>NC_081358.1:97910755-107910755 GCF_030684315.1 Stegostoma tigrinum | reverse complement strand
ACCACCATTTCCTCAAGCATTTCCAGGTTACCTGTCTGCAAAATCAGCAAATGTCCCTTTTATCTTGACTTTGCATACAGTAATAATGATCAGACAGCACAGAGTGAGGGCTTACAGCACCCAAAGTAGGACAACTGAGCACCAGCCAGTACTGTGAATGCTTGAAGGCGCCTTCTATGAAGAGAGAATCATGGAATAAAATCCCTACAATGTGAAAGCAGGCCGTTTGACCCATCGAGTCCACACTGACCCTCTAAACAGCATCCCGCCCAGATCTACCGCTCTGCCCTGCCCCCATAAACCTGCATTTTCCATGGCTATCCATCTAGGTAGCACATCCCTGGACCCGATGGGGAATTTAGCATTGCCAATCCACCTAACCAAGCCATCTTTAGACTGTGGGAGGAAACCAGAACACCAGGAGGAAACCCGCAAGAGATTGGACGGACTGTGGCTGTGTTTCTTAGGTCAGAGGAGATTGAGATGGGACATGAATGAGATAAATAAAATTATATCATGCATAGATAGGGTAGACAGGAAAGAAATGTCTCCCCTTGGTGGATGGATCAGTAAGCGGTGGGCATAGGTTTAAGGGAAGGGACAGAAAGTTGAGAGGACATGTGAAGAGAAACTTGTTCATCTCGATGATGGTGGGAATTTGGAACTCACTGCTCTAAGCCTGGTAGAGACAGAAACCACAACATTTAAGGAGTTTTTAGATGTGCACTTGTGATGCTAAGGCATACTAGACTATGTATTAGTTTAGTTAGGTGGTTGAGTTTGACTGATGTGGATGTGATGTACTAAAAGGGCTGTAGATTTCTGTGACAAGATATTCCCCTTTTCTGCCTACACGGTTCACCAATAAAGGTATCCAAGAGGTTGGTTTTGTACTTATTGAGTGGAAGATTGTGAGAAAAGCTATTTTGAGCTTTGGAAGACCAGCTGCTGTGATTCTCACTCATCAAAATACTTCCACTGAAAATGAGAAAATTCCAGCCAGGGTTTCCATTGATGTTGCAATAGAGTGGAGGAGGCTCAGAGGAAACCTTTATTTTCTGTGCTTTACTGACTGTTTTAAGGTACTTGGCCAGTTGTTGCAACTGAAGCCTTATTAAGAACTCATTTCACAACTGGGCGTTGTGTGTGAATTCCTGAGTGTGTTTGTTCACACAGTCAATAAAGTATCGGAAATAAACATATTGTGTGATATTATTTACAGTGTAAAATATAATTTTCAAGACCCTCTCAGGAGTAACTTTAGATTAAGACTTTATCTGATCAGTTGCCTCTGAATTTCCTTTTAATACATACAGCCAGCATTTTACTTGCTGTTTTGATCAAAATTATGTGCTTGTGTACTGCACATTTTAGAGTTAATATTTCTCCTTGAGGGAAGCTGACTGTGGGTGCTGATGGATTGTATTGCAACACTACTTGAGACACAGTTTTAGTTATTCTTTATTTAAATTCATATTCTTTTTAGTTTATCAAGGTGAAGGATGTCAGCGCTGGGGAGTGGAACACTTTTCTACTTTGAGAAAGCAGTGTCAGGATCAAGCACTCCCAGGTTAGGAATAGCATGGGTTAGATAACTGATTGAAGCTCCCTCTTACTCTGCACCGACACCAATGCCTTTACTGCAGTCACCTGAGAGCATATCCTCAACAACACTAACATGTCATGTAATGACACCAGCTAACTATCTGTCCTCTCTGTGAAATCGCTAATTTAAACTGAAGAGCTGCTTCAGAACACCTGAATATTATACTTAATTGAAATGAAAAATCACATTTCAGAGAATGTTTTCTTTGAAATCAACGACACAGAAAGGAAAACTTAAAAGATCAGAGAAGAGAGTGATACAAGCTAAGTGAGGAGATTTTCTTTTAAAAAAAGTCTTGTGCTTTCTAATAATTAATTTGCAGAGAGCTCTATGGGTGTAATGTGTTGCGTAAAACAAGCATCACAGTGTTATTCTAGAGTAAAAAGGAGAGATTTTTGTGAGAATGTTTAGACGTTGGCCCAGTGGGAACATGCTTATCAATAAGCTTGCTTATTAATAATCTGTCAGGATACCGAAGATGTAAAATCTGTGTTCACATAGGAGGGAAGAGTGAGACTTAGGAAAATAGAATAAGACCAAATCAATCGTTGGATCTGTTTATACGTAAAATAAATATAACTTGTGTTAAAATAATTTACTATTTATTGTTAATATTAAAGCCATAAAACTATTCCTATATTTGAATAGCTTCACTACCATAATGTTAGTGTTTTATTGTCGTGAGCACAAAGATAACAAACCCGGTCACCCAGCGAGAATGTAGCAAATAAATTCACATTTATGTAAATAGAGCCCTGAATGAGGTTCCATTAAACAGCTGTGAATGTCTGGTGGCCCTGTTAGTGATTTCCTGTGCATGTGGCACTTAGCCACATGTTGCTAGCTATTACGCACTCACAGAGCTATCCAGATGAATTGTCTAAAGATATGCAGCATTTTGTTTTTCTTTTCACAAAATATAACGCAGCTATTCTCGATCTTACAGTCTTAAATAAAGATATTAACGCCGTCAGAACAGGAACCCTGACAGGAACTCTAAAACGCTCAATGGTCCATGAGGAAGAAATGAAAATGAAGTTTAACCATCAGAAGTTGTCCGGTTTCTCAAGTCTTCCAGCAAATGTGTCGAAGATGCACCTCCAGGGATCACTGAACTATCCAGGCTCGTTAAACATGAACGAGTTTAGCGACCACACCTTGAAAATAAATAAGAGCGAGCAACCGAAATCTATCTATATATGCGACGGTGACATTTTCAAGCAGTTAGACTCGGAACTAGCTCGAGCACAAGAACAAGTCACAGATGCTAACTATGTCATCTTGCCCACCAACACCTCTACCCTGAGGCCCAAACCAAAAGACGATAGCAAATATAATATTAGCATTAGTCAATTGCCCCAGACTCGACTCATTCATCTCAATGCAGACAGTGGGTTTTGTGCAAAAAACTCACCGCTGGATCATGTTAACATTGCTTGCAATGAAAGGGCTTCTCCTGGCCACCAGATACAGAGCTCTGCAAATGAAACACAGCTCCCCAATAATCTCTGTGATACAGGTGATTCAGGGAATTCAGGGATGGTGTCCAAAAGTGAGACGGTTTCTACATTATCCACAAGCTCATTGGAGGTAAGGAAATAAAATTGGAATTCTCTCTCTCTCTCTCTCTCTCTCTCTCTCTCTCTCTCTCTCTCTCTCTCTCTCTCTCTCTCTCTCTCTCTTCCCCCCCCCCACCTCTCTCCCCCTCTCTCTCTTCCCCTCCCCAACTCAGTCAATTTCTGATAGCATTTTACATTCAGTATATAATTGGCAATCACAGTCAAGTCAGAGGAACCTTGGAAATTGAAGACCCAAAGAAATCTTTTGTGATTTTCTTTCAAATGAGACTTGCTACTTATCTATGTTAAATATCACAAAGGCTTCACCCAACGAATGCACTGTGAAATCCATCGTTAGGACATTGTGTTGCTTGCATTGTTTCTTCACACTGCTAGTTCTATTCTCAACGGTGCCTTCATGAGGGAAGAGGCACACAAGTCAGCCAATCCTCTGCAAAATGGAGAGTGAAAATGGAACGCAGGTTACTGAGGCTAAGTTCATGGACTTTTTGCATTGTCCCAGGCAACGCAAAATGAAACCATTGCGAACAACAGCCTGTTCACCTGGCAACTACTTTCAGGAGGGTGGAGTTACAAGAAGTGGTGGGATAAAAGACAATAATCAGAGCAAAAATAAGTAATTTTCAAGTGAAGAACTTGGAATCAACCCTCCTTCAACATCAGATTTTTTTTATCTCTTCTCCCCCCTGCTCCCATATAAAGCAAATTGATTAGCTCAAGGAAAAGAATTTGCCCAAACAGGGTCACTTCAGCAAACAGTTTTTCTGTAGTACCAGCATCTTTATCTCCCAGCTTTCCTGTTCAGAAAATACTCATATAATGACAATAAAAACTTGTTAACAGAATTACACTTATATGGACTGATGAAACATAACTAGATTTCTCAGTGAGGTGAAAGGTAAATTCTCTCTAGTGCCACTCACTCATTGGAGATTGTGAAAAAGACAACTGGTGATGACTTAACCTGAGAGCCACCATGGTTCAGACCAGGGAAAAGGTTGAGAAGGAGAGTGCAATGCACTACCTGCGCCTCCTCCAACTCACTGTAGTTGGATAAGGCATAGAAAATATACCGTGGAACACCTACATTAGTTGTCAATTACTTTGTCCCTTATGATAGAGACTGTTACAAGATCTTTTCTCCCATTAGCACCTTGCATATGTTATCTTTAGGCTATTTGTCGTGCCCTCCACAGTGAAGACCAATGCAAAACACTAGTCTTAATTATCTGCCATTTCCCAGCTCCCTGCCATCAGTTCTGCATCTTCTAAGCATCCCTTACTTTTCCCACTCATTTTCTTCTGGAAACTTTATTAAAAATTATTTCTTGCTAGTTTATTTTCAGAATTTTCTCCCTGTTTATTAGCTCTGTACTCATTCACTGCTCATTCCTAAAAATTCTTAAAATCATAAAGTTCCCAATCCTGTGGTCTACCAATAAGTCATGCCATTTTTTATCTCTTGGCTTTTGACTGGATGCTGTCCTTGATTGCCAAAGGCGATTGGCATCTGTGTTGAAGCATGTGTCAGCAAACTTCATTTTGTTCTGCCCATTCCTCATCGGATTTGTTTTGGTGCTGCCTTTCTTTCTCATGCTGAGGAGTAAGCTTTTATTTTACTATGGACATGGTGTGCAGACAACAGACTTGACTCTGTGCATCAAAACTTTATACGTGAGTTAACATCAGTATAGTAACTTTGCAAGCAACAGGATTTTTCATTAACTAATTTCCTGCAGCGTTCCTCTTCCCCTGTCAGCCAGACTCACTGTTTACCCCTTGTCATGTGACTTCTGTGTGAAGAATCAAGAGAGTGTGGTGACTGGTGACATGGACTCTACAACAGCAGTTATCACCTGACAAATCGGAAGTTGATTTCAGCAAACAAGGAATGATTCTAGCAGCCTTGTCCCATTCCCATGTTATTGAAATGAGATGGGAATCATGTTATTATTGTATACAGTTTACTATCCAATCTTCCACAGTGGGGACTATCGATGATCTGGAGAAATGAGCTCAAATGCCAACATTGCTGGTCAGGAATTGAATTTTAAGGAATTAAATAAATTCAAAAATGAAAGGTAGTATCATTCATGATGACCATGAAACTTCATCATTGTCTTAAAAGCCCTTCAGGGAAGAAAACCTGTCTCCTTACCTGGTCTGACCCTACATGTGACTCAATGATAATGTAGTTAACTCCTAACTACCCTCTGAAGTGGTCTAGCAGGCCACTCAATATTAAAGAAGGCCATTCATTACCACCTCTTTCTAAAGGCCAGCTAGGAATGGGCTAATAAATGCTTGCCTTTCTGTAACACCCACATCCAGAGAATGAATAAAAAAAACTATCAATACAGTAAATGCAAAACTGATGAAGGTTCACAATTTGAATTGTAAGATAATCACTCACTGAAACACTAGCTTCATATTTTAGATCTTTAAAAATCCATCTTGTTGCATTGGAACTTCCATGCCTAATGGAAGCAGTTAGGTTTTGTGCCATCATACTTTGAGCTATAATCACTAACCTCCACAGGAGCTTGAACTCAAGTTCAGAGGAACTCGAGGAGCTTACCGATTTTAGTACCGACCAATACTGGCTCAGTCAAAGAAGGACAAATATTGCACCATCAAATTTCATTGAAGGTTTGGCCATACAAATCTTCAACAGTGAATCCGGAAAATAATCTAAGCTAATGGCTCAGTGAGTTGGTTTCCAGGGTTTCGACTGAAGTTATTGTGCATGACATTACCAATAATCAGATTTGACTCTTGACCAGCACTGAGCTGATTTCCATTGTGGAGCCTGGAACACTCCAAATTGGCCTTCGTACATCTCGAGTATGGGGTCAACATCAAACAAAGGTATTTAGCCTTGATTGTTTTATAGTGTTCCTATGTTAAAATTTGCAACAATACGAATGTTGAGCAGGATTGGAATAAGATACATTACCACAACAACTGCATTTCTGACATGTTTTCTGGATCTACACCTGATCAATAATCAAGTGAGTGAGATACCAAGTTAAAAGATCAAAAGAGCTATCAAAAATTTTTTTTGTAAAATTTTTTAAAAAGGATACAGCTCAAACAGGAGAGAGAAAGTAAGAAATGTGCATGTATTGAAGTTTCCTTTTACTTAGCAAAATGTATCAGCCATATTAGTAAGTTATGATAAGTGAAATGTATGAGGTATATAAATAAGGTATGGTATTCTAAGGTCTTTTCAGTAGTTAGGCCTTAATTGGAAACCCATAAGCAATATATTCATGATTTGCTGATAAGCTGAATGTCATTCGCAACATTATACTCATAGGTTTATAGTTGACTGCCTGATTTGAACAGAATTTAAATGATGTGGTTCTCAGTCAGCTGCCTTATGTTGACTTTCTCTGTTCCATCATCCCCATAAACAAAGTTAGCAGTGTTAACATTTCTAATAAAATATCGAGGACAATTCATTTAGATTCTTAATAGGTTTCTGCACATAAGTTGCCCCAAGCACCATTTCAGACCTCAAAGGAATAAAAGTCCAGAATCTGAAAAGACCACTTGGTCAATTTCGTGTATTTCTGACCCTGTAGATTTTGTTCTCTCATAGATCCATCTAACCTAATTAAAGTCCCTGTTGGGAAAATATCTTCTAATTTCTACTCCTGTTGGATTCTTTCTAATTTGTACTTCTGTTCTTTCGTTCTAAGATTGAAATCTAAATTGAATGACCTGTTTCTGTGTGTCCCTGAACCTTCTTTGCTTCACCGAAAATAAGCTAAGTTTTTTTGTTTTGTTTTATAATCTTTAGAGCCCTAAGTCCCAGAATAATCCTAGTCGCGCCTCCCTGAACTCTCTCCAATGTGTCAGTGTACCGTTGAAGGTAGGATAATAAAAATTGTACACAGTCATCTAAAGGGATGATTTTGTGAAGTTGTGCTGTCAGTCTGGAGTTTAATTTGCTGGAAGCTCGTATTGAGAATTTGGGCATACATGATTAATTTCCCATTAAAATTGATTGGCAGAAAATTTTGGAGAAGCCAAGATTCCTACTACAAAATCACAGCAGTAATTGCTTCACACTGGGAGCAGAATTAAGAAAATTACCCTTAAATGTGCTGTTTAGTCTTGAGTCTTATGGATCCTTTGACAAACGACACCCCACCATGTATATCTTGTTCCATATTTATGTACATGTTCTTTTCCTTGTCAAAATTGGAAATTATTTGTCATCTCTTACTCATTCACTTCATGTATTTAGATGTGTTTGGAGACTACAAATCATTCTGATTATCTACCTCTACGTTTTGGTGCCATTTTCAAACCATTTATTAATAGCTTGAACTCATTTATTAAGAACATAAACTTATAAAGAGCTAAAACATACGATATGCAATTAATTAGTCACTGTCACTGAGCCCTCTCTGGCCCCAGTTGGAGCTTATTCCATTTATTGTCACCTTTCGCTGTCTTTTTCCAGCTTTCAGTATAGTTAGTGAATTCCCAAATGACAATTATCTGTTTGATTCATTAAGTGCCTTCCGAAAATGAAAATTAATTAGACGGACTCAACAAGTAGTAGATTCGCCAACTTTGGGTACATTTAAGTCGTCATTGGATAAGCATATGGACGTACATGGAATAGTGTAGGTTAGATGGGCTTGAGATCGGTATGACAGGTTGGCACAACATCGAGGGCTGAAGGGCCTGTACTGTGCTGTAATGTTCTATGTATAACTCTGATCCTATAATTGTTACCTCCTCGAAGAATTTATGTAGATTTATTGTGCATAAACCTGTTGCATCTAAAACTACTGACAACACCTTATCTTGTACAGTGGCTATTTGTGTTGATGAGATGGCTGTTATTAGTGTCCCATTAAAGGTGTTTGAACAGTTTTGACACCATTACCGTTAGGTTGGCTTGTCAACAATCCCCTGCTTTGTGTGTCAGTCCTTTTATGAATATGATAGTAATATGTTCATTATGATGAAAACTCGTGGTCCTCAAGTACAAATCTCAGATTTAAATTGATGGAATTTGCAGCCGGTAAATTTAACCTGTGGTGGTGCTCTTCAAATGAAACAGTCTACTTTTGATCACTCTTTTGACCCTAGCCTTAAATCTTACATATTTCTCCTTTTAAAATAGTTATCCAGTTCAAGTTTACATAATATAGAATGTGTCTACTGGTCACTGTAGATGAAACGCTCATGTTCAAAAGTCTTTTTTTTGTGATAGACAATATTTTGAAAACTTCTCCCTTCAATTTTCGAGTGAAACTTTTGAGTTTGCGTTTTTACATTACGGATCTGCCAAGCTTTTGAAACAGACATGAATTATTTATATCTGATCGATTAATACAGCAGAGTTAATGTTTCAAGTCAAATATGACTTTTCTTCTGAAGTAGGGTCTCAACCCGAAACATCAAACTTCTGATGCTTCTCTGATGCTGCTTAGCCTGCTGTGTTCATCCAGCTACACACCATGTTATCTTAGATTCTCCAGCATCAGCAGTTCCTGCTATCTCTGACTTCTTTTCTTCAGAAACCGTTACTTCAGATTTCCAGTATCAGTAGTGTTTTGCTTTCATTTCGGAAGATTTGTTTTGATGCCCTGGTCAACATTTGTCCCTGAACCAAACAAATTAACTCGCCAATCATTTTAGTGCTTGTTTGGGATTTTGCTGTGTATTGTGTTGGATGCTGTAATTGTCTACCTAACAGTAGCTACAATTCAAAAGCAAATCATTGTCTATAAATTCTTCTGCCATTCTAAGAACTTGAAATGTGTAATTATTTTTCCACGTCACTATATTTGTTTCAAAGCTTATTTTGATTCCTCCTCGACCTGTGCCCCCATTGTTTAGGTAAATTGAAAACAAGGCAGGTTTTAGCACAGATAACTGTGGCACACTACAAATTAAATAATTAAAACAAAATCAAATTATCCTTCCTGCCTGTTTTCTATCATTTGAATGTTTTGCTTATGTTAATTCTTTCTCATAACATGTGCCTTCTGTTTTGATTCAGTGAAGCCTTATGAAATATCTTTTGAAAATCCTTGATGATCCCCAATTTTAATTATCAATGATTTCCCTGAAAAATGCAAGTAGAACTTATTCATTACGTATCCGTACTAACTGTTCCACATTAATCATTTTAACTAATAATTAACAAACTTAGGATGAAGAGAAGGAGATGGAGAGGTGAGGAGTTTGGAGAAAGAATTCCGGTGTGTATGGCTTTATGGCTTCGCCAGATGGAAATCCAACTACCAGCGGTGGGGCTAAGGGAATCTAAACACAGCAGAATCTAGGGGCTTAGAGAGATTTCTAAGAGATTTGTAGGGTTGGAGTAGGTGATAGATGGATTAAATCATGGAAGGATTTGAACCCATGCATTAGAATTTAAAATTGAGACTTTGTTGGAATAGGAATCAGTGTAGATCAGTAAGTTCAAGAGTGATAGATAGATGGAGCTAAGTGTAAGATAAGCATTGGACTGTGGAGTTTTGGATGTGATGTTGTGTTCAGTGGTAACAAATGATTTTTTTTTCAGCAGAAGGCAAGCTGAAACAACAACAAAGATGCAGTGTTACAGAGGTGGAAATAGACCTTCTTCTGTGTTTGGGGAAAGTACTGGCTCAGAAGCTCAACGCAAGACTAAATATGATACTAAATTTACAAACAGTCTTGTTCACTCTTTGATATGCTTAACCCAAGAAGGTGGATGTTCTGAAGAGTCTGGGTGGGGACTGTCAGATAGTTTGGGGGCAGGGGGGATTAGATTTTCTAAGGGCTAAACTCAATGGCATTGGTCTTCCCAATATTTAATTTGTGGAAATTGCATCTCATTCAAGACTGGTTGGTAGTTCAGTAAGCAACTGCAACAAAACAGTAGCAATGCAGGGCTTGTTGGTGGTTATGGTAGTGGTGAGATAAAGGTATGTATCATACACACAAGGAACTTAACATCACGTCTTTGGAAAATGTCAAGGTAGGAAATGGTTGGAGGCTATGGATAGGTCCTTGAAGATACTAGAGGTAATGATAGATCGAAAAGAAAAGCCTTTAGATAGTATTTGCTGATTATGACCAGATCAATAAATTGGCAAAACAGTCTGGAGCAGTGCCACTTAGCACACTGACAATCACGAGAAACTGGGAGAATATGTCAAGCTATGTGAAAGGTAATAGAAAGGTTTAGAAAGATGAGAAATGATAGCATACAGTGATCACAGTCATTAGAGTGTCCTCTCTAACAGAAACCTGATTGGAAAGATTCACAAGGTAAAATGTGCATTTGATGGACACACTTAACAATTATTATGCCCAAATCTCTAAAGAGTGCATGATGTTGTTTTTAATATTTTTCTAAGTAAATAAGTCCAGTTTTAACACTCATTTTCTCTGTGCTGGTATTAGTGCCTTTTAGCTCACTCATACTAACAATTTGCTCAGCAAGCTGGAAACAACACAAGACCATAAGATGTAAGAGCAGAATTAGGCCAGCCAAGTCTGTTCCACCATTCAGTTTGATCATGGCTGATCTGATCATCCTCAACTCCACTTTCCTCTTTTTCCCTATAACTCTAGAATCCATTACTGGTTAAAAGTCATTCCAGCTTTCTAAAAAAAAAACTTTCATCATAATTTGAGCATTTACTGTTTTGCACTTCTAGATTTCTGTCACTGTAGGTGTTTACTTTGATCAGTGAGCACCAGGAAAACTCATTTTGAAATCCATATAAAACCAGAGATGTCCCCTAGAACTCAACATAAATCCCAGACAATGAACCATAAAGCAAAATCTAAGTCGGCTAGCTTGACTGTTTCTTATAGATTGAAACAATGATCATTTGAAAATTTATTTATTTAGTAATACTTCAGTATGCGACAAACTAATGTAACAACAAATAACTAATTTTTAAACATTCCCGCTCATCATTCTTGGTGCCATTTTGGAACCATTATAGCCCACTTTCCTCCCTAGCCCGACGCTTGATTTGGTTTACATAATGTAGTGTATTCATATCTATCCGTGTACTTTTAATCCAAAGCAATTTCAGAGCACTGTCCCCATAAATAAATATTTGCCAATGCTTCATTCGTATGGGAGTGCTGTTATACTCAGAATGACACTTGCTGCAAAGGGTACAACAAACATTTCAGAATGATTTATGTCTTTGTTTCATGTCTGTGCACAAATGAAAAGTGTGTATAATGTTTCCTCATTTTAAGAAGTACGACTTCAATAATCCTTTACATTTTTGTTGTCTGTGTTTGTCAAGAAAGTTAATTGAAGACTTTCCATTTCAGGTATTCAATGTCAGCATGAAACATTTCCAGGTTGGGATAACACAATTAAATGCAGAGTCAAGCAATATACCAACAAAGTGTCTCAATTCTAACCTTGTTAAGGTGCCTCTTGCTTCAGCAGTGTAACATCATTTAATTTCCTACCTCAACCATTCTCTGGCAGTTCTGAACAAGTTTGCTAAATTTGAGCAATTATATGCTATGGCTCATGCCCATGAGGAACTGAGTCGGAACTGTTGAAACTGGTTTCGCATAATACCTTAACAGACAGCACACAAGAAATACTTTAATTTTATCAGACGGAACAAGATGTTATCTGGGTTCCAGAGGTTGGAAGGCATAAGAACCAACTTTCTGTCCAGAACTCTCTTCATAACATAGTTTTCAATTGGTGATGAGCACATCAGGTATACTGATACTGAGGAAAATAATACAAATCAAAAATTTCCAGTGACCTCTGTTTCATAATCCAATGTGCATTTTACTGAACCCCATTAATTAGTTGTGTTTTTTTTATTTTTAGAGAAGAAAATCCAGGTATGCCGAGTTAGATTTTGAGGTGAGCTCTTTCTTTAACATCTGCCAGGTTCACTAAATGCTGACTGCATTGATTACATCTAATCCGCATTGTTTAGTGACATCTAAATTTTTATCTCTAGAAAATAATGCACACACGAAAACGGCACCAGGACATGTTTCAGGACCTAAACAGGAAACTTCAACACGCTGAAAAAGACAGAGAATCTCCTACAATAGACAGCAAAGTAAGAATGGGTATTTCTAATCGATATGAACTCCTGTTACATTTTGGTATCGGGCCCACTAGGCAAAGCATCCTAATGATATCCATGACTCTTGTTTTTCACACTGTTGCTGTCATTTATCATTGCTGTAAGTTGCATGGAGGCCACACTGTTCAAAACACAGTCTTGCTTTTGACCGCTTTCACTGATGTAATAAGCTACAGAAGATGAGAATTCCTCAGCTATTCATCAGTGACATTGTCCAAACCACTATGACTGGAGACATTTGGATAGTTAAAATGAACTCTTGGATTAATGTGACTTGTTTGTGAAAACACATCAACGGCAAAAGTGTGATTAGATTTCAGAATTAATTTGAGTTTTTTTTGCCTTTATTGACTTCTACAAGGTCTTAAAGCTGTCATAACCCTATTCATTGTGTAGATTGTAATTTAAATCACCAGATTTGATATTTCAATGCTAAAGTTAGGTTAAAGTCAGCTTACATCAAGACTGCAGGAGTTCTTTTAGAGCAGTGGTAATGTCCTACCGCTAAGCCGGAAGGCCAGGGTTCAAGTCCAACTTGTTTTAGGGGTATATCGTAATACATACGTCTGAACAAGATGATCAAGAATATCTGCATCAAGATCGACATGATAATGAATTATGTGTGGAGCGTTGCACTCTCAGATGTGCTGTCCTTTTGACGAGCAATTAAACCAAGGTCCCATCTACATGTTCAGGTGGATAGATAATATTACATGAGACTATTTCAAAGTTGACTTTGTTGTTATGGACAGAAGTCTATCCCTCAATCAGCATAATGAAAACAGACTGGCTGTTTGTTAAAGCATTTGTGTAAATCTGTTGCCATGTTTCCTACACTACAACAATCACTACACATCAGAAAATTACTTAATTGCCTGTTAGATGTCTTGAGACATATTGAGGTCATCAAAAGTGCTGTATTAAAACAAGTCTTTTCCTCAGTCAACCTTACTTAAAAATGGGAAATGATTGACAGCAAAGGAGCTGGCTTGTCATTGCTTGAGCCACAATATTAAGACTCATCTCATTGGATAGGTAGTGAGTAACCCCCCTGCAGGGATTGTGTGAAATGGTTTGTTAATGAAGAAAATTATGAGCAATCGAAAAGTCATTGAGGCGGTCAGATCAATTTCACCAGAGAGAGAAAGGAAAATTTTTCTGCATTTATGACGTGGCTGGGAATGTTCTCCAAACGTCATGGTTAATAGCTGTGTAGTACCTTGTGAATAGAATTGCGATAATGTTTTGTTGGCATTCACGAGCTGATGCAAAAACCAGCTGTTTAATTCCCCGCTGAACATGTTCTGAGAGTAAAATGGACATGTCAGTTTTCGCTCAGTTGTAACATTCATTCTTCAGAATCAGAAGTTCATGCACCAGGGCAGAGCTTTTAATGCATAATCAATGTTGTCAGGGTGAATCTTGTTACAGGGCCTCAGGGCGGGAAGTGAGTGGGACTTCTGCTTGGAAATGGTGTGATTACACAAAATGACACAGAAGTTAACCAATTAGCTATGTAGCATTGAGGGAGTCGGCTGTTTGTGCAAAATGGCAGGGCAGGAAGTTGCTCAGCTTGATGTTACTTCATAGTTGTTGAAGATTCTAGGTCCCATAATGAAAGAACACCCGAGAAGGCATGTTTTCCCTTGATGCCCGCAGCGTCCGCTATCCATCTGAGAAGATTTCAAACTTGCACTGCTATCCAGCCACCCATCACCCTTAACCCTCCGTCAGTCACCTTCCCTCCATCACTCTCCACCCTCCCACTCTCATCCAAACCCTGCCTTCAGTGACACTCCAGCTACTAATCGTCACCCTTGACTAACTGTTTTTACACCAGCGAAGGCCCAGTCCCTCCAAGTCCCAATCAACCTATTATCTGTCATCCTCGATCACCCCTCTAGCGTTGTTGCTCTTGGTTACTATCAACTCTCCCAGCATCATCTCTGACCTGCCTTCAATCACGATTTATTTCCCACACCCCCACCACCTAACAGGGATGTTGCAGCTTTTGTCAGAGATTGGCCATCTCAGAGGTTGGTCACCTGGATCCCAAGACCCTCCTTAGGGCCACTACAACCTGTCCTTCCTTTCTGGATGACAACCCACTCAAGTTCAGTGAAAGCTCAACCTCATCTCCCCAAGTCCAGCTAAGCTCCCCTTAGCAGGAAAAACAGCTTGTAATGTCTGCAGGAAGACCACAAGAGACCACACCGCCTTTAAACAATCATGAATCAGAAGGAATATTTGTCTTGTTTGACGTTGTCTTTGCTGAGGTTCATTTTAATTTGGTGACCAAATGTCTGAATAAGAATGCATACTGTTCTGATAAAGTAGGCTCCTGCAATTTGGCTCAGAAACCACAATCTATCTTTAATCCAATGCCCAATGCTAATTTACTTGCCAGTTTTGTTTCCTATCTTCAGGAAATTGACACTTTGCATCCTACTCCATTCCCATCCTGTTTCCCACTCCCGGCATCTTTGCTGCATTTTTCCAATATCTCACTGCTCTATTTGTGTAATTCTGTAATTTTAGGGATGACAATATGAGCTACTGATCAGGTGAATGTAAAAGTTTTTAATGCACTAGATGAAGAAGATCAGAGATGTTCACCCAGAATATTAATGATTTCTTTATTCCTCAATCAATTAAAGTATCTGCTCATTTATTTTTGCTATTTTGGAGGCAGAAGTGTGGCAGGTGGCATGTTATGGGAAAATGTCAGGTTATCCACTTTTGTATAAAGAACAGGTGTGCATAGAATTTCTTAAGAAGTTTGTAAGTGTGAACATACAGAGAGACCTGGATGCCCTCGTCAAAGACAATAATCTTCCTATTTGTCAATTACATGCTGCCCCTTGGCAACATTGTCAGAAGTAATAGCTTTAGTTTTCATATTTTCATTGATGACACACAGCTCTACTTGGCCACCAGCTCTCTCAGCTCACTGCTATTGAATTATTGTATTTGTTTACCTAACATCATTACTGGATGAGCAGAAATCTCTTCCGAATAAATGTTGGAAAGAGTGAAGCTTTTGTTGGCAATCCCTGATCAAAATTCCACACTCTAGCTACCAACTTCATCCATTCCTGGCAACAGTGGAAGCTTAAGTATATCTGTTCGCAACCACCATGCCATATTTGATTAGAAGATTAGCTTCTGATCTCATATCTGTGTCATCACCAAGGCTCTCCATGATCTTTCTCATGTCAATTAGCCTCAACTAATTTATTTTTGATTTGTTCGTGGGTTGGGAATCACAAGCATCATTGAATGCCGATCCATACTTGCCAGGACGATATCCACATTGCTGTAAGATCTGGAGTTGTATATAAATCAGATCAGGTAAAGGCAGCAGATTTCCTTCCCTAAAGGACATTATTGAACTAATAGGTGACAATGAATAGTGGTTACTTGAATTTAATTACCATTGGTGAAAGATGAACGCAGTGTGGAATTTGATGACAGGTCCCCTTCTGAATTCTGTACCACTTGAGAATCAACATTCCCCCTTCTGCTAAACTCATCCATGTCTTTGTCATCCATGAAACTGAACTATCCAAGTTGTTTCCTGTCCTTGTGCTTTCCCACAAACTATTCTGTATAACAGCCCAAGCTGTCCTCCCTATGTTGTAACATTTAGCAAATCCCATTTCCTCAGCACCCTGTGCTCACTGACCTACATGGGTTCCCTCTTCCAAATGTGCAGTATGATGTGTGAGGGGCTGTTATATTGTACCCCATGACAAACTTGTGAAAGGTTTTCTGTGAGGAATATAAGAACAGGAGTAGGCCATTTAGCCCGTTGGGCCTGCTCTACCATTTAACACAATCATAGTTCAAACACATAAATGCCATTACCCACGTATCCCAAGAACCCTTCTTGTCATTGGGAATCTGAAATCTATAAAGCCCTATTTTCAACATGCTCACTCTGGCTTTACACAGCCCTATGTAGTAAAGAATTTCAAAGATTTTGCACCCACGTAGTCAGAAAACTGTCACCTATCTCAGCCCATTTTGTTTTTAAATTGTGTCCCTATGTTCTCAACTCCACAACTTGAGGAAGCATTTACTTGCACCTACCATGTCTCTTCTTTCAATTGAATATTGCAATTAAATATGTTTCATCTTAGCAATCTCTCATTTAAAAAGAGAAAGCAAATATCATTTTGTAACACTTTATATCTCCAACCCACACTCTGACCCCTCTTCTGAACTGGTAATGTAAACTACCACTCCATCATCTTAAATGCAATTGGAAATTTTATGAAATTTTGCTGATGACGGGTCTAGGCCCGAAACGTCAGCTTTCCTGCTCCTAAGATGCTGCTTGGCCTGCTGTGTCCATCCAGCTCTACACATTGCTAACTTGGAAATTTTATGAACCCTGATTAAGACATTTCAGCAACTCCCTTTGAACACTTGAGAATAAATGTTTCTGAAAAGAAGAATGAAAAAATACCTAGTCTTTGAGAATCGAAGATTATAAATACATGCTTATGTTATTTGCCATATTTTTGTACCTTTGTAGTCTTTGCACCAAGTAGGGTAATATTAAAGCTGAATACTTTCTGGTGTACAACATGTGCGATAGTGAAATATGGCATTTCCGTTCTAATATGTATTTTCAATGACAGTTCACAAGGAAAGCTCAGATATTTGACGTTTTATGTGTAGGACAGAAGTTGGCTGAAAACAGTGCCATTTAGTCATCATAGAATCCCTACAGTGTGGAAACAGGACCTTCAGCCCAACAAGTTTACGCCAACCCTCAGAGCATCCCAACTAGACCCATCCCTGTATAACTCATCTAATCTACACATTACTGAACATTACAGGCAATTTAGCATGACTAATCCACCTAACCTGCACATCTTTGCGCTGTGGGAGGAAACCGGAGCACCTGGAGGAAACCCATACAGACACGGGGAGAATGTACAAACTCCACGCAGTCACCTGAGGGTGGAATTGAATCCGGGTCCCTGTGAGGCAGCAGTGCTAACCACTGAACTGCCGTTCCCCCCCGCCGCCAAAAAAAACACAAATTAAGCTGTTTAACAAAATATAATAAACACTTATCCTTATTTATCACTGTGAACACCCGAGGTAGGTCTTCCCTCTCTCACCTTGGCAGGATTCTCTCGGAATCTCTTCCTTTCCCTTGCTTCTGGTCCTCAGAGCAGCATTTGCTTTTTTTCGGTTGGTTGAAGAGGTAGGGAGCGGAACACTGAAGAAGTGTTTAACAGTGATATTAATGAGTAAGATGTATAGGACAGAATTTAAATTTACTGATGATGCAAAACTCCAATGTATTATGGATAATGAATGGAACGGTGATTGACTTCAAGAGGATATGGGTTGGTGGAAAACACAGATAAATCATAGCTGAAATTTACCGCAAGGAAGCATGATTGGAGAATGAGGAGAAGCAAGCTAAGGAGTTTAACTCTGAAGGGTTCAAGAACAGAGAGAAAAAGCAAAGAACAGTAGACACGGGAATCCATCTATTCCCTGTCTGTTCAGCAATCTAGATGCCTCTTAAATATTCCTATTATATCCAACCCACCACCACCTCTGACAGCACATTCCAGGCACCTACCACTCACTGCATAAAAAATTTGCCTTTCACACCACCTTTAAACTTGCCTCATTTTACCTTAAATCTTTGGCTCCTAGTAATTGGCGTTTCTACACTGGGAAAAAGACTCCAACTTCCCATTATATCCATGCCTGTATAATTTTTTTAAACT
Source organism: Stegostoma tigrinum (assembly GCF_030684315.1). NCBI lineage: Eukaryota > Metazoa > Chordata > Chondrichthyes > Orectolobiformes > Stegostomatidae > Stegostoma > Stegostoma tigrinum. The sequence continues at coordinate 107,892,703 of NC_081358.1, read as the reverse complement.
TCTGTCATGTCACCCTTCATCTTTTGACATTCAAGTAGGAACAAACTAAGTTTCTCCAATCTGTCTTCACAGTTAATACCCTCCAAACCAGGTAACATCTTGTAAACTGTTTCTGTACCCTCTCCCCTAGTAGTACATAGTTAGACCCAGGAATTTCCAAGAATCCTAGAATCCCTACAGTGTGGAAGCAGCCGTTTCAGCCCATAGAGTCCGTACTGACTTTCCAAAGAGCATCCCACCCAGACCTGCTCCCCTCCCCTATATCTGTTACCGTGCACATCCATGGCTAACCCACCAATTTAGATCCACCTAACCTGCACATCTTTGGAATGTGATAATGGGAACTGCAGATGCTGGAGAATCCAAGATAACGAAATGTGAGGCTGGATGAACACAGCAGGCCCAGCAGCATCTCAGGAGCACAAAAGTTGACGTTTCAGGCCTAGACCCTTCATCAGAGAGGGGGATGGGGTGAGGGTTCTGGAATAAATAGGGAGAGAAGGGGAGGCGGACCGAAGATGGAGAGTAAAGAAGATAGGTGGAGAGGAGAGTATAGGTGGGGAGGTAGGGAGGGGATAGGTCAGTCCAGGGAAGACGGACAGGTCAAGGAGGTGGGATGAGGTTAGTAGGTAGGAGATGGAGGTGCGGCTTGGGGTGGGAGGAAGGGATGGGTGAGAGGAAGAACAGGTTAGGGAGGCAGAGACAGGTTGGACTGGTTTTGGAATGCAGTGGGTGGGGGGGAAGAGCTGGGCTGGCTGTGTGGTGCAGTTGGGGGAGGGGACAAACTGGGCTGGTTTTGGGATGCGGTGGGGGAAGGGGAGATTTTGAAGCTGGTGAAGTCCACATTGATACCATTGTGCTGCAGGGTTCCCAAGTGGAATATGAGTTGCTGTTCCTGCAACCTTCGGGTGGCATCATTGTGGCACTGCAGGAGGCCCATGATGGACATGTCATCTAAAGAATGGGAGGGGGCGTGGAAATGGTTTGCGATTGGGAGGTGCATTTGTTTATTGCGAACCGAGCGGAGATGTTCTGCAAAGCGGTCCCCAAGCCTCCGCTTGGTTTCCCCAATGTAGAGGAAGCCACACCGGGTACAGTGGATGCAGTATACCACATTGGCAGATGTGCAGGTGAACCTCTGCTTAATATGGAAAGTCATCTTGGGGCCTGGGATAGGGGTGAGGGAGGAGGTGTGGGGGCAAGTGTAGCATTTCCTGCGGTTGCAGGGGAAGGTGCCGGGTGTGGTGGGGTTGGAGGGCAGTGTGGAGCGAACAAGGGAGTCACGGAGAGAGTGGTGTCTCTGGAAAGCAGACAGGGGTGGGGATGGAAAAATGTCTTGGGTGGTGGGGTCGGATTGTAGATGGCAGAAGTGTCGGAGGATGATGCGTTGTGTCCGGAGGTTGGAGGGGTGGTGTTTGAGAACGAGGGGGATCCTCTTTGGGCGGTTGTGGTGGGGGCGGGGTGTGAGGGGTGTGTTGCGGGAAATGCGGGAGACGCGGTCAAGTGTGTTCTCGACCACTGTGGGGGGAAAGTTGCGGTCCTTGAAGAGCTTGGACACCTGGGATGTGCGGAAGTGGAATGCCTCATCGTGGGAGCAGATGCGGCGGAGGCAGAGGAATTGGGAATAGGGGATGGAATTTTTGCAGGAGGGTGGGTGGGAGGAGGTGTATTCTAGGTAGCTGTGGGAGTCGGTGGGCTTGAAATGGACATCAGTTACAAGCTGGTTGCCTGAGATGGAGACTGAGAGATCCAGGAAGGTGAGGGATGTGCTGGAGATGGCCCAGGTGAACTGAAGGTTGGGGTGGAAGATGTTGGTGAAGTGGATGAACTGTTCGCGCTCCTCTGGGGAGCAAGAGGCGGCGCCGATACAGTCATCAGTGTACCAGAGGAAGAGGTGGGGTTTGGGGCCTGTGTAGGTGCGGAAGAGGGACTGTTCCACGTAACCTACAAAGAGGCAGGCATAGCTGGGGCCCCTGCGGGTGCCCATGGCCACCCCCTTAGTCGGTAGGAAGTGGGAGGAATCGAAAGAGAAGTTTTTGAGGGTGAGGACGAGTTCGGCTAAGCGGATGAGAGTGTCGGTGGAGGGGGAACTGGTCGGACCTGCGGGGCAGGAAGAAGCGGAGGGCCTTGAGGCCATCTGCATGCGGAATGCAGGTGTATAGGGACTGGACGTCCATGGTGAAAATGAGGTGTTGGGGGCTAGGGAATAGGAAGTCCTCGAGGAGGTGGAGGGCGTGGGTGGTGTCACGGACCTAGGTAGGGAGTTCCTGGACCAAAGGGGAGAAAATGGAGTCGAGATAGGTGGAGATGAGTTCGGTGGGGCAGGAGCAGGCTGAGACGATGGGTCGACCAGGGCAGGCAGGTTTGTGGATTTTGGGAAGGAGATAGAAACGGGTCGTGCGGGGTTGGGGAACAATGAGGTTGGAGGCTGTGGGTGGGAGGTCCCCTGAGGTGATGAGGCCATGAATAGTGTTGGAGATGATGGTTTGGTGCTCGGGTGTGGGGTTATGATCGAAGGGGCGGTAGGAGGTGGTGTCGGAGAGTTGGCGTCTGGCCTCGGCGATGTAAAGGTCAGTGCGCCATACTACCACTGCGCCACCCTTGTCTGCGGGTTTGATGGTGAGGTTGGGGTTGGAGCGGAGGGAGCGGAGGGCTGCCCATTCTGTCGGGGAGAGGTTGGAGTGGGTGAGAGGGGTGGAGAGGTTGAGGCGGTTAATGTCTCGACGGCAGTTAGAGATGAAGAGGTCGAGGGAGGGTAGGAGGCCTGGGGGTGGTGTCCAGGAGGAGGACTTGTGTTGGAAGCTGGTGAAGGGGTCAGTGGAGGGAGGGTTAGGTTCCCGGTTGAAGAAGTAAGCGTGGAGGCAAAGGCGGCGGAAAAACTGTTCTATGTCCAATCGTGACTGGTATTCGTTGATGTGTGGTTGTAGGGGGACAAAGGTGAGCCCCTTACTAAGGACTGACTGTTCGTCCTCAGTTAGTGGGAGGTCTCGGGGTATGGTTTCACCAGCTTCAAAATCTCCCCTTCCCCCACCGCATCCCAAAACCAGCCCAGTTCGTACCCTCCCCCCCACTGTACCACACAACCAGCCCAGCTCTTCCCCCCGCCACCCACTGCATCCCAAAACCAGTCCAACCTGCCTTCCTAACCTGTTCTTCCTCTCACCCGTACCTTCCTCCCACCCCAAGCCGCACCTCCATCTCCTACCTACTAACTTCATCCCACCTCCTTGACCTGTCCGTCTTCCCTGGACTGACCTATCCCCTCCCTACCTCCCCACCTATACTCTCCTCTCCACCTATCTTCTTTTCTCTCCATCTTCGGTCCGCCTCCCCCTCTCTCCCTATTTATTCCAGAACCCTCACCCCATCCCCCTCTCTGATGAAGGGTCTAGGCCCAAAACGTCAGCTTTTCTGCTCCTGAGATGGTGCTGGGCCTGCTGTGTTCATCCAGCCTCACATTTCGTCATCTTTGGACTGTGGTTGGAGACTGGAATACCCGAGGAAACACACGCACACACAGGGAGAATGTGTAAACTCCATACAGACAGTCAGCCGATGCCAGGTTCAAACCTGGTTCCCTGGCATTTTGAGGCAGCAGTGTTAAGCATTTATGTGCACAAATGTTTGAAGTTTGGAGGCATGTTGAAAGTGTGGTTAAAAAGGCACATAGAACTTCATAAAAAGCCACACAAAAAACAAAGAATCCACAATGAGCCTTCATTAAACACTGGTTCAGCTGCATTTGGAGTAGCATGTCTAATTCTGAGCACCACACTTTAGGAATGTTGTGAGCGTTTTTGAGAAAGTGTGGAACAGATTTGCAAGAATTGTTCCCATGCTGAAGAACTTTGGTTAAATAGATAGATTGGTGAAGCCGGAATTCTTTTCCGTTGAGAAGAAAGTGTTGAGAGGAGACCATGGGAAATAGGAACAGGAGTAGCCTGTTCTCTCAAGCTTACTTTGCTGTCCAACAGGATCATGGTTGATCCAACATTCCTCACATCTATTTTCTTGCATTTTCCCCTGTAAGCCTTGATTCTCCTACTGATCAGGAATCTATCTATCTTAGACTTAAATATACACAGGGACTTTTCCCCCACAGCTCTCTGTGGCAAAGAGTTCCAAAGACTCTCAACCCTGACAACAGAGAAGTTCCTTCTTGTTTGTTCATCATCAGAAGTTTTGATGTAGTGTTCAAAATCATGAAGTATTTAAATAGCCTAGTTTGGAAGAAACTGTTTCCGTTGGCAGAAGAGTCAAGAACCAAAGGACATTACTTTAAGGTGATTGACAAAAAGAGTTACTAACTACACACGGAAGAACTTTCCTTGTGCAGCAAGCAGTTTGGGTCTGAAATACGTTACCTGACAGTGCAGTCAAAGCAGATTCAATCGTAGCTTTCAAAGAGGAATTGATAACGAAAGAGCAAACAAAATAATTATGGGATTACAGAAAAAGGGTATAGGCGAGTGATTAACTGAGTTATTCTCACAGATAGCTGACACTGTTTCTCCACTACAGCCATTCTATGATGCTAATCACCTCATTTATTGAACAGTAGTTATGAATAAGAGCAGAATAAAATAAATTTATGTTTTTAATTTCAAAGTTAATCTCTTCCTTGAGTACCTATCTGTAGAACGTCTCCAAGTTTAAAGAGAAGAGTTAAGCATTTTCTTGAGAATTATTCCCATCTGCAAGTCCCAAATTCCCATTTATTTGAAGTGCCAGTGTCTAATAAAAACAAACGTCTTTATAAAACATATACAAAAGCTTTTCACAGCTGCTGAAGTATTTTTGAGTGGCCATAACTATGGCCTCATCAGCAAATGCTGCAGAAATTTAGATTGACTAATGCCTGTTGAACAGCAAATGAGGTAAATTAACCATTTATGAGGTTTTTTTTGGAGCCTGTTGAAGGATAAAGGATGACAAGAATACCAAAGAAGCTCCATGAACTCATGCCTCAGACTGTGCTCTAGGATTCTTATGGCAGAGTTCCTTCATCCATGTAAAAGACAATACTGTTGCTAGTACAGTGCAATCTCTTTAGATTAAGTGCTCACAGCCAAACTTGAAGCTTAATCCCCCACTTTCAGGGCCTATTGTGATCCTACTGGGCCCAACTAATACTAATACAGTTTTAAGTACAGCACTGCAGACGTGGAAGTGAAAGATAGTCTTTGAGAATTTCCACATCCTCAGCCCCTAATCCATGCTGGATGGGGGTTCAAGTGTCAACATTTGTAAGTGTTTTGTTAACTTCAACAATAATGTGCTGATGGGTTGTTTTCCCCATCCAATTCTATGAAGCTTTCTCTGAATGTTCCCTTCCAGTCTGGCAGCTTTCAGGTCTTTTGGTGTGGGGTATTATTCAAGCGCAAATTGTGTCACAGTCACAGATGGACTACAAAACTAGCATCATTTTATCAATTGCAAATTTAGTTGTGATCATTGCCACTGGACTTTTGGAGTGTATTAGAAAACTGCTTCCAGTGGAAAAAAAGTGTATTTCTGTAACATTGGCCCAGATGGCTAACAGAACAGTGAACAGATTAGTATAATATGTATTCTATATATAGGGTACCAAATGTGAACTTAGAGATTTGCTCCCAAAAAATGCTCATGATTTACCCGATCCTTACTGATACTATCTAACTTTCCTTTGGATGAGAATGCCTGAACTTGTGTATGGCAAGTAACTGCAAGTAATTCAGTTTCTTGTTGTTCACTTTTATGTTGAACATCACTAATGAGGTCAGGATAGTTGTCCATCTTGAAGTGCCCTTGAGAAGGTGGTGATGGTTAGGTCAAAGGATTATAGCTGACGAATAGATTCTGGGGCTTATCGGTGAGTTTGACATTCATGTCCTTTCCCTCTTTAACTTTTCCTGGTTCTGGCACCCTCATTGTCCACAAGGACAATATTTCTCCTGATCCTCCTCAATGCCTTCTACACCTCTATTGCCTAGGATTCTCAGTTGAGAAACCAACCACTTTCCCACCTGCTGGGGGCGCAAATAGCTGGGGAGGTGTCAAATTGAAGCCATTGAGTGATCATGAGCAGACCAATTAACGAAGTTTGTTGGTGGCAGTTCAAGAAAGTTCTTTACGGACCTTCTTGATCCAAACTTCATTATCTTAAGTGAGAGGAAAGTTACACATATTGACTCTAGTCCTCAGTCTGCACGGAAAATTAATATGCAATCAAAGCTCATTAAAATAGCACAACAGGATTTCTGTTTAAAACAGGTGAATCACTAAGTTAAGGTTATTGATTTGGTTTCATTTGGGCCATTTGCTGCATTGTTGTATTTAAACCAACAACTTAAAATCGACGAACTTATAAGGGTTGAATACTACAATACAACAAGAACTGTTAGCATATATTTTTGGAGGACCTTCTGTACTCCATTTTATTTGCTTCATTGATAACTGCCTGTAACAAATGAGCAAATAATTAGGATTTTTCCTTTACACGTTCAAGAATGATGCTAATATCTGTTTATGTACTTTTTCCTGTTTATCTTCCTATCTGTCTCCAAACAGTCTAACCTTGGCATTGTATTACCCTAATCCTAACCACTTCCTACATTTTGTTATTTCTGACTGTCTATGTCTTTTCACGGAATTTTAGAATAGTACAATTGAGAAGGTGGCTGTTCAACCAATTGAGCTAGGGGCTTGGAGGTAAAATTCAAATTTAGGACACATTCTGTGGCTTCTCAACTTTCCCTTACTTGCTTCCTGAAATTTTTTCTTTTGATTCAGGCCATCTCAACACAAACCCACATTATATTATCCTGCCAGAATTCTTTTTAAGTCCAGATAGACAAAAAAAAATCAGTTTTATCCATATAGGAATTTGTGTCGGTGCAGTTGTGCCAGAGAACCATTTTCATGTTTGATTCTGTTTTGGGGGATAAAGAGTTATATTCAAAAGAAAAGTTTAAAAAAAAACGAGAAGTGCGGAGATTTTACTGACTGTATCAAGATTGAGTTTGGTTCGGCCAAACCTCCTCAGTTTTGGATGAATTTGTATTTGGTCTCAGGATGCGAGCAGATCTTTGCTGCATCAGAATATGACAGTGAATTATATGTTTACTTATTATAATTTTCCAATTGGCCATTGTAATTGCTTTTGTCATCAATGTAGCAGGGCAGATTTTTGCTTTGTAAAAGAAGATTCTCTGTTTATAAAAGCAATTCAAAATTGACCTGGTACAACAACGTATTTTTGAACATTTTATGCTTTGTATTCCTAGTATAATAATTGTAAACCATTAGGAACAAGAAAGCTAATAGAAAAAGCATTATACGCTTTTGGAGTTAATATATAATTCAATATTTCCATCAACAATTCTGCAACATCTAAATATGTTACACTGAAAGGTTTGTCATTAGACTCTAATTAGCATGTGAAAAGACATCACCACTGAGAATTTCTAACTTAATTGCCCAACCTCGGGAGAAACGACCAGTGACACTAGCCGCTTGAGTCTTGTTCATCACCAGGAATAGCTTGCAAGAACACCAGTGCAACGATCAGATCAAATCCAAAATTTGTAGCTTCAGGAGCTGCAGCAGAAATTTCTGCTGATTATTGTCATTGCTGACCTTTCTTCTTCACCTCTGGCATCCCCTCCCTATCTATCTCCATCCTCCATTCCCACCCCTGCCCCAAAGCAGTTTGGCAGATAGCTATCGATATTGCTCTTCAGACAGATTATTTTAGTTTAGGTGCACATTGTTGATACAGTACTATTGCCTGTCAATACTGCACTGCACTTTTAGTTTTTAGAATTGTTTTCTTTATTACTAGGCAGTGAAACGATGGAGTGTTTCATCAGCAGGAAGTGATAAAACCAGTCTCAGTGTAAGTACGGTGCTTTCTAACTGAATTTCTAACAGTTCACTGTATGCAGGTGGGCTTCTGGCACATTGCACAGCAGAATGGCCTGGTAACTGCAGAGGGTTCTCAGTGGGAATTCTGGAACTCAATGATTTCACAGCGCTAAACACTGTGTGTCAAAAACTGTGTGCAGAAGGAACAGCTTGTATGGAAAAATCCATCTGACAGAGATCATGACGGACAGCTAACCTTCATTAATGCTTGCTTATGGGTCTCTGCAGTCTACACTTGCTCCCATAACAGCTTAAGTTTGTGATTTACTCCACTTTTGTCAATTACAAAGAAACCTTGTTGTGGTCTACCCAATTCAATTTCCTGACAAAATTTTATGAAATGATAACCTGGATCCAAAAAGGGGTTAAAGTGAAATTCATTGAAATTGTACTAAATTTACAGCTTGTTTTATTTTTCTGTGACTAATTACTTTCCATGAACTGCATTAAGTGATTCAAGGAACATTGAAGGTTATAACCTGAATTATATATAGGGTAAGGTTCCTCCCTTAGGTGCTTAAGGTGTGTGTAAAAGGGAACCCTTTTACGAATTTACGATTAATTGAACTATTTTTCTTTCAACGTCCCGTCAGTGTTTCTTGATCTAATTTCAGAAGACCTAGATGCAGCTTCTCTAAGTAACCATGTAAGGTGGTGCCATGTTGCACAAAAATCATACGACATTTTGTAGTTTCTGAATTGAACTACCATTTCAACTTGTTACTGTGGCATGGGCTGCAGAGTATGCGCAATCTTAAAACTGAGGTCGTAAAATGAACAAACCTTAATTATCTGTAAATGTTTCAACTCGATGACCTGTCATCAGAACAGCTCATTAGATCATCGACCTGAAAGGTTAACTCTTGCTTCACTTAGATTTTCTAGATTTTCTTTTTTTGTTCTTATTTCTGATTTGCAGCATCCTCAGTATTTTGCTTTTGTGTAAGCTGTGTTCGGTGTTCCAGTATACAGAACCTTTATTCCAAATCCTATCAGTTACAGGATATACGACTTAGAGTTTCTTTCTCATTTACATTCAGAGACAAGCATATTCTAGGTCCAAAAGGTCAAAAATCCCAAAAGATTATGCAAGTTGTGATACAAGTGAGTAATGCTCATAAACACAATCTGCCTGAAGCTCTTAGATCCATCAACCTTATTTCCAATTGAATATCTTCTACAAAATTGATCTGGCCCAACTCTCAAATGGAAGGATATTCACTTTGTCACATCAACACAGGAACCATATTACGCTACATCAACGAAAAATAAAGCAAGCTGGTAGTTTAGTATTTATTGAATAAATGTCACTTGAATACCTTTCCAGATCAGGTAATCATTTACAAAATTTTGTCAGTAAACTAAATTGGGTAGATCATAACAATATTTCTTTTTGATTATATTGATTAATTTATTGATTAATTGATTATATTATCTCTTTTGCATATTTCAGAAACTGATACCTCTAGCACAGATTTCATGTATTGGAAATGCCGCTAATGAGAAAACAGCATTTATTCTGACACAGTTTCTCAGCTCAAAGAATAATCTCTCTCCTTCAGATGCTGATTGATCGACTGTGTATTTCAGAATGTTTATACTTGCCTCAATCCTAGTGTGTATTCGTGTTATATGATTACAATGAACAGGAAGCAGTTGATTGGAACTCTGGACTTGGGTTTCCTAGGATTTTAACTGTAATTAATAAACTGACCATTTTCCCAACAGCAAGAAAAGCAGACTCCAATCAAGCGGCCTTGGGAAGGAATCCGAAAGGTGCAGTCTCCACCCGCATGGATTAAAAAGGAACTGGATCCCACCCATCAATCTCCCTTAGAAATGAGAACGGTGGAATGGGAAAAAACAGGAGCAACAATACCACTTGGTGGACAGGACATCATTGATCTTCAGACTGAAGTCTGACCTGAGGAGTGACTTTTTTTTTAAATTTTAAAACAGATTGGTTTCTTTTGAAACCTTATTACAGTACAGATATCTTGTTCTCAGAGAGATATTGTTTTAAACCTTGTGATGCAGTCAGCGTCGTGTTGTCTCACTGCGGTGAGAAAACACGTTAGCGAACACAGTAACCGTAGTCCAGAAACTCTTATCAAAGACAGTAATGGGCAAATATATATATATAAATATATATATAAATGTATAAAAAAAAACAAGTAACTTCAGTTTAGTGTTGATTGCTTGATATGCAAGCATTTTTTGCATCAAAATTTAATGGCATTTTCTTGTCATATTGTGTATTATATTAAAAAAAGAAATTTCAAACAGTAAATACAATGAACATACTTAAAACAAACTGTGATGTACCTGTCAAGATTTTAGATATATAAATTGAAAGCACAAGGCCTTGTCTGCCCTGCTGTATAATATGTAATTATTACACCTATTGACTTTTAGCTTAAATATCTTTCTACTGTGTTTAATTTCCTGTTAAGTTAACAGACTTTAACAGTGTTATGTACAATGACAGAGCTAAGCTAATGTTATGCCATGTGTTTAATAATCGTTGACCCTCGGAGATTCTACTTTTATGGTTGGTTAAACTGGTTCTGGTTTCCTAGATCTGTGTTAGTCAGTTTTATGTACAGTTTTCACAGCACAAAATGAATGTCTCCTTTCTAATAAAAGTGTAAACTATATGCAGTGTGTTTATTATAACGATTCAAGAAAAATCAGGGGGCAAGATTATCTAAAACCTAATGCTGCAGGAATGAGAATTTAACATTTTTAGTTGTCTGTTCCAAAGCTGTACAGAATTGATGTTTACAAAATTAATGCCAATTTGTAAAATCTTACAGCCTCAAAGGGATGTTTGGACAGAGCCATCCCTCTCTTTGGATGGCACCTTAAAGTAATGGATATTTTTGATACTGCCAATGCATTTTCACTGAAACTTTCCAGACATTATGACAATACCATCCCTCGAAATGCTTAGGTCATTATAACAGACTGGATTTTCCAAGGAGTGGCAATCATCCTCAGATTACCATTCAGTGTGAAATTTCCCTCTGCATTCTTGCAGGGTTTTCCATGCCTGGCATTACTAGAAACGTGGAACGCATCATTCGTTGGAGAGCTCCTTCAAAGGTGAGAAAAGTAGGGGGCAGAGAGGAAACACCCTCTTCTGTGGAACTGGCTGCCACATGTTAAGATTCCTGGTACATTTAGATGTTAGTGAATGGATGAGCAAATGAGTAAGTGAATGGGAAGTGAGTGATAAGGAAAGTGGGTGAGGTTGAAGTTGCACAGGGTTACAGAATGAGATTCTGTGTGGTTAATGAGGCATCCCAATGGAGTAGTGGCTGGGTAAGGTCATTGGGTGACTGGATGGTAATGTGATAGAGGATAAGCTGTTAGTTGAGATACGTGGCAGATTGATCGGGTGATGGGCGAAGTAGTGGCTGCGTATGGTGGTATGGCTGAGGTAGTGTTCAATTTAGTCAAGGGTTCAGTGTGAGTTAGACAAGGGGTTTTCAATCTTAAGTTTTTCAGGGTTATTTTTCAGCTGAGTAAATCAGAAAATCTTCAACTTCAGCATAGATCCAGAAACTTTCATAGAGAGAGCAGTTTTCTGATGAATTCTGATGTCAGTCACCATGTTAAGATTTCCATAAGGTTCCAATACTCATCTCCAGTGATACATTTGGCTGTCAAGAACAAAAAACAAGGACCGTTGTTTGGCGTGGTATCTAAACACTCAACCAAGAAGTTTCTGATTTTCAACTGCTTAACTATAATGAGTTAAGCAACCTTTCTTCAAGCAACAATTCTTTTTGCAATTATGCAGGGCCTTGGCGAAACCACACCTGGAGAACTGCATTCACTTTTATTCTCGTTGTCTGAGGAAAGATGTTCTGAATATGGAATGTTTATCAGACTGATTGCTAGGATGGCAGAATGACGTATGAAGCGATATTGGATTAGTTAGGACTATATTTGAAGGGGACTCATGCCTGGCCACCAGGTCCATGATGGAGCACTTAGCAAGAAGGACTGTAAAGCTTCAACACGTTTTAATTCTGCCTTTATATTTTACTTTTTGGTTTATTTTCCTGTGTTTTAAGATGGCACCAAATAGTGGTGACACTATACATTTTTCACTGTGTTTTTGTAACAAGATACACTTGACAATAAATGAATAACTTCACGGCATTTTATGGGATTGAAGGGAAATTACATAGAAACTTAAAAATTTCTAACAGGACCAGATAGAATGAACATAGGAAGGACTTTCCCAATGACTAGGAAGACCAAAACTGGGGATCACCTTCTGACTATGTGGGGTAGGCCACGGAGGACTGAAATGAGAAATTTATTCACCCAGAGAGTGGTGAAACTTGGAATTCTCTCCCACAGAAAGCAGTTAAAAAAAATATATTTTTGAGAAAGATGATACATAGTTGCAAGGGCTAAATGGATAAAATGGTAAGGGGAGAAAGTGAGATCATGACGCTGAGTTGAACAATCAGCTAGTATGATATTGAATGGTGGAACAGGGTCAAAGGGCTGAATGCTTACACTTGGCCCTGTTTTCTTATATAAAAACGAGACAGTCTCAAACAGCGGGATAATCAAAAAAAGACAAGACTTCTATTCCTGGTCACTATAATTTGAGCTCTGCTTCAATGTCACCATGAATAAATATTAAGCACAGGATTCCAATCATCTGCGATGCCCCGTAATCATTACATCTGTCAGTAATCATTTACTGTTCATACAGAGTTGATTGCTGTTGAAATTTTCCATTTTAAGACTGGATTTGTCTGAGTTAGGTCTTCCTCAATATATAAACAAAAAGCTCATTCATTTCTGGTCATCACACTTTAGGAAGGATGTGCAAGCTTTGGAGAGGACACAGACAAAATTTACCCAAATGGTTTCAGTGTTGACAGATAGCAGTCTGAAAAGCTGAGGCAGTTCTGTTGAGAGCCTGAGGAGAATTAATAGGGGTACTTAAAATCATGTGGGGTTTGTCAGAGTGAACTGTTTTATAGCTGTCCATGGGAACTGTGTGTTGCTGGCTTGGCCAGAATTTATAGCCTATCCCTGCAGGTGATGGTCAGCTGAATTCTTGAACTTCTGACATTTATCATGCCCAGATCCGAGCACTCTCGGGGAAGAGGTTCTTGATTCAGTGACATTAAGAACGAATGGTATAGTTTCAAATCAGGATGCTGTGTGGATTAGCATGAAATAATCCAGCAATCAAAGTGTCAATAACCGACGGGGACAGAGTTAAGATGGATTAACAAGTGAATAAGAATCACTTTTAAGTCAAAACGTGTTTTGCACAATGAGTGATTTGGCATTTGTTTGATATTATATAGCATACAGATTTAATAGTTGTCTTCAAAAGGAAATTTGAATGAAGATTTGAAGGTGAAAAGCTGACAGGAATATGGAGAAATAGTGGGGGAGTGGAGTGACTGAATTGCACGTAACAACGAACTGGCACAAACCCAGTAGTTCTAATAGTCTCAGAGATCATAGGAACTGTAGATGCTGGAGAATCTGAGAAAGTAAGGTGTCGAGCTGGATGATCACGGCAGGCCGAGCAGCATCAGAGGAGCAGGAAAGCTGATGTTTCGGGCCTAGACCTTTCTTCAGAAATGATTTCTGAAGAAGGGTCTAGGCCTAAAACATCAGCTTTCCTGCTTCTATAATGCTGCTTGGTTTGCTGTGTTTATCCAGCTGTACATCTTGTTATCTCATGTTGAAAGTAGACTCTTCTTCACTGCCAGCAGTCTGTCCAAGAGCATTGCCTTTACCTGATGAAAGCTCCCAGCATTAAATATAATACTTTTCTTCAAATCGTTTTTGCTAAAAGGTTAAAACTATCCTGAAGTAGGACAGTTGTTTCAGCTTTGGCACTTCCTGCTAAAGGCCTTGATTTTCTCATTGAGGCAAACGATTATCAGAATGAATAACATTTCCCTTTTAATTTTTTTTTGGTTCTTCCTTCTGTGAAAAAGGTAAGCAATTGCTACATCCACACCTGGCATGTAGGCAGATTGTAACGTGAACTGCGAGTTTGCAATGCTCATTTAGCCCCTTTTTCATTTTCTTGTAATGTAATTTAAGAAGAAATCAATGCCTTTGTCTGAAGCAAGTTCAGTGGTTAGTTCACTACACAATTGCTCAAAGTTAGTAAGTATGAATACTGTTATTGGCTGGAATTCAGATACAGAGATTGAAAGTAGGCACAGATAAAATACCCATAAATATTTAAGTAAGATTGTCTGACGTTGCTGCCTGGTTGTTTGATGATTTCTCTTTTCAAGGTGAATGCATTTGAAAACTTACAGTCTGAAATCAGTAGTGAATAGAATTGATTTGAATGATTTATCACTTGCATTTTACAGTGAATAATATAGTAAAAAGCTTCAACTGTCACCACAATTGAGTGCCATTTGAACAGTTTAAAAATAAAAATAAAAAGAATGAAAATATATAACTGAGAATCCATCTTCGTTCATACAGTGATGGCTTCTGTACTTGAATAGCTGGAAGTTTCTTCCACAGATTGGCTAAGCAGAACAGGTTCTGGGACGGTGTGAAGATGCTCTTGTTTGGCTTTAACCACACTGTAGGTTATGGCTTTTGGTAGCCTGATTCAACACAAATGTGCTTTTGCTTGTTTGCCTCCTTCCATCCCCCTGTTGAGAATCCACTCCCTCTGATTGTGTCTCTCGGAGTTTTGTTTTGGAGTTCACAAAAAACTGGTGTCGAACAACCAGACTTTTCATTAAAAGAAAATGGCTGCTGTGTTATTTTTGAACATTTAGAAGGACTCATTGTGTTCTTCAAGTGCTCATGTCTCTTTTTGTGATTAATGCTGAGATAACACAAATAACAGAAGAAATGCTATCTGCGTTTTTGACAATAGTGAATTAACAGTAGTCATGTGACTTCTGGATTCCATCTAGTAAGGTTCTAACAGAGCTATTCCTACCGTTTAATCTTCTTTACAAAAATATAATTACACAGTCATAACACACATATTTGATTTTGACTGATCACAGTTAAATGCTCTTAATTGTGTGCAGTCCTATAATTATCTCAGCCACTTTTCAGCTTCCTACCTGCATTTCCTGGATTTATAACAGGAAGCTTAAACTCACCACCAGTCGCCCCTTTCTAATGAGGGAGCAGCCCTATCGACCTCAGGGAGTATGGCGACTTTACCTTTACAGAAATATATTACCTCAATCCAATGCAGGTATCCTCATGCATGTTTTCTGGGAAACATTCCTGGTTGGCTATTACGAGCAGTAACATTTACTGAAGTTATATTCTGCCTTCCTGGTAGAGCGGTTAATGGTAACACTGGATTCTCAGTGGTTGAGTTTCAGAATATGGAAACAGAGGAAGAGGAGTACATTGTTCAGCCCCTCGGGCCTCTCCCATCATTCGATTAGATCATTGGCTGATCTTTTGGTCTAACTCTGTATACCTGCTTTTAGCCCATATCCCTTTGCTTAACAAAAAAAAGTTGACTGTTCTTTCCTGACCTGCTGGATATCTCCAATGTTTTTTTCTTTTCCCTTTGCTTTCATGTTTTCACCATCTACATTATTTTGTTTTTATCCTATTTGCAGTTAGTGGGCCAAAAAAGGATAACTGCAAAATGATGGCATCATTGACTTGATAAACAAAGCCAACCAATTGACCTAATTGCAGGGGCATTGTAAGCTTTAATTGATATGCAAAGCATGGTGTTCCTGAAACATATCACTGTTTATGGTATGAGAAAACAACCGTCAACCTCTAGGACTCACTATACAGAGCCTTCAGAGCATGACAGATTTAAACAACAACTGGCTGTCTGAACTGGATTTTAAAGAAACAAATTCTCTACTGTATTCAGAAAAAGTCTAGTAACTAAAATGGTCCATTGTGTATTTTCTGAATAGCTTTTCAGTGCATTGTTTTCTTCATCCTCTGCTGATTGCATATTCACAAATATTTCCTTCCCAACAGTCATCATCTGTCAAATCAAAAGTATTTGCTCTCTCAATATTGGGTATTGTGCAGTGATGTGAAATTACTACTGAATGTCTCCTTTTTGTGGTATAAATAAGCCGTCTATAAATAGAACTGTGGTGTCGGATCAGCCATGGCATTACACTCTTTTGAAAACAAAAGGCTAAACGAGTTACATCCATCAGGAAAGGATTAGCCTTCTCTCTGGGGAGCTTTGACCTTTCTGAAGTGTCGAGCCATTCCGCTGATGGACGAGCCGAGATGATCAAGCACTTCTTATTTCTGGCTAAGTAAGCTTCTTGCCCTCATTTTCGAGTATCTGAACTACAACAAGACCGCTCACTGCTGCCATGAATTTACTCATTGCACACAATGTGGGAGGGGGGGTATTGTCATTGGAGAGATTGTCTGGTGTGTCAGTCAGTCATGGCATCCTTTTAATTTGGCCGGTTTAAATTTTCTTTGCCAATATGTTAGCTAAGATTTTCCGCATGAGAAAAAAAAAGTGTTCATTAATGACTGTGGGATTCACTTGTTCACAAGAACTCCAGACAAGAGACTACACAGACTTTAGTTATGTGAAGTATATGAAAAGACTCCTTTCTTTCACATTGTAGCAAATAGTGATGCACGTTGATATGCTATAAGGTTATTATATCTTGTATTTGTTTGTCACTCAAAGGCAACAGATGCATGGGAACACCACCGCTGCCAATTTCCCTTCCAAGTTGCAAACCATCCTGATGTGGAACTATATTACTGTACGTCAATGGGTCAAAATCCTGAAACTTACTCGCGAGCAATGCTGCGGCCGTGCTTACTCCATATGGGTTACAATAGTTCAAGAAGGTGGCTTGACACTGCCTTCGTAATGGCAATTAGGGATGAGCAATGAATGCTGGCCTTACCAGTGATGCCCACTTCCCAAGAAGGAACAAAAAGGCATGAGTAAATAACTCAGCAGATCATTTAGCACTCAGCTGACCATAATCAATCTCCTAGACTTGGTGCAGATTAGATATTCAGTGCAAATTCCTTTTTTGAACATTTTAATTGATGGGCGATCATAGACTTGAAGAGAGTAGATCAGCCTTATTGTAGTTCCTAAAGGGTAACAACAATGACTTAAAGTTAACGCTATTACTGATGAGCATATGTGCTTTATTAATTTGTAAAATGAAAGGTAAATTACTGATATTTATGGGTGCAGAAGTGGGGATGCTGCTACAAAAATCTGTGGATAAGATAGACAATGTTATAATAAAAGCAAAAATACTATGGAGGCTGGAAATATGACATAAAAGCAGAAGGCGTGGCAAAACCATGACAGGTCAGGTAATGTCTGTGAAGAGAAACAGAGTTAACATTTCAAGTTCACTGTGAGTCTTCTTCAGAACTTAAGTGAGGTGGAAATTAAGGGGGACTTTTTTTATGACTGTGAACAGGAGATGAAACAAGTGAAAGGGATTGTGAGGTGGCTCAGAGCAAAACACAAAGGCAGTAATAACGGTGGTAAAATATAGATATATAAAATAGCTGTTAATGTTAGGGTTGTACAGGAGAAAATCAGTCTGTCATGCTGAGAACGTAAAAGATGCACACAAGCCAAGAGATAACAAGGTGTAGAGCTGGATGAACACAGCAGGTCAAGCAGCATCAGAGGAGCAGGAAGACTGACGTTCCAGGCCTAGACCCTTCTTCAGAAATGGGGGCGTGGAAGGGGGGTTCTGAAATAAATAGAGAGGGGGAGGTGGATAGAAGATGGATAGAGGAGAAGATAGGTGGCGAGGAGACAGACTGTCAAAGAGGTGGGGATGGAGCCAGTAAAGGTGAGTGTCGGTGGGGAGGTAGGGAGGAGATAGGTCAAGGTGGCGGGAGGAGGTTAGTAGGTAGGAGATGGGGGTGGGGCTTGAGGTGGGAGGAGGGGATAGGTGGGAGGAAGGACCGGTTAGGGGGACGGGGACGAACTGGGTTGGTTTTGGGATGCAGTTGGGGGAGGGGAGATTTCGAAGCTTGCGAATTTCACATTGATACCATTGGGCTGCAGGGTTCCCAAGCGGAATATGAATTGCTGTTCCTGTGACCTTCGGGTGCCATCATTGTGGCACTGCAGGATGCCCAGGATGAACATGTCTGCGGAATGGGAGGGGGAGTTGAAATGGTTCGCGACAGGGAGGTGCAGTTGTTTAGAGTGAGCTGAGCGCAGGTGTTCTGCAAAGCAGTCCCCAAGCCTCCGTTTGGTTTCCACGTTGTAGAGGAGGGCACAACGGGAGCAGCGGATGCAGTATACCACATTAGCAGATGTGCGGTGAATATCTGCTTGATGTGGAAAGTCTTCTTGTGGCCTGGGATGGTGGTAAGGGAGGACTGTAGGGGCAGGTGTAGCACTTCCTGCAGTTGCAGAGAAAAGTACCGGGTGTGGTGGGGCTGGAGGGGAGTGTGGAGCAGACAAGGGAGTCATGGAGAGAGTGGTCCCTCCGGAAAGCAGATAAGGGTGGGGAGGGAAAAATGTCTTTGCTGGTGGTGTCAGATTGCAGATGGCGGAAGTGTTGGAGGATGAGAGTGGGTGAAGGTGAGTGATGAAAAACAATGTCATCCAGAGGTCGTACTCTGAAACTATGGAGCTCAGCATTGTGTCCATAAGGCTGCAAAGTGCCTAAGTGGAGATATTTGCTACAGCAGCTCATGCTGAGCATTGTTGGAACACCAACTGGTCAAGGACAGAAATGTTAACAAGGGTGCAATTTGATGTATGAAAATGGCAAGTAACTACAAGGTCAGGATTATTCCTAAGGACAGAATGGAGGTGTTCCACAAAGTGAACACCCAGTCTGCATTTGGTCTCACCAGTATAAAGAAAACTATATTCTGAGCAGTGAATGCAGGAGACAAGATTGAATGAAGCAGAAGTAAAACGTTGCTTCCTTGGAAAGAGTATTCAGGATCTTGGAGATGGAGGAAGGAAATGCAACAGTTATTTTGGGATGGAGGTGTAAGTGTCAGGGTAGAAATGTGGGAGATGGGTCAGGCACAGTTAAGGACCGTAAGAGCCACAATGGGGAAGAATGGAGGGGTTCCTCAGTTAAGGAAAAATTTCATGGCAGAGGTAGAACGATGAAAGTTGGCATCATCTTTGTTACTGGCCAGTAGGGCTATGGAGTGGCCGTTGAGATTACATATGAGCAATGCAGGCTTGTCAATAATGTATCAGTGGGCTAAAATAATTGTAGGGTGACAATACATTTGGGCAGAGAGTCTGAATTTCAGAGAGTCATTCAGCACAGAAACAGACCATTCAGTCCAAATAGTGCACACTGACAATGTTCCCAAACCAGACTAGTTCCACCTGCCTGTTCTTAGCACAAATCTATCCAAACCTTTCGTATTTATGAACTTATCCAAATATCTTTGTTGTAATTATACTTGCATCACCTCTCCCTCTGGCAGTTCATTCCACAAGCAAACCACACTCTTTGTAATAAAGTTTCCCTTCTAAATCTTTCCCTTCTCAAGTTAAAAATATGCTGCCTAGTTTTTAACTTGTCCACCATAGGGAAAAGTCCCTTGCTATTCACCTTATCTATGCCCCTCTGGATTTTATAAACTTCCTACTCTGCAGCGAAACAAGTCCCAGGCTATCCAACCTATCTTTATAAATCAAACCTTCCATCCCTGGCAACATACCGGTAATTTTTTAAAGCCCTCTCCAATTTAAGAATATCTTTTGCATAGCAAGAAGAGCAGAACTGGACGCAGTCCTCCAGAAGAGGCCTCACCAATGCATTGTACAACCTTAACATGACTTAGCAACTCCTATACTCAGCGGTTTGATCAATGAAGCAAATGTGCTAAACACCTTCTTAACACCCTGCATGTGTGACACAAATTTCAATGAATTATATGTCTGAAACCCTAGGTCTCTCTGTTCCACAACAATATCCAGGGCCCTGTGATTAATTGTTTAAATCCTGCCCTCATTTCTTTTATAAAAATGTAATAATCACATGTTTCCAAATAAAAATCCATCCGCCACTTCTTTGCCCATTGACCCAATCTTTGTAATCTTAGAGACCTTTTTCCATTGTCCACTCTCCCACCACATTTGGTGTATTCTGCAAACTTACTAAACATGTCTCCTAAGTGCTCATCGAAATCATTCATGTAAATGATCAACAAAAGTAGACACCAGTGGACAAATGCCTCTAGTCCAAAAAACAACCTTCCATCACCACCTTCTGTTTCCTACTGTCAAGGCAATTCTGCATCCAATTGGCAAGGTCTCCCTGAATCCCATGTGATCTAACTTTACCAATTAGCTAACCATGCAGAACCTTGTCAAAGACTTTATTAAGGTCCATGTGGAGAATGTTGTCATTCTCCCCTCATCAATATTCTTGGTTTCTTCCTCAAAAAACTCAATTAAGTAGTGAGGCATGATTTCCCTTACACAAAGTGATGCTGACCATCCTTAGTCAGTCCTTGCTTCTCCAAATGTATGTAGATCATATCTTTCAGAATCTCCTCCAACAACTTACCCATCACTGATGTCAGACTCTATAGTTTAAAGACTTCTCCTAACAGCTTTTGTCAAATAAAGGTGTAACATTAGTCACTCCTTCAGCACCTGACCCATGGTTAGAGATTATACAAAAATGTCTCTGCTAAGGGCCTCACAACTTCTTCCCTAAATTCCCATAAAGTCCATGGGTGCACTTGATTAGGTCCCAGAGATTTATCTACCTTTATGTTTTCTAAGACCTCCAGAATTTCCTCTTTTGTAATGCAAACTGTTTGAAAACATCAATATTTATTTCTCTGAGTTCTGTAGCCTTCATTCTCCACAGTAAAAACTGACATGAAATATTCATTTAGTATTTCTCTCATCTCCTGAGGCATGACGCATCGGCGGCCTCATTGATCTGCAAGGGGCCCTATTCCTTCCCTAGTTGCTCTTTTGCTCTTAATGTACTTTTAGAATCCCTTTGGATTATCCTGAACCTTATCTGTCAAGGTTATCTGATTCCTTTTCTCACCCTCCTGATTTACCTCTTAAGAATGACCCACATGCTGTATACTCTTCAAGAGATTCATTTGATTCCAGTTGTGTATATCTAATATATGATTCTTTCTTATTCTTGTCCAAAGCCTCAATATGTTTATACATCCATTTTGGCAAGGACAGTGCCTCATACCTTTCCATTGACAGCAAAAGAAACCAAAACATTATGAGGCAGAAGGAGAGCATGTCTGTGCAATCATGAGTAAAGGGGAAGATTTTTGAAAGGACTTTTGAGCCATTTGGTGAGTCTGGTAATAGCAAAAAAGGAACTTAAAGATTATTTTAAGGTAAGAATTGATGTTAATCAATTATTGATTCATTCATAATAGGCATTATGAATGTTAATGATCTTATTGTCACATGTACAGTGAGAATCTATCAAAATACAGTGAAGAGTTTTCAATTGTCGCCACAATTCACCACCAATTTGAATAATTTAAGAATAAGCACAAAAAAAGCGCTTAAAGAGACTCCGTCAGTCCAGAGCCAGCTCATCTCCATTCATGACACCAGTGCTGCCATCCTTTCTCCAATGTTTTTTCTGCCATCTACATCAGACCAAACCAATGTCATTGTCCTCAGATGTCATTTTGTGCCTCTGAGCCAATTCTCCTCCACCTCCGCTTCACCGCTGTCAGTGCCCAACCCAACCAAAGGCGAAGTGACCAATCCTCAGCTGCCGGCTGTTGTGACTGGTCCTACCTTGCCGATGTCATCTCCGCCAATGTATCAGCTGCCAATTCCAAATCCAGGTCCTATACTCACTCTGGAAAAATAAAGATGGGTTCACTCAAGGTCCTTGTTGCACCCGCTCTCCTCTGCACTGAGCTTGATCAGGTTCTGTTCTGGGCTCACTCTCCCTTGTGATGGGCCCATTCGAGGCCCACGTGCTGGGCCCACTTGAGAGGTCCGTGTGCTGGGACAACTTGAGGTTCCCAGTGGGATCCTTTCCCCTGGAGCATAGGAGGTTGTAGGGTGACCTTTTAGGGGTTTATAAAATTATGACAGGAATAGAAAAGGTGAATAGCACCTTTAACTTGGCAAAATACACACCAGTCCATCCCTCACAAATGTAACCCTCCTCCAATCATATCCTCTCTGCTTTATCCTGATGTGGTCTGTCTCTCTGTCTCTTCTCTCAATCACGGATTCCTTGTCTCATCCTCCCAATCATACTTTGTCCCTTTCTTCCCCTTTACAGCCCCTCTCTCCCTTTCCTGATCACCGTTTTACACCCTTCTCTTGATCACAGTCTCCTCCTCTTTTGATCCTAAATGTTCGCCCTGATCCTTATTGCTGGTTCTAATTGAAAAAAGGAGAATAAAAATTGGTAAAGGTGCAAATCCCATGTCCAGCTTTAACAGTTTCATGAGGGGCAGTTTAAATTAAAATTGCCCCATTATTTCTAGTTGACTTTTTTCCATGAATCATTTGTGGCCAATTATATCTAATAGGTTCATTTAAACACTTATGGGTCTTAAAATACCATTAACCATGAAGGTCAAGTTTAAGATGTGATTTGCTAGAGATCTCGAAGCATTCTTTGAACAAAACAGTGGTTAAATGAACAAAATTACCCTGAGGAGGAGCAGGTTAGATTTGAGTAGTTAAATTTCATGGAGCAATGCAGTGGTTTGTTCACCAGCTTGAGAAAATGAGCTTGCATTGCACTAATTGGATTTTGCCGCAGTGAAAAATGGCTTTTGTCAAAAGCAGCTTTGCAAATTAAAGTGAGGTGGATAGAATGCAGTAGCAGCTCAGTTGGCAGCCTGTAAAGCACGTTGGTGAGATCTTCTTTTGAGAATGTGCACAAGTAAATTTGAGCATCCAGTTAAAGCACTTCAGGACATAGATCCCACCAAACTCTTGTCTTTTCTTTATTGCCCACAGCTTATGGAAACATAGTGAGGTAAGGTCATTTTGTGCTGCAACATTATGTTGTCACCTGAGGAAGCAGGACCATGATAAGTGATCGATAACTTGTGCAATGTGTGAACAAAAAGTCCAGGTTAAAACAAACACACATTGTTTCTGAGATAATGGGAACTGCAGATGCTGGAGAATTCCAAGATAACCAAATGTGAGGCTGGATGAGCACAGCAGGCCAAGCAGCATCTCAGGAGCACAAAAGCTGACGTTTCGGGCCTAGACCCTTCATCAGAGAGGGGGATGGGGAGAGGGAACTGGAATAAATAGGGAGAGAGGGGGAGGCGGACCGAAGATGGAGAGTAAAGAAGATAGGTGGAGAGAGTATAGGTGGGGAGGTAGGGAGGGGATAGGTCAGTCCAGGGAAGACGGACAGGTCAAGGAGGTGGGATGAGGTTAGTTGGTAGCTGGGGTTGCGGCTTGGGGTGGGAGGAAGGGATGGGTGACGGGGAGAACCGGTTAGGGAGGCAGAGACAGGTTGGACTGGTTTTGGGATGCAGTGGGTGGGGGAGAAGAGCTGGGCTGGTTGTGTGGTGCAGTGGGGGGAGGGGACGAACTGGGCTGGTTTAGGGATGCAGTAGGGGAAGGGGAGATTTTGAAACTGGTGAAGTCCACATTGATACCATATGGCTGCAGGGTTCCCAGGCGGAATATGAGTTGCTGTTCCTGCAACCTTCGGGTGGCATCATTGTGGCAGTGCAGGAGGCCCATGATGGACATGTCATCTAGAGAATGGGAGGGGGAGTGGAAATGGTTTGCGACTGGGAGGTGCAGTTGTTTGTTGCGAACTGAACGGAGGTGTTCTGCAAAGCGGTCCCCAAGCCTCCGCTTGGTTTCCCCAATGTAGAGGAAGCCGCACCGGGTACAGTGGATGCAGTATACCACATTGGCAGATGTGCAGGTGAACCTCTGCTTAATGTGGAATGTCATCTTGGGGCCTGGGATAGGGGTGAGGGAGGAGGTGTGGGGACAAGTGTAGCATTTCCTGCGGTTGCAGGGGAAGGTGCCGGGTGTGGTGGGGTTGGAGGGCAGTGTGGAGCGAACAAGAGAGTCACGGAGAGAGTGGTCTCTCCGGAAAGCGGACAGGGGAGGAGATGGAAAAATGTCTTGGGTGGTGGGGTCGGATTGTAAATGGCGGAAGTGTCGGAGGATAATGCGTTGTATCCGGAGGTTGGTAGGGTGGTGTGTGAGAGCGAGGGGGATCCTCTTGGGGCGGTTGTGGCGGGGGCGGGGCGTGAGGGATGTGTTGCGGGAAATACGGGAGACGCGGTCAAGGGCGTTTTCGATCACTGTGGGGGGAAAGTTGCGGTCCTTAAAGAACTTGGACATCTGGGATGTGCGGGAGTGGAATGTCTTATCGTGGGAGCAGATGCGGCGGAGGCGGAGGAATTGGGAATAGGGGATGGAATTTTTGCAGGAGGGTGGGTGGGAGGAGGTGTATTCTAGGTAGCTGTGGGAGTCGGTGGGCTTGAACTGGACATCAGTTACAAGCTGGTTGCCTGAGATGGAGACTGAGAGGTCCAGGAAGGTGAGGGATGTGCTGGAGATGGCCCAGGTGAACTGAAGGTTGGGGTGGAAGGTGTTGGTGAAGTGGATGAACTGTTCGAGCTCCTCTGGGGAGCAAGAGGCGGCGCCGATACAGTCATCAATATACCGGAGGAAGAGGTGGGGTTTGGGGCCTGTGTAGGTGCGGAAGAGGGACTGTTCCACGTAACCTACAAAGGGGCCGGTTCCCCAAAATCCACAAACCTGCCTGCCCTGGTCGAACCATCGTCTCAGCCTGCTCCTGCCCCACCGAACTTATCTCCACCTATCTGGACTCCATTTTCTCCCCTTTGGTCCAGGAACTTCCCACCTACGTCCGTGACACCACCCACGCCCTCCACCTCCTCCAGGACTTCCAATTCCCCGGCCCCCAACACCTCATATTCACCATGGACGTCCAGTCCCTGTACACCTGCATGCCGCATGGAGATGGCCTCAAGGCCCTCCGCTTCTTCCTGTCCTGCAGGCCCGACCAGTCCCCCTCCACCGACACTCTCATCCGCCTAGCTGAACTCGTCCTCACACTCAACAACTTCTCTTTTGACTCCTCCCACTTCCTACAGACTAAGGGGGTGGCCATGGGCACCCGCATGGGCCCCAGCTATGCCTGCCTCTTTGTCCCCTAACATATCTTCCCATATATTAAGGGAATGCATCATAACAAAGTAATAGTCATAGGTCAAGTTTTTAATTCACTCAAAATCTTGCCATTTAAATAGATTTAAAATCATGCCCAATTATCTGCAGGTATTATTTTAATTGGTGCAATGTTGGTAACAGTTTTAATACTTATGGGGAGAGGGTGACGAAAAGTCCAGTGTCACCAAAATCCTGCCAGAGCAAGCTCATGACTTTCGTTCCAACTTTGCCCCCAATTTTGCTTTTCGCATGATATCAATCTCATGAATTATATGCAGCTCTCACCCACCTCTTGCTCATCCCACTATCTTTCTGAAAGTCTCTTACACTTCTGGTACCAATCTTCAATGACATTCTCAGTCCTCTTAGCAGATGTGCGTGGTGCATATTCTTCCTTGGAACATATTGGTGGATAGTAGTTTTGCACAACAGTTTGTGACACTTGTGCTATACTGAATAAAGCAGCAATGAAGACGAAGCAAGGAGAAATGGATTGACTAGCAAATCAACAGTACTGAATCAGTCATAATCACAGGAAGAGGAAACCAACCAATGGAAATTCTTCCCCAAGCATCCATTGTTTTTAGCACCCAGAGATATGTCTTAGTAGGCAAAAGAAAAACCATGCAACATTCTGAAGATACTTCTTGATATATTTGAATGAGAACTCCCCCGGCCCCTACCATTAATTCTAGGGTAGGAATTTCTCTTTCTGTAAGTATCAGTTACACATTTGATGTAGCATGAAGGTGCTTCTGTGCAGATATGAACACCTCAGCAAGTCTATCAGGAAGTAACAGTGCACTATCACTCAGAACAAAACAAATGTCTGCATCAGAATCAGTAGAATGTCTCTGCATAACATTTTGGGCTTCACATGTCGGCTTGAACATCGGCTGGGCATTCAGAATATTGACACTCAGTTTTAAACCTAGCCAAGTGACTGGGCTAACCAGGTTATGAAAGTTTAATCAAAGATTTCCAATTCCTTTTTCAAAAGATTGTATGACTTATGTTGCTGATCTGTAGACCCAGATTGTCAGCTTACCTGCTGGTCTGATGCTGCTTGGCCTGCTACGTTCATCCAGCTCTACACCATGTTATCTCAGATTCTCCAGCATCGGCAGTTCCCACTATCTCTGCAATGTCTACAACGCACAAGTCAGGAGTGTGATGGAATACTGTCCTCTTTCCTGGATGGGTGAAGCTCCAAAACTCTTGTGAATCTTGGCACATCCAGGTCAATGCAATCTGCTTGATCGGTGTCATATCCACAAGCAAGCACTCCCTCCACAGCCAGAACTTAGTAGCAGCAGTATGTAATATCTACAAAATGCACTGCAGAAATTCACCAAAGACCCTGAGAAAGCACCTTCCAAACCCACAACCACTTCTATCTAGAAGGACAAAGGTAGCCATTACCAGGAACCACCAGTTCGTACAATTTTCCTTCCAAGCCACTCACCATCCTGACTCAGAAATATATCACCATTTCTTCACTGTTATTGTATCAAAATCCTGGAATTCCCTCCCTCAGGGCCTACCAACTGCATATGGACTACAGTAGTTCAACAACAGGTCAGTGGCTCGGAATACTGCAGTGGGAACTAAATGCTGACAAACCAGTGATGTTCACATATCACAAATGAAAAAAAAAGATTTCACATGGGGCAGCACTTCAGTAGTTGCTTGCCATTGCTAGTTGAAGACTATTTTCAAGGTCTGAAGCTTTTCTTTGAATATATCAAGTTCATCTTCCTAAAAACAAAATTCTTCAGATGCTGGAAATCTGAAATAAAAACAGAAAGTGCTGGAAAAACTCAACAAGTCCAGGAGCATCGTTGGAAATGAAGATCAATATTGGACTTAAAATGTGAAGTTTTGTCCAGACCTGCTAAGTTTCTCCAGCATTTTATGACTTTAAGTTCATCTTCATGTTTGACTTTTGAGCTGAAACTGATCAGGATCAAACGTAAATACTATTGTTATGAGATTACAAAGTGTGGAGCTAAGGTGCTGCTTGGCCTGCTGTGTTCATCCAGCTCCACACTTTGTTATTTCGGATTCTCCAGTGTCTGCAGTTCCCATTACTATGGTTATGAATTTTGAAGGAAATAACTCATCTCTTGACTCCCTAGAGTCTTCCTACTATCTACAAGGTGCAAGTCAGGAGTACAATGGAATACTTCCACTTGCCTGGATGAGTAAATCTCCAACAACACTCAATAAATTTTAAACCATTCAACATAAAGCGTCCCTTTTGATTGGCAGGTCATCCATTATCTTCAACATTCACTCCCTCTATAATCTATGCACAGAAGCAGCAGTGTGAAACATCTGCAAGGTACACTGGCACAACCCACAAGAGTCTTTCAGCATCGTTCCCGATAGAATCTAGCAAACTTATGATGTCTACCAGTTAAAATAACAAGGACAGAGATGCATGGGAGTGCCACTGCCTGCATGTTTCAAATCAATCCACACAGCATCCTAAAATATCAATGATTATAAACCTGTGATGCAGGTCTGACTGCTCCTTCATGCATAATTGAAAATTCCTTTGTAGTTTCGTTAAGACTTTGCAGACATTGTTGGCACATTGCTACCTGTCTACAATGAAGCTTCGTTCATGTTCACTTTTCATTAAATGATTGCAAGCAACTCTTCAGTCCTTTAAGTGTTAGGGTATGTACACATCATGGTTGTGTAATGAAATTGGGTTGCAAAACTGCTGACTCCTTTACCTTCATCTGAGTTTCCTGAAATGTTGGTAACACTTTGTTCATCACCAACTAGTTTGAATTGCCACTGACAGCAGCTGGGACATCATGATATTGATCCCTGATAATAAAATGTGAGGCTGGATGAACACAGCAGGCCAAGCAGCATCTCAGGAGCACAAAAGTTGACGTTTCGGGCCTAGACCCTTCATCAGAGAGGGGGATGGGGAGAGGGAACTGGAATAAATAGGGAGAGAGGGGGAGGCGGACCGAAGATGGAGAGTAAAGAAGATAGGTGGAGAGAGTGTAGTTGGGGAGGTAGGGAGGGGATAGGTCAGTCCAGGGAAGACGGACAGGTCAAGGAGGTGGGATGAGGTTAGTAGGTAGCTGGGGGTGCGGCTTGGGGTGGGAGGAAGGGATGGGTGAGAGGAAGAACCGGTTAGGGAGGCAGAGACAGGTTGGACTGGTTTTGGGATGCAGTGGGTGGGGGGGAAGAGCTGGGCTGGTTGTGTGGTGCAGTGGGGGGAGGGGACGAACTGGGCTGGTTTAGGGATGCAGTAGGGGAAGGGGAGATTTTGAAACTGGTGAAGTCCACATTGATACCATATGGCTGCAGGGTTCCCAGGCGGAATATGAGTTGCTGTTCCTGCAACCTTCGGGTGGCATCATTGTGGCAGTGCAGGAGGCCCATGATGGACATGTCATCTAGAGAATGGGAGGGGGAGTGGAAATGGTTTGCGACTGGGAGGTGCAGTTGTTTGTTGCGAACTGAGCGGAGGTGTTCTGCAAAGCGGTCCCCAAGCCTCCGCTTGGTTTCCCCTATGTAGAGGAAGCCGCACCGGGTACAGTGGATGCAGTATACCACATTGGCAGATGTGCAGGTGAACCTCTGCTTAATGTGGAATGTCATCTTGGGGCCTGGGATGGGGGTGAGGGAGGAGGTGTGGGGACAAGTGTAGCATTTCCTGTGGTTGCAGGGGAAGGTGCTGGGTGTGGTGGCGTTGGAGGGCAGTGTGGAGCGAACAAGAGAGTCACGGAGAGAGTGGTCTCTCCGGAAAGCAGACAGGGGAGGGGATGGAAAAATGTCTTAGGTGGTGGGGTCGGATTGTAAATGGCGGAAGTTTTCGGAGGATAATGCGATGTATCCGGAGGTTGGTAGGGTGGTGTGTGAGAATGAGGGGGATCCTCTTGGGGCGGTTGTGGCGGGGGCGGGGTGTGAGGGATGTGTTGCGGGAAATACGGGAGATGCGGTCAAGGGCGTTCTCGATCACTGTGGGGGGAAAGTTGCGGTCCTTGAATTGGGGAAACCAAGCGGAGGCTTGGGGACCGCTTTGCAGAACACCTCCGCTCAGTTCGCAACAAACAACTGCACCTCCCAGTCTCAAACCATTTCCACTCCCCCTCCCATTCTCTAGATGACATGTCCATCATGGGCCTCCTGCACTGCCACAATGATGCCACCCGAAGGTTGCAGGAACAGCAACTCATATTCCGCCTGGGAACCCTGCAGCCATATGGTATCAATGTGGACTTCACCAGTTTCAAAATCTCCCCTTCCCCTACTGCATCCCTAAACCAGCCCAGTTCGTCCCCTCCCCCCACTGCACCACACAACCAGCCCAGCTCTTCACCCCACCCACTGCATCCCAAAACCAATCCAACCTGTCTCTGCCTCCCTAACCGGTTCTTCCTCTCACCCATCCCTTCCTCCCACCCCAAGCCGCACCCCCAGCTACCTACTAACCTCATCCCACCTCCTTGACCTGTCCGTCTTCCCTGGACTGACCTATCCCCTCCCTACCTCCCCACCTACACTCTCTCCACCTATCTTCTTTACTCTCCATCTTCGGTCCGCCTCCCCCTCTCTCCCTATTTATTCCAGTTCCCTCTCCCCATCCCCCTCTCTGATGAAGGGTCTAGGCCCGAAACGTCAGCTTTTGTGCTCCTGAGATGCTGCTTGGCCTGCTGTGTTCATCCAGCCTCACGTTTTATTATCTTGGAATTCTCCAGCATCTGCAGTTCCCATTATCTATGATTTTGATCCCTTCCTGTTTTATGCAATGTTCCAACCCTCGCCATAGGGAAAAATGTCTACAATTATTTACGGTTACTGCTGCTGTTGTTGAATGTCATTGGTGTGTTCCAATGGGCTAAATTTATTTTTTTGATAAGTTTTTCAAGAAAGGAGTGATCCTTCTCAAAAGGGAAAGTAGAGACATTATGAACTTCACTGATTATGCTCAAGGGGACAAGAAGATCCAGGACATGTTTCTAGTAGATCAATCTATCATGTAAGAAACATCAAAGATTGAGTTCCCTTCCTGTGGACTTGAGATGAAGTTGAAGACCATAGATCATAAGCAATATGAACAGGAGTAGTCCATTTAGCCTTTTAAGCCTGCTCCACCATTCAATAGGGTCATGGCTGATCCATAATCCTGATTTCCACTTCCCTTTATTTTCACCATAGCCTTCATTTCCTTACCGATCAAGAACCTATCTCAGTCTTCAATCTGCACAAGGATTATTCCCTCAAGATCTCTTTGGCAAGGTATTCCAAAGACTCATAACTGTCTGAGAGAAGAAAGTTCTCCTCATCTCAGTCTTAAATTGGCACCCTTTAATTCCGAAACTGGGGCCTCCTGGTCATAAACTTTCCTATGAGCGAAAACATCCTCTCGGCATTTACCCTATAAAGCCCCTTAAGAATCCTATTTGTTTTGATGAGATTGTCTCTCATTCTTCTCAACACCAGTGAGGAGAGTTCCAATATTTTTAAACTTTACTCATAAGAAAATCCCTCAGACCAGGGATCATCCCAGTGAAACTTGTCTGAACTGCACCCAATGAAATAATATCTTTTCTTTAATCAGGGGATTAAAACAGTTTACAGTTCTCCAGATATGATCTCAACAACACCTTGCTCAATTCCATTAAGACCTCTACTTTTTATACTCTAACGCCCTTGAAACAATGGCCAACATTACCTTAGAAGTTCCTGCTGCCCCTATGTGTTAGCTTTCTGCATTTCATGTACAAGTAACTGCAAATCCATTTATGTTGCAGCTCTTGCAGTTTATCTCTATTTAAATAATATTCTGTTCCTTTGTTCTCCCTTTGAACATTATCAACTTCACATTTTTCCTCATTATACTCCACTTGCTAACTCCTGTCCACTTACATAGCCAACTAATACATATATTACACATACACATATTTGCACCCATTTTTGTGTTGTCAGCAAATTTGTTTACATCATATTCAATAACTTCCTCTAAGTCAATGATATACTAATTCCTGATGGTTAATTCAATGTCTGTACATTCTGTAAAAGCCAAATGAAGAAGATTCAATTCTGTACAGAATTTTTCCTTAATAATGAAGAGTAAAAATTAGGAATGATATTAAAGTTTTGGTGATCTCTCCTCCATTATGGTGAAGTGGTTGTTTGTACCTGGCCCTCTCACTTTGTTCTCCTTCACTCCAAAGTTGATTTTTGTTTATTCACTCACAGGATAAGGACGCTTCTGGGGACCAACATTGATTACTCACCCCCGATTAACCTGAGAGCAGTTAAGAGTCAACCACATTGCTGTGAGTCTGGAGTCACATATCAGCCAGACCAGATAAGGATGGCAGCAACCTTCTCTAAAGGATGTTAGTGACAATGGTTTCATGGTGATCAATAGACCCTTAATTCCAGATTCTTTATTGAATTTAAGTTCTACCATCTACCAGAGTAGGCTTTGAATCTGGGTCTCCAGAATACTAACTGAGTCCCTGGACTAAAAGTCCAGCAATAATATCACTAGGCCACTGAATGGAATTTATACAAAGAATTTTTGTCTTCAACCATGGTGTTGCATCGAAAAGGATGAGTACTTTTCTTCTCTAGATAATTTACATTTTTTTTCACAGAATGATACAGCTCTGCAGAGACCCTTCTGCACATGAACCTGCTTTGACAGAAATTTGGTCTAAATCTGCACTAGCCCCATTTTCCACTGTTGTCCGATAACTTGAATGTTATGATATTTCAAGTGCTCATCAAGTACTTTTTAAAGGCTCTGAGTTTTTTTCTGTCTCAACTACCCTCATAGGCAAATGTATTCCAGATTTCCTCCATTCTCTGGGTGAAAACAAAAATGACAACTTCTACTAAATCTCCTGCATTACATCTTAAAATTATACCCTCTCATTATTGACTCTTCAACTAAGGGGAATAGCTGCTTCCTATTCACCCAGTCAATGGCCTTTATATTCTGATAATCCTTAATGAACTCCCCTCTCAGTCTTCTCTGCTCTGAAGAGAACATCAAAAGCCTACTCTGTAGAATAAAACAAAGAACTGTTCTGAAGAAGGGTCATTGGACTCAAAATGTTAACTCTGATTTCTTGCTGCAGATGCTACCAGACCTGCTGAGTTTCTCCAGCAATTTCTACTCTTGTTTCTGCACTTATCCAGTGTCTCTTCAAGGCAAAACTGCTCTGTCCCAGCAAAATCATTGTGAATCTCCTCTGCATACCTTCAATGCAATCACATCCTTCCTCTCGGGCTGTGACCAGAATTGCACACAGTAGTCCAATTGGGGCCGAACTAAAGTTTTGTCCAGATCTAACATAACCTCCTACTGTTACCATAGCGTTGGCTTAGGCCTGCATTCAGGTGAGTGAACAATTATAGCTTTATTGAAGATGGTTGTTGTATAAAGAAGACAAAAAGTCAAAGCCTCTTGTTTGGCACATATCAGGATTAAGATGTAAGAAACAGACCTAAAAAAAATTGAAATTTATACAGCATGTGAAGAATTTTGGTGGGTGATTGGTTGAGCCATCACTGGCACGCAGATCAAGAACAATTGGCTATCAATCTTAGTTTTCAGATTAGGTTAGTAGATGCTGATTTGTCAGTTTGTTGCCATGGGAATGTCGTAGAAATTGGCAGTCTCCATGACACATTCTTTCCCAGTGAAACAGATGCAGTGCAAATGGAAATTCTTTCTGTCAGCATATAACAGGTCCTGTGTGTTAACGTATCTGATTTTGAATATAAACAAATGCATCACATTGTGAATCTGATTGAAAAACTTAAATTGCTTTCTGGTGTAATTCTGAACATAATCCAGATTATATAAAAAATATTTGTCCAAATACATAATTACACCGAATGTTGGACACAGTTTTCCAAGAGTTGCAGGCACAGGCTGGTTAAGCATATTGGGAATGTTGCATGGCAAATAGTCAATGGGATACTATCCATTGGGAGGTACAGCCTATGTCCTTGACCTTATACTAGCACTGAAAATCATAGGTCACATTGCTCTTTTATGTGGTAGAAGAAACAACCTCTGACCTGACAGCACAACACCACTTGTGAGAGCGAGCAGTGTGAGACAGTTAGGTTCACGCTCAAACTTTGAGACACTTAACATCTTGCAATGTAGCCTGAGATAGAGTGAGTACTATTCTGGTCTAAAAGTGAATGAAATCTGGTGCTTTTATTAGCTTTTGCAATGCAATACAATAAGTGATGATTTGATCAGGGTAACCATTATCAGACAGGACATGTCGTATTTAGGCATCAGCTTACATGGTAAACCAGTGGCCAGGAATCATTTGATAAAGGGAACTGCAGATGCTGGAGAATCCAAGATAATAAAATGTGAGGCTGGATGAACACAGCAGGCCCAGCAGCATCTCAGGAGCACAAAAGCTCCTGAGATGCTGCTGGGCCTGCTGTGTTCATCCAGCCTCACATTTTATTAGCCAGGAATCATTTCACAAGTTTTTCGATAAGATTGACCTTGTAGTATGTGGAAGGTATCACAAGATGTATTTTGACCAGACAATGTAAGTGTTCAGTATACAGTATGGAGAATCTATTGGCAAATTTCTCAATGATTAAACAAAGAAAGGGAGCTTATGTAATTGCTCCATTTCAATGGCAGACATGATGGCAGGACATAGTCTCTTAAGTTATGTAAAGCAATCTTATCAACTTCACATTCAAATATTACAAAGGCATCATCTATATATCAGAGGTAAACAAGTTGTAGCAGGCTAAAGGCTATTCCGTTAAGAGATGCACTTCTCATTATTAGCAACAAAGATGTCAGCAAGTCATGGGCCCAAAAGTAAGTCCATAGCAATGGCATCGAGTTAGGCATATGTGGTATTGTTGAAACTGATCTCAGCTGAGTGAGTTGCGAAATTCGGAACATCAAGGTATAAAGCTGGATGAACACAGCAGGCCAAGCAGCATCATAGGAGCAGGAAGGCTGATGTTTAGGGCCTAGACCGTTCATCAGAAATGGAGGAGGGGAAGCGAGTTCTAAAATAAATAGGGAGAGAGGGGAAGGTGGGTAGAAGATGAATAGAGGAGAAGATAGGTGGAGAGGAGCTAGACAAGTCAAAGGGGCGAGGATGGAGCCAGTAAAGGTGAGTGTAGGTGGGAGGTAGGGAGGAGATAGGTCAGTCCAGGGAGGACAGACAGGTCAAGAGGGCGGAATGAGGCAAAATCCACAAACCTGCCTGGCTTGGTTGACCCATTGTCACTGCCCGCTCCTGCCCCACTGAACCTATCTCCACCTATCTTGACTCCATTTTCTCCCCCTTGGTCCAGGAACTCCCTACCTATGTCCACAACATCATCCATGCCCTCCACCTCCTCCAGAACTTCCAATTCCCCAGTCCCCAACACCTCATTTTTACTATGGTCGTCCAGTCCCTATATGCTTGCATTCCCCATGCAGATGGCCTAAAGGCCCTCCACTTCTTCCTGTCCCACAGGCCCAACCAGTCCCCATCCACTGATACCCTTATGCGTTGAGCCGAACTCATCCTCACCCTCAACAACTTCTCTTTCAATTCCTCCCACTGCCTACAGACAAAGGGGCTGGCCATGACTACCCGCATATGCCTAAGCTATGCCTGCATCTTTGTAGGTTACGTGGAACAGACCCTCTTCCATACTGACACTGGCCCTAAACACCACCTCTTCCTCCGTTACATTGATGACTGTATCAGCGCTGCCTCGTACTCCCGCAAGTAGCTTGAACAGTTCATCCACTTCATCAACATCTTCCACCCCAACCTTAAGTTCACCTGGACCATCTCTGACACCTCTCTCACCTTCCTGGACCTCTCTGTCACCATCTCGGGCAACCACCTAGAAACTGATATCCGTTTCAAGCCCACCTACTCCCACAGCTACGTAGAATACACCTCCTCCCACCCATCTTCCTGCAAAAATACCATCCCTATTCGCAATCCCTTCAACTCCGCCACATCTGGTCCCAGGATGAAGCATTCCACTCCCATACATTTCAGATGTCCTCATTTTTCAAGGTCCGCAAGTTCTCCCCTGCAGTGCTACACCTGCCCCCACACTTCACCCCTCACACCCATCCCAGGCTCCAAGAAGACTTTCCACATCAAGCAGATGTTCATCTGCACATCTGCTAATGTGGTATACTGCATCCGCTGTACCCGTTGTGGCCTCCTCTATGATATTTCCATCAGGGAAACCAAATGGAGACTTGGGGACTGCTTTGCAGAGCACCTACGTTCGGTTCGTAATAAACAACTGCATCTCCCAGTTGCGAACCATTTCAACTCCCCTCCCATTCTTCAGACGACATGTCCTTCATGGGCCTCCTGCAGTGCCACAACGATGCTACCTGAAGGTTGCAGGAACAGCAACTGATATGCCGCTCAGGAACCCTGCAGCCCAATGGTATCAATGTGGATTTCACCAGCTTCAAAATCTCCCCTCCCCAGACTGCATCCCAAAACCAGCCCAGCTCATCCCTGCCCCCCAACATGTTCTTCCTCTCACCTATCCCCTCCTCCCACCTCAAGATGCACCCCCATTTCCTACCTACTAACCTCATCACACCCCCTTGATCTTTCCATCCTCCATGAACCAAACTATCTCTGCCCTACCTCCCCATCTACACTCACCTTTACTGGCTTCGTCGTCGCCTCTTTGACCTATCTGTCTCCTCTCCACCTATCTTCTCCTCTATCCATCTTCTATCCATCTCCCCCCTCTCCCTATTTGTTTCAGAAGCCCCTTCCCCTCCTCCATTTCTGATGAAGGGTCTCGGCCCGAAAAGTCAGCCTTCCTGCTCCTATGATGCTGCTTGGCCTGCTGTGTTCATCCAGCTGTACACCTTGTTATCTCAGATTCTGCGGCATCTGCAGTCCCTACTATCTCTGCTAAATTCATGAGTTTGCCATACATAGGTTCAGCTTTAATTAGTTTCCTTCCAACTATTTCAACACTTTACTGAGATGCATTTTCTTTAGCTGGTATCTGTGCGTGTGACGTCTGAAACAAATTGCAAACTAAACTCAGTATTCTTTAAACTTCAGAAGAAATGCTTACATTTCTAAAGCCTAATTTTTCACAGTCTGGTAGAATTTACAGTTTAAAGTGAGATTCTAACATTGCTACCTGCACTGTACACACACACATGCATGCATGTACACATATATACTCACTCACATACATATTAACATATGAAACAACGTTTTCACTTCAAGGGCCGTAAAAATGCATGCAAACAGGCCTCCATGTTTCTTGACACAAGCTCAAACTAAAAATGAGATTAAAACTCTGTCTCTGCCTTCTTAGCCCATAAAACGCGCACAAAAAAATTAAACTAAAATTTATACATTATGGCTAACAGTTGTTAATAATAAAGCATATTGAATCCTGGTTTTTAACATGCTGCAAAAGAAAGGTTATAAATCAGTTGATTTATTGGACTCTGAAACCAGTTTAGCATGATTTCAGTGAAATTGCCACATGGCAATGGCCTTACCAACACTATGATTGTTAAGAAGCAGCTGGTCTACTGCTTTTGCTTCAGAAGTATCCTTCTTCTGAATCAAGAAGAAGAGCAGATAGACTTTTTGCACCTGGCAAAGGAACATGGAGACTCCTCAGCCCTGTGCTTCTTTTCCTTCATAATCAATCATGGGCTCTCAGTTACTGACTCAGAATGTCCTCTCCAGGTTCTTAGGCCTGAGAGTTGAAAATCACTGGGCACCCCATATCAGTATGTTTGTTGCTTGGGAAATTAGGAGAAAAGCCTATTCACGTCTATTCAATTATCTCATAAGAACTGAAGAAATTTGGCAAAGTGTGTTTATATTCTCTGCAGTTTAAAATAATGAGAGGTGATCTCATTGAAAGTTAAACATTCTTAGAATGCTTGACTAGTTTGAAGCTGCGAAGCTATTTCCTCTAGCTGAATAATTTGAAATGATGGATCATTGTTTTAGGCTAAGTGTGAGACCATTTAGGACATTTAGGTGGCTTTTTTCCCCCCCACATATCCGGTTGTGAAATTTGGAAACTTTCTACCACAGAAAGCTGTACATGTTCAGTTGTTAAGTATCTTCAAAGCTGAGAGCAATAGATTGTTGGATATTAAGGAATTCAAAAAATATGAAGACAGCATGACAAGTGGAATAGAGAAAGAAGAACTATGATTTTCTGGAATAGCCTTGATGGACTGAAAGGCCTAGTTGTGCTTACACTCTTCATCACCTTACAAGTAAATGTAACAGACTCTTTGTTAATAAGTCAAGCAATTAATTTATTGTGATCTATTGCCAATAAATTTTGTGACTACTCTTTTGTTCACGTAACATTATGACAATCAAAAGACTCCACGTTTGTTAATAAAGCTTTCTTCATTGCTGTTAGAAATCCTTGTCGTGATCTGTGTGAATGCACAAGACATCAAAAACTTGAAAAGGCCTCGGGCTCATTGAAGTTCATCTCCCCAAAATATGGAGTTTCTCATTAATCCATTTAATGAGATTTTGAGCGACATAAAAAGCTAATCCATTTATTTCTATGGTTAGTGGACTATTCTAAGTATTTATCATTTTTGGCAAAAAGATGTGCTCCTGATATTTGTTTTATTTTAACTTTTCATTGATTTCTATCTAATGCTGCTTGGTCGACTTACCTGTTAAGAATTTCTATAACTCAATTAGCTTTCTCTTTGTTACTAAATACATAAACCCAGTTCCTGTTAGTCAGCATTTATCAACTGCTTCAAGTAACTCTCTTGTATATGATGACAGGGTACTTTAATTGATCCAGCTTCTCATGTCATTTACTGAACAATATAAGCTCACATCCACTCATCAGTTAAGCTCTGAGATTAAATTTTATTTTCTATGGCAAAAGGTTTTTTTTAAAATAAACCTTCCTTTGAGAAAAATATGATTTGTATCAAATCATGTTTTAAAAGTTGGCACTGTGCTGGGCAGTACTATGTGCAATTGTCACTACAGCCCACTCGTTACTTAACCACTTCCACTTCCAGAAAGTGTCAATGTCTTTAGCTGAATGAGCGCATGGAGAACGATGGTTAACAGGATATCTGAGAGAGGAATTTGAGCAAATAGCTTAATTTGTAAATGGGGCATTCATAACCTGCAAGTTGTGAAACAGAATAAAGGTAGCCACGGACAATCCGATAAGAAGCTAAGGATAATCATGGGAGCTTTAATGGTTGTCAAATAATGGTGATTAATGTTCTATTGTACTGTCATAAAATCCCACGATACTCAATGTGACAATATGCCTTTTGAATGCCTTGACTACAACAGTGCACACAAACTGCAGTCAAATTGCATTGTGCTTTTAATGAAGGTCAGTTGCAGACAAAGGTGACACATGGAAATAAGCTTCAAATTTAACTATTCTTAAATGTTCCTTAAATTAACCCCAGTATGCAAGGACAAGAATATTAAACAGCGGCAAACTAGGAATGACCATTAGCCCCCAAGCTGATTCATTCAGATAACAACTAATTATGATTGCCTTTCATGGGTTTTGTTCAACGTATGTATTATTTCTTCTTTCATTTTCTTTTTAATTACGCTCTGATTCTACACCTTTATAAAATCTGCATATTACACAGGTCGTTTGTTGGCTAAGAGAGTGTACAACCTGTTCTCATCTCACTACTGAATTGTAACCAATTACTGCTAGTGCCCAAAGTGAACTGAAATAACCTGCCTATTAAGTCTTCCACAATGTGAAGCAGTATTTCCTTTTCTAGCAACAGTAAAATCCTCAAAGAAGGAAACTGTTGACTTGAGTTCACACTCGACAAGTCAATCGTATAAATTATTATTTAATGCTGTTGTTCAAAATGTTTCTTTTTTTAATGGAAAATATACCTTCTTATTCTTTTAAGTTTCCACATTATCGTATGCGATGAGTAAATGTTTCTGTAATGGTAACATTATTGCTCAACAATGAGATTTCTTCTTTTTGAGGATCTGTTTTCATTGTTTGAAGGTTTTACCTTTGTGTAGACACTTCAAAAATAATCAAAGTACTAACTTGACTCATCTGTTTCTATTCATTGGCAAGATCACCCAGCAGCACTTTTCCTTTTACCAGTTATTGTGTGATGTGAGTGTTACTGGCTGGAGCGACATCTATTTCCCAACTCTAGTTGCACTTGAAAAAGGGATGCTAAGCTGCAGCCCATTTGGTATACGTAGACCAACAAAATCATTAAGAAGGGAGTTACAGAAGTTTAATCCATTATCACTGAAGGAATGGCTGTATATCCACAGGCTCAATAGTGTGTAGGTTGGAACTGTACTTGCAGTTGGTTCCCAAGTATCTACTGACTTTTTTCTTCTAGATGGCATTGGTCATGAGTTGGAAGACTCATGAGACATCTCAAGACCTGTTGCAAATTTCTGCAGTGCATCTCACAGAAAGTATACGTTGCTGCTATTGAACATTGGTGGTAGGGGAAATGCATATTTGTGGATGTGGTGACAAATAGGTTGCTTTGTCATAGATGGTGTTGAATTTCTTGTTTGTTGTTAGAGCAGCACTCATTCAGACAAGTGGGGAATATTCCATCACACTGCTGACTTGTGCACTGTGGTTGGTGGGCAGAATTCTAATTAAGCTTCTGGTCAAGAAGTTGATAATGTGGGATTCAGTGCTGTAATGC
The DNA here is from genome assembly GCF_030684315.1 of Stegostoma tigrinum. Lineage (NCBI taxonomy): Eukaryota > Metazoa > Chordata > Chondrichthyes > Orectolobiformes > Stegostomatidae > Stegostoma > Stegostoma tigrinum. The sequence continues at coordinate 107,852,900 of NC_081358.1, read as the reverse complement.
CATTGAACATTTCGGGCCAGTGGTTACAAACTCATACTGGTGATGGTCACTTTGTATGGCATGAATGTTACTTGCCACTTTTCAGCCCAAACCTAGATAAGCTATAGTTCTTTCTGCCTCTTTGGCATAGACCACTCAGCATTTGAGGCATCATGAATATAAAGTTGGCATCAAGCATAAAATCAGCTTTTACATGTGCATTGATAACATTCAGTTCAATTGTTTGGTTGTTTCAGACAGTGAGGGTCAGATTTTTAGTTTAACATGACAAACCAAAATTATATCCAAAGTATTAAAATACATAAGATCCTTTGGGTGTCACAAATTGCATACTGCTTGAAAAAATCTTCTCCTGTGCACCGAGTGACATGAATGCTTTGTCTCCCCATTAAGCAGATTTATCCAAGTCTCATATTATACCCATTATCATTCCTCTCACCTCGCTAACGCCTTTCTTCTCTGTAAAAGCAAAATATTGTGACTACTGGATTCAGTGGAAATCAGATTCTCCAGCATCAGCAGTTCCTACTATCTCTGTAGCCATTGCAATGCTGTCAGCTTTCTGAAGCTAATCTGGAAGTATTTAACCTGTAGAATGGTAAATCCTATTTGTGGCAGGGATTATTGAAAATATGTGGAATTTTACTTTGATTTATCATTTTTTCATCTGGGTGATATTTGTGAGAAATTTTCCAAGTGAGATTTGCATCACCTAAATCTGCAAGCAGTCTTTGCAAAGGATAGGCAAAATGTTTGCAAAATATTGAATACATGCCAAAAGCAAACTAGATGAGAATGGCCTTAAAAATGCAAATGGTTTACTCCATTTATCGTTGTGTCACATCATTTTCTTCCTCTTCAATGTAGCTCTTCTTTTCTTTTACTATCAAGACAAGAGATATGAGGGCTGAAGATCGGGACATTTTCCATTTCAATCTCTCTGTGACAGATCAAGTGTTTCCATGGCAGGCATGGTATAGTTTATTCAGACTAATGCTCTATTTATTTTGCTCCAGCAGCGTGCATCAGCCTTAACATTAGAACAGTGCTCATTACTGTACACTGGGATATTTTACACATTGAATTCCAGTCCAACCCATGAACTCTTTGAATGAGATTACCAAATAGCATTGAATTAGAGGTAGCTTTGTGCTTTAAGCCCATTCTGTTACTGAGTAAATATATTTCATGTTCGATAGAACAAACCTTTCAGCTCAACCTTGCTAATAATAGGGGCAATGCCCAAATTTTCTCATTCACACCTGATATTATGGCATCAAGGAATGATACCAAAATACAGAGAAAATGAACGATCAAAGAAGCAAAGAAGAATTGTACAGTTTATTCACAAAGAAATGAACTGGAACATTAAATACTGAAAGCTGTTAGGACTTGTTGGAGACTCTGTTCTGGAATACTTTGGGGTAGAGAATGTGAATGATAGATTATGGGAATGTGGGCAATAGCACCTCTAGTTTGAAACCTTGGTGTTTTGTTTGATGCAGAGTTGAGCTTCAAATTCATGCCTTATCCATCATGAAAATAGTTTATCTCCATCACCACAGTAGTGCTGGTGTCAAATCCGTCAAAATTCTTCATTGTCTTCATTCATGTGATGCAGGTGCCACTGGCTGGATGTGCATTTACCACTCATTTGCATGTTTTTTATTCATTGTCATTGGCTAGGCCAGCATTTATTGACCAGATGGGCTTTTCCAACAATCAATAATACAATCTTAATTCCATATTTTAATTGAATTCAAATTCTATCATCTTCTTCATAGTTGTCTGAAGTCTTGTATACTTGCTTTTTAAAAGCAAATCAGAAGTTTATGCTGTGAATTAAACAGAAGTCAAATGCTTTTTAAAACTTAATTGCCACATGCCATATCTGACATGTAGTAGATAGGGACATGAAAATTTCAGTGTTGCTCCCTATCAGCCCCCTACCAGGAGGATCAATGAATGAACACAAGCCTCGCAAGTGGAGTCAATACCATCCATTGTAAGGAGAACATTTTTTTTTAAAATCAGCCAGGTTTCCACATCATTTTCTTGTGAACAAAACATGTGAAATTTGAACCCAGATCCCCGGAACAATAGAGATAATGCGAACTGCAGATGCTGGAGAATCCAAGATAACAAAATGTGGAGCTGGATGAACACAGCAACATCTTAGGAGCACAAAAGTTGATGTTTTGGGCCTCGACCCTTCATCAGAAAAGGGTTCTGATGAAGGGTCTAGGCCCGAAACGTCAGCTTTTGTGCTCCTTAGATGCTGCTTGGCCTGCTGTGTTCATCCAGCTCCACACTTTGTTATCCCCAGAACATTAACTATGTTTCCTCATTGTCAGCCCAGTGATAATGGCACTAGGCCATCACCTTCCTCTGACAATTACCGGTCAGAACATGACGGTGAGTTGCGTTCTTGAACCATTACAGTCCATTTGGTGTCGGTATGACACACCTTTATTGGAGAGCGAGTTCCAGAATTCTGACCAAGCAGCGCCTCAGAAATGCCAATATATTTCCAAGTCAGGATGGTGAGTGGCTTTGAGTAGAGCTGCAGGTGGTGGCAATCTCTTGTATTGCTGCCCTCATCCTTCTAAGCCGTTGTGATTGTGGGTTTGCCTTTGTGAATTTCGCACTGCCACTGAGCATCAGTGATGGAGGAGGTGGATGGTGTATTAATCAAGTGGGCTTCTTTGTCTTTGGTGGTGTCAAACTTCTTTAGTGTCACTGAAGCTACACCCATGCTGGTAAGTAGTGTGTTGCGTCTTTTATCCATGATTTTCTTATCTGTAAAAAACGAGCATAGTCACTGATCTCCCAATCTCTACTCTTCCTATACTCCTGACGGTCCAGTACCGAGATCCATCAGCTACTGTCAATTCCTCTTTACTGTTTTCTGCAACCACCCCCTTCAAAAATAGGTCACAATGCTTCTAGATATCAATAAGACAGCTGCCTGAAATTCCCAAAAGCTGAAGACCGTGTAAAACAGATGTGTTGTCTGTTGATGGAAACAATCTGGAATAAAACTCAGTTTTGTCAGAATATCAGCCCTTTGAATGCAGTCCAGAATTCAAATCAGAATGTATGTTTGTGTTTGAGTCTTCTGTTTTTGACACATTTGTTTATGTGGTGTCTCCAAGCTATTTTCCAGGAGATCCGGGCCTCTATTCCTTTACAAATCTGCATTAAAGTCTTGAAAAGTCCTCAAAAGCTCTTCAGAGAATGATGATCAATCTCCTTAGCAGTGGCACTGGCCACTGCTAGGCACAATTCATCATGTGCTGCTCTTCTCTTTAGTCTGCCTTGACCGTTTGCTCTGATCCTGGGAGCAGCACTTTCTCCCACTCTGTTGAGGGCTCTGCCTTGAAGGTTGTCAATATATTGAGGTATATCACACAAAAAAAAAAGACTAAGTATAAAAATAATGAAACAACAAATAGAAAGTTCACCTGGCAATATCTCATCAGAAACTCAACTCCTGTGAATCCTCCTCACTTAAAAAAAATGTTCTCCTGAACTGATGAGATATACATATATAAAACAAGCGTTATAAGTACTTCCTTTTGGTCATTTGCTATACACACTCATAGATGTGATTTCCTCCATCTGTCTCTAAGACACAAATTGAGCCCTTCTTTTCCACTAATTTAACTAATTTTATGCTGACACAAATGCTTGAGAGTTCCTTCCATATCTGCTGGCCTGGAGTCTGGAAACTGCCAAAAACATAACTGACCTTCTGCTGGCAAGGGTCTCTTCTGAATTCAACATGTTTGTGCTCGCTTGTCATCTGTTTCCCTGTCCCTGTTTGTAAAAACTTAGTCAACAATTATCTCACTTTGTAAGTTTTAAGGAACAGTAAATGAGACTCCTATAGTACAGCAGTATTATGTCTCATAGAACATAGAACAGTACAGCACAGAACACGCCCTTCAGCCCACAATGTTGTCTCCTGAAAGGACGCCCAGATTTTCAAGCCCTACCTGCTCATGAGGTGTGTGAAGTGCAAGTTTTGTGGGCCGGAGGGTCTATTCCTCCGATGTACAGTTCTCTGTTCCCTTTGTTCTTTGTTTGCTACTTTCCACACTGATGGAACCTTTCTAGAATCTTAAAAAGTCAACATCAATAAACCTACGAATTCACTAACATGCAGCTAGTGAGAACTGCAGATGCTGGAGTCAGAGATAACAGTGTGGAGCTGGAGGAACACAACAGGCCAGGCAGCATCAAAGGAAAAGAAAAGTTGATGTTTCAGGTTGGGACCCTTCTTCAGAAATGTGGAGAGGGAAGGGAGGTGGGAAGTAAAGAGAGAGAGGACAGGTTGGGCTGAGGAAGGTAGGTGGGATGGTGGTTGGTAAATTCGGGTAGAGAATGGTGGGATTTGGTCAATGGGCTGCTTGGATGAAGACAGAAACAAAATATTGTTCATTTCATCCACTATTTCTTTATTATCTACTACAAGCTTCCCATTCTTACTCTCAAAGGGATTCCAGTATCATTCAGCAAATTTGGTTATTTTTGTCCACACAGTCCCTAGGGGTAACATAGCACTTCAGTATTCAGGAGGCAGATTTTGCTCATGTGTTGCTACTTCAACCAGTATATACATTAAAAACACTTTACCCAAGTGTTCTTGTTGGTGAGGGAGACATGTGTTTCAACTCCATTTTATTAACAAAATATTCCTTTTCAAACTATTTTATGAGCATTTCTCAAATTTCCACAACATTTATTCTCTACCTAGCTCGATCTGAGAAAGGACATTTCTTGCAACGCTCCACGTGCTTGAGCTGAGCCATTGGAATCTCCTTCCTCTCTTCCACAAAGGTGGATCTCACACAGGCCAAGTTGGGTCTTCTCTGTCTCTCTCTCTTCCTCTCTCCAGGTGGTCGGAGATCCGCTGCTGGGCCCGGTTGAGTCTTTGCCTATTTTTTACTGTGCCTTCACTGAGAAGGTATCTTCCAGGTGTATATCTTTTTATCTCCCCAAGCCCTGGATCTCGTGGAATGTTCTATGTTCTTTGTTCATCCTTTATCCTTTATTCATTCACGGGATGAGGGTATGGTTGGCTAGGCCAGCATTTTTTGCCCATCCCTAATTGCCCAGACGGCAGTTCAGAGTCAACCACATTGCTGTGGCTATGGAGTCACATGTGGTCCAAACAAGGTAAGGATGGCAGTTTCTTTTCCTAACGGGCATGATTGAACCAGAAGAGTTTTTCCTGACAATCGACATTGAATTAGATTCCTACTTCCCCATATTTATTGAATTCAAATTCCACCATCTGCTGTGGCAGGATTTGAACCCATGTACCCACAACATAACCTGAGTCTCTGGATAAACAGTCAAGCGATAATACCACAAGGCCATTGCCTTCCGTCATGTCTGGGGTTCAAATCATCCAACAGGGTCTCACAACTCTCTTCACTGTTGCCATACTGGGGAGATGTAAGGTGCACAGCCTCAGGTGCTGGCTGGAGGTTTAAGGACAAGAAGGTCTAATCAATACTTCTCCAATACATAACCTTTGGGCTGGTTGTAACTGGCTCCGCTGAACCTTGGTGACCTCTTTGACTTTGGTTTTTATTGTTCTCCGTGGCCGATAGCTACCGACTAATTTAGTTTGACCAATTTTCTGTCAGTCCTGATTTCTGTGGCTGTGGGTAAGTTTGGAATCAATAATGGGTCTGTGGTCACTTGATAGCACAGTGGAGTGGGGCGAAAGGTGGGAGATTTGATGCCCTTCTGCAAGACAAGTTTACAGTTGTGGGTCGGGAGGTGGGCAGGAGCTAGATGGAGACTCCTTCCTGCTTCTACCCCAATTTATGTTCAGGGCAGAAAGTCTTCTGTGTAACCTTCCCACCTTGCTACTAATTGGGCCCCTAATTGCCCAATTTATGCTTACAAGACAATGATTCAAAGGGACAGTTCAAATTTTTACTTGAGAGAATTTTTCAAATTGGAGTGGATTTATTTATCAAGGCAAGTACTTTGGCAGTTCTATTAAAATCACAGAAGGAGCTTTTGTTAAAATCAAGCCATGTGATGCCAATGCCAGTGTTGAACTAACACAATGGAAATGATGGAGGCCTGTTGGAGTATGAATCCAGAGAGACTATACTTGGAACAAGTCTAATGCAGTGAAGACAATCAGTTACATTTGTATCCAATGGAGTAAGACAAACAGAATAATTGATTGGCCATTGTCTTTGCTTGTAAAGATTTTAATGAAAACTTACTTAAGGCCAACAGTGGAGATTTGATGGGTTATGGAACCAGGTCTCTGCATGGACTGGAGGTGATGCCCAGTGCTCAGTGGATGGGAGGCCCAGTGATGACTGAAGGGGAGGCCTGGTGCTGATTGGAGGCAAGGCCAGGTATAGACTGGAGACGAGGCCTGATGTCGACTGGTACGGGACCTGGTGTAGACTGGAGGCGACGCACGATGCGGTCTGCTTGAAGGACTGTAATGGAAATGAAGGTATATGCTCAAGCCTTTTTGAAATTTTAACACAATAAGTGGGTTTGAAATTTGTAATGCTTGCATCTAACCTGCTGAGTGTAACATGCAAAGCTTGGGCAGAGTATTTCTCTTTTCATAATTTTCAGTCTGTATGACCAAATGACCAACTTCCTTCGTCATTGCCAGGATGAAACCTTGATTCTTTTCTTCCAAAACAACACTGAGTGAATTTCATCGCACAAGTTGTCCAAGAGGAAGGGCATCACTATTTTCCGTATGGACATGGGTGGAGACAGATAATACATTCTGGCCTTTTCAGCCATTCTCACATCCTGAGAATGATTTTTGAAAAGTTATATAAATGGGCAATTTGTAATCAAATTTGCCAGGAAGGAGTTAACAATCGAGAAAATTCTGGAGGGGGGAAAGCATAGAAGAGAAACCTCTGTAATATTATGGCTCAGTTGTGTGTAATAAGAAAAAGACAGGTGTGATTAAATCCTCCACAACACTTTCCCTTTGTGATATGGAAGCCTAGGTGTTATCTGGCATGCTAATTATTTGTATCGATGAATGGAAATTAAATTATTAATACAGCAAAAATGATGAGGCTGGGTGTTGTCGCTAGATCCGTTTTCAATTTACCTTACTTTTGACAATGAGATGCATAATTTCAATAATCCTACATATTGCTGTAAGGTAATTACTTGAAATTAATGAGTTTGAATTCTATGTAAATTCATATAATCAAATGTGCTATTATTTTTATTTTCTATTCACCTTAAATTAAAAGCTGTCAGTGCAATATGTTCATTGAGGATTCCTGTCACTGCCTTCAAAAGTGTAATGAGACATAAGAAAAATATAAATATTACATAGACAAATTACATACACATGCTTTCTCATATTGTTAAGGTCATAAGTTTCTTTCAGAGAGTTGATTAAGGAATTCCTCATTATTCATCAGAATCTTGATAATTTATTTCATGAGCAAACATTTGTACTTTCAAGTATGCCAGGGCTTGAGCACACAAAAAAAATCAAGGTACTGCACTGCAGTGTAGTAGATTGTGGCACTGTTGGCTGTGCTGTTTTTCAGTCAAGAAATTAAATCAAGATCTTGTCTACCCTCTCAGCAATTGTAAAAAATTCAATGGCACAAAGAAGAATGGAGAGTTAACTTCATTTTCCTAGTCTCTATATCTGTCAATAAACTTTACAAAAATTTGTTAACATGTCATTATCATTTTGCTGTTAATGGAATCTTTCTCTATGTTAATTGGCTGCAGTATTTCCTACATTGCAAAAGATTACTTCACTTTGAAGGTGCTTCATATCTGCTACAACTACATTATTACAGCATTTCAGTACTTCAAAATGCTACAAGTGCTTTGGGACATGCAGTAGTTGTGAAAGGCATTAGATAAATGTAAGCCATTCTTTGTACTCATACATTTGAAAAGCCATTGACAAGGCTTTCTGCAATCTATCTCATCGCTCCGTGAATGATGAACATTTGTAATCTATATTCACTGTTGTTGTTTAACCAAATATAGCTGTTAATCTATTTTTGATTAAACAAGAAAACTTTACTTGCTAATGTTATACTTAAATGTGAGGACCTATGCATTGTCTGTTCTTAGAATAAACAATTTTAAAAGAGATTTGGTGTAAAGATTAACACTAACCTTTACCCTGTTGGTGAATCCAGTGAAGAACGGATTTTTTTTGGCATTTTATTACCCAGTAAGCATCCTTGCTTATATAATTTTAATTGATAAATTACAGATTGTTAAAACTGTTGGCTCGCAGATGTATTTAAAGAGATTCATATAAATAGATTGGTTGGAGCTGATTTGCGTCAAATGCCTTAGATAATAAGGAGATATCTACCTCAAAGGGTCTTAAGTTGAACCCATTTTAGCCTGTTTTTAATGCAGGGTGTCTTGGATCTTTTAATGCATTGTGGGAGGGTAGTTGAAGTCAGCACCAGGAGCTGCTGCACAGTTCCTTTTATAAATAGCTCAGAAGTCGCTGGACAAGCTCAGCATGTCTGGCCACATCTGTGAGGATAACATTAGAGTTAACGTTTCGGATCCAGTAACCCTTCCTCAGTACTGTTCAGCAACCTCAGTTCTCTTGGTTATTTTTTAAACAGCTGATTGCTACTTATAATGTCTACTCATCAGAAAACTTGGATGACATTTTGGTGCCTAGCATTTAACTAACAGTCTCTCTTTATAGAGACAAGACATTAGTGAGTAAATATGCCTGTGACACCCATTTCAGCCAGTTCTGAAAGAAACACTCATGAGTTAGTGGGATACTCACCATTTTGTGATCTTTGTAGTTGGAGTGAAAAGTGCATCTCTGACGCATCAGAAGAATTTCTGGGATACTTTGTCAACACTTCACCAGAACTGGAACAATACTTATTCCGCAATAGCTCAGAGACCAGATTATAGAAGTCACCAGGAGGAAAGGCACCTTGCTATCAGAGCCACTCCTGATCTGGATGAGGAGGGAAAGGGCCAACCAGAGAAATAGCAGGTTCTGCTGGAGAGATGGATGAGATCATGCCTTTCTGCTCAGTGTTTATACAACGTTCCTCCTTCCTTTGATCTACTCTTCTGAAACCTTCCCTGCTGCACAGTCTAGATGCTATAACCACTCCCTGCGCCTTCCTGTGACCCGCTACCTCCTTGGGGCACAGGGCACTCTACACTTTCAGTGGAAGTGGATGTGATGAAAACCATAGCATTTATAGCCATGTAACAGAGTCATAGAGCTGTAAAGCCAAGGAAGCAGATCCTTTGGTCAAATTTGTCCATGCTGACCAGATGTCCTAAACTAATCCAGTCCCATTTTCCAGCATTTGAGCCATATTCCTGTAAACCTTCCTATTCATATATCCATTCAGATGCCTTTAAAATGTTGTAATTATACAACCTTCACCAATTTCTCTGTCAGCTTATTCCATACAGACACCACCCTTGCACGAAAAAGTTGCCCATAAGGTCTCTTTTAAATCTTTCCTCTGTCACCGTAAGCCGATGCCCTCCAGTTTTGGATTCCCTCTACCCTTGGGAAAAGGCCTTGTCTATTCAACTTATCCACACCCCCTAATGTTTAATAAACTTCGGCAAGGTTACCTGTCAGCCTCTAATGCTCCAGAGAAAACAGCTCCAGCCTATTCAACCTCTCACTATAGCTCAAACCCTCCAACTCTGGCAACATCCCTGTAAATCTTTTCTGAATCATTTCAAGCTCCCCAACATCCTTTCTATAACAGGGCGACCAGAACTGAATACAGTATTCCAAAAGTGGCCTAACCAATGTCCTGTACAGCCGAATATGACCTGCCAACTCCTACACTCAATGCACTGCTCAATAAAGGCAACCATACCAAACATTTTCTGCATTATCCTTTCTATCTGCAACTCCACTTTCAAGGAACTACAAAACTGCATTCCAAGGTCTTATTGTTCAGCAACATTCCCCAGGAACTTATGATTAAGTATATGCTTCCTGCTCTAATTTGCCTTTCCAAAATGCAGCGCCTGCCTCACATTTATATAAATTAAACTTCATCTGCCACTCAACAGCCCATCTGATAGCAGTCCCATTGTACTCTGAGGTAAACGTCTTCGCTGTCCACATCCCCGCAATTTTGGTGTCTTCTGCAAACTTACTAAGTGTACCTCCTTTGTTCACATCCAAATCATTTATATAAATGACAAAATGCAGCAGACCCAGCATCAATCCTTGTGGCACACTGCAGGTCACAGGCCTCCAGCCTGAAAAGTAACTCTCACTACCACTCTCTGATTCCCACCTTTGAGTTAGTTCTGTATCCAAATGGCTAGTTCTCGCTGTATTCCATATGACCTAATCTTGCTAACCAGTCTGCCATGTGGAACCTTTTTGAACATCTTACTGAAGTTCATATAGGTCATCTTCATCACTCTTCCAAGTGTTAAAGTCAAAGAGCCATGATTTCAAGATGTTCCTTGGCCTGCTGTGTTCATCCAGCTCCACACCTTGTTATTTTGGACTCTCCAGCTTCTGCAGTTCCTATTATCACTATCACAGAGTTGGCCATTCCTGACTGAGATGAGTAGAACTTTTCTCACTCAGAGGGTATTGTACCTCTGAAACTCGCGCACAAAACACTGTCAAGGTCAAGCCACTGCATATATTTGAGAAAGAAATTGATACATTTTGAAAGATCAAAGGTTTAAAAGTGTATAAGCAGAGAGTTGGAAGTATGGCATTGAGATAGAATATAAGACATGATCATGTTTGGCTTAATAGACTGAATGGCCTACTCGTGTTCCTATTTTCCATTTCTCTGTTTCTGGACTGGCAACTCTGGGCAACTTCAAATTATGGCAATTAAAAACTGGAATCCAAATTAGATGTTAAATCTTTTAAACAAGTAGCACAGTACCCATTTAGCACCTGCTTTCATGCTTTGACCAAAATAACTTCCAGTGCAAGTTCTTCCTTCACCTGAATTTCAATGAAGTCACATCAACTCTATGGATCAGCCCTAACTTCCTGAGCAGGCTACCTTCAAAACAAAAACACTGAAATATTCAGCTCTAAGTATGTTAAAGACTCACGATAAACAGGCCCTTTAATCATGCAAAACATTTGCAAGTTTGCTGTTTCAAGCTTTAGTTAGAACCATGTAAAAAAAGGAAGTTCATAATGCTTTCTGTCTCGGCTTTTGGGTTCAGCATATGTTCACTTGGAATGCCTTTGGCTGGGTAATCTTCCTGGATCATTACACTCAGTGCACAGAAAATGTAAGACACAGCAAATCTCCTGTGGTGTCAATTCCAGTAAAATGGAGAACTCAGAAGAATATTGATGTTATTCTCATTGTTTAATCATGGATAGTGGCAGAATGCTTTAAATAATTAACAAGTTAGGAAAGGTCAGTCGACATGTGTTTAAACAAAATTTTATACAGGCAATCTTTCCCCAATGTGTGGTGAGCTACCAGACTGCATTACCTGCTGGCATGGTGGATACCTTCAATAAACTAGCTTTTGGCAGTTCTTTTTATTGATCTATGGGATATGGGGCAGCATGTTGTCTCAGTGGTTAGCACTGCTGCCTCATTGCACCAGGGACTCAGATTTGATTCCACCCTTGGAGAACAGCCTGTGTGGTGTTTACACATTCTGCCCATGTCTGAGATAACAAGGTGTAGAGCTGGATGAACACAGCAGGCCAAGCAGCATCAGAAGAGCAGGAAAGCTGATGTTTCGGGCCGAGACCCTTCTTCAAATTTTCTGAAGAAGGGTTTAGGCCCAAAACATCAGCTTTCCTTCTCCTCTGATGCTGCTTGGCCTGCTGTGTTCACTCAGCTCTACACCTTGTTATCTCAGATTCTCTAGCATCTGAAGTTCCTACTATCCCTCTCCCCGTGTCTGTGTGGGTTTCCTCTGGTGCTCCAGTTTCTGCTGCCCAGGCCAGGACGATTGAACGTGCTAAATTTTCCATAGTATCCAGGGATATACAGGCTAGGTGTATTGGCCCTAGGAAATGCAAGGCTACAGGGGTAGGGTGGGGAGAAGGTTCTGGGTGGGATGCTCCTCAGAGGGTCAGTGCAGATTTGATGGGCTAGATGGCCTGTTTCCACAGTGCTGTGATTCTATGATTCTCTCTGAAACAAGGCCAGCATTTGCTGCCTATCTCTAATTGTTATTGAACCGAGTACCTCATGCATCATTTCAGATAAAAGTCCTCTGCCACATGTAGGCCTTTCCTAAAGGAAATAATTTAATCAAATAAGTTTCTTGTGACAGTTAACAATATTGTCACGGTGACACACTGTGAGAATTGGAGCCAGTGTAGCCACAGCCTCTGAATGACTAATCCTAATGATGATCCCACTGAGATGTTATTGGGATAACATCCCATTGATTTCTATACTTCTATAAATTAATGTCTTTTATCTGCCTACACATAGGTATGCAGAGACTGCCTTAAAACTTCCTGCCCATCTAGAAATTAGGTGTAAGACTTTGTAACTCCTTATCTTCCTACACATCGGTATGCAGGCACTGCCTTAAGCTTCCTGTCTGAATAGACCTCAGGGTTAAAGTGTCTCAAATAAAGTTAAGTGAGGAACATTTGTAGAGGTGTGAGACTTCTGAAGCATGTAACTTCTGTCACTGACAAAGGGGCCAGAGCACTGACTTTTGTTCAAGCCAGACACATCGGCAACTTGAAGTTACATTCTGTCACATCGGCAACTTGAAATCACCTCCTGCCATTAGCAGCCACTTCACGAACGATCGATACTATATCCTGGTCTTTTATGTTTTTGATGTAATAATTGTTTTGTATCCTGTCTTTGTCTGTTGTAGTAATTGTTTCATGTGTCGTGTCATTGTGAAATGTAAAATTGTTTTATGTATTATGTATTTAGTAAAGTATAAAAAGCGGGGACTGTCTGCTGCTCGGGGAGAATTACTTACGAGACTCTACACTCTGTGCTGGGTTGAGTACAGTGATTCTCCACAACTTGTACTTACTTTGTAATAAAGGGATTTGTGTTTTACTAAACAGGTCAGTGTCTTGTTATTGCATCAAGTCCTTGAGGGTCTCCAAAAATGAACCTGACACTACAACGATACATAAAACCCCTCAAAGTGGAGCTGGGGTTGAGATACATAGGCCAAAAGATGTAGGATGAGAATTACATCATGCGGCCCATCCCATCAAGTCTCTGCCACCATTTTATTATGACTGACATGTTTCTCAATCCCATTCTCTTGCCTTCTTCCTGTAACCGTTGATCCTTTGATGAACTTGTCTAACTCTGACTTAAATACGCTCAATGACTTGACCTCCACAGCCTTCTGAGGCAATGGTTTCCACAGATTCAACAGCTCAGGCTGAAGAAATTCCTCACCTCAGTACAAAATGGTCTTCCCTTCATCCTCAGGCTGTGCCCTCGGGTCCTAGCATTTCCTACTGGCCTTCTCCACGCTCACTCTATCCAGGTGTCTCGGTATTCTATGAGGTCCGATAAGATACCCATCATCCTTCTTCACTCCATCAAGTACATACCCAGAGTCTCTTACTGCTCCTCATATGACAAGCCCTTCATATTCCAGGATCATTCTGGCAAAATTTTCGAGTTAAGTGGTTTTATAGCTAATAGATGGATTGGATTTTCCTGGAGTATTTTCTGCCTTTGTTTCTCCCTGGAGTTTAACATGACTTCAAGGGAGACTGAAGGGAAAAGGTAGTTCATGGTAAGTGGTTGTCTTTGGATCAAGAAGCAGAGAAAGGAAAACCAGGGATTTTTTATAAAGGCTGAGACCATTACTTTCCTTCTCATGATTTTTGACCGAACTGCCTGTTTTTGAAGGTTCCAGACAGACACCGACTTGAACAAAAAAGGTAATAAATGTATTTTCCTCAAATTTTCTTCTTTCTGACTGCTAGATTAGGTGTTTGTTTAAAATAAACCCTGCCAATCAACAGTAAAACATTGTAGTCATTGTTAACTCCAAATTTAAACATGAATTGACTTTTGTGCCCCCTCCCATGAACATTGGACAAAATCTCTGTCAATAATTGCATATTTAGAATGGAAAATTCAAATGGTTGGCATGGTTGCTTTGTGGTAAACACTACTGCCTCACAGTACCAGGGACCCTGGTTCAATTCCAGCTTTGGGTAAATATCTATGTGGTGTTTGCACATTGTCGGTGTGGGTTTTCTCCAGCTGCTCCCGGTTTCATCCCACAGTGCAAAATGTGCAGGGTGGGTGAATTAGCCATGAGAAATGCAGGGATTGGGTACACGTGTCTGGGTTAGATGCTCTTCAGAGGGTCTGTGTGAATGAGATGGGCCGAATGGTCTCTTTCTAAACTGTAGGGATTATATGTTTCCAAAATAAGACAGATTGTTCCCAGTTAGCCAGATGTAGAATCTGTTATGCGTGAGACTGTGGTCATAACAAACACAAGCAGAAATTGCTGGAGAATCTCGATAGATCTGGCAGCATCCGTGGAACAAGAAACAGTGTTAGTGTTTCGAGTCCAATGGCTCTTTTTTTTTCAGAAATGAGGAAAAAACACTGGACCCAAAACATTTGCTCGGTTCCTCTCCCAACAGATGCTGTCAGATCTGCTGAGTTCCTCCAGAATTTCTGTTCGTGTTTGTTCCAGATCTCCAGCATTTGCAGTTCTTTGTTTTGTTCCTGAGATCGATGTTGCATCACAGATCTTCTCTAAAATATTCCTTGCGGTTCAATCTAAGTCCAATTGGGAACACCCTGGCCTTCATTAGTTCTGGACAGAAAATAATTGAAAAGCAACTGAGGACATTTTTAAAGAACATCAACTGTTGGGTGTCCATGCCTATGTCACTGCAGCTTCAAAAGTTCAAGTGCTAATGATCCCTAATAACCTATACTATTGATATTCATAAAAAGTCTTTCCTTTATATCATCATTATGTTGCTTAGCCTCTAAATATATTGGAGAGCCTGAAGCCTGTTTGATAACACTATTGCTCTAGGAAAGAGTCTCAGTAAAACAGTTCTCTTGGAAAATTGGATTGCTAATGAGAAAATTGTTTGATTATTCTCACAAGACTAAGTCTCGAACATTCCACCTCATGATGTTTGTGATGGAAGTTGAGTTTTCAAGCCTTATGCACCGTGATGCAAATTTCTACCCGATTTCAAGGTCTTGATATAAATGCTTCACCTTTGTCATGCATCACATATTGCTTAGGGTGCCGCTGATTTTTGGTGATCTTCATTATAAAATAACAGGCTTGAATATTAGCATTGGAGTAAATGCTTACAATTCCTCATAAGTATGCTGTTAGCTCAACTTTATTGTTAGGTGAGTCACTCTCTGAACATCAATGAGAAGAAGTTTTCAGTTCCTATTTTTGTTTTGTAACATACATATTTTCTTTCTACCTGCAGACAATATTTCAGTCCAAATGTTGGTCAGAGAAATCACTTCAAACGTTCCGGGTGGAAGCTCGCATGCACATTTTCCCATGACTTATTTAGAAAATTACTCTTAGATAACATATAAAAAACTGAAAGGTGATGAAAGTTTTGGTGCAGTTGTTTGAGGCAATAATATTTGGCAAAGCATCTAATTCTTCCATTCACCATGCCATGCAAAAGACAGCCCCTCCAATTGAATTATATCCTGTTGAAGTATTCTTACAAAGCTCAACAGGGTAGATGCAGAAAGCAGATAGCAAGAACTGCCAATGCTCGAGTCAGAGTCAATACAGTGTGGAAGTGGATGAACACAGCAGATCAAGCAGATCTTAGGAGCACAACAGCTGATGTTTGGGCCTAGGGCCTTCATCAGACCTTTCTGATGAAGGGCCTAGGCCCAAAATGTCAGCTTTTGCGCTCCTAAGATGCTGCTTGACCTGCTGTGTTGATCCAGCTCTACACTTTGTTATCTCAGATTCTTCAGCATCTGCAGTTCCCATTATCTCTGTAAATCTGAAACATTGACTTTCCTATCCCTCTGGTGCTGCCTGGCTTGCTGTGTTCCTCCAGCTCCATATTGTGTTGACTTGTTACAGAAAGGATGTTTTCCCTGACAAAGGGCCAAGAACAGGGGGCAAAGATTCATAAATAAAACATCGAGTGTTGTATGAGGGCTCCATCAAGCTTAACATGATCTAGTATGGATTAGATTGTCAAAGATTTTCTCTCCATTCAAAGAGTCATGTTGAGTGAACAATATGAAGTTTATTTGAATATTGTATCCATCTGCCATTTACATAAGTATGTGTAGAGAAATCTGCTCTCTTTACCTAATCTGGCCTACAGGAATCTCCAGATCTACAGCAATACAGTTGACTCAAAACTGGTCTCTAGACAATCACAGATGGAGAATGAGTGCTAGTCAAGCCAAGAACAACCACATCAAATTCAATTTCAAAAAAAAAAAATTGGGGAAATGTGAATGGAAAGTTTGGAGGCACTGCAAATTGTTTTCCAATCTTCCTTCCAATCACAGAATTGGTACCTTGCTAAAGGAGGGTCTGGTGAGACCACATCTGGAGTACTGTGATCAGTTTTCATCTCCTAAGTTAAAAAACTTTATTCCATTAGAGGAAAAATTTACAAGGATGATCCCCAGTGTGGTGGAATTGTCTTATGAACAGGTTGGTAGTGTACTGATTGGAATTTAAAACAAAAAGTGATCTCATTGAAACATATCAGATCCTTAAGGAACTTGGCAGGGTAAATACTGAGAGGATGGTTCCTGTCATGGCAGAGCTTAGGGCCTGAGAGCCTAATCTCAGAATTAAGGGATGCACTTTCAAACTGAGATCATCATCATAGAATTCCTACAGTGTGAAGACCTGCTCTTTGGACCAACAAGTATACACCGATCCTCTGAGCATCTGACCCAGGCCCATCCCCCTACAACGGCAACATCCGTGGACATTATGGACAGGTTATCATGGCCAATCCACCTTGCCTGCACATCTTTGGACTGTGTGAGGGAACTGGAGCACCTGGAGCAAATCCGTACAGGTGTGGGGAGAATATGCAAACTCCACACAGACAGTCGTCCGAGGGCTGTGTCGAACCTGGGTTCCTGGTGCTCTTAGGCAGCAGTGCTAACCATTGACTGCTGTGTCTTCCTGAGGCATTTTGTCTCTCAGATGGTTGGGAGTCTTTGTAGCTCCGTGCCACAGAGAGCTGTTAGGGCAGTGTCCCTTGTGTCTATTTGAGGTTGAGATAGATAGACTCTTGTTCAATGGGTAAATCAAGGGTTATGGGAAAAGTGGATGAGGAAATGTCCAATCAACCTTGATCCAGTTGAATAGCACAGCAGTCTTGAGGATCTTAATGACCTACTCCTGTTCCTATTTCTTATGATCTTATGGTCTGACAGTTCAAGGTGAGTGGGAGTCAGTTCTTGTGTTTTCTTTGTATAAGATGGCCTACAGTGTTAATTTTAAAGTTACCTGTAATTACTTCTGCTTCACAGATGTGAAGATCTACTATCTTCAACAAATAAGGACATGGTCAGGATTTCAAACTGCACTCTTGATTAATGTAATTGCCTGTTAAAGCGTGTTTGATCATTCACAAGTACTGGCCCTGTGCTCAGGTAGAAAAAAGATCTGATTGTACCCACTCCTGGTGTAGTCAAAGCTATTTTTCATCTGCAGTGCATATTTTCAGCTGACTGAATCTGGAAGGCAATACAGGTCACAGGTGGCACAATGAACCTCAGGCTTAGCCCCCCTACCAAGCTTCAATGACCATTTCATCTTGCCACTCTCTGGACAGACCATCAGTACTGATTCTCCACATGTTCCCACTTACCACCTCAATTACATATGCAGTTTTCATCATTACCATCTGAGACCTGGCCCTACATTTTAGTTATGCCTACTACTGTGCTGTGCAGATCCCCATCAAGGTCAAGGGGATGCTGACATTCAATTACAACCTCCATGCCTCCACAAGCAGTACGCCATGTCCTCATACATAATTGCCTCTGCCTTCATTATTTGTCAACTTTCCTTCTTCACCATTCTTGTCTCCTCTGTATCCCAGCTTGCTGTCTTCAATCTTCAGCATTGTTTTCCCAAATTCCTGAAGACAACATCTATTCTCTGATAATCCACCTTTGACTTTTGTTTAGATGACTCAGGGACTGACCATTGTCCACTCTGTTAACTGGCTTGGCAGGGGTACCTGAGTAATGATTGGTCCTGAGTTCTGAGGAAGGGTCACCAGACCAGAAACGTTAACTCTGTTTCTTCCTTCACAGATGCTGCCAGACCTGCAACTGCTTTTCCAGCAAATTTGTTTTTGTTCCTGATTTACAACATCTGCAGTTCTTTTGGTTTTTAATGATTGGTCAGACCTGAAACTATTCTATGCGTGCTCCCCAATTGACTCAATGTGCTCAAGTTCTGAGGAAGGGTCACTGAACCTGAAATGTGAACTCTGATTTTTTTTCTTCACAAATGCTGCCAGGCCCGCCGAGCATTTTCAGCAACTTCTGTTTTTTTTTTGACTCAATATGGCCCCCTAATTGATGGCACTGGATGTGCAAGACTGATCATGCTATAATTCCTGAAGTGTAACATTGCACATGCACTGATCACATCTACTCAAAATGTTCAACTAATCTCCACATTGTCATTTGTTTGATACCCATGTTGTGTGTTTGGCATGTAGGCTGTTGACACATGCCACAGGAATGGGACTGACATAACAGAGTGCTGTACTGCAGCATGTCTATCACTTTGACCAATCACTTTGGATGATCTCGATAACCTGAGCGAATCTGCAAGGCAAAACGGAAGTAGGATGTTTCTCTAAACTCTAGCTGAGAGGTCAAAACATCAAATGACAAGACAATGTGAGGCATTGATGTCATGATTATTAGACTAGGTACAAAGTGATGAGCACGAAAAGAGTGATTGTGCAGTCCCAAGTCCAATCCATGAGGTGGGTACCTCTCCACACATTCCAGTGAAAGGTGTCAGTGCACTCTGATGTGTCACATCAATGGCCTCTTTAATATGGTTGAGACAGTTAATTTGTTCCCTGCTGTAGTCAACTTACCGAACTAGGCATTCCTTGAATGAGGGCATTTCTGGCTAGCCCAGCATTTGTTGCTCATCCCTAATTACCTATCTCTAATTGTCCAAGGGGCAGTTAAGGGTCAACCACATGACTGTGAATCTGGAGTTGCATGTAGGCCAGGCCAGGTAAGGATGGCAGTTTCCTTCCCTGAGCGACATTTGTGAACCAGGTGGGCTTTTCTTGGCAATCAACAAGGGATTTGTGGTTGTCATTAGACTCTCATTGTTAATTTTAAATCAAGGTAGAAAAATTTTTATTCAGCAAAGGTGTTAAGGGACACGTGCTAAAATCAGATATGTGCAGTTGGGCCACAGATTGCCATAGTCTCATTGAACGATGGAACAGGTTTGAGTGGCTAAATGGCCTACTCTTGTTTATAAGTTCCCAGATAAATAAGTCTCTCAAGATGTTCTACTTCTGAAACATTAAAATCCATCCAAATACACAATAAAGGTTAGTTCAGATTCATCTATAGAAGCTATGAACTCAGTGGTAAAGAAGGTATTCGGTGCACTTGCCTTTATTGGTCAGGGCATTAAGTAAAGGAGTTGGGATATCATGTTGCCACTGTACAGGATAATGTTCAGGCCACTTTTGGAATACCCCATTCAATTTTAATCTCCCTGTTATAGGAAAGATGTTATTAAAGTTGAAAGGGTGCAGATTTACAAGAATGTTGCTGGGGTCAGAGAGAGAGGCTGAACAGGCTGGGGCTATTTTTCCTGGAGCACCTGATGTTGAAGTGTGACCTTATAGAGGTTTTTAAAATCATGAGGGGCATGGATAGGGTCAATAGTCTCCCAGGGGAGGGGTGTCCAAAGCTAGAGTGCTCCAGTGAAGGAGAAAGATATAAAAGGGATAAGGGGCATCATTTTCACATGGAGGGTGGTGCCTGTATGGAATGAACTGCCAGAATAAGTGGTGGAAGCTGATACAATTACAATACTGATAAAGCATCATCTACATGAATAGCAAAGATTTAGAGGGATATGGGCCAAATATTGGCCAATAGGACATATTTATTTAAGATAGATGGTCGGCATGGGTGAGGTTCTGTGCTGTACAACTTTATGACTCTCTGACTTTAATTGAAATTTGCCTTACACTTGTAGTTATTAAAAATATGTAGTTATTGAAAGGCCAGGAAGATATTAATGTTTCTTTGGAGTATCAGGCAACTGACAAACTGATTCATTATAATACATTTGAAATTGTTTAAAAATCTACAACCAATGAACATGAAAGAGAAAATATTCACAGGCCCTATTAAATAAATTTATGGAAAGATTGCTGAATATTTGTATAAGGAATGTGGAAATTTAGCATGCTCAACGAGGAAAGTATATGAAATGTTCGCCTTTATTGTAAGATGTTTTGGGTATGAGGATTAAGAATTCTTGTTGTAATTGCATAGGAGTTCGATGAGGTCGCCTCAATATACAATATGTAGATTTGGTGTCTGTTTTTTTGTGGAAAGATGCACTTGCTTCTGCAGTGCCATCACTAGGTTAACTCCTGAGAAGAGTGGCTTTCCTTGGGTTAAGAGAACCAGTGGGCTGGATATATACTGTAAGAGCTTAAAGAGAATAAGACACTATCACATTCAAACATCATGAAGGGGCTTGACAAAGTAGAAACTGAGACATTGATTTCCCCAGCTGAAGAAGTAAGGACAAGGGTCAATCGTTTCAGCAGAGGAAGGTGCTTATTTTGTATGATGAGATGAGAAGAACTTTCTTTATGGTGTGAGTTGATAAGGTTTGGAAGTTTCTCCGTCAGAGAATTATGGCTGTTCCACTGCTAATCTGTTTGAAATTAGGGGATCTGGTAATGGGCAACAAGGTGGAGTTGAGGCCAAAGATTAGCCATGATTTATTTGATTGTTGGAATAGGCTCAAGGAGTCTTGTAGTCTTCTCATACACATATTTCTAATGTTCTTGTGTTAAATAAATTTGGAACAAGAAAATTAAGAAAACAATGAAGTGGCATGCATCAAATCACATTCTCCACTTCAAACAAAAAAGAAAGAACAATAAATAATGTCTATCGAGAGCAATTATCCTGATCCATTATGTTAATCATATACCTTATGTCTCTACATTGTGCAGGTGCGATCAAAGGCTTTAAGAGAAGCTTTGACTTTTATTGAATTGGGCAATCCCTGATGGAAGGTTTATTGAGTGTGCAGCAGTGAACTTATCCCAAGTTTATGGCATTGAAAGGAATTGCAACTGGTAACAAGTCTGTTGAGTATTATTACATCAGGTACTCTGGTACTGTTCATGATTTATTAAAGCTGCCTTGTTCGTGCAATGTAATTGTATTTTACCTTGAGCAACCATCTATCCTTTCTATTCCTGAGACCATGATTAAGTTGGTACACAAAAGCTCAGCATAATTTTGTAGTGTAAAGCAAGCAGAATATTGTTCTTGCGATTAAATCAGGAGTTTTATCAAATTTGGTAGTGCGCAGGAAATAATGTGAGGGAATAACACAATGGATCAACATAGTATCTTGTGTTTGAAATTCCTATTAAGTAAACATACAACTTGCCAACCGGTGGTAGCAAAAATAGAAAGGCTGATTATTATTTAAATGGTTGCAAAGAGACAGGAATGTCCAACGATACCTGGGTGTCTCTGTGCATCAGTTGCTGGAATTAAGTGTGCATGTGCAGTAGACAGTAAGGAAGGTAAAGTGTATGGTGGCCTACATAGTGAGAGGGTTCAAGCACAGGGAGAACAAGAATATTTTGCTGTAATTTGTGAAGCATTAGTGAGGCCACACTTGCAATATTGTGTGCAGTTTTGGTCCCCTTACCTGAGGTAGGATGTAGAGGAAGTGCAGTAAAGGTTTATCATGCTGATTCCTGGGTTGGTAGTACAAATGTATGAGGAAAGGTTGAATCAGTTAGGATTATATTCACTGGAGTTTGGATGAATATGGGCTGATATCATAGAAACCAATACAATTCTAACAGGACTAGATGCAGGAAGGCTGTTGCAGGATTTTAGGGGAGTCCAGATCCGGGGATCATAGATAAAGAGTCAACCTTTTAGGACTGAGATGAGGAGAAATTTCTTCACCCACATAGTGGTGAGCCTGTGGAATTTACTATTACAGAAAGTGATTGAGGACAAAACATTATGTGTTTTCAGGAAATAGGTAGATATAGCTTTCATAGCTAAAGGAATCAAGGAGTATATGTGGAGCGTGGAATTAAGGTATTGAGCTCGATGATCAACCATAATTATATTGAATGGAACAGCAGGATCGATGGGCTGAATGGCCGACACTGCTTCTATCATCTATTATTCAATGTTTCAAAATGTACTTGTTGGGGCCATCAGGTTGTGCATTGAACTTTCCTTATCATACAAAGGAATGTGATGGTGTAGCAGCATAATGTAGCATTACTGGATAAGGCATGCAGAGCTCAGGCTGCTGTTCTGGGATATAGTTTTGAAACCAAACAAAGCAGATGGTGAAATATTAAAAAGCAATAGAATTTAAATGCTATTTTATTGGTGACATAAAACCTATCTGGTTCACTAATGTCCTTTCAGTAAGGAAATCTGCCATCCTTACCCGACTTGCATGTCACTCCAGACAACAGCAATGTGCGTGACTGTGCTCTGAAATGACAAATCAAGCAGCACAGTTCAAGGGAAACTAAGAATGTGAACCAAGTGCTGGTCATAGTAATGATCTTCATATCATGCTTATGAATAAATTAAATATTGTGCACTGCACCTGTCGGATGTTCAGTGCAGTTGCATTTTAGTTGCAAATTCAGAAGTCACTCTTTCCAAACTAATCACACTTTATAAGTAAGGCCTTCTCGGGACCAAAATCCACATTAGTTATATTTAGTTATTGAGGATGGAAGTTCAGATGATAAGTCAAGGCTGCAGCATATGGGAGCTCCTTGATACCATTGTGATCCAAGGCATGCACATTGGTGGTAGACATTTGAAGTTAAAGTAGTTTCTGCTCAGACATCATTACTTGAAGGCTGAAATGCAGACTCTGTTATGGATCATGGAGAGGAAAAGTTACCTGGGTACTTTGTGGCAGCAGGCAGTCACGTTACTTAGGAGAAAGTCTTCTGATGTAGACAGTGGTCACAGATGGGAATATGATAATGTGAATGAGACAGGTAAAGAGACCCTGAAGGTAAAGTGCAGGAGTGATAAACTCTGTGATTGCCTAACATGTTTTGCGATCCTTAGCCTGTTTGGTTGAGAGTGGTAGCTGCTGAGTAAATGTGCAAACTGATTATGAAGCCAGTTAGATGTGGGGATGAATGAGGAATATAGCCATAGAAGACTATAGAATAGTGAGCGGTCTTGACATTATTTTGACAGCAAATGCAAGAGTCCAGGCTGTTGTATTGTTATTCAATGCTTGGTTTCGTAATTTCTGTTCAGGACTGGAAAGGAAATTGCTATGACAGGAGGAGGAACCAGTGGTTGTGTTCTAAGTAAGTATCAACAATATAGTTGGAACTGTAACCAAACTCTCAATCAAGAGTATGAGGATCTGGTCACGAAATTAGAAAGGACAACTTCAAAGGTTATAATCCCTGAATGTAAATTGACATTACATGCAAGAAATTAGATTGATGGAGGAGAAATGTGCTCCTGTTCTTGTAGCATAGGCACCAGTACTGACGAAAGCGGGGGGCAGTGCCATTGGGATGCTTTATACCTGAATCATACTGGAGCCAATTTTCCTACAAACTACAAACCTAAGGAAGTGAGAGAGTACTTAATCTAATTTATGGGAACAAGGGATCACACATTAAAAGTATTTAAACCCTTACTTATTTTTCATAATTTTTATGCTTATTCTTTAATCAATTTTGAATTGTGAGTTTGAAATGATTTGTGAACTTTGGGATAGCTTGTGGCAATAGAAAATAACTGACTTAATAATTGTTGGCTGATTCCTGATTAAAAGGGTTCCAACTGACACAGGTACACTGGGTGAAGCATTATGCTTAAATAGATAGTACAAGTTGGCTATCACCAAAGCCAGTGCCTAACAATTGGTTCTGACAAGTAAGGAAGAGACCCTATGTTCAAGCAGATACCAACCATTGAATAGTATCATGAATCAATCGAAGCCTCAGGAAGAGTCAATCAGCTTATAAGGGAAGAACCAGAATTGAAGATTTTTTAAAAATTCAGTGTTTTGTGTGAGATGGTTTTGGGTGGCTGCTGAAACAGCATGAATTTTTGAAACTCACTGCCTCATCTGATCCACCAGTTTTCAGAAACCCGAAGAGTAGAAATCTGAGTTAGAAGTATTGCTGCCTTTGCTTCAGTGAGCTGAGAAGGTGACCCTAATCAACATTTCAGAAAAGTAACCAAGGACTCCAGATTTATGTCTGTCAATGTGTCATCAAAACTATTGAAGAAATCTGGTTAGTTTTGTTACTTTCTTTTATTTATCCCTTAATTGGGTTTGTCTGCCTTTTGTACAAGCAGACGCTGAAAACAAATATTTCAGGTGTTAAGTCTAGACATTAATCAGCTTACTCTGCTAATTTTTCCCTGCTGAAGTCACTGTGTATTTGATAAACAATTAAGTCTTATGCTTAAAATACAAGACTGTTGCCTGGAAAATAATTATTTGCAAAATCTGGAATTAGTTATTCAAAAGTCTGGCTTGGAGTGACTATTTAGGTGCCTTCAATGTTTTATTTTTACTGTGTTTCAAATAGACAGGTAGAAAGGTTGATTTGGTTAAGTCTGACTATCTCAATACTGCAATATAAAATACGATATATCAGAGAGTAGAGACAAAATCAGAGAGGAGGCTAGTAATATGGAAAATGAGGGCCAAAAAATTGTAGAAAGTGGTGGACAGGGAGAAAATTATGAATGTGTCAACAATGAAGACTAACTATTACTAAGATGACAAAAAGACAAAACTAAAGGCTTTTTACCTGAATGTGCATGGCATTCAAAACAAAATAAATGAATTGATGCCATACATTCAAGTAAATAGATATGATCTGATCATAATTGTGGAGTCATGACTACAGAATGATAAATATTGAGATCTAATAATGGAGGGAAATATAGGAATCCACGTAAAGATGAAGAAATAGCACAGTTAGTCAAAAATATCATTTCTGCAATAGTTGGAAATGACCTTGGTTCAGGAGATCAAGATGTAAAATTGATTTGTGTGGAGATGGCGAAGAGTAGAGCAAATAAATCACTACTGGGACTGGTCTAAAGAGACCTTAAAAGCAACCATAATGTGGGACAAGGTGTACAAGAAGAAATATTGGGTACTTGCAATAAAGGGATGGAAATACTATTGGGTAAAGATAATTTACATAGAAACTGGATAAAAATCAGATTGGCAGTAAGAACTTAGATGAGGAGTTCATATGTTGCTTGGACTCACACATGTTAGAACCAATCAGAAAGTTGGTTATATTGAATTTACTTTGTGTAATATGATAGGATTAATTAATGACCTCAGAGTTAAGGCACTCAAGGTAGCAGCGACAACTGTATGATTAAATTTTAAATCATGTTTGACAGGTAGAAGATTGCGTCTAAGATGTGTATTTTAGATCAAAGCAATGGTAACTAAGTGGTCATGAAATTTGAGCTAGCTGAGGTGAATGGTATAATAGGCTACACAATATATCAATACAGATGCAAAAGCAGACATTTCAGGGGTAATTTTAGAATGCTCAGAATAAATATATTCACACTATAAAGCTGAGTTTTAAAGAATAGTCACTGTGGTTCATATAAGACATTACGGAAGGTATTAAACATAAACAAAAAGTTCTCCATTAAGATGTTACAGGTCAGATGATTAAGCGGTATATTCAGAAGTACAGAAATACTGTGAAGGTTAATCAGGAGGAAGACATTAGGGTATAAATGGAAGCTAGCTAGAAATATGAAAATGGATAGCAAGTATTTCTGTAAGTACTTACACAGGGGGAAGGTATGTAGAGAAAGCGTTAGTCCTCCAGAAAGCGATAACAATGAGTCGATATTTGATAATAAGATAATAGTACGTGGAGTGAATATTTTGTTTCTTTCTCCACGATAGAGGAAACAAAACAACATTTATATAATACTTATCAATCCGGAGGAGGAAGAGAGAAAGGAACTTAACAAAATTGTAATAATGAGGGAGGAGTCCCTGAGAACCTGATGGACCATGGTGTTGGGTTCAGATAGATGTCATGTATATGTGAATACATTTAACTTCGAACATTCCCTCAATTCAGGAAAAGTTCCATTGAATTGGATGTAGCAAATAGAACCCATCTTTTCAAGAAGGAATGGAAATAGAAAGTAGGAATTTATATCTTAGGATCTGTTCTGAGAAAGTGTTAGAATCGATCGTTAAAGAAAGACATGTACTTCAAAAAACTCCAGACAGTCATGAATAATCATCATAGTTATGTCAAAGCAAAACCATTTTTAACCAAATTACCAGAGTTTTTTGAAGGAAGAGCAGATTCTGTGAATAAAGGGGAGCCTGGGCACATACTGTAATTAGATTCCCAGAATGCACTGGTAGGCAAACCAAATAAAATATCAAAACAAAACCTACCCGATACTGAGGAAATTTAAAGCTTAAGATATAGGTAGTAATATATTTGCATGGGTAGACAGTTCCCTGCCTGACAGAAAGCAGAGAGACACTTCAATGTTCTTTCTCTGAGTGGCAGGCTGTGACAATTGGGACTCACTGTTTCAGGTTAGGGATGAGGAGAATTGCTTCTCTCACAGGGTTGTGTGACTTTGGAGCTCTCTACCTCAGAAGACTTTTGGAAGCGGTGTCATTGAATATTTTTTTCAGCCAGAGGTGAATAGGTTTTTGCAAACAGCAAAATCAAGGGTTATTGAGTGCAAATGTTGATATGGAATTCATAGCACAAACAGATTGGGTCATGATCTTATTGAATGGTGGACCAGGTTTGAGGGGCTGAATGGCCTATCACTGCAGGCATTTGAACTGTTGAGAGTAAAACTAGATTTCATGGTCCTTTCTTCATCCAATCACTTGCTGGAAATCTCTTAGATCTTTAAGTTCTCCTAGTTGTAATTAAAAATCAGAGACCAGATAATCCCTGGGCAGCTGAGTGTCCTAGATATATTTTGCATTTTTGCTATGTTTTCTGGTACATGTATGACAGTGGCTACTAATATAGTGTAACAGCAATAGCGGTTTTTTTTGGTTTCAAAAACACATGTGCAGTTTATATATGGCATTTGATGGAGATGCTTGCCACCTAATGTCCTGTTGGCAGTCATCTAAAGTGGCAAACTTGCAATGCTCCATTTTCCTATGAATATGAATTCCGTCGAGTAGATAGTGACAAATAATCCAGTACACTGTAGCAGATTATTCCTCCTTTTGTGGCACTGGGGTTTAATTATGTTGTACTAGCCATGGGTGCTTTTGTTGCTATCATGGTTCATGCTGGCTTTGTCAATTGGGATGCTTTCCTACTGCCATCCTTCAGGATCAGAATATCATTTCTCCCCCAGATGGTCTGCTGGAGAATCTCTAGAAAGTATTGTTATACCTTGGGGATGCTTTCTATCAAGACTTACGCATCTCGAAGGCTGGGTTGAGGTGACCAACACTAGCTGTTTGATGGGCCTGGCGTTTTCAGAGTGAAGTGCTCTGCAGTTGCCCTTTATATACTGTACCTGGAATTTCAAACTTAGAACATCTCAGCAGATGTAGGAACTTGCTCCCTGTTTTTTTCATAAGGTTTGGTACTGAAATAAAACCTAAACACTTTGGATGCTGAAAGAAAAATGAAAATACTGAAGAAACTGGAGGTGATTCACATCATGACATAATTGGCAAGGAATTTCATTAAATAGTCCATATTTAAGAACGTATCTTCCTGATCAATAAACTCTTCACCACTAAAAGTTGCCCTCTCCCGTTCTTATTATTTCTGAATGAAAACTCAGAAAGAGCCTTGGTGAATTACTGGAATTACAATATAGGTCAGGTTAAATGGGGCGGGGTGGGGGGGTGTAATTTCCTATTCCTGAAAGAAATTAGTCAAACCAGTATTTTTCTTTTCATGGCCATCTGGAATTATTCTTAGTTACCTTTGAAATTTATCCCAGAAAGCATCTGATTGATTTAGTTCAATTTCAGATTCTGCAGTGACACAATTGGTGGTCATGTGTGCCATCCAAATAGTTTGTCTCCAGCTCTAATCTGGCGAGGGATCTTGAAGGGATGTATTAGCAGGAGAAATGTTGGACGCATCAAAAGAAAAGTAGAATTTCTAATGTGTTAACACTTATAACCTGCCTTACCTTGGGTGGAAGTAAGCAGGCAGGAAGGAAGGTAAGTGAAAGCCAATAGAAATGTTTGAAAATATTCATTCATGCCACTTCATTTCAGCAGGATTAGTAGTGAGGCCAAAGTTAGAATTTAGGGTCTTGTTCTTTTTTATTCGCAAACTCTGTCTGCTGTCAGGCATTAATGCAGTGACATAGGCTGGCAAAGAGGAAATATAAAGTCATTATTGATTGATTGATTAAATAGATTGATTGTCACTTGTGCTCGAGTACAGTGAAAGGCTTTGTTTATGCGCAGTACAGGCAGATCATAGTGAGCAAGGATGTACAATATTAAAAAAACTTAGACAGAGGTATACAAGATACATTGCAAGGGGAGTACTGTAGACAAGATCAAAGTTAGCAAGATCAGCATTCATTGATGTTAGAGTCTTTTCATCAGTCTAATAATGGCCAGACAGAAGCTGTTCCTGAACATGCTGGTATGTGTACTCAAACTTTTGTATCTTCTGCCTGATGGAAGAGGTTGTACGAGATCACTGCTGGGGTTTGGTGGGTCTTTGATGATATTGGCAGCCTTTCCATGACAATGAGCTGTGTGAATGGAGTCCATGGATGGAAGTTTGGCTTCTGTGATGGGCTAGAATGTGCACACAAACTTCTGTAGTTTCTTACGGTCCTGGCCAAACCAGTTACCATATCGGGACAGCTTTCAATGGTGCATCTGTAGAAATTTGTGAGCATCCCTATGGACATCCTAAATTTCCTGAGCTGCCTGAGGAAGCAGAGGCATTGTTATGCCTTCTTACCCATCCCGTCTACGTGGGAACCCAAGACAGGTCATTGGTTATTGGCACTCTGAGGAATTTGATCCTGTCCACTTTCTGAAGCTCTGTTCTATTGATGTAGATGGAGGTATGTTCTCCCCCTTTCTTTCTGAAGTTAATGATCAGTTCTTCAGTTTTTCTGACATGGAGGGAGAGGTTATTATCATTGAACTACTTCACTGAGCCCTCTATCTCCCTTCTGTATTTTGACTCATCGTTGTAGATATTTGTCCTTCTAGAATTGTGTCATCAGTGAAGGTGCAGACAGCAATCATCTGGAATTTGGTAACTCAGTTTCGGACATAAAGTAAGCACAGTAGGGGGCTGAGGATGCATCCTTAGGGGTTTCCAGAGTTGAGCTTTATTGTGGAGGAGGTGCAGGTGACTGTCTTCATTGATTGTGGTCTGTGAGTCAGAAAGCTAAGGATCCAGTTTCAGAGGGTGGAGCTGGGACCAATTTCTCAGACTTTTGAGATCAAAATGGAGGGGATAATAGTGTTGAAGGCAGATCTGTAGATAATGAGTTGGTGTCTGATATAGATGTCCTTGTAGTCCAAAAGTTCCAGGGATGACTGCAGGGCCAGGGATATTGCATCCACTGTGGGCCTGTTACGCTGGTGGCAAATTTAAGAGGATCGAGGCAGGTTGGGATACAGGAGTTGATGTGGGCCATGACCAGCCTCTCGAGGCAATTCATGATCATTGCAGTCAGAGCCACTGAGTGGTAGTCATTAAGGCACATTACATGTTGATCGTGGTCTTCCTGCGGCTTGTGGGGACTTCAGCATGTGGCAGGCACAGGTTGAAGATCTTGGTGAATATGCTCGCCAGTTGGTCCACATAGCATCTGAGTGCTCGACCGGGAACACCATCCTGGCTTGATGCTTCTGGTGGGTTGGCTCCCAGGAAGAAAAATCTAATGTCTGCAACAGTGACAATGGGCACATGTGCATTCGGTGCCGGAGGGGCAGCTATCACAGCACCGCTGGCCATTTGCTCAAATCAAGCATAGAA
Organism: Stegostoma tigrinum; assembly: GCF_030684315.1. NCBI lineage: Eukaryota > Metazoa > Chordata > Chondrichthyes > Orectolobiformes > Stegostomatidae > Stegostoma > Stegostoma tigrinum. The sequence goes on along the minus strand of NC_081358.1, from coordinate 107,822,626 downwards.
AGCTTTGGGCGCATCAGGGAGGATATATCTTTTATCAGCTGTCTTCCTCTGCTTCATTTTGTTTCCCGTAATTTTGTTTTGGCCTTAGCATAGGCAGTAGGAGGCTGGTTTGGGCCTCTAACTTGGTCCAATATTGTCTCTTGCATCCCCCGGTGGCTTTGTGGAGGATTTCCAGTATAGGCCTGGGTCAGCTGACTTGAATGCTGCATGCCTGGTCTTCAGTAGGAAGTGGATTTCCTGGTTCATCCAAGATCCTGGTTGCGGAACATGTGGATTGACATTTTTGACATACAGTCCTTCACACATTTGCCAATGAAGTCCGTGATGGTGGTCGAGTACTCGCCTAGGTTTTCCGGTGAATACTTGAATACAATTCAGTTCATTGATTCCAAGCAGTCCCAGAGACGGCCTTCCATTGCCTTGGACCAGTATTGTGCTTCCTTTTGTGAAGGCTCCTCCAGTTTCGGATTCTGCTTGTAAGCTTGGAGGATGAACACAGCACTGTGATCTGATTGTACAAAGTGCAGGTGGAGAATGGAACAGTATGTCTTTGATAGTTGGGTAGCAGTGGTCGAGGGTGTTCAGTCCTGTGGTGGAGCAGGAGATGTGTTGATGGTACTTGGGCAGCACTGTCTTGAGGTTAGCTCGGCTAAAGTAGCTGACCACAATGAATAAGGCCTCAGGGAATTTCATCTTGAGAGTGTTTGTGGCGGTGTAAATCAAGTCTTCACTTCTGTATGGGGTGGTATGTCGACTGCAGTCAGGATGGCGGAGGTGAACTCTCACATTAGGTAGTCAGGATCGCAATTTACTATAAGATATTCTAAGTCCAGGGAACAATTGCTTGTCAGGGTTGCTATGTCCAAGCACCAGAAAGTGTTGATCAGGAAGTATACCCCACTGCCTTTTGCCTTACCCGCATTATTATTCTTCCATTAAAGTCCTCCCAGACAAAATCCTTCAATTTACTTCTGGGCCGTCTTTAATTATATCTATTGTGGGAGACATTCAATCCCAAGGGACACCTATCCTCACCATCAGTGTCTTCTTGCTGTAACATATTCTATTACTGTATGCAAGTCACATCTCCACAACGTTTCAGCATGGTCACTGTATTTTCTCAGTTGCTATTCAATACCCTAAATGCAGCTTTACAGCCTGCTAAAATAGAAAGGAAAACTATAGCTATAGAAAATGATAGAGATAAATTGTTGTCATGAACTTCAATGAATGCATGGCTGTCAAAAACATTAGTTACTTTCTGCAACAGTGCCCCCATTACTGTTCAACAGTTATCAATTCAATGGACACAATCAAAGCAAATGCTAATCTTAATGGAAATTGTGTCACATTAGGAAAATGTATCAGCCATTCTCACCCACCCCTTTGGCTGATTTTTTAGGTTTAACTCTACAATTCACATGAATGGCTCTCCATAATTTCTTCATCCTGGACTTCAACTTCAGTTTGTCAGCAGAGTAATATTGAGCAGGATGCCTTTTTTTTAAAGAAGTGTTTTATTTCACAGTAAAGCTACTTTTCTTCCCAATGTGCACTCTTCTTTCAATGTTGAGCCTGGTCAGATAGGTTGCTTGAAGATGCACATTACTTGCACACCCAGATTCTTCTTGGGAAAGCAATTTACAGATTAGGAACACAGCGAGTTCAGTGAACCACAGCACATGTGACAACATCATTAGTTAAATAAAAGGAGAAAACTACAGTAATGAGAGAAATGCTCAACCCTTCACCCGTAACATTATAAAAAGTCACCACAAAATTTGCTTTAAATAGGCATAAAAATAATTGCAACTTGTTAGATCAAAGGGAGTATTACTTTTGTGGATCAATTGAATAAATTGCCCTGACAGAATTGATAATAATGGAGCCAAATCAAAATTATTGTCATTTTGTTTTTGCAAATAATGGTATTGACTACCAATTTGTTAAGTATGAATGAACAGAAACTAGAAATCATCACTTACCTGTATAAACAAGCCTTTCACATTGAGTTCTCAGACTGATGAAAAAAAATCAAACTTTACTGTAATCAATACTAGGAAGGAGAGAACTAATTAAACAATTAACAAGAGCTCAATAATGAGTTAATTGGAAGCATGCAGCTCATGGAAACTAAATCCTTTAATTGATATGAAAACTCAGATCCAACATGCCACATAGGAGAGGGTGGATTATGGATAAAATTATGCAATTTTATAAGGTATGCAGATAAGCAAAGACCTGAGGATTCATAGACACCAAGATGTGAAAATAACAAGGTGTGGAGCTGGATGAACACAATGGGCCAGGCAACATGAGCGGAGCAGGAAAGCTGACATTTCGGGTTTGGACCCTTCTTCAGAATTGGGGGAGGGGAACGGGGCTCTGAAATAAATAGAGAGAGGGGGAGGTGATGATAGACGGTTGATAGTGGAGGAGAAAGGTGCAGGGAAGGTGGGCGGGCAAAGGAGGTGGGGATGGAGCCAGTAAAGGTGTGTGTAGGTAGGGAGTTGAGATGGGGTTTAGACAGTGAGGAAAGAGGGGTGGGTAGGTGGGACGGAGGATGGGCAGGTCAAGGAGGCAGGGATGAAGCTAGTAGAGGTATGGTAAGTGTAGGTAGGAAGTGGGGTTGAGAGTCTTTGTTTTGCAAGGACGGCAATATCCTCCCCCCACACCCATCCCACCCCTGCACAGTGGTGGAAAATGCCCTCGACCTTATCTCTTGTGTTTCCCACACCTCAGCCCTCACAACCCCTGCCCGCAATAACAACAAAGACAGAATTCCTCCTCGTCCTCACGTATCACTCCATCAACCCCCAGATTCAATGCATCATTCTTCACCACTTCCACCAGCTGCAATCTGACCCCACTACTAAGGATATGTTTCCCTCCCCATCCTTATCTGTCTTCCAGAAGGACCACTCTCTCCATGACTCTCTTGTCCGCTCCACACTCCCCACTAGCCCCACCACCCCCGGCACCTTTCTCTACAATCACAGGAAATGCTACACCTGCCCCTCCAGCTCCATCCTTATCTCCTTCCCAGGCCCCAAGAAAACCTTCCACATTCAACAGATGTTCACCTGCACATCTGCTAATGTGGTATATTGTATCCACTGTTTCCAATGTGGCCTCCTCTACATTGGGGAAACTAAGCGAAGGCTCAGAGGCTGCTTTATGGAGCACCTGTGCTTGGTTCGTGACAAAATGATAACACCTCCCCTCACGAACCACTTCAACTCTCCCTCCCACTCCTTGGACGCCATATCCATCCTGGGCCCCCTCCTGTGCCACAACAATACCACCTGGAAACTGAAGGAACAGCACCCCATATTCCGCCTGGGAACCCTACCACCCAATGGTCACAATGTGGGCTTTACAAGCTGCAAAATCTCCCCACCCCTGACCTCATCCCAAGACCAGCCTCTCTCTCATCCATTCCTCCTTGACTTGTCCATCTTTTCTCCCACCTATCCGCTCCTTCCACCTCACTGACTAACCTCCACCCCCAACTCCACTTCCTACCTACACTCACTTCACCTCTAGTAGCCTCATCCTCGCCTCTTTGGTCTGTCCGTCTTCCCTCCCATCAACCCACCCCTCCTTCCACACTGACAAACCCCCATCCCAACTGCTTACCTGCACACATCTTTACTGGCTTCATCCTTGCCTCCTTGAGCTGTCTGTCTTCTCTCCACCTATCTGCTCCACTATTCACCTTCTATCTTTGCCTCCCCTTCTCTCTATTTATTTCGGAACCCCCTTCCCCTCCACCATTTCTGAAGAAGGGTCCAGACCGGAAACATCAGCTTTCCTGCCCCTCTGATGCTGCCTGCCTGCTGTTTTCATCCAACTCCACACCTTGTTATATCAGACTCCAGCATCGGCAGTTCCTAATATCTCTCAATATGTGAAGATAGTTAATCAAGTTGATCTGATTTTAGAACAAAAGCAGGCAGAATCCATGGCTTTATTCAAAGAGGCATAGGTCCTGATATTTACTTGGGATCATGAAGACAGGTGGATGGGTGAGTGGCGTTGAACCCTGGAATGAGTCTAAGATTCAGGTGTCTCTCCATTGGGTTGGAAAGCAGCTGAGTAGCAGAAGTAGTTGGAACTGCAGATACTGGAGTATCTGCGATAACAAGGTGTAGAGCTGGATGAACACAGCAGGCTAAACAGCATCAGAGGAGCTGGAAAGCTGATGTTTCAGGCCTAGTCCCTTCTTCAGAAAATTATAGCTGAGTAGCAGTTGTGTGTTAAATGAGGGGTAGATGTGGAGGAGTGAGAAATCAATGATGGAGTCACAGCCGAATCTTACAGTTAGGAGGACATTCTCAATCTCCTCGGCTGCAACATGCAAAGCTGGCATTGTGTTCACCGTACTTTCTGCATCTTGTCTCCTCCTCATTCTGCTTCAAATTTTTTGAAGACAGCCTGAAAAATCTCAGCACATCATTCCTACTGCAAGTTCAAACTCTAACACTGCATAATATTTGCAGTAAACCATGGCCATACTTATCATAGATAATAGAAGCAGCAGTAGACCATTCACATATTTCAAATCTGCTCCACCATTCAATATGATCAAGACTGACCATCCAGCTCAGTCGCCTGGATATTCCAGATGCTGTGTACTGAAGGGGCAGAACAGTCTACAAAGCACAACTTCACTGTGCTGATGCCTAGTAGCATTATTGATCATTGTTGGGAATTCTGGCAGCTTGCCAAGTTTAAGACATGTATCTCTTGCATCCTAGTGCGACTCCTGATGCCTGCTTGCAGTGTGAAGGTTTAGATAGATTGTACCGCTGCAGGAAGAAACATGATGTCAACTCACTGGGAACCTCACGCACATCCACAGAAATATCCTTTATCAGTCACATTCCAGCTGCACGTTGGTATTTAAACCCTTACAACTGACAAATAATTCTGAGTGATCTTGGGGTGTCACAAAAAAACATTTTGCATCTGGGGAAAATCTGTTAAGACTGTCAAGGAGACTGCCTAATTATTCCTGTTGGCAACATTCCTCTAATTCCATGCTCTTGCAAGCAAGCCACGATAACATAACATAGGAGTAGAAGTAGGCCATTTGGCCCATTGAGTCTGTTCCACCAATGAGATCACAGGCGACCTGATATTCCAGGAAAGTGGATTTGTGATATTCCACAAATCCACTTTCCTGCAATGGCCCTATAACCTTTGATTCCCTTGCTGCTTAAAAATCTTATTATTTTAGCATAGAGGATACTTAATGACTGGACTTCTACAGCACTCTGCTGTAAAGAATTCTCTTGATTCATTACCCTCTAAAAGAAGAAATTTCTCCTCATCTGTCTTGAATGATTGACTCTTTACCCTGCGATTATGCTCTCTGCTTCTAAACTCTCACAAGATGAAAGACACTCTCCACATCTATCCTACCACAACCCCTAAGAATCTTATGAATTTCAATAAGTTGACTCTCATTCTTCTAAACACAATCTCTCCTTATAAGAAAATCAAGTCAAACACAAGTAAGCGGGACTAGTTTAGTTTGGAAACCTTGGCTGGTGTGGACGAGTTGGACTGAAGGATCCATTTCTGTGCTGTGTGACTCTGTGACTGTGAAATTCTCTCATTTTCTTGAACACTAGTTTAAGGCTGAGGGTCTGCTGTTTCTATTTTCTCTCTTGTGCCACTCTTAAATAGTGTGGGGTGCGGGACATTTGTAGTCTTACTATCTGCAGAAATCATTTCAGAATCTTTTGTTACTTTGGAAGATGATTACCAATTCATCAACTCTCTCCATAGCTATCTTGTTCAATACTATCAGGTCTTATCAACTTTGACCCCTGCATCACCTTATCTTTTGACTTCGCGCTGAATTGAACAATTTTAAATCATAATATCTATCCCAATTTTGTTTTCCATTTAAAGTTTTGCTGTTGTGCCTTTCTCTGGGCTCTTTATTTATTTGTTCACATTGCATCTGGGTTTTCACTATCCAACCATCCATATTCTATCCAAATCAATCTTTGGATTCTTTACTTTAACTATTGCTATTCTCCTTGGTGTTTGCACCATGAAAAATTTTGTCATTTAACCGCTCCTGCCCACCATCTGATCTCAGATCTTCTCTTTTTTCCTTTAGACCCTTTGCAACCATCTCAAAGTTGGTCAGAATCTATTTCATTTCTATAAAAAAACAAAGAACTGTGGATATTGGTGTTATTGACCAGATCAAATCCCCTACAAGTGTATCAAGGAGATAGCCTAATTTTACTTTATTTAAAGGCAAGTGTAAGATATTGTGTTTCAGACATGATTTGATTGATTACACTTTGGCTTTAAGTAAAACATACTTTATTTCTTACCCTGCAGTTAAAATACAAACAGAAGGAAGAAGAACTGGAATAGCTTTTTTGAAAAACTTAACAGAATAATGGATTATTTAACTACTATACAGTAACTGTTCCAAGATAGTAATATCCCCAAGCACACTCTTGGCAAAGGCAAAATCAGTAAAACAGATTGTTTCATATGCAAATCTGGTAACAGAGAGAGAAAATTCTGGTAGAGAGAGATGTAACAGCTCCACAGCCCCCTTCAAAACCCTAACAACTGCTGAAGGCTAAACTAACCCTGGTTCTGAATGAGCCTGGCTCCACCCAGTCATGCTGCTTCAATTATTCCAACTTTAAAAAAGTCAGGCCCTTGCAAACCATTTACTTTATTGGATTTGAATAGACAGCTTACAACCTGTGGCTCAAAACCTCTGTTCAAAAAGAAAACAAGACAAAATACACAAGCCATAGCATCATCATACTGGAAACCTGAAACTAAAACCTCAGCAGGTCTGGCAGCATCTGTGGAGAGAAAACAGAGTTAATGTTTTGGGTTCAGTGGCCCTTCTTCAGAACTTCAGAACAGAAGGAGGACCCATTCTGAAGAAATGTCACTGGACTTGAATTATTAACTTTACTTTCTCTCTACAGATGCTGTCGGACCTGGTGAGTTTCTCCAGCAACTTCTGTTTCCATAGTATTTCCATAGTTCCTCAATTTATGTCCAAGGTTATCAATCTAAAAGACTAACTTTGCTGTCTCTCTGCACACGCTGCCAGAGTTGCTGAGTTTTTCCCAGAAATCGCTGTTGCTCTTTCAAGTTCTCCAAATTCCTAAACTGCCGATCCTTTCCAACTGTTCTCTAAACAAAACTGATTTTTTCTGATTTTATCCCTAAGCTCTTAAACCATTTTGACCTTTGCCATCTTTGAGTGTCACCCATGGCTTATCACCTCAATCGCTTCTGAGAACACTGATCCTGGTTTCTACCATCTCTTGCCTATACAACTGTCCCTGAGTTCTTACCTCCACCTGCAGCAATGACCAACACTAAGGCCAGTACTGAACAAGGTGTCAGTGTGTCAATAAAATGTTTGCCTGTAATAAGGTGTGTAGGATTTGGAATTAAGGGGAATAGCTGCTGAAGTGCCCTGTCAAGGCTGATTATTAGCCTCAAACATGAGAAAAATACAATGAATATCTAAATCAAACTCCTAATTTTTGATCTTCGAAGAGGGGAAATCAAATGGAATGTTGTGAACAAATATGACATGAAAGTTAGTGCACTTGCGGGCACTGAAGAAGTTTACCAAAGGATAGAACAGAATAAAGATCATTCAGAAGGCTAAGCGGAGAAATAGCAGATGGAATTTAATCCAACAAGTGAGAGGTGATGAATTTTGGAAGGTCGAATGCACAAGGAACGCACACAATTAATGGCAGGATCTTTAGTGCATCGATATACGGAGGGATCTTGGGATCTCAGTGGCCTACATGTGACTCCAGGTCCACAACAATGTGGTTAACTCTTAACTGTCCTTCAGTAATTATGGATGGGCAAGAAATGCTGGCCTAGTCAGCTATGCCCACATCCCATGAATGAATAAAACAAAAGGCCCAGAGCTTGGCCATACAAGTGGATAAGGTCATTAAAATAAAAAGATATACGCACGCTTGCCTTCGCCCCACAGAATACTGAGTATAAATGTTGGCAAGTCATATTGCAGCTGCATAACACTCCGGTTATGCCACATTTGGAATATTTTGTGTAGTTTTGGTTGCCATGATATAAGACGGATGCGGAGGCTTTGTACAGAGTCCAAAGGACGTTTACCAGCTTTATTTTTTTCATTTCTAAAGAAGCGTCCCGACCCGAAACGTCAACTTCCTTACTCCTCTGATGCTGCCTGGCCTGCTGTGTTCCTCCAACTCCCCGCTGTGTTGTCTCTGACTCTGGCATTGGCAGTTCTTGCTATCTCTTACCAGATTTATTGCCTGGATTGGAGTGTATTAGCGATAAGGAGAGGATGGATAAACCTGAATTGTTTTTGCTCGGGCGTCAAAGGTTGATGGAACAATAGAAGGACATAAAATTATTGGAGGCATGGATAGAGTGGGTAGTTGAGTCTTTTTCCCCCAGAGTGGAAATGTTAAGTACTAGAGACCACAGGTTTAAGGTGAGAGTGGGAGTGTTTAAAGAAGATATTACGAGGCAAGATTTTTTTTACACAGTGGATGGTTAGTGCCTTGACCACACTGCCAGGAGAGGTGGCTTAAGCAGATGTGATAGCCAGGCTTAAAAGGCACTAAGGCAGACAGACGAACAGGCAGAGAATAGAGGGATAAGGACCATGTGCACACAAATGCGATCAGTTTAGAATAGCATCATGATCGACACAGGAATGGAGGGCTGCAGTGTCTGTTCCTGTGCTACACTGATCTATGTTCTATGTAATATATTTTGCAACTGAGAAACTGATTAGGGAGAAAAGAAATAAGCAGGGAATAGCTGAGGCAAAGATCATTGCATCTTTTACAGAAATTGAAAATAACCTTTGAAAATAACTATGTGAAGAGAGTGGGGCAGTGGAATGATTTTAGAATTGTACGAGCAAAAACTTGAGAAGAAGAATATGAGCACCAAGAGCAGGAGTAAGCAAGTCAGTCCCTTGAACCTGCTCCACAGTATGACATGATCATGACTGATCTGATTTCGGTCTCAAATTGGCATTGAGAACACCCTTATCAACAATGCATGGAATGTTCCAGCCTAGTATTCTATATTATCCAACAGTTGTACCTATTGTTGTCAAAATCCATAGGAATCTGGAGATGATTGCTCTAGTGCATATATATTATAATTAAATAGATTCTACTTGCCATTTGTTGAGTAGATGGACATACTTTGTTTTGCCTTCAATTCACTAGTGAGGCAATCATGTAAATGATCTGTCCATTTTATTTACATATGTAGGACAGAAATGGATTTTCAAGAAAAGCTTTTGACATTCATTCTATATTGCCCTGCGTACAAATTGCAAACACATCATTACTTGCAAATTGTCTTTCTTCTACAGAGGATTTCTTTTTGATGTGTTCAACTGAGTCAGTTTGATATTAAATGTTGACTATAATGTAACCAAATTTCATGACCACTGGCAGGGTCTGGTGGCACGGTAACTGTTACAAATTCTCAGGAAAAATGACAGTCCTCCTCGACACCTGGGTGTCTGGCTCCCTGTCGAGAATGCTTAATCTTCTCCTTTTTCTATGTCTGGGGCAAATGTCATGTAGGATGGTTCTGGGCAGCCTGGTGCAAAATAGCCTTTTTCAATGTGGTATTGGCATCAGGAATCTTGGAATGCCCCAGCAGAGCAAGTGCTCCCACCAATGGCCATTTGGTGAGTCAGACAAGCGGGGCACCTTTGGGATGTGGTTCATGGTGAATGAAGTGAATTTGGGACAATAGATCAAGAAAACCCACTTGGCCTCGTGGAGAGAAACCATCCATGGAAATCGTCAAAAATGGCACTTTGATTTCTGAGATAACAAAGTGTGGAGCTGGATGAACACAGCAGGCCAAGCAGCATCTTAGCAGCAGAAAAGCTGTCGTTTAGGGCCTAGACCCTTTGTAGGATCCACAACCTGAACTCACAATTCTACACAGCTTTATTGGGCACTAAAAACCATAAGTACAGTAAACTCATTGGTCCCTGGCACCCAAAATGGGATTCCTCCACCTCCCAAATCCCCAGCCGTACACAGGACCTTCCCCACAATGTACCCGCCACCATTGGCCATGAGGCCACTGTCGGAAAACCCATAGATAACGTCACACGCGCCACCGCCGGGAGCTCCACTTCTGGGACAGCAAACACCATTGCTGCTGCAGCCACCGCCTCTATTTCTGAGACCAACACCACAGGCATTACCGTCACTGCTGCTGCTGCCACCTACCCTGCCCCGCCCACCGACGACGTCGTTTCGCCCATCACCGATGTTGACGCAACTTCGCCCACCGCTGATGCTGACGGGACTCCGTCCACCGCTGATGCCGACAGAACTCCGCCCACCCCCGACGCCGACACAACCCCACCTACAGCTGATGCTGGCACAACTCTGCCCACCACTGCCGATGCAACCCCGCCCACAGCTGACGCTGATGCAGCTCGGCCCACAACTGATGCCAACATCGCTCCGCCCACAGCCTCCACAGCCAGCAGCTGCAGAGGAGACAGCTACACATAGCCCTGCCGAATCTTTACTATTCCCCCCAGAACGCCTCCTTATTGAGGACTGAGGACCAACGGTCCATCCTCAGTAAAGGGCTCACCTTTGTCCCCCTCCTCCCAAACATCAACTAATACCAGTCATGTTTGGACATTGAACAGTTTTTCCGCCACCTCCGCCTCCACGCTCACTTCTTCAACCGTGAACCTAACCCTCCATCTACCGACCCCTTCTCCAACTCCAACACAAGCCCTCCTCCTGGACATCACCGTAAGGCAACCTACCCTCCCTTGACCTCTTCATCTCCAACTGCTGTCGAGACATTAATTGCCTCAACCTCTCCAACCCTCTCGCCCACTCCAGCCTCTCCCCCGCAGAACGGGCAGCCCTCTGCTCCCTCCACTCCAATCCCAACCCATTTCTGATGAAGGGTCTAGGCCCGAAACATCAGCTTTTTCTGCTGCTAAGATGCTGCTTGGCCTGCTGCGTTCATCCAGCTCAACACTTTGATATCTCGGATTCTCCAGCATCTGCAGTTTCTATTATGTTTGAATTCTGATTTGCTTCAGCTCAGCGTCTTTCAGGATTTCTTCTTCACATGACTTCTGAAACTTCATAGCAACTGGGGCCCCCTGCTGGAATGACTTCACAGCATCATTTCTAAAAATTATGTGATTAACATGTGCTCTGATCTTTTTGAGACAGAAATCTCGACTCTGGTTCTGTTTAATGTTGTGAATTCACTTCAAAGCCCTGACACCCTGACGTGCTGATGCTTTTCTAGCGTGACAGACTGGGACTGCAGAGTGCTAAGCAAGATCAGCGTTATACTGCTGGCTGTGTCTTGCAACCATAGGGAAGTTCTTTGCTTGCATGTTTACCTGCATGGGTAAAATATACATAAGAATTGCTGTAGGGCTTTGATCTTGGTGAATTTATTCACATTTGGAGAGCTGGTGCAGACAGTGATGTGTCAAATTACCTTTTTCCACATTATAACAATACTGCCCATGTGTCGTTTGTGCTGCAATTCCTTGTTGAATGCCTATGCAACAACATCCTTCATATTGCCACCTCATCAATCGATTATAATCTTGAAAATTTCAATTACTTATTGACTGCTGAGGAAGTGAATTCCAGGTTCCCACTACTCTTCGCACAACTTAAAAAAAAACTACTCAATTTCACTCCAAAATGATCGAACTCTCCATATATTTCTGAAGAAGAGTCCAGGCCTGAAAGGTCAGCTTTCCTGCTCCTCTGGTGCTGCTTGGCCTGCTCCAAACCTTGTTATCTCAGATTCTCCAGCATCTGCAGTTCCATCTATCTCTGAACTCTCTGTATAATTTTGGGCTCCCTTGATCTAGATTCCTCCCAGACCCCGGCCCCAGCAAATTTTCAGAGGGAAGTTTCTCCTCAAGAAATCTCCCCAAACCTTTTTTCATTTTCAACCTTAGAATCCCATGGGAATACAACACAAGTTTACATGATCTTTTTGTGCTAACTATGGCATAATTCTAATAAATATTCTCTGAAACTTTGAAGGCAATTATTACTTTCCTTATATCTGCTGCACCACACCATTCATATTCAATTACAGGATGTAAGATTTTTTTTCCAGTCCCTTGTTCTGCTAATTCTGGTTTATAACGGGCCGAGTCAGCTCAATTGGCTGGACGAATACTGAGTCAGCTCAATTGGCTGGATGAATACCAAAAGCAGATGTTTAATTCCTACACTGGCTGAAGTTACCTCAAAGAACCTTGCTTCTCAATCTTTCTTCTCACCTGAGGTATGAACCACAAGTTAAGCCACTGTCATAATGCACTTATGTTCAGTTCGCAACAAATGACAACACCTCTCAGCCATGAACCACTTCAACTCCCCCTCCCACTCCCTGGATGACATGTCCATTCTGGGCCTCCTCCAGTGTCACAATGATGCCACCCAAAAACTGGAGGAACAGCACCTCATATTCCACCTTGGAATCCTACGATCCAATGGTCTCAATGTGGATTCTACAAGCTTCAAAATGTCCGTATCCCTGACCTCAGCTGAAGACCAGCATCCCCTCTCGTCACCTCCCCTTGACCTGTCCATCCTCTCTCCCATCTATCAGCTCCTTCCACCTCACTGACCAACCCCCACTTCATATCTACATTCACCTTTACTGGCTTCATCCCCGCCTCCTTGACATGTTTGTCTCCTCTCCACCTATCTGCTCCACGATCCACCTTCTATGATCGCCTCCCCCTCTCTCTATTTATTTCAGAGCCCCCTTCCTCACCCCCGTTTCTGAAGAAGGGCCTAGGCCCAAAACTTCAGCTTTCCTGCTTGTCTGATGCTGCCTGGCCTGTGTTCACCCAGCTCCACACTTTGTTATCTCAGACTCCAGCATCAGCAGCTCCTACTATATCCTAACCCACAATCAGTTGTATCCCTATAACATGAAACCAGCCCTACGGCCCAGTTGGACTATAGTGACTGTACCTTTGTAGGCTACTCCAATTTGACATTATCACGGGATAACACTTTGTCTTCCAATGCTTCAGATTCAAAATTCTTGTCTGAATTGCATTGCACTGTCCACTCCAATTTTTCAATCTTCTCCAGCCTTGCGTTACCTCTCATGCCATCCAGTCCTCTGATGCATAGTGTGCTTTGTACCTGTACACTTTCCACCCAACAGTCTACAAAGATGTTAGCATTTTAGCCTTGTCTCCCTGAAATTCTCTCCAGATAATGGAGCTCATCAATTGAACAAAATGACATAACTAATGTTAACACTTCTGAAATATGCAAACAGCTGTTTGAATGGAAATAACAACAAAGAAAGTCACCATTTAATTTGGAAACTGCGAAAAAATTCCCCTAATGTCCCACATATAGGTGCAGTCTCCATTTTTTCAGCTGGAAATCATAGCAGCAAGTGACAAATAATGAAATTTCCTTTTTGAACTAATGATGTTAATAATGCACGATAAATTATTCATTATTTGTGTAGTGGAATCTCAATATAATTGGCATTATTTGTAGACCTGTTATATGAAGCTTCCTCTTCACGAATAATTGATAGCTGATTGCATACAATTGTGTCTAATAATATAAAAACTCTGCTGACTCTCAAAGGTGAAAAGAGTTTACAGTTTGATTATGCCAGTCCCGTTCATCAGTGTGGGTTGACTCTTATTTATTTTCCTTTTCCCTACTCATATTTATGAGATGACTGGTAGCAATTTGTTGCATTTCTCTTTCAATCAGAAGCACTGATAAGCTTTTCTTTTGTATCCTCTCAGTGTAATTCTTGATAATTCATAATGTAGCACTCTGCCCGATTTATCACAATACATCCTGAAATAACTTCACAGAGGCTGATATCCTGTCACCAAGTTACCCTTTATTTACAGGAGAAATCCTTGACACTGATCCAGCTTTCCCACAGCAAAGTCTCAGAGTGAACAGAACCTCTGACAGTTCTGTTTATACATCTCAGACAGAGCTCTCTGATAGGAGCTGTTAATCTGGTCCAATCAGGGAACTCATATTCTATTCATGACCACTACATCCCTCCACCTCTCAGTCTGTTGACATAGGTTCAGTTCTTTTTTTAAGGAGGTCCTCCTGCACCGGTTAAGGTTCCTCCAATTCTGTCTCTGATATGGGTTTCTTGTGACGTACATAGCTTACCTCTTGTGCTTGGAGCATCCAGGAAGAAATTCATTATCTTCTTCAGGTGGAAAGGCAGCATCTGCTGTGTCCAAGATAATGGGAACTGCAGATGCTGGAGAATTCCAAGATAATAAAATGTGAGGCTGGATGAACGAGATGCTGCTTGGCCTGCTGTGTTCATCCAGCCTCACATTTTATTATCTGCTGTGTCCATCTCAGATTCTAGGGTATCTTCAACACTTGATGGAGGAACAAAACCCACGGGTTCTAGAACAGTGGGAAAGGCAGTCAATGAGCTGGGCATATCTTATTCCCGCACGGTTTGCAAGTTTTCAGCTTTCATATGGACCATGTGCTTGTTCAGGACCATCACACCTACCTGAATTTTATACTACACTGAACCTGACCTCACATTGACCATGCCTCTTACCCACACAGGCCCATTCCTATGTTTCCTACACCAATATTAATGCCTTGAACGAAACTGTTTCTCTCGCTTGGCAAAGTATTGGGTCCAGCATTGACATTCCTTTTGCTGTTTCCCTCTTCACCCCAGGTCCAGAAAGATCAGATTTAACCCAGTGCAGAGTCAACTCCCCATTAGCAACTCTGCTGAAGCTATCCCTGTAGTTGCATTAGGGATTGTCCGATATTGAAACAGGAACTTGATGGTTTGGTATCTGGTGAAGCTGTAGGCTGTTTCTTAGAGCTTACCTTTAAAATTTGGACTTATTTTTTTCTGCCAGGCCACTGAATGATGCTTGGTATGAAGCTGTCCCTATATGATGAATGCATTCAACTTTACAATATACTCAAATTCACTGCTGGTAAACAATTGTCTGTTATCTGTGACCAACACTTCTAGGAGCCTGTATATTGCAAAACCTGGATACAGTTTTTTCTGTCTTCATCCTGTGTTTGATGAATGAACTCTATGCATATCCAGCCACTTTGAGTGGAAGGTCCACAATGACTAAGAACATTGATCTCGTGAAAGGGCCAGTATCGCTGACATGCAACCAAGTCCAGAGTTTACCTGGCCATTCTCACTAACATCTTCATGTTGGAAACCCCTGAATGACCGTGGTGGAGTTCAGCCAGTGGAGACCTTTCCTTGGGTCAATCACATTTTCTCCCTACAATAATATGACATCCTCTATTGTGATCTCATCTCTCTGGGTTCAAAAACTCTTCAATTCTGATCGTGACTGCCATTTGTCTCCCCATTGCCACCAAATGTTTATGTTTTGCCAGGGCTGGATCTTTCTGCATCCAAAGTCCGATATTGCCAGCTGTGACCAGAAGTATGTATAGAAAATTTAAACCATTATGGGCACTTCCAGTGGGTACCACTTGACATACACCTGCCAGTGGGAGGTAGATCAGTGCATCTGTATTTGCTACTCGATGTCTAGATGGTGTTCCAACTTGTTATTATACACCAATAATGTTATAGCTCACAGCCGAATTTGGCCTGAAGCTATGAGCAACACTGCCTTGTCCTCTTTAACAGGGATTTGTGGTCCATTATTATTAGACATTTACATCCATAAAGGTAATGGTGGAAATTTCTGACTCCAGATATGACTGCTAAACCTTCTTTCTCTATCTGGGCATATTTATGTTTTGCATTAGCTGAAGTCCTGGATGCATATACTGTTGGGCGTTCCTCTCCATTGGACCACCTATGAACTAATACTACCCCAATGGAGTGTTGGGAGGCATTGTGCCCCAATATCAGATCTCACCTGGGATCATAGTGTGCCAACACCTTAGAGGATGATAGCTGTTTCTTCAGCTCCCTGAAAGCTATGGCTTGGCTACATGATCATTTCCAGGGCTGACTCTTTTTTTTTAGGAATTAAAGGTGCTAGGGTGGAGGCTCAGTTATGAATGAACCAGCCCAAGTCCACCAGCCCAAGGAAAGCCTAAGCGCAGGTATAGACATGGAAGCTGTACACCTTTGATTGCCCTTGCATTATCTTCCAAAGCAAGTAACCTGGCCTTGTCAACTTTGTAGCCCAATTGAAGTGCCCAAAATATATATTCTCACCTTCTGAGGCAGACACCCATCTGGGAGAAATGCCTAGGGACTGTGTCCAATTTCCTTAAGTGATTCTTATTGGAATTCTCTGTTATGAGCATGTTATATTGATAAATGTGGCCTGGAGTAGACCTTGTAAAATAATCTCCAATTCCCGCTGAAAAATTGCACAGGCTGATGATATCCCAAATGGCAATTTCCTATATTAGTACAAACCTTTATAGGTATTAATTGTAGCTTACATCTGGGAATTCTCATCTAACCGCAATTGCAAGTGGTCATGGCTCATGTCCAGCTTTGTGAAGGACAACTCCCCTCTGCCATCTTTGTGTATAAACCCTCCATATGAGGGATAGGATTTTCTTTCAGCTGTGAAAATTTGTTTACCATTTGTTTAAAATCAGCACAAAGGTGAACCGATCCATTGGGCTTAATAATCGGAACAGCCAGTCCTGCCCTTTCTGTAAACTGGACTGGTTTGCTGATTCCTTTGTTTTCCACCCTCATGATTTCTGCCTCTGTGTTTGCCTGTCTTACAAATGGCACAGGGTGGGCCTTGCAGAATCATGGAATGCTTCCTGGTCAACATGCCTTGTGTCCTTTGATAGTCCTTATATCTTCCCAAAAAACCTCCTGGTATTTAATTGGGACTTCACTCAGGCAGCTGTTTTCTAATCAAAAAATGTTGAGCTTATCAAGGTGAATCGTTCTTAACCAATTTCACCCCATTAAGCTTGCACCCAAGCCTTTCACTGTAAAGAGTGGCAACCAGCTGCTCATAAGAGACCAGAACCAAAGTTGTTCCTTTAATCGTTAAAGGTTCCCCAGTATAGGTTCTCAGTCTAGCCAAGATCTTGCAAAAACTTAATGGTTGGAGTCTGGAGCAAATTTTGTTAAAGGCTCTTTCTGCATTTGCTGGACTGACATCCATTAGCACTGGATGACCATTTCATCAGATGTTTATTTTGATTACTTTTGATTTGGATGTTGCTGAGCAATTTAACTGTTCCAAACTTTCCAGGGTATGCACACTTCTGGATACCGGCCCATGATTTCTGTTACTCATTTCAGGTCGAGTGAGATTCTTTTGCTGCCTCGGGTCTGTGTAATGGCAACAACTACAAAAGCTTGCTGGCCCAGATCCTGAAGAAAATTTTTTCTGTTTTGCTGTGGTTTGGTTTAGTCTTGGAATTTTGCTGTGGGCTGACCTGGAGTCCCTCTGCTCAGGACATGTCCTAAGTGAGACTATGTAAATACCTTCATTCAACTGATGTTCCCCAAGCTCAGGATGACTTATTATCTTGCATTTTCGGCTTTACCCTTCCCAGTTTCTTATTTATTAATAAATTCGTCTAGATTTGCCTTATGAACTCATTTATTTCACATTAGCCTTCACACTTTTTCACAATATTAAGAAAATGTGGTCTATTGAGAGGCAAAAGTATCGAGTTTCCAGCTACTTAAAGCTATGTTAAATCTGCATGTTAGTAAATGATTTGAAGCTGCACACTGACATGACTTAGAAGTCGGTTTGTTATTGTCAGTTCCAGCAAAGGTATATTAATCGCTTATAATATAAATAGAATTGCAAGGTTGTGCTGTGAAATAGTGAGCATTCATTGCAGTGCATAAGACCAGGAGTATACCACTGGGAAATGATTCTCTGCTGCAGCCAACAGACCTTGTACAAAGTCTATTTACTTTATCCTAACCTCTCATTTATCAATGGGGCCTCTTAACGTAGCATTATGGCTACACTGGTACTTGATTACTCCATGCTTGGAGATTCCTCTTAAATGATTAGCTTTCTCTGCACAGTTGCTCAACCCTGTCATTCTGGCTGGATCACATTAAACAATCATTAGGAATATCTATGTGCCTGTACAGTCTTTTTTTTGACTGTTCTTGCACATATCATATTAATTTGTGAGCTTTTCTTTTCATATTTGATATTTTTAATAAGCATGCACAACATCACATTGGCATTTTATCTCAATGAGCCAAGAGAAATTAAATTTGGCTTTCATAAGCCGTTACATTTTTTGGTAATGGTGATTGGTGATAGCATGAATTTGGCTGAATTTAGCGTGAATTTATCCATAGTGAAATAACTTGGTTCGGATTAAAGCAAGATTTGAAGCGCAAGGTTTCTGTTCTATGACAGCAATGCTGTCAGGGCCGGTCATCTTAGTGCCTTTGTGGAACCTATGAGATGAATCAAATCAAAAATCAAATATAAAATGATGGAAGCTATGTCAGAGGTGTACAACACTTTAGTTAGGCCACAGCTGGGTACTGTTTGCAATATTGCTCACCTCATTAGGGTATGATTGCACTGGACGGGGTGTGAAGGAGTTTCACTGGGATGTTGCCTGTGATAGATAACATTAGCTATAAAGAAGGCTGCATGAGATTTGTTGGTTTTCTTTAGAGCAGGGAAGGCTGAGAGGGGACCTGATTGAGGTGTATAAGATGATGAGCGGCATGGCCAGGATGGATAAGAAGCAGCTAAGTGATGAAATGGCCTGGTGTATCATCGCTGGACTATTACTTCAGAGATCGAGGTAATGTTTTGGGGACCGGAGTTGGAATCCCACCATGGCAGATAGTTAAGTGTGAAGTAAAAACAAAATACTGTACCATTAAATGTATAATGCTGGCCATGAGCCCATTGTCAATTGGTTATATAAATAAAAATAACATCTGGCTCAACAATTTCCTTTAAGGTAGGAAACTGCCATCCTCAAAAAAACTGAAACTGTGGATTCTGAAAATCACGAACAAAAACAAAGTTACCAGAAAAACTCTGCACATCTGGCAGCATCTGTAACGAAAAAGAAAGAGTTAACATTTTGGGTCTGGTGACCCTTCCTCACAACTGATGGTGGCTGGAAAAGCATAAGCTTATATGGAGAAAAAAGGGAGGGGGATGGGGTAGGGAATAAATGATAGGATTGAACGTAAGGAGAGAGAAGATCAGTTGGACAGACAAAGAGTTGATAATGATCAAGCTAGGAGGGTGAATAGTTGTTAATGGGGACTGTTAGTGACTAACAACAGGTAGTGTGTGATGGCAAGCCACGTGGTAACAAGGCCTGGTGTGTGGGCAGGGGCTGGGATCTGGGGGAGTTTAGGCCCAAAATTATTGAACTCAATATTGAGTCTGGAGGACTGTAGGGTCCCCAAACAGAAAATGAGGTGTTGTTTTTCCAGCTTACATTGGGCTTCCCTTGAACTCTACAGCAGGCCAGACACAGAGATGTTGACCAGGGAGCAGGGTGGTGTGTCAAAGTGGCAGTAACAGTTAGTTCAGGGTCTTTTTTGCGAGCAGACCGTAGATGTTCTACCAAGTGACCACCCAGTCTACACTTCATTTCCCCAATGTCGAGGAGACCACATTGTGAGCAGCAAACGCAGTAGATTCAATTGGTCTAGCTACATGTGACTTCAGACATCGCATCAAAGCAGGTGACTTTTAACTACCCCCTTGGGAATTGGAGTGGGCAATAAATGTTGGCCGAGTTGGTGGTGCTCACATCCTGTGAATGTATAAAAAACAGTGTTCCCTTAGTTTGACCTTGTTGGTCAATAATAAGGCGCATAATTTAAAGTGAAGGACAGTACGTTTGGAGGAAATTTGAAGAAAAGCCTTTACACCCAGAGGGTGCTTGGAATCTGGAATGCACTGATTGGGATTAATAGAGGCAGGAAAGCCAGTACGTCGAAGAGGAATTGAAATGTCATAACATTCAAGGCTATGGGCCATGTGCAGGAAAGAGGGATTAGATGGGTCTGCAAGACTCAATAGACCAAAGGGCCTCTGCATAGAAGTATGGACTATATGGCTCTATAGTATAGAATTCCTGAAAAAATGTACAAAAAGGACCTATAAGGATGAATCCAGGATTAAGGGTTAAGAGTATCAGGAAGAATTAAAGCAGCTGGGATTAATTCTTCCACAAAGATATGACTGAGAACCTACAGAACATGAAGAGGAGGATGTTTCTATTTGAGATGGCAGCCCAAAACTAGTCAGTATAAATAGTTATTAATAATTCATTCAGGAATCACAAAAAATATGGAATTTCCTACCACGAAAAATCATTGAGTCAAATTGTATAGATGCATTTATGGGAAACCTAGACAATTACAAGGCGGAGAAATGAATAAAGAGGCTGTTTGATAAAATAAGATATAATAATTTAAGTGGAGCTAATGTAAACAGTGCACACATGGAGTCCTAACATTGATATTGGTCTATTCAGCTAGATGGTTTGTCTTTATCTGTAAAATTCTACGCCATGACTTGTTTATGTCCTTGCGATTAATTCGGTTAAAGTAATTTCTCATGCAATTCACAATCTAGTCAAAGAACTCCAAATTATTACAGTATCAGCAATAATACAAGACTCAGAACTTTTAGCAACATGGAGTTCTTTCGGTATGTGAATAATTGATCATGTTAATATGCATAAATGTAAAAATCCAGAGGGTCACATAACTTTAACACAGCAAGCTAGCTACCCCTGAAATATTTTGCACATACACTTAAAATTAGTGTTTGCAGTATGAGCATGTCATAAATTATTAATAGTGCCACAGCATAAATACAATTACCCTATTGGAAAAGTAATGGGAGACAAAGACACTTTTAACAAACAAAGTGCAGCCAGCAAGCGATTAATTCCTATCGATGTCATTACATTCTTGTTCATTTTTCTCTCCTATTTATTCCATACTGACTCATCTGTCTCGTTTTGTCTGTTCATTAGTGTTTTTTTTCTAGATCTCTCTAATTTCAGACTTAATATGACACATACCATGCGTCTACAGAGAAAGTAAGACAAAAAAAAATGAAGTTTCCATGGAAAATACATTGTTGAAGTTTGGCACTAGGTCTTATAGATCCCTAAGGTTCTATCTCTGGCTCTTTCTCTGAATATATGAACAGAGAAATTACTAGCTGGAAAAAGAAAAAAACTCATCAAATTGACCTTGATCCATTCTGGACACGATGGTAATGGAGCTAGACTAACCATAACAATCAATCTCTATTAATTAGCCTAAAATTGACCATGAGGCACAGAGAAACCCTCACCATAATAGAGAAATTTGGTTATCATAGACCTAAAGTCACTTATTTCCTCGCTAGCAGGCAACACTTTCCATAAGATATGTCTCAAGTTACTTGTGTACCATGCCCCAAGGCACTATCATTTGAAAGAAATTGACCTAACCTATATCTGTCTGAACTGCGGTCTTCAATTTTTTGTAATGATGAAAGCTGTATAATTGGCTGTGGGGTAGGAGGGAAAAACAAACAAGCCAGACATTTTATTACAATTAAATGACTGCTCTTGTGGATTTTGTTATGACACAGGGACAACAAGCCAGACAAGAGCAGACTCACTGGCACTGGATATTGCAACTCAGTGAGATTAAAATATTTAATGACCCTCAAAATAGCTTAAGTGTTCCTAAGCAGGCTTTATGAATTTATCAGACATCAAGTTTGTACCTTAGACATAAATTAACAATTGATAACTAAAACTGTAACTTTAGCAAAATGAAATTTAAAAAGTGATTTAATTAATGTCTATGATTGAAACTCAACCTTTTTTTAATCACAGCCACCAATCACACACATATACAGGCAGACAGGTGCAGTTCAGGGATTACTTAAAAAGGAAATAAAGGAATTATAACTGGCCGGTTCGCCTAAATAATTTGGAATGATGGTTGCCAAACGTTTATTCAATCCATGGAAAATGAGTTTTTCATAGACGTGGGATGAGACTCCATATCTTTCTCAAATTCTGCATTCACTGGTAAATGCAAATTGATTCTGAAGACTGCTGGAGGTTTTTACCTACATCTTATGGACTTGGGTTCTTTTCTCAGAACTTTCAATAATTCAATTACTGGATATAACCTAGAGAAATTCAGCAACCTTCACAGCCAAAAGCTCAGTCCAAAGCATTTCAACCTATGGTTTCCTTTTCTTTACTCTCCCTTCGTTTGACTGGCCAGCTCCAATTTCTTATTAAATACCCCTTTTAACATCCAAGCAGTTGCCAGTCCTCAACGTTAACATATCTCAGGTGCTGCATCATCTCCTGCATCCTTAGAACAATAATTAACCTGTAATTAACTTTCCAGGCCAGTCTGCATAAACAAATCAAAGTTACTGGAAAGGCTCAGCAGGTCTAGCAGCATCTGTGAAGGAAAAAACAGAGGCCATGTTTCAGGTCCGGTCAGCCTTCCTCAGAACTGGAACCACAGTTCTGAGGAAGGGTCACTGGACCCGAAACGTTAACTCTGTTTTTACCTCCACAGATGCTGCCTGATCTGCTGAGCCTTTAAAGCAACTCTGTTTTTATTCCTGACTTACAACATCCACAGTTCTTTCAGTTTTTATTTTGCATAAACAAATTTCAATTTGATTATTCTTTCCTTTCTTCTTTAATGAAAAGCTGCTGCTCAAAGTTCTAAGTTCACCTCACAATTTTAGTTTATGGTTCCAAACCAAAAATGAGAAAAATAAAGGAAAGCAGTGAATGTCCCAACAATCTCTCATGAGGATAAGATTATTTGACTTAATGATTAAAATGCCTCCTGATGCTTTATATTTAATGCCTGCCATAGGGCTATTGTGAACACAAAAACATTACCACAGAGGAGAAGAGAACAGAAAGTGATGCCAAATATGAAAAGTGTTTTTTTTGGATTGAGGTAAGCAAGCAAGGAAGGAAAGGAGTCTATGATTGAAAAATGAAACCCATTTCTCAACAGCAGTCAAAAGCTTTTACTAGGTTAATTCTTACAGTCTTGTCTACATGTGTGAAACATGCTTATTAGAAGGTAATTTATCTTTCATTTGGACGCAAGAATGGGGTTGCAAATCTGTATTTAAATGTGATTTTCAGACTTTTTTCTCCTCTGTCAATTATTAATTTTTCCTTTTGGCTTAGATTTCATACTTATCAAAGAGTGGTGTGTTTGGAATAGAGTAGTTTTCATGTCAGGGCTGTTAGAATCAAGCTCTCTCAGGTCAAATTAATATCCCTCTGCCTGCTCTACGGGCTGTTTCCCGGGACGCACACTGAGACCAACATCAACTGCGCCTGGAGGACCATAAATGCTGTGAAAGACACTCTTTGGTCTGCCCGCAACTTGCTGATCTTCCAGCTGAAAGAACTGACCCTGGCCGAGTGTTGCAGACTGGCGCACTCCAAGGTCCAGGATTATGTGCTGTGGGATGCGCTAAAGCTTGGGGCAGCTGCGGCCAAGGCGCGGTGGGGAAAGACCACAGTATGAAACCCCTCGGCCGCAATGTAACAGGGGCCCCACTCGGTAACTTGGCCCAGCTGGCGCCTTCCCCAACTGGTCAGGGTGCCAACGGGGACCATGCAGGAAGATGACCGCCGGGGTTCTTCTTTGTTTTGTTTTTGTTTTTTCCTTTAGTTGGTGTACGTATCCCTAGGGTAACCCGGGGCAGCTAGTGTGACGGGGTAGGTGTATAAATATGTTTATTTTTTGTATATTCTGTGAATAAAGTATATTTTTTTAAATAAAAAAATTAATATCCCTCTGCCCTATCTGAACAATGTGTCTCAAACCCCAAGCTCAGAAAAATACAGCCCATACACTTTACATTTCTCCATTTCCCACATTGATGATCTTGTGTGAAGTTGGCAATTGAGATACATTGCAGCTTTTTGCTGTGAGCATATCACCACTGTGCACTGTGTTGAGATGACCTAAACGTATGCCATCTATAACTCTTACCTTTGAGCCTAATAGTTTGAGTTTGTTTCAAGTTCATGCCCCAAATATGGAAGATTAGAATCTAAACCACTTCAACACTCAACCTGCAGTTGTTCATTTCTTTGGCGATTGCGTGAACTAATCAACAAAGCTAAATTTTATTCCTATTTTTGAGCTTTTTCTTTCATTGGCCTCTGTCAATGTAGATAAATTCATCCATCTTGATACCCAGTGTCACTACAGGTCAGCTATACAAATGATTTGGGTTGGAATATCAGAAAAATCGTTAGTAAGCTTGCAGATGATGCCAAAGTTGGTGGTGAAGTGGACAGTGAAGAAGGTTATCTCAGAATACAACGGGACCTTGATCAGATGGGTAAATGGGGTGAGGAGTGTTAGACAGAATTTAGTTTAGATAAATGTGAGGTGTTGCATTTTGGAAAGGCAATCCAGGGCAGGGCTTACATAGTTCGCGGCAAGTCCTTGAGAATTGTTAGTAAACAAAGAGGCCAAGGGGTGCAGATGCGTAGTTCATAGAAAGTGGAATGTCAGGGAGGCAGGGTGGTGAAGAAGGTAGGCTTGCCTTCATTGGTCAGTGCATTGAGTATATAAGGTAAGATTTCATTTGCAGCTATACAGGACATCGGTGAGGCCATTTTTAGAATATTGCATTCAGTTCTGGCCTCCCTGCTATGGGAAAGATATTGTTAAACTTGAAATAGTTAAGAAAAGATTTACAAGAATTTTGCCGGGATTGGAGGGTTTTATAAGGAGAAGCTGGGGTATAAGGCTGAGTGGTGACCTTATGGAGATTCATAAAATCATGAGGATCGTGAATAAAATGAATAGCCAAGGTTTTGTTTTCAGTGTAGGGATGCCCAAAACTGGAGAGAATAGGTTTAAGAAAGGAGAGGGAAGAGGGGAAAGAGTTGAAATGCAACCTAAGTGGCAATTTTTTCACGCAGAGGGTGATGCAAATATTTCATGAGCTGTGAGGGGAGGTAGTAGAAGCTGGTACAATTACAACATATAAGAGACATCTAGAATAGGAAGAGTTTAGAAGGATATGAACCAAATGCTAGCAAATGAAACTAGATCAGTTCAGATATCTGGCCAACATGCACGAGTTGGAGTGAAGGATTTGTGTTATAGACCAGATTAGGCCCCCTCAGAATATTTTAAGAAGGAAGCTTAGAGCCTAACTTTTCTTATTTTAAAAGCAAACGTGAAGTATCATGTTCCAAATGGAATGCCACAGGTCAAACTACACAATGTTAAGCAAAACATAATTTATTTAAGTACTATAGTTAAAATATACCAAAGTGAGAGGAATTTAGAATAACTTAACTCAATTGAAAACTTAACAGAACAATAAACATAGTAACTATTACCAATTACGTGTTCTAATATAGTAACATTCCAGAAACACATTCCTTGGCAAAATGGAAGATTCAGAAAATAGATTTGTCTCACAGGCAGCCCAGCAGCAGAGAGAAACCCCAACTTCCAGCTGTAACCAAGAGAGGGAAAAGATAGCTTCTACTTCTTCAAACCCACAACAGTAACTACTTCAAGCTAAACCTAAAACTAAAAAAAAAACTGGAAAGCTTGGCTGTGAGAGCTGGTCACACCTAGCGAGGCTGCCTCCATTGTTTTAACTTAAAAAAAACTCAAGACCTCACAAGGTGTTTATTCTAGTGGTTTTAGTAGACTGCTCGCTACCTCTGCCTTACAATCTCCCTTCAAAAAATCCTCTTAAATGCCACAGCATTGTCACACTGTTTCTGTGCTGAAAACCTCTGTGACTTCATTAGGAAGATCACAGCTAGATTAATGTAAAGCTTTCCTTATTTTAACTTCCGGTCCACTGCAAAACAAGACATTAAAAAAAGCTCCTATGGGATGAGACAGTGACTTGCAAGGTCATCATTTATTTCTCATCCCTGATTGACCTTGAACTGAAAGACTTACTGGGTCATTTAAGAGGACAGTTAAGTGCCAACCACACTACTTGGATCTGGAAACATGTGTTGGCCAGTTCAGGTAAAGATGGCAGATTTATTTCCCTAAAGAACATTAGTGAACAAGGATGTTTTTTTGTCATGTTAGTACAATGTTATATTGTGCCAAATTGTTGGATTTGGATATCCAATCCTTCAAGCCTAAGTTAAAGGTGCCATTATCCACTTTGTGTAGAATTGGTAGAAAAAGTGTGTTTTATTCATCCAGCACTAGCTTTTAGTGGAATACAAATTGTCTTGTAAATTTACTTAACTTATTCAGATACATTTGGGGTGAAATTTGACTTTGGAGGGTCACAGTAAATGGCAACTCATTTTCCATAGTTAAAATATACCAAAGTGAGAGGAATTTAGAATAACTTAACTCAATTGAAAACTTAACAGAACAATAGACATAGTAACTATTACCAGTTAAGTGTTCTAATATAGTAACATCCCAGAAACACTTTCCTTGGCAAAATGGAAGATTCAGAAAATAGATTTGTCTCACAGGCAGCCCAGTAGCAGAGAGAAACCCCAACTTCCAGCTGTAACCAAGAGAGGGAAAAGATAGCTTCTACTTCTTCAAACCCACAACAGTAACTACTTCAAGCTAAACCTAAAACTAAAACAAAACTGGAAAGCTTGGCTGAGAGAGCTGGCCACTGGAGTGAAGCCTTCATTAGAGCTTCTATTTACCCTATCACTAAGTTCAACAGATGAGAGGAACAATGCCTTCTTTGGTCATACGGGTGTCTGATATATTGGGTGGAAACCCAATGCAGAGTCACAAAACCAAACTTTTGAGGAAGTGTCACAAATAACATTCTGCTTCCTATCAATGACAGAAAGATATTACTCCTCACATGGACATGGATTCACATTGCAGGTTGGCAAATCCAATGTTCAATAACAGTTAGGAGTGTATAGGTCTGCTGTTCAATAGATTATGGTATGCAACCTACCTGTTTGTATAGCCATCGCAATACTGCATATTATCAGGTTGGCGCAATCTCGAGGGCTGAAGGACCTGTTCTGCACTGTATTGTTCTATGTTCTATGTTCTATTATGACATCACATGGACTAACTATGTTCAGCTTCCATCAGTGGGCTAATCACCAAGTACCTTGCAGCTTGACTCTAATTTGTATTTTTAGTCTACCGCGTAAGATTTAGTGAATTCTGAACATTCAGCAGCAAAAATGTTTAAACCAATTGCAATCCAGACAGAACATTTGTCTCCTTTAAAGGATATTAGTCATTGATTACACAAACCAACAGTTTGCAGGAAGTCCACACAAACAGCACGCTGACTTTATCAGTACCAAGCTACCAAGCTTTCTCCAACTCAATCGTAGTTGGCAGTAAGTCATGAAAATAAGTAAGCATCCTCATATCTAGCCTTGAAGCACTTCTGATAGCATAGAATGGCTAAATGAATCCCTTTTCACCCAGCTTCATTTCACATATCAAATAATTTATTGTTTTACACTAGTGGGGAAGGAATCCCTGGGCTGGCCAGGAATTTCTCGACCAAACAAAGAAAAACGTGCATTTTAAATACTCAGCCCATTTTGGCTGATGATCATCTAAATAATCATCCAATTACCTGGTGTCTTCACATCACGTTAATGTGTGATCTGTGCATGGTCAGATCATTGCCTTCCATCCCATGACAAATATCAGATTTTGAACTAGCCTGGCATGGAGGCTTCTAACAGTATTCCTCAAGGCTGTACTTTATCTCACTGTCTCTACACAGCAGTTATATCTGCTTCTGTTCAACAGGACCCATTGTATATATTTCACAAGTCCCTTTCTGTGTTATCTTAATCTAGTTACCTTGGAAATTCTCTCTCTATGAAGGCATCTAATTAGTCCAGTTTATAGTTTAACTTCAACCAGGACACAATGGAAGCTGCTGTTTTTGTTAAAAATCTTTCTTAGCCATTTTGTGTGAACGGAGAACCACCTTCAGCCATTTTATACTGCTTCAAACATCGGCAGCCTGTACAACCCCCATTTTGATAAGGGCCAGTTTGAGAAGACACTTTCACTGAACTGACTGCTCAATTTATTTTGACTTGTATTCCTTGCTCCTTTGTGCTGGCTAGTCACTTGATATGAGAAATTCCACCCTGTTAAATCAAATCAATACATTCTGCTATTGCCAGCACATCAAGACCTATAGGCCATTATTCCTCATGCCAGAGCCAATATTAATTGTGCTCCCACTAATATGTGTCCTATCATCTATATGAGGGCTATATGTTAATGCTCATTGTCCTATGCCACACCATTTTCCACCTTTTCTGATTAAGTTCCTGTTCTATATCCTCTTCAAGAATGCTTTGTCTCTTTCAAAATTGTTGGTAGAACTTGACTGTCTGTCCTATCCTTTGTCTAATTTCCCTCATTTTTAAGGGATCTGGGCTATAAACTCTTCATATTCCATGAGGTGGTCATGGTGCATATCAGATACCTTAAGCACTTCCAGTTCTTGTTGCTGGATGTGCAACATTCAAGCTTGACCTATGGTAAACTGGCAGGTCAGGGGGGAGCAGAGCTTGTGGTATCACCTTGTTTTCTCAATCAATCAAATGATCAGCACAGTTTGATGCTTTGCTTTATTGATAATTCCTCTCCCTAATTCAGTAGGTGTATTCCACTAAATGGATCTGCCATTGACTCTGGACATTTCAATTTCAGTTCTTTTTTGTGGGGGGCAGGTAGCAGTTGTGAAAGTGTGGAGAGGGTGTGATATTGCAGGGGAAGACAAACGTGTAATGATAGTACTGCTCCCCCATGTCTCCATAATAATCACACATCTCTACCTCCCCTCTTGCATATTCTACAGTCCACTCTCCAGAGGGAGGGGCACAAAGGACTTCAAAAGTGCATCTGCTAGTCTTTTCAGTCTCCTTTCTTTGACATGTATTTATCAGGTGTATCTGTCGAGCATTGTACACACATTGTGTCTTTGCCCAGATATACCATGAGTCTTGCACCAAAATATATTCTGCTCTTACTCCATGCTTTGTCGTCTGGTATACATGTCACATCCGACACATCACATAGTGACACATAATCCATAAAATCTCCGTTGTCCCTTTTTTCAATCGGTTGTACTTCCATATTTGTTCTTTTCAATAGTTGCTGTAAGCTCCCAGATACCAATGCCACACTACATCGTAGGCCCTTCATTCTTGTTTATTTTCCTGGAGGGGAATGTATAATTCAAGCAGGAAAGGGACCTTTTGGTCACCTGAAGTTAATCTTGCCAGTTGTTGATTGTTACTTTTTGGTAGTGGAATAGATTATTTCCTACATGCACCAAATACATCCTGGGGAATCCAGGGATAATATTTTGTTTCCTTATCATTTGTATCTCCTCCACATTATTCACATTATCCCTTTGTAACCAGCCTTCATTGCCATTAATCCATGTCTTGCTAGTAAGCCATCTAAAAATGTGCCACGTACTTATGAATACTAGCATTTATTTCCTCCTCATCTCTGTTCTAAAGAGTCATCCTTTCACTTTAAACTCATCGAGTACAGACTCAGAGTCTTTAACAGCCCTTATAGGACAGGCGTTTCATTCCAGGAATCATTCTTGCTAACCTTTGGACCACCTTCAATGCCAACGCATCCTTCCTTAGAAATGGGGCTCAAAACTTATATTCCACATATGGTTTCATAGAACATAGAACATTACAGCACAGTACAGGCCCTTCGGCCCTCGATGTTGTGCCGACCTGTCATACTGATCTCAAGCCCATCTAACCTACACTATTCCATGTACGTCCATATGCTTATCCAATGACGACTTAAATGTACCTAAAGTTGGCGAATCTACTACCGTTGCAGGCAAAGCGTTCCATTCCCTTACTACTCTCTGAGTAAAGAAACTACCTCTGACATCTGTCCTATATCTTTCACCCCTCAATTTAAAGCTATGCCCCCTCGTGCTCGCCGTCACCATCCTAGGAAAAAGGCTCTCCCTATCCACCCTATCTAACCCTCTGATTATTTTATACGTTTCAATTAAGTCACCTCTCAACCTTCTTCTCGCTAATGAAAACAGCCTCAAGTCCCTCAGCCTTTCCTCGTAAGACCTTCCCTCCATACCAGGCAACATCCTAGTAAATCTCCTCTGCACCCTTTCCAAAGCTTCCACATCCTTCTTATAATGCGGTGACCAGAACTGTACACAATACTCCAAGTGCGGCCGCACCAGAGTTTTATACAGCTTCACCATAACCTCTTGGTTCTGGAACTCATCCCTCTATTAATAAAAGCTAAAACACTGTATGCCTTCTTAACAGCCCTGTCAACCTGGGTGGCAACTTTCAAGGATCTGTGTACATGGACACCGAGATCTCACCAGTGCCTAACGCAGCCTCAGCAGTACATCTCGGTTTTTATATTCTAGGCCTCTTGAAATGCATATTAACAGCGACTCAAAACACATGAAGGAGATAGAGTGCTTGGTGTCATGGTGCAATGATAACAAACATTTTCTCAAATGTCAACAAAATAAAAGAACTGATCATGATTTTCAGAAAGAAAAGAGGAGTATGCGCCCTTAACTACAAGAATGGAGCTGAGGTGGAGACAGTTGAGAGCATAAGATTGTAGGAGTGACAGTACCCCACAACCTATCCTGACCCGACCACATCAATGCAATGGCTGAGAAGGCGTAACAATGCCTTTTCATCCTCAGGTGGCTTACGAAATTAACGTGTCCATGAGGACTCTCACCAACCTTTACAGAGCTCATAGGGTCGAGTGGGATCTACCGAAATCCATTTGCTATATCAATAATGGTAAAGATGTTACGTTTCATTGTTAGTCAAAATAAAAATTCATGCACAACGCATACACATGCAAAAACAAGTACACACATATAAATACACACATGCAAATACACTCACACAGAAAGCATACACATCAGTGCGTGTGTGTATATATATGCACACAGAGCTTCAGCAAGAAGTCATGCCTGACATGTCCGTTAGAATTCTTTGATGGAGTTAATGAGCAAATTAGAGAAAGGAGAGCCAGTGGACGTGATCCCCAAGAGTACAATTGTAGGAAGAGCTGAGTGGGGCTAAAGTAAGACAGGATACAAAGATATGTAACCCAGATGGATTGACAGTGACAGGATATGTGCCAGGGAGCAAAAGATCAACTAGCAGTAACAGGGACTGCAGAGATTTAAAAATCAATACCGCAGATTGGAAACAAAACCAGAAATTGCTGGAAAACCTCAGCAGGTCTGGCAGCATCTGTGGGGAGAAATCAGAGTTAAGGGTTTGAGTCCAAAGACCTTTCATCAGCACTCATGTTAACTCAGAAAAGGATGCTTTTTATTCAGAGGATAGGTTTGAGACAGGAGTACATGATAGGTGGAGATAGAGCCAAAGAGGGAACGATTGTGGAGAAGGGCCTGAGTAGGCCTGGAACAAGCAATTTTCCACATACCGCACAGGAAGACAAGCATAACTGGGGCTCGTGAGGGTACCAAGGCCTCACCTTTGACCTGAAGAAAGCAGTTCTCACTTTCCACACGACCAAACTCCACATCTTATAGATCATAACCCAGCAGTTCTACCACCTCCAAGCGGGATGCTACCACCAGATGCATGTTCCCCTCCCTTTTCTCCATTCTGCAGGGACTTCTGTCACATCCTTCTGTGACACCCTGGTCCACTCGTCTTTTACTCCTGACCACTCTGCATTTCCCCATGCAAAAGCAGAAAGGGCCACCCTGAACCGTTGCCTCCTCGCTCCTCACTATTTATTGACCCAGATACAATTTCAGGGTGAGGCAGTGATTTACTTGCACTTCATTCAATTAGTTAACTATTCACTACTTACAAAGTAGTCCCTTCTACTCTTGGGAGATGAAATGTAAACTTTGTTAATAAAATGTGAGGCTGGATGAACACAGCAGGCCCAGCAGCATCTCAGGAGCACAAAAGCTGACCTTTCGGGCCTAGACCCTTCATCAGAGAGGGGGATGGGGGGAGGGAACTGGAATAAATAGGGAGAGAGGGGGAGGCGGACCGAAGATGGAGAGTAAAGAAGATAGGTGGAGAGAGTGTAGGTGGGGAGGTAGGGAGGGGATAGGTCAGTCCAGGGAAGACGGACAGGTCAAGGAGGTGGGATGAGGTTAGTAGGTAGCTGGGGGTGCGGCTTGGGGTGGGAGGAAGGGATGGGTGAGAGGAAGAACCGGTTAGGGAGGCAGAGACAGGTTGGACTGGTTTTGGGATCCCCACCTACACTCTCTCTACCTATCTTCTTTACTCTCCATCTTCGGTCCGCCTCCCCCTCTCTCCCTATTTATTCCAGTTCCCTCTCCCCATCCCCCTCTCTGATGAAGGGTCTGGGCCCGAAATGTCAGCTTTTGTGCTCCTGAGATGCTGCTTGGCCTGCTGTGTTCATCCAGCCTCACATTTTATTATCTTGGAATTCTCCAGCATCTGCAGTTCCCATTATCTCTGTAAACTTTGTGTCTGCTTCGCAGAACACTTATGTCTGTCCACAAAAATGATGTCAGGCTTCCAGCTGCCTGCCATCATCATGTTTCCATGCCAACATTTCTGTCTCAAGCCTTCTGTGGTGCTCTAGCATGGCTTAATGTAAGGTGGTGGAATAACACTCCCCTGTTTGTCTCGGTACCTTACAACATTCAGAACTTAACATTGAGTTTAACAATTTCAGAATGTAATAAGCCTCCTCTATGTTCATTGCCTCATACTCTAAAGTATTTTTTTCTCCCCAGCACAACAAACTCAATTTTAATTCTCACACTTTTCCTTAGCACTTTATTCAGCTCACAGCTCTCTCTCTTAGGTTATTGTTTAATGTCTTTGTTTGCTTATTCACTCTCTCTCTGGTCACAGTCAGAATGCACTTGATTCTTCCCACACTGAGCTCCCCTCACCTCCCAACTCATAAACCTCCCTCAATCATGAGCATAAATAACACCCAATCCCAGCTATTTTTTAAGATAACAAAGTGTGGAGCTGGATGAACACAGCAGGCCAAGCAGCATCTTAGGAGCACAAAAGCTGACGTTTCGGGCCTAGACCCTTCATCAGAGAGGGGGATGGCGTGAGGGTTCTGGAATAAATAGGGAGAGAGGGGGAGGCGGACTGAAGATGGAGAGAAAAGAAGATAGGTGGAGAGGAGAGTATAGGTGGGGAGGTAGGGAGGGGATAGGTCAGTCCAGGGAAGACGGACAGGTCAAGGAGGAATTGGAGGTGCGGCTTGAGGTGGGAGGAAGGGGTGAGAGGAAGAACAGGTTAGGGAACCGGAGACAGGCTGGGCTGGTTTTGGCATGCAGTAGGGGGTGGGGACGAGCTGGGCTGGTTGTGTGATGCAATGGGGGAAGGGGAAGAACTGGGCTGGTTTGGGATGTGGTGGGGGAAGGGGAGATTTTGAAGCTTGTGAAGTCCACATTGACACCGTTGGGCTGCAGGGTTCCCAAGCGGAATATGAGTTGCTGTTCCTGCAACCTTCGGGTGGCATCATTGTGGCACTGCAGGAGGCCCATGATGGACATGCTGTCTAAAGAATGGGAGGGGGAGTTAAAATGGTTCGCGACTGGGATGTGCAGTTGTTTATTGTGAACCGAGCGGAGATGTTCTGCAACGCGGCCCCCAACCCTCTGCTTGGTTTCCCCAATGTAGAGGAAGCCACACCGGGTACAATGGATACAGTACATCCATTGGCAGATGTGCAGGTGAACATCTGCTTAATATGGAAAGTCATCTTGGGGCCTGGGATGGGGGTGGGCCCAGTTCATCTCCTCCCCCCACTGCATCACACAACCAGCCCAGCTCGTCCCCTCACAGTTCCCATTATCACTCACCCAGCTATTTTTTGTTCTGAAGAAGTGTCACTGGACTTGAATGTTAACTGTTTTTCTGTGTCGAAAGATGCAGCCAGACCTGTTGAATTTCTCCAGTACTTCTGTTAATGCCAATGGAATTGTGGAACTTATTTAATAGGAAATAGAATTTAAAAGTAAGGCGGAACAAAGTACTACAGATGCTGCTGAAAACAAAAAATGCTGGAGTTCTCAGGCTGCAACCAAGCTAACATTTCAAGTCTGAATGATTCTTCATCAGAGTTGTTTAAAGGTAAGGAAACTTGCAAAAAAATACATAAGGCACTAATCAGACCACAGCTGGAATACTGGGTCATTTAGGACCTCCCATGTAAGTGGAGATGTACTTGATTGGAAGCAGTCCAGGGAAAGTTCACTGGGATGATACGAGGGTTAGAAAAAATTGGGATTGCATGCTGGCTCAGTGATTAGCACTGCTGCCTCACAGCATCAGGGACCCGTGTTCAATGCCACCCTCAGGTAGCTGTCTGTATGGGGTTTGCATTTTCTCCCCATGTCGGGGTGAGTTTCCACTGGGTGATCTGGTTTCTTCCCACAGTCCAAAAAGGTGCAGGTTAACTGGATTAGCCATAGAGAAAGCAAGGCTACAGGAATACGGGAGTGGTGGGTAGGATGCCCTTTTGAAGGTTGGTGCAGACTCTATTGGCTGAATGGTCTATTTCTGTGCTGTAGCAGTTCTATGATTCTAATGGGGAGGGATTAAACAAGTTGGCTTCTGCTTGTTAGAATATAGAGGAATGAAAGCTGTCCTTGTTGGAACATATGAGATTCATACTGGACTTGTCAGTGTGGAAGTGAAAAGGTTGGTTTCTCTTTTGGGAGAGTCTAGAAACAGAGGGCATAATTTCAGAACAGGGAATTGGGCCTTTCAGATAGAAATGAGGAAGAATTTGTTCTTTCAGTAGAATATGAATGAGTGGAATTCTTCACTGCAGAGGGGTGTTAAGGGTGGGTCACTAAGTATATTCAAGGCTGAGAAAGTCAAATTCTTTATCAGTATGGAAATCAAACATTGTGGTTGAAAAATACAGGAAAGTGCAGTTGAGCATTATTAGGTCAGTTGGCCTGCTGTGTTCATCCAGCCTCACATTTTATTATATTAGGTCAGCCATGATCTTTTTGAATGGCTGAGCAGACCTGATGGGCTGAATGGCCTACATCTGTCCTTTTGCTTTCTGGTCTGTCTGCTTCTATTGACAGGTTGGTGGCTGTCATTAGCAGCAAGGCACAGCATCCTCAAGGACTTCTGGAGGTCTGCACTCACCTT
Source organism: Stegostoma tigrinum (assembly GCF_030684315.1). NCBI lineage: Eukaryota > Metazoa > Chordata > Chondrichthyes > Orectolobiformes > Stegostomatidae > Stegostoma > Stegostoma tigrinum. The sequence continues at coordinate 107,787,398 of NC_081358.1, read as the reverse complement.
CCCTCCATCACCCTACTCAGGGCCTATGGCAAAGTGACAAACAGGATGCGGAACTTTGAGCCTAGTCTAGGTGTCCCTTTCACACAAGGAGACAAGGAGGTACCATGGACATTGAGCCAGAGTTGGGACCACATAAATGCTCCTTGGCAGTTCCACTCAGGCCATTGCAGACATAGCAAGGCTATCTACTTCTGTGTTGCCTGCTCACTCTGACTCTTGAAAGTTCAGGCCCAGGAGGGTCAACCTGCCTTTGGCAACGATACCTTTGGCATGTCCCTTCTGGACAGAAGTGCCCCTGGTCATTACTCTGCTAAGCCTCCAGTTCCATCCAAGTACCAGGTGCACACATGAAGCTTTATGGATGAGATTTGAATTGAGAACCAACTACATAAGCTCCAAGAGCATTGCATCCACATGGTATTAAGTGTTGCTGATATCATTGTTCCTACTGATTGAAGGTCCTTAATGTTTGGTTCCCTCCGTACGCAAAGGATTTGCACCTACAGAGAAGGTCTATGCTGTAGAATGGCTATGGGATAGATTTTCTACGTGCCTGTGTGCTAGGTAGTTCAGACATTTTTCACCTAAGTTGTACTCCACTATTGAGTGGCAAGGTGACTCTGTGATTAACACTGCTGCCTCACAGCGCCAGGGACCGACATTTGATTCCAGCCTCGGGCAGCAGTCTATGTGAAGCTTGCACATTAGGGTTACCCTAACCCTATCTCCCCTTCCCCTACTGCATCCCTCAACCAGCCCAGTTCGTCCCCTCCCCCCACTGCACCACACAACCAGCCCAGCTCTTCCCCCCCCCACCCACTGCATCCCAAAACCAGTCCAACCTGTCTCTGCCTCCCTAACCGGTTCTTCCTCTCACCCATCCCTTCCTCCCACCCCAAGCCGCACCCCCCGCTACCTACTAACCTCATCCCACCTCCTTGACCTGTCCGTCTTCCCTGGACTGACCTATCCCCTCCCTACCTCCCCACCTACACTCTCTCCACCTATCTTCTTTACTCTCCATCTTCGGTCCGCCTCCCCCTCTCTCCCTATTTATTCCAGTTCCCTCCCCCCATCCCCCTCTCTGATGAAGGGTCTAGGCCCGAAACGTCAGCTTTTGTGCTCCTGAGATGCTGCTTGGCCTGCTGTGTTCATCCAGCCTCACATTTTATTATCAAGGCAGGGATGCTGTGGGAAAGCAGGTAGGGGCAAAATGAGCATTTATTAAGAGACAAAATGACCATCCTGTACTACAGGAATCCTTTGATGCTAAACTATTATAAACTGAGTGAGCTTGAGACTTCTCTTTTGATTATCTGAGGTTGGTGATAAATGTTTAAATTGTAAACTAAACATTATAAATCTGAATTTGAGACTTGAAATCCTTTCAGCTGTGTGTAGCAGGGTAATGAGATCAGGAAATAGAGTCTTTGGTATGTAAGAAATGAAGGGACTGATATCGTAACAGTGGACAACTAGTCCCCATCCAATTAGATATGGATGCCTGGGGACTTGTGGATGTGCCTGATGTACCCAATGCATCAATGCAATGAGGGATTGCAGAGGTGGCTGGGAATACGCTCATCAAATACAGATGAAGTTCATTTCGAAATTGGTTGGTTTGTGGAGTAGTAGAAATTAACTAATATTAGAATATTTGAGAGATGGCTAGAACTGCAGATGCTGGAGTCAGAGTAACACAGTGCAGAGTTGGAGGAAGGCAGCAGGCCAGGCAGCATCAGAGGAGCTGGAAAGTTCGGATCAGGATCCTTCTTCAAGTAGGATATCTGAACTGGCCAGTTTGGTGGCTGAATGCAAAAGGCAAACTGAGAAGGATGTGATTGTTTCAACGTTGTAACATTTTTTATTCATTTACAAGACTGTGGGCATCACTGGCTGGATTCCTAATTACCCAGAGAGCATTTAAGAGTTAACCACATTGCTGTGAGTGAGGAGTCACGTGTGGACCAGGCCAGATAAGGGTGGCAGCTTGAGATAACAAGATGTAGAGCTGGATGAACACAGCAGGCCAAGCAGCATCATAGGAGCAGGAAAGCTTGATGTTTCAGGCCTAGACCCTTCTGCAGAAATGGGGTATGGCAGTTTCCTTCCCTAAAAGATATTGCCAACAAGTATGTGCAGTAGCAGCAAAATATCTCTTTTGTACTCATTCGTGGGATTTGTGAATTGCTGGCTGGGCCAGCCAGAATTTATTGACCATCCCTAATTGCTCTTGATCTGAGTGGCTGATTTCAGAGGACAGTTAACAGTCAGCCACATTACTGTAGGTCTAGAATCACAAGTGGACCAGAGCAGGTAAGATTCCATTTCCGAATGGACATCACAGAACCAGATGGGATTTGTACGACAATGAACAATGGTTTGCTTACAATTACATTGCCGCTACAATACTTGCACGCTCAGATTCATTTAAATAAAGAGTGAAAAATACCTAGCAAATACCTAAAAAACAAAGAAAGAGAATGAGTAGGAAAGAAAGGTTAAGCAAAGTCAAACTTTTGTTTCGTTATTGACAATCAGCTTTATATTGTATATTCACTTGCGCAGTTTGAGAAAACCATGGCAAAGTCAAAGATCAGCATGAACAGTTGGTATTCACTGTAGGATCATTGGTGTCAGCCAATGTCATTGTTTCAAAGCTAAATTTCTCTCCTGCCTCAATCCTGTTTATTGACACCTGGGGAAAGCATACACATTACTTTCATTTTATCCATTCATAGGCATCTCTGGCTGGCCAGCATTTATTGCCTATCCCTAGTTACCCTTGAGAAAATGGTGGTGAGCTGCCTTCTTAAACTGCTACAGTCCACATACAGCAGGTTCATCCACAGTGCCTTTAGAAAGGGAATTCCAGGATTATAATTCAGATAACTTTCTAATTCAGGTTGGTGAATGACTTGGAGTGAAACTTGTAGGTAGTGGTATTCCCATGTAAATGCTGCCCTTCAGCTGCTGGATGGAAGTAGTTATAGGTTGGAAAGGTACTGTCTAAAGATCTTTGATTAATTTCAGCAGTGCATTTTGTCGATAGTGCACATTGCTGCTACTGAGCATCGGTGGTGGAAAGAGTGGATATTTGCGAATACGCAAAGAACAAAGAAGAAAGAAAATTACAGCACAGGAACAGGACCTTCAGCCCTCCAAGCCTGCATCGATCCAGATCATCTGTCTAAACCTATCACCTATTTTCCAAGGATCTGTATCCCTCTGCTCCCTGCTCATTCATGTATCTGTCTAGATGCATCTTAAATTATCCTATCATGCCCGCCTCCACCACCTCCGCTGGCAATGCGTTTCAGGCACCCACCACCCTCTGCATAAATAACCTCCCATGCATATCTCCCTTAAACTATTCCCCTCTCACCTTGAAATCATGACCCCTAGAAATTGAGTCCCCCACTCTGGGAAAAAAGTTTCTTGCTATCCACCCAGCCTATACCTCTCATGATTTTGTAGACCTCAATCAGGTCCACCCTCAACCTCCGACTTTCTAATGTAAATAATCATAATCTACTCAACCTCTCTTCACAGCTAGCACCCTCCATACCTGGCAACATCCTGGTGGACCTCCTCTGCATCCTCTCCAAAGCATTCACATCCTTTTGGTAATGTGGCGACCAGAACTGTATGCAGTATTCCAAATGTGGTTGAACCAAATTCCTATACAACTCTAACATGACCTACCAACTGTTGTACTCAATACCCCATCCGATGAATGAAAGCATGCCGTATGCCTTCTTGACCACTCTATCCACCTGTGTTGCCACCTTCAGAGAACAATGGACCTGAACACCCAGATGTATCAGTGCATCAATTTTCCCCAGGGCTTTTCCATTTACCATATATTTCGCTCTTGAATTGGATCTTCCAAAATGTATCATCTCGCATTTGCCTGGAGTGAACTCCATCTACCATTTCTCCGCCCAACTCTCCAATTTATCTATATTCTGCTGCATTCTCTGAGAGTCCCCTTCACTATCTGCTACTCCACCAATCTTAGTGTCATCTGCAAACTTGCTAATCAGACCATCTATACCTTCCTCTCGATCATTTATGTATATCACAAACGACAGTGGTCCCAACATGGATCCCTGTGGAACAGGTCACGGTTCTCCATTTTGAGAAACTCCCTTCCACTGCAACTCTCTGTCTCCTGTTTCCCAGCCAGTTCTCTATCCATCTAGCTAGTATACCCTGAACCTCATGCGGCTTCAATATGGTGCAAATCAAGTGGATTGCTTTGTTCTGGATGGTGTCAAGTTTCCTAAATATTGTTAGAGTTATACCCATGCATACAAATGCAGGGTATTCCATCACATTCCTGACTTGCATCTTGTAGATGGTGGACAGGCTCTGCTGAGTCAAGGGGTGGGTTACTCGCAGCAGTATTACGAGGCTTTGATCTCTCTTGTAACCATTGTGTTTATGTAGCAAATCCAACTGAGTTTCTAGTCAATGGTAAACCCCAGGATATTGATGGTGAGAGAATTAGTGATGCTAACACCATTGAATGTCAAATGCTGTTGATTATATTGCCTCTTGTTGGAGATTAACATTGCCGGACATTTGTGTGGCGGGAATGTTACTTGTCACTGTCAGCCCAAGTCTGGATGTTGTCCAGATCTTGTTGCATTTATATTATGGACTGCTTCAGTATCTGAAGGAGTTGTAAATCATAATGAACATCATCAGCAAACATCCCCACTTCTGACCTAATGATGGAGGGAAGGCCATTGATGAAATAGCTGAAGAAGTTTGTACCTAGGACACTACCCTGAGTAATTTTCACAGAGATGTCCTGGAGCTGTGTGTCAGGTCTATATACAACCAGCAGAGTCTTCCTATTCTTTTAGCTTAACAAATAGTCTTATGCTGTCCTCACTGTGTTCAAAATTAGCCCGTGGACAATAGTTGATTTCTACTTTCATTTTCTCTGGAAGATTTTCCCTGCCCTAATCATGAGCCTGTAGAGTTGATTGTCACACTGTAACTGCCTTTTGTATGTTTGAAAAACAGGAGAAATAAGTGGGAAATTGCACAACTTTTTAAAAACAGCAGCCAGCGGAGAGAGATCTGCTGGTTGGTTATCAGACGGACCTCAATCTAGATACCTAATACTCCATGTGATCATTGACAGCAATCTGTTGAAATGTTAAAATGATTAAGACCCCAACATTGTATTCAGCAGTGCCGTGGTGGTGTTGAAAGCTCATCATTTGCAATGTACAATAATGAGACCCTAATCTACTTTAGAAAATGCTGTAAATATTTGAAAGAAATTTTGCAGGTTATTTCAGGTCTGTCTTTGGAAAACTACTGACATTTGAAGCCAAGTTTATGTGATGGCTGAACAACATTCTGAAATCTTAAAGAAGCAAGTGACAGCATATTTTGCAAATACAACATTGTTTGCACAATCCCATTCTAGGTGAAGAAAAAGGAGAAATATGTAAAAGGTGCAACTAGTATCCAGCTCAAAATGGATCTGTCATACAAATCTTCAATCTTGCAAGAAACCCAGTAGATTGTGCAGCATCCATGGATAGAGAAGCAGAGATAATCTTTCAAGTGCAAAAACACTTCTTTTCAGAATTTCTCCAGCATTTTATGCTTTCATTTCAGATTTCCAGCACCCACTGTATTTTTCTGTCAGTAACAAATTATTCAGGTGCAGTGAAACATGTCTGTAATTACTGGAGGGCTTTAAGAAGGTTACAGTACTCTTGGGGTAGGTCTCGCATAGCTGTGTTGCTGCGTGTAACAAGATTTGGTGTCCATTGGTAGTGCTGGCCCTTCTTGCACTTAATCTGATGACAATCCTTTTTCTTTTACTGTCAACTCCTTCCAAGGTACAACTCAGGGAAATCATTGAAGTCAGGCAGTCGCAGTTGATGCAGGTCTTAGGCAAGTTACAGTTGTCGTGTTTCCTGAGGTAAACCATTACCACATTTTCTCCACATAAAGGACAGCAGGTTTTGGACCTGAAATGCAGACACATTGAGGTGTCCTAGGTTCAAACAAGAGCTTGTATGAATAGATCTCCTTCTCCTGAGGGCTAATTTAAATGGATTAATTATTTTCCTGAATTGTAAGGGCTTCCATTGGTTACCAATTGATGAAACCTGTGTATCGGTTACAAGCTGCACACTACATATGCCAGCACCAATGTTCCTGGCACCTATCGTGATACTTTAATTTTGTGCTAGTTCTCCTTCCACATCTTTCCCTTTTGCAGACAAATGGAAGTGATGGCTGCCTGGCCAACTGGTAGCCCCTGTACAGTTAACTGATGACTCCTTTCAGGATGTTGCACTTGGAGTCTAAGCTGAACAAGGAGCAGTTTTGAGGGAACATGAACCTTGATTAATCAGAGCACTATAGTTTTCCAGCATAGAGTCTATGGCCTGGAATGGTCTGCTGAGAAAGAGTCTACCATCCAATAGTTAATGTTTGTTCTGTGTCACAGCATATTTTCAATACAGAGGCAAAATGAAAACTCTAACAGCTTATGAGATTTTGACTGAGCCCATCAACACACAGTTACTAATGAATTTACCCAAATGAGGCAGGAGTTGGGTGACTAGCCACATGTTTACAGTAATTTTTTACTTGTGTAAAGCGTCCATTTTACAGGCACGATTTAAGAGTTAAATGAGGGCATATCCACCCTGTTTTTCTTTAATGGGTGATGTGTACTATCAGTTGTGGGCCTTCATTCTGAGAAGGAAAGAAAAAAGGCAGAAGAAAGTACATTGTAAGTTGGAAGAAACAAAGGATATTGGGATTTCAATTGCGTAGTGGGTAGGGAATAATTTGAGACCCTGGTAAAATCTGAAATTTGAAATTTAAGTTGACATTTAACTCACCAATACTTTGATTAACGTACTGTTGATGTACTACTCCAGCACATGCAAATATATGCTTCCTAATAAAGAGTGTGTCGAGCAAAGGCTTGAAAACGCAGAAGCCTGAAGCTAAATACAAGAGAGCGCAATCTATAATTCAGGCAATTATCAGTGAATGTGTTTAAAAAGGTTAGACTCCAGGCTCGGTTAGAAACTATTTAGAAGCACATGCATCTGGCTTCAACGTGTAATTGTGCTTTGTTTGATGGCTTGCAATAAGTGAAATCCTGCTTTAAAGTGGTGTACAACGTTAGTTCAATTATTACTCTCCAGCTGATACTGTTTCAATTGTAATTCCTGTTCCCCATATTATTTTTGTGCTAGGTTACATTTATTCATTTTGTGTCAGCATTAAGTTTTAGTAAAATGTAAAACTGACATTGTGAAATGCAATCTTTGTGATTATTTTGTTCTCAAATATTTATTCGAAATAACATTATTTTTAGATAATGAGAACGTAGAATAAGGGAGCAAAAGTATTTGGCTCACCAATTCTGCTCCATCATTCAGTTATATAACTGATCTGACAATTGTTAACTCCACTCTGCTGCTTTTCCCCTTGATTTTCTGTCTGATTAAAAAATCTGTCTATCCTAGTTTTGAATATACATTATGTTGCAGCTTAAACAGGCCTCAGCAGTAAAGAATTCGACAGATTCTCTACCATTGAAGAGAAATGTCCTTCTTATCTCTGCCTTAAATGCCTTCTATTTCTAGACTGTACCACAAGAGGAAACAACAACACCTCAACTACTCTGAGATAACATGATATAGAGCTGGATGAACACAGCAGGCCAAGCAGCATCAGAGGAGCAGGAAAGCTGACGTTTTGGGCCTCAACCCATCTTCAGAAAGAAGGGCCTAGGAAGGGTCCAGGCTTGAAATGTCAGCTTTCCTGCTCCTCTGATGCTGCTTTGCCTGCTGTGTTCATCCAGCTCTACACCTTGTTATTTCAGATTCTCCAGCATCTGCAGCTCCTATCACCTCAACTACTCTGTCAAGTCCTCAAAGAATCTATGTGTTTCAATAAGGTCACCTATCATACTTCTAAACTCCAATGACTACAAGCCCAAAGTGATCAACCTCTCCGCATTAGAACACCCCTTCGAACCAGGGACAAGCCTAGTGACCCATCTCTGGACTGCCTCCAATAAGGGGGTCAAGGAGTAAAACTGTTCTCAGTATTCCAGCTATGATTTGACTAGTGTCTTGTATGGTTTTAGCAAGTCATCTCGATATTTAAACTCCGTTCCCTTTCAAATAAAGGCCAACAGTTCATTTGTTTCCATTTTACCCCCTAAATCCTTATGCTATTCTTTTATTAATCATGGACAAATTCCCTGAATTCCTTCTGCAGCTTTCTGCAGTCTTTCAGCATCTAAATAAAATACAGCTCTTTTATTCTTCCTGCCAAAATAGATTTACTTGAGAGAAGTTACTTTAAGATTTAATTCAGTACTCAGTTTGATTTTTGCCCTTGCTGGGGAATGTGGAGCAGAAATTAGGCCGCTCGGCCCATTGATTCTGCTCCACCATTCAATAGGTAATGATTTACATTCAAAACAATTATGCCCAATTACTGATTTTAGCACAAATATTTATGCATTATAATCATAGGATCCCTACAGTGTAGAAGCCAGCCAGTCAGCCCATCGCGTTTATCCCAACCCTCCAAACAGCATAAAAAACGCAGAAGTTACTGGAAAAGTTCAGCAGGTCTGGCAGCATCTGTGAAGAGAAATCAGAGTTAACGCTTCAGGTCTGGTGACCCTTCCTCATAGCAGCTCCTATGATGGGCATTCCATCCAGACCCAGCCCCTCTGCCCTATACCTGTAACCCTGCATTTCCCATGGCTAATAAACTTAGCCTGCATATCCCTGGAAACCATGAGCAATTTAGCATGGCCAATCCAGCTAACTTGCACATCTTTGGACTGTGGGAGGAAACCGGAGCATCTGGAGGAAACCCACACAAATACCGGGAGAATGTGCAAGCTCCATGCAAATAGTCACTTGAGGGTGGAATTGAATCTGTGTCACTGGCATTGCGAGGCAGCAGTGCTAATCACTGAGACTGTGCTGCCCCAAAGATTTTGGGGAAAGCTGGCCAAGTTGGAGATTACAGAAGAGTATTTCACTGTCAAAGCTTATGCTTTTTGATGATCTTTTAAACATTACCATTGCATATTTTGAAGAAGGTAACCCTCCTAAGATCTTATTAATCATTCTTCCCTCAGTGGAGTCTAGCAAAAGCAAATTATCCAGTCACTCAATCAACCTGAAGAAGTTACCCTCCTCCCTCCGGACCAACCTCAGGGAATCTCTCTCCCATTGCAACTACTCTCCATCTTCGGTCCGCCTCCCCCTCTCTCCCTATTTATTCCAGTTCCCTCCCCCCATCCCCCTCTCTGATGAAGGGTCTAGGCCCGAAACGTCAGCTTTTGTGCTCCTGAGATGCTGCTTGGCCTGCTGTGTTCATCCAGCCTCACATTTTATTATCTTGGAATCTCCAGCATCTGCAGTTCCCATTATCTCTGATACTATTTTAACCTCACTGCGAAGCCTCTTCCAGGGATGCCTAACCTGAAGAAGTTACCCTCCTCCCTCCGGACCAACCTCAGGGAATCTCTCTCCCATTGCAACTACTCTCCATCTTCGGTCCGCCTCCCCCTCTCTCCCTATTTATTCCAGTTCCCTCCCCCCATCCCCCTCTCTGATGAAGGGTCTAGGCCCGAAACGTCAGCTTTTGTGCTCCTGAGATGCTGCTTGGCCTGCTGTGTTCATCCAGCCTCACATTTTATTATCTTGCAATCAATTACCAATTGTTCAACTGTATGCAAATTGGCTGCAGTGTTTACTTATTTGATAAAATGCTATTACAATAAGAATATATTGATAGCATTAAGGCACAGGTATATCGGAATAGGATAGACCATTTAGCTCCTTGAACCTGAACTGACATTCAACTGGGCCATAGTTTATTTTACCCATACGCAAGTTAATTTATTTGATTATTTAATTATCAATCATTTTCAATTAAATATGGTCACTTTCATGATATATAAGGGGGATACAATCTGAGGAATGATTAATTTGGATATCCTATGAGAGGACTAAATAAATAAATTAAATTTATTCAATTCCACTAATGCAAGATGAATCACGTGGAAAATATTTGCAGCTTGCACTGATCATACTTTAACTAATCAAACTAAAAAAGCTTTTGTTGCGAGCCCAGATCCATTCAATTCACAAAGCCAAAATTGCATGGATAGTTTACAAAATAATTTGACATTAATTAATGTAAGAATGAAAGATTTGTCTCCCATCTGTATGAGAAATATTTCCTGAAGTCTCAGAGATGAGAGGGCTCAAGTTCAATATTGTAAGTCAACTTGTGATAAATTTTATTCTGATTTATAAAAAAAATGAAAGAGGAATATATTAACACACTAAACAAGTCTAATTAAGTTCCTTACATTTAGAGATACGTATAGTACAAAATATTAGGGAATGCTGAAGGTAAGGCAGCAGGATAGAAAATACATAAAATCTCTGGATTTTATTAAAGACAATGTGTGGACTAATGCATTATATAGGTAACAGTGCACCAAGCAAAGTTTCAATAATTACAATGTAAAGAAGCATGTTAGATAATAATTTCAGCAATTATGTTTTCCAGTTGCTGTCCATCTTTAAATTATCATGCTTCTTCAATTGATTTAGAAGTTCCTTTACACATTTTTTTTCGTTGAGTGCTGATGGTATCATGAGGAAAACATGTTGGCTGGGGAATTAGGTATGTAGTGAATGTTAAAATAAAGTTACTTCAATATTTTAGTGGATAGATCACCCACTTATTCTAAAAACTGTATAGTACCATTCAATATTTACTGGGGTGAACATTTAACCTGGCTGAAAGGACAATGTGAAAGAAAGTGGATCAACAACACATTCAATATTCTGTCCTATTTCTGTTGCTATTGATTAATTGGGAGGAAACTGGGTGATGTCTAAAAGGGGCTGCTGAGTTACTTTACTGCCGAAGATGAATTTCTATTTTATTGAGTCTGGTGCTGTAGAACCAAATATACAGAAACACAGTTAGTGCAGCAGAAACACTGAAACATTAGTGGCTAAGAGATGCAGAATATTAAAATAAAAATCATTTCTATATACATCAATTTTTCTTGCATCTTTAGTAAGATAATACATGCGGCATTGACTTTCACACTGCTAAGACTAATAAGGTTTTAAAGAGAGTGACGTTCTGATTCTTTAAAATATTATATTGTAAAAGGTAATTTAACTAATCATGTTCCAACAGGGATTATTGATGTATCTCTCCAATTGGTTTTATCAAACCTGACATGCTTCACTACACAAACATAGGAGAAGGCAAGGGAACAATCCTCCCTGTGATAACACAGGCAAAGTATTTCTTAATTGTTATTTATTTGTAAGATTGTGACTTTCAGTGGGCAGGTCAAAATTTATTGCTCATTCATAATTACATAAAGGGCAGGTAAGAGACAACCACATTGCTGTGAGTCTGGAGTCACATGTCAGCCAGACCTGGTTAGGATGGCAGTTTCCTTTTTGAAAGGACATAAGTGAGCCAGATGGACTTTTCCAACAATTGACCATGGTTTAATGGTCATGATTAGGCTCTTAATTCTGCATTTTTATTGATGTAAAATTCCACCATCTGCCTTCCTGGGATTCAAAACTGGGTCCACGGAACATTGAGATAACAAGGTGTAGAGCTGGATGAACACAGCAGGCCAAGCAGCATCAGAAGAGCAAGAAGGCTGACGTTTCGGGCCTAGACCCTTCTTCACGGAACCTTACCTGGGTCTTTGGGTCAATAGCTTGGTGATAGTATCACTTGGCCACTACATTTTGATAATTACTATCATTCAAATAGAAAATCCACATGTTGCTAATGTAAAAATGAAACAACCTATACGTACAATAAATGATGGTTTAATATGTATACTTCACAATTTACACTATAGTTTGCAGTGACAGAGGACCAGAGTCTGAATGAGAAAAAGGTCTTGTATTAAATTGCATATGGTTTATTCCATAGAAGTAATCATGTACAAGCAGTATTAATGGGTTAGACATTGTAACTAAGATTATTAGAAGATATAGAATATAGGTTTTTATCAAGCTCAAAATCACAAAATGTTCTTTCTTTCTCCTCCAAACTCCTTATGATGCTACCAAGTTGGACAGACAATACTGGGGTCTATAATGTCAACTCTTTCAGCACCATTATCATATTCAACATCTTCCAACCATTTTCTCACAGTTAACCATTGATAAATTTATGAAAATATTTGCATTTATCTCTTTTTCATCTTCCCCTTTTCATACATTCGGGCAGTCTGAAGATTTCACAATTCTTCCAAAATGCAGACTTGATTCAGAACGTTGATTTAATGATTATTGACCTACTTCTGTTCTTGATCCTATGAGGCCTGGAAATCATTGCCATAATGAGGTTCCTCGCTAGATCCATCACAATTAATTGTTGGTGGATAATTGTTCTCTTGTAAAGACAAGGCTCCTGCAGTTCCTTCCACAACTCAATTAGCTGTAAAGACAATATGTGTTTGCTCCTGGTCAACATCCTCTTGAAAGATTACATCTTTTCTGTTCAGGTCCCCGATGTGCATCTGTTACCCTTGGTACAACTGTGCCAATTATTGTGCACAGTGAAGTTCATTAATGTGTTAGACTTGCTGGCCTAAGTTATATAGTAGAGATTGAATACGTAATTCATAATTATACATATCTCTTGAGCAGGAAAATCCATTTGATGTTAAAACTTATTTATAAAGTAAACTTGAGATTAAAAGGGATACCTTACATTTTTCGCAGTATTAGCAAACACAGTATCAAATATATCATCATGTTTAAGAAGGATATCAAGCTTAAATGATATCTCTATACACCTAAGAAATTTTGCATTCCTCAACAAATCATGTCCAGAAGCAGCTTGAGAAATGACTAAAATGGACATAATGTTTCTGGAAAACAAACCAATTGAATGGGGCTCATGGTTGATTACTCTACACAAATGCAATGTGTCCATGTAGATATGCTTTTACTTAACTTAGATCAATAAAGTAACATGTAGGAGAATTTCGCTGTGTCTACAGTTGGCAAGATTTTAGTCAAATTGTCAGAGTGAGGAAAAGTGCCACTAGTGGCATGTGACAGGTGACATTAGATGAGCAGAGACAGTAGGAACTGCAGATGCTGGAGAATCTGAGATAACAACTTTCTTAGAAGAGTCTAGGCCTGAAACGTCAACTCTCCTCCTCCTATGATGCTGTTTGGCCTGCTGTGTTCATCAGCTCTCTACCTTGTTGCCACTAAATTAGCAGCCAAGACTTCTTACTAACTGCATTACTCCTTCAGGAGGTAAATTGTGCTCCAACAGAATTCCCTTTGAAATTGCTTCAACTCCAGATAGTTTTCATTGGACAATATTCAGGATATTACAAGATTTCAAAGTGGCCGTATTGTACTTGGGTGACATCATGATGTTTTTGTCCAGAACTTGCTGGGCTCCCAGACAGAATGTTCCAGTAAAGCCACAACACTGGCATCTAAACACTGTATAGGAAATTACCCACGTATGCCCTTTATATAAAAATCAGGGCAAATCTAATCCAACTAATTTCTGTCCAGAATAGTCTTGATCATTAGTAAAGTGATGGAAGGCGCCATCAACTGTGCTGCCAATTAGCACGTGCTACCCATAAGCCATCACTGATTCTCAGTTTGACTGCTGCCAGGTCCACGTGGTTCCTGAGATCATTACAGCCTTAGTTCAAACATGAGAAGTAGAGTTGAATACCAGAGATAAGATGACAGTGATTACCTTTGACATCACATTTGACTTAGAGTGATATCAAGGAACTAGAGCAAATCTGAAGTCAGTGGAAATCAGGGGCAAAACTCTCCATTGACTTCAGTCATGGAATCATGAAGGACAATGCTTGTGTTTGTTTAAGGTTAGTCATTTGAGTTCTTGGGAATTTTTGTAGATGGTCCTCAGGTTAGAGTCACTAGACCAAGCATCTTCAGCTGCTTCCTCAATTGCAATTCCTTCATTATAATGTCAGTCATTGTAATTTACAAGTCGTCTCACAAATTTCATTTCTTCATCGACTTTTGAGATCCTTACGTGGCTGTGGCGACTGAAACTGGAAATTGGTGTGACAGTACATAGATCGGACTGTTGGCTGAGATGTTCACTTATAATTGCACAATGTTCAGCACCATTTGTGACTCTTCAGATGCTGAAGCAGTCCACATCTAGTGTGACTAGCTTCTAGTGTATTCTTGATACTGCACTTTTCTTACTGTGTCTGAAGTAAAAGATTTTGCCTTTAAGAGATAATGGGAACTGCAGATGCTGGAGAATCCAAGGTAACAAAATGTGGAGCTGGATAAACAGAGCAGGCCAAATAGCATCTCAGGAGCACAAAAGCTGACATTTCGGGCCTAGACCCTTAATCAGAGAGGCGGATGGGGAGAGGATTCTGAAATGATTAGGGAGAGAGGGCGAGGCGGACTGAAGATGGATATAGGAGAAAATAGGTGGAGAGGAGAGTATGGGTGGGGAGGTAGGGAGGGGATAGGACAGGTCAAGGGGGTGGGATGAGGTTAGTAGGTAGGGAAATGGATGTGCGGCTTGAGGTGGGAGGAAGGGATAGGTGAGAGGAAGAACAGGTTAGGGAGGCAGGGACAAGCTGGGCTGGTTTTGGTATGAACTGGGGGGAGGGGAAATTTTGAAGCTGGTGAAATCCACATTGATACCATTGGGCTGCAGGGTTCCTAAGCGGAATATGAGTTGCTGTTCCTGCAACCTATGGGTGGCATCATTATGGCACTGCAGGAGGTCCAGGATAGACATGTAGCCTAAGGAATGGGAGGGGGAGTTGAAATGGTTCGCAACTGGGAGGTGCAGTTGTTTACTGCGAAACGAGCATAGGTGCTCTGCAAAGCGGTTCCCAAGCCTCCGTTTGGTTTCCCCAGTGTAGAGGAAGCCACATCGTGTACAGCGGATGCAGTATACCACATTGACGGATGTGCAGGTGAACATCTCCTTGATGTGGAAAGTCATCTTGGGGCCTGGGAGTGGGCTGAGGGAGGTGGTTTAAGTCGTGTTTCTACCTTGTTGATCTTTTCACAAGTTTGCCCATATACCGTTTCACTGCTCAGTTGCTGCAGCTGCCCATTATCTGCATGGAGAATTCTTAAAGCTGTCAAATCTTTGAAGCTCTAAATGTTCTGCACTGCTCCTGGGTGTGCTAGAATTTTCACCATTGTTACTGTGTGATATGCAGCAACAATGTACACTGCTGCTTCCATGCTTCATGTGCTCTGATACAAACTATGTTTGCAATTAAAATCAGCTTTCCTTATCCAGGCCAATGACCTACTTGGTTTACAGTGGTAGAGAAAAATCATTAGAGAGTGTCAATAAGAATTTTGTATTAAAAATTATGTTGTTTATTGCATGATAGCCGTCAGGTCCGAGTTATATTATTCATTAAGACATTGTGACTAACACCATTGTGAGACATGTCTTCAACATATAATTGTACATAAGATCCTAAGTTCTTTTGCTTTTTCACACACAATTCTTTATGGCATCATCAGAACTCAATACAACATTACCTGTTCAGAACCATTGCCTTATATAACATTGTATTCCAGGTAGAAAGCCACATTAGATAGATACAACAAACATTCCGACATATTATTTGAAATAAAAAATATCTAAATTGTAGCTCTGTTCCAATATTCTTTATCAAGACATCAAGTCCACTGCTGGCTGAAGGAAACTGTAAAGTCAGCCTTAAGGGAAAATTTTGATGTTCCACAGATACTCCCAAATTCTAGCTCATACCCTTTGACCTACCTTGCAACTTCTTCACAGTAGTGGTGTAGACATTCCCTAACAGGTTCTCCAAGTTATAATCCTCAGGGAAAAAAAAAGTAGAAATAATTTCACATCATAAATAAATAATGTTCACTGACTATGCACAATATTCATCGCCATTTGCAACTCCTCAGGTACTGATGCAGTGCATGTTTGAATGCAACAAGACCTGGACAATATCCAGTCTTAAAAAGAGGCAAGTAAAATTTGCACCACATAAACGGTTGTGGCCACCTTTAATAAGAGACAGTTGAACCCCTGTCTTTTGTCATTCAATGATGTTTCCAGCACTGAATCCTCCATTATCAATGTGCCAGGGGCATCATGGACCAGAAACTCAGCTGGATTTGCTGCATAAGCTATATAAGAGCAGATCAGAACCGAGGAATGCTTCAACAAGTAGCTCACCTCTTGACTCCTCAAAGCCTGTCCAACAGGCACAAGTCAGGAGTGTGTTAGAATTCCCTCCACCTGCCTAGATAAGTGCAGCTCCAACAACATTCAAGAAGCTTGACACCTTCCAGGGCAAAACATCCTGCTTGATTTACACCACATCCAGAAACATCCACTCCCTCCACCGCTGACTTTCAGTATTGGCAGTGTATACTATCTGGAAGATGCACTATAGAAATTTGCCAAAAACCATTGGTCAACACTTTCCAAACACACAATCACTTACATCTAGAAGGACAAGAGCAACAGGTACATAGGAACATCATCACTGGCAAGTTCCCCTCTAAACAACTTATAATCATGCCTTGGAAATAATTCCTTCACCAAATAAACTGCAGCAAATTGAGAAGGCAGCTCATTATTGACTTCTCAAGGGCAATTAAGGATAGGAAATAAAATGTTGGTCAGCCAGCAAAGCTCACAACCCTGGGAAGAATAAAGAGCACCGAGAAAAGGTTCTTCACAGGGACTTAATCAGACAAAAATAATTACACACAGCAAAAGAAGAGATCCTAGACCAGCTAATTAATTAGGATTTAAGGAGTATCTTTAAAAGAAATGGAGGTGGTGAGGTGGTTAGGTGTAAGCAGGGAATACTAGAGCCGAAGACCTTCTCATTAGAAGACATCAATGTTGGTCAAAGAAAACTGGGAATATGAAATGGGCAGAATTGGAGGTGCATGGATTTCTTAGTGCATTTTCAATTTCATGTGCACTTCCATTCTTCCACTTCCACATTTGGTTCCAACTTCAAACACTTTGGACGTTAATTATGTGTCATTAATTTGTGCTTCTTTCTACAATTCTTCACAATGGCTCGGGATTGAAGTTCTTGATTTTTTTCTTCCTTGGCTTCCAAACTTCACCTTTCAGCAACTATTTTCTGCTATCAAAAAGCCAGTTGGTGAAGGACAGATCTGGACCCAATCTTTACCTGCCTTTATTTGAAGGGTACACATTTCAACCATGCAGTTCGTAAAGTAACTGCCACAAATTTTGTCTGTTTACTTATAGGAAGCTGAAGTAAGGGTCCATTTAACACTCCTTGCTTTCATACAATGAGCTCAATTAACCTATAATTATCTTTGATCACTGTGTCCCCTTTCATCTTGATGCTGACTCTGACTACTCTCAGCTATGCCCTGCTCTCCCATTTGCTTCTCTGTCTATTCTTTTTGAATTCTTTCCTTGTCCAGTCACTTTTTCTACACCCACCACTAATCTAAAAGTTGCTGCCAGCAATGCAGTAGTCCAAATTTGAAATCTATTCAATCGGACATAGATAAGGTTCACCTAACAGTGAGCATCCAGTTTAGGATTCCAGTCTAATGATGCGCACTAACTTCTCAACCCATGAATCACACTGACACAACATAGATCTGTTCATTATTTTCGAGTTATTGAACTGTACTCTTCACTATCATTATCCTGGATTTTGACTGGTGTTTGACTCTTAGGTTTAAATCTCGCTTAAACAACGAGTCCAAAGTGCAACCTCAAAATCCACTCTGACACTAAATTTACCATCAATCCTTCAATGGTCGTTCCTGCTTGTGACAGCTTTAACTGAGTTGAGCTGTACTCTAATAGCACTGAAGGGTTTCACATTGACAGTCAGATTAAAAATGCTTCTCCAGTCTTGATACCCCGTAAAGAATGCACTCCCGAGCCACCAATCATTAATCGAAGGTTAAAAAAGTAAATTTAGCATAAGTAATCAGTTGTTTATTTACACACATTAAAATATAATTGCTGTGCTTCGTCATCTAATATCAAGCATCAGAGGCAATAACCAGCTTGTCACCTTTTGGTATTATGCAGGTATCAGGATGGGGTTATTGAGGAACTATTGAAATATTTATACGACAAACAGTATTTTAATCATTCCTATTCAAGAATCTTGCTTGAGGCTGCACTATTTCTTTATAGGTAATGTAAACAACTCAGTCAAATCTATGTGGAATTAATGGTAACACGGAGCCTTTTGTTTACCTGTAAATGTGCAATAACTTCAATGGCAGCTGAAGGATGATCAAGGGCAGCTCTACATCCAAGTGTGATTAGAGTAGCACAGATTGCTAAGTGATATATATAAAATTCTGTGGGCAAAGGTCTATAAATATTAATCGACTTGTTGTTAGTTTGATTGCAGAGAGACATCTTTGCACTACTCACTTTTACATCTTGGTCAAGATTTTCTTACCTTCACTGCCACTGTTGAAGAATTATGTTTTGTTGATGGTAGCAGACATAAGAGTTCAGAGAAATGGAAGCTATTATCAGAAGTAGTATTAGCATATGCTGTGCAACATATGGAGCATGGCAAGTAGTGTATGGATGCTACATTTGCAAAGGAACATTTCAGAACTGAAAGCAACCCTTTTATTAATTATCTTTGTAATACATATACAAGTACTGCTGAGTTTGTTACCTTGAATTTACTGAAGTTATATGTCCTTGATTCCATATCTTAGTACTCATTCAGTTCCAAAGCAGATTAGGAATTATTAAATTATAACTGATTAAATTTTTGTTCTCATCCATCAAATAACAACAAAGAAATGTGATAGGAAATGAATGGGGATGTGAGATAATGATTGGAAAGTGGGAAGTTTTTCCATACAAATTATATGATTGGGATTCGCTGAGATTAATTTCAATGAAATGACTGTGCCAAAACAAAAGTAAGCAGGAATAGTAACAATGGGAACTGCTGATGCTGTAAAATCCAAGATAACAAAGTGTGGAGCTAGATGAACACAGCAGGCCAAGCAGCATCTCAGGAGCACAAAAGCTGATGTTTCGGGCCTAGACTCTTCATCAGAGAGACCCTTCTCTGATGAAGGGTCTAGGCCCGAAACGTCAGCTTTTGAGCCCCTGAGATGCTGTTTGGCCTGCTGTGTTCATCTAGCTCCACACTTTGTTATCAAAAGTAAGCAGGAGTTATGTTTTTATTTTAAAGAAAAAACTTTGAAATGCAAGAATTGAAGTGTTATATTTGTTTTCTTAATGGTTTGCATTTAACAGCACAGGGAAAGGGGCAAGTTGTGATCCAGTTCCACTCCTGTTTAAAAGATACTGGCATCATTGTGCAAGTGAGCCTTTTAAAGACTTGATGAGTATTGATTGAGACAGGTAGGATTGGCATTACTTGAACATCACATCTTCAGAATGAAGGGGTGAGCCATGAATTGAAGGCAGTAAGAGTATGAATATCAGTAAAAATGATATTTCCTCCTCCACGGATCATCATTAGATTCGAAAGCCTGCATTTTATCAGTTATTCACTATGAGTTATGGCAGTGTTGTGACCTTTTAAATATAGTTGCCAAATTGTTACTTTGGCCAACCATCAAGCTGTCAAATGAAAGAGCACCATTGTCAAAGTGGAAAATTCGGCAGATTCATTAGGATGAATATCTACTGGATAATGTGCTATGCCTCATTTTATTACATTGCCAGACTGTCACAGAATGAAATCCAGAGTTAAATGTTTAAACTCTATACAATTTTAGAAACTAATTTATTGTAAATAAACTCAGATACTTCTTTCCTATTTTGATAGATATACGAGTTTCTATTCATTTTTTTTCTGTCAGCAAAGCCTGCTCAGCTGTCTGCAAGCTTTGGCAGATGCATGAAATTTTGGTTGACATCAGAAAATCTCATGATTTCTAGAGCACCGCATTTATTTCATATCAATGTTTTGACAGATTTATGAGCTCTTGAAGAGGCTAATAAATTTTCACTTGCCTCTTGAAGGGATAGTTTCTTAGTTTGGTGAAAGCATGAGCTGAAGAGATGACGGGATTTGTGCAATAAATTGTGTAGGATGGAAGATTGATACTGAAGGGGGGCTGTGAACTAGGTGGGTAAGTGGATGAATGGGGACAGTGACTGATCATGAAAGATATGTGACAGTGTGAAGAGAGTAGAAGTTGTAGTTGGCTAACTGCAGGCTATAAAGGATAACAGTTAAGGAGGTTGAAGTAGGAGAGGTGGAGGGCTGGTTTAGACTGATCTGCAGGTTTAACTACACTTGAAGAACTTATAATAACAATGTTTTTGAGAATAAAAGTGAGCCTTTTAATGTAAGCACTCAGACATCAGCCGGTTTCTATCTCCAGGCTGTGCCAACACTGTTATTAAATCCCATCTGCTGGCATTGGCTGGACAAAGACAAGATTGCAACAGTGGAATATCGACTCCTGATCTAAAAGAATAATTTCAACCAAAGTTATTTGTCTATCACACAGGCTGTGTTGGAAAAACTGCTACAAGTGCCTATGACAGGTCACAATGGTTACTACTTGGGACTTTGGGAAACTTATCTATCTTCAACACAGAGCTGACCTGCAGGTCAATTCGTAGCTAAGTAGGAATGGGAGTTGGGAAGTTGTTAGAAATAAGCATAGACCATTTTTGTAAACCTGTAGTAGTTTTGTGGATATTGCTGCTTCCCGAAACCCATTCAGTTATGAGATGTGGATATTGTTGAGAAACCCAGCATTTGTTCCTCATCTCTAAAATGGCTCTAAGGTACAACTGAGTGGCTTGTTAGGTCATTTTAAAGGGCAGTTACAATGCCTTGTGTCTGAAACCACACGTAGGATAGTCATAGAATCAACGAGTTGTTTAGCATGGAAACAGACCCTTCGGTCTAATTTGTCCATGCTGATCAGATATCGTAAATTAATCTAGTCTCATTTGCCAGTTTTTGGCTCATACACCTCTAGGCCTTCCTATTCATGCACCTGTCCAGATGCCTTTTACATGTTGTAATTGTACCCATCTTCACTACTTCCTCTGGCAGCTCATTCTATGCACACACCACCCTCTGTGTGAAGAAGTTACCTCTTAGGTCCTTTTTAAATCTTTCCCCTCTCATCATAATCCAAAGCTGCCTAGATTTGGACTCTCCTACCTGGGATAAAAACCTTGGCTATTCTCCCTAGCCATGCCCCTCATGATTTAAAAAACCTCTGTAAGGTCACATCTCAGCCTCCAACAATCCAGGAAAATAGCTCCAGCCTGCTCAGCTTCTCCCTAGAGCCAAACCCTACAACCCTGGCAACATCCTTATAAAACCTTTCTGCACCCTTTCAAGTTTAACAACATCTTTCCTATCACAAGGAGACCGGAACTGAACACAGGCCTCCGCTACATCGAGGAAATCAAACAGAGGCTTGGGGACCACTTTGCAGAACATCTCCGCTCGGTTTGCAACAAACAACTGCACCTCCCAGTCGCGAGCCATTTCAACTCCCACCTCCCATTCCTCAGACGACATGTCCATCATGGGCCTCCTGCAGTGCCACAACGATGCCACCTGAAGTTTGCAGAAACAGCACCTCATATTCTGCTTGGGAATCCTGCAGCCCAATGGTATCAATGTGGACTTCACAAGCTTCAAAATCTCCCCTTCCCCAACTGCATCCCAAAACAAGACCAGCTTTGTTCCCACCTCCCCAACCTGTCCTTCCTCCCAGCTATCCCCTCCTCCCACCTCAAGCCCAACCCCCATCTCCGACCTACTAGCTGCATCCCACCCCCTTGACCTGTCCATCCTCCTTGGACTGACCTATTCTCTCCTTAACTCCCCACCTACACTCACCTTTACTGGTTTCACTCCTGCATCTTTGACCTGTCTATCTGTCTCCTCTCCTCCTATCTTCTCCTTTATTTATCTTCTATCTTCCTCCCCATCTGTCCCTATTTATTTCAGAATCCCCTTCCCCTCCCCCATTTCTGAAGAAGGGTCTAGGCCCAAAACATCAGCTTTCCTGCTCCTCTGATGCTGCTTGGCCTGCTGTATTCACCCAGCTCTACACCTTGTTATCACAGTATCGTGAAAGGGGCCTAACTAATGTCCTGTACATCAGCAACATGACATCCCGACTCCTATACTCAATGCACTGACCAATAAAGGCAAGTGTTTCAATCACCTTCTTCACCACCCTGTCCACCTGTGACTTCACCTTCAGGGAAATATAAACTTGAACTTCAAGGTCTTTTTTATTCAATAACTCTCCCGAGGACCTTACCATTAAGGGACTAAGTCCTGCTGTGGTTTGCCTTACCAAGATACAACATCTCACATTTATCTGAACAAAAATCCACCTGCCACTCCTCAGACCCTCAGCCCATCTGATCAAGGCCCCTTTTATACTCTGAGGTAGCCATCTTCATTGTCGAGTACATCACCAATTTTGGTGTCATTGGAAACTAATACCGAATCAGATGTCTTTTAATGTTTGTAATTGTGCCTGCCTCCACTAATTCCTCTGACAGCTTGTTCCATACACGCATCACCTTCTGCATGAAAAATGTTGCCCCTCAAGTCTTTCTTAAATCTTTCTAATCTTACCTCAAACCTATGCCCTCTACTTTTGGACTCCCCTATCCCTGGAAAAAGGCTTTAGCTTTTCATCCTAACTATGCCCCTCATGATTTTATAAATTTCTATAAGGTCGCCCCTCAGCCACAGCCTGTCTCCACAACTTAAACCCTCCAGTCTTGGCAAAATCCCTGCAAATCTTTTCTGCTCTCTCTCAGGTTTAACTGCATCCTTCCTATAGAAGGGGGGCCAGAATTGTACGCTGTAAAATTCTCACCAATGTCCTATACAGACACATCATGACCTC
Organism: Stegostoma tigrinum; assembly: GCF_030684315.1. Classification (NCBI taxonomy): domain Eukaryota; kingdom Metazoa; phylum Chordata; class Chondrichthyes; order Orectolobiformes; family Stegostomatidae; genus Stegostoma; species Stegostoma tigrinum. The sequence goes on along the minus strand of NC_081358.1, from coordinate 107,764,407 downwards.
TTAACTCTTTTATTCAATAGCCAGAACAATGAAGCCAAGCATGCCAAGTGGGTCCTTCACTGCCCTGCTTACCTGTGCTTCCATGATAGCTCAGTTGGCTGGATGGTTAAGACGTAATGCAAATTAAGACCAACATCTTGGGTTCAAATCCTTGTCAGCTGAGATGATCATGAAAGTCTGAGTCCATCCCCTTACCTGAGGCATTGTGACCACCTGTAGTTCCCTCTCTCTAATGAGAGACAGTGGTCTTGACTCTATCTGATTCAGTAAGATACAAGTTTTGTTTTGGTGGTTGAAAGGGGTTACTGCAAGATGCCCACAAAAATATTGACCAAGATTTCATTCTCAATACTGCAGTGAAATGAACTGAAGACATTCACATTATTCACTTTGGAAATCGCTGAACAGTTACCAGTTTTTGACTGAAGAGCTGCAACTTTACGTTTGGCCAAAAAAGCACAAGTCTCCATCCTACAAAGGAGAAAACACCTCCCCACCACCCCCCCGTCTGCCACACCCCTCCTCTCTCTCTCTCTCTTTCTATTCCCCTCCCCCACCCCCACCCCTCTCTCCTGTGAACAGACAGGTAAAAGGAAATCCTAATTAGCCATCTACTCTCTTTCTCCACAATGTCCATCTTGGTAGGAAAAAGGGTGAAAAACAACTATCTTCAGAGCCATTGAAAAATCAAATCTTCAGTCAGTGAATAACAATGAGGAGATAGTTTGTTGAGGGTGTGAATACTGCGTTGAATAAAAAACAGTAGAGATCCTTTGCAGATCTGGGGTTTGCTGAGGGTGTGGATCCTGTGTACAATATATCCTGATGAAAGGTCCTGACCCAAAAAATTGACTTTCCTGTTCCTCTGATGCTGCCTGACCTGTTGTGTTCCTCCAGTCCCACATTGTATGGACTTTGAATGACAATGAGAATTGGCCTGTCTAAACCAGATGCCATCATCCAAAAAGTCAAAAGGAACTGGATGGCAGCTGAAGAAAGATATTTCATTGACACTTGTAAACCAAATTACTGCGAGGGCTGAGCTTCATTTACTTTTGTTTCTTCCCCATCCATAATACTTGTGTTTTATCTCCTTTTGTGTCCATTTACATTTGTACAGGATTTTTAAAAAAAATTTAGAATTTAAGTTTTTGCGAGTTATATCAATAATTCATGTTTCTTTTCTGCCATTTGTTTAAAAACAATCTGCAATAAGTCACTGTTGTTTTATACTTTTTAAGAAACTGATCCTTTTTTTTCTTTAACCCGCATTCTTCGGTCAAGTAAATCAGGGCATTGGATAATTTGATTCAAATTTTTCACATCTGTGACAACTCTGGAATTTCCAGCACAGAGCCCCCGGTGGCAAAAGGACTTCACCTCTCTTGGACTGGGCTCACCTTCATTTACATCTTCATCTGTGTTTACATTTAAGAGGGTGAAAAGGAGGTTTGTCGAGATGCTGCCGGATTAGAGGATCTAAACTATGCTATGGATAAACCGAGATCGATTTTCCTGGAGCAGCAGCAAGTTGAGAGGAGGCCTGATAGAAAAGTGTAAAATAAATGTAAGAACATGAGGGACATAGATAGCATCGGTAGGAAGACTCATTAGCAAAGGGCTCATTAAACAGAGGCATAAATTTAAGGTGAGAGGTCAAAGACTAAGGAGAGGGTTGAGGAGATTTTTTTCACTCAGAGGGCTATGAAATTCTGAAAGTCACTGCCTGTAATGGTGTTTGAGTCAGAAATTCCTTTAAACAGCATCTATCAACTCAGTGTGTCTTGTTTCCCGATGCAAAAACAGTTCATCCATTTCCAAAGTGAATAATGTAAGTGTCTTCAGCTCACTTCATTGCAATCTTGAGAATGGTAATCTTAGTTATATTTTTGTGGGCATCTTCCAGTAACCCTTTTCAGCCACTATTCACTCGGCCACCACAAACAGGCGGCTGTGGAGGTTACCTTGAGCTGAAAATTAGACAGCTTGGCCCTGTATACATTGTAACCTATAAGGGGGGATATGGTGGCTCAGTGCCTAGCACTGTCTCGGAGCACCAGCAGCCCATGTTCGATCCCACCCTCGGGCGACTGTCTGTGCGGAGTTTGCACATTCTCCTCATGTCTGCGTGGGTTTCCTCTGGGTGGTCTGGTTTCCTCCCACAGTCCAAAGTGTGCAGGGTAGGTGATTGGCCATGCTAAATTGCCCGTAGTGTTCAGGGGTGTGTAGATTGAGTGGGGTATAGCGGGGTCGATCTGGTTGGGATGCTCTGAGGGTCAGTGTGGATTTGTTGGGCTGAAGGGCTTGTTAACACATTGTTGCGATTCTAAGGATGTGAGGCAATCTTATGAGGCATATATGATTGTTGCGGGACTTGATAAAGTGAGTACTGAAAGTATGTTTCCCTTTGTGGGACAGACTATTTCTAATTGACGCAGTTTAAAAATAATGGTCTTACATTTAAGCTGGAGACAAGGTGAAATATTTTCAGTTAGAGGGTTCTGAGCCTATAGAGCTCTCTTCCCCAGAGTGTGGAGCTGGCAGAGGTAGATAGATTCTTGACTAGAAAGAGAGCAAAGTGCCTTGGCGGAAAAAAGGAAAATGGAGTTAAGATTAAAATCAGATTAGCCATGATCTTATTCATGAGTAGACCAGGCTCAATGGATCAAATGACCTGAACTTGCATGCTCATAAAAATTGAGCAACGTATGTCTGCTGCAATCTCCTCGAAACCTAGATTAATAACATCCAAGGTAACAACACCAAGGTCACACACCTGACTTCCATAATAAAGGGCTTCAATATCTGTCTTAGTTGTGTGCCATAGAATGGTGGAAGTTGCCAGCTTCCAATTTGAAAGTGGCACAGTACTAGGCAAGGTAATGCATGAGGAAGCACAGCCTCAGTTGATACGCCCTGACATTAACTTATCACCCACAAAAATGAAGGTCATGGTGAGAACTAATTACTTGGCCTGAACTTGGGGACGAGAGCGTATGTCACTTCCATGCATGGCATAAATTCAGAGACAACTTTGTCCAGTGATTTTTTTGAGTTGTTTTTGTGAAAGGAGATGGTACTGCAATGAACATTCCGGAAATTGGTACATATTTGGCCAATTTCAGTCCAATACATAACAGCAACCTGGAACAAAAGCTCCTTTCAAATAAGCCAGCTGGATACATATTGCCAATGGATGCCAAGATTTCTGTCACATGAGGGCCAAACTATCCCAGCTCCATCCTTCTGGCTGTACAGCAGCACTTATGTGAAGGACCTCAGCTAATCTGTAGAATATCGTTCTTTGCTGAAATTCTTGCCGACCTCTTTTTTCTCTTTATTTGTCTCTATGTCAAATTTTGTTTGACATCTCTTCTATGAAATGTCTTGAGAGGTTATACTATTGTTAATATCGACGTATAGACTCAAGTTGCTATTAAATCTGACAATAGTCCTTCTGTAGATTTAAAATGAAATAAGCCATAGAAAAATGCATGACTGTTGATCAGTTCCTTGCCTCAAAGTCACTAAAGCATAGCAGCCAGAAAATCACTCAATTTTGTATAGATAGCGAGAGACCTGTTTACTCATTTTACTGTGTTCCACTTTTGACCTGGAAGTGCTTAGCACAGACTCAGTACAGTAATGATTCCTAATGCAATGAAGCACATTTTGTAATTTACATAAAAATTATTTTGCACTCGCCCAGCCCCAAGCAAAAGCCATTAAAAAGTCTAAGAGCCAATTGTCATTTGATCTTGTATAATATTGTTTAATTCAGGAAGCAATTACAAAGATTAAATTGTAAAACTGAAAGTCAACTTCCAGTCTTTATTGGCTTGAATTGTCTTTATTGGTATTGTGAACCTTGCATGGCAATCTTGGAACTATTAAGGTCAGAGAGTATCATTATAGATGAATAATGATCTAATAAAAGTGTTATATTGTTTCCTTTACAATAAGGGCGAAGTTAATTTATTGCAATATATCATTTTCCAAGGAAGGTAAGTGTTGTCTGAAGTCCTCTAGAAGACATTGGCTAAAATTGAATTCAGTAATGCTTATTTATTGTTTCCAAAATGATGGTTAAGGCATATATGTTAAAACTGTGCAGGGTGCAATATTGATAAAAGCTGGTCATAGCATGTAGATTAAGAGGTCACAATGGTTTCATCTTAGCATAGTTGTCGACCTAGTTGGAGAGTTCAATATCTGCTGTATTTTTACTTCCGTCAGCAAAACTTTTATTTTTCATGCTTTTTTTTAGAAATGAGAAAGAACTGTTTTAAAACCAGTGTTGTGTAGGGATTGTTGCATGTTTTGAAAAGCAAATAACTGAACACATATGGCACGCACTCTTTATGAAGCTGTTTGAACAAGTAGTAACTGAATTGGTTACTGATGAACCGGAGTTGTGGTGTTCTGTATTCACATGGAGCTTTGGTTGGCAACAAGAAGTTCATTGGTCTATGGCATAGTAAGCAGTTACCAATGACAAAGGACTTTTGCCTGCCAACAACAGTGGAAAGCTGAGAAAGCTGAGGAGAGATCTTCTAATTGGCAAAAACAAAATCAATAGATCTTGTCAATAAAGACTCTTGAGATGCCTTTCCCTTTATTTTCTCTTGTGTTTGTATCTGTCTGTATAAAGAGCTTGTAAGGGGATTGGAATTTAATCACTAGCGTTATGTGCCAATGGTTTTTAATCATTTACTTGTAGATGGGGTCTAACTGTAGACAAACCAGAGCCTGGAAGAACACAACAGGCTAGGGAACATCTGGAGAAACAGAACAATCAACATTTTGGTATAAGATAACAAAGTGTGGAGCTGGATGAACACAGCAGGCCAACCAGCATCTCAGGAACAAAAAGCTGACGTTTCGGGCCTAGACCCTTCATCAGAGAGACATGGGGAGAGGGAACTGGAATAAATAGGGAGAGAGGGGGAGGCGGACTGAAGATGGATAGAGGAGAAGATAGGTAGAGAAGAGAGTATGGGTGGGGAGGTAGGGAGGGGATAGGTCAGTCCAGGGAAGACGGACAGGTCAAGGAGGTGGGATGAGGTTAGTAGGTAGGAAACGGAGGTGCGGCTTGGGGTGGGAGGAAGGGATGGGTGAGAGGAAGAACAGGTTAGGGAAGCAGAGACAGGCTGGGCTGGTTTTGGGATGCAGTGGGTGGGGGGGAAGAGCTGGGCTGGTTGTGTGGCGCAGTGGGGGGAGGGGAAGAACTGGGCTGGTTTTGGGATGCGGTGGGGGAAGGGGAGATTTTGAAGCTTGTGAAGTCCACATTGATACCATATGGCTGCAGGGTTCCCAGGCGGAATATGAGTTGCTGTTCCTGCAACTTTCGGGCATCATTGTAGCACTGCAGGAGACCCATGACGGACATGTTGTCTAAGGAATGGGAGGGGGAGTTATAACCTTTCTTCAGGACTAGATGTGGGGGTAAGGAGAGCAGCAGATAAGCAGAAAAGCAGGTCTGCTTTTCTTCAGCAGAAAGCGGCGGGAGCTGGACAGAAGTGAAGTCGGAGCAGAGAGGCAGTTAGGAGGTCAGTGATTGTTATTTAAGTACTTACCTTGAAGCCCCAGGTCCTACAAAGTACGGCATCCCCCTTCCTCTAACTGAATTAAAAGTCCACAGACTCGCAGCAGGAAGAGCGGGAGCGTCAATCAGAGGCCTACAGGTGGGTGAGCCTCTGCTTTAAAGATTAGAAATATCTACCTTGACCGGCGGAGCCCTCCATTTCTGTTCCAGCAGCAGAAAGAGCAGGAGAGCTAACTGAGAAGGACTCTCGTCTGCTGTTAAGGTAAGGCTTTTTAATTTATATTCTTGTGTATTGTGTAATTGCTTAAAAGTTTAATTGCTTAATTGAAAAAGAGCATAACAGAGAAGTACTAGAAAGCATTTAATACATAAGTTGTAAAAGTTAACTAAATAAGTAGTAATGGCTGGACAGGTGATGTGCTGTAGCTGTATGATGTGGGAGCTGGCTGATCCCATTGTGAACGGCAGCGACCACATCTGCAGCAAGTGTTGGTTGCTGGAAGAACTCCGGATCAAAGTAAATGATCTAGAATCGGAGCTTCAAACTCTGCAACACATCCGGGAGGGGGAGAGTTACCTGGACACTTTGTGTCAGGAGGCAGTCACACCCGGTTGATTAAATAACTCAAATTCAGAAAGTGTTCAGCGACAAGGTGTGACTGTAAGTGAGGCAGGTACGGGGATTCCGAGTTCAGGAGTGCAGGAGCCTCAGCCCTTGACCTTGAGCAACAGGTATGAGATTCTTGCTCCCTGTACAGATGAGGAAAAGGACTGTGGACAGGATGAGCCAGCTGACCATGGCATCGTGGTCTAGAAGGCCATTCAAGAGGGGGGAACAAAAAGACAGGTAGTAGTTATAGGAGATTCTATTATTCAGGGGACAGTTAGTATCCTATCCAAGCTGGATCTGGAGTCCCGCATGGTGTGTTGCCTGCCCGGTGCCGGGGTGCAGGAAATCTCCGACCGGGTTGAAAGGATATTGGAGCGGGAAGGGGACGATCCAGTTGTTGTGGTCCATGTTGGGACTAACAACATTGGCAAAGCTAGGGTAGAGGACCTGTTCAGGGATTATGAAGCACTAGGAAAGAAATTGAAGTGCAGGTCCTCAAGGGTCATAATCTCCAGATTACTGCCTGAGCCACGTGCTAACTGGCACAGGGAAAAGAAAGTTAGGGAAGTAAACACGTGGCTAAGGGATTGGTGTGGGAAAGAGGGATTCCATTTCATGGGGCATTGGCATCAGTTTTGGAACCAGGGGGTATCTGTACCATTGGGACGGTCTCCACCTGAACCGATCTGGAACCAGTGTTCTAGCGAAAAGGATAAATAGGGTGGTCAGTAGGACTTTAAACTTCTGAGTCGGGGGGAGGGGAAAGTGAAAGAGACAGGGAGTATGGAGTTAAATGGAAAGATAAGCAACAGGATAGCATGTGCACAGGTGGATTTAAGCTCGAGGCAGACTAGGAATACAGCAAAAAAGAAGGATAGCTTTGGACACCTTAGGATTTCCAATCTCCCTAATAATGATAAGAAAGTTAGCATTAAGACACTTTATCTAAATGCTCGTAGTATTCACGACAAAGTAGAAGAATTAACAGCACAAATCCTCTTGAATGATTATGATGTGGTAGGCATCACAGAGACATGGTTGCAGGGAGTTCAGGGCTGGCAGTTAAACATCCAAGGATTCACAGCATATGGAAAAGACAGGGAGGTGGGCAGAGGGGGTGGGGTTGCCTTGTTACTTAAGAATGAAATTAAATCTACGGCACTGAATGACATAAGGTCAGAGGATGTGGAGTCTGTGTGGGTGGAGTTGAGGAACCACAAAGGCAAAAAAACTATAACGGGAGTTATGCACAGACCTCCTAACAGTGATCAGGACCAGGGACGCAAGATGCACTGAGAAATAGATAGGGCATGTTAGAAAGGCAAGGCCATGGTGATCATGGGAGACTTCAATATGCAGGTGGACTGGGTGAATAATATTGCCGGTGGATCCAAAGAAAGGGAATTCATGGAATGTTTGCAGGATGGCTTTTTGGAACAGCTTGTGATGGAGCCCACAAGGGAGCGGGCTATTCTGGACTTAGTGCTATGTTATGAGACAGACTTTATAAAATATCTTAAAGTGAGGGAACACTCAGGAGGCAGTGATCGTAATATGGTAGAGTTCAGTCTGCAGTTTGAAATAGAGAAGGCAAAATCGGATGTAATGGTGTTACAGTTAAATAAAGGTAATTACAGGGGCATGAGAGAGGAATTGACGAAAATCGACTGTAAGCAGAGCCTAGCGGGGAAGACAGTAGAACAACAATGGTACGAGTTCCTGGGTGTAATTGAGGACACAGAGGTTCATCCCAAAGAAAAGAAAGATTACCCGGGGTGGGATTAGACAGCCATGGCTGACAAAGGAAGTCAGGAAATATATCAAAGAAAAAGAGACAGCCTATAAAGTGGCCAAGAGCACTGGGAAATCAGAAGATTGGGAAGGCTACAAAAACAGACAGAGGATAACAAAGAGAGCAATCAGGAAGGAGAAGATCAAATATGAAGGTAGGCTAGCTAGTAATATTAGAAATGATAGTAAAAGCTTCTTTCAATACATAAGAAACAAACGAGAGGCAAAAGTAGATATTGGGCCACTCCAAATTGATGCTGGAAGGTTAGTGATGGGAGATAAGGAAATAGCTGAAGAACTTAATAGGTACTTTGCGTCAGTCTTCACAGTGGAAGACATGAGTAGTATGCCGACAATTAAGGAGAGCCGGGGGCAGAGTTGAGTATGGTCGGCATTACAAAAGAGAAACTGCTAGAAAAGCTAAAAGGTCTAAAAATTGATAAATCTCCTGGCCCCGATGGGCTACATCCTTGAGTTCTGAGGGAGGTGGCTGAGGAAATAGAGGCTTTGGTTGTGATCTTTCAAAAGTCACTGGAGTCAGGGAAAGTCCCAGATGATTGGAAAATTGCTGTTGTATCCCCCTTGTTTAAGAAAGGATCAAGGCAAAAGATGGAAAATTATAGGCCAATTAGCCTAACCTCGGTAGTTGGTAAAATTCTAGAATCCATTGTCAAGGATGAGATTTCTAAATTCCTGTAAGTGCAGGGTCAGATTAGAACAAGTCAGCATGGATTTAGTAAGGGGGGGTTGTGCCTGACAAACCTGTTAGAATTCTTTAAAGAGGTAACAAGTATGTTAGACCAGGGCAACCCAATAGATGGTATCTGTCTAGGCTTCCAAAAGTCCTTTGATACGGTGCCTCATGGGAGGCTGCTGAGCAAGGTGAGGGCCCAAGGTGTTCAAGGTGAGCTACTGGCTTGGATTGAGGATTGGCTATCTGACAGAAGGCAGAGAGTTGGGATAAAAGGCTCTTTTTCGGAATGGCAACCGGTGACGAGTGGTGTCCCGCAGGGTTCAGTGTTGGGGCCGCAACCGTTCACCTTGTATATTAATGATCTGGAGGAAGGGACCGGGGGCATTCTGGCAAAGTTTGCCAATGATACAAAGATAGGTGGACGGGCAGGTAGTACTGAGGAGGTGGGGAAGCTGCAGAAAGATTTAGACAGTTTAGGAGAGTGATCCAGGAAATGGCTGGTGAAATTCAATGTGAGTAAATGTGAGGTTTTGCACTTTGGAAAAAAGAATACAGGCATGGACTATTTTCTAAATGGTGAGAAAATTCGTAAAGCAGAAGTATAAAGGGATCCGGGAGTGTTGGTCCAGGATTCTCTACAGGTTAACTTGCAGGTAGAGTCCGTGATTAAGAAAGCAAATGTAATGTTGACATTTATCTCAAGATGGTTGGAATATAAAAGCAGCGATGTGCTTCTGAGGCTTTATTTAGCTCTAGTTAGGCCCCATTTAGAATACTGCGTCCAATGTTGGGCCCCACACCTCAGGAAGGACAGACTAGCCCTGGAGCTTGTCCAGCGGAGATTCACACGGATGATCCCTGGAATGGTAGGTTTAACGTATGATGAATGGCTAAGGATCATGGGATTGTACTCATTAGAGTTTAGAAGGTTGAGGGGAGATCTAATAGAAACTTACAAGATAATGTATGACTTAGAAGGGGTGGACGCTGGGAAGTTGTTTCCATTAGGTGGGGAGACTAGGACCCGTGGGCAAAGCCTTAAAATTAGAGGGGGTAAATTTAAAACTGAAATGAGATGACATTTCTTCAGCCAGAGAGTGGTGGACTTGTGGAATTCATTGCCACGGAGTGCAGTGGAGGCTGGGACGTTGGATGCCTTCAAAGCAGAGATCGACAAATTCTTGTTCTCACAAGGCTATGGGGAGAGTGCAGGGAAGTGGAGTTGAAATGCCCATCAGCCATGATTTAAATGGTGGCATGGAGTTGATGGGCCGAATGGCCTTACTTCCACTCCTATGTCTTATGGTCTTATGGTCTTATAAAGTGGGAGCGGGAAAGATTGAAGGTGGAATGTTGATGATAGGTGGATACTGATGGTAGGTGCGACCTGGTTGGTCGATGGGAGGAATGAATCCAGTTAGTGGCTGGAAGGGAAAGTCAGAAGGTGGAATGGAAGGGAGGAGGTGAGGTTGGAAGAAAGGCAGAGAATGGGTGGGAAGGCTATTCGAAATTGGAGAACCCAATGTTGAGTCCTCTGGGCTGTGGGGTGTCCAGGCAGGTGAGAAGGTGTTATTCTTCCTCCCACCCACTCTCTGACTTCCCTTCCAGTCCCACCTCCTCCCTTCCATTCCACCTTCTGCCCCTCTTCCAGCCACCAACCGGATTCATCCCTACCATCGATCAACCACTAGTGTCCACCTATCACCACCTTTCCTTCTCCACCCCTCCCCCTGCCATTTATCTGCCACTCCCCTTAGCCCCACATCCAGTCCTGAAGAAGGGTAATACCCAAAACATTGAAGATACTCCCTGGCCTTCTGTGTTCTCCCAGCCTCCTATTTGTCTATCTTGGTTGCATCATTTTTTTGTCTCTAATTACTTGTCATTAGATAATGTGCCTGTGCTTGAATTGGACGTCATGAGTGTGAAATCAAATGAATTTCCTTTCACTATCATTCTCTGCCAGATCTTCCTTCACAGCCAGTGAAATTTGTCATATCAGGTATCTGAAGGAGATATGGACTAGCATATGTGGAGGAGAGGTGAAAATAACAAGTGAACCATCAACAAATTCACTGTAAGAAAAGAATTTTACAAAGGGTTGGAAAGCAAAATAAGGATGGAAGATTAGATATCTAATTTTTTTGGTCTAACAGCATAGGTAGAATGAGAAAAGCAGTTCTGCTAAGGTAATTTAGTAAGTTAGGGTGCAAATTAAAATGTAGAAACTCAAAAGTAATCATCATTGGGATAAATGGTATGAGGTCAAGCAGATTAGAAAGAAATGCATTCAAATAGGGGTGTGGAGAAAACTGTTTTAAGTTTATAAGGTATCAATACTCATTGAAGATTGAGCTTTTCCACTGTGGTGGACTTTACTTCAACTATGCTGGCATCAGTATCCTGGATAATTGTATAACTAGAGCTTTGAACAATGCTTTAAAGTAAAATGGAGTGGAGAGCTCTGTTGAAGGGAGATTTAGATATCCAAAATATCCAGAAATATTGCACAGCATTGTGCATAACTAAAAGTAGAATGGAACAGGGAAGGATAAAGAGTTAAACAAAAAAAAACTTCAGCAAATAAGGCCGTACAGGAAATTGAGGGAACAAAAACCCATAAATTACATGTTCTTGGTTTGAATGCATGAAGAATCTGCAATAAGTTAGATTGACTCATGGCAAAAATGGAAGTAAATGATTAAGAACCAATTGCCATTACAGAGATCTGGTTACAAAGTTATCAATGATGTGATACACAGTATTTCAGGGAGATGGACAGAATGACAAAGGAGGAGGGGTGACCTGATAGTCAGATATGGCATAAAAAATATAGAGAGAAGGAATCTGGCCTCAGAAGACCATAACATATATTCAGTACAGGTGGAAATTGTGAACAGTAATATCCAGAAAGCATTGGAAACAAGAGTTATTGCAGTGGCAGCGCATTAAACAAGATGTTATTGGAGCTTGTAACAAAGGCAATGAAATTGTGACAAACTTGAATCCTCACATAGACTGATGCAACTAAATTTGTTAAAAGTGCTTTGGAGAACAAATTTGTGGAATATTTTCATGAGCGTTCTTGGATGCAGGCATGGCAGATATTGCTGCTAAATTTGTTGACAACTCAAAGATGGATAGGTATAAAAGTGGCAAAGTGGGCATAAGGAAGCCAATAAAATGTTATACTTTATTGTGAGGAGAATTGAATGCAAAAGTAGGGACGTTATTTTTTAGTTACACAGGGTATTGGTGAGATCGTTCTGGAATACTGTCGATAGCATTGGTCTGCGTATGTAAGGAAGGATGTAATTCTATCAGAAATACTTCAAAACAGGTTTACCAGATCAATACCTACAATGGGTTCCGAAGAAGACTTTAACTATTAATGCAGACAGTGTGAGAAAAGCTGGCAGCAGGTACAAATCATTATAATTAGCAGGTAGAGGGAGTTGGCATGCAGCCACGCAGCACTAGCTGATGGTGGGTTAATGTTATGGCACCGCTCCTGCTCTGATGTTAATCCATGTTGTGTCGGGTCAAGAGGCCCCAGTATTTTCAAAAGTGATGCAGCATGCAGTAGGCTCATTTCAAATTATACCGAACTTTTTAATAACTGGCACCCATGGAACCAGGAGTGTGCTTGTTGACCCAACGTTCCAGATAATCAAGAACTATAATAAACTGGACAGTATAATACAATAAATTTTGTAGTAATTGAAGTATACATTTTTGCTGGCTTATCAAGAGTGCCAGTTCACTAAGATTCTGGTGAAAACAAAATTTGCTGTACAAAGATAACAAAGTGTGAAGCTGGATGAACACAACATGCCAAGCAGCATCTCAGGAGCACAAAAGCTAACGTTTTGGGCCCAGACCCTTCTGATGAAGGGTCTGATGAAGGGTCTGGGCCCAAAACGTTAGCTTTTGTGCTCCTGAGATGCTGCTTGGCATGTTGTGTTCATCCAGCTCCACACTTTGTTATCTTGGATTCTCCAGTATCTGCAGCCCCCATTATCTCTTATTGGTGTACAAAGAAATTTCTTTTGACAAGTATTCAAAATCGTAATTTGTCTGTTTCAGTTTTTCCTGTCTTGTGTTCAATGTTAATTTTCATCTAACAGAAGTGGTATTCAGAGGGAATGCTCAAATTTGGGCTGGTATAGAATGGGTTTGAAGTTCATACTGTTGTTTGTTACATTGCAATCGAATTGCCACTTTGGTTGCAACCAAAAATCCAGGCACAAAATAATTGTTTTTGGGTTTTCCGAAGTTTAAGCCAAATCTTCTGAGGAGGTGCTCACACAGCCAAATTCAGAGCTTGCTATAGTTCTATTAAAACAACTGAAAATGTGCAAAGTTTAAAAAACATTGTTAAATTAAAAACTTTATGGAAACTATATAGAGGTTTGCAAGTCTTAAATGTAAGCTTCTTGGTAAATTTGAAAGAAGGTAAAACTTTTAAATATGTCTTGCATTTTCGTTGCACCTTGAAAAATCATTTAAGTTTAACAAATTCTCAAACGATCCCAATCAACAGACACCTGCCCACCATTGTATTAAATTCTGTGTGTGTGTGCGTGTGTGTGTGTGTGTGTGGAGTGGAGGTGCTGGCAGAACAGATTCATCTACAATATTTTTGAAATATTTTCTCTTTAATTCATCTGAAATGGCTAAAAAGACAACCAAATATGGTAACACCTGGTTTAAAATTGAATAAAATGCTTTTTGAGTTGATTTAGCTTACTGTGAGTGAAGTCTGCTGGAAAAATATTATCACCTAGCAGATGCTCTAGATCTCATGTCCAATCTGTAATGAACATCTATGTTAGAAATGTTCCTGCCTTCGCTTAAATATTATTTCCAATCCATGGCTGACAAAGGAAATAAGAGGTAGTAGCTAATCCAAGGAAGAAGCTTAAAGATTGGCCAAGAAAAATAATATATCTGAGATTTGGGAACAGTTTAAAATTTCGCAAAGAAGGACATAGGGATTGATTAAGAAGGAAAATACAATACAAGAGTATGTTTTCAGGGAACATAAAGACTTATGTTAAGAATTTATAGAGGTATGTGAAGAGAAAGAGATTAGTAATGACCAATGTAGGTCCCTTACAGACTGAAACAGGGGAAGGTATAATACGAGACAAAGAAAGGGCTGAGGAACTGGATACATACTTTGGTTCTGTCTTCGTAAAAGAGTACGCAAATCAGATATCAGAATTGTTGGAGGATGCAAGATTTAAGTGAAAGGGAAGAACTGAAGAAGACAACTATTAGTAGAGACATAGTGCTGGGAAGATTGTTGGGATTTAAGGTGGATAAATCCCTAGGGCCTGAAAATCTACATCCCAGAGTACTTAAGAAAGTAACTCTAGAAATAGTTGATGCATTGGTGGTCATCCTACAGGATTCTCTCAACTCTGGAACAGTCCCTGCAGATTGGAGGATGGCAAATGTCATTCCAGTAGTCAAAGAGGGAGGTAGAGAGAAAACAGAGAGTTATCGACCAGTGAACCCAATATTGGTAGTGGGATAATTTTTGAATCCATTGTGAATGATTTTATTGCAATTTAGAAAGCAGTGGCAGGATCAGGCAGAGTCAGCATGGATTTATGAAGGGGAAATCAAGCTTAACAAATCTGTTGGAATTCTATGAAGATGTAACTAGTAGAGTTGACAAGGGGTGCCAGTTGATGTAGTATATTTGGACTTTCAGGAAATGTTTGACCAGGTCACACATAAGAGAATATGTGCAAGATTAACATGCATGGGATTGGGGAATGTGTATTGAGATGGATTGGAAACTGGTTGACAGAGCAGAAACAAAGAGCAGGAATTAATGGGTCCTTTTCAAATTGGCAGGCTGTAACCAGTGGGGTGTCACAGGAATTAGTGCTGGGACCCTAGCTATTCACAATATATATTAATGATTTGATTGAGGGAACTAAATGTAACATCTCCAAGTTTGCAAATGATACCACGTTAGGTAGGAGGGTGAACTGTGACGAGAATGCAGAGGTCCTTCAGCGTGACAGATTGGGTGAGTGCGGAAATCAATGGCAGATGCAGTATAATTTGCACATGTGTGAGGTTTTTCACTCTTTGGAGTCAAAACAAGAAGGCAGATTACTACCTTAATTCTTCAAGATTGGTGCACCATTGGCTGAAGGTAGGTATGCAGGTGCAGCAGGTGGTAAAGAAGGCAAACAGTATGTTGGCCTGCATTGCGAGTGGTTTCGAGTACAGGAGCAGGGATGTGCTGTTGTAGTTATACCGGCCTTGGTGAGACCACACCTGGAATGTTGCGTGCAATTTTAGTCTCCTTTACTGAGGAAGGATGCTCTTGCTGTCTTGCTAGAGTTTAGATGAATGAGGGTTGTTTCATAGAAACTTATAAAATTCTAACAGGGCTGGACTATGTAGATGCAGGGTGAATGTTCCTGATGGTAGTAATGTCCAGAACCAGGGGTCAGAGTATAAGGATTTGGGGTAGACGATTTAGGTCAGAGATGAGGGGAATTTTCTTCATCCAAAGAGCGGTGAGTCCATTGAATTCATTAGCACAGGAAGTAGCTGATGCATAAACATTGACAAACATTGTCGAGATGCAACTAAATATAACATTTAGGGTGAATGGGATCAAAGGTTATGGAGAGAAAGGAAGACTAGGCTATTGACTTGGATGGTCGTGAAGATTGGCGGAGCAGTCTCGACGGCCCGAATGGCTTCCTCTTGCTCCTACCTTCTATGTTTCTATGTCTTTATGTTTCCATTTCAGAATTTATTAATGCTTGCCACAGCTGAAAGTAAGTGATAAACTTAAGACTAGCAAGTCTGAACATAAGGCTCACTGTCTGAACCCTCAAAAATATCTTAGTGATCTTCCATAAAAATATTTCAATAGATGAATTGCATGGAGGCCTGAGGTAGACAGGCCTGAACTGGAGTCTATGGTTGAACAGCTGGGCAATTCTACAATAACAAACAACCATGTTGTGGACAGTTTGTCCTTGCAGCAAGATAAAATAGTGATTGAATGAGATTAAATTGGCCGGCAAAGCTGTTAGACGTGATGCATGTACAGGATAGAGTCTTGAGTAGGAGTGAGTAGGCAGCACAGAGAGCAGGATTCTTTTTTAGTTTGTGGGCATGAAATGGATGAGACTGATTGAATGGAGATTCTGCATGTACCCCTGGGAGTTGGTGAGATATGTGCAGTGGCACAGTTGGAGTGAGTGTGAGATAGCAGAGAGAAGTTAGTGGAAATGCAAATATTCGTTCAATTTCTTGCATCATTGCTGCTCATTCCTCAGGGCCATAGTGACCTGGATAGCTACTCTGGACAAGGTTGGCATTATCTGTTGCCATAGACTCATTTGTCAGTCCTGGAGAAAGTGGGCAACCTTTCTCTCTACCATTCCATTCATTAGGGTCTCCAGGTTCCTGTTGGTGAAATGGTATAGCTATGTCAGCCATGACTTTTAGAATCATGCAGAAACATACAGTGAAGAGAATTTCCTGGCTTGCAGATTTTGAAATATTATGCAACTGCTATTCATACACGGAGCCCAAAGTGAGAACATTGGAAGGTCTTCTCATCAGCCAGCATTTCCACCTCTGGTGGCTGAGAAGTTGGTCTAGGGTGGAGGCTGGAGGGGAACAGTGGAGGATTGAGTGAGAAAAATTTGCCAGGACTCAAGAATGGAAAACCTTTATGAAATTGACACATCCAAAATAAGGGAAGATTCAGCCTAATGCACAAATGTGAGTCCTTTTATAGATTAACTTTCCTACTCTTCAAAAGGGAAAAAAAAGATGTGTTACAGAATTAGATAGATCTCTGAAAAGTACTGTACCTGTAGATGACAATATGACAAGGCACTATAGTACAACAGCTCTCTATCTTACTCCCTGTACAGTCAATGGTCAGTTAAACAACTAGTCAGTTAACCGGTCAACTCTGTGTATAATGGGAAAATAACATAATTTGAGAACACAGGCCAAATGTAAGTCTGAGATGTCATATTAGTCTAGAAAGTTTATTGTTAATTAACTTACTTATGGGGAACAAGGAAATGGCAGACGAGTTGAACGTTATTTTACATCAGTCTTTATGATAGAAGGTACGTCAGACATCCCATTAATTCTACAGAAGATGGGGGAGAACATCATCATCACTAGAGAAGTAATATTAGACAAACAAATGGGACTAAAGGCAAATTAGTCTCCTGGCCTTGATGGCTTGCATTCTCGGATCCTGTTAAAAAGGAGCTCCTGTGATCGTAGATGAATTATTGTAATTTCCCAAAATACTTGGGCTCCGAAAAAATACTAGAGGTTTGGAAATTACCAGTGTGATACTCCTATCAAAAAGAGAGGGAGACAAAACTATAGTCTGAAAAGCCTTGCATCCATTGTTGGAAAAATGTTGGAATCAATTATTAAGGAAGTCATAGAATCTTTTGATAAATCATCATCTAATTAAGCAGTATCTGCATGGCTTCATGAAAAGGAAATAATTGATATAATTTATCAGAGTTTCTTAAGGAAGTCTCAAACAAAGTGAATAAAGGCAAATCAGAAGATGTATTGTATTTAGACTTGCAGCAGGTATTCAACAAAATACCTCACTAAAGGTTAATGCATAATGTAAGAGCCCACGGTGTTAGTGGCAGAATATTGGTGCGGGTAGGGAATTGCTTAATAGGCAGGCTGGTGGTATGTAACCAGTGGGGTTCCATAGAAAATGATGCTATGATAACAACTGCCTAAAATATATTAATAATTTGGAGAAAGAAAGTTAAAATATTGTAGCCAGATTTAAAGGTAACATGAAAGTGGGTGGAAAGTCAAACTGTGAGAAAGATACAAACAGTTTGCGGATAAATGTTGACAGGTTAAGCAAGTAGGTAAATAGAGGATAAAGTGGGAAAATGTGTGAAGTTGTTCATTTTGGAAGGGAGAACAAAAGAACAGAGTTTTATTTCAATGGAGAAAAACTGCAGAAAGCTGCAAAACAAAGGGGCTTGAAAGTGTTTGTACAAAAAAACACAGATGTACCAGGTATTAAGGAAGGCTAATGGAATGTTGGTTCTTATTTCAAAAGGTTTGTAACATATGAGTAAGGAAGCCTTATTGCAACTGTACAAGATGCTCGTGAGACCTCACTTGGATTACTGTGACCAGATCTGGGCTCCTTATTCAAGGAAAGATATCGCATTATTGGAAGACATTCAGAGAAGATTCACCAAGGTGATCCCTGATAGGGAGGGAATGTCTTATAAGCAACAATTTAACATATTGGGACTCTACTCATTGGAATTTGAAAGAATGAGAGGTGATCTCATTCATCTTAAAGGGGGCTTGACAGTGTAAACGTTGAGGGGATATATGCTATGAAGGGAGACTCTAGGACAAGAGGGTGTAGTCTCAGGATACGGGAGCTCCAATTTAAGATGGAAGAGAGGAGGAATTTCTTCTCTGAGAGAGTTGAGGGTTTTTGGAACTCCTTTTCCTGTTTCTTATGATATTATTAAAATAAAACCTAGAAATTATTGAAAAGATTTCCAACTGAGGGGAGCCCTGATCTCAGAGTATAAAATTTAAACATTTTGAAAATTGGAATCTCACTGGCAATTTTGTCACAGACAAGCAATAGATCCTGATCTATGCTTATAGATAAAACCTAAAGTTTTATTTCTTGTTGATCTTCAAATAACAAAATCCTCAGTTCCACAAAATCGCAGTGATGAGCTGTGGTTTTCTATATTTTAATAAATGAAATATGTACCACAGGGACTCAAGTTCTTATCGAGACAGGCATCTAGAAGATCATAAGACATAGGCATACGATGGCTCAGTGGTTAGCACTGCTGCTTCACAGTTCCAGAGGCCCGCGTTTGATTTCACCCTCAGATGACTGTCTGTGTGGAGTTTGTACATTCTCCCCGTGTTTGTGTGGGTTTCCTCCCACTGTTCAAAGGTGTACAGGCTAAGTGGATTGGCCATGCTAAATTGCCCATAGTGTTCAGGGATGTGTAGATTAGGTGGGTTATGCAGGATGGGGCTGGGTGTAATGGTATGAGTGTTGGTGTGGACATGTTGGGCTGAAGGACCTGTTTCCACACTGTAGGGATTCTATGATGTTGATAATGATAACACTTGGCCATTCAACAGGTTCATGGCTGATCTGAATGACATTCTTCACGTCTACTTTCCCCATAATACTTGATTCATCTAGAATCTACCTCAGCCTTAAATATAGGCAAGATTCTCATCCTTCAACTCCCTGATTTCAAAACTTAATTAATTGTTCTGTATTGATCTTTCAACAGTTCTAAAGATTACATTTGCAAATAATATTTAACACATTTTCAGTTGTTTGATTGCAGACCTGAAAAAAAAGTTTTACTGTCATTATACTTGTGACTTTTAAGGGAGAAAATAAAAGATAATTCCATTAGTTCTGCCATCCCTCAGAGCAATGGATTCAGGTCTGATATGAACACTAGAGAGGAAACATAAAAATGCAAGAATGGATGAATTGAGAAAAAAGAAACTCTCTTTTGATATTATGACCACAATCCAGCTCAAGCACACCCTTTAATGGGATACATGTGGATTCCTAAAAATAACCTTTCTCTCCAAAATGAGGGCTTTCACTTGTGTATTTAGTAACACTATATTAATAAGGATGCCCCCAAATTGCATTTCACTAATGTTTAAATGTAACTTCATTGGTATGTATCTTCTGTGGCGTCAGAAGCTGACCAGTCAAGAAGAAAGAAGATTTCAGCAGATTTCAAATTAATCATTAAAATTATCATTAAATGAAACTTGACTTATAATTAATGTTTCTGTCCATTTCCTTGGTCAAACTTTTGGAATTATGTTGTCCACTTGACACCAGTAGTGTTCAAACTGACAACATCGGAATGGGAGGAAAATTGGATGAGGAGGAACTGAAGAGCCATTAACATAGGTGGCTGTGGTATTATATTGAGATGAGATCAGCATGTGTATAGGAGATAAAGTCACCATATTCATACCTGACTATATGGCTGATTTCTCATCAGAGGAATGTGAGGGGTGGTAGTTTAACCTGAGGGACACCATGCCTCAGATGGGGAGTGAGGTTCAATGGAGCGTCCTTCATGTTAACCTCAGCCTGTATGGTAATGGAACCCACACTGCAGTACAAACCAGGCATTCAGTCAACTGAGCTAACTGATCGCAGAGGGATTCAGCAAGTTAAACAAGAGAAAGGTGTGTCAGTCCACAAGGGCAAGGTGGCCAGGTCTACAGGAGAGATGACCAGGTACATGTGGGTGATATGCCAGGTATGTACAGGAGAGAAGTGCAATGGAAACAGACAAAAGACAGAGCCTGATGCAGCACGATTTCTTAAAATGTTTAGAGATAGAGTTTCAATTTCCTTGACATCTCAGGAAAGCAACACTTCCTTTGGCTGAGATTGTCATGCCAGACACTGTTATCAGCCAGAGGTATCATCTCTATAATCATTTCCTCCAAGTCCTGGTGGATACAGGTTTTCAAAGGTGTTAAAGCTCACTACTGTCCTCATTGTAATGGTCTCTGCCTCAGACATGTACATGTATAAGACATGTGGTGGCTGGAACAATTGCGAGGCCTACTGTTATCAAAATGTCCTGGTGATGAATGTAGCTAAGCTAGAAGCACTCAGGTTCATCTCCCTGCCTGGATGCCCACAGAAACAAATGTTGTCAGCAATCTAAGCAACATCATAGCACCAAGGAGTTTACACATACCACAAGGGATATTTGCCCATCAATGCCAGATGATTCACAAACACATGAAGAAGTTCATGAAGGTCCGTACCCTGGCAACTGTAACAAAGTACACATACTGCATCAGTCAATAATTTGTGACTAGAGATAATGGGAACTGCAGATGCTGGAGAATCCGAGATAACAAAGTATGGAGCTGGATGAACACAGCAGGCCAAGCAGCATCTTAGGAGCACAAAAGCTGAATTTTCGGGCCTAGACCCTTCATCAGAAAAGGGGGATGGGGAGAGGATTCTGAAATAAATGGGGAGAGAGGGGGAGGCGGACTGAAGATAGATAGAGGAGAAGATAGGTGGAGAGGAGAGTATGGGGGGGGGGGGAGGTAGGGAGGGGATAGGTGAGTCCGGGGAGGATGGACAGGTCAAAGAGGCGGGATGAGGTCAGAAGGTAGGAAATGGAGGTGCGGCTTGAGGTGGAAGGAAGGGATAGGTGAGAGGAAGAATAGGTTAGGGAGGTGGGGATGGGCTGGGCTGGTTTTGGGATGCAATGGGGGGAGAGGAGACTTCGAAGCTGGTGAAATCCACATTGACACCATTGGGCTGCAGGGTTCCCAAGCCGAATATGAGTTGCTGTTCCTGCAACCTACAGGTGGCATCATTATGGCACTGCAGGAGGCCCAGGATGGACATGTTGTTTAAGGAATGGAAGGGGGAGTTGAAATGGTTCGCGACTGGGAGGTGCAGTTGTTTATTGCGAACCGAGCATAGGTATTCTGCAAAATGGTCCCCAGGCCTCCGCTTGGTTTCCCCAATGTAGAGGAAGCCACACCGGGTACAGCGGATGCAGTATACCACATTGGCTGATGTGCAGGTGAACATCTGCTTGATGTGGAAAGTCATGTTGGAGCCTGGGATGGGGGTGAGCGTGGAGGTGTAGCACTTCCTGCGGTTGCAGGGGAAAGTGCCTTCTCTCCGGAAGGTAGTCAAGGGTGGGGTTGGAAAAATGTTTTTAGTGGTGGAGTCAGATTGTAGATGGCGGAAGTGTCGGAGGATGATGTGTTGTATCCTGAAGTTGGTGGGGTGGTATGTGAGGATCAGGGGGTTTCTCTTAGGGCAGTTATTGTGGAGGCAGGGTGTGAGGGGTGAGGTGCGGGTGACACGGTTGATGGCGTTCTCGACCACTGCGCAGGGGAAGTTGCGGTCCTTGAAGAACGAGGACATTTGAGATGTACGGGAGTGGAATGCCTCATCCTGGGAGCAGATGCAGCGGAGGCAAAGGAATTGGGAATGGGGGATGGAATTTTTGCAGGAAGATGGGTGGGAGGAGATGTATTCCAGGTAGCTGTGGGAGTTGGTGGGCTTGAAATGGATGTCGGTTTGTAGGTGGTAGTCTGAGATGGAGACAGAGAGGTCGAGGAAGGTGAGGGATATGTTGGAGATGGCCCGGGTGAACTTGTGATTGGGGTGGCAGGTGTTGGTGAAGTGGCCCAGCCTGTCCCCGCCTCCCTAACCTGTTCTTCCTCTCACCTTTCCCTTCCTCCCACCTCAAGCCGCACCTCCATTTCCTACCTACTAACCTCATCCCGCCTCCTTGACCTGTCCGTCTTCCCTGGACTGACCTATCCCCTCCGTACCTCTCCACCTGTACTCTCCTCTCCACCTATCTTCTTTTCTTTCCATCTTCGGTCCGCCTCCCCCTCTCTCCCTATTTATTCCAGAACCCTCTCCCCATCCCCCTCTCTGATGAAGGGTCTCAGCCCAAAACGTCAGCTTTTGTGCTCCTGAGTTGCTGCTTGGCCTGCTGTGTTCATCCAGCTCCACACTTTGTCATCTCGGATTCTCCAGCATTTGAAGTTCCTATTATTTCTTCTTGTTGAGAGCAGCTGCTTTCTTCCTGTCACTGCTGAAGAAAAATACAATCTGTAATTTCAACAATGTTGCAACAGTGAGGCTGGGTGCTGTCATTGCTTTATGTGAACCATCCATCATCAGCACTTGCAACTTTCATCTCCTTAGGTACAGCTAAAACCCCACCATATGGCATAACCATTCAAACACGAGACATGAAACCCAGCAATCAAATAAATCTTCAACAATACTTAAAATTACTTCGGTTAATTCAGTTGCAATCGCTATTCCTAGTTGATTTCCTGTTTCACTCCCCGCACATATCATTCCCTCACTGCATCCCATTCAGAACCTGCATTCGGACTCATATCTAAATGTATAACAGCCACATATATTTGCTGTTCTCAGTCATTGAAAGGCATTGTATAATACTGCTAGAAAGCAGCAAGCGTCGCTGGAAGATAAGAAAAGGCAAGTTATTGCTATATTTTTCCAGTCACTCTCTTTCATTAAAAAACATTTATGAGCTTTTATGCCTCAATTTTATAACAATCAATATCACTTTCAGCAAATCCAGTGAGACTTGAGTTTTCATCAAGCAGTATCAAAGTATGAGTTGCCTTCACTCAGACAAAATGGCAATTATTTGCACGCAAGGTATGGTGAGGTATTACTGTTAAGCATACAAATTGAATTGAATGCATAATTATCAACATTAGATACTAAAGCTTTGAGTAAATAAAATTCAGTTATAGGTGAAGATTTATGGGCAGTTTCAATACATAACTTAATGCATTTATCATATTCCTTTTCTGTTGTTTATCTGAATGAGCTGCCATCAGTTAATATCCTTCCTGCAGCATCAATCAGAAATTCATTACATTTCTTGAGGCTTTGGATGTTGATTTCTGGAATACTGTTGGTGGTTTCTGATAGGAATGATTTAAGTCATTGTAACTATTGAATAAAATCAACAACACAAAATTGCTTTTATGAAGGGCCATTAACTAAGTAACAAATCTCAAGCACTTTACAAGAGTGTAACAATCAAAAGCATTGACGTCAAGTAACATAAAGATATGTTCGGACAGAGTTTGCAGATAGCAAAGGATCAATGGATAGTCAAGGCCAAAACATGTGAGAGTCAGATCCAAATAATTAGAAATCCATTGCTTCTCGAGGAGATTCAAATGCCACTCTTGTTCTTAACGACATAGAGCTGAATGTTACACTATTTTGCCATTTTGTTGAGTTTCTTACAGCGCTTCTCTCTACAATGCTAAACTAGTTATCTCGTGTGATCACCCTAAACCTGTTTCATTAATTAACTCCGACACCCGTAACACCTCTCTTTTCCGATGCTAGCATTTATATTTTGCAGATACCAGTAGCGTGTTGATGAAGATCATAGTCGAGAGGACCACCCTGTGAGAGGTGTCGACCTCTACTCTTGAGGAAGACAGGATGGATGCCCCAGAAGATGCACCAACGGTGTTGCCTCCTGCACCATTTGCCAGCTTGGATTGTGAAGCTTTGGTGGGTACATTAGTTAAATCAAGGTCAGGAATCTCTGCTAGTGAATACAATGCTGCCATGTCTCCACAGCTGACTGGTGAAGAAGTTCCCCAGGTGGGTGGCACTTGAAAGTCTGACAGAGACAAGGCCCCTGATCAGCTCTAGCAGGAGAGGACTGCACAGTGTCAGCCTTTGGTAATTCCATTGAATTAGTAGGCAGGTATAATGGAAGCTCTGGTCACCAGCAATGGAGTACTAAGACTGCAGGAACGCCATTGAGACCCTGCTGGCTGAAGCATGTGATGATCTGGAGCTCAGGTACCTTCATTTATGGCTATACTCAGTCTTGCAAGCACAGCTGATGGTGAAAGCAGAACACATATTTGCAAAGTGAGAACTTATTTACAATGAAGTGTCATCAGTGCCATCAATGTGGCTTTACAAGTTCTTCTTCTTCCTTGCGCTATCACAACGTCACAATGTGCAGGGTTCTGAAGCTGGATTGCAGAGATCTGGTCCTGCATTTGAGCCCATTGGAGGAATGGTTGGGTGTCTCTGGGGTAGAGGGTGCCTTGTGTCTTATCGAGAGACAAGTACACCTTCCTCAGCTTGAAACTTGAGGATGGCCTGGCTATCTCTGGGATGTGCTGAGTGGAGATATCTGAGGAGCTTCTGTGCCATTCCACTAATGCTGGGTGCCTGCTGACACCATCCTGCCTCCTTCTGAGGATAGAGCAGTGAAGGACTGTGCAAATATCGAGCGGATTCAAAATGCTAGACCTGACTCTCCACGGAAGCTGTAAATCTGTTCATGGATTCAACAAAATTACTGAAAAAAACATACAGTGTAGGAGGAGGTCATTTGCTCATTGAGCTTGCACCACTATCGCAGAAGTGGCCTGGAAATACTGTATGTATTGTTCATCATCTGGGTCAGTTCCTACAGTGTGGAGGGTGGAAAATTTAACCCCATTATTTAAAATCGGACGGAGAGAATTACAGACCAGTTTGCCCAGCATCAGTATTTGGGAAAATGCTACAGTATATCATAAAAGATATGATAGCAGAACATTTGGAAAGGATTAACGGGATTGGACAAAGCCTGCATAGCTTTTTAAAAGGCAAAACATGCTTAACAAATCTACTGGAGTTTATTAACAATCAGGGAGGTGATGGCATAGTGGTATTATTGCCACACTATCAACCTAGCTAATTTTTTGGGGACCTGGGTTCAAATCCCACCATGACCCAATTTGAATTAAGAACCTGCTGAAGACCTTGAAATGATTGTTGGGAAAAATAAATCATCTGGCTCACCAATGTCGTTCAGGGAAGGAAGTATGCCGTTCTCACCTGGTCTGGCCTACATGTGACTTAAGACCATAGCAACATTGTTAATTCTCAACTGCTCCTTAAATGGTTCAGTAAGCCATTCAGTTCAAATGGCAGCTAGGAATGGGCAATAAATGAGGGCCAGGCAGCAATGCCAATGTCCCAAGTGTGAATAAAAAAATCTAGCAGAATAGATAAGGGAGAATGAGTGGATATGGTCCATTTGGATTTTCAGTCGGTTTTAGACAGGGCCTCTCATTTAAGTTTAGTGGAAAAAGTTGAAGCCCATGGAGGAAAGATTAATATATTGGCATGGATTGAGAATTTGTTGACAGACAGAAAATAGTTGAGTCGGCCTTTTTCTGAGTGGCAGGCAGTGAATAGTGGGGTACCGCAAGGATTGGACCCCAACTGTTCAAGAGCAGGATGCAGGAGATATATCTTGATGGGAGGCCCAAATGGAATATTGCAAGTTTTCCGATGACACAAAACTGGGCAGGATTGTGAGCTGTGAGGAGGATACAAGAAGGCATTAAGTAATTTAAACAAATTGAGTGAGAGGGCACATGGAAGAGGCAGTATAATGTGGCTAAGTGTGGAATTATTCATTTCAGTGCAAAAAAAGGAAGAATTTTATTTAAAAGTGATGCCTGGACTGGAGGGCTTATCTTATGAAGAGAGGTTGACTGAGCTCGGTCTCTTTTCATTGGAGAAAAGGAGGAGGAGAGGGGACCTAATTGAGGTATACAAGATAATGAGAGGCATAGATAGAGTTGATTGCCAGAGACTATTTCCCAGGGCACAAATGGCTAGCACGAGGGGTCATAGTTTTAAGCTGGTTGGTGGAAAGTATAGAGGGGATGTCAGAGGCAGGTTCTTTACGCAGAGAGTTGTGAGAGCATGGAATGCGTTGCCAGCAGCAGTTGTGGAAGCAAGGTCATTGGGGCGATTTAAGAGACTGCTGGACATGTATATGGTCACAGAAATTTGAGGGTGCATACATGAGGATCAATGGTCGGCACAACATTGTGGGCTGAAGGGCCTGTTCTGTGCTGTACTGTTCTATGTTCTATGTTCTATGTTCTATATCTGGGAATATGGATGTACAAAGGGATCTGGGTATTGTTGGACAGCAGCCAATGAAAGTTGATGGGCAGGAGCAGCAAGCAATTTGAAAAATGAATGGTAAATTGGCCTTCATTGTAAGAGGATGAATTTAGAAGTTGGCATGTCTTGCCACAGTAATACACAGTTTTAGAACATAGAACATAGAACATAGAACATTACAGCACAGTACAGGCCCTTCGTCCCTCGATGTTGTGCGAACCTGTCATACCGATCTCAAGCCCATCTAACCTACACTATTCCATGTACGTCCATATACTTATCCAATGACGACTTAAATGTACCGAAAGTTGGCGAATCTACTACCGTTGCAGGCAAAGCGTTCCATTCCCTTACTACTCTCTGAGTAAAGAAACTACCTCTGACATCTGTCCTATTCTTTCACCCCTCAATTTAAAGCTATGTCCCCTCGTGCTCACCATCACCATCCTAGGAAAAAGGCTCTCCCTATTCACCCTATCTAACCCTCTGATTATTTTATACGTTTCAATTAAGTCACCTCTTAACCTTCTTCTCTCTAATGAAAACAGACTCAAGTCCCTCGTAAGACCTTCCCTCCATACCAGGCAACATCCTAGTAAATCTCCTCTGTACCCTTTCCAAAGCTTCCACATCCTTCTTATAATGCGGTGACCAGAACTGTACACAACACTCCAAGTACGGCCGCACCAGAGTTTTGTACAGCTTCACCATAACCTCTTGGTTCCTGAATTCAATCCCTCTATTAATAAAAGCTAAAACACTGTATGCCTTCTTAACAGCCCTGTCAACCTGGGTGGCAACTTTCAAGGATCTGTGTACATGGACACCGAGATCTCTCTGCTCATCTACACTACGAAGAATCTTACCATTAGCCCAGTACTTTGCCTTCCGGTTACTCCTACCAAAGTGCATCACCTCACACTTGTCCGCATTAAACGCCATTTGCCACCTCTCAGCCCAGCTCTGCAGCTTATCTATGTCTCTCTGCAACCTACAGCATCCTTCGTCACTATCCACAACTCCACTGACCTTAGTGTCGTCTGCAAATTTACTAACCCATCCTTCTACACCCTCATCCAGGTCATTGATAAAAATGACAAACAGCAGTGGACCCAACACTGACCCTTGTGATACACCACTAGTAACTAGTCCCCAGGATGAACATTTCCCATCAACTACCACCCTCTGTCTTCTTTCAGCAAGCCAATTTCCGATCCAAACTGCTATATCTCCCACAATTCCATTCCTCTGCATTTTGTACAATAGCCTACTGTGGGGAACCTTATCGAACACCTTGCTGAAATCCGTATACACCTCAACAACCAGTTTACTCTCATCTACTTGTTTGGTCACCTTCTTAAAGAACTCAATAAGGTTTGTGAGGCATGACCTTCCCTTTACAAAACCGTGCTGACTATCCGTAATCAATTTATTCTTTTCTAGATGATTATGAATCCTATCCCTTATAACCCTTTCCAACACTTTACCAACAACTGAGGTAAGGCTCACTGGTCTATAATTACCAGGGTTGTCTCTACTCCCCTCTTGAACAGGGGAACGACATTTGCTATCCTCCAGTCGTCTGGCACTATTCCTGTAGACAATGACGAATTAAAGATCAGTGACAAAGGCTCGGCAATCTCCTCCCTGGCTTCCCAGAGGATCCTAGGATAAATCCCATCTGGCCCAGGGGACTTATCTATCTTCACCCTCTGTAGGGTTTCTAATACCTCTTCCTTGTGAACCCCAATCCCACCTAGTCTAATAGCCTGTATCTCAGTATTCTCCTCGACCACATTGTCGTTTTCTAGAGCGAATACTGTTGAAAAATATTCATTTACTGCTTCCCCTATCTCCTCTGACTCCACACACAACTTCCCACTACTATCCTTGATTGCCCCTAACTTTAGTTTTGGTAGGGTTCTTAAGGCTCTGTGGTAGTGCTCCTACCTCTGAGCCAGGATGCTTCAGTTCATGTCTCACCTGCTCTAGTGGTGTGCAATAATAGCTCTGAACAGACTGATTAGAAAATATAAATACAAAGCTTTGATAAAACCACATCTGGAATACTGTTTCAGATACAGTAGGAACTGCAGATGTTGAAGAATCTGAGATAACAAGGCGTAGAGCTGGATGAACACAGCAGGCCAAGCAGCATCAGAGGGACAGGGAAGGTTTGTTTTCTGAAGAAGGGTCTAGGCCTGAAACGTCAAGGATAAGAAGGGATATGACTGAAATGCATACATGCTAACAGGATTGGATAGACTAGATGTGGGGAAGTTGTTTTCCCTAGTTAGTGAGCTGGTGGTGAGGGAACACAATCTCAGGCTATGCAATTGTTATTTTGGACTGAAACAAGGAAAACTTTCCTCACTCAAAGCATCGCGAACCTGTGGATGCCATGTCACTGAATATGTTTAAGAGTAGGATAAGCTTTTAGGTGTTGAAGGCTTCAAGGCATAGGGGGAGAGAGTGGGAATATGGCATTGATATAGTGTATCAGCCATGATCACATTGAATGGAAGAGCAGGTTTGAAGAGCTGAATGGCTGACTCCTAATTTCCTAGTTCCTTGTTTAAAAATTGGAGCAATTTCTATTTTGATCCAATGAGAAACTCACACAGCCATTGGAATGGTTGTAACGCACCACACTGAGAATTAGCAAAACAGCTCTGTGATTTTTCCTTTGAGTGCTGATTGGCAATGATTGATACACGTAAACGATAACGTATATTGGATATTTAAATTTTCTTCTGTTGTATTGGACCAGCTGCTTTAGCAGGCTTCAGTCATTGTCGAAATATTTGCGTCTGTCATTCCATACTCCAATCATAAACACATTTCAAAACAACTTGGCTTGTCAGTGTCACAGTAAGTTTTGTTCCAGGAATTTCTCATAGATTTGGCAGATAAAGGTTTGTCAGGATTTGATGTTTGGACCCAGAATTGGCACTGGAAAGTCAACATGTGCCCAATCGCACAGGAGAGATTAGAGACCAAAATAGATCTGTGCAGTAAATTTGCAGGAAATAGCCATGCCCTTTATGTTAATCATATTGTTGGTTCACAACATGCTAAAAGACAGGGCAGCAAGAACTTTATTTGTCATTCTTGCGATCTAAAGACATTCTTCACCTTTTAAAGGAAATGTGCACTTTAGCCAAGGGTAGTACTGACCAGATTTTGATCAGAATGTCAGAACAAAAAGATGGCGGAAGGGTTTCCTGAATTCTCAAGTGTTTTAACAGCGCTGGTGGTACAGAGTCATCAAAATGCCACATAATGATCATAAAATGTCTAATCTTACTGATCATTGCAAGTGGCAGAGATCATTCACAATGAAGTAACTAATGCAGCCTGAGCTCTTTCTTACTGTTCAGAAACAGAACTGACCCAATCATATAAATATTGTAGCTATAAAAGCAGGTCTGACACATGGAATTTTGTGGTGATTAACTCACTTCATGTCTCCACACTATCTATTCACCATCTTGAGTGTGATGAATACTCTTCATTTGCTTGAATCAGTGCAGCTCCAACCAGAAGATTGACATCATCGGAGGTGAAGTAGCTCACTTAATTTGTACCTCATCCACCACCTCCCACATTCATTTCCTTCACCGCAGATCTAACAATGGGAGCTCTGTGTGCCATTTACAAAATGCAGTGGATTAAATCATCCAGACTCCTTTGGCAACTCCTTCCAAACACACAAACTCTATGACGTGGAAGGTCAAGGGCAGAAGGTGCATGTGAACACCACCACTTGCAAATTCCTCTCCAGAGCACACATCATCATGACTTGGCAATATCTTGCCATTCTGTCATTGTTGCTGGATCAAAATTCTGGGATTCAATTTCTAACAGCATTGTCAGTATACCCACCCCACAATGACAATAGTAGTTCAAGAAGGCATCTCATCACCGTGACGATTAGAAATGGGCAATTCATGCTCGTTGAGGTAGCGACAGCGACGTTCCATGAACAAATGGAGAAAAGCCAGTTTCTCATTAGGATTTCCAGCCCTGCAGATTTTACAGTTATTTTTGTAATAACTTTTCAAGGAGGTGACAAACGTGTTCGGTGAGGGTAGAGCACTAGATATTGTTTACATGGATTTCAGCAAGGCTTTCAACAAAGGTCCCTCATGTTATGCTCATCCAGAAGATTAAGATGCATGGAATCCACAGTGACTTGGCAGTGTGGATTCAGAATTGGCTTGTCCATAGAAGGAAAAGGGTAGTGATGGAAGGGTCTTTTCAGCCCGGAGGTACGTGACTAGTGGTGTTCCTCAGGGATCCATACTGGGACCTTTGCTGTTTGAGATATATATGAATGAACATGTAGTTTTATGGGTTAGTAAGTTTGCAGATGATACAAAGGTCAATGGAGTTGTGCATCGTGTAGAAGGTTGTCAAAGGATTCAGCAGGATATAGATGAAGATATGGCCAGGGAAATGGCAGATGGACTTCAATCCAGATAAGTGTGAGGTGCTGTACTTTGGGAGTTCAAATGTTAAGGAAAAACATACACTTAATGACAGGATCCTGAACGGCATTGATGTGTAGAAGATCTTGTGACTCAAGATGTTAGCTCTCTGAAAGTAGCACGCAAGTAGATAGAGTGGTAAAGAAGGCACATAGCATGCTTGCCTTTATTGTTCGGGGAATTGAGTATAAGAGTCAGGATGTTATGTTGTAACTTTATAAGACTTTGCTTAGGCTACATTTAGAGTATTGTGATGAATTCTGGTTGCCACATTACAGAAAGAATATGGAGACTTTGGAGAAGGTGCAGAAGAGGTTTACCAAGATGCTGTCTGAATTGGAGGATACGAGTTCCAAGGAGAGGACAGAAAAACTTGGGTTGTTTTCTCTGGAGTTGCAGAGGTTGAGATGTCTAAAACGAGGGAGTGTGCATTTATTAGTAGCGGTATGGAAAGTGTTGCCATGGGTGGTGGTGGAGACAGATACTACAGGAACATTTATAAGCACATGAATATGCACGGAAGGGAATGATATGGACAAAGGGCAAGCAGAAGGGATTAGTTTAATTTGGCATCATGTTTGGTACAACATTTTGAGCCGAAGGGTCCATTCCTGCACTGTGGTGGTCTATGTTCCAAATTTGGCACATTTCTATAACAACCATAAATAATTATTCATTTCTTTTCTTTTCACTCAGTAATGACTATCAAGAAATTTGAACAACAAACATCAAAAGAGCCAGTGAATCATAATTAGGATCAGTGATTGTTAGCTGTAAAAAGGTTCATCTTGATCCAATTTGTGACTTTTAAATTGACATAACAATACTAGACTTCAGAGACAGAGCAGTAAATGTTCTCTTGACTTGAGCAATGGCTGTGGTACCACACAAAGACCAAAATTCTAAACAGAATCTTTTCTAATATTTCCCCAATGTATATTTTATGACTGTCATTTATTTCTATTTCTGTTAAATATTTGATCAATTTAAATTTGAGCTTATGTTTATTGGGAAACAGAACATTTTTCCCTTTTTAAGCGGGATGTCAGCATGAAAATACAGGAAACCTGTCTTCACTATTTATAGAGAGAGTAGGAACTGCCGATGCTAGAGAATCTGAGATAACAAGGTGTCGAGCTGGATGAACACAGCAGGCCAAGCAGCATCAGAGGAGCAGGAAAGCTGACATTTTGGGTTTTCTGAAGAAGGGTTTAGAACCAAAACCATACATTATCTTATAAGTTTCTATTAGATCTCCCCTCAACCTTCTAAACTCTAATGAATACAATCGCAGGATCCTCAGCCTTCCTGCTCTTCTGATGCCGCTTGGCCTGCTGTGTTCATCCAGCTCTACACTTCACTACTTATATTTTTGTTTAGCTTTCCCCATTTTAAAATATGCACTGGTTAACATTGACTATAAGCTTATACTGTAAAATGAACATCTGTAAGACCATAAGACAGTTAAACATGGGAGTAGAAATTAGGCCATTCAGCTTATCACGTTTGCTCTGTCATTGAACCATAGCTGATACATTTCTCAATGTCATTCTCTCAATTTCTCCCTGTAACCCTTGATCTTCTTGGCAGTCAAGAACCTATTGATCTCTGTCTTAAATATACTCAGTGATCTGGCCTTCACAGCCTTCTGTGGCAATAAATTCCATAGATTCACCACTCTATGGCTAAAGAAATTTCTCCTCATCTCCAATCTGAAGGGTCTTCCCTTACTCTGAGGCTGTGCCCTTGGGTTCAAATCTCAACTGCCAATGGAAACATCTTCCTAATATCCACTCTGTCCAGGCCGATCAATTTTCAACACCTCAGGAGCGTGTCCAGCGGAGATTCACATGGATGATCCCTGGAATGGTAGGTTTAATGCACGACGAATGGCTGAGGATCCTGGGATTGTATTCATTAGAGTTTAGAAGGTTGAGGGGAGATCTAATAGAAACTTATAAGATAATGTATGGTTTAAAAAGGGTGGACACCGGAAGTTGTTTCCTTTAGGTGGGGAGACCAGGACCCGTGGGCACTGCCTTAGAATTAGAGGGGGTAAATTTAAAACTGAAATGAGATGACATTTCTTCAGCGAGAGAGTGGTGGGACTGTGGAATTCACTGCCACAGAGTGCAGCGGAGGCCGGGACATTAAATGTCTTCAAGGCGGAGATTGATAAATTCTTGATCTCACAAGGAATCAAGGGCTATGGGGAGAGTGCAGGGAAGTGGAATTGAAATGGCCATCAGCCATGATTAAATGGCAGAGTGGACTTGATGGGCCGAATGGCCTTACTTCCACTCCTATGTCTTATGGTCTTAATCCGCAATTTTTAATTAGATTCCACCCCACGTCATCCTTCTAAACTCCATCGAGCGCTGACCCAGAGTCCCCAAATATTCCTCATTTATTTGTCCTTTTACTTGTATGGGACAGGCAAAAATCTGGGACATTTTTGCCTATACATTTGGGAATTATTACCAACGAACCCAACTTTAATAGTGCTTTGGGGGACACTTTATTTAAAAAACCTATAATGTCCATGTAGACAAAAACCACAATGACAAAAAGCAGTTAATCTCAGCAGTGATAAATTGCATGCAAGCAATTGTTGAGATGAGCAGGCAAATTTTGTGGCACTTAAATACAATAGTTTACTTGGAAATTCAAGCTGTATTCTGACGCAAAATTGGAAAGCTTAACAGCAAATTAGTCAGCCATGTTTGGAATTCCCTGAAGTGAGAGGCTGAATTGCAACAAGAACAATTAAAACCTCACGACTGCGAGCAATACGTGTTCAAAACAAAGTTTCCTGTGGTTATTACTTGTGTCAACGTATTTTTCTCATTAAACGTATCTGTATTCCAGTTTTAAAATGACGAGTGGTGTTCATACTATTTGTCACACAGTGACAACAACTTCTAGCCAGTGGTGATGCTTTATCCCATCAGTTCTGAGTCTCCTAGGTGTTTAATCTGATATACAGAGAAACTCACCATGTGCAATATCCTAGGAGACAAATTAGTACTCTCCATTTCCAGCTTGGAGTTCTAAATGTTTCTTGTCAGAAAGAAAAATCCTCATTCTTCATTTCAAATCAAGAATGATGAGTAGTATCAAAGGCATATTAAATTTTGTGATATAGCCTGATCAAGGAAATCTATTTCCCTTCTAAAATCCAGCATGATAAGTTATGTCCTTTGGATGTTAAAGGTGGACTTCACTATCATGAATCAAGCATGCCAAATGAGCCAAAAAATCTGATCTAAGCATAAGTAATCTTTTAAGGATGAACAGTAAGGTAATTTTGAATGTTGTGAATCAGATCAAGAATCAGGCATCTTGATAAATTGTAAAGGGAGTGCAATCGAATCATTTATGTTCAGAACCTCCCTTCTGTAAAAACAATCAAACAGCAGTTTATAAATAGGCATTCAATTTCACATTAATAACATCAAAGAAAACACATGAATGTGAGCATAAAAATCTGGGATTCATTCAACCCTGACTAGTATTAGATTTATAACATTTGTAAGAATGTTAAGTTTTGGAGCCGCAGTTTTAAATTTTAAAGAGTTTGGAAGTAGTCATGTGACTTGTTCTAAAGTCAGCCTGATGACAAGCTTTGGGTTTGCTTGGTAACAGTAAAAGGGGACACAGAATGTTTTAACAGGAAGAAAATGCAATATTGTTAACACCGGATAGACCAGATTTCTGATTCTAGGTAGTTGCACCAACGTGGGAGAAATCCCGCTTTGGCGATTGTGATGTTTAGAAATAGTCACCTATGCTTGGTTTGGTGGGTGGGTGGAAGGGGTGGAGGTAGGGCAGGGAGGGAAGGTGAGGAGCAGAGGTAGGCAGTTGCAGGCTTTACTGGGAGTCAGGTCAGGCAACCCAGGAAGAGCTGAGGAGGCTGCCTGTTCTCAAGGGCATCTGTCTCAGAGCTCCAACACAGTGGCCCAAAATTAGAAGAAAAATATATTAAAAAAGTGTTCAGTCCTCACACCTCACAACTCCCTCACTCCACCCAACCATTCCACACTACTTGTGCCCAATCCACACCAAACTCCCGCCACATTAAACACTCCACCCATTCCCTATTGCCTCATATTCATGCTTTATCTATTTACTCCCAACTGTCCAACTCCCATTGCCATTTGTACTCCTTCACCAACTTAATACCTTGTGATGGTGTCCCTGAAGTGAGCCAATAAATTTGTGTTCAAGTCCCGAAATGTGTCACAGCACACCTAAAAGGATTGATTATAATAAGTACTTTTCCCTTTAACCCATATCAATTCACAAGTACCCATGTACACAGAAGAGAAAAATGAAGTTCTATATTGCAGGCCGTATTGTAACAAGAAAAACATTCTCATTCACCAAAAGAAACACTCCTTGACAGTTTCAAGTGATTATGCACCTTTCACCCACAATCTTCTCAGTTAACCATCCTAACGTAATAGGTTTATGCGTGATATAATTACATAACTCGTGAACAAATAATAATTACCGAGTTCTCTTTAATATTCCTGTTGCTATCCTTTAATTTATCGAAAAAAAACCTTTAAACTCGCTTGTGAGAAAGTGCATCTGCATTTACAAATAACATTCAATCCAACACTTCAAGTATTTTGGCAATTATTCACTATTTGAAAAAGTTAATTGCAAAAAATCAGAAAATCGTAGATGAAATAATCTAATATCTTGTCAAGAAATTGTTGGACCTACATTAAGAATGCAATGATTGTACAATGTTTTGGAATAGATTTGTAGCTCGGGTTGTGGATATTGTGGTTGGTTGGCTTGCTGAACTGGCTCGTGTTTTTCTGCAGGCGTTTCATTGCCTTGCTGAGTAACATCATTGGAGGCTGTATAACTTTTTAAAAATTTCTTGATCAATGAAAGCCAGTATTAATTTGTAAGGGATACGCCATGCCTGACAAAATTTACTTAGTTGTGAAGAGGTGACTGACGTAGTGGACAACACAATACTTTTGGCAGTTCCTGATTTACAGTTCCACAGTTCTTTTGGTTTTTATACTGTATTTTTGTCTGTTATCTATAAAATGCCCACAGGCTTTTAAGGCTTAGCTAAAATTCAAATTCATGAAATAGAAGGTAATTATTGAAAAGTTAGGAAATTGATTCAGTGGCAAAAATCCAGAGAGCAAGTCTAACAGGCAGGCATTTTATTTTAATAAAATGTGAGGCTGGATGAACACAGCAGGCCAAGCAGCATCTCAGGAGCACAAAAGCTGACGTTTCGGGCCTAGACCCTTCATCAGAGAGGGGGATGGGGAGAGGGAACTGGAATAAATAGGGAGAGAGGGGGAGGCGGACCGAAGATGGAGAGTAAAGAAGATAGGTGGAGAGAGTATAGGTGGGGAGGTAGGGAGAGGATAGGTCAGTCCAGGGAAGACGGACAGGTCAAGGAGGTGGGATGAGGTTAGTAGGTAGCTGGGGGTGCGGCTTGGGGTGGGAGGAAGGGATGGGTGAGAGGAAGAACCGGTTAGGGAGGCAGAGACAGGTTGGACTGGCTTTGGGATGCAGTGGGTGGGGGGGAAGAGCTGGGCTGGTTGTGTGGTGCAGTCGGGGGAGGGGACGAACTAGGCTGGTTTAGGGATGCAGTAGGGGAAGGGGAGATTTTGAAACTGGTGAAGTCCACATTGATACCATATGGCTGCAGGGTTCCCAGGCGGAAGATGAGTTGCTGTTCCTGCAACCTTCGGGTGGCATCATTGTGGCAGTGCAGGAGGCCCACGATGGACATGTCATCTAGAGAATGGGAGGGGAAGTGGAAATGGTTTGCGACTGGGAGGTGCAGTTGTTTGTTGCGAACCGAGCGGAGGTGTTCTGCAAAGCGGTCCCCAAGCCTCCGCTTGGTTTCCCCAATGTAGAGGAAGCCGCACCGGGTACAGTGGATGCAGTATACCACATTGGCAGATGTGCAGGTGAACCTCTGCTTAATGTGGAATGTCATCTTGGGGCCTGGGATAGGGGTGAGGGAGGAGGTGTGGGGACAAGTGTAGCATTTCCTGTGGTTGCAGGGGAAGGTGCCGGGTGTGGTGGGGTTGGAGGGCAGTGTGGAGCGAACAAGGGAGTCACGGAGAGAGTGGTCTCTCCGGAAAGCAGACAGGGGAGGGGACGGAAAAATGTCTTGGGTGGTGGGGTTGGATTGTAAATGGCGGAAGTGTCGGAGGATGATGCGTTGTATCCGGAGGTTGGTAGGGTGGTGTGTGAGAACGAGGGGGATCTTCTTAGGGCGGTTGTGGCGGGGGCGGGGTGTGAGGGATGTGTTGCGGGAAATACGGGAGACGCGGTCAAGGGCGTTCTCGATCACTGTGGGGGGAAAGTTGTGGTCCTTAAAGAACTTGGACATCTGGGATGTGCGGGAATGGAATGTCTTATCGTGGGAGCAGATGCGGCTCAGTTCGCAACAAACAACTGCACCTCCCAGACGCAAACCATTTCCAATTAATATTTCCACAGTACTTCCCCAACGCTGAAATTTGTTATTGATGAATGGCTTCACAGTTTGAGGTTGCCTCATTCATCATTATGTTGTGACGTTGAAATTCTGCCAACAGCTTCAAATTTTAGTGTCTCCAATTTTTGAAAAAAAAAGACTCAAATGAGCTCCATTCATTCCACGTCAAGCAGAATGGGTTAATAAGTATCAATCTACAATGGATTCAAAAAGGGGGGTGGGACATAAACTCCTGCGGGTAATTACATCATTTGTCACTCCTCCTCTTGTGAAGCAAATAATTGAATATACTTTTAGGGAAGGAAAAGTCCACCCTTTGTTAAATTTACCTTTTCTAAACTCTTCGTCCACAGTAAGTTGTATTTACAACAATCCAATTTCTCTAACACTTGGATATTAACAATGAGCCAATCTTATCACCTGGAATGAAAGATTAATTAACATTAAAACAGCATTTAGAAGTTCACTCCAGCCAGTAAATGAAATTACAAGCATGATTATTTCTGGAATTAAAATTTACCCAAGACCAAACACAACACGGAGCTAATTCCAAAAAGTAAATTTAACTGAGTTGTACAAACCAAAATTTTGAATCAGCATTTCACAGATTTTTTTTTGCTTTACACAATCACTGATGCTTTCTTAAATGGACATTACATTACCCATACACAGATGGAGGCACACAACGTATGTTCAAAACACCATATGTTCTCAAAATGCAAACTAACTTCAGAATATCCCCAGATCTTGAGTTCCAGGGAATAAAAATACACAAATCATACAAGACGACATTTAGCAACTGACAAACAAAGCTGCATTCAAGCCAGACCAGAAAAAGTTAACACATCTACTAAATTCAGTGTACCTGTAAAGGGCAGAAACCTGGCCTCCAGATCCCTTTTCTTCGGTTATAACCATGCCCCATCTATTTGAGCATTCTAATTGTGCCAACATGTTAGCTACAGACATGAATCTAGAGTCTGCTGCATTCCACAGAGCATGAAGTTGCTCTTCCTTTGTCTTGTACGGTTTTCTGAATCCCATCCTCATCGCCAAAAATGGCTTGGATCACAGAATCTATTGAAGTATTTTCTTTTGGATTCAGATAAATGTAGTTAAGAGAAGGTTTGATGACAGCTTTTTCTTTAAATATGATCATTTATTGATTTATAATAAAAGATAAAAAAAATAAACACTTATCAAGTAAGTAAATAGGATGTAAAAGAGTGTGGAAAAAAACAATAAGCTTTATACCTTCTGCCTATCTGGGATTGTCTCCAAGATTACCCCCAGAAACCCCTCCCTTTACTTCATTATCTTTCCATGCAAGTGAAGGAGATACAACATCAGCCCTTTGCATTATTCCTCTGTACTGTTGTGAGAACCCACATACTTTATTTTTGTTTCTCGGTATTATAAACTGAAATGGAAATGGAACAATTAAATAGTAGAATTTTGCAACTTAGAAATCAGTTTTTAAAGTTACTGTACCGTAGAATAGAATGTTAACTTTTGGAAGAGAAAAGTGGAAGAATTTGAGACTGAATGGCACCAAGAATCTTTTGTTTCGTCTCTCAACAGGCCTTTGATTTGTCGAGCTTCAGATTATAAAAAAACACCATCAAGGGCAAATATCATGATTAACGAGTGGAAAACATTCAAAAACTACAAAGAGACAGCATCCCTCTCACTCTCCATGAGGGGAGAAAAAAGCAAGTAAACTTAAATATTTAAGAAAAAAGGCCTCAGATCACTGACTCAACCATCAAATTGAGGAACAACCTTCACTGTACGGACAACAGTGTCTTCTTGCAAAAGTCAAAAGGTTTGTGAGGAACAATATTTTTCACCTTGTGGTCTAAACTTTTGATTTTTAGAATGTTAATTACTCTGTCTATTTTCCACTTTAACCCATAGAGTGTATGCTAAACCATTTGTCTTTTATTTGTCTTAAGTGTATGTGTGCTTTTGGGCTTTCAAAAGTATAGAGTTAAGGTTGTGCAAAATAGGTATTCCTCCTTTTCACTGTTCTTGTTAAAATTAACATTTTTCACAATGAATTTTTTTTAACTGTTAAAATATTACTTTTGCCCTGAATAGCAGACAGTCATGCAAATTAGTCATTTGGGATTTTACAGATTTTCTGATGACTTGTAAAATAGTAAGGCATGTTTATTGTTGCATCTTTCCCAGTTACGTCTATTACACCATTCAAAGTCACAAATTCCAGATGTTACTAATTTACTCCTTTCAAGTTAATAATCTGTGCTCACTATTCAAAATGAGGCCAGATGTACCAAATGCAGACTGGATAGCCATTTTGCAGAACACTTCTGTTCACGTTACAAGTTTGACCCCAGGCTTACACTTCATTTTTTTCAACTTTGACCTTAATGTGCATGGCAACCTGCAGAGATCCAGTCAAAACAGTTGCAAAGGGTAGAATCTGATTTCGGATAGGCATTTTACAGACTTCTGGCTCAAAACCTCTATCCTCATTTTGTTTCATTTTCCTTTGCACATTTGTTTTTGTTTCTCTTGTGTTTCTCTTCTTTCCTTTTTCTCTTGCAGATGAAATCTATTTGGATCCTACCATTTACATTTTGCTTTGTTTGCTTTACTTGTCACTTTGTTTACTTTATTTTACCACTCTCTTTGACCTTGAACATTGAAACCTCTTGTCATTTAATCCTTTCTGCCTTCTACTTCATCACAGACTTTCTCAGTCATTGTTCTTCCTATGGCCCTCCTCTTTTCACGTACTCAAAAGTGATGGCATCTCTAACAATTCCCAGTTCTGATGAAAGGTCTCTGGCTTGAAAATTGATTCCTGCTTTTCTTTCCACAGAGCCTACTAGAGCTGCTGTTTCTAGGATTTTTGTTTTTACTTCATACTTATTATTGACTTAGATGATGAATGAGAAAACCACAATGTTGTTAACTTTTAAATAAATTTTGATAGACTATTGGCAGATGGGGAAAAAGTGGCAAATGGAACAAACAGTATATTTTCCCAATGATATGTAACTAGGAACAGAGAAGATAAGAAACTGACACTGGATGTATCAGGCATTAAAAGAAGCAAAAATGGTGATGGAATGCTGGCATTTCTTTCTATCTGGATGACTATAAGAGGGAAGAGATTATGCCTGACATACACAAAGCACTGGTTGGACCACAGCTGGAACATGACAGATTAGGAAAGACTTAGCCTTGGATCGTCACATCAGTTAAAACATTCTGCTGGAATGAAGCTCACTGGTTTTGAAAGATTAAATTAGAATAGAATATATTCGAACAGAATTCCTACAGTGTGGAAATAGGCCATTCAGCCCATCGAGTCTATACTGACCTTCTGAAGAGCATACCATTCAGACCCACTTCAAAAGGATTTGTTGCTTAAAATGTTAAGAGTTGATTTGATCACTTTTTAAGATGAAAAGGAACAGATAGCATGGATAGATCAAAGCTACCTGTGTGGTTTGGGAGGACTAGGAGTAAGGGGCATTGTATGACAATTATAGCCAGACTTTCAGGAAACAGTTTGTACAGGTTTAGACTTCACTTCTGAAACTGGTAATTGATGTCAGAACAATTATTAACTTTAAATATGCAATGAATAATTTTTTGTTAACCAAAGGTATTGGGTAAAATAGGCAGAACACAATCTGGGGCAATGTGAAAACATACACTTTGGCAGAAAGAGTAGAGGAGCTGAATACATTTTAAATGGCTAAAGGCTACAATAACCTGTAGAACAGTGATTTGTGAATCCTTGTCCATGAGTCACAAAATGCTAGACTCTGGTTCAGTGAGTAATATGGAAGATAAATGGAGTATTGGTGCTTATTTTAAAAAGACTAGAATATAAAAGTAAAAACATTTTCCTAAAGCTTTTCTAGGCACCAGTCAGATCATAAGTGGAATACTGTGACAAGCATAGAGGGCGCTGGAGACACTCAACAGGCCAGATGGTATCTTTGGACAACTGTCCACAGACGCTGCTAGACCTGTTGAGATACTCGAACATCCTTTGTGTTTATTTCAGGTTTTCAGCATCCACATTGCTTGTATTACAGGAATACTATAAACAGTATATTAAAGGAAAAATATTCTGGCGTTGGAGGAAGTCCAGAGAAGCTTCACTTGACTGATATCAGGAATGTTGGAACTGCCTTGTGAGAGAGATTCAGCAGGTTGGACTTGTACTCATTGGAATATACGTGAATGAGAGGTGATTTTATTGAGACATACTAGATTCTTCAAAGAATTGATAAGGGAAATGTGGAAAGGTTGTATCCTCTTGTGGAAGAATCTATGACCAGAGAGGCATAATCTCAGAATAAGGGGTCGCACATTTAAGACAGAGATGAGGAAGAATTTCTTTCCTCCGATTGGTGTGGAATCTATGAATTTACCATGGGAGGAGGGGGAGTGCTGAGGCTGGTCATTAAGTTTATTCAAAGCTGAGATAGTCACAATTTTCATCAAAGGTTATGGAGAAAAAGCTGGATAGTGGAGTTGTGAATGGCAAAAATAAGTAGGCTGAATTGTCTACTTCTGCTCCTACAAGATCATGTCTTAAGGCACAGGGTGCAAATGTATGTATATGGTTTCAAAGAGAAATCAGCTTTGATATAGTTGAATGGCAGAACAGTCTGGAGGGCTACTATGTTGCCAAATAGAAGGAAGGCACCCTGATGCCCTTGGGTGGCTATAACCTATTGCTGTGAGCACCTCTCCAATTCCACCACCTTGTTCTTTTCTGTACCAGCTTTGCGATATCTCCTGCACACTGCACATAATCATACTGCACACAAAGAAATAGCTCAAGCAAATCTTGTGAGCAGAAATCCTAATGTGAAAATGAAGGCATGCTGCAATACTCAGTGAAGTCATTGTCAGATAGTACAAACCACCAGACACTCCTACTCACTCTGCAACTGCTGGTAGAAATTAATTAGCACCCAGCCTGAAAATGGTCGATGATGCCTTTAAATGGTGGGTTGTTTCCTGCTGCTGAACACATGTTCAACTGGGAGAAATTAATAGACGGTGTTTACTGGAATAAAGAGGCCAAAAATGACATTGCTCAACATAAAGTCTGCATTCCACACTAACTGATGTAGCAATCTTTCTGCTCTTCTTTTTTTCTGGCATAAACACTTAGCATCCAGTTTAATGATCTGGACAAAATGGTGTCTGGTATAGCCAGCGCCTGAAGTGCATACTTTTGGATCAAACACCACCTCGGGTATTCCATAAATAAGTCTTTCAGCTCTAACGTTTGATTCTTGTACACTAAAATTGATCACGGTGATTGCCGTGTCCTACTGCATTCTGACTTCTCATAGATGGGTGACATTTAGGCTGAAGTGTTTGGAAAAAATCGATTAATTATTTTATTTATTAATTAATAAGATGGTGGGTTACTTAATAAAGCTATTATTAACAAATATCCAAATTAGCTTGTATAATTAAACACCTAACTATGTAACTTTGCCAAGTTCATTATTTTCCTTTTAAAGCAGGTACAAATTGACATAGATTTTTGGCATCTCTAACATAAAACTAAACTAAGCCTACAATCACCTTAAAGAAAACCCTATATTGGATATCCAGTATTTTACAAGTTCGGAACCATCTTGTATTTCCCTCAGGCTAGAAGGTATAGGAGTGGAATTAGGCCATTCAGCCTATTTCGTCTGCCCTGCAATTCAATCATAGCTGATATGTTTCTCGGTCCCATTCTCCTGCTTTCTCCCCGTAATTTTTAATCCCCTTACCAAACAATAACCTATCTAACGCAAAGACAAAAACAAAGTTGCTGGAGAAGCTCAGCAGGTCTGCCAGCATCTGTGAAGGCAGAAACAGTGTTATCTTTTCGGTTCCGGTGACCCTTCCTCAGTTTTGCCACAGTTCTTTTGGTTTTGATTTAATAGCCTATCTAACTCCATCTTAAAGTCACTCAATGACCTGACTACCACAGCCTTCTGTGGCAATGCTTTCCACAGACTCAGTACCCTTCGGCTGAGGAAATTCCCCCTTACCTTGCTTCTAAAGGATTGTCCATTCACTCTGAGGCTTTACCTTCAGGTCCTTGTCTTTCCAACTAGTGGGAACATCTTTTCCATATCCACGCTATCCAGGGCCCTCAGTATTCTCCAAGTTTCAATGAGATACTAATTACCCTTCTAAATTCCATCAAGTATAGTCCCGGAGTCCTCAAGCATTCCTCACATGAAGACCCCTTCATCCTTGGGTCATTCTTGTAAATGTCCTCTGAACCGCCTACATTGCCAGCACATCCTTCCTTAAATAAAGAACGGAAAATCGCTCACAATATTCTAAATGCTGTCTGACTAGAGCCATATGCAACTTCAGTGAATTACTGCTCTTGAATTCTAGCCTGCTCAAAAATGAATGCTAACATTGCAGCGGCTTTCTGAATTGCTAACAAAATTTTCATGTTAACCTTAAGAGAATCCTGAACTAGAACTCCCAAGCCCCTTTGTGCTTCAGAATTCTGAAGCCTTTCCCCATTTAGAAAATACTTTATGTTTGTTTTCTTCTGACTAAAGAGACAAAAGAATTCTATCACCCACTATTTTTGTAAACTCTCCAGTCTGTAAAAGTCCTTCTGT
Organism: Stegostoma tigrinum; assembly: GCF_030684315.1. Classification (NCBI taxonomy): domain Eukaryota; kingdom Metazoa; phylum Chordata; class Chondrichthyes; order Orectolobiformes; family Stegostomatidae; genus Stegostoma; species Stegostoma tigrinum. The sequence goes on along the minus strand of NC_081358.1, from coordinate 107,720,568 downwards.
AGCTTCTCTGCCTCCTCAACATTATCTGTTCCTCCAATGATCTTTGTATCATCAGCAAATTTAACAACAATGTGCTCAGTTTCTTCATCCAGATCAATAATATGTAAGGTGAATAATTGTGGTCCCAACACTGCCTGTAATTATTACCAGCTCATTGTGAAAAAAGACCCCTTTATACCCGCCATCCGCCTTCTGCCAGTCAGCCAATCCTTTATCAATGCCAGCACCCTGTACCTAACAAAAAGGCCTCTCATCTCATTTTCTGAAGAAGGGTCTCGGCCTGAAACGTCAGTTTTCCTGCTCCTCTGATGCTGCTTGGCCTGTTGTGTTCATCCAGCTCTACACAGTGTTATCTCAGAATCTCCAGCATTGGCAGTTCCGATTATCTCTCATCTTATTTAGTAGACTCCTATATGGCACCTTGTCAAAAGCCTTCTCGAAACACAAATAGATCATGTCTGCTGGACCCCCTTTGTCTAACTTGCTTGTTACATCCTTAAAATAATTCTAACAGATTTGGCAGGCGTTATCTCTTGAAGAAGCCATGCTGACTTGTACGTATATGGTCAACTAGGGCCAAGAACACTGCAATCTTATTTATAATTATGGACTCTAAAATCTGGCCAACAAACCAAATCAGCCAAACTGCCTATAATTTCCCATGCTAATGTTGTAAACCAGATTCTGCCAGGTATGTCAATCAAGTTGAACATTTAACCGAAGTATTCAAATTTCCTGTTTTCCCTGTCTGATGAGTTCATTGGACAGAGAAAAAACCTGACGTTTCGGGCCTAGACTCTTCATCAGAGAGGGGGATGGGGAGAGGGTTCTGAAATAAATAGGCAGAGAGGGGGTGGCGGATCAAAGATGGATAGAGGAGAAGATAGGTGGAGGGGAGAGGATAGGTGGGGAGGTACAGAGGGGATAGGTCAGTCTGGAGAGGACGGACAGGTCAAGGAGGCGGGATGAGGTTAGTAGGTGGGAAATGGAGGTGCGGCTTGAGGTGGGAGGAGGGGATAGGTGAGAGGAAGAACCGGTTAGGGAAGCGGGGATGAGCTGGGCTGGTTTTGGGATGTAGTGGGGGAAGGGGATTTTGAAGCTTGTGAAGTCCATATTGATACCATTGGGCTGCAGGGTTCCCAAGCGGAATATGAGTTGCTGTTTCTGCAACCTTCGGATGGCATCATTGTGGCACTGCAGGAGGCCCATGACGGACATGTCGTCTGAGGAATAGGAGGGGGAGTTAAAATGGTTCGCGACTGGGAGATGCAGTTGTTTATTGCGAACCGAGCGCAGGTGTTCTGCAAAGCGGTCCTCAAGCCTCCGCTTGGTTTCCCCAATGTAGAGGAAGCCACACCGGGTACAATGGATTACAGGATACCACATTGGCAGATGTGCAGGTGAACATCTGCTTAATATGGAAATTCATCTTGGGACCTGGGATGGGGGTGAGGGAGGAGGTGTGGGGGCAAGTGTAGCACTTCCTGCGGTTGCAGGGGAAGGTGCCAGGTGTGGTGGGGTTGGAGGGCAGTGTGGAGCGGACAAGGGAGTCCTGGAGAGACTGATCTCTCTGGAAGGCAGACAAGGGTGGAGATGGAAAAATGTCTTGGGTGGTGGGGTCAGATTGTCAATGGTGGAAGTGTCAGACGATGATGCGTTGTACCCGGAGGTTGGTGGTGTGGTATGTGAGGACGAGGGGGATTCTTTTTGGGCGGTTATTGCAGGGGCGGGGTGTGAGGGATGTGTGAGGGATCCCGCCTCCCCTTCTCTCCCTATTTATTTCAGAACCCTCTCCCCATCCCCCTCTCTGATGAAAGGTCTAGGCCCGAAACGTCAGCTTTTGTGCTCCTAAGATGCTGCTGGGCCTGCTGTGTTCATCCAGCTTCACACTTTGTTATCTTGGACTCTCCAGCCTCTGCAGTTCCCATTATCTCAGAAAAAAAACTGACCAGTTTATGTTTATGCACATTTTAATGACTTTTCACGCTGTCAGCGATGTAATGCTGTACCACTTTGTGCATCATCGGGATCTTGATCCACTCCTGAAAACAGTCTTTCTCTACAGAACATGCTTTTGCAGGTGTAAAGAATTATTGAACAACTTTGAGGTAGGTGTGACAAATCCCTGACAGACCTTGCAAGCTTTGTGCACTCTGTATATTAATAGTGTTGTCTGCACCTCAAGCATATAATTAACGTTGGCTTACCAATCTGATTTCAAGTTGTTGTCAATCCTCCAGCAATACATCAATGGTATGACACATCTTTTTTGTCCTGATGGTCTTTCTTGAAGGCAGAGTAAAGGCAATTGCCAACTGAATTAGCCTCTCTGCAAATTCTTTAGGGGAATGACACTCATGCCCTTTGCAGTGGTATTTGGCAATAATATCTTCAAAAAGCTTTTGGGGTTTCTGCTTCTACGACATGAACAGCAGTCTATTCAGCAGGAAGTTGATTCACGTTGCATGCTGGTGCCCAAACAAATGCTTTTTGGAAAAAAAAAACGAAAGAACTGCAAATGCTGTAAACCAGGAAACAAAACCAAAGTTGCTAGAAAAGCTCAGCAGGTCTGGCAGCATCTGTGAAGGAAAAAATCAGAGTTAACATTTCGGGTCTGCTGACTCTTCCTCAGAACAGAATTCTCTAGAGTTTTTCTGGAATTTTTCTATAATTATCAGAAACACTGCATGTATTTATTCTATGAAGCAATGCCTTACCAATATCAAATTTGTTTTATCTCTGAAAACCTAAGAACTGCAGATACTGGAAATCTGCATCAAAAACAGAAATTGCTGAAAAATCTCTGCAGGTTTGGCAACATCAGTGGAGAGAATGCAATGTTTTAGGTCCAGTGACCATTCTTCAGATGATTTTCAAATATCTCCTTTCAGGATTATTTATAGCTTGATCTCCAAAATCAAACTGCATAAATTGCTTAAATAACTATAAGCCAGCGAGGAATCATTCCCTGTCCAATCTATCAAATGTTTGTCTTGCATTTCTTGTTGAATATGTCTTTTTTTTGTTTAACTGAAATAGAGTACAGGGCTCGTTTGTTTTTTATGTGTCTTTCTGGGTGTTTACGTTTCCTCCTTTTGCTTCCATATTACTTTTTTTTAATGATTGTGTCTTTTTTAAGATGTTTTGCTGAGTATGGGTCCAAACCATCCTTTGCACCAAATTGAAGGAAACACAACAAGGAACCAACAAAACACTACACAGGAGTAAAATTGTTCCAGATGAAAGGGAAAAAAAAACATACTGACAGTATCCTTTGACTACTTACATTAGCTTTAAGCCTAAAGGAAAGCCTTTAATTTGTCAGAATGAAAAACAAAAGGGAAAAAAAAGAGTTAACATTTCAGGTCAGGTGTTCCTTCCTCACAACTTATTATCAGTTCATATTTCTTATTGATAGAATTATCAGCTGTAAGAAGTATTTTAGCTGCTATACCTTAACTCCTATTTCAGGAATCAGGCTGAAACTTCATTCTTCATTAATTTAGAAAAGATAGATGGCTTCGAACTTTACAGGCATTAACCTTTAAGTGAAGAGATAAATATGTCTCCTGGTCATTTAAATTTGGAGATCTATACATGTAAACTTACTGTGGTTGATCACTTGAATGCTTTACAATCCAGGGTTGCCGAACCTTGACTGAGCATTCTTTTATATGCATTGTCTGGTGCTTACAATGTGGAGCCACCATAATGAGCTATTACGTGATAGCTGGTAATCTTCAACTATCAGGATATGATCATTATTTTTGCACCCATAACCTACGAATGAACCATCGTTTATTTATTACTGAAAAATCCAATAAACTTTTATTACAAAACCTGCTATTGACTTATGTGCACACTATAATTTCAGGTATTTGCGTTCAAGTTAAGCAATTATTATTGTAGGAGTTCAGGCAAATCTGGGGGTGTCTCATAGAGTCTTACAAAATTCTAACAGGATGGGACAGGGTAGATACAGGGAGGATGTTCTTGATGTGGTGTATGTCCAGAACCAAGGGTCAAAGTTTGAGGATTCGAGGTAGATGATTTAGGACGGAGGTGAGGAGACATTTCTTCACCCAAAGAGTGATGAGCCTGTGGAATTCATTACCACAGGAAGAAGTTTATGCCAAAATATTGAATGTATTCAAGAGGTGACTAGATATTGCACTTGGGGTGAATGAGATCAAATGTTATGGAGAGAAAGCAGGATTTGGCTATTAAGTTGGACAATCAGCCATGATCAGAAAGAATGGCAAACCAGGCTTGAAGGGCCGAATGGCCTCCTCCTGCTCCTATCTTCTATGCTTCTCTGCATATTTGCGTAATTTGGATGTGCAGCGGCATGCCACCTCTGCATGTTATGCTGCAAAAGGACCGAGCTCATTAAGCTGGACACTGGGATCTTCATTCCATTATCACACGACATGATATGATGATGACAACATCATGTACATTAAGGGTACATCACATATCTGTTGGAGGACATGACATTGCACCTATCAGCGTGCAAAACAGAGACCAGAAGCAGGAGTAGGCCAGTTGGCCATTAATACTTGCGCCACCTTTCATTGTGATCATGACTAATCATTCGACTCAATGGAGTCTTCCTGCCTTTCCCCATAACGTTTGAACCCTGTAGCTCCAAGGGCTATACCCGACCCTTTCTTGGAAACAGGCAATGTTTTGGCCTCAGACTGCTTCCTTTAAAGTTAAAACTTGTCTTGATTTCAGTTTGGTTCAGAGTTGACACAAATAGCTTTGTACCAGATGGCAATTGAAATAAATTCCACATAAAACTACACATAATAATGACCACGTGATGTGGGCTTGCATTTCAGTATGGTATTTCATTGCTTTGCGGGAGCTGCTGTTTAGAGATGGGAAGTAGATTTTTGTCATGTTAACAATAATGGTCTAATAATCAAATGCTCATCAGGGATTCATTAACCCTGTAGGTTAGTTCATTTAAACAGTAAAATACATTTTACGCTATGAAGACAACACTGTGAAAAAAACCAGTTGATTTCTGTGTGTTCAGCTGCAGGCACAAAGCAGACAACATCGCAGTCAGAGCTGCAACATTGTATGTACACAGCATGGATTACTTAAAAGGTGAATCCGCTGACAGATGAGGGACCTACAACAGGTTTTAAACATTAAGAGGCCCTGCTCCAAATTGGAGTATAGGAGACACAGCCTTACTGCCCTTCCAAAGTTGTCCTGTGTGCAATAAGATTCCACAATATAACATGGAACTGGTGTAATTTGTAGGGTAGACTCAGAAGGGATAGCAACAGTACTGAAAGGTATGAGTGGACTCTTTGAGGATTGAAGCAATCCACAGATCACATTGTAATTTTATGCTGCTAGCCCAGAAATTGTCAGCTTTTGCAAATTAATTAATTATGGACTAATTAGAGTCATTCTGCATGTCAGACATATTACAAATTCATAGACATATTACAATTCATTGACTCCACCCCGAAACTTGATATAGTGAAAAAAATCACAATGATATTTCGTTCAAATATATAATTTGAGGCGATCATTAAACTTTTAAAATACCATCAATTCATACATCTGATTAATTTTTAAATGGCTTTACTTGCTGGAAGTGGAATCAGAGATGCGTGCTCCAATGTTTGTGTCTAGCAAAAATCAAAACCTTTCGCACAAGTTCATGTGCTTCAAAATCTTGACAAATACTGATATTAAAATATAATTTATGCTCAAATTGCTATGATACTTATGTCAATAACATTTGTCTAGAGCCATGCATCAAGAACATCCAATGGAATGTGGAAGACTGATGTTTAAAATGAGCATAAGTTGATACCTTTAGAAAGTAAAACAAATATCTGCTCAAATGTTAAATTTCACAATGAAGTGCTTGTATCATTGAGTACGCGAGTGCCAAGTGATTAATTGATTACATCAGGTCTGGTCAGTTCACTCTGTTTTGCCATTTAATAATAGTTTGCGTGCTTTAGGGATTTGATTATGTTCTAAATCTCAGTCTAACCTTATTTACATGTAAATTTTGAATATATGTCATAGAGAGGATCACTCTCGAGAAACAAATATTCTGCTGTGAATTGTGACATTCTAGACAGTACAGCAGGAATCAAACTACTGTTAACTCTGTACATGGATGCCCATAGGTCTGAGATCAATAAAATTATTAATGTATTCAAAGAAATTTATTCATACTGCTCCAACATTTATCAATATGCTTTTTTGAGTATAAAGTTTAGAAAGATATATTTAACATAACAGGCAGAACCTAACCAGATTCTGCATGATCTGAGCTATGGTGAGACAAGTTGTAATATCGGGCAAGATGTTTGGCGACGAATCTCAAAATTAAGATCCTCTTCCCACATCTTGTTCATTTTTATCAAGTGTCATGAGGATATTCTTGCTGGACAGTGCTGCATTCACAATCAATGCACTTCATTGTTTCTTTAACGCCTCGTTGTTAAACGTTGAACTTATGGCAGGTTGCAATCTTACCAAACACAATGCACCAACTAGCTGTTGCCAAAAGTTGACGTGGAAACCCAAGTGGGTTCTTGGCAGATTCAATTGCCACCTGCTTGAAGGAATGACCACACTGATACCAACACTTTGGGCATACTTCATGGGCATCAGCCACAAACACTCCACATCCAAGTGTAGGATGGTCCTGGACTTCAATGCTGAGCCTTAGTCTGCACCAGGAACTACATTGTAATGCTGTAGCCAAGGACATTTTGTGCTCAAAGATACACACCCAGTTCATGCTTTGGCCCAGGCTACATTTACAGGGTGACTTCTGATACCAGCCCAAGGTCTACGCAAGGCTATTAAATCCTCTGTTGATGAGGGGTGAGAAACCAAATGACAGACAGGCCACTACTTATCTTGGCTCTTTCTGCTCAAACTGGATCTGTTTTTCCCCTGGGATGAGAGAGAGGCGGATTTATAAAAGATAAAGTGGATGGGACCCAACGTTATAGTCTAAGGATATGGGGTAGGCCATATAGGACTGAAGAACGGAAAAATTTCTTCACCTAGGGAGTAGTGAACCTGTGGAATGCTCTGCCACGAAAAGCAGTTGAGGCCAAATCATTTAATATTTTCAAGAAGGAAATGGATATACTTCTTAGGATTGAAGTGATCAAAGATTATAGGGTGAAAGTGTGAATAGGATGATCAGCTCATATAATATTGAATGTGGAGCAGGGTTGAAGCACCAAATAGCCTACTCCTGCTCCTATTTTCTATGTTTCTATAGGGCACAGCTATTACAGTTGGTGAAATTGGGAGTTTACCCCAACCAGTGAGTAGATCACAGAGAGCGCATGCAGGATAAGTGCTGTGATAGGTTGTGGTAGGTGAGAGAGAGTGGGAAAGATGATGCAGGCATTAGTCAGAGTGGTAGAGCATGACCCTTGAAGTGAGATGAGTTACAGTAGCAGAGATTGGATAAGTGTGCTGTATTTACTAATCTGGAGTATTACGTAAAATTCTGGGTACCTCGCTTTAGGAAGGATGTGAATGTGTTGAAGAGATTGCTGAGGAGCTTTGTGTAATTGCTTTGAGAGATGGCATCAGTTATGGAGAAATTTTCCTTGGAGTGGAGAAAGCTAAGAGGAGACTTACTAGTTATTTTCCAAACCATGATGAAATGGACACAGGTGACAGGGAGAAATTGTTCCAATCAGAATTACACTGAGGTCCAGAGGCGACACTTTTAGAGTGTTTTGCAGAAGGGGCAAATGCAAGGTGTGAAAAGTCTTCTGCACACAGTGAGTAGATGGGAATGCATTGACCACAAGTGTGTTGGAGCCAGTTTCAATTGAGGCATTCAAGAGGGCACTGTTTCAATTTAAGTTTTCACGCAATATTCGGGGTTACAGGGAAAAGCCAGGAGATTCGCATGAAGTTAAAGTGGTCAGAGAGCCAGTTGTAGTCATGATGAGCTAAATGGTCTTCTCCTGCATTGTAATAGTTCAGTGATTCTGTGATTGCTTGGAGGATACAAGAGACTTTTGAATCAAGAGTTTATTCTTGGATGTGTGGATTTTTTTGGCTGAATACTGAACACACGTATACATTTACAAGTATGTTTCTGAAGTGAGCAGAATCACTTAAGTGCTTCTGGAATCTCAGTGGAAGAGCCACAGGAATTCTAGGAAAATAGCATAGTTTTCGAGTCATACAGCATAGAAGCAGACCCTCTGGTCCAACTTCCTTCCCAAACAAAACTAACCCTTCCGTCCTGTGCTTGGCCCATATCTCTCCAAACAGTTCTTATTCCCATGCTTATCCAAATACCTTTTAAACATTGTAACTATATCCACATCCACCACTTCCTCTAGAATTCTTGCCACATGCAAATCACTGTGTAAAAAAAGTCTATCTTTTGTTTTAAATCTTTCTCCTCTCATCTTAAACATGTCTTTTAGTCTTGAAATCCCCAACCGAGGGAAAAAAAACCCTTGCTATTCACCTTATGCATGTTCTTCATGTCCTCGAAAAGGCCACCTGTCATCTTCTTATCCTATGGTAAAAAAGTCCCAGCCTATCCAGCCTCTCATTAATACTCAAATCCTCCATTCCCAGCAACGTCCTGGTAAATGTCTTTAGAATTCTCTCCAGCTTAATGAAATCCTTCCTATAACGGGGAAACCAGGAATGGACACAGTATTCCAGAGTAGGCCTCACAAATGTCCGGTACCACCTCAACATGACTTTCCAACTTGTATATTCAAAGGATTGGCCAGTGAAGACAAGCAGGCAAAACGCCTTTTTAACCACCCTGTCTACATATGACACAAACTTCAAAGAATTATGTACCTGTACCCCTAGGTCTCTCTGTTCTACAACACTGCACAAGGCCCTACTTTTAAATTGATAGCAAAGCCAAAGGCCACCCATCCCCACCACCCCCAACATGGAGGTTCAATTCCTTTGTTTAAACAATGCAGTGGGATCCTACTCCTGTATATAATTGAGGTAATAAACAACGTACATGTGCAAAAACAAATCCACACTCTTGTTCTTTGTCTATTCATTTTTGCACAGCAAACACTTGCAACAGCATTTCCCCTTCAATCTTACAGAAATAATAAACTGTATCTGAATCATGCTTATTGCTGACCAAAGTTATAGTTTGTCAAATTCTTCCCATGCATTTATTTTAAACCAGATGACAGCATCTTATATTGCAAAATGCCTTTTACTTAACTATTTTGGGATCATTCATTAGAAAGAATCTACTTGCTACTTGTTTTAGCATCTTTTGCCATGAATCAAAGCTAAAGGAGCAAAGTATTGCGCTGATTAGAATAATGATTAGATGTTGAAAATGGGGAGTAAGAGTTGTGTTTGGATGCATGAATTGAAAAGTAGTGACTTGTGGTGTCCCACAAGGATCTCTGCTGGAACCTCAAATATTTGCAACATTTATCAAATGATTTAGATAACAGAATAGAGAGCCATAAATCAAAGCTGGCCAATGACACAAAGATTGGTGGTATAGTAAATAATGTAGACGGAAGCATGAAATTACAAAGAGACATTGATAAATGAAGTAAATAGGCATAAGTGTGACAGATAGATTTCAATGCAGCTAAAATGTGAGGTCATGCGATTGGACCAAAAATGGATAGCTCTGAATTTTTTTTTTAACTGGTGCATCGCTGGCAATATTGAAATAGTGAAAGAAAAGGTGTTCATGAACAAAGATCTTTAAAGTGTAATAGTTTCAAATAAAAGCAAAACAGCTAATATGGCCCTAATCTTTCTAAATATTGAATAAAAAGGGAATAACCAATCCTTGGTTAGGCCTAAGGGAATTGATTCTTCTAAAATCCAATGACTTATTAGCCCAATGTATAATCAAATGACTCTGCCAGATGGAGAGGAGGTCGTGTTTTAAGTACTGAGTAGATGCATTGTTTGGCAGTTTATGCAGTGTACAATTCATGAATCCTTAGATACTGAAGCAGCCCATGTCCAAATGCAACACGATCTGGATAATATCCAGGCTTGGGCTGACAAGTGGCAAGTAGCATTCATGTTGCACAATTTCCAGGCTACAATCATCACCAGTAAGAGACAACCTAACCACCACCCCTTGATATTAAGTGGTGTTCCAAAACTGAATTCCCCACTATCACCATCATGGGGGTTACCATTCATTTGAAACTCAAATGGATTCATCACATAAACACAGTGGCTCCAAGAGCAGGTCAAAAGCTAGGAATACTGCAGAGAGTAACTCACATCCTGACTCTGCAAAACTTGTCCACCCTCTGCAAGGCAGAAGCCAGGAGTGTGATGGAATAATCCCCATTTGCTTGGATGGGTGTAGCTCAAATAAAACTCAAGAAGCTTGACACCATTCAGGACAAATCAGACTGCTCCACTGACACTACATCGACAAGCATCCACTCCCTCCACCATTGACGCTCAGTACACACTGCTGCTACTATCTCCAATACAGCACTTTGCGAACCCGTGACTATTTACACCTAGAAGGACAAGGGCAGCAGATACACGAGAACACCACCATCTTCAAGGTCCTCTTCAAGCCACTCACCATCCTGCTTTTGAAATATATTGCAATTCCTTCACTGTCACTGGGTCAATATCCTGGAATTCCCTTCCTAAAGGCATTGTGGGCTAACCCACAGTAGGTAGGCTGCAACAGTTCAAGGAGGCATCTCACCACCACTTTCTTGAGGGCAACATGGATGGGCAATAAATGCTGGTCAATAATATATATATATATAGTTTATATATATATATATATATAAAAAGTCCACAACCCATGAATAAGTAATAATAGGAAAGACAGGCTGTCATTGACTGCTTAGAGCACTGACAATGAACATTCACTGGGGAGGTCAGACAGAATCAGTTATCCTTCTGCCACTTAAATTGTGCCTGTTGGGCATTTTTCTTCATTGATTCATGGGATGTGGGCTGGACCAGCATTTATTGCCCACCCTTAAATGCCCAGAGGGCATTTGAGAGTCAACCACCTTGCTGTGGGTCTGGAATCACATGTCGGTCAGGCCAGGTAAGGAGAGCAGTTTCCTTCCCTCAAGGACATTAGTGAACCTGATGAGTATATGCAACATTTGATGATGGATTCATCGCCAGACTCTTAATTCCAGATTTTTCTTTTTAAAGTGTATTCAAATTCCACCATCTGCCAATGCAGGATTTGAACTCAGGTCTCTCGAATATTGACTAGGTCTCTGGATTAACAGTCTAGTGATAATGCTACCAGGTCATTAACAGAAATGAGAGTCCTACTGGCACACTCTTTATGCCAGTACTGCCAACAGGAAAACAATGGCTTCTGATGGTAATTCACTCTCAGAGGTACTGGGTCAACAAAGTCCACAAGTGAGTGATGACAGAACAGAGACAGTGGTTACTGGAAGGAGGGGTGCTAGTGCTTGAATTCTTGAGGCAAATCCACATCCCTCCCATTCCTGATGACGAATTCTGATGATGAATCTATCAAACCAGCCAATGAGTGAATCTGCAGGACAACTTGTGATGACACAATGGCTTTAAGAGGTGTATTTTGTCATTTTTATTAGAAAAAAAACAAGAGGTTGAGACACAGATGTTGATAGGGCTATTTCAAGCCAATAAAGTGGATGTCTTGTAAGGCCTTGGGGTTTGATTTAAGTCAGAACAATAGAAACAGCATAAAGGGATAGGTTCAAGCTCTCACAGAATGAGGATTTTAGTTTAGCTTGCAGCAGCTATTGGTTTGAATGTTGCTATACATCTCTCCCTGCTTCAGAAAATGCTTGACTTCTCTCTCTCTCTCTGGGTTTTCTCTTGATGTTCTTTCTTCCCATTCTGGGAACTGCTTATAAGACCACCTACTTTACAGATATTGTCTTTGCCAATGTCGTGTTTATTGGATGTTACTTTTTTGAGCAGCTGATCAATGGTTGCTAACAGAAATATTATCTTGTTAATTATTATTTTGATAGAGTTACAGTTAAACTTTTTTTTGAAAATTTTGTTTGTATTTTAACTACAGTAAAGTGTGTTTTGCTTCAAAACTGTTAGTTTGACCAATTAAACTGCATCCAGAACATGACGCCTGGCACTTGATGCTGATCCTGAGTTTCCAGGCACATGGGCTCCTTGTCAGTTTCTGTGGATAATTTTATTGCAGAGGCCACATCTGGTTCTGTGTCTGGAACCATTGTTGACAGTTCTAATCTCATGAACAAAGCTGCTCCTCTGTCGGTGAATTGGACAGTCATTGCAACACACACAAATCATATTTGTCTGTCGTCAGAAAACCAGCAGGAAATAGAGGTCTCTGATGAGGAGGGCAATGGGATGCCTACACATGGACCTTTTACATGGTAGACATTATTTAGATGCACACTGCAGAAGTCATGTAGCACACATTCAGTAAAAGGCTGTAAGCATTTGAGGAAGAATGAGAACTTCATCCCACGTCCTCACATCACCCCAAAACAGCAACATTGCATATAGTGTGGACATTTCACGGACCAATACACAAGGAGATCACTTAGCTCAAAATGTCTGCATTAGCTCTTCAAATTAACATCATCACCTACTGCCAATCTCTTGCTTGTTCACGGTATCTCTGAACATTATTTCTTTCCAAATAATCATCTAAAACCTCTTTAATGCTTCAATTGAACTTGTGTCCACCACACTTCCAGACAGTACATTCCATATGCTATTTGCTGTGTGGGAAAGTTTCTCTCTGGATGCCTTTGCTCCTTTTGCAAATCACTTTAAATCTGCTTGAAACCTTCTGTCTTTTAACCCTTTTACAAGCAGGGGCAACTCCTCCCTATCTATTCTACCAAGCCCACTTATTATTTTGAAAACTTCTATCAGATCTCTACCAACTTTGCTGTCTAAGGAGTTAGGTGCTCAACTCATGACACTTTTGCAGGCTTTACAGAATTGAAATGTGATTGTCAATTGTGGAACTTAGGTAAGGCTGATCACCTCATTATCTCTGTTTCACAGTCATTATTAGGATTAATTTACAACGTCTGGTGTTGTGAAGTTGAGTAGGGTAATTGTTGATTGGAAGGCAGGCAGTTAGAATTCAGTGCTTGCAAAATGCCAGGGGGGAAAGCAGTGCGTGATCCCTTTGAAAGAGGAAGTCCTTTTTTATTGCTTAGAGATTCAAAAAGGATTTCTGTGCGCAGCAGCTTGTGTGTTTGCTAGTGCACACAGCACCTGAATTGAAATATTTGTACCAAAAAGCCGTACAATTAGCACACCAAACAGAAGTTTTGTTTTGTTATCAGCATAACACGTCTTAAATTTAGCCAAGCAATTTGAATTAGGCACTTAGATCCTAAAAATCAATTAATTTACATCTGATGGTTTTGCCAACATAGGATCAATCCAATTGTAAAAATTGATATGTCATCAAGGGTATAAAAAAAGGGGACAGTTGGATGCAGATCCCAGACCTTACGGCCATCTGGGGAGTGAACTGCTGTCTGCAAGAGTTAACAGCTCTCAGCTTTCAAGAGAGAATTGCTAGCTTTCACAGTCTTCCAAGTTTTAGAGAAAGTATCATTGAAATCAAAGGTACCTATAGCTCAACTAGTTAATATTCCTGACAGAAGATTGGATGGAGAAGGTGTTCATGACAGAACATTCTGGAAGATATGCAACCTGGTGGTAATTTCAAGAGACTAAATTCTACATTTAAAAAAAAACTTGTTTTTGTAAGCGGGGCTTGTATTTATTGGAATGACATACCATTTAAAATCCTGTTTTATTCGGGAGTTGTTAGTATTTAGAAGGGAGTTATTCAGTTTGTTAATAGTTTGTTCACTGTTCGAGTTAAATAAATAAATTATTACTTGTTGATTGTAAAATGAGTGTCACGGGTTTATTTTACAACCACGATAAGTTGCTGAAAGAACAAGCAGTACACCTCTTCTCGCAGATTATAGGGTGAGGCACTGCTCTCTGGATGTTTTGGGTTTAATTATTGGTGGGGACGGGGAGGAGGGTGGGGTCAACCAATGCTCGAAAACGGATGTGGTCAGACTTCTTGGCTAGAATTTTAATCAACGTAGCTCATCACTGCATAAAACTCACATCCAGAATTCTGTCATTATAAGTCTCTTTAACCACTACTTTGTGTGTCATGAATGAAATCATCCTCTCACCTTGCTCACAAGTACAGCCTGTTTCCTCAGTCAAAATGAACATATATGGCATACACTTTGGGTGTGGACGGTGGCTATTTTTCATTTTCATTGTGCTTGTGATGCTGATGAGGATGGAAGACATCACAAGTAACATTTCATGGTGTAAGTTGCAGGCTCATGCTGTCAATTGTGGTAGTTGAGCAGCATTTTAGAGTGTAAACTTCTAAAAAAAATGAGTTTTCATGACAAGTTATTTGTTGATATATTTAAGAGTGACAACCAAGTCCAATTTGCCAAATGAAAATAGCTTTACCACAAAACAGAACAATTTTAATCAGCATGTCTGATTCACCATCTTTGAGTTACCTAATTTTAATTAATGGGAAGTTATATTTTTAAAAATGTTACCACAAATTCTTTGTTAGTAATGATGTTGGACAGTGGATGGTTTCTTTGCCATATATAAAATATTTTAAGGATTTAAAACTTCCCTATTAATTTCCTTACACCTAAAAACAATCCAATTTACTTAAGAATCTCCTTGAAAAGTGACAAATGGCTGCAATTAGCCAGAAACTTTATTGGTGATCAATTTGATTGGAATGAGTCATCAGTTTTGTCAATGGTGAAGACTAAGGCAGAGCATAGATTATAGAAGTGTAATTGAATATAGTTCACATTCAAAATTCTTTGATCTTTTGTTTTAGTTTGGATATTTTTGGCCAAAGAACATTGGTAAAGACCCCACCCAAGAAAAAAAATGTTTGAGACAAGAAGTGATCAATTTAACTGATTAAGGCTTATCTTTCTATATTGGTAATAAAAGTCCTGAAAAATTTTCTATACTTTCTCAGCCCTGTATTGAACAAACAGATCTACTGGCTGCTACTATTTAAATTTGTTTCACTGGTAATCGATTCAAATGTCATTTGGCTTAACTCAATGCATTGGATTTTCCATGTTTCAGAGATAAAGCAGCTTCATATCACCAAGATGGATGCATTACTAATATCTTGATAGTCCCTAAAAATCGTCATTCTCGTTTTTGGACAGATGTTGACTCGGGACGTTGAAAAGGACTATTGACTACTGCATTTCAGCTCAAGAAAATGGATAGGAAATATAATTGGTCGTGTTGCCACATCTTCTGAGTCTTCCAAATCTTCCAGTCATGATATTAAACATTAACGCAATGTTAAATCAGAAATGCTGCAAATTTCTAAAGCTACACTTTCCAATGCTTCAACTCATCTCCCAGTTATGCAAGGATTTGTGTCAAGAGCATTGCCTTGTATAAGTTATGGCAGCAGATTAGGACACTCTGGTTGGAGTTCCTCTGCTAGCCAAAACCTTTACCTTTCTTCCCTCATTCCTTTTTCTCTATCCTCTTTGTGGTTTTCCCTCCTCAGACCCAGACAGTGGAGTTGCAGAGTGAGCAGGCCGAATCCCGTGGAGGATCGGAGTGAATGGGCAGACTCCTGTGGCAGAACCAGCACAGGCAGTATAACCTGCAGGCACACTTGATGAGCCCCAGAATACGGTGAGCAATGACCCCCGGAGCAGCACGTGGGCTATGATCCTGGAGCAGAGCGGGGAAGAAACTTCGGAGCAGCTGAGCAGTGAGTCTGGATGGAGACCGATGTGAGGGGACAATCCTTACCTTCAAACTTAACTTAGAACACTGTAATGTTAACCCCTTAATATTTTCCTATGTTTAACTTATTTTCAACTCTGTAATTAAGCAACTACTCCTATTCCTCTGTTGTAACCAAGAATTGTACCTATGTACTTGTACCTAAGATGTTGCATAATAGGCAGATATTTTAAAAAAGACTTTGATATTGATTGAAAGCCATTTCAAAAACTAGATGCCTTATTCAAAATTATGGAGCTCCACACATCAGGTTTTGTAGAGCATTATATCATGTGCCAAAGCATTTACCTCATCAGTAATGGCACAAACTTTCAACAATGTGCAGAGAAGCACACACAATTTTGCAGGGTTAGACTACAGGAAAGCACTGTGGTAATAATTTGTAATATTTCATAATATTCGATGCTGTGTGTTAAGAAAATAGCAACTATAAAATTAAAATGATCAGAATCTTGTACATCACTTCTGCTGAAAACATTGTCATTTCATTGTAAGTCTTTTTAAAGTCTGTGGAATTTGAAGTTGTTTTTAACAGTATTTTTAAAAGTATGCTGAGAACTTTGAATCAATGGCTAAAGGATTGTTTGCAATTTTCTTAGATAATAAAAGATAATGTCGCATGTGACACGGAAGCCCTTGGCCTGGAAGCAGTGTCACAAGAGAAAAACTACAATAAGATAGATATGTGGTATCAAGCACAAAGATGATGTGGAGTCAGAACATGATCCTCACATAGATGCAGGAGCACTGTGCTAGTGGACTAAAAGGTTCATAGGCCTGAGTTGTTGTGTGTATAGATATAAGACGCTTAAGGAATAAATGGTTCAATAGAGTCAACCAAAGCATGGGCTGAAGTGTGATTGGTTGATCATTTAAAAAGGGAAAAGAAACTGGCAAATTATGCCATTATGATTCCAACTTGTGTGAGAGAGTTGCAAGAGGTAAGCCTTGCTAATAGTAATTGTTTAAAAGGGATAACAGCTGTTATCAGGTCTAAGATCTGGCTTATGTCTGAATAAAGGGCACGTTATTGTGGAACTGTTTAGTGACATGAAGCATAAGATGTATCTTTATCAACTAACATAGAATTGATCTTTTTATTTTATGTATTATTTGCTTGTTAATTTGTGTTTAATTGACATTGGGTTTTATTTCTTTTAAAGCAAAAGTTATAAAATGTGAATTTTTGGGAGGAATTTCTTCATTTGGGAGTCTTTGGGAAATTTAGTAAACTTAGTTAACCTGTTTCCTCATGGAAATCACAACAAGTGACAATCAAGAAGAAAGGTCAAAACTGTATATTAATTACTATGCATCCAAATTACATTTATGAATTTCATACTTAAATATCTATTTGATGCAATTTGGTCATAACTGATCTCAGCTCCGTGTGGAAAATGATTATCAAGAAGGTATTCCACTTTCCAGTTAAACATGAGACTGATTAATTCAATGCTGTCACATTTATTCTTCATGCATATGAATGCTGTGCAGTCGTTGTTAGCTATATCGTACAATTATAGTGTTTAGGTAATATTTCACAAAAGCCAAAATATTAATGTTTATTGTGGTCCTTATTTTTAGGCCTTGACTTTCCCTCAATTTCAAAGATACCATACTTTCCAAGATCAGATTTCATTACAGTTTAATATATTGAACAATATTGATTTATGGTGGCCAACTTCCTGAATTTGGGCTCTCCCTCATTACTGCCTTAAAATATTCACTCAGCACTACATTTTCATTCTAAAAATATTTTTTGTTAACATTGCTCTGCATCAATATGTTACCTTTATTTATCACAGTTACAACTTTACATATGTAGTGGCTTCCCTTTTTCAATAATAATTTCCTTAACATTGGAGCTAGAAAGATGATTACTTTCCTTTGACAATGAGCCAACTGATATGACAATTCAGTCCTCCATGAGTGAGTTTATTAATAGTCTTTCTGACACTTCTTGTTGATTAACTGAGCTTGAGAAGCTTTGAAGAATCGTTATGGCAGAAGTGTTGTCACTGATGAGCTATTTTTGTTTTTTTTTAAATCATGAATGAAATCAAATTTTCAAGAACTGTATTTGTCAAACGTAAGGACAGTATTACTTCTGGAATATAGCAAGAGTGCTGGGGTAGCTTTAAATGGTAGAACCTGATTTCTTTTTTTAAAATGTTTCTTATCCAGCTGCCAGTAAAATTGCAAGTCAGGCCAACAGCTAAGAGGAAACCTTGGTGGTGAAAAGCCTCAGTCAATTCTATTTTGTCTGTCATGTTCATGCAGGCTCAATGGTAGAGAAATCAAGTATACTCTTTATTTGGTCGTTTCCAAGGAGAAAAAAAAAACTCACCCTTCTCAGTATTTCTAAGTAATTAATATTTGTCATCCCTGGAATCATAAGAGTAAATTCCTACTGCAGCATCTAGCATATCTAGATAACCTTTCTGAAGTGTATTGCCTGGAATTGAAAATTATCATCCAGCTGAGACCTAATCGGTGTTTCATTATGGTTTAGCATAAATTGTCCCAATTTTGTTACTCTGTGCCTCTATTAATAATACCAAGATCTTAAATGCCATTTGTATTAGGGTTCCACTTTTGGATGCTATTTCAATTACCTTTTGGATAGCTATGACCTGCCCCGAATGATGTGTTATGATAAGAGATAATGGGACCTGCAGATGCTAGAGAATACAAGATAACAAAGTGTGGAGCTGGATGAACACAGCAGGCCAAGCAGCATCTTAGGGGCACAAAAGCTGACATTTTGGGTCTAGACCCTTCATCAGAAAATCTGACTTAGACAGATTTAAGGCTATAACGCCTGAAGATATAACAACAAGAATAGGAGATAGCAAGAACTGCAGATGCTGGAAGTCAGAGTCAATACACTATGAAGCTGGAGGAACACAACAGGTCAGGCAGCATCAGAAGAACAGGAAAGTTGATGTTTCGAATTGGAACCCTTCATCAGGAATGTTCTGTTTAAAAGTTCTGACATGAAACATCGACTTTACTGATCCTCTGATGCTACCT
The DNA here is from genome assembly GCF_030684315.1 of Stegostoma tigrinum. NCBI lineage: Eukaryota > Metazoa > Chordata > Chondrichthyes > Orectolobiformes > Stegostomatidae > Stegostoma > Stegostoma tigrinum. The sequence goes on along the minus strand of NC_081358.1, from coordinate 107,701,692 downwards.
GACCTGCTGTGTTCTTCCAGCTTCACACTGTATTGACTAGGAACAAGAGTAGGCTGTTTGGCTCCTTGATTCTTCTTTGCCATTGAATAGCATCATGGCATTCTCCAAATCCACTTTCCTGCATTTCCCTATAACCCTTGATTACCCGACTGATCAAGAACCAATCTATTTCAGCTTTACAATATATACAAAGACACTTCCTCCACAGCTCTCTGTGGCAAGTTCCAAAGACTCACAACCCTCTGAGAGAAATTCATCCTCATCTCAGTTCTAAATTAGTGCCCCTTTATTCTGAGACCATGCCCATTGGCTTGAGACTCTCCCATGAAGGTGAAACATCCTCATCCTGTCAGGAAACTCCTTTCATCAAGCACAGGATATGGTGGGGTCATACATCGTGGTGGTAACAGACTATTACATGAAACACATGACTCCTGATGACAATATTACCTTCAGACCAGAATACCATAAGGTGTAGGGAGGAGAAATATGCCATTTGGCCCATTTAATTTATTCTACCATTTGATCACAGCTAATGTTTCTCAACACCATTCTCCTGACTTTTCTCCATAAGCCTTGATCCCTTCATTGACCAAGAATCTACCTCTGTCTAAATACATTCAATGATTTGGCCTCCACAATATTTTGCAGCAATGAGTTGTACAGATTAACCACCCCCGGCTGAAGAAATTCCTCCTCATTGCAGTTCTAAAGGGTCTCCCCTTCTTCCTGAAGCTGTGCTGCGGGTCTTGGTCTCTCCTACGAGTGGAAATGACTTCTCCACATCCACTCCGTCTAGATGTCTCAGAATTATGTAAGTTTCAATGACAGTCCCCCCATTCCAGGACCGCCATTCTTCAAAATGTTGGATACTTTTGGATCTCACCGTCTCAGAAGGCAATAAAGGCAAAGCATTAAATATTTTTAAAAAGAGGTAAGCAGATAAACCAAAAATTATTGGGGGTAGATGAGAATGCGAAACTTGAGACAAAGAAGTCAACCATGATCTGTTTGAATGGTGGAGCAGGCTCAAGGGGCCGAATGGACTACTGCTGCTTCTATTTTGCATGCGGATATCAGCTTTGATTTTCTTTTAAATCCAATCATAGGATGTGGAAGTCACTGGTTGAGTCATGATTGTGCAGAGGACAGTTCAAAGGCAACCATGTTGCTGTTGGTCTGGAGTCACATGTAGATTGACATCCCTAAAGGACATTATTGAACCAGATGAGTTATTTCTACCCATCGATAATAGTTTCCTGGTCATGATTAGACACTTAATACCAAATTGTTCGCAAATTGAAATTTCATGGCGGGTATTCAAACCCATGGCCGGGAACATTGACCTGGCATTCTGAATTGTTAGTCTGTTGACATTATCATTAAGTCATCACCTCCCTTGGGATCCTGACAAAACTCCAACCAGGATTGCTGGTCTTGATGCAATCAAGTAAACTATGGTGTGGTCATGTTCAAAATAAGCACAGATCAAAAACAGCAAGAAGTCAGAAGCAGAGGAAATCTGGAATCAGTAAAACTCAAGTCATCTACAATACCCTTTCCTTTTTGCAGCACATCATTCCAGGCTCAAATCAGCATTAGCAGTGCCCCTAACTAAGCAATAAGGCTCATGGACATGGGCATGTTTGCCTAGGACAAGACTGCAGTACAAGTTGTGGTTCTATGTCCAGATTAAGCTAGTGGAACCTGTTTACGATATAAACATATTTGGAAAATTTACCCTTAATTAGCTCTCAGCTGTATTGTTATAATCTGTAAAGGTGACCTAGCAACAAATACAGATATTTTTATCTGTAAAATAAATCACCATTCATGAACTAGTGGATATGATTACAGATCTTTTTACTGTGCTTCACATTACTTATCCGTGTTATGAGTTATTGATAAAGCTAAATGGACAGGAACATACAACAAGGTACCTGTTCAAAAGATGGCCTGAATCTGTCTAACATTAGCTGAGCATGATAAACCATTTATGTGTGCTTGTCACTGCCTCCAGCCCATGCCCATCATGAAAAGGTATGAGAGTCAAATATTGTTTGAATAAAAATAATAGGTGTTCAGCACCAGTTATTCACATTATGTGATGGTTTATCATGTCAGTCTTGCTTTTCCACATTTATGATGGTTAAGGGATAAATGTTGGACTGTACTAAACATCATCAAGCAACACATGGTGATGGCAATATCTCCTGGAGTCACCAAAACAAATATTTGGGATCTCACTTTTTAAAAAAGAACCCTGCAGCATCAATCCTTCAGTACTATTGGAACACCAAGTTATATCGCAAATAAGTCTTGGTCACTGGCACCTGGCATCACTTGGAAATAATAGATGGATCATCTTTCCTTGTATATATTTCAGGATAAATCCTGAAGATTCTGATTCAAATTATTTAGATAACATCAGTAATGGTAAATAATGTCTAGGCACAAGGTAAAATATTGAGTGCAGGTCTGGGCAGTGCACTCGACAAATGATATCAATGAAGTTGCAGAACCCACTGGTTGTTTGAGCTCCTAGGAAAGGCAGACTGCAATCTTTACTTGGAAGTCAGTTTCAGACGCATAATATACCACCAGTGTAAAATCCTCACTGTGATCCTGCTGTTCTCCTGCATCGTCTTGAATGCCCTATTAGATCTGACTGTTATGTCCCATGGCATGTTAGCTAAATTCTGGCAGGTATCTAATCTGAAGATAATGCCGAGAGCAATGCTAAACCCTGGGATTGTCAGGTTGCACGAAACACGGTATGACTCAGGCAGGAGCCAATATTTGAAGCTGAAGCACATTGAAAGATGATATTCAATTAATATTTGGAAATTCATATCATATTTTCCATTGCTCACAAGCATTAGAATTTTAACAAAACATAATCAGTTTTGTGAAAGATGGAGCTGTGGTGCCTTTATTATTTATAATTATATATCATTCTGCCAAACCCTGTGTTTAAGTATTATCATCTTATTTTTTTCACCTCAATTTCCCACAAATGTGTGAAAAGCTAAAATTTTACTATTAATTTTTCTGGATTGTTAAATGTGATAATAACATTTTTATTGCTTTTTAATTCACATTTGAAAATTACAGTTTGTCAATGTAGAAATATTTTGTTGATGCAATGTTGTTTCTGCACACAGAAAGTCACCTGAAAAACTTTGCACATGGCAGGGAAGGAAACAATTATAGTTGAGCATAGGAGATAAAGGGAAAATGGAAATGTTAGGATGTGCAATAGAAATCATGGTTTAGGAAATTGTTTTGACAAGAGTTTGAAATCAGGAAGAACACTGGCAAAGTTAACTAAGCTCTTGATGTCAATGGCCTTGCTTCAAGCCTTGAAAAAGATGAAACTACAAACACAGCAATATTAAATTTTACAGACATCTTTGATGGCGTTCCTGAAAATCTCTTGCCCAAACTTACCAACATTTAATCAGGACAATATTATTAAATTGGATCCAGCATTTCCTTACTTACAGAATGCAGGCAGGGTTGTATGAATAGGAATTACCCCTTTCCAATAGGTTTCCCCTCTGTAGTATCACAGAAAACTGTGTTGGAACCTTGACACTTCTTGACATACATAAACCAATTCCAACAAGCTTTAAAAAGTGTGCAACTGTTACAGATGACTACACCGTTTACATATCAGGAGAAAATCAAGATCATAATAATTTGCTGGAAAACAGTCTTCTGCAATTTCAAAGATGGTAGAATCAATGGAAAATCACTGTCAATGTCAAAAGCTTGCTGTGTCATGTACATCACCATCAAAAAGGATTCACCAACAAATAACTTTAAGTACTGTTATCAAATTGTCCAAATGGAAGAACATAGAGACTGGAGTTGGCCATTCAGCCCATCAAGCCATTTCAACAATTCAATTAGATTAGGACGAATCATCTACCTTAATCCCACTTTCTTGAACAATGATCATATGCCTTAATGTCATTGGCTTCATAGGTCTCCACAAATGTATCAATTTCTCGCATTAACAAGCTGTATCCTTTGAGTTTCCATGGCTGTCAGTGTAAGAGAATGCAAAGAAGTTCACACGCATTGCAATCTTAAAATGACCTACTCTTTGATTAAGTCCTTTTGTCAATGTTCACATGCCCAAGGGTATTTATATCCATCCTGTCATCTGTAAAAATCTTGCTGGTTTCTGTGTGGTTACCTATCATTCTTTGAAAATTCAACAGTACAGACCCACCTTCTCAAACTCTCCTAATAAGAAAATCCCATCATCTGTGATAACAGGTGAAATTCTGTTACTCTCCCTTTATTGGCAATTATTGTTTAACTTTCTTAAAAAAAAATGAATGAGATAGTTGATGCACGTATTTTGCATATTTCATTCGATTCAGGGAAGGTTCCTTTTGATCGAAAAACGGCAATTTTTCAAAACTTTTCTTCAAAAGCAGAAGGAAGCAGCAAAACATGAAACTACAGGCCAGTCATTTTAACTTCTGTCAGGGAAAATGTTAGGAACTATGACGAAAGATATGCCAGGACATTTAGATAAGTTCAAGGTAATCAGACATTTCTCTTTACTCAGATGCAACTGTATATCTGCTTTCTTTTTGTTTTCTAGCTTTTGCTTTCTATTTTTCTAGTTCCCTCCCTGGATTTGCTCCTCTCAAATCTGAACTCCATCTTTCTGCTGACCTGTTTATATTCCATCTGCCATGTTCTCGTGAACTTGCTTAGACTGTCTTCTTAAAAATTAGTATATCAGCCTCAGAATTTACATTCCCACTGAGTTTTCTCTCATCAGGAAGACTGGAACGCATACAATTCTTTCCCTTATCCAAATCATTTCTTTAGCTCGTGAACAGGCTTGGACGGAACACTGATCCTTCTGGTATCACCCTGTCACCAACCTGTCATTCTGAGAATTATCTTTCTCCAAATTATCAATTTCTTCCAACAATGCACAATAATATTTATTTCTTTCTCAAAAGTCTAAGTTCTGCTTAACAGCATTAAAGAAACTTGTTGCAAGAATGATAGCCCTTGTCCTGCTAAGGTGCAGCGCATTTACTTCGTAAAGGCTCTGCCGACCTCAAAACTGACTGGTCCCCATATCTCAGAAATCAGATTTCCTCCATCCAAACCAATTTTCCTGCCTTATGTTTAATTGTTCCCATCTCCTCTTTCTATGCTTGCTAATAAATGTTCCTGAAAATAATCATGAGATCACGGCCTTAGAAATATTGATTTTCAAATTTCATTCTTTAATGTCTGAAGTCTGCTTTGTAGATCTCATGCCCTGTTCTTTCAAGTCATTGATACCAACGTAGATGATAATCTCTGGTTGTTCATTATTCCTGAGGTGAATGTTCTACACCTGCTCTGTGATGATTGATCACAATGCTGGGGGAGGATGGAGATGGAACTCACTATCCTGGAGTCATGTTTATAAGCATAAAAGGCAGTGATGCACTGGTACTGTTAATGGAGTGGGAATGTGCAGCCCCGACGACTATTCTGAGGACATTGATTCAAATGCCACCATGGCAGCATGTGAAATTTCAATGGTGGATATATAACCATTGTCAATTGTCAGAAAAATTCATCTGATTCACTCATATTCTTTCGGAAAGGAAATCTACTGGCATGCACATGGCTTCAGACCCACTCTTAAATTTTCTCTCAATGGCCCGGAAAACCAGTCAGTTCAAGGGTAATATGAGAGATAATGGGAACTGCAGATGCTGGAGATTCCAAGATAATAAAATGTGAGGCTGGATGAACACAGCAGGCCAAGCAGCATCTCAGGAGCACAAAAGCTGACGTTTCGGGCCTAGACCCTTCATCAGAGAGGGGGATGGGGGGAGGGAACTGGAATAAATAGGGAGAGAGGGGGAGGCGGACCGAAGATGGAGAGCAAAGAAGATAGGTGGAGAGGGTGTAGGTGGGGAGGTAGGGAGGGGATAGGTCAGTCCAGGGAAGACGGACAGGTCAAGGAGGTGGGATGAGGTTAGTAGGTAGCTGGGGGTGCGGCTGGGGGTGGGAGGAAGGGATGGGTGAGAGGAAGAACCGGTTAGGGAGGCAGAGACAGGTTGGACTGGTTTTGGGATGCAGTGGGTGGGGGGGAAGAGCTGGGCTGGTTGTGTGGTGCAGTGGGGGGAGGGGATGAACTGGGCTGGTTTAGGGATGCAGTGGGGGAAGGGGAGATTTTGAAACTGGTGAAGTCCACATTGATACCATATGGCTGCAGGGTTCCCAGGCGGAATATGAGTTGCTGTTCCTGCAACCTTCGGGTGGCATCATTGTGGCAGTGCAGGAGGCCCATGATGGACATGTCATCAAGAGAATGGGAGGGGGAGTGGAAATGGTTTGCGACTGGGAGGTGCAGTTGTTTGTTGCGAACTGAGCGGAGGTGTTCTGCAAAGCGGTCCCCAAGCCTCCGCTTGGGGAAACCAAGCGGAGGCTTGGGGACCGCTTTGCAGAACACCTCCGCTCAGTTCGCAACAAACAACTGCACCTCCCAGTCGCAAACCATTTCCACTCCCCCTCCCATTCTCTTGATGACATGTCCATCATGGGCCTCCTGCACTGCCACAATGATGCCACCCGAAGGTTGCAGGAACAGCAACTCATATTCCGCCTGGGAACCCTGCAGCCATATGGTATCAATGTGGACTTCACCAGTTTCAAAATCTCCCCTTCCCCCACTGCATCCCTAAACCAGCCCAGTTCATCCCCTCCCCCCACTGCACCACACAACCAGCCCAGCTCTTCCCCCCCACCCACTGCATCCCAAAACCAGTCCAACCTGTCTCTGCCTCCCTAACCGGTTCTTCCTCTCACCCATCCCTTCCTCCCACCCCCAGCCGCACCCCCAGCTACCTACTAACCTCATCCCACCTCCTTGACCTGTCCGTCTTCCCTGGACTGACCTATCCCCTCCCTACCTCCCCACCTACACCCTCTCCACCTATCTTCTTTGCTCTCCATCTTCGGTCCGCCTCCCCCTCTCTCCCTATTTATTCCAGTTCCCTCCCCCCATCCCCCTCTCTGATGAAGGGTCTAGGCCCGAAACGTCAGCTTTTGTGCTCCTGAGATGCTGCTTGGCCTGCTGTGTTCATCCAGCCTCACATTTTATTATCAAGGGTAATATGGTTGGACAACAAATACAGGAGTGTAATGTCTAAATCCCATCCAAGAATAAAGAAAATTATAAAAACAAAAGCCCTGTATGATTCCCGAACTAATGAATCTTCCACTAGTACAGTTATGAGTAGTCCTGGATCAAGGTTCCTCCATGTGTTACTTTTCTAGATAAATATTTCAAACTATTAGGCTTGTGGCTGAGTAAGGATGAAATGGCTCCTCTCCCTTTATTAACTCAATACTAAACATGAGAAAAGTTAGTAACGCTGCACACAAACTGCAATTCAGTGGCTTGTCAAAAAAGTTAGTTCAAAAGGATAGATGTACAGTACGGTTTCTGAACTGTTTGTCAAGACCAGGTAGTCAAACTTTTCAGTTGTTGCTGTAGGGTTACCGGTCACGTTCACATTCATAATTGAATGGTCAGCTGCACTATCTTTTGTTGTGTCAGATTGGTGGAGACTCTGGGGTTCGAATTACATTTGAATGTGAATGAATTCCGAGAAAGCGTGAGACCGGACAGTTATGTTGTCCGAGATAACAAGGTGTAAAGCTGGATGAATAGCAACATCAGAGGAGCAGGAAAGCTGATGTTTCACGTCTGGACCCTTCTTCAGAAATGTTGTCTGGTTTCTTTTTTACACTGATTTACAGCAATCAGAGTGTGTGAGAGTCTTTAACTTTAACGCAGTGATGACTAGGGCTAGTTCTTTAACTATAGCCTTTAGAGCACACCAACACTTGAACACAGGCTTGTGCATGAGACCATTCAGACACAGCAAAACACTTTGAGCTTAAATTGACGTCACTTGACCAAAGTGCCTAAAATTGAAAATGAATCAGCAAACAGAACCTCAGAGAACTTCTGCAGTACCTCGCTGGTTCTTTTAGACAGTTTTTCAGCCTCCATCTCCTCAACTTTGGCATGACACCTTTCTGAACATGCTATCCATATAATAAAACAAGGAACTGCATATGCTTGAGATCTAAAACAAAAGCAGATATTCCTGGAGAAACTCAGCAAGTCTAGCAGCATCTCTGAGGAGAACACAGAGCTAAAATTTCAAGTCTAGTGACCTTTCACCTTTTGTTTATTCCCTCCCCCATCCCTCTCCCTTTTTTCTGCATATAAGCTGACGTTTTCCCAGCCAACATCAGTTCTGAGGATCACCAGACGCGAAATGTTAACTCTGATTTTCTTTTCACAGATGCTTCCAGACCAGCTGAACTTTTCCAGAAACTTCTGTTTTTGTTCCTGATTTACAGCATTCACAGTTCTTTCAGTTTTTACTTGACCATATAATCCTGGTTCTTTGAAGGAGCATTATATTATCATAGATCCTATTGAACACTGTCTTATCAACATGTTCACCTGGATGCACAATGTCCCAGAATACTTTTTTTTTCAAAGAAGACCAGGAATTTCTCAAAGCATTCTGGCCAACTTCCATCTTCAGTCAATTACACTTTACAGAGATTAATTAATCATCTCATTGCTGTTTGTGTGGGACCTCACTGTGAGTGCAAATTGCCTGCCACATTTGCTTATGAAACAACTGTAACTCATTTCCCAAGTAATTGAGCAGCTGTGAAACACTTTGAGGTGTCCTTCTAAATGCAAATTCATCACTTCTTTGATATCAAACTCTGCTGCTTATCATGTTAATTCTGGTTGTCAAATTAATTGGTGACTTGAACTACACTTCCTTTCCACTATAATAAGAGAATAAAATGTGAGGCTGGATGAACACAGCAGGCCCAGCAGCATCTCAGGAGCACAAAAGCTGACGTTTCGGCCCTAGACCCTTCATCAGACCCTTCCACTGTTCTTTTACAAAATAGGCTTGCCTGATCTGGTTCTATTTGTTCACTGCAATATCTTCTTACGATTGCTGGTAATTTATTGGGTTTTCCATTCTCCCAAAGTTGGCATCATTTGGTTCTGAACTGGTGATGGAATTAGCAATTTAACGGAATAATTTCACTCCATAATTCTAGTCTCTGCCACTTTTCCAGATAACTGTGATGTGTACCACGTTCTTGCTGTGATGATACTCATGGACAAATAGCCTGTTAAAGTTTATTGCTCATAAGGTTCATTAACATGTCATTTGAGTGAGATATTGGAGCATTGTCAATTGGTGCAGCTTTTACTCCAGCTTCAGACAACAGGAACAATAAAATCTATGTGAGGGCAAGATCAGATTTTACCAAACAAAAGTGATGCACTTGTTTTGTACTCAGTATACTTCTTTGCGCACTATTTCCTTGACTATTAAAGAAACGTATTGAAGAGATTGATATCAGAGGTGTAAAAAATGAGGTTTAGCTTCTGTATAAGATTGTCCCTTATTTTTACTGAAGATAATTAAACAACTCATTTCTCACCAAAGTCATTTTGATTTTTGTTAGTAATTGCTGGCTGTCAAACCTATCAGTTCCAATAGATTATTCCCATGAATATTAATAAAAATCCAATTCCTTAATTAAAATTGGTGTTAGAACTATTTAAAATAGGCTGGTGTCCATAATTAAAAATCTGTGGAAAATGGCAAAATAATACCTTTTCAAACATCTGTTAATGTCAGAACCATGCAGAACTGTAAAGAAATTTTTCAACTCCTTCATTTTGAAATGAATTATGGCATTTGGAAACTGAGTTTATATGGTGTAACAAAATCTTTTAGTTTACCTGAGAAAATGAAATTTCCCACAAGAAAGGCGGAACAGCTGCTTAAAAATAATTAGGCTGTACTTGCACTTGTTACTGGTAACTTTATGAGGTACTTAATACTTTGCCTTTAACTGATTTGAAAAGCTTGGCCTCATACTTTTCTATCTGAATTTTTGTGTTTATCAGGATGTGGTCTGCTCTTGTTGCTGGAGAATGGCCAACTGTTCATCTGCCCACAAAGGAATATTAACAAGAAACAAGAGAAGGCCATTCAGCTGCTTGAGCCTGCTCCATCATTCAATAAAATTAAGACTGATCGGATATTAACCTCAATTTTACATTCCTGCATTTCCCTGATAATCTTTCATCCCCTAGTGATCAAGAACCTATCTATCTTTGCCTGAAAAATATTTAAAAGTTCTGCACCTACTCTCTTTAGTGGAAGGGAATTCCAAAGATTCACAATTCTCTATCTTTACCAGTATGTTACTGGCAACGTAACTAGCATTTTTCTTGCTGCAATAACCTTTGATACACCTCATCAAACACCCTCTGAAAATCTAAATACAGTACATCCACTCTTTCTGTATTATTTACAACACAAGTTATTTCTTCAAAGAATTCCATTGAATTAGTTGACCAAGATGTCCCTTTGACAAAATTTTGTTGTCTCTGTCTAGTTAACTTGAACTTATCTCCAAGCGCCCTTTTATAATTTCTTTCATAATAGGCTCTAACATTTACCCTAAAGCTAAGCTAGCTGGCCGGTAGTTTCCTGCTGTCAGACTCCTTTCCTTTTTGAATAAAGGACTTACATTAGCGGTCTGAAAATCTGAAGCAACATTCCCCAAATCAAAATAAAAACTGAAAGGACTGTGAATGCTGTAAGTCAGGAACAAAAGCAAAGTTGCTGGAAAAGCTCAGCAGGTCTGGCAGCATCTGTGAAGTCAAAAACAGAGTTAACGTTTCAGGTCCTACCTCAGAATTGTTCTGAGGAAGGGTCACCGGACCTGAAACGTTAACTCTGTTTTTTCCTTCACAGATGCTGCCAGGCCTGCTGAGCTTTTTCAGCAACATTGTTTTTATTCTCCAAATCTAATGAGTTTTGAAAAATTGAAATGAATACATCACCTATCTCAACCACCAGCTTCTTTGGTTGACTGCAGGAAATGGTATGGAATAAAAATTGACCTAACTTGCTCCAGTAATGTATCTCAGCCCTCAACTTTCAGATCACAGCGGAACATTGGTTTCTGTTTTTATCAAGTTATGTCCATTTGAACTGATACAGCTAATTTAATGTCACTTAGTTTTCAGTTTATTCTGTGGTTCCATATACGTTAGGAACTAAATTAAAAATTCTATGACAAAAAGATGCAGGAAAGGTCTTTACTTCTTATTAATTACCTACACATCCTTTCAACTTCACATTCCCTCCTGCTTCCTACATTTCATACAATTTCTCTGTCTTCAGACAAGCTAGTTATATATAAGTTAAAAAGAAATACTGGAGTTTGAACCATCTGTTTCATCCAGTTGCCAATCAGTGCCAAAGTTATCAGTGCCTTGACCTGCATCATTCACCTTCGTAAATTATGCAATTTTGATTTCTTTTTAGCAAATATTTGACTTCCATTTCGCTGGCCGGAAGTACGTTTCTTAAGTAAATTATTTAAACTCTGAATTTGCATAATTATAAACCTATTGACTTAACTGATACAAGTTCAAACAAAACAAAACTTCTTCATATCCAATATGCTATCATTCTGTATCCTGGTACTTACCAGTATGTCAAATTACAGCATCTAGAGAGATGGCTAATGCAGCTGTGATGTGAAAACTGTCTAATTCTTGCCAAGTCTTCTTTCTGCTATCTGACAGAAGCCTGCAAAAAGAACTTGAATGCTGTCATCAGTTTTACTGCAAGTGGCATCACAGTGTTGATGTTGCTCTAAGCTTTCAGGTCTCATTTCAGAAAGTTGTATAACTCATCAATGTTTCCATAACTCGCACACAGGACAACAATGGCTGTACTTAAAATGTACTGCAATGGTTGCAAACCATTTTCTTTATATTCTGAAGATGCGTGAAGCAAAAGTTGTTCTCTTTCTTTCTTTCTTAAATTTCATCCTGCATTGCTTCCCATTTGAATTGAAATAGCTGATCTGCCTTTGCAACGAGCATGTTGCCTAAAGTAAGCATAAGTGTCTTAATGGCCTTTTTCCAACAGGCCTCGGATGAGAACTTTTACTTTCCCTCCTGTTACAACTTTTACAGTCAAGCAACATTTTCTGACACACCCATTGTTCAGCATCAAGGGTGAGATATAGATTCTCTCCTTTCTCCTGCTCAGGGTAGAAGGATTACTGGGTTCTCAGAGGATGGTTGCGTTTGCCCTTTAATGAGTCACTTCAAGTCCAATTATGGGCCCTATGCTCAAGGTTACAAAATGTAGCCAATGACATAACCGGCATATTTTTGATGCTGAAGGTTCGAGGTCTAGAACATTCAGGGATAACATGGGAGGATCTATGGGGAAAAGGACATTTATTTTCTCTTAACACAATAGGAAGGCAATTAGAAATTTCTTGTTATATTGCTCATTGCTTACTGGAATTTAAACTGGGAAACTGACCAATGGAAAAAGAGAGTTCAGGACAGCAAATTGAGAGGAGGTGAGCAAAGAGGCTACTCTTGGACAAATCAGCAAGGCTCTTTGGGTCTGATGAGAAACTGGTGTCAATGTTTACTGTTACCTGGATGCCATCTTTGAAACTAACATAATCACCTCTAAGTATGATGAAAGGTAATAATGAATAAGTTGTATGATTCCTCTTAATTGCTGAAAATTATAAAATGAGAAGAAAATAATTTGGAGAAGATTCATTAACTTTTGTTGAACTATTTTAGTCACATGATGTGGACTAATTTAGAAGAAAATGTTTTGGCAAGTGCACTATTACTGTTGTTGCTTCAAAAAATTGGAACTCTCAGAATCTAAACTGTTTGCAAACACAAACGTATCGAGGGGGTTTTCATCCTGCCCCAAGTGACCTTTTTGATCGAGATTCTGCGTCTCTAATGTTTAATTTTCACCTCTAATTTGAACTGACTCATTAGCTTATGAATAAATATTGAACAATTAGTAAACATCTAGTATTAATTAGCTTTTACTTTCAGCAATTGATATCACAACTTGCATCTTTTGATTGATTTATACATTCTCTGTATGCATAAACCTTTCAGCTAAAGACCTCACACTGTCAACTGATTTTTAACTTAAAATAAAACAATGGGTGGATTTGACTGGATGGGGCTCAAATGTCAGAAATTTGTTTCCCAGTGGTATCACAAGACTACATAGGAGCTGAAATCAATGTTGAGGGTTGTCAAGGCAACTCCCTTCCAGCTATATACCATTGTGCTTCCATCTCTTCTGGATCTGTCCTGCTGGTAGGCCAGGAAAAGCCCAAGAATGTTGATATGATGTCAACTGCATTGTCTGCAGTATATCATTCCACATGTATGTCTATGTCAGGCAATTGCTTGACTACTCTGTGACACAACTCTCCTAATTTTGGCATTAGCCCCCAGATGTTAGCAAGAGGACTTTGCAGGGTCACCAAGCCTTTTGTTGTTTTTGGCACCTATTTTGATGCCGGGTGGCCCATCCATTTTAATTCCTTAGTCTTGTCTGATACTAGTCAATGGGATTGGCCACAGTCAGCCCTTTAGGTCAAATCTAAGGATATGTATAAGCTGGTAGAGCCAAAAGTATTGAGTTTACTGTGGTGGCTTCCAGTGTCCAGGTTAATGACAGGTGGTATGTCCAGTTACACTCCTTTCTTAAGACTTTTGGCTATTAAATAGCTTGTTGGACCATTTCATAGGGCAGTGAAAAGTCAACTACATTGGTGTGCATCTGAAAGCTCATGAAGGTCTCACTGCCAGATAAGGACAGCAGTTTTCCTTCCCTAAAGGATATTAGAAAAGCAGATTATTTTAAAGAACAGCGATTACTTCATGGCCATCATTGGACTTTCAATTCCAGATTATTATTGAACTCACATTTTGTCACGATGGGATTTGACTCTGTATCCCAAGAACATTTATCAGCGGCTCTGGGCTTCTAGCCAACTAAACAATTTCCTCCCCTTTTATCTGGTATTAAAGGAAGTTAAATGTAGTGAGTGTTTATTTAATTCAATTAGGTTTATAAAAACTTTAAACATTGAATTCTTCTGTAGATGCTTATTTTTTGATCTCATCATAGAATGTCTGTTCCTGTTGGCGAGGTGGTTTGGCTTGGTAGGTGGAAGAAAAGGTTTGTGGGGGGGGTCTTGTTTTGTTACAAGTTGGCACACTGTTGGCATGGGAACTATAAAAGTTGATGAGAATTTGAGAGAGCAACATAGGGCACCATGGGGTGCATGAGGTGCAATTGGGATGGAAAGAGTGTATGAGTTGTTAGAGTTTGATATGGACACTTCATGAGGAGTGTGTGGAGGAGCTGAGGAAATGTGAAGATTGACAAGCTGCTGGTGCACCAAGCCAAACCTTCCAACCAGACATCTCCAGATGAGACAGCACCTACTGTTTCCAGATCACCAGCACAATACCAGAGAATATGAACTGGGGATCCGCAGTCCTGAAGTATTCACTCCAATTTGCAGAGCCTGGAAATGCCATGACTCTGTGCACCTGACCCAGACAGAAAATTTAGACTTGTGCTTTTGGATGAAGTAATGCAGGGAAAAATGTGGATGGCAAATCAAGGGGAAGCAAGAATAGATCCTACGGTGACACTGTAGGTAACTCAGTGAGAGAGAAAAGTAGCCTTTGTGAGAGCATTTCTGTTTGCGATCAGATAGGTAAGAATAAAACCAAATGCACGTATTCCCACCCAGTGTGACAAGAGTGGGGAATAAACGCAAAAAATACCAGGGAAACTCAGTTGGACTTGCAGCATTTATGGAGAGAAAATCCAGAGTTAACATTTCAATATGACTTCAGGACTCTTTTCGAGGCAATAACAAAGATATGCAGGCTAGGTAGATTGGCTGGGCTAAATTGCCCGTAGTGTTCAGGGGTGTGTGGGTGATAGGGGGCTGGGTCTGGGTGGGTTGCTGCAAGGGGCAGTGTGGACTTATTGGGCCGAAGGGCCTGTTTCCACACTGTAGGGAATCTAATCTAATCTAAAAACTCTAGATTCTTTCTCCACAAATGCTGCCAGACCTGCTGAGTTTCTCCAGCATTTTTCTGTGTTTGTTTCTGATTCCCAGCACTTGTGGTATTTTCTTTTTATTGTACATCGATGCGGAGGTGTTGGCTAGAAAATGGTGCTTTTGCTCTGTCAAAGACCAGAAGCAGATTGAGAAGGATGAGGAAGGAGATCTTTATCCTGGTCATGTAAGGTCTGTATGTAACATTTAAAAATATAGCTGAAAATGATTAAGTGCAGTATTCACTGAACTATTCAGCATTCAACTGAAATAATTGAATCAAAATATAGCATAAATTTTTGATGATTTTTCATATCCTAAGACATTTTGTCAAAAAGTTGAGAGGCACTTTGAATATGTTATAATGATATTGTACTTATCTTCCTCAGAGCTGTGCAGTTTACTGACAATGTAATGAATACTATTGTATTACTGCAGTAATAATAAATGCAACTATCACATTTATTAATGGACTCATAAGGGACACTGTCTCACATCATAACATTAATACATCCAACACCCTCAAATTTATTCAGTCAGACTGCATCCTGTCAACTTGAGTCCTTTTAATAACCTGTGATAAACTGCAAGGGACTAAAGGGCAGCTGTATACGAATGGCTGATAATGATAGCATGGTTGAAATAGCTTTGCTGGAAACTTCATGTCTCTATTTGATATATTCAAACTTTCCTGTGCAGGCTCTAAAAGGGCCTTCACATATGATGCCCAAACTAAGGAATGATTATTTGTCACAGCTCATCTTTGATAGGCATTTGAAAACTGCTCACCCTGTCTCTGCATGCGGGTGTCTATCTGTGTGGGTGTACAAAGAGACTGCATAAACGTTGCTTTTTAACATAGTTTGTAAAACATAGAATGAAAAAGTATTGTCTTTGAGAAACCTGTAGTTTGTAAAACATAGAATGAAAAAGTATTGTCTTTGAGAAACCTGGCTACAAGAAATGGTGGCATTTGTCAATATTCATCTATTTTATTGCCACATGATGATTTTGTAAGGAACTGTTATAAGGTTTTTTCTAAAATTCTGTGGATTGTAAAAGTGATGTGAGTGCTCTTGAAGTTAAAAAAAAATTATTGAAGACAAAAAAGCTTCACAAGAATTTCATACTTGTACCCTACTTATCAAAATATCCTTTTCAAGTCAAATGATGTGTTTTTTTTTAATATTGACATGGAATTACAAAGAATATAACACAGAACACAGAAGCAGGACAATCATTTCAACTAATGTATGCCAGTATTTAGGCTTCACCTCTTGCGTTCTCTCTCATTTCAACCTCTCGCATATCCTCCTACTACTTTCTTCCTCTTGGAATTGTTGATGGAACTTCACCTGAGTTGTATCCTTACTATTTTCGGTTCAACTACTCAATGTGATAGCAAGGCACACATTCTCGCCATTCTGGGTAAAGAATCGTTTCCCAAATCTCTGATTCAATTTATTAGTAACCATTTTACATCCATAATCTGTAGTTTTGATTCTCCCATAGCAGAAATATTGAAGACATTCAGAAAGAAATGCTTCAATAATGGAAATGTGCAGTCAGTGCCTTTCATTACAGTAGTAAAGAAATATTTTGTTCTTTTATTTGATCATTGAAGTTTGTGAAGTGTAATTATTTGATGATGCATGAGTTCTTTCAAGCATAAGTCACATTTAATAACTGCAGCAATTTCATCCTGTATTTATAAAACTATTTTTATGAAATAAAATATCTTGAGGCACTTCAGTAAGGCATTATAAAAGAAAGAGAGACATTTATCCACATCAGGAAATATTATGTTAGATAGCGAAAGAGCTAGGTTTTAAGGAGAGCCTTAAATATGTAGAATAAGGCAGGTAGATGACGAGGTCTATGGAGGGTATTCCAAAGCTTGGGCCTTGGCAGTTAAAGACACCAATGGTAGACCAAATACAGTCAGAGATGCTCAAAAGGCCAGAATTAAAAGAACACAGAGCCAAGAGAGTTGTAGGATTGGAGGTGATTAGCAATAGAGATGGGCAAGGCCATTAAAGGATTCAAAAATGAAAAAGAGAATGTTTCAATCAAACTGTTTCTTGGCTATCCCTTGCTATGTGATTCAGGAGCTCTGATGTGCCAATGAGGTAGCAGCTGCTGATTAGGAACAAGCTGAGGGAGTCACAGCCTTATGTCTGCACTCTATTGCTAAAATATAATAGATTTTATACTATATCCTTATTTCGCTGCTAGTACACAGTCAAATTCTGCACACAGTCACCGATCCTCTACTAAATAATACAGGTGGAGAACTAAATGTATTTATGTCATATTCCACTTCTATTCCCTCATCATTCGAGATCAATTAAATGGTTCTTACCTGGACTACCACCTGATGGAAGCACCTGCTTGTGAACCTGCAGGGGCATAGGACGGTGTCTTCGAAGCAAGACATCATTGGAGGACAGGTAAGAATTTTTTTACAATGCTGGGGCCAGATATGCTTGACCTGGAGTGTGTCTGCGTGTGTACGTACATGTGTGGGCATTGGTTTTCCTACTCTCTGCCAGTTCACGAGTCAATTTCTGGAAAGCTGGTAAAATTAAGCATCTTAGATCTCCTTACCTAGGAAGATACAGGCAACCCAGAGACAATGCAACAAACCTCCACTATTTTCATTCTTGGGATGAGGGCATTATCTGTTGATTAAGTAGGACTTGTTCTGTATTCCTTGAAAGTTGAAAGAAAGACAGCTAATGAAATTGAAGGATATAAAATGCTTATGGAATGTTACAGGATTAACACTGAGAAGATGCTTCCCTTGGGAGTCCAGAACAATGGACTTAAATTCCAGATCCTGATGAAGGGTCACTAGACTGTAAACCTTAACTCTTTCTTTGCTACTGGGCTTGCTGAGTTTTTCCAGCAATTTCTGGTTTTCTTGATGTGCACAGATATCCAGAATCCACAATTATTTGATTTATGCTAAATTACAGTTCTCCTCCTTTATAAAAAATGAGAAATTTAAGACTTGTGAATTTTGGGAAATCTTGATCGTAGATAGCATTGGAAGCTTAATCAGTGAATTATAAAAGCAATGAAAGCAAGTGATCCAACGATAGCACAGGAAGGCGTAATTGAGATAGATAAGCAGATCTCACAGAGTTGCCTTGAATAGCCTTATGGTTTGCTCTGGCTTTTATTCCTTATGTTCTTAAATTATGAGTGAACACAATACAGCAAGTTTCAACACCTAAAGAGCAGGTTACCCATTTAAGACAGAGATAAGAGCAATTTTGTTTATCACTAATGGTCATACATCTTTGGAACTTTCCAGTGGAAGCAGAATACTTGAATATTTTTGAGAAAGAGACAGAAGGGTTTATGCTAATCAGGGAGTGTGAAAGGTCAGTGGTAAATGGGGATATGGATTAATTAGGTCGGCCATGATCTTACTAAATGACCAAGCAGGCTCTAGATGCTGATTAGCCTAACCTTTCTCCTACTTCATACGTACATATGCAAATCACAAGTCCATGTGCTTCTCTTGTACCAGGCTTGGAATTAGTTATTGACTCTTTTCTGAAATATCCCAAAGAAACATCGTCCCCAAAAATGAAACGATAATTATTTCTTCTAATTTGGAGCAACAAAAATAGAAGGCCATTGAATCCCCTCACTCTGAAAGCAGGGAATTCAACCCATCAAATCCACACAGGCCCTCTGAACAGCATCCAATCCCCCTACACTATAAGCACAGCTAACCAACTTGTCTCCAGGCAAATTAGCATGGCCCATCTACATCTTTGGATTGTGAAGCAAAGTCAGAACACCCACAGAGAAAACCCACACAGACACTGGGAGAACACACAAACTCCACATAGACCAAGGCTAGAATTGAACCCAGGCCACTAGGTGCTGAAGAAAGTCAGCAGTGCTAGCCACTGAGCCACCATGCCACCCTAACGTTACTGCCCCAAATAAGGCCCTTAGTACAGCAGTAAAATATGTGACTATATTTTTAGGTCACCAGATGCTATGATATGATGATATTCTCAAGGAAACACAAAATACATAGCACATCAACATCAATTAATCAGATCTGAAAAGTAGAGGCACATAGTGTTATCATTTGTGAATATAATTTGGCACAGTTAAAATTGTCAAGTTTTGATGAAAAACCCATGAGAACAAAAATTTTTGACATGTGGATTTTGCCTCCTTAAACAACAGATGTGCAAAATGCAATCTCCCCTTTTTCCCTTCTTGTGAAAAAGAATGGGTGGCTGTATAAGTGACTTCCAGCCATATTCTGACATTTGAGGCCAGAATCAATCACCAAATGTCATCGGAACTCAAAGTTTGGTTTGTAAAAATCCTTGGAATTAGAGAAGGAATTGAAGATTGTGAGGTGTTTGGGAAAAAATGAGTATACAAAGCAGAATTAGCAGTGATTGACATTTCCAGAACACAAACAGAAAAGGTGAATATTGTGGTGCTGTTTTAACCTCTGTTCATCATCATTCTATTTTCAACAAACTCCCTTAATTACTTGACTACTGCTATTTGACGAGGAAATGTTAATTTCAGCAGTTAACAAACACATCCAAAAGACTCAGTTTGCTGCTTAATTTCGGTGATGTGTGCCTGAAAATCACTTAGCTTTTTCTTTAAATTGCAGTTCTCTGCTATTGTGGCTTGTTGTTTGGACTTTGGACTCTTCAATCAGTTTAAGTATTAAAAACACTCCATCCAAGCATACTTGTAGGTGATCAGAGATGATGGGAACTGCAGATGCTGGAGAATCCAAGATAACCAAGTGTGAAGCTGAATGAACACAGCAGGCCAAGCAGCATCTCAGGAGCACAAAAGCTGACATTTCAGGCCTAGACCCTTCATCAGAGAGGGCCTAGGCCTGAAGCGTCAGCTTTTGTTCTCCTAAGATGCTGCTTGGCCTGCTGTGTTCATCCAGCTTCACACTTTGTTATCTCACACTTGTAGGTGAGGTGGATAAAGGGACACGGAATTCGGTTTGCAGTTCAACTCAATTTTTTTAACAAAATATTCCTTACTGAAAACATCATGTGAGCATTTCCCAAATACTCAAGATATTTACTCTCGATCGAGCTCCATCCACCTGAGAAAGGATATTTGCTGCAACAATCCATATGTTTGAGCTGATCTGTTGGAATCTCTTTCTTCTTTTATGTTATGCTGCGTGTCTTCAACAAAGGTAGATCTTGCAGGTCAGGGTGGATTTTCTTCTGGGTTTCCTGCCACAAGTCTTGCTATGAGCTTTCATTGAGAGAATGTGTTTTTATGCCCCTTAAACTAGACCTTTCTGAACTTCTATGGCCTTTGGCTAATGGAGTCATGAATGGTGTTCAAAGCATGCATTGGGTTGCACCAAATTCCTTCACTGTTGCCATGCCAGGGATGTGTCAGTGCAAGCTCTTAAGCACCCACTGTAAATCAAGTACCAGAAAGTCTGATTGACATTTCTCCAATATGCAACCATCCAGCTTGTTGTAACTGGTTCCCCGAGCCATTTTGGCATATTTGATCTTGATTTCCACGATTCTGTAGCTAATATCTCATGGCTGCTCTTTAATTTACGTTAACCAATTTTCTGTCAGGCTGAGGTTGTGGGTCAACTTAGAATATCCAATTTTGGGCTCATGATCATTTGATCTCAGGCTAATTTTACCTCGCAGACTCTCCCTTTGTGTTGAATCTGCTTGGCTTTTGGTAAATCCCGAAGTTGAACTTGTAAGTCTTTCCTCCTTGTCAAATATTCTAAATTTGAATGGAAGAACAGAAATGTAGTAAGCCAGCAAGTAATATCCCCTACTATTACTGCTCAGATTAAAAAATTGACTAGGCTTGTTTTTATAACTTTGACCACAAGAATTTAGGCCTTAACAGTTCTGGCCACGAAAACATCTTTCACCTCTCCATTTCCAACTCATAATTAGTCAAAGTAACTGCTCAAGGGAAGTGAAAAAAACTAAAAAGAAAATCAATATGCTCTATGTGCTTTATGTACAATTAAATCTTTAATTCCTGAGGAATCCAGGACAATCTTCGAGTTTCAGAACCTCAGCGACAGCAACTGAGATGAGCATGGTTCTTACTGACTGCAATTGGATTTGCAAATTCATGTGGTAAAATCTGCAAACATAAATTCAGGATGAAAGTGCAAAGAAGTGACAATCAGACTTCTGCACGAGAATGTTTAAGTGGCAATAGATGATGAAGCTGAAGCAATAAAACCAGATTGGTTACTGTCCCGGTATCATGGAGAAAAGCATTCATTGGTCAAGGGTTTAAATAGTGTATTTGCCTTCTCTTGTATAGAGAAGGCCACACAATGAGCAACAATGACCCCATATTGAGAAAAGTATGTTGTTATCTCATATTATGGACTTATTCCTGCACTGCATTTATGTTGCAAATGTTTGCTCTATAAAATGTAAGTTCAGTTATGTACAAGTAAAGATGCCTTGGCCAGTTGAATAGCCCTTCTTTTGTTCATTCATGGGATGAGGGCATTACCGGTTAGGCCAGCATTTATTGCTTGTCCCTAATTGCCCAGAGAGCAGTCGAGAGTCAACTACATTGTTGGGGGTTGGAAGTCACATGAAAAGAACATTTAGGGTCCTGGACCATGGTATTGGTGCAAATAAAATGTTTCAACAGAAAATATCAATGCTGTTCCCTCAATTTTAAGGGCAAGTTATTTATGAACGTTGTATATATATATATAACTGAAACCTGACAAACCCTGGAAAACATACTTTTAAAGGCTTCAGTTTGCTTTGCAATGAACAGGGCGTTGCAGTGATGTCCATACTGGCAATGAATATTGAGAACATGAGAGGAATAGAACTCAGTGCAAAGGCAAATAGGGTGAAATATATAATCGGTGATCCATTACTTCGGCATAAGGAAGCAGTTTCCTTTGCTGAAGGACATTACTGAATCAAATAGGTATTTCCCCAACAATAGGCAATGGCTGTATCGTCATCATTAAACACTTAATTTCAGATTTTTATTGAAGTCAAATTCTATCATTTGCAGTGGCAGGATTATGAACCCAGGTCCCAACAGCCCCAGAGAAGACAACCACACAGAGTCCTGCCGATTTTTTACCATCCCCCCAGGCCTCCCCCTGACTGAGGATGAATGGTCAGTCCTCAGCAAAGGGCTCACCTTGGTCCCGCTCCACCCACACATCAATGAATACCAGTCATGAATGGACATCGAGCAGTTTTTCCTCTGCCTCTGCCTCGATGCTTACTTCTCCAACCATGAGCCTAAACCTCCCTCCACTGACCCCTTCACGCGCCTCCAACACAAGTCCTCCTCCTGGACACCATCCCAAGGCCTCCTACCCTCCTTCGACCTCTTCATCTCCAACTGCCATCGAGACATCAATCGTCTCAATCTCTACACCCCCCTCACCCACTTCAACCTCTCCCCCGCAGAACGTGTAGTCCTCTGCTCCCGCTCCAATCCCAACCTCACCATCAAACCCGCAGACAAGGGAGGCGCAGTTGTCGTATGGCGCACTGACCACTACATTGCTGTGGCCAGATGCTAACTCTCTGACACCACCCCCTACCGTTCCCGGGATCATGACCCCACCCCCGAGCATCAAACTATCATCCCCCAAACCATCCACAACCTCATCACCTCAGGGGATCTCCCACCCATAGCCTGCAACCTCATTGTTCCCCAACCCCGCACGGCCTGCTTCTATCTCCTTCCCAAAATCTACAAACCGACCTGCCCTTGCCGATCCATTGTCTCTGCCTGCTCCTGCCCCATCAGAGAGCAGGCAAAGGAGGAGTCAAATTGGATTCCTCTGGAGGGCCGTAGCCTGGGGCTTGACAAGTATGGTCAAGCCATCAGAGAAGGCGCGAACACCAGATTTATCAGCCACACTCACAAGGTAGTGCAAAACATCATCCAGGCATAACACAATGCCATTCTTGCTCTCAAGACCAATTGCAACTTTTTCATCAAACCAGCAGACAAGGGAGGAGCTGTCTGCACGCACAATAGAACAGGCTACTACAAGGAAGTGTACCGACAGCTGAACAACCTGTTCAGCCAGAGACAATTACCAGCCAATCTGACCAAAGTACAGACCTGTCAGCTGAATAGACTGGTCAAGACTTTTGATCCTGTCCTTCAGAGTACCCAACACACTTCCATCCCACATACTTCCCACATAGGGGACTAATACAGCCTTCCAAAAACATACCTAGACATTCCACCATATCAGGCAACAGTGAACGCAGTGTGAGAACATCCCTGGTTACGTTGAGGTCATCTTGAAACCGATTGTACTAGTCCCAGTGTCAGTCAGAATATTACAGAAACTCAGCATCCACAGACCAGGAACATTCCTCATCATGATTGACATTTTGGCAGCCCACACTAGCATCCCCCACAATAACGGCATCACCACAACAGCCTCAGTACTCAGCACCACCAACTGCCAATTTCCAGACACCATTCTGCAACTCATCTGCTTCATCCTCGACCACAATGCCTTCACCTTCGACAACCAGCTCTTCATCCAGACACATGGAACAGTCATGGGGATTAGAATTACTCCCCAATATGCCAACATTTTCATGCACAGGTTCAAACAGGACTTTTTTCCTACACAGAACTTCCAAACAACCCTATTCACCAGGATACATTGGCAGCAGTTTCTTCCTTTGGACTCATGGTGAGGATTCACTGAAATCAACAAGTTTCGTCCTAGCATCAGACTTGCCATAGACTATTCTTTAGAATCAGTGTCATTCTTGGACACATGCATCTCCATCAAGGACAGACACCTCAGTACCTCATTCTAGCACAAGCCCATGGACAATCTCACATAGCTGTATTTCTCTAGCCTCCAACCTAAATACATGAAGACAGCCAGCTCCAATGGGCAAGCCCTAAGCATACACAGGATCTGCTCAAATGAGGAGGAATAAGGCAGAAATCTTCGGGTAGACGTCTTCCTCGGTGGACTTCAGGATACGTGACAATGCAGAGTCGCCGAGCAGAGGCTTATAGCCAAGTTCAGTACCCATGAGGATGGCCTCAATTGGGATCTCGCGCTCATGTCGTAGCACAGGTGATCCCACCACGCTGTACACTCTCACACACACACTCGCACATACACACACATATGCACACACGCACACACTCTCTCCTGTACACTCACTCTCTCACAAACACCCACACACACACACACACACACACACACACACACACACACACACACACACACACACACATTCTATTATGTTCAAAAAGCATTCAATTTATAGATAATCAATTAATGTGGCATTTTATTAATTTTTACTTTAGAAATAAAACTATTCTGACTCCAAACTAAAACACAAGACGCCAAACAAGGCCTGGCACACAACATACATTGTCTGACCTAAAATGTCACCTCTTCTTTCCACTGAAAACCTTTAGTTCTCTCAGGACAGTGACTTGAAAAGAATTTGGGGATTTGCATGTACATATTAATCAATTAAAACCTTCTAACTGATTAAACAACAACCATCCTGATCTGAGGTGTGACTCTTTGATCTTTTGCTTATAAATGCCGTGTCTGATACGACCTCTCTCACTAACACCTGAAGGAGAGAGGCTCTGAAAGCTTTGTTTTAAAATAAACCTGTTGAGCTATGACTTGATATCATGAGATTTCTGAACTTTTCCTATAAAATATCCATTCATAAGTATGAATGGAAGTTTGCATATTGGATCCTGTGGAACTACCAGTGTTTGTAAGCCAAATTTGCATAAATTGGAGATCCTCTGCATAATTTCTGCTGTTGATTAAGTTGCCCAGCTACAGCATAATTCAACCAATCATTACCTATTTTCCATGATTGCAGAGAGATGAGTGCGTATGACTTTGTGTGTGTGTGTGTGTGCGTGTGTGTGTGTGTGTGTGTATACGTGTGTGTGTGCTTTTTCCATTCACTGACCTATTAAAATCTATCTTGATTAATAATTGTGAAACAGGGCATTTAGCTGTTCAATTAAGCTATAAGTTAAGAGCTAGCCTTGATATTCTTTATCGACATTTCTTACTTATTTTTCCTGATTTTACATTCCTGGACCATCAAAAATTCAACGTCTAAATTTTTTACTGTTTGACGGTTGTTCCTTGATTAATTAAAAACTAAGTTATTCTGATAAAACATTAGTTACTTTATGGAGTTAGTAACTCTGTGTTTTGAAAGAAAATCAATCATACCATCTTCAGTCAATGTCAACTTGTGTCAGTTTCTTGCGATTTTGAAGGAAACAGAGCACCACTTAAATTAGCTGGAATGACATTTTAATCTCCATAGTTGGAGTCTTCTGTCTCCAATGTATAAATTAATGTTTAAGATTTCCTATTGTTGGTATTTTGATGAGCTCAGAGATTAATTTCTATGTAAGTTTATTGAAAAGTTATCCTTCTTTAGTTTTTAACTTTACATCAAAGCAAATCACATCTTTGGAGTGTGGCTATTCATTGGCTACAGTCGTATTTTATGGCTCTTTGTCTGTAACTAAACAGTCCATGTTTTGGAAAGCACAATACTCTTTTGTTTATTTTTGGAAAAACAGCCTGCACCTTTCACTGGATTTTGTTTTACAAAGGTTTCTTTAGTGCTTATGAAGTAGATTGATAAGACTTCTGTGCAACTGAGTAAGAAAATAGCAATCCACCTTCTACTGGAACTGTTCACTGAACAGATTTCATAACTCTGAACCACAAGTTTCATTGGAAGCACCATTAAGTTAGTCAAGGGTATTACGCCTCTTTGCATTGGACTATACCTCTATTCCTCTGGCACTTCTTCCTTCGTATGGTGTCTCAATTTGTTCAAGGGTTCTGACCTGTCATTTAACATCTTTGCTGTTTGTCGCCCACAATGTACTGAGGTACAGATTCACTGTTTTCCTGTCTCAAACTCTGCAATGAGCAGGTTCTAAATAGCTAAAATTTCCAATTCAATTTCACTCATTATGTGTTCTTTTGTGTTCACAGCGCACTTAGTTTTTTTCAAAATTTCAAATAGCATTTATAATTTAATTATGCAAATATTTTGAATCAGTTCTGTACAGTCTGTGCAGAGAAATAAGACAAACAAGTAACTGGAATTTTGATGTTTCTCAGAGTCCCTTGATTGTTGCAAAAAAAAGCATTTTGGATTTATGCAAGAACTGTTCATGTTCAATTTAAGCACTAAGAGGATCTGATAATCTGATAAATAGACCCTTGTTGTACTTTGGCAGAAAGACTGGAGGCAGCGGCATTACCCCACTGTGCCTTGGCACAGCTGACCCATGCTTTAATGCGCCCCTCAGCATCTTGGACGTTGGAATGTGCCAGTCTGCAATACACGGTCATGGCCAACTCTTTACACTAGAAGACCAATCAGTTTCCAAAGAGCATGTTTCACTGATTTAATGGTCCTCCAGGCGATGTTCACTGCCCTCTAATCCTTATTAAGTATGTCATTTTCACTGTACCTATTACTCATGGCTACCCTTTGTTTTTCACCATTTAACACAACCTCACTACTTCCATTGCGTTCATATAGTTCAAGGGAAAAATAACACTCCTTTGATCTCTGATATAACAAGGTGTAGAGTTGGATGAACACAGCAGGCCAAGCAGCATCAGAGGAGCAGGAAGGCTGATGTTTCGGGCCTAGAACCTTCAGAAGGTTCTAGACCCAAAACGTCAGCCTTCCTGCTCCTCTAATGCTGCTTGGCCTGCTGTGTTCATCCAACTCTACACCTTGTTATGTCAGATGGCCCAGCATTTGCAGCTCCTACTAACTTCTTTGATCGCCTTCTTGTATATCCTTCCATCTAAATACACCTCCCACAAACTTCTGAGTTGTTAAAAACAGCAACTTCAAATTTCCATTACCTATGTTTTGGGCCTCTAACACCTGCAATGGTGCTTAATCCGTCCAGTCACTTCCTTGGTCTGTGAGTACATCTTGGCTTTTTCAGCCATGTATTCCTCATTTCCACTCCAGTAATTTTACCGAGAAAGAGGGGTTCAGTACAACTAGCCCATACTGACCATGTTTCCAAACTAAACTAGTCACATCTGCTGTGTTTGGCTCATTTCCCTCCAAACATTTTTGATATACATTCTTTCCAAGTGTCTTTTAAATGTTGTAACTGTACCTGCACCCACCACTTCCTCTGGCATTTCATTCCACACACTGATCACACTGTGTGCTGAAAAGTTGCCCATGTCCTTTTTAACTTTTTCTCCTCTCACCTTAAAAATATATTTCCTAGCTTTAAACTCCCCTACTTTAGGGAAAATACCTTTGCTATTCACCTTATTTATGTCCCTCATGATTTTATAAACTTCTTTAAAGTTGCTTCTCGACCTCAAACGCTCCAGTGGAAAAAGTCCCAGTCTATCCAGCTTCTCCTTATAACTCATGGGCAACATCCTGGTAAGTCTCTTCTGAACCCTCTCCAACATAATCATATCCTTCACGTAACTGGGAGACCAGAACTAGATACAGTATTCCAGAAGAAATGTCCTGTGCAACCTCAACATGACTTCCTAACACCCTTACTCAAAGAACTGAGCAATGAAGGCAAGCATGCTAAAAACTTTTTTAACCACCCTGTCTATATGTGACACAAGCTTCAAAAAATATGTCTCTCTGTTCTACAATACTAACCAAGGCCATACCATTAATTGTACATGTTTTACCCTTGTCTGTTGTATCAAAATGCAATACCTTATATTTATTCAGATCGAGCTCCATTTACCATTTTTCAGCTCATTGACCCAATTAATCAAGATCCCTTTATAATCATAGAGTACCTTCGTCACTGGCTACTGTACCACTAATTTCAGTTTCATCTGCAAACTTACTAACTATGCCTTCTACATTCTCATCCAAATCATTTATGTAAATGGAAAACAAGAATACTCAATACTGATCCATGTGGAACATCGGTCCTTAACTGGTCCCTGTGATAACAGCTTTGGATATTAATATAATTTTAAGAATTAGGATTTTAATGTGGTGGCATAATGATGGGTTACTTCTGCGTAACATTTTAAATCATATTAGTTCATGTCATCCTTCTGGAGTAGTAATTTGATGCTATATTTGAACATAGAACATAGAACATAGAACATAGAACATAGAACAGTACAGCACAGAACAGGCCCTTCAGCCCACAATGTTGTGCCGACCATTGATCCTCATGGATGCACCCTCAAATTTCTGTGACCATATGCATGTCCAGCAGTCTCTTAAATGACCCCAATGACCTTGCTTCCACAACTGCTGCTGGCAACGCATTCCATGCTCTCACAACTCTCTGCGTAAAGAACCTGCCTCTGACATCCCCTCTATACTTTCCACCAACCAGCTTAAAACTATGACCCCTCGTGCTAGCCATTTCTGCCCTGGGAAATAGTCTCTGGCTATCGACTCTATCTATGCCTCTCATTATCTTGTATAGCTCAATTAGGTCCCCTCTCCTCCTCCTTTTCTCCAATGAAAAGAGACCGAGCTCAGTCAACCTCTCTTCATAAGATAAGCCCTCCAGTCCAGGCAGCATCCTGGTAAACCTCCTCTGAACCCTCTCCAAAGCATCCACATCTTTCCTATAATAGGGCGCCCAGAACTGGACGCAGTATTCCAAGTGCGGTCTAACCAAAGTTTTATAGAGCTGCAACAAGATCTCACGACTCTTAAACTCAATCCCCCTGTTAATGAAAGCCAAAACACCATATGCTTTCTTAACAACCCTGTCCACTTGGGTGGCCATTTTAAGGGATCTATGTATCTGCACACCAAGATCCCTCTGTTCCTCCACGCTGCCAAGAATATTTGCCATGAAATAGGGATACTCTACATTGTTAATTGAAGATTGTTTTTATGAAGTTGGTGCGTAAACAGTGAGGTCATTATTTTGTTTCTGGTTCAAGATTATTGATGATTGAATTTTGCTTAGAATATCCAGAGACTGAATATTCCTAGGAAATTCAGAGGAGAGCTGACTGGCATCAGAAGCATTTTTTTTCTCTCCTATAAAAGATTATAGAACATTTGAAAGAAAACACCTCAATAAAATCTAATTTGTGAAATTTCTAGACTAGGAGTGTTTGATCGAGAATAACCTGTTGGTTGTTAAAAGTTGAGCAAATCTAAGCTCTCAATTTTATGAGTATTCAGGTAATATACTTCACAGTTCATACATAATAAAAGAATTGAGGAAAATCAGTTCATTTGACCTTAAGGAATTGATATAAGGGATTTGAATTGCTGTGACAGAGAGTGCCAGGGGGAGAAAAAGAGACTTTATTTTGCAGAGATAGTGAGAATTGCAGATGCTGGAGTCAGCAATAACACAGTGTGGAGCTGGAGGAACACAGCAGGCCAGGCAGCATCAGAGGAGCAGGAAAGCTGAAAGTGTCAGGTGGGGACCCTATTTTGCTGTACCTTTTCAGATTTTTCCAATTATATTCCACATCAAGACAGCTTGGGTATTTTTTGCTGCTTTCATCTTTTGTGAAATTCTGACTAAAAAGAATATGCAATCTATCAAGCCGGATTTCATTTTGGGATCTAATTTGTTCAGTGGCAACATTGTTCGAGATCGTTACAACTTAGGTCTCTTGCCAGGATTTGAACATGCTAGAGGGGTTTAAGATTTAAGAATTACTATATAAGGGATCTTTGTCTCCTTAAAAATAATGAAATCACAAAGATACTGAATAGAACATAGAGGAAATGTTCTGAAGTTAATTACATGGATTGAATTTTTAACGTGGCTTACAAAGCTGCTCAGAGCTTTCTGAGAGTATAGAAATAAAAATGAATTACTTGAAATCTTTGATTAAGGCAAAATTAAGAGAGCTAATGGAGATGTCACAATTGGAATTAGCACTCTATTCTCTCTCTCTCAATCAGTCCTGTTTTAGGAATTGTTCAGAAGATAGGTCACTGAAACATTATTTCTGTTCTCTCTCCATAGATGCAGCCAGACCCGTTGAGTTTCTCAAGCAATTTCTGTTTTTTATTCTGGAGGGAAGTGAACTGGAAAGGTATTCATTTACAATTATTATATTGTTACAAGTGCACTTACACTGATAAATATTATGGAGTTATAGAGATGAACAGCACAGAAACAGACCAACTTGTCCATGATGACCAGGTATTCTAAATCAATCCAATCCCATTTGCCTGCATTTGGCCCAAATCTCTCTAAACCCTTCCTATTTATGTACCCAACCAGATGCCTTTTAAATATTGCAATTGTATTAGCCTCCACCACTTCCTCTGACAGCTCACTTCACAGATGCATCACCCTCTGTGTGAAAAAGTTGCCTCTTAGGTCCCCTTTACATCTTTCTCCTTTCACCTTAATCCTATGCCCTCTAATTTTGGATTCCTGCACCCTGGGTATGCAACTTTGTCTATTTACCTTCTCCATGCCTTTTGTGATTTTATAAATGTCAATAAGGTCACCCATCAGTCTCCAATACTTCAAGGAAAGTAGCCTCGACCTATTTAGCCCTTCCCTGTAGCTCAAACTCTCCAATCCTGGCACCATCCTTGTAAACCTTTTCTAAACCCATTCAAGTGTCACAACATCCTTCCTATTTCAGGGAGACCATAACTGCATACTGTATTCCGAAAGTAGACCTATGAATGTCCTCTGTGCCTGTAACATGGCCTCTCAATTACCATTGGCAATGCACTGATCAATAAAGGCAATCTTATCAAACACCTTCTTCACTATCCTATCTACCTGTGACTCCACTTTCAAGGAACTATGAACCTGAACTCCAAGGTCACTTTGTTTAGCAACACCCCCAAGACCTTAACATTA
The DNA here is from genome assembly GCF_030684315.1 of Stegostoma tigrinum. Classification (NCBI taxonomy): domain Eukaryota; kingdom Metazoa; phylum Chordata; class Chondrichthyes; order Orectolobiformes; family Stegostomatidae; genus Stegostoma; species Stegostoma tigrinum. Next base: position 107,670,756 of record NC_081358.1, on the reverse strand, counting down.
AGCATATAAGTCCTGCCCTGATTTGCCATACCAAGATGCAACACCTCATATTTATCTAAGTTAAAATCCATCTGCTACTCCTTGACCCATTGGCTATCTGATAAAGATCTTGATGTAGTCCGAGGTAATCTTCGCTGTTCAATTTTAGAGTGATCTGCAAACTTACTAACCATACTTCCTACAGCCACATCCAATTCATTTATACAAATGACGTAAAGCAGTGGAATCAGCACCAATTCTGGTGATGCACCACTGATCACAGACCTCTCGTCTGAAAGCATCCCTCCACCAACATACTCTGTCTTCATCATTCAAGCCAGTTCTGCATCCAAATATTTAATTCTCCCTATATTCCACGTGATCTAACTTTGCGAACCAGTCTACCATGAGGAACTTTTTCGAATGGCTCACTGAAGTATTTAGTTTTTGTGATGAATACTGTAAACTGTTCATATGCATCTTTGGCAATACCATAAATATCACAGGGAGATTATAGATGAAATGCTGTTTTTGCTAAGTAATGAAGGAGCAACTCAACTTGGAGGCATGTCGAATAAGATTGGATTTTTAAAGTTATTTCATCCCGTTTGAATTTTCCGCTGTCGGCTTTTGTGTGTGATTTGGATATAAACTAAAGACCAACCCATACCATTACAGGAAGTATAGCATAGGGTGTGTGAATAATGCTGAAATAAACTTGTTCATTGAATTCACGTTAAACGAATAAAGTCAGAAGTACACCTTGGTAAAGTGGAGAGATCAATATACTGTATCCATAATGGGAATGACATTACTAGTATATTTTGTTATAATTGCAGATGGCACAGCTCTGCGTTGACTGTACTCACACTGAATGAATAGATTTCCTAAAGTCATTACAATGGAGATACAACAATAACAATGAATGTGTATCATTATGACAGCTTGCTTGTTGCTGGAATCAGTGACAAAGAAAGTGGGCCTCAAAACCATAAAAATTGCAAAGAAATTATGTATGAGATGCTGTTTTTGCAAAGTAATGAAGAAGCAACTCAACTTGGCAAACAAAACCAGCCCAGCTCACCTCCCTAACCTGTTCTTCCTCTCACCTATCCCCTCCTCCCACCTCAAGCCACACCTCCATTTCCTACTTGCTAACCTCATGCCACCCCCTTGACTTGTTCATCCTCCCTGGACTGACCTATCTCCTCCCTACCTCCCCCCCTACACTCACCATCCCTGCCTCTTTGACTTGTCTGTCTCCTCTCCACCTATCTTCTCCCCTGTCCATCTTCTATCCGCCACCCCCTCCCTCCTTATTTATTTCAGAACCCCCTTCCCCTCCCCTGATTCTGATGAAGGGTCTAGGCCCGAAACATCAGCCTTCCTGCTCCTATGATGCTGCTCGGCCTGCTGTGTTCATCCAGCTCTACACCTTGTTAACTTGGCGAACATTGTGTAGCATTTTACAATTGAATAGTTACCTATTCCTCATGCCAAGTCCCTGTAAAATTTGCATATTACTTATATGACCTTATTCTTTAAGTAGTATGTGTCTCGATATTGTGTTCCTAGTTTTCTAAATAGTTATTTGAGCAGGTGATTTGAGTTTTCAGCTTATACTGGATAATGTGACAGCTATAATTGTTTTGACAGATAAATTGCAGCATTTCCCTGTAAATTAGAACATTTCTTTGGCCAGACAGAGGCCCATTTGCAGTGGCGCCCAGACAAAACAGGGTTCCATGCCTCTTCATATCAAACAATAAACAGCCTAACCAATGGACCACTGGCCAGGGATCTTAAAATATTTCTACATGATTGGGTAGGTGCAGGAGGAGCAGGAGTTATCTGGCCAAAGCCTTGTCCAATGCTCAGCTGTATGTCTACATTTCACTGGAGGCATGTGCATCAGGGTTGGATTTTCAAAGTTATTTCATCCTGTTTGAATATTCCACTGTCTGCTTTTGTCTGTGATCTGGGCATAAACTGAAGACCAACCCATACTATTACAGGAAATGTAGCGTAGAATGTGTGAGTAATGCTGAAATGAATAGAGTTGTTGAATTCACTTCAAATGAGGAAAGTCATAAGTATACCTTGGTAATGTGGAGAGATCAATATGCTGTATCTCTAATGGGAATTACATTACCAGTACATTTTGTTACTACGGCAGATGGCATAGCTCTGCATTGACCGTACTAATGCTGTATGAACATATTTCCCTAAGCCATTACCATGGATACAACAATAACTATGCCCGTATATCATTATGGCAGTTTGCTTGTTGCTGGAATCAATGAGGAAGAATGAGGTTCTCTGATGGTCAGACCATGTAAACACAACAATTACCTTCCTCAAAGGACATTTTTAAACAATTGCTATGTGCCTGGAGCCATATGTCACCTGACCAGATAAGGATGACAGATTACCTTTCCAAAAGGACATTTGTGAAGTCTTTTACAACACTTGATGATTATTTTTTATTAATCACTATTACAGTGATTAGATTTCAGTTTCAGATGTTCATAAATTGAATTATTACTTTCATCAGTTCCCACGTGGTGATTTGAACCAGTGTCCTCAGAGCACTTTTCTGGATCTCTGGTCTATTGACCCAATAATATAACCACTATGTCACTGTCTTCCTGTCAAGTCACATGGAACTTGAACCTGAGGGAAGAAGGTTTTAATGGAGCCCTGCTAAAATCTGTACTTGTAAGTAATGCACATAGTAAATAAATTTTCATCAGTTTGTGGTAGTAGGATTTCTGGTACTCATCTGTCAAAAGCACCTGAAGCCCAGTAATGACATTCATACATGTATTACTGTTGCAGACTAAAATTGGGTAAGGTCCACAGTATACATTCTATCTTTTGATTTAATGGTTTGGTAGTGAATTTGATAATTTGGCCGTTTGACTGCTCATTCAATATAAGTTTTTGGAGAACTAGAGCATACATCTGAGAGTTGAGCAGATCATAGATGTATGTTTTTGTCAAATTTTATTGTCATCAAGGTGAAGAATGCCAGAGAAAAGTCCCATCTTAATTTTCACCATGTACTGGCAACTTCAAGATGCAATTCCAGTAAAGCACAGGTTAAACACAGAGCAGTGATCACTCTCATCTGCCTCCCAAATTTGTCTAAACTTCTGAATCAAAAGAGCACCATCTACTGTGCAGTATGAATCTTTCTGCTTTTCAAACCATGTGTCAATGCAAGTTATTTTTGTAAATTCACTCAGTGAAACCGGCAATTTTTCTTATATGTCCTGTGGATGATTGACACTGCTCAAAATTTCATACAGGGCACGTGCATCTAACACAGAGATGGAGGATTTTTGTTCAATCAGTCTGTGCTGGGTTCCAATATAGGTCCCAAAGGAAACTGCCAAATTATAAGGGATTTTGGAAGGACATCATCTGTTTAGCAATTACATTGTTAATGATCACCTTAAGCCAATAATGACCGTAAAGCCCTGTCATTACGCTACTGCTGTTGCTGTACTTCAGATTTTTCGGAACCATAAAGTATGAATCATATCCTGCTCTCACACATACCAAAGTATGCTACCTAAAGGTTCCCCCTTAGCAGCAATTCACTTTGTTTAAAGAAGTGATCATATTGATCACAAACTTGGTGAATTGAGAGCCAATGACTAGCATTTTACCCTGGTTTGCTGTACCAGTTTACTAAAGAGAAAATACACATACAGTCCTTGCAAACTAATACTGAAGTGCTCAATTAACCAGTTTCTTTTTGTAATCTGTCAAAAAAAATTTCTGCTGATGTCAGCGGTGAAATTTTCAATGGAAGTTTATGTTTGGAGAAGAGTTCCACATTTTGACAGCTCTGGGTAAAGTAGCAACTCATGCCATCATATTTGAACTGTCTCGCTGTGACTTTCATTCAGACTCCCTTGTTCTGGGATTTCCAAGCAGAGGAAATGATTTCTCACCATATCAAATAATTTAATAAAAACCGATAAGAACTACGGATGTTGTAAATCAGGAACAAAAACAAAGTTCCCGGAAAAGTTCAGCGGACCTGGCAGCACCTGTAAAGGAGAAATGGAGTTAACGTTTTGGGTCCAGTGACTCTTCCTCCAGGAAGAACAAAATGTTAACTGTTTTCTCCTTCACAGATCAAATAATTTGATCATTTTTTACATCCTCAATTCTTTTATACTCACAGGAATTCAATCCTAGACCATGCAATCTTTTGTTGTAATCTAATCTCTTCAGGCCCATATTATTCTACAATTATTATAGAACAGCACTGAAAGGAACTCCTTCTGTTGCTCAATCAATGAATGAACTGTCCACTGATGTGGTGAACTGTGCAGGAAATAAAGATTTCAGGTTTCATCCCTGCTGTATGAATAGTAACCATTTTCAGCTGGTTGCCATTTGGTAATACTTAATTGATCGTATCACTCTTTGGTATTGTAAGAATCGAAACAAGAAACAGTCCAGAATTACTTACGCTATCTTTCTTAAAGGTATAATGCATTTGTGGATTCTGCTTACAAAAAAGGTCTCAACCGCAATGTTTTTGTCAGCCATGGCTTTATTGAGGCAGTTGCGCCTCTGAGTGCATATCTTACTTCAGAGAGCATAAGAACATAAGAAATTGGAGCAGAAATGGGCTACTCAGCTCCTCAAGCCTAGTCTGCCATTCAAATAAATCATGGCTGATCTGCCCCAGGCTTCAACTCTGTTTTCATGCTAGCTCAACAAAGCTGTCAGCTCTGTGATAATTTAAATATCTATCGACCCTCTGTCCAAAATTTTCAGTACTATCCTGCAAAACGCTTCGTGAAAAAGAATTCCAGAATTCATTACTCTCTGGGAACAAAAAAATAAATCCTACACATCTCAGATTTGTTTGTGTCCCTTTGATCTGGAACTATGTCCATTGGGTTCAAAGTTCAGCCACTAGTGGAAATGTCCTCTCAACATTTACTCTATAAAGCCCCTCAACATCTTGTATATTTGAAAAAGATCACTCCACATTCTTCTAAACTAAGTGAACAATGGCCTAACTTGCTTAGCCATTCTTGATAAGTCTACCCCTTTGTCACAAGAATCAGACTAATGAAATTCTCTTGAATTGATTCCAAGTTTCTTTTTTATACACAGGGACAAACTTTGCACAGAACTCCAGGAACTCCCAGTACACTTGTGACTAGACTTGCATGTTGTTAACCTCGAGTCCTAGCAATAAAGGCCAAAATTTCACTTGACTTCTTAATTATTTATTGTACCTCAGGCTAACGTTATTTTTCTGTTTCATGCAGAAAAACTCCCAAATCCCTCTGTGCTGCATTATTTTGGACTTTTTCTCCATTTAAACAAGAGTCTGCCTTTGATTCTTCCTGCTTAGGTGCATGACCTCACACTTTCTTCCACTAAACCGCATCGGCCAAGCTTTTCCCCACTTGCCCAACCTATCTACATCCTCTTGGAGATTCCTTATGTCTTCACCATAATATATCCTTCCACTAACTTTTCAACATCAGCAAAATTTTAGATACTTTATACTCTGACCCTTCCTCTCAATCATTAATATAGATTGGAAATAATTGAGGCCGTCTTGCAACACTCCATCAGCTTCATCTCTTTAACCTGATAAAGACCCATTAATGCCAATCCCCTGCCTTCTGTGCAATAAGCAATTCTCAATTCTTGCTAATATATTATCTTTAGTACCGTAAGTACACGATCTAGGCAGGCAATGCTAGTGCAGTATTTTAAATTAAACATAAAACAGAGGGCCTGTGTTCCTTCTCAGTTGAATGTTGGATATCCCATGATATAACTTAAAGAGCAGTAAAGCTTTCACCTCTACTCCCTTTGTCGTTTGGAAGACAACTGTACGCTTTAAATAAATATTTAATCAGCTGTGAAGCATTTCCTGAAATCCTGGAAGAAATTTTATGAATGCAAGTATTTCCTTTAGTCAAAAAGCCTGGTAATACTCTGTACCTCGACTACAATATGAAGAACAATCACTTTGAAGAGACACTGGAGGGCATCCTTGTAACCATACCTCAGCATGAGTCACAGCCTTCAAGAGACAAGTTCGTAAAATGGAAGCAATAAAATTAGCACAGAAGACTTAAGAAAACCACCAATGCCTAAAGGCTATGGAAAGAAATGAGGCAACAAATCATGAAATTTATCAAACGCAGAATTACGAGTGGGATTTTATACAGTGAATTTTGTATACATTTATATTAGATAACTACTGGATGTTGGTTTAACGGTGGCATAAGCCTTTTTAATATTGCTTTTATGTTAAAAAAGTGATATTCATTAGCAATGTCTCTGATACTTTCTGGAATGTATCCAAAATAATCCGAAAGAAATTAAGATTTGTGATGATATTCAGTTGTATGGCTGGGCAGTCTAAAGTAGGAATACAGTGCTTACATTCTGTAAGAGCGAGCTTTTTAAAATTTCAGGAGATTTTGTAATTTACAGAAAAATTAGTTTGAAGCTGAAACATCCGAAGTCTATGTGAAAGCCAAAGTATTATCAGCAAACATTGCAGTCATATAAGCATGTGAGAAGTCTCGAGCAGCTCGCTCTCAATGATGAGATAATAGCGTCCTTAAAACATTGGAATAATCTATTGCAGCTGGTAAACTAAGGTTAAAAGGTTAAGTGCAGTGCTGGGTGATGGCTTTATTCAATGAAACATGTTTAAAGCTGAAGTATTTCAATTTTACTTTCTGTCTGGTTACACTCCTGTGTAACACCTTGATACATTTTCCACAATTGAGAAAAATCAGCAAGTTGCGCTTCGCTTCCACCCATCAAGCCCTTTTGACCCCATAAATATCCCCCCACAAAACTTGCTCTTTCCAAACTTTTGAAGAAGCATATCCACCGATTGCATTGGCTGAGGAGATTTTCAACATTGCAACTGGATTTTCAGTGCAAAGGGTATGAAAATCTTCAGAAATTGTTAAGACTTCTGTAGGCTTTGTTTAACATCACAGATGGCTATGTTTTCTGTTTCTCTGGGGTTTTTTTGGTAAAAGTATATATTAAATTATAAATGGAAAAGCTCCCACAGGTACATATGTGTGCTGTGCCTGAATGATGGATGGATGAGCTGAATCTCCAGATCAAAATAAGGAATATATAGTGTGGAATTAAAAAGTGCTGGGAAAATTGAGCGAGTAAGGCAGCATCTGTGCATAGGTACAGAGTAAACGTTTTAGTCTGTCGAGTAAAGAGCTAACTATATTTTGAGAATAGCTACTGAGTAGGTTAATAATGGGCTATGTTGTTAATAATGTTAGATTACATTGAACTGGGACCTACATTTGTCAGCTTCCAGAGATAACTTCTCATACCATCCATTGTATATAGTTACAATTAATAATGGCATTGGCATTGATGGTCATTACTTTTTATCAACAATTAACCTAGAGTTAATTTAACCTTGTGGTAACAAGCAGTGACCAGAACCACGGAACCAGAAATTATGTAAATTCAGTTTGCTGCTTTGTCAAGTCTGCTGAGATGTGTCCTTAATATGAGTGCAATACAAATACAAATCCTTCTGCTAAATTATCAAAAACAAGAAACAATAATATATTGAAGATACCAAGAATTGCAGATGCTGGAGTCAGAGACAACTTAGTGTGGAGGAACACAGCAGGCCAGGCAGCATGAGAGGAGCAGGAAAGCTGATGTTCCAGGTCAGGACTCTTCTTTGGAACAGGAGAGGGGCAAGGGAGCTGAGAAATAAATAGAGGGAGGAGAGTTGGGTCTAGGGGATGGCAGGTGGAACGGTGATAGGTGGATGCAGGTCAGGAGTGGTGGAGATTGATCAGTGGGGCGGACAGGTGGGAGAGAAGATGGACAGGCTGTTCAGGTTAAGGTGGCGAGAGGGAGAGTGTGTGGGGCTCAGGATGCCATGTCCATCCTTGGCCTCTTCCAGTGCCACAATGATGCCACTCACAAACTGTAAGAGCAACCTCTCATATTCCAACTTGGAAAGCCCCAAGCTGATGGCCTGAACATAGAATTCGCCAATTTTAAAATCTCCCCACCCCATGGCCTCATCCCGTGTCCAAAACTCCATCTCATCCCTGTCTCCTTGACCTGGCACAACATGTCCATCTCTTTCTTCAACTATCTGCCCCACCCTTCCCACTGACCAATCCCCATCACTCAATATCTACTTCCACACTGTGTTGAAGCAATAGTATATGATTAGTATTAAAGATGAATTTCTTAGTTAATTAAATTCTGCGTTACAACACAGGAAAGTCATGGCTTTCCACAACAAATCAATGGCAGACTACGGAACAAATTCGCTCATTTTTGCTTGACATACAGGGCGTGGCATGGGGCACATTAGACAATAATATAAGCCTGCCAAATACTTGTCATATCAGACTTGCCATACTGTTCATCCCACAATGTTCTTCTTATTCTTTCATGTGGGCATCATTGGCTGGGACAGCATTTTTTATCCATCCTGGTTATGTTTGAGGAGGTGGCGGTGAACTGCCTTCTTGAATTGTACTAATCCATTTGATGGGGGTACATCCACAATTCTAATGAGGAGGGAGATCCAGAACTGTGAACTGGTGACACTGAAGGAATTGCAATATGTTTTGAACTCAAGATGGTGAGTGACTTGGAAGGTAACTTGTTGGTCATCGTTTAGAAACCAGAAATGGAAACATCCAAGCTATCAATCATCCTTACAGCGTCCTTCAATGTGCCCCATGCCACGCCCTGCATGCCAAACAAAATAAGTGAATCTGTTGTGTGGCCTGCCACTGATTTGCTGTACTGTCGCCTTACAAAAGAACCAGAGACTGCCTGTGGATGTTTTACTTATGCAGTGAGGTTTTACCATCTCGAGTGTAACTGAGATGGTGTTAAAAGTACAACCAATGCTAACTTTCAGAAGGGAGTTAGATAAATATTTGAGAGGAATGAACAAAAGGCCAAGGTTGACTGGCCCTAAATGTTACTTTTGTTAATGGCTCAGGTACAATGATGTGTTGTATCAAAAGACGATTCTATGATTGTGTGTGAACTTTCATTAGCTCAATTTGAAAATCTATTGCACAATAGGAACAAAAATACCACAGTTTTAATTTATGGTCTTTATTGAGTTAGGTGAACTCAGTCGTTGGTTGGTCTTCTGTTCTGAGCTGAGGAAGGCGTGTTGAAATCTTCAACTATTGTTGTCCAGTAAGCTCCTGTTGTAACTTTCAGATATATGAATGCAATATGAAAATAGCATTCAGCTCGACTCTATCACAGTGCAATGATTGAAAATCTGCCAACTTACATTATCTAGTCTGACACAGAGAGAGTGGTCACATGAGTGAGGTATCAGATCATATCTGGCAAAAATGACTCACATGCATCAATCTGACAAACTGGAGTATAAAAAACATCTATTTGTATAAAGATTTGAGAACAGCCTCTTAACTCCACGTGTCACACTCTAGATGTCACATTTTATTGAAAATAACTATAAATCATGACTGGATATTTGTTAAAGAGTTCTGAAAAGAAAACTTCCTGTAAATATGAATTTTGCAGAACTGCTACTTATGAGACTGTAGTGAAATCTATAGGGGTCTGAGCAATGTGGGTTTTGCAGAGATTTGTGTCAGAATTGAACAAGAAGTCTGGCAAGGCCCATCTTTACACTGCAAATGTTTTGCTGCTTCTACAGAGAGGCAAACCAACTTTCTTGCTTGGCAGCAGTGAGTTATTTGTCAAAGGAGATTGTAGCTTGTTAAATGCCTTATTAATGACCTGACATGCCTCATTAATATTCAGACTGCTATCTTGCCAGATGCATCAAACAAACTAGATGCTGAGAATTCAAAAAAAAGCAAGGATACTGGAGCAGTTGGCTGGCAACTTCAGGTTGAAGCTAGCTGGAGAAGCCTCCATGTTCATAAACACTAAATAATATTTCAGGGCACAATCCACAGGTACCAGCCATATGCACACCTCATGATAGAAATTGGCATGTGACATTCGCTAACCTTTCACATGCATCATGGCACATCTCCAATACCCCTCAAGAGCCACTGAGCCGCATTTGCAGGACACACAAGTAACTAACATTGAAAGGCTGCAGCAGGGACACTTTACATATAGAGACAGGTGCAAAGCTCACATATTGGACCAGGCTGTATCTCAGGCTTGATTACTTGTTTTGTTAACACCCACTTACTTAGTATCTACATGTATGCTCACAGCATTCATGCTGGTCCTTTCCATGCCTGTTAGTGCATTGGCTGTTTAGCTAGTGCCAAAACTGCATTGGTGTTCTGCTTTGAACAGACACACAGCCAGTTTGCAAACTGAGGGCAGCTGAGGTCATGCCTTAGACTGCTTGGTGAAGTCAGTCATAGGTCTAGAGCAAATATATTCCTTGATGTCTATCCGTTGATCTTTAAGGAAGGTGCAAGGTTGTGGCAGATGAGCTGAGGAATCTGTGCTAAAAGAGGTGAGGTGGTCAAGGTCTGGGAGGGGGAAGGCAGAGGCATTTGTGAAGGTTGCAACAAGGACAACGTCAGGAGAAAGCTCAAGATATATGGGATGATTCCAGGCAGAACCAAATTGCAGGATATGGTAGGCTTTGGGGGATGGGGTTTGATGGCAGTGGCCATCAGTTTGGCCTCCAAAGGCTAAGCATCGATATGCATGGTGGGCATCATTAAGGTGTAGCATCAAGAAGGAGCAAGGAAGACAGTTGGAGGAAATGTTCAACATGGGGCATCTCCACACCATGGCTAGGGAGAACAAGGCAAAAGGGGACATGGACGTGCTGTATGGGTACTTGGTGACCAGGCATGGCCTAGTGCTGTCTGTGTTCTGTTTTACTGGAGAGAAGGTGTAAGTGTTTCTTCTTTGAAGGCAATGGCAGCAGTCTGTGCATTAACAGTGGACATTATAAACATTGGGGACAGTGCTGAGAATGTGAAATCTGTACTCTTAATTATTTGTCTAGTTCCGAGATGAATAGATGTTTGGCTGAGCAGGATTGTTAATTAATATTTTGAGGTTTGATGTAGATTCATGTTACCATTGGGAAGAATTTATGAGAAGGCATTGAAATGATCAGATTACTGGCTTTCCAAGAATATCACAGGCTTATTTTATTAGAAATGTATTTGCTTTATTATCACAAATCACAGATTTAGCACATAATGTTCCATTTCATTGAGTGGTACTGGTGAAAGATACAGGAAAATATGACAAAACAGAAAACATTCCAATTCTCAAAATCAAAGAAGAAACTTCTGGCTTTCCTGTTAAGGCTGTAAAATTGAGTTTGGAACCTGGCTAATGAGCAACATTTACATCCCATGAATTGCCCAAAATATCTTATTTTGATCATTTCCAGAGAAATTTGATTATATCAATTCCTGACATGAACGTCATAACATTTACTTGATGGCAGCAGCTTGCCATTTGCTTCTTCAGGCCTACATTCATTTCTATCTTTGTCTCAATGTCTTTGTATGCTCCATGGCCACCATCCTTTTCCATGCAAGTTGGCATGGAGCTAACCACCTGCTTCACCATATTGTTTTGATATCCCACTTCAACTCACATTCCAATTCAACGCTTCAGAAATTCACTTTGGAGCTGAGAGGCAATTCTACTTGCATGCTTCTGCAAGTTTACCTTGTAAACTGAGATACACACATCCCATGCATTGGCACTATTTTTTCTCTCAACTAATGGCTTTAAGCTTCATTTGACAGTGGTTATCTTAGATGGCTGGTCTGCTTTGCAGAATGATGCCAACTGTATGGGTTCAATTCCTGTACTGGCTAAAGTTACGACCAAGGATTCTCCTTCTCAATCTCTACTCCCACCAGTGGTGACACTCAGGTTAAGCAACCACCAGTTACCTTTTCTCTCAAATGAGAGTGTAGCCTATGGTTTGTTAGGACTATGAGATAACAAAGTGTGGAGCTGGATGAACACAGCAGGCCAAGCAGCATCTTAGGAGCACAAAAGCTGACGTTTTGGGCCTAGAACCTTCATCAGACAAAAACAATGTTAGGACTATGGTTGCTTTACCTTTGGTCCCTTTGCTTTGCTTTACATTAACGTTCATAAAAAAATGCACTCAGATTGAAAAGGCTCAATTTGTGGGGAATTAAAAAAAAAGCTTTAAGATTCTCCTCGTTGGGCTACAGTGAATGTCTTTAGGAAATGAAAATCTTATGAAAAACAGGTCTAATACATCAATTTGCTGGCCAAGAAAAAGAAAAGAATGGGTATAAGCCCCAGTGAATGCAATTTCTTTTCTGATTAATTTTGACAAAATTGATTGTCTTCACAAAAGATAAAGTATATCTGTAATGTGTATCCACTCTAGTAGGTTAATAAAATGTCAGAGATGGTGGCCTATTATAAGATTTGCAGTGTTGATCATAAAAGGAGTGTTTACCCAGTAAGGTTTGCCTTCTGTTGTTGCAATAAATGTTAGAAAATGTGAAATCTTTCATTTGATTCTTTCAGTCACTAACCAGAAGTTTATTTTTAAAGAAATGTTTACTTTGTAAATTACCATGAACTGGTGGCTTTTTGCAAAATGTTGATTTCACAGTTTGAAATAGGCACTGTGGATTTGGCTAAAGTTTAAACAGACAAGATTTCAAAGATATCTGGTGTATATGTTGAAGAGTCAAAAATGTCTTTGCGTATTGCTTCACAGAAATGACTTACCTTTGCGTGTCTTTGAATTTATTCAGCCTGTGAATAAAATGGGCTATGATGAGAAATTTAAGAAAATTGGGTGAAATGTTGAAACATTTGTTGAAACATTCACAGGAGCAACAGGAGGCCATTCAGCCCTTCGAACCTGCTCTACCATTCATCACGATCATGACTGATTATCCAACTCATTAGCCTAATCCTGCTTTCTCCCGCCATAACCTTTGATCCTATTCACCCCAAATGCTATATCTAGCTGCGCCTTGAATACATTCAATGTTTTAGCTTCAACTACTTCCTGTGGTAATTAAGTCCACAGGCTCATCACTCTTTGGGTAAAGAAATGTCTCCTTGTTTCCATCCTAAATGGACTACCCTGAATCCTCCAAATGTGAGCCCTAGTTCCGGACACACCCAACATCAGTAACATCTTCCCTGCATCTATCCTGTCCAGTCCTGTTATAATTTTATAAGTCTCTATGAAATCCCCCCTCATTCATCTGAACTCCAGTGAAAACAATCCCAACTCTGTCAATCACTCCTCATACATCACTCCTGCCATCCCTAGTTTCAGCCTGGTAAACATTTGCTGCACTCCCTCGTGAGCAAGATCATAGATCATCGATCATAGAACCCCTACAGTGTGGAAACAGGCCCTTTGGCCCAACAAGTCCACACTGACCCTCAGGCCACCCACCCAAACCCATCCCCCTATAACCCACCTAATCTGTGCATCCCTGAACACTACGGGCAATTTAGCACGGCCAATCCACCTAGCCTGCACATCTTTGGACTGTGGGAGGAAACTGAAGCACCCAGAGTAAACCCACTTAGACACCGGCAGAATCTGCAAACTCCACACAGACAGTCACCTGAGGTCCCTGGCACTGTGAGGCAGCAGTGCTAACCACTGTGTCACCATGCCGCCATAGAAGCATCCTTCCTCAGAAAAGGAGAACAAAAGTGCACACAATATTCTAGGTGTGGCCTCATCAAAGCCCTATATAACTGCAACAACACATCCCTGCTCCTGTACTTGAAACCTCTCGCATAGAAGGCCAACATATCATATTCATTCCTTGCTGTCTACTATATCTGCATGCTTATCTTCAGTGGCTGGTGCACAAGGACACTCAGGTCCCACTGCACGCTTCCCTCTCCTAATTTACAGCTATCCAAAGTGAATAACCTCACATTTACTCTGTATCTACCAAACTGTCAGTCAGTGACCATATCACGCTGAAGAATCTCCTTGTTACAGTTCACCTTCCCACCTAACTCGGTATCATCTTTCAAATGTGGAGATATTACATTTTGTTCCCTCATCCAAAACATTAATACATATTGTGAATAGCTAGGGTCCCAGTACCAATCCCTGTGGCACCCCACTAGTTACTCCCTGTCAATTTGGAAAGGACCTATTAGTTCGTACTGTTTGCTTCCTCTCTGCCTACTAGTTTTCTATCCATCTCAATACACATTCCCCAATTCTATGTGCTTTAATCTTGCACAATCTTTTGTAGGACTTTGTTAAATACTTTCTGAAAGTTCAAATATACCGCATTGACTGGCTCCCTCTCGTCAAGAGATTTGTCAAGCATGATTTCCCCTTCAAAAATCCATGCTGAATCTGTCTAATCCTGCCACTACTTTCTAACAGCTCCATAATAAAGTCCTTGATATTGGGATTTGAGAGTTTTCCCCACTATCGATATCAGGTTAATTGGTCTATAATTACCTGTTTTCTCTCCACCTCTCTTTTTGAATACTGGAGCAATATTACCTACCTTCCACTCTGCAGGGAGTGTTCCAGAGTCTGTAGAATCTCGGAAGATGACCACCAATTGATCCATTATTTCCAGAGACGCTTCCTTCAATACTATGGGATGTAGATTATCAGGCCCTGAGTATTTTTCCACATTCAATCCCATTAATTTTCCCAGCACCATATCTCTACTAATATTGATCTCCTTCAATTCTTCCCTCTTACTAAGTCTTGCATTCTGCAACAATTCTGATATCTGATTTATGTCCTTTTTTGTGAAGACAGGACCAAAGTATGTATTTAGTTGCTCAGCCATTTCTTTGTCCCTTATTTTACATTCTCTTGTTTCTGTCTGTAGGAAGCTACATTTGTCTTCACCAGCCTCTTTCTCTTCACATACCTATAGAAACTCTTAGTGTTAGTCTTTATGTTCCTTGCAAGCATACTGACAAATTGTATTTTTCCCCTTCTTAATCAATCCTTTGGTCTTTCTTTGAGGAATTCTAAACTTCTCCCAATTCTCAGAAATATTATTTTCCTTGGACAATCTGTATGCTTCTTCCTTGGATCAGATGCTATCTCTAATTTGCTCTTACCCATTTTGCTTCTGTGCCAGACAGGAATAAACAGTTGTTACTGTTCCCCCAAGCGTTACTTGAATATTTGCCATTCCTTATCCACTGTGATCCCTTTCCATAACTCTCCCCAATCTATCAAAACCTCATATCTTCATAGATTCATTCATTAAGATTCAGTACTCTAGTCTCCAAATCAACTACCTTGCTCTCCATCTTGATAAAGAAATTCTATCATTTTACAGTTGCTCATCCATGAGGGGACTTGCATGGTTCGATTTGCAATGATTCCCTTCTCATTACACAGCACCCAATCGAAGATGCTCTGTTCCCTCGTTGGTTTCTCCACAAATTGGTCAAAAAAAACCAACCCGTATGTACTCCAAGAATTTCTCCTCTATGGTATTGTGGCTAATTTGAATTTCCCAATCTTTACGCAGATTAAGATCATCCATATCACCGATCTTCCCTCATCACATTCAACTCTAATTTCCTGTTTAACGCCATTCCCAACATTACCACTACATTTTGGGTGTCAATAAATGACACCCACAAATATTTTTTGCTCCTTGGTATTTCTCAACTCTACCCATGCAGGCTCCATATTGTCAGAGCTGATATCCTTTCTCACTACTGTATTAATTTCCTCTTTAACCAGCAATGCCACTCCACCACCTTTTCCTTCTTGTCTGTCCTTCCTGAACATTACATATCCTGGGGCATTCATTTCCCATCCCTGGTCACTCTGCAGCCATGTCTCTGTAACCTCATTTATACCATACCCGGCTACATTTACCTGTGTGACTGGTTCATCCACTTTTTTGCAAATGCTCAGTATATTAAGGCACAAAGCCTTTAAGCCTGTTTTTTTTTAACATTGTCTGTCTCAATCTTATGTTTCTCAATGTCCTGTCCGAATTTTGTACTTTTTTTATGCCTACCAACTTTCTTATTCCCTTCACTACCTTGCTCCCTCCTTCTCTGACTCCTTACATAGGTTTCTATTCACCTGGTATGTTAGTTTAAACACTCCTCAACTGCATTAGCAAACATTTCCCCGAGGACATCAGTCCCAGTCCTGCCCAGGTGCAACCCATTCAATTTTACAGGTCCCACCTCCCCTAGACTCAGTCTCAATGCCCCAGGAACCTGAAACCCTCACCCGTCACCATCTTTTCAGCCATGTATTCATCCAGTATATCCTGTCATTTCTACTCTGACTAGCAAGTGGAACAGGTTGTAATCCTGAGATCACTACATTTGAGGTCCAATTTCTTAACTTTCTTCCCAGTTCCCTGTATTCTGTCTTTAGGAACTCATCCCTTTATTTTAGCTATTTTGTTTGTACCAATATGTGCCACAACTGCTGGCTATTCACCCATCCCCTCCAGAATATGGTGTACACACCCAGAGACATACTTGACCCTAGTACCAGGGCGACAGCATACCATCCTGGAGTCTCATTTGCCTAGATACAAAATGTACAAGGTTTACTTTGCTATGGAAAGAAGGTAGAAGAAAGCATTTAAAAAATTAAATGAAGATTTTCCTAAGCTATCACTGATTATCACTGACAGTTTTCTTTAGCCTCCCTAGATCCAGGGAAGAGACAGCTGCTAGACACCAAGCACATCACTATGGTTTGGTACGAGACAAAAACATCAAAAGAACCATGGACTCTGGAAATCTGAAACTTAAATAACTCCACAGATACTGGCATCCCATCATTCTGTCATCCTTTATTTATGACTGGAAAGTGCTTGACCCTGATTCAGCTCCATCGGAGCTAACTCTCAGATTACCAGAATGCCTGACACTCCTCTCTTTGTCTGTTAACGAGGGCTCCTTCACTGGACCAGATTAACCGCTCCAATCAGGGAACTCATATTCTATGAGGTCCTCCTGGCTGAACTTATTATAATCACTACAGGAACAAAAACAGAAAGTTAAATCTCAGCAGGTCTGGCAGCACCTGTGGAGAAAAGTCACAGTTAATATCATCCAGAACAGTTTTGAAGAAGAGTCATCAGACACAAAATGTTCACTCTGATTTCTCTCCGCAAATGCTACCAGACCTGATGAGATTTTCTAGCAATCTCTGTGTTTGTTATCTATGGTTTTGTGTTCAGGAATATTGGTCAAAGCCTGTTTGGACTGAAAACATCTAATTCATGGAGAGATGAAATTAGGCTAGAAGAACCTGTATCATTGGCTAGAGGGAGAGTCTCCATGAAAAGGAAACCTCATTGTGAGAGACAGTTCTAATATTGCAAGTTACCAGGCTGAGAAAATAACAGAAACAAGCTTTGGGAATTTAGCATCAATTTGGATTGATTCTGGGAATAACGCATTTCTAAGGGCAGTGCAAAATAAAGCTCTCCTTCAGTTACGCAAAAAAAAGTTGTTGCATTCTGTGGTTTAAGGTATATGTTACCTACAATGGTAGGATTCTGTTAATAGTTGTTCCAGTCATATGTTGCAGTGTCTTAAAAACATGAAATTGTGTCATGTAATCCTTTCAGCTAATAACTGGAAGTTCAAATATTTTCAAATTTACTGTCTCTATTGAGACCATAGTACAAGTAATCAATTTATTTTACATAAATTTAAATTTATCAATTTACAGTTCTGAGGAAGGGCCACCAGACCCGAAATGTTAAGTGTGTTTTCTGCTCCACAGATGTTACCAGACCTGCTGAGTTTTTCCAGCAACTTTGTTTTTGTATCAATTTATTTTGCGCAGTTTGTTTTTAAATTTTTCACAACATGGAGGTATTGTTCAGGAAACAAGCGGAAAAAAACAATTTGAAGCCAATTCAACTGACAATGTCAAGAAACCTCCTGCACAAAATAATAATTAAATTCAGAACCAAATTAGACACTTCTTCACAGAAAGTTCCTGGACGTGGCCTTTACAGAATAAACAAGGTTAGCTACTAAGTATTATGACCTATGCATCAGACCTTAAAGTGCCTGTGAGAAATACCCAAGGGATCAGTCAGCTAGCATGATTAACAAAAGCCTGCCGCAGAAATGAAACGCAGAGCACAGACCACATAGCATGTGATGCACATTGTCTATGAAATTTGCAACATCATATGGCATGCAACTGAAGCAAATGGGGCCACACACATGGCTCATTGTGCTGCAATGTAGCAGATTTACCCTGCTGACTGTAAACCCTGTGGGGGGGGCCTTTTCTCTTTCATCTCCAGCTGTAAAATGTGTCATAGTGATTTTCTTACCCATTTTACACTCAGATCAACTACTACTTACAATGAAAATTTCCAACCAGTCAAAAGTCCTAAAATATGATTATAGCTTTGAGTGAATATAGCAGCAGGTGATTTTTAGGTAATATTATTTTTCAGTCTAGGCTTTTTTCTGTTTGACTGCATTGAAAGGAGAAACCAGGAGAATGTATAATGAGTGTGTACTTGTCAGCATTTGTCTAATACAGTCATCCATATTTAGAATCCCTGTGATTCTGAGGTTAATTCTTATTCTATCATAGGATGCGGGCACTGGAAAGGACAACAGTTATTACCTGTTCCTGGTGGACATTGGGAAGTTAGTTTTGAACCTCCTTTTTGGACCACTGCTTTGCAACCGGTGCAGACACAGAGTCAATACTGCTGGGCAGGGAATTCTAGAACTTTTACCGAGTGACAGTGAAGGAATGGCAGGATGGCATATCAGGATGGTGATTAGCCAGGATGAAGTTTACAGAAGGTGGTGTTCTAATACATCTGCTGCCCTTGTCCTTTGAAGTCTAAAGATCATAGGTTTGGACAGTGCTGTTAAATAGGGCCTTGTTGCACTGCATCTTATACACTTTGCTGTCACTGTACATCTGTGATGACGGTTTAATGTGATGAATGGGATGGCAATCAAGATGACTGCTTTGTCCTGAAGAGTGTTGATCTTTTTAAAAGCCATTAGAGACACATTCATCCATTCAAGTGGAGACTATTCTGATGCACACCTGACATGTGCCTCTAAAGGCTGGATAGACTTTGTAATATCAGTTACACAAACAAAGTTGCAGGGAAAGCTCAGCAAGTCTGGCGGCATCTGTGAAGGAGAAAACAGAGTTGATGTTTTGGGCCTGGTGACCCTTCCTCAGATTTATCAGTAGATGGGTTACTTACATCACAATTCCCAGCCTCTCACTTATCCTTGGAGATACTCATTCGGTTTGTCCAGTTTGGCTTCTGTTCAGTGGTAATCCCCAGGTTATTCATGGCGTAAGAAAAAGAGATAGTAGCATTATTGAATGTTAAAGCTAGATTTTCTCTTTTTAAGACACTCATAGTTTTGTGGGGTAAATGTTATTTGGCACTTCCAGGTCAAAACTAAACATTGTTCAGGTCTTGTTTCATAATGACATAGACTGCTTCAGCATTTCAGATGTTACAAATAGGGTTAAAGAGGATGCAAACATCAGTGAACATCCCCTCTGTGGCTTTATAATGAAGTGGAGATCATGGATAAAACAATTGAAGATGGTAGTGAGACATTTTCCTGAGGTTCTCCTATAGATGATGATCTGAGACTGAGATGTGACCTCCAGCAACCACAATCATATTTGTTTGTGCTAAGTATGGTTCCAATAGCAGAGAAACTCCTTCCACTCTAATTCCCATTGTCTCCAAATTGACTTGGATTCTTTGATGCCATATTTAGTCAAAAGCTGTTTTGATGTTAACTGTAGTCATTCTTACCTCTTTTTTTTGTATTCAGGTCTTTTGTCCACGCTTAGACCAAACTCTTAATGATGTCAGGAGCTGAATAGACATTGTTGAGTACAAAGTGAGTGCTAGTGAGTAGATTTTATCGTGTAAGTGACTCTTGATTGCACTGTCACTGCCACAGTAAAGGGCAGAGGAATTTGGGAGCCCTCACCCATGAATCACAAATGGCTAACATCCAAGCTCAGCGGCTAACAGGGATGATAACTGGAATGCCAGCCTTTACTTCAAAGGGAATGGAGGATAAAAGTAGAGTACTTTTTCTAAAACTATACAAGGTACTAGCGAAACCACAGTAGGAAAACTGTGAAAGTGTTTTTAGCCCATTATCTAAAGGAAGATACATTTGGAATAGGAGGCAGCCTCGAGAAGGTTCACCAGGCTGATATGGTAAGGGTGGACTGTCTTATGAGGAGAGAACAAGTATATTGGGATTGCATTCATAGGAACATAGAGGAATGACAAGTGACCACATTGAAACATATACTATTCTTCAAGAACCTGACAAGATAAATAGCAAAAGGCTGTTTCATCATGAGGGAGATTCTGGTAAAACAGAGGTCGACACTCAAGCCAGGCTTTAATTACAGGGTGATTGACATTGTCCGGCTTCTTCAGAGCCAGCTCTCTGAGTCAACAGAGCCTCTGATACTCCTGTTTATACCTGTCAGCCAGCACTTCCTGACTAGACCAGGTTAATGGCTCCAATCAGGGAACTCATATTCTGTGAGGACCATCTGGTCGAACTCGTTATAATCACTACACTAGGACCAGAGGACGTAAAAATGGGAACAGGGGATCACACATTTAAGGCAGAGATGAGGTGATTTTTTTTTCTCTTGGAGGGTTGTGGCCAAGGTCAGTCTGATCATCATCTGCCCCTCCTTTAAACTTATGTCTGCTGGCAAATTCAAGAGCTGCTTTTAAATTATCAGCACATTTCACTGAAATTCTAACTTTCAGCCCACATTTAGGGCAGAACAGGCAATCTTTCAAATGTTAGCCTTTGAACATATGAAAAACAATAAATTACTCCTGCAGTCAAATGAGTAAAATTGTGGAAGATGTAGCACTTTTAAGATCATAAGTTAATTCACTTGAGCTCTTTTAATTGCCAGTACTGAATTGGATCAGATTCAGGTTAATTAAGTCAGGTTAATTCAGTTACATCTCCAGAACCTACCATTGCTTATTTTGCGTTCAGCTACTCTTTTTTCGTTCCTTTATAAAACTCACATTTAGAATGTTGAATAATGAATTCAATCTTCATACTTAACCTACCATGAACAAAAGTCTGTAAGATTTTCCTGATTGTTTTTCAACAAGAATTTAATGATCCTCAACAAGCATTTTTTTTTCACATTTGGCATAACTTTTGCAAAGCAAAACACAGTTGTCATGAAAATAGACGGTGTCTCCATTCGGTTTCCAAAAGCATTTTCAACAGTTTGAACACATACACCTTGTCAAATTACTTTATTTGCAGTAGAAAATATAACTCTACAAATGACCCTTGGCTTAGAGTATATAAGGAAATGGGTATTTCTTTCCGCCACCATTTTAATACAGACACCCACCCCTTTATTTTAAATGAGTTAACTCCTTCACTAAATAGTGCAACAGGAAAGTCATATGAATGCACTCAGGTTTGAGTTCTGAGGAAGGCTCACTCAACCCGAAACTTTAACTCTGATTTTTATCCATAGATGCTGCCAGGCCTGCTGAGATTTTCCGGATTTCTGTTTTTACTCAGGTTTGTTGGATTGTGTAGGCAATAGTCATTTTTTAGGTTGTTGAAATTAATACGGTCAGAGGATTCTGCATTAATAAACAAAAGCAAGTTGGAGGCTTGGCCCAGTCTGTTGATGAACCATGCTTATCATCAAAGGATTGCTTTTGTTAGCTGTTACAGAATGAACCAATGTAGTTAAATTAACGTTTTTTAAAAAAATAATTAGCTTGGATTTATCTTGAGCTTTTGAACATTCATGTGAGCTATTTTCATAGCTTGCTCCAGGTCGTGAAGCAACATGAAGTAGTGAATACAACATTTTTCCTTACAAGTGTTTTACTTCACCTAGTCACTGATGTGATTAAGTTGCTCATAATTGATGTGAAATAGTAGCAGAAGAAGGCTGAAGCATTTTAGTGGTGCAGCATTTTTTTTCATGTATTAACTGCTTTCTTTCCAGAACACCTTAAAACTCCTGGTCTTTGGGCCACATCTGACCACAAGCGTTGGTCAATTCCCATGAACCAACAGAAAAGACCACATGATCAGAATCTTCCTCCATATTGACACTGCTTGATATGTTTACCATTCTGTATCAGTGGAATAAGCTCTTCTACAATGTACAAACATAGATCACAGGGAAAACTGATCGGCCATGAAATTAATCAGGATCGCAAAATTGGAAAATAGACTCTCCAAGCCCTCAGCTAATACAACAAATTGAATGTAAATTGGCCATAAAGACACCAGTAGGATTGGTATAGAACTCTGGTTTTAAACCCCATCTGATTTTAATCTTGTTTGCAGAAAATTAGAAAGCAATATTAGAACATAGAACATAGAACATTACAGCGCAGAACAGGCCCTTCAGCCCTCGATGTTGCGCTGGCCTGTGAACAAATCTGAGCCCATCCCCCTGCACTATCCCATCATTATCCATATGCTTATCCAAGGACTGTTTAAACAATAATGTGGCTGAGTTAACTATATTAGCAGGCAGGGCGTTCCATGCCCTTACCACTCTCTGAGTAAAGACAAGGCCTAAGACAACCATTTCATCAGACTGTATAGAATTCCCTTGTATGATTTCAATTAAAATTACTCCCCTCACCCCATTTTCTCAGTTGGCTTGATTGCATCTGCTTCAAGGTTTATTTCTCTTGCAGCAAAATGAATAAAAAATGAGCTAGATCCTTGTCAAACATATCTTTTTCTGCACCATCTTTGAAGAGTTATCATGAAGAGATGAATATACACGTTGCTCATTTGATATTTGTTGTTTTTCTAAAGAAGCAGAAATCATGCCATGGCTCAAGAGAACGTGATTTATTTTCACTTTGCCTGGGTTACCTTAGAAAGTGGCCTAAATGTTGGAGATGAGCTGACAAAAGCCCTCCCCTTCCTGGCACATAGAAGTAGGTTTCTCTTCTTTTTGTAAATGTTATCTTTGTAGCACAGGGACTTGTAACTGAATTCAGAACTGTGCTTTTTTTAAGTGAGAATGTGTGTGGAGATCTGTAAGAAAGCCTCCATTGATGGAGTTATATTTCATCAAGGACAGACAATAAAGAAAGGCTGAACTGTATCTAGAACAAGGCAGTGCTTTCATGCTGCCTGTTTACGATTCTGGTCAGTGAAGACCACCTAGAGGCTGAACTTGATCTGATCCAACATGACATCAGCAACCATGAATTTGTTTCCTGTGCATTTCTCCCTCTTTTGGATTGCTTTGCACACTATTTTGTCGGTTACTAAAGAACATCATTGGAGACAATCTAGTGACCAGCTTAAGGAAAATGTTGGCATCAGCTTTTAGTTATGTCACTTTGCCATTGAATGCGTGAGAATTCTCTTGAGGTTTTTATCAGATCACAAAAAAAAGAAAGCTGAAAGTTGTTGCTGGGAATGCTGCCAATAATTCCAAACTGTTGTCCTTTTTGGATGCAACGTATTTGCCAAAACGGTCTCTGTAAGCTTTAGGACAGCATTGAGCACCAAACAATTCATATTGGGAAGAAAAAGTAAAGAGACCCAGTTCAAAATGTCTGACACAGCATATCAGAGTAGGTCAAGTGGCTTTAGGTGCCCTGATGTACAAGAGTGAAAGGGAAACTTAGTTTGCAGAATGGGAATTTCTCTTTATGTGTCATGTCAAGCAAGATTGGAAACTCTTCAGGGATTTAACAACTGTCCCATGTGAATGGGAATTATGCCTGGGTGAATTTCAACGCTGATGATCAGGTTCAGGGGAGGATTTGCATTGCCAGTAAGAGAGATACCAACTAATCTCCCTTTCATTTATTTAAATAATGGGGCAATCAAGCAAGATTTCCTCTGAGTGTGCGAGCTTCCTTCTGGAAAGCTGCAGGTGTTACTTCGTTATTTGGTCACTGTAGAAGAAAGCCCATATCATTCTTGATTAGAATATTAGCAATTTGCTTACAACAAACATAAAGACCAATCTCCTTGTAAGCATTTTGCTGTAGCTTAATTCTTGACAAATGTCTCGCACATTCAAAATCAAGCAAAACAATCAATTTAAAGTGTAATGGTATAGACACATACAACTAGTGGGGAGGCTTGCTTGTTGACTGCTTGTATTACAACATGACAGGCATGTCACACAATGTTCCTACTATAATGGATGGGAAATTATTGGTCACGAGCCCACCATTTCTTTATATATGCAAGCTGTGGATTAGGCACACTGCCAAAAGCACGTGTTTGCAAAACAAACCCTGTGGCGTTTGATAGTACTGCTGGTAGCCTACTTATCTGAGGTTGGCTTACCAACAGAGCTTGTCTGACATTCCTGCACGACTCAATCTTAACATATTAATTTCTGCATACAAACCCCTCCATAGCCTTGCTACTCCACATCTCTGTAATGTTTTCAAGTACTGCACTCCCCTATGAATTCTGCGTTCTTCCAAATCTAGACAATTTTTCCGTTCCCCACTTTCTTTATCTTTTTATGGTCTCTAGAAAGTCCGTTAACATTTGAAAGAAATCCAAAATACAGAATAGAAGCCTTTGTATTTTAATATACGTAGCTTCTAGTAGTTAGAAGAAAGTTATTTCACAAGATAATTGAAAGGAATTCTTAACAGATTTGGGATTGTTCAACAAGTGCTGTAACATTGTGAATCAAATCTAACATTACATGCTTAATGCTTAACGCTTGTATTCCTCAAAATCTAATTTCTAATTTAAATCTTGCTACATCTCCAATCAATCTCAATCCATGTAATGTTTAGTAATTTCTTAATCTTATGCTATGGTTCTCTCCCAATTTTCTGCTTACCTTGGTTTTCATTTCTTTTATTACATCATAGATCACAGTTAGTTTAAACTATCTTCAATAGCATCAGTAAATGCCACCTCCCCCCAAAACATCACTGCCATCACTACAAAGAAATTGGTTGGGGTAATCTCCCCAACTTGTACTAGTTCCATCTCTGGGAGAACAAATCTTAATGTGATGATAAATCTAAATGAACTCTGACTACAGGACAGCATCCCACTTTCTACTTATGTTGCTGGCATCAATATGCGTCATGATCACTAGCCGTTGATGGGCTTCCCTCAGAATGCTCCAAAGGCGATCAGGGACATCTTCACTAGGAGACTAGGAAGGCAACATACCAAACTGGTTTCGCGTCTGTGGCAAAGAAAATATCTGTCTGTTCCCTGACAATACAACACCCTTTTGCTACTTTGTGTACCTTCCTGATGCTCCCTAACCCATCCAAACAGTTCAGCCAGTCACAATGTCAAGGGCTTTATTCTGGCTCCCTCAATGTGCCATCAATCTCATCAGTAGTAATTTATCATTTGTCATTGATCTAAAATCGAAATCACGAATGTATTTTGAGACTGAAATTTGCCATTCTTACCAGTGCTAGATATATATTATGTATGTATGTTGTATGTGCTGTCCCAGATCTTTGAGATGGCCAGAAAACCAATCTCTTCTCTTGCCTCTATCCACAACCTCAGGTAGATACCATTGGACCCTGGGGACTTATCCACCTTAATGCTCCTCTAGAGATTCAACAACACTTCTTTCTTGATCTCAAAATGTCCTAGCATATTAGCATGCTCCACACAAATTTCACTATCCTCCATATCAACATCCCTTGCCTATTTCCATGAGGAACTGCAATTGTATGTTTATGGACATTGTAGCTTCAGGCTAGCATGGAAGAAGGACATTGAGCTCAGTGAAGTCATGCCAACATATTTGTGTTCTATTGTGCTCATTTTCACGTGGAAATGCTCTTCCAGATGAATCATCTGCATTGGCATCAGAACTCCTGATACACTCCATTAACTGTGATAGATCAAACAGGAAAATGCACTTTGATTGGATTCAGTTGACGATTGAAAGATTATGAAGACAATTGAAAAGTACTGATCAATGCAAATTTTTCTAAATTTTGGCAGTTGGTGGTATAATTAGATTCAAGGTCAAGGAACAATTAAAGTTGAGAGTATTGTATACACTGCTGGACACTGTACTTATAGAAGAATGTTAATGTTTGGAAACAGATCAGAGAAGGTTTATTGACCTAATACATGGAATATGCAAATTACCTTATGAGGAAAGGATAAACAGACTAGATCCATATTCTTTTCAGTTTAGAAGGGTCAGACGTAACTTAAATGAAACATGTAAGATCCTGAGGGGACTTGCCTGAATGAACGTGAAACAGATATTTCCACGCTGAAGGATAAAGGTAGATGGCTGGGTGGAACAATTTAGAATTCACGCCACATACTGTTTTATTTCTAACATCCCTAAATAACATCGGGTAAAGATTATTCTTGGGAAAGGTGTTACAGGCATACTTTCCAAGTGTATGAATAAACCAATAAGGTACAAGAGGGGGCCGCTCGGCCCTTTCAGCCAGCTCAACAAGTTAGCTATGGGATTAACGTCAACTCCACATCCTGCATATCCTCAATTATCCTTCATACCCTTGGGTAATCAGGGATCTATCTAACTTTGCCTTGAAAATATTTAAAGATCCTGCATCCACTGCCTTGTGAGACAGGGAATGCCAAAGACTCATAACCCACTGAGCGATAAAAAGTTTCCTCATCTTTTTTGAAAAAGGGTGATCCCTTAATTTTAAATTTGGTCCGTAGTTCCAGATTGTCCCACAAGAGGAAATATCTGTTTCACGTTCATTCAGGCAAGTCCCCTCAGGATCTTACATGTTTCAATTAAGTTACGTCTGACTCTTCCAAACTCAAAAGAATATGGATCTAGTCTGTTTATCCTTTCCTCATAAGGTAATTTGCATTTCTATGTATTAGGTGAATAAACCTTCTCTAATCTGTTTCCAAACATTAACATTCTTCTATAAGTACAGTGACCAGCAGTGTATATAGTACTCCAAATGTAGTATCACCATAGCCATGGATAACTAAACCATAATCTTTTTATTCTTCCCCCCACAATAACCCATAACATTCTGTTAGTATTCCTGATTACTTGCTGTACCTGAATACTGACTTTCTGCAATTCATGTAAATAACATACAGAACTCCCTGCATCACAGAGGTCCGCAGCCCCGCAACATTAGGATAATAAAGAAAGGGCATTTTCCTACTTTCCCACATTGTACTCTGCACTCATTTCATCTGTTTATAATCCTTTTGTAGGCTCTGTTTACAAATACACACTGTAACTATTTTATATTTAAAAAAATAATTTTATGGACATTGATGGTGTTGTTGACTTCAGCACTTGTCCCCACCTCTAATTGCCCTTGAGTAAGTGTTGGTGAGCTGACCTCTTGAACTATTACACTCTGTCTGGTCTCGGGACATCCACTGTCCTCCTAGCCAGATACAAATAACAATGTCTCAATGTGTTGAAATATGGCTCAGCAACAGCAAAGACAAAGACCCTTAATCTATGGTGTGGAGTGAATCAAGTTGATTCTTCTGTTACCTAGCAACCTTCGGCGACTATAACTTTCACTTTCCAGTTTTATTTAACCAGGACGGTATTTGCAAAAATGGTTTGAAGCATCACTGCAGTGACGTAAAATTAGTCACATTTTAAAAAATTCATCTTTTTAATTAGATAAAATATTTTGGCATTAAGGATTATAGAATGAGCTAACCTGACACTGCTGCTGTCGACTAACTCTCTATAAGTCCCAGTATTACAGCATAGTATACTCATTTAACTATGTTTCTGTTCTGCTGATTTAAATCGTACATTATTTATATGTCAGCTGCCAATTTTCCATCTTTCTTTTCTGAATTTGCTAATACTTGATAGTACTGGTCTCCACATGAATCACCATTCATCCAATCCCTCATGCAAATTTGTTACACATGTAACTAGTGACTGTGACAATTGTTTGGCAAGGGCAGGGAGAGTCACAACTGAGTCTGCGATGTCCATTCAAGTATTTTCTAGTGAGGTAATTACAGAGAGCTGAACATTAATCTCATTAGGCCATGAAAGCCGAGATAAATGATAATGTAATATTATGAAACAGCCTGAAAAGTATAGATGTACAGTGAAATTACATTTCTTTGTATTCTCCATAGATGAATATCCAGTCGATGTGAGCATCACTGACTAGGCTAGCATTTATTGTAAATCCCTATTTGCCCTGGAGTTAGGTATAGGCCAAAGCAGATAAAGATGGTCATCCTTACTTCTGAATTCCAGAATTTTATTGGATTCAAATTTCACCATGATGGGGTTTGGACCTATACATTAAGCCTGGTTTTCTGGTCCAGTGATATTGCCCCTGTGTCACAGAGACCGTTAACATTATGGAGGCCTGATCAGTGTGCCAGTATTTCTAAAAAACTTCACTCAAAGAATCAGCATAATTTTTTTTTGTTCTACAGTGTTCAGATGTGAGTGAGAAGGATTGAAGTCTTACATTAGCGGTATCCTTTCTTCAAACAGTAATTCCAACAGAGGATACATGGAGCCTGCAATCTCTATCAATGCAATGAGTGACAATAAAAGAACAGAAAGAGCTGGTCTAACATAGATAAGAGAGTTGACATGTACGGAAGGAAGTTAGGAATACAATGCAAACACAAAGTGAGAAGTAATGCATTGGCACGATAGTCTTCAGTGAGCAGTAGCTCAGCAAAATATACAGATGAGCTCAGGTAAAGTACTTTTAACTTTCCTTTTAATCTTAGAGCAGTTGAGTTGGCAGTTAGGGCAGTAGCATGTTCTTCTTGAAGGATGTGGGAACTCAGGGAGACCTCTATTGTCCCTGATGACTACACCTTTGGGAAGTACACCCGGCTGTAGCTCCTGGGAGATCATGTAAGGGAGCTGGAGCTGGGGTTGGATGCGCTCAGGATCATCCAAGACACTGAGCGCATCATGGATAAAAATTTTACTGAATTGGTCACACCTAAGTGCAGGAAGACACCAGGAAAGGCAAAGGGAGTAGGCAAAGAGTACAGGAGTCCCCTGAGGCCATTCCCCTCGAAAACAAGTATTCCCGTTTTGGATATTGTTGGGGGCGTGTGGGGGTGACTGTTTCAGGGAAAGCAGCAGCAGCCAGGTTGATTGCACTACAAGTGGCTCTGGGGCACAGCAGGAAAGTGTAAAGGTAAACAGGACCTTAGTGTTTGGAGATTTGATAGTCAGGGGGACAGGTAGGAAATTCTGTGGCTGCCAATGGGAATCCAGGATGGTGTGTTGCTTCCCAGGTTGCCAAGCTCCAGATGCCTTGGCACAGCTGTAGAATGTTCTCAAGGGAGAGGGTGAGCAGCCAGAAGTCATTGTACACATTGATACAAATGACATGGGTAGAAATAGGCATGAGGTCTTGCGGAGTGATTGCAGAAAGCTAGGAAAAAAAGTTAAAAACCAGGACCTCAAAGGTGGTAACCTCTGGATTACTTCCAGTTCCACGTGCTGGTGAGGTTAAGAACCCGAGGATCTGGCAGATGAAATGCTTGGCTAAAGTATTGTTGCAGGGGGCAGGGATTCAGATTTCTGGATCATTGGGGTCTTTTCTGGGGCAGAGGTGACCTGTTCAAGAGAGACAGGCTTCACTTGAACTGAAGGAGTCCAATATCCTGGTGGGCAGATTTGCTAGTGCTGCAAGGGAGGGTTTAAACTAGATTGGTAGGAGGATGGGATCCTAAGCAGCAGTGAGGCAAGTGCAAGGCTGGAAGGAAATATAGTAATCAGAAATAACAAGTTGAAAAGACAGGTCTTGCTGTCTGAAATAGGACAGGGAGCAAGGAATGCCAATTGGATTAAATTGTATCGATTTCAATGCAAGAGTGCTGGCAGGTAAGGCCAATGAGTTCAGGGCATGGATATGTATGTGGGACTGGGATATTATAGCCATTACAGAAACACGGCTAAGAAGCAGGCAGGACTGGCAGCTTAATGTGCCAGGGTACAGGAGCTTTAGGCAAGGTAGAGGTGGGGGAAAGAGGAGAGGGGGAGTTGCATTTTTGATTAAGAGGAGTGTCACAGCAGTAGCCAGAGATGAAACAACTGAGGGATCATCCAGTGAGACGCTGTGGGTGGAGCTAAGAAATAAGAAGGGGATGGTGACATTATCGGGGTTGTACTATAGGCCCCAAATAGTCAATGGGAATTAGAGGAATAAATATGCAGGGAGACTGGGGAGATATGCAGGAACAATAGGGTTGTCATAGTGAGGGATTTTAATTTTCCTAACATAGACTGGGACTGTCATAATGCTTAGGTGGGGTGAAATTTGTTATCCGTGTTTAGGAAAATTTCCTTAAGCAGTATATAGAAGGTGCTAATTGGGAAGGGGCAAACTTGGCCTACTCTTGGGAAATAGGGCAGGACAGGGGACTGATGTGACAATGGAGGAATACTTGGAGACCAGTGACCACAGTTCCATTAATTTTAAAATAGTTATGGAAAAAGACAAAACTAGTCCACAGGTTCAAGTTCTACACTAGGGCAAGGTGTATTTTGATGGAATTAGACAGGAGCTTGCAGAGGTTGATGGAGGAGTTTGTTTGCAGGCATATGTCTCTGACATATGGGAGGCCTTTAAACGTGTGATAGCGAGAGTTCACAGTCCATATGTTCTGGTGACGGTGAGCGGCAAGGTCAGCAGGAGTAGGGAACCCTGGATGACAAAAGATATTGAGGCTTTAACCAGAAAAAGAAAAAGGCTTGGCTCAAGAGCAGGCAGCTGGGGTCAAGGGAATCCCTGGAGGTATATAGGGAATATAGGAGTTTACTGAAGAAGGAAATCAGGAGGGCGGAAAGGGGGCATGAGGTAGCTTTGGCTGAGAAAATTAAGGTGAGCCCAAAGAGATTCTTCAAGAATATTAACGGAAAAAGAATAACTGGAGAGACAATGGGACCTCTCAAGGAGTAAAGTGGACATATCTGTGTGGAACTGTAGGAGATGGGCGAGGTCCTCAATGAATATTTCTCCTCTGTGTTTATGTGAAGAAAGACATGAAGTCCTGGGAACTTGGGGACATTTGTGGTGATATCTTGGGGACAGTACATATCACAGTGCAGGAGGTGTTGGAAGTATTAGAATGTGCAAAGGTGGATAAATCTCCTGTGCTTGACGAGATGTATCCAAGAACTCTGCACGAGGCTAGGGAAGAAATTGCAGGGGCCCTGGCTGATATATTCACATCATCATTAGCCACAGGTGAAGTCCCGGAAGACTGAATGGTAGCGAATGTTGTGCCCTTGTTCAAGAAGGGCTGCAAAGAAAAACCTGGTAATTATAGACCAGAAAGTTTTTCATCTGTGGTAGATAAGTTACTTGAGAGGATTCTGAGGGGTAAGATATATTTGCATTTGGAAAGGCAGAGTTTGATTAGAAGTAATTGGCTTTGTGTGTAGGGGATCATATCTCACAAAATTTGTTGGTGTTCTTTGATGAAGTGACCAGGAAGATTGATGAGGGCAGGGTGGTAGACGTAGTCTATATGTATTTCAGTAAGGCCTTTGATAAGGTTCCTCAATGTGGGCTGCTCTGGAAGGTTAGATCTCATGGAATCCAAGTAGAGCTGGCAAATTGGATACATGATTAGCTTGTTGGTAGGAGCCAGAGGGTAAGACTAGAAGGATGCTTGTCTGGCTGGAGGCCTGTGACTAGTGGTATGACTCAGGGGTCATTGCTGGGCCCAATGCTGTTTGTTATCTATGTTAATGATTTGGATGAGAATGTACAAGGCTTGATTAGTAAGTTTGTGGATGACAATAAAATAGGCGTAATGTGGGCAGTGAGGAGGGTTATCAGAAATTGCAGCAGGATCTTGATCAGCTGGGGAAGTGGGCCACGAGATGGGAAATGGAGTTTAATATAGATAAGTGTGAGGTGTTGCATTTTGGAAAGTTGCTTTTTTTTGGTGAATGGTAGAGCCTTAAGGAGTGGGGTAGATGAGAGGAACCTTGGAGTTGAGGTGCACGGTACTCTGAAAGTGGAGTCACAAGTAGACAGGGCAGTGAAGACGGCTTTTGGGACACTGGCCTTGATCAGTCAGGGCATTGAGTATAGAAGTTGGGAAGTTATGATGCAGTTGTACATGGCGTTGGTGAGGCCACGCTTGGAGTATTGTGTTCAGGTTTGGTCACCTGCTATAGGAAGCATGTTATTAAACTGGAAAAAGTACAGAAGAAATTTACAAGGATATTGCTGGGACTTAAGAGACTGAGTTATAGGGAGAGGTTGGACAAGCTTGGACATTTTTATTTAGAGGATAGGAGACTGAGGCGGGGGTTCTTACAGAAGTTAAAAGATCATGGCATGGATAGGGTGAATGCACTCAGTCTTTTTCTCACAGCAGGGGAATCGAAGACGAGAGGGCATTAGTTTAAGGTAAAAGGGGAAAGAATACATGGGAACCTGAGAGGCAGCTACTTTACACAGAGGGTGGCTCTCATATGGAATGAGCTGCCAACGAAGTGGTGGAGTTGGATATATTATAACATTTAAAAGGTATTTGGACAAATACATGGAAGCAAAAAATTTAGAAGGATATGGGTCAAGTACAGGGAAATGAAATCAGTTTGGATGGAAGTTTTGGTCGGAATGGATCAGTTTGGGTCAAAGGACCTGTCCCCGTGCTGTAGGACTCTATGGCCCTATGACACCTAAAATGAATTGTAGATGGCAAATAGACAATTATGAGTGAGGACCAGTTGATAATGAATAGGGGAAAATGAATGTTGTTAGCGTTGTAATTGAATGACAGTGAAGAAGTGGAAATGGACAGCATTAGCTGAGAGAAATGTTTTAGGCTTTCATTACCAATATGTAACTATTGAGGAAAGAGGAGGCAACATTAACAAAGAAAGTGGATGAACTGTTTCAGGTGAATCTTGAAAGAGAGAGAGATGATTCAATTTAAATTAAAGCTTGATATGGGTGAGATTAGCAATAGAGACTGAGTTGATTGTAAGGCAAAAGGTGGGTGGCCTTTGTGAAAGAATAAAGAATGAAAAACAGTATAACACAGGAACAGGCCCTTCAAACCAACCAAGTCTACGCTGAGTCATGATGCATTTCTCAATCAAAAATGTTTTAACTCTACATGGTCCACATCTCTCTATTCTCTGCCTATTCATGAGTCTGCCAAGATGCCTGTTAAACATTCTTATAGTATCTGCTCCTACCTCCTCTGGCAGCACATTGCAGCTACTTACCACTGTCCGTGTCAAAAGAAAAAAACTTTCCTCTTACACCTTCTTTAAACTTTAGACAGTTGAATTGAGTAAAGTGTATGTGTGGACTGTGCCTGGTGAGAAGTTGGAAGTGGGGCAGATTGTTGAGGTAACGTCTTGTTCTGGCAAAATTGTCAAGAGTTTCCAAACTAAAGATAAATGGTGAAATGTTATGAGCTTTCAAGCCTAACATTTATATTTGTTAAAGTATTGCAGACCAAAAGGTGGCAGGGGGGTGGGAACCTGAGCTGTATACCAGAGGTGAGCGGTGAGGCAGTAGCAAGAGGTAGACCAGCTAGTGGGAAGGATTTTCCTGGGAAGGAACCAAGGGATCGGTTAAAGTGTGTTTGCTTTAATGCAAGGAGTATCAGGAATAAAAGTGATGAACTTAGAGCATGGATCAGTACCTGGTGCTATGATGTTGTGGCCATAACAGAGACATGGGTTTCTCATGGGCAGAAATGATTGCTGGATGTTCCAGGGTTTAGAACATTTAAAAAGAATAGGGAGGGGGGAAAAAGAGGAGGGGGTGTAGCACTACTAATCAGAGAGGGTATCACAGCTACAGAAGCTTCCTTTGTCGAGGAAGATCTGCCTACTGAGTCAGTATGGGTGGAAATTAGGAACAGCAAGGGAGTAGTCACCTCGTTAGGGGTTTACTACAGGCCCCCCAATAGCAGCAGGGAGATTGAAGAAAGCATAGGTCGACAGATTTTGGAAAAGTGTGCACGCAGTAGGGTTGTTGTAATGGGTGACTTTAACTTTCCTAATATTGATTGGAACCTCCGTAGAGCAGAAGATTTGAATGGAGCAGTTTTTGTAAGGTGTGTTCAGGAGGGTTTCCTAATGCAGTACGTTGACAGGCCGACGAGGGGAGAGGCCATTCTAGACTTGGTGCTCGGAAACGAGCCAGGGCAGGTATCAGATCTTGTGGTGGGAGAACATTTTGGTGATAGTGACCATAACTGCCTCACATTCTACATAGCTATGGAGAAGGAGAGGATTAGGCAGAATGGGAGGATATTTAATTGGGGAAGAGGAAACTATGATGCGATTAGACATGAGTTAGGAAGCATGGACTGGGAGCAGTTGTTCCATGGTAAGGGAACTATCGACATGTGGAGACGGTTTAAGGAACAGTTGTTGGGAGTGATGAGTAAATATGTCCCTCTGAGACAGGCAAGAAGGGGTAAGATTAGGGAACCTTGGATGACGAGAGCGGTGGAGCTTCTAGTGAAAAGGAAGAAGGTAGCTTACATAAGGTGGAGGAAGCTAGGGTCAAGTTCAGCTAGAGAGGATTACATGCAGGCAAGGAAGGAGCTCAAAAATGGTCTGAGGAGAGCCAGGAGGGGGCACGAGAAAGGCTTGGCAGAAGGAATCCGGGAAAACACAAAGGCATTTTACACTTACGTGAGGAATAAGAGAATGGTCAAAGAAAGAGTAGGGCCGATCAGGGATAACATAGGGAACTTGTGTGTGGAGCCTGAGGAGGTAGGGGAAGCCCTAAATGAGTTTTTTGCTTCTGTCTTTAAGAAAGAAACGAACTTTGTAGTGAATGAAACCTTTGATGAGCAGGTATACATGCTGGAATGGATAGAGATAGACGAAGCTGACGTGCTGAAAATTTTGTCAAACATTAAGATTGACAAGTCGCCAGGCCCGGATCAGATTTGTCCTCGGCTGCTTTGGGAAGCGAGAAATGCAATTGCTTCGCCACTTGCGAAGATCTTTGCATCCTCGCTCTCCACTGGAGTCGTACCTGAGGACTGGAGAGAGGCAAATGTAATTCCTCTCTTCAAGAAAGGAAATAGGGAAATCCCCGGCAATTATAGACCGGTAAGTCTCACGTCTGTCGTCTGCAAGGTGTTAGAAAGGATTCTGAGGGATAAGATTTATGACCATCTGGAAGAGCATGGCTTGATCAAATACAGTCAACACGGCTTTGTGAGGGGTAGGTCATGCCTTACAAACCTTATCGAGTTTTTTGAGGATGTGACTAGAAAAGTTGATGAGGGTCGAGCTGTGGATGTGGTGTATATGGACTTCAGTAAGGCATTTGATAAGGTTCCCCATGGTAGGCTCATTCAGAAGGTCAGGAGGAATGGGATACAGGGGAACTTAGCTGCTTGGATACAGAATTGGCTGGCCAACAGAAGACAGCGAGTGGTTGTAGAAGGAAAATATTCTGCCTGGAAGTCAGTGGTGAGTGGTGTTCCACAGGGCTCTGTCCTTGGGCCTCTACTGTTTGTAATTTTTATTAATGACTTGGACGAGGGAATTGAAGGATGGGTCAGCAAGTTTGCAGACGACACGAAGGTAGGAGGTGTCGTTGACAGTGTAGAGGGCTGTTGTAGGCTGCAGCGGGACATTGACAGGATGCAGAGATGGGCTGAGAGGTGGCAGATGGAGTTCAACCTGGATAAATGCGAGGTGATGCATTTTGGAAGGTCGAATTTGAAAGCTGAGTACAGGGTTAAGGATAGGATTCTTGGCAGCGTGGAGGAACAGAGGGATCTTGGTGTGCAGATACATAGATCCCTTAAAATGGCCACCCAAGTGGACAGGGTTGTTAAGAAAGCATATGGTGTTTTGGCTTTCATTAACAGGGGGATTGAGTTTAAGAGTTGTGAGATCTTGTTGCAGCTCAATAAAACTTTGGTTAGACCGCACTTGGAATACTGCGTCCAGTTCTGGGCGCCCTATTATAGGAAAGATGTAGATGCTTTGGAGAGGGTTCAGAGGAGGTTTACCAGGATGCTGCCTGGACTGGAGGGCTTATCTTATGAAGAGAGGTTGACTGAGCTCGGTCTCTTTTCATTGGAGAAAAGGAGGAGGAGAGGGGACCTAATTGAGGTATACAAGATAATGAGAGGCATAGATAGAGTTGATAGCCAGAGACTATTTCCCAGGGCAGAAATGGCTAGCACGAGGGGTCATAGTTTTAAGCTGGTTGGTGGAAAGTATAGAGGGGATGTCAGAGGCAGGTTCTTTACGCAGAGAGCTGTGAGAGCATGGAATGCGTTGCCAGCAGCAGTTGTGGAAGCAAGGTCATTGGGGTCATTTAAGAGACTGCTGGACATGTATATGGTCACAGAAATTTGAGGGTGCATACATGAGGATCAATGGTCGGCACAACATTTGTGGGCTGAAGGGCCTGTTCTGTGCTGTACTGTTCTATGTTCTATGTTCTATGTTCTAAAACACCATTCACAGCGTTTCAAATAAGCGCCAAGTGTCACTTATTAATTTTCCACTGGCTTATAACTAAAATGACAAATGAGAAGCTCGTCAGATTTAAAGAAAAAACAATCAGAAACATAAGGCCTGAGTGGGAGTACATGAATGGTGGAAGCAAAGCTTGCTGGCCTTGAAGACGCGCCTAATCAGCAATTGTAGCAATATATTGCTGCAACCGATCACAAAACTGAAGGCAGAAGATATTCGTAATGCCATCCAGTAAAAAAAGGCACAGCAATGTTCATCAACAATCTCATTTTCTACAAGTTGGAATAGGGTTACAGTAGATAACAGATAAGTCTTTTGTAGTTAGCTAATTTAATAATTTTGTTCAGAAGGAAAGTAATTCTGCTCATCATCTAAATTAATTGAAAGATTTTGACATTTATCAAGCTTACATTGAAAAGATGAGAAACTATGGGGCCAGTTATAATCATGACTACTTCATTTTTCTTTTCCATTTCCATTTAGATCCTTTTACACAAACACTGCATGAAGTAATGGGGTAAGAAGAGGCACTGGCTGCAGGGAAGAAGTTGAAGCTAATGTAAAGACAGTCAAAAATCATAGTCAGGATTATCATCTGACTATACACTTGGACAGAATGCCACAGGCAGAGGCAAATACAAATTGCTGCACAGTGATGTATCCCACTGGGAAGATGCATTCCCCAACAATAAGTGGAGTGCAGCTACAGACTTGTTATGACAGAAAAGTAATGTGCTGCCTGGAGCTTTTCAATTTGCTGTGAACTCTGGAGTAAAAGCTTCTTAATTGCATGAGAGTCCTCGAGCTCCAGATCACTTCAAGATGTTTATAATGAGATGTAACTAAAATGGTTGTGATGTGATTATTAGAGTCTATGGCTGAGATATTAAAGCATGGAACGCTGAACTGATTGTTCATCCGATGCAAAATTAACATCTAAATTCAATGAAGAAACTTAGATTCAACAGCAAGAAAACATTTAAACAAAAACAATAACGTTGTAGATGATGGAGAGTTGCATTAAAAGTGGAAAGTCCTGAAGAAACTCAGCAGGTCTGGCAGGTTCTATAGAGAGAAAAAATAACAGTGTTAATCCTTGGAGTGCAATACTACTTCTTTAGAACTGAATTCGGCTAAGTCTTACAAATTTGTTTGGCTGAGTATGAGTTACATTATGCTTTTCAAAGGGACTCTTGCAGTGAGGTTCAGCAAAATTGCCAAACACACCTCATTAAATACATGCCTAACCTCAATGGAATTGGTCATGACTGATTCTAGCCACATCTGACTACATATCATTCCCTGAATAATTCACCACTCACTCGATTTCCCTTATTCCTGTACCAGCTATGAAAGCTTGCAGTGCAACTAGATTAGCAATGACAATAGCAACTGGCCCTCACCAGCAACATAATGGCTCAGCAGCCACAAAAACACGCTGCCCATTGCATATAATCAACATGGGTGACACCTATTTGCACATTGAACCCCATTCTTTCACCTTGTTTGCAGTTTAAAAACTACACCATACACTTTACCTGTATTTAGTGCTTTCTCCTTGATTGCACAGTGATCCTTCACATCTTCTTACTGTCCATGAGGGGAAAATCACATCCAGACAAGTAAGTGAACAAGTTTGAAGATAAGTGATAATGGGAACTGCAGATGATGGAGAATCCAAGATAACAAAGTTATCTTCACACTTTGTTATCTAAGTTTGAAGATAAGCTTTTATTGACAGCCAACATGATAGGTTGATGTGGATCAGGATCTGAATATTGAAGGTAACTCTACATTTTGGCAGGACTGGAAAGTTGGAGAGATGGTTCTTTTAGATAAAATTGGAATTAGCACAATGGAGGGAAACGATCCAAATGAAGGAAACCCGAGTATGGAAATGGCTTAGCTAGGGAATAAGAAATGACAAAAGGCAAGCAGTCACATGTGGGAATAGTGTACAGGCTCCCAATTGTAACAACAGACTGGTGGCATAAAAGAAGAAATAATGAGAGTGTGTTAGAAAAGCAGGGCAATAATAATTTTAATTTTAAATTTTGATCTGCATATCAGCCGGAAATGTCAGATATGGGATGGCTCTGGAACTGTCCAGAATGCAGGCTATTCCAGGCCTAGTCATGTATAACTGGATTGGATTAATTAATGATGTTATAGTAAATCTGTCGCTCAGTAGCAGTGGCCATAATATTGAAGAGATGCTGCTTGGCCTGCTGTGTTCATCCAGCCTCACATTTTATTACCATAATATTGAATCTACTTTCAGTTTGAGGGAGAGAGGTGTGGGTCTAAGACAATATCTTTAATCTTAACTAAGGGCAATTATGATTGTATGAAAGTAGAGGTGACTAAGGTGAATTGGCAAATTAGCTAAATGACAGGTCAACAGAAAGCAAATGACAGTCACGTAAGGGAATATTTTCTCAGCATACACAGAATAGATACAATCAATTAAGTAAATTTAAAAAAAAATGAAGGATGTGTCATTCATTCTCCATTAAAAGATCAAAGATAACATTAAGCTTAACAAAAATGCATATAATCATAAAAAAACAGCTCGTAGGTCAAATTATTGGGCAAAATTAAAAGTCAAAGAATGACTAATTCATTAATAAGAAGGGAACAAATAGTGTATAAGAGAAATCACCTGAGAGACATAAAACAGATGAGAAGAGTTTGAATAAACATCTTTAACAAGTGAATAAATGAAGTGAACATTAAACCTATAGAAAGTGAACCTGGAGAATTGACCACAGAAAATAAAGAGATGACATGAATTGAGCAGGAATCTTCTATTTGTCTTCATTATAAAGGAAAGAAGTAATACCCCAGAAGCAGCTATAAGTCACTGAACTGTTGGAAGGGAGAAAGTCAGGAGACTTAAATTATCAGGGAGATACTGAGAAAATTGTTGGAGCTTCGGTTGACTCATATCTCGGTCTTGATGGACCTCATTTGAAAGAAGTGGCTTGTAAATTAGCTGGTGCATTGGTTTTAATTTTCATAACATCCCTTGATGTGGGGAAGTTCACATTAATTTATAAGGCATTTTATTCAAAAAGCAAGGTGATGGAAATTAGGAAACTACAAGGCAGTGCGCTTAACAACTAGTGAAAATGTTGTATCAGTGATAATGGGAACTGCAGATGCTGGAGAATCCAAGATAATAAAATGTGAGGCTGGATAAACACAGCAGGCCCAGCAGCATCTCAGGAGTACAAAAGCTTTTGTGCTCCTGAGATGCTGCTGGGCCTGCTGTGTTCATCCAGCCTCACATTTTATTATCTAGGGAAAATGTTAGTTGTTACTAAAATACATTAATACAGGGCTGTTGTGTAAAATCAAAATGATTAGGCTGAGTCAACATGGTTTTGTCTAGGCCCGAAACGTCAGTTTTTGTGCTCCTGAGATGCTGCTTGGCCTGCTGTGTTCACCCAGCCTCACATTTTATTATCATGGTTTTGTGAAAGTAAGCTTATCTTTAAACAATCTATTGGAAATTTTCAAAGAAGTAAAATATTATCGGTAAAAGGTGGATGTACTGTATTTAGACTTTGAGAAGGAATTTGATAAAATGCCTCATTAAAGGTTATTGTGGAAGATAAAAGTTTACATCATATGGCATAGTGTATTGTCATGGATAGGAGATTGATTGGGAATAGAAAGCAGAGGCTGGGCATAAATGAGTCTTCTTCAGGTTGGGAACATAGAATGAGTGGTGTGCCATAGGGCCCAGTGCTTGGAGTTCAACTGCTTACAATTTATATAAACAATTTTGATGAAGACATTGCCATGATGTGGAGGTATCGGTGTTGGACTGGGGTGGATAAAGCCAGAAATGACATGACATCAAAGTTATAGTCCGACAGGTTGATTTGAAAATACAAG
Source organism: Stegostoma tigrinum (assembly GCF_030684315.1). NCBI lineage: Eukaryota > Metazoa > Chordata > Chondrichthyes > Orectolobiformes > Stegostomatidae > Stegostoma > Stegostoma tigrinum. The sequence continues at coordinate 107,630,402 of NC_081358.1, read as the reverse complement.
CTTTCAGAGCTAACGCCTGAAGAAGGGCTGAGGCACTGAAAGCTTGTATTTTCAGATAAACCTGTGGGACTATAACTTGGTGTCATGTGATTTTTGATGAAGCTATTGAAGGTGTGGCTACCAAAATTGCTGACGACTCAAGAACAGGTTGGTTAGTATGTTGTGAAAAGGGGATAAGGAGACCACATATTTTAACTTAGTCTGACAACTGGATGTTAATGTAGAAAAATGTGAAATTGCCCAGTTTGGAAGGAAGAATAAAAATGAAGCAGCGTGAACTGAGTGTCCAAGTGCTTGAATCACAAAAGTCTAGGTTACTGCTCGAGCAAGTAATTAGAAACCATTACTAATTATTATAAAGGCAAGTGAGTATAAAGAATAGGAACGTTATGCATGTTGTGCTAAGGCTGTATCAAAAGTATTGTGATTGATATTGGTCATCATTTTTTCAGGGAAGATGCAAGTGCATTGAAATACATCCAGAAAAGGTTTACCAAATTAATGACTTGAATGCGTGTGTATCTTGTGAGGAATGGTTGGGCAGGCTAGGCTTCAATCTGCAAAAGGAAGCAAAACCTTGATTAAAACAAATTAGATCCTGAGAAGCCTTGACTGGGAGGTGCAGAGAGTGTGTTTTCTTCTGTGGATAATCCAGAACAAGGAAAACAGATTAAGTGATTTTTTTTTGTCCTGCAGAGAATCACGAGTCTTTGTAACTCTCTTCCTGAAAAGGCAGCGGTAACAAAATCATTGATTTTTTTTAAGGCAGGGTGGATAGATTCTTGGTAAGCACAAGTGAAAGGTTATCTGTGGAGGTAAGAAAGTGGATTGAAGGTTACAATCAGGGCATGATCTTATTAAATGGCACAGCCGATTTGAGAAGTTTACTGGCCCACCCACGTTCCTTCTTCAGTATGATATCTAAATGATGCACTGTAGCAACCCAACAAAGCTCCTTGACAGCACCTTTCGGTGGGTACCATGCAACTCCAGCTTTGTAAGCACATTTTCATGATTTAGAATTATGTTACAGATCAAGAATCCTTTATGTGAAAACTGAGGGGCAATTTATTTTTCAGAAGAAGGTAATTTCTCATTTTTAGATACTCTTGCCATTTAATTCCATTCAGGTCTGTTCAGGCCCTTTTTGAAAAACCTTGCTTCGCTTGAATGGATCCAAACGAACCTCAAAGCAAAGAATTTTACCAAAGACCTCAAACCCACTGTATCTACAGGTCTATTCAGGTTTACCTTGAAAAAAACTTTTGGTTTTTAGGTCTTTTTGGTTTTTAGAAGCATAGATAATGTATAACACAGTTCTCCTGTCCTTGTATTGGTTGAGGCACTGGTCCAGTGTAGAAATCTGCTGTCTTCCCAGAAGGCAGACTTGCTTGCCTTGCCTCTGCTGTTTTTCCATTTTCAGTGTGGTCCGCCTGTCAGGCAGCCAGCTCAGACTGTCATCATCCATGTCAAGATAAAATCTAGAGCCAGAACCTCTCGTATTGAGAATTGCTTGAGATTATCATGGAAGGTCCCCTGCCATCGGCACCAGTGGAAGTCAGAAATCCTCTATATCAATCACGTTGCAGTGACTGAGTGCAGTGCGTAAGAAACAGCGGAAAAGATAAGATAAACAAATCCAGAGTTCTCTAGGTGAAGAAGGAGTTGGAATTAATATGGGAAGCAAAACATGTGCTTGTGTAAGGCAGAAAATTCAATTGCGTAAGAACTGGAGTACTGAAGGTTTGTGGTGAAATGAGAAGGCAAACAAGTGAATCAAACAGGAGCCATAAGAAAAGACTGTATAATATAAAGGGAAATTCCAAAGTGTTTTATAGGCAAATAAACAGTGAGAGTGTATTTAAGCAAGGAGTGGAGCCAATCAGAGGCTGAAAAGGGGATTTACACATAGAGGCAGAGGCATGGATGAGGTGATAAATGAATTCTTCATACCTGTCTTTATGACATAGAGGATGCTGCCCAAGCCATGATGACACTTTAGGCAACTCTGTCAAGAGAAGTGTTCAAAATTAATTTGGAAGAAACCTTGGATAGATTGTTTGTACTTAGTGTTCACAAGTTGAACCAGGTGAGATATTTCCAAGGATTTTACAGGAAGTGAGGGTCATGGAAGTGAGCAGGGGCACTGGCCATAATCTTTCAGGCTTCCCTGGACTCAGAGCGGGTGCTAGAACATTGAAGAATTTCCAACATTATGACTTTGTTCAAGAACATTTGTAAGGATAATTCCAACAACTACAGTATAGTTAGTTTTCAGTGGTGGGAATTTTTTTTGTAATAATTATTTGGAATATAGTTAGCAGTCATACTGAAAAAAGATGAGTTGATTAGGAGGTGTCAGCAGAGATTTTATAAAGTGAAAGCATATTTAACTTTATATGCTAGAAGTTTTTTGAAGAAGTAACTGGTAGTATCAAAGAAGTTGGTGTGGTATATGTGGATTTCTAAACTCAATAAATTTACAAAGCAAGTAAAGGTCATGCCATAAGAGGGTCTGTAGCAATGTGACACAAAATGGACTGAGTGATGGCAAACAGACACGAATGATAAATGGATCTTTTTTGGGCTGGATGAAGGTTTTGTCTTAGAGTTTCCCAGGACTTAGAAATGAAACCCTTTCTTATCCTAATTCATGTTAATGGTCTGTAGCTTGGTTTACAGGGGACAATTTCAAAATTAGTCTACATGTGACTCCAGACCCACAGCAATGTGGGTGACTCTGAACTGCCCTCTGGACAAATAGAGATGGGCAATAAATGCTGCCTAGCCAGCGATACCCTCATCCCATTAATAAATTTTTTAAAAACTCAGCAAAGAAGGCATAAGGTTAATGTTGACTATGGATTTATAGCAGTGATTTGCCATGATCAATGTAGAGGAAAAGATAGGTAGAAGAGAAATAAAATATCTTTACTGTCAACCTGTTGAAATTTAAATAAATATATTTGAAGGATTACAGGGATAGGGTAGGGCATGGGCCTGGGTGGGATGCTGTTCGGAGGGTTGGTGTGGACTCAAAGGGCTGAATGGACTGCTTCAACACTGTAGGGATTCTATGATTCTGTGATAATAAGCCTTTCCTGACTGAAAAATGTAAGTGGTGAGTTGAAAATATGTAATTTTATCCCTCAGTCACAGATAAAAGCTTGCAAAGAGTCTGGTGAAGATAATTGTACAAAATCAAAGATTGTGGATGTGAGTTTGCTCGCTGAGCTGGAAGGTTAGTTTTCAGACGTTTCATCACCATTCTATGTAACATCATCAGTAAGCCTCCGACGAAGCTTCATCGGGGGCTCACTGATTATGTTACCTAGAATGGTGACGAAACATCTGAAAACGAACCTTCCAGCTCAGTGAGCAAACTCACATCCAGAACCTCAACCTGAGCTACAAATCTTCTCAAAACTCACTATCAAAGATTGTTCTCTCATGTATTTTTTAAACTATATGTAGAATGTATCAGTCAACAGGAAAGTCTTTCATCTGCAAATGTCATAAGCACAATGTTCACTTTGCTCTTCTTCACAGTTACAAAATCAAATAACTTTGGGATGAAAAGTATGTACTCTAATTCTTGAATTAAAGCAGTTAACTGAAAATCAACTAGCCAGAGAGAAGGGTGTGTTGCAACATTCCTGATAACGAGACGTAGATTATTATTAGACGCACTGTTTCTAAACAAATATTTATCCAATACCCTCCTGACTATCAACTGAACCTCCTTCTACCACATTTCCAGGCAGGCATTCCATACCTAACTACTCATGTTTCTTTATCACATCATCCTTGTTTCACCCTTGCATATCTATGCTCTTCCTTTCTTTTCTTTCACAACTTGGAACAGTTTGTCCATACCTAATTTGACCAGCATACTCATGATGTTGAAAACCTCAATCAGATCTCCTCTCAGCCTACTTCTCTACAAGGTCAATAGTCTCAACTTCTTCAATCTATCCTCATAACTGAAGCTTTTCTTTCCTGCAACTATTCTTCTAAATGGCTTCTGCGCTTTCTCCAATGCATTCATATCTTTCCTATAAAGTGGCACCCACAACAGTACACAATACTCCAGCTGAGGTGTCTTGTACAAGGTCAACATGGTCTTGCTCTCTATGCCCGTTTCAATAGAACAGTGAACACTGTATGCTTTATTTACTCCACCTGTCCTGCTACTTTCAATGATTTGCGCACATGCATAACTGTGTCCCACTGTTCTTTCAACCTTTTAGAATTATATCTCCTATTTTGCAGCATCTTTCAATGTTTTTCCAACCAAAGTACATCACCTCACATTTCTCTGCATTGAACCTCATCTGCTACCTATTCACCCATTACAACAACCTGTCAATTTCCTTTTGGTGTTCCACGCCGCCTTCTTCTCTGTTAAGAATTCATCCAAGTTTTAGTGTAATCCAAAAATTTTGCAGTTGTCCCCTGCAAACCAAGATACAGACCATTAAAATACATTAAGCTTACTGCTCTTTCCATCTGTCCTATTGTCTTTCTTGACTTATGTACTCATATACCTAAGCCTGTCTGCTCCTACACACCCTTTAAAGGAGTATCATTTATTTTATGGCATCTCTTCAAGTACTTTTTACAAAAATACCTCACATTTCCTTGCATTTAAGATCACCATGATATTGTTGCTGTCAATTTGAAGCTCCCCTCACAGCTTGTGATTCAGTCAATCTTTGTATTATTTACAAACATTCAAATTGTCCACAAAATTCCGTGATCTTATTCATCAATATAAATTAATGTTCCAATACTGACTTCTGGGAAACTCCTCATCAAATTTTTATCCAGCCTGAAAAATCTCCATGAACCATAACTCTCGGTTTCAAATTACACAACCAATTTTATTTTGACATTATTATTGTTGTCTTTTTTTAACCATGAGCTGTAAGTTTGCACAAGTCAGTTTTGTGACATTGTATTGAATGGCATTTGGAAATTCACATACACCATATCAAAGTATTGCCCTCATCAGTCCTCTGTGTGATCTCTTCCAAGAATTCTTGATTCTCCCTTAAGCCAGTCATGCTGACTTTCCATAATTGACACATTTTTGTCCATCTGAATATTAATTCTATGCCTAATTATTGTTTCTAGATGTTTCTTCACTGATGAATTGAAACTGACTGGTCTGAAATTGCTGAGTTTATCCATGCAAATTTTTTAAATGAAAAGTATACCATGTTTGAAATTCTCCAGTCCTCTGGTGCCACCCAAGAGAAGATGGAAAGATTGTGGTTTATGCTTCAATTTCACTCTCACTTCCTTTGGTATTCTTGGCTGTATCTCATTGAGTCCTACCAACACCTTGTTCAATATCTTTCCTTATCAATTTTGAACCTTTCTGGAGGGTGGATTTTCTTTTCTGTCTCCATGACCTGGGTAATATCTACTTCATTGGCAAAGACTGATACAAATTATTTATTTGAACCATGTCCTTTGCCTCTACTCATTCATAATCTGCTGTATTCCTCCTTTTATCATACTTTCTTCCTGTCATCTGTCATAAGCACACTTGGTCTTCATTATTTTAAATTACATCTCCTTTTGTATCCAGAGAGCGCTGGACTTGTTTGACCTTTGTCTCTTCTTTTAAGGATGATATCTTGAATTTCCCTCAACCATCTCTTCTTTGAATATTGCACATTGTTCAGTTGCTATTCATCCAGCAATCTTTGACTTAGATCTGTGTGGCTTAGCTATGGTCTTGCCTCTTTGAAGTTGGTACCCCCAGCTACTTATCCTTGCTCTGAATTGTTCATTTTCTCTCTCTATCATCATCCTAAGCCTTATGATGCACTTATGTTAATTGATCTCCCATTGATAAATCATATGCTTGGCTTACCTTGCTCCAAAGAGCCAAATCTAGCCATGTCCTTTCTTGTTGGTTGTATGTATTCAGCTAAAGAAAATTCTGCTGAAAACATTTGAAGAATACCTCCGCATCTCTGACTTTAACATTACTTCCATCCCAGTTAATATTGTCAGTTAGGTAATTAAGATCCCCTCATTAAAATTACTCCACAGTGTTTGCATGCATCTCTAATTTCCTGGCAGTTTTTCTCCCATACATAGGTCCCACTAGTAGTCTTTAAACTACACTGAGCAGTGCAAATGTACCCTTTATGCTCCTTAGCTCTGGCAAAACTATTCTCACCTTGAACTATCCGAGATGTTCTCCTTCTCTGGTGTTTGAAATAACTCCTTAACTAAGACTGCTATCCCTCCTTCTTCACTTCCTTTTCAATTTTTCCTGAATGCACTGTAACCAGGAGTGTTTAATATCTCATTCTGCTCTTCCTTCAGCTAGGTTTTTGTTATTGCTACATAATGGTTCGATGTGACAATCTGTGCTTGAAATTTGACAATTTTATTTTCGAGCCTCCATGCATTCTCATGCATGCAGTATAACAGTGACTTAGAATTACTTAATTTCTCCTTTATTCTGATTTCAAGCATGAAACTTAACATTTTCATAAAAAGTGCTATCTAACTCTGCTGACATTTTGTGCAGCATAGTATTACTCTCTCATATTCCAGATAACTAACCTGTTAAAAGATGCTATCATAGACCTCTGACGGAAGTTGGACTTGAAGCTAGGCCTTTTGGTCCAAAGATGAGAAGCTATGACTGTGCCAGAACGGTCTCCCTCTCTCCTATTCTTTCATATTTCCCATAATCCCTTAGAGTTAGTTTAAAGCCTCCCCAGCAGCACGAGCAAAGCTCCCTGCAGGTTACCCAATGTTGGCTTATTTCAGGTACATACTATCCAGTTTGTATGGGTGTGACTGCCCTGCCTCAGAACCAGTCCTAGAGCTCCATTGGTCCATATTCTTCCCACGTATCATCTTTTCAGATATGCATTACTTTGCTTTTTGTTTCTATTTCTGTAGGGGGAGGGGTTTGAAATTAATCTGGATGTGGCTAATTTTGAGGCCTCTGACCTCCAAACAGTATCAGCAGGACTTCCACCGATGCATCTGATGACGTGCCATTTCTGTGTGCAATTTCAGTAGCAATAACTGTGAAGTTTCACACAAACCAGCCCCATCCCTCATTTTAAGAGGTGTAAACACATTTTACGTATAACTTTTATTGCTGGAAATCATTTTCACTTCCCACTTCTCCCCTCAGGCTCTGTCTCAAGAGACAGGCAGCCCATTAGGGATGAAAAATGTGTAGGAAGCTCGTCAATTAAATTAAAATGATTTGGACTTCTCAGTGAACCCATCAGGTGCCAGAAATGAAAATCAACACCATCTGTTCTCAACCCATTTCCCAGCAACTTCCTCTATTTCCTTCTTTAAGTGTGCACCTGAGTGTTAATATTTCTTGATTTACTCAGCCTCAACAGTCGCTTGTCATAACACATTCCACATACTAATAATTCTTTATACTCAGTTTGAGATATGAGGAAAAATGAGGCAGCCAAGATGCAATATCTGATTGCACTACAGGAAAATGGATTGCGATATGACCCAAAGGCTTATGAAGTAATAGATACAATACTAATAAAATAGAAAGTGTAATAAGAGTGCAGTAAATCAATATAGAAGATATGAACTAACCAAAGTGATAAGCATAACATTGTAAAAATATTAAATTAAAAAGGCTGATACCTAATATCAGGCAATATATAATATTGCAAAATAATTGAAATAATTACTGACAATATGGCCCAGAACTTTCCAGTGCGAGGCATCTCAGGACATGCCCAGTTAGTTAGAGTTATTGCTACACTCTTCATTTCATCCTGTTAATGTGCTGACAAGGGAGAGTTGATATTAGCATGGTCAATCTCAAAGGGTTTTTGCGATTTTGGTGAACGACGGGACCAACATCTCCTTAGTTAATGACAATTAAGGACTGAGGCAGAAACAATAAGAACGGAGGAGGGAGAATTTGCTGCAGGAAACTCAGGAAAATCAAAGGGAGCTCAAAGTATAGATGCTATTGAGTCATCGAGTTGCATGCACGGAAACAGGCCCTTGGGTCCAATTTGTCCATGACGGGCAGATATCCTCACCTGACCCAGTCCTATTTACCAGCATTTGGCCCATGTCCATCTAAACTCTTCCTGTTCATGTACGCATTCAGATGCCTTGTAAGTGTAATTGCGCCAGACTCCACCCCTTCTTCTGGCAACTTATTCCACACATTCCAGCATGAAAAAAGCTACCCCTCAGTTTCCTTTTAAATCGTTTCTCTCTCACTGGTTGTTTGCACAAAGTGAATGACAGCATGTTGCAAACAGCGGGTAATTGGTTATTTTCAGGAACGTTCCTTGTACGTCACAAGTTGTGAGCTGATTTGCTCATTACAGTGTGCTTTGTTCATGTGCCATTGTTTGGTTTTACCATGGTTGTAAACTTTGCAACTTTGACTCATTCAATCCTTCACGTTGTCTATAAAATATGACATGTTCTGGTTGTTAACCTGTTATTTGAATGGCGATGCCAACATACATCGTAACTTGTAACAAAAGATTGCAGACAGTGCAACATGAGATGAGAAGCAGGAAAAAACTGGTTAACTGGAAAAAAAAACTGAAATATTCTGAGAGATGAGCTGGTTGATCAGCAAGGAAACTCTGGTTGTCCAGCAGCCACATTTGTTTTAAAATATTGACTGCAGTGCAAATCACAAAGTGATCTCCAATCACAACAACACTCCTGCCCAAATAGGAGTTTAACCTGCATGATTTACAGTGTAAATCAGACACCGCATTGCAATCCTGGAGAGAATGTAATCCTTTTCCAATTTGTATAGGACAGAATGGATCCACTGCACCTGAGAAGTGATGTGTGCATAATTAATGTCATCCTGCGCCATGAAAAAGTTGTAATCCTAACAATGCCACAGGTTTCCTCTGCTTATTTGTCCAGGACAGGGGAGAATGAACTTTACTTCAATCTTATTGGAAAAAGAGCTCCATGATAGGCAACAATGGGTGGAAAACTGAGAGAGAGCGCAAATGTCACTAGCTTCAACCTGGAAAGAAAAAACTTAAAGGGTTGCTACTTATTGACAGCTTGGTTTGCTTGCTCTCCGTATTTTTGGCAAATGTTCGCTTTGCATGCATTAACATCTCACTATAGAATCCCCACAGTGCAGAAGCAGGCTGTTTAGGCCATCACGTCTGCACTGACCATCCAAAGAGCAACCCTAACCTTACTCCCTGTAATGGTGCATTTCCCATGATCAGTTCACCTCACCTGCAAATCTCTGGGAACTGTGGGCAATTTAGTACTGCCAATCCACCTAAACTGCACACCTTTGGCCTGTGGGAGGAAACTGGAACACTCAGAGGAAACTCAAGCCGACACAGGGAGAACGTGCAAACTTCACACAGACAGTCACCCAAGGGTGCAATCAAATCCAGAACCCTGGCACTGTGAGGTAGCAGTGCTAATTACTGAGCTGCCATTCCATCCCTGGACCGACCTATCCCCTCCCTACCTCCCCACCTACACTCTCTCCACCTATCTTCTTTACTCTCCATCTTCGGTCCGCCTCCCCCTCTCTCCCTATTTATTCCAGTTCCCTCTCCCCATCCCCCTCTCTGATGAAGGGTCTAGGCCCGAAACGTCAGCTTTTGTGCTCCTGAGATGCTGCTTGGCCTGCTGTGTTCATCCAGCCTCACATTTTATTATCTTGAAATTTACCTCATGCTCGCGCACACAGAACATAGTTACAATTTTGGTGTTGTAAACATACTCACTGCATTTTAAAACCATTTACGCAATTATAAATGAACATTCCAGTCTGAATACAGGCTTCATTTGGTGCTCAGACTTTTAGTGGCCTTCAGGCTCACTTTAAGGTCTTGTATTTCATTTCCATGACAATGTGACATTGCATATCAGTCACAGTTGAGAAATATTGGCAGTCATTCGGTGTCTTGTGACAAGAGATACCATCCTTTTGATCCAGTTTTTGAAATGTCTCCAAAGGAAACAAAGCTGAGAATTTAGGAGTTGTGACCTAAAATCAGCTAGCCCTGAAGGTGTAACTGGTTAATCCACATTTGGGAGAAAAAATGAACATGTCTGGTGGGAAGAAAAATTAGGCAAGCTTAACATTAATGCATTATTATGTCTCCAAGAACATAGATGTTATAACGATCTCTCAAGTGTATATTCCATACAATATAACAAATTACATAGAACATAGAACATTACAGCACAATACAGACCCTTCGGCCCTCAATGTTGTGCCGACCTGTCATACCGATCTCAAGCCCATCTAACCTACACTATTCCATGTACGTCCATATGCTTATCCAATGACGACTTAAATGTACCTAAAGTTGGCGAATCTACTACCGTTGCAGGCAAAGCGTTCCATTCCCTTACTACTCTCTGAGTAAAGAAACTACCTCTGACATCTGTCCTATATCTTTCACCCCTCAATTTAAAGCTATGCCTCCTCGGGCTCGCCGTCACCATGCTAGGAAAAAGGATCTCCCTATCCACCCTATCTAACCCTCTGATTATTTTATATGTTTCTATTAAGTCACCTCTCAACCTTCTTCTCTCTAACGAAAACAGCCTCAAGTCCCTCAGCCTATCCTCGTAAGACCTTCCCTCCATACCAGGCAACATCCTAGTAAATCACCTCTGCACCCTTTCCAAAACATCCACATCCTTCTTATAATGCAGTGACCAGAACTGTACACAATAATCCAAGTGCAGCCACACCAGAGTTTTGTACAGCTTCACCATAACCTCTTGGTTCCGGAAGTCGATTCCTCTATTAATAAAAGCTAAAACACTGTATGCCTTCGTAACAGCACTGTCAACCTGGGTGGCAACTTTCAAGGATCTGTGTACATGGACACCGAGATCTCTCTGCTCATCTACACTACTCAGAATCTTACCATTAGCCCTGTACTTTGCCTTCCGGTTATTCCTACCAAAATGCATCACCTCACACTTGTCTGCATTAAACTCCATTTGCCACCTCTCAGCCCAGCTCTGCAGCTTATCTATATCTCTCTGCAACCTGTAGCATCCTTCTTCACTATCCACAACTCCACTGACCTTAGTGTCGTCTGAAAATTTACTAACCCATCCTTCTATGCCCTCATCCAGGTCATTTATAAAAATGACAAACAGCAGTGGACCCTACACCAAAACTTGCGGTACACCACTAGTAACTGGTCTCCAGGATGAACATTTCCCATCAACTACCACCCTCTGTCTTCTTTCAGCAAGCCAATTTCCGATCCAAACTGCTACATCTCCCACAATTCCATTCCTCCACATTTTGTACAATAGCCTACTGTGGGGAACCTTATCGAATGTCTTGCTGAAATCCATATACACCACATCAACCGGTTTCCTCTAATCTACCTGTTTGGTCACCTTCTCAAAGAACTCAATAAGGTTTGTGAGGCACGACCTTCCCTTCACAAAACCGTTCTAACTATCCCTAATCAATTTATTCTTTTCTAGATGATTATAAATCCTATCCCTTGTAACCTTTTCCAACACTTTACCAACAACTGAGGTAAGGCTCACTGGTCTATAATTACCATGGTTGCCTCTACTCCCCTTCTTGAACAGGGGAACCACATTTGCTATCCTCCATTCATCTGGCACTATTCCTGTAGACAATGACGAGTTAAAGATCATGCCAAAGGCTCGGCAATCTCCTCCCTGGCTTCCCAGAGGATCTGAGGATAAATCCCATCCGGCCCAGGGGAGTTATCTACCTTCACCCTCCGTAGGATTTCTAATACCTCTTCCTTGTGAACCTCAATCCCACCTAGTCTACTAGCCTGTATCTCAGTATTCTCCTCGACAACATTGTCGTTTTCTATAGTTAATACTGTTGAAAAATTTTCGTTTAGCGCTTCCACTATCTCATCTGACTCCACACACAACTTACCACTACTATCGTTGTTTGGGCCTAATCTTACTTTCATCACTCTTTTATTCCTTAAATGCCTATAGAAATCCTTAGGGTTTACCCTGATCCTATCCGCCCACAACTTCTCATGTCTCCTCCTGGCTCTTCTGAGCTCTCTCTTTAGGTCTTTCCTGGCTAACTCGTAGCCCTCAAGTGCCCTAACTGAGCTTTCACATCTCATCCTAACATCAGCCTTCTTCTTCCTCTTGCCCAGAGGTTCCACCTCCTTCGTAAACCACGGCTCCCGCACTCTACAGCTTCCTCCCTGCCTGACAGGTACATACTTATCTAGGACACACAGGAGCTTTTCCTTGAATAAGCTCCACATTTCTAATGTGCCCATCCCCTGCAGTTTCCTTCCCCATCCTGTGCTCCCTAAATCTTGCCTAATCTCATTGCAATTGCCTTTCCCCCAGCTATAACTCTTACCCAGTGGTATACACCTATCCCTTTCCATCACTAAAGTAAACATAACAGAATTGTGATCGCTATCACCAAAGTGCTCACCTACTTCCAAATCTAACACCTGGCCAGGCTCATTACCCAGTACCAAATCTAATGTGGCTTCGCCCCTCATTGGCCTATCTACATACTGTATCAGGAAGCCCTCCTGTACACACTGGACAAAAACTGACCCATCTATTGTACTCGAACTATAGTGTTCCCAGTCAATATTTGGAAAGTTGAAGTCGCAAATTACAGCTGAAATACATTTGTACATTTGTAGAGATTGAGTTTGAAATTTCCCTTCGCCTAAAATTATGACTCTCAATCTAAATTGCTTCAAAAGGGCAAACATCTTGTCGATATCTGCAAAAGGATGGCAGATTTAAAACAGAGCTAAGGAAGAATTACTTATCTCAAAGGCTCCTGACTCTGTGGAATTCACTACCCCAAAATGTTGTGCACACCAAGGCAGTAAATACACTTAAGGAGGAGATAGACAGGTTTGTAATTAGTAATATGTTAAACGGTCATGGAGAATGGATAGTAAAGTGGATTATAGGCCAAGTTGAGATCAGCAATGATCATATGAAATGGAGGATTAAACCTGAGGGGCTGAATTGCCTTCTCGTACTCTTGGTTCTTAAGTTCTTATGTCCTGCTATGCCCAGATTGTGGGCCAGGACTGAGTTTGGGGCCCAGTCCAGGAGCAGTACTGAGGTCCATGCTTCCTGTTGCTGCCACAGTGTAGGAATTGGCACCATCTGGTTTCTCAGGGAAGGAGAGGAGATTGAAAGCTGCACAGAAAATAATGATTCTTAATGAATTGCAGTGTATGGATATCATGTAGTCACAACTTATTGTTGAGATTCTGAAGCCACTGCATAACACTTAAAGGGAAACTCAAAACTTTTTTTTAGAGTCAAGATGTGAATCTTTTCATTTTCAGCATATTTGCACAAATATTTTGCCACTGCTTCCGCCACTCAGTGGAGTAGGAAATTGCCCAGAGGTTAACACATGTATAGATATTCATGCTCTTGAGGTAAGTGATGATACAGCTCTGATATCAATTGTCATCTTCTGGTACTGTGCTCAGAGACTGGAACCTATACAGCTAAAGGCTGCTGCTTGATAGCCTTCTCATGGACAGTGTATCATTAAAAGCATTAAAAGTTAAACCTTAACTTAGAGGTCAGGTCTGAGCTTGTGTGGAAATCCAAAAAAGCCCTGCTTGGACATGTTACAACATGGTCGGAGCAGTAGACATACCAGTCTAGGAGAAATAAACTTTATCTCAGTAAAATACAAAGAACTATGGAATGAAAATGAAGTAACAAATGCTCAGAAGACTTCCTAAGTACAGGGATTTGGTTTCATGAAAAGGCTGAGACAAGAATTCAGATGGGTGTTGAAGAAGGAGCAGTAAATTGCAGCTTCAGGCCCCAGTACCAACAACATTCTTATCTGGAAAGGCTTGAACGAAACCGCAGCAATTTTGCAGTCAGTCTTAGCAGCCTTTCATGCTTATTTTCATTTTGAAGAAACATGTTATTGAATATAGTCAGTTCAAATGGAAGCCCATGGTCAGTGATCTCAGCATATTCCACTGAAGATTTATATTATCTCCCTAATTCATGTGAAGATGGGTCATTGAGAGTGGAGAGGATATAATTAGGGGAGGCGATGGCCCCATGGTACTATTGCTGAACTGTTAATCCAGCTACCTGGCTAACAATCTGGGGACCTTGGTTTGAATCCTGTCATGGCAGATGGTGGAATTAAGAGTATAATGATGACAATGAACCCATTGTTGATTGTCAGGGGAAAACCTATCTGGTTTACTAACATCCTTCAGTGCAGGGAGCTGCCATCCTTACCTCGTCTGGACTACATGTGACTCCAGATACACAGCAATGTGGTTGACTCTGAACTGCCCTCTGGGCAGTTAGGATGGACAATAAGTGTTGACTAGCCACAGACATCCTCACACTGCTAACGAATAATGAAGATTGTTTTAATTCTCCCCTGTGATTTATTGCAAACACAGTATTGTGAAGTTGGGTAGAGTGTTCAGGAATTGGACGACAGGAAGTTAGAATTTCTTGGTAAAAATAAATGTGGGGAAAGGAATGCCATGGTCCCTTTAAGAGTTTATGCTTTGTGCTTAGAAATTTATAAATGCAGGTGCACAGAGTATGCCTGAATGGACATACTTTGTATTGAGCAACCAAGCGGCATTTTTTCCAAGACAGCAAGCTTGAATTTGGCCAATTAATTTAAATGAAGCACCTAAACACAGAAAACCAATTGAATTTAAATCTGATGGTGTTGACAACCTGAAACCAATCTTATTATAAGAATTTGAATGTGTCATTACAGGCATTTGGAAAATCGGAGAGACCCAACTGCCATCTGTCAGAGTTAGCACCATTCAGCTCTCAGAGAAAGCCCATCCAGTTAGTCAAAGGTATCACGTTACTTTAACTCAAAGTTCTCATTGAAGAAATTATAGAGATAAAACATCCCTGACAGCAGAATTAATGGAAGAAAGGTGCTTGTGAAGAGATCAGCAACAACAGAATATTCCAGACGACAGTGTGTGCGAAATTGAAGAGATTAAGTTACAACTTATTGCTTACTTTTAATTGGGTTTATGTTAGTGAGACTTGTCTATATTTAAACAGTATTCCAGAAGAACTTAGACCAGTTAGGAAGTAGCTAGTAGTCAATGGAGAGGAATTACTGGTTTGTTCGTAATTTTGTTAACTTGTTCATTGTTGGGTTAAATAAATAAATTCTTATTACTTGTGAAGTGGAGATCAGGGATTTTATTTCTTTTAACCACTATTTTAAAGAGTATGAGGGGAAAGACAAGCTTCTCTGGGTGTTTTGGGGGTAATTATGTGAGGAGAACCCCTACTTCTGTCATTACAGATTGGTTTTGTGTTTTAATTTAATTATCGAAAGGATTTGGCTATTTCTGTGTCATAACACACATCAAGGGCTGACATTCAAACAGGTGAATCAGTATACAGGACAATAAAGGGGCACCAGTTTAGGAATGGAATGAGGAGGAATTACTTCCCTCAAAAAGATGTGAGTCTTTGGAACTCCTTGCCATGGAGAGCTTTAGGGGTAGAGTCTTTGTGTATATTTAAGGCTGAGTTGGATGCTTGATCAGCAGTGCCGTCAAGGGTTGGAGAAGGAAGGTGAATATGAGGAATGTCAGATCAGACATGATCCTATCGAATGTCTGAGCAGGCTTGAGGGTCCAAACGGTTTACTCCTGTTCCTATTTCTGATGGTGTTAGGATATTATAGACAAGTTCAATGCAAAGTGCGATAACAGAAGGTCATTCACTGCAAG
The DNA here is from genome assembly GCF_030684315.1 of Stegostoma tigrinum. Lineage (NCBI taxonomy): Eukaryota > Metazoa > Chordata > Chondrichthyes > Orectolobiformes > Stegostomatidae > Stegostoma > Stegostoma tigrinum. The sequence goes on along the minus strand of NC_081358.1, from coordinate 107,614,635 downwards.
CCCACAGCTTGATATGAACATTGCCAATGCACTGAGCCAAGGTATATCTAACAAAATCCAACCAAAAATGCAGAAAAGGCAAGAATAACCATTATGTTGTGCCTGAGTTGTGGTGTAATGAAGCATCACAAATCAAGGAATAGTTCAGCAATGTTCAATGCCATCACTGTGGAGGATTTGCCACCTCCAGCATCTTTGTTATTTAAGATTATCTTTTTCAAGGTGAACTAAACTTCCAGAATGAAGGAGAATCTAAAAGCAATTAACAAGAAGAAGACATAATGTTGTACACTTTCTTGCTGAATTGGATATCTTTTGTCGTGCAACAAAAGCTGTTTATGAGGACTAGATTCATTGCTCAGCAACTGTAAAGGTCAAAATGTTCAATGTTAAGCTTTTTCTTGTTTCAGAAATGACAATTAACATGCTACCTGTTAATTGAGAATAGCTTCGCACTGTGTGCCTTCAACCATCAAATCATAAGTCCCAACGTCTCAATGTTTTCATTTAAAAGTGGCGTTGAAGTGCCAATTACGCACAATGGTAAACTCACTCAGAAACCTATTTAAATCATGCAAAATCCAAACAAACCCTTGTTGAGTTTGCAAGCTTAGAGCTACTAGAGACCACCAGATGTTTTAACTAGGTGAAAGGTAATTCATGCCAAGGTTATGATTACATATGATTTTGTAATGAATTGCCTCGCTTTTTCCAGGAAACTGAGCTTTCATCTAAAGAAGAATGAATAACAACTTATGAAGACTTTTCCACTGCTTTTTCTACTGACTTAAGTTATGTGCCATACAGGCTTGATTATGTTTTGAGGCAAACTTTCTCAACTTTTTCAAGAATTTAATCAGCATTTTGATCATTTGCCAATGGCATTGGAAGAAGATGAGCACATTTCTTCCGGTCAGATTTGTAGCCAGTAGACAAATCTGATAACACACTACCACCAGACACAATTTCATCATTTTAGGAAGAAGGTCCTGTAGCACTTGTCTCTTAAGTCTGTCTTACAATGCAATAAAATCCTTCTTATCTTCTTCTGGATCAGAATGAACAGAATTCCCCATTTACTCTTATGATGATGCCAGTTTGTGTGACCAATAGTATCAAGGAATAAGCACAACACTGTTTCTACTAAGGATGTTTTGGAGTCTTCAATGCTTTCAGTTTTGCATGGTAATCACAATGTTTCTTTTTTATTTGGCAGGATGCAGGCTGCTTCTGATGAAATTTAACAAGAATACAGGGAACAGAAAATTCTGCACATATAGGAATGTTCAACAATACAGATCCACGAGAATAATATTTTCCCTTTATACAAGAGCCCACAAATATCTTTGTCTTTGTTTAGCATTCAAGAGACGCTGTCAGATATGGTAGCAGTCAATACTGAAGTCCTCCAACTCCACATTTTGTCCAATATATTCTGTGACAGTTTCAGGTGTAGTCTTGACAATTCTGACTGAAAATGCTCCAGTGAAGTCAACAATCTCTGGAGAGATTTTTGTTTGTTCTTTGCAGTTTTTGTATAAACCTTTTGAAGATATGAATCTACACTCTGCATTTTTGCTAGTATGTCATTCTTGACTTTTTCCCAATATAGAGAATACAGCACAATAACTTCCAACTGTCATTGTACTGCTATAGTAGCTGAATGTTGATACTCCTCAGCTCTTCACAGTAGTACAACTTCACCATTTAGTCGTCTTTCATCACCAGATCATCTCTACAACAGAAACTATTGTGGAAGAGATAAAACTATTTACTGACCAGCAACAAAGAAGTTGTACTGTCCTGTTCAGCACTGTTTGATAAAACTGAAAAAATAAGAACTCATATGAAATTTTAGAGCACAGCCCAGTCTATCATGCACACTCACCTTCCATCCATTAACTCCATCTATCCTTTCCACTGCCTCAGGAAAGCAACAAGCATAATCAAAGACCCATCTCAACTTATGCTATTTTCCACCCTCTTCCATTTGGCAGAAGATATAGAAGTTTGAATACATGTATGAACAGATTCAAGAACAGCTTCTTCTTTGCTGTTATGAGACTTTTGAACGGATCTATCAAGTATTTATGTTGATTTCTCTCTCTCTCCCTGCACCTTCTCTGCAGCTGTAACATTGTATTCTGCCTTCTGTTCCTTTACCCTGATATACTCTGTCTGGGGCTATCTGTCCGTAGAGCTCGCAAACCAATGCTTTTCACTGTATCCCGGTACTGTTAAAACAATAAATCAAATCAAATCAAATCAAATTATTGTAGTGACGCTGCAGAAACTGTAGACTAAATAAGGGCTGTGGCTGGAGTGGGGTGAGTGGACATATAGGGTAAGATTATTTGGGTCAAGATGGACTAAAAGCACAAACAATTGCAGATACACAGAATGGATGAAGCCATACAATGGATAGAGTCTTATTTATAAGTAACCCAAGGAGAAACTTAGACTAGTAACAACTCCAGAGACCAACCATCATGAAGAAGTGAGGGAACCCCTAGCTCGAGATGCATACAAATCTGGCCAGCTAAGGATTCACCCTGGTAATGACTTTTGAGTTTGTTGTGGGTTCAGGGAATCCAGAGAGAAGCAGTTGAGATATCTCAGTATTATATTATGGTAGTGTATTAACCAGTAATCGCTACTAAATTTGTACTTGTTAAAGATCTCTGAGTGCCTTCATTGTTCTCTATCCACCAAATATTGTCTTTCAGAGATGGGCAACAGCCTCCACCTGTCTTCATCCTGATGCGGCAGCCCGGTGGCCAATGGTCTGCTCATTGTTCTCAGCTTTGGGATATTGTCAGTAATCCCTATTCATTTCATTTAACTGCTGAACATAGGGTTCCATGAAACCCTTCAGGCTGCTATCCTTTCTCCTCAACCATTTCACATGACTAGATAAGAGACAATCATGTCACACTCACAGAACTTGAATCTATGATCAATCTGCTTGTGAAGGAGATGGTGCTACTGTAAATGCATTCAGCCATTGGTGAATACTTCTGGTTCAGCTGACAATGTAAGGTGAAGAGTTTAAATTGATAACTTTGGTAAATAAGAAGATAAAGTGGCTCAGTATTGCTGGGGATAGAAGAGATAGAGGGAGGTTTCTTGAAAAAAAACTGTCATGTAGGTTTGAGATGAGATAATGGGAACTGCAGATGCTGGAGAATCCAAGATAATAAAGTGTGAAGCTGGATGAACACAGCAGGCCAAGCAGCATCTCAAGAGCACAAAAGCTGACGTTTCAGGTCTAGGCCCGAAACATCAGCTTTTGTGCTCCTGAGATGCTGCTTGGCCTGCTGTGTTCATCCCGCTTCACACTTTATTATCATGTAGGTTTGATCTTGGTAAACGTGCTTGTATTCTCGTAGGAGTTTGGAAGCCAGCACATCACAGAAAATGCTGCCCTGTAGTCTTACTGTCAGTTTACATTCTATGTTTATCACCGGTAACCTAGAGGTCTGGCCTGAACTTATACGAAGATCCAAAGAACTTACATTAACACTGACTGCTACTATGTACCTGAAGACTTACATAAAAATATTGGAAAACTGTTTGACACATCAATGGACATTTTGTGTTTAGTATGCCATATGTTATTCAGCATAACTGCCCGTCTTCAAGGAATCCAATGGAAAGCTTAAGAATCAACCTTGAGGATTGCTGTAAAGATATTTATGTTGTCTAAGCCTTTCATGTTGAATTCACAAGAAAAATAGACAAGAATATTGATTCAGGATAAAAACCAATAGCTCTGTTAAATGTAGTGAAGCATTGCAGAATTCACCAATTAATGACTGACATGTAACTGCTAGGTTTCATTTTCCATAGAATCCATACAATGTAGAAGGAACAGGCCATTCAGCCCATCAAGTTTGCACTCACCCTCCAAAGATCATCCAACCCATACCCACCCCTACCTTATCCCTGTAACCCTGCATTTCCCATGGCAAACACACCTAACATACACATCACTGGTTATTATAGGAAATTTAGCATGGACAATCCATCTAACCTGCACATCTTTGAACTGTGGGAGGAATTCAGGGCACCCAAAGGAAACCCATGCAGACATGAGGAGAATGTGTAAACTCTACACAGATAGTTATCCGAGAATAGAATTGAACCTAGGGTCCCAGCACTGTGAGGCAGTGGTGCTAATCATTTTAAAGCTGGCAAGTTCACTCTGATTGGTCAGGATATTTCCCTGGAAAATAAACCAATGAATGATTGCTACTTATTTAGTTGTGTTGAGCACTGAACTATGTATTATGTATTAACTTATGTAGCTTCCAATATACTGAAGCACACAATACTACAAATCTGACTGACATTTTTAAATTGCAGTATTTAGGACTGTCAGTTGAGCTCACAATGCAACACTCTTGTGTACACTGGCAGCTACATATATTAGTACACAGGCGCTGTGTCCTTTGCAGACAGAAAGAACATGTACAATTATTCTGTTTGATTCCACTCAACAAAATAGGTGATAGACAGTTTCTGGTTCAGTTTTCAGGCCACTGCCCCGGCCAGTTTCAACCTGGGTGGTTTAAGATTTGAACATTCTGGCAGTTTAGTGCCAATCATCATGAACTGATGTTGCCTCCATGGTAACACCTTTAACAATCCGAGTCTACTTGCCAACTAATCTGCTCTCATGCAGTATAAATAATGGTTTTCTCCTGAAATAAATAATCTCGTAAATTGGCCTGATGAGCGCAAGGCAAAAGCTTTGATGAGTCATTGAATCCCTACAGCATGGAAGCAGGCTATTTGGCATACACCAATCCTCCAAAGATCATCCTACCCCGGCCAGCATCTGACCCTACCCCTATAACTTCACATTCCCCATTGCCAATCCACCTAACTTGCACATCTTTGGATTGTAAGAGGGAACACATGCAGACACAGGGAAATTGTGCAAACTCCACACAGACAGTCACCTGAGCTGGAATCAAACCTGGGTCCTTAGCACTCTGAGACCACTGTGCCACATTGTCATTTTCCGACAATAATAAAATATTTTTATTTCAGCGAAAAGAATGATATGGTCAATAATGCAGCATTTCTTGGATAAAGTAGGAAGAGCTTGCATTTATAGAGTGTCTGTCAAGTACTCAGGATGTTCCAAAGCACTTCACAGCCCATTAAGCACTTTTGAAGTACGCAGACATGTCAAAATAGTCTTGAAAAAGGTCTTGTTTCAAAATATTTGTGTGCTCAATGCTCAACTCTCTAAGTGATTACCATATGCTTCTCTTGGAAGATGAAGCTCAGATTGTGATCTAATGAACATGCATCTTTAAAAAAAAGGGGCTTTACTTCAGACTCACCATAAAAGCTAGCACTTCGACCGAGGTAATAAAATGTGAGGCTGGATGAACACAGCAGGCCAAGCAGCATCTCAGGAGCACAAAAGCTGACATTTCGGGCCCAGACCCTTCATCAGAGAGGGGGATGGGGAGAGGGAACTGGAATAAATAGGGAGAGAGGGGGAGGCGGACCGAAGATGGAGAGTAAAGAAGATAGGTGGAGAGAGTATAGGTGGGGAGGTAGGGAGGGGATAGGTCAGTCCAGGGAAGACGGACAGGTCAAGGAGGTGGGATGAGGTTAGTAGGTAGCTGGGGGTGCGGCTTGGGGTGGGAGGAAGGGATGGGTGAAAAGAAGAAGCGGTTAGGGAGGCAGAGACAGGTTGGACTGGTTTTGGGATGCAGTGGGTGGGGGGGAAGAGCTGGGCTGGTTGTGTGATGCAGTGGGGGGAGGGGACGAACTAGACTGGTTTAGGGATGCAGTAGGGGAAGGGGAGATTTTGAAACTGGTGAAGTCCACATTGATACCATATGGCTGCAGGGTTCCCAGGCGGAAGATGAGTTGCTGTTCCTGCAACCTTCGGGTGGCATCATTGTGGCAGTGCAGGAGGCCCATGATGGACATGTCATCTAGAGAATGGGAGGGGGAGTGGAAATGGTTTGCGACTGGGAGGTGCAGTTGTTTGTTGCGAACTGAGCGGAGGTGTTCTGCAAAGCGGTCCCCAAGCCTCCGCTTGGTTTCCCCTATGTAGAGGAAGCCGCACCGGGTACAGTGGATGCAGTATACCACATTGGCAGATGTGCAGGTGAACCTCTGCTTAATGTGGAATGTCATCTTGGGGCGTGGGATAGGGGTGAGGGAGGAGGTGTGGGGACAAGTGTAGCGTTTCCTGCGGTTGCAGCGGAAGGTGCCGGGTGTGGTGGGGTTGGAGGGCAGTGTGGAGCGAACAAGCGAGTCACGGAGAGAGTGGTCTCTCCGGAAAGCAGACAGGGGAGGGGATGGAAAAATGTCTTGGGTGATGGGGTCGGATTGTAAATGGCGGAAGTGTCGGAGGATGATGCGTTGTATCTGGAGGTTGGTAGGGTGGTGTGTGAGAACGAGGGGGATCCTCTTGGGGCGGTTGTGGCGGGGTCGGGGTGTGAGGGATGTGTTGCGGGAAATACGGCAGACGCGGTCAAGGGCGTTCTCGATCACTGTGGGGGAAAAGTTGTGGTCCTTAAAGAACTTGGACATCTGGGATGTGCGGGAGTGGAAAGTCTTATCGTGGGAGCAGATGCGGCGGAGGCGGAGGAATTGGGAATAGGGGATGGAATTTTTGCAGGAGGGTGGGTGGGAGGAGGTGTATTCTAGGTAGCTGTGGGAGTTGGTGGGCTTGAAATGGACATCAGTTACAAGATGGTTGCCTGAGATGGAGACTGAGAGGTCCAGGAAGGTGAGGGATGTGCTGGAGATGGCCCAGGTGAACTGAAGGTTGGGGTGGAAGGTGTTGGTGAAGTGGATGAACTGTTCGAGCTCCTCTGGGGAGCAAGAGGCGGCGCCGATACAGTCATCAATGTACCGGAGGAAGAGGTGGGGTTTGGGGCCTGTGTAGGTGCGGACGAGGGACTGTTCCACATAACCTACAAAGAGGCAGGCATAGCTGGGGCCCATGCGGGTGCCCATGGCCACCCCCTTAGTCTGTAGGAAGTGGGAGGAGTCAAAAGAGAAGTTGTTGAGTGTGAGGACGAGTTCAGCTATGTGGATGAGAGTGTCAGTGGAGGGGGACTGGCCGGGCCTGCGGGACAGGAAGAAGCGGAGGGCCTTGAGGCCATCTCCATGCGGAATGCAGGTGTACAGGTACTGGACGTCCATGGTGAATATGAGGTGTTGGGGGCCACAGAATTGGAAGTCCTGGAGGAGGTGGAGGGCGTGGGTGGTGTCACGGACGTAGGTGGGGAGTTCCTGGACCAAAGGGGAGAAAATGGAGTCCAGATAGGTGGAGATGATGACTCGATCATGACCCCACACCCGAGCACCAAACCATCATCTCCAACACCATTCATGATCTCATCACCTCAGGGGACCTCCCACCCACAGCCTCCAACCTCATTGTTCCCCAATCCCGCATGGCCCGTTTCTATCTCCTTCCCAAAATCCACAAACCTGCCTGCCCTGGTCGACCCATCGTCGCAGCCTGCTCCTGCCCCACCAAACTCATCTCCACCTATCTAGACTCCATTTTCTCCCCTTTGGTCCAGGAACTCCCCACCTACGTCTGTGACACTACCCATGCCCTCCACCTCCTCCAGGACTTCCAATTCCCTGGCCCCCAACACCTCATATTCACCATGGACGTCCAGTCCCTGTACAGCTGCATTCCGCATGGACATGGCCTCTAGGCCTTCCGCTTCTTCCTGTCCCACAGGCCCAACCAGTCCCCCTCCACCGACACTCTCATCCGCCTAGCTGAACTCATCCTCACTCTCAACAACTTCTCTTTTGACTCCTCCCACTTCCTACAGACTAAGGAGGTGGCCATGGGCACCCGCATGGGCCCCAGCTATGCCTGCCTCTTTGTAGGTTATGTGGAACAGTCCCTCTTCTGCACCTACACAGGCCCCAAACCCCACCTCTTCCTCCGGTACATTGATGACTGTATCGGCGCCGCCTCTTGCTCCCCAGAGGAGCTCGAACAGTTCATCCACTTCACCAACACCTTCCACCCCAACCTTCAGTTCACCTGGGCCATCTCCAGCACATCCCTCACCTTCCTGGACCTCTCAGTCTCCATCTCAGGCAACCATCTTGTAACTGATGTCCATTTCAAGCCCACCGACTCCCACAGCTACCTAGAATACACCTCCTCCCACCCACCCTCCTGCAAAAATTCCATCCCCTATTCCCAATTCCTCCGCCTCCGCCGCATCTGCTCCCACGATAAGACATTCCACTCCCGCACATCCCAGATGTCCAAGTTCTTTAAGGACCGCAACTTTCCCCCCACAGTGATCGAGAACGCCCTTGACCGCGTCTCCCGTATTTCCCGCAACACATCCCTCACATCCCGTCCCCGCCACAACCGCCCCAAGAGGATCCCCCTCATTCTCACACACCACCCTACCAACCTTCGGATACAACGCATCATCCTCCGACACTTCCGCCATTTACAATCCGACCCCACCACCCAAGACATTTTTCCATCCCCTCCCCTGTCTGCTTTCCGGAGAGACCACTCTCTCCGTGACTCCCTTGTTCGCTCCACACTGCCCTCCAACCCCACCACACCCGGCACCTTCCCCTGCAACCGCAGGAAATGCTACACTTGTCCCCACACCTCCTCCCTCACCCCTATCCCAGGCCCCAAGATGACATTCCACATTAAGCAGAGGTTCACCTGCACATCTGCCAATGTGGTATACTGCATCCACTGTACCCGGTGCGGCTTCCTCTACATAGGTGAAACCAAGCGGAGGCTTGGGGACCGCTTTGCAGAACACCTCCGCTCAGTTCGCAACAAACAAATGCACCTCCCAGTCTCAAACCATTTCCACTCCCCCTCCCATTCTCTGGATGACATGTCCATCATGGGCCTCCTGCACTGCCACAATGACGCCACCCGAAGGTTGCAGGAACAGCAACTCATATTCCGCCTGGGAACCCTGCAGCCATATGGTATCAATGTGGACTTCACCAGTTTCAAAATCTCCCCTTCCCCTACTGCATCCCTAAACCAGCCCAGTTCGTCCCCTCCCCCCACTGCACCACACAACCAGCCCAGCTCTTCCCCCCCACCCACTGCATCCCAAAACCAGTCCAACCTGTCTCTGCCTCTCTAACCGGTTCTTCCTCTCACCCATCCCTCCCTCCCACCCCAAGCCGCACCCCCAGCTACCTGCTAACCTCATCCCACCTCCTTGACCTGTCCGTCTTCCCTGGACTGACCTATCCCCTCCCTACCTCCCCACCTATACTCTCTCCACCTATCTTCTTTACTCTCCATCTTCGGTCCGCCTCCCCCTCTCTCCCTATTTATTCCAGTTCCCACTCCCCATCCCCCTCTCTGATGAAGGGTCTGGGCCCGAAACGTCAGCTTTTGTGCTCCTGAGATGCTGCTTGGCCTGCTGTGTTCATCCAGCCTCACAGTTTATTATCTTGGAATTCTCCAGCATCTGCAGTTCCCATTATCTCTGACACTTCGACCGAGGTTTTGGTTATCTTCCCAACCTCTCAAGGTATGTTTTTGTGATAAATTTCAGTTGATGATACACTTGTGAAATGCCTATGGGCATTGTGACGTGTTGTTGTGATGTCTGTAGTAGAGTAGAAAGAATTTAGCAACATCTGTGCAGCCAGTCCAGGGAATTGCAGTTAGCTCTTATGCCTGGAGGACTGGGACATTTGGTAGGTTGAGGCCTATCTTCATTCTTTGATCTGAATTTTTAAAAAATGACTCAGCCTTGCTTGCAAATTGGGAAAAGAAATAGCTAGCATTTAATGATTAACTTGAGATGTTGAGATATGTAATTCAAAATTAATTAATGCATTTTGAGAAAGCTAACTTTATAACAATGAATCATTTTTATGTAACATTTTTATCATATTGAAATGGGATCAGGCACCTCACAGAAGCCTTCTAAAATATAGTACACAGTCAAATAAGGAGATATTGAGTTAAAGACCAAAACTTTGATCACTGCAGCAGGTTCAAAAGAAACTATTTTAAAGGATAAAAACTCAGTAGAGAGCTGTGAGAAGAGAATTTTATTGCTTGGGATCTAGGCAATCAAGGACATGGCTACCAATCTTGGGGCCTTTATAAATGGAAACACATCAGAACTTTTTGGATTAAAACAAGAAAAGTAGAAAGGATGAGAATATATACATTGAATTTGCGTGCTATGTGCTTATTATTTCGCATTGTTGATGATCTCATCATGCCATTTGGCACTTTGCTACCAAATAACAATTATATTTTGAGATAAAATCAGTGTTGAAATGTAGGAATACTGGGAAAGACTTATTCATGTGTTCTGTCTGTACTATTAGAATGGACATAATATTGATAACCCGATTCATTTATTCAAAATTTTTGAATGATAAAAGCCATCACAGGATGTAGGAAGTGTCCAGAGAGTTCAGTGTACCAAACAAAGTTACTCAAATGTAAAGCGATTTTAATGCAATTGAATTATCCCCTTATTGAATGATAGTCCTTGAAAATGTCCACAAAGAGACATACAGTGGTCCATGAATTTTGAAATTCACCAGCTCACAGTTCAGAGGCAGGGACCACCACCAACCATTCTCTCTGCAGCAAGTTGGCTTCCACTTCAGTTATTGTGACATAAATGCCCACAATTCCTTTTGCTTTGCTGAATTCAATTTGCCATTGAAATCTCAGGGGATTTTAATATTCTTCAGTGAACAAAATCACGTAATACTATTTCATGAAGTACAGGACACTTCTTTCCAGTGTCCTGGTAAGCATTTATCCCTCAACTTACACTGTGGGTAAATATCTCTATTCACTAATGGGATGGATTTGCTGCTGGCCAGCGCAGTATTTTGTTATGGATCAGACCAAACTCACTGACAATATATGAAGAAGATAGTTTAGACCTTAACGTTTTCTTATCTTAAAGAGAACAGCCAGGCATTGCATTCCAAATGCAATTCAATTTGTCAAACTACCTGTTTTAAAGTAAAACACATTTTACTTGTACACCATAGTTAAAATACAACAAAAGAAAGAAAAAGAGAGATTCTCAGATTCTCCAGCATCTGCAGTCCCTGCTATCTCTAAAAGAAAAAAGAAATTGGAATCATGTGATTCTTTTGAAAAACTTAACAGAATAATAGATTATTTAACTACCATTAATAACTGTTCCAAAATAGTAACATCCCATAAGCAAACCCCTGGCAATTGCAAATACAGTAAAATAATTTGTCTCACATGCAATTCTATCTGCAGAAAGAGAACCCCAGCTTTTAGCTGTAAGAGAGAGTGAGAGGCAAAACAGCTTCAACATCCAGCTTCAAGACCCCAGTAACGACTGCTACTGAAAAACTAAAAGTTCTGGTTCTGTGGAAGCTTGATTACACCCATTCAGGCTGCTTATTATGTTCCAACTTAAAAGAAAAAACACAAAAACCTCAAAGTTATTTACTTTAATATTTTCAAATAGATAGCTGGGCACGTCTGTCTAAAACTTCTTTTTTAAAAAAGGACAAAATACATTTTTTAAAGCCATAATATCATCACAATGTGAGTTTGCTCGCTGAGCTGGAAGGTTAGTTTTCAGACGTTTCGTCACCATTCTAGTTAGCATCATCAGTGAGCCTCCGACGAAACGCTGGTGTTATGTCCCGCTTTCTATTTATCTGGTTAGGTTTCCTTGGGTTGGTGATGCCATTTCCTGTTATTTTCTCAGGGGATGGTAGATTGGCTCCAAATCAATGTGTTTGTTGATGGAGTTCCAGTTGGAATGCCATGCTTCTAGGAATTCTGGTGCATGTCTCTGTTTGGCATGTCCTAGGATGGATGTGTTGTCCCAATCAAAGTGGTGTCCTTCCTCATCTGTATGTAAGGATACTAGTGATAGTGGGTCATGTCGTTTTGTGGCTAGTTGATGTTCATGTATGCTGGTGGCTAGCTTTCTGCCTGTTTGTCCAATGTAGTATCAGAGATAATGGGAACTGCAGATGCTGGAGAATTCCAAGATAATAAAATGTGAGGCTGGATGAACACAGCAGGCCAAGCAGCATCTCAGGAGCACAAAAGCTGACGTTTCGGGCCTAGACCCTTCATCAGAGAGGGGGATGGGGGGAGGGAACTGGAATAAATAGGGAGAGAGGGGGAGGCGGACCGAAGATGGAGAGTAAAGAAGATAGGTGGAGAGGGTGTAGGTGGGGAGGTAGGAAGGGGATAGGTCAGTCCAGGGAAGACGGACAGGTCAAGGAGGTGGGATGAGGTTAGTAGGTAGCTGGGGGTGCGGCTTGGGGTGGGAGGAAGGGATGGGTGAGAGGAAGAACCGGTTAGGGAGGCAGAGACAGGTTGGACTGGTTTTGGGATGCAGTGGGTGGGGGGGAAGAGCTGGGCTGGTTGTGTGGTGCAGTGGGGGGAGGGGATGAACTGGGCTGGTTTGGGGATGCAGTGGGGGAAGGGGAGATTTTGAAACTGGTGAAGTCCACATTGATACCATATGGCTGCAGGGTTCCCAGGCGGAATATGAGTTGCTGTTCCTGCAACCTTCGGGTGGCATCATTGTGGCAGTGCAGGAGGCCCATGATGGACATGTCATCAAGAGAATGGGAGGGGGAGTGGAAATGGTTTGCGACTGGGAGGTGCAGTTGTTTGTTACGAACTGAGCGGAGGTGTTCTGCAAAGCGGTCCCCAAGCCTCCGCTTGGTTTCCCCAATGTAGAGGAAGCCGCACCGGGTACAGTGGATGCAGTATACCACATTGGCAGATGTGCAGGTGAACCTCTGCTTAATGTGGAATGTCATCTTGGGGCCTGGGATGGGGGTGAGGGAGGAGGTGTGGGGACAAGTGTAGCATTTCCTGCGGTTGCAGGGGAAGGTGCCGGGTATGGTGGGGTTGGAGGGCAGTGTGGAGCGAACAAGGGAGTCACGGAGAGAGTGGTCTCTCTGGAAAGCAGACAGGGGAGGGGATGGAAAAATGTCTTGGGTGGTGGGGTCGGATTGTAAATGGCGGAAGTGTCGGAGGATAATGCGTTGTATCCGGAGGTTGGTAGGGTGGTGTGTGAGAACGAGGGGGATCCTCTTGGGGCGGTTGTGGCGGGGGCGGTGTGTGAGGGATGTGTCGCGGGAGATGCGGGAGACGCGGTCAAGGGCGTTCTCAATCACCGTGGGGGGAAAGTTGCGGTCCTTAAAGAACTTGGACATCTGGGATGTGCGGGAGTGGAATGTCTTATCGTGGGGGCAGATGCGGCGGAGGCGGAGGAATTGGGAATAGGGGATGGAATTTTTGCAGGAGGGTGGGTGGGAGGAGGTGTATTCTAGGTAGCTGTGGGAGTTGGTGGGCTTGAAATGGACATCAGTTACAAGATGGTTGCCTGAGATGGAGACTGAGAGGTCCAGGAAGGTGAGGGATGTGCTGGAGATGGCCCAGGTGAACTGAAGGTTGGGGTGGAAGGTGTTGGTGAAGTGGATGAACTGTTCGAGCTCCTCTGGGGAGCAAGAGGCGGCGCCGATACAGTCATCAATGTACCGGAGGAAGAAGTGGGGTTTGGGGCCTGTGTAGGTGCGGAAGATGTTTTATTATCTTGTCCAATGTAGTGTTTGTCACAGTTCTTGCAAGGTATTTTGTAGATGACGTTCGTTTTATTTGTTGTCTGTATAGGGTCTTTTAAGTTCATTAGCTGCTGTTTTAGTGTGTTGGTGGGTTTGTGGGCTATCCTGATCCTTTGTGCCACCAACGAGCCACCACACACTGCAGCACAGAGGAACTACGCAGAGCAGAGGAAAATCACCTATACAGCGTATTCAAAAAGAATGGGTACCCTATGAACACAGTCCGCCGATTTCTCAGCAATAAACCCAAACAAACAGACAAAACGGGCTCAAAAACCATACCCACTCTCCCCTACATCAAAGACATTTCCGAAATGACTGCCAGACTACTCGGACTCCTCGGCATCAGGGCAGCCCACAAACCCACCAACACACTAAAACAGCAGCTAATGAACTTAAAAGACCCTATACAGACAACAAATAAAACGAACGTCATCTACAAAATACCTTGCAAGAACTGTGACAAACACTACATTGGACAAACTGGCAGAAAGCTAGCCACCAGCATACACGAACATCACCTAGCCACAAAACGACATGGCCCACTATCACTCGTATCCTTACATACAGATAAGGAAGGACACCACTTTGATTGGGACAACACATCCATCCTAGGACAAGCCAAACAGAGACATGCACGAGAATTCCTAGAAGCATGGCATTCCAACCGGAACTCCATCAACAAACACATTGATTTGGAGCCAATCTACCATCCCCTGAGAAAAAGAACAGGAAATGACATCAACAACCCAAGGAAATCTAACCAGATAAATAGAAAGCGGGACATAACACCAGCGCTTCGTTGGAGGCTCACTGATGATGTTACCTAGAATGGTGACGAAACATCTGAAAACGAACACTTCAGCTCAGCGAGCAAACTCACATCCAGAACCTCAACCTGAGCTACAAATCTTCTCAAAACTCATCATCACAATGTATTGCCCATCACTAGTTGAACTTTAGATGGTTATGGTGAGCTGTTATCACAAAATTCTGCAGTCCAGGTGCTGTAGGTAGACGCAACAATGTCTAAGGGAGGGAATTCCAGGATTTTGATCCTAAATCAGTGAAGGAGCAGAGATACATTTCCCAGACTGGATGGTGAGAGGCTTGGAAGAGAAATTGCAAGTGTGGTGGTATTCCCTTGTATCTACTGCCCTTAGCATTCTAGATAATAGTGGTTGTGGGTTTAGAAGATGCTGTCTAAGGACCTTTGACAAATTTCATCAATGCATTTTGTAGATATTACACACTGCTAAACTATGTGTCGGTGGTGAAGTGAATGAATGTTTGTGGACAATGTTGCCAATCAAGTCGGCTAGCTTCTCCTGGACGATGATAAGTCTCTTGGGTGTTTTTGGAGCTGCACTCATTCACAAAGTGGGGAATATTTCATCACTTTCCTGAACTGAACCTTGTAGGTGGTGGACAGGGTTTGAGAAATCAGGAGGTGAGTTACTCCCTGCAGGATTCCCAGCCTTTAATCTGCTCCTGTATCCACCATATCTAAATTTCTAGTCCAGTTGTGTTTCTTATCGTAGGTAACTTCAGGATGTTGATAGTAAGGAATTCAGTGATGGTAACATGATTGAATGGAGCCGGATGGCATTTAGAATGTCTCCACTTGGAGGTAGCCATTGCGTGTATCTGTGTGGATATTATTTGCCACTTTTCAGCCCAAGCCTGGATACTGCCCAGATCGTGCTGCATTAGAACATGGGCTGCTTCAGCATCTGAGGATAATAAATTGTGCTGATCATTGTGCAATCATCTATCAACATGTTAACTTCTGAACTTATGATATGGGGAAGGTTATTGATACGGCAACTGAATATGGTTGGGCCTAGGACACTACCATGAGGAACACCTAGAGAGATGTCCTGGAGCTGAGTTGACTGGCCTCCAAAAACTACAGCCTCTGTGCCATCTATGACTGTGATCAGCAGAGAGTTAACACCATGATACCCTAGAGTAGAGAAAGAGACCATTCAGTCCATCGAGTACCCAGGAGTATCTAACCCAGTGCCTGTAAGCCCCGCATTTTACCATGGCTATTCCACCCAGACTGCACACTATGGGACAATTTAGTATGGCCAATTCACCTAAACTGCACATCTTTGGAAGAAACCAGAGGACCTGGCAGAAACCCATGCAAACATGGGGCGAACATGCAAACTCCACATAGGGAGTCACCCAAAGCTGGAATCAAACCCAGGGCCTTGCTGGTGTGAGGCAGCAGTACTAACCCACTGTGGCACCTTGCTACTCCAGGTTTTCTATGGCTCCTCAATGCCACACTCAGTCAAATGAGGGCTTGATGTCAAGGGTTGTAACTCTCACCACACCTCTGGAATTCAGAACTTTTGTTCATCTTTGAACCAAGGCCGTACTGAGGTCAAGGTCTGAATGGCACTGGCTGAACTGAAACTGGGTGTCACTGAGCATGTTGTTGCTGAGCAGGTGCTGATTGATAGTGCTGTCCAACAGTTTGTGCATGATTGAGAGTAAACTGATGGGGCTGCAATTTACTAGGTTAGGTTTGTGCTGCCATTATTTCATTTCTGTTTATGGGGACTTGTAATGTGCTGATGGTTTGCTATGCTTCCTTCATTGTAATTGCAACTGCACTTCAAAACTTCCTGTTTGGTTGTACAACAGTGAGTTTTTGAAAGGTAGAAGTGGGAGTCTACTTTCTTTATAGTATAGGGGATTTCAAATGTTACAATAGAGGGGCAAAGTTAAACATACTTCCAACATTGGAAAATAATCACTTTGTAATCAATTTTCATACTGAACCACAGAGTGGTAATTGCCCAGTGTAAATATTTGCCTGTAAGCCATGTAAATGGTGAGGAATGCACATCAGAGATAATGGGAACTGCAGATGCTGGAGAATCCAAGATAACAAAGTATGGAGCTGGATGAACACAGCAGGCATTTGTGTTGCCATAGTCCTGCCAGGCCATTGAGCTACTCTCTCCTTAGAGAGAGACAACTGGTTTAACCTGAGGGCCACAATACCTCAGGTGAAGGGGGAGATTGTGAAGGAGAGTCCTTAGTTGTAGCCTCAGTTGGTGATGGGAATTGAACCCACACTGTTCACATCATGCTGATTCACCAATAAACTATCCAGCCAACTGAGCTAAAATTACCCCCATACACAAAGAGAAAGAAAACAACCTTGAACAAAATGGTGGATTGAGAAAGTAAAACAGCACAAAATACTGCGAGGCCATCTGAGTGAGGGAAAATGGTGGGAAGGAGAAATAGATTGAAATTATAAAAGTTATAAAAGGATTTTGGTGAAAAGGCAGACATGTTGCCAAAACCATGGTCATTAGGACAATGCAAGTAAGTGGCTAAGGCCGTCATTACAAGACTACTACTAAAACTAATCTTAAAACACAACGTCAGATGCTTCCCAACATTTATGCAGAGTAGATGAGGCAGAAGTTGAAAAATCTTCAGTGAATTTTACATTCATCACATCAAGAATAGCAAAGCTTTTAAACTGCTCCATGTCAAAAGTGACTTGGAACATGGAATGAACCTCAGTAAGTGGTACACAGAATCTGTCAATCTGCTGCATAGTCAAGAATCACAATCATATTTTCTACATAGAAAGTTAGGCCTCATTCTATTAAAAATGTATTTCTCATAGAAACCAACAAAACACTGAGAGAACTCTGGACATATAGAGGATCCCATGGCGACATCGTCAAGAGAGCTTTGGGTGTGAATATTGTATGTAGTTTCTACACTAAAACACAATTAGTCCAAAGAATCAAAGAACAGTGGGGTTATTTATAAGGAAAAGCAATGTACCGACAGCATTATGTTTTAATAAAGAATAATTACCATTTTGTTCTTGGTCACCTGTTGTGCAGAGGTTTAATCTGAATCATGGGGTCAATTAAGATGAATGAAGAATTTTGCTTACCAAATCTATCTCGTGTGAATGTTGCAACAAATTTCAATGGAATGCATCCAAGAGTGCTTGAGTAAATAAGGATAAAAAGATTGTTTTCAAAAAAATGAAGACAGAAATATGCTACTGCTGAATTAATTTGCAGCTCATTGAATTCAGGATTGGTGCCAGAAGACAAGAAGAAGGCTGGTGTTTGGATTAATAACAGAAAGCTTCAGAAGTACAATCCTGGGAATTATTGGCCTGTTAGCTTGGCATCTGTAGAAGAAAAACCACTAAAATTGACAAAGCAGAAAGCGATTTGAGCTACAAACAAAACGACAAAGTCAATAGCACTTACACAGTGATTTTAACATTGAGACTTTTTAAAATATATGTTTATGAAAGGGTAAGCAAAACATAAAAAGGAAAGCCAATAGATCCATTATAACATAGATTATAAAGCGGAGATAATGCTTAATTGACTGCTGAGCAGCTGAAGGTATTTAGCTAGAGGCCGTGGTAAAAATAATGTTTCCAGGCCCAGTACCAATAAGGTCCATCCTCAAATTTTACACTTACAAGCCATTAGCTTTACAGCTGCAAACAGAAGTTGAAAATTGTTCCTATGTTTGCAATCCTGTAATCCTTCTGTCCAGAAGGCCTAACCAATGCTTTATTTAATGTCTTTAAAGCTTCAAATGCCTACAGTATAGAAACAGGCCCTTTGGCCGAACAAATTCACACTGACCCTCAAAGCATTCCATCTAGACCCATCTACCTATAACCCACCTACACATTCCTGAACACAATGGGCAATTTAGCATGGCCAATCCACCTAACCTGCACATCTTTCAACTGTGGGAGGAAACCGGAGTACCTGGAGGAAATTCATGCAGACATGGGGAGAATAATGTACAAACTCCACACTGATGCTGTGAGACAGCAGTGCTAAGCACTGAGCCACTGTGCCGCCCGGCTTATTTGAGGGCTTTCCACAGTATGGGTTGGAGCCCTAAGTGGGTGTAACACAGTGTTGACCCAGACTTAGATCTGACAGCCTTTCCCCATCCCATTCTGATGGTTCTCACTGAGGAGTCATGACTATTTTCAATCTTCAAAATTGAGGGGTTTGGAAGGCAGTGTCTTAACTGCTTCTTTTAGGTACAGTCCAATATTTGTTTTATTCAATGTAAAAGACAATACATTTAATTAAAAGCTAATAGTTATAGTTTGTGACCATGAGGGGTCTATGTACGATGACTCACTATCAATATTTTTCCATTATAAGCTCCGGTGTACTACACAAAGACTATGTGCCCTAATTTTAAAACTCAACCCATCACTCAGCAGGTAAGCCCGCCTAAACACTAACCCCAGCCCGAACATTAACCATAACCCAAGACAAAACCTAACCCCAATCCTAACCTTCATCCAAAACCTAACCTTAAGCTACCCCGAAACCAACCCCTAACTCCAACCCTAAACGTCGCTCTAACTCTAATCTGAACTCCAACCCTAGCCCAAACACTTACCTTAATACTAACCCTATCCTTAACCAAAACCCATACCTTAACCGAAATGCTAATTCTAACATTAAACCAATCATTCACTCTAATCCCAACCCTAACCTTAACCTTAATCACAATCCTCACCCTAACCCTAAATTTTCTACTTGGTCCATCTCACATAACATATGAAGATACAAGTTAGGAATTAGGAGTATGCCATTTGGTTAGGAGGTAGGAGCAGACTGTGCTGCTATTTGATAAGATGGCATTGATCATATCTGATGGTGGCCCAATCTTGCAACTTGTCATTCCAGGACAACTCGCTACTCAGCAGAGAAGCCAGCTTGTACCTGTGCTGTCTTCCTTATAACAAACATTCCTACTTAGCTTCATATCAGGTAAAATTATTTTTATCATCTTTTAATTTTAAATTTTGCTCCCATATCTAAATCCAAAATGTACTGTGCTGTAATGTTCTATGTTCTATGTTCTATTGATCCTTGTGGTACCCAATCAGTTACAGTCTGCCAATATAAGGTTGATCCATTCTTTTTTCCTTCTGTTTTCCGCTTGTTAGCCAATCCTTAATTCAAGCCACTACATTGTCTCCTATATAATGTGCTTTAATTTTATTAACTGGCCTCCCAGGGGAAGCTTATTAAAAGTTTTTGAAAAAAAAATTATACTATATCTCATGACTCCCCTTTATCAATTGTGTTGATAACATCTTCAAAACATTCCAACAAGCTGATCAAGCATAATTTTTTATTCACTAATCTATGTTGATTTTCTCCAATCAGTTCATTATTTTATCCAAACATCCATTTGTTACAGCTTTTTATGACTGATATTATCATTTGATCTCTGAGCGATACTAGACTGAGAGGCCTGTAATTCCCTATTGTTTTCTTCTTTGCTTGTTTCTTATATAGTGGGTGACATTTGTAATCTTTCAATCTTTAGGAATCATTGTAGCATTTATGCAGTTTGAAAGGATGGTTATCAATGAATCCCTAGGAGTTACCTGGGTCTCACACTGTGTCTGGTTTAAATAGGAAAGGTTCTGGTCCATAATTGAATCATGTCATAGCTTGATGATCTGGTTTTGGCATCATAACATAAGGTTGACAGCCCATTCTGGTTCATGATTGACTAGCTAGGCATTATTACAAAGGCTATGTAACTAGCAGTCATGCAATAAACTACATCATGTTGTGTCAGTTAAGAGCAACTTCTTGCTAAGTTTCAATAGATGTTCTACTGCTGATTAAATAGGTCCTTAGAGACAGTGCTGCAGTAAGGATTGGTCACAGCACTCTACCCCTATTGTAAGCTGCTAAGTATTGGCACCACAAAAGTTGTGGCATTTCAGGATTGTTCTGATAAATTTTCCTGAACAAACATTTTGTTGGTACTTAACAACATTTAAAGTTGTCAGTTAAAATAAATCATATTTACACGCATAAAAAGCGCAAGAAATTGGAGAACATATATGAACCCAAAGTCTGTCACAAATCACGGCCTATTTCAAACTGATACAATAAGGATCTATTGTCTCATCTCAGGATCTTTAGGTTCAGAAGTATTACCCAATTTGCCATCTTGTCTTTGACTAGAAACACAGATTTGACTCATTCATACTAGTTTTGGTGAGAATGACCCTATGTAACAATGTATAGCAGAAGATGATTATGAATAATAGGAGAATGGGTGGTTTGCTCCCTGGCCCTGCTAGAATGTACAAAAGACATTCATTGACAGCTATGTTAGATCAGAATGTGTAGAAAAGATGGTGCTGTGGAGTTTTGAATAAATACCCTTCATCCTTTAGCTCGATGCAATAATTTTTAATCATTTAGAAGGTGTGAGCATCCCTGTAAAGGTCACCATTTTTAGTCCCGGTAACAAATGCAAGAATATTAATACATATCAAAAGAGCCATCATCCAAATACTGGTGTCTAGGGAACAGAACTAATCGCTTTCCAAGGACAATCAAGACGCTTCTCACCAATTTCTGTCTATAAGTCAACCCTCTGTCTACATTCACGCCAAACATTTAGTTCCAAATTCTTTAATGTGGTGCCAAACCCAACATGCAGCATCTTGCCTTGCAGCATTTCAAAATGCTTGTAAAGTAGGCCTTCTTGTTAGTAAAACTGAAAGATGAGGGCACGTATCATTTGGTACCTGCCTGATATTGCCATTGGTGCCACCATATTTGTTTTTCTTTAATATCTGGTGTTATCACACACAATTGAACACATTACTAAATCTATGTGTTATTTTTATTCATCTATTACCCACTCCCAATATATCATCCTTGAATGAATCCATTCTTTACATCCTTTACATCTAATTGAATGATTTGCTTGCAGAACCTACTAAGAGCGCCCACCATATTTTAAACTGTGAAGGAGATGGCATCAAGTGCCCTGTAGCAGGTGAGCCAAATTCAGTCATTAAATGGACAATTAACATTCTTTCACTGCTGGGATTTAACTGATGAAGGGAATGGCCAGCAGCAAGCAACTAGCCTGGCAAGCTTCTTTTCAGGATCTATTGGCAGTGGAGGGCCCAGACTTTTACAGTCTGCCTGAATTCATCAGAGAACATCTCCAATATGTAAGCCTTACGCTACAAGTCCCAGTCCCAGTACAGCCTCTCAAATCCTGATCCCAACTCACTTCATCCTTGACAACTCCATAATCATTTAAAGTTGGTTTGGACAGCTGGTTTGCAACAGACTGGGTTCAATTCCCAGACCTACTGAAGTTGCGATGAAGGACTCTCTTTCTTAGCATCTTCCCTTGTCTGAGAGTCAGTGATCCTAAGGTTACACCATCTGAGAGTATATTTTTAGTGAGAGAATAGAACTTTTGGCAACTCTATAACTTTTACGATTAGATTGCTGCTTTGTCAGATTATTGCCTTTCAAATGGAATATCGAACCGATAATTTGATTTTTAAAGTGGGTGTAAAAGACTCAACAACACTGGTTTTAAAGAAAAGTATCGGATTTATCTTCAGCATCTAAGCTAGTTTCTCAATCAATAGCACACAAAACAAATTATTTGGTCATTTTCCCATTGTTGTTGTCGGTGTGCTTTCATTTCAGTACAATATGGTCTTTCATTTGGAGCTGGTGTAATTGGTCACTGTCATTGTGCCCTCTGACATGGCACGATTGGTCATCTCCCCAGGCAGCAGCTGATACAAGATGGCTTCTATCTCCCAGGAGTTGATGGTGCTGTGGTTGGTGCGATAGGCCGGGCAGGAAATTTCTACAAATATGCGGTCAAAAAAATTGTTGACAAGCAAGTTCGTAATGCTCATGGCTTGAGAGGAGATGCCGATATCAGAATGAACCCGCTTCATCATCTTGTAGCTAAAAATGGCGCAACTTTCCTTAGATACTCATGATAAGATCCTAGCATCTGACCTGCTCTTGTAACCTCTGTACTTATATTTCTATTCCAGCCCAATTTTTGATCAATGGTAGCCCTAGGATGTTCATAGCGGGGTATTCAATGATGATAATGCCAATGAATGTCAAAGGTGATTAGGTTCTCTGTTGTTTGAGATGTTTGTCACTTGGAACTTGTTTAGTGCTAATGTTACATGCCACTTGTCAGGCCAATCCTGCATGTTGTCCAAGTCTTGCTGCAGTTAAGTATGTTCTCTTTCAGTACCTGAGGAATCACAAGTGGTGTTGGACATTTCAAAATCATCAATGAACATCCCCATTTCAGATTTTCTGGTGCTGGGAAGGTCACTGACATAGTAGCTGCAGATATTGGCCTTGGATATTACTGTATTAAAATTAAAAGAGATGTTTTGGAGCTGAGAAGACTAATGTGTAACAATTATAACATCTCCTCTTGAGTTATGTATGTCTCCAACCAGAGGAAAAGCTTTCCTGATTCACAATGACTTCTGTTTTGTTTGAGAATTTCACCGTCAGTCCTGGTGGGATAGAATCATAGGTGGGAATCTATGTGCCCAAATTATTGAACTGGGTCTCTAGATTATATCTAGTGATATTACCACAATGCCGCCACCTCCTTGTCCTTGGTGCACGGTGATCCTTGCTGAACCTTATTTGCAGAGCTGGCATCATTTTCAAACCGTCTTGAATCCACACCAGCAAATCCTGGCCCAGACTTGGTATTACTTTATGCGTTGGTCATCAGATAGAGATGTGCTGATTAATGCTGGAGGCTCACCTGTTTCTGATGACAAGTTAACTGATCAGATCTTTGGATGCCCTGTTGCAATTCTGGCCCACACTTGGCTTCTCATGTAACACGTCCTTGGCGATACAGTCATTTTACAATCTTTGTGCAGGCTCGAGCCAGCATAAACTTCCTTTGCTGAAGTATTGCTGGCATGGCAGGCCCATTTTCCCAGAAATCATAGTTTCATTGGTGACTTCTTCACTCTCAAGAATGCATTGTAGTTATTGAGCTTCCTTTTTTTTGTGGCTGTAAGTGGCAAGAAAAAGATTAGATAGATTCAGGCTGGATGGATTTGTGACATTCTTAACAAGCCTGTGAGAAAGAAGTTGGACTTGGTGCAATGTGCTAATATCAATGGGTTTTTCACCCAAATAATAATCTGAGTTCTACACTTAGTACAGGACTCTGAGTTAGGATTGAAATAAGACATCCAGGATCTCTGCACACTGTTGCTGACCAGTGCAAAGTTAAAGTCAAATGTGTGTAGTCCCAGTTACGACAATGCTTCTCAGTAAAGGTCAGCCAGTTTGACGGGACGTGTGTGCAATCGTCCACTAGTTTCAGTCAGCACTTGCAAAAAAATGGACTATGATAAAACTCTTCAGGCAAATAATGATCTATTGTATTGAATGTTGATCTTTGTTTGATTCTTTGACTGAAAATGGCTGAATAGCCCTTGTATGTCAGCTTGCTGACAGGCAAAATGATCAGCAAGATATACTTCACTTGCAGGTAATATCAGAGATCAAAAGCTGCTGATGGCAATTTAAGAGATATGTCAAAAGATTTAGTGGAATTTGAAAGTAAAAATGGCAAATGTCTAGCCCGACAATTGTCCTCATCTTTCAGTTGTAACAGGGCCAGCACTATACAATAGGTTGCAGGTGTTTTCTAAGGCAGCCATTTCAGAAATGTGCTTGTACTTGACACTGCATTGATTTTTTTGTTCTGTCTTCTGTTGCAGAAGGTGGGGTAAAGCCATTAGATTCACTCAATTCCATTTGTAACTAAGGGTGGCATTTTTGTGATGCTAATTTTCTTCAATGGACCAAGAGCACTCACCTATTAAAAATAAATCAGTGGTTTCGCAGTAGACAAGTTATCCATGAAATAAGAGTTGCAAATAGTTAATGCATAGATTATCAAAAGATGTACAGTATTTGGAGCCGAGAAACACCACTGAGCACAATTTTTTGCTTGATCTATAATTCAAGGTGAGAAAGGTACAAGAATTAGTAAATTAATTCATTATTAAACAAGTACATCTGTAGTTACTTAAAATGCATTATACTTAATTACATTTTGTGTGCTTGCTGAATTAGCTAATCTCAGTTTAGGAATCAGCTTGGGTATTATAATTGACCTCAGTCCCATTACGCAAGAAGAGAAAGTAAATTTATCATCATGCCCACTCTGAATTGTCAGGCTGTGACCTCGGCTGCAGGAATGTTGAGTGAAGACAGGTTTGAGCTCAGTAACGTTCCTGATGGGACAACAGCCTAATAGTATTCAGAAACAAGAACAGAAATTGCTGGGGAAGCAAAGCAGGTGGGCAGAAATCAGGGTTAACATTTCAGATCCAATGACCCTTCCTCAAAATTCTGTATTTCTCTTTGACTGATGAATTATCATTGGGGTGAAACTTTCACTCGTCAGTTGAGCTCTGCTAATATGTCTAAATTTCTGAAGAAATTGAGTACACAGGGCAGAATGACAGTGCTAGAACCATTGAAATTTAATTTCTTGTTGCTATGAATGAAGAAAATTGAGTTTAATTGCAGAGTTCAAAATGTTTCACTTCATTAAATGTTCACATTTTGGTCAGTATGGTCACCACTTAGGAAAGAATTTTTAGAAGAATAAGTTGGCCTCAGGAATACCTGCTGTGTTTTTGCATTTCCTCACCATAGTCTTACTAGCAAAAGTAAAGGCTAGAATGACCAAACATTGAGAATTGAAAACTGAAAGTTGATACTGCCATTATGAATGCAGATTGCTAAAGCCATCGATATAAGCTCTCACATCACTAGAATTCTTACAAGCGTTGGAATTCCTGCCATTAAACCTCTCTCCATGTTCACGTTTAGGAAGCTTCTTAAAACATATCTCCAGATCTCTTTGACTAAATATTTTGATGCATGTCCTAATAGGTCTTCATGGAACTGAAAGTCATATTTTATGTGATAACACTCCTAGGAAATGCCATTTGTTATTCTGATAAACCAATATGTTATTTTTGTTTAATTTATTGGAGTGGTCTTTTGTTGAAAAATAAAAATGCCAGGCCACAGGCTTTTTAATAAAACAAAAGTTGGTTATGCAAAAAAAATCTGTGTACATTTAACATGGTTTGAAATGTTTCAAAATATAATGAAAAAGAAACAAGTTCCTATCTATTCACCAATATCATCACTTCACAGTTGAACAAAATCCAAAGAAATTCCTTCCATATCAAATCTGTAGGTTTGATTTAACAATACTTTTTCCTCAGTTCCTATCCACGGGTCTGTGAAGCCTTTTCTTTGAACCCTCAAGCAATTGAGATCTTATACTAGATATTGCAAGATTGTAGCAACCTATGCACTCCAGCATCCGCACTGCAGGATCAACACTGGTATTATTCCAGGAGTACAGCAGATGCACCTAAGGTTTGGTTACCTCTGGTTCTGCTCAACGTTGTGCATTTTCATATCACCATATGAAGGCCACAACTTTCATTTCCCTTTTGATGATAGAGAATGGACAATCCACCTGAGGAGTTTACTCATCATTTTTCTCGATTCTCTGAGAAATCAAAAGTCTACTAATTTCAATCTTGAACATATTGGAGCAATCACAACCACTCAGAGAATAGAATTCCAAACATTCAAAAGCCTATTCATGAAGAGATTTTATCTTTGTCTCAGCCCATCATGATTGAACTTTCATTGATCCTGAGTCCTTCTTCAGTTGTGTAGAGTCTCCAGCAAGGGCAAGCATTTTAGGAACAAAGAACAAAGACAAAACAGCACAGGAACAGAACCTTCAGTGATCTAAGCCCTCCCACACAAAACTGTCTTCTCTGATGGAATCTGTATCCCTCTGTTCCTTTGGGTCTACGCCCAAAACGTCAACTTCTGTGCTCCTAAGATGCTGCTTGGCCTGCTGTGTTCATCCAGCTCCACACTTTGTTATCTTGCTTATATATCTTATTTTTTTAAAGGCACACAACACCTCTTCCTTTTTAGTAGCAACTTGGTTTAGAAATTTGACACTCCCTTATCTAAGATTATCCTCTACTAATTCCTTCTTTTTGGTGAATACCTATACAAACTATTCATTTACGACCTCACTTACCTCTTCTGGCTCCACATGTCTATTCCATCCTTTGTTCTTGAGTGGACCAACCCATTCCCTGGCTACCATCTTACTTTTTGCATTTTTATATTTTCTTAGCAATACTGCTTTTAAGCCCGATTAGAATTTCTCATGTTTCAATAAGATCATCACTTAGTTTTGTAAATTCAGAATATATCACCCTAGATGACTTTTAATTGCTTTACATAACAATTACCTTGTCCCAGGAAGCAATTTAAAGAACATTTATCAGTCCATCTCAGGCAAATATGCTCTTCGGCAAAAAGATCAACAGAAAAGATGGCCTAGCCTCAACAAAATCCACAAAAACTGTGGTAAGGTCTCCTTTCTCCTGTACTCAATCCCTTTATAAAACATGATTATGCCATTTCCTTTTGTAATTTCATGGTCATAGATTTCTTAGAGTGCTGATGAAGGCCACTTGGTCATCATGTCTGCGCAGTGTTTTGATTTTTTGTCAATCTCCTAGATTTTTCCGATGCCACGTCCATTGTTTCAATAGTTTTATCTTGTATTTGTAAATCAACTTTCTGTAGCTTATATCTGAGGTCACCTAGATGCCTCTGAGTACAAATAGTTTCCAGGCTCTCACCATTCAATTAGTATTCTGGCTGTAAGGGACTCCAATGCCAGAAAAAGCTGGGCAGTGTCAGTCAGACCATAGAGTATAGGTTCTTTCTAAAACTGTTTACTGCCCTGTGTATATTAGGGCTAAGCTGCCATGGAACAACCATCTCCTCGAGTTTGAGCCCATCTTTGACCTTCCCTCATTGACCTCCAAAACCTGCCCGTGACCCTCTCAAGGCTACTCAATCTTTTCCCAACTCAAAAGCCTGAGACATATCTCATTCCAGTTGTCATCACTCTACTTCAACAACATGCTTACAGTCTTGGCAGCAGGCACTACTGACCCGTGACACTATTGGAACTTCTTACAACTGGCGCCCTAAATCTAATCTCCAGCATGCTTATTTCTGCAACTGGTGTGTTTTTGCAGATGGGTAGTAAAATAGCCCTTCAGAGGCTGGCATCCCATCGCCAATCACTCTTTATTTACGAATGCATAGCCTTTCACAATACCATTGTCTCTCACTGAGTCAGGCATTTGGCATCTCAATTTCCCTGATATTCTTTCTTTTATGTGAGCCAGGGCTCCCTGATTAGACCAGATTAAGAGCTCCAATCAGGGAACTCACATTCTATGAGCTATGAGCTCTAGTTGGTGGACCTAGTTACAATCATGACAGGCAGGCTTTAAAAAGTCAGTCCTTTTGGGATGGGCTCTTCCTTGAGAGAGGTGAACAGTATAATCCCATCCCCACTGAAAGCCGGCCCCATATTCAGCTCTTCTTATTTAAATATCTGGAGATGTTTACAATCATTTTTGAAATCTTTTGTTGGCTTATTCTCATGTTTTTTTTATTAATTTCTTGGTCCTTCTTTTATAAATCCTAAAGCTTTCTACC
The DNA here is from genome assembly GCF_030684315.1 of Stegostoma tigrinum. Classification (NCBI taxonomy): domain Eukaryota; kingdom Metazoa; phylum Chordata; class Chondrichthyes; order Orectolobiformes; family Stegostomatidae; genus Stegostoma; species Stegostoma tigrinum. Next base: position 107,586,535 of record NC_081358.1, on the reverse strand, counting down.
ACTTTTAGCCTCACTATCTGTTATATTTTGCAAAATTATTAGCCTCTTCCTTTAACCTCTATTGTTGGTCATGGGTGGATTACATTTTTGTCAAAAATAAATTATGTGGTCACTACCACATTGCTGTTTGTGGGAGCTCACTGCACACAAATTAGATGCCATGCTTCCTACATTATGACAGTGAAAACACCTTGTTGCCTGTAACTGGGATACCCTGAAATTATCAGGGACACCTCTTTTCTATTTAACTATAGGTATTTACTCCTTCATGAGCAGAGAGGCGGAGGTATAATAGTAATATTACAAAATTAGTAACCCATAATGTTCTCAGGACATGAGCTCAAATACCACCGTGCCAGTTGCAAAACTTGAGTAGAATAATAAGCTGGGATTTAAAGAGAAAACTTCTACAGTGATGACCATGGAGCCATCATTGATTATTGTAAAAATTCATCTGGTTCACTGACGTCGTTTAAGAAAGAACATTTTAACATGTTAATGCAGTTAGCCTGCCCATATGAAACAAAAAACCTTCAAAAAACTAAAATAAAAGAATATTTGCCCTTAATTTGTTGTCCAGGTTCACATATAATAACCTATTGCAAACATTCATCTCAGAAGGTTGATCCTTCATCAGACTGCTCATAAAAAACATAAACAATCCTGCTTTGAAGGTCTGTAACATGTTTTTTGGCATTTTCTACTGTCAGTCCAAATGGGGCCACTTTGATGAAGTATTGTAATAGAGACACTTTATTCACAGTTCCCCTTCCAAATACAGAGAAATTGTGTCCAACTGCTCGACTCATACTATCAACACGCCCATGATCAGTAAAGTCAACATTCAGAGCTCAAATACAGAAACATTTTGATTTTTACAGGTCACCAACTCATATCCAGAAAGCCACGATACCTAAAGAGGCAGACCTATATTTAATGAGTTTATCAGCATTGTTTAATGCAGCCTTTAAACAAGTTGAGTACAAATACCGCAGCATTTTTAATATAATTACTTGTGAAAACTAGAACTGGAGGACAACATTGTCAGGTTAAATTTTCAAGCTATATAATTAGTTTCTGATTGATTGGCCATTTTAATCTCCACAAAATCATGGATGAACAAGTGCTGTCATATACCAATGATTTTATGTCAGCTGCCTGACCAATTTTAGGAATTCTGATCAGCTAATCTCTGTCATATGCAGCATAATTTCCATTAATGTTCAGAATGTTGTTATTGACTTAATTCTCAAATCTCCCACCTCCGTCATTAAGTTTATTTTTTGACACGATCTTTAATAATGAGTGAATCATGCAGCTATAACTGCACTGGAAATCAGATAAAGTTACAGAATAAACTTGCAACATGTACAGGAGACAATTATGTTGTTGGGAGAGCTCAGCATGAACACCTTAATTGCGGGAGAACAGTCATTTCTAATTGTTATAGCACTCAGGGTAAATTATAACCTCAAAACAGGTTGGTTTGAGTCAGATTATAAAAGTATTAAAAACATGAATCCAAACCACCCATGAAAAAGAGCAAAGAAAGCAGGCAGCCAGTCTTCTCACAGAGTGGAAATTGTCCATTTAGATGTTATACTAAGGTTGTCTTATTGTAAATCATGATTTTTTTATTGTAACCTTCCCCCAAGTTTTCTGAGTCTTGAGAATTTTAGTGGCTAAATGGGGCAAAACAACTTAAAACTGAATTCTGCAACTCTGCACAATAATATAAGGCTCATTGACTAAATGACATCAAAACAAAACAATATGAAATGGAATAGCATTAAATCGGGACATACTGTGCAGGTTGAGAGTCTGGGAGAGATTTTTAAGTTTATACTTGCATGTTTGCTGAAATCCCTTCTGCAGTTGTTGCCAATTTGAAAGAGGTCCACAAAGGCTGCCAAAGTGCTGCCTGTTTCAGATGGTAGAATCCATTTTAAAATTTAAATTGATCTTGTGGAAATGATATTCTTCAGTTTGCCTTTTCTCTCTTCATACTGCTCCCAGTTCTGGCAGAATTTTTAGTCTCCTTCCATAACTAGAATCATTCATTTCTGTTTTAACTTCGGTATGCAGTTTTGCAAACTCTCAAAATCTTTCTTGCAGTATGATGACCAAAATTGGTCACAACCAAGCTGCATTTATTCATGAGCTACCCTGTTTTGTCCATGGTAACCTGGCAGATGGCTCATGAAACCTAAAGAGAGGTGCAGGGTCATTGGAAGAACCCTGACATAAATTCAAACTATATTCTCTCTGTGATTTTAAAGGTTTAGTATTACCTCTTTGCATTTTTAGAATTTTATATGCCCTTGTTTAAAAGAGTTTAATTTTCAAGCATTCATTCAGTTGATTGAAGTGTAATGTTACAACTGAGACTGCAAGAGTAAACTGTTACTCTAGTCCCACCTTGTATCATGACATAAAATAAAAATATTTTTTCTAGCTATTAAGATAGCTAATCAAATACCTTACCTACTTCAATTTTTAAACAACAAGATATAGTGACCTTAATAACCATAATTATTTATTGATTATAAAAAATTGCAATTAATGAAGATGCAACAATGAAATAACATGTACTTAATAATATCGACGTATATATGGTTCTTCGTATAAATATTGTCATATGTTCAAATAAGAAAAAGAGAGAAGATTAGTTCCCTGAGAAGAAAATCACTTTAACCAATGGGTTATTCTGGAAGGCAAAGTAACAAAGTATGGAGCTTCCTGGAATCTATTGGCCTGGTGCTCTGGCATGGATATTAATGTCAAAATCATTCATGGTTGACTCTGAATTCTTGCAAGCACAGCTTGTTCAGGAAATATAATCTTGAAGTTTTTGTTCAAATGGTCTTTCAAAAGAACAAATAGTTTTCACCCTGAACTCAACAAGAGGGCTTATTTAAAGAACATGAGTGACCTGCTTGGGAGCTTGTTCTTTGCAAGATTTTCTCCCATTGGACTGGATAAAATAAATCGAAAACAACATTCTTCAAGTCTTTTTTGTTCTGATGAAGGGTCTAGGCCCGAAACGTCAGTTTTTATGCTCCTAAGATGCTGCTTAGCCTGCTGTGTTCATCCAGCCCCACACTTTGGTATCTATTCTTCAAGTCAGTCACTGATACAAATAAAGTCCAGAAAACGTCTGCAGCAAAGCAAACTGTCATCATCAGTCATATTATTTGCAAAACAACTTCATTAAATATTTGTTAATGTTCATTGAACTTTTAATAACCTCTTTTAAAGAACAAATCTACAAGTCTTTAAATAAATCCACTTTTTGTGTTCCTCCAAAATGTAAGTACTTCAAGCAATATTAAATTTTAAATGCCTTTATAATATTTAATAATTCTGAGCGTAGGTTCTAAATCTTCCTTTGAGTATGACGTTAGGAGAAAAAGTCAGAGACTTTTTTTTAAAATCATGGAGGTTCCTTGTTTAGAGATAATGGGAACTGCAGATGCTGAAGAATCCGAGATAACAAAGTGTGAAGCTGGATGAACACAGCAGGCCAAGCAGCATCTTCGGAGTGCAAAAGCTGACGTTTCGGGTCTAGACCGTTCGTCAGAGAGCTCTTGGTGTTCATCCAGCTTCATACTTTGTTATCTAGGTTCCTTGCTTAATCTGCAGATTATATTGAGTTAAGTTGGTCTGATCTAGGACTCTAAATTGATCTTTATAATCCTGTGGTGATTTGGAGTCTGAATCAGTTAATATATACAATATTCTCTTGCAATTATAAAATGCATTTCTAAACATTTTCTAGGGATAAGATCAAGCCCAGGAGTAATTGTCCTATAGTAAAAATGTTTATAAGCATTTTCAAGAGTTACATGTGTTAAAACAAGGGGTATATAAATCACTGAGGAACATATCCCAGCATTTCCTCTCAACTATACTGTTCTTTCACTTCTGAAACAGGAGTCTGATTCCTCTCAGAATGCAGTTTTCTGTCCCTTTCTATTTCTCATGTAAAGTCTACATGTGAGCTAAGCTTGGGCAGTCTAAATCCATTTTCAAATAGATGGCAGTGCACAATTCAATGCTAAATTGGGTGCTTCAAATTAGAAAGGCCAGAATGAATGATCGTGTTGGAAGTCGATTTGGTCCAGAAGAGGAGAAAGCTTTTACAAAGACTGTCATTAAGTTATATCACTGAAGTAGAGGTAAAGAGATTCAGTCTGTGTCACTTCATGCTGCACCTGACCTGTGAGTGTGTGATGTTAATGCAAAAAAAATGAACATGTTGTGTTCACAAATACTGACATTGGCAAGCATTAAGATTCACTGTGATAAATACATTTGAATGTTCTTAATGACCTCAAATATGAATTCCAATAATGTGTAATTGCAGTTGCAATTTTCAGATTCACATTAAAGGCATTATTAAATAGAGTTGGCACATTTGACAAGTAAGGAATCTGAAAAATTAACACTTGGTTGGTAACAAAACTGAATACCCCTCAATTACTTACTGCCTCAATTATCCATCCAATTCTCACTTCAACTTCATTGAACTGTCCATCTAGTTTATTTAAATTAATGTTTATTTTTGTGTCACTCTGTTCTAAGATTGAAGCCATGTCCCTTCTTTCTACATTTTCTAGGAAGGCATTGATTAATTTGGGCAGCACGGTGGCTCAGTGGTTAGCACTGCAGCCTCACAGCACCAGGGACCTGGGATCGATTCCAGCCTCGGGTAACTGTCTGTGTGGAGTTTGCACACTCTCTGCGTGTCTGCGTGGGTTTCCTCCGGGTGCTCCGGTTTCCATCCACAGTCCAAAGATGTGCAGGCTAGGGGGATCGGTCATGCTAAATTGCCTGTAGTGTTCAGGGGTGTGTGGGTTACAGGGGGATGGGTCTGTGTGGGATGCTTCAAGGGCGGTGTGGACTTGTTGGGCTGAAGGGCCTGTTTCCACACTGTAGGAAATCTAATCTAAAAATACCAAGCAGAAATAATTGACAGTCTGGAGCTTTTTTTATTCCCCCAATTTATCTTTAGGTTGAGAAAATGTTCAGTGTGTTCCATCAGAGTTTATTGACTTCACCAGAAAATTAAAGCATTTTATTGCAGTAGGAACCATTCTAGGATCAACATTGATCAACATAATTTTCAAAATGTCAGGCATGCAGTCCATTCTACTGCCAGCTCTGCCATATCATGTAGCAAGAGAAAATAGGCTGTGTGTGACTGTAAGCATTACAATGTTACAGGATTTCACTCAATAGTTTTATAATGTTCATTATATTTTAATATTGCAGTTTATTGTTCATTTTGCTCCACCTAAACTATTTGAATAGGTTTAGTTATAGAACAGCTGATGTGAAGATCAAATTGAATCAGATTATCCTACTTCTACTAACTCCAGGTTATATTTGTTTATGACAGACTTCAAGCTAAAGTTGTCCAATTTAACTGTGACTTAAGCTGTATGTTCTGATCCAATGTGAGGAAACAGTGCTGCCCATTATGTTGATATTTGTTGCTGAGATTGCAGCTAAAGGAATTGTTGAAATGATCAAAGGTGGACCTTCTTTTTACAGCTCACTTCGCATGTATCTGTAATTCTCCTCTGATTCATAAACTATAGATGATTTTGTCCCCTGTAGTCATGGCTGAGTGATTAAGGTGATTGGTTAGGAGATCTATTGGTGTTTGCCCATGCAGGATCGAATCCTGCCAACTGTGTTTCCTTAGCATGCTTTTTTAAAATAACTTCCTGATCAATGAGTTATTGCTCAAACTTGAGAAAATCTGTCTCACAAACCCACATGAGAGTCTGGCCATTTATTGAGTGCTGGCTTGTTGGGAGAGAGGAATGATTCTCGCTTCGAATAGATAAAGAGGCTGTGAGAGCTACAGGGTTCAAATCCTGGATGAGACCTTGTTGTCTTCAGCTGAGTCCTGTCTTTGGGGTGGCACGGTGGCTCAGTGGTTAGCACTGCGCCAGGGCCTCAGGTTCAATTCCAACCTCTGATGACTGTCTGTTTGGAGTTTGCACATTCTCCCCATGTCTGCGTGGGTTTCCTCCAGGTGTTCTGGTTTCCTTCCACAGACCAAAGATGTGCAGGCTAAGTGGATTGGCCATGCTAAATTGCACATAGTGCCCAGGGATGTTTAGGTTAGGTGGGTTAGACATGGGACATACGGGGCTAGGGAAATGGGGCTGGGTGGAATGCTCTTCAGAGGGGCAGTGTGGACTTGTTGGGCTGAGTGGCCTGTCTCCATACTGTAGGGAGTCTATGATATAAGCACGCATTTCTCCCATGGACCACAACCTTATTCCATTTAGAAACTCAAGGAGCATAACCTGATGGTAAAGGTGCACTGTTACTTGATCTCACGCCAGCTCAGGATCTGACTCTGTGCAATACTTAAAGGATAATATCAAAGAAAGATCTGGGCATTGCAATGCTGAGTCTGAATAACCTCCAGCCAAGGCACTGGCTGTGGATAGCAAAGGTGGCAGCTTATTGGATGGTGAAGTCAAATGCAGTAGAGGTGTCAGATAAGCTAATGCGATGGGATGGCATACAGACGGAGGCAGATGAGCTGGTGGGGTGGAAGGACAAACTGAAATGTTTGGTGTATTGCAAAGCCTACCAAAAGCATGCACTCAACGGGAGATGGAGGAATCAGAATCATCTTGGTCCTGAGCTTTATGCATGGCTTGAAACCCATCCTTTCATCATGAATGTGGTGCCCAATTGTGGACTCAAACATGATGCAATATGTGATTCCAATGTGTCAGATTCCATTGCAACAGAGGCACAGTGAAAGGAAAAGAAACACTCCAGAAAGGTACTAAAGAAATAAACAAGAGTAATTTGTTGCCTTTTTCATGCAATATGGAATGATTTCAATCCTAAATTTCATTTGGAATGTTTATGTTGTGACAGCTTGCGGCCAGACAGATGCTGTGATGATGAGACAGAGGGAAGGTAAAACTGTTGGCAGGCTGAAGAATTGGGTTTGCAACTGTTGGCATCATACTCAAATGTGTCTCTCATGTACAACCAGCCATAGGAGATTTTTCCAGATTAAATCTTCAGTTCCTCATTTTCCTTCTCTTCTGCATTCTTCTTGCCATATGGACTACCCCTTCATGATGGCAAAATCATAAAACATAGAAGCAGGAGTAGTCCTTTCAGGTCATCAATGTCTAGTGTTGTGTTCTAGATCATGGCTGATTTTCTGTGTCATATATTATTCCTGCAATCTTTCCAAATCCCTTGAAATCATTAGTGGCAAGCAGCAGACCAACATAAATCCAGATACCTTTTGTATCAAGTATAGGAAGACAGTTACAGACTAGTCAAGAAGGCAGAAAAATTGCAACATCATGTCAAATAACTTCCCTATCACTTTATTGCCGTGGTGTGACTTTCATTGTTTTCAGGAACTTCTCCATTCATCAGCTATATAGTTTCAGATAGATCTAACCACGCAATAGCAACCTGCTGGTTTACCATGAAATGTTATTGGAAAAGTAGCTTGTTGTTTATCAAACTATTATAACTTGAGCCATCGCATCAGGTGCTGACCTGTAGGATTCTCTTTTTGTGGTCACACACCAGCTGGGGATTGAGGGAGTGAAATCCTTGTGGTTATAGTACGTGACAGAGTTGGCATGCAGCATCCACAAACATTGTAGCCAATAACACTCTATACTTTTGGATATTGTATAGGTCTGTGTTCCTAGAAAAGCTCTTACCTCTGGATAAGAGAGAGAGAGATGCATTTATCAAGGAATATAGATTATCAGTGATCTCCCTCATGGAGTAATCGATGGCAAACTGTGATATGTTGCAAATATCATGGCAAATGTTACTGAGGACTTCCTTAACAAAGCAGAGTTGGTTCATTCGCCTTTCTTAGGTTTCAGGCAAGAGGATTGAATCCTAAGCACACTAGGTGCATATGGCCTTCTACTAAAATCTCTTCTCCCCTTCTTCATTGCATCTCTTGTAACAGCGAGTCTCCAATTATGATATATCACAAAGAAAGTGCACCCCAAACTAGGATTAATAGCTGTCTGCACAAAAAATGTTTACGTTAGCAAAACCTTATTTCGTAACTGTCACATAGATTTCTGCTGCTTGAGCAACCATAGATAAAGCACTCACAACTGCAGGATTGAAGCAACAGATGAACCAGCAAATAACATACAAGTGATTGCTTATCCCTTTAAGTAATGCAGTGGAGAGTTCTTCCTACTACTGAGGGTGTGTTTGCCTGTATGAGATTAATAGAGGTTATTTACTGAGGCTTTGATATCCAGAACAGAACATGTAGCCAAGTCATGATCTACCTAATTGCCACACTTTTGGAATTTTTTTTGTGTGTTCTAAGCCACTGACATGCATGTCAATAAAAGTGTGTGCAAATTTAGATGTTAAATTGATTAACAAATAGCTTCAGTGTCATACAAATAAATTTCATTTTGGTTTTTCTTATAATTTGAATGATTTCCAAGTAAAATGGCAGCTCAACAAAATGACAAATTTTGCAAATAATAAACGTGTAATACATTAAATAAAAAAAAACGATCGAGGAGCTTAGGAATAATAATCAGCCTTTTAGTTTGAATGGCCAATCAGCCTAAGGCTGTATCTTAGCTCCACCTTCCTTGATAGTTGTTCAGAAAACAAAACAAATGTAACTCAACGATTCCAGATTTCAACTATTCTGTGTAAAGGCACACTCTGGATTTTCTACTTAAATGACCAGAATCTAATTGTATATACCTCACTGAATCTTTCAACCTCGAGCTTCTGCACTGAATCCATGTCTTTGCAATCTGTAATTTAGCATTCTGAATCATTGCATTATTACACTGAATCAGCAATCCTTTACAAGGCCGATGGGTGCTTTATATTTCTTTCACACTTCCCAAGCAATTAAATTGCCTTACAGGTGACAAAATAATAAAACAAGCAGCCACCTGTGGAATGCTCAATATCCGTGAATAATGATTATGTGAAAATGGTGACATTTCTGATTTACCCATGAGGTTCACCATGCAGTGAGAATTCCAATTGTTCATCAATGATCTTTAATACTTAATCATATTCTTATTTTCATTGTGTTCAATGAAACACTCATGCATCACGCTTCTTTCTTTATAATTCTCTGTTTGAAGGATCATTAAAATATAACTTATGCACATTAATTTGAACTTGTTAATTGAATGCTCAATTTCACAGGATCTCAAACCAAATCATTTGATATGTTAAATTAATAGAATGAAGAAAAGACTTCATACAGTTCACTGATGTTACTATATTGGTGTTGCTGCAAATTAGTTGAGTTTCTATAGAAATCGCACCTATAGACTCATGGTGTGACAACTCAAGAAACTGATCCTCTGTAGGTGGAACACTGAGCTACTATGTATGGAATATAAATTCAGTGTGGAGGTAAGCCTGAAATATGGAAAACATACAAATCCATTAGATACCCACATATATAGTGATTCACATACTGCAAGTTAAAGAGTTTGGAATTCCCTCTTCGAGTTCCAGCAGAGATCTATCTACATCCATATCCAAGATTGTGTAGCACAAAGTATTAGAGTTCCGATAAGTGGCTGATAAGGTAGACTTGTTTTTTTCTGGCAAGAAGCTAAACGGCAGCTATGTGCCTGCAGAAATAAGGCAAACTTATTTTTTCTGACAGCAGAGTCCAGAATGAAAGATGTAAACTTAAAATTCAAGCTAGGCTATCAAGGAGTAATCTCAGGAGGGATTTCTTCATTTAAAGGACAGTAGAAACCTGGGCGTTTTTCTACTCCAAAAAGCTGTTGCAATTAGATCAACTAAAATTTTCAAAACTGAGACTGTAACAGTTTTGCTTTGCAAGAGTATTAAGGGTGAAAAAGCTAAGGTGGGTGGATGGAATTAAGCTTAGATCAGATGTGTTCTAATTGAGTGACAGAACAGGTCTGGAAGTTAATGTGGCATCTCTTGATCCTATAGACAATAAACAATAGGTGCTGGAGTAGGCCATTCAGCCCTTTGAGCCAGCACCGCCATTCATTATGATTATGGTTGATCATCCACAATCAGTATCCAGTTCCTGCCTTAGCCCCATAACCCTTGATTCCACTATCTTTAAGAGCTCTATCCATCTCTTTCTTGAAAGTATCCAGAGAGTTGGCCTCCACTGCCTTCTGGGGCAGAGCATTCCATATATCCAACACTCTCTGGATGAAGAAGCTTTTCCTCAACTCTGTTCTAAATGGCCTACCCCTTATTTTTAAACTGTATCCTCTGGTTCTAGACTCACCCATCAGCAGAAACATGCTTCCTGCCTCCAGAGTGTCCAATCACTTAATAATCTTATACACCTCAATCAGATCCCCTCTTATCCTTCTAAACTCAAGTGTATACAAGCCCAGTCACTCCAATCTTTCAACATATGATAGTCCTGTCATTCTGGGAATTGACCTCGGGAATCTACGCTGCACTCCCTCAATAGCAAGAATGTCTTTCCTCAAATTTGGATACCAAAACTGCACACAATACTCCAGGTGCGATCTCACCAGGGCCCTGTACAGCTGCAGCAGGACCTCTTTGCTCCTATACTCAATTCCTCTTGTTATGAAGGCCAGCATGCGATTAGTTTTCTTCACTGCCTATTGTACCTGCATGCTTGCTTTCATTGACTGATGTACAAGAACACCTAGATCTTGTTGTACTTCCCCTTTACCTAACTTGACTCCATTGAGATAGTAATCTGCCTTCCTGTTCTTGCCACCAAAGTGTATAACCACACATTTATCCACATTAAACTGCATCTGCCATGCACCCGTCCACTCACCTAGCCTGTCCAAGTCACCCTGTATTCTCATAACATCCTCCTCATATTTCACACCGCCACCCAACATTGTTCCTGTTTTCTCGTAAGAAATATGTCTTGCATTTCTATGTCATGATGCAATAGGAACACTTTTTTTTTCATTTTAGAGTCTTTCGTTATGGTGATAGTACATATCCAATTATTACAAATGGCTATCAGTTATATAGTCAATCTCTAAAGAAAATGCATTTTATGTCTCGTTGGAAGAAGACCTGAATTGATCGCACATCATTATTGTTGTTACGGCAGACACTCAGCAAGGTGCAATACTGGGTATTACGCGTCATTAGTCCCAGTGAAGCACAGAACTGAACAAAAAACTGTGGACTCATGTCTGGTCACAATATCGGGTTACTTTTGCTTAAGAAGCCTAACTTTGATTACATGCTTAAATCCTTGGAGAGAAGCTCAACTCCCTCAAATTTCTTTCTCAGAAATAAGAATGTGACCATTTGTTGAAACTAATACCTAAGGTCTGACATATAAGCAGCTAGCAGACATATATGAATTGGAAACAGGCATTTACTGCAATTGCATGACCACTAAATACCATTAGCGTCCCTATTTGTTGCATTGGTATATTTAGCAGCAACTAACACAAACATTGAATCTAGTCTTCTTTCTCAACTACAATGCTGTAAGCATCATAGGTCACAGTAAAAGAGCAGGTGAAGAATAATTAATTATTCATTAGAACATCAGGAACTTGTAACCATTGATAAGCATATTTTCTTACCTGTCAGTGGAGCACAGGGCTCATCGATGACACATACATGGCAATGGTCCATGAGTAGTAGACACCAGCCTTTAGAAGCTAAAAGAAAGCACATCCCTCTGCAGAACAGAATTCCTACATAGCCTCTCAACTGATTGCATTTTAGAGACAAAGGCTATGAGAACTGGTCCCTTTGGCAACTGTTTCCATATGTGACATGTCATTACTAGTCATGAATTTTGTTGGCAAAGAAAGAATAAAACAGACTAGTAGATACACTGCAATCAAAGTACTGATTCAATGCTACTAAAATTCACAATGTGACACCAAATGTGCTGTAATTGCCAAGGGGCCATTGGTATTAGCATCTGTCTATTGTCCAAAAGTATTATATGTCATTATTGATTCTACGCTGCCTCAAACCACACACGTACATGTTCTTGGCAATGCTTATCAAACATACTGTAAGAACCAATGAGGCTGAGTAATTCCATATCTCTTGTTATTTTGAACAAAAACTACATTGCCAGAGTTTATAATTCAGAGAGGAGTAATCATCATCAAAAAAAAATCAACTTTTGTTTTATATATCATAAAGGTAGTCCAGTATTCTGACAGATTTACAATAGATAAACTACAGCAAAATAACAGAAAATAAGTTATGATAATTAAAGCAAAAATAAAACAGGTGTGTGGGAAAATAGAAATAAGACCAGATGTTGAAAGTGCACAGAGGATCATTTTAGTTACAGAGTTCTGTTCTGAAGAACATTCTAACTGAAGTGCCTACCTTTGATACCCTGTGAGGTATTTCCAGGATTTTATGTTTTCTTTTCACAAAAAATTGGAGGAAATAATGAGAAGTAACTCAATCATGCAAGAGATTTCCCAAAAAGTCACTTGAAACTGCCACCTCCAAGTGTTTATCTTTACCCACATAAAATACAATTAGTTGACTAATTAAAGCCCAACAAGAGAATAAAGAGAAAAATCCAAACTGAAATACGTTAGAATGCTAATTAGAATTCTAAACCACATAATTACAGGTTATTTTGCTTCAGAACACATTCTCTAAAGGTGTTTTCATTCTCACAGCAATATAATACATGTAACAATTAGTCGATACAATAGCACAAGCCTAACTTGAATCGTTTTGGTGAAATAACGCAACATGTTTTTGCAATGGGAATGTTTCCGCAGAATGAGGTTTTAGGACAGCAAGGACAGCTGTGAAAAAATGTGTTGCATTGAAGTGAACTAAATTACACTGGCCTGTGTCTCTTCTGATCAGCAGCTGTTAGAGTTCAAAATAATTAATTACATTAAAAAAATAACTTGAGGACAGTTGAAAACAATTGTATTTAAAACAACATTCTGTCGTGTATAGTCACTTTCCAAACTCGAAAGCACTTCTATAAAGAAGGACAAGGACTGCAGTTAAATGAGAACATTGCCACCTGAAAGTTCCCCGCCAAGATACACACCACACGAACTTGGAAATCAATCATCATTCCTTCAGTGTCTCTGGGTGAAATTCCTGAAACTCCCACCCTTCATCTCAAATACATTCATTTGAGATTAAGTAGGTTGTTTGACACCATTGCAATCTTCCAACAGTTTATCCAATCTGTCACCAACTCTGTTTCAGAGATAGCATGAACTGCAGATGCTGGAGAATCTGAGATAACAAAGTGCAGGGCTGGATGAACACAGCAGGGCCTAGGCCCGAAACGTCAGCTTTCCTGCTTCTCTGATGCTGCTTGGCCCGCTGCGTTCATCCAGCTCTATACCTTGTTATCTCAGCACCAACTCTGCCGATCTCTACCTCAGTAACATCATCCATTTCTACTCAAACCTCAGTTTATCATCCACTGACTGAAATCTTAAGCCAATAGATTATGGCCTTCAGTACTGACTGTTTCAGCACTCTCCCGGCTAACGTTTAAAGCAAACACATTGTAAGCCTGAATTGACGCAAACGTCTGATACACATATCTAAATTCCCATCCCTCTTCCTTTTTCATTCATTCATGGGAAGTGGATGTTTATGGCTAAGTCAGTGTTTAATGTCTGTTTATTGCCCTGAGGGGATGGGTTGAGCTACCCTATCAAACTGCTGTAGTGACTTTAGTGCTGGTAGGCCCATAATGCTGTTGGGCTGGGAGTTTCAGGATTTTGACCTAGTGACACTGAAGGAACGGCGATTGATTTCCAAGTTTGGTGGTGTGTGTCTTGGAAGAGAATTATCAGGTGTTGATGTTCCCATTTAACTGCAGTCCTTGCCCTTTTGTATTGAAGTGCTTTTGGTCTTGGAACATACTACCTAGGAAGCCTTCATGAATGTCTACAGTGTATCTTGTACATGGTACACAGTGTAGCTACTGAATATTGGTGGTGGAAGGAGTGTATGTTTGAGGATATGGTGTCAAGCATCTTGAGTGTTGTTGGAGTTCTATACATTTAGGCAAGAAGATTCCATCACACTCATGACTTGTGCCTTGTAGATAGCAGACAGACTTTGGAGAGTTAGAAGGTGATTACTCATTGCAATATTTCTACCCTCTGGCCTGCTCTTGTAGATTTTGTTTTAAATAGTGCGCTCAGTTGATCTTCTGCACAATGGTAACTTCCCAAATGTTAATAATAGGAGATTGAGCGATGGTAGCATCCTTGAATATACAAATTATTTAATTGCCACGTGTATTTTACAGTGAGAAAAACAGGAAAACACAGTGAAAAGCTTTTCCACCTCTGCCATGATCCAGGGCCACTTTAAACATTTTAAGAATAAGAAAAAAAGGAAAGCCACAACTTAAAGACAGTCTATCAATTCCAAACAGACTCATTATCAATTATGCCTGTGCCACTATCCCTCTACAGCTTTGCCAATGTCTATACCAGAGCCAACCAATGTTGAAGTTGCCACTCTTCACACACCATCTTTCACAGCTAGGCCTATTCTCTTCTGCTACTGCTTGCCGTCTCACAGCATTACCTTGACCAACGTAGCAACTGCCGATCCTGATACCAGGTCTCATGCTCACCCCAGAGACATAAGTAAGTGCTCACTCAAGTCTGCTCTGGGCTCACTTTCCGCCACCGTGAGGTCCGCGCTGTGATCTCTCACCACCGCCAATACCGTCCAAGCTCAGGACAAGTTGTAAATAAACAAAAGGAGAAGAAAAATATGCAAGAAAAAAAGAAAAAAAAAGAGAAAAAAAGAAAAGTGGTCGGATTGAATGTGCCCCAGCTCAGTAACCTTACTCCGCTGCCATTTTGATGATGTCACAATATGTAGGCCGTGTTCAGTTGCGTAGAAATTTATGGAAACAGTTAAAGGCAAGGGTTCAGCAGAGATTAATAATGTTTCTCAAACCAGGAATAGGATAGAGAGCATAGGAAGGCTCAGAAATCTAACTTCAGGCACAGCAGATAAAGGGAAGGGAATAACTATGAGAAAGTGGACTGTCAACGCAAGACTGACGGTATTGCACTTAAGTGCATGCATTGTATGAAACAAAATAAATGAACTTGCCATGTAGATTAAACTTGGGAGGTATGATATTGTGGATATCACAGAGACATGGCTACAATTGGATCAGGGCTGAGAACTGAAAAAGTCTCATACTTTCCACTCTATCTATGCCATTTACAATCTCATAAACTTCTATTAGATCCCCCTTTAACCTTCTGCGTTCCAAGGTATCCAACCTTTCTTCATGGCTAAAATCCCTCATACCAGGCAACATCCTCGTCCACCTTTTCTGTACCTTTTCTAAAGCATCCACATCCTTCTGGTAGTGTGGTGACCAGGACTGTATGCAATATTCAAAGTTTGGCCGAACTAAAGTTCCATTAAGCTGCAGCATAACATCTATCCTTATATCCAGTGCTCATTCCAATGAAGGCAAGCATGCCATAAGCTGTTTTCATGACCTTATCTATTTGTTCTGCCATCCTCAGAGATCTGTGGACCTGCACACCCAGATCCTTCTGCCTATCACTACACCTAAGTGTTCTGCCATTCACTGTATAATTTCCATCTGTACTTGGCCTTCCAGAATGCATCACCTCAAATTTGTCTGGATTAAATTCCATCTATCATTTTTCGGCCCATGCCTCCAACTGATCTATACCTTGCTCTATCCTCTGACAATCCTTCTCATAATCTGCAACAAATTACTAATTAGACCTAGTCCATTATCCTCCAAATCAATAATGTAGATCACAAACAACAGAGGTCCCAGCACTGATCTCTGGGGATCAGTGGACAAACATATGGGTTATCAGTGGTGACTGTCCAGGGAGTACCAGGGAGAAAAACACATGGACACTTGGAGGCCTTTGAAAACTGTTTCTTTCAATACAGTGGCAAGTGCAATCTGTAGTGCCTCCCACATTCTCACATCGCCTAACTGCAAACTGGAGCACGGCTGCGACTACACCTGCAGTGGACGGAAACAATGTGTGTATTCTGTCCCAGCATTTCAAAGAGTCAAGCTGGCCATTTACAGGGCAGTAATATCAATTATGTACAGGTGGAATCATTTGAAATCATATCATCCTGCACATGAAAGTGTACAAGTCTTGTGAGGAGCAAATGCTAGTCACACGTGATCTTGACTGGATCATTGCTCACTGCAGTTTGAAGATAGACATATCTGTGAAGTTAAAGTGATCACAGGTGGCCTTAAAAGTGGCATCTGTGACCCGCAAAGCTCTGAGATAATGCTTGATTTCACAGGCTATTGGGGGCATGGAACTGATTTCCAGTCACTTTAATGTGTTATGTATCATGGCATATTCTCTTATATGCATTAATATCTTCCTTGTGTGACAAGGGACTAAGGCCAAGGTCAGCTGACGTATTCACTTGACTCCAGTGCAATGTCAAAGTACCATGTAAAGATACTTATTAAAGGCATTAATGCTTCATGTCTTATTGTTTGGGAGTGTATGTTAAACTGTCATTCCTGATTTATACAAATGCTGACAACTTATATTACTAAAGATCCATTCTACTTACACTCCCCACACAGGCTCATTGCAAGCATGACTGATGGATCCACCGATGGGTTATCATTGCAGTTGCTGTGATACAGCAAAGGCACAGAGAAAGAGAGGAGGAACAGATCTGTCAGTAAGTCCAGTACCATCAGTAGCCTTTGTTGGATGCTGAACTGCCTCCCTGTAAAGAGATTACTGCTGAAGGGCCCCTCTGGATGTATGGGAAGTACAGGAGGGCCATAATATATCATAGTTAATATCATTTTCTCCAAATGAGTCAGGACGAGTATCCAAACTGTGTCAGCTGCTAAAACAGGATCTGATTCCTGAACAAGTGGGTGGCTATCTAATCCTGGTGCCCATCGAGATGGCATCAAACATTTCAACAATTTCCTCCTTTTAAATGCCCACTCGGTACTTGTGTAGGATTCCAAATTGTCCACCCACAAATGTAGTAAGGCTGTTACTAATATCAGTCGTGCCACATTTCACCACTTTACCTTGTTTGCCCATGTCAAAGTCATGGGAGATATCTTTTAAGCAATCTACTGTTCCTGCTACAAGGTGGCTACTGGGGAATAAGTGCTTCCTCCCGCAGCCATGGCTGATGACTCCTTGCCCAAATCCAAGCTTTGCTGCCTCATTCTTTGGCTACTGCCCTGGTTGGGGAGGTAATAGGCCAGCTGAAGATGGAATTCAGATGCTTGGCTTAATCTGGAACAACCTGGAAGTACGCACTGCAGGAAAGATTCTGCTTGATCCAAATGGGCTGTGCTTTGCAGACTGGACAAGGTGATTAGGTGATGCGATAAAATCATAAGACCATAAGAAAAAGAAGCAGATGTCCATCAAGTATGTTCCAATATTCAATGAAACCATGGCTGATCTGATAACCGTCAACATCTCTTAACCTGTCTATATCCCTCTTTTTTATGTGTCATCTTCACCACTTGTATTCCCACCAATTTATCATGTCATCCTCAAGCTTGCTGATAGTACATTCACTTTTCTCATCCAAGTCATTAATGTAAATATTGGAAGCATTGTAACCCAAGCACTGATACTTGCAGCACACCACTAGTTACAGGCTGCCACCCTTAAAATGCACCCTTTATTCCAACTCCCTGTCTTTTATTAATAAACCAATTTTCTATCTGTGCTAATATTCTACCTCCAATACCATGAAATCATATCTTATTCAGTTGCTTAATGCATTGTGTCCTATCAAACAGTTTCTGAAAACCAAAATCTAATGACAGTATTGCTTCCCTTTTATTTATCCTGCTAATTAACTCCTGAAAGAATTCTAGTAAATTTGTCAGGCATGAAGAGACTGATGAGCTTCAGGAACAGAAAGTAGTCTTCCAAGAAGACAAACTCATTGGTTTGGGGCATTTGAAGGCTTTCACATATGATGGTCCAACATTGAACCATGGTAATGGCCATTGAGGAAAAAAATAGTAGTGACTTAGAGACTAAGATGTGATATAGTCAAGGGCAGATAGGATGTGTAGCTTAATACTTAAACAGTCATACAAATAGGAATGTGTACTTGTGTATTCAAAGAAGTGTTAGTTCTGGCTCCCATGTGCATTGCAAAACACTAGTTTATGAATGTTGCCCAACCTCATGCACAATGAAGGGCAATGCTAGATTACCAATGCTTGACTGGGT
Source organism: Stegostoma tigrinum (assembly GCF_030684315.1). Lineage (NCBI taxonomy): Eukaryota > Metazoa > Chordata > Chondrichthyes > Orectolobiformes > Stegostomatidae > Stegostoma > Stegostoma tigrinum. The sequence continues at coordinate 107,568,266 of NC_081358.1, read as the reverse complement.
ACATGCTGGTCCCAAGAATCTCAGGATAGTCTCGAAGCATCAAATCATTTCACCTAAGGCAAACAAGAGAATCTGGCAAACATCAAACAATGGGGAGCCATAGGCTTGTGATACCTGGTTTATGAGATGAGTTTGGAAGAATAGTATGAGAAACCTTCTGTGCCTCACATGTGGAGATCCTTCATGGAATTCAATGAAAATAAAATATTTTTGGTAAGATAAAAGCTACAACTTCAACAGCATCAGATGCAGGTTTCTCTGTAAGTACTCATCATTCTGGCTTTGAAATACATTGGCATTCCTTCATTATCACTGCATGAAAATCCTCAAATATGCTTCCTGTCAGTGCTAAAGGTGTCTCTGCACCCAAAGAATATGGTAATTTAAGAGGGCAGCCCATCACCAACTTCTTCACACCGTGAAGTATTGGCTCAAGCTTTTATGGGGATGTTTCAGGCAAGGCTGAATTCTAATTACTAACACAGTAAAGCCATTGTCATGTTCAATGCATTGATCTGCTGAACTGCAGCATACCATGTTGTCTTGTAAGGCCACTTCCTGACTACCATCTGGCCAAATGGGCAAACTGTCCATCAGGAGGGAGTGCTGAACGAAGACCTGAGATCTGGCATTTCAGGAAGGGAAGTTAGAGCGCAGCACTTTGGCAGTTGGCTGCAAGAGGCTGCATGCCTTCTTAAGGGGTTTATGGGGAATATTCCTGCTCCACAAGAAGTGTTTTAAAGGTCATTTACCACTGGGAGCTTGCAGCTCTCGTCTTAACTCAGCTGTTGGGAATCCTGCATGAGCTTCTCCCTAATCGCCTGGTAAATTTAACACATGAAGCTGATAAGCTGATCAGGCCATGATTGCAGCATTACAATGAGCCTCTCGTCAGCCTGTTACAAGAATCTTTTTCATTGTTTATTTGTATTAATGTTAAAAAGTGGGAACAGAGTTGAGTTTGATTCCGTTTGCATAACACTTGTTGTTTAACCTCCCTACATCTCAACCCTTGCCCCTTACTCACCCACCAGGCATCAGATGAAAATTGAGGTAATTGTTTTTGAAAGTAACACCAGCTCCCTCATCCCCAGTTTGCAACGAAACTCATTCAACTGTTTTGACACAACAAAACTGCTGGTCAGTATTTGAGTCCAATGTATGACCTTCCATCAGAACTGGAATAAGTTGGATACATAATGATTTTGAAGCAAATGTTTCTGCAGGTAAATTGGAGAGGGGCAATAAAGGACAATATGGAAGGTGAGTTACCAAGGTGTAGAGCTGGATGAACACAGCAGGCCAAGCAGCATCAGAGGAGCAGGGAAGCTGACATTTTGGGCCTAGACAGTGATGGCCTGAGAATATTAAATAACAGAAGAGTTGACAATGGTGGGCAAAAGTGAGCAAAAGTGTAATGGGACATTTCAAGCTAAGTGATGTCACTTGAGGACATGTTATGGCAAAGCTGCATGTTTTATGACTCTGAGTTACATACAGATCATGCCTCTTCTACTAATGCAGGAACCTTAATGAAGTCCATGTTACAGGTCTGTTTTCCAGTCCTTTCTACAGATGGTTTATTTTTTTCTGAGTCTATATTACTGGTTAAACAATTCAAAAACAGCAAGCATCAACTGTAAACAGATTCATACAATCAAATTAACACGGTGCATCTCAACAAATAAATACAAAGTAAGTGAATATTAATTGAAATTCACTATCAATGTTTGCCAAGCACCATCATTTCTCTTTCATCATACAATCTGTCCTGATGGCCTCTTGTGGTAATGTCTCTGCCCCTGGACCAGCAAACCCAGTGTCAATTTCCACCTGCTACAGGGTGTGACATGACATCTCTGAATGGAAAAAAAATCTGTATTATCTTGTTCATCCTATCTTTATTCTTTATTCATTCAGAGGATGAGGGTGTCGTTAGCTAGGCTGCATTTATTGCCCATCCCTATTTGCCCAGAGGGCAGTTAAGAATCAACCACATTGCTATGGATATGGAGTCACATGCAGGCCAGATCAGGTAAGAATGGCAGTTTCCTTCCCTAAAAGACATTCATGAACCAGATGGGTTTTTCCTGTCAATCGGTTCACGGCCATCATTTGACTCTTAATTCCAGATATATATTGAATTCAATGTCCATCATCTGCCATGGCAGGTTTGAACCCAAGTCCCTAGAACATTATCTGGGCCTCTGGATTAGCATTCAGCAATAATACCACTTGACAATTGCCTCCTCCCATATCACATATAACTTCATTATGTAATTAGCTTATGGAATGTGGGTGTTACAGGCTAGGACAGGATTTATTGCCCATACCTGAGTGTAGACACTCATAGTGCTTTTAGGAAAAGATTTGCAGGATTTGGATGCAGCGGCAGTAAAGGAATGGTGATATAACTCCAAGTCCAGATAATGTGTGATTTGGAGGGGAGCTCCAGGTAGTGGTGTTCCCATTCAACTGCTGTTAGTTGAACACATGTGGGTTTGGAAGGTGATATTGAAGGAGGCTAAGTAAGTCTGCAACTTATAAATGGTGCACATTATTGCCTCTGAGCATTGATGGTAAAATGAGTAGATATTTGTAGTGCATTGGGTGCCAATCAAGTGGGAAGTTTTCTCCTAGATGGTGTCAAGCTTCGTGATAGTTGTTGGAGATGCACTCATTCAGGCAAGTGGACAGAATTCCATCAACATCTAACTTGAGTTTTATGAAAGAGCCACATTTTCTTTTTGGACTGTTAGCGGAAATGGACTGCTATAAAGCTGAATCACCGGGAAAGTTTGCAACTTAGAAAAATCAAGTCGGTATGCACTACTTTTTTTTTAGCTGTGTGAGACAATACAGCTTTGAAAAGCACTGAGGGGGATACTTTGAGACAGAGTTTTAGCAAGAATCTTTGAGTTAAGGAAAATATGCATGATGACAGCAGTCCAATTGGTTGAGTGGCATGTCCACTAAATCAAGTATCGAAGTAAAGGACAAATTTCACTTTGTGGAAACATTGCATTGTCTTTGAGGAAATCAAGAAAATAAACCATGCCTCGGGCCATCCTTGCCTGGAGCATGAGAAAGGCAATGTTAGCCTTGCCATGAGTAGCTGCTGTGCATATGGTGGGTGGTGTTCCCACATGTGATGGTGGTGTCCATGTCGATGATCTGACGTGTCTCGCAGAGGTTACCATTACAGCGTTGTATCGTGTAGCGGTTGATGTTGTCCTAAAGGCTGGATAGTTTATCGCGAACATGGTCTGTTTAAGGTTTGACAGTTATTTGAAGGAGCCTTAAACAGGTCATTGATGATGATAAGCATCTCTCCAAGAGCTTCCCTATGCCTTTCCTATGCCTCAAACAACTGCCAAACCTTAAACAGGCCATTATTCACAGCAAATTACCCAGCCTTCAGGACAACATCGATCTCAATACCACACAACCCTGTCATGGCAACCATGTACACCACCTGTCATGTACACAGCAGATGTTCCTGTGACTTGGCCAATTTGTCTATCTCATATACTGCAGGCAAGGGTGCCCTGAGACATGGTATGCTGGTGATACCATGCAGACACTACGACAATAGATGAATGGATACCACAAAACAATCACCAGACAGGAATGTTCCCTCCCAATCTGGGAACACTTCAGTGGTCATGGACATTCAGCGTTTAATTTTTGGGCAAGCATCTTCTAAGCCAGACTTAGAAGATGCTCAACAATACAGGAACTGATAGCCAAGTTCCCGACCCATGAAGACCGCTTTGACCGTGATCTTGGTTTTGTGTCACGCTACATATGACCCCACCATGCTGTTCTGTGTCTGTAAAATCTTCCTTACTGTCCTGTTATGACACCAACACCTTGGTAAATTGATATGATTTCTCTACCTTAATTACTTTGCACATTTTTGAATTAGTTATTACTTGGTTAGACCTACAGCACACAACTCTTATACCTATCATGTTATTCCAGTCATTTAGTTTGTCTCCAACACCATCTTAATTTTAACTTTTCATAATTACCTCACTGCCCCGTTTAATCAGATTATAAGTCATTCCTTTGTTCATTGTTCAGCTGTTAACACTTTACTCACCACCTAACATTCTTGGCCACTTGAAGAGACTTACTTTCTGACACTCCTTCTACCAACTGTATGATCTTTTGATCTGTCAGCCCTTGATCACTCTGCCTATAAACTCTGTGTCTGTGTGCTCTGTCACTACACCTCATGAAGGGGCCATGCTCCAAAAGTTTGTGAGTTCAACAAAAATTGTGACAGTCAATTTTAAGACACTCTTGTGATTTGGACTTTAATGTTAAAATTTTGTTTTCCCTGGCTATGCATTTTTTCCACTCACAACATCACTGTCAAACCATCTTTTGTTTGTCTTAATCATGATAAATATGTTTATATTTCAGTGCCCTGAAGGGGTATAGATAACATTGAATAGTAGCAGATTAGAAATTCTTTCTTTATGTCTACCACTTGTTAAAGTTATGTGTGTTATAATAAATAGGATTATTTTCTGTAAATCATGAAATCTGGGGTAAATTGCTTTTGTCCTGAATAACAGTAAATCAAGGAAATTAGTTGTCTTGTTGGTGTCAATGGGATTCTATATGTTTTCTGTTGTCTTGTAAGGCAGCAAGCCTTAATTATTAAATAAAAACCAAGAGAACTGTGGGTGTTGTAAATTAGAGACAAAAGTAGAATTTGCTGGGAAAATTCAGCAGCTCTGCCAGAATCTGTGGAGAGAAACCAGAGTTAATGTTTTGGGTCTTGTCACCCTTCCTCAGAACTCGATCCGAAATGTTAACGTTGGTTTCTCTCCACAGTTGCTGCCAGATCTGCTGACCTTTTTCAACAATTTTGATTTTTGCCCCAGGCCATATGCATTAGTGCATTCTTTCCAGTTAAGTTGTTACAAATGTAGATGGTAGGCAAGATTGGAGAAACAGGAGGTAAGCTAATTACAGCAGAATTCCTGCACGAATGGGCATGCTGATGACATGGGGAGTCTCAGAACACCCATGTGGTTCTTCCATCATAGACCTGACACCAATCAGAGAATCCAATCTCTTAACCATGTTTCCATATTCATGAATTCTGCCGAGTATGTTAGGCATTTTCTGCTTAAAGTTCATATATCTAACATCCACAATCTTTCACACCTGTCAAATAATGGGTTATAGTTTACTTTATCTAGTGCTCTAAAACCTCAAAACAGCAATGCTACTACTGATGTGAAAGTATAATTTAATTTCTCTGTAATCAATCAACTTTGGAATATTCAAGTGCCTTTTTCAATTCATCAAATCCAGCCACTGATTTATTAATGCAGATATATTCCTTTTCAATATTCATAAAGGCAATCTTTCCTGGGTCCTATCCATGTTTAATGTTTAGCATCAAGTTGATGTCCCATCATGTTTCTGAACCATATGCGTTACTGTCTTGTCCTTGCTGCACTCCAGCGAAAGGAAAACAACTGCTAATAACTGGACATTATAGAGTCCTCGAGCCATACAGCAGGGAAAAAGACCCTTTGGCTCAACTTGTCTGTGCTGATCAGGTTTAATAAACTGAAGTAGTACCATTTCCCTGCATTTGGCCCAGACCTCACTAAACCTTTGCTGCACAAGTACCTGCCCAAATGTCTTTTCACTGTTGTAATTTTACTCACTGTTACAACTTCCAATGGCAGCTTGTTCCATATATGCATCAGCCTCTTTTGGAAAAGTTGTCTGTCACGTACACTTTAAATCCTTCCACTCTCAATTTAAACCTGTGCCCTTTGGTTTCGGATTGCCTTATCCTGGAGGAAAGGCCTTGGCTAATTACCTAATCTATGCCCCTTATGATTTTATACATGTCTAAAAGGTCACTCCTCAGCCTCCTGTACTTCCAATTTATCTAGTCTCTCCTGTAGCTCCAACCATCCATTGTCAGTAACATCCTTGCAAATCTTTATTTTGCAACTTTTAATTCTCTCTTTAATTCTTTAATTCATCATATGTGCTGTCACCAGAGTCAAAGAAGATTACATTTGGGTCAAGTTAGAATTTTAGTTCATTTCTTCAGTTACAGGATTTTCATCCTGGAAGTGAGAACCAGTGGGTAGGTGACACCTGACAACGCAATCGGCCTTGTCCCTTACAGAGTCCACCTTTACCATCTTTTCGTTTGGACGGTATGAATGGGCTGGAGACAGAGAATGCTGTTACCCAGATCAAACTGAGACAGAGAGAGGTGAGATAATATCAAAGCACACAGGTTTGAAGGCCTGTTTCTGTGCATTGAGATTTTAGCTAAATTCCAGAGGTGAATGTAAGGCCTGCTAAACTTCAACTAATAACACTCTTACCTCTTCCTTTCTCGCCTATTTAAACTTCCATCCCCTTACCTATTCAAACCTCTTACCCCTCCTATTTCTTCACTTCATTCCCTGAGTCCTGAGATTCCTTAGTCATATCTAGCCCCCTTTCTTGCAGCCTTTCACTCCCTGACTCATCCCCCACTAGCTTCATATTGCCTCCTTTAATACTGTATCCACTCAGAGCCTTTATAATGGCATTTGACTGTCTTTGAACAGCTCAAAATTATGTCAAAACAAAACAACTGTACTCTCAAACCTACTCAAAAACCATAACCATTCAATCTGTTCATAAATTGGTCAAACAGACGTTAGTTTAACATCTAATTTGAAAACACTTAATTTCCTTAACAACTCATAAATTTGATGAATTAGCCAGACTTACCTTTCCATTAAAAACCTTCAATGAATTTGATCCATTACGCAGTTGGAGTTCCGCCAAGCACTAATAAGATTGAATTCAGTACTTGTGTGAATGAAAGCCTCTCAAGACAAATACAATAAAGCCTTTTGAAGCCGTCATTAAACTTTGAAACTGCAAAACAGATGACTGAGCTGCACTTCAATGGCAACAAGACGCTTTTTCTTTCTCACTCAGCAGCCTATCATTCTGGGCACATTTTCCATTCTTTCCTTTTTGCATGATACTTTTCTTGCCCCACTTTCATTCTACTTATTTTTCACTATTTAACCTTTTCTGTCTTCTACCTTGTCACAGACCTTCCTTTTATCAGTGTTTCATCCACCACTTGCTCAAAAGCCATGGCATGCCTACCTTTGACATTGGTCAAAAACCTGAAAGGTTAACCTCACTTCTCACTCTTAGATGCTGACTGACATGTCCAGTATTTCTTTTTCAGTTTTCCCTCTGTTTTAAGGCAATTATAAAGGTCTTAAACTGATCCTCCAAATGTGACAACTAGTGAATATGAAGCAAGACATAACCTTGCTGCAATATTGAAATAACAAATGTTTGATTTGAAGCATGTCAGATGTTATGGCAGTTTGATTTATATTTACTGTCTTGCACAAAAAGCATGGTTATACATTGGTCATTTTATCTTGAATACCTTTGAAACAAATTGCTGTGTTTAGCTCAATCAGAATCTGTGTATATTTCATAAATGCCTAATGGCACACAAATAATATTCGAACCCTAAAGTATACAGTAGCAATCAATTAAAATATCATGAAAATACCTGTCGCTTGTGCTATAACATCTCATTCACCATCATTGTTAATTATAATTTATCAGTGTAGCATATGGTATTGAGATGTTTGCCTAACCAGGCACGCATTATGAATGTAGAGTGCCCAAGAGGGAGTCTTTCATAATATGTATCTAAACTCCAGTTGGGTGTTAATGACTCCCAAAGAATAAACTTTTCCTTGGAAAGCTGAACTGTCAAACATTTCTCAATTAGTCCTGTTTGAAAGAAAAGCAAAGGGACGAGCAGCAAGAACAAACATCAGCCATTATGTGTTCGCCAAAGGCAGACCCGGCTTCCCCACTTGTGTACCTGTGTGGTTGTGAGTATGTGTATGCAAATCTAGTAAGAGAATGCAAAAATCCCAAGATTTCTGTATTTCTTTCATTTTGACCAGTTGTTCATGCCTGATTTTCATCCCCTGCCATTTAAAGCTGCACATTCAAATATCTAGAACATAGAGCATAGAACATTACAACATAATACAAGCCCTTCGGCCTCGCTGTTGCGTCGGCCTGTGAAACCAATCTGAAGCCCATCTACCCTACACTATTCCATTATCATCCGTATGTTTATCCAATGGCCATTTAAATGCCCTGAAAATTGGCAAGTCGACTACTGTTGCAGGCAGGGCTTACCAAGCCCTTACTAAGTAACGAACCAACCTCTGATATCTGTCCTATATCAAACACCCGTCAATTTAAAGCTATGTCCCCTTGAGCTAGCCATCACTACCCGAGGAAAAAGGCTCTCACTGTCCATCCTATCTAATCCTCTGATCATCTTGTATGTCTCTATTAAGTCACCTCTTAACCTTCTTCTCTCTAACGAAAACAGCCACAAGTCCCTTAGCCTTTCCTCACAAGACCTTCCCTCCATATCAGGCAACATCCTGGTAAGGATAAAGTGTGCAGCTGGATGAACACAGCAGGCCAAGCAGCATCTCAGGAGCACAAAAGCTGATGTTTCGGGCCTAGACCCTTCATCAGAGGGTGATGAAGGGTCTAGGCCCCAAACGTCAGCTTTTATGCTCCTGAGATGCTGCTTGGCCTGCTGTATTCATCCACCTTCACACTTTGCTATCTTGGATTCTCCAGCATCTGCAGTTCCCATTATCACTGATACAACATCCTGGTAAATCTCCTCTGCACCCTTTCCAATGCTTCCACATCCTTCCTATAATGCAGTGACCAGAACTCTATGCAATACTTCATGTGGCCGGACCAGAGTTTTTTACAGCTGCAACATGACTTCACGCCTCCAAAACTCAATCCATCTACCTATAAAACTTAAGGCACCATACGCCTTCTTAACAATCCTATCAACCTGGGTGGCAACTTTCAGAGATCTATGTACGTGGACATCGAGATCTCTGCTCATCCACATGACCAAGAATCTTACCAATAGCCCAGTATTCCTGTCATTCCTTCCAAAGTGAATCACCTCACACTTTTCCGTATTAAACTCCATTTGCTACCTCTCAGCCCAGCTCTGCAGTTTATCTATGTTCCTCTGTAACCTACAACATCCTTCCACACTATCCACAACTCCACTGACTTTAATGTCACCCGCAAATTTACTAACCCATCATTCTACCCACTCATCCAGGTCATTTATAGAAATGAAAAACAGTAGTGGCACCAAAACAGATCCTTGCGGTACACCACTTGTAACTGAACTCCCAGATAAATATTTCCCATCAACCACCACCCTTTGTCTTCTTACAGCGAGCCAATTTCTGATCCATACTGCTAAATCACCCTCAATCACATGCCTCCATATTTTCTGCAATAGCCTACCATGGGCAACTTTATCAAACGCTTTACTACAAGCCATATACACTATATCAACCACGTCACCCTCATCCACCTGTTTGGACACCCTCTCAAAGAACTCAATAAGGTTTGTGAGACATGACATACCCTTCACAAAACCTTGTTGACCATCCCTAATCAAATTATTCCTTTCTAGATTATTATAAATCCTATCTCTTATAATCCTCTCCAACACTTTATCCATAACCGAAATAAGGCTCATTGGTCTATAATTACCAGGGTTGTCTCTACACTCCTTCTTGAACAAGGGGACAACATTTGCAATCATCCAGTCTTCTGGCACTATTCCTGTAAATAATGACAACGTAAAGATCAAAGCCAAAGGCTCTGCAATCTGTTCCCTAGCTTCCCAGAGATTCCCAGGATAAATCCCATCAAGCCCAGGGGACTTATCTATTTTCACATTTTCCAGAATTGCTAACACCTCCTCCTTATGAACCTCAATCCCGTCTAGTCTAATAGCCTGTATCTCAGTATTGTCCTCACAACATTATCTTTTTCCTGTGCAAATGCTGACAAAAAGTATTCATTTAGCTCCTCTCCTATCTCTTCGGACTCCACGCACAACTTTCCACTACTGTCCTTGACCGGCCCTAATCTTACTCTAGCCATCCTTTTATTCCTGACATACCGATTGAAAACTTTAGGGCTTTCCTTGATCCTACCTACCAAAGACTTCTCATGCCCCTCCTGGATCTTCTTAGGTCCCTCTTTAGGTCCTTCCTGGCTAACTTGTAACTCTCAAGTGCCCTAACTGAGCCTTCACGCCTCACTTTTACATAAGCCTCCTTCTTTCTCTTGACCAGAGACTCAACTTCTTTTATAAACCACAGTTCCCTCGCTTGACCACTTCCTCCCTGTCTGACGGGTACATACTTATCAAGGACATGCAGTAGCTGTTCCTTGAACAAGCTCCACATTTCAATTGTGCCTTGCCCCTGCAGTTTCCTTCCCCAACCTATGCATCCTAAATCTTGCCTAATTGCCTCATAACTGCCTTTCCCCCAGCTATAACTCTTTCCCCGCGGTATATACCTTCCCCATTCCATCGTTAAAGTACGATCCTCCCTTTCGGAATTCCCTTGCTACTTATTTCTGGACTTTTTCCCCCTTGACCCTTAAATGCAAGTAATTGAAACATGCAACGTATTCTGTAGCACATAATGCCGTCTGATCGTGTGTGCCATATCATTTGAGATATTCTATTTGTAGTGTTGTATTTTGCATTATATATTGAAGAAAGCAAATAGACCAGCCATGCAGCGGAATGGTCGCTTGAGGGCTCCAACAGTGTGTGAATGAAAAGTTATGCATTGGTCTTGTGAGAATTATAGGTATGTTGTTTAAACCGTGTACATTTGGTTGGTTGGTAGCTTAAGGACTTCAGTATGTCTTTTTAATAATGAGGTCCTCCTGCAACTACAACTATACCTTTATTTTAAATGATTTTCGTATTGATCAAATTAACAATTGAAACTACACTGTGTGTTTCATTTTAACTTAAATAGAGTCAGAAAGTCATAAAGCATGGCAACAGATTCTTCAGTTCAACCCGCCCATGCTAACCGTTTTCCTAAACTGAAATAGTCACAATTACCTGCAATTTGGCCCCTATCCCTTTAAGCCTTTCCAATTCATGTACTTATCCAATTGTCTTTTAGATGTTGTAACGGTACCTGAATCCAACACTTCCTCTGGCAATTCATTACACAGATGAAGCACTCTCTGTGTAGAAAATGTAACTCTTCATGTTCTTTTCAAATGTTTCTCCTCCCACCTTAAAAATATGGCCCCTTGTTTTGAACTGCCCCACCTTTTGGAAAAGACCTCTGCTATTCACCTTATCTACACCCCTCATGATTTTATAAACATCAACAAGGGCACCCCTCAATCTTCTACTGTCCCACCTATTTTTATCATTTAAACCCACCATTCCCGGCAACATCCTGGAAAGTGTTTTTCTGATCCTCCTTCAAATTAATCATATCCTTCCTATGACAGGGTGACCAGAATTGCATAAAGTACTCCGGAAAAAGGTCTCATCAATGTCCTGTACGACACAAACATGATGATCCGACTCTTTTACGTAGAAATCTGAGTAATGAAGGTAAGAATGCTAAAAGCCTCCTAACCAGCCTGCCTATCTCTGATGCAAATTTCAAAGAATTATATATCTGAGCCAGTCTCTACAACACCACCCAAGGTCCTACCAATTAATTATGTAAGTCCTGTCCTTATTTGTTTTACCAAAATGCAATACCTCACATTTATCCAAATTGAACTCCATTATCCCAATTGATCAAGGCCTCTTTATAATCTTAGATAACCTTCTTCACTGTCTACGGCCACCAATTTTGGTGTCATGCAAAAACTTACTAGCCACACTTCTTATGTTCTTGTCCAAATCATTTATATAAATGACAAACACCATGTCTTTAGTTCAATTAGAGATAAGAAGTATTGTTCTTGCTGGAGTCAGAGATAACATAGTGTGGAGTTGGAGGACTACAGCAGGCCAGGCAGCATCAGAGGAGCAGGAAAATTGATGTTTCATCATAGAATCCCAACAGTGTGGGAACAGGCCCTTTGGCTCAACAAGTCCACAGTGACCCTTGGAGTATCCCACCCACACCTATCCCCCTATAAACTACCTAATCTACACATCCCTGAACACTACAGGCAATTTAGCATGGCAAATCCACATAGCCTGCGCATCTTTGGGCTGTGGGAGGAAACCAGAGCACCTGACGGAAGCCCACCCAGGCACGGGGAGAATGTGCAAACTCTACACAGACAGTTGTCCGAGGGTAGAATCAAACCTGGATCCCTGGCAGTGTGAGGCTGTCGTGCTAACCACTAAGTTCCAACCCAAAACGTCAACTTTCCCGCTCCTCTGATGCTGCGTGGACTGCTGTGTCCACCCAACTCCACAATATTAGCTCTTTAATTCAGTTTGTCTTATTTTACCTGAGCATGTATAAATAATGCTTTTGACTCAAGTAGGAGGCTAACTGGTGCTTAAAAACAATACTCAAACTTTCAACACAGCTGAGGGACCTTTGGAAGCGAGAAAGTAATGAGTGTGCTGGAGTCAAAATTAATGAGAGTGAAGTTATGCCGTGAGGCATCTCATGGGTTTTTGCTTAAAATAAATCTAAAAAAAATGAGAAGAACGTTAACGCAAAAGAGGTGTAGACATTCAGTCTGTTCAATCAAGTAACTCAGTTTTGTGTTTTTTAGAGAGAAAGAGCAAATTCTAGAGAATTGTGGAGGGTCATGTTGCACTTAAAGAGACCAGAAGTGCAGTCGCTGACTAGATCCTACGGGAATGACTTTATATGTCTGTGGACCAGGGCATGCAATTGTCAGCAAGAACTGTATTTGGTCATAGAGTTCATATTGCTGGGAAATTCTACAGGCATGACTTGTGAACTGGAAGTCACAGTCGAATGTTTAAAAGCCTACCAAAGAGAAATCCGTTTTCATAAAAAAGACTGGATTGAATTTGTTGGTTTGAGCTCAGTACAGAAGCTCATATTGTTTAGAATCACAATCCTACTTGTTCAGTGTATCTATTTCATCATTAGTCATCATTGCATTTGTTTGTTCAAGTAAATATTCTTTCAGTTTTCAATTTAGTTCTGGAGACATTTTATTTTCTTTCCCTCAGTTTATACTCACGCTATATTCTTTAAATTATTACACCCAAAAATAAATCCAGTTCCTTTCAAGTATCCAGTCTGTCAAGTATTTCCATAAATGAGATACTATTAATGCCCTCTCTTTTTTTTCTGCTTCTCCACTACTGTATTCTTAAGATCATTAATGGAAGGAAATACAAGTTTATTTTATTACGAGGGAAATATAATACAAAAATAGGTCGGTTATACTTCAGATATACTGGGTATTAGTGAGACCAGATCTGGAGTACTGTGTACATTACTGGGCTGCTTGGTTAAGGAGAAAAGGAAGGCCTTTGTAAGAAGATCACAGCAAGTTTACTAGACTAATACCTGGAAAGGTCAGCTTGTCTTATGTGGAGAGTTTGTGTAGGCTAAGCTTGTACCTGCTGGGGATTAGAAGAGTAGGAAGTGACATGGTTGAAACATATGAGATCCTGAGGGGATTTGACACGCTAGATGTGGGCAGTGCTCTTCAGCTTCTGGAAGAATATAGAACTAGGGCCATTACTGAAATATAAGAAGTCACATCATGTTAAAGACAGTAGTAATTATTAATTTAGGGCAGGATCTGGTGAACGTACACTGGGAACAGCTCCTTGAAGGCAAAGCTACATTGCATCACTACACAGGGAGGCATTCAAAAATGTATGGGGGTTGTGGGGACTGGTGGGTATAGTCCCAACATGCTCCCTTTGTGAAAAGTAGGAGCAACAGACCCAGAGAACTCTAGATTTCTATGAATATTCAGGAATGGATAAACATCGAAACATAGAAAATAAGTGCAGGAGTATCCCACTTGGCCCCTGAGCCTGCACTACAGATTGATATGATCATGGCTGACCATGCAATCTTAGTATCCTATTCCTGCCTTCTTTCCATGCCCAGTCAGTAGGCCCACGCCCCGCTCCCCCCTCAAACATATCTAATGAATTAACCCTGACAGCTTCCTGTGGGAATAAATTCCATATGTTCACATTTCTCTGAGTGAAAAAATTATCCTCATCTCAGTCCTGAACAGCTTATCTCTTATAATTAGAGTGTGACCCCTAGTTCTAGACTTCTCCAACATTGGGATCATTCTTCCTACATCTAGCTGTCTAGTCCCTTCAGGGTTTTGTTTATGTTTCTATGCGATTGCCCCCTCATTCTTCTTAATTCCAGTGAGTATAATCCCAGTTGTTCTAGTCTTTCCTCATATGCCAGTCCTGTTATTTCAGGATTCAGCCTGGTGAACCTTTGCTGTGCTCCCTCAACAGCAAAAATGCCCTTCAAGTGACTAGGAGACCAAAAAGAGGAAAAGAGACATATAACAGGTGCAAAGGGGAATCAACAGAGGTCTAAGTGGAGTATAGAAAGTACAATTTAGAAAGCAATTCAAAGCACAAAGAGTGATCATGAAGAAACATGGTGATCAAGATTATCTCAAGATCTTCTACAAGTAAACCAAGGGGAATGGAATAACCAGGGAAGGAACAGGGTCATTAGCGGCCAAGGGAGAAATCTGCGTTAAGAGCTGGAGGATATTGGTAAAGTGCTAAACAAGGACTCAATTTCTGTCTTTACTCAGGAGAAGGAGGATGTAGAAACAGAATTTGAGAAAATGATGGATTGTGAGGCTCTTGAGCATTTTAAAATAGGGAGTGATAAGACCTTGAAGGGGTATGCAATACAGAGCACCCAAATCCCTTTGAAAATCCGTACTTCCCAATATATCACCATTTTAATAATATACCTCTTTTCTCTTTATCTCACTTAAGTAAATAACTTCACATTTAGTCATACTGGTCCTACATTTGCCATGTGTTTGCCTGCTCAAAAAACTTATCTAAATCATCTCGGAGCCTCGTTGCCTCCCTCTCACATCTTGCACTCTCACCAGGATTTGTGTCTTCAGAAAACTTAGAAACATTGCATTCAGTTTCCTCATCCAGATCATATCTGAATAGGTGGGGCTCAAACACTGATTCTTACAGTAACTCACAATAACTACCTATGACTCAGGAAAGAAAAGTTAATTCACACTGTATGTTTTCTATCCATCATCTAATCCATGCTAATATGTTATCTCCCATTCCACAAGCTTTAACTTTGCCCACTACTTTATTGGGACAGAACTTATCAAATACCTGATGAAAATCCATATGGATGACATCTGCTAGTTCTCTTATACTTATTCTAATAGTTACACTCTCAAAACTCTCCAGTAAATTTGATAAGTATGAATTGATTTTCAAAAACGCGGGAAGAGTCTGACGAAGGGTCACCGGACCCAAAACGTTAACTCTGTTTTCTCCTCCACATACGTTGCCAGACCTGCTGAGCTTTTCCAGCAACTTTGTTTTTGTTCAAAAATGCATACTGTCTATTTTCAATCCTGAAAATGCTTTCCAAATGTTTAGTTATCAGTTCCTTTGCAATAGACACCAACACTTTCCTCACTACTAGTGCTCATCTAATTGATTTCTTTTATTCTCCCCTTTCATTTTTAAATAGTAGCTTCATATTTTTTAACTTTCAATCTGTATAAGCTACTCAAGTGTCTATAGAATTTTAGAAGATGACTGCCAATGAATCCAATATTTCCAGTGCCACTTCTTTTAGTTTTCACGGGTAGGGATTATCAGGGCCAAGTAATTTGAAATAGTAATTAATTTAATTTTCCCAGCTCTGATTTCTTACTAGTACTGAATTCATTCAATTACGCCTTTCACTAGACCCTAACGTGTCTGGGAGGTAATTTGTGCTCTCTTTTGTGATGATAGATCCAAGTTATGTGTTAACATTTTCTCCCATTTCTTTGCCCCCTTTAAATGTTTCCCCATCTTCTGACTGTACTGAAGTGTGAATGACTGAAATGAATAAAGTATTCTCATAATCTACATACTTGGTAATATTCTTGTATCCGTTTTTAGAAATAACTGCAGACAACAAAAATAGCAGTGATAATATCATTCAAAAGAAAATAAACTGTACACTATTAAATGAATAAGGCTTTAATGAAACATTTTTATACAGGTTATATTTAATCTGAAAGTCAGTACGGGGAATGTATAATCCCTGTGCACCTATAATAACTCGTGCTGAAAAGTGTAATTTTTGGACTGATTCAAATATTTTGATTAGCAGGGTGAATTCTGGTCATGATTGAACGGAAAGTTGCTTAAAATTTGGCCATCAAAACAACAGGCAAATAAAGGATTTTGGATAAAGTGGATTTGTTGAGAATAGTAGACTTCGAAGTATGCATTTGTTTTGTATTCAGCTATCAAACGCATCCTAATTAATGTAGAAATGGTGTTAATTTGAAGACAGGCGTTGATTTCTCAGAAATTCATTTTACATTTTTCATCACGAGGAATGAATTATTGCTGAGTGTTGTGCTGGCAATACAACTGTGGAAAGTGCTTGCTCAGTTTAATGAATAACTGAGGATTACAAGTAGCTGTATACAATGTCTCAAGAAGTTGTATTATGTCAATATGAATGGTCTCTTGATTCTCATTTTGTTGAGGCGAAGAGTTTCCATTTGCATAATTACATTTTAGCAAAGCTCAAAATTAAAGGATTACAAATGTGGTAATTGTTTTCTGAAAGTACTTTGTTAGGTGTAGTGAGGATTTAATAGCTTAGATCTTGCACATCCTTTCTTGATACCTGATTGAAGAATGTGGGTGATGACAATGAAGATTGTTGTGAATCACTCCGGACGGTTCAAGGCACCTCCAAACTTGACAGGAAGAACAATTTGTCAGATTTCAATGTGAGATGAGTTTGAATGAGTATGGAAAATGGATGAGCGTGGCAAAGTAACCACTGGAAGTTCCCACAATGTCTGGATTAAGCCAGGAATGTGCAACCACTCACAGAAATTTTTCCATTGTGTACAAGAGAGGTAGAATTGTTAGGGGGCTGCTCCTCCAATCAAAGATCCTGTCCTTGTCATATTCCTCGGATTGTAGGCTCCCTTTCCCATTCTCTTGCTGGTCCTCAAGAAATTGTATCTGATTTTGGAGGTGCAATAAGGGGGCAATAGTGGGAAAGCTATGATGAGGATAAAACTATTGATTGTCAAAATGGATAGTAGAGTGACTCAGCAAGGAACAATACTACTTGATGTGATTGAAACCTCACCCAAGCTGGAGCAGGAAGGTCTGAGATGATGCATCTTGAGGTAATGCAAAAAGCTAATTTTCATCAAATCTTTTGCGTTGAGCCATTTATAGGTCGAATCTTTGTCAGTCTGTAGCTCAAGACAAAAATTTTGTCCTAAGATTACATTGTAGGGTCCAGGCCTGTGTAGAACTAGGCCTTGCAAATTTTTTAATCTAATTGGTTTAATTATTGTTATAACACAGCCAGGTGTACTGTTTTTCTTGCAGGCTAATTTATTGAAGTCTGCTTAGTTATGCAATCCAAAATAATTCTCTGTTGCACCAAAAGTCAGTTTGGAGACTTGGGGGCTGTAATCTCTGAATGCCCAATCATTTTGAAGTATTCATGCAATAATTATGCAGAACTTTTCCCAAAGAAAATAATGGTATGGTACAGTCCAATATCATATAGATTAGTTTGGACAACAAAAGGCAAGTGGGAGAGATGACAGTGTTTGAGACCTGAGGAAGGGTCATCGGACCCGAAGCATTAACTCAGATTTTTTTCCTCTGCAGATGCTATCAGTCTTGCTGAGCTTTTCCAGCAACTTCAGTTTTTGTTGGAGATCTTGTAGCAGCTTTTTTTCTTTATTCATTCATGAGATGGGGGCATTGCTTTTAGGCAGCATTTATTGCTCATCCCTAATTGCCCAGAGGGCAGTTTAGAGTGAACCACATTTTTGTGGGTCTGGCGTCAGATGTAGGTCACACAGGTAAGGATGGCAGCTTCCTTCCCTAAAGGGCATTAGCCATGGAGCAGAAGGAGGCTGTGTGTTGGGAAAATGAGCATGTGTGTATATAGTGGAGATCAAAGGTGATGTGATGTATGAAACCGAATTAATAATGTTTATTTGATATTTAATGTGAAAAAATGGTTGAAACTTGTTCAATTCATTATCAATTGTTTGATTTTTAGTTGGAAACTCCTGTCTTAGTTCGTCATCTATTAAATCTTAATTATTCAACATGTATTCAGGTTCTTCTATATTCTATTTTGGAAACAGAGTAGAGGGTTTACTTATCATAAATTAACAAATATGTCTTATTGATAGATTGCAAGCTAAAAATTTAATGTAAATGTTTGTAAGCAATTTTTATATTTGTGCTTTTTAACCATCTAGAACAAGAAATTAAACATAAATTTGAAAGTCAATATTAACATGCGATTGCATCATCTCACAAAAGTGTGTGAAAAAGTAAGTCCCTGAAAATCAAAGATCAACATGAGATTATCTCATGAAGAGAACTCTAAAAGTTGTTTTAAGTCCCAGTTTGAATTAATTTCACTGACAGGTTCTTTCTTTTCTCCTATACTTGGAAGTAATTCAAGTTCTAAGGTCCACTATGGATTCACAACATCTTATTGAATCAAGAAAGTTTGTTCATGTTGTTTCTCAAGGGCAGTCATCAGAACATAGAGAAACAAAAAAGAAATAGGAGCAGTAGTAAACCATCAAACCCACTGCACCATTGAGTACGATGATGGCTGACATTTGGCTTCAAATCTACAGGTAACATTTTCCCAAAGATCAGCTAAATCTTGGTTCTGGGGAGTTTCACGGAGGGTTTCTCTCTGTGAGCTTAAACAAGTTATCTCAGGCAATTCTCTGTAGATCACATTATTATGCATTGACCATGCGTCTATGTTGCTCCCTCATGCTATTCTACCAATGGTAGAACTACATGTTACAGTTGGAGCTTGTCAGAATTTCTGGCACAGATGCCATCTTTAAACTTCAGCTGGTCAGGTACAGCCAGTCAGGAGCTTCTTTTCACAGTGCACATATTGTCAGAGGGATGAAAAAGAAAAGCTTCTGTGGGCACATAAGTAGCATGTATGACACTTCATTGCAAATACATTCCACATTTGTAAATGTATTCTCACTCATTTGGTCATCTATCAATGCCACTGCAGCTATAAGAATCAAGCTGCACACCTCACCTATCCTTAGCACCACACCATCTTAGACCTCTGTTTAAGGGAATGTTACACTATCCCTAATGCTCAGTGTAGCATACAATCTTCTAATTTTCCTGCGTCAGGACATACATATGCTGAGAATCTTCAAATGACTAAAAATGTTCACAGATATATAACAAGTGCAAAAGTGAAGTATTAATCAACCATCAGAGCAAAGATCCTCACATTTAATCAATGAAAGACTTATTTGTTTTTATTCATTCATAGCATGTTCACATTTCTGGTTAGGCCAGCATTTATTGACCATTCCTAGTTCCCCAGAGGGCATTGTGGTTGGCTTTTAAATGCCCTAAAGGACAGTAGTGAGCCAGATATGACAATTGGCAATGGTTACGTGTTCACCATTAGGCCTGCTCTTTATTCCAGATTGTATGGAATTTAAATGTCATCATCTACGATGGCGGGATGCAAACTGAGGTTCCTACAGTGTTGACGTAGGGTTCTGTTATTATTATACATTATCATGCCCTCTCTGCTAGGGTGCAAAGGTTTGTGCATTTCAATACATCTTGGGAAGTTTGGGTTTGCAGTCGATCTCTGTCATAGACCTTCTCACACAAAAATAACACTTTCATAGTGCAATTACAGTAACTTGGAGGATTTAGGAGTTATTGTGCTGGAATAGAACCTTTTCACAGTGAGGCAGAGCGGTTTTATGTTTTGTGAAATCAAACATTACCAAATGATGGTTACAGTCAAGTGCTGCCAATCAGCCTTCTTTCTACTCTTCTTAAATAACCAATTTATTGACTCCCGAATAGGGATTCTCCTTTCCACACTGAGCCCATTTATTTACCAAGTGGTAGAGAATGAACAAGAAGAAGCACTTGTCTTAACAAGATGAAGCTGATTACATGATAACAGGTACAAGAGAAACAGTCTGAGTTATTATGTTTAACTAGCCGATCAGCAGACACTGATAATGCATCTATCTCCTTCTTGATCGAGGCTCCTTTTCTCTTCGCCCAAAACTGTATGGCATCATTCGAGTGGGTGGCCCAAAATGCCATATCAAATAGTAACCATAAAACCATTGTTCAGTCTTGGGGAAAAAAAAACTCATCTGGCTCACTATTCTCCTTCAGAGAAAGAGAATCTCCCATCCACACTGAGCCTATGCTAGCCTACATGTGACTCCAGAGCCACAGCAATTGGTTTGACTCTCAACTGCCCTCTGAATGGCCAGATAGCCACTCAGTTGTACCAATCACTATGAAGTCTCAATAAAGAAATGAAAATGGAAGAACCCCTGACATCGACCTCAGCACCGGAAAAGACAACAGCAGACACTTGCTAAGTCCTCCTTACTAACATCAGGAGGCTAAGTGCCAAAATTTGGACAGTTGTCTCACAGACTAGTCAAGCAACAATCTGGCATAATCATACTCATGGAATCATACTTTACAAACAATGTACCAGACACCACCATCACCATCCATTGACATATCCAGTGCCACTGGTAGGACAGACCCAGCAGAGGTGGTGCACAGTGGTATACAATTGGGAGGGAGTTGCTCTGAAAATACTCAGCATTAGCTTTGGCCCCCCGATGTCTCATGGCCTCATGTTAAACATGTCTCATGGCTGATTACTACATGCTGCCCCCCCTCAACTGATGAATCAATGCTCCTCTATATTGACCAACACCTTGAGGAAGCACTAAGGGTGGCATTGATGCAAAGTGTATTCTGAGTCGGGGTTTTCAATGTCCATTACCAAGAGTGGCTTGGTTGAGGTGATCAGGCCCTAAAAGACATAATTGCTCAACTGGGTCTGCAGCAAGCGGTGAGGGAATCAACAAGAGGGAAAAACAGAGTTGACCTCTTCCTTATTAAGCTGCTGTCTACAAATGTTTCTGCCCTTGGCAGTATCGGTAAGAGTGATCACTGCATAGTCTTTGTGGAAACAAAATCCCACCCACACTTTGAAAATAGCTTCCATCACACTGTGTGGTATCATCATTGTATGAAATGGGACAAACTTAGAAAGGATCTAGCAACTCAAGGCAGGATATCCATGAGGTGCTATGGGCGTTCTGCAGCAGAAGAATTTTACTCCAGCACAAGTTGTAATCATATGGTTCAGCAGATCCCCTACTTAAATATTGGTTTCAAAACAATGGAGAATTTCTGGTTGCAGCAGAAGCGCGAGCGGGAGCTTGGACCAGGGGCCAGTCAGGAAGCCGGTGAGTCACTGCTTTTAAATCTTTAAAAAGCTTACCTCGTGAATAGGCGGAGCGAACGCTGAGCAGAAACTGACTCGAGAATGCTGAGTAAGTGAGGTAATATATTTGTGCGGTTGCCGTACCTGAAACACTACTCGGGTAGTGCCTCCCACCCATCCTCCTCCTCGAACCAAAAAGAAGGGTTCTGTGTGCCAGATTGGTAAGGTAAATAGTTTATTTTTTATTCTTTATTTTTGAACAGTCTCTTTGGGAATTTAGAATAATGGGAATGGAGGTCAGGGCAGTTGAATGTTCCTCCTGCAGAATGTGGGAGGTATGGGTCACCACGAGTGTCCCTGCTGACTACATCTGTGGGAAGTGCACCCAACTCCAGCTCCTCGAAAACCGCGTTAGGGAACTGGAGCTGGAGCTGGATGAACTTTGGATCATTCGGGAGGCAGGGGTGTTATTGAGAGGAGTTACATGGAGGTAGTCACTCCTCACTGCTCCCTCAGTACTGTCCCTTCGACAGCACACTGCCCCCCCAGTACTGTCCTTTCGACAGCACACTGCTCCCCCAGTACTGTCCCTTCGACAGCGCACTACTCCCCCAGTACTGTCCCTTTGACAGCTCACTGCTCCCCCAGTAGGCCCGAAACATCAGCTTTTGTGCTCCTGAGATGCTGCTTGGCCTGCTGTGTTCATCCAGCTTCACACTTTGTTAACAAGAAAAAGGCAGATGGGTTACGGTCAGGGGGCGGAAAGGGAACCGGCAGGCAGTGCAGGGATCCCCTGTGGCCATTCCCCTCAACAATAAGTATAGAGTTTTGGACACTGTTGGGGGAGGCGACTTACCAGGGGAAAGCAGTGGGGCACAGGTCTCTGGTGCAGAGTCTGTCCCTGCTGCTCAGAAGGGAAGGGGGGAGAGGAGCAGAGCAGAGGTCATTGGGGACTCCATAGTTAGGGGGACAGATCGGAGGTTCTGTGGGGACAAGAGAGACTCTCGGTTAGTGTGTTGCCTCCCAGGTGCCAGGGTGCATGATGTCTCTGATCGTGTTTTTGGGATCCTTAAGGGGGAGGGGGAGCAGCCCGAAGTTGTGGTCCACATAGGAACCAACAACATAGGTAGGAAGAGAGATGGAGATTTAGGGCAGAAATTCAGGGAGCTAGGATGAAAGCTGAGAGCTAGGACGAACTGAGTTGTTGTCTCTGGTTTGTTGCCCGTGCCACGTGCTAGTGAGGCAAGGAATAGGGAGAGAGAGAGGAGTTGAACACGTAGCTACAGGGATGGTGCAGAGGGAGGGTTTTGGATTCTTGGATAATTGGGGCTCTTTCTGGGGTAGGTGGGACCTCTACAAGCAGGATGGTCTTCACCTGAAACAGAGGGGTACCAATATCCTGGGGGGGAAATTTGCTAAGACTGTTCGGGTGGGTTTAAACTAATTCAGCAGGGGGATCGGCACCAAAATTGTAGTTCGAGTATAGAGAAGGTTGAGAGTAGGGAGGGCCAAAATAAAGTTCCAGGGATGCAAGATGGCACCGGCAAGCAAGAAGTTGGTTTGAAGTGTGTCTACTTCAACGCCAGGAGCATCCGGAATAAGGTGGGTGAACTTGCAGCATGGGTTGGTACCTGGGACTTCGATATTGTGGCTATTTCGGAGACATGGATAGAGCAGGGACCGGAATGGTTATTGTAGGTTCCGGGATTTAGATGTTTCAGTAAGAACAGAGAAGATGGTAAAAGAGGGGGAGGTGTGGCATTGTTGGCCAAGGACAGTATTACAGTTGCAGAAAGGATGTTTGGGGACTTGCCAACTGACGGAGTATGGGCTGAGGTTAGAAACAGGAAAGGAGAAGTCACCCTGTTGGGAGTTTTCTATAGGCCTCCGAATAGTTCCAGATATGTAAAGGAAAGAATAGCAAAGATGATTCTTGACAGGAGTGAGAGAGACAGGGTAGTTGTCACGGAGGACTTCAACTATCCAAATATTGACAGGGAGCACTACAGTTCGAGCACTATAAATGGGTCAGTTTTTGTCCAGTGTGTGCAGGAGGGCTTCCTGACACAATATGTAGACAGGCCAACAAGGGGAGAAGCCACATTAGATTTGGTACTGGGTAATCAGCCCAGCCAGGTGGTAGATTTGGAAGTAGGTGAGCACTTTGGTGATAGCGGTCACAATTCTGTTATGTTTACTTTAGTGATGGAAAGGGATAGGCGTATACCACTGGGTAAGAGTTACAGCTGGGGGAAAGGCAATTACGAGGAGATTGGGCAAGATTTAGGGAGCATAGGATGGGGAAGGAAACTGCAGGGGATGGGCACATTAGAAATGTGGAGCTTATTCAAGGAAAAGCTCCTGTGTGTCCTAGATAAGTATGTACCTGTCAGGCAGGGAGGAAGCTGTAGAGCACGGGAGCCGTGGTTTACGAAGGAAGTGGAATCTCTGGTCAAGATGAAGAAGAAGGTTTATGTTAGGATGAGATGTGAAGTCACAGTTAGGGCGCTTGAGGGTTACAATGTACCCAGGAAAGACCCCAAGAGAGAGCTCAGAAGGCCAGGAGGAGACATGAGAAGTTGTTGGCAGATAGGATCAGGGTAGACCCTAAGACTTTCTATCGGTATATAAGGAATAAAAGAATGACGACAGTAAGATTAGGGACAATCAAGGATAGTAGTGGGAAGTTGTGTGTGGAGTCAGAGGAGATAGGGGAAGCGCTAAATGAATATTTTTTGACAGTATTAACTATAGAAAATGACAATGTTGTCGAGGAGAATACTGAGATACAGGCTACTAGACTAGGTGGGATTGAGGTTCACAAGGAAGGGGTATTAGAAATCCTACAGAGTGTGAAGATAGATAAGTCCCCTGGGCTGGATGGGATTTATCCTAGGATCCTCTGGGAAGCCAGGGAGGAGATTGCCGAGCCTTTGGCATTGATCTTTGACTCGTCATTGTCTACAGGAATAGTGCCAGACAACTGGAGGATAGCTGTTCAAGAAGGGGAGTAGAGACAACCCTGGTAATTATAGAGCAGTGAGCCTTACCTCAGTCGTTGGTAAAGTGTTGGAAAAGGTTATAAGAGACAGGATTTATAATCATCTAGAAAAGAATAAATTGATTAGGGATAGTCAGCACGGTTTTGTGATGGGAAGGTCATGCCTCACAAACCTTATTGAGTTCTCTGAGAAGGTGACCAAACAGGTAGATGAGAGTAAACCGGTTGATGTGGTGTATATGGATATCAGCAAGGCGTTCGATAAGGTTCCCCACAGTAGGCTATTGTACAAAATGTGGAGGAATGGGATTGTGGGAGATACAGCAGTTTGGATCAGAAATTGGCTTGCTGAAAGAAGAGAGAGGGTGGTAGTTGATGGGAAATGTTCATCCTGGAGATCAGTTACTAGTGGTGTACCGCAAGGGTCAGTGTTGGGTCCACTGCTGTTTGTCATTTTTATAAATGACCAGGATGAGGGTGTAGAAGGATGGGTTAGTAAATTTGCAGACGACTCTAAGGTCGGTGGAGTTGTGGATAGTGACGAAGGATGCTGTAGGTTGCAGAGAGACATAAATAAGCTGCAGAGCTGGGCTGAGAGGTGGCAAATGGAGTTTAATGCGGACAAGTGTGAGGTGATGCACTTCAGTAGGAGTAACTGGAATGCAAAGTACTGGGCTAATGGTAAGATTCTTGGAAGTGTAGATGAGCAGAGAGATCTCGGTGTCCATGTACACAGATCCTTGAAAGTTGCCAACCAGGTTGACAGGGCTGTTAAGAAGGCAAGGTGTTTTAGCTTTTATTAATAGAGGGATCGAGTTCCGGAACCAAGAGGTTGTGCTGCAACTGCACAAAACTCTGGTGCGGCCGCACTTGGAGTATTGCTTATGGTTCTGGTCACTGCATTATAAGAAGGATGTGGAAGCTTTGGACAGGGTGCAGAGGAGATTTACTAGGATGTTGCCTGGTGTGGAAGGAAGGTCTTACGAGGAAAGGCTGAGGGACTTCAGGCTGTTTGCATTAGAGAGAAGAAGGTTGAGAGGTGACTTAATTGAGGCATATAAGATAATCAGAGGGTTAGATAGGGTGGATAGTGAGAGCCTTTTTCCTCGGATGGTGATGGTGAGCATGAGGGTCATAGCTTTAAATTGAGGGGTGAAAGATATCGTACAGATGTCTGAGGTGGTTTCTTTACTCAGAGAGTAGTAAGGGAATGGAACGCTTTGACTGCAACGGTAGTAGATTCGCTAACTTTACGTACATTTAAGCCGTTATTGGACAAGCATATGGACGTACATGGAATAGTGTAGGTTAGATTGGCTTCAGGTTGGTATGACAGGTCGGCACAACATCGAGGGCCGAAGGGCCTGTACTGTGCTGTTATGTTCTATGTTCTATGTTCTATGTTCTAATGTATGCCAGGGACAGCATCAGGCATACCATTTCAACCAAGCCATTATACAACAGGAGCTGAGTTCAAGGTGGATGAGGTTTTTTGTCATTCTTCAAGTGTCCAGAATTAACTGCATACAAAGCTTGAGGATAAAATGATGATATTTGGTGTCAAGAATGCACTGTAAGTAACTGGTGCATAAGAGACTGTATGAACCTGTAAGCTGCAAAGCGAACACAGAAAGTGATATAGTTATTGGAAGGCCAGTCAGGTAAGGTAATGGTCTTGGAGTCAAACAATGACTGATTTGTTTGAGAAATCATTAAACATGACTTCCACTTTGCAATTGTCTGAGGCAACACATTCATAAAGCTGTCAAAGTTATATGCAAGGTTAATTTGTCAGACAGTTCTAATGTCACAATCTTCCTGTATTCTGGTGAGCTTCCTTTACTGTACACCATGCTGTTATGTGAATTCCAGAAGTTGTCTGACATGATTTTGCTTCATCCCATTTCCTGAGTTGGAAACCATGCCTCGAGTATTGGAGAGGTACTGAATACAGGCTGCCACTGCACTGCCAAAAGTCTACAACAAGAAAATGCTCCCAGATAACACAAGAAGAAACAAACATACAACAGTAACTGTTAAGCATTATTTGCAGATATGTAAAATAAAAACAGTTTGGATGAAGTTATGCTTCTGATCTTTAGGCATTTGATACAAAGGGGCCTGGGCAGACCAGAAGAGCCCCTGGGTTCCGCTTCTGGGCCTGACCAGGCTGCCCATAAACATGTCCAGACAGATGGCTGTGGAAGGGTCAAGTCTATGAACTGTCTACCCCTCTTCTGGGTTATGTTTGTGCTGTGTGTTGTGGGAGAGGGAACACACAGTGTTGATCAATGCTCTTGATGCCTTTAGAGAGAAGTGGGCACTGCAGGGCAGTACAGTGCTTTATCTCCCACTCCACATTCATTTTGATTTAGTTCCATCCCGTTCTCCCTATATCCTCAATTTTGATGGTTTGCATTGATCATAATGGGCTTTGCTTGTCAATATCCAAATGGCTACATAAGTGTTTTTACTGGCGGTGGATACTGGTTAAGCAAAAAACAAATAGAGATCATGGTAATTTTGGGACTGGGAAGGTCATTGAGTTATGTGTGATGACACTTTTGGAGAGAAGGGTAAAAAATACAAAAGCTGCCCTCGGGGTCTTGTGGCATTGTGATAGTAACCACTGCCTTGGAGGAACATGGTCTGGGTTCAAGGCTAATCTTCTCCAAAGATGTATCATAACATTTCTGAACAGATTGATTAGAAAATATTAAAAAGGGACAATCCAGCTAATTTCTTTTGTTTGCAAAACACAAATTGAAGAATTTTGTTGAACAACTGCAGATTTTTTTTCAGTCTACAAGTTGGATGTGATCAGTGAGGCAACAGAGTTTTGTTTTATTTGTCCATAGGAAGAGGGTGTTGCTGGCTAGGTCAGCATTCATAGTCCAGAGGGCAGTTAAGAGCCAAGCACATCACTGCAGATCTGGTGTCACATGTCGGCCAGATCAGTTAAATCATGGCGAATTTCCTTCCCTAAAGGAATTAGTGAACCAGACAGTGTTTTGTTTTGCTTCTAAAATGGATACATGGCTATTATTAGATTCTTAATTCCAGATTTTTTTAACTGAATTCAAATTTCACCACCCGCTGTGGCAGGATTTGAATTCAGGGCCCCAGAACATTATCCAAGTCTCTAAAGAACAGTCCAGCAATAAGGCAACTACACCATCACTTCCCCACTAACTGACTACTAACTGATTGTCCTTTGAAAGAGATGTCAATTACTTGTTTGCCTGAATTGTTTTTTTTTCCCCTGTACTGTGATATTCTATGATTCTAGAGGTGCTTTCTTTTCTGAAATTGGGATAAATTCCATTGTTGGTAGATAAAGGGGACTTGTCTCAGTGTTAATAGTGGCAATGGCTATTTGGTCAATCAATGTGTTGAAGGAGGGGGTTTATTTTGAAAATTATAATAGGGCTTATTTAATGTGCAAAGAATATGTTACAGGGTCATAGAGTGAAAAAGAGCTACAAGAGCAGAAGAAGTGCCCTCCGGCCCATCACATTTGCTCAGGTTAAAACCAACCATTTAACTGTTCCACTGAAACTGTTGTAATCCCTTCCATTCTGAAGTCTTTCCAAAACTGATAAACAAAATTACACCAAGCGACAAGACTTATTTTACATGCAGCTTGCATTCTAGAGCAATGGATAGTGATGGTAGAGACTCAAACATTTATTTCATAGCACGGTTGACCAGGAATTTCTCCCACTCTTAATGCCTGCCATTGGCATGTATTCAAAGGGTTTGCAAGTTGTTTTTCAACCTGTGCTTATGTTATGATGCATTTTATTTGATATTAAGTCCTCTGCTGGAACTCCAACTAGGACCGTTTTGCTTGGAAGCAGGGACTTCAAACTGCAGACTATTTCTTGAACAAGATGCAATTAGTGTTAGATATTTACAAAAAAAAGTTATTTTTTCCAGGAAAACCCAATAAGTCACAGATGATTAATAACACAAATTAGAACATAGCACATAGATAGAACAAATTATGTCCAAAATATAGAACAAATTATGTACACAAAATCAATCCCAGGTACTTAGAGTGGTATGACGAACTAGGAAGTTGCACAAATATCTTCACTCTAGCCAGGACTTACGGCAGCCTATTATACAGCCTTTTATTTTGAATGGGACACAGTGTAGTGTACCTTTGGTGCCAAGCAGTCACATGGACTACATTTCACACTCTAGTACATTATAGGCCTCAAGGATTTGTGATGCTTGATTAGGCAGGGAATGGAGACTATAATTTCAGCACATCAGACATTCACTATTGCATTATCAGTCCCGGAGCACATCTAAAATGGCAATGCATTTCATGTCTCAGCACTTCAGATTGATAAGCACAGAAATTAATCCATTCTCCTGAGGACAATGCTCCAATTATATGAAAAATTCCTATTCCCCTGTATGTACTTAATGAAGCAATGGTTAACGTATAGTTTGTAACAGAAGTGTAAGGGTTGTAATCATAAGAACTTAGAGAAACCACTTCAGCATCAAAAGGCTTATATTATCACTAGCATCATTTGATTGTGTTACAGTATGTAAACACACATCAAGCTAACTGTTAGTCTACAATATAATAACCAAACTAACGTTTTGTTTAGGTCTTAGGCTCATTTTGCATTTGATTTTCAATTTATACTGCACAAAACCCATCAGTACAAATGTTCTTCTATAACCCCTCATTTTTTTCCACTACAGGTCTGTACCCTATGCAACCTCCAGTGTAAATATGTCATCCCACCCCAACAACTCTTCATTCTTCAAAGGTATTAAGTCTTGACTGGGGCCCAATTCAAATATCTAAAGTTTATGCTTCCAAGACCTAGGACTTGGAGCAACACTTCAACTGTCAGCATTGGTCACAAGTTAGTGAACAGGAGAGGAAATCCCACCCCATATTTCACTTCAAAAGGGGCATAATCCATATAGTATAGGTCATAGATCAACTATAACATGCGCTGCAGACGTCACATTGACAGGAGTCTATATCTTCAATCCTGCTTTTCTACATGGTTTATCTCCTAGCAAAATTTGTAGATGATAAAAAAATCTTCAAAACACTGGAAACAATGAGGAGGATAGTGTCAAAATTCAAAAGGATATAGACAGGTTGATAGATAGAACAGAAAAGTAGCAGGTGAAATTCAATGCACAGAAGCATGAGATGATATTTCATTTTGGGAGGAAGAATGCAGAGTGGCAAAAAGAAAAATAAAGAACACAATATTTAACAGAATGCAGGGGGGTCAAGCCTAGGGTGGATATGTGCACAGACCACTGAAGATGGAAAGAAATGTCCATCAATTTGAAATGGAGTACAAAAGAAGGACATTTTGTAAAACCAATATATCCACTGGTATAGTCTTAACAGGAATATTGTTTCAGTTCCGGGCAACACATTTTTGGCAGGACTTGATTTGTTAGAAGAGGGCACGAGAAAGATTTATGAGGATGAACCCAGGAATAGAAGATTCCAGTTTTAGATATAGTGGAGAAATTTGCAACGCTATCCTTGGAGGATCGAAGATTGAGATGAAATTTGATGGAAGCACTCAAAATCACCAGGAATTGGATCAGAGTAGATAGGCAGAAACTGTTCCCATTTGTGACAGAATTGAGAACAAGGCGGCACAGGTCTACACTGACAAAAGAAACATTGATTAACAAGAGGAACAACTTTTTATTTTCCTGCATTGTATTTGGAATAGACTGAGTCAGAGCATGGGAAAGGCAGGATCAGTGTGAGATTCAAGGCAGAATTGGACCATTGTATGAAAAGAAAGGCTTGCAGGGAAAAGTGGAAAAGACAGGGAATGGTACTCAGTGAATTTCTCTTTCAAAGGGACAATGGGTTGAGAGTCATCCTTGTGGGTTGTAACCATTCCTTAATTATGTGACTGTTTAATCTTGTCGACACATTGAAGGGGCTGTATAAATGTTGTCCTGTGAATTGATTAAATCACCACCCTGAATACAGGAAGCAACTTTGATGCCTTTAGATGTGCCGCTTTTTCGTTATTCCTTTGTTTCATGAAAAGAGAGTGGAATAGCACT
The DNA here is from genome assembly GCF_030684315.1 of Stegostoma tigrinum. NCBI lineage: Eukaryota > Metazoa > Chordata > Chondrichthyes > Orectolobiformes > Stegostomatidae > Stegostoma > Stegostoma tigrinum. Next base: position 107,537,777 of record NC_081358.1, on the reverse strand, counting down.
GGCAGAACAGACAATAAGGTAATAGAACATGAATATACATGTGAAACAAAATCCTACAGTAATTATATTCAGACTTAGGCAGAGAGTTGAAGTATGTATTTGCAATTTGTCAGTACATGATGTAGCAAAGCAGTTGGCTTCGGTGCACTCATGAGAATTAATTTCCTGCACTGAAGAGAAAAGATTTTCTGGGATTGCATCTTGTTGATGGTTTAGCAGCATTGGTTATATTTCTACATTTGCATGGAGGTCATTGCAAAGGTATTGCGTCTCAAAATTCGGAAGCTTCTGAAAGGGAGCATTTGACGAGCCAACATCAAAATATTGAGGCTTGATGCTCTGGAGCTGGTGGCCCTGAGACCTCATTGTCATGAAGCCACTGCTACAGGCTGCCTTCTCCACACACTGGTTAAGACTGAAACAGAATCAGGGCCAACTCTACAAGTAAACATAGTGAGTGGTCAGGGAAAGGGAAATCGTTGTACTTAGTTTATTATCTCCATATGGAGACCAAACTTCCAACATTTTCTGTGCAAGCCTCAGAACAAACAGGATCATTGATGTACCTACAGGATTGTAAAAAGAGAAATGAGAGAGGTTTACATTTCCAATGGTGCATTTCACAACAACACTACACACAGGACCTGTCCAATGAATCACTGATCTGCAGGTAGTGCTCCCAGCACTAAGTGCAGTGACAGATATTTTTAGGGGTACAAACCTGCTGGGTCAAGCTCCAATCTACCAGGTAAGAAGTGGCCATTGGTATTCTGAACATATCATGAACTGCCATGCTAAAGTCTTGCCCTGGCAGTTACTGCTATCTAGTCAAAAGTTGGCGCCTTCTGAGAACTGGAGATCCAGGCTGCAAAGCCACAAAAGGTGGCAATAACACGTAGGTGAGTTGAATTTGTTTTAGTGAGCCACGGTTTAAGGAGGTCACCCTCTCCACTTGACATCCATGTCACCATTTGCTCTCAGGCTAGGTCGAATGGGCACCTCCAATTTCGTGGTTTCCCTGTTATTTTTCTCAACTGCAGGGAAGTCATGGCACTTGGGCTGAGGCGGTGGTTTGAGGTCAAGTAGCTATAAATTGATCACTTAAGGGTCTTAATTGTTGGGAAGTCAGAAAGGTGACCCATACACTTTCCAGTTCAGAACTTATTGCCGAGGTGTTAGGAGCTGGCCATTTTTGCAGTGCCAACCCGCTTTAAGTATTTGCTCTTCCCAACACATTACCCCCACTTCCTCCTCATGGGAAAACCCTATCCATTTTAAATATACGAAAAGTGATGACCCATTTTCATACAACAATGTCTAGAAACATAAAATGATGGTAACCAGATATTCTATTTTAGCGATATTGATTCAGAGCTAAATATTGGCTGGGATTCCATGGATAATGTTCTGTGAGCTGTGATGTTCTTCTAGAAGAGAATGCAACTGTGCACGCTCCTGGTGTGCATCTTCATCCACTGCAAATATGGGCACAAAGATCAGTGAGCTTCCAACAGATTTAAAATCAATTTAAATGAAAATGTGGAAATTGCTGTTGGGCAAGTTGATTAGAAGGTCAGAATCCTCTGGGTTCCGTCTACATTGAAATATAAGCTGAATAGTACTATTGTGGATTTGTTTCATGGCAATATTACTTTCTGTTTTCCCATTGACATGACTGCAAATTTCTCAAATGAACACGGAATGTGAATGCATTCAATTTCTAATGATGTAAATTGATGGTATGGAAGTTACATCCCTTTTGTGTAAATGGATTGCAGAGGCAACTGAAGTTGGAGATAATGACTGAAGATTGGCTGTGAAACATGAACTGTTATGCTTCAGCACCTTCAGCAGAGAAGGGAAGGAAATTTGAACAAAGGAAATGCAGAGATGTTGATGGGTCTCCTTTCTAGTGTATGTATGATGTCAGAGCATTTTCTTTTGTATTTGATCAATGTATTCTGGAATTGAAGTTTGTTGAATCTGCAGGGGTGTCAACAAAGGAAATCAGAGGCTATGAGGTAAAGTGCACCATCTACTCATTTCTACCCTCTCTTTGTTGCATGTCACACCTACACACTCCCACACATCCAGCAGTAGGTTCAGAAGGTCCCATGAATCTTACACATTATGACAGCAAACTATTTTATGTAAGCTTGATTGTCTCTCCTCCAGACTACAGCAGATGCACACAGAACACATATTTATTCGCAAATTCCCTAATATTTAATTTGTGCCTTTTTGATTTTGAGATTCCATAGCCTCCATCAAGCTTTGATCTATTTTACATATTTTTCAATAAGAAACAAATTGAGTGTAACACAGAATTATTAATAATTATGAACAATTGTTCTGACTTAATGAATTAGCAAGGATATGTGGCAATTATTGTAATGGCTCCTTTGAGGGGAACAGTGCCACATCTCTGTGGTCACTAGTTCATATCAACACTCATATGCAGGCATATGGATTTAAGATTTCAATAATATTCTCAGTGTTTAGCTAACTCTTAGTGAGTCATTCCCCACTCATATTTTTAAATAGTTGCCTTATCTTGGAAGAGAATGAGGAGAAGAAGCAGAATTTTCAGTTTGCTAGGCAGGCTCGTAGTGCCCCCTATTGATGGAACTGTGTTGTAGTAAATGACTGTGTTGTCGGAGTGTTATGTGATTGTGTTGCTCACATTTTGCGTATTTATGCAAAATTTAATAGCGTAATGGTACATTGTAATTGACAGCACTACAATATTTTTGTTATATCAGTGGAAAAAGTTACTTTACAAAATATTTTCGAATATAATGTGGTTTATGTTGTTAAAATTAATGTTCAGTAAATAGTGAAACATCTACTGATTTTATAATCATACATTTGAGGGTGGTATAGTGGTTCAGTGGCTAGCATTGCTGTTGCACAGCAACAGGGACCTGGGTTCAATTCTAACCTTAGGCAGTTGTCTGTGTGGAGTTGACATGTTCTCCCTGTGTCTCTGTGTGTTTTCATTGGGCGCTTAGGTTTCCTCCCACAGTGTAGACTTGAACAGGTCAGGTGGATTAGCCATTCTAAATTGCCCATTGCACACGTTAGGTGGACTAGTCATGGGAGATGTAGGGTTGTGGTGTGGGTTTGAAGGGGAGGTGAGGACTTGATGGGCTGAATGGTCTGCTTCCACATTTCAGGGATTCTTTGAAATCCCTGTGACTGACTTTCATGCTGTTTGCAGTTTAACAGAAAAGTCACGTTTTTCACTAAAGAAAATGCATTATATAGCAGAGGCTGGGGCTATTTAAAAGTAAGTTTTCTTCCAACTATTTTTATTATATTTCCCAATGATGATAACTTTCATATTTATGTATTATGAAATCCCAAGGTGCTTCATAGAGATGGAAACCAAAAGATACACATGGAACAATAGCAAGACATACTATAAAATTTGTGACAAAATAACAACACTTGCAAGTTCCTCCCCAAGATGCTCACCGTCTTGACTTGGAATTATGTCATGACTTCTTCAGTGTTGGAAGATAAATGAACATTAGCCATTCCCACAGAAAAATTATGTCTTATTTGAAAAGTGGCAACTCTGAAAGTACAGCCCTCAGAAGATGGCAGCCTGAATGATGTTAACCATTCAGTACAACTCTACACCAATCTTTTTATTTTTTACTTGTTCACTGGGTGTAGGTGCTGCTAGCTATGGTCCTGCATTCCTTGACCACCCTCAATCGCCCCAAAGAAGATGACTGTGAGCCAACTTCTTCAACCATTGCAGCTCCTGGGGCTGGGCAGGCAAACTCACAGTGCTGATAAGACAGGGGTAAGTTCCAGGAATCTGACACAGTGGTGGAACAGAAATGGTAATATATTTTGAACTGAGGGTTGTGTGTAGTTTAGAGATGAAACTGTGGGTGGTGATATCACCTAAGATAAAAGGAAATCAATGAACGGTTACACTTGAGAAGGATTGGTAGATGTCACAAATAAATTACACACCCATCTATTAGCATCTTTCTATCTGTAAGATAATGGAAAGAAGTTGCCACAAGATACAAGCGCAACATATGAAGCCGCCAAGTAGTGGTGTAAGTTCACAAAGTGTGGGCATGGAAGAGCACAGGAGGTCAAGCAGCATGAAGTTGTTGTTTTTGCCATTGATGCCTTTTGAGAAGCGTCTGTAGCTACTAGCCATTGTTGTATTATTGCCAGCCCGCACAAGTTGCTGCAATTCTTTTCCCAGCTGGTGATAAGCAGTGCAATAGCTAATGTTTAGAGCCTTCATGTCATGCATGCTAGCACCAGTGAAGTAGAAACTTTGTCCCTCCACTGCTATGGTACCATCTTGAGTATACCACCAACTTCCATCCTGCAGATATGTCCAATCCATTACTGATAATGGGAACTGCAGAAGCTGGAGAATCCAAGAGAACAAAGTGTGGAGCTGGATGAACACGGCAGGCCAAGCAGCATCTCAGGAGCACAAAAGCTGACGTCTCGGGCTTAGACCCTTCATCGGAGCTTTGTTGTCTCCAAACCATTCCTGCTGCCTCTCTTTCGTTATTGCCAACAAACGTGTTAGCACTGCCTTTGAGAGCTCTGCACATTTGTAACTTTGTCCTAGCAGGATATATCAATGATATAGACAAACACTGAAGGTGAAAATAAACTTTAAAACAGAAATACATTGCAAGTTGATAAGCATATGAAACAGTTATGTGAACCTTGCTCAGATTTTGTTTCTTTCTAAGTCTTTTCCGTTCGTTATATGCCAGGGAATTCCAATACCTTCAATTTCAGACACATCATGCATTATAAAGGATAACAAGGTGTAGAGCTGGATGAACACAGCAGGCCAAGAGGCACCAGAGGAGCAGGAAGGCTGAAGTTTCGGGCCTAGACCCTTCTTCAGAAATTATAAGGCAATATAGGGCTTTCCTAGGACAGGCATAACACAGGGAGGGTCAAGGAAACAATGCATTCACTGCTCACAATGTAGTCTCCACTACACCGGAGAAACAAAGCATAGACTGGGTGACCGCTCACAGAACAATTGAATTCTGTTTGCAAAAAAGAACCTGAACTCCTGTTGTCCACCACTTCAACACAGCACCATGTTCCCTGGCCAACATTTCTGTCACAGGTTTGCTATAGTGCTCCAGCGGAGCTCAGCACAAGCTGGAAGAACAGCACCTAATTTCCTGCTTGGGACCCTGCAGCCTGCTGAACTCACGCACTCCAAACTCCAAATTTTCCCCCACAGAACATGCAGTCCTCCGCTCCCTCCACTCCAATCCCAAACTCGCCATAAAACCCACAGACAAGGGAGGCGCAGTTATAGTTTGGCACACTGACATCTACATCACCGAGGCCAGGCGCCAACTCTCTGACACCTCCTCCTACCGCCCCCTTGATCATGACCCCACCCCCGACTACCAAACCATTATATCCCAAACCATCCACAACCGCATCACCTCAGGTGACCTCCCACCCGCAGCCTCTAACCTCATTACTCCCCAACCCCGCACTGCCCACTTCTATCTCCTTCCCAAAATCTACAAATCTGGCTGCCCTGATCAACCCATTGTCTCCGCCTGCTCCTGCCCTACCGAACTTATCTCCATCTATCTCAACTCCATTTTCTCCCCCTTAGTCCAGGAACTCCCTACCTACGTCCATGATGCCACCCACGCCCTCCACCTCTTCCAGGACTTCCAATTCCCCAGTCCCCAACATCTCATCTTTATCATGGACATCCAGTCCTTGTACACCTGCATTCCCCATACAAATGGCCTAAAGGCCCTCCGCTTCTTCCCTTCCCGCAGGCCCGACCAGTCCCTCTCCACTGACACCCTCATCCGCTTAGCTGAAATCGTCCTCACGCTCAACAACTTTGCTTTCAATTCCTCCCACTTCCTACAGACAAAGGGGGTGGTCATGGGTACCCGCATGGGCCCAAGCTATGCCTACCTCTTTGTAGGTTACCTACCTGGCCCTAAACCCGACCTCTTCCTCCGTTACATTGAGCTCGAACAGCTCATGACTTCACCAACACCATCCACCCCAACCTTATGTTCACCTGGACCATCTCTAATACCTCTCTCTCCTTCCTGGACCTCTCTATCTCCATCTCCAGCAACCACTGATGTCCATTTCAAGCTCACCAACTTCCACAGCTAACTAGAATACACCTCCTCCCACCCACCTTCCTGCAAAAGTGCCATCCTCTATTCCCAATTCCTTTGCTTCCACCGTATATGCTCCCAGGATGAGGCATTCCACTCCTGTACATCTCAGATGTCCTCATTTTTCAAGGACACAACTTTACCCTCTCAGTGGTCGAGAACGCCCTCAACTATGTCTCCCGCATTTCCCACAACTCATCCCTCACACTCCCTGCCCGCAATACCAACCAAAGGAGAATCCCCCTCGTCCTCATGTACCACCCCACCAACCTCTGGATCCAACGCATCATCCTCCCCCACTTTCACCATCTGCAATCCGACTCCACCACCAAAGACATTTTTCCCTGCCCACCCTTTCCGAAGGGACCACTCTCTCCGTGACTCCCTTGCCCACTCCACACTCCCCTCCAGCCCCACCTCACCCAGCACTTTTCCCTGCAACCACAGTAAGTGCTACACCTACCTCTACAGCTCCCACCTCACCCCCATCCCAGGCCCCAAGAAGACTTTCCACATCAAGCAGATTGTCAACTGTACATCTGCTAATGTGGCACACTGCATCCACCGTTCCCGTTGTGGCCTCCTCTATATCTGGGAAACCAAGCGAAGGCTTGGGGACCACTTTGCAGAACACTTATGCTCGGTTCACACTAAACAACTGCACCTGCCAGTCGCGAACCATTTCAACTCCCCCTCCCATTCCGCAGATGACATGTCCATCCTGGGCCTCCTGCAGTGCCACAACAATGCCACCCGAAGGTTGCAGGAACAGCACCACATATTCCGCTTGGGAACGCTGCAGCCCAATGGTATCAATGTAGACTTCACAAGCTGCAAAATCTCCCCACCCACTACCGCATCCCAAAACCAGCCCAGTTCGTCCCTGCCTCCATAACCTGTCCTTGCCCCCACCTATCCCCTCCTCCCACCTGAAGACACACCCCCATTTCCTTCCTTTTAACCTCATCCCGCCCCCTTGACCTGTCCATCCTCCCTGGACTGACCTATCTCCCCACCTACACACACCTTTACTGGCTCCATCCCCACCTCTGTGACCTGTCTGCCTCCTCTCCACCTATCTTCTCCTCTACCCATCTTTGATCTGCCTCCCCCTCTCTCCCTATTTATTTCAGAACCACCTTCCCCTCCCCCTTTTCTGAAGAAGGGCCTAGGCCCAAAGCTTCAGCCTTCCTGCTCTGCTGATGCTGCTTGGCCTGCTGTGTTCATCCAGCTCTACACCTTGTTATCCCACTCAAGTGGACTGCTTTGTGCTGGACGGTGTGAAGCTTTTTGAGTGTTGTTGGAGATGCGATCAACTAGGCAAGGGGGATGTATTCTATCGTACTCCCAACTTGTGCCTTGTAGATGGTGGACAGGCTTCAGGAAATGGCCTACTGATTCTGACCTGTTCTTGTAGTCACCTCATCCAAGAGATACAGTTACCTTATAATCCAACAAGGAAGCTCAAAACTAATGAATGTATTATCATTTGTTGAGCTTCTGGCTCCACCTCTGAGGTTTCAGACAACACATTGTAAATCAGTGAACAGATGGCATAGCAGTTAACAATATTTTAATTTAGGATGTGTTTGGTTATGAGTTAATAAATTAAAATGTTTCTAAATTTGGGCTACTATGAGGCACAGTCAAATACCAGTGTGAGAATTCAGATGCTTAAAATGTTTTTGTGGCTAAAGGGTGAAAACAAGGAATCAAATTCTCAGTAAACACAAAGTGCAATCCTCATTCATCAGCTCTTTAATTATGGTGACACACAATATTTTACTGCATGTAGCCTTATTAGGGAGCAAAAAAGAGGGGCCGATATAATTAATAATGAACAATTTGATTATTTGTGTCTTGTTGGCCTCCAGTAGTAGGTGTAATTTTTTTCTCCCAAATACAGGCTAATAGAGTTTTCAAAACTGATGTTTTAAGAAAGTCATTTTGTTTTAAAATCACGTATGTGTGTGACAAGTACACAAATGGCTCACACTAACTCCTATAATCCACCATCTATGTGGCTTTAAAACTCTAGAAGGGATCAGTGAGTTGAATCTTTATCACAATTGATTACCATAATGCTTCTAGCTAATGCTTGAGATTTCCATTCCGTTCCTGTGAGTGTTCTGTTTAGTGGCAGTTCAGAAACGGGACAGGCATTCCAACACACTTTGAGTGAAACAATTAGAATGGAGTCCAGTGCTTGAGTGACAGTAAATGGAAGAACAGGAATACTTTTATCAGAGAAACAGTAAGGCTTTGTGAAGAGGTGAAACTTTGCAGTATTCAACTAGCCATACAGAACAACTATGCATTGCATTCACATGTATTTTTCCCATAATCTAAAAATGGTTAGCTGATTCACAACTATTAAAAAGACAACAGAGCAAAAACTTTTGAAATGCAAGTCTTTTTGAGATTAAGCATTTTAAATTCATAGATTAACTTGGATTGGATTGCTTTTTTAAGTATTACTGAGTGTTTTTATTTCAAATATTTCAGATAAAAGTTGCAAATGGATTTGAGGTTGAGCTACTTCAAATACAAATAAATAGATTATTCCAACAAGCAAAATATCCTATCATCAATAGATAATTCCTAAGTTTTAAATTCTAACTCAGAGACAAAGAGCTTGGCTCTTTAAGCAATGTTTAACCTTTTCTGCAAATGTCACACAATATATGCAGAATCAAATTGTTCTGATTTTAACCCGACTGTCTTCCTGCAATCTTTGTTTTAAGCATGTTCTTCTCTGAAAGACATCGGTCAGGCACTTGCTTCTTAACATGTTTTGCACACTAAAAGTAGGAGCAATCCAACTCGGTGAAATAATGCACCAACACTTTACTTCTGATCATCAGTGCAATGATAGAAAGTGTCATTATTTGTGCTATCAAGCTGCATTTGCTCAGTAAGAGCCTGCCCATTGATGATCATTTTTGGGTTCTATTAGGGCATCTGAGCTCCTGATCTCATTACAACCTTGGTTCAAACATAGACAATAGAGCAAATTCCAGAGGCGATGTTTGAGTTATTGCCCTTGACATCAAGGCCATTTTTAACAGAATGTGTCATCAAGCACCTCTAGAAAAACTGGACACAATGTGCATAAGGAGGAAATCTTTTTGCTGGTTGGAGTTATACCTGCCACAAAGGAAGATGGTTGTGGTTGTTGGACATTAGTCATCTCAAAGCCAGGAAAACTGCAAGAGCTCCTTAGGTTAGTGTCCTTGGCTCAACTGTCTTCAGTCACTTCAATGACTTCCCACCGTCATAACATCAGAGATAAAGATGTTTGCAGACGATTGCAAAATGTTCAGCACCATTTGGGCTCACAGATACCGAAGCAATCCATGCCCAAATGCAACAAGACCTGGTCAAATCCAGGCTTGGGCAGACAGGGTTGCAAGTAATATTTATGCCTCCACAAATACCATGAAATAACCATCCCTAACAAGAGCGAGTCCAACCCCTTGACGTTCAGCATCACCGTTGTCACTGAATTTTATTTTATTTCCTTATTTTGTCCACTGGATTTTGCTTGCTAGGCTAACACTTATTTCCCATCCTTTGGTAAACATGAAAGCATAGAAACTAGGCGCAAGAGTTCACCCTTTGGCCCTCAATACTGATCCAGGATCCAATATGATCATGGCTGGCCCTCTGTCGAAATGCCATGTTCCAGCTATCTCCCTGTGCACCTTGATGCTTTTGAAATTTTGCAATGTATCTGCCCCTTTCTCAAATATATTCAGCAACATGGCATCCACAGGCTGCTGTGGAGGAATTTACATATGCTGATCATTCTCTGTGTGAAGAAATCTTTATCCATCTCAGTTCTAAATGGTCCACTCTGTATCCCTGAGGATATGACCACTGATTCTAGTTTCACCAACTCCTGGCTCTAGATTTTCGAACCAGGGAAAACATCATCCCTGCATACATACTGTCAAATTTATAAATTTTGATCAGATCCCCACTCATTCTTCAAAAGTCTCAGGAATACATAACCAGTCAAACCAATCTTGTCTCATATAGTAGTCTTGTCAGCCATGGTATCAACCTAGAGAGTTTCTGCTGCACTCCCTCAATGGCAGGTAGATACCTTTTTAGGTAACTGGGCCACACAATATTCCAGGTGCAGTCTCAGTAAGCCATTATACAACTGCAGTAAGACATCTCAACTTCTAAACTCAAATCCTCTTGCAATGAAAGCCAACATATCGGTTGCCCTTGTAAAGATAATATTGAGTTGTTTTCTTCAACTGTGGCATTATATTTGATGTAAGTGAACCCACAGTCTCATTGGGAAGTGAGTGAACCTCTCATTGTCAACATTATGGAGATTACTATTGATCAGAAACTAAACTGGGCCAGCCAAGAGTGGATCAGAGCTCAAAATCTAGCAGTAAATAAGTCACCCTCTAGTGTCCTAAAATCTGTCTACTATCCACAAGGCACAAGTCTGAAGCCTAATGAAAGACTCCCCACCTATGTGGATGAGTGTAGCTCTAACAATTGTCAAAAAACTTGACATCATCCAGAATATGGCAGCTTACTTAATTTGTGCCATATCCAGAATTATTTGCCTCTCCCACCACTGATACACAGTAGCAGCAGAGTGTATTATATACAAGATGCACTGCAGAAATTCACCCAGGCTCCAGAGGCATAAACTTCCAAACCCATGATCACTGTTACCTCGTAAGACAAGGGAGCAGATACATGACAACCTGGAAGGTCCCCTCCAAGGAACTCACCATCCTAACCTGGAAAGTCATTGTCATTCCTACATTGTAACTTGGTCAAAATTTAGAATGGCTTTGTGGGTCGACCTACAGCACATGGACTGCTGTGGCTAAAGAAGGCAGATCGCTACCACATTCTCAAGGGCAGCTTGGAATGTGCAATAACTGCTGACCCAGCCAGCAATGCACATATCCCATCAATGAATAAAAACAAAAAAAAGTTCAAGCTCTGAAAATCTCATTTCTGTTGTTTTCATAGCAGTTTTGAATTTTTTTGTGCAGAATAATTCAAGAATAATCTCAACACAGACATTCAAGAACACAATAGGCTGTAATTTGCAACTTTAAACAGCGGTGTGACTATCAAGGCAATGAGTTGTGGACAGGAGAAGAATTAGGAGTCGAGACCAAAGGCATGGTTAAAGAGGACAGCTTTGAAAGAACAAAGGAAGAGGGCAGGAAGTAAATGTTTGGAGAGAGCATTCTGGAGTATGAAGACATTGCTCTTGAAGGCTCTGATACTGAAGGTAGAGTAGAGAGAAATATAGAAATTAAAAGGTTGGAGTCAAGATTTTGATGGCTGACAAAGTAAGTAGAGAATTAAACAAATTGCAAGTGGGGGTTAGGGCTTGGACAAATTTGAATATATGGAAGAACATTTGGAAACAAATATACTATGGGATAGATCTTTATTGGGTTGGTGAAGACTACAGTAATAAAAGAGTGCACAATTACAACATTTAAAAGGCACCGGGATGGGTATATGGAAAGAAAGGGTTTAGACATATATGGGCCAAATGCTGGCAAATGGGACTAGGTCAGGTTGAGATGCCTTGTTGGCATGTATGTTGTTGTATGACTCTATGACTCTATAATTGGGTTGCAGTTGGTGAATCTGTTGATATTGGAGTTCGGGATGTGTTACAATTCATCGCAGTTCATGAAGCCAAGATGGGACAATTGAATAAATGGAATCTGATGAAAATAGAAGTGTGGATCAGTCATATTTGGAATGACATGAAGCGTGGTAAGGGTTTCAACAAGGAGTTTAAATGTCACTATGAACTACAGACAGAAATGGAGAAGAAAATTTTCCATGTGGATTAGGCAATATACGAACTGAGGTATCCTTTGCGGAAATTGAATTCTGTTAATTAATGGAGAAATTCAACTGGCACTTCAAATTTACATTTTCTTAAAAATTAAAAATATCAACTTTGAAGTATAAAGTTACAAACGTTGTTTCAAAGGTCACTGGCTGGCGATTTTTATGATAGAGATTCAACATTTTTCAGAATAACATGTATTGGAGCCCGCACAAAACACATCCATCAGGGACACAACATAGGGGATTCCTTTTGAAATAAATGCATACCTGTTCAATTTTAATACAGTTCAGTTAGCTTTTGAGTGAAAGTGTTGTTGTTGCTTCCCTTTAGATTCTTGTCATCTTATTACCTAGCCTGCACAAAGGAATGGAATATATCAGCACCTTATCATGAGAAAACATTTTATGATTCCTTGATTTATTTTGCTAATCTTGTAACATATCACTCAAAAGAGGAACTATAGATTTATTGTTACTTCCTGCAAGTAGCCTCATTGATCTATTTACAATTGATCTCAATTGGAATTATCATTTTTACCCTTTGTTTTGTTGCATCAAAATTACAAGCACGGCTCATTCCCCCTACATGGTGCTGAGTGACAGATTTATACCTTGTTCATTTTGCAGAGGTGTCAACAGTGAACTAATTGCAAGTATAACATCTGAGTTCTGAGTCATATATCCATGGGAACTAGAAAAGAAGAGTCAGCTGCAATGTTCAAGATACATAGTAGCAACAGAACAAGTAGAGACTAAGCCCTGTGTAAAAAAGGTCCCTAATATTCAAGATAACTTTCACTGCCACCAAGAATGCAGGCTTTGGGGTGCCTGGTTTCTATTGTGATTTTTTTTTATCATTATCTGATATAAATGTCATTATTTACCCAGCAGAGTTTTACAAATAGTTGTGATTTTTTGGAGTGGGAGGCTAGGTAAATACTATGTCTATTAACATATAGAACATAGAACATTACAGCACAGTACAGGCCCTTCGGCCCTCGATGTTGTGCCGACCTGTCATACCGATCCCTAATTCCACCCTAATCTGGCTCTGGCCTATCATGTATACCTCATCTTCCCTTCCTACTACTGAAAGTTTAGCACACCTTCAGTCTTCTAATCTTTAGATAGGTCTCAGGCATTCTGGAATTCATAGCAAAGAGGTGTGTGCCCACAACTCAAAAGCCTCCGTGCCAGGTCTGGGCAGAGACTGGAGAATATATATTCAACCATCAGCATAGCTCGGGGCTTTGAATGCATTAGCTTCTCCATTGCTAATATGGCCAACCTTGTGGAGATCTATTTGCATCAATATTCTGAGAGCATACAGGACCTGTATATTGACGTAAACAGAATATATGTCACTTTCTGGACATGGATCTGGCAGTTTTTATTGGTGTAAAGATATATGGGATGGATGTTGGCTCTGAATCAGCTGGCAGTTACCTCTACTGATCAGGTGTGTTGTAAAAGAGCTAGGCAAGTTGTAGATAGTATGGAAGTGGGCACAAATTTAAAAGCTGTGGTGTAATTGGTTCAGAGTGAGGACAGTATTAAAAAACTTTATGACCCAATTGCTTTGAAACTGAAGAAACATGTAAAATTTGTTGTATGCTGCATCTTCAAAGATTGTAATGACTGAGCCATCACTTGATACCACTTAAACCGAAATAGATTGTTTGGGGTCAGCTTTGAAAGGTTCAAGATTTTTACTTTCTATTTGATCCAAAATGACCCTTCCTTCAGACTTCAAATTTAAAACATTCCTGGCTAAAGCAGCCCAGCTGAGTGGCCACGTTATCCAACACATTAAATACAAACTCCAATCACTTACAGGTGGCAACAGTGTGTACCATCAAAAAAAATAATTGTTGCTAATTGCTGGGGATTCTTCAACAGCATCTTGCAAACTGTTACCCTACAACCTGGGAAGACAAGGGCATCAGATGCATGGGAATACCAGCACCTGCAAGTTCCACTTCAAAAAACACGTCATTCTGACTCGAAACTTTGGTTAGTCTATTATCACTCTTTCTTCCACTGCTGCTGTGGCAAATATCTACGCCAGATGGAATGCATGAAAGTGACTCAGCAATGCCATCTTAAGAGTATTAGAGGCGGATAATGAATAGAGGCAATACCAAGCTGCATGGAGCATGAAGAGGATGCAGTATGGTTTTGACAAGTGGACTGAGTTGTAAGATGTAAGCTGATGAGATATAAATGTGAGGTTATCCACTTCAGTTGCAAAAACAGGAAGGTAGATTTTATCTGAATGGCAATAAATTGGGAGAAGGGCAGGTGCAGTGAGATCCAATTATCTTTGTACACTGGTTGCTGAAAGTAAACATGCAGGTGCAGCAGAAAGAAGGATGTTGACCTTCATAGTGAGAGGATTCTAATACAGGAGCAGAGATGTCATGTTTGAATTTTACAGAGTCTGGGTGAGACCACAGCTGGAGTATTGTGCACAGTTTTGGACTCTTTACAAGATAAAGGATGTCCTGACTATAGAATGTGTACAATAAAGGTTTACCAGACTGTTTTTTGGGATGCCAGAATTGACACATGAAGAGATAATGGATTTATGAAGACGGTATTCACAGGAGTTTAGAAGAATGGTGAGGGGTGGAATCTCATAGAAACCTTTGAAATTCTAACAGGACCAGACACAAATACCGGAAGAATGTTCCTGATGAATGGGGAGTCCAGAAATAGAGGCCACAGTCTTAGGATATGTGGTAGGCCATTTAGGACTAAGAGGAGGGTTTTTTTTTCACTCAGAAGGTGGAAGCCTGAGGAATTTTCTGCCACAGAAAGCAGTTGAGGCTAAAACATTGAATGTTTTCAAGGTAAGTTAATTACAGTTCTTTAAGCTAAAGGGGTCGAAGGATACGGGGAGCAATAAAATAATCAGATGTGCTCGTATTGAATAGTGGAGAATGCTCAAAGGGCTGAATAGCCTACTTCTGTTCCTACTTTCTATATTTCTATAAATGCTAGCCTTGTCATGAATGAATGCAAATCCAACACCTTTTTAAAATTAGAAAAATGGACTGATATTGTGAAAATTACAGTATATAGAGGTTGTGTGATTTTCCTGGTGCTAAGATACTTTATTTCATAGCTTATAATATCCACTAATAAGTCACCTTATTGACAGAAAGGACAATTTCAAACCTATTTCCAAAATAAGTAAAATAATACTGTTGGAAAATCAACAGTTTATTCTTTCATCAAGTTTGGATGCAAAGCACCACACAAGTGTTGTGTAAGGCAATGGTTCTGAAAGTTAGTCCATAAGATGTAGAAAAAGAATCAGTCCATTCAGCCCATTAAGTCTGCTTTGCCATTCAAAGAGATCAGGGCTGATCTGATAATACTGAAATCCAGTTTCATGACTTTTCCTAATAACCGGTCATTCCCTTGCTGATTAAAAATCCGCCTATCCCAGTCTTGAACATACCTAATGAACCAGCTTCTACAACCCTCTGCAGTAAAAAAAAAATCCACAAATTCACTAGCCTTTGGGAGAAGAGATATCTCCACATTTCTTATTCTGATGTTACGTCCTGTGGTCCTGGGCACTTGGACAGGCATGAACAACCTTTCCATGTCAAGTTCCCTAAGAATCAGGCAGGTTTCAATCAAGGGCAGTATGTGGCTTAGTGGTTAGCACTACGACCTCACAGCACCAGTGGCCTGTGTTCAATTCTCCACCTGGCAATGATCTGTGTGGGGCTTGCATGTTCTCCCCGTGTCTGCATGGGTTTCCTTTGGGCGCTCCAGTTTCCTCCCACAGTCCAAAGATGTGCAGGCTAGGTAGATTGGCCATGCTGAATTGCCCACAGTGTTCAGGGGTGTGTAGATTAGGTGGGTTTGGGGAACGTGTTTGTGTGGGTCCTCTGAGGGCCGGTGTAGACTTGTTGGAGCGAAGGGCCTGTTTCCACACTGTAGGGATTTTATGAAGTCAGCTCCTACTCTTCTAAACAATGAGTACAAGCTGAGCCTACTTAGCCTCTTCTCGTGGGACAATCACTCCGTACCTGAGACCAGCCAAGTGAACCTCTTCTGGGCTGCCACCAATGCCAGTGTAACATTCCTTAACTGAGGAGTCCAAAATTACTCACAGTGTTCCAGCTGTGGTCTGCCTAGTGCCTTGGAAGGTTTTTGCAAGACTTCTCTACTTTTATATTTCAGTCCCTTTAAAATAAGGACAAACATTCCACTTGCCTTCCTTATTACAAATTTGCTTGTGTACTCACATTTTTGCAACTTATATAGAATGACTACCAAATCCTTTTGTACTGTAGCTTTCTGCAATCTTTCTCCATTTAAATAATATTCAGCTCCCCATTCTTCATGTAAAAATAAACAATCTCATATGTCCTCTCAATATATTCTATCAGACAAGTCTTTGACCCACTCACTTAACCTGTGTATATTGGTTTGTGGGCTCTTTGTATAATCCTCATCACTTGTTTTAAAACTTAGTTTTGTGTCAGCCACAAACTTACACTTTCTTTGTCTGGGTCACTAATATACATTACAAATAACTGTGGTTCCAACACAAAACACTATGAGATGATAGGAACTGCCGGTGCTGGAGATTCTGAGATAACCAGGTATGGAGCTGGATGAACGCTGAAGGCCAGGCAGCATCAGAGGAGCAGGAAAACTGACATTTCGGGTCTGGAGATAATGGGAACTGCAGATGCTGGAGAATTCCAAGATCATAAAATGTGAGGCTGGATGAACACAGCAGACCAAGCAGCATCTCAGGAGCACAAAAGCTGACGTTTCGGGCCTAGACCCTTCATCAGAGAGGACACTCTCATCCGCCTAGCTGAACTCGTCCTCACACTCAACAACTTCTCTTTTGACTCCGCCCACTTCCTACAGACTAAGGGGGTGGCCATGGGCACCCGCATGGGCCCCAGCTATGCCTGCCTCTTTGTAGGTTATGTGGAACAGTCCCTCTTCCACACCTACACAGGCCCCAAACCCCACCTCTTCCTCCGGTACATTGATGACTGTATCGGCGCCGCCTCTTGCTCCTCAGAGGAGCTCGAACAGTTCATCCACTTCACCAACACCTTCCACCCCAACCTTCAGTTCACCTGGGCCATCTCCAGCACATCCCTCACCTTCCTGGACCTCTCAGTCTCCATCTCAGGCAACCAGCTTGTAACTGATGTCCAGTTCAAGCCCACTGACTCCCACAGCTACCTAGAATACACCTCCTCCCACCCACCCTCTTGCAAAAATTCCATCCCCTATTCCCAATTCCTCCGCCTCCGCCGCATCTGCTCCCACGATAAGACATTCCACTCCCGCACATCCCAGATGTCCAAGTTCTTTAAGGACCGCAACTTTCCCCCCACAGTGATCGAGAACACCCTTGACCGCGTCTCCCGTATTTCCCGCAACACATCCCTCACACCCCGCCCCCGCCAAAACCGCCCTAAGAGGACCCCCTCGTTCTCACACACCACCATACCAACCTCCGGATACAACGCATCATCCTCCGACACTTTCGCCATTTACAATCCGACCCCACCACCCAAGACATTTTTCCGTCCCCACCCCTGTCTGCTTTCCGGGGAGACCACTCTCTCCATGACTCCCTTGTTCGCTCCACACTGCCCTCCAACCCCACCACACCCAGCACCTTCCCCTGCAACCGCAGGAAATGCTACACTTGCCCCCACACCTCCTCCCTCACCCCTATCCCAGGCCCCAAGCTGACATTCCACATTAAGCAGAGGTTCACCTGCACATCTGCCAATGTGGTATACTGCATCCACTGTACCCGGTGCGGCTTCCTCTACATAGGGGAAACCAAGCGGAGGCTTGGGGACCGCTTTGCAGAACACCTCCGCTCAGTTCGCAACAAACAACTGCACCTCCCAGTCGCAAACCATTTCCACTCCCCCTCCCATTCTCTGGATGACATGTCCATCATGGGCCTCCTGCAGTGCCACAATGATGCTACCCGAAGGTTGCAGGAACAGCAACTCATATTCCACCTGGGAACCCTGCAGCCTAATGGTATCAATGTGGACTTCACCAGTTTCAAAATCTCCCCTTCCCCTACTGCATCCCTAAACCAGCCCAGTTCGTTCCCTCCCCCCACTGCACCACACAACCAGCCCAGCTCTTCCCCCCCACCCACTGCATCCCAAAACCAGTCCAACCTGTCTCTGCCTCCCTAACCGGTTCTTCCTCTCACCCATCCCTTCCTCCCACCCCAAGCCGCACCCCCATCTACCTACTAACCTCATCCCACCTCCTTGACCTGTCTGCCTTCCCTGGACTGACCTATCCCCTCCCTACCTCCCCACCTATACTCTCTCCACCTATCTTCTTTTCTCTCCATCTTCGGTCCGCCTCCCCCTCTCTCCCTACTTATTCCAGTTCCCTCTCCCCATCCCCCTCTCTGATGAAGGGTCTAGGCCCGAAACGTCAGCTTTTGTGCTCCTGAGATGCTGCTTGGCCTGCTGTGTTCATCCAGCCTCACATTTTATTATTTCGGGTCTGGACTCTTCTTCAGAAATGGGGGAGGGGAACAGGGCTCTGAAATGAATAGACAAAGGGGGAGGCAATGATAGAAGTTGGATAGTGGAGCAGACAATTGGAGCGAAGACAGACAGATCAAGGAGGTGGGGATGAAGCCTGTAAAGGTGAGTATAGGTAGAGATTTGGGACGGGGATTGGTCACTGACGAGGGAGGGGTGGGTAGGGAAAGAGGGGAGGGGAGGGATATCACCCAAGCCCTCCACCTCCTCTGAAACTTCCGATTTCCTGATCCTCAACACCTCATCTTCACCATGGACAACCAGTCCCTTTATACTTGCATTCCCCATACAGGTGGCCTAAAAGCCCATTGCTTCTTCCTCTCCCACAGGCCAGACCTCAGCTGACGCCCTTATCCACCTAACCAAACTCATCCTTACCCTTAACAACTTCTCCTTCAACTCCTTCCACTTCCTACAGATAAAAGGGCTGGCCATGGGTACCAGTATGGGCCCAAACTATGCCTGCCTCTTTGTAGAGCTGTCCCTCTTCCGCAGCGACACTAGCCCATGAGGAGCTCAAACTGTTCATCCACTTTAGTAACACATTCCACACCAACCTTAAGTTCACCTGGACTATCTCCGATACCTCTCTCTCCTTCCTAGGGATCTCTGGATCCACCTCTGGTAACCACGTGGAAACCGATATCCATTTCAAGCCCAATGACTCCTACAGCTACCTAGAATACACCTCCTCCCAACCAAATTCCTGCAAGAACGCCAACCCATGTTCCTAAGTCCTTCACCTCTGCCGCATCTGCTCCCAAGATGAGATCTTTCACTCCCAGACATCCTAGATGTCCTTGTTTTGCAAGGTCCGCAATTTCCACCCACCCCCCCCGCCTCCACAATGGTTGAAAACACCCTCAACTGCATCTCTTGCATTTCCCACAACTCAGCCCTCACACCCTCTCCCCACAATAACAATAAAGGCAGAATTCCCCTTGTCCTCATGTATCACCCCAGCAATCGCTGGATTCAATGCATCAGTAGTGAACTATTACAACTCTCCCTCCCACTTCCTGGGTGACATGTCCATCCTGAGCCTCCTCCAGTGTCACAATGATGCTACCTGGAAACTGGAGGAACAGCACCTCATATTCCGCCTTGGAATCCTCCAACCCATTGGTCTCAATGTGGACTTTATGAGCCTCAAAATCTTCCCACTCCCAACCTCATCCCAAGTCCATCCACCCCCTCTCATCCCTGCCTCTTTGACCTGTCCATCTTCCCTCCCACCTACCTGCCCCTCCCCCCTCACTGGCCAACCCCCATCCCAATTCCCCACCTACATGCACCTTTACTGGTGTCATCCCCTCATCCTTAACCTGTCCATCTTCTCTGCACCTATTTGCTCCACTATCCACCTTCTATCATCGCCTCCCCCTCTATCTATTTATTTCAGCGTGCCCTTCCCCACCCCCATTTCTGAAGAATGGTCCAGAGCCAAGACATCAGCTTTCTTGCTCCTCCGATACTGCTTGGCCTGCACTAATCCCTATGATACTCCACTAGGGACAAGTTACCATTCTGAAAACTCCTTCCCCTCCCTTATCCTAATTCTCCAGGCTTTGAATAGACAGCCAATCCTTTATCCATGCCAATATGCTACCTTTAACACAATGGGCTCTTACTAAATAGCGTAATGAGTTGTACTTTATTAAATTCCTTCTGAAAACCCAAATAAGTTAAATTCAATGATTACCCTTTTCTCCATCTTGCTTATTACCTCCTGAAACAGTTTGACTACATTGGTTAGGTATTATTTCCCTTTCATGATGTCATGCTGACCCTCTATGATCATGTTCTGTATTTCTAAACTCTCTGCTATTACATCCTTTACAATGGACTCTCGTATTTTCTCAACATGTACTTTAAGCTAAATGGCCTGTGGTTACGTTATTTTTGTCTCCTTCCCATTTTAAGGTGTTATATTGTCAGTTTTTCAATCTTCTGGTACTTTTCTTGAAACTAGAGATTTCTTTTCAAGTCCTAGGATGCGTCTCATCAGGTTCAAAGGATTTATCAATATTTTCCTCCATTATTTTCCTTAACACTTCATTTTCTAGTGGTAGTTAGTATATTTAATTCCCCATCCACCTTTGCTCCTTTATAAGTTTGTAATTTTGGAATCCTATTAGGGTCTTCTACTATGAAGACTGGCAAAAATTATTTATTCAACTCCTCTACCATTTCCTAAATCCACGATTATTATTTCCGGTGTTGCTCTCCAAAAGGCCTGTTTTAAAATTAAACTCTCTTTTTTCTTTCCTTCACGTATTTTTTAAAAAGATGGCTTGTGCCCAATATAAAATTACTTGCAAAGCCTCACTGAAAGTTTATGTTGTCTTTCATTGCTTTCTTTCTTGATCACGTTTTCTCAGTTCTGGAAACTTTTTCAATTCTTTGACACGCCACTAATCTTCATCATATTGTGCACTTTTTTTAGTTTAAATTTGATGCTAGTCCTCTCTTCCTCAGTTAAGTCTAGTTGACTCTCTAGAATCTTTCTCCGTCACTGGGATATATCTTAGCTCTGATCAGTGAGCACATCTTCAAAAATGCCTGCCTTTTTCCCAAAACATCTTTGCTTCCAAACTCCTTTCCCAGTCCCCTCCAGCTAGCTCTGTTCACATTAGTTCTGAAATTACCCTTAATTAGTCTCAGCACAATAGAGCCAACTTATCATCCAGCCTCTCATTCTGAATGCTAAATTCTACTACTTTATGGTCATTCTCACAGGATGATTACAGTATCTGGCAACGAGGCTCCAAAGATGTGCAAGTTAGGAGGATTGGACAAGTTAAATCGCCCGTAGTGTTCAATGGTGGGTAGGTTAGGTGCATTAGCCATGGGAAATGTTTGGTTACAGGGAAAAGGGTAGAGTGATAGTTCTGAGTGGGATAGAGTTCAGAAGGTCGGTGTCAACTTGTTGGGCCAAATGGCCTGTTTCCACACTACAGGGATTCTATGGAAGAGTCTTCAGCGAATTAGATATAAACAAAGGTATGTTTTGGCAATTTTTGAGGACAGTGGGAATCAAGCATGGGGCTTACTGCTTCGTGCGAGATCAGATACTAGCTTAAAAATAAAAGAAGTGTGGA
This sequence comes from Stegostoma tigrinum, assembly GCF_030684315.1. Lineage (NCBI taxonomy): Eukaryota > Metazoa > Chordata > Chondrichthyes > Orectolobiformes > Stegostomatidae > Stegostoma > Stegostoma tigrinum. The sequence continues at coordinate 107,516,063 of NC_081358.1, read as the reverse complement.
ATCTAAATCAGACTTTTGTAAGAATCTTTACTTCAAATCGCTGAATGATCATTGTAAATAAGAGAAGAATTGCTGTTAACGACTCATAACTATACAATATCCATGCCACTGCTAGGTATGGAAACGACCTGGTTTCAGAGAGAAATGGTGAATATATCAACTCAAGCAATATGTTATTACAAGTATGTTGGCCCCACTTCCAGATTTTCAAAATTCATCCATTGAACTGAGCAGTAAAGAACAAATAACTGTGAACAGTAAATGTAGTTTTTGATTTTGCAATAACCTGCAATATATCAATAGAAACACATGCATTTAAATTTAAGAGGTGACCAAGAGAGTAGACCAGAGAGAATTGCAAACAGTACAGGGAAATCCAAAAAAAAGAAACAGATTCAAAAAAAGGAAATTCCAAAAAGGAAAGAAAATGAAAGTTTTTCTCAATTAAAGTTATGGCCTAAGACCCACAAGTGTTTTTGTTTGCAAAGTAACTGAACCACAGGAAGCAGAAGGTCTAAAGATTAATTCCCACGTCTTTAGCAAGTGAGCTGTTCTCATTCAAAATATGAGTTAGAATGAATTTACTGAAGTATTTCTGGAGTGAGAAGTGAAGAATGGGACCAGGGTCAACAGGTATGGCCACCAACCATGCTGGAACATGCATGTATTTATGTATTTATTTTGTGAGAAAAGTTTGAATTTTGGGCCCAGTCATATCCAACTTCTACAGGTTTGGCTCACAGAAGAATGAAAAAAGTGAACTGAATTCACATTCGGTGGCACTGTGGTTAGCACTGCTGCCTCATAGCGCCAGGAACCCGGGTTCAAATCGAGCCTCGGGTGACTGTCTGTGTGGAGTTTGCACATTCTCCCCGTGTCTGTTTGAGTTTCCTCCCACAGTCCAAAGACGTGCAGTCTGGGTGGATTAGCCATGCTAATTGCCTGTAGTATTCAGGGCAGTGTAGATTAAGTAGGTTATAGGAGGTTGGGTCTGGTGGGATGCTCTGACATTTGGTGTGGACTTGTTGGGCCTAAGGGATTCTATGGATCAATATTACAGGACCAACATGTCAGCAGAATCATTGACCTCAAGGGGATAAAAGTGAAGTCGTCAGGCAGAAATAAAAAACTGTTTATAATCTCTCTCTCCAATATAAACTGCTCTGTTGGTATTTTAAATTTGCTTTTATGTTTTTTTTTGCTCCAATCCAGCAAGCAATAACCTTTTCAGTTGTGTTATTCAAGAAACCAGATTTCCCTTGACCCTTCTTCATCATTCAATATGATTATGGCTGATACATTTGTGTTTTGGATTCCACGGGAGAGGTTAACAAAGTCACACAAACCTCTTGGGAGAAGACAACCTCTCATCTGTGCCCTTAAAAAACAATGCCAACCTTTTGCCTGAGATAATGGGAACTGCAGATACCGGAGAATCCGAGATAACAAGGTATAGAGCAGGTTGAACACAAAAGGCCAAGCAGCATCTTAGGAGCAGGAAAGCTGACGTTTTTGGGGTCTAGACCCAAAACATCAGCCTTTGTGCTCCTAAGATGCTGCTTGGTCTGCTGTGTTCATCCAGCTCCTCGCCTTGTTATCTCCAAACTTTTACCTTTTACTTATGGATTCATTCATAAGAAGAAATGTACTTTCCAGATTCACTTTGTCAATACCATTCAGAATTTACGTTCTTCAATCAAGTCACCCTTATTCTTATAAACTCCAGTAGAAAAAAACCGACCTGTCCAACATAAGGAAGCCTGTTCATTCCACATGTTAATCTTTGAACACCTCAATTGCATTTTCACCCTTCCTTATATAAGAACACCAAAACTGATGTTACTTGGGATGTGTTCTCACCAATACCTTGCATAGATTAACCATCTCATCCTTTCTTCTACATATAATTCCTCTGATCATAAAGGGTAATATTTCATTAAACTTATTAATTACTTGTGCACTTGCATACTACAAAATTTTGTGATTAATGCATTAGAGAACCCAAATCCCTCTGTACCATGGAATTCTGTCATTGCTCTCCGTTTGGATAATAATTTTCTTCTTCTTCCTGCCAAAATGAACAATTGCACATTTTCCCACATTATCTTCCATTTTTCAGGTTTTGCTCACATCCCAGCCCTTAGATCTATCAGTCTGCAACCTCATTACCTTCTCCATGGATTGGTCACCTCAGTTTATTGAACAGCTTTTGATTGATGTCAGCAGCTTGGGTTCAAGTCTTGCACAAACTGAGATTGCCTTAAAGGACTCTCCTCAATCTACCTCCTCAACAGGTTAAACTACCACCAATCATCTTTCTCTTATGAGACAGCAGCCTGATCATCTGGTAAGACAATAGTGATTTTACTTTTCCTTTTTATCCTCTCTATGCTATACTTTCTACCTACCTTAGTCTCACTTTCACATTTAGTGACCAAGCCTCTGTTCCCATCATTTAAATTATTGACATAAATAATGAAAAGAAAAGGCCCTGGCACATTGTCATATCCTGTCAGTCATAACAAAGATCTATTAGTTTTTATTCTTGCTTTCTGCCAACCAGCAAATCTCTATCAATACTGCTATATTACCACCCACATCATGAGCTTTTACTTCCTGTAATAACCTTTATCTTATCAAATGTTTTCTCGAAATCCAAGTCTCTAGGCCTCTCCTTTATCAACAGCACAAGTTACTCCTTCAAAGAACTCCATTTGCTTAAATATGATCACTGTTTCACAAAACCACACTAAGTCTTCCCATTTACCTTGAGTTGTCTAAATGCTTAGATATAATTTTATAATGATCCACTTTAAGAGCTTCCAAATGGCAAACATTAAGCTCACTAGGCTAGATTTCCCACCCTTTTTTTTTACCTCCCTTCCTTTTTGAATAAAGGGATTTGTTTTCCCCTAGAATGAAGTCCATTAAACCTCAGGAATTAAAAGTTTACAGCTTTATCTGAATACCCAGTATTACGTCTGCAACGATTGGGATTTCAGGGATAGGGATCATGAGCTTGAATTTGTTAAGGGAAGATGCTTTTTCACAAATTTGACTAAATGTTTGAGGAGGTAACCAAGAGTGTTGATAATGGCGACACTCATTTGATGTGATGAAACTGGACCTTGGAAAGGGCTTTGAAATGAGGTCATGAGATCCAAGGTAAAGTGGCACATTGGACCGAAAATTGGCTGACAGGTTGGAAACAGAGGGTAGTTGTTAACAATGCTTTTGTGATGTGAAGCCATTTTCTAGTGGAGTCCCTTAGGCCTCAGTGTTAGGCCTTGTGCTGTTTGCTGTGAACACAATGATTTGAACGTAAATGTAGAAGATATGTTTAAGAAGGTTGCAAATGACATAAAAGACTGAGTGCGGTAAACAGTGAGGACGATAGGTGTAAACTAGAGAAGGATATTGAAACACTAGTTGGGTGTCAGGGCATTTGCAAAAGGAATTTAACTTGGAAACATGTGAGGGAATACCCTTGCAGAGGGCTAAGAAGGAAAAGATTCACACTGCCGTATAAAACACTGGCTAGGTCACAACTGGAGTACTGTGTGCAGTTGTAGTCCTTATTAAAAGGATGTGATTGCAAGAGAGAGGGTACAGAGAAATATACCAGGATGCTACCTAGGCTGAAGAATTTGTGATGTGAGGAAAGCTTTGATAGGCTGTAGTTGTTTTTGTTGAAGCAGCAAAGGTTGAGAAGGTCCTGATTGGGTGCATGAGGTTATATTGGGCATAACAGTCTGAATGGGAATGCACGTTATATGTTTAGTTGAGTATAGATTAAAAGTAAACAGTAGGCATTCACTTTCTTTGCCATAGCCACCAAGACTATAGAACAAGAGCAGGAAAATTGGATTAACGCAGTCAGACCTTTGACTGGTATGATTCTAAGGGTCCAAATGGCTTCTCCCTGTGCTTCGATCATCTATGAATGATTGAGAGACATAAATTTAGCTGCGGCCTCACATACAAACACACTAACTTCGAAATTACACAACAAGGCATACTGTTGTTGTGTCAACACTGTGGAAAGGTAATGCTATAAATAAATATTCTGAAGATACCCTGGATCATAAGGTAAAGGTCAGCTTGATGGCCTTTGATTTGGCATAATTTAACAAAATTAGGAGTCTATTTTGACATTTAGAAGTGTTGTGAATGCAGCCCTGTTTAGGCTACTATTTCTCATCTTCTGGATAAAATCTGTTGCAGATGCCTCAGAGGCTAACATTTCTGAAAATTGAAATCACTTAAACAAAAAATAAAACATGTTGATGAAGACACACTGTCAGCCATGGATCAAAACAGGAAGAACAGCAGTGTCACTGCGCTATCAGTGTACAACTGAGGGTTAATATAAAGTAAATCCCACCATTCAGAGATAATGGGAACTGCAGATGCTGGAGAACTGCAAGATAATAAAATGTGAGGCTGGATGAACACAACAGGCCAAGCAGCATCTCAGGAGCACAAAAGCTGACGTTTCGGGCCTAGACCCTTCATCAGAGAGGGGGATGGGGAGAGGGAGCTGGAATAAATAGGGAGAGAGGGGGAGGCGGACCGAAGATGGAGAGGAACAGCAACTCATATTCCGCCTGGGAACCCTGCAGCCATATGGTATCAATGTGGACTTCACCAGTTTCAAAATCTCCCCTTCCCCTACTGCATCCCTAAACCAGCCTAGTTCGTCCCCTCCCCCCACTGCACCACACAAACAGCCCAGCTCTTCCCCCCCACCCACTGCATCCCAAAACCTGTCCAACCTGTCTCTGCCTCCCTAACCGGTTCTTCCTCTCACCCATCCCTTCCTCCCACCCCAAGCCGCACCCCCAGCTACCTACTAACCTCATCCCACCCCCTTGACCTGTCCGTCTTCCCTGGACTGACCTATCCCCTCCCTACCTCCCCACCTATACTCTCCTCTCCACCTATCTTCTTTACTCTCCATCTTCGATCCGCCTCCCCCTCTCTCCCTATTTATTCCAGAACCCTCACCCCATCCCCCTCTCTGATGAAGGGTCTGGGCCCGAAAAGTCAGCTTTTGTGCTCCTGAGATGCTGCTTGGCCTGCTGTGTTCATCCAGCCTCACATTTTATTATCCCACCATTCAGTCTGTTTATGCTGGACATCTCTTTTCACTAGGGGCTACGTTAGCACTGTGCGTAATTAGATTTGAGCAGCTGCAGCAACAATTTGGCATAATAACTTGTTTTTGGCCCTTTCTTTACTTTGCCTCCCGATTCGTGAACTACACTCATCCTTCTTTCAGCTTGTAGGGTGACAGAAAGGGCTCCATCAAGATCCTTGAATTCCCACACCACTAACACTTTGTTGCCTAGCAATGAATGATCATGTATCCAAGGGCCATGTCACACACGGTGTCAGTTTCCTCCTGCAGTTGAATCTGACTGGGGAACCATGCTGTGAATGAATGAAGCTCACCATATTACGAGCTGCTGAGGGTTAAGCAGTCGTCTTAATTATGAATATCAATCAATTCTGTGCCCAAATATCACAAACATAGACCGGGTCATTTTCAGTCAGTCAGTATGAAATCAACGGCCTGACTCAAAGGTCTACCTAATAGTCGTCACGCCATTTCATCTGTTGGTCCAGCCATTCAGCTATCAGGCTTAAAATAAATGGAATTAATTTAATTGCACATTATTCCACACTGAACTGCAACTCAAGACACCAATGATGTTAATTATTGTTCCTTTGTTTCACTCTTCAAAATGTGCTACCACTGTATGTCACATCAATTTTGATGCAAAAAAAACCTACCTCACATTCAGAAAGGATCAGGAATTGTTATTTTGCGCAACTTTCAGGGCCTTTGTAGTGCATAATGGTTCACTTTATACTTCACTTTATTTCCGCATAGCTAAACTCATTTGTTGATATAGATCTTTTACTTCTGTTACAACCCAAGGGATGATTTTGGATTTTTATTGGCCATTTAAGTTGACATTATTTTAAAGCTATTTGGCTGTATCTATCTGAGTTCAAGAGTGACAAGAGCTAGTGATCCTAAGTAGAGTTGGAACCTGATTTCTACCTCCAGGTCCTGATGAGTGAAAAATAGCTTAAGATCATTGGATCACTGAATGCTCCCTAGTTGCATTACTAAACTCATATGATTAACTATGCCTCTTTATGACAGAGTATTCTGCTCCATGTTTTACTTGCTGTATTTTATCTGTCTTCTGCTCTTATTTCGTTATAGCATACAGTAAATATTTTGAAATAAACAGTGATTTCCTCTTATCCAATCTATGAATTAAAAACAAACTACAAGCAGGCATTCGGCCTTGGAATTAGAAGGATTCATTTAAATCCTTTTTTCAGGGACTGAATGATCAAGCACATCACTGCCTCCACCCGGTTTATTTTGACGTGTTATAATCATAAGATATATTCACCATTGTGATACTGTCTTAAGATTTGAAAATGAAAGACTATGAGGGGTGGGGTCTACTTATACAAATCAACCATGGTGGATGTTCATGGATTAGCCGGAAAAACTCAAGTTAACTGTCAGCTGCGTTTTAACATACAGAATCTTTGTGGGTCAGGAGAAAAGAATTCTCTCTTGGAAAAAAAAGCTTGAGAAGAGGTAAGATGTTAGGCTCTGAAAATGTTTATGCTTAGGAATGCCATAAGCATCACTCAATACGATGTTGTCGTACAAATTATGGTGGACATACAGCTCTGAATTTTGACAGAGAAAAGGTTACAATCAGTGTCTCCTTTTGTTGACTTCTTAACAATGTTATATTATGCCAAAGAAACTTGTGCCTGACTGCTGTCATGCAGTAAATTTCATCATGTGTAAAACAACAACACCTTCTCATTGGAATGTCAGGTGGATTCCTCCTATCACAGTAGGTCAGTCATGTTCTTTGACTTCAACCTAAAAGGAGGATAGTGGGATCAAGTCTATCTGGTATATCATTCAAAGAAGTGACTAGAATGGTGATTCATCAGCCAGCAGACTGAACAGTTGTGAATTTGTTTTGATAGCTCAGAGTTCAATCAACTCATCTCCAGGACACCTTTGTAATACTTTCATCTCCCTAGATACTGAATCAATCTGTGATCATACATCACAAGAATGTATCATATTCAATCTAAGGGTGAGAAGGGGCAAGTGACATTTGCTCCACACAAGTACCAGGTAATTGCCAACTCTAAAAAAAAGAGAACCCAGCTATCTCGTCTCAACATCACCATTGCTGAGTCACCCCACTATTATTCAGGCTCACAGTTAATAGAAATGAAACTTGACTAACTATATAACCACACTGTCTACAAGAGTAGGACAGATGCTAGGAATTGTAAGGTGAGTAACTCACCTCCTGACTCCCCAGTGCCTATGCATTACTTATAAGTAATGAACAAAAGCAAAGTTGCTGGAAAAGCTCAGCAGGCCTCGCAGCATCTGTGAAGGAGAAAACAGAGTTAACGTTTCGGATCCAGTGACCCTACCTCAGAGCCTATAAGTAATGGCCTGGGAACAGAGTGATGAAATATGCCCCACTTCCCTGCTTGGGTGAAGCTCCAACAACACTCAAGAAAGTTGACACGATCCAGGTAAAGGCTGCCCACTTGCCCATCCATCTCTTTCAACATTCATTCCCTTTACCATGGATTCAAGGTGGCATCAGTGCATATCATGCACGAGATACACTGCAGTACCTCACCAAGGCCTCTTCGGTGGCACTTACTGAATGGCCAACCTGTGTCACCTATAAAAACAAGGACAGCACCACCACACACATGTTCCTCTCCAAGTTATATACAATGCTGACTTGGAACTAAAGCTCCATTACTTTACTGTCACTGGGTTAAACTCTTGGAACTTCCTCTCTATCAGTACAGCTTACAGCCGAAGAGGCTTAGAGCTTCAAGAAGGCAGCTCACTGTGACTTTCTCCAGGGCAATTAGGGATGGGAAATAAATGCTAGACTAACTAGCGAAGCCTATATCCCAAGAATATAAACAAAAAGCCGAGTGACTTTTTGAGAAGTCTTGAAGCAAAACTTTAAGGAGGCTACTTGTGCAGCCAGTAAGAAGATGGGGAGGGCGAGCATTTGAGAAAAAAACTTCCAGAAACACAACGTGTGGCAATATTTGACAAGAGGAACTGACAGGTAATGGTGAAAAGCCTTTCAGAACGAATAGGAGACACTCAGCAGTAAGTGTGAGCTGACAGCTACATGGAGCTGAAACACCATTCATACTTGGCTGTTCCACTTTGTGTCAGGTTCTGAAGAACTTCAGGAACAGTCCAGTTTTGATGCTCAGCTGGAGAGCAAATTACATCGGAGTCTTTGTGAGTGAAGTTGAAATTCCTTTTAGGTAAGGGGTAATCTGTAAAAATGTCTTGCAGTTACATGTTGAAAAAGCAAGGAGTAGTCAAACTACAGAAAACTTTGTCTTAATCAGCACTTTACAAACCAGCACTCTTGATAAACTGGCAAAATTTATATATCTGAAATACCAGACATTTACTGTATTATCACAATCTCAGCAATATCCAAGTAGTCATTTGAGGGAACAAGTGAGATGGCTGTCTGCCAGTAAGTTTTATTTAAGGCAAAGTTGCATCATTATTTAGGTGACTTATTTTGTGAATAAAGTATAACAGAAACATGCATAACCCTTGCAACCTATTTCCATACACTTAGAATATTTTTTTTTACGATATGTTGACCTCTTAATCAATCAGAATATTTGACTAACCAGCACCCTCTAGACCCACAGGTGCCAGTTAATACAAAGTTGACTGTTTTTACAGTTCAGAATGAACATTACTGCCACAATGAACAGGTACTGCAAGGCAGGTCAATCCAAGAGAAATCAAAGGCAGCAGAAGTCATTTTCAAATGATGTTGCAAAATTAAACAAGTTGTGAAGGCAGAATTAAAGTAATACTTGTGCAAAATAGAAACTTAGGAACAAAAACAAAGTTGCTGGAAAAGCTCAGCAGGTCTGGCAGCATCTGCGAAGGAGAAAACAGAGGTAAGGTTTCGGGTCTGGTGACCCTTCCTCTGAACTGATGGTGGCTGGGAAAACATCAGTGTATATGCAGAAAATAGGGAGGTGGGTGGGGTAGGGAGTAGATGATAGGATAGAGACCAAAGAGAGAGAGAAAGACAGTTGGACAGTCAAAGGAGTTGCTAACAATCAGGCTGAGAGGGTGAATAGTTGTTAACGGGGACTGTTAGTGACAAATAACAGGGGGTGTGTAACGGCAGTCTGTGTGGTAACAGGACCTGTTGTGTGGGGTAGGAGGCTGTGACATGGGAGAGTTTCTGCCTTAAAATTATTGAACTCAATATTAGGAAACTTAGCGAAAGATGAACATTGGGAATTATTCAGGCTGCAGAAGAAAGCAAAAAAAATCCATCAATTAAAACAATGCAAAGGCACAAAGAATTTATTAAACCCACAGCCTTCAGGATTCATCCAGGGTAGAAACACAAGGCAAAGAGGATTAATTCAGCGAACCACAGACATTTAAGGAAATCTGTTAAGGGAGCTTATGGAGCTACAGAGAACAGGATTCATTCACAGATCTCTTTCAACAACAAAATTATATCTAAAGCCCCAGATAATAGGGTTCATAAAGTAAAGTTATTGAAGAGAATGGGAATTGTTTATTAGGTGGTGAAAAGACAGGGATCATCAATAAAGGAAATAATTTCACCTGTGCTCACAAAATGTGAGCACATGATATTTGCTGAAGACATTTTGACCACATTAGCATGGGAAAACCCTAAAGTACACCAGTGAGCAGAAACAGCATTGTCTCATGGTCAAACTGAAAACATTAGAAGTACAGAGAATAAACCAGTTTTTGAGATACACTACATTTGAAAGCCTTTAAAATCTTTCAGTTACGTGGCTGGGTAAGTGGACATGTTGGGTTTCACCAGTATAACAACCACATGGGGCCAATGCAAACATTTAACCCCATTGTAAATTTGAGGTATGGAGCGTAAATACTTCTGCACAGTTTTTGTCAGCAATTGCCTATGAATTATTTGAGGAAAATGGCTTGCTCGCTCAAATTGAAGAGGATCTGCAAACAACCCCATGGACGAAACCACTTTGAGTTGACCAATGGCCACAGCTTCAGGAGACAGTCAAAAATAAATTGTCCAGCTCAGAGCTTGAGAAGACCAATAAAGAGAGAAAGTTATCTGGTTCAGAAATCATGGAAACTGAATAAGAAGAAAGTGCCTGTTTTGAGAAGGTAGCCTTTTCCTGTGGAGGAAATTCATGGCACTAAATGTCCTCCAGATAAAGGAATAAAGTAGCTGCCCTATCGGCAGGAAAGAAATCTGCCAAAAAGGACATCAAGAAATGAAAAAATGGTCCTGCACTTTAAAGTCAATTTACAGACCTTATGTGTCGAGAACACACACAAGATCAACGGTCTTTAAAACATACTCATCCTCAGATTTGAAGAGAACACGTTTTTGGCAGAGTGACCAGACCAGCTAAATTTGCTGTGTCCGAGAATTTGGGGCAGATTGGATGATGATAAATGCGTGCCTATAAGAATACTAATAACAGAAAGAAAGCTTGGCTGGGGTGGGGAGTTAAATGTACAAGTTTCTGTGCTCTGGAAGGGTTAATGCTGATGGCAATGCAGCAAGTCGTATCCAACATCTCATTGTCATATTGATTTTATGTAGGACAATAGTTCTGGATCTTGAAGGTGATACAAATCTCCCTTATAGTCTTGTTACCAATGTCTCTCATACCAGTGTGACTGTTGTAATATGATGCAGATTCCAGACAAGGCAAGCAGTTACATGATATTGTGACATTTACAATCATGTTTAAAGGTAGTTCCCCATATCTTCAGTCACTCTCTGTGTCATAGAATCAATGTGGGTTTCAGTCATTTAGCTATGTATATACAATTTACAGTAACATAGAATTAAGCACAGGACTCAGATTGTATGTAACAATGTATGTAGTGTGATCAGACTCCAAGAAACCTGCATCAACAAACATTCAGCTCTGTGGCATGTATTAAGTGTACTAAAATATTGAAAACAATAAACCACATCAGTGAACATGCAAGACCTGTCAGACTTTTATGATCCCAATCTAAAATGAGAAATCTACCTGATGCAACTTGCACCAAGGTAACTGGTGAGGGGCCATCATTCAACAGTGTCCATCTCCCCCATGGGATTTTCCTAACATACAGCTCCCTTCTTCCACCTGCTGAGCCAGATACTTGAGAGGAATATCCTTAAGCCCTGTGCCTTCAACTTTGCTGCATTTGCTGATACCTAGGAGCATATACAGTAGCATCAAAATCTCTGAAATAAATTGAACTAATGAATGATAAAAAAACTAACAAAGGTCTAAAAAGCAACAAAAAGGCTACATCAGAGAGGAAAAGAAAAAGATTAAATTTACACATTTTTTAAAAGCTAAAAATTGGCTTGGTATTGTGATTGCCAAATGATTGGAGGTGAACATGCATAGTTGTAATTTATTATAAGGTGTTTGGCATCAGCAAATACTTCCTTCTCACTTGTCAACATTTGTTTCAGAAACACTTCCATGCCTGCAAAGCAGCTTTGGGCATCCTGTGTGAAAGGAATTCTTAAGTCTTTCTTTCTTTTCACCTCTCTGTGACCAGTTCCTGTGACAGTCTTTGGATGGAGAAAAAAAACACTTTTGCCTGCAGACAGTGACATTACTTGAGTTGGATACAAGAAGGATTAAGATTTCAGGATATTCAAATAAGGCCGGAGAATTAACATCTTCCAGGCTCTACAGTCCAGTAGGTTGGAGTCGAGTTACTAACTGGGTAAGATTTAACCTTCAATAGTTTGTATTGAAGACTTTCAGGAAATATTTGCTCACTTTTAGTGGCTAACAGAAAATATCAACAGTGAGAACTGACACCCTTGCGTTCTCATAGTGCAGGGTCACATTTCTAAAATTGGCCATACTGTGGTCAATTTCAGTCTGATGAAGGGTCATCAACCTGAAAAGATTTCTCTCCATAGATGCTGCTTGTCTAGGTGTGTGTGCGTGTGTGTGTGTGTGTGTGCTGTTTTCACATCATTTTCTGAGAAGTCTGTGCAACACTGACACTCACAGAATCATAGAATCCCTATAGCTTAGAATGAAGCCATTCAGCCCATCAAGTCCACACTGGCTCTCCAAAGGGCATCACACTCAGACCCACCTCAGTAATTCACTGTAAGATTTCACTCCAGAGACACAGAGCAAAGTATCAGTGAATTCTTTACAAACACACCTACGGAGAACCAGTGGAAATATTAATGCTGACAAAAAAAATTTTTGACACATTCCAGGGATCACACTTGAAAAAATGATCCCCTGCTGAGAAGCCTCCAAAATAACTTACAAAAGATGGTATCAGCAATCCAATTGGAAAATGATATTAATTTTGTGAGAAATGACCTTTTCCAGTTAATTTACTTCCAACTTTGTGTCCTGATTAACTTTCAGGTTGTATCAGTGATAAGGGGAACTGCAGATGCTGGAGAATCCAAGATAATAAAGTGTGAAGCTGGATGAACACAGCAGGCCAAGCAGCATCTCAGGAGCCCAAAAGCTGACGTTTCGGGCCTAGACCCTTCATCAGAGAGGGAGATGGGGTGAGGGTTCTGGAATAAATAGGGAGAGAGGGGGAGGCAGACCAAAGATAGAGAGAAAAGAAGATAGGTGGAGAGGAGAATATAGGTGGGGAGGTAGGGAGGGGATAGGTCAGTCCAGGGAAGACGGACAGGTCAAGGAGGTGGGATGAGGTTAGTAGGTAGGAGATGGAGGTGCGGCTTGGGGTGGGAGGAAGGGATGGGTGAGAGGAAGAACAGGTTAGGGAGGCAGAGACAGGCTGGGCTGGTTTTGGGATGCAGTGGGGGGAAGGGAAGAGCTGGGCTGGTTGTGTGATGCAATGGGGGGAGGGGACGAACTGGGCTGGTTTTGGGATGCGGTGGGGGAAGGGGAGATTTTGAAGCTGGTGAAGTCCACATCGATACCATTGGGCTACAGGGTTCCCAAGCGGAATATGAGTTGCTGTTACTGCAACCTTTGGGTGGCATCATTGTGACACTGCAGGAGGCCCATGATGGACATGTCATCTAAAGAATGGGAGGGGGAGTATCCATTGTACCCGGTGTGGCTTCCTCTACATTGGGGAAACCCAGCGGAGGCTTGGGGACCGCTTTGCAGAACACCTCCGCTCAGTTTGCAATAAACAACTGCACCTCCCAGTCGTGAACCATTTCAACACCCCCTCCCATTCTTTAGATGACATGCCCATCATGGGCCTCCTGCAGTACCACAATGATGCCACCCAAAGGTTGCAGGAACAGCAACTCATATTACGCTTGGGAACCCTGCAGCTCGATGGTATCGATGTGGACTTCACCAGCTTCAAAATCTCCCCTTCCCCCACCGCATCCCAAAACCAGCCCAGTTCGTCTCCTACCCCCACTGTATCACACAACCAGTCCAGCTCGTCCCCTCCGCCCACTGCATCCCAAAACCAGCTCAGCCTGTCTCTGCCTCCCTAACCTGTTCTTCCTCTCACCCATCCCTTCCTCCCACCCCAAGCCGCACCCCCATTTCCTACCTACTAACCTCATCCCACCTCCTTGACCTGTCCATATTCCCTGGACTGACCTATCCCCTCCCTACCTCCCCACCTATACTCTCCTCTCCACCTATCTTCTTTTCTCTCCATCTTTGGTCCGCCTCTTCCTCTCTCCCTATTTATTCCAGAACCCTCACCCCATCTCCCTCTCTGATGAAGGGTCTAGGCCCGAAACGTCAGCTTTTGGGCTCCTGAGATGCTGCTTGGCCTGCTGTGTTCATCCAGCTTCACACTTTATTAACTTTCAGGTTGTGCCTGATTTAATGCTATTACTATTATTGTTTTCAATTTGTCCCAAGTCCATGGCTTTGTGAATTGATGTTATTGTATACTTTCTTTGTGTTGAAGCTAGAGTAATTGTCAGTTATGAAAAGACTCCCCTCCAACTGCTTCCTGTCCTTACCTACACTCCATGTAATCACACATTTTATCTTGGATTTCTATTATCATCATTCCCAGCAGTAACCCAAGTCAAAGAACTCCCACCCTAGACTTGAGTTTCCCACATCAGACTGACTAAAAAAGGTACATTTCCCAAGACTGATGTCTCTTCAGTGCCCCTACTAGTGGACTTCTAATCCATGGACTGCTTACACTTGACCTGCAGAACTGATTCTGGCCCAATCCCTGAACCAGAAGATTACTGAACTTTGATATGAATAAGTCCCTGAAGTGAAATTAGACAAGCATCTTGATAGAATGCAGCAGTATCCCCTGTCTAACTGTGGTTTGCCTTCATCTTTCTAAAGTCCAGTCGGTGTTGACTTTCAGATGTTGTCATTTGGTTAACAGGTGTGCAGTATATCTTCTGTATAAGCTACTGGCATATGGTATGGTTTCAAAGTGGTGTGGAAAGCAAGATATATACCCTCTTAATTATTCAGAGCTCTGACTGATGCCAAGCTACCATCCTGTCTCTCTCTGTTTCTCTCTGTTTTTCTGCACTAAAAAGCAATGAAAGCCAGAGAGGCTGGCAGCTCATAAGTTGGCCTGGAAGAGCCTGTGAGCTAAAAGAGAAATGCAACACAGAGAGGCTGGCAGCATCCAACTAACTGCAAAGTGAATATGTACAAGGAAGGTAAGCAAAGATGGATAATGCATGAGATGTGGCTATGTGTTCCTGTGCAACACACAAGGTAATCTGCCAAGAAGAATGCAACGTTCAAGTGTCCCAGAGCTTCAAAGTTAAGACCCAAAGGGCTTAAGTGGTGTGTGCATTGTTCCAAAAGCTGCCATGATGATCTGGTGACGCTAGTTATGCCCACTTGTATGGACGAAGGATGGAAGAAGATAGTGTCCTGGGACCATGCAGGGAAATGATGGTGCAGATTCAGAGAAGCAAGTGGCAAGCTGATGTTGTTATATGACCACTCTCCTTTTCATCTGAGCATTGGTGCCATCTAGCTTCTTAGGGTAAGGGGAGATGCATAATATGTCAATTTCTGGAAGCAACCACAGTATTGTGGCCAGCATTACAGACATTATTTGGCTGGAAATTGGTAATGGTCTCAAACTATGGAACTAACTTTGAAAACACAATGGCATGAGGCTTGGTTGAGCTGAAAACCAGAAATTACAAAAAAAAGGTGAAACCTGCTTGTGGCTTTTAGATATTTAATAATGCTTAGATAATATAAAGTGATCAATGTAAATTGAAGATTGTTGCCAAGATTCATTGAAAGATTAATGAATCAGATGCCTCATTTCTTACTTACATTATCAAATAATTTCTTCATTAATTCAATGGTCAATTTTAGTAGGTGTTCACTTTCAAAGTCAGAATCTTCTTCTTTCTTTGGGATTGCAGGCCACACTTCCCTTAATGTTAGGAGCCTTTAGATCACTCTCAGTAAGCACGTGAAAAATGTAAGGAACATACTTGCTGAAAGTGCAAACATACTTTATGTTGCATAAAATATCACTTTAAGTTTGATCACAAAGTCAATTTTGGATGTTTCTCCAATACTTCTGGCCTCTACAACACTTGTTGATTTAAATTATTCCTTGAGGAACTTCTAGGCGTATTTTAACTAATTATAAGAATTGAAGGTGGCTTTTACATTGGCGATGTTTTGAAGATTGGAGATTATGAGGGCAGGAGGGTCACAGCAACTTTCCTCAACTCGCAATGTCAATGGTCTGGACGAATGTTCTTGACACAAATTTAAATGCCACTGCAACAACTGGGTGGGAATTGAAATGCAATTAATTAATCATGTAGAATAAAATGTTGGTCTTATTAATAATGATCATGAATCCATTGGAATATTGTAAACACCGATCTGGTTCACTTGACTTAATATAAGGAGCAGATGGAAGGGAAATCCTGAAACAGTCAGTGGTACCAAAAGGAGTGATTGAGGTGGTGACACTGAGATAGCCAGTCAGTATTATTTGAAATAGTTGTTGAAAAAAGATCTCTGTGATAGGCAGTCAGAGACAGAGCTAGATTAATTGGAGCTGAATAGAAATTGTTCCTATCCATTAAACACTAAAAAGCTGTTTTGGTAAGTGGTTAAGGTCCTTTTATTCTTAAGTTTTAACAGGTATACAATTGGTGGTGAAGAAAACAAATGAAAGTGCAGTAAATAAATGTAAGTGCATGTATAATTGTTATGACAGGGTTAGCAGCCAGACCAAATTAGACTTACTAACAATGGATGTCATAAGACAGTGAAATTAAAATATTCAATGACACTCAAAATTGCCCAATTTTTCCTCACCAGATTTATAACCGATGTCAGACACCAAGTTTATAGCTTAAACAGAAATTAACAATTTATTATTTGCACTGTTGCTTTAACAGAAAAACAATAAACAGGGGCATCTAATTAAGATCTATGATTTAAACCTAAATTTCTTTGGCCGTAACCCCATTCACAGATAGGCAGACCAACAGCACAGTTAAAGGTTAAATTAAACGAAAAATTAAAGAAAATACATATAACTGGCTAACTCAATAATCATTACAACAATGAGTATGACAACTTTATGAAATTCATTGAATGTTGTGTTAATTTACAGGCACACGGGGTTGTATCTTTCTTGCGTTCTGAAGTCACCAGCCATTGCAAACAGTTTCTACCGGTTTCTAAGGAGTATTCACTTCTTTCTCAGATACCATTCTTAATATTCAATAATTTTTTAACTGGAGGGTAACTAGAAAGCAACCAAAAACTCTGCCCAGCAGTTTTCAGAGCCGCAGGGCTTTATGCGTATAAAATAGTCAAAGCCTGTTCAAGTTTTGAAACAAAAACAGAAATTGCTGGGAAAGCTCAGCAGGTCTGGTAGAAAGAGCAGAGTTAACTTATTTATCTCTTTCTGTTTTTCTCAACATACTTTTGTTTGACTGTCCGGCATCAGTCCTCCTTTGCTTCTCCCTTCTAACATCCAAGCAGTTGCCAATCCCTGTGCATAAGACGTCTCAGGTGCCAAAACAATTTCAGTGTTCACAGAACAATAAGTAACCTGTAATTAACTTTCCAGGCCAGTTCCCAGAAACAAGTTTGTTTGTTTGTTTTTCTATCTTAAAAAAAACAAGTTGTTGCTTAAAATTTAAAGTTCAGCTCACATTTCCAAACCAAAAATAACAAAAATAGGAATAATAGAGACAGTGCCAACATGTTTAATTAAAACTCAGGTTGTCAGTTGCCTAGTCTGACAATGAGATGTTGTTTCTAAGATTTTGCATTGTGATTAGCTGGAGCATTGCAGCAGGCGAATATATTCAAGTCGGCATGTGAGTAGGATGCTGTGTTGAAATGACTGGCTGCGGGGAGGTCAGGGTCATGCTTGCTCATGGATCAGAGGTGTTCTGCAAAGCAATCACCCAGTCTGCATTCAGTTTCTCCAATGTAAAATAGGCCGTGTTGTGTGTAGCGAATACAATACACAAGATTGGAGGAGGTACAGGTGAAATGCTCCTTCACTGGAAAGATTGCTTAGGCCCTTGGATAGTGAGCAGGGAGGAGGCAAAGGGGCAGGTGTTGCACCTTCTGAGGGGTGATAGATTTAAGACAGATGTCAGAGGCAGGGTCTTTACTCAGAGAGTGGTAAGGGCATGGAACACCCTGCCTGCCAATGTAATTAACTCAGCCACACTAGGGGCATTAAAACAGTCCTTGGATAAGCATATGGGTGATGATGGGATGGTGTAGGGGGAGGGACTTAGATTAGTTCACAGTTGGCGCAACATCGAGGGCCAAAGGGCCTGTTCTGCACTGTATTGGTCTATGTTCTGTGGTTGCTTGGGAAGGGTGTGTGTTGAGTGGTCATTGAATGGACTAGGGTGTCCAAGAGGGAATGATCCCAGTGAAATGCAGACAGGGGAGTGAGGGGAAGATATCTTTGGGGTGGTGTTCTTCTGGAGTGGTCTGAAATGGCAGAGGATGATCCTTTGAATGTGGACGCTGATGGGATGAAAAGTGAGGACAAGGAGGCACTGATCACGTTGAAGTGAGTGATAGGAAGGGACAAGGGCAGAAGCCCAGGTGATAGGCCAGATATGGTTGAGGGCCCCGTCAACCACAGTGGGTGGGAAATCATCTTTATGGAAGAAGGAATGCAAGTTAGCAGCCTTTTTTTGGAAGGTGACATTGTCCAAACAGATGTGTCGTTGTTGAAGGAATTGGGAGAATGGGATGGACTTATGGGAGTCAGTGGTTTGGTACCAGATGGCATTGGGCAGTTCATTCTCTGAAATAGACAGAGG
Source organism: Stegostoma tigrinum (assembly GCF_030684315.1). NCBI lineage: Eukaryota > Metazoa > Chordata > Chondrichthyes > Orectolobiformes > Stegostomatidae > Stegostoma > Stegostoma tigrinum. Next base: position 107,497,680 of record NC_081358.1, on the reverse strand, counting down.
TCAAGGAAAGGAAAGGAAATGTTGGAAATGGATGATGTGAAAGTCATAGAGGAGTGGAAATTGGAAGCAAAATGAACAAATTTTTCAAGGTCCTGGCAGCACCATGAAGTAGTCTGAAGAATGGCAGGGGGAGTTAAAATGGTTTGCGACTGGGAGGTGCAGTTGTTTGTTGCGAACCGAGCGGAGGTGTTCTGCAAAGCAGTCCCCAAGCCTCCGCTTGGTTTCCCCAATGTAGAGGAAGCCACACCGGATACAATGTATACAATATACCACATTGGCAGATGTGCAGATGAACACCTGCTTGATATGGAAGGTCATCTTGGGGCCTGGGATAGGGGTGAGGGAGGAGGTGTGGGGGCAAATGTAGCACTTCCTGCAGTTGCAGTGGAAGGTGCCAGGTGAGGTGGGGTTGGAGAGGAGTGTGGAGCATACAAGGGAGTCGCGGAGAGAGTGGTCTGTCCAGAAGGCAGACAAGGGTGGGGATGGAAAAATGTCTTGGGTGGTGGGGTCGGATTGTAGATGGCTTAAGTGTCGGAGGATGATGCGTTGTATCCGGAGGTTGGTGGGGTGGTATGTGAGAACAAGGGGGATCCTCTGGGGGCGGTTGTGTTGGGGGCGGGGTGTGAGGGATGTGTTGCTATTTTTCCATTCCCACCCTAGTCTGCCTTCCGGACAGACCACTCTCTCTGCGACTCCTTTGTCCGCTCCACACTCCCCCCCCAACCCCACCACACCCGGCACTTTCCCCTGCAACCACAGGAAATGTTACACTTGCCCCCACACCTCCTCCCTCACCCCTATCCCAGGCCCCAAGATGACTTTCCACATTAAGCAGAGGTTCACCTGCACATCTGCCAATGTGGTATATTGTATCCACTGTACCCGGTGCGGCTTCGTCTACATTGGGGAAACCAAGCGGAGGCTTGGGGACCGCTTTGCAGAACACCTCTGCTCGGTTCGCAATAAACAACTGCACCTCCCAGTCGCAAACCATTTTAACTCCCCCTCTCATTTCTCAGACGACATGTCCATCATGGGCCTCCTGCAGTGCCACAATGATGCCACCCGAAGGTTGCAGGAACAGCAACTCATATTCCGCTTGGGAAGACTGCAGCCCAATCGTATCAATGTGGTTTTCACAAGCTTCAAAATCTCTCCTTCCCCCACTGCATCCCAAAACCAGCCCAGTTCGTCCCTTCCCCCCACTGCATCCCAAAACCAGCCCACCCTGTCTCCGCTACCCTAATCTGTTCTTCCTCTCACCCATCCCTTCCTCCCACCTCCAGCTGCACCTCCATTTCCTACCTACCACCTCATCCCACCTCCTTGACCTGTCTGTCTTCCCTGGACTGACCTATCCCCTCCCTACCTCGCAACCTATACTGTCCTCTCCACCTATCTTCTTTTCTCTCCATCTTCGGTCCGCCTCCCCCTCTCCCTATTTATTCCAGAACCCTCTCCCCATCCCCCTCTCTGATGAAGGGTCTAGGCCCAAAACGTCAGCTTTTGTGCTCCTGAGATGCTGCTTGGCCTGCTGTGTTCATCCAGCTCCACACTTTGTTATCTTGGATTCTCCAGCATCTGCAGTCCCCATTATGACTTATCCATAATTTTCTAGTTTCTTTCAGTTCCAAAGAAGTGTCATACTGGATTCTGAAATGTTAACTCTTTGTCTCTATCCTTGGATGCTGTCAGACCCGTTGTCTTTCTCCAGCATTTCCTGCTTTTATTTCCGATTGCCAGCATCCACAGTGCTATGCTTTTATTATAATGTTGAAGCTGGGGAATTGAATTATCTGTTCAGTGAGTATTATTAACATATCTTGCCTGAAGCTTAAGGAAAAATCAGCAACATTATTTTCCCTAATTGCAGGGAATACAGATTGCAGATTGAAGTTTGAGTTACTGGACGGGATAACATTTATAAGTGGAGATCCCCAGTGTTCATGTTTAAACACCTCTTCTTCCTGATAGCTATCAGTAATGAAAATTGTCCAGAAAACAATTTCAATGATTGTGGATGAAACCAAACTTGCTAGTTTGTATCTATCTCCATAATTATGCAGAGCTGACTTACCAACTTGTTTGTGTGTATTAGCAATTTATTCACGGTGCTTTAAAATAACTGCTCTTTCATGCTTCTAGCAGCTTCCAGCTTTGAGTTCACCAGCAGTAAATAGGTACATAATCAAGCACTGCAAGAAGTACTGGGAACTGGGAACAGGTTAACATTAAACTTCAATAGGACATAGATTGGAAGAAAGAGGAAACAAATGGCAGATGAAATTTAATGCTGGCAAGTGTGAAGAATTTCATTTTGGTAAAAAGTGCAGGACAACATGGTGTAAAATCAAGGCAGAAGCAGAGGGAAGTCAGGAAATATATGCATAAATCATTAACGATGGCAGAAAACATTGAGGAAATTGTACTTCTTGGTGTGTTTGCTGAGTGGGGAGATTTGATAGCAGACGATTCATCCCCTTCACAGGAGGCTCAATAGTGCTGAGAATGTCACCTAATAAGGAGATGAAACATCTGCTAACGTACCTCCCAGCTCGACAAACACACCAATACCTGCAACCTTCACCTGAGCTACAAACCTTCACTCAAATCCTGAAGATCGAGAAAGTGCTTCATATACGATACAGAATTCTATGCCTTATAAGTAGGGGCACAAAGTAGAAAAGCAAGGACATTGTGTTCAGCCTGTATTTCGGTGCCATTTGGGGTGCTCTGATCTGGGCACCACAATTTAGGAAGGTTGTGAAGGCATAAGGGAAAGTGCAGAAAGAAATCTCTCAAATTATTCTTGGGACAAAAAACTTCAGTTAATCAAATAGATTGGAGAATGTGAATCAGTTCTTCATTGAGAAGAACATTGAAAAGAATTTATGGGTTGTTTTCATTGGCAGCTGTGGCTTTGTTGATCTCTAATTTCCTTGGAAAACATGGTGGGCCTACCTAAACCTCTGCAGTCCTTCAGAACAAGATTTACCCATAATATTGATCTGGTGAGAATGTGGTGTAAATGTTACTTGCCAGTTATCAGTCCCAACATAAATGTTGTTGTGGTCTTGCTAAATATATCAACATAAATGGCTTCAGAATCTGTGAAGTTGTCAATGATGCTGAACATTGTGCAATCAGCAGTGAAGATCCTTACTTCTGATGTTATGATGACGAGTAGATCTTTGGGAAGTAACTGAAGATGATTGAACCCAGGACATCATCCTGAAGAAACTCTACAGACATGGTCTGAGGTTAAGATGATTGACTTCTGAAAATTATAATTGTCAGTCTTTGCGCAAAATATGCTTTCTTCAATTTCCATTGACTATATATTTTCTCATTTTTGGAGATAGGGATAATGTGGGGCCTCCCCTTCCTGTCTGTTGTTTGATTGTCTATAATCATTCATGACTGAATGTGGCAGAACAACAGATAGAGATATTCAAAATGATGAGCATTCTGGATTGAGTAGAATGAGAAAGAATTGTTCCTATTGGTGGAACAATGGAGAATCAGGTGGCACAAAATTAAGATTGAAATGCCTTTGCATCTACAACCAATAAACACACACAAATACAAAAAGAAAAACATGATCTCACGAGAGAAAGATTGCAGTTCTATGAGGAACAGGAGGCAAGATTTGTAAGAATTGTAAGAATTGCTGTTACAGAATTACAGAACTTTTATAATGTAGAAGGAGGCCATCTGACCTATAATGCGTCCAAGAACAGAACTAGAACAGAGAGCTAGCACAGACATAGTAGGTCAAATGGCTTACTTCTTTGTTACAACCATTCAATGACCCTATGTTTGCGTTCCTTTGGAGCTTGTCTCCCTGCTGTAAGACAAGCCTCAATGGTATGTATTGTATATATGTTAAGATACATTAGCTACTTGCTCTTGTAGCAGCTTTAATTCTGCTTAGCATGGAATAGAGATCAAATCAACTGACCTCTATACTCTGCATGCTTTAATTCCATAATGAAGGGGGTGACTGCCAAGTGATTCAATAGGAAGAAATAAAGTTCTCGGCCTCTGACAATGCTGCACTCTGCAGAGTGACTTTGTACTGATTTCTAACTGGTGTACACTAAAGAAGAAAAGGTGATTTCCAGCCATCCATATTTCTGGAAAAGTCCTGTATTATCTCTTGCTGACAGTAGCAAGAGACACAAAGTAAAAGAGAGGTAGAGAAAAAAATATATCCAGAGGCAAGATTTTGTTCTTGGATCACTGGTTGTTTAATATTAATCAGGTAGTAAATGGAGAATGGATTGCTGGAACTCTCAACAGGATTAGCAGAGAGAAAAAAAATCTTAGACTGCTGATGTAGTTGTTTCTTAGGGAAATACAGCTGACAGATTCACTGTGCTTTTCCATTTTTACAATTCAAACTTGTATTAGAATTTTCTATTCTGCCACATAGAGTTCTCCTATATCATACTCACCTATTCAACCCATTCTGACAAAATGGGCAACTGGAACATCAGATCTTGAAAGTTGCATGACAAAATTTAAGGGCTTATCAATAATAGATCTGAGCCTCAAATTGCCAATATTTTATTAATGGACAAATGTTGAATGTTCTTGAGTGATTTTCTTCTGTTAATTTTATTAACATTAGACAGTACTCCAGTTTTGAAGTAAATTAATTTCTTTAATTGAACAATAGCCAAAATAATGAAGTGGAGTTGCTGATGTTGGACTGGAGTGGCAAAGTCAGAAATCACAGAGTTTATAGGCAGAGAGATCAAGGACAGAGAGATCAAAAGATCAGACAACTGGTGTGAGGGGTATGTCAGATGATGAGTCTCTGAGGGTGACCAAGAGTGTTAGGCAGTGAGTCAACCGTCACTAGCGAATAACCAGCAAAGGTTATTGTAATCCAATTAAGTGAGGCAGAAAGATAATTACAAAAATATAAGGTAGTGCTGGAGACAAACTAAAATGACTGCAATAACATGATTGGCATAAAACGTTGCATGCTGAGGGTCTAACCAAAGTAATAAGTAATCCAAAACTGTGCAAACTAATAAAGGTAGAAAGATCATAATAAATTATCAAGGTTTTGGTGTCAAAACAGGCCAGTTGGAAAGATTTTACAGATACAAAACAGTACGGTGGGGTCACCTGCAGCACAAAATGAACCCAAGATCATGTTAGAGGCCCTCCTCGTGGGTATGGAACTTGTTTTCCTTCAAAGTCTTCAGATGTCCATTGCGTTCCTCCTCATATGAGCAGATCCTGTTTAAGTGCCGGGGTTGTCTATAGGAGATTGCTTCTTTAATATGTTGAAAATGGAAATTGGATAAGTGTAGCATCATGATGTTATCCATTGGCTTGTGGTAGAATGAGGTATTGAGGCGTCCATCCTTGATGGAAGTGCGAGTGCCCAAGAATGCCACTGATTCTGAAGAGTAAGCCTGTTGGTGGGATGAAACTTGTTGATATAACTACGTAGTTGTTTCAGTGAATACTTATCATGAGATTAAAGGAAGAAAATGTCATCAATGTACCTGTTGTATTGTGTTGGTCAAAGGTCCTGAGCAGTAAAGAAGTCTGGCTTGGACTTGTGCATGAAAATATTGGTATATTGGGGTGCACGTTTGGTCCCCATAGCTGTTCTATGTGTCTGGACAAAGAATTGGTTGTCAAAGGTGAAAATGTTGTAGTTAAGGATGAAGTAGATGAGTCGCAGGATTTTGCCTTGAAATTGGCAGCTGGTGGTGTTGAGCACTGAGGCTGTTGCAGCGATGCCGTCATTGTGATGGATGCTGGTGTAGAGTGTCAAAACATCTATTGTGACATGGAAAGTTCCTTGTTTGACTGGTCTGTGGGTGCTGAGATTCTGTAAGAAATCTGAAGTGTGATGACAGAAGCTGGGGGTTCCTTGTACTATGGTTTCAAGATGCCCTTGACATAGCCAGAGAGATTTTCACACAGGACCCCATTTCCTGAAATGCTGGCGTGCCCAGGTGTGTTGATTTTATGCATCTTGGATTCATGTCATGCTACAGGTGAACCCAGCATACTGTGCGGTATCTGTACAATCTTCCTTACTGATTCTGTTTTGACAGCATCACCTTGATAAATTGTTATGATCTCTTTACCTTAATTAGTTGACAGAGTTTTGGATTAGCTATTACTTTGGTTAGACCTTTGATGTGCGACTCATACCTGTCAGGTTATTTCAGCCACGAAGCACTACCTTATTTTTAAGTTTTTGTATTATCTTTCTGCCTCACTTAATTGGATTATAGGTCATCCCTTCACTGGTTATTCAGCTGGCAACACTTGACTCACTGCCTAACACCCTTAGTCACATTTAGAGACTAATCATCTAACACTCCACTCACGCCAGGTCTTTGATTTTTTGATCTCTCTGTCCTTGATCTCTCTGCCTATAAACTCCGTGTTTGTGAGCTCTGTTCTCTCACTGGTCCTGATGAAGGGGTTGCACTCCAAAAATTTGTGTGGTTTCAAATAAACCTGTTGAACCATAACCTGGTGTCATATAACTTCTGAATTTAGCTACAACAATGATACATTCATAGATTACTACGATTTAGATTAGATTAGATTAAATTAGATTCCCTACAGTGCGGAAACAGGCCCTTCGGCCGATCACGTCCACACCGCCCCTTGAAGCATCCCACCCAGACCCATCCGTCTATAATCCACACACCCCTCAGCACTATGGGCAATTTAGCATAGCCAATCCACTGAGCCTGCACATCTTTGGACTGTGGGAGGAAACTGGAGTACCTGGAGGAAACCCACGCAGACACGGGGAGAATGTGCAAATCCACACAGACAGTCGCCCGAGGCAGGAATCGAACCAATAAGGCCATTCAGTAGTACCAGTCCCCATCCACTTGGCATTCTATCCCATCATCAACCAGTCACCCTATTCCTGCACCCACCTGGTAGCCTACTCTCCCATTCACCTATTACCCTATCCCCTAACCAACATCGCACCCTATTTTCCCAACTCCCTGGTACTCTATTCGCACATTTACTTTGCCCTTACACCCCTGACCTGACCTCCCTCAACAGCTATCAAAGAAACTTTTTGGGACCTATTGAATCATGAAATAGCATACCTATTGCTGTGAAAAAGGCCCGTGGTTTTAATGGTGATTTTATCTGCTACTGTCTGTGTGGATTTCTTGACTATATTGTGTTAGTTTGGCTGGGAATGCTCTCTGCCTGGAGTTTTATCTCTCAAACGCTTTCAAAGATCACCCTTTTACCTGATCTGAGTTGGAAAGAGAAATTCTAACCTATTTTGAATGACATAGCCAATGAAATAGAGTGACTACTCATTCATTTCAGTAAGCAATGTGACAATGGGTAAGAATGGCTGAAGTAGCTTTTCATTTCCTTCCTTGTGTGTTTAAAGGAAGCAAGTGAAATCAGAAAGAATTTTGATGAAAGTATGAAAAGGAAAATCAAGTTTAATCAATCATGTGTCATTATTTTTAGGGAAGTGTGACAAAATTCATGGTGAGATCTCTGAATATTTTGTTTAAAAGAAAGAAGAGCTTGCATGCATAAAAGGGCTTTCACATTCCCAAGGCATTCTGAAGTGTTTTACTCCCATCAATAATTTGTGGACGATAATCACTTTGCAATATAAGCAAGCCTGACATCCAAATTGTGCCTTGCAAAGTCCTGCTGAAAATAAGGAGATGGTTGAATTGTTTAGTTTCGGTGGTGTTGACTGAGGGATAAATGTTTGTCCAGATACTTTGAATTGAGTCTTCAGAACAGACAGATAAAGATTGAGGTTTAATGTTTCATCAAATAAAAAGCATCATTCACTTGCAATAAAGACTATCATCACTTAGAGGGAGATAACTACACCTCAATTTGAGCCATGTTGAAGAAATAATTCAGAAAATTGATGGAAGCAAAACCATTTAGACAGGATTGAGATCAAACTGGGAAAAATAACCTTGAGCTTAACTGGCTTGATGGCCAATTTTAGATGTGATATTGTCACAAGCAATTTAGGAGTGATTTCAGGAAAAATCTTCATGCAAGCAGCGATCAATGCTTGAATGGGCTTTTGAATATAGAGTAGACACAAGTCTTAGATTCAATGATCTAGATTCAAGATCAAGTTACACAAGAAGAACATAAGAACTAGGAGCAGGAGTAGGCCGTTCGGTCCTTCGAGCCCACTTTTAGAAAGACTTGATGTGTATTTTTCTAAGTTAGTCGCCTTTATTTGTCCTCATCCTCTATTGATATAAATTGTAAATTTATGTCAGCAAGTAATTTCATTCATCACATTAGGGCCTGGAAATTGGATTCCTCCCATTCAGGGTACAATCCTTTACCACGTGTGCCTAATGAGACCAAATGTTCACTAATTTCAAGCTGTCCTACAGCATGCCTGCCTGCCTTGACACCATTGTCCTCCATGAGATTCAACATGTTGTGTCTTTTTTACTTTTGGCACATTATCTTAGGTCTTTATGAAAGTAATTAAATTTACATTGGCTACTCTGGGAAAACCACTGTCAACCCATTACCCACCCAGATGGAATTCTGGGACGGGAACATTGTAAAACATCAACACTTCAAGACTGACTTAGAGCAATATTTGTGGCTTCACAGAAAACAGAGTATTCAACAGAATTAACAAGACTGGGCCGATGCGGTCTTTTACTCCAGAAGCCAGAGGAGATGATGGTGTGAAGCACCAAAAATCTCAGTCGATAGAGCATGACTCAGTAGGCCACACGGTCATTGCTCACAAAGTTTTACTCAACTCAGCAATGCTGCTCATTATTAGCTTGGACTTGTAAACCTGGCTTCAGCAGGGATGGGTCAACAGAAGATATCATAGAAGGCTGATGGTGAAGAAAATGGATGAAGATCTGTCTTTAAGATATTGGCTGTTAGGCATAGAAACGTTTTTAAAGGTCTGAAATCTTTCAATTGTCAATTGGCTGACTGGGTGAAGGGGTGGATGGGTGAGTGAGATGGTAATTGGGGAATAGTCTATTGGGGGAGTGGGCCTTGTCTCATGCGTAGGAGCTGGGGATGGGGTGAATGTTGACTGTAGAGCCTCCTGTGCTCAGTTCAGTGAAACTGGCCTAATTAGAGTATTAGACCGGATATTAACTAGAATAGCAGCCCAGATTTGCTGCTGGACAGTCATTATTTTAGTGTAGTTTGGAGTAAAACAAGGGTACCCTGTAGAAACCCCAAATAACACACCCAGAAGGAACTGCCCAGTTAACTGAATTTCCATGATCGATTCTACATCTGAAACCCTCTGTAAGTATCCATTTAAACTTGAGCCTTTGGATGGTTCCGATAACATTAAGTAAAATAGTTACTCAAGAAAACTTACATTTTCATATATACATTCAAAGATATGAGGAGCCATGAAACCAGCCTTACACTTGCTTCCCGCATCCCCAAATACACTCCACTGAGACTCTTTATCCCTCTCTCTAATAGTTCTATGCTATGAAAAAACTGTCAGAATGAAATTATGTCTCTATGTTTGTGAAATTCCCCGATTGGAATCCCTCACAGATATGCTGCACTGTTTAATAAACAAGCAAAGGGCCAGAGTGGCTGTCTTTGTGAGATTGCCCCTCCTCAGAAAATTCAGCTCAATATTTCCAGGCTAAGTATTGAGATGTACCTGGTAGTGAATTAAATTCCACACATAGTCCTTGGCTGCAGAAATCAACCCATCAAAAGATAAAAGTGTCTGTGTGAGTCTGTGTGTCTGTGCGTGTATCTATGTGTGTGTAAGTATATCTGGCAGGGCTCCCACAGAGTCCTGAAACACATTTTCCAATTTTGCTGTGTACCTGGGATCAGCATGATGAGAGTGCATCTCCCCATTGAGTTATTGAAAGGATTAGTCTTCCAATTTGCAAATAAAAGCCTACATCTGCTCGGACAAGACTTTTGGAAGTTCTGTGACTTGTTTTTGGAGATATTGTTGAGAGCTGCTGCAGATGCTCAGGTAGGTCAAAGTGTCTGGTTGGGTGCTCCAACTCTAAGCAATGTATGGAGCCTTGACTGAGAAATGGAGCAGACAGTTTCAACATAGAAACATAGAAGATAGGAACAAGAGGAGGCCATTCGGCCCTTCGAGTCTGCTCTGCCATTCTTCATGATCGTGGCTAATCGTCCAACTCAACAGCCTAAGCCTGCTTTCTCACCATAACCTTTGATACTATTCACCCCAAGTGCTCTCTCTAGTTGCCTCTAGAACACATTCAATGTTTTGGCATTAACTATTTCCTGTGGTAATGAATTCCATAGGCTCACCACTCTTGGGTGAAGAAATCTCCTCGTCTCCATCCTAAATCGTCTACCTCCAATTCTCATGCTATACCCCTGGCTCTGGACACACCCACCATCAGTAACATCTTCCCTGCATCTACTCTGTCCAGCCCTGTTAGAATTTTATCAGTCTCGATGAGATCCCCCCCTCATTTGTCTGAACTCCAGTGAAAACAATCCCAACCTAGTCAATCTCTCCTCATACGTCAGACTCACCATCCCTGGAATAACTGTGGTAAACCTTCACCGCACTCCCTCGAGAGCAAGAGCATTCTTCATCAGAAAAGGAGACCAAAACTGCACACAATATTCCGGGTGTGGTCTCACCAAGGCCCCGTATAACTGTAACAACACATCCCCGCTCCTGTATTCAAAACCTCTCACAATGAAGGGCAACATGTTATTTGCTTTCTTTTTCACCTACTGCACCTCCATGTTTACCTTCAGCGACTGGTGCAGAGGACACCCAGGTCCTGCTGTGCTCTTCTCCTCTCCCAATTTACAATCATTTAGGTAGGAATCTGCCTTCTTCTTTTTGCATCTGAAGTGTTTTCTCCAAATTATACTACATCTGTCATTGATTTTCTGCTCACCCAACCTGTCAAGATCATGCTGAAGGATCTCTGCATTCTCGTCACAGTTCCCTTATCCAAATCATTAATCTATATTGTGAATAGCTGGGGTCCCAGCGGCGATCCCTGTAGCACCCCACTAGTTAATGCTTGTCAATTTGAAAAGGACCCATTCATTCCTATTATTTGTTTCCTCTCTGCCAACCAGTTTCCTATCATTTACTTCCCCTAATCCCATGTGCTTTATTCTTGCACATTAATCTCTTAAATGAGACTTTGTTAAACACTTTCTAGGAAGGCTCTGCTCAGATGAAGGCAAGAAAGGGCTCTGCATAGAAGGGTCCCGACACATCTGAAAAGGGTCCCAATCCACAACGTCAGCTTTCCTGCTCCTCTGATGCTGCCTGGCCTGCTGTGTTCCTCCAGCTCCACATCATGCTATCTCAGACTCCAGCATCGGCAGTTCCTACTATCTCTGCATAGAACACCCTATTTGCCACAGCTTTTATGAGAGCGCCTTCTGATTCATGAGCTGTTCATAAGGCCACTCAGCTGGTTGAAAAATTTGATTACAGAATTGTGGTACCCACATAAACATGACCTGGATCTTTGTATCAGGGTAAGACTTTCCAGGGGCAATAATGATCCGCAGTGACCTGAATGCCAATGTATCCGTATCTTTCTCGCTGAGATTGGGTGACATTTTCATTATCTCACAGTACACCTTATTATTCATGTATCCATGACTGCAGAGGCAAATTCATTGATTCCTTCATCAAAGAGAATAAGGTAAAGTGGACATATGGCTTTACCAGCATAGCAGGATCCCTGAGAAAGCACATCTCTGATAATCTCCCATATCACTGCAGAAAGCTATAGGAATCTTGAGGTTACCATTAAATTCACATACAATTCATGTGCAACCATTGCAAAATATATAAAGTTGGTGCATGTTCACAATCCTGGCAGTGGCCGTGCCATCAGTCCACTATCTTTGAGTCTCCATGACAACTTAGTAGATGGCTGCTCAGTAACAAAGATTATCCCTGCTTACACAGTTCATGATTCTGCCCTGATTTATGTCTACCTGACGTTACGCGCATATAACATGGAGACAGAAGGAGAATGGTGGAAAAGACTCTCGGCATATTGAAACAAAGCTTTTGATGCTAAGATCACTTCGTGGAGGTTCTCCATTTCCACAATTCTAGAACGAGGCCTCAGGATGTCCAACCCTCCATGGCAATCATATTGTGGCACCCATAGCTACCAATATTACAGGTGACACTTTGAACAGAGGAGAAGGCAGAGATGGAGGGAGGAATGACATATACTTGTTCTTTCATTCTGCCCAGTGCTGCCCACTCAAACCCTGCTTCTGAAAAGACAACTTCTCTTCACCACCATTCCCCACTTTAGCACATAACTGACATACCCCAACATAGTGGCCCATTAGACAAAAGCTAATTATAGTAGCCAGCAACTGAAAACTTTCCATGCACAACTTTACCTAACAGTGTATTAAATTATTGAAACAAAACTGTTTGTCCTTATACATTCCCTCACTGCCTGCCTTGCTGGTATCTCAGCCTTTGACCTTGCATTCCTGGAGGACGAAGCCATTTTCAAAATGCTAATATATTTTATAATTGGCTTCCCTTTACTTCAATGTCTTTATTCTCAGTTTGTTTCCTCTTCAAATAACTCTCAACTTGACTTTTTGCTCCATTCAGCAACCCAGGAGACTTTTTGATATTTTGCTGAAAGTGAGATTAAGACATATTGCAATACAGCCGGGCCAGGGATTCTGCTTTCACAACATTTACATTTAACCCATGCCTTACTTTTGTTGCAAGAGGAATTATTAAACTGAAAGTCTTTTTGCTGTGGGCACAGAGGCTGGAGTTGAAATTGTGATTGCTAGAATGTGATCATTTCTGGCTATTTCTCATATTGTGACATTATTTGAAACTTCTCAGTATTTCTTTTCTCCTCAGGAATTGCATCTTTAATTTGTCATAGAATATGGAAGTCTATCATATAGCTTGTCAAAGTTAATTTGAATGTGAAAGACTGCAGCTGACTTCTCAATTTCAGTTTTTGTCCAGTGAGAGGATTGATATTTGTTTGAAAACAGATGTCTAGAAGTCAGGCCAATTATCAAATTATGAAACACATCTTGAGAGTCTCACCTGCTTCCTCATTGAATGTTCTGCACATTGCTGGAGAGCTGCTGCCTAAAATAATCTGTACTGATTGCCTAAATTGTCTAATTTTCTACTCTGCAATTTGGAGACCCGTAGTTCTGTGCAGATGGCACTGCTGCATCCTTAGCTTAGTGAATACTTCATTAAATACATACATCATGTTGCATAGCGATCAACACACCCACAGGGTTGAGATTTCTGGTCACCCTTACAGGATTGAGTAGACTAGATCGATATCCCTTCGAATTTGGAAATGTGAGGCAAGAGTTTAGAACATTGAAACACTGAAAGACTTTCAGGACAGAAAGATTGCATTCAACCCATCATGACAAAGCTATTTCATGTAGGCCAATAAGACCATAAGATAGAAGTGCATAATTAGGCCATTCAGCCCATCAACTTTTCTCCTCCATTCGATCATGATTGATATGTTTTTCAACCCTAATCTTCTGCCTTCGCCCCGTAACTCTTGATCCCCTTATTAAGCAAGAGCATGTCTCAAATTATGTCTCAAACACACCGAATGACTTGGACTCCACAGCCCTCTGCAGCAATAAGTTCTGCCGAGTCATCACTAACTGGCTGAAGAAATTTTTCATCATCTCAGTTCAAAAGGATTTTCCCTTCACTCTGAGGCCATGGCTTCAGATCTTCGTCTCTCCTACTAGTGGAAACATCTTCTCCACATCCAGTCTATCCAGACCTCAGTATATTGTAAGTTTCAATGAGATTCCCCCTTGTCCTTCTGAATTCCATCGAGTACAGCCCCAGAGTCCTCAGCCAATCCCTAAAATTATTCTTGCAAACCTCGTCTGAATCCCCCTCAAACTAACAAATCCTTCCTTAGATAGGGAGCATAAAACTGCTCACAACATTTCTAAGTACAGTCTGACCAGACCCTTATAGAGCTTGAGCAGTAGATGTCTGATCTTGTTTTCTAGTCCTCTTGAAATTAATGCCAGCTTTACATTTGTTTTCCTAACTGCCAACCAAACTTGAGTATTAACTTTGAGATAGCTCTCAAGTATGTCTGCCAAGTCCCCTTGCACTTCAGATTTCTGATGTCTTTCCCCATTTAGAAAATGGTCTATTCTCCCACTCTTAATCTGTAATACTGTGGGTTGCAGCATTTCATGTGCATATTCACATATTCATTTTAAATGTGATGAGGCATTTCTGTGTTCACAACCCTTCCTGTCAATGAGTTTCTGACATCCACACAATTCCAAGTCAATTATGTACTCTTCAGTTTCCTTCTAATCCTTCCATCAACTGCTTCAAATCTCTACCTTCTGTTTTTATTATGATGGAAATGGGCCCTTCCTATTTAGACCCATAATGATTTTATGCAACAAAATCAAAATGCTTCTCAGCATCCTCTTTTTTAGATATTTGATGTCTCAGGAAAACAAAGGATGTCAGGAATGAATGGCAGAGTGGAAAAAGAATAGAAAAGGCTGGAGAAACTCAACAGGCCTGGCAGCATTTGTGGAGTGAAAAAGAGAGTTAACATTCTGAGTTCAATATTATTCTTTCCCTTGCAGTAGTTTAGTTTTATCTGAGTGGGATAGTGGGGTGGAAGCTGATGATCAGCCTGGATAACCTGGAATAGTGGATCTATATGGCCTTCTACTCTTATTCATGAATTTGAAGCAACCTCAAACCATCTAATCTTTCCACCCTGCTCTCCATTACTGCCAACATCCTTGTAAATCTCCTCCGTAATTGCTCCAGTGCTGTTAAGGATTTCCTGCTCAGAAAATAAATTGCAAAATTATGCAATATTCTAGTTATTATCTAACAAAAGCTTTATGCAGTACTAGCACATCAGTCCCCTGGTATAATGTCTTCAGTCTCAGCCTATAAAACAATGCTGATTTGACCAATTTTGCCACCTTCTGGATTGTGCACTCTTTACATTTCTCAAAATCTCGCCATTTATTGCACATGCTCCTATCTTACTTGCTCTGTCAATGTTCATTTCTCAATTCTATGGATTAAACTCCACTTATGATTCTTTTCTGTCCATGCAGAACATCCTGTTGTTACAGACTTCTTCCTCGTTCTCATTTTTGCATCATCTGCAAACTTTCGAATTGTGACATCTATTTAAAGCCTAGGTATTATGAAAAGCAACCTGTTCATAGCGCTGACATCCAAAGGTAATCACTTTCCAGTTACAAAAAAAATCTTTCCACAATAAGCCTTTGCTTCCAGCTCTTAGCCAACATTAGATCCAATTTGTCACTTTCCCTTGAGCCCCATGTGGCATTAATTATTGATCAGCCTGCCATGTGGGATCTTCTCAAAAGTCTTGTTAAAAATCTGTGTAGTTCACCTTAATGGTGTGAGCCTGATCAACTCTCCTTGTTACCACCTCAAAAGAAATCTAATTAATCAGACAGCATCACAATTTAAGGAATCAGTGTGGACACCGCTTGACTTCTCAATGAGGATTTACACTCTCTCTCACAATCTCTTATCATAACCTGCCCTCCACTGAGGTTAGGCTCACTGGTTGCAATCACTAGAGATATCTTTTTCTCCCTGTAAAAATAAAGTACATTAGCTGTCCTCCAGTCTCGAGGCATACTACCTTTAGCCAGACAGGAAATAAAAGTGTTTGTCACTGTGCCGCAAAGTACCCTGGGATATATTTCATCTGGAGCCTACAACAAGCATCATAGCCATGTCATAATACTTCTGCTCTCACATTGTTTAATCTATTCATTATTTTAAATGTCTCTTCCTTATCTAAGTTTTGTTTATCTAGCTCACTCTCATTTTTGGAAAAATATGCAGAAAATACAGGATTTCATATAGATGCACTGGGCCATGATTTGACTGAGAAGTTAGCACTGAGCCCATCTCTGCTTGACCGGTTCACTCAAGCTGAATTTCTGATTATTTGATTATTATTTGGATCAGGCCAAGCCTTCTGCTTCATCTGAGAAGATACTTCCACCTCTGAAATTTGCTGATTAATCAATTAACCATCAATTAACACAGTTCTCCTAACCCAGTAGTATCAAAGGAAGTGGGAAAGGGATTACAGTCCATTGCAAGTGACAGTGAGAATGTAAGATTAGTGGGGGAAGCTGTCATGCAGTGGCCACATTGCTGACTAGTAATTACAATTCCAGGCTGATATTCTGGTATGTGTTTGAATTGGGCATGGATTTAAAGTGAAATGTAAACAAAACAAAGGTGACGTGAGAGGAATAAAAAATTCTCATGGCAAATTGATAAGGTATGGAATACAGTGCCTGGAAAAATGGTGGAGGCAGGTTCAACTGACGCATTTAAGAAGACATTTTGTATAAAAATTATGTACAAGAATTAAGGGGAAAAGACGGGAGTTTGGCACTCGAAAATTGAGCCAGATTAGATAATAGAGCTGGTACAGACACAATGGACTGAATGGCCTCCTGCACTGTGATAATTCTTTGAGTCTGAGTAGGAACACAGGGTTCAGGATGAAAGGGTGGGTAAGGGGTGGAAGATGGATTGGGGTGGAGGTACTGTGGTTACGAGTGGTCTCCATTTGAGACAGTGTGTTCAAACTGTTAGGATCCCTCCTCTACCTGCCAAAAGGTTATTAGATTTTGTCTAACAAACTTAGCAAATAAGATAAAATACCAGATGGGGCTATGGTCTGAAAGCTTGTGTTTCCAAATTAATCTGTTGGACTATAACCTGGTATAATGTGGTTTCTAATTTTGTGGTAAGGATAAAATGATTTACAAGCCTCTGACAGAAGATATTCCTCATCATCTCATTATTAAATTGGCATCCCTTTATTCTGAGTCTATGCCCCCAGTCCGATACTGTCCCAAGGAGGGAAACATCCTCTCAGTATATAGCCTGTCAAGCCCCTTCAGAACCTTACATGCTTCATTCTTTTAAATTCCAATGAACAGTGTCCCAACCTGTTCAACCTTTTCTCACAGGACAATCCCTCCGTACAGGAGATCATCCTCATTAAGATTCTCTGAACTGCTTCTAACAAAATAACATCTTTTCTTAGTTAAGGGATGAAAACTGCTCACAGTAACTCATGATGTGGTCTCATCAGCACCTTGTACTGTTGTAGTAAGACTTCTCTAGTCTTATACTCCAACCCCATTTGAAATAAAGGCCAACATTCCATTAACCTTCCTGATTGCCTGCTGCACCTGTGTGCTCACTGTCTGTGTATCTTGCACAAGTATCTCCAAGTCCCTTTGCGTTGCAACTTTTTGGACTTTTTCTCAATTTAAATAATATTCTATTCTTTTGTTCTGCCTTCCAGACTGAACAACTTTTCATTTTCCCACATTATATTCCATTTACCAACTTTTTGATACTTACTTAACCTTCCAAATTTCTCAGTAAATTGCTTTGGGAGTCGTCTCACAGCTGGCCTTTCCACCTATTTTTGAGTTATCTGCAGATTTGGCTCCAGTATATTTGCTTCTTCCCTCTAAGTATTACTAAATATTTTAAACAGTGTGATCCCGACACTGATTCCTTTTGGAACCTGGCTGGTGACAGATCACCAACCTGAAAAAGAACCCCTTATCCCCACTTGCTATTTCCTATCCATTGGCCAATTCTCTATCCATGCCAATACACTACTTCCAATACGGTGGGTTCTTATTTTATAACTTATGACATTTGTGACACCTTGTTGAATGCCTTCTAGAAGTAAAAATGTTGGTTTCCACAACGCCCCCCCCCCACACCCACAATCCAATCTTTCGATTTCACTTGCCAAATGACAATGACTTGCCAATGACATCAAACATTGTGCATCCGAATCAGAGTTGTTCTTATTGCCACCATATCAAAATCCTCACACTGTGCAGCAGATATTATCTGCAGCCAGACCCTCCAGACGGCTGATGTATGGACTAGGCCTTCTCTGTGCCCTGGTTGTAGCTCACATGTGCTAGGAGTCAGCACAGTCAAATTCCATTCATATAGTGCTCTCTAATTCCCAATATCTAACTGAAGTCTAACGTACTGGTAGGCCACAAGTTATATTTGTAGTAGTTGGAAGTTCAGGCTGCATAATGTGTGAAATAACTTGTTTTAAAGCTATTGCATTAAATTTTATTCAGTAAAGCCATTAAAATATTGAAATAACCAGACCAAAACACAGGCCAGAAGCCTATCCATAGTTAAAGAAGGTAAGCATTCTGAAGAATGATCCAGCCCCAAAACATCTGTTTTCCTGCTCCTCTGATGCTGCTTGGCCTGCTGTGTTCATCCAGCTCTATGCCTTTTATATCAGATTCTCCAGCATCAGCAGTTCCCACTATCTCTAAGTATTGATTTATCCCTTTTTATCCAAACTTATTTGTGTAAAGAACTACCTGAAAACATTGTACTAATTGTGATGAAGTGGATGAGTGTAAGGGAGTAAAGTGTAGTGTGTGAAGTTGGATAAATGACAGACAATTTTGCATAAGGTAAATATTAGGGAATATATACAGGGCAAAAAGAAACTCAAATATATTATCTCTGCCTCCAGCATTGGCAGTTCTTACTGTCTCTCAAATATATTAAGGTTGCTCAATGTATTAAAAACTAACATCAGAACATTTAGATCCTCAGAAAGAGCCTAAGCTTTGCATACATATTGCATTAACTTTGGAGTTAAAACGTATGATCTGATCAGGGTCAAACCAGTATGGAAAACCGTATTTTTGAAAGTAAAACCTTTCCTTTACTAGATATTCACCAGTCATTTTACCTGTTAAGCATTTTAAATTAAGCTGATTTGGATACTTCAAAATTTCACTACTTATCCCGTTCTTACAAATGGACAGATCAAGATTCCACTAACCATCTAAATCTTCTTTCTCAATAGGTGGAATCACAATTTTTATAAAAGAACAAAAAGTCACAAAATGTTTGAAATGTAACAAATAAAATGGAACCTGTGCCACTCTTTCGAAAAAAATAATAGGCAATTGGAAGATAATTTTGATGTTGAACATTACCAACAAGACTTCCCTGTTGATGAAAATGCAACTTGCTGCAGGAACACTATTGAAAGGCAAATATAAAGAGCTTTTGCCACAGGAAAAATTTCTTTCTGAATTGTTAATCCCAGTGCCAAGGACAACATTTGATTGCACTATCAGTGAAGTTAAGGCTCAAACTGAAAGATACTTTCAGTGATAGAATTAACATTTTCACATCATGCAATACAACACAATGCAGGAACAGATCCTTCAGCCCACCAAGCCCACAATGATTCCTAATGCTTATTTAGACTTACTACGTATTGTCCATATGTGGTTTCTATACCATTCATGTGTTTATCAAAATATGCCTTAAATGTTGCTAATGTGCCTGCTTCCACCATCTCCGCTGGCAGTGTGTCCCAGAGACCCACCAATGTCTACGTGAAAAATTTCTGAACTTCTCCCCGAACCTTTTTCCATCTCACCTAGAACCTGTGTCCTCTTGTAGTTGACCCTGCCACTTGGGAAAAGGCCTCCGACTATCCTCTATCTAGCCTCTCATAATTTTGTTGACGTCTATCGGGTCGGTCTCTCAACATTTGCCTTTCCAGTGAAAACAATCTGAGTTTATCCAACTTCTCCTTACAACTAAAACCCTCCAGACCAGATAATATCCTAGTAAACCTTCACAGCAGCCTCTCCAAAGAATCTGTATCCTTCTGGTAGTGTGGCAATCAGAACTGCACGCAGTATTTCAAATAGGGCCTAACTAAACTCTGATACATAATACTTTAACATAATGCTGTCACATAACTTATCAATTTTTACCCTCAAATCCCCAGCCAAGGAAGGTAAGCATGCCATATGCTTCTTGACAATCTTATCCATATGTGTGGCCACATTCAGAGATCATAGAATCGTAGAATCTCTACAGTGAGGAAGCAAGCCATTCAGCCCATTGAGTACACATTGAAGAGCATCCCATACAGACACCCCCTGCCTTCCTCATCCCTATAACTTTGCATTCCCCCTGGCGAATTCACGTAACATACACATTGCTAGACACAATGGATAGTTTAGCACAGCCAACTCACACAACCTGCACATCTTTGGACTGTGGGAGGAAATCAGAGAACCTGGGGGAAACCCACATTGACTTGGGGAGAATATGCAGTCTTGACATAGACAGTCACCCGAGGGAAAATTGAACCGAGATCCCTGGCACTCTAAGGCAACAATGTTAACCACTGAGGCACTGAGCCACTGTGCAGGCCACCATATGTGGACCTGTATGCCCAGATCCCTGTATCCCTGTGAGCACTGTTAGCTACTGCTCTCCATTCTAAAAAAACACCCTTCCACCATTCTCCCCGTGTCTGCGTGGGTTTCCTCTGGATGCTCCAGTTTCCTCTCACAGTCCAAAGATGTGCAGGTTAGGTGGATCGGCCATGCTAAAATTGCCCATAGTTTTCGGGGTGTAAGGGTTATAGGGGGATGGGTTTGGGTGGGATGCTTCAAGGGGCATTGTGGACTTGTTGGGCTGAAGGGCCTGTATCCACACTGTAGGGAATCTAATCTAATCTAATCATTACTATTTGTCTTCTATGACAAAGCCAGTTTTGTATCCATTTAACCATAACACCCTAAATCCCATGAGAATCTACCTTTTGTGTTAACCTGTCATGAGATACCTTATCAAATGCCTTACTAAACATCCACTGCCCTTCACTTATCAATCATTCTTGTCACCTCCTTAAAAAACTCAATCGAGTCCACTGCCTTTTGTCATTTATATAAATGATTCCGATGTGAACATCGACCGCCTATGATTAGTAACTTTGCAGATGATGCCAAAATTAGCAGTGTAGTGGACAGCAAATAAGGTTACCTCAGAGTACAATGGGATCTTGATCAGATGGGTCAGTGGGCCGAAGCATGGTGGATGGAGTTTAATTTAGATAAGTGTTGCATTTTGGTAAGGCATATCAGGCCAGGACCTGTACACTTAATGGGAAGTGTTGCTAAAGGAATAGACCATAGAGTTTAGGTTCATATTTCCTTGAAAAGCAGAGTCGTACATAGCCAGCATAGTGAAGAAAGCAAGACAACAAAATGTGAGGCTGGATGAACACAGCAGGCCAAGCAGCATCTCAGGAGCACAAAAGCTGACGTTTCGGGCCTAGACCCTTCATCAGAGAGGGGGATGGGGAGAGGGAACTGGAATAAATAGGGAGAGAGGGGGAGGCGGACCGAAGATGGAGAGAAAAGAAGATAGGTGGAGAGAGTGTAGATGGGGAGGTAGGGAGGGGATAGGTCAGTCCAGGGAAGACGGACAGGTCAAGGAGGTGGGATGAGGTTAGTAGGTAGATGGGAGTGCGGCTTGGGGTGGGAGGAAGGGATGGGTGAGAGGAAGAACAGGTTAGGGAGGCGGAGACAGGTTGGACTGGTTTTGGGATGCAGTGGGTGGAGTGGAAGAGCTGGGCTGGTTGTGTGGTGCAGTGGGGGGAGGGGACAAACTGGGCTGGTTTAGGGATGCAGTTGGGGAAGAGGAGATTTTGAAACTGGTGAAGTCCACATTGATACCATTAGGCTGCAGGGTTCCCAGGCGGAATATGAGTTGCTGTTCCTGCAACCTTCGGGTGGCATCATTGTGGCACTGCAGGAGGCCCATAATGTAGAGGGTGGTGTGTGTATGGAAGGAGCTGTCAGAGAAAGTGGTGGAGGCTGGTATAATTAGAACATTTGAAAGGCATCTGGATAGCTATATGGATTGGAAGGATTTGGAGGGTTATGGGCCAAGTGTTGGCAAATGGAAGTAGATTTATTTTGGATATTTGGTCAATGTGAATGGGCTGGACTGAAGGGTTTGTTTCCATGCTGTACAGCTCGACGGCTTTAGGGCTCTAAGCTGGTGAGACATGACCTTCCCTGCACAAACCCATGTTGCCTATCACTAACAAGTCCATTTGCTTCCAAATGTGAATAAATCATGTCTCTCAGCATCTTCTTCAACAGTTTCCCCACTGCTCATGTCAGGCTCACCGGCCTATAATGACCTGGATTTTCTGTGGTTCACTTCATAAACAAACGAACAACATTGTCCAGTCTACAGTCCTCTGGAGCCTCACCTGAGGCCAAAGTAGATGTGAAGGTATCCATTAAGGCCCCAATTATTTCCTCCCTTACCTGCCACTGTATCCTGGGATGGATTGCATCTGGATGTGGGTATTTGATTGGATTTAATTTGATTTGTTGCAGTCACGTGTACCTAAGTACACTGAAAAGTTTTGTTTTGTGAACAGTAAAGGCAGATTATAGCAAACAAAGGCATACAGATTATAGAGTGCCCACGCAGAGTGAAGCATGCAAGATTATGGCTGAACAAGAAGTGCACAAAGCAAGAACAACATTATTTGAAGTCAGAGAGGTCTAATCAGCAGTCTAATAACAGCAAGGAAGAAGCTGTCCTTAATCCTTTTGGTCCATGTGTTCAAGCTTCTGTATCTTCTATCTTAATACATTTCAAGATACCCAATACTTCCTTCTTCATGATGTTGACCTGTCCAAGAGTATTCACATATCATTCCCGAATCTCAACAATCACTCACATTCCTCTCTTTGGTGAATACCAATGGAAAGTACTCATTAAGGATCTCATTCATTTCCTCTGGCTCTATGCATAGCTTTCCTCTTTTATCTTTAACTGCGTTGACTCTTTCCCTAGCTACCCTCTTGTTCCTAATATATGTATAAAATACCTTGGGACTCACCTTAAACCTGATGGCCAAGGCATTTCATAACCCCTTTTAGCTCTCCCAACTCCCTGTTTGAACTCCTTCCTACTTTCTCTATATTCTTCAAGGAGTTGATCAATTTTTGGTTACCTAGTCCTTAAGTATGCTCTCTTATCTTTTGACTAAGCTGCTAACTTCCCCTGTCATCCATGGTTTCCAAATCCTGCCATTTCTCTCCTTCAGTTTAAGGAACATATCTGTACTGCACTCTAACTAATCTTTAAACAGACTCCCACATGTCAGATGTGGATTTATCCTCAGGCAGCCACTCCCAAACCACAATCTCCAAATCTTGCAGAATTTGGTTACAGTTGGCCTTTCCCAATTTAACACCTTCACTTGAGATACACTCTTGTCCATAAGTATCTGTTAACTTATGTAATTCACTATTCCCAAACTGCACCCCCACTGAAATTTTGATCACTTGGATGCTGTCATTTCTCAATGGTCTCGTGTAGCCCCCTCCCTCATTGAACCTCCACAGACCGTTTCAAAAAACCCTCCTGGACACACCTAACAAATTGCTCCTCTCCAAACCTCCAGTAATAAGGCAGTCTCTGTAAATATGGGACTAGTTGAAGTTATTCACTGCAACGATTTTGTTATTTTCACATATTTTCATAACCTGACTCTATATCTCTTCCTCTATTGCCCCTTGGGAGTTGGAAGGTCTGCAGCAAAATCCTAGCATTTTAATTGTGTCCTTCCTCTTCATGAGCTCCACCCGTAATGCTTCACTGCAAAATCTTCCACAGGGTTTGCTCCCTCAACACAGTTATGATATGCTCCCTAACCAGTAAACACACTTCACCACCTCTTTTGCTTCCTCGTTTTTCTCATCTAAAACATCGATATCTCAGAACATAACAAATTTTGAGAAGATTTGTAGCTCAGGTTGAGGTTCTGGATGTGAGTTTGCTCGCTGAGCTGGAAGGATAGTTTTCAGACGTTTCGTCACCATTCCAGATAACATCATCAGTGAGCCTCCGATGAAGCGCTGGTGTTATGTCCCGCTTTCTATTTATCTGTTTAGGTTTCCTTGGATTGGTGATATCATTTCCTGTTCTTTTTCTCAGAGGATGGTAGATTGGCTCCAAATCAATGTGTTTGTTGATGGAGTTCCGGTTGGAATGCCATGCTTCTAGGAATTCTCGTGCGTGTCTCTGTTTGGCACCACTTTGAAGGACACCACTTTGATTGGGACAACACATCCATCCTAGGACAAGCCAAACAGAGAGACGCACGAGAATTCCTAGAAGCATGGCATTCCAACCGGAACTCCATCAAAAACACATTGATTTGGAGCCAATCTACCATCCCCTGAGAAAAAGAACAGGAAATGACATCACAAACACAGGAAATGACATCACAAACCCAAGGAAACCTAAACAGATAAATAGAAAGTGGGACATAACACCAGCGCTTCACCAGAGGCTCACTGATGATGTTACCTAGAATGGTGACGAAACACCTGGGAACAAACCGGCAAGCTCAGTGAACCAGCTTACATCCAGAACAAAATAAAGACCCACTCTCTTGTGGACCGAGAGGAGGAGAGTGCTAACTTGGAAGTGAAAGGAGGACGTCGGGTTGGCTGTGCACCCTTGCGACCAGTGGATCTTAATGCTGGCTTTGGCCTAACGCTGGTTCAGGGGAGCAGCCAACCTGCAACGATGGCTGCGGCAAGTGCTCGTGCCCCAGGTCAGGGGGTCCGGAACACCATCCGTGTTTCTGTAAAGAAGGTGGATGAAGGTGCACCTGTGGACCGCACCTTCTTCGTGAAGAGGGTCCTGTTGGACTGTTGTGGGTTCGCTGCTGCGGACATTTACTGCCTGCAGGATTTCCCCGGAGGAGGTTTTTACGACGTGACCTTCAGGAGTGCCAAGCTTTGCGAGCGCTTCCTGGAGGTTTTCAAGGAGAAAGGAGGTGAGGGCCCCCTCTCTGTATTGACCGCTGTCCCACTGTTTGTGATGCCAGCGCAGGGGAGCCGTATGGTGACTGTACTCATGTACAACCCGCATGTGCCAGCAGTTGATGTCCTGACCTTCCTCGGAAGGTATGTGAAGGTGGAAGGGGACCTAGCTGACATCGTGGACCCCTTTGGAATCTGGACCAGTAAGAGGCAGGTCAAGGTGACGCTGAGGATGGGCGCAGACGGGAATGTCACACACCCACCGTCCAGCTTCGCGATCGGCAGGAGCAAGGGCTACCTGACCTATGCAGGGCAACCTAAAGTCTGCCATGCCTGTGGTAGGTCAGGTCAAGTGGCGGCCGACTGCAAAGCCACCATCTGCAGGAACTGCAGGGAGGAGGGACACCTTGCAAAGGATTGCCCACGAGAGAGTAGCTGCAACCTTTGCGGGGAAGCGGGCCACTTCTATAGGGCATGCCCGCGGCGGTGTACCACCTACGCCCAGGTTGCCGGCAGGGGAAATGTGGGGCCAGCCCCCCCAGAGGAGAAGAAGGCACCAGGGACCAGCAAGGACCCCACTAATGTGCAGGAGGGCCAGGCCATGCAGGAGGGCCCAGCCCTGCAGGATGGGCCCGAGGCCTGCAAAGCACCCCTGCAGGCTCCGATCCCCCCCGACAACGCGGAGCCAATGGAGGCAGCGACAGGCGACCCAGGGGAGTGGACAACAGTCCGGAAAGCGAGGAGGAAGGTGCGTCGACGGGCCCAGGAACCACAACCATCAGGCGGGAAAGGCAGCTACAGGGGGGCTATAAGAGCTCCTCTGACGAGGAGGATTCGGAGAGGGCCCACTCGAAGCAGAACTTAAAGGTCTCGAGTGGGGAGGAAAGCAGCACCCCGCTTCCAGGTGACGGGAGGCGTCCTGAGGCTCCCTCCGACACCCAGTCGAGTGCCGCTGGAGCACTGGAGGGCCCCCCGGAACTTCCAGGCGGGAAGGAGGAAACAGCGCGTCCCCAGCCTGACCCGGAGCCGGACCCTCCTGCCTCCGCACCCCTGACGGGGGGATGCCACCCAGCAGGCAGCATGGACGGTTTCCTGCGCCCGGAGAGCGTCCAGCAGTTAGCCCAGGCAATGGGCATGAAGGGACAAATGGAGGGGCTGGACCTTGGACTTGGGGAGGGTACTGCGGTCACTGCCCACAATGGGGGTACGAGTTGCGAGCATTAATGTGCGCAGCGTCAAGTCAACCGTGAGATGTGTGTCCACGTTTGCCTACCTGACCACCATCAAGGCGGACCTCCTGTTTCCGCAGGAGTGCGGGATACTGCACCTCGGCAGGTATGGGAAATGGTCCGGCGCCTGGACCTGTGGGCCTTTGATCTGGTCGGGGGATAACGACTGTCGCTCCTCGGGCCTGGCTATTCTGCTGTGGGGGCGCGACTTCACCATCTCTCAAGTTCAGGAGGTGGTGGGGGGGGGCGCCTCCTAGTGGCTGACATCACCTACAGGAACGCTCCCCTGAGGCTGATCAACGTGTACGCCCCAACGGTACGGAATGAGCGGTTGGCCGTCCTGCAGCGGCTTCCACCCCTGCTGGCTACGTCCAGGCCGGTCATCCTAGGTGGAGACTTCAAATGCATCATTGATGCAGATGGAAGATCCGGCGTGGGGACAGCGGGTGGGGGGAGTCAACTGGACGTCACGTCCAGATTCCTGATGGGCACGGTGAAGGACGCCAAGCTGCTCGACGTCTTCAGCACCCCTGCAGAGGGAGCGCAGCAGAGGTACACCTGGTCGCGGCCAGACGGGTCTATCCGCTCAAGGATAGACTTCCTGTTTGTGTCACGGACGTTCTCGGTCAGGTCCACCGGCGTCGAGCTGGTGTTCTTCTCTGACCACTGCCTCCTGCTGGCCGACTGTCACTTACAGGACGACCAGCCGGCCGGCAAGGGGACGTGGAAGCTCAACACGACTCTGTTGACCCCAGAGAACGTCGAGGAGCTTAAGAGGGAGTACACCGGTTGGAGAACCGTGAAACCCCTCTTCGAGTCTCCAGGCGACTGGTGGGAGACGGTGAAGGAGAACATCAAGAGGTTCTTTGTCCTCAAGAGTGTTCAGACAGCAAGAGAGAGGCGGGGAAAGCTGTAGCGACTCCAGAAAAAGGTGCAGAACCTGCTCCTTCTGCAGTTGATGGGGGTCGATGTCACGGAGGACCTCCGCGAGGTGAGGGGTCAGCAAGTCTCGCTCTTCGCCGCGGAGGCCTCCCGGATAATTTTCCGGTCCAGGGTCCGCTCCATGGAGCAGGACGAGACGTGCTCGCATTTCTTCTTTCAGAAGGTGCACAAAGAGAGCTCTGTGCTCAGCCGGCTGAAGGAGGACGACGGCTCGGTGACGTGGTCTCGGCCCGACGTTTTGAGGATCAGCAGATCCTTCTATGCCGGACTGTATGACACGAAGCCCACGGACAGCACGTCCTCCGAGTCGTTCCTGTCGTCTATCACGGAGGTCTTAGATGACAGCACGAGGGAGAAGCTGGACCGGCCGATAGCCCTGGACGAGCTGGCCAGAGCCCTCAAGTCCTTGCAGAGGAATAGGACTCCCGGAAGCAACGGCTTACCGGTCGAGCTGTATTCCACTCTGTGGGGCCTGGTCGGCCAGGACCTGCTGGAGGTGTACGATAGTGCGCTTCGGGCAGGGGAAATGTGCAAGTCCATGAAGAAGGGCATCATCACCCTCATTTACAAGAGGAAGGGGGAGAGGGAAGAAATTAAGAATTGGCGTCCTATTTCACTTTTGAACGTGGACTACAAAATCCTGGCCAAGGTCATTGCCAACCGGGTCAGGTCTGTCCTGGAGTCAGTGATTCACCCTGACCAAACCTGTGCTGTGCCGGGCAGGAAGATTGCTGAGAGCCTCGCGCTCATCAGGGATACGATCGCCTACGTACAGGACAAGCAGGTGGACATCTGCCTCGTCAGCCTGGACCAGGAGAAGGCCTTCGACAGGGTCTCTCATGCTTACATGAGGGACGTCCTCTCCAAATTGGGGTTCAGGGAGGGCATCCGCAATTGGATCTGGCTGCTATACGCCAACATCGTTAGCGCAGCCTCGATCAACGGGTGGGAATCAGGCAGTTTTCCTGTTAGATCTGGAGTCAGGCAGGGCTGCCCACTCTCTCCTGCCTTGTTCAGGTGCTGTGTGGAGCCCTTCGCTGCCTCCATCAGGAAAGACGTGAGCCTGAAGGGCGTGACTATCCCAGGCAGCGGAGGCCTTCAGGTCAAGACCTCCCTGTACATGGACGATGTCGCCGTCTTCTGCACCGATCGTCGGTCGGTGAGTAGACTGTTGGACATCTGCGGCCAGTTTGAACTGGCCTCGGGTGCCAAAGTCAATAGGGGTAAGAGCGAGGTCATGTTCTTCAGGAACTGGGACGACTGCTCCTTCATCCCCTTCACCGTCAGGACAGACTACCTGAAGGTGCTGGGTGTTTGGTTTGGTGGAGCTGGGGCGTGCACTAAGACTTGGGAGGAGTGTATCGCCAAAATGAAGCAGAAGCTGGGCAGGTGGACGCTCCGGTCCCTCTCCATCGTGGGTAAGAACCTGGTTGTCAGGTGCGAGGGGCTTTCGGTCCTGTTGTATGTGGCGCAGGCCTGGCCTATTCCCTGAACCTGCGCCGCTGCGGTCACCCGGGCCATCTTCCACTTCATTTGGGGGT
Source organism: Stegostoma tigrinum (assembly GCF_030684315.1). NCBI lineage: Eukaryota > Metazoa > Chordata > Chondrichthyes > Orectolobiformes > Stegostomatidae > Stegostoma > Stegostoma tigrinum. The sequence goes on along the minus strand of NC_081358.1, from coordinate 107,469,200 downwards.
CGAGGATGGACCGGGTCCGCAGGGACACCATGTACAAAGACCTGGAAAATGGGGGAAAGGGCGTACCGAATGCCACCCTCGCCCTGACGGCTACCTTTGTGTGCGTCTGCATCAAGCTGTGCATAGATCCTCAGTACGCAAACACCAAGTGTCACTACTTACTCAGGTTCTACCTGTCCCCGGTGTTGCGAAGGATGGGCCTGGCCTCGTTGCCGTGGAACGCTCCGAGTAGTTGGACCGTTCCGTACCACCTGTCCTTCGTGGAGAAATTTTTGAAAGGAAACACCTTTGACCACAAGGCCATCAGGCAGTGGTCAGCACGTAGTATCCTCGAGACCCTTCGGGAAAAGGAGAGGGTGGATCCCGTCGTGTGGTTCCCCACGCAGACTGCCAAAGTCATTTGGCAGAGTGCCTCATCGCCAGAACTTTCAAACAAGCACAAGGACATTGCTTGGCTGGCAGTGAGAGGGGCTCTGCCAGTGAGATCCTTTATGCATGCTCGGAATCTCTGCACCACCGCACGCTGCCCTCGAGGTGGCTGCGGGGGGGACGAGACTGTCGATCACCTCCTTCTGGAGTGTGCCTGTGCGCAGGAGGTCTGGAGGGGGATGCAGTGGTATTTGTCGAGGTTCGTCCCGAGCAGCTCCGTGACGCGGGACTCCGTGCTCTCAGGGCTGTTTCCGGGGACGCACACCGAGACCAACATCAACTGCGCCTGGAGGACCATCAATGCGGTGAAAGACGCTCTTTGGTCTGCCCGCAACTTGCTGGTCTGCCAGCTGAAAGAATTGACCCCGACCGAATGTTGCAGACTGGCGCACTCCAAGGTCCAGGACTACGTGCTGAGGGACGCGCTAAAGTTTGGGGCAACCACCGCCAAGGTGCGGTGGGGAAAGACCACCGTATGAAACCCCTCGTCCAGAATAGGAAAAAGGGCCCTATCTGGTAACTGGGCCCAGCTGGCGCCCTCCCCAACTGGTCAGGGGGCCAACTGGGACTGTGCGGGGTGACGACTGCCGGGGTGTTTTCTTTGCTTTGTTTTTTTTCTCTCTTTTGTTTTTTCCTTTAGTTGGTGTACGTACCCCCGGGTAACCCGGCGTGGCTTCCATGACTGGGTAGGTGTATAAATGTTTTATTTTTTGTACATTCTATGAATAAAGTATATTTTTTCAATTAAAAAAAAAGGTGACAAAACATTTGGGAACAAACCGGCAAGCTCAGTGAACCAGCTGACATCTGGAACACAATAAAGACCCACTCTGTTGTGGACCAAGAGGAGTAGAGTGCTGTCTTGGAGGTGAAGGGAGGACATCAGGTTGGCTGTGCGCCCTTGCGACCAGTGGATCTTAATGCTGGCTTCGGCCTAACGCTGGTTCAGGGGAGCAGCCAACCTGCAACGATGGCTGCGGCAAGTGCTCGTGCCCCAGATCAGGGGGTCCGGAACACCATCCGTGTTTCTGTAAAGAAGGTGGATGAAGGTGCACCTGTGGACCGCACCTTCTTCGTGAAGAGGGTCCTGTTGGACTGTTGTGGGTTCGCTGCTGCGGACATTTACTGCCTGCAGGATTTCCCTGGAGGAGGTTTTTATGACGTGACCCTCAGGAGTGCCAAGCTTTGCGAGCGCTTCCTGGAGGTTTTCAAGGAGAAAGGAGGTGAGGGCCCCCTCTCTGTATTGACTGCTATCCCACTGTTTGTGATGCCAGCACAGAGGAGCCGTATGGTGACTGTACTCATGTACAACCCGCATGTGCCAGCAGCTGATGTCCTGACCTTCCTTGGAAGGTATCTGAAGGTGGAAGGGGACCTAACTGACATCGTGGACCCCTTTGGCATCTGGACGAGTAAGAGGCAGGTCAACGTGACGCTGAGGATGGGTGCGGACGGGAATGTCGTACACGCACCGTCCAGCTTCGCGATCGGCGGGAGCAAGGGCTACCTGACCTATGCAGGGCAACCTGAAGTCTGCCATGCCTGTGGTAGGTCAGGTCACGTGGCGGCCGACTGCAAAGCCACCATCTGCAGGAACTGCAGGGAGGAGGGACACCTTGCAAAGGATTGCCCCCAAGAGAGTAGCTGCAACCTTTGCGGGAAAGCGGGCCACCTCTATCGGGCATGCCCGCGGCGGGGAACCACCTACGCCCAGGTCGCCGGCAGGGGCAATGCGGGGCCAGCCCCCCCAGGAGGAGAGAAAGTCACCAGGGCCCAGCAAGGACCCCACTAATGTGCAGGAGGGCCAGGACATGCAGGAGGGCCCAGCCCCGCAGGATGGGCCCGAGGCCAGCAAAGCACCCCCGCAGGCTCCGATCCCCCCCGACAACCTGGAGTTGATGGAGGCGGCGACAGGCGACCCAGGGGAGTGGACAACAGGTAGAAAGCGAGGAGGAAGGTGCGTCGACGGGCCCAGGAACCGCAACTATCAGGCGGGAAGAGGCAGCTACAGGGGGGCTATAAGAGCTCCTCTGACGAGGGGGATTCGGACAGGCCCCACCCGAAGCAGAAGTTAAAGATCTCGAGGGGAAAGGAAAGCAGCACCCCGCTTCCGGGTGAGGGGAGGCGTCCTGAGGCTCCCTCCGACACCCAGTCAAGTGCCGCTGGAGCACTGGATGGCCCCCCAGAACTTCCAGGAGGGAAGGAGGAAACAGCACGTCCCCAGCCTGACCCTCCTACCTCCGTACCCCCGATGGAGGGATGCCACCTGGAAGGCAGCACGGACAGTTTCCTAAGCCCGGAGAACGTCCAGCAGTTAGCCCGGGCAAAGTGCATGAAGGGACAGATGGAGCGGCTGGACCTTGGACTTGGGGTGGGTACTGCGGTCACTGCCCACAATGGGGGTGCAAGTTGCGAGCATTAATGTGCACAGTGTCAAATCCACCACAAGATGTGTGTCCACTTTGGCCTACCTGACCACCGTCAAGGCGGACCTCCTGTTTCCGCAGGAGTGCGGGATACCGCACCTCGGCAGGTATGGGAAATGGTCTGGCGCCTGGACCTGTGGGCCTTCGATCTGGTCGGGGGGTAATGACTGTCACTCCTCGGGCCTGGCTATTCTGCTGCGGGGACGCAACTTCACCATCTCTCAAGTTCAGGAGGTGGTGGGGGGAGGGAGGGAGGTGGGGTGCGGCGCCTCCTAGTGGCTGACGTCACCTACAGGAACGCTCCCCTGAGGCTGATCAACGTGTACGCCCCAGCGGTACGGAGTGAGCGGTTGGCCGTCCTGCAGCGGCTTCCACCGCTGCTGGCTACGTCCAGGCCGGACATCCTAGGCGGAGATTTCAACTGCATCATCGATGCAGATGGAAGATCTGGCGTGGGGACAGCGGGTGGGGGGAGTCAACTGGACGTCACGTCCAGATTCCTGATGGGCACAGTGAAGGACGCCAAGCTGCTCGACGTCTTCAGCACCCCTGCAGACGGAGCGCAGCGGAGATACACCTGGTCGCGGCCAGACGGGTCTATTCGCTCAAGCATAGACTTCCTGTTTGTGTCACAGGCGTTCTCGGTCAGGTCCACCGGCGTCGAGCCGGTGTTCTTCTCTGACCACTGCCTCCTGCTGGCCGACTGTTACTTACAGGACGACCAGCCAGCCAGCAAGGGGACGTGAAAGCTCAACGCGACTCTGTTGTCCCCAGACAACATCGAGGAGCTTAAGAGGGAGTACGCCGGTTGGAGAACTGTGAAACCCCTCTTTGAATCTCCGGGCGACTGGTGGGAGACGGTGAAGGAGAACATCAAGAGGTTCTTTGTCGTCCAAGGGTGTTCGGAAGGCGAGAGAGAGGCGGGGAAAGCAGTCACGACTGCAGAAAAGGGTGCAGAACCTGCTCCTTCTGCAGTTGATGGGGGTCGATGTCACGAAGGACCTCCGCGAGGTGAGGGGCCAGCAAGCCTCGCTCGTCGCCGTGGAGGCCTCCAGGATAATCTTCCGGTCCGGGGTCCGCTCCGTGGAGCAGGACGAGACGTGCTCGCGTTTCTTCTTTCAGAAGGTGCACAAAGAGAGCTCTGTGCTTAGCCGGCTGAAGGAGGACGACGGCTCGGTGACGTTGTCTCAACCCGACATTTTGAGGATCAGCAGATCCTTCTATGCCGGACTGTACGACACGAAGCCCACTGACAGCACGGCCTCCGAGTCGTTCCTGTCGTCTATCACGGAGGTCTTAGACGACAGCACAAGGGAGTGGCTGGACCAGCTAATATCCCTGGACGAGCTGACCACAGCCCTCAAGTCCTTGGCAAGGAATAAGACTCCCGGGAGCGACGGCTTACCGGTCGAGCTGTATTCCGCTCTGTGGGGCCTCGTCGGCCAGGATCTGCTGGAGGTGTACGATAGTGCGCTTCGGGCAGGGGAAATGTGCAAGTCCATGAAGAAGGGCATCATCACCCTCATTTACAAGAGGAAGGGGGAGTGGGAAGAAATTAAGAATTGGCGTCCCATTTCACTATTGAACGTGGACTACAAAATCCTGGCCAAGGTCATAGCCAACTGGGTCAGGTCTGTCCTTGAGTCGGTGATTCATCCTGACCAAAGCTCTGCTGTGCTGGGCAGGAAGATCGCTGAGAGCCTCGCGCTCATCAGGGATACGATCGCCTACGTACAGGACAGGCGGGTGGACACCTGCCTCGTCAGCCTGGACCAGAAGAAGGCCTTCGACAGGGTCTCTCATGCTTACATGAGGACATCCTCTCCAAATTGGGGTTCGGGGAGGGCATCGGCAATTGGATCCGGCTGCTTTACACCAACATCGTTAACGCAGTCTCGATCAACGGGTGGGAATCAGACAGATTTGGAGTCAGGCAGGGCTGCCCGGTCTCTCCTGCCTTGTTCAGGAGCTGTGTGGAGCCCTTTGCCGCATCCATCAGGAAGGACGTGAGCCTGAAGGGCGTGACTATCCCAGGCAGCGGAGGCCTTCAGGTCAAGACCTCCCTGTACATGGACGATGTCGCCGTCTTCTGCACCGATCGTCGGTCGGTGAGTAGGCTGTTGGGCATCTGCGGCCAGTTTGAACTGGCCTCGGGTGCCAAAGACAATAGGGGTAAAAGCGAGGCCATGTTCTTCAGGAACTGGGACGACTGCTCCTTCAACCCCTTCACCGTCAGGACAGACTACCTGAAGGTGCTGGGTGTTTGGTTTGGTGGAGCTGGGCCATGCACTAAGACTTGGGAGGAGCATATCAACAAACTGAAGCAGAAGCTGGGCAGGTGGACGCTCCGGTCCCTCTCCATCATGGGTAAAAACCTGGTTGTCAGGTGTGAAGGGCTTTCGGTACTGTTGTATGTGGCGCAGGCCTGGCCTATTCCCTGGACCTGCGCCGCTGCGGTCACCTGGGCCATCTACAACTTCATTTGGGGGTCGAGGATGGACCGGGTCCACAGGGACACCATGTACAAAGACCTGGAAAATGGGGGAAAGGGCGTACCGAATGCCACCCTCCCCTGATGTCTACCTTTGTGTGCGTCTGCATCAAGCTGTGCATAGATCCTCAGTACGCAAACACCAAGTGTCACTACTTACTAAGGTTCTACCTGTCCCCGGTGTTGCGAAGAATGGGCCTGGCCTCGTTGCCGTGGAACGCTCCGAGTAGTTGGACCGTTCCGTACCACCTGTCCTTCGTGGAGAAATTTTTGAAGGGAAACACCTTTGACCACAAGGCCATCAGGCAGTGGTCAGCACATAGTATCCTCGAGACCCTTTGGGAAAAGGAGAGGGTGGATTCCATTGTGTGGTTCCCCACGCAGACTGCCAAAGTCGTTTGGCAGAATGCCTCATCGCCAGAACTTTCAAACAAGCAAAAGGACATTGCTTGGCTGGTGGTGAGAGGGGCTCTGCCAGTGAGATCCTTTATGCATGCCCGGAATCTCTGCGCCACCACACGCTGCCCTCGAGGTGGCTGCGGGGCGGACGAGACTGTCGATCACCTCCTTCTGGAGTGTGCCTATGCGCAGGAGGTCTGGAGGGGGATGCAGTGGTATTTGTCGAGGTTCGTCCCGAGCAGCTCCGTGATGCGGGACTCCGTGCTCTATGGGCTGTTTCCCGGGACGCACAATGAGACCAACATCAACTGCGCCTGGAGGACCATCAATGCAGACGCTCTTTGTTCTGCCCGCAACCTGCTGGTCTGCCAGCTGAAAGAATTGACCCCGACCGAGTGTTGCAGACTGGCGCACTCCAAGGTCCAGGACTACGTGCTGAGGGACGCGCTAAAACTTGGGGCAGCCGCCACCAAGGCGCGGTGGGGAAAGACCACGGTATGAACCCCCTCGTCCAGAATAGAAAAAAAGGGCCCTGTCTGGTAACTGGGTCCAGCTGGCGCCTTCCCCAACTGGGGTCAGGGGGCCAACGGGGACTGTGTGGGGTGACGACTGCTGGGGTATTTTCTTTGCTTTGTTTTTTTTTCTTCTTTGTTTGTTTTTTCTCCTTTAGTTGATGTATGTACCCCCTGGGTAACCCGGAGCGGCTTGCATGACTGGGTAGGTGTATAAATATGTTTTATTTTTTGTACATCTCATGAATAAAGTATATTTTTTCAAATTAAAAAAAAAGGTGACGAAACGTCTGAAAACTAACCTTCCAGCTCAGCGAGCACACTCACACTCAGAACATAAAGTTGCCAATTCTGTCCCTCTTTCAACCATGTCTCTATGATAGCATCAACAACAGTATTAATCCAGGCATTAAGTTCATCTCTCTTACCTGTTATACTTCTTCCTTTGAAGCAAATACAGTCCAAGCCTCAAGTTCCATTGAGCTCAGCAACCCCTCCCTGACTGCTTTTCCTTGCAGCTTTCTTTGCCTTTGTCACAAGCTCTTCTCCAGTCTCTATACTTACCAACCTGTTCCTGCAGTTCCCACCCCCTTGCACACTAGATTAAACCTTCCCGAGTGTCATCATCAAACATCCCTGACAGACATTAGCGCCCCTCCAGTTTTGGTGCACTCCATCCTTGATGTCGAGCTCCCATCAGTTACGGAGTACTCAGCTTCAAAGCTTTTAGGTTTGTGGTGCAGGTATTTTAACATAAAACTCAAGGACATTTTTCAGAATCTGTGAAATTACTTCTTTTTTTTCAATGCTGGTTTGGTTTAATTTTTGGTAAATTGTTTACATTGTACTCTCAAGATAATGAAAATGGAATATGAATGCTGTTTTCTCCCTCTGTCTCATTAATTGAGTGTGTGCCATAATTGATTTTGACTCATCCTAAAGCTTTTAATGTTATTTTATGAATTTTTTTTCACCTTTAAGGAGGAGGAGGATGAATCAAGCTTGGAAGGTTTCCATCTGAGTCCCTTTTATAAATAGTTATTACTTGGATTCTCTGCCAGAAAAATCAATAATTTCAAAAGTGATGCATAAAGAATTTTGAAATTAAAGAGAAAGGTTTCCTTATGTGCTGTAAGATTCAATGGTTCTAACATTTTCTTTCTGTTCGGTTTTATTTCCCATTATTCAACTGAAAGAACAGACTGATGCTGTGGTAATTTTATAGAAGTTGGCAACTTCAGTATCTCTCCTGTTGTATTTTATTTATATGTTACTCCAAGTATTGAATGTTGTAGCGGACTGGAGTTTATTGTGACTACATGTGTACAGCAGATAGTAGGCCAAAGAGACGCATTCACTAAATGAGCCGAATTTTCTGAGGTCCTGGGTGACATAGGCAAGAGTGAAGAATTTGGAGGAATCATTTGACATGCCAAACTAGGCCTTTCCTGACATTGTGACCGAAAAGTCACAGTTTCCAATGAGGTTTCAGCATTAAGATGTGATTTTTGCTAAAGAGTGGCAAGAGACATACTACTGTGAATAACTGCTAAGTATGACACTCATTACTACTGAGCAGGTCAGAGGACAGGAATCCTTCAGTGAGTAACTCACCTCCTGACTCTTCCCAAAGCCAGTTCACCATGTTAATGCACAAATGTGGAGTTTCACAAAATACTCAGAGATAGTAAGAACTCTTTACTTGCCTAGATGAATGGAACATAAGTAGTACTCAAAAAACTTGACATTTTCCAGGACAAAGTAGCCGATTGATCCATATCCCATCCAGCACACTCAGCATTCATGCCTTTCACCATTGATATGCAGTAACAGCAGAGCTTACATTCTACAAAATATACTTTGTCGACTCACCAAGCCTTGTTCCACGGCATCTTCCAAATTCATGACCCCTACCACCAAGAAGTACATGATCAGCAGGTGCATGGGAGTACCAACACCTTTAAGAGCCCCCCAAGCCCATGACATTCTGAGTTGGAAATATATCAACATCCCTTCATGTCACAGGGTTAAAATTCTGTAACTCCCTTTCTAATAGCATTGTACATGAATCCACATCCATAGCTGAGCGTGAAGATGGCTCATCGCCTTTTCTAGGGCAATTAGAGACGATTTAGCCAGAGATGTTCGCGTTCCATGAATAAATAAATCAAATCAGAAATTGTTACTTTTGAGGTTTTGTATGTTTTATTTCAAAGTATACTCATTTGTCTAATAATAAACAAGATCTAAAATGAAGATGAAATCATTCTTTTATTTACAATGACGGAGCCTTTTGAGAAGTTGAACCAATGATTTAATTTCCAATGGTTCTGGATGAGGAGAACATCACCTTACTATTTTGATTGGTAAATGTTTGAACAATTAAGAGGGACGTGGATGTGCAGCAGAGTTAAAAACACAACCGGGGTCAACGAAGAATGAAATTCTCTGGTCTTATGGAACATGATTAAACTGTTTGTATTTTCAAGCATAGCATTAGCTGCACTATGAAGGTGTCATGGAAAGACACACGCCACAACCAAGATGCATATTAAGGTAAAGTGGTATAATGTGTGACCTCTGGCAGAAAACAGTATTGCTGTGGAGGTGCTAGCCATTTAGGGTTAGGAGCGGTGGCTCAGTGGCTAGCACTGCAGCCTCACAGCACCAGGGACCCGGGTTCGATTCCCACCTCAGGCAATTGTCTGTGTGGAGTTTGCACATTCTCCCCGTGTCTGCATGGGTTTCCTCCGGGTGCTCCGGTTTCCTCCCACAGTCCAAAGATGTGCAGGTTAGGTAGATTGGCCATGCTAAAGTTGCCCATAGTGTTCAAGGGTGTGGGGGTTATAGGGGGATGGGTCTGGGTGGGATGCTTCAAGGGACAGTGTGGACTTGTTGGGCTGAAGGTTCTGTTTCCACACTGTAGGGAATCTAATCTAATATGGCTGAACACGGTGCCTTTTGTTTTACTCCTTTCTAAACTGTTTGTCTTCATATTCATGAATTACCTAACACATCCCAATTATGGTTTGAATGTCACAGATAGTTTAAAGACAGATTTGCATAGGTAAGTTACTGAACTTGGTTATGAAATCTTGCCTCTTCTTAAACAAAGAAGTATTGATCAGTTCAAGAAACACTATTAACAATTCAAATAATATACAAAGTTAATCCAAACTTGTATTCATAATGTACACTCCAGAAAAAGCCAATCAAAAATTTTGTAGTGCTGTATGAATAGGAACAGTCATCCCCAAATTTCAGTGGTGAGTGGAGTTCCACAGGGCTCTGTCCTTGGGCCTCTACTGTTTGTAATTTTTATTAATGACTTGGACGAGGGAATTGAAGGATGGGTCAGCAAGTTTGCAGACGACACAAAGGTCGGAGGTGTCGTTGACAGTATAGAGGGCTGTTGTAGGCTGCAGCGGGACATTGACAGGATGCAGAGATGGGCTGAGAGGTGGCAGATGGAGTTCAACCTGGATAAATGCGAGGTGATGCATTTTGGAAGGTCGAATTTGAAAGCTGAGTACAGGATTAAGGATAGGATTCTTGGCAGCGTGGAGGAACAGAGGGATCTTGGTGTGCAGATACATAGATCCCTTAAAATGGCCACCCAAGTGGACAGGGTTGTTAAGAAAGCAGATGGTGTTTTGGCTTTCATTAACAGGGGGATTGAGTTTAAGAGTCGTGAGATCTTGTTGCAGCTCTATAAAACTTTGGTTAGACCGCACTTGGAATACTGCGTCCAGTTCTGGTCGCCCTATTATAGGAAAGATGTGGATGCTTTGGAGAGGGTTCAGAGGAGGTTTACCAGGATGCTGCCTGGACTGGAGGGCTTATCTTATGAAGAGAGGTTGACTGAGCTCGGTCTCTTTTCATTGGAGAAAAGGAGGAGGAGAGGGGGCCTAATTGAGGTATACAAGATAATGAGAGGCATAGATAGAGTTGATAGCCAGAGACTATTTCCCAGGGCTGAAATGGCTAGCACGAGGGGTCATAGTTTTAAGCTGGTTGGTGGAAAGTATCGAGGGGATGTCAGAGGCGGGTTCTTTACACAGAGAGTTGTGAGAGCATGGAATGCGTTGCCAGCAGCAGTTGTGGAAGCAAGGTCATTGGGGTCATTTAAGAGACTGCTGGACATGTATATGGTCACAGAAATTTGAGGGTGCATACATGAGGATCAATGGTCGGCACAACATTGTGGGCTGAAGGGCCTGTTCTGTGCTGTACTGTTCTATGTTCTAAATACAAACAGCCTCTTGTCTTTGGTGATGTGGTTAGACTGATGTGCAAGGTTAAAGGCCAAGGCAGTGAAGCAGTTGATGTCATAGATGTATTGGAATATCAGCATAAAGGTTTACCTCAAAACAATGAACCGACCCTTTAGTAATTCAGAAGGTACCTTTACAGATTAACAAAGGCACACCTATAAAGGTACACTGAAAATATGCTGAGAATCCTTGGAAAAACACTTCTTGAAAACATGTTGGGCTTTGCAACATGGCCTTTTGAAAAGAACAGCTGCAGTTGTGTTTTCTCGTGGATATTTGACATAGCATAACTCACAGGTAGTTGTATCACCACCTGTAAGTCTGTTGAACTTTGCAAGAGATGAAAAGATCAGTGTACCAGGCATTTTTTGATTAAGTAATTGCTTGGCTGGAGAGAAAGAATATTGAAAAACTCAATAACGGTAAAACCAACTACACATGATATTTGGACCAAGTTCAGGTTGCGGCAGATCGGACAGAGACTGTTCATTTACCCGCAAAAACCAAGGGTCAAAAACAAATTGAAATGATAGAAGTTGTTGTGCAGCCAAAAGGCAATGTAAAGCTTAGAACCCTCATTACTTTATGGCTTGGTAGACAAATGGTCACTTTATCTCACAGTATTAAATATTGTAAGTCAGCAGATTGCACAATTGCAGTCATTTCTGAGATTTCCCATGAAGACTGATTCATTGAGAGCAATCAGATGCCTTAGTGAATTGTTCTACATATGCAAACACAATGCCAGTGTCTGCCAAAGAAATTTATGAAGAAATGTACGAGCATGTGGTGTGCACAAAAACTGCTCAAATATATCATGAAGGTGGGGCTTAAAGATTATAACAATGTGAAATTGCATGCTTTAAATGTACATGAGCCCATTAAACATTGAAACAAACTGAGCATAATTCAAAATCATCTTTTATGAAGTTTAAGAATCATTATTTTGCCAAGGTTCAAAGAGTGATAGTTAGAACAACTTGCTTGAGAGTACACGATAGTCCATACAAAAGCATTAGCAAGAAGATAGTTTTGCTATCCAAAGGTGGTAGAGATATTCAACAAATGGTGAAAGGTTGTGAAGAGTGAATGAAAAGTAATCCAACCAAAGTTCCTTTTATTCATTTCATTCCTTGGAGAAACCAAGAAAATCTTTGGAGTAAGAATATGTTGATTCTTTTGAATGAATCCTGGAAACAGTTGGCTAATTGCTATGTCTATCCCAATACAAATGCCAAAACTATTGGTGTTTTGAGTAGTTCGTTTACAATTCATGGGACCGCAGATATGATGGTGTCATGATGATCCATGGTTTATGTCAGAAGATTTTGAAATGTCTCTGAGTTAAAAAGATATTCAAAAGTCATCCGCTAACTTATACAGCATCAAATGTTGCAACAGGAAGCAGTATACAAGAAGAGATTTTTGAAACAGTATACAGCAGAGTGATACAATGTGGTGAAGGTTAGTGGAACGCAAGAGAATTGGGAAGCTTTCAAACTATCAGAGGATAATGAAGAATGAACAATAAGTGGACAGAAGATGAAATATGAGAGTAAGATAGCTGGTAATATAAAAGAGCACTGCAAGAGTTTTTTTTAGGTATCTTAAAGGTAAGAGAGAGGCACGCACAGACTTCAGACCAAGAGAAAATGAAGCTGGAGAATAGTAACAGGAAACAAAGAAATGTCAAAGGAACAGAATAGGTACTTTGCATCAGTTTTCACAGTGGAAGATGCCAGCACTATACCAGAACTTCAAGAGAGTCAGGGAGAAGAGGTTAGCATAGTGGCTGTCACTAAGGAGAAGGTGCTGATGAAACTGAAAGGTCTGACTGTTGAAAAGAATCACCTGGATCACATGAACTGCACCCCAGACTTCTGAATGAGATAGATAAGGAGATTGTAGGGTCTTTTCAGGAATCACTGGAGTCAGGACTGTCTCAGAGGACTGGAAAAAATGGCGAATGTAATATTCCTGCTTAAGAAGTGAGTGAGGCAGAAGACAGGAAACTATAGGCCAGATAGCCTGAGCTCAGTCATTGGTGAAATTTTAGAGTCCATTAGTAGGGATGAGATTGTGGAACTGTATGGTGGAATTGGGCTGAGTCAGCATGGCTTCTCAAAGGTAGGTCATGCCTGATTAATCTGCTAGAATTCTTTGAGTAGGAATGAGTAAGTTAGACAAAGGAGAGACACTGGACATGAAGTGTTTCGATTTCCAGAAGGCCTTTGACAAGGTATTACATAGGATCCTGCTGATAATAAGTGAGGCATGGTATGAGGTTCAAGGTAATGGCATAGATAGAGGATTGGCTGACTGGCAGAATGAAGAGAGTAGGGATATAGGGATTTTTTTTCAGGATGGCAGCCAGCGACTGAGCAGCGCTCTGCAGGGATTGTGTTAGGGCCACAACTATTCACATTATACATTAATGATCTGGACAAAAAAACTGCAGGCATTCTTGCTAGATTTGCAGTGTTGAGGAAGTGGGAGGCTACAGAAACACATGGACAGTCCAGGGGAGTGGCAATGAAATGGCTGATGAAATACAATGAGGGAAAGTGTGAGGTTACACTTTTTGTTCTGAAGAAAATAGGCATAAACTATCTTCTAAATGGGAAATTTGCAACACACAGCACTTGGGAGTCAGGATTCTCTGTTGGTTAATATGCATGTTCAGTTGGCTTTTGGGAAGGCAAATCCAACATTAGCATTCATTTCAAGAGGGCTAGAAGACAAGAGCAGATGTGTACTGTTGACACTGTATGAGGGTCTGGTTAGACTGGATTTGGATATTTTTTGCCCCACAGATAAGGAACCATGTGCCTGATTTGGAGTTGCTCCAGAAGAAGTTCACAGGAATGATTCGGAGTTGAAGGGCTTGTCATATGAAAGGAGGTTGAGGACTCTACGCCTATACTCCATGTAATCTAGAAGGTTGAGGGAGGACCTCATTGAAACGTACAGAATACTGAGGAGCCTGGATAGAGTGGATGTGTAGAAGATAATTTCCACGAGTAAGAGAGATTAGGGCTTGAGGGCAAGGCCTCAGAGTGAAGGGTGACCCTTTAAAACTGAGATAGTGAGGAGTTTTTTCAGCTGCACCATGACTAATCAGTGGAACACCTTGCTTAGGAGGGCTGTGCAGGTCAAGACATTGAATCTATTTAATCCCTAAAAAGCTAGGTTCTTAATTGGTATGGGGATCAAGGGAGAAGGCAGGATGAAGGTATTGCAGAACCTAACCAGCCATGAAAGAATAGCAGAGCAGAATTGATAGACCAAATGGCCTAATTCTGTGGTCAGCAGCTTGCAGTCAGGCAGACATGTGGAAGCCTGCTGCACTGATCTACTCCAGGCCGTTTATGGAAAGACTGTAAAGCATATCTTTTAAACTTTTTCATTTTTAATAACTTATACAATGTACAACTGCAAGTAATATACCTTTCTTATGCATGTTCAGTTGGCTTTTGGGAAGGCAAATCCAACATTAGCATTCATTTCAAGAGGGCTAGAAGACAAGGGCAGATTATTTCTGTATTATTATTTCTGTATTTTGTATCTAAGATCTCTGCATAGGCACTTTATACCTAACAATGACACCAAATAGGGCAACATTGTAAACTTTTTACTGTACTCCTCTACTTCCATACTCGAGCATATGTCACAATAAAGGATATTCTAATTCTAATTCTAATATCTTATGATCTTGAAGTGACACATTGTACAGTAATTTCCATGTTTCTCTCCAAGAGAGGCTGAGCAATTTTCTGCTCAGTTCCAGAAAAGCCCACTATCTAGTGTTGAAACACAGTCCTGAGGAAGGTTTTAGTTTGCTTAAGCTCGATATAAATAATAAGATAAGAAAAAAAGCAAGAGAAAGTAACGACAGAGATAATGGGAACTGCAGATGCTGGAGAATTCCAAGATAATAAAATGTGAGGCTGGATGAACACAGCAGGCCAAGCAGCATCTCAGGAGCACAAAAGCTGACGTTTCGGGCCTTGACCCTTCATCATCTTTTCTAATGAAGGGTCTAAGCCCGAAGCGTCAGCTTTTGTGCTCCTAAGATGCTGCTTGGCCTGCTGTGTTCATCCAGCTCCACACTTTGTTATCACAAAATAGGTCTTCAGTTTGGGACACAGTCCAAAAGAATAGAGTACTGTTGCTTGGGTTTTGTCAGCCCCTTGTCATTATTGTATTCACAAGACATAACAGTCCAGTCTGTTTTGACCTGTCTGTCACCCCTTTGAAATGTTGTTGTTTGAAGTTCACTTCACAATTTTAGGTTGCATATGTGTTGGTTTATCTGTCTCTCCCTCTTCAGACAGTCAGCTTATTTACACCAATAATCATTTTTTTCACAGTATTAGGCCTATTTTTCTATTTAATTAGAATTACATGTTTAAAATGGCCGTAGTATTTTGGAGTCCTGACCTGTGGTCAAGAAAGATAAGAACTGATGACTAATTTATTCACCTGCACATAGACAATGGCATGCATGGCATCTTTCTGTGCTATACCTTTTCAATGGCTTCATGGCTCGGTGACAACTAAGTTTTTTTTCTCTTTATTCATTCACAGGATGACAGCGCTGCTGGCTAGGCAGCATTTAAAGCGTGTTTCTGATCATTAAGAGTCAACCACATTGCTGTGGGTTGGGAGTCACATGTAGGCCAGACCAGGAAAGGATGGCAGTTTCCTTCCCCAAAGGGCATTAGTAAACCAATTGGCCCACTGGGTCATTTCAGAATGATATTAAGAGTTAACCATTTTGCCAGGGTTTGGAGCCACAAGTTGGCTAGTCCAGATTGAGAAACCTAATGGATGTGAGTGAACTAGATGTATTATTATGGCAATAAACTATGGCAATAGTTATCATTACTCAGACTGCCTATCAACTTTTGCTGATCTGTCACATTGCACTTCAAGTTAGTTAATATTGTATCAGCATAATCCTTTTTTGCAATATGGATTTGATTCTCTGCAGGAGATAATAGACATTAGATCTTCCAGGAAACAATACGATTGATAAATTTGAATGGTAATTTCATTTTAAGACTAATTTGGGTCCCTGGTATGATCTGTTTCAACCCTTTATTGAAGTTGACACTCAGATGACGAGCCTGTGGAAGGTGGCAATGCATTTGACAAGTTGATTTATAAGTCACTTTTCTGACAGGCAATTGAAGGAGTGGTTTGTGTACAGTAAATTATGCTTCTTTTTTCTTTGAGGCATATCGTTCCGCCATGCTTCACTAACCACTGTTCCATTACCATGACAATGAAAGGAAGTAGTCAATGTAAATTTTGTTGAAAAGTATATTATACTTCAGAGATTCATAAATAACTTCTCATATTCAGCTCTGAACTCTATTGCTTGTTTGTTTGTGTATACACAGATATCAGACGCAGATCATTTCAGCAAGTATTTAGAGCTGCAGTCTGTTTTTATGTATGCTTCTCAGCTGGGGTGATGGTAATGTCGCTCCAATGCTAATTCAGAAACTGCGGCTAAGCCTTTTGGTTCACAGCTTCAAAACGCTGAAGAAATTTAAATTAAATATATCTGGAATTGATAGGTAGTCTTTGTCATGATAACTATTGCCATTATAATACATCTAGTTTACTCATATCCATTCGGGTTCTCAATCTGGACCAGCTAACCTGTGGCTCCGATGTCAAAGCGTCAGGAGTTGTGATTGACTTAAATAACAAAAAAGTAAGGATTTCTGGTAGTCTTGTTGTCAAAACAATAATAATCTTTATAGCCTCAGGTTTAGTTCTGAATTTAGCTAAGTTTCAATGAGAAAAACACAAACAATAATCTCAATTCCGTTAGTAAATTGTCAAGAATCAGAAGACATCAATTTGTTGCAAATGACGAAAGATAAGGAAAGTCTCCTTATCAGTGAGTCATTGAATTTTGGACAGTGACAAAGACAGTAGGAACTGCAGATGCTGGAGAGTCTGAGATAACAAGGTGTAGAGCTGGATGAGCACAGCAGGCCAAGCAGCATCAGAGGAGAAGGAAATTTGGGACATTTCGGGCCTAGGTCCTTCTTCGAAAAAAAGATTTTGGAATGTGTTGCTTAAGAGTATGTTCAAAGAAAATGCAATTGCAGCTTCCATAAACAAGAGATGGCAACAGGGCAAGTGATAGCCCAGTGGTATTTTTGCTGGGCTAAAAATCCAGAGACTAAGATGATTTTCTGGGGACTCAGGTTCAAATCTCACGATGGTGGTATTTGAATTGAAACCAATCAGCGGATTTAAGAGTGATGCCAATTAAATCAATGTAAATTGTCAGGAAAAAAAACCCATCTGGTTCATTGATAACAAAGTGTGAAGCTGGCTGAACACAGCAGGCCAAGCAGCATCTTAGGTGCACAAAAGCTGACCATTTGTCTTTCGGGAAGGAAACTGCTGTCACCTATGTGTGACTCCAGACCCATGGCAATTGTTGACTTCTTATTGCCTCCTGGCAATAAATGCTGGCCTAGCAGGTGATGCCCTCATTTCATGAATGAAGTGAAAAAGAAAAACGGCAACGTACCTAGTGGCAGCAGAAAGGTAATTATGCACATTAATGACATGCTTAACAAGCATTTTGCAAACTGACTCTAATCTTACCAGCAACACATGGGTTCCCCAATATATCTGTGGTATAGTGGGAATCCATATGTTCATGAAGTAATGAAGCATAGTAACGTAGAAAACAGCACCACCTGTAGGCCATTTGGTCCTTTGAGCCTGCTGGCTGATCATCCCACTCAGTATCTGTTCTCACATTTTCCCCATACTCTTTGATCTACTAAGTCCTGAGGACAATATCCATCTCCTTCTTGAAAACATTCAATGTTTTGACTTCAATTGCTTTTTGTGGCTGGAAATTTTACAGTCTCACCACTCTCTGGGTGGAGAAATTTCTCATCATCTTAGTCTGAAATGGCTTATCCTGTTTCCTTGGACTGTAGTCCTGGGCCTGAAGTCCCCAGAAACCAGGAACATTCATCTTGCATTTGTCCTGTCTAGTCCTGTTAGAATTTTATGACAGAGATAATGGGAACTGCAGATGCTGGAGAATCCAAGATAATAAAGTGTGAAGCTGGATGAACACAGCAGGCCAAGCAGCATCTTAGGAGCACAAAAGCTGACCATTCGGGCCTAGACCTGTCATCAGAAAAGGGGGATGGGGAGAGGGTTCTGAAATAAGTAGGGAGAGAGGGGGAGGTGGACTGAAGATGGATAGAGGAGAAGATAGGTGGGAGGAGAGTATGGGTGGGGAGGTAGGGAGGGGATAAGTCAGTCCGGGGAGGACGGACAGGTCGAGGGGGTGCGATGAGGTTAGTAGGTAGGAAATGGAGGTGCGGCTTGAGATGGGTGGAGGGGATAGTTGAGAGGAAGAAGAGGTTAGGCAGGCGGGGACGAGCTGGGCTGGTTTTGGGATGCAGTGGGGGGAAGGGAAATTTTGAAGCTTGTGAATATAACATTTCTTTTATGAAATCCCCCCTCATTCTTGAAACTTCCATGATGTAAAAGGTGATATAACAGTGATATCAGAAGTCACATGCTGATGAAACTCTCAGAAGGGTGGAATAACTTGTACTCGGGAGTTATATTACAGAGATCAACAGTGTGTATAATTGAATGGTTTTTTTGGAATTCATAAGTGTCAAACAATAATCTCTTGCAGGTAAACCAGAGATACAACACTCAAATGGCGGAGACAATGCAGTTTACAGAAGCAGTCTCCCAGCAGTGCAGGTTAGAACTCAATTCCCATACTGTATTAGGATTTATCATCATTTATCATCACTAGCAAACCAGTAACCACCAACTTCCTAGACAGAGATGCAGGACGCATTACAAATGATGGATATTTACTAGCTGAGCATAACAAGGCTGCAGTCTTCTCAGAAAAGTGTTTTGTCTTTGAATTGGTGGAGACAGATGCCACCTATCGCATGAGCCTCATGATGTCTCAGCTGCTCACTCAATTTCACCCAGCAGCTGCCCCCCTCCCCCGCTCCAGCAAAAATTGTGTCTTTTGGCCACTTGTTACTGAGGCGGGTCTGAAGCATTCTTGATTAAACGACCACCTTGGTAGTCAAAATCTGGCACATAAGTCACTGAGCAAGCAAGGAAAGTGTGATGTGGTTCCATTGACAGTCATATAGAAGATATGCTGCAGTTCAATAGACTTTCAGTAGCGAAGTAAAATGTTGTTTTATCTGTACTTAATGGAAACTGTCATGTTATGATGTTATTAGAAATCAGACAGAAAATGAAAGACTACATTGCCCTGAAAGGAGCCAATTTGGCAGTGCACTGTATGTATGAAGCTGTGACGCTTTTGCCGCTGTCCAGAATGACAGATTTATTACCATATATAAGACACATTATGGTAGAACGCTGACTGATATTGGGCAACTTGTGATAACTGCATATGCAATTTTTATCACAAACAGCAGAAGTTAACTGAAAACTAATTTCACGGAATCACAGAAATGATATGGAAATTTAAATGCTCTGCAAACAGCAATATTTCACGTCTGTCCATCAGGAAATCCAGTGGAAATTTTTTACTTCATTAGAGAGGAGAGGATACTATGGATACAGTATGCTTACAAATATCTAGGTACAATCTATCAAAATAAAAATGGATTGTTTAATGAAATCATCTTCATACGCTGCTTTAAGGAATGGTACTTAATGTCATACTCTGTAATACCAGCCAGAGTAGTTTGTGATTGGATAGAATACATTTCTACTTTAATTTATTGTTCTTGCATCATTCAGCTTTCCTGTTTCTTCATAATTTAAATTTCGTTTTATGATGCTTTCTACTGACAATTGACCACGTTACAAATAAGAGGAGGTTTTTAAAGCCTGCTAATGCTGACACGTGTTTGGATGCTAAAGGGTGCAGAAGACTGGACAATATTAATATATCTTAGTAATAACTGTGATTGCTGGTGGGTTTATTGTTAGTAACATAATTCTAATAATGAATATTGATGTCCTCAGATTGCATCCATGTTTGTGAACTTGATCGAGAATAATCAAACAAATTTCTGTAAGTGTGGATATAACAACATCAAATTGCAATTCTATGGTGTTTCAAATCCAGTAAAGTATACAAAGGCATCTCACAGGAACATTTTTAAATAAAAGTCAAGATCAATTTTCATAAAGAGCTTGGCTAAAGATATAAATTGTAAGGATTGTCTTCAGGATGGAAAGAGATGGAGAGGTGACATGAAAAATTTCTAAGAATGGACAAACCAGGCAATCTGAAAATCAACCTGTCTTGTCACCTTGAAAGATGGATTTTTCCATTCCTTTTAAATTGTGCATTTAGTACATTGCCACATTTTTTCTTCCAAAATCCAGCATATCATAGTTCTCTGCATTGCATTTCATTTACCATGTGTCATTTCACCAGTTCATCTCTGTCCTTTTGATGCCTGATGGCATTTTCTTCATTGTGTTGTCTGTGAGAAGAATTGCAGGAAGGGGAATTGTCCGCAAACGCAAATTATTTCACTTTTCTTTTCTTTTTACTGATGGAAGTAAATGCATATAGGTACAAATGAAACGTAAGCATATCACCCTGGTTTCTGTCTTAGCAAAGCACTACAGGTTTTTAGTCATGGGTTGCTGTGTGGCTCAGTGAGCATTTCTATACCGAGGCCTGTTGATCATTTAATGGGTTAACAATATGTGCTCGAGAGAACAATTGCTTTCTGCTGCTTCTGAGGGAAACATTATGACTCTTATATTTTATATTTCACTGAAATGAATCATTTTTGTGGGTTTAAATATGATTTTTAGTTAAGGACGGGTAAATTGTCAGCTGATTTCCTTTCAACGTGTCTAGGGAAACATGGGGGCTCAGATACAGGAGCCATTCTGCTATTCAATGCTGCTCTGCAATTCTAAATCATAGTTGATCACCTATGTCAATGTCATTTTCCTAACAGTATTTCAATATCATTTGATGTCATCAGCAACTGGAAATCTATCAATCTCTGCCTTGAATATACTTAATGACAAAGCCTTTACAGTCCTCTGTGATAGAGAATTTTTATGGGCAGATGTCAGTCATAGTAAGTGATCCTTTCACACCTCTTTTATTCAACTTTATTGGTCTCTGACCATTTGGCAATCAGTCGCACTCAAAGAGAGGAGCAGTGAACTTGAAAATGTTCAACTTATTCAACTCAGCCTAAGTCCCCCAAAAAAGCCTTTCCGGCAATTATTTTGCACTCAGTACTTCAGATAACTACAATATTTAAATAACACTGGTGAAACTGAAATTGCTTTGATCAACCACCAAATGATATAATAGTAAACATGCCTTCATTGACCTGTGAAGGACCAAAACATTCCCTTTGACATGTCTATCATATTTCTTGTACTATTTGTGAGAAACACCGACAAAGTAGCATACATTCAGTTTACCTGAGAATCTCACGCGGGTTAATTTACCAGCTCAGACTATAACTTGCATTTACAGATAACTACGTGTGCATCCAGACTTCAGCCTGCCTCTTTTAGACTGCACATTTCACTTGTTCATACATTTATTATCCCATTCCTCAGCTGATTAGCATTTCCTGTTTTTTAAAGTAACACTGCTTCTAAAGCAATGACAGGGATTAAATTATGAAGGCAATGTAATGATTCAAGCGAGTTCAGCCAGCTGGGCCTCATAGAATATGAGTTCCCTGATTGGGGCTGTTAATCTGGTCTACAGGCAAATAAAAGATAAAAGGGGATTGCCGGAGATAATGACACCATGAGATCTCTGTCCAAAGAGGTAGTAGTCACGACAAAGTCTGTTCATGTATAAATATAGGGTGATTTATTGATAGGATACTGGCCTCTGTGGAGTTATTTCAGTGGCAATGAGAATAAGGCATGTTCCTGAAGAAACTCATGTGCAACAATCATCATTTCTTACATCATGCCTTTGTTTGGGAAGCGAGACTTGTCCAACCCTGCCATTGAGGACTGAACCCAGAATGTAGAAAGAATGCATTTTTTTCTGGGCAAAAGACATTGCAGAAGATGAAAAGTGATGAATAATTCTCCTGTCAGCCTGTGGAGCTGTAGCTTTCTCTGTTAATAGGAGTCTAACTTTCCCTGAGGCACCAGATGGTAAAACCTTTCGAGGATTGACAGACATAGATAATGAAAATTCTGAACCCAAGCCTTGTCTAATTCTGAGATGCTATCATTTTTACTCGGCAATCCGAGAACCAGGTGAATCCATATCGGGATTTTTTGATTTGCTTGAGATGACTGCCAGAAGCCTGTGGCTTTGAATTAACACAGTTTCCAGGCTGTTTGGTATAAGAATTAATGATGTAACCATGCATAAAAGATTATTAACTGAAACCCAACTGACTTCAAACAGGAGCAACAAATAGATTTATCATTGGAAATTGCAACAAGTAGAGATTATGAGTTACAGGATATTCCAATGGAAGTGGACACCCTTACCAATCCAACTGAGCTTGGGGAACATCACTTGAATGTAAGCAATTGCATTGCCTCACTAAGGATGCATCCTGATCAGAGTGACTTTAGTCATCCCACAGCAAAAACCCAAAACAAAGCTAGGCCTCACCACATGGTTAAATATTTTCTTCAGAGTCTGCCTAGCAAGCCATTGTAGTTGCTGCTGGTATACAGACTCAAGAAAGCTAAAAGAGTCCAACTGGACCTAAACTGCGATAACTCATAGTATCCAAGAGAGCTCATACCCTGGAAAATCTACCTACTTCTGGCTTGGAACAGTAAAAAGTTTTAGTAACATCAAAACCAGAACCAATCAAAATAAACATCTGGCTAAATGATCATCTGGTTCTAACGGACGTTGACACCAGTGTAGTCGTATCAGTGATCATAGAACTTGATTTTGATAAAATTCGCTCTGGGCTCCAGCTCTTAAGTTTGCACAAGACCTCAGCTCGTCTCAGAACTAATACCAGGGAGCTGTTACAGTTTAAAGATCCAACTTCGGTTCTAGTCTCTTATGAAAAGTAGCCAATTCAGTTTCCACTGATTGTAGTAAAAGGCTCAGGTCCAAGCTTGATGAGATGAAATTTGTTGATAAAGATTCGACTTGATTGGGTCAACATTTTTCAATTTGAAAATGGTTGCCTGAAGACTTAATTAAATATTGGAAGTCTTCTAGGAAAGTCTAGGGGCTATCAAAGAAGCCAAGGCCACCCTGTATGTTGACCAGGAAGCATTCCACAATTCTATAAGACCTGCCCAGTGCCATTTGCATTACGGGCAAAGACAGAAGCAGAAATCAGAAGGCTAGAAAGCAAAGGAATTAGCGAACCACTGCAATTTGCAGAACGGGCAATACCGGTCACACCAATCGTAAAGATCAATGGGTCAGTTCACCTTCGTGGGAATTTTAAACAAACAGAAAACTGCTTTTTGCAGCTGCATAAATACCCATTCCCTTGCATAGAGGATTTGTACAGAAAGCTAGAAGGTAGGTGGTCATTCATGAAGCTGGACATGAGCAGTTCTTAATCACAATTGCATTTTGACAAGGATTCCTAGAAGTATATTACAACTAATACCCATTTGGGTTTGAACCAATAGACAAGACTTGCCATTTGGTGTATCATCAGCCTGTTCCATTTATCAGTAAATGAAGAAGAACATTTTGTGAGGTCTAGGTTATCATTTACCTAGATGACATTCTAATAATCGGCTCAACTAATAAGGAACATTTGGAGAACTTGGGATATAGCCTAGGGCATTTTTCTAAGGCTGGTATATGCCTAAGATGGGAAAAATGTTTGTTTCAGGCCCCCCAAATGACCGACTTGGGCTGCAAAGTCAGCAAGGCTGGGTTACACCCGTTTGAAAATAAAGTGAGAGCGATCAATGGTGCCCCAGCTTCTATGCTTGTCTAGGAGCTTAGGTCATTTTCTGGGCTGATACATTGTTACAAAAAGTTCATCCATGGGCTGGTCTCAATCCTGGCACCTTTGCATCAACTCCTAATAAAGTTTCAGCCTTGGAAATAGTAGCCTAGACAAACTCTAGCCTTCAAAGAAGTGAGGAAGCAGCTGTAATTCTCCATGGTGTTGACATACTATGATCCCAAGCAAGATCTTGTATTGAAATGCGATGCCTCCCCCATGGCATCGGGGTAATATTAACTCCCGAGTGGCCCAATGGAGAGGAACATCCAACAGAGTACTTATGCCAGACATTGGCAAATGCAAAGCGCAAATACACCCAACTAGGGAATGAAGGATTGGTGATCATATTTGGAGTCCGGAAGATCCACCAATGCCTTTAAGGACAAAAATTTGCATACTCATGGACTACAAACTCCTACTTGTTCTGCTTGAAGAGAATAAGGAAGTGTCACCCATAGCTTTGGACCACATTCAGCTGTGGGGTCTAATACTACATGCTAAATGTTGGAATGACACATCCCAACATCATCTGGGAGGCCAAGTAGTGAATTTAGATGCATTGAGCCACCTTCCATCAGCAGCTATGTCACCAGTGGTATCCACAATAAAAGAACCTATGATTACATTTTTTTGACTCACTCTCAGTGACAGCTGACAATACCAGACGTTGGACACAGAAAGACCCAGTCCTGGCAAACTGAAACAGCTGGTGGTGATGGGGAAACAAAGAGCCATCACAACTAAAGCTGAAACCTTTTCGGACCCAGAGAAACCAGATCACCATAGAGAACAGCACACTATTATGGGGAAAAAAGAGTAATTTCCCGAGCAAAAGTCACTGCCAAAGACCAGCTTCTTAGAGGCTGAGGTATAGAGCATAGAAGAAACCTCTGGACCCATCGATTCTGCACTGACCGATCTACATTAATCTCACTTCCTAGCCCTTGGACCATAGTATTGAATGTTTCAATTGCTCATCCACATACTTTTAAAATGTTGTGAGTTTTCCTACTTCCAAGCATTACAGTCCACATTGCAGTCGCCCTCTGATTGAAAAAAAATTGCCTAAAATCTCCTCTAAACCTCCTGCCCTGCACGTTAAAATTATACCCCCTTGTTATTGGCTTTTCAATAAATGGTAATATCTGCTTCTTATTCAACTTGCCCATGCCCCTCATAATTATATAACCTTAAAAAGGTTCCCTTTCAGCCCTCTCTGCTCCAAAGAAAACTACCTGCACCGATCCAACCTCTCTTAATAACTAAATTCTTCAAGACCAGTCAATGCCCTGATCAATCTCCTCCCTACCAGCTCCAGGGCAATCACTTCCTTTCTTAAATGTGGTGACTAGAACTGCACACAGTACTCTAGTTGTGGCCAAACCAAACCCTCTGTTCATCTGAGTTTCCTAACACCCAGCCAGTCCTTTAGTACTCCCTTATCTTGTAATTTCTTCCAAAATGCCCCACCTCACACTTATCAGGTTAAATTCCATTTGTCACTGATCTGCCCACCTAACCAAACTGCCTACATCATCCTCTAGCTTCTCTAAGATCTCCTTCCTCATCGTATTGACTTGGATAATCTTCTTGTCATTTGCAATCTAACCTATCATGGCCCCTATGTTCTTATCTATATAATTTTCATAATCAGTCAGGGACAAAAGACTGATTCTTGTGGCACACAATTGGGAACTGACTTCTAGTCACAAAACAGCCTTCTACCACCACCCTCTGTCTTCTAAAATTAAGACAATTTTGGAACCAACTTGCCAAGTTATCATAGTTTCCATGTGCTTTTTACCTTTTTTTTAACTGTTTTCCCATGTGAAATCTTGTGAAAGGCTTTGCCAAAATGTGTACAAACAACATCAGTTGCACTACCATCATCTACATACCTAATCACCTCCTCGAACATTTCAATCAAATTTATTAGCCATGACTTCCCTCTGATGAAGCCATAGAACATAGAACATAGAGCAGTACAGCACAGAACAGGCCCTTCAGCTCACAATGTTGTGCCGACCATTGATCCTCATGTATGCACCCTCAAATTTCTGTGACCATATACATGTCCAGCAGTCTCTTAAATGACCCCAATGACCTTGCTTCCACAACTGCTGCTGGCAACGCATTCCATGCTCTCACAGCTCTCTGCGTAAAGAACCTGCCTCTGACATCCCCTCTATACTTTCCACCAACCAGCTTAAAACTATGACCCCTCGTGCTAGCCATTTCAGCCCTGGGAAATAGTCTCTGGCTATCAACTCTATCTATGCCTCTCATTATCTTGTATACCTCAATTAGGTCCCCTCTCCTCCTCCTTTTCTCCAATGAAAAGAGACCGAGCTCAGTCAACCTCTCTTCATAAGATAAGCCCTCCAGTCCAGGCAGCATCCTGGTAAACCTCCTCTTAACCCTCTCCAAAGCATCCACATCTTTCCTATAATAGGGCGCCCAGAACTGGACGCAGTATTCCAAGTGCGGTCTAACCAAAGTTTTATAGAGCTGCAACAAGATCTCACGACTCTTAAACTCAATCCCCCTGTTAATGAAAGCCAAAACACCATATGCTTTCTTAACAACCCTGTCCACTTGGGTGGCCATTTTAAGGGATCTATGTATCTGCACACCAAGATCCCTCTGTTCCTCCACGCTGCCAAGAATCCTATCCTTAATCCTGTACTCAGCTTTCAAATTCGACCTTCCAAAATGCATCACCTCGCATTTATCCAGGTTGAACTCCATCTGCCACCTCTCAGCCCATCTCTGCATCCTGTCAATGTCCCGCTGCAGCCTACAACAGCCCTCTACACTGTCAACGACACCTCCGACCTTTGTGTCGTCTGCAAACTTGCTGACCCATCCTTCAATTCCCTCGTCCAAGTCATTAATAAAAATTACAAACAGTAGAGGCCCAAGGACAGAGCCCTGTGGAACTCCACTCACCACTGACTTCCAGGCAGAATATTTTCCTTCTACTACCACTCGCTGTCTTCTGTTGGCCAGCCAATTCTGTATAGAAGCAGCTAAGTTCCCCTGTATCCCATTCCTCCTGACCTTCTGAGGGCTGCTTCTCTTCAACAGGAAGTTCAGCCTTGACATACGGTTGGTGCAAAATATATTTGAGCATTTTAGTTACCAAGTGATTGATTCCATTCATCAAACTTTATAAAGCAGGAATTAAACTTAATTCTAGAAGGACACCAAATTAGAGGAACACCTAATGCTCTCAATGTGTGATCCATGAAGGCATGGCTGTCAATGGTGAATGAATGTCAGAGCTTTTTTGAGGACACCAAGATTAGAAAAACGGAGATTTCAGGGGGCCAAGATAAAGAGTGTTCTAAGCTGCAAAAATGTTTTGAAGATTGTGACAAAGCCATGAATAAATTCAAATACAGGGATGGCAATTTTAAAATGTGAGATTTACAGAAATGGGAATCAATGGAGGTCAGCAAACACAAGGGTGAACAGGGCTTTGTACAAGCTAGGCTATGAGTAGCAGAATTATGGGTTAGTTAAGTTTATCCAGCATGAAGAATTAGTGGCTGTTTGGGAAAACATTGACATTGTCAACATCTGAAGGTGACAAAGGCATTTTGCGGTTGAGGGGCAGATGCAGGCCTGGAAACATTAAACATTATGAAGGCAGATATTGTTGGTCTTTGGACAAAAAAATGTATACAGTTTTGAAGCTCAGCAGGCAGGGTGCTGACAAAGAGCAGTCACAGACATAGAGTTCTACAGCACAGAAAAAGGCCCTTCAGTCCATCAAGTCTGCACTGGTCAAAAACAACCACCTAACTATTGTAATTCCAAGGCCTATCCGCTTTGTTTGCCTTAGCATTGAAAGCACACATCTAAGTAGTGATTAAAAGTTAGGATGGTGACTGCCTCGTAAAGGAAGTGAGTTCCAGGTTCCAATCATCCTCTGGTTGAATAAGATTCTCCTCACACCTCCTGCCCTTTACCTTAAATCTATACACCCTGGTTATCACCATGGGGAAAGTTTTCTTTCTGTCTACCCTATCTATGTCTCTCAATTCTATACATCTCAATTCTGTCCACTCAAAGTCTTCTCTAAGGAAAACAACCCCAGTTGGTCCAATCTCTCTTCATATATGAAACTTTCCAAACCAGAAAACATCCAGATGAATCTGGATGTGAGTTTGCTCGCCGAGCCGGAAGGCCCGCCCCCAAACGCCCCGCCACCACTCCAGGCAACACCATCCGTGAGCCCCCGACAAAGCACCGGCGCCACGTCCCGCCCTCCATCCATCCGGCCAGGCCCCCCCGGGTTGGTGATGTCATCTCCTGCATTGGTGATGTCATTTCCTGCTCCCCCTCCCAGGGGATGGCACACCGGCTCCAAACCAACGCGCCTGCCGATGGAGTTCCGGCCGGAACGCCGCGCCCCCAGGAACTCCCGTGCATGTCTCTGCCCGGCTCATCTGAAGGACACCACTTTGATTGGGACAACACATCCATCCTATGACAAGCCAAACAGAGACACGCACGAGAAGCCCAGAAGCACGGTACTCCAACCGAAACCCCACCAACAAACACACCGACCCGGAACCAATCCACCACCCCCCGAGAAAAAGAACAGGAAACGACATCACAAACCCAAGGAAACCCAACCAGACAAACAGAAAGCAGGACACAACACCAGTGCCCCGTCGGAGGCCCACCGACGACGCCACCCAGAACGGCGACGAAACATCCGAAAACGAACCCTCCAGCTCAGCGAGCAAACCCACACCCAGAACTTCAACCTGAGCTACAAATCTTCTCAAAACTCGCTATCCAGATGAATCTCTGCACCCTCTCCAGTGCTACTGCATTCTTCCTAATAACGTGGATTTCAGAACAGCACACATGATTCAACACTGATCAAACCTTACCTCTCCACGTAGAGATTAATTCTCTCCTTCAGAATTTTCTCTAATGGTTTTCCTGCCACTCAAGCGACACTCACCGGCCTGTAGAGCCCTGGTTTATTCCTACCACACCTCGTGATAAGACAAAGCCCATTAGTTATCCTCCAGGGCTCTGTACCTCCCCTGTGGCCAGAGAGGAATTTTAAAATTATGAGGGAGTCACTGGTACCTCCTTCCTTGCCTCTCACAGAAGTGTGAGACACAACTCATCCAGTCCTTCAGAACCTTCAATAACTTCTCACTCAAAATTTCAATCTACTCAAGAACCTCAAAGCCCTTCTCCTAAAATGTTGTACTTTTTACCTAATTTTGTACCTTCTTTAAAGTTAACTCAGTTGTGATTTAACTGTGAGTCTTTTAACTCAGCACCAGTGTCCTCCAGCTCCACACACACAGCAGATCCTTGGTCCCTAATGGGTCTTACCCTTTCCCTGAGCATCCTCTTTCCCTGAATATATTTTTGGAATACCTCGGATTTTCCCTGACTTTATCTACCAACATTTTTCATGTTCCCGAAGGACTTCTTTAAGCTTCTCCTTGCACTTCTCATACTCCACTATGACCTTCATTGATTGTTCCCTTTACACTTCTAACAGCCTCTTATTTTCTTTGTATCCAGTCATGAATATTTCAAGCCATTGATTGTTCTCAGGTCTTGTTGTCCCCACAACAAACATCTTGCTGCTCTAAAGTTACTCCACATTGAGTTTCAACAATACAGTTGTTGTATTTCTTTTGATTTTTTAAAATTATCTGCCCTATGCTGTTTTGAGCTTTATCTCCAGCCTTGCAGTCTTTTACAACCCAGTTATAGAGCCATAGAGATAAATAGCATAGAAACAGACCCTTCGGTCCAATTCATCCATGCCAATCAGATATCCATTGTAAATCTAGTTCCTTTTGCCAACATTTGGCTCAAATCCCTCTAAACCCTTCCTATTCACGTACCCATCCAGGTGAAATGTTGTAATTGCCTCAACCACTTCCTCTAACAACTCATTCCATACATGCACCACCCTCTACATGAAAAGTTGCCCCGTAGGCCCCTTATGTATCATTCCTCTCTCACCTTGAACCTCTACCCTTTAGTTTTGGCCATCCCCACCCCAGGGAAAAGACATTGCCTATTTACACCATCATTACCCCCATGTTTTATAAACCTCTGTAAGGCCAGACCTCAGCCTCCGACACTCCAGGGAAAACAGACCGAGCCTATTTAGCTCCCTTTAGCTCAAACAGTCCAAACCTGCCAACATCCTCGTAAATCTTTTTTGAACCTTTCCTAGTTTCACAACATCCTTCCTATAGCAAGGAGACCAGAATTACATGATATACTCCAAAAGTGGCCTAACCAATGTCCTATACAGCTGCAATATGACCTCTCAACTCCAATACTCAAAGCACTGACCAATAAAGACAAGCACACCAAACACCTTCTTCAATATCCATGTGCAACTCCACTTTCAAGGAACTATGAATCTGCACTCCAAGTTCTCTGTGTTCAGCAACACTCCACAGAACCTTCCTATTCGGTGTATAAGTCCTGTCCTGATTTACCTTTCGAAAATGTAACAAATCACACTTATCTAAATTAAACTCCATCAGCCACTCCTTGGTCCATTGATCAAGATCCTATTGGACTCTGAGGTAGCCTTCTTCGCCGTCCACTACGCATCCAATTTTAGTGTCATCTGCATACTTATTAATGTTGGAAGGTATTAACTATTCCTCCTGTGATCACATCCAAATCATTTATATAAATGTCAAAAATCAGTGGATCCAGCACCTATCCTTGTGGCACATTTCTGGTCACATGCCTCCAGTCAAAAAAGCAACTCTCCACTACCACACTCTGTCTTCTATATCAGCCAGTTTTATATCCAAATGGCTAGTTCTCCCTGTATTCCATGCAATCTAACCTTGCTAACCAAGCTACTTTAAGCAACTTTTCAAACGCCTTATCAAAGTCCATATAGATCACATCCATCAATTTGCCCTCATCAATCCTCTTTGTTATTTCCCATGCACAAGGCCATGTTGGCTATCCCTATTCAGTCCTTGCTTTCCCAAATACATGTAAGTCCTGTCCCTCAGGATTCCCTCCAACAACTAGTCCATCACTTTGTCAGGCTCACCAGTCTATAGTTCCCTAGCTTTTCCTTACCACCTTTCTTAAGTAGTGGCACAATATTAACCAGACACCAGTCTGCCAGCACCTTACCTGTGGCTGTCGATGATACAAATATCTCAGCAATCACTTCCCAGCTTCACAAAGTTCAAGGGTATACCTGATTAGGTTCAGAGGATTTATCCGTCTTTATGCGTTTTAAGACACCCAGCACCTCCTTCTGTAATATGGACATTTTTAAAGATGGTATTATTTATTTCCCCACTTCTGTATCCTTTTCCACAGTAAACACTGATCCAAGATACTCATTTAGCATTACAATAATCTCCTGCAGTTCCACACATAGGCAGCCTTGCTGATCTTTAAGGGGCCCAATTCTCTCCCTAGCCACTCTTTTGTCTTTAATGTATTTGTCGAATTTCTTTTGGATTCTCCTTAACGCTATTTGCCAAGGCTATTTCGTGTTCCCTTTTTGCTTCTGATTTCCTCTTAAGTATACTCCTTCTGTCTTCATACTCTTCTAGCAATTCACTTGAACCCTGCTGTCTATAACTAACACATGGAAACAGCTCTCTGTCTGAACAAGCTCACAAATCAAGAACTCATTTTTCCGACAGTGATATCATCGTTGTCAGGTCCCAGTGTCAATATAATATTTGCTCTGCTTCAAGAGGGCATTCCCTGTGGTTTTCAAACTCAAATCACTGCTTCTGTTTCTTAAAATAAATACTCAGTTCTGATCACCTCATTATGCTTTTTCTGTTTTTTGGTAAGTAACACAGATTTAGTGGAGGAATTCAGTTTGCTTGAAAATCTCATGCAAGATTATTTAAAGCCATTTAGACTACAATTCGCAGTTACATATAATTACATATGAAACCAGACTCCAGCTTGCTTCTCCTGGACTGCACATCTAGTTGATGATGTAGCTTCATCCACATCCTTGGCTATTTAGCAGATCCCACTCTAAAAACATACCTATTATATTCAAATCCAATCTCTTTTACCAAGAACTTGCAATGTCACAACTGCATCTCGTTGGTCTCCTTATCAGTCTGAACTATAATTGGATCATAACTTATATTTAAATGGAAAACAACATTCTTGCTGATCTCCAATCGCTAACAACGAAAGGGCAAAACATAATTTCTGGCAGCAATTTTTGTTTTGAAGGTGAGAAATATTTCCTCCCTACTTCAATCATCAATGCATATCTAATCCCTGGTTTAATTAAGTCATTGTCTGTTCACAGGAAATTCTAATGGCAGTATATTTTCATTTCAGTTTTCATTTCAATGTTATTTTTTAATTTGGGATAGATCTCGAATGGTGCTCCCTTCAATTTCAGTTCAGCACTGTTACTCTGCATGTTCAGTTTAGCTCGAGCAGACTAACTAACACTTCCTTCTCCTGAATTCTTGCTGCTTCCCACTCAGTTGCTTTGGTTATCACGCATCTCTCACTGTGCTTCTTCTGAGCTCTCACTCCTTGTAAAGGCTCAGGACTGAGGAAGGAAGAGATAAGAAGGGAGTGAGTAAGCAGCGAGTGGGAGGAGGAGGTGGAGGATTGGAAAGTGAGTATGTTGGGAGAAATGCATAAGCGGAAAAGTCAGGAAGCAAGATGGCTCATGGGGAGTAGAAGGTTGGAAGTAAAGAGGAGATAGTTTGAAATAATGCGATTTATTACGTTCATGGAATCAATGATTCAGATTTGGTAAGAAGATACTGACTTATCATTGAAATAAATCTTGCAGCCCAATCATAGTTTCTTTGTTTTTCAGCCAGAAGGCTCAGATTCAAGTTTCATCTTTTCACAACATTTAAGAAATGCTTAATCAAAAACACCTACATGCTGCCTTTGATTGTTGGTAGACTTTTGCTGCAGAGTTAGACGGTTGTGGGAACAATCCCAATGCAGCCCTGAGCATGTCATTTAATTGAAGCGACAGTGAAGGACTGAACAACAGTCCTTCTGAGGACAGATTTCCTCCCAAGCAGACAGTCATTTCGTGAGCATAAATCAAAGTTGTACACAGGAACACTGCAGATCCCCAGTGTAGCATCCTCCAAAGGAATTGCCCAGAACATTCTGTTGGGCAATTTCACTACACCTGGAACCCTGAAAAAGTCTCCATAAAAATCTGAGACTTTCAATTGCTCCAGTGAAATTAAGTAAAATAGTAGCTCAGGAAAGGTTAGACTATGAAACGCATAGCCTAATTCCTGAGTAACTACCAAATAGAAGTTGTGCATAACTCACACTCAGCCAAAGATCTTACCTTCAGACAATGCATACCTCCAAGACTGTGGCTCAACATCCTAACAGGACACTTCCCTAATGTATTTCCAGTTGGAGAGCAGCAAAAATGTAGCTGCTTGCACATTTAAATTATAGAATATGTAGCTGACTGTGCTGAAAAGGGTGTATGGTTTGCCTTCCTTGGACTGTTCTATGCTCCAAAAAAATGGAATGGTGCCTCTGCATTCCTGACTGAGCCATGAACAGCAACCCCGCTTAGAAATGCAGAACTCTCCATTTAAATAATAAAAGGACTGGAATGACAATGATTGGAATCATCACTCCCCAAAAAATCTGGCCCTTTTTTTGTTAAGGTGTAAACACAAAACATCAGTCGTAGGATGGGAGGTATTCAAAGAACAGCAGGCATGGACTCCTCGTAGTATGATTAATCATCTTCTTTCTGTTAAACACAGCAAGATCAGTCCAAATCATCATATCTTTCATTTGTTATTTCTGGGAACATATTGTTAGCAATTACCTGACACATTGTCTTCTGTAACCGTCATACCAATTCAAAAACATTTTCATTGCCCCTAAAGGATTTGAAATGTCATGAAGGCAGGTTTTGTGTATGTGTGAAACCGTGTTTTGCTCATTTTTAAAATTTTTTTTACTGATACCATGGTTTCTTATTCTTCCTCTCTAAGTCATAGTTTCTCCAAATTTCATTTACATCATGTATTTTTACTTGCCACTATATGCATTGTC
Source organism: Stegostoma tigrinum (assembly GCF_030684315.1). Classification (NCBI taxonomy): domain Eukaryota; kingdom Metazoa; phylum Chordata; class Chondrichthyes; order Orectolobiformes; family Stegostomatidae; genus Stegostoma; species Stegostoma tigrinum. The sequence goes on along the minus strand of NC_081358.1, from coordinate 107,435,624 downwards.
ATTGTGTTGAAGTACAGTCAGTGCATTGTTCCTCAATGATATGGAATCTACTGCTTTTATTCTTCCCTTTGTCTTGCCATGCATGCTATAAATTCATGTTTCCCACTAGTTACCGACACCTTCTTTTCTCCTGCTCCACTGTTGCTAATATAATAGTCATTAAACAAGACAGGTCATTCAGCCCACAGACCCAATTAGATCGTGACAATTCTACTTGCCTATTATTGCTTCATGTGCATCCAGATTTTGTTCTGCACATCCAAGATCAATTGAAGCACAAATAGTTTGTATTTATAAATATTCATTCACAGACTGACATCTCATACACTTGTAAATTAAGTTTAAAAATGTGAACCCTATACTATTGAGGTTGTTAATAACCACTTTGACTTTTGCATTGGCCTCTAAACCATCTACCCTCGTGCTCCACCTCGGCCTCTGTGAAAAGTATAAAAAGAATCTTTTTTTTAATTACCAACATCTCTTAGTTCTGAGGAAGAGTCAGGCCAGGCTAGAAACATTGTATCTGTTTCTCTCTCCACAGATGCTGCTAGACCTCGTTACTACAATCATTCAGGGTCTTGGTGAGACACACCTAGAGTATTATGTGCAGATATGATTTCCTTATCTAAAGAAGGTGTTTGTGGCTATAGAGGCAATTAAGGTTTACAGGCTGATTCCTGGGATGGCAGGATTAAGGATGAAGAGACCGAATAGATTTATATTCTCTGCAGTTTAGAAGAATGACAGGTGATCACATGGAAATTCAACAAGTTCTAATTGGTCTAGCAAGGGTAAATGCACAAAGGATATTCCCAGTGTCTGGGGAGTCCAGAACCAGAGAATACAATTGGAGGATATGGGATGAGGAGAAATCTTTTCACCCAGAGGGTGGTGAGTCTGTGGAATTTTCAACCACAGGAAGTGATGGAGTCCAAAACACTGAACGTTTTCAAGAACTAGTCAGGTATAGTTCTTAAGGATCAAAGGTTATGTGGGATAAGATACTGAATTAGATTTATGGTCATATTCAATGCTGCAGGCTCAAAAAGATTAAATGGGCCTCCACTTACTCCTAGTTTCTTTGTTTGATGTCAATAACCATTTTAAGTGCTGGCTAAGTCAGTGGATAGGGGACTGTCTAGGGAAAGTCAGAACGCCACAGCTGTAGGAAATTTGAATGAAACGGAAAGTAGTGGAGAACTTGATAAAACAACATCTGTGGACACAGAAACAGAATTAACATTTTGGTTCAATGATCTTTCGTGAAAGCTAGTTCTGATAAAACGTCTTTGACTTGAAGTGTAACAAAAGTAAAATGTTGCAGATGTGAGGTATCTGAAATAAAACTTTTGAACTGCTATAAATTCTGGGAGGCCAAACAAAGTCTATTGGAAGAGAAACATTGTTGGTAAGAATTTAAAATGTTCTGTCTTTTCTCCACAAATGGTTGAAATATTTATTTGAAAGACGCTGCACACATTTCTTTTAATCTTTTCTAAGGCAACTCATTCTCTATTTAGCAATATGTTTTCTGTCTCATCTGTTCCATCTGACCATAATAATCCTCCATCTAACTGAACAGTACCAATAGCTAACCTCTGTAGAAGAGTCCACCTATCAGTGATTAAAGGGAACGTGCATTGCGGACAATAAATTATTTTTCCCCCCAAAGTTCAACTATTTTCTTACTGGGTTAAAATCCTGGATGCTCTACCGAATAGTTACACTGAAGAAGTAATGTTAAGTCTTATTTTCGAGGGTTACTCACCACAAGATGTGTTTTTTCGTGCCATTCTTTCCAGCAGTGCCCAAAACCCATGTTTTGTTTTAAAATGGTCACTTTTCCTAGCACTGTGGTATTTTCAATCAATGTTTCTAAACCACATAAAGCATTCATGAAGCTGCATGGTCTAGTTAATTCATATTGCTTCATGTCAAGTGGACACATGACAGTAATAACATTCAGGGTGAGTGCCTCAAATATTTCAAATAATAGATTGAACATAATGTACCAAGACATGTGGAATAATGTACATTGATCTATAAGTATTCTAAACTTGTTCATCATATGTTGTACAACCAGAAATCCATTCCAATATTGACAAAGTTGGTTATGATATCTGTGGGTATTCCTGTTATTCAAAGGAAGCCAGAGAAGAATTCTAACACTTCTGTAAACACTTTCAAAGTGCCAGAACATATTTTTTTCAGGACTGGATGCAACTCTATTTTTTCGTTATTCATTGAATATCATAGCATCCCTAAAGCATGAAAATAGGTCATTCGGTCTATTGACCCCACACTGACTCCCTGAAGACCATCCACCCAGATCCATGTCTCCACCCTACCCCTGTAAAACCCTGCATATCCCATGGCTAATCCACCCAACCTACTTATCCCTGGACAACATGGGCAACTTAGCACGGATAATACAACCAACCTCCACAACTTTGGACTGTGGGAGGAAAGCAGAACATCTGAAGGTAGTTCAAGCAGACACAGGTAGAATGTGCAAGCTCAACGCAGCTCGTAGCCCAAGGTTTGAACCTGGGTCCCTGGTATAGTAAATCAACAGGGTTAACCTCTGAGCCACTCCTGAGTAGTTGAGCAAAAAAAATTAGACTGTAAACCCATCAGTTCTAAAGTAAATTTGGTAAACGTTGTCATCATTTATGGGTATGAACTATCATGAAAAGGATTTTCATCTGCTGATGTCCTTTATCAAGCATTTTAAGTGACATGTGCCAGTTTAATTCCATGCAGCAATTAAATCTCTCCAATGTAATTTGCTTTTAATAAAATAACAAGAAATAAAATAGAACTTGCCTCCGGTGAAGTATTAGGTCTTGTTTCAACCTTTTCAAAGATGATCTCAATGTTTATGATACCTTATTGAAGAAAATTAATAGAATTATATAAAATGAATACATGTCTTCGATGTGTTGGGTCATTCACCTTTACCATTTGAGTATGTCTTTTCCCTTTTCAATTTAATGTTGCCTTTCTCTGTTTTATTAATCCTATTAAGGTTGGCCCTCCTTTGAACGTTACTTCTTTGTTCCTTGTAAACTGCAAATATATGTCTCCAATGACATTTGAGCTTTCTGCATTCAATCTGTGATATAGTCAGGCTTCATTACATTGTTTTCCAATCTAAATTTTCTTGACATGACTAGACTATGTGAAACTTCATATATTTCATAAGAAACTATTTCCTCATTAGCTAATCACTACTTATTTATTCACTCTCCTTTGTCTCTACTTTTTCAACTTTAAGTAATATTTTGCACTCTAGTTGTGTTATGTTCCATGGTTACTATAAAAGAGCATCTTTCATGGGCATGCTAATGATATTATCACCATAAAATAGTGAATGATGTGAGGGTATAAAGATTTCATATGCCATCTTACTGAGGACCACTGGAAGAATGAAATGTGACTAGAAACTATTAGATTACTAACACAAGATAATAAAATGTGAGGCTGGATGAACACAGCAGGCCAAGCAGCATCTCAGGAGCACAAAAGCTGACGTTTCGGGCCTAGACCCTTCATCAGAGAGGGGGATGCCCCTCTCTGATGAAGGGTCTAGGCCCGAAACGTCAGCTTTTGTGCTCCTGAGATGCTGCTTGGCCTGCTGTGTTCATCCAGCCTCACATTTTATTATCTTGGAATCTCCAGCATCTGCAGTTCCCATTATCTCAGATTACTAACACATTCACTTTTACCTGTGAAAGGAATAATTGTGTCTAACAGGCAGATTTACTAAATCTTTGTTGAATCTTCCACTATCTCATCATCCATGCCTAGTTTCTTATGTTATGTTGGATACTATAACCATCACCACATGAGTAAATATACATACCTGAAAGCAAATCCCACATCAGGATTTTGCCCTTGTATCTGGTGGGTTGCAAATTACCCTTTACTGAATAAGGCTAAAATAGGTCATCTAGTCATTTATTTTATGTGTTTTAGTTGCGTATTACTTTCAACATTCACCATATTTCAACAGTAACTAAATTCTAAACTTAAATAAATAAAGGGATTCTATGAAATAAGTAACTAAACCTCAAAAGCGCCTATTTTGCTGTGAAATGTTTTGGAATGTCAAGATAATAAAAGTACTGCATAAAATGTAAGCTATTTCTTTCGATCAACATGATCCAGTTATGAATGTCTGACCTGGACAATTTTGTCAAATTTGAAACTTCCTGCTAAAGATATTCAAATGGGAAAATCCTATTGAAATCTACCGTCTTGTAGACAACAATCAAAATAATCTGTTGCAAATGAAAAACTCTCCGTGGATACTTTTGAGGAATTGTTGTCCTAAATGGATCATGAAAAATCAAGTGACATGGTACACCCACACTTAAAAAAAGGCCTTTCATAAAACACCTCATACAAGCTGAAAGTGGAATTAAAGTCTTCTAAGATATCAGTGTGAATGAAGAATTAGCAGAAAGCATTGAGTATTCATTTTGAGAATGAAAACAGGAGACGATGTTGTGGCTGGATATCCTCAGGAAACAAACCTAACACTGGCCAAATTTAAAAGGAGTAACAGTTGAGAGGAGCTAGGGACACAGTCAGCTCAGCAAAAGCAGCCAAGGCCCATAATCTGTGATAATTAAAATGCACAGATGGACAAACTAGTGTCACATAAAATCCAATTCCAGCAAGTGCAAAGAAACTGTGAAATTAAAATTGATGGCGCATCATACGATGGATGTTTTTTAGAGAAACTAAAGTAGGAAAGGGTCTAAGGATGGAAGATTCAAAATTAGCTCATGATCTATGAATCTACTGTCTCTCTACCTCTACGCAGATGCATACGACACCATGAAATAAAATAAGCAAATTTGTTACTTTAAATTATTTTTGTCATATGACAATAATGATTCTTGGCATCAAGTGTCACTAGCCCAAAGTATAGGAAGTTAAGAACATAACCATGGGGTTGATTCGGCAACCTGCACTTCATCTGGCGATAGTCATCTCTAAGTGCCTTATGTCTCAAATTTAGCCAAGCAGCCAGAGACTATTCTGTGGCTGACTGAATCACAGCAAGAGCAACACTCTCCTCACCTGGCAGCTATTTTCCACCAGCTGTCACTGGATAGTGATCAGGAACTGAAGCCCTTTCTTGAAACAGAACCACTGTTCCATCCCCTGGTGAAGCTTTGATGAGATCAAATAAGTCAGACCAGACACAGGATCAAAAGTGGAACGGTTCTGGTCTGTCTGCTTCAGTACTGCCATTGCGAATCACTCCTCAATACAGTGATAAGGTGAGCTTAACCTTCATTTCTAACCTGATTTTCATGCTTCATCATAATAGATCCATTTGGCATAGTACTAAGTTATAAGTTGGATGCAATTTGCTGCCTGTTACCGAAGGAGAGTAAGATGAAGCAGATGTGTTCGACAGATGTCAGGTTGTCAATACAAATGAAAGCCAGACTAAATTTAGTGGAGCTCAGGGAGGAAATGAAGAATAGATACTGTTTCATTTCGGGCATCAAAGATAATTTTTTAAAGATATTTTTCTCAGTTGGTTCAATAAAAGATCTCAGTTCTAATGAAACCAAGTTGTTGTGATCCCTGGAGCAAACAGAGTAACCCAACTTCAGGGTAAAGCATCGAGCTTAAGCCTGGTGTTAGTATCAGCTCACTGTCATGTCAGTGATCACCCTTCTTCCCCTGTTATTTTTATATCCACGTAACTTACATATCCATCTCATGACATCTGACTCATCTCTCTTTGTCCCTTTACTAGAACCCCTGTCCCTGAAATGGCACCTGATGTGAGCTAATAGAAGCATTGAAACATATAAGATAGGAGCAAGATGAGGCCATTTGGCCCTTCGAGCCTGCTCTGCCATTCATTACGATCATGGCTGATTGTCCAACTCACTAGCCTAATCCTGCTTTCTCTACATAGTCTTTGATCCTATTCACCCCAAGTGCCATATCTGGCTTCGTCTTGAATATATTCAATGTTTTGGTTTCAGCTACTTCCCGTGATAATGATTCCTCAGGCTCATCACACTTTGGGTGAAGAAAAGTCCCCTCATCGCCATCCTAAATGGTCTACCCCGAATTCTCCTACTGTGACCCCTGGTTCTGGACACACCCACCATCAGGAACATCCTCCCTGCATCTACATTGTCTAGTTCTGTTAGAATTTTTCAAGTCTCAAAGAGATTCCCCTCCCCATTCATTTGAACTCTAGCAAAAGCAGTCCTAACCTAGTCAGTGTCTCCTCATATGTCAGTTCTGCCATCTCTAGAATCAGCTTGGTAAATCTTCGCTGCACTTTCTTGGGAGCAAGAGCATCCTTCCTCAAAAAAGGAAACCAAAATTGCACACAGTATTCTAGGCGTGGCGTCACCAAGGCCTTGTGTAACTGCAACAACACATCCCTGCTCCTGTACTTGAAGCCTCTCGCAATGAAGGCCAACATACATTTGCCTACTTTATTACCTGTTGCACATGCATGCTTATCTTCAGTGACAGGACCCACTGCTACTCCTCTGTCTCAATTTACAGCCATTCAGGTAGCAACCTGCCATCTTGTTTTTGTTTCCAAAGTGAATAACCTCATTTATCTAAAATATACAGCATTCGCCATTGATTTGCCTGCTCACCCATCGTGTCTAGATCATACTGAAGGATTTCTGCATCCTCGTCACGGTTCACCCTCCCTTCCAACTTGGAGATGTAATGCGTTGTTGTCTCATCAAAATTGTCAATACGTGTTGTGAATAAGGGAGTCACAACACCAATCCCTATGGCACCCCTCTAATTACTGCCTCCTAACTTGGAAAGGTATCATTAATTCTGACCCTTTGTTTCCTCTCTGCCAACTAGTTTTCTATCCATACCAATATAATGCCCCCAGTTCCATGTTTTTTAATCTTACACAATAATCTCTTATGTAGGACTTTGTCAAACACTTCCTGAAAGTCCAAATATACCACATCAACTGTCCCCCACTCCATGTCAACTCTATTCTATCTTCATAGAATTCCAACAGATTTGTGAGGCATGAATTCCCATTAAATCCCTGCTGACTGTGTCTCTTCCTGCCATTGCTTTCTAAGTGCTCCACTATAAAGTCCTTGATAATGGATTTGAGAATTTTCCCACGACCAATGTTAGGCTTACTGGTCTATACTTCCGTGCTTTCTCTCTACCCAATTTTTTTGAATATTGGAGTGACATTAGCCACCCTCCGATCTGCAGGGGTGTTGCAGAGGCTGAATCCTGGAAGATGACTACCAATGCGCCCAGTATTTCTACAGCTACTTCTTTATGTTCTCTGGGATGTCGATTATCAGGTCCTGGGGGTTTATCCCCCTTCAATCCCATCAATTTTCCCAGCACTATTTCTCTACTAATATTGATCTCCTTCAATTCTTCCCTCTCACTAAATCATGCATTCTCAAACATTTCTGGTATCTGATGTATGTCTTCTTTTGGGAAGACAGAACTGAAGTATGTATTCAGTTGCTCAGCTATTTCTTTGTCCCCTATAATACATTCCCCTGTTTCTGTCTGCAGAGGACCTAGATGCATCTTCACCATTCGCTATTCAAGTACCTACAGAAACTCTTAATACCAGTTTTTATGTTCCTTGCAAGCCTACTTTTGTAAAGTACTTTCCCCATCTTAATCAAACCCTTGGTCCTTCTTTGTTGATTCTAAACTGCTGTCAATCCTCAGCAATATTATTTGTCTTGGCCAATTTGCATGCTTCTTCCTTAGATCAGATACTCTCTAGTTTCCTTTTTTAAGTCATGGATTTGCCCTCTGACATCTTTTGTTTTTGTGGCAGACAGGAATAAGCAGTTCCCCCTGTGCATTCCTTGAATGTTTGCCATTGCCTATCCAATGTTTTCCCTTTGAGTAACTTTTCTCAATCTATCAAGGCCATCTTATGCCTCATACCTTCATAGTTTCCTTTATTAAGATTCAGCAAACTAATCTCTGAATTAACTATCTCACTCACCATCTTGATAAAAAATTCTATCATGTTATGGTCACTCATCCCCAAGGGATCTTGCACCGCTAGATTGGCAATGATTTCCTTCTCATTACACAGCACCCAGCCTAAGATAGCCTACTCTCTCATTGGTTCCTCTACACATTCAAGAAAGCCATCCCAGATACACTCCAGGAATTCCACCTTTATGGCATTGTGGCTAATTTGATTTGTCTGATCTATATGCGGATTAAAATCACCCATGATCACCAATATCCCTTTATCACATGCATCTCTAATTTCCTGTTTAATGCCATTCCCAACATTACAGCTGCAGTTTGGCAGTCTACATATGACGCACACAAATATTTTTGTCCATTAGTATTTCTCAACTCTATCCATACAGACTCCATATGGTCAGAGGCAATATCCTTTGTCACTATTTTGGTTAATTTCCCTCTTTAATCAGCAATGCCACTCCACTACCTTTTCCTTCCTGCCTGTCCTTCCTGTGTCAAGTACTGAGCTGCTGTTCCCAGGGAAACAGTTCCAAGGGGTTTCCGTGCTTTTTGCTGCATCCAATTAATGTAATGGGAGTAATGGTGACTTTTTAAAAATTCATTCACAGGATGAGGGTAGCACTGGCCAGGTCAGCATTTATTGCCCATTCCTAATTGCCCAGAAAGCAGTTTAAGAGTCACCCACTTTGCTGTGGGTCTGGACTCACATGTAGACAATATCAGTTAAGGATAACAGTTTCCTTCCCTAAAGGAAATAAGTGAACCAGATAGGTTTTTCCAACAATTGACAATTGATTCATGGTCATCATTACATTCTTTATTCCAGATTTCCATTGAATTCAAATTCCGCTATCTGCCGTAGTGGGATTCAAACCGTGGTCTCTTGTGTCTCTGGATTAATAGTCCAGTGATAATACAAGTATGCCATTGAATATAACAAAAGAGCCACAACTATGAATAACGACCATCTCATATGAGCAATTATTTCAGATTAAACATCTGGGTATTTAGCCTCAACCATAATTTGTGTGTAGTTGTGTGCTGCGTGAAATTACTTGTGATGTTGAATGACTTTTTTCAGAAAGCTATTGGCAATGGAGATCTGAAGGAAAGGTTAGTGGAGCATGAGGGTACTTAATTATTTATTGATGACAGTCAATAGTGGAAATGGAGATCCTTCAAAAACATTTTAAGTCATTGCTTCACACTGATAGAAGGGTTCGTCTTTAGTGCCTATTGTGTTCATTACTTTATTGGTACCATCAGCAAGATAGATAAATATCGGTCTCACAGGCATCCATGATGTTATTTACACTTTAAGTGTACAGTATGGTCAGAACTGAGGTAAGTGCTGACACTTGTATTTTTCCATTTACTCTGCCTTATTTTGGCTGTTGGAAAGAACAGAATTGAGTCAGAGCATTCATTCACCATAGAACATAGAACATAGAACATTACAGCACAGTACAGGCCCTTCGGCCCTCGATGTTGTGCCAACCTGTCATACCGATCTCAAGCCCATCTAACCTACACTATTCCATGTACGTCCATATGCTTATCCAATGATGACTTAAATGTACCTAAAGTTGGCGAATCTACTACCGTTGCAGGCAAAGCGTTCCATTCCCTCACTACTCTCTGAGTAAAGAAACTACCTCTGACATCTGTCCTATACCTTTCACCCCTCAATTTAAAGCTATGCCCCCTTGTGCTTGCCGTCACCATCCTAGGAAAAAGGCTCTCCCTATCCACCCTATCTAACCCTCTGATTATTTTATATGTTTCAATTAAGTCACCTCTCAACCTTCTTCTCTCTAATGAAAACAGCCTCAAGTCCCTTAGCCTTTCTTCGTAAGACCCTCCCTCCATACCAGGCAACATCCTAGTAAATCTCCTCTGCACCCTTTCCAAAGCATCCACATCCTGCTTATAATGCAGTGACCAGAACTGTACGCAATACTCCAAGTACGGCCGCACCAGAGTTTTGTACAGCTTCACCATAACTTCTTGGTTCCGGAACTTGGTCCCTCTATTAATAAAAGCTAAAACACTGTATGCCTTCTTAACAGCCCTGTCAACCTGGGTGGCAACTTTCAAGGATCTGTGTACATGGAGACCAAGATCTCTCTGCTCATCTACACTACCAAGAATCTTACTATTAGCCCTGTAGTTTGCCTTCCGGTTACTCCTACCAAAGTGCATCACCTCACACTTGTCTGCATTAAACTCCATTTGCCACCTCTCAGCCCAGCTCTGCAGCTCATCTATGTCTCTCTGCAACCTACAGCATCCTTCGTCACTATCCACAACTCCACTGACCTTAGTGTCGTCTGCAAATTTACTAACACATCCTTCTACGCCCTCATCCAGGTCATTTATAAAAATGACAAACAGCAGTGGACCCAACACCGACCCAACTGAAGAATGAAGAGAAGTTGAGTTAGGCTTGCCCTCTGGAGGCAGGAGACAATGGTTGGGATTGTCCCCAATGAAGAAACAATTACTTTTTAGGATATTCACAGAGCCATTCCCTTATTTGCCATGGCTGTGGGCAGGACCTGGTAGCTGGAGGCTAACTACCGTCCAGCTTGCAAGATGCGGCAGTCTACACTGAATGGCAGCTTAATGAGGGGTGCTCTAAAATGTTGTCACCCATTCACCAGTTTTTACTTTAAAGTTTAAACAAAGGGGATAGTCTGAGATGCGATAGTGAATAATGGAAATCTATTTTGTGTTTCTTGGGCAGAGCATACAACCTTGACAGTGCTAAGAAGGACACTAACAACCATTTGAGGATCCTCAGTCAGTGTGGCTCACTTACTTGAGCTAGAAGTTACTTGTATTTTAATGCAGGAACTGTTGCATGGAAGCAAAATAAAATCATCCACACTTTGCACCTTTTTCAAGTTAAACCAAAGCTTTAGGTAATAATCATTCCATGATTCACGATAATGACCATCTTTTCAGGGATTTGTCCTAAACAACATGAATTGGCCAAATGGCTGTATGAATTTCCACAGTTTCTAAGTGTATTTTCCACACAAACATTCAACTTTGCAAAGATAACGCAGAACTTGCAAACCAACAGCAATGCCATACTCCTGTACTTGTTCAATATTGCTCAACAAACCACTAGATTACAGCTCAAGGAAACAAAAAAATGAATTGTGTGCTGTCATTATATCATAACAACTTAGATATATTCAGAATCAGACATTATTTAACTGAAATTATGGAATTGGCCGCTCATGCAATTGACTACAGTTTCAACAATGTTATGTGTTCCCAAGAAGGTACTTATTAACACGGGGTCCAGACTCAGATTAGCTATCAGTAAAACCTTTGTCAATTTCCATCATACAGTGGGAGTTGTACAGCATGGAAACAGACCCATCAGTCCAACTCGTCCATGCTGATGAGATATCCTAAATTAATCTTGTCTCATTTGCCAGCATTTGGCCAATGTCCCTCTAAACCTTTCCTATTCATGTACTTATTCAGGCACCTATTTAATTGCTGATTCAGAAGAAAAAAATCAGCAGAATGACCCTAACCTGCTCTGAATACATTCTTTTCTGCTACATTGATGACATGTTTATGATATTAGAATATGCAGCTGTAAAAACTTCCTGCAACTGGCCCCATACTGAACCCTATTTGTCTTTGAAATGAAATAGTCTATTGAGCTCCCGTGACCAATTAGAATTGACTCGGTCTGATTTTAAACAAAAACTTGGCTAACAAAAACCATTCCCCTAGTTAAAGCTTCTAGTAATCTGAGTTCAACGCCAAACATTGAGCATTTTATTCTCATGCATTGAGATTTGTTATTCTTATGATTCTGTACTGATGAATGTGAGACACAAATGCTTGGATGACATGTTTCAGCTTTGCAGGTTTACTTTTCAGGTTTACTTGTAGCTTTAATATCTCAGAGTGTTTATAAACCATATACTTAAATAAAATCAAGGCAGGTATTCATTCATTTTTACAAATCTTATCTTTAATCTAACATATTTTAGATATTAATGCTACTTGTTCATTGACATTTCTTTCCGATATTTCTGTCCTTTCTTTTAGTTAAAATCTGCTGTGCTGGGATATCAGTGGAGTGACAATCCATATTCAGCTCATATCCATGGTATTGTGAACGCAGTCAGTAAATATTAATGGGCTATTCTAAGATAAAAGGAAATCACAGCAAACTCTGATCATTTTTATACTCATCCATATTGTTCATGGGACAATTTCCAGCAGGTTACTGTTTAGGAGCAAGAACCTTGAGTTTCTTCCCCCCACCAACCCACCCCAATTTTGTTCCAAGCGGCTTCTGAATTTATAGCTCCACAACCTCCTGTTTCATTACGATTGTTTAGTTTAGTGTGATTTGGAAGTGAAAGTGAAGTCATCTGGACAATATTATTAAGTATTTATAAATCAAACCTTTGGGAAGGTTCACAGCATTTTCACACTGTTTGCCATGTTACTGATTGCCAATTTTCAGGACTTGTTCAGTTGGAAATAACATCAAAGTAAATGCAAGATATTTTTCAAGAGCAGCTTGAGGTTGACCTTTTATTTCCTGACACCTACTTTATGTGTTCTATTGGAACCATCAAGGGTTAGCAAGATTAGTTGGGTTGGCTCGATACTTAGTGTGTGGTTCAGTATAAGATCAGAAACACAGGGTCTATCCCTGTAATGACTGAGGCAGTAGCTAAAACTTTCCTCCTCACCATGTGCCATACGAGCTAAGGTGAGCAGTCCTCAGATAATTTTATCATTCTCTACGTGTTTACATAATTACAACTGTTATGCATCCAAGTATTTTTGATACAATCGAGTACTGCATTGATATGGTTATATTTGAAATGCAGTTCACTGGTTGTAAAGTGCTTTGATTTAAGAACACAACAGCAAAGAGCAGGATAACACAATTCAGCCCCTCAAGCATGCTCCAGCATTTGATATAATCATGGCTAGTCTCATCTTGGCCTCAACTCCACTTTCCTGTCCACTCTCCATAAACCTTAAATTGATTCTTCATAAAAACCTACCTCCTCCAGAAATGGTGTCAACATCCAACATCCACTGTACTCTAGGATAGTGAATTCCACAGATTCATGGCCCTTTAAGAGATGTAATTGCTCCTCCTGTCTGTTTAGAATCTGCTACTCCTTATCCGAAAACCACAATCTCTCATTCCAAATTGCTCCACATGAGGAATCATCCTCTCTTTATCAAATTTGTCAATCCCTTTTAGCATTTTATATACCTCAATTAGTTCTCCTGTCATCCTTCTAAACTCCAGAGAACATAGGCCTAAGCTGTTCAATCTCTCTTCATAAAACCAGCTCCTCATCTCCTAAACCTAGTGACCCTCTTTTGATTTGCTTCCAATGCAACTCCATACATCCTCAAATAAGGGGACTAAAATTGCATGTAATACTCCAGGTGTGGTCTGGCCAATGAGGGATAATGGGAACTGCAGATGCTGGAGAATCCAAGATAATAAAATGTGAGGCTGGATGAACACAGCAGGCCAAGCAGCATCTCAGGAGCACAAAAGCTGACGTTTCGGGCCTAGACCCTTCATCAGAGAGAGGGATGGGGTGAGGGTTCTGGAATAAATAGGGAGAGAGGGGGAGGCGGACCGAAGATGGAGAGAAAAGAAGATAGGTGGAGAGAGTATAGGTGGGGAGGTAGGGAGGGGATAGGTCAGTCCAGGGAAGACGGACAGGTCAAGGAGGTGGGATGAGGTTAGTAGGCAGATGGGGGTGCGGCTTGGGGTGGGAGGAAGGGATGGGTGAGAGGAAGAACAGGTTAGGGAGGCAGAGACAGTTTGGACTGGTTTTGGGATGCAGTGGGTGGAGGGGAAGAGCTGGGCTGGTTGTGTGGTGCAGTGGGGGGAGGGGACGAACTGGGCTGGTTTAGGGATGCGGTGGGGGTAGGGGAGATTTTGAAACTGGTGAAGTCCACATTGATAGCATTAGGCTGCAGGGTTCCGAGGTGGAATATGAGTTGCTGTTCCTGCAACCTTCGGGTGGCATCATTGTGGCACTGTAGGAGGCCCATGATGGACATGTCATCAAAAGAATGGGAGGGGGAGTGGAAATGGTTAGCGACTGGGAGGTGCAGTTGTGTGTTGCGAACTGAGCAGAGGTGTTCTGCAAAGCGGTCCCCAAGCCTCCGCTTGGTTTCCCCAATGTAGAGGAAGCCACACCGGGTACAGTGGATGCAGTATACCACATTGGCAGATGTGCAGGTGAACCTCTGCTTAATGTGGAATGTCATCTTGGGGCCTGGGATAGGGGTGAGGGAGGAGGTGTGGGGCCAATTGTAGCATTTCCTGCAGTTACAGGGGAAGGTGCCGGGTGTGGTGGGGTTGGAGGGCAGTGTGGAGCGAACAAGGGAGTCACGGAGAGAGTGGTCTCTCCGGAAAGCAGACAGGGGTGGGGATGGAAAAATGTCTTGGGTGGCGGGGTCGGATTGTCAATGGCGGAAGTGTCGGAGGATGATGCGTTGTATCCGGAGGTTGGTGGGGTGGTGTGTGAGAACGAGGGGGATCCTCTTAGGGCGGTTGTGGCGGGGGCGGGGTGTGAGGGATGTGTTGCGGGAAATACGGGAGACGCGGTCAAGGGCGTTCTCGATCACTGTGGGGGGAAAGTCGCGGTCCTTGAAGAACTTGGACATCTGGGATGTGCGGGAGTGGAATGTCTTATCGTGGGAGCAGATGCGGCGGAGGTGGAGGAATTGGGAATAGGGGAAGGAATTTTTGCAGGAGGGTGGGTGGGAGGAGGCGTATTCTAGGTAGCTGTGGGAGTCGGTGGGCTTGAAATGGACATCAGTTACAAGCTGGTTGCCTGAGATGGAGACTGAGAGGTCCAGGAAAGTGAGGGTTGTGCTGGAGATGGCCCAGGTGAACTGAAGGTTGGGGTGGAAGGTGTTGGTGAAGTGGATGAACTGTTCAAGCTCCTCTGGGGAGCAAGAGGCGGCGCCGATACAGTCATCAATGTACCGGAGGAAGAGGTGGGGTTTGGGGCCTGTGTAGGTGCGGAAGAGGGACAGTTCCACGTAACCTACAAAGAGGCAGGCATAGCTGGGGCCCATGCGGGTGCCCATGGCCACCCCCTTAGTCTGTAGGAAGTGGGAGGAGTCAAAAGAGAAGTTGTTGAGGGTGAGGACGAGTTCGGCTGGGCGGATGAGGGTGTCGGTGGAGGGGGGGCTGGTCAGGCCTGCGGGACAGGAAGAAGCGGAGGGCCTTGAGGCCATCTGCATGCGGAATGCAGGTGTATAGGGACTGGACGCCCATGGTGAAGATGAGGTGTTGGGGGCCAGGGAATTGGAAGTCCTGGAGGAGGTGGAGGGCGTGGGTGGTGTCACGGACGTAGGTAGGGAGTTCCTGGACCAAAGGGGAGAAAATGGAGTCCAGATAGGTGGAGATGAGTGTGGTGGGGCAGGAGCAGGCTGAGACGATGGGTCGACCAGGGCAGGCAGGTTTGTGGATTTTGGGAAGGAGATAGAAACGGGCCGTGTGGGGTTGGGGAACAATGTGGTTGGAGGCTGTGGGTGGGAGGTCCCCTGAGGTTATGAGGTCATGAATGGTGTTGGAGACGATGGTTTGGTGCTCGGGTGTGGGGTCATGATCGAGGGGCGGTAGGAGGTGGTGTCGGAGAGTTGGCGTCTGGCCTCAGCGATGTAGAGGTCAGTGCACCATACTGCCACTGCGCCACCCTTGTCTGCGGGTTTGATGGTGAGGTTGGGGTTGGAGCAGAGGGAGCGGAGGGCTGCCCGTTCTGCAGGGGAGAGGTTGGAGTGGGTGAGAGGGGTGGAGAGCTTGAGGCGGTTAATGTCTCGACGGCAGTTGGAGATGAAGAGGTCAAGGGAGGGTAGGAGGCCTGGGGGTGGTGTCCAGGAGGAGAACTTGTGTTGGAAGCGGGTGAAGGGGTCAGTGGAGGGAGGGTTAGTCTCCCGGTTGAAGAAGTAGGCATGGAGGGGAAGACGGCGGAAAAACTGCTCTATGTCCAACCGTGACTGGTATTCGTTGATGTGTGGTTGTAGGGGGACAAAGGTGAGCCCCTTACTAAGGACTGACCGTTCGTCCTCAGTTAGTGGGAGGTCTCGGGGGATGGTGAAGGTGCGGCAGGGCTCAGTGTGGCTGTGCACCTCTGCTCAGTTCGCAACACACAACTGCACCTCCCAGTTGCTAACCATTTCCACTCCCCCTCCCATTCTTTAGATGACATGTCCATCATGGGCATCCTGCAGTGCCACAATGATGCCACCCGAAAGTTGCAGGAACAGCAACTCATATTCTGCCTGGGAACCCTGCAGCCTAATGGTATCAATGTGGACTTCACCAGCTTCAAAATCTCCCCTTCCCCCACCGCATCCCTAAACCAGCCCAGTTCGTCCTCTCCCCCCACTGCACCACACAATCAGCCCAGCTCTTCCCCTCCACCACTGCATCCCAAAACCAGTCCAACCTGTCTCTGCCTCCCTAACCTGTTCTTCCTCTCACCCATCCCTTCCTCCCACCCCAAGCCGTACCCCCATCTACCTACTAACCTCATCCCACCTCCTTGACCTGTCCGTCTTCCCTGGACTGACCTATCCCCTCCCTACCTCCCCACCTATACTCTCCTCTCCACCTATCTTCTTTTCTCTCCATTTTCGGTCCGCCTCCCCCTCTCTCCCTATTTATTCCAGAACCCTCACCCCATCCCCCTCTCTGATGAAGGGTCTAGGCCCGAAATGTCAGCTTTTGTGCTCCTGAGATGCTGCTTGGCCTGCTGTGTTCATCCAGCCTCACATTTTATTATCGTGGTCTGGCCAATGTCTTGTCCTGAGGTCAGGAAAAGTGCGACATAATGGCAAGTTTTTTTTATACCTAAGGATTATGTGGCTTGGCAATGATGTCTTCTGGCACGTTTCAAATCCAAATCAGTGATTAAAATTTTTCCTCTTTGGGTAACACTGGAAGTGGCCACATTGGTGCTGTATTTCACCCACTCTCAATCCATCCAGTTTTGGTGTTAAAATCCCTCTCCCCAGACTTTGGGAATTAGGATGGGTAAAGTAGGAGGTAGGTGAGGGTTGAGTTGGGGAAGGTGACTTTAGATCTGCTTGACTGACATCACAAAAATCAACTGCGTTTTTCTGGAAATTAACACTTGCTCAGTCCTTACTTTTTGAAATGATCATCAATTGACAGGTTTGGTTGAAACACAGTGTTTGCAACAAATAATTTTATGCTGAATCCCTCAACATTTGATTTTGAATTTCAAATTTAGAGAAAGGTGCTGACAGTGTTTGCAATTACCAGAGAGCCACAGAAACAAATTCCCATACCATGAGCAGCACCCACCCACTCAGAAAATCGTGTAATAAAGTTTCATAACTTAAGAATTCGTAGAATTAAAAAATGATGCTCTTTTCTTGATTACAATGGACAACTACTAACCGGTGCAATATCTAACCTTTGAGAGAAGGCAACATTGTTAGTGGCTGCTTTGAAAGTGACAAGTTAGAATTGAATGCATGTTTGGACTGACAATGAGAGTGAGTGCATTTAGTGGGATGGCACAAGATGCACTGCCAGGGAATAAATTATTCAGAGATCCATTATTAAGGTGTTACTGAAAGTCATGAGAAAAATGAACAACTGTATTGAACCACACTGCTTTTGACAGCCCTCTATTGTTTTAAACATATGACTCAAGTCCAGGCAGTGATTATCCCAAGCATGTGGGTCAGCTTTCTGTTCTGAAAGTGAAACCTGTCAATGATAGATGAAAGGGGCCAGGTAGCTCAGAGAACTTAGATCAATCTATTTCCGAGTCATTAACCCATCTATGCACCAAAACAAACCCTTAAACCCCTCCAAAACCCATCCTTAGTTGAAACTGTGTGAATTCTACAAGACAGGAGATCACTGAATCATGGTATTGACACTCAATAGGGTATATCCACTTGGTCCCAACACTAATTTTTATTATAAAATTGAAATTCTCCTTTTGCTATTTGAGTGATGATCTTAGATTGATAATTTTCAGTAAATAACTTGTCAACTGGAAAATTATTTTCCTCAGGAAAACATTCACCTTTGCTGTAAGATCTTTCAAATGAAATGGTCCTGAGTCTGCAAACTAAAATCTCTTCTCACTGGCATCATTTTAATGAATGACTTCTGTTCCCTTTCAAACATTCGGTGTGAGAGAAAGATAATGGTGTCATGATACAACTGAGCTATTGTTCTGGTGTTGTGGGTACAAAACCCACTATGGCAGAAGGAAATTCAATTTCAGTTGATAAATCCTGCATTGAAAATTAGTGTCAGTACTAGCGAGCAAGAAACTATAATTGTTTGTTTTAAAAACCCATCTGGGTCCCTAATGTTGTTTAGGGAAAGAAATATACAATCCATACCTGGTCAGGCTTACACATCACCAAGACTCATGGCAAACAGCCTTCCGAAACATCCCAGCACAACACTCAGTTCAAGGCCAAGTAAGGATGGACAACTATTGTTGCTGGCCGCCAGCGCCCACACTCTATGAAAGAATATCTTTGGAATTCCCTTCGTCAACAGGCAGTGGGTGCAGAATCTTTACGTATTTTTAAGGCCGAGGAAAGTAGATTCTTCTGTGATGAAAGATTAATGACAGTATGCAGAAAAGTAGCTTAAAATCAGCTCAGCCATGAACTTATTGAATGACAGAGCAGGCTTAAAGGGCAACTTTTGTTTAATGCTCATGCATTCAAAATAAGGAAAATAACTGGATACAGTGTTCTGATTACTTGCCCCTGTTTTGTGGAGGCCTAGTATTGCTTCTTTTTAACTAAGTCCCTATGGATAAAATGTGTCATATACTTTATCCTATGATCAAAACTCTGGAATCTATTAAAATATGCCTATTATGCAAACATCTCCAAATGCTGCAGCTGAGATCCATATCAAAGCCATTACATTTACAAACTGTTATTTGTTAGCATCTTTCTGCGTAAAGATGTGAAGAACTCCCTACGGGTCTTTGCAGAAACTCTGTCTCAGTTGCTAGGAAATCCTCTACTGCCCCCTTCTGTTAGCTGAAAGCACAGGTAACTCTCCATACCGCATCTCCTCCAGATCTCCACAGAGACTTACAAGTAAGCGCTGTTCCTTTAGGTTTAAGGTTTGCTCCTGCCTCTAGCCCATGCACTGATTACCTATGTTTTCAGGCAGTGGACTTGATTCCAAGCTGCAGATAGGACACAGTCCTTAAAAAGATTTGGACATTGCTTTGACATGATAATGTAACTGTGATACTCATCTTCCTCCATATCCCGTCAAGCTATATTTATGTGCTACCTTAAAATGCCAAGAGGTAGTCTGGGGGGGATGGGATATAGTGTTCAAACATTTAGGTGACAAATAGTATCTTTTCTTTTCACAGCTGAAGGTTTACTTTATATATTTTTTAGTATTTTCTGCTTTTAAATCAAGCATTTATAGCTTTATGCCTGTTACTGGTCCCTGATAATACTTCCCTGGAGCACCATCACAGAGCTTTCATTTTCATTTTAAGTATTTGATTCTTTGCCTCTAGATATTTTTATAACATCCAAACTTTTCTCTCACCAGGGTATCAACATGTTGAAATTGTAGCACAAAAGGAAGCTATCATACTTTTGCCAGTCATATTTCACTTGTTGGATCTAGCGACTT
This sequence comes from Stegostoma tigrinum, assembly GCF_030684315.1. NCBI lineage: Eukaryota > Metazoa > Chordata > Chondrichthyes > Orectolobiformes > Stegostomatidae > Stegostoma > Stegostoma tigrinum. Next base: position 107,415,904 of record NC_081358.1, on the reverse strand, counting down.
AATCTGGCTCCCTTGTTTTCTTCTTTTCACATGCTGATTTCTGAGTAGTGTTATCATAGCTGTCTCTATAACTCTTTGAGGTAAAGTGCTATAATACGTAAAGCCAAAGTCTCAGAGAGCTGCCCTCTGAATAGAGAGAAGACTGCTGGTGGTTTAGTCTAAAAGTCAGCATGCCTGAGGTGTGGAGAGAGGTTGAGAAGGAGAGTTCGTCATGGTAACTGAGCCTGTGCAGAAATTGAAACTACACCATTGACATCACTTCATGTCACTAACCAGCCATCCAGCCAACTAAGCTAACTGACCCTTAACCGATTAAAATGACACTTAAAGCAAAAATAAATTTTCCTACATTTTCTCTTCATTAATTAAATTGAATAGAACAGCCTATATTGTCACATGCACTCAAATGAGTGCAGTGAAATGTTTTCTTTTGTCCCTGTCTTAGCTACAGAGGACCTTGTATAGATTCTTTTAAGTGTAGGTACAGGGTAAGACAAAACAGTATTATTACAGAGTTAAAAAAAATATAAAGATTAGTGTGGGCACAACAATAAGTACTTAAGTTCCAGCCCATATTTGCTGGCCCCAGAGCACGAGGCCATTTGCCTCCATGGGCCGGCCTCCATCCAGGGTTTGCTCCATCACCGCTCTGGGAATCAGCCCATTCACTCCACTGCTGGACTCAGCCCATTCACCCTGCTACCACCGCAGGACTCGGCCCGTGCTCACTTTGCCACAGGATTTGGCCCTCGTTCAAAATACCATGCAACAACTGCCAGAAACATTACATTGGACAAACAGGAAGGAAACTCGCCATCAGAATACATGAATATCAGCCAGCAGCAAAATGCCAAAACAAACTCTCCTTAACAATCAGTATACTCAGACAATAAAGGCCAACAATTTTACTGGGACTAGGTAACCACAGTAGCCCAAGTCAAACATAGGCAAGCACAGGAATTCCTAGAGGCATGGTTCTCCATATCCTAATGCAATCAACAAACATACAGAGTTGGACCCCATATACAAACCCATACACATCAAAACCGAAGATGACAGTTCGCACTATAACAGACTGGACAGTATAAATTCCAAGTGGAATAGGATAACATCACTTCATCGGAGGCTCCACTGATGATTTCACCTGGCACGGTGATGAAACATCTGAACAAAAAATAAGCCAGCTCAGCGAGCAAGTCAACAGCTTCATTCTGTTCTTTTCTAAGAATCACAAGGCTCTGGGTTTCAGTCATGCTCCAAGGCTAAGAAATGAAGGTTGGCATTCAAATGCAGTAGTGAGGAAATTCTTTCTTGCTACCTATGAAATCACATGTTAAATAGAACAATTATTACGCTTGCTTTAGAGGATGTAGTGATCCCACAGCATTCAGCTAGGAGCTACTTCATTGGCTGTGAGTCACTTTGAGTGGTTTGGTAGCCATCAAAAAAATTACATACATTTATGTCTGTACTTTATATTCTACCAGCTGCTGCCATTTTTGGACCATGTTTGGCAACTGGATGAAAGGCTATTTCTAATATTGCACATACAGAATAATGACAAAATTTTAAGCAAACCTAATTAAAAGTATCATAAAAATTCCCGGGTTGTGGACGCTAATAAAACTGGCATATATTGCCTTTACATTGTGTCATTGAGAAGGTGGTGATGGACTTTTTGGGCCATTGATCACAGTTTGATTTAACTCTGTAGCTTACTAGGTCACAGCCAGGTGGAGTTCAGCACTAATGACTTTGGTGTAGGCCTGGAGTGACATGTAGGTCATACTAGCTAAAGATGTCAGATTTCCTTCTTTAAAAAGATCCTTAGTAAACTATTTGAGGTTTTTTTATATATTTACCAATTTAACAGTTTATGGTCATTTAAAATGAGAAGAATTTTTATCTTCCCTTTTGAAATTAAATAAATCCACAATTCAGTTAAAAGCAAAACAATGCATATACTGGACATCTGAAATAAACACTGAAAATGCTGGAGAAACTCAGCAGGTCAGGCAGTTTCTGTGGAGAGAGGAAATAAATTAATGTTTCTAATCCAGTATCACTCTTCGTTGAGGCATTTTCTTTTATGTTGTTAACTTAAAGACCTTCCCCTTGCCGAACACAAATATTTCATTTCTCAGCTGAATCTCTCACAGGGAATGTGCCAACTAGAATCTGCAACTGATAGATTTCATCTGTTTTTAAGCTCTTTTGTGTCATCGCTGGTTGCTCATGAGGACTGAAGTAAACCTATGCCCACAGGGTAATGTTTGTCCCTTCTTGTTGTATCCATGAGTGCCTGCTGACTGCTTCTTTGCTCGATTACTGGCTGCCAACTGCGTGTGTCAGTATTTTTGAAGCAATAAAGTCGTGAAGCTGCAAACTTGGTTTTCTGGAAATTCTCCTTGGTTAAACTGATATTTTCACTGTTCTATTATATGGTATTAAGCAAGTGTCCAGCACTGATCGCTGTGTGGTATCTGTAGGTATAAGGATGGCATCCCAACTATCTGTCCCTAACAAAAGACTTACTTAATTTACTGCAGTAACAACTATTGGTAAGTCTTAAATAGAAGAGGCTCTTATCTTAATATGATGCAGTTTATTGCATAGCAGCAAGGTCCCTGTGATGTAGTGGCAGTATCCCTACCTTGGGGGAGATACCTGGGTTCAGATCCCAACTGCCACAGGCATATGGCATAACATGCCTGAACAAGTTGATTAAAAATATGTACATGAGCTAGTTAGACACTGTTGCCAAGGCAATGGGAGACATAAATGATACATCAAGACTTATAACTATTGTACTAATTTTCCCACCCGGGCCTGTATGACATCATCAGACTAAATAAAACATAATACAGCCTCCACATTCACCCTTTCAGAGCTATAACCTTCCATAACAGAGAACAATAAGAACAATAACTTAAGTTAAGTACTTAAGATGTATGCATTTTTCTGGCAATGATTAAACTTTCTCAACCATATAATGCCTTAAAACTTCTGTTGCTTGATTCAAAACCATACTTTTGAAATATGCTGCTTTTTTTTAAAGTCAATGGAAATGAAAATTGTTAAAAATGTGAAAAAAAAGGGATGCTGGTTTGTTATCATTCAATTTACATGATTGATTCGAGGTAAAATTGCCACTATTAATTTTCGAATGGATTGAATTTTTTTATCTTTCAAATATAGGAATCTAACAGACAGAGAGTGAGTCTTGGTGTAGGCAAATAATTTTTGTGTCTCTGTATCCTATATTTATTCCTTGATGCTAGTTTGGTGTTAAGTCAGCAAAAGATCTGACACCTGGCTAACTCCATTTCCTTCCACAATGAGTTTGATCTGTGCCACTCACCTGGGAAAATAACATCTGGACCACCTTTAAAGCCATCTTCAAACCACTTTAGAGACTGTTAATGGCATTAATTACATAAAATTAACCATTCAAGACAAATGCTTCAAATAGGTGCATTTGCAGTGATAGCTGTGCTAAATTGAGATAATGATTAGAAACTCAAATCTTTCCAACAACACTGCTTACTGCAGCCAAGTTAATGAGAGGACAGGCAGAGACAATGATGCATCATTTGGAAGGTCTATGTTATAACATTTTTATTGTTTGGAGAGAAAAAGTTTTGTTGATATTGCCCAGAAATTGATAACTGGAATTATTCATCAGCCTGCCTGCCTTATCTAAGGGCTTTGTCATTTCTTTCTCAACCTGATCTCATCAAGTGCAACTTTCGGTTGAGTTTTCTTCAAAATCCAAATAAAATTCTGATGTCCTAGTATCCCATCTTTTATTCTCAGGCCTAAGCAGGCGATGCAGTTGTGGCATCCAGGTCAGGCAGAAGCAACCATTGATAAAGGTGCTTCTCTGGGTTCATGAAGAAATTTGAACTCCTTTACACTTGTCTTTTCAATCCCATAGCCTGACTACACTTACCCTCAGAACAGTACAGCATAGAAATATGCTCTTTGGCCCACCATGTGTGTGTCAACCATAATGCCATTCTAAACTAATCCTATCTGCCTGCACATGGTGCGTATATCTATTCTCTGCCTGTTCCTGTGTCTGTCTAAATACTCGCTAAATGTTGCAAGCATATCTGTTTCTACCAACTCCCCAGACAGTGTGTTCCAGGCACCTAGGAACCTCTGTGTAAAAAAAAACTTACCCAGCACACCTCCTTCAAGCTTACTCCCTCTCGTCTTAAACCTACAACTCCTAATATTCAACATGTCACTCTTGGGAAAAATGACTCCAAATATCCACCATGGCCTTCATAATTTTGTATATTTCTATCAGGTTGCCCCTCAGCCTCTGAAGCTTTAGTGAAAGCAATCCAAATTTGTGTCACCTCTGTGTATTGCTAATACACTCCAGGCAACATCTTGGTCAACCTCTTTTGCAACCTCTCTGAACGCTCTACAGTTTTCCTAATAAGGTGACCAGATCTGCACACAAATGTGGCCGAACTATAATTTTATACAGCTGCGCCATGATTTGCCAATTATTTTTTAATTCCTAAACTGACGAAGGCAAGCATATCATACACTTCTGATAGCATTTTCTAGGAGATACAGTCTTGCATTCTAAGTTTCTGCTATATTTGAGTGCTCTGAAGGGTCCTGGCATTTTCCTCTTGTCTTTGACCTCCCAAAATGCATCACATCATACTTGCCTGGATAAAACACCATTTGCCATTTTCCAGCCCAACATTCTAATCAATCTATAGCTTGCTGTATCCTTTGGCAACCTTCCTCACTATCCACATTTTCACCAATTTTATTTTCATCTGCAACCTTGCTGAACAGACCGCCTACACTTACATTAAAATCATTTATACATATATATTAGAAACAACAGATGCCCCAGCAGTGATCCTTGCAGAACATCACTGATCACAGTTATGAAACACTAATACCCTCCATCTTCTATGACTAAGCCAATTTTGTGTCTTACTTCCCAACTTATTTAGGATCCCATGAGACTTGTTATTGTTGTTGACACTGGGTCCTCCATGATCCCCTATGAATCATGGCGAGCAATATAATTTCTCCTAGAATCCTCCCTCATGAAGCACTTATCATATTAAGGAATTACTGTGGGTCCCTGTCTCTTGGCCAATTACAAGTTCCTGCCCTGTTGCTTATATTTGACCTAGATAACCAATGGATCTAACAAGAACCACCTGTCGAGCTTTCATCTCCCACAGGTAATATTACATCTTATATGTCAACTTTTCATTGTCGTTGGGTACTTGTCAGGAACTATTCACCCAGGAATGATTATGGAATGCAGAATTTAGAGATGTATGCCAAGAAACAGCTGATTCCCAGCCATGAATTGCAATTCCACTATTATATTCATGCTGCAAAACTTACAACTAACCACAAGCTTCCATTTAATGAATGAGATTGAACAGATGTCTGCTTATTTAGCAATATATTTTTACACAGCTGTTGCTAGGTTTTCTGTTTGGGCTTTCCAGTTAGTGGCTGAGGCTGTAAGTAGGGAAACACTTCCCAGGCTTCCTTGCTTGCCACACCAAAGCTGAGTTTGGAAGACAATAGAAGTCATTCCTCTATACTTGTAGCTGCTTATATCCAATTTGAAGGAAGTAGATATATTGTACCTCAGCACCAAAACTCAGGAAGCTTATGAATTGAGCCTCTATCCAACTATTCTGCTGATGACATAAGCTGGTAATACAATGCATCATATTACTACTCTGCCCACATTTTGGCTATATTGATTTATTTGGGTATATATTCTCAACTCATATTTTGTTCATGGTAGGTATGGCTTCTTACTTGTTAAAAAAAAAACTTGATTTTTTTATAACACCTTTTAAAAAAAATGAAGTGTGTTGATCCAATATTTTTAAGGTGTGGTCACTGTTTTTACGTGGGGAACCTATTTGCACACAAGCTTCCACAAACAATAATGTGATCATGACAAAATTGGCTGTTACACAAAAAAACATAAGAACATAAGAAATAAGAGCAAGAGTAGGCCATCTGGTCCATTGAGACTGTTCTGACATTCAGTAAGATCATGGCTGAGTTTTCCGTGGACTCAGCTCCACTTACCCACCCACTCACCATAGACCTTAATTTCTTTCCTGTTTAATAATTTAGCTAGCATTGCCTTAAAAATATACAACAAGGTAGCATCAACTGCTTCTGTGGGCAGGAAATTCCATAGATTCACAACCCTTTGGGAGAAGAAGTTCCTCCTCATCTCAGTCCTAAATTTGCTCCCAATTATTTTGAGGCTATGCCCACTAGTTTTAGTTTCACCTGCCAGTGGAAACAACCTCCCTGCTTCTATCCAAACTGTTCCCTTCATCATTTTACATGTTTCTGTAAGATTCCTCCTCGTTCTCCGAAACATGAGTGTAGTTCCAATCTATTCAATCTCTTCTCATAACCTGGGATCGACCAAGAGAACCTCCTCTGCACTGCCTCCAGTACCGGTGCATACTTGCTCAAGGAAGTCTTTGATGTTGACTAATGGTATTCAACATGTGTACAAAATAATTCAGGTCCAAGTGACAGCACAGATATGACATTTGTTGAAAGGCTCCTCTGAATGCCAGCACCCCAAAAGTGTGGTGGACATTTGGCCTGGAACCGAAAGTTGATTTCTATCTGGAATGAAACTTGAATCTGCTTAGTTGCTTTCTGGATCCTGCAGATCCAAGGTCTCCACTCTGTGCGTTCCCACTAGTTTTGAGTTCTTTAGATTTTTTTTTAAAGCCAAGCTTGAAGAGGGAAATAGAAGGCAGTGAATGGCAAGCAAGCCAGAAGGTTAAAGCAGAAATCCTGTTGGAGAGAGGAGCAAAGCTTCTTTGGGATAGGCATATCTAGAAGAGAGTTGCAGCGATTAAAACTCTCAAATAAAATCAAACTACTGTGGATGCTGAAAATGTAAACTAAAAATTGAAAGTGTTGGAGGATTCCGGCAAGCCTGACAGCATCCGTGGATTGAAAACAGGGTTTAAGTTTCAAGTTTAGCATGAACTGGGCTTAAAACATTGATATGGTGGCGTACACTGTGAGGAGGTCCAGGTACGACCAATCACTTGTCACAGTTCACACACAGTCTTGGCCACTCTCAGTCAGCTGCTGGTGCTGGTCACTGTCATGGGTAATGTCTTACCATAGTCAAAGATGTAAGTAACTGTCAGTCCTGTAAGGCCATCATAAGCAGAGAGGAAAATCATGTATCAGTTCAGGAAGTCAGTAGTCAAGCATCTGATCAGTCATGTCTTGGCTATTCACAGACTCTGTTAGAGGTCTGAAACAAATGTAGCCTAGAGGACTGTGTATTGATTAGTGAGAGGAGTGCTGTAGGACAATGTGGAAACGCAGGCTTAAGATTTGGGTGCCTTGGCAACCACATAAAGCACAGTGCTGACAGTATCCAACATGAGTTACATTTCCTGGCATCACTCACTGTTCACTTTACACGAACTGCAACTGGAAATAGCTGGAACGATGCCAAGAATGGGGAATGATGTTCCCCTACTCAATAATAACAAGATGCAGGAGTCCAATAGATATTTCAGACAGAGAGGTGCAGCTTTAGAGAGGCTGTTTAGACAAAATCTAGCTGTGACCTGGCAGTCAAATAGTGACTCAGGTGTGAGAATGGAGTTGTATGTGTGAGGGGATGAGTCAAGCTTGCTATGTGCCGTGCGCAACATGACTTCATGCCGTTATAGAGAACATAGAACAGTACAACATAGGAACAGGTCCTTGGGCCACACATGTCCAAGCTGATCATGATGCCAGTCTCAACTAATCCCAGCTGCCTGTATGTGGTCCATAACCTCTGCTCCCTACCTATTCATTATCTGTCAAAATGCCTCTTAAACTTTGCTTTCATTTCTGCTTGTACCACAGCCCCTGGCATGAGGAGAGGCAGTGGCCTAGCGGTTTTATTGCTGGACTATTCATCCAGAGACCTGGGTTCAAATCCTGGCATGGCAGATGGTGGAATTTGTATTAAATAAAAACATGCGGGATTAAGACTCTAATGATGGCCATGAAGCCATTGTTAACTTTCAGGAAAAAAAACCATTTAGTTCGCTAGTGTCTTTTAGGGAAGAAAACTGCTATCCTAACCTGGTCTGGCCTCCATGTGACTCCAGGGCCACAACAATGTGGTTGAATCTGAATTGCCCTCTGGGCAATTAGGGATGGGCAATAAATGCTGCCAAGCCAGCGATGTCCTCACTCGGTCAATGAATTCAATAAAAAAGGTAAGTGAGGGGCCATACCAGCTTGTCAATCCCAGTCTGGGTGCACGGCAGCCTTTCAAAAGATGGCACTGATGCCATCTTTTCAACAAATGTTGCCTATCTTACCGAGTGTATGTAGCATTTTCTGTTTTTATATTTACAGCATTCAAAATATTTTAATTTTGCTGGGTTACCCGGTCTTTTTACTGCTTCTGAAATCTCAGCTTTATGCTTAACAGTTAATTGTTGTTGAAGGCAAAGAAACTGCAGCTGCAGTTAAGGTTGACAAAGAGCAGGCTGAAAGAACACAGCAAGCCAGGCAGCTCAAATGTTGACTTCTCCTTTGCGCCAGGAGCTGCCTGGCTTGCTGTGTTCTCCCATCCTCCTATTTGTCTAAATTGTTGTTGAAATCTTGTTGAATAATTAGTTCGAAGAGTTATCAGCCAGCAGATGGACCAAATAAAAACTCATCTTTTGGTTGGTTTATGTTCTCAGATGTGTGAACATTTCTAAACACAAAATTAGTTTGCTCTTTCTCCTGATATAATAACCAATACAATTAGAAATGTACGTTATGTTTCTGCTTATAGAATCAGAATCAGAGAATTGTTACAGACCAGAAGGGGACCATTCAGCCCATTGCATCTGCATTGGTTTTCTGAGGATTTCACTTATCTTACTATTTTATCAAGACAGAATATCTAAACTATTCTGTCCAGATCTCTCACTTAAAAAAAAACAGCTCTCCTCTTAGCTTTGTGTTTTTCCTCTCCGTGGAAACCACTCTCAATTTCTGCAACCTTATTTTTATAACCAATGGGACACCATCCTGGAACCATTCTCTTCAACCTACACTTTCTCCAAAGCATTCACATCTCTTCTATAATGTGGCAAGCAAAACTCTACACAGTAATCCAACTGGAGTTCAACTAATGTCTTGCAACAAATTCATGATAACCTCTCAGCTGTTGTATTCCATGTCTTTTACTAATGAAGTTTAGAATACGGTACATTTTTATTAACACATATCTATCTATCTATCCTGCCACATATATTCTGGTCCTGTACATGCTTTTGAATAGTGTCATGTATTTTATACTGTCTCTCCACATTATCTTTTTTTGCCAAAGTACTGTTATGGATCAGACCAAAGCCCCTCCAAATATATTAAGAACATAGTCTAGACCCTATATTCTCTTATTTTAAAGGTAAGTCTGTTCTGGACACAATTTGATAGATCAAACTACCAGGCTTGAAACAAAACACACTTGATTCATACACTATAATTAAAAGACCGACAAAATAAAAGTAAAATAATTGGTTTAACTGTTATTCTATCAAAATGCTTAATCAAATAATATATACCTTACCTACTACTCATTAACGCTACCAGCATAATGACATCCCATAAACACATCCTTGGCAAAGGAAAATTCTAGTAGCGGGAAGAGAACCCCAGTTTCAAATGTAATTGAGAGAGGAATAAAAGCGTCCACATCTAGCTTCAAGACCTCAGCAACAGCTATTGAAGTTTAAAATTAAACAAAAAAATCCTGGTTCTGTTGGACTTTGACCTCAGCCATTCAGGCTGCTTCCATTGTTCCAACTTTAAAAAAATAGGCCTCATCAGTTGTTTAATTTATTGGCTTTGGAGCAGACTGATCAACACCTCAGTCTCAACCATCCTTCATTTAAAAAAAATACCAGGACAAAATCCACGTCTTAAAGCCATAGTATTGTCACAGTATCAGCTCATATTTCTCCACGTTGAACTTCCTCTGACATTGGGTGGCACAGTGGTGAGGACTGTTGCCTCAGAGCACCAGGGACTTGGGTTCAATTCCACTCTTAAGTGACTGTCTGTGTGGAGTCTGCAGATTCTCTTTGTGTCTGTCTGGGTTTCCTCTGGGTGCTCCGGTTTTCTCCTACAGCCCAAGATTTGCAGGTTAGGTGTATTGGCCATGCTAAATTGCCTGTAGTGTTCAGGAATGAGTGGTATAGGGGGATGGGCTCTGGGTGGGATGCTCCAAGGGTTGGTGTGGACTTGTTGGACCAAAGGGCCTGTTTCCACACTGTATGGATTCAATGATCTATTCACCCAACATTGAGTCCTTTAGAAGTTTATTTCAGCCCTCCCACAGTTCATTACTGCCCCAAGCTTTGCGCCATCTGGCCTTTGAAATTGTCATCTGCACACCAGGATCTAGATCATTTATTTTTATTAAGAAAAGTAAAATCTTAATGCTAGTGCCTGGGAAATCCATTCCAAACCTTCCTTCAACCTGGAATATTTTCGTTAACCAATACTTTTTGTTTCTTATCTCTTAGCCAATTTTGTACCCTAATTGTTATTTTTTTTGAATTTCATGATCTATCATTTTTCCCATAAGTCCATTATATGGCACTATATTAAATACCTTTGGAAGTCCATGTGCACCACATTAACATTCACTCCCTCATGAACCCTTTCTGTCACATCTTTAAAAATCTCCAGCAAATTATTTTCCCTTAACAAATTTGAGCTGACTCTTCTGAACTAATCCACAAATTTTCATGTGGCTACTATTTCTATTTCCCCACCACCAACGTTAAACTCACTAGACTTTAATTTCTGGTCCAATCTTTACAATGTCTTTTTAACCAAAGGTGTTTTGTTTGATATTCCCTGATCCTTGGGTACCACCATCAAATCCAGTAAGATTGAAGTATTATGGCCTGTGGCTCCACAATTTGCACTCCCACTTCCTTCAATATCCTTGGATGGAATTCGAATGGCCCTGGTGTTTTATCAACTTTAAGCACCGACCTCATTCTTATCAATTTAAACACTTCCAGTTACTGGGTCTCTTCCCTGTTACCACGTCCTTGTCAGCACCTAGTTTGTACGTAATACCATACCTCTTGCCTCCAAGTGCAAATCCTCATTTTATTCTTAATTGACCGGATTCCTCCTTTCACTACATTTTACTTGGTGATCATTATTTCAGAATCACATACTGACAAGCATTGATCAACTTTTTTTTAAAAGAAAGCAGAACTTCTAACAACCCCTCCTCCCTCTGACAACTTTAGTTCATACGTTATTATGTTTTTTTTAACTTTTAGAATAATACAATAAGATTGGCACATTTAATCTCAACATGTTAAATAATGCAAATAACTATACATTTAAATTAATTTATAAACACTAGGGTAATTATGAATAGGAAATTACATAACATTGACAATACTGAATCAGAAGCCACTTAAATATCTCTCATGATTTTCATTTGCATTAGCGACAATATCACAATAGGACAGATTGCAAAAGTGGATGAATTTCTTCAGGTCTGAATACCCCCACCTGATTGTTGCTTATCAAAATCTTTGCTGCATATAAAAAGAATGTCATGTTTACTGACATCACTGCGACTATGAAGCTGGGAAGTAATTTATTTTGTTGAGTCACTGTGACATATCTTAGGGACCAGCAAAGGCGCTAAACAAATAAAATCCTGTACTCCATAATACATTCACTCTTGCCATCTGGAGGGTGTATTAAGTATGAGGATTCTCTAAACCCCTTCTGTTTTTTTTTGTTTATTTGATGCAAACGATCGAGCTTAACCAGCTGGGCTTTTATTTCATGCAATATGTCCAGAAAATTATTTCAAATAGATGTCCAAAAATAAGGCAAAGAGGTACAGATTGAAGCGAAAGTAAATTTAGAATTGAGTTCAAGGAATGAGTCTTAAGATGTGATATTAATATACAGAGCGCACTTCCACTTAAAGTGAAAGCAAAAATGCCGAAATCTTTTGAAACAAAGATAAAAGCTTGCTCGGTTTAAACATAAACCTGTTTCAGTCGGAGATGACTCATAGTCAAGGGTGAAGTAAATTATTCAATCATATGGGGTATCACAGTTAAATCTTCATCCAGTTTGTTAATTACATTGACACTTCTATGTCTTGATTGGGATTGGTTTGAGGAGACAGTGATGCTGCCAACCAGCCAGAAGTTGGGGTGAGTCAAAAAGTCTGCCTGAGCATCCATTAATCTATTTTCAGTACCTCTTACATTCCCACATGGGAATCCCTAATGTGGGAGAAAAGCACATGCCTTGCCCACCCATAAACACATGCCTTTACCCCAAGTTTCTGACCTAGCTTCCCTCTACGTGGCAATGTAAGATGAAGACGCATGCCATGATTGCAACTTCCAGCTGCTACAATGCAACTCACCATCAGACTCAACCACACCCCTGTTCTCACTGCCCCAGGGAGGCAGCCAACATAATCAAAGACCCCTCCCACTCTGATTATAATATCTACCATCCTCTTCCATCTGGCTGAAGATACAGAAATTTAGCACGTGTACAAACAAATTCAAGAATGGCTGCTGTTATTAGACTTCTGAATGGACATCTCAAATTTTTAATTTAATTTTGATCTCGCTTTTTGTGGATCTTCTCCGTAGCTGTAACATTGCATTCTTTGCTCTGTTCTGTTACTCCCATGCACTTTGTATGGTACGATCTGTCTGTACTGCATGCAAACTAAAACTTTCCACTGTACCTTAAAAAATGTGACAGCAATAAATCAATCAAAATTCTGTCAAGCTCCAGGACTACAAAAGCCCTTGAACATAATACAGTACAAAAAAAAGTCACTGCATTGTCAACATATTCAATTAAACTGCATTCTCATTTCCCGGTGCTGCCAAATAACAGCACCAATTATTTTCATGCTGATTTTCCTTATCTTCAATTGCTTGTTTCCTCTGGTTTTCTTGATATTTCAATCAGATATCAAGGTTTCCATCAGAAAGTATTTTTATACCTGACTTGGCATTAAATCCACCCACTCTAATCTACTACACTTCTTGAACCACATAGTAACAATAATTTGTTGAAGAGATGTACAATCCCAAGCCCTTTGCACTCAGGACCAGGATAGGTTTGAGAGGAAATGAATGTCATATTGGTGGGGACATAAGAGCTCTAAGTGAATGGCCAGCAGAAGTATGCTGAATGGGCAGCTTGTGATGCACTTCAAAAAATAACTTGATGCTGCACATTTCATTTTGAAGCTTAATGCACTAGTTGATGCCCTCTCTTAAAATTGGATCTGAATTTTCAGGCTCCCACATAGTCCCACACCCCAATCCCATTTTGTCCAGTGATGTTTATAATAATCATCTATTTACAGATTGGCTGTTTACTGCTTCACAATATAAGGAGCAGCATTGTCCATTTGCATCACCCCCTCCAGGCCTGTTCTGCTGTTCAATTAGATCATTTTTTTTCCCTTTGGGCACACCAAAAGCTTTACAATGGTTGTCACAAAAATAGCTACCAAAGTCTCCTTAAAGAGTGTTAGGATATGCCAATGTGTATGTCTCCAGCAGTTAGTTTCTGCTGCCTCTAGTTGTATGAATCTTACCTTGCAAGTAAGAGGAAAATATGTCAGTGTATAATGTGTTTCATTGAAGTGGCTCCTATCAGTGAATAGCTAACCATGTGTACAAGCTGTGAGATGTGGACATGATGTTTCCAATCATGCTCAGTGACAGCGTTTGTTGAATATTGTCCTGATCAATGGAAATGGTTGGTAATGGAATAATGGATGGGATGAGGATGAATTGAAGAATATTCGATGTTATTGCAATAAAAATCAGGAGTTAAGAATCTAATGGTGACCAGAAATCCGTTGTCGATTGTTGGAAAAATCCATCTGGTTTACTAATGCCCTTTAGGGAAGGAAACTATCATCCTTCCCTGGTCTACCCTACATGTAATTCCAGACCCACAGCAATGTGGTTGACTCTTAACTGCCCTCTGGGCAATTAGGGATAGACATTAAATTCTGGTGTAGCCTGTGATGCCCTTATCCTGTGAATTATGGGGGATGTAAGACGTAAGTTGGAGATGCTGGCTCTGGGGCTGGGCATGTTTTAAATACAGAATCATATCTCCAATCTCATAACTTTTAGCATAAACAGTACGTCAGTTTGTTAAAGTATTTAAAGAGAGAAGCTTTTATGGAAAATGATAAGTAGAGAAAGAAGATTTCTTTCTTTTAACCTCAAGCTGAGTTTATTTTGTTGAAGTAACTAGTTGTATAGTTATGAGAAGAGTCTTGAGACACTAGAACTGTTACCATTAAATCAAAGAAGGAGGTATACTAATTCCTAGAGATTCTTCCTGATTTCTAGCAACAGGATCATTCAACTACCCTTGACTCCTCACCGTGACCCCACCTAGAATCTACATAGTTCAGCTGCCTTACCAGCAGTACGACTTAACTACAGTACTCTAAAAGTGGAGTCTACTTCCCTTTCTGTCTAACCTCCCCAGTTACTGTCTTTTCAAACTACCTGTAACAACTGAATTCCTCGTCAGAGGCCCCCGATCTCTCCTGAGTGACTATTGAAAACCTATCAATGGAGCCCTCCTTGCTAATGCCAGAGTGGAATGTTGTGGACATTTTGAAACAATCTAAAGTAGCACTGTTGGAACTGAGTGCACACGCAGGGTTACATTTTCACAGGTTGCTGAAAGTAGATTTCTTCGCAATATGCTGAATTTAATCAGTCCAGTGTTGACAGTTATATATTTAGTTACATAGGCTCCAAAACATGGAATTCCTTTCTCTCATTCCTTATATTTACCATTTTACCTAGGTTTTGGTTCTGTCTGAACACCTTAAATACTGCTGACAAAAGGAATATGCTGTTGCAACTTATTGGCACGTACTCTTCAGGACTTTTGAGAAACGCCAGATTTCAAAGTGACGATTCGATGTATGGTGCGTGAGAAAAGGATTCTGATGGTTGCCAAGTTGACTGTAATTGGTTAAACAGTGCCATGGAAAATGTAACAATGAGCTGTCGTCCATCATATTTTTATTTAATTCGAAAAATATGCAATGCTGGTCATGATAAGTAATGTACCTATTTAAAACAGCCAAAGAGATGTCCTATTTAGTACCATCTACAATTGTTGGAATACATGACCTTACACTTAATATTGCAAAACCCCTGAAATTCATTGCCTACATCAGTCATTCATGTGAACAAATTGGGCAGCAATTCCATTTGACTGTTTACAATAGGCAAAGCACTGACTATACGAAACAGAGATAATAAAATGTGAGGCTGGATGAACACAGCAGGCCAAGCAGCATCTCAGGAGCACAAAAGCTGACGTTTCGGGCCTAGACCCTTCATCAGAGAGGGGGATGGGGGGAGGGAACTGGAATAAATAGGGAGAGAGGGGGAGGCGGACCGAAGATGGAGAGCAAAGAAGATAGGTGGAGAGGGTGTAGGTGGGGAGGTAGGGAGGGGATAGGTCAGTCCAGGGAAGACGGACAGGTCAAGGAGGTGGGATGAGGTTAGTAGGTAGCTGGGGGTGCGGCTGGGGGTGGGAGGAAGGGATGGGTGAGAGGAAGAACCGGTTAGGGAGGCAGAGACAGGTTGGACTGGTTTTGGGATGCAGTGGGTGGGGGGGAAGAGCTGGGCTGGTTGTGTGGTGCAGTGGGGGGAGGGGATGAACTGGGCTGGTTTAGGGATGCAGTGGGGGAAGGGGAGATTTTGAAACTGGTGAAGTCCACATTGATACCATATGGCTGCAGGGTTCCCAGGCGGAATATGAGTTGCTGTTCCTGCAACCTTCGGGTGGCATCATTGTGGCAGTGCAGGAGGCCCATGATGGACATGTCATCAAGAGAATGGGAGGGGGAGTGGAAATGGTTTGCGACTGGGAGGTGCAGTTGTTTGTTGCGAACTGAGCGGAGGTGTTCTGCAAAGCGGTCCCCAAGCCTCCGCTTGGTTTCCCCAATGTAGAGAAAGCCGCACCGGGTACAGTGGATGCAGTATACCACATTGGCAGATGTGCAGGTGAACCTCTGCTTAATGTAGAATGTCATCTTGGGGCCTGGGATGGGGGTGAGGGAGGAGGTGTGGGGACAAGTGTAGCATTTCCTGCGGTTGCAGGGGAAGGTGCCGGGTGTGGTGGGGTTGGAGGGCAGTGTGGAGCGAACAAGGGAGTCACGGAGAGAGTGGTCTCTCCGGAAAGCAGACAGGGGTGGGGATGGAAAAATGTCTTGGGTGGTGGGGTCGGATTGTAAATGGCGGAAGTGTCGGAGGATAATGCGTTGTATCCGGAGGTTGGTAGGGTGGTGTGTGAGAACGAGGGGGATCCTCTTGGGGCGGTTGTGGCGGGGGCGGGGTGTGAGGGATGTGTCGCGGGAAATGTGGGAGACGCGGTCAAGGGCGTTCTCAATCACCGTGGGGGGGAAGTTGCGGTCCTTAAAGAACTTGGACATCTGGGATGTGCGGGAGTGGAATGTCTTATCGTGGGAGCAGATGCGGCAGAGGCGGAGGAATTAGGAATAGGGGATGGAGTTTTTGCAGGAGGGTGGGTGGGAGGAGGTGTATTCTAGGTAGCTGTGGGAGTCGGTGGGCTTGAAATGGACATCAGTTACAAGCTGGTTGCCTGAGATGGAGACTGAGAGGTCCAGGAAGGTGAGGGATGTGCTGGAGATGGCCCAGGTGAACTGAAGGTAGGGGTGGATGGTGTTGGTGAAGTGGATGAACTGTTCGAGCTCCTCTGGGGAGCAAGAGGCGGCGCCGATACAGTCATCAATGTACCGGAGGAAGAGGTGGGGTTTGGGGCCTGTGTAGGTGCGGAAGATGGACTGTTCCACGTAACCTACAAAGAGGCAGGCATAGCTTCCCCCCCACCCACTGCATCCCAAAACCAGTCCAACCTGTCTCTGCCTCCCTAACCGGTTCTTCCTCTCACCCATCCCTTCCTCCCACCCCCAGCCGCACCCCCAGCTACCTACTAACCTCATCCCACCTCCTTGACCTGTCCGTCTTCCCTGGACTGACCTATCCCCTCCCTACCTCCCCACCTACACCCTCTCCACCTATCTTCTTTGCTCTCCATCTTCGGTCCGCCTCCCCCTCTCTCCCTATTTATTCCAGTTCCCTCCCCCCATCCCCCTCTCTGATGAAGGGTCTAGGCCCGAAACGTCAGCTTTTGTGCTCCTGAGATGCTGCTTGGCCTGCTGTGTTCATCCAGCCTCACATTTTATTATCTTGGAATCTCCAGCATCTGCAGTTCCCATTATCTCTGAGACTATACGAAACAGCCTGTGTTTACAAATTTCAGAATATAATGTTTACTGCTAGATGTAATTCCACAATTGGGCATTACTAGTTGAATAATTCCATGTGTGTTAAGCATTATACTGCTAATTAATTTAAGTTTAGCAGTTCAGCTCACACCATGGTTCACTTATATTTTGAACATACATATGTTGATATGCAGAGATGTTCTAAGCAGGGCATCTATCCATGGCAATGCCTTGAATAATGAAGAGTCAAGTCAGCAAACAATCACCCCCTTTCTTCTACATTGAATATTTGCTCCCTTTGCAGTTTGGCAGCCTTGTATCTTGGTGCGTGCAAGACAAATAGCTGTGAGTGCATGTTTAGATTTTAGCAATGGTAAATTTCTTCTTAGCTCCTTATTAGTCTTGCTACAGTTGTTGGCAATCGTCCTGAGAGATGCCTTGTATATTGTATTATGATAAAGGTGCTCTGTCAATTTAAATTGTTGTTCTTGTTGTACATGTGAGTGCAGATTCACTGATCTTATATTTAGAATGGAGAACTATACTGAAAGTAACGCTGAACGTTCTACTTGTGATACCTTTAATCACAGATCTCCCCACCCCTGTAGCAGGATTCCATGCATAAATTGATCCTAGACCTATAAAGTTAGTCACAACTGAAAAATCTGTCAACATTCATTTTTCAGGTACAAACAAGAAAAGAGCCAGTTGGACAAGGAAGTAAAGAGTGGCCAGTCCTTTGAAAACTACCCTGCCACAAGTTGTGACTTGCAGGAGAGAAAAATTGAAGGAGATTAAAATAGCCATTCAGTTTCAACTTATTTAGATCTGGAAATCCTTTGGTGTGAAAATCAGTTTCCTTGAGATGAAACAGTAAGAAATAAGTATTGCAAACTGATCAATTTTCTGTTAATTAAACTTTTAATTTTGTTTCTTCATTTTCCTACTTTATCTTAAGAAAAGCTGTAATGTTGGACTGTGAAGTTATTTCTTTGTTTTTCTACTTTGCCCCTAAGATTTTGTACCTAGATAGCCTTGTACCTAAGATGGCACCCAAAATAGCAATTTTGTACTGTATACTGTTCACTGTGTTCCTATAACTCTGTGCTTGAGTACAGGTGACAATAAAATCTAATTCTAATTCAGTTAAGATGTGAGTAAATCTTTCACAAATATTGTGATAAATATGAAGCATCTAATCAAATTATAGGCTTCAATTTTAATTATTTTTAAACAGTGTTGTAAGCTACATAGAATATCTTAAAGTTAGAATGTGTTCAAATGCAACTAATTAAATCATAATTCAAGGCTTCAATCACAAGTTCAAACGAAAAAAGGGCTATAAAACCGAGTTCTCCGACAAGGGAAAGCAGATGATATGTGAATTTCTTCAAAGCTCCTTTCACTCAAATTGAGTCAGTGCCCTCTGCTGGAAGGCATTGCATCTAATATGCTGACCATGCCACTATTTCTCATAATGGAATTATGTGGAATAATGGAAATTAATTAAAGCGATCAGTCCCAAGCAGCAGTTGGTTGTGAAAGCTCTTTACATAAGTTAAATCCAGTGAATTGTTGAGCATTATGCTTATATTTTCAGAAAAGAAAGTATAATAAGGAGCTTTCATATCTGAAGACATCAGGTGAAGTTATTGCATACGACTTGGCATCATACACGTAGAAATGCAACTTCTACATCACCAATTTTAGTTCCACATGCTCAACCATTGTATCACTTCAGCAATACTGTGTTCCTTGTGATTGTTAGCATATTTTGAGGGCCAACATCAAGTTTGAACCTGTCTCATAGCACTGCTTGCTATTAATATGAACTGCTGTCTAATTATGCAGAGAGAGGAGATCACCAATGGCAAGTTTAATCTGAGGGTTACCATGCCTCAGTTGAGTTTAAGAAGGCAGGACCTTTCATCAGAACCTCAGCCAGAGCAGGGCTTGAACCCTCCCTGTGAGCATCACAAATCAACTGTTCAGCCATCTGAGCCTCAACAGCATTATTTAATTCAACACGTTTAGTTAACAATGACACAGCAGTGTAGTGTTGATGACACTGCATTGGTAACTCAAGATGAACACTTCAAGGCCTCAAGGTATAAGGGCCAGTTCTCAAGGTATAAGGGCGAACATTGCATGAGTTCAGATCCCTTTATTTCACAGAACAGCGTTTGAATTTAGTTAATTAGTAAATCGGGAATTAACTGCTGGTTTTAATAATGATGGTCTTGAATCTAA
This sequence comes from Stegostoma tigrinum, assembly GCF_030684315.1. Lineage (NCBI taxonomy): Eukaryota > Metazoa > Chordata > Chondrichthyes > Orectolobiformes > Stegostomatidae > Stegostoma > Stegostoma tigrinum. Next base: position 107,396,274 of record NC_081358.1, on the reverse strand, counting down.
ATATCATTTAAAAATCAGCTTCTCTAATTTTCTTCAGGCAAAATATTTGCAGTTATTAACGATCTGGCTTATATGCAATTCCACATCCACACAATGTTGTTGACTTTAAAAAGCCCAGCAAGTCAATTGGTTTTAAGGAGAAAACGGATGGGTATTGAATGTTGGCTTTGTTAGTGCTTTTCACATTCCAAGAAAAGAAAAAAATGAGAAGATTATAAGGATGCTATTGAACTAACTTTTTCTGAGAATCTTCAAAATTGGCCGACTGACTCCTCGTGGTTGTGCATCTACCTTCGATTCAGACATTCAATATTTCCTTTAGAATATATATGCTCACGTTTTCCAGTTCGACTAAAAATTGCCAACTTACTTTCCTGGAATTTCCCTTGCAGGATTCATCACACCAGATGCAATCCATCAAATCACTCAGACAGCTTTGAGTCAATTGTTCCAGAAGCCATGTCCTTTGTTACGTGATGGCTGCTACATAATGAGGATAAATGGGGGTTTATTCACATTGGTAGTTAAAAAAAAGGAAGACAGATTACTATCTGAATGGTGATAAATTGATAAAAGGAGAGTGCAGCAAGACTTGGATATCCTTGTATACCAGGTATAGGAACACAGGAATAAGTGTAGGCCATTCAGTCTCTTGATTCTGCTCCACTATTCAATGAGATCAATGTGGCCTAAATCCTTTCACCTGTCTTTGGCCCATATTTCTTAATACCTGTGCTTAGAAAAACTTTATTTTGTCTCATATTGAAATTTAACAACGGATCTAGCACCAGCTGCTATTAATGGAAGTGGGTTCAGATCCCAACCAACCTTTGTTTGTGGACATGCTTCCCAGCATATTTCCTGAATGGTGAGGCCTTAATCGTATGACTATTCCTCCTAGTTCAAGAATCTACAACCAGCAGAATTTTTTTATCTACTCTGCCTTTTCCTGATAATATCTTAAAGATCTTGATCAGATCATCCTTATTCTTCTAAATTCTGGACAAAACAGGCCTAATTTGTGAATCTCTTTCTGATAATTTAAAATTCTCTCCTCAAAACCTAACCCCTGAAATCCAGATAACATTCTTACAAACCTATGATTTATTCCTTTGAAAGCCAATATATCCTTTTTAAGGTGTGGTGCCCAGACTAACTTTCAATACTCCAAGTGGGATGTAACTAGGGTTTTGTATAGCTGCAGCAAAACCTCTGTGTCTTATAGCCCAGCCCTCAAGGTATAAGGGCCAACATTGCATTAGCCTTCTTGATTATTTTCTGTTTGTGATATTTTAAAGATCTATGCACCTGAATGCCGAAGTCACTTTGGACGTCCACTTATTTAAGTTTGTATCATTTAGAAAGTACCTTGATTTATTCTTTTTCATGGTCCAAAACAGATAACCTCCTACTTGCTTACATTAAACTCCATCACCCATACCTTTGCCCATTCACTTACTCTATCAGTATCATCTGTAATTTTATGCTGTCATCTACACTGTTCGCAATGCCACTAAATTTAAGTCATCGGCAAATTTAGATATCCGACTTTCGATACCATTATCCAAGCCATTAATAAATAATGGGATTAACTGAGGCCCTTGTGGGACTAGCAACATCCTTCCAATTTGAGTTCTACCCGTTATCCTAACTTTTTCTCACCTGCAATTTCCCAGCCATGGCAATACTTTGCCCTCTATTTCATGGCTTTTACCATAGTTAACAAGCTCTTAAGATGCTGAAAATAAATGTTCAAGTGCAGGAAATATCAAAAAAGGCAAAGGTAAGTTGGCCTCACATCACAAAAAATTACTTACAGGAATATGGGTATCTTACTGAATTGTTCAGGCTCTTGGCAAGACCATACCTGGAGAACTGTGTTCAGTTTTAGTCTGCATGTCTAAGGAAGGACGTTTGGCCTATGTGGATGGAATGCAATGAAGATTTATCACACTGATTTCTGGGATAGCAGCTTTGACGTATGAAGTTAGACTGGTACAGTTAGAGCTACAGTATAGAGCTTTAGAAGAAAGTTCAAAAATGTTTAGATGAATGATAGAATCTCATTGCAACTTATAAAACTCTAACATGGATAGACAGAGTGAGTGTGGGAAGGATGTTCCTAATGACTGGGGTGTCCAAAACCAGGGTCATTTTCTAAGGATACGAGGTAAGCCATTGAGAACTGAAATGAGGAGAGAATGGGGAGTCTGTGGAAATATCTGCCACAGAAAGTGGTTAAGATCAAAATTTTACTGCTTTCAAGAAGGGGTTACATGTAGTTCTTAGGGATAAAGGGATCAGATTCTATGGGAAGAAAACAATTACTGAGTTGTTTCATAAGCCATGATCATACTGGATGGTGAAGCAAGATTGAAGTCTTGCATATTTTGCTCTTGCTACTATTTTCTGTGTTTCTATTTTTTCACGTAAGTAAAAAGGTCCCAAACACTTAAGTGTGTAAGATGAGAGAGTAGGTAGGTAGACAGGTGAGTGAAGAAGTAGGATGGAAATTGCATAAGTAAGGGATTAAAAAAAGACACAGTAGGATGTCCAGTAGGTGAGGTGGCAGTATGCCAGGTGGGAGAGGAGTTAGGGTGTCAAAAGTGTGTGCCATTTAGGTGACACTGTAAGGTGGTAGTTCGTCTGGATTTGGATTCTAATGGGTGAGAAGACAGATCACAAGATAAGCGAAGGTGTGGATCTATAGTTGTGTGAGGGGAACAGGTAGTAAGTGGCTGATATGGTAGTGTACCAGATGGATGAGATGATAGCGTAATTGGTAGGTAAAGGGTATGGTGGCAGCTTAATGAGATTGGTTAGCAGGGAAGGTGGCAAGTGGTTGAGAGATTAGAACAGGTTCTGAAGGAGGGTGAAAGGAGGGTGAATGGACTCAACATGTTAATTCTTCTTTCTCTCCACAGATGGTGCCAGACTGGCTAAGTTTCTCCAACAATGTCTGCATTTTATTCTTATCTGCTGTTTGGTATACTTGTGCTGGTTTTTTTCATGTATCTGTAGAATGTTTGCAGTTCATATGCTGGATAGGTTATGATGTTTTCCTGTGATAAGGTTGTCCTTTACCTCTGAGGATGTGTCTGATTCTTCCTGCTTTCTACAAAAATTGAATAGCTTTCTCAAAAGTTAAATCTGCTCTGAAGTACAACTATTCTGCTGAAGACTCTTCAATAATTCTAACAGTTCTTTCTTTTGTATATTCTACTTTCAAAGTTCCATTGTAATCATTTTCCACAAAATTGTGAAGGTCATAAATGGGGTGAAATATGGCTTTCCCTGGATGACAAATAAATATTGTTATTTCAAGAGTTTTCTTTGTTCTCAATTTGAAGTATTTACCACAAGCTGTTAGGGCTTAGTCAAAAATATCTGCATATTTTAATTGGCAGTTTATAATGTCTTCAGCTATACGATCTACTGAACATAAAAATATATATCCTTGTTCATCTTGAGATTTAATATTTAATTTTAAAGAAATATCACATCTACAAATTGTCCAAACCTATATTCTGAGGTTGTTGGCTTGCTCACTGAGCTGGCTTGGTTTCATTCAGACATTTCATCACCAAGCTAGGCAATATCATCATGATGTCGTTGTACTGCGTTTGGAATTTATACTGTCCGGTCTGATATGGTGAGTATTTTCATTTCCGGTTTTGTTCTGTATGGTTTGTATATGGGGTCTAATTCTATCTGTTGTTTATTGCATTTTTGGTTGAGGACCAGACCCCCAGGAATTCCTATAAGTGGTCTTATTCTGCTCCTAATTTTAGTCTTCATATGTATCATTCTGCCATTTCTCAGGACGACTAGATTCTACGCTTTTCCGGAGCCATATTGATTTCCTCAGGCTCTTACCAGGGTTGGGGTCAAGATTTTCTTCTGGATGTGACACTTTTGACCTGCTGGTGTTTCTATGTGTGTTGCCAATTGTTTCTCTGTGTACAGATATTCAGATTGTGACTGACTGTGTCTTATTAAAGCAAAAATGTTCTTAAAGTGATAAACACTTCAGGTATTGTTGACTTTTGTTCACCTTCTTTATCAATTTTTTGTGACCATGAAGCATTTGTACAATGATTCCCATCACTGATCATCACGTTATATGTAATGGTATCAACCAGTAATGATTTGTGCTCAGGTTAGAGCGCTGCACCAATCCCTTTTTTGCAGATATTTTTCTCATCAACCTGTTCAGAGATATTATTGCATATATCAGGAGCACTTGGGACTTGAACCTAGGCTTCCTGGAGGTAGGAATATTCTCACTGCAACATGACTACACACCTAATCTTATTTTGTGGATATTTTCTAATCAGCCTGTTCAGGTATATTATTACACACTGTGGAGCAAATAAGTCTTGAAAAAGGGTTTCCCGGTTCAGAGGTACACTACCAGTACACCACAAGAACCCCGTAATCTTCTTTTGAAATATATTGAGTCTAGTTAATAGAATAGGAGGAATAATGAGTTTTAATGAGAATAGACACTTGTCTCGAACAACAAGGTGTAGTTTATTGCCTGATAGAAATAGTTGCAAATTACATTGGTTGCTTATGCATAATTACAGTACTATCAGGAGCTAAAAATGACATGCTTCTCTTCTCTGGGGTCTCATTCTAGATTGTTTCTTCTCTATCTAAATAATGTGAGATATCATCAGATTGGTTGGAGATTAATTAACATTAACTAGATGCAGAAGCAATAACTTGTAGAATACTTACGACATTAAGGGAAAAGGAGATAGCATGAGAAAATAACATTGTGGTAGATGACAAGCCATAGTCTCTCTAGCTGATTAAAATTTTAATAGCTATCTTCGGTTTGTTCAACACCACATCAGCTCTATGACCCTTTGATCTTTTGTTTATAAATTCTGTGTTTAGAGAGCGATGCTATTCCTCTCACTAACACCTGAAGAAGGAGTGAGACTCTGAAAGCTTGTGTCTTCAAATAAGTTTTCGACCAAAACCTGGTGTCATGTGAGTTCTGACATGGTCCATAAAGGTGGATCCGTGGGTGGTCCATATGTGCACACTTTCTCTTCACACAGATACTCTCTCTCTCTCTCATGCGCGCGCGCGCGCGCGCACACACACACACACACACACACACACACCCGCGAATCTATGGAGGTGAATTTATGTTTGCAGATACATTGTGTTTTGTTCAAAAAGCACAAAATTTATTGACAATCAGTCAATGTGGTTTTTATAAATTCCTACTCCAGGAAACAAAATCTGTCAGCCTCCAAAATAAAGCGCAAACAGATTCTAAACAAGGTCTCACACACGCAAACATTGTCTGACCTGAAATATTACCTCTTCTTTACTCTGATAAAACCTTTAGTTCTTTCAGGACAGTGACTTAAAAGGAATTTGGGGATTTACACATATATATTAATCAATTAAAACCTTCTGACTTGTTCAAGGCTAACCGCATCTCAGGTTTGTTTAATACATCCTGATCAGTGGTGTGACTCTTTGATCTTTTGCATATAATTTTTGTGTTCTGTTACTACCTCTCTCACTAACACCTGAAGAAGGAGTGAGACTCCCAAAGCTTTGTTTTCAAATAACCTGTTGGACTATAACCTGATGTTATGTGACTTGAGCACAGACATTGAAACTAAACCAACTTCTGTCATTGTATGATGTCAATATATGTTCTCTTTCTCAGGGGTTTTTGACTGCAATGGTAGCCTATCTTTAGACTTATGCTCTCGGTTCAAGTCCCACATGTCGAGGAATATTTCAGATGTCCGAACAGGGTTTTTTTAAAATAATTTATTCACTTCCAAATGTAAAGAGAAAACTAAACAACAATCATCACTTTCCAAACCCATGACCACAACCATGCAGAAGAAGAAGGGCAAGAGATACACAACCTGCAAGATCTCCTTTAAATGAGTTATCGTTTCAACTTAGAAATATATCACTATTCTTCCAGTGTTGCCTGGTAAAAATCATGGCATTCCTTCCATAACATTATTGTGGGTCTTCCTACACAAAATGAACTGCAGCATTTCAAGAAGGAAGTTCACCACTACCTTCTCAAGGGCAACCAGGCATGGGCAATAAACCTGCCAGCAACATTCATATCCCATGTGTGAATAATAAAGAAAATAACAACAATTTTGAGGAGTTTCACATGAATCACTTTACAGTAAGCCTCTGTTTGTGAACCCCAAAAGCCAAAGACACCTACAGTTAATATTGCATTTCCCCTTGCATGTTTGATGTTGCACCTTTTGTTACTTTGGTGGTGAAAATGTTATGCAACAGATTGCGTTAAACCTGGCTCAGGTCTTTATCGCAAAACTTACCTCAGACTGTCCATGAAGCAGAAGCAGTACCTGAGTACATCTGCTCCATCACTTTATATGGCGATGTAGCACTGTTGTAGTGCCATTTCAGTATAGTTTCAGGTCTTTACAGTAGGCATGAAACAAGCCTGAATGGAATGTCCTATCATCCAATAGCCTGACTACTTGCTTTGCATAAAGATGGCAAAGGATGAATGAATCATTAATATTGCAAGAAGACTGAGAAAAACCTCCTTTATGTATCGCATGAGTTCTCAAATTTCTTACGTGTTGACAGAATAGAATCTCTGTTTAACCTGAAACATTTCAGAATGGTTCTGGGAAGCAAGTAAGGCAAGCTAGGTACAGTCAATGATACCTCACACCCTGTGGAGAGCTGCAACGAGCTAAGGATTATTATTCCCTGCTTGCGTTTTGTTCTTTTCCTGGCAAAAGAGATGGAGCTGCCCCATGGGTAGTAGAGAGCTTTGGTGACTTCTCTCATACAACGGTGAATTGTAAATTGCGAGATGTACTAATGTCAGTTGTTGTCTGGAAAAAGCTTGTTGCTTGAAAGCCAAATTGCTACGTATGTCTGTCACATGACAAGTCGAGCAATAAACAGATTTCACAAGAATCAGATCTACAACATGCGTAAGACGTTTAATCAAATATTTTAATTGTCATTTTGAGCACTCATGTACTATGCCTGTAGATCATAGAGGACCCCAATCCAATGTGGTAGGTTTGGCATCTCAGGTCATTTCAGGCATGTGTTGGGTATCAATGCACCACTGCATTTTATCTAAAATGCTTAAGCACCATCTTTTTACCAAATTTACTGAATTTACAGCCAAAGATTTTCAAGGCCATAGAATTCAAGCTAAGTGCAGAAATGAAAAGATACACATCACACCCACTTTCCTATGTGCTCTTCATTGTAATCTTCAACCTACTGACCCCGCAATGAGTCTATTTAGTCTCTTTAATCCAGATTTGGGATTGTGTGAAGCAAATCCCATTCTCTGCATCAAAAATGGAAGTTGCTGGAAAAACTCAGCAGGCCTGGCAGCATCTGTGAAGGAAAATCAGAGTTCGGGTCTGGTAATCCTTCCTCAAAACCGAGGAAGGGTCACCGGACCCGAAACATTAACTCTGATTTTTTGTCACAGATGCTACCAGCCCCACTCAGCTTTTCCAGCAACTTCTGTTTTTGTTTCTGATTTACAGCACCCGCAATTCTTTTGGATCCCATTCTCTGCAAATTGGCTGGACTCATCATTTGAAAATTGTCACTGAGTGCTCTTGGTTTTTTTTTCATGATTGGAGAAAATTGCTTTCATGCAATTTATCACTGTACTTATAGTATTGTGCATCGTGTCTACCTCTGTGTAATTCGAGCAGTAATCAGCCACTATCAAATTGTTCTTTTGTGATAAATCAATAACAATGCTCTGGCAAAGTTAATTTGGTTTTCATGATGCCATTGTTGTTTGACTTCTATTCTGTTGTACTATTTGGATTCTTAAACTGTAATCCCTCTTCCTTCTACAGATTGGAGAATAGTGGCCATTAAAACACAAGTTACAGGAGGTAAAGGATAAGAAAAAAGAAATCGAATAGTACACTGGCTTAGAGCCACAAATATTTGAAATGCAGCCATTATGCATTTCTTACACATGTAAAAGGGGAATAGAGAATGGCTAATTAAAAAGAAGTGGAAAGGGAAGGGAAAGGAAGATCTGAGAAAAGAAAGAATGAAGTCCTTGTCCAATCTAACAAATATGGTAAACATCAACGTAAGCAATCTCTTGAGAATATTGTAAAAATGTGCAATTGTGGATATTTCCTCAAGAGTTATTGACTATAAAACCAGGAGATGCTGATAAACGAGACCTGATGTGTGAGAGCCTGATAACTAGCTTGGCTGTAATGATGCTACGTTGCAGTCTCATTCTAACTCCTATAAGGAAATATACTTTTGAAGGAAATGCTGAAAAGTTGCGCTTTTTTAAGTTAGAACAAGAGAAATTATAGAGATATGAAAGAACAGAGATGTCATAAAAGTGGCATAGGCTTTGAACAGAAAAAAAAAGCAAAATGCTACAAATGATGGAAACCTCTTTTATATTGCAGGGACCAAGCACAGATTGGTCACTACTTTGCTTTGTATGTTGCTCTAGTGTCTTCTGGTAACTTAGAAATTTAATTTCCCACCTACTTCAATCTTGACTTCTCTTTCTTTGGCCCCCTTCATTGTTTGAGTCAGCTCAATAGAAACTCCAGAATTTGCCAGCTGGTAATCTCAGAAAAAAACGACAAAGACTGAATGTTCTTTGTGTTGTAAAAATTCCTTTTTCCAACATCAGTTTGAATGTGCCACCAACTGACGGAGCTCTCCAGACACGTGGTAACTGTGATATTAGAGAAATTAGACATTCAGAAAACATAAAGTTGGTTTTCATGGAATGTTTACAAAGAAAATGAATAATCCTGAATTTAGTATATCTCCAAACCCAGCTACACCTCAATTAAAATAGTATATGTTTATTTTTAAAGCTGTCATTATGTGTCTAGTTTTATGGACAGATCAGACCCCCTCCAAATATATTAAGAAGATAGTCTGAACCTTAACTTTGTATCAGTGATAATGGGAACTGCAGATGCTGGAGAATCCAAGATAATAAAGTGTGAAGCTGAATGAACACAGCAGGCCAAGCAGCATCTCAGGAGCACAAAAGCTGACGTTTCAGGCCTAGACCCTTCCGAAACATCAGCTTTTGTGCTCCTGAGATGCTACTTGGCCTGCTGTGTTCATCCATCTTCACACTTTATTATCCTGAACCTTAACTTTTCTTATTTTAAAGATAAGTGCAAGATGCTGTGTTCCATATGCAATTTGATTGGTCAAACTACCAGGTTTGAAGCAAAATACACTTTATTCAAACACTCCAGTTAAAATACAACAAAATGAAAGAAAATAATTAACTTAGCTGTAAGTCTGTTGGAAAACCTAACAGAGTAATGGATTAGTCAGCTACTAAACAAGAACTGTTCCAATATAGAAACTACCCATAAACACACCCTTGGCGAAAAGTAAGTTCAGAAAACGGATTATCTCACAAGTGACTCTTGCAGCCCAGGAGGAAAACTGTCAAGAGAACTCTGAAAGAGTGTAGCAGAGAGAGATTTACTGCAGCAACATGCCCAGAAACCACTGCCCATACTGAAAAATTAAGAAACTAAAAATTCTGGTTCTGTTGGAGCTTGATCTACCTCTTCAAGCTGCTTCTATTGTTCCAACTTAAAAGAAGGCCTCACAAGGTATTTACTTTAGAAGTCTCCAACTGGCATCTCTGTACCTCTATCTTAAAGTTTTTGTTTTTTTTTAAGAAAAGGACAAATTAGACCTCTTAAAGCCTTAATGTCATTACACTAATGAAATAAAACAACAAATTCTCATCAATTTAGTGAGATCTATGCAATTACACTCCAGGGAAAGTTTAATAGCACACTCAATGAAGAAATGTTGAAGAATTGCTACTGCTAGTCTGTGGAGCTCCACATTGTTGGTGCATTTGCAAACTCCAGAAGTTACTATCAGTTTCAGAGGAGTAATGAGAGTGAATCTTAACAGTTATACTTAGGTTCTAAGCTATGGAATTCTCTCCCTTCACATCTCCACATCTTTCCTCCATGAGGACACTGATTGAGCCTATCTTAGTCTCAAAATGTTGACTGACCTAACCTAAAATTTCCACAATTGGCTAGATGGCATTCTTTATATTTTATTGCTTCTGGCAAGTACAATGGGATGGTTTATGGAATCAAAATGCTATGGAGATTTTTTGTTAATTTCAAATGCGATATCTGAGCCATAAATTTCTGCTTCTGTCATTTATATTGTCTGACCTATTTGGTCAAGGCAATCTGCTTCCACTTGTTAAAAATCTGATTCCAGAACAAAGGGGTCAAGGAGATCATCAAGTGTAAGGGATTTGGAAAATAAGGCAGGAGAAACTTCTTTACAGAGAAATAGACTTCACTTCCAGTGTTAGTAGTTGAGGCAGACACTATCAATAAACACAGAACTGGTTAAGATGAACGAAGAAAAACTAATTGTGACTCCTTTCAGACGTGGGACAAGATTACTAATTGGTCAGGATGTCTTTACAAAATCTGTGTCACCCCATCACATTTATTTTTAAATTTACTTAGTACATATCTCTTTTTGTCTAAATTTAAAACGAGACATGTACAAATGAAGCAATATTCAAAATTTGAATCCACATTGACAGTTCATTTTGAGACAGTTTAAATCTTGCCAAAATATGGAATATCTTTGGTTAAACTGTGTTTAATGTTTTGCCTGCCCATTAATGCTTAGTCATTACAGAATAAAAAGTTGGAACTATGTCTAAATTCCCTTTGTCTAGTCAGCTTCTTCCTGCTTTTAGAAACTTCCTCAAAACCTGCCCTTCTTGACCTGTGTGTTTCTAATCTTAGGCTTGTGATTTCCTTATTTATTTAAATTTCTATAAGAATGAGAGAAATAAAAGCATGGTGAGTACTAAAGTGTTGTAAGACAGTATCTATTTTGTAAGTCGATGGTTTGCAGCATAGTAGTCAATTACATGTTAATCGTCACATGGTGTAACATAGGAACTCCACTCGGACATGACAATCTTTGCTGCGTTTGTTGCAAAGCCATACAACAGATTGTTCAAGTGCACAAATTGCTCGGCTTTATTTTCTCTGACTTATTTTCTTGGACAACTAAGTTATTTTTTGTTTCTGATCTCTTCTTCCAAAGCCCTTCTGAATAATCAGATTCTAGATTCGACGATCATTGGTGACTGTCTCCTAGCTGCCATGTCAAGATTACCTCCCTCATATTTCGCTTGAAGGTGTGCTTATAGTGAAAGTATGGATACTCTGAAGGTCATGACCATTGACCTGTTCACAGTACAGAAGGTCTATTGACAAATGGTTATTATTGATCTAATGAATGTGTACAGATATTTTGTCTTACTAGAGTGTATGCCAATGGAAATTATATGTTCCAGGAAAGTTGAATTAAAACCTTGTCTCGTCAAAAGATGCCGAAGATACACAGAAGCCAACTAAAGATGGAAACTGCTCAGCTTTATCTCCTGCCTTCCTCCTGCCCACACATCATTTTTGTAGGAAGAGTGTTTTGAAGATGCAAGCTTGGTAGATTCATAGTTTAGTGTTCTCAGCCAGATTGCTGTTGCTCCAAACTCTACTTTCCTGGCTTGGACATACCAGTTATAGTTTTTGTAATACATTTTTGATTTTATCATCAAGTGGTAAATGGCTGGTAGGGCCTAAACTTGTGAAACTAACAAAAACCTCCAGTGCCTCTTTGTCAGTGTTAATAGATAACTATATGATAACAATTTTGGATGATATTTTTCTTCCTAGTCGAAACAAACTCTTTGCAGGCATGAGACAGTCCGGCCATTTGTTGCTGAAGATGTTCCTCAGTGTGGAGTGCTAATGCAGTGTTGTCAACCTGGAGCAACTCTCCGACAAGTTTACGATGCATTTCGTCTTGGATCTCAGGCAAGCAAGGCTGAACAGCTTTCTGCCAGTACCAATATATAAGTAGACAATATTTTTGGCTGACTCAAAGGCATATGGTAACAGCAATATACTAAATGTAGTTGCACAGTTCTGGTTATCCCCACTGTGGATTCTATGCCCTGGCATATCTGACTTTATTATTATTGTTGTCATGGATATTTGGAAGAGGTTTTGTTTCTGCAACATTACCAGCAAACATTTTTTATTTTGCAGCCACGTTCAAACATATACACCTCAACAGAAATTGAAAGTCTGCCAATTTTTTCCTATCACCAATCCAGGAAACTCAACTCAATTGTCATTACCTTTGTTTTCCACAGGACGATGTTTTCAAAAAATATACGAGAGCTGCATGATGAGAACACCCTCACTGTCCCAGTTTCCCATGTTTAAAGATTTTTTGAAGCCTGATGAGAATGTGTGAATACCAGGCTTTATTTACTGGTTAAATTGATTGAAGAGTGCACTCACTTTTGTCCACACTGTGCTTGTTGCACATATGGTTGATTGGAGATTCAATCTATTCAAATCTAATTCTATTATCATTGAGTTGTGCAGAAAGTGCCTCAGTTGTGTTAGTTGTTCAAATTACATTGATGATAAATATGGAATGATATTTGAATTGTCAAGTAATGACCAAATCTGTTATCATGACAGATGCTAAAGAACGCTTAAATGAAATGCGCTTTGTGATGGAAACGCAGTAAATGATTTTGTCTGAAACAACTTTGTCTGAAAGCAGCTGAAAAGAAAAGCAATAGTGAAGAGGATGAAATATAAATGATAAAGAATATAAGCATTTTAATTCAATCCTTTTTTTCATTTAGCTAGTGAGTGTGAAATGAGAAAGACACAAGAGAAAAAAAGCAGCTCACTCATACCCGAGCACCGCTGTTTAATTTTGATGTATTGTTCAATTGTAATGGGAAAATAATAAAGCTGAGTGCAGCAGTGCCCTAAATGTTAATGTGCCCTTTCATGTTTGAAAGGGAATAAAATCAGTCCACTTTATTTGTATAATCAGACAGTGCACTTTCATGCGGTGGCATTTTTACCCTTTATCTCTGGTTGGTTTCTGAAGATATGGTGGCTCTTAACAGCATGATACAATTGATGTTAATAGCAGGTGTTTCAACACAATTGAAGACCCTTGGGACAAGTGCAAACAAAACTGAGGAGTCTCTGTTGGTGACATATTAAGTGTTTGTATTTAAAGGCTTCAAATCTCGGCTGCCAGAATTATTTTCAAATTATGAACATGCATCACCTTAAGCATTTTTTTCCCAAAATTAGCATATCTCTCTGATTTATACCTTTGCCTTTTCTTCTCTTGGTGTTTCTATTGCTTCTGTCTGCTTAAGATAAACTTTGTGGCACTAATCAAGGTAGAGTGATGAATAAAACTTTTGAACACTGCTGCTAACAGCTGTCAAAAAGAAGCCTATATCCTGTAACACTCAAAAATTAAAATAGCTGTATGATTTTTTTTGCAAATGGTTCCATTGGTCTATTGAATGATATGTTTTCTTAATAGCATTCCAGAGAGATTTTTTTTCAGAATCCAATGACATTAAAGGAATATAAAGCTTCTGAAAATATTTCAACATGCACTCTGTTACTTAAAACAAAATCTCATTACCAACACTTGTCCTTTAAATAAAACTGATGAGAAAAAGTTTTGAGTGCCATTTCCTACATATAAAGGCCTGCATTTAACGCGGCACTCTCATGCTCAATTCATGAAACCCGGATCTTCAAACAAAAGAAAAAACTGGCATTGAATGAAAATATGTGTCCTGTCTGTCAGTGTCTGTGTTGCTTGAAAGAGGAAGAAAGGGCTTGGATTTATTTGATGCTTTTCACAACCTCACAATGTTCCACTACAGTTCACAGCCAATTAAGTATTTTTTAAAATTGTTGATTATGTATCATGTAGAAAACAGGGAAGCATGAGTTACTCTCAGCAATCTACCATAAACCACAATTTGCTGAGAAGCAGGTAATCTGGTGTGTTTCGTTGTCACTAAGCATGATTTCGGAAAAAAAGACACAGTTTGAATAAAAAAAAAATTCTTGAGAAATTTGATAATCTAAAGTATCAGTGCAATGGCTAGGAAGCTGGAACAGAAGCGATTTAAAGGGGAATAAAGGAATATTTCATATATGACCTATTTCAAGACACGTTGAAAAGGTTAAATATCTTGCAAAGGCCTTGTGCTTGGAAACATTATTTGTCCTGATGGAATCACAATTCCTTCAAAGCATGGAATGTCTTAGATAAGAATTAAAACAGATATTTATTGAGCCTAGCTTAAAATCATTAACACTTGCAAAGGGGCAGAATGGACTATTATGTAGGACAAGAAAAACAGACAACCAATACAAGGACAGCTAAACTCCCAGTTGGATAGACCACTTGAATGACTTATGACCCTGAAATAATTGGTAGGAGGAAAGTTGAAACATATGTGTCCCAGCTCAGATTGAGATTGTTGGCAGATTATGTTTTGCTGTATTGTTTGTACTTTAAATATTGAATGGTAAGTTTAAACCAAGGCACAGGGGTATAAATGTCAGCCTGGCAACCTGAAGATGTACATCGAATTCCACTTCTTCAAAAAGCGTAGTCTCTTGAGAGTGCAAATGGGGTCTCTTCCTAATGACAGGATCTTCAAGTGTACAGTGTAATGTGTGTACCGCATTGAAATTTCAGCCCAGACTTAAGTGGTCAGGTTTTTGGAGTGGGACTTGAACTTGCAGACATTGAGCTAAAGCTGCACAGTGACAGTGACAATAATCTTCATTTCATTATTTCCTTCGGCATAAAAGCAGGTTGTGACCAACTTAGGAAATGTAGTATCATTAAAAAGTAACTAACCTACATAATGCCTACCTTTTTCACTTCATTAGGACAAGGTAGATTTAGACTGTGCATATCTTGCTGTCACTGAGGACACAAATTAACAGGATGGCCACTGACCTCCAGAAACTGGTCAATTTAATCCTTTCTGACCAGAATTAGGGACTGATCTAGAAACATGTGCCAGGTAAAGTGGCTGCTTATCTCCCATCATAAGCCATTCTAAATTGCATGGCTATCAATGAGTTACTTTGAGAAATGAGTTTTTTTTTTGTTATGCATGCAAACGTAATTGTTTCAAGCAATGTTCATTACAACAATGGAGATGGAAGAAATATGAGCATTTAAAAAGCATCTTGATATAATGGCTAGATAATAAAATGTGAGGCTGGATGAACACAGCAGGCCAAGCAGCATCTCAGGAGCACACTTTGATATAATGGCTGATGGTTTTTTAGGCTTTCCTGGAGCTTTTAGAAGGATGGGTGGAGAAAGCTAATTGAGTGGGAAACAAAACTTCTGTTCCTGATGTCAGGTTAAATACTTGCTATTAGGTTTACAGACTTTCAAGTGGGCTGGATTTCCTAGCCGGAACCTGTTTGAATTCATTTGAATGTCATAACTACTCATTATCATCCCAGCCTGCTGGAATTATATTCACAGAGGCAAACAGAAAGCATGCTTGTTTGTTCACAAATGCAACTCTATATACAGATGAGATGACAACCAGGTAGATGCGCTGCTTTTATCATGCTCTAGAAAGTACAAGTTTCTTTCTAAACTTAGTCCATTTAGGAAAGTGAGCTTTTTTTTTGCGTGGACAATCCAGTTTTATGTTGAAATCTCCCCATGTAATCTAGCTCATAAGAAGTCCTATTCCTTTACAGTCTGGTTTATTGTTCCTCAAATCAGTCTTTGGTGCAAGTGAAACCTGATGAGACCATTAGTCTCCCCAAGTGAAGCAGCCATATTGCCTAATGCTACCATACCTGACCACTGCAGGCAAGCAGGGTTCACCTCAAAGGGGGGTTCTTCTCATATAGCTACCTTTGTGACCATGTGTTTGTCCCATGCACAGATCAGAATCTCCGAATTGTGATAAGTCAGTAACCTGAGGTGCATGAGGTGATGTATGATACAGCTCTACTTAGGTTTTAAGCACAAACTTTAGCAGATGTGTGAGCACTAGCTGGGCTACATTGGAGCTGCAAAACATTGTAGACATAGATGACATGAGACAGGTGATAAAGTTGCCTGGCACACAATCTTGTCTCCTGGGCAGTGGCAACCTTGCAGCATTAACTTACACTCATTAGATAACAAAGCATTAAGTAAGCAGTAGCACTTATAATGCAGCATTGGAGCCAATTTTTCTTGAACTGCTCATGGGTGCTGATCTCTGCTGCCATCTCTTTCCAGGCTGCTGTTGTCAGGCTGGATTGCCTTTGTTGCCATCCATTGGCAAAAGAGCTTCCCTTCTCTCTGGTCCTGACCACCTCTGGGGTTGATGGGTTGGATGTTAAGTGACACCACCGTGGTAGGATGGCCTTATCCTTGTGCCATAACAATTCTGATTGTTGCAGAAATTGAAGTGATGTTTTAAATGAACGATGAAAGATTATTGGCGAAGTGCAGGAATGCAGAGTGAAGTTAAAATCAGATTAGCCATGATCTTACTGAATGCCAGAGCAGACTCAAAATGTCAAGGGGACTACTCTAGCTCCTTGTTCATAGGTTCGTAAATATGACGACTTGAAATTAGGATCTGAAAGAGCCCAGTGTGGGACAAAATTCCCTGCATGGTCACAATAAAATGTAATGTTTTACATGCTGATGAATATGTAATGAACTGAGAAGAATAACCATGTTGTGTAATGGCCTTGCCCATGAGTAGAGGTCCCTCTTGGTTTTCTGTCCAATACCACATTTCATCAAAAAGTAAATATAATTCTTTTCCATGTAAATTCCTACCACTAATTACTGTTGGACTGTGGTGACTATTGTTATTGAAAAAGCCAATTTAGTCTTTGAAAGCCATTTAGTCTTATGTATCATCTCAGGGGAGAGAAATCACTTCACTTTGAACTCATCATTGTGTGAGAAAATTGTAAACTTTGTTAAAAGGAGATAGGAAGTTAAAAGTTTTGATTTTACTTTCCTCAGGATTAGAAGGCAACAAGTGGATTTGAACAATCAAAGGCCAATTTATACAGCGGGAGAAAAGAATGCCAATTTTTTTGGGCCACTGTGATGTAAATACAGCAAGAATAGCTAACGATAAATCTTATTTCTCTGACCAACCAGGAAGACCTTGACAGCAAGACACCATAGAAAAGCAAAGTGTTTGCCCAATGGAATAGGAAATTTTGGCCAAAGTAGCTCCAACAGCACATTTCCAAATGCTTGCTTGAGTTGACACTACTTGAGTTGACACCAAACTGAGACAAAACTGCCCAGCCCTGTTCCCTGGTCTCACAAGTAATAACTTGTCTGAGAGGATCAGTGATCGCAGTAACTAAAAGAACAATACGGTACATCTACCACTAAAGAAAATTAAAATGCAACTTTAGGGCCAGGTTTACAGGTCTTTTATGTTAGCATCATAAAACTTAAAAACTAAATCCCATTTTTCATTGCAGAATGTGTTGCAGCACAACCTTTGACCACCCAATCCTAGTGGCACTAAAGCTATGAGGTTTGCTCAGGGGAATATTCCTGGGCAGGGCTAAATGCTTATGTTCCAACAGCAGCTGACAGTTTTGACCTGAATGTGCGGAAATTTCCTGAGACCTTAAAACAGTTAGGCTGAAAAGTCTTATCAGACTGTTGATGCAGGAAATATTGGTACAATATTTTTGATTTTACTATCAGGAACATGATTTTTCACTGGGTATGAAATAGGTATTCATAGAATTTGGACCTGTACTGTATTACAATGATGAACAGACTTGTGCATATATATTTTATGGGAAATGCTGGTTTATTCAATGTAATATAGCCCTAATCCAATCACACGTTTTACTGGAAGTCTGCAAAATGAGTTTGTATCACATATTTCCAAGCATGTTTCTATTAGACAGCTGAGATCTTGTCATTTCAGAGTTCCTCAGTCTCAGTAGTTAAGCTTCTGACTCAGAATTTCTAGCCTTTTACAGTGGACATTAAGGCCTTTGCAAACTAGCACAATTCTTCACACTAGATGGATAGATGACAGCAGAATGGCCTGAACCTCTCTAACCACCTAAATTTCCTTTCCATGTGTCAATTTATGAATTTCAACTAAGAATTTATGTCAAAGGTTAAATTCAATCTGATGGCCTTTTATTCCAATTGGGTAAAAAGCCACAGAAATATTGGATACCCTTTTGCACCAAATAGCCTGACAGTGCCTTTGCCTTTTTTTGACACAATGCGTACACTTTAGACGATCAATGCTCCTGTGTGATAAAGTTTTATCACATAAGACTTGTTATGAAAATGGAGGAAGAATGGATATTAGTTTGCAGTTTTATGACTTGGTGATTTTTAAAAGGTGGGAAATCATTTCAAACAGTAAATAATAAACAACATTTCCAAGATATCATGATTTTAGTTCAATGGGTGGCAAGCCAACTGGGGAGTTCATTAATCGGAAGTTTTCTGATTTATATGAAATAAATTACTGAAAGGGGCCAAGGAGGCAGGAGTTCAGAAATAGGTATATTCAGAGAGAAGAGATCCAAAATAGCAGAATTTCTGTTAGTAGCAATCTCCAAGTAGTTAGGGATGTGGAAAAGTTCTGAGTTTCTTCCTCGTCAGTATGTGAGGAAAAAATACCAGAAGCAGAGGTTGTGGAGGAAGGAAGCCTAGAAAGCTGTTAAAACATAATTTAAGGAATTCATGCTACATATAAGTAAGGGCCCTGGGGAGAGACATTATCTGAAGAAAATTGTACCGAATTAATGCATAGCAGAGATCAACCAAAGGGATTCTTTCTACTGTTTTACCAGCTCGGTGATTGCTTTGTGGATTCCTTCATTATGAATACACCATTACTTTTTAACATATTTTCAGTCTGCATTGTTAGCTTTGTGAGCAATTATTATTTTGGCTGTACCTACAAAAATAAAGGAAGGGACAATACTTACCCTTACATGTACAGATGTTCGAACCCAATATGAAGGATTGCTAACCTCGCCATAGCACCATACCATACCATCAGGAAGCTTTGTCATGATTGAATGATGAAGCATCAGATATTGTTTTGGTCAATGCAGCTGTGCAAAAAGATATCTGTTCCTTCTAAAAAATTTCCTTATTTTCCTGCTTAATAGAGTGCTGTGACTCTCGTAGATCATCATCATCCAACAGATAGTCTTGAATTGTCCTCCAGTTGTCTATGTGACGCATTCCAGGATAAAGTGTCATTGTTTGTCTGCTCTGTACTGCTACATACCAAGGTGTGAGCTGCATGAGAACCTGCGCTATAGATATGCTATGGCTCTTGTTGGTCCCAAGAAAAGTGGTATTGCATTACAGCTAAGATAATAAAGTGTGAGGCTGGATGAACACAGCAGGCCAAGCAGCATCTCAGGAGCACAAAAGCTGACGCTTCGGACCTAGACCCTTCATCAGAGAGGGGGATAGGGCGAAGTTTCTGGAATAAATAGGGAGAGAGGGGGGGGCGGACCGAAGATGGAGAGAAAAGAAGATAGGTGGAGAGTAGAGTATAGGTGGGGAGGTATGGAGGGGATAGGTCAGTCCAGGGAAGACGGACAGGTCAAGGAGGTGGGATGAGGTTAGTAGGTAGGAAATGGAGGTGCGGCTTGGGGTGGGAGGAAGGGATGGGTAAGAGGAAGAACAGGTTAGGGAGGCAGAGACAGGCAGTGCTGGTTTTGGGATGCAGTGGGGGGAGGGGACGAACTGGGCTGGTTTTGGGATGCGATGGGGGAAGAGGAGATTTTGAAGCTGGTGAAGTCCACATTGACACCATTGGGCTGCAGGGTTCCCAAGCGGAATATGAGTTGCTGTTCCTGCAACCTTTGGGTGGCATCATTGTGGCACTGTAGGAGGCCCATGATGGACATGTCATCTAAAGAACGGGAGGGAGAGTTGAAATGGTTTGCGACTGGGAGGTGCAGTTGTTTATTGCGAACCGAGCGGAGGTGTTTTGCAAAGCGGTCCCCAAGCCTCGGCTTGGTTTCCCCAATGTAGAGGAAGCCACACCGGGTACAATGGATACAATATACCACATTGGCAGATGTGCAGGTGAACCTCTGCTTAATATGGAAAGCTCTGCTGTGTCTTATGACATGGCATTCTGACCAATGTTTCTAACCAGAGTAAGGATCCATTATCCTCAAACAGTATTAAAGACGGGCAAAACAGAGCTTGAAAGCAAACTTGGGGAAAGTGATGGTGCAGTGGCATTGTACTGGACCAGTAATCCAGAAGGTCAGGCTCATGTGCGAGGGACATGGGTTCAAATCCTACCATTGCAGATCAATTAACACATGCCTGGAAGTAAACTTGAAGGTTAATCTAACGGTTAACATTGTTAGTTCTCATAAAAATAAAACCTGCTTCAAAGTTTATGACTCTATCTGACAATGTGGAAAATGGCCTAGGTATAACTTATGCACAAAAAGCAGGACAAATCAAACCCAGCCAATTATTAAAAATGTTTACTTTTAATCTTCAAAAAAAGTGATGGAAGGTCTCAACAACTCTGCTATCATGCAGCACCTGCTCAGCAATAACCGGCTCAGTGATGCCCATTATGGATTCCACCAGGCCCACCTAGCTTCTGACCTCATTACAGCCTTGGTTCAAATCTGGACAAAAGAGCTGAATTCCAGAGGTGAGGAGAGAGTTACAGCCCTTGACATCAAGGCCTCAGAATGTGCCATCAAGGAGCCCTAACAAAACTGGAATCAATGAGTATCAGGGCAAACTCTGAGCCAGTTGGACTCAGCCTAGCACATAGGAAGATAGACATGGTTATTGGAAATCAGTCATGTCAGTTCCAGGGTATCTCTGCAGGAATTCCTCTACGTAGTGTCTTGGGTCCAACTGTCTTCAGCTGGTTCAACTATGACCTTCCCTCCACTATAAAGATCAGAAGTGGAGATGTCTGTCGATGACTGCACAATGTTCATTATCATTCATGAATCCTCAGATGCTGAAGCAGTTCATGTTCAAATGCAAAACGATCTGGACTTGCCTTAGGCTGTCAGGAGTTAAGTAACGTTCTCACCACACAAATGCCAGGTAAATATCATCTGTAATTAGAAATAACCTAACCAACACTTCTTGATATTCAATGGTATTCCCATCACTGAATCTCCTACGAGCAATATCCTTGGGGTTACCCTTGACTAGAAACTTAACTGGACTTGCCACTTAAACACAATGGCTTCAAGAGTACGTTGGTGACTAGGAATACTGTGGCAAGTAACTCATTTCTGGACTCCTCAAAGTCTGTCCTCCATGTGCAAGGCACAAGTCAGGAATGTGATGGAATACTCCCCATTTGCCTGGATGAGTGCAGCACCAAGAGTGCTCAAGCAGCTTGAAACCATCCTGGAAAATGCAGCATGTGATTGGCACCATATGCGCAAACAACCACTCCCACTACCACCAGCACGCAGTAGCAGCAGTGTGTTCTATCTGCAAGATGTACTGCACAAATTCACCAAAGATCCTTAAACAGCACCTTTCAACCCCACAACCACTTCTACCTCGATGGAAAAGGGCAGCAGATACCTGGGAACAACACCATCTTCGAGCTTCCGTCCAAGCCAGTCACCATCCTAACTTGGAAATATATCACCGTTGCTGGGTCAAAATCCTGGAATTCTGTCGCCAAGGGCATTGTGGGTCAAGCTACAGTACATGGACTGCAGCAGTTCAAGAAGGCACCTCATTGACACTTTTTCAAGGTCAGCTAGGGACAAGCAATAAATAAGCCCACAGCTTACAACTAAATCAAACAGAAAAGATACCATGGAAAGTAATGGGACTGAAGACTAGTAAATCCCCTGGACATGATGGGTTGCATGCTAGCATAGTAAAGGAAATAGCTACAGCGATAGTCGGTGCACAATTAGTAACCTTCAGGAACAAATGCTGGAAAATGGGACTCATGTAGATTTAGATTAGTTGCTGACAGTAGAGACTTGATGGGCTGAAGTGCCTCTCCTGTACTGTAAAATTCTACAATTTGAGATAGACTGGATGAAATATTGCACATGCATGAACGAGGGCTGATTGCAATATCTTCAGTCTCTGTTTGGAGAAAATTTCAACTCCTAGTGATGGATGTCAACATGAAGCCTGCTGGAGAAGTCAAGAGAGAGATGCTAGTGTGGTGGGGTAGGTGCTGCTCGTGTACCTGAGGAACCTCACACTATGTTGTGAGATGTTACTGCTGGGCAGCATTAGTCAAGAAATAGATGTGACAACATTGAGGGGTAGGAAGGCAATATTTTGCAGATGGAAGAAGTGCATCAGACATACATATGTGACTTTGATTTGGAATGAAATGAAAAGGAACTGCCTGTGTTGTCGAGGGAGTCAACCACCATTCACTGATTGATAATGCTGAAATCTGGTAAATGACCTCCCATGGACCATATAAGATAACAAAGTGTGGAGCTGGATGAACACAGGAGGCCAAGCAGCATCTTAGGAGCACAAAAGCTGACGTTTCGGGCCTCGACCCGTCATCAGAAAAGGGGGATGGGGAGATAGTTATGAAATAAATAGGGAGAGAGAGGGTGGTGGACTGAGGATGGATAGAGGAGAAGATAGGTGGAGAGGAGAGTAAGGGTGGGGAGGTAGGGAGGAGATAGGTCAATCTGGGGAGGATGGACAGGTCAAGGGGGTGGGATGAGGTTAGTAGGTAGGAAATGGAGGTGCAGCTTGAAGTGGGAGGAGGGGATAGGTGAGAGGAAGAACAGGTTAGGCAGGCTGGGACAAGTTGGGCTGGTTTTGGGATGCGGTAGGGGAAGGGGAGATTTTGAAGCTGGTGAAATCCATATTGATACCATTGGGCTGCAGGGTTCCCAAGCGGAATATGAGTTGCTGTTCCTGCAACCTATTGGTGGCATCATTATGGCACTGCTGGAGGCCCAGGATGGACATGTCATCTAAGGAATGGGAGGGGGAGTTGAAATGGTTCGCGACTGGGAGGTGCAGTTGTTTACTACAAACCGAACGGAGGTGTTCTGCAAAATGGTCCCCAAGCCTCTGCTTGGTTTCCCCAATGTAGAGGAAGCCACACCGGGTATAGCAGATTCAGTATACCACATTGGCAAATGTGCAGGTGAACATCTGCTTGATGTGGAAAGTCATCTTGGGACCTGGGATGGGGGTGAGGGAGGTGGTGTGGGGGCAAGTGTATCACTTCCTGCAGTTGCAGGGGAAGGTGCCGGGTGTGGTGGGGTTGGAGGGGAGTGTGGAGCGGACAAGGGATCCTCGGAGAGAGTGGTGTCTCCAGAAGACAGAAAAGGGTGGGGTGGGAAAAATGTCTTTGGTGGTGGGGTCGGATAGTAGATGGTGGAAGTGTCGGGGGATGATGCGTTGTGTCTGGAGGTTGGTAGGGTGGTGTGTGAGGACTAGGGGGATTCTCTTGGGATGGCTATTGCGAGAGCAGGCTGTGAGGGATGAGGTGCGGGAAATGCGGGAGACACGGTCAAGGGCATTCTCGACAACTGCAGGGCTTGGAATGGTAAAGTAAGCTGATCTTGTGTTATCAGGTGAGAGGAACTGATTTTGAGATATTTTAAGCACAAATGTGGAAATACAGAGAAACCAGCGATCTCTGTCACACTATATTGGGAGCATATTATCTCCTCCTGCCATGATAAACAATGTTGTAACAACTTCATCTGACCTGTTCTTTTTTTATGGCATGCAGTGATCATATTGTCACTAACAATCATGCAACCTCTTCCATGGCAAACACTATTTGTTTGTCCTTGATTAAACAATATTTTAACTGCTTCTTATTCGATATAGAAGATAGCATTTGCACCACTTTACTGAGTATTGGATTGGTATGTGGCATAAATATCACAGAAGAATCATATTTATCTTTTTTTGTGCACCATCAGTGTCTGCTGATCATGTGATAGCTGCTGTAATGTCATTGTTCATTAGTCTCAGGTGACCAAAGCCCATTGATTATTGTTCAAGTCATACATATTTAGCACAGTTCACCAGTGAACCAAGCTGCTGTTTCTCATTTGTATCCATGAAGAACACTGGTAATCTATTTATATCCAGTGGATCTCTGCACAAACAGAATAAAAAGAAACAATTCTCAGGCATTTATCAACTATTACCTTGAAAACAAAACCTTGGGGAACTGGTGATATATAAATAAATGCCAATTTCCATTAAGTCCAGCAATCTTGAGGAAAGGTAATAATATTTATTAGAAACCATCAAACATGCTTTTGAGTAATTGTTATTGTCAACATAAATGCAATGTGTAATGGGATTTCTCCCTTAGAAATGTGTGCATATGCAGCTTTTAAAACTTTGCGATATTAATGGACTAACTTTTCAAACCTGTCTTTTGTGGTAAACAGCTTTATTCAGTTGGAACCCAAAAAGTAGGATAAATGAAGATCTTTGTGAAGGTCCTGAGCAGATCCACTGAAATAAGTCGAAGGATTGAATCTTGTATCCTTATGACTCTGCTGTTCTTATGATGATTTGAAGAATACTAGGTCCCTCAGTACAGTTTAACACCCTTAGTATTAATTAATCCCAGAACCTACTGTTTGCATCTGCCTAAAAAACACCAAAAAAATGGTCAATGGCCTTCATCCATAACAACTTCTACAGTCATCTCCAATGCTATACATCGGCTGTGTCAGGTGACGCAAAAATCCCCTTCAGCTAAAACCCCCTGAAAGATCTACGTTTATGGAAATTACATTGAACCTAAAATTCACAGATGTTTTGGACTCGAGGAACCATCGGCCTTAATTGAACCAGGAAAAGGCTGGTTTGGGACAGACTGGGTAATACTGAAGCCCAGGGGCAGATGTCTGGAAGAGGAGTTAGCTTGCTGAAACTAAAGGAAGACCCCTATTCATGCCCCAGCTAAAAACATTGGAAGCCAGACTGCAGGAAACAAACAATGTTAGATCTTCTGGAGCATGCAGAGATACAAAGCCATTCAATTCCCAACCACTGCTCAGGTACAGAAATACCAACATTCCACACCATTATGCTACATGTACCATTATTTCGTCTTTGTAAGTAAGAACATTCACACTACTACTTGATGAATATCCATCTAAGAGAAATACTGAACATTGCAAAACGTCAAAACCATTCGCCTGATTGAAAAGCAATTCACATTTCCTGCAGTGATCAGGAAGCCCATTCAACCCCGAGGTGACGACCAATAGCTAGGCAGCCAAACCAGATGTGGAGACAGACAAGGGGGCCTGTAGTTGGGCATAACCAGAAGCCACCATCCTAGCACTATGCACCAAGAAACCAGCAACGAGCTCCGATTCCAACTAGGTGCACGTGCTTTGAGGTGGGTTCTGTGCGCACCTAGTGTGAGCAATGCACGAGGGGAGATCAAGGGTCCAAAATCAGAAACAGACCCTGCACACAAAGGAGTCCTTGAGCCAAAGCCACAAGCAAGAGGACGGGGGTTGATCAAACTTACTAATCGAGAGAAAAGTTCCTGTAGACACCCGAGTCAAGGACTCTCCCAACCCTCCGCTCCGAGAGCAATCCCTCGCAGTGAAGAACATGATCAACCAACCATGAATCTCCACTTGACTGTGATTGAGAGCATCCAGAGACACAAAATACTGACTGGAGCAATACCAGCAAAGTCCACCACCATTCAAGACACCGATCCGCTCGCCAGGACCACCAAGAAAGAAAAGAAACCATAGGTACTCACCCATTAGGCCCAACGCACCAAACTACATCAGCAGACACTATTAGACAGATTGTTAGCAGCATTTGTGGCCCTCCAAAGAGAAGCAGCTACAACGGGAGACGATGAATAAGAACAAGTCAAAACTCCCATTCCACAGCAGGGGTGAGCTCAAGGTTTGTGAGAAAACAGTGTTGGGCATTCCTAAGCAAGAGAAACAGGATAGGGCTTCAGGTTAGCAAGTAATTTTCTCTCTCTGTCTCTCTTTTTGTTGGCCGTTTGGGAACAATCACTCACTGTAACTATTAAACCCATTGTATCAAGTCTTGGCTGTAAGGCTTAACTGGGGGTCATGTAAACTGTGAGACAGGCCTCAGTCATTAATAGTCGGATAGTCGCTTTTAGTTTTCCCTGTAGGTATATTAAACTTGCTAGTTTTTCAATAAAATCAGAGTTTTCTTTGTCCCTGAAGCATCTGCCTCCTGTGTTTTCCAACACACCACATTGCATGACACAAACCCAATGTCAGAACCTGGGAGCAGGTGAACAATAAACTCCCTACAGCTGGTCATTTACCACATTGTCTGAACACAAAGTAGTGATGCTTTTGCAGGAATTAAAACATTAGCTTGTATTTAGGAGGCATTAATTGTATTTGAAAGAGAGCCATACTCTCAGAGTCATACAGCCTAGATACAGACACTTCAGACCAAACAGTCCATGCTGAACATTATCCCAAGCGAAACTAGTCCCACCTGGGTACCCCAGTCTATATCTCGCTGAATCTTTCCCATTTATGTATCTATCCAAACGTCTTTTAAATGTTGTAATTGTACCCATATCCACCACTCCTTCACGAAGTTCATTCCATATGTAAACTGTGTAAAAAAAAGTTGTATTTCATGTCTTTTTTAAATCTTTCTCCTCTCATTTTAAAAATGTACTCCCTAGCATTGAAAGGAAGGAAAAGACAATAACCACTAACTCCATCTATGCCTCTCATTATTTCATAAACTTCCTCAGGTCACCTTTCAATCTACTATGCACCAGTGAAAAGTCCAAGCCTATCCAGCCATTCTTTGTAACTCAAACTTTCCATAGTCTGCAACATCCTGGAAAATCTCTTCTAAACCCTCTCCAGCTTAATAATATCCTTCCTATAACTGGGCAGCCAGAGCTGGATGCAATAGTCCAGTAGATGTCTCACCTGTGCAACCTCAACATGACTTTCCAACTCCTAAACTCAAAGGGCTGAGCAATAAAGGCAAGAGTGGCAAATGATTTTTTTTAACCACCTTGTCTACATGTGGTGTGAACTTCAAAGAATTATGTACCTGCATGCCTAAGTCCCTCTTTTGTACAATACTACCCAAGATCCTACCATTAATTGTAAAAACCTATCGTTGTTTGTTGTACCCAAATGCATCACCTCACATTTATCCAGATTGTACTCCATCTGCCATTTTTCAGCCCATTGATCTATTTGATCAAGATACTTGCAACGAGAATCTCACAACTTGATTGCGTTTTTGGAGGAAATTACCAAAAAGATTGCTGATGATTGCTCATTTCGACTTTGAAAAGCCTTTGACAAGGTTCCACATGGTAGACTAATTAGTAAAGTTAGATCAAGGGTTTAGGCCCGAAACGTCAGCTTTTGTGCTCCTGAGATGCTGCTTGGCCTGCTGTGTTCATCCAGCTTCACACTTTGTCATCTAGTAAAGTTAGATCACATGGGATTCATGGTGAGCTTGCCAGTTGGATACGTAATTGGCTTAATGGCAGGAATCAGACATTTTTCACTGTCCAGTGTGCCACCAATTTTGGTGTCATCTGCAAACATATTAACCATGCCCCCTATACCTTGTTTTAAATAATTTATATAAACAAGAAATTACACCATTTCTAATAATAGCCACACATGTTTCTTTTCTCTCCCATGTGCTTATCCAGCTTCCATTTAAATATATGCTTCCAATGTTGATTTTTCCAAAGTGGCAACCTTCATTTTGTAACTGCGCAGGATGAGTTGGGTCCTTTTACAATCTTTCATTTGTTTCGATGTAAATCTCAAGTGTCCACATTAGCGGTAATGTCAACAGTTGAGATTTATTGTTTACAATTAGTAGTGCTGTTTGTGAAAGTTAGCAACCAGGTTTGCAAAAGCATTAATTGTGTTTGAGTTTGCAGATCTCCAAATGTGCTAAACAGCTGCATCTTAGGGGCCATTGGTTTCCACCTCCCAATGGTCTTACATTTTGACATTAAGCTGCTACACACAACAGACAAAATCAGCAGTTTTTCTTCATTCCGAAGTTTGCCATGAGCATTGAAATCAGCATACAAAATGTAAATTAATACAGATGGTGCAACACTTATAAAATGACAGTGTTTGTTTTTGTGTGATAAATAAATGACTTCAATGTGCTCTTTCAGCAACTCTGCTATTCTTACGAAATAGTCTCAAATCCCGTGTTTGTAAATAACAAAGAGTGGCACTGTGTTACAATGAGGCTCCAAATTAACAATGCCAAGTTGGAAAATGTTATGAACTTATTACATACAGTTCTTTATTCGGTAACATTTTAACATGAACTGTTCTGTTTATAAGCAAATTAAAGGAAATCAATCAAAAGCCTTGCATTTCAATCTCCTAGAAATGTCTTAAAATACCCGATATACAATTGAATTAGTTTTATCCCATGATATTTATTTTTAATTATCTCATGGGATGTAGGCCATAATGTTGCCTCCCTCTAAGTGTCCTTGAACCGAATGCTTTCTTTGGCCATTTCAGAGGGTAGTTAAGAGTCAGCCACATTACGGTGGATCTGAAGTCAGGTGTAGCCACACCAGCTAAGGATAGCAAATTTTAGCGAAGCAAGTGCTTTGCTTTCTAAAATCAAGAAAGACTCACAGTTACCATTACAATTTCAATTTCATATTTTCAAAACAAAAAGTGAATTTAAATTCCCCTGTCTGGAAGATGGGTGTTAAATCCAAGTCCCTAAATCATATCCACATAGAATTAAGAGCAGGAAAAGTCCTCTTGACCTTTCGAACCCGCTCTACAATTCTTTCAGATCATGGTGATCTAAATGTTCCTAATTTCCACCTGCTCTAATAACCTCTTACCACCTTATTTATTACAAATCTCTACACCTTTTCCTTAAAAATATTCAAAAGATGCAGTCAAACTCTAACCACTGACTTTTGAGGAATGGAGTTCCAAAGATTTATAACTGTCTGAGAATGATTTTCTTCTCAAATCTGCCTAGAATGGATAACCTTTATTTTTAAACAGTGATTCCCTGAATACATCCCATAAAAAAAGACATCCATTTCTCCTCATCAAGACAGCTCAGTATCTTACGTGTTTCGTGCAAGTCATGGTACTCATCTATACTCTGTTAGATACAAGTCTAAACTGCATAAACTTTCATCATAAGACCATACTTACTTCTAAGTGTTTGTCTCAGAAAGATTTTCTGAACTCATTCCAAGATAATAAAATGTGAGGCTGGATGAACACAGCAGGCCAAGCAGCATCTCAGGAGCACAAAAGCTGACGTTTCGGGCCTAGACCCTTCATCAGAGAGGGGGATGGGGGGAGGGAACTGGAATAAATAGGGAGAGAGGGGGAGGCGGACCGAAGATGGAGAGTAAAGAAGATAGGTGGAGAGGGTGTAGGTGGGGAGGTAGGGAGGGGATAGGTCAGTCCAGGGAAGACGGACAGGTCAAGGAGGTGGGATGAGGTTAGTAGGTAGCTGGGGGTGCGGCTTGGGGTGGGAGGAAGGGATGGGTGAGAGGAAGAACCGATTAGGGAGGCAGAGACAGGTTGGACTGGTTTTGGGATGCAGTGGGTGGGGGGGAAGAGCTGGGCTGGTTGTGTGGTGCAGTGGGGGGAGGGGATGAACTGGGCTGGTTTAGGGATGCAGTGGGGGAAGGGGAGATTTTGAAACTGGTGAAGTCCACATTGATACCATATGGCTGCAGGGTTCCCAGGCGGAATATGAGTTGCTGTTCCTGCAACCTTCGGGTGGCATCATTGTGGCAGTGCAGGAGGCCCATGATGGACATGTCATCAAGAGAATGGGAGGGGGAGTGGAAATGGTTTGCGACTGGGAGGTGCAGTTGTTTGTTGCGAACTGAGCGGAGGTGTTCTGCAAAGCGGTCCCCAAGCCTCCGCTTGGTTTCCCCAATGTAGAGGAAGCCGCACCGGGTACAGTGGATGCAGTATACCACATTGGCAGATGTGCAGGTGAACCTCTGCTTAATGTGGAATGTCATCTTGGGGCCTGGGATGGGGGTGAGGGAGGAGGTGTGGGGACAAGTGTAGCATTTCCTGCGGTTGCAGGGGAAGGTGCCGGGTGTGGTGGGGTTGGAGGGCAGTGTGGAGCGAACAAGGGAGTCACGGAGAGAGTGGTCTCTCCGGAAAGCAGACAGGGGAGGGGATGGAAAAATGTCTTGGGTGGTGGGGTCGGATTGTAAATGGCGGAAGTGTCGGAGGATAATGTGTTGTATCCGGAGGTTGGTAGGGTGGTGTGTGAGAACGAGGGGGATCCTCTTGGGGCGGTTGTGGCGGGGGCGGGGTGTGAGGGATGTGTCGCGGGAGATGCGGGAGACGCGGTCAAGGGCGTTCTCAATCACCGTGGGGGGAAAGTTGCGGTCCTTAAAGAACTTGGACATCTGGGATGTGCGGGAGTGGAATGTCTTATCGTGGGAACAGATGCGGCGGAGGCGGAGGAATTGGGAATAGGGGATGGAATTTTTGCAGGAGGGTGGGTGGGAGGAGGTGTATTCTAGGTAGCTGTGGGAGTCGGTGGGCTTGAAATGGACATCAGTTACAAGCTGGTTGCCTGAGATGCTACACTTGTCCCCACACCTCCTCCCTCACCCCCATCCCAGGCCCCAAGATGACATTCCACATTAAGCAGAGGTTCACCTGCACATCTGCCAATGTGGTATACTGCATCCACTGTACCCGGTGCGGCTTCCTCTACATTGGGGAAACCAAGCGGAGGCTTGGGGACCGCTTTGCAGAACACCTCCGCTCAGTTCGCAACAAACAACTGCACCTCCCAGTCGCAAACCATTTCCACTCCCCCTCCCATTCTCTTGATGACATGTCCATCATGGGCCTCCTGCACTGCCACAATGATGCCACCCGAAGGTTGCAGGAACAGCAACTCATATTCCGCCTGGGAACCCTGCAGCCATATGGTATCAATGTGGACTTCACCAGTTTCAAAATCTCCCCTTCCCCCACTGCATCCCTAAACCAGCCCAGTTCATCCCCTCCCCCCACTGCACCACACAACCAGCCCAGCTCTTCCCCCCCACCCACTGCATCCCAAAACCAGTCCAACCTGTCTCTGCCTCCCTAACCGGTTCTTCCTCTCACCCATCCCTTCCTCCCACCCCAAGCCGCACCCCCAGCTACCTACTAACCTCATCCCACCTCCTTGACCTGTCCGTCTTCCCTGGACTGACCTATCCCCTCCCTACCTCCCCACCTACACCCTCTCCACCTATCTTCTTTACTCTCCATCTTCGGTCCGCCTCCCCCTCTCTCCCTATTTATTCCAGTTCCCTCCCCCCATCCCCCTCTCTGATGAAGGGTCTAGGCCCGAAACGTCAGCTTTTGTGCTCCTGAGATGCTGCTTGGCCTGCTGTGTTCATCCAGCCTCACATTTTATTATCTTGGAATCTCCAGCATCTGCAGTTCCCATTATTTCTGAACTCATTCCAGTGTGTTTACCTCATTTTACAAATAAGAAACCCAATGCTGTACCGTATTCCAGATATAGCCTCACAATTGCCCTGACCAACTGAAATATTGTGCTTAACTACTTGTAATAAACAGTGATATTCTGATACCTTTCATAGTTACTTGCTGTATTAGTACATTAACCTTTTGTGATTTATGAACTTTGGAATCTCTCACCATTTAGATAATATGCATCTTTTGTTGCTCGCTTCAAAAAGGCGACATTTCACAGTTCCCTGCATTATACTCAATCTGCTAGGTATCTGTCAACTCACTTAATATTTCTACGGCATTTGTGGCCTCCTTATATCATCTTCACATTGACTTTCCTAACAATCGTTGTGTTATGAGAGAATTAGTCTGGCACTCTCAATGATTAACCAAGAGACATAATAACTGCCTCAACAATGGGAGTAGGAATTGTGCTGTTGACTGCATCTTCAAAGCTGGAAATGAGGGAATTGCACATAATTGCATAAACAATGCTGCCAGATGAAAAACAAAAAGCCCAACAAATGTCATACATTTCTCTGAAACAATGCACTAAGGTTTAATGCCTCTGAAATTTCAATCACATGCATCAAAAGGGAAAAGGTTAACCTCCACAGCAAAGGAAGAAAGCATTGGCAAAAGAAAAAAATGTGTGCAATGACCAAGGACTAAAGTTCTGCAGATATGCAACTAAGATTCATTTCGGCAGAGATAAGGGCAAGAGACTTTGAATATTCAGGGATTATTAGGGACTCTCAGCCGCACTTGAGGGAAATAGCACTGGCAGTATTAACTTTTCCAGCTCCTTATCAGCAGACAGGCGACATTGAAAGCACTAGTGCGAGTCTAACCATTGGAAGACATTGATGATTTCTTTTCTCATTCTTTTGCTAGGTCTCAAGGCTTGCTTTGCTGACTCGATGTGGAAATGACTCCAAGACATGCCAAGAAGTGAGGAACAGAAACCAGTTTCGTAGAGGGATAAACTGCTGACTGCCTGATAAAGACTAAAGTTACGAGAGGCTTCGTGAAATCATCCAGATGTATTAAAGTTAAGTACTGTTGTCACTTTTCCAATCTTTGCCAAGGCAATATCATTGATATAAAGTTACTGTTGGTCAAGTTTCCATAAGTGACTTTTCTCTGTTCCAGACATGGATGGAAACACAATCAGTAGACAGTGGCTATGTCATAGCATTATTGAATGATTGCAATACAGAAAGAGACCACTCTGCCATCATTCCTTTGCTGTCTTTGTGAAGGGGCAATTCACCTCGCGCCATTCATTCACTTTCAATTTCTGTTGGTCTAAAAATTTTCTTCTTCAGATAATGACTCAGTTTTCTTTTGAATCTTTCCATTACACTTTGAGGCAGATTTCCAAATCGTAATGACTTACGAAATGTTGCCACTGATTCTTTTGGCAATTTACTTTAAAATTCCGCTGTCTTGTTCTTGTCCTTCCACCAAGAGGAAGTTTTACCTTACCTATTTTGTCTAGATAGTTCATAATTTTGAATACCTCTATCAGATCTTTTCTCAAATGTCTCTGACCTTAGGAATCTATGTCCAAATTCTACAATCTACTCACATAATTGAATTTCCTCAACTCATCCCTGGGACCATTCTGGTGAATCTTTTGTGCATCCGTTTTAAAGCCTTCACATCCTTTCAGAACAGTTCCACTGACGGCTAAATCAGTGATTTATGTTCGTTTAATATAACTTCTCTGCTTTTGCTGTCTATGCCCTTATTGATAATGCCCAGGAGATGTTTATTTTGTTACCTGGTCTCCGTGAAGTCTCCTTCAATGACGGCGCACATACACATTCTCTGCTCCTGCACTCCTCCCACCATCCCCTTTAGGAATCTGGAATTTATTTTATTTTGTCTCATTCTTCATTATAAAATGAATCATTTGACACTTATCTACTTTAATTTTGTCTGCAACTTGTCTGTTATTCCACCAATCAGTTCATGTCATGATGAAGTTCTGCATATCCACCTCTTTGTGCACAATGTTTTCAAGTTTTATATGATGTGCATGTCTTAAAATTTTGATCTGCACAGCAAGGTCTAGGTCATTTTAGGAAGAGCAGTAGTCCTAACACTATATTGAGACCCAACTATAAACATTTGCTTAACTCTGTACTTTGATTGCTGTCATTCAAGCAATTTCATACGTCAACCATCCTTTTCTTTCCGCGAACTCTAACTTCTCTCATAATGCTATTGTGTGAACATTTACAGGGGAAATTAAGCTCAGCTCTTTGTGTAGACCCTGTGCACGAATAGATCTGAATCGAGTGTTGTAAGCCAGTCACACTCCTCACTTGCATCTTTTCTTCCTTTGTGTTCTCACCTTTTATCCTTCACTTCCTCAAATGAGAGGATCAACCTCACCCAATCTGGCCTGAAAAGTTAGTTGGCCAGCTCAGTTGTGGTATCAGCTGATTTTGCCCTCTCAGAACAAGTTAGATGCAGCGAACTGTCTAATGTGGATCTACTGTTCACTTGTGGTATGTTACTGAGATTCAAACATCAAAAGGCCAGAAGCGTTACCCAATCAAATTTGGCACAAGCATACTTGCTGCTTAAAAATTGTCAGTCATATAATGTAAAGTCTGGTGCCCATTACAATTGCATTAGAGATTGCAGAATGTATGACCAATGACTTATACTGTCTTATGTTGGTCAAAGATTAAACTGAACGCTTTTGATAATCCATAGATGAGTAGGTACTACAAAATCTCTGCATCATGTGTCACAATGGGCACGGAATCTTTCACTCCTACATTGTACATGCTTAAATAATGACAGAGGATGCAACAAAAACTCAACAAATGCCACACTAAATAAAAATTGAAATAATTGTGGATGCTGTAAATCAGGAACAAAAACGGAAGTTGCTGGAAATGCTCAGCAGATCTGGCAGCATCTGTGGACGGAAAGCAGAGCTAATGTTTTGGGTCCAGTGACCCTTCCTCAGAGCCAATGGTAAATAGGAAAATCTCGGCTATTACACAGAAGACATGGTGGAGGGAGGGGCAAGGAGTAAAAGATAGCTGGGGATAGAGACCAAAGAGAGAAATGAACTGTGGGACAGACAAAGGAGTGGACAGCATCGAGCTAGGAGGGTGAATAGCTGTTAAAGGAGACTGTCAGTGTCAAACAAGGTGTGGAGCTGGATGAACACAGCAGGCCAAGCAGCATCTTCGGAGCAGAAAAGCTGACGTTTCGGGCCTAGACCCTTCATCAGAAATGGAGGAGGGGAAGAGGGTTCTGAAATAAATAGGGAGAGAGGGGGAGGCGGATTGAAGATGGATAGTGGAGAAGACAGGCGGCAGTGGGTGAGAGATCCCCTGAGGTTTGTCCAGAGGGAGGAGGGTAAATTCTTCAGGTTAGATCTCAGGGGATCTCTCTCCCACTGACACCTATCTTCTTCTCTATCTATCTTCAATCCGCCCCCACCTCTCTCCTTCTTTATTTCAGAACCCTCTTCCCCTCTCCCATTTCTGATGAAGGGTCTAGGCCCGAAACGTCAGCTTTCCTGCTCCTAAGATGCTGCTTGGCCTGCTGTGTTCATCCAGCTCCACACTTTGTTATCTCGGATTCTCCAGCATCTGCAGTTCCTATTATCTCTGTTAGTGGCTAACAATGGGTTATGTATAATAGCAGACAATGTGATCACAAGAACTGGTGAATGGGAGTGTATTCTAAGACATAGGAGAGCTCAAGCCATAAAGTTTTTGTACTCTATATTGAATCCAGAAGGCTGAAGGTCCCCCCATTAGAGAATGAGGTGTTGTTCTTCCAAATTGTGCTGAGCTTCACTGAGGCACTGTAGCAGGCTTGAGTCAGAGATAATGGCCAGGGAAAAGGGTGGTGTGTTGAAATAGCAGACAACTGGAAGTTAAGGGTCATTTTTGCAGCCAGAACATATAGGTGTTCTGCAAAGCAGTCAACCAGTCTGTGCTTTGTCTCCCCAGTGTAGAGGAGACCACATTGTGATCAGTGAAGGCAGTAAACAAGATTGTGTGAAGTGCAGGTTCAGCACTGCTTCACCTGGAATGTATATCTTGGCCCTTGGATACTGAGGAGGGAAGAGATAAATGGGCAAGTGACACACATTCTGCGATTGGCTGGGAAGGTGCTGTGGGGCTGTGGGGAGTTTTAGAAATGAAAGAAGAGTGGATCAGGGTTCCCAGAGCGAACAATCCCTGTGGAAGGCAGTCAAGAGAGGAGAGGGGAATATGTGTTTTGAACTGATGGCGGTTAGGAATATGTTGACCTTAAATGTTAGTGGCCATTGCAAACAAAAAATCTTTGCAAGAAGTGGGATTGAATATTTAAGATAAAGCAAGACATCCCAATCTGAACGTTTTGGAATTCATCAAATAAATTTCCTGCTGATCTTGGTTAATTCAGATTTCAATATTTTTTATATGCCTGCAGTATGAAATGAGAGGAGAATAAATCCAATTAGGGTCAATTAGCAGATCTTTGTTCCGAAAACAACTGCATAATTGTAAAAAAGTGGCTTGCTATTGTATAACTGTGTGAGGATAAGTGCTGCGGCAATATTCGCATTCCACCTGCACAACACTTTACATCTCGCCTTCAACACAAAATCTGTTCCCACATTTCACTTTATCAAGGTCTTCCGAAGCCTGGCTCTGAAAATTAGCCCATGGGGCTTTATTAATTTCAGTAAACAGTCAACAGTGCGAGCCACAAGACAAAAATGTTGCAATATATTAGCTGGCATGGAAACCAATAAAGTTGCTCTTTAGCGGAATACTATAGAGCTTTTTTTTAAATTAAAAACAATATTTGTAACAGTCGGTTGGGCAAATAGGTTTATGATTTCAAAGAATATTGTCATCAACAGATTAATAAAGTACAAAATGGCATGAAATATTTGTAAGTTGATGATTGCCATTTTCAGTTTTCTGAACGTGCAAATATTTTTGTCTTGTAATTCCTATATTAATGAAATCTGCATTTCATGGATTTCAAAACAGTATCTGTGGAATTTACTTAAGACAGGGGCACCAAGATAAAACAACACTCCTACCCATACTAGTCTGTAAACCAAAAAAAATTGTGCAGGCTTCCAGGTCTGAAATAAAAGCAAAAAATGTTGGAAAAAGCAGGTCTGGCAGCATCTGTACAGAGATACACAGAACTAACATTTCAGCTTAATGGCCTTTCATCAGTCTTGTAATTGCATCTCTGATGAGGAAGGTGCATTTAAACTGTTGCAGGTGCATTGAACTGTTTTCAAAAATGTTAGAGAAATGAAGGGGTGATTGTAGAAATGGAACAATGTGCAGAGAGACAGACCTCGGGTTTCCTGATCCACATCATTGGAGTCTTTACTGTAATACTTGTGCACTCCAATCCCTTTACAATAAAGTCCAGCGGTCCATTTGCTTCTAACTTGTTGCTCTGCCTGCCCTCTGACTTATTGTGAACCACATGCATGGACAGCCAGATGTCTTTGTTCAGTAGCATTCTACAGCATTTCTCAACTTCAATAATTTCCTGCTTTCTTTTTTTTTAGATTCCCTACAGTGTGGAAACACCGCCCCCTGAAGCATCGCACCCAGACCCATGCCCCTATAACCCACACCACACCCCGAACACTATGGGCAATTTAGCATGGCCGATCCACTTAGCCTGCACATCTTTGGACTGTGGGAGGAAACCGGAGCGCCCGGAGGAAACCCACGCAGACACGGGGAGAATGTGCAAACTCCACACTGACATTCGCCTGAGGCTGGAATCGAACCTGGGTCCCTGGCGCTGTGAGGCTGCAGTGCTAACCACTGAGCCACCATGCCACCCTTTTCTTCTTGTTAAACACGTTCTTTCAATTCACTTCATCTGATCTTCCATCACTTCCTTCAACTAAACCTCTTCCTACTTCTCAATGTCATCACAATTATCATCATCACCGGCGATCCCTTGCAGATGAGGATGACTCTCTTCCACTCTCAGAGTGAGTCCTTAGGTGGCTGTACAGTCCTACTTTAGCAACATTGATTCTGACCTGGTTTCCTAGCTCTCCCTAACAGGCATGGCTGCTGTCATCACCAAACTGGCAAAGAAAATAGACTCTGTGACTCTTGGGGCAGAAGCTGGTCATAGCAAGGGGTAGGTAGGACGTTGCTGTGGCAGTACGCTCCTTTTGTGTTTTTGCCTGGCTTCAGGTTTTTCCTGACAGCAAGTCTCAAGGTGCTCGATCCCTTCGCGCATGCCCCTTCTCCACTTTGGGCAGTTTTGGATTGGTGATTCTCAGGTGTCCGTGGAAATGCTGTAGTTTGTCAATGAGTCCCTGACAGTATCACTGAAGCATTTCATCTATCCACTTGGGGTTTTCCTGCCATTTTGAAGCTGGGATTACAGCATCTGCTTAGTGAGTTTCGTCCACGTGGAGAATGGAGCATTGCTGGAAGCCATTTGTTATTACCATGACTTCTACGTCATTGTGGATCTGGGTTGGAATGGTGACAAACTTCATCATGCAGTGAAAGCGGAGGACTTTTCATAATGCAAGTAACATACCAGGCCCATTTCTGGTTCTGTAGATTAACTCCACTCCAGCTGGAAGCTCATCAGCGGTGAGGTGAAGCTTTACAAGAGATTAGATCAAAATAGTTCATAGTTCCTTGACAGTGGAGTCACAGATAGAAAGGATAGAGAAGAAGGCATTTGGTAGGTTTGCCTTTATTGGACAATGCAATGAATACTGGAGTTGGGAGCTCATGTTGTGACTGTATAGGACATTTAGATTAGATTACATTGCCTACAGTATGGAAACGGGCCCGTTGGCCCAACAAGTCCATACCGCCCCTTGAAGCATCCTACCAAGACCCACCCTCCATAACCCACACACCCCTGAACACTATGGGCAATGTAGCATGGCCGATCCATCTAGCCTGCACATCTTTGGACTGTGGGAGGAAACCGGAGCACCCGGAGGAAACTCACGCAGACACGGGGAGAATGTGCAAACTCTGCACAGTTGCCCGAGGCTGGAATCAAACCGGGGTCTCTGGTGCTGTGAGGCAGCAGTGCCAACCACTGAGCCACTGTGTCGCCCCATTAGGGCACTTTGGAATATTGTGCACAATTCTGGCCTTCCTGCTGTAAGAAGGGTGTTGAAAAGGCTCAGAAATGATCCGGAAGGATGTTTCCAGGGTAGGAGATTTTGGGTTATAGGGAGAGGCTGAATAGGCTGGGGTTACTTTTCCTGGTGTGTCAAAGGCTGAGGGGTGGCCTTATAAAGGTTTATAAAATCATAAAGGGCATGGATAGGGGAAATAGACAAGGCCTGTCCTTCAGGGTGGGCAGTCAAAAAACGGGGGCACAGATTTAAAATTAGAGGGGAAATATTTAAACAGGGCCAAAGGGGCAACGTTTTCATGTAGAGGGTTGTGCACGTATGGAACGAGCTGCCAGAAGAAGTGATGGAGGTTGGTATAATAATTCATTTAAAAGGTGTCTGGATGGGTATATGAATCAGAAGGGTTTAGAGAAATATGAGCCAAATGCTGAAAAATGGGATTAGATTTACCGAGGAGATCTGGACGATACGGAGAAATTAGACCAAAGTGCCTGTTTCTGTGCTGTACATCTCTATGATTCTTTGACTCTATAACAGTGTTGAGATGATGATCCAGCCCACTTGACACCAGTCCACATGGGGAATGCAACATTGCTGGAAGCTATTTGTTATTACCATGACTTCTACGTCATTGTGGATCTGGCAAAGAATGGTGACAAACTTCATCATGCAGTGAAAGTGGAGAAGGACTTTTCATAATGTTTCCTGGCTGACAGTGTCAACGGACTTTGCAAGGTTGAAGAAGGCCATGTAGAGGGGTATGTTATTTTCTCTGTGAT
This sequence comes from Stegostoma tigrinum, assembly GCF_030684315.1. Taxonomy (NCBI): domain Eukaryota; kingdom Metazoa; phylum Chordata; class Chondrichthyes; order Orectolobiformes; family Stegostomatidae; genus Stegostoma; species Stegostoma tigrinum. Next base: position 107,356,918 of record NC_081358.1, on the reverse strand, counting down.
TCTCCTGTAGCTGCCACACAGTGAAAACCATGTCTGTTGTGCCCCTCTGTGCTCGAAAGTCACACTGTGGCTCTGGGAGGACCTCAACTACAGGGAGGAGGGCCTTGACCATGACTTTTCTAACTGTCAGCAGCAGGGAAATTCCCCTGTATCTACCACAGTTGGACACGTTCCATTCCTTAAAATGCTCAATATTGTGCCACCTTGGGCTCTGCGGGGGCGCTCCCCTCCTTCCAGTTGAGGCAGACAAGGGCATGTAGCTGCAGCAGGAGCTCCTTGCCTCCACACTCCAACGCTCAGTGGGGTTACTATCTGCTCCAGAAGCCTTGTTGGTCTTAAGCTGGTCACTCTATCAGGAAGCGCCAAGACCAGTTTTAACGAGAATGATCAGTGGATCTGAAACTGATAAGCTGGAAGCACATGGCATTGCTGAATGTAAAACAACAACAACACTTGGAAGGGAAAGGCAGGCCTACAGGCTACTGAAGGCTGGGCTCCAACAATGAACCTACAACATAAAGAATGGGTGGCAGAAGTGAAAGCACTCAAGACCCAATGAATGACCACCAACCATGATGTGCAGGTTTCTTCTGTGCTGTCAAAACCATCTATGGGCCAAACACCAAGGCCCCACCCTACTGCTGGCCAAGGACAGAGTAACTCTTATCAAGATAAACAAGCCACCAAATAAAGGTGGGTGGGGCACTTCAAAGACCTCTTCAACCAGGACTCTGTCATCAATCTGAGCATCTCACTGCACGCCACAAGCCATGAGGTCAGCAACACGCCAGCTCTTCATGAAGTAAAGTACTCAACAAACGCCTGGAGACATGAGCACTGTACTCACATTTACCTCAAGTACGCATAGATGTTTGCCACACAGAAGGAAGCAATTTAACCCATTGTGTCTACCCTGGCCAAAAAAAAAAATCTGACTGGACTAATCCCATTTTCCAGCTCTTGGACCATAGCCATGGAGGCTGTGGCAACATGAGTGAATATTTAAATCCGAGTTAAATGTTACAAAAGCTTCTGACACACCATTCATTCAGCTTAGACTCCCACTACCCTTTGGGTGAAAAGAAAACACTCCTCAACTTTAAATCTGTGCCTTCTTATTATTGATCTCTATTATTGAAAAAGTGCCTTAATATCCTCCCTATCTGTGCTCCTCAAAATCTTCTACACCCTTATCTTCTACACCTCTGTCTATACCCTCTCAACATTTGCTGCTGCGACGAAAATAACTCCAGTTTATCCAATCTTTCCTTCCAGCGCAGACAACATCCTGATAGCAAAGTGTGAGGCTGGATGAACACAGCAGGCCAAGCAGCATCTTAGGAGTACAAAAGCTGACGTTTCAGGCCTAGACTCTTCATCAGAGAGGGGGATGGGGAGAGGGAACTGGAATAAATAGGGAGAGAGGGGGAGGTGGACCGAGGATGGAGACAAAACAAGATAGGTAGAGAGGAGAGTATAGGTGAGGAGGTAGGGAGGGGATAGGTCAGTCCAGGGAAGATGGACAGGTCAAGGAGGCGGGATGAGGATAGTAGGTAGGAAATGGAGGTGCGGCTTGAGGTGGGAGGAAGGGATGGGTGAGAGGAAGAACAGGTTAGGGAAGCAGAGACAGGCTGTGCTGGTTTTGGGATGCAGTGGGGGGAGGGGACGAGCTGGGCTGGTTTTGTGATGCAGTGGGGTGAGGGGAAGAACTGGGCTGGTTTTGGGATGCAGTGGGGAAAGGGGAGATTTTGAAGCTTGTGAAGTCCACATTGATACCATTGGGCTGCAGGGTTCCAAAGCGGAATATGAGTTGCTGTTCCTGCAACCTTCAGGTGGCATCATTGTGGCACTGCAGGAGGCCCATGATGGAGGTGTCGTCTGAGGAATGGGAGGGGTAGTTGAAATGGTTCGCGACTGGGAGGTGCAATTGTTTGTTGGTAACCGAGCGGAAGTGTTCTGCAAAGCGGTCCCCAAACCAGGGTACAATGGATACAATATACTGCATTGACAGATGTGCAGGTGAACATCTGCTTAGTATGGAAGGTCATCTTGGGGCCTGGGATAGGGGTGAGGGAGGAGGTGTGGGGGCAAGTGTAGCATTTCCTGCTGTTGCAGCGGAAGGTGCCGGGTGTGGTGGGGTTGGAGGGGAGTGTGGAGTTGACAAGGGAGTCGCGAAGAGAGTGGTCTCTCCGGAAGGCAGACAAGGGTGGGGATAGAAAAATAGCTTGGATGGTGGGGTCAGATTGTAGATGGCAGAAGCGTCGGAGGATGATACGTTGTATCCGGAGGTTTGTGGGGTGGTATGTGAGAACGAGGGGGATCCTCTGGGGGCGGTTGTGGTGGGGGCAGGGTGTGACCGATGTGTTGCGGGAAATGCGGGAGACGCGGTCAAGGGCGTTCTCGACCACTGCGGGGGGAAAGTTGTGGTCCTTGAAGAACGTGGACATCTGGGATGTGCAGAAGTGGAATGCCTCTTCCTGGGAGAAGATGCAGCGGAGGCAGAGGAATTGGGAATAGGGGATGGAATTTTTGCAGGAGGGTGGGTGGGAGGAGGTGTATTCTAGGTAACTGTCGGAGTCAGTGGGCTTGAAATGGAAATGAGTTTCTAGCTGGTTACCTGAGATGGAGACTGAGAGGTCCAGGAAAGTGAGGGGTGTGTTGGAGATGGCCCAGGTGAACTTGAGGTTGTGGTGGAAGGTGTTGGTAAAGTGGATGAACTGTTCGAGCTCCTCTGGGGAGCAAGAGGCGGTGCCGATACAGTCATCAATGTAACGGAGGAAGAGGTGGGGTTTGGCGACTGTGTAGGTGCGGAAGAGGGACTGTTCCACGTTGCCTACAAAGAGGCAGTCTAAGCTTGGACCCATGCGGGTACCCATGGACACCCCCTTTGTCTGAGTCAAGCAGATGTTCACCTGCACATCTGCCAATGTGGTATGTTGTATCCATTGTACCCGGTGTGGCTTCTCTACATTGGGGAAACGAAGTGGAGGCTTGGGGACCGCTTTGCAGAACACCTCCGCTTGGTTCGCAACAAACAACTGCACCTCCCAGTCGAGAACCATTTCAACTAACCCTCCCATTTCTCAGACGACATGTCCATCACGGGCCTCCTGCAGTGCCACAATGATGCCACCCGAAGGTTGCAGGAACAGCAACTCATATTCCGCTTTGGAACCCTGCAGCCCAATGGTATCAATGTGGACTTCACCAGTTTCAAAATCTCCCCTTTCCCCACTGCATCCCAAAACCAGCCCAGTTCGTCCCCTCCCCCCACTGCATCCCAAAACAACCACAGCTCGTCCCCTCCCCCCACTGCATCCCAAAACCAGCACAGCCTGTCTCTGCTTCCCTAACCTGTTCTTCCTCTCACCTATCCCTTCCTCCCACCTCAAGCCGCACCTCCATTTCCTACCTACCAACCTCATCCCACCTCCTTGACCTGTCCGTCTTCCCTGGACTGACCTATCCCCTCCCTACCTCCTCACTTATACTCTCCTCTCTATCTATCTTCTTTTGTCTCCATCTTCGGTCTGCCTCCCCCTCTCTCCCTATTTATTCCAGTTCCCTCTCCCCATCCTCCTCTCTGATGAAGGGTCTAGGCCCGAAACGTCAGCTTTTGTGCTCCTAAGATGCTGCTTGGCCTGCTGTGTTCATCCAGCTCCACACTTTGTTATCTTGGATTCTCCAGCATCTGCAGTTCCCATTATCACTGATACAACATCCTGGTAATTCTTGTTTGTGTCCTCTCAAATGTAATCATGTCGTTCCTTTAATTTGGTGGCCAGAACTACACTCAGTCCTTCAGTTGTGGCCTTATGAACAGTTTATACTGTTCCAGTATATCCTTCTTGCACTTCTATGTCATGCCTCGACGAATAAAGACCAGTGTACCATAGTCCTTCATAACCACCTTTTCAAACTGCCATGCTATCTTTCAGGGTCTGTGGATATGTATTCTATGGTTTCTCTGATCTTCACTATTTTCCAGGATCCTACTATTCAAAATGCAGCCCCTTGCCTTGTTAGTCCTCCCTGTATTCATTTCCACATACTTTTCTGGTTGATTTCTATTTGCCAGCATTCTATCCAAATGACTACAAAAGTCTGATGAAGGGTCTGGGCCCGAAACATCAGCTTTTGTGCTCCTGAGATGCTGCTGGGCCTGCTGTGTTCATCCAGCTTCACTCTTTGTTATCTATTGATATCGTTCTCTGGTTTACTGCTGCCTCACCATTTATCACTCAAACAATTTTCATGTCATCCTCAAACTTTTTGATCATACTTCCTTTGATAATAGACTTTCCACTAAAAGGCCTTCAATTCCCATGGGAATCGGCAGCAATGGCAACTACCAATCCTTGCTAGCTCCAAAAACAATTCAAATCTTTTCCAACAGCACAATTTTCAGTACTTCCCCTGACTCTAAAGCAGCAAAAAAAACCCAATAGGGCCTCCTCTGAAATCCCCATGCCAATACATTTAACTAAGTAAATCAATGCTTATGGAGCCGCGCATGCACTTGAACGCATGTTCAGCTGAGAATGTTAAAGAACAGGTATTAGACAGATCTGTGAAAGGTTAGATAGTGACTGACAGACTTACACAGTTTGCTTGTTTCTGCCACATGCCAGGCAACTTTCTAAACTTGTCACACCATGTGGATTATGCAGGAAGAGCCCACAAATGAATTCACTGCCACTTTCAGCATCGGTAGATTTTCGTAGAAAAATCACAATCAGTTTTGCAGAATTCCCTATTACATTCTTGATGTCTAAGAAGCTACTTACTCTATTGCCTTCACTTCAGTAGAAAGATAATTGTTTGAAGCCAGGAGATAATCTCATGCCTATACATAGCACACAGATTGGAACCCACCATGTGGGTAAATTCAAATCTTCAGGTTGCACCTCTCATGCAACGTGACCCATGTGTAAGTTTGAGTAATGTTTGGAACATTTAATTCTGTCTTGAAACTGACCAAGGTGGGTATAAAGCATTTTCTATGAGCAGTAGTCAATTTATTAAGTAGAATAAAAATTAGTGCAACAAAATATTACTTAGCAAAGTGTTAGCTCTTGTTCTTAATCTGTTCTGAAGAACACTAACCATATTTATCTAATTGATCTGGACACGATCTCCAGCTGTATGCCTGTTATTGCTTTTTTTGTAGCTATTGTATATTTGTCAGTTATGAGTTATCTATTTTTATATTAGCTCTGTACCAGCAGTCACAAACTCTCCTTCTTATCCCCATTTTTGAGTCCACCCTTGAACTGTGTTAAGTGATTGAATATTTTTTTCCTGAAACTGGATAAAGCCTCATCTCAGACATATCATTTAATTTGCTATTATTTTGTTATTCACCTGATTAACTTATGATGATTTCATCAATAGCATTACTGTATTAACTTACATGTCTCCCCTGCATGACATTTTTGGTTACATATTAGAACATCTTTCCCTGAAATATTAATCTAATGTTGTTCATTCTCTTTGTTTTTATCTTATTACATTGTGTAGTATATGAAAATACTTATTTAAGCTTACAATCAATGAAAAGCTAGAATATGCCCTAACCCAAGCTTTTACAGCAGCACTTTTTTTCCCTTCAACTGACCCTTATACATTTGAATCGTATCTTGATTACACCACTCTAAAATTATGCATAGTTTCTTGTCACAAAGTTTCATTGTTACGATCACATCACCAAATCTATGATAAAAACTGGCTGGGGTGCATTGTGTTTTTTATTTAAATAGTCCAGGTATGAGATCACAGGTATTTACTACAAGACTAAAGCGACAAAGTTCCTTAATTTTCAACAAATAAAGATAAAATTTACCATACAACTTTAAAACAGTAATACCATCAATAATGTGCGTACAACATTTATTCTATCATCCATAGTTAACCTGAGATAAGCCTGATGAAACAGGTAAACTGTGGTCAAATGTGCCACAGTACTCATCAAAGAATAAATGCAATGCAATCCTCTGGATTTCTCAGCAGCCCATAAGCATTAAGGACAATGCAAGCTATCAAATTTCAACAAAACTTTACAAGGAGTTCTAATTCTTCCCTTCCAAAGGCTTAATATTTTAATATGATCTTTTTCCCCCAAAGCTCTAGTACAGTAAAAGTGGTCTCAATGGTTGCTCACATTCTGATTGTTTATCTTCCTTTCCTGGCCAATACACCCCTGGATTCGAGAAACTGTACTCCAACTTTAAGTCACAGGTATTTTAGTTTTTCACAGACAGGTGCACTCTGCCCATATTACCCTTTAACTGTTCATCTGCGGGTCGTGAACCGTTTAAGTGACCTATTGAAAAACCTTGGAACAAGCAGAATTGAACATAGCAACCATTGAAACTCAAATATAGCAACTTCTTGGAACTCTCCATTCATTAATTGTTACAATGCTTACAGCTTGCTGGCTTACACGGACAAATTCCATGTAACAGAGTATTTTACCACACTATACTAACCTATACATTAACTTTGTAAATATATGGAATTACTGATCACCATTGAAAAGAATATTGTGGGAACTGTAACTTTAACTCAGATCTGCTGGCTCAACAGCACATACATAATGTTATCTCAGCAGCACCTTATGCCAGTATCATCTAAGACAGGTACCTGTCTTATGAAATACCACAACTGTGAAGAGAAAATATTTTCGCTGTTGGGTAATCACCGGAACACAACATCCTATGCTATATATAAGACATCAAAGGTACAATGGCATAGTCACATGCATTTTGAGATGTTTTTTCATTAGCCTAAGTGCTTTAAAAGTCAGGCACCATTGTTAGATATAGTATTCAATGTCACAACTTTAAACATTGTCTCCATAACTAACCCATTTTTATGTGTGCGTATGTATGTGACTGAAACTTACAGATAGTAACATGTGACAATCACAAAAAGCAGCAGTATTGCATCCAACTAGATATAATAGCCCTACAGAATTATCTGCAGAAATTCAACAAACAGTATTTAGAAAATATTTTTAATTACAGAATCACATACTCTTACTTTCTTCATGACAGAGAAAATAGATTTATTTCCTGCCAGTACATTTTCCACTTTCAAAGTTTTATTTTCTTCCAATTGACCGATGTTCACTTAATTATTTTCACATCTTCACCTTTCCTAGGTAATCTCATTCACGGCTATAGCCAGTCTTCATGTATTTCCGAAAAGCATGTCTAAATGTAATATTCCTCCACCAAAAGTGGTCAACATTTAGACTGTCCATCCGAATGGTAATGGGACAACCAGAATGGGAGGTTATTAAAATGCTACTGTTAAATACAACGTAGTCCTCTTGTAAACCTCACAGAAAAGCTAAAAAAAACTTAAAATTAACCTGTATAAAAAGAGCATCAGTTCTTTACCAATAATTTCAATCACAAACCTGTAATGTTCATCATCAAGAAAGACAAAGGCAGCATCCACTTGAAAACACCATCAACTGCAAGTTGCCTTCCAAATCAAATATTAAGTTGATTTAGGAATATATCGCTGTTTCTGTAATGACACTGGGTCAAATTCCCAGAGCATAGTACCTCACATCATTACAACAGTACCTTCACTGTATGGTCTGCCAAAGTTGGTTGAACACCACTAACTCAAAAGTAGTTAAGGACAGAAAAGAAGTATTTGTTGTACCAGAACAGCCCACATCCCATGAACCAGTGCCTCTGATCCTTCAATATGGCCATAAGATGGAACAGAGGGCATGGAGAGAGCAGCCTCTATACCATTCCCTCTGACAATTTGGACCCGGGCTCCTTCATACTCCTTCAGAGTGGCAGGAAGAAATCTAGCAGACAGCCAATGCAGCCAGCATCATGTTATAATAGTCAATTCTCCATTCTCCTGTATGTTTAACCATCAAGGGATTTATTTTCCACCTCACCCTCCAGTGAGATGGTGATCAAGAGATCCTTACAAATACAAACTCAATAAAACCAGCAAGTGCTGGGATTACCCAATAGCATCTATGGAGACAGAAACAGTGATTAGATGAGGAAGGAGCAAAAAGAAAGATCCACAGTATAGCAGGCACGAGGATGAAATATCAAGTGACAAAAGGGCTAATGGTGCATGGACAAGTTGTGTAGTAGTAGCACACAGAAACAAAAATTGTAACAAGGGTATGTTCAAACCACAGGATCATGCACTAATACAGTCCAAAAATGAAAAATAAAAGGGAAATGCATTTTAATTAGATGTATATATTTTCCTGAGATCAGGCTTTATGTTGAGTAGTTCATGTACTAGGTTTTTATCTTCAGAGTATCCTAGAGGAAATTAAGAGAGTCATACCAGACAAAAATCTCCTGACAGTGAGATCATGTGCACTCTAGAACATTGCTAACCGCAAGAGTTCAGATTTTAATTTATTCAAAAGATTGCTTAATGTTGTTAACTGGTTAGCTCTCTAAAGGGTTTAGTCTTAAATTAAAATATTTCTGACCTTTGTTGTAAATTGATAATCTAATGACTCATTGAGGCTGAATTCTTGTGATGCCATTTAACTCAACTGTTTGGATTTAAGTGGGAAGACCATGCCAATGATCATGACCGAATTTTTCTACAAGCTATTTGAAAATGTATACATTCCTGATAAAACCTGTACACTGACCAATTTGTCTGTCTCACTGTTATTCAGAAGAAAAGCAATTCATGTCAGGTTTCGTTAGTTGCAGAAAAACGCCCCTTTTTTCAGTAACACAGTTTTAACAAAAGACAGAGGATAGAAAGAATTTTTAATCTACCACCATATGACATAATACTATTTTCCTCTGAAAACAATCAAAGTATCAATTCAAATATTCACAATTGAGACAAAAAATAAATGGCTTGATGCAGATATATTGGTTAGAGAAAGAATATTGACAGGGTTAGCAAAATGCTGAAGAACAAGAATCTAGATTTCAACAGCAGGTAAACTCGTCCCTATTAGTGATAATGGGAACTGCAGATGCTGGAGAATCCAAGATAATAAAGTGTGGAGTTGGATGAACACAGCAGGCCAAGCAGCATCTCAGGAGCACAAAAGCTGACATTTCGGGCCTAGACCCTTCATCAGCTTTTGTGCTCCTGAGATGCTGCTTAGCCTGCTGTGTTCATCCAGCGCCACACTTTGTTATCTTAAACTCATTCCTATTGTTCTTATTATTAGCAGTGATGAAACATTGTTTTTTTATGGGGTGCTGATCATTCATCAAGTTAATAGCTGGTTTGTGGAACCTGTTTTGTATGTTTTTCTGACAGAAAGGGAAAGAGTGAGGTTTTGTGTGTGTGTGTGTGTGTGAGAGAGAGAGAGAGAGGCAGAGAGTGTGAGTGGAAGAGAGAGAAAGTCAGAGAGAAAGAAAGGAAAAGGCGGATATTTTCTGTTTGGAGACTTTGAGTGCTTTCCACTACTCCCCTGATACTTACAGCTTTTAATGCTGCAGTACAACCAGTCCGAGAGCTAACATCAGGCAGAATTTCCTTCACCAAAAAGACTTCTGATGAGATTCAATCTTGAACTTTCCCCCTCACTGCTTCAAAAAAGCAACATGATATGACACAACTCAAGCAATATGCAGCACTTGATTTTGAAGTTGCAAACCTCTTCTGGTATTTTAGTTAATTTGATTTTAATTTATAGTCCAAAAAAAGAAAAATATAAATAATTTCTGACATGCTACCATCCTTTCATCACCTCAATGTAATGCACATATGGAACAATGCAAGCAAGTTATATTTATTCATCTCCATTTAGTCCTTACAAAGGATTTAAACACTTGTTTTGTCATTTACCTCCAAAACTTCTAAAATATTTCAACACTATTACATTCTTGATAATATGTTTGCTATTACATTATCCTTTCCAGAAAGATGGAACAAAAACAAACAATGCATGTGAAGCAAGTGGATTACAGTCGCTAAATACGATTGCTTATTTGCAATTATGGCAGACGTCGACTTGAAATTGTTGAATGCAAGTAATGATTCCTAAATCTCATTTTCTATTTCGATGTTATTTCTGATTTTGATTGAATATCTTAGGAAAAAAATACACACCTGTCTTCTTTATTTCTGATTCACTAATTTGCAGTAAGCCGGCACCTATCCCAAAATCATGAGCATTAATGTCATTTTAAAAGTTTTGTAAAATCAGGGGGTTTGTCAACAGTCATTTATGTATTTAAATTGATTCAGATTCTCAAAGGCTGCTTGGCATTCCTGCTGACCACACCACCTTTATCTTTGTTGGTCACAAATCTCCTATAAGTATAGATACTTGGTTGAAGTTAGGTGAACATTTCTGATAAAATACACCAGTTCACAGAAATATCATGATTTCCCAATTAAGATTAAGAACTATGAGCTTTATTAAAGACTTCACTTTCACTGTTCATGGCATCATTTGCACCTGCCCTGTGATATGCCCTATGTATGTTACATTTGCGTATGTGAATCTCTCATAGTGAGCAGTATTACTAAGTCAGCTGACTAATTGCACAAATAAGTCTTCTAATTGTTTTTATGGTTCTTCGTTGGCGCGACTGTATTTATTATCATTTTCTAATCAAAGTTAGGCACTTTAGTTAAGTTTTGATTCATAAGTCTTTGGAATGTGGTCGGCACATTTTTAAACCTGAGTGGGATCATTCAACATTGGTGTGACCCACACATGTAACAAAGGTCATTATCTTCAGAGCTTATGATAGCTTCTTCATTGAGTCCTCACACAACTAAGTTAAGAATTTGTCAGCTTTGAATAACCCTTTCAGGGTTTCAATCAAATATCTCCAAATTAGAACTTGCCAAATAAACTCCGAATAATGATGTAGCTTATTTCATAACAGTTCTAAACCATCTCCCTTCTGTAGGGTCAACTGTTTAACATATTCAGCTTCAGTCAAAATAGCTGCAAAACTGAAACCAGAAGAGTTTTGTTCAAGCTATTGGCTTTCCCTTCTGCCAAGGTCACAATTTTAACCATTTTAGCTGCAGTTAAGTGAATGACTGTTCATTATGAAAAACAAAGCACTCTGAATGCTATAAACAAGAAACAAAAACAGAAGTTGCTGGAAAAGCTCAACAGGTCTGGCAGCATCCATGAAGAGAAATCAGAACTAACATTTCGGTCTCATGACCCTTCCTCAGGACTGATGATAGCTAGAAAAATGTTGGTTTATATGCAGAAGATAGGGGTGGGGAGAAGGAGGTAAGCAGTAAAAATAGGTGTGGAAGGGGTAAGGAGTAAATGCTAGGTGGGGATTGATATAACTGTTCATTATGCTTATTCACAGAGTTCTCCACATAATCCTCCAAGAATTATCTCTTGGGTCCTGACCCAAAACATTGATTGGGTTAGGGTTAGGCTTGGGGTTAGGGTTGGGGTTTGGGTTAAAGTTAGGGTTAAGGTTAGGGTTAGGGTGAGGATTAGGGTTACTCCTCTGTTGCCGCCTGACCTGCTGTGTTCCTCCAGCTCTATGCTGTGTTGTCGCTATCTCTTTCTTGTCATTTTTTAAAGCACTGTGATGAGACATACACTTATAAATTAATCATTGAACTTCTACGTCGAAACAGACAAATTCGTATGCCACTAGTTCAAAGTCCACCCTAGGAAATCACCTGATTGAACCGAACCAAAGCAGTTAGATTTCACCCATAGAATTCATTTCTGAGTTGGATTGTTCTATTGTTTCCATTGAAGTGAACCAGATTCTTACCCAGATAGCAGGAACTGCCAATGCTGGTGAATCTGAGATAACATGGTGTGAAGCAGGCCAAGCAGGATCAGAGGAGCAGGAAAGTTCATGTTTCCGGTCGAGGCTCTTCTTCAGAAACGGGGGAGGGGAAGGGGATTTTGAAATAAATAGGGAGAGAGGGGAAGGCGGATAGAAGATGGATAAAGGAGAAGATAGGCTCAGAGGAGGCAGAGAGATCAAAGAAACGTGGTAAGAGACAGCAAAAGTGAATATGGGTGGGGATTTAGGGAGGGGATAGGTTGGTCCAGGGAGGACGGACAGGTCAAGGAGGTGGGATGAGGTTAGTGGGTGGGAGATTGGGGTGAGACTTATGTTGGGATGAATAGTTAAGGAGGCAGGGACCAGCTGGGCTGGTTTTGGGATGCGGTTAGGAGAGGGGGCGATTTTGAAGCTTGTGATATTCACATTGATGCCCTTGGGTTGCAGGGTTCCTAAGCAAAATATGAGATGCCGTTCCTGCATCTTTTGGGTGGCGTCATTGTGACAATGCAGGAGGCCCAGGATCGACATGTTGTCCAAGGAGCCGATGGGGATGCAGTTGAAATGGTTCGCGACTGGGAGGTGTAGTTGTTTGTTGCGAACTGAGCGTAGGTGTTCTGCAAAGCGGTCCCCAAGTCTCCGCCTGGTTTCCCCGATGTAGAGGAAGCCACAATGGGAACAGTGGATACAGTATATCACATTAACAGATGTGTGGGTGAACAAGCTTTAAAATCTCCCCTCCCCTGACCGCGTCCCAAAATCAGCCCAACTTGTCCCCGCCTCCCTAACTATTCATCCCACCTTAAGCCCCACCCTCATCTCCAACCCACTAACCTCATCCTGCCTCCTTGACGGTCCATCCTCCCTGGACCAACCTATCCCTTCCCTAACTCCCCACCTACATTCACCTTCACTGGCTCTAACCCCATCTCTTTGACCTGTCGGTCTCCTCTCAACCTATCTCCTCCTTTATCCATCTTCTGTCCGCCTCCCCCTGTCTCCCTATTTACTTCAGAATCCCCTTCCCCTCCCCCATTTCTGAAGAAGGGCCTCGACCCAAAACGTCAACTTTCCTGCTCCTCTGATGCTTCCTGTCCCGCTACTATCATCCAGCTTCACACCGTGCTATCTTAGATTCTTACCCAGCTCCTTGGTTTTAAAGACTGCATTGCTAAGATTGGAGGTGCCGCATTCCTTTCTAAGGTTGATATATTCATTAAACCTTGAAGAGCAGAACCATGTAACCAATGACATTTATGTGTTCGTCTCCAACCCAATGACCAACTTCATGTCAATATGTATTGGTTGCTGATCTTTCACTGCCAATAGGTCATAATTCTGAGAATCCCTTCCTAAAAGCATTGACATTATGACCATGTTAGATGGACTCCAAGTAGATACCTCACCATCACCTTCTCAATAATCAACTGCAATGGTCTATGCCAAACAGAGATCACAGGTTCCTTGAATATTTCATTGCAACATGCAACCCAACTGGTCAGCTGAGAAGAAAATCAAGTATTTTATCAAATCTAACCAATGCCTTTGCATCCTTACTCTACCTGACAACTCAAAAATCAATCATTACTTTTATCATGCGAGCAACTGAAAAATATGAATGCAATCTCACCATTTCTTTTAGAAAATGCTTGGTCAGTTCCTTGACTATAGCAGTGTAGGTGTACAGCACAATCTATTTTGTATCTTGGTGATTTTTTTTAATCATTGGCACTGTTTCAATGTTTGCAGTGGCTTCAGATTTTGGTGAACTATAACATGCCAGGTAATAGTGTACTTCCCATTATATCTTGTCATCCATCTCAGTTTACCTTGAAATTCCATTGCAGTATTAAACTCTGCAGCCTATTTTAGATGCCATTCTTGCCAGAATCAGTTTGGCACCTCATAACTCAGTATTTGAGTTCTGAGCCAACAGTGAAAATATAAACCATATTATTTATTGGAAGCTGAAAGTTTTAGTTTCTCACATTTGACCATAAATTGTTTTGTTGAAGTTTTTGTCTTGAAGTCACTCAGACCTTCATAAGAATAAGAATACCAATTTAAAGGGAACAAAATATCTTACACTGTACAGAAGGAGGGTGCTGATTGTTTGGCAACTGGTCTTTGACTAGTAGAAGAACTACTATGAAGAATTTGTCAATTCAATGATGAATGACAATATGGCTGCTGGGCCTTTTTAATTTGAAGTAGACAGTTGACTCTGATTGGTCAAAGCTTTGTTCTGAAAAATCAATCATACCATAGCTGTCAGCTATTTTGCTCATTTGAAACAGACAATATGTGTGAATTGTCTTTCTGGCTGCAAAACTCAGGGTTCCTAGTATTAATCTATGTATTTTTACGTGCATGTAAGTGTGCTAATTTGTAATCCTAAATTGCTTGTTGCTTTGGCTTAGTCCTCTAAAGATGGCACCTCACAGAGAAGTATTCTCTGAATATCCTGAAATGTGAAAGTGTTTCCGACTGATCGAGCACACATATATTGCTGGACTCCAACAATATGCCTGATTTTCACATGCAGGGCAAAATATTCACTTGCCAACCTGTCAGTGCCCCCTTCTTATCCAGTACAAAACATGATATTCCCTTTTGCCTTGGTATTCTCTGAAGAGAGTTAGAGGAAACGTTTTGGCAAAATTTGTCTTTTCTTCCAGCAACACAAAATAACTAAATGCGAATTTAATGTCATAAAGCGTTTGAAAAAGAAAAGTAACCCATGTGGTTAAGAAAATATCAACCACATTAATAGGGGAATTCTACAGATTACACATCTACACTTGTTTTTAGCCATTGCTTGTAGCCATATATTTGTTTTTTTTTAACTCATTAATGGGATTTGGGCATTTTTGGCTGTGGCAGTAGTTATTGCCTGTCTCAAATTGCTTTTGAGAAGCTGGACGTGAGTTACCTCCTTGAAACGTTACAATCTGTTTATTGTCAATAGATCCACAGTGCCATTATAGAGGCAATCCAAATTTTGACCCAATGACAATGAAGGAATGACAATGTGGTATGTGGTTTGGAGGGGAATTTATCGGTGGTGGTATTCCAATGCGTCTTAATCTTACAGATGGCAATGGGCATGGGTTTGGAGTGTGCTTTCTAAGAAGTCTTGTTTAATTTAGTTTGTATTCACTGTTGCTACTGAGTGTCAGTGTTGGAGGAAGTGGGTGAGTGGGAACAAAGTGCCAAACAAATGAGCTTCTTTGTCCCGGATGGTGTCAAGTTTCTCGAGTATTGTTGGAGCCGCACTCATCCAGGCCAATGGGGGTATTCCATCACAGTACTGACTTAAGTCTTGAAGAAGGAGAACAGGCTTTGGGAATCAGGAAGTGAGTTACACTACAGGATTTCTTGCCTCGAATCTGCTCTTGTAGCCACTGTATTTATATAGGTAATCCAATCAGTTACTTTTCAATGGTGATGTTCAGGATGTTGATAGTGAGTAATTCAATGATGGTAATGCCATTGAATGTCAAAGGATGATAGTTTGATTCCCTCTTGTCAGAGATGGTCGCTGTGTGACATAAAAGTTATTTCCCATTTTTCAGCCCAAGTCTGGATATTGCCAAGTGTTCTTATATATGGATTTGGACTGCTTCGGATTCTGAGGGATTGTAAATGGTGCTGAACATTGTGCAAATGTCAGCAAACACTACCACTCCTGATGTAGGAATATGATAGACAGAATATAATTGATGAAGCAACTACCCTGAGGCATTTCATGCAGAATTATTCAGTTTCTTGTAATAAAGAAACTGCTTTCCCCATACTGGATATATTTTCTTCTATTTTAAATGATGTCCTCCTCAGTTTTGAATGTTGTCCTTTATCTATCGTAGTCATGCCCTTTGCACTTGAAGTATCTACCAGCATAATACATGAGTTGGTGTGCCTTTCCATGAATATGATTTAGCTGTTGACGAACAGCACCTTTGTACATGCCAATAGTTTTAACGAATGAGTTTCTCCTCTCTCAGTACATGTCCTCTGAATGAAAATCCCTTATGCTGAATAGAATCTTGTCTTTAATTAGATTGTCTTTTCATGATGCAAATTGACATGATTCTGCAAGCTGGGTTAATTAGGTCGTATGTTGATCACTGAATTCCTTTACACTGCTTTTCTAATCAATCTGTTGAGAAATGTTAGTACATACACCTGGAGTATGTAAGCCTTGAGCCTTTGCCTCCTGGTCCTGATAAAGAAACACTACTATTGCACCACAAGAAGGACCCCCAGCTGGAATCTTTTACAACATGTGTCCCCATTATGGCCCAGTGGTTAGCCCTGCTGCCTCATATTGCCAAAGAACAGGGTTTGATTCCATCCTTAGGTGTCTATCTGTGTAGAGTTTACACATTCTCCCATGTCTATGTTGGCTTCCTCAAGGTGCTCTGGTTTCCTCCAACAGTCCAAAGATGTGCAGGTTGGGTAGATTGGGCATGCTAAATTGTCCATAGTGTCCAAGGATGTGTAGATTAGGTGGGTTAGCTTTGAGGAATGTGGAGTTATGGGGATAGGGTAGGGGGGATGAGTCTGAGTGGGATACTCTTCAGAGGGTGTGTAGATTTGATGGGCCAAATGGCCTGCTCCCACACTGTAGGTATTTATGAATGGTTCATACATTGTGCAGAATTAAGTGTTCTAACTGTACCTTCAAAATTTTCAGAATTTCTGAGGATTTTTTTGCATATTGTTCAGAGAGATTCACGATGGAATATATGTTGAAACAATCACTTCCCAATAAGTTTTGTGAGGTGTACTTCTTTTGGCTTGTGAAATAAATCTGTAGCTATTTTGTAATTTTGCCATTACGCATGATATAACCACCAGTTTTGCTTCATGTCACCTTTCATTTTCACCAAAGTTGTGAAAGTAAAAGCTGCAATTTAAAAAAAAATTTTTTAGTTCAGCTGTGTCCTGTTACTTTATTGTATTTCAATTTATTTTAGTGTCTTTTGTTGTTCCAAACATTTCTGTGTCTCTCTTTCAGTAGCTATTCCTTTTTATGTACTCAATCTCAGCTTCACTTCTGATACCATGTTCTGAGCACAACAAAGAGCAGTCTGGACAGAACAAATCCTTCGTTGAAGTTTCTGAAAAATGGCTTCCTGCAATATTAGTACTTCATGGTAGAGGTCACTTGACTATGGTAGACCAGAAAAGACATTCGTACATGGTTGTACTTCACTTAAAACACCCACGCTGTCTTTTTACAGACTACACTTGGGATTCATTTACATGCCATGCACGTTCAAAAATGTAAAACCTTTATAATTGCAGTCTACCTTTATGATGAAGTCAGCAGTGCACAAAGCATCAGGCACTCAGTTAATGATCATTAAAAGGCGAACAAAAGCACTTTTATGCAGTTGTCTCTAAGATACAGTTTTCTTTGCTGAATTCTGAATCATGAGCTGTGAGTTGCAAAATGACAAGGATGAGTGGAGTGAAAGAGAGAGAGTGGTCTAGAATGCTGGAAGTAAAGGTTGGAATCTTGGTTGTGGAATGATTTGAAAGCATTTTTTGAGTGAAATCTATAGGTACACATATGTCTTCATAACTCCACTTGACATTTTCAAATAGTTCAGTTGAAGGACTACTTATTAATCACATATGCCCAATATTCCTGCAAGAGGAAAGGATGTGACAATGAAAGGTTTTGCTGCTGAGCAATAGGAGGCAGCACAAAAGGGGGAGGCTGGTTACTTTGTAGTCATCCAGGAAATGCATTGTAATCGAGGCACACGAATTGGTAGCAAAACTGTGGCTGTGAATCAGAGGCTGACTTTCCTGTCAGGTAGTTGCCTCCGAGCCTGCCGCTTGCTAATGACAGGTCTCACCAGGGAAATGTTTCCTTTGCTATGATTCTTGAGCTCCTCACGGCCTCTTAGCTTTTTAATTTGAATCTCATGAGAAACATGAACGGTCAAGAGTGGAGGTGTCACATAATTCTGGTGACAGTTTCCGGAATGGTAAATTACTGTTAAAATTCTGCTAGCAAATTTTGTTTCTCTCCCCACAGAAGGCATTCAGTCTGTTGTTGTTAGCAATGTTTTTACTCTTTTCCTTCTCATACTCTTTTCCTTCTCATAATCTTCCTTTCAAACTGCCCATTTGTAACAAATCAGCTGAAACTAGTCATGACCATAATTGCACAGTTTACACTATGCACAATGCTTAATTAGGCCTGTTAACTTCTAACGCAAATGAATTGTTTTTCTTTAACTGATATGTTCAATGCTGTGCTGCTGTGTACAGAATAGTGTCCTTTGGGTAGATTTTTTTTCCTGTTGTTAGTTTTGATATCAATGTTAGTCCACTTTTTAATGTGTTACATTTATTTCAGAAAGTCTAGGATGTATTGCTTCCAGCAGAAGGAAATACATATGCATCAAGTAGTAAATTGTAAGGAAACGTTGGTGATCAAAAATGCCAGAAAGTACAAGAGGAATCTGGATAGATCTTTGTCAGAGGAAATAATTGACAGAAAGTTGAGATGGAGCCATGCCAGTCCTTCTGAAAATGTGAAGACCGGTGTTAATGATCCTCTCTATGTCATACCGAAAGAAGAAAGCAAAATCCTGGTCCCTTGACAACCACAGAAAGTCACAAAGTAATTTGCTATCAATGAAGTTCTTTGAATTAACTTTTATGATGTAGGAAATGCTACAGTCAAATAGAACACCAAGATATTAATGAACATCAATGTGATGATGACCAGTTTACCAGTTTTGATTTTCAAAAAAATATTAGCCAGAGCACTGGAGATTATTCCTTTGCTCTCAAGAGTGTCTTTTGATCATTGATATCGAACTGAGAGAATTTTTCAGTTGAACATTTCACCTAGAAGATCTTGCCTCTAGTATCGTATTAAAGATAAATTGAAATTTTATGCTCTTGCTTCTTAAGTGGAACTGAAGCCCACTTTATCTGATTTGAAGGAGCATGTTGCATACTGAGCTACAACAGTCACACTTTACACACACTTGATCATTGATGTAATACTTTACACACACTTGTTCATTGATGTAATATGTTGCTTTACATTTCTCAGGACTATTGACGGTGCTCCATGGGTATCGGAGCAAAATTAGCATCGATGATGTATTTTTGAAGAAGTGTAGTTACTGTGATAATGGAGTAAATTGCACACAGCATGTTATCAGAAACAGTAATGCAGTAATGCCCATACAATCTGTTCTAGTGATGTTGGTTTAGATACAAATATAGGTAGGTTTTCAGGGGGATTTAACTGTTCTTCTTTCAAAAAAAAGGATATTTGCTTCCATCTAAAATAGCAAATGGGATCTTGGCTTAACATATCATTAAAAAAACTGCGCCTTCGATACTGCAGCTCTCTGTCGGTACTGAACCTCATTAAAGTCAGATATAATTATAAGTTTGTTAGCACAGCTCATGGACTTTGATTTTCCAAAGGAAAGATGGGTGGGAGGGTGAACTGTGACGCAGATGCAGAGATCCTTCAGCATGATCTCAACAGGTTGGGTGAGTGGGCAAATCAATGGTAGGTGCAGCATATTTTGGATAAATGTGAGGTTATTCACTTTGGAAGCAAAAACAAGAAGGCAGATTACTATCTGAATGGTTGTAAACTGGGAGGGGGGAGAGTGTAGCAGGGCCTGGGTGTCCTTGTGCACCAGTTGCTGAGGGTAAGCATGCAGGTGCAGCAGAATGTAAAGAAGGCAAATAATATGTTGGTCTTCAATGTGAGAGGTTTCAAGTACAGGAGCAGGGATGTGTTGTTGCAGTTACACAAGGCCTTGGTGAAACCACACCTGAAATATTGAGTGCACCTGAAGAAGGATGCTCTTGCTCTTGAGGAAGTGCAGCGAAAGTTTATCAGGCTGATGCTGGGGATGGCGGGTCTGATGTATTAAAAGGGATTGACTTGGTTGGGATTTTTTCACTAGAGTTCAGATGAATGAGAGAGGAATCTCATACAGACTTATAAAATTCCAACAGGGCTGGGCAGGGTAGATACAGGGAGGGTGTTCCTGATCGTGGTTGTGTCCAGAACCAGGGGTCACAGTATGAGGATTTGGGGTAGACGATTTAAGCAGGAGATGAGAAGTCATTTCTTCACCCAAGAGTGGTGAGCCTGTGGAATTCATTACCACAGGAAATAGTTGATGACAAAACATTGAATATATTCAAGAGGTAACTAGATATTGCACTTGGGACGAGTGCAATCAAAGGTTTTGGGGTGAAAGCAGGATTAGGCTATTGAGATGGACAATCAGTCATGTTCACAATGAATGATGGCACTGATTCAAAGGGCCAAATAGCTTCCTGATGCTCTTATTTTCTATGTTTCTATAGCTGTTGCAGCAGCACAGACAGAAGCTGTGTATCTTGACCACACAGCTGACTCACCAGAAGTTGTCCTAAAATATAGAACCTCTGATGTACAATTAACTGGCTTCTGAAAACTTGTGCAAAATGTTCCCAACGGTGACTTCAAATCAGAGGTGTCCAAGATTTCTGACAGATTTAATATGCGCCGAGGAAAAGTTAACTGTTATTCACATTGCAGCCTTCTCTATACTGGGGAGACAAGCTGCAAACTGGTTGACCGCTTTGTGGAACACCTACATCCTGTGTTCAAAAATGACTCCAAGTTTCCCCTTGCCTGCCACTTCAACACCGTGTTCCCTGGCCAAAATTTCTGTCTCATTTTTGCTGCAGAGCTCGAGGTAAGTTCAGCACGAACATCTCCTCTAGCTCCGCACTGTGTTGTGTCTGACTCCAGTGTTGGCAGTTCTTACTATCTCCGAGTGATCTCATTTTCTACTCTGGGGGCACTGCAATCTTCAGGACTGAATATCGAGTTCAATAATTTTAGAACCAGAATACTTCCTTACATGTACCTTACTCACCCTTACACCCCAGGCCCTTTCATGACATGGGTTGCTTTTAGCACTGCCAAACCTTTTCAGCTGCTTTTAGTCCTGATTATCAGGTATTTTACTTCCTTGTCTTCTCATCACCTGTCCTTTTTGTCTGCCTGACTATCTTTCTCTCTCTCTCACTCACTTTCCCTCCCCAACTTTCTCTGAGCTCTGACTGCACTTACCCATCCATTCACCCCCACCTCCCCACTCTGACCCCTTGTCTTCAACATTTATAGCACCCTTTCCTCGCTACTCTCAGGTCTGACAAAGGGTCATGGAAAGTGAAACATTAACTCTGATCACCCAGTGCAGTACTTCCTCAGTACTCCATCCTTATACGCCTGTTCCTAACTCTGCTGGTGACAGGAATTTTGTGAGGGATCAGCTGGGAGGCAGAAAAGGGCAGGAATAATTTCCTCCTTCCCCCTGCTCTGACCTAGTGAATATCTCATTTCAGGACTTTGTCAGCCAAGCTACTTTATCTCCCTGTTTTTATTTAATTCATGCATCGTGTCTAAAACCTGCATTTATCTTTCCTCCATTATTGCCATTGAGAAATGGCCCTGAGCACAGTCAAAGATGCCTGCCATCACTTTGCTGATGGCCAAGCAGAGCTTGACAGGGCAGTAATTGGCCTGATTGAATCTATCCTGTTCTTTGTAGAGAGGATATATCTGGGTAATTTTTCCCTTTGTTAAGTAGACCAGGAATGATCAAAACTTCTCGACTTATAAAGACCTTTACAGGAGACACTGAAAAGTTGTTTCACTGGCTGGCGAGTTGGGAATATGGGAAGATTGTCTCAGATAAGGAAAAATTATTAGGGGCTCTTCACACAAAGGGTTGTGAATTTTTGTAACCCTCTCCCCAAGAGGGTTGAGGATATTCCATCTCTGCACGATCCATGCCTGGGATTGATAGATTTCTGATTTTTATGGACATCAAAGGATATTGGAAGTGGGCAAAGTGGAGTTGAGCTTGAAGAACAGTCATCAATGTATTTAATGGCAGAGCAGGTTCAAATAGCTACATGGTGTCCTCTGTTCCTGTCTTCTGTGTAATTATCTTCAGAAAGCCAAATAAATCTCAGCCTCCAGGTCATCAAGTATTTCTAGGTTTTCTGATTGTGAAACAAATTCATAACATTTTCTTTATTAGTCAGGTCACTGGACTTTAATTTTCTCTCCAAGGCTCTGTATTGGTTTAACCTAACCACTTCATCATAGGACTTGTAAGACTCCTTATGTCTAGCTCGGCATTAAAAAAAACACTTCATTGACTGAAAAGAACTTTGAAATATACACTGATTAGGTGAGCTATTTCCTGAATGCATACTTTCCTTTAATTCTTTTCCTTATACATGGCATTTATGATTGTGACTTGCGTTGACGTGCATTCATATGCTACTGACCATTCTGGAGTTCTTTCCTAACTCGTCTCAAATCCTTAAACTTCACTTTCTAACTTGCAGCCATTCAAATAACAATGAAAGCGCAACATATATTTATATAGTGATGTTAACATCATGAAATGAACCAAAGTACTTTACAGGAATATTACACAATGGCAGCCGTCAGTTGCAAAAAATGATAGTGTTCATGTGAGAGTCAGCGCTATTTTAACATCTTTTGATGTGGCTCAGGATAAGCTAAACTGAGATATCAGTATGTGTCCCATTTAATGCAGATGATGACATTGAGCTGAGAAGGTACTCCTATTGTTGGCTTCTTACCGTCTCTTAGTTGTTCAAATCAACGGCCGTGATCTTTGCTTCTCACTTATAGAAGTCCTTCGAGCAGATGGATGGATGAAGATGATGCAATCCAGTGGTCAGTTCATTGCACAGATGTTCCTGGGGCAGTCAGCCATCATCCATGCAGTGAATGCTGTTGAGCTAGAGCACATGTCATTGGCTTGCCAATGAGTATGTGCTAGTGGAATCAGCATGGTCCATGATCAATCATTTGGGGGTCTTGCTCTGTTGAGAAATATCGATAATGCATCAGACACTGAAAAGTTAAAAACTGGTCAGACTTTTCTCCTGTCTAGCACACATTGCCCAGGTCTTGTTACTTTAGAGGAGTGCACAGAGGATGGACACTTGGTAAACTTGCAGTTTCATGTTCTGAGTCAGATTTTGGTTGTTTCTTTCTTACTCCCTTATTCAGCTTGGACATAAGCACTGCAGTGCTTGTGCTTCATGTATTGATTTCAGCATCATTAGTTAGATTACCAGTAATGGTAGTCCCTAGAGGGTGAAACTATTGATAACCTCCAGCATCATATTATCAATGCTCATAAATGATGGTGTAGCAACATCGAGGGCAATGACATTTGTTCTCCTGATTGTAACAGGTGAATGGAACACTGTAAGGCCCATGAGAAAGTGTCCATTTGCTACTGATAGTGTTTCCCAGTAATGAAGTAGGAGCAAAACATTTTTATTAGTCTAGAGCAAGTCTCCAATGTGAGTTCAAAGTACCATAGTTTTGAATCTTTTGTCAGCAATGTTGAATTTCTTTCCATAAGTTCTGATACTTAAATAGATACGTTCTGCAGCTGTCCTGAAAGAATATGAGAGCAGCAAAGAGAAGAATATGCTAAGGAGTACCAGCGCCAACTGACAACTCAGCTTGACCCTACTCTGGATCTCAAAATGTTGAAATGTTGCCTCATTTTTTCTGGCTTTACCTATCCTGCTATGATCAAAAGAAGGAGATGACATTCTAATTTTAGCACACAACCATTTTTCTCCACTTGCGTAAATGGATTACCTCTGCACACATTGGTTGAATACTTTGGCGAGAACTATGAATACAATATAGAGTAGTCTCCCTTGTTCAGAGCATTTCTCTTGCTTTTTCCGAATTGCAATATGAAGTTAACTGTACATCTTCCAAGGACATTTGGAATCAAAGTATGACACTGATTCACAGAGGAATGGTGGTGTGGTGTCTCAGTGGTTAGCCCTGCTGCCTCACAATGCCAGGGACCTGGGTATGGTCCTACCCTCAGGTGACTGTCTGTGTGGAGTTTACACATTCTCCCTGTGTCTGCATGGATTTCCTCTGGATGCTCTGGTTTTCTCCCAAATCCTGAGAATCTGATAGCCTCTTCATTGAGTTTTCACATGATTCACATTGAAAATTCCCAGCTTCGGATAAACCATTCAGAATTTGAACCAAATACATTTGGCTTAGAATGTTTAAATTATACTCTTTACATTGAGCATCCTATTTCTTAGAAATAATAAGCTATCTCCTTTCTTCGTCTGGGCTTTTGAAAACTGAAACCAAAAGGGGTTTCTGAGCTCCAGGCGTTTCTACTAAGCCAAGAATAAAACTACAATTCAAAGTCCTTCTAACTGATGTATAATGTACTGTACCGCTCACTTTGTGTACTTACTTACAATGGGAGAGATTTTACAAACTCCCATTTTAGCCTCCCAAAAACTATCACTCTCAAACTATCTTATTTAACAAATCGCGCCTTCAGAAAACTATAAAGTTCATCATTAAAACCCTTTAGGCACAGAGGAAAAACACTCAGAGATAGTGCTGACGTACAATGTGTCCCTGTACTGTCTCAGGGCAGTGTTGGCTCTCCAATGAAGAGGAAAGCCTGATAGCATATGCTTTCTGGACTTTGGGTGATGCTGGCTGCAAATATGCCCAGAGAGAGAAGGAAGGTTTAGTGGCCATCTTTGGTATGAAGAAGTCCAACCAGTACCTTTACAGATGGAAATTTGTCATTGTAATAAATCACAAATCCCTCTAGGGCTACTGGTGGAAGATAAGGTGGTGTTGCACATAGTTTCTGGTAGAATGCAATGTTGGGCCCTTATTCTCAGTGCATAAAAGTACAAGTTAGAACACTGCCCAGGAAGCCAAGTGGCTGATGCTAATGGCTTGTGCTGTCTCCCGTTGGCAGATACTCCACTGGTTGTGCTTACCCTGGAAGAGTCCATTTTGGTTTTAAATTCTTGGGCACCTTTCCAGACATGCAGACAATATTCGACTGTGGACATAAAAAGATCCTATCCTAGTGATACTAAAATAACTGGCAATAATGGGGTAAACAGAAGGGCCAAAGCAACCTGGATTGAAATCTTTCTGGGCTTGGCAAGACCAGATCACCGTACAGGATGGCATGTTATTATGGGAACCGAGGTTGACTGTCCCAAGTAGATGTCACCAACAAATACTGGGTGAACTCCACCAGGGTCATCCAGAGGTTTCTAAGATGAAGGTGCTAGCGAGAGTAAGATGACTACACCAATCTTTTCGTGGGCTCGATGTTCCTGGTCACTGTGGTCAATCATTCAAAGTGGTTGAACATACATATAGTTCGTCCAGCAAACTCAGGGATGATGATTGAGAAACTGCGGGCATTGTTCGTGATACATGAACACCTGGAAGTATTGGGCATGGACAATGGGGTGTTATTTACCAGCAGAGAATTGGAATATTTTCTAAAATCAAATGGCATTTGGCACATGAGGACCACTCCATACTACCCATGACCCAATAGACTAGTGGAAAGAGCAGTCCAAACATTGAAGGCAGGCTTAAGGAAGCAGTCTTCAACATCAAGTGATACCAAAGTTTCCTGGTTTCTGTTTGATTATAGGACCACCCCATGCACAACAATAGGGATAGTTGCCCCACTGTTGGCGATGGGGAGAAAACTCCGCATCAGGTTAAGCCTGATATTCCCAGACTTGTGTGGGAGGCTGAAGCAGTAGCAGGAACATCAATGCTAGGCACATGCACTTCTAAGTAAAAGAGACAATTTAATTCAGGGAACGGAGTTTGGTGCCTGTGCTATGGAAATGGCCCTGTATGGGTATAAGGGGAGGTTGAAACAATGCCAGATATTGTGACTTACAAAGTTCAGGTCAGTGATACAGTCCTGAACAAACACGTGGATCATCTGAAAACTGTTTCCTCGCAGATGGAGCAGGAGCAAAATATTTGTAGTACTTCAGAACAGCCAGAAGGCCTGTTGGAAATCGTAGGTTCTCCCCTGCTGTCTATTATCGAGAAAATCTCAGAGTCCAAGATGGATGCACCCTTGATACAGTTAGTGCTGGAAGAAGAGGAGGAAACTCTCCTGAGATGCTCCGCGAATACGAGAGGCAGGCTATGGACTGGTACACGCTGCGTGTGTCAGACAGCGAATCAGAGGAACCAGACTCGGGGCTACAAGCGAAAGATTAGTCCTACATCCCCAGACTTGGGTGGTGGGTTTGGGGGGAAGGAACAAAAACACATTTGCTGGTAAAGCTCAGCAGGCCTGGCAGCATCTGTGACGGAGAAAGCAGAGTTAACGTTTCAGGGCCGGTGACCCTTCCTCAGAGGATCTAAGGAAGGGTCACTGGACCCAAAACATTAACTCTGTTTTTCCCTTCACAGATGCTGCCAGACCTGCTGAACTTTTCCAGCAACTTTGGTTTTGTTCCTGATTTACAGCATCTGCAGTTGTTTTGTTTTTTATTGGGGGAGGGGGGTGGAAATGGACGTAATGATTAGAAACTCATGTTAACTATGAGGTCATTGATTAACCTAGGGTTATTAACCTGGGACAATCATGAAAGCTCTGGATGACCCTGGTGGAGTTCAGTCAGCATTAAGGGACTGGGCCTGAGCTGGTTAGCTACAGCCAGTGTACAGTGCACAAGTAAGCAAAGGGTGGCTTGATGATGGGATACCAGCCTCTGAGCAGTTATTTCACCAAGGCTAGCTCATATCCTCTGTTTGCCTCTGATCTCCCTCTTAAAAATGCTCTAACACTCTTTATACTGCCCAAGAGATTCATTTGTCTATATTTAATATATGATTCCTTTTTATTCTTGGCTAGAATCTCAATATGTATACTTTTTTGCTACTCCCTAATCCCACCAGCCTCACCTTTCACTTTAACAGGAACATGAAAACTCTGAACTTTCTTAATCACACTTTGGAAAACCTCCCACTTATTAGGCATCCCTTTACCTGTGAACAGTCTGCTTCAATCAACTTCTGAAAGTTCTTGATATTTACCTTACTCCAATTAAAAATTTGAGAGACCGTAAAAAATCAAGGAGAAAACCCACTGAGAAAGATAAGACAGCTCCATCAGGAAGAAAAGGGAGGAGGTGGGATAATGGAATTGGTTCCAGCTGATAAAGTTTCAGAACATAAGATAGACTTTTGCTTTAGAAATTCAGATTCTTAAAAATCACACTTTCATGTTTTATAAACAGGCCAGGCAATTTGTGTCACCAATTTTTGTTGCTTAAGGGAACTTCCAATCCAAATATAATAGGACAATTATTGAAGTAATTATACAATGACTTTCAAAGGAATGAAGCATTACATAGCAATAAAATGAGAGAGAGTATGATTCAATCCTGCGTAAAACAGATTTTTGTTGCCTCAGGCTCTACTGTAGGCATGTCAAGGTCTTTGCACTTGGCAGTATCATTTGGTATTTGTTTAACAAGATTTAGAGTCAAACAGTGGTACAGAAATCCTACAATTGATTTTAATGAGTTCAGACATTCACATTGTAGTCTCCTCTGTGGTATTTTATTTCTCCACATGTTCTGCTCACTTGCTTTTTTAACACCTGCGCTAAAACTGCTGTGAAAGAGTGCCTGAATGATTTTGCTGGAGCAAATCCTTTTATTGCTTCTTTCTGTGGGATTTCACATTGAAGAAGAGCACTGGTACCCTATGTAAGTTAAACATCTTATGACTGGAAACTGACTAAGTACATCTGTTTGGTGGTCGTTTTAATCAGGTGAGGAGGGTGGGCCCCCATTATTTTAATTGGCTACAGTAAAGACTTATGTTTGTTCTATAAAGAGCATCCACGCCTTTGTTCTAAAAATGTAGTCATGCAAAGCCTACTTTCATCAGTAAGTAGTCAATGATGGGCTTTTCTTGAAAGAAAGTAAATAAAGTTATTATCTGCTAACCTTGAGAGGAAAATAAAATAACTTTGAGACGAAAAATGCAGAGATTTCTTTATTCATTCAGGGGATGAGCATGCTGCTGCCTAGTCAACATTCATTGTCCATCCCTAATTGCCCAGAGGTCAGTTAAGAGTCAACCACATTACTGTGGGTCTGGAATCACATGTAGGCCAGACCAGGTAAGGATAGCGGTTACCTTCCTTAAAGGGCATTAGTGAACCAGATGACCAGAAGTTATTGCCTATCCCTATTCCATAGAATCCTGACAGTGTGAAAACAGGCCATCTTACCCAGACCCATCCACCATAACCCACCTAACTTACGCATCCCTGAACACTATGGGAAATTTAGCATGGCCAAACCATCTAGTCTATACATCTTTGGACTGTGGGAGGAAACTGGAGCACCCAAAGGAAACCTATGCAGACACCGGGAGAATGTGCAAACCTGACGCATATAGTCACCCGAGGGTGGAATCAAACCGAGGTCCCTGGTGCTGTGAGGCAGCAGTGCTAACCGCTGAGCCATCGTGCTGCCCCTAAACAAAAACTGACATGATTAGGAAGCAGTCATTTTGCCGAAACCCAGGATTGAACCAGGGACCATTAGACCTTCAGTCTCACACTCTCCCAACTGAGATATTTCAGCTGTTTTTTCAAATGCCTACAGTGTGGAAACAGGCCTTTCAGTCCAACAAGTCCACACTGACCTTCAAAGCATCTCACCCATTCCCCTATAACCTACTTAATTTACACATCCCTGAACACTACAGACAAGTTAGCACATCCAATCCACCTACCCTGCTTGCCTTTGGACTGTGGGAGGAAATTGGAGCACCTGGAGGAAACCCACGCAGACCCGGGGAAAATGTGCAAACTCCGCCCAGACAGACGCCCGAGAGTGGAATCAAACCGAGGTCCCTGGCGCTGTGAGGCAACAATGCTAACCACTGAGCCACTTTTGTGAGGCGCTAGTTCATTTTCTATGTTACCCATGCAGTGAGCGAGTGACAAGGCTACCTGTCAGTCCGCAATGGGCCAATTACAACTAAAACAAGGACTGAAGCTTTACCATGCCACCAAATGTGGGATTCACCCAAGATATGATCCTCAGACCTCTCATCTGAGGAGAGCATCACAACTCAACCCAAACTGCTTATACATCTCTAAATATCATCACTGGATAATAATTCAGATTGAGTAAGTTTCTTCCTCTGAAGAAAAGTGACTAGCTGCATAATAGACACAAGACAAGAGATAAAACATGATGTTGGAAGTATAAAAAAAGTATTTAGAGTCATAGTCATAGAAATGTACAGCACAAAAATATGATCCATGCCAACCAGATACCCTAAATTAATCTAGTGCCCTTTACATAAAGTGGAATAAAATAATTATAGAATGGAAAAGAAGCATAGAATCAGAGAGAGTTTTATTTTTGTCTCTGCACAACATCTCAGGACCTCAGCCACACACATTGTGCATTTATTGTTACGTGGTATATCACTGGTGTCATTTTTTTAAAAAAATGCACTCTCTTACTTTAAACAATGTCACGGGAAAACTGGTCGATAAGTCAGTGAGTACAAAACTGGATTAGAATTGCTAATGTT
The DNA here is from genome assembly GCF_030684315.1 of Stegostoma tigrinum. Lineage (NCBI taxonomy): Eukaryota > Metazoa > Chordata > Chondrichthyes > Orectolobiformes > Stegostomatidae > Stegostoma > Stegostoma tigrinum. The sequence continues at coordinate 107,327,647 of NC_081358.1, read as the reverse complement.
AAAATTTTTCACTACCCCTTTATTTGTTTATCTTTTTACACCTACAAGAACAAGGCATCAAAATAAGCAGGACTAAAATAGCTCAGCGTGCATCAAATGTCATATGCCTTGAAGATATTGAAAAACAGCACATGATGCATGAAAATCTGAACCAATATGCTATACACATCCATTTGTTTTTATAGCTTACAAACGCTAATCATAGATGAGGCATTCAATTGATTTAAAAAAAAACAAATGTGAAACTATTTATCTAGAATACTTGGATTTCTAAACACAAAGGTAGGGAAGACATTTTTCTTTCAAAATGCAATTGTTAAATATAATCCCTCGAGTCCTGTCAAGTGTATAGCTTAACTGTATAAAGAAACAGCTGAGGCTGGACAAATGGAGCCAGAAAAGGCAACAAACAGTTAGGGATAAACAAAGAAAAGACACAATAAATCCAGGGACAAATTGTGTTTTTCTTCAAAAATTTCACAGAAAGAACAGCCACACAGAAATCTTCAGAGTTCATGGAGATATAAATGCCATATCATAAGTGTAAAAATGTCCAAGGCTATTAGGTTTATAAATTAGGCTATTAGGTTTTGGGACAGCACGGTGGCTCAGTCGTTGGCACTGCAGCCTCACAGCACCAGGGATCCAGGTTAAACTGCAGCCTCAGGCACCTGTCAGTGTAGAGTTTGTACATTCTCCCCATGTCAGTGTGGGTTTTCTCTGGGTGCTCTGGTTCCTCCCACAGTCCAAAGATGTGCAGGCTCAGTGGATTGGCCATGCTAAATTGCCCATAGTGCTCAGGGGTGAGTGGGTTATAGGGGGATGGGTCTGGGTGGGATGCTCCAAGCGGGTGCTGTGGACTTGTTGGGCCAAAGGGCCTGTTTCCACATTGTAGGGAATCTAATCTAAATTATATTTTACCAGAATTTTCTATGTTGATAAATATTCACTATTGAAAAGGACCTGCATAGTCTTTTGAAAAATATCCAACTCAAGGCGATCCGTCGTCAATGACTTCAGGGCTCATTCAAACAAAGCATGATGCTTGAATGCGTTCTTTATGTCCTCAGGTGGCTGACTTTTACCATGAGTTATGTAGTTTCTGGCAAGTGTAAGTGAGCTGTGCTGCAAGCCTGATTGATAGCCGTAACCTGTTTATTTATGACTATGTTTGTTTGTGCACCCCAGGATTGTTAAGTAACTGCTTCCCAATCACATAATCACATAAATATTATGCATTAATTTCTATATTTTGGAAGTATGGTTTAGCTGAATCCAGTCAATTAAATGTATACTGCAAATAGCTGAATTGACATACTGTTTGAATTTATCTACCAGTCATTGGGAAGTAATACACAATATATCTGGCAATGCAGTAGCGGTGAAATGTATATACTACATTGTTTATTTGTGCCATAGACAGAAAATTAGTTTGGCTTCACGGATACATCCTGTTATTGAAAAGGGCCCTTCGTGTTGTTACTGCACAGCAACAGTGAGAAATGGTTAGCTTCTCGGGTGATCAAATTTAATTGTGATTCCATAATTGGACCACAAATAATGAACAATCCTGACTGTGTCAAGCTTTACATTTAAAAATAGTATTTGGTTATCAACTGCTCTAATAAGATGGCTCACTTGCACTTGCTGAAAGCTACATTTTTCTTTCATGTGCAGGGACTTGTCTATTGTAGATAAAAAAATGAATAAATCCCAGACTCATGCTAAATTTCATGCTCCAACTATTCTGCTTTCTATGATTCAGCTACTGAGAAAAATAAAGTTTCGGTTTATTTTAAGAGAAATTTTGAAATTTCTATAGAAAGCTAAAGCTTACCAGATGGGCTGAACAAATGTGTATATAAAAATATCAGCAAAAGAAATTTCAGTTGATGCATTAAAACTGTCCCGTACAGTCATGTTACAAACGAGTATCATGGGCCTCAACATCCCTGCAATGTTTTGTGGTTCACAGATTTTCAAAATAACCACACTTTTATGTATGTATTGGAGCTGACACTGAGTGTGTATTTTCAGATCATCCTATGTGCTGCAGACTGGAACACGGTTGTTCTGGTTCACTTACCGTAATGCTATAGTGAATCATGTGGTATTCTGAATATACTTGTATACATGTGCATAAAAATTTTATGCCTAACTCTTTTCAAATAAAATTGCAATATAGTAGGCTCTTCCCAGAAGCAGCCAAATAATCTAGAAAAAATGTACAAGTAAATTTAAAACAATTTTTTCATAGTTTTTCTATGTCCTTTGTTTCTCTGTATTCTATCTTATTCAAATTCTTCTTTGGAATAGAAAGAGTGTCGTCCCATTCTTAGTTGAACAAAAGCTTATGTTTATATTGCACCTTCAGTTTCAAGAGATCCCTTGCAAATAAGATCGTTTTTATCTGAAAGGGTTAATTGACATCATGAGCTATTACTGAAAGGAGCTAAGCACTTGTTCTCGGCTGTAAGAACAACTCTAACCATAAGATCATTGAAGCAAACAGCAATATTTTAAGTCAAGCTGGATGTCTCACAAGTAACTATTGTGTAATCTGATGTATTGTAACTATCTATTAAGTGACAAAACCTACTCTCAAGACTGAGCCTATATACTATCTAATACTTCATGAAGGTGTCCTTCCCGACTTGATGTCAGTAACTTAGGTTCATATCAAAAGGAAGGATTGGTGGCAGTGAATCTGCCTGAGGTGCCAAAGATAGATCTCGGAAACATGATAACAACATATATTGTGGTGACCAAGGGATGGATTTAAGCCCATGCACTATTTCCAAGGTACTTTGTGAAGGCGTACAAAATTCAAACTTAGATTTTATGCTTTATAAGAGTTTTAAATGATGAGCTATTTGGGTCTGTTAAGGTCGTTCATAACATTTTAAACTTGACATCAATTTAGTGTTCCTATCAAGTGATAATGGGAACTGCAGATGCTGGAGAATCCAAGATAATAAAATGTGAGGCTGGATGAACACAGCAGGCCCAGCAGCATCTCAGGAGCACAAAAGCTGATGTTTCGGGCCTAGACCCTTCATCAGAGAGGGGGATGGGTGAGTTCTGGAATAAATAGGGAGAGAGGGGGAGGCGGACCGAAGATGGAGAGAAAAGAAGATAGGTGGAGAGGAGAGTATAGGTGAGGAGGTAGGGAGGGGATAGTTCAGTCCAGGGAAGACGGACAGGTCAAGGAGGTGGGATGAAGTTAGTAGGTAGGAGATGGAGGTGCGGCTTGGGGTGGGAGGAAGGGATGGGTGAGAGGAAGAACAGGTTAGGGAGGTAGAGACAGGTTGGACTGGTTTTGGGATGCAGTGGGTGGAGGGGAAGAGCTGGGCTGGTTGTGTGGTGCAGTGGGGAGAGGGGACGAACTGGGCTGGTTTTGGGATGCGGCGGGAGAAGGGGAGATTTTGAAGCTGGTGAAGTCCACATTGATACCGTTGGGCTGCAGGGTTCCCAAGCGGAATATGAGTTGCTGTTCCTGCAACCTTCGGGTGGCATCATTGTGGCACTGCAGGAGGCCCATGATGGACATGTCATCTAAAGAATGGGAGGGGGAGTGGAAATGGTTTGCAACTGGGAGGTGCAGTTGTGTGTTGCGAACCGAGCGGAGGTGTTCTGCAAAGCAGTCCCCAAGCCTCCGCTTGGTTTCCCCAGTGTAGAGGAAGCCACACCGGGTACAGTGGATGCAGTATACCACATTGGCAGATGTGCAGGTGAACCTCTGCTTAATGTGGAATGTCATCTTGGGGCCTGGGATAGGGGTGAGGGAGGAGGTGTGGGGGCAAGTGCAGCATTTCCTGCGGTAGCAGGGGAAGGTGCCGGGTGTGGGGGGGTTGGAGGGCAGTGTGGAGCAAACAAGGGAGTCACGGAGAGAGTGGTCTCTCCGGAAAGCAGACAGGGGTGGGGATGGAAAAATGTCTTGGGTGGTGGGGTCGGATTGTAGATGGCGGAAGTGTCGGAGGATGATGCGTTGTATCCGGAGGTTGGTGGGGTGGTGTGTGAGAACGAGGGGGATCCTCTTTGGGCAGCTGTGGCAGGGGTGGGGTGTGAGGGATGTGTTGCGGGAAATGTGGGAGACGCGGTCAAAGGTGTTCTCTACCACTGTGGGGAGAAAGTTGCGGTCCTTGAAGAACTTGGACATCTGGGATGTGCGGGAGTGGAATGCCTCATCGTGGGAGCAGATGCAGCGGAGGCGGAGGAATTGGGAATAGGGGATGGAATTTTTGCAGGAGGGTGGGTGGGAGGAGGTATATTCTAGGATCCCACAGCTACCTAGAATACACCTCCTCCCACCCACCCTCCTGCAAAAATTCCATCCCCTATTCCCAATTCCTCCGCCTCCGCCGCATCTGCTCCCACAATAAGGCATTCCACTCCCGCACATCCCAGATGTCCAAGTTCTTGAAGGACCGCAACTTTCCTCCCACAGTGGTCGAGAACGCCCTTGACCGCGTCTCCCGCATTTCCCGCAACACATCCCTCACACCCCGCCCCCGCCACATCCGCCCAAAGAGGATCCCCCTCGTTCTCACACACCACCCCACCAACCTCCGGATACAATGCATCATCCTCCGACACTTCCGCCATCTACAATCCGACCCCACCACCCAAGACATTTTTCCATCCCCACCCCTGTCTGCTTTCCGGAGAGACCACTCTCTCCGTGACTCCCTTGTTCGCTCCACACTGCCCTCCAACCCCACCACACCCGGCACCTTCCCCTGCAATCGCAGGAAATGCTGCACTTTCCCCCACACCTCCTCCCTCACTCCTATCCCAGGCCCCAAGATGACTTTCCACATTAAGCAGAGGTTCACCTGCACATCTGCCAATGTGGTATACTGCATCCACTGTACCCGGTGTGGCTTCCTCTACATTGGGGAAACCAAGCGGAGGCTTGGGGACCGCTTTGCAGAACACCTCCGCTCGGTTCGCAATAAACAACTGCACCTCCCAGTCGCAAACCATTTCCACTCCCCCTCCCATTCTTTCGATGACATGTCCATCATGGGCCTCCTGCAGTGCCACAATGATGCCACCCGAAGGTTGCAGGAACAGCAACTCATATTCCGCTTGGGAACCCTGCAGCCCAACGGTATCAATGTGGACTTCACCAGCTTCAAAATCTACCCTTCCCCCACCGCATCCCAAAACCAGCCCAGTTCGTCCCCTCTCCCCACTGCACCACACAATCAGCCCAGCTCTTCCCCTCCACCCACTGCATCCCAAAACCAGTCCAACCTGTCTCTGCCTCCCTAAACTGTTCTTCCTCTCACCCATCCCTTCCTCCCACCCCAAGCCGCACCTCCATCTCCTACCTACTAACCTCATCCCACCTCCTTGACCTGTCCATCTTCCCTGGACTGACCTATCCCCTCCGTATCTCCCCACCTATACTCTCCTCTCCACCTATCTTCTTTTCTCTCCATCTTCTGTCCGCCTCCCCCCTCTCCCTATTTATTCCAGAACCCTCACCCCATCCCCCTCGCTGATGAAGGGTCTAGGCCCGAAACGTCAGGTTTTGTGCTCCTAAGATGCTGCTGGGCCTGCTGTGTTCATCCAGCCTCACATTTTATTATCTGGTGTTCCTGTCAAGATTACTTCAAGGTCTGCATTTCAGTTTCCATTTGATGGACCAAAACTAGACACAGTGTCTTAGGAGGGGCCTAGCCAAAGTCTTGTGCAAGCATAATATTGCTTTTTGTACACTGATTTTTTTTGTTAGGCATACTACTCCTCTGATTTTCCATAATCTCAAGGAATCAGTCGTAGCCTATGATGTTACGTGGTCTACAAATCCAGCTCTCTTTAACATTCAACTGTCTTTTTCTTAGAGCTTAAATACAAAAGCAAAATATCTGAAATGTTGGAAATCTGTCACAAAAATACAAAATGTTGAAAATAGTTAGCTGACATTTGTGGCAACAATAAATGTTCTATTTTTGTTTTGCATTGCTAGCCACTAGTCAGATCTTACATTCCTGAAATGTCAATTCAGTTTTCTCTGCTCAGGTGCTATCTGACCTGCTGAGTATTTCCAACATCTTTGTTAAGAGTAGTTTAGAACACCAGGGTGATGATTGCCTAGTGGTGTTATTGCTGGGCTATTAATCCAGAGACCCAGGTGATGTTCCAGGGACCTGGTTTGATTCCTGCCACAGTAGATGTGGAATGTGAGTTCAATAAAACAGATCTGGAATTGCTTGGATGAGAGCAGATGTCACTGATAGCATCCAGATCAATGCAGCCTGCTTGATTAGCACCATAAACACAAACATCTACTCCCTTCACTGCTAATGTTCACAAGTGGCGATGCATTCCATTTACAAGATGTGCTGTTCAAATTCACTGAGTTTCATAATGGAACCACTGTTGGCTGTCACAAAAAACCCATCTGGTTCACTGATGTGCTTCAGGGAAGGAAGCTGCCATCCCTACCTGGTCTGGCCTACATGTGACTCCGGACCCATCGCAATGTGATGGGTTCTTAACTGCCCTCTGGACAGTTAGGATGGTAAATAGATGCTGATCTAGTCAGTGATACCCTTTTCTTGTGAATAAATAACCAAAAAAAACTTTTATATTTATGATATTAGTTCTAATTATGTGCATGACACCTACTTATGTTGAATGGCTTGATGGTCATGGTCCTAACATTTCTGCAGGCATTCACTACTAATCTGCCTTTAACAGAACTACTATCACTAAGGTATATGTCTCTGTGAGAGAGACATTTCAAATTTTCAGAACCCTCTTTTATCAAGTAATCATTGTGCATCATGCGATCGAAACCGTTTCGGAAATTTGTGAAAACCAGTGGGTGTGTTTTGTTTCGGAAATAATGGTGAGAATAATAGCACTCACTATTGTGAAAGTATAAATTGGCCATAAACTTTTATTGACTTCTCATCCACAATTAATCATTGAAAATATTTTCCTGATCATTCAGACACGTTTTTCCAACTGTTTCTTGACAAGAGAAATAACTTGGAAATACTCGCACATGTTTGATAATGCTGTACCTATGCACAACATATATACTGAACATATACAAACCAGCAACTTAAGAGCAGATGTGGGCCATTTTGTCTCTCATATAGTAATTGTACTAATCTGATTTTGACTTGAAACCATTTTCCATGTCACACCCGATTCCCTTGTTTGTCAAAATTTTATCAACACTCCCTTAAAAAGAAAGATCATTGATCTTGTCTCCACTGCAGCCTGGAGAAGAGAATTTCACAGACTCGTGGTCTTTAAAATAAAAGTTTCTCTTTTTTTAACCCCCTCTTAAATGGGAGGCTCCTATTGTTAAAACTGTGTTTCTTACTCCTGACCACTTCTACAGGGAACAGCGTTCTTTCAAATTCACTGTGCCAAGTCGTCTCAAGATTCCAATGTTTCAATAAGATCATCTATTTTTTCTCTAAACTTGGATGAGTGCTGACCCAACCTGTCCAAAATTTCCTCATTAGGTCACTTTTCATCAAATACTAAAGCAGTGAATGTCCAAATGGAGAAGAACCTGAGTGGACCAGCTAGATAAATACCGAAACGACAAGTCAGAGGATAGGAATTCTGCAGCAAGCAAATCCCACTCCCCACATCCCACGCTGATTTGCAAAGCCTTTTCACTATCTTCAGGAAACAAGTCAGGAATGTGAGGGAATACTCTCCACTTGCTTGGATGACATCAGATGTAACAAGAACTGATAGCATCCAGAACAATGAAACTTGCTCGATTGGCATCATAAACACAAACATCTACTCACTTCACTATTAACGTTCACTCATGGAAATGCCTTCCTTCAACAAGATGTGCTGCTCACATTCACTGAGGTTCCTAAGACAGCACCTCCCAAACGCAAGATTACTACCATCCACAAAAGACAAGAGCAATAGACATCTGGGAGCACCATCTCTTGCAAGGTCCCCTCCAAACCACTCACTATCCTAGATAATAAAATGTGAGGCTGGATGAACACAGCAGGCCAAGCAGCATCTCAGGAGCACAAAAGCTGACGTTTCGTAGGCCCGAAACGTCAGCTTTTGTGCTCCTGAGATGCTGCTTGGCCTGCTGTGTTCATCCAGCCTCACATTTTATTATCTTGGAATTCTCCAGCATCTGCAGTTCCCATTATCTCTCACTCACTATCCTGACTTGTAAGTATGTCACTGCTCCTTCAGTGTCACTGGGTGAAAATCCTGGAACTCCCTTTATAACAGCATTGTGGGTCTAGCTACACAATATGGAGTGCAGCAGTTCAAGAAGGCAGTTCATCATTCTATTCTCAAGGTCAACTAGAAATGGGCAATACATGCTGGCCCAGTCAGTGACACCTACATCCAATGAATGAATATAAAGATTACCTCAAAAGTTAGAGCTGGTCAGTTGTAAGTTGTATATTAAAATAACATACTTCGGGAATTATTTTAACTTACGTGATAGGGTAAACAGTAATATGAAATTAACTGCCCATTATTTCTTACAATGTAACAATGATACTTGTCATAAACGCTTCTTTGGCTCTAAAACACTGTGAGATGTTCCACGGTTGTAACAGAAGCTACATAAATACATTTTTTGTTCCATTTTATACACAGTCTCATTTTCCCTCCCATGTATGTCAAAATTCATGACAAAGTAGACGAGGTCTAGAATAAAAAAGAAACAGATTTTGTTACATATTCACTGGAAATTGTTGACAACATTAATCACAAAAGGAACATTCACAGTTTTATTTCAACCTACCTTCTGCTCAACTGTCCACTATTTGGTTTGTCCAAGATCAACTGTTCATTAAATTGGCACGTCTCCACGTCAGTCATAGACATCCTGGGGCAGTCAGATTCAATCACAATTAATGACTAAAACCAATCTTGCGAGCTAAACCATCACCATTGAACAAACTGTCTCAGCTATTTTGGGTTTCCTCAGAGGGATCTTTTCATTTCATTAGACAGAGATCTGGAGCTAACTTCCAATGCACTGAATACAGTAGTAAGCAGAGCTTTTGCTATGGAACTGGCTGAAATCCCACAAGGCATATGAATAGTTCCTAGTGAGGAATTCATTTATCAGCAGGGCCCTGCATTTTTGATAACAACATCCTCAGAATTCCACTATTTTGAGCTTCAAGGGTGAATGGATGAATTGACAAGTCTATTTCCTGCTTTTTTGGTAAAGATTTTTTTAAAATGTGAATTATAAATAGCTCATGTATTGATTTTAGTGTCTTCTGTAGTGTTTCCTCCACTGTAAGGAAACTTAATTTCTTACATTTGGAACAATACTCCAATTGTACTTCAGTAAAGGAAGATTGAGCTGGATTTTATGCAGATGATTGAAACTGTGTCAGCCAGGCCCTGTTATTCATGGCAGAAGTTCTTACATTTTCCAGACAACAGAAGAACTCCACTGATGTTTCAAAGGGTGGAAGGGACTGATCAGAATTCAAGGTGCTGATGTTAGCAGTCATTTAGATTTTTTTCCATTCACTCATGAGATGTGGGTGCCACTGGCTGCCCAACACTTCATGCCCACCGTGTTGCTCTTGAAAATGTGGTGGCGGGCCGCTTTCTTGAACTGATGATGTTCATGTGCTGTGATAGATCCACAATGTCATTACATTCTATGATTTTGACACTGCGACATTGAAGGAACAGTGATCTTTGTCCAAGTCAGGATGGTGAATAGTGTAGAGGGGAACTTACAGGTTGTGGTGCTCCCATGTTCCGTCTGCCACAGAGTGGACATGATGGACTAATGGTATTATCGTTGGACTGTTGACCCAGATAATGATCTGGGGACCATGGTCCAAATCCCTCCATGGCAGATGGTGGAATTTCAATTCAATAAATATCTGGGATTAACAATCTAATTGCGCTTATGAATCTGTTGCTGATTGTTGGAGGGAAAACCCATCTGGTTCACGAATGTCCTTTGGAGAAGGAAAGTGCCAGTCTGGCCTACATGTGACTACAGACCCACAGCAATAGGGCTGACTCTTAACTGCTCTCTGGGCAATTAGGGGCGGACAATAAAATGCTGCCGAGCCAGTGACACTCTCATCCTGTGAATTAATGAAGGAAAAGAAATGGAGGTTATATTGTTCTCCCGTTACCTAAAAACTCACCTAGTAAAATCTTTAGGCTCTACTGGCAGCCTTCTTGTGGTGGAGAGGACATGGGTGCAGTGAAAGGAAGTGATTCTTCACTATTGGAAGATTTGGGTTCATCAAAGAAGCTAGTATTAGACAGTGAGGTAACTGCTAAAAGCTAAATTTCTGTCTTTTCCTCCAATTGCCTTAGACTTCTTCCTGGATTCGCATCCCCTAAGGTTCATCCTACCTTCACACACCTGTGGCCTCAGTCCCCTCTGTGATCTTGAGGCTTGGATTGATACAGTAACTACTGCTCCTTGAGGTGCGATTGGCAATGGAGAACTGCTAGTCTGCTGTTGGCTGGCAGCCCTTGGCAACTGATAGGGCACCCCAACTGATATGTGGGCAATTTGCCCATCATCCTGACAAATGCTGCTCATTATTTCATACATGACCTCCTTAAAACATGTTGTTATTGAGTCAAAGAACTTTCATAGCACAGAAAGAGGACTTTGACACACCGTGTCTGTGCCAGTCATCAAACATCCATCTATTCTAATTTACTTTCCAACCCATTGCCTTTTATGCTATGGCATGTCAAGTTTTCATCTAAATAGTTCCACTGTGAAATAATTTTCAAAAGTACAATAAGAGTTACAATTATATTTTGAGGAACAGTTAATAGTATGTTATTTGTATTGAGAAGATGAAGCATGTTAATGTGGAAAACACTAGGGGTTAAGTACATTGAGAATACACGAGCAGCAATCACTTGTACTCTGTTGTGGTTAGAGGAGGCAGGCAGATTTTTTTTTAATGTTCTGTATGTAAATCTAGTAATAACTAAATGATCGTTATCTAGTTTCCTATTGCACTACAAAGTTGCCAGACATTTAACAGGAATAGTTACTTCTTATCCCAGCTTTGACTCTCTCTGTTAGCAATCTTTCCATAATGTCAGTTTGTGCTTTGCGTGACCACCTTCAGAGAAGCGAAGGCGTGCTTACCAATATTTATCCCACAACCAAAATTCAGACAGATTCTCTGGACATTATCTCACTACTGTTTGTGAGATTGGAAATAAACAGCCACTTTTTCCGACACAACATGGCTTTAAAGCAATTTAGAACCTCCTGATGTCATAAAAGGTCCACTATAAATGCAAATATTTTACTTTTTAATTGCTCGGATGATTAATCAGTAAATTTCACATTTCAGAAAATTACTGGTTAGCAGTTCTTGTGTTTTGTGCTATGGATTTGTTCCTTTCTCATTTTTTTACATTCAAAACAGTTTCCCAATACCTTGCCTTTTCCATCTCCCCTTGTATTTTCCAATAACACTACGGTTGACCTGAAACTGTCCTCTGAAATGGCCAAGCAAGCCATTTGTTGGGAACAATCACTAAAAAGTCTCGGCATAGAAATGAAACTGGTTGGGACCACTTGGCATTAACCTAGCCACTGGAAATGACAATAGTAAGCATAGCCTTGTTGATGCCTTTAAGTGACATACACCAATATCTGTGGACTCAGGCCAAAATTGGAGAGCTGTCTCACAGCATAGCCAAGCAACCACCTGGCAGAGTCATATTCATAAAATCATACCTCACAGATAATGTTCCACATGCCACCATCACTATCCTTGGATGTGTCCTGTCCAAAACCGACAGGACAGAGGTGGTAATGGCATAATTGTATACATACAAGAGGGAGTTCCCATGGGAATCCTCAACATTGACTCGGATACCATGAAGACTCATGGCCTAAGTTAAACATGGGCAAAGAAATCTGCTGATTACCACGTACTTTCCTCCATCAGCTGATGAATCAGAATTCCTCCATTTTAAACAAAACTTGGAGGAAAGGCTGAACCTGGTAACAGCACAAAATGTAATCTGGCTGTGGGAATTTCAATTTCCATGTGCAAGAGTAGCTTGGCAGGAGCACTACTCATCGACTGGTTGGGTCCTTCATGGGTAGTTAAACAAGGAAAAGACACTCCATAAATAATCCCATTCGCACAATGGGAGAACCCAAATCATCAATGTAAAAGATAAACATTTGCAACAACCTTCAGCCAGAAGTGTTGAGTGAATGATGCATCTGCACCTGCTCCAGAAGTTGTCAGCATACCAGATGTCATTCTTCACCCAATTCAATTCCTTCCACGTGACATTAAGAAACAGTTGGAGGCATCCGATATTCTGAAGGTTATGATCACATTCCGGAAACAACACTGAAGACTTGCACTCCAGAACTTGCTGTGTGCCTAGCCAAGCTTTCAAAGTACAGATACAGCACTGACATTGACCTGAGAAAGTGTAAAATTACCTGAGTATGTCCTGTACACGATAAACAGTACAAACTCAACCCAGCCAATTACAGCCCTATCAGTCTACTCTCGATCATCAGTAAAGTGATGGAAAGTGTCATCAACAGCGCTAACATGCATTAGCTGCTCAGCAATAACCTGCTCAGTGACGCCCAGTTTGGGCTCCACCCTGAGCCACTCAGTTCCTGACCTTATTAAAGCCTTGATTCAATCATGGACAAAAGTGCTGAATTCCCGAGGTGAAGGGAGAGTGACAGCCCTTGACATCAAAGCTACATTTGACTGACTATAGTGTTAAAGATCCCCAGCAAACCTAGTCAGTGGGAATCAGATGCAAAGTTCTCCACTGATTAGAATCATACCTGGCACAAAGGAAGATGATTATGTTTGCTGGAAGTCATTCATCTCAGATCCAAGACATCTCTGTGATTTGTGCTCTAGCAGGCAATTATCATTTTCAATAAGAGAAAATCTAAACATCTGTGAATCCCATATTAACAACATCCTGGTGGTTACTATTTACAAGAAACTAAATTGGAGTCACCAATTAAAAATGGTGGCTACAAAAGAAGGGCAAAATCTAGGAATCCTGTGGTGACTAACTCACCTTCTGATAGCTCAAACCCAGTCCACCATCTACAAGGCACAGAAGTGTGATGGAATAATCCTCACTTTCCTGAATGAGTACAGCTCCAACAAAACCCAAAAGGCTTGACACCATCCAGGAAAAAGCATTCCATTTGCTTGGCAACATCCAATATTTCACCACCCATGATCAATAGCAGCATTGTGTACCACTTACAAGAAAAACTGCAGAAATTCACCAAAACTCCTTTGGCAGCATATTCCTAACTCACAACAACTTCCATCTAGAATGACAGAAGATATATTGGGACACCACTGCTTGCAAAAGACAGGCTTTGTCTTAAGCCTACTAGTTTAACAGAGGTGATCTCCCTATCTAGCTCTTCATAAGGCCATAGGAGCCAGGGCTTCTACCCCGTCGAAGGGAGAACTTGCAGTAATAAGGAACAAGCTTGCAACCCAAATGTTACCAATGTGTATCTTTCCTCTTTAATCAGGCCAGCCTACATATTTGGCCACTGTTTTGAAAAGAAAGTAACAACTATTGATTCTCCAAGGCTACCTTCATGATTGTTGTTTTTTTGATTAATTTGGCAACATCATGAAATGCCTGATAATTGGTCTGAGATCTCAGATGCATGAATTAGGAGGGAACTTCTGGGAAAATAGCATTCGCAGTCTAGCATCCAGCAATTGCGAGCTGGAGATTGCGATTTTATTTGAAGGAAAATCACGTCTAATGTATGTGTGTCATGTATTGATTCTTTGTGCAATGCCTTTCAGGTCTGCATCTGCAAGGTGCTGCTTCTTCCAGCTTCAAAACTTTCGAAAAATTGTTCAACATTAGGTACATCAGCCTGTCTGATGTCCATCTTTGCGAAGGCAGATAGAAAGCAATTAAAACAGGTTTCCAATCAGCCACAGGACAACTGTTTTGGCATCATCGAACCCAGAGTTTTGTTACCGGCGGGGGGTGGGGGGGGAGGTGGTGGAAAAGTGGTGTTGAGGTCATAGTCAAAGCAGTCATGATTGTATTGAATATCACAGCAGGCTGATGGACTAACCGGAGTGTTCCTACACTTAATTTGCATATTTGTACATTCTGCCTGTGATGGATATTTTTCTTCCATCAGCCCCCAATGTCCAGCTGAAGGTAAAATGCAAAATGAGGCCGACCTGAACAATTCCACCAGCGTTTCTAGCGCTACAATCGGAGTTGGAAAAGTGAGAGGTTTGATCCTTTCGCGCCACAGCAGAAAATCATCCATGTGCAAGGTTTTCTCACACTGGTCAGTCAGGTGATTTTGTAAGAGGAGTTGGTACTATTCTCTTTATTCTTTCATGAGCTATGGGGGCTGCCGGTTAAGCCAAAGTTTATTGCGCATCCCTCGTTGTCCATGAGAATGTGGTAATATGATGCCTTCTTGAACTGCTTGTAGTCCATATGGTGGACTGCCAAGGGGTGAGTTCCAGTGGCAATGAAGATGTGGCAATGGCAATCAAAACGATAATTGTGTGAGGCTTGGGAGAAAACTTACAAGTTGTAGAGTTCCCATTTATCTTCTGCCTTTAGCCTTCTAGATAATATAGGAAAATGCATCTAGAGGAACATAATAGCAACAGCAGTAAACTCCTTGAGTACACTGTGCCAATCACTAGATTATTATTGATCATCTATTCCGACACCACTTTTCTGCACTACACTTCATATCTTTCATATCTAGAAACCTGTCAATCTTCATCTTGAATATCCTCGACGACAGAGCCTCCCTAGCAATTTATGATAGAGAACTCCAAAGACTGACAACTCTGAGTGAAGACGTTCTTCCTTATCTCAGCCTTAACTGAACCATCACTTATTCTGAGATTGTGTAACTTTGTTGGTACTTCAATTACAACATTTAAAAGGCATCTGAATGGGCACATGAATAGGAAGCATTTAGAGGGATATGGGTCCAATGCTGGTAAACGGGACTAAAATAAATTAGGATAGCTGATCAGCATGAACGAGTTTGATTAATGGGTCTGTTTCTGTGCCATACAACGCAATGACTCTGTAATAGCTAACACTCCTGACCCCATCACATACAGAGAATATACTCCCTGCATTTATCATGTTGAAAACCATAAGATATTTGTTTGCTTCACTAGAGATCACATTTCATTTTTCTGAAATCAGGAGAATGCTGACTCAGTTTCCTCAATCTCATATCAATGCGCCACCCCACTGTATCAGGGATCAGTCTTATGAACTTTCATTACACTCCTCTACTGGCTAGCATATCACAGGTGTACAGAAGTGCCCAGAATTGTTACAGCATATCTTGAGCCAGATCATTAATATATCTCAGGAAAAGCAAGGATCCCAATACTGACCCCTGGAGAACTCCATTACAAACTTGTTGCTTTTATACCATGGACTATAACTTTCCTCACAAGTCTATTGTGAGGCACAGCATCAAATGCCCTTTGGCAATCTGTGAAATGAACCAGATCTTGTTTATTGATGGTTTCATGAAATTCAGCTCAACATTTTCAATGATCACTGCAGCCATTTTAAGTCAATGCTTTTCCTTTTTTAAAACCAGTTTGATTCATGAAAGATCTCCGTTTTTAAAAGATTAGATGGTAGTCAGAAATTAATAGACCATTTTTATTTTGATGATGACCCTTTTTTGTGTGTGGTGTCCTTGCATATCATCCTCTTGAACTTTCTGCTGATCTTTCTCCGAATAATATTTCTTTTTTTATATATTATGGGCTCCTTTGGCCTGGAATATCTCTCAACATAACAGAAACTCTTGTCTGTCCTCCCAATAATATGCCCTAGTCAATGAATCTTCTGCATTTCTCAATAACACACTTGAAATTAAGTTTCTCCTCTCTCAGCAGGCATTCTATTACAATGGGTCCCTCATAGCTGAGATAAGCGAATCACGAATGAGATCATCTGTCAATTGTTCACTATTAGATTTAGTTAGATGTGTCCATGACATCAAATGCTGATCAATAGTACATCAATAATACCATTCATAAGTAACATCAATTTGGAGTTTAATGTGTCATTAAAACTTTCAAAACCTCTTTCTGTATGCATTCTCTGCTCTTCATTGACTTTTAGGATAAAATATAGCTTTGGCCAGCACTGATAATTTTACTACAACTATTATTTGATCAGGCTTTTTATTCAATTTTGCAGCTATTTCTTTGCCTTACTAATAAGAACATGAAATATTCTAAATCCGTATTTTATTTACAAAGCAGCATCCATTGGAAAATTCACAATGATTAGAAGTCACCCAATATAACAAAATTGCAGATTATAGTTTTATTCTTTCTTTTTTCACTTTATAGAGGCTGCCTCTCTCCGAGTCAATAGCAGTTTCACATTTCTGACTAATGTTTCAGGTAGTGTTTCAGGTACATTAAAAACAGGAATTTTGAGTTAAGTTTGTGTCGTAATGGTATTGTCACTACTAGTAATCCAGAACCCCTGGTTGATGTTCTGGGGACATGGCCTTGAATTTCAGTGAAGCTGAAATTCAATGTTTAAAGAAAAAGTCGGAATAAAAAACAAACTAGGCAAAGGCAAACATCAGTTCATAGAATCTCTATGGAAGCAGGTCATTCAACCCATTGAGTCCACACCAACTCTCTGAAGAGCTTCTCGCGTAGACCCACCTACTGCCATAATCCTATGTATACCATGGCCAGTCCACCTAACGTGCACATCTTGGGACTGTGAAAGGAAGCCAGGATACCTGGAGGAAAACTACATAGACACAGGGAGAATGTGCAAACTCCACACAGACAGTTGCTGTAGTCCGAAACCAAACCTGGGTCCCTGGTGCTTGAGCCAACAGTGTTAATCACTATGCCACTCTCATTTTAAAGAAAACTACCTGGTTCACCAATGTCTTCAGGGAAGGAAATCCACAGTCCTTCCCTGGTCTGGCTAACTTGTGACTCCTGATCCACAGTCATATGGTTGGTTCTGAACTGCACACTGAGCAATTAGAAGACAGCAATAAATTCTGGCCTTAGAAAGCGTTTACAGCAGAAGTAGAGGAGACATGACAATGGGAAGCCAACTTTGCACATACACATTTCTCCAGACACAAAGTAGGTTTCAGTTAAAAAAAAATGCCCATTATTGTTATCTCAATTAGAAGTATTAAGTTAGGAGAATTATATAACGAATTTGCGAATAGAATAGTTTTGCATACAGTTGCATTCCCACAGTGATTTCCTGACCTAAGTAGAAATATTACCACTAATTTATTCTGAGCTTAGTAGGTATTCAATTTAGTTGAAAGGAAAACCTAACTTGCTTTCGGTTCAGGTTATTTTTGCTACATGTTATTTCTCTAAATACATTTCTCCCATTTTCTAAATATAATTCTTGTGTTAGAAAAGCCAGAGCCCAATATTACCATATGTAAGAATTTTTTTTTGATTGAGAGATGTGTATTCTCAGATAACAGTTTGAAAAATAAACATTTCAAATATACAGACTCAGACCTAAGTTTAGAAATGACAGGGGTAAATGAAGCAAACAGAGACAGTTAGATGAAAATAATGCGAGTGGAGAAATTAGCATTATGTTAACTCAGTTTCATATCTCCTTTTAAATGAAGAAGTGAAAGCATTTTGCATGTAAAATGTCAGGCTGGAACTTCTGTGTATTTTGACATGATTCGTCTTGAAGCCTCAAAGGACCGTAACATTTCTATTCATTGCCATTTCATCTGTGTTTGAGATCACAATTTCAATCTTTCAAGATTGTTCAAGGCCTTCCATATGCTTTCCAGAGCAAGACTTACTGAGCTAGATGCCTATCATTCCTTCTCAGCTCGTCGACATTGAACTGCTATGGACCGAATCTTACATCTTGGTCACTGAAGAGATTTCTACACAACACAGATAAATGAGTAATATCAGTGCATACAAATATTGGAAAATGAATAACAGATTAATCCACTGTCAAGATAACTGAGGAGAGCAATGCATGTCTGGGCTGAGTCACTCTTCAAGTTTACCAATCAGACCCGCATCTCAATACAATGAATTTTTCTTGGCTGAAATATGATTCACTGGAGGTTGAAGTGACTGACATCCATTTTAATATATATTTGATGGAGTGTAGAAACACCACAAAACAAGTGCCAATATTTCTCTGTCTGAGGATATTTATTAAATGCGTCATGACGCTCCACAAATGAGAAATAATTGTTGAAGAATGGCACATTAGTTGGTGTTTCATGTTATCCAGCTCTTTTAGTAACTCATCAAGTGGTGAGGTGAATTATCAAGTCACTATTGTCTTTGCACCTGTGTAGGCATTTGAAAGCATTTTGTAACAGAGAATAAGAAAGTGTCTGTATAGAGAAAATTACTGTGTTTTTCTTTTCTTCTGTTTTAACTTTGAATTATTCACAAGCTTGCAAAGACAGCATCCAAAACTTAACAGTATAAAAGCTGTCCATCTGAGGACAAATGGTTTGAAAATAAAAACTGTTACACATCACTGCCTAGCCTAATGTTTTATACTTTTGGTTGTCTAAGTGCTATATCTTGTTTTTGAGCAGGAAATCAACAGAAGTTCAGCATTATTGCATTGTTCACCTGCCAGAGCAACCTGACAGTCTTGCAACTTCTTACCTGCAGCAAGTTCATTTTGAACCTGCACACTATTGTATAGCTGTTACAAAAAAATTATCAAAGGGTGAGTCACAGCACAGTCAAAAAGAAGACCCAATGATCATCTCTGCTTTGATTTAATTGACAAGTGCCAGTAGTCGATCACAGAGAATCAAAGTTACACCATTGCCAGCAAACATAAAATTATAATAGGGATAATTTAAGTTGACTGCGAGGTCAACTATCATGAGCAATGATTAATTTTCAGACACATAAAGAAAGACAGAAGAATCTATCAGAGATAATGGGAACTGCAGATGCTGGAGATTCCAAGATAATAAAATGTGAGGCTGGATGAACACAGCAGGCCAAGCAGCATCTCAGGAGCACAAAAGCTGACGTTTCGGGCCTAGACCCTTCTTCAGACCCTCTGATGAAGGGTCTAGGCCCGAAACGTCAGCTTTTGTGCTCCTGAGATGCTGCTTGGCCTGCTGTGTTCATCCAGCCTCACATTTTATTATCTCAGAAGAATCTATGCCTTGATTGTCGGTGAGCCTGGATTCAGCTTTCCAGGGGTCAGACTTAAATTTACCATTGTCATAGTATTTCTTTTCAATTCCCATGCCCTCCATTACTAAGAATTAAAAAAAAAGAACTTTCAATCATACCTTCATTAAATCCTTCCACTTAGGCACCTACGTTAAATCCAGTGGGTTATGGGGAAGCAACGCAGCGATGAAGAATAAACAATTGTGGCCAGTACGAATCTACATTTTTAAAGTGGAGCCTAGATAAGCACTATTCAATGAAATACTTCTTTTGTTAACTTAATCTTTGTTGTGGAGGCCTCCAGCAGGCCCTTGAAATACACTAGTTTCACTGGTTAAGAGCCCACAAAGTTGCATATGTTGCAGGCAGTCGCAAACCAATTTCCCAAAGGAACACATGTATTGAACCCACCACTAGCACACACAGTGGGCTTATCAAAAGTTTCACAAGATGCCCAAATTAATTGTGAATGTGGCACTTACACAGCACAGTCCAAGTAAATAAATTCTATCATCAATCCATCAACGTCTGTTTGTTGCTCGAGAACTGCACATTAAAATTTCAAAACTTGTCGCCTTTTGATAATTTTAGTCATAAACGTAGGTGCATTATAATCCTTACCTTCATCTAATAAATTGAGTGGCAAGCTTCTAGTCAAGAATGCTTCCCGTTCCCCATGTGACCCTCGTAATCCAAGTGGCACACAACAATGAGCAAGATGCAAATCAACTCCTTGGCGTCTACGTTCAACCAAACTTTATACTGTGGAATAAAGCAAGTGAAGATGCTAAGGAAATGTCTTTTTTAAAGCTTGCAAAAGTATTAGGTTGCAGGTTGCCATGAATCAGCCAACACTTAGAAGAAAAGCGTTCTTCATTAAATGTGGTTGTCAGTATGTCTATTGTCATGATTTAGTTCATGTCACTCTCTTGCTGTTGATGTTGATATAAGCACACTGATAGACCTCTATGATCCCTTTTCATAAAGTAACAATAAAAATATTCAGATACCATGACACAGGCATTATTTGCAATGCCAACTAGATGTGGCTCATAAATTCTTACACTAGTCAGGAAAAAATGAACTTAGACAGACCACCTGGTATCAATCTCAGTACTGGAAATAACAGTGGCACAGCCAGGTTTGGCAAACTTGCAAAGTCTTCCACACTAACATCTGGGAATCTGTGGCTAAATTAAGAGCCACAGTCCCCAGACCAGAGAAGCAGTGTATGCTTAAAATAGTTAACAAAGGAACAGAGGAGCCTACTCACATTCAGCCCCTTGAACCTGTACTATCATTCAATAAGACCATGACGTGAAGGTGCCGGTGTTAGAGTGGGATGGGCAAAGTCAGAGGTCACATGACAGCAGGTTATAGTCCAATAGATTTATTTGAAATCACAAGCCTTTGGAACATAGCCCCTTTGTCATGTGAAGTGAGAGAGAAGCATACAGAACACAGAATTTATAGCAAGTGTGACTGAGGGGAGCGAGATCAAAAGATCATACAAATAGTGTTAGTGGAGAGTTGAATAATAAGTCTCTTCAGGTGATCAAAAGTGTTAGATAGAGGGAGTAAGATGCCAGCAGCTGAATAACAAGAGAAGGGATGACCTATAACCCGATTAAATGAAGCAGAGAGATAATTACAAAAAAAGCAGTGGTGTTGGAGGCAAAACAAATGACTGGAATAACATGATTGGCATAAGAGTTGCATGCCAAGGGTCTAACCAAAGTAATAAGTAACCCAAAACTGGACAAGCTACTTAAAGGAGAGAACTCATAACAATGTACCAAAGTTTTGCGTCTTCTGACAATAAAGCTATAGTTGATCTGTAGCCTGACTGCATAAATTTGGTCTGTATTCCTTACTACTTTTGCTTAACAAAATATTAGCCATCTCAGGTTCAAAATTAACAACTGATCCAGCATCTACTGTTGTTTGTGGAAGTGAGTCCCAAATATCTACAAATGTGTAGAAGTGCTTCAAAACAACTCTCTTGAATAGTCTGACCCTAGTTTTCAGACTATGGTCCCTAGTTCTAGAAAGTCCAGCCGGTGGAAATGTTTAACCTTGATCTACACAGGCTTTTCTGAAGATGATCTCGAAGACTTCAATTAAATCACCCGTTAATCTTTTAAACTCGAGAGAAAAGTGGCCTTATTTCAAAATCTATCTTCATAACTTAACTCCTGAAACCCAGGTATTATTCTTGCAAAGCTGTGTGTACTCCCTCAAGGGCCAATACATCCTTTCTAAGGCGTGGCACTAAATATGACATCACAATTGATGATAAAGGAACTGGCCACACACTGAGTAATATTAATATTAATGATTAGTGCTTCGAGTAAATGTATCTTTGCTGCATCAGAGATAGTGAGAACTGTTGATGCTGGAGTCAGAGAACACGCTTGGGGCCTAGAGGAACACAACAGGCCAGGCAGCATCAGAAGAGCAGGAAAGTCAACATTTCGATTGTGACCCTTCTTCAGCAATAGGGGAGGGGGAAGGGAGCTCCGAAATAAATAGAAAGAGGAGGGGTGGGGCTGGGGAAGGGAAGTGGAATGGTAATGTGCGAGTGCAGGTAGGCAGTAGTGAGGGTTGGTCAGTGACTTGGGAGGAGAGGATAGGTGGGAGAGAAGGCGGGCAAGTTGTGTCAGGTCAAGGAGGTGGGGATGAGAGGGAGAGATGGTCATGGGATGAGGCCAGGGGTGGGGAGATTTTGAAACTGGTAAATTCCCATTTTGGAGCACATTGGAAAAGGAACACATGTGACTATTTTGTTTAATTGAAATAAAAATAGGAGGTCTTAATTTATCCATGGACATGGCATGAACAAGTGGAACCTCAACAACATACAAACAGTCAGGTTCAATGTCAGATTGCCATGATTCTCGTAAAGATCTGTTCTGAAATCAACTTTTAATCAGCAGCAAAGTAGGAAAAGGACAACAGCAATACTATCAAGGGTCACTTGTAAAGGGATCACATCCATTATCACTGAGTTTGGGTTTTGTAATGGCCAGCAGCTCTTAATCTCACTCTGGCCTGGAACAAAAGAGAACAAAATGAACAAAAGAGCTGAAGTTTGGAGGTGAAGTGAGAATGACTGACATTGATATGAAGACAACACTTATGGAATCAATGCTCCTGAGTGAATGGAATTTGGAGTAAATCTCTCTGCTAGTTGTACCTAGCAGAAAGGAGATGCTTCTGGTTGTTGGAGATCGATCTTGTCAGTTCCAGGTCATCAGTACAGTCGGAAAGTCCTCGGCCTAACTGTGTTCAGTTACTTCATCAATGACTTTCCTCCCACAATGAGGATAGAAGCAGAGGTGTTTGTGGATGATTGCACAATGTTCAACACCATTTACAATGCTCAGACACTGTTGCAGTACATATTGACATGTAGCAAGATTGGGATAACATTCAGGCTTGGGCTGATAAGTAGCAAATGACAGTTATCCCCTATTCAACACAAGTGCATAACATTAGAAGGGAGAATCTATATATTTTCCTTATTATTGTTGATTCATCCACGCTCAACAACTTAAGTGTTAATATTGACCAGAAAATGAACTGTACTTACTATACACATATAGTGGTCAGAAAAACAAGATCATGAGAGGTAACTCATCCTCCCAACCAAGCCCACTCATCACACACCTACCCTCTTTCCCCAATACCTGTTCATCACTGAGAAAGCACAAGTGAGTAGCATTATTAGATTAGTTCTATGTCTCTTTGTGAATGCAGGTCAACAATATTAAAAGGGCTCAATATCAGCCAGGAAAAGCAACAATCTAACTGATTGGCTCCTTACCTATTAGTTTAAATATTGATATGAAAAAAATAGATACACAATATACACAAGGAGGACAATGCTTAAGGAAGTGTCAGAACAGGGGGAAATCAGTGTATATATACAAAGATCACTGATGGTGATAGGACAGATGGAGAGAACAAAGAACAAAGAACAAAGAAAATTACTGCACAGGAACAGGCCCTTCAGCCCTCCAAGCCTGCGCCGATTGAGATCCTCTGTCTAACCTGTCATCTATTTTCTAAGCGTCTGTGTCCATTTTTTCCCCGCCCATCCATGTACCTGTCCAGATATATCTTAAAAGACACTAACTTGTCTGCGTCTACCACTTCCACTGGCAACGCGTTCCAGCCACCAACCACCCTCTGCATAAAGAACTTTCCACACATATCTCCCTTAAACTTTCCTCCTCTCACTTTGAGCTCATGACCCCGAGTAATTGAGTCCCCCACCCTGTCTATACCCCTCATGATTTTGTAGACCTCGATCAGGACCCCCTCAATCTCCGTCTTTCTAATGAAAATAATCCTAATCTACTCAACCTCTCTTCATAGCCAGCACCATCCATACCAGGCAACGTCCTGGTGAACACTCCTCTGCACCCTCTCCAAAACGTCCACATCCTTTTATTGATGTGGCAACCAGAACTGTACACAGTACTCTAAATGTGGCCGAACCAAAGTCTTATACAACTGTAACATGACCTGCCAACTCTTGTACTCAATACCCCGTCCGATGAAGGAAAGCATACCATATGCCTTCTTGACCACCCTATTGACCTGTGTTGCCACCTTCAGGGAACACCCAGAACTCTCAGTTCATCAATTTTCCCCAGGACTTTTCCATTTACTGTATAGTTCATCCTTGAATTTGATCTTCCAAAATGCATCACCTCGCATTTGCACGGATTGAACTCCATCTGCCATTTATCTGCCCAACTCTCCAGTCTATATTCTGCTGTAATCTCTGACAGTCCCCTTCACTATCTGCTACTCTGCCAATCTTAGTGTCATCTGCAAACTTGCTGATCAGACCACCTACACCTTCCTCCAAATCATTTACAGATATCACAAACAACAGTGGGCCCAGCACCGACCCCTGTGGAACACCACTAGTCACAGGTCTCCAATTTGAGAAACTCCCTTCTACTACCACTCTCTGTCTCCTGTTGCCTAGCCTGGTTTTTTATCCAACTAGCTAGCACACCCTGGACCCCATGTGATTTCACTTTCTCCATCAGCCTGCCATGGGGAACCTTATCAAATGCCTTACTGAAGTCCATGTATATGACATTTACAGCCTTTCCCTCATCAATCAACTTTGTCACATCCTCAAAGAAATCTATTAAGTTGGTAAGACATGACCTTCCCTGCACAAAACCATGTTGCCTATCACTGATAAGCCCATTTTCTTCCAAATTGGAATAGATCCTATCCCTCAGTGTCTTCTCCAGTCACTTCCCAACCACTGACGTGAGGCTCGCCAGTCGATAATTACCTGGATTATCCTTGCTACATTTCTTAAACAGGGGGACAACATTAACAAGTCTCCAGTCCTCCAGGACCTCACCCGTGTCTAAAGATCCCGTAAAGATATCTGTTAAGGCCCTGGCTATTTCCTCTCTCGCTTCCCTCAAAACCTGGGATAGATTCCATCCGGACCAGGGGACTTGTCCACCTTAATGTCTTTTAGGATACCCAACGCTTCCTCCTTCCTTATATCAACTTGACCTTAAGAATGTCACCCATTTTCTTTGACTCAGCGCATAACTTTCCTTCTTTGTCCTTAATTGGGCCAATCCTTTCTCTTGTTACCCTCTTGCTCTCTATACAGAAAAGATTTACAAGAACGGTTCTAGGGGTGAGATTAAAAAAAAAATGAGATCGCCTTCTTCTCTCCAAGGAGGGAAGAATGGAGACCTAATAGAGACTTTCAATATCATGAGAGGTCAATTAGGAGCAGAGAGGGAGAAACCATTCCCTTTTGTAAAAGGATCATTTTTGTGTGGGCACAGATTTAAAGTGATTTGTAAATATGATGTGAGAAATGAAAACATATCATGCAACTGCTTCAGATCTGGAATGCACTGCCTTGAAATATGGTGTCTTCAGATTCAAATGAAGCAGCAAGAGATGACTACGCGAACAGAAACAATACGCACGTGTATGAGGAAAACGCAAAGTCATAGTGCTCGTGGAAGAACCGGCGCAGATACAATGAGCTGAATGGCTTCCTTTTGCAGGATCACTGTCTTAGTTTGCTGATGACACTGAACTGAGAAGCAAAACCAGAAATTGCTGGAGAAACTCAGCAGGTCTGGCAGCATCTATGAAGAGAAGTCAGAGCTAACATTCTGAGGAAGCGTTAACGTTGAATTCACTTCCCAGATGCTGCCAGACCTGCTGAGCTTTCCCAGCGATTTCTGTTTTTGCTTCTGATTTACAGCACCCATAGTCCTTTTGGTTTTTATTTACTAACCTGGGAAGAATTGTCTCTCTGAGAACTCCAAGATGTCATTGATAAGATGGTGGAATGACAGATGGGTGACTAATGGCATTCGATGCAGAGAAGTGTGATGTGATGCTCATTAGTCATTAGCTGAAGGACAATATAAAATAGAGTGTGCAATTCTAAAACAAGTGCAGGAGCAGAAGAAGCAGGTCATATATGATCATTGAAGGGTAAACTAGAGGAATAAATGTACAGTGTTCTTTGCTTTATTAATATGAGCTCAGAGTATTCGAGCAAGGAGGTAACGTTGAACATGTGCACAGTTCAGCTGAAGTATCGTGAGCCTTAGTGGGCACCACATCATAGGAAAGATGTAAGAAGTGATTCACTAGAATGTTTCCAGACTGGAGAAACTTCATCTATAAGGATAGGTTGTAGAAGTTTAGGTTAGTTGTCCTGGAGACAAGAATGTTGAGAGAAGATCTGATTCAAAATTATGAGCGCACTGGACAGTGTGGATAGAGTGAAGCTGTTTTCACTTGTAAAAAAAAGCGTTTGAAAAGATTTAAAGAGATGTGTAAACGAACCATGGATGTTGTGAGAAAAAAACATCTTTTTCACCAAGCAAGGTGGTATGGTACAGAATGCGTTACCTGGAAATGTGGTGCAGGCAGGTTTAATGGATGCACTCTAGAGTACATTAGCAGTTTCTTTATGTAGTAATTGTGTGCTGGGATAGGGGGGAAAGGCAAGAGATTGGCACTAGATAACAGAGTTGGACATGGCAATCAAGCTAGTACATGTACAATGGGAAGAATGGCCTTCTTCTTCATAGTAATAATTCTGTGAATCAGTCTGAACTGACATTAATAATGCCATCATCATGATTGGAGCCAGTCACTCAGTTTTATGTTACTGTTTATTTTACACACCTCTGGATGTTTGATATAATGGCTTAAAAGACTTGCCTGCTGATTATCAAACACTTTTTAAATTGCTTATTTTTGATCTTCATTTTTGGACCAGATGCTCTTCTCTTCTTCAACCTTATGCCCTTTTTTGTATGTTTGATAGAGACAAAGAGTCATTGAGTCATGCAGCTCGGAAACAGACTCTTCGTCCTTCTAGTCCATGCTGACTATTATCCCAAACTAAACTAGTCCCACCTGCCTCTGCTTGGCCCATATCCCTCCTAACATTTCTTATTCATGTACTTCGCTAAATGTCTTTTAGATGTTGTTACTGTGCTCACATCCACCAGTTTCTCTGGAAGTTCATTCCACACACAAACTACTGTCTGTGTAAAAGTTTGCCTTCACATCCTTTTTCAATCTTTCTCCTCTCACCTTAAAAGTATGCCCTTAGTCTTGAAACCCCAGCCTAGAGAAAAGACACCTGCCATTCACTTTATTTATATCCCTCATGATTTTAAAAACTTATATAAGGTCACCCCTCAACCTCCTACACTCCAGTGAAAGAAGCCTCAGTCTATCCTTATAACTCAAACCCTCCATTTCCGGCAGACTGCTGGTAAATCTGTTCTGAACACTCCACAGGTTGATAATATCGTTCCTGAAATAAGGAGACCAGAACTGGTCACAATAGTTCAGAAGTGGCCTCACCAACATTCTGTACAAACTCAGCATAATGTCCCAACTCCTATTCTCAAAACAAAAACTGCAGCTGTTGTAAACCAGGAACAAAAACAGAATTGCTGGAAAAACTCAGCAGGTCTGGCAGCATCTGATAACAAAAAAAATCAGAGTTAACATTTTGGATGAGTTCCGAGGAAGGGTCACCAGACCCAAAACGTTAACTCTGATCTTTTTTTTCTTCATAAATGCTACAAGACCTGC
Source organism: Stegostoma tigrinum (assembly GCF_030684315.1). Classification (NCBI taxonomy): domain Eukaryota; kingdom Metazoa; phylum Chordata; class Chondrichthyes; order Orectolobiformes; family Stegostomatidae; genus Stegostoma; species Stegostoma tigrinum. The sequence goes on along the minus strand of NC_081358.1, from coordinate 107,300,285 downwards.
TGAGCTTTTCCAGCAATTTCTGTTTTTGTTCCTAATCTCTAAGGTCTGAGCAATGAAAGCACGCATGCTAAATGCCTTTTTAGCCACCCTGTCTATATGTGACGCACACTTCAACAAATTATTTCTCCGAACCCCTAGGTCTGTCTTTTCTACATTACCCAAGGCTCGACTTTAATTGTATATGTCCTGACCTTGTCTGTTTTACCAAAATGCAATGCCTCACAATTATCCAAGTTAAAATCCATCTGCCGCTCCTCAGCCCAAAGATGATGTGGTATTTTGTTATTTTTCTTGTTGATAAACAATAAAATTACTTTCTACTTTCATTCAAGAAATCTACTTCAAGGGATCCACTTTTTGATCGCAGTGCAGCAGCTGCATGCTAAAAAGGAGTTACAATTCTTTGCTGCAGCCAAACGATGGGATTAAAAAGAGAGGAATTCATTCATTCCTCCTCACCCAATTGTAACAATCTCCAGCTTGGGCTAAGCAGTGCTTTAACTTAAGAAGCTCAATCACTTTATACATAAGTGTTTAGCCAGAGAGAATCATAGCAAGCCTACAACGATGGCTGTTGAAGAGATTTAAGCCGATTATTGTGATAAGCCACTCCACACTGTACAATAGATTGGCATCAGCAGGTCTAAAGCTGGTAAACAGCTTGTGACTGTTAAAATGATGCTTGCAAGAGAGCATTAAGTACATGTGAAGTATCAGATTGACATTGGTGCTTTGTACAACAGTTTGAGCTGTGCAGACTTGTTTGAAGGGGCTGAAGGTAATGACCTGAAAATGATAAAGTTGAAGCTATCGAATGAAACACTGCTTGTGCCAAGTTAAGAAATACAAGTGAAAGCCCAGCATGACGGAAAGAACAATGATTTGGAGCTCCACATTTTAGACATTGAGCAAAATTCATTAATCTCAGCTAAAGCGCATCTAAAGCATGAACTGGTTTTGAGATTTGTTCATCACAAAGGCATTGACTGCTGAATAGGTCCTAAAATTAATATTCTTGCAGGTTTTAGATATTTTTTCTGGAAAGTATTATTTTGAAATGGATGAGAGCGTGACATTAACTTAGCATCAGTTGAAAAGAGTTCCATTTGCCCACAAGTCCAGCCTGAAAGTCAAAACAGAGAAAGTGGCAGCATCACTAAATCACTTAAGAAAAGGACAAAAGGATAGGCCGGCCAAGTAATCATACTTTGAGAAGTTGGCAGCTGGTGATAAGCACAAGAAAGTAGAAGAGACAGTGATCACAGAATAACTGAAGAAAATCCATGATAAGAAGAAAAGAATGAACAAGAAGAAAAAGAAGGAATGGAAGATGCCTGAAATCATGTACGTAAGTGCTATATTGACATTGAAAGGACTTTGCTCAGATCGTGACATTGGCAAAACCTTCAGAAAGGATGCAGATATTAACAGATATGAACGTGGTGCCACGATGTGTTAGATTTATGGACTGTTTTGCAATTTTTTTGCCTTATTAGCCATCAGACTGTGCACCTCTATGCAAGCTCATGGATAAGGATGTTCAGCAGTATTGGGAAACAGAACAATAAGTATTTTTCATTGAAATCAAACAATGAGCATCAGCAGTTCAACACACTCTAGAATTCATCAAACCAGCAGGGGGATTGAGCATGTACCTAACAAACTGAAAACAACTTGCATGCATACTGTCAAAAGATCTGAATGTTTTACACAGAATGAATGGAATGCATGTGCAGCAATTGACGAATGTAGAACAAATTAGAGTTTTCAGTTTTGTTCATGATCGATCATTTGTTTGCATTAGCTAACTTATAATTGGAAATAATGTGTTATTTTGTCGTTTGCTTAATTTAACAAAAATGAATTTGTGCATAGTCTTTCTGTTTATATCTCTTTCACTTTAGTTTGTGGCAGCTATTAAATATTTTACTTGAAACATGTGAAACACTGTAAGACTAAAGACAACAATTGCCGTTTGCCACATCAGGCATAGTATAGTCTTAGCTATGAGTAACAGTATGTCTATTCTGTGTCGAGTAAACCAATGTTAATTCGAATGTTCAGCAACTGGAACGTTTACTAGATTACGGACAGGGTGAAGAAAGTAAAAAGACCTTGTTCTTCCTCTTGACCTGCACTGAGTGATTCCTACTAGAAGCAGCAACAAAGCAAATATTGTACGCAACAGGATTATGCTTGGCTGCCAAACAGTCAGCATAAATTTAAATAATAAGCTCAGTGCTTGTTTTCAATGGGGAGCCATGTTGTAAAGATATCCCATTGTTGATAAGGTTACAAAGAATGACAATTTTCTAACCTGTGCTGCTTTCAAAAATTAATTACCAGTCAGTGAATTTTCTCAAATGAATACGTTCTGCGTTGTTGAGGTTTACTTTGGAACTGTTCTGTAAATTTGCATTTCATTAAGGCTACTTTATGGACAGAACAATGGAGTCTAGTTTGTTTAGAGACAATATTTAACCTTGATACTGACATTATGCACACTGAAATATTGTATGCCAGGACAAATTTAAACAGTTACTTTGTTAATCTGTAGTCATGTCAACTTATCTCACGAATTTGTTCTTCAGTAATTATAATTAAGTTTGCAATGTTAATTGATGTTGTGGTCTCTATTGCAGGATACCATATGATAGCAATTGTGCATGTCAATGGATTGGAGAGAATCGGTGGGATTCACAGCACAACTGGAGATCATTTAACCCATTGGTTGTGTTAGTTCTAAGCGGCCACTCCTTTTTGAAAACAGGACCCACATTAATTGTTCCAAATTTTGTTGGATCCCGTTCACTAAATCCTTTACAATAACTGTCAGTAGCACATAAGTCTTCATTATTCTCTATTTTATAATTTAAAAGTAAAATAAAATCATCTCTGGAGATTCAGTCATTCAGTTCAACCTATTGAATTTCAGGTAACAATCTATGTTGAAATTCTTGATTGCTATTTAAGAGAAAATGTAAATCATGACAATTAGCTACATAAAACACATTAATGATCCTAGGACGTTCAAAGAATTACAACAATAGATGTCTCCTTTTGGTGCGTGGGTGAAAATCTCTCTCTTTCCAGTAAATAATTAATTTACTGCCCAAACGAAAGTGGATTGGACAAGGGAGTCAGAGAATGGGGACATAATCTCAACATGAGTCCACACCTTCCCTGCCTGCAGGAAAAGAAGGTAGGGAGGTGGGATGGGTGGGTGTGTGGTAATTAGAAAGTTAAAATCATTGCTGTTATAGAGTAATGATTTAAATACATACTTCATAGTAATATTGTCAGCAAACAATGCTAGGTCAACATTTGACTGTACTATTTTATTTCTTATTTTTAGTTTTATTTTTAATGGAAAAATCAATCAAACACAGATTTCTTGATAATGATAATCTGAGTGTTTAATTCATACAAAATTAGGAATTTGGATCAGGGTGGAGAGTGATTAGAACAAGAAAACGTGAAGGATTATCGAAAGTTCAGAGTGAAAGTTAAAATAAAGAGTGATCTGGTATTGTACAAATGAGCCAATTAGTCAACATAAAAGGGAATTACAAATTTTTCCACAGTTCTACGAAAAGTAAGAAAAAGCATTAAGTAAGAGAGTTTGCCAATGATGATCACATGAAGGGGCCTGCTCATTCAAACAAAAAGCATTAATGAAGTATTGAATGAACACTTTGCATTTGACTTTACAAAGGAAAATGTTGCAAAATTTATACTGAATGACAAAACAGTTAAAACACTGGATGGGTTAGGATACATCTGAGAATATTGAACTATTTCATCCAGGAATTTCTGCTGGCACTAAACAATACTTTACAATCATCCTCAGAATAGTAATGGTGACCCAACCTTAGTAGGACAATCAGTTTCAGCTGAGTGGTGAGAAACTTTTGGAAATGATAATCCTGGACAAAATTCATAATCACCAGGACAAATGAAGGTTGTTTATCGAAAGCCAGATTAGATCCATTAAAAGGCAAATAATGTTTAGCTAAATTAATTGATCTTTCTTATGAGACAACAGGGATGATTGTTGAGCATAATATGGGTGATGTTTGTTGGCTTGCTCGCAGAGCTGGCTGGTTGTTGCACAGACGTTTCATCACCATGCTGGGTAATATCATTAGTGCGGCCTCCAATGAAGTGATGTTGTTCTACTGTGCTTGGAATTTGTATGATCCGGTCTGTTAAGTTGAATTGTGCCACTTCGGGTTCTGTTCTGCATGGGTTTATATAAGGGGTGTAGTTCCACATGTTTGTTGATTGCATTACGGGTTGAAAACAGGGCCTCTTGGAATTCTCGTATGTGTCTGTGGTTGGCTTGAGCTAGAATGGTCACATTGTCCCAGTTAAATAGATAGTTGATAGTGTGTACATAGACTTCCAAAAGGTGTTTCATGAAGTATCTCATACTTGAACTGTCAGCACAGCTGAACAATGTGGTATAAAAGGGAAAATAATAGCGTAAAGATGAAGTTTACTGTGTGAAGTAGAAAAAGTGGGATAGTATATATAGTTTGGTTTGGAAGTGGGTTTCCAAGCAGTTGGTCATAAGATCATTCCTGTTCTTGATACTTATTAATGACTTGGTCTAGAATGTACAAGACTCATTTTCAAAAGTTTTAGATGACGCTAGTTGTGGAAGTATGAACTGTGAGGAGAAAGTCTTAAACTTCAGAAGGATGGTGATCAATGGCAGTAAATAATTAGACAAGCTACGAGAATGTCATGAATTACCAAATCAAGAACTGAATACAAAGATAGTGAGTTTAGAATGAGGGATGAGTGTTGAACTCTGAAGAAGAGCTGTACTGGGCTCAAAACATTAATTCTGTTTGTCTCTCCACAGATGTTGCTGAGCCTGCTGAGTTTCTCCACACGTGCTGTTTTTATTTTAGTTTATCATGGCTGTCAACAGTCCTCAGTCAAATCAAGGCAGTTAGCCTTCAGTCAAGTGGTCCCATAACAGTTAGCCAAAGGCATCCTCTGATCACAGGCCCGGATTAGAAATGGTCAGTCGGCCACTTGGGTGGTCTACTTCACATAATGGAAGAGTATCTGAATGTCAGGTAACCCACCAACAATCTTGACTTTTTATGCCCTATTGTAGATTAACTTAAAAACATTGAAATATAGAAACATAGAAGATAGGAGCAGGAGAAGGCCATTTGGCCTTTCAAACCGTCACCACCATTCTTCACGATCATGGCTGATTGCCCAACTCAATAACCTAAAACTGATTTCTCCCCATAAACTTAAATCCATTTGCCCCAGGTGCCATATTTAGTCACCTCTTGAGTACCTTCAATGTTTTGGTGTCAACTACTTCCTGTGGTAATGAATTCCACAGGCTCACCACTCTTTCGGTGAGAAAATATCTCCTCATCTCTGTCCTAAATGGTCCACCTCAAATCCTCAGACTGTGACCCCTGGTTCTGGGCACATCCACCATTGGGAAAATCCTCCCTGCATCTACCCTGTCCAGCCCAGTTAGAATTTTATAAGTTTCTTATAAGTTCCTCTTGGATAGAAAGTTTGGCAGGTATTAAGAGCGTTATTTTTGGTGGGAAGGTAGGAAAGTGTCTGAGATGTGCAAGTAAGCAGTGCAAAAGGCATGAAGCTTAAGTATTGCCAGGTGTTTGGGATGGTGACGATGAATGAAGGAAAATGTGAGGATGGCAGTGAGAGTGATAGAGCATGATCCTTTGTGGAAGAGGATTCAGGAGCAGAATTAAAGTAGGCGTGAGATATCAAAGGGAAAATGCTTATATATATATACTGGCAGAGTGGAGAAGGTCATTGACATTCTTCCTATAGTGCTATGCATTCCTTCAGGTAGCTGACTCAGCTGGCAACCATGAATCAGTCTGGTGTTGTCGAGTGTCATTCTCTCCATTGCTGGCCCTGTGAGGACTGGACATCGCTAGCTTGATTAGAACAATTTGAAAGAGTGGGCAAATGAATAGTAGATAATGTATAATGTGTATAAATGTGAAGTTATCCCCTCTCCTGACAAAAGTAGGAAGGCAGATTATTATTTTTGAATGGTAAGGTAGGGGTGTCTTTGCATGACAGTGACTGAAGGTAAGCATGTCGATGCAGCAAGCAGTGAAAAAGCAAATGGTATGTTAGCCTTCAAAGCAAAATGATTTGAGTATAGGTCCAGGGATGTCTTGCAGTCATTGTTCAGAGCTGTGGTTAGGCCACACCCAGAATAGCATATGCAGTTTTGTTTTTCTTATCTGAGGAAGGATGGTTCTGACTATGGAGAAGGTGCAACAAGGGTTTATGAGACAGATTCCTTGAATGGCAGAACTGACATATGAGGAGAGACTGCATCAGTTAAGACTATGTTCAATAGAGTTTAGACAAATGTGGGACAATATGATATATATGCATAAAATACTGACAGGAGTGGAAAGGGTGGATGCAGGAGGGGTGTTCCATCTGATGGGAAATGTGGAATCTGGGACTAGAGTCTAAGAATCCCGGGGAGGCTGTTTACATCAGAGAATGATGAACCTGTGGAATTCTCCACCACAGAAAACAAATGAGGCCATAATATTGAATTTTTCAGTGTTAGATATCATTCTGAGGGCTAGAGGGATCAAAGTGTGTAGGGAGAAAGCAGGAACACAGTACTGAAATGGATGACCAGCCATGGTCATGTTGAATGGCACAGCAGACTTGAAGGACCGAATGACCAGCTCCTGTTTTCTATATTTCAGTGCTTAAATCACCGACGGTATCTTCAGCATAGTGGTCAGTAGAATTTACAAGTAGGCTATATACTTTGCTAGTAAAACATAATTGGGACTGGAAGGCAGCATAAACAGAATAAATTTCAGATGAAACCATTTTATCTCACAAACTCAGGTAATGGTGGATAACAAAGTGTGGAGCTGGATGAACACAGCAAGCTAAGCAGCACCTTAGGAGCACAAAAGCTGACGTTTCGGGCCTAGACCCTCGAAACGTCAGCTTTTGTGCTCCTAAGATGCTGCTTGGCCTGCTGTGTTCATCCAGCCCCACACTTCATTATCTCAGATTCTCCAACATCTGCAGTTCCCATTATCTCAGGTAATGGCATCTTGTTTCAAACTTTTTGATTTCTTTATTGTTGTTGTTATAGGGAAGAATCCTGTGTCTGGCTTTCAGTGTGCTTAGGGGCTTGATCATATTGAGATCTGCAGTGAGGCTGCTTCAAATGGTCCTGGATCATGTAAAGAAGGTGAAAATAGGTATCCAGCCTTCCTGGTACTAATCAGGAACTCATTTCCTCTTACTGGAAATGCTGTGTTTCAATGAAGTGTATGCTGCAAGAACAAATTTGATAGTGAAGTTCAGTTTGCCAAAAGCTTCTACCAATGGTTCACACATAGAGCAGCTATCAAAGAAATTGGCAAAGAGCTCTAATTTTATAGAAATAAAATTCAAGACAGAACTTGAGATGGGATTAGGTGTTGGAGCGATGGTTGGGATATGGAAGGAAATGTGAAACCCTCGTGGTTAGAAATCCCACACTTTCCCATGGGATCTTGGCAGAATCTCTGTACAATAAGTCACAAACAGCTAAAAATGGTAATTTACACAATTATGACCTGGCTGAATTACACAACAGATCAGGAGAAGCCAGGAAAAAGGATAAAAGATCGCAAGGTTATTCAATGAACAGAAGGATAGTTAATTGCCCTCACCAATATTTATTCCTCAAGCATCATCAGTAAGATGGACTATCTCATTAAAATCACAATGTTGTTTCTTGAAATTTGCTGTTCTCATAACAGCTATTATACTTCCTACATTACGAAACAACAGATACTGTGTCAGAAACAGCAAGCTTGTAATTATACAAAGATAATCCACAAAAATACTTAAAACATGTTTTACATACTTAACAATTACCATTAAGCCACAACTACATGCTTAAAACATGTTGCAGTTAAAGCAGATGACATTCAGAAGAAATTGAGAATGGGAGGTTGTTAATGCTCTATCAATGTTTCGATAAGATTAATGGCAAACAGATGATGGGTATTGATTGTTTTGTTATCCTGCAACAAATAAAGGATGCTCATTGAGCAATGGTAGTTGCCCTACCTATGAACTTGAAGACCTGGATATAAATTCCACCTGTTTCTGAGGGTGTGTCATAACATCTCTAAATACGTTAAGTTGGGAAAAGTAAGTTAAATTAAAAGATTATTTCCCAAAACAAAAGCAGCTGGAGATGGGTCTTCTAATGTAGTGGTAGTGCCTCTAACTTTGAGCTAGGATGCCTGATTCTTGTCCCACCTGCTCCAGAAATGTATAATAGCTTCTCTGAACAGGATGATTAAAAAATTTCTGAAAAGGATTTGTGCTACAGCAGGTGTCAGAGCTCATTACTTCCTCCAGAAAATTGTTTTAATTTAAATGTGTTAAATTTTGTTTAAAATATGGTCCTGCAGATGCCCTCCAATGATTGGTTCTTTAAGTTAAATAGTTTATAGTTAATTTATTTGATCATTCAATAGTGTATAAAAAGGGGGCTTGTTAACATTAGTAGGGCTGGAAAGCATCATTTCACCCAAAATGATATTTTAATTTAAAAATAGCAAGCTTCTACTCACCTTTAGTGGCTCCATCCCTGCCTCTTTGACTGGTCTGTCTTCTCTCCACCTATCTTCTCCTTCAATCTGCCTCCCCCTCTCTCCCTATTTATTTCAGAATCCACTTCCCCTCCCCCATTTCTGAAGAAGGGTCTAAGCCCGAAACGTCAGCCTTCCTGCTCCTCTGATGTGTGTGATCTGCTGTGTTCATCCAGCTCTACACCTTGTTATCTAAGCTTCCATTGAAGTTTTTCTTTGTTACAGTGCCACTTTAAGGGACTTTCAATCAGGTAATTTAGTTTGTTGGCTTTATTTATTTTCTCAAAGAACAAAAAGGATTACGTAGATAGTGGACACCACGGGGTCTGGACAGCATCATTAGCTCCAAAAATGACACTTCAATTTAAATTCAACTGAATGTTTCTTTTTGTTACAGTGTTATTTCGAGGGTTTCAATCAATTTGTTTATTTGCTCAATGCGCATTCAAAAGGATATAAAAAGTGTTTGCTGGGATATTGAGGTAAAAGAGATCTATGAGATTATTTTCTGTGAAGAGGCCAACTATTAAAGATAAGCTCTACATCTTGTTTCCTATTTCACTATATGGCTCAGATCCAATTTAATGAAGGTTACGGACTGGTGTGTTATATTGGGACTTTCACACATTTCTGAAGATGTCCGAAATTAACATTAGGAGTTTTGATGAAAAACAATCCAAGAAGAGAATCCTGTAGTGCATTGGTCTTTAATAAGTCTATATCAAACAATGGTGAGCAGAAGGGGCAATGTTGATATTCCGCAGGAGACCCAACAGAGCTGTTGTCAGAAGTCAGGAATCAGGCAGATTCTTCGCTTGCGAACATCACTTGGGAAGAGATTTGTCCGCGATTTCGTTGGCACAACCATTGGTGGCTGTAGAGTCCTATTCTGGACCTGCAGATCCTGGGACAGTGCGGGCAGGGGAATGTTCCGGACAGCGGGGCTTGAGATGAGGGCTCCTCCCTGCGTTTCCGTCTGTCCTCTGCAGCTGCTCTCCTCGAACATTCGAACTACTCCGTCGCCGTCGTAGTTTTCTTCCGCCATGCGTCCCTGTCAGAGGCCAGCTTTTGCCATTCCGTTGAGGCTATGCCAGCCTGAGACAGCTGTTGCTTCAGTTAGCCATTGTAGCGCTTGCGCGGGGCACCGCGGTTTCTTTTGCCATTGCAGAGTTCCCCAAAGAACACTGCCTTGGGTATTCTGGTGTTGTCCATCCTCGATACGTGACCTGACCATTGAGGTTCCTTCAGGAGAAGGGTCGCTTCGAAGCTGGGGAGCAGGGCCTTTTCCAGCACTTCGTTGTTAGAGACGCGGTCCTGCCAGGTGATGCTCAGTATAGAGCGCAGACAACGTTGGTGGAATCGTTCCAGCAGCCACATCTGTTTCCGATACAGAACCCAGGCCTCGGAGCCGTAGAGCAGTGTGGTGATGACCGCAGCGTTGTAAACCTGGATTTTCGTCGACATGCTTATCGAGTGGTTTCCCCATACACGCTTCCGCAGTCGCCCGAAGGCGCTACTTGCTTTTGCAAGGCGATTGCCGACGTCTCCTGTGGCTGTAGCATCGTTGGAGATTATGCTTCCCAGGTACGTGAAACGTTCAACGGTGTTGAGGGGGTGGCCGTCGATCGAGATTCGAGGTGGGTTGTATGCGCTGCATGGTGGCTTCTGGTACAGGATCTCCGTCTTCTTCAGACTGATCGTTAGCCCGAAAGCCTTTGCAGCTTCGGAGAAGCATGTCACTGCAGTATGTAGCGCATCTTCTATGTGTGTGAGTAGGGTGCAGTTGTTCGCATACAGCAGCTCCATGATGGGCTCCCGTGTTGTCTTCATACGAGCGAGGAAGCGGCGCAGATTGAAGATATTGCCGTCCGGGTGGAAGTGAATGTAGATGCTGCTCGTGATGCCCTCCTTCGCTTCCTGCAGCATCATGTTGAAGAAGATGGCAAAGAGCGTTGGTGCCAAGACACAGCCCTGCTTCACATCGTTGTTGATTGGGAACGGGAAGTACCGTAAGGAAATAAATAAGACATTTTAATTCCTTTTTTTAATAAATGCTCTCCAGTTATTTTGTTTTAATACTCTATTCCTCTTACTTTCTCATCTAAATACTGAAAGCATTGGCTTTGCAGAGGCAAGACTTTAGCAATCTTGCTATTATTCATGTGTAAGATTAAACAGACAATGTTACAGCTTCAGCAAACAAACACCATGGTTGAGCCCAAACAAGTCCTCAACTGACCACCACATATGATCACACTGGACAATGGGGTCAGTGTATTTCTGTTCTGAGCAGTAGACCCTGGCTGACTTTTGATTTTTAAAGATCAAAGGTGTTAAAAACAGACCATGGAGCAACATCACTAAAGCAGATGTTGCAGGCACCTGCTGGATCCAGTTGTCATCTTCCTTTCACTGGAATTAATGAGAATAGAACTATTTTTATCTAAATAGAACTACTGCTATAAAATTAAAATTATGACACTCCCTGTCAGTTTGAATTGACTTACCACTTCCAGAGCACAGGTCTGCTGCTGAACACAGTTAGATTATTTCAATAACTGAAGCAAACATGTTCAGCATATATTATAAATAGTTACAGGTAGAAGGTGATTTCAGGGTTATAACACAATCTCTGAATACAGATAATGTTCAGAAACAACTTGAGATATTTGGCATCATCTGAACTATTCAAATGAATGATATACCTCATGATTGGTTTATTAATTCCTGCTTGACATTTTGCTTATTTCAATTTCCCAATATCCTGCACTGTTACAATTGACCATTCACCCACATTTTTTCATTGCTCATAATCAGCGAGTTACCAGTGGGCTGGATTAATGTGAGATCCCTGGCAATAGGGTAGCAGGCAGTCAAAGAAATGGAGCAATCTGAAGCCAAGCTGTCACTATATTCTGTGATAAATGTTGAAATCAAAAACATTTTCGAAGAATCACAGTGATTAGCCAATGCCAATCAATGTTTTATCTTGCAACAGAGCTCTGCCTTGTTCAACTTAGTTGTGAATTTGACCTTCTAACATAAGCAGCAGCACAATCTATTCATTCCCAAAGTCATATTCAAGTTTCACAGTGGGGGGTTACAAAGCCCTTCACTGTTAGCTTGCAAACTGATTGTAGAATTATAGCCAATTTGTGAGTAATGTTTGTTTATGTGACTGGAAAGTTGCATTATCTCCATTAAGCTCTGCAGTTTAAAAAAAAGTGCTGAGCACTTTGTAGATTTAATTTAAAGGCTGCTTCTGAAAAGCTTAAAAGTGGAGAGCACCAGCAAACAGAGAAGACCAGGCAAATTATGAAGCAGCAGTGAAATGGTGCTGGCATTGGAGTTTCCAACAGCTCAGAAATTGTATGAATGAGAGATGGACGGAGATTAAATAAAAAGTCAACTTTCAACTAATACTTTTACAGTAGGAAATGAATGATTGGCAATTGGCAAAAAAAATTGGCTTCTGACACAAAATAAACTGCCAAGTGGATAGTCAGTTTGCCTGCTAGAAAGAAACTTAAAATGTATTCAATGTATCCTGGCATTGCATTTTTTTTAATGATGCATCCTTTTCTCAGAACTGGAGAAGTGCTTCTGAAGCATGTTAACTTTATTTTCTACTTTTTTTTGTCTTTTTTTCTAAATTAACTTCATTTTATTATTGGATTTGACTTTGTTTTAGTGATGATAATATCTCTGATACACACAGAGCTTCTCAACCATTATTGCCTCATTAGAAAACAGCAGGGGCAAGCAGAATGTTTACATTTTGTAAAAGTCTTTTTTGAATTATGTAATCCGTTGTCTTTATTTTTACATTTTTCAATTATTACCAATTCCTCTGCATTCAGGTTCAGCAAGAAATCTCACTTGCTGCTCGCAATAAATGTCAGAAACAGCAGGGCACAGTTGAGTATGTCCATCAATTTATTTCATTTTGTCTAACAAATTGTTTATTTAGTGGACATTCCTTTTATAGCATTCTGTTTTCCAGTGTTATTTTTATACTCTTAGGCTGGAATTTACAATGCTTCCGAAACACTTTTGGCCTAGAAATTTCCATGAATGCTGAGTAAGTGAATCTAGTCTTGGTGTGATATCAATTCCTTGAAGCTAAAAATGTCCTGAATTAAATCCAAATCCATTTATAATCATTAAGTTTTAGGATAGTTTTGGAAATGGATAAGACTGGTCTTTGAGTGAAAGTGCCAAATTTGGGGAAGGCGAATTGCAATGGTATTTGGCAGGAATTGGAAAAGTTGGACTGGAGGCAGGTGTTTGAAGGTAAATGTGCATCTAACATGTGAGAATCTTTTAAAAGTCAGTGGACAAAATTTCAGGACCAACATGCTCCTATGAGGCTGAAAGAAAAAGATAGAAAGATTTAGCATTATTGGGTGACAAGAGATTTTGCAAGTTAATTTACAAAGGTATAAAAAGGTAAATGTAAAGCTTAGGAAACAAAATCAAACAAGGGTCTTGAAGAGCATAAAGAAACATAAAATAGAATTTGGGAGGGCTAGAAGGGGCTATGGAATGTTCTTGGCAAGTAGGATTAAGGAGAATCCCAAGGCATTTTACATTTAGATTAGCAACAAGAGGGTAGCTAGGGAAAGGAGATCCACCCAAGGAAGAAGGAGGAAATTTATGTGTGGAATCAGAGGAAGTGGGTGAGGTCCATCATTAGTACTTTGTATCAGCATTCACTAAGCAGAAATACATGAATGATGGTAAGTTTAGGGGTTTGATGATACTCTAAGGTATGTCAATGTTAAGAAGGAGGTAGTGTTGGGTATCTTGAAAAACATTAAAGTAGATGAGCCCCCAGGGCCTGATGGGATCTTTCGCGAGATACTGAAGGAAGCAGAAGAAGTCTTGACAGAGATCTTTCTATGTTCTTTAGCCACAGGCAACTGGGGATAGCCAATGTTGTTCCTTTCTTCAAGAAGAGCAACAGGGACAAACCTGGTGAGGTTACAAGCTGGTGAGCCTAACATCATTGATAGTGCAATTAGAGAAGATACTTGCGTTTGAAGAGGAATGGACTTATTAGAGATAATCAACATCGCTTTATGAAGAGGCGGTCTTATCTCACAAACCTGATTGGAGTTTTTGAGTAAGTAATGAAGATGATTGATGAGAGTACAGCAATGGATGTTATGCTATGTATTTTCACAAGGCCTTTGGAAAGACCCCTCATGGTAGGCTTGTCCAGAAGATCAAATTGCATGGAACTCATGATGAGTTAGCAAGCTGCATACAAAATTGGCTTGTTGCTTGAAGACATAGTGTAGTTGTGGAGTGATTTTTTAAATTCTAGCTTGAAGTGGTGTTCTGCAAGGATCTGTTGTTAATAATAAGTGGATAATTTGAGTGAAAATATCAGTGATCTGACTAATAAGTGTACAGAGGAGACAGAAGTTGGTGAATTATGGAGTGTAAGGAAGGATATCAAAGCAGCAGAATATAGTTTAGCTGGAAAGTTGGGCAGAGGAATAGCAGATGAAGTTTTATCCGGAAAAGTGTGAGATGACACATTTTCAGAGGACAAATCATAGAATCATGGCATTGTTACAGTGTGGAAACAGGCCCATTTGGTCCATCTGGTCCACACTGACCCTCTGGATGGCATACCACTCAAACTCCCCCCCTAACCCTCTCCCTGTAACCCTGCATTTCCCTTGGCTAATCTATCTAACTTACAGATCTTTGGACTGTGGGAGAAAACCTGAGCGTCTAAAGGAAACTCATGCAAACATGGGGAGAATGTGGAAATTCCACACAATCACCCGAGTGTGCAATTAAATCTGGGTTCCCGGCACTATGAGGCAGCGGTGCTGACCGCTGAGGCACCATGCTTACCAAATGCATCAGGAAAGTATACTGTAGATGGCCAGACCCTTGGAAGCATTGATATATAGAGGGATCTTAGGATTCAAGTCCATAGCTTTCTGAAAGAAGCAATATCAATGGATAAGATGGTAAAGAAAGCACCTAGAGATAGTAAGAACTGTCGAATGCTGGAGTCAGAGATAAGACAGTGTGGAGCTAGAGGAACACAACAGGACAGGCAGCATCAGAAGAACAGGAAAGCTGATGTTTCAGGTCTGCTTGCCTTCATCGGTCAAGGCATTGAGTATGAAAGTTAGAAAGTCATGTCTCAATTGTACAAGACTTTAGTCAGGCCACATTTGGAGTACTGTGTACAGGTCTGGTAGCTGCACTATAGGAAAGAGGTGGAAGCTTTGGAGAGGGTGCACAGGACATTTACCGGGATGTTCATTAGATTGGAGTGCATTAGCTACAAGCAGGGTTTGGACAAACTTGAATTGTTTTCGGTAGACTATCAGTGCTGATGGTTGACCTGATAGAAGTATTTAATTATGGTGGGGGTGGGGGGGGGGGGAAACGATCGAATAGGGTGGATAGTCGGTGTCTTTTTCCCAGGACAGAAGTTTCAAACACTAGGGAGAATAAGTTGAAAGTGAGAGGGGGTATGTTTAAAAGAGATATGAGAGGAACATTTTTTACACAGAGGGTGATAGATTCCTGGAACGCGCAGTCAGTTGAGATGGCGAAAATATATACGACTTCAATATCTAAGAAGCATTTAGCCAGACACATGTATGGGCAGGGAACAGAGGGATATGGACCATGTGCAAGTAGATGTGATTCGTGTAGAATAACATCATGGTTGGCACAGACATAGTGGACTGAAGGCCTTGTTTCTGTGCTGGACTGTTCTGTTTCTATGTTGCATGTTTAACACACTTCCCTGGGCTAGGAATGTGGAAAATAATCATGATTAAGGGAGGCAATGGCCTAGTGATATTATTGCTAAACTATTAATTCAGAGACTCAGGTGAAGTTCTAGGGACCCATATTTGAATCCAGCCACAACAGATGGTGGAATTTGAATTCAGCCAATAATGCCTGGAATTAACAATCTATTGATGACTGAGTTTTGATAGTGGGAAAAAAACACTCATCTGGTTCACTGATGTTCTTCAGGAAAGGAAATCTGCCCTTTTCATCTGGTCTGGCCTGAATCCAGACCCACAGCAATGCGATTGCTTCTCAACTGCACTTTGAAATGGTCCAGTGAGCCACTCAGTTATACCTAATAAAAACCAAAAAAAAACTGCAGATGCTGTAAATCAAGAACAAAAACAAAGTTTTGGAAAAGCTTAGCAGGTCTGGCAGCATCTGCGAAGGAGAAAACAGAGTTAATGCTTTGGGTCCGATGACCCTTCCTCAGAACTGATGGTGGCTGGGAATATGTCAGTTTATATGCAAAAAATAGGGAGGTGGGTGGGGTAGGGAGTAAACAATAGGATAGACCCCAAAAAGAGAGAAGGACAGTTGGACAGACAAAGGAGTTGCTAACAATCAGGCTGCGAGGGTGAGTGGGGACTATTAGTGATTAACAACAGGGGGTGTGGAATGGCAGGCTACTATGGTAACAAGGCATTGACAGAATGCAGAGCTGGGCTGAGAAATGGCAGATGGAGTTCAACCTGGATAAATGTGAAGTGATGCATTTTGGAAGGTCGAACTTAAATGCTGAATATAGGATTAAAGGCATGATTCTCGGCAGTGTGGAGGAACAGCAGGATCTTGGTGTTCAAGTGCATAGCTCCCTCAAAGTTGCCACCCAGGTGGATAAGGTTGTTAAGAAAGCATGTGGTGTTTTGGCTTTCATTAACAGGGGAATCGAGTTTAAGAGCTGTGAGGTTATGCTGCAGCTCTACAAAACCCTGGTGAGACCACACTTGGAATATTGTGTCCAGTTCTGGTCGGCCTATTATAGGAAAGATGTGGAGGCTTTGGAAAGGGTACAAAGGAGGTTTACCAGGATGCTGCCTGGGCTGGAGGGCTTGTCTTACGAGGAGAGGTTGACTGAGCGCGGACTTTTCTCTCTGGAGAGAAGGAGGAAGAGAGGTGACCTGATCGAGGTGTACAAGGTAATGAGAGACATGGATAGAGTCAATAGCCAGAGTCTTTTCCCCAGGGCAGGATTGACTGCCACAAGGGGTCATAGTTTTAAGGTGTTAGGAGGAAGATATAGAGGAGACGTCAGAGGAAGGTTCTTCACCCAGAGAGTTATGAGCTCATGGAATAGTTTACCAGTGGTAGTCATGGAAGCGGAGTCATTAGTGACATTTAAGTGACTACTGGACATGCACATGGACAGCAGTGAATTGAGGGGAATGTAGGCTAGGTTATTTTATTTTTGGATTAGGATTATTCCACGGCACAACATCGTGGGCCAAAGGGCCTGTACTGTGCTGTATTTTTCTATGTTCTATGTTCAATGTTCTAAGGCCGGGTGTGTGGGATGGGGGACTGGGACATGGGAGAGTTTAGGCCCTAAAATTATTGAACTCAATGCTGAATCTAGAGGCCTGCGGGGTCCCCAAGTGGAAAATGAGGTGTTGTTCCTCCAGCTTGCATTGGGCTTCACTGGAACACTGTAGCAAGCCAGAGACAAAGATGTTGGCCAGGGAGCAAGGTGATGCATTGAAGTGGTAGGCAACAGGTAGTTCAGGATAATAAAGTGTGAAGCTGGATGAACACAGCAGGCCAAGCAGCATCTCAGGTAGTTCAGGATCTTTTTTGCGAGCGGAACGTAGATGTTCTGCGAGGCGTTCGCCAAGTCTACACTTTGTTTCCCCAGTGTAGAGGAGACCACATTGTGAGCAGTGAATGCAGTAGGCTGGATTCTTGGAAGTGCAGGTGAAGTGTTGCTTCACCTGGAAGGTATGTTTGGGTCCTTGGATTCTGGGGAGGGAGGAAGTAAATGGGCAGGTGTTGCACCTTCGCCGTTTACAGAGGAAGGTGCTATAGGGCTGTGGGGAGGTGTTGGGGGTGAAGGAAGTGTGGACCAGGGTGTCCTGGAGGGAATGGTCCATGTGGTAGGCGGACAAGGGAGGGGAGGGAAATATGTGTCTGGTGGTGGCATCTTGCTGGAGTTGGCGGAAATGGTGTCTGATGATCTTCTGGATATGGATGCTGGTGGGATGGTAGGTGAGGATAAGGGGAATCCTATTACTGTTGTGGGAGAGAAGAGATGGGGTGAGGGCAGAAGTGCAGGAGATGGGTCAGACCTGGTTGAGGCCCCTGTCAACAAGGATGCTGGGGAATCCTTGGTTGAGGAAGAAGGTGGACACTTCAGAAGCTCCCTGTTGAAGTTGGCCCCATCTGAGCATATGTAATGGAGACAGAGGACCTGAGAGAATGGGATGGAGTATTTACAGGAAATGGGGTGTGAGGATGTGTAATCCAGGTAGCTGTGGGAGTTAGTGGGTTTGTAGTGGATATTAATGGCCAGTTTATCCCTAGAAATGGAAACAGAAATGTCAGGGAAGGGAAGGGAGAAGTCAGAGATAGACCAGACGAAAGTGAGGGCAGTGTGGAAATTGGAGGCAAAATTGATGAAGTTTTCCAATTCCAGACAGGAAGCAGCACCGATGATATCAATTACTGCCAATTCTACATATTCTCTATCACCAGTAAACCGATGCAATGTTGCATTAATATAGCTGGCAAGTGGTTCCTGCTCAGTGATACCCAGTTTGGGTTCTGCCAGGGCCACTCAGTTCCTGACCTCATAACATCCTTGGTTCAAAAATGGACAAAAGAGCTAAATTGCAGAGTTGAAGTGAGAGTGACAGGTTTTGACATCAAGGCTGCATTCGGCAGTGTAGAATCAAGGAACACTAACCAAACTGGAATCAATGGAAATCAGGGGAAACTCTCCTCTGGTTAGAGTCAAACCTGGCACACAGGAAGATAGTTACGGTTGTTGCAGGTCATTCGTCTCAGCTCCAGGACATTTCTGCAGTATTTCCTCAGGATAGATCAGTGATGACTGCACAACATTCAAAACCATTTGCAACTCCTCAGACAGTGAAGCCGTCCATGTTCAAATGCAACAGGATCTGGACAACATTCAGGCTTGGGCTGACAAGTGATAAGTAAAATTGACAGCACTCAAATACCAAGTAATGACTGCCTGCAATAAGAGACACTTGAATCGTCATTTTTTTAATGTTTAACAGTGCTACCATCACTGAATCCTTCACTCACAAAATCCTTGGTGTTACTATTGACCCAAGACTCAACTGGACTTGTTAATATCATTACAGTTTCTACAAGAGCTGGTCAGAGGCTCAGAATCCTGCAGTGAATAACTCACCTAGTGACATCCCAAATCCTGTCAATCATCTACAAGGCACAAGTCAGGGGTGTGATGGAACACTCCCACTTGTTTGTACGTGCTCACGTTCAAGATGGCGACAAAGTCGCAGGATTGTATGGGGCTCTTGCCTGAAGCTGATCCGATTCTGAATACCCTTTTTTTTTCCTTATTTTTACTTCTGCTGTTTCATTTTTTTTTCTTTCGTTTGAAGTGTTTTGCAACAAGTTAGACAATGAAATTTGCTGAATAGCTACAGTGGGCCATGTGCAGAATGGCGGCTCCTACTGCTAATCAGAGACAGTGGCAACAGTGAAAGTGCCAGAATGGACATTCTCCCAGGATTCAGGACTGGTAATGGAAAAGCTTCTGCAGCAATTGGAGGCGACAGCACTGGCAAGATGACACCTCAGAGGAGGGAAGCTGGATCTGAACTCTTGGTGAGACAGTGGCAGCAGCCTAGTCTGGCAGTGGAGCCAGGGACTCCTGGTTGCAATACATCTGGAGCTTGGAGTCCTGGTGTTAGGGAGCAGCAGCAGGCTCAGGGACTTCTTGATTACAGGACAAATGTGTGTTCATCACAGGATCTAGCATTGGCATTGCTTGTGGCATTGGCCAGATGGGCCCAGTAGCAATTCCTGTGTTGGTGGTTTTGGCAGCCGAGCAGTGGAGGAGGGTTAGCAGCACAGGTATAATTGGTGAGCTGGCTCAGGGCTTTCTTTAAGTTACGTCTTTTTTCCTCTTTATTCTTAACCTATTCAAAATGGAGTCAGATTGTGATGACTGTTGAAGCTTTTTACTGTATTTTATTGTATTATTCTCTTTAAAAGTCAGAATAAATAAATCCATTCATTCAATAGTACTCAAGAAGCTTGACACCATTCAGGACAAAGCAGCTTGCTTGATTGGTATTATATCCTCAAACATCTACTCTGTCCACCACTGACACTCAATAGCAGCAGTGTGAACTTCTACAAACTGCACTGCAGGCATTCACAAAGGATCCTCACACAGTGCCTTCCAAACCCATGGTGACTCCTATCTAGAAGGACAAGAGTAGCAGATACTTGGGAACAACATCACTTGAAAGTTCCCCTCCAAGCCATAACATAACAAAAAGAACAGAATTCATCATTTGTCTCCTCAAAATTGCTTCTCCAAAAATGAAGATTGTGACTTGTCTATTACAGCTTTAACTTCACTTCCTGTCTGTTCCATAACCAAAAATTTCTTGTTAATTAAAAATGTCTAATTCAACATTAAATGGGCTCAGAAGATGATGTCAGACAAACCAGTACTAGCCACTGCAGGTAAGATGGACAGCAGATAAGAGCGAATGATTTTAATCAAAATTATTTCTAAAACGACTTTGGGTGAAGTTTCATTTGTGAAATGGGATTCAGAAGAACACCCACTTAGAGGTTCTAAAGACATATAACTGCCCAATAGAGTTATTGGAATATCTTTAAAGCTTTTCTTTGCCCAGTTGATTCAATAATGAAATGTTGCTGCCTACAGCAAATGTACAACGGTCTTGCTATGTAAATGTTGAGTGTTGCTTGCATTTGACATCAAATTAATCCAACAGGGAAATCTTGACTTCTTGACCTTTAAGAATTTTGGAAATCACGCTACAAAATATATTTTAATGGTGATTGTTTGGCCACTTATTCATCAAAATCAAGGCGCTACACTGTAAAGACAATTTAGCTTTGGCTTTGTGACATATTTATGAAAGTCCCGACAATATTACCATCTTCAGATTTACTTGTAATTTTTGATTTTCTTTAAAGAATCCAAGCACAGTTCAAGGATGGAATCTGATGGTCAGCAATATAACTATGGCAAGTAGGTGAACAACAAAATAGGATTTTTAAAAAATGAAATGTTTTGACTGTTCCCTTTTTTTATCTGGTGAAGACAATGAGAACTAAGTAATAAGATGCTTTCTATTCAATGCCAGCTTTATGTGAAATGACATTTTTTTTAGAAAATACAGGTCGCCTTGTTCAAAGATATTGCAGAAAGCTTCACAGCATCAATATGTAAAGTGAATGAGTCAATCTTGGTTCAGTGGTTGCACTCTCACCTCTAAATCTGTAGGTCACAGGTTCAAACTCCATTTCAAAGATATGAACACATAATCTAGCCTGAAATTTCAGTGCAGCTCAGAGAATGCACTGAACATTGAAGGTTTTGGCTCAGAGATTAAATGCTAACTGTGGTCCTATTTGTTCTGCCAGTGTCAGGTGAAATATCCCATGAGAACTTGTAAATTAGAAAGTTATTTCAATATTCTAAAAAAAATTAACTTTCAAATAATATCAACAAAATATCAGGATTATCATTCATCTCTTTTATATTATTTGGACCTTGCTGAGTATATATTAAGCAGTGCATTTCCTGAGACTACAACAGTAAATAGTATGTCATTGGCAATATTAATTGGTTTGAAATATCTAGAGGTCATGAAAAATGGTACGTAAATTCAAGTTTGCTCTTTCATTTTGTTAGACCAGAAAACCAGTGAGGTTTGTGGGGTAAATTCTATATACAATGCTGGAAAGAATACGGAATTACAAAGACCATAGAAGAAAGTATTAGGCAAACTAAATCGTGCACAGCTCTTGGCTGTGATATTCTGGTTGAAGACATCACAATTATGCATTTGATCATAAATTCCAAAGCTAAGTTGAGGTATCAGCATTTAATAACAGCTTTGTAGAGTGCAATCAACAATTACAATGATACCCCGCCCCTAACTGTCACCACGATATTGAAGTCCAGTGCCCGGATTGTCATAGCTATTTCTCAATCAGTCAAGATTTATGGTGGCTAACATTTGAGATGATGTATGTGATTGCAACTATTACTTTGATAGAACTGACAATAATTCGAAAATGCTCGAATCCATTATAAAAATGTGCGAGCATATCATTTAGAAGTGCATACATGAATAGTCAAGGTCAACATGGCTCTGTGAAAGGAAAATCATGCCTGACAAATTTACCTCCTTGAAGATGTTACAAGCAGGATGGATCAAAGGGAAGCAGTGGATGTACTATATTTGGAATTTTAAAAGCTATTTGATAGGTACAACACATTGGGTTTCTAAATAAGTGCCCATAGTGTTAGAAGTAGTAAATTAGCATAGACAGAGGATTAGTGAACTACTTGAAGGCAGTGTTTGGATAAGAGCAGAATTTTCTGATGGCAAATTGCTTGGTGTTAGGACACCATTGTTGACTATATATTAATGGCCTGGATGAGACAAGTGAATGTACTGTAACCAAGTTTATACATGACGCAAAAATAGGTACAATGTGGACTAGGTCAGAAGTCACACAGCACCAAGTTATAGTCCAACAGGTTTATTTGAAATCAAACTTTTGGGGTGCTGCTCACTTCACCTGTCAAAGGAGAACAACCTAGTGTCGTGTGGCTTTTGGTGAAAATAGGAGGGAAGGTAAGAGGTGATGATGACACAAGGGGTCGACAAATGTTAAGACACAGGTGAAGTGATTTCGCTGAAACTTGTCAGTTGGAATATAATGTGGGCAAGAGCGAGATTATGCACATTACCAGGAAAATCAAAGTGCTGAATATTATTTAAATGAGTGATTTAGGGGTTCACTCCATAAGTCTCAAATAGCTAATGAGTAATAGGGAAGGCAAATTAAATGTTGTCCTTTAATTCAAATGAGTAGGGCATAAAAGTAGGGAGAAACTCAACAGGTTTGGTGGCATCTGTTGATAAAAACAGAGTTAGCATTTTGAATCTACTGACCCTTCCACAGAACTGAAGGATTATTGGAAAAAAATCAGTTTTATAACCATAGCTGATGCCTGTTCTGCTGAGTTTCTCCAGCAGTTTCTTTTTTTTATGTGTATCAGACCTCCAGCACCTGCATTTCTTTAGAACATAGAACAGTACAGCACAGAACAGGCCCTTCAGCCCACGATGTTGTGCCGACCATTGATCCTCATGTATGCACCCTCAAATTTCTGTGACCATATGCATGTCCAGCAGTCTCTTAAATGTCCCCAATGACCTTGCTTCCACAACTGCTGCTGGCAACGCATTCCATGCTCTCACAACTCTCTGTGTAAAGAACCCGCCTCTGACATCCCCTCTATACTTTCCTCCAACCAGCTTAAAACTATGACCCCTTGTGTTAGCCATTTCTGCCCTGGGAAATATTCTCTGGCTATCAACTCTATCTATGCCTCTCATTATCTTGTATACCTCAATTAGGTCCCATCTCCTCCTCCTTTTCTCCAATGAAAAAAGTCCGAGCTCAGTCAACCTCTCTTCATAAGATAAGCCCTCCAGTCCAGGCAGCATCCTGGTAAACCTCCTCTGAACCCTCTCCAAAGCATCCACATCTTTCCTATAATGGGGCGACCAGAACTGGACGCAGTATTCCAAGTGCGGTCTAACCAAAGTTTTATAGAGCTGCAACAAGATCTCACGACTCTTAAACTCAATCCCCCTGTTAATGAAAGCCAAAACACCATATGCTTTCTTAACAACCCTGTCCACTTGGGTGGCCATTTTAAGGGATCTATGTATCTGCACACCAAGACCCCTCTGTTCCTCCACACTGCCAAGAATCCTATCCTTAATCCTGTACTCAGCTTTCAAATTCGACGTTCCAAAATGCATCACCTCGCATTTATCCAGGTTGAACTCCATCTGCCACCTCTCAGCCCATCCCTGCATCCTGTCAATGTCCCGCTGCAGCCTACAACAGCCCTCTATACTGTCAACGACACCTCCAACCTTTGTGTCGTCTGCAAACTTGCTGACCCATCCTTCAATCTCCTCATCCAAGTCATTAATAAAAATTACAAACAGTAGAGACCCAAGGACAGAGCCCTGTGGAACACCACTCACCACTGACTTCCATGCAGAATATTTTCCTTCTACTACCACTCGCTGCCTTCTGTTGGCCAGCCAATTCTGTATCCAGACAGCTAAGTTCCCCTGTATCCCATTCTTCCTGACCTTCTGAATGAGCCTACCATGGGGAACCTTATCAAATGCCTTACTGAAGTCCATATACACCACATCCACAGCTCGACCCTCATCAACTTTTCTAGTCACATCCTCAAAGAACTCGATAAGGTTTGTGAGGCATGACCTGCCCCTCACAAAGCCGTGTTGACTGCATTTGATCAAGCCATGCTCTTCCAGATGGTCATAAATCCTATCCCTCAGAATCCTTTCTAACACCTTGCAGACGACAGACGTGAGACTTACTGGTCTGTAATTGCTGGGGATTTCCCTATTTCCTTTCTTGAAGAGAGGAATTACATTTGCATCTCTCCAGTCCTCAGGTATGACTCCAGTGGAGAGCGAGGATGCAAAGATCCTTGCAAGTGGCGAAGCAATTGCATTTCTCGCTTCCCAAAGCAGCCGAGGACAAATCTGGTCTGGGCCTGGCGACTTGTCAATCTTAATGTTTGACAAAACTTTCAGCACATCAGCTTCCTCTATCTCTATCCATTCCAGCATGCACACCTGCTCTTCAAAGGTTTCATTCACTACAAAGTTTGTTTCTTTCATAAAGACAGAAGCAAAAAACTCATTTAGGGCTTCCCCTACCTCCTCAGACTCCACACATAAGTTCCCTATGCTATCCCTGATCGGCCCTACTCTTTCTTTGACCATTCTCTTATTCCTCACGTAAGTGTAAAATGCCTTTGTGTTTTCCCTAATTCGTTCTGCCAAGCCTTTCTCGTGCCCCCTCCTGGCTCTCCTCAGACCATGTTTGAGCTCCTTCCTTGCCTGCATGTAATCCTCTCTAGCTGAACTTGACCCTAGCTTCCTCCACCTTATGTAAGCTACCTTCATCCTTTTCACAAGAAGCTCCACCGCTCTCGTCCTCCAAGGTTCCTTTATCTTACCCCTTCTTGCCTGTCTCAGAGGGACATATTTACTCATCACTCGCAACAACTGGTCCTTAAACTGTCTCTACATGTCTATAGTGCCCTTACCATGGAACAATTGCTCCCAGTCCATGCTTCCTAACTCATGTCTAATCGCATCATAGTTTCCTCTTCCCCAATTAAATATCCTCCCATTTTGCCTAATCCTCTCCTTCTCCATAGCTATGCAGAATGTGAGGCAGTTATGGTCACTATCACCAAAATGCTCTCCCACCACAAGATCTGATACCTGCCCCGGCTCGCTTCCGAGCACCAAGTCTAGAATGGCCTCTCCCCTTGTCGGCCTGTCAACGTACTACGTTAGGAAACCCTCCTGAACACACCTTACAAAAACAGCTCCATTCAAATCTTCTGCTTGAAGGAGGTTCCAATCAATATTAGGAAAGTTAAAGTCACCCATTACAACAACCCTACTGCGTCCACACTTTTCCAAAATCTGTCGACCTATGCTTTCTTCAATCTCCCTGCTGCTATTGGGGGGGCCTGTAGTAAACCCCTAACGAGGTGACTACTCCCTTGCTGTTCCTAATTTCCACCCATACTGACTCAGTAGGCAGATCTTCCTCGACAAAGGAAGCTTCTGTAGCTGTGATACCCTCTCTGATTAGTAGTGCTACACCCCCTCCTTTTTTTCCCCCCTCCCTATTCTTTTTAAATGTTCTAAACCCTGGAACATCCAGCAACCATTCCTGCCCATGAGAAACCCATGTCTCTGTTATGGCCACCACATCATAGCACCAGGTACTGATCCATGCTCTAAGTTTATCACTTTTATTCCTGATACTCCTTGCGTTAAAGCAAACACACTTTAACTGATCCCTTGGTTCCTTCCCAGGAAAATCCTTCCCACTAGCTGGTCTACCTCTTGCTACTGCCTCACCTGCATCAACTCTCACCTCCGGTATGCCGCTCAGGTTCCCACCCCCCTGCCATACTAGTTTAAACCCTCTCGAACTACTCGAGCAAACCTTCCACCCAGGACATTGGTCCCCTTCCAGTTCAGATGCAACCCGTCCTTCTTGTACAGGTCCCACCTTCCCCAGAAGGCATCCCAATTGTCTACATATCTGAAGCCATCCCTCCTACACCAGCTGCGCAGCCACGTGTTAAGCTGCGCCCGCTCCCTCTTCCTCGCCTCGCTATCTCGTGGCACTGGTAGTAAACTAGAGAACACTACTCTGTTCGTCCTGCTTTGCAGCTTCCATCCTAACTCCCTGAGATCACTTTTTATATCCTCAATCCTATTTCTGGCTATATCATTAGTGCCAATATGTAACACAATTTCTGGCTGTTCGCCCTCCCCTTTTAGAACCTTATACACACGATCGGAGACGTCCCAGACCCTGGCACCAGGGAGGCAACATATCTTCTGGGAATCCTGATCCTAACCACAAAACCTCCTGTCGATTCCCCTAACTATCGAGCCCCCTACCACGAGTACTTTTCTATTCTGCCCCCTTCCCTTCTTTGCCACAGTGTCAGGCTCAATGCCAGAGAACTGACTACTATGGCTTTCCTCTGGTAGGCCATACCCCCAGCAGCATCCAAAATGGTATACTTATTGCTGAGGGGAATGCCCACAGGGGATCTCTGCACTGTCTGTCTGCCCCCTTTCCTCCCCCCAACTGTAACACATCTATCCTTGTCCTGAGCCTTAGGAGTGACCAACTCCCGATAACTCCTCTCAGTTACCCCCTCTGCCTCCCGAATGATCCGTAGTTCATCCAGCTCCAGCTCCATTTCCCTAACACGGTTTTCAAGGAGCTGTAGTTGGGTGCACATCCTGCAGATGTAGCCAGCGGAGACGTGGCACACGTCTCCCAACTGCCACATTCAGCAGGAGGAGCAAGCAACTGCCCTAGCATCCATACCCCACTTATCTGAACAGCCACTCAGTACTAAAGTAGAAAGCTTAGTTCAAGTAATAATAACAAATTAATAACAAACTTATATTCAATAGAGAAAGTTTAGAATGAACCTTACCTTATTAACGAGGTTAGAGGAGGAGGGTGGGTGGGAGACACTACAGTTGTAGAGTCTCGGGTTTAGCCGCCTTGCTGATATATATGGTCACTGCTTTCCTTCCCGGCTGCCCCTCTGGTCCTCGTCACTTCCTCTGATGCTCCCGCTCCTTCTCTGAAAGAGGAAAAACACCGCTGCCCGCTACCGGTAAGTAATTTTAAAAATAAACTGCTTTACCTTTGCTGCAGTCTTCCGGGTTCATCTTACCTCCGCTGCTGCTCGCACTCAAAATGAGAAAGTAGGGAGAGATTGTTAAAATTGTAAAAGGCACTGGTTAGGCCACAGTTGGAATACTGGGAACATTTTTAAGTCCCCTATCCAAGGAAAGGTACATTAGCATTGGAGGACATCCAAAGAAGGTTCATTCAGTTCATAGTGAATGTGGAGGGAATTTCTTATGAGCAAAGGTAAAGTAGATTGAGTCTGTAGTTGTTGAAATATGGAAAACTGAGAGATGACCTTATTAAAACATGCAAGGCACTTAATTGTCCTGAGAGAATAGATGTAGATAGGCTGTTTCCCCTTGTGGGACAGTTTAGACCAGAGGGCATAAACCTCAAATAAGGGGTTGCACATTTATGACAGAGATGAGAAGAATTGTTTTTTTTCTCTCAGAGGGTTCTGAATGTGTGGAATCCTTTATCACAAAGGGCTGTTGCGGTTGGGTCATTCAGTATATTCAAGGCTGAGATTGGCATTTTTTAATCAGTAAGGAAATCAAGGGCTATGGAAGAAAGGCAGTAAATTGGAGTTGAAGGGATAATAGGAACTGCAGATGCTGGAGAATCCGAGATAACAAGTTGTGGAGCTGGATGAACACAGAAGGCCAAGCTGCATCTTAGGAGCAGGAAAGCTGACGTTTTGGGCCTAGACCCTTCATCAGAAATGGGGGAGGGGAAGACGGTTCTGAAATAGGGAGAGACAGGAGGTGGATCAAAGATGGATAGAGGAGAAGATAGGTGGAGAGGAGACAGACAAGTTAAAGAGGCGGGGATGGAGCCAGTAAAGGTGTGTGTGGGTGGGGAGGATAGGTCAGCCCAGGGAGAACAGATGGATCAAGGGGGAGGGATGAGGTTATTAGGTAGGAAATGAGGGTGCGGCTTGAGGTGGGAGGAGGTAATAGGTGAGAGGAAGAACAGATTAGGGAGCCGGGGATGAGCTGAGTTGTTTTTGGGATCCAGTAGGGGGAGGGGAGATTTTGAAGCTTGTGAAGTCCACATTGATACCATTGGGCTGCAGGGTTCCCAAGCAGAATATGAGTTGCTGTTCCTGCAACCTTCAAGTGGCATCATTGTGGCACTGCAGGAGGCCCAGGATGGACATGTCGTCTGAGGAATGGGAGGGGGAGCTGAAATGGTTCACGACTGGGAGGTGCAGTTGTTTAATGTGAACCGAGCGGAGGTGTTCTGCAAAGTGGTCCCCAAGCCTATGCTCGGTTTCCCCAATGTAGAGGAGGCCACAATGTGTATAGCGGATGCAGTATACCACATTGGCAGATGTGCAGTTGAACATCTGCTTGAAGTGGAAAGTCTTCTTAGGGCCTGGGATGGGGGTGAGAGAGGAGGAGTGGGGGGCAAGTGTAGCACTTCCTGCGGTTTCAAGGGAAAGTGCCGGGTGTGGTGGGGCTGGAGGGGAGTGTGGAGCCGACAAGACTGGAGATGTTTTTCTGGTTCACGATTAACTATTGACATGCTAAGGGGTTGGTTTTAATTATGAGGTTGTCAGATGTTGAAAAGACAGTGCCAATGGGAGTCAGATTAATTTTGGTGAGTGGTCGATGCCAAACAAGATGAAGCTGCAAAGGTTTATCGATGCTATACTTGGTTGAATCCCAGCTGCCAAAGTGACAGCACCCCATAGTGAAGCCCAGATAAACTCATTTATGTCTTGCACCAGAGAAATAGCCTTTAAATTTAGACTTTTAGTGCTCCTCGTGACTGCTGCTGGTTAAAACTGGGCATTCTCTGTCCCCACCTGTCACCCAAGAGCACCACTGGAGTCCCGTTCGCATTATCGGACCCTGATAAGTGTATCAAAGCTTATCACCTAAAATAGATCTTTCAATAGAATGCTCCATTACAGGCTGTTGTTGATTAGATCAAAAGTTTAAAATTGTGGCAGTAGTTTCTCTCCCTTCATTATTGGTGCACTACAACCCCATTTCCAGTTCATTCAATCATTTCCTCCTTTATTTCAAAATACAAGAAAAAGGCAGCAATGGCAATGTGGTTAATATGGTGCATCTTAATTTTTCATAATTAGCCGCACATATTTTAAGGATAAATGCATAATTCATCATTTAAATGATGTGATCCCCTATCTCAGTGTTGTTTATGCAAACCTGCAATGTACAAATGTTATTTTTCATTACTCCAGTGTCATCTGTCTTGCTAAAGCTCTTAATTGGCTTTCAAGTTACTGAAGAATATTGAAGAGACAATATAAGTGCAGGTTCTTTCTTTTTTCTTTCACAGCTCTCCCTGAAGGACACCTTTTGCATCCAGTTCATTTCCTTTCCACAAGTAACTGCACAGCAGGCCTCAATAAAACCTTTTGTTCTTTTTAAGCTAATGAGAGGCATAGGTAGCGGAACTAAGGTCACATTAAGTATGCATTACGGACAGCGCTAAAAATACAAGCAATCAATGTTTCTCTCTACTGTGGAAGAAACATAGGGGAGGAAAAGACAGGTGTAGGAAATAACTGGAACATAAGCATGTCACAGTTAGAGCATTGAATATGTTTCCTTATGTTGACATGAGATGGCTGAATACATCTTTAAATAACAACAGTTATACAGATATTCCATATAATCTTGCTGGAGCTACAGTGCCATCTACCAGTGGTAGAAAATCACAGTCAGAGTGTTTGGGTCTAAACATAAGAAAGAACACATTGGATCGATGAAGTAGGATCATATTGGCACGATGAATAAGATTATTACTAATCTTTTGTATGGCCAATTCATTTTGTTCTACTTATTGTCTTATTTTTGATTCCTAATGTAAATTAAATTAACTAAAAAAATGTTTTCTTTGGGTATTTTGTTTTGGCTTGGTTTATGAGATTCTTAATAAAATATTGAAAGTGGTTCAGACTGAAAAACTTCAGACCGTCCAAAATGCAGGCTGTGACATTTGTGAGGTGAGGAAAATGGTCATCCTAATTATAAAACCAACAACTCAAATTTAGTTTGCAATATATCCCACTACTCTTTGCAAGTGTATGAGCAAACAAAATTTGCTAATGAAACATTATTATAACTGTACAAAAACTGGGAAAAATGGGTAGGTATTCATGGTTATTTGAAAGGTGCAAAGAAAAACAAAGGGCCAGAGAGGTTTCAGGAAGAAATTTCCAGAACTTTAGGCATGATATTTGAAGGCCATGAACCAATGGAAATTGGTGAAGCACAGGAAGGCAATTGGAGCTGTGCAGAGATCCCAGAGGTTTTGTAGAGCTGTAAGAATTTACCGAGATAGACAGAAAACTGAGACCAAAAATGGTTTTGAAATCAAGGATGAGAATGCTAACATCATAGTGTTACTGGATTAGGAGCTAATGTAGATTTGCAAGCACAGGAAAGATGTATGCGCAGGATTTGGTTTGAGTTAGGATATGGGCAATGGAGTTTGAGAGT
The DNA here is from genome assembly GCF_030684315.1 of Stegostoma tigrinum. Taxonomy (NCBI): domain Eukaryota; kingdom Metazoa; phylum Chordata; class Chondrichthyes; order Orectolobiformes; family Stegostomatidae; genus Stegostoma; species Stegostoma tigrinum. Next base: position 107,269,813 of record NC_081358.1, on the reverse strand, counting down.
CAATCTTACTCCTTTCAGAGGCATTAAATAGATATGAATTTAACTTAAAAATACTGATACTGAATAAAAATATTTGTTAGTGGGTAACATAAACACATTTCATATGAATAAGTTTTTAATCATCAATCAAAATAAATTCAGTGGAATATTTCTTGTGTTTATAAAATATTTTCAACTTTTCTGATTTAGCACGCTTTATCATAATTTAAAATTGATGGAAAATTATACCATATAAAACTGGTGACAAATATTTCTATCCATTCATAAGAATTTGTTCTGTTGTTTTATGATTATGATAAATGGATCTGCAAATTTATTTTTAAAATGTCACAAAGGAATTGCACTTTGCAAAGTTTGATTTCAACTCAAATAGATTTGCCTTTATTTATATTTATTCACAGCATGTGGACATGGCTGACAAGACCCGCATTTACCAAATCATTCCAATTCACTTTGAGAAAGTGGGGTGACCAACCTCCTTGAACCATGAAGGTCCCTGTGTGAAGAGTTAGAGCTATGAGAAAGTCAGTTTGAGGATTTTGATTGTGAAATACAGAAGCATTGGCAGTATAGCTCCAAGTCAGATTGGTGTGTCACTTGCAGGAGAACTTGAAAGTGGTGGTATTCCCACACATCTGATGCTCTTGCCTTTTGAGATTGCAGTAGTCTCAACTTTGGGTGGCCGTTGTCATTCTGCTGTCTTTAGCCTCCTGGAGGCTGTGTGTTGGGTTGCTGCAATGGTAGCTGGTATGTACTGATGCCCCTGCCCATTGTTGGTGGAGGAAGAGACTGTCAATGGCAGTGGTGCCAGTTAAATGGGCTACTTTGTGCTGTTTGTGCTGTTGTTAATATTAAATTCATCCTGGCACATGGAGAGTATACCATCACATCCTTGACTTGCGACTTGTAGATGGTAGAAAGCTTTTGGAGTGCAGAGCACTGGGTTATTTGCTGGAGGATTTCCAACCTCGGCATTTCTTGCAGCTGTAGTATTTGGATGACTGGCCCAGTTCAGTTTCAGATCCATAACCAGTAAGATGCTAATGCTGAGAATTTCAACATGACAATGATAGTGACTGTCAAATTTTAGACTATTTGTTTTCAGAGATACTTGCCCAAATGTGCATTGCCTCCCTTATCAGTCCAAACCCAAGTATTGTCTAAGCCTTTCCACATGATGGCTTGGAGCATTTCATTGTCTGAGGACTTGTGAATGAAGCTGCACACGGTATAATCAACAGTGAACATCCCCATGGATGGAAGCTCGTTGTTAAAGCAGCTGAACATAATTTGACTTATGATTCCATCTGAAAAACCTCTTCAACAAAGTTTTAGAGTGACCTGGTTAACCTGCAGCAACTACAATCATCATCTTTTAAGATAGTATTTCTCCAACCAGAGAGTTTCACTTGATTCCTATTGACTTCAATTGTACTTGGTGTCCCTGATTTCATACTTATTCAAAATGCTCCCTTGACTTTAAAAAACAGTCGCTCTTGTACGATATACAAAGTGTGGAGCTGGATGAACACAGCAGTCCAAGCAGCATCTTAGGAGCAGAAAAGCTGATGTTTCGGGCCTCGACCCTTCATCAGAAATATTGGTCATGCTTATCACCTTTCTAGATTGAGACACATATGCCAAGGTTTACAAATGGCGTTGAAGCTAAATGGTGCTTATGGAAATCACACCGAGCATTAGGAAAAGGTTATTAGTGAGCATCTACCTTTTGGTATGCTGTTGATAACAGCTGCTATCATTTTGTTGATGATTGTAAACAGTCTGCTTGGTCAATAATTGGATACTTTGTGTGATAATTGGGCAACTTTCCATTTTCACAAGCAAGTGTCAATGTTAAAGCAATACACGAACAGCCCTTTGAGAGTTACAGATAGTTCTGGAGTTTTGACACTATCGCACTACACATACAATTCTTGAGACTTATATCCTTTGCTATACCAGCACATTCTGCCACCTCTTGATATCACATGGAATCAATTGGAACAAATAGGTTCAATGGTGATGGGGGCCTCTAAAGGAGAACAGTTATATCTTCAATTTATGACTTCCACCAGAAGATGTTTTCAAAAGCTTCAGAGTTGTCTTCTGCTTTCAATATTGGGTTCAATGCTATCATCAGGTAATACAAAGTTCCTGATCATATGACAAAACACTTTTAACTCTATTACGGTGTGATTATCCATTTACTGTTGCTATTGTATACCAAAATTATTTTAGTTCCCAACTACCTGCTTATCCATTCAACAATCTGTGTTCTCATCTTTCATGAAAGACGTGAATGAAAATAAAAAAAAAGTGAATTCAAAAGAGGATGTAAGAGTGACTGCCCTTAATACCAAGGCAGCATTTGACCAAGTGCAACATCTAGGAGATGTAGTAAAACTGAAGTCAATGGTAAACAAGGAAAAATGCTCCATTAATGTGCAATCTAACCTCACAAGAATGTAGATGGTTGCCATTGTTGGAGGTCAACCATTTTCATTCAACACATTGTTGTTGGAATTCTTCATATCGACCAGTGAGCCTTACCTCAGTTGTTGGTAAAGTGTTGGAAAAGGTTATAAGGGATAGGATTTACAATCATCTAGAAAAGAATAAATTGATTAGAGATAGTCAGCACGATTTTGTGAAGGGAAGGTCGTGCCTCACAAATCTTATTGAGTTCTTTGAGAAGGTGACCAAACAGGTGGATGAGAGTAAACCGATTGATGTGGTGTATATGGATTTCAGCAAAACGTTCGATAAGGTTCCCCACAATAGGCTATTCTACAAAATGTGGAGAAATGGAATTGTGGGAGATATAGCAGCTTGGATCAGAAATTGGCTTGCTGAAAGAAGACAGAGGGTGGTAGTTGATGGGAAATGTTCATCCTGGAGACTAGTTACTAGTGGTGTACTGCAGGGGTCGGTGTTGGGTCCACTGCTGTTTGTCATTTTTATAAATGACCAGGATGAGGGCGTAGAAGGATGGGTTAGTAAATTTGCAGACGACACTAAGGTCAGTGGAGTTGTGGATAGTGACGAAGGATGCTGTAGGTTGCAGAGAGACATAGATAAGCTGCAGAGCTGGGCTGAGAGGTGGCAAATGGAGCTTAATGCAGACAAGGGTGAGGTAATGCACTTTGGTAGGAGTAACCAGAAGGCAAAATACAGGGCTAATGGTAAGATTCTTAGTAGTGCAGATGAGCAGAGAGATCTCGGTGTCCATGTACACAGATCCTTGAAAGTTGCCACCCAGGTTGACAGGGCTGTTAAGAAGGCATACAGTGTTTTAGCTTTTATAAATAGACGGACTGAGTTCCGGAACCAAGAGGTTATGGTGAAGCTGTATAAAACTCTGGTGCGGCCGCACTTGGAGTATTGTGTACAGTTCTGGTCACCGCATTACAAGAAGGATGTGGAAGCTTTGAAAAGGGTGCAGAGGAGATTTACTAGGATGTTGCCTGGTATGGAGGGAAGGTCTTACGAGGAAAGGCTGAGGGACTTGAGGCTGTTTTCATTAGAGAGAAGAAGGTTGAGAGGTGACTTAATAGAAACATATGAAATAATCAGAGGGTTAGATAGGGTGGATAGGGAGAGCCTTTTTCCTAGGATGGTGACGGCGAGCACGAGGGCGCATAGCTTTAAATTGAGGGGTGAAAGATATAGGACAGATGTCAGAGGTAGTTTCTTTACTCAGAGAGTAGTAAGGGAATGGAATGCTTTGCCTGCAATGGTAGTAGATTCGCCAACTTTAGGTACATTTAAATCGTCATTGGATAAGCATATGGAGGTACATGGGATAGTGTAGGTTAGATGGGCTTGAGTTCGGTATGACAGGTCGGCACAACATCGAGGGCCGAAGGGCCTGTACTGTGCTGTAATGTTCTATATTTTGAAAATCATCACCAGTCTCCCATTATTTCCTCCCTTGTCTCACTCAACAGCCTGGGATATATTTCATCTGGCCCTGGGAATTTACCTTATTAATCCTATTGGACAACTCAGAGCATTATCTATGGCTGCTAATTTCTTTAAGTATATCACAGCCGTTCTTCCTATTTTTTCTACCCAAATCATCCCTGTCACTAGTGAACACTGACACAAATGATTCATTTAGAAACCCAATGATGTCCTACAGTTCTGCACACAAATTACCTTATTGCCCTTAATTGGACCTGCTTTACTCCATCATTACCCTTCTACCCTTAATGTATTTTAAAAATAACTTCTGATTTTCCTTTATTTTACCTGCCATTAGCCTTTTATTCCCCTTTTTGCTCTCATAACTTCCTTTCTAAATTTATCCTGCTCAATCTATTCTTCCCATTGGTTTTCTGGAGTGTTGAGCCCTCAGTATTTGGCATAAGCCCCTCTTTTTTACCCAATCTAGTACATCACTCCTTATCCAGGGTACACCAAACCTGTTGGACTACCCTCCATCTTTGCTAGAACAAGTTGACCCTGTATTCACTCTTGATTGTGTCTCACTGCCCTCACATGGATTTATCTAAAAGTATCCATTCCCAGTCCTGTCTGTTAAATAATAGCTGATCTTATTATAATTGGTCTTACCCCAGTTTAAGGTTTTGATTTCAGGCCCACCTTCATCCTAACCCATGACAATCATGAATCTTATGAAATTACTGATACTTCAATCACTTACCAAGTTTCATTACCTAAATTTTATCCTAGCACTGTCACTTTCTTGTGGGGCCTTCTACTGCTGGCATTAAAAGTTTTTTTTTAAAAATTGCACCTCTTCTAAACATTTCACACTCTACTCTAGCTAATGTCGGGGAAGTTGAAAATCCCCACTATAACTACGCTGCTGCTTTTACACTTCCGTGAAATTTGCCAATGTATCTGCACTTCTTTTTCTCTCAAACTGATGGGAGGTTTTATTATGAATCTGACAATGTGATTGTACTTTTTGGCTTTTCAGTTCTTATAATATTCAAGACAGGTAATGCCAATGCATTGTATATCAGAGCAATTGTAAAAAGTGACCTTACCCTATGCGGGCTGCAACTTATTATACCTGTTCACTGAAGAAATCCTGAACACAATGTATAAGGTGATGACATTCAATTAACTTGAGTGTCAATCTTGAAACTGTGTGTGTGCTGTTAATTCATTTTGATGCCAGCTTTTCTGATGGCCCATGTATGGTGTGTCAAACTGATCATGTATAGTTGAAGGCACTCTGTAAGCTGTGATGTTGCAGTTGCCTTTTGAACTTCATTGACAGTGTTGCATACCATAGATAGGAAATTGGGGATGTTCGGCATTTTTCCTTCGTTCGGCCTTCTTCACATGCTACCATGGATAATTGAATTACACTTTGCCTTTATTTGAGCCCTTGGACTTTTTGCTGCTGACCTGTAATGATTATTTGAACTTGGATCCTTCTTCAAGCAGTGAGTTGATGGTTTCATCTTTGGTTTGTTCTGGAAATGTTTAATGAGTGTAAAGATAGTGATCAGTTCCACCAGCTCTTTAGTTACGTCAGGTTTCCTGAAATCACTTTCTGTAAGAAGGCATTGACAACTGCCTATAAATTTGTCAATAGTTTCAATTGTTTGTATTTACATGACATGAACTCAAAACTTGTGCATCCTGATGCTGAATTGGCTTGTATGCTGATCTGCTAAAATTTGGAAAATTCCTTCAGGCTTTTTGTGGTCTCATCTGAAATGCTGAAGAAAGGTAATCTTCAAAATCCTTCATTTACTAAAGCAACAAGAAATTAAACTGACTGGTCTACAGACAGCTGATAAATTAAGACAATAAAGTGAAGATTCATTCCTTCTTTGAGCAAGTGGAATTCCAATTGAATGTCACTGAAGTGGTACTCTTGTTCAGATTGATTACTTTCTAACCTTACAGTGCTGTTTTGTGCTCTTCAAAATTTGCAAATATACAGAGGATTGAATTGTAGCATAATGATTTGTTCATCTTTTGACATCTATATTTCCTGTTTTAGATTCATAGAATCACACACCACGGGCTCAGACCCTGCAGCTTGAGTAGTCCAAACTGGCCATGTTCTCAAACGAAATTAGTCCCACTTACCTGCATTACAGTCCAAATCTTTCCTGTTCACTTACTTATCCATAAGTTTATTTTTAAATACCTCTGGCAGTTCATTCCACACGTGAACCACTCTCTGTGTAAAAAAAGGTCCCCCCTCATTGTTAAATCTTTTTCCTTTCACTTTAAAAACATGTCCCCCAGTTTTGAACTCCCCATCCTAGGGAAAAGACGCCTGCTAGTCACCTTATCACTGCCACTCACGACTTTACAAATTTTTATAAAGTCACCCTTCAACTTCCTTTGCTCCAGTGAAAAAGCCCCAGCCTATCCTTACACCTCAAACACATCACTCCTAGCAACAGCCTGGTAAATATTTTCTGAACCCTCTCCAACTTAATAATATCCTTCCTGTAACGAGGTGACCAGAACTGGACACAGTACTCCAGAAGAGGCCTCACCGGCATCGGTAGAACCTCAACATGACATCCCAACTCCTATGCTCAAAGGTCTGAGCAATGAAGGCAAGCATGCTATATGCCTTCTTAACCAACCCATTTATATGTGTTGCAAATTTCAAAGAATTATACAAATGAACTCCAACCTATCTCTGTTCTACAGCATTAAGCAAGAGGAAGGAACTATTGACCTCTGGATACACGCAAAACTCTATTTGCAGGGAAAGCTTATTTTTTAGTCTTTTTCCTCCATATTTTGCTCAAGAATGACTTTCAAAGACTGGGCTTGTCCTTTGACCATTTAAAAAAGACTATCATTTTTCAAAACTGTGACTTCTCTTTTAAAGAGGCAGGGAATATTCATGAATATTTCTTTCTTCAGTACAGTTTTTACAGTTTTATCCTTTAATCTTGGTTATTAAATAAGAATATTGGCTCTCTTCCTGGCCATTGTATGAAATATTGTTTGTAAAATAACTTCTCACAACTGCTGCTGCTGTATTTCTTTTCAGCCTGAGTGCTGTCAACGGTTTCTGGTGCTCACTTGCTGTTAACATTTTCACTTGCTGCTATTGCTCCTACATATTGCAAATTGTAGTTTTCTGCATCATAGCACAAGTTTCATAAACCACAGAATTGTACAGTCTTACTGAGATGAAAATCAGGAATTTTATTCAGAATTAACTATGTGCACTAACTTGACATCTCAGAATGACATATGCAGTCTCATTTATTTCCTTACTTATATGACTATTGCAGTGTTAACTGACTGACTGTCGAGTGGCCGCTTGCAAATAGATCAACTGACTGAATGTGCACAGAATAAGATGAAGATCTCTTATATGCAAACATCACAAATTGCAATATCATCTAGCTGTCCTAAAGGCATAATACCTTTATGACATCTGTGCAACAATACAACATCCACCCAAGTCCAATGCACAAGTGAGGAAATTAGTGGAATACTCTCCACTTAATTCCAAACAGCACTAAAGAAACATGACATCGTTCAGGTAGAAACAAGCCCATTTCATAGAAGCTCTACAATATAGATACAGGCCCATCGGCCCAACAAGTCCAGACCGACCCTCAGACCATCCATCCCAGGCCCATCCCCCTCTAACCCACCTTAACATTCATGTCCCTGAACACTGTGGGCAATTTAGCATGGCCAATCCATCCAGGGTGCACCTCTTTGGACTGTGGGTGGAAAGTGGAGTACCTGGAGGAGGCCCACTCAGAGATGGGAAGAATGTACAAACTCCAGACAGACAGTCATCCGAGGGTGGAATCAAACCCAGGTCGCTGGTGCTGTGAGGCAGCAGTGCTAAACACTGAGCCACTGTGCCACCCTTGATTAGTGTACTTCAACATTTTCTCTTTTCACCCTGACAAGTTGCAACGACTCACTCAGACCCCTTCTAATCATCTTCCAAACCATAACTTATATGGGCTGGAAAGTAAAGGGTGACAATTGAATGGGAACAGTACCACCAGAAATGGCCTTACAAGACACAGACTATCCTGCCTTTGGACTGTATTTCTTCTCTTTCACTGTCATTGTTCATCATCACCTATTGATGGACAACTAAGAATGAGCGACAAATGCTGTGATGCCTATGTTACCCAGTTCCTATGAAATAATTTTTAAAAATTTGACCACATCAGTATGACTGACAACCAGTACTTTATCACAATATGCATTTGTAGACAAACAGTTGTATACATTGCCAGTTTTATGATTAAGAATGCAAAATATTCATGAGATTCAAATGAAATTGTTAAAAATTACCAACACTATGTAAATTTTCAGCTGAATTCTGAAATGCCCTGAAGCATTGTACATATACTTGAACACTGTTCTGTACAAAATGCACACAGTTGAGGATTAGTTCACCTTTTCTTAACAAAGCAAATAAGTTGTCTTGTGTAGAACCACTTGCCATTGACCTAAATTGAAGTAGTTTCTAGTCTGTGTTGCTGGATGACCTCTGAAAGGAGATAATACAGTGCCCCAATAGACTTACAAGTTTAAAAGTTAAGGTGCATTTATGCTCAGGACAAGAATCTTGGAGATTCTCTGGGGTATCCAGACAGCAAAAACAGAAATTGATGAAGTTGATTGCTTCTAATATCAGAATTCTGATACAGCCATGCCTTGATTACATCTAAACTTTACAGCATTGATTTTTGACTGATGTTGAAAGTTACATATGCACAGAATAGATTGTCTCTTGAAGGGACCTGACCTCTGGTCCACAGATCAGGATGAAAGAGAGAAGAAACTGTGTGTTGCCAGAAATAAAGACATTAAGACAGCTACTAAAAACAGCTGCCTCTGACTTGCAGGATGTATCACTGGTATGTTCCTGTTGACATTTTATGAGTATATTACTTTGGGGTATGTGTATGCAATTGATGGTGCCCTGGATTTTCAGGAAGTCTACTATTGGTGGAAGCTGAAAGGGAGGAAAATAAGATTTTAAACTTGGTGAAGAAGTCACCTTTCATCTACTTTATGTTAGTTTACACAATAATTTAACTGATGTTACTAAATTCATAAATTCACCAAGGCTCCTCACACAGCATCTTCCAAACATGATGACCATGAACAGAGACTGGATAAGCTCATGTTTATTTCCTTTGGCATTGAGAAAGTTGAGGGGAGACCTGATAGAAGTGGGTAAGATTATGAAAGGCACAGACAAGGTGAGTAGAAAGCTGCTGCTCCCCTTAAATGCAGTGCCAATAACCAGAGGGTATGCATTTAAAATGAAAGGCAGCAGTTCAGAGGGGATTTGAGGAAAAGCTCTTTCACCTCGAGTATGGTGAGAGTCTGGAATTCATTGCCTGGCAGGGCAGTTGACGCTGGAAATCCCACAACTTTTGTGTTATACTAATGATCTCTGTGATTCTGTGATGCTAGGTCAAAATGAAGGAATTCCCTCCCTAATGGATTATGCAGATGCTTCTACGCCTAAAAAACTGCTACTTTTCAAGAAGAGAGCTCACCATCAAGCTGTCAAGGGTAACTACGGACGAACAATAAATCCTGCACACCCACATCACACGAATGAATTCGAGAAAGTGATAACTAATGAGTTCTGGAATGACTTGGAGGTACATAAAATGCAATATTTTTACGGCAAGAATAATAAAATAATTTGAATTCAAAACAGCACTGCTGCAATGATTACAGAGATAGTAGGAACTGCCAATGCTGGAGAATCTGAGATAACACGGCGTTATCTCAGAAAAGAAGGGTCCCGGCTGAAACGTCAAGCTTTCCTGCTCCCCTGATGCTGCTTGGCCTGCTGCGTTCATCCAGCTTCAAACCGTGTTATCTTGGTGCAACAGTTCTTATGTTATTGCATTTAGGTTGGGAAACAATGTTCCATTCATCATTTTCATATGCCTTTTAAGTGAAATTTAACATGTAATAAAGATACATTATTTAATTTTCAGCATGTTAACTGAAGTGCACAACGATTTATAAGAATATTTACTGTTCTGTGTGCGTTGTTTATGTATTACAATTAGATATTCCAAAACTGAAAATGAAGGAAAGGCTGAATTTATTGCATATCCAGCTTTCAATATTAAAACACAATTTGTCTTCGGAATGAAAAGAGAAATCTGAGAAAAATTCAATCACCCAACATTGTGCAAAGCAATGGTATTGTGCAACAAGTGAAACAAAAATCATGATACATCATTTCCAGGCGAAACAGGATTTATCCATCCAGGACAGAAATTGCTGCCATACCAGATGATAAAACAATTTAAGTACCATTGAAGACAATCTACATTTTTATTATTCTAATCAACTCATTCAAAGATGTTTTCACCTGCCTGTGGACCAGTTGGAACTTGGACGTAGGCAGAACTTGAACCCAGCTCCACCCCCACACATCCAAATGTAGGGACATTAGCACCGCACCGCAAAATCGTCCCTGCACTTCTTCCGGAGGCTGAAAATGCTGGAGAAATCACCAATTTGGAATGTAGATTTGGTTTCAGAGCTTCACCACATTGACATGGTCCTGACGAAGCTTAGTCGAATAATTAAGCTGGTTCATCTTTGGCGTGGTTGATTCTTCACTTCCAAGAAAACTATGGCCCATATTTTCATTCTCAGAACAGGTCAGAACAGAGTTGAGAGACATCTTGGTCTGCAAAGACAACATTTGAAAATTTCTGAGATAGTAGGAACTGCAGATGCTGGAGAATCTGCAATAATAAGGTGCAGATAAGGATGAACACAGATGGCCAAGCAACAACATAGGACCAGGAGAGCTGATGTTTCGGACCGAGACCCTTCTTCAGAAACGGGGGAGAGGAAGGGAGTTCTGAAATAAATAAGGAGAGAGGAGGCAGCGGGTAGAAGATGGATAGAGGAGAATATAGGTGGAGAGGAGACAGACCAGTCAAGGAGGTGGGGATGGAGCCAGTAAAGGTGAGTGTAGGTGGGGAGTTAGGGAGGAGATAGGTCAGTCCAAGGAAGACAGACAGATCAAGGGGCGGGGGGTTGAGGTTAGTAGATAGGAGCTGGGGGTGGGGTTTGAGGTAGGAGGAAGAGCAGGTTAAGGAGGTGGGGACAAACTGGGCTGGTTTGGGGAAGCAGTAGGCGGAGGAGAGATTTTGAAGCATGTGAAGTCCACATTGATGCCATTGGGCTGCAGGGTTCCCAAGCAGAATATGAATTGCTGTTCCTGCAACTTTTAGGTAGTGTCGTTTTGGCACTGCAGGAGGCCCTGGATGGACATGTCATCTGCGGAATTGGGCGGGGAGGGGGGGGAGTTGAAATAGTTTGCCACTGGGAGGTTCAGTTGTTCAGTGCAAACCAAATGTAGGTGTTCTGCAAAGCAGTCCCCAAGCCTCTGCTTGGTTTCCTTGGTGTAGAAGAGACCACAACGGGAACAGCAGATGCAGTACACCACATTAGCAGATGTGCAGGTGAACATTTGCTTGATGTGGAAAGTAACCTTGGGGTCTGGGATGGGGGTAATGGCAGAGGTGTAGGGACAGTGTAGCACTTCCTGTGGTTGCAGGGAAAAGTGCCAGCTGTGGTGGAGCTGGAGGGGAGTGTGGAGGAGACAATGGAGCCACAGAGAGAGTGGTCCCTCCAGAAAGCAGATAAGGGTGGGGAGAGAAAAATGTCTTTGGTAGTGGGGTTGGATTGCAGATAGCAGAAGTGTCGGAGGATATTGTGTTTGATCCAGAGGTTGTTGAGGTTTTACGTGAGGACAAGGGGATTGATTTTGATTTTTATGGCGGGGAGTGGGTGTGAGGTATGAGTTGCGGGGAAGCAGGAGGCAAGGTCGAGTGCGTTCTCGACCACACAGGGGGATGTTCCGGTCCTTGAAAAACGAGGACATCTGAGATGTATGGGAGTGGAATGCCTCATCCTGGGAGCAGATGTGGTGGAGGCAAATGACTTGGGAATAGGGGATGGCACTTTTTCAGGAAGGTGGGTAGGAGGAGGACTATTCGAGGTAGCTGTGGGAGCCGGTGGGCTTGAAATGGATATCGGTCTCTAGGTGGTTGCCAGAGATGGAGACAGAGAGGTCCAGGAAGGAGAGAGAGGTATTATAGATAGTCTAGGTGAACTTAAGGTTGGGGTGGAAGGTGTTGGTGAAGTCGATGAACTGTTTGAGCCTCCCACCTACCCCTTCCTCCCATCACAAGCTCCACTTCCAGCTCCTACCTACTAATCTCATCCCACCCCCTTGACCTGTCCGTCCTCCATGGACTGACCTCTCTCCTCCCTAACTCCCCACCTACAGTCACCTTTATTGGGTCCAACCCAGCCTCTTTGACTTGTCTATCTCCTCTCCACCCATCTTCTCCTCTATCTATCTTCTATCCGCCTCCCCCTCTCTCCCTATTTATTTCAGAACCCCCTTCCCCTCCCCCATTTCTGAGGAAAGGTCTAGGTCTAAAATGTCAAGCTTTCCTGCTGCTATGATACTGCTTGGCCTGGTATGTTCATCCAGCTTCACACGTTGTTATTTGAAAATTTCTGCCTTCTCCTCTGATTCAGTCTGGATTGGGCATCGGGCTAAGAGACTTAGAAAGAGATCAGGAGTTCAGAGATAATGGGAACTGCAGATGCTGGAGAATCCAAGATAACAAGGTGTGAAGCTGGATGAATGCAGCATCTCAGGAGCACAACAGCTGACGTTTCGGGTCTAGGCTCAAAACGTCAGCTTTTGTGCTCCTGAGATGTTGCTTGACTTGCTGTGTTCATCCAGCTTCACACTTTGTTATCAGAGATCAGGAGTTACCTGCTTTCAAGGTAGCCTGGATGGATAGCAGTTCCGAAGAAGCGTCAAGGGACAAGAACGATTAACTCTGATTTCTCTCTATACATTCTGGCAGAGCAGCAATTTGTGTTTTTTTTCAGATTTCATGACCCACAGTTCTTTCAGTTTCTTTTGGGTGGAAAGCCAACCTGAGACCCAACATTCTACGCAAATTTAAAACTTCCTTCCAGCTTTCACACCCTCACTCGCTCCAAATCTATACTTGTGCACCCATCTGTTGGCCCCTCATATGTCTTGTGCCAACATATGCCCATTTACTGTTCCCTGGAACCCTCACTTCACCTGTCCCCATACACTGTGCCACCCACTTCCTATCTGCACACTCTCAAGGCCAAACACGCCTCCTGTGCCACCCCATTCCTATCTCTCATTGTCCTTCATATCCCATATGTCTCCAATCATTACATAACCTGTTGTAGCCTCATATGCCAGCTCACATTCCAAACACAAACTTTTTCCTTCCCTTTCTTTGCTAACATTCCTCTAATCCAGTATGGGCATTAATCAGGAGGCACAATGGCAGAAAATAAAGTTAGCAGCCTACTGGCTATTCATTATTGGAAAAAAAAGTCTAACTAACACAAAACAAACATCCAACACATATTTGTGACATATAGGCCTTGCTGGATAGCCAGCACCTATTGCCCACCCCATTTACCCTGGTGAAGGTGGTGAATTGCCCTCTCGAACTGAAGTATTTGTTGAGGTGTAGCAATACCCAAAATGCTATTAGGAAGGGGATTCCAAGATTTTGATCCAGTGACAAGAAGGAATGGCAATATAGTTTCAAGTCAGGATACAAAGTAACTTGGAGGGGAACTTGTAGGTAGTGGTGTTTCAATGCATCTGTTGCTTTTACCCTTCTATATGGCAGAATTCACAATTTTGCAAGGTACTGTCTCAGGAGCAGTGGTGACATCTTGTAGGACATCTTACTGATTCTATACATGACTGCCACTATGCATTAATTGTGTAGGAGGAAATATGCAAAAGCTGTTTAATGGGGTATAAGTCAAGTGAGTTACTTTGTCCTGAATGGTGTCAAGCTGCATGCATCTATAAAGTGGAGAGGATCCCATCACACTCCTGCCTTGTGATTTGTAAATTCATATCCATGAAGATGGATAAATCAATAGTGCTGGGTGAATTATAGAATTCAGAAAGTAAGGCACCTTTGCTGCAGCATTCCTAGTCTCTGTTCTGCTCTTGTAGCCACAATATTTTTATCAGGGGCACATAATGCTACAATCCTCAGAAAAGGAGGTCTGATAATGGATTCCATCACTCCCACCCAACTGTAGTCTCCAAAGCTGTGTTCTGACCATCCTGCACATTGTCTCTGATCTCCAAAAGTGTATTCTATCCATTCAGATCATTCAGAATCACGTGCATCTCAGTTAAATCTCCCCTCAGCCTTCTGTGTTCCAAAGACAAGAACTCTAGCCTATTCAATCTGTCCTCATAGCTGTAATTTTTTCAATCCTAGCAACATTATAGCAAATATTTCCTGTAGCCTCCATTGTGCAACTATACCCTTTCTGTAACAAGGTGACCAGAACTACGCACAGTTATGGCCTAATTTGTGTGTTACATAATTCCAGTATTTTCTCCCTTCTCTTATCTTCTATGCTTAGCCAGTAAAGAAAAAAGAAAAATTGTAGGAGAAATCAGTGTTGTGTTAATGAAATTTGGATTTGTACTCCAGAACCTCAGCCCAATGTTCTGGGAGCACATGCTCAAATTCCACCTTTGCAGATGGTGAATTTTGAATTCAATAACAAAAAAAAACTGGAATAAAGAGCTGACCGAATGACAACCCATCCAGCCATTCCCAGTTGTTGAACAAGCCTTCTGATTCAAGAATGTCCTTTAGGAAAAATATCAGCTGTCCTTCCCTGACCTGGCCTACGTGTGATTCCCAGAGCCATAGCAATGTGGAAGACTCTTAACTGCCCTCTGTGAGATAAATGATGAGCTATAAATATTGGCCCAGACAACAATACCTGCATCACATGAATGAATAAAAAAGTTCCAAATGCCTTTATGCCTTTACACCTGCCCTGCTGCCTACTATGGTCTGTGGACATTTATTCAGAGATCCTTCACTCACTACTCCACTCAGTATTCCTGTCAGTGCGTTTTATTTTCATCAATACACCTGCTAAATGCATAACATTTTTCAGGTTAAAAATTTCACCTACCACCCTTCTGCCCACTCAACTAGTCCATTGATATCTTCCTGAAGTCTAAAGCTGCCCTTTCTTCTTTTAACTGCTCAAATTTGACAATCATGCCCATTACATTTATCTCCAAATCTTGAGTTTATACCACAAAAAGCAGTGAACCCGGTATTGAGTTTGGCTTCTTTTAGCAGAATCCCATTAATACTTCCTCCCTGTCTATGCTTATTACACCCAGTACTTCGCACTCCTCTGCCTTAACAACAATATCTGCGTCATGTGCATCTTTCGTGAGGACAGAATGATTGCTTGGCCATAGAGAACTTAAACTTAGAAGTTGAAGCCTTTTGTTTTACACTCATTGGAACAAGGACAAAAGAAACAAACCTGAAACTAAGACACACCTTCTCATACACCATGAGAAGAAAATGTCAATTGGTTGATGGCCCGTTCTAGTGGAGATATTAAACTGGGCTCCAAACTTAATTCTGATTTGTTTTGAAATGATCTGAAATATTTGCTTTCAAACTGGTGTATTTTTCCAAGAATTGTTGATCCCTGATGCTTCTGAACTGAAAACAACATTGATGGTCTTCTATATTTACTGTACCTGTCTTGAATACAACACTAAATGAATAAATTTCCATTAACATTACAGGATTTTGCAGTCACCTGTTCTCCAAGATACACCAGATTAAATTCACTATTCCAGAAAGACATCTCATAGAATCCCTACAGTGTGGAAACAATCCATTCAGCCCAACAAGTCCACACCACCCCTCTGAAATACATCCCACCCAGACCCATTCTCCCACCCTTTCCCTGTAACCTGGCATTTCCTGTGTCTAATCCACCTAAATTACACACCGCTGGACACTACAGGCAATTTAGCATGGCAATTCACCTAACCTGCACATCTTTGGGCTGTGGGAGGAAACCAGAGCACCCGGAGGAAACCCACGCAGACACGGGCAGAATGTGCAAACTCCACACAGACAGCCACCTCAGGTTGGAATCTAACCCAGGTCCCTGTTGCTGTGCGACAGCAGCACTAACCACTGAGCCACCGTGCCACCTGACCTTGATTTCTTTAATTGAAAACCCTGCACCACACTAACCAAATTTCACATGTGATTATTTTGAAATTCAAACCCAAAGGTGCAAATGAAATACCTCCCCATGCCTCCTCCCTCCAAAATAGCTTGAAAGTAGAATCTTGAAGAGGCATTTTCATTTTCTATCCCAAACATTGTACTTGATCTTCTTTCTATGATACATTAAAAGTAATAACATATTTACATTAACCATAGATTGAGTTTTAACATAACCATAATTTTATATAAGTCTATTCTAAAAACATAATTTTGTTTCTTTGATATATGCTCTTGATATAGCATCCACTATTGTCTTTTTAACACGTAAATGCTTTTTAAATTGCATGGATGAAATATTAAACTCCAAAAGATCACCCTAATGTTGTCATTCAATATTTCTCCAAAAATCAAAGGCTTATGATCTATACAAATAGCAGTTTCTTCAAAAAAAAGTAACTTTAATCTGATGTGCACAAGCCTTAGTGACCTATTCTGAAACATCCAAATTTTTTGTTGTCAGGTACTTGAGTTCATTAAAAGAGAAATGACAGAATATCCAATCCTCATTTCATCTTCAACAACAACAACATCAACAACAACAATAACTCTTGTTGAGTAAAATGTCACCCATACCGATGTCACAGGCATCAACAGTCAGTTTGTTTGGCATTTCGTTTCGATTTAGTGCTAAAATCAATGTTGTTGTGAAAGGAATTTTTTTTATCCATTCACAGTGAAAAGTGTATAATTTTACCATGTTCTAGTGCCATCTTGGACTTACATATTGACAATTCTTTAAAAAATACATGTCCATCTTAATGTTAATGGATTCAAATCAGAAAGGACTCCCACTTGTAGTGGTCCCAGCTTATGCCACTATTTGAAAATTCAGATCCCAGAATGAAATCTGACCTGTTGATCTTTTGAGATAATGGGAACTGCAGATGCTGGAGAATCCAAGATAATAAAATGTGAGGCTGGATGAACACAGCAGGCCAAGCAGCATCTCAGGAGCACAAAAGCTGATGTTTCGGGCCTAGACCCTTCATCAGAGAGGGGGATGGGGTGAGGGTTCTGGAATAAATAGGGAGAGAGGGGGAGGTGGACGGAAGATGGAGAGAAAAGAAGATAGGTGGAGAGAGTATAGGTGGGGAGGTAGGGAGGGGATAGGTCAGTCCAGGGAAGACGGACAGGTCAAGGAGGTGGGATGAGGTTAGTAGGTAGGAGATGGAGGTGCGGCTTGGGGTGGGAGGTTAGTAACCTCATCCCACCTCCTTGACCTGTCCGTCTTCCCTGGACTGACCTATCCCCTCCCTACCTCCCCACCTATACTCTCTCCACCTATCTTCTTTTCTCTCCATCTTCGGTCCGCCTCCCCCTCTCTCCCTATTTATTCCAGAACCCTCACCCCATCCCCCTCTCTGATGAAGGGTCTAGGCCCAAAACGTCAGCTTTTGTGCTCCTGAGATGCTGCTTGGCCTGCTGTGTTCATCCAGCCTCACATTTTATTATTCTGTTGATCTTTTGTTTTTGTTTAGCTAAATCACCACCAGTTGTCGCTTTGTAATGACAGAGTGGCTCTATGGTCCTATGGTGGACTAAGGAGGACTATGGTGATGTCACCTTTACTATCTGTTAAAGAGTCACATCATGAGAAATTACATCCCTGTTTCAACTCTTCATGGTTCTACCGAACTGAGTGCTGACAGTTTCCTTGCAATACAGTGTAGAGAAAATTCAGTATGACTTTTCCAAACCTTAAATTTAAACATTATATTTTCCATAAATCTGAGAGCATAAATTGTCTCAGTTCTAATAACCTCTGAATTTTTAACCATCCTTCCCTGGTTTGGAAACTTAACAAACTTTTTGTTGAGGAACGCTATTCCCTTAGCTGCCTTAGCTATCCTTCTTCTAGGATAAAAACTAAACTTGCATCCAAACTCGACACTGGTGCCTCTTGAACTGAACTAAAAAATCTTTCTTTAGAACTGATTAAATAAAAACTTGCTATTCATATATGTTTCTGAACTGGAAACAATGTTAATGGCCGCACATATTTACTCTACCTGTTGCAAACACATCATATAAATACCTTGCCATTAATACCACAGAAGTTTTTGTCACCCATTCTCTGATAAATACTGGATTAGACTACTATTCAAGAAGAACTGTCTGATTTTGTTTTCTGAAGGAAAACTTTTCAGAAAAGCATATGTTAATATTTTGAAATCTAAATTCCAAAAATGACATTTGACATATAAATTTCACCTTTCACAACTAATGTTACCCTTCATTATAGAACCAAGATTTCACTCAATGTTATTGCAATATACAAATTTCACCTTCACACATTACATCAGGAATCTAAACCCCATATAGCCTATTCCATTTCATGGCAATATATCCTGATATCCATATCAGTCAAAGCCATGGACAATCAAGAATGCCGAAGAATGCATTAGAGTAACAAAGTGATACTAAAGTCTTGCGCGGATTAGATTGATAGAATTCATCTTTCAGTATGCCTCTCGATATTTTAAAGTACTATTTTGCTTAATATAGATCTACCTCCTAACTTCACCGAATTAATTATGAATACATTTGGGGTTTTTGCAAGGCTGAAAATATAGTCAAGCAGTATCAGTGACAGGTAATATAAAAATCCTTCAAGTTTGCTACCAGAAATAATTAACTGTTTAGAGAGAATGAAACAGCAAAGCCCTGCCAAATATTGACTTCACAAATCGAGACACGGGGAGATATTCCAATTTGAATCAACATTGAGCTACTTGTATTGCAGAGCTCTTTTCCTCTAACTTTCTTCATTTTAATGTTCACATTAAAAGATGAAACAAAGTTATCTGGAAGGTTTGAATGTATTTATGATTTAGTTCTCTTCGGCCTGTTTATTTCAGACACAAACTAAAATAGTACTGCTTTACAGTCTTTCAACAAGATCTTTTTATATCTATAATTGAAGGCAAATCAGCCTCCTCATGAAAGGAAAAGATGAAACGTCTGACAAAAAAAATGAATTGTAACTATTTTAGTGAGGTTAATTATAACCTGCTTTGACTGAGTATTATGTGGATAAAATACACATCATTATTCTTGCATGTACAATGAGAGCTGGTAACAGCTGTGGGAAATAAGCTGGATAAGATACAGCCCTGTGGTGTTTTTCAAAAAATGATTATATCTTGTATGGCATCTGATTATGCTTGAAATTGTTCAGCATTTTTTTTTTGTGATTTGGTGGAAAAATATGAATCTGAAATAAAGAACTTTTTACCCCCTCCTCTCACCTCCTACTACATATGAACATAAAAACAGGGAGGTTTTGAATTTGGTAAACTTCTTCTCCTGTAAATTTATTCTTTCTTCTCAAAACAGTTAGAACGATCACAGCTAGCCATTTTCCACCTATGTTTGAAATGCCTATTCAAAGAAACGTATCACATAAAGATACAAACACCTTGACAGCTCAACATGGATTTTCCTCAAAAGCACTTTCCCAGAAAATAATTGCACCAGAAGATTTGATCTTTTTTAAGGAACTTGCAAAGATTTGTAGCTCGGGTTGTGGTTGAGGTTGTTGGCCTGCTGTTGCATTCCCCTAAGAAAGCAGAGGGAATCTTCTCTACTTCTGGTAGACAGCATCATCAACAATGCAGGATTTGTTTTGCTGCAGCAAAGGTGCAATGATAATTAGATGTTTAAGACCTTAAATGGTCTTAAAATCAACCATTTTCTTTCTTGAAGGAAACAGAGTAATGTAATTTAGCTGAACTGTATTTTTGTTTCTACTTCTGCTATTCTAATGGCATAGAAACCATCAAATGAGGTTGAAGAGTCTAGGCCCAGAATGTCAGCTTTCTGGCTCCTAAGATGCTACTTGGCCTGCTATGTTCATCCAGCTCTACACCTTGTTATCTAAATGAGGTTGTTGGCCTGCTTGCCAAGCTGACTAGTTTTCGACCAGCCACTTCATCACCATGCTAAGTAACATCATCACTGCGGCCTCTGATGAAGCAATGTTGTTCTACTCCACTTGATATTTACATGATCTGGTCTGGTAAGTTGGGTTGTGTCATTTCCGATTCCGTTCTGCATGGGTTTGTATAAGGGGTTTAATTCCATGTTTTAGTTGCATTACGGTTGAAAACCAGGCCTCTAGGAATTCCCGTATGTGTCCATGGTTGGCTGGAGCTAGGATGGTCACATCGTCCCAGTTAAATTGGTGGGCCTTCATTGTCCAAGTGCGCTGAGATGAGGGAGAGTTCATTGTGTTGTTTTGCTGCTAGCTGATGCTCGTGTACCCTGATGGCTATTTGTTCGACCCTGATATCTAGATATGGAAGTTGATTGTTGTCTTAATTTTCTCTTGCAAATTTGACCCAGGTGAAAACATTGTTGATGAGATGATATGTCTGTTCTAACTTGCTGCATTTAATGATGACAAACCAGACCCTCGATTTCCACAGCAATCACCCCAACCTCCACAAACAAAGCTACATTAGGACATTATCCAAGCAGGCCACAACTCACTGCAACATGCCAAAACCATGCAGAAAGCAGGAAGAGCACCCATATAAGGTTTTTGCTAACAATGGATATCCCAACAAATTCATCCACAGGTGCCTACGAAATGGACAACACCGAGAGGAAACGGTACAACTCAAGAAACTAGCCATGCTACCCTATACCAAGAACATATCCGAACTGACAACAAGACTCCTAGGACCACCAGGAATCATGGTAGCACACAATACCACCGGCACTCAATGAGAAACACTCACAAGGACCAAAGCCTCCATACCCATGACATACAGGACCAAGTAGTTTACAAAATACCTTGCGAGGATCGCAACAAACACTACATCAGCCAGACTGGAAGGAAACTAGCCATCAGGACACATGAACACCAGCTAGCAGCAAAATGACATGATGAACTTTCATCACAGTGCACATCGCAGTGAAATTCATCTCAGTGCACTTGGACAATGAAGGCCATCAATTTAACTAGGACAATATCACCATCCTAGTTCAAGCCAACCATGGACACAGGAATTCCAAGAGGCCAGGTTTTCAACCTGCAATGCAATTAACAAACATGTGAAATTCAACCCTATATACGAACCCATGCAGAACAGAACCAGAAATGACACAACCCAACTTAACAGACAAGATCATATAAGTATCAAGTGGAGTAGAACAACATTGCTTCATCAGAGGTTGCAGTGATGATGGTACCTAGCATGGTGATGAAACATCTGTACAATAACAAGCCAGCTCAGCGAGTAAGCCGACCTCATTTGATGGTTTCTATGCCATTAGAATAGCTTAAGTAGAAAAAAGAAATACTAGTCCAGCTAAGTTACATCACCCTGTTTCCTCAAAGTCAGAAAATGTTTGGTTTTAAGACCATTTAAAGTCTTAAACATATAATTATCATTGTACCTTGGTGGCACCAAAACAATTCCTCCATTATTGATGATGCTGTCTATCAGAAGAGATATGAAGCCAAGATTCCCTCTTCTTTTTAGGTGAATACAAAAGGTCCAATGCCACCAAATGCAAGTTCACTGATCAATACTTCTTTATTTCTATCTGAAGGTTCTAATTGGACGCAAACCCATGTAGATTAGGTGAGACCATTTGGCAGAGATAGCCACAGGGTGTGGTTGTCAATGGTAAGACAGGTTGGAGTTCTCAAAACAGTTAAAGGGACAGAGAGGTAAGTCAGCATGCTGTCCCTGGACAGCAACCTCTCAATATCTGTGTTCCAATTGCTTGTTTTTCTTTCACTTTTAGGCGATGGTTCTCCTGAGTTTTGGAGGTGTTGTAGATGGCTCACGCAGAAGCAATGGTGACTGGAATGATTAACTAAGTGGTAAGCAGGTTTCTTTGTCCTGGGGATGATGTTGTGCTTCTTGAAAGCTTTTAGAGTCACACTTATTCAGTCAAATATTCTAATATGCTCCTGATTTATGGAAGGAACATGATAGAAATATGAAAGAAACATTAAGCTGATCCAATTAAATTTCTAGTTAATACTGACCTCCAGGGTGATGATTATTGGGAAAGCAATCACCATCATTCCATTAATTGTTAATGGGTAATGAATAGGTTCTCTCTTTGGAAAGGACCAATATAGCATTTAAAGAGCATAAACGTTGCTTAGCATTTTTCAGCCCAATTCTTGATGAAGACCAGTTGTTGCTGCATGCTGCCATGGACTGCTTCTGTATTTGATGAGTTGTGATTGTGAACATCCCACTTCATATTTTACTTTGGAATTCACCACATTGATGAAACTTCTGAAAATAATTGGGTCAGTGCACTTTCTTGAAGAGCTCCTGTCGTGGGGTTTTGCACTAAGATTATCGGGATTTAGCTGCTATATCTATTTTCCTCAGTGCTATGCATAACTCCAATCCATGGATATTTTACTTCATACCTATCTGGATAGAAGTAAGCAACATCAAAGGGACAAATACATAAGTAGGAATAGTCTGTAGGGCCACTAATTGTGACCATGGATTACAACTGAAAATAATCAGGAGATGGTGAGGTAACAAATCACAGGTGACTTTAAACTTCACGAGGGTTAGGTACGTCGATTTGGCAGAGGTAGCCAAAAGAAAGGACTCATAAAATGCACTCAGAACAGTTTTCTTGGAAAAAATATGTTGTGGATCCAACAAGGGATCAGGCCCTAAAATGTTGATACCTAGTGTCAAAATGAGGGCTGAAGATACAAGGGTGAGTTGGAGTAGACAGTTAACGCCTTGATTTCAATGTTGGGAATTGTTCCCACTCAGCTCCTCTCCAGTGGGTAGGAAAATGAGAAATTGCATACTAATGAGGCATGATTTGCCAATAATGAGATGTTAATACATGCAAATAGGCTCCTTGCTGCTAATAATTGAGAATCTTGTCTTGCTTTTCAACATTTGGTTAGAAAATGAGACTTCTGCCTCTTGACAATGAGAAGCTCCTCCCTAGCTATCTCATGCAATTTTTTCAAGTTTTCATTGTGGTCGACATCAATCAGGGTCTAGGAAAATTCTGCCTATTGATCTTTGAATTTCAGGGGTGTGTAGTTTCCCATTCTGGCAATGTTAGAACAGTGCAGACAAATTTTATTATGTTAGCCTCCTTTACATCCTTGTACCTTTCTCAAATTATGTCTTGGTCTGATCTTCTCTTTTAAATTTCAAAGATCTCTGTTCAACTACTTCTGTGGCAAAATATTCTGATTTCTAAATAGTTTCTGTGCATGACAAATTTCTCTGAACATCTTTCATCACTCTCTTAGATGTGAATATAAGTGTTCTTAAAAAATCGAAGAAGAGAGAAACTACTACATTTTGCATTAAAATTGAGAGATTTGAGGCAAATAACCAATGTTAAACTAGGAAAGAGATATTATTTTGTTTGATGGCAGTGGGGGTGGGGAGGATGGTGTGTATTAATCTAATATGTGAAGGTAGCAAGCACAGGAGAGTATCTAAATATGGCCTTTAATGACAGGTTTTTCATTTTTACACAGGTATTTTCCCAAAGAGAAGGATTAAATTCCCAGCACTTTCAATGAGGCAGTATATGCCAGTTGGTCTGAATGGTCACCTTCTGTGCTGTAGGAATTTGTAGTTATTGCCAAGTCCCTGAGAGTTATTTACATATATGTGGTTACTTGTACAAATGTAGCATCCATTTCAATACTGACTCAAATTAGGATATTCAATAAAGCCAAGGTTACAACTTGGGACAGTTTAAATTGCATTTGGAAAAATCAATGTTAGTGGCAAGAGGTGTAGACTTTTCGAATTCCCTGTTGGAACCAGTTTAATAACTCAGGAAACATCTAACATAAACTAGGTTTGTGTCATTATTAGTCTACTTGTCTACTTAATGTCAAATATATACATTTTTCTATATTTACTGAAGGGAGAGACAGCTGGTTCCTTCATTGTGACAGATAATAAGTGCATTGTACTGCCTTGGTCCTGATGTTAACCTCTGGAGGACATCTAGTCTGTGCACATGGTGATTAATTCCTTTAATTATTGTTCCTGAGGGGCAAAAAAGTACTTCAAATCTGTTTGCTTGATACACCTGCTAAGAATAAAAGCTCAACTGTAATTGAAATAAGAAAAAAGACAAAATAGAGGATTCAGCCTAAAGTATTATCTGTTGCTCATTTAAGATTGGCTGTTAGTCAGCTACGGTTAGAATGTTTTGTGCAAAAATATAAAAAGTGGTTATGCTTCAGATTATTCAAAGGATTTTCCCAGGTTACAAAATCACATATTGATGTGAACCTATTTGAAGTGTCGGGAATTTGTTCAACTTTACCTTCTGCCAGTCAGTGCCAATTTCAACCCCAGTCATTCACAAAATTGTTAAAAAAAAATATTGTCGTATAACTGGCTTCAAGCTCTTATGTCTTGACCCGTCTCACTTATTTTCTATTTCCTCAAGTATAACTGCACAAGTTCAGTGGTCACTCAGTGACTGGTTTTAAAATTCCTTGGGCATGGGTAGGTCTTACTGGGGAGTGAGGAGTGGTCAGTGCTCCCTGATAAATTGATCAGATTAGTTCCCTGAAGCTGACCCTCCGCTGAAATCTTTCCAAGCTGTGGAACTGAGGTGATTGCCGACTCTAAGAAGGGCCAATTTCACAACACGTTAAAGCAAGACGCCAGTTCACCACATCCAACCATCCTGGAGAAATCATAAACCAGATGGATGCACCCAAACGAGAGCAACCCAGGAGGCTAAGCACAGTGAACCAAAGAAGTGTCTTCAACAGGGACAAGACTAGATGAGACCTAAATATATGTCACTAGTTTAAAATCTAATATATATATACATGCATAGAAATAGTAGGAACTGCCAATGCTGGAGAATCTCAGGTAACAAGGTGGACAGCTGGATGAACACAACAGGCCAGACAGCATCAGAGAAGCAGAAAAGCTGACATTTCAGATCTGGGCCCTTCTTCAGAAATGAGGGAGAGGAAGCCGACTCAGAAATAAATAGAGAGGGGGGAGGCATGATGGAAGGTAGACAAAGAAACAGATTGGTGGAGGGAAGACAGACAGGTCTAAGAGGCTGGGATGAGGCTGGTAGGGAGCAGATGGGTATTGGTCAGTGAAGTGGGAGGAACGGATAGGTGGGAGAAAAGACAGACAGGTCAAAGAGGCAGGGACGAGATGTGCTGGTTTTGGGATCAGGTCAGGAGTTGGGAGATTTTGAAGCTTGTGAAGTCCACATTGAGACCATGGGGTTGCAGGGTTCCAAAGCAAAATATGAGGTGTTGTTCCTGCAGCCTTTAGGTGGCATTGTTGTGGCACTGAAGGAGGCCCAAGATGGACATGTTGTCCAAGGAGTGGGCGGGGGGGGGGGGGGGGGGGGGGAGTGGTTCGCAACTGGGAGACGCAGTCATTTGTCACAAACTGAGCGTAGGTGTTCCACAAAGTGGTCTCCAAGCCTCCGCTTGGTTTCTCTGATGTTGAGGAGGCCACATCAGGAAATGCAGATACAATATATCACATTAGCAGGTGTGCAGGTGAACATCTGTTTAGTGTGGAAGGTTTTCTTGGGGCTTGGGATGGGGGTTGGGGGGAAGTGAAGGGGCAGGTGTAGAACTTCCTGTGGTTGCAGGGAAAAGTGCCAGGGGTGATGGCGCTAGTGGGGAGTGTGGTGCGGACAAGGGAGTCACGGAGAGATTGGTCCCTCCGAAAGGCAGGTAGGTGTGGGGAGGGAAATACATCTTTGTTAGTGGGGTCCGATTGCAGGTGGCGGAAGTGGCGGAGGATGATACATTGAATCTGGAGGCTGGTGGGGTGGTGCATGAGGACAAGGGGTATTCTGTCTTTGTTGTTATTGTAGAGAGGGGGGTTGAGTGATGAGTTGCGGGAAACATGAGAGATGCAGTCAAGGGCGTTTTCAACCACTGTGGAGGGGAAATTGCGGTCCTTGAGAAACAAGGATATCTGGGATGTCCGGGAGTGGAATGCCTCATCTCAGGAGTAGATTTCCTCCAGACAAAGGGGATGGCCATGGCTACCCGCATGGGCCCAAGCTATACTTGCCTCTTTGCAGAATACGTGGAACAGTCCCTCTTCCGTAGCTACGCTGGCACTAAATGCCACCTCTTCCTCCGTTACATTGATGACTGTATCAGCACCGCCTCATGCTCCCACAGAGAGCTCAAACAGTTCATCCACTTTACCAACACCTTCCACCCCAACATCAAGTTCACCTGGACCATCTCCGATACCTCACTCTCCTTCCTGGACCTCTCTATTTCCACCTTTGGTAACCACCTGGAAACCGATATCCATTTCAAGCCCGCCGACTCCCACAGCAACCTAGAATACACATCCTCCCACCCACCCTCCTGCAAGAATGCCATCCTCTATTCCCAATTCCTTCGCTTCTGCCACATTTGATCCCGAAATGATGCATGGCACTCCTGGTCATTCCAGATGTCCTTGCTTTTCAAGGACCGCAATTTCCCCGCCACAAGTGGTCAAAAACACCCTCAACTGCATCCCTTAGGTTTCCCGCAACTCATCCCTCACAACCCCTCCCGGCAATAGTAACAAAGACAGAATCCCCCTTGTCCTCATGTACCACCCACCAACCTCCAGATTCAAAGTATCATCCTCTGCCACTTACGACACCTGCAATCTGACCACATTACCACTGACATTTTACCCTCCCCACCGTCATTTGCCTTCCAGAGGGACCACTCTCTCCATGACTCCTTCATTCGTTCCACATTCCCCACTAGCCCCAACACCCCTGGTATTTTTCCCTGTAACCGCAGGAAGTGCTACACCTGCTCCCACACCTCCACCCTCATCTCCATCTCAGGCCCAAGAAAACCTTCCACGTTAAACAGATGTTCACATGCACATTTGCTAATGTGGTATATTGTATCTGCTGTTCCCAATGTGGCCTCTTCTACATCAGGGAAACCAAGTGGAGCTTGGAGTTTGCTTTGTGGCGGGTCCGTAACAAATGACTGCACGTCCCCGTTGTGAACCACTTCAACTCCCCCTCCCACTCCCCGGATGACATGTCCATCCTGGGCCTCCTCCAGTTCCACAAAGATGCCATCCGAAGACTGCAGGAACAACACCTCATATTTCACTTGGGAACCCTGCAGTCCAATGGTCTCAATGTGGACTTCACAAGATTCAAAACCTCCCCACCCTCGACCTCATCCCAAAACCAGCCCAGCTCGTCTCTGCCTCTTTGACCTTTCTCCTCCTCCTACCTCTCTGCTCCTCCCACCTTAATGACCAACCCCCATCCCCAACTCCTGTCTACCAGCCTCATACCTGCCTCCTTGACCAGTCCATCTTCCCTTGAATGACCAACCCCCAATCCAACTCCCCACCCACACTCATCTTCACTGGCTCCATCCTTGCCTCTTTGACCTGTCCGTCTTCTCTCCACCTATCTGCTCCTTCATCCACTTCCATCATCGCCTCCACAAATTTCTCTATTTATTTCAGTGTCCCTTCCCCCCCTCATTTCTGAAGAAGGGTCCAGACCTGAAACGTCAGCTTTCCTGCTCCTCTTCTGCTACCTGCACTGCTGTACATATGCACACTCATTTCATCACGATAATTTACATCCGCCTTCACCAAAAAAAATGCTATCTTGACCGCAGACTCTAATTCAAACTTTCTCAGGTGGACGCATTTGTTAGGCAATGTGTGCTGTGGGTAATATCCCAGTATAAGATATAGACAAGAATACTGAGAGATGTGACAGTGGAAATTATGGAGGTATAGATCATCATAATTTTTTACTCTTCTTTAACTTTGGGGGAGTGCCAGAAGACTTGACAATTGAAAATGTGTTGTAGATGTTACAGAACCAACAAATATCACTGCACTAAAAAAAGAAAGAACTGTCGAATCTGGAAATCTAAAACAAAAAAAGAGAATGGCTGGAAAACTCAGCAGGTCTAGCAGCATCTGTGGAGAGAGAAATGCTTCGGGTCCACTGACTTCTTCAGAAATATCACTTAATGGGTGGGCTAGAATGCTACCACCAACCTTCCTTTCTACACTTGTTCTAAAAGCCTGTTTAATTAACATTGGCATGCACTGAGTTTAAAGAGAAAAGGACTTTTTTTAACAAAATGTAAATTATTGCAAGAAGGCAATGGACACAAGTTACAATGACAAGTTAGACATGATAATGGGACAAGATATGCCTTTAAGAGGGATTTGTTCTGTCCTGTTTCGAGAGAGGCATGATGTCAACCTGGTAACAAGATGTCTGCTCCATGAAAAGCAGAGTAAATGGCTTTGGGTTTTACTTGTATATGAGTCAGGTTCACACGGACCAAGGATTTTAAGATAACAAGGTGTGGAGCTGGATGAACACAGCAGGCCAAGCAACATCAGAGGAGCAGGGAAGCTGACGTTTCGGGCCTAGACCCTTCATCAGAAAAGGGGAGGGGAAGAGGATTCTGAAATAAATAGGGAGAGAGGAGGAGGCAGATAGAAGATGGATAGAGGATAAGATAGGTGGAGAGGAGACAGACGGGTCAAAGAGGCAGTGTGCAGCCAGTAAAGGTGTGTGTCGATGGGGAGTGAGGAAGGGGATAGGTCAGGCAAGGGAGGACGGACAGGTCAAGGAGGTGGGATGAGGCTAGTTGGAAGGAGATGGGGGTGGGGCTCGAGGTGGGATGAGTGGATAGGTGGTAGGAAGGACAGGTTAGGGAGGCGGGGACAAGCTGGACTGGTTTTGGGATGCAATCGGGGAAGGAGAGATTTTGAAGCTTGTGAAGTCCACATTGATACAAACGGACTGCAGGGTTCCCAAGCTAAAAATGAGATCCTGTTTCTGCAACTTTCGGGTGGCATTGTTGTGGGTTTAATTTTGTTTTCTGCTGTTGAAGTTGTATTTTCGGAACTTGAAACCGCTAGATATAACTCTATCTCTGTTACTGCAAAAAGGTTGATTTGTGTCTCTGCTATTAGATTCATTCGCTCAATGTTCCTTCTCCTGGACTGGAGATAACAAATGAGGGGAGTCTACTTTGTTGAGTTTGTCTTTGTTTACACAATAATGTTATCTTAAAGCAGTTGATAAGTAGTAGCTAAATAACTTATAATTTTATTAATTCTTTTTACAGAGGTAAAATTATGCCAATTCTTCATTAATGATTTTTATTTTAACTGTGGTGTAAGAATAAGGTACGTTTTGCAAAAAGCCTAGTATTTTGACAAATTGAATCATCTGAAACCCAGTACATTACACTTGCATTTAAGTAAAGTAAAAGTTAGGGATTAGTCTCACTCTATGAGATGTTTCAGGGGGGTTTAGTCTATCCATAACAAATTGGAGGCTCTTGTCAGGATCAAGACCTCCTTGAGGTTGGGTACAGGATTATTAGACTCAAAGACAGTGAGTGGCGGATGCTGGTGTTCTCTTTTCAGGCATTGCATTCGGATGGTTTACAGAGGGAGTTTCCTGTGTAATGGTAGCTCTTTCAGTGGCTAAGAGTTTTCTGGGTGCGGAAGAAGTCACTTGGCATAGTTTACAGAAGGTGATTAAGGCAAAGATTTTGGAATTTGTGGGCAAGTTTGAGTTTGGTTTGCCTTTGTCCATGAGGAAAAGAGAAGTAATTGCATCAATAGCCCAGCATTAACAATTGCCAGAAATTAATTGGACACATTGGAAATGGCAGAAATTCAATTACAAATAAAACAGCTTGACTATGCAAAGAAAATTAAAATGCTTTAGTTATGATCGAAAGCAGAAGATAAAGTGAAAGGAAGAACAGTCCTAGCAGAAGAAAGGGATAGAGATGAAAGGGAGAAAATGAGAACAGTTGAATTTCAAAAGTTAGAACAGAAAAGTGGCAGTCAGCTTAAAATAAAGGAGTTTAAAAAATCAATTCCTGAAATAATGAGAACTCATGTGAAAGACCAGAAAATTACGACTGCAATATTATCAGCTGAAATGGCATATGTTTATGAATTGGTTCGTGAATCAAAGTTTGGCTTTCAACATCAATTTCAAATGCTGAGAGATATAATTTGGAGAACAGAATCCTCAGGCAATAAGGGGAAAGGAAATCACATTGAAGATAGCAAAGAGAGTTTACCATAAGAATAAAAAGAAAATCATGAGTGGGCAAGAGAAGTAAAATAACCTCAGAAGTTTTCATTGGAATAAAAAAGCACACAGGAAATTGAGTGTTGGTGGGGTCCCAATCCGAAACTTCAATTTTCCTGCTCTTCTGATGCTGCCTGGCCCGCTGTGTTTATCCAGCTTCACACTGTGTTATCTCTAACTCAAGCATTTGCAGTTCTTACTATCTCTGGAAAGAAGGATGTGGGATAACAGAATAAGCCAGTGGTTTTTGTTAAAGAGGAAAAGGAAAGGCCAGAGGAAGCTAAAAAGCTGCAAAAGAATTTAAAGCTTTGTCAGGGTTTGGATGAGGAGAAAGTGCCAGTTCTCTTTAAATAATTTACATGTGTAGGTAAGGTTTACTTACTTGTGCTAGGAAGAACAAGTCAAGAAATTAAGGTTTTAAGTGATACAGGAGTAAGTCAATCTTTGGTGAGAGATGAGGAGAAATGGCATTTAGAAGGAGTATTGCCAGAAAAAGTAATAATATGTGAGAAGAGTAGTGTCCCATTCTATAAGATGAAGTTGGAGAGTCTGGTGGAAAGTAATGAAGTGGTGGTCAGAGTAATTTTTGTTCATGTTTTAACAGGGGTGTAAGAATAAAGATAACAAGGTGTAGAGCTGAATGAATGCAGCAGGCAAAGCAGCATCATAGGAACAGGTGCGCTGATGTTTTCGGGCCTGGACCTGAAGAAGGGTCTAGGCTTGAAATGTCAGTTTTCCTGCTCCTCTGATGCTGCTGGGCCTGCTGTGTTCATCCAGCTCTATGCCTTGTTGTCTCAGATTCTCCACCATCTGCAGTTCCTACTATCTCTGTAAGAATAAAGTGTGTTTTGTTTAAAGCCTCGTCCTTTAACCATATTTGGAAGGCAGAAACCTTACACTCACCTTTAAATAAGATAAAATTTAAGGTCTAGATTATCTTCTAAATATATTTTGAAGGGGTTTGGTCTGGTCCATAACAATTACTTAAACATTAATAGACAAAGATGACACAGGATTACAAGGGGAGTGAATGTACTATAGTCAAGTTTGCAGACAACGAAAAATAGGTGGGAAGGCAAGTAATGAGGACCAGTCAAGGACTCTACCAATAATAGAGACAGGTTATGCAAGTCAGCAAAAACTTGCCAGGTGGAATGTGGTGTGAGAATATGTAAAGTTTTGTAATTTGACAAGAAGAATAGACGATCTTATTCAGACTGAGGGGAAAAAATGCAGAATATTACAGCAAACAGGGATTTTAGAACAGATTTAGATTTATTAGATTCATTAAATACTGTCACTTGTAACTAGGTGCAGTAAAAAGTGTTTAATGTTGTCATGTTACAGCACCTTCTTGGATTACAGAGTAAATTACTGAATAAAATGGTGAAATACTGAATATATCAATAACAAATTGATATTAATAAAACTGAAACAGTTTCAGAAGTTCATCTTTCTCTCTCTGTAGACTTCATCATCTCTGCTCCTACAGTCACCGCCATCTGACATTGTCCCGAGTGCCCTGGCAGTGTGCTCCTTTACTGTTGCCATGGCGCCATTGTTTCCTCATCCGCCACCTCCCGGCTGGAGCATGGGTCCCTCACCGCCTCCAACTCTAGACAGTGACTGGTGGGTCCTGGCTCTGAGTCGACCAGTGGAGTTTTAGTTGGCCTCCCAATGCGGCCGCCAGAGATCGAGTAAGGATGGAGATACACGGGGCCCAGGCCTCCCGCAGGAGGACATGGGGGCGAGGCACTATGGTGACCAAAATTTTTAAAAAGAATTTTACTGAGCTGCAGAGCCGGAAGGACAACAATGAAGTTGTATGGATGCAGCCTGACCTGCCGTATCCAAATCCTGCACTGAGGAGACAAACGCTATCCCTGCTACTAAAATCTTGAATTCGGGAGTCCTTTTGAAAAACATAAAACACGTGCATAAATTTTCATCAGGTAACAGGGAAAGCATATCGAATATTGACATTTATTTCAAAGGGAGTGGAATTTCAAAATGATGATTTCTTGATAAAATTATGTAAGACGCTAATTAGGCAGCACAAATATTGTGGAGTATTCTACCCCTTCTCTAAGGATTGACATGCAATTGTTGGAAGCAGTCCTGAGAAGATTCATGAGAAGGAGAGTTTGAGTAAATTGAGCTTGTACTTATTAGAGTTTAGGAGAATGAGCGATGGGGGTGGGGGTGGTTCTTCTCTCTGAGGGTAGTGAATTTGTGGAATTCTTTACAGTGGAGACTTATTGAGGCTGGGTCATTAAATACATTCAAAACAGAGACAGGGATATCATTCAGGGAATCAAAGGTTGCTTGGAAAATTGCTGGAAAATGGAGCAAAGATTACCATATTTATGATGACTTCATTGAATGGTGGAACATTATCAATAGACTGTTCCTAAACCTTGTGCTCCAATAAGCTACAACTGCTCCTGTATCTTATAGCCATATGGTATGTTTTGCCTTGACATTTGGTGACATTAACTGGTCTGTAGTCTGTTTCTCCACTGGAAAACCTTTTGGTTTTTTTTAATCTGCTTCATAGAGGATTTTGTTTCTTTTAACCAAATAGCAGATCCATTTCCTCATCTAGAGAATACTAAATTTACAGAAATCCAGCAAAAAACAATGTGCCGGCTGTAAGTCAGAAACATAAGCTGAAATTGCTAGAAAAGATCAGCAGTTGTGGCAGCATCAGTGGATAGAGTTAACCGTTTTAACCTGCCGTGGGACGGTCACTCAACTCAAAACGTTAATTCTGATTTACCTCCCTTGATCTAGAAAAGCTTGTTACAGAGGATCTCTTCCTTTCTAATTTGGCAGTTGTCCTATAATGGATACATGGAACCTTCAGTCTCATAAATGTCAATTCTAGAAGATGACAGCTCCATTGAAATAAGGGCTTCTTTTTCCCCTGCATCCTGTATTTCTGAGCCCGGTAACTTTTTCTTAACTATGTCCTGAAGCTATCAGTTCTGGTATAGCTTCCATGGAGTCAGACGCAGCTCATCTTCATTTTTTGTTTACAGGCAAATTTTCATTGTGAATCTGCTGATATATCTATGTGAAGTATACAAGTGCTTTAATTCCATGTGTTAAGTAAGTTGGACATCTTCATTTGCTGTTTTGAAATGTTTTCCAGGTGAAAGAGACTTCTATTACACTCATTCATTTATCTGGAGGATTTCTGCTGACTTATTCGAATAACGCTAATTTGGAAGATGAAGGGTTGAAATGATTACTCTTGAACTTGCATTATCTCATCAGGTAACATCATATTTTACATCATAATGTTTCGCTGTCTGAAAAACTTACACCAATTATCTATGAATGATCTCCAATGGGCTGTTTAAGGCATTCCTTTTGTCCCCAAATTCAAATCTCCACAAACATTGCTGGTTCAGTCCTACAGGATTTCTCCAATGATGATAGGACTGCTTCTTTTATGGAAACAAAAACATCCCAATAAGTTATGAGATCTCTAATCTCTCATGAGATATTTGGCCACCCCACTACTGGCTGAGCATTGGCTATATATATAGCAATTCATAAATACATCCAGTTTACTGTTCCAAGGTATCTCCTCAAAGACAACATGAAATGAGGCTCATCTTGTGTCAAATTCCAGTAAGTCATCTGTACCATTGAGGTGGTCTACCTATGAAGAATGTTTAGGCTATGTTCTTGTGATCAAGGAGGAAGGAAAGAAAGAAGACCGATATATAAAGAAAGTCTGGACCAACTGGGCTTATACACTCTGATATTTAGAAGAATTGTGGCGGGAATCTCATAGAAGCATAAGATGGGACTAGACAGGCTAGTTGTGGAAAGAATGTTCCCGATATTGGGGAAGTCCAGAACTAGAGGTCACAGTCTACGAATGAGAAGTAAGCCATTCAGGGCTGAGATGAGGAAGAATTTCATCACTCAGAGTTGTGAACCTGTGGAATACCCTCCCACAGGAAGCTATTATGTCCAGTTCATTACATATATTCAAGAGGAATGAAGGAGTGTGGAGACAAAGAGGGAATGGGATACTGAAAATGCGTGGTCAGCCATGATTGTATTGAATGTTGGAGCAGGCTCGAAGGGCTAAATCACTCACATCTGTACCTACTTTTCCATGTTTCTGTGAATACAGGATTTTAAACTCAACACTGGGGTCAAGAATCAAATTTGGGAAGATGTATCATGAAGTTAAAAAAAATGCCGCCAGACCTACCAAGTTAATCAAACAATCTCATTTTGTTTGTTTCAGATCTCCAACATGCACTTTTTTGTTGTATTTTAAAACAGATCTGTCTGTTTATTCCATTACAGTCTAAGGAAGATTTATTTTTCAAATCAGTTACTGCATTTTGTTCAGTACAACAGTGACTATACTTGAAAAGTACTTTACTGGCTGCAAATTAAGCACCTCGACATCATAGTTTGTGAAAGGCAGAGTTTAAATACAAGCCCCGTTTTCATTATTTTCCTGTTGGATATGAGAATGGAGTATTGCTGGCAAAGCCAGCGTTTGAACTGAGTGTCATGGAAATACCGTTGCATTGTTGTCTGCTCCTCTTTGGAACCTCTGCCTCCATCAAACATCAGAGCATGCACGACATTGAAGACTTCCTTTCCACACCCAAAAATGCTTGGGCTGACTGTGTACCCACTTAATGTGTGATTCTGTGCTTCAACATAAGAACTTAGTAAAAGATATGTAAACATTGCAGCACAATATCTTGGAACTCATGTGACCATTACCTGTTAGTTTGATCATCCGAGGCCCTCTAATCGGAGCAAAGTTTAATTAGAGCAGATCGGTTTTAATTACTACCCTAATCTGGTTGAATGATTCATTCACATATTTCCAAGTGCTGGAAGTAAAATTGTTTGGAAAAAAGACGGAAGAATACATGGAGGAGAAATCCGCCCTCATCTTGTATTGGAAAAACATAAATAAGTAACATAATGATGAGACACAAAAAATAGCATTTTGTTCTGAATCTCACAAAGTTAATACTTGCTTGCAATGTCATCCAAGCTTTACTGTGGGTCTGGCAGTCGGAGTTTCAGAATAGTGGCACTGTGAGTAGACTCAATTTTGGGCCCGGGGGTTCTCTGTTGCGATGAACTGTTCCTGAAGTATTATGTAGGTATGGGTAGCAACCATTTCTGCATTGCAAAGTGAGCACAAAGCAATGTAAATCGGAAGCAGTTTTTCTGAGTACAATTTGCAATTGGAATTGTGCTGTTGGTATTATAGTTCACTCTACTTGGCCCCTGAATTAGTGACAGTAAAAATTGGACAAGGGTCACACTCCCATTCACTGTTCAGAAGCTACTATGGACGATATGTCTTCAGAAGAGGAAAGCAGAGCTTAATATTGTCAAAATATAACATAGCAAAAATCAGATGAGTTGATTTAAAAGAAATACAACTTCAAGTCAATATATAAAATAATTGCTATAACGTAAAAACATGCTAAAGGCAGGAATTAAAACATACACACAGAAATGATTACAGCAACTGCTTAAAACAAGGCAACTGAGTAGACGCCTGCAGACTTCAATTAATTAATTCCTTACGGTGTCTTAACACAGCTAAAGTATGGATCCAAGTTACTCCAGAATAAATGAGTTGAATTTCAATATAAAAACAAAATATAAATGAACTCTATATACTCAGCACTCCAGGTAACAAACTGATCAAAAGAGCAACTGGACAAACATCCCAAATAAAACAGTCCTGAAGAGGAAAAGTCTTTCCCTTTATTATTATATACTGGAAACATAATAAAAGAAGATGTAGGCCATTCAGCCCTTTAAACCGGCTCCACCATTCCTATCTGTTCATCCAACTCAGTAACACATTCCTGCTTTCTCCCCACATCCATTGATCACTTTAGCTCGAAAGACTAAATCTCACTTGTTCTTGAAACTGTTTAATGTTTTGGCCTCAGCCCCTTTTTCCTCATAGAATTCATAAATCCCAACAGTGTGGAAACAGGCCATTCGGCCTAACAGATCCACACCGACTGTCCGAAGAGCATCCCACCTAGATCCATTCTCCTAACGCTGCATTTCCCATGTACGATACACCTTATCTACATATCCCTGGGAACTATGGGCAATTTAGCATAGCTAATCCACCTAAATTGCATATTTTTGAACTGTCCAGGTAAGTCAGATCACCCGGAGGAAATCCACGCAGGCACGGGGTGAGTTGCAAACTCCACACAGACAGACACCTGAGGCTTGAATTGGTGCTGTGAGGCAGCAGTGCTCACCACCACTGACCCACCATGCCACTCCTTTCTGTGGAAGATAATTCCATAGGCTCACCACTTTCCGCGTGAGGAAATTTCTCCTCACCTCAGTCCTAAATGGACGATGCTTTATCCTAGTCTGTGACCCTGGTTCGGGACTCCCTGATCATTGGGAACATCCTTCCTGCGTTTAACCTGTCTAATCTATGAGCGTTCGATAGGTTTCTGTGAGATTCCCCTCATCCTTCTCAATCCAGAGAATGTAATTCTAACTGATCTAATTTCTGTCCAAACGTCAATCCTCAAATCGCAGAAATTAGATTGGTAAACCTTTGATGCACTCCTTCAGTAGTCAGAGCATCCTTCCTCAGATAAGGAGACCAAAACTGCACAGAAATCCAGGTGTAGCCTTACCAAATCCGCATCCAATTACAAGCAAGAGATTCCTGGCCAACATAACAGTTGTCTTGTTCATGACCTGTTTCACTTGCTTTGTATACCAGTCTGTACAAGCATACCCAGGTCTTGTTTCACCTTCCTGTTTCCTAATCTATTGCCATTCAGATAACAATCTGTCTTCCTTTTTGTTACAATAAGTTAGATTACCTCATATTTATTGATATTATATTTCATCTACCAAGTATTTGTCCACTCACTCAACTTGCCCAAATCACACTGAAGCATCTTTACATCCCCCTCACAGCTCATCCTCCCATCCAACCTTGTGTCAGCTGCAAATTTGGAGATTTTACATTTCGTTCCCTCATCTAAATCTAAATAGTTGGTGTCCAAGCACTGATCCTTGAATAATCCCACTCGCCACTGGCTGTCACTCAGAAAATGGCCCAGTTATTCCTAAATTTTGTTTCCTGTCTCCTGAACAGTTCTCTATCCATGTCAGTACAATATCTCCAATCCAGTGCACTTCAATTTTACATGCTAATCTTTTAT
This sequence comes from Stegostoma tigrinum, assembly GCF_030684315.1. Taxonomy (NCBI): domain Eukaryota; kingdom Metazoa; phylum Chordata; class Chondrichthyes; order Orectolobiformes; family Stegostomatidae; genus Stegostoma; species Stegostoma tigrinum. The sequence goes on along the minus strand of NC_081358.1, from coordinate 107,232,339 downwards.
GTGGGACTTTATAAAAAAGATTCTGCATGTGCAAGTAAACCACAGGTATCAACTTTTATAAATTTATTAGGTACATCCTCCAAAAAAAGCCAATACACTTGTAAAGTATGATTTCCTTTTTGTAAATCCATATTAACTCTATCCAATCCTGCCAATGTTTTCCAAGTGCTCTGCTGTTAAATCTTGGTGATGGACTCCAGCATTTACCCTACTACCAATGTTAGGCTAAATGACCTATAATTTCCTGTTTCCTTTCCATGTCCTTTTGTTCGGGAGAGGGATTACATTACCTGCTCTCCAAACCATTGGAACTATTCCAGAGTGTATAAAATCTTGAAAGATGGCCATCAATACGTTAACGTGGCAACACAGTGGCTCAGTGGTAGGCACTGCTGCCTCACAGCGCCAGGGACCCAGGTTCCATTCCATCCTCAGGTGTCTGTGTGGACTTTGCACATTCTCCCTGCGTTTGCATAGATTTCCTCCAGGTGCTCTGGTTTCCTCCTCAGTCCAAAGCTAGGCAGGTTAGGTGGATTGGCTATGCTAAATTGCCTATTTTGTCCAGAGTGCGATATGATAGGGTAGGGGCTGGGGCTGGGTGACAAGCACTTCGGAGGGTCAGTGTAGAATCAGATGGCCGAATGGCCTGCTTTCACAATTTAGGAATTCTATGGAACTATTTCTAGGGCCACTTCCTACATAATTCATGATATAGATTATTGAGCCCTGGGGATTGATTGGTCTTTACTCCCATTCCCCAGTGTCATTTCCCCACTAATATTGATTTCCTTAGTTCCTGCTTCTCACTAGACCTTGTGTCGCCAATATTTTTGCAATATTATTTGTGTCCTGCTGAATAGGATCTGTTACAATGCTGTATTAGTGTTCCTTTTTTGCTGCTTTTCAATTGAAATATTAAACCAATCCCTAGTTTGATGTTATATTCCTATATGGAAATATTAAGAAGAAAAGCATGGTGTTGTCCACATTATTTCAACCAAGATTGCAACCAATTTTGCCATCAAGTCATTACCACATTGATACTTCTAGAAAATTTCAATGTATGAAGTAGTCTTGCACATTTCCAAGACTTCTACGGGTTCATTGGCTTTGAGATGTCCTTAAAAGTGTGATGTAAATGCAAATCTTTCTTCTGGAGTTGGTGTAGCAAGGTGATCAATTTCAATATCTGGTCATGCTTGATACATCAAAGTGTAGAAGCAAAGGCAGTGACAAATCCTGCATAGCCGGTCAAACATGAAATTTTTTTAAAAAACTGGCAAATGATTGGTTTCAGAATATAAACAATTGCAATTTCTCCTGAGACGGGACTGTTTGAGCTGCCAGTAAATAACAATTCTGTACTATAACACAGAAAATGTCTTGCTCTGGCATTAAAAAAGGTCTGCTTGTTGCTATGACAGTTTCGGGGTTACCCCATACGAAGGTCTTCAGGGACACATGAGTAATGATCTAAAGCACATATTATGTCCACCCATATAACTCATTTCATTTACAGAAATTCATCCTATGTCACAGGCTATTATAAAAACCCACTCACTGTCAAAATAGTCACCTTCAAAAGAGGGAAAAATGTCAAATCAGCAAAATTTTCTTGCTATTGGTTACATATTGAAATGGTTTATTGTCCTGTTAATAATAAAGATCTGATAATCAATCTGTCCTTGGGGATTAATTAACTGAGTGGCTTAGTTTATTTAACACAATAAATCATACTTTAAGTTAGGAAGCTGACATTAAAGGAAACCAACTGATTTCAGTGGCACGTATGTTACAAACCTACTACCAGGCAATGTCACATCATTCAGAGATAATAGAAACATTGTATACATACAGTACATGGAGTCTTTCAAAGTGAACTCTTTTAAAGGCAAGGTGCCCACTATGTTTCACTATTGACAAAAGTAAGCATCTCACTTTCTATAATGTATCAAATATAATTGCTGATATATTCAGATCTTGTGATGGTGAGTTTTGTCTGGAGAAGCCATTAATTACCACAGTCATCAAGATATTGTCTATTGTTTCTATTTGTGTTACCAAGCTTTTCTTTCAGGAATGCAGTTACTGTTCCAGAATTTCCTTATCCTGATGCACTACAGTCAAATTTTGGTCCTGATTAGCCACTAACCTGATTTCATTTTTCATGCTATTTCAAGTGATTCAAACTCCTTGGCACTTACAGTCCTGTTCCTTAAGAATGTTCAAAGAAGTTGAGCTCCCATCTGTAGAACCTCTTCACAGTGCCACGTCTATCCTCTGCTCCTCTATTGTTCTCTTGTCTTTTATTCTCCACATCAGTGTGGTGTACTCTACATTTACAGACCTCTCTGCTATTCAGTTCTCACATGTGCACATACCAACCCCATCACCTCATAATGATGTTGCTTTAGATGATGTTTGTTTTTGTCAGATGTCCTCTTGAAAACATCCATATCGTCCACATCTTTGTGTTGTCTTTAAAAAAAAGGTCCAAAACTCAATGCTCACATGATATGACTGCAAAGTGTTTACCAGAGGGAACTGACAAAACAACTGAAAGCATTGAATTTTTATTGACATTGGACAAGCTGAACTTCAAACTCCCCATGAAGTGTCAAGCAATCTTTCCTTCTTTCCACGAGTACATTATCCAAAGTTCTGAAAGCCTAATTGAAGGTGTTGAATGCAGATAACTGCTTAAATCAACTCAAAATGGTCCCATTTCTTTCACTTTATAGATTTTCTAAAGAATTATGTTCACCATAAATCCTCTTGTCTTCATGATTATGCCAATTAGTTGCTTGTTGTCCACATGCATAAAATCCAAAAGTCAATGTTTGTTTATTGTTGCACTCAAAACTTGTGATTTTTTTCAGTTTAGGGCTTTGATCTGCAACCATTAACATTAAAAGTATTACAGATTTTCTCAAATGTATTAAAGCTATTGGCTGATACCATTAGACGGTTTTAAAACAATTCCTAGTCAAATCAAAAATGGAGGCTGTTGTTCCCAAAGCCAATTATTTGAGATTTGACGAAATGTCCATAATGATTCATAAGTAATGTTAAACGATATTTTGTAGATCTACGACATTTGGATGCACAATTTATGAGATATTTGCACACAAGTTATGTCACCTTTTAGGAAAATACTGTGATAAAAACTGGCTCCTGCCATTGTATAGCATAGCTTATGAGGTTAATTAGCATTAAACGATTACTTCTGACGGGACTGTACCCTTTGAAAAAAAGACATTATAGTGTATCATTTAGAAGTAAATATTTGAATCTAAAATAACTTTTATCTACTTATAAAGAGCAGATAACTCAATGTGGCATAATTTACAGGCTGTAATGATCAAAACGAAGAAATAATATTAATAAAAGAATTCTAGCAGTTAGCTGATTACGAATGTTCAACATTGTATAGTCATGAGTTAATTGATTTTCATGATGTGTCTTTTTGAAATGCAGTGATTTATTACCTCTCACAGATTTAGTTTATCTTTCACTTCATATTTTCATTGAAATCTCTTTTTCTGTGCCATGTTGTCTCATGAAGCTATCGATTCTTTCATCTTAATGATCCCAAAAATTCCCTGGCACCATAGAATTATATGACCAGAGAAGGACAAATCATAAAGAAGGAAGATTATTTAGACCCCCATGCCTGCGCCAACCATTTGAAAACTTTCTAAACTTCGTTGCTTTCTCCCCGTCAGGCAAACATTCCAGATGATAGCAACTCACTGCATTATTTAATTTCTCCTTAGATCCCTCCTGGTTATTTTGTGAATTAATTACACAGGGATTTCCTGGTACGCATCTGTAAACCTTATGGGTCACTGTCAAACCCCTTGCCAGAAATTAACAGCTAGAAAGTAATGCAATATTTTAGATGGAGGAGTTTCATTGTTCATTAGCTGAAAATCAGGAAAACCCCAATATAACTGCAGGGCTCTGGATTTTTCCTTCCATACACGTGTGTCATAACCACAGGCTGTTTTCAATAGTGAGTGGTCAGGGCGTGATTTATTCTTGCAAGCCTGAGCCAGATATCTCAGCGGCTCAGTCTCCTGGTTTGCTGTCAATTCTGCATTTAGCTGAGGTCTATAAAGTGAGTCCATTTCTACTTGACCAGAAGTTCAAACGGTGCTCCTGAAGCATACTTCAAAAATGCCAAAAGCCCAGCATTGGCTGGACAGCCAGTATGAATAAATCCTGGGGCGTTCACAATCCATTAGATTCAAGCACCAGCTATGGTGGCAGGGTGGAGCATATATCACATAATCAAACCAGCCAACATTCTCTGAAGATATGACTTTGAAATACAATCTAAACCAAGTACCAGTATGTTTATAAAAACTGAAAGAACTGCAGAGGCTGTAAAACAAAAACTGAAGTCACTGAAAAAATTCAGCAGTTCTTGCAGTATTTGTGGAGAGGAAACAGAGTTAATGTTTTGGGTCTGGTGACCCTTCCTCAGAACAGTTATGTTCATTTCTGACGGACTGAGCAAATTATCCAACTTCCAACTTTTACAAAGACCAATATATTCCTTTAGATCTATATGTAATTCCCGGGACTATGAAGTTGAAAACGATTTCAAGGTTGATCAGTTAAACTTTAGCTGGAACCAGTGTGAACAGTTACAATCAGCAACTGCCAAATGACAATGATAAACAGCATGAGTTATAAAATGCCATTACTCAGGGATGGCCTGACAGCAGTCAAGAAGTACCTGAAAATACTCATTCATTTTGGTTGTATAGAGACAAAATTGATATTTCACAATAAACGCAGAGAACGCTGAAAAAAATTTCATCAGGTCTTGCAGCATCTAGAGAGAGAAGCAGAGTTAACATATCAAGTCCAGTTTTTCAAAATTGGCACATGTTGGAAATTATTTTGAGAAATATTTGCAGAAGTGGAGGAGAAGCAAGGGAGCAAATAATGCAGAAGTGTGGTGTAAAATAAAGAAGGCATTGTTATTGGCATGGAATGAGAGTAAAAGAGATGTAAATGGATGTAAATTGAAGTGTGAAACAGAGACAAAGGGTCTCATCTACTACAGGCAAAATAGATAAAATATAAGTGAGACAAGTTTGTGTATGGGCGGAGAATGTACAAAAAAATCAATTTCTGAAGTTATGAAATTTGATATTGAGTCGAGAGGCTATAAAATGCCTTAAGTGGCAAGTGAGGTGTTTTTGCCATGAACTTGTGTTGTGCTTTGTTGAAACGTTGCAACAAGCCCAGAACAGAAATGTTAACACGAGAGCAAAGTTGTTTATTGAAATGGCAAGAAACGATAAGATGTCTTACAGGCAGACAGGGTAATTTCTGCAGTGCGACCACCAATCTGGTTTGGTCTTGCCAACGTGAAGGAGGTCACATTGTGAGCAGCAAATTTGCATTAGAGCAGGTTGAAAGAAATACAAGTAAAATGTGTCACCTAAGGATTCGCCTATTTGAGATCTTAGACTGTGAGGAGGGAGCAGGTGAATGGACAACTAATACAGCTTCTGTGATTGAATGGAAAGATGTTACCAGAACAAGGGGAAGTGTTTGGAATGATGATGGAGTGGCCCAGAACGTTATGGAGTTAGTAGTCCCTGAAGAATTCTGACAGTGGAGGCAGGGGAAGATATGTCTGGTGACGGCATCCTTCCGGATATGATAGAAATAGTGGAGAGTAATCCTTTGAATATGAAGACTAGTGGGGTAGAAAGTAAGGAAAAGGGGAAGTGCATCATTATTCTGAGAAGGAATGGAAAGGGTAAGGGCAGAAACACAGGAACTGAGTCAGGCACAGCTGAAGACTGCACGCAATGGGGTGCAATTCTCAGTTGAGGAAATAAGGAGTTTATGTTGAAAACACAGAAAATGGAAAGCAACATCATCAGAACAGATGTTACAGAGCTGGAAAAATTGGGAGAATGAAATGGAATAGTTGCAGGAAGGAGAGTGTGAGAAGGTATAGTTGAGACAACTTTGGGAGTTGGTTGGTTTGTATTAGTGGAGAGTCTATCCTTAGAAAAGGAGGTCAAGGTAGGGAAGGGAGGGGTTAAAGATGGACTGAGTGGGGATGGGAAAAGCATGGAAATTGGAAACAAAACTGAAAAGTTCTTCAAATTCTGGATGAGAACAAGAAAGCTACACCAAAGAAAGAGCTGTGGGTCAGGATCCAAGTAGGAAACAAGAAGCGTTCTACATACCCCATAAAAGAAGGCATTTCTTGGATCCATAGCTATACTTTTGACTTGGAGAAAATGAGATGTCAAAGTGAGAACAAGCTCAGCCAGATGAAGAAGGGTGTTGGTGGATTGACGTGGTACAGTCCTCTTTTTAAGGAAGAAGTGAAGAGTCTCCAAAAGATCCTGATGGGGGATGGCTGTGTGGTGGAATTGTATATCCATGGTGAAGAGGAGCCAGCTGGGGCCAGAAAAGTGGAAATTGTGGAACTGACTGAAAGCAATGGAAGAATGGGCGATACTGAAAAGGTGGGAAAAATAGGTTAGAACAGGCAATTTTATTGGGGGCATGAAAGAGTTGAAATAATGAGGCTGCCATTATACTCTTGTTTGTGGATTTGGGAAGGAGGTAGAAGTGAGTGATGCAAGATTGGGGTTCAGGATGGGGGCAGGGCAATGAAGTGGGAAGTTGAGGACAAGACAACTCCAGAGGAGATGAGGTCCATTACAGACCCTGAAACCACAGGCCAATGGTGGGTTCATGACCTGGGGGCAATAGAATAAAAGTTTCTGAGAGTTGGCGTTCAGTATCAGCCAGGTAAAAATCAGTAGACCAGATGCCAACTGTGCCACCCTTATTTGCAGGTTTGCTAATAGGGTCAGTGTTGGACCTGAGCGAATATGGTGCAGCAACTTCAGGGGGAGGTGATGTGAGAGGGCAAGGTGGGAAGCAGAAAAATAAAGGCAGCTGGTGTCAAATAAGTAGTTCTTGATTAAGAGATCAGTTGCAGGTAAAAGACCAGAGGGAAGGTACATCAGTAGACGGGAAACATTTGAGATAAGCTAAAGGATCTGTGTAGCATGGAGAAGACTCTCATTCAAAGAAGTGGGCACAGAGGCAGAGACGATTGAAGAAGAGTTCAACTTTCATGTCACACTTGAAATTTATTGACAAGGGAGCATAAGGGAGATAGAGATAAGTTGTTTACCGAGTACGGATCATTTAGCATTAATGATGGGAAGGTCAGGTGGCATTGTCAGTAAACAACAAGGAATGGAAGGGATAGAGTTAGAGAGAAGGAGAGGAGAAGATGAGCCCAGAAGGGTGTTGGTACCTTTATTTTATGACAGTATATATGATATTTCACAATGTTATTTGCAAAAGCAAACAATTCCTACTTCTAAAACCATTATTCCAAACTATCATATCTGTGTTACACCGGTGACAAATGGGCATTGAGACAACTAATATACGAGCTTATGCATCAGTCAGGGATTAATCAGAATGTTCAATAACTTGTAAATGCATGTGGTACATACCAAACAAATGAATCCAGCAGCAGAGGGAGCCTTTACATCTGCAGGGACAATAGTAGTAAGATGTTTAGTTATAGTGCATGGCAATGGTTTCATCTGCACTTATTTCTTGATATTTGCCATTTTTGACGGCTGTGGGTTTGGTTATCTTAATACGAGGAGCCCCATTATGAGTTTATTTGATGTTTGGGATCAGATATTGTCTGATAATGGACCACAGCGCACAAGAAAGCAATTGCAAGACATTCATCCTAAATGAGAACAGACATTTGTTACACCACTACCCATACTCAAACAGTCTAGCAGAAATCATGGTCGGTATTATTAAAACAATTAAGCATTGAATGACACAGCTGCATTATTGTGCAACTCCTGTGAAGAAGAGATTACCATTCCTAGCATCTTTGAGTAACAAAAACATTTGTGGTAACTGTCTGTTTGTGTATCCCAGAATCCTGGGTCCAATTTGCAGCTTCTTCAGACTGCCACTATTGCACTATTGGGAACATCACTTTGAACATTAATAGCTTTATATGCTTTAGCTTCTTGTTTCAATCAGTTTTGCCTTCCCTGGAAGTTTTTACTCCTAATCTCAGTTTTAGTTTTTAGTTTCCCTGTAGAAGAAAGCTTAGTTGTCCTTTTCTATTCAAACAAGAGGTCAGAACATATGGATTCAGTCCCACAATATTGTTGAAAAGAGTGGCCAAACTGACAGATAATTTACTGATTGGGATTAGGCTAACATCAAAACAAGTAATGAAGTGCTTCTTACTGGATATGTCTTTCTTCTATTGTGCATTCATTTTACTTGCAAATAAGTTGAACTGTTGGTGTTAGTTTGATGGAACTGTCCGAATGCTATTTACTGTCTTTCAAAAATATCTAGGTGAACATGTATAATCAAATTATTTCTAGTGTACAATGCTTCTAAACAGATAATCATCCTATTCACAAAGGTTGAGTGTGCAAGTGCTCTGGAAACTGCATTATTCCAGCGAAAATCAGTTCAAAATGCTTGAAATTAACCTGAGTTGTATCAAAAGCACTGTAAGAAGCCTTGAAACAATGATTTTCTTCATACCCTATTTGTGACAAGTCAAATTATATTAAGGATCCTGTACATCAGTGCAAGCCATTTTGAAACCATTGTTACATTATTGAACACAACCAGATATAGAGCATGAGAGTGATAATGGTAACTGCAGATGCTAGAGAATCCGAGATAACAAGGTTTAGAGCTGAATGAACACAGCAGGCCAAGCAGCATCTTAGGAGCACAAAAGCTGACATTTCAGAAAACCTTTTCTGATGAAGGGTCTAGGCCCGAAATGTCAGCTTTTGTGTTCCTAAGATGCTGCTTGGCCTGCTGTGTTCATCCAGCTCCACACTTTGTTATCTCAGATATAGAACGAACTGTTTTTAATCAAAATATCCTTTTGCTTTTGCAACAAATGATAATTCTGAAATGTTGAGGCATTCTTCCAAGGCAAAAAGACCAAAAATGACTAAAAAAACCTCAGCATTTGCACTTCAGCTCATAGGGCAGCTTCTAATTTCAGCGATATTGCCTGCCAGTGGGAGAAACCCATGGTGCTTCTTTTCAGGAAGGCCTATCAATCCACAAAAGCTTTCAGGCACTGGCATGGCTACTGGCGTGCCATTCCCTGGAATCAAGACCTCAACAGTAGAAGTCCTGCCCAGCAATTACTGCTGGCCAATGACTGGACACCAGAGCCTTAGCAGTGTGCCAGGATCTCAAAGGATTCAAGTAATGTGGTTGGGGTTTGAAAGGTGGAGGTCATGAGGGAGAGGCTGGCCTCAGTGGTCCTGTCCCCCTTCACAGTATCTAGTAATGTCACTTCTCATTCTTCTATATTCTAACAAGTACAGCAGCAATCAACTCAACTTGCCCTCATAAGAAATTCCTTCCATACACAATATCAGTCTCATGAATCTCCTCTGGACTGCCTCCAATACCAGTGTAGATGAAGAACCTGACACTGTTCATGGTATTTTAATGATGGTGTGATTAGTGCCTAATACATTTTTTGCAAAACTTCCTTATTTTTATATTCCATCCTCTTTGAAATGAATTTTCTTTGCCCTCCTATTACCTGCTGAGCTTGGATGCTGGCTTTTTGTAATTCATGAATGAAAACTTTCAAATTCCTCTGTTCTGAAGATTTCCATAGTATTTCTCCAACTAAGTAATATTCAGCTCCTCTATTCTTCCTGCCAAACTTCATGACTTCATATTTCCAAACTTTTTTTTTGCCTACTCACTTAACTAACACATCTCCCTCTAGATCATTCGTGCCATCCTCACAACTCAGCTTTCCATCTGCGTTTATGTCATCTGTAAACTTCCCACAGTGCATACACTCTCCTCATTTATAACATCAATATATTTTAGAGATAAGTGTGGCCTAGCAGTGATTCATGTAGCACAGCACGAGTTACTGGTCACCATCCTGAAAATTCTATGCCCCTCTCCCCCAACTTATCCCAACTTTCTCTCTTGTATTCTCTCTTCTATTCTTGTATTCATCAATCCATGGTTCCCCAATATCTAACCAACTTGTCATCTCCTCAAATAACTCCAGCAAATTTATCAAGCACATTTCTTCTTCATGCTGACATATTGTGTATTTCTAAAAGGTTTGCTATTCGATCCTTTATAATGGAGTCAAACATTTTCTCAATAACAAAAATTAAGCTAACTGTCCTAATGTGGCCTTATTTTTGTCTCCTAAATAAAGGTGTTGCATGTCCCTCTGACACTTTTCCTGAATTTAAGAATTCTTGGGAGATTACTGCCACTATAACCATTATCTCTGCAGCTAATTACTTTAATATCTGAGTGCGCATCCCATCAAGTCCAGGGTAGTTATTGGATCTTTAGCACTTTGTCTCTTGGTGATTTCTAATTATTGTATTGTTGTATTCATTTTCTTTCCTCCCTTTGGCTCTTGAATATGTAATACTTTTAGAAGTCCGTTAGCATCTTCTACTATGAAGTCTGATGCAAAATATTTATCCAACTCTGATGAAGGGTCTAGGCCCGAAACGTCAGCTTTTGTGCTCCTGAGATGCTGCTTGGCCTGCTGTGTTCATCCAGCCTCACATTTTATTATCTTGGAATCTCCAGCATCTGCAGTTCCCATTATCTCTCCCCCATTTATCCAACTCTTCTGTGTTTTTTTTGGGTCCCCATTATTATTTCCTCAGCCTCATTCTCTAAATATCTCTAGATTTACTTTGGTTTCTCTCTTCCTTTTTCCACGTCGAAGGAGGTTCTTGCTGTCTGTTTTGTTATTACTTGCCAATTTAACCTTAAAGTTTATTTTCTCCCTCTTTGCTTTCTTTCCTGGTTGTTCTTACTTTTGATTTTCCCAATTGTCTGGCATACTATTAATTTTTGCCACATTGTGTATATATTTTTGTTCAATCTGACAATATCTTTAACCTCCCTGGTTAACCATAGTTGGTGTATTCTCTTCCTAGAGTCGTAGAATCCCTACAGTGTGGAAACAGGCCATTCAGCCCAACAAATCCTTCTTCCTCATTAGACAACGTTTTTGCAATGAGCCATGAGCTACTTTTAGAAATGTTGATTATTGTTCCTCATCTGTCTTTGCTCTTAAACTCATTCCCCCATCTGCTCCAACCAGTGCTGCCCACATTCCTTTGTAATTACCCTTATTTAAGTTTAGTACAGTTGTTTCTCACCTAAGTTCCTCCATTTCCATCTGAACGCTAAATCCTACCATGTTATGGTTACACTTTCTGAGGGGGTCTTTTACTCTCACATCAATTATTAAATCTGTCTCATTGCAGATCATAAGATCCAAAATTGCCTGCTTTCTGGCTGGATCCATGAAAGTTGTTTCAACAAACTGTTCTGAACACCCAGTATGAATTCTTCCTCATTGCATCCTCTGCCAATCTGACTATCCTGAACCACATGAAGATTAAAGTCACTCACGATTAATGTACTAACTTTGTTACATGCCCCATTATCTCCTATGTCCCACAACATTGTTTCTCTCGACCCCTCCTTTCAGGGTCTTCTTTCCTTGTTCTACTTTTGCCTTTCATCCACATGGAATCTACATTTCCAATTTATGATCATTTCTTGATAAAATTAAAAATACCTTTCCGTTCCATGTTTGCACTGTCTCCCACACATGCCTTAGAAATCACTATCCCCTCAACCTGCCCCCCCTTCCCATTCCAAATCTACGACTCCAAAATTTCGGAATCAAGTTCTTAAAATATTTCAAGCCCCATGTTACCAATGACTATATGTTTTGCTGACTGGCTCAGTCCCAACTGCATGACTCCTGTTCCATATTGAAATCAGAGCTATAATGTGTAAAGCACCCTGGAAGCACTATAATTTGGGGCTTGTGATATAAAGATACAGTTGCTGTTACTGTTAATGCATGTTACTGGTTCACTAGCTATCTGTTCAGTTGATACCTAAATTTTTGTCTATCATGTGCAGAGCAGAATATGAGAATTGGCTCAATGCAGAGAAATCTAGAAAACTTAGAATGTGTGTCTTCACATATGTGAATAACAAAGTCCCTGAATTGTTTTGCGATAGAATTAATCGTGTAAATTTTCAACCAAAAGTGGTTAGGCATTAACTCTCATCGGCTCCTTGGTTTCAAGGCAAGATACACAGAGAAATGAATTGTGTCCACTCATAACTGAAGTCACGATTTTGGTACAAAATCCCTTGCCAATTACTTTACAGCCTCATTATTTTTTTCACGAAGAATTCACGAATGTAATTGCATATTGACTGCATGTGTTCTGCATTTTTGGTTCTGGGCTACAATTAGTGATCCTTAAGCTTAACCAAGGGATATAAAACAGCTTTATTAAAACTGATGGAACCAGAAACTAGTGGTCTGTAATGTTCATTGAATACAAATGCTTCAGCAGATTTTTTGACCATGCAGTAATCAATATAAAAAGATTTATGAAATGATATTTTAATTTTAAATGAAATGTAAAGCTATCTATTCACACAGCTCAGAAGTGCCTCTTTATATGGACAAACTCCCTGAACAATATATTTAAAAGATGATTGTGCTTCAGACATCTCAAATAGTAAAAGATTTTGTGAAATACATTTAGAGATACCTGGGGGAAAATTCCGTTTTTTGTGGCAGGAATGCAAATTCATTGTTATAAATAATCTCCATGTCACATGCTTTTTTTTGTTCTCTGAGAAACACAAAGAAAGCCTAAGGCTTGCTATCCAGAGATTAAAGTTATAAAAGAGAAGATAAAGTATATCCTGGCAGAAGGGGTTGAGTGATGTCAGCTATGAGTTTTAAAATACAGAGGTTACACAGAGAAATGAAAGAATGGGGAAGATAACAGCTACAAAGTGTAAAGCCCCTAGTAAAGGCTAGAGAGGAAATGGGCAAAACCTGACCTCAACTCCTCCAAAAACAGGGTTGACCATCAGCCTAATTAACAAAACTGTGCCCATTACTTTTGATGTTGGCAGTATGAAAAATATTGTGCTGCTTTCTAATGAGGCAATTGCAGCGTGTAACCAGCGTGAACAGAGCTGTTGTGCAGCTTCCACTAAATGATAAAAGACTGGGAGAGATTGAAGCTATCCTGCACTACTTAAATGTATCAGTGATAATGGGAACTGCAGATGCTGGAGAATCCAGGATAATAAAATGTGAGGCTGGATGAACACAGCAGGCCCAGCAACATCTCAGGAGCACAAAAGCTGATGTTTCCGGCCTAGACCCCGCTCTGATGAAGGGTCTAGGCCCGAAACGTCAGCTTTTGTGCTCCTGAGATGCTGCTGGGCCTGCTGTGTTCATCCAGCCTCACATTTTATTATCCTGCACTACTTAAAGTCAGCCCAGACCTCTGAAAGAGGACAGTAGGGATGATGGATTGCATTCCAAAAGTAGTTATGGCACAATGCAATGAAAAATGGGCTCCAAGGAGGACTAAGAACTGAGGAGAGGGTAGTGTTACCTGATTGCCACTATTGACATCTCATTGGATCTGTTACCTCTGCCAGTGTGTAGTTCAGAATGTGAATTGTTTGAGGCAGTTTGTTGGCAGAAATTCTACTTTGTCAACATTTTGTCTACATCCTGTCTAACAATCTGTGGTAAATGCTGCAGCATCACAGAGTGTTTACAGAAAATAAATTGTTCTGATTATAAAGATGGTTTATTGCACTATACCAATGAATACAGACCATTATAGAGTTATACAGCACAGAAATATGCTGTATAACTCTGTAATATATAACTCTATAATGTATAACTTGACCATGCTGACCCGATATCCTAAACTGATCTAGTCCCATTTACCAGCATCTGACGCATATCCCTCTGAGCACTTCATATTCATGTATTCATCCAGATGCCTTTTAAGTGTTGTAATTGTACCAGCTTCCACCACTTCCTCTGATAGCTCATTCTATACACATACTACCTTCTGTATGAAAATGTTGTCCCTCAGGTCCCTTTCAAATCTTTCCCCTATCAAATGTAATTACCAAGACCTTGAGAACTTCACCATACTCTCACATATTTAGCAAGACTGCAAGTAACTCACACATAACAGCTTGCTCACATGGTCAGCTTTTATATCAAGTTAGATGCTTATAAAATAATTAGAGGTAAGGGTGGAGTTGATGGTAGTTGACTTTTCCTTAAGGTGGGGAATTTCAAGATTAGGGGACACATTTTTAAGATGAGAGGCAAGGGATTTTTTAAAAAAGAGGCAATTTTTTACACACAGGGTGGTTCGCATGTGAAATGAACTTCCTCAAGAAGTGATAGTTTCAGGTACAATTACAACGTTTAAAAGAAGTTTGGATTTATGAATAGGAAATGGTTGGAGAGATATGGGTTAGGAACAGGCAGGTGGGACAAGTTTAGTTTGAGATTATGTTTGGCATGGAATGGTTGGACCAATGAGTCTGTTTCCATGTTGTACGAGTGTATGAATCTATCACGAATTACACAACATTCACTGACATCATTCTCTCTCTCATGCAAAATAACAAAGTTCGTAATGAAAAACAATGACACCCAATGGGCATTGGGATAGGTCCTCACCAGGTATATAGGTAATGATAGTCATCTTTGAAACAGTTTTCTCGAATGGAGAAAGCATCAAAGGCGATGGTGCACTCATGTTGAAACCTTCTTTTCACATCTGACTTCTCCCATTCACCCCAACCTGTTCTTCCCTAAACACATACACCTCATTCTTAGTCACATCCTCCTGTTCCTGACAATGATCTAACTTTGATGTGAATAATCTCAGTAACACTACTGCCACTGAAATCCAGTGTCTAGGAATCTCTCCTCTTCCCTGATCTTTGTGGCAAACCAATATTTGCTGCAGATGTGATCACTGTGGATCACGTTGATATCCACCACCGCCCACATACTACAGCTGCAACACATATCTGCCCTGCTAACTCTATTCTATTTAATTTAACTAATTTGCACTTTTTTAATAGAATACCTAAACTGTATTTTTCAGCTACAGTAATGTCTCCTGAATTAAACCACATTGTTAACGAAAACAGATAAGGAAGAAATACCCACCCATTTTCCTGTGATGTAATGGGCCTTCTTTTGTTGTTTTTTATCCCCTACCATCACTTTCTGACTCACATGTATATATGCAGTTATTTTTAAATTTAGTTTTCATCTCACTGTTAATTTGAAATGACATTTTTAAACATCCATGAAAAAGGAGTGTCCCATTTGCACATGAGGACTGAACTATGAACTCTAAATGGACTAGTATTGTTAAGTTATTCTGGCATAGTAAGGAACAAAGGACAACTGTAGATGCAAGGTAGTGGAAGTTGAAATAAAAAAATCACAGGTCCTGTGGAACAAAAGCAAGCAGTAATGGAACATGAACCAATGTAGTAGACAACAAGACCAATGAAATATCATCAGAGACAAGGTAAGATTTGTTTAGGATAGCATTAATGAGTAAGACAAATGGAAGCGAGGCTTCAAAACAGGGATAAAGGGAACTGCAGATGATATAGAATCCAAGATAACAAAGTGTGGAGCTGGATGAACACAGCAGGCCAAGCAGCATCTCAGGAGCACAAAAGCTGATGTGTCGGGCCCGAAACATCAGCTTTTGTGTTCCTGGGATGCTGCTTGGCCTGCTGTGTTCATCCAGCTCCACACTTTGTTACCTTTGAAACCGGAATTGAACCTTACCAAAAAAAAACAGAGAACTAAGGATACCGGTTATCAGAAACAGAAATGCAATTGCTGGATAAATTCAGCAGGTCTCACAGCATCTATGGAGAGAAAGCAAAATTAATGGTTTAGGTCCAGTAACCCTTCTTTAATCCTGAGCTGAATCAATCAGGGGCAAAAACCCAAGACAAACCTTCATGAGAAAGTTAACCTTCAGCTCGGGACTCAGAGAAGACAGTGAAACTCTTACAGTCATGATTGATCAGTTCACGTCTTAACAGTGATATAGTGTACAAGCATGTGAGCCCTTGCATTTTTGCTCTTTTAACTTGTTAAATAAACTGTTTGTAACCCTTCAACAATTTTGCATTGTAAATCAATTGAAACCATAACATCTGTCACAATAACAAAAACAGTTACTTGAAACAAAATTGTATTTCCCAGTAGCATTATAAACACTAACAGATACGGATAAGTGAGTTTTAACAGCATAATCCAATTCTCCAGACGAAGATGCTGGGAATAATGCCTTTATATTTCCCTGCTAGATATAGAAAGCTATCTGAGAATATCAGTTGAGTTACTGCCAATTGATTAGACTATGAGCATGCACGGTGTTCTGGAGAGAAAGGAGAGAACCCACAGATCAAGTGTAGAAATATCAGACAATGTGCACCAAGATAAAAGGTAAACTTGTTTTAGATTAGATTCCCTACAGTGTGGAAAAAGGCCCTTCAGCCCAACAAGTCCACACCATCCCTTGGAGCATCCCACCCAGACCCATCCCCCATACCCCTATACCCCACACACCCCTGAACACTATGGGCAATTTAGCATGGCCAATACACCTAGCCTGCACATCTTTGGACTGTAGGAGGAAACTGGAGCACCCAGAGGAAACCCACGCAGACACGCGGAGAATGTGCAAACTCCACACAGACAGTTAACCGAGGGTGGAATCGAAACCTGGTCCCTGGTGCTGTGAGGTTGTAGTGCTAACCACTGAGCTACCATGCCGCCCTTTTAGAATTGCATCACATGACACGGAGATCATAAAAGAATTTTTTTTTAATGAAACTCTGAGCATTAACAGTTTTTAAAGGTGCTGATTGCTGCTTGGTTGCCTCAAGAAGCCATCAGTAGGCAAATAAATTTAGATGGATAGGTAGATTGGAAATGTTTTGGGGGACATGGGCTAAATGCAGGCAAATGGGATGAGTCCAGTATAGGAAACCCAGTAGAGTTGAGCTGAAGGGTGTGCTTCTGTGCTGTGTGACTCTATGAGTCTAAATGGTGTCAGTTGGTATTTCAGGGAGGGTGGGAGCTGATAGATTGGAGGGGCAGAAGTATGAATATGAAGGCTGAACCTTTCCAGGCTCAACCTTTACTTCCAGAACAGAAAGTATTTGTCTTAAATTTTGATCTTCTTCATATTTTATGACGGCTGCTAACGTACCCCTAACTGGTGGGAAAAATGCATTGTTTCCCTATGCCTGTTTAAACTTCAATTGAGATCTAAGTCACAAAATAAAACCCTAGTTTATAACAATTCAAAAAAGCCTAATTGCATTATCTTCAGGAGGTAAAACAACAAGTTAATAGGGCAATGTCCGAAAAGGGTCAAATTCTGAGTAGATATTTTAACAACGGAAAAGAACTGCAGATGCTTGAAATCAGAAACAAAAACAGAAATTGCAGGATACTCTCAGCAGGTTTGGCAACATATATGCACACTAAGCAGAATTAACCTTTTAAATCTAATGATCCTTCTTACAATATATTTAAGCTGGTTGGACTGTATGGACATCTTGTTCTTTCTGGTATCATATAATCATGAAAAGATGCGATAGAGAAAGAAGCCATTCAGCCTGTAACGCTATTTCTTATTCTTTGATAGAGAGATTTAATTAATCCAATTTCCCATCATTTCTGCCTTTTGAATCATTCCTTTTTTGGTGATTAGTCAATTCCCTTTGAATGCTGCACTTGAACATGCTTCTACCATTTGTTCATGCAGTACATTCCTGATCAAAATAAGCTGTTTCACAAAATAAATGTTTCCTTAAATAAATTGGCAATCTAGCTGTGTAAGGCCTCTTGGGAATGAGGGACTGTAATATGATAGAATACTTCATTAAGCCGGAGAGTAACATTGTTGATTGTGAGACTAAGGTCCTTAATATAAATAGAGGAAACGACAACTGTGTGAGACATGGGCTGGCTATGATAAATAGGGACTGTTACATAAAGAGATGGCAGTGGATAGATAATGGAAAATACTTTAAGAGTGTATGGAGGAAAAACAACAGTTGTTCATTCCTATAATGATCAAGTTAAAATGAAAAACGCGGCCCAGCCCTACTAACAAGGGAAAATAGGGGTCATATTAGATGTAATTTAGCCAAAAAGAGCAGCAGACCTGAGGATTGGGAGCAGTTTAAATTTCAACAAAGTAGGACAAAAGAATTGATTAACAGGTGGATAATAGAATAGAAGTGTGAGCTGTGGGAAGATACAAACTGATTGTAAAAGTTTCTTTAGAAATGTGAAGAGAGAAAGATTAGTGGAGGCTGCTTACAATCAGAAACCAGGAAAGTTATAATGGGAAACAGACAGCTGGAAGACCAATTAAATATATTTTCAAGCATGGCTACAAATAAAATTCTACAAATGTCAGGGAGTACATTGTCCAGTGAGAGAGAGGAACTAAAGGAAACAAGTAACAATAGAAAAACGATGCTGGGGAAACTGACAGAATTAAAATCAAGCTTTCAGGCCTTGTAAATCTACAATATGGAGATCTTAATAAAGTGTGCCCTTAAGTAGGGATACATTGGTGGTCATCTTTCAAGATTCTATTGACTCTGGAACAGTCCCTATGGTTTGGAAGGAAGCTAATGTGACCTCACTATTGAAAAGAGGAGGGAGAGAGAAAACAGAGAATTATAGCCTGATGTCAGATGTAAGGAAAGTGCTAGAGATCATAGTAAAAGATTTAACAGAAGAGCGCAAAACATAGTGGCAAGATCAGATAGTCAGCATGGATTCAAGAAAGAGAAATTATGCTTGACAAATCTATTGTTATTTTTCAATAATGTAACTAAAAAGTTAACAAGGAAGTATCTGATGTTGTGGATTACTTAGATTTTCTGATTTTTAATAAGGTCTCACATAAATGATTAGCATGTAAAATGAAACCACATGGGATTGGGGATAATACATCTAGATGGATATAAAAGGGGCTGGCAGAAAGGAAAGAAAGAGTATGAACAAATGAGCAATTTCTGGGTAGTAACCATTGACCACTGTGATAAAAGTGATTCGTGTTTGGACTCCAACTATTTACTATATATCTGTATTAATGATTTAGATGAGGGAAATAAGTGTAATGCCTCCAAAATTGCAGACAACAAAAAGCTGGGTGAGAGGGTAAACTGTGAGGAAGGCTCAGAGATGCTTCAGTGTGATTTGGACAAGTTGATTGAGTGGGCAAATGAATGGTAGATGAAGTACAATGGATAAATCTGAGATTATCCACTTTGATAGCAAAACAGGAACGAAGAGTATTATCTGAATAGTTTGGGAAAGGGGACCTGGATGTGTTTGCACACTATTCACTGATATTAATCATGCAGGTGCAGCAGAGTGTGAAGAAGGAAAATGTTATGCTGGTCTTCACAGTGAGAAACTTCAAGCTCAGGAGCAGGGATGACTTGCTACAATTGTATAGGGCCTCAGTGAGACCAGCCCTGGAGTGTTATGTGCATCTTTTGTCCCCTCATGTAAGAAAGGACATTGTAACTACGGAGGGAGTGCTATAAATGTTTGTGAGACTGATTCCCAAGATAGCAGGGTTGATGGATCAGTCTGAAGAGAAACTGGATCAATTAGGTTTGTATTCCATGGATAATAGAAGAATGGGAGAGGTGGGGGGGTGATTCCATTTAGAAAAAAGCTGTATGTTCCCAATGATCAGGAAGTCCAGAACCATGGACGACAGACTAAGAATATCTCAGGATATGCAGTAGGCCATTTAGGACTGAGGTAAGAAGAAATTATTTCACACAAAGAGTAGTGAATCTGTGGGATTCTCTGACACAGAAGGTGATTGGGACCAAAACCTGGATAGTTTTCAAGAAAGAGTTAACATATTTCCTGGGGTGAAAGAGATCAAAGGTTATGGGAGAAAATGGGAACAGGATACTGAGTTGGACCAACAGCGGTGATCATAAATGAATGGCAGTGCACACTCGAAGGGCCGAATGGCCTACTCCTGTTCCTGTCCTCCAGGTTTCAATGCTTACCTTATGTTTCTTCTGCTTTAATTGTCAATCATCCATAATCTGTGCCAGCCTACTACTAAACCTTTGCCACTGATTTTCCTTTCCCCCTTGTTAATCTTTACAATACTGTTTTTTGTTCACCAAATCCTTGTTATCCATAGGGACTGGGGGATGAACTATCTGCATATAACAGAAAACATGGGTACAGCCAACCTACAACTCTGCTATACACCGCAAAGTGCGGCACAATTAGACATGACAAGTCAATCAAAACAAAGTTGTCGCTTGGGCTGAAATCATGAGTAAACAGGTAAATGCAAAACAAATGCACATATAAACAGGAGTGAGTGTATCAAAGTTAGTGAGGATTTTCTGTGAACTGTATTCAAGTAAAACATCCCCCCCAATTAAAGCTATCACAGATGGGTAAGCCTATAATTCATCTTATTGCAATTCATGCAATTTTGCCCTGCAGACGGCTTGCTGAGAGCAATAATCACCTTATTTCAAAATAATTGATCATACTTGATAGGTTTTTGCATGAATTGAAGTTTCTTTTATACCCCATTAAATTTTGATGGGCATATTCTACTGTTTTAGCCTCAGATCGTAATGAATTAGAATGGAGGAGTTATCTAGTGTGAAACCGTTATTAGTTCTGCATTTTGAAAAACATGGGAGTGAGTTAAGTATGTCATGCAACACTCACATTGATCTGATGAGACCTTATTGACGTTTTATACCTTTCAATCAGTTTTCTTTTCCTGCCAAAATAGCTATGACATTATAATGGAAATTAATATGAGTTGTAGAATCACTGAATTTTACAGTATAGAAGAGGCCATTCAGCCCATCGTGTCTGCACTGACTCCTGAAAGGACTACGTACCAAGTCCCAATCTCCAGTCCTATCTCGAGAGCTCTTGAACTTTATCCCTTTCAAATATATACCCAGCTCTCTTTGAAAAAAACACCTATGGAATCTGCCTCCACAATTCTCCCAGATAGCACATTCTAAATCCTAACAATTCTCTGAATAAGGAAGTTCCTCCTTTCCTCACGCTGAGTGCTCTTGCTAACAATCTGGAAGTTGTGACCCCCAGTTACTGAAATACTAACTAGTGGAAATAGAATATCCTTCTCTTACACGGTCAAAATTGTTCATTATTTTAAACAGCTCAATTAGGTCACCTCTTAATCTTCTCTGATTCAAGGAGAAGAAGCACAATCTCTCTAACCTTCCCTTGTCTTTAAAATCCTTCATCCCTGGTATCATTCTTGTAAAAATCACAGTTGGAATCATGTAATATGAGTGACAGTTCATGCTTATTTCACTGCCTTCACTCTCCCTTTCTTCTTGAGGGATGTTACTGACATAAAAGGTTAAAAGTAATAACTCGAAAGTGGATAAGACAATAAAGAAGCTGATCGAATACCAGATTTTATTTAAACAATTGTTAATTTACGTAGAACTTAATTGAAGTATGGTGGCAGTTTTTGGGACCACAAGAAAGAAATTGAGGCGATTGAGTAGATAGAATTTGTTATTCATCACATCATGAGGTAAACAGAGACAAAGCTGCCAACCTGAGAGTGAAAAAAATTGTGAGCAGGCATTGGTCACAGTAATAAATTTATAGAGTACATTTTAAGGCATCAGGTAAACAGCATGTTCTTAAATGTGAATACAGCCAAATACATTTGAGGGTTGTATTGAGCATTTTGTCAATGATGGGCAATGTATGTATCGAACTTGCCCTGCACAGAATACTCCTGCAGTTCACATGATTGCCGATGAAATGTGGTATTTGATTGTTTAAAATTAATGCTCCTGTGAAACAGGACTTAGATTAGTTTTGACCTCTTTGTTAGCCAAACAACCACAGAGGTATGATTCGAACCAGAAACTTGGCAGGTGGGCCTGAATTTCATTCATCCTTGGATCTACAGACCAAATACAACCAGGTCTATAACTAGTTCTGAATTACTTGACAGAATGATTGTCAGAGCTCAGAGACCACATGCTGAAATTGGGTAACCACAGAATATCTCAGTCTCGGATGGTACACTATTTGTGGAGGGCTATAATCTCAGAAATAATATACTTTTGCTTCAATGCTAACATGGGACCTTTCTCGCTCTTAGCATACCTCATGAATACTTAATATCCCGCAGCATAATTGAAAGAAGAATTCGGTTTCTCCAGATGTTCTTGCTTATTATTCTTCCCTCAACTTCACCAAAACATATTAAGTTGTCAGTCATTTCAGTGCTGGTTATGAAATCATGCCAAGTGCAAATTAGCTGAAATGTTTGCTTAAAATATGATTTTAAATATTGAGGCATAATTTGAAATATTTCTGAGAAGTGCAGTAAGGTACCAATTAAGTTCAAGTGTGCTTTAATCTTGACCTAATCCTGATCCCATGAGGATTTGAGTTTAATGAAGGGAAGAAGAAACCCTGCGTGCTCTTACAATGGAAATACATCTCTTTTGTAACCTTATTATTAACTCCTATGATCAGGTAGCATTGTCAGGAGAGCCATAATATAGCATCATGCATCAGTTGCATTTTTACTGTGATTTCCTTTGCTATAGTATCAATTTATATCTCTTAGTTAAAAAAAAATCCTCAATCAAAACTGTTCCTGAAAACCAATCTTGTTGAAACAATTGTTTTGATGAAGACAAATATTCAGCCTGTTGATCCAGAGAAAAGCAGGCTTGTCAGAAAGAAATTATTATATTTTGTCTTCAGGTTGCTCAAAGGCGATGGAGTGTTAACAACTTGGAAGTGGTTTCCCAGTTTTGTTCATAGGCAATATGCTGGTAAGTACTTTCAGAAAGACCTATTACTCAATTGTTCAAATGTCTACTTGCTTGTTTAATGTTCAGATCAGGTTACAGGGATATATAGTTGTGTTATGGAGACAATGAGGACTGCAGACGCCGGATGCTAGAGTCAACAAATGTGGAGCTGGAAAAGCACAGCAGGTCAGACAGCATCTGAGGAGCAGTGAAGTCAGTCCTGATGAAGGGTTTCAGCCAGAAACATTGACTTCCCTGCTCCTCGGATGCTGTCTGACCTGCTTGTTGTGTTATGTCTCATGCATAGAATGGCAGTATATATTAAGAGACATGCTCATTATATCAGCATTTCCATTTAGCATGTGGCCCGAGTGTATAAAGTTCTCAAATGCAATCTTACCAAATATCACTTGATGAATGAGTCTATGGTAAGTATGTTCCTCTGTTATAGAATCATAGAAATTAAGAGCATATGTAGGCTGCTATTCAGCCCTTTGTGTCTGTTCATGGCTGATCAGTTTTAAGGAAAATGATGGAGTCCATAAGAAAAGATTTAACATCAGAGCAAATTAAAAACAGTGGTTGCATCAGACAGTCAGCATGGAGTTAACTGAAGCAATCTCAATACTGGACACCTGCTTTCTCTCCATAACCCTCGATGTCTTCAATGTATAAATGTTTATCAATCTTTATCTGAACGCATGCAGTACTCAAATTGAGACTGGTGATTGATGCTGCTAGTAGAAACAAAAAGGTGCAGTTTAAATGCCATTTCAGAGATTAGGTTAACAGGACTGTAAAGTAAAGATAAAAAGGTAATGTAACATTTCGGAGGGATAAAAAACGTGGAAAAGGAAAAGAAACAAAACAAAGAACTGCAGACAGTGAAATCAGAAACAAAGCCAGAAATTTCTGAAAAACTCAGCAGATCTGATAGCATCTATGGTGAGAAAGCAGAGTTAACATTTCAGATCCAGTGATCCTTCTTCAGAACGGCTAACAGAAAAAGTGTTATTGGACCCAAAATGTTAATTCTGCTTTCTCTTTACAGATGCTGCCTGAAAATGGAAAAGGGTATGTGGTAGAGCTGATAGTGTTGGATGTGCACAGTACATTGCGAGAAAGGATCTCGGATTGAAAGGACAAAATGTGGAACTTCTTTGGGTGAAGCTAATAAACCATGATTGCAACAAACATTACAAGAAATGGTTTAGAGCATATCAAATAGTAATGGTATTGTGGGGTATTGTACAAGTCCGAAATTTAGAGATGCTTGTAGGAGAAGGAATGCAGTAATCATTGGTGAATATAATTTACATGTAGACGGAATTAATCCTGCAAGCATCATTGTTGAAGGAAGAATTGATAGACCATATTTGACACAGCTTTCAAGATGTGGCATTTTGAGAAGCCAACTAAGCAAAGGCTTTTTTATATTTATCATTCAATGAGAAAAGGCTAATTAGCAATTTTGTTATAAAATACTCTTTAGGAAATAATGACCATTGTATGGTATAATTTTCCATTAAACTTAAAAATAGTTGCAGTTCAATCTGGACAATATGAGGTATGATAAGGAACTTGGCTGTAGTGGATTGGCAAAAACATTACATTGAAGCTCTAAGGCTTTGCAATAGATCTGTAGCTCAGGTTTTGGGAGTTAAGGTTGGTTGTCTCGCCAACTTGGTTTGTTGTTTCACAGACGTTTCATTATCATGCTTGGTAACATCCTCAGTGCAGCCTCTGATGAAGCTTTGGTGTGTTTTCCCTCCTGGTTTTTAAACTCTGGGATCCGTTGCGATGGATTGTCTCACTTCCGGGTTTCCTCCACAGTGGAATGTATATGGGGTCAAGTTCAATGTTGTTTATTAACAGCATGCTCTGTGGAGTGGCATGCTTCCAGGAATTCTCATGCTTGTCTCTGCCCAACCTGTCCCGGGATCTGTGTATGGTAGCAATTGAAGTCGTGGTTCTCCTTGTCCATGTGGATTGAGATGAGTGAGTATTGGTCATGTCTTTTTGTAGCCAGTTGGTGTTCATGTACTCTTGTTGTTAGTTTCCTTCCTGTTTGTCCGACGTAATGTTTCTTGCAGTTTCTGCTGGGGATCTTGAAGATGACATTGGTCCTGTCCTTGGAGGGGAGTGGATGTCAGGAAGGTTGTAGAATACTCCGCACTTGCCTGGATAAATGCAGTTTCAATAACTCAAGAAGTTTGATGCCATCCACAATAACGCAGCCTGTTTGAGTGAAACCAAATCCACAAACATCCATTCCTCACTTCGTGACAGCAGTATCTACAAGACGAACTGCAGAAATTCACCAAAGACCTATCAAAAAATAAGTTGTCTACTTATTTTACTGGGAATTTTCAGGTTTGACCTCCAAAGCAGGATTCATCCCAATAGATGTAGCCCAGCAAAGAATTCAGGCAGCAAGGGACGGAATCTTTTAAAAAAGCACTTTTCTTTTTTACAGCAATAGCTGCTACTTTCTAATAAGTCAGTCAATGGAATTTTTTTAAGAGGTCCCAAATCCTGTTGATACCTACTGAAAGCAGGTAATTGTGTAAGTGGGTGAGAAGTAGGGTGCCTGGTGGTTAAGAGATTAGTCTTTCATGTGCTTGATGGGGTCCATAAGGAGTTTGTCAAAAGGGTATGTTCATGTGTCCAGCAGGAACTGGTCTGTTATCACGGTGGGGTGAATGGGTAGGCATGGGATTGAGGGAGATTTAGAAGTTTGGATTAGAAACTGCCTTTCTGTAAGAAGGCAACGAGAGCCGGTAGATGGAAAATATTCAGCCTGGAGTCCTGTTACTAGTGGTGTTCCTCAAGGATCTGTTTTGGAACCACTGCTATTTGTCATTTTTATAAATGACTTGGACTCAGGCATTGGTGGATGGGTTAGTAAGTTTGCAGATGACACTAAAGTTGGTGGAGTGGTGGGCAGTGTGGAAGAATGTTGCAGGTTGCCGGGAGACTTGGATAAACTGCAGAATTGGACCGAAAGGTGGCAAATGGAATTTAATACGGATAAATGTGAGGTGATTCACTTTGGGAGGAATAATAGGAAGGCAGAATACCGGGTCAATGGAAAGATTCTTGGTAATGCAGATGTGCAGAGGGATCTTGGTGTCCATGTACATAGATCCCTGAAAGTTGCCATCCAGGTTGATAGTGTTGTTAAGAAGGTTTACGGTGTGTTGGTTTTATTGGTAGAGGGATTGAGTTCCGGAGCCGTGATGTCATGCTGCAACTGTACAAAACGCTGGTGCGGCCTCATTTGGAATATTGCATACAGTTCTGGTTGCCCCATTACAGGAAGTATGTGGAAGCATTGGAAAAGGTGCAGAGGAGATTTACCAGGATGTTGCCTAGTCTGGAGCGCAGGCCCTATGAAGAAAGGCTGAGGGACTTGGGTCTATTCTCATTGGAGTGAAGGAGGCTAAGAGGGGATTTAATAGAGACGTACAAGATGATCAGAGGATTAGATAGGGTGGACAGTGAGTGTCTTTTTCTGAGGATGATGACTTCAGCTTGTACAAGGGGGCATAGTTACAAATTGAGGGGAGATAGATTTAAGACAGATGTCAGAGGTCGGTTCTTTACTCAGAGAGTGGTAAGGGCATAGAACGCCCTGCCGGCCAATGTAGTTAACTCAGCCACATTAGGGGCATTTAAACAGTCCTTGGATAAGCATATGGATAATGATGGGATAGTGTAGGGGGAAGGGGCTTAGATTAGGTCACAGGTCGGTGCAACATCGAGGGCCGAAGGGCCTGTTCTGGGCTGTATTGTTCTATATCTTTAGACTGCAACTTCTGAATCTACAAACATTTTCATTGAAAAGGAGGAGGGTAGTAAATACATGGGAACACCACGCGGTATGTTCAATTCAAAGCACTCAGCATCCTGACTTGGAAATGTATTGCTGTTCCTCCAGTGTCATTGGCTCAAAATCCTGGAACATCCTCCCTCAAAGTATTGTGGATGTCCTACAGCGCATGGACTGCAGATTTCAAGATGGCAGCTCACCACCACATTCTCAAGGGCACTGGGGGTAGGCAATAAGTGGTGACCAGCCAGGGACACTTCCACCTCATGAGCAATTTTAAAATAAAATCATGTCATTAATATTCAACCTCCTATCTTACCAAACAAGCCAGACATCGAGAAAACTCTACATGAAGTTTGCTGACTGCTTTGATCAATGTCTATGTTGGATATGAGTTAGCCAAAATAAAGACAGACTTCATGGGTTACATCCACACTCAATCCCTGTAGGGTTCTGGTTTCCAGTCAGTAATTGATTGATTTTTAGGTGGTTCAAATCACCGCCACATCCCTGTTCTGACACTGGACTTATTTCGGAATGTGATATGAAGAAGGTAGTAGACAGCTGTTTCAGAGCAAAAGAATCTATGTATTCCTTAACCACATAAGGGGACTATAATACAAGAAATAAAGGCAAATGTAATAAGCAGTGAAATTGACACAATCTGTTTTACAGAGGACAGTAATTAACTACACTATTAAATCAAATACTGGTTATGCACTATTCAAGCTAAACAGCAGCTTTAATCACAGAAAACTTTAATCAGACTCCCTAGCCTTGGGGTTCCTTTACTGCCACTACCCACCTTCCCCCTCCTGCTAGTTACTTTGGAAAATTTAGGGTCCTGAAAGTTTTGAGCTCACGACTGGGGAAACACATGATTTTGAAGTATAACTATCTGTTCCTGCTTACTGTACCTGGTGCCTCAATGGAGATTTCAGACAGTGTAGGCTTTCAGTCTGGCTTTACTCCGCTGATGCGTTTGGACACCTATTGGATTTTATCAGGTGGCCATTCTTACTTTCTGGTGGTTTACGGGCCGGTTTTCACCTCAGGATGAGTCTGAGGCCTTGTAGTGTTGGTCGGGTTGGTGGTTTTCAGAGGCTGTCCGTTCTTAGGTCTGCTGGTTGTGGTTGGTTGCTGTTGGTTCCTCTCATTCAGAACAGACTTGTATTGGTAGGTTTCTGATTTGCGGACGAGATCACACTTCCAGAGATAGCTCTTGGAAATGGTAGCTTGAGTTAGTTGTTGGAATTTGTCTTCTATGGATCACTGTTTGGAACACCTTGCCGGGGTTCGCTCTCGAGTGGATTGCTGTTTGGGATTACCCTTCTGGAGGTAGCTGTGGGGATGGTTCGGAGGGAGTTAGCAGTTATACTAATTGAGGGCCTCTCAACTGCTCTTGCCATTGTGTTGCTGGAGAAGTCAATTGGCATCCTGGCAGTTAATGCGTATGTGAAAATATATTTTGATTGAAGTTTAATGCCCAATATCTCTATGAATGAATATTAAATTGAAAGTGAATATCCAGTAACTGTATAGGTTCCATAATGTCTTGGCTCAGTAGCCCAAGGTGTAAAAATTAGTTTCAGTTTAGAATATTACATCTGGTTAATTGTTCTCTTAGAGTGGAGGTGTAAATTGGTCTTTTGGATCGAACAATGGTTCCAGGCATCTATCTCTATATCATTTTCTGCTCAATATGGAGTTCAGTAATTTTAGGGTTGGTATTTTCCCATGTCCTAGCCCTAGTCAAGTCAAGGGGGGATAGTTTTTATTCAAGGGGCAGCAATGCAGTAAATCATAGGCAGACTTGGGTACCAGTCCAGGGGCATGGAAAAAGGCAGGCACGGTAGTCAGAATCAAGATGCCTTCTACAAAAGGGGCATGGGGCAGAATTCTGAGGAGTCCATGGCTGATCATACGTCTGCCTGATCTATTATGGGTTGTATCAAAAACAGAAGTTGCTGGAAAAGCTCAGCAGGTCTGGCAGTATCTGTGAAGAAAAGTCAGAGTTAATATTTCGGGTCCTTCCCCTCCTCAGGTGGGAGTAATTGTGTAGATAGGACTTGTACGGAGGCCATGCAAGACAGTGGTGACAGGGCTGGGGTAGAAAACAGCATGTGAGAGAAGGCATTAAAACAATAGTGAGAGTGGTAGGGCATGAGCTTTGGTAGAAGGTTGTATAACAACAGAAGTTGAGTGAGTATGAAATTCAGACAGAGGATGGTGACATTGTCAGTTGTCGAGTCAGTCATCGACGTTCTTCCTACTTTTCTATTCATTCTTTCAATCTACATAAACTGGTTGGCAACATCGAACCACACTGGCATTGTCTGGTATCGAGGCTTTCACTGCTGGCCCTGGAGCAAAAGGAAGCTTTAGCTCTGCACCAACCTGTCCAGCAGGATCTCCAGGTCCCTGCACTCAGAGCAGAATACCGGTTTCTCCCTGTTTTCATGTCTGTGGCGTGGCAAAGGTCAGGAACCATGCTTGGCAACTCCAGACTGACAGTGCTTACTGAGGTGCACCACATGTTTCTAAAGATGCCATGGGTACAAGGGGGTGCTGGTGAATTCCAGAATATTTGGGTCAGTGTTTAATTTTTCCGGGAACAGCATGTGATAAGGAGGGTCTGAAATTGGGCCTACGCATGCCATTGGAGTTTGATAAGATACCGCCAGAAAAAAAATGGTGGAAATCCCTTCAAAATAATTTGACGCACCTTGGACTTAGCAAAAGAAATGATAGATTCAGCGCAGTGATCTTTGGACTGGAAGCAATTGATGTGTGGTACCCCAATACCAATTTTAGATCCATGAAATGGGAGAATTTAATAAGAGTTTAAATTTATAGGGTGGCTTGCCTCACAAGATTATATATCACTGAGGATAATTGGGTGAAAGTTTTATGCCACTCTTATCTCCATTAATCAGAATGCCCAAATTACTGCACTGCTATTTGCAGCATCCGTTCCATGTTAGTATAAATGTCACATTTTTATTTTAAGATTAGCACACAATCTACTTTTACACGCCTGAACCAATCCCTTGAGCCAGATGAAAACAAAATGAAAAGGCATATCACCATTTTATATTCTCAAATCATCAAGGGGACACCAAAATACTTCAGTTAAAACTTTCAAAACTAATTCTTGTCGTTCTGGAAGCAAGTGCAGAATTTAAATTTGTGCATGATATAGTCAGACATCTGTGATGTTTTAACTTGCTTATGATGCTGTTATTTGCGAATATAATTCTGGCCAGAAATCAGCACTCATTTTTGTTTCTTTTTCAACAAGAGCTGCAGAACAAATAGATGAAATGTCAACTGAACATCATGAGCAATAACTTCATTACTCGAGCACCCTTACAATAGTAGACTTGAGTCTCAGTGTATTCATAAAGAATAGGCTATTTTAAACTGGTAACGAAGTGTGGAACTGGAGAACACAGCAGGCCAAGCAGCATCTTGGGAGCATAAAAGCTGACGTTTCAGGCTTAGACCCGTCATCAGAAAAGGGGAAGGGGGAGAGGGTTCTGAAATAAATAGGAAGGGAGGGGGAAGGAGATCAAAAATGGATAGTGGAGACGATAGGTGGAGAGGAGATAGACAAGTTAAAGGGGCGGTGATGGAGCCAGTAGAGGTGAGTGTAGGTGGGGAGGTAGGGAGGGGATAGGTCAGTCTGGAGAAGACGCACAGGTCAAGGGGGCGGGATGCGGTTAGTCGGAAGACAACTGCAGCTCCCAGTCGCGCACCTACGCTCGGTTCTCAATAAACAATGCTCAAACATCAGCTTTTGTGCTCCTAAGATGCTGCTTGGCCTGCTCTGTTCATCCAGCTCCACACTTTGTTATCTCGGATTCTCCAGCATCTGTAGTTCCCATTATCTTTGATACTAATTTAAACAGGTAAGTGCCTTTGTTAAAAGGCCATACTGAAGGGTTTCATCCAAATTTGTTACTGCATTTGCTTCCAAAATTACACAGTTCAATTTCAATTCTAATAGCTAAGAAGTAACTTATCCTTGGTTGGTTCTCAATGGGAATTTTTGAGGCTATCAATGGATAATGGAAGAAATAATTATTTACCACCTATAGCCTTAACCCATCACACCAGAGAATTACAAAATCCCTAGCAACTATGGAAGTGATGCATTTAAATTGCGAAGATCAAATTCCCAAAAAGAGAAACAGTTTGGTGTTTTATCTATTTACCAGCATTGACCACACACTGTACACTCCGAGGAGAACAGAAAGCTGAAGTTAATCATATGCAAGGCTGTATCACACTGCCTAAGGGAAGCATTATCCCTTTCTACCCTCTGAGATGTGTTGTTCTCCTCAAAGTTTGATGCACATTATTGAAACTATACTTTGGGTGAAGTCAAGGGGTGACCATTAGGCCCTGGAGGGTCAGATACAGTATGTTGAACTGCATGTGAAGTGTAATCCTAATGCACAATTAACCACTGCTCCAGATGACTGCTGGCATACATGTTGTTACAAATTTTTTCCAGAATTACATGACAAAGGTTAATGGAAAAAGTGTTCAAAAATATTTAGCTATCCATTCTAATTATAAATGTCTTTGACTGATATCTTACCTTAGTTGCTTACATTTCTTACATGAATTATATTCTTTAATTATTTGTCTGCACAAAGCCTTTATAAAAATTGCAGCTTATGTACATTTGAACTCAAAACAATTTGGCCTTTAGAGGCACAGTTTACTGGAAGAAGTTTTAACTTAGAATAATTTGATTTAATTGCTTAGACGCAAACACTTTTGGTGCAATTTTACAAGGGTTTGAGTGATATAGTTATGGCAAGATTTGTTGCAGAATCAGATGAGAAGCATCTCACTCCATCTTTTTTGTTTTCGACAAACAGTTTGGTGAGTTTCTTAAGAAGCAGAAATATTTTGCCGATTAAAGGCGATCACTGCTTGTTAAATGCTTTTTTAACAGTCCAAATCACAGCCCAATATAGAAACAAGAAACAAGAATAGGCAATACAGCTGTTAAGGCATGCTCTGCCATTCACTAAGTCTATGGCTGATTTGGCTTTAACCTCAACTCTACCTTCCTGCATACCCTCAATAATCTTCCATACCCCTTGGTAGTCAAGAATCTATCTACATCTGCCTTTTAAAAATTCTATATTCATTGCCTTTTAAGTTGGGGAGTTCTAAAGACTGTCAGAAAGAAAACAAAACTTTCCTCATCTCTGTTATAAATAGGAAACCCTTTATATTTAAACTATGGTCCCTAGTTCTAGAATCTCTCATAAGAGGAATCATCCTTTTGACATCCACTCACAGGATCTTTTTTATTTCAAGTAAGCCACCTCTGACTCTTCTAAACTCCAGAGGATAGAACTCTAGCCTGTTGCGCTTTTCCTCCGAAGGCAATCCACACGTTTCACTCATCACAACCTTAATATTTAGCCTTCAATCTTATCAAATGTGTCACATAAATTTGTCATCAAGAAAACATGAATCAGAAATTGCCAACCATCCTATGGACTTTCTGATACACTTGCAGGCTACTTATGAAGAACAGTCTTGCATTTTAGAGTACCCTAGCAACTAACATTTAAAAGCTGACACTTGATATACAAGGACAGATGCTGAACTGAAGATTGGGCCAGGCTGCATCTCAGGGATGCCAGCTTGCCCTCCTATCACATGCTGACTTAGTGCCTTTCTCTATGTGCTTTCCTGTTTTGCCCTCCTATAGCATGTCTTCTAACACATTGGTGAATCAGCCAGAATGAACCATATATGGACTATTGTGTGCAGTTCTGGAATCCACACTATAGGAGGGATGTGATTGCACTGAAGAGGGTGCAGAGCAGATATACCAGGATGTTGCTTGGGCTGAAGAGTTTCTGATGGGAAAAGAGATTGGGCAGACTGGAATTGCTTTCCTTCGAGCAGAGGATATTGAGAGGAGAGATCATTGAGATGCATTAATTTATGAGAGGCATGTGTAGGGATCTTTCCCCTCGATGGAGGGATTGATGATGGGAGTATAGGTATGAAAGTGCTGCACACCAAAGGGTGCTCATCCTACACAACACTTTCACCAAGCCGCTGAACTCACTGAGGCTGAAGCTGGATGAATGGCGGAGACATAAATAAGAGCCCTGCTCATTCTGAAGAAGAGTCATACCAGATTCGAAGACTCATACCAGATTCTGTTTCTCTCTCCACGGATGCTGCCAGGCCTGGTGACTTTCACCAGAATCGTTTGAGATTGCTATTGGGCTACTTGCTATTGGGATGCAATGTGTCTTACTATCTGTCAGAGTGTGTGCAATGCACATCTGCCAGGTATGTGACTAGTCATTCTGAGATCCAAGAAATTCATTTACTTCCTCAGTTTCCAATCTAGGCTATTTCCACTCAGGTTCTGAACTCTGCCGTGGTGGCATGCTGATCACCGTGGCGTCTTCCCTGCGTAAGTGAAGTTAGATGCAGGAGGACCAACGTTGGCAGTAAAACCAGGAACAGGCCACTGCAGAGGATGAAGAGCACTCATCTTAAGGATAGACGATGGCCTAGTGGCACCAATGCTGGACTGTTTCCAGTAACCCTAGATCATGGAGACCCAGGCTCGAATCTTCCCATGTCACATGGTAGAACTTGAATTTTTTTAAAAATCTGGAAGTAAGATGACCATGAATCCATTGTTGATTGTCAGGAAAACCCCACCTGGTTCACTTATGTCCTTTAGGGAAGAAAACTGCCACCTTTTGCCTACATGTAACTCTAGACCCATTGCAATGTAGTTGATTCTTAACTACTCTTTGAGCAATTTGGGATGGCCAATAAATGTTGTCCTAGCTGGCAATGTCCTCATTCCATGAATGAATAAATAATAAAGCTCAGGGAGACATTGCAACCAAAGGGCCCTGCAGTTGTGCAAGCGGCCCAGAATCATGGAGATTTACAGCACAGAGAAAGGCACTACAGCCCATAGTGTCAGTGCTGATCAAAAAACAACCATCTAACTATTTTAAGCCCATTTTCCAGCACTTGGTTCATAGCCTTGTATGCCTTGGCATTGCAGTTGCCTATATCTAAATACTTTTTCAATGTTATGAGGGTTTCTGCCTCTACCACACTTATAGGCAATGTGTTCCATGGGCCCATCGCCCTTTGGGTGAAACGTGTTTTTTTTACTCACATTTCTAAATTTACTGTCATCTACCTTTATTCTACACCCCCATTGATCCCTCCATCAAGGGGAAAGGTTTCTTTCTCTCTGTGCCCCTCATAATTTGATACATCTCAGTCATGTCCTCTCTCAATCTCGTTTGATCTAAGGAAAACAACCCAAGTCTGTTCGATCTCTCTTCATAACTATAACAGTCCAACCCAGACAATACCCTGATCAATCTCCTCTGCACTGTCTCCATTGCACTCTTAGCCTTCCTGTAATGTGTATAAATTTTGCCATTCCACCATAACCTTAACAAAAGCAGCAGGATAATGAGTGATGCCATCTGTGGAAGATCGCACTGTTAATTTTGTGGTACTGTGATGAGGTCAGAGCTGCTGCCCAGGGAATAGGATTCCAGAACATAACTGGATTCAATGTCCCATTTACAGATGACTAGGTAATTGAGAAAGATGTCGTATCCCAGCATGATTCAGCAACATAAGATGGTAGCAGTAATCTGAGAGCAAATGACTTTTTTGTTCAAGCCGAGCTTAGCTATGAAGCATTCAGTAAA
The DNA here is from genome assembly GCF_030684315.1 of Stegostoma tigrinum. Classification (NCBI taxonomy): domain Eukaryota; kingdom Metazoa; phylum Chordata; class Chondrichthyes; order Orectolobiformes; family Stegostomatidae; genus Stegostoma; species Stegostoma tigrinum. The sequence continues at coordinate 107,197,926 of NC_081358.1, read as the reverse complement.
CTGTAGTGAAGCGAGGACTCTCTGCTAATGTCATTCTTCCTCATCCTTTGGTCCATGGTAAACACAGAGTCAGAATCTATTGATGAAGAACAGAAGTGAATTATGCATATAAATGAATCACAAATCCCTGAAATTGAATTTTGCCGAAAATAGTACAAAAAAAGTAGTTAAAATTCTCGGGAAGAAATATTCTAATACCTATTTTCCTCCAGCTTCTCAGAAACTAATATTATTTGAATAAGTAAGGCACTGTTGTAAATGTATAAATCACTGGAGGAAAACATAAAGAGCCATGGATGATGGAGAACAATATTACTTTAAAAATAATAAATAAGGTGAGAGATGATGCCAAGAGTAGTAATTAATGTCCCGGTGTCTTAGACACAACCATTTTCAGCTGCTTCTGGTGAACATTTCTTCCATTATTAGGTCAGAACAGGGATGTTCTCTGACAATTGTACAATGATTAGCACCATTCATGATTCCTCAGATAATGAAGCAGTATATGCCCAAATGCAGCAAAACCTGGACAATATTCAGGTTTGGGTTGACATGTGACAAGTATCATTTGCAGCACACAAATGAAAGACAATGACCATCTCCAACAAGAGAGGTTCTAGCCATCACCCGTTGGCATTTGATAGCATTCTCAATGCTGAATCCCCAACAGTCAACACTCTAGCTATTACTATTAGTCAGCACAAGACATAATTACATGGTAAAGAATAAATAGGGGCCTCTATGTTCACAATAAAATTCAAGGAATCTCCAGGCATGCCTGTACACCTTAAAGGTTGAAGTCAGCAGAATTTCAAGAATGGTCTTGGGGATTATAAAGGGTTAAGTAGTTACAAGTTAAAAAGAGGATTATAGAATAAAGCAACAGGTGTTCAACCAAATAGGGTCAACGCTATCAGACTAGGATAAGATAAGAGGCTTTGTTAAATGAAAGAATATACATACTAGAACTGAAAACTTTTATTTATTTTATGTTTATGTGGTGACAAGATTGGACCTTTGACAACAGAATGTGTAACCTTCACTGAAGGAGTGTAAAAATGATGAATTTATTGTATTTAGTAGAGTTTTATTCTTGGTAGTCTCCCTAATACAGTTGAATAAGAAATTAGAAACACAAGACTCTTACAGTTTACTGTTACAAGTTACGACAAAACCTGAACTGATCTGGACTTGCTTAATAAATATTATGGCTAAAAGCCTAAATCAAAGGCTACGAATCCTATAGCAGGTATTTACCTCCCGACTCCCCAAAGGCTGTTCAAGGCACAAGGCACATTTACAAGACACAAATGAGGAGAGTGATGGAATATTCCCCACTTGCCTGGAGTAGTGCATCTCCAACAACACCTTAGAAGTTTGACATTGCCCAGAATAAAGCAGCCTGCTTGATTGGCATCTCATCCACATGTGTCCAATCCCCCCACTAACATGTACAGATAATACCATCTACAAGATACCCTGCAGAAATTCAAAGCTCCTCGGATAGCAAGTTCTAAACCCACAAGCACAACTATCAAAAAGGGCACATGCAGCAAATACATAGGAACATCACCACTTGCAAGTTACCCTCCAAGCCACTCATGGTCCTGAGTTGGGAATATTGGGTTTTTTTTAGTGGCGTTGAGTCAAATCCATGAGCTCCCTCCCTCGTAGCATTATGGGTCAACCTTCAGCAGAAAGACTGCAGCAGTTCAAGAAGGAAGCTCACCCTCACCTTCTCAAGGGCATCTAGTGATGCACAATAAATGCAGGCCCAGCCAGCGATGCCTACATACCTGGAATGAATTTGAAAATGTGTGAAATACAGGTAGAAGAAAGAATTAGGAAATGTAAGAGTTTTGCTATTTTGAACCCCAGGTAAAAAAAAACATCTGTTACAGCAGATTTTATTGTAACTTTGACACAAAGAACATAAAAGGGAATGTTAGCAAGTTAAAATAAGAAAACTCTCACAGAGAAATAACACATAATGGCATCGATTGGGACAGAGACTGGTAATTGTTCATCAGGTGACAAGATTTTTCTTGGACTCTAGACATCAACATGAGAAAACGGAACAAAGCGTTCATCCCCTTCCTTTAGATCAAAAGCAGAGCAGACACTTACTGAAATAAGTCAAAGTTAGCAAGCTGCAGGGATACGAGGGTCTGGATTTAATAAAGGTGAAATGGGTCCAGACTGGTGCTTTTAGGGAAACCCTGAGAAATTAAATGTCACTCTGATGCTTGAGCAGCAGACTATAGCTAGATCCCTCAGGTAACAACCGGAAGAGTGTAAGTCCCATGTGCTAAGAACCACTCATGGAGAATAGCGGATCACTCTGTTGGCAACTCCACTGGGAAGAGTTTACCGCTGCCAGGATTACACCTATCCAAGACTCACCACTACTGAATCCCAGGCCACAGGCGTGCTTTCGGTAAAACATGCTGAGGAGTCACTTTGAGGGAGATGGAGGTGTTTGCAAGCAAGAGAACAGGGGTGGGCTCCAAATGTGACACCCACCAACTCCCTTCCTGCTGCTGAGTCTTTCGGACACTGAATGCCTTGCCAAAGGACACTTCCTCTCCCCCTGTAGGCTCTGACAGTCAGCAAAGAATCCCAAAAGTTTGTTAGTTGTGCTCCTTGAATGGGGAGCACCCATTACTATAGCATTAGTACCAGCAGTTGTATGAGGAAACCCTTTACTGGGCATGAATTATCCACTTAGAGGCTTTTATTGGTGATGCTATGGGAAAGCTATCCATAGGCTTAGCTGCCATGAATTTACTTGAGGTGGTGGTGTAAGGCTCTGAAATCCCCGCCTGTACCATCCCAACTGATTAAATATCCCAGCCATCAAACTCAGCGTTGGCAAGCATCTGCAATTCTTTAAAATAGTAACACTTAAAAAAAAATAGAGATGTTCAAAATTATGGGTTTCTTCAGGTAGTCAGGGAAAAATTACTTGTATTGGTCAGCACATGTGGTAATTGTTGTATATGTACCTTGGGGCCTTTAAGAGAGTTGACCTCTAAGGACTCCATTCAATGTGTGTTGGCAGTGGTGTGATTTTGCTAAACAAGTTAATCTGCTGTGAGTCTACATCTTGTGCAAAAATATATCAATCAGTTGCTGTAATGTCTATTTTTTGAACATATAATATGTTTTACTGAAACAGAGATAATTGATCCTAATCAGTGATAGATTATGAGAACATTATTATTAATATGGCCAGTAACCAGAACCTATAATGTAAATTTAAGGTTATTAAAAAGCCATAGAATCATACAGCACAGAAACAGACCCTTTGGTTCAACTTGTCCACGCCGACCAGATATCCTGAACTGATCTAGTCCCATTTACTAGCATTTAGTCCTTACCCCTCCAAACCCTTCCTATTCATGTACCTATCCAGACGCTTTTTAAATGTTGTAATTGTACCCACCTCCACCACTTCCTCAGACAACTTGGTCACTTCACACAACATCCTATGCATGAAAGTATTGCCCCTCAGTCCCTTTTAAACATTTTCCTCTCACTTTAAACCCATGTCCTCTCGTTTCGGACTCCCCTAACCCGGGAAAAAAGACCTTGCCTATTCACCGCATCCATGCCCGCATGATTTTATAAACCTCTGTAAGATAACCCCTCAGCCTCTGATTCTCCAGAGGAAAAAATACCCAGCCTATTCAGCCTCTCTTTATAGCCCAACACGTGGAACATCCTTGTAAATATTTTTTGAACATTTCAAGTTTAATAACATCTATCCTATAGCAGGCAGATGAGAATTGAATGCGATATTCTAAAAGTTGCGTCATCAACATCCTGCAGTCGAACTCCTGTACTGACCAATGACGGCAAGCTCACTGAATGCCTTCTTCACCATCCTGTCTCCCTGTGACTCCACTTTCAAGGAACTATGCACCTGCACTCCAGGTCTATTTATTCAGCAACACTTTCCAGGCCCCAAAAATTAATGGCATAAGTCCTACCCTGGTTTGCCTTACCAAAATGCAATACCTTATATTTATCGAAATTAGACACCATCCACCACTCCTCAGCCTATCTGATTAAGGATTCATTGTATTCTACAGTAACTTTCTTCAATGTCCTTTACTCCACCAAGTTTGATGTCAACTGTAAATTTACTAATCATACCTTTTATATTCACATTCAAATCGTTTATGTAAGTGACAAAAGGTTATTACTTAAATAGCAAAAAGTGAGGCTTGATTTTTTTTCTTTACACAGAGGACTTAGAATGCCCAAATAACAGCAGGCTCCATAACAACAAGGAAAAAAGAATGCAAATAAATTTTTCAAAATTCACAAATGTGAGGAAAGTGATGGAACTGCACAATGTGAATTATTCTTTTCGAGCGCAGGTTCAATGGACGAAGCGTTTTTTTGTGGGTTGTAAAATTCTATGATTCAAGATCTTACCCTCGTAATGAGACTAGAACTTTAGATTTCAATGTAGTTGAACTTTGTAGAATGTTGAGTCCAAAAGAAGCTTACAAGGAATAGCTTTAGCCTATGAGCTGATATTAGTTGCTAAGGAACAACCCACAGGGTGCTTTCATTGTGCATTGAAAAGCTTATGTGTAGCAAATCTGAGGATAGATTTCCAAAAACTCCAAGCCCTTCAAACTTTCACTGGAGTAAGTTAAGAAAGGGGTACAGTAAATTTAAGAGTTAAAATTTGCATTGAATAATTGGTTTTGAAGATTACCTGAATTATTTATCATTTAAAAAACTAATCAATTTATAATTAGCAGAATTGTTGTGTAAACTCAGCAGATCTGGCACCATCTGTGGAGAGAGAAGCAAAGTTTCTGCGATTCAGATCTCCAACATGCTCAGTAATTTATTTTATTTTGTTTCAACTTGTCATGAGTGTTGGTCCGATCAGAACTAGAAAATTTAGAGCCGTCAGTGAGAGTGAGTGCTGAAGAGCTGAACTTTCCAACACTGAGTTTCATACAGAAATTGGCTATCAAACAAAAGTCAAAAACTTCTAGTGGTACAGAGTGTTGAAAGTTAGCAATATTTGTGCAGAGGGATAAGGTAGACTTAATTTTGTTCTGGAAAATGTTGACACCTTGTTGTAAGTTATAAAGAGAGAGCAGGGGAATTTTGTCAATTGATGTAATAATACATGTAACTTGATAAGGGTGAACAACGTGGAAGCAATACTGGACTGAAAGTTGAGTAGAAAGTAGAACAAGTAACTTGGAATAGCAGGATTTGGATAGATGTGAAATTTGAGGTACAATTAAGTCAAACATACAGGTGATTGGAAATGAAATGGAATACAAGGATAGGATCTTGTCTAGATGAATTCACACCATTATGAACTCACAAACTGAGAATAAAAGACCCAGGCTGCCTAACCACTGTGAATCCCATGGCATAAGTGCATTTTGAACAAAAAAGATTTGTCTGGTACAAATATAGTCAAAGAACCAATTAATTTCAGAACGTAGTTTATACTTGAACCTCAGGAGTTACACAATCAACATGTATAAGATATAGATTTTGGCTCAATATCAGAATTGTTATTTTATTGAACTCACAAGATTCTTGGTCCAAAACAAATTCTCCTGAAACTTGCCTGGAATTTGCTCAAACCACAAAACAAAGCTCTTTTCAAGTTTGACTGAAACTTCCACAATTTTCATGGCTCAAATCCCTTTGCAATGTGACTGAAATTTAAGCATTTCCTAATTACAAACTGCTCTGCAATTGGACTGACGCCTACAATCACTCCTTTATATTCAATAGCATTACCATCACTGATAAAAGTGAAGTACCATCTTTAACACACATGTGCCAGGCAATGACCATCTCCAATAAGAAAAAATCTTGCCATCGCTCCTTGACATTCAGTGATGTTTCTTTCACTATCATCATCCTGACACGTACCATTGACCCGAAACTAAACTGAACCAGCCACTTAAATGCTGTGGATGCAGGAAGAGGTCGGAGGCTATGAATGCTGCAACATTTCCCTCAGAACCTGTTCACCATCTACAAGACACAATTTTGATGGAATATTATCTACTTTCTTGGATAAGTGCATTCCACCAACACGCAAAATGCTCAACACCACCCATGACAAAGTGACCTACTTGATTGTCACTCTATCTACCATCTTCATCATTTATTCCCATCATCACTGCTGCATTGCGTCAGCAGTGAGCACCACCCTCACGATGTGCTGTAGCAACTCAGCAAGACTTCTCTGACAGCATCTTTCAAACTCATGACCTCTATCCGTTAGAGATCAAGGGCAACAAATTCATGGAGGTACAACAAACCAAAATTTCCCCTGCAAGCCACACACCATTCTGACTTGGAACCATATCGCCATTCCTCCGTTGTCACTATATCAAAATCCCGGAATTCCTTTCCTAATGACATAATGGCTGTCCCAGAGTCTGAGGATTGCAATAATTCAAGAAAATCACTCACCATACTCGCCCTCTGTTTGTAAGTTTTGTGAAACCACTATTGGAGTGATTTCATTGAAAAGAACATTGTCTCCTTCTCCCTCTCGGATACACTTCTCCTGATCTTTTGTCAAAGTTCAGAAAAATGTTTGAAAAGAACTTAAGTCTTACTTGCTCTTTGCATGTTTAATATATGACCTACCCTGTCATCGCATCTATTCCAAATATTGAATTTCTGCCAAGAAATTTCAACATAACAGTATTCAAATCTCTAAAGTGATGAGTCAAATTCAATAATATTTTTACGTGGTTTGCACTCAATTTTTGGTAAATAGTATTCACCTTGAAAGAACAGCACAAGACATTTAGTGGAAAAATCATACTGAATGCAATTCTATAGTATTACAAATGACAGAATTGGGCATGGTTTTAAGGTTAATCTCGGACTAATATTCCTGTTTAGTGAGGTTGCACTTTGATTGCACTCCTTCTGGATGTGCTGCAACATTGTCACTGTTAAAAATATGATCCCTTTTTGCTTTGCCCCATTCTTATGCTGATGCATAACAGGGTATATCTAGTTTTTTTTGTGTTTTGGTTAATAGTGACTGATCCCGTCTTTTCCACTTTATATTTCCATCGACTTCAGCTTATCCTGAATCTCAATTTTTTAAACTTATATAAAAATGGCTCAGTAGAATATTTGATTTCTAAAAAAGACAGTGCAACTTTCAGGGTAGGATTGACTATATATTAAATTATGTCTTAAGAACTTACAATCATTCATTTTGCTTATTGCACAATTAAATAAAATGAGATTTGTGACATAACATAATTACTGCCTCTTCATAATTAAAAACTAAATTAATCTTTCATTATTTTCTCTCTAGGAGAGATCTAATCAATTTGTAGCATACAACAATAATCATCATAAGTATCTGATCTCTGAGCATCAATGATTGAACTCTCTTTATCTAGTTTTTATAGCACCAGCTAACACATGTAAATTGAAATATATTCCTTAATATACTTTAAGGAATATCTTGAACCGATGATAGTGTTTCATAGTGTACTTAAATTAGCCCACAAAATGTAAGAAATAGCGTGCAGACTTGTTTCTTAATTCAAACATAGGAAACATTGATAATGATGCATCAGGAATATTGCACAGTGAAATTTAACTATCCAAAAATGGTGTGCAGAAGAACTTAAATGCCAAAAATGGAGCAATAGGGAAGGTGAGAACAGCACGGTGGTTCTGTGATCAGCACTACTGCCTCACAGCACTAGGGACCTGGGTTCAATTCCACCCTCGGATGACTGTCTGAGTGGAGTTTGAACATTCTCCTTGTGTCTGTGTGGGTTTTCTCCAGGTGTTCTGGTTTCATCCCACAGTCCAAAAGCTAGGTGGTTTGGCCATACTAAATTGCCCGTAGTGTTCAAGGACGTGTAGGTTAGGCGGGTTATAGGGGGATATGTTTGGGTGGGATGCTCTGAGGGTCAGTGTGGAGTTGTTGTGTTGAAGGGCCTGATTCCAAGCTGTAGCTCTGAACATCAGTACAATTTGCTTATTACAATTATTTCTGCAGTCAGACATTGTCAATTACATTGTGCCTTGACTGTGGATATTAGTGGGGCATAGTACTTAAAGTTAGTTTACAAGCGAAGGTGCACTCAGGCCCCTGGAGATGCTAAGATAATTGGCAATGGTGTCATGTAACAAAGAAAAATGGCTGTCCTTCATGGACAGCTCTGCCAACATATTCAAACGTTACACTTCAGTCTTGGCAGAGGAGGTGCAAAGGAGGAGAGATGTTCTGCAAGAAAGGGATGTACATAGGAAGCCCTCCAGATTCATGAAGCAAAGGCTGTCATGGCAGGTACCCACAGAGATCACAGAAGGAAAATCTAGAGATCGCACAAGAGCAGTCCAGATCAATGAATAACACATCCTTTCAATCATCAGCATCTAATACTGGTCTCATATTCATTTATGTCCCTCCACCTGTACATACGTAATAGCATTGTAAGCCTGACACCCCAGTTAGATAATGACACACGCACAATCAAAATCTGAAGGCACCAGGACAGATCCTGACCTTACATCTGAGGTTAGGTCAGGTGTATAATCAGCACTTGCTGAAACACCAGGCACAAGTGCAATATACTTCGGAAAAGTCAAAGGGGGTATGGCGAGCAGGGGATAACATATAGCACAGAGACCAGTTGATTGGGGTGAAATCCTGAGTGCCTTCAACTATACAAAGTTTAGAAGAAAACTTAAGTGTTGAAGCATCATCTTATTCCATTGTAATGCCAAGGCAGAGAAGGTAATGGGCCAACTGGTGGAAAATGAGATAAGAATACTTAGGTAGTATTTTTGACATTTTTTCTGCTGTAATGCTCTATGATTCTATGCCTTGACTGCTTCATGTAGAAATATTGTCAGAAATAATGAAACAACACTCAAAGCCCAAAATAAACATAAATGACTTTCCTCCGTTTAATCAGAATATCAGCTATCAGTGAGGGGGAGAAAATGACCTAGTGGTATTATCGCTGGACTGTTAATCCAGAAACCTAGGTAATGTTCTGGGGACTTGGATTTGAATCCCACCATGCTAGATGGTGGTATTTGAATTTAATAAATATCTGAAGTTGAGAGTTTAGTCGTGACCATGAATCCATTGCTGATTGTCAGGGGGAAAGAAAACATCTGATTCACTGATGTCCTTTAGGGAAGGAAACTGCCATCCTTTACTGGTCTGGCCTACATATGACTCCAGACCCACATCAATGTGGTTGACTCTTAACTGCCCTCTGGGAAGTTAGGGATAAGCAATAAATGCTGGGCCTGGCCATTGAAACCCTCATCCCCTGAATGAATAACAAAGAAAAAAAATACAATACACCCATGAGCAATCCACTCAGTAGACACAAATAAATCATGAGAGGGGTTATACATAAAATTTCCCAGTCAATGGTCACTGCCTATTGATTAAAACTTCAGAAACTGACTAAAATGCTTGGTCGTAGCATGAAATTATTTCTTATTTATAACTCCCTTATCAAGGTTGAAGTGATGTTCTATTGTCAGTATCATACTGCCCTGTCAACAAAGTACAACTGGGCAATTAGGCATCCAATTCTTTGTTGAAACTGGGATATTTGAGATTGCCCAGATATTGTGCAGCTGTATTAGATTTCTTTGAGAATCACTTTTGCATGCAGCAGATATCTTGATCGTTATTAACAAATTCAGCAACAAACTCTTTACCAGGTCAAATAAACCCCTGATAAGTAAGGAATCATAATTTCTCAGAATGCCAACTTCTATAAACATTTTCTTGGTGATTTTTTGTTTGAAAGCTTTCCTTGGTACAAAAAAAGAAAAAAAAACACATATAGGTGAATCTCTTTGCATTTCTAAAGAAGATCAGCCCTGAAATTTTTAATTAATGTCAACTTGTATCATTTTCTTTCAGTTACCAAATAAGATACAGCACTCTATTTTTCTAAAGCTCTGTAGATGATCTTTGCAACTGCCAGGTAACATTGTTCGACAGTTTCACATCTAGAAGGCAGGAGTTTGGATTTGGGATATGTTCCGACATCACCCTCCCTCCTCATGATTATTTGTGCTTGGCCATGCTAATATCATGTTTGGGAGTCAGTAATGGGATGGAGTTACAACTGCTATCCCCGGCAGGAGGCCTGAAGTGAAGTTTGAGGGAGATCAATGCAATCAGATAGATTTCTATTCTTTGAGATATTGGATTAGTTCTGGAAATACGTGGTGTGGACTTCCTTCAACATCCGTCATCCAATAACCACTTCATTCCACAAGGATCCATTTTTCCATCACATCTCTATATTTCCCATGCACCACCCCACCCGCTTAACTCTATATCCCTGGAGTCTCATATCCCTCACCCCTATTTTCTTTCACTCCCATTTCTTTCATGCTCCCTCATCACTCACTCCCCTACAAACTCTCCTAAGCTTACTGTATGAACGGAACATTCACTGTGTGTTCTATGATTGATGTGGCCTTCTGCCTGTATTGTGCCATAGATTTTGAGTCTCAGCTTATTAAAGGATATTAGTGAACAAGAAGTGGTTTTACTGCGATCAATGATCACTACATAAGGCTAGCTTTCAACTGTGTTTTTTTTCTTTCAGCAATTGAGTTCAAAGTCCATCAGCTGTGAGAATGTTATTTGAATCCATTTCCCCAGGACATCAAATAAATTATGTGATCAAACTTCGAATAAGATTTTCTGTTACTGCAAATCATGAATTGTTGCAAACACCTCCAGCTCCATTTTGGAAGGATGAAGACACACAAATGTTTATGGCTATGGTTGCCTTTACCAGTGGTGATATAGGCCTTGCTGTGTTCTGAGGTTCGATTTGTAGCTGCAACATTTAGCAGATTACAGTGATGACCTCTTTTGTCAAGATCATGCATGAACAAAACCGAAAGGAAATTGTTTTAGGAAACATTTAAGGCCATCTGTCAACTACTCAATGCCTCATCAGACAATCATAGAATCATCAAAAGAAGTAGCATAAAAAAATTCAGCCAATTGAGTCGGCATCTACCGTCTGCAAGAACAATTATGCAAGTCCTGTTGCACCGCTCTTTCTCTATAATGTATTCCGCTTCAGGTGCTTATTCAAGATTCTTTCGAAAGCCACAATTGAGATTGCCTCCATGACACTCTCAGGCAATATATTCAAGATTTTAAATGCTACATTAAGCAGTAAATGCATAAAAGGGTTTATTGACACAGAAACATAAAAAATAGCAGCAGGAAAAGGCCAATCAGCCATTCAATATGATCATTGTGACATACTTTATAAGATAAACTGTGTCTATCAGGAAAAGAACAACTACACTTGGGAAGTATTAACCAGTCATAGGATGTGTTGAATCGCTGTTCTGGAGCTAAATCCACATAGTAAGCAGTAATGTGTCTTGCTCTTAAGTATGTTGATGTTTCACAAGAGACACCCCCCTACTCCTCCATACCTGAGATGTAATGTTACAAGCTATTAAATATGGTGTAATAAAGCTGTACTGTTTATAAAATTGAGATCTACTTTTCAAGGATTCAAGTGAGCATCCTTCTTCACATGGTATCAGTGACGAAGAATAATTTGAAAAAAATGGATTGATGGTTTTCAGCCAAGCCTTATAGTGACCTGAACACCATAGCCAATGACAGAAATTGTGGCAGAAATGGGTGTGAAGACCAATGAGGCCAATCTTGACATCAGGAGCAAATTTAGGCTGAAAGGAGGGGTGAACTCGCAAGGTAGTGCCAAATTGCCAGTCAAGTGGAATATAGCTTGTTAATGCTTTATTAATGCCACAACTCACCTCATGTTCAGTTCTCTCTCCTACAAATGTGCTGAATGAGCTGAATATTGAGAATTGTCAATATGGAGGTCAGAGCAGGTATGTGGTGGCGATGGTTGATAATGATCTTTGAAAATAATCTGGAATTAAGAAGTCAGCCTAATATGACCATGTAACAATTGTCATAACCCATCTGGTTCACAAATGTCCTTTCAAGGAGGAAATCTGCCATCCTACTTGCTTTGTCCTTCATGGCTCCATACTCATGAAATTCTTTTTGTAATGATATGGAGATGCAATCGATACAAGGACAATTAGGGATGGATAAAAATACTGACATTGCTAAGGATGTCCACATCCCATGTGAGAAGAAACAGAGCTCAATAACTAGGCCTTAACAGTGAAAGTGTGACCCAAATTATTCCACGGCAGTTGGATTAGATTCAGAATTGAAGGATGCTACCTGCTTTTGTTTAAGTATCTATTTGAAGTGCCTTCACATCACTATCAAGTAAACAGCAATTTCATGTTCTGCAGAATATTTACTGATCTAATTTAGGATTTCTGCTCTCTCTATTCCATCAGATTGATAGTTTGTACTGATTAATCTGTCAGCTCTTAGTACAAGGACACTGAGCATCTTTTATGGCCAGTAGGATTTCAGTGTGAATTGATTATGCTGAGTTCACAGTCTTGACCCTCATAAAGTCATCCTCCAACAATTTCAAACATGTTTGGAGTATTTATATATGGCATGGAAAGCAAATTACAAACTGATGGGAGTAGGCTGTTGATTATAGCAATTTTAAACTATGTAGAGAATGATCGGCTCATCAACCCATAGGCATCAGTGGAATAAACACTATAGATTCCTTGAACAAAAACAAAGTTGCTGGAAAAGCTCAGCAGGTCTGGCAGTAGAGAGCTGAGGATGTTTCATTTCATCTCTGGTTGCAATGCCCCAGTTGTTGTCCCATTTAAAGATTATCTATATCAGGTCAATACAGAGGACACTCTGTCTTATAAAAATAGCGAGAAAATATTAAATACCTGGTCCGTATCTCAAAGAAAAGGGGCTTCAGTGCCATGGTGTTTGTTTGGCCCAAACCTTAAACTGATCAGAAGTGGTTGTAAAGCATCTTACAGCATTGCTTTGAAGAACACCTGGGCAGATTTTCGCATGTCTTGGCCAATCATTGACCCTCACTCAATTTATCACAAAAGGGGTCTTGTCATTACCACATAGATTTGAGAGAACTTGTTGTATGAAGATGGACAGTTAAATTTCCTATATTAATAGTGACTTAATTTCAAAATTACACCATTGACTGCAATTTTTTTTAATTTTTCACGTCGCAGTATGAGTGGCAGTGAAGAGTAAAGTCTTGAATAAAGCAGACAACAAAATTAAAAGTGATTTCACAGCCTCCATTAAATAAAAAAACACACAATATTTCTCATTCCACTGTTGTTGCCTGACCTACTGAGTGTTGCTTGCATTTTTATTAGATTTCCACTCTCTGCAGTGTTTTCTCTTTTTCATTTTAGCACCACTACTGTGCTGTTTTTAATGCGGCTGAAAATGACTCATAGAAGTCAATAACGTATAAGCAATCTGAGAAAGTAATTTTCAATCCAGTGAATATACAAGACAAGGCAGAATAAGAAGTCACCACTGCTTCTGTACAAAGAACTAAGAAAAAAAGCCTCAGTTTAGAGAATGATAGCAGATGAATGGATCATAACTTCTAGTCATTATAAATAATCATATCACACACATAGATGCTGAAAATGAGTCGACAGGTGCATTAATCAAGGGATTTTGATTAGAATACATTTATTATAAGTGACAATCTTTCAGTCACTCATTATCTTCCTTTCAATAGATACTGACCATTTCACCAAACTCTACTTGTGCTGAATGTCAATATATTTTAATTTGTTAACTATTAGTTCTCAATTTTGTGTAAGAAAATGAAATTCTAAAGGATATGGTTATCGTTGGAGGGAAGAATATTTCCAGTCCAAAAAAAGTTCATTTCTGAAATATGCAATAAATAATTCCCACCTTGTAGGAAATATTGTAGCTTTTACGAATTACTTTTACTCTTACATTGGTTACATGTCAACAGTAAGCTGGGAAATGGCATTGAGAGCCATAGAGTCATACAGCATGGAAACAGACCTTTCAGTCCAACTCATCCATGATGACCAAGTTTCCTAAACTAAATTAGTGCTTTCTGTCTATGTTTGACCCATATCCCTCCAAACGTTTCCTATTTATATACCTGTCCAAATGTCTTTTCAATGTTGGAACTGTATCTGCATCTACCGCTTCCTTCGTTCATTCCACATCCAAACCATCCTCTGCGTTAAAAAGTTTCTCCTCAGGCTTCTTTTAAATCTTTCTCCTCTTACCTTAAAATTATGCTGTCTAGTTTTGAACTCACTTGCCTGTCTACCTGTGACACAATTTTCAAAGAACTATGTACTTAAACCCTTAGGTCTCTGTTCTACAACATTCCCCAGGCCCGACCACTAACGGTACAAGTTCTGCCATTGTTCGTTTTACCAAAATACAACACCTCACATTTAACCAAATTAAAGGGAACCTACCACTCATTGACCCATTAGCCCAATTGATCAAGATCCCTTTGTAATCTTGATAACTTTTTTCTTCACTCTATATTATTTGCCAATTATCTGAATGCTGCGTTCTGTAGTTAGCAAACATTCTGCCAACGTATGTAATTTTCTCTCAGCAGATGTAACTTGCAAGAAATGTATCGGCCATGGTGCAGATGTAAATCACTGCTTAACCTTCTCAGCTCCACAGAAGATTGTCTGAGTTTCATTCACTCTCCAAGTAACATAAATCCTTCATTTTCTACTCAGTCATGAGACTTGGTCTTCACTGCATAGATATATTGCAATATTTAATTGGAGGTAGTTGTAAGCTGCCTTCTAAAGTGCTGCAGCCCATGTAGTTTAGGTACATCAGAGTGCTGTGTAGAGGATAGCTCCAGGATTTTATCACATTGCAGTGAGTTTGTGGCAATGTAGTTCCAAATCAGGATGGCGTATGGCTTAGAAGGGAATTGTAGGTGGTCACATTCAGACAATTCTGTTATCCTTGTCCTTGTCCATAGAGGTTGTGGTTTGAAAGGTGCTGTCGAAGGAGCCTAGTTGAGTTACTGTTGTGCTTCTGGTAGATAGTATGCAATGCACTTCAGTGATGGAGGAAGTGGGTTTTGAAGCTTGTGTAAAAGATGCCAGTCTAGCTGTACTCATCGAGGCAATAGCAGTATTCAATTACATTGCTGACTTGTGCTTTCCAGTTACTTGATTCTATTCTGGTAAATATTTTGCACACCATCTCAAAGACTTTAGGGAACACTTAGAATTGAACACGTTATTTCAGCTGATGAGTCAGAGTGTTAGAAAGATTCAGTTTGATTCATTTTGTTCGTACCCTCATAAATAAAGTTTTTTTTTACAAAAAAGTTGATCAACTTGTCCTGTTATGCTCAAAGGTGTCCTCTCATTCCCTGATCAATCTGTTTAAAATTATAACCCTTAAGTTTATGAAATAACAAAGCGTAGAGCTGGATGAAAACAGCAGGCCAAGCAGCATTGGAGGAGTAGGAAAGCTAATGTTTCAGGTCTGGACCTTCCTTCAGAAAATTTCTAAAGAAGGGTCCAGGCCCAAAACATTAGTCTTCGAGCTCCTTTGATGCTGCTCGGCCTGCTGTGTTCATCCAGCTCTACACCTTGTTATCTCAGAAGCACCATTAAGTTAATGCTATATTTAATAACAGTGGAAGAATGAAATGTAGAGCTGGGCATTGTGCCCATGAAAACTAACATGATGCATTTGGACAATGTCACCAGTAACATGTAGTCTATAGACAGAAATAGGAGGAGCCTAGAATAATTATTTGTGGGGGGCACAAAATCCAAGGACTTTGATGCGGAAAGGGAGAGTGGAGGCGGAGCCAGAGTTTAAAATGCCAATGGGGCCAAAGGCTGCTTCTTCAAGACTGAGTGCTGACCGTGGATTTAAAGTTGAGATGGACTGTAGCAGAAGGCAGCAAGAACTGTTAGCAATATCGACAAATATGGGGAAGTTGGTGGAAGCAGTTTAGTGAGAATAAGGTAGGGAGAAAGAGAAAGCTTACATGGAGAATATAAACACTGAAAGGGCCCGAGGGCTTCACAGGAGAGAATGTGGAGAAAGCTGCGAAGTCAGAATTACAGGAGCGAGATTTTGAGACAGTGTGGTCCAGTGGCTTGTGCAAGAAAGGAAGCTGTGGAGGGAGAAAGCTGCAAGGTCAGAATTACAGAAGGAGCGAGATTTAGAGACAGTGTGGCCTAATGGCCTGTGCAAGAAAGGGAAGTTGTGGAGGCAGCTGGTCAGATTGTCGTAAACTTGCTGACAAGGAAGCTCCAGAGCTCCTTGAATTTGTTGTTTGAGGTCAGTATGGAGTGGACAGGAAGAAATGAGGCCTTCAAACGGCTGATCCATCCCTCCTCACCTAGTCATAACAAAATTTTGATTGATTACTTGTTTTTTTTTAATTTAAATTAGGTCATAGCATTTTGGGTCTACAAGGTTAAAAGAAGAATTGATGCAAATGGTCATGTAACTAGCGTTTGGTGTCTACCTGAAAGAAAGCCTGGATTATTTAATTGTTAGAAATCCGAGGAGGACTCAGATAATTTTCATGAGAAGGAGGTGCAAGGTATTTATGCTTGGGAACAATGTCTGCTGATAGTCCACTAAAATTCTTCATTGGTGTTATAGCTGTTAAGTAAACAACTGTAAACCATTCCGTTATTTGGATGATGAAAGGAGGATCAGTCATAATTGGCTCCCACTTCGATACAAAGCTAATGTATTTATCACTGCTATGAGAAAACAAGATATAGAAAGCCATTTTAAGATCAGGCTACAGGCTTACTTATGAATAGCACAGATCAAGTATAAACCGCAACCAATTTTGAAGTAGTGAGTAAGAATTAGAACTGTTCAGTCCTGCAGCTGAATAAAAGCAAATGCTAAGTCTTTCATTCATTCCATAAACACAGTGTACAATCAAGTTGAAAACAAAATTTGTAAATTATTAAAGGATTCTGGAACAATCACATTTGTTAAAAGTGGAGGAAGTAGTCAATAATTCATTCCTCACTCTGAGACCTAGTCCTGAGATTAGAGGTTACCCAGCTGGGAAAGTGAAAAAGAGGCAACCCATAGGAAGTTTTGAACATCAATGAATGGTTAATGATAAGATCCACAATTACAATTCCATGGAGAATGCAATGCAGAATAAGCAACAAGAGCAGTTTGTTTCTATACTTTAACGAGTAAGTTGTTCCCAAAAGACAGCAGCATTTAATCAATAGAATTTTTGATCATTTAATTCAGGAAAGGGTTTCATTTTTTTTCAGAAAACTGGAAGTTCAAATTTTACTTGGAAAGATACCAGTCTCTACAGAAATTTGAACCATGGGAACAAAGATTATTATATAAAATTATTAAATGTGAGAGAAAGATAGAAATTGGAAACAAAATTGATACACAGTCTTCAATGTTATTGTTAAAAGGCTGAAGGAAGGAGTCTGAATGAGAATCGAATAAAGAATGTGAAAAAGCAGATGTAATTAAATCCCATGTGGATTCCCAATATGACATTTCCTACATTCCCCATACTTCTGCCCTCAAACCCCTTCTTCCTCAACTGCAACAAGGTTAGAGTTCCCTTTGTCCTCACATACCACATGACCAATCTCCAAATCCAATGCATCATCCTCCACCATTTACACCACCTGCAATCTGACCCCACCATCAAAAAGATATTTCTTTCCCCACCCCTATCTGCTTTCCACAGGGAACTCTCACTGTGTGGCTCTCTCATTAGCTCCACACTTCCCACAAACCTTCCCATCATACCCAGAACCTATTTCTGCAACTGCAGGAAATGCTACACCTGCCCCTACAACTCCTCTCTCACTTCCGTCCAAGGTCCCAAACAATCATTCCATATCCAACAGCAATTCTAACCTGGTCTATTGCATCTGTTGCTCCCAATGTGGCATCCTCTATATTGGGGTGACCAAGCTCAGAATCAGTGACTGATTCATGGAGCATCTATGCTTGGTAATGTCCAATCAATACCACCCTCCAGTTGCCAGCCCTTTCAATTCTCACTCCCACTCCCTTGGCAACATGTCCATCCTGGGCCTCCTCCACTGTCAAATTGAGGCCACAAGTAAACTGGAGGAACAACGCCTTATACTGCGCCTCAGGAGTTTACAATCTAGTAGTGTCAAATAGTTCACCAATTTCAAAATCTCCCCATCCGCAGCTGCATCCCATATCCTGCCCTCCCACTTGCCTCTACCTCCTCAACCTGATACAACCTGCCCATCTTGACTCCCACCTATCTGCTCCACCCTTCCCATTGACCAATCTCTACAACCCCCTACCTGCATCCACCCATCACCATCCCACCTACGTTTCCCCCAGACCAACTCCACCCATTTATTTTTGAGCTCCCTTTCCTCACCCCAGCCCTTATAAAGGGCCCAGAACCAAAATATGGACTTTCCTGCTCCTCAGAGATAATGGGAACTGCAGATGCTGGAGAATCCAAGATAAAAAAATGTGAAGCTGGATGAACACAGCAGGCCAAGCAGCATCTTAGGACCACAAAAGCTGACGTTTCGGGCCTAGGCCCTTCCGAAACATCAGCTTTTGTGCTCCTAAGATGCTGCTTGGCCTGCTGTGTTCATCCAGCTTCACATTTTTTTATCTTTTCTGCTCCTCAGATGCTTTTGACCTGCTGTACTCTTCCACATTTTATCAACTCTGACTTCGAGCATCTGCAGTCCTTACAATCACTCAGTTCCTTTTAACTGGCATCTCCCTGATGCCTAGTAAGAATCTCACCCCATTAATTGTGAAAAGCATAAAGGATAGAGTGAGATCAACATCAAAATTGCTCTTGCCGCACTCAGCAACCAATTCTTTGACACGTGTCACCATAGGCCATATCATTCAGACCATTGTAAGATCCAGACAGTATTTCATGATGACGGCCCTTCATAATCTGTCTTGTCTTTCCATATCTACAGTCTTGGATGCCACAATATCTATTCCAAATTGATTGGTGTAAAGTTGCATGTATCTTACTATCCCAATCGGGGTAAGTGTGGGAGGCATTAATAATCATAATATCAGACGTTCTTTCAGGTAATGTTTTCAGAAATGATCTCATCAAACAATTGTCCAATGTGCATTTTTTTGGGGTTATTACAGTGGAATGCTAATCACAGTGGCAGAACATTCTGAGAATATGCCTTGAAGCAGTTTTTGATTTGGCCCATGCAAAAGTGAGCCTCAAAGATTCCAGTGGCAATAGTGAAATTGGTCCTGAGATCTAACCTCCCACACACCCTTCACTCTGTCAAAGTTCAAAGTCAAGCTGTTTCAACAGATTTTTATTAACTCAGTGAGCTCATAAACGATAGCCTTTGTAAAATGTGATTCAATTTTAGTTCGCTATTTAATACAAACAAACATTTATTATTTGCTTTGTGTGCAATCCTCTACCTAAATTATAAATTTATTTTTTTAATCAGGGCTGGTTGCAACGTCAATTATCTTGTTACAATGTTATCATCAGTGACTCCCTGTGGAATTAACTTCACTTCTATATTAACTTAAATTGAAATAGAGCTCCTTCGATTTATTGATTTTGTGTAATGTCTCAGCCATTGAAAAGAACAATGGAATCCCAACTATAAGTGATGAGATCAAAAGAAAAGAAATCACCGGTTCCAAGACAAAACTTCGACATGAACAGCTGCCAACAATTAGAGAAGTGGAAAGGGAGATACTGAGAATAAGATTTAAATCATACGGTCCAAATTGCATTAGTTTGTTGAAGCTGTATTGGATAGGCTGCTTCTGTTCACTCTTTTCAACATAATTTGGTTTTCTTTACCTTTGTGCTTCAATTTTTTTGGAAACACCACAAATGATAGGCAGGGAGCAGCTCTTATAATTAACTAACAATAGGTTTGAAAGAAGAAATCTGTGTAATATGAACCATGAAAACATGTCTAAATGCTTCAATTTCCAAATGTACAGACCCCAAGCCAGATTATAAGTTAGAATTTTCCAAAAGCTGATGGGTGCACAGACTTTCTCGCAAACCTTTCCAGAGATATTATTACAGACCTCAGAAGGGCTGGGACTTGAACCTACGTTAAGTGGCATTAAGGGTTAGAATTGCACCACCGCACTATAGAGCCCCCTTTTCCAATGACTTTATGGAATGTGGGTGAAGTCACATGATGCCCTGCTAAGGAGTTAGATTGACATAAAAACAAAAGTTACTGGAGAAAATCAATAGGTCTGATAGTGTCTGTGCAGAGAAAACAGAGTTAATATTTAGAGTCCAATTGCCCTTCTTCAGATCAATACGTGGTGAGGAATGGTAGTAAGCGTTCAGAGATTTGTCACAAATACATAATTGCTTTTAAATTTTATTTTAGAAGAAGCTTTTAATTCATTTTATTCTTTCATGGCAAAGCAAGCATTTGTTGCTGACCAATTGCTTAATTATCCTTAGGCTGAGTCACTGTTTAAAATCAAACAAACTGGTGTGGTCCTGCCGTTAGATGCCAGCCAGAACAGTTAAGGATGTCAGATTTCATCCCCCAAGGGACATTAGTGAAAAATGATTGGTGATAATTTCTTGCTCATCGTGTTTGAGACAATTATTTCAATTCCAGAACTTATTAATTGAACTAAAATTCTAAGAGCTGCTATTGTGGGATTTGAACCCATAACTCCAAAGGACTAGCTGCCCTGTAAAACTATCACTACACCATTATCCACCCCATAAGAGGAATGAAGTTATTCAGGTAGAAGTTCATCCTTCATTCAAATAGGGCATTATGAATCAGCAGCTTGTTTTTATTCCCCACATTAGACTATTTTCAACCCCAACCTTTCGAGGAATGACCTTTGAAGTACTCTTGGCTCTGTGGGTTTAATAGGCTGTATGATTGTTTTCTTTTCACAGTCATGTTATTAGGTCAGAAACAAATTATTGTTAACCTCACAATTGGGGTATTAATAATGCCACATGTCTGAGCATTACAGGCTGCAAAATATCTGTGGCTCAGTGGTTAGCACTGCTTCCTCACAGTGCCAGGGACCCAGGTTTGATTCCCACCTTAGATGACATTCTCTGTGGAGTTTGTGCATTCTCCCTGCGTGGGTTTCCTCCAGATGCTCCAGTTTCCTTCCACAGTCCAAAGATACGCAGCCTAGAAGATTGTCCATGCTAAATTACCAATAGTATCCTGGGATGTGTCTGCTTGGTGGATTAGTAATGTTAAATGCAGTTATAGGGATGAAGTGGGTCTGGGTGGGTTGCTCATTACAGCATGAGTATGGGCTAAATGGTTTCTTTCCACACTGTAGGGATTCTGTGATTCTAATATTGCATATGCATTTTCACTGGGAATTTTCTTGTTGCCAAAAAGACATTTTAACCCAATGAAAACATGGCAATACAGGAAAATTTCAAAGCGGTAGCTTTACCCCTGGCTTTCTGTTCTCGTATTGTCTTCCTACCATAAGTTTAACAGATGCTTGGAGCACTCACACTAGTCTTTAATTTTAATTTTTACTTAGAATGTAGATGTTGCTGGTTCTAACCAAATTATTTTCTACTCCTGTTTGTCTTTGATGGAATTTAGTAGAATGGTTTAGGAAAGTCCTTTCGGAAAGAAATCTGCCTTCCTTATGTGCTTTGGCTCACATTTAGCTCCAGTCTTGTAGCAATGTGGTTGACTCTTACTTGCCCTCTGAAATGGTCTGGCAAGATACTCAATTCAGGTCAGTTGGGGGGCAGGGGGAAACAAATTACCTTGACACCAACATGTACATCCTGTGAAAGACTAACGAAAGAAAGACAAGATGTGAGAAATAGTTCAGACATTCCTCAATTTCCCCAAAGTATGACTTTCTCTGATAACCTCCTTGACAGTCTTTTTTGAACGATATCTGTCAATCATTTGTTAGATTCACACTGTCATTGAAAGTTGATGGCCATTCACCTATCAATTTTAATACAGCAATGTTCTTTCTGAAGCAATAGATTGATTGATTTTAGGTACAAATTTTACAAAGCTCACTAATGCAAAAAGCTGTTACATTTAGCCATATTGTTTCCTACCACTTTAAAAAGCTTCTTCAAAGTGTGGTAATCCTGTTTATTCTTCCTTCCAAAAATCACTTGCTCCTAAAAATATATATCATATATTTATTGACTATCTTCTCACACTGTTGTTTGTTATATTTTCTGAAGATGCAAGCATTTTAATTGTTTTAAAATTCCTTGTGACCTTAATAAAATGTTTATTTCCATCCTCTTTTGGGAAATAACAAAATAACAACGTTCTTAGCAATAAATAATCAATCAATGATGCCCACTCAAAATTTAGTCATTAGTTCATTCCTAGGTCCTGACTCTATTTATGCCTTGGTGCTCCCATTTATTTTAGTCTTTGTTATTTATTCACCAGATGAGGATGTCACTGGTCATCATTGCCCATCTTTATTTGAGAAAAATATTGTAGAGTGATAAATAGCGATTATGTGTATTTTTTGCTTGTGTGTTTTTGCATGTAGCAGAACGAAATGTCATTTGTTGTTTGCTTTGCCAAATGTACAGCAAATCTAAATATTTTAAAAAATAAAATCAGGCTATCCCCTTGCCCATCACGCTGCTTAGTTCAGTATTGTCAACAAATTTGCCCCTCCTATCTTTCCATCTGTAGCCATTTCCAAAAACCGAATTATTCTAATTAAAGCGCCCATTCCCACCATCCATCTCAAGCATCTGTGTTGCTTTTCAGTTTTTTTTCCTCTTTGTCATTAAAAGATTGAATCTCAGTCACCGTCAGTTGTGTTTTTTTCAAGTTCTGGCAAACACTTTTGGATTCCCCTCTTCCCTTAACTTTGTTTCCTCTCTTGTCAGCTCATGGATTGCTTCCTGGTGCTTTGAGCTTCTCAAACAGAGTTCGTGTCAGAAATTATTCAGCTAAGTGTTGATTCCAGAAGGTTATAAAGCACACCTCAAATAACAAATCTTCTTCTGAGATAACAAGGCATAGAACTGGATGAACACAGCGGGCCAAACAGCATAAGAGGAGCAGGAAAGCAGTCATTTCGGGTCGAGAACCTTTTTCAGAAATGGGGGAGGGGAAGGAGATTCTGAAATAAACAGGGAGACAGGGGGAGGCAGATGGAAGATGGATAAAGGAGAAGATAGGTGGAGAGGAGACAGACAGGTCAAAGAGGCAGGGTTGGAGCCAGTAAAGGTGAGTGTAGGTGGGGAGTTAGGGAGGAGATAGGTCGGTCCAGGGAGGACGGACAGGTAAAGGAGGTGGGATGAGGTTAGTAGGTAGGAGATGGGAGTGGGGCTTGAGGTGGGAGGAGGGGATAGGTGGGAGGAAGGGCAGGTTAGGAAAACGGGGATGAGCTGCACTGGTTTTGGGATGCGGTCGGTGAAGGGGAGATTTTGAAGCTTGTGAAATCCTCCTCCAAAAAAAGTACCTATGTCAGTGACACCCACTTCCCCCACCTCCTCCAAAATAAACCTCTGTAACAAATCCTCTTCTATTGTTTTGCTTTTGTTTCTAAAATCATACTGATGGGGTTTAACCTAGCATTTTTATGTCTTTGCTTTTGACAGTGGCTATTGTCCATCTCCCATTCAGACCCATTTGGCCATTTTAAAAATTTCTTTACTGTTGTGCATGACTCGAAGAGAATCTTGAAAAGGTCATTTTTGAGCAGCTACTAACGCCCATTTTTATGATATTGTTAGAAGTGAATGCTTCTAGTTTAACAAAGAAATTGTTCAGGCAGCTCCATTGCAGTCACAAAAATATGATAAATGTCCATTAGATCTGCAAAGAAAGGGAAAATTCTCCAGAACAGCAGCAAAGTGAGAGAATCACAACTGCTACAAAATAAAAATATCAAAAGAAAATAAACCATCCAATCACATTAGTAAACCATGACAAGAGATATTGTACAAGTGAAAAGATTTAATTTTAAAGATGAGCCAAAGAGAACATAAAGTTAGATACCATAGGTAAATCAATGCTTGAGGCGCAGATGTGGAAATTAGATAGTAGGTCAAAAACGTTTTATTCATTCAAGGGCTGCAGGCAGTGCTGACTGAACCATCACTCATTGTCCATTCCCAGTTGCCCAGAGGATGACTAAGAGTCCATCACAATATTGTGGGTCATGAGTCAGACTTAGATCAGACCAGATGAGGACAACACACTTCCTTCTCAAAAAGAAATAATGGGAACTGCAGATGCTGGAGAATCTGAGAGAACAAAGTGTGTGGCTGGATGAACACAGCAGGCCAAGCAGCGTCTCAGGAGCAAGAAAGCTGATGTTTCAGGCCTAGGCCCTTCACCAGAAAAGTGGGATGGGGAGAGGGTTCTGAAATAAATAGGGAGAGAGTGGGAGGCGGATCAAAGGTGGATAGAGGAAAAGATAGGTGGAGAGGAGACAGTCAAGTTAAAGGGGTGGGGTTGGACCCTGTAGAGCTGGTCTAGGTGGGGAGGTAGGGAGGGGATAGGTCAGTCCGGGGAGGACGGACAGGTCAAGGGGGTGGGATGAGGTTTGGAGGCAGCGAATGGAGGTACGGCTTGAGGTGGGAGGAAGGTTAGGGTTAGGGTTAGGGTTAGGGTTAGGGTTAGATTAGGGTTAGGATTAGGGTTAGGGTTAGGGTTTTGCTGCACCTCCATTCCCTACCTTCTAACCTCTTCCCGCCCCCTTGACCTGTCCATCCTCCCCAGACTGATGTATCCCCTCCCAACCTCCCCACCCATACTCTCCTCTACAGGCTCCATCCCCACTTGTCTGTCTCCTCTCCACCTATCTTCTCCTAAATCCACCTTCAATCCGCCTTCCCCTCTCTCCCTATTTATTTCAGAACCCTGTTCCCATCCCCCATTTCTGATGAAGGGTCGAGGCCCAAACTGTCAGTTTTCTGCTCCTAAGATCCTGTTGGTCTGCTGTGTTCATCCAGCTCCACACTTTGTCTTCTCAAAAAGACATTAGTGAACAAATATTTTTTTCCTAACAGTTGATAATGGTTACGTGATCACCAACAGGCTAGCTTTTATTCCACATGTTTCAAAAACTGAATTCAAACTTCCCCTCCTGCCATGGTGTCACCTAAACCGTGTCCACAGAACAGTAGACGAGGATTTTGGATTGTTAGCCAGACAACCTTACCACTACACCAGTCCACCTCTGTCAACTGATCAACCAATTACAATTCTTTGGACAACATGAAACATAATATCTGATGTTATTGCTCACCAAGGAGTTAAATAAGCTGTATATACATTTAAAGAGGCACTGAAAGCCTTTAGTAATTCTTTGAATCCCAGAACTGATAAAATTCTGAAAGGAGCAAAATTTAACTGCTGAATACAGCATCTAAGAGTATGGAGCAACTAACTCCATGGAGCAATCCATAGATGGTTTAATTAATTATATCCATTGGTGGTGATAGAAAAAGGAAGATGTCAAAGGTAGGTTCTTTACTCAGAGAGTGGTAAGGGCGTGGAATGCCCTGCCTGCAACTGTAAGTAGGCTCGCCAAGTTTAAGGGCATTTAAATGGTCATTGGATAAACATATGGATGATAGGTTATATGGGCTTCAGTTTGGTTTCACAGGCTGGTGCAACATCGAGGGGCGAAGGGCCTGTACTGCACTGTAGTGTTCAGTGTTCTATGTTCTATGCTCTACTGATAGAGAGATGGAACAGTAGTGACTTTAAGTCAGAATTTACAAAAGATCGAAATTACTCTCGGCATTACTGATGAGTCTTTTTGTCAGAATGACTACAGTCCAAGGAAACTGTAATCCAGAGGAAGCCATCCAGATGGTGAATGAAGTGAGGTCAAGAAGAAACACAGATCAATTTTAAGGAGAAAAGATCAAACTTGGAAATCTTTGGAATACGTTCAGTTCTTAAGGTCCAGAACCATAGAAAAAAACAGATGTGATAAGCCAAAGCAATTGTGTCGGACAGACACCATTCAGAACAAATCCTTGCTAACTCCATGGAGCAAAGAAATGTCATAGGTATAAAGAGTGCTCAGTTATTCAAATCAAATGATTTTATTGTAATGTAAATCAATAGGCCATTGAAAGAAAAGTGCAAAACAGGCCACAGGAAGACAAACAAAAACAACTGTTTGCACAAAGGTAAATGATCTAGGATAACAAAATGTGGAGCTGGATGAATGCAGCAGGCCAAGCAGCATCTCAGGAGCACAAAAGCTGACGTTTCGGGCTTAAGTGGGAGACAAAACCAAAGATATCGGTGACCCAGGCAAAACATTTTGCTAAGTTGGCAATAATGACAATGAAATTTATAAATTTATAAATCAAACATGCAAGCAAGAGTCACAATATTGTCAGATAAATGAGCTGAGGTAACAGTGCTCAGAACTAACAGGAGTTCAAATAAATGATTCAGGGACATCGCATACATGAGAACTCTCCAACACAGGGGATACCAAATATTAGAAAACCTATATATAATTCACAACCAAGAATTCTCACTCTTAACTATAAAAGCATGTATTGACTGCAATCTCATTTCAATACAGAAGTGGGGTTATGAATAAAACTACAAAGGACAAGCACTCAGGGAACAGAAGCAGAAAATGTTACAGAACAAAAAATACAGAATCTTGAGGTTAATCACATTGGAATTAGCAATTTGTTTACAGCATCAATGAGATGTAAACCTGTGGTGTACTGGTTCAACAGTGATATTTTCTTGAAATATGTTGATAAAGGAAATGCACCTGATACGAGACAAACTTCCTCAAAGGGATAATGAGTTGAAAGAGATGAGTGAAAAGTGGGTGTTGTCATTGTATATATCGATACTGCCTTTAGGTCTGTGAATGATATTGCAGAGGAGTAGCATGTAAATAAGGTTAAAGGGGAGCCTGAGGAAACATCTTTATGGAATCCAGTTTTATTTTAAACAGGAGCCAGAAGTTATGATCAGAAAATTGTAGTTGGAACAAAACAAGAGCTATTCCACTGGGATTGACAATTGAAAACAAGTATGTAAAGAGAGTTGGAGGCGATGACTTTACAACTTGAAAGAGGCTTGCTTGTGCAATCAGAAACAAAAATTACATTTTCAAAATATATTTCTGCGCTTTGAATTCTCAGTTGAAAATCTATTTTCACATTTCCACATTTTATGCTCTGTCATTTTTTAAAAAAGTACTTTAGAAAAGAATTGAAAAGCAGTTACTTTTAATTGAGAAATTTGGGTGCCTTTATTTATGTGTCTGTAGTTAGCTCAATAGTCATTCAGTGTGTTTCCCAGTTAGGCAATCAGCTATTAATTATCCCAATCCAAGTTGTCAGTGTAGTGTCTAGCTGGAGGTAAAATATGCAAATTTTATTCGACAATGTTTAGAGAGAGACATCATTTTTGATCTCCCACCACCTCTAAAGACAAGCAATTCCAATTTGCAATTGTTTAATCCATTGGAAATTCAGTAAAGGGAAACTGACAGAGGGTTATTGTGAAGTTAGATTTGCAAAACTTTGACAATGATACATGATTAAATTTACTCTTCAGAGTCATATTTGTGTGTGTGTATAATGCTATTTCAATAGCCCCCCATGCAAAGATAAGATTCCCAGTTCAAAGCCATACTAAGCACATTTAATTCTGAGTCTCAATTGGGTCTTGGTAATGGCTGGGGACTAAGGAGTGTACTGTCCTCAAAGTTCATCAGAATGATGAAGTCATCAAATGAAAAAATGATTGAGGTTCCCAATCGACTTTGCTGGATATCCTTTACCTCGATGCCAGGTGAGGGAATGGGATCACGTGGAATACAGTGCTCATGAAGTGGCCTGTCTAATTTGGTTAACCAAATTTTATTTTCCTTGACTTTAAACCATCAGAGACTGATCTGTTTTGCTCCTTCATCATGTTTCCATTTCAGTTTGCCTATCCGTGCATTAATTTATGACTCATATTTAGCTTTTATGTCTCATCAAACTTTTAACTACAGAAGCAGAAGAGGCTCTTGGGTTTATTTCCCATTTAACGAAAATGTTTTATCTGCAGCTTAACCCCATCACCTCTGTTACATCACTCTTACTACCCTTGTTCTAATCCACCTCCCATTTGTCATTAGGACATTTTGCAGATCACTCTTTTATTTTTACTGTATGTTTTCCTCCCACTTCTTGACTCAAACCCATTATGTTCACGTACCATATCCTTTAGTTCTGATGCAATATTAACTCCTGAAATGATGAAGTGACTCCATAGCTGCTGCATGACCTCCATAATTTTTCAGACGCTTTGCTCCTGGTTTCCAAGATCTGTTGAGTTTGATATTATGTTTAGTATGCTAGGTGAGCCCCTCTTAAATGACGTGAAAAAGCAATAAATAAAATTTTAGTGAAATAGCAGTGTCATTTTACACATCTGAACTGTTGCAGCAAGCTCCATCCACTGACACAGCATATTAGAAATTCAAATCTTCACACATCATTAAAATAAACGCCTGTAAAATCACGGGCAGCATGAGCCTGGCTATCTGATGTGCTCCATTAGCCTTGAGGCTTCCTGCCTACAGAGTGCACTCAAAACAATTCCTCATGTACAAATGTAACTAGGAAGCTTTTCATATTAACGTTCTTCCTTTAGAAATAACGAAGCTTAGCAATTGTCAGCTCCCAAAGCAGCAATGTACCAGTACATTCTGGTGTTGAAATATCTCTCAGTTATGAAAACCATCCTCGTTATTGTATTTTCATCAATTTCTTTTTTTTTGTTAACATCATTAACTCATTTAAACAAGTTAAGCTATCTGTTAAATTAGCACAATCAGGAATTTGCCATAAACTTGTCATTTGACTGATTAAAAGTAATCCACAGGGCAATTAAAACCTCTCCTATGTTTTAACGTACTTATTTTAGAAAGGAAATGTATTATTCTGAGATGCCAAATAATAATACTGTAACACAAAGTCTTTCACACGAAATGAACATCAGTGGTTAAGGGTGGCAGTTACTGTCCTTCCACAATTGCACTTGGACTGAATAATTTCCTAAGAGAGTCAAGAGGCAACCTTGTTGTTGTGGGTGTGGAGTCACACATAAGGCAGATCAGTAAGGATGGAAGATTATTCTTCCCCGAAGGGTATGTGTGAATGAGGTGTCGCAACTGTATGTAGTTGTTATTGTCACCATTAAATAAGAACGCCATTAAATTGAAGCAACAGTTAGCCATACAACCATTTCAGCCTACTGTGATATTCAATAAGAAAATGGATGGTCTGCCTTTACATTATTTTCCTGCTCTATCCCCATTTCCCTGTAATAATATGTAGAAATCTTTCAATCGTAGATTTGAAGCTGGTGCAAAGCTGGGTCTCCATATACCTGAGGGGCTCCTATTCCACAAGATATAAGCAGAGGAGGGCTCCTGCTGGAGCTCCTCTGCTCTGCCTGTTGTTTTGCTTTGCTCTTTCTTTTTCCTTCTTTTTCCTCTGTTTTTTTTTCTACTTCTCTCCCTTCATCACCAGAGGGAATACTAATATAGCGGCAGGCACTGACTGCAAGTCCCTGGATCAGCACTCTGGCTGCCAGCTCCAACCCGAAACATCATCTTTCCTGCTCCTCTGATGCTGCCTGCCCTGCTGTGCACCTCCAGCTCCACACTGGACATTTTTAAAATGTTTGAATGAGATCATTTCTCTTTCTTCAAAACTCCAGTGGGTGTAAGTCCAGTCTATTCAATATTTCCTCATTAGTTAACTCATTGATCCCAAATTTGGTGCACATTTACAGCTCTCCTTTCATGTCACGTATATCTTTCCTTGGGTAAAGAGAGCAAAACTACATACAATGGAGCGGCACGGTGTCTCACTCGTTAGCACTGCTGTCTCACAGTTTCAGGGACCTAGATTTGATTCCAACCTCAAGCAACTGTCTGTGTGAAGTTTGCACATACTCCCGGTGTCTGCCTGGGTTTTCTCTGGGTGTTCCGGTTTCCTTCCACAGTCCAAAGAGATGCAGGTTAGGTGGATTGGCCATGCTAAATTGCCCATAATGCCCAGGGATGTGTAGGTAAGGGGGAGGGGTTCTGGGTGGGATGCTTTGAGGGTCAGTGTGGACTTGTTGGGCTGAAAGGCCTGTTTCTATTCTGCATGGATTCTATGAATACTCAAACTCTGATATCATCAAGGGAGTAAGAAACCTTTACTATTATTTGCCTTCCCAACTGCTTGCTGTTATAATAGAAATAATGCGCTAAGGAAGCTTACAATAAGGTAACTAAGTAATGATCATTCTCAGATATAATGGGAACTGCAGATGCTGGAGAATCCAAGATAATAAAGTGTGAAGCTGGATAAACACAGCAGGCCAAGCAGCATCTCAGGAGCACAAAAGCTGACGTTTCGGGCCTAGACCCTTCATCAGTGAGGCTTGGCCTGCTGTGTTCATCCAGCTTTACACTTTATTATCAATGATCATTCTCAATTGTGTGTAAATCTATTTTCAACTCCAGC
Organism: Stegostoma tigrinum; assembly: GCF_030684315.1. NCBI lineage: Eukaryota > Metazoa > Chordata > Chondrichthyes > Orectolobiformes > Stegostomatidae > Stegostoma > Stegostoma tigrinum. The sequence continues at coordinate 107,167,426 of NC_081358.1, read as the reverse complement.
TCATTCATATGCAAACATCTATTCATTGACAGGCCCCAGTATCTGGCTGTACATACAGGTTTGAGTGAATTCACTTAAAAATGCACTGCATCAATGTAGCATACTACAAAATTATTCTGATATAAAAAGAATCAAGAGAAATGCTAAAATACCATAATGACAAATAACAAGCACATTCTCGACTTTGTTAGAAAATGCACCATGGCCCAGTTAAGTACATGCGACTGAAGGAGAGTTTGGTTTTACATGGATTTTATGTCAGTTACGAGTTCTATTTAATTGCAAAATAAAATCAACTTTATTCAGCGTGGCATATCGAATACAGATTTATCTGTACTGTCAAACTTTGGACTTTACCTGTCACGGTGTTTAAATGAGAAGTTTCCATAGACGTGTCAACAGAGATCTAGATTGACTGTAAGATGATTTTATACCATTTCCAATGACAATGCCTAAATTTAAAGGGGAAAAGAGACATTCAAGGCTCATCACTCTATGAGCATTGCATTGTCTGAAAATGGTACAGTGAATGAACTTGACATCTTATTGGAGGACCAATATACAAATTAGAGTCCCTACAGTGTGGATACAGGCTCTTCGGCCCAACAAGTCTACGCTGCCCCTTGAAGCATCCCACCCAGACTCATCCTCCTATAACCCACACACCCCTGAACACTATGGGCAATTTAGCATGGCCAATCCACCTAGCCTGCACATCTTTGGACTATGGGAGGAAAATGGAGCACCCAGAGGAAACCCATGCAGACATGGGGAGAATGTGCAACCTCCACACAGACAGTTGCCTGAGGCTGGAATTGAACCCTGATCCCTGGTGCTGTGAGACTGCAGTGTTAACCACTGAGCTACCATGCCACCCCAAATAATGAGCAAATAACTCAGATATAGAAAAAGTTTGCACATGGCAAGTTTTTAATCATCTGTAATGTATCACCGAAACAGGTGTGAAAGCATATTTATTAGTTCCTTGCGGAAGAGATTATAGATATTTCAAAAGAAGAAATTTGCAGCGCAGAAAGGAAAGAGGGAGGTGGTTAATTGAACAGACCTTTCCAAAAGCCAAAACAGGTAAAATAAGCTACAAGCTTCTATGAGCCTATAGATAATGTTTATGTAAAACCATTAACATTTATTTGATTATTTTTCCTCACATCACATCCATTACCATAGAAATATCACAGGAGTAATTTTATTTGAACAATAAAGATTAAACCATTCCAGTCATTTGAAATTACACTACAATTTAACACACTGGCATGTTTATATGCTACAAAAGAGCAAAACCAGCATTCATTGGTTAATCTTTATTGATAGTGAGATCCTCTGTTAAGTGCAAACAGTAAATATCATTCAGTAATCATAAATCACCTGACAAACTATCATACTTTGAAACATGTAAGGTGATTAACTTTAGGAACATATCTAATGCTAGGTGAAGGTGTGAAAATTAATTTTGAGTCATTTTCCAAAAAGGGTGGTAAAAATGATTATGATTGGAAATTGCAATGGGACAGATGCATTTTAGAGCCAAGTTTAGGATAACATATGAACACTTTGTGGCAATATTATTGCGGTTTGTTACTTGGCTTAAATTATATGAAATCATTACCAGAGCTGAGGGTTCTAAAATGTGTGACTTTTTTTAACATCGCAATGACTCATGCTCACTATTAATGATGAACTTCTTCACAGTGCCCTTATTCTGTAAACTGTGTATTAATTTTATTTTTAGTCCTGACACACCAATTACCCTCTTGTACTTGGCTGGGTTAATCACCAATAATGAATAAGACTCAACCTCTCAAACCTTTGTTAATGCGCACATCAAAAAAATGATTCATGCAACCATGATATCCTGAAAACTGTTACAGAATATTGATTAATAGTCATCTTGACAATTTAATGCTTTCTTGTCTCTAAATCTGAATATTGATCTTATCCCAAAATGCCAAGGAAGCCCAACAGTTTAATGATCAAGCAGGCACAGCATTCAGTGACGGAGAATGTCTTCTTTTTAGCACTCTTAAGATTACTGATTTTCACTTTTTTCCCACATAAAAATTATAAAAGTTTGCAATAAGCAATAAACCTGGTCAACTTGTTCAATTTAAAATAGTCATAGTTTTCCAGATCCATTTAAGAATGGAAGATATGAATGTGAGACAAACTTTCATTCAAAGCAAGCTTGGAAATGAAGATTAGAACACAACGAGAAGCTGGATGAACACAGCAAGCCAAGCAGCATCTCAGGAGCAGAAAAGCTGATGCTTCGGGCCTACTCCCTTCATCAGAGAGCTCTCTAGGCCCAAAACGTCAGCGTTTCTGCTCCTGAGATGCTGCTTGGCTTGCTGTGTTCATCCAGCTTCACGCTTTGTTATCTTGGATTCTCCAGCATCTGCAGTTCCCAATATCACTCATTAGAACACAGCAACAGGGCTGTGCAGAGGTGAGCGCTGATAATACCATGACTCATCATAATTCCTGCAGCAGCAGAAATAAGTAAAGAACAATGGTTGAAATTGAAATCTTTGGAAACTTTTAAGAAAACCAGGAGCTATTTCTATTTATTGCTGTTAAAATTGCACAACTTGTTAAAGGGCTGCAGTTACAATTAATGATAAGATAATTGATGTATTTTAATCAATTAACGTATTCTGCCTAATTATAGTCAACATTGATTTGGTGGAACCTTACAGAGACCTAAGCAATGTGGACTATGGTGAGAGATAATGGGAACTGCAGATGCTGGAGAATTCCAAGATAATAAAATGTGAGGCTGGATGAACACAGCAGGCCAAGCAGCATCTCAGGAGCACAAAAGCTGACGTTTCGGGCCTAGACCCTTCATCAGAGAGCCCTGTGGCCATTGTACCAGAGGGGATGCAGATGTGACTAACAATTAAAAATGCAATAACACTATGATTCAACGTTTAACCAAGATGCAGAGGTTGTCAAATGAATGAAAGACACTTGATAGCTTTTTTTTTGTATCTTAAGAAAAATTGTCAGTTCAGTTGGAAAAGAACAGAGGGCAGTAATTTTATAAGGGATGGAGGGATGATCAGAAATGGCCTTAATTTGGAAATGGCTTGTGAAACTGCAAGGTTGAGAATTCATGCAGACTGGAAACAGCACATTATGGCAAGGCAGAAATTTAAAAGCTTTTGGAAGAAGAGCCTTTGAATATATCAGTACAAAAACAAACTACTGCATTTAGCAAGATTTTGATCATCCTTATATTCACAGTCAGCAAAAGCATGGGAACATCATTACCTACAAGTTCCCCTTGAACTCACACAGTAGCCTGACTTAGAATTATATCACCATCCCCTCACTGGGTCAAAATCCTTGAACTCTCTTCCTCACAGCACTACCGTGTTCCCATACTCCAAGAACTGCAGCCGAAAATCAACACTCACAAATATGAATTAAATAGATAAAGTATTTTACCCCTCCTCTTCTTGTCTCTTAACTGTTTCAGTTTTGCCTCTCAAAAACAGTTCTAATCTCCTTCCAAGTGATTAGTGAATTTTGCTTATGAAAGCTTTGTATAAAATAACTTCCTATTCCATCTATGTTCTACATAGGAAGTTTGTTTCTCTCATTTTCCATTTAGTTCTTTTTATATTCATTGAATCATTGAATCATGTAATACAGAAGAAGCCCTACATACAGAAATGACTCAATGTCTACATGAGTCCCACTTTCATGCACTCGGATCTTGCCCTTGCACATCATCACTCTCGACATATGTTTTAAAAATTGTGAACTTTCCCACCTCAAACTATCCTTCTAGGTCATGCATTCCAGATCCTTACCACTCTCTGGATGAACATTTTTCACCTCAAAACCACTCTAAACATCCTCTCTTTTCTCATAAAATTGTGTCCCCCTGTTATTGATCTGCAATTAAGGGGAGCAGTTGCTTTCTATCCACCTGTCCAGGCCTTTCGTTAGCTTATGCAGATCAATCGGGTTCCTTCTTCACCTTCTGTGCGCTATAGAAAACAACAAAGTTTATCCAACATCTCCTCATAACTAAAATGATCCCTCTGAGGCAATATTCTGGTGAATTCTACCTGCACCCACTTCTGGTGCATTTACATCCTTCCTGTAGTGTGATGGCCAGAACTGCAAATAATACTCCAGCTGTGGCCTGAGAAGTTTTGTGCAGGTCCCGCATAGCCTCCTTGCTCTTACAATCAATGTCACAACTAATGAAGTAAGTGTCCTTTGTGCTTTCTTAATAACCCTGTTAATGTCTTGCCACCTTTCAGGAGCAGTGAACAAGAACCCTCTGTTCCTCTGAACTTCCTATCATCCTGCCATTCACTGAGTAGTCCATTACCTTGATATTAAATATCTCACATTTATCAGGAATAAATTCCATCTACCACTGCACTGCCCATTTAACCAATCTATCCATATTTTCCTGTGACCTAAGATCATCTTCTGCAATACTTGTGTCATCTACAAACTTACTTATCATCTGCATATTTTCTTCTACATTATATGTAAACAATAACTGAGTCAGAACTTAATCCTGCAGTCCACTATCGGAGTCTGGGCTCCAATCAAACTAACAGCCTTCTACCAGCACCCTCTGTCTCCTACCACAAAGTCAATTTAGAATCCAATTTGCGAAGTTACCCTGGATCAATTAGTTTTTACCTTTTTATCAGTTTCACTTGAGGTACCTTGTCAAAGGCTTTTCTGAAATCATTATAAATTGCATCATTTGTACGATCCACATCTACACACCTGATCATCTCCTCAAAAGATTCAATCAAAACTGTTAAACATGACCTCCCTCTGATAAAACCTACCTGGTTATCCCTGACCAAATGTTATTTCTCCAAGTGGAGATTAAATCTCTTCTTCAGGTTTTCTTCAATAGTTTCATGGCAACTGGCTTGTAATTCCCTGGTTTATCCCTAATGACCTTCCTAAAAAGTGTAATCACATGAGCTGCCCTCTAGTCTTCTAGCACTTACTCTGCGGCCAGAGAGCTCTACACATAGATTGTCCCCTCAGTTCTTAATGTGCTATCCCTTTCCCTTTGATATACCTATAGAGTGTTATGACATTTTCCCTAATCTTACCCTCTAGTGTTTATTCATTTTCTTTTTTCCTCTCCAAATGGCTTTCTTAAAATCCCCCCTGCACTTTCTATACTCCCTGGGCCTTCATTGTTCTTTTATTCCTGTTGAAAGCCTTGCTTTTCCTCCTTATCCAATCTTGAATATTCCAAGACATTTGGGGTTCTCTAGGCTTGTTGCTCATACATTTCACCCTGACAGGAATATGCTGGGCCTTTTCAAATGCCACCCTCTATTCTGATGCAAATTTACCCACAAGTTGCTGCTGTGAGCCTACTTTGGCCAGATATTGCGTTATTTCAATTAAAAACTGCCTTTATCTCATGCAGAATATTTCCTTTTTTGCAGACTCTGTCTTTCCTTTTCCATAACAAACTTAAAATGTAGGGCATCACAAAATTGCTCTCTCACTGCCAACTCAACCACCAGTCTCACTTTGTTCCCAAAATTAGGTTCTGCACTGTATTGTCCCTCATTGGATTTTCTACATGCTGGCACAAAAAATTCTTCTGAACACACTTCAAGAAATCTGACACCCCTTTACCTTATGACTAGCCCCATTAGTATGAGCAAATTTGGAATCCCCTGATATAATTACCTGATTATTGTTTTTACAGATTTCAGTGAACCATCTACGTATCTGCTCCTCTATTGCCCCTTGACTGTTTGGATGTCTATAATAACCTTCCAAAATGTAACTACCCCCATTTTGTTCCGAAGGCCTAGCACAAAGCTTCATCTGAAGACCCGATTGTTCATCCCTCTTTACTGCAATAACTGAATCTTTAATTAATCAAGCGACAGCAGCTTCAACTTTATCTTTTTTAGCGAAACAGCTTTATCTTTATCTTTAGTGAAACATGAAACTGAATAAATGAGTCCCAACCCAGAATGCCAACTTTTCTGCTCCTCTGATGCTGCCTAGTCTGCTGTGTTCCTCCAGCTCCACACTGCATTCTCTCTGGCTCCAGCATCTGCAGCTCTTTCTACTTCTAAATGACCAGCTGGGTCTGAGTGGCATCACTCTCTTCTACTGCTGTTGGAAATTGAATAAAGGCATAAGAAATAACTTAATCATGCGGGAGGCCTAATTTCAGAATCCCTATAAAAATGGAAAGAAACTCAGAATTTGTTAGAAAAGTTTAGCAGATCTGGTAGCATCTGTGAAGAGAAATCAGAGTTAACGTTTTGGGTCTGGTGACCCTTTGAGGGCAAATCGCTGTTAATAGAGACGATTAGTGGCATACTATGTGATTACAAGACCTGTTGTGTAGGGTAGGGGGCTAGGTCATGGGAGAGTTCAGGCCCTAAAATTATTGAACATGATATTGAGCCCAGACAGTTGCAGGCCCCTTTAGTGAAGGGAAGGAAGCTGCCATCCTTACCTGGGTCTGGCTTAAATGTGGCTCCTGACCCACAGCAATGTGGTTGACTCTCAACTTCCCTCTGGGCAATTAGGCATGGGCAATAAATGCTGCCTAGCCAGTGCCACCCCCATTCCATAAATGAATAAAGAAAATAATAAATGAAAAGCTGCAGGGAAGGTGCCATGGGGTTGTGGGAGGAGCTGGGAGTTAAGGAAGAGTGGACCAGGGTGTCCCAGAGGGAACAATCCCTATGGAATTTGGACAAGGGAGGGGAGTATGTGTCTGGTGGCGGCATCTCACTGGTGACGGTGGTAATGACAGTTGATGATCTCCTGGATGTGGATGCTGGTGAGATGGTAGGTAAGGACAAAAGGAATCCTATCGCTGTTGCAGGAGGTAGGAGAGGGGCTGAGGGCGGACATGCTGGAGATGAGACGGACCCAGTTGAGAGCCCTGTCGACAATGGTGCTAGGGAATTGCAGCATAAACTGGGTGATTACCTTGAGCAGGAAGAACAACACCTCATTTTCTGCTTGGGGGCTCAGCAGCCCTCTGGGCTCAATATCAGGTTCAATAATTTTAGGGCTTTTACTCTCCCACATCCTAGCCCCCTACCTCACACACCAGACCTTGTTATCACATAGACTGCCATTAGATACTACCTATTGTTAGCCACTAACTGTCTCCGTTAAAACTATTCACTCTCCTCGCTAGATCATTATCCACTCCTCTGTCTGTCTAACTGTACTTGTCTCTCATCGAACTCTATCTTCTCCTATCATTTAGTCCTTACCCCCGCTCCCAACCCTATATTCTGCATATAAACCAACGTTTTCCATGCTACCATCAGTTCTGAGGAAGGGTCACTGGACCAGGATGTTAACTCTGATTTCTCTTCACAAATGCTGCCAGACCTGCTGAGCTTGTCCTGCAACTCCTGTATTTGTTTCAGAATCCCCACGGCGGAATGAACATTTTCTTTTTGGAAACTTTAAATGCAGGTTTAGTTCTCCAGTGATAATTTGCAGGAAGTCCTATTACATCAACTTACAGAATTTGCATAGATGGTAGGTGCATTTTCATCAGAACCCCAAAATGCCCTGGAAATTTTAAACACGAATCAGCCCCCGTTCCTAAGTTGAATTCACAGAAATGGTGAGAAGCTGATTCTCCAACTATTCTCACTTGGATTTTTTTCTGATTAGCTCATTGTGAATCTGTCAGAAAAAAATTCATGAGAGAAGCAGCCTGTGATCTGGTCAGCAGAAAGAAGTTATGTGGTAACCGTAAGCGTGGCTGATGAAGGCAGCAAAAAGGAGGGTGGACGGAGTTGCTGAGGCTCAAGGTAGCATAGCCACTTAGGCTGGAAGTACTGGGATGGGAAATCACAGAGGGGAGCACAGGAAGCAAGGCTGGGAAGGCCAGAAGTCATCGGGAAGAGTGGTAGAGGCTTGGGCCAAGGGAACAAGGCTGGCCATGCCAGGAAGCTGAAGGTTGTGTGGGAAGTAAGGCTGAAAAGGGGAGTGAAGAACTACAAAGGAGAGTGAGGGCTTGCTTCAAATAACTCCACTCAACTACTAGCCAAACACTTCAGGTCTGGAACTTCCAAACTAAAACACTTACGCTGAGATAACCTATCATCTCATTGCATAACAACAGTCCATGTCAGGCTTCTATTCAGTTTGGCTCAGGGAAGTCCCCTGCAACAGAGAGGAGAAGTGGCATAGCACAGTGGTCAATCCATAACAATGGATTTACAGGAGCAATTTGACCAGGGAGGCTGAGGAGAGTAATGATCATGAAGATAGTCATACAGTACGAGCAAGGCAGCAAGATTAATGTAAATAATGTTGAAGAAAATAGATAGATAGAGGTGATGAAGTTTGAATAACTGATGAACACAAAAGGTGGATTTGCTAATGTTGGCAGAGGGGACTGATTGAATCGAGGGTAATGCAAAGCTGTTAAGACAGTAATAGAGATGCTGTACGTTCAGAGACAACGACTTTTTGTCTGAGCAACTTTTAAGCTTGTTTCCCAGACAATGATTTGATCCTACAATGCATCTCCAGAGCAGACAACATTTAACTGCACCATTGTGAGATTTCCAGTTTTCCCCGTCCACACAGAGCTAATGAGCTGAGCTGCATGTTATTTCTGCACAAAACCTGAATCACCTTCTGTTGAGAAAAATAAACTTTTTTCAGGCCTATTGTACAGCATGAATTTCAGAATGGATGTTTTTAACCTCAATGTCAGACAATTGCAGATTTTAGGTCTGTTTGTGAGGCTTATTAAACTTACTGCAATGCAACAGGAAGGAGTAGGCAATTGACAGAGGTTCAGTTTTTCAGATCAGATATTCGACCTAAATCCCATTTCCCTGCCTCAGGTTGACAGAAAAGTTCCCTTGGCACTATTTCGAAGAAAATGGAGATTTCCCCAATGCCCAGGAAAGTATCCATAACTCAACCAGCATCAGTAAAACAAATTTCTGATCATTACCTCTATTTGTGTTCCCCTGCTGTGTGTAAATTGGCTTCTGTACATGCTGTTCTCAGAAATCTCAATTTGGCAGCCAAACCAAATTTCTTTACAGGGACCGCTGAAGTGTCATAATAAATAAATGTCTCAATCTTTCCTCCCTGCTCCACAATCTGTACTAGAGTTTCTGATGGCGACCTCTTGGCTTTTTATGTTCTCGTCTTGGCCAGTTATCAAATCAAAATTGATCTTTGGTTTGGATTTAGTGTGTTGGAAATGTAAGCAGTAAGGTATAGTCCTTGGTATATGTTTCATATTTGTGGATGAGAGAAGGCAAAGAAAAGAAAGTAATTTGAAGGGAGATCACAACAGGTCAGCTCAGTCTGGTAGAATGTTCCTCCTGTGCTATGTGGGAATTCAGGGACACTTCCAGTGCCCAGTAGGACCACTTGAACAGAAGTGCCATCAGATGCAACTACTGGTGGCCCCACTTCAGGAGTTGAATGGTGTTTGGAGTCATTGTAGATATTAATAGATATTTCATAAAATAGACTGGCCACAATGCAGGTAAAGAGGAGTTCATGGGCAGACAGTGAAGAGGTGGCCATTGAACAGAGTGAAATAATTATGAAAGCCATTCAGAAGCACCCTGTGGTCATCTCCCCATCCAGTATATTTTCCATTTGGATGTTGCTGAGCAGATGGTTTTCCAGAGAAAAGAAGCAACAGCCACATTTGTGGCACCAGTAGTGGCTGAACTGAACAGGAAATGTACAGGAAGGAGAGGAATGCAAGGGCATGGTGTTTTGGGTGAGGTGTGTGGCAGGAGTGGGAAAGCAACAGTAATAGGAGATTCTGTTGTAAAAGTAATGGATGGAATTTTCAGCATCAGGGTCAAGAACTCACTTGAATGGCTGCGAGATCTTGCAAGGAAGAAGGGAGAACAGCCAAAGGTTTTAGTCCAAGTTAGTGCCAACAACTTAGGTAAAGAAAAGGATGAGATCCTGTAAGCAGAAGTTTGGGAGTTGAGAAATAAATTAAAATACAAATTTCAAACATAGTAATCACAGAATTACTCCCAGAACGAAATGCTGATAAGATTAGAAGTAGGAGAACACACAATGTGGCTAGAGGGTTGCCGCTTGAGAGAGGAATTTAGATTTCTGAGGCAACGCGGCTGACTCTGTTTGAAAATGGGACCTGTACAATCTGCACAGGTTGAATATAAGCAGGACCTAGATCGATAGCTTAATAGGGTGTTTGCTCGTCCTTTGGGGAGAATTGAAATGAGAGTGATGGGGAACAAGGAACTGAGTGTGGGACTGGGGAATGAGAGAACCATAGAAATGATGCAGAACAGCAAGGCCCATCTTGTCCATACTAACTCAAAGACACCTAGACGCCCTCTCTGGACAAGAGAAAAGGAAGCAAAGATGGAAGTAAGGGAAAGAAATGGAAAGAAAAAATTGAAGGTAGTAAAAACAAGGTGTAGAGTCATACACTCATTAAGGTCTACTGCACAGTCAAAAGCAAATGACTAACTGTTCTAATCCCATTTTCCAGCACTTAGTTCATTATTTCTGTATGCTTTAACATTGCGAGAGCATATCTAAATACTTCTTAACAGTTATGAAGGTTTTACCTACACCCCTCTTACGGTCAAAGAATTCCAAATTCTCACCATTCTTTAGGTGGAAAAGAAAGTTTCTCACATCCCCTCCAAACTTCCTGTCCCTTACCTTAAATTTATATTCCTAGTCATTGAAGTTTCCACCGAGTGGAAAATTTTCTTCCTCTCATTCCTATCTATACCCCTAATAATTTTACACCTCTCAATCTTGTCCCTCCCTCAGTTCCCACTGCTCCAAGGCAAACCAATTCAGTCCATCCAATCTCTCTCCATAACTGACACTCTCCAGCTCAGGAAATATCTTGGTAAATCTCCTTTGCACAATCTCCAGTGCAATCACATCCATCCGATAATGTGGATTCTAGAACTGCACACAATACTCTAAAGAATGTTTTATACAACTCCAGCATAATCTTCCCGCACTTAAATTCTGTTTCTTGGCTAATAATGGTAAATATCCAATATTTACCAATTTATCTACCTGTCACGCTACCTTATGGGACTGGTGAACATGCATGCCAAGGGTCCTCTGATCCTGGATGCTTCCCAGAGTCCTACGTTTCGTTCTGTATTCCCTTCTTTTTTGGTCCTTTCAAAGTGCATCACCTCACACTGACCATTATAGAATTCCATTTGCCACTGGCCAGCTCATCTATATCCTCCTGTAATCTAAGTCTATCCTTCTCAATTTTTGCATCATCTGCAAACTCATTGATCAACTCTTGTGCTTTTCACTAAATTGTTTATGATTACCACAAAATAGCAATGACCCCAACGGTTATCTTCATGAGCGTAGACATCCCAAAACAAAGAAACCTTTCAAATATCAACTTCCGCTTCTGGCTACTCTGCCAATTCTGGACCCAATTAGCCCAATTTCCTAGGATCCCATGCACTCTTACCTTCAATATTAGCCTCCCTATGGACCTTTTCAAAAGCCTTGCTGAAGTTCATGTGGACTACATCAAATGTGTTGCCCTCATTTACATTCCTGATCATTTCTTCAAAATATTCCTTGCTCCTTAGCTCCATGAAACTTGATCCATCTCCTGCTTTTCATCCTTTCCTTTCTTTCCTGAGCACTTTGTGCTGAGAAGTATTTAACACTCAGCCTTGCCCTTTCTTATTTTTACATCCAGAACATTATGCTCCCACTTGGCAAGTGCATCTGCAACTCACCAGCTCAGTTATCATGCACCATGTTTTCAAGTCCATGCAAAGTACCCCTGATTTTGAGTTCATTTCTTTCTCCCTTACTCTGACCTCACCTATTAACACTGTGTTTCATTACACTCCTTCACACCCAGCATTCTGATATTTACAGAATCTCTACAGTGTGGAAAAAGGCCCTTCCGCCAACAAGGCCACACCAACCATTAGAGCATCCTACCCAGATCCATCCCCTTATAACCTACCCAATCTACACACCCCTGGATACTATGGGCAATTTAGCATGGCCAATCCACCTCGCCTGCACATCTTTGGACTGTGGGTGGAAGCTGGAGCATCCGGAGGAAACTCACTCAGGCACGGGGAGAATGTGCAAACTCTACAGAGACAATCGCCCACGGGTGGAATCGAACACAGGTCCCTGCTGCTGTGGAGCAGCAGTGTTCACCACTGAGCCACTGTGCCACCTCAGCAAAAGAACCCTTCATCTCCTAGTTCTCATCCTCATACTGACTTTATTTAAAACTTCTTTGATAGCATTAGGAAAAGACCCAGCAAGTTTTGGTTAGCTGCAAACTATTTGATCTGTACATGTTCTACTTTCCTGGGGCTTGTCCTATGTTTCAAGAATTCAAAGTCTTCCTCCTGCATGAACCTTCCACCCAAATATTAGTCTCTGTGCTCTTTCTGTTTTTATGCTCACTTTCACCAGAAACTGGAGCAATTTACCAGATCTTAAGGTCCTGCTTGCTTTTTTTTATTTTACCAAGCTCTTAAATTCTCACAGCAGGAATAGATATTATTTTCAAACTAATTGTTGGTTCCAGTGTGGCTCACAAGTGCTGTCTGTTCACCCCCCCATGTGCCCTGCAGCTCATTCAGCGTCATCAATAACTCTGGCACTAGGAAGGTAACATACCTGGTTTCAATTTGTAGAAACAGAAGTGCCTCTCTGTTTCCCTAAATGTTGAATCATTCATAGCTGTGGCATTTTCAGTCCTCTTTCTACCTCTCTTATGAAGTTAAGAAACCTATGCTATGCATTTGGATCCATGAGAACAATCATTGCTATCAACATTCAGAGCCGAGTACCTGTTGAAGAGCAGGACACAAGCAGGAGACTACCCATTCATTTACCTTTCATTTCTGACTGATTGGGTTGTCCCATGTATTTTCTCAAGCTGCAGAGTGAAGCATTTTTAAGTGTGCTACTTATGGAGCTCTCGGTTTTGAGCGTACACTGCAGAGATGATGCTCAAGTTTAAAACTTAGGTCAAGCTGACAATGTTTCCTGCACAAATGTTTATTCAGGTCACAGGAAATGGCCTGGAATTATCTCTTAATGTGTGACATGGATTCTTGACTTTGAAGCAGCCTGGCTATTATTTCTAGGACCAAACACTGGAGTTGCTAGAAAACATCAGCAGGCCTGGGAGCGTCTGTGAAGAGAAATCAGAGTTCAAGTTTTGGGTCCGGTGACTCTTCCTCAGAACTGATGATAGCTAGGACACTTATGGTTTATATGCAGAAGGGAGGGTGGTGAGAGTTGGTAGAGAGTAATTGATAGGTGGGGATAGAGCCCAAAGAGAAAGAAGAACAGTTGGACAGAAAGAGGTGTCAATACTGAACTGGCTAGGAAGGTGAATAGCTATGAATTGAGACTGTGAATGGCTAACAATAGATAATATGTAATTGCAGGCGATATGACAACAAGGCCTCGTGTGTGGGGTCAGGGTTAGGACATGGGAGAGATCACGCCCTATAATTTATTGAGCTTGATATTGAGTCCAGAGGGTTGTAGGGTCCCCATGTGGAAAATGATGTGCTATTCTTCCAGCTTGTGCTGAACTTTGCTGGAACACTGCAGCACACTGAGGTAGAGATGTTGGCCAGGGAATAAGGTGGTGTGTTAAGGTGGCAGGTAACGGAAAACTCAGGGTCTTTTTTGTGAGTAGAACATAGATGTTCTGTGAAGCAGTCATCCAGTCTATGCTTCGTTTCCTCAATGTAGAGGAGACCACATTGTGAGCAGCGAATGCAGTAGACTAGATTCTGGGAAGTGCAGGTGAAGTGTTGCTTTGCCTGAAAGGTATGTTTGGGCTCTTAGATAGTGGAGGGGGGGAGGAGGTAAATAAGCAGGTGTTGCACCATTGCTGGTTTCAGGGGAAGGTGCTGTACGGCCGTGGGGGGTGTTTGGGGTGAAGGAAGTATGGACCATGGTGTCCCAGAGGGAATGGTCCCTGCGGAAGGCGGACAAGGGAAGGGAGGTGAATATGTATCTGGTGGCAGCATCTTGCTGGAGGTGGCAGAAACAGCGCCTGATGATCTTTTGGCTATGGATGCTTTTGGAATGGTAAGTAAGGACAAGGGGAAATCCAATTGTTGTTGCAGGATGGAGGAGAGGGGATTAGGGCAGAAGTGCGGGATATGGGTCAGACCCAGTTGAGGGACCCGTTGACAGCAGACTGGACGACCACTTTGCAGGACATTCACATTCTGTTCACAAAAAGACCCTGAGCTACCTGTTGCCTGCCACTTTAACCTACTACCCTGTTCCCTGGCCAATTTCTCTATCTCAGGCTTCCTGCAGTGTTTCAGCGAAACACGACGCAATCTGAAAGAACAACACTTCATTTTCTGCTTGGGAACCTTGCAGCCCTCTGGACTCAGTACTGAGTTCAATAATTTTAGGGTCTAAACTCTTCCATGTCCTAGTCCCCTTTCCGACATGCCAGCCCTTGTTACCACATTTACAAACAAAAACCAAAAGAACTGTGGATGCTGTAAATCAGGAACAAAAACAGAAGTTGCTGGAAAAGCTCAGCAGGTTTGGCAGCATCTGTGAAGGAAAAAACAGAGTTAACGTTTTGGGCCCGGTGACCCTTTCTTATCACATAGTATGTCATCACACACCACCTGCTGTTAGTTACTGACTGCCCCCATAAATAACTATTCACTCTCCCAGCCTGATTGTTATTAAAGCCTTTGTCTATCCAACTGCTCTTCTCTCTCTTCAGGTTCCATCCTATCGCTTACTCCCCACCCCACCCCCCTCACTATCTTCTGCATATAAGCTGACGTTTTCCCACGTACCATCAGTTCTGAGAAAGGGTCACCGGACCCGAAATGGTAAGTCTGATTTTTGTCTTCACAGACACTGCCAGATCTGCTGATCTTTTCCAGCAACTTCTGTTTTTGTTCCTGATTTACAGCATCCGCAGTTCTTTCGGTTCCTCTTTTAACTCCTCTCATTTACTTCAGGTCAGAGGTGTAGCTATGGGTATGGGCCACAGTTATGTCTGTCGCTTCGTGGGTGGGTATGCAGAACAGTCCTTGCTCCAGTCCTATTCCGGCCCCCGCCCCCCCAACAACTTTTTCTCCAATATGTCAATGTTATTATCTGTGATGCTTCCCTCTCTCATCTGGAATTGGAAAAGTTCATTGATTTTGCTTCCAATTTACACCCTGCCCTCACTTTCACCTGATCTATCTCTGACTCCTCCCTTCCCTTGCTCGACACTTCAGTTTCCATTTCTGTGGATAGACTGGCCATTAATATCCTCTATAAACCCACCGACTCCCCAGCTACCTGGACTATACATCTTTGCACTGTGCTTCCCGTAAAGATTTCATTCCATTCTCTCAGTTCCTCTGTCTCCATTACATATGCTCCGATGAGGCCAACTTCAACAAGGGAACCTCCGAAATGTCCACCTTCTTCCTCAACAGAGGATTCCCCAGGACTGTTGACGAAAGGGGTTTCAAACGGATCCAACCTGTCTCCTGCGTTCCACTCTCACATCTTGTCTGCCCTCCTGCAACAGTGATAGTGTTCCACTTATCCTCACCTACCAACCCACTAGCACCCAGCTGCTGTTTCAGCCATCTCCAGGGAGATGGCTCCACTGCTGTTCTCTCTCTTCGGGCTCTATCCTAATGCTTACTCCCCACCCCAACTCCTCCCTACTTTCTGCATATTAGCCATCACTTTCCCAGCCACCATCAGCTCTGAGGAAGGGTCACTGGAACTGAAACATTACCTGTGATTTTTGTCTTCACAGATACTGCAAGACCTGCTGTGATTTTCCAGTAACTTCTGTTTTTGTTTTTAAGTTAAACGCGTAGTTGTGAGTGAAGACGAGCTTGGACAAGCGAGGGAGGGCGGCAGTAGTTGGGGATGGTTGATTCATTTGCTCCAGGAAGAAGTGGGGAGCTCTGAGATAATCCTGAGAATCCATGTTTATGGCAAAGAGCAGACCCTGGAGCCTGCAAAGTGGAAAGTATAAAACTGGCATAAAGAGTGTTTTGCTTATTTTTTAACCTTACTCCTGCTAACAAGAAGTTATCACAGTAATGAACATCGCAATTGTTAATAAAACCTTAGTATTTGTCATAAATCCAACCACAACTTGCAATAATCTTTACTTAAAGAAGCTCTTTCCCCTTGTGCATTGAATTTTCACGTGAACCAAATCACCTTCTACACTTAGTCTACCCTCAGTCAGGTATTTACTCCTGATTATGACACTGTTACTGACCATTACAAGGAAAATCTTTATGATAGCTTTCTTTCAGGGAAGCAATTAGCAATTTGCTTCACAATTGATTGCAAAATCTGGACTTGTTATATTGTGTTAATGGTTTTGCCAATGTGCCACTGAAATCGTCCATACTCATGATGGGAATTGATGACTAAAAGCACACTTTCTAATTATTTACATGTGCCTTTGTGCATAATGTTTTCCTCATGAGAAAGGAAGTTTTATAACAGAGAAATACCAGAAGGTAGAAATGTGGCTGTTTATTTCTGGATACCACCATAGCTATTGAGCTGACAAGTTCAATCTCACTGATTACAAATAAGTTTGACTATCAGGGATGAACAACAAATGCAAGTCTTTCCAGTAAAGCTCACATCCCATGAAAGAATAAAAATGTAATATGTTTTTATTCATCATTATTTTTACACTTATTGATTCCGCAGAAGCTCATTATTTGTCTGTACAAATATTCAAAAATATTGAAAAATAAATTGGTCCAACTTATATTTAGAATTAACACAGAAAATGTTGGAGAAATAGGTCTGGTAGCAGCAATGGGAAGAGAAGCAGAGTTAACATTTCAAATCCAATATATTCTCATTGGAGATCAGAGATAATGGGAATTGCAGGTGCTGGAGAATCCGAGCCCGCCTTCCTAACCTGCTCTTCCTCTCACCTATCCCCTCCTCCCACCTCAAGCCGCACCTCCATTTCCTACCTACTAACCTCATTCTGCCTCCTTGACCTGCCCGTTCTCCCCAGGCTGACCTATCCCCTCCCTACTTCCCCACCTATACTCTCCTCTCCACCTATCTTCTCCTCTATCCATCTTTGGTCTGCCTCCCCCTCTCTCCCTATTTATTTCAGAACCCTTTCCTCATCCCCCTCTCTGATGAAGGGTCTAGGCCCGAAACGTCAGCTTTTGTGCTCTCAAGATGCTGCTTGGCCTGCTGTGTTCATCCAGCTCCACACTTTGTTATACTCTTCTTGGAGTTGTATTGAACTTGAAATCTTAACTCTTTCTCCTCAATACTGCAAGATCTGCTGAGTTTCTCCAAGGTTTTTATTTTTATTTCAGACCTCCAACATCAGAATTTTTGTCCTTTCATATGTATAATCAGTTACTCGGCAGTAAAAACAAACTGTGTATTGCCAAAAAGAGAGAAATATTTTCAAACTGTTTCCATTTGTACATATCAGGGCATATGCAAAAGTGACAAATTTCAAATAATCAGAACAAGTTTTACCACAGGAGAAAAGGGTATTGATTTGTTGGCTTGTTGATTCTAAGTTTTCTGAATCATACCAAGGGGGAACAATGGGATCCCTAAGCTCCCAGGTAATGCTAACTAAAGAGCAAGATTTCAACACTCCCTTCTCCTTGCAGACCCTGCTTGCAAATGGATGGCACCTCTAGCAACGATAAATGAATAACATCATGAACGTGACTGATTATCTTACGTCAGTTGTTCGTGCAGTTGTTAGTCCGCTCAGGATTTTTCTGTAAGTTTCTCTCCAGTTACAGGATCTCACAGTCGAGGTTTTGTTTTGAGTTGAACAAGCATTGGTCGGTTGGGTATCATCAATATTCAACCTTTCATGCAGAGCCTGAGAAACATGCTGTTTGAGTCTATCAACCAGTTGTTGGCATGACTGGCTTATGTATCCTGATATTGGACCAGCTTTAACAAGATTGCTTGCTTTGTATGGTAGATCAAATGTTTTTCTTCAGACAGAAGGCAGCACCCTATAAGTGTTATCACTTTATAACAGCAGTATAAAATGGCTGGTTAACCTTTAGTTTATACTTCTTTATATACTTTGTCTTTTCAATTTTGAGAATTGCAGCGTTTGTCCCATTTACTAGTTTGCCCAACTCAGTTTAATACTGTGCCTATTTTGAACTATATGGGAGTATGTCGGAAAACAAGCTGATAACTTTATGTTGCTTTCTTCATGGTGATCAGTCTCAGTCAGAATCTCCTTGTACTTGCCAGCCAAGCAACAGCTGTTTTACCTCTGTGGTAAACAGGGATGTGATCATTTGAAGCCTCACACCAGTAGACTCTGATCATTCGAAAATTGGCATTCTTAGTGTATGTTCCCATGAGTACAAGATGAAAAGCTTCAGCATCTTGCCTCGCTTTTCAGCGATATATTTAGAATTACTTACAACACAAAATGTGTTTTCTGTTAGATTGCAACAGAATTATACTTAACTTCAGAAGCAATGACTGAAAGAGAGCAATGCTTTTTCCACACCAGCCCACATACAATACATGAAATTCTAACTGCTTCATGAAGTTATATCTATTGGGAACTGAATTCAAGCACTTAATCTCATTTAATTTAGTTCCATTAAACTGCATCAGAATTGTCAATTCAACTGCCTCCACAGTTTCCAATTTAAATCACACTGAAGCTCTAGATGCCATTTATTTGCCTTCTCAATAAATGTATTTTTGACTCAACAATAATTCTGAACTAAATATTGAAATTTAAGCATGCCAAAGATGCTTTTGATTGTTCTATTTCTGGATAGCAAATTCCAGGTAGCAAATTCTTTCTCAACAATTGATGTTTTTATTGCTTATGTACCAACTTAAATATTATCAATCCAGTCCTTAGTTACTCACAGGAGAGCACTGAATGTCAGGGTGTCTGCTGATGTATTCAATAGCACATTGTTGTGATTACAGGGTGTGATGTTGAAACTGTCTGTACTAATTGTGATTGTTTAACAAAATGAGCATTGTAACTTCACTTATACATTGCCAAGTTTGAACAGGAGATTGAGGGTTCTATTGGGAAGGGAAAACATAGATATGTGCAACCTAGAGATGTATTCCTACTACCCTAAAGCATATCTAGATGATCCTCTTCCGGAGTACCTGTGGCTAACTCTAGATGGAGTTTTTGCAGCACGTTCTGTGCTCAGTGCTCATGTCAGATGATAATTGGGAACCTCAAATGGGTCACAGGACACTGTTTCAAATTTAATTTTTTTTTCCCTATTGGATTCCTGTCAGCAGTCATCTTGACTAGACTCGTACCTATTAGGGCATCAGGGATGATGGGGTGTGATTTGGGAGTATAGGTAGGAAGCAAATCTGACAACTGAAGACCACAGCAAAGCGGAACTGAGAGCACGTACGACTGACTGGGCTGGATGCGAGAGATAACGATGACGAGGGTATGACAGTGTAGAGGGGTGTACTGAATGCGGAAGAAAGTTTCCAATTGTTTAGAAATAAGGAAACAAGGTCAGGAGATGTTCTGATCAAGAGATGGGAGTACCAATCAAAGGGGGTTTGGCGTTCCTATGATGACAAGGGAGTGATGGTGGCTATGTGTGGGACTGATGGGATTGGAGAACAGATAGATTATGGATTGGGTTGATCCACTAGGTCTAGATGCCTAGAGGCCTAGAAGACCAAGCAGAGCCCTCAAACAGGCCTGTAAAAAAGAAAAAAAATCCTTTTTCTCCTTACTTCATCTGCTGGACTTGCTGAAGCCTGAAAAACTCTGCGGTTTGCACTTCATGCATTTCCTTAGTTCAGTGATGAAGAAACCCATTGGTAAGAAACAATGTAGTATTACAGTCATCTTCCAAAGTGCTCAGTCAGTGGTGTATTTGGCTTACTCTTGTGGTCTCTTCTTAGAAACACAGGAACACAAGTAGGTCATTCAATCCCTCGAGCCTTTTTCATCATTCAATAAGATCAAGGCTAATCATAGAATTATAGAATTCCTACAGTGTGGAAACAGGCCCTTTGGCCCAACACATCCACACCGAACCTCAGAGTATCCGACCCAGACCCATCCCCTTGTAACCCATCTAATCTGTGGTCTAACTCCATATGCCAGCCTTTGGCCATATTCCCTTATAACTTTGCTTAACAAATGATATTTCTGACTTAGGTTTAAAATTGATAACTCATTTACATTCACCTGCTGTTTGTGGAATAGATTTCCAAACCTCTAGCATCCTTTCTGTCTAATCTTTGGACTATATTCCCAATTCCAGAATCCCCAACTAGTGGAAATATTTGATCTTTGTCTCCCCAGTCCTGCCAATATCTTGAAGACTTTGATCAGATAACACCTTAGCTTTCAAAGTTCTAGCATAAACAGGCATAATTTGTAAGATCTTTCATTGTAACTTAGCCCCTGGAGTCCAGGTATTATTCTTTAAACTGACATTGCACTCTCTCCAGACAAATACATCCTTTTGAAGGTATGGTGTCCAGATCTGTTCACAGTAATCTAATTGGTATCTAACCAGGGTTTTACATAGCGGCAGCATAACTTCTCTATGCTTATATTTCAGACCTCTAGTTATAACAGCCAACATTTCATAAACCTTCTTGGGATGTTTTTTTGCACCAGTTTATGGCATTTCAAAAAAAATGCAATTGACCAAATAGCTTTGCACACCCACTGTATATAACATCATAGCACCCAGAAAATATAGTCCAAAAAGGATAAATTCACACTTAATGACATTGAAATACATCTGCCATAGTTTGTGCCCTCTCACATGCCAAACTTCAAACAATTCAATTCATTCTACACGTCAGCAAGAAAGGCTGAAGGCAAAAACTAAAAGAACTGCTGCTGATTTAAATCAGGGCTGGGAAAACTCAGCAAGCCTGGCATCATCTGCGAAGAGAAATCAAAGATAACATTACAAGTCTGGTAACCCTTCCTCAGAATACCCTCAGGAGGACTGAAGGTATTTGATGCATCCAAATTGGTGTACCTTGATTGCAATCTAAATGTTGTGCTGAACACTTGTGCAATGAAATCGGTTATATCCCACTGTGAATTGATTTTCCAACACAGCGGCAGCACCTTAATACTTCACAATTCAATATTCTCCAAAACAGATTATTTGTCCTGTCCAACCAAAGCAGAAAAAAAATCAACTCTATCACTGTGCTTCAATCTGCTCTAAATCAATAACAAAACTAGAAGCTGTTGCTGACAATGTTGTTAAATGGTTTTGATACAGTCAACAAGATTCATCATCACATCCATAGCACCAGCTCTGCCATTCACAAATTAAAGAAAAGTGTATTTAAGAGCCAGGATTTTAAGATATCTTCATCTGCTCCATCATTGACCAGCTTTCCATCATAAGACAGGAAAGGTGTTGCAGCGTTGGAAAAGGTACAGAGGAGATTTATCAGGATGTTGCCTGGAATGTAGGGAAGGTCTTACAAGGAAAGGTTGAGAGAGCTAGGGCTTTTCTCTTGAGAATGACAAAGGATGGGAGATGACTTGATAGAGGTGTACAAAATGATCAGAGGTACAGATCGAGTAGACACCCAGAGACTACTTCCAAGAGTGGAGGTAGCTATAACAAGGGAGCATAGTTTTAAAGTGAGTGGAGGTAGATATAGGGTAGATGTTAGAGGTAGGTTCTTTACCCAGAGCATGGTAGGGGCGTGGAATACATTGCCAGAGAGACCAATGGAGTTGGCCTCATTAGGGGCATGTAAGGGGCTATTACATAGGCATATGGATGATAGTCTGAGGTAGGGGTGGAGATTAGATAGACCTTAGGATTCGGGTAAAAGTTCGGTACAACATCGTCGACCGAAGGCCCTGTACTGTGCTGTGCTGTTCTATGTTCTGTGTTTTGAGTTGTAATGGTCACCAATGATTGTACAATGTTCAGCATCATTCACAACTCCTCAGACCCTGAAGCAGTTGACATTAATATGTGGAAATCTGAAGTTAAAGCAGAAACTCAGCAGTTCTGTCGGCATCACGCAGAGAGAGAAAAACAAAGCTAAGCTACTTCCAATCCAATATGCTCAAACATTCACTCCCTCCACTATCAGCTCCAGCTCACAGTATCAGCAGTGTTTTCTGAAGAAAGGTCACTACACCCGAAATGTTAAGTCTGCTTTTTCTCCTAGATGCTGCTATACCTGCTGAGTTTCTCCACTGATTTCTGTTTTTGTTGCAGTTCGGCAACATTAGTGGGACGCCAGAGGACTGGGTAGCCTTTAAAAACAGCAGAAGATAACGAAAAGAAAAAAAATGAGAAGAAGAAGAAGATGTGAGAGTAAGCTAGCTCGTAATATAAAAGAAGATTGAAATAGCAGACGAACTTGATGGGCACTTTGCTTTAGTTTTCATAGTGAAATTCACTAGTAGCATACCTTTTTTTTGTGAGAATCAGGGAAGAGGTAAACATTGTAACAATCACTAAGGAGTAGGTACTGGGGAAGTTGAAAGGCCTGAAGGTGGATAAATAACCCAAAAGTTCTGAAGGAGATAGCTGAGGACAAGTATTGGTGATGATCTTTCAGGATTCATTAGAGTCCTGGAGGGTCCCAGAGAACTGAAAAATGGCTAATGTAATACTTCTGTTTAAGAAGGGAAAGAGACAGAAGACAGAAAACTATAGGCTGGTTAGCCTGGCATTAGTTGTTGGTATGATTTTAGAGGCCCTTATGAAGGTTGGGTCTTCAAAATACTTGGAAGTGCATGGGAAATAGGGCAGAGTGAGCATGGCTACATCAAGGGGTGGTCATGCCTGAGAAATCTTTTTGAATTCGTTGAGGAGATAATAGCCAAGTGAGACAAAGGAGACCCAGCGGATGTGATCTATTTGGATTTCCAGAAGGCCTTTAGTAGGTGCCACACAGAATGCTGTTAAAGATAGGAGCTCATGGTGCAAGGGGCAAGGTTTTGGCATGGATGGAGGAGTGACTGACTGGCAGAAGGTAGAGAGTGGGGATCAAGGAGTCTTTTTTTTTGAGGATGGAAGCTGGGGAATAGTGGATTTCCTCAGGGATCCAGTTGGGAAAACTACTCATCACATAATACATTAATAATCTGGATGAATGGACTGAAGGAATTGTTGCTAAGCTCACTTATTACGCAAAGGTGGAGGGATAAATAGTGGTGAGAAAATGGGGAGGCTGCAGAAAGACCTAGAAAGCTAGTACAGTGGGGAAAGAAAAGGCAGGTGGAATACAATGTGGGAAAGTGTGAGGTTATTTTGATAGGAAGAATAGAGGCATAGGTTATTTTCTGAACAGGGAAAGAAAACCTGAAACACAATGGGATTTGGGATTCTTTGTTCAGGATTCTGTTAAGGTTAACATAGAGGTTCAGTTGGCAGTTAGGAAGGCAAATGCTATGTTAGTATTCCTTTCAAGGGGCCAAGAATTCAAAGTCAGAAATGTACTTCTGAGTCTGTGTAAGGCTCTGGTCAGACTGTGTTTGAAATATTGTAAGTGATTTTGACCGCCATATCTAAGGACTGTTATGCTGACATTGGAGGGGGTACAGATCATGTTTAGAAGAATTGCCCCGGGGATAAAAGTCTTGTCATATGAGGAGAGATTTTGTACTCTGGGTCTATACTCTATGGAGTTTAGAAAGATGAGGGTAGATCTGAATATAACTCACCCAAGGCTTGGATAGGGTGGACATGGAGAAGATGTGTTCATTTATAGGACAGAGGAGGAATGGACAATGTAGCCTCAGAGTGAAATGCTGACCCTTTAGAACTCAGATGAGGAGGAATTTCTTCAGTCAGAAGGTGATTAATGTGGGTAATTCATTGTCTCAAAGAGTTGCGGAGCCAAGTCATTTGAGTGTATTTAAGGCAGAGATAGATAGGTTCTTGATTGGTAAAGGGATCAAGGGTTATGGGGAGAAGACAGGAGAATGAGACTGAGAAACATATCAGCCATGGTCTAATTCTGGTCTGATGGCTTGTAGTCTGGTGGTCTAACATCCTCTCCAAAGCAAATTCACTCAACATCAAGGTGCTAATCACTCAAAACTAGCTACTATGGGTGGGACATACTTGCAAGGATAACACAAGATTCTCATAGCAACTGCTGTACTCAGAACCTTTTTGCAACAGCAGAACTGCTATTAGAATATTTTCAAAGTATATCTAAAGGGGATAAACATACCCTGACATTTGTGGGATTCTCTGTTATGTGGCTGGCCAAAATCAAAAGCTTCATTCAGTGAGGCACTGGCCACAGCAAGAGATTTCATTGGGAGTACACAGAGGTGAGGTTTGGGCTTCAGGCACCCAAAAAAGACATCTTGAAATGTCCATGCAAATATCACCTTCCCAACCCATGTCAGAGTCTGCAAATCTCAGAGACTATCAAACTGGAGTGGAAGAAAGTTGTCCTGAACCCTGAGGAATTATCCAAGGGCAATGATACTGGCAATAATAACTCAATGATAACCTACTCAGCAATGCTCAAAGTCTGGGCTTTACTTAGCACCTGACCTCATTAAAGCCTTGGAAAACTTGGGGACAAAATATTTGAATTCAACAGTGACAGTAACATCTTTTGACATCAAGAAAACATTTGACTCAGTGTGGTTGTCATCTAAGCATATTATGGTCTGAAATGATTAATGCTGAGGAAGTACTTAAAATAACCACTCACTATGATGATAGCACGCTACTTGGTAGGAGAAAAAAAAGTCTTTAAGTCCTCCTAATATCACCTGTAATAGTGGTTTTCATATCAGTGTATAGTGTACCTTCTAAAGTGTATCTTATTTAAGACAAGATCTTCTTTGTATTAGATTAACCATAAATTTTCCTCTATCATACCAAACCAAGCAGGGCCCTATGGATAGCTAGCCATAGTCAAGATGGTGGTAATAAAATATGCCAAAATGAGCTGCATTGCAGGCAACACCACAAATCATGGTGGCTGGTGATGAACATTACTCATACAACAGTGGTGTCAAGGAGACTAGACAAAGTTGAGGTCACTGTTAACCAGTGTAAATTGTCTGGATTTATACCTTGGACAAAGGAAGATTGATTTATGTGATTGAAAAACAATCGTCTCAGATTTAAGATGTGGCTTTGGATGTTCTTCAGGGCACTCACTGACTGCTAAGTCTCTACCTGGAATGGTACAAAGCACAGAATTTCAGTGGACTCAGTAGTCATCAACCAAAACCATCAATGCATGTCTCGGCTTGTCAAGGTGGCTCAAATTCCAATGATACTGCAAACTGCCACAGAACCGAGGCATTGTAAGAACTGCCAGGAGACCCGGCATTTAGTTGGAAGATTAATTGCATATTGTTACACAGCAGCTGTGCATTGAAAAGATTACCAATCGTTTTGGATGTGTGCAAATGCCTTCACCAGTATGACACATTCGTTGCTTAGACAAAAGCAGCCCATGAGCTGTAAACATCATTTGAACTTCAGATGTGACATGCTATAAAGCCAAATGTTCAATTTGGAAAGTGAATTGTGTACTTAGAGTAAGAAATAGAGGCTGCACTTCAGATAAGACAGAGAATTAGGGTTAGGTTTGGAGTTGAGAAGGGTGCGCATAATTGCGTAACTCTTTTAAACAGTCATTATGTATGAGCAGCTAAATGGCTTCTTTCAGATTTGATTGTCCTGAAATGTCCTGCATATTTCAAAATCTCTTTCTATGTTAAGTAGTCTGAACAGAAATTAAGGCAAAGTAAACCATGCCGACACACAAAATTCATCATGATAAAATTCAAATCCTGACAATTTGGTGTAATGAAGTAAGTTCATATAATTGGAGCAATCTGTAGGTAGGTTCTGAAGAGGGTGAACAGGATCCCAAAGGTTCAGCAGAGCCTTTTGGGAGGGAATGATGCAAAGTTTTTATCATCACAGCATGGGCCAAGTAGTTGATGCCACTGCATGTGACCCATCACAGTCTGGGTCAAACATCTGATTTGTATCATTGCAAATATCTCCTACTTTGTATTGTAATTACACACCATGAAATGTACATTGCATGTACTTAACATAATGGAACTGCTTGTTGCTTTACAGGATCAGTTGAGCCCAGTTGCTTCCTGCTGTCAATTACATGTACTTTTGCAACGAAAATCTATCCTCTAAAGGGCATTTAAGTAGTTATTTATATTCTGAGTGATGCAATTAGAAGTTTAAGTGCATCTAATGCTCTGGTTTGTTCAGTGCCTCAGTCTAATTGAAGCAGGTGAATGTTCATCCAGTTTCCAAAGTGCTTCTTGTGATTTGTGAACTTCTAAATCTTTGCTCACTTGCTTTAAGCCTAATTGTTCCCTTGACATTGATTTTTGTTATACTGTGGGTGTTTTCTGATTGACTGCCCAGCAGTACATTTGTTTCAATGAATTTGACCACCTAGGCGCTCGCTGGGTAAATCTGTGTTCCTACAA
Organism: Stegostoma tigrinum; assembly: GCF_030684315.1. Classification (NCBI taxonomy): domain Eukaryota; kingdom Metazoa; phylum Chordata; class Chondrichthyes; order Orectolobiformes; family Stegostomatidae; genus Stegostoma; species Stegostoma tigrinum. Next base: position 107,140,911 of record NC_081358.1, on the reverse strand, counting down.
GAACCTTATAAAAGGAAGAAAAAGACACCTTCATTTTCATGCATAATCAGTGGCCTTTGCAGCAAATGAGATTGTGCAGCAAATATTGATCTGAGAATTATATCAGTCACATTATGCATGACCTGACATGACTTTTGATGATATCGCCAAAGGATGGTCTTTAAATGATTGAATAAATTGTAATGCTTGATATTTCTACTACTCTTTCAAATGCATCTAGAGATCACAGCTTTTGTTTTATTTTTGGCCAAAAATTAGTTGTGGTGATTTATTCTTACGCAAAAACAGAAAAGACTAACATTTGCATAGGACTTTACACAATTTCAGAATACTCAAAAATGTTTTACACTCATTGAAACTTTCTTTTTGTGGTCACTGTTGCAATACAGAAAACATAGCAGTCAATTTTCACCATTTCCAACAGATAGCATTGTAATAATGGCCTGATAAACAGTGTTAACAATTTTAGTTGATAGATAAATCTTGGTTAGGAGAATGACCTGCAAAGTTGTGACATGGGATCTTTTATATTTGAATGAGATAGCAGACCAGACCTGAATTTAGCATTGCATCCAAACACTGCACCTCCAATAGAGTACAACAACACAGCATTGCTTGAGAGTGGCAGCACTGATAGGTCTATGTAACACCACTTGATTATCATAACCATCATTTCCAGTTTTGAAGTGAAAGTACTGTCACGGTTTTATGGTTAACATCTTCAAATTTACAAGTCTAGATTATGGTGTAAATTATGCACAGTACCTTTTTAATACATTTTTTTCTGCATGACAATAGGCTATTTTTGAAATATATTTAAATAGATAAAAATAAGTAGGCAGTCCTTAAAGAAGTTGGCAGTGATCTACAAATTTTTGTTATATAATAACAAAATATGGGCAGAACTGCCGCAATAATTAAAAGCATCAACAATGCATGGTTGAACATTTCTGGCCTGAAGTCATAATTTACAATATTAGTAACAATGCAGGGTAGCATTTTTCAATGGATGAAAACGAATGAATCAGTACTGCCCTTGCAAAAGTAACACAATTAGAATTTTGCAGAAACATTTCCTGCAGATTGGAGAGTAGCTAATGTAGCCTTACTATTTAGAGAGGGAAGTAGAGTGAAAACAGAGTATTATAAAACGGCGAGTCTGAAGTTAGTAGTGGGGAAGATGCTAGAGTTCATCATCAAGGATTTTATTCCAAAGCACTTAAAAACCATCGTAGAATCAGATACAGAGATAATGGAAACTGCAGATGCTGGAGAATCCAAGATAACAAAGTGTGAAGCTGGATGAACACAGCAGGCCAAGCAGCATCTCAGGAACACAAAACTGACGGTTCGGGCCTAGACCCTTCATCAGAGAGGAAGGCTGCTTGGCCTGCTGTGTTCATCCAGCTTCACACTTTGTTATTGTAGAATCAGATACAGTTACCTTGGATTTCCAAAAGGGAAATCATGCATAAAAATAAACTACTGAAATCCTACAAGGGCATAACTAGTAAAATTGATTAGGGGCAGCCAGAGAATGTGGTTTATCTGAACTTTTAGAAGGATTTTGATGAAGTCTACATAAGTATCTAGCGGTCAAAATTAAACTGTAAGGGATTGTGGATAGTGCTTTGAGATAGATAGAAAATCAGTTAGCATATAGAAAACAAAGAGTAGGAATAAATGGGTCTTTTACTGAATGGCAGACTGTGGCAAGTGGGATATGGCAGAGATCGGTATCGTGACAACAGCAATTAATAATGTATGTTGATAATTTAGATGAGTGAACTGAACATAATAGCTCAAGATTTGCAGATGACACAAAGTTGCGTAGAAAGGTGAGCTGTGGGGAGGATACAGAAATGCTGCAGTGTGATTTGAGCAGGCTGAGTGGGCAAATGCATGGCAGATGCAGTGTAATATTTGGAAATGCGAAAAGTAGGACAGCAAATGATTAGTAAGTGCACAATGCAATAGGCAGTAAGGAATTCAAACTATATGTTGGTCTTCATCATGAGAGGATTTGTTTACAGGAACAAGAATGCATTATGTAGGCATTGTTAAAGCCACACTGATGAAGTGTCATGTAGACTCAAAACATTAGCTTGCCCTCTCTCTATGGATGCTGCCTGGCCCATTGTGGTCGCCAGTAGCTGTTGTTTTCAATACAGATTCCAGCATCTGCAGTAACTTGCTCCAATGTGTATTGTGTGTAGTTTTGGTCTTATTTGAGCAAGTTCTTGCTATGGATGAAGTATTAGCCACAGATGAAGCTAAGACTGTTGCAATACATTGTTACATAATAAAACCCATCCTTTCTTAAATAAAGGTGAAGCTAGGACAATACAGTCTCAATTCATTGTTGTGTGATATAAACCATACTTTCTTAGATAAATGTGATGATTTAGGATTCTTAGTCAGCTGCTAGGCTTCTTGTAGTCAAACATCCAGGAGGCCGATTTTTGGGTGAACTCAGAATTGGACCAGGTTGGGCAGGGTCCGTCTCCCACTATCAAGGTATTCCTGTTTATTATCTTAGCCATTTGGATGATATGCAGCTGGTTCAATAGTTTTCAGTGAATTCCCTTTTCATGTTAGCAGCTTCCCCTGAGTTTAATGGCAGAAAACAAACATGGTTTCCTCATCATGTGATAAAGCAAAAGTTCTCCCAAACAAAAAGAGATGTTTTATATTCTAACCATCCTGTGTGCTGTTTGACATATTGAGAATTTCAGAGCTTGGGCCTTTGTGTTTGAACAACCCATTAATTCTGAAATTGCCCTTTTGAATTAGCCTCAGTTAAGCATCGTCAGTTTACAGTCTCCTTTTGTTCCCTTGAGACAAGGGAATGGTCTAAATACACAGAATAAATTAATTGATACCTTTGTAGTTTTTTGTTCAATTTTAAACTGTATTAACTGAAAATTCATACAAAATTGGAAAATGAAGATTTCCTTTTGGCACAATAAAATTAGAGAAGGCCAGAGAAGTCGGGAAAAAAAAACATAAGCGAGAGGAGAACCCAGAGAGTAGAATCCTTCTGTGATGGAGGTAGCCAGGGCAGCAGGAGAGACCTCTACTCAGGCAGTAGTTAAAGAGAGGATTTGGCTTAGGCCTTCATTTGCCTTGCAGATTGGAAATGGCCAGGCCTGTGCTGCCATCTCTCCAGAGGCAACTGATAAATTGAGAATGAGACTCAGGGTTTTGATCACCTTTAGTAGTGGAGAGTGCCAGATTTATGGAAAATGCTTCTACTTGGGGCTACGTGATAGTTGGACTGAGTGCAACCAAGAATTCAAGAGCGATATTATCAAAATTTGTGAGTGTATTTGTTGGTAAGAAGCTGCTTTTTGGGAATGTGTTTACAGAGCTTATGCCGAGGCAAATGTACAATTTAAAAAGAAAAGATAGTTACTTATATTTCAGATTTCTGCAACACTGAGACTGTGGCAGGTAGCACATGTACAATCTGGGACGTGTCACATCTTAACTGAGGCTAATTCAATGGGACCGATACCCTTTCAGAGAGATTTGTTAGTGCTATTGTGATGGCTTAAACTAGCCTGTCAGAGTGATACAAAATTGTGTTTTAACCTAAATTGAAGGGTGCAAAGTTGGTTAAAGGAAGCAAAAAAAAATCTGCTTAGAGGCTAAAAAAGAGAAAAAGCAACGCCAAGCAACAAGTATGCTTTGGACATAGAAAGAGGCCAAAAAGACTAAATTAAGGGCACTCTATCTAAATGCATGCAGCATAGTAGGGGAATGGTGTGAAACTGATGGAATTAAAAGCTGATAAATCCCTAAAACCCAATAATCAAAATCCAAGAGCATTTAAGGAAGTGGCTCTAGAAATATTAGATACATTGGTAGTCATCTTTCAAATTTTCATAGACTCTGCAACATTTCCTATCGATAGAAGTGTAGCTAATGCAACAATATTATTTATGAAAAGAGCAAAAGAGACAACAGTAAAGATTCAATCCTGTTAGTACATCAGTAGCTATAACCCATTGGAAAGGATGTCAACAATAAAAACTTGGATAACGATGCTCTGACAAAGTATTTATCTGTATTTGCAAATAAGAAATTATTTTCTTACTCAATATTTTTGAGGATTTTACTAACAAAATTGATAAAAGAGATTCGATGGATTTAGTATACTTGGATTTTCAGAAGGTTTTCAATGAAGTCCCCCACGGGAGGTTGTTCCATAAAAAGGCATGTGATTGGAGGTAATATACTGGTATGGATTAAGAATTGGCTAATAGAGAGAGAGTAGGAGTTAATGGATCATTCCTACTGTTGAATGCTGTGATTAGTGGGGCATCACAAAGATCAATACTTGGTCCCCAGCTGTTCACATATTTCATCAACAATAAGGTTTATTGTCCATCCTTAATTCCACCATCTGCTGTGGTGGGACTTGAACACAGGTCATCACTTGGGTCTCTGAATTAACAGTTGAGCAATAATAGCAATAGGCTAGCACCTCCCCTATGCAGCTTTGCTTTGAAGTGGTCAATTAGCCATGATTGTATTAGGCGGCAGGGCAAATTTAACAGGCTAAATAGGCTGCTCCTGTTCCTATGTTCCTGAATCCCTAAACAGTGTGAGAAGTGAGATCTAAAAGCTCAATCTGAAAATGTACAGACATCAAACAGGTTGTGTATTCAGAAAGGAGGTCTAAGCTAAGATACACTGAATTTACAGTAGATTATTGAAAATGATTTATTGATTGTAGGCTGCTGGAGCTGATGAATCTATTCCTCTCTCATTTCTTAAGACCTTAGGATCATAAAATACTGACACAAAAGAATCATCAAGTATAGGGTGCAGAACTCTTTGAACAAGAAAAATTATGCTGTAGAGGCAAACGTACAAACTGTTCGAGAAACTCAGCAGGTCTGGCAGCATCTGTGGAGAGAGGGAGAAAGTCCTCTCTTCACATGTGCTGCCAAATCTGTTGATTTTCTCCAGTGTTCTCTGTGTTTATGTAGGATTTCAACATCTGCAGTATTTTTCCTTTATAGCACAGGGATGTCCTTTCTTTAATACAAAAGGCATAGAGGCAGGTTGCAGTACACCTGATTTCCCTCAGTTAAAATGAGCAAACACCAGCGCATATGTATTTATTTCCTGATCTATACGGTCAGCAACTCGCAGAATCAACTTTCCGATACAGGCTCAACCAATCTCGAATATTTTCAGGAGAGCAGCCTACTGCATTTATCTTCAATAGAATTAAGTATTGAAACTGAATTGAGCTAAAGAGAGAGAGAGAGAGAGACCATATATTACCATCACTAGTCACTAGAACTGTTAGTTGAAATACCATGAGCGTTTCATAGAACCCCTACAGTGTGGAAACATGCCCTTCAACCCAACAAGCCCATACTGACACTCACTGTATCACATCCAGACCCATCCACCTAATCTACACATCCGCGAACAGTGTATGCAAATTAGCATGGCCAATATACCTAGCCTGCACATCTTTGGTTTGTGGGAGGAAACCAGAGCACCCAGAGGAAACCCACACAGACACAGGGAGAATGTGCAAACTCCACACAGACAGTCTCCCGATGGTGGAATCAAACCCAGGTCCCTGGCATTGGGAGGCAGCAGTGCTAATCACTGAGCCACTGAACCACCGTGCAACCCCATTCAATATGCAATCTGTGTCTCGGTTGTTTCATCCAATTATAAACAAAAGCCTTTCAGGAAAAAAAGTTACTCATTTTTTTACGAGAAGCCAAAAATTCTCATGATAAGTTTTATAAATAAGGTACCTTTTTCTTGATTTGTGAAATAATGTAACAACATCGGAGTAAATAACAAATAAAATGAGTGCAAAAAGAATGTATAAGTAAATTACAAGTCAGTAATTCATGTGAATGGAACAGGACATGTAGAAATTGTAAAAATAATGCTCTGATTGGTCTTTCTTAATCATTGAAGCCCCATTGCATGACTATTGTATATTCACATTACTAATATCTGCAACATGGTGAAATGCCCTTTAAAACCGACTTTTCATTTTGTTGAAACTATCCTTTCCTTTGATGACTATTCTGCTGACATTTGAAGATAAAGACCACACTGTGAGATTTAAAAATCAGAAATATTAGCTTTTGACATTGGAAACCTGGTTCTAATCACAAGGATTGTCATTTTTCGAAGTTTATTTTTCCTCCAGTAGGTCAAATAGATATCCTCATACATAACACTGAAAGATTCTTTTGTTTCCCAGGGGCCATGACTTTGCCTGGTGTATGGCATATAATTGACATGAACAACCTTCACCTACCTATCCCAAATGGGTACTCATCATGTGTAAGGCAAGACTGAAAGAAGATTTGCATTTATGTAATGTCTTTCATGATATCATGAAGGTCATTACAATGAACAAAGTGCTCCTGAAGTGTAGTCACTTTTATAAATTGACATTACAGCATCCAAAAAATAAAAAAAAATTATTTTTATATTATAAAAATATGATAAAAAGTAACCTGGCACACAAAGCAACATGATCATGGACCAGGTAACCCCCTCTTTAAGTGATGTTGATTGAAGGATAAATATTGGCTGGGATTTCAAGGATAATTAGAATCCTGTTCTTTCAATAGCACCATGGGTTTTTTTTGTTCTAAAACAAACACTTGAGGTAACGGATCATGTTCCAGTTTAACATCTCATTGAAAAGATGGTCCCTCTGACAGTACAGCGTAGTTCCAGCATTGGGCTGGAGTGTGAGTTCTTATTGTCTCTGCCAGGGAGCCAGAGCCCATAACTTTTTGATTCAGGAGCAAGAATGCCGCTAAGAGAACAGTATATTCATAACTGTGGAAATTAGAGATAATAAAGTGTGAAGCTAGATGGACACAGCAGGCCAAGCAGCATCTTAGGAGCACAAAAGCTGACGTTTCGGGCCTAGACCCTTCATCAGAGAGGGGGATGGGGTGAGGGTTCTGAAATAAATAGGGAGAGAGGGGCAGGCAGATCAAAGATGGATAGAGGAGAAGATAGGTGGAGAGGACTCACACAAGTTAGTTGCAGTGGGAGAGACTTGTCTGTCTCCTTTCAACCTATCTTCTCCTCTATCCATCTTTGATCCGCCTCCCCCTGTCTCCCTATTTATTTCAGAACCCTCACCCCATCCCACTTTTCTGATGAAGGGTCTTAGCCCGAAACGTCAGCTTTTGTGCTCCTGAGATGCTGCTGGGCCTGCTGTTCATCCAGCTCTACCCCTTGTTATCTCGGATTCTCCAGCATCTGCAGTTCCTATTATCTCTGTCGGAAATTAGGTTTTCCTTTAAAGTTGAGTTGTTTTAGTCTTTGGTATTTTGTGTGTCCTTCGCAGTATGAGACCTCATTTAACATTGTTGCAGTAGTAGCTCGTCTCCTACAAAGGTAAACCAAAGATTTGTCAGACATCACAGTACTTCACTGGGAATGCAGTATTTTGGAAAAACAATTTTTTTTTTAAAGAAATGAAAACTAACTTTCAAAAAGAGGTGGGCCAAAGGACAGTGGTCATCCTGGCAACATAGGTAGCTGTCTGTCATCATTGGCAAAGGAGGTTTAGACAGGTGATTGACATAGTACAAATTACTGGTTCCCAAAATATGGTATATCAACAGGTATGGAGGGTCTTGTACGACAGTGCTAGTGTCCCTACCATCGGGCTAGGTGGCACTAACTGCTCCAGAGCTGTGTCACAACATCTGTAAATAGAATGATCAGAAAAGATGTATATCAACCCCAAATAACCCTGGCTCCTCCATTCAACATAACAGCTTCGGGAACAGCAAAGTGTCTCATCTATCATAGTTGGATTCTTTGTCACACCTAAACTATTGCTTCTTCACAAACTCAACAAACTATCAGAAAATTGCTACAAATTGTTGACTGCCAAGATTTCAGCAATGTTATTTCTGCCAACCGTAGATAACTGTGATCACAAGGACACCCCACCCCCACCCCCCAACATCAGCATAACTTAATGTAACACTTATTTTAATTCAATTCCCCTGCATAGACAGTATTACTGGGAAGTAATGAGGAGTGAGATGGTTATGATCTCACCACTTTTGAGCATCAAATATGTGGATCTTAATTGTGCTGGTCCAAAAGAGGTCACCTAATTCAAAGCCAGCAAGAAATTGAATTAGCAACCTGGCTAGCCAGTATTGCTTTGGGCAACAACATCAATCCACTGATGAGCCAGAACAGAAGAGTTTTTATTTTATTGATACATCCAATGAGTACTTTTTAAAAAATAATTCACAGGACTCACAATTCGGATCGCCCATTCCGAATTCCCTAGAAGCTAAATAAGAGTCAGCCACATTGGTCTGGGTCTGGAGTCACATGTAGGCCAAACCAGATAAGAGCAACCGTTTCCTTCCCTCAAGGACAGTAATGAACCAGATGAGTTTTTGCAACAATCATCTCATGGTTACCATTGGGCTGTTAATTCCAGATTTTTATTGAATTCAAATTCCACCGTCTACTAAGATTCAAATAGAAGTCTTCAGAACATTACTTGTTTTTTTTTTCATTTGTCCATGGGATGATGGTGTTGCTGGGGAAGCCAATATTTATTGCTTCCTTGAAAGGACATTAATGAACCAGATGGGTATTTCCTGGCATTCGGCAAATGACTCATCATTGTACTCTTCGTTCCAGATTTATATTGAATCCAAATTTCAAACCCAGGTCCCCAGTACATTACCTGGATCTCTGAATTAACAGTCCAGCAATAATACCTCTAGGCTTTTTCCACCCACTTAGCTAAATCCGCCTTGTTAATCAGTGCATTTGAAAGTAGAATTAGCCTCCAGCAACATGTATAACAATGCTTTTGAGAATATCAAATATGGGACACTGAGAGCAAAGGAATTCATGGTATCTAAGGAAAATTGGCAAATTGCATCCATAATTGGCTCAGTGGCATGAAGAAGAAGGTGATCATTGATGTGTGTTTTTCCAACTGAGAAACTGTGTCCAATGGGGTCCTACAGGGGTAAATACTGGAACCCTTGCTTTTTGTAGTTTACATAATGATTTAGATTTGAACATAGGAAGGTTGCTCGATAAAGTCGCAGATAATGGAAAAATTAGTGCGGTGGTAAATAGTGAGGAGACTACAAGAGGATATTGTTTCAGAGATAGTAGGAGCTGCAGATGCTGGAAAATCTGAGATAACAAGGTGTTAAGCTGGATGAACACAGCAGGCCAAGCAGCATCTCAGGAGCAGGAAGGCTGACATTTCGGGTCAACATCTATTTCTGAAGAAGGGCCTAGGCCCGAAACGTCAGCCTTCCTGCTCCTCTGATGCTGCTTGGCCCACTATGTTCATCCAGCTCTACACCTTATTACCACAAGTGGATATTGATGGGTTGATTAGTGACAAATAGAATTCAATCAGATAAATGTGAAGTGATGCACTTTGGCAGGGCAAGCAAGGCAAATGAATACATAACAGAAATGTGGATAAAATGGTTGCAAGGGCAGATGGTATGCTTTGCATTTATTCATTTAGGTATAAAGTTTAAGAGCCGGAGGTTATGCTGAAATGGTATAAAATATTAGTTAGGCCACAGCAACAGTATTGTATGTGGTCCTGGAATCTACATTAAAGGAGGGATGTGATTGTCATGGAGAGGGTGCAAAGGAAATTCATCAGAATGTTGCCTGGCTGGAGGCATTCAGTTGTGAAAAGGGATTGGATTGACTGAAGTTGTTTTACTTAAAGCAGAGGAAATTGATAGGGGACATGATTTAGATTTTTAAAATTATGGGCCACGTAGAAAGGGTAGAAAAGAAGAAACATTTCTTCTTGATGAAGGAATCAATGGCCAGGAGGCTTAGATTTAAGTTAAGGGGCAGAAGGCTGAGAGATAATGTGAAGAAAAATGTTTTCACTGAAAGGATGATGGGAAGCTGGAACTCAATGCCTGCAAGGGGGTGCTAGAGGCAAATAACACATAAACAATATTTAGATATTCACTTGCAATGCTGAGGCAGAAAAGGATTTGGGCCAATTGCTGAAAAATGGGATTAGAATAGATAGGTGTTTGTTGTTCTCCAGCGCGAACATAATGGTGCAATAGGCCCTTTGCCTTGTGCTGAAGATCTCGATACTCTATGGATATTTTTACAGTGCTGTCCAATAATTGTACCAGATTTGTTATCTGAAGTTAAATTTCAGAATTTGTCGTTGCAGGATTTGAGCGAATGACTATGTAAGTGGTAAAATAGTGCCATAGGCTTGCACAAAGATGTTAAGGATTAGCCTGAAGTGCTTAAGTTAAATTTGTGGATTTAAATAATAGCTATCTGCAAATGTAAGTGTGAATTGAAATGAAAGAATGAATTCTTAAATGAGTACATTTCCAAAGAAGCAACTTACAAAAGAGTCCTTGCGTTAGCAATATCATTCATGCAGGAGTAAGAAGTGGAACAGTACCTTTTCCTAGATTGAAATCCATTGTTAGGTCAGTGTACAAGCAAATTATTTCATACTTATCAAGGGTATCTAATCTACAAATGGTCAATACCAACAGCCTGCTTTTAATTCTAGGTGAATCTTACCATTTGAGACTAAATCTAAAAGTGACAGAGTTCTTGGAGGGAAACCCACAGTCTCTGTAGAAACCCTGCTGGATCTTTCCTCAATCAGGAGGTGATTGGCTGAGAGTGAACTTTCTGTCAGCATTTTAACCAGGGTGGTTGCCTACCAATAGTAGCTCATTAATCCAAGGCTGGCAGTTCCAGAAGTCAACTGTGTCTTGGCAGAGGTCACTGTTGCTTCTGAGTTGGCATGCCCCGGAGTCTGAGAATAAAGGATCACCCCTGGAAAGTTTACGTTTTGTGTGAGGTATCTCCAGAATGGGAACACAGAAAGAAGGGTCAGAATCAAGAGAAGTGGGGTGACATTTGGCCAGTAACATCCTTTGCCCAAGATCCAGTCCATCAGTTGTGCACAGATCTCTCTAGACTGTGGAAAAGCTTCAGCCCTCATCCCATGCTGCTATGAGACAACTTGCACACACTGATTTGCCCTGGAACAGAAATAACTGCCGCCAAGATGGAATAAGGCCCTCAAGCAGTCAATAACCTGCCACTCAGAGGCCATGACTGGCAATAGGCTGGAAGGGATAATCTTGGAGTTTACTGTTCAAACTTAATTCAGACAAAGTCAGGAAGGTGGTGATGTTCTGTTCAATCACCAGCCCACCTAACTAATTTCACTTCTCAGCTTCAGGCACACTCCCTCTGGGCCCAGAAGATTCTGCTGCTAATAGTCTCATTTTGATATGTGCAAAAAAGCTATTAAAAAGTGAATGGCAAAATCACTTGATAACATCAACACTATTGAGTTTCAGAAACAATGATCATGTAAATTTATTAAACCTTTTGTCTTATTAATTCCCAAAATAAACAGCAGAATATGTCTTCCTCTCCAGTCTATCTGTAATGATATTGTTTTCTGTGACTGTGTAAGAGTGTTGTTAGATTTGCTAATTTTTGACCTAAATGAGAAAATTGTTTCTATTTCAATGTAGCAGGTGAGAAATTGATTTGTACAATTATCTAACATTCTGCAGTCAGTACTTCACTTCAGACTCAATTAATTTAAATGAAACTACCAACATCAATATTACATTCAGTGAGTGTAGCCTTTGTTCACAATATAATTAAGATAATCAAGGCATCACACATTTCATAGAATTAGGAAAGTCAAGATCAAACACTCTATCAACATGCAATTTCATTGGTGTTTTACAGAATATAACTGCTTACATTTATTAGATATCCTCTGCCAAAGAGAAACAGATTATATGCAATTAATATATAGCATTGGCATTTTCTGTATTTAGCAGAAGTGACTATGTAGCAACAACTTTCATTTCAATAGCATTATTAATGCAGATCACTTCACTAATGCTAACCAGAAGAAAGTATGACGTGGAAGTGCCAGTGTTGGACTGAGGTGGACAAAGTCAGAAATCACATGCCACCAGGATATAGTCCAACAGGTTTATTTTCAAACACAAGGTTTTGGAGACTCAGTCCTTCTTCAGGTGTTAGTGAGAAAGGTAGTATCCGATACAGAATTTATGAGTAAAAGATCAAAGGTTCACACCAAACTCGGGGACTTATATATCCATATTAATCATTTAAAACCTTCTAACTGATGAAAGATTTAACAACACCTTTGGCTTGTCTGGTAGACCCTCAGCAATGATATGAACCATTGATCTTTTACTTATAAACTCTGTGTCTGATAGTACCTCTCTCACTAACAAGAAGGGCTGAGGCTCCAAAACCTTGTGTTTGAAAATAAACCTGTTGGACTATAACCTGGTGGCATGTGGCCCCAGATTAAAACAGGTACTGAGCCAAAGAAGCTTGTAGGAGGGGTGTAAGAAAGTGGTAGATATTTGAAAGAGGTGGATTTTAAAGAGAGCCTGAAATGCAGAAATGGAGCTGGAAAGGTGCAAAAGTAGAATTTTAAGACAATAAAATGTGAGGCTGGATGAACACAGCAGGCCAAGCAGCATCTCAGGAGCACAAAAGCTGACGTTTCGGGCCTAGGCCCTTCATCAGAGAGGGGGATGGGGTGAGGGTTCTGGAATAAATAGGGAGAGAGGGGGAGGCGGACCGAAGATGGAGAGTAAAGAAGATAGGTGGAGAGAGTATAGGTGGGGAGGTAGGGAGGGGATAGGTCAGTCCAGGGAAGACGGACAGGTCAAGGAGGTGGGATGAGGTTAGTAGGTAGCTGGGGGTGCGGCTTGGGGAGGGAGGAAGGGATGGGTGAGAGGAAGAACCGGTTAGGGAGGCAGAGCCAGGTTGGACTGGTTTGGGGATGCAGTGGGTGGGGGGGAAGAGCTGGGCTGGTTGTGTGGTGCAGTCGGGGGAGGGGACGAACTGGGCTGGTTTAGGGATGCAGTTGGGGAAGGGGAGATTTTGAAACTGGTGAAGTCCACATTGATGCCATTAGGCTGCAGGGTTCCCAGGCGGAATATTCGTTGCTGTTCCTGCAACCTTCGGGTGGCATCATTGTGGCACTGCAGGAGGCCCATGATGGACATGTCATCTAAAGAATGGGAGGGGGAGTGGAAATGGTTTGCGACTGGGAGGTGCAGTTGTTTGTTGCGAACTGAGCAGAGGTGTTCTGCAAAGCGGTCTCCAAGCCTCCGCTTGGTTTCCCCAATGTAGAGGAAGCCACACCGGGTACAGTGGATGCAGTATACCACATTGGCAGATGTGCAGGTGAACCTCTGCTTAATGTGGTATGTCATCTTGGGGCCTGGGATAGGGATGAGGGAGAAGGTGTGGGGGCAAGTGTAGCATTTCCTGCGGTTGCAGGGGAAGGTGCTGGGTGTGGTGGGGTTGGAGGGCAGTGTGGAGCGAACAAGGGAGTCACGGAGAAAGTGGTCTCTCCGGAAAGCAGACAGGGGTGGGGACGGAAAAATGTCTTGGGCGGTGGGGTCGGATTGTAAATGGCAGAAGTGTCGGAGGATGATGCGTTGTATCCAGAGATTGGTAGGGTGGTGTGTGAGAACGAAGGGGATCCTCTTAGGGCGGTTGTGGCGGGGGCGGGGTGTGAGGGACATGTTGCGGGAAATACGGGAGACGCGGTCAAGGGCGTTCTCGATCACTGTGGGGGGAAAGTTGCAGTCCTTGAAGAACTTGGACATCTGGGATGAGTGGGAGTGGAATGTCTTATCGTGGGAGCAGATGCGGCGGAGGCGGAGGAATTGGGAATAGGGGATGGAATTTTGGCAGGAGGGTGGGTGGGAGGAGGTGTATTCTAGGTAGCTGTGGGAGTCGGTGGGCTTGAAATGGACATCAGTTACAAGCTGGTTGCCTGGGATGGAGACTGAGAGGTCCAGGAAGGTGAGGGATGTGCTGGAGATGGCCCAGGTGAACTGAAGGTTGGGGTGGAAAATGTTGGTGAAGTAGATGAACTGTTCGAGCTCCTTTGGGGAGCAAGAGGCGGCGCCGATACAGTCATCAATGTACCGGAGGAAGAGGTGGGGTTTGGGGCCTGTGTAGGTGCGGAAGAGGGACTGTTCCACGTAACCTACAAAGAGGCAGGCATAGCTGTGGCCCATGCGGGTGCCCATGGCCACCCTCTTAGTCTGTAGGAAGTGGGAGGAGTCAAAAGAGAAGTTGTTGAGGGTGAGGACAAGTTCAGCTAGGCGGATGAGGGTGTCGGTGGAGGGGGACTGGTCGGGCCTGTGGGACAGGAAGAAGCGGAGGTCCTTGAGGCCATCTGCATGCAGAATGCAGGTGTATATGTTTGTTTTATTCATTCATGGAATTTTGGTATTGTTGGCTAGATGAGCATTTTTTTTGCCCATGCCAAATTTCTCATGAGAAGATAGCGGTGAGATACCTTCTTAAACCAATGCGGTACTTTTAGTGTAGGGATATTCACATTGGGAAGGAGTTTCTGGATTTTGAACAATTTTTGCCAAAATAGTTGGACCGAAAAGTCCGTTTGCATGTTATATGATGATTCTAAATGCAAATGCAGATTGTCTTTGACAAGGCAGAATGTTCCGAGCCTCTGACCTGTTTTTGTAGCTATAGTATTCATTTGGCTATCCCAGTTCAGATTTTGGTCAATGGGAACCAGCAGGATGTCGATAGTGGTATATTCAGTGATGGTGATATCATTAAATGTAAGTGGCAATGATTGTATCTACTCTTGTTGGAGACTGTTATTACCTGGCATTCATATTGCACAAGTATTACTTGCCACTTGTCAGGTCTGGATATTGAACAGGCTTTACTGCATTTGGGCATGGGCTCCTTCACTACCTGAGAAAACCGAAGTGGAGCTAAGCATTGTGCAATCATCTGGGAATGCTCCCATTTCTGACGAATGGTCACTGGACCTGAACTGTTCACTCTAATTTCACTTCACAGATGGTGCCAGATCTGCTTAGCTTTTCTGGCAATTTCTGTTTCTGTTTCTGATTTACAGTATCCATGGTTCTTTCGGTTTTTATTCCTAATTATAATGGAGGGAAGGCCATTAATAAAACAGTTGAAGATTGTTGGGTTAGAGACACCATCCTGAAGAACTTTTGCAAAGATATCCTGGCACTGAGATGATTGATTTAAATCACCACAGCTCTCTTCCTTTGTGCCAGGTATGATTCCAATCAACACAGAGTTTTCCCTCTGCTTCTGATTGACTCCAATTTTGCTAGGGCTCCTTGATGCCACACTTAGTCAAAAAACATTTTGATTCCAAGGACAGTAATGCTCACAGCACCTCCTGATTGACCTCCAGGACTATTTTCATTGGCTACACATATGCTGTAACTTAGAAAACAAATATTATCAAAGTTTCCAGAGGCTCAAAAGAGGTCTAAAGAGTTATTATCATGTCATTTCAAAACCTAAAAGCTTCTTAGCAATGATTCCAGGTTCACATTTTGACTGACAGCTACAAAATGCTATTTGAGAATTAACAGCCTCTTATGTAGAGTCTGAGTAGAAGTTTGTTTGTTTTAAGAAGAGATGCTTAATTGCTTTGAAAAAGGTTTCATGAACAGGGTTTTCTGATCATTTAGAGTATATGACTGAGATCTATATTAAATTGTTAAAAACAAACTTGATTTAGTTTATTGAAGAAGTTACCAAAAAGATTAAGAACCAAAAGAACTGTGGATGCTGTAAAGTTCAGGAAAAAAAAACAAAGTTGCTGAAAAAGCTCAGCAGATCTGGCAGCATCTGTGGAGAACAAATCAGAGTTAACGTTTCGGGTCCTAGGGGTGCAGGTGCATAATTCTTTAAAGTTTGCATCATGTATAGACAGGGTGGTTAAAAAGCCCAGTGACTCGAAACGTTAACTCTGTTTTCTCCTCCACAGGTGCTGCCAGACCTGCTGAGATTTTCCAGAAACTTTGTTTTTGTTACCAAAAAGGTTGATGATAGCAGAGCAGTAGACATTGTTTATTTGGGCTTTAGTAAAGCCTTTGACAAGGTTCTGCATGGTAGACTAATTATGAAAGTTAGGTCATGTGGGATTCATGGGGAGCTTGCCAATTGGATATATTATTGACTTAACGGCAGGAAACAGAATAATGGTGCAGGGTTGCTTTTTGGGCGAGAGGCCTGTGACCAGCAATGTTGCTCAGTGATTGGTTCTGGGTCCTCTTTTGTTTGTCATTTCTATAATATAGAAGGTAGAAGGCATGGGCAGTAAGCTTGTGGATGACACCAAAATTGGTGGCATTGTAGACTGCAAAACATGTTTTCAGAGATTACAAAGGATCTTGATCAAATGATGCAATGGGCTGAAAAATGGCAGATGGAGTTCGATCTGGATAAATGTGAGGTATTACATTTTAGGCACAAGAAACAAGGGTAGGATTCATTCAATTAATGGTAGGGCGTTGGATAGTGTTGTAGAACCGAGAGACCTAGGGGTGCAGGTGCATAATTCTTTAAAGTTTGCATCACATAGCGACAGGGTGGTTTAAAAAGTCATTTAGCACACTTGTCTTTATTGCTCAGTCTTTTGAGTAAAGCTATTGAGACATTATATGTTGAGGTTGTACAGGACATTGGTGAGGCCTCATCTGAAATACTATGTCCAATTCTGGTCACCTAGTTATAGCAAGGGTATTATCAAGCCGGAGAGAGTACAGAAAAGATTTATCAGGGTGTTGCCGGGTATGGAAAGTTTGAGTTATAAGGAAAGACTGGATAGGCTGGGAACTTTTTTCACTGGAGCGTAGGAGGTTGAGAGGTGATCTGATAGAAGTTTATAAAATAATGAGAGGTATACGTAGAGTTGATGGTAGTTGTCTTTTCCCTAGGATGGGGAATTTCTAAGGGACACAGTTTTAAGGTGAGAGAGATTTTGAAAAGACAGATGAGGCAATTTTTTTTAGATAGAGGCTGGTTCATGTGTGGAATGAACTTTCTGATGAAGTGGTGGATGTGGGTACACATAACATTTAAAGCATATTTGGGTGGATATAAGAATAGGAGGGAGTCAATAAATGTGGAGCTGAAAAAGCACAGCAGGTCAGGCAGCATCTGAGGAGCAAGGAAGGCAACGTTTTGTGGTGAAACCCTTCATCAGTACTGGGGAGCGGGAGGGGAGCCCAGAAATAAATTTAGAGGCTGGTTGGGGTTGGGTGAGAGGATAGGTAGAGTGGAGATAGGTAGATGCATGTAAGGCTTTATTGTGGTTGGCCAGTGGAAAGGGTGGAGCAGATAGGTTATTCAGGAGACAGACACGGTTGAGGGTGGAGAGATTTTGAAGCTGGTGAAGTCAAAATTCGGGCCGTTGGGCTATAAGTTCCCAAGCCGAAATATCAGGTGTTGCTCCTCCAGGTTGCATGTGGCCTCACTTTGACAGTGGAGGAGGCCAAGTACGGACATGCCACCAGGAGAGTGGGATGGGGAGTTAATGTGGATGGCAACTAGAAGGACAGGAACAAATACAACACATCATTCTTGGACATTTCCACCTCCCGTAATCAGACCCCACCACTAATAAATATTTTCTTCCCCACTCGTTCACAAGGACACAAGGGCCATTTACTCCACGACTTCCTCGTCAGCTCCACGGTCCCCACCATACCCTCCACCATACCCGGTACTATTCCCTGCAACTGCAGGAGGTGCTATATCTACACTTCTCTTCTCACTTTTATCCAAGGTCCTAAACAATCCTTCTAAATCCAGCAGAAATTCACCTGCACTTCATCTAACCTCATCTATTGGATCTGTTGCTCCCAATGTGGTCTTCTCAATACTGGGGAGACCAAACGCAGACTCAGGGACTGGTTCGTGGAGCACCAAACAGCCAGGCCTTCCGGTTGCTATCCTCTTCAAATCCCCCGCGCACTCCACTGGTCACATGTCTATTATTGGCCTCTTCCACTCTCCGAATGAGGTCAAATGTAAACTGAAAGAGCAACACCTTATATTTTGCCTTGGCAGCTTACAGCCCAATGGTCTGAATATTAACTTCACCAGCTTCAAAATCTCGCGACCTCCAACCTATCTTCCAACTCAACTATCCACTCCATCCTTTTCACCGACCAAACACAATTACTCTCTACCTGCCTCCACCTACCTCCACCCCACCTACTCTGCCACTAGCCCCATCCCCATCCCCTTCCCCTCCCCAGTCCTGATGAAGGGTTTCAGTCCAAAACATAGACTTTCCTACTCTTTGGATGCTATTTTCTGTTTATTCATTCATTGGATGGGTGTGTTGCTGGCTAGGCCAGCATTTTTTACCCATCCCGAATTGTGGAGGGGATATTATGAGCCAACCATATTGCAGTGGGTCTGGAGACATCTGTAGGCCAGGCCAGGTAAGGATGGCAATTTCCTTCCCTAAACAACATTAGAGAACCAGACGGGTTTTTCCGAAAATCAGCATTGGATTCACAACTATCATTAGACTCGTACTTCCATCTCTTTATTGAATTCAATTTTGAACATCTGCCATAGCAGGATTCAAATACAGTCCCCAGAGCACCACCTGGCTCTCTGGATGAACAGTCCAGCGATAATACCACTAGAACATTGCCTCCATCCTGCTGATGTTTGACCTGCTGTGCTTTTCTAGCATCTGCAGTTCTTATTGTCTCCACGGTATGGAGGGATATGAGCTTGGGCCAGGCAGGCAGGACTAGTTTAGCCTGGGTTATGTTCAGCATAGACTGGTTGAACTGGTGGTTCTGCTTCCTTACTGTATGACTCTATGATGCCAAAAGCTTATTTGTCACCTTCATATGGCTCACGAGATATGCCTATATTAGATGATGGGTGCTTGGCTATGAAAAGCACCCATCAGGGAAGGATGAGGGAGAATGGGGTGAGTCAGAGGTATTCATAGCAATTAGTGTATGAGGGATTAGGGCATGAATCAAAATGGGTAGTAGGTGAGGGTGATGAAAGGATGTGAGGGGAGGACTAGACAGTTAAAAGCTTCTAGCTGACCTGGAAAGAATGCTGAGAGAAGTAATGTGGATCTTCTACTAACTTGCTTCGACACACGCCTACCTTTGCAGCTAGGTTAGGTCCAGCTTTTGGGGACAGCAGTCCAGAGTCTAACCTGACTGCCTGCAATGACTAAAGACTTGTCCTTTATTCTGATGTAGCTGACAGAATCAAGACATTTCCCTACATGAGTTATCAGCAGCAGGAGCAAAAATCTGCTCATTGATGCTGATGTAGGTCTTCTCTGCACAGTACAAAGCACAATAATGACGCTTGCCAGAATTATTCCTTTGTCAAATATATAAATGTAAATGAAATTTACATGTAATTTTGTAAATGGAGATGCAAATACTTCAGTTGATGTATGATTAGAAACACTGACCTGTCTTGTAAGTAACAGATGCTGTAAAATAATGAAACTCTTTATATACAGTCAGCAGCTCAGTATTATCAGCAGCAGACATCTGAAGTGAACACGTTGACAAACGTTCAAAACATTAAGAAATACTTGGATGTTGTCTGAAAGACATTAACATGCCATCAGAGGAATTTATATATATACGAAGCTAAGAGATTTATGAGTCCCCATGCTGTTGGATATGGCAAGTATCATGAAGAGATTTAATTCAATGATTAATTTAGACACATAAATGTACATTAAAATTTTAAACATAGGCCATTTTGCTAAGGAAAGGCATTAGTCACAACACCAACAATGTTGTACTTGCAAGAAATAGCAAGTTTAAATGAAGTTATATGGTTTGGTGACCTTTTGAGAGAGGCTTAGTGGCTTGATTTGTGAGATAAGGCAAGTGAATATTCGAACTGAGTGAGACAGCATTGGAAACACACATGCGCGCGCGCGCGCGCGCACACACACACACACACACACACACACACACACACACACACACACACACACACACACACACACACACACACACACACACACACACACCAGAAGTCATCTTCACCACTTGGGAGCACGGGGCAGCGCCGATACTCAAACTTAAGGTTGGGGTGGAAGGTGTTGGTGAAGTGGATGAACTGTTTGTGCTCCTCATGGGAGCACGAGGCTCCTCCGTTACATTAATGGCAGTAGAGAGTGTCTTCAGTATGAAGACAGGACACACACTTCTAACTGTGTACCACTATTTGTGGGAGCAAGAGCGGTGCCGATATAGTCATCAATGTAATGGAGGAGTATTGTGCTCCCACGAGGAGCTCAAACAGTTCATCCACTTCACCAACACCTTCCACCCCAATCTTAAGTTCACCTGGACCATCTCTGATTCCTCTCTCTCCTTCCTGGACCTCTCTGTTTCCATTTCTGGCGACCAACTGGAAACTGATATCCATTTCAAGCCCACCGACTCCCACAGCTACCTGGAATACACCTTCTCCCAACCACCTTCCTGCAAAAATTCCATCCCCTATTCCCAATTCCTTTACCTCCGCTGCATCTCCTCCTAGGATGAAGTACTCCACTCCCATACATCTCAGATGTCCTCATTTATCAAGGACCGCAACTTTCCCTCCACAGTGGTCAAGAACGCCCTTGGCCATGTCTCCCGCATTTTCCACAACTCATCCCTCACACCCCGTCCCTGCAATAACAACCAAAACAGAATACCCTTCGTCCTCACATATGACCCCACCAACCTCCGGATCCGACATTTCATCCTCCCACACTTCCGCCATCTGCAATCTGACCCCATCACCAAAGGTATTTTTCCCCGCCAACCCTTATCTGCTTTCCGGAGAGATCACTCTCTCCATGACTCCCTTGTCCGCTCCACACTCCCCTCCAGCCCCACCACACCTGGCACTTTTCCCTGCAACGGCAGGAAATGCTACACCTACCCCTACACATTCCCCCTCACCTACATCACAGGCCCCAAGAAGACTTGCCACATCAAGCAGATGCTCACCTGCATATCTGCTAATGTGGTATACTACATCTGCTGTACCCGTTGTGGCCTCCTCTACAACGGGGAAACCAAGCGGAGGCTTGGGGACTACTTGCAGAACACCTACGCTCAGTTCGCACTAAACAACTGCACCCCCACAGTCATGAACTATTTCAACTCCCCCTCCCATTCCTCAGATGACATGTCCATCCTGTGCCTCCTGTAGTGCCACAATGATGCCACCTGAAGGTTGCAGAAACGGTACCTCATATTCTGCTTGGGAATGCTGCAGCCCAATGGCATCAATGTGGACATCACAAGCTTCAAAATCTCCCCTCCCCCTACATCCCAAAACCAGCCCCGCTTATCCCCGCCTTCCTAACCTGTCCTTCCTTCCACCTATCTCCTCCTCCCACACCAAGCCCCACCCCCATCTCCTACATACTACCCTCATCCCGCACCCTTGACCTGTCCGTCTTCCCTGGGCTGACTTATCTCCTCCCTAACTCCCCACCTCCACTCACCTTTACTGGCTGTATCCCCACTTCTTTGACATGTCTGTTTCCTCTCCAACTATCTTCTCCTCTATCCATCTTCTATCTGCCTCCTCCTCTCTCCCTATTTATTTCAGAACCCCCTTTCCCTCCCCCACTTCTGAAGAAGGGTCTGAGCCCAAAACTTTACCCTTCCTGCTCCTCTGATGGTGCTTGGCCTGCTGTGTTCATCCAGGTCTACACCTTGTTATCTCAGACTCTCCAACATCCACAATTCCTACTATCCCTTAAAATAAGGTGTCAACTTGGTGAAGCTACTTAACAGGATCACTTGCATGCCAAAGATCATTAGCAGCAAGTGATAAAGAGAGTGATGCAATCTCACAAGCAATGAAACAGATCTAAACTCCGCAGTTCAGCCACATCCAGTCATGAATGCTGGTGGACAATTAAACAACTCACTGGAGGAGGAGAAGACTGCACAAATATCCCTATCACCAATGATAGAACAGGCAACCATAACACTGCAAAATATAAGGCTGAAGTTTTTGCAGTAATGTATGCAGCCAATTCAATTCGCTCCATGTGATGTCAAGAAATGTTTGGAGGCAGGGAATATTGAAAATGCTGTGGGCCCTGGCAACATTCTGGCAATAGTACTGAAGACTAGTGTTCTGGAATTTGCTGCGTCTCCAGCCACACTCTGCCAGTACACTTATGCCTTTGGCATCAATCCAAAAATATAGAAAGTTTCCTGGGTATGCCCTGTACACAAAAAGCAGGACAAATCCAACTTTTCCAATCAGAACTCCATCAGTTCTACTGTCAATTGTCAGCAAAGTGATGGAAAATGGCAACAACAGTGTTATAAAGAATCATCTGCTCAGCAATAACCTGCTCACCGATACCCAGTTTGTATTCAGTGAGGGCCACTCAGCTCCTGGCCTTATTACAGCCTTGGTTCAAACATGGACGGAAGAGCTGAATCCTTTTTGTCAGTTGAAAATCACAGCCCTTGATATCAAGGCCCCATTGGACTGAATGTTGCAACTCTGACAACAACGCAAGTAGCTTGACAGGACAAAGCCACACACTTCATTTGCACCGCATCCACAAGCATTCAGTCACTGTCTCCATTACTGATGCTCAGTAGCAGCTGTGTGTACCATCTACAAGATGCATTGCAGAAATTCACCAAAGATATTGAGACAGCAGTTTTGAAGCGCACGGCCCCTTCAATCTCAAGGGACAAGGGCAACAATACGTGAAAACAATACCATTTGCAAGTTCGCCTTGAAGCCATTCACCATGTCACTGGGCCAAAATACTGGAATTCCCTCTGTAACAGCATTGTAGTCTAATTACAATGCATGGACTGCAATGTTGAAGAAGGCAGCTCATCACCACCTTCTCAAGGGCAACTAGAGATAGGCAATGCATTCTGGTACTGGAGCATCCACATCCTATGATTAAACTTTAAAAAAAGGGACACACGCATTTGACCTCAGCTAATATTATGTCCATTTATGGCCACCACCACTTAGAAAAGTCATGAATGCATTGGGGCAAGCACAGAAAACATTAATGAGATTAGTTACGGAATGGAGAACTTGCTTACAAATATGGAGTGAAGAAGTTGGGATGTATTCCTTAGAGAAAGGAAGGATGGGAGTAGATTTGATTGTGGTATTCAAAATTATGAGGGATCTGCGCAGAGTAGATAGGGAGAAATTCTTCCCACTCACAAAAGGATCAAGAATGAGATGCTATAGACTTAACATAATTATCAAGAGGTACATGAAGAAGAACTTTTTTTCACATGATAACTGTGTTAAGGTGTAGAATGAACTGCCTAAGCAGGTTCAACCTAAGAATTTACAAGACAATTGGATTATTTTCTGGAAAGAAAGAATCGGTGATCTGGAAAAGGCGTAAGTTGAATAACTCATTCAGGTAACTTTTGCGGATATGATGGGCTGAATATCCTGATTCTGCACAGTAGCAATTTTGTGATTCTATAAGCACAACCAGCAAGTACACAGACCATATGTCACCCTTGACAGACCATGGATGAAGCTGGGAGTAGATCTGTTTATTCTCACGGGAACTGATTACCTTGTCACTGCACGACACTATTATGGCAACTAGAAAGTAGATCAGCTGACTTCAATCATTATTGATGAGACAATAGAATGATTGAAAGCACACATCAATTGTTATAGCACATGGTGATGAGCAACAACAGATGTCTGTTCATGAGGGAATCGGTTAGCTGCTTCATAAAAGATTGGGGAATTCAGCTCCATACATCATCTCAACACTACCATTATCAAATGGAAAGATTAAGATGGCAGTGAAAAACACCAAAGGAATCAGGAAGAAATCTATCCAATTCAGCATGGATCCAGTGCAAGACAATCCTCAAGTGGTGAAACATGTTTACTGATAGCAGTCCAGTACAAAAGTCAATGGGCGCAGCACCCAACCTGTTCTTCCAATAGCAGAAAAGCTACTGAAACCAGAAGTAGTATTCCTGTTGAATCAAAGAAAATCTCTTGTCACTATGGGCATGGCATGAACTGGTAACTGACCATGGGGACATGTTTGCAGCAAGCATAAATAACTGTATAATCCAGATCAAGCTTTTGAACTAATAGATGAAGACAAGCAGCGAGATGTAGCCAGGGAAATGGCAAAAACAAACAGTGCAAATTGCAAGAGAATTTTCTTTCCTTACCCAACAGATTATGTTCCCAGAATCAAGGCTCCAGCAACTAAGTTCACTGCCACAATCAGAATAATGAATTAGGTGGTACCATTCCATTGCAGGAGCAAGCATTGAGATGCCTCCATACCCAGTCAAATTATTAACCTGTGGGAAAGTTGGCCTCAGCCAGCAGAGGTAGATGAAACAGCAATGCTTCAGTGGTGAAGCTTCGGGTCGCAGCCATGTACCAAGTTGAGGTCATGATGGACCTAAAGCTGGTTCAGACGTCTGGAAATCCTTGACTGTGCAGATTATAGATATGGAAACAAAAGTTATAAAGATTATTTGGCGGAGTATTTAGAAATACACAGTGCAATCAAGAAATGCCAGAACAGCTTCTTGAAGGTGAAATATGTCTTTGAATTCTTTGGGGAGGTTACAAATGGAATAAGTAAGGGAGAATCATGTAATATATTTATAATTCCAAAAAAGATCAATAAGACATTGCATATAAGGATAAATAACAAGATAAGATTCCATGCTGTTGAAAGTAGTATATTAGCAAGGATTTGCTATCTAATAAAAGACAGAGAGTTGGAGTTAGAGGTGCACTTTCAGGATGGCAACCTGTAACTAATGAAGTGACACAGGGATCTGTGCTGGGTCAACAATTATTTCCAATATAAATTCTTGACTGAGGGATGTGAATGGACTGTGTCCAAATTTGCTCATAAAACAAAAAAAGCGAGACTGCGAAGATGAAGATGATATAAAGTATCTAAAGAGAGAGATAAACTAATTAATTGAGTCAGAAAAATCTTGTCAGACAGAATATAATGTGGGAAAATGTGAGGTCATGTACCTTGGTAAGAAGAATATGAATGGATCTCAATATTATCTAAATGAAGATAGACTGCAGAAAGCTGCAGCACATAGAGATTTTGGGGTTCTGCATCAATCACAAATCGCGAGCATATATATTCAGCTGGTAATAAAGAATCTAATTTAGTAATTTAATAAGGATAATCCAAAGAGATTGCACAAGTATATTTAGAGCAAAAGAACAAATAAGGAGAGAATAGGGCCCATTAAAGATCAATGAAGCCATCAATGTGTTGAACCAAAAGAGATGGGAGAGATTCTAAATGAATATTTCACATCAGTTTTTACTGCAAAGCAAAAATGGAGGTAAGGGCACTCCGGGAAGCAGGTATTGAAAACAGTCCATATCACAGAAGAGGAGGTCTTAAAAGTCTAAAGGTGGATAAATCTCCAGAGCCTTATCAAGTGTATCCCAGGATAGAACATAGAACAGAAAATATAGAACATTACAGTGCAGTCCAGGCCCTTTGGCCCTCGATGTTCTTGAAAGTTGCCACCGAGGTTGACAGGGCTGTTAAGAAGGCATACAATGTTTTAGCTTTCATGAATAGAGGGATCGAGTTCCAGAACCAAGAGGTTATGCTGCAGCTGTACAAAACTCTGGTGTGGCCGCACTTGGAGTATTGTGTACAGTTCTGGTCACCCCATTATAAGGAGGATGTGGAAGCTTTGGAAAGGGTGCAGAGGAGATTTACTAGGATGTTGCCTGATATGGAGGGAAGGTCTTACGAGGAAAGGCTGAAGGACTTGAGGCTGTTTTGTAAGAGTGAAGAAGGTTGAGAGGTGACTTAATTGAGACATATAAGATAATCAGAGTGTTAGATAGGGTGGATAGGGAGAGCCTTTTTCCTAGGATGGTGACAGCGAGCACCAGGGGGCATAGCTTTAAATTGAGGGGTGAAAGATATAGGACAGATGTCCTATATTATAGGATATTATATTATATTATAGATGTCCTATATTATATTATTATCCTATATCCTTATTATAGTTTCTTTACTCAGAGAGTGGTAAGGGAATGGAAGGCTTTGCTTGCAACGGTAGTAGATTCGCCAACTTTTGGTACATTTAAGTCGTCATTGGATAAGCATATGGACGTACATGGAATAGTGTAGGTTAGATGGGCTTGAGATCGGTATGACAGGTCGGCACAACATCGAGGGCTGAAGGGCCTGTACTGTGCTGTACTGTTCTATGTTGCGCCAACCTATGAAGCCAATCTGAAGCCCATCTGACCTACACAATTCCATTACCATCCGTATGTTTATCCAATGACCATTTAAATGCCTTTAAAGTTGGCGAGTCTACCACAGTTGCAGGCAGGGCATTCTAAGCCCTTACTAAGTGAAGAACCCACCTCTGACATCTGTCCTATATCTATCACCCTTCATTTTAAAGTTATGTTTCCTCATGCTAGCCATCACCATCCGAGGAAAAGGCTCTCACTGTCCACCCTTTCTAATCGTCTGATCATCCTACATGTCTCTATTATGCCACCTCTTAACCATCTTCTCTCCAACGAAAACAGCCTCAGGTCTCTCAGCCTTTCCTCATAAGACCTTCCCTCCATACTGGGCAACATCCTGGTAAATCTCGTCTGCACCCTTTCCAAAGCTTCCACATCCTTCTTATAATGCAGTGACCAGAATTGTACACAATACTCCAAGTACAGCCGCACCAGAGTTTTGTACAGTTGCACCATGACCTCACCCACAGAGATTGCACAAGTACATTTAGAGCAAAAGACCAAATAAGGAAAGAATGGCTCCGAACCTCAATCACTTGACCAATAAAACCTAACACACTCTTAACAACCCTATCAACCTGGGTGGCAACTTTCAAGAAGCTATGCACATGGACACTGAGATCTCTCTACTCATCCACACTACCAAGAATCTTACCATAAGCCCAGCACTCTGTATTCCTGTTACTCCTTCCAAGTGAATTACCTCACACTTTTCTGCATTTAGCTTCATTTGCCACCTCTCAGCCCAACTCTGCAGCTTATCTATGTCTCTCTGTAGCCTGCAACATCCTTCCACACTATCCACAACTCCACTGACTTTAATGTCATCCGTGAATTTACTAACCCAAGCTAATAAAATGTGAGGCTGGATGAACACAGCAGGCCCAGCAGCATCTCAGGAGCACAAAAGCTGACGTTTCGGGCCTAGACCCTTCATCTTATTATCTTGGATTCTCCAGCATCTGCAGTTCCCATTATCACTGATACAATTTACTAACCCATCCTTCTACGCCCTCATCCAGGTCATCTATCAAAATGAAAAAAAAAACAGTGGCACCAAAACAGATCCTTGTGGTACACTACTAGTAACTGAATGCCAGTTGAACATTTCCCATCAACCACCACCCTCCGTCTTCTTACAGCTAGCCAATTTCTTATCCAAACCGCTAAATCACCCTCAATCCCATGCCTCCATATTTTCTGCAATAGCCTCCCATGGGGAGTCTTATCAAACACTTTACTGAAATCCACATACACCACATCACCCTCATCCACCTTTTTGGTCACCTTCTCAAAGAATTCAATAAGGTTTGTGAGGCATGGCCTTGCCTTCACAAAACCATGTTGACCATCCCTAATCAAATTATTCCTTTCTAGATGATTATGAAACCTATCTCATAATCTTCCCCAACACTTTACCCACAACCAAAGTAAGGCTCATTGGTCTATAATTACAGGGTTGTCTCTACTCCCCTTCTTGAACATGGGGACAACGTTTGTTGTCCTCCAGTCTTCTGGCACTATTCCTGTAGACAATGACGACATAAATATCAAAGCCAAAGGGTCTGCAATTTGCTCTCTAGCTTCCCACAGAATCCTCGGATAAATTCCATCTGGCCCAGGGGACTTATTTATTTTCACACTGTCCAGAATTGCTAACACCTCCTCCTTATGAACCTTACTTCCATCTAGTCTAATAGCCTGTATCTCAGTATTCTCCTTGACAACATTATCTTTTTTCCTTTGTGAATACTGATGAAAAGTATTCATTTAGCTCCTCTCCTATCTCTTTGGACTCCACGCACAACTTCCCACTACTGTCCTTGACTGGCTCCTATTCCTACTCTAGTCATTCTTTTTTTCCTGACATATATATAGAAAGCTTTGTGGTTTTCCTTGATCCTACCGACCAAAGGCTTCTCATGTCCCCTCCTCGCTCTTCTTAACTCTCTCCTTAGGTCCTTTCTGGCTAACTTGTAACTCTCAAGTGCCTTAACTGAGCCTTCATGCCTCATCTTAGCATAAGCTTCTTTCTTCCTCTTGACAAGAGATTCAACTTCTTTAGTAAACCACTGTTCTTCGCTCGACCACTTACTCCCTGCCTGACAGGTACCTACTACAAAGGACACACAGTAGCTGTTCCTTGAACAAGCTCCACATTTCAATTGTGCCCAGCTCTTGCAGTTTCCTTCCCCACCTTATGCATCCTAAATCTTCCCTAAATGCCTCATAATTGTCTTTCCCCCAGCTCTAACTCTTACCCTGTGGTATATATCTATCCCTTACCATCGCTAATGTAATTGTAACTAAATTGTGGTCACTATCACCAAAGTGCTCACCAACCTGCAAATCCAACACTTGGCCTGGTCCATTACCCAGTACCAAATCGATGTGGCATTGCCTCTTATTGGCCTATCTACATAGAGTGAAGGGAAACCCTACTGTACACATTGGACAAAAGCTGACCCATCTGAATTGCTCGAACTGTAGCGATTCCAGTCAATATTTCAAAAGTTAAAGACCCCTACAACAACTACCCTGTTACTTTAGCTCCTCTCCAGAATCATCTTTGCAATCCTTTCCTCTACATCTCTGAAACTTTTCAGAGGCCTATAGAAAACTGCCAACAGGGTGACTTCTCCTTTCCTGTTTCTAATCTCAGCCCATATTACCTCAGTAGGTGAGTCTTCACCAAACGTCCTTTCTGTCACCAAAATACTGTCCTTGACTAACAATGCCACACCTCCCCCTCTTCTACCACCTTTCCCTGATCTTACTGAAACTTCTAAACCCTGGAATCTGCAACAACCATTCCTGTCCTTGCACTATCCATGTCTCCGAAATTGCCACAATATCAAAGTATCAGGTACCAAACCATGCTGCTCCTGGCATTGAAGTAGACACACTTCAAACCACCTTCCTGCCTGCTGGTACACTCCTGCGACCTTGAAACCTTATTCAGGACCTCACTACTCTCAACCACTGGAGATGCAATTCAGGTTCTCAACCCCTGCTGATTTAGTTTAATCCCTCCCTAAGAGTATTAGCAAATATCGCCCCCTCCCAGAATATTGGTACCCCTCTGGTTCAGATGTAGAACATCCAGTTTGTGGAGTTCCCACCAACCCCAGAGTGAGCCCCAATTATCCAAGTTTCTGAATCCCTCCCTCCTGCAACATCCCTGCAGACACATGTTCAACTGCTCCCTCTCCCTACTCCTTGCCTCGCTAGTATGTGGCACAGGTAACAAACCAGTGATGACAACTCTGTTTGTTCCAGCTCAAAGCTTCCGCCCTAGCACCTTGAATTTCTGCCTTACATCCCCATCCCTTTTCCTACCTCTGTAGTTGGTATCTATATATACCACCATTTGGCGCTGCTTCCCCTCCCCCTTGAGGATCCCAAAAACATGATCTGAGGCATCACGGACCCTGGCACCTGGGAGGCAACACACCAACTGCGAGTATGTCTTGTTCCTACAGAGTCTCCTATCTGTCCCCATAACTATGGAGTCCCTGATGACTAATGCTCTCTTCCTCTCCCCTCTTCCCTTCTGAGCAACAGGGACAGACTCTGTGCCAGAGACCTGTACCCTGTGGCTTTCTCCGATAAGTCGCACCCCGCTTCCCACATCCCCCCCCCCAACACTACCCAAAACAGTTCACTTGTTATTGAGGGGAATGGCCACAGGGGATCTCTGCACTGTCTGCCTGTTCCCTTTCCATCCCCTGGCTGTAACTCATCTACCTTTTTCCTGTACCTGAGGTGTGACTACCTCCCTGTAACTGCTCTCAATTACCCCCTCAGCCTCCCGAATCATCAGAAGTTCATCTAGCTCTGAGCTCCAGTCCTAACGCTGATTTCGAGGAGCTGGAGTTGGGTGCACTTCCTTCAGATGAAGTCAGTGGGGACACTAGTGGTGACCCTTACCTCCCACATTCTACAGGAGGAGCATGCAACTGCCCTAACATCCATTCCCACTGTTCTGAATTCCCAAACACAATTGAAAACAAAAACTAACTTCCTTACCAGATCAGCACTCAGAATTTTTTTTTTGGTTAGAGGAGGAGGAGGAGGATGGGTGGGAGGTTAAGGAAGAAATTTCAGGGGCCCCTAGTAGAGATACTTGTATCATTTACGGCCACAGGTGAGGTGCCGATCAACTGGAGGGTGGCTAATGTTGTATCTTTGTTCAAGAAAGTCTGTAAGATGAAGTCGGGATGATAGGCCTGTGAGGCTGACATCGGTGGTAGGTGAGTTGTTGGATGAGATTCTGAAAGATAGGATTTGCTTGCATTTGGCAAGGCAAGGAATGATAAGAAATATTCAGTCTGGCTTTGTAAGTGGGAAGTCATTTCTCACAAACTTGATTGAGTTTTTTGAGGGTGTAACCAAAAAGATTGAAAAGGGCAGAGTGGTCGACACTGTCTATATGGACTTCAGTAAAGCTTTTGTGAGGCTTTGGAGTAAGTATTTGGCAATTATCTCCTTGTAGATCAATTAGTAAAGTTAACTTACATGGAATTCAGTGAGGGCTTGTCAATTGAATACAACACTGATGTGACAGTAGGAGACAGAGGATAATGGTGAAGAATTGTTTTTTTGGACTGGAGGCCTGTGACTAGAGGTGGTTTGAACTCACCCACACTAGGAAAAAGACCCTTGCTATTCACATTATCTATGCACCTCATGATTTTATAAACCTCTATAAGGTCACTCCTTATCCTTCTATGTTCCAGTGAAAAAAGCCCATTCCTATCCAGCCTATCCTTAGAATTAAACTTCTGCAGACTCAGCAACATCTTTCCTTGAACCATCTGCAGAGATTGGTCCTGGGTCCAATTTTATGTGTAATTTATATAAATGATTTGAATGAGAATTTAGAAGACACGGTTAGTAAGTTTGAAGATGATGCCAAAAGTGATGGTATAGCCAACACTGAAGAAGGCCACCTACGATTACAAAGAGATCTTGATTAATTAGGCCAATGGGTTGAGGAGTGGCAGATAATGTTTAATTTGGATAAATGCAAGGTATTTGGTAAAACGAACAATGACAGTTAATGGTAGGTAGGCCCCTGGGTAATGTTGTCAAACAGAAAAACCTATGGATTCAGATACATAGTTCTTTGAAAGTTGCATCACAATTAAACAAGGTGATTAAGCAAGCATGCCTTCATTCTCAAACCATTGAGAATAGGAGTTGGGACACCTATTGAGGTTGTATAGGACATTGGTGAGACGACTTTTGCAGTACTGTGTACAGTTCTAGTCACCCCGTTATAGGAAGGATAACAAAGTGCGTAGCTGGATGAACGCAGGAGGCCAAACAGCATCTCAGGAGCACAAAAGTTGATGTTTCGGGCCTAGACTCTCCAGCTACACACTTTGGTATCTTGGATTTTCCAGCATCTGCAGTTCCCATTATCTCTGTTACAGGAAGGATATCATTAAGTTGGAGATGGTTCAAGGAAAGATGTTGCAGAGACTGCAGAAGTTGAGTTCTAAGGATGGGCTGAATAAGAATGGGCTTTTTTCACTGGAACATAGAAGGATAAGGAGTGACCTTATAGAGGTTTATAAAATCATGAGGTGCATAGATAATGTGAATAACAAAGGTCTTTTCCCTTGGATGGGTGAGTTCAAAACTAGGGAGTATATTTTAAGGTGAGAAGAGGAAGAGAAAAATTTAAAAGGGACCTAAGGGTCAACTTTTTCAAAAAGGTTCATGTGTTGCATGAACAACCAGAGGAAGTGGTAGATGGAAGTACAATTACAATATTTAAAGGATATTTGAATAGTTAAATGAATAAGAAAGGTTCAGAGGGATATGAGGCCAAGCATCAGCAAGTTAGACTAAATTCACTTGGAAAAATTTGTTGTTATGGGCGAGTTGGACTGAAGGGTCTGTTTCCATGCTGTGTGATTGTATGAATGCACATGGAATGTTGGCCTGTTTTACAAGAGGAATGGGGAAAGAATATAATTATTTTAGAAGCAGTACTGTAGAGGTTCATTGGGTTGATCCAAGGTTTGGAAGGACTTTCTTATCAGGGCAGGTTGAGTCGGTTGTACTCTTTAAAAACTGAGACACAACCATATTGAAACATGTAAGAATCTTAGAGGACTTGACAATGCGGATACTGGAAAGTTGTTTCACCTTGTGGGAGAGTCTAAGACCAGAAGGCATAATGTCAGAGAAAGGGTACACACAGTTATAATAGAGAGAAGTAGGAATTCCTTCTCTCAATGGCTAGTGACTCTACAGAATTCTTTACCACAGAGAGTGAGAGAGGTCAGGTCATCAAGTGTATTCAATATTGAAACAGCCCAATTTTTAATCAGCAAAGAAATCAAGGGTTTTGAGGAAAAGACAAGAAAGGCAGAAGGTGAGGATTAACAGATCAGCCATGATCTTATTGAATGCCAGAATGCTCAATTGGCTAAATGGCTGACTTCTGCTCCCACATCTTGTAGTCTTATTATGGTCTTATCAGTCTGAAGTTATTAAGCAGAGAATCAAGGGTGAGAGTCACTTAGAACTGGACCAAAGCAGATGAAAGCATTTTTTTGAAAAAAAAACATGATATTTGGATATTACTAGTCATACCAACATTCATATCCCAACTCTAGTTGTGCAAATGCCAAATAAGAGTGAACACCAGCGCTGTGGGTTTGGAGTTACATGTGGTTCAGGCCAGATAAAGGCAGCAGATTTACTTCCATTAAAGAATCAGATGCATTTTTATGACTGTCATAAATGGTTACTTGGTTTTCATTAGGATGGCATTTTATCCAACATTTAATTGAATTCAATTTTCCCATCTGTCATGGAGATAATGCAATCCATATCCTGAGACCATTCACCTGGCTTGCTGAATTATTCATCCAATGACATTTTCTCCACTACACCATCTTCCCTAAACTGAAGATATAATTCTCATGACTAAGGCACAAACGAAAGTTAATTTTTTTCATCATTGTTACATCTGAATTATCCATGATGTAAGACATAAGAAGTTTTTAAAATTACATTCCCTTACACCAATTTGATCTGAAATTGAGTAGTTTCTGAAGGAGATCATATTGGGCTTGAAACTCTGTTTCTGACTTCACACATGTTGAGAGACCAGGTGAGTTTCAGTGTTTGTTTGAGATTTCCAACATCCGCGGTACCTTTCTAAAAAAAAATTTAAGTAACTCCAATCTGTCAACTTGTTTAAATGATCTTAAGTCTGCTGCCTCAAGTTCTTTGAATGGATCCATTACTACAAGTCACACAAGTTTTCAGCCAATTTTAATGTTAAAATATTGAGCTCTGTCTCATTATTTTGCATAAGTTCACTTCCAGGGGCTTAAGCATTTTGTTTCCAGGTACATGGCAGCTTGTTTTAGATTAAAAAGGCTAAAAAAAATCAATGAAAACCAACCTTCTTTGTTATTGTTACAAGAATGGGTTTGTGCACAAATCCACATTAAGTCTGATCTGTATGCTATTCCAAACTGAGAAGATGAAAGTGTAATGTTTGCTTTGATAGGTTTCTGAAACATATATCGAATTAACTTCAAGGAGGTGCAGTAAATTTAGAATGGCCACAAAATCCTGCCCCAGGAAATTCATTAGAAAGGATAAAACTGTGAATGGGGTAAATTCTTTCAAGTCTGGAATTGGTTATTTTCTCAGCAGTACACTCTGTATAAAATCATCGAGCTGTGGTTAGCCCAAATGCTACGTTATGGCTATAAGAAGAAGGGAATTCTGTAAATGTGGCAAATTGTGTAATACCTGTCAAATTCAAATTAAATTTGACAATGGCTATGAAGTTCATAACTGAAACTGTTTCAGGCTTGTTGTTTGAATGTGCTTGGGAATAAATCATTTTCGACAGTTGCAAGCTGCAGAGAAAAGAGCCGAACAAATGTTTAAGATAGTCAATCATAATCAAATCAAATAAGCATTATTCAGTCGCCAATAGCATTGCAGAAGGATCACAGTCAATTGTGGCTGTCAGGTGAACTGAGATTTCCTTTCTTTCGTGTTTTACGGGATGTGGTTCCCTGGCTTTGGGGACTTCTGTTGCCCATCATTCATTGCCTTTGAACCAACAGCTTGCCCGCCCATTCGTCGTGCAGTTAAAAGTCAACCACACTGCTGTCTGCTTTCGAGAATCAAATATGTCCTGTAAGAGGTAAGGATGGCAGATTTACCCCACTTGAATAGCACTACCTCTTTTATCAACCAGACTTTTCCACAATATTCATTTGACGCTCGTGTTGCATTCCAGATTTATTAACTTCATTTAAATTCTTAATATATTCCTTTCATGGTGAAATTTAAACACATGTCCCCTAATCATTAGACAATAACTGAAATTACTGTACAAGTTCAGCAGATCTGGCAGTATCTGTGGAGAGAAAGCAGAGTTATTATTTCAGGTTGAGTGACCCTTCTTCAGAATCTCAGAAAGGTCACACAAACGAAATGTTAATTGTGGTTTCTCTCCACAGTTGCTGCCAGACCTGCTGAGCTTCTCCAGCAATTTCAGTTCTTGCCTCTGATTTACAGAATCTACAGTTATTTCGTGTTTATATTTCCCTGATCATTGGCATGAATCTTTGCATTGCTAGACCAGTGACATTACATTAGATGGGGAGAAAATTGGTTAGTAATAATGTCACTGCCTAGTGATCCAGGTCACAAGTCAATATTCTAGGAGATAAGAGTTTGAATCAGCGTCAGATGGTGGGAATTTAAAAAGAAACTTACATGCAAAATGATCATGAAGCCATGATTGCAATAACTCATCTAGCTCATAAATGACCTTTAGGGAAGGAAATCTGCCTTTCTGAACTTATCTGGTATATATTTGACTCCAGATCTCCCTTTGTGCAATAAATACCATATTATCCAGTGATGCCCACATCCTGTACACAAACTTTATAGAAATGTCCTTCAGCACAAGAAGTGAGATGTCATGGCATAATTCAATCCATAGTTTGTAGCTATACATTATCTTCTTACATACTTTGATTTTGTATTCTTATGACTAACTATTAAAGAAGAAAACATGCACCAATTTCAGACAGAAAAATGGAGTTGAATTATACATGTGTTTTCCTCTAGTTCAAACTGAACAGCTGGGAGGCTCAAAACTAAAGAGAAAACAATGGCTCAACTGATGGGAGGATATAATTACAGGGTGACAAGTTTATGGATGCACTTTTCTAAATGCCCTCAGAGAAGTTTTAATAGAGAAAGGTCACAAACAGAATCACAAAAATGCATGTGACGCCAGATTTTGTAAACAGGAGACATATGTGGATTTTTATAAAATACACATTTTTACAAATGCATTAAATTATTTGAATGGTAGCCATTTGAAAAGTTTAATTTATTTGGCAGGATTATAAAATAATTGCATTTGAGCTATAGAAGAAGAAATAACAAATGTTATTATTCATAAAATTTAACTGAACTTTTCAAGACAATTAAGGAAAATACCCTTAATGTATTAATGTTATCATTGTAGGGTGGAATGAAGCAGTTTAACATTAGCTTTGTTCAAATCAAATGTTTATTGAGGAAGAATTTTTCTACTAAATCAAATTAACTTCTGAACTTAAGATAGTCGAATTTGGAAATTGCTAATCAACTGTAAGAGAATTTACAAACATATGAATCAAGAGGAGACATTTAGCCCCTCACGCCTACCCCACCAAGCAATAAGATCATGGTTGATAGCCTCAGGTCCTCACAATCACATAACTCTGATAACCTTCAACTCTCCGGTTAGTCAATGACCTATCTACCTCTGTTTAAAGACATTCAATAACCTGTAACCTGTCAAGAACAGTTAAATGAACAAAAAAGAAAACAATACATCCTAAAATTCTGTGACAGAATCATAGGAGAATAACTTTAGAAAAGTAGGCCAGTGGTATGAATTATATTTGGAATAACTCATAACTTCTCAACTGAAATAAGATGACATTTTAAGGACCCTAATTTGGATTTTTGCTGCATCACATTTAAATTGGTTGATTATATTAGCTCTCTAAAAAGTTGTGTTAAGTAGCTGAATCTCTAACTGATAGAATTATGTCACATATCATGTGATTCAAATTCAAACACTTCAAAGGTCATGGGTCCAATGATAAAAGTACACCAACTAATTTTCTATTAGAATTAGTGCTCATGTAATGCTCTCGGCATGTGTCAATTACTGGATTCAGAAATGTAGTACTTGTAAGAATATCTTGAGGGTCATCAATGAGATTAAGACTAAGAGGGCTAAATATTGTAGTACTCAAATGATGATGTCCAATAAACTCATGAGCTGTAGAGATTAGGATCTCAAGGAGTATGACCTAACGTCTGGATCTTTTCAATGGTTCCTTAACAATCATTGCAACCTTTAACAAGTAGCTAAAGTGCAATTACCTGCATGAGGCCATTAGATATAGGGGGAAAAAAAGTAGATCCTTCAGGCCTTTAAGTCTGTTCTGCCATTTAATGAGATCATAGCTGATTAGATTATCCTGAAATCCATTCCCCTGCCTTTTCCCCTTAACCCTAGATTACCTAACTGATTAAACGTTTACCTGAGTCTTTAATATACTTGACAAGGCAGCTTCCACAGTCCACTGCAATAAAGAATTCCACAGATTCAAGATGCTCGAGATTATGCCCTCCGGTCAATGGCTCTGCCACAAGGGGAAAATCTTTTCCACATTTGCACTGTTAAGTTCCTCTAAGAATCTATGCATTTCTACAAGGTCATCTCTTATTTTCCTAAGTCCCAATGAGTGCAGGTCCAACCTAGTCAATATCTCCTCATAGGACAGTGCTTCCATAACTAGCATCAACCTCATCAACATTCTTTTGACTGACTCCAGCATTAGTATATCTTTCCTTCGATAAGGGGCACAAAATGTTTCACAGAACTTCAGCTGTGTTTTGACTGGCGCCTTGCATAATTCTAGCAAAATCTTCCTGCATTTATACTTCAATTCCCTTTGAAATGAAGATCAACATTCCATTTGTCTCCCTTATTACCCCCTGAACTTGAATGCTGGCTTTTTTGTACTCCCAAATCTCTCTGTTCTTTGGCTTTCAGCAATCCTTCTCCATTAGATATTATTAAGTTCCTTAACTCTTCCTACCAAAGTGTCAATTCTGCATTTTATTCCATCAGTCACATTTTTGCCACAATTTTAACCTATCTGTAATGCTCTACAGGCTCTTTGCATCATCCCCAGCACTTGCCTTTCCACCTATTTATCTGTCATCTGCAAACTTGGCTACAGTACATCTTCTAGTACCTGCAGGAACTGTTTTTCTCGACCACAATGGACCAAACAGATCCTACAGATTCAGTCAATAAGGAGAATGATTGCAGCAACCTTCATCATGAGCAGGTGCCCCTCCGCTGCCCCCTCCAAACCCCTAAGCTTTAACTAATTTTAACTCCAATGAACTTAGACCATAAAACCATAAGATATAGGAGTGAAAGTAAGGCCATTCGGCCCATCAAGCCCACTCCGCCATTTAAGTCATGGCTGATGGGCATTTCAACTCCACTTCCCTGCACTCTCCCCGTAGCCCTTGATTCCTTCTGAGATCAAGAATTTGTTGATCTCTGCCTTGAAGGCATCCAATGTCCCGGCCTCCACTGCACTCTGTGGCAATGAATTCCACAAGCCCAACACTCTCTGGCTGAAGAAATGTTGTCTCATTTCAGTTTTTAATTTACCCCCTCTAATTTTAAGGCTGTGCCCACGGGTCTGAGTCTTCCCGACTAATGGAAACAACTTCCT
The DNA here is from genome assembly GCF_030684315.1 of Stegostoma tigrinum. Taxonomy (NCBI): domain Eukaryota; kingdom Metazoa; phylum Chordata; class Chondrichthyes; order Orectolobiformes; family Stegostomatidae; genus Stegostoma; species Stegostoma tigrinum. The sequence goes on along the minus strand of NC_081358.1, from coordinate 107,102,860 downwards.
AGCATCCACCCCTTCTAAACCATACATTATCTTGTAGGTTTCTATTAGGTCTCCCCATAACCTTCTAAACTCTAATGAGTACAATCCCAGGATCCTTAACCGTTCATCATACGTTAAACCTACCATTCCAGGGATCATCCGTGTGAATCTCCGCTGGACACGCTCCAGGGCTAGTATGTCCTTCCTGAGGTGTGGGCCCAAAATTGGACACAGTAGGAAGGAAAGGAGTTGCTTCCGATGACTGGGTGGGAGCTGAGCATGCAGGCCTTGTTTTACAGTGGCATCGGAGTGAGCATGGGCCAGAGCGACATCATCGGATTCAGACAAGGATCGGAGCAGTCCCCGAAAGGTTGAGTTCCTGGAGCGATGGAACATAGAACATAGAACATAGAACAGTACAGCACAGAACAGGCCCTTCAGCCCACAATGTTGTGCCGACCATTGATCCTCATGGATGCACCCTCAAATTTCTGTGACCATATGCATGTCCAGCAGTCTCTTAAATGACCCCAATGACCTTGCTTCCACAACTGCTGCTGGCAACGCATTCCATGCTCTCACAACTCTCTGCGTAAAGAACCTGCCTCTGACATCCCCTCTTTACTTTCCACCAACCAGCTTAAAACTATGACCCTCGTGCTAGCCATTTCTGCCCTGGGAAATAGTCTCTGGCTATCGACTCTATCTATGCCTCTCATTATCTTGTATACCTCAATTAGGTCCCCTCTCCTCCTCCTTTTCTCCAATGAAAAGAGACCGAGCTCAGTCAACCTCTCTTCATAAGATAAGCCCTCCAGTCCAGGCAGCATCCTGGTAAACCTCCTCTGAACCCTCTCCAAAGCATCCACATCTTTCCTATAATAGGGCGCCCAGAACTGGACGCAGTATTCCAAGTGCGGTCTAACCAAAGTTTTATAGAGCTGCAACAAGATCTCACGACTCTTAAACTCAATCCCCCTGTTAATGAAAGCCAAAACACCATATGCTTTCTTAACAACCCTGTCCACTTGGGTGGCCATTTTAAGGGATCTATGTATCTGCACACCAAGATCCCTCTGTTCCTCCACGCTGCCAAGAATCCTATCCTTAATCCTGTACTCAGCTTTCAAATTCGACCTTCCAAAATGCATCACCTCGCATTTATCCAGGTTGAACTCCATCTGCCACCTCTCAGCCCATCTCTGCATCCTGTCAATGTCCCACTGCAGCCTACAACAGCCCTCTACACTGTCAACGACACCTCCGACCTTTGTGTCGTCTGCAAACTTGCTGACCCATCCTTCAATTCCCTCGTCCAAGTCATTAATAAAAATTACAAACAGTAGAGGCCCAAGGACAGAGCCCTGTGGAACCCCACTCACCACTGACTTCCAGGCAGAATATTTTCCTTCTACTACCACACGCTGTCTTCTGTTGGCCAGCCAATTCTGTATCCAAGCAGCTAAGTTCCCCTGTATCCCATTCCTCCTGACCTTCTGAATGAGCCTTCCATGGGGAACCTTATCAAATGCCTTATCAAAGGGACAAGGGACCACATTCCTGGAGCAGCAGCTGAGCCACACGCCCCAAGCGATAGTGAGGCCTTGTACTGCGTTGTCATGGGGTGCTGGGTGCCAGGGCAACAGGGTAGCTAAGGGAGATCCTCAGCGGGAGGTGGTTACGATGGACTCCGGAGAGGCAGCGGAATGTTTGGAGGTGGCTGCTGAGTTGGTCAGCTGGTCTGTGAGTCCTAGTGTAGGGCTTTCATTTTCCACGTGGAGTAGGCCCCAATAGCACAATAGTGCAGAGTTGTATAGCCCTGATCAGGATACTCTCAGCAGCACAGCATGGGCTGGCAAGCCCCAGGCAGGACTCCGGTGGTGGTAAGTCAGCGAAGTAGGAAAGTTGGACTCTCTTTAAGTTATCTTTCCTTATTTTATTCTGTAAATGGCGCTTTTGCACAAATGCACTCTTCTTACTGCATTTTATTTTGAATATACATGACAGTAAAGGATATTCAAATCAAAACCCAGCTTGAAATCAGTCCAGTCAGCATCAGGGAAGAGCTGAAGATGTAGGAACATTACAAAAGAAGCCCTAGTGACATACCTCAACACGGAAGAATACCCCCAAAAACAGCAAAAGATTTTCAGAACTAATAAGACACACACTATGACAGGAGAATTAGAAACTCCCTGGAGAAGAGGTTTCAGTAACTCTGAAGTAAATAAGGCTGTGCTGTGAATTAGTGATTTGTGGGAGTGATCCCAATTCAGAATGATGGACAATGGAAGTCCATGAGCAAAATTTAAAATCTCTGGTTGGTCAGGAGATTAAAACAGCACATTAATCCAGGCTGTAAAGACGAGAAGTTAAAATATTACTTATGTCTCAGCTTGACCATTACTGCCATAACAAGCAGAAACCCAAAGCATGACAATAGAAATGGAAGTAAAGAACCATGAAAGAAATATCAATCTGACATCGCAGACCAGAGGACATAGTGAAGCTGTAATTAAAACAATACATTTGGGCAAGTTAAAGACCTATGAAAAGTTGATGCCATTGAGACAGAAAGTTTGAAGACATGGAAAAGATGAGAGATATCTGTGTTAATGCTAGAAATCACATGACACCACGAGAAAGGAGAACATTTCTGCTAAACCGTGATTAAAATGAGAGATGTTTATGAGTTCTGGAAGTTGTAAATGTCAGAAGGTCACAGGTCTGCATTTGGGTAAGCTCAGATGAAGCCTATAAGCATTAATACTTCAGTACTGTTGAAAGGATGGCATTTCAGAAGCTGGCAAGCAGTATTTGCTTGATGCGACTGAACAACATTAGAGCTTGGGGAAAAGCCCAGGAGCAGGAATCACTCAGGAAAGCAAGCTGTTTGTAAAGAGTTGAATTTACCCTTGTGAATGAGCACTGGAGTGCTGTTTCAGAGGCTGGCAGCATTTAGCCCCAGGCAAACAGGATGGCAGTCCAGTTTGAGACAGCGTTTCAAGGCAAGATCCATACTATGCAAAATGAAGTTCAATGAGATTTGATAACAACTGCACCATTAACAGTGGAGAATTTCTGAGAAATCTATGGGGCCTGTCTCGATTGTGTTTGCTATTTTATGAACCCTTTCGGCTGTTTGATATACCACTCATTAATTCGGAGTTGCCCGTGCATTGCAGATTGTGTAATGCTCCAATGTTGCGTAGTGATATTTATTATTTTAAAACTAGAATATATTGGTTTTATTTTCCTTGTAAGTCTTCTGAATCTCATTCTTTGTCTAACGTAAAAATAAATTACTTGTCCCTAGCCAGATCATATATAAATGTTTAGGCTGACCTGGGCTCATAACTGTACATAATTCATACATTCTCTCTGTGCACTGCCTCCATATCCTGCAGCCAAAGACTTACTGAGTATTGTTTTACCCTTGACAATGCGTTGATTATACAAACAATTCCCATTGTAGCTTCATGTTGAAAATCACAACATGGAGCACTGAGATATGCCCCATTCACTTCACCTCTCACAGTCTCCATGCCGAACTGGGTTCCTGTACCCACTTGAAAGAAAGTAAATGTTGCAGCTGCCTTGAAAGCCTTAATGTTACTTTGCTGCAAATGCAGTAGATTTGAGTTCTCTGTCTGTTTCTGAATCTTAACAGCAGCAAAAGGAATGCAAATTATATGAATGAACACAGATTAGGAAAGGGGATGGTGTTACAAGAATTGTGTGTCCTTGTACAGCAGTCACTGAAAGATAGCAGGCAGTGAAAAAGCCAAATGCTATCTTGACCTGCATAGTGAGAGGTTTTAGTTACAGGAGCAGCAGTCGTTTGCGGCAGTTTTTTTAGGGCATTGGTAAGTCAAATCTGTTGTATTGTGTGCTGTTTTGTCTCCTTATCTGAAGAACGATATCTTGGGTGTGGAGTGAGGACAGCAAAGTTTTACCAGGCCAATTCCTGTCTTGGCAGGATGCATGAACCGTAGAGTCCCTACAGTGTGGAAACAGGCGCGCTTTGGCTCAAAAAGTCCACACTGACCCCAGAGCATCCCACCCAGACCCACCCCCCTATAAATCCACCTAATCCACATGTCCCTGGACACTACAGACAGTTTAGCCTGGTCAATCCACCTCACCTGCACATCTTTGGACTGTGCGAGGAAACCGGAGCACCTGAAGGAAGATCACACAGGCATGGGGAGAATGTGCAAATTCCACACAGACAGCCGTCCGAGTGTGGAATCGAACCTGCCTTCCTGAGGCTGCAGTGCTAACCACTGAGCCACCGTGAAACCCCTAAAACTCTTACAGTCTCCCCAGTGGGGAATTGAACCCCAGCCTCCCACATGACAAGTGCGAATACTAACCATTATACTACCAAGGATGGCACCGAAGACTGTATCAGCTTAGACTTTAAATTAACTGGACCTCAGCAGAAAGGCACGGGTTGGGGGGAGGGGGAGATGGAATTGGGTCTCAGAGATACTTATAAATTTCTAATAGGACTGAGCATGGCAAACAAGGAAGCATGTTTCCAATGACTAGGGAATCAAGAACCAGGGATCACAGTCAAAGGATATGGAGAAGGCCATTTAGGGCTAAGATGACGAAAAATCTTTTCACACAGAGAATGGAGAGCCCATGGAATTTGCTGCCAAAGAAAGTGGTTGAGACCAAAACAGTGATTTATTTAAGTAGAAATTAGGTATAGTTCTTCATTGCTAAGAGTATCGAAAGAGGATGGGGAGAAAGCAGGAACAGGATACTGAGTTGGATGATCAGTCATGATCATATTGAATGGTGGATCAGGCTTAATGGCTGAATGGTCTATTACTGTTCCTATTTTCTATATTTACCCACTCCTTATGGACTTTAATCACCCTATGCTAACTCATTGCCAATACATGACTCAATCAGCTATCACTTTTTTCCATCACTATTTATCGTATCTAACATGGGTTGATCTCAGGACTCAAGTAGAGATGAGACAATATAATGTAAAGTTCTTTTAAATATTTTTATGCTTAAATGGATAGATTATTGTTAGGTCAGGGAAGCTCACGTTATCAATGGAAAATGGAAATGTGGAATTCAAAACACAACCAGATCAGTCATAATCATAATGAATGGCAGAGCAGGCTTGAGGTGTTGAATGGTCTTTTTCCACTCCAACTCCATGTATTAATAAGTTGGTGTAAAATGAAATTCAGTAATGCAGATTTCCTTATAATGAGAAAACAGCATTTGTGAAGAATTGCAGTATTTAATTTCCTGCAACCACATAATCCCTCTTATATTTATCGTTCCAGATCAAACTTTACAGCCATTTGTAGGTATCAATCAAACATTGTAATATGGAATACTTTACTGTGATAATGGATGGTTGTAAAATAAATCATGCAGCTGTAATTCAGGAATTAAAACCATCAGAAGCATGTCAATAGATGGAGTCAAGTCATTAATATTTTGTTTAAAATACTCCAGACATTTTAAAAATATTTATTAGGAAGGAATTGATAGCTTGATATCCCACTTTGACAGTTCCTTATGATAGGTCCTCTTGACATTTTGGCAGGTTCTTACAACAGCAGTCCTGACAATTTTGACAAGTTATCTTAAAATGATGGTTAATTTTGACAGATCAGTTGTCAGTTTCAGTGACCTTCCAAACGACATGAGTTTAATGAGTTAATGAGCTTGTGAATTTTATTTGTGCATTACTTTGAAACATTCCAGAGGTCAACTTACCCAAACTCACCCTCTCCCTCCTTCAAAGAGTATCTCACTTCACCCAAGGGGTATCCCCCTGGTAAATACGTCATTGAACCAAACCTGACTTCTGCAAAGGTGTACACTGGTTACCCACAGAAATGCACAACATTCAGAGCTATTCTTACCAGTTCTGTTCTCCGCACATCACGTTTTACGCACCTGGGCTAACCAAATCAAACAGGAATGGTGGATGCTGATGGATTAAACTCTTAATTCCCTCAGTGAACCACACTTGTGTTGATTCTGTTTCAACCTGCTTTTTGTTCCTACAAAAATGGGAAGAGGTGTAAGTTTGTGGATGACACCAAAATTGGTGGTATAATGGAGGATGAAGAATGTAATCTAAGACTGCAAAGAACAGTAATCCATTGACCAATAGGCCAAGGATTGGCAGATAAATGGAAGATATTACATTTTGGTAAGATGAACAAAGGCAGGACTTATGCAATTATTGGTAGGGCATTGGCAAGTGTTATTGAACTGAGACCTAGGGGTTCAGGTACATGATTTTTTGAAAGTTGCAACTCATTTACACAGGGCATTTGGCACACTTGCTTTCATTGCTGAACCCATTGAGTATAAGATTTGTGGTGCCATGTTATGGTTGTACAGCAGACTGGCGAGGCCACTTTTGGAGTACAATATTCAGTTCTGCTTGCTCTGCTTTAAGAAAGATATTACTAAATTGGAGAGGGAACAGGAAACATTTACAAGGATGTTACCAGGACTGACGTGCTTGATTTATAGGGTGAGGCATGATGGGCTAAGATTTTTTCACTGGAGTATAGAAGGTTAGGAGTCAGTCACCTTATAGAGCATTATAAAATCATGAGGGACATAGATAAGATGAATATCCGAGGCATATTTCCTAGGGCAGGGAAGCCCAAAACTAAAAGGTACAGTTTTAAGGTGAGAGGAGAAAGCTTTAAAAGGAACCTGATGGGCAATATTTTCATATAGCGTGTAGTTCGTATGTAGAATGAACTGCCAGAGGATGTGGTACATTCATATGCATTTAGAACACATTTGAATGGGTGCATGAGTAGGAAAAGTTTAGAAGGATATGGGAAAAGTAGATACATGTGACTATTTTACATTGGGAAACTTGGTCAGTATGGACAAATTGGACCAAAGGGTCCGTTTCTATGAAGTATGACTGAATACATGGCACTATAGGATCTCTGAATGGGTCACAGAACATTGCTGTAAGTTCAGTTGCTAAACCAATGAACAAATGGAATCCTGCACAGAGACTCCTGAAGAGAAGCAATTTTTTTCCCATGGATCAACTCCTGTCAGAATGCAAAAAATGTTGACTGGTCTGATTCTTAGCTTTGCCACAATCTGTGGTAACTATTTACCCATTTTCGCATTTAATTGGAAATTCTATGATATGGACTCAGCAGCAGAATATTGAAATTTGTACAAGTCAAGTGATGTGTGACTTGGAGGCGAGCACATCAACTTTCCCATGACTTTGTTATTTTTGTCCTGTACAGCTATAGGGAGGAAAACACTATCAAAGTAATGTTGGTGCAGTGCTTGCTCCCGAGTGTAAGTACTGCCACAGTATCCAGGTAAAGTTTTAATAACACCCAGAAAGGTTGCATTTACATGGAGATTTTAATGCAGGCAAACATTCAGTGGCGCTTTGCAAAAACCATATATGTGAAACAAAATTGAAAGTCACACTCAACCCATCAAACTCGTCATTTTAATCATATTCCAAATTTAACAGAAAAAGTCCATACTTGGAACCTAGAAAACAAAGGTCAAAGCTGAAACAGGATCAGTTGTTGTAATATGTGAGGCCATGCAAGATCAACTGGGCGTCACCCAAATCTCAGCCAGTTTTTGATTTATTAACTTGCACATCGATTAACAATTCTGCATGCACTGTGACAAAAAATTCATAACATTCTCTTGATAAGAAACAAGGTTAAACCCAAAGTCTTTTTTTTTAAAGTTAGGATGAACAGCCAAAGTCTCAAAGCACGTGGGGCTATAAGCTTTAAGAATGGACAAGATTTATCAGGAATCAATAGCTATCATATTTCAAGTTTGATCCACTCAATAGGAAACTATACTTTGATATAAATGAGAAAGTTCCAACATATTGCTCACACTCCAGTAATCTTATCCCATCCATTGATGCCAAAGATCGATCACTTCATTTAAGGTAGTGACATAAACGGTTCAGAAAAGAAAGCACATAAGAAAGAAATAATTATGCACAATAACGTTGGAAAAACTATCAACTCCTAATTAACCTTACAATAACGCAATAACAATGACATCATGGCAATTCAATTCATTGAAGAAAAAAATATTCTCTTTCAGGTTCAATAGTAGAATTTGGACATTGTGCACCCATTTTAATAGGGCCAGTTTTAAAGAAAGATAATCCATAGAATCCCCACAGTGTGAAAACAGGCCCTTCGACCCAACAAGCCCACACCGACCGTCAGATCATCCCACCCAGACCCAGCTTCCTATAACCCATCTAATCTGTACATCCCTGAGCACTACAGATAATTTAACATGTCCAATCCACCTCATGTGCAGAGATAATGGCAACTGCAGATGCTGGAGAATCCAAGATAATAAAGTGTAAAGCTGGATGACCACAGCAGGCCAAGCAGCATCTCAGGAGCACAAGAGCTGACGTTTCGGACCTAGACCCTTCATCAGAGAGGGGGATGGGGTGAGGGTTCTGGAATAAATAGGGAGAGAGGGGGAGGATATTTCTTCAGAATGCTTGTGAGATGGACAAAGGCATGGATGAGCATTTTAGCAAGAGATAAGTTGGTGAGGAGGTGGGGAAAATCAATATTACAATGATGGAATTAAGAGAATGAATGGATTCTCATTTTACCTCAGGATCAAATGTAACAAATTGTTCTAATCTAAGCCAGTGCCTAGGCTCCGCGGCAAGGTATTTTGTGGCAAGTGCTGAAAATAATATTTCCCTGATGGAAATTAAGGAGCTATTTTTAAAAAAAAGTCAAGGAAAGATGAATATAAAACACCTGAAGATTTCCAGTAGAAGAACATTGCATGAACATACAACTCAAGATCCACAGTGTGGTGGTTTGGACCTCATTGTTATGTACAATAGAGATGCAGGGCTTCATTTTGGCGAAGGGAAGAATGCTAGATCTATTTGATTAGTGATGACTCAGATATTATTTTCTAATCAGTTGGAACACAGTCTCAGATCTTGCGGAAAGCTTTGTAGCCTGCATTCAAGATAATTCAATAAAATAGGCTAACTTAAGCAAATATGAAAGAAGAAAATTAATTTGGGCCTATTAATCATATTATTTCCCAGGCCAATTATATTAATCAAATACGTAATCTTGTTAGTAAGTAAAAGATCTTCAAGTTTTCTGCTCCCAAACAATGCATGAAAATATATTTCTTTACATTTTATATTATTTCTGCCGGATGTTTATTTTTCCTTTTTTTTACAATAATCTTATCTACAACCCACATCTACACCCAATTCATCCTCTAGAAGATGTTAAACTCCTCCAGGAGTGTAGTTACGCAAGCATCTATTGATACTCAGTCCCTCAACAAATGGCCACCAAAATATAGGCTTGGATGAAGAAAGTCAACAAGCCACTTTGACAGGCTTGATATTGTAGGTATGAAAGCAAAGTGATGTTGTTCTCAGACTTGTGATCCAGTGGCCATTCAAGCCCCAAATGGACAATTTAAACCCAATTAATACAATTAATTCAATAAATCTGAAGTGAAAACTTATCATAGTGAAAGATGATTAGGATCAACAATGCTCATTGCAAAATAATTGGATTAATTTTAAAACAAAAGTGGTTCAACCAATATATTTTTGGGAAGGAAATCTACCAGCCTTAGTGGATCTAGGTTATATGTTAATCCAGATGTGCAGAAATGTGACTGAATCTTAAATGCCTTGTGATAAGAATGAAACCAATTGGAATTGACCTAGGCAGCAGAAATAACAACAGAAAATATAGTTCTGCCAACACTGTAAAGTCATTCTCATTGCTTTTGGGGCATTTGGGGCAGGTGGTAGACAAAATTTGGGAGAGCTGCCCCACAGATTATCCAAGTAATAGCCTGACATAATCATACTTACAACCCACAGCTTATAGACAATCTCTCAGACACCAGCACCCATCTTGAGTATTTACTGTCCCTATACCAGGACAGATCACAAGACATGATGGCACAGTGACATACAGTCTTAATATTGACTCAGATGCCATTAGGTCTGGCAACATCAGGTCAGAATGGGCAATGAAACCTTCTGCTGATTATCAAGTAGCATCTCCTCCAATCCACCACCCTAAACTTTGAGATCAGCTGATAAATCACTACTTTTCATGGTTAAAACCACCTGAAGCAAGTTTTGGGGATGACAAGAGCACTGAATGTACATCCTTGGACTAAATATGGGATAAAGAGCTGAATTCCAGATGTGAGGTAAAAGTGATAGCTCTTGACATCAAGGCAACATTTGACTGAGTGTGGCAAGCTATTGTAAAATTATAGTAAGTGGAAATCAGGGATAAACATCTCTGCTGTTTGGAATCAAGTCTCACACAAAGAAAGATGGTCGTGACTATTGGAAGGCAATTATCTCAGTATCACTTCAGGAGTTTCTCAGGCCATCTCATAGGTCCAACTGTTTCAACTGCTCCCTCAATGATATTTGCTCCACCATAAGGTCAGAAATAGGATATTCACTGATAATGTTCAGCATCAATCATGACTCCTCAGATGCTGAAGCATGTGAGAGCATTGAAGAAAGATCTGCTAATATCCACACTTAGGTGACAGGTGACGAGTAACATTCATGCCACACAATACCTGGCAACAAGCACTTCCAATGAGATAAAATCTAACCTGGATGTTGAATAGCATTATCATTATTTGATGAACACAGCTCCAATAATGGCAAAGAAGCAGGACAACATCTAGAAATGATGTGGAGGTGTCAGTATTAGACTGCGGTGGAAGAGGTCAGAAGTCACGCGATACCAGGATGTAGTCAGAGAGATTTATTCAAAATCATAAGCTTTAGAAGCACTGCTCCTTCATCAGGTGAAGTGAGGAGAGAAACACAGGCACAGAATTTATAGGCAGAGAGTTCAAAACATTGTACAAATGGTATGAGTGGAACAGAGACAAGGTTAACAACAAGTCTCTGCAGGTGATCAAAAATGTTAAACTGTGTGAGTAATGTGTCAACAGCTAAATAGCAAGTGAAGGGATAGCCTATAATCCAATTAATTGATACATAGCAATAATTACAAAACATTAAAAATAAGATAGTGCCGGAGACGAACTAAATGGCTGCAATGACATGATACATATAAGGGTCACATGCTGATGATCTCACCAAAGTCGCAAGTAATCCTGTAAAGTAGAACTGTACAAGCTAATTAAGGTAGAGAGATCATAACAAGTTATCAAGGTGATGGTATTAAAACGGGACAGTAAGGAAGAGTTTACAAATACAGTACAGTGCGGTCGGGTGACATGTAGCACAACATGAACCCAAGATCACAGCTGAGGCCATCTTTATGAATACAGAACTTGGCTATCAGTTCCTGCTCGGTGATTCTGTGCTGTTGTGTATGACAAAGGCCGTCTTGGAGGATGCTTACCCAAAGATCAGAGGCTGAATCTGCTTAACCACTGAAGTGTTTCCCAACTGGGAGGGAGCTCCTGTCTGGGGATTATTGCACATTGTCCATTCATCCGTTGTCAGGATGGTCTTACCATGATATCATAACTTGGTGTATCCTCGACTATAGCTTATGAGGTAGACAGCATTGGCCGAGTCACATGAGTATCTGCTGTGTATCTGGTGAGTGCTGTTCTCACGTGGGATGATAGTGTCCATGGCAATAAACTGACATGTCTTGTAGAGATTGCTATGACAGGGTTGTGTGATGTTGTGATCAATGTCATCCTGAAGGCTGAGTTGTTGGCTGCGAAATGTGGTGTGTTTAACAATACATTTTTTTTTAAAGCGAGAAGTGGAGGTGTAGGGATAACCTTGGCGAGAAGTTCAACATCATTGATGACATGTAGAAGTCCGTGAAGAACATGATGTAGATTCTCCACTCCAAGGAAATATAAGATGACAAAGGGTGCTCTATTTGTTGTGTTCTACATCTGTCTTCTAAGGATGTCATCATTTTTCACTGTGGCACATTGGAACTGGCAATTGACGAGTTGAGTATCATATCCCATTCTTCTAAGGTTGTCTTTCAGCATCTTTAGTTGTCCATCGCGTTCCTCCTTGCCTGAGCAGATCCTGTGTATATAGAGGCCTTGTCTTTAAGGGATGGCTTCTTTAAGATGTTTAGCGTGGAAGCTAGAGAAGTGCAACATCATGATGTTATTTGTAGGCTTATGGTAGAGTGAGGTACTGAGATGTCTGTCCTTGATGGAGATGCAAGTGTCCAAGAATAAGACTGATTCTAAATAGTTGTCCATGATAAGTCTGATCATGGAGTAAAATTGGTTGATATTGTTATACAGTCATTTCAGCTATTTCTTACCATGAGTCCAAAGGAAGAAAATGTCATCAATGTATCTGGCTGGAAGTCCGGTGCAGCAAATGTGTTTTGCTTGAACTTGTGCGTGAAAATATTGGTGTATCGGGGTGCGAATTTGGTCCCCATGACTGATCCATGTGTCTGGGTGAAGAGTTGGCTGTCAAAGTTGAAGATAATGTGGTCTAAAATGAAGTGGATGAGTTGTAGGATGGTATCAGGAAATTGGCAGTGTTGGTGTTGAGTACTAAGCCTGTTGCAGTGATGCAGTCATTGTGGGAATACTGATGTAGAGCGCTGAAACGCCCATTGTGATGAGGAATGTTCCTAATTCGACTGTCCATAGGTGCGGAGTTTCTGTAAGAAACTGTAGTGTCTGTTCTGTAAGTTTTGTAATGTCACAACAGAAGCTGGGGATTCCTGTACAATGGGTTTCAAGATGTCCTTGACATAGCCAGAGAGGGTTACAGTCACACAAGGTCCCGCTGCCTGATACGATGGTACATCCAGGTATGTTTTCTTTGCGTATGTTTGGAGGGCAGTAGAAGTCCTGGACGCAAGTAGTATGCTGAAGGAGAGTAAATAGGATAATCTGAAGGTCTGGATCAAAGGTCTTGATCAGTTTGTTGTGTTGACGAGTGAGTTCTTTGGTTGGATTGGCAGGTCAGTTGTTAGTAATGTTCTCGGTTGTTTAGTTGTCTGAGCACTTCTTTGCAGTAACCCAACCGTATTGTTCTGTATTTGTAAAAATATTCCTTACTGTCCTGTTTTGACACCATCACCTTGATAAACTGTTATAATCTCTCTACTTTCATTAATTTGTATGGTTTTGGATTATCCTTCACTTTGGTTCGACCCTTCACATGTGACTCACACTTATCATGTTATTCCTGCCATCTGGTTTGCCTCCAGAACAGTCTTATTTTTAATTTTTTGCAATTATCTCTCTGCATCAATTAATTGGATCATAGGACATCCCCTCATTTGATATTCAGATGTTGTCAATTTACTCACGCCATCTGATACTTTTGATCACCTGTAGAGACATGTTAAGCCTGTCTATACTCCGCTCACACAAATTATATGATCTTTTGATCTCTTTGCCGATAAATTCTGAGCTCATATGCTCTCCTCATTTCACCCGCAAGGGCACAGTGGTCTGAAAGCTTGTGATTTCAATAAACCTGCTGGGTTATAACCTGGTGTTGTGTGACCTATAACAGCATCAAGGAAAACACAATATTTTTTGAATTCACCAGTTTCAACAACAGTCATTCCCTTCACAAATGATGTACAATGTCAGCAGTGTGTACCAGCTTCGAAGTGCACTTCAGAAACTGTGCAAAGCTCCTCCAACAGTACCTTCCAAATATGCATGGTTCCTATTATCAAGAAAGGTATGGGCAACAAATTCAGGGAACACATCATGTCCCCAGTTACACACAATTCTGGAACAATATCACCAGTCCTTTGCTGTCGCTAGTTCAAAACCCTGGCACTCCCTTATTAACAGCACTGTGGATGTCTCTACACCTCAAGGGCTCAAGGAGTTCAAAGCATAGCTTAACACCCAACTTCTCCATTGCAAACGGAGACAGACAATAAATGTTGCCTGATCCTATTGCATTCCTATCCTATTACCAAAGAAAGACATTGTGGCATGGCAGTTATAAAAGTGTCATGAAAATTTATTCCCAGAACAATACAAAGACAGATTTCTTTATCACCTTCTCAAGGTAAATTTTATATTGCTAATAGTTGAACTAAAAGCAGAAGACTGTAGATGCTAGAGATCAGAAAATTGGAATATCAATGAAGTTCTGAAGAACAGTCATCCTGGACTTGAAAAAATATCTCTGGTTTTCTCTCCATAGTGGCTGCCAGACCTATTCATTTCTCCAGCGCTTTCTGTGTGCTTGCTTTACTAGTGACTACACCCTGTTAATGAAGTTAAAGAAATGGAAAATTTAATTGTGTTCCAATCAAACACACCTCTTAACTATCTGGACAAAGTATATTCATTTTATTCCCCAAGATGGAAATTCCTATGTGTAAATTAGATGCCATTTGTACAAAATGGTATAAAATGATATTTTTCCTATTTACAACAATGGATGTATTTTAAATCTATTTAATTATCCATCAACTGCTTTTGGATTCATTTAAGTCATAATAACCGCAAAGTCTTTGTCAACTTCTCTTACATCATCCAACTGTTTTTATTGAACAGTTTGTGGATTAGTTGAACTACTCCAATGTTGTGATTGATGCAAGTGTCAGTTTCCTTCCTTCTCCTATTTCACTTTATTTTCAAATTATTGATATTTCCATTTACCTTTCAGTCAGATGCTGACTGGCCTTCTTCATACTTGCAAAATTTTCTGCCTTTACTTCAGATTTCCAGCATTTGCAGATTTGTTTCTGTAATCTATTTCTATTTTCTGTTATTTTGCTGATCAGTGAAGACAATTAAATAAATTATATCAGACAAGAGCAAGTTTCATTGAATTGGAAAGAAGTTGAATTATATTGAGATCCAATCTCTCCTGCACTATACTTGTCATCTAAAATTTAAGAGTGGGTCCAAACAATTGAAAAGAATCGCTCCTGGTACTTTGAGATATCTAATTAGTGTTTTTCTTTTATGTACTTGTACTCTTCAGGATTAAAACAGATTAAAATTTTCCCTCGGCATCTGTCTAATTGAGATTTGTGGAGCAGCAAGCACTCCGGCCAAAGCTTAAGGCTTTGCAAAATCAAATAAAGTCAAACAAGTTCAAAACTGCAACGCTCTGAATCATTTTAATTGTAAGCAATCAAGGAACAACAGATCTATCCTACTCTTAAAAGCTCTGATGAGTGTAGATGTAATCATGATGGGCTAATGGTTTACAGCCCAAGATAATAGTCCTGCTACAGGCAATTCAAAAGAAAGAATTTTGTCTTGAAATCAGACTGCTAAACTAAGTTAGGCAGTTTTGAATGTATTGTCTTTTCCTCCAAAGATGTTTGTAAGGTCATATTCAGTAATGACAGGATTATCTATTTAACATCAGCATTGGTTAGGATTTTATAAACAATACACGAAAATGTAGTCATGGCAATGAGACAATTTCGTTCAGACAATTATTACAGGCTGCAAGTCAAATAATTGCCAAATCACCAGAAGAACTCTACTTTTCCTTTTTAATTAGTGGCTTGGAATATTTTGTCACCTGAACAGAAAATCTGGGTTAACAAATTATTCAAAAATGACACTTCCAACAGTGCATTTCCTGACTACTGCACTGAAGTGGCAATCAGTTACATCCATCTCATCTTGGATTTCTGAAAATTTCAGATTGAAAAATATTTTGAGTATGCCAGGTCTCTTGCTAATAGGTCAAATGAAAGGTTGTTGGATTCAGTGGGGCAGTGAGAAAACCTGGCTCCATGCCAGGTGAATATACAAGTTGCTGCAGGCACAGAGCCAGCAGGGATGGTGCTGAGGGGAAAGAGCCCCTCAGATTCTTTTCAGATTCACTGAAGGGATGTTTGCGTGCTGGGCAGGCCAGAATCTATCACCGGTCCCTAGACGACTTTGAGAAACTGGTGGAGCTGAGCTGCCTTTTGAACCACTCCAGCCTATTTGGTGTAATGTGACCAGTAATGCCACCAGCAAGGGATTTCCAGGATTTCGATCAAGTACCAGTGAACAGTGATACAGTTCCAAGTCAAGATGGTAAGTGGCTTGGTAAACTTTGCTATTACTGAACTTTGGTGGTGGAGGGATTGAATGCTTGCAAACATTGTATCAATCAAGTTGTCTGTTTTGTCATAGATGGCAGCAAGCTTACCGAATGTATTTGGATCTGCACTCATCCATGGAAGTTGGCAGCAATTCATCAAATTCTTGACCTGTGTCTTCTAAATAGTAGACAGGCTTTGTTAAGTCACAAGATGACAAAATTTATTACGGGATTCTTAGAGTCTGACCTACTCTTACACTCACAGTATTTGTATGGATATTCCAGTTCTGATCAGTGGTTAAACCTCCCCACCACAACCTCCACCCCCACCCCATCCACACCCGGATGTTGATAATTTGGGATTCAGTGGCAGTAACAATTGAATGTCATGAGGTAATGATAAGACTTTCTCGTGTGGAAGATGCTTATTACTGACCATTTGAGTGGTGTGTATGTTAGATGATACTTGTCAGCCCAAACTGGCAGTTATCCAGATCTTGTTCCATTTGGAAATAGACTGCTTCAGTATCTGAGCAGTCTAGAATGGTAATGAACCAATATTCATCGTAGCAATCATATGTGGGCATTTTTGCTTCTGAAATTGTAATGAATAGAAAGTCATTGATGAAGATGTTTGGGCCTATGATATGACCATGAGAAACTCTGCAGAGATGTCCTGTTGCTGAGATGCTCCAACAAGCATAATCATCATCTTCCTTTGTGCCCAGTATGTGTCTTGATCACGGATTGCATCTGGATTGGATGTGATTAAATATCGTTGAGACAAGGCTCGTCAGAAGCAATTTGCTCAAATATCAACAGTTATTGAGTAATAATAAAAGATGAGAGAAAGAAAGGAACATTTATGAAGTAAATAAAATGAATGTAAAAGAGAGGAAAAGAAACAATATACCTCATACCCTTCTGCCTGTCAAGGACCAACCCCTTGATTCACGGCTGTTCTGAGGTTGAATTTGTTTCTTGCACCATTCACAATACTGGCCCAAAGTGAAGTCCAGTGACTGTGAACAAAACTCTCTCTCTCTTATTCAGTGTAAAACCAGCAAGGCACATAAAAAAAAACATCTACAGAAAAACATTTTGATTGTGCCATCTTCGGCGCCTACAGGAATGTTCACAAGACTGATTAAAGGTCATGCAGCTGTCTAATATCATCAATAGGTTTAGCCCTCAGCCCATCCGATACAATCAACCCCGATGATATTTGACAGCGCATGTTACAATTATAGATGCAGCTACAAATCAGTGACAGCCGCATAACAATATATAATAAGAGTATGTAACCTATGCTAGAAGACTAAAACTACAATGAAATTAACAACCTCAATACAGCAATACAACAATAAGGTGTATCATCAAATTAATGATCACAGTGGCCTTTGGGGACCAACCCTTAAACATATATCCCACCCTTGATATACAGCCAAGGCCATGATGGAACCAGCATGTTGATCTACCGGACTGAGGTGACCAGAATATTGTCTACATTTTTTTTCAGTTAATCTATTCACAGAATTTGCTCTAAAATACAATTTAGTCCAGATTCAGGTTCCTTAATTTGTGTTTTTTTAATTCTCCAGTTCCCAAGCCACAGATCACGTCACCCAAAAACAGTAATATAACATGATACATGGATTCAAAATTTCTCCAGCTCTCTTCATCTGTATCCAACTTGAGAATTCTTCTTGTCAATTTTAGGAATGCTTGCATCATTGAGTGGTAACTATCTCCAAATGTAGGTATCCCCTTATCAGATACACTGTAGATGGTGTCAAACAATACAGCTCTAATAGCCATCAGACTTTACATTCAACTTAGGCTTCTCAGCTTTTATTTTTTCCAGGATTCCCTTACCACAGACTCCCTCACTACCTGAGTTTTGGCCCACCTTTGTTTCACACACACTAACTGCCCTAACACATTACAGTTTCACAGTATATGGAGATGGTGTCCAAAGAGAGAGATAGGAAGAAGGAATAGGCAAACAAAGAGATTAGTGACAATAAGCCAATAAAGAGATAATAGTTAGGATGATGCTTGTGAGAAGTTGAAGTGGTTGAAAATGTGCTTAGAGCACACAGGAACCTAAAGTTTTGGGGTAGGTAATGAACTAGGAAAAGGATGTTTATTGTTAGACATTGTTAAACTCAATGTTGAGTTCTAGAGGCTGGAAAGTATAGGTGTGCCACAAAGCAGTTACCCAGTGTGTGTTTCGACTCCCCATTGTAAAGGAGACTGCATTGTGAGCAGCAAAAATACAGTAAACTAGATTGAATGAAGTGTAGTTAAATGTCTGCTTCACCTGGAAGTGGTCTTTGGGACCTTGGAATAGTGAGGAGGAAAGAAGTAAACAGGTAAATTTTATACCTTCTGAAATTGCATGGGAAGATGTTGCAGCGGTATGGAGGTATTAGTGGACTGGAGTGTCCCAGATGAAATGGTCCCTGTGGAATGCTGATATGGGCGGGGAGGGGAAAGTGTGCCTGGTAGTAGCATACTATAGGAGGTGGCAGAATAGCAACCTAAGAGCCTTTGGAGATGAAGATTTTTGGTGAGTTAAGTGAGGATCCTATCACTGATCTGGAAGGGAAGGGAAGAGTTGAAGACGGCAACAGTGCAGACAATAGGTCAGATATTTTTGAGGGACCGGTTAATCTTATTGATAGGGAATCCTCATTTGAGGGAAGGGTTGGGCATTTCTGAGGCCAACATTCAGAAGGTGGCATCATCAGAACAGATCCGGCAGATCAGTAGGAAAATAGAATGGGCTCCTTACAACAAGCAGGCTGTGTGTATGTATAGCCTGCGTAACTGGGAGTCGGTGAGTTTGTAGCGGATGTCAGAAGCCTGCCTTTCCCCAGAATTGGAAAAGGAGATGATGAGGAAGGGAAGGGAGGAGTCAGAAATGGACAAAGTGAATATGAAAGCTTGATGCAAATTAGATGCAAAATTGATAAATATTTCCTGTTCAGAACTAGTGAGGGAAGCAGCACTAATGATGTTATCCTTGCACTGGAGGAAGTTAAGGGTGGGGGCCAGAATAGGCCTGGAAGGAGGAATGTTCCACATACCCCAGAAAGAGAGAGGCGTAACTGGCATATGTATGGGTACCCATGACCACTCCATTGACCTGAAGAAAGTGGGAGGAGTTAAAGGAGTTGTTCAAAGTTAAGATGAGCTTGTCCAGGTGGAGGAGGATGGTGGAGGATGGGAACATCTGAAATCTTCCCTCAAGGAAGAGCTGGAGAGCCCTAAAACCATCCTAAGATAATGGGCGGCATTGGGTGTTCTGGACAACACGTAGAGAGATTGTAAGCATAAGGTGAAGAGAAGATGGTACCAGCAAAATGTGGCATTTAGCCTCTGTAATTTAGAGATCAATATGCCAGCCAGGAACGGTGCCACCCTTGTCAGCAGGTTTGATTACATAATCAGGTTTGGATTTGAGAGTAGGCTTTAAGGAAGGTAGGGGAGAATGGGTGAGGGGAGCTGAGAATTTAAGGTGATCAATGTCACATTCATAGTTCTAAATGAACAGGCCATGGGCAGGTAAGAGATGAGAGAGAGAGTCCAGGTAGAGGGAGAGCAATGGAGGTGTCTGAAGGGTTCTATTGTGTAGGGAAGGGACCGCTGACCAAAGAAATAGGCATAGAGGTAAAGGCAATGGAAGAAGGGTTTGACAACATGTGCCTGAAATTCATTGAGATGGCTGTGCAAAGGGATAGAACTAAGTACTTTGCTGATTACAGATCATTCAGCCTCTCTGTCTATCTCCTACCTTTGTTACTTCTATGCTTGGAATTTGAATGCACCGTCTACCATCCGTGGCCTTGAAGCGATACACAATTCTGTGACCAATGACCTAAGTCACACTAAACCTCATTTACCTAGCATCTCAATGCTCATTGATCTTATAATTTAAGGAAACCTAGCTTTTCATTTTTTTTTCTCATTTTCTCACCCCTCTCTGGTATTTGAGAATTCATTTACTCCCCACCTCACTTCTGCACCCTCAACCAGCTTTATAACTCTCTGAGATATCCACACTGCAATTCTGGCCTCTTGAGCATCCCAGTCTGGATTGGTGACTGCATATCCCTGGAGGCAAGTATAATGAAAGGTAAGGAAGGATAGAAAAGTGGAGTTACAGTGCTGGAGCAAATGTTCTGAAACAGTCAAGGACAGGATCTTGTTAGTTACAGGTAAGAGAAAACAGTCAAATAATTACACTATAAGATAGCAAAGTGTGAGGCTAGATGAACACAGCAGGCCAAGCTTTTGTGCTCCTGAGATGCTACTTGGCCTGCTGTGTTCATCCAGCTTCACACTTTATTATCTTGGATTCTCCAGCATCTGCAGTTCACATTACCTCTCAATCATTACACTACTTGGTGCATTCCACAAACCAGCAGTTGCTGAAAGATGATGAAAGAGCACAAGGTATAGGAGCAGGAGTCGGCCATTTGGTCCATCAACTTTACTATGCCATTCAATGAGATTATGGATGCTCTGATAATCCTCAAATCTACTTTCCTGCCTTTTCCCCATAACCTTTGACTCCTCTATTGATTAAAATCTGTCTATCTCAACAGTTAATATCCACATGACTCAACTATAGCCCACTGCAGCCAAGAATTTTACAGTTTCACTACCCTCTGTCAGAGAAATTCCTCTACATTTCTTTCTTAAATAGTTGACCTCTTATTCTGAGAATATGCCTTCTGCTTTTAGATTCTCCCAAAATGAGAAACAATCTTCCTGTATCTGCATTGTCAATTCTCCTAAGTCTCAATAAGTCACCTCTCATTCTTCAAAACTCCAATGAGGTCAGGTCCAAACTACTCAATCTCTTCTCATAAAACACTCCCTCCATACTTGGGATCAGTTTCGTGAAACTTCTCCAGGCTGTCCAAAATACCAATACTAGTTCCTTAGTAAAGGGGACTAAAATTGCTCAGAGTATCCCAGACATGAGGGGAAAACATACTGAGGGAAGTTGCAGAGAGCTTCAAAAACCATAGTGTAACAATTATTTTATGTAATATATTGTGGGATGTGAACAGTTCAAAGGACAGAGAGCGAGAAGTCTGTTTTGATAGTATTCAGGAAAAATTTCATGAAAACGTAACCAACCCAGTGAGGAAGGAGACCTTGCTTCATCTTGTTCTGGAGAATTAGATGTTTCAAGTAGACTGGGAGAATCTCATTGGATGCATCAATTCCAACAGACACAAATTAGACAAAATGCTTGTCCCTGTGCTGTGATTCTAACATAATTCAGTGTAAAATATTATTGTAACCACTAAAGTGTGTGTCTTCCTCGACAAAAGGAAGCATTGACAGCCTGTAGGTATCTTAGTCATGGTGAAGTCAACCCAACAAACCATCTGCTCTGTAAACTTTAATGATCCCAAATTGTTTTCATCAATTTGGCTGCTATGTGAAACCAGCTGTCTTCGAATTAATATCTAAAAGACCTTTGCAAAGTGGTGATTTATCTCCTCAAAATTAATTTACAGTCCAACTGGCCAATGGGTATAATGAGGGCAGTAAATGAAAATTAGCCTTGATGTAGCTGATATTACAGCTTCTGAATCAGAAGAAACTTACCAAGTAATAATGATTTTAAGACTGTGACACAAATGGAACCTTAGGGCTTTCGTGTACAAGTTAGGCTGACGTTCCAGAATTGTACTGAAAACCTGTTTACATTGACAGAGATACAATTTTTCCGTTGGACTAAAAACTGCCTGTTCTTTCGGTAGATAGTTATGATCTCACAACATTGTTTGAAATTAAGTTTGTTCTTTGCCTTCAAAAACAATCCAGAAGAAACAAATTCATTGATGAATTAACTCAGTGCTGTTTACATGATCATATTATGTACAAAATGGCCACAATTCTTGTCTACAAAGCATCAAAGCCATTCTTCATGCTTAAAAAAATTGTTTCTGGTGGGTGTGGCCATACATATATATATATATATATATTTTCCTTGTAGCAGGGGCAAGGACATCTGTATATGATATTAAATAATGTTCAACATAATAATCATTTTTTCAGAAAGCTCAGATAAACTAATTGACAAAGAAACAAATGCAATCACAGATTTCTCCCACAGATGGAGAATTCAATTCCCTGATCATTTAAGCCCTGACTGTCTGTAGAATGGAAGGAAGGCTCAAAGTCCCCGAGTCATGAACACTATCCTCAAATGAGTCATTACACACTCATTACAATTATTATTAACAAGAGACCCCAGATATTAGTCATCCCATGTCAATGGTGGCTCCATGAAGTTTTATGCACGACATCAATAATCTGTGTGAACATATTTTTATTCTCAGTGTGTCAGAAAACCTGGCTGAGAAAGTTTGACATTTAATTTCAACATTTTCATTGGGTGGACAGTTTAATTTTCTCACATTGATCCCTTTACTGGTAGAACCAACATGTTCACTTTACTTATCAATGCGTAACATTCTTCGCTTCAGTCCTATTCCAGTCGCCACTCATCGCATTTTCTTCGATATATCATCAATATCATCGATGCTGCTTCCCTCTCTTGTCTGGAATTGGAAAAGCTCACAGATTTTGCTTCCAATTTCCACACTGCCCTCACTTTTATCTGATCTATCTCTGACACCTCCCTTCATTTTCTCGACAACTCTGTTTTCATTTCTGGGGATAGACTGGCCATGAATAACCACCATAAAGGTACCAACTCCCACAGCAACCTGGACTATACATCCTCATTCCCTGCTTCTTGTAAAGACTCCACACCATTCTCTCAGTTCCTCCATCTCCTTTGTATATGTTCTGGCGAGGCCAACTTCGAAAATGGAACCTCCAAAATGTCCACCTTCTTACTCAACCGAGGATTCCCTAGCACCGTTGTCAACAGGGCCATCAATCAGGTCTGATACAGCTTCTGCACTTCCATCCTCACGCCTTCTCTTCCCTCCCACACCAGAGATAGGGTTCCCCTTATCCTGACCACCATCCCACAGCGTCCACATCCTAAAGATCATCAGATGCCATTTCCACCATCTCAAGCAAGATGCCACCAGCAGGCACATTCCCCTTCCATTCCTTGTCTGCCTTCCGCAGGGACCACTCCTCCGGGACACCCTGGTCCATTCTTCCTTCACCCTCAACACACCACCACAGCCCCACGGGACTTTCCCTTACAACTTCCAAAGGTGTAATACTTCCGCATTTATCTCCTCCTTCCCTAGTATTCAAGGGCCCAAACATGCTTTCCAGGTGTAGCAGCACTTTACCTGCACGTCCCAGAATCTAAACAGAAGTTGCTGGAATAGCTCAGCAGGTCTGGCAACATCTATGAAGTGAAAATCAGAGTTAATGTTTCGGGGCCTATGACCTTTCCTCAGAACTAAACTGATCTTCTTCACTGATATCTCTTCACAGATGCTGCCAGACCTGCTGAGTTTTTCCAGCAACTTCTGTTTTTGTTCCTGATTTACAACATCTGTCGTTCTTTTGGTTTTTTTTTTATTCTTCCCAGAAACTCATCCACTACATTTGCTACTCACAAGTAGTCTCTTTTACATCAGGGAAACGAAACGTCGACTGGGTGACCGATTTGCAGAACATCTGCATTCTGCCGACAAAAAAGACCCCTGAGCTTCCAGTTGCTTTGACGTATTACGCTGTTACATGGTTAATGTCTCTATCCCAGGCTTGCTGCAGTGTTCCAGCGAATCTCAAAGCAAGCTGGAAGAACACTTCATTTTCCACTTGGGGACCCTGCAGCCCCCTGGGCCCTAGATCATGTTCAATAATTTTACTGCTTGAGCTCTCCCATGTCCTAGCCTCCTACCCTACACACTAGGCCTTGTTATCACATTGCCTATGATTGCACATACCTACTGTTAGCCATTAACAGCCACCTCTAATAGTCTTCAGTAACAGCTATTCACCCTCCTTACCAGATTGTTAACCACTCCATTGTCTTTTCAACTGTTCTCTGTCTTTGGGCTCTATCTTTCCCTATCGTTTACTCCTTACCCCTTCCTCCAATCCTATCTTTTGCACATAAACCAACATTTTCCAAGTTAAGATAATGAAATGTGAGGCTGAATGAACACAACAGGCCCAGCAGCATCTCAGGAGCACAAAAGCTGACGTTTTGGGCCGAAACATCAGCTTTTGTGCTCCTGAGATGCTGCTGGGCCTGCTGTGTTCATCCAGCCTCACATTTCATTATCTTGGATTCTCCAACATCTGCAGTTCCCATTATCACTGATACATTTTCCAAGTTAACATCAGTTCTGAGGAAGAGTCACCGGCCCCAAAACATTAACTCTTGTTTTTCTTCACCAATGCCGCCAGATTTGCTGGGCTTTTCCAACATCTTTTGTTTTTGTTCTTGATTTACAGCATCCATAGTTTTTTTGGTTTTTGTTCACTTTATTTGTTCTTCTATGTTAAGATTGCTTCTTGTTTAACATGAAACTCTGTCACTGGTTGTAATGATTCTATTCGGAATGTTTTGCTTGTACATATATACTCTCAACATCTGACATTATGATTGAATGTGGAATCACTGTTCACCAAGTTGTATTGCAGTCTGAATTACATCGGTTGAAGAGTCATTAATGAGCACAGCAGGGTATGCTGTTCACTTGCTATCTCATCACTTGCTTTCCTTGTAAAGTTTGTTGATTCTTGAAGTGTGATTTTCTTCTGTGTTGATAAAGTGGAAAACATTTCTGTCAACCTTATATAGTTACGAGTAACATTTTAATGACAGTAAGTAACCAATCTCTGATGCGACCATCTCAGTAGAGTTTGAATTCTATTTTGGTTCCACCATGTGTCTGGGATGGTCTATGAACTCTTCTATCACTTGTTTCTTGGACAGTTCTTCAGGAACAAAAAATTTCTCTGAATTATTGGCCCCTAATTGTTTGCTCTTTATCCAGTTGTTCCATGACATTTTGGAGCTTGCATAATGGTTTCTTGATTTTACCTAATTTGATTCCTTCTGCCTTTTAGAAAGAAGGGATTCAGGTAATAACAGATATTTTATGAGCAAGAATATAAATTCTTGACTGTGAATTACAATTTTTTTTTACTAACTAATATCCTATGTTGCAAACTTCGTTTAGCATATCTTTAAAACTAATTGTAAAAATTCTTAGGTTACGTGGTTGTACTGCTGTAAACAATCTTTCTTTCAAGTGGTACTCGATCTGAAAATGCATCAAGCTTAACATTAATGAAATGCCCATTGATTTAAATGTCTTATTGTCAAGTATCTCAACCTGGACCACTTATCTCCCTCAGGAATCTCTATGGCTTTTCTCACACTATAGATTGTACTTCATGGGTAAATAACTTTTTCTTTTGCTTTTCTGATATGTTGTACTTCAGCTCAATTTCAGAAAGTGACCTGTTGTTTTTACAGGCAGAATAATGTGTTTTAATAACTGGAAATGCCTTGTACCTGTAACTTTTCCTATAGTACTGGCATTGATTCTTGTATCTGATATCTGTCATACTCTCTGAACTGGTTTCTTAAATTTTATCTTTAGGTGTTTTAGAAATAACTTTATTTTTAAGTTACTAGCTGTTTCTGTATCGTACTTTCAGGAATGCCTGGTGATGACGTACTGGGAAATGGGTAGTGGAAAGTTGTGTGGCTTCATAATCACCATTCTACGGTAATGTAGGGCTATTCGGGAGATGTATAGGGTTCAATCCAGACCTGTCATTTTAAGTTGCTCAAGGGGGCAATCCATTATCCAGAAAAAAAACAAACAGGAAAGGACACTAAGGGAGACAAGGGAAGGAGTTCTGGAAATATGATAAAACATGGATATGAACGGTTCTTGCAGGAGATGGGTTCATCCATGGTCAGAACCATCCTTGCTCATGGGCGAGGGTGTGGAGGGGACATGGGGGATAATATAATCCTACACCCGGCATGGGCATCTCATATACCAGAGGCTGGGGTGGGGCTATTGGAAACGGATGTGACAGACAGGATCTGACAGCTGCATTGAATAGGGATCTGGGAAAGTGCTGGGCCTCAGAGGTTTAAGGGAAGGACAAGCAAGAAGGGAATCTGGATGGTGTGGATGCCTTAAGAACACACACTATTGTCTACCATTGTGCTGGAAATTGGAACTTCACAATGGGAAAGAAAATGAGCACAACTATATCTGGAGTGGGCAGAGTAAGTGTCTTTATCTGTGAGGGGTGTGGCTACAGTATACCCCCTTGATTTGAGGGGGCAACAACATGACACAAAGATCTATGGATACAGGCCTGTGTCTCCCCTAATCCCTGGTGATCCTAATGTAATCACTTCCCATGCCTTTTGGAAATTGGAGTACCCTTTGAAACTGACTTGACTTGTCTGTTTCATTTCAGCAGATAGACTGTCCTCTACTGCCCAATACAAACCCATTGACTACCGCAGTTCCCTCAACTACTTTTCCTCACACTCTGATTCCTGCAAGGATCCCACTCTATTCTCTGAGTTTCTCCGTTTCTGTCACAAATAGTCTAAACATATCTCCTTCCATTGGCTGCCTTCGACATGACCTACGTTCCTCAACCAAGAGGTCCCCCTACCATGGGTAACAGAGCTGACAGGCAAGTCCAACTCATTTCCCACACTTCCATCCTCACTCTTTCTTCTCATTCCTAGAACTACACTAGGGCTGCACTTGCCCTTATTTTCCAAACGGCTTTTCGTCACATCCAAAGGATCATCACTGACCACACATCCAGCAGGATGCCACCACCAAGCACAACTTCTCCTTCCCTCCACCATTGGTAGTCTGCAGGGACCATTCCCTCTGTGACTCCTGGTCTAGTCCTCCATCACTCTAACTGCTCCCTCAATTCCCCATTGCACCTTCCAATGCAATAGGCTACCACAAGAGCTGTAACTTTTATCCATTCACCTCCACCTTCCTCACTGTCCAAGACCCAAACATAACTTACAGGAGAAGCAGCATTTTCTTTTTATTTCTTTCAACTTAGTCGACAATATTCACTGCTTGTAATGTGATCTGTTTATATTGGTGAGACCAAATGCAGACCGGGTGACTGTTTTGCAGGACACCTCTGTTCTGTCTGTAGGAATGACCCTGATTTTCTAGTTGCATGCCATTTCAAGAAATCATCTTGCGCTTATGCTAATATCTCAGTTATGAGACTTTGGCAATGTTCGAATGAAATACGATGCCAAATTGAGAAACAACATTTCATTTTCCACTTAGGCATTTCATAGCCTGTAGGATTCAATATCAAATTAAAATAAAAACCTCAGATAACAAAGTGTGGAGCTGGATGAACACAGCAGGCCAAGCAGCATCTTAGGAGCACAAAAGCTGATGTTTCAGGCCTAGACCCTTCATCAGAAAAGGTGGATAGGGAAGGGATTCTGAAATAAATAAGGGGAGATGGGGAGGTGGACTGAAGATGGCTAGAGGAGAAGATGGGTGGAGAGGAGAGTATAGGTGGGGAGGTAGGGAGGAGATAGGTCAGTCTGGGGAGGATGCGCAGGTCAAGGGGGCAGGGTGAGGTTAGTAGGTAGGAAATGGAGGTGCGGCTTGATGTGGCAGGAGTGGATAGGTGAGAAGAAGAACAGGTTAGGGAGGCAGAGACGAGCTGGGCTAGTTTTGAGATGCAGTGGGTGGAGGGGAGGTTTTGAAGCTGGTGAAATCCACATTGATGCCATTGGGCTGCAGGGTTCCCAAGAGGAATATGAGTTGCTGTTCCTGCAACCTACAGGTGGCATCATTTTGGCACTGCAGGAGGCCCAGGATGGACATGTCATCTGAGGAATGGGAGGGGGAGTTAAAATGGTTCGCGACTGGGAGGTGCAGTTGTTTACTGCGAACCAAGCGGAGGTGTTCTGCAAAGTGGTCCCCAAGCCTCAGCTTGGTTTCTCCAATGTAGAGGAAGCCACAACGGGTACAGCAGATGCACCCGCTGTTAGGAGGAGTTAGGTTGGGCAAAACATTAGCCCAGTTTGTCTCGCTAGAGGTTCTGCCAGACCTGCTGAGTTTCTGAGTTTTCCTTATTTGTTTCAGTGCTCTACGTCTGCATCGACCAAGCAATGCTGGCCATTTCCAAAGCAATGGTCTGGTCTGGACAGAAAGGTAGAGCACGTTCAAAGAGCTAAATGGCCACCTCCTGTTCTTACATTCTTTTTTGATCTGATGTCATTTTCCCATTTCCTAATCTGTACTTTGTGGGAGTTATTTCATTTTCTACTGTGACAACAAAAAGAAGGCATCAGGAAAGTATGAGACATTGTTCCTTGCAGTAGAATCTAAACAGATGAGTCATCAGTATTCCAACATGTTACAACTTAATGCAACATTAGAATGAATAGCTTTAACCATTTTGTTATTTCTACCTCAATACAGATCCACAAGTTGTTTGCTATAAGAATGAAAATACACAGTTCTTATATGTATTTTCTCACGAGCGGTTAAGTTCATTTGGTGGGCAGCACTCATTGTAAGTATCTCAGTTAACAGCCCCTGCCCCTGCCTTGCTTAACTAAGTGGGTTAGCAGGAAAATGATCAGCTAGTAATTGTCTGAAATTGTGGCCTTTTGTAAATGCAGCCTCCTTGTAATGTCATGGAGCATCTGATTCTGATAAACTCTCAGCCATCCAACTCCAGTGTGCTACTTCCATTCAGCTGCCAGCTTGTCCGAAGAATTCTGAAGAAATGTCACACTGGACTGAAATGTTCACTGTTTCCCTCTTCACAAATACTGCCAAACCTTTTGAGGATCTCTGCAATTTCTCTTCTATTATAGTCCATATGCTTGTCAGGAGAGGCCTCAAAACTGCCAAATTGAAGTCTTAAATGTGAAAATTGAATGCTCTCTCTGAAGCAGGTAGCTGACAGATTTCCCACTGGTAATGAACGCAGAACTGTTCTGGCGCAGCTCCTCACTATTTTTCTATCCTCCATCTCCTTGAGACCTTAAGAGAGAGCAGCAGGGATAGACCAAACGTACCTGCTAGGGCTGGGCAATCCAACTCTTGTGTAACTTGCAAATCAGATTCTTGATCAACAATATTTTGGAGGGGAAGATTGCGTTTATCCTTTTTACTGTGACAAATGCATTGCTTTTCATTTTTAGCATGAAACGTCAAAATCATTGAATGTTAGATGAGGTTTGGTATTGAGAAAAATTCTCTGAACCCATGCCAGAGTGACCGATCTAAAAGTCAGCTTCAGAATAATTTAAGACAAATATTAGGAGTTTTTGTTTCCCTCAGAAGGTTGTGAGTCTTTGAATTTTCCGTCCTCTCAAAATCCCTCTCTGAAACAGTACAACAATTTTCCAACTCCCACACTAACCATTTGGCAGCATCATTTAACAAGCTTGTTAATTAGTACTGAATTAGGGGACAGCTTTATAATGATACACTTGAGCCCACATAGAATTGGAATGCATGGCCTTTTGTGTGTTATGTTTCAAGATAGAAATTGAAAAGCTATCAGAATTATGTAACATAAAACTAGGAAAAACTTCTTCAGCTGTGAATTCTGTAATTAAAGGTTTTATCACCTTGTAAGATTTTAGCATTAAAGAAAACCATATAAAATAATTATATGCATAATATATGGAAATAGGAACAGATAAAATGAATGTTACAACGTTTGTATAATGGAATATTGAATGCTTCACTGGGATATTAAATTCAATAGTTAAATAATGCGGAAAAATGAAAATCCTTGTTTTGAATTCAATTTCAGCTCGTATTCAGCACTCATTGTCCATCCTTCGCTGTTCTGAAGAGGTGGCAGTGGCCTGTATTTTGAACTCCTGCAGTAGCACTTTGACAATTTAATGTCTTGCTCGATGATTTCAGAGGATTGTTGAGGGCAAACCATTTTGGAGACCAGAGTCAATATAGAGGTATGACAAAAGGAACATATAACAAGACTGGGCGACATGGCCCTTCAACCCCATTGTGCCATTTAGAAAGAGATTACAGTTGACCTGATTTCAAACCTAAACCCTACATTCCTACATAACCCCTAGTTTTCAATTCCCTCACAAGAGGAAACATGCTTTCCACATCCACCCAGTTAAGTCCTCTTAGATGTTTTGATTAAGTCAACTCTGACTCCTCTAAATTCCAGAGGATACAGACATAATCTTTCCTCCAAAGGAAATCCGCTAATTTCAGGTATTAGTCCCAGGAACTGTTCCCAAAAAAGTAACATCTTTGTGTAAATATGGTGACTGTTTGAAAAGGATGGGCCAAAGGGTTAAAAGTAGATGATGATACTCGACAGCACGGGAAAATAGATTGAACAGGATGTGAAAATAGAATGGGAAAGTTCAGAACAATACTTAGCAAGCTGCATGACCATGAATGAGCCCTGTGAACATTCCTTAATGAGCTGAGGATGAGACCAGCACTTGTTTTCCCATTCTATGTTGTCTGTACCAGCCTACAGTTTTGTATACTGTGTCTTTTGTTTTCTGTACTGTTTGTTTGTGATACTGTATAAGAGAGAGAGAGAGTTTTGTTCCAAGCTGCTGCCAGTGCTGCTGCTAGATTTCACCTTGGCTCAGAATTGTAAAGAGTGCCAGGAATGAATCTAAGCGTCCGCACCAGCCATCAGTTGACGGGCCCCTGACAGTCAGAAGAACATGAGACTTGTTGCATTTTCCAGAAAAATGTGAGAATTGTTACTGTATTTATTTTTCCTCCTTTCGTTCCCATTTACTATTACCATTACAATCATTTATTATTGCCATTATAATAATTCATTTTTGCTTAATAAACATTCATATTTAAGCAAGTTGCTGTTTTTGAGCCTTCTCTTGATTATATTTACCTGAATCTTAATGAACTGTTTGGATACACATTGTGGTCTAAGACACCGGTACTGCATACACTGCTCCTGGCATGTTCTTAACATTGCCTTGTATAACCGAAACATAACCCCCGTATTCTGGGTGTTCAAATTCCCTCACAATAAAACATAGCATTCTTTTAGATTTTCTAATTACTTGATGTACCCGCATACTAGCCTTCTATGATTATTCTTGAGGATTCCTCTGCATCTCAGAGCTTTGTAACTTCTCACTATTTAGATAGTATTACTGTTTTTTATTCTTTCTGCCAAAGTAGATGATTTCATATTTTATGTACAGTCCATTTTTCAGATCTTTGCACACTCACTTAACCTATTCATATCCCTTTGAAGGCTCCTTATTTCTTCTTCACAATTTGCTGTCCTACCTGTCTTTATGCCATTAGTAAACTTGGTTGTGATCCCTTTGATTCCATCATCCAAATTCCTTGTTTAAAGAGTTAAGGGCCCAGCACTGATCCCTGTGGGAGAACACACTTGGTGTTCTGCCTCCGTGAAAAATGCTTTTGTGCTCCTGAGATGCTGCTTGGCCTGCTGTGTTCATCCAGCCTCACATTTTATTATCTTGGAATCTCCAGCATCTGCAGTTCCCATTATCTCATTTATTCCTACTCTTTGCTTCCTGTTAGCCAGCTGGTCTTCCATTCATACTCATGTGTAATGCCCCCAACACCATGATCTTTTATTTACCATTGTAACCTTTGATATTGCACCTTATTAAATGTCTTTTTGGAAATTTAAGTGCAATACTTAGCTTTAACGTTATCTAGAGCTCAAATTACTTCTTCAAAGAACTCCAATAAATTCAGTAAATATGATTTCCCTTTGACAAAATCATGTTACCTCTGTCTGATTGCCTTGAACTTATCCAAGTCATAAGATATTTGACAACAATTTCTAACATTTCTCTTCTTATAAGTGTGCAGCGAACTGACTTGCAGTTTCCTGCATTCTGTCTCCACCCCTTTCTGAGCAAAAATGCTCATACTTGCTATTTTCCAATCTGATGTAACATTTGCCGAATCTAATGAAGTTTGGAAGATGGAAACCAATGCACTAACTTACTCAAATATAAAAGAACTGCAGATGCTGAAAATCTGAAACAGAAACAGAAATTGGAGGAGAAACTCAACATATCTGGCAGTTCCTGTGGAAAGAAAACAGAATTAATGCTTTGAGCCCCAGAGATCAGCAGAAGTGTTACTGGTCTTCCAAGCTTCTTTTAAGACCAGAGGATGAAATTTATCTGATCCTGGGGATTGCAGTTGCAGCAATTTACTTAGTACAACTTTCATGGTATTTGTAATTTTCTTGAGTTTCTCCATCCCTTTCAATTCTTGTTTAGAACTACTTCCAGAGTTCTACTTGTATCCTCTCTGATTGGATTTGATTTCATTTATTTATTGTCACATGTACCTAAGTACAGTGAAAAGCTTTGTTTACAAGCAGTACATGCAGATCATAGGGTGAAAAAAATCTGAGAGGCATACAGGTTACGTTGCACAGGGCACACAGTAGACAAGATCAACATAATCAAGATCAACATTATTTGAAATTAGAGATGTCCATTCAGCAGTCTAATAACTGCAGGGAGAAGTTGGTTCTGAACTTGCTAGCGCATGCATACAAGCTTCTGTATTTTCTGCCTGATGGAAGAGGTTGTAGAAGAGTATTACCAGGATGTGATGATGTTGGCAGCCTAACCGCGGCAACGAGCCATGTAAATTGAGCTAATGAATGGAAGGTTGTCTTCCTTCTGCAGTTTCTTACGGTCCTGGGCAGAACAGTTACCAAACCAGGCCATCATGCACCTGAACATTTTGCTTTCAGTGGTGCATCTGTGAAAGTTGGTCAGGGTCCTTCCGGACAGGCCAAATTTCCTGAGCTGCCTGAGAAAAAAGGGTGTTTTTTTTGGCTTCTTGATGGTTGCATCAATATGAGAAGTCCAGGGCAGGTTGTCAGTTAGCATCACTCCTAGGAAATTGATGCTCTCCACCCACTCAACCTCAGCTCCCTTGATATAGATGGGGGCAAGTTCTCCTCTTTTCTTTCTGAAGTCAATGATCATTCTTCAATTTTGCCAATGTTGAGAGAGAG
Organism: Stegostoma tigrinum; assembly: GCF_030684315.1. Taxonomy (NCBI): domain Eukaryota; kingdom Metazoa; phylum Chordata; class Chondrichthyes; order Orectolobiformes; family Stegostomatidae; genus Stegostoma; species Stegostoma tigrinum. Next base: position 107,069,799 of record NC_081358.1, on the reverse strand, counting down.
GTTATTCACTCTGCCACCATGTCACCAAAGTCCTCTACCTCCCTTCTGTATTGTGACTTGTCATTGTTAGATATCGGTCATACCACGGGGGTGTCATCAGGAAACTTGCAAATGACATTCATTCAGAATTTGTCTACCCAGTTGTGGGTGTACAGAGAGTCCAGTAGGGGGCTTAGGACCTTGGTGGGGCTTCAGCCTTGAGTGTTATTGTGGAGGAGAAGCTGTTCTCTATCTTTACTCATTGTGGTCTGTGGATCAAAAAGCTGAGAACCCAGTTGCAGAGGGAAGAGCCAAGACTGAGGTCTCAGAGTTTTGAGATCAGTCTGGAGATGTTAATGTTGAAGGTGGAGCGGTAGTCGATAAGCAAGAGTCTGACGTATGTGTCTTTGTTGTCCAGGTGTTCCAGGGAAAAGTGCTGTGCCTGAGAAATGGTGTCTGCTGTGGACTTGTTGCATGAGTAGGCAAATTGCAGGGGATTACAACAGGCTGGGAGACTGGAGGTGATGTGAGCCATGACCAGCCTCTAAAAGTACTTCATGATTATGGAAGTAAGAGCTGCTGGGCGTTTGTGCTTTCTTCGGCACTGGAATGACGATGGTCTTCTTGAAGCAGGTGGTGACTTTGGCTTGGAGGAGGGAGAGTTTGAAGATGTCAGTGAATACCTCCGTCAGTTGGTCCACATCGGATCTAAGTGCTTGTTAGGGGACTCAGTCGGGGCCCATCACTTTCCTTGGGTTGACTCATAGGAAAACTGACTGGTGAAGACCAATGCAAAATAATTTGTCTGACTGTTTTTTATCCTCCATGATTAATTCGCTGGATGCATTTTTTATAGAACCAACACTAACTTTTCCTTTTAAATATCTGAAGAACCATTTCCGATCTATTTTTATCTTTTGAGCTAGATTTCCCTTTGACTCGAATTTTCCCTCCTTATTAATCTTGAAGTAATTCCTTTTTTTCATATGCTATCCAATTTTTTGGCGTAGCACTTATGCTTTCACAATTATATGTTTTTGAGTTTGATACTATCTTTGACTCTTTCAGTTAATCATGCATGGTGGATCTGTCTCTTAGGAATTTTTTATTTGTTCTACATTTTCTGTAAAACTCTCGTAAGTGTTTGCTACAAGACCCTTTTCTTTCCCCCATTCATTCTTGATACTGATGAGGACAGTACTAGATAGACCAAAATTTGTTGCCCAGAGAGCAGTTACAATTCAACACATCACAGTGGGTCTGGAGTCACACATGGGCCAAACCAGGTAAGGATGGCAATAATCATCGCTAAAGTGCATTAGTGAACCAGATGGGATTTTCCTCCAACAATAAGCAACAGTTTCATTGTCATCTTTAGAATCTTAATCCCGTTTTTTTTTTAAACTGCATTCAAATCCCAGCATCTGTCATGGCAGGATTTGAAGGCTGATCTCCAGGACCTTATCTGGGTCTCTGGCTAATACCACTAGGGCATTGTCTTCCCTTATTACATTATTGTAACTACTTACAGATTACACATGTATAATTTTCAAATCTATAAAGACAGTTTTGAGCCTACTAGCCTCAGATCCGTCTCCCACAAGCCCCTTGTTTACTCTGACCAGGTCCTCTTGGTTTGAGATAGTGGCTGATGCTGACTGCACTCACTGAAGCAGTAAACCTTTCAGATTCTCCCGACACCAGAAGAATACCAGTGAGCAAAATGTGATGAGCATGAATATCTCAGAGGGTTGTAGAGCTAGAGGGGTTGGCAGGACTAAGGAAGTGCAAAGAGGTGGAAGGATTTGAAGACAAGGATGAGAACTCTGCTAGGCTAAAGTCATCGCAGATAATGAACACAAATGTGATAGGTGCACAGAATAGGAATGATTTCGGGCATGAGCAAAAGAATATGGGACAAGGTTCTACATAAAGCTGTTCCATACAATATCAACATTTTGTCAAATATAAGTATTATAGAAATGTCAATATTGACCATAAAGATACTTGTGCAAATCTGTGAAAGGACTTGTATTCTGAGGAATATCTTATTTCCTCATCACCAAATTATTCTCTTTTGTGATATCCTGATGATTCTTAAACAGCCAAGATCTCTGCATTAAGGTGTTCAGCCTGACACTGTATGCATGCAACTACCAATAAGGCCTGGTGGAACTATAAAGGTTACAACCTGTTTGTCAGCAGTCCGATGTTTTAAAATGGGTTGCCTATACATTTTTAAAAGTGGCATCAGTGGAACTAAATGGTCTTCAGGTAACTTTCAATCAAAGAAGAACTCAAAAACATGATTGCATTTGCTTTGTTCTTCCTCTAATTATTTAACAGTTATCAACACCAGATTCTGTTCAAACTTCATTCTTAGAGAGTTGCATCAATACCTCTTTAGTCCTTCTGATTGCATGCTTGTTTTTTTTAACCTAAACTGGCAGCAATTGTAGTCGTGAGCTCATGCGCAATTTACCTAACCTTTAAAAGTCTGCTACAATTGACAACAGATGGTGACAGACATTAATCTCCTTCGTGACTAAGACAATTGTTATGAATTTCAATGTGTTCATTTTTTTTTACAGCTGCTGGCTTCTTTTAGAATTACTCTCTAAACCAGATGTCACTCTGACCTTTTTCTAATTTATTAACAACTTCCCTCCTTATATAGTCATTAGTATGAGGAAACTATGCTGTAAAGAAAAACAAACTTTATTCAAGGCTTCTTATCAGATGTAACAGACACATAAGAACACTAAAGTATGCTGAAATCCTAACCTATACATGAAGATCTTTGGCATCCTGACCCAAACGTTAGGAAATTGTGAGCTGGCTTAAACCTTGCCAATTCTTTGATAGTTAATTTTACCAGTTCTTCAAAATTAACAGTAATGAACTAAGCAATGCCACAGCATAGAATCCAGCAGAGCTGCAACCAAGGCCTGATACAACAGAATGGATTCACTCGAGCTGGCTGAAATCCTGACTGTGGCAAGGATGTTTTATAATTAGTAATTTCAGTTTATTGGATAATAACTAAGGAGCAAAGAAAAACTCAATGAAGCAAGATGCAACTCATTGGGATCTCCTTTGTATATGAGGCTTTTGTATTTGAACAAAAACTGACATTTACTGTGGTTCCAGTTTCAAAGTATCCACTTCAGGTGAGTTGGCTTAAAAAATAATTCCAGTTCAGAGTGTCTTGAGCGGGGAAATAAATTGATGCCACAGATGTTGTGGAACTCCTGAGTCAGAGTGAGACTACAGATTGTTTGCTTACAGAATATGTGTGCAATATCAGCAGCATTGTCTAACTTGCAAGCCACAAATACTTCTCGCATACAGTTACAGTTACCTCTGTCCATCCTCAAACAGAATTATAAGAGTGGAAGACAATGTTGTCCATCCCTCTCCTAAAAAAGCTGATATCTGCTAGGACACAGGCTTATACCTCATGAAATGATGATGAACCCTGATAAGCTAAAATAAAGGAACATTAACCACACCTTGACCTTAACTCAATAGTGCCATTGACCAATTAAGTTAAATGTGAGAGAGGAGTTGTTGGCGACCATTGGAGGATTGAGGTTGCTAGCGACTGTATAAATAGGGTAGTGGAGGGAAAGGTAGCTTTTGTGAAGCAAGTAGAATCTAAACTTAACTAATACAGTCGTAGCATTATCACCTCTCTGTTGGCCAATTCACAACCTTGCTGTCCTACTCAAATCACTCAACTGAGACTCTTAGGATCAATCCCCACATACTCTCCTAGAAATAGAGAATAAAAGATATGCCTCAAAGGACGTGTAACTAACTATCAAAGTAAGGGGAAAACACAAAGTGCTAGAGGAGCTCAACAGATTTGTTAGCATTTGCGGTTAGAGAAACAGAGTTGATGTTTTGATTCTAGAGTCCTGGAAACGTCATACTGGACCTGAAATGTTGGCATTGGTTCTCTCTCCACAGATGATGCCTGACCTGTTGATTTCTCAAGCAATTTCTTTGCTTGTTTCAGATTTCCAGCATCCTTATTGTCTTGTTTTCATTTAATCAAAATAAGGGACTGTCCTTAAATATACGGAATAACTGGTTGTCTGATAGAATTGTCAGTGGCTGTGAACTGAAGAGACAGGCATTTTTGTGGTTCAGCTTTAATAGCGAGGCCCAGATTTTCACCATAAGGGGGAAGGAGTCGGAAATCAGAAGTTGACTCTGAAACATGGCTCTTTGCTTGGTGTAGTGGTAGGGAAGTCCTAAACTGGAGGGCATAGGTTTAAGGTGAAAGGGGAAAGATTTAAAAGGTACCTAAGGGGCAATGTTTTCACACAGAGAGTGGTGCGTGTATGGAATGAGCTGCCAGAGGAAGTGGTAGAAGCTGACATAATTACATCATTTAAAAGGCATCTGTGTGGGTATATGGGACAACTATATTAATTAAGACTACCTGGTCAGCATGGACAACTTGGGCCAGGGTCTGTTTCCGTGCTGTATAGCTCTGAGACCCAATGATCCCAGGAGGCAGTGGGGCTTGAACCTGGGCCTTATTGACCCAGAGGAAGGAATGTTACCAGTGCACCACAAGGACAGTCTTAATGCTTACAGGTGTTTTCTCTCCCCAAGGTCTACGTGTTCAGAGATCTTATTACACAGCTCTAGAGCAGATGGGGCTTGAAACATGGCCTCCCAATCCAGGGGTAGGAATACCACCATTACACCACGAAAGGGCATCCCTCTATTATGTCTAAGTATCCTAAAAAAAACTTTTATTTGTTGCTGTCACATAGTTAATCACACCCTGTTAAGAGAAATGTCTCATCGATTGAAACTCATAAGTGATTAATCCTCTATGACTGTCAACCAGATAGTCTCATCAATAGAAAGGAAGATTGGGAGCAGATCTTTACCTCAGCAAGGGGCAGGTAGTAGTTTATTCTGCAGTAAATACAACATGGTGATCTGCCGCATGCATAGTTGCATGTAAACCTTAAGGTATCATTAGTGAAAGTAAAAAACATTGAATTGCATTAAAAAAGAGACAATGTAGTTTACCACTTTATACAAATAATATCTTGACATGTACTCAGGCAATCAATCAGTAGCTTCATAGATTTGGGAAAACAGGCAGTCAGCAGAACTCGTGAAAGAAAGAGCAAAGCAGAATCAACAATTTCGGCCAAAATCTCAATTTCAAACCTGACAAGGAGCAGTATGAGCTGGCAAATCTTAAACATGAGACATTACTGTAATTTGTCAGTTAGACGCCTCAGAAAAGAATGATATACAGCCACAGTCTCAATTCAATATTTGGCCATAACGAGGCTGTTTTGGAGAAGCCAAGTAATGTTACTATTCATGAGAAATAAAATAAAACTTTTAAATTAATGAAGCGAAGGACCAGTTCAAGGAATATAGAGAGTTGTTAGAAGAGATGTAAGATTTCACTAGCAATGACACATAAGTAGTTTCAATTTTAGTGGATTTATTTATAAATGCCACAAAACTTTATTTGGATAATAATGTTGCTGGTGTGCATCGAATTTTAGATCGTGAAGAGCTGAATGAAAAGTAGGAAACCTTCATTAAAGAAGGGGAAAAAAATAAAACCTCACATTTACCCACATAAAGCAGACAATTATTTTTAATGAAAGTGCCAGAAAATGCCGAGGAAGCATTATAGAGTTACAGCACTGCTATTTAACAGAATTTACATTTTTAAAGAAACATAATAATGTTGATTTGTAAACTTCATATAAACAAATAATGCAAAATTGCTTCAGTGAACATTTAAAAGCTTGTGACACAAATGAGATAATACCAGTATTGCTGTTTACAAATGTCAAAGCCTTGATAAAAACAAAACTGTTTTGATTTAGTGCAGAGTTAAGAAATTAAAAATCAGAAACACATCAACATGTAGATGCTGCAGAATTTAAAACAGCTTTAAAGGAAGAAGAATAAATAATCATATAAAGGAAATATTACTGGAGGAATGCTGCGCCCTGGAGATTTAAACAGGCCAAATCGATCACAGAATTTGTAATCTTGGACAGAAGAAATTCTTAAGTTATAGAGATACACAGCACAGAAACAGAATATTCGGCCTAACCCGTCCATGCTGAACAAATATCCTAACTTAATTGAGCCTCATTTGCCAGCATTTAGCCGATGTCCCTCTAAGCCCTTCCTATTCATATACCCACCCAGAAGCCTTTTAAATGGTGCAATGATTCCAGCATCCACCACTTCCTCTGCCAGCTGATTCCAAAACACACCAAGTTCTGTGTGACAAAGCTGCCCCTTAGGTCCCTGAATGATATTTCCTCTCTCATCTTAAATCTATGCCATCCAGTTCTGGACTCCCCAACTCCAGGGAAAAGACCTTGCTTATTCACCCTATCCGTGGTCCTCGTGATTTTATAAACCTCTATAAGGTCACCTCTCAGCCTCTAATGTTTCAGAGAAATTACCCCAATCTATTTTAAAATTTTCCCTGCAGCTCAAACCCTCCAAATCTGGCACCATCCTCCTAAATCTTTTCTGAACCCTTTCTAGTTTCACATCATCCTTCCTATAGGAGGAGATCAGAATTGCATGCAATGGCCCAAAAGTGGCCGAACGAATGCCCTGTGCAGCCACAACATGACCTCCTAATGCCTATACTCATTGTCCTGACTAATAAAGGCAAGCATACCAAACATCTTCTTCAATATCCTATCCCGGCACTCCATCTTCAGCAAACTATGAACCCACATTCCAAGATCCCTTTGTTCAGCAACACTCCCCAGGGCCTTATTAAGTGCATAAATCCTGCCTTGATTTGCCTTTCTAAAACGCAGCACCTCACATTCACCTAAATTAAATTCCATCTGCCACTCCTCAGCTCAATGGACCAGGTGATCAAGATCCTTCTGTACTCTGAAGTAACCTTCTTCGCTGTCCACTACACCTCCAATTTCATTGTCATCTGCAATATTACTAACCATATCTCCTATGTTGGCATCCAAATAATTTATTTCAATGGCAGAACGTAATGGACCCAGCATCGATATTTGTGGCACATTGCTGGTCATAGGCCTCCAATCTGAAAAGCAATCCTCCACCACCACCTTCTGTCTTCTAAATTTGAGCCAGTTCTGTATCCATTTGGCTCATTCTCCTTGTATTCCCTGTGACCTAACCTTGCTAACCAATCTACCATGAGGAAATTTGTCAAATGCCTTACTGAAGTCCATGTACACTGCTCTGCCCTCATCAATCCTCTTCATTAGTTCTTCAAAAAACTCAATCAATTTGGTGAGGCACGTTTCCCACGCACAAAGCCATATTGACTATCCCTAATCAGTTATTGCCTTTCCAAATACATGTAAATCCTCCCTCAAGATGTCCTCCAACAACTTGCCCACCATTGATGTGGGGATCACCGGTCTATAGTTCCCTAGCTTTTCCTTACCGCTTTTCTTAAATAGTGGCACAACATTAACCAACCACCAGTCTTCTGGCACCTCACCTGTGGCTATCAATGATACAAATATCTCAGTAAGAGGCCCAGCAATCACTTTCCTCACCTCCCATAGATTATAAGGTGCACCTTATCAGGTCCCAGGGATTCATTCACCTTTAAGTGTTTCAGGTGTTCAGCACCTCCTTCTCTGAAATATGGGCATTTTTCAAGATGTTATTATTTATTTCCACAATTTCTCGACCTTCTTTATCTTTCTCACAGTAAACACTGATGTAAAATACTCATTTGATGTTTCCTCATCTCCTGCGGTTCCACACGTAGGCAAACTTGCTGATCTTTAAGGGGGCCTTTACTCTCCCTAGTTATCCTCTTGTCCTTAACATATTTTTTTTTACAATCCCTTTGGATTCTCCTTAACTATTTTTGCCAAACCTATTTCATGGATAATTGCCCACTTTTCAAGGATAATTCTCTTAAGATAGAGGTGCCAAGTGTAGGCCCAGCAGAAGATATTAAATCTCAGGGCCCATGCCATGAAATAAAAGATAAGTTACATGGAGATAGGTGGAAGCAGATAGGGGGTGATGGTGGTTGGTAAGTGAGAAGGGTGGAGATGGCCGGTGAGTCGGAAGATGGACAGGTCGGGGGTGGTGGGATTTTGAAACTGATGGTGCAGACAGCGGGTTATTGTGGTTGGTCAGTGGGAAGGGTATATGCTGGTAGGTGAGTCAGAAGATGGACAGGTTAGGGGAGGAGAGATTTTGAAGCTGGTGAAGTCAATATTCAGGCCATTGGGCTGTAAGCTGCCATGGCAAAATATCAGGTGTTGTTCCTCCAGTTCACATTGGCTTCACGCTGACAATGGAAGAAGCCAAGGGTGAGCATGTCACCAGGGCAGTTGGGGACAGTGGAGGGGGGGAGGTTAAAGTAGATGGCAACTGGAAGATTGGGTTGGTTGGTCCATGCAGAGTGCAAGTGCTCTGCAAATAGATCCTCAAATCTGAGTTTGGTCTCCCCAATATAGACGGAACAACAGATACAGTGGATGAGGTTAGATGAAGTGTGAGTGAATCTCTGCCATTTTTGGGAGAATTTTTGGGGCCTTGGACAGAGTTGAGAGGGGAGGTCAGAATGAGGCCAACTGGAGGAATAGCATTTCATATTGGCTTCACCAGCTTCAAGATCGTTCCTCCCCAAACCTATCTGTCTTCCGACTCCCCTATCCATGTCACCCTTCCCACCGACCTCTGAAATAGCCCAGCAGACTACTGTATACAGTTACAGCTGCCATAGTTACTAGATAGACCGCCTCAAGCTAGCACATAGGTAATTGGAGCAGGATAAGGCGATTCGGATCTTTGAGCCTGCTCCATCATTTAATATCATCATGGTTAATCATCCAGCTGAGTATCCTCTTCGTGCTTTCACTCCATACGCTTTGATTGTTGTTATATCTTGTCCAACCAGCAAAGTTTGTCTAAGAAAAATTCATGCACAGTCTCACAACTCCATCTGTTCTTTAGTGGAAATTGAAGCATGATAACAGGAGTAGGCTATTTAACTCCTTTCACCTGTTCCAACACACAGTAAGATTATGGCTGATCTGCAAGCTAATTCTGTAAGCTTATTACACTTGGCAAACAAAAGTCGACCAATCCATTTCAAATTTAATAGCAGAAGCAGCGTTAATTTTCATTTGTGGCAAGGAGTTTCATATTCCATCAGCTTGGTGTGAAAAGGTTTGTCCTGATTTCACTCCTTGTTTTATTTATGTAGGCTATGCCCCCTCATTCTGTTTCTGCACATGTGGAACGTGTCTCCTATTTGAATTTCTCACAATAATCTAACAATACTGACATGGGAGCAACAACTACTTAAGTGGCTAAAGTTCAACTGATCACTAATGCATGCTTGAACTCTGCAGTTCTTGGATTTTTTAAAACTTCTGTCACACTAATAATGAGTTTTGAGACTGGGCCAGTCTAATATTCATTATGTATGCTCTCATCAGTCTATATTAAGGTTTCATTCTTGTTTGGATCTTTGTGATCCAACTAAGAAGACAAACAAGCAAGCATCTAATAGGTTTCCATTGATCTTGCGTGGTTTAAAAGAAAGATGAGGAATGATTGGTAATGGGTAACAATGTTCAATGTGATCTCCTTGTTCAGATGACACATTAATTTATGGACAATGTCTGAACTCCAAGATTAAGTTACAGCTTTTTACTTACTTTCCACCATCTATACCTGCTTTTAATATGTGCATTACTTAAGTTTATGAAATTAACGTGAGCAAGGTACAAACTGAGTGGACAGTACAATGATTGAAGCCCAAAAAGTTAATTATGATAACATAATCATTCCGAGGAGGTTAGAATGAAGGTGTTACTTCACTGTCATAAATCAGGATTGCATAGGATGAACAAGATATATAACTTACTTTAGCTGTTAGATTGCTCATTGCTTTCCTGATCGGCTTCATTTTGATTGATGGCAACAGGTCTGCGGCACCAACAAAATATCTCTGAGCAGTTGCTATTTCAGCTATATCTTAGTTTCTCCAATAGCTCACTGAGTTAAAAGCCTGAAGAGACCTTTTTTTTCCTTTAATTTAAGGGAAATATTATTGTTATTCTAAGTCATTAATTCTATGATTATGTTGGAAATGTGGAAATGTTTATATAACATGAAGGTGTTAAATCATAAAGGCAGGAGTTCTAAGAATAATAAGCAGTCTGAGAGGAGAAAATGCCACCCAGCCCATTAAGCCCACTTCTTCCAGAGCTTGTATATATTTATTCCACTGTGTTTTCCTTTCCTCCACATTCAAAATGCGAGTAAGTAAAACATATAATTGAACCAAAGATAGCTTATGAAAAGAGACTGGCAGCCAAATTGAAAAGGAATTCCAAAGTATTCTGGAGGCATATAAATGGTGAAGAATATCAAAAGGAGAAATGAGCATGAAAGGGGAATTATACGTAGAAGTAGGAGCCAAGATATTAAATGACTTCTTTGTATTTGTCTTTAAGAAAGAAGAAGCTGCAAATCAGAACATGGAAGAAATTTAACTGCTAGGAATTTCAAAATTGATAAGGAAGAAGTATTGAATAAATTGTCAGTACTTAAAGATGACAGAGCATTAGGATCAGTTTGATTTTATCCAAGAACTCTGAAGGTAGAATAGATATTGTGGAGGAACTAGCATAAGTTTTCAGCCTTCTTAGTCTCAAGGGTGGTGTCTCAGGATTGGAGAATTACAAACATTGTTCCCTTCCACTGAAGAGGGAAATGAGAAGTTCCTAAACATTTTCTCATGTTAACTCCATTACAAAACTTGAAATTTGGGTGTGACCTCTTGATGAAATAAAGGTATCAGAGGGTGGGAAGAGGCCAAAGCAATTAGGGTACTGTGGAATGAAGATCTATGAGAGTGAAGGGAGTACTCACATATCCACAGTGTCTATTGTCACCTCTGAGTTCACAATTCAAAATTGAATGAGGAATAGAAAACAGACTAACGGTTCACAGCAGATCTGGCAGCATCAGAAGAGCAGAAAAGTCAATGTTTTGGGTTTACTAGACATCTGCAATTCTTGCTATCTCAGCGAGTAATGGTTAATAAATATTTCTTATGCTGGGAAAATATGTTTTGTGGAGTTACTCAAAGATCAATATGAGGACTGTTGCTTTTCTTGATACATATTAATGGTCTAGACCTTGGTGTAAACGGGAACATTCCAAAGTTTCTATAAGTTATAATGCTTTAAAATGTTGTAAACAAAGAGGAAGATAGTGTACTACTTCAAATAGAGAGTGACAGGTTGGTGGAGTGGACATTTCATTGCAGATGAAGTGTGATGTCAGATATTTTAACACAAAAATCATGGAGGCAGTCTAAAACAAATGTTGCTACTGCAAAGAGTGTGCCGGATCCCAGTATTTGTGTACAAAATCATTACATACAGCAAGACGGGTCTACAATATGTTAGGTCTTATTATTTGGGGCAGAGATTATTGGTAGGGGATGGGGCACAAATTAGATGTAAAATTGGGAGCAAAGTCCAACCAGACACAAAAGGAATGCTAGGGCTGACCAGCAGAACTTGCAGACGTACACAATCTAGTAGGAATGGGTGGGATAAAACACATGAGAAGTACAGAAAGCTAGATTTTAATTCTGTTTTAATGCAAAGAGCTTAACTAGTAAAGTGGATGAACTTAGGCCATTGAGTTGGGTATATGATATTGTTGCAATCACTGAGACATGGAAGGACGGGACTGGCAGCTCAAATTTCCAAGATATATGAATTTAAGATGCAATGAGGGGTTTAAGAGACTCTTGGGCATTGCATTATGGACAAAGGAAACTATCACTGCAGTAAATGGGGAGGTTATTCTCAAAGGGTCTTCCAATGAAGCCATCTGGGAAGAGCTTATAAGTAAAAAGGGAGTGATTACTTTGATGGGGTTATACCACAGGCCTCCCAACTATCAAAGGGTGATAGAGAAGCAGATATATAGGCATATAACAGAAAGGTATGAGAGAAAAGGGGCAATAATTGGAGGAGAGTTCAAATTTGCTGACATTAGCTGGGGTCACCTTAGTGTGAAATGAGCAAACAGGGTAGAATTTTTACTGTGCATCCAAGAGAACTTTTTGTGCCACTACGTAAGCAGAGATGAGACAGTGCTCGACCTAATCCTTGGGAATGAAGCCATTCAAATGGTTGAAGTTGCAATGGATGAGTATTTTGAAGATTGTGACTTTAACTTGGTAAGTTACAAAATCATGATGGAAAGGGATAAGGGCAGTGCAGAAGGTAAAAGTCTAAACTGGGGGAAGCCCCTTTAGGATATCATTAGAAAGTACCTGGTAAACATAGACTGGGTGCAGTTACTCGCAGGTAATTCTACACTTGGAAAGTGGGAGTCTTCTTTTTCTGGTATAGTGAGAATTCAGGGCCAGGATTTTCTTCTAAGAGTGAAGGACAAGGGTAGCAAATCCAAGAAACTCTTGTCAAAATGTAGTGTTTGAGAATGAAAAATAAGGGAGCTTATCAGGTTCAGTGTTTTAAAAATAGGGGAGCGCTTCATAGGTATACAGAGTGTGGAGAATTGCTAAAAAAAAGTGTGGAGGACACAGAGAGGCCACAAAACATCTTTTTTTCCAGATAATATTGAGATAAACCCTTTTATAAATATATTAAGATTAAAATGATTATTCTTTTGAAAAGACTAGGACCTACTGGACATGAAGATGCAATCTATGCATATGCCTGTGGATATGGCTGAAGTCTTTGATGAATACTTCCCATGTGTATTCACAGAAAAGAAAGATATTGTTGTCAGGTGTTGCATTGGTGAGGGTCTAAATCATAGTAAGATTAATAAGGAGGAGATGGTAGATGCTCTATTGGGCACAAAGATGTATACTTCTCCAGGATCTGATGAGGTGCATTCCAGATTGCAATGGGAGGAAAGGAAAGAGATTGATGGGACCCCAGGTGATATATTTAATATTTGGCTGGCCCTAGGGAGATGATAACTAATGTGATTCATCTATTTAAAAAGAGCAGCATTGATAGATCAGTTAATTGGTGATGAAATGTGTTGATGAGGATTGTGCTGTTAACGTGGATTACATGGACCTCAGCCAGGTCTTTCACAAGGTCCCTTGTGGAAGGCTGGTACAAAATGATCCAAGGCAAGTTGGCAAGCTGAATCCAAATTTGATTTGCAATTAGGAGGCAAAATTTAATGGTGAAGTATTGTTTTTGCAATTGAAGCCTGTGGCCAATACTGTACAACATTGGCTGATGCTCGGACCCTTGCTGTTATATTCACTAATGACTTGTGAGTGTGGAAGGTATAATTAGTATATATGAAGATGAAGATGATACTAAAGTTGGTGTGTTATTGATAAGGTCTGATTGATTGGTGGAGACAACATTTAAGAAGCTTTTGAATGAATGCTTAAAAAATGAGGGCATGGGAGGCTACAGACCATATGCAAGCAAATGGGATTGTGTAGATTGGTGTTTATTGGTTGGCAAAGAAATGTTGAGCAGAAAGGCATGGTTATATGCAGTATGACTAAATTGTAAGTGTAAAGCGGTTAAGATGAATTTGCATAAGGCACTTAATATTGGCTTGTATTCTTCAGATTTTTTGAAGAAGGGAGATGATCTCATTAAGACCTATAAAATTCTTAAAGTGATAAACAAAGTAGGTGCAGGTAAGATATTTACCCTGGTTGGAGAGTCTAGGTCCAGGGACACAATTTCAAAATGAGGGGGAAATGAGGGAAGATTTCCTTTGGAGTCAGAGGATTGTGAATCTGTGGAATTTTCGTTCCCAGAGGACAGTGAAAGATCAGACATTGAATATGCTTAATATAGATATTGACAGATTTCAAAACATGAATGATACAAAGGGATATGGGTTTGAACTGAGTAAAGGCACTCAAGTAAATGATAGATATTGTATTCCCATGGCCATATGAGGTTGAGTATTTTTTTTCTGCTCAGGCTGTAAATGACGCAAGTTTCATTGTCAGTTGTAAGATCCTCAATCACCGTTGACAACCCTGGCCGCTTTATTAATGCCTGAGCCCTAGCTCTGCACTTTGTAACCATTAGAAACCATATCTTAATCAGTTACCTTTGCTCAGTCGCCTTTGCTCCAGGGAAAACGAATCCATCCTATCTACTCTCTGCTCACAACTAAGATTTTCCACCCTGACAAACAAACGGTTGGATTTCCTCTACACCTTTTCTCATTGTAATCACATCCTTCTAAAGGCGTGGCAGCTAGAATTGCACACAGTATTCCATCTGCAGCCGAACCAATGTTTTATAAAGTTGAAACAAGACTTTTTTGTTCCTTTATTCTTTGCACCAGCTAATAAAGGCAAGCATTCTATGTGCCTTCTTCACCACTTGTCGACTTCTGTTGACACTTTCAGGGATTTATGGGCTTATCCAGCAAAGTCCTCTTGCTCCTCAGTACTCCTTATGGACCCTTCTATTCATTGTGTCTATCCATCCTGTTTTAGACCTCTCAAAATGCATCAGCTTATACTTATCAAGGTTAATTTCATCTGCCATTGGTCTGCCCAAATTGCTAGCAGATCAATATCACATTGTATCCTGAGGCCATCCCCTTCATTATTAACAACATCCACAATTTTGTGTATCTGAGAACATAATAATTATAACTTCTACATTCATATTCAAGTTGTTAATGTAAATACCAACAGCAAGGGCCATAACACCGAACCCAGTTGTACACCTCTGGTCACAGGCTTTCAAGTACTAAAACAACTCTCCTAATTTGCCTCCTATTTTAAACCAATTTTGGATCCAGTCTATCAACTTGCCTTGGATCCCATGGGCTCTTACCTTTTGGACCAGCCTTCTATGTGGGACTTTGTCAAAGGCTTGCTGAAGTCCATGTACACCGTACCAACTGCACTTCCCTCGTCAATATACTTAGTCATCATTATAGTTTAAGAAATCAAATTAGCCAGAAAGGGCATCTCTCTAACAAATCCATACTGACTATCTCTGATGAATACCTGCTTTTTCAAGTTTTGTCCTAAAGATTTTTTTTCCAATAAGTTCCCTACCACTAACTGGCCTGTAATTACCTGGCCTATCCCAAAGGAATAACATTAGCTGTCTTCAGGTCATCTGGCACTTCACCTGTGGCCAGAAAAACATTAAATATCTCCACCATGGCCCAACAACCTCTTACCTTGCCTCCCACAGCAGCTTGGGCTACAACATCATTTGCAACAATTTACAACATTATTTTGATAAATTTTATTTGATAGAGATATATTTGAATTTTAAAAGTGGTTAGAAATATTTAGAAGGTAAAGTATTAATATTGACATGACAATTAAATAAATCCAGAATGAAAATTTTCATACATGGTATGCAATTAAGATAATGATCCAGAGTGCTGCCAATTATTCACCAAGTGATATTTTTGGAAATCATTTAAAAGATGAATCTGTACAATGAACCAGGTAGCAATTTATTCTTAGGAGCATATCTTATTTATTAATGGGAATTCCATGAACACTGCATTTATCACTTTTTTAAAAATTTTGTATTTTATAAGAAGAATTAATAACTGTAGAGGGGTCAATTAAATGTCTTTTAAAAATCATCATTTCTGTAAGTTCTCTTGAATGTACATTTCCTGATTCTACTGTTACCCAATTAAAATGAAAAAGAAAGCAATTTCTTCTCTCAAAAGGTAATTAAATATTGAATTTTCTATGCCATAAGTAGTGGATGCTGGTACTTGAATATTTTTAAGGTTGTGTTAGACAGTCTAAACAAATTTCAAGTGCCATGGGAATTGGGGGTTGGTTGGATATGAAATGAAACAGGCAGAATGGTCTGTTACGGAGATGTGGTTGCAGGGTGCCCAGGGACAGGAACTGAATATCCCAGGCTATTCTGTATTTAAGAAGGACAAGCAAAAGGGAAAAGGTGGCAGAGTGGCATTTCTGGTTAAAGAGGAAATTAACACAACAATGTGAAATGACATTCGCTCCCCTACAGACTGAAATGGGGGAATATAGAATAGGGAACAAAGAAATGGCCGAGGAACTGACTACATACTTTGTTTCTGTCTTCATAAAAGACGACACAAATGAAATACCAGAGTTGTTGGAGGATGCAAGATTTTGTGAAGGGGAAGAACTAAGAGAGATCAATATTAGTAAAGAAATTGTGTTGGGAAAATTGTTGGGATTGAAGGCTGATAAATCCCCAAAGCCTGATAAAGTACATCCCAGAGTACTAAAGGAAGTAGCTTGAGAAATAGTGGATCCAGGATTCTATAGACTCTGGAACAGTCCATGCTGATTGGAGGGTGGCCAATGTCGCTCCAACATTCACAACATGAGGCATACAGAAAGCAGGGAATTATAGACCAATAAGCTGAACATCAGTAATGGGGAAAATTCTCGAATCCATTGTCAAGGATTTTATTGTGGAGCATTTAGAAAGCAGTGGCAGGATCAGAGAGAGTCAGCATAGATTTATGAAGGGGAAATCATGCTAGAGAAATCTGTTGGAATCCTATGAAGATGCAACTAGTAGAGTTGACAAGGAGTAGCCAATCGATGTAATATATTTAAAATATCAGACAGTGTTTGACAAAGTCCCACAAAAGAGATTATTGTGCAAGATTAAAACACATGGGATTGGGGAAGTGTACTGAGATGGATAGAAAACCGGTTAGCAGTGAAGAAACAAACACTCGGAATTATAGATCTTTTTCAAATTGGCAGCCTGTAACTAGTGGGGTGCCGCAGGGATTGATGCTGGGGCCCCTGCTGTTCACAATATATATTAACTATCTGGACAAGGGAATAAAATGTAACATCTCAAAGTTTGCAGATGATACCAAGTTAGGTGGGAGGGTGAACTGTGATGAAGATGCAGAGCTCCTTTAACGTGGTCTCAGCAGATTGGGTGAGTGAGAAAATCAATAGCAGATGCAATATAATTTTGATAATTGTGAGGTTATTCACTTTGGAAGCAAAAAGAAGGCAGATTACTACTAGAATGGCTGTAAATTGGGAGAGGGGAGTGTCCAGCAGGACCTAGGTTTCCTTGTGCATCAGTTGCTGAAGGTAAGCATGTAGGTGCAGCAAGCAGTAAAGAAGGCAACTGGTATATTGGCCTTCATTGTGAGAGGTTTGGAGTACAGGAGCAGGAATGTGTTGTTTCAGTTATGCAGGCCTTGGTGAGACCACACCTAGAATATTGTGTGCAATTTTGGTCTCCTTTTCTGAGGAAGAATGCTCTTGTTCTTGAGTGAATGCAGTGAAGATTTACCAGGCTGATTGCAGGGATGGCGGGTCTGATGTCTGACAGGAGATTGATTAGCTTAACATTGTTTTTCTGGAGTTCAGATGAATGAGGGGGGCTTCTCATCGAGACTGATATAATTCTAACAGGACTGGACAGAGTAGATGCAGGGAGGATGTTCCCGATGTTGGGTGTATACAAAACCAGGGGTCACATCTGAGGATTTGGGGTAGATGACTTAGGACAGAGATGAGGAGACATTTCTCCACCCAAAGAGCCTTGTGAATTCATTACCACACGAAGTAGTTGATGCCAAAACATTGAATAAACATCAAGAGGCGACTAGATATAGCACTTGAAGCAAATGGGATCAAAGGTTATGGGGAGAAACCAGGATTAGGCTATTCAATAGACGACCAGCCATGATCTGATGAACGGTGGAGCAGGTCTGAAGGACAGAATGGCCTCCTCCTGCTCCTATCTTCTATGTTTCTGTGTTGCTGCCCTGGCGCATGGTTGTGATTTCATATACACTTTTGTTTTCAATTGTCAATGCAATTGCCCAGATTTTCCCAACAGGCTGTACCACAATGAGAAATGCAAAATCTAAAAACTGGATTTGCTGCTCAAGAGGGTATTGCACTGTGGCCCAGATTTTCCAATGGCCAGATAATTATTTTAGAAGAGGAGATGGGAAGTTTGCATCAGGACCATGCAAAATCCACATCAAAACTGAACTGCCCGGGAAATTGAAGATTATCCTGCGCAATTGCCTTATGCGTGGAACAATCTGAAAGTAGCCAGTTAAGTCTGAGCATTCAGAGGGTTCCATAGCAGTTAAGTAAATAGCTACTCTGAAAAAGTTATACGATTAAATATCTAATCGAACTCTGGAGTCATGATTCAATTGCCTTCCACAACTTACCAGGCGCGCACCCCCAACTACAGTCCCAAAATCCCAAAAAGTGTCTGACCCTGATCCAGTCACTTGGTCATTGCCACATGTCAAAAAGTAACCTGGATACCATTTAGGTCTTATTGCATTTGGACATGGACTGCTAGAGCATCTAACAACTCGCAAGTGGTGCAATTAGCTGCAAGTGTTTCCTCTTCTAGAACACAGAGCAGAGAACAGTACAGCACAATACAGGCCCTTCAGCCCACGATGTTGTGCCAACCGATTATCATACTCTAAGGTCAAACTACTCTGCATACCCTACGTTTTACTATCATCCATGTGCCCGTCCAAGAGTCGTTTAAAAGTCTCTAATGTGTCTGACTCCACTACCACTGCTGGCAGTGCATTTCACACACCCACCACTCTCTGTGTTAAGAACCTACCTCTGACATCTTCCCTATATCTTCCTCAAATCACCTTAAAATTATGCCCCCTCGTAATAGTCATTTCTGCCCTGGGAAAACGTCTCTAGCTATACACTCTATTTATGCTTCTCCTTGTTTTGTACACCTCTATCAAGTCACCTCTCTTCCTTTTCCACTCCAGTGAGAAAAGCCTTAGTTCCCTCAACCTTTCACCAAAAGGAGTGCCCTCCAGTCCAGGCAACATCCTGGTAAATCTCCTCTGCACCCTCTCTAAAGCTTTCATATCCTTCCTGTAATGAGGCGACAAGAACTAAACACACTATGATGTTATAGTGGAAGAGAGGTCATCAATAAAACAGCTGAGATTGTGAGACCCAGGACAGAATGTTGAGGAACTTCTGTGGAGAGATCCTGGACCATAGAAGAGTGACCTCTGACACCATTGCCACTTCCTTTCTGTCAGGTACGACTCTATCCATCGAGAGATATGGCCTTAATGTCAAGTGCAGTCACTCTCACCTCCTGTCTGGAATTCAGCACGTTTTTCCATGTTTCGAGTGAGTCTGTAATGAGGTCAGGATCTGGAGCGGCCCTGGCAACACCCAAACCACGCATTAGTGAGTAGGGTATTAGCAAATAAATGTCACATAATAACACTGTTGATAACCTCCATTACTTCACTGATGATCAGGAATTGACAGATAGGGCAATGATTGGCCAGATTGGATTTGTCGCACTGTCTTTTTAGTTTGAAAAAATATTCTGCAGATACTGAACCAAAAGGGTAAGAATATCCAAGAGGGAGTCAGCAGAAAAGTTGCCACAAATGACCGATATCTCTGGATTTAAATGTAAGATGTCTCTGTCCCTCTGTAGCTTTTCAAACAGACAAGAAACAAAATATAATTCTCCTGACATATGATTTCTCACTTAAAGGGGCAATTTTCATGTGTTCTAGACAGACCATACCAGCAGTATGTTTTGAGTGTGAATATACACTCAGATTCAGTCCCTTTATTTCTCGTAGAATTCACTGAGTCGCAGATGTTAATTGCAGGAGTGCATCATGGCTGAGACCAGCAAAGTGAATACAGCTAGGCAGCAAGTGACACACTGATCGAGAACATTATCTTCAACAGCAGGTACCAAGAAACACTGAACGAGGCTTTCATAAGCTGTTGAATCTTGTATGGTCATTATTGAATATACAGGTATTTCTGGTACAACACAATAGTTGAGTCATCGTGTGGCCTCGTGCTATAGAGAATCATGATACAGAAATCGCTATAGAAAATTGTGCTGTACAAGATTGCAACAGAAAATTGGTACATTTGCACAGTTAGAAAGTTTGCTTTATCCAAACAGTGTTCACTGATTTGTCAATTACTTTATAGCCAATTCACATTGACGAAACATGCTTAATAGCAGAAATGCCTGCAGTACTATTTTGAAATCAGGCAAAATACACAGGAGTCAGCAATAGTGATTCCAAAATCTACATAATTGAACTTAAATGGGATAATAAGTTGTGAAAAAGAAAAACAGCAAAAGGATGGAAATCCATCACTTAGAGAGGAGTGTGGGCTTATTTGTGCAAATCTGCTCAAGTTTTGATGGTGATCTCTTTTGCTATTCAGAGAGTCATAAAAAGTATCTTCCATGGGAATAGTAAAAGCAATCCCATCTCTTTAATGGTTTCTTTGTAGCAGCATTCTCGGACCAGTAAAAATCTTTTCTACCTTGGGCACTTTTTTTATTATTGTTTAATAACATCCTGATTGTATATTGGGAAGTGTCAGCAATCCCAAAATAGTGTTTGTTCAGTCGTCTCACATGTATCCTGTAAATATAATTTCAAGGACAGTTTGCCCATTTTATGTAATCTAGCAATTAATGGTATGTTCTATTACAACTCGATGTCTGCGCTGTAGAGGAAAAAGTAGACCCTGAAGACTAATTTTCAGCTTTTTATAGCATCTTGATACATTGGTTCTTTTAATGCAAGAGTACTTTACTGCCTAAATGTACCAGAACTCAGAGGAAATCATCCACTCTATTCAAAATATTCCACTTCCACATACTTTTTCTGGATGTAGTACTGGAAATAGGTTATAAATCTCTGGTTATAGCAATGCTTTCTGTTTACAGAATGGCTCAAAACATGAAATTTCCCCCTAATTTACTCATTTTCTCCACCTAATTTACAATCTCTTTTATTCCATACACCCATTGTAACACTGATAGCATGTTGAGAGATTCAAACGTACTTTTTGAAGAAAGGAAGAGGAATCTCCACATATCACAGGCAACATTCCATCCTTCAACCCATAGCATGAAGCAAATTGATCGAGCAATAAAAAATGATGAATTACAGGATGTAGCAGTGTAGAAAATGAATGCTGCATTTGTCAACATAATAATAGCCATTGCAGTTCATATTATTTAATTGACAAATGACAAAATGGGGAATTCCTGTCCTAATGTCTTTTTTACCGGTAGATCAAAAATATGTCATCAATTCTAAAAGAGCAGATCTCAGTCAAAGCAACAGTGAATATAACTCATCCCATAATCTCATTGAATGTAGGTTCTTTACAGCAACTGCTCACAAAGTCAAATACTCTTGATGTGATATGATAGATAAGATGTAGGGTGAAGATAAAAATGTTGTGTGAAGGCAGATTAGGTTTCTAATTTATAGTCAAATTTCTTGTAGCACACAATCAAATCTAAGAAACCCGCTTGGATGAGGTACTGGAGAAAAACCAGCACCAATGTTGTCAATAAGTACCATTGTTGAACTTACCCTATTAATTGGAATATGGAGTAGATTAAGTTGTAATACATGTGTGTGCACAGTCTTAAATGGAAGACCTGTCAGCAACCTTTGCTTCCACAATTAGAGGCTAGCAGTCACAGAACCAGATAGTAACATTATCGGCATGTTTAGGACAGTAATGAACGAAAAGGGGATAAAATCATAGAAAGCCCTTATGTTGCATTCTACTCCTGAGAAAATATTTATTTGCATCCCTTGCAATACAACACTGGAACAGTGATTGATTCAGTCGGGATTTGGAAAAAAAAACTCTGTGGTATTAATGTCTGCATTTCCTATTTCTCCACTTTTTTTAACCAACCTTGACTAAAATCATCGTTGTTCCCAAATGATTAAATTTCTTATGAAGTTTATCCATTCTACCTTCTCTTTCGGCAGAAATGATCTTTAACATATGTCACCTTCTTAGTTCCTTCCCCCATTTCAGATCCAGACAAAACATACAAAAAGCTGTGCTTCTGATTAGTTAAAATTATTTTGATCTGATGAGTGTGTAGCAGCTGATTGCAAAAGGAGTTAATGATTGACAGAGCCTCATTTCAAAAATTTTGTCTTAACTGCTCGGTAATGAAGGGTAACACTTTGCAGTAGAGATTGACAGCTGTAATGTATGGTTTGTATGTTGCTGATATAGGCTTCTATTCTGAATAGTAAATGGCATTTTTGTTGCTAAGTATTGGTACAACAAATAAAAATTGGCACAAAACCATTTAGGGGGATACACAGCCAACAAAGTAGATTTTAAAAATAGTCTTCAAACAGGAGAAAAAGAAAGAATTAGAGAAGTTGAGAACAGCTAACAGTTAGCTGTATAGCTGTGGGTCAGGAGTCACAAGCAGGCTGGCATGTTTCCTTATGGAAAGGACATTAGTACAATAGAAAATAGACAATAGGTGCTGGAGTAGCCCATTCGGCCCTTCGAGCCAGCACCACCATTCATTATGATCATGGCTGATCATCCACAATCAGTATCCTGTTCCTGCCTTATCCCCATAACCCTTGATTCCACTATCTTTAAGAGCTCTATCCATCTCTTTCTTGAAAGGATCCAGAGAGTTGGCCTCCACTGCCTTCTGGGGCAGAGCATTCCATATATCCAACACTCTCTGGGTGAAGAAGTTTTTCCTCAACTCTGTTCTAAATGGCCTACCCCTTATTTTTAAACTGTGTCCTCTGGTTCTGGACTCACCCATCAGCAGAAACATGCTTCCTGCCTCCAGAGTGTCCAATCACTTAATAATTTTATACACCTCAATCAGATCCCCTCTCATCCTTCAAAACTCAATGTATACATGCCCATTCGCTCCAATCTTTCAACATATGATAGTCCCGCCATTCCGGGAATTGACCTCGTGAACTACGCTGCACTCCCTCAAAGGCAAGAATGTCCTTCCTCAAATTTGGAGACCAAAACTGCACACAATACTCCAGGTACGGTCTCACCAGGGCCCTGTACAGCTGCAGAAGGACCTCTTTGCTCCTATACTCAATTCCTCTTGTTATGAAGGCCAGCATGCCATTAGCTTTCTTCACTGCCTGCTGTACCTGCATGCTTGCTTTCATTGACTGATGTACAAGAACACCTAGATCTCGTTGTCCTATCGCTTTACCGAACTTGACTCCATTCAGACAGTAATCTGCCTTCCACCAAAGTGTATAACCACACATTTATCCACATTAAACTGCATCTGCCATGCATCCGTCCACTCACCTAGCCTGTCCAAGTCACCCTGTATTCTCATAACATCCTCCTCACATTTCACACTGCCACCCAGCTTTGTGTCATCGGCAAATTTGCTAATATTACTTTTAAAGCCTTCGTCTGTATCATTAATATATATCGTAAACAGCTGCAGTTCCAACACCGAACCTTGTGGTACCCCACTGGTCACTGCCTGCCATTTCGAAAGGGACCCGTTTATCACTACTCTTTGCTTCCTGTGAGCCAGCCAATTTTCAATCCAACTCAGTATTTTGCCCCCAATACCATGTGCCCTAATTTTGTTCACCAATCTCCTATGCGGGACTTTATCAAAGGCTTTCTGAAAGTCAAGGTACACTACATCCACTGGTTCTCCCTTGTCCATCTTCATAGATACTTCCTCAAAAAATTCCAGAAGATTAGTCAAGCACAATTTCCCCTTCATAAATCCATGCTGACTCTGACCTATTCTGTTACTGCTATCCAAATGAGTCATAATTTCATCTTTTATAATTGACTCCAGCATCTTTCCCACCACTGACTTCAGGCTAACCGGTCTATAATTTCCTGTTTTCTCTCTCCCTCCTTTCTTGAAAAGTGGGACAACATTTGCCACGCTCCAATCCGTAGGAACTGAGCCTGAATCTATAGAACCTTGAAAATTAATTACCAACCCATCCACAATTTCTAGAGTCACCTCCTTAATCACCCTGGGATGCAGATCATCAGGTCCCGGGGACTTATCGGCCTTCAGACCTAACAGTCTATCCAACACCATTTCCTGCCTAATATAAATACCCTTCAGTTTGTCCATTACCCTAGGCCCTTCAGCCACTACTGCATCTGGGAGATTCCTTGTGTCCTCCCTAGTGAAGACAGATCCAAAGTACCTATTCAACTCTTCTGCCATTTCCTTGTTCCCCACTAATAAATTCACCCATTTCTGACTTCAAGGGCTCAATTTTAGACTTAACCATTCTTTTTCTTTTCACATACCTAAAAAAAAAGTATAGCAGATGAGTTTTTACCGCTATCAGCTGTGGTTATATGGCCCCATTAGGCTAGATTTTTTTAAATTTCAGATTTTTATTGAATTCAGATTTCACCGTTTGCCACAGTAAGATCTGAATCCATATTCTAATCATTAGGGTGATGAAGAGTCACTGGACCTTAATTGTTGACTCTGCTTTCTCTCCACAGATGCTGCCAGACATGCTGCAGTGTTCCTCCAGCAAATTTTGTTTTTGTTCCTTAAACATTAGCATGTGGTTCTGAATTGCTAGCACTGAGATATGATCAGTATGACACCAGATCTCCTTGATATGCAAATCCAGATTATATTTAAAAGCAAAATCACTTAAACTTTCTCACTAAACCCACTTAACTATTACACTTTTTACAACCAGTGGAGATCTCAAAGCATTTTACAGCCCAATAGGCGTAATCATCATTATAACATGGTAGCTATAATATGTACGTCAAACTCTCCGAAACAGGAATGTGATAATAGCCAGTTGGTCTGATTTTGTGATGTTGATTGAGGGAGAAATGACAAGTAAGACAAAGGGGATAATTCCCTTTTTTCTGTAAAAAATATCTTGGGATCTCTTACATCCATGTAAGCAGGCAGGTAGGCCTCAGTTTAACATCTCAACTAGATTACAGCATCTCCAAAAACAAAGTGCTTCCTCAGTACTACATTAAAGTGTCAACCTCAATATTTGTGCTCAGTTTTGGTGGACTTGCATCCAAAACCTGGGAAACAACAACAACAGTTGGTGGAATCTTCAAAGAGTCAGAATGACATGGGATATGGGGAGATGCATGAAAGATGAGAAGACTGGCCAGTCTGATTTGCCTTTGAGGTCATCTCACTCCATCTTTTATGCTTTCTGGTGCAGTGTGTTGAGGTTCACATGAAGCAGTTACTATGGGTCAGAGAGAAGGAGGTAAGAGTTGAAATTGCCTCCTGTTTGAGGTGCAGGAAAATTTAGATCATACATGACATCTGATCTTATCTTTGCCCTAATAAATGGAGTGTGGAAGTCAGCCATTTGGACTATCGAATCCATGCTGACCCTCAAAGAGCTTCCCATCCAGAATCATTCCCCCTACCATATCCCTGTAACCTTGGACTTCTCATTGCTGATCCACCTAGTCTGAACATCCCTGGACAGTGGGCAATTTGGCATCGTCAATTCACCTAACCTGCACAACTTTGGACTGTGGGTGAAAACCGGAGCATCTGAAGGATACTCAAGCAGATACTGGGAGAATGTGCAAACTCCACACAGACAGTCGCCCAAGGATGGAATCAAACCTAGTGCTGTGATATAAACATCTTTGCTTAACAGCATATAGCTACATTTCCCAGGTTTCAAGAAAACAGACAAGTGAAAGGAGTTAAGGACAATTTTGGGAAGAAGGCAAATAACCTACTGCAATACCTATGGGCCAGGAAAAGCAAAAGTGAATCTTCCAGACCCCAAGTGAATCTCCCTTCCCATTTGATCTCCACCTCTTCCTCCGATGTCAAACTAATCAGCTAGAAATTCCCATGAAGAAATTATATCATAAAAGTCATAGAGTCACACAACACAGAAACAGGCCCTTCAGTCCAACTTGCCCATGCCAACCAGATGTCCTAAATTGGCACAGACCCATTTGCTAACATTTGGCCTAAATCCCTCTAAATCCTTCCTGTTCATATACCCATCCAGATGCCTTTTCAATGATGCAATTGTACCCGCTTCCTCCACTTTCTCTGGCAGCTTGCTCCATGCATGCTTCATCCTCTGCATGAAAAAGTTACTTTTCAAGTCCTTTTTATATCTTTCCCCTCTCACCTTAAACCTATGCCCTCTAGTTTTGGGCTCCCTCACCCTGGGAAAAAAAATCCCTGGCTATTAACCCTATCCATGGCCCTCGTGATTTTATAAACATCTTTAGGATCACCTCTCAACCTCCGACACTCCAGGGAAACAAGCCCCTGCCCATTCAGCCTTTCTCTATAACTTAATACCTCTAATCCCGGCAATATCATCATAAATTTTTTCTGCACCTTCTCAAGTTTAACAACATCCTTCCTATAGAAGGATGACCAGATTTGTATGTAGTATTCTAAAAGTGGCCTCACCAATGTGCTGTACAACTACAACATGACGGCGCAGTTCCTAACGTCATCGCTTTTATCAGTGAAAGGAAGTGTGCCAAACATTTCCTTTTCCAATCTGCCTATCTCCAACTCCGTTCTTCAGTCTCTTTGTTCAGTAACACCCCCCAGGACCCTACCATTAAGTGTAAAAGTCCTGTCCTGGTTTACTTTACCAAAATGCAACACCTCACATTTATCTGATGTCATTTATCATATAAATTAAACTCTGTCTGCCACTCCTCGGGCCATCTTGGCCACTTGGAATACTGCGTCCAGTTCTGGGCGCCCTATTATAGGAAAGATGTGGATGCTTTGGAGAGGGTTCAGAGGAGGTTTACCAGGATGCTGCCTGGACTGGAGGGCTTATCTTATGAAGAGAGGTTGACTGAGCTCGGTCTCTTTTCATTGGAGAAAAGGAGGAGGAGAGGGGACCTAATTGAGGTATACAAGATAATGAGAGGCATAGATAGAGTTGATAGCCAGAGACTATTTCCCAGGGCAGAAATGGCTAGCACGAGGGGTCATAGTTTTAAGCTGGTTGGTGGAAAGTATCGAGGGGATGTCAGAGGCAGGTTCTTTACGCAGAGAGTTGTGAGAGCATGGAATGCGTTGCCAGCAGCAGTTGTGGAAGCAAGGTCATTGGGGTCATTTAAGAGACTGCTGGACATGTATATGGTCACAGAAATTTGAGGGTGCATACATGAGGATCAATGGTCGGCACAACATTGTGGGCTGAAGGGCCTGTTCTGTGCTGTATTGTTCTATGTTCTATGTTCTATGTTCTATCTAATCAAAGTCTGTACCAGAAAGCCTAGCTGCCTTCATGCTCATCACTTGACTGACCGTTATTGCTTGACTCTGAACACGAGGAGTATCACCTGTTGCTGTCTTACTGCTCATCTGTAATTCTGACACATTTGTCTTTTCCTGTCAGAGCTTCCAACTCCCCCACCCCAACCCCACACCCACCCCTCCCCACACACAGACACACACGCACACACACACGCACGTACACACATACATACACACAGAGACCACGAAACGCCCTTTGCCTTCAATTTCACTGAGGCTTCTTAATGCTACATTTGATTAAACATCATTTGCAATCCAAAGGGCAGCCTGAGTACAGTATAGTGCCACAGAATACAACGGAGCCCTCCTCAGTGAGCTTTGTCACTATGAGGACCATGTGCTGGTCACTCCTACCAACACTGTCATAGACAAACGTATTTGTTACAATCAGATTAGCGAAGATAAGATTGTGTAAGGTTTTCCTTCTTGCTTGCTCTCTCACTGCCTGCTGCCTGCTGGGTCTGGCAATTGTTACCTAGCCACACTTCGAGATGGTCATTGAAGAGTCCCAACCACACCAATATTCAGAGCTCTTTCTATTGTCTGTGCTTCCTCTGAAAGCTGTTCAACATGGACAAGCACTGATTTATCAGCTGAAGAAGGGCAGTGGGTGGGTTGCTGATTCACTCCTGCTCTGAACAACATATCTCGGTGTCCATGTACACAGATCCTTGAAAGGGCTGTTAAGAAGGCATACAGTGTTTTAGCTTTTATTAATAGAGGGATCGAGTTCCAGAACCAAGAGGTTATGGTGAAGCTGTACAAAACTCTGGTGCGGCTGCACTTGGAGTACTGCGTACAGTTCTGGTCACCTTATTATAGGAAGGATGTGGAAGCTTTGGAAAGGGTGCAGAGGAGATTTACTAGGATGTTGCCTGGTATGGAGGGAAGGTCTTACAAGAAAAGGCTGAGGGACTTGAGGCTGTTTTCATTAGAGAGAAGAAGGTTGAGAAGTGACTTAATTGAAACATATAAAATAATCAGAGGGTTAGATAGGGTGCAGAGAGAGAGCCTTTTTCCGAGGATGGTGACGGCAAGCACAAGGGGGCATAGCTTTAAATTGAGGGGTGAAAGATATAGGACAGATGTCAGAGGTGATTTCTTTACTCAGAAAGTAATAAGGGAATGGAAGGCTTTGCCTGCAACGGTAGTAGATGCGCCAACTTTAGGTACATTTAAGTCGTCATTGGATAAGCGTATGGACGTACATGGAATAGTGTAGGTTAGATGGGCTTGAGATCGGTATGACAGGTCGGCACAACATTGAGGGCTGAAGGGCCTGTACTGTGCTGTAGTGTTTTATGTTCTATGTTCTATCTGCAAGTGTATATTCAGATAACTTCCAAACACATCTCAATCTGGCATACGTGAATTGTGTGATTATGATTTATTCCTTAATATTTGGTTCAATGGCAATGAATTGTGTTGTTGCGCTTTTTCTTCCCTTGAGAAAAGTCAATTTGTCACACAAGCTGTGGCATTTTTCCAGTTACCCCATCTGTACATCAAAGACACTATGCAGTAATTATGACAAATGTTTATCTGGCTTCGTGTTTTGTAAGCTCCTTGTATCCTGATCAGTACGTGGGAATTTTTTTATCTTTTTCACTTCCCCATTGATGTATGCATCTAATCTGTCTGATCTGCATAGTGGCCGACTGGCTATGCATCTGTTCCTATGATAATCCTGTGCATGTGTCTCATCAATCCATTTTGTATGAGTTGGAGTACAGTAATTGTCTGAGGAGCTTGATTCTCCTTTGTGGTTGATGAGTGTGATCTGTCTATCTCAGGCAACCATTACCTTGACAGGCAAGGTTTTAGATCATCTGTATTTTAGAAGCACTACATTTAAATCCAAATCAATCTGATAAACCATTCATGCCTAAACAATATGGTTAAATGGCTTTGGAAGTAGTAGCTGTAGATAGGAAACAGATGCAATCCTGATCTAGGACAGTGCGGGATGTGAAATTTGGAGAAGCTTTCTTGCGATGGACCGGTAGGAAGATGGTGAAATAAATCTATCGGGCACAGTGAGATCATAGGATTTTTTTTTCAAGGCTGTTTGCAATTCTTGGCTGGCATGGGGAGAGGAGAACTGGGCATTTTCCAATATTTTACCCAATCTAAGATGTCAGATTTTACACCCAGATAGAAACTTAAACATGAACATGCTAAGCTTTAATGAAGCAAGGCTAAGACAGCTAGAACCTGACAAATTTATATAGATTTCATAAGCCTGCAGATGAGTTAAGGGCCAAAGTGGATACTTCTCAGGATGTAGAAGAAAATTATAATTTAAAAGGAGATAAAACTCTCATCACTTAAGTACTCTTAATCTGCTCTGGAAAATAACCAAACTGTGTTATGAACTTAGTCAGAAGTCAAATGGCACCTAAATATAGTCTAACAGGTTTATTTGAAAACACAAGCTTTTTGAGTGCTGCTCCCTCATCGGGTGAAGTGAGTTTAGAACATAGAACATAGAACATAGAACAATACAGCACAGAACAGGCCCTTCGGCCCTCGATGTTGCGCCGACCTGTGAACTAATCTAAGCCCCCACACTATCCCATCATTATCCATACGCTTGTCCAAGGACTGTTTAAATGCCCCTAATGTGGCTGAGTTCACTACATTGGCAGGCAGGGCGTTCCACATCCCTACCACTCTCAGAGTAAAGAACCTGCCTCTGATATCTGTCTTAAATCTATCACCCCTCAACTTGTAGCTATGCCCCCTTGTACAAGCTGAAGTCATTATCCTCAGAAAAAGACTCTCACTGTCCACCTTATCTAATCCTCTGATCATCTTGTATGTCTCTATTAAATCTCCTCATTGGAGAGAAGGAGGCTAAGAGAACAGACCCAAGTCCCTCAGCCTTTCTTCATACGGCCTGCGCTCCAGACCAGGCAACATCCTGGTAAATCTCCTCTGCACCTTTTCCAATGCTTCCACATCCTTCCTGTAATGGGGCGACCAGAACTGCACACAATATTCCAAATGAGGCCGCACTAGCGTTTTGTACAATTGCAGCATGACAGCACGGCTCCGGAACTCAATCCCTCTACCAATAAAACCTAACACACCGTAAGCCTTCTTAACAGCACTATCAAACTGGGTGGCAACTTTCAGGGATCTATGTACATGGACACCAAGATCCCTCTGCACATCCACACTACCAAGAATCTTTCCATTGACCTGGTATTCTGACTTCCTTTTATTCCTCCCAAAGCAAATCACCTCACATTTATCCTTATTACACTCCATTTGCCACCTTTCGACCTAATTCTGCAGTTTATCCAAGTCTCCCTGCAACCTGCAACATTCTTCCACATTGTCCACCACTCCACCGACTTTAGTGTCATCTGCAAACTTACTAACCCATCCAGTTATGCCTGCATCCAAGCCATTTATAAAAATGACAAACAGCAGTGGTCATTTGTTCAAAAGATCTATAGTTATGAAAGATCTTGCATAGGTATCCATTTCCTGTCTAACTTTGGCTAACTTCCTTTTGTCATGATTTTTGGGCACTTTTTATGTCATTATTTAATGGATACAAATAATTGGAAGGGAAATGCAGCAATGTAGTTGCAGGCTCTGGATGGTAGATGACAATGAAGTTTCTGATATCGACCTCCTAATGCCATTATTGTAACGGAGTGTTTGTTCCCAATACAGAAGGTAGGGTGCTGCTATTAAAAGTGGCCTCAGTGATCCATGTGAATATGCAGTTGAACCCATTACAGTGCCACGCCATTAGGAAAATGCAGCTTTTGATATACATTCTACGTGGTCTCGTTAGTTGCATTGTAAACCTCTTCAAATGCTTTAGGCTGCAAAGGAATAACTACCTGATTGTTTAAAGATAAAATAATCAATAAGGAGACAATTAGAATAAGGGCAGCCAATCAAGTTGGAAATGTTTCAGCTGTATTGTACCACATCAAGCAATGCTGAATAATTCTTGTGTCCAGAGTTTCAACTATATCAGTTTCCCATCAATGTTCATTAAAGAAATATGTACTGATAAATCACCTGAGTAACGACCTCTCACTCAGTCAATCTTTAACCATCTATAAGAGTTTAGCACTGGAGGAAAAAACACCTTAAAACCTATTAGGAAGCATAAGAAAAAGCAGTGAAAAATACATTATATTCATTCACAACTAAAAATTGGTGATTATAATTTTGCTTCAAAATATAATTTGGAAAGAAATAGAGGGGTTATACAGCTTCCTGTTGAAAAAGTACGTTCTTCTGTAATTTGGAAAAACTACCAACCTCATTCAGGGAGAATTGAGTAGCCATGTGCTTCCTGGTGCTGATTAAACCATAAAACTATCTCAGCTTGTCAACTGAACAGCAGTTTTGAGGATTTGTTATCTTTAGATATCATTAATGAATGATGTTTTGGCTGTCTATACCCGTTTACTTTGGTAACATTACAATCTTTTAACACCAAAATTTGACATAAAACCATACTTCTTCAAGCAGAATTTATTCACCACACAACCAGTAGAAAAGCTGGCAGCTCAGTGGGAGTGGCCCAACAGCACTGCGGCAAGTATTAGGGATTCCCTGAGATGACAAACACTGAATTACTGCCTGTCAAGTGTTGCTGGCTGATCAGAGACTGGAAACTCCTCACTGCCCACCAGCACCACTGGGAGCCATGGCAACTGCTTGTATTGCACTCACAAAAGGTAGAGTATCACCAAGGAACTCAGGTCACAGGCAAGTGATGACAGGATGAGGATCACAGTGAGGTGGATCTAAGAAATGGACCACAGGAGAATCCCCCTGTAAGGAATTTGAGTGATATTCAGTGTTTACATTGTGCCTCCTCATACTTCAATCAAGTATGAAGAGCCTCATAGAATCTTCGAATCTCTACAGTGTGGTTACAAGCCATTTGGCCCATTGAGTATAGACTGATCCTCCGAAGAGCATTCCACTCTAACCCATGCTATTACCCTATCCCGGTAACCGTGCGTTTCCAATGGCTAATTTGTTGATGGACATTAATGGTTTTAGCTGTGTCCTTTGGCAATCCATCAAGTTTACATGATTGTGTTTATTGGTATTACTCCACAAATTATCAGCTTCACTCAACCACAATCAGAACTTGTCAGGTCAGGATTTAACATTTATTCCCTGCTGTTCAAGTTGAGCACTACAGCCACTGTGCTGCAGTTTTCATGTTACATGGGAAAAAGCATACATTAGGTCATTCATATTTACAATTGCACTAATAAAAGTGAAAAGTCATAACCTCTGTGCATTTGCCCATATAAACCCAACTTTATTTAGGTCAATACATTTGCGTTTGTGCCATTTGTTATTCTTATAGCTGGTCTAACCCTGGGGATATCGGCAAGACGCCTCTCCATTTTTCACTGGGGCAGGCCTTTATTTTCCATTGGTTCTCCAAGTGAATGAGGGGGTGATAAAGGGATGGGAGGAAATGAATTGCTTAATGCTAGGTAATTGTCAATGAAGGTGTCCATGTACACAGATCCTTAAAAGTTGCCACCCAGGTTGACAGAGCTGTTAAGAAGGCATACAGTGTTTTAGCTTTTATTAATAGAGGGATCGAGTTCCAGAACCAAGAGGTTATGCTGTAGCTGTACAAAACTCTGGTGCGGCTGCACTTGGAGTATTGTGTACAGTTCTGGTCACCGCATTATAAGAAGGATGTGGAAGCTTTGGAAAGGGTGCAGAGGAGATTTACTAGGATGTTGCCTGGTATGGAGGGAAGGTCTTACGAGGAAAGGCTGAGGGACTTGCGGCTGTTTTCATTAGTGAGATGAAGGTTGAGAGGTGACTTCATTGAAACATATAAAATGATCAGAATGTTAGATAGGGTGGATAGGGAGAGTCTTTTTCCTAGGATGGTGACGGCGAGCACCAGGGGCCATAGCTTTAAATTGAGGGGTGAAAGATATAGGACAGATGTCAGAGGTAGTTTCTTTACTCAGAGAGTGGTAAGGGAATGGAAGGCTTTGCTTGCAACGGTAGTAGATTCGCCAACTTTTGGTACATTTAAGTCGTCATTGGATAAGCATATGGACGTACATGGAATAGTGTAGGTTAGATGGGCTTGAGATCGGTATGACAGGTCGGCACAACATCGAGGGCCGAAGGGCCTGTACTGTGCTGTAATGTTCTATGTTCTATGTTCTATGAAGGTTCATAATCTTAAAACCACACACACACACACACGCACACACACACACACACACACACACACACACACACACACACACACACACACACACACACACACACACACACATCAGTCCAAGTATTCCATCCACTTATCCCCTATTCAGCAATTCTGCACTCCGTGTTTAAAAGGACGCCATTTAAAAAAAGCTGGTCTTGTGTATATTGTCCCTTCCTCTGAGCCAGAAGCTTCAGGTTCATGTCCCTCTACAGGGCATCATAGCAACAGAAGGTGCAAGAATAACACAGTTAGATAGGTTGATATTCGGCTTGTAAATACTTCCAATACACTGCAATGACAAGCAGTTAAAAGTGTCAACCATTTTCAATATGGAGCGGCATTCCCCACAAGCCCCCACAAGCTAATGCCATTGGTGACAATCTTTCATGATGGCGAAACCCAACCCAGGTACTGGACAGCCTTTGTAATGGAATGCCTTGTGGTTCCCACATACACCCTGAATCATCTCTGAATTATGATGGCTCAGGGATAATAGGTATTGATTTGTTAATGAGCCTCATTAGTACTGCACTGTTGGGACTGGGAACCTGCATTAGCCACTTACATCCTCTGTCTTAAATGGGAGAGCTTGGCTCAGGGACACTGTTGTGACAATATGCGCCCAAACTTTATGGTTTTTGCCACAATGGACTGGATTTAATCCAATCATTCATCATGGTCTAGGCATACTTTACATTCAAAGCTCTCCAGTTAATTACTCCAAGCACTTTGGTCATTTAATCAGGCCCATCCAAACAAACTAAGGGAAAGGTGGAGGTGGACTGACACTGTTGTGGGAATAATACTCAGGAACCCATTCCCTCTGGGCAGCATGATGGTGCAGGGGTTGGCAATGCTGCCTCAAAGCCCCAAGGAGCCAGGTTCGATTCCACCCTCAGGAAACTGTCTGTGTGGAGTTTGCACATACTTCCCATGTCTGGATGGTTTTCTTCCAAGTACTCTGCTATCCTCCCACAGTCCAAAGATATATAGGTTAGGTGGATTAGCCATGGGAATTGCAGGGTTAATGTGATAAGATCGGGAGGTGGGTCTGTGTAGGATGCTCTTCAGAATGTGGGTGTGACTCAATGGGCTGAATGGCCTGTTTTCACACTGCAGAGATTCATAATTCTGTTCAATGGTGTTGTGGACTGCAGTATGGAGGGATGTCAAAGCTGATAGCAATTATCAATAGGAAAAAATGTGGGTAAAACAGCACAATATGAATGTGTCCTTGTGGAGGGACGGGGTATCAATTGAAGGTGTGCTTTCCATCCACAATTAGCAGCACGGAAGAAAGTTTATGAACAGGTCTGCATTGCCGTCTCATATATCAAGAGTTACGGGGGAGAGGTGAGCAGGCTTGGTGGGAATGTGAAGATACGAAGCCTGTAGCATTCATGCAAAGGATTGTTTCGTAGGGGATTTAGATGTTCAAGGCCTAACAAACATGTAGAAGCAGAGGCTAGAAGGCACGGGTAAAGAGCGTAAAATGTCTCCTTCAACATCATGCTTCCCATGTTAAATTAAGTATCTGCTCTCCCGTGACAGCAATTTTTAGCTAACTAATTTGCATCGCCAGCCAAGTGTTGTTTAAAATAATTTAGAAAATAATTTTGCCAACCTACACCACTTTTGGGTTTTATTATTTGTACCAGAGTATGTAAGTTAAGTGAAATACTGATTCACTAATTTGCTGAGATAACAAGGTGTAGAGCTGAATGTACACAGCAGGCTAATCAGCATCAGAGGAGTAAGAAGGCTGATGTTTCAGGCCTATACCGTTCATTTCTGAAGAAGGGCTCTAGGCCCAAAATGTCAGCCTTCCTGCTCTTCTGATACTGATTGGCTGCTGTGTTCATCCAGCTCTTTGGCTTGCTATCTCAGATTCTCCAACATCCGCAGTTCTTGCTATCTCATTAATTTGCTGGTTTGCTTATCGCTACTAATTAATTCTGTCTCTCAGCCAACATGATTCTGAGTTGCAACTTGAAATCTATAATTTACCAGCACTATATATCTATTAGTGAGCAAATTTTGACTTTACTGCCCACATTCTGCGATGCTGGGCAGACAGGTATACAGATTATGCAGGTCATCCTACTTCTGCAGATAAGACTGACAGTGGATGGAAAGTATTGGCTGCGATTAATTTGATTTGGTTCAAACATTAGAAAAATTAATTCAAGAGGAAATGACTCGCAAGGTGTGCATCATTTAGGCTCAGACGATGGTATATACTTTACATATTATATCTAACAGCTGTATAACTTCAACTCCCAGTGTGTCAGTAAGTCATTTCAAAATGTGTGTGCTCAGCGAGGAGTGACCCATATCGCATTTCCAAGCTACTCCCCTTGCTTAAACACTCTAGCCGTACATACAATATGAAATATCAAATTTAAAATCAACAAATAACAAGCAACTAAAAAAAATTGTATATTGCAAAGCTACAGCATCAATCAAAGGAAGTAGAGAAGAAATTTCCATTCCCAACATAATTTATGTTGGATTGCAAGTGCAGATGACCTAGCCCAGCAAGTGCTTGCCTCTCCATTCTGATACATACTACTTCTTTCTTTTCTTCAAAGACAGAGAAGAAAAAGAACAGATGAAAGCCACCATAGTTGTCTTAGTAGACCATAGGGCTGCTCTTTCATTAGGTAGAGAAGACTGGTGGTAGTTTAACCTGAGGGTCATCCTGCCCTAGATGATGGAAGAGATAGCGAAGGAGAGTTCTTTGTGGTACCCTCAACTGCTGCAAGAATTCAACCAATGCAGTTGGCATTATTCTGCATTGCGAAACAGCCGTCTAGCCACAAAAATAGA
This sequence comes from Stegostoma tigrinum, assembly GCF_030684315.1. Taxonomy (NCBI): domain Eukaryota; kingdom Metazoa; phylum Chordata; class Chondrichthyes; order Orectolobiformes; family Stegostomatidae; genus Stegostoma; species Stegostoma tigrinum. The sequence continues at coordinate 107,033,580 of NC_081358.1, read as the reverse complement.
AGTTGCTGGAGAGCTCAGCAGGTTGGGCAGCATCTCCAAAGAAAAATCACAGTTAATGCTTCAGGTTTGGTGACCCTTCCTCAGAACTAAACAGTGGGTAGGGATACAGCCCAAAAAGAGATAAGGACAGTTGATAACAATCTGGCTAGGAGGGTGAATAGCCGTTCATGGAGACTATTCGTGGCTAACAATAGGTGGTGTGGAATGGCAGGCTATGTGATAACAAGGCTTGGTGTGTGAGGTGGGAGGCCCGGACATGGGAGAGTTCAGGGCCTAAAATTATTGAACTTGATATTGAATCCGGAGGGCAGCAGAGTCCCCAGGTGAAAAATGAGATGTTGTTCTTCCAGCTTGTGCTGAGTTTCAGTGGAACATTGCAGCAAGACTGAGATAGAGATGTTGGTCATACAACAGGGTAATGTGTTAAGGTATCTGTCTAACCAACTGTAAAAGAGATACACAATGAATGAGCAGGTAGAGAACCACTTCAATGGCATTAAAGTGCGTCAAATCTATTTACAAGTACTCAGATATTAACAAAGATTGGCAACCAGCCCAGACCACACAAAGTCATTGTTATCATGATGTTATATTGCGTAGAACCAGAACCAAACTCACAACAATGTATGATCCACCAATTATGCATGAAGACAGTGAGGAAGTAAACGCTAATGATAATGATTGTGTGATGATGCTGAGTAGCAACAAACAGCAAGATATCCCAGAGATAGGAGGAGCTGCAGATGTTGGAGAATCTGAGGTAACAAGTTGTGGAACTGGATGAACACAGCAGGCCAAGTAGCATCGGAGGAGCAGGAATGTTGATGTTTCAGGCCTAGACCCTTCTTCAGAACCATTTCTGCAGAAGGGTCTAGGCCAGAAACATCACCCTTCTGCTGTGTTCATCCAGCTCTATACCTTGTTAGCAAGATATCCCAGTTGTTAATCAAACCAAATGAAAATAACATATACTTCTTCAATGATGGGATCAGGACAAGTTTTTAAAATGCCAAAGCGTTACCTTGAAGTTTGAATTGTTAATTTTCTTAACTTTGTTTTTACCTGTTCATGTAATTATTGAATTGACAACATGTGCTTATATATGTGTGTTTGGTATTTTCTATTCTACAGGAGAAGAAGGATGTTGTTTATGTTGAAGAGCTAGTATGCAGTATAACTTTAAGAGACATGCTCACGATACTGTTCACCATCTTGTGGCATGAGATCTCATGGAGAAACTGTCTCTGTCTCTATCTTAACTGGGCTGCTTGAAACATACTGATGGAAGCATGCTACTGTCAATAACGTTATAGCTTAAAATTAACCCAGATAGTGCAATGCCAATAACTGTACAACATGTCTATGTCAGGAACTGCATTGAACTGCTTTGAGTCCTTCATATCACACCACCCACATGTAACTCTTATGATATGGGAGACAATATAAATATTGTCTTTTCAAGAAAGAATATCCTCCCTGGGGGCAAAAGCCATACGATTGTGGCAGATCAATTAACTCTCAACTGACCAGTGTAGTATTCAGGAAGTAACAAAGTGTGGAGCTGGATGAACACAGCAAGCCAAGCCGCATCTTAGGAGCACAAAAGCTGATGTTTGAGGCCTAGACCTTTCATCAAAAAAAGGGGATGGGAAGAGGAAGCTGAAATAAATAGGGAGAGAGAGATAGGTGGACCGAAGATGGATGGAGGAGAAGATGGGTGACGAGGGGAATAAAAGTGGGGAGGTAGGGAGGTAGGGGATAGGTCATTCCGGGGAGGACGGACAGGTCAAGGGGGCAGGATAAGGTTAGTAGGTAGGAAATGGAGGTGTGGCTTGAGGTGGGAAGAGGGGATAGGCGAGAGGAAGAACAGGTTAGGGAGGCGGGGATGATTTGGGTTGGTTTTGGGGCGCAGTTGGAGGAGGGGAGATTTTGCAGCTTTTGTGCTCCTAGGATGTTGCTTGGCCTACTGTGTTCATCCAGCTCCACACTTTGTTATCTCGGATTCTCCAGCATCTGCAGTTCCCATTATCTCTAGTATTCAGAAAGTGCTTTCTCAACTTCGAGATGTTAATCACTCAAAACTATCTTCAATGGTTGGGACATGTCATTCACATTATCAACACCAGACTCCTAAGCATTTGGTCACCTTGAGTTGGGAACAAGTCATCTTCAATCCCAAGGCACTGCCTCAGAGGAACTGGCAGATAACGTGCAAAACCGTATTTCTCTATGAACCTTGGTGCGCACCAATACTGAGAAGGCAAAAACATAACAATGTAAGAAACATAAGAAGGAATGGCCATTCGGCCCTTCTAACTCAATGAAATCCTGTGTTGATGTTCTCTCTCTCAGTCATTTTCATACATGATCCACTGCATTCCCTTATATTTTTAAAATGTATAAGTCTGCCAATCTCGGCCCTGAAACACTCAATGAGAGCTTTCACAGTCAACTGGGCAAAGAATTCTAAAAAAATTACACACCCATAGAGTGAAGAAGTTCCATCTCATCTCATTCTCAGATTTCGGGGGGGGAGTCAATTGGGGCGGTGTCTTCTAGTTCCAAATTGCACAGTAAAGGGAAACATCCTCCCACTGCCTCTACTCTGTACATTTTGCATGTTTAATGAAAACTCTTCCCATTCCTCTAAACTCCTCAAAGAAAGGCGCAGATTATTTAATTTCTCTTCATAGGATATTTCCTTCACCCCAGGGGTTAGTTCTGTGAATAATTGTTGTATTCCCTTGACGCTGAATTAGTATCAGGAGACAAAAAATACACACAGTGCTTCGGTGTGGTCTCATCAAGGCTGTGTATATTTGCAGAAAGATATTATTGCTTCTTTATTAAAATCCTTTGTGGAAAAAAAACATGCGATTTGTCTTCATAATGTGACTGCTTGTTGGCCTTCTGGTTATCAAGAACAAAGGTACCCAAGTTCATTTCATTTTGATTATTTAGAAATACACTGTGGTTTTTACCTTTCTTACCCTTCTGTAAGACTTAACATTTCTCCATAATTTATTCTATCTGCCAACATCTTCCCTATTTACTTAGTATGTCCAAATCCTTTTTGATGTTCCTTGCATCCTTATTATAACTTGGACTTCCAAATTGTTTTGTGTACAGTTTTTCTGTTATTTGTACATGGTAAGTGAAATAATTGATTAAGATTGATACTTGAACAGACACTAATAACTCAGAATAGACAACTGAAGCTACAAGTACTTTTGCAAAGCATGATGGGAAATGTGGTCAATGGGGACACAGATTTACGGAGAGGAGAAGGATGTTTAGAGGAGATGTGAGACAAAACCTCTTCAATCAGAGTGTAGTGGGACTTTGGAACTCACTACATGTAAGCATGATAGAGGCAAAAACCCTCATAAAAATTAGATGTGCATGTGCTATGTTAATAAAAGGCATAGAAGGCCATGGGCTAAGTGCTGGAAAATGGGTCTAGGAGAGTTAGGTGTTTGTTTTGGCCAGCACAGACTGAATGGGTCAAAGGGTCTTTTTCTATGCTGTAGATCTCTATGTCTCTATGACTGTTACTGAAATGAAAAGTTATGTTTTCATTCCTGTGGGAACCGAGATAAGAACATTAGTTGTAACAATGATCTATTGCTACACATCCATAGAGATTAGAAAAGACTGCATGAGAAGTTACCATGGAAACCAGCAGAACCGAGGATGAGATTGAGATAAGCGGGGAACCCTGCAGTGGATTGAGAATTATAAATTGTGCTGAAACTTTTGTATTGATGGAGAAGCTATTGTGGGCAGCCAGACAAAGCTTGTTACCAGAATATGCTCACATAAAAACTACACTAACAGTATCCGAGACTCAAAAATGGCTGTTTTCTAAATTACAATGCAATGTACTAGGTCCTTGTGACATTGATCGGTCACACATTGTCATCAAAGGAAGTGACTCGATTTATTTTACCACCCAATAGACACACAGGCCAGTCAATGAGCTAATTCAAAGATCCACCATGAGACTGTGGGTACTGTGATTTAAGAAGTGCAGAGTCACAATTCAGTCCCTCGGATAAACAAGAAAGTATAATTGTAACTGCTCTCATTTTAAACAAAAGCAAATTTAACTTGCGGACAAAGGATATATCAGCAGGGGCCATTTTCCAGCTCAGTGAGCTAAAACAGGGGAGATAATTTCCTTGAGCAAGGCTTGTCAGACTGTAAATGTAATGTTGGCCATGACAAGTAGAAACTTAGGCTGTGGATTGGAGGGGCAGTCACCATATTGGTGACACATAAAAATCAGAAAATCCTACGTAAACTGATCAGGAAGGCTGGTTTCTGTCGGGGCTCCAGACCAGCAGAAAGAATGGGATGGACTGTCAAAAGGGAAAAAAAGAGAAAGGTCGAGTGATTCTGTGTAAAAGTCAAGGAAGTCAGAGATCGAAAAAAATGGCTCCATCAAAGGGCCAATGGAGCAGCTCAGGGAGAAGCTCAAGAAAGGATAAAGACAAATAAGAGGCTGACACGGGGAAGTCGAGCACTCCTGAAATTTAAAGACAAATGATTAGTATTGGCAACTACTGAGATTAGCAAGTTTCTTGCAGCAGATGACACACCAGCTGCTTGTGTATTTTGGCCACAAAGAAACCAATTTGTTCTTTTCACTCTCACCAAACCACAAATAAAGCCAAGATGTAAAAGAGAATTTGAAGCAAATCTTGTTCCCACAAAACACTTCCAAATGAAAGCACTGTTGAACCCTAGATTACCAAAGTATCCTAGATTACTGTTGAACAAAAAAACATATACATCTTTACCCCGTTTGTATTTGATGGCTTTAGTCTGATTCTAGGGCAGCATAGTGGCTCATTTCTTAACACTGTTGCTTCACTGCATTAGGACGTGGATTCAATTCCTGGGTAATTGGCCAGTGGAGTTTGCACATTCTCTGCAATGGTTTCCTCCATGTGCTCCAGCTTCCTCACACATCCTAATAATGTTAAAGTAGGGTGGATTGGCCATGTTAAATTGCCCATACTGTGGATGATAGGTGGATCAGCTATGGGAAATACAGTAATGTGTCTGTGTGTGATGCTGTTTGGGGGGGTTGGTGTCGGCTTGAATAGCCAAAAGACCCATTTCTATATTGTAGGAATTCTTTATCTGTTTGGCAATCCTCTGTGACCTTGTGCTGTAAGATCTATAACTTCTGGTTTTTAATGCATGTGAAATAAATTGCAGTAAAATATTGATCAAAGAGTAATTCATGATAAGATGCCTGTTTCAGTCATTTACACAAACATTGTTTGGTTTGTTGTGAGCAAGATTGCTAAGAGGATATCTCTGGATTAAGACTCCATGTTCAAGAGGCAGAGAAAATGTGATAAGAGATAACAAGGTGTAGAGCTGGATGAACACAGCAGGCTAAGCAGCGTCATTGGAACAGGAAGGCTGATGTTTCGGGCATAGACCCTGATGGAGGGTCTATTTTCCGATGGAGGGTCTAGGCCCGAAACATCAGCCTTCCTGCTCCGATGATGCTGCTTGGCCTGCTGTGTTCATCAGCTCTATACCTGGTTATCTTGGATTCTCCAGCATCTGCAGTTCCTACTATCTGTGATATCAGAGAAAATATAATGTCTGTTGATGAAAATTGGAGATGGCTTTCCCCACCTCTCCTGGCTATAGTATAAGACTGCTGTGGGTGAGCCATTTGAAATTTTTCTTTCAAACAAAAGTGTGATTAAGTTGAATGACTGTTATGAAGATCATGTACAAGCATGAGGTAGCTTTCAATGTTGATACATGGTTGTGATTAAATGTTGCTTGCTTAGTTTAATGCTGTGGAAATTTAAGCTGTAAATCTATTGCAGGGAATGTACAAGTTTATAAGCTTCTTTTTCCTTGGAATAAATAGGCTGCAGTTCTTCTAAGAAGTTAACTATTGCATTTTCGAAGTTTAAAAATGAAGATGGCAAGTAATATAACCTCTGAGAAAGGTCATAAAAGTGTAAATCTTTCAAGTCACCAGTCCTGGAATAATTGTTACTAGCCAGGAATGTGGGAATTTTTATTCCAGATGCAAAGCTTACATTTTTAAAATATTTGTTAGTGTAGATTGTAATATTTGAACGATACTGATTAATCTTGGCTGATCCTGGGTTAGAAACCTGGTTATAAAGTTTAAGGATTTGAGATTACTGTATATTGCATATAAACAGGTGTAATATGATGCTGGTGATGGCAGGGTAAGAAGTGTTCAGGTTCTGTGCCTCTACGCTCTCATTCAAATAGAACATATTTACTCAATTGATTACTGACTGGAAGAATCATACACTTCCTGAAGTAACCAGCTGTAAGAATCAAAAGAACAGAATATGTTTTTGAACCCTCAATTAAGTTCATGACAAGTCTCAAGTGTAAGTGATTATGCTTCAAGAATGTCTCAAGAAGTGCTAAGAACTTGCAATCTGTGGCCTGGGATACAACATGTGTGCTCTTAGCTATAGACTTGTTAAAAAAAAGTGGCTAGTAAAAGAGTCAACACAATCTATTAACTTGAGATGTAATTAATAACCTCAATTTGTTTATTGAGAACTGTATTTTGCACCAGTAACTATGCCCAGGCAAATACATGGAGAAGCATTGGTGATTCACCAAATTTAGGAGAATAGTGCAGATACAACTCATTCAAACAAATTATAAGTTTGCATCCTAGGCCTTGATCGGATTGGTTCAATCGTACTTATAATACCATCAAAGACTCCAACATTGTTTACCAAGTCAAAGATACCAGAATGACTAAGGAAGCTGGTGATGTATATCATGACACCCTCCTGTCTGCTGTCTCAGAGGAGATAGTTGGAACTGAATTGGATGGATCCAAGATCCACCAAAATGTAAATTGTGTGCCCTCATCAGCTACATCATGAGCATGAGGTAATTTGATAATTAAGACTAATGCCATTTGTACTATGGAAATAATTTATGCAACCTATAAATCAACATAGAATACTTACGTTTGTAATGGAATGTTCTGTGTAACTTAATTTGCAACAATCTGTGGGTAACTTAATCAAGCATCTTTTATTTTCACAGACAATATCTGTGAAATACCCTACACAACCATATCAACCATATTAACTTTATATCAGAATTCTGGATAAGGAATTGGGCACAAGAAACTGATCAACACATACTGCTGATCATATTTGAAGATACATAGATAGTGTACACAGTGACTTATAGAACTACGTCAAATTGTTCAACAAGAAAGTGCCAAGACTGCCAGAACACTGCCAAGATTTTTACTAATCTTTTCTTTTTACTACCACTGTTGACAGATAAATATGACTATGAAGAAATACATTGAGGGCAGAAAAGCAACCAGTCTAGTTGCATAGTTTTTGGATCCAGGAAGTTTAAATAAAAGCTCAAGTATTTTGTTTGGGCTTCCTTGGATATGAAAGATGAATTATGAAGGTGAGGCAAGATTGATGTCCTTGACATGAAGGATGTATTTGAGCATGGCTATCATCAAAGAGCCCAAGCAAAATTAGAGTCAAAGGGAATTTGGGGATTGTTAGAGGTTAGTCATCTCAACTCCAGGACATCTCTTCTAGAGCAGCTAACTTCAGCTGCTTTATTAATGACTCCATTTCATTATTATAACAAAAGAGGAGATGTTTGCGGCTAATTGTACAATGCTCAGCATCATTTGTGACTCATCAGAAACTGTAGTAATCTATGTCTAAATGTAGCAAGGCCTGGAAAATATCTAGGTTTGGGCTAAGAAGTGGCATGTAACATTCACAAAACTACAGGGCAATGACCATCCACTACAACAGATGGCCTAACCATCACCATTATTCTATGATGGCATTAACATCACTGAATCCCTTTCTATCACCAACCCTGGGGTTACCATTAAGTAGAAGCAGCCACAAGCCTCTTGTTATGGACACCAGGCAGGAAAGTGGAGGTGAGACTGAGGTGAAATCAGCCATGATCATAGCAAATATAGTGGAGCAAACTCAGTGGGCTCAATCTGCTCTTCGTCTTTATGTCGCTATGCTGTCTTTGTTAACTGAGGTTCTCCTTCTGTCTTCAGTTATTTTATGTGCACCAAATGCAAAGAATTGATACTTTGTGAATCCTTGTTACCCACTACTCTCTGTGCATAATCAGAGACATTTTAAACTTTAATTAGCTGCAAATCATGAACAGTGCATGATCAATTTCAGATTGACTACAGTGTATGCCTAGTTCCTTATCAGTCTTTTTAGAAATAATCATCGTCATAATGACATACTTCCTCACAGCCACTAGATTAATTCTTTGAAGTGATGATTATCTATAACACCATATCTTTTGCCACAGCTCGTCCATATCAACCTGCAAATGTTTTACACTTTTACTGATAACGTGTCCCTGTAGAGTAATTTACATGTCTATCTCGAACATGTAATATCATTTCCCTATGATTTAATATAGTTTCCAATGTCCCACCTAATGCATCTAAGCAGTGTCCAAAGACCACCAATTTTCTTTAACTACAAGAATAATGGCCACAATAGCCTATGATGCCTAAAACAAAATAATTTCAAAAGAACATACTGCTTTTTTCTTGTTCTCCAAAAGACTTGTTACATACTATAAGCTAGAAAACTGAACCATTTTTTTAAAAAAGCTATGTTTTTGAATAAATACATTTCACTTCAAAGTATTTTTTATATTTCGAGTTAGGCTAAGTTTTCAATAGACTGAACCATAAAAACAAACACAAAAAACACATATGAATCACTTTACTTTTGACCTTAGCTGTAATTATGGCTAAATTTCCTTCCAGCAAATATCTTGCAACAGTCTACAGTTGAACAAAATATAATTTAATTCTTCACTTGTTATATCAAGTCAAAACGGTATTGAAAAATAATTCTGTTCTACACTATGTCTCTGTAATGGCTGTCAGGTCATACAAAGGAATTTATATTTGAGCCGACAATGCTTCTGTTCTATGGCGATTGCTGTAGACATTCAGATACAGAGCCTTTAATTCAGTTTTTTTTTCTGTTTTGTCAACCCTGGCCTATCTGTGAACACTCCCTTAAGTTTTCAGCCACTGCCTTCATGTTCTAATCTACAGCCTAACTTAATTGCTGTCTTTATATATTGCCTTTCTATTTTCTGTTAATTTAGTAAATCCTCCCACGCATGGTCTATTGTCTCTTCTAATTATTTCACAACCCTCTACCTGCTTCATTATAAGACTTGCTAGAACACAGCTCCCAGCATTGTTCAGATGAGATACATCCCAATGGTACAGCATCCCACATTTTCCAGTATTAGTTCCAGTGTCCCATGAACTGGAACCCATTTCTGTCACATTACTCTTTCAGAATGCATTGCTCTATTTTATCATAGTTTACCCTGTGACAAACTGGCACGTAACTCATTTAATAATTCAGAGATAATAATGAAGTTTTCCTTTTTCATTTAGTGCCTAAATCCTCAGATTCCTTATGCAGAACATCCTTGCCAGTCTTACCCATTGTATTGGGTCGTAACAATTGGATTCTCCTCCTCCCACTGAAGATTGCTGCCTAATGCTGAGCTGATGTCACAAAAGCGTGCACTAGGCAGACAACATAATCTACTGAATTGTGTCGTCTCACTCACCCTGACTAAACAGTACCTTAATGCCATGGCCTTTCTTTTACCCCACTTGAATGGCTCCCTGTGCCATGATGCAATGGTTAGTCTGCTCATTCACACCTTAACCATCACTCTTGTCCATATGAACTGCAAGAACCTCATAAATTTTGTTCAATTTCACAGCATGAAACTCCTTCAGTCCCACTTTCTCAAACTCCTTATCTTTCTGACTTGCTGTCACATCATCCTCTCACTAACCACTGACTAAAATAGACCATAATAACCTAAGATGATAAAGTGGAGAGCTGGATGAACACAGCAGGCCAACCAGCATCAGAAGAGCAGGGAAGCTGACATCTCGGGTCTGGACCCTTCTTCAGCTTTTTAGCTCATATTCTCTAGCATCAGCAGTTCCTACTATCTCTGAATCAATAATAATCAAACCTGGTTACCTAATAAAAACCGAAAGAACTGTGGATGCTGAAAATCAAGAACAAAAGCAAAGTTGCTGGAAAAGCTCAGAGATAACGGGAACTGCAGATGCTGGAGAATCCGAGATAACAAAGCGTGGAGCTAGATGAACAAAGCAGGCCAAGCAGCATCTTAGGAGCACAAAAGCTGACGTTTTGGGCCTCAGGTCTGGCAGCATTTGTGAAGAAGAAAATAGAGTAAATGTTTCAGGTCTGGTGACCCGAACGTTCTGAAGAAGGATCACAGTACCTGAAGTGTTTATTCTGTTTTCACCTCCACAAATGCTGCCATGCCCGCTGAGCTTTTTCAGCAACTTTGTTTTTGTAGCCTGGTTGCCTTCTGGAATGAAGCATCAAAGATGCTGTTCCTCTCCCCAATATTTCAAAGTGTCTGTAACTCAGTTTCCAGCTCTTTAAATCTGAACAGACTGTCATCAAATCACATACATTTAATAAGGGTCATAAAATCATACAATCTCTGCAGTGTGGAAACAGGCCAATTGGCCCAACAAGTCCACACTGACCCTCCAAAGAACATTCCACCCAGACCCACCTCCTACCTTTTCCCTGTAGCCCTGTATTTTCCATGGCTAATGCATCTAATTTACACAACCCTGGACACTATGGGCAATTTAGCATGGCCAAGCTACCTAACCTGCACATCTTTGGACTGTGGGAGGAAACTGGAGTACCTGGCAGAAACCCACACAGATATGGGGACAATGTGCACACTCCACACAGACAGTTGCCCAAGGCTGGAACTGAACCCAGGCCCCTGGTGCTGTGAGGCAGCAGTGCAGTAGATTATAATTGGACTCTAGGGGGTCTCAGGGTGGATAATTAGGTACATCAAGAAATAATGATCAAATAATTCCAGGTTTGGAAAAAAAATACATTTTTCATCCTTAACTAACTAATAATGTTTCACCTTCAATAACTTTCTTATTGATAAATTGAATAGTGTGAACTAAAATTTATCACACATCTCCAATTGGCTCAAATCAATTAAGTGGCTAGGAAACACATTAACAGTAATTCTGTAGAGATTTGTTGCAATTAGGAGAAGCAATGGTGTTGTGACATGTATTCAAATCCCACCATGGCAACTGCTGGAACTTAAATTCAATTATTTGCTAAATTTCAATAATTAATGAAACAGTAGTTAAAAGCTTGTTTTGGCAGTGGTGAGAAGAGTACTATCAATTATTGCAAAAGCCTATCTGATTCCTTGTTGCATGGGTAAAGACACAAACATTTGGGAGCTCAAGCAAGAGGTAGAAACCAAAATGAGTAATTAAATGCCAGTGCATTACTTAGCCTTAGAACAATGGTAGGCCCATCTTGTTGACAACACCAGATTGTGCTTTAGGCAGTTTCTTATTGGGAGTAAGTAACTGTTGTGCTGAAATCCACCTCTTCTCTCCACAGGGCCTGGAGAGTTAAGAGGTGAAATTATCCATCCGGGTTGATTTGACTCACCACTCAGTGTAGAATTGCCGGCGTGTTTCTATTATGTCAGGAAATGATTTCATTGTCAGAGGCAAGAATCTTCCTTTTACTTTGTTCTGTTTCTGAAAAGAAAGCAAGTGACAGGCCGCTACGTGGAACACCTATGCTCAGTTCATGACAAACAACTGCACTTCCCAGTGGCGAACCACTTCAACTCCCCCTCCCACTCCTTTAACGACATGTCCATCCTGGGCCTCCTGCAGTGCCACAATGATGCTACCCGAAGGTTGCAGGAACAGCATGTCATGTTTAGCTTGGGAACCCTGCAGCCCAATGGTATCAATGTGGACTTCACCAGCTTCAAAATCTCCCCTCCCCCCACTGCATCCCAAAACCAGCCTAGCTCGTCCCCGCCTCCCTAACCTGTCCTTTCTCGCACCTATCCTCTCCTCCCACCTCAAGCCCCACCCCCACCTCTTACCTACCAGCCTCAACCCCACCTCCTTTACCTGTCCGTCTTCCCTAGACTGACCAACCCCCACCCTAACTCCCCACCTACACTCACCTTTACTGGCTCCATCCCACCTCTTTGACCTGTCTGTCTCTTTTCTACCGATCTGCTCCTTTATCATTCTTCCATCTGCCTCCCCTTCTCTCTATATTTATTTCAAAATCTCCTTCCCTTCCCCCGTTTCCGAAACATCAGCTTTCCTGCTGCTCTGATGCTGTTTGGCCTGCTGTGTTCATCTAGCTCTACAGCTTGCTATCTCAGGCAAGAGATGTCCTGGATTGAGTCATTTTTGTGGACATATTGTGCTCAGAATCTTGTGTTTCTTTTTTTGTGACTCTCGTGTCATGATGGTGGGTTAGTTTTCTTGTTTTCTTATTTGAGAATAATTTCTGTTGAGAAATAAAATTGTCTCTTACAAATATTCAAGCTGTTGAACACATGCTGTCAGCTTTATGGCTGTCTTTCATTTGATCATTGTATGTTGGCAGATTATTTATCCCCATCTTGCCTTTGATTTAAAGGGCATGACATCTCAGCCCTAACTGTGTTCTTACTCAACATCCGTATGCATACATATTTCAACATGATCAATGGATAATAATTGGGAACATCAACGCTATAGATTACACATTCTCACTCCTTATTTTTCCCATCTGTTCTCTAAATCCCCATCTTTATCCTGAAATATTAAAGAGAATTGCAGTCTTAGTTCTGATTCTTTGCTGTGATCAGCTCCTGCTGCATTGCTACTGCCCTGACTCTGATTACTGCATCGTGGGCCCCAGCCAGGCAACGGCTCATTATTGCTGCCGACTGGAATAATAAGTCGTTACAGCCGCAAGCAGAAATCCTCTCCAACTAATCAAATTTAAAGAGATAAAATTTTCCCTGTCTTGTGTAAAAGCCCTTTACACCCATTCTCTTAGGTGTCCGTTGCTCCTTCCTTTCTGATGGATGATAATTAGAAGCTGCAGAAAAATGAGTAAAGGGAATATTCAAAGCAAGTGGCCACAGTGTCAGTGCTGTCTGTATACATTTAAGTTAGCTCCAGGAGAACTAAGCATGCTCCCTAAAGTTTTGGGTATAGCCTTAAACCTGCACTGCAGTGCAGATGACAATAGCTTGAGACTACTTTCTCGTGATAGTTGCATATTGCTATATTTTTATAGGCAAGTATACCATCTGGCATTAGAATATCTCTGAGGATATGAAAGGACTTTGTAATGAGGTTGAAGTTGCAAAATAAATGCAGTCTATCAAGACAGACTGGGGTTCAAAAGTGGAACTTTTAATCCGTAATGAATATGTACCACATCAGATGTTAATATCCATAAGAGAATTGAGGAACCCCATATTATTAATCTACAAATGAAACTCTTTCTCATGTCTCACCACATCCTTCAGTTTGTAGAACTGTAATTTGGCCCATTTTAGCCCAATGCATAATAGATATTGATCCAGGTAACACTACCTATTAGCATGATTGTTGCTCAGTAGTGGGTCAATGGGAGGGGGTTCAAGTCCCATTTTGAGACCTGAGCACATCATCTCGACTGATAATCAGATGGGTGTAAAAGGCCCCGTGACATTTTTTGGAGAAGTGCAGAGGAGTTCTCCCTGATCCCCTGGCTGCCACTTACCACTCAACAATCATCTGTAGGATAGATTATCTTCCCATTATTGCATTGCTGTTTGTGTTGTGAACCAAATTATTGTCACATTTACAACAGGGACTACACTTCAGATCTGCTTTGTTGACTATAGAGTGTTTTTTCAATATCCTGAGTTGATTAAATTACATAAATGCAAACACTTGCTTTTGAAAAAATGCCCCTTCAATAAAATATTTATTTACTCCATTCATTGATACAGCATTAGAATACAAAATGCAAATAAGCAACTCTTGCACTAAGCGATTTAAACATTCTGCAAGGCATAGACAAATTTGCCTCATTAAAACTTTTCCCAATCTGTCTAGCCAATGTCTGTTACAATGTGAGAGGTTTGATTGATACATGCATTTGAAGCTTTAATCAGCTGACAGGACATGACTAAGTTTGAGAAGAAGAGAGAGATGATAGATGATCAGAGAGCGGTAAAGGAACATTCTCAAGAATACCACCTAAAGGCTGAAATGTTCAATGTTTGTGTTCAAATTTGAACTTCATTAGCATTCAGCAGTCTTTCTGATAAATAACCATTGAAGTTAAGACTGAGAATTTTCTTAGAGTTGCTCATGCTCCACTACCACATCTTTACCAGAAGGGTGGTAAATCTTTAAGCAGGTAATTGCACTCCCAGTGACCTGCAGAGGTGGGATAGTCGCAGACATTAAAAAATTTCTTTGTGCCACAATTCACGCAAAAGAAAACTTGATAATAACATGAAAATGAAAAGTATTGAGGAAAACAAGGAGAAGAACTGGCATTAGAATGGGTTAAAACAAACATTGCACAGTGTGAGGCGAGCGTTTGGGCTCACAGTTACCACCCGATGACTAGCCATCATTATGCATGCAGGAATAAGACATTTTGAGCTGTTCAACACATTTGAGCCTGGAAATGATTAAAAGTTCCACGAAAGAAAATTGCCAAAGAAGAAAGTTGCCAGATACTAACCAGAAAAGTATTTGATATAATTTATTGTATACTCAATATGAGGCCCGTGAATTACTGTCATTAACGAATGCTAAAAGACATATTATTTTGAAAATGGTTCAATTTTTACCAACAAAAACTGAAATTGCTGAAAATCTCAGCAGGTTTGCAGCATCAGATGCTGCCAAACCTGCTGAGATTTTCAGCAATTTCAATTTTTGTTTCTGATTTCCAGCATCCTCATTTCTTTTGGTTTTCAATTTTGCACACATTTCAGAGCGATATAAAATCGCGCCTGTGTTAAGATAAAGGTGTCAATGCCACATCCCTAAAGATAAACAAGATGCCTGGTGACATCGGGTGTTCAATATTTTGGCAGTTTCAGCAAAACTTTCAGAGGCCCCTTAAAAGGAAATGATAATCTTGGACTCATGAAGCTGTATGTTTCTCAAGCTGAACCTTGGTGTGGGGCTGTTATTTCAGTGGATCCATAATACTGAAAATAATGTCTTTGATCTCTAGCTCCACTGAGCTCCTCTGTACTGACCATTGCTATCCATACCTATCTTTTGTCCGATGCATAACTTTTATAATGAAGTCAGATTCCCCTGTGAAAGTATAGGTGAAGTTAACAATACACACATGAGTAACTTACAAAACTGGACTGTAATTTTGAGTGACTATGTATGCACAGTCCAATGTGGAAATCTGAAAGTTGCTATCTGAGATATGCTGCTGTCCTAGGAACTGAACATAGATTCATAAACTTTTACAGCATGGAAACAGATCCTTCAGTCCAACTCAACCATGCCGACAACATATCCTAAATTAATCTAAACCCATTTGCCAGATTTAGCCCATATCTCTCTCAAACTTTCCTCATCGTGAACAATCCAGATGCCTTTTAAATGGTGTAATTGCACTAGCCTACACCACTTCCCTAGGCAGCTCATTCCATACATATACCACTTTCTGTGAGAAAGTTGCCCCTTAGGTCCCTTTTAACTGTTTCTCCTTTCACCTTAAATCTATGTCCTCTAATTTTGAACTCCCCTACACTAGGGAAAAGACCTTGGCTATTCACACTATCCACGCCCCTCATGATTTTATAAATCTCTATCAGATCGCTCCTCGGCCTCCGACGCTCCAGCGAAAATAGCCCCAATCTATTCACCTTCTCCCTATAGCTCAAACCCTCCAACCGTGGCAACATCCTTGTAAATCTTTTTTTGCACCCTTTCAAGCTTAACAACATTTTCTTTGCTATAGCATGAAACTATCTCAGTGATTGGCTCATGTTTCAAATACTCCAAATGGCATTAAGTCAGCAAATTACTTCATAGCAACAGACTAACCTGTCTGAAAACATTAGGGCACTTCAAATCAGTCAAGGTACAGTTTAGAACAGCACCAGGAGACGTTTGTACTGCCAAACAAGCTGACTGACACAGGAAATTAACTTTTGCAAACATAGACTTTCATTCCACCATCCTTTAATTTAAGATACCTGAGTAAATAAATAAATAAATAAATAAAAGTACATGCTCTACCTTTTTTCCGATCACTTTTATCTCACTCTTTTTTTAATCATTTGTTTTCTCCATACATTTATTTTCCATTTCTTTTCTTGATTTGACACTAAATCCAATATTGCAACTCAGTCTTTTTGATTCAGGCTCTGCTGCTTATTAACTTTCTGAAGCAAAAACAAATAAGGCTGAATGACAAGTGAATTTAAGTTTTCTTCAGGGATGAGGATAGAACTCAGGATTGGGATCTGTAAGAATGTTGTGATGATACCATGTCTTTAAGAGGTGCAATTTTTTTCTCTTATTTTTAATGTAAAAAGGTTGAGATGGAGATAATGAACAATCTGCTCAAATCCTATAAAGTCCACAGCTTGTGATGACTTAGTTTTTTTTTACAAGTTGGAACAATAGACGCAGCCTGAATGGGTGGAGTCAAGCTCCCACAGAGCCAGGATTTTCAGTTTTAGCTTTCTGGAGTTGCTGGGGTTTTGAAGCTAGATATGAATGTTCTTATTCCTCTCTCTGTTACAGCTAAAAGCTGAGGTTTTCTTCCTGCTGCTAGAATTGCATGTGAAACAATCTGTTTACTGAATTTACCTTTGCTGAGAGTATGTTTATGGGATATTACTATATTGGAACAGTTACTTTGTAGTAGGTAATGCCCTTTTTTTTGTTAAGCATTTTGATAGAGTTACATTTAAGCCTATTCATTTTTTCCCCTTTTTATTTTGTCTGTATTTTAGCTCTAGTGTTAAAGATAAAGTGTATTTAGCTTAAAGTTGATAGTTTGGCCAATTGAGTTGCATGTGGAACAAAACACCTTACACCTAACTTTAAAACAAGGAAAGATTATGGTCTAGGCTATCTTCTTAGTATATTTCAAGAATGTTTGGTCTTGCCCATAACAATATAGATGACAATTATAGTCCATTTGGATTGCCTGAATGTTTAGAATATATTCCACACCATACACATTGTTGATTCAAATCAGTTCAATAAGCAGATATGTTTGAACCTCGTTCTTAAATGTTGACATTATTCTGGAATAAATTTTTTTGCTTCTAAATGCACTTTAAAAATGCAATTTGTCATGTCCTCCCACAGGCTTCAACAAATAAGCATGTTTGCCGATTATCGGCAAAATAAAACAGCCAATGATTTTTAAAAAAAGTAATTCAGTCCGTGTGTATTAATTGATGATTCATTCCCACAATTGAATTTTAATTTAGTCATAAGATGAAAAGCAGGAATGTTCACTGAAGACTACATTGTATTCAGTACCATTTGCGAAGCTTCATATACTGAATCAGCTCATGTCTAAATGCAGTAAGGCCTGAACAATATCCAGGCTTCGATGGCAAGGAATGTTTGCACCATACAAATGCCAAGTGATGACCATTTCCAACAAGGGCAATTCTAACGATTGTGCCTAGATATTGAACAGGTTGCCATCAATGAATGCCCCACTGTCAATATTCTGTGTTTACCATTGATCAGAAACTGATTGGACTAGCCATATAAATACAATGTCAACAAGAGTAGGTCAGACACTAGTCATCTTACTGTGAGTATCTTATCTCCTCATTCTCCAAAGGCTATTCACTGTCTACAATATAGAAGTCAGTGCTGTGATGGAATGCTCCACACTGGCATGGATCAGTGTAGTTCCACCAAAAATCAAGACATTTGACACCATCCAGGGCAAAGCAGATTGATTGACACCACATCCACAAATATTAGGTCCCTCCAATACTAACATTCAGTAACACCATTGTACAGTACTAGATACATTATAGAAATTTATCAAGGCTCCTGTAACAGCACGTTCCAGTCCCACGACTTCTTCTATCCAGAAGGACATGGCAGATCATAGAATCATAGAATCCCTCTAGTGTGGAATCAGGCTCTTCAGCCCATCATGTCCACACTGACCCTCTGAGCAGCATGCTAACCAGATCCACCCAACCCCTGCCTTATCCCTGTGACCCAAATTTCCCATGGCTAGTCCACCTATCCCACACATCCCTGGACACCATGGGCAATTTAGGATAGCCCGACCAACTAACCTGCACGTCTTTAGACTGTGAGAGAAAACCAGAACACTTAAAGGAAACCGACGCAGGCAAGGGGAGAATGTGCAAATGCGATGCACACAGTTGCCCAAGGGTGGAATCAAACCTGGGTCCCTGGTGCTGTGAGGCAGCAGTGCTAATGGGGACATTTATGGGATGTATAGAAACACACCTACCTGAATGTTCCTTGCCAAAACACTCACCATACTGATTTTGAAAGATATCACCATTCTTTTGGTATCACTTGGTCAAGAATCTGGAACTCCCTCGCAAGCAGTATTTTGGACATATCCAAACTAAACAGACTGCAAAGGTTCAAGAAGGCAGCTCACCACCACCTTCTGAGGGGGATCTGGGATGAGCAATAAATGATTGTCCAGACAGTGAGATCCATATATTGTGAATAAAAAAAATCAGATCCTGAACGCACCTCTGTCTATCTCTCTTTTTCTTTCAATTTGTACCTTAACTAACTGACCTGCTAACTATTTAGTCCCATGTATATTGATTCACAGTTTACAAGCTCTGATCACACAGATACCAAATGCAATGTGGAAAGGGTTGTACTGTTTGATGTATGGTTAACAAGAACTTACCTTGAAAATGCCCAGAGATAATTACTGGACAATTGCAAGTTCTGTGCTGAGAGTAAATTCCAGTCCAGTCCATCAGCATCATTACCATCAGAATTTGAACTCAGTGCTGAAGTAGGAAAATGCCCCAAGTATGTATTAATATCATAAGATCACAGGAAATAGGAACAGGAGTAGGCCATCAGTTCCTCATACGTACTTCGCCATTCATTAGGATCATGATCTGGCATTCCTCTCATCTACTTTCCCACACTTTCCCCTGAACTCTTAATTTCCCTACTGATTAAGAATCCATCTACCTTAGTCTTAGATATACACAAGGGGTCTGCCCCCACACCTGTCAGTGGTAAGGAGTTCCAAAAACAACAACCCTCTGAGAGAAGAAATTCCTCCTCACCTTGAATTGATACCCCTTTACCCTGACAATATGCCTCTGGTCCTAGGCTCTCCCCTGACAGGAAGCATCCTCTCAGTATTTACCCTGTCAACCCCCGAAAGAATCCTATGTAGTTCGATGAAATTACCACTCATTCTTTTACACTCCAGTGTGTTGAGTCTCAACCTGTTCAACATTTATTCATTGAACAATCTGACCATGTCGGGTATGATCCTAATGAACCTTCTCTCCATTGTCTCCAATTAAATATCTTGAATAAAGTAACCAAAACTGCTCAAAAATACTCCATATGTGGTCTTACCAGTACCTTGCATAGTTGCAATAAGACTTCCCTACCCTTCTATTCTAACCCCCATGGAAGAAGGGCTAACATTCCATACGCTTCCTGATTAACTGCTGCATCTCTGTGCTAGTTACAATGTTTTGTGCATAAGTACTCCCAGGTGCTGTATGTTGCAGGCTTTTGCCTTGTTTTCATTTAAATAGTGAAATAATACATGTTCTTTTGTTCTCATTTCCAACATGAAAATCTTCGCATTTCCCCACATAATAACGCATTTCCCACCTTCTTGCTCGCTTACTTAAACTACCAATATCTTTCTGTAAACTGTTTCCCTCTCACAACTTGCCTTTCTATCTTTTTATGTTGTCTGCAGATATGGCTACAGGGCATATTCGTTTCCAAATTTTCAGACATCTTGTTACTGTTCTTATTCACAAATGAGTTTTCTATTCTAGCTCTTGTAAGTGTCATCTTATGAACTGAACAGATTTCTCTCCTTTGTGATCAGAAGTATGTGTAATAACATCCTTTCCTGACATACTGAAGAACAAAAAGCTTTTGCTATGAAGCAGCAGGTGATGATTTAAAGGAAGAGCCTGAGGAAGAGGCATTAGCAACATTATAACCACTATTCTGAGATACTGCAGCAGCAGCTTGACATGGGTGCAGATTTTTTTTTTAATAGGCATTTTGTCAAACTATTTAGTCTATCTTTTCGAGTACATCTGCTGCATTTTGCACAAAATTAGTTTAGGTGAGCATTTTGATGCACAATTAAGCAATTCAACTCACAAAAATAATGAAGGGGATGATAGAATGATTTGAATAATGCTGACAATGAGTTCAAAAGAGGTAATGTTCAAGGGCATTTGAAATGAAGCAAAAGAATTTTACAAAGAGACAGTGAATATGTTTAGAAAGGCATACACTCTGAGTGGGCTTTTTTAAAAGAAGTGTGAGGTAAACGTATTAGATATTGATCACCCCACAACCCCAACTCCGAAGAAACTCATAAACTCAATTAGCTCAGTAATAGCTAATAGTCAGAGAGAACATACATGAATTTCTCTGAATCACAGCTCTCAACACTTGTATTCCAGTTCTCCCGAAATTACCAGCTAATCGGAGGTTGACATATTTTGTGTGCTGAAGTTGACCGGACAGGATCTATTGCTCGGTGGATCTATTGGAGTAATGCTATGTACATTTTATACTCTTCTCATTGGGTGGGAATCATGGGGAGGTGGAGATTTAGGGAGTCAAAAACAAGGGTAGAAGTGTAGTGGGGCACTTACAGAGGCTACCATTGCCCTTCTTTCCATTCATGCCTCTGATTGCCCCAGTTTAGGACAATTGGAGGCCTACCCTAATGTGGAAAGCATGTTGGCCTGGTTTCCCTATCAAGGAACTGTCCATCTTTTTCACACACCAGGCAGGCAACTGGCCGGGGAAGTGGTGAATTTAAGTGGCCATTAGTTGACGACTTAAGGGCCTTTATTGTTGGCAAGTCATGATTTGTCCATGAATCATTTTTCCCAGGACATTAGAAGTGAGGTAGCAAGAAAGGGGGTAATGTACTCCATTAACTCTCCTTTTCGCTGACCTCCAGTAAGGGAAATATCATGCCCAATGTTACAATATAGAGAGTAGCTCCTGGTATGGTTTTCTGATTTGTTCATGGATGTGAGATTTGTTGACAAAACCAGCATTTATTACCCATTCCTGACTCCTCTGAAGAAGTTGGTGGTTGTGGTTTAATGAGATTCATAAAAGTCATGATCACACAATTCTGACATCAGTGAGAAGAAAGGCATCAGCCTAGAAAAAGGATGTGAAATGTGAGGTAGTAGACACTGCACTAAAGAGGGACATTTGATAATCAACTGTCTACAGATGTAAGTAAATGCGTGTTACAGAATATGCAATCTGAAGCGACCTAATTCAAAGTGAGGAGCAAACAACCTCAGGGACATGGTCCAAGTAGACGTGTATGGCCTGCAGACTGTTATCTGAAAGTGCTGGTGACAGCTTGTTGCGGGATCCAGGAAGAAAATAAAAACCTCTATATGCAGAAACTTGGATGTAAACAAAATTCAAGGGACATTGCTGAAAAGGGAAGAATCTAATGGCAGGAAAATACATCCTTGATTACAGCCTTCAGAGCAGGAAATCTCAGATGGGTGGGGAAAAAGAACCTGAGAAGACTTTGAAGCCTCACCAGAAAGTGGCAATACTCTGGAGAATACAAAGAACTGAAACATTTCAACAGAATGAAGAAAAAGCCCAAGTTCTCATCAAGGCCAATCACGTGTGATAAAACAACGAGATGGCAGCCCCATGACTGATCTTGCCATTGCCTCAACCTTTTGATAATACAGAAGACTCACAACACAGCCAGCAGTGGGAACACTGGAAGCAGCAATTTTAGCACAATAAAATGGCTTCAGGCTTCAACAAGAGAGAGCATCACTGTTGTGTCAGCATGTTTCATGTGCAGTCATTCCAATTACTGCTGATGCTCTGTTAAGACAACTGAAGAAAGTAATACAGGGTATGTAATACATTGATTAAAGCATTTGATATGCATTTAATCCCCCAATAAATTCGGTGATAGAATGGATGACATTTAATCAGCAGTTTCAGTGTTTGGGAGTATTAATGGAAGCCTTTTAAATGGATTTATATCACTTGCTGCAGGTACAGAGATTTAAGAGATGACTTAATTCGTGAACATATTGTAGCCATTGTGAAGGACGAGATTTTAGCAGATTTTCTTCGATTCGAGGAGGGTATCCAATGTTGGAACAGGAAATCCAGTTCAATGCACTGGCAGAAATCAGGTCAATCTTGCAAGGAAATATTGAAGTTTGTTCTGACAGTGTCAGATGGCTAAGGCCCAATACGGTGTTGTCACACATCCAAAAGCTCACCAAAATGCCAAAAGAATGGGTATCAAGTTCATCAAACATGTTAAGTTGTAGTAGTTGTGGCTCTACATAGAATCGCAAGTGCAACAAATGCTCAGCAGGGGATTGAGTGCTAATTGGGATACATCAGAAATTATTGTAGTTTAAAAAACCTTTGCCAACTCAAAAGCAAAGAAAGTATCCTCCAAAAGAATAATGTCCTGAGAAATGGCAATCATGCAATAAGGACAAATAAATGGGCAAAGGTATGTGTTAGAAGGTGAAGAGGGAAGGATGGAAAAGGGGCAAAATAGATGCTAGACTGTCAGCTTGAAGGTGTAAGGATTCTAAATTGAAAGCCAAAAGAACTGCTGATGCTGTAAATCAGGAACAAACACAAAGTTGATGGAAAAGCTCAGCAGGTCTGGCAGCATCTGTGGAGGAGAAAGCAGAGTTAACGTTTCAGGTCCGGTGACCCTTCCTTACCAGCCCGAAACATTAACATTGTTTTCTCCTCCACCAATGCTGCCAGACCCGCTGACCTTTTCCAGCAACTTTTGTTTTTGATTCTAAATCAAGCTCAATTTCAACCTGTTTCAATGCTGGCTGACAGACAGCCTGCATGGTTGCAGTCTAGACAACCTGTGCAGTTATATAAAACTCCAAGGGTCGAGCAGGTCCAGGTTTTAACATGAATGAGCAAATAATTATGAAGCTTAGGCCCAAGGCACATGATGTCAGTGAAAAACTGTATACAATAGGGAATCCGAATCTCCATCATTATGAGGAGGAAGGCATGTGCCTATCCAGGCATCTGATGGAAACAGAGAGAAACAGGATAACATACTTCAGAATGAAGATTGACCAGAATTTCAGCAAGAATTTCCAAATTCATTCAATGGTTTAGACAAATTGAAGAAGGAATCTTGCTGTTTTCCTTCAGGATTGATGCAGGAAGATGCCAAACCCATCTGTTTATATATTCCCTAGAAAATGCCTCATTCATTAAGGAGAATGTAAAATCTCAGCTTGTTAACACGATTTTATGACTGTATGAATACAGAGTCATATCACTAGTGATAGAGCCAATACATTGGTACTCAATTGTTCCTGTGGCATATAGAAAACTAAGATTGCATGTGGATCTTATTCAATTAAGCAAAGGAGTAAGAAAAGAAATCCATCCTGCTTTGTCTGTTAAAGATGATTTGACAAAATTGTCAAAAAAGCAAGTTTGTCTCAAAACTGGATGCCAACAGTGAATTATGATATCTTGCATTGCTTGAACCACATTCTATTTGGGATGTCCTCTGCACCAGAGCTTTCCTAAAGGTCTGCAATCCTGAAGGAAAACAGGAAACTATATATGGACGATATCCTAGTACGCTACAAAATGAAGAAGGAACATAACTAGAGGGCTCGGGGTTTGTTGAATATAATGTAGAATACCGGTGGGACAATAAATAAACAAGATGAATTCAGGGAATCAATGACATTTGTTAGAGACATTATTAAATAATTATTTGACCTAAGGAATACAAGAGACATTCATGAATACCCAACATCAAACTGCACAAATGATATACAGACACTTTTTCCCTCAATTTAACCAGTCTAATTCAACCCATGAGATCTTTTGAGGAAAGACCAGCAATGGAATTGGACGCAAGAAAACTATAGTTTTTCAGATAATTGAAGAGAAGTTAATTTTTTGTGATGATTTCACAAATAACAATCCAGGTTTATTCACAATAGTATCAACAGGAATAGAACAAGTCCTTATTCAAGTTCACACTGATGGAATAGGGGAACCTGCCTACTTGATGTTGGAAGCATTGATGGAGATTGGTTAGAGTTAAGCAACCATCGAGAAGGAACCCTCAGTAGTTACATTGGGATGCAAAAGATTTGCAGGCTTTCCCATGGAGCTGAAATTCCATGTTGAGATGGAACACAATCCTTAGGGCTGAACAAAATCTCAGAAATGCCTCTATACTTAAAACAAGTCAGGATTGTGCAGATCAGGTATTATTATGCCATAATAATCTATAATTCAGGCAAGCTGGCCTAGGCCCTTCTTCATAAAAAAGTGATGATGTAACCTTCTTCACTGTCCACTTCACTTTCAATTTTGGTGTCAATTGCAAACTTACTAATCATGCCTACGATATTCACACCCAAATCATTTACATAAATGACGAAAAGTAGCAGACCCAGCACCAATCCTTGTGGCACATCCCTGGTCATAGTCTTCCATTCTGAAAAGTCATCCTCCACCACTATCCTCTGTCACCTACATTTGAGCCAATTCTGAATACAAGTAACTAGTTCTTCTTCTAGCCTGTGTAGTCTAACCTTGCTAACTAGTATACCATGAGGAACCTTGTCCAAAGCCTTACTGAAGCTAATATAGATCACAACCATCACTCTGCCCTCATCAATCCTCTTTGTTATTTCTTCCAAAAAACTCAATCAAGTTCATGAGACATGATTTTCCATGCACAAAACCATGTTGATTGCCACTAATCAGGCCTTACTTTTCAAAACACATGTAAATCCTATCTCTCAGAATTCCCTCCAACAACTTGCCACCACCAATTTCATGTTCACAGGCCAATAGCTCCCTGGCTTTTCCTTACACTTTCTTAAAAAGGCGCACAATGCTAGCCATCCTCCAGTCTTCCAGCACCTCACCTGTGGCTATCGATGATACAAATATCTCAGCAAGGGGCCCAGCAATCTCTTGCTTAGCTTCCCACAGAGTTCTTGAGGTACACCTGATCAGCTCCCAGGGATTTATCCAACTTTATGCCTTTTAAGAAATCCAGCAGCTCCTCCTCTATAATATAGACATTTTTCAAAGATTCACTATTTATTTCCCCACGTTGTCTGTCTTCCATATCCTTCTTTACAGTAAACACTGACACAAAATACTCATTTAGTTTCTGAGTAATCCAAAATGGAGGACGGGCAAAAATTGTGGCTACTCTTTGTTTGAGATATTTGTAGTGTGGGACCTGATCTCAAATTCTGAGAGCAGTAATTACTGTTTTACAAGCTGTTGCATTGTTTTGCAACTTTGGGGAAAAAAGATCAAAACAACGCTTTAAAAAAGGAGGATAGCAGGCAAAAGCAGTTAATACATGGGCAGTGATTTAAATGGAGAAAGAAACCAACTTGTTTAGCCATTTTCAATCAATCAATAATGCCTTCATTCCAAGGATCAGTCCAGTGAATCTCTTTTGAATTGCCTCTAATGCCAATATAACCTGTTCAAAACATGGGGACCAAACTGTATGCAGTATTCCGCATGCCAAAACCCATACAGTTGGAACAAGATCCATCACCTCGAAGAGCAAGGGCAAGAGAACAAGGGAACACCACCAGCAGCAAGTTCTCTCCCAAGCCGGATGTTGTCCTGACTGGGATCTGTATCAATGTTCCTTCACAGCCAAAATCCTGGAGTTCCCTTCTTAGCTGCACTGTGACTGTGTCTTCTATCCGGAAGACTGCAGTGATTCAAGAGGACAGCTCAGCTTTACCTTCCCAACAGCACTATGCTTGTTTCTACTTTCTAAAGATTACAGCACTTCAAGAAGGCAGCTCATCACCCCTTCTCCAAAGCCGTTTGTGATTGACAATAAGTGCTAGCCTGTCACAAATACACAAATATCCACATGCCATGAGTGAATTAAAATAAAATGTTAGATTTGTGTCATGTCACTCGGATGAAGGAGAAGCCCAGGGATTGCCTTAGATTTTCTTTTAACTAAAGGTAATCAAACTTCTAGAGTCAGGTTTTGTTTTTTTATTCAGTTATTAGCTTGCGAGTAACTAGTGATATTTAAAGGTTTGTTAATGATCAAATGACAGAATTCATGAGTGTAGAAAATTGTAGGTATTGGAAATTCACGAGTGTCAAGTGGTTTAGGAAATTTCCCAGACCTGATTAAAGAAGCATTGTGTAAATAAAATCTGCCTTTCCAATCTATTAGCAGCAGCAGCACACAAATGGAATAAAATCTCATCCAATTTAGTCCCACTCCATTTTTCGTGTGTTGTTAAGTACATTTCAGACACTGAGATTGATCGATTTTGTGGCACAAAGGGGATGAAAGCATATTGGGAATCTGGGA
Organism: Stegostoma tigrinum; assembly: GCF_030684315.1. Classification (NCBI taxonomy): domain Eukaryota; kingdom Metazoa; phylum Chordata; class Chondrichthyes; order Orectolobiformes; family Stegostomatidae; genus Stegostoma; species Stegostoma tigrinum. The sequence continues at coordinate 107,006,998 of NC_081358.1, read as the reverse complement.
ATATGTGGTTTAAGAAGATCATCAGGCAACAACAGCTGAACAGGCTTGAACCTATTGCTTATTTTTTGTTGAAAGATTAAAGTAACAAAAATCATTGCCTTGACGGATTGTTTGTTACGAAAATGCTCACTTGCAAGACATGGATTATCAGAAGAACAATAAACTCCTTGAATTATGGTCACTGGCTTGTTCATCTGCGATATTTTTGATTATTTAACTTCCCCTGCCTCTATCCAACAAATTGCCTTCATTATGAATATATTGCAACAATGTTTTCCAGATAAATATATTTGGTTAAGATTATTATGAATATGTATGAACTGTTTCCATGGAAGCAGAATGGCACCTATAATCTCTCAATGGATGGAGATTAGCCATGTGGCTTTTGTTGGGCTAGCTGTGTTTTTGCCAGTAATGAAACAAAGAGCTGTGGAAAACCAAAAAAAATGTTACAAAGCCATTTTGGAAAGGAGAAAAGTACATTTACAGTGTTCAAATCTAAAATATATTTTCAACGTTCACAATTTTTGTTTCGTAAATTTTTAAATTGCTTAATCCTACAGAAAATCCTGTCTGGAAAACAAAGAATTGAGAATTCACAAATCGGATCTTTGAGCTCATTTCAGCACAGCACAGAAGCTTATTATCATTCATGGCAAATTTCTACGATTTTTTGAAAGCTTCCCATGATATAACAAATCACATTGTTCTAAGATTTATAGGTGGTTTAGGATGCCTTTGTTAGGAAGATTACAATGACAATAAGAACATTTGACAGTGGCAAGAATTTCCAGACAATATGATGTAAAGTGAAGCAAAACATTGCAGATACTAGTAATCTGAATTTAGGACATAAAAGATTGGAAACACCATTCAGGTCAACAAACATCGTTGGAAACAGCATTAACGGGCTCGTTTTTCCTCATGTGCAGTTTACCACTCTGTTCCTTTTTGCTAGGTATTGAAAGAGCTGCAGTTTTCTTTTAAGAGATTCCTTCAATGCACAGATCCCCACACTTCTATTCTGACAGGCATCTCATAATGCTGAGCAGTCAAGGACTGACAAAGCACACTCCCTTTCTCACAGTAGTCAGTTGTAGTATTCCATGATCAAAGGGTTCAGCATCCGAGACAGCCACCTTGACAGCTCCTGTGAAAGGAAAAGTACATAAGTGTGAGGTTGGTGCGCTGGAAGTTGCCAGGCGAGCAGGAGGCTTAAAACTCTTCACCACCTTCTCAGAGATGACTCAGAATCTCCATAAATGTCAAATTTGATTGCAACATTCCAATTCCGAGTATTTTAAAGCAATAATTACTAAGATGTGGTTATCTCAATTTCAATTTGCAGTTAAACTGCAGCTAAAATGCAAATTGCCCCTGAAAGGAACTGGTCAGGGAAGATAAGTAATGATTACCTTTAGGGATTGGTTAAGGAGAGAGAACTGATATGATATTGCTACCAATCAGACAAGGTTGGTATAATAGATTTCAAGAGACAGCTTTGCAGCACCATGTGTTTATGCAGGCCTTTGGATCAGTAAAATTTAACAGTAAAATCCACTGCCCACATGATTTTACAAGTAGTAAGTGAGACACAAGATTGCTTGTTCACCTTGTCCTAACTGAAGTGCCTAAGTGTTCAATTAATGGCCAGTTAAGCAGCTCTTCCAGTCAAAGTTACGTCTGGCAATGTACAGTGCGTAGGATTTAAAGGTGGAGGTGGCTGCCTCCTTTTGTGATCAAGAAACTCCGAACCCACCCACAGCTCCACCTCTTCAATGCCCTCTCGCCATCTGTTTCTTTGCACCTTTGGAACCCCATCCCACGTCTGGGTGTACAGCCCTGACCCCTCCAACAGCCTCCCAGCGCGCACTTTGCAACTGCTTCTTCAGTGTATAGCACTGAATACAGTCTCATTGCTGCCAGAAGGTGGGAGGTCTGACCCCAGGCAATTAATGCCCCTCGGCATAGAGCTGCCACACCAGGTGATAGTGACATTCCAACAACTGCTTCAGTGGCATAAGAGCAAATCCTGCCATCTGTCAAATGGCAGATTTGCCAAATTCCAGCAAGTGGATGACTTGGCAGGTAAGGCCATATAATGATAACCATTTCATAGCCATTTGTTCTGTGATACAGAGCGTCATCAAGTAATTTCCATGACTGATCATTAGTCCTCATCATGGTACATCATTGCAACTGGTTCTGACCTCTAATACATACTGTTAACATAAAATTTAAATGTAGGCAAGAACAAGACGGACAGTTTTTGTTATTTGAGAATTTGCCAGTGCCTTTCTGTCTCAGCATCAGATGCATTTTGTTTCAGTAGGCAAATCATTATTCACCACTAGAGCCGGGGGTAATTTGTCAGGGGAGACTGAAAATCATACAGAGCGCTGCACAGAGACTGCATTTGGTTGGGCAGAAACATCTACATGGATCCAAAAAAAAGCACAGAGAGCATTATTTCAGAATCTCTTGGCAGTGTTTACGATGTAGCAAGTTGGAAAAGTACAAAGTAACAAAGCAAAAAATAAAGTCATGGACAGATAGGATCGGGAAGGATGCTTTACCTGGTTGGGAAATCCAGAACCAGGGAACACAGTCTATGGATATGGGGTAGACCATTTAGGACTGAGATGAGGAAGAAAAATCAAAAACATTGTAACAGAGAGTTATAATGGAAACTTATCAAAATGGCATAGTTGGGGCGATGTACATCCCTGTCCATAAAATCTGTTGTGCCAGTGGAATCACATGCTCCCTTTCTTTGGATGGATGCACAAACGTCATACGAAAAATGAGCAGACAGTCGAGTTCCAAAATCCTCTTCTATAGCCCACTGCCTATAACTGTTGATGACTACCTTGGCCAGGCCCAGTCTTATTCCTCCACTGGTTATAACAAATTTTAAATCTAACCAAAATGATGACATTACCAATTACATATGTTGTAAACTGTATTTGATTTATTTTGGAAATGTCAGTCTTTTTTTTATCAGTCAACAAAGAATAATGAGCTTACTAAAATAAAAAGTGAACAAAAAGATACATTTTTGAAAAAGAAATACATAGATTATGAAAAACATATAAATTATATTCTAACATCTGTACTTAACATGAGGCAAACATAGGTAACAGACAAAAGATAGACGAATATCTCACAGATCATATTAAACAGCAAATGTGATCGAGACTGATCCCAAGGATCTCTCAGTAATCCCTCCACTGATGTTAATAATACTCTGTGTCATTAACTGTCATTATAATGTCACAAAGGATTAAGGCACTTCATCTTTGATGGTCTAGGCTTTAAACCTCCCCCCTCTCCCCCACCCCCACCCAAGAACTGTTCTGTCAAAAACTGCCTCACTGACTTCTCATGTTCTAATGGTTTATATTCCTTTCCTCGGACTACACTGCCCTGGGTCCTTGTGTTCCCTTGCACTTTACTGACTGACCTAACTCCAGCTTTTAGAAATATCGGGACCAGAATAAGCTGTTAAGCCTATTGAGCCTGTGCATCATTCAATACGATCATAGCTGTTTGTTAACACCGTTGTCCCACTAAACAACCTATCCGCATTTCCTTTTATATCAGTGTTATATAGAAATCACCAATCTCTATATTGTGAGAATCCATCAATGACTAAAAACAAAAATAATTTCATTTCAGTCCCAAATGGGGTCCCCCTTATTTTTGTATTTGGCCTCCTGGTTCAAGACTTCCCAACCAGATAAAACACTGTCTATCACTTCAAGTGTTCTGTAGGTTTCAATGAGATCACCTCTTATCCTTCTGCATTTACCTCTGGAGAATACAGCCACAGAATCCTGAATCTTTTATCATAGAGCAGTCCTGCCTGTCTGTGAATTAGTCTAATAAATCGTTATTGCACTTGTATAACAGTTGCGGAGGTGAGAGAACATCGTGGTAATATCACTGGACTGGATCCAGGTTCAAATCCTTCTGTGGCAACGATGGAACGTGAATTCACTGAAAAAAAAAATTGAGAGTCTTATGATGAGCATGAATTGATTGTTGGCAAAAAACCCATCTAGTTCACTAGTGACCTTTTGGGAAGGAAATTGCCATCTTTACTTTGTCTGACCTACATGTGACTCCAGGCACAAGGCAATGTAGTTGAGTCTTAACTTCCTTCGGGGCAATTCGGGGTAAAAAGAAACAAATGCTGAAGCGATACTCTCATTCCATGAATGAATACAAATAAATTACTAAATATCCTTCCTCTGATAAGGGGACCAAAATTACATGCAGTACTCAAGATGGGATCCAACCCAGGTTGCATACACCTGGAGTAAGACTTTGCAACTCCTGTGCTCAAAACCTCTTGAAATAAAAGCTAGCATATCGTCAGCTTTCCTTATTGCTTCTTAATTTAATGTCCAATATTTATTAAGTACAGGCTTTGATACTGGAAAATGCACTTAAATTAAAGAAACTGAATCAGTGATAATTAAAAATTACATCATGGGGGACATACGTTGAATTCCTTTAACCTTTTCTTAATGATCCTTGGTGAAAAGTACATTGACAAACTAAAACTTCGTAATAATATTCAGAGAAGTCATCCCTGAATCTGTGAGTATTTCTGATCAAAGCAGTTCAAGAAGATAGTTTAAATTCACCTCCTCAAAGGCCGTTGCAGATGGCCAATAAATGATGGCCCAGCAACAGATACAAACAACCCACAAATGATATTTTTTAAAAAAGGGAAATTGTGTATTGACTACAGAAAGATAATTGGGCTTATTTGTTAAAAGAAAATAAAACAAGTAAAAGCTTTCTGTTGCACATTCATTTCTTAAAATAAAAAGCCAAATGACAAGAAGAGAAAATATGCGTTATTTTACTACCCATGGATATTGAATGGAAAGAGATGGATATTTCCTTATACTCAGAGGGTTTAATATCATTAAATAATTATTTTTATGTTAGAATAATTAATTATTCTCAAAAACCTGAATCATCACAACATCTCACATATTCAGTTTCACACATCCACTCACACGAACACAATTAAATACAGATAAAAATCAGATAGATTGCAGTTAACTCAGTCTCTTGTTTACAAGCTCTGTTGTCTTACGTGGCAGGTCTGACATTTTGTGAGTGGTTTTGACGCTATAACATTGAAATGAGGGTGGCCCTTGAACCCAGGCCTCTTAGTTCTGAGATAGGGAAACTAGTACTGCTCTGCAAGAGCCTGGTGAGGGTTCTGTAGAGTAAAGTGTTCATGGCAGGTTATGTAATTCTCATAATCAAATATCCAGGTGATTCAGTTGTCAGCGAACTTTAACCTGGAACAGTGTATGCACTTTACTGCCTGAAGAACTGTAGCTTGTTTCTGAGTCCTGTTTACAAACTGGTGAATCTCATGTTCAGGTGGCTCTGGTGGGTGATACAAACACTGATCCTTTTCACTCTGACCCTTTAAACAAAGTAAACATGGGGATTACAATGTGGCTTTTCACACTCTTCAAGGTATTTTCCAAATAAAGTGTAGCGGCCATGGTGATTCCATATCCATATGTTGTGGTTAACAGTTCTGAGATTCACTCAGTCTCATTTGGATTGAGAAAATCGTTGTGATTCCTGGCAAAATTGATAGTGGCCAGAGATAGTAGGAACTGCAGATGCTGGAGAATCTGAGATGACAAGGTGTAGAGCTGGATGCACACAGCAGGCCTGGCAGCATCAGAGGAGCAGGAAAGCTGATGTTTTGGGCCGAGACCCTTCTTCAGGAAAAAAAATGGCCATATTAGAGGCCATTCACTTCTGACAAATTGAGTTTTAATCTTTCATTTTGTCCAATAGAAAACAAAGAGACAGACAGTCTGGTAACTGTAGACGTTTTCAACATTCATACAACATGAAACAAAAAGATGCAAGAGTTCTGTGAATTGACGTTGAAATCAAAATTGAATTAGATATCTGCCTGAGACTTGATACTATCTGTAGCCCAAATGCTCAAAATTCACATGACTTACTGCAGTTATATTAAAGCTGGTTTGTATCTAATGTTTAAAATACTGACTAAAGTTCATAATATGTAATGCATATTGGGCATGACAAGTGTTACCATTTTGATCTCTTTGAGAGACTGAAAATCTAACAGTAAATTTAATGTGTGAGATATTCCAGTTCACAGTCCAAACTCTTGGGCTGTGTATTCCTCCCACTGCAACCCAGTAATTCTTGAATAACAGAATGGGTTATCTATTTACCTTTGAAATATAATCTACCAGGGTGACATAGTTCTCACAACATCCATGACATAAGATAGGCACAAACATCTGGAGCAAATATATATTTAAAAGATGCAGCTGCAACTGCAAAACTAAGTATTATTACATATTTGAGAAAGAAATGGATTTTTTTTCACCCACAGTTACTCCGACTTTCAAATCAGCACTATATTGAATCTGATGATAGTACTACTGATATAATAAGACCACTAAAACTCGTAGAATTTATTTTGCAACAAAAACTTCTTGATCTCTGGAAGATTGAGATGTTCCACAACCTGAGACAACACTGACTGTCATAAAATTTCTCATTCTGCCAAAGCATGATGCAGAAACTTCATTGGAGACTGTGCAGTAATTGAATTGCCTTGGATGGGTTTATTTGATGTGTACAGTTTTTTATTTCAATTGTTTATCTTGCAAGGCCATTTTATTGCAAATTCTTTGTTGTCCCAAGGACATTGACAAACAACTCTGTAGAGTTGCCATGGTACTGCTGGTTGCTTTCTCTACCCTGAGGTACACAAATAAACCAGTTGGCTATCCAAGATAAATCTACAAATGTTTTACTTACTTCATCTTCATGGTTAGATTTAAACTCATAGCCACCAGATTGCTAGCCTAGAACATTAAACATTAAGCTGTTAAACCCATACATCAAGCTAGTTTGCATGATCATTATCATGTTAAAAATCCCCCGTGTTTTTAAGACAAACCGACACTCAAATTTTAATTCTTCCACAGGGCATCTGATTTTGCCGGCATATTTTCTTCAGCTGAAAGCCATAGGAACTTCTTCTTTCATGGGCTTGCTGGCTTCCACAGTGTGTGGGTGATTATCAATAGTAACTTGGTGGCACTGAATGTTTGGGGACCCCATTGCATTCAACAAGAGGGAATGGTTCCACTTATATGCAAATTGTCTGCAAATTTTCTGAGCCTTTTAAATTGTGTGTAATTGTTTTTGGGGGCTCACAATTGGCTGTGTTTCATCTGATGTCCCTGATTTACCACTTCCCTTATTGCAGAATAATCTAATTAGTTTTGGAGAAAATTTTGGAGCAACCTCTGACGAGGAAATTAGTATGCAAATAGTATAACTTCTGGTGTACATACGGTGCCAACCTTGGAGATTTCTTTGTGTCAAAGAAAATAAAGTATTAAAAAGCTCATGAAATTCAGGTCATGCGACTTAAGAAGCAGATTAATTAGCACTGCTGAGAGATATGTATATAGTAAATTTATGTAACATGTATTATCTTAATTAAAATATTGCTGTTGGTGCTGTTCTTTTGAGTTTCATGAATCACTAATAAGTCATTAATTAATTCAGGCTAAAAATAAACAATAATTTTTAGCACATTTGTTGTTTGAATCTGCCTTGATTTAAATCTATAAAATTGGAAAACTATATACAGTTACCATGGACATGAACTTTTGGATGGAGTGGATTCCCATTCTGCCAGTGAAGAGTCAACGCTAAGCAGATTTCTACTAATTACAACAGGCCTACAGCCTTTTCAAATTCCAAGGAGCATTGTTTGGCTGGACATTGGACTTCCATTTTTTTTTAATGACTTGTAAGATGAGTGTACCTCTGGATGGGGCTACATTTGTGTCTATCCCTGATTGCCCTTGAGAAGTTGATGGTTAGCTGTATTCTTGAACCATTGCAGTCAATATATGGCTGTAAGCCACAATGCCATTTGGCAGTGAATCCAGAATTTTGTCCCAACAGCACTGAAGGAACATCATTATATTTCCGAGTCAGGATGATGAGTGGCTTGGAGTGGGACTTGCAGGTGTTGGCATTCCAGTGTATTACTTGCTCTTATCCTTTGAGATAGAAGTGGCCATGGATTTGGAATGAGCTGCGTAAGGGAATATTCATGAATTTTTGTACTGCATCTGGTAGATAATACACACTGCTGCTACCCGATGGTGTCAAGCCTCTTGAGTGTTGTTGGAACTGCACGTAGTTCACTATTACATTCCCGACTTGTACCTTGTAGATCATGGATAATCTTTGAGGAGTCAGGCAGTGAACTAATGTTGCATCTGACCTGCTCTTGCAGCGACAGTATTTTTACAGTTGGCTCATTTCAGCCTCTAGTCAAGGATAACCATCAGAACGTTCATATTTGAGGATTTGATTGATAGTCGGGGATATTAACACTGCTGAATTTCGAGGAATGATGTTTAAATTATTTCCTCTTAAAAGTGGTCATTGCCTGACATCTATGTGGTACACATGTTACTTGCATTTCTCAGCCCAAGCTTGAATATTGCCCAGGACTTCATGAATTTAGACATGGGCTGCCTCCGTTTCTGAGGAGTTGTTAATGATGCTGAACGTTATGCAATTCCCCAGTGAACATCCCCACTTCTGACCTTGTGACAGAGGGAAATTCATTGACGTAGCAACTGAAGACATTTGGGCCGAGGACACTCCCCTGAGGAACTTCTGCAGAGATGTCCAAGAGCTGAGATGAATGACCTCCAACAATTGCAACCATCTTCCTCTGTACAGTTATGGCTCCAACCAGCAGAGAGATTTCCATAATTCCAGTTGACTCCAGTATTGCTAGGGCTCCTTGATGCCATGCTTGTTTAAATGCAGCCTTGATGTCAAGGGCATTCACTCTCACTTCACCTCTAGAATTCAGCTCTTCTCTCCATGGTTAAATTAAGGCTGTATTGAGTACTGGGGTTGTCTGACCCTAGCAAAACCCAAACTGGCATCAGTGAGCTGGTTATTGCTAATCAAGTGTTGTTTGATAACACTCTTGGTGACACCTTTCATCATTTCACTGACGATGGAGAGGAGGCTGATGGAAGGTTTGGATTAGTCCTGATTTTTGTATGCAGGACATACCAGGGCAATTTTACACATTGTCAGGTGGATGCCACGGTTGTAGCTGTGCATGAGCAGTTTGGTTAGGTGTAGCTCTGAAGCACACCTCTTAGGTAGCATTGTTGGAATGTTGTCAGTGCCCAACAATTTCCAGAATCTAATTGCTTCAGCCACTTCTTGACATTGTATGGAATGAATTGAATTAGTTGAAAATTGTCATCTATGATACTGAGGACCTATGGAGGAGGCTAAGATGGATAAAGATTGTTGCAAATGCTTCAATCTTATTTTTGCATTTATATGCTGAGTTCACCCATCATTGAATTTGAGAATACTTGAGGAGCCTCTCTTCCAGTGAGTTGTTTAATTGTCCACCACTATTCATGACTGACTGTGGCCTGACTGCAGAACTGAGACATGATCAGTTGATAATCAGCTGAAGACTTCCTTGCCACACTTGTCATGAAGGCTGAGACATCATGATATCCAGATTCAAATGTTGATGACTCCCAGGCAAACCCCCTCCTGACTCTATACCACTATGCTACCACCTCCACCAGTTCTGCCCTGCTGGTGGGACAGGTCATTTCCAAGGATGGTGATGATGGTGTGTGGTACATTGTCTGTAAAATACGATTCCAAATGTATTCCTGTGTCAGGCTGCCGCTTGACCTGTATATGAGATAGCTCTCTCCATTTTTTGGTGCACAAGTCAACACCAGGTGGTCTGCTCATGGCTCTCTGATGAAGGGTCTAGGCCCGAAACGTCAGCTTTTGTGCTCCTGAGATGCTGCTTGGCCTGCTGTGTTCATCCAGCCTCACATTTTATTAACCAGGTGGTCTGTCTGGTTTCAATTTTTTGTGAGATTCTCACATTTTTTACAACTTAGAGGCTTACTAGGCTATTTCAGAAGATAGTCAAGACTCAACTACATTATTGTGGCCTGATGTCACATGTATGTTTGACGAGGTAAGGACGGCAGCTTTCTTCTGTAAAGGATATTAGTGAATCCGATGAGATTTTTTTAACAATCAACAATAGTTTCATGGAAATCATTTGACTCTTAATTCCAGATTTTATTTCAGTGATTTCAAGTGTGCTATATTTGCCTGGGCTGCAGTGAGCTTCAGGCCAATCTAATTGATGGGAGCTCTGTAATCCCAGTTGTGATGGTGGTTGCAGTAGCCAGAACTAGGAACAAAGAAAGGACTGGAACTTAATAACAGATTCTAATTTCCAGAGTTAAGAACCAGGTAAATGTGAGGTGGGGTGGTGGACTATACACAATGTGCAATGCAAGACCTTGAAGAGGCTGCCTCCCCCCGAACCAAAGGAGCACCTTTCAGTCTTTCTGTCTCATTTCTCCCCTTTACAAAATTCGTTAACAACTATCTCTTTGTCTAACCTTTCAGTCATCTGACCTAAAAGCTCCTTTAGTGGAATGATGTCACATTACATTTTACAATGCTCTTGTAAAGCCTGTAAGGATATTTTGTTATTTTAAAGCCACTATCAAAATGCAAGTTTGATTTTTGTTGTCGCTCAATCATTTTGATTTTTGGGACAAATGTTAAAAATATTTGTCTGATCTTGCACTCTTCAATTTCTCTGCATTGAAATGAAAGACAAATGGTAAATGAAGGAATGTCAGGGAATTTTAATCAGTTTTGGAAATGACCTGTCCCACCAGCAGGGCAGAACCAGTGGAGTTCAAGCCCCAATATAGCAAGGGAGCATATGCTGCATTGCTGTCCTCCAGAAAATATGTCTACTTCTTCTGCTGATACATCTTGATGTGAACAATTCTGCAGATTTTATTTAAAGAAAGGGAATTATTCTATTGCCCAGGTCAAAATGCCTGCTCTGTCCATACCACAATTTAAATGAAGCAAAAATCTACCTCATAAGATTAAAGCAGATGCCAGGGAACTGAAATAATCAAGAAAGTGCTGGAGGAACTCAATTGGTCTGGTAGCAGCTGTAGCAATATCAACAGAGCTTATGTTTTGAGTTTGCATCAGCCTGAACCGGATCTTTTCCAAAGGAGAGTTATATTGGTGAATTGAAACATTAGCTCTGTTCCTGTCTCTACCGTTGTTACCAGACCTGCTGATTTTCTTTCTTTTTTTTGTTATCTATCTTATTAGCCCTCCTAGAATCTCATTGTTATGCAAGTGGTCATTAATTGCCTGCATAATTTAATTCATTCATAAAATTGTAATTTGACATTAGCTCTGCCAAAACAAGGCTAGCAATTTAAAAAAAGGGAGAATGCAACTTTTGCCCATTGCACTAACATTTGTGAGAATGAGAGATTTAATTCTGTATGCATGTTTCACCATTGAGAGGCCAGCCTCAAACAAATTTGACACAGGCTAAAATAGTGCAGGCCTAATTTCAGTTTAACAGTTGTCGAGGTATTGGTAACTGCTTCAAACTCCTCATCTACTGTATCCTTTCACCAGTAAAGCTCTAAGAATGTAAGTTAGTTATGTTTATACAACCTTCTGACTCTGAAGGTACAGTACTAATAGCCAATGCAGATGGATAAATTCAATAAATGTAGAAGAAGAATGAAGGGAGTTTTTGTTGGATTTCTGTTTGCTGCTTCCTGTAACTATGACAGTTGAGCAAAAAAGGCATTGGCACTAATCTTATCTCTTGGGAGGGCTTGTTGCTGACACCCTAAAGATGTGAGTTGGAAATTCATCCAACAACTGCAGAAATATAAACACCTGGCCCTCAGAAACATGACAGGTGTTCACCTCCAGTTGGTGGGAAGTGTTTGAACTGTGTGTAGTCTGGACAACATCTGTCAACATAAAGTAGCAGGCCAGACAGCTTCAGAGGAGCAGGAACGCTGACGTTTCGTGTTAGAACTCTGCTCCTCTGATGCTGCCTGGCCAGCTGAGCTTTTCCAGCAACTTTGTTTTTGTTCCTGATTTACAGCATCCTCAGTTCTTTTGGTTTTTACTTAAGAGCCACGAGTGCCCACCTGTGCATGTGCAGGTGACAGATATGTTAGCCAGCCACTAGGGCAATAATAGCACACATTCTGTTTTCAACCTCAAGTGAAACAATTGATTGGCTTTCATTTATGTTGCATTGCCATGGCCTTCATACACGACAGCCTTCAAACTTTGCTTAGTATCTGAAGACTTAAACAAAAGTAATTCTGTGCTCAAAATGTTATCTCAGTGAAATACAATCTGAATAAAGATATTATCGTATATCATTGTAAAGTTGCTGATATGTTATTTAGAAGCATGATGCTGTTAGGTTTGAATATTATCCAGAAATAGTGAATTGTCTACTCATTTTTGAATAGCGTACTTAGAAGCTTCACCAGATTAGACAATGTTGTGCCTTTGGTAGCTTATTAAAGACAAGAGACATTTATTCTCTCCAGCTGCTGACAGTTTTATTTTGAAAGTCTAGTCTTGTTATTTTGTGCTGTAAATTGGCACTGCCTTGGAATATAACAAAATGCAGCTCAGGATTTTCTTTCCAATACTAAAGAAATCAACTGAACACAACAGGCAACATACTATGCGAGTATGTTTAGCAGTGAGATTGCCAAGTTAGAGTCCAATCAGCAGAATGGATGCAGAGGCAATAGAGGAAACAAAACAGTGTTGGAAAATCAAACCATTCTTCACGTGGAATCAAAAGTAACTGTCATTACTGAGCCCATGATTACTTATTCTGAAATGATGCTGGAGGCTTCTGTCTGCTATGATAGACAAATAAAATAAACAGACAAATGTCACAGTGAGGATGAGGAGACTGATCCGCTGCAGTTCAACTTCACAAACACAAAGCTGACTGAGATCGATGTCTAAATATAATTTTATGTAACGTCAGCTGCAACATAGTGAGTTTGATATCAATTCAGTTGCAGGCACGACAAGATTAGGGCAACAATGTTTACTGCATTCGCTTACAATGGGCTCCAGAAGAGATTCTGAAAGCCGCAGCTGCTGACAAATGACATTGGAGCTCTGCAAACATTGCAAACCAGCAGTGAGGTTTCAAGAAGACTGAAGGGCAATTTGACGTGCATTTATTGCATATTCTATAAATTCAACAAAGTTATTCACTGAATATCTGTCTTTTTTATGTTTTAAAATCAGACTGGTAATCCAGAAGCATGTTTCACTGCTAGCAAATAATTCATTCATGCATCCCTATGGACAGAAAGTCTTGGCAAATACTTGCAGGAATTCATTACACTGAGTGTAGCCAGAAAATGACCTACACATGAAATTCCCTGTTATATTCAGTTATTGAAAAGAAACAGAGTCCAAGAAGGTAATTGATAGCGACTTCCTCTGGTTTATGAGGCATTGTGCTTGTTTTAATGCATCCACTATACTTTTAGCTCTGGCATGGTTTATTAACAGTGGCATTGCACCTAAGCTACTAACCCACGATTCTAACACATTCCAATATTGCTCATCTATTTTGTCATCTTACCCTCAGAGTTATCAACCATTCAGCGTTCTCCTCTCATACAACATTAATGTTGCTTTCCCTTTACATTGTTAAATCTTGAAATTTGCACTGATGACTGTAAGGTGTAAAGCTTAAACAAAATTGGCCTGTTTCAGATATTGTCTACCAATAATGTCGCAGTTAGAGCATTGCCAACATTCATTTTTTGCATATTTAGTGTTTTTGATCAATTTTTAATTTCCTGCTAATGCTGCCCATTTGTTGTACTAATGGTTCAATAAACATCACCTCAGACATACCTGAAAAACAGGCCAATTTTGTTTAAGCTTTTCACCTTACACTCATCAGTGCAAATTTCAAGATCTAACAATGTAAAGGGAAAGCAACATAAATGTTGTATCAGAGGAGAATGCTGAATGGTTGATAAGATAACTCTGAGGGTAAGATCGAAAGCTTTGAAAAAAATTTCTTTTTTCTAGCAACACTCATGTCGTAGACAAGTATCTTAGACATTACCCAATCATTGTGGTTTTATACCTGTTATTTTCCACCCTTGTGGCAGTGAGATATCCATTCACTGGACTTCACTTTTTGGATGTTGGTTAAACAATAAACTTTTATACCAAACTGAGGAAGATTGTAAGTGTAATGAGTAAGTACATTACTGGCACAATGCAACTATATAACTTTCAAAAGTGCACTGAACGCTATCCATTTCTCCACCAGCACACCTCAGTAGCAAGAATACATAACCTACACCACATTGAACTTCCTTTGTCAGCATTACACAGCCAATGTTTTCTATGACTGAGAAGAATAAGAATAAAATCATGGACACATCACACTTCCAATGTCTTTCCCAATTTAAATGCTGACCTGAGGTGGACTGATACTTTATTATTTTCATCCCTGATTGGAAGTTCTGGAATTTATGAGACATCTTTGTGGGATTACCATCATGAATCCAAGGAAAAAGCTCACCACAACTCCCTCCAGAAACGTGTTAATATTACCACAATTCAAGAGTAGGCATAAAGATTTGATTCAATATTTATAAAAAAATAAAAATTCTGGTATCTCTGCAATATGGATCATTTCCCAGGTGAAATTTTTGGGAAGTCAACTGTTAACTTTACTTCATTTTCATCAAACAAGATATATAATGAAGTAATAGGATCAATCAGCCATTTATTTATTTTTGTGCCTTCCCTTTAATGGTAACTTCCATGTGCAGATCATGTTGAATGGGCCATATATTTTTACTTATTAGTATTAGATGCATAATTGTCACATACTACTGATGTTCATCTTTGGGGGTTACATGGTGGCTTAGGGGTCAGTATTACTGTCTCACAGCACTAAGGACTTGGGATCAATTCCAACCTTGGGCAACTGCCTGTTTGAAGTTTGCATATTCTCCGTGTCTGTGTGTGTTTCCTTTGGTTGTTCTAGTTTCCTCTCACAGTCCAAAGATGTGCAGGTACAGGTGATTTGGCACACTAAATGGCCCACAATGCCCAAAGATGTGTAGTTTAGGTGGATTAGCCCCGGGAAATGTGGGGTCATGGGTATAGGGTAGGGGATGGTGGGGTTGAGTCTGGGTGGGATGGTCCTTGGAGTGTTGGCACGGACTCAGTTGGCCAAATAGCCTGCTTCCACTCTGTAGGAATTCTATGATTCATATGTTGTTATATTCCCCGACATCCTATCTTCATCATACATGCATAACTTCTAAATTAAATTGATCTGTATGATTTGGTATGATTGTCTTGAATCAACAATAACTTTTACGTGGTTCTCATCATTACATTCCTCACAAAGCTTATTTTTAAAACTGCCTGAGATTGACAATTTAATCCAGAAATGTTGAGTACTTATGATAATTTTGCACAGAAAGAATAGGAATATTATTTTAAATGACTATTTTTATCCTCATATATTTTATGTTTTTCCATGTGCATTTAAAGATTTGGTCATTAAGGATAGGCCAGTTGTTTCCTTCCAACATAATTTCAGGCTGATGGCTTTTCATTTTTATAGCAGCAGTAAAGTAGTAATACTCACCTTAAACTGAAGTCTTGTATTTACTAACAGATGGTGAGTAACTCTCCATGTTCAATTACTGTAGTTCAATTAAAATGAAACATTGCTTTTCACTAAATAAAATTTTTTAGCATAATTTAAGCTAAATTCAGAATTTTTTGCTATTTATATTTTATGTGTGGTAGGCACTGAAATTGCCAATGCCCAGAATGTTTTCTTGTGTGGGAGCATGTGGTCTATAAAAGGGAAATGCAAAACCCACTCAGGGTGTGTGTGTAAATTAGAGTGCAGTTC
Organism: Stegostoma tigrinum; assembly: GCF_030684315.1. Taxonomy (NCBI): domain Eukaryota; kingdom Metazoa; phylum Chordata; class Chondrichthyes; order Orectolobiformes; family Stegostomatidae; genus Stegostoma; species Stegostoma tigrinum. The sequence goes on along the minus strand of NC_081358.1, from coordinate 106,991,079 downwards.
CCACAACTGGCTGACACAACACTGCACCACGCCTGTTTTGTGAAGGTGGGGCATCTGCCTATGACCAAGTTGAGGCCTTGGGGAGGCAAATGAGGCCCAATTAAGGCATCATTCCAATGCTGCACCAATTTAAAGAATAGGGGGAAGAATCCATTTTTCAACAGACAGTGCAACTGGTTTAATCCTCTAGTTTAAGGAGGAAGGCTACATCCTACCAAGCCCCTGGGAGTGTCAATCAAATGTTTCAACTCAATGTTCTTTCTTTCCCAGATCTACCCATGTGTCTGTTTTGTCCAATAAGTTCCACATCCCCCCTTAATGGAGCCTGGCTCAAATGTCCCAACGAGATCTTGGACATATCTAAAGTGTGGTTCTATTGTCGAGCAGCACCTTCATTGTTCTACAAAGAAGTAATAAGATTAGTATAAAGATTGAGAAAAAAGTTAAGGAAGTGATTGAAAGCGCAGTGTAAAAATTTCTCAAGAGCTGAGGTGACTTAGACTAAGATAGCAAGAACTGCAGACGGTGGAGTCTGAATCAACACGGCTCCTTAGTGCCAGTTTCTGTGCTAAGAAAGCCAGGAATAAAATGACAAGGAGGGTATTGGCACACCGTGTGCCACATGCAATGTTCGGAAGCACAGCAATGAAATCAGGCAAACGTGTGCCTAAAGCATGTGAATGGACAGTTCCTGCTGTCAGTCACCAGTGACCAATGATTCCCATGTGACCTTTCATTTTATAACTAGCCTTTTTAATGCCTTGTCTTAAACACAAACATGGTACAAGAGCACTACTGAAATTGTCAACATGCAACTTTCAAATGAGATGTGTCTGACTTTCATCAACCAGAGCAGATCTGTTGTAATTGGCACATCTTCATGTGGAAAGGGCTCACATAATTTCTATCGCCATGCTGGCCAAAGTAGTTGTGTGGAATATAAAGGTCTTTGAGCAGAAAATTTGCCCATAATAATTGTTAGCTGTAGCTGCAGGTTGATAGAACTGAATGGAAGAAAAAGAAAGGAGAATCTATGTGGAGAATAGAGGAAAGGAGGAGGAGAAGGTTGAGTAGAGCTCTCAATTGAAGGTTTTATCCAACCAGGGTCTTCAAAAAAGAATTTTCCTACTTCCAACTCTGTCTGTTATGACTGTGCTTTGTTAAGGTGGGAGGCTGGGATCACAGAATAACGGCCACCTCTTTAAACCATACATTAAACTGCATTTCTGTCAACAGTAGACATGGTCAATACAGCCTTCAATTTGTTCTTCCAGGTTAGAACAGTATTATTGAGAGCATTTCTCAGTTTGAAGTGCATTGTTGTCCCAGGGAGATCAGTGATGTCCTGTACACAAGATACCTTAGCTTCTCTGTATTTGGACAGCAGCAGGAAAAATGGAGGCATAGTGTTACTGGGGCAACAAACTTTCCCTCCAGAGAAGGCAGCCAAAGGTCAAACACATACAAATGCCATAACTCAACAGAGAGAAGTCTGAAACACAATGAGTCCCCTCTCCCTACCTGTCCCTCATCCATGAGGGTCTCTATCATCCATAATGTGCGACATGTATAAATTAATCAATTGGAAAACATGAGTGACTTACTGCTAACTTGGTAAAGGGAAAAGAAAATGTTCAGTTGTGTAAGAACATATCTGGAATTAAAAAATGAAAATAAACAAATGCAGTACAAAGAGATGTACTCCCTGAATGGCGAATTGGCATGCAACCATGCAGTATTAGGGACAAAGGGGAAACGGGAGTAAAATTAAATGATTGATTTTCCCTTGTTAAGCTCAAGACAGTGAGGTATTGTTGATTTACTCCTCTTTTTTTCTCCCCCAAGCTGTGGTTGACTAAAGAGTGCTTTACAATCCCTGTTTTTGAATTCAAACTTTTGAAATAAACCTACAGGAACATCTTTTAAGATTAAATCAAAGGAAGGGTTTCTCAGCAAACCATTCAAAATGTAGATAATTGTTTCAATAATTAACTTTCAGACACATGCGTACATGATGGAAAGAAAGAGAAAAGGGAGAAAGAAGTTACAGCTGATGAATTTCTTTTCAAAGAAAATATATTTGCAGAAGTCTCTCTGACTCAGGTTCCCGAAGACTCAATGTCCAATTGCAAGTCAATCAGTTGGTGATCTCACAGCAATTATTTTCTAGAATGCCAACTGATACTCGTTGAACATTCAACAATATTTCTCACAGTTGGCAAATTGCTCCAGTTTGACAAAGTACAAGATTCTCTGAGAAAATGAAATTTTCAGAGAGAGAGGGGAAGAGAGAGTAAGAGAGAGAGAAAGAAAGAATAAAGCCTGATTATTTTGCCTCTTCTAATAATGATAAGACAATAACTGACTTAAGTTTCCAAGGTTGTCTGTTGAAGCAATTTAGCAAGCTCAGATTCACATTAGTGACAAAAGCATGCAGTTGAGGTGCTGAGCACCCAGCAAAGGTTGTTAGGTTAATCGTTTAGCCTCATCTCCTGCAGTTGAGCTTCCATTGCGACACAATGGGGCAATGTGGAAAAATGTGTGGCTGTCCACTTTGGTAGGAGAAATAAATGTATGGAGTATTTCATAAATGATAAGAAGTTGGAAGTGTAGATGTATAAATTTATTTGTTGATAAAACACTGTAGACTAACATGCAGGTGCAGCAAACTATTAAGAAGGCTGATGGAATGTTAGAGTTTATTGAAAGATGAACTGCAGTAGTGAGGTATCAAAGCATGTTTGAAGTGCACCTGAGTAATGTGTAAAGTTTTGGTCCCTTTACTTCAGGGAAATTATTATTGTCGTAGAGGGAGTGCATCAAAGCTTTACCAAACTTGAGGTTCAAGTCCATAGCTCCCTGAAAGTAGCCCCACAAATGGATAGGATGGTTAAGAAGGTGCATGACATGCTTGCCTTTATAGTGGGGAAATTAAATGCAAGTAGATCCACTATAACGTACGTTTTGTTAACGCGAATTGGCTGTAACGTGATTGATGAATATTGGACGCTGTTTGGATAACCTGAACTTTCTGCTGTACAGATATTGCAATTTTCTACAGTGATTTCCCGATAACATGACTTTCTATAACACAATTTATTAAAGTGTGAGGTCATACAACAATGCAACTACCGTGTTTTAGGAGAACTATCTGTACAAGAGCCAGGATGTCCTGTTGCAGCTTTAATCAGACCGTATTTAGAGCATTGCATTCAATTCTGATCACCACATTCCAGGAAGGATATAAAGGCTTTGGAGAGGGTAGAGAAGAGGTTTACCAGGACACTGCCTGGATTAGAAGGTATGAGCTAGAAGGAGAGGCTAGAAAAACTCAAGTTGTTTTCTCTTGAGCGGTGCAGGCTGAAGGGAGACGACAGAAATATCTAAGGTTATGAGATGCAGAGATAGATTGACAGTCAGAATCTTTTCCCCAGAGTTGAAATATCTAATACTGGAGGACATGCATTTAAGGTGAGAGGGGGAAAGTTCAAAGGAGATGTGAGAGGCACACACAGAGAGTGGTCGGAGCCTAGAACTCACTACCAGGGGTGGTGGTAGACGCATACATAATTGGGGCATTTAAGGGGCTTTTTATGAATATGCAAGGAATGGAGAGATACAGACCAAAGACAGGCAGAAGATTACAGTGTTAGCATCATGTTCAGCACAACATCATGGGCTGGATGGCCTATTCCTGTGCTGTAAAGTTCAATGTTCAGATTTGACCCCCAGGTGGCAGGACTGTCCCATGGAAAGAAATTAGACAAACTGTTGCGTTATTCTTTAGATTTTCAAAGAATGCCAGTTGATCCCATGGAAACATATAAAATACTTTAAAGGATAGACAAGGTAGATGCAGGTAAGCTGTTTCCCCTGGTTGGACGATCTAGAAACAGAGAACATAATTTAATAATATAGGGTATGCCACTTAGGCTTGAGGGGAGGAAATTTTTCTACTCAGAGGATTATAAACTTTTGCAGTTCTGTTTGACAGAGGATTGTGGAAGCTTAGCTTTAGAGATTGTTTAAGGTCAATACATTTCAGGTTAACCAAGGCATACAGGATTCTGGTGATTGACTGTGTATGAGATGTCAAAGTGTTTGATCAGCTGTGATCATATTGAATTGTGGGGCAAGCTTGAGGGGCTGAATAGCCTACCATGTTCCTACCTGGTTAAAAAAAAATCACCGCTTATTTTGTCATAATGATTCATGATTTTTTTTTCATTTGTTCTTCCACACAGGTCAACTCCAGGTCCATTGTGTTAGTATTAACTGGGTTGCCCATATAATGCAAGAGGACTGAGAAGCTTTTAGAAGTATGAACATGTTATCAGATTTGGATGTTTTATGAGTCGAGTGATATTGTCCACTGTTATAAGAAATAGGACACAAAAAATAACAGAGAAACCAATATTTTTCTTTTAGATTTTTCTTCATGCCTTCTGGCCACCACAACAGGCCATTAAACAGATTGGCTTAAGCCAATTAATTCATCCTGCCTTCTGCATATATGACTCTAACTTACCACCTAAAATATACGCAGTGGCAGTATCTGATTTGGTGACTGTGAAAGTCAGATCAGATAACTCCATTTTTTCTCAGTCATCCGCTCTTCTTTTTGGCTTCATTGTCAGGCTGCACTGGATGACCAGGAACAGAACTTGATGTATCACAAATACAAAAATGCAGAGATAGAGGGCTGGGTGGTGGTAGAAAGGTGTGAGAGAAAGCGGGTGAGTGGTTGCTCCTCCTGCAGCTTGAACATCATACCAGCTTATGGGATGTGAGTGAAGTAAGAGTTGAGGCGGTGCATACAGCAAAAGCATGCCATTATTCTCGATAAGTCCATTTGCAACAGCCTCAGTGACTGTCGTGCCAATAATCGGGCACACTATTTCCCTTAACCGTTCGGTTCATGTGCTGGTCTACCACCAGCTATTTGTTGGACCATTCTGCAATCTGCTATAGAGTGTCAATAATTGTGACACTTTTTGATGTGTCTGTCACAGCTGGGGGTACGTGGAAACTGCAAGATGTGAGGTTTGGAACATTTTGTGAGCTGAGCTGGGCCATATGTTTGTCAGGCATGAGCTCTTATTGCTAGAGATTGTTAATGTTGTGCATTAAGCAGTAGATAAAGTTGGTGGTGCAGTAGGTAGAAGATGTGTATCCACTGACTTGGATCTCTTCTTTCAAGTCATTAAAATTCTCTGTCACTTCAGCCAAATTCTCAAGGAATTGTGCCCTCCGCTATCTGTTATTACTCCCTACAAAGTGTACACCTGGAAGGTTTCTTGGCTACTTATGCAGATATTATCTGTCCCCCTTGTTTTGAACTCATGCAGTGGAGTTTCCAGCACTCCATTAGAGAATCATGGAGTCCTGGCGCTGACCTGCAGTTCTATTGTTTCTTCTGAGAAGCACTTTCGCAACCACTTCCAAGCCCAGCTGCAGCAAAAATGAACCTCCCGGTCAACAGATGAAGGTTGACTTGAAGAGGTGCGTATCAATTTTAATGAATACTAGACACACATAAACATGGGCCCATCATTGTGAGTGCACATTTTGCTCTGGGTAACATGACACAATCACGAGTAAGAAGTACAAAATTTGCATGTATCAATTCCATTGGCCAACCCCATGCTTACCACCTGGCCTCCATCAATTTTTAGCTCCTTACATTTACCAAACAACCTCATAGCTTAAACTGAAATAAATTGACACCAAACGGAGTAGATTTTAAGACAGTGTTTTCAGAATTTGTTCAAAGAGGTAGGTTTAACAAAGTATCTCAATAGGAGAGAGGTGAGAAAGCAGAGGCTGGCCTGCTGTGTTCCTCCAGATCCACATTGTGTTATCTCTGATTCCAGCATTGACAGTTCTTACTACCTCTGAAAGGCAGCGAGATTTTGAGAGAAAATCCCAGAGCTTGGACCCTACCTGGCTGAAGAGATGACTGAGGAATGAGGGATAGGTAGGTCAGTGTTGGAAGAATACAGAGCTCTTAAAGGATTGCAAGACTGGTGAACTTTTAAAATTAAGGCATTGCTAAGGCCAGGAGACAATGGAGGTTAGTGAGTGTAGTCATAATTGTTGAACTAATTTTATCTAAAGTGGTAGAATTTTGGATAAGTTCAAGTTTGTGCTGTGTGAAAGGTATGATGCTATTCAGTGCATTAGAATGATCGAAGCTGGAGGTACCAAATCGAATAACTCCTTTGGAATGAAAGTTGCTCAATATTAAGACTTCCAACATTAAGTTCATAACTGGCTAAAAATAAATATTGTAGAATAGAATAGAATAGAATTGTTACAGTGTGGAAACAGGCCCTTCGGCCCAACAAGCCGACACTGACCCTTGGAACATCCCACCCAGTCCCATTCCTTTATAATCCATCTAAGCTACACATTCCTGAACACTCTGGGCAGTTAAGCCTGTCCAATTGACCTAACCTGCACAGCTTTGGACTGTGGGAGGAAACCGGAGCACCTGGAGGAAACCACGCAGACATAGGGAGAATCTGCAAACTTCACTCAGACAGTCATCCGAGGATGGGATCGAAACCAGATCCCTGGCACTGGGTCTCGAAGCATTTTAGCGAAATGTAAAATGGCCAGGTCACAGTGCTGCTCTCTCATTAAACAAAGGTGATTTAATCTAAGGGTCATCATACCTCAGGAAAGGGGAGAGTTTGAGAAGGGAAGTTCTTCATGGTAACCTCAGCCATCGCAGGAATTGAACCCATGCTGTGGGCATCGCTTTGCAGTGCAAGCTAGCTAACTGAGCTAGTCAGCATCACAGAGACTTCTCTGTTCAGTCAAGCCGACTACCATAGTTATTTTGATACCATGGATTATTGCGGAACATTGACTGTCGTTGCATCTACATCAAAATGGCTACACCATCTGCTGTCAAGTACCATTTGCCTTCAGCAGACAGACTAATCCCAATGATCCATTTTCAAGTATAACAAGGTGTAGAGTTGGATGAAAACAGCAGGCCAAGCAGCATCAGAGGAGCAGGAAGCTGACATTTTGGGCCGAGACCCGTTTTCTGAAGACGGGTCCAGACCCGAAATATCAGCTCTCCTGCTCCTCTGATGCTGCTTGGCCTGCTGTGTTCATCCAGCTCTATTCCGCGTTATCTCAGATTCTCCAACATCTGCAGTTCCTACTGTCTCTGACTCATTTCAAGCAATGACTTTCAGTTTATCTAACAGAATTTTGCGAAATCATTGTGCTGGAAAGAAGGGAACGATTTATGCTTATCACTATATTGTGCCATTGCCAACTGGGAATAGGGAAATTTTAATTGTATTTTTGAGCACTAACTGCAAGCAACTTGCTGGAATGATCACTGTGGAAACGCATTGCTCCTACATTGTTGGTAGCTTATATCGAAAATCCTCAAGTAGATGAATAAATGAGAAGGAGGTTAAACATTGATAAACCAATCTCACACAGTGTGTAAAGTGGGGACACTTATAATGAAATTGAATAGAAACAGTAATTAACAAGTAAAAGTGGAATGGAAAGTCATGTTTATATCAGAGGAGTCATTGTGTTTGACAGCGACAGAGACTTAGTGTGCCACCAAGCAGAGAACTAAGTTTTAACCTTACCTCTACAGGTTTGATTAGCTGAATTCCATGTGAGCAGTTAATATTTACAGTGCTTGAAGTTGGATTTTAAAAGAAAGTGGGAGAATTTGCTTATTACCTTCAAAAGCAGAATGCGCAGTGCTGTCAGGGGAATTCATGGGAGTAGCACAAAGTGTAATGTTCCTTCAGAGAACCATTGCAGATATAACATATTAAATGGGCTCCTTCTATGTTGTGGCCAGCATCCTAAAGGGTTACTATGATGTTTTTTTATGGGTTTTTGATGGGTTTTTTTGATATAGTCAAGAACGTGGCACCAAACATCTGCCATGGAGAGTTCCAGGTATCCTCAAGTCCAGCCTGCAAGAAAATGTTGAGGGTCCGGTGACTCGGGAGGTCCTGAAATAACTTGGAAAGAAAAGAAGTCCAAGATATGCTTCTTTGAGAAGCTGGCAGGTGATAGGCAGCTAAAATCAAAAGGCGCACCCTCGTAGAAAAGTTGAAGGAAAAGCATATCAGAACAAGGAAAGGAACAAAATGTAAAAAGTAGTGGAAACAGAAACAGAATGTGTGATCCTCCAGATTCAACCAGAAGTACTGCTTGGCCCGCTTTAGAAGTTGCCAATCAACAGAGGCATTGAACATGAAAGACAATAATTGACTCAAACAAACTACCTTTCCAATAACAAATAAACTAGTGCAGCCAAAAGCAGCGAAAGGAGTGAGTGACAAAATCAGTATCAAAAAACAACGGGCTAAATTTTGATTTGATGATTCTGCCAAAACATTGCCAGAGCTGAGTATCGGACAATGAATCATAGTGCAAACATTCAACATTCTTGACAAGAGTTAGGGCATGAGGCAGATACAACATACCATTTTATAGTTAAATGACAGTTTTCATTAGATCTGTTGAAACAGGAATTATGTGCAGAAACTCACAGGGCATCACAGATCACCAACTCCATTTTAACATGCACAATTTGTTATATAAGATAGCCTTACTGTTGTGTCATTGCATTGATGCTTAATCAGACAGGTGGTTGCAATATAAAGTTACCTGGCTCATCTTCAGTCTCTCTTTCAGTGTGATGGAGTTAACCAAGTTAACTCAATCAGTTATGTTTATGTGAAGTACCAAAACATCAGTAATCACAGATTTCAGACTATGTGTATGTCTGTGATATTATATCATAAATAGGCAGGTTTATTAAAACAAAACTTCAAGACGTCTGACTCAACAAAAACCTTGATCTTTGTGATATATGTTATGAGAACGAACACACAGGGCAGCATTAACACCGACAGGGATGTTAGGGTGACAAATTGTTTCAGTTATTTTGTAAGTTATGAGGTAATTTTATCTGTTGCCAATGATGCAAAATAGGCCATAGCAAATTGGCTAACTGTTATATAGAACTCCTGCTTGAAGGGATTTACTAAAATGTTAAAAATATCTCCATATAATTTCATTTTGTTTCTTTCATTCTGTGGAATGCTTACTTTTTGTTTCACAGTCTTGAAAGGTGTGTTGCTAGCAAGACCAGTATTTATTATTCACCCCGAAATACTATTGAGAAGGTCGTGGGGGCCGTATTGTTAGACAACTGCAGTCCATACAGTCTTGGCGCACCCACAGTGTTATTTTTGTTTGAAACAACCATGTGTCCTTTTTGTGGAAATCTTTTATCTTCATGTTAATTATTAATAAGACTGTCATTTTGTTCAAAGTTTATTACTTGAATTTAAATTCCCCTCAGCTGAAGCAGTGAGGTTTCAACTCATGTCTCCAGTGTGTTAATCCAGGGATCAAAATTGCTACTTATTTCTTGGAAGTGTCTGGGCATGAAAGGAGGTCATGGCAGTATTTAACGTGATGGTCTTTTATTTGTTCGATCTTTTTGAGATCAAAACAACAGGTAACTCCCCGGAGTTAATCATCCTGCAATTCAGCTCAACAGCTGTAACAGAAGGTCTCATGCAACCAGTGCTTTATTATGTGTTGCCTGCGAGTATCAATTCTTCAGATAAATTTCATTTGTCAAGTTTTTGTATCTGGAATGTTGATGTCAGATAGAGAGACAACAGCTCCAAGCTTTTACTTCGAGCAATTAAATCAACACAACCTAAAAGGAGCTGAGTGTTCATTATCTTAATCTCAATGTTGGTGTTTTCAGCAATTTCAGTAGTTGTTGAGTGTAGCCTCTGCTGAATGTCCACATTCCTTCTCCATAAGGGAGATTGGTAAGGGTTTATAAACCTCCAGTTTATAGATAATTATGACATGACGCTTATTCAAACATGCTTGTTTGTTTAAGACTTTATTTGCTCATTGCATATGAGTCATTTCCTCATCCTTTCAAGGATCACTAGGTACACTCAGGAATATAAATTTGGAGAATACCCTGATGATGGTCAATTCATTTTTGCTGATAGTGGAAGAACACTTTGCATTTATTTCATACCTATGATACAAAAAAAATCCAAGGCGCATGAGAAAAAGATCTTGAAAGGATTAAATAATAGGCATGTGGATGAGCAAGAAGAGGTAGGCACATTCTTAGCAGTGAATATGGACTTTGAAAGGCATTTAAGAGGTGGGACATAATTTAGAGAAGATAGTGGCTGATGAATTAACATATAACTCCTCAGTGTTCTTCGGAGAAAACGAAACAAATTTCAATGCCATTTTCATAAAATATTCAAAGACTTGGCCCTCCCCAATATTTCTTCTCTAAATTATCTCCCACCTCTTAAATGCCTTTCAAAGTCCATATTCACTGCTAAGAATGTGCCTACCTCTTCTTGCTCATCCACATGCCTATTATTTAATCCTTTTAACACTTTTTTCTCATGCGCCTTGGATTTTTTTTGTATCATAGGTATGAAATAAATGCAAAGTGTTTTTCCAAAAATGCAGTTGTTAAAATGTTAATGTGCTATTGGCTACATTCCATGCAACCAGGTCCAGCTTTCTACCCTAGCAGCATAATCAGCTCCAAGTACTACCATGATATACAAGCAACTTTCAGTTATAAACAAGCAGAAACTGGTCCTGTGATTCTTCCTGTATATCTAAAGTGATTTGGTCATCGCGGATGGGATAAGGTTTTTAGGCTGATTAAAAAAAGTAGAAAAATGGTGCATTGATCCTATCACTTGAAAATGGGGCACAGCTTTGCGGTAATATTAGTGCCAAAAGTAGCAGTCTTGTTCAAGGGATCTCTGTGCTGCATTTTGCCTGAAGGAACTTGTTAAACAACAGCATTCTGCATTTGCTTTAGGAAAACAGACAATGTGATACTCACAAGTGTTAAATATTTAAGCACAGCATTAATCATTGTCTTTGAGACAATTATTGAAGACATGAGGTTGCTCAAGTAGCACTGAGGCTGATAAAAAAATTCCTGTGTGATTGCAAGGTTCCCTGATGAAAAGCCCAGAATCACCATCTGACAAGCAAAAGGTCAAGTAGAAGGAATTTATCAGAGTAAAACAACGGCTTGATCCTTAATCACTGAATCTCAATGAGAATTAAACCTTGTCTGTGGCACTGCTGTAGTTCACTTCAATAAATGCTGCAGCTATCCTATGGACCATCAAATGCCATAAAATACAAGATCTGATTTTTGTTTTGTTTTTGGCAGAGGCAGATCATTTGATTAATGATCCTTTACCGATCCTGCAGAATCCATCTAGCTATTCCCACTTGAAATCTAGCTCCATAAATCATTGCCTGAATTGCCTACATCCATACTAATGGAAATTTCAAAAAAAAAGTTTATGGACTGGTTCTGATAGACGTAATCTCTGCAAAAGCTAAGGTAGAACTCTACGGAGAGAGCAGCAGATTGTGTGTGACCTCAGGACAATGGGTGAGGCTGATGTAAAATGAACATAAGCCCCTTCAGAGTTGTTACTTATTCAACAAAGTAGATACAAAGGGCTGAAGGGCTTACTCCTGCCCCCATTTCTTGTGTTTCTATATTTTAACATGGGTCATTATGGAACACCTCCTTCTCAATTTGCCAATTATTTCCCTTTTCTCCTCTTCATTGCCTTCTACCACGCAACCAATTTACTAAACTGATCTGTAATTTGTCTTGAGTTCGATGACACTCAAGTTAGATTACAGTTTATGTGGTTCTTCTGAAAATTCACTTATGTGCATTCTATAGTCCTGTATACCACTTCAATCGCCTCTTCAAAAATTCAAATTGAAAGAAATGCAGATACTGTAAATCAGAAGCAAAATTAAAGATTGCTGGTAAAGCTCAGCAGGTCTGGCAGCATCCGTGGAGCGAAAGCAGAGTTAACATTTCGGATCGAGTGACTTTCCCCAGAACCGATGTAGCTAGTAAAATGTCAGCTTATATGCAGAAGATAAGGTGGGGATGAGGAGAAAGGAGTAAATGATAGAGGGGAATGGAACTCAAAGAGAGAAAAGAACAGTTGGAAAGGCAAAGGAGTAGATAACAATCTGGTGAGGAGGGTGAACCGCTGTTAATGGGGACTGTTAGTGGCTAACAATGGGTTCGATGTAATAGCAGACTAATTGATAACAAGGTGACTCCCTTGTTCGCTCCACACTGCCCTCCAACCCCACCACACCCGGCACCTTCCCCTGCAACCGCAGGAAATGCTACACTTGTCCCCACACCTCCTCCCTCACCCCCATCCCAGGCCCCAAGATGACATTCCACATTAAGCAGAGGTTCACCTGCACATCTGCCAATGTGGTATACTGCATCCACTGTACCCGGTGCGGCTTTCTCTACATTGGGGAAACCAAGCGGAGGCTTGGGGACCGCTTTGCAGAACACCTCCGCTCAGTTCGCAACAAACAACTGCACCTCCCAGTCGCAAACCATTTCCACTCCCCCTCCCATTCTCTTGATGACATGTCCATCATGGGCCTCCTGCACTGCCACAATGATGCCACCCGAAGGTTGCAGGAACAGCAACTCATATTCCGCCTGGGAACCCTGCAGCCATATGGTATCAATGTGGACTTCACCAGTTTCAAAATCTCCCCTTCCCCCACTGCATCCCTAAACCAGCCCAGTTCATCCCCTCCCCCCACTGCACCACACAACCAGCCCAGCTCTTCCCCCCCACCCACTGCATCCCAAAACCAGTCCAACCTGTCTCTGCCTCCCTAACCGGTTCTTCCTCTCACCCATCCCTTCCTCCCACCCCAAGCCGCACCCCCAGCTACCTACTAACCTCATCCCACCTCCTTGACCTGTCCGTCTTCCCTGGACTGACCTATCCCCTCCCTACCTCCCCACCTACACCCTCTCCACCTATCTTCTTTACTCTCCATCTTCGGTCCGCCTCCCCCTCTCTCCCTATTTATTCCAGTTCCCTCCCCCCATCCCCCTCTCTGATGAAGGGTCTAGGCCCGAAACGTCAGCTTTTGTGCTCCTGAGATGCTGCTTGGCCTGCTGTGCTCATCCAGCCTCACATTTTATTATCTTGGAATCTCCAGCATCTGCAGTTCCCATTATCTCTGATAACAAGGTGTGCCTGGTTGGGGTAGGGACATGGGAGAGCTCAAGCGCTAAAGGTATTGGGCTCAATATTGAGTCTGGAAGGCTGCAGGGCCCCCAAATGGAAAATGAGGTGCTGTTCTTCCAGCTTGCGCTGAACTTTACTGGAGTACCGCAGCAAGCCTGAGACAGAGATATTGGCCAGGGAGTATGGATGTGCGTTGAAGTAGTAGGCAAATGGAAGTTCAGGTTCATTTTTGCAGACAGAATGCAAGTATTCTGCTAAACAGTCACCCAGCCTATGCCTCATTACTCCAATGTAGAGGAGACCACCTTGTGAGCAGCGAATGATTTTAGACTAGCTAGTATATATTACTTTTGGTTTCCATTTCTCACATTTCCTAAATGCCAGAGTGACATGTACATTTTTTTTGATCAAATGTGATGGCTCCCAAACTGAGAGAGTTAAGGAAGATTATAAGGAGGTCAAGGATTATGGGCAGTAGACAGGAAAGTGGGGTTATGGCTACAATCAGATTAGCCAGTTATCAATTAATGTCGAAGCAGGCTGAAATGCTGAGCAGTCTATCCTTGCTCCAGGATCTTATGGTTTCCATGAACATAATTAAGGTCTGTTTTGTGAGGAGGCCCTGGTTTAATCAGCCACTTTTCAAAAGATGTAACTTGTAAATTTTTTCTATTAAACTAAGCTACTGATTCTCATTGCATAAATTAAAAGACTGTGGATGCTAGAGATCTGAAACAAAATCAGAATTGGCTGTACAAACTCAGCAAATTTCATAGCATCTGGGAGAGGAAACAATTAACTTTTGAGCTCACAGTTCTTTCTTCAAAGCTGATAGCAACGAGGAAAATGTGGTATTTATGTTGATGATGGGGAGTGGAAAAAGATATGGAAGGAGGTGTTCATATTGTGAAATTATTGACATAATTAAATAATTAAAATTATTGTTGAGTCCTGAAGGCTATAAGATCCCCAAGTGGAAGCCTCAATATTGAGTTCACTAATAAATATCTCTCTATGTTTATTACCTATCCCCATGTCACTGTCCTGTTATGATATCACTTTATTTCAGCACAACTAATCCATTTCCATCCATTCATATTTCTTAACATCACCTATCTAACTTTCTTTTTCTTTCCTGGGTTACTGTGAACAATTGCTTTGTTTGCCTTTTCTTTCTCTCTACCTCTGGGCTCGACTCCACTTATCCAATCGCCAATCCCTTTCATTCCTCCAGGCCTCAGCCCCCAACCCTATCATCAACATTAATCCCACTTTTTCCTCGTCACTACCAGTTCTGTAGAAGGCGCACTGGATTTAAAATGTCAACTCCTTTCTGTTCACGAATGTTTCCAGATCTGCCAAATTTCTCCAGCAATTTTCCGTTTTTGTTTCAGATTCCCATCGGTTTTCTGTAACTTTTCAATGTCATAAGACTTAAAGTTTGAGCAAAGATCTGTAGCTCAAGTTGTGGGTGCGGTTGTTGACTTGCTTGCCAAGCTGGCTTGTTCTTGTTCAGACGTTTCATCACCATGCTAAGTGATGTCATCAGTGGAGCCTCCAATGATGTTATTCTACTCCACTTGGAGTTTATACTGTCCGGCCCATTAAGGTGAGTAGTGTCATTTCCGGGTTTGATCTGTGTGGGTTTGTATATGGGATCCAATTTGATATGTTTGTAGATTGCATTACTGATGGAGAACCATGTCTCTAGGAAATCTCGTGCATAACTATGTTTGGTTTGGGCTACTATGGTTACCTAGTCCCAGTTAAACTGATGGCCTTTATTGTCCAAGTGTACTGATAATAAGGAGAGCTCGTCGTGCCATTTTGCTATTAACTGACGTTCATGTAAACTTATGGCTAGTTTCCTTCCTGTCTGTCTGAAGTAATGTTTGTGGCAGTTGTTGCATGGTATTTTGTAAACTATGTTGGTTCTGCATGTTGTGGAGTGGGGTCTTTAATTCTTATAAGTGTTTGTCATAGAATAGCTCTGGGCTTGTGTTCTACCATGATTCCTTGAGTTCTTCGGAGTCTTGTTGTCAGTTCCAATATGGCCTTGATGTATGGCAGTGTGTTCAGTGTGTTAGGGCATGCTGTATCGTCCTGTTGTTGTCTGTTTAGTAGGCATGTGTGGATGAAGCCACGGGGATATCCATTCATAGCGAAGGTTTTGTACAGGTACTCTTCCTCTTTCCAGCGTAGTTCCAGAGTGTTGCATTGTGCCCTGGTCCATTTAAATAATGTCCTAATGCAGCTTGCAAAACTGAGCCACCACAAAGACGAGGACAACACCAAACTGGACAAGAATAAGAATAAGAAGTGTAAGGTATCCTTTTATGTCACAGCTTTATTCACATCAATTGACATCCCATCAGCCAAAGAAACAGTGGCCACATTACTAGAGGAAACAGCAACACAGGCCAACAGCTCCTGATTTAAACCAGCAATGACAACATACTTAAGCTGCTAGACCTGTGTCTCACCACACACTTCGTCTTTAATGGTCAAGTATGCAAACAGATCAACAGTACACCAATGGATAAGAAACCTATCCAGCAGACAACTCACAGAAACTGAGAAAGCTGTCCTATTACACGGACTGAACTATAACCACAAAGATGCGAACAGAACAGACTTCATGGTCGCCCTGGAGACTACATTAAAAGACATAGACTCACGGATGAAACATAACAAGCCATTCCACAAGCTATAATTCCCACGCTACACAAAAGGAACGAAGGGGACAATATGAACATATCAGAGAGGACAGCACTAGATAAACTCAAGAAAGACAAGGTTACAATCCTACCAGCAGACAAAGTGCGCATGACCATCATTATGAACAAACCAGATGAACTTTAAGAAAGATAACAAAGTGTGAAGCTGGATGAACACAACAGGCCAAGCAGCTTTTGTGCTTCTAAGATGCTGCTTGGCCTGCTGTGTTCATCCAGCTTCACACTTTGTTATCTTGGATTCTCCAGCATCTGCAGTTCCCATTAGCACTGAACTTTAAGAAAGTACAGGCATTGCTCGAAGAAACAATCACTTACCAACAGGTGGTGATAGACCAAACACCGCAACTAGGTAACAGGATCACCCAGATACTGTAGAGACGAAAGGATTCTGGACAAATAATCAAGCCAGACTACATAAGAATGAAACCAGAACACACGAACACCCCCAGTTTTTATGGACTTCCTAAAGTACACAAACCAGACACCCCCTCAGACCCATTGTTTCCCTACTGAACACACTTTTGCATAAACTGGCCAAGGACCTACAACAGAGATTGAAACATGCAGTTGATGGATTACTCCAATCCATCTACTCAACCCAAGAATTCCTCAATACCTTCAAGAACATAAAAATCAGTGACAATGAAATCCTTTGATGTCACAGCTTTATTCACATAAATTGGCATCCCACCAGCCAAAGAAACAGTGGCCATATGACTAGAGGAAGCAGCAACGCAGACCAACAGCTCCATCAGCAATAACAAAATACTAAAAGTACTAGACTATGCCTTATCACACACTTCATCTTTAATGGTCAAGCATTCAAAGAAATCAACGGTACCCCAATGGGGTCACCCATCTCAGGATCCATTGCAGAAGCAGTCATGCAAAAACGAGGACGCACCATCCTCCCCTGAAATCCCTCTAAACTGTGGACCTGGTACAGAGACGACACTTGTGTCATTTTTAAAAGCAACAAATTCGAAGAGACTCACCACCTCATCAGCAATGTATTTGCAGGGATAAAATTCACAAGGGAAGAAGAAATCAACTTCCATTTCTGGATGTTAAAGTTGAGTGAATGACCAATGGGGAGTTCCAGACCTCAGGATACAGAAAGGCAACCCATACTGATCAAATCCTCAACTTCCACAGCAATCACCCCAACACCCACAAACAAAGCTGCATTAGAACACTAATTAAACAGGCCAGGACACACTACAACACTCCCAAACTACGTGGGAAAGAGGAACAGCACCAGTACAAAACCTTCCCTATGAACGGATATCCCCACAACTTCACCTGCAGATGCCTACTAAATTAAAAATAACAAGAGGGCTCAATATGCTGTAATGCACTGACCACATTGCCCTACATGAAGAACATATTGGAACGGACAATGAGACTCCTAAGCTCACTAGGAACCATGGTGGCACATAAGCCCACAAGCACTCTATGACAAGCACTCACAAGAATTAAAGGTCCCATTCCCACAATGTGCAGAACCAACATGGTTTTCAAAATACCAATTTGTGACTGCCACAAACGCTGCATCAGACATACAGGTAGGAAACTAATCAGAATATATGAACATCAACTAGCAGCAAAATGGCACGACAAACTCTCCCTAATATTGTTATACTCAGACAATGAAGGCCATCAATTTAACTGGGACAAGGTAACCATAGTAGCCCAAGCCAAATATAGACACACACGGTAATTCCTAGAGGCATGGTTCTCCACCTAAAATGCAATCAACAGACATATAAAATTGGACCCTACATACAAACCCATGCAAAACAAAACCAGGAATGACAGTACTCACCATAACGGAGCAGACAGTATAAATTCTAAGCGGAGTAGAAGAACATCGCTACATCGGAGGCCTCACTGATGATGTCACCTGGCATGGTGATGAAACGTCTGAACGAGAACAAGTCAGCTCAGCAAACAAGCCAATGTCATAAGATTACGGAGCAAGTAATATATGGTTTGGGAATAAGCTGCAAAATTTGAAGATACATTATTAATTATTAATTTTGAGGGATGAGAAACTACCAAGGCAAAATTCCTTACAGGAGCTTAGGTGCAGGACGCATTATCCTCACAGGATGATAGATTGGGAGAACAGACTTCAAGATGAAAGGTACTTGAATCATGAAAATGTCATGTTTACTGCTCTGAAGAGACAATCACAACCTCTGTAAAGAAGTTTTCCTGTAAAGTGGAAGGGCACAGATACAGAAACATGCTTTCTTTTCATTCTATTTACTTGGAGTAAAAGTGATGAGCCTTCAAATGGCAGTGGTGCCTCTCTTATTGTTTATTCATGTCGATGGAGGAGGAGGATTGAAGGCTAAAAGCCCCATTAAAGCTCAGAGTAGCAAGGAAAGGCATTTTAAACTTAACATCTCTTGACCAGTCTTAATTTTTGTTAATTTCTATTTAAAACATGATTTGGGAAGAATACTCTCTTTCTTATTCTCTCTTGCATCATTCACTTGTATACTGCTGCCAAAGACCTCTAGTCCAGTCATGTTGGCCCATTCAGCTGGATTGTGTGGATGCCAGAGCCAATACAGGCATTCGCCCAGTTTAATAGTATAATCCTGCCTTCCCACAGGTTCTCCTGCTTTTCAGTACAAAATAACAGGGTATGCTTTTTTTCACAATTGGCAACAGATTATCCTCTGATCTGACAATGAAAAATTAAAAACCTTGTCTTCAGCTTTGTAATAAATAACAGCTGAAGAACAATTCCCTTGATGAGTTTATTGTAGTGGAGTTGTTACCTGAAGGTCTAAAATTATATTTCATGGCTTTATTATGGTTTTTGGCAGATCTGATCAGTTGTATTTTGGAGTGCGTTAGGCAATTAGAATGAGACCTGCGAAGAACTATGGTTATTGCACCCCACGTGTCAATATTTTCCTATTTTTCCATGCAAAAGTGTAATTAATCAATTTCACTACCAAGTCATAGAATATTCAGGGAACCAACGTTAGAATACAAAAATGTGGGTGCCTGCTCCATATTGGGTCAGGATATCCTGTTATAATGAATGGACACTATAACAGGAGACTACATCACTTGTTATGAAAGCTCTTTCAGTAAATTATATTGTTCAACAACCCTGTTATTTTCATGTGAACTCAGTTCCGAGCATTTGGATCAGCAACAATTTTTCTTTATTATAGGAGGAGACTTTTTTTCAAAATTGTATTTGATTCAAAGAAACTATAATATTCCAAAACTCAACTAAATAAAAAATAATGTTGAGGGTGTGGCTTACCTTACCAACACATACATCTGATATAGGCCTCCATTAATTGGAAATATATGTTGGAGAATCAAATGCATATTTCTTGCGATTTTCCATTTGTTTTGATCTTATGCCCCTACGATTGGGCCTTTCACTTGAGTATTAAGTGACAGTCAGAAGGTGCTTCTGTGGTCCTCAGGATTGGTTATACAGGTTAAACGTAATGATGAAAAGACAGGGAGCCTGAGCATACACATGTGCTCCTCATGTAGAATACTGTTGCCACTCTTACAGAATCAAACTGACCTGTATGAATGTAGCATTGTGGTTGCAACATTTTGGTCTTTAAGAGGTATCTGCTTCTAGCAACTTAACAATAGATCCATTAGTCTGGTGCTTCGTGTGGGTTTAATAGTCCTGTTGGATGCTCATTGGGCTGCTGCTGCAATCAGAATTTACACATAAAAGATGAATCAAAATCAGTGGAGAAACTCAACACGTCCTGTAGCATCTGTAGAGAGGAAAAAATGCTTACGCTTTGAGTACAATGTGGCTTGTTTAGAAAAAACATTGCAGTTCCAAAGAAGAGTCTTACAGGATTTATAATCTTAACTGCATCTCTTGCTTCAATTTTCTGTTTCTATTTTTGATCTGCAGCATCCACAGAGCCTTGTTTTTATCTTAGACCATTTATGTACACTGTTCTCCCTAAGCAAGAATACAAAGAAAACATAAAATAACTTTAGAATGCTCCAACACATTTGCTGCATCTGATACTTGAAGAACTGATATGATAAATTAAGATTGATCAGTTACATATAGAGACTGCAAATACTGGGGTGAATTGTTGCAGTAAATTCTCAGGAAATTGTCTCCTTCATATTTGCCTTCTTACGCAAGCATAGATTACACTCAGCCAAAGCATTCCTGGAGATATAAGACAGCAGAACTAATTCGCAATAAAAATCAGAAGAACTGCAAATGCTTTATATCAGAAATAAAAACAGAAGTTGCTGGAAAAGCTCAGCCAGTCTGGCAGCATCTGTGAAGAGAATTCAGAGTCAATGTTTTGGGTCCAATGACCCTTCCTCAGAATTAATTCTGAGAATTAATTTCTTGTATCATATATCTTTATCTGAAGGTTCATCAATCTCTACACTGGAACATGCTTGTAAAAAAAATCTTTAAGCATGAGCATTGAAAAGCTATGTAACTCCAACAGCTGGGTGAGTACTGGCATATTGGCTCAGAGGTTAGCACTAACTGTGTGGAGTTTGCCTGGTTTCCCTGTGTCTGCGTGGGTTTTCTCCAGATGCTCAAATTTCCTTCCACAGTCTAAAGACGTGCAGGTTAGATGGGTTGGCCATGCTAAGTTGACCCAGTGTGTCCAGGGATGTGCAGGCTAGCTGGATTAACCATGAGGAATGGAGAGTTATGGAGATAGGTTGGGGTGCTTTTTGGAGGTGTTGACTTGATGAGCTGAATGGCCCGCATCCACACAGGGGTGATTCTATGAAATCTGTGACTAGTGATTTCCTTAGATATAAGAAGGATATACAATTTTAGAGAAAATAAATGAAAGGGAAATAGTGTGGTAATGGGAATATTCTTAAAGTTTCTAAGGAGGAGAAAACTTGGGTCTGGGCAAGACATTGAAATCATCGACATGTTGTTCCTCAGCCGGTTAAAAATAAGCAATGACAATGTGCAGGAGTAAGCCCTTTGGTTCTTTGAACGTACTCCAACATTCATTATGATCATCAACGATCATCCAACCCAATGGCTTATTTCCACTTTTCCCCCACATCCTTCGGTAACTTTTGACCCATATACTATATCCAGCTCCTTTTGGAAAGTTTTGTTGTTGACTGCTTTCTGTAGTCGCAAACTCTTCAGCTTCACCACTGCCTGGGTGAAGACAGCTCTCCTCATCTCAGTCCTAAATAGTTTAACCCGTATCCCTAGTCTGTGAACCCTGGTTCTGGACTCACCCATCATTGGGACCATTCTTCCCAAATCTACTTTGTATAAACCTATATGTTATTCTAGGTTTCTATAAGATACCCCCTCATTCTTCTGCAGGCTAGCAAAAATAATTCTGACCATTTTAACTTCCTCTTATAAGTCAGACCTACTAACCCAGGAATCAGTCTGATAAATCATTGTTCCTTACATAGCCAGAATATAATTCTCCATATAAGGAGTTTAATACTGTATGTAATATTCCAAGGGTGGTTTTATCAGCACCCTGCAAAACTGCAGCAAGACCTCTCTGCACCTGTACTCAAAACCTTTCATGATGAAGGCGAACATATCATTTATATTCTTGACTGCATCTGCATGCTTACCTTCAGTAACTGTTGTACAGGAACACCCAAACCTTGTTGCATATTTCCCTCTCTCAATTTATTGCCATTGAGATAATAATCCTCCTTTCTGGTTTAGCTCTCAAAATAGATAAGATCACTTTTATGTTATTTCTTCATGCCTGCCATACATTTTCCCAGCTTGTCCAAATCGTGTTGATGCATCTCTGCATTCTTTCCAGAGACCACCATCCCTTCCAGCTTTATGTTATCTGCATACTCTTTGTTTAACCACCAACTCTCTCAACTAGTCCCACAGCATGTTCTAATCTCCATTATAATTTGTTGTCAAGTCAGGCTAAATCTTGCACCCACCCCAAACCCCAACCACATCACCATACTGTCTCCTTGGTACCTTCATGTTAAATTTACATGCCAGTATCCACCCTGGACAGACTTCAGAAGTCATGTAAAAATACATTTTGGGCTGAGTCATGTTTTCATTTCTAAATCTGAATTGCACCAAGTTCTTTGCAGGGCTTGTCATTGCAAAAGGCCAAGCAGGTTTTTACATGCTATCTTACCAAACTCACCTCGTTAATTAATTATACCACCCAAATCACAACTCTCAAGTTCAATTTCCACCCAGTCATGCCATTCCTGGACAAACTTGACACTCTGTTGGTATCCCAGAATTCTTGGGCATCCCTTGTGCCCGTGTCATGTTTAAAAAGTTATTGAGCACCTGGGTAATCACTGAGAGTCCAAAGCTGCCTCGCACGGTTTCCGACACTGAGATAGCAGGCATGAGATATTGGTATAAGCAGGTTCTTGGAGCTCCTGCTATTTGGGGTTGTGCTGACGCACAACTTCCTCATTTCACAGGATCAATGGTGGAGGCCACAACACCAGACCATGCCAGTCTGATCTAAGGAAGCCACCTGGGCTAAAGCAGTCTCAGCAATCAGGAAGAATGTCCTGCAGTGAACGAGTGAGATCAATCTCCTTCTCCAGCTTGGCAGAGTATGTTTCACCATTTTCTCTTTGTTACCTCATCGTCAATCTATCTTTGGTACTATACCCATCATTCACCAACACTCAAGCTCCATCATTCTAACTTAACGAAATGTGGGTTGTGTTCATCCAGCTTCACACTTTGTTATCTTGGATTCTCCAGCATCTGCAGTTTCCATTATCTCTGATCTCCATCATTCTAACTGTTGCTTACAATGCCTTTCTTCTTTTGCCTTGACCCTGACAACAGTAATACTACATGCTCTCTTGGCTATCTACTCACTCTCTAGAGACAGGTTCCTACTAGCTCCAACAACAATAGTTTCACCACCTGCTTTCACTTCTCATAAAACCTATGCCCCTCTCATTCCAATGGCATCCAATGTACAATTACACAATATGGCAGAAAGAGCTAAGATAGATGATGTGCTGCCTGTCCTTTGACTCCTTGCCTCTTATAAGGAGATTCCAATTGCCCTGAACAGACCATGGGCTGGTATCAGTGGCTGCCCTTGACTTCCTATGAGGGAGAATCCTGAAACAAAGATTGTCCCTTTTAGCTCCGCAGATATCTGTCAACAACTATTTCAATCTATATACCTTTGCACTAAATGACATCGAAAGACAGTGATACTGTGAGCCTGGTATCTTTGGTAGAGGAGGAAAAGCACAAAAAGACAAAGCATGGCTAGGCAATGACAATCTGGGATGCTGTCAGCATCGTGATAGGCTCCAAGTAAGTGAGCACTATGAACGTAAGCAAAGACCTAGGAGATACAGAGATAACACAGTATGAAGCTGGTGTGTAGCGGGTTGGGACCCGAAATGTCAAGCTTTCCTGCTCCTCTGATGCTGCTTGCCCTGCTGTGTTCATCCAGCTCCATACCGTGTTATCTCAGATTCTCCAGCATCAGCAGTTCCTACTATCTCTCTAACAAACTTTGAGATACAGCCTGGTTCAGTCCACAATCTCAGCATGTGCTCCTAAACACAATGTGTTCTTCCTATTATAATGCCGTAATTGCTGCTTTCGTAGCCCAAAGCATAGCAATGAAGTGCCTAAGTGTATCGAACATATGCCATGATTGTTCTTGGAAAATGGCATGTTAATTGCCAATACCCATAGTCATGGATTGCATGTATCTGGCACCAATGGAACATGCCCAAGGGCATTTGAAACAAATGGCAAATCTACTCCACGAGGTGCTTTCCCAGTTCCCTTGTCAAATTTTCCTGACATTAAAATTGTTTACTAAGTTTGGTAAGATTGGAGGTTAAATATTAACGACAGAAGTTGAGATGTTAACACGGCATTTAACAAGATATGATCAGTGTCAAATAGCAACTCGCCACTGCATGGTGTAAATTTTGCCAAGGCACTCGTGAATAGCATAGAAAACTTGCACTGACATCAGGATGTGACTCATCACACTTGTCATCCAATTCTGCCATATATTTAATTATTAGCAACTTCATTCAGATTCCTGTAACACAGCTCCTTGTGTCTATTGATAGCATCTTTTCAAAAAAAAATTCTAAAATTTAAGAACATTGAACTTAGAACAATAAATTTCTTACGTAAAAATCATTTCACTGAAGTATTTAATCCCTTCCCTAATGTAAACAATCAATTCTGTATAGCAACTACTTGGGGTTGATGTTAAAGCTATTCACTTAGCAGCCATTCCACTGTAATAATGTTTGATCATAACATAATAATGCAGTACAAATCACAAAGTGACATTCTTCAAGCTAATGTCAACATAATGAAATAGATATCACTGAACTTTAATATTCTCTGCAAGCATTTTTAAAGTAACTAAAATCAAGCAAAGGTAAAACACTCCACAGTTTTGAAAGGTTTATTTTTGGCAACTTCACAGCTTTTTTGACTCAGTAACAGTTTGAACACCCCTGGCCCATAGCATTGCTGCAAAGGCTTTTAGCATTTCCCTTCAGCTGATGGGTCTCCTGAGATGAAGTACACCTACTTACAGTCATTAACTGGAAATTTATACTGGAAACGACCTCAAAGTATGCTTTTAAGTGGTCTGTTTCATAAAAGCAGGTAGTTAACCCAGTCTCCAAAAAAAATTGATAAAAGTGATAAGTTGATTTTGGGGGCAGACTGAGTGACACTTTTTGATATATTTATACAACTTTCACCTCTCACTCCTGCCTTAGCTGGATTCCTCCCTTCAAATATTTCTGTAAACCCATGTCTTTAACAGTTTTTTTTAAATTTTCTGTTACATTTCACCCTCTCCACAGATTCTCTCATCATGCTGTATAATGCTGAGGGCATGCTGCTGTTGTAGTTTGAGTTGACAGACCTGCAGGGTGTTTATAAAATTTGCTGGTCTTATTTCAAGTCTGTATCAGTGAATATTACAAATCAGCACAAATGAAAAAGACAATCATAAACTGTGTAGGCTGCTACTGTGCTGTGACAAGTTAGAAAAAATATAGGAAGTATATATCAAATGGAGCATAAAATTAGAAGTATGCATGTTAACACAATTAAATATTTATCTCTTTAAAATGAATTATGTAATAAAATCAACCAGCTCATAAAAATCATTACATATCTCACTAGGTTTTAGTCACATTAAATATTACAAACAATAGAAATATGTTGTTATTTTTGCATATTAGAATGTTTCAATTAAACATTGAGGAAGGTATGTTTCCATATTTTGACAAACTGTCAATTTCAGGGGGGGGCTTCATGGAAAGTTTCGGCTGTGAGTTACAGCAACTTTCCTTATGCAATCTTATGCTTCTTACCTTATGAACTGGTTGAGTGGCCTTTATGGTGCCCTTCTTGTTGAATTGTGCAGAAGTCCTCCCAACATTGCAACTTTCTGGTGCAAACACTGTTTGAATCATATTTAAAACCCAGTAGACCCCACTTCAGATGCTGCATAAATACCATAAGAAGTAGCAGCAGAAGTAGGCCATTTGGCTCATCCAGGCCAATCCACTATTCAACAAGAGCATGGCTTATCTGATGATCCTCAACTCTACTTTCTTGACTTTTCCCCAAAACCTTTGTTTCACTTAATGATTATCATTTTGTCTATCTCTAATTTAACAACCCAACTCTGACAGCCCTCTGGTGTAAAGAATTCCATCGATTAACTGTGCTCTGATATGTCTCAGAGAGTGATAGAGGCGTGGAACGCATTGCCGGAGAGGGTAGTGGAACCGGCATCATTAGGGGGATTTAAGCAGCTATTACATAGGCATATGGATGATAGTATAAAGTAGCGGTGGAGGTTAGATAGACCTGAGATTTAGGATAATAGGTCGGCACAACATCATGGGCCCAAGGCCCTGTACTGTGCTGTACTGCTTTATGTTCTATGTTCAATATGCAGCTCCTTACTTTGCCCATACTTCATAGATACTCCCACAATGGAAAACACACCTACTGCACCTACCTATCAAGTCCCTTTGGATTATATGCTTCAATAAGCTTCCTCTCATTCTTGTAAATTCCATATGGGTGTAAACCCAATCTATGCAATCACTTCTTGTAAGAAAATCCCTTCATACCTGGCATAAACCGAGTGAACTTTCTCTGGACTGCTGCCAATGCAAATAATTTTTTTCATAATGGTTGTGCATTTTGGAAAAGCAAATCAGAGCAGGACTTATACACTGAAGAGACTTCGGAGTGCAGGTTCATAATTCCTTGAAACTGGAGTCACCGGTAGATAGGATGATGATGACTGCGTTTGGCGTGCTTGCCGTTATTGGGAGTGCATTGCATATAGGAGTTGAAAAGTCATGTTGCAGCTGTACAAGATATTGGTTAGGCCACTTTTGGAATACTGTATGCAGTTCTGGTCTCCCTTTTATAGGATGAATGCTGTGAAAATTAAAAAGATGAGAAAAGTTTTGCAAGGATGTTTGCAAGGATTTGAGCTATAGGGAGAAGCAGAGTAGGCTGGCGCTATTTTCCCTGGCGCATCAGAAGTTGAGAGGTGACATTAGAGAGGTTTACAAAATCATGAGGGGCATGAGTTGGGTGAATAGTCAAGGTCTTTTCCCTGGAGTGGGTAAGTCTTAAACTAGAGGGCATAAGTTGAGTGAGAAAGATTTAAAAGAGAACCAAGGGGCAATGTTTTACACAGAGAGTGGTGTGTGTATGGAATGAGCTGCCAGAGGAAGTGGTGGAGGCTGGCATAATTACATCATTTAAAATGATATGGAGGTGTCGGTGTTGGACTGGGTTTGACAAGGTCAAAAATTACACGACACCAGGTTATAATCCAACAGGTTTCGGAGCATAGCCCCTTCATCAGGTGAAGTGGGAAAGAAGCACAGTGAACACAGAACTTATAAGTAAAAGATCAAAGGCCACACAACTGAAGATGATGTGAAACATTTAAAAGGCATTTTGATGGGCATAAGAATAGGAAGGGTTTAGCTGGATATGGGAAAAATCCTGGCAAATGGGACAAGATTTACTTTTGATATCACTTGGCTGGATGAGTTGGACTGAAGAGTCTGTTTCCACGCTATAAGACAATCAGGGGAAAGCTGTTCACAGTCTCCCAGCTGTAGTATGTCTAGTCTCTTGCACAGTCTGGCAAGACCTTCCTATTTTCATGCCACATTCCCTTTGAGATAAAGGTTAATATTTTATTTACTTTCCTATTTCCTGATGAACTAAGATGGCAGCTTTTTTTTTGTAATTCATGCATGAAGTTCCCCAAATCCTTTGATGTTGCAGGTTTTTGCAGTCTTTGCCCATTTAAATAAAAATCAGTTCTACTATTTGTCTTAGGCAGTGCATAATTTCAGTTATATTCCATATGTCAAGTATTTTCCCATTCACTTAATTGATCTCTATCC
Source organism: Stegostoma tigrinum (assembly GCF_030684315.1). Classification (NCBI taxonomy): domain Eukaryota; kingdom Metazoa; phylum Chordata; class Chondrichthyes; order Orectolobiformes; family Stegostomatidae; genus Stegostoma; species Stegostoma tigrinum. Next base: position 106,963,772 of record NC_081358.1, on the reverse strand, counting down.
CTCTTTGACTCATTGTGCTATCCTCATTACTTGCCTATATCCACAAATATTTTGATAGTACATTTTTTTTTCATTTTATTCATGGAGATGTATTATAAATATTTTTGGCCTCAGAACTGATCCTTGTGGCACTCTACCAAGTATAGACTGCAATAGTGAAAACACCTGGTTTATCCTGACTCTCTGTCTTCTATTAGTTACCCAAAGTTCTGTTCATACTAACATATTTCTCTCAATACCTTTTCTGTCAAAGCTTTTATCTTAATTAGTAACTTTATGTGTTATATTTTTATCGAATGCCTTTTGGAAATCAAAATATATTACATTTACTGGTTCCCCTTTATTTACCGTAATTGTTTCTTCCTCATAGAACTACAATAAATTAGTCAAGCATATTTTCCCCTTCATGATGCCATGCTGACTCTATGTGATTATATTATGTATTTCTAAATGTTCCACAACACGCATTACAGTAGACTCAACAAACTTCCCAACGACTGATGTGAAGAGAATTCTCCTGTTATTTGTCTCCATTCTTTTTTGCATAAACATATTCCATCAGCAGTTTTACAAGGGATCTGGGCCTAACTATGGGTACTACTTCTGATAGAGAGAAGGTAGCTTCAAGTGCACATGGAATACTTGCTTTCGCTAGTGGGGGCATAGATTTTAAGAACAAGGCGCTGATGCTGGATTTTGTATGAAAAGCTGGTTAGACCACATCCAAATTGTTGCATGCAGTTCTGGAATCCAGATGTTAGGTGGTAGCAATGGAAAGGGTGCAGATGAGATATACGAGAACATCATCTGGGCTGAAAAGACCAGAGTTGTTTTCCTTGGGATAGAGGAGACTGGATGTGGCTGGGGTGGTGGGGGGCGGGGGGGCGTACATGACTGAGATGTATACAATTATGAGGATTACAGACAGAATAGACAGGAAGTAACTTTCCTCCTTGGTGGTGGAGTCATTAACAACCAGGGTCATAGATTTAAGATAAGTGGCAGGAGTTTTAGAGGGGAATGTGAGGAAACTCAGAGAATAATGAGAATCTGGAACATACTGCCTGTAAGGATGATAAAGGCAGAACCCCTCATAACATTTAAGAACCACTTCAATTTACACTTGCAGAGGCATACAAGGCTCTAGGCCAAGTGTTGGAAAATAGGATTACAGAAGTTGGATGTTTATTTGACTGGCATGGTTTTGATGGCTTGAAAAGCCTTTTTCCTGTGCTCTTGACCTTGGTTCCCAAATCTGTGAAAATTGTAGCTGAGGAGAGTACGGCTGCAATCAGGCAGAACCCTCTTGTTATGTCTTATCCCTCCAGCCAAACATGCCCCAAGAATTCTTCTGTCAAATTTTCAAAGGCAAAGTACTCCACCAGACAGATACCTTTCATCCCAGCTGCAGATCTCAACACTGCATTCAGATATATTGAGAGTGAATGGAAAATAAATCCATATGATGCATTTAGATGGCTCAAGTGATATTGCACTGTCTACAGCATACTGTATGGATAAAGAAATGCACTTTTCATCATCACCTGTCCTCTCAATAGCCATGTTTGTTTCAGGATTGTGTTAACTGGACATCATGTCAGATCTAAGAGTACTTCATAGATTGTAAAGAAGGTGTAAGTCATAGTGAGTGAAAAAGACATTGTTTATCCATGGATGACATTCTACATAGCTGCACTTTTCCATATCATTTAACTCTTAACATCCATGACAGAAGCCAAGACTAATTTTGATGAGTTTACTGATTGCAAAGGTCATGGGAATACCTTGTGATATGCCTTGCCTCCAATCATGTTTCACAATTTTGTACACTTTAAATGTGTGTCAGGAGGTGCTCATTCATGACTGCACACCTTTGACGGGGTGAATGTTCATGTTAGCTTTGTGTCTCAAGGACGAGTAATGCCCAAGATCCCATTAAAATCCAAACTTTGCTTAATAGCACATTGCTCTGGTTGGAGAAGAGTTTCTTTTAAGCGATTACTGCAGAAATTAAAATGTTATAGTAAAGTCTATTAAAGTATTGCAGCTCATTTAACAGTGAATGCAATATCATAGATGTTGAAGGCCATTTGATGATAGGTGCCTGAGAAAAAGATATTTCTCAAACAGATAATGGCTGATCATGATAGAACTCCCAGAAACTAACTTTGATTTGCATCATTAGATAGTGGAACTCTGTCTGAATGAATGCTAATCCCTCCCACATGCCCATCAGAACAAACAATGTTGTTGTTCTTAATGTGAGAACCCTAGATGTCACAAAGCATTTAAACATTTGATAACTGTATTTTTATTGCATAACAGGAAAGACAAAGAAATAAATAACAAAGGAGGTGTATTTGCTTTTATACATTAGCACGGCTGCTTGCCTTAGCAACAATAAAAGTGCACATTCAGTGAATAATGTATTCATCCAGCTCATTTCTCTGTAATGTGGTTACCAATTAATAATATTGAAAAGTAGGGCTGAAGAAAGTCAGTAGCCTTGGCAGAAATTGTAGGAGGAAGAGGGTGGTGCTGGAGGGGCTGTTTTTCAGACTGGAGACCTGTGACCAGTTGTATGTTGCCAGGGTCAGTGATTGATCCACTGCTTTTTGCCATTTATATAAATTATTTGGATGTGAATATATTAGGTATGGTTAGTAAGCTTGCGGATTGCACCAGAATTGGTGATGTAGTGGAAAGTGAATGTTACCTCAGAGTACAATGAGACTTTGATCAGATGGGGTTATGGACAGAGATGTAGCAGATGGAGTTTAGCCCAAATACATGTGAGGTGTTAGATTTTGGTAAATCAGAGCTGGCCTTATACACTTAATGTTGAAGGCCTGGGGTGTGTTGCAGAACAAAGAGACCTTGGAGTGCAGGTTCATAGTTGCTTGAAAGTGGAGTTGTAGGTAGACAGTGTAGTTAAGAAGGCATCTGGTATGCTTGCCTTTATTGGTCAATGCATTCAGTGTAGGTGTTATGAGGTCATTGGTTAGGCCACTTTTGGAATACTGTGTTCAGTCTCACTGCTATCGTGATGATGTTGTTAAACTTGAAAGATTTCAGAAAAGATTTACAATGGTTGGAGGGTTTGAGCTACAGGGAGAAACTGATTAGGCTGAGGCTATTTTTCCTGGACATCTTAGGCTGAGGGGTGACACTACAGAGGTTTATAAAATCATGAGCGGCATGTCTAGTGTGATTCGTCGAGGTTGTTTCCTCAGGGTTGGTGTGTCTAAAACTACAGGTCATAGGTTTAAGGTGAGGGGAAAAGATTTAAAACAGAGTTAAGAGGCAACTTTTTCCAGCAGAGGTGGTGCATGTATGGAGCGAATTGCCAGAGGAAGCGGTAGAACCTGAGCTGCAACACTCTATCGTGGTGAAAATTTTCTCATTCAGTGTGTTCATCTTCATCGCTGGGAGAGTGCTGCCACTATCCCAATAATTCAGCCTCAATGATATTCTATCCTCTTTTTCACCAATTGTTTTGAGCATCAGACACTCATCCTGAGGACCCCTATTATCTGAGCTGCCAGTCGTCTGGGGAAATGATAACAAGATTGGGACATACTTAGTCTTCAAACTTGAGGCCCAAACTTGGGAGGAGTTTTGATGGTTGGGTGTTGTGGTGATGATTTCTTACTATGACTTGCATCTTCCTTGTGATCTTTAAAATGCTCTTGGATCTGACATGATATCCAGCTAACCCAATCCTAAAACAAAAATGGCTATTGAGAGGACAGGTGATGATTAAAGGTATATTCTCTCTAAGTACAATAGTTTATTGTCTGCGCAACATCACCTGAGCCATCGAAATGCTGTGGCATTTTCAAGTGCCTTCATTGCATTTCTGTTTTTTTTCCTGGACCTGTTGAAGCCTTTGATTCTAATCGATACTTCAATACTGTTTTTCATCAATGTGACAGCAATAGTAGCATCTGGTGCACAGTTGAGGAATATCAGAACTGTCAGTAATATAATATCAATGACGCAATTCCCAAATCGTCATAAAAATATAGACACAAGGTGTTAACACGACTATACTACAGTAGGACATGAAGGCCTGCCAGAAGGAAGGCCATGAAATACCACAAATTGACCTCTGAGATATTACTTTTAATGCAGATTTGTGCAACACAAATCTTGCCATACAAATACATTGAGATATTGCAAATCTGGTAAGAGGATGGAATCATTGCTCACCACTTTACATCAGGCACATAATGCAGCATTGAATATAAGAGTCCATGTTCTTATATACTTAGACTTCACCTTGTCAGGAGGGCAGCATCATGTCATTGCACAGCTACGTGACCTTTTGAACGTATTTAAGAATTGAATAATGCAGCTAACACGTTTCAAGTCACTTCTGCTTCACAAAACTTAGCCAAATGAATTTGTCTTAATCAATGTTATTGGATATGTTTGGTTGAGAACAAATGCATTAAGCCGTGTATGCAGAGTAATTTGATGCCAAATGTGTATCATCATTCAAACTATAGATGCTTAATTGATGCAAGTTCTTCTTGAATGACATCTCATCACCTACAAGAGACAGCACAGCATGGAACTGGAGGAACACAGCAGGCCAGGCAGCATCAGAGGTGCAGGAAAGATGACGTTTTGACAAATGCACATTGCTCCTGCAGGCAAAATGAAACAAACTTACTTTATCTGCTGTGCATTTGTTTGCAGCTATTTCTCACCCTTTGTGTGCAGTTGAGATATTCTGGAAAATGGGATGTTATCCAGGCCACTCTGTTCAGAGTGAGTTCCAGGTTCCAATAACTGTTAAGATTCCTCCTATACCCATCAAGCTCCCTTTTCTGTAATTGTCCCTGTCAACCCCATCATGTTCCAAATGCCCATAACCTTTTTGTTTAAGTATCAATTTCCTTAATTTTTTTTCTCTTAACCCTTGGCCTAATACACAGTTGCGCCAGTAGTGTGATCCACTGATGCTTCCAGGCTTTAGACTTCTCAAACAAGAAAAAAAAATTCTTGTCATTTACCCTTCAGACTCCCTCAGAAGCTTATCTATATTAATGAGATTATCTCTAACTCTTCTAAAACCAGAGAATTCGACCTATTATTGTCAACTTTTCACCAAAGCGCAACGTTCTCACCCAGCAATCACAGCAATGAGCCTTGCCAATAGCATACCAATGGCAAGCACATTTCACATGGTATTCCTGGCTGAGCAGAATTGCAACTTAAACATCCTAAGTGGATATGAACTCTTACTGGGAGTCTGGCTCCTTTCCTTCCCCATTGCTCTGTCAGCTGTAGTTTTACCAACTTATTACCCCCATCACTCTACATTCCAAAAGAAATGGCTAGTAGTGCACCCATAACTGATAGCAACTGTTTTGTTCAACACATCAAAGGCAGTAAAAATACACTTGAGAGGTTGGACAAGCTAGGACTTCTTTCTTTAGAGCATAGGAGATTGAGGGGAGTTTTTAAAGAAGTGTGTAAGATTATGGGAGGTATGGGTAGGGTGAATACAATCAGTCTTTTTTTCCCAGGGTTGGGGAATTGAGGACTAGAGGGCATCAATTGAAGGTAAGAGGAGAAAGAATACATGGGAATCTGAGGGGCAATATTTTTACACGGAGGATGGTATTCATTTGGGAGGAACTGCCAGTGGAAGTGGTTGAGGCAGGCACGTTAACAATTAAAAGGCATTTGGACAAATACATGGATAGGAAAGGTTTAGAAAAATGTGGACTAAGTGCAGGGAAATGGGCTTAGTATGGATGGACATTTTGGTTGATGTGGACCAGTTTGGACCAAGGGCCTGTCTCCATGCTGTAGGACTCTAAGACTCTATGACTTGCAAAACCAAAGAAACAGTCAGAATGAATGAAACAGTAACTAACATGTAAGCAGCTGATGATCCCCCTAAATAATGCTGTTGGGTGTTCTTTCAGTTTGCTATGTGTAACTGCACATGATGAAGATAGCTGGAATACTGAACTCCAGAATTGAAGAACTGGTGTCAAATGATGTGCCTCCAATCATAGTCCCAGCTGCTGTCCCCTGCATGCACAAGAACCTTATTGTAAGGCATGAGTAACAATTTTGAATTGTGCACACACTACAGACAACAGTTTGGATTACAATACAGCATCCAAAGCATCTAAACAACAGTATAACTGTTTCCAATGCTACGTTGTGTTCTGATCCTAGCCAGACTTATTATTGGACAAGTCATATCAAAAGGACTAAGCCTTGTGCAATCATTCAGCTTATCCTTATTGGCAAATTATAATAAAGGAATTCCATTATTCTAATCATAATCTCCTATTACTCTCCAGAAAACCTGACTAGTGCTGTGTTCCTCCTCCAAGCTTACAAGCAGAAGCTGAAACAGATAATCCTTCATGAAATGAATTACAGTGCTTGTCCTTGGTCCACTGTGCGACAGTGCTTGGACTCAGTGGACTGGATAGTGTTGAAGTGTTCAGCAGAGAACGTGGACGAGTATACCACCATCATAACCCGCTTCATTAGCAAATGCACGGGGAACTGCGTACCAAAGAGATCAATCTGAGTGGTCCCCACTAGTAAACCTTGGATGAACAAGGAAATTCACTCTATACCAAAAACTAGACGTGTAGTGTTCAAGTCAGGTGACCTGGACCGATATGGAAAATCCAGATATGACCTCTGCAAAGCCATCATGGAGGCCAAGAAGCAGTACTGGACCAAATTAGAGGCCAAGACCTACCAATCAGACTCCCAACATCTGTGACAAGGCCTACATGAAATTACAACATGCAAAATGAAACAGTGTAAGATAGCAGACAGTGACACATCCCTCCCTGACATGCTCAATGCTTTCTAGGCTCAGTTCGAGCAGAATACCACCGGCATGGCAACGTCTGCCCTGACAACCCCAGACACACTCGTTCTCTCGGCCACTGCCTCAGAAATCAAATCAGTCTTCCTGGGAATCAACCCAAGGAAGGTGACAGGCCCGGATAGTGTCCCTGGTTGAGCACTCCGATTCTGTGTGGACAAACTGGCGGAGGTATTCAATGACACTTTCAACCTCTCCCTCCTACAAGCTGAAGTCCCCACCTGCTTCAGGAAGGCGACCATCATAACCAAGAAAACACACCCAATGTGCCTTAATGACTAATGCCCAACAGCTCTGGCTTCAATAATCATGAAGTTCTTTGAAAGATTGACCATGGCCCATATCAACTCCAGTCTCCCATCCTGCCTCGATCCCCTACGGTTTGTCTACCGACGTAACTGATCTACAGAGGTTGCCATATCCCTAGCCCTGTTCTCATCCCTTTAACATCTGGACAACAAAGACACCTATGTCAGATTCCTGCTCATTAACTATAGATCTGCCTTCAACACCAATACACCCTTCAGTCTGATCTTAAAACTGCATGACCTTGGTCTGGGCTCTGCCCTCTGCAATTGAATCATTAGCTTTCTGGCCCATAGGGTGCAATCAGTGAGGATAGGTAACTGCACCTCCTCCACACTAACACCCAACACTGGATAGCCCCCCCCCCCCAAAGATGCATCCTCACCTCCCTACTGTACTCACTGTACACCTATGACTATGTTGCCAAATTCTGAACGAACGTTATCTACAAGTTCACTGACAACACCACCGCAGTGGGATGGATATCTAAAAATGATGAGTCAAATTACTGAAGGGAGATAGAGGGCTTGGTGAAGTGTACAATGAAAACAATCTGTTTCCCAACATTGGCAAAGCTAAAGAACTGATCATCGATTTCATAAAGCAAGGAGAACATCCCCCTATCTACTTTAACGGAACTGACTTTGCAGAGGGTAAAGAGTATCAAGCTCCTCAGAGTAATGATATCTGGCAAACTATCCTGGAATTCCTCCTTAAATGTGACAATCAAAAAGGCACATGTCCATATGTCCATAATGTCCCTCACCAACTTCTATAGATGCACCATTGAAAGCAAACTGACTGGGTACATAACAACCTGGTATGGCAACTGCTCTTCCCAGACTGTAAGAAACTACAGGAGGTGGTATGCACAACCCAGACCATCATGGAAGTTATCCTTCCATGCATGGACTCTACTTACACAAGTCACTGCTGTGGAAAGGCAGCCAACATCATCAAATTCCCATCACACCCTGGTAATGATCACCTACAATGTCTTCTGTCAGGCAGAAGATACAGAGGCCTGAATACACCTACAAGCAAGTTCAGGAACAGTTTCTTTCCAGCTGTTATCAGGCTGTTGAATGGACTATAGCCTCAAATAATATAACCTGCAATGTAATCTGTATGCCTCTAAGTATTTTGTTGATCTGTATATTGTTTTCTTACTGTGTTCTGCCTGTATCACTTGTGAACAAAGCTTTTCACTGTATTTTGGTACACGTGACACTAAATCAATCAATCAACCAATCATTTTGGCATCCTGGACAATAAGTATTAATTAATGGCATCAAAGTTTTATGCTATATTTACAATGTAGAGATTGTGATTGATTTTCAGAAGATGTCAATTATTTTATTCCCAAGGTATTCATAATTTCTTTGATATTTGTGACATAAAATTTAGGCCTTGATTTAATAACGTTGCTTTAGATATCCCATAAAATGTAAAACATTGAACTAAATTTTCCACTGCCATGATTGAAGTAATTTTTCATCAAGGCACTGCTTAGGAAATCTTGTGAAAACAATCAATAATGAAGAAGGGACTTTGATTCCCATTTTCATTTTATGAAGGGTTTCTACTCAATCTGTTAAGACTCTGGTCCACTGTTCTACAAAAGCTGGTGTCAGAATTAAAGGTAATAAAATGTGAGGCTGGGTGAACACAGCAGGCCAAGCAGCATCTCAGGAGCAGCAAAGCTGACGTTTTGGGCCTAGAGAGCTCTCTGATGAAGGTTCGAGGCCCGAAACGTCAGCTTTTGTGCTCCTGAGATGCTGCTTGGCCTGCTGTGTTCATCCAGCCTCACATTTTATTATCTTGGATTCTCCAGCATCTGCAGTTCCCATTATGTCAGAATTAAAGGTGTCGGTTTTATTGAAGGTTTGGTTATTCCCATGGTGTGACGTATTTGGAACGCCTAGTAAAAATGATCTTTTGTAATCCTGGCCAATAAAAATCTTTTCATATTTTAGCCTAATGCCTAAGTTACCAGTAATGATAATTGTGTAAGTGATGAGGAAGTTTTGTTACAATTCTCAGATGGGATTGCCGCATAAAAGGCCACTCCCCATTCTCTATTGGCTGGCATTCAAAGTGGTGTCTATTTCCTCAATGAGTCTTTCAAATACTAACATTCAAATATTGTTTCTGAGTATAAACTCTTCCTATTCAAAAAGTTCTATATTTTCTGGTAAAGACGGATTAAACATCCCAGCCTCTTTTTTTTATTACTTTCATTGTTTTAGCATTTTTTTTATATTTGTACCCAGTAACTTAAATTACAAATCGTCTCCCTGTTTCAGACTTTACTTTCCTTCCTGAGTAGTTTTGTCGGCCAGAGGTCTAGTTAGAACACAATCAGAAAATAGTCCAGATGTTCCTTTTGTAACATTTCAATTTCTACGACCTCCATTGGCTGTTCCACCTCCCTTGATGAAGCTAATATTCCTGGACCTGCGAGGTTGCTTCTATAAATAAAATCAATTCCTTCTTTAGGAATTTTCTCAACTCTTGAATTAAAGCTTCTCCATTTAGCAAGTCCCCCTTTTAATCTAACTCTGTATGATGAGGCTGATTTGTAACCTCCAATTAATAGATTCTCCTCCATGAACGTATCTCAGAAATGAAAATATCGTCAGTGAGCATCAGTTATTGACTGCTCTGCTATCTCTCAATATCATCAGTTTATCATCTCAATTCTAAGTATAAGGTATGAATATGTACGCCCATTGGGGAAATTACTGAGAACCTCCAGAAGTGTGCTTCTCAGTCTTCAGCCTAATCTCTGTCCTCAGTATATCGCGAGGAAATATGCTCTCTTTGTACAACCAGTGCAATTTCAAGTACTTTCTGCCCTGATGGCTCTTTGTCTGAAGATTTCTTGGACCTTCCTAATACTGCAATCAGTGTCTCATTTAATATCTAGCAATTGGTTTTGATTTGTAGAATCTTATTACAGTGGAAACATGTTTGCTTCTTTATATCACTCTATGGGTCTGGCTTTTCACCTCTATGACTTCGATATCCCTCTGTCTGCTCCCTCAGACTGGTACTTCTTACATTCTTAGATTTTCTATTTGTTAAATTTTCTCGTGGATTTCCAGATGGTTATTTCTGCACACATGCTGAGCAAGGTATCACAGAACTACCTGAACTGCTGATTCTTCTTTTCCTGAGAACTTAATGCTCATTTGAATAAGCCTTAATTCTGCAAGAATGCAGTTTCTGAATTCTTCCATGGTCATAATTTTCCCTTACATTCTCAGTGTTTTTCTCTAATTTGTGAGATCTAACCCATAGGTCCCACAGCATTTCTTTTGCTCTTGCAAATTTGACAACTGCTTGACAAGGTTTCCTAAACTTTTATTGATCAGCTTCAACTAGCTCATAAGCTTTGAGTTTGCCTCTTTGATAGAATCATACTATTCAGGTTGTTCTTCTGGCAAATTGGCATTTATGTCCTAGCTATACCTACTAAAACACCCTGACACACTTCTGGCCACTTCATTTGCCCAGTTCCCTTCTGAAATGTGATAAAATAGTTTATAACTCGATCCTCATTAGAATTAGACCCTAAGCAAGAATTGATAATTAAATCAAATCCCTTGTTAGATTTAGAATTGACATCTGGGCCACAACTGTCTTCTTCCTTCTTTCTTCAAAGAATGTTATCCTTTATTGTTCCTTTTCATCAATTCCCATATTCCTCTGCTCCTCCACACTTTCTATTTTAGGTATTCTTAACTCTATGTTCAATTATCTCTCCCCAACAATTCAAGACTTCTCATTTCTATGTGTACTTTAGCTAATTCCTGTTGTGGCCTCCCAAGTGCCGGTTTCCTTTCTTCTAATTCTAAATGTTGAATGATCATTTGAGGCCTTTCATCCTTACACGACCCAGCTTTCACTCCTTTCTTCAATTGAACTGTTAAGGTTGTAACGCTTCTACCATCCAAATTTAAAATTAAATAAAGATGATAAAGCGTGTATAAATGACATACCTTACATCACAATCGAGTGTGCTGATTCTCAGTGTGAGAAATGCATGAAATTTATAAAATTTTGAGTCTGTTGCTTCGGAAGTCAAGAAATTTCATAATGTGCCAATGAAGACCTTCAAAATATGAAGAGAAGTGATAATAACAATCCCTGCATGGGATTGTTCTTCACTGTGAGAATGAGCTTGAATAACAGCAAATAAATTAGAAAGTTAGGAATAAGTATGGAAGTCAGCAAGTTTATTTTTCACCCAAAGTACAAAAGAACCACATGACAATGTTCCAAGCAAATAAAACATTAAAAATGAGTATATGGGTTCAAGAGACAATTACATGTTTTATGACATAGCACATACAAATTACATACATACTAACAGTCAAAAACAGATGAAGAGTATAATGGACAGAACTGATCTATAAAATAGAATAATTAAGTGAGTTAAAACAGAAGTAATTACACCAGGCAGAGAAGAATAGCGCAAGAGTCAATTCCTAATCTTTAATTAGTTGACATTCACTGAGAGAATGTGATTTGTGACATAATTGGCAAAGCAAGACTGTCAATATATATTACTGATAACTACTTGGTTTTGAGCTCCAAATAAAATACATTACATTGGCTAAATTTTATTTTGCAGATTTCAAACCAACTATTGAAGGTTTTTGCATAAATTAATACATTTTACTTTATTGGATTATAATTTGTCATGAGAAGATTATACGAACCAAGCTTTCTAGGGTGACATTTTCAGGATTTTCTGAAAGATAACTCAATTATTTTCCTATTCTTAAAGAGTTAGAAGTCTTAAGAGAGTTGTATTAGAATTGAGATAACAAGGCGTGGAGCGTCTCCCGCATTTCCCGTAACACATCCCTCACACCCCGCCCCCAGAGGATCCCCCTTGTCCTCAAATACCACCCAACCGACTGCCGGATACAAAGCATCGTCCTCCGACACTTCCGCCATCTACAATCCGACCCCACCACCCAAGCCATTTTTCCATCCCCACCCTTGTCTGCCTTCCGGAGAGACCACTCTCTCCGTGACTCCCTTGTCCGCTCCACACTCCCCTCCAACCCCACCACACCAGGCACCTTCCCCTGCAACGGCAGGAAGTGCTACACTTGCCCCCACATTTTATCCTTCACCCCCATCCCAGGCCCGAGGATGACCTTCCATATCAAACAGATGTTCAACTGCACATCTGCCAATGTGGTATATTGTATCCATCGCACCCGGTGTGGCTTCCTCTACATTGGGGAAACTAAGCAGAGGCTTGGGGACCACTTTGCAGAAAACCTCCGCGCGGTTCGCAACAAACAACTGCACCTCCCAGTCGCGAACCATTTCAACTCCCTCTCGCATTCCTCAGATGACATGTCCATCATGGGCTTCCTGCAGTGCCACAATGATGCCACCCGAAGGTTTCAGGAACAGCAACTCATATTCCGCTTGGGAACCCTGCAGCCCAATGGTATCAACGTGGACTTCACAAGCTTCAAAATCTCCCCTTCCCCTACAGCATCCCAAAACCAGCCCAGTTCTTCCCGTCCTCGTACTGCATCACAAAACCAGGCCAGCTCGTTCCCTCCCCCCACTGCATCCCAAAGCCAGCCCAGCCTGTCTCTGCTCCCCGAACCTGTTCTTCCTCTCACCCATCCCTTCCTCCCACCTCAAGCCGCACCTCCATTTCCTACCTACCAACTCATCCCGCCTCCTTGACCTGTCCATCTTCCCTGGACTGTCCTATCCCCTCCCTACCTCCCTGCCTATATTCTCCTCTCTACCTATCTTCTTTCCTCTCCATCTTCGGTCCACCTCCCCCTCTCTCCCTATTTATTCCAGTTCCCTCTCCCCATCCCCCTCTCTGGTGAAGGGTCTAGGCCCGAAACGTCAGCCTTTGTGCTCCTGAGATGCTGCTTGGCCTACTGTGTTCATCCAGCTCCACACTTTGTTATCTTAAACTGGATAGAGATTGAGCAAGCCAAATCATTAACAATGCCATAGTGGAAGAATTCAGGAAATTTGTACAAGGTTTCTTTTGGATTATACATTGAGTAACTAATTAGAGTCCAGGGCACGAAGAAAGGAATAAGTGTTAGTCTAGCTGTGTAAATCTATGGAAGAATGATCATAATGTGATGGAGTTCATCATTACCATACATAGAACATAGAACAGTACAGCACAGAACAGGCCCTTCAGCCCACAATGTTGTGCCGACCATTGATCCTCATGTATGCACCCTCAAATTTCTGTGACCATATGCATGTCCAGCAGTCTCTTAAATGTCCCCAATGACCTTGCTTCCACAACTGCTGCTGGCAACGCATTCCATGCTCTCACAACTCCCTGTGTAAAGAACCCGCCTCTGACATCCCCTCTATACTTTCCTCCAACCAGCTTAAAACTATGACCCCTCGTGCTAGCCATTTCTGCCCTGGGAAATAGTCTCTGGCTATCAACTCTATCTATGCCTCTCATTATCTTGTATACCTCAATTAGGTCCCCTCTCCTCCTCCTTTTCTCCAATGAAAAATGTCCGAGCTCAGTCAATCTCTCTTCATAAGATAAGCCCTCCAGTCCAGGCAGCATCCTGGTAAACCTCCTCTGAACGCTCTCCAAAGCATCCACATCTTTCCTATAATAGGGCGACCAGAACTGGATGCAGTATTCCAAGTGCGGTCTAACCAAAGTTTTATAGAGCTGCAACAAAATCTCACGACTCTTAAACACAATCCCCCTGTTAATGAAAGCCAAAACACCATATGCTTTCTTAACAACCCTGTCCACTTGGGTGGCCATTTTAAGGGATCTATGTATCTGCACACCAAGATCCCTCTGTTCCTCCACACTGCCAAGAATCCTATCCTTAATCCTGTCCTCAGCTTTCAAATTCAACCTTCCAAAATGCATCACCTCGCATTTATCCAGGTTGAACTCCATCTGCCACCTCTCAGCCCATCTCTGCATCCTGTCAATGTCCCGCTGCAGCCTACAACAGCCCTCTATACTGTCAACGGCACCTCCAACCTTCGTGTCATCTGCAAACTTGCTGACCCATCCTTCAATCCCCTCATCCAAGTCATTAATAAAAATTACAAACAGTAGAGACCCAAGGACAGAGTCCTGTGGAACACCACTCACCACTGACTTCCAGGCAGAATATTTTCCTTCTACTACCACTCGCTGCCTTCTGTTGGCCAGCCAATTCTGTATCCAGACAGCTAAGTTCCCCTTTATCCCATTCCTCCTGACCTTCTGAATGAGCCTACCATGGGGAACCTTATCAAATGCCTTACTGAAGTCCATATACACCACATCCACAGCTCGACCCTCGTCAACTTTTCTAGTCACATCCTCAAAGAACTCGATAAGGTTTGTGAGGCATGACCTGCCCCTCACAAAGCTGCGTTGACTGCATCTAATCAAGCCATGCTCTTCCAGATGGTCATAAATCCTATCCCTCAGAATCCTTTCTAACACCTTGCAGACGACAGACGTGAGACTTACTGGTCTGTAATTGCTGGGGATTTCCCTATTTCCTTTCTTGAAGAGAGGAATTACATTTGCCTCTCTCCAGTCCTCAGGTACGACTCCAGTGGAGAGCAAGGATGCAAAGATCTTCGCAAGTGGCAAAGCAATTGCATTTCTCGTTTCCCAAAGCAGCCGAGGACATCTCTGGTCCGGGCCTGGCAACTTGTCAATCTCAATGTTTGACAAGATTTTCAGCACATCAGCTTCCTCTATCTCTATCCATTCCAGCATGCACACCTGCTCTTCAAAGGTTTCATTCACTACAAAGTTTGTTTCTTTCGTGAAGACAGAAGCAAAAAACACATTTAGGGCTTCCCCTACCTCCTCAGACTCCACAAGGTGCTTGAATTGATTCCGAGACTAATGTCCTGAATATAAATAACAGAAACTATGCTGGCATGAGGCACAAGTTGGCTATGATAAATTGAGGGAAAATACTTTAACAAATGATAATGGATGAACAACAGCAAACATAAAAATATTGTAGCAATTGTTCATTCCTGTCCAGTACAAAAATAAAACAGGAAATGTGGCCCGATGTGGCAAACATGGAAAATTAGAGATAGATTCGATCTAAGGAAGAACCGTACAAACTAACTCTAAAATAAGCAGAATTGAGGATTAGGAACAGTTTAGATTTCAACAAATGAGGCAAAAAGGATTGATCTAAAGGGAGAATAGATTATTAGACAAAGCTCGCAGGGACAAATAAACTGGTGGCTCAATCTTCTGCAGATATGTGAAAAGAAAAATATTAATAAAGACAAATGAAGGTTCTTTACAGTCAGAAACGAGGTAAGTTATAATGGAGAGCGAAGAGATGGCAGGCCAATTAAATACATCTTTTGGTTCACTGAGGAGAAAGTAAAAAAAATCCCAAATATTTTGGAAAGACAGGGTCCAGCGCGGGAGAGGAACTGAAAGAAATCAGTATTATTGGGAAAATGGTGTTGGTGGAATTAAATTGTTGTGATTAAAGACTGATAAATCCCAGGGCTTGATAATCTACATCTTGGAAAATTTAAGGAAGTGGCATTTGAAATAATTGCCACAGTGGTGGTCATCTTTTAAGATTGAATAGACACTGAAACAGATTGGAGAGTAGCTAATAAGTCTGCTATTTAAAATAGGAGGCAGTGAGAAAATAGGGCTTTGATTGTAGAGAAAATTCTAGAGAAGAGTTAGTTGGGGAAATTTGCAAAACAGTGATAAGATCAGACAGAGTCAGCATGGATTTTTAAAAAGGAAATCATTCTTGACCGATCTACTGGAGTTTTTAGAGGATTAAATGCATAAAGGAGAAACTACTGAACATTGTTTACTTGGACTTCCAGTAGGGTCCACATAAGAAATTAGCATGTAAAATTCAAACATTTAGGGCAGGAGGTTGTGTATTGACATGAATAAAGGACTATTTGGCAGACTTGAAAGAAACAGTAGGAACAAGTGGGTCATTTTCTGAGTGACAGACAGTGAATAGTGGGGTAGCACAGGGATCTGTAACAGACCTCAGCTATTCACAAGATATATTAACAATTTAGATGATGGATCTAAAAGTGATACCTTCAGGTTTACAAATGACACAAAGGTATGCGGGAGGATGAACTGTGAAGAGGGTGTCAAGATGTTTCAGTGTCATTTCGACAAATTCATTGAATGAGTAAACACAAATAGGTGAAGTAAAATGTGGATAAATGTGAGGTTATCCACTTTGGTTGGAAAGATAGGAAAGCAGATTATTACATGAAAGGTGATCTACTGGGAAAGGGGAATGTGCTATGAGAACTGGATGTCCTGGTACAGCACCCACTAAAAGTAGGAATGCAGATCTAACAGGCAGTCAGGAAGGCAAAAGGTATGTTGCCTTCATAGCAAGAGGATTTGAGTACAGAAGCAGGGAAATCTTGCTGTAATTACACAAGGCCTGATTAAGATCACTCCTGGGATACTGTATGCAGTTTTAGACTCCTTTTCTGAGGAAGGACGTTCTAACTGTGGAGGGTATGCAGCAAAGGCTTACCAGGCTGATTGCTGGCATGGCAGAACTGACAACTGGAAAGACACTGAATTAGTTTGGACTATATTCACTGGAGTTTAGAAGAATGAGGGGCAGATCTCAGATAAATCTACAAAATTCTAACAGGACTAGATAAGGTAAATACAGGAAGGATCTCCCTTATGGCTGAGGAGTATAGCACTAGAGTCACAGTCTAAGAACATTGCATATGCCATTTACAATGGAGATGAGGAGACTTTTTTCACTCAGAAAGTAACGAGTTTATACAATGTGCTGCCACAGAAAGTGCTTGAGGCCAAAACATTGCATGTTTTTGAGAAGGAGTTAGACACAAAGGGCTCAAAGGGCAGAGGGAGAAAGCAGGAACAGGGTACTGATTTAGATGATTAGCCATGATCATATTCACTGGCAAAATACACTCGAAAGGCTGAATGGCCTACACCTGCGCCTATTTTTCAACATTTTCAGACACCTGTTTAGCATTTGTAAAGTATTAAACTCATGATCTTCATGACTGAAATGACCACACAGAAGATGTCTGCCAAACGTGATCATAACTGTGAGTTAGCTGGATCAGTAATCCCGAGGCCCTCGCTAATGTTGTGGAGCTATACATTCAAGTCCCATCATGACAGCTGGGAAATTAAAATTCAATTAATTGTACACATCTGAAATGAAAAGTTCAGCACGTACGATTTTCAACACTAAGTCAGTGACTAGAACAACTTTTTTAAAAAATTCATTTATGGAATGTAGCTAGATTGGCTGGACCAGCATGTATTGTGATTCCCCTACTTACCCTTGAGAAGATGGACTGACCTGCCTTCTTGAATCGTTGCAGCCTATTTGATGTTGGCATGCTAAGAATACCATCAGGGAGGGAGTTTGAGCATTTCAACTCAGCCACAACCATGATATATTTCCAAGTCTAGATGATGAGTGCAACAGCTGACCTAGGCCAATACTGAGGGAGTATTGGCTTCCATTGGTGGAAATTAGTCTTTTTCAGATGGGCTATTAAATTGAGGTCATGCCCATTTGCTTGCCTGAATGTAAAACTTCCATTGACGCTATTCTAAGGAAAGGAAGAGGAGTTATCCCTTTCTCTTGGCACTTTCCTATGCAGATGCAGAAAGTATAATACAGGCCCAATCATCTGTCCCCACCTTGCCGTCCAAGACCCCAAACTCAATTGCGGATGAAATAACATTTTCTTGATACTTTCAAATTAATCTACTTCATTCACTGCTCATAACTCCTTTATCATGGCAAAACCAAATGCAGATTGAGTTACCACTTTGTAGAACAGCTCCACTCTGCCTGTAAGAATGACTCTGATCTCAAGTCGCTTGTTATTTCAATAAACCACCTTGCTCTCAGCTTCTGTCCTAGGATAGCTGCAATGCTCCAATGCAGCACATTACAATCTCGAAGAACAACAACTCATTTTCCACTAACATTTCACAGTCTTTAGTGGCAAATTCCAAACTTCAGAACCTGGCCTCATGATGACTGTCCTCCAATTGTCTTCCAAGCACTCTCACCACTACCCTCCCTCCTACAACGGCCATGTCTCATTTGTGTCTTGCTGACTTTGCTTTCAACAGAAGGGACCTATTTTCTGCTTTTCACTCCTTAACTTAATTCCATTTTACATCTCTTTTTCTCTTTCTCCTCTATTAAAAACTCTTTTGTCTTTTTCACTGGGCTTACACACTATTTGGTCCTCTCACTCCTCCTCTACCTCTGTTAAAAGTAAAAGAAAAGACACCATTTCCAAGCACTTTGAGTTCTAAAGAAGAGACATAGCAGGTCATTCCTCTCTCTTCAATTATTGCATTTCCCCAGCATTTTCTGTGTTTGCTTCAGATTTCCAACATCTGCAGTATCTTGCTTTTATTCCAGTCTCTTGGCTGGCTCTCTTTCATCAAATGCTGTCTTGTCATGCATTTATTTGGCTGCCAGAAGAACAAATCGTCTGCTATTAGATGTATAATGGCAGTCCAGAGTCTTCTGTTGACTGCAAGGGAGTTTTGCACATTTGAGAGCATGCCGCAGCTAATATTTCAACACAGCTGCTTGGCAAGTGTCAACTTGCTTAGAAATTTGAGATGGAGGCTTTCTGGCTCTGAATTGACTCCAGCCATGAGATTCTTCAACAGCAGAAATAAGAAACACTTACAGTAAAAAGAAGGCAAGTTAATTGAACTCATTGGACAACATGTCCACCCTGGGCCTCCTGCATTACCACAATGACATCACCCAAAAGATGCAGGAACAGCATCTCATATTCTGCTTGGGAACCCTATAGCCCAAGGGTATCAATGTGGACTTCACAAACTTCAAAATCTCCCCTTCCCTGACCACACGCCAAAACCAGCCCTGCTAGTCCCTGCCTCCCTAACCATTACTCCCACCTCAAGCCCCACCCCCATCTACTACCCACTACCCTCATCCCGCCCCCCGACCTCTCTGTCCTCCTTGGACTGACCTATCCCCTCCCTAACTCTCCACCTACATTCACCTTCTCTGGCTCTCACCCCACCTCTTCGACCTGTCTGTCTCCTCTCACCCTATCTTCTCCTTTATCCATCTTCTATCCGCCTCCCCCTTTCTCCCTATTTATTTCAGAATCCCCTTCCACTCTCCCATTTCTGAAGAAGGGTCCCGACCCAAAACATCAAGCTTTCCTGCTCCTCTGATGCTGCTTGGCCTGCTGTGTTCATCCAGCTTCACATCGCGTTATCGCTTAGTCAAAAATGATTTGCTGTTCACAGAGGGGCCTCACATGCTATTTCTAATCTGATGGAACATCCCCAAATGGGCAACTTAGTGACTCAGTGGTTATTTCAGAGCCAGGGACCCAGGCTCAATTCCACCCTCAGGTGACTGCCTGCATGGAGTTTGCACATTTTCCCTGTGTCTGCATGAGTTTCCTCTGGGTGCTCCAGTTTCCTCTGGCAGCCCAAAGGTGTGCAAGTTAGCTGGATTGGCCATGCTAAATTATCTGCAGTGTCCAGGGATATGCAGGCTAGATTTGTTAGCCATGAGAAATGAAGGGTTACAGGGATAGGGTAGGGGACATGGGTCTGGGTGGGATGCACTTCAGAAAGACAGTGTGGAATTGATGGGTCAAATGACCTGCTTCTACAGTGACTCTGTGGGCAGTGAGTTTGAATGGGCGTCAAAAGGGATACTTCACTGGTGCTTGTGCTTGTCTGTCCTATCATATTCAGATGCCGTCCCATGAAATTGACAAACACTGATGAAGGTCAGTACTAAACTGCACTGGCAAACACATTTCTACTGGGAATGCTGCTCATAGAGTTTCAGGTACATTTCCCCTTACAAATCAATGAAGACCTAATTCCAACACCAGCAATCAGATAGAGGGACCACAATTTATAAAAGCCAGTCAAAAGTTAATCCATTAGAAAAATGATCGGAATTCTCAGTGACTCCTGTAAAGCTTGCTCTAATAGATTAAAGCCAGCTAGTGGAGACAAAAATGTATCTCAAAATATGTTCATGAAGAAATGTTTTGAATATTGAAACACAATTGTTTAAAAATGTTTTTGTTTATTCATTTTGTTATTTCTCATGGGTTATCAAAATTAATGCATAGCCAATGTGACACAGAGAAAGATGGGAAATTCCTCCAAGCATCTTCTAATTTATGTCACAGTTTCCATCAAAATTGGGCAATGATTCCAGTGCATGTGTAAAACTGGAATTTCTGAGACACTTACGGTGGCAGAGAAGAAAATCCAGACGTAAAATTCAATCCTGGGGAAGAAAAAACTAAATCAATCAAAGTCTTTTTCACACAAATTTGTCAGTTCAAAACTGGAAAAGTTACTGAGGATTTCAAAGCAATCAACCTCAGCAAATTGTCATGCTTCCCCTGCTGCTTCGAGATGTGGAACCTTGGTGGGCAGTTCAACCTTGCCCTGGGATTCTTCATCCACTTTCTGTTTTATCAACTCTGCTTTCTCAGACACATAGTGACTTCATGCCTGGTCCACAATTGATGGTTGCTGCTCCAAGTCCTCAAGTTTGATCCTCCACAAACTCTTGCATGTCTTCAAATCCATTAAACTAGTCAGTGTTTCCTTTGTTGCCTTTTGGCCTGATGCGTCAATATCTTTCCTCCACATTATGAAGCACGTTGAAGGTTCTCTTTGTCTGTTAATAGCAGGACATGTTCGTATTGCTCTGAGAACACAGGCACTTTGCAGTGTGATGTGATGAAAACGTCAAGCATTTTGACAGCTTCCATCAACGGGTAAGTGTAGTGATTGTAATAAGGTCAGCGAGCTGGACCTCATAGAATATGAGTTCCCTGATTAGGATTGTTAATCTGGTCCAATCAGGGAGCCTTGGCTGACAGATATAAGCAGGAGTGTCTGACGTTCTGTAGACTTGGAGAGCTGGCTCTGAAGAACTGAAACTAGTGTCAAGTACTGTGCACATGTAAATAAAGGGTGACTTGGTGATGGGATGCTGGCCTCCATGCAGTTATTTCAGCCAGTTTATAAGATAAAATGTTGGTGTTAGAGTAATAGTTAGTTGAGGCTTTAGGGTTACAGATAGGCTAGGTTATTAATGTGCCACTGGTGGGAGGATGTAGGTTTGGGTTGGTGTGTTTTTGAGTGTGACAATGTGGATATGTTAAACTGTGTTCAAGTTGAGGGTGAGGCTTGCTGGGAGAGACAAGTAGAATACAGTTTTTGTTCCAGGAGTTCAGGCATGGGGTGTGTAGTGCACAGTGGTGAGGTGTCAAGCTGGCAGAGAGGCTGTGTGATGTTATTTAGTCCAGTCGATAGGGTATTTGGAGTTGGGAGTTGCAGTGTCAAGTTGATCATGGTCGGGAGGTGGGCGTGATGGAATTGGGTCAGGCCTGGGTTGATAGCCACCTAGCCTGCACACATATGGGCACTATGGGCAATTTAATACAGCCAATCCACCTAATCTGCACATTTTTGGATTGTGGGAGGAAACCAGTGTATCCGGAAACTATGCAGTCAGGAGATGAATGCACAAACTCCACACACATTGAGGCTGGAATCAAACCCAGGTCCCTGGCATTATAAGCCAGCAGTTCTAACCATCAAGCCACCACGGTCAGGGAATGATTGATAATCAGGAGTCCAGGAGCTTAGGGGATTGGGGAAGGGATAGATGGTTGAAGTTTTTGAGAAGATTTGTAGCTCGGGTTATGGATGAGGTCATAGACATGCTCACCGAGCCGATATGTTTGCTGACATTTCATCACCTTGCTAGGTAACATCATCAGCACGCCTCCAGTGAAACATTGGTATTCTGTCCCACTTGCTATTTATATGCCTTGGTTTGCCGGAGTGGTTGGCATCACTTCCGGTTCTGTTTTTCAGTGGTTTGTATATTGTGCCCAGTCAACGTGTTTGTTGATAGACTTTCGGTTGGAATTCCAGGCCTCCAGGAATTCTCTGACATGTCTCTGTTTGGTTTGAGCTATTATGGATGTGTGTGCCAGTTGAACTCATATCTGTGTGTATCGAGACCAGTGAGAATTGGTCGCGTCTCTTGATTATTAGTTCATGTATCCTTATTGTCAGTTGTCTTCTAGTTTGGTCAATGTAATGTTTCTCACAGTCCCTGCATGGTATTGTATAGATAATGTTCTACACATTATCTGTAAACGTATAGATTGTGGGTACGGGCCTTTATGTTCATCAGTACTGTCGCATGGTAGTTGTTGGTTTGTGGGCTGCCCTGGTACCAAGGAGGCTGAGTAGCCTTGTGATCATCATGATATGTCTCAGATATACGGTGGAGTGACTAGTCTGTCTGACCATGTTGTGGTCTGTCACAGAGGTAACGGCGGATTGTCATTTTTGGGTATCCATTCAATTTTAAAAATCCATATAAATGCTCCTGTCCTGCGCAATTCTGGGTTGCTGCAGTGTGTTGAGGCTCATTTGAATAATGCCTGATGCAGCTCTGTTTATGAGTGTTGGAGCGGTTGCTGGTGTAATTAAGTATCTGGCCTGTATGGGTGGTCTGTCGTATACGCTAGTCTCTAGTTCCCCATCGTCCTTATGTTCTACCATTATGTCTAGGATGGAGGTGTCATTGCAGGATGCATTATGGAAATTTGGAGTGTCAGTTTATTAGTTACTCAGGATTAAGAGTTGGATTTTAATCCTTTAATTTTTTGAAGATAATTATTAATCTAAAGTGAGTCAGAACCTTCTGAGTTGTCAGGCATTGAGGACCCCATCGGAGAATTCAGTGTCCCAAGCTGATTTTTTTTCCCTTTTATTCATTCATAGGATGAGGATGTCACTGGCTAGTCAGCATTTGTTGTCCATCCCTAATTGCCCAGAGGGCAGGTAAGAGTCAGCCACATAGCTGTGGGTCTGGAATCACATGTAGACCAGACCAGATAAGGATGGCAGTTTCCCCTTCCCTAAAGGACATTAGTGAACCAGATGGGTATTCCCAACATTCAGCAATGGATTCGTGGTCACCATTAGACTCATAATTCCAGATATTTATTGAATTCAAATTACACCATCTGCTATGGCAGGATTTGAACCACAGTCCCAAGATCATTTTCTGTTTCCTGGCTTTAACACTCCAGCAATGATACCACGAGGCCATCACTTTCCCTTAATTGTTTTTCTTCTTCCCCTATGAGGAGCTGGTGAGGATAATGTTACCAGAAATCAAAGAAAAGAGTGGGACTCAAGGAATGACCTCCATCCCTGACCTCTGCCTGATTTAGGATATGGCAGAAGGAAGCCAAAGGGAGAGCTATGAGCAAAAGTGTTCATTTACGATTATGTCGGTTATGGGCTTTGTGGGAAACTTATATCAAGCTGTTTATGTCAATCGATTGAGAGAAACAGATTGTTAAAATGAAAATAATCTACTCCAAGAATAATTTATCACTTGAAAATATCTTGTAAATTTCCATTTTCCTGCAGAAGTTACAGCTGGAAGGAAGTCCATACAGGTTTAAGATTTAATTCCCCTTCTCCATCTCCCAGGGCTACATAATGTCAAACTTAAAAATGCCTCATATTTGGCACATTTTAGAAAGAGATAGACCTGTACATTTGATGAAAACAAACCTGTCCATGTATTCGCCAAATCTCAGCAATGAACAGCATGGGGAAAGGCTCCCCCGATCACTATATTTGTAACTTCATAGTATAAATCAAGAAATGAAACCAATTCAAAATATCATTTGTGAAATTGCATCTGGTCCTTTTGAACACTTTGGTAATCTTGCTACTGAGAGTAATCAGAGGGAGTATTCTGATACCGTGATGCTGTTAATACAGCAGTTATCTCTCCATGTCATCATTTGCCAGCAGCTTTAACAGACACCGCATAATGGGCTATGAGCTGGCTGAGGTAGTAGACTTTAAAAGTCTTTTGAATCTGGATACTGGCCTGAGAGCCCTCAGTCAGTCCAGGCAAGGAGATGAGATTTCTCCAGTGATAGAGTCAGTAGTCAATAAGGGTGACAGTTTTTCAAGATGAGAATCAAATCAGCCAGCAAAAGATAAATCATTTGAATAAATTTATAACTCTAATTGAGCAAAATAACAATTACAATCTCTATGCCACACGCAGTTTACCTGCTAAGCATGCACTTTTATGAAAATTGATGGATTTAATTTTCTGTATTTCAGTATAATTTCACTATTACTGACATTGTAATTATATTAACCATCTGGGCAACATGGCTCAGTGTTTAGCATTGCTGCCTCACAGGGCCAGAAACCTGGGTTTGATTCAAGCTTTGGTGACTGTTTTGCCCATTCTCCCTGTGGTGCTGTGGTTGGTCTGGTTTCTCTCTACTGCCCAAAGATGTGCAGGTTACGTTGATTGGCCATGGGAAATGTAGAGTTACAGGGATAGGATTAGACTGTGGGTCTGGGTGGGATGCTCTTTGGAGGGTCAGTGTGGGCTTTATGGGCCGAACAACCTGCTTCCAAACTGTACTTCTATTATAACAAAATGTAGAGCTGGATGAACAGTCCCCATTAACAACTATTCACACTCCCAGCCTGATCGTTATCAACTCCTTTATCTATCCATCTCTTCTTCTCCCTCTTCTCTCTCTTTCGGCTCTATCCTTTCTTTTACTCCCTACCCCACCCACCTCCCTATTTTCTACATTCGAGCTGATGTTTCTTCAGCCACCATCACCTTCTAAGGAAGGGTCACTGGACCTGAGATGTTAACTGATATTTTCTTCTCAGATGTTGCCAGACCTGCTGAGCTTTTCCAGCAACTTCTGTTTTTGTTACTGCGATGAGAGCAGTGATGAGAGAGTTTAGTTACATGTAGAGGGACTGGAAAAGTTGACAGATAAAATTGAGTGGCTTCATTAGATGTGATCAAAATCATCAATAATTTTGAACAAATCGGGCAAAACTGTTTTCAGTGGCAGACGGGACAACAGCTAGAGAATTCAGATTTAAACTAATTTTCAAATGAACCGGAGGTCACATGAAGAAACTTACATTTATTTACACAGCATGGCATCAAAGGGTGATGGAAGCACACACATTGGCAACACTCAAACATTGATTGGACAAGTAAATGAAAGGGAAGCACTCTGAACTGTAAGGAAATGGCATTGATGTCAGACAAATTGCATAATTTTAGCAAAGGGTGAGGGTAGTTACAATTGGCCAAATAACCACCATGAGGCATGAGAGCAGAAGTATGCCATTCAGACCATTGAACTTGCTCCAGTGTTCAATGAAATTTTGGATGATTTGATCATCCTCAACTCTACTTTTCAGCCTTTACCCCATAACTCTTGGTTACCTTACTGATTAAACATTTGTCGATGAGCCTTGAATATGCTTAATGACCAGCATCTGCAGCATTCTACCATAAAGAATTCCATAGATTTACCATCCTCTCAGTGAAGAAATTCCTCCTCACCTGTCTTACTCAGATTTGTGTGCTCTGGCCCGAGACTCTCCCAGAAGGGGGAAACAATCCATCCACACCCGCCCTATCAAGCCCCTGAAGAATCTTGCATGGATCAATAAGGTGCCTTTAATTCTCCAAAACACCAATGTCTCTTCAAACCCCTCTATATTTGTAAATACCTCCATATCCGAATCAACCTCATGGCCTTCTCTGGAATGTGTCCAATGCCAATGCATATTTCCTCAGTTAAGACATCCAGACAGTTCAGAGTATTCCAGCTGTGGTATAACCAGTGCCTTATACACTTTTAACAAGACCAGTGGAAGGTCAGGAGAATTTAGAGCTGCTATTTGACAATAATGAATACATTATATGAGATTAAAGAAAAAAACTTGAGGCTGGCGTTAGTGAATCACCTATTCATGACAAAACAGTAAAATGGAGTGCAGGAAAGCTCCATTGCAGGTAGGCATTCCTTCCTGTCCAATTTTTCTGCATTCATATTACCTGGATCCCAGTTTTAGGAACAGTAATACTTGCCTCGGAAAATGCTTTAAGTAGAGACCTAGCACGTGTACCGAGAAAATATTTCATAAATGGAAGCTTCATTGGAAAAACCACTTCAGAACTGAATGTGGATGTTTTAATTTCAAGGTAGGCTTTGGTGTAATAGCAAGGTCACTGGACTAATGAATCCAGAAATGCAGACAAACGTTTATAGGTTGCAGGTTAAAATTCCAACATGACAGGTGGCCATATTTAAATCTGGAATTTTAAAAGAAATTCTAACCTAACGCCAACATTTTAAGCGCTGTTGATTGTCGTGAAAATCCTTCTGGTTCACAAGTGTCATTTAGGGAAGGAAACTTGTCACCCTTACCTGGTCTGGCCGAGATGTAACCTCAGATCCACAGCAAAGTGTACAGCACTTAATTTTTCCGAGAGCAAATTAAACATGGGCAATGAAAGTTTTCCTAGCCAGTAGCGCCTAACATGTCATGAACAGATTCAAACAAAATTCAGAGCAAAAAAAAGGAAAAAGACACAGATACAAGGAAGAGCTTAACATGTGGAATGACCTGGAACCTCCTGAAAAAGAAAGGAGTGAAATTGACAGGTAGCCGGAAACTTTCTCCAATCCGGTAGGATAATCAAAGAAATAAATAAATTTGGGAGAGTCTCTGTCAGTGGAATGTCAATTGAAGAAAGAAGGCAGAAAATATTAAACGTAGATATTGTGATACCATTAATGTACAATAATTGGAATCATGCTGTATCACTGTCATGAACCTTTTCAAGTTTTATTTTTGATTAAAATTGAGTGCCCCATTGTTACAAATCTTGGTGTTCAAAATTTCAATTGAATGGTAATTTTATCTTATTCACAAATGCAGTACAAATACTTGTCAGCTGTGTTCAATATTTCTTTAATTAACAAGAGACGCGGCATTCTTTCCTTTCTGGTTACCCGTGAAGCACAGCAAATATGCAAGTCCAAGTGTTTTGGGACGGGAACCTTCCATATATTGTTGAAGCCCTGAATGCCTAACAGAAAGTCACAGGGATAAATAGTCACAGACACCTGTTTTGTCACTCTTAACAAAATGTCCAAGCAGAGGTCATTGAAGCACAGAGATAATAGGAACTGCAGATGCTGGAGAATCCGAGACAGCAAGGTATGGAGCTGGATGAACACAGCAGGCCAAGCAGCATCTCAGGAGCACAAAAGCTGATGTTTCAGGCCTAGATCCTTCATCAGAAAAGGGGGAGGGGGAGAGGGTTCTGAAATAAATAGGGAGAGAGGGGGAGACAGATCGAAGATGGATAGAGGAGAAGATAGGTGCAGAGGGGACAGACAAGTTAAAGAGGCAGGGATGGAGCCTGTAGAGGTGAGTGTAGGTGGGGATATAGGGAGGGGATAGGTCAATCTGAGTGGGGAAAGCCCAAACACACCTTCCAGGTGAAGCAGCACTTCACCTTTACTTCCCAGAATCTAGTCTACTGCATTTGCTGCTCAGAATGTGGTCTCCTGTACATTGGGGAAACAAAGTGTAGACTTGGTGGCCACTTCACAGAACATCTACGTTCTGCTCGCAAAAAAGACCCTGAGCTTCCTGTTGCCTGCCACTTCAACACACCACACTGCTCCCTGGCAAACATCTCTGTCTCTGGCTAGCGACAGTGTTCCAGTGAAGCTCAACACAACCTGAAAGAACAAGGGGGCCTTGTTGGATAGGACTTCATTCAACCACATTTAGATTACTGCGTACAGTTCTGGTCACCACATTACCAAAAGGATATGGATGCTTTGGAGATGGTGCAGAGGAGATTCACCAGGATGTTGCCTGGTATGGAGGGCACTAGCTATGAAGAGAGGATTATTTACATTCAAAAGATGAAGTTTAGGGGGGATCCGATTCAGGTCTACAAAATCATGAGCGGTATAAATAGGGTGCATAGCAAGAAGCTTTCTCCCAGAGTGGGGGACTCAATTACTAGGAGTCATGATTTCAAGGTGAGAGGGGAAAAGTTTAAGGCAAATATGCATGGAACGTTCTCTACGCAGAGGGTGGTGGCTGCCTGGAACGCGATGCCAGCAGAGTGGTGGAGGTGGGCACAATAGCGCCATTTAAGGTGTATCTGGACAGATACATGAATTGGCAGGGAGCAGAGGGATACAGATCATTGGAAAATAGTTGAAACGTTCAGATCAACGAGATCAGCTGAGGCTTGGAAGGCCAAAGGGCTTGTTCCTCTCCGATAATTTTCATTGATCTTTGCTCTTTGTTCTTTGAACACCTCATTTTCCACTTGGGGATCCTCCAGCCTTCCAGACTCAATATTGAGTTCAATAATTTTAGGGCTCAAATTCTCCCATGAGGTAGCCCCCTGCCCCACACACCAAGCCTTGTTATCATAGCCTGCCATGACACACCACCTGTTGTTTGGGCTCTTGGATACTGGGGAGGGAGGAGGAAAAAGGACAAGTGTTGCACCTTCGCCGGTTACAGGGGAAAGTGCTCTGGGGCCCTGGGGTGGTGGGCTGTTGGGGGTGAAGGAAGTGTGGATCATGGTGTCCCAGAGGGAATGGTCCCTGCGGAAGGTGGACAAGGGAGGGGAGGAGAATATGTGTTTGGTGGTGGCATCTTGCTGGATGTAACGGGAGGGCCCTGTCAACAACGGTGCTGGAGAATCCTTGGTTGAGCAAGAAGGTGGATGTTTTGGAGGGTCCCTTGTGAAAATGGGCCTCATCTGAACATGTACAACAGAGGCGAAGGAACTGAGAGAATGGGATAGTCTTTACAGGAAGTAGGGTGTAAGGATGATTTTTCTTCCCTTTCTCTCACTCACTTTTTCCTCTTTCTCTGCATTTTCCGTTTTCTCTCTGTCTCTTTCATCTTTCCCTCTCTTTACTTCTTTCTCTATCTCATTTTTTCTTCTTTCTCTCTCTCGCTCTTTCTTCTGTTTCTTTCTCTCTTTGTTTTTTCTCTTTCATTTTCTCCTTGTTCTCTCTCTGTCTTTCTTCTTTCTCTCTCATTTGCTTTTCTCTCTCTTTCACTTGTTCTCCCTTCTCTCCTATCGCTCTCTAGTTTACTTCTTTTTTCTCTCTTTTTCTTCTTTGTCTCGCTTGTTTTCTTCTTTCTCTCTCTCTTTTCCTTCTTTAGCTCTCTTCTTTCTCTCATTTTTTTCCTTCTTCTCTCTTTTTCTTCTTTCACTCATTCTCACTTTTTCATCTTTTCCTGTCTCTTCTTTCTATCTTTCTTCTACCTCTCCCTCTCTGTCTCATTTCCTTCTTCATCTTTCTCTCTTACTTATTTCTCACTCTTATTAACTTCTTTCTTTATGGTTTTCTTCTTTCATTCATTTTTCTTCTATTCTCTTTTCTCGCTCTCTCTTCTTTTTCTCTCATTTTTTTCTTTCTGTCTTTCTTACTTCTTTCTCTCTTTTTTCTTCATTTGCTCTTTTTCTTCTTTCACTCAACCTCTCCTTTACTTAAACTTTCTCTTCTTTCTCTATCTCAATCTCTCTTCTTTCTCCCTCTCTTTCTTCTTTCCCTCCCTGTCTCTCTCACTTATCCTTCTTCCTCTATCTCTCTCTTCCTTCTTTCTCTCTCTCTTTCTTCTTTCTCCCTTTCTCTCGTTTTACTCTCTCCTTTACTTCATTCTCTCTTTTTCTACTTTCACTCAATCTCTCTTTTTCTTCTTTCTCTGTCACTTCCTTCTCACTCTCTCTTTTCCTTCTTCCTTTCTCTGTATTTCTTCTTTCTCACACTCTTTATCGCCTTTCTTTGTGTTTTTCTTCTTTTTTTCTTCATTTTCACTCTGTATGTTTCTTCTCTTTCTCTCCCTCTCGTTTTCTTCTTTTTCTGCTTTGTTTTCCTCTGTCTCTCTGTCTCATTTCCTTCTTCTTCTATCTCTTTCTTCTATCTCTCTTCTTTCCCTCTCTTTCTCTTCTGTCTCTCGCTCTCTTTCTTCTTTCTCTCTCTTGAGCTTGTCCTCACCATCAACAACTTCTCTTTTAACCCCTCTTATTTTCTTCAAGTAAATGGGGTTGCCATGGGTACCCGCATGGGCCCTAGTTATTCCTGTCTCTTCGTGGGATGCATGAAACATTTCTTGTTCCAATCCTATTCCGGCCCCTACCTACAACTCTTTCTCTGATACATCGATGATATCATCGGTGCTGCTTCCCTCCTTTCAACTGGACTATCTCTGATTCCTCCCTTCCCTTCCTCCCCATTTCTGTTCACATTTCTAGGGATAGACTGGACACTAACATCCACTGTAAACCCACTGACTCCCACAGCTACCTGGACTATAAATCTTCACATCCCACTTCCTGTAAATGAACCATGCCATTCTCTCAGTTCCTCCAACTCCATTGTAGATGTTCAGATGAGGACAACTTCCACACAAAAATGTCCACCTTCTTCCTCAACTGAGGATTGTCCAGCTCCATTGTCGACAGGGTTCTTAACCAGGTCTGACCCATTCCCACACTTCCAACCTCACCCCTTCTCTTCCCTCCTACAACAGCAATAGGATCCTCCTTGTCCTTACCTACCATCCCAACAGCATCCACATCCAAAAGATCATCAGATGTGAGATCCCACCAACAGACACATTCCCCTCCCTTCCCTTGTCCACCGTTCACAGAGATCGTTCCCTTTGGGACATCCAGGTCCACTATTCCTTCACCCCCATCCAGGCCCCCACAGCCCTAGGCACCTTCCCCTGTAACTGGCCAAGGTGCACCACCTGCCCATTTACCTCCTCCATCCCCAGAATCCAAGGGCCCAAACATACCTTCCAGGTGAAGCAGCACTTCACCTGCACTTCCCAGAATCTTGACTGCTGCATTCGCTGCTCACTATGTGATCTTCTCTACATTGGGAAAATGAAGAGTAGACTGCGTGACTGCTTCGCAGAGTATCTATGGTCTGCTCGCAAAAATGACCCTGAGTTACCTGTTGTCTGCCACTTTAACACACCACTTTGTCCCCTGGCTAACATCTCTGCCTCTGGCTTGCTGCGGTGTTCCTTCGACCCCCAATGCAAGCTGAAAGAACAACCCCTCACTTTCTGCTTGGGGACTCTACAGCACTCCGGACTCAATATCGAGCTCAATAATTTTAGGGCCTAAACTCCCCCATGCCCCAGCCCTCCACCCCATACACCAGGCCTTGTTACCACATAGCCTGCCATTACACATCCCTTGCTGTTAGTTAATAATAGTCCCCATTAACAATTGTTCACCCTTCCGGCCTGATCATTATCAACTCCTTTGTCTGCCCAAATGTTCTTTTGTCTTTTTAGGCTCTATCCTATCATTTACTTCCTACTCTTTCCTATTTTCTGCATATAAACTGATGTTTTCCCAGCCACCATCAATTCTTAGGAAAGGTCACTGGACCCGAAACGTTAACTCTGAATTTTCCTTCAGAAATGCCGAGCTCTTCCAGTAACTTTGTTTTTGTTCCTGATTTACAGCGTCTGCAGTTCTTTTGGTTTTTATATTATCCCAGTTAACTTCACCTGAGTTATCTTGGAGACCTACGTAAAGCATGATGCACAGAAATAAGCACAATACTCCAGCTGTGGCTAACCAGTATATACAGAAACTTAACACACTTTTTTCCATTACTTTTTCGATTCTATTCCTCTGTTGATGAAGTCAAGAATTCTATTTTGTTTTTATAGACTTATTTTCACAGCACTAGTTGAATAGCCTATTTGTTTACTCACACACCTGAGTTTCTCTGTTCTTATGTTCTTTTAAAATTAAAATTCACTTGCATTTCAAATCCCCATATTCTTCCTTTCACAACTGAGATCAGTTAGCATTTAATTTTTTGGTTTCATGACATGTGAGCATTGCTGCCAAGGCTAGGATTTGATGTCAATCTCCAATTGCCCTTGAACTGAATCATTTAGCTAAACGTAGTTAAAAGTCAACCACATTGCTGTGAGTCTGAAGTTACACATAGCCCAGGCCAAGTCAAGATGAACATTAGAAAAACAGAAACAGAAGTTGCTGGAAAAACTCAGAAGGTCTGGCAGCATCAGTGAAGAAAAAAAATCAGAGTTTACATGTTCAGGTCTGGTGACCCTTCCCGGGTCCAATTGTTTTTTTCTTCACAGATGCTGCCAGATGTGCTGAGCTTTCCCAGCAATTTCTGTTTTCATTCCTGATTTACAACATCCTCAGTTCTTTCAGTTTTTAAATAGAAAAACAGATGCACTTTTGTTAGAATCGATTAAAGTTTCATAGTCCCTAATACTGAG
Organism: Stegostoma tigrinum; assembly: GCF_030684315.1. Taxonomy (NCBI): domain Eukaryota; kingdom Metazoa; phylum Chordata; class Chondrichthyes; order Orectolobiformes; family Stegostomatidae; genus Stegostoma; species Stegostoma tigrinum. The sequence goes on along the minus strand of NC_081358.1, from coordinate 106,931,310 downwards.
AGTAACATTTCAATTTCAGCTTTTTATAACATTAAAATAAAATGTAACGTCTCCATGGGCATTGGCTGCTTTATTAAACTAATCCTAATTTCACTATGCCATTGTCTCCCTGAGAGATGTCTGAAAGAGTGGATTGTGATTCTAATTTTATTTCTAATGCAGCAGGGAAGTCAACGTCTCAATTTCTTAAAGTGAATTTTTATAATAACCAATAATTTTCATGGCATTGTGTTTTTTTCTGGCAAGACATTAATGATGAAAATGATGTGTGACAGAAGCTTCGATGCATTTGATAAGATTAATATCACAGGTAATAAAAATTTCCAGGGCAACCTTCAGCATAATTTTTGGTCAAGTATCACGTTATATATTCTTATTCGATGGATTATATCATCATGTGGTATTTAATGGAGGTGACAAGTATCTTGCACATTGTCAATTAAAGGGAAAGGTTATCAGTGGCTGTTGCCATTTCCTCCCAATGTTGGGGGTTTAGTGTTGTTTCTGGATACCTAACCCCAAGCGAGCAGGTTGGGTTGGGTGGTGGGGGTCACTGGGAAGGGGATTAGCAAAAGGGTGAAAATGGGACCTCTCAACTGGGAAGTAAATGTCATTGAATGAAGAACCTATTACTGGGAACCTGCAAGCAACTTTCAGAGGATTGCTTTTGACCCTGTCTATACAGCAGTATGACATCTGCTGAACTAATTCCTGTAATGCAAGAGTAAAATATTTTAAGTATGGCTATCCCACTATGTATATATTGATCAGTTAGCTTTCCTTGATTTCCTTCAATTGAGAGATTAGTCAGAGAGTTCCATTCTACCATTTACTATAAGCTTACCTTCACTTCTCAGTATACATGTTAGGGAATTCCTGTTATTTTCACGTAGTATAAGATTGACGTTTGCTGCAATCCCATAAATAGGGCCAGAGCCATTCGTTAACTGTCCAGGTTTGACGCTAAAAAAGGTGCATCCAGCCCTTCTAGCTGGACAATGGCTGCTCTGAACATATCATTCCTAGCTGTATAATGAGTAAACTCATAAATAGTCATAAGGAAATCATTTTTGAATGTAAAAATTGCTTGCCTCAAGGTAAGGTAATTGGCAGATTTGAGTAACAGTTCTGTGAAACAGTTAGTTTTACCTACCATGTTGCTACGCAGGACTAATAAGTGCAGTGCACACTATGAACAGGATGCTGCAACAAAACCAAAATGACATTCTGCCAGCGCACAAATGAGTAATGTTTTGTATGAATTTCCACTCCAGCATGACATTAACAAGCAAATTGCTCATCAAACTCAACGAGTCATTCTTGCAATTCTCAATATACACTGTTTAACATTAGAGGTGATTGTGCAATTAGACAACGTTGACTAAATAATTCTGTGTGCTAAGAATTATGCTGGAAAATGATATAAAAGCTGTCATTTGGGCTTGCAGTATTCCTACTTCCACATGCTGGAATCTGCATCCATTAATACATAGGCCCTATTCTATTCACACAGAATTAACACATATACAAATTGAATCTGTTTTAATCTAACAAACTCACACAATACCTTGACCAACTACAGTCAACTTTCCTCTTTTAAATCTAATTTGAGCTCAGCAGTTAGCCGTCAGGCATCATCTAATTTGGCACACTCTCCAGAGTAACATATCTACCAATCAGAATCAACTTGCCAAACGAACAATGGTCTATTTTCATACTTTTCATATTTCTAAGGCAGAGGTGGATTGAATCTTAATAAACAAAGAAGTGAATGATTATTGAGGTAATCAGGAATGTCAATTTGAGCTTATCTTTTCGACTGTCAAGACAAACTCAAGGAGGTGATTGGCCTACCCCTGCTCCTTGTCCATACGTACGTTATGCTTTTCCAGTATTAAAATGTCGCCTTCCTTTCACATTAATAGTCTTGTAAATTGACCTGATGAGTGCAAGGTGAAAGACTTGGGCAAAATGTGTTCTTTTTTCAGCTGCTCTCAAGATTAAATTGTTATTAAGAATATGAAGAAATCAATGGCTATAAATATTCACTCTAAGCTATTCTGCCTAATTCTTTCTCTATCTTGCATGACACCTTGAGATTGAGTGAACCTCATTGTAGTCTCTAATATTACCCATTTTAGAACAATTACACAACAATGCTCCGCTGTTAAAATAAAAGATGGAAGTCAATACATTGACCAAATTCTGTACAAATAGTTAATTAGAGGAAACGATCTCCTTTCCTGCCACACCAACCCTGCAATACTCATCCCCACCCTACCTCCAATTTTCCCAACACTTAGCCATCACCCCAGTTGATTTGGAGACAAAGTAAATGTAGAAATCGTTGAGACACTTCAAAGTAATTTAAAGAGCCATAACTAAAGATTGCAGACAAATCCTCACAAATGAATGACCTTAAAACTGTTTCTATCTTGTGATGAGACACTCACTGAATACAAAAGCTCCTTCAAAAAGGCCTGAACAAATATCTGATGGAGGGCTCACAGTTGTTTAAATCAAATATCCTTTCTCCCTTCCATATTTTCACATTTTAGCATAAAATTTTCCATCATTTTGTCTATTTAGGGTGGGGTGTCATATCCATTTCAGTTGGGCAATGTTTTCCTAAAAGAACCATATTTCAGAGAGATTCTCCAGTTGATTGTTCGAAACAAAATGAGGAATGGGAGGGACGGAATGCCTATATCTGAAGTCTTCAACAAAGTTCAAATATCCATCCAATCTAGATTTGACAAATCCATGTAACAAGTTAACCATTTCTAACAGATGCTGACAAACCAGTTTGAAATTCCAACATAGATAACAAGGTGTAGAGCAGAAATTTCTGAAAAAGGGCCTAGGCTCGAAACGTCAGCCTTCCTGCTCCTCTGATGCTGCTTGGCCTGCTGTGTTCATCCAGCTCTACAGCTTGTTATCTCAGATTCTCCACCATCTGCAGTTCCTACTATCTCTCGATATTCCAACACGTTGTTTAATATTTCTTTTCGAATTCAGTTCAAATAGGAATGATTAGAAACAAAAACAAAAACAGGCCGCTGACTCACTATCATCCATTTTACACTATTGCCCAAAGCCAGTCTTACATTCCTAGCAAATATGATTATTCAAACACTTTATACATACTATGATCCACACTTACATGACATTTTCACACATCCAGAATGATGTTAGGAATGAAGAGTAAACCATATCCAAAGTAAGTGAGCATATCATACTAAAAAAGAAGAACATAATAACAATCAGGTAGACCGTATAGCAGATTTTTGAATTGAAAGAAAAGTTATTACTTCAGTTCAAATAAATTCTATCAAGACTGTAACTCATACCTGTCAACACATTTGTGAGTACTCCATTAAAATATTCCACTAGAATTCAATAACCTTTTGGGGGAAAAAAATCAATCTAACTCTTCAAGGTAATTTAAAGAGCCATGAATAAAGATTGCAGACAAAATCAGCTACTCTCCTCACGATTAAAACACTTTCTATCTTGTGATGAGATATTCACTGAATATGAAATGGATTCAGTTAATTATTGATCTCAAGTGATTCTGTTATAAATATTTGATTATGAGACAATGATTAGTTGTTCATTTCAACGTTAATAGTTCTCTGGAGAAAAAAAAACACTGTTTAGTTTGTGACATGATTAGAATTTCTCATGTGACGGAGAAGTAGTCAGATTTGCAAATAGAACAGTAACAGAAAATAGACAAAGTAGCAAAGAATGTAGATTAGGATAAAATGCCAGATGTAATTTATTTGAATTTACAAAAGAGTTTGATTAGGCCCTGTGTAATGGACTAATAAATAATGTCTGAGTGAAGTTAGGATATTGGCTTGGCTCTCAAGGGATTGCAGCAAAGGTCTACCAGGCTGATTCTGGGGATGGCAGGTCTGATATGTGAGGAGAGATTGACTAAGTTGGGATTGTTTTCACTGGGGTTCGTACAAATGTGGTGGGGGTGGATGGGGAATCTCACAGTGACTTACAAAATTCTAACAGGACTGAACAAGGTAGATGCAGGGAAGATGCTCCTGATGGTGGGTGTGTCTAGAACCAGAGGTCACAGTCTGAGAATTCAGGTAGATGATTTAGGATGGAGATGAGGAGACATTTCTTTGACCGAAGAGTGGTGACCCTGTGGGAAGTTGTTGATGCTTAAACATTGAATGTATTCAAGAGGTGACTAGATATAGCACTTGAGTGAACTGGATCAAAGATTATAGGGAGAGATCAGGATTAGGCTATTGAGTTGGATGATTGTCCATGATCGTGAAGAATGGTGGAGCAGGCTCGAAGGGATGAATGGCCTCCTCCTGCTCCTATCTTCTCTGTTTCTATGTTTCTATGAGCAGAGTGGATGGCAAACTAGCTGAAAGACTTCTGAATTCATAATTTAAGTGTTAGAGGCTTTTTGATGGCCAAGTATAAGAAGTGAAGTTTGAAAATAATTAACACTGAGACAATCATTCATTATTTTATACACGACTAAGATTTTGGAATTAAAATTTGAAGGCAGAAATGTTTATGGGTTTGAGCGACATAGGCTATGGGAGGTATGTGGCAGAATTGGTCAAAGATAGCCCAGCTTGACATTGAGATCACCTTATTTCATTTTACATGCTTTTCAAAAATGGAACGGAGAGATTCTCATCAGATATCAGGCTTGTTAAACGCTTTGTTATCACTATAACTTTCCTCAGTAATATTCACTCTCAAATCAAACTCATCAAGAAGGTCAACATCGGGAAAACCTGACAAGGAAAGCAGAGTGCTTATATGGTTAATTCCCTACCATCCAGAATTGGAAATATATTACTTTACCCCCACAGCTGCAAGGTCAAAATTCCTGGAATTTCCTCCTTAACCCACTGTGGCTTTGAGGAGTCAGGAAGTGAATTACTCACTGCTGGATTCCTAGATTCTGATCAGTTCTTAGACTCTTCATGTTCGTTATAAAGCTGGTATTTAACCATCCTATATAGCCACTATATTAAAGTGGCTGGTCCAGTTCAGCTTCTGGTGAATGGTAACCCCCTGAATTTTGCAGCTGGAATGATGGTGATGCCATTGAATGTTAAGGGGTGATGATTATCTTGGACATAGTCATCGCTTGACATTCATAAGGCACAAACATCTCTTGCCACTTGTCAGCCAAGACTCGGTGTTGTTACATTTGTAAAAGGATTGCTTCAAAGTCTGAGGCATTGCTACAGCATTTGGACTGAAAGCAACTCACCACCATTGCCTAAGTCATTGGTAGCTCCAGTTTTGCCAACGAAGCAATCCTATCTATAGGGTTAGAACTGCAGGAGGTCCAAAGGCGCGAGCAGTACCTAAAGCCATGTGCACCCTTTTATTTTCCGATTGCAGGTGATCTTTTTCAGCTCTGTGTGAAAGCCTTGATGCATGAAACCTCCTGTTTGCCCATTAATTGCCATGGGATAGTGTGGCAAAGAATGAGCACCTACACAGAGAGGCTTAGAATCATATGCATGAAAATTATAGCCTGCAAAATTTGTGGATACAGGAAGATGATTGTACAATTTTCAGAAACGTTCACACCATCTCAGACATAGAAGCAGTCCTTTTACAAATGCAACAATATCGAGTCTTGGCTGACAAGTGGCAAGAGATATTTGTGCCTTATGAACGTCAAGCGATGACTATTTCCAAGATAATCATCATTCCTTAACATTCAATGGCATCACCATCATTCCAGCTGCAAAATTCAGTGGGCTACCATTCACCAGAAGCTGAACTGGACCAGCCACTTTAATATAGTGGCTACATAGAATGATTAAATACCAGCTTTATAAAGAATATGAAGACTACAAGAACTGATCAGAATCTAGGAATCCAGCACTGAGTAATTCACTTCCTGACTCCCCAAAACCTGGCCACTATCTAAATGGCACAAATCCAGAGTGATGGAAAATTCCCCTCTTGCCTGGTTAAGTGTAGCTCCAGCAATACTCAAGAAGCTGAACACTATTGAGGACAAAGCAGGCCAAGTGATTGGCAACACATCCACTACCTTTGCCATTGACATTCAGCAGTATATACCATCTACAAGATGTACTGCAAAAAAAATCATCAAGGTTTCTTTCAAATCCATGGCCATTTCCACCTTGAGGGAAAAGGACCTATCCCAAGGAAAAGACATACAGGGGAACACCATCACCTGCAAGATCCAATCTGCATCCCTACCATCCAGAATTGGAAATATATTGCTATTCCTCCACTGTTGTTCGATCAACATTCCTGGAATTTCCTCCTTAACCTACTGTGGCCCCTGCTACAGCACTTGGGCTGAAAGCAGCTCACCACCCTTGGAATATTGCCTACAGTTCTGGTCACCATTCTACCAGAAGAATATGGATGCTTCGAAGATGGTACAGAAAAGGTTTATCAGGAAGTTGTCTGGTTTGAAGGATATTAGGTATGGAGAAAGGTTGGATAGAATGGGTTTATTTTCAGTGGAAGGCAGAAGATTGAGGGGCGACCTGATAGACGTTTGTAAGATTGTAAATGGCATGGATCGAGTGAAAAGCATGAGACTTTTTCCCAGGGTGGAGGTGTCAATTACGACGGGACATAGGTTCAAAGTATGAGGTTGGGGGCGGCAGGTTAAAAGAAGATGTGTGAGGCAAGTTTTTCACACAAAGGGTGGTAAGTACCTGGAACGTGTTGTCAGAGGAAGTGGTGGAAGCAGTCACCATGGCAGCATTCAGGAAGTACCTGAATGAATATGTGAACAGAAAGGGAATAGAGGGATATGGATCTGGTGAGTGAAGGCAGTTTTAATAGTGTAGGGTAAAATGTGTCAGCGCAGTCATGGAGGGTTGAAGGTTCTGTTCCTGTGCTGCCTTGTTCTTTGTTTACCATTTTATGACAGGCAGCTAAGGAGGGCCAATAAATGTTGGCCTAGCTGGAGATGCCCAAATGCCATGAATGACTGTTTTGTAAAGGTTCAGCATGAAATTTGTTGTCTTACACATTGAATGTTATCATTTCCAAAGGCATGGAAGAAAACAGTGCAGTTGTAACAGTGGGGCACTGGGCGATCAGCAGAATGTCTGACACATGTCTGCCTGTCTCTGCAGCAGCAAATGGGCAGTGGAAAAAGCAACAGATGGAATGCCCTCTTGCTGACCAGCTGCGTTCCCCAGCTATCCAGTACCAATCAGCACCACTTGCAATCATGGGTGTTGCTGGCAAAGCCAAGGAACTCAGGCCACAGATGAGCAAGGCCAGAGGCAGATTTTCTGTGGGAGTGAGGGCTCGAAGGCTATTTGAAAGAAAGGATGTGATTCTCAGTAAGTGTTTCCCCACTCTCCAGAGCCTTATCCTCAATCAGATACGGAACACCTTTGAATGAGAGACCCTTTCCCCAGCTACCAACATCAATCACCCACTTGAGGAACACACAGAAACGTTGATGGGCGTAGTTCTCATGCAGTGTGTTCTCCCCTGTCACCTCTGCTGTTTGAGTGCCAGTGGCAGTGGTATGAAGATAGGGGTTATTTGTCCACTTAAAGGACTCAAATAGCATCTTGGCAGGTAAGTGGTCCACAAGATTTCCCACAGATTTAACCTAAAGTTGTACATTGCCGGATCTATTTAAAATCACCATAGGTGACATGGGTGGACAGTGGACTCCCCAAGTTACAACCTCCCACTCCATCAAATGCTTACTCTGCTTCCAAATTGAGGAGGTGGGGGAGTGGGGTCAGAAGATGGGTGGGGGCCAGGAGTGCTGGTGGGTACATTGTGGTGGTATGGGAGGTTGGTGTCCGTTAAGTTCTCTTCATGGAATAACTTACAGTTGATTGTTCGGTCTTCTGGTCAAATCCTCCTGGGCTTCTCTTATAGCACTCTAACCTGGTGATACAGAAAATTTATTTCTTTCGATACTCACCCAATTTGCTTCACAAATCATTGATTGATATGTCTCCTGACCTTGTGTGTAGCTAGTGCCACATCATTGTCTCCCATAGCGTAAAAATATTCTGTAAAAACATCCAGCAACTCTTGCTCAGAACCTTGAATCTAGCTTCCTTGTCCTTGTGCCAGTTGGAACAGTTTTTCACTTTTATCTAATCAAAACTTGTATGCGTCCATCAAATCTTCCCTCAATTCTCTTATCGTCTTTTCTTGTTTTAAATGCTGTTGCAAATGTCCCTGCTGCTTTAATATAAATATTGGTACAGATGCATTGAAAGAGAAGTTCAACAAACATCTACCGGAGAAGAGAAGAAAGGATTATGCAGATAGAATTTAATGAAGAACAATGGGGTATGTGTCTGTGAGGTACAGTTGTTAGTATGGAATTTCCTGCTCTGTATTTCTCTTGAGGCCTGGATAAAATGACTACTCATTTGTTACATTACAATTTTGGAAACAATCATGGATGTTGAAGCAGTGAACTAACTTAGCTTTAGCACCCTGGATTCTTGTTAGATGCCTACAATGGCCATTACTTACGTATGAGGACTCTAATTCTCATTTCCATCAGCTTCAATGGTTCAAAGGCGTATGAAGGGAAACACATCACTGCTTGAAATAAAATGTTGAGTCTTCCTGATACACTGGCTTACACTGAATTCCCAAAAAAATCACTGAAGCAAATTACCTGGTCATCTTCCTAATTGCTATGTGAAAGTGATTGTCGTGTTTCCTTACACTGTTCTAATGACTACTTTTCAAAAGTGCTTAATTGCCTTGAGGTGCTACATATAGGTGCCACATAAATGCTAGTCCTTTATGCAGAGGTCAGATAATTTAGCACAATCCAAGGCATTGAAGAATGAAAACTACCTTTCAGGAAGTTTTAACTGCCTCTATCATGCCCTAATTTATTTGGTATGAATCCGTACTGTGCTAACTTCTAAATAGATTCTGCAATCTACAGTTTTACAATCTGCTTGTGAGGTTTTGTTCCTCAGGTTGAAGGAGGCCTGCAGTTTTATCCAGTTTATGCAGATGACTCATCCTTTTTTTATTGGGTTGGCTCAGCAACTGAAAATATACAAGCCACTCAGATGATTTGATCATAAATAGTTGCATTCTGAGTTATGATTTCTTCAGCATTCCAATCTATTTAACACATCCTGTGAGCAGGTTTTCAAAGATTTGTTAATTGCAATTGAGTACTCCAACAAGGTGTCATCCTTGTCAAGTGCTGATCATTGTGTTGTCTTGAGATGGTGAACGTGCTGAATGTTTATTTTGTCCAGCCTTCAAAGCAAATTTGATTGGTGGATCTATCACTGCAATTTGTACTTTGAAGTGGATCAGCTTTGTTAGTTGTGGCTGATGTTTGGTTGGTAATTTTGCATTCACGGAGGTACATGCCATTAACATTCCTTTTCCTTTGTTGGAATAAAACAGTAGTCCTCTAACAAGATTCTTTCGGATCTCCATTTTACCAGAAAGCAGATGGAAACATTGCATAAATATCAAATCTCAATGGAATGTATGCTGAAAGTTCTAAGAAAGGCAGAAAGTTTGGCAGCAATTATCATTTGAAGTAGGTTCATGAAATTAAAATGTTCTTTTTACCTTAACATTACATTGTCTCAGCTGGCAGTTACTGTATATCTGAATTCAAAGCAAATTTCATCCCATGGCTACTGTTCCTATCTATGACAGTTAATTCTGAACTTTAATTTATTTGCATTTGGGCAGGCTTTATGAGCTATTTGGCCACTGTGATTTTGAAACCTAGTGTTATTTATCTTTCAGTCCTGCTAATTTTTTTTTGTCCTCATCCATAGTTGTAATCTAAGGTGTATTGTCTGTCACTGTGATGTGTTGTTTAAAGAGTTTTAATCGTAACTAGTATATTTCTAATTGTTTCAGAGATAGTAGGAACTGCAGATGCTGGAGATTCTAAGATTACAAGGCATAGAACTGGATGAACACAGCAGGCCAAGCAGTATCAGAGGAGCAGGAGAGCTAAGACGTTTCGGACCTAGACCCTGCTTCAGAAATGGGGCAGGGGAAGGGGGTTTTGAAATAAATAGGGAGCGAGGGGAAGGTGGATAGAAGATAGATAGGGGAGAAGATAGGTGGAGACGCAACCAAGTGGAGGCTTGGGGACCGCTTTGCAGAACACCTACGCTCGGTTCGCACTAAACGTCACGAACCATTTCAACTCCCCCTCCCATTCCTCAGATGACATGTCCATCCTATGCCTCCTGCAGTGCCACAACAATGCTACTCAAAGGTTACAGGAACAGCAACTCATATTCTGCTTGGGAACCCTGCAGCCCGATGGCATCAATGTGGATTTCACAAGCTTGAAAATCTCCCCTCCCCCTACCACATCTCAAAAACAACCCATCTCGTCCCAGCCTCCCTAACCTATCCTTTCCCCCACCTATCCTCTCCTCCTACCTCAAGCCCCACCCCCATCTCCCACCTACTAAACTCATCCTGTCCGCTTGACCTTTCCTTCCTCTCTGGACTGACCTGTATACTCCTTACCTCCCCACCTACATTTACTTTTACTGGCTCCATCCCCACCTCTTTGACCGGTCTGTCTCCTCTCCACCTACCTTCTCCTCTATCCATCTACTACCCACCTCCCCCCTCTCTCCCTATTTATTTCAGCATCCCCTTCCCCTCCCCCATTTCTGAAGAAGGGCCTCGGCACACAACTTCAGCTCTCCTGCTCCTATGATGCTGCTTGGCCTGTTGTGTTCGTCCAGCTCTACACCTTGTTACCCTATATTTCTAACTGTCTCTGCGGCTAATCCTTGCTCAAGATTCCCAGTTTTTTTTGTCCAAGTTGTTTTCTATTTTTTTCTTCCTTTCTTTCCTCCAAACGCATTCTGCCCAAAAGTTTCATCTTATGCTGCTTTACTACCATTGTCAATAAATTTCCTCCTTGGATGCTAGCTGGCATCATAAGCGATTCTCTTTTATCAGTTATTGTCCCAAAATCAGTAACTTAACTCCCATTTCAAAACATGAAGCCTAATCCTTTGTCTGCAGCCACAAGTCCAATCCGTCTTCCTTATTCAAACGACTTTAATATGTTTGCACTTTGCAAATCTGTGCACATCTTTTCTCCAACTTCATGTTGGAGTCTTTCCAGTTAGATCTCTACCCCTGCCACAGCACTGACAAATGTTCAGGTTCCCAAAAACAGAGAAACACTCAGCCATAAGGAAAAAACATCAAGGAAAAAGAAGAATAGGCAGAATGACTAAAGGACACAAAGGTGTTGAAGAACATGGAGCCTGGGAAAGTTAAGGACACAATCAGCCTCATGGAGAGGCAGAGAGCTGCAAAGAATCCTACAGAGAGACTGCCGGCCACACTAATAGGCACAGAGTGAAAGATACAGATAGATAATACACGAACAGAACAATAATGGTGTGAGGAAAGGGTGAAAATACAAATGCAAGATTGGAAAGAAGGAAACTCACAGGGATAGGTATGAGCAGAGTGAAGGAGACTACATTCATAACCATACACAAAAAGGAAGCCTACTTGTGTCAATAAATGAACTTGTGATACATGGGGAATTAGTGGTGGGAGCAAACTTACATATCTTAAAAGCAATGTTATTTTGTTCCTCCACTATTTAATTGCCAAATACTGGTTGCTTATGCCAGGCTATGGATTACCAGAGTTGGTTGCAGGCTTTTCAAGAGCCTTGATATTATTCAGGATAAAGCAGCCTGTTTGACTGGCACTCCATCACCACCACAATGCCAGCAGCAGATATCTTGGCAGAATGTATGGTAGCAACTCACCAAGCCTCTCTCAGCAGCACCTTCCAAATCGGTGAACTCTACTACCTGAAAGGATGAGGGCAGTAGTTGTATGGGAACACTGGTGGTTCCTCTCCACATTACACACTGTTCCTACACTATTGCTGTAGCAACAATCTGGAATCACTTTATACAAGCATTGCAGTTATATCTACATCAAACTTACTGCAATGGTTCAAGAATGTAGATCACCACCACCTTTTCAATGGCAATTAGGATGGACAGCAAATGTTGACTCTACCAGTGACACAATCTTTCAAAGAATTTAATTAATCAAGTCAAATGTAGCTAAGTGCAGAGCAAATCTCTGCCAGGTAGGGTATGCGACTCCTTACAGAATAAAGCTTCAGTTTTTCCAACAACAAGCCTCTATCCAAATTTTGAAGACATATCCTTCACTATGTCATGTTTTATTTTTCATCTGTCACACCAGTTAACCCGTGCCCTTCCTGATTGTCAACCCAATTCTTGTTTATTCACCAGTTGGAGAAACAAGTAAGGAGTTTCAATTGAGGTCAATCATATTACATTGTTAATCAATGAAGTTGAATGCAAACATGTCATCAGAAAATAAGAAGACTGAAAGTTGAAATAAGACCAATTCATTGACTGACATGCATTCTGTTGATAAAACACTTTTCAGACTGCATTTCCATAATACAGTAACATTATGTTTTACCTGTTTCCTGCAGATGTCATTGATGTTAGTCAATATATCTTTTAAAATCAATATTCCCTTGATGCACTGTTTAATATGCTGTCAGAGGAGCTGTGTGTTTTGACTGCCCTTTATGTCTTCATTTGTGATATGACAGATTAATCCTAAAATTATTAAAATTTTATTTTGTATCAAAGTTAATGTTGAAGCAATAAGATTCTTTCTAAGAGAGATAATGGGAACTGCAGATGCTGGAGAATCCAAGATAATAAAATGTGAGGCTGGATGAACACAGCAGGCCAAGCAGCATCTCAGGTGCACAAAAGCTGACGTTTCGGGCCTAGACCTTCTAATATTGCTTTAAATTTAATTTCAGAAAAAAGTCACAAAATTGACATTTTGTCTCTCTGTAGACTTGTAAACTAAACTCTTGGTTAGAGAGAAAAACATATATAATCTTGGTTCTGGACTTGAAACATTAACTCTTTTTCATCTCTCCACAGATAAAGCCAGACCTGCCGAGTTCCTCCAGCATTCTGTATATTTCAGGTTTCCAGTATCTAGAATATTTTGCTTTAATTATTGATTTAAAAATTGAATTTAAATTCCACCTGGTTCCATGGTGGGATTAGGTCACATACTCCAGGGCTTGAGACTGGGCCTCAGATTACGAGCTCACAACATAACTACCACAATATTATTGCCACATATTTGGAAAATGAATTATTGACTACTGACTAATGGAGCACCATTAGCATTTTACATTACACACAAAACTAAGATCTAGCACAATCTAGTGTTAACTGTTTATGGAGAGAATTGGATACATGTCGGGAACTGCAATTAGTGTAAGTAGAATTGATTAGAAAGAAAATGGGGTGTATAGGTTGTGGAAATTCAACAAATGTTCACTCTCTTGTTAGCTATTATGTTAAACATGCATAAAGTTATAGATGGATCTGATGTCAGGTAAGAACAGGATTCAGCTCTATGCCTTCCATTGTCAAATGGACTGATGACATTGATTTAGATATGGACAATGTTCATTTGTACAAGATTCTAGAAAGCTGGAAGTGTCATGGAAAAGTATTCCAGAAAAGATCAATATCATTCATGGAAATAGATGAATCAAAGAAAATGATGGAAAACTTTCCTGAAACACTGGTTGGACCCCAAAAGTAAATTGTGCCCATATTATTTGCAAAGAACCATGTGTTTGAGCTGGGTTGTTGGAATCTCCTTCCTCTCTGATATAGAGCTAGGTCTCTTTTACAAAGGTGGGTCTGGCAGGTCAGAATGATCCTCTCCTGGATTTTCTTGGGTTGCTGTACTGCCTTCAGCCATGTGTATTCATTGAGTGCGTGGCTTCTAGCCATCCGTTTTTATCATCCTCACCGCAGTCCTTCCTGAATGTTCTGTGGCCTTTGCTTAATTGGGTCATGTGTGGGGACAAAGGCAGTCAATGTTGTTGCACCAGTGCACATCCTCAGGTACCAACTGGAAATCAAGTGCCAGAAAGTCTGATCGACACTTTCCCTTGGGGAGGCTCTGAATAGTTGTTCTGAATCTTTGTGACCTCTTTGAACCTTGTTCAAGTGAAAATACTCACAACTCATTTCATAGAATTACAGAATAGCAACATTACAGAGGGAGGCCATTTGGCCCATTATGTATGTGTCATCAAGCTGAAACTAAATGCTGGGTAGCTCCTTTAGGATACGTCATAAATTCCTTTGGGCCGTTGTTACTGAAAGAACATGAAGCAATTTTGAAACTGTGAATTCTGTCACTAAGTTCAAAGTAAATGAGAAATGAATTTGAACCATATCTATTAATGTTTAAAACTTTCAGCTACTCCTGTTGCTTAAAAATATCATCTGTTAGAGTAATTGATTATTGAGTTCCCAGCTATGCATCTCCATGCTCTATACCAGGAAAATGGAAGGATGAAATCTAAATGGCAACCGTCAACTATCCATTCTATCACAATAGCTCTCCCCCAACGAACTAAGCTGGCTGTTCATCAAATATGTGAAGAATTATTGTAAGTCACCAATTATCCTCAAGCCATTTAGCACCAAAGTTATTAACTTGTTCCATTTTCAAAGTTCACTTGAGAACTAATCTCCTTTGTATTTTACAAAAAAAACCCAACAATCTCTTGTGATTCTTCCACTTCACAAGACTTAAATTTCAACTATGAAGCAGCAAGTCAATTCAAGAAACTACAGGCCTGTCATGTGGGATAGCAGAGACCATGAATTAAAGAGCAAATTAATTGTGATGTATAAAAGTGCACCTTCTTTATCTATATTTAATGTCCATGCATATGTGCACATTGCCATGCAAGAGACCAAATATGTTAATGCATTAATTCAGAGTGAAGATGTAAGAAATAACTTCCCTTGGTTCAAAACTCTCAAAAGCTTGCTGCTGATTATGTAATTGGAATAAGCATTACAAGTGTAAGAAAACATACTCCTTTTGAGACAAAACAATAATAGGCAGGAAAAGAACAATACATTACATTCATCATTATATAGTCATGAACTTTCAATGGACTTTTGAACTACTAATTATTTTTCTTTCATTCTATATTTCATGCCCTAAGTATCTTTGATTGAGGGACCAGCCCTGGAAATGCACAAGTAAGTGTGTCAGCATTTGCTTTTGATGCCACCCAGATGGTGAGCACAACCCGCAAACCCCATCTCTCCGACCCCACCGCCGCGCTTTTTGCTGGCTTAAAACCCACTGTAATACAATTAGGTTTTAAGTGGACATTAATTCCTTGCTAAGTGCTTCAACAGACAGCTGGATGAGAAGGCCAACCATGAACCACATTTAATCAGGTTAAAGAAAGTGGAGGGAATACCGCAGGCTTCAATATACTGTTTGTATCAATTAGCTCATATATCATAGGATCCCTACAGTGTGGAAACAGGCTCTTCAGCCCAACAAGTCCACACCGACTCTCAGATCATCCAATTGAATGAACGTCCTGAGGAAGTGGTAGATGCTGACACAATGACAACATTTAAAAGACACTTAAATAAGTTCATGAATAGGGATCTGCACCAGAAGTGGGAAGGTGGCACTAGTTTAGTTTGGGATAATGTTCAGACTGGTTGGACCGAATGGTCTTTTTCCATGCTGTATGACACTATGAATTTATTCTATATAGAGCCTTATCTCCTTACGCACTTTCATTTTAAAAAATGCTGATGTTGAGTTTTTTTTTATAGTTCCTCTATTTTGAAATGATTAACTATTTACTTTTTTGGAAGTTGTTCTCTTTTTCTATTTCCATCAGCCCATTGGGGTTGCATTTTACATTTGTGCAGGCCTCTTTTTTTTCAATTTGCTTCTGTTGTTTAATTGATTGATTATAATTTAGTTTCACATTAAATTTATGGGATGCAAATTTCCTGATAACTGATGCAATTTGCCAGTTAAAATCAACTTAATCCAATTCTGGAGTTCTGAAAATAAGCCTCTAAATGGCTTTTAACATTATTGGCCTTTAATGAATTTTCTCAATTGAGGCTACTTGCATGAAATGTCAGCAAGAAATTATTAGTTGACCTTGTCAATCAGATTCCTTGTACAGCAATGTGTTTCAGTCGAGAGAACAATATGAATCCGATTAACACATTAAATATGTTTAATTAACTTGCTGATTAAGCAGGGCTGGATTCATGGATAAACTGGTGCTTGGACAAATTAACCCATTATAACATGCAAATTAAGTTGCCTTCCTCTCCAAATGGGATCTACCGCTGGTACATATTTGGATGTATATTCCAGATTTGTACATCCAAAAAAAAAGAGAATTCAAGACTCGGCTGCAAAATGTTATTTTAAGTCCTTTATTTGATTAGTCTAACTTGCTGGTTCCTATAATGAACAAGTTGCTGAAGAAACCTTATCTTGGTCTACCACAAGTCTGCTACAAGTGATGGGATTTTGCTGCTTACATGCCTGTGAGGATTGTTGGTCCCAATGCTCATTATTCTGCTCTGCTCTTTTCACTTCTGTTTCAAGGAAATATGTGTTGTTCTTTGTTGACAGTTGCAGAGCTCAGCATAACTGCTTCGATAGCACAAAAACAAAGACCTTACATTACCTTGGACACAGGTCCCCTCCAGGGGAGAACAATTCATCTTTTTGTTTTCTATTGCCATTTGTGCCCTCACTTTATCCGTCGATCTCAAATGGAGCTTGCTGAATTCATTGCTGAAGCTGTCAAATCATAAACAGCGTGCATTCATATAGCACTGTTACAACAGACCAACAAAGGAACTTTCACAGTTATGACAAATAAAAGCAGATGCC
This sequence comes from Stegostoma tigrinum, assembly GCF_030684315.1. Classification (NCBI taxonomy): domain Eukaryota; kingdom Metazoa; phylum Chordata; class Chondrichthyes; order Orectolobiformes; family Stegostomatidae; genus Stegostoma; species Stegostoma tigrinum. The sequence goes on along the minus strand of NC_081358.1, from coordinate 106,914,504 downwards.
AAGTTAAATGCCTAGCTACACAGAAGTAACAAAATGAAAATAAATCATTCAGCCTGATGAACCAATGATAAGCCTTACCTAGGCTGCAATCAGAGGGTTATCCAGTGTCTTCTCAGGATTTGTCAACTTTACATATTGCACACATCTATTCAATATGCTTTTTAAAAGGAGCAGCGGTTAGTGAAAGTGACATAAAGATTATTCAAAGAATTAGAGTTTAAGGAGGTCAAAGGTTTGAGGCCAGGATATAGAGACATGATATGAAATGTTAGGTCCTTTAACAAATGAATGAGACCCAAGTCATGAAATACTGAAGCTTTCAACATGCTTGTATTACATTGCCTGATATCTATATATGTCCATTGTAATCACAGACATTTACATGTCTAGGCTCAAGCTAGGCCATTCAAATGTACTGAAGCAGACTTCTCTATAAGGCCAAAGGACCATAAGACATAGGAGTGGAAGTAAGGCCATTCGGCCCATCAAGTCCACTCTGCCATTTAAATCATGGCTGATGGGCATTTCAACTCCACTTCCTTGCACTCTCCCTGTAGCCTTTGATGTCATGCTGTAAGAGGATGTGGGGAGATGGAGATTGAGACACTATACCATTAGGTCGCATGGCTGAATCTTTTGTTGAAGTCATGCACATGTGCCATCAAGGAATATTACAGATTTACTCCGAAATACAACACAATATGATTATTCAGAGATCCAGAATCCAATGTAATTCTGGAAAGACAGAAATGATCGAAGAGGGAAACATGGCAGGGGACATCTCAGAGACAGCAGAACCCTGTAAAAACTGAAATTCATGCCGTGCATAATATCAAAGGCTGATTAGGGAACATTCTAATAAACAAAAGCAAAGTACTCTAAGGTTGAAATGAGAGATTCATTGGTATATAGGCTAAGGATGGGTAGAGGTTAATCATCTATTATAAAGGAAAATGCACAAGCTTTATAAGACATGATGGGTTGTAACAGCAAGAGAGCTCTGTTGCCGATGTGCAGAAGAGAGAGGCGAAGTTAATGTCATGATTGCTTTGCCTGTGATTGGATGAAAATTGAGAAACATGAAATGAATTCCATGATGTTATCGCAAAGAAAAACCATTGGAGTTGCTTGTTGTTATTGCCCATCTCACCAGCTGAAGAGAGGTGAAACTCAATCATGATCACAAAGAATATTACTGTGACTGGTTAGTGTTGTTTTGATACTGCTGATGAGGATGAAGCTAGATTGGAAAACCTCAAATAGAAATCTCAAGGATGCCATAAACATGATGGAGCAGGAACATTAAATTTGAGATGGAACTTAGCAGTGAGAGATGTCTGAAACTGCCACTTTTTTCTGCTGTAACCTCAATGTCTCTCTCTTTTCCATTTTATACATTGAAGGAAGCTCTTGCTGCTTGTTATGATAATGCTTGTTCATTTGCCATCTCAATTATTTTTGCTCATTTTTGTCAACTTTAAAGCATGCCTAATTGTCCATTTTACCACTAAACTTTACTAAACTGTATGTTTTTATTTTAATTTCATGTTGATCTTAACTTATTAAAACAGAGAAACAAGTTACAGCGATGTTAAAATAGCATGCCCAACAAATGTGGAAACATGAGAATGTTTGAGGTCAATTAAATAGCTGTATTATTAGGCCAAAAGCACCTAATGGGTTCTTTTGATAATTATAAAGTTACATAATCAGATTCAACAACTGAAATATGCAACTGAGTCTCATACTGCCTTTCTACCCATTGGGGATTTTGGCCACCATATCATTTGGAGCCTCTATCTCAGTTTACATGGTACCTGTCTCACAAATCCCAGTCTGATGGTGTGTAGTCCAGTCAGATGGGCATCATCCCTGATATTCATATTTTTCTGAATCTAAGGTTACATGTTGAATCCCCATTTTGTAATAACTTCAGGACATTTCCTGCCCTCAAAAATAGGTGATGAAACAAGTCTAGTTGCCCTTATGTAGATCACGCAAGCAGATGGTTCCCACTGACCCTCAAAGTAAAGCAGTTCACCCTAGCCTGGCCAAAACAGGCTTTTTGCATTACAGATAGTTAGAGCTGCAAATGCTGGAGTCAGAAATAACACAGTGTAGAGCTGGAAGAACACAGCAGGTCAGGTAGTATCAGAGGAGCAGGAAAGTTGACGTTTCAGGTTTGGACCATTCTTCTAAAATTGGGTAGGGGTTGGAGGTGGATGTTGGTGGGAAGGGAGCTCAGAAATAAATAGCGAGAGGAGGGGCAGGGTTGGGGAAGGTAGGTGTGTTGGTGATAGGTGTGTGCATGTAGGGAGTGATGGGGATTCGTCAGTGAGTTGGGAGGAGCAGATAGGTGAGAGAGAAGACGGACAGTCTGTTTTCATGTATGTTTCCACTTTACTTCAATTGCTCATTGACACGTCCAATTAACCCTTAATTGTCCAGTTTTCAGATATCATATTTGAGCCTAATAGTACAACAACACACAAGTAAACACCTCTTAGGGTTAATATTGCAATCTTTGAACATGGTATTAATTGCCCATGAGTGTAAAGGGTCATGGTAACAAAGTGCAGGGCTGGATGAACACAGCAGGCCAAGCAGCATCTGAGGAGCACAAAAGCTGACGTTTCAGGCCTAGACCCTTCATCAGAAAAGTTTTCTGACGAACAGTCTAGGCCCGAAATATCATCTTTTGTGCTCCTAAGATGCTGCTTGGCCTGCTGTGTTCATCCAACCCGAAACTTTGTTATCTTGGATTCTCTAGCATCTGCAGTTCCCATTATCTCTGAGCGTAAAGGGTCATTATGGCTTTAAAATTTTTCTTTATGCACTTTACTTCACGTTATCGTAGAAACTGGCTCTATCTATATAAGAAGAGGTTAAAACCATGCAGTCACATTGAAATGAATTGGAAGATTGAGGGTGTGCCATCATTCTCCCGTTGACTACTATTATAAACACTCAAGGAGTTATCAATCAGCATTTTTAAAGTAATAGAAGTATATGAGGGCTCTTGTGGCACAGCGCTTGTGTCTATGCTCCTGAATTGGGACACCTATGTTCAAATCCCAACTACTCGAACTACGTGTAACAACATCTCTGAAGAGGTTTTCATGGAAAAAACATCGATGACAAGCATTCTGCCTACCCACTAACTATTTTTATGGCCAGACCTCATTTCAGTTGGATTGGACAGTTGTTCATGGCTCATTGGCACTGACAGGCATCGTTAGCAACATAAAAACCAGGATTTTCCATGTGCCTCAATCTTATATGATTGGTTTTCTATGATTTTATCTATCTGCATGGGGTATGATAAGAAGGTAGATGCCCAAAGGCAAAGAGTACGTACAGTGTTACATTAAAAGGTGTGTCTTTTTCCATTTGAACTTTGAAAAATTATTTTCTGAAGTGAGGAAAAGATCTGTTTTAAAATGAGACAGTAGGAACTGCAGATGCTAGAGTCAGAGATAACACAGAGCTGGAGGAACACAGCAGGCCAGGCAGCATCAGAGGAGCAGGAACGTTGATGTTTTGGGTCAGGACCCTTCTTCAGAAAAGGAGGGGAGAGAGGGATTCTGAAATAGATAGAGAGAAACTTTCCTGCTCCTCTGATGTTGACTGGCCCGTTGCGTTACTCAAGCTCCACACTTCGTACCTTTGTTTTAAAATGAGTGTTTTAAAGGATTGCCACTTATTTTGAAAAGCAAATAACCTGACACACTTGGTAAGAATTGTGTAAAGAGCTGTTTGAACAAGGAGTAATTGAAGTGCTTGCAAACAAATGCGAGCCAAACCATTTTGCCCAGATGTTATTCATTGGCAATGAGTCGGTGATTGGTCTACAGTCTAGTGACCAGTTTTTGATGAGAAAAAGCATTTGATTGTCAATAGCCTGCTCCTAAAATGCTGTTTGGCCTGCTGTGTTCATCCAGCTCCACACGTTGTTATCTCTTGCCTGCCAATAATATGTCATTTGTTCTCAGATAGCTGAACACCTTGGGGCTGGGAATAAGATTGAAGGAGCAGTGTTTTCATGTCCACCAGCACAGCAGTTGCCTTTCAGTTGTTAAAACTCAATTAAACTTGAAGAAAACTAGTTCAAGTTTTGTTCAGCAGTGGCAATAAACTTTGAATTTTAACTGATAAGTCAAAGACTTTACTTAAGCAAACCAGTCACATTGTGCCATTTGCAAACATGGAGGCATCCAAAGAAAGATGGCTGAAAAGTAACTTTCTGACCAACGCAAAAATCATAAAGATAATCTCAACAACCCAAGATTGGGAGTAAGCAAACTGCCTCTCAATTTGCTGCGCTCATTACCTATTTTTTGCAGCTTGTTTGTCAATCATTTTGTGTGTTTGTGTGTGTGTGTGTGTGTGTGTGTGTGTGTGTGTGTGTGTGTGTGTGTGTGTGTGTGTATGTGTGTGCGCATGTGTGTATATGTGTGTGTGTGTCTGTGTGTCTGTGTGTACTTACATGAGTGTGTTTGTGTCAGTGACAAGGAGGTGAAAAGGAAGCTGAAGTTTTAATTTGCAATGTTATATGTTGAAGGTTGATAACTTGTAATATCCTTGTTAAGTACCAAAATCTGACTGCACTTTCTATCACCCTGGGTCTTGATATCAGGTAAGTTGGGGAAGTTTGTGTACTTATTCTAAAATCTTTCACTTTCATGATGGCTCCAGAAGTAGTGGGGTTTTATTTCCAGTGCACTACCCCAGTGAATTGGTTGATTGATTTATTGTTGCATGTACCAAAATACAGTGAAAAGCTTTGCTTACAAGCGGTACAGGCAGTTTACAGTACGCAAAGGATGTACAGATCAAAAAGACTTAGAGACATACAGGTCACATTATTTGAGGCTAGAGTCCATTCAACAGTCTAATAGTGGCTGGAAAGAAGCTGAACCTGCTTGTGCATGTATTCAGGCCTCTGTATCTTCTGCCTGATGGAAGAGGTTGTAGGAGATCATTACCAGCGTGCAATGGGACTTTGATGCTGTTGGCTGCCTTTCCACATAGTGAACCGTGTAAATAGTCCATGGATGGATGGTTCTGTGCAGTTCTGGGCTGTGTACATAAATGTCTGTAGCTTCTTACAGTCGTGGGCAGATTAGCTGCCATACCAAGCCATGATACACCTGGATAATATGCTTTCAATGGTGCTTCCGTAGAAGTTGGTGGACATGCCAAATTTTCTGAGTGCCCTGAGGAAGAAGAGGTGGTGTTGTGCCTTCTAGACTGTCACATTTATGTGGGAAGTCCAGGACAGGTCATCAGTTATCATCACTCTGAGGAATTTGATGCTCTGCATTCTCGCAACCTCAGTTCCATTGATGTATTCGGGGATACGTTCTCCTCCTTTATTTCTGAAGTCAATGATCAGTTCTTTATTTTTGCTGACATTGAGAGATGGGTTGTTTTCATTGCACTACATCACAAGGCCTCTATCTCCCTTTTGTATTTTGACTCATCATTTTTAGATATCTATCCCACTACAGTGTTGTTAACAAACTTGCAGATGGCATTTATCCGGAATTTAGCAACATTGTCATAGGTGTATGGGGAATACAGGAGGGGGCTAAGGACACATCCTTTGTGGGCTCCAGTGTTGAGTGTTATTGTGAAGGGCATACAGTTACCTATCCTCACCGATTCCAGCCAGTGGGTCAGAAAGTTGAGGATCCAGTTGCAAAAGGCGGAGCCGAGACCAAGGTCACAAAGTTTTGAGATCAGACTGGAGGGAATAATGGTGTTGAAGGTGGAGCTGTAGTCAGCGAGCAGGAGTTTGATACAGGTGTCTTTGTTGTCCTGATGTTCCAAGGATGAGTGCAGTGATAGGTATATTAATCCTCTGTGGATCTGTTATGTCAGTAGGTAAACTGTAGGGGATCAAGGCAGGTTGGGAGACTGGAGTTGATGTGGGCCATGACCAATCTCTCAAAGAACTTCTCGATTAATGAAGTCAGAGCTACTGGGTGGTATTCAATAAGGGACTCTACATGTGTTTTCTTCGGTGTGGGGATGATGGTGGTCTCTTTGAAGCAGGTGGGGACTTCAGCTTACAGTAGGGAGAAGTTAAAATGTTGGTGAATATCTCCACCAGTTTGCCCACACAGAATCTGAATGCTCGACCGGGGACACCGCCCTGGCCTATCGCTTTCCTTGGGTTGACTCCCAAGAAGACCAATCTGACTTCTGAAGTGGTGATATCTGGATTTTCTGCGTTGGTCCGACTTGTCACCTGACTTTAATGCTGCACTTCTGGTCTTCAGCAGCAAGTGGATCTTACTGGTTTATCTAAGGTTTCCACTCTGGGAACACTTGGATTGAATTCTTTGGTACACTGTCCTTCATGCATTTGCTAATGAAGTCTGTGACTGTGGTGACATACTCAGGTTACCCACTGAACACTTGAATACAGCCCAGTCCACTGATTCCTAGCAGTCCGGAAGACGATATTCCGCTACCTCGGACCAGGGCTGTCCTTCATTTTGTGAAGGATTCTCCCACTTCAGCTTCTGCTTGTAAGCTGGGAGGGGGGAGACAGCACTATGAGTGGGGGATTGAGTATCAGGCTTTCTAGTTGGTCATGTAGAAGTGGTCCAGAATGTTTGGTTCTCTGGTGGGCAGGAGATGTGCTGGTGGTATTTTGGCATCACCTGCTTGAGGTTAGTTTGTTTGAATTCACCGGCCACAATGAATAGGGCCTCGAGGGATCTTGTCTCTCGATTGTTTTTGGTGGTGTAAATCTCCCCTAGGACATGCTTCACAATTGTGACAATATAAGTCATATCTCCAAATGTTCCATGACTTCTGTGGTAAAGTCCTCTTTCCCGTGCTCCTCCGGTCTGAATCTGTGTGTCTTTCCTCTAAAGCTGCAGAAAGGTAGTTAGTTGTGAAACGTGTGACGTGCACGGTAAGATTCCAAAACTCAAAGCGGAAGTGATGTGAGTTTATCGGGTTATTGGGGCTGAGCAAACCTGAGAAGATGATAGTTCAGTGTGGCTGAAAGTGAAGGTCAAAACAGCCCACAAGCAGTATTTACCTTGATGCGGTTTAAAAGACTAAATTGTGGAGAAATCAAAAGGGTAATGCAAGACTAAATGTGCAGAATTGTTTTTCTACTTCATGAAGCTAAATTCAACTTGGTGGATCCAATGGGATGCACTGTGAGTAGAGGTTGAGTAGTGAGATAGTTAGTTATCACCGAGTTAGTTTAGGTTGGAATCCCACTCCTGACAAACTTGTGCATGTCAAGGAAGATGAAAAAATACCTCTAGGTTGAATAAGAAATGTTATTGATTGAGTTTCAAGGATAGATAATTCTGAAGTCAAAGTTTAACTGTTTGGTGACTCACAATTTTACTAATTTTTAGATTGATTGCTGAGAAATCTGTATGAAATTTCCTGACTGCAGTTATGATTTGATGTGGCCTGCAGGCTGGTCAACTTGTCGGTCTGTAAACTATATTTATCTCATTAATTTTACATGTTGGAGTATTGGTTGTATACATAATACATTGCTTCACTTTTCTAACCTGGTACAATAAAGATTATTTTGTTTGTTCAAAGCTATGAACCCTGTGGATTTTCTTTTCTGTTAGTGCATGCCTGGGATTTCAACGTTTGTGTGCTTTAAACAAAAACAGTTATGGTCCCCAATTAATTGTAGAATCATAGAGTCATCGTACACTACAGCATGGAAACAGGCCCTCTGGTGAATACTGGCCCATGCTGACCATGGTGTCCTCTCAACCAATTCCAGTTACTCACATTTGTTCCATGTCCCTCTAAACCATTCTAATCATACACCTATCCAAATATATTTTTTTAAATGCTGCTATTGTACTCGCCTCAACCACTTTCTCCAACAGCCTATTCCATATACACATCAACTCTGCATGAAGATATTGCCCCTTAGGTCTTTCTTAAATCTATCCCTTCTCACCTTAAACCTATCCTCTCTGGTTTTCAACTGCCCTTCCCTAAGAAAAAGACTATATGCATTTATCCTATCTATGTCTCTCATGATTTTATACACCTAAATAAAGTGACCCCTCATTCTCTGACATTCGAAGGAATAAAGTCCTACACTGGCCAACATTGCCCTATAATGCAAGACAACTAGCCCTGGAAACAACTTCATAAATCTTGTTTGCACACAGTTTAACTACATCTTCCCTATAACAAGGTGGCCAAAATTATACACCATACTCCAAGTGCTGTCTCACCAACGACTTATACAACTAGAACATAATATCCCAACTCCTGTACTTACTGCCTCGACCAATGAAGGCCATCATGCTCAATACCTTCGTCACCACCTTGTGCACCTGGGACGCTGCTTTCAATGAACTATGTGCTTGTACTCCAATGTCCCTCTGTTCCACAACGTTCCTCAGGAACTTACCACTTACTGTATAAGTCATACCTTGGTTTGATTTTCCAAAGTGCAACACCTCACACTCATCTGGACTGAATTGCATTTTTCAATCCTCAGCCCACTTCCCCATCTGATCAAGATACCTTCGTAATTTTTAATAAGCTTTTTGGCTATCGACAATATCTCCTAATTTTGTATCATCCACTAACTTACTAATCATGCTTGTACATTCACATCCAGATCATTTATGTAAATAACAAACAATAAAGGTCTAAGCACCAATCCCTGTAGCACACTGCAAGTCATAGCTCTCCAGTGTGAGAAACAACCTTCAACCATCACTGTCCCCTTCCTACCATTGTGCCAATTTTGAATCCAATTTGCGAGTTTTCCCTGGATTGCATGCGTAACCTTCATGATTAGGCTGCTGCGCAGGAAGTTGTCAAAGGCCTTACTAAATTCCATGCAGACAACGGCTCCTGCCCAACCTTATCCATCCTCTTGGTTACCCCTTTGAAAAACTCTGAAAGATTTGTCAGACACGACTTGCCATTCAGAAATCCAAGCTGACTATCCCTAATAAGACCTTCACTATCTAAATGTTGGTTGATCCTGTCCATCTGTATCCTCTGCAATAACTTGCCTACCACTGATGTCAGGCTTATTGGCCTGCTGTTCCTTGGCTTGACTTTGCTACCTTTCTTAAACAAGGGAACAACATTAGCCATCCTTCAATCTTCCAGAAATTCACCAGTGGCGAAAGATGAAGCAAAATGGTCTGCAATTTTTTCCCTAGCTTCCCACAACATCCGAGGATGGACTTGATCAGGCCCAGGGGATTTATCCACCTTAATGCGCTTTAAGGCTGTAAACATCTCAATCTCTCATAATGTGTATGGGTCCAAAACATCTCCAATTGTTTCCCTTACTTCCTTATTATTCATGATTCTGTCCTCAGTAAACACTGAGGAGAAATATTCTTTAAAACTCTCCCCCAGCTCCCGTAACTCCACACATAGATGGCCATGCTGGTCTTTAAGGGGCCTTATTCTCTCCCTAGCTACCCTTTTATTCTTAATATAGCTGTAGAACCTCTAGGGACTATATTTAACCTAATCTGCTGGATCTATGTCATACCATATCTTTGCTCTTCTAATGTCCTTCTTGTGTGCACTTTTTCTAGTCATCTAAGGATTCACGAGCTTGATTGGTTAGACCCAATATATGACTTCTTCTCTTATCCTGACCAGAGCCTCAATATCCCTCTTCAGCCAGGGATCCTTAAAACTACCAGCTTTTCCCTTCACTATTGCAGGGATATACTGTCCCTGGACTCTTGGCATCACAGTTTTAAAAGCCTCCCATTTGCCAGTTGTTCCTTTTCCTTCAAATAGACTTACCAAATCGACCTCTGCTAGATTCTGCCTAATGGCCCCAAATTTGACCATGCTCCAGTTTAGCACCTTAACATATGGACCTGTCCTATATTTTTCAATAACCATGTTAAAACTAAGTGAGTTATATTCGCTGGACCCAAAGTGCTCTCCGACTGATACTTCAGTCACTTGTCCAACCTCATTTCTTGAGAGGAGGTCCTCCTGAGTAGGGCCATGTACACATTGATTTAGGAAACTTTCTTAAACACATTTGACAAATTTGTCCTCCTTAGGGCCTTTTGCACTCTGGCTGGCCCAGTCAATGCAGTGGAAACTAAAATCTTGAACCAATACTGCTCTATTATTCCCACAGGTATCTCCAATCTCTCTACACAGCTGCTCCTCTAGCAGCTGCTGAGCATTTGGGAATCTATAGTACAGTCCTAATACCATCCCCTTCTTGTTTCTAAGTTCTAACCATGTGGCCTCATTTCATGCCCCTTTAAGAATGTCCTCTCCAAGCACAGTTGTTATGTCCTCCCTTATCAAAAGGGCAGCAACCCCTCCTACCTTACTTGTACTTTTGCCACACCTGTAGTTTCTGTATCCTGGAAAACTGAGCTGCCAGTCCTGTCCTTCTCTCGGCCATGTTTTTGTTATGGTTATAATATCCCAGTCTCCAGAGCCAATCCATGCACTGAGCTCATCTGCCTTACCATTCAGGCTTCATTACATAAATCTGATGGTTTCATTATAATAGTTACAACAGACTTAGAACAGATCTTTCTGGTGTCTTACTTAATAAGCTATATAAGATGAGCAGACAAAATTGACAAGCCCAAAAATCATGTCTTCCAATTGATATTAATAAATTTCCTTATCTGCAGTTAGGTATCATACACAGTCACGGCATTGACATTGTCAGTTATTGTTGCTCATGTATATGTACACTTCTACATCAGGTTGGCCTTCACCCTTAGTAAGGGTTGGGGATATTATGTTTTGTGTGTTATCTTGCATATCTTAAGATTGCATATTTATTGCATTTGTTATGAAATGATAATGATGTGCATGAATAAAGTACATAAACAGACTCAAAGATAAATGAAAAAGTGTTTGAAATTGTAAGAGCAAACAGAAGTCTGCAAAGCAATATCCAGATAAGAAAATGTCAGCATTTAAGCCATTTGATCAAATCTGAAAAACTAGACAGGTCTCTTCCACAGGGCAGAATGGAATGCAACAGAAAATAAGTTTGACCTCGGCAATTGCTTCTCAGATAAGTGGCAGATGAGATACAGTGGAAGTGTGCAAAAGGGAAGAAGTTGGCATACCACAACAGTAGACCTTCTGACAGGTATCAGGACAGGGGCTTTCCTGTCAACATCACAGTTTTCATTTTCATGATGAGCTTCAGTGCTTTAATTGGCATAAATTAACTGCTATGCTTCCTTTATGTCCACAGTGACTACAATTCAAATGTATTCAGTTAGCTACCATTTGGATGTCACAGGGTCCATAAAACATCCTTCTTAAATGCAAATTCATTCATTTAACAAAACCCTTGCTTTTTGGGAACATCAGGGTGTAATTGCATCCACCAACGCCTATCTTGATATGGAATAAGTGGGAATTTAACAACTCTTTGCTGATGATTAAGATGATATTCTTGGTTTTCATTGATAGTAGTTTGCAATGTGAAGTGAAGCTGATTGCAGTTTTATGAATTGCATTGTTAGAGACATTGGAGGAACATAGATAATCAAGTGGAAATTTGTGGAAAGGAATAAACCAAGCAGAACTGAAGAGGATGAAATAATCACTGGAATAGAAAGATGTGGACATTAAATAGTTAAATAAGGATGTGTAATGCAGTCAGCATAAAATTAATTAATAAATAATGAGAAGCAAGAGAGAAGCACAGAACAAGTAATGGAGAAGGGAACCCTTTGTATAAAGTAAACAGATGAATAATGGAGTAGAGGCAAGCATTAAATAAGTAAATTATGGAACAGGAAGAGTTTGGTCTGGACTAAATAAATCGATATTAGATCAGTGCAAGAAGGCATGAAGTAAGTAATGGAGCAGAAAAAGACAGATAGGTGTAGAAATAATAATAGGCAGGCAAAAACTTGATATAAATTAATTCCCGATGAATAGTGAAATGGTTGGTATAACTGTACAAGTATATTTGGCAGATATGTAATTCTGGGATATGCTTGGAAACATAGGGGAGACCCAAGTCTGTGAGCACAAAGTACATCAATATAAACCAAAGAGAATGGGCTAAGACAGTTAATGTTTTACAGTTTGAAGCACAACGTGGATGGGAAAGCAACACAGCTGTCAATGTGATGGCGAAAGCAGCTGGGAGTAGATGATGTTGGATGTTTGAAGCTTGGATGATGTTGACAATTGTTGGAGGGAAAACAACATGCAAATAGCCCCTTCAGTACTGGAAGTGAATAAATTCTGAATCATAAAGCAGGTGGTACTTTGAACAAAACACTTACATAATCTAAAAGGGGGTTAACCCTTTGATCTAATTTAGCTCCATGGTGGTTTTATATATGTCCTTCCGGCAGAAGAGGGTGCGTATCTTAAAGAAGTTTTGCTAAACATACTTTGGAAGCTTGGTGGGACGCCATTCGCTTTTCTCACCCTGTTATTCCAATAATTCTGTTCTAGAAGTCAGAGTGGTGGCCAACTCTACAAATAAAGTATCCCAGAAGAATAATCTTTTATCTTTAAGGATAGCAGTGAGGACTTCTTCTCGGATTGGGGCACAAATGCTGATGGCAATAGCATATTGATTATGGCTGAGCTAAGCTCGAGGTGAAGTGTAAAACTATGATATTGGAGATCTGAAACCAAAACAGAAATTGTTGGAAAAAAAAAGGCAAGAACTGTGGGAATGTTAATGCTTCATGTCTGGTGACTGTCCATCAAAATCCACTATGTTGAAGAGTCACCAGATTCAAAATGTTAACTCAGCTTTCTTCCCAAAGAAGCTGCCAGACCTGCTGAGTTTCACTGGCAATCTCAGTTTGTGTTGGAGGCGATGTGTCATGGATCTTTCATTCATACAATTGGTGTGTTATGGAAGTGCATTCAATATTCTATTTGGGATAGTAAAAACTACTCTGTGAGCATAGGAGTTACTACCAGCCTTTCCATTCCAGTTGGAGATTTTCTCCTTTATCAGTTCTTCCCCAGAAAGACATGGCCCACGAAGGATGACTAAGACTACTCTTGAATTTTGCCAAAACAGAACTCATATAAAACCATATCTTTGGTAAAAAAGACATCTGCAAGTCGACAACATCTTAGTGTACACAGGAGTTGTCATCACTATCAGGTTGTACTGCATCAGCAATAGGTAAAAGCACTAGAGAAAGTCTATCAATGGCACCCCTCTTGCAACTTTGCAATGAATGGGAAGGCCATCAAACTGTTGTTTGTTTCCACTTTAAAATAATGTTCATTAGATCCCCAACTGGACCCTTGACAGCACTGAGTTACATAAAGGGTATGTGCAGCTGTCAACTTGATGGCCAGAAGAACCAGCTGACAATGCATTCCTGCAGGTTGTAGGTCCAGCTCCAGCATTTAACATCATTCCATGACAGCATCCAAAGACATCCCCAATCTGCAGAGATATTCTGCTTGGTGATTTGAAGGAACAGATATTGAGAACACTAGACTTGAGAACTCATGTACCTCCTGCATATCCTGTGGGGAACTTCAGCAGTAGCTTCTTTTGGTGGTATTTGCTAGCTGATGCAACCTCCTGCTGTTTTTCCTGGGGCCACTGGCACATCTGTTCTTTCTCCCTTTCTCTGTGCCATCATTTAAGCACTGCCACCGTGGCAAATACCCCTGTTGTGGCTCAATCTGAGTTACACCACCGGTGAACCTATGAATGGAACATGAAAATTTCTCTTAGTAATGTAAGAGCTCAGCTTTCGCATCACATGTAAATGATCAATTAACATACTTCTTCAGACAGTGTCAGATGGAGGACTCCAACTAGCTGTAACATGGAATGCCTCCATGTAGACTTTGGGATATAGTTTGATGAATGCATAGAAGCCATGGCACACAAATGCAGTGGGAGACTGTAAGTAGTGTATAATTACAGACCAATTGACTACTCCCCCCCACATCAACCAGTAAAGAAAGCATTGTATAGAAGAGTATGTTAGAGAATATTTAAAATTCAAAGTGAGAGGAAATCAGTTCTGTGTGCCATTTTTAGGACTGCCTGTGATTACTTCTGTTTCACCCAGGTGATCAACATCAACAATATAGTCAAGAGTGCTTGTGTGAATGGCTTTTGTGGTGCAGTATATGTGAGCCTATCCCTAAACCAGGAGACAGAGGTTCAAGTCCCACCTGCTCCAGAAATGTGAAATAACATTCCTGAAGTGGTTGATTGGGAAAGATAGGTTAAATTTTTTAAAAAAAATTGCTTGTGACCAAGATTTACATTCTGCTCATTTGGAGTTTGTATGCAATTCACATGAGGGATGTTAGGATTACTGATGACTTCAACCTGATCTGTGAAAGTCCCTGATTAATGCAAGTGCCTGACATTACTCACAAGTACAGCCTTTGGACTGAAACTGGAAAAAAAGTACACTCCATCTGTTTGGATGTGGCCACAGCCACTTTCCTTTTCCACTGTGCATTTATGATTTGCATTAGTACAGAAAGCAATGCAAGTCATGTTTGATAAAGTGAGTCATACACTCAGCCTCTAAGTCTAGGCTCCCTCCAAGTCTTTATTCTCCCTTTTTCCTTTCACTCCCTGTTTAGTCTATCAGCACTGAAATAACATGTATTTCCTCACACTACTCTGAATTACAACTTCAAATCCTACCACTCTCCCATCACCCTGGAAATGGGCGGTATAGTTTTGTTACACTACACTGTCCTTTCATCAATACTAGGATAGTTAATGACCATTGACAACTCCCTGCTGCAGTGAACTATGTCCCCCAGTGTAATTCTGTCTCCTGCTTTTTACTTTGTGGATCCCTCCCCTCCATAGTTATGGTGCACACTACTTACCAGTATGCTACCTCTCATTCCCAGAAATGACTTCTCTAATGCCACAGCAGTAATCCTTGACTTGCATTGAGCTAATCCCTGAGACTAACCATAGTCCATCCCTTGACAAATGCAAGAATATAAAAATTAAGAGCAGGCATAGGTAATTCAGCCCTCTCAGCCCACTGTGCTATTTAATAGAATTACAACTGATCTCAATTTGGCTTCATCTCTATTTTCTTGCCTACTCCCCATAACACTCTAACCTATAACTGATTGAAAATCTGTCTATCTCATCTGTAAATTTATTCAGGTTCTGCTGAACACTACACTCTGGAGTTGTGAATTCTATAGATTCACGACCCTTTAAGAGATACAATTCTTCATCATCTTTGTTTTAAATCTGCCACCCTTGGTTTAAAGCTATGGCCTCTCATTTTAGATTGAACCAAAATGGGAAACATCCATGTTATATCTACATTATCAATCAAGGTCCAAACAGTCTTGGATGTACAACACTGATGGGTGACTGGGCCTCTGACTAAGCTGACATAATGCAATTCCCCTGAATGGTGGCAGTGGACATGAAGGACTGATCATGGCTCAATCCTCAGACTTTAGTGATAGGTATCCCCAATGCACCCCAAAATTGGAGGCATAGTGGACAGCAAAAAAGGTTACCTCGGAGCATAACAGGATTTTGATCAGATGGGCCAAAGGGCCGAAGAGTGGCAGATAGAGCTTAATTTACATAAATGTGGGGTGTTGCATTTTGGCAAGGCAAATCAGGGCTGGATTTATACACTTAACAAAAAGGCACTGTGCAGTGTTGCTGAACAAAAAGACCTTGGAGTGTAGATTCACAGTTCCTTCAAAGTAGAGCTGTGTGTAGACAGGATCGTGAAAAAGGTGTTTGGTGTACTTGCCTTTATTGATCAGTGCATTGAGTGTAGGAGTTGGGAGGACATATTATGACTGTACAGAACTTTAGTTAGGCCACATTTGGAATATGGCATGCAATTCTGGTCTTTGTGCTATAGGAAGGATGTTGTGAAACTTGAAAGGGTTCAGAAAAGATTTACAAAGTTTGAGTATTTGAGCTATGGCATGAGGCTGAATATGCAGGGGATTTTTCCCTGGCACATCAGAGGCTGAAGGGTGACTTTATAGAGGTTCATAAAATCATGAGGGTCATGGATGGGGTAAATAGGCAACGTCTTTTCCCTGGGCTTGGGGAGTCAAAAGCTAGAGGGCATAGGTTTCGGTTAGGAGGAGAAAGATTTAAAAAGGACCGAAGGAGCAATTTTTTCACACAGTAGGTGATGCATGCCTGGAATAAGCTGCCAGATGAAGTGGTGGAGGCTGGTATAATTACAACATTTAAAAGGCATCTGGATAGGTATCTGAATAGGAGGAGTTTATGGGGATATGGGCCAAACACTGGCAAATGGAACTAGATTTATTTGGGACATCTGGTCATCGTGGACAAGTTGGATCAAATGGTCTGTTTCTGTGGCATATATCTCTATGACTCAATGACCCCAAGCAGGCAAACATTGTGTCCAAGCAGAGAGAAGCAAGCTAGAGTTCCCAAGTAATCACCTTGACCTTCACGTTGGGAATCGTTACTGTCACTGGCACATGAGAGAACAGGAAAATGCATATAAATGAGGTGATAGTAGGTATTAATAAGATGTTAATGCATGCAAATTGACCTCTAGCCACTCACTCGACAGATTCCTGTTTCACCATTCAAAACCTGGTCACAGAATTGGACTTTTCTCTCTCAACATTGAGAATGTCATCATTGGAGATATTGATATGTGTTCCCAACTGACTTGCCAATGCCCACAATGTTGAAGTGCTTGGAAGGATGCATATACTGTCTTCCAGCACCATCTAGCTTAGAGAAGCCATAAAATTAATCATAATGATAAATACTTGATGCTTTTAATACAGTATACAGAGAGGGTTATAGCTAACATAGTTTAACTTCATGTAAACCTACAAATCCAGATGTAGCTCTATAGGCCCTATTGTAATGTATTGCATCCTTCCACATTATTACAGATAAAATTGCTACTGAAAAAAATTGCCTGTGTGTTCATCAATATTCCAATGCAGACTGAGCTGTGTTATTAAACTACTAAGAAATGTATCCATATGGATTATGATTCTTGAGAATTTTATTGCGATAGTAATATTTTCCCAGAAGCTCAGCTTCTTTGTATTCATTATATTGAGAGATTAGTAAAAGCTCCTTTCTGCTCTGAAAATCTCTGCCTATTTGTTATAACTGAAACCCTGCAGACAGCATATCCAATTTTGCACTGAAATCAATTTTCAACATCTGGACTCCCAGTGCTCCCAACTGTACGTCAGCTAGACCCTGGGATGTTGTGAAGTTTGACAAATGACAGTTTTGCTCCAGGGCTGAGACCATAGCATCTGGGATAGGTATTCTTTTCATTGTTCTGATTTTGTTTCATTCTTGACAATAAAGCATTTAAGAAATTACAAGCCTCACAGGATTCTCGATTATATTTGCATCTTATTTAGTTCTTTAAATGCAATGATTGCAGGTTCAATATGCAATGTTGATCCAGGATGTCGAGTTTTTAATTTTAAACTATCTAATTGTCATGATCAAGTCATACTCAAAATCTGGAACGTATTTTCTAACTACTGCAAGTAGCATGTGTCTTTGCAGGAGCTGAATTTTCCATTCTTCCTGAAGCCTGGGGACATTTTACACCATCATTGTCGGTCTGTAATACAACATTGCACGCTGTTATGCTAAAAAACGCACAACCTGAAGCAAAACAGTGCCTACGAATCTATTATAAATAATATGCAAAGAAATAAAGACCTGAAGCAGCATTTATACAGTACAGGCTGGTAACGGTAAACTAAATTTCAGATTGCAAGTCAAGGTGGAAAGACTCATCTTTATAGATTTACATTTTGTACACACCTAATGAAAATGATTACAAGGTGAGAAACCTTGAATTAACAGTGATTGCTTCTCATTTTGGATTGAAAGAGCTACCTTTGAGTGAAATGAATATTGATTAAGTAAAGAAAGAATGTTTTGATTTAAATTTACATGGAACAGCATCATATTTTGCTTTCACTCAGGTCTTCACTGGCACCAGGAACTATTAGAACAATTAAACCAGATATAAATTGAATTCAATGTTTGACACCAGAAAGCCTCCCTCAATAGTATGCTGGATTATTAGCATAAATTATGTGCGCAAGACTTGGTTTGGGGCTTGAAAGTACAATCTAAAGTTTTGGCAAAGATCTGTAGCTCAGGTTGTTGGCTAGCTTGCCAAGCTGGCCTGTTCTCTTTCAGATGTTTCGCCGCCATGCTAGGTCACATCATCAGTACAGCCTCCGATAAAACAATGTTATTCTACTCCGCTTGGAATTTATTCTGTCTAGTCTGTTACTGCGGTCATTACAGAAACTTGGGCAACTCAGGGACAAGAATGGTTGTTCAAAGTTCCAGAATTTAGATGCTTTAAAAGAAGTAGGGAGGGTGGAAAAAGAGGCGGGAGAGTGGCATTGCTAGTCAGGGCTAGTACAGCAGCTACTGAAAGGGAGTTTGAGAATGATATGTCTACAGGGTCAGTTTGGATTGAGGTCAGGAACAAGAAAGGAGCAGTCACTTTGTTGGGTTTTTCTTTACAGACCCCCTAATAGTGGCAGAGAAGTGGAGGAGCAGAATGGGATGTTGATACTGGAAAGGTTCAGAAGTCACAGGGTTGCAGTCATGGGTGGCTTCAACTTTTCAAATATTGAATGGAAACATTTTAGTTGTAATAGTTCAGGTGGAAAGGATTTTGTCCAGTGCATTCAGGAAGGATTCCTGAAACAGTATGTTGATAGACCATCACGAGGAGATGCCACTTTGGGTTTGGTGCTTGCCGATGAACCAGGCTAAGTATAAAACCTGTTGATAGGAGAGCATTTCAGCAGTAGCGATCATAACTCTTATTTTTACATAGTCATGGAAAAGAATACGGACATATATCGGGGCAAGGTTTATAACTGGGGGAAGGGTAATTACAGTTCTGTTAGGCAAGAACTGGATAACATAAAATGGGAACAAATGCTGTCAGGGAAGAGCACTATTGAAATGTGAAGATAGTTTAAGGAGTGCATACTATGTGTGCTCAATATGTTTATCCCCAGCAGGCAGGGAATATGCGGTCGAGTGAGGGAACCTTGGTTCCCAAATGAGGTCGAACAATTAGTTAAGAGGAAGAAGGATGCTTATGTAAGGTTTAGGAAACAAGGAACGGAAAAGGGTCCAGAGGGATACAAGTTATCCAGGAAGGAGCTGTAGAAAGGGCTGAGGAGAGCTCGAAGAGGGAATGAGAAAACCTTGGCAGATAGGATCAAGGAAAATTCCAAGGCCTTTTACACAGACGTGAGGAATAAGAGAATGACTAGAGAAAGGGTAGGGGTGATCAAGGACTGTAAAGGGAATTTGTGCACCGAGCCTAAAGAGATAGGAGAGGTCCTTAATGAATACTTTTCTTTAGTATTCACAACTGAGAGGGACCACGTTGTAGAGGAGGACAGTGTTAAAAAGGCTGGGAGGCTAGAGGAGGCTGGTGTTAGTAAGGAAAATGTACTCATATTTTGAGGAACTCGAAGATAGATAAGTCCCCGAGGCCCAATGGAATTTATCAAGGATTCTATGGGAAATGAGGGAAGAGATCACAGGGCCTTTGATGATGATCTTTTCATCCTCAGTGTTCGCGGGTATAGTGCCACAAGATTGGAGAGAGGCAAATGTCATTCCCTTGTTCAAAAAAGGGAATAGGGATAACTCTGGAAATTACAGGCCAGTTAGTCTTACTTCAGTGGTGGGCAAATTATTGCAAAGAGCTCTGAGAGATAGGATTTATGATCACTCAGAAAGGCACAGTTTGATTCGTGATAGTCTGCATGTATTTGTGAGGGGTAGATCATGCCTCACAAACCTTATTGAATTCTTTGAAGAGGTGACCAAACACATGAATGAAGGTAAAGCAATGGATGTGATATAGCTTTCATTGACAGAGAGATTGAGTTCAAGAGCCAGGAAGTTGTGCTCCAGTTATACAAAGCCTGGTTCAGCCACATCTGGAGTATTGTGTCCAATTCTGGTCGCCTCATTACCGGAAAGATGTGGAAGCATTGGAAAAGGTGGACAGGAGATTTATCAGGATGTTGTCTGAAATGGAGGAAAAGGCTTTTGACGAAAGGTTGAGAGAGATAGGTCTTTCCTCTTTGGAACAATAAAGGATGAGCGGTGACTTGATAGAGGTGTACAAAATGACCAGAGGTATAGAAAGAGAAGGCAGCCAAAGACTCTTTGCTAGGGTGGAGGTAGATATTATGGACATAGTTTTAAAGTGAGTAGAGGTAGATATAGGGGAGATGTCAGAGGTAGGTTCATTCCTCAAACAGTGGTTGGGGCGTGGAATGAATTGCTGGAGGGGGTGGTGGAGTTGGTCCCATTAGGGGCATTTAAGTGGCTATTAGATAGGTGTACGGATGATAATATAAGGTCAGGGTGGAGGTTAGATAGGCCTTAGGATTTGGGTAAATGCTCGGCACAACACTGTTGGCCAAAGGGCCTGTACTGTGCTGTACTGCTCTATATTCCATGTTCCATGTTATGTTGAGTAGCGTCATTTCCAGTTTTGTTGTGTATGGGTTTGTATATGGGTTCCATTCTATGTGTTTGTTGATTGCATTACAGGAGGAGAATGCTAATCAAATCCTCAACTTCCACAGAAATCACCCCAAAGTCCATCAACAAAGCTGCATTAGGACACTATTTAAATGGGCCAGGATGCACTGCAACACACAGGGACTATGCAGGAAAGAGGAAGAACACCTTTATAAAATCCTTGCTACGAATGGAGATTCCCCCAACTTCATCCGCAGATACCTACTAAACAGACAACAACAGGAGGAGACAGTGTGCCTTAACACACTGGCTACACTGCCCTACATTAAGAACATATTGGAACTGACAACAAGACTCCTTAGACCACTCAGAATCATGGTAGCCCACAAGCCCACAGCCACTGTATGACAAGCACTCAAGGGTTAAAAACTCCATTCCCACAACATGCAGAACCAACATGGTTTACAAAAAACAAACATGCAATAACCACAACAAACATTACATCGGACCAACAGGAAGGAAACTAGCAATCAGAATACATGAACATCAACTAGCAGCAAAACGGCACAATGAACTGTCCTTAATATCTGTACACTTGAACAATGAAGGCCATCGGTTTAACTGGGACAAGGTAACCACAGCAGCAAGAAAACAAACAGTTACGCACAGCAATTCCTAGAGACATGGTTCTCCACCCATACTTGAATCAGCAATCATATGGAATTAGATCCCATATACAAATCCATCCAGATCAAAACCGGAAATGACGCTACTCTCCATAACGGACCAGACAGTGTAAATTCCAAGTGGAATCGAATGACATTGCTTCATTGGGGGCTTCACTGATGATTACCTAGCATGGTGGTGAGACATCTGAATGAGAACGAGCCAGCTCAGCAAGCAAGTCAACAACTTTAGTGCAACTTAAAGCCTTGAAACACAAAAGAAATAAGTTTAGTTTTAAAAAATCAAAAATACAAATCTTAGAGACATTAAATGTCTCAATATCTATGCAATGTGAAGTTTTACAATTCTTCAAATGTTAATATGACAGCTTTGTTTTCTTCAGTATCTAAAAAATATAGAACTCATTATCACTTGCCACTTTGTCTCTGCACAGATTTTTTTTATTTCTCACTCACAAGATTAGTCATTACTAAACATCATTTTTTGATTTATTTGGTCCTCTGCTTTTACTTTTCATTCTTAGCTTTTCAGAATGAATGAAGCACTTGCTGAGCAGCGTAATCCCTCTTCCATTTGGTGTTTATTTTTAATACCTGGAAATAATTTAGATATAAAGCACAACAAGATTCTTCAAATTTGTGTTTAATTCCTGTTCTTAATGTAGAAGTTTAATTAAATTTATGTTCAGAATAAAAAGATTATAACACTTATTTTTCAGAATTGCCTAACTCAGTTGAAGATAATTATTGATTCCTGACTGATTGTTTTCTTTGCACAAAACTAAAAGTACATGTTTTCTGCTTCTCTTTGAATATTTCTGTGGAAAAAAATGCCTTTGCATTTGCTCATTTACTAGTTGTCACTTCTTAAAATTAATTCATTATGAAATTGTTTGCAACATCTTCAAATGGTATAATAAGATGCTGTGCTAAATCCTTCTTCCTGTGTTGTACTTTTGTGTTAATTCACCCTTCCCTTTTCTTTATATCTATTGAAAATAGTCTGTTGGAATCACTTATCAACTCATTAAGCTAAAAGTTCTTTTGTTAGTCTTTTGTGTTCTTCTTGCTACAGCAGAAGAGGTTATTGTTCAGTGGTAACAATCATTGATCATAGAACCTGTACACTGTGAAAATGGGTCCTTCACCCAACAAGTCCACACCAACCCTCAGAACATCCCACTTAGCCTCATCTTCTAATCTACATATCCCTGAACGCTGCAGGCAATTTAGCATGGCCAATCTACCAAGCCTGCACATCTTTGGACTGTGGGAGGAAACCCATGCAGACACTGGGGGAAATATCTGTGTGGCGTTTGCATAGTCACCCAAGGGTGGAATTGAACTCAGGTTCTTGGTGCTGTGAGGGAGCAGTGCTAACCATTGAGCCGCCTTGCTATCCTTAAATCAAGTGTGTTATACTGTCGCCAAACACTATGAGCCTGATGTGATCTCTGATGGTATGCCTTTAAATCCAGGCATGGTGAAATTTAAATTCAATCTATGTTGAATTGAAAAGTTTGTCTCAGTAATGGGGACCATAAAGCAACTGTCACAAAAAAACACAATCTGCTTTCCAAATGTCCTTTAG
The DNA here is from genome assembly GCF_030684315.1 of Stegostoma tigrinum. Classification (NCBI taxonomy): domain Eukaryota; kingdom Metazoa; phylum Chordata; class Chondrichthyes; order Orectolobiformes; family Stegostomatidae; genus Stegostoma; species Stegostoma tigrinum. Next base: position 106,891,712 of record NC_081358.1, on the reverse strand, counting down.
GGATGGAAACTTAGCTTTGCCTATGTGTGACTCTAAAACATCAACGATGGTCAGGGAGAAAGTGCTCCAGGAGCAACGTTCCCTCTGTTGTTTTACTGCTCTGTGCATTTCTGAGTTCCATGTCTGGCTGTGATTTTCGTATTCTGATCAGCATGCACAGAGTTTCAGAGTGGCTGTGGAGTTACTGAGAGGGAACATTGCTTTGGAGTCCTGAACATTGACTCTAGATCCCATGAAATTGGATGGTGTCAGGTCAAACATAGGCAAGGGAAACTTTAGCTGATAACCACCAACCAACAACTTAACACAGCTAATGAATTTGAACTCCACCATGTCGAACATAATAAAGAAATCATTGAAGATGACAAGGGCAGGAAATGTACTCAGAAGGTTGACTTCAATGTTCAGCATCATGAGTGGCTTAGTAACGCCGCCATCAAAATAGCTTCTAGACTGGGTAAGTAACAGGTGTTGCTCATCGTTCACTGGTACTTAATTTGTATTCCACCTTGGCCATTCATTTCATCACAATGTTTGTCCAAAACTGGACAAAAAAACTGAACTTCAGAGAGAAGATGAAGATAATGAACATTGAAATCAAGGCAATATTTGTCCGAGTATGAATGAAGGAACACTAGCAATGCAGGAGTCAATGTGGATCATTCAATGCTGGTTTGAGTCATACCATGTGCAATGAGAAGTGGTCATGCATTTTGGAGGCAAATTATCTCAGTCACAGGTGATCACTGCAGGAGTTCCCAAAGTGGTCTACTAGCCCCAAACATCCTTTGCTGCTTTATCAGTGATATTCCCTCTAGCATAAGTTCCAAAGTGGTCACTTTCACTCATAATTTGCACAATTTTGAACACCATTCATGACTTTTCATAATGACTTAGTCACAATTACTTACTGTTAAACCTGGATGACATCTAGGCTTGGACTAATAATTTAAAATGACATAACAGTGCCAGACAATGACCATCTCCAATCATTATTCCTTATATTCAGCATCATTACCTTTGATGAACCCCCCAACTATCTAAACCTTGGGGTTTACCAATGGCCAAAACTAGTAATTTAAATGCTGTAGGTACAAGAGTATGTCACAAGCAATTAACTTACCTCCTGGCTGCCAAAGCCTGTCTGTCATCTATAGGGCAGATGTCAAAAATGTGAAGGAGTATATACACTGATTTGGAACAATGCATCTGCAACAATATTCAAGACGCTGAACACCCTTCAAAGATAAAGCAGCCTGCTTAAATGGCAATGATAGAAGCATTCATTCCTTCCAACACCAACTCAGAGAGGCAGCAGTGTCTGTCATCCAGAAGAAGCACTGCAGCAACTTATCAAAACTCCTTCAGCAACAACTTCCAAACTCACAGTCACTATCGTCTGGAAATTGCATTCATATAGAATCTTCGAGCATAATTAGAAATTGACAATAACTTTGACGTAACAAAAGTTCAATGAAGGAACAGTTACAAGTTAAGAAGTAATTGAGGGGTATGAGTGTCAAAAAGAATGTTTGGAAGAATCGAATGACATTTTGAAAATTTGGCCATTGAAAACAAGCATTGGGTAAGGGAATACTTTGGGTAAAATTTAGTGTGAATCATTGCCTCCCGAAACTGCAGTGTACTTAATTTTTATCTCTTCCAAATTTCAAGATACAGAAGTGCATGTATTGTAAAGATAAAGCCACCATGGGCCCATGAGTCAGCTCTCTCACCTGAGGTAGTGGTTCAATCCAAGGATCACCACATATCAGGTGAGGATGGACATTAAGAAGGAGAGTCCTGCACAGTACCTCAACTGGTGCAGGAATCGAATCTATACTATGACTGTTACTTGACATGGCAAGCCAGTTCTCCAGCCAATTGAGCTATACCCTCTGCATGCGTACCTGTAAAAATAAAGTATAATGAAGCCTTCTTTATTCTTCTGCCCATATTAATCAATTTGCCTACAAGCCACTGTACTAAAATTATGCATCATCTCTTGTGAATGTGAAATGAAATAGGTATTTGTTTTGTCGACCACAAGTGTTTCAGGCAACATGCTGTGTGGCAAAGCTGTCGTTTAGCACTCTTGCAGGTATCACACAGTTCTGTTTACAGACACAGCCACCATCTGCCAATCATCACAATCCGGGCAAGAGCTGTCTTTCTGAAAATCCATTGACCTTGTCTTTCAGTCAGAGGAAAACACAACTCCAGCTCATCAAACAGATGCTCAATAGGTAAATGGACTACTTAGGAGGGCTGAAACTGCAGAGAAGTTAAAGATTTGCTGCTGAGTAATTGAATAACCTCCCACCACAGGCATATGGAGTGACAAAAAAGTTTCTTGTTACTGTCATGCCGTGGAAGTAAAGAAATAACTTATTTTCTCCCGTGTATTTGGCAATTGAAAGGAAATTATATTGCACCCCTCTGGTACAGTCTCCTGATGCAGTCAGCTTGAAGCCAATTGTGCTACAAAAGCCAAGGCTGCAGCTTTTGCTGCTCCCAGCACACACATTATACCCGAAGACATAATTCAAACAGCTGAACATAGCTGAAAAAACTTATTGTTTTCCCACAGGCTGTAAATAGTCTGTACTGTCGGATTATTAGACGATTCTAAACAGAATGCAGTGCTACTCATTGAATTCCAATGGGTTCTGTGTCCGATTATACTTAAGCAAGAGGCTGAGGAGCACATCTGATGGCTCAGTCATTAAAGGCAGACCAAACATGGCAGTGAAAACCGAAAGAACTGCAGATGCTGTGAATCAGGGGCAAAAACAGGAGTTTCTGGAAAAGCTCAGCAGGTCTGACAGCATTTGTGAAGAAAATAATAATCAGAGTTAACGCTTCAGATCTGATGCACCTTCCTCAGAACATTCTCAAGGACCTGTTCTGAGGAAGGGACACCAGACTCAAAACGTTAACTCTGATTTTTCTTCACAGATGCTGCCACAGCTGCTGAGTTTTTCCAGCAACTTCTGTTTTTGTTCCAAATATGGCAGTGAAACAGCATGGATTTTGCATCTACCTCAGGACTGTGGCACGTTTACTGGTTTCAACCAGAATAGTGGTAAGAGCAATGCCCCAGACTTTCCTTGCAAAATGTGGTTTATATCAATGACAAAATCTGGTTTAAATCAGTGACACTCATTGTTGCTGAAGCACAAGTGGTAAAGTTATAAGGGACAAATGCATCACCAAACAGATAAAATAAATGCAGAAAATCCTGGAGAAAAATCAGCAGGCCTGCCAGCACCTTGGAAAGAGAAAGCAAGTCAATACTTCAAGTCCAGTAACACTGTTTTTCAGAAATAAGAGAGTTAGGAAAATGGTTATGATATATTTTGACAGAGGAGGGCTGAAGGGTACAGATAGTGTTATGACCCAGTGCGAAAGTTATAAGAGGTTGTTAACAGTAGCAAAAGAGAGAAAAAAAGATGTAAATAAGTGTAAATTTAGATCTAAAAATATGAACCAAACCTCAGAACTTGCTGGAAAAACACAGCAGCTCTGGCAGCATCTGTGGAGAAAAATCAGAGTTAATGTTTTAGGATCCAGTGACCGTTGTTCAGAACCGCTTTAAAGGAGGGTCACTGGGTCCAAAATGTTAACTCTGATTTATTTCCACAGATGCTGGCAGAGCTGTTGAGATTTTCCAGCAATTTCTGATTTTGTTTCTTATTTCCAGCATCCACTGTTATGGAGTTGTGGAGTCAGACAGTACAGAAACAGACGTTTCGGTCCAATCAGCCCGTGCCAACCATAATCCCAAACTAAACAATCCCACCTGCCTGTGCTTGGCCCTTGTCCCTCCAAACACTTCTTATTCATGCACTTATCTAAATGTCTTTTAAATATTGTAACTGTACTCACAATCCCCACTTCCTCCAGAAGTTCTTTCCACACAGGAAGCACACTCTGCATAAAAAGAATTGCCCTTCATGTCTTTTTAAAACCTGTCTCCTCTTACCTAAAAATATGCCCTTTAGCTTTGAAATCCCCCAACCTGTCAAAAAGAAACTTGCCAATCATATTATCTAGACTCCTCATGATCTCTATCAAGCCATCCTTGACTTCCTACAGTCTCATGGTAAAAGTCCCTAGACCATCCAGCCTCTCCTTATAACTCAAACTTTCGATTCCGCATGGCAACCTGGTAAGTCTCGTCCAAATCCTCTCCAGCTTAATGAAATCCATCCTATAATGAGTGACCAGAGCTGGACACAGTACTCCAGGAGAGGCCTCACTAACATCCTGTGCAACCTTAACATAACGTCCCAACTCTGACATTCAGAAGTCCTTTTCTTTTTATGTTACGAAAGTACAAGAATATGTTGTTTCTACCAAGGGCAAAGTAAACAAGACACAAACCAGACAAAGGCTGTGAGGGAGATGACTGAGCGGAGGGCAATACAAGAAGCAGGGGAACAGTCATAATATGGACAGGCTCAGAAACTGTGGAATTCAATACTGAGTTCACCGGGTTGTGAAGTCCCCAAATGGAAAAGGAAGCCATTGTGCTTCATTGGAATATTGCAGCAGGTCCAGAACTAACTGTTAGCATGAGAGCAAGGTGCTTTATTTAAACGACAAGCAACTGAAGGTCAAGATCATCTATACAGGCAGAGCAGATGTGTCCCACAAAGCAGTCACCCATTCTGCATTTTGTCTCATCAGTGTTGAGAAAATCACATTGTGAGCAGGGAATACAGTAGACAGAACTGAGAAAAATGTATGGTGGATGGAAGATATATTTGTTGGTGGCATTCAGTTGGGAGTGGTGATAAGGTGGAAGATGATTCTTTGAAAAGTGAGGAAGTGAGGACTAGGGAACCCCGCTGTTCTTCTGGGAAGGAGGAGAAGGAGTGAGGGCAGGAATACAGGAAATAGGTCGGACACAGCTGAAAGTATTGTCAACCACAATATGGAGAATCCTCAGAGGAAGGAAACTGATATCTTGTCAGAAAAGCCTGGGAGAAGGTCAGGTTAAGCAAACTGAGGGAGTCAGTGGATTTGTAATGGATATTGGTGAATTGTGTATCCTCAGAAGTGAAAACAGTGAAGTCAAGGAAGGAAAATGAAGAGCCAGGGATGGACCAGCTGAAAGTGAAAGAGTGGAAATTGGAAACAAAACAGTTAATTTTTCCAAATCCAGATGGGAGTAGGAAGTGGCAGCAAGAATTAATTGATGAATGAGGGAAAGAGTTCTGGGAGTGGGGCCTGAGTAAGACTGGGGCAAGGAAGCTCTACATGACTCATAAAGATTCAGACATACCCTGGACCCATGTGGGTATTTATAGCAACACTTAAGATTTAGAGAAAATTAAATGAATTTAAGGGGAAGAGCTAACTCACAGCATGTAGCTGGAGGAACACAGCAGGCCAGGCAGCAAGGGAGCAGGAAAGTTGACATTTCAGGTCAGGGCCCTTCTTCTGACCTGTTTCTGAAGAAGGGTCCCGACCTGAAACTTCAGCTTTCCTGCTCCTCTGATGCTATCTGGCCTACTGTATTCCTCCAGCTTCATACTGTGTTACCCCGACTCCAGCATCTGCAGTTCTTTCTACCCGTGACTGAGTTTAAGGAGTAGTTGTTCAAAGTGAGAATGAGCTCAGTAATTTTATTAGGTTTCGTCACGCACTATCTTTGTCAGTTTCTTTTTGTCATCTTCACAACTTCCTTTTGTGACACAACTTATTCTTGTGCTGTCAGCAAATGTAGCTTCTGTGCATTTTGCCTCTTTAACCAGGTCATAAATTGTAAGTAGTTGAGTTCCCAGCAATGAGCTCTATGGCATACCACTCTCACAAATACACCAATTCAGAAATAACCCTCGTGTGAGCTAACCAATCCTCTATCCATGCTATTATGTTACACCCAATTCTATGAGCTCTAATTTTGTTGAGCAACCTTTGATGTTGCATTTTATCAAAACTTCTGAAACTAAATATAATATATTCACAGATTCCCCTTTATCCATGTTGTTGCTTTCTCAAAGAATTCCACCAAATTAGTCAAAGAAGATTTGCCTTTCACAGAAGGGTATCACATACTATTTTCTAACCTGATGGAACATTCCCAATGGGTAGCACAGTTGTTCAGTGGTTAGTATTGCTACCTCACAGTGCCAGAGACCCAGGTTTGATGCCAGCCTTTGGTGACTATCTGTATGGAGTTTGCACATTCTCCCTGTGTCTGTGTGGGTTTTGTCCAGGTGCTCTGGTTTCCTCCCACAGTCCAAAGATATGCAGTTTATGTGGATTGGCCATGCTAAATTGCCCATAGTTTCTAGGGTGATGTAGGCTATGTGAATTAGCCATGGGAAATGCAGGGATATGGGGGTCGGGCAAATTTGGTTGGGTTGTCCTTTGGAGGTTGAATGGACTCAAAGGGGAGAATGATCTGCTTCCACACTGCATTGATTCTAGATCAAAGGGTCACATGTTACTCAATCATATTATTGTGGAGCTGGACTCACATGTAGGTCAAGTCAGGATACCAAGCTTTATTTCCTACACAAAATTAGTGAGCCAAATGGGTTGTTAGAGCAGTCAGTGATGGCTTCACTGCACCATTACTGAGACTAGCTTTAAACTTCAGATTTATTCACTGAATTTAACTTGCCTTGTTGCCATGGTGGAGTTTAAAGCCATGTTCTGAGAGGGGAGTCCTCTGGATTATTAGCCTAGTGAAATGAATCTAGGCAACTGTTTCACGCTTCAAGTCTTATAATTCTTCTACAGAGATTTATGAGAATTTACTCAGGGCACAATTCTGCTCATACAATGTTATTGTATCTTCAGATAGACTCTAAACTGTACAACCTTAAGTTTGTTATCAAATGCTACATTACAGGCTTTTCAGCAATTATGTAACAAGAGATAGCCATTAAGAAATCCAGGTTAACTATTTTCTGAAGAAGGATCCAGGCAGGAAACATCAGCTTTCCTGCTCTCTGATGCTGCTTGACCTGCTGCGTTCATTCAGCTCTACACCTTGTTATCTAACCTATTCCACTGTTGTGTTTAGCCAGATATCTGCAGAATAACCCAATGTGTCTCATGCTCTATTCCTACAATCCTGCAAGTTTATGTGCTTCAAATGTCCATCAGATTTTCTTTTAAAATCATTGGTCATGTCCATTTCCACACCAATTGTTGAAAACGGAGTTCAGCTCATGCTCACTTTTGTCCAAAAAGCTCTTCCTCACATCCTCCTACATCTCCTGCTAGATACCACATCAGTGTCCTCAAGTCCTTGCACCATCTCTTAATGGGAATAGCTTTTACTTGTCCTTAATAGTTTGCTTGGTAAAACCAAAGGATGATTGTGTCATTCCAGATATTATTGATTTTAGTCATCATCAGGCAACAATCTCCATTAATCTGAAAAATAGGTAAGTATTTTTACTACAGATCTTGCTAATGATGTAAGCAGAAATCAGAACAAGAAAAGATTTTAGTGGAAAGTATGAGCTGTGATGGCATATTAACCCAAAGTTGATTGCCCAGTTATAATGATGTTTCACAAAATGGGAGAGACGTAGAAATGTCTGAATATTATGAAGTATGGAAGGCTATTGTTGAATCATCAATCAGAAGGACAGAATGAGACACACAAACTTACAGAGGCTGAAAGGATAATGCCAGCTGACAAAAGAATCCCTCAGTATCTTCACTTTTTTCATTAATGCATTCCCCAATTGACATTCAACCACAGGGATTGATTTAAATAGATCCATATCTGAATTATTCATTTTGTAGTAGAATTGATTAATCTGAGAAATACCCTTAAATAAATCACTGACTGCAATAATCCTTCGGGAAATAAAACAGTAATCAGAATTATACACTTTTTTATTGAATGTAATATTTGTCATTGATATTCAGTAATTGTAAGTGTGTAATTAGTCTCTTCGCAGAAGATCCGAACTATTGACAACTGTGTCAGCTCAGCCTTGCAGGAGATACTTCCCAAAGTCAGCATCCCAGTCCATCAACTCAGCCGCATGAAAAATTGAATGAATTCCAGCATACTTTTTTGCATGTTACACTGGTCAGCCGTTTTTATGAACAGGCATTAAGGTGACATTGTGTAACTTCAGAAATTAGCTGATGCATCGGGCTGTTGATGCCAACTTGAAGCCACATCTATGCAGAACTGCATGAAGTGCAGCACTATCAAAGAGACTGCATAACATTGATAAAAGGAAAACAATACATTTTGATTAGAATAGCCTACGTGGCAAAGATACCCAATAATGCCAAAGCCCATAATTACCAGAATCTCTAGTCACAAAGAAGACCCTGCCCAGGCTGACAATTAGATAATTTGATGCAATTGTTTAGTAGAACCCAAACTGTCACATCAGCACCAATGCTGTCTAATGACTATTGGAGGTGTTGCATATGCCAGGAAAGGCCATCGTCAGTGGTTTGCCAAAGCTGCAGTAGGAGATTTCAACTGCAGCAAATAGCTTCAAAACAGATCACTTTATTCTGCATCTGTTCCAAAGCTAAATGCTACTGAGTACTAAGAAACATAAGTAGCATAGTAAACTGACAAGATGAGGCAGGTATTATAACAAAATTGAGTATATTCAGAGTCTCTTTCAGCAAAGAATAGCTTTGGCAAATAGGGTTAAGGGGAATACTAAGGGATTTTACGAATACATTAAGTACAAAAGGGCAACTAGGGACACAATAGTGCCCCTTAAAGGTAAATTAATTGAGGTGACTTAATTGAGACGTATAAGATAATCAGAGGGTTAGATAGGGTGGATGGGGAGAGCCTTTTTCCTCGGATGGTGACGGCGAGCACGAGGGGGCATAGCTTTAAATTGAGGGGTGAAAGATAAGGGGCAGATGTCAGAGGTAGTTTCTTTACTCAGAGAGTAGTAGGGGAATGGAACGCTTTGCCTGCAATGGTAGTAGATTCACCAACTTGGACGAATGGCCTGTACTGTGCTGTGCTATTCTATGTTCTATGTTCTATTTAGATACATTTAAGTCGTCATTGGACAAGCATATGGACGTACATGGAATAGAGTAGGTTAGATGGGCTTCAGATCGGTATGACAGGTCGGCACAACATCGAGGGCTGAGGGGCCTGTATTGTGCTGTAATGTTCTATATGTTCTAACAAGGCCGCCTGCATGGGGAACCACATGAGACGTGGGAGAGACTAAATGAGTATTTTGTATCATTGTTTACTGTGGAGAAGGATCTGGAAGATTGAGAATGTGGGGACATAAATATTAGCACCTTGAAAAATGTCTATATTACAGAGGAGGAGATGCTGGATGTTTTAAATGCATAGAAGTGGATAAATCCCCAGGACCTGATCAGGTGTGCCCCTTGAACTGTGTCGGAAACTAGGGAAGTGATTGCTGGGCGTCTTGCTGAATATTTGTATCATCAATAACCAATGGCGAGGTGCTGGAAGATTGGGGATTTGCTAATGTGGTGCCACTATTTAAGAAAGATGGTAAGGAAAAGCCAGGGAACTATAGCTCGGTGAGCCCATCACCTGTGGTGGCAGGTTGTTGGAGGGAATCCTTATGGACAGGATTTACATGTATTTGGAAAGATAAGGAGTGATTAGGGATAGCCACCATTGCTTTGTGCATGTGAAATCGTATCTCACTAACTTGATTGAGTTTTTTGAAGTAACAAAGAGGGCAGAATGGTGTAGGTGGTCTAAATAGACTTCAGGAAGGTTTTCAACAAGATTTTGCATGATAGACCAGTCAGCAGGTTTAGATCAAATGGAATACAAGTTGAACTAGCCATTTGGATACAGAACAGGTTAAAAGGAAGAGGACAGAAGGTGCTGATGGAGGGTTGCTTTTCAGCGGAGCGCCGCAAGGTTTGATGCTAGATTCACTGTTTTTCGTCATTTATACAAATGATTTTGATCTGAATGTAGGAGGTATGATTATGAAGTTTGCAGATATCACCAAAATTGGAGGTGTATTGGGCAGTGAAGAAGGTTACCTTAGAGCACAAAGAGATCTTGATCAGATGGGCCAATGGGATAATGAATTGTAGTCAGAGTTCAATTTAGATAGATGTGAAGTGCTGCATTTTGGAAAGGCAAATCAGGGCAGGACTTATATACTGAATGGGAAGGTCCTGGGAGTCCAGGTTCATAGTTCCTTGCAGTGGAGTCCCAGGTATACAGGATAGTGAAGAAGGCCACTTAGCATGATTGCCAGAGGAATTGGGAGGTCATGTTGAGGCTGAACAAAACATTGGCTAGGCGAGTATGGAATATTATGTGCAATTCTGGTCTCTCTGCTATAGGAAGGATGTTGTGAAACTTGAAAGGGTTCAGCAAAGATAATGGGAACTGCAGATACTGGAGAATCCAAAGTAACAAAGTGTGAAGCTGGATGAACACAGCAGGCCAAGCAGCATCTCAGGAGCACAAAAGCTGACGTTTCGGGCCTAGACCCCCATCAGAGAGGGTTCAGCAAAGATTTATAAGGATGTTACCTGGGTTAGCGGGCTTGAACTACAGGAAGAGGCTGAGTTGGCTGGGGCTGTTTTACCTGGAGCATCAGAGACGGAGGAGTGACCTGCATGAATATGGTAAACAGACAAGGTTGTTTTCCTGGGGTGGGGAGGTCAAAAACTAGAGGGCATTGGTTTCGGATGAGAGGGGAAACATATAAAAGGGATCTAAGGGACAACATCTTCACATGAAGGGTGGTGTGTGTATGAAATAAGCTGCTAGAGGAAGTGGAAGAGGCTGGTAGAATTTCAACATTTAAAAGGCATCTTGATGGGCATATGAATAGTTTAGAGGGATATGGGCCAAATGCTGGCACATGTTAGTAGATTAATTTAGAATATCTGGTCAGCATGGACTAGTTTGACTGAAGAATCTGTTTCCGTGCTGTACATCTCTATGGTCTAAGTCAAGATACAAAATACAAACCTTATGGGCATGAGGAACACCTTAAAAAGCTTCAGGTAGAACATTTAATTTGGTTAGAACACACTAAAACTAGACATGAGTTGAGAAAGATTAACTACATAAAAGTGACTGTTGACCGAATGCCAAGTTGTTAACAGTCATTCCAGACAGTCAAACTAAAGAGGTTCTGTCTGAAAGTGTACCATGCAAACTATTCTTCCTGTTACCACGAAGGCCCTTGTCCTGAAAATGTCTGATATGACAGTGGAACTTTCAATGAAGCTTGTAGACGAGAGCCCAATACAAGCACTTTCCATCGGTACAACCCCAGATGAGTCCCCAGAGGGACTAAAGTCATTGAATCTTTGTGCTCTTTCCATTATTGATGATGATACTGTCTTACTTGCTGATCTGTGCCAGCATAAGATGTCATTGTCTGTGTTACAGCTTCTTCAATACAAAGCCATTGTGGAAGTTTTGCACTGCCTGTAGGAAGTAAAATTCCTAGCATTGAAGTCATGCGGATATTCTTTTATTTCCTCAACATTAGAATTGTCTCCAGGGAATTAATTATGTTTTCTTTCATCTACCAGGCTCATGGCTGGAATGAAAAGCAAAGAAGGTGGAAATGAGAGAGACAATTTGCCATTAGTATCTTCCTATTCCAGGCACTTGAGCCTTTAAGTGCTGGAGTGTTATTTCTTGAATCAGGTTCATCATGATTAACCTTAACTGCCATACAGTCAGGTTTTTGTAGGTGCCACTTAGCACAGGAACCTGCTGTTATAGGAAACACCCATCCCACTCCACCTCTTCATCTAAGTTGCGTCATTTCCACCCTCAGGCAACTGTCTGTGCGGAGTTTGCACATTCTCCCCAGGTTTGTGTGGGTTTCATTTGAGTGCTTCAGTTTCTTCCCACAGTCCAAAAATGTGCAGGCTAGGTGGATTGGCTCCGGAAAATTGCCTGTGGTGTTCAGCGATGTGTAGATTAGTTGGGTTATAGGGGGATAGGTCTGGGTGGGGTGCTCTGGGAGTCAGTGTGGACTTGTTGGGCTGAAGGACTTGTTTCCACTTTGTAGGGTTCTATGGTCTTCTATGATCTATAAGAAACACAAGTTTTTAGTTCACAGGAAGGATCCACAATTAACAAAATGTTAATACCACATTTTTTTAGTGACATTGATTGAGGGATAAATATTGATTCAAACGTGAGGGAGGACTCCCCAACACTTCTTCAAAGAGGTGCCATGGCATCTTTCATATCTATCTTGAAGAACACACATGGGCCTCTGCTTAACATTTTATCAGAGAGATAACACCTTAGAAAATGTAACACTGCATCTGTGCTGCACTGAGCCTAGATTTTGTGCTCTTGTCACTTTAGTCAGCTTTGAAATTTTAGCTTTCTGGTGCAAATACAAAACTGCTGCCACTCAGACACCTCAACAGCATGTGAAACAGATATTTATTTGAGTCAATTTGCCTTGCTTACCTCCATGCAGAGAGAAGTGTGCTGCAAAATACTTTAAGAGGAGCATATAATTGACAGCAAATTAATCCACATGAAAAACATATAGAAATTCCAACATTAAATTGGCATAACTAAACTGTTAGATTAAATGGAATAGTATATATCTGGAAAATAACAACAGAAATTGCAGAAAAATCTCAGTAGGTCCAGCAGAATCTGTGGCGAGAAATCAGTGTTAATGTTTCACATCCAGTGACCCTTCTGAACTCAAAGCATTAACTCTGATTTCTCTCCACAGATACTGCCAGACCTACTGAGATCTTTCGCAATTTCTGTATTTGGTTCTGATTTCCGGCAGACATATTTCTTTCAGATTTTTTTGTATATATGACATCATTGCATTCATAAAGACAACAATGGAACTTTTACAACTGAGAAGTTAAACTCTCAAATGTTAAAGTTCTAAGCTTTAACACTTTAACACTGCAAAACCACTGACTGTTTTCAAAAGTCAATGATTAAATAATTGATTATGAGAATTACAAACGCAAAACTTTTCAGCTGGATCTAGGATGTTCATTATCTCATTTTGAGGTTCATTCATCTGAGCAGGACTATTGCTGAGGCTAATGGTATATCTTGCTCTCTCTCTCTCTCTCCCTCCATTGTCATTATGACTGATTTTGAAGGAAGTGATTGAGAATAAGCCATTTGGGATTTTGATCAGTTTAAGTGATACCTTCCCTCAAGGAGCATTAACTGGCTGCAGACTTGTACTTCTTTCATTCATTTGAGTAGACATTCTGCCTCAGAGAGGTGTCGGTTCACCTGATTGGTTAGCAGCAGTTTAGCCCCAGAAACAGGAATGGCCAGGATTTGGGCTACACCCACAACAACATTCCATGTTCCAGATTCCTGGACCAGATAAGTGCAGGGATGTTTAGAGGGAAGAATGGAAGTCAGTATGCAAGAGGGGTAAGGGGATGATTGTGGGAGTCTTGCTAGAGGGACCAGAGGGTATGAAACCTATAGAAAGTGGACCTTGGGGTGAAGAGAATACCTGAAATAGATTGGGGGTTCTTGATGGAGGCAACCCAATTCAGGGTGAATTGTTGGGTTTCCTCCACATTTAACAATTTATTTTTAAAATTTGAGGGGGAGCAGCAAGAATCCAAAGGGTAGGGTAACAACCAGCCACCCATTATTCCTCTCACCCATATAAGTGCAGATTGGAGGTGAGCTGGAGTCTGCCAGAAAAACAAAAATTGGGGAAATTTGTGACCTGCAAAGTCGCTGGAGGGAATGACAGACTCCTACCCGTGTTTGAGAATCTCATAAGCAGACTTAAAATAATTACAGATTAGAATTTAAAAATGGTCTCTTGAAATTCTTGTAAATTTTTAGTGGGATGTGTTGGCAACTCGGGGATGGACTGGCTATCTTTTTGAGATTCATGATGGATACAGGAGACATTTGGTTATCTCATGAAGAGTTAAAATAATTCATGTGCTCGGAATACATTTCAGGCAAATTAGTCTATCTGGTACATTCAAGGCATATCACGCTGCCATGGGGATAAATTGCAGAGAGGTATTATTTATATTTAGTCAAATTTTGTGCTATTTCTGACAGAAACAATCTGGTTTTCCTCCAGTGATGCAGCTAGCACCAGTAACAGGAAGGTAGCAATGGTCCTTGTGGTTTCTGATTTGGAGTCACTCCGCATAAATGCAGAGAAACTCATATGTGAGCTAAGTATTGTAATCAACCAATGCTCACACAGAGTTTTAGAGTTCACTTAGCTGGAAGCTAATCGGAGGGCAAAAAGACAAGCAGTGTAGAAACTCTGAAAAGAATCTGACTGAGTTCCACAGAGCTGTGGCATTTCTAGTTTTGGTATAAAGGGAGCATAAAGGAACTCTTGGGGGGAACGGAAATAAGAATAGGACATTTTCTAAAGAGATGTTTGAGTTTACTAAAGAAGTGATGACAAAGTATTGTTTTAGCAGGAGTTCAATAGTCCAAGTTTTTTTTGTTTAAAACTGAAATTTTGCATCATAGTTTCTTCAGTTATTAATTAGGAGTTCTATGTTCAGAAATTACTTATCTCCACTGAGATCATCTACGTAGCTGGACTGATATTTATTGTTCATCGTAAATTGTTCTTGAGATGGTGGTGGTAAGCTGTCTGCTTGAACTGCTGCCATCCAAGAAATGCAGACGCATGTATGGTGTTCGTGGGGAGGGTTTCCAGAATTTCAAGGCAGGAACAGCGAAGGAGTTGTGAAGGATTATTTTTTTTAAAAAGAGGAAATGAATATCGATGCTGCTTGGCCTGCTGTGTTCATCCAGCTCCACACTTTGTTATCTCAGAAATGAATATAGAGTGTGAGGGGATACTAACCAGCTGAGCAGTCTTAAAAAAGTGACAATATCTTCAGGCCCAATTGAGCTGAAACAGTTAAGAGAACCAGGGAAGGAGATATCAGAGGCTTTGACAGTAATTTTCATAACACCTCTGGTCATTGTTGAGGTGCCAGAAATTTGGGACACTGGTAACTGTCTCGTTAGTAAAAATGGGAGGAAGGGATAGATAGGGAAATTACAGGCCAGTCAGTCTAACCTCAATGGTTGGTAAGTTATTAGAAAACATGCTTCGAGACAGAGGATCTTAATATTTGGAGAGACATGGGTTATTGAAGAATAGGCAGCATGGATTTGTTTGGGGATTTATTTGCCAAACTTGATCAAATTATTTGAGGATGTAATCAGGCGCATTGAGAGAGCTAATATATTTGGTATGGTCTACATGGATGTTAACAAAATGTAAGTGCAGGGGATTTCATCAAGAAGTTTATGGATGGCATGAAAATTGGCAGAGCGGTAAACAATGTGGAAGATATCCTCCCACAGTCTAGGCTGTCAATGGATAGGTCAGCTGGGCAGAACAGTGACAAATGGAATTTCACCTTGATTGATGTAAGGTGATGTACATGGGGAAGGCTGAAAAGTCAAGAGATGATACAATAATTGGTGAAAACCCATTAAGTACTGATGATCAAAAAGACCTTGGTGTGTATATCCACAGATCCCTGAAGGCAACAAGGCAGGTATATCAGGTGGTTAAGAAGGCTTGTGGGAGATGGATTATCATGGATCAGAATGCAAAAACAGGAAGGTTTTGCATGAACTGTATAAAATGCTAGTTAGGCCACAACTGCAGTACAGTGTGCAGTTCTAGTCACTACATTATCGTAAGGATGTGTGTACATTAGAGATATTCCAGAGTAGGTTTAAAAGGATGCTGCCTGGACTGGACTGTTTCAGTTATGAAGAAAGATGGATAGGCAGAATATATTTTTCTTGGAGGAACAGATGCTGAGAGTGAAGCTGATAGAAGTGAATCACGTTATTAGGGACATAGATGGAAAGGCACGTTTTCCAACAATACAGAGGTCAATAGTTGGTGGTGGGAGGGGTTGGAAATTCAGGTAAGAGGTAGAAGACTCAAAGAAGCTTTGAGGATTTTTTTTAAACTTAGAATGTGATGGGAGCCTGGAACTTGTTAACTGAAAGCAAGGTTGAATCACGAACTGTCAGCAGTGTAAGCGGTAACCTGATAGCCAGTGACATTGTCTTAGACTCTGGCACACATTGTGCATCAGTGACGGAGGAGGAGAATAGTAAAAATATTAGATGGGCTGCCAGCTACGTGGGCTGTCTTGTCCTGGATGAATATAAAACTTCTTCAATGTTATTGGAGAGATATGCATCCAGGCAAGTAAAGTGTATTTCATTACATTGTGAGTTGTTGTTGAAGAAAGGCTTTGGGAGTCATGCAATGAGTTACTAGTTATAGGATTTCTAGCCTCTGACCTCTGGAGTTCAACAATTGTGCTTGTTCAGGAATCAAATGGGTCAGCAAGATTGTCTATTGATTACTGTAAAGTTAAAGTGATAACAAAGGAAGAGCCGTATCCAATAGTGAGGCTGGGGGACTGTATTGGATGCATTAGGCACGCATAGTTTGTATAAATCACGATAAGGATGTTAGCATGTTCCATTGACTGATAGCTGAAGAGCTAAAGAAGTAACAGATTTTGCAACACTGAATGAATTTTATCAATGCAAAGACATGGCATTTCAAATGAAAAATGTATTACCTATAATTAACCAATAGACCTATTGAAGAAATTGTGTAACTGATGTTTAAGGATTTGATTATTTTTAGCAAAACTTGGAGAGAACATTTACAAGGATAATAGGAACCGCAGATGCTGGAGAATCTGAGATAACAAGGTGTCTAGCTGCATGAACACAGCAGGCTAAGTAGCATCTTAGGAGCAGAAAAGCTGATGTTTTGGGCCGAGACACTTCTTCAGAAACTGGAGGGGGGGGAAGGGGGTTCTGAAATAAATAGGGGGAGAGGTGAAGGCAGATAGGAGATAGAGGAGAAGATAAGTGGAAAGGACATAGACAGGTCAGAAAGGTGGGGATGGAGCCAGTAAAGGTGTGTGTAGGTAAGGAGGAGATAGATCAGCCCAGGGAGGATGGACAGGTCAAGGGGGCAGAATGAGGTTAGTAGGTAGGAGATGGGAGTGGGGCTTGAGGTGGGAGGAGAGGATAAGTAGGAGAAAGGACAAGTTAGGGAGATGTGAATGAGCTGGGCTGATTTTGGGATGCGGTCTGGGGAGGGGAGATTTTGAAGCTTGTGAAGGTGAGGTGGAACATTTGCGACACTTGACTAAACTGTTTGATCAGCTACTAAAAACAACCAACAGTTTGGTTATAACCCTGACTGAGCGTGATGTTATCAAGGCAAAAATGACTTATTTGGATCATATTCTGGGATAAAGCCAAGGAAAGCCAAGAGTGGTAAAAATAATGACTAACTTAGATTTTCCAGTGCCTAGGGAAGAACATGACAGGTTGGGTTATGTTGGCAGGAGTCAGTTTTTCACAAGTTTGTTCTGAACTTCAGCACAGTTGTTGCACATTTAATAAACTTGTTGAGAAATTTGAAATTATGTTGGAGTGTAAAATTAGCTTTGAAAATCTGAAAACTGTGCTGGCAATCTGATATGTGTTGGCAGCTGCATATAATTATTAGAAGCCATTCAAATCAGCTGTTGATCCCAGTGACATCAGTGTGGGGCATGTTTCACTACAAGATGATAAGATGGGGGTAGACCTATTGTCAGAAAACTGATGGAAGTAGTTATTGGGAATATAATAGGAGGACATTTCGGAAAACCATAATCTGAATAAGCAGGATAATAAAATGTGGGGCTGGATGAACACAGCAGGCCCAGCAGCATCTCAGGAGCACAAAAGCTGATGTTTCGGGCCTAGACCCTTCATCAGGGAGGGGGATGGGGTGAGGGTTCTGGAATAAATAGGGAGAGAGGGGGAGGCGGACCGAAGATGGAGAGAAAAGAAGATAGGTGGAGAGGAGAGTATAGGTGGGGAGGTAGGGAGGGGATAGGTCAGTCCAGGGAAAACGGACAGGTCAAGGAGGTGGGATGAGGTTAGTAGGTAGGAGATGGAGGTGCGGCTTGGGGTGGGAGGAAGGGATGGGTGAGAGGAAGAACCGGTTAGGGAGGCAGAGACAGACTGGGCTGGTTTTGGGATGCAGTGGGTGGAGGGGAAGAGATGGGCTGTTTGTGTGGTGCCGTGGGGGGAGGGGACGAACTGGGCTGGTTTTGGGATGCGGTGGGGGAAGGGGAGATTTTGAAGCTGGGGAAGTCCACATTCATACCATTGGGCTGCAGGGTTCCCAAGCGGAATATGAGTTGCTGTTCCTGCAACCTTTGGGTGGCATCATTGTGGCACTGCAGGAGGCCCATGATGGGCATGTCATCTAAAGAATGGGAGGGGGAGTGTAAAAGGTTTGCGACTGGGAGGTGCAGTTGTTTATTGCGAACCGAGCGGAGGTGTTCTGCAAAGCGGTCCCCAAGCCTCTGCTTGGTTTCCCCAATGTAGAGGGAGCCACACTGGGTACAATGGATACAGTATACCACATTGGCAGATGTGCAGGTGAACCTCTGCTTAATGTGGAAAGTCATCTTGAGGCCTGGGATAGGGGTGAGGGAGGAGGTGTGGGAGCAAGTGTAGCATTTCCTGCGGTTGCAGGGGAAGGTGCCGGGTGTGGTGGGGTTGGAGGGTAGTGTGGAGCCAACAAGGGAGTCACGGAGAGAGTGGTCTCTCCGAAAAGCAGGCAAGGGTGGGGGTGGAAAAATGTCTTGGGTGGTGGGGTCGGATTGTAGTGGGCGGAAGTGTCGGAGGATGATGCGTTGTATCTGGAGGTTGGTGGTGTGGGGTGTGAGAACGAGGGGGATCCTCTTAGGGCGGTTGTGGCGGGGGCGGGGTGTGAGGGATATGTTGCAGGAAATGCGGGAGACTCGGCCAAGGGCGTTCTCGACCACTGTGGGGGGAAAGTTGTGGCTCTTGAAGAACTTGGAAATCTGGGATGTCACACCCTCATGCCCCGCCCCTGCCACAACTGCCCTAAGAGGATCCCCCTCATTCTCACACACCACCCCACCAACCTCCGGATACAACGCATCATCCTCCGACACTTCAGACATCTACAATCCGACGCCACCACCCAAGACATTTTTCCATCCCCACCCTTGTCTGCTTTCCGGAGAGACCACTCTCTCCGTGACTCCCTTGTTCGCTCCACACTGCCCTCCAACCCCGGCACCTTCCCCTGCAACCGCAGGAAATGCTGCACTTGCCCCCACACCTCCTCCCTCACCCCTATCCCAGGCCTCAAGATGACTTTCCATATTAAGCAGAGGTTCACCTGCCCATCTGCCAATGTGGTATACTGCATCCACAGTACCCGGTGTGGCTTCCTCTACATTGGGGAAACCAAGCGGACGCTTGGGGACTGCTTTGCAGAACACCTCCGCTCAGTTCGCAATAAACAACTGCACCTCCCAGTCGCAAACCATTTCCACTCCCCCTCCCATTCTTTAGATGACATGTCCATCATGGGCCTCCTGCAGTGCCACAATGATGCCACCCGAAGGTTGCAGGAACAGCAACTCATATTCCTTTTGGGAACCCTGTAGCCCAATGGTATCAATGTGGACTTCACCAGCTTCAAAATCTACCCTTCCCCCACCGCATCCCAAAACCAGCCCAGTTCGTCCCGTCCCCCCACTGCACCACACAACCAGCCCAGCTCTTCCCCTCCACCCACTGCATCCCAAAACCAGCCCACCCTGTCTCTGCCTCCCTAACCTGTTCTTCCTCTCACCCATCCCTTCCTCCCACCCCAAGCCGCACCTCCATCTCCTACCTACTAACCTCATCCCACCTCCTTGACCTGTCTGTCTTCCCTGGACTGACCTATCCCCTCTCTACCTCCCCACCTATATTCTCCTCTCCACCTATCTTCTTTTCTCTCCATCTTCGGTCCGCCTCCCTATTTATTCCGGAACCCTCACCCCATCCCCCTCTCTGATGAAGGGTCTAGGCCCAAAATGTCAGCTTTTGTGCTCCTGAGATGCTACTGGGCCTGCTGTGTTCATCCAGCCTCACATTTTATTATCTTGGATTCTCCAGCATCTGCAGTTCCCATTATCATCTGAATAAGCAGAGTTGGCATGGTTTCATGAAAGGGAAATCATGTCTGACTCATTTATCACGGTTTTTGAGGAAGTGTTGCCCAATGTTGATAGAGGGGAACAAGTAAATGTGTTGGTGTTGGGACTTCCAGACGGCATTTGACAAAACACATCACAAAAGGTGAAGTGGGAAAGCAAAACCCATGTTGTTGGAGGTAGTATATTGAGACTGACTGAGAATTTACCAATGGGCAGGAAACAGTGAGTGAAGATAACGGCTTCTTTATCTGGTTGATAACCTGTAAGCAGTGAGATTCCAAAGGGATAACAAAGTATGGAGCTGGATGAACACAGCAGGCCAAGCAGCAGCTTAGGAGCACAAAAGCTGACGTTTCAGGCCTAGACTCTTCATCAGAGAGGGGGATGGGGAGAGGGTTCTGAAATAAATAGGGAGAGAGGGGGAGGCGGATCTAAGATGGATAGAGGAGAAGGTAGGTGGAGAGGAGACAGACAAGTTAAAGGGATGGGGATGGAGCCTGTAGAGGTGAGTGTAGGTGGGGAGGGGACAGGTCAGTCCGGGGAGGACGGCCAGGTCAAGGGGGCGGGGTGAGGTTAGTAGGTAGGAAATGGAGGTGCAGCTTGATATCTCTGATACAAGGTTCCAAAGGGATCAGTGTTGGAATCACAACTGTTTACAAAGTACATCAATGACTTGGACGAAGGAACTGACTGTACTGTAGCAAAACTTACAGATGACGCAGAAACAGGTGGAGAGGCAGGTTTACAGCGCGGTATTGCTAGCTTAAGTAAGTGGGCAAAAAGTTGGCGAATGCAATATGATGTCGGAAAATGTGAAGTTGTTTATTTCGAAAGGGAGAGCAAAAGAACAGCATTATTTAAATGGAGAAAAAAAACTGCAGAAAACAACAATATAAATGGACTTAGGTTACATGTGCACAAAACACAGAAAGCTTGCAGACAAGTGCAGCAGGTAATCAGAAGGCTAGTGGAATGTTGGCTGCTATTTCAGGAGGTTTGGAGTATAAGAATCAGGAAGTCTTACTGCAACTGTATCAGGTGCTGGTATGACCACATCTTGAGTACTGTGAGAACTTTTGGTCTCTTTATTTCAGGAAAGATACTATTTTAGTGCAGTCAACTCTGAGTTTACTGAGATGATCGTTGGTATGAGCTCTGTCTTATGAGCAAAGGTTGAACAGGTTAGGACTCATTATAATTTAGGAGAATGAGAGATGATACTATTGAAACATTGAGAATATTTAAGACGGTTGACAGGGTAAGTGTTCAGATGATTTTGCCCCTCGTGGGAGAGTCTAGGACTCAAGAGCATAGTCTTCAAGTAAGAAGTAGTAATTTAAATGAGAAAAGGAGGAATTTCTTCTCTCAGAGGCTTGTGAGTTCCTTTCCACAGTGATCTGTGCGTAAGAATCCTTGTGCATATTTAAGACTAAGGTAAGCAAATGCTTGATCGTTAGGGGACTCAAGAATTATACAGAAATGGCAGGAAAGTTGGAGTGAGGATTTTTTTTGTTTTATTCAAACATGAGGCTTAGGCATCACTAGCTTGTCAACATTTATTGTCAGTCTCTACTTGCGCTTGAGAAGTTTGTGGTTCTACCTGAACCATTGCAGTTCACATGCTGTAGCTGGATCTACAATGCCATTGGGAAGGGAATTCCAAGATTTTGACCCAGTGACAGTGAAGAAAGGGCAGTATAGTTCCAATTCAAGATGGATAGTGACTTGGAGGGGAACTGGAAGTTGGTGGTATTCCCATCCATCTGCTGCCTTTGTCCTTCTAGATTGTGGGTTTGGAGGGTCTTCTCAATGAACCTTTGGTGAATTTCTACAACACAACTTGTAGCTGGTGCTCACTACTGCTACTGAGCATCAGTGGAGGAGGGACTGAATGTAGATATAGTGCCAATCACATGGGGATGCTTTATCCCCATAGAATTTATACAGTATGGAAACAGACGATTTGAGCCAACAGGCCCACACTGACCCCATCTAGGCCCATACTCCTATCCTTTCCCTGTAACCCAACATTTTCCACAACTAACACTCCTAATCTACACATCCCTGAACACTATGGCCAATCAAACCCAGTATGGGATGAAACCAGAGCACCCAGCGGAAACCCACACAGACACTGGGAGAACACATAAACTGCACACAGGCAGTTGACTGAGGGTGGAATTGAACCCGGGTCCCTGGTCCTGTGAGGCAGCAATGTTAACCACTGAGCCACCATGGTGTCCAACTTCTTGAGTGTTGTTAGAATTGCACCTATTCAAGCACATGGGGTGTATTCCATTATATTCCTTGTAGATTTGGGGAGTCAGGAGGTGAGTTACTCTCCACAGTGTTCTTAGCCTTTGATCTGCTCTTGTAGCCATTGGATTATGATCACCTAATTAAAATCGAAAAAAGCAAAATATGACCCAGTCTAACTAGACTTCATTTTGCGTTCTGACTTGACCAGTAAGAACACAAATTGGGATTTTCACTATATTGCTGGCCCATTTCAGCTTCTGATCAATGGTAACAACCAGGATGTTGAGCACAGATAATTCATTGATGATGACGCCATTGGACATCAGAGGTAATGGTTAGATTCTCTCATGTTGGAGATGATTATTACCTGGTTCTTGTGTGGTACAAATGTTACTTGAATGCCATGAATCAGAGCAGATTATGAACGAGAAAATGCACTGGACAAGAAGAGGCTAAACCTTTAATGGAATTAGTACAATACAAGATGTAAAACCGGAAGCTTCAAAATGAGCTAGAAGCTGTAGAGGAAATAAAAGGAGGAAAAGACAGGAAGATATGAGATGCTTGAAATAGCTTGAGAATCAAAATCAGTCAGCAGCTAATCAGAACAAAACTTGGTTATAATGCATTAGTATCAGCAAATTCTGTAACAACTGCAGTCCGTGAAAGATAACAAAACTGACAGACAATGTCACTGATAACAAAGTGTGGAGCTGGATGAACACAGCAGGCCAAGCAGAATCTCAGGAGCACAAAAGCTGACGTTTCGGGCCTAGACCCTTCATCAGATGTTTTCCCTGGACTGAGCTCTCCCCTCCCTACCTCCTCACCTATACTCTCCTCTCTACCTATCTTCTTTTCTCTCCATCTTCAGTCCACCTCCCCCCTCTCCCTATTTATTCCAGTTCCCTCTTCCCATCCCCCTCTCTGATGAAGGGTAACCTCAGACAATATCACTGACAACTGTGTCAGTAAATGGCACCTCCAAATATATTTACTACCATGCAATCTTGACCTATTAACAAACTAAATACATCGCCATTGATTAGAGACTTTAGACTCACTTGCTATTGTAAAACGTTTTGGAAATGAAGGTTTTGTCTTATGCGCACCTTGCCTTTAAGAATGTTCACCCTCAAGTGCTCCATTGCAACTCTGCCTGGCAGTTCATCTTATGCAGCTCTGCAAACTACACATGAAGGAATGGATTAGTTTGATACAATGACTCCTTCATAAGTTATAACATAATAATTTGTTTTGGAGCTTTAAACTTAACTAAAAACCGACAAAGTAATCAAACGCTGATGGGCAACTGACTCAATAGACCATCATTATTTGCATGATATAGGAAACAGCTCACTGTTCACATATAGGTAGCTTGTCAGTACAGAGCGCAATGACAGAGAGGCCATACCAACATCCAAGAGATCCAATGCAGAGACCAAACTTCCTCAACATGTTGGAACACTAGTGCATCAGGAGGCTCAAGGTATCAAAGTCGTTTCGTAGAATTGTAGCCTGCTGGATCAGATGCCCAAGAATAGCAATTTCATCATTGGCTTTAAGAGGTTTTGCCTGAGTGAACTTAAATGTCTTGTTAAGGCATATTTGCTGGGTCTCCAACACGATATTATATAAGACAAGTGGCATATTTTCCAGGGCAATCAATGATATTAACTGCCTCTGCAATAATGGTGGTCAGAATGAGTCCACAATTGTATGTTTAATAATGATTGAATATTTGCAGTTACAGGGTAGGATTGGCTGCAAGCTTTGGCAATTAAGGCACCCATTGATCACATCAGTTGCAAAAAATTTCACTTCATCAATATGTAACCTATGCAATGAGAAAAAAAAGAAAATTCTTTTGCAGCTAGAAGTAAGGCTCTCATGCAGCTGTGATGATTCCTCCATCCTTTGTCAGTCCAACAGCCAGATTTCTTGGCACTTTGAAGCAGAATTACTAGATGACAGCTCAGAGACAAGGGAAACCCCTGTAACACTGGCTGATGACAACTTTTGGAAGCCAAGGATTGAGGTACAACTCACGGGAAAAGTTCGATGCACATGATATCATCCTGCATGCAATTATAAGCAAACCATTGGATGCTGAAGAGATCCGGATCATGAGCTGATTTTGAGGTCATCTTAAGTACAAGGCATCAAGGATCTGTGTACTATGTTCTGAACAACATTGCTCAGCTGTGTATTTAGACCTTTGGCAGAAACAAGGCTCAAAACACAGAAACAACAGGAGCAATTCTGAGAAGAATGAATGTAACGAAGAAGAAAGGGAGCAGGAGGAAAAAAGAAGGTTATAGGGGCAATGTGCCTTCAGTAGTTGATGTTACTGCCCACCATGTGTTCATTATTGTGATTAGGTTTCCTCACTGAGGCCTAGAAATAAAATGTGATTGTCATTTTACAGCTGCCTCTCTTTTCTTTCTCAGTCCTCTATTGCATGGTATTAATTCAAGTCCTCCTATCTATGGGCAGACAACTAAAAGGCCAGCCAGCAAGCAAGAATGGACGTCATAAAATTGTTGGAAAGGAAAAAGTTATTTTTGCAGCTCATGAACAAAACAGAATATAACAACCAAACTGTGTTTAACACACCCATGAGCCTACACTTGTAGTGTGACTAGAAATTCTCCTTTTCCAAACACTGATCAGAGCTGTAACACATTTGACTTCAGTGAATGTCAAGGCAAGCACAAACCCCTGTCTTGAAAACTGTGAACACTCTTGGCTGATATTCTCTGTGCATCGTAGCTGTGATGGTCCTGGAAATGGCTAGTGCATCTACGCTTTTGCAGACACTGACGTGACCATTAGCACGTGAATCAAAATATTGTGTACTAGCAAGATGTGGCAGTGGTGGAGGACAGGTACATTGAGAAGTGGAAGCTATATGATATGGAATGAAATGTCTGAAATGCTGACATAACACATTAATTTTCAGCTGTTAAGGGCTATGGCTGTGACAATAGCCATGTGTGTTATGCAGGGAGACTATACATAAGACATAATATATTAAGGTACATTGGCCACTGTGTGTGCTGGTTTGAGTTTTGTGGGAACACAAGGGAAATATGACCAGAAGGAATAATTTACCTACAGAAACAGGCAGGATTTGGTATGAAATGTCTAATGCCCTGTGTAATGCTGTTTGTTTAAGACTTAATATGGGACATAAAAATCAAAAGCATGCTATTATAACAGATGAGGAAACATTCCAGTGGTCTTCATATGAACATACAAACATACGAGCAAAGAACAAATTTCAGTACAATCATGGCTGATCTGATTTTAACTCCACCCATACATCACTGCATACTTCGAATAATCTTTCATCCCCTTGGAAATCAAAAATCTGTCTATCTCAGCCTTAAAATGTTTGAAGGCTCTGCACCTGCTATCTTTTGAGGAAGAGCATTTCAAAAACTCTCAACCCTCTGAAAGAAAAGTCAATCCTCATCTCTTTTAAATGGCCAACCCTTTATTTTTAAACAATGAATCCTGGTTCTAGATTCTCCCAGGAGAGGAAATATCCTTTCCACATTCGCCCAGCCCAGACTCCTCAGAATAGTTCACGTGTCAAATGAGTCACCTCTGACTCTTCAAATTTCAGGCAATTTAGCCTGCCTATCCTTTTTTTTCAGATGGCAAACCATCCAATCCAGATATTAGTCTAGTAGCTTGGTAACCTTTCTCTGAGCTGGTTCCAAAGCATTCACCTCTCATTATGAAGACACTGTGAGTATGGTCGTTATTAAGGGTATTTTCAAATTTATTGTTTCAGATGATGATCATTGTGGTCAGGGGAATGAGATCCTTGTAAAATTGTGAAGAAATGTGCAATTTTATCTAACGTAGATAATTTTATCTAACATGTGGAATGTGATGCCTCCTTGGGCTTCTCCTAACATCAACAAGGTCTCTTGAAACATTTCACAGGAACCCTGTCCATGAGATGTGACACTTCCTTTGACATCTCACAGAGATGACCACACAAAAAGCAAGAGCTGTACAAAAGGGTACAAGGAAGATCTTAATTCTCTTCAGTCAAATGCTGCCCATCTAGAAATTGGGTATTGCTTCAGAAATCATTTTCCCTGGACATCTCAACAGCACTCTTGGTGTGATTAGGGTGTAGTGTATTGTGGGTATTCTTCAGGCCATGAATAACTCTTTTGTCTCCTATTTGAATTAACGTAAAGTGCTGGCAAGGAAGTCTCAACTGTCTGTGATTAAGTTAAAATCAGAATTCCTAGATTAAAAAAGACAAGATGTTTTCTTTGGGTGAACGTAAAGTGGTTGAAGACCAAGTCTGGGAATTGCTCAGCAGAATTAGCTTTGAGGATATTGTTTGCATAATTACGTGTGCGAACTTCCTGTCTCATTGTTTCAAGTAAATTGGACACGACAAATTCAGTGTGCTGTAGTTTGAAATGTAAAACATGAACAGGAGTGTTTGTTTTTATTAATTCTTTGACAGAATGCGGGCGTGGTTGGCAAGATTAGCATTTGCCACTCATCTCTAATTGCCCTTGAACTGAATGGCTTGCTTTTCCATTTCAGAGGGCAGTTAAGAGTCAATCGCATTGCCATGGGTCTAAAGTCAAATGTAGGCCAAACAAAACAAGGATGACAGATTTGCTCTGCCAAAGGAAGTCACGATCTAGATTTGTTTCATCAATCGATTCTAATTTCGTAGACAACATTACATCGACTACATAAAATTCAGATTTTATTAATTGAATCTAACAGCCACCACCTGCTATGATGGGAGGCCAATCCATGTCCCTAGTTCATTTGCCTACTCCTCCCCATTACTGGCCCAGATTACAAGCCACTATCTTTATACAACTGCGGTGGTGAATTTAGATTCTATGGTATATTTAGAAAGCAAGCACACAATTGAATTTATAAAATTCAGTTTGTAAGTTACATATTTTTATTGATAAATTTGGCATGATGTAATTAACTAGTCCATCAGTTTATCAGCGTGTTGCTTATACTCTTGTGATTTTGAAACATTATTCCATTAAATGTGTTTGACTATTTTATTGTTGCAGATCTTTGCTAGTGTCTTATTTGTTCGATTCAAGCTTGAGATGTCAAAACAATTCACATATTTTCACTATTTGAAGTACAATTTGTTTTATCTTGCCTTTATAGAAAGATCAACTGTCAGGACTCCACGTGTTGAATATGCAAGATATTGATTCTGCCAAGTAATTAGTCTGCTTTATGCTTATGAGCAGCATTTATGGAAACAAATTGCTCTGTTCTAACCCCAGCTTCATAACTAGGAATGGGTTCCATCTTTTTACATAAACTAACTTATGGAGTTAACCAATCCTGAGGAGAAACTTGACCAATTGACCTTTATTGTTAACCCAACATGAACAACATAGAGTCATGGAGACACCGAGCATGGAAACAGATCCTTTGAACCAAGCAGTCAATGCCGAACATAATCCCAAATAAACTAATCCCTCCAAACCATTTCTATTCATATATCCATCCAAATGTCTTTTACATGTTGTAATGATACCTGCATCCACTACTTGATCAGGAAGGTCATTTCACTTGGGAACCACCCTCTGTGTGTATATATATATTTTTAAAAAATACCTCTTCAGCCTTTTTTAAATCTCTCTCATCTCACCTTAAAAATGTGTCCTCTAGTCTTGAAACTCCTCATCTTCTGGAAAAGATAGCTGCCATCAACTCTATCTATACTTCTCATTATTTTATAAACTTCTTTCAGATCACGTCTCAACCTCCTAAGTTCCAGTGAAAAATTGCCAGTGTATCCAGTCTTTCCTTCTAACTCAAACCTTCCATAGCTGGCAGCATCCTGGTAAGTCTCTTCTGAACACTTCCCAGCTTGATAATATCCTTCCTATAACTGGGTGACCAGACTGGACACAGTATTCCAGAAGAGGCTTCACCCCTGTCCTGCATAACTTCAACATAACATCCCAACTCCTATAACTAAAAGGACTGAGCATTGATGGCAAGTGTACCAAATGGTTTTTTAACCATCCTGTCTATATGTGAGACAAACTTTTAAGAATGATGTACCTGCACCACTAGGTCCCTCTGTTCTGTAACACTATCCAAGGTCCTGTGATTACTTGGATAAGCCCCACCCTTGCTTGTTGTACCACAACACAATACCTCACATTTATCCAGAATGAACTCCATCTGCCATTGACCCATTTGAACAAGATCCCTTGATAATCTTAGAAAACCTTCTTCACTGTCTACAATGAGAAGTGATGATTCGACCCATCATGTTTGTACAGTCAGCACAGGCAAAGTTAACCGACAGGGGAAAAAGATGGCCAACAGTATTATACCATGCTAAGTTGCATGAGACATGAGGACATTTTTTGTTACATTGCAGTAGAGTGTTGGGAAGGCCAGCTTAACTCACTTAAGAAAGGGAGGGGATTGGGGTTTGTGCTGGATCATCAACAAGAAAGGGATAGTCAAAGGCATATTGTGAGATTGTCCACAAAATTGCTCAGTTTAAATCATGTCATATCAGACATCCAAATAGCATTTACAATGTCCAAATCACATTCAGAATAATGGTTCCTCTGAGTATGCCTGATAAAGGTGTTCTCTGCTCTGGAAAGAAAGTGGAAAGTTCAAGAAGAAATGAATGAACTATGAGGCCAGGATAAATCCAAGTTTGAAAATGTAACCTCTGAAATGATTAAGACTTTGTGGTATACGTCTGCTCAGTTCACACAAACAAGTGTAAAGTTGAAAGAAAATGGAAGGTAGCAGAATAAATGACAAGATCTGTATTATCCATCCAATGATACAGTTGCCAGTTTACAGAAATATCTAGAATAACTCACATAAAACAAATCAAGTTCAGCAGGAACGGCTACAGATGCATTTTCAAATGTTTAAACCATACTGGGGAAAATCATCAATCTGTAAAAACAACCACTCATAACATAGTCTTTTAGAGTCATAGCGGCGTACAGGATAGAAACAGATCCTTCCGTCCACCTGGTCCATGCTGACCATAATCTCAAATTAAACTAGTCTCATTTGCCTGCACTTGGTCCATATCCCTCCAGACATTTCCAATTCATTTACACATCCAAATGTCTTTTAAATGTTGTAAGTGTAACTGCACCCACCATTCCCCTGGATGTTCATTCCACACATCTCTGTGTGAACAAAGTTGTCCTTCGTGCCTTATTTTAATCTTTCTCCTCTAACCTTAAAAACATGCCCCCAGTCTTGAAATTCCTCCACCTTGGGAAGAGACACCTGCCATTCACTTTGTTTGTACTGTTAATGATTTTTAAAAGCACTTCACAGTCACCTCACAACCTCCTATCTTTCAGTGAATAAAGTCCAGGCCTATCTAGCCTCTCTCTACTACTCAAACCTTTGATTCTCAGCAAAATATTGGTAAATCTTTTTGAACCATCTCCATCTTGATTATATCCTTCCCTTAATAGGGAGACCAGAACTGGAAACAATATTCCAGAAGAGGCCTCACCAGTGTCTTGCACAACCTCAAATATGGCATCCTAACTACTGTACTCAAAGGTCTGAGTAATGAAGACAAGCATGCCAAACACATTCTTAAAATCTGGCACATAAATTTCAAAGAACTATGCACCAGAGCCCCTGAGTTTCTCTTTTTCATTACACTACCCAGACCCCGACCGTTAACTGCATAAGTCCTGCTGTTCTTTGTTTTACCAAAATGTAACCTTTCACATTTATCCAAATTAAATTCCATTTGCTACTCTTCAGCTCATTGACCTAATTGGTTAAAATCTCTTTGTAATCTTAGGTAACTTTCTTCGCTGTCCACTGTACCACCGATTTTGCTGTCATCCACAAACTTACTAACAATGCTTTCTATAATTCTCATCTAAGCCATTTATATAACTGAAACACAGAAGAGGAACTAGCACTGTTCCCTGTGGAACATTGCTGGGAACAGGCTTCCTGTCTGGAAAACAACATTCAGCATCACTGCGCCTCCTGCCATTAAGCTATTTTTTTTCCAATTGTCAAGCTCATCCTGAATCCCATCTGATCTAACTTTACTAATTGTTCTACAATGTGGAACTTTGTTGAAGGCTTTACTCAAGTCCAAGAAAACAATGCCTACCATTCTGCCCTCACCTTTCTTCTCGGTCACTTCCAGAAAAAAAACACAATCAAACTCGTGAGACACGATTTCCCTCACATAAAACCGTGCTAACTATTTCAAATCATGTCTTGCCTCACCAAATGCATATAAATCCTTTCAGAATCACTTCCAACAATTCAGCCACCATCAAAGTCAGATTTGTTTGCATTTATTATTGAGTGGATAACAGGATGTCTTCAGTATACAGTGATCAGTTGGCAACAGTGCAACTTTATTTTTCTTAATTCGTCCACAGGATAAGGGCATTGCTGGTTAGGCAGCTTGTATTTCCCACCCCTAATTGCCCATAGGGCAGTGAAGAGTCATCGATATTGCTGTGGGTCTGGAGTCACATGTAGACCAGATCGGGTAAGGATGGCAGATTCCTTCACTAAAGAGTATTAGTGAACCAGTTGGGTTTTTCCGACCATCGGCAATGATTAATGGTCACTATTAGATTCTTAATTCCAGACATTTATCCAATTGAAATTCCACCATCTGCCACGATACACAAACCCGAGTCCCCAGAACCGTATCTGGGTCTCTGGATTGACAGACCACCAACAATGCCACTAGGTCATTGCCTCCCCCTTTTCTTTTATTGGCCTTTTCACTGAGTGGCCACATCAACCCAAAAGCCAACACTGGAGGAACATTTTCGAATGAAATTTTGAGACCATTTTTTGTCCTCCACTGATTGTGTTTGACATCTTTACTAGTATCTGTTCCAGACATTTTCTGAATCAAATGTTCCCCTGTTCAAGAAGGGGAGTAGAGACAATCCTGGTAATTATAGACCAGTGAGCCTTACCTCAGTTGTTGGGAAAGTGTTGGAAAAGGTTTTAAGGGATAGGATTTATAATCATCTAGAAAAGAATAAATTGATTAGGGATAGTCAGCACGGTTTTGTGAAGGGAAGGTCAAGCCTCACAAACCTTATTGAGTTCTCTGAGAAGGTGACCAAACAGGTAGATGAAAGTAAACCGGTTGATGTGGTGTATATGGATATCAGCAAGGCGTTTGATAAGGTTCCCCACAGTCGGCTATTGTACAAAATGTGCAGGAATGGAAGTGTGGGAGATATAGCAGTTTGGATCAGAAATTGGCTGGCTGAAAGAAGACAGAGGGTGGTAGTTGATTGGAAATGTTCATCCTGGAGACCAGTTACTAGTGGTGTACCGCAAGGGTCGGTGTTGGGTCCACTGCTGTTTGTCATTTTTATAAATGACCTGGATGAGGGCGTAGAAGGATGGGTTAGTAAATTTGCAGGCAACACTAAGGTCGATGGAGTTATGGATAGTGACAAAGGATGCTGTAGGTTGCATAGAGACATAGATAAGCTGCAGAGCTGGGCTGAGAGGTGGCAAATGGAGTTTAATGCAGACAAGTGTGAGGTGATGCACTTTGGTAGGAGTAACCGGAAGGCAAAGTACTGAGCTAATGGTAAGATTCTTGGAAGTGTAGATGACCAGAGAGATCTCGCTGTCCATGTACACAGATCCTTGAAAGTTGCCACCCAGGTTGACAGGGCTGTTAAGAAGGGATACAGTGTTTTAGCTTTTATTAATAGAGGGATCGAGTTCCGGAACCAAGAGGTTATGCTGCAGCTGCACAAAACTCTGGTGCGGCCGCTCTTGGAGTATTGTGTCCAGTTCTGGTCACCGCACTATAAGAAGGATGTGGAAGCTTTGGAAAGGGTGCAGAGGAGATTTACTAGGATGTTGCCTGGTATGGAGGGAAGGTCTTACGAGGAAAGGCTGAGGGACTTGAGGCTGTTTTCGTTAGAGAGAAGAAGGTTGAGAGGTGACTTAATTGAAACATATAAAATAATCAGAGGGTTAGATAGGGTGGATAGGGAGAGCCTTTTTCCTCGGATGGTGACAGCGAGCACAAGGGAGCATAGCTTTAAATTGAGGGGTGAAAGATATAGGACAGATGTCAGAGGTAGTTTCTTTACTCAGAGAGTAGTAAGGGAATGGAACGCTTTGCCTGCAACGGTAGTAGATTTGCCAACTTTAGGTACATTTAAGTCGTCATTGGATAAGCATATGGACGTACATGGAATAGTGTAGGTTAGATGGGCTTGAGATCAGTATGACAGGTCGCCACAACATCGAGGGCCGAAGGGCCTGTCCTGAGCTGTAATGTTCTATGTGTCAAATCCCAGTAATGATGTGCTAGTGCAATGCTTCAATAAATTGCAAAAGATGCAAAAATAAAAGTAAAAAAGAAAGAATTGGAGAGGGTGGGGAATGACATCAAACAGGTGTTTGAGGTGACAATGGGGGAACAATTTAGTGATAATGACCGCAACACAATATGTTTTAATTTTGTTCTGGAAAAAACAAAGGATGGTGCACGAAAAAAAGTGTTCTGGATTGAATTTTGCTAAAATAAGGCTGGATCTGGTGCAAGTACACTGATTACAGTTGCTTGAGGGTAACTGTACAGCAGAACTGCAGGAGAGATTCAAAAATGTATTCAGGAGAGCACGGGTGCAATATACTTCCTTCAGGGTAAAACTTAAGAGCAGGAAGCCCAGTAAATCCTGGATGGCTAGGAATATTCGGGAATTGATAAAAAGGTATATCACAGCCATAAAGGGAGCAACTTAACAAGAAGCCACCATGAAGTATAGAAATTGCAGAGGGAAAATCAAGAAAGCAATTAGAAGAGCAAAGATGGGGCATGAAAAAGCCGCTGACTTGCAAGATTAGGGAGAATCCCTTGATATTGTGCAAGTCTATCAATGCAAAAAGAATAAACATGAAAGGGTAGGGCCCATTAGGGACAAGTGTAAAATCAGTGTGTGGAACCAAAGGACATTGGTAGAGTGTCAGATGATTTCTTCAGTACTGCCTTCACTTGAGAACAAAAGGATATTGGTACAGAATTTGGGAAAGATGGACTGTAAGGTTCTTGAGGAAATTCATATAGGGAGTGAGGCAGTGTTGGATGCTTTGGCAATTTTTTCACAAATCCCCAGGTTCAGATGAGTTGCATCCCAGGATGTTATGGGAGACAAAGAAGGAAATCAAAAAAAGCCATGACCGAAATTTTAAATTCGTCTCTGGCCACAGGGAAGTGCCATCGGACAGGAAGCCAGATAATGTGGTTCCACTTTTCAAGAAAGTTGGTAAAGATAAACCAGAGAATTTAAGACATTTGAGTCTCAGGTCAGTGGTGGGGAAAGTGTTGGAGAAAATTCTAAAGGAGAAATTTAATCTCTCTTTAGAGAAGCAAGGTTTGATCAGGGAGAGTCAGCATAGCTTAGTTGGTGAGATGTCGCTTCAGACAAATCCTGAAGAGATGGCCCAATATGTAGATGAGGGTTGTGCTTATGTTGTGGTTTTTATGGATTTCAGCAATGCCTTTGACAAGGTCCCATATGGGAGATTGACAAAGAAGGTAAAAGCACACAGGATCTGGGGTAACTTAGCAAGTCGGATCCAAAATTGACTTCGTGGCAGGTGGTAGAAGGTTGTTTTGTGCGACTGGAGGCCAATTTCAAGTGGTATACCATAGAGATTGATGCTGGAGGCCTTATTATTTGTGGTATATATAAACAATGTCATTGAGTGAGTGAGAGAGATGCTGACAAGTAAGTCTGTGGATGATATGAAGATTGGCCAGGTGGTTGCCAGTGAGGGAAAAGACCTTTGGTCATAGAATAATTTAAATGGTTTGGTCAGATGGCCAGATCAGTGGGCAGATACAATTTAACCCAGATGTGTGATGTGATGGACTCTGGAAGAAGTAATAAGACAAAGGAGCACTGAATAAATGGCAGGACCTTTGGAAGGTCTGAGGAACAGAGGGATGTTAGGGTGTTTGTCCACAAATTCCTGAAAGTGATTTATACAACAGATTAATAGGTAGTTATGAAAGCATACAAAATACTTTTCTTTATTATTTAGGGCATAAATTATAACAGCAGGGAGGTTATGTTGGAGTTGTAAAAGACTGGTTAGGCCGCAGCTGGTGTGTAATTCTAGCTTTTGCACTTTTAGGGAGAATGTGATTGTACTAGAGGGGCATGCAAAGGAGATTCACCAGGATATTGCCTGGAATGAAACTTTATGGACCATATGTAAGAATGTCAAATGTACAAGCAGGCATTGCAAATATACTATGAATGCTTGCAGAGATATCGAAGGGGTTCATCTCAAACTTGAATGGAATGACGTTATAGTCCGTTAGAATGGTGAGTGGCACAAATAATATTCATTAATGGCATACACACTACAGTTAGAGGCTAGGAATTATGCAGCAAGTAACTCATCTCCTGATAGCCCAAAGCCTGTTCACCATTAGAAGGCACATGTCAGGATATTATCTTTCTCATTTCCCAACTTGGTTCACTGCCAGCAATGAACTAAATAACACTCTACTACACATCAAAGGGATGATGAACGACCAATGCCAGTCATTGATTTTATGCTGACATTTTTTTTATTCATTCTTGGGATGGGAGAATCATTGGCCAGAGCATCATTTAGTGCCTTTAAGAAGGTGAGAAAAGTGTCTTCTTGAAATGTTGCAATTCAGCTGGTGTAAGGAGACCCACATGCTGCCAAGAAGGGCTTCCACTGCTCTGCCCCAATGATACTGAAGGAATAATGTTGAACTGGTTTAGAGCAGGTTCCATTCTCTGGAACAGAGATAGTTAGGGGGGTCCGATAGAGGTATATAAGTTTATGAGAAGGTCAGAAGTCGCAAGATACCAGATTATAGTCCAGTAGGTTTATTTGAAATCATAAGCTTTTGGAGTGCTGTTCCTTCATCAGGTGAAGTGGCTCTGTTGAGTTGACAGTTGTATCTTTTGTTTGGATTAATAGATAGTTGTCAGTAATGTCCCTGGTTGTTCAGATGTAGGTACACTTCTTTGCAGTACTCTGTTCTATTCCGTGTAATGATGGCTCCTCCTTTGCCTACTGGTTTGATGCTGATGTTGCGATTGATTTTGAGACCATAGATAGCATTGTGTTGTGCATAGGTAACATTCTGAGCTATCTTGTGAGTGTGGCTGATGAATTGAGCATTGACACAGTTCCTAACTGCTTGAGCATACGTGTCAATCCTAGGGCAGCAACTTTCCAGAGGGTCTAATTCAACTCTTTCTTCATTGGTTTCTGCACTGCAGATCTCTCTGTCAACTTTTCCAATTCATTCGTTATCTTATTGGGGTGGCTGCTGACGTCCTGGGTTTTTTTGGAAGATTTAGCGGATCCTCGTTCACCTGATGAACTCCTTTGTTTTTGCCATAAAACCAAAGGAGTCCATTTTGGTAGTGGGACAGAAATTGAGCCCTCGGCTGAGAACTTCAATTTCATCTGGTTGAAGGGCGTGGTCAGACAAATTGACAATGGACTTCCCTGTGGCAGTACCAGGGGAGGCTTGGTTACTGCTGGTGGTGAGTCCGATCTTCTCAAGTTTCTTGTTCTTTGTATGAAGGTAGATGACGTAGTTCCTTTGCCTTGTCTGCTTGGCAGTCTCTCATAGCTGATCCACTGTGTCCTGAGAGCAAGCTGAGAATATAAGCTCTGTCTCGAATTCAAGGTAGCAGTGTCGGTTGTAGAGAAGTGAAGAGTGCATGACAGGTCGACAGCAGAGCTTCTCAGCCTAATCTATGTTGTAGGTAGACTTTAGTGGGTTCATAAGCTGTAGTTCTTTCAGGATCTTCTAAGCTTTCTTGCATCTCGGCAGAAACCTGATGTCTGTGTCGATATGTGCATTTTGCTTGGAGATCCTTTTTGCTCTGAGGCAGCAGTTTGTGGTGTTGATGACTGCTATTGTGTGGAGATGCTGGTGTCAGACTGGGGTGGACACGATCAGAAGCCACACAACACCAGGTTGTAGTCCAATAGGTTTATTTAAAAAAACAAGTTTTCTGAGCTCTGCTCCTTTGTCAAGTGAAGTGACTGCCGAACACTGGCATATCCACATAAAGTTTATGGTAGCATGGAGAGAGTGAATGGAAAGCAACAGTTCCCCTGGGAGCCAATAAGAAGGTGGTCATAATTTTAAGCTGAAAGATAGGAGGTTTAGAGGTAATTTGAGGATTTTCTTTCATCAGATGGTGTGGACGTATGGAACACATTTTGTGGGAATGCCATTGAGGCTGGTAACCTCATAACATTTAAAAAAGTATCTAGATGAGCAATAGAAATGTAACATTCAAGGCTATGCACTGGAAGGTAGGACTATGGTCGAGTTTGTGATCAGAGATAATGGGAACTACAGATGCTGGAGAATCCAGGATAACAGAGAGTAAAGCTGGATGAACACAGCAGGCCAGGCAGCATCTCAGGAGCACAAAAGCTGATGTTTCAGGCCTAGACCCTTCATCAGAGGGCTAATGATGTTCTCTGATGAAAGGTCTAGGCCCGAAAAGTCAGCTTTTGTGCTCCTGAGATGCTGTTTGGCCTGCTGTGTTCATCCAGCTTCACTCTTTGTTATCTATGTTTAATTTTGGCATATTTGACAGTAAGATTTGATTGGTTGAAGGGTCTCTTCCGTATCCATAATGCTGAAAGATATTGGGGCAGGTGTTGAAAGAGAAAAGAATCTGAACAAACAAATCACTAAAACTTTGATAGCATTAGCAGAATTCAGGGAGAAGAACCAGCAACCTGGAAACATTCAAGGAACAAAACAGGACTTACCAAGGCAATTTAAAAACAGATGAAGAATGAGATCAGCCAATGGCTCATTTAGAACAATTTCTGGATGTAGTGTGTCACAGAAAGCGAACACTGCAATAGCAAATGCAGTTCAGAAGTAAAATGTTTAACAGCACAAAAACAGGAATGACAGTAACTATCACTAATGACTGTGGAAATCAAAAAAACCTCCATTTGAAATAACAAGGTATAGAGGTGGATGAACACAGCAGGCCAAGCAGCATCTTAGAAGCAGAAAAACTGATGTTTCCGGCCTAGGCCCGAGACATCAGCTTTCCTGCTCCTAAGGTGCTGCTTGGCCTGCCGTGTTCATCCAGCTTTACACCTTGTTATCTCGGATTCTCCCACATCTGCAGTTCCTATTATCTCTAAACCTCCATTTGAAGTCTGCAGCAGAAGCTTTGGACATTTCAGCAAATTAACTAAACATTATACAGACCCACGAGCTCATTTGTTATTGCAAATAAACTTATTTTGAAAATGAGGGACATGGTGTATATGTACCTTACCTTGGAGACAGTTCAACTTTAAAGGCTCCATGTGCTGTACATATGCAAAGTTGAGCCATGCAGAAATCAGTTGATTTGTTGCAATATCTACTTCACAATTATTTTAACGTTTTTAAAAGGAAAGCTTATGCAAAGTTCATCAAACCCTAACGAGTGATTGATTATTAATCCATTTTCTTGACCATGACACACCCTTACTTCCATATTATCCCTCTCATTTCCTGCCTTGATTCCCTGTCAGCAATGACTTAAAGAACACTATACTACACATCAATGGGATAATGAATACCCAAAGCTAGTCATTGATTTTAATCTGGCTTCTTTCTTTAATTCATTCTTGGGGTGAGGGAATAGCTGGCTGGGGCAACATTTAATGCTCTTAAGAAGGTGTTGGACAGCTGTCCTCTTGATCATTGCAGTCCACTTAGTGTAGGTAGACACACAATGTTGTTCCAGGAGGACTGCCACCATTCTGAACCAATGATACTGAAAGAATAATGATATAAATTCAAGTCAAGATGATAGGTGGCTTGGAGAAAAATGTACAGGTGGCTGTTTTTCTCACGTGTTGTCCTTGTCCTTCTAGAAAAGAATGACCACGTGTTTGGAAAGTAATGTCTAAGGAGCTTTGGTAAATTTCTGCACCTTGTGGTTGGTACACCTTGCTCCTGCTGTGCCTTGATGGTGGAGGAAGTTGCAAATCACATTGGCTACTTCATCCAATACAATGTTGAGATTTTTGAGTGTTGTTGGAGTTGCAATTATCCTGGCAATTGATGACTACTTAATCACACTCCAGACATATGCCTTGAAGATGGTGAACAGGCTTTGGGTGATCAGGAGATGAGGTACTTGCTGTAGAATTCCTCGCTTCTGACCATAGTGTGTAAATCATTAGTGAGTGCTGCATGGCAACTCATCATTGTAAAAGTCGAGAACACCATACTATCCATGACACGATAAACCCCCTCAATTTCTCTGTAAGTATTCACAATGTATTTGTCATGCCTGCTTGAACATTTGACATTTTACATGTGGCCCACAAGAATCCTGGTCATTGACCCTCAAAGGAAAGAGCATCTGTGTCCTGTTGAATAGAGCTTGTGGGATCTTGCATCTCTGAAATAAAGTATCCAGTGCTCTTCCAGTGTCCACCATCTGCTCTTGCTCACCTGTTAAGCATGAATTAACCAGGGAGAATCCAGTTATCTATCCCACCGAAGTGTGAATATCTGAAATGGGTGCACCATCAGCATGAGTCTATCAATAACATTTTCTGAGGAGTTTTTACTGTTACACAGCTGGACCGCCACGTATAGAATGTGTGAAGGCCCTATGATTGAGAAAAGACATGTCAAGAACAGAATAGTTTGTGCTACTTTTCAAAAGATGGTCATAGTTTACTTGATACTGATAGCAATTTAACATGAGCATCTCCTGTGCAGTGTAAGGCTATCTGATTCTTAATTCTGTCATATGGTAGCTGGGATGACCGCTGAGAAGTGGGATGGGATGAGTCTGGCCGGTTTATTTTACAGATGAAACAGACCCAATGGGCCAAGTGGCTTCTCTATTTTGCTGTAAACAATCGCTGTTTTTTTTTGAAAGTTCAGTGTTTTCCTGTCTCCTTCTCTTAATGGCTGTGAGATGGTCAGAGGCATTTCTGCTTCTTCCTCATCATAACTTCTTCTGTATGGGTGGAAAGATGAAATCTATGAGGGTCAGTTACACCCGATGCTGAGTCAATGGATGGGTAGCATGTTTTTTTGGTGACTACATTAGGGAGGAATGGACAACAAAGAGAGCTGTGATCATCCTACACCGTAATTAGAGAACATACATAATTAAGGCAATATGAAAATACTGTGGTCAACAGTGAATGATTCAAATTCATCATTTGTGTTGCTGAACATAATGTCCCC
Source organism: Stegostoma tigrinum (assembly GCF_030684315.1). Taxonomy (NCBI): domain Eukaryota; kingdom Metazoa; phylum Chordata; class Chondrichthyes; order Orectolobiformes; family Stegostomatidae; genus Stegostoma; species Stegostoma tigrinum. The sequence continues at coordinate 106,852,132 of NC_081358.1, read as the reverse complement.
TTTTTTGTAGATTTTTCCATTTGACAAACTAGGGTTCACAGTGTAGCGACAATTCTCAACAGAGCAGAAGGAAATAGATAAGGTAAGAAGGGACTAGGCATTTCTGAAGAAGAGTCCCTGGACTCTGCTTTCTCTCCACAAATGCTGCCAGACCTGATGAGCTTCTCCAGAACTTCTGGCAACACACATGTCTTTTAAAACTTTCTGGAATGAATAAAAGACGGAGAAGACAATGAATCAGTTAAGTAGTTCTCGGGTGGTAATGAGAAATAATGATATATTGCCAGAGTCACTGTAATTATTGATCGACGTCAGGAGTGTAAATGTTTTGAGAGAACTCGAAGCTGAAAGAATGTAGCCAAAAGCATGCTGCTCCCTACCCCAACAACCAAACCCGCAGAAAGTAAACAGAAAAATATTTCATGTATACTAATTGTGTTCAGTTAGTGCGGGTGCTTATAAATTGACCACTGCATACCTCAAGCACTGAATATTCTTATTGATCGGACTATGAGCAGATGTTGTGAATTGCATGATTGAATTTCTATCTATGTTTATTGTATCAAGGAGGCAGGTTTTAATGGAGGGAAGACAAACTATCAGAACTGTAAAAAATATTCTGATATGAGACTCTTCAATTCTAAATAACTCACATTTGCAGAGTACTTTTTTCATATTTACACATCCTTCATAGAATGTCATCAAGATGACAACAGTTTGATGTCTTTCATGGGTCCACTTACCTCTGTGTTATATGTCAATGAAATATTTGATGGAAGTATAGATTTATCTCCCATAAAACTCATTTCATACACCTACTAAAACTTTGGATGCTTTAGCTCCGGGGGAAAAAAATGTACCCAATGGAATGGTCACTTTCAAAGGAGGAGAGTATTGTGGTTATTGAGGTGAGGGATATGAGGAAGTATGAACCATGAGTGCACAATGCCAGGTAAATAAATAGTATGATAGAAGGTTAAAGGAAATCTCTACCTCCATAATAACATTATCAGACCAGCTTGTTTTGTTTGATTTTTGTTTTCATATTCATCACAGCAAGACTTCCTTGGATGAGATTATCACAAGCATCAAGATTGCCTTGTTCACTATGCTTAGCGACATTGTAAATAAATTTTCCTCTGGTTAAGATACACTAAAAAGCCATAAATATGTTTATCATCATGCAATAAATATTAACTGAATGATGTTTTCTTGAATATATTTACAATGTTAGTTTTCAGAGTGTAACCAATGAGGTTATGGGTGATTTGTTCCTGTCGATTGATACATAGTGGTGAACACTGGAAATACATGAAATATACATGAGACAGAGACTAAACAATACAACTATTTTAAGCAAGCATACAATTTCCTTTCCACTCCATCTACCTTATCTAAGCCTTTCAGCTCATCTTTCCATTTTGCCTCAAATACTCAAATAGTTTCCATGTAAGTACAACCAGACCTCTTACTGTGACATGTCCATCCTGGGCCTCCTACAGTGCCATAATGATGCCACCCGTAGATTGCAGGAAAAGGAACTCTTATTCCGCTTGGGAACCCTGCAGCCCAGTGGTATCAATGTGGATTTCACCAGCTTCAAAATCTCCTCTCCCCCCCACTGCATCCCAAAACCAGCCCAGCTCATCCCCGCCTACCTAATCTGTTCTTCTTCTCACCTATTCCCTCCTCCCACCTCAAGCCGCACGTCCATTTCCTACCTACTAACCTCATCCCGCCTCCTTGACCTGTCCGCCCTCTCCAGACTGACCTATCCCCTCCCTACCTCCCCACCCATGCTGTCCTCTGCACCTATCTTCTCCTATATCTATCTTCAGTCTGCCTCCCCCTCTCTCCCTATTTATTTCAGAATCGTCTCCCCATCCCCCTTTTCTGATGAAAGGTCTAGGCCCGAAACATCAGCTTCTGTGCTCCTAAGATGCTGCTTGGCCTGCTGTGTTCATCCAGCCCCATACTTTGTTATCTCAGACCTCCTACAGTAGTCAGTTTTACATTCTTACCATTATTGGAGAGAAAAAAAAACTCTGACCCTGTTATTTTTCTATTGGTTCTTGGTAACTATGCATCTATAACTTTTAGCTTTGGTTTTCCTTGCAGGTGGGAAGATTCTCAGCCACCTACCATGCATGACCCACTCATAAACTTAAAAGTATGACGGATTACTTTTATTTTTTTTCTAAAATCCTCTCTTGTTCAATCTTTCCTAACAGCAGCAGTTTCTCTGTTGGGTCCTGCACTTTTAAGTAAGAAGTCTTATGGCTCAGTGAACAATCTTGGCTTAGAACCAAAAGGCCCTTGATTCAGTCCCCCTCAGAAAGGAGAATTCATAAACTGATTCACTAAGGTGTTATTTGACCTGAAATGCCTCTAGCCACTTCATGTCATTCTCCAAGTAGAGAAATGAGTGTTAAGATCTATAAATCAAAGACTCTTGCAAATATTTTTGTGCATATTATAGTTCTTCCATGTTGTTTTATTTTCCAATATGACAGGTAGAGGTTTGGGTGGTATTCTGTGTCCAAGGGTACTACATAAGTTTGAATGTAGTAATTCCCTGACATCATCAGCACCACAATAATCTATAGACAATAGGTTTTCCAGATGGTGAATTAATCTAGTTCTATTTTATTGTTTAAAGGGGGGAAAAAAGGCCTGACTAGATTTAGTACCTCCTCAATACCAGGTCAGATTGCACCCAATGTCCAGTCGAGTGATGTGTCAGTGAGAACAATACAACTCAACATGTTAAAACATGCCAAATGTAGTCCATAAGACTGGTAATACACAAACAATATTTCCAAAAAATGCACTAACATCTTACAAATCACCCGACAAGCAATGAGTTAGCCATGAAGTGTAATCAGAGCTGTTATCTAGGGATGCAAATGTTGCAGGAAATGCCAATATTTGTCGCCTAGCCGATGAGAAGATTGTGGTGATCCACATTCTAATCTACAACACTTCATGAGGTGTAAGTACGCACAGAGAGCTGTGAGGATGTGATTCTGACCAGTGACAGTGAAACTGATGATATTTTCCCAAGTCAGGACTGTGTTTGGCTTTGACCGGAATTTGCAGGTTGTGATGCTCCTGTGCCTTCACTCCTTGGTGCTTGAAGTCAAGAATTTTAAAGGCGCTATCATTGAAAACGTAGCACCTTCTTGCAGTTCATCTCGCATTTGGTACACACTGCAGTCACTTTGCATTGGTGAACGAGGGAGCAAAGTTTTGAAAACATCTCTCCTTAGGCATTATTAAAAGATTCAGTCAGTCTTCAATTGGCTCCATAATCCTTGTTGCAAGTTTTTCTTGAATTTAGTTTCTCTCTCATCCAAGTTATGTTTCTGGGTGGTGTAGATAAGCAAACCTATGAATTTAACCCACTCATAAATTTTTATGGAGGGTTAGACTTAAATATTAAGCCTTTCTTGATTAGTCACGTATGCAATTCAACTGTGGTGAAGATTAAAATAGCTACCTAATAAAATTTAAATCCACTGCAACAGCTGTTCTTCTTCACTGCCTTAACCGCTTACTTCATTATCTTAGTTGATAGGAATTCAAATCATTTTCATTCACTCGATATACGAGTTAAAATTATTATGGAAAAAAGGACTTTTTTTTGCTTATTCGCTTATTTTTATTGGGAAACTTTGGTAGAAAGTCCAAGTCCATGGTGCAGGCCCGAGCCAAGAGTATTAAAAAATTGTGGAAGATAAAATGAGGTAAATTAGAAAAGCAAACTAAATTTGAAATTTAAGGAAAATGCTATCTTACATCGATATTGAGCATTTACATTCCGCTTAATCTTATACCTAACAAGCTCAAGGTTTTCAAAACCTTTTGCCGTATTTTATCAACATTCAGTTTCTAGCAATGACAGACGTGTGAACGCACATGGGTCTGGTGAGAATGGGAGGTTTAAAGGCAATGAAATTGATCTGGGAAAGTGAATTGGCAATTTCCGTGCATTATCAACCACTTAAAATGGCATTGATCAACAATTTGCATTTTTTAATCATGCCTACTCGCTGCCTGGGCTTTCTGAACCTCAGCAATGAAACCAAGAGAGTAAAGAAAGACACAACCAGGTACTGAAAAATCACAGTTCAACTTGGTAATCAGTATTCCCAGCTGCTTTGTTACCTGATAGTGGGAATATGAGTTTTTGCAATAGTTTTGCTGAGCGGTTACTTTGTACAATGTACAACTCATTCCTCACTCTTTGGCAGTTGCTTTTTCTTTAAAATTGGAATGGATTACTTAAACGGGATTTCAGGTGGCCAGCAACTGCAACCCTAGATTCTGCTGCAAAAATAAAAGCAGGAATCCTGTTGGAGAGAAGAGCACACTTTCATCAACGTGGAGATAACAAAGTGTGGAGCTGGATGAACACAGCAGGCCAAGCAGCACCTTAGGAGCACAAAAGCTGAAGTTTCGGGCCTCGGCCCTTCATCAGAAAAGGGGGATGGGGAGAGGGTTCTGAAATTAATAGGGAGAGAGGGGGAGGCGGATCGAAGATGGATAGAGGAGAAAATAGGTGGAGAGGAGACAGACAAGTTAAAGGGGTAGGGACGGAGCCTGTAGAGGTGAATGTAGGTGGGGAGGTAGGGAGTGGATATGTCAGTTCGAGGAGGACAGACAGGTCAAGGGGGTGGGATGAGGTTAGAAGGTGGGAAATTGAGGTGTGGCTTGAGGTGGGAGGAGGGAATAGGTGAGGTCCAACTCCCCGGTAAAAAGTAACACCACCCACACCCTCCACCTCCTCCAGAACTTCCAATTCCCCAGTAAAAATGGTCCAGAAACTCCCCACCTACACCTGTGACACCACCTATGCCCTCCACCTCTTCTAGAACTTCCAATTCTCCAGTAAAAACTCCACCTATCTTCTCCACTATCCATCTTCGATCTGCCTCCCCCCTCTCTCCCTATTTATTTCAGGACCCTCTCCCCATCCCCCTTTTCTGATAAAGGGCCCAGGCCCGAAAAGTCAGCTTTTGTGCTCCTAAGATGCTGCTTGGCCTGTTGTGTTCCTCCACCTCCACACTTTGTTATCTCAGATTCTCCAGCATCTACAGTTACCATTATCTGTGATACAATCTTTTATCAATGTGAATCTGTCTGGAAAAGAAGTGATTGTGAATTAAACACTTAAATAAAAGCAAAAGTAATAGGGGCGCTGGAAATCTGAAAAAAAAAACAAGAAATGCTAGAGCAACTCAACAAGTCAGACAACAGCTATGGAGAGAGAAAGAGAGTTAGTGTTTTGAGTCTGTTACGACTCTTCTTCAGAACTCAATCCGGCTTCCTCCAGCCTGTTGGTCAGAGGGCTGGAACTATAATTAGAGGGAACCAGCAGAGTGGGGACAAGTTGAGTGAAAATGACCTTGTGGCAGGTATCAGAGACAGAGCTAGATTCATTGGAGCTGATCATAATTGCTTCTTGCGTTTTTATAGGGTGAGATGAGAGGCTGATAAATGACTATTTTCTGTTCTTAAGATTCAACATAGTATATTAGTGTATAATGTATAAAAGGAAACAAAAGTAAGCAAATAATATAATTATGTATTTAAAAGCCTGCAGCAGGTAAATTCTCTTGAATACTACAGTGATCCAGGGCAAATATGTCTGTCATAGACATTTGAAATTCAAACAGCTTTAGCTCAGAGGTTGTGAACTGGAGAATGATCTTATCCAAACCGATAACAAGTTAAGAACAGGGGACATCATCTGAAAAGTATGTATTAGAATGCAGTCATGCAATTTAAAATAGGGTCTTAGGATCTGGTCTGTCATCAGAAACAGGAGGTGTGCCCATGGCCAAGGTTGATAAGGGAAACCAAAAGGCAGACATGCAATAGTATCAACATCCGCAATTATCCAATATATTTGATGATATGACCTCTCAGCTGATGTGGGTTAGAATGGTAATCTACTGTTAACCATGGCATAGGTAGGGGTGTGTGTGCGTCTGTGTGTGTGTGTCTGTGTCTGTGTGTATGCATGCCTGCACATATGTACAACTTATTACCTGACTGGTGCCAAACAGTTAACATCTGAACCATATTGGGGCTCGTGTTCTTCCTGACCACATAACTAGGGAAGTAGAAAAAGTTATAACCTAAATATCAAGGACAACTGATTAAATACAAAACAAATGTGATATATCAAAGAATAGGAATTAGGTAACAAGGAAAATAGAATTATGAGAAATGAATGGAATTGAATTGAATTGAATTAGCTTTATTGACACATGTACTGACATGAGAATAGTGAAAAATTTATGGCCACTTAATGGCGCCATTAGATGGTACAAGGTACCAAGGTACATATTCTCCAGTACAAGTTCTTAAGAAAAAAGAATTAGAAAAATAAAGAAATATGAAGTCCAGCATTACAGATTTAAGGAACAAATTAGAAAATAAAGAAGTAAATTTCAGAATGTCCATCCTTCCTAACCAGTCCACACTAGCACCTGGACCCCAATCTGTGCCGGGCCTTGAATCCATGCTGCGTCAGGCTTCACCTTGAAGCTTTCGGGGTGGAGAGACTGCTCTAAAATTACCTTGAGGCCAAAAGTCCATGCTGAGGCCACACCAGACTGAAAGACCACGACAGGCCTAGAGACCACCACATGCTGCTGAAAGACTGCCATGCCAGGCCAGGAGATCGCCACACTGGGCAGAGGGAATAGCAGGAACGGGCAAAGACAAAAACAAGAACCTCAAAATATATCAATAATCAAGTCTAGATGTTACAATGACAGCAAAAAGACTAAACTAAAGGCTCTGAATTTGAATGTGTGTAGCATTCGTAATAAAGTAAATTAGCTAATTAAATAATTAATTAAATAAATACAGGCAGTGTGACTTCAAAATAACAAGAATTGTCTTTAATATTGAAGAATATATGACATTTAATAAAAAATAGGAGGCGAGGTAAAGGTGGAGGGGTAGCATTTTTAATCAAGAATAACCATTTTATGCAATTGTTAGAGATGACCTTGGTTCAGGAAATCAGGATGTAAAATCGGTTTGAGTGGAGATGAGGAATAGTAGGGGAAATAAATCATTAATTAATGTGGTCAACAGGCTGCCTGACTAACTACAACATGGGACTAGAAGAAAAATTGGTGCTGTGCAATGTGAAAAGATACATTGATGATTTCAGAGTGAAGGCAAAGTATCGGCAATCACAATATTGTTGAATTTTGCATTCATGTTTAAAGGGAGAACACTGAGTCTGAGACTAGTCTTCCTAAACTAAATAAGTAAAACCATGGAGGCGTGAAAGCTAAGCTATCTGATGCAAATGAGCAGATTAGATTAGGGGATAGATCACAAGATAGACAGTGAGAGATATCTGAGAGGATAATTCAGAGTAATTGAAGCATATTTCTGCCATTAATAAACAGAATAAAGAGACATTCCCATTATCCCATAGTTAACTAACAAAGTTTGAAAAATCATCAATTTTAACAAAAAGACATGCAAAAAGATCAATGGCTCTCACAATGTTTTAATAAAGCATATTTTGTAAATAAAATCAAGTTGAATGTCAAACCGATTTCTGTCTCCCTTTGTCTCAGAGATAATTGTAACTGCAGATGCTGGAGAATTTGAGATAACAAGGTGTGGAGCTGGATGAACGCAGCAGGCCAAGCAGTATCTTAGGAGCAGGAAAGCTGATGTTTTGGGCTTAGAAAGGGGGGAGGGAAAGAAGGTTCTGAAATAAATAGGGAGAGAGGCAGAGGCGGATTGAAGATGGATAGAGGAAAGATAAGTGGAGAGGAGACAGACAAGTTAAAGAGCTGGGGATGGAGCCAGTAAAGGTGAGTGTAAGTGGGGAGGTAGGGAAGAGCCTGGACTGACCTGTCTCCTCCCTACCACCCCACCAACACTCACCTTTACTGACTCCATCCCCACCTCTTTAACTTGTCTGTCTCCTCCCCACCTATATTCTCCTCTATTCATCTTCGATCATCCTCCCCCTCTTTCCCTATTTATTTCAGAACACTCTTCCCCTCCCCCATTTCTGATGAAGGGTCTAGGCCCAAAATGTCAGCTTCCCTGCTTCTAAGATGCTGCTTGGCCTGCTGTGTTCATCCAGCTCCACACCTTGTTATCTTCTGTCTACCTTTGTCCACCTCACCAACAAAAGCAATTGTGTCTTTAACACATAAACTGGTCAAATTGTCCAAAGCATGGACAACATTGCCTCTCACTGCCTTGGTTCACTCATGCTGCAGATATTGTCAATAAGTGAAACTCATGACATGAAATCAGTCACCAACTTCAGACTGAAAGGGAGCAAATATAGAAAAAAAATGAAAATAAGAGAACAATTTCAGGGTTTTCTTGTAAAATCATTGATTTCACTCTGTAGAGATGTAAAATTGATGCCCTTAAGGCACAAACTGAAAACACGATGGTGAATAATAGTATTTTATTATTTTACGTCCAGACTTTATGATAGACAATAAAATAACTTGTTCTATTAACGAGATCAGACAATATTTTTGAAAGCTTTGAACAATTCATGCTTTCTTCGAAAAAGTCCCATTCCTTAAAGGAAATATTGACCCTTTGCTTACATCAGGAAATATTATTTGACTTAATAGCCAAACATTTATTGTGTTGACCTAATCCCATTCTGTAAAATGTTTGGCAATGCACATTCCAGAAATTCTTTTATGTTCAAAAGAGCAACCCATGACACTGAGCTACACATAAAATTTGTGTTTAATGCCATGTACTAATGCAGGTTTGATATGTGGTACAGGTGTAACTTCATCAAGAGCAGAGATGAGAAAAATGATCCTTCATGCAATTTTGGTTCTGAGTGTTTCAGAAACTATTTACCTGCATTCTTATTTCAGTCTCTGAGATTTTCTTAGTGCATGGTTACTGTGTGTGGACAAATAAACACATTATGATTAATTTAAAAACCTAACAAAAAGCATTTAGGGATGCCAAGTTATAGCATATCACATATTACTCATTGTATTAAATAAATAATAACTACTAAAAGTGGCTTAGCATTTAAATGAACGTTTCACATTTATAAAACTGGTGATCCAATTTCTACACATGAACCTCCAACACAATAATGTATATTGTCACAGTTTTGCATTGCAGCTAGCTTCCAACTTCCTGTTCTGATGGACATCAAATATCTTAATTCACTATTTAAAGAAGAATAATGGTTGTGTCCACACTCTGGCTACAATGTTCTTTTCATCAGCACATCCAAAACAGACTACACAGTCAATTATCTTATTGCTTTCTGGGGGTAACTTGCTGAGTACAAACTGACTGTTCTCTTTGCTTAGGGGGAGAGATGGCATATTGTGATCATGTCACTGGGCTAGAAATTCAGTGATCAAAGTTATAGTTCTGCAACAATGGTTTGACTCTCATATGGTGGATGGTAAAATTTGCATTCAATAAAAAAAAGTTGGTCCACATATATATAAAGCCGATTTCCCTAAAGACCTTTAGGGATGGAAATCAACAATCCTTACCTGGTCTGGTCTGTTTGTGGCTCCAGATCCACAGCACAGTGGATGGCTCTTACCAGTATTCTTGGCAGCTAGGGAGGAGAAAGCATAAGCATTGACGCAGGCATGCACATCCCATAAAAAAGTACTTTTTATAGCCATAAATTAACTTCTGACGGAGGGTCCAGACCCAAAAGGCCAGCTTTCCTGTTCCTCTGATGCTGCTTTGACCTGCTGTGTGCATCCAGCTCTACACCTTGTTATCGCAGATTCTCCAGCATTGGCAGATCCCCCTATCCCAGATTTAGCAGAATGTTGGCTGGGCTGGAGAGTTTTAATTATCAAGAAAGAGTGGGCAGACTGGTGATGTTTTTATCAGAGTACAGGAGGTTGAGAGGGGACATGAGTGAGATGTACAAATTTATGAAGGGCATAGATAGGTAGACAGGAAGTAACTTTTCCCCTTGCTGTAAGGACTAAGGACCAGGGGGCATTGATTTAAGGTAAAGAACAGAAGGTTTAGGGACGATGCGAAGAAAAGCTTTTACACTCAGAGGGTGGTGGGTACATGGAGCTGTTAGGATCATAAATGCCGAAAGCTTCGTAATATTTAAGACGAATTTAGACTTTTACTTGCTGTGTCCAAATATAATTAAAAGTCTGAATTATTTTGTGCGAGTTGATTGTACTTTGAATTTAAATTTGTGGGTGAGATTTGCAGCAGCAGTTCAAATTATGGAGAACATTATTGGGTTAAAATAAATAAAAAGATGCAGGAGGATGCAACCATTGGAGATGGTTTTGTCCAACAATGATTTCAAACGCAATGGTCTGTAACACTGAAAAACAACAAAATGAAAAATAAATCAAAGCAACAAAAACAAAGTAAAAACCATCCTTTAATTTTAGGTTAAGCCAGGATGCTGTGGAAATTTTACTTGTTGGGAATGGCAAGAAGCATTGGCGCAGATTTTCCTATGGCCAGTATTTCCTGAAGTGTGGATTGCAGATGCACATAGGAACCCTGCAGAATCGTACAAAACAAACTCCAAAGGTATCTGTTCAGATGATAAAATTTATCATACACACTTAAAGTTTTCGGGAAGATTTGTAGCTTGGGTTGTGGATGAGGTTGTAGCCGTGCTTACCAAGCCTGTGTGTTTGGTGACAAACATTTTGTTACCCTGCTGGGTAACATCGTCAGTGTGTCTCTAATGAAGTGTCAGTGTTCTGTCCCACTAATTATTTATTTGCCTCAGGTTGCTGGGGTGGCTGGTATTATTTCCAGTTCTGTTTCACAGTGGTTTGTACACAGGATCTAATTCAATTTGTTTGGAATGATGGAATACCTGTTGGAATACCAGGCCTCCAGGAATTCCCTGGCATGTCTCTGTTTGGCTTGTACTATTATCGAGGTGTTGTCCCAGTCAGATTCCTGTCCTTCTTTGCCCGTGTATGGTAAGGCAAGTGAGATTTGGTCATGTCTCTTGATAGCTAGTTGGTGTTCATGTATCCGGATAGCCACTTTCTTCTAGTTTGGCCTATGTAGTGTTTCTCATAGTCCTTGCATGGTAGTTTATATCTTATCCCAGTTCGCTAGTTTTGGGCATTGTATCCTTTATGTTCGTCAGTTGGGTAGTTGTTATTTTGTGGGGTACTCTGATACCTAGGGGTCTGACTAGTCTTGTGATAATCACTGAAATGTCTTTGATGTATGGTCGGGTGATAAGTGATTATGGTTATGTTGTGGCCTGCCTCGGAGGTAACAGCAGTTTGTACATTTCGGATATCCATTTCTCTTGAAGGCTCCATATAAGTGTTCCTGCACAGTTCCAGGTTGCTGCAATGTATTGTGGCTTATTTAGATAGTTTCAGACACACTCCCAACTGCACATCCACACACCACCACGGACATATTTTATTACACAGACGACTCGCTCCATTGTTGGACGTCACACCGAAACCGTTTTACTTTGGACCCAATGCCGCCCCTCTCAACCAAAGCTACCTGAAAGCTCCATTACTTTTCTGGTTCATTACTTACTTTTTGCCTTAGCACCCTACACACCCTGGGACCCCGCTCACGACCATCCATTATTTGTTTGTGCCCTGGAACCCTGCCCAACTGTCTCACTGGCACATTACCCGCCTGGAACCCTAGCTCCACAGCTAATGTACATACTTACGCTTTCACAGGAGCTGTCCAAGTGGCTGATTTTACTATTCAACAATTAAGGCAGAAAGAGTCCCCAACAGCCAGCTTTGTAGTGAAGTACTCTGGGAAAAAGTGCTCTACAGTCAGCTTTGTGGCAAAACAGTCCAGGAAGAATGTCTTGAAACCAATTCTTTTTGAAATAAACGAGGATGTACGGGCTTAGATAAATAAAGAAAAGGAAGTTTCCAATTGATACTGCAAGCTCTAGACATGCACTCGGGACTAATGCTTTGTTATTTGTTTACAATATTATCTTGCCCATTATTCTTTGCATTTTGTTGCTTGAACTTTTGATCCTAATCCACCCATGCCTTTTAAGATTTCTCTGATCTTACCTTTTCTTCCACTTTCACTCAGCCTACTTTTTCAACAGAATAAACCCTGCACATTTCCACTTCTTTTCAGATCTGAAGAGAAGTTTAGACTGGAAGAACTAACATTGCTTTTCTCTCCACAGTCACTGTCAGATCTGCTGAGTTTCTTGAACATGTTCTGTTTACATTACACACTTCTAGCATCCGCAGAAATTTGCTTTTAACATTTTTTTAAAAATTAAAGTTTAATTTAATTAAATAGTTAAACAAACAATTTAAGTATGGGTGGGTGTTTTCAATATACTGATAAAATATTAACTGGTTGATTGTGTCAAATTCTGGCACCTTAATTTAGGAAAAATGTGAAGGCAACAAATACGATGTTGAAAAGATTCATGACAGTGGTTCCATATCAAGAGAAAGTTCTGCTACAAAGCTAATTTGGAGAAACTGGGATGTTTCAAAGCACTAGAGAAATATCATCTGTACTGCTTTTGCCAGATTCTCAGTCTTTGATACCACTAAAGGTAGCAATGCCCTCTCTCATACCCAATGTGCACAGAATTGTCATGCTAATTATTCAGAAGCAATTCTACTAAAGGACATGTCATTGTATGTTTGTCATCAGATGTTTCCTGGTAAAAACCCAAGGTCATCCACGCCATTGTGATGGATAAACTATGGAGAACCAGGCTATGAGTATCTTTGCCAAAATGTTGCGACATTGATTCAGAAATAGTAGGAACTGCAGATGCTGGAGAATCTGAGACAACACGGTGTAGAGCTGGATGAACACAGCAGGCCAAACAGTATTAGAGGAGCAGGAACGCTGACGTTTTAGGCCTAGACCCTTCTTCAGAAATGAAGAATTTCTGAAGAAGGGTCTAGGCCTGAAACGTCAGCGTTCCTGCTCCTCTGATGCTGCTTGGCCTGCAGTGTTCATCCAGCTCTACACTGTGTTATCTCTATTGTGACATTGAGGTTGATTTTGTGTTGTGATCATTAATTTTTATGTTAACTGCAATTCAAGAACTGTGGATTACTGAAATAGAGCCTCCATGCTAGGAACCTTAGAACTTTGTCCAAAGTTTCTAACTTTTGGGATACTCAACTTCTCAGTTCAGTTCTGACAACTTGAATTACAGTTGACAGAAAAATGTGGAGTTTCTAAAAAGCTCCAACAACACTCCAACCAAACCAAACCAAACATAATGGAAAATCACAAACAGCACTGAATGAAAAATGGTTATTACAACAGAAAAAAAACTCAGATTGCTACTTTTTTTGAGAATGTCACCTCCAAAATGATTTTCAGAATTAATATTTGACGAAAAAAATGCGACCACTAGATAAGAACTTTAACTCACAGATTCTCTGTGATACTTGTCTAATCAAGAACAAAGGAGAGAATTTCTGTATGGAGCCAGAGGAAGTAGATGCAGTCCTAAAAGAGTTCACCAAGGAGAAAGACATGGACGATCACGAGTTTAGAGAGGGGTTTGTTGATACTCTAAGACATGGATATTAAGGAGGAAGAGTTGTTGGGTTTTTTGAAAAATATTGAGGTAGGTAAGGATCCTGAGGCCCTTATACATCCTGTTGCAGGATACTGAAGGGCGCAAGGGAGGAAAGTGCTAGGTCCTTGGTAGAGACCTTTGTATCCTCTTAAGCCACAGGCAAGATCCCAGAAGACTGGAGAATAACCAATGTTATTCCTTTGTTCAAGAAGGGAAACAGGGCTAATCCAAGAAATTATAATTACACCAGGGGTTGGAAAATTCTTGGGAGATATTTTTAGGTATAGAATTTGCTTACATTTGGAAAAGAATGAACTTATTAGAGATGGTCAGCATGGTTTTGTGCAGGGGAGGTCTTGCCTTACAAAAACAAATAGGTTTTTTTTAAGAAAGTGATAAAGATGATTGATGGGAGTAAGGCAGTTGCTGTTGTCTACATGGACAAATGAAAGCATTTGACAAGATCCCTCATGGTGGGCCAGTCTAGAAGATGAAATTGCATGGAATCCACAGGCAGTTGGATACAAAGATGGTATCAGAGATAATGGGAACTGCAGATGCTGGAGATTCCAAGATAATAAAATGTGAGGCTGGATGAACACAGCAGGCCAAGCAGCATGCTGCTTGGCCTGCTGTGTTCATCCAGCCTCACATTTTATTATCTTGGATACAAAGATGGTTTGGTCATTGAAGACAGAAGGTACTTGTGGAGGAGTGTCTTTTGACTGGAGGTGTGTGTGTGTGTGTGTGTGTGTGTGTGTGTGTGTGTGTGTGTGTGTGTGTGTGTTTGTGTGTGTGTGTGTGCGTGTGTGTGTGTGTGTGTGTGTGTGTGAGATACATATATATGTGTATATGTAAATGTCTTTATATATATATACAAACACAATATTTCACACATATATATATATGATTTGGATGAAAATTTCAGTGATCTGATTAGTGAGTTTGCCGATGACTAGAATATTGATGGAGTTGTGGACACTAAGGATAGGTATGAAAGGATGCAGCAGGATATAGATCAGCTAAAAAGTTGGGGAAAGAAACAGTAGATGGCATTTAATCCATACAAGTGTGAGATGATGTATTTTGTGACATCAAATGTTAGAGGAAAGTAATCTGTAAAATAGCTTGGCTCTTAGGAACATTGATATACAGTCAGATTTTGGGATTAAAATCTCTTGCTCACTGAAAGTAACAATGCAATTGAATGAGGTGGTAAAGAAGGCATATGGCAAGCCTGCTTTCATTTCTCAGGTCATTGAGTAAAAAAGTTGGCAAATAATGCTGTAACTGTATAAGAATTTGGCCAGGCCACACTTGAAGCACTGTGCACAGTTTTGGCTGCTACACAATAGATAGTATGTGGAGACTTTGGACAGGGTGCAGGAGAGATTTACCAGAATGTTGCCTGGAATGGAATGCATTGACTACAAGAAAAAGTTGGGCAAACTAGGATTGTTCACACCAGAGGGTCAGAGGGTGAGAGGTGATCAGATAGAAGTATTTCAAATTATGAGGGGTGTGGATCGTTAGAGTCTCTTTCCAAGGTTGGAAATCTTAAATTCTAGCTGAAGTAGGCTTAAAAGTTTAAACGAGATGTGTGAGGAAAGTTTTTTACATAGAGGATGGTAGGTGGTTGGAATGCACTGCAAGATGAGGTACTAGAATCAAATAAGATAACAAAGTTTAAGAAGCATTTAGACAGGCACACAAGAAAGCAGAGGATAGAAAGAGAAAAAATTTCCATATCCACTATTCTTTCAGTTTTTGTTAGAGAATAAAGGGATACAGACCATGTGGTGGCAGATGTAATTAGTTCAGAATAGTATCATGGTCAAAACAGATGGGTCAAAGTGCCTTTTCCTGTGTCGTGCTGCTGTATGTTCTATGTTCTACATCCTAATCACAGAAATTCTGCTTTTTGAATTCATTCTTGAACGTTAACATTGCTTGCAAGACTAATGTTCATTGTACATTCTTAAATTCCCTTGAGTAGATGGTGGCAAGCCCTGAAGGACTGGTTCAGGCCATTTCATCACACAGTTAAGAATCAACTACAGAACCATAGGCTTGGAGTCTCTCGCAAACCAAACCAGGAAAGGGCAGCAGACTTCTTCATATGAAAGCATTAGTCAGTCTGACAGATTTTTACAATATTCCAGTCTTTTAATGTTCATTAAGGATAATTATTAAGGATAGTTTTTACTATCGTGTTTATTAAGGATAAATAGTATGTGATTAGCAGTCTTTGATTCATTAATTTAAATTCCATCATCTTTCAGGCCGAGGTTTAAATTCACACTCTTGTACATCAGTTTGAGTCTCTGGATTGCTAGTCCAATAATATTATCACTATTTTCTTTCTAACATAAGCTTGGGAGTCAGTTAGGACAGTGGGCTGGTTAGCTGGTTTGCATTGCAGCTTGATGCTAGTGATAACGTTCATTTACTGTATCAGCTGAAATCACCATAAAAGCCATGTTTGCTCACTTTCCACCCTCACCTGAGGTGTGGTGACCCTCAGATTAATCTAATAACTAATCACCTCAGTCTAGTGACAGAGCAACCTTGGAGACTATTGCATCTCCCACTTTTCATGCTACTTTCTTCCTAACAATCTACAAATAGCAATAAACCAAAAAAAAAACTCCACGGAGGTTGAAAGTGCATCTCGTCAGATTATTTTCAGTCATACAAAGATAGCCAGGCAAGATGATATAAGGTCAAAACTTTGAAGGGGATGTTCAGGATAGTAATCAGGAGGTCATGCAAAATTCATGTGTTGGTTTTCTGCGCTGAAGTTTTCCAACTGCTGAGGTGATTAATAATTAAGATTGTGTCCATAACTCTAATTAAGAATGCTAATTGTTTCGTATTTGGTGTTTGAGAATGTCATGAGAAATTATTGGTTTTTGAGCTAGCACAAGAATTTTGCAAGAGGTTTGCATGATGAAATGTAGGGTTAGAGTGATATTAACTGTCAGTTTTGTGATTGTTACCATGTTTTGGCTGCTGCTGGCTTAGCCTGTTTTTCATTCTCAGGAGTGATTTTGATGAACCTAGACTCTATATTTCTTTGTCATTGTGTCTGCTCCTGGTGATACTGTTATGTTCACTTTTGCTTTATTTCAGTCTGTTTTGCTCAGTTTGCTGGATGAACAGCCATGGGGCATGGATCCATCATCCTTATTGACCTGTAGGAGGAGTAGCAGTAGCAGCAGAGATATCAATAAGTTAGCTATATTTGAATCATTTGCACTTATCTTTTTTGCCTCTGAGAGCAGGAGCATTTTCATCATTAAAGTGGCCTCAGTGGGTCCTAGTAACAGTACTTGAAAAAGCTGCAATTAACTAAGTTTTTTCATATGTCCTCATTGAAGAAGATCTCCAGACCTTTTCAAATTAACCAGTTCAGAGATGTTATAACGCAACTCTGGAGCAGATGGGACTTGAAACCAGGAGCCTTCAAGTCAGAAACCGGGACACTACTGCCACTCTACAAGAGGCCTTCCAGACAAGTTCTATTGTTAAACATGCAATTGAAAGCACCTTTGCTGCACTTTGAGTCTCTGCCTGGGTTCTGGGTTTATGAATTGGAAAAGATCCCAATTGCCCCACCTAAGAGAACTGAGTGTATAATCAATATTAATGCTCAAACCAGAGCTGAAGAAGTGCAGAAATTCTTCCAATCTGTCACAGTGATAACAGTACAGCCACTGCACCAAACTGACACTTGTGAATGAAAATATTTAAGTTGAAATATTTGAATAATCATTCAATCATTCGTAATGCTTATGTTTTCATTTTTTGAATTAATTCTTTTTCTTGATTCATCTGTGTATAATTTACCTTTAAATGGAAAAGAAAACCTAAACAATATTCAATATGGATTTCTGTGATGCTATTCACTTAATATATTTTCTACAAAATGTCTTGTCATTTACTGCAGGCAATTAAGCATGTGGAGACAATGTTTTGACATGGGAAAGGTGGTTCGAACAGGTTCATTTCTCAGTAGGATTGGAAGGTCAACGTGCTTGAAAAACATCACCTTGAAGCATATGACTGTTGTATTTGGCATTGTTCAGCCTTTGCATTCTATTTTATTGACATTTTAGAAACAATGGGCAAAGAAGAAAATGTTGCTTTTAAATTTCCTGTTAAACTTACATGGTGAGTGCTCAAATCAACCTTCAGCTCAGTTGCTGTCAGGAAGAAATTCTGTCCCACCAAATCTATTAATGCACAGTCAGAGCAAGGTCAACTGATTAAGGGTGTCCAACTGCACAGTATGGTAGCCACTTTAACAGGTCTGGCTTTGCTGAACACGCTAATTGTCAATAGTCGTGGGATTCTCAAGGTTTACAGTGAGCAAAAGCATACAGCCCAGCTCTCCAAGTAGACACATTATTATATAATGATGCTATTTTAGAAAATGCCTATGACTTGTGGTTTTACAGTTCACTGAATCTTAGTGTTGCATAATGATCCATTGTGACATTTTGTTCATGCTTAAAAGTAAGTGATGCCATAGAACAATATGTTTGATGTAAAAATTGTCTTATCATAATTGTGACATCTGGGATTCATGAGAAGTGCTTTAAGAGGAATATGCCAAAATTTAAAATGCTGAGGGAGAGAACAAATCAAGGAGAGGTAGGCCATTCAGTCTGCTCTACCATTCAATAAAATCATAACTGATTTAGTGCTTGTCCTAATTCAATTTTTCTGCTCATCCCCCACAAGTAGTGACTCTCTAAAAGCTGCCCCGGGCATATTCAATGGCTTCCCTTCTGCTGTTCAATAAGGTAGTGACTTTTTGGGATTAACAATACCCCCAAGGAAGAAATTACCCCTCATTTGCATCTTAAATGCAAGACCCATATTTTAAATCTATGTGTCCCACAGCCTAGATTACCCCACAGGAGGGAAACATTTCTCGGCATCTAGCTCGACAAATCGCATCGGAATCATCGATACTTTGATAAAAATCACCTATCATTCTCCTCAACTTCAATGTGAACAAACCAGTCCTAATCAATGTTTCATCATCAGACAATCTGTTCACCCCAGGAAGTACTGAGTGACAGGGGGTACCTCAGATACCTGAGATGTTTGAGAACCCCTTTCTTTTTAGGCTGTTACTGCCTGCAGGCTTTGCAAGTATAATGTATCCCAAACTAAACAGGCTATAGGCTCAAACTCCCGCCTCTTTGACCAGTCTGTCTCCTCTCCTCCTATCTTCTCCTCTACCCATCTTCTGTCCGCCTCCCCCTCTCCCTATTTATTTCCCCCATTTCTGAAGGCGTCTAGGCCGGAAATGTCAGCCTTCTTGCTCCTCTGATGCTGCCCGGCCTGCTGTGTTCATCCAGCTCTACACCTTGTTATCATCGGGTCAAACTGTTTTGTTACTCTAAATCAGCTATCAAAGGATGTGAGATTTCGGGATGCAGTGCCAGGTGTTGAGACTGAAAATGTAATCAGGTAACTCAATTAGTTTATTGCTGTAAAATATAATGACTAATAATCACCCAATTAATCATGATGCAAGCTATTTCCTATTGTCCTTCTGTGTATAAACACAAATCTATGCTTTGTGATTTTGCGAGAACACAATCCCAATTAAATTGTGTAAACCAATTGATTTTGGAATGAGAAGACACACCACATGAATTGAAGTACTGCTCATTTTTTTCTGAAGGTTGACTACCTGCGTATTCATGAATGCTTCATTTAGCTGCATCACTTACATTGAAATACACTTCAGGACAGCTTGTTTCTAGTTTGAAATGTTGAATTTTATGTTCTCGTCATTGGAAACAGTGGGGAGTGTTTTAGATAAGCCCAATGTCTTTTTTTATTCTCCTTTCCTCATCTACACTGACATGGAGCAGGCATGAATATTTCTTATTTCAGAATACACAGTTCAGTTATGACAAAGTTACTTGCTACTAACAGAAAATATTGAGTTTTGGAAAAATTCCAAGCATACCCCGACAAAAGCCAATGAGCATAATAGAAAACAACAAACAATCCTGAATGATAAATAGATGTTGCAAAAGAACAAATTTTCAAATTTAAAATGTTTGGAATGGATGTTTAACGGGAAGTGATGTGATGTCAATGTCCCTCCTCCCTTTTTCATGTTGTTATTGATGCTGAGTACCAATAGCTAGAACAGTGCAGTGGACATACTTGCGTTGCAGTTATCGAGAATAAACCTGGCATGTGAAGCAAGTTGCAAACATGTCCATGGGTGCACCCATGCGTGGATTAGTTTGGTATTGATAACATTGGTTGGTTCCTCTTCCTTCGATTGGATGCTTCTTAAAATCTGCCCAATGTTTCTGAGCCTGCCTCTGCAAACCAACCAAGTTATTAATGGCTGAGGTCATGAGCTTGTCTTATCCTGTAGCTGAGCAGGTTTTTAGTCTCTGAAAATCCTCTGAGTGTCAAACACCTGGATTTTTCTTCCTCAACAAATTTTGGAACTTTTTTAGTGATGTAATAATCTAGAAAGGGCACGCACACCATGATTAAAGTCCCAGCACTGGCTACATTTTGTGGAGTTCACTAGGTACTGCTATTACCTGCATATGAAAAGAGAGGGATTTAATTATCAAGGATAGATAGGTTGTGGCGACCAGGTACAGTTTAGCATTAGTAGTAATAGGAGAGCAGAGATCTTGCTACTGTCTGGCTGAATCTACAGTTTCCTCTTCACAATGTCCACCAACTCCAGTCCTCTGCCAACCCCGCTCTTTGTTAGTCTTGGACCTCTTGGCTCTATTCTGGGTCATTCTTCTCTAATGAAACAAAGATAATTGGGGATGGCAGCATGTGGAGGTCATATTCAGTAGGCTAGAAGTGGGTAGGAGAGAAATGAGTGGTGATGGCTGAGCAGGAGAGGCAGTGAGGTGTTACGTGTGAGCGAATAACAAGCACAGAGGTTAGAAAGAGTTAGTCATCTTAGAGGATGAAGTAGGTCAGAGGCATTAAGTGGACAGTATACATGCAGTTGTAATCAATGAGTCTTTTGAGAGACATGCACAAAAGCAGAGCTGGGCTGAGTGCGGGTCCTATGAGTTTCTAGTAGCAGAGAGAAGGTAGTGGCAGCTAACAATGTGTACAAGATCATTGGCCTTTTCTCCTGCATTACTGGGGTGTCAATTCACTTGAGAGTCAGCACTGACCCATTTTAAGGATGTTTCAAGGCTTTATTGGTCTGGTGTTGCATCCTCCTATGGCAGTTTGCAGGGAAAAGAACAGCACCTCCTCTCTGTTCCCTGTCCAACAATGCTTCAAAGTCCCTGTTGTGAAGTAGAGAGCAAACTTGACTTTCTCTAGTGCCATGTCTTCTATATTGAGACTCAAACACCACAATGTGAGCGGCAGTTCCTGTTTTGCAACATTTGAAATGGTATATAGGTAACCTGTTAATATGGTGCCAGAGGTAGCACCCTGGAAGTTCCATGATCAGTGAGTAATTTCACCTTTCTGGCCACTCAACTCCCTGACAATCGTACACTACAGCCCAGTTGCATACCAGAAGAGGTGAAAAGCATAAGATTACGTGAGAAAATTCCCTCAGTCACGGCAACCCAAATGCCATGTAATTCACTCGCTGTTACACTTTAAATACAAATGAGAGGATGGTACCCGATGTTTTTGACCATACATTTAGTTATCATTGATTGTTTTGTCTGTAGAATTATTCATTATCACAAGCGTCAACATGACAAATCTTGTATTCATTCTTTTTAAGATAAACAATTGACAACCAGGCGATGGCCTAATGGTATTATTGCTGGACTGTTAATCCAGAGACCCAGATAATGTTCTAATCCTGCCATGGCAGATGGTGGAATTTGATTTCAGTAAATAATTGGAATTAATAATCTTATGATGACAGTGAATTGATTTTTAGGGGGAAAACCTATCTGGTTCACTCATGTCCTTTAGAGAAGGAACCTGCCATCCTTACCTGTTCTTGCCTACAAGTGACTCCAGATCCACAACAATGTGGTTGACTCTTAACTGCCCTCTGGGCAATTAAGGATGAACAATAAATGCTGTCTAGCCAGTAACACGCTCATCCTGTTAATGAGTTAGAAAAAAAACTGGAATTTAGCAAGATCCAGTTGTTGTAAAACATTTGGCAGAACTTAGTGTTCTTCTTACAACAATGTAAGAGAGCTAACTTGTGATACAAAATTACATTAATCTCTGCTGGAGATAAAGGAATAGAATTGTTTCTTCCCTCAATTGATAACTGTGTTACAAATTCAGATGCTCGGTGAACCAGCTTTTAAAATCAGCTTTGCCTTGCTTCTAATTGAATTGACACAACTAATGAAGATTTCGATTCAGATGTAGAGAGAAAAAGATCTGAAGCTTCACATGATTGATGATTGGAAAACTCTTGGGCTGCAGTCAAATAATTATTGGCAAAAGACTTGCAATGGGCCCTTACGAGAACTATGTAGAATTGTCACAAATGAGCAAAGGGAAAACCAGTGTTGGTATATACCACATCTAACAGAATCACAACATCTTGTGATTTCTCTCATGACAGTCCATCTGCTTCACATTTAAATGTATATTTGACATTTATATATTCACATTATTTTCTTAAAAATCTTCAGGAATCTCAAATAGTTTTGCGCTGTGGTATGTATTGTGTGAAAGACATAAATTTTGGTGACACAAATTTTCTGCAATGAGGGATTACACAGGATCATTTGGTTAACCCTCAATGTTGCTTGCGATTTGATGCACCATTAACCCACTTTTACATGGTGTTGTCTTCTCATTTTCTCTTGTCAGCACCCAACCATCAATAATGATATTATTATTTGGATGGATACATCAGCTGAGTGTCAGAGTGCCAATATTGTAGTGAGTGGCATAAGTTCTTTTTGTTTTGAATGCTGACCTGCGTGTCTTAAAAGAAATGTGGAAATGGGGATGAATTTTCTGCAGTTATAAGGATCCAGCAGTCCTCCAGAAATAGACTCAAAAGGTAGTGGGAACATACATTTATTTGTTCATTTGGTTTGAAAGGTTAATTTTGCGGTAGATTTTATTTTTGCCAAATGGTGAAATGGACAACAGTATGTGGTCAATAACAGAAAGAAAGTGAAATGTCGGATTTGAGCATATAGTCTTTGGTCTCAAATTCAGATAAATTCTTCATAGAAAGCCCTTCCAGGAAAAAACAGGTCTGATTTGTCTTCCTCCTTCTTCTTTTGATGCTATTCCTCAGCTGTTCACTGAGCTGTGGTTAGGGTGTCTCATTATGATGCCAATGTTATGTAGCTTGCAGCAGATCACCACAAATCTTGACACCCCTTTATTGAGTACTAGAGGCCTCATCAGGGAGGATCATCAGGCAATGAAAGCCTTGTTTGAGTATGCCAATTGCCTTTCACATTTTGCATTCATTCGGTACAACTCACATAGATCTGCATGGTGCGTTCAGGGGTTATCAGCCACCTTGTCAATAGGAAGTCTTTGTTCATCTCAAGCCTCTTGGTTTGATTTTGCTTCTCAACAGTAGTTATTACAACTGAATACGACAGAAGGAAGGAATCACACTGCTGCCAGGACCTGCTTGATTCACTGCCTACAATCACCCATCTACTGCATGTTGAGAGTGGAAGCTCTTTCAGCTCTGGAACATGGTAGTGCCTGAAAAATCAAAGGCATGCTGCACATGGGAGAACCTGCAATCTGGATAAAAATGAACAGCTATCTCTCAAAGGAAAATGTGAGTGAAATATGGTTCACAGCGCAACTTTGGTATTTGCCATAAACTTCCTTTTTTATCCTTATCAAGTCCTGCACATTTCTGATATCCAGGATTCTCTGGATTCATTGGTCCTATCTTTAACCTTTATGGGAATGTGTTAGCCCTGAGCTCTCAATAAGTCCTTTTAAATGATTCCCAATACTCCTATATGAGTTTCTCTACAAGTAGCCGCTCCCAGTCCACTTTGGCCAATCCTGTCCTAACATATGAAAGTTGACCCTCCCCAAGTCCAGAATCTTCATGTCTGATCCATCTTTATCCTTATTCATAATTATCACAAATTTTACTTACATGCTCACTATCATTGAAATATTCCCCCAATGTCACAACTATTTTGCCCAGTTTCATTCCCCAAAATGAAATCTGGCACCATTACCTCTCTTGCAGGAATTTCTATGTGGTAACTTAAAAAAAAGCTTTCTGAGATGCTTTTTAAGATTTCTTCTCCCTCTAAATTTTTCACACATTGTTTATCCTAGTTAATATTGTGGAACTTGAAATCCTCTATGAATATTAACCGTGTTTTTAAACTTCTCTGAGATTTTCCTTTATTTATATCCTTCTATAGCTATCAGGCTGTTTTGTGTTCAATAAAGCACTCTCAACAATATAATTGTCTCTTTTCATTTTTAAGATCTGTTCGCATTTGAGGAACCTTCCAAGATGTGATCCATCCTTATTGCACGCTGGACATAATAAAAAAATCGTAGAAGGATTAGAAGAACTTGAACTGCTTCCATCCTAGCTCATGGGAACTTCATGAAAAATTGCCTGTAGGAAACTGAGGTCAATCCAGTTCTCCATCCACTGTCCTTGTAGTCATATGATATAGTGGTACTTGAATTATTAACTCATCAGTTTGGATCACTTCAACAAGATGAGCTCAGACATGGATTGAAAAAGACCTTCTATCATCACGTCCCACAGTGCTGGTTGTTCTTAACTATTCACTCACACAAGGTCAGAAAACATCACAAGGATCAGTAGTAAAAGGATTAACTCTTTTGGGACATTTTGTCATAGCTTTTCTCCCATCATGAGTGTAGCACGCTGATACCAGAATTTCCAGAATACCACATTATTATACTTTGTGAGTCTCTTACTAAAGTTTGCATGCTCCAGAATGATAATTCCTGTCATGCAAAGTATAGAGTTCATGAGGTTAATGTATTAATGATGGGGAAGTAGCAGTCAATGTATAAAACAGGCAGAAATCTGATGCCTGAATTGCTGATCAACTGCCCTTGATAAGCAATGTTACAAAACAATGGCATTTATTTTTCAAAGTTAAAGTTCCAATACCAATTTGAAATGGAAAAGCGGTAAAAGTTTTGGCATAAGGCATAATACATAAGTTTGGTATTTGTACAGGCACCACATGGCTTTTAAAAAAAACAATTCTTAATAGGATGTGGATGGCACTGGTCAGGCCAGTGTTTGTTGCCTATCCTTATCTATTCTTCACTGGAGCAATTACCAGTCAAGCACAGGTCACATAGTGTTACATTCAGGCCAGACTGAGTAAGGACAGCAGAATTCCTTCGCCAAAGGCATCTGGAATCCAATACTTCATATGCCCAAAGCTATTCTAGAATCAGACCAGGGCAGAAAAGATAGGGCAGGGATGCAAGTCTCATTTTAGTAAATGCCACAGCTCTGTATCGGTTTTCCTATTAAATTAGAAGTCAAGGAGGCTGGTGTCTTAAACAATTGCAAATTTGGTGTACTGAAGTGTGCAGACCATAATGATGCCATGTTAGTATATCTAAGATATTAGCACAAATAAGAATAATATGAGTAACCCTCCTGGTGCCTGTGACCTACTGGATCATCTGGTCTCCTGTTGGCCATCCCTTATAGCATATCTTTTTGTCCAACTGTGTCTCTCAAACATGAAGTTCTTTGGTGAAATTTTACAGCGTATTTGTTTAAATAAACTTTTAATCACCTCTCTTAATATCTCCTTAACCGGCATAATCCAATCAAGACCTAAATTAAAGATTCTATATGGATGCCTGCTATTTTAGTGTATGTGTGGCTGATTTTCTCCTAACCTTCAAAAAAATTACGCAAGAAACTTTAAAAGTTTTAGGCACATTTTCCAATTGGCTGCGCTATACTAAGTGTTGCAGATATATTGCAAACTCAAGGTTGCATAGAGTACCCTGTTTTGGGTTAATTATGGAAATTAGTTCAGTTTTCATGCCTTTCACCACCAGATCATCATGTGACTCCCACACTGTACAGCTTCAATGTGCACTGACAAACTGTCATTATGACCTGAGGCAGAAATTACATCAACATGTGAGCTTTGATTACTCAAAGAGATAAATTTACATGTACAAAAGCTTAAGGGGAACAGCGAAGCTGTGTACAGTTAGGGATATTTATTTTCTCATGCAGATCTAAAATGCAAAATAAATATTTGAGTAAAATACCCTTTTCAATTGTTCAATCTCTATGTATTTCTATATATAAATACATGTATATCTGCAAGCCAGTGTTAAACTGTGCCAAATTATTAAACTGTACACAATAATCAATGATCTATGATAAAGCAATGGAAAATAACAGACCAGGTGATACCCAAATGATTAAAAGTGAAGAAGACATTATATAAAACTAGAGAAAAGGCTGATGTCCCATAAATTAATAACACAGAACAGGGAAAAGGAGTGTACTTAACAGTCCAAAAATGAACTGATATGAAAGGAAGGAGGTGAACAATATACCAATTAAAAAGTTTGAGTCAAGTATTTAGAAGAGGAATGAGAAATAAGTCAGTAAATTTTTAAAAACATTAATTGAATATGAAGTTGGCATAACAAGGTAAAAAGAAGCATTGATTACATTAAGAATGCAAATACTATGAGTAAACAGTAACGCTATTAGTTACAGTGGATGTGACAATTAACCAAAGCATAGAGATATCCTCAGTGAGCAACTATCAGAACAAATTTGGATACGAGTCTTAGCCGCAAGATTAGGAACTTAGAGAAAATTACAATAACTTTCACGGGAAAGGAATCAAGCTGATGTGGTGTTTTTCAAGGAGATTGAGAAGGGGCATCTGAGAAAAGAAACGTGTTACCCATGGTGGATCTTTACTGTCCTGAATTAAAGAAGATGAAATGCAAATTACTTTCCAATAGAGGAAAATTCATGATTCTAATGAGAAATAACTTCCTGACTCAGCAACTAAATATTGTGACAAGGGCAGAGACCATACAGGGTCGAATATTCACCCATGAAGTAAGAAGGTCTGCAGTTTAGAGACTAATAAAAACGTCATCAGCAAACATCTTGATGTCACTTACAGATTTTACTGCCACCAAATATTACAATGGAAAATAATGTAAATAAACCGTGAAAGATTTGGAACAAGTTCAGTGAAAAATTATAAGTGGTAAACTCCTCCTCATTTAATTTCTAGGTCACAACCTCCAAATATCAATGTCAATATCATTTATTATTTGCTTCCAAAGTCGTTTATTGCCAAAACCAAAAGCGGTGGAAAATCTTAGTCTTTTAACAGAATATTAGAAGGACTAATATTTGCTGGATGAACACGGCAGGCCGAGCAGCATCAGAGGAGCAGGAAGGCTGACTTTTTGGGCCGAGACCCTTCTTCAGAAAAGGGCCTAGGCCCGAAGCATCAGCTTTCCTGCTCCTCTGATGCTGCTTGGCCTGCTGTGTTCATCCAACTCTACACCTTGCTGTCTCTGATTCTTCAGCGTCAACAGTTCCTATTATTTCAGCATCAACTGCTTCACTGGGCAGGGAATTCCACAGATTCACAATTGTTTGGGTGAAGAACTTCTTCCTCAACTCAGTCCAAATTCTACTCCACATTATTTTGATTCTGGTCCATGACTGATAGCCATGCAGGCTGTGTTCCCTGTCCAGATCCAGTGTTAAGGACACATCCTTGGTGCTGAAGAAGAACCTGAAGAGTGAGTGGAGGTCTTTAAGTGTTGTCAAACTGGCATCGATAGAAGAAAGTTCTGCTGAAAGATATTGAACAGCTAGATACTAAATTAGAAAGTAGAACCTCCAAGGTAATAATCTCTGAACTACTAGCTGAGACATAGACAAACCTGCATGGAGTAAATAAAATGAATGAGTTAAATCTATGGCTCAAAGATTGGTGTGAGTGGAATAGTGTTCAGCTCACTGGATACTGGTACCAATGTCAGGTAGAAGGGAGCTGTTCGGGTTGGGATTGACTTTACTTGAAGTGTTCTGGGACCATATTTGTGGTGAATTGAACAATTGGGGCTGTAGAGTGGGCTTTAAATGAGTGAGAGGGGAAGTTAGGAAATGTGAAATGTGGACTGACAATTAGAAAACATAGAATCCAAGTGGTGGTGGTACAAAATAAAAAGGGAAATAAGATATTGTTAGGAGTTGTCCATAGATCCCCCAGCAGTAGTTTATGATGGGATGTAGAATAAATTAAGACATAAAGATGGCATGTAGTAAATGCAATACATTGGTCATGGGTGACTGTAACAGACATGAGGGAATTGGCTCTGAGAGTGTGTAGTCATCAGGCACAGGAAGCTAAAAGGGTTATGGGAAAATAAGCGTCATGACATAACCTGTTAAAGAACCATGACATTAAATGGGCAGGGGATAGTTAAAGCCTAGCTTGAGATAAAAGTGAAAAGATGAATAGAGGAACATGTGAGATGTAAGGAAATTCAAGGAGTAATTGCTTGAGAGGCTAATCTTTTTTTAAATTATAACTGGATCAAAGCCCAATTCTAAACTTGAGCCTTTTCAAAAGCCAGTCACAACAACTAGTGGTTTCTGTGGCTACCTCTGACCTCTTCCCCAGATCAACTGACTCGACAGCTATCTTTGTTGGGTTTTCTTCTCCACCAAGTTGAACATGTAATGCCAGGAGTTCTTCCAATTCCTGGTCATATCTTGAAGAGGAAGATTCAGGCATTTATTGTGAGATTAAGTCAAACTTAATTCTCAAAGCCTGAAGTTTTGAAACAGTTAGAGTCAGCCTCACAGTTAAGACATTAACAGATTTAATATTTGAATTTATATATCATTGTGGTGATTCTTGGCCGAAGGGAAAGAACAGTAACAATCTGAAAGATAATCAGTAGATTGATTGCAGCAATGAATTATTCAAACCTTTTGCAACACTTCCAATTCGAGCATAACTTTTAAATTTTCTATTTTGTAAAATGGCATGATCTCATTCACTATATTGACTAAATGTATTACAAAATTCTCTATAAAATAGTTGATAATTATTATTTTATTAAGAACTCAGTAATGGTCATGACTCATTCCATAAGCTCTCTTTTTATTAATTTCTTGGGGCAAGTTAAATCAAAGAACAAAGTCCCCAAGTCCAAGAAGAGTAAATATAATGAGATAACTATATTAATAACATTGTATTATTAGGAAGAAGTAATTGGCCTTAACTTTGCCTCCTTGGCACACTTTCCAACTTCACAGATCCTGAAAATGATCTTAATATAACGCATATACTGCAAATAATGGTGTAGTGTACCAAATATGAAAAAGTAACATGGGCACAATAGAATATTATATTATCATTATTGATCAATAATTATAAACAATTTCATTGAAACATTAATTGAGCTAAGATAAAATCAACCCGAAATATTATTTCTCACAACTACAATTCACAGTATAGCAATGTGACAATAGACAATAGACAATAGACAATAGGTGCTTGAATAGGCCATTTGGCCCTTCGAGCCAGCACCACCATTCATTATGATCATGGCTGATCATCCACAATCAGTATCCGGTTCCTGCCTTAATGTGAACTGAACTTGTGCCACTTCTGGGTCACTTTCATAGGATAAGTCAAGCTTATAATTCGAATTAGCGAAGTATTCAGAAATTTAAATGTAAGTAAGACATATCAAAATTAAACTAATAGTTTGGATTCTCTATTGCTAATAACAATACAACCATTACCATCACTATTTGAGACAAAGAAACTGCAGGTGCTGAAATCTAAGAGAGACAAACAGGAGACTGGGAAAACACAACAGGCCAGGCAGCATCTGGAGGAAAGGAGAGTCAATGTTTCGGGCATAAAACCTTCTTCAGGACTGGATGTGAGAGTAGGGGGAGCTTCAGATAAAGAAAAGGGAGGGTGTGGTAGAGGCAGTGTGGTGATAGGTGGACACTGATAGTAGGTACGTCCTGGTCAGTCGATGGGAGGGATGAATCCCCACTCCACTCCCCCTCCAGCATGTCTGTGCTCGGCCTCCATCAGTGTCGCAGCAACGCACAACACAAATTTGAAGAATGACATCTCATCATCATTCAGGGCACTCTGCAGCCCAGACAACTCAACATTCACACTCATCCCCCAGCTCAGCTTCCAGCCCACCTCCTCCTTTCCATTGCACCTTCTGACCTTCCCTTCCAGCCACCAACTTGATTCATCCCTCTCATCAACCAAACAGGTCGTATCTACTACAGTGCCCACCTATCACCACCATTCTGCCTCTACCCGTCCCATCTCTCTTTATCTACAGCTCTCCCCTACCCCCACATCCAGTCCTGAAGCACTCACTGTTACTGAATGAAGATGGAAAACAACTTATGGCTTCTGCATATATGCAATTAAACATGAAAAAAAGTACAGTCTGATTTATCTTGCCCTCCCACTGAGATGCAAAAATAAAACTTGGCCAATTGACTTATCTTTTAAATATTTGCAATGTCATGAAGTCAAGTTACTTATCCATGTGTTATCCACTGAGTACATGAGAAAAAGTTACAGTTGGTGAATTTAGGGGTAAATGAATCTTTAACAGTGCGATATCAAACCATCACATTATACCTAAAATTTTAATTTAACAAATGTAGATTCTCATTTCTTCAGTACTAAATTTATATTGGACATTTATATTGTAAATATATGCTTTATCTCTTAATCCTATTTTTCTTACACTCTCTTTATTTCTGTTGTAATTAGTATACAATTTATCATTCCTACTTTAGAGGCTGTGGGATGCACCCAGGTGATCAATGTAAAATTTTAAAACACACAAACTCAACTCAATCGAACCATCCAATTCCAGACTTAATCCAAACAGGATGGGGTAAGATTTGTGAATGTGGTGCAATGGCATTTCCAGCTTGTTTTTGATCAATACAGGCTCAATGGGCTGAAGGGGCTTCTTCTCTACTGTGGATATCTTTGACCCGATGACAGCTGCAAACACTTAACATTCCTTATTGGTTTAAATCTATTTGGTTGGGTATTATCATTGACTATAAAGTGCGGACCATCATGTTTCAATATTGATCGAGTATGTGTTGCCTAGTTACATTTTGAATACAATGCGTTAAAACTTATTCAAAAATAATCAGATCACAGGAAGTTTTTTGCACTGTGAAGTACTTTCATTTCAAAAATTTTAAAATTCTAGGCTTCTTCAATCGAAATTGGGTTATTTTGTAAAGGAATTTAATAAATGATAACACCTTTAAGCCTAACCACAGAGCTCTGCTCTCTATGAGATGTTGTTTAACTGAGCACACCAGCTCTACTTTTTTCCCAATCTTCGTTGCAGTTGTTTACACAATCATTTTGTTGCAATAGAAAGTGCAGAAGTCAAATGGTCAAGTAACGAGTCTTAATAAAGCACAGTGGATCAACTCTGCAAACAAGAACTGGAGATGAAAAATGTCCTCAATGATGTTATCCATCCTTTGTCCTGGAAATGTCATCAGGAAAGAGTTTGAATTCGCAGGGTTTACAGTGAATGATACTGAGGCTATTTAAAAGGTCTGCTTCCATTCCCAGAAATACCAGCCTAGCCCCTCAGATTATTGCAGGGCCCCCTGAATCTCCTATCCAGCTGATTCATCACCTCACATGCCCAACCAAAATGTAACCCCATTCTCCTCGCATCCCCTGAACTCCATACTCCTAAACTTCTCCCCACCCATCCCCAACATTCATTAAAACACCATTATAGTCATAACTCAAGATACCTAAAATAAAATCTTTGAAACTTTTGTAAATCTCATCAATCTGTTAAAATAAGCAAACAGAACTGGTATAGCCACTTAAGAAGTTTTTTTTTCATATGTTAATAAATGCGTCAAAAGATGAGGGCGGCACGGTGGTTAGCACTGCAGCCTCACAGTGCCAGGGACCCGGGTTCAATTCCAGCCTCAGGCGATTGTCTGTGTGGAGTTTGCACATTCTCCCTGTGTCTGCATGGGTTTCCTCCGGGTGCTCCAGTTTCCTCCCACAGTCCAAAGATGTGCGGGCTAGGTGGATTGGCCATGCTAAATTGCCCATAGTGTTCAGGCGTGTGTGGGTTATAGGGGGATTGGCCTGGGTGGGATGCTTCAAGGGGCGGTGTGGACTTGTTGGGATGAAGGACCTGTTTCCACACAGTAGGGAATCTAATATAATATAATTAGACTTTACTTGTGCAGCTATGTAAAGCAGTTAGCTGCCTCAGAAGCTAGTCAGCCAGAGAATCTGTCAAAGTAAGTGCTCGCACATGCCCATGTGTAAACAAACCCTGCTGAGAAAAGCTCATTAGAACCTTTGAATTCAGCAAAAGCTCGGATACCTGTCAATGCCAGGAACTGTTAAATGCATGTCTGAGCTATGCTACTATGATTTATCAAGAACTCTGGCATCCTTCAAAGTTTGAAAATAGCAAAACAGATGACTGAGCTGCATTTCAAGGTAAATAATTAAAGCAATTAGGTCACTTCCCATAATCTGCTGTGCATTTCAAACAATGCTAGCTTTTGAAAATTGCACAATGCAGAACACCAATTTATCCAGTTGATAATCTGATCCAATGTAGTAAAGCTTTTTTTTCCCTTTCAGATGCTTTTCTTGACGGATTGCCAGTTGTCAGAAGGAACAACATGACAATTGTATTATTTATGAGCACTTACCTTCTCCATTCACAGTATTACTAACACTCACCTTAGTAAAAATTGACTGACTGACTTATGACATCAAAAATATCTTTTCTGTTGTCTTTTTGTAGTGATAATGTGGTTCACAATCCTATCCATTAACAAAACTTTTTGTTTGATAAATTAAATGTTCAAATGTAAACTAAAACCCCATTAATAAATTGATAGGCAAAGCCAACAGAACAGCAAATCAAACAAAGTGTTTAGAATTTATTTGTTTATTATATAAGCTCAGAGTTGATTGCAAGAAATAAGTACATAATTTTTTGATGCATTTCTGAATATCATCTTAGAGTCAATGTGTTTATTTTTGTCTCTGTAGAAGGAATGAAAAATTGGCAAAGAACATTTAAAAATGTAATCAAAATAGAAATACTTCATTTATTTTGCAGAACCAAATAGGTTACATTGAAGATACAATCATTAATTTGCATTTTTCTTTCAGGGCATTCCAAGGAAAGCCATGCTATTATACAGTTTGAGTAAAAGCCTATTTTAACTTATCCACGTGGTTGCCTATCGAGTAGGCATTTATACGTTTTCCTTCCTGTAAACTGCATCTCGTGGATTGAAAAGGCCAACAGGAGATTGATTGTTAATCAAGCCCATACTTCCAGCAGAGAAAATAGAAACTTTGTTGCTTACTGAATTGGACACTACCTGGGATCAAGCTCAGTTTGGATTTCATGAAGGGAACACCAGAAACAATATTTAAAACAGTGTGGAGCTGAAGGAACACAACAGACCAGGCAGCATCAGAGAAGCAGGAAAATTGACATTTTGGATTGGGACCCTTCTTCAGAAATGGGGGATGGGAAAGGCAGCTCAGAAATAGAGAGACAAGGGGTGGGTTTGGGGAAGGTAGGTAGGATGGTGATAGGTGAGTGCAAGTAGAGAGTGTTGGGGATTGCTCAATGAGGTGAAAAGGAGGATATGTGGGAGAGAAGATGGACAGGTTGTGTCAAGTCAAGGGGCAGGGGGTGAAAGGGGGATCGGCCATGGAATGATGCTGGGAGTGGGGAGAATTTGAAAATCATAAAATTCACATTTGGGATCCCAAGACGAAATATGATGTGCTGCTCCTCCAGTTTGCGGGTGGTGTCATTGTGACACTCGAGGCAGCCCAGGATGGACATGTCACCCAGGGAGTGGGAGGGGGAGTTGAAATGGATCACCACTGGAAGGTGGTGTTGCTTGTCATGAACAGAGCGCAGGTGATCTACAAAACAATCTCTGAGCCTCGACGAAACCTATAATTTCTCACAGAACGTTGTGGCAGAAAGCAAACAGCAGAGGTCCATGGATGTTTTGAGAATGGAGCTGGGCTCCTGCTGACAACAAGAGCAAGGAACTAATGCATTCATGTCATGAAATATTAAATTAAAATTGAGAGCCACTTAATCAAAATGTCAATTGAAGAATCCCCTTAAAATAACATCCCAGAGAATAAGCGGGACAATGAGGAGAATTAAATTGAATTCTGAGGGACTGTTACATACTTTTTTAGTTAGGATATTAAAGGAAGGAACTGTAAAGATGGTGGTAATAATTATTCAAGAATTTTTAGATTATGTAAAAGTCCCAAAGAAATAGGAAACTTCCAAAGTAACAAAATGCATTTTCAAAAAGCAAAGTCAAAACTCAGGTCATGGGTTAGGTCAGATAGCTTAATACCTATACCTGGGAAAATATTATAGTCTATTCTAAGGGGTAGTAGCAGATCTTTTAGCAATAGACAATATAATTTAGAAGAACATGCTTTAATGGAGGGAAAAGCATGTCTGACAAATTTAACAGAACGTTGAAAAGCTAATAAACATGATTAGATAAAGGGTGATCAGTCAATGTAATATTGTTTGGATTTCCCTAAAGTGTTTGAAATGTACCACATATCAAGTTACTTAGTAATCTAAGTATCCATGCATGAATAGAAGATTGGCTAACTCATAAAAGTCAGACATGTGGGATAAGGGTAGCATTTTCAGGCTGGCGACTATGTCTAGTACAGTAAACCTTTTACTCATCTTTGGGGTCAAGAGTGCACCAGGTGATCAAATATTCAAGTTGATCAAGGGGTCCACATAATCAATTTAAAAACTCACACTAAGTAAGAGTAACATAATGCAGAGCATATAAACATCAGTTTATACGTTATTTACAGCAGAAATCACTTCAATAATAATGCAACATCGCATTAAATGAAAGCAGAGAGTTGTACACCACTTTTCCCAGGACTACCCTTTCCTCTTCACATCACCAGAAAATTCAAGGTCAGAAGTCACATGACATCAGGTTCAAGTCCAATAGGTTTTAGGAGCAGTAATCTGAAAGCTTGTGATTTCAAATAAACCTAATGGACTATGTATGACTTCTGACCTTGTCCAACACCAGAAGATTCAGCCCATGGAGTTAAAAGTAGGACCTGTGCCTCACCTCACCTCTGTGCTCTGCAGTCAAAGACTGAAGAACATGATAGCTTCACCAAACTTTAAAATTTTTCTGATTGCAAAACATTTTTGCATATTTTAAAATAAATTTTAAGTTAGCATATCATTATCAAGGATTATCCTGAGTATTACATACATTTCTGACACAAAAATCCAAACCCTGGAATCAATGGAAAGATGTGTTATTTATCCTTTGAATTGAAGGTTTATATAATGTGGGAATGATTGAAAAAGTGAATGACTTCTGTTTTGAAGGGAAGTGAGGAATAAATAAACTGTGGCAATATATCAGCTACTGAATTGAAACTAGATGCTTAATTTAGAACACCTCCAAAATCAACATGGGGTCAAGGCAAGAGGAAACTATTAAATGTCTTGCTTTATAAGTTAATCATTTCTCCTGCATTGTCTCAGTTGATAAGTTCATTGTAATGAGCACTGATGGAGCACTCAGTGTGAGTCACTGTCTTCAAAACATAGGGAAGAAAAATGGAACAGACTTATGGTAAACTACAAGATATCAGCATGTACCAGCAATTCAGGTAAGTGCAAATTTCCCTTCTGGTAACTATTCACGGGAGATATCTGGAGTCTTCATGGCTCAGAGGATTCCAGTTTCCTGGTATTCTTGTTGCTATTCAGAGAGAGAGGCTAAATGTAGATTGTGTAATGAAAGAAAGAAAGCATTTGGGATGCGACATCAGCAGCTGGCTCTGATATTTCAGTGGGTGGTTATATTGTGCACTGACGTAGAATTGCTCGCCCACTCAACTAGAAAATCCTTTAGTGCAGAGAGACCTCAAGTGGTTGACAAAAACATAAAGTAGGCAAAAATAAGCTTGTGTGATCTGCAGTATCAGAAAATGTCCTGTAATTTTATAGGAAAGCAACATACAATAGAATGTAGTCATATTATTCTCTCTGTAATAGTGACTGTAACCCCAAAATTGCGCCCCCCCCCCCCCCCCCCCCACCCCCACCCAGGTCACTGTTTGCACAGAGATGGGATCTTCAGGTTTTTATTCTTCATGTTAGTCAGGAGACATTTTTGCCTAAAAAGCCATTATTGGTTTTTGCTCATTCCTGTTTTGTTTTATTTAGTTCCTCAACCACCACTTTTAAAATCCTTTGCTCAGGACACTCTGTCAATGTCCCATGAATTCAAAGCAATTTTTCCCACACAAATCTTTGAGCTACAAGTTTACCTTTTTAATCTTATTGACCCTGTGTGGACATTATGAGCATAGCTGCTCATATTCCCTCAGCAGAACCTCTTTCCTTTTTCTAGTTGTATCACTGGTGCCTATGTAGATCTCAACAACTGGATATTTCCCCTCCCACTCCAAGTTCCTCTGCAGCTCAGATGAGAAATCCTGAACCTGAGAACCAGGCAAGCAATACCATACTTTACAATTCTCCATCCAGGCCTCACAGACAAGTGTCTATTCCTCTGGCTACAGTCATTCCTCTGTATGTATGACAGTTCCATTCCCAAGAATGCCCATATTTCCCCTGCAGCCCTGCTCTCATCTATACAGGGATGATATCTCAAACCTGTTAGATAAACTCAAAGACTAAGGCTCCTTCAGCACTAACTCTTGAATTCCTCTATCTGCCTCATTCACAGTCACACCCTCCTGTCCATGACCACTGACTAAATTTGAGGTGGTTAATCTAAGCGTGTGACTACATCCTGAAACACAATATCCAGTAACCCTTCTCCTCCTTGATGTGTGCCACTGTTTAAAACTCAAACTTCAGCTCATCAACTAGGAGCCAGAATCCCTTAAACAACTAATACTTGCTACAGAAGCAGCCACTATGAGCCACATTGGGGTCCACTAATTCCCATGTCATGCAGGTACAACGCATCCCCTTTCCCTGCGCCTCTATGTTATTTATTTAGTTACTAATCTGAATTTTTAAAGACTTCCTATGCATCCTTTAGTTTTTAATCTGTGAATATATTGTCTATTTACCTTCAGTCTGAAAGTAACATGTAAGACAAACAAATTAGTAGCTATTACCAACAAACTTAGAATTTTCTTTTGATATCAGTCTTTCTCAACTGCTGGGTCCCTGCACTAGGGTGTTAAGTTATCCTGTAAAAAGACCTTACAAACTATGAAACAAAAAAGCAAACAAAATGCATTTTTACTACTATGCATCAAAATCCCTCACTGGCTCCAAGTTCCCCAAATTATACATTCATTCAGGCTGTGTTTCACTCCAGAAAGGTGCTGTAGTTTGGAAAGGCAAGTCAAGGTACATCTTATACATTAACTGGTAAGGTCCTGGGAAGGATTGCTGAACAAAGAGGTGTTGGAGTGCAGGTTCATAGTTCCTTGAAAATAGAGTTGCAGGTAGATAGGATAGTGAAGAAGGCATTTGGTATGCTTGCTTTTATTGTCTGTGCATTGAGCATAGGAGTTGATAGGTCATGTTGCAGCTGTACAGAACATTGGTTTGGCCAGTTTTGGAATATTGCATGCAATTCTGGTCTCCCTGCTATTGTAAGCCTGTTGTAAGACTTGAAAGGGTTCTGAAAAGTTTTATGAGGATGTTGGAGTGTTTGAATTAAGTGAGAGGCTGAATAGACTGAGGCTATTTTCTCTGGAGCATCAGAGACTGAGGAGTGACCTTATAGAGGTTTATAAAATCATGAGGGGCATGGATAGGATAAATAGGCAAGGTCTTTTTCCCTGGATTGGGAGACTGAAACTAGAGGTTTAAGGTGAGAGGGGAAAGATATAACAGGGACTGAAGCTGCAACATTTTCACACAGAGGGTGGTGTGTGTATGGAGTGAGCTGCCACAGGAAGTGATGGTGGCTGGTATGATTACAACATCTAAAAGACATCTGGATGGGTATTTGATAGGAAACCTTTAGTACAGGTAAAACCTGGGTAGGTAATGAACTTGTGGTATCATTGCTAGATGATTAACCCAGAGACCCAGGTAATGTTTTGGGGACCTGAGTTCGAATCCCACAATGGCTGATGTTGGAATTTTAATTCATTAATCATCTGGAATTAATGATGGACAGTTATAGGTCTTCCCACATTCTCATGCTGTTTACCAGACACCTTTTACACCTATCCTTGGACTTTCACAACGCATCTCGTCAACCACATTCCAACACTGCTGACTTCTACATCTGTTATTCAATCATCTCTGCTAACAGGCTGGGGGCTTCTCCCTAATGTCTAAGGCCATCTGTCCACAGGAATTCAGGTAAATCCCTTAATGTCTGTTGCATTTAAAACTCTATTATTTATATCTAAATATACATGTATATATGATTACAAGCACCTAAACGATTTCAACTAATGTGAACAAACGTTTTCCCCTTCTATCACCATGCTAAAGGAGACAGAAATGGCAGAGAAGGGTAGTTGACTTTAACTGTTGGTAGGGTCAAGCGTCATGTCAAGGAGAGCACCATTATGCTTTTGAGGGTGAAGGATAAGTGAAATAACTGCACAGAGGCTGGTATTCCATCACCAAATCATACTTTATTTACATGTGCACTGTAGAATGTGCTTGGATCAGCCAGTTCAAAGCTAGTTCCTCAGTTGAGGGTAACCTCTGAACCTCCCGCTTATATTTATCAGTTAGGTCTCCCTGATTGGCCCAGGTTAACAGCCCCAATAAAGGATCTAATTGTCAATGAGATCCACATGGCACTGATTCCAATCACAGTAGGTTATAACATAAATTTTGGAAACTGGGCATACGCAGTCAAGGCCCTGTCAAATATGGCTGGGGTTTTGATTAAACTAGATTGGACAGCATCATTGGAATCAAAATACAAAGGAATCACTTCCTTGGGGCAAGGACAGTCTGAAACGATGGGTCAATCAGAGCAGATCCATTTGAACATTTTAAGAAGGAAGCTGTGGGCTGTTAATGCCTATGAGGTTTGGACACCATAAAGGGAAGATTTCCAGTTTCTGTTTGACATCCACAACTTGTTAACAGCATTTCATTGAGGGATAAAATAATATTGCTTTAAACTGTCTGCTGATGGTTTTGAATCAAAGCTAATTTGAAGCCAATTTTATATTGGAGGTTGCAGAACATTGCTGTTATTTCCAATTGATTAGGAGATGGTGATTGAGAACTTAAAAATCTTCATAAAAAGAAAGGATTGAGAAAAAGCTTGTTGTTTATGTGAAGTGTTGGTAGAACACAGAATGCCTCACCCAAAGTCAAGCAGAAGCATAATCCACTGTTGATTTCTAGAAGAAATTAATAAATGATTTAAAGAAAAATAAAAGTAAAAGATAAGGTGAAAGCAAAGAAAAAGTTGAAATTGTACTTAGAGAAAGTAATGTAGATTAGCAAAACTAGTTGAAATAATCAAATATTTTAAGGTTACAAAATGTGAGGCTGGATGAACACAGCAGGCCTTCAGATGAAGGGTCTAGGCCCGAAACGTCAGCTTTTGTGCTCCTGAGATGCTGCTTGGCCTGCTGTGTTCATCCAGCCTCACATTTTGTTGTCTTGGATTCTCCAGCGTCTGCAGTTCCCATTATCTCAAATATTTTAAGGTTGATTGATTTCAGACATGTTAGAAATGTGTGTGTCAGAACAAACAAAGCAAAAATGTAAAAACAAACGGTTATGTCCCAGAGTTACAAAAGAATCACACACGACAATAAAATGGTAACACTGTTGTGTGAACATTGTTAGGACCAGAGTAAATGGCTCCTTACCCTTGAGAAGAAAGCCAGATGTGCCACACTTAGATATTAAGCCATTGTACTGAGCTATTAAACAGATAGGATTTTCCAGCAAGTAAAGTTTGTCTGTTCCATCGAGACAAGATTAAAGACAGAACAATTGACTATCTTTTTAACTTCCTCCTTCCTATACATTTGTCTTGATATTAATTTAACAATCAAACGGCATTGGTAAAGTTTGACCATGATTGGATGAATGGATCATATATATTATAGTTGATTGCATTACTTCAATGTGCCAATGCCCGCATAAAAATAATGTAAAATCAAAGTTTCATACCAGTTCAAGGAGATCCGTTTTCTTTCCCCCAGGGAAAGTGTGTTTGTTTTGCATAAGCGTGAATAAACAATGGTGAAGCTTCCAAATGTCTTTGTCTGGTTTTATGGTAATTTAAAAGGAACCTCCCTTATCAGAAGTTAAGTTTAAAGAAACACCATTTGATGGTGGAAATTTCATGCAGGAAAACCTCTCCCGAGTCTTTCCAGGATATCATTGATGTCCCTCATTATATGATTGATCCCGTTCACTCTCAATCCTTCATCAATTAATGTGCCAGGGTACATTTACTTTTCATTCTGATATCCTTCCCACAGTGGATCCGATCCCCACTCTCACTGGACTTGGGTCTCTGGCCTATTAATCATTCTAACTGGTTTCCTATGAGTGCCTTTAAATAAGAGGTTCTTTTCCAGGCTAGCCACTTCCCTGAGCTTCAGTTTCCTGGTCCAAATTATAATGTTATTTTCATCTAATTTCTCAAGTTAAGTCGAAGGAGTCTCAGTAAATCTATAATTTTATGATTGTCAATCCTGCCCAGCATGGACCTGAGTTTTAAAAGTCCAAACAGCTATCTCTATTCTGTGGTAACCTCACTGATTTCTGCCAGGGCTAAAGAAAGAAAGAATCATCTGCGATTATGCTAAGCAATATATCCTTCTAATCATTTTGTGTCAGATAATTTCACATCATAAGGTCTATTTATTGCCCAGAAATTTATTCTCATAGTTATAATCATTTATATTTAGATAACTCGTTCTTTCTTGTTTGTCCTTTCAATAAGAAGCGCATTCTCCCCTGGTCTGCAATATTTGAGCTTGACCATTTGCCTTGCTGTGATTTTGTCACAAATTGCAGTCATCACTTAAATAGATAAGCAAGAGGTTAGGAGGGGGTGGAGCATGATGTTGACTCCATTAACTAGGTTCAGGTTTATGTCCCGATTACAGCCAAATTATCACAGTGGAGAAACTTTCATTATCGCTTTAAAATTACCGCCCCCAGCAAGAACAAACAAAATAATAATCAAATAGTGGCAAGACGAAGTCCATTTTCTGGTCTCCATGAGCCTTGAAGATAAACCACTTTGCAGGAAAAGCTGTCTCTTGGAAGCTGTTTACTGCAGTGACTGCAGATTGCAGTCTGGCTAAATGTTTGATTCTATTACCCATTTAAAAGGAAGAGTGAAGACTTGCAGCTGACTCCTTTAGCTGCAGGAGACTGAACAGCAAAATATATTGAGAACATCCCATGAATACATTACAAAGCAAAGAGGCATTACTGACAGAATCCTAGAACCATGAAGCCTCCACAAATTTGTAGCTGTACAGGATGATGTTTCTCATTGCACCTCATCAAAACTCACAAAATTATTACTCCAATTGGGTTTATTTCTAAAATAATATCCAGAGTAAATAGTTGCTCCAACTCCCATTAAACAATTTTTTATACTTTCATTAAAGTGATTATGTGAAAGACAACAGGAAAATGATGGTGGGGTGCAAAGAGGCAGGGAGTTTTATCAAAAATAGAAATTGCAGTTGGGATTCTAACAATAAAAGGAAAGCAAATCCAGTATGTGGGTGTGTTGAAATAAATCAGGGGCTGAGGAGGAAGACAATAACATTCAGTCATGTCAGCAAATGGATTCTGTTTGCAGTGCCTGAAGAAGCCATAGGAGGCAGTTCTCTCAGCAACGAACAGCCTGAGCTCTGTAGTTTCTGGCCACAAAATGTAGCTGTGCTTTACATGCTAGGTGCTTAATTCTCTTTTCCAATTTCTCCTTCCTTTTCTTTCCTCTTTCCTAAAGTCAGAAGAAGAGATTGGAGAGCACAATGAAGTCCCCTCTCCTCCTGTACCAGGACTTTCCCATGTTTCCATCTCTGCCACCTGGAAGTGTATAACAGTAGACTGTTTTGCACTTTACTCAAAGTTGTCTTTCTCTCATCTGTTATTTCCATCGAAACATAACACTGATGGAACACAAAAAGGCCAATCAAAAAATCAGGCATGGATATTTCTTAATCCTCTGGAAAGTAGCTTTTTACATGTTGCCATACAATCTTTTTATCAACAGGTATCATTATTTACCTGTGAATAAGTAATGCATAGTTGGGTCCAGTTTCACTATGAGCTTGAGTAAACAGTTCAGTTTGGCATTGACGAAAGAATTTCAATTTGCACAGTATATTTAGTTAGCACTGTTGCCACGCA
Organism: Stegostoma tigrinum; assembly: GCF_030684315.1. NCBI lineage: Eukaryota > Metazoa > Chordata > Chondrichthyes > Orectolobiformes > Stegostomatidae > Stegostoma > Stegostoma tigrinum. Next base: position 106,810,107 of record NC_081358.1, on the reverse strand, counting down.
CCACCAGGGACCTGGGTTCAATTTCAGCCTCGGGGGACAGCCTGTGTGGAGTTGTGCATTCTCCCCATGTCTGCAAGGGTCTCCTTTGGGTGCTCCGGTTTCCTCCCACAATCCAAACATATGCAGGTTAGGTGAATTGGCCATGCTTAATTTCCCATAGTGTTCAGGGGTGTGCAAGCTAGGTGGATTAACCATTGAAAATGCAGGATTATTAGGATAGGGGAAGGTAGGGTAAGGTAAGGTGGGATGGTCTTCAGAGGGTCAGTGTGGACTCAATCAGCCGAATGGCCTACTTCCACTCTGTCAGGGTTCTATGTAGTCCTTTTCATGACAGTATAACTTCTAAAGCACTTTAAAGCTAATTAAGTACTTTTTGAAATGAAGCCACTGTTGTAAATGGAATGTACAGCTAATTTGTTCCAACAAATCAAAATGAGATAAACAACTGGATAACATGTTTTCAGTCAGTACAGTGTGGAGCTGGAAGAATACAGGAGGTTGGGTAGCATCAGAGGAGCAGGAGAGTTTACGTTTCACATGGAGGTATACATAATGATTAATGATTAAGTCATGGTTTTCTCTGGGCAGAACCTTCGAGGAGCCTGAATGATATGAGATGAGCTATAGTGAGATGTGTTGCAGAATTATGGAAAGTTGTCTGACAAGGCATATTTCAATGCCAGAAGCAACTTGCTGCACCTTTTTTGCATCCATCGAGCAGCAAAGAAGAGTTTCTTGTTAGGCAGCAATGAGATGGCAATTTGGGGGATTATAGCTTGTTGATCACCTCATTAATATTTGGCTTCCTATCTTATTAAGCACACTATTTAAAATAGACATTGAGAATCTCAACATGGAAGTTCGAGAAGATGCTGATGACTTTAGCACACCATTGGCTCTGAAGATCTCCATTTTACTGAGTCACAAACAAGAACTCAGAGCCCATACCATGGTTACTAGCTTGTTGCCTGGGAAATATCCAATGCAATCCCTTTGATCAGTTTATTACTTATAAAGCATATTTACCTGGGGTGCTTTTACTGTACAAGGCAAAACACATATACCACCCAATCTGGTGAACTTGATTGGCCTGCTGGATTCAATTTACTGAGCTCCGTCAATGTACGGTTCAGAGTCTTATTGGTACGACGGTTGGTCCCGCATACAATCTTTGCCAGCCAACTGTTCGTGGAGGAAATGGCTGCTGGGTGCCCCTTTATATTCCCCTTCTGAGCCCTTCTGGAGCTGGTGTTCGTACACCAGTTAGCAGTAAAATTACTCAACTAACTTTCCCTCATGACAGTGCACTTGGACAATTTAACTGGGACAAGGTGGCGATCCTAGCTGAAGTCAACCACATACATGCTCTGGAATTCCTAAAGGCCTGGTTTTCAACCTGTAATGCAATCAACAAACATGTGGGATTAGACCCCATGTACAAACCCACACAAAACAGAACCAGAAATGGCACAACACAATTTAAGAGACTGGATCATATAAATTCCAAGCAGAGTAGAACAACATCACTTCATCGAAGGCCGCACTGACGATGTTATATAGCATGGTGATGAACCGTCTATACGATAACTAGCCAGCTCAGTGAGGAAGCCAACAACCTCATTACTGGTAATTGTGAGACGTGAACCCTTCTTGCAATTCGCCAACCCAAACTTCGATATTATCCAGGTCATGCTGCATTTGGACATGACCTGCTGTAGCATCCAAGAAGTCGCAAATTGTGCTGAACATTGTGCAATCATCAACAAACATCGCCACATCTGACTTTATAATGGAGCCAAGGTCATTGATGAAACAGCTGAAGATGGAGCGTTTTCTCTTTAAGTCCCAATTACTCCAGTGATCAGGTTATTGCTAACTGGTGTCACCATTAATGATACTTCTCCCACTTCACTGATGATTGAGAGTCAACAGATGGATATAAATTAGCTGAGTCTAGTGAAGGCTTGTTCTGCTTATTGTGCACAGACATCATGTTCCTTGGATTTCGTCAGATTCAGTTCATGAGTTCTGGTAGTAAGCTTATTAGAAGCCTTTCAGCAAAAATCATTCATAGACTTTCCAGCTTCACACTCGATCTTCAAGAGGTAACGACATCTGATCTGTAGCTAAACACGAACCAAGCACCATACCATAGCCATAACACCTTGTTGACATTAAGTCAACATGTGACAACTCGTAAGTCCAGGCATTAGCTAAAACCATGTGACTTTTAATAAGTAAGTTCAAGTCATTAGGTTGAATCATGTGACTTCCAGCAATAGTCGAGAAAAAGTGACCCACAGTGTACCTTCAGTGATCTTTCCAAAAAGAACAGATTCATGTTTCTTCTCCGTATTCCAAATGAACCACTCTTTCAACATGGATCCTCAAGAATATTAAAAATGGAAACCTTCACAACAAATTTCAGATGATATTAACTGAATTCAAATTCCAGAAACTGCAATGGTGGTGTCTGAAGCCATATGCCTATTTTATTAAAATGATACCTGTGGGTTATTAGATGAGCAATATTACCACGATGCCACCAACTCTCTTAATTTAATTATCTTTTTTTCTGGAACTATGCAATACACAGATTAGTTAATATTTTGAGCATTACAACAGTGACTGAAATTCTGAATGTGTATTCAAACAGGTGTAAAGCATTTTGGGACTCTTGAGATCAAGAAGGTTAATTTGGTTTAATTGTGTTTGTTTTTCTTTTCTCTTTCCTTGCTACCTATCCACGAAGCTGTCTACATGGTTCAATGATTCATCAGCAGTGCCTCACAGGCTTGTATCCAGCTTTGAATGGTTTGTCCCAAAGAAGGCTTTAATGATCACAGTGATGTGTACAATGGCAATGATATCATTTCTCAGCTTTGAGACTAAATGTGTGACAAGTCAAATAATTTGTGCTGAAGTTATATTGACAAACGGGGAGAGTGGGCCAAGCAGCATCTTGGGAGTACAAAAGCTGACGTTTTGGGCCGAGACCCTTCATCAGAAAAGGGAGATGGGGAGAGGGTTCTGAAATAAATAGGGAGAGAGGGGGAGGTCGATCGAAGATGGATCGAGGAGAAGATAGGTGGAGAGGAGACAGGCAAGTTAAAGGGGCTGGGATGGAGCCTGTAGAGGTGAGTGTCAATGGGGAGGTACGAGGGGATAGGTCAGTCTGGGGAGGACGGCGAGGTCAAGGGGGCGGGATGAGGTTAGTAGGTAGGAAATGGAGGTGCAGCTTGAGGTGTAGGGGGACAGGTGAGAGGAAGAACAGGTGAGGGAGACAGGGACAAGCTGGGCTGGTTTTGAGATGCAGCTGGGCGAGGAGAGATTTTGATTTTGGGAGATGATGGTTTGGTGCTCAGTGGTGGGGTCTTGATCCAGCGAGTGGTAGGAGCAGCTGTCAGAGAGTTGGCGTCTGACATCAGCGATGTAGAGGTCAGTGCGCCATACTGCAACTGCGCCTCCCTTGTGGGTTTTATGGTGAGAAGGGGATTGGCCTGGAGGGAGCGGAGGGCTGCACATTCTGCGGGGGAGACGTTGGAGTGGGTGAGGGGGTGGAGAAGTTGAGGTGATTGATGTCTCGATGGCAGTTGGAGATGAAGAGGTCAAAGGACGGTAGGAGCCTCAAGTTCACCTGGACCATCTCCAACACATCCCCCACCTTCCTGGACCTCTCTGTCTCCATCTCAGGCAACCAGCTGGAAAACGATATCCATTTCAAGCACACCAACTCCCACAGCTACCTAGAATAGACATCCTCTCACCCACCTTCCCGCAAAAATTTCATCCCCTATTCCCAATTCCTTCGACTTCACCGCATCTGTTCCCAGGATGAGGCATTCCACTCCCGTACATCTCAGATGTCCTCATTCTTCAAGGACCAGAACATCCCTCCCCGCAGTGGTTGAGAATGCCCTCGACCATGTCTCCCGCATTTCCTGCAATTCACCCCTCACACCCCATCTCCGCAATAGCCTGCAAAACAGAATCCCCCTCATCCTCACATATCACCCCACCAACCTCCGGATACAACGCATTATTTTCCGACACTTCCGCCATCTACAATCCGACCCCACCACCACATTTTTCCATCCCCACCCATGTCTTCTTTCCAGAGGAACCACTCTGTCCGTGACTCCCTTGTCCGCTCCACAATCCCCTCCAACCGCACCACACACCCGGCACTTTCCCCTGCAACCGCAGGAAGTGCTACACCTGACCCTACACCTCTCTCCTCAACCGTCATCCCGGGCCCCAAAAGACTTTCCACATCAAGCAGATGTTCACCTGCACATCCGCCAATGTGGTATACTGCATCCTCTGTACCCGGTGTGGCTTCCTCTATATCAGGGAAACCAAGCGGAGGCTTGGGGACTGCTTTGTAGAACATCTACACTTGGTTTGCAATAAACACTGCACCTACCAGTCATGAACCATTTTAACTCCCCTTCCAATTCCTTAGATGACATGTCCATCCTGGGCCTCCTGCAGTACCATAATGATGCCACCCGAAGTTTTCAGGGACAGCAACTCATATTCCGCTTGGGAACCCAGCAGCCCAATGGTATCAATGCGGACTTCACCAGCTTCAAAATCTCCCCTTCCCCCACTGCATCCCAAAACCAGCCCAGTTTGTCTCCACCTACCTAACTTGTTCTTCCTCTCACCCATCCCTTCCTCCCACCTCAAGCCGCACCTCCATTTCCTACCTTCTAAGCTCATTCCGCCCCCTTGACTTGTCCGTCCTCCCTGGACTGACCTTTCCCCTCTCTACCTCCTCACCTACGCTCACCTCCACTGGCTCCATCCCCGTCCCTTTAACTTGTCTGTCTCCTCTCCACCTATCTTCTCCTCTATCCATCTTCGATCCGCCTCCCCGCTCTCTCTATTTATTTCAGAACCCTCTCCCCATCCCCTTTTTCTGATGAAGGGTCTTGGCCTGAAACATCAGCTGTTGTGCTCCTAAGATGCTGCTTGGCCTGCTGTGTTCATCCAGCTGCACACTTTTTTTTATCTCAGATTCTCTAGCATCTGCAGTTCCCATTATTTCTTGACAAATGGGTAGACCTGGTTTAATCATGTTGATAAAATCAAAGTATTAAAATACATTATAACAAAGTCTCTAATGAAGGATCTCAGCCCGAAACGTCAGCTTTTGTGCTCCTGAGATGCTGCTTGGCTTACTGTGTTCATCCAACTCCACACATTGTTGTCTTGGATTCTCCAGCATCTGCAGTTCCCATTATCACTATTAAAATACATTATTTATTTTGATTTCTGTGAGATTTTACAATTCTGTCAGTATAAATATTAGCTTTCAGTTTGGTTCTTTCGTTGGAGAGTTATGATACAGATTGTTTGATTTAACTGTACAATGATAGTTACCTCCAGAATATTGCCTGCTTTTCGAAGTAACAAGGAACCAAAGAGACTGAGTACACTTATTACAGGCAGACTACTGATTTACACTTATAGTGACATGAAATTATAAGCACCAGATTTACTTTTATGTTGGTGTGTAGCTCCATCTACTGAATAATTCCATAAGGCACAATTGGTTGAGGCTGCAAAACATGATAGTCTGGAACTGACAGTGTGTTTCTTTCTATCTCCAATGGTACAAGGTATGAATGATAAGAAGTTCAAAATAATGAAAATAAAAAAAAACCACTCCTGATTTGGAACAAGCTATTTTCTTGTATGAAGCTCTTTAATAGTCAATAAATGTTTTCTAATTAATGTTTTCTCTGCACCAAATGGTGTAATTTTCTCACCTCATCCTCAATAAACTACTTTTTACATTAACAGTGCCGATCCCATTTTTTTGCACGAAGCACCAGTAAGATTACCAATTATCATAAAACTATGAGTAGTCTTTTGTAATTGATGTGGGTTGAATCTCTATGTGACTGATGGAAACTGAGCAGTTTCGTGGCTATAATGTTTCAGTGGACTGAGCTGCTGATGTTCATCTGATGTCAGTGATTTAAATCTGAAACTTCTGTGAAACTGGCAAAGAAAACTGCCTGATTATGGTGGGCTCGTAGTTTAAATATGAACATTCAAACTGGGGAATTAGATTAATGAAGATTCAGTCAAAATGCAATGCTGAATTTTTTGAGTTGACTCATGGGATGTGATGTCAGTGATTTGACCAGCATTTATTTCCCATCCTAATTACCATTTGAGCAGGTGATGGTGAGCTGTTGCATTGAACTGCTGCAGTTCTTTTGCTGTAAGTGAATCCCACATGCCAATAGGGAGGCACTTGCATGATTTTCTCCCAGCAATGCTGAAGCAATGATGATATATTTCCAAGGCAGGTTAGTGGGATGCATGAGGAGAACTTGCCGAAGTTGATATTCCCATATATTTGCTGCTCTTGTCCTTCTAGGCAGTAGATTTGGAAGATGGTATTTGAAGAGCCTTGGTGATGTTTTGCACTACATCTTGCGACAGTACAGACTTCTGTTACTGGGTATTAGTGGTGGAGATATTTCATATTACTCAATATAAGTTCATGTGCAAAATAAAGACTCCAAGGGGAAGGATGTACCATCTGTGGGAAAAATGAAGTTAACAATTGCAAAGCATTGAAAGAGAGAAATATATAATACTGCAAAGATCAGTGGCAGATAAGATGATTGGGTAGAATATTAAAAAAAAAACATAAAAGCGACAAATATTAATAAGGAGGGGGAAAGTATCAGAGAAAGCTAGCTGGAAACATAAATTCAGATAGCAAGAGCTTCTGAATTCTAGACCACTATAAGGAAGTCTTGAAAATCAATAATAGACATGAAAGGAATGATGAATAAATTGAACAGATACATTGCATCAATTTTCATGGTAGAGGTGGCCAATAACACCCCAGAAACAATTATGTTTCAAGAAGTGCAAGAGGGTCAGGAACATAAAATAAATACATTCATAAGGGAAGGGTTCCTGAGAAAATTACTAAAATTAAAAACGGACAGTTTCCCAATTCACCATATCCTTTTTATTTCGAATAGTATCTGCTGAGGTAATGAATACATTGGTTTTAATTTATAAAAATTCTCTGGATTCTGGGAGGTTAACATTTGGTTGGAAAATAGCAAATGTAGCGATTCAATTCAAGAAATGATGGAGAGCAAAAACAAAACTATCATAGCACTTTGTTCAATACATGGCATAAGGAAATTCTTGATGTCTATAACCAAGAAGGTAATAACGGGGTCCTTAGAAAAAAAAATCCAACTTGACTAAGTCATATCATTTTATAGAAGGGAACTTGTGTTTGACTAAAATCTTTGATGAAATTATAAGCAGCATGAATAATAAGGAACCCATGGATGGAAAGTTCTTAGATTTACAAAAGGGATTTTATGAGGAATCACATCAAAACCTATTATAGAAATAAGTATTAATGGTGCACATGGCAACAAAATGGGCATGGAGAGGTGGGTAGATAACAAGAAACACAGTAGTCTTAATGTATAATTTCCAATGCATAATTGGCAAGATGTGATCAGTGGAGTGCAACCAGGCTAAATACTGGAAGTTCAACTTTTAACAATGTTTATTCATAACTTTGATGACAGAGCAAACTTTAGTATTGATAAATTTGCTGATGGCACAAAGATAGATAGAAAAGTAAGCTGTAAATAAGACATCACAAGACTGCAAAGGGAAAACAAATCAATGAGCAGAAGTTTGCCAAAAGGCTATATCATGGGTAATTGTGAATCTGTGTAACTTGGTTGGAAGATTTTTTTTTCAAATAAATAGTGTGTTGTTTAATTGGAGATAGAAAGCAGAACAGTTTTGTTTTCCTTAGATTATACGATATGAATGTGACTGGCTAAGCAAGTGCTTATTGCTCATCCTTACATGTACCTCAAAATGCGACATTAAGCTGCCTGCCTGAGGAATTGTTCTCTATTGGTACAAAGAGAACCATGGTGAAGTTAACCAGGTGGTACGAAGATACTGACTCAGTGAAAGTTAAGATGCAGGATTATAGTTCCAACCCAGGAATGTGTGTGTGCACGTGCTTGTTCAAAGAATTCCGACAGTGAGGAAAAAGGCGCTTCAGCCCAACAAGTCCACACTGAACCATCCCCCTCTAATCCACCTAAGCTCCACATCCCTGAACACTCCAGGCAATTTAGCATGGCCAATCCACACAGCCTGCACATCTTTAGACTGTGATAATGGGGACTGCAGATGCTGGAGAATCCAAGATAATAAAATGTGAGGCTGGATGAACACAGCAGGCCCAGCAGCATTTCAGGAGCACAAAAGCTGACTTTTCGGGCCTAGACCCTTCATCAGAGAGGGGGATGGGGTGAGGGTTCTGGAATAAATAGGGAGAGAAGGGGAGGCGGACCGAAGATGGAGAGAAAAGAAGATAGGTGGAGAGGAGAGTATAGGCGAGGAGGTAGGGAGGGGATAGGTCAGTTCTGGGAAGACGGACAGGTCAAGGAGGTGGGATGAGGTTAGTAGGTAGGAGATGGGGGTGCGGCTTGGGGTGGGAGGAAGGGATGGGTGAGAGGAAGAACAGGTTAGGGAGGCAGAGACAGGTTGGACTGGTTTTGGGATGCAGTGGGTGGAGGGGAAGAGCTGGGCTGGTTGTGTGGTGCAATGGGGAGAGGGGACGAACTGGGCTGGTTTTGGGATGCGGTGGGGGAAGGGGAGATTTTGAAGCTGGTGAAGTCCACATTGATACCATTGGGCTGCAGGGTTTCCAAGCGGAATATGAGTTGCTGTTCCTGCAACCTTCGGGTGGCATCATTGTGGCACTGCAGGAGGCCCATGATGGACATGTCATCTAAAGAATGGGAGGGGGAGTGGAAATGGTTTGCGACTGGGAGGTGCAGTTGTTTATTGCGAACCGAGTGGAGGTGTTCTGCAAAGCGGTCCCCAAGCCTCCACTTGGTTTCCCCAATGTAGAGAAAGCCACACTGGGTACGGTGGATGCAGTATACCACATTGGCAGATGGGCAGGTGAACATCTGCTTAATGTGGAATGCCATCTTGGGGCCTGGGATAGGGGTGAGGGAGGAGGTGTGGGGGCAAGTGTAGCATTTCCTGCGGATGCAGGGGAAGATGCCGGGTGTGGTGGGGTTGGAGGGCAGTGTGGAGCGAACAAGGGAGTCACGGAGAGAGTGGTCTCTCCGGAAAGCAGACAGGGGTGGGGATGGAAAAATGTCTTGGGTGGTGGAGTCGGATTGTAGATGGCAGAAGTGCCGGAGGATGATGCGTTGTATCCGGAGGTTGGTGGGGTGGTGTGTGAGAACGAGGGGGATCCTCTTCGGGGTGGTTGTGGCGGGAGGCGGGGTGTGAGGGATGTGTTGCAGGAAATGCGGGAGATGTGGTCCAGGGCATTCTCGACCACTGTCGGGAGAAAGTTGCGTTCCTTTAAGAACTTGGACATCTGGGATGTGCGGGAGTGGAATGCCTCATCGTGGGAGCAGATGTGGCGGAGGCGGAGGAATTGGGAATAGGGGATGGAATTTTTGCAGGAGGGTGGGTGGGAGGAGGTGTATTCTAGGTAGCTGTGGGAGTTGGTGGGCTTGAAATGGACATCAGTTACAAGCTGGTTGCCTGAGATGGAGACTGAGAGATCGAGGAAGGTGAGGGATGTGCTAGAGATGGCCCAGGTGAACTGAAGGTTGGGGTGGAAGGCGTTGGTGAAGTGGGTGAACTGTTCGAGCTCCTCTGGGGAGCAAGAGGCGACGCCGATACAGTCATCAATGTAGTGGAAGAAGAGGTGGGGTTTGGGGCCTGTGTAGGTGGGAAACTGGAGCAGCCGGAGGAAACCCAGGCAGGCACGGGGAGAATGTGCAAACTCCACACAGACTTCCAAAAGAGGCTTTAATTTTCAAAACAAAATCAGATAAATCACAATCTGCTGACATTGTCAAATTTGGAAGGTGCTGTCAAAGAAGCCTTGGTGAGTTACTGCAGCGTATTTTGTGGACATATGCACTGCTATCACTGTTTATAAGTGGAGAACCATCTGAATGTTGAAGTGACGAGGAGGCTATAAAGTGAGCTGCTTTGGGTGACATGGTATTGAGTTCTTGACTATTCGTGCAATTGTACCCATCCAGCCAAGAGTAAACTTCAGGAAGTCAGGAGGTGGATTGCTCACTGCAGAATTCCAAACTCTGAACTGCTTTTGAAGCTACAATATCTACGTCGACAAACCAGCACAATGTTCATCAATGATAAAGAAAACAGGATACAGATAGTGTAGAATTGAGTGATATTGGTATAATTGAGCATCAAAGATGATGGTTAGGTTCTTTTTGTTGAAAATGGCCAATGCCTAGCATTTGAAGCAGATCTAAGAAGGTTCTATTGGCTGAGGTCTACGATGAAGGAATTATAAATATTGGAAATGTTGATCCTGTTTATCCTGAAATTTAAAAAAGAAGGGGCGATCTTATTCGAACAGAATACAAGGAAGGAGCTCAAAAATTGTCTGAGGAGAGCCAGGAGGGGGCACGAGAAAGGCTTGGCAGAACGAATTAGGGAAAACACAAAGGCATTTTACACTTATGTGAGGAATAAGAGAATGGTCAAAGAAAGAGTAGGGCCGATCAGGGATAGCATAGGGAACTTGTGTGTGGAATCTGAGGAGGTAGGGGATGCCCTAAATGAGTTTTTTGCTTCTGTCTTTACGAAAAAAACAAACTTGGTAGTGAATGAAACCTTTGAAGAGCAGGTGTGCACGCTGGAATGGATAGAGATAGAGGAAGCTGATGTGCTGAAAATTTTGTCAAACATTAAGATTGACAAGTCGCCAGGCCCAGACCAGATTTGTCCTCGGCTGCTTTGGGAAGCGAGAAACGCAATTGCTTCGCCACTTGCGAGGATCTTTGCATCCTCGCTCTCCACTGGAGTCATACCTGAGGACTGGAGAGAGGCAAATGTAATTCCTCTCTTCAAGAAAGGAAATAGGGAAATCCTCAGCAATTACAGACCAGTAAGTCTCACGTCTGTCATCTGCAAGGTGTTAGAAAGGATTCTGAGGGATAGGATTTATGACCATCTGGAAGAGCATGGCTCGATCAAATGCAGTCAACACGGCTTTGTGGGGGGCAGGTCATGCCTCACAAACCTTATCGAGTTCTTTGAGGATGTGACTAGAAAAGTTGACGGGGGTCGAGCGGTGGATGTGGTGTATATGGACTTCAGTAAGACATTTGACAAGATTCCCCATGGTCGGCTCATTCAGAAGGTCAGGAGGAATGGGATACAGGGGAACTTAGCTGTCTGGATACAGAATTGGCTGGCCAACAGAAGGCAGCGAGTGGTAGTAGAAGGAAAATATTCTGCCTGGAAGTCAGTGGTGAGTGGTGTTCCACAGGGCTCTGTCCTTGGGCCTCTACTATTTGTAATTTTTATTAATGACTTGGATGAGGGGATTGAAGGATGGGTCAGCAAGTTTGCAGACGACACAAAGGTTGGAGGTGTCGTTGACAGTATAGAGGGCTGTTGTAGGCTGCAGCGGGACATTGACAGGATGCAGAGATGGGCTGAGAGGTGGCAGATGGAGTTCAACCTGGATAAATGCGAGGTGATGCATTTTGGAAGGTCGAATTTGAAAGCTGAGTACAAGATTAAGGATAGGATTCTTGGCAGTGTGGAGGAACAGAGGGATCTTGGTGTGCAGATACACAGATCCCTTAAAATGGCCACCCAAGTGGACAGGATTGTTAAGAAAGCATATGGTGTTTTGGCTTTCATTAACAGGGGGATTGAGTTTAAGAGTCGTGAGATCTTGTTGCAGATCTATAAAACTTTGGTTAGACCGCACTTGGAATACTGCGTCCAGTTCTGGTCGCCCTATTATAGGAAAGATGTGGATGCTTTGGAGAGCGTTCAGAGGAGGTTTACCAGGATGCTGCCTGGACTGGAGGGCTTATCTTATGAAGAGAGGTTGACTGAGCTCGGGCTTTTTTCATTAGAGAAAAGGAGGAGGAGAGGGGACCTAATTGAGGTATACAAGATAACGAGAGGCACAGATAGAGTTGATAGCCAGAGACTATTTCCCAGGGCAGAAATGGCTAACACGAGGGGTCATAGTTTTAAGCTGGTAGGAGGAAAGTATAGAGGGGATGTCAGAGGGGGGTTCTTTACACAGAGAGTTGTGAGAGCATGAAATGCGTTGCCAGCAGCAGTTGTGGAAGCAAGGTCATTGGGGTCATTTAAGAGACTGCTGGACATGCATATGGTCACAGAAAGTTGAGGGTGCATACATGCGGATCAATGGTCGGCACAACATCGTGGGCTGAAGGGCCTGTTCTGTGCTGTACTGTTCTATGCTCTATGTTCTAGATAAGATCCAAAGGATTTTGAGAGGGTTGTGTTGAAAGAATTTCAAAATTTCTCTTTGAGGGGACAACATTTAAAAGCACCAAGTCTCCTATTTAACATGAAGGTGAAGAAAACTTATTTATTTTTGAAGATTGTTAATTTGTGAAACATTCTTCCCAAGAGAATGCTGGATGCATGGCCATTGATTATAAATGTTGAAGTAGATTGCTTCTTCATTTACAAGGTACTCAAAAGGTATTGGGGATAGGTAGTACAATGGAGTTATGTACATTATCAAATCAGTCATGAACCTACTGAATGGTGGAGGAGACTTGAAGAGTCAAATGACCTACTCTGCTCCTAATTCACTATTCTTAGGTTCATCTGTTTATCAGGATCAGCTTATATTATCAGGCCCCGACCACTGTTTTAACTCCGATTATGAGGAGAACAAATTTGGCTTTCCTGTTGGGTGAATTCAAGTTAAAAGTTAACTGGAGACAGAAAATATTCAAAGAAAGTTTATTCCTCATCCTATCCACTGACAAACAGAAACATGGTGAGGGTTGGAAGGGAGTGGATATTCCACTTATTGGTTACTATTTGCACATGCACACTGTTCCTGAGACATAAAAAAATCAACAAGCATGTTGCTTAGGAAAGAAAAAAGGGCTTGAGGCATGTTTAACATTTGAATTTTTATCTTTGTTTTGTTCTAAACCATTATTCCCTGTTTCTTTCATAATTTGAGAAAGATGATTCATGCCTCTTATCAACTGATCGAAAATATGTATTTCTTCAGTACTTAGAGTCAAATAATTGTCATAGTCTGAACTCTTAAGTTTTTCAATAAATTACTACTGATTGGTGCAATTTCTAACGAAAAGGAAATTTCTGAGTTCAGTTCGTAGTTGTAGTTATTTGGGTGATCTCTGGTAATTTGTGTACTGCGGTGAGCCTCAGTGTTGCTAATACTTGTTATGGCAAAGTCACTTTACTCGCTCTAGGCTATCCTGCAAAGAGGGCCCGGCACTTGTTTTCCGAGAAATAGCAAGCAGCCAGTCTATCAAGAACTAGAACTAAAGGATGTGCTATTCAAATGTTGTCCCTTCCCAAATAATCCCATTGATCATCTGACTGGAAATATTATCTAATTTGCCTGCTTGAAATTCTAGTGTTTCATTCATTAAACATAAGCTTTAGTTGGTGTTGCAATCTTAGTTTACTTTCATAACTGATGTGTATCTCTTTTGTTTTATATTTCCTTTTGAATTTGAAGCTGACAGTGTCAGTGAGTTTTCAATAATGTCAACCAAATGTAATGAAGGTGCCCATACCAAGGTGAATGCTTTGATAAACAATTTCCTGATATTCAAATGATCAAAATAACAGCAAATTATACATGTATTACGTTGAAAACAGTAAATGTTTCAAGTGTACAATCTTTCAAAAGGTGAATATAAGTTAAAAGGACAGAAGCATTTGATACTGTTGATGTGCTAAAGATAGTGGGGAAGCAATTATCCAGTGTGTCACATATTTTGTCACTTATCCTCGCGTCACATGTGGAAATGACAGATGAACTCTGAAATGTGTCAAACCTTCGAAAAACAAATGGCATTTCATCACCTTAGTGAAATATTATCACATACCATACTCTTTCAATTAAATTCTTTCATTTATGTTTTGTCTATAATCACATATTACTGTTTATGAGGGAAATGAAATAGTCTCAGATGATGGAAATCCAATATGCTCTCTTGTTAAATTTTCATCTCTTCCCCCTTCACCTTCCTCACATTGATGGAACTGAAAAAAGCATCGCCTTGGCATTCAGACTAGCTTACGATGATTAGCTTGGGCTTTCAGCTGAAGAAAGTTGCATGTAAGAGGGCATCTCTTGGAGGAAAGGAGAATGTTGTTTATTTCAAAAAAAAGAGTTTCAGCTATAATCCTATCGATCTTCAAAACATTTCTTCTTCCATCCAAGTTGCAATTACTCCATGCTTAGATTTTTCTTTCCTGCCTTAATTGCCATCAAGATACAGTCATGGATAGTTTTGATCTTAAGCAATAGTGTTAACTGAACAAATGTCAGTTCAGATACCCGTTATATAACTCTACTAGTTTTCATGTTGGAGGAAATTATTGGCTAAGATTATCTCAGCCCTGTGGAGCTGGGCAGATGGGCAAGATTAAAAATAAGTCAGGTTTATCCACGAGGTGGGATGCAGGGTTAGCTCTCACCTACTCAAAAACATTGGAGATTTGATTGATGTGATTTTTGAGCCCTTTATTGGCAAGTTTTGGTTGAGAATGGATTTTTCCCAGTGGCAAAAATGTATACATTGTCTGCAGTTCAGCTGGCCTTGCAGGATGAGACCAAATTGGAAAGCCAGAGCTCTATGAGACCAAAAGGAAGGCTTTACTGTAAAGATTAGCAGTGACAATCTGTCATGCAAACTGTCTGAAAGGACTGGTAGACAAATCTATCAGTGAGTTGGCTGGGTTAGCCACCAGTCACATCATGCTGTAAGTGCCTTCCAGACAGAAGTAGAGACAGTGATGAGGTTTTGCAGAGTGAATTAGGATGTTGCATAGGAGGTTAAAAAGTGGCACCTCAAAGGTGGTAAACTCTAGATTACTTTTGGATCTACATGCTGGCCCAAGTAGGAACAGGAAGATATGGCAAATAATTGAGTGGCTGAGGAGATGGTATAGGGTGCAGGGAATCAGTTTTTTGGACCATTGAGATTTCTTTTGGGGCAGAAGAGACCTGTTCAAAAGGGATGGGTTTCACTTGAACTGGTGGGGAGATTAGTGCTACTCAGGAGCCTTTAAACTAGTATGGGCAGGAGGGAAGGATCCTAAGCAATACTAAGAATAGAGAGAAAGCTGAGAACTGTTTGGAAAGTAGAGGGAGCAGGTTAATTCGACAAGGCAGGCAGGAATACAGCTGAGAACAAGGTTACCCTGAAGAATTGCACCGGATGTATTTCAATCCAAGAAGTCTGACGGGTAAGATGGATGAACTCAGAGCATGTATGGAAACGTGAGACTAGGACATCTTAGCTATTACAGAAGCATGGTTGATGGAGGGACAAGACTGGCAACTCAATGGTCCGGGGTTTAAATGCTGCAGGAAAGATAGAAAGGGAATCAAGAACAGAGAAGGAGCTGTGTTCACGATAGGGAAATCATTACTGCTGTGCATAGAGAGGATACTCCTGGGGAATTATCCTCCGAATTTATACAGTCTAAATTCAGAAATACGAAGGGAATGATCACTTTGATTGGATTGTACTGTACATCACCCAATAGTTGGTGTGAAACTGAGGAGCAAATATGTAGAGAGATCCCTGATGTGTATTAGAATAATAGGGTTACATTAATGGGGAATTTTAAATTTTCCAAACATAGACTGGGACTGCCATAATGTAAGGGCTTGGATGGGGAGGAATTTGTTAAATGTGTTTGAGAAAATTTTCTTTATTAGTATGTAAACACACCTACTAGAGTAGGAGCAAAACTTTACCTGCTCTTGGGAAATAAGGCAGGGCAAGTAACTGAGGTGTTAGTGGGAAAACACTTTGGGACCAGTGATTAGAATTGTATTAGTTTTAAAATAATTATGGAAAAGGATAGATCTTGTATAAAGATTACATTTCTAAATTGGAGTAAGGCCAAATTTGACGGTGAGGGACAAGAACTTTCAAAAATGTTTAGGGTAGTTTGCAGATAAAGGGACAATTGGCAAGTGGGAGAATTTCAAAAATGAGGTAATGAGAGTTCAGAGACAAAATGTTCCTGCTTGAATAAAGGGCAAGCCTACCAGGAGTAGGGAACAATGGGTAACCAGAAATATTGAGCCTCTGGTCAAGAGAAAGAAGGAAGTATATGTCCGGTATAGGCACTGGAATCAAGTGAATCCCTTGAAAATTATAAGGGCAGTAGGGACATTCTTAAGAGGGAAATCAGGAGGGCAAGAGGGGATATGAGATAACCTTGGTAGATAAGGTTAAGGATAATCCAAAGAAATTCGACAAGTTGATCAAGAGCAAAGAAACAATTATGGAAAGAATAGGGCCCTTAAAGATGACTGAGGTTGTCTGTGTATGGAACCACAGGGGATGGGTGAGATACTTGGCGAATATTTTGCATCAGTATTTCTTATGGAGAAAGGCATGGAAGCTAGTGAACTTCAGGAAATAAATATTGATGATTTGAAAACAGTTCACATCACAGAGCAGGAGATGCCAGAGGTCTTAAAAAGCAGAAAGGTAAATAAATAACTGGCACTTGATCAAATATATCCCAGGATTTTGTGGGAAGCTAGGGAAGAAATTGTAGACCCCTAGAAAAGATATTTGGATCATCTGCAGCCGCGGGTGCGGTGCCAGGAGACTGGAACGTAGCTGTGCCTTTATTTAATAAAGACTGCAAGCCTGAAAACAATAGACCGGTGAGTCAGACATCAGTGGTGGCTAGGGTATTGGAGGGGATTCTGAGAGACAGGATGTACATGCATTTGGAGAGGCAAAAACTGAAAAGAGATAGTCAGCATGGCTTTGTGTGTGGGAAATCGTGCCTCACAAACTTGATTGAGTTTTTGAAGGATATGACCAAGAAGATAGATGAGGGCAGAGCGGTGGAGTCATATTGACTCAAAACTTTTACTTGCTTTCTCTCCATGGATGTTCTCTGATTTGCCGTGAACTCCAACATTTGTTGTCTTCAATGCAGATTCCAGCATCTGCAGTAATTTGTTCCTGCAAAGCAGGAGACATTGTCTGCATGAACTTTAGCAATGCCTTTGACACGGTTCCTAATGGGAGACTAATTAGTAAAGTTAAATTTTGTGGAATTCGGGAAGAACTTGCCAATTGGATACACAATTGGCTTGATGGTAGGAGACAGGGTGATGTTAGAGGGTTGCATCTCAGACTGGAGGCCTATGACCAGCTGTGTTCCTTAGGGATCAGTGCTAGATCCACTCATCTGTTATTTATAAAAACAATTTGAATGAGAATATAGGAAACATGGTTAGTAAGTACACGGATGACACCAAAATTGGTGGTATAATAACTAGTGAAGAAGGTAATTTAAGACTACAAATGATTCTTGATCAACTGGGCTAATGGGTTGAAGAGTGGCAGATGGAATTTAATTTGGATTAATTTTACTATGGGCCATTGACTTTTATTGTTTTCTGATCTGATTTTTCCCATTTTATCATCAAAAATCAACGTGTATTCTTATAAGTTCTATTGTTTCACTTATTCTGGGGTTGGGTTTATCAGACAAGTCATTGATTGAATGACTACAATCTCCTCTTCAGCCATTGTCTTTGAATATTAGAGTATCTTTGTTCTCTTCACCGCACTTAGCTTTGCATACACATTTTTTTTTACCCTTCTGTTGAGTTTGATTCTACTTTGGTAAAATTCTATACAATGTTAACTGGTTTTGAGGTGCAGCTGGGACTTGAGGATGGTGATCTCTACCTGGTTATCCGCACTTCCCCCAACCTTATCACAGGGAGGAATATGTATACCGCTGTTGCTGTCGTATGTCAGTGATGTGTCTAGCTTTATTGAAGATAACTAAATGGTGCCTAGACAGGACATTCCAGATGCCTCACAGGCTCAGTTCCCAGCTCAATGTGATTTTTCATCATGGTGATGTAGTTCCTGATGCACATGTTTGAGTAGGAAAGTGGGGACCATTTCTTTATATTCCTAACTCATTCCTTGCAAATGGTGTATTGTCTTTCACCAGTGTGTTGGTGGTGTAAGGGGAGGGGGTGCAGGGTGGGATGAGACGTTGCATTCCTATTCTGTGATTTGATGGTGTGATTATGGCTGGACCAGTTCAGTTTTTGATCAATAGATATCCCAGGATGTTGATACAAATAATTGCTGAACATATTTGCCATTTCATGAATTTAATTATAACATCGACTTTATCAGTTTTCACACATCTAACAATGCTGGTAACAGACTTTGTTTTTCCTAGTGTAATTGTAAAAGATTCTGTATTTTGCGACCCACTTGCAGATTTCTTTTCATATCACCTCTGTTGCTGTCTTTGTTTTATGATTTATTGTGCTCTGCATATCTCCTATTCAACAGACTCTACCCTACTCTTCCTCATTTTTGCATGTTTTCTTTTGATTTTATGTTGTCCCTTAGTTCTTTAGTCATTTTTTTTGGCATGAAGAATTCTTCTTCCTTAAGGACACAAATTGGCTCTGTACCGTGTTAAATCATTTTTAAACACCTCCCACTGATCCTCTGCCAATTTAACCATTAAAAGAGATGCCCAGTTAACTTTGCACATTGTGCCTCAAATCTCATTGAAGAAGGTTTTATGTAAATCTGAATCTTAGCCAAAGCAAAATGCCATTAATGCTGGAATTTTTAATTATAAACAGAAAATTCTAGAAATAATCTGCAGAACAAGTAGCATTTGTCAACAGAGAAAGAAAGTTAATATTGCAGGCTCATGACCTGGAAAAAGATAGAACGTGCTTCAGGTGTTACATTTCAATGACTGTCGCAAAGAAAAGTGAAACAAAGTTGCAGCAGAGTTAGATGTTACATGATTATGGCAAGTCAGCTAGACCACTATACATTTCCCCCAAATCTCCTTTATCATAAACCAATTTGTATGTACGGCTATTTGCATGTTTACTAAATTACATAATCCACCAAAGAAAATGAACAATCCTGTGTTAATTCTCAGCTGTTCCAGTTTTATCAGTTGCTACGCAAACATTACATATATACTCTTTAAGCTGGTTCAGTCCAAGCCTTTAAATCATCTAGGTCTTTGCATGTGAATATTAATTGGATGTTCATTTGGTATTTAAACTTATTCCTCGGATGATATTAGATTCCCTACAGTGTGGAAACAGGCCCTTTGGCCCAACATGCCCACACCGACCCTTGCAGCATCCCACCCAAACCCATCCCCTTTTAACCCACACACCCGTGAACACTATGGGCAATTTAGCATGGCCAATCCACCTAACTTGCACATTTTTGGGCTGTGGGAGGAAACCGGAGCACCTGGAGGAAACCCATCCGGACACGGGGAGAATGTGCAAACTCCACACAGACAGTTACCTGAGGCTGGATTCGAACCCGGGTCCCTGGTGCTGTGAGGCTGCCAATCTATCTCCCAATCATTTCATCCCATCATATAAGGTAAGTGCTGTTTTGTGATAATAGTTGTTGGTTTCCACTGCCTTTGTTGGGCGAGTACGACTGACGATCTTTCTTTACTCTGTGCAGTTAGTGATAGAGCTATGTGCTGTGAAGAATCACTTTCCCTAGCTGACCGTTCATGTTCACCTGTACCACTGAAGTGAAAGCCCCTTTACACGCTTTCAAAATTGCCATGTAGGTATACATTTGTTGTTAGCATTGAGCATTTGCACACTGACTGGTTCTCCAATGCTCAGTCTGTCAATTTTATGAAAGTAAAATTTGGCATTCTGCAATTTCACCTTGATTTTGTCACTCACTCCTGCTACTACCTCTGGCTTAAGTTGTTTTTTTTTCAGAAGAATGATTTTGGTGTAGCTTTACATTAGCATTTGGACCAATGCATTTCTTGTGTCTTTACCACAGATATTTCTCCACCCTATGTTTACAATTTTCAA
The DNA here is from genome assembly GCF_030684315.1 of Stegostoma tigrinum. NCBI lineage: Eukaryota > Metazoa > Chordata > Chondrichthyes > Orectolobiformes > Stegostomatidae > Stegostoma > Stegostoma tigrinum. The sequence goes on along the minus strand of NC_081358.1, from coordinate 106,790,129 downwards.
GTCTGGATTGATATGTCTGATATTTTTCTGACCCCTTTGGCATTTTTTACTGCAGCCTCAGCCTTTCCTCTTTTTGGGGTTTAGTGTGGATATGGTGTATGGTGGTGATTTTTCCAACTATTTATGTAGTGCCTGAATTGGTTATCTGTGAATTACTGTCACTCATCACAATGCCTGGGATGGCATAACGACTGAATGTGCTTTCAGATATTCTCACTGGTAGTCATTGATGACAGCTGACAAAGACACAGTAGTCAGAATAGTAGAGAACTACGACAAAATAATTAATTTCTGCAAGAGCGAAGAGGTCTACTCCAGGATTCATCCATACTCTGTCTGGGATGTTATGTGTCATAAATAGCTCTTTAGTTTGCTCAGCTTGCAAACATTGCACAGGAGAAAGTGGTTCTTGAGCACATTGCTCATGTTTAGGCAGAAGACCGAATGTCTTGCCTTCCTCACACTCGATTAAATTCTTTGACGGTTGACATGGATATACTACAGTGTCTCTTTTATTTTCCACTTAGGAATAGTTATCTTGTTTCTTTTGAACAAGCTACCATCTTCAATTATAACTTAATTTCTACGTTTCCCACATTCGCAATATTCCCTTGTAGCATTGTTGTTTCCTTAATGGTTTCAGGTCATCCTTTTATTACTACCTCCTGCAACATTTGAAGGTTGTTTCCAGTCGTAATTTATTTGTCTTGAGACTGATGAATCTGAAAAGCACACAGTATCTCTGCTGCATAGATGACTTAGGAAGCATGCTGAAATGTTTTTGCTGCAACTGGAAGATTTTACAATCTTGATATGCTCAATTTTCATTATAGGCAATGGTGCTTTTGACTGCACAGTGGCAATATATATCTGTTTCCTTGCTCATGTTTATTGTCCTTTTTATAAGTGAAGAAAGGCTGAGACCGCAATATAGAGCAGTCTGCTCAAAACCAACAGAGTAAACAGCTTGTGAGGCTTGGGTTTCATTTTTTTAGGTTGAAACTTTAGAAGCAGCCTGAATGAGTGAGGTCAAGCTTCAACAGAACTAGGGCTTTTAGTTTCAGCTTTCTGCAGTTTCTGGAGTCTTGAAGCTGGATGTGGAAGCGGTTATTTCCTGTCTCTGTTACAGCTAATAGCTTGGGTTCTCTTCTCGCTGCTTTAGAACTACATGTGAGACCTTCTATTTTTTCTGAATTTGCATTTACCAAGAGTGTATTTATGGGATATTACTTTATTGGAACAGTTAATTAGTCGTAGTTAATGTATTCATTATTTTATTAAGCATTTCAATAGTTACAGGTAAGCCAATTTTTTTTCTTTTTATTGTGTCTGTATTTTAACGGTAATGTAAAAGTAAAATGTGTTTTGCTTAAAGTTGTTAGTTTGACCTGTCGAATTGCATCTGGAACACAATGCCTTACACTTACCTTTAAAAAGGAAAACATTGGGGTCTATGTCATCTTCTTAATATACTTTGAGTGGAATTGATCTAGTCCATTACATTAATCTGTCACATCCAGATGATATCACTACAAAAGAAGTAACATTTTTTGCTGATGTTTTGGAACAGATGGAAACAGTTTGAGAAGATGCTTTGATGTGGCATATGGTCAGACTCCACTGTCACTTTGTCTCTTCCAAAAAGATATTAAGATGCTCACCAAAAAAAATGGTCAGGTATGCTTTCTCAGTATGACAGTGGCATTGAATTTGTATTCATGTCCTGGGTTTCTATGCAACTGGTTGCTCTTACTGCATTATGGTTGCCTCAGATCCTGTCTTGCTGGCATCACACTGTAAGGTGACTGTATGGTTGACATTGGAGTGTTTCAACACTAGTGTTGTTTTATTTAATTACAGGAGGTTCTGCTCAAGCGAATGTTCGGACAATGCAAACTGGCTATAATGTGACTGGCGAATAGGGCAACACCATTTCTAAAACACAAACTTATATTGGTTATAACACGTTTCCATCAATTCCAACCTCTCTTCTTCAACCCATGGACCAGGTGCAATAGCAGTTTTTAAAGTTTATTATATAAGGGGCATATTTAAGAGGCTGTTTGCAGCCACTGAGGTGGATAAGAAGACTGGTCTTCAACTTTAGAAGACCTTTAACATCAAAAGTATAATTGACATTACCATGGAGGCCTGGGGTGATGTCAGTAAGGACTTCTTGCATGCAGCTTGGTGGAAGTTTCTCCCTTTTTTTTCTAAGATATTGAAATCTTTGATCTGTCAGAGGAACTCCCAAGAATCAAAGAACATTGTGTTGATCCTGCAAAGCAAGCTGGGTTTGAAGAAGTGGAGAGTGAGGATGTTGAAGAGCTGCTGGAGTCCCACTGTGAGAAGCTGTCTGCAGCTGATCTATGACAACTTGTCGCTGAGGGGGATGTGGAAGCTGGAGATGAAGAAGATGCAGGATGGAGTCCAGGATATAGCACCATGAGAGATTTCCACTTCTGCTCGTCTTCTATCTTGAGGGAAATTGAGAAGCAGTTGCAGTTCTTCAAGGGCAACGATTCCAATGCAGAACACAGCAAGGTAGCAGTTCATGGAATATGATGTTATTTGGCATCCAATGAACAGCTTCTTCGTGAAAGAAGTAAAAGGGCAAAGCAGCAAAAACTGGATGTCCTTTTAAGCCAATCCCCAAGAAACAATCGGATGACAATGAGCCATAGCCATCCACTTCTGGGTTAACAATTTTTCACCCTAACCCTGCAACTTCAACTGTACCTGAAGGTGATGATGATGATGATGATGACAGCCCTTAACACCTGCATTAAAACCAAAGTAGCCTCATAGCCTCCACCCTAATAAAGTCATCTTGACATTTTTTTCAAGGTAACATGTTAAAATTTATTTTTATTTCATTATTAGATATGAATTGAACATTTATTTAAACAGCGCTATCCTTTGTGCTAGGCTTTTGAGTGATTTTTGAATGATTGAGTAATTTTTTTTGATGATCTGCCCTTAATCCTGCTTCTCCCATAGGCCCTGTTATTTCTACAGTACAACTTTCTATAATGCAATGTTCCATAGGTATGCAACTGTTGCATTATAGCAGAACTGACTGTATTGGATTCTAATGAACACTTGCTCTTGTTCTGTGCATTAATACTACTGCACATGCTGATCAGTGAGCTTGAATATATGTTCACATTTTGATGGCAAGTTAGGCTATAACTTCACTAATTTGATCAGAAATGCGCCAAACCATCACACTACATTGACATGTCTTGATTGTTGTATCTCTGCCACATATCTCAGTTGTCAGGGTCTGGGTGAAGTAATTTTCCTGTCTGCAAATGGCATGTGCACTTGATTTTGGACATCTTCAGTTGCACCTGTTTCTTAGTCAACTTCACACTCATCTAGTGAGTTTTCTGTTGCAGTCTCACTAGATTCTGATCATGACCTGTGATGGCTTCTTCCATTATGTCTCCACATTCATAGATTCACAAAACACCCACAATAGCTTTCACCCTTGCAGGATCACTCTCTTGTGCTATCTGTATTGGCAATCTTCTGGAGAAGTGAATGTACCAAACGGCATCTTTATCTGCTGAATGGTATCCAGAATAGAGTTAAACAACTCCTGCTTCCATCCAGTCTCACTTGCCAGTAACCATCCTTCACAATGAGTGATAGTAAAAGCTTTACTTGAGAAGGTTGGGGCAAAGTTACTTAAAGTTTGGCATCGGGTAATGAGATTCCATGTTGCTAATCAACTTCATAGGAGTTGTCACTCTCTTGACTGTTTCCTCCTTGGTTACTCTTTGGTCTTATCCTTCTGGCTGGATTTGAAGGCAGTTGGAAATTTGCTTACCCAACGCTGAATTACTTGCACATTATTATAGACTTAAAGGTGATATGCATCAAGAAGACAATCAAGGCTTGAAAAAATGTTTCTTTGTAATATTCTTGGATCTGTTGATCAGTCAGTGGTTCAGCAGTTCGTAAAACAATAAAATCTCTTCTGGCACCTAATGGATTACCAGTCCAGGCTTTAAAATGGTTCCAACTGAATTGAGTGGATTTTGTGTTATCTGGAAGTTCAGATCTCAAACTTCTCTCATTGCATTAAGCTTGCACCTTAATTTGTCCTCTTAGGATGAATACCTTGCTAACATATCAAATTAACCTTACCTTGGAAGGTCTCATTTTTGTGTTGCCCCCTGAGTCACTTTGCAAGGGTTCATACTGTTTATCATGTTGTATCAAGCACCAGTGTCTCTCTGACACTTCACACCTCTCGTTTTGTAGTCATCACTTTGACAGTCACAAACCAGTTATCACCTTTGGATCTGGTGATGCCAACCTGGCATATGGAGTAAATTGGCTTGCCAGAATAACTGGCTGACATCTCTCCGGTGGTCACCTTTATAAGTTTCGACATTGGTGAGACCAAGCGGAGGCTCAGAGACCGCTTTGTAGAGCGCCTGCACTCTGGTCGTGACAAACGGCAACACCTTCCAGTCTCAAGCCATTTAAACTCCCCCTCCCACTCCCTGGGTGACATGTCCATCCTGGGCCTCTTCCAGTGTCACAATGGCACCACCCGCAAAATGGTGGAGCAGCACCTCATATTCCACCTTGGGAGCCTGTAACCCAATGGTCTCAATGTGGGCTTTACCAGTTTCAAAATCTTCCCACCCCCAGCCACATCCCATGTTACACCCTCCCTCTCAACCCCACCTCCTTGACCTGACACAATCTGTCTATTTTCTGTCCCACCAATCCGCCTCTCCCATCCCACTGACCAATCCCCACCACTGCCTATCTGCACTCACCTATCACCTTCACACCTATCTTCCCTAGTCCCATTTATCCTCTCTCTATTTATTTCAGAGCTCCCTTCGCCCTCCTCCATTTCTGAAGAAGGGTCCCAACCCAAAACGTCAGCTTTCCTGTTCCTCTGATACTGCCTGGCTTGGGTGCTTCTTCAGCTCCACACTGTGTTATCAGAGACTTCATCATCGGCAGTTCTTACTTTCTTGTTATAAGTTGGCTGCATTTCTTCTTGAATACAGTGATTCAGCTTTGTGTAGCTGGAGGAATTCCTGAACATCTTTTTTTATTTTATGTGATGTCTCCAATTACGTCCTGCTTACTGGCCTTGAACCTTTCTTCTGGGCATTCTGCAGAAGTTCCCTCCTGTTTATCAAAATGCTATTCTCGTTCAGCTTGGAATGTCTCTCAGCATAATACAATGTCTCAGCTATTCTCCCATGAATATGCTCTATTGGATGATTCACAAACTCAGACATTCTGTACATGTTGATAAGTCTCTTCAGAGTAAGGTTCTGCTCTCTCAAAAGATTCAATCTGAAGTGGGATTGCTTTTGCCTGAAACAGTCCTTTCTCTGATAGAATGACTCACGGTTCTCCCTTCTGTACCATATAATTTCTATGGCTGTATTAAGCTACAGGCCTATGAGCCTTGTGCAGAAAGATAGGATTAGAAAACAGAACACAGAAGAGTACAGCACAGTACAAGCCCTTCGGCCCATGATGTTGTGCCAAATGTTTACCCTCAACCTAAGGTCTATCTAACCTCCACCCTTACCTTATACAATCACCCATATGCCTAACAGCCAATTAAATGCCCCTAATGAGACTGACTCCACTACCCTCTCCAGCAATGCATTCCATGCCCCGACCACTCTCTGAGTAAAGAAACTAACTCTGACGTTTCCCCTATATCTACCACCACTCACTTTAAAACTATGCCCCCTCGTAATAACTAACTCCACCCTAAGCAAAAGTCTTTGGCTGTCCACTCTATCTGTACCTCTGATCATTTTGTACACCTCTATCAAGTCAATGCTCACCCTTCGTCGTTCTAAAGAGAAAAGCCCTACTCTCTCAACCTTTCCTCGTAAGACATTCCCTCCATTCCAGGCAACATCCCGGTAAACCTCCTCTGCACCTTTCCCAACGCTTCCACATCTTTCCTGTAATGAGGTGACCAGAACTTGACACAATACGACAGATGTGGCTGAACCAGGCTTTTGCATAGCTGGAGCATAACTTCATAGCTCTTGAACTCAATCCCTCTATTAATGAAAGCTAACACACCATACGCCTTCTTAACAACTCTATTCACCTGGGTGGAAGCTTTCGGGGAACTATGGACATGAACCCCAAGATCCCTCTGCTCCTCCATACTGCCAAGAATCCTTCCGTTAACCCTGTATTCGGCTTTCAAATTTGCCCTTCCAAAATGAATCACCTCACACTTTTTGGGGTTTTCTGCCACTTTTCAGCCCAGCTCTAAATTCTATCAATGTCCCTTTGTAACCTAAAACAGCTCTCTGCACTGTCCACAACTCAGCCCACCTTTGTATCATCCGCGAACTTGCTAATCCACCTTTCCACTCCTTCATCCAACTCATTTACAAAAATCACAAATAGAAGTGGACCCAGTGGTGTGGTACACCATTCGTAACTGAGCACCATGTTGAATACCACCCTTTGTCTTTTAAGGGTCAGCCAATTCTGAATCCAATCTGCCACATTTCCCCCATCCCTTGCCTGCTGACCTTCTGCATGAGCCTACCATGGGGAACCTTATCAAAAGCCCTACTTAAATCCATGTATATCACATCCACTGCTCTACCTTCATCCACATGTTTGGCCACCTCTTCAAAGAATCCAATAAGGTTTGTGAGGCATAATCTACCCCTTGCAAATCCATGCTGATTATTATGAATCAAACTGTGCTTATCCAAGTGATCATAAATCCTCTCTATCAGATCCCTTCCCTGCAATTTGCCCACCACTGATGTAAGGCTAACTGGCCTGTAATTTTGGGGGTTATCCCTGTTCCCTTTTTTGAACAAGGGAATGATATTTGCCTCTCTCCAATCTTGCGGCACCTTTCCCATGGACAATGAGGATGAAAAGATCATTGCCAAAGGCCCTGTGATCTCTTCCCTCACTTCCCATAGAATCCTTGGACAAATTCCATTAGCCTGGGGGATTAGAAAGGGAATCTGGATGTCTTTGATTCAGTATGAACAAAATCAGCGCAGTAGCACAGTGGCTAGCACTGCTGCCTCACAGTATCAGGCAGAGGTTTAATTCCAGCCATGGGTGACTTTGTGGAGTTTGCACTTTCTCCCTGAGTGGATCACCATTGGGTGCTCCAATTTCTTCCCACAGTCTGAGGATGCACAGGTTAGGTGGATTGGCCATGGTAAATGTGAGGTTACGGGGATGAGTTAGGTCTGGGAGGGATGGTCTTCAGAGGATTGGTGCAGACTGATGGGCTGAATAGCCTCTACCTGAGCAGAAAGGATTTGATGAATAGCCCACTTCTGTGCCGCATCATTTTATAGTTCTACGATTTAGCTGGAGCTATCAGAATAGTCAGATGATCATCGGTAATCTCCATTTCCCCAAGGTTGAGTATTGAACCTGTACAGTTCATATGTAACATTAATGTAAAAATCAAGGTACGTCTTCAAAGACTTCAACATTTCTGCACTATGTTATTTTCTCTATGCTTTAGTCTAACCTCATCTGCAATACAATTTGTAGTACTCTTTCCCTAGGACTGCATTACCATTCTTATATGCTCAGTGTTTTATGTAATTCTACAGCTATTTCACAGCTTTGCCACTGAGAGTGGGAAAGCCTCTAATGTTGTTTCAAATTTCCTTTGATATCATCAGCAGCAATGAATAGAAATTCACAGCCTTCCTGACTTACCCAGTACTTCAAGGTTGCATGCAGTTTAACTCTTCCTTGCCTTTTCCTGATAGATGCTGGCTCTCTTACAGCTTTGAAAATGTACTTGAATGTCTCTGATTAAATGGTTAAAGTAATGCGTCTTAATGACTATCACAAACTAAAATGAAAGTAAGTGCCAGATGTAGAGTCCACAAAATTATGGCAAGCCTGGGAGGACACTATATACAGATCACAGAATCCCTACAGTGTGGAAACAGGCCCTTTGGCCCAACAAGTCCACACTGACCCTCAGACCATCCCCTATAACCCACCTCGCCTATGTATCCCTGAATGCTATGAGAAATTTAGCATAGCCAATCCATGTAGCCTGCACATCTTTGCACTGTAGAAGGAAACCAGGGCACCTGAGGGAAACCCACACAGACACAGGGAGAATACGCAAACTCCACACAGACGTGGAATTGAACCTAGGTCCCTGGTGCTGTGAGGTGACCATGCTAACCACTGAGCCACCATGCTACCTCCCTCTCCTTTAGAATGGCACTCGCCTATCTCTGCAGACCAACTGACCCATGTTCAACTGTTCACATGGAAACCTTCTCCACTTCGGCCTCATTTGAATATTTGCTACTACCACTGAGATCCCTGTACCTGTCAAACAGAACAGACCAAACTGGGAAGGGTGGGAAAAAAGTAATACAGATTATATGTAATAAGGTAGAGCGTGAAGGACTTTAAGTGAAGACAGTGTCACTGGAGCAAAGCCGAGAAATGTGATAACGGAAGAAATACAGAGGAAGATGATGAGTCCGGTAGTGCTGTGACTGACAGGATAATGAGTAGCTGCCAACCAAAAGTAAAGCAATAAAGAAAGGTAAAGACTGAAATCATGCAAATAGTAGGAAACAGAATGAGTCACAGAATATAGAACTCAGCATTGAGTACAAAAGATTGTACTAAATGAAAAAATGAGCTTCTGTTCCGCAGACTGTTGTTGACCTTCACTAAATAAGTTGAGGGCATAGAAGACAGTGTTAATGCAAGATGGGGAATTAAAATGGTAGGCTCACAGAAGCTCTGGGTCATGTTTTTCTGCATCATAATGTCAGCACAATACATTTCCCCTCTTTTGTTTTCAGTGTCCCCAAATGACCATTACATCCAGGTTTTTAATTCAGTCATTCCCAGCATCCTATTTGCATCCCAGGCATTTCTCCATGTCAGCATGGGAGATTCAATACCTGCCTCTTTCCTCAACCTCACTATGGAAGGTATACCTCTTTTAATTTAATGAGCTCTCACTCTTTGCATGCTCATCCTTCATGAATTTGCTTATCTGCATGTTACTTATTCTGCGTCTTTCACTGACTGAGATTCCAATCTTTGCTTGTTCACTCATGTTTGGTAATACCAGTACCTTCTGTGTATGTGCCACCTATTACACATTTGCTGTTGGCCATTTTCATTGTTTGTAAAAATCAACAACTGAACATTCTCAGGAAATGCATCCTCCCAAATGGCTATACTTTATATTGTGATTGCTATTAACTAGATGTTTATGCATGGTTAGTCAGTACGATGAATTCCTTTTTTTCGTTGTATCAATCTTTACCTTTCAAGCCAGACTTGGTTATCTTAGTTAATGTGACATATAACATCACTACTGCCTGCTTTCCTCTCTTATATTAACCCTTATTATGAAAGCAATCTCATCCTCAATCACTGATGCCACTTCTGTCCTTTTATTAGATTCCATATCCTTTCAGAGATGCACCTTAATCAGTTCCTAATCATGACCGCCTAGTAACGATGTTAAAATCCTTCGTCTCTTGATTCTGATCACTTAAGACTTCTAAAAAGATCTATATGGGTGTCTACTCACGTTTGAGCATTTCTGCCATTTACCTTCATGTGACCAAACAAGATCTCTGGGTCGATGCAACAGGATGTCCCACAAGGTAGGAGGACACAGAGTGCAGGATGTGTTTCAATTTATTTCCTTTGTTGCCACAGCTCTGCGTCATCAATAACTTATTCAATCTCAAAGTGTAAGGCAGCTTAATGGACCAGTTGTAATAATTCTGAAGAAACTGGTAGCAAGTTCCTACCAGTCAATAATATTAGTTGTACTGTGCTTCAAGGAAACATTCTGAGCATCTTTGAAGAGTTTTGATTATTCTACAATAGAAACTGGCCATGGGAGAATTCAGTGACGAGGGTCTCCTGAGAGAGATTGATTACAGCCATCCAGACCGCACCTTCTTTATTGAAGTTACTTTTGAAGTTTGTGAAATTGATTTGAAGTAGTTTTCTAGTTTAATGATTCTCCCACTGAATCCAGAGGCTGTAGCTGAAGCACTGCAGGTGGAATGTTTTGCCTAATCTTACATGCTCCCAATATTTGATACAGTCATTGTAATACAGGGCCTTGGAATTGACATTTACTAGTCCCTTTGAAGTATCAAGGTCTTGGTTGTCAAACACTAGTTGCTGTAGTTTGAAGAAAGTTGAGCTGGAACAGCTGATCATGTGTTGAATCTCCTCATCACTGTATCCATTTGAAAGAGGGAGCTGCCAATGTTCAGACGAACTCAACATACTCCAGAGTACAAGATATATTTGGAAGGTAGAATATTTGACTGACCAAGTGTTAGTTGATGTGCAAGTTTTGTTTGGTAAAGGTTGAAGTGCAGGCCAAGTCTCTTGCATGCAGAATTGAAGAGATCAACAGTGAACATAAGACAATAAGATTTCAGAGGAGAAGCAGGCTTTTCAGCCCATCAGACTTGCTCTGTCAGCTAATGAGATCATTGGCTGATCTGGTAACCTTCAACTTCATATATCTGCCTTTTCCCATAACCATCAATTCCCCTTACTGATTAGAAATCAGCCTATATCAGCATTGAATTTAATCAATGAAACAGCCTCAAACAGCTGTCTGAATTCCATAGATTCACAACCCTCCGAGAGAAGAAATGTTACCTTATCTCTGTCTGATTTATGCATACCCCTTATTCCGAGATTGTTCCTTTTTGTCTCAATCTGTCCCACAAACGAAAAGATTTGCTTATTTGTTTTGTGTAGTTGGTGTAGAGAAGGCGACAAAACAGAATCATCCACAAACTCTAGAACGTGTATATCTTTGGTGCCCAGTTTAGTTTGATAGAGAGGTGACTGAGGTTAAAACTATTTTCCATCTAACACCAAAATCAAAGATGATCTTTGATGAATTAATAACCACTGTTACTTCGATTGTAAGTAACACAGGGGCTGTCACATAACCCTGTTGGACTCTTGTCTAGATTTTGAAAGTATCAGTTTCTAACCTTCCATTCAAGTTTGGCACAGTTATGCCATTCACAAAATATTTGATGGATTTTAATTCGCTTTTTGGCACATCCAACTCTATAGATCACAATCCATAGAAAATTTGTTTTTCTAAGTCAAATGCTTTGCTCAGATTGATGAGTGAAATGGAGTATTCCTGATATTGTTCTCTACTCTTTTTTTTGTCTGACATCAAAAGTCACCCTGAAATATCTAAAACCACACGGTTGGCAGATTCATGAATGATGTGGGTTTTGGCAAGAAAATTGGGGAAACAATGGTTGAGATCATTAATTAAAAGTTTCTTGAAATAAGTCAGAGTGGTTTCCTAACAACATGAGCTCGCTGTTGGCTAATCACAACCTCCATCCTTACCCAGCAGTCACAAATATCTCAGAGGCCACCCTAAAAGCAACAGCCTAAACCACATGTATTGGTATTGGACACTAATCTGCCTTAATGGAACCTTTTGGTGCAGTTCTGTCTAATGATTCTGGTGTATAGTATTGGTCTCTACTTCAATGCTGAAATCTGGAGGGCACTGGCACCTTTCATTAGAATGCTGTAGGTCACTTTACACAAAGGAAGAGACATGGACTCAACCTGGATGCATCTTAGTACTCTTTTTAATCGCTTTTCACTTCCCTGGACGTCCACAGGATCTCTGTTGGGTCTTGCTTTTGTGGCCTTTGTGCACTTTGCCCTCTCAGCTAGAGCTTAATTGCTCGCAGTACTTTTGACTTATCAGACACAAAGTCAGACAGCTTGACATGGCTGAACACTGTCGTTAGTCAAGGAGGTGGACACGTGGCTGTATGTCATTGTGTTATGTCAATCTTATAACTGCATCACGAACCCTCAACCCATGTGTGATAAAGACACAGCATGCACCTCAAATAAATTGCCAGATCACAGTGTTTAAGGAGAATAGTCCTCTGTCCAGCCAAAGGAGACAGCTTTCAATCAGAGGCTTAGTGCATATGCTAGATGCGTCAATACAAAGCAAAACAAAATAAAACTAAAACAAAAAAACTGTAAATGCTAGAGAACTGAAACAAAAACAGAAACTGCTCGTGAAATCCAACAGGTCTGGCAGCATCTGTGGGGGCAACACAGAGTTAATGTTTTGAGTCTGGTGACTCTCATCAGAGTTGATAGCAGTTAGGAAACAATATGGCATTTATGCTGAAGACAAGAAAGCAGTAAAGCAGGGGGATATGTGGAGACGGAGCCCAACAAGAGAAAAATATGAAAGTGGTAGGAAGACACAGGATTATTGATAGCAGGGATAGAAGACTCTTCCAGGGCTTAGCATCATTTCAAATGGCTTTAGAGCCTGATTCTGATCTTCCATGATTTTACCTACCCGCCACTCCTTGGTCCTGTCATGACATGGGTTGCTTTTAGCACAGCCTACCCCTTCTCTTCTATTCTCAGCTCTCGTTGTCACTTATTCAGTTTCTCTTCTGACTAGTCCAGTTTTTGTACCTTCTCTCTGCTTTCTACCCACAGGTGCTACCAGACCTACTGAGTTTTGCCAGCAATTTCTGTTCTAATTCAGGTGCACTGCCTTCTATAAGTCCAGGAGCTTGGATACAATCAATTTGATGACTTTGGGTAGTCAGAGTCAGAAGGTCTGTATCTCTACGCTCTGGCCGTGCTCAGTCCAGTAAGTCTGGTGTGACCAGTACAGGAGGTAAGGCATTCAAGGACTTGTACACAGATCAGTCAGGGGCCTAGTCACATGTGGCACTGTTTCAAACACATCCTAGAAGTCTATATTGACAAAATTACCGTCAATCTCTTCTGTAATCTCCTCAACTCAATAACATTTCCTGTTCCCTCTTCATAGGAACGGAAGTAGATCATTTCGCTTCAAAACAATTCTGCCATTCAATTAAGTTATAGAAGTGACCTCATGTTTTATTTTTGTTTCATCTGCAGCCTTTGATCAAGTTTTGTCACACAATTGTCCTATTAAATCCCCTGATGGGGGCATTTAAACTAATCAGAAATAATCAAAAAATTAGAACTGGACCATTTAAGAGTGAAATGATAGAGTACATTTCTACATAAATTCAGTGAAAATTGTCCGCAAACAACTTCTTGGATGTGGCAAGAAGAAAATCAAAGCATTTTTATCTGGTAGTGATATCAAAGAATAAAGAGTAAAATAGGTCGGTGCAGGTAAAGATCAGCCATGATTTTCTGGCAGAGCATGCAGGAGGGATTGTTAGTGATCATTTACTGCTATGATTGTTGATCTCACTTCTGGGGTCAGATTACACCTCGAATTCTGTATTCAGTTTTGATCACTGAGTTGCAAACAAAAGAGAAGACAAGGCAGCGAAAACTTATGTTTGTGAGTGTGCGTATTCCGACATCAGCATTACTTAGGAATCCGCCCACCGCTAACGGAACTATGCCCACCACTGAAAAAAGGTCTCTGATGAAGGGTCTGCGCCCGAAATGTCAGCATTTGTGCTCCTAAGATGCTGCTTGGCCTGCTGTGTTCATCCAGCTTCACACTTTGTTATCTTTACTTAGGAGCCAATTCGGTGTTCATTTCTTTATATAGACTAATAAGGGTTTGCCATTGTCTCCAGCCAAAGAATCAGTATCACTGATGCCACAGATTTAAGAGGGTATCACTAAACGTCATTAACTAGGTTTAATCAAATAAATGGAAACTTAAATTAAGCCAGTTTTTTTTTGTTATACCCACCAACTCTTGCAGTAGCCACTGTTTGGGGAATTTTTCAGGCAGGCTGGTAGATAATACATACTGCGCCTGCATGGCCACAAGATCACGAAAGGATTATACAAGAAAGACAGCCATGGAGACTGGCCCTCCCCATGGCCCATTCCCATCGTGGATCAGCGAAAGCCATGGATGATTATGGTGACAAGAATGTAAGTATTGTTTAAGATTCCAATTGGTTGAGCTACCTCAGGCCAGATGGCGTCCCTCGCCTGTATCTTTCCCACAATCTAATTGTCAGTCATAATCTCACCATTTTCTCTCCCTTACACTACACAAAGGTGCTCTCTTAATTAACTGCAACCATTATGTCTTCAACTACTTAGCACTATGTGCAGTATCTAATTTGCATTCAACTGCTTCAGTGCACTGCTATAGTCGTGTACTTTGTATCAGCTCAAACACTCAGAGGCATTTTCAAACCACATCCTTTTGCCAACTTAATTAGATTCTGAAGGGTTATGGCTTTATAGATTGCCAATTATGCAGAATTAACCTAGATGTAATTCGCAACACCCAGGAACAAGGCCAAGTATTGTGAACTGTATTGAAATGTATCATTAGTTTGTCACAACTTAATCGATATCTTCCTTTTGTTTTGACTGTACACTTTGAAATGAAAGGAACAGGGAAAGGGTAAAACTGGAAGCCTGACTGGCTTTAATTGCTACTTTGACAATTCAGTACATTTGAGTGGTCGATTGAAAAATAGTATGAGAAGGAAACAAAATGTTCAGCTCCACTGGGTTCCGATACAAACCAGGCCAATAGACTGAAACTGTCTGCCTGCCAGATGAAAGCATTCTGCATGGATTGGCTCTGAGGCATTTTAATCCACTTCAATTCAAAACTATCCTCATTTGGAGGCTAACTCGCAATAGATCAGCTGGGAATGTAGGAAAAATTAACATTGGTGCTTTTGGGCTGCCTTTTCTGATATTGTTAAATCAAGAAAAAAACAGAAGCAAGCTGAATGAAAGAGAGAGAGATAATGGGAACTGCAGATGCTGGAGATTCCAAGATAATAAAATGTGAGGCTGGATGAACACAGCAGGCCAAGCAGCATCTCAGGAGCACAAAAGCTGACGTTTCGGGCCTAGACCCTTCATCAGAGAGGGGGATGGGGGGAGGGAACTGGAATAAATAGGGAGAGAGGGGGAGGCGGACCAAAGATGGAGAGTAAAGAAGATAGGTGGAGAGAGTGTAGGTGGGGAGGTAGGGAGGGGATAGGTCAGTCCAGGGAAGACGGACAGGTCAAGGAGGTGGGATGAGGTTAGTAGGTAGCGGGGGGTGCGGCTTGGGGTGGGAGGAAGGGATGGGTGAGAGGAAGAACAGGTTAGGGAGGCAGAGACAGGTTGGACTGGTTTTGGGATGCAGTGGGTGGGGGGGAAGAGCTGGGCTGGTTGTGTGGTGCAGTGGGGGGAGGGGACGAACTGGGCTGGTTGAGGGATGCAGTAGGGGAAGGGGAGATTTTGAAACTGGTGAAGTCCACATTGATACCATATGGCTGCAGGGTTCCCAGGCGGAATATGAGTTGCTGTTCCTGCAACCTTCGGGTGGCATCATTGTGGCAGTGCAGGATGCCCATGATGGACATGTCATCAAGAGAATGGGAGGGGGAGTGGAAATGGTTTGCGACTGGGAGGTGCAGCTGAATGAAACTTTGTTGCAAATTCAAAGTAATCTCGGAATGTTTGAAACTCATTATCAATGGTTGAAATTGAAGTGTTATATTTTCTGAAATTATGGTCCTATTGTCCATGGGCATCATTTCAGTATAATGTTAGGCAATGAAATCACAGTGAAGGCATATCCCAGTGGTGCATATTAGTGTAGTTTTTTAAAAATCTATTCAGAGCAATTAAGAGTCAACCACATTGCTGTGGGTCTGGAGCCGCATCTAGTCCAGATCATGCGAGGATAGCATTTCCTTCCCTAAAAGACATGAGTGAACCAGGTGAGTTTATTCCCAACAATTGACAATGGATTCATAGTCGTCATTAGACCCTTAATTTCTAATTCTTTATTGAACTCAAATTCCACCATTTTCCTTAGTGGGACTTGGACCCACTCTCCTGAATATTACTGAGTTTCTGGATTTATAGTTGAGCAATAATACCACTAGGCCATTACCTTCCCATAGATTTTGGACAGTTGACTGAGAGACACAGATTTATGAATCAGTGATTGTGCCAGCAAGAGGTTGATGTTTGCTTTTAAGGCTGGGACGTAATACAATGCCTTAAATGTCTAAATATGCACTGCATTACAGCTGCTGGGTCAGGGTTGGTGTTGCATTGAGTGCCAGGAGGCTAACTTGGTTAGTGACAAGGGAAGGGGAGGAAAGATGTGTGAATGCAGTGCTGGAGCAGCTCAACACATAAAAAAAAAAGCTACTATCATGAATAGCATTGCTATAATCTCATTTACTGACAAAACTATTTCAAATCTGCACCAGTCCCATATTCCAGCACTTGGCTCATGGCCTTTAACCTTCCCTACCACCTTCAGGGATGTGTAGACAAGTACCACAATATCCCTCTCTTCCTCTGACCTTCCTTTTGTGTTAGCATTCACCAAATACTCCTTTGTCTTGATACTTCTTCAAAAATGCATCACCTCAAACATCAGGACTAAATTCCATTTGATCTGCCCATCTGACCGATCCTGTGACCCAAAAGCTTCTTCTTCACTGTTAACGAACTGACTGATCTTCATGTCATCTGTAAACTTACTTATCATCTCCCACACACTCTTCTCTATGTTGTTTATATATATTGTACACCACCGGAGACCTCCCTGCAATAACACAAACAGCCTTCTGGCATCACTCTCTGTTTTTGGACACTAAGCCAATTCTGAATCCAACTTGCCAAGTAAATCTGAAACCCATATCCACTTGTGATCTTTATCAGTCTCCCATGTGGGACCATGCCAAAGGTTTTACTGAAATTCATATAATCCATATAAACTACATCAATTGCATGACCATCATTTTTACACTTGGTTACCTCTTTAAAATATTCAACCAGACCTGCTAGGCTAGGCATGAGCTCCCTCTAACAATGCTATGCTTTTTTATCACTGACCAAACCATGTCTCTCTAAATGCAAATTAATTCCCTCCTTCAGAATTTTCTCAAATAGTTTGTCTGCCACTGGTATAAGACTTATTGGTCTTTAATTCTCTGGTTTATCTCTGGCACCTTTGTTGAAAAGTGGAATCTCATTAGTCCTCTGGCACCACCCTGTGATGAGAGAGAAATTTAAAATTTGAGTCAGTGCCTTGTGATTACCAACTTTATCTCTGACATGAACCTGGGATGTGGTCCATCTGGACCTGGGGGTTTGTCCATTTTTTAAATCACCAAAAGCTCGAAACCTCCTCATTCCCTATATAAATCTGTTCACGAAACTCACAGCCTATCTTCCCACCTTCTCCTTTGACTGAATGAAGAGAGTAAATTAGTATTTGCTTAACATTCTACCAATGTCCTCTGGCTCTTCACACAGATTTCCCTCTTGGTCACCTGTGGGCCGTACTCCTTCCCTGGTAATTCTCTTGCCCATATATACTTATATAATATCTTGGGATTCTCCCCAACCTTGCCTGCTGGCAATGTTTTTTCTAATGTCCTGTGTTTGCTCACCTGATTGCTTTCTTATGTTCCCCCTTACAGATTATATATTCCTTTAACTTGTTACATGGATCACCTACATTGAAGTTCAGCAATAATACGCTGCAGCAACTTCAAGACAAACACTGACTTGATCAACACCTGTCCAAGACACATAATATCAATGAATTCTGCCCTAAATGACAAACAATCTTTCCAGAAAACACAAGGCCCTGGACAACATGAACAAAGAGTTGTTAAAAAGGATCAAGGACCATGCAGAAGAGGCACAAAACATCAACTTACTTGCTTCCCAAGGTGTCACAAGGGAATTCCACAGATGAGAAAAAGGCCTCACCCACACAACTGACACCCTTGGTTATAAAAGTAGCACTCTGTCTTCTCGCAGATGCCAGTATTAAGATAAACAAGATAACCACTTCTGAGACAAACCTGGACAGCAAAACTGCATGAGGAAGGTTAACCAAGACTGGAGCACTGACATTGCCTTCAGTGTCACCTCACAAACTTTAATTAAGATATGAGCTGCAGTCACTGGTCTAACAGACTGCCTTACCTGTGTGAGGGAGTTCACAATTTTAATCTGTCCAACTGCATGGCCAACAAGGAACTAACCTCACATTCAAAGGCCAATGGCAAGCAACATTAAGACACAAAGGAAAATGAATCATTGAATCATGTCTCATGTTTATAAGCATCTATGGTTGCTGCACAGCCTTAAAACATGAAAAAATAAACCAAAAATATGGAATATAAAGGCAGAAAATGAAGAGATAAAGTATTAAACTTTACAGTCCCTCTTGTTAAGTGCTCCACCATGGGCCTGGTGGCCAAGCATGACTCCCCTTCACTGTGTCGTTGCTGCTGGAATGAAAGTCACTACGCTTCAATGCCATCTTTCCTCCACCAATGCCCTCACGACTATGACTCGTCAATGGGCCTCACCAATGAGGACGTCACTGATGGCGTCGGAACCATGAGCCCTCTTTGGACACGCTTTGCCAATGCAGCCGCTACTAATGCTGCCAAGTTTCACACTTGCCTCTGCCACTGCCTCATTAATCTACACCTGATGCAGGCTCTGCCAGGAACTCAATCTCGCTTCTGCAGCAGCACCCATGAGCTGTTGGTAGGACTGCTCTGTCGATGAAGAAGCTGCCAGGAGCACCGCTCAGCTCCGATGCAGCCACCATGAGTCTGAGCTGCTGGGTCTACTCAAGTCTGTGCTGGTCTCCCTCACCACCGCCAATGCCATCACTGCGACTAGGCTCTTCAACAAGAACTAAATAAAATAAAAGAGGGGAAAAATGACATAAAAAAGAGAGAAAAACAAAGAAAAACTGAAAGAAATGAGGTTGAGAAGAGGCAGCTGGGATCAGAAGCTAATCCACCGCCACCTTATCAGAGGATGCTGCACCTATATACAATCGAAAGCAAAGACATGTCAGAGTCCATACTTCAATAGGAAGTCATTCCAAAAGACACCAAAATGACTGCATCATGCTTTGCTGTGGTGCTAGTTCCTAAACTGATTGGATCAATTCAAACTTGTGCAGAATTAACACATTTAACACATTTGCCAAGACAGTACAACAAGATCCAATGTAATCTGTTGACCAGAGTCTAGTTAAACTTCCAGGCAGTGAAATCATCACAGCTGAGGATGGCCAAATTCCAGGATTTCTGGTGAGTGGCATGTTGCTCTGAGAATATCGGGTGGTGAGATGGGGCAGAAATTGGATGTCACATTCACCATAAGGGTTGTAATGCCAATGCATGCAAGGAGCTTAGTAAGATATGGAGAGAAAACCTGCTTGCCATTGAACCCACTCCATTGAACCTAATGCAATTTGTATCTAGCTAAAGGAAACATAAGATTTAATCTTTAATGTATATTGTTATCCGAATTTGTAAACTAAAGTGTGTACGGAGACAGGTGAGACATCAAGATGTCTCAGATTTTGGCCTTCAGAGTGAGGTCAACTGGATTGAAAGTGTTACATTTTCAATTTACAGTGCACTGGTGTCCAGTGTAAAAACCTGCACATTTACACCAGCATTTGATGATTAAAGAAAGTTTGTGAATTATTTAGCAATTGAGAAACCATTTGTAAAATGTGAAGTGACTGCTTGATCATCTTTCTCAATATTTCACACTTGAACCTACCATTTGCCTTAAGGTTTACTATCTGGCCCACATGATAGAGGCCTTGACTTCCAACATTAGGTCAGTAATGGGTTTGCATGCTGCTAACAGTTTGACAAATCTCCTTCTTGCTGAGTTTCAGAAGTTTCAGTGAGGATGATCGAGTTTCACACTGTGGGAAAGAATTCCCTACATGGGTGAGCATGGCTATCTTGAATGCCATGTATGATCAATAGGATTACTGTCTTTTTATCCACAGTTCTTATTTTTTACACCAGCACAGCAAGAACGTTATTGCAATAATGACAACTGTATTATAAGGAGTGTAAAACAGAGATAAGATTGAGTGCATTGGAGAACGGATGATCAGAAAGTACAAAAGTCAGTCAACAAGTTTTTAGCTTGCAAACTTTATATGCCAAGGAAATCACTGTATATGATTTTGCTATTTATAAGATAACAGTTTATCTGAATATTTCTCTTTGCCTTTTTTTCAAAAATGCAAGCCCACAGATCCACATGTTATTAGATTTTTCAATAACGCTAATATTGAAGTCAAGACGCATTTTTTAGTGCACCAAGTCCTGTTTGAACTCTGGTATATTCAGGCCCTGTCGATCTAATCTCTCCTCATGGAACAGACCTGCCAGTCCTGTTATGAATATCTATTGAACACCCTCTATGGTAAGTATATTCTGTCTTAGGTAAGGAGACCAAAAGTGTATACAGTGCTCCACATGCTGTCTTGTCATGTAAGTCCAGTAAGACGCCTCTACTTTTGAGCTCAAATACTTCTGCAATATAGGCTAACATATCATTTGGCTTACTGATTACTTGCTGAGCCTGCCTGTTTACTTGTATTTACTGGTGTTCAAAAACACCCAGAATGCTTTGTATATCTATATTTCCCAATATATCACAATTTACATGATGCTCTACTTTTCTGATTTTTATGCTGGTGTATATAACTTGATGATTCTCCAGGTTATGTGTATCTGCCCATGTTTGCCATTGCACTCAAATTGTGCAGATTTTACCAGAGCCTCCTTGCATCTTCCTCACAAACTCACAATCCCTGCTGGCAGTAAAACTGGAAATAATGCATTTGGTTCCCTCCCCCAGGTTATTTATATTTGTGAGTAGCTGAGGCTGAAATCCTGTGATAATCCAATTCAAAATCAAAGGTTGAATATTTGCTTTGGTGTCACTTAGAGTTAAGCAGTCTGTGATGGAGAATATAACTTTATCAGATCGGCATTTAGTTTTATTGTAAAATTTGAAGATTGATATTTTCTGTCATGCTCAATAAAAACAACTATGTTGCAAGATGATGAGCAATAACTCAATACTTGAATGTTAATAAGAGACTTTCAATAAAGTTTCAGAAACATTATGTAACAGATTTAAGAGGGGAGAATTTTTTCCAGTAGTAAGTATTCAAACTCTCACTGATTTTTCATTCTTTTCTTCTTTTATCAATTTTGAATTATGAACTGGAAATGACTGGTGGATTTTGGGCCATCTTATGATAAAAGGAAAAGAATAACATAAACAAGATTTTGTTTGTTTGCGAGGTCAGGCCTAAAGGGTAATTGCAGGCTGATTCTTGATTAAAAAGGTTCAAGCAGACACGGTGACCCTGAAAAGACCGTTGTGTTAAATAGATATTAGAAGTTGACTATTAATAAGGTCACTGCCTTGGGATTGGTTCTAGCAAGTTAGAAAGAGGTTTTATATTCAGTCAGAGGACACTTGAATGGTCATTGACACCTCAGGACAAGTCAATTAGTCCATTAAGATGGAACCAGATTTAAAGTTGATGCTTGAACTACATTTTCTGAGAGATGATTTTAGCTGATGCTGACAAGATAGCATGAAGATTTGAAAGCCCCCTGCCTAACCCGCCACACCAGCATCCAGAAACTCAAAGAGTAGAAAGCTGAGTTAGAAGCTCTGGTATACTTTCTTGGATGATCTGAGAAGGTGACTCTATCAATATTTCAGAAAAGCAGCCAAGGAGTGCACATTTATACTTATGAGCCAATGCGTCATCATCATCTGGCCATTTTTAATTTTCTTTTATTTATTCCTTGATTGTATTTGTTTGTGTATCTGCCTTTCTTTTATGTAATTGGAAGCAAACGTTTCAGGTCTAAAACACAGATATTAATCAGCTTATCTTGTTGTTTATTTTTTTTCTCTGCTAAAGATGTTGTCATTTAATAAATACTAAAGTATTTCAGTTAAGATGCAAAACTGGCGTCTAGAAATGACTTATTCACAAAGTCTGTGGTGGGTTATTCAAAATTCTGGTTAAGACCGTTGGAATGACTATTGAGAGACAACAGTTTCGTTTTATTGTATTGAGAATGTAAAGGGAGGAATGTTGATTTGGTTCATCTGGGTCCTCTGTCGTCGTGAACCTCAATGTGAAATAAAATAAAATTTAGATTTTACTTTACTTACCTGCCTTACATATTATTTTGAATTAACTGATGAATTGTGCAAAGGCAGTTTTGAAATTGTTAGCCACTTCTCTTTACCTGAGTCAGCTCTTTAGAGCAAATCAGGTAAACCGAATCTCACTGATAACTGTTAAAGGGGAAATAAAATTGAGTCTGCCTTAGTACTTCGATGTCAGTGATAAATTAAATGGAACATATTGGATTATGATAAATTTCATCTACGCTTTTTTGTATGATATAAATGACACCGAGCATTTTCTGAATTATCAGCCTATCAAATTTATTTCAAACAATACAAGAATTTGGAAAACGAAGACTATTAATAGTTCTGGTTTGGTGATTCATCATGTTAATATTAAACTCATGGTAATTTCTTAGACTTTGAACTGAGCTGATGTGCAAAAGTAATAGTGAGTATGCAGTTAAGGGCATGTAGTCAAGTTAGCTGATTTTCATCAGTTCAGAAGGTTTTGTTCTATATAAGCAGTGTTACTATGCTCCAGGTACTATGGAAAAATGAACATAATATATTTATTCAATAATAAACTGGAACGTATTACTTCCCATCTTCTACATCCAGATCAAATTGATTTTCACCAAATCACTAAGTTCCTACCACACCAACAAAAACAGAAGTTGCTGGAAAAGCTCAGCAGCTTTGGCAGCATCTGTGAAGAAAAAAAGAAATCAGAGTTAATGTTTCCAATCTGGGGACCCCTTCTCAGAACTGACGGCAGCTGGAAAAATGTCGGTTTACACTCAGAAAATAAGGAGGGGAAAGGATAGGGAATAAACAATAGGATAGAACCCAAAGGGCAAGAAGAGCAGTTGGATAGACAAAGGAGGTAGTAACAGTCTGGCTAGGAGGGTGATCAGTTGTTAATAGGGACTGTTAGTGACTATCAGCAGGTAGTGTGTGGTAACAAGGTGTGGTGTGTAGAGTAGGGGGCTAGGACAAGGGACAGTTTAGGCCCTAAAATTATTGAACTCAGTATTGAGTCCAGACTGTTACAGGGTCCCCAAGTGCTGGGGCATTCAATATCCTAGCCCCGTACCTCACACACCAGGCCTTGTTACCACATAGCCTGCCATTACGCACTGCCAATTGTTAGTCACTAACAGTCCCCATAAACAACTATTCACCCTCCTAGGCAGATTGTTATCACCTCCTTTGTCTATCCAATGGCTCTTCTCTCTCTTCAGGCTCTATTCTATTGTTTACTCCCTACCCTAAACCCCTCCCTTTTTTATGCATATAAACTGACGCTTTCCCAGCCACCATCAGTTCTAAGGAAGGGCCACGGACCCAAAACATTAACTCTGATATTTTCTTCACAAATGCTGCCAAATCTGCTGAGCTTTTCCAGCAACTTCTGTTTTTGGTCCTGATTTCCAGCATCCTCAGTTCTTTCGGTTCCAACCACGCCAAGAAATTCTTACCTTTCTCCCTATCCTACGCAATTTTGTCTTTCTGCTCTGACCAGTTCCACTTGGTAACAATTACAGAATTTGTACAGTATGCTGTTGTCATGTCTGCACCAACTGTCTGAAGGATTAATTCAGAGATAATGGGAACTGCAGATGCTGGAGAATTCCAAGAAAATAAAATGTGAGTCTGGATGAACACAGCAGGCCAAGCAGCATCTCAGGAGTACAAAAGCTGACGTTTCGGGCCTAGACCCTTCACCAGAGAGGGGGATGGGGAGAGGGAACTGGAATAAATAGGGAGAGAGGGGGAGGCGGACCGAAGATGGGGAGAAAAGAAGATAGGTGGAGAGAGTATAGGTGGGGAGGTAGGGAGGGGATAGGTCAGTCCAGGGAAGACGGACAGGTCAAGGAGGTGGGATGAGGTTAGTAGGTAGATGGGGGTGGGGCTTGGGGTGGGAGGAAGGGATGGGTGAGAGGAAGAACCGGTTAGGGAGGCAGAGACAGGTTGGACAAGTTTTGGGATGCAGTGGGTGGGGGGGAAGAGCTGGGCTGGTTGTGTGGTGCAGTGGGGGGAGGGGACGAACTGGGCTGGTTTAGGGATGCAGTGGGGGAAGGGGAGATTTTGAAACTCAAAATCTCCCCTTCCCCCACTGCATCCCTAAACCAGCCCAGTTCGTCCCCTCCCCCCACTGCACCACACAACCAGCCCAGCTCTTCCCCCCCACCCACTGCATCCCAAAACCAGTCCAACCTGTCTCTGCCTCCCTAACCGGTTCTTCCTCTCACCCATCCCTTCCTCCCACCCCAAGCCCCACCCCCATCTACCTACTAACCTCATCCCACCTCCTTGACCTGTCCGTCTTCCCTGGACTGACCTATCCCCTCCCTACCTCCCCACCTATACTCTCTCCACCTATCTTCTTTTCTCCCCATCTTCGGTCCGCCTCCCCCTCTCTCCCTATTTATTCCAGTTCCCTCTCCCCTCTCTGATGAAGGGTCTAGGCCCGAAACGTCAGCTTTTGTGCTCCTGAGATGCTGCTTGGCCTGCCGTGTTCATCCAGCCTCACATTTTATTATTATGAATGATTAATTCAGCTGATTTGACCAATTGTGGCATCACGGAGCTTTGACGAAACTGGAATCCAGGAACCAGGGGAAACTCTCTGCTTGGCGTCATATCAAATGCAAAGGGAAAATGTTTGTGGTTTGTACAGGTTAATCCTCTCAGCCACAGGACATCACTGCAAAAACTCCTCAAAAACATATCCTAGATCCAACTATCTTTCACCGCATTGTCAATGTTCTTCTCTATAGCATATTGTCAGAAGTGGGGGTGTTCTTTTATGATTGCGCAATGTTTGGCACAATTTGTAACAGCGCAGATACTGAATCAGTCTGCGTCCAATGCAGCATGACCTGAGCAGCAAGTGATAAGTAACATTTGGATCATATAGGTGCCAGGAAATGAGCATCACAGATAAGAGTGAATTTAATCATTATCCTTTGACACTTTTTACCATCTAGTATTAGCATCACTGAATTCAGCCATTTAATACTGTGGCTACAGGCGCAAGTCTGGGGTTGAGAGTCCTGAGGTAAGTAACCCACTTCCCCTGATACCTCAAAGCCTCTACACAACATACAAGTCACAGGTCAGGAGCAGGATGGAATGCGCTTCACTTACCTAGATGAAGGCAGCTCCAACAACGCTCAAGATGATTGGTATCATTGAGGAGAAAGCAACCTACTTGATTGGAATGCCATCTAATATCTTCAACAATCTACCATCATAAATAATGGCAGCTTTGTGTTCTATTTACAAGATCCAAAGCTAACCAAGTGCCCTAAGGTCATTTGAAACTTGTGCCTCTACTACTTGGAATAAGGCCAGCAAGTTCATGGAAAAACCACTATCTGCAAATTCTCCACCAAGTAACACACAATAATGACTTGGAGCTATGTGATCATTCCTTTTCACTTGTTAGAAGCTGGGGAATCTCTTTTAACGCCAAAATGTTTGTAATATTTGATGGTATATTCTCAGTCACATAATATTTTATAAAACCTCTGCTACAGCAGTTATCTTCTTCATCAACAGAAACAATCTCTAACAAAAGCAAAAGGGAAGTGATCACAGAGACCATGAGGATCACTCAGGCTGCAAAGTTTTTTTTGATTCTGTGGAACAACCTGACACCATATATACGATATTGTCAATGTAGTTTTCTCGATAAAAAAAAATTACTGTTTCTGAAAAAGAATGAAAACTAACATATTGTAACAATGCACTGTGTCAGCATACTCTAAGTCAAGCCCCATTATTTCCGAAGTCACCACAAATGTGAAAGGTTTTAAAAACATCCAAATCCTGATTCTACCTGTCTGACACAACCAGGTCCAAAGAAAAGAAAATTCTCAAAAGGTTTATGCTCTTAACAAGAAATCTTTTCTTTATGGCAAAAGCTTGGTTTTAACCAATGCCTTAAAAGAAATTCAAATTATTGACAGATAACTCGTCACAGCTTAAACTCTACCCCTTTTTGAATAACAATGTCATACACATACAGACACACAAAGAGACATGATACGGCACAAATATTGTAGGTGAACAGGAACCAAAAGATGAAGTTAGTGTAGCACGTTTCTGGCACAAGTCCTGAGAACAGGCGTAACAGAGATTGTTGGCTTCAGTTTCATTTCAACTCTGTGACGAGGACAGATTTTTCCCCTAACAAATAAAGAGAAACATAGAAACATGGAAGATAGGACAGGAGGAGGCCATTCAGCCCTTTGTGCCTGCTCCGCCATTCATCGTGATCATGCCTGATCATCCAACTCAATAGGCTGTTTCAAAATCTCCCCTTCCCCCACTGCATCCCTAAACCAGCCCAGTTCGTCCCCTCCCCCCACTGCACCACACAACCAGCCCAGCTCTTCCCCCCCACCCACTGCATCCCAAAACCAGTCCAACCTGTCTCTGCCTCCCCAACCGGTTCTTCCTCTCACCCATCCCTTCCTCCCACCCCAAGCCGCACCCCCATCTACCTTCTAACCTCATCCCACCTCCTTGACCTGTCCGTCTTCCCTGGACTGACCTATCCCCTCCCTACCTCCCCACCTATACTCTCTCCACCTATCTTCTTTTCTCCCCATCTTCGGTCCGCCTCCCCCTCTCTCCCTATTTATTCCAGTTCTCTCTCCCCATCCCCCTCTCTGATGAAGGGTCTAGGCCCGAAACGTCAGCTTTTGTACTCCTGAGATGCTGCTTGGCCTGCTGTGTTCATCCAGACTCACATTTTATTTTCTTGGAATTCTCCAGCATCTGCAGTTCCCATTATCTCTGAATTAATCCTTCAGACAGTTGGTGCAGACATGACAACAGCATACTGTACACATTCTGACCCTGGTTTCTCCCCATAACCTTTGATCCCATTCGTCCCAAGCACTATATCTAGCCACCTCTTGAATGCATTCAATGATTTGGCATCAACTACTTCCTGTGATAATGAATCCCACAGGCCCGCCACTCTTTGGGTGAAGAAATGTCTCCTCACCTCCGTCCTAAATGGTGTACCCCGAGTCCTCAGACTGTGACCCCTGATTCCAGTCATACCCTCCATCAGGAGCATCCTCGCTGCACCTACACTGTCTAATCCTGTTAGAATTTTATACGTCTCTATGAGATTCCCCCCTCTTTCCCCTGAACTCCAGCAAAGAGAATCCTGACCTAGTCAGTCTCCCCTCACATATCCGACCTGCCATCCTTGGAATCAGCCTGGTAAACTTTTGCTGCATTCACTTAAGAACAAGTAATTCCTTCCTCCGGAAAAAGAGACCAAAATTGCACACAATATCCTAGGTGTGGCCTCACTACGGCCCTGTATAACTGCAATAACACATCCCTGCTCCTGTACTTGAAACCTCTCACAATGAAGGCCAACATACCTTCTTTACCGCCTGCTGCACCTGCTTGCTTACCCTCAGCAACTGATGCACAAACATGCCCAGGTCCTAATGCGCTCTCCTCTCTCCCAATTTACAGCTGTTCAGGTAATAATCTGCTTTCTTGGTTTTGCTTCCAAAGTGAATAACCTCACATTTATCCAAATTATACTGCATCTGTCATTGATTTCCCCTCACATTCAACTAGGTCAGGCTATCTTTCCTCAGTTAATCCACAACTGGTAAAGTGTGTAGCTACTTTATCCTGAGAATTATCTTTCTTTAGAATCTTCTCCACAAGCAAGATTAAACTGACTAGCTGTTGGGCATGACTTTACACCATGTATTGATAAAAAATATAACATCAGCAATTCTCCAGTCTGTTGGCACCATTCTGAGTCTATGGAAGGCTGGAAAATCATAGCTGTTGCATTCACAATTTTCACTCTAATTTATTTCTATATCCTGAAATTCATTTCATTTGATCCTGGTATCTTATTCTACTCTAATTTCAGGCAATGTGTTTATTACCTCCTGATTAATAATTTAAACCATTCTTTTTTTTTCTGATTCCACCGTCACTGTGGATGTCCCACTTCCATAGCAAACAGAAATGTAATATACTTGATACACCCCTCAGCTACATGCAAATAGTCTTTAAGGCTCCACTCCTCTGTATACTACCCTTTTCCTTTTTATGTGTCCATGGGAGACTTTTGGAACCCCTTTTACGTTAATTTATTACCTCCTTAAACACACTATCTTTAATTTCCTTCTGATTTCTTAAATTTACTTTGAACCTTCTATAGTCAGCCTGGCTCTTGGTTCTAATATTCACCCAACATCTGTCAAATGTACACATTTTCTTGCACATCTTAATGTCTACCTATCTTTGCATCCAGAGAGCTCTACATTTATCTCCTCTACCTTTCCCCTCTGTGGGAATGTATCTTAATTCAAATCAAACTATTTCTTCATTAGCTGGTAATTTGTTCAGTTACAGACTTGCCCTTTTAATTTACCTAGATCAAATTCATTTTTACCCTAATGAAGTTGGCTCACTTTTGATGAATTATTCTTACTCTAAGTTGTTCCTTGTCCTTTTATACAGCCAACTAATGCCTTTTAATACAATGATCATTGTCCTCTAAATGTCCTGGCACTTGATCCATTTATCAGCCTCACTGCCAAGAACCAGGTTAAGCAGTTGGACTGGAAATATGCAGTTGTTGAAATTTTCCTGAACACTTGCTAGAAACTCTTGCCCCTCTCTACACTTTACACTACTACTATCCTAGCCTATATTTGGATAACTAAAGTCTTCTGTTGCACATACTTCATAATTCTTGCATTTTGTTCTGCAATTTAGATTCAAATTTGATACATCCAAAATATACTTCACTGTTCCAATATATAATTTTTAAGTGAAAATTCTACAATATCCATTTTCTTTTGCTGCTTGAATTAATTCTGGATTTCACATTGCTGTTATAATTTCAGTTGTGAGGCACTTTCACTAATCACCAGACATCAGTAGTAAAACATGTTTTAGAATTGACCATAATTCTTTGCAAAGTTATTTGCAATGTCAGAGATAATGAGGAATAAATTTGTTCCAGTTCCAAATAAGTTGCAGGATTTGACAGTTTCTTCTTAATGAAGTTTAGGGATTGTTGATTAGCTACTCCTCGTGATGCACTGCCACCAACTATTTTGAAAAAAAGCAACAAAATGAGAGCATGAGGGCTCTTATGATGTGATGTTAGTGTGTCTACCTCTGAACTGAAAGCTTTATTTCAAGCCCTATCTACTCTAGAGCTGTGTCATAACACATCTGAATAGGTTAATTAAAAATATAAAAATATAAACAAAATATAAAACTGAAAGGAGAGCATCTAACTATCTTGGAAAGAAGCTTGACAAGTTGTGAAGTTCTAACTACATACTGTGCTGCCAACCAGTGAAGCAACCCTGCCGTTAATTGCCTTAAATTTATATGTTTTCTGGCTTGAAATGATATCAACAGCATATGCAGCATTGTTTGCAATATTTCCACATGATAGCTAGATCTCAGCACAACATACAATCAAGCTCTTTTATTTCGATCTATGGTAACTAAAAAAGATCATAGAATCCCTACAGTGTGGCCCTTCAGTCCATCAAGTCCACGCTGAATCTTAAAGCATCCCACCGAGACCCACCCACTTAATCTCTACATCCCTGAACACTACAGGCATTTTAGCATGGCTAATCCACCTAGCATGCACATCTTTGGACTGTGGGAGGTAACTGGAACACCTAGGGAAACCCACGCAGACACGGGGCAAATGTGCAAACGCCATACACACAGTCACCCAACAGTGGAATTGAACCTGGTCCCTCGTGCTGTGAGGCAGCAGTGCTAACCACCGAGCCATCATGCCACCCATCTAATATGACCACATATGGCTTAACTTAATGTTCGCACATACTTTTAACCTGACTAAGGTGATGTGCTCTCATACCAGTGGCACATGGAATAACAAACAGCCAAAACACAATTGTCTTGCTAATGCCCTCCCACTATAGTTGGCATTATTAGTGACAAATTGCTATAATTACCTGTCCTGAAAGCAGGCCATCACTCATCTATTTTATGCATTTGTTTCATTTTACTGATAGTTTGTGTCATTGCAGAATTCAGTACTGCACATATCAGCCTTCTGCCAACAAACCCAATGTACTAGCAATTGCTTTTTATATACTTTTCAAGAAGTTTAAAAGAAAGATTCTATCTGGATGAGAGGGCAGGTCTTATGAGGAAAGGTTGAGGGAACTAAGGCTCTTCTCATTGGAGTGAAGAAGGATTGAGAGGTGACTTGATACAGGTATACAAGATTGTGAGAGGCATAGATGGAGTGGAAAGTTGGAAGCTTTTTCCCAGGGCAGAAATGACTATTATGAGGGTGCATAATTTTAAGGTGAGTGGAGGAATGTATAGGGGAGATGTCAGAGATAGGTTCTACACACAGAGTGGTGGGCATGTGGAATGTGCTGCTGGTAGTGGCAGTCGAGTCAGATACTTTAGAGACTTTTAAGTGACTCTTGGGTAGGCACATGGAGGATAGTAAAATGGAAGTTATGCAGGGTAGATTAATCCTAGTAGGATAATAGATCGGCACAGCATCGTGGGCCAAAGGGCCTGTACTGTTCTATATTCTATGTAGAATCAACAGATTCAGGAAAGATACCATCTGAAAGGGGTACTATAACAAAAGATAATTGCAACAGAAACTTCAAAAGTTAGGATGCCTTACTTCTGGCTTACGCACTTATGATGTACTGTGGCCTGTGCAGCCACGGAAGACATCAAGTAGCAATCTTTCTTTACACACACTCAAAATATTTAATTAATTGAGACCTACACTTGATTATCCTTAACCTTAAAAACAATTGTAAAGAGTGGTCATCAAGTCCAATTGGCAGCACCTCTTGCTCCAGCCGATTATAATTATCTACAGCCTCTCTTGAGCCTTTGGTGTTTTTGGACATTACGTCCATTCCTCATCCCTATATTCATTGACTATGTTAATGATTCATTTTACAATTTTTGTAACTTTTGAAAATCAGGTGGAGATATAAGGATGCAAACTATTCAATATTATACCAATGAAGATAAAGTTAATCAATCTGCTAAATAAATAACTAGTTGACACTTCTTTTGTCTCATGCTTTACTTGACTGTGCTTTCATTTTGCACTTTCATCTAATTGAAAGTAGAGAATGAGTTCATCAGGAGATACAAGTCATCTCAAGATTTCTATTTACAAATGTCAATATTTCTTTTAGCAATTCCAAGCAATTGCACAGAGTAGTGAAGAAAAATATTTTCAAGTTTTACCAGCTATAAACTGGATCCTGGACTGAAATGTCTTTCTCCCCAAAAGATTTAACAAAAAAGGAAAATTATTTCAGGGTATAAACTATCGACAGGTATATTATAATACAGGTAATGCTTTTAGCCTGAACAATAAGAGCACCTAATATCCTAACTTGAGAACTCTAGGATATTGTAATCTGGTTGTGAGTTCATGAGCATGTAAATATAATTCAACAACTTTTTATAATTGCGTAAGAATAATTATTATAAGTGAATCAATAATAAATTACAGTGCTATGATATCACTGAATATCAAAGATAGCTATGACATAAAAGTTGTACTTTATGGTTAAATATACGTTTCTGGAAAATAAATGGATATTTAATCAAATATACTTAAAGCGAACAATACATGTAATCCAGCATGATTTGTTACCTTCAGCTGGAATGTTCTGTTCTCGACAGTTTATGCATAAGTAACAATCTGTCAACATGACAGCTGCAAACTCTTCATTAAGAAAGGA
This sequence comes from Stegostoma tigrinum, assembly GCF_030684315.1. Classification (NCBI taxonomy): domain Eukaryota; kingdom Metazoa; phylum Chordata; class Chondrichthyes; order Orectolobiformes; family Stegostomatidae; genus Stegostoma; species Stegostoma tigrinum. The sequence continues at coordinate 106,758,336 of NC_081358.1, read as the reverse complement.
GCAGTTTAAATTTACATGGACAACAGCCAGGTAGGCATCATTTAATGTCCTGCAGTGTAAGGTGGAATGATGGAGAGCAGGAGCCTCATTATAATTTGGGCATCCAGGGACACCCTGAATTACAACTGTACAAGCAGTGTTTGCAGTTATATTTTTTACAGATCAAGGGATAGGTGATCCCTTGAGCTGTTACAATTCATTCTCCTCATTGGCTTTGCAGAATTATGCATCAGCCTTTTCATGGATGATCAGAAAGATCCAGTGAAAACCTGGGAGCTTCTGGAAACCCAGCTCAAGGTAAGAATTAACTGCAGGATTAAAAAACTCTTACTCGTGCTATACACACTACAACTCCAAGAGTCTATTGGCCAGTTTGTCAGGAAATGAGTGTGGCAACTTTGAAGAAGAAATGTCAGAGAGGCTCATTGAATTGGTGATCGCTTCTACACCAATTAAAGTCATTAGAAAGGCTAGTTCAGACAAGAAAATCAGGACATATTATTGTTGCACTCCTTGTGGATTGCCACAAATACAACACTGTGGTGCAGCCAGTCCTATTTTTACTGTGAAAAAGTGCTTCAATAGGCGATGCAGTTTGTTGCACATACCTAAAAGATGTCTGTAAAACGTGTGACACCAAGGTATATTGGCAATATATGTGCAGGAAATTGCATTCCAAAGGTGAAAACAAACTGCAGAATGAGACGATGCAACACAATGACATTTGCAACTGGAAAAATATTAAGAATGTTCACAAACTCAAGCACATCCATGAGGCTTAGAGTCAACTAGTGCAAAAATATTAAATGATGACCAAAAGTTTTATTGTTAATCTCATAAAATATTTCAACGGTATAAGGGGATCAAATGTTTACACAAGAAATATCCTTTCGGGAAGGAAACTGCCACCCTTAACTGGTCTAGTCTACATGTGACTCCAGACTCACAACATTGTGGTTGATTCTTAAATGCCCTCTGGGCAATTAGGGGTGGGCAATAAATCCTGCCTAGCCAGTGATGTCCTCGTCCCATGAATGAATTTTTTAAAAAATCATGTTTTTGAAGAGCCGGATAAATATACTGAAAGTTGAACTCAGCACTGGTGCTAGTGTTAACAAACTAACAATATACATCCTGAAAAACAGAAGTAATCCCAGGAAAGTCATGATTCTCCACATGGATGCATTGCCAAATGGCTTACATATGTGGCTTTTACAAGGTGAAAAAACTCTTACTTTTGGTTCAAAAATCCTGTTACCTGTGCAATCCAATGTAGAGCACAAGACATTAGCTCAAGCATTTGGCATCATTCTATTTCACATGCATGTTTGGTGACAAATGCACTGTTGAGATAAATCAGAAACCATAAAAATTAATATGCTACAAATTGCTAACGAGGGCACCACGAGGGCATCTACTCGTTAAGTGGTGTTATAGGCCAGCGCAAACCCCCTCAAAATATGTTCAGAAGCTAGTCGAGGCACGAGCTTTTTATTATTTTAAAGGTAAATCTAAGGTGTCACATTCTAGATATAATTCAAGGAGTCAAAATGCTCCACATCAAGCAAAAAACTATTATTGTGCCTTAGCTAAAATAGAGATAAACTAAAAATAAAATAATTAGCTAATGTGTAATTATATCAAAATGCTTAACAAAATAATACATACATTAACTACAACTAGCTAACTTTGCCTATATAGTAAAGCCCCATAAACAGACGCTTGCAAAGGCAAATTCAGTAAAATAAATTGTCTCACATGCAATTCAAGCAGCAGAAAGAGAATCCCAGCTTTTAGCCATAACAGAGAGAGGATAAATAGCTTCCACATTCAGCCCAAGACCCCAGCTACTCAAAAACTAAAACTAAAAATCCTGGCACTGTGGGAGCTTGGCCTGACCCATTTAGGCTGGTCCTATTGCTCCAACTTTAGCAAAAAAACAAACCTCAAGGCGTCACAAGTTGTTTACTTTATGAAATTTGAAGCACACTGCTCTTCACCACAGTCTCAAACTTTCTTCATTCAATAAAATGACCAAGTACACCTCTGAAAGCCATAGTATCATCACTGGACGAATTTCCGTGACTTGGAATTGAGATATAAGCCAGGCATTAGGATGTTTACAACAGACAAGTTGAATTGTTGCACCTTGGCCATGGCCAATGTGAACAATTACTGTATATCTACATGATCTGCAAAAGACAATTGTCCAATGATTGTCTGACAATTTTTAAGAACCACCTGAGGAGATTCATTCATTTTGGCCTTTGGAGACAAACTTAGCCTATTACAACAGTTCATTTTCAAAGAAAGCTAATGCCAAAAGCATCACAGCAGATTATTTTGCCTATATTACACAAGCAGTGAATGGATATTAAATGCATATGATAATTAGCCTAAGTAACAAACACAGAACATGCTGGAGTGTTGCTTCTTTTTATTTGTTTCAGATATCCAGCATCTGCAGTTTGCTATTCTCATTCTTACTTTAGCACACGTGTAAGTTAATTAGGAATCAGATTATTTAACAACTCGTTAATGCGGGTGAGGCGTGTTTCATGTATCAATATCTAGAGTGGAAAGGTCTTATTCATTTACATTGTCCACACCTGGATAAAAGTAGCAGCAGATTTTGTTTTAAACAATGCAGATTAACTCTGATTGGTCAAGGCATTGACCAAGGAATGAAGAAAAGATAACATATTCTGTTACATTGAAACATGTTCATTTTGCCTGCAAAGAACTGTACCTGTATATTAATACATGTAACTTTCAGCATTGCAAGTTCTTAGTATTGCATGCTGAACAGACAATCGTAAAGTGGTTAAAATAATTCAATGCACATTCAGGATCATGTAGCGCATGCACAAATGCAGAATCACACCTAATGTTGAACACTGTTTTGTGAATTTTGCTGTGCTAGTGAACTAGGAATGGTCAGACCCTTGCTGATTGCAATCTGTATTGCTTGATATGATACCTTAGTTTTTGGGATATATGGCACACATACATCACAATGGCACTGAAACTCATTTGTGTGACAGAGCATCTGTTGGTTTGATGGAAATATCCAGCTAGCAGTGAGCAACATTTATGTTCCTACTGCACAGTAGCAGTATGAAACAAACATCTTTGAACAACCAGTTTTTGAAACTCAAAAATTGTCCTGAGTGAATGATAAAAGAAAAACTATGACAAACTGTGTCTCTTTCAGAGTTATACCAATGATCATTCACTGTCAAGCAAAAATCAAGCTTTTTACAATTCAATTGCTATATATTCATGCAACCTCAACAATGAAGGGATTGCCATCTCGGACAGAATTTATCCTCAGAAGGCAATACTTAACAAAAAAAAAACATGCCTAGCACTGCATTTTTGAAGCATTCCAAAATACAGGACATTTTTCCTCAAAGACTGAAGAGAATGAAAGAGCTACACAGTGAGTAAGCAGGTAAGAAAGTACCAAAAATATGCTCTGAATAGGCAGCGCACATTAGAAATATAAATACCAGCAAAGATTTGCAAGCAACCCACATAACACAAAATCATTAAGGAAAAAAGTACCAGATTGCGAAGAAACAGAACTATTTGGTCCAAAGTACAACTCAACAATCATGGATAAAGTGAGGAAGAATACACTGGTGAACATGATTGGGTGGTAACATTGTCTTACTGCTGTTGCTCAACTCTTGTCAAACAAATATAACAGAGAACTGTGTGTACCTCGACGCATGGTTTTATGAACAGCAGCTCAGAAAAATCTGTCAAATTTCCAATACATTACTTTGGAGTTTGAAATGTTGGGCTTGTAAACACTGTTTTGCCAGTTCATACATATATATTTTTTAACTGTTAATACAAGTAAGACTGTGTATATCTGTTTGAGACTTTTTTATAGCCTCTGATAAAATGGGACATTTTGTTATGTCTCACAGTCAGTGTGTCAGTGTACCTTTAAGAGAGACTCATGATGTCATTACAGTTTCATAGTGCATGACGTCAGTGTTTAATGGTTTCATTTTCCATCTTATCTCAGGTCGCTTTAAGCATGACACTTTACTGGAAGCAAGCTCTACATTGGAATCCTAATAGCTTATTAGATCAGACTCCAATGTGTCTGAGTTTGTGATGTTCGTACTTATAGTTAGTAATAATAACATCTGTGGGATTCTTCAAAACCACAATATACACAACAAGTTTCTGGCATTATAAAAGACAGCAAAAGCATTGCTCTATCTTTTAGAGGAAAATCCACACCAAAAGCTATCAAGAATACGGAGTTAATGTGGCCTAATGGAATTAAGGATATTATCAGCTGATCAAAGATGAATAATGTATTAACTAGGCTGATTGATATAGATTTTCAATCTTTGCCTAAAACTAACAATGTAGATGTCTCAATTTTCATAAGAAGAGACTGGTTGGCAAGACTATTTTTAAACTCAGGTAGTAGGCTGCATGGTAGTTTAGATTTCAGTTTATACATGGTTCTTTCTTTCAATCGATATGTGTAGACATTCTAATCCTTTACTTGTCAGCACACAATTTTTCACCATTTCACTGTACTGAGGTCAAAAAGTCACAGGCTAGAGAGTGCAAGATTGCTACATGGATTTTTGTTGCTCTCTAGCAAACTGTAGGGGAAACATGGTTGATTTGCAGCACATGCTAAACAGAGATTATTGTAAAGCAGCTTACTGTTCCCGGAAATTATCCAATTTAGAAGGTGACTAAATTCATACGATTGATATGAACAAAGATGGAGGAACGATCCAGGCTCTGAGATTGGATATTATATCAAAGCTATTAAAGTTATCATTTTATACAATTCATATAAAAGGGGGCAACATGAAAGTGCTTCCTATGGCCAGCTGTGACCCAGCTTTCATGTCAGTTGGCTTGACAGATTTCTGATAAATGGTCAGTGTATTCATAATGATCAGTTCCGAAACAACTGATCAGACAATACTCCCTCAAAATGCATTAAGCCTAGAGCCCATCTTTTTCCAATTTTTAAAGTCAAGTGTAAGGCATTGCATTCCAGACACAATTCAGTTAGTTATACTACCAGGCTTCAAGATTAGAGATAATAAAATGTGAGGCTGGATGAACACAGCAGGCCCAGCAGCATCTGAGGAGCACAAAAGCTGACATTTCGGGCCTAGACCCTTCATCAGAGAGGTTTCTGATGAAGGGTCTAGGCCCGAAATGTCAGCTTTTGTGCTCCTGAGATGCTGCTGGGCCTGCTGTGTTCATCCAGCCTCACATTTTATTATTTTGGATTCTCCAGCATCTGCAGTTCCCATTATCACAGGCTTCAAGATTAGATTCACTACAGTGTGGAAACAGGCCCTTTGGCCCAACAAGTCCACACTGCCCCTTGAAGCATCCCACCCAGACCCATCCCCCTATAACCCACACACCCCTGAACACTATGGGCAATTTAGCATGGCCAATCCACTGAGCCTGTGCATCTTTGGACTATGGGAGGAAACTGAAGCACCTGGAGAAAACCCATGCAGACATGGGGAGAACATGCAAACTCCACACAGACAGTCACCTGAGGCTGGAATTGAACTCAGGTCCCTGGTGCTGTGAGGCTGCAGTGCCTACCACTGAGCTACCATGCCACCACTTTTTTCAAGCAAAAAAAATCTATAATTAAAATATAGACAAAATCAGAGTTTAAAAAAAGCTTAACTGCAACTCTATTCAAAAACTTAACAAGATAACATATATATGTTAATTACCAGCGATTAGTTCTTCCAAGACAGTAACATCCCATAAACATACCCTTGCGAGAGGCATTTTCAGTAAAACGATTGTTTCACATAAGATTCAGAGATAGTGGGAACTGCCGATGTTGGAGAATTTTGAAGGGTCCAGACCTGAAATATCAACTTTCCTCCTCCTCTGATGCTGCTTGGCCTGCTGTGTTCATCCAGTCTACACCTTGTTGTCTCACATGTGATGTTTCTTCAGTTCAGGAGGAAAGAACATCAAGAGAAAATTCTGAGAGACAGAAAGAATGAGAGAGAGAGAGTGAGAGAAGGAGAGGGAACTCAAGTGCTTTGTTGTAGCAGGGAGAGATGTATAGCAGCTTCCACATCCTGCTTCAAGACCCCCCGAGCTACTGAAGGTTAAGCTAAAATTCTGGCTGTGTGGGACTTTGACCTCACCCATTCACATTGCATCTACTGTTCCAACTTTTAAAAACAAAGCCCCCAAGGCCTCAGAATCTGTTTACTTTATTGGCTTGAATAGACTCCTCAGTGCTTCAACCTGTCTTCATAAAAGAAAACAGGACAAAATACATCCCTTAAATCCATAGTATTGTCATGCCTAAGAAACACAATTGTTTTACTATAGACTTTCCTTTTTTTGCATACATCATTCTGTATTCAACAACATTTTATCACACTGAATTGCAATGACCTGCGTTAAAGAGCATTCACTCTGTGTTTCACATTATTTGTTCAGTCATTTTTTGACTTCTGGAAGTGACCTACTCAAGTCATTGGTGGTCAAATGAAATCACACTGCACTCTAAAATCAACTACCAGAATGTATTTTTCTTTAAAGCACTCAGCTGTGATCAATAAGATCTTAGTAATTTGCAAACAAAGATTGCTCAGCCTGGAAATGATCAAGGGAAGAAAAAGTGCAGAGATCAGAAGAGTCTCTAGGTCCCAGCTGTGAGTGTGATTATTTAGCATAGTCAAATCACTTCATTCATCACAATAGTGTCCTTAATATTAGTGATATTTGTTGATGTAATTTCGGATAATCATTCTCTTCACCTCTCTCTTCTCTTCCATGCACCCTCCCCTACTCCTTTCCCTTATTTCTACCAGTTCCGTCCCCTCCCTCTTCTCTCCATCCTTGCCTGCCTTGTCCTCTCCCCTCCTCATCTGTTTCCCACCACACATTCTCCCCTAACACCACCTACACACATGCACCTCTTTCCTCTGTTTTCCACTGTTCTCTCCTCAGATGAGACTGCTGATTAGATTCAGACATTGTACTAATTGCAAGAGACAGTAAGAACTGCCTGCTGGAGTCTGAGATAACACAGTGTGGAGCTAGAGGAACACACCAGGCCGGGCAGGATCAAATGAGCAGAAAAGCTGACGTTTTGGTTTGGGACACTTCTTCAGAAATAGAGGAAGGGAAAATGAGCTCAGAATTAAATACAAAGGAGGGGTGGGGTTGGGGAAGGTAGCTGAGGATGGCGATAAGTAAGTGCAGGTAGGCAGGCGTGGGGATTGGTCAGTGAGGTGCGAGGAGGGGATAGGTGGGAGAGAAGACGGACAGGTTGTGTCAGGTCAAGGATGTGGAGATGAGAAGGAGCGTTGGTTATGGGATGAGGCCGGAGGTGAGGAGGTTATGAAACGGGTAAAGCCCACATTGAGACCATTGGGTTGTAGGCTCCCAAGGTGGAATATGAGGTGCTGTTCCTCCAGTTTCCAGGTGGCATCGTTGTGACACTGGAGGCGGCCCAGGTTGGACGTGTTGCCCAGGGGCCAGGAGGGGAAGTTGAAATGGCTTGTGACCATAAGGTGTTATTGTTTGTTGTGAACAGAGCGCAGGTGCTCTACAAAGTGGTCTGTGAGTGTCCACTTGGTCTCAACAATGTAGTGGAGGCCACATCAGGAGCAGCGGATGCAGTAGACCACATTATCAGATGTGCAGGTGAACATCTGCCTGATGTGAAAGGTTTGTTTGGGGCTTGGGATGGACATGAGGGTGTAGGTGTAGGGGCAAGTGTAGAACATCCCGCAGTTGCAGGGAAAGGTTCTGGGGGTATTGGGGCTAGTGGGGAGTGTGGAGCCGTCGAAGGAGTCATGGGAGTGTACTGATTGCAAGTTCTGATTTGGAGCCTCATGTTAACAATGCAGTGTTGGCAGATTGGCTGAGGTCTAGTTGTGGGTAAGTGACTTTGGGAAGCTGACGGAGCCTGAGGGTGGAAAGTTGGGCGATTGTGGAACATGGGGGAAGATGAGGAATCAGTTGGGGGGTTTGGGTGGGGAGGTTGTTAAGCATTGAGTACGCAAAAGGAGTAAAGTGAATCCCAAATGTTTATAGAGAATGGTATGAACTTCAAGCCTGAGGAAAGGTTCGAACATTCAGGGGAGGGACTTTTGATTTTGAAAGACCAGCACTGATCACAAGAGCCTGAGAAGGGGGACATGGGGCATAATGGCTGCGAGGAGCCAGAAGATGCTATGGTGGATCCTGCTGGTGGTTGGAAAGAAGTGGTCCAATGGTTGTAATCGAGTGCTGAGGTAGTATTTGCCTCGATAGGTCTAATGGTGATCTATGAGTTCCATGATGGTCAGAGTGAAAAGCGGTGAAGGATCAGCAAAGGTATATATAGGATATGGCAGGTTGAATATCTTATGTAATCTGTGGGCTTCAAAGAAACATATTGTTCCAGAAACCATGTCGGAAATTCATTTATCTTGTACATTCAAAGCTTCTTGCTTGCTTTCAGCTGCCAAGTTTATGAACTTATGGAATAGGAACAGAAGCCAACAATATTGTCCTTAGAATCCGCTGTACTATTCACTATCATTGTCTTGTCTTCATCTTGCCTTCTTCCCATGTCATTTTCCTGAAACAACAAAAGTCAATCTGTCTATCATTGAACATGGTTCATATTGAGATGTGATTATTGGTATCAAAGCCAAGATTTGTTTCTCATTCTTAATTGATCTTGAGGAGATTGCAGTGAGCAACCTTTTGCATTAGTACAGCCAGGTGGTTTAAGGACTCCCTCCCCAACCCCACAATAGAAGGTGAAGGAGAGAATCCTGGGATTTTGACCCAGCAACAGTGAAACAATGGCAACATTGTTCAAAGTAAAGATGGAAAGTGTTCATTTTGTATTTCCAGGTGATAGAAGTACTGTGGAATATACATATGCTAGACCTTTTGCAACTGTCTGGGGTAAAGCATTCCAAAAAAAAAACTTTACAACATATGAGCGTATGTCTTTGTCTTTCTCCTAAATGATTGACCCTTTGCCCTGAGATTGTGTCCCTGTGATTTAGATTCCCCATCCAGGGAAAAAAATCTCTCAGTATCAACATTGCCAAACCCATTTCAAAATCTTGTATTTCAATGAGAGCACCTGTCTGAGGATTAATAAGGCAAATTAACATTTCAGGATTAATTTAGTTTATTCATACTCATAAAAAGAATATTAATTGATTCATCTCACGTAGCATTCTGCTTAACAGTAATCAATATTGTATCGTAGCAATCTATTACACGTGACTCTGTTTAGCCTCACTTGACAAAGAAAAGCATCATGGAATTTTCTACCTACCAGAGTCCCCTGTGTAGTTTATTTCTATTTCATGATGTGACAACATGCAAACTTCAAGCTGAATGTTATGAGTTAACATCATTCCAGCTCATTAATTTCTTATCAGCAAACCAAGAAGGCAAATAAGGAGTTACTGACATAAAACAACATGTCACAGGTGTGCTCTGCACTGACTTGTTTTAATTTGTCTTAGAAGTCAAGCAAATATATACAACTGAATTCAACCTCTACATTTTCAGTCTCGGCCCGAAACATCAGCTTTCCTGCTCCTCTGACATTGCTTGGCCTGCTGGGTTCATCCAGCTCTACACCTTGTTATCTCAACCTCTATATTAGTCAGCTTTCTAATAATATAACATTTGAGAAGCATTCACATGATCACTCAAACTGCCAAGGCAAACAAAGCTGGAGTCAATTTTGCCAAGTGCTGGAAAATGGGACTAAATTAGAAAGATTCGAGATGACTGGCATGGACATCATGTTTAGTAATTGATCCTCCACCCATTTTATTCTGTAACACCTAATGCCATAAGCCCTGAGCATGTGCATTAACATTTTGTGTGATCCCTTTCATAATGACCTTTTGTAAACCCAAGTAAATTGTCTGCTGACTCCCATGCATCTAGCCACATTTTTTTTCTAAAAGAAAAACCCGAAATAAATTTCTTAAACATAAGTTCCCATTTGTAAAATCATGTTGCCTCTGCCTGATCATACTATGATTTCCTAAGTCTAGGTTCAAGACTGCAAGATCACAAGATCTTAAGAAATGAGAACAGTAATAATTAATTGCACCTCTCAAACTTGCTCTGCTTCACGACAAGGTCATTACTGATCTAACTGTGACCTTAACTTCACTATCCTGCCTGTCCACTGTAACCCATAAATCAAAGCTGTGTTCAGGGAGGAAACCCTGGAGAGAGACAATAAGAATTGCGGATGTTGAAAGCCAAAGTCAATAAATGCGGACCAGGACTGACACAACAGTTCGGATGGCTCCAGAGGGGCAGGGAAGTCCACATTTTAGGCAAAGGAACTTTGTCACGGCTAGGGATGGGGAGTGTAGCCCAGAAATAAATAGAAGGAAGAGGTTGGGGCTGGGAAAAGTTCAGTGGGACGGTGATACGTGGATTCAGGTAAAGGTTATAATGATTAACCAGTGTGAAGAGTGGAGCAGATTGGCAAGTAAGAAGATGGACAGGTTAGATCAGGCCAGCGAGGCAGGACATTGGATAAGGCTGAGTGTGGAGGGATTTTGAAGCTGGTGATTTCAATATTAAGGTCCTTGGGCTGTAAGCTCCCAAGACGAAATATCAAGTGTTGTTCCTCAATTTTACGTTTGGCCTCACTCTGACAGTGCATATATCAGAGCCTTTTTGTAGGATTCACGGATCAGTCCCTCTTCCGCAATTACACCAGCACAATCTTTCTCCATTATACAGATGGCTGTATTGGCGCAGCCTCATGCTCTCACGAGGAGCTTGAGCTGTTCATCAACATCACTAAAACCTTCCAGCCCACCCTCAAATTCATCTGGACTATTTTTAACACCTCCCTCCAGTTCCTGGACCTCTCCATCTCCATGTCTGGAAACAGACACACCATTGGTATCCATTTCAAACCCACCGACTCTCACAAATGCCTGGACCACACCTCGTCTCACCCTCCATCCTACAAAAATGTGATCCCCTGTTCCTAATTCCTCTGCCTCTGCCACATCTGCTCCCATGATGAGGTGTCTACTCCAGGACATCCCAGATGTCTTCATACTTCAGACACCTTAGTTCCCCCTGCTCTGTAATGAAGGCTGTCCTCAACTGCATCTCCCCTATTTCCTGCACTTATTGCGTCAAACCCTCAACAATAATAGAGACCCCTAGTCCTCACATACCACCCCACCAACCTCAGCATCCAACTCATTTCTATCACCTACAATTAGACCCCACCACCAGCAAGATATTTCCTTCCCTATCCCTGTCCACTTTTCACAGGGACCATTCATTTTGTGACTCTCTCGTCAGCCCTATGCTCTCTACCAATCTCGCTACCACACCTCTTACCTTTCCCTGCAACTGCAAGAGGAAGAGAGACAACACTGCCCCTACGCCACCCCTCTAACCTCTTTCCAAGGCCCAAACAATTCTTCCAGATTCGGCAGAGATTCACCTGCACTTCATCTGACCTGATTTATTGCAGCCATTGCTCCTGATGTGGCCTCATTTATATCAGGGAGACCTATTGCTGACTAGATGACCAGTTTGTAGAGCATCCGCACTCTGACTACACCAAACAACCCAATCTCCATTACCCCTCCCACCTCTCTGATGACAAGTCCATCCTTGGCCACTTCCACTGTCAGGATGAGGCCAAATGTAAACTTGAGGAACAACACCTGATATTTTGCCTTGAGAATCTACAGCCCAAGGACCTTAACGTTGTCTTCAAAAGCTTCAAAATCCCTCTACTCCCATCATTATCCCATATCTCGCCTCCCTGACCTGACCTCACCTGTCCATCTTCTGCCCCACCCTTCTCACTGACCAATTGCCATAACCCCTTTCCTGCATCCACTTATCATGACCCCACCTATGTGCCCCCAGTGCCACCCCATCCCTCTTTTTATTTTCCAAGCTCCCCTCCCCTTCCTCAGTCCTGACAAAGGTTTTTGGCCTGAAATGTTGATTTTCCTGCTCCTCTGATGCTCTCTGACCTGCTGTGTTTGTCCAGCTCTGCATTTGTCGACATCCTGCTGGAATCTCATCACAAAGCATTATAGGTGGAGCTCAGGAATTGGAAGGGTACAATCACAATGCTGGGTTTGCTTCACAGATCTCCCAGCTGCCAGCAGGAGAGAGAGAGGATGAGAAATGTAGTCAGATTCTGAAAAGATATGAGATTAACAGCATTGGTGTGGTGAGTGATTTTAACTTCCCCCATATTGACTGAGATTACCGCAGTGCTTGGAGTCTGGATGGGAAAAAATTTGTTACTTGCATTCAGGAAGATTTTTTGAAACAGTAGGCGGACAGTCCAATGAGAGAAGGGGCCATACTAGACCTGGTATAAGGAAATAAGCCGGACCAGGTGATCAAAGTTTCAGTGGAGGATTATATTAGGAATAGGCACCATAAATCTGTAAGTTTTTAGATACTTATGGATAAGGACAAGGGTGGGCCTTGGATGAAGGTGTCAAATTGACGAAGGCTACCTATATTCGAATTAAGCAAGAATTGGAGAAAGTGGATTGTGAGTCGTTGTTTGAGGGTAGATCAACAAATGACATTTGGGAGTCTTTTAAAGACCAGTTGATTACTGTGCAGGACAGGCATATTCCTATGAAAATGAAGGAAAGAAATGGCAGTATTGGGGAATCTTGGATGACAGGGGTAATAATCAGCTTAGTCAAAATAAAAGCATCCCTAAAATCTAAGCAAATAAAAACAGACAAAACCCTTGAAGAGTATAGAGAAAGTAGGAAGGATTTCAAACGGAGAGTTAGGAGGGATAAAAGGAGCCATGACATTCCCTCTGCCAGCAGGGTTAAGGATAATACCAAGGTATTTTATACATATACTAACAAAAAGAGGATAGCTAGGGAAAGAGTACACCCGCACAGGAATAAAGGATGGAGGCAATGTGTGAAGAAATGGGTCTGAATATTTTACATCGATATTCAGTAAGGCACTTGATGAGATTATGTCAGGCTGGTATAAAAGGTCAAGTCTAATGGGATAAAGGGTGAGCTGGCTAGATAGATTCAGAACTAGCTTAGTCACAGAAGTCAGAGAGTAGACATGAAATAGAGATCAGTACCTAGTGGTATTGTGCAAGGATCAGTGCCAGGACATTTGTTGTTAGTAATACATATAAATGATCTGGAGAAAAATGTGTATGATCTGAATAGTAAGTTTGTAATGATGCCAAAACTGGAGGAATAGCAGATAGTGAGGAGGATTGTAACAGGATACAGTTTGATATAGAGTATGCTGCAGGTTTGGGGAAAGAAAGGCAGAAGGAGTTTAATCTGGACAAATGTGAGGTGATGTATTTTGGAAGATCAAATTCAGATGTGAATTATACAAAAGATGACAGGACCCTTAGGGGCATTGACATACAGAGGAATCTGGGCGTATAGGTCACAGATCTCTGAAAGTAGCAACACAGGTGTATAAGGTGGTCAGAAAGGCATACAACATGCTTGCCATCATCGGCCGGGTCACTAAGCATAAAAGTTGTTAAATTATGTTGTAGCTGTATAAAACTTTAGTTAGGCCACATTTTGAATTTTGTGTGCCGTTCAGGTCGCTGAACTATAGGAAGGACATGGATGTTTAGGAGAGGATGCAGAGATGGTTTACTATAATGTAGCCTGGTCTGGAGAATTTTAAGTATGAGGAAAGGTTAGGCAAACTTGAAATGTTTTCATTGGAACAATGAAGGCTGAGTGGCAACCTGATAGAGATCTACAAAATTATAAGAGGCATAGTGAATGGCTTTTTCCCAGGGTAGAAAAGCCAACTACAAGAGGGCACAGGTTCAAGGCGAGAGGGACAAAGTTTAGGGGAGAAGTGCAGGGAATTTTTTTCTCACACAGAACACAGTGAGTGCTTGAAACACACTGCCAAGGGATGGGGTGGAAGCAGACATGTTAGCAACATTTAGGGCTTATCTCACAGTTACATGAATAGGAGGCAAACATGGGGTAGAAACCGCATATGGGCAATTAGTCATGGGCCTAAATAAGGGTTATGAATTGGAGCAGTCTTGGTGGGCTGAAGGGCCTGACTCTATGCTGTATCTTTCTTTGATCTTTGTTTTTTGCCTGTCAATCAAAAATCTGCCTTGGTCAGGCTTGAATACACACAATTACACAGCCTCCACTGTTGTCTCTGGAACAGAATTCCAAAGATTTTCAACCCTCTGAGAGAAGAAATTGCTCTTCACCATGTAAAATGGGAATCAATTATCTTTGAACACGGCTGCCTGGTTGTAGGATGCTCTATGAGAGGCAAAATACTCTCAGTATCTATGCCAGGAAGCTCCTTCAGAACGTTGTATGATTAGATAGTATCACCTCTCATTCTTTTCAACTTTCATTCAAATAGGCCCAAATTTCTCAAACTTGCCTCAAAAAGCAACTCTTTCAATCCAAGAATCAGCCTAGTGAATTCCTCTGAACTGTTTCCAGGACCTGTCATTGACAAATGAATCCAAAGCTGTACACTGTATTATATTTTTGGTCTTACCAATTCCTTTTACAATTGCAACGTAACATCTGTACTTCTACACTTCATTCCTTTTGCAATCAAGGCCAACACTCTATTTATCAACTTAAATTTGGATCTACTGGCTTGTTAAATTTTTGTGAATCATACCTGCCTCTTAACAGGAACATTCTGCAGTCTCTTTCTAGATAAATAATTTTCTGCTCTGCTATTCTTCCTGATAAAGAGAGCAGCCTTACATTTTCTGATATTTTACTTCATCATTCTGCAGTCTCTTCATTATCTCTACACAACTTGTTTTTCTACCTATCTTTGCACTGTCGGCCAATGTGGCTGTAATAGTTGGTCCTTTTATTCAAGTCATGAATATAGATTACAAATAGTTGAGATCCTGACACCAGTACCTGCGGTACTCCATCAGCTGCAGATAGCCAGCCTGAAAATGGCCCAACTCCATTTCTTTCCTTCATTCTTTCATGAAATATGGGCATCACGAACAAAGCTTGCCCTTGAACTCAGTCTCGCTCAGCCACTTTAGTGTGTGCTTCCAGAGGTGAGGTGAGAGTGTCTGCTTTTGATGTCAAGGCCGTATTTGTCTGAGTGTGACATCAAGGAACCCTATCAAAACTAGAGTGGGGCAGCACGGTGGCTCAGTGGTTACCACTACAGCCTCACAGTGCCACGGACCCAGGCTCGATTCCAGCCTCGGGCAACTGTCAGTGTGGAGTTTGTGCATTCTCCCCGTGTCTGCGTGGGTTTCCTCTGGGTGCTCTGGCTTACTCACACAGTCCAAAGATATGCAGGCTAGGTGGATCGGCCATGCTAAATTGCCCGTAGTGTTCAGGGGTGTGTGAGTTACAGGGTGTTTTAAGGGGCGGTGTGGACTTGTTGGGCCGAAGGGCCTGTTTCCACACTGTAAAGAATCTAATCTAGAGCCAATGGGAATCAAGGAGAAAACTACCTGCTGCCTGGAAGCCATACCTGGCATACCGGAACATGTACTCTTGACTTCTATTGGAGACAACATTTATCAGGAATAAGCAGTGAAATGGAGTTGACACCACATCAGATCATCTGTGATCTTATCAAATAGTACATAATTTATATGCTTGTATGTCTCACACACACACACACACACACACACACACACACACACACACACACACAGTTAACTGCACCACCTGTTTATATCCATGAAGATGAGCCAGGTCACTTGATGCATGTTTGGATGTGCACCTTGATGATTTTCAAGACTAACTCCAACAGTTGGAATGGTGCTGTCATGGACAACATGACCTGAAAGGGGTTACTTGTTTGTGATGACTTATCCAAGAAATTTTATTACTGGCTAGGATAGAAAACACATTATAGAGAATATTACAGTCCAGGAAAAAAAAACTGAGGAAAGTCAGCGTCAGCTTGGTGCAGAATCCACTCTTTTTTGAGTCTGTTATATTTACATATTACACTTCCCAAAGAGCTGCTGCTGCTTGTGGAAATCAGTAGTAACATGGCTGATCCTAGCAGATGGAAAATTTCCAGAGAATTAAATTAAACCTTCAATCTCTTTTTTTCCCAGCACCAAAAAAAATGTCCTATAAAGAAAAATTGCTCTGGCCATTATTTTTCTTAAATGATTATGTAAAATAATAAATTAACGCCTGAAAATGTTCACATATTATGCTGACTGCAGCAGAGATTGTGTTTACATATTTCATTGACAGGAACTATGTGAGCTGTTTGCAACAAAGCGTATTTTTTCTTCTTGAATTGCTTGTTCGCTGTGTTTATTAATTAATTGCTGTACTTGAGAAAGAAGTCACCAAGAAATTAAAAAGGCCACTACTGCCGATTAAGCCAAATCATCTGTTAAAGTTCTGGATCTTGAAATGACTAGCAATCTGTACATCCCTCAACTGAATTACTTCGACTCTTAATTTCACCATACTTCAAGCAACTCATAATTCACATTGCCACAGAACAGAAGGAACCCATACACTAATGCCCTTTGCATAGGGCAGAATGTTCTTATCTTTAGTTCAATTGTTTCTTTTCAGTGCCATTCATGATTTTCAGCCTGCCATGCCTCAGAACACATTTTTCTGAATTAATTTGACACTCTCCACCTCACTCCATATGCATCTGGGCTCTTGGGTGCATTTCTTGGGCAAATGTGTCACCAGACGTGTGCGGAATATTCTGACTTTCATACTTTTTGTATCATATACAAAACTGGCCTTCCCAATGTGGTGCTTCAACATTTTTGCCAAATACATGGCTAAGAGGAAAGGAGTCAGCAGTGTGGATCTTGCAGCTGCTCCTGGGATTAAAGATTTATAATAAATTTTTTGCACTTTTACAGTTATTATAATCATTATAGTTTTACTAATATGAGACGTTTTATTCTATTTTGTTTTATTAACATTCAAAAGAATTTTAAAAATTCAGAATTTTCTTTTCAGAATGTCTCATCTTAAATTTTTTTTAAGGGTCGCCAGTGAATGGCTGAGTTTTTTATTCTTAATTCAGAAATTTAAAAAAAAACATGTGTTTTAGAGTTTTGCTTTAATGGAAAAGGTTTGTTTTGAAGAGAAAGACAAGTTTTTTTAAAAAAATAAGGAGTTGTGTTTTCAGTCTGGACAGTCCTATATGTTGTCAGCTCTGCAGAAAATTTTTTTGCTTTGGGGGAGTTTATTGAAGAAGAATCGTTTTTATTCAGTTAATCAGTTAAGTGGTTGATTTTATTTATCTTTTATATATTTTATACGTATCAAAAGTAAAGGTAGTTTATTTTGTTTACAAAGTGTTATTGAAACATCCTTTTCTTTAGGCTTCATGTTATGAAAGTGACGTATAAGATACGGACAGAGATGGCTCGTAGTTTTGGAGAAGTTATTACACAGCAAGATCAGTCAAATAGATGGGTGACTGTCAGGAAAGGCAAGAAGGTAGTACAAAAATCACCTGAGGATATTCTTCTATTAACCAGATACTCAGTTTTTGAAACAGTTGAAGGGGTTAGTCTCTCTGAGGAAAATGGAAGGGCCGCTCAATTATTAGACACTCAGAATGGTTCTTAAGTTATACAGCATTTAACAAGAGTTAGTAGAATTACTGTTATAGGGGATTCTCCTGTCAGGGGCATAGACACGCGATTCTAAGGCTGTGAGTCTAACTTTAGGATGGTTTGTTGCTTTCTTGGTGCGAGGATTAAGTACGTTTCTAAACATTTCAAATATATTCTTAAAGGTGAGATTGACAAGCCAGGAAATATTGTACACATTGGTAGGAATTACATTTTTTACAGATAAGATGAAAGCAGCACAGAGTGAACTTAATCAATTAGTTGAAGATTAAAAAATAGAACGTTAAAAGTAGTCATCTCTGGTTTACTCCCTGTGCCAAATTCAAACGAGAGAGAAACAAAAGGTTAAAAGGGATAAATCAACCGTTGAAGAGTTAGTATGTTGTTCAGGGTTTCATATTTCTCGACAATTAGGATGGAAAAGACCTGTTCAAAAAAGCAAAGGGTCAGTATCTTAGCAGGGAGATTTGCTCATTTTACGAAGGGAGACTTGTACTGATAGACTGGGAGAGTGGAGGAATTCTAGGCAGCAGTGCAAATAGAAGGATTGATGGGGCGGGTCCTGAATGTGAGGGGAGTACATCAATTAGTAAAGAAAGACAAGAGACAGTCAGAGTATGTAGTAACTTTGAAGAACTAAATTGCATTTATTTCAATGGCAGGGGACTTACAGGTAAGACAAATGAACTCAGGGCATGTTTAAGAACACAGGATTGGATGTCATACCTGTCACACAAACTTGCCTGAGACATTGACAAGACTGACAGTTCAATGTTCCCAACTTTAGATGCTTTAGGAAGGATAGAAAAGGAGGCAAGAAAGGAGGGGGAGATGGCATTTTTGATTAAGGAATACATTACTGCTGTAACGAGAACAGATATTTCTGAAAAGTTGCCCAATGAAAGTGTATGTGCAGAAATTATTTATCAAAATTCACTGGACTCTGGAGTGGTTCCTGCAGATTGGAAAACAGCCAATGTGACACCACTGTTTGAAAAAACGAAGTGGGCAAAAAGCAAGTAACTAAGGGCCGGTTAGCTTAACTTCAGGGAAAATGCTTGATTCTATCATTAAGAAAGAAAGAGCAAGACATCTGGATATAAATTCTCCCATTGGGAATACCCAGCATGGGTTCATGAAGGGTGGGCCATGTTTAACTAATTTGGTGGAATTCTTTGAGGACACTTCTTCCATGGTGTATAATGGGGAACCTGGGGATGTGATGTATCTAGATTTCCAGAAGGCATTTGACAAGGTGCCAGACCAAAGGCTGCTACATAAGATAAAGTTGCACAGTATTACAGGTGATGTATTGGCATGGTTAGAGGATTGGTTGACCAGTAGAAAGCAATGAGTAGGGGTAAATGGGTGTTTTCCTGGTTGGCGGTCAGTGGCTAGTGGTGTGCCTCAGGGATCAGTGTTGGGACTGCAACTGTTTACAATTTACACAGATGATTTGGAGTTGGGGACTAAGTGTGGTGTGTCAGAATTTGCAGATGACACTAAGGTGAGAGGTAGAGCAAAGTGTGCAGAAGACACTGAAAGTCTGCAGAAGGATATAGATAGTCTACGTGAGTGGGCAAAGGTCTGACAGATGAAGTACAATGTTGATAAGTGTGAGGTCATCCATTTTGGTAGGAACAACAGCAAAATGGACTGCGTATAAAATGGTAAAAAATTGCAGCATGCTGCTGTGCAGAGGGACTTGGGTGTCCTTGTGCATGAATCGCGAAAAGTAGGATTTCACGTGCAGCAGATAATTAAAAAGGCAAATGGAATTTTGCCGGTCTTGGCTAGAGGGATCGGGTTTAAAAATAGGGAGGCTATGCTGTAGCTGTATAGGGTTCTGGTCAGGCCACACCAGGAGTACTGTGCGCAGTTTTGGTCTCCTTACTTAGAAGCGAGATACTAGCACTGGAGGGGGGGGCAAAGGAGATTCACTCAGTTGATTCCAGAGTTGAGAGGATTGGTTTATGAGGAAAAACTGAGTAGATTGGGATTATACTCATTGGAATTCAGAAGAATGAGGGGAGATCTTATAGAAACACATATGATTACAAAGGGAATGGATAAGCTGGAGGCAGGGAGGTTGTTTCCACTAGCAGGTGTAACTAGAATTAAGGGGCACAACCTCAGAATAAAGGGATGCAGATGTAGGACTGAGGTCAGGAGGAACTTTTTCAACCAAAAGATTGTGAATCTCTGGAATTCCCTGCCCAGCGAAGCAGTTGAAGCTACGTCGCTGAATGTGATTAAGGCAAAGCTAGATAAAGTTTTGAACAGTAAAGGAATTAAGGGTGTGTAAGTGGAGCTGAGTCTCAAAGAGATCAACCATGATCTTTTTAAATGGCGGGGCAGGCTCGAGGAGCCAGGTGGCCTACTCCTGCTCCCAGCTCTTCTGTTCTTTGTTTAATGTAAATTAGAAGTAAGAATGATGTGGTTGTACTATAGCACCCCCGCCAATAGTAAGATAGAAATTGAGAAACAAATGTGTAGGAACATCTCAAATATATGTTAGCATAATAAGGTTGCAATAATGGGGAATTTTAATTTTCCAAACAGTGAATGGGACTACTATAGTGTTAAGGGTTTGGTTGGTGAAGAATTTGTCAAATGTGCTCAGGATTTTTTTCTGTATCAATGTGTGGAAGCCCCTAGTAGTGAAGGAGCATAACTAGACTTTCACTTGGGCAATAAGGCAGGGCAGGTGACTGCATTAAAAATGTGTGAACACTTTGGGTCTAGCAATCATATTTCGATCAGTTTCAGAATGGTTATGGAAGGGGATAAGCTTCCATAAAGTTAAACATTTCAATTGGAGCAATACAAAGTTTAATGGCATAAGACAAGAACTTTCAAAATTGATTGGAGCAAATCATTGGCAGGTAAAAGACCGTCTGACAAGTGGGAGGTGTTTGAGAATGTGGTGATAAGAGTCCAGAGGCATTTTGTTCCTGTTAGAGAGAAGGGGTAAGGCTGGTGAGATTAAGGAACAATGGATTAATAAAGATATCGAGGTTCTAGTCAAGAATACAAGAGAATTTTTTTAGCTTTAGACAGCTTGTTCAATTGAATCTCTTCATCAATATAAAGTATGGCGGGACATTCTTAAGAGAGACATCGTAAGGGAAAGAGAGAACATGAGGTAGCATTGGCAGATAAGGTTAAGCATAAGACCATAAGATATAGGAGTGGAAGTAAGGTCATTCGGCCCATCGAGTCCACTCCACCATTTAATCATGGCTGATGGGCATTTCAACTCCGCTTACCCGCACTCTCCCTGTAGCCCTTAATTCCTTGTGAGATCAAGAATTTACCAATCTCTGCCTTGAAACGTCCCGGCCTCCACTGCGCTCCATGGCAATGAATTCCACAGGTCCACCACTCTCTGGCTGAAGAAATGTCTCCTCATTTCCATTCTAAATGTACCCCCTCTAATTCGAAGGCTGTGCCCACGGGTCCTCCTCTCCCCACCTGATGGAAACAACATCCCAAAGTCCACCCTTTCTAAGCCATGCGGGGTACAATAGCCCTGAGAGTCTGGATGAACACAGCAGGCCAAGCAGCGTCAGAGGAACAGGAAGGCTGACGTTTTGGGTCTGGAAGGGCTCATCCAGTTCAACACCTTGTTATCTCAGATTCTCCAGCATCGGCAGTTACTGCTATGTCTGAATAATGGTACAGGGTTGTTTTTCGGACTGAGGCTTGTGACCAGCAGTGTTCCACAGGGATCAGTTCTGGGTGCTGTTTTGTTTGCCATTTATAGACTAGGACTTTTTTCACTGGAGCATAGGAGGTTGAGAAGCGATCTGATAGAAGTTTATAAAATAATGAGAGGTATAGTTAGAGTTGATGGCAGTTGTCTTTTCCCTAAGATGGGGAATTTCAAGACCGGGGGCACATTTTAAAGGTCAGACAAGAGATGTTTAAAAAAGATATAAGTGGCAAATGGAATCTGTGGGTAGTTTGCATGTGCAATGAATTTCCTGATGAAGTGGCAGATGTAAGTACAATTACAATATTTAGAAGACATGAATATGAAAGATTAGGAGGGATATGGGCCAGGCGCAGGCAGGTGGGACTAGTTTAGTTTGGTATTATGTTTGGCATGGACTGGTTGGGCCAAAGAGTCTGTTTCTGTGCTGTATGACTCTATGAGAGCTCACTTACTGATTCAAGAAAAGGTATCTGGATGTGTAGGTTGTTATGGTTGGCAGAGAGAACATCATTTCCGTCCAGACTAATTACCAGATGAGGCCATGTCACCTGACCCATTCAACCATGAAGAGTTGTAACAACGCTGCTTAGAGAGGATGTTCCTAAGGGGACATCAAATGAGGTCATATGGTTAGAACTTGCAAATAAGAAGGGAATGGACACTGAGATAATGGGAACTGCAGATGCTGGAGAATTCCCTGATAATAAAATGTGAGGCTGGATGAACACAGCAGGCCAAGCAGCATCTCAGGAGCACAAAAGCTGACGTTTCGGGCCTAGACCCTTCATCAGAGAGGGGGATGGGGAGAGGGAACTGGAATAAATAGGGAGAGAGGGGGAGGCGGACCGAAGATGGAGAGTAAAGAAGATAGGTGGAGAGAGTATAGGTGGGGAGGTAGGGAGGGGATAGGTCAGTCCAGGGAAGACGGACAGGTCAAGGAGGTGGGATGAGGTTAGTAGGTAGATGGGGGTGCGGCTTGGGGTGGGAGGAAGAGATGGGTGAGAGGAAGAACCGGTTAGGGAGGCAGAGACAGGTTGGACTGGCTTTGGGATGCAGTGGATGGGGGGGAAGAGCTGGGCTGGTTTAGGGATGCAGTAGGGGAAGGGGAGATTTTGAAACTGGTGAAGTCCACATTGATACCATATGGCTGCAGGGTTCCCAGGCGGAATATGAGTTGCTGTTCCTGCAACCTTCGGGTGGCATCATTGTGGCAGTGCAGGAGGCCCATGATGGACATGTCATCTAAAGAATGGGAGGGGGAGTCGAAATGGTTTGCGACTGGGAGGTGCAGTTGTTTGTTGCGAACTGAGCGGAGGTGGTCTGCAAAGCGGTCCCCAAGCCTCCGCTTGGTTTCCCCAATGTAGAGGAAGCCGCACCGTGTACAGTGGATGCAGTATACCACATTGGCATGTGTGCAGGTGAACCTCTGCTTAATGTGGAATGTCATCTTGGGGCCTGGGGTAGGGGTGAGGGAGGAGGTGTGGGGACAAGTGTAGCATTTCCTGCGGTTGCAGGGGAAGGTGCCGGGTGTGGTGGGGTTGGAGGGCAGTGTGGAGCGAACAAGGGAGTCACGGAGAGAGTGGCCTCTCTGGAAAGCAGACAGGGGTGGGGATGGAAAAATGTCTTGGGTGGTGGGGTCGGATTGTAAATGGCGGAAGTGTCGGAGGATGATGCGTTGTATCCGGAGGTCGGTAGGGTGGTGTGTGAGAACGAGGGGGATCCTCTTAGGGTGGTTGTGGCGGGGGCGGGGTGTGAGGGATGTGTTGCGGGAAATACGGGAAACGCGGTCAAGGGCGTTCTCGATCACTGTGGGGGGAAAGTTGCGGTCCTTGAAGAACTTAGACATCTGGGATGTGCGGAAGTGGAATGTCTTATCGTGGGAGCAGATGCGGCGGAGGCGGAGGAATTGGGAATAGGGGATGGAATTTTTGCAGGAGGGTGGGTGGGAGGAGGTGTATTCTAGGTAGCTGTGGGAGTCGGTGGGCTTGAAATGGATATCAGTTACAAGCTGGTTGCCTGAGATGGAGACTGAGAGGTCCAGGAAGGTGAGGGATGTGCTGGAGATGGCCCAGGTGAACTGAAGGTTGGGGTGGAAGGTGTTGGTGAAGTGGATGAACTGTTCGAGCTCCTCTGGGGAGCAAGAGGCGGCGCCGATACAGTCATCAATGTACTGGAGGAAGAGGTGGGGTTTGGGGCCTGTGTAGGTGCGGAAGAGGGACTGTTCCACGTAACCTACAAAGAGGCAGGCATAGCTGGGGCCCATGCGGGTGCCCATGGCCACCCCCTTAGTCTGTAGGATGTCTCCATTTTCTCCCCTTTGGTCCAGGAACTCCCCACCTACGTCCGTGACACCACCCACGCCCTCCACCTCCTCCAGGACTTCCAATTCCCTGGCCCCCAACACCTCATATTCACCATGGACGTCCAGTCCCTGTACGCCTGCATTCCGCATGGAGATGGCCCCAAGGCCCTCCACTTCTTCCTGTCCCGTAGGCCCGACCAGTCCCCCTCCACCGACACTCTCATCCGCCTAGCTGAACTCGTCCTCACACTCAACAACTTCTCTTTTGACTCCTCCCACTTCCTACAGACTAAGGGGGTGGCCATGGGCACCCGCACGGGCCCCAGCTATGCCTGCCTCTTTGTAGGTTACGTGGAACAGTCCCTCTTCCGCACCTACACAGGCCCCAAACCCCACCTCTTCCTCCGGTACATTGATGACTGTATCGGCGCCGCCTCTTGCTCCCCAGAGGAGCTCGAACAGTTCATCCACTTCACTAACACCTTTCACCCCAACCTTCAGTTCACCTGGGCCATCTCCAGCACATCCCTCACCTTCCTGGACCTCTCAGTCTCCATCTCAGGCAACCAGCTTGTAACTGATGTACATTTCAAGCCCACCGACTCCCACAGCTACCTAGAATACACCTCCTCCCACCCACCATCCTGCAAAAATTCCATCCCCTATTCCCAATTCCTCCGCCTCCGCCGCATCTGCTCCCACGATAAGACATTCCACTTCCGCACATCCCAGATGTCCAAGTTCTTTAAGGACCGCAACTTTCCCCCCACAGTGATCGAGAACGCCCTTGACCGCGTCTCCCGTATTTCCCGCAACACATCCCTCACACCCCGCCCCCCGCCACAACCGCCCTAAGAGGATCCCCCTCGTTCTCACACACCACCCTACCGACCTCCGGATACAATGCATCATCCTCCGACACTTCTGCCATTTACAATCCGACCCCACCACCCAAGACATTTTTCCTACCCAACCCTGTCTGCTTTCCAGAGAGGCCACTCTCTCCGTGACTCCCTTGTTCGCTCCACACTGCCCTCCAACCCCACCACACCCGGCACCTTCCCCTGCAACCGCAGGAAATGCTACACTTGTCCCCACACCTCCTCCCTCACCCCCATCCCAGGCCCCAAGATGACATTCCACATTAAGCAGAGGTTCACCTGCACATCTGCCAATGTGGTATACTGCATCCACTGTACCCGGTGCAGCTTCCTCTACATTGGGGAAACCAAGCGGAAGCTTGGGGACCGCTTTGCAGAACACCTCCGCTCAGTTCGCAACAAACAACTGCGCCTCCCAGTCGCAAACCATTTCCACTCCCCCTCCCATTATTTAGATGACATGTCCATCATGGGCCTCCTGCACTGCCACAATGATGCCACCCGAAGGTTGCAGGAACAGCAACTCATATTCCGCCTGGGAGCCCTGCAGCCATATGGTATCAATGTGGACTTCACCAGTTTCAAAATCTCCCCTTCCCCTACTGCATCCCTAAACCAGCCCAGTTCGTCCCCTCCCCCCACTGCACCACACAACCAGCCCAGCTCTTCCCCCCCATCCACTGCATCCCAAAACCAGTCCAACCTGTCTCTGCCTCCCTAACTGGTTCTTCCTCTCACCCATCCCTTCCTCCCACCCCAAGCCGCACCCCCATCTACCTACTAACCTCATCCCACCTCCTTGACCTGTCCGTCTTCCCTGGACTGACCTATCCCCTCCCTACCTCCCCACCTATACTCTCCTCTCCACCTATCTTCTTTACTCTCCATCTTCGATCCGCCTCCCCCTCTCTCCCTATTTATTCCAGTTCCCTCTCCCCATCCCCCTCTCTGATGAAGGGTCTAGGCCCGAAACGTCAGCTTTTGTGCTCCTGAGATGCTGCTTGGCCTGCTGTGTTCATCCAGCCTCACATTTTATTATCAGGGAATGGACACTGTTGGTACTGTATTATAGACCCTCAAATAACCAGAGTACATTAGAGGAGCAGATGTGTAGAGAGATCACAGATAGCTGTAGGAATAACAGAGTAGAATTGGTCGGAGACTTTAATTTTCCCTTGCATGAGTGCGCCACCCAGAGTGTAGAGGAGCCAGAATGGGGGGGTTGGGGTTGGGGGGTTATTTTTATCAAATATGTCCAAGAAAGCTTCCTGAATCAACATGTAGTGGGCCCTACTTGTGAGGCTCCTCCTGTTAGGACCTCCACTTAGGAAACAACGTCAGGCAAGCGACTGAAGCGTCAGTCAGAGAACACTTTGGGTCCAGTAACCATAACTCTCTTGGTTTTAAAATAATTATAGAAAAAGATAAGACCAGTCCACAGGTTAACATGCTAAACTGGAGCAGGGCCATGAGGTAGGATCTAGTAGCAATTGATTGAGTGAGTGTTTGAAGGGAAAGGAAAGACTGGCAAATGGGAGTCTTTTAAAATTGTGATATCAAGAGTCCAGGCATAGAATGTCCCTGTTAGAGCGAAGGGTAAAGCTGACAGATTCGGGATCCCTAGTTAATGAGGGATATTGAGGCTCTGGTCAGGAGAAAGAAGAAGGTATACATTGGGTTTAAGCTATCAAGCTGAAGTGAATCCCTAGATGATTAGAAAAAGTGCACACTTAAAAGAGAAATCAGAAGAACAAAAAGAGGGAATGAGATGGATCTGGCAGATAAGGTTAAAGATAATACCATGAGGTTCTTTCGCTATATTAAGAGTAAAAGGGTGGCTAGGGAGAGAATAAATCCCCTTAAAGATCAGCACAGCCATCTGTGAGTGGAGCCACATGAAATGGGGGAGACTTTTAATGAATATTTCTCCTCAGTTTTTACTGAGGAGAGATATTCATGAATGTGAAGAAAACAAGAGAAACAAGTGGGAATACCCATTATCAGAGAGAAGGTGTTTTCAGTCTTCGATCACATTAAGGCGGATAAATCCCCTGGGAAAGATCATAAGATTGACATGCTGCTTGTACTTGATAGGGGCTGCTTGTTCTCAACAGGGGTCCCAAAGTAAACTGCAGAATGACGTAAAATCCAGATGTAGCTCATTCGTCAAAGCTTTCAATTGAAAGCCCTCCTGCTTGGCAGAGATTTCATGTGTCATGCTGTCTTGGACTGCTCTCCTAGTCAACATCATGACCCTCAGCCTCATCTACATCTGCAGAAGATTGCTGTCACACTCCAATTTCATCTGCATTTCATTCAGTTTGTTTCTTTGTTCAGTTGTGAAGAGTGCAGTATGGTGCAATGATGTGGGACATTATTTCTGGGTTATATTGCAAGGCCCTGTGAAAGCAATTCATGTATCAAAGCATCACTTTAAGGTTATGGTCTGTTTGACATTGACCCTGAATTGAGATATGAATAGTGTTGAATCTTCATTCTATGTCAATCCGATGCTTTCAGAAAGGTCTTGTGAGCCTGTTTTGAGTAGTGTAGCCTTTATGCCCAAGCAGCCATCTGTGTTTTCTTCTTTCCTCTTTTTTTCTCTTTCTTACATTTTGGGGAGAGAAAGGTGGTAGAAAGGTGGCTTCATTGGGATCTGGATTGTGGCAGTCGCTTGTGAGGCCGAGTGGCACCCTGGCAGATGGCAGTGAGACAGCTGGTGAGCCTGGAGCAGGACCCTGGCACAGGCTTCTAAAAGGCTGCTGGCCGGGTTGGGAGTGGGGGCAAACACAGGACTTGGCATTAAGAGTTATACTGGTGAGGTACCCTTGGCAAGGTAGGCCCAGCAACAAAAATGGCGCCTGAGGAAAGGCAACTGATGTTGTTTGGATCCAGCGCTGGTGGTGGCGAATGGTTATGGACTCTGTTTAAGCTGTATCTTATTATTTTTAGAAAAATTATTCTTAAACTACTCAAACTGTTTGCCAGAACCATGGTGACAGTGGAAACTTTTCACCGTATTTTATGATATTTTTCACACGTGACGATAAAATCATTCATTCATAAAGTCGTTTATTTGTATAACTGCTGCCTCTCTCTGGCTTGATTCAGTATAACACAATACAATGATGCCCACCCGCAGCATGGTAGTCCACTTTCCCCAGGACACCATGAACTGGCCTCAAATATGCATCCAACCATTCTTGATCAAACTCATATTCCTGACTATCATCTAATCCACAAACTGATTTCACAGAGAGTCTTGACTGATCCCTGCTCACCCCATTGGACTGTTATTTCAATGGCACCTTGAACAACCTGGACTGATTACAGTTGGCATGTAGAACTGATTGTATCTCTCGACTCTGGTAGTGCCAAGTGCCTGACTGACTTTGACAAACCTTCTTTAGTGCAAATGGATGGGCCCCTTGACTGACTGTGGCGATACCTCATGATAGAATGTAGTCCCTCTTCACGGTGCAAATGTTTGTCCTGCTTTGACTTTCATACAGAACTATCTCCTTGAAACACATGTAGTGTAAACCACCTAACCCACTGACGGATGCTAAAGGTCTGAGTTAGAGGTTATACAATTCCGCAATCCCATATGTCCATCCCTATCTTGCTGACAGGTTGATTGTTCAGTGCTCCCCACAGTAAGAAGCTGCCTGCCTCTCCATCTGCACAAAAACAAAAATGCAGGCTGCAGAAGTTGGAAGCCTGCAAATGAGAGCAAAAGGTGTTGTGGGCTCAGAAAACAATGGGACCTATATAGAATCTGGCAGCTTCCACGTGTGTGGTCAAGTGAGGAGTACTAAGAAAGAAAGCTAAAAGTCAAGTCCTAAGTCTTCCTGAACTTCAAATTGCAGTATTGATGAACCGATGTGATATTTGAATTGGCCCAAGTGCAGCCATGATGATCTCGTGAGGCTAGTGGATACCGAATGCTAACTTGTAAGGATTAAGGAGGATGTTGGCCATGGAGCATGTAAGGATGCTGTAATGAAGAAGCATTTTCATGATAGCTGTGGAAGGTATTCAACGATTTTCAGTAACCATGCACCAGCTCTGACCTACATGACAGAAATTTCAGCTGCCATGTTTCTGAGGGAAAATGAGGAGAATTGGAAGTGATGTATTAATAAGGTACTTTGAGCTTTAATGAGATTCAGATATGTCATTGTTTTTCAATCATAACATTGAAGTCACCATTTACGTGTGAAGGGGAAATAGGAAAAATATTGCTTCGTATTGATAACATAACTTCTTTTGCCTCATATTTTTGCGTCGTTCTAACCATTTCCCAGGCGACAAAGAGTGTGAATGCTGGAATTTGGAGAGAATACCACCCATAGGTTCAAATCAACATGTTTCTACATTTTCGGAAATTGTGCAAACTTTCTTTCTCAAACTGCTGCATTTTAGAGGGTCTGCTTAATGTCAAAATAGATTTGGAGAATACAATGTACAAAGTAAGGCTGGTGTACCGTCTTTTATGGTCCCAGAACATGCCTTTCAATCAATTAAGTACTGCTGAAGCTACTGTTGTAATGTAGAGAATGCCCACGTAGCAAGATCTTACAAAGAGTGATGCGATGATGACAGGTAATCAATTTTTTCTGATGTTGATACACTTAACTGGGATAAACTCCAACTGGGGATTATCAGGAATTTAATATAATGCTCAAAACACCATCACTATTTCATATCTTTCTTTTCAACCACCCCTTGCACTCTGCCTCTGCCTAAATCTGCTGACACACTCCACATACATACAATGTTATCAAAGACAATGAGCACCTCATCAAGATCTTCCCCATGCCTCCACATCTCGCCTTTGAACAACCTCCAAACCTTAAACAGATCATTGCTCACAGCAAACTACCCAGCCTTCAGGACAACATCGACCACAACACTATACAACCTTGCCATGGCAACCTCTGCAAGACACGTCAGATCATCGACATGGACACTACCATCATGCATAGGAACACCACCCACCGTGTGCACAGCAGATACTCATGTGACTCGACCAGCTCTGTCAATATCATATGCGCAGGCAAAGATACCCTGAGGCATGGTACTTTGGTGAAACATGTAGACACTATGACACCCGATGAATGGACACTGTGTAACATTAAACAGACAAGAATGTTCTCTCCCAATGGAGGAGCACATCAGCGGTCAAGGACATTCGGCTTAGGATCTTCAGGTATATGTCCTCCAAGATGGACTTCGGGATACACAACAATGCAGATACTCGCTCATATACACACACTTGACTATGTACAATTGTCATTCAGCGACTAAAAACCTTGCTGGTATCATAAAAATCAAAGGCCTGCAAATGAAAGATAAACTTGGCATTCATGCAATGATAGAAACTAAAAGAACATCAGATACAATAAATCAGGAACAACAACAAAGTGGCTGGAAAAGCTCAGCAGGTCTGATAGTTCTGAGGAAGGGTCATTGGACCCGAGACGTTAATGCAGATTTTTTTCTTCACAGATGCTGCCAGATCTGTCGGGCTTTTCCAGTAACTTTGTTTTTTTTCATGCAATGCTTATGGTTCAAAATCATAAAGGAAAGGTTCAAGGATCATTTATGAGAAGATGACAAGGAGGTTGCAAAACATTTTACTGCAAAGAGTAAGAGCCAGTATAACATAAAGTTTTCTTTTCTAAAGGATGTACAGGAGCAAAGCAGCCTGGCTATATACATGCAATGGTCATGAGGCAGGACAGATAGAGAGAAGCAGTTAGTAAAGCAGACAGTATTCTAGGCTTAATGCTTAGGGTCATAAATGGCAAGAGTTGTGAGTATATGCTTAACTTAGACAGGACACAAGTTAGGTTTCATCTGGAACGTTATGTGCAGTTCCAGCTGCAACATTTTAGGAAGAGGGCAAATGCATTGGAGAGTGCAATGGAGATATTTGAGAAAGGCTCTGGGGATGAGAAACTTCAATTGTGAAGACAGATTTCAGAAGTTAGGATGGTTTTCCTCAGAGAGGGGAGATCTATGAAGAGATCTGATAACATCTTGTTTTAAAAACATGAGAGGTCTGGACATTGTACATAAGGAAAAATTGTTACTGTTCATTAGGAAAACAAGTACCAGGATTTTGGAGAAGAAACAATTGTGAAGCAAGAAAAAAAAACTTTTTCACACAGAGAGTAGTTAGGGTCGGAAATGCACTACCTGGGAGAGTTATGGAGGCAGGTTCAATTGAGGCATTCGACAGGTCCCCCTCTCTATTTTCTGCATATAAGCCGACAATTTCCCAGCTACTGTCAGTTCTGAGGATGGGTCACTGGACCCAAAACTCTGATTTCTTTTCTTCATATATGCTGCCAGACCTGTTGAGCTTTACTAAACTTCTGTTCTTGTTTTTGTTGTCACAGTATAGACACAATGGACTGAAAAGCTTCCTTCTGCATTTTAATAACTCTGTGATTCTGATTGAATTTAGGAGAAGCATATGTGATTAATTAATTGAAGTAAAGCCTGCATGCTGTATTTAGTTGTAAGGCTAATAGACGAACTGTACCAACAACTTAAATTTTTGTCGTATCTTGAACATTGTAAAATTTGGTCAAACTGGTCAGGTTTAAAGAATGTATATTAGGAGGATAGTGAGGTGGAGAAATGTACGTAGTGTATTCCAGAGGTTGGGCGTCTAGGAAACTGAAGGAACAATATCAATGTTGGAACAGTCAACATTGGGATGCTCAAGAGCCTTCAATTAAAGAAGTGCAGGTATCTTGAAGACTAAAGGAAATTACAGAGATAGGGTAAAGCAAGAGCATGAAGGGATTTGAAAGCAAGGATAAGAATTTTAACATCAAGATGTTGCCTGATCTGGAACCAATGTATGTTGAAGAGTACAGAGGTGAAATTTACATTACAGGTTAAGATAGGACAGCAAAGGATTGGGCATCTTCAAGTTACAAAGAGTAAAATGTGTTCAAAAATACTTATAGAGGTGTTGTATACCAGTTATCAAAAGCCATCCGAAGATCAAGACAATTCCATCTATAACATGCCCCAAATCTTAAGTTCAATTTGGGTCTCCCATTTTATCTAATGATTAAGATGTTCAAAAGTTTACTCATCAGAAAGTCTATACATTTATATTCTCATAATAGGCTGCCAGTTTGCCTTAAAAAAGCAAAAGAGTATTCTAAATTTGTCCAAGTAGTAGAGGGAGAGTAGGTTTTGTTTGTTTATGAAAATCAATGGTCCAATATCTGTTTCAGTGCCCTTGATGAAGTTAGATGCAGCATGTAACATTTACACATGCACTGATCTCAGATTGATTACCTTAAAATGATGAATTGCATCTGTAATATTAAAGAAAAGTCTAAGGGGCTCAATGGAGGTCAACGTTAATTCTATGACCTGCTAGCAGTTGCCCATTGTTTTCTGATAAGTTGCAAATGAAGCAAGGAGATCAGTTGCTGTGGTCTGCCTAACATTGCATTAAAATTCAAACCAACATCTAATTTCCAGGCCAGGTAGAAGGTTTTTTTTCACATACTGCAATGCGGCACCTCACTTGAAGAATATTTGACAATGCAGTATGGGATTTCCATTGTATTATGTTTTTGTGTCAATACAGATGATGCAATCACGCTCTGAGGAAGTGGTTGAACACACAATCCTCTGGCTCTGATATTGACAAAAGTCTCCGTTTTAAATATTAGCAAGTTTACGGAAAGAGTTAATTCGCTTTATTTACTTATATTTTCTAAATGCCAGCTGAGCTTCATTTAACAGATTACTTAGCAGGAATTAAAACTATACCAGTCAGAGGTAGTCTATAGCTAGTAAGAATTTTTAAATAAACAGCCCCTGTGAGATCCAGTGTTTTAAATGCACCTGCCTGAAAACTGAAAAGATTTGGTGTTAATCCATCATGAGAATATGATCTGTGCGCTGCAAGCATAGAGCTGTCAAATCAGTGTGGAATGATAACTGCGGATTAGATTATATAGAAACCATTGGAAACTCATCCAGACAGGAAGAGGAAAATGCATTTTGAGGAGAGAAATCTTAGAGCTTGATATGATGCATAATTACAATCTCTCACCACCATCCTGTTTGAACTCAAGAACGCATGAATTCTCTACTGAACATGCAACGTTTCACGTGAAACATGTTTCTAATTGTAAGCGCGATTATTAATCATTTTGTACTCTCTATATATGAACAATAAATGTTTCTAAACTATATTTTGAAGTATATTTTACAAGCCTATAAGAACACCCAGTGTCTAACATGGGGAACTGGTTAGATTGTTGAAGTAAATAGCTTGTAGAAAGGAAGCAACTCATTGTGACGGGGAGATACTGCAGCAGTTTGCTGAGAAAGATGGTAATGGATCTTTCAATAAGAACAAATATTTTCTGTTCTTTTAATGCAAGTAATTATATCAAATACTTGCTTTAATTGGAGCAAATCCAGAGGGAAAATATAAAATATTACACGTAGCTCCAGAAAAGATTTAATACACACCAACATTCAAATGATAGAAAACTCCCAAGGACAGCCATCAAGTTTTGTTATCTCAGCAGCTGTTTGAGTAATAATTCCATTAAGTTACATTTGATTGTGATTGCGAAGTCAAATGATGTGCTGATACCCATCATCTTAATTCTTATGAAAACTAATCCCTTTGATGAAGTCAGTTTCCAGTTCCACATTTTTCTGCAAGTTTCTCCACATGTGGGAAGGTGGCTCGGTGATTCACACTGCTGCCTTACAGCACCGGGGACCCAGGTTTGATTCCACCCTTGGGCAACTGTCTGTGTGGAGTCTGCACACTCTCCCTGTGTTTGCATGGGTTTCAGGTGGGTGCTCCGGTTTATTCCCTTTGTCCAAAGATGTGCAGATTAGGTGGATGGGCCATGCCAAATTGTCTGGGGTGTGTACATTAGCTGGATTAACCACGAAAGTTTAGGGTTACAGGGAAAGAGTAAAGGGTCTAGTCTGGTTAGGATGCTCTTTGAACGGGTGGTGACGACTCGTTAGGAGGGATGGCCTGTTTCCACACTGTACGGGTTCTATGATTCTATGTCTATCTATTCTCCTTCCATTGGTCACTTAGTAAGTCAATCTTTACGGGGTTCCTGCATTCTTTTAGCCAATTGGCAAATGAAAATATATTTACATGTAAATGTTAAAGAGGCATCTTGACAGACACACAAATGGGTTGGGGATCGAGGGATATGGATCACATAGAGGAAAAACCTTTATCGTTTAGAAAGGTGTCATGTGATGACGTGGGCTTGGTGGTCCAAAAGGTCTGCTCCTGTACTGTTCTTTATTCATTACCCAACTGGATGATTCTTGACTGTGAGACAAACAGTCAGTTTCCTGACTCTAATACTTTTGATGATAATGGACAGCTGTTCAATAAAAAAAGGTTCTATATTATTTCTTATGGTTGTCCACAACAGTGTGCTAGAAACTAATCTTCAATTCCTGGAGTGTCTAGGCCAATGATAGCAAGTTGGAACCTTACTTGTAGCATTGGAGTCCTCTATTGATCACAAACAGAATCATTGTTTTACGAAAACTACAGAAATCACATTTTTTATTACATGACACTGTTGGAAAATTATTTGTGTTGTGGAAGATCATCTTGTAATCCACTCTACTTATAAATTTACACACTCGCTGAATGATTTCACATCACAAGAAATTGGCATAACATTAGGGGTGATGGGGCAACATTGGATTCTTTATTTCAATTTTTTTCGAGTGATAACTGTGCCCTTATTCATGAAAGACAAAGTGGTGGAGGCAGCTACAATTATCGCATTTAAAAGGCATCTGGATGGGTATATGAATAGGAAGGATTTAGAGGGATGTGGGTCAAATGCTGGCAAATGGGATGAGATTAATTTATCAGGTTGGCATGGCCGAGTTGGTCTTAAGGGCCTGTTTCCATACTGTACATCTTTATGATTCTATAAATCATATCTTCAGAAAAGGGGGGGTTAAAGTGAAGGGAATTTAGTTGGCAATTTAAAAATTTTACGTAATCACACAGAACCATTTATTTCTTTGGAAATGACTGCTGTCAACTTACAAAGGATGTATAAAACATGAGGATATTATATACACATGGTGAGTCCTTAGACTTTATGAACTTTTGCAAGCAAATTTTTTTAGATGGATTTTAATGACAGTAAAAGCAGAGCAGACAGTTGCATGAAACTTACCATTTTCACTGATCTGTTGTTAAGGGATGGAAGGGGAAGTTGGGGGAACATGGGGAGACTGGTGTTGTGCAGGTGTGACAAATCGTTAAGGGCTTGTTTAGTTCTATACCAGTAGTTACACCTTGGGCCAAGGAGAAGGAAGTGAATATAGACAGTGTAATTTGATGTAATGCCACCGAATTCATTTTTCAGTAGCCTGTACCAATCAAGTGCATCTTAATGAGTTTTCAATTCATTGCTTATTCCGTTTCAAACTGCAGATTCACCATTGTTCTCTTTACAGGCACAACTGAGGCTAACTCAAAGAATGCAGCAAGCAAATGAAAGTTTAGAGAACACATTGTGCAAAATTTTAGACTGAGACAGTTGGGCAACATAAAGAGCTGCATTATACAGTATGATGTCACTACCACCCCTTCACCTAGACAGATTTATACTGACAAGTTTGAAAAGCATCTGTCTGTCAAAAGACCACACCAGTCAGCAGTATTGCTGGCCTTTGAACTCCAACTGAAGCACCAATAGGCATTGCACTGCATGGTAAAGCATAGATGCCACGAGTATGAGGGTAGGCGGTAAGTGAGTGAATGCTAAGACAGCAAGCGATCAGCATTAAGATGGAGGTTGGCCCAATCTGTCAATTGGGCACCTGTGTCTCCACTCAAAGGAGTCCTGCAGAAATTTTTCAATGCCTTTTGCTGGAGCACCTGCAATAAGAATCTCAACTTCCAAAATATCCTGCAAGTGGGTCAGAGAAATGCCATGAGGATCTTGAGGTGTTGCCAATTATCTAATGCCAATATTTCTAGACAAAGTTTGTTTGCAGCTGTTTCCCATAGATGCCCTGACCTTCCGTTCCATGGTGACCAATACACAGGCTTTTCACTTTCAGCACCAAACTCAATTGATAGGTAATCACTCTGGCTTCTACGCAGGATATTCTTGCATTTAGTTTGATTGTGAGTTATGATGGAAATTTGTGCATCAAAAGGTTGAGACCTACAGTTAATAAGGCTGTTAACAAGCAATTGACAACTTCTTACCCACTTAATAGACAACTCACCACTGTTAAGTGGGAATTTCACCTTAACACCTGGAACTTTAGCTAAAAATTGCAGTAAACCACTCCCAATGTCAAAATGGACCTCATTGGATGTCTCACACCATTCTGCCGCATTTCTCATGACGGCGCCCATCATTTCTGCAACTGTAAGATTCCATTCACAGTCTGGTTTTTGCTCCCAACCTGACTTTCAGTTTCCATAACCAAATGAAATAGAGATGTGCCCACACATACCAATACATTATCCATGAGCTTCGGGGAGCTAAAAATGGGAAGAACATGTTTGAGTTTCTTTCCCAGTGGCCCCTTATGATAATGCTGCTGACATAAATGTTTGGTTCTTGAAAAATAACTGAAATCAATTAATCTTACATTGAGCTTCTAAAGATATAATTTGTTTTTTTGACATTCCTGAGCACTCATGCAGAGTTCAGAGACATTGTTAAATTCCTTTCGCCACCAAGTGTAAGTTACACAACTAAAAATGAGAAAACTTTGCAATGCTCTTGGCTACTATTGCATTGATTCTTCTTTCCATGTAACTATTGATAATTATTGAGTTACAAGCATGGACTAAACTTAACTGTTTAACTGTTCTTTGTCAAAGAAGAATTAAGTTTCCTTTTCACTTTCTTCACTTATTTTTTCTCTCACAGGACGTTGGCATTTCTGACTAGCCAGCATTATTGCCTTAGTTGCCTTTGAAAAGGCGTTCATGAGGTTTTTTTCTTGAACTGCTGTAGTCCGTGTGGTATAGGCAGGCCGACAATGCTGTTAGGGAGGGAATTTCAGGGTCTTGGCCCAGCAGCAGTGAAGGAACAGTGATATTTTTCAAGTCAGGATGGTGAATGACTTGGAGTGGAGCTGGAAGTCTTTTGTGTTCCTCTGTATCCACTGCCCTTGTTCTTCCAGATAGAAATGATCATCAGATTGGAATGTGCCCTTGAAATATATTTTTGGAAAATTTCTGCAGGGTATCTTGCCCATTGTACCAACTGCTGCTATTAAGCATCGGTGGTGGAGGCAGTGGATGCTTTGCCAATCAAGTGAGTTGCTTTCACCTGGGTGGTGTCAAGCTTCTTGACTGTCAATAGAGCTTCACCCATCCAGATCAGTGAGTAATATTCCACCACACTTCAGACTTTTGCTTCGCAGATGGTGGACATGCTTTGAGGAATTTGGATCAGTTGCTCACTGCAATATTCCTAGCCTCAGATTTACTGTCATAACGGTTTTATTTATATAGGCAGTCCATTTGAGTTTCTGAACAATGCAACCCCCATGATGTTGATAGCGAGACATTCCTTGATGGCAACACCCATTGACTATCAAGGGGCAAAGTTAGATTGCCTTATGGTCATTGCGTGACATTTGTGTGGCATGAAGATTCTTGCCACTTGTCAGCCCAAGCCTAGATATTGTCCAGATCTTATTTCATTTGAACACAGACTGCCTCAGTATCTGAGGAATCATGAACGGTGCTGAACATTCTGCAATCATCAGCGAACATCCTCACTTCCAATCTTATAATGGAGGGAAGGCTATTGATGAAGCAGTTGGAGGTCAGAGTGCCTAGGACACCACCTCGAGGAACATCTGCAGAGATGTCATGGAACTGACATGACTGACCTCTAACTGCTACAACCTTGTCCCTATGTGCCAGATTTGACTCCAAACAGCAGAAAGTTTGCCTCCTGGTTTAATTTGATTCCGGTTTTGCTCGGGCTCCATGATGTCACATACACTCAGATGAGGCCTTCATGTCAAGGGCTGCCATTGTCTCCTAACTTTTGTCCGACTGCTCCCTCACAATGCCAGGGGCACGGGTTCAATTCCACACTTCGAGTGACTGTCTGTGTGGAGTTGGCACATTCTCTCCATGCCTGCTTGGGTTTCCTCTGGGTGCTCCAGTTTCTTCCCACAGCACAAAAATGTGTAGGTAGTGGTCATGCTGAATTTCCAGTAGTGTGCAGGCTAGCTGGATTAAACATGAGAAATCCACGGTTACAGGGATAAGGGAGGGGGAGAGGCTCCTGGTGGTATTCTCTTCAGAGAGCCAGTGTTCTCTCGATAGGCCAAAAGGTATGCTTCCACACTGTAGGGATTCCAAAATCTCTCTGTATATGGCAGACATTAGGGGTGATGTTTGCTTGGGCAGGCCATCTATGCTAACCAAGTTAGTGAGCACCACACTAGAGTTTATCACATCGCATTGGAATAGCTGTAGCAAATACTTGTGACTTACTATCCTTAGTTGAGTGGGACTCCCAGAGAAGATCACTTAGGTGGCTATTTAATATTTCAGCCCAGAATTTCAGAATTGAAATTGGAAGTGGGAGATGTAGATGGGATTTTCACTAGTCTAGAAAAAGTAAATGTAATGTTGATCTTAACAAACAACACATTTAGGTGATTCAGAAGCATTTCTCCCTGCGATTCAGAACCTTGAGATGAGATCGTTCAGAACAGAACCAGGATTAAGCTGAGATATTTTTGATTTATATGGTCTATGTCCAAACACATAGCTCCTTTGCAATTGTACATTTATTTGGTGATTGACTTAAATCTGACTAATCTGAGAAGTTCTGCTGAGAGAAAGATCAATATGGAAGCTCATCAGTTGGAGAAGTGACAACAACTGGATTTTGGCTTTCACATTTTCCAGTAAGGGGTTCTTGTGGTGCAGTGGCAGTGTCCTTACCACTGATTCAGGAAAATCTGGGCTCAAGTCCCACTTACTCTCATGATGTACAACAAAATCTCCAAACAGGCTGATTTTAAGAGCAAGTCCATGTTTCACTGTAATATTCTTCACGTAAATTAGTTTTCATTATAAGAAATGCTACAGTAGCCAATGTGATATTCAATTAACTGGTAAAAAATGACACAACGAAGGAGTGACAAGGGTTGAAGAGAATGAACCACTTTCAGAGTTCACCTCCTTTAAATAAACATGAAAATCACTGGCTGCAAATCAAAATCTGAGACTTGGAAGACTTGAGAAATTTGCCACAAATCATTCCAAGTTTTCAGATT
This sequence comes from Stegostoma tigrinum, assembly GCF_030684315.1. NCBI lineage: Eukaryota > Metazoa > Chordata > Chondrichthyes > Orectolobiformes > Stegostomatidae > Stegostoma > Stegostoma tigrinum. The sequence goes on along the minus strand of NC_081358.1, from coordinate 106,719,460 downwards.
TTTATCCTGGGCCCTTTACTGCAAAACAAAACATGTGAAATTCAGGCTTGTTGCCATTGGGTTTCTTCTGTCCCTGTCCTGATTCTGTTGTCTTGATTCCCGCAAACTTTAGTTCCTGCACACTGAAATCTCACTGCAGTACCTACAACAATAAGGCTCATCAAGAAATTCTGATGCTTCAATGATTTCCTGAGTGAAGCGCACAGACATTATTCAACAACAGCTCTGTGAGAGAATAAATAGCTGTCTGCTAGCAAAGAAGCACTTTCTCAATCATCATATCAGCAGAAGGTCCAGTTTCAAAATAAACATTAGAACAGTAGGAAATTTGAACAAGATCTGGAGGCAATCTTTGCTCAATAGATCAAAAGTTTTTAACATTGCAATTTATCACTCAATCTCTTCCCTTATGAAGATTTTTATGTTTAACTTTGAATATTTCATCAGAGCTACTGCATTGTGCAGTCTGTGACCACTACTGACCAAAAATGACATTCAGGTTCTTATTCAGGATCAAAGAACCAACTATCTGAAACAAGCAAGTGCTTTGGACAACCCAGAATAGGCATCTACAAAATGAGACTATCTGCATAGGTGTGGACAGCTAAAATCATTCACAGACTTCTTTAGTTATAGGAGAAATGTGAATGAGAAAAGTAGAATATTGCATTAAATGTAATGAGTTTATATCAAAGGAAACATTGATTTAAATTGGTAAGAGGTAAATTCCGGAATTGTTCCAATAATACTTGCTTACAAGAATACCATAAACAACTACATGGAAATAAATGATGCATGTACCAATGTTGTGACTTGAACAAGGAAAGTTAGTTTTTGTACTAGATTCAGGCCAATTGTGTGCCATGTGAAGAAGAAATATTAATATCCTGCAAGTGAATTAGAGAAGTGCCTGAAGGTTCTTGGGACATTTGTACCAATTGGATACCAATGTCCATGGATGATGGGTGCATATTGCCAGTGCCCATGAAGTGTGCCCTGAGATGTTTGTGTCCAATGTCCAACATCATGATCTTTTAAAGCAGGCAGTGAGCTGAATACTCCAGGTACCCACTCTAGTTTCCTTGATGAGTTTTCTTGATGTCAGTTTCGTCTGGTGGATTTGGTATGGATGGCAAACTAAATTTTAATGATATGAGTTGAGCTGTCAACAACATATTTAACAAGTAGTAATTTCCTTTAATTGGCTCATCACCATTACACAGTAAACAACCTATCATGGCAATTGTAAGAAAACATAAAACATGGAGTAGGATGTTCCCAATATTGAGATGTGACTCATTGATTTCTCATCCTATTATACCAAAAATCTTGTCAGAATCCATGTTGCAGAGATCCTATAAGATTTCATTCAAAGGATCAACATTTTTGACAGAGTGCATGGTTTTAAGTTGCTAAACTCAATGTAACAAGTTCTTCAGTTTTGAAGAAGAATGGCATTAGCCTTGAAGATTTAAATCTGTTTCTCACTCCACAGTTGCCGTGTGACCTCCTGAGTTCTCTAGCACATTCGGGTTATATTTCAGTTCTCCGGTACCTGCAGCATGTTATAAGAATAGAGGAGCTGAATGTTATTTAAATACAAAAAGCTACAGACGAGGCTGTTTTGGTATTCCTTGTGCATAAATCTCAAAAAGCTAGCAGACAAGTTCGCAACTAATCGTGAAGCGAAATGTAATGTTGGCCTTTATTTCAAAAGAGAGGAGATGAAAGCAGGGAGATTTTGCTAAAACTAAACAAGGCACAAGTCAGAACATAACTGGAAACACTCTGAACATTTTATCCCTACATCTATGAAAAGATACACTGGCAGTCCAAAGTACATTCCCCAGGCTGATACCATGTGTGAAGGGACCATCTTATGAAGAGAGGTTGAGTAGGTTGGGCCTGTATCGCACTGAAATTTAGAAGGATGAAAGCTGGCCTCATTGAAGCACATAAGATTCTTAAAGTGCCTGACAAGGTATAAGTGAAAAGGTTGTTTCCTCTTTTGGGAAACTCTAGGAACAGAGGAAATAATCTCAGAGCAAGGAGTCATACATTTCAGACAAAGATGCGCAGGATGTTTTTCTCTGGGTGTAGTGAATGTGTGAAAGTATTTATTGCTTAGGGTTGTCAAGGCTGGGTTGTCAAGTATATTCAAGACTGAGATAGGCAAATGATTAGTCAGTCAGGAAATCAAGAATTATGGAGAAAATGCGAGGTGATGCATTTTGGAAGGTCGAATTTGAAAGCTGAGTACAGGATTAAGGATAGGATTCTTGGCAGCGTGGAGGAACAGAGGGATCTTGGTGTGCAGATACATAGATCCCTTAAAATGGCCACCCAAGTGGACAGGGTTGTTAAGAAAGCATATGGTGTTTTGGCTTTCATTAACAGGGGGATTGAGTTTAAGAGTCGTGAGATCTTGTTGCAGCTCTATAAAACTTTGGTTAGACCGCACTTGGAATACTGCGTCCAGTTCTGGGCGCCCTATTATAGGAAAGATGTGGATGCTTTGGAGAGGGTTCAGAGGAGGTTTACCAGGATGCTGCCTGGACTGGAGGGCTTATCTTATGAAGAGAGGTTGACTGAGCTCGGTCTCTTTTCATTGGAGAAAAGGAGGAGGAGAGGGGACCTAATTGAGGTATACAAGATAATGAGAGGCATAGATAGAGTCGATAGCCAGAGACTATTTCCCAGGGCAGAAATGGCTAGCACGAGGGGTCATAGTTTTAAGCTGGTTGGTGGAAAGTATAGAGGGGATGTCAGAGGCAGGTTCTTTACGCAGAGAGTTGTGAGAGCATGGAATGCGTTGCCAGCAGCAGTTGTGGAAGCAAGGTCATTGGGGTCATTTAAGAGACTGCTGGACATGCATATGGTCACAGAAATTTGAGGGTGCATCCATGAGGATCAATGGTCGGCACAACATTGTGGGCTGAAGGGCCTGTTCTGTGCTGTACTGTTCTATGTTCTATGTTCTATGTTCTAAAAGGCAGGCAAGTGGAGCTCAGGTTTATATCAGCTATAATTTTGTTGAATGGCAATGCAGACTCAATGGGCTGAATGGCCTACTTCTCCTCTTATCCCCATTGGCTTTATGATGGAGGAAATGTCATTGATAAAACATTTGAAGATGGTTGGGCCTTGGACACTATCCTGAGCAACTCCAGCCATAATTCCCGTTGACTCAGATGATTGACCTCCAAGAACAAGAGCCATCTTCCAGTCACACTCAACCAAATGCTGTCTTGATAACAAAACTGTCACTCTCACCTAACCTCTCGGGTTAAGTTCTTTTGCATATGTTTAGGTTAAGGCTGTAATGAGGTCAGTAGCTGAATGGTCCTAGTGGAAACCAAACTAAATATCATTGAACAAGTTATTGCAAAACATGTGCTACTTGTTAGTGTTGTTGACAACATCTTTCATCATGTTTCTGATGATCAATTTCAGGTTAATTTGTAGAGTATTTGGTCAGAGTAGATTTGACCTACCTTTTGTGAACAGGACATAAATGTCAAGTTTTCTATTTTACTAGGTAGATGCTAGTGATGTGGCTAGTGTTCTGGAATTCATTGGTACTATTCCTGGAATGATGTCAGGGTCCATAGCCTTTGGAGAAACCAGGGCTTTCAGCCATTTCTTGATATCATATGGATTGGATCAATTTGGCTGAAGGCTGATATCTGTGGTGCTGGTAATCTTAGAAGGAGCCCAAAATGGATCATCTACTCTGTATTTCTTGCTGAAGATGTCTGCAAATGCTTCAGCCTTATGTTTCCAAGTGATGTACTAGACTACTTTATCATTAAAGACAAAGGTATTTGTGGAGGTTTATATTCCAATTAAATGACCATGATTATCCTTGGCTGGATGTAGGTGGACTGCAGAGCTGAAATATGATTCGTTGGCCATGGGACCATTTAGCTCCATCCATCGCATGCCACTTCTGCAGTTTGTCATGCAAGTTGTAGCTTCAGCAGGTTAACACTTCATTTTGGGCCCCCAAAGACACCATTGCAGTCAGTGCAATAATTTAGCTTATGATCACCATTTACCACAACTTAAAGATTTTACCTTTCTCTCCACTGGCGCTGTCTAGCCAGCTAGTTCCATAATACCTGTGTTTACACTTCTGATTCGTTGTTTAGTTGTCCACTCTCATCCAATGATATAGAATTACAGAGCCTTGATTCGATCTGTTACTTATGGAATTGCTAAACTCTGGCGATAGCATGGTGCATAGTATTTATTTAGTCCTGTATTGTAGCTTCACCATATCACCTCATTTTTAGTTTCCTCCACTCCTCACTCATCCTAGTTTGGTTCGTTGCACTAATGATAATGGTAGAGCAAGTGATATACCAGTCCATAAGACAGCAGTTTGTGGTTCAGGATATTTCTGCAACTGGACAACCGTTAAAATTGTAAGGAGTGTGCTTCATACACTTATCTTAAGCAAGCTTGCGATCATTTCATTGTTTGATCATTTTACCCCAAATAAAATTAATACAAAAGAAGGAAATACTCATTCATTGCTATTTGACACTTACGTCACAATGTGTGCTGCTGTGCAGTAGTTGGTTGCCTCAAAGATCCCCTCAAGTGGCAAAGGTATTTATCTTCTCAATTTCAATGAAGCTTAAGGAATTAATTCAACATCCTTTGATCAATGATCCACTGTGGGTAGCAATCAAAACAATTTCATTCACATGCATTTCACAACAATTGTGTCATCCCCCAAGGCAATAAACAAGTAAAGTGTTTGAAACAAATTTAATTGCTTATCATAGATATTGCATTTTACCATATCACAACCATTTTTGAGAATGAAAAAATATGTATATTAGCAGCATAAAAATCTCTTTCAAGCAGCTCTTGAAGAGTTTTGCCAGTGATCTGAATTTGTGTGGACCCAAACCTGTTCCCAATGATTTCACAACCGCAGTACAAAGCTGACAAGAATTGGATTCCAATTAGCAATAATTGGGCAGATTTGCCTGAATTGTTTTCCGAATGAATTGGTGGAAAATGTAAATATCATGCTGGCACAGTATTAGATGTTCTTTTGTCCTATACAAAGCCATTTTCCTACTGTTACTTAAATCTTGGTGTTAAACCAAAGATAAATGTGCAAAAATTACTTTAGTTGAAACGAGGAAAGGAAAAGAGCAAAACATGATTTGATGTGTACCTTGCTGAATGAGGGAAGGTTGAAGTACCAGATGTTCCAAGCCAGAGGACCATGCAGAATCTCCAAAGCATTTGACTCCATGAGAACGACTCAGGAATTTGAATTTTTCAATGACTAATTCTCCTGAGTCCAGAACCGTTTCAAATGTTCAATTAAAGTTGGAGAGTTAAGAGGGTTCCAGACTCATTGAAACCAGAAGTGAGAGGATTGCAAACCTCATCCAGAGCCTTGATAACCAATAAACTAACATCTCCCTGATTCACTGCTGTCACCATCCACCCAACCCACACTCAAACTGTCCAGGATTTCATCTCAGAACCCCCTGACAACCTAACCAACTAATTTCAATTGCACAGGCCCATTCCTGAACCAACCATATCAGGCCCACTGCCAGCCTGGTACCTTTGAACCTGACATCACCGCACCTCTGTGGCAAGATGCCATCAGTCTGATTTACCTTCAGGCTAACAACTACCTCCCTGCTCCCCCCCTCCCCTGTGGCCAACCTGGCAACACCATATTCACTGGGAAATTTTCCTGTTCAATGACCTGATTTTCCAGCCTGAACCAGCTCCCTTTTTCCTGCCCTAATCATTCCACCATTTCCCTGACACTATCCACATGGCACCCTACACCTACTTACCTGGAGCACTACCCCCTTACCCACCCACCTGTCATCCCAGCTCCTTACTTACCTTATTCTAGTGAGCCAGTTCAGACATGTTATGACACGGATTGGGGGCGGATGAGACTTGACCCCAGGTCTCTGGGTCAGGGGTAGGGATAAAATCACTGCATCACAACAGCCTTTCTTTCACCTTATAAGGTTACCTTACCTCAATTCTTTTGGGACCTCTAACGCTTGAAATAGGGCAGCAATTGTTGTGAAAATCAGGCATGTCTTGACCAACAACCTGACTCCAGCTGTAAGGAGGTTCCTCCCTGGTTTCCTTCATTGGCCATACCCTGGGATGATTCAGGAGCCTTGGTCAGAATTAACAACAAGAGATAAGAGTTATACGGGTTTTTTTCAAAGAAAATTATCAATGTCATCAGGAGATTCCCAACCATTGGCAGCACAGTGGATCTATGGTTTGCACTGCTACCTCATAGTACCTAGTAACCTGGGTTCAATTCCAGCCATGGATCACTGTCAGTGTGGTGTTTGCACATTCTCTCTGTGTCTGCATGTGTTTCCTCCTACAGTCCACAGGCTAGGTGAATTAGCCATGAGAAATGCAAGGTTACACAGAAAAGGTGGGGATGGGTGGGATGTTCTACAGAAGGCTTGCATGAACTTAATGGGACGAATGGTCTGCTTCCACACTGTAGAAATTCTATGACCCTTGGAATATACAAGCCAAGAAATTGTACAGAACTGAAATAAAGGTAAAGATTTGAGAGCATAGGAGGGAATAATAACTCTTATTTTCAGTACAATAAAGATGCAAAGAACAAGCAACAGAAATTAAAATATTTTCACCATTGAAGAAGGTTATGACTTTCAGCTAGAGCAATTCATATTCATGCTTGTGTCTTGTTCTCTATCATTTATCTGCAGCTTATAATGTCTTTAATATTCCTTTCAAAATACAACTTTTTTTTTGTCTTTTTGGCTCCAGGTGGTAACACATTCTGAGTTCTAACAAATTATGTATGACCAGAGAATTGTCGAGTGGTTCTTGTAATAAAGGACATTTCACATGTCATGGATGCTGGAATTTTGTAAAAGCTAAGAGCTAGTCCCACATCTGTTTTTTTTACCTGTAGCACAAACCTCTTTTTAACACCATTGAATCCAATTACACCCTATTCAGAAACAACACATTCTTCACCTGAAACACTGCTTGCGTGTAAAGGTTTTTCCACCTGTTGTCTTTAGTTCTTTTGTCATTCACATTAAATTTGTTGTTGATTGTTCTTGATTCTTCCACCAGTAGGAATCATTTCTCTCTATCTACTCTATCCTAACTCCTTATGATTTTTAAATGAAATGAATTACATAGAAATTACTTTTTTTGGATCTCTCCCTCACTGCAAGCACTCAATTCCTGCCTCTGTTACTTGTTCTCAATTGGCAGTAATGGGATGATTGGTCTTCCCATTCCTGCGAAGAAGAAGCTGATAGGATTTTACAAGAGGTCTACGCCGAATATCTGAAATGGCTGCCTGTCTCAGATGGTGGGTTTTTGTTAAAATGTTGGATTCCAATTGCTGATTAAGTTAGAACTGGATTGCATACACAAAAACTGGCACTGATCAATTCTGTGGATGATGTGACCTAGCCAAGATAACTACAAAACTGCCCCCATTGGGCTTGGAGAAGTGAAATTGAACAACATGTGATAATATTACTTTCTTGAAATTGATGAACGACAAAATAGTGTCTGCGAAAATTAGACTGCTAATCTATTGAGACATTTTATGATTATCACCATAGAATGAATTTTACCTGTTCATTCCAAAATGTAATTCAAAACCTGTTGATTACCTTCTTATTTCATATGAATTGGAGGTTCCTGTGGTTCGTATCATTTCTCACCAATGAGGGGTTCCTAGAATTGCAAAGGCCATAGCTTGTTATTTTTTTTCATTTCCTGTACTATGATTGAAGCTTGAAATGCAAAATTGATCATTTCACCAACGAGTGTAGAAGAAGTGACTGTACTTTTTAAAAGTGAGTTACCAACACTTATTATAAAGGACATTTTCAAGCACTGAAACAAGCTGATTGCAAACTAACTGACTCAAGTTTTTGTGCTAAAAATGAGGTTCCACCAGTAACAAGTAGTCAATTGTTCTGTGGAGTGGTGACCAGTTTTCAACAACAAAGGTCTTCTGTCTGCCAACAACTATGTGGCTGGTTCAACGAATAGAGTATGAACAGTATGGCTGGAAGCTTTTGGGTCTCTGAAAGGACAGTATCCCTCTCCCTGCAGTAAAAATACCCAAAGACTGAAGAAAGCCAGTTAATCTTTCTTCATAAATCACTGTGATCTGTGACTTTTAATCAATAATTCCGAGACTTTGTAATTTTTGAATTAGTCACACTGTGCCTCCTGCAAGGAAGTAAAAAATAGACAAGCAAGAATCATCTTAGCGAATCCTATAGTCAGGAACCAGTGAACTGTCTTCTCAGTTTTTCACTCCATCCAGAACACCAGTCTTCTTTTGTCTGTATATCTCTGTCTGTGTTTTTAGGGGAGTTAGAAATTTACCTTATAGAGTTACATGTCAATGGTTCACAACTTGTTGCAATTATAATATATAGTCATTCTTAAGTACAGATTTCTGTAATACAAATTCCACCCCCAGCCTTATTCTATGTCAAACCCATCCCCTTCTCCTCGTCTCTCTGACCTGACCCAACCTGTCTGTCTTCCTACTCATCGACCCACTCCATCCTTCCCACTGACCAATCAGAATAACCTCCCACATGCATCCATCTACCACCACCCTACCAACCCTTTCCCAGCACCACCCCCTCCCTCTATTCTGGGGTCCCTCCCCCTCCCAGTCCTGATGAAGGGTTTTGGCCCAAAACATGGACTTCCCTGCTCCTTGGATGTTGTCTGACCTGCTGTGCTTTTCCATCTATCAATACTGTGTTTTCTATTAATTTGAGTCTAAAAATACAAGTGATTCAAAGAAGCCTTTTTCAATTTTTGTGATAATAAAAATAGGGCTTGATTTCTACCACTTTAGCACAACATCCTTCATGTATTACTGAGTAGTGAGGCATTGGAGATTTGTTCCAGTCAGTATTAAAGAGCATTTCGTAACTAAGAATACATAACAAAGGTTGGCTGAGATCCATTTTAAAAGGTTCTCAATTCGTCTCAACTTGGCCAAAATCCAGGGCAATGACTTGAAAGTTTGGAGTAGCTTAGATAAATCTATTGGGCGAGATAGGTTAACCGAGTCTGGTGGAGGACATGAATGCAGGTGGTAATGGCCTTGTGCTATTATTACTGCACTGTTAATCCAGAGGACCAGGTAATGTTCAAGTCCACTTTTCCTGACACCATTGATTTCCTTATTGATTACAAATCTATCTCAGCCTTAAATATACTTAAATACAGTTAACTCCTACAGCCCTCTGCAGCAAAAAAAAATCCACAATTTGCTACTTTCTGAGAGAAGGGATATTCCACTTTATCTCTGTTTAAATGAGTAACTGCTTACTCTGAGATTATGCCTTCTGGTCCCCGATTCTCCTATAAGGAGAATAAAAAGCCCTCTTAACATTTAACTTGTGAAGCCATTGAAGGGTCTAACATGTTTTGATAATGTTGCCTCTCATTCTTCTAAATTCCAATAAGTACAAGACCAATCTAATTAATCTCTGATCAAAGGGAAATTTCATGACCAATCCCTGGACTGCCTCCATTGCCAGCATATCTCTCTTTACATAACAGGATCAAAACTGTTCACTGTACTCAAGGTTTAGTCTGACTAGTGTCAGTTATAGTTTTAACACGACTTTCCTATATTTGTACTCCATTCCGTTTGAAATAAATATCGACATTCAAATTTGTCTTTCATATAACCTGTTTGAACTTGAATTTTTTTTGGTTGTTTATGCACAAAGGCTCCAAAATACATCTGTGCTGCAGCTTTCTGCAGTGTTTCTCCATCTAATCAATACTCAACTCCTCTTTTCCTCCTGCCAAAGTACATAACCTCAATTATACAACATTATATTCCACCTGACAAGTTTTTGTAACATACTTAAATTGTCTATAATCTGCTGTTAGACACTATGTCACCCTAGCCCACCTATTCTGATGTCATTCACAAGCTTGTTGAGAGTACATTCACTTCCGAAATGTGGCACCAGCACTCATCCCTTTGTTATTTCACTCGTTATAGGTCACCATCCTAAAAATGTTACTCTTACCTCAATTGTCTATTCATGCAAATTTTCTGCCCACAAAATCATGGGTTCTTATCGTATGAAATAGCCCTATGCATAGCTCCTTATCAAATATCTTTTGTAAATACAAATGCATCACATATTTGAGGAAGTGCCACTGAATGCTGCCAGACCTGATGAGCTTTTCCAGCAACTTCTGCTTTTGTTTCTGATTTACAGCATCTGCAGTTCTTTTGCTTTTGTGCATCAAGTTTACCTTTTCCCCGTTATCTATGCTGCAGTTACTTCAGCAAAGAAAATTCTAATAAATTAGTCATGTGTAGTTTCCCTGTCATAGAGTCATGTATTATGCAGTTCTAAATGCTCTTCTTTTGCATCCTTTATACACTTCCACAATGACAGAATTCGAACTATTTGGCATGAAGTTATCTGTTTTTGTCTCCTTTTCTGAAAGGGGGATTACATTGGCAATTTTCCAAACCTCAGGAAATTTTCCAGAATCTAAGAATACGTGGAAGATTACCAGTGTATCTACTTCCTTTAAAAGCATAAGGTACGGCATTTGGGGTCCAGAGGATTCATCAACTTTCAGCTCCATTGACTTCCCTCACTTTTTTTCTAGTGATAATTATTGCTATAATTTCCTCCCTATATTTTATCACTTGATTCAGTTATTTTTGGAATGTTGTTTTGAAAACTGATGCAAAATATTTATTCAAATCTTCTACAGTTTCTCGGTTCCCCATTATTATTTCTTCAGCCTCATTCTAAACAGCTTATGTTCACTCTGGCATTTCTCTTCCACTTCTACATAGCTAAAGAAGCTCTTGCTGTATGCTTTTATATTAGTCACTAGTTTATACATAAATCATTTTCTCCCTCTTAATTATTTAGTGATCATCTTTTGTGGGCTTTGAAAACATTCCAAGAACTCTGGTATACAACTTTTCTTTGCCACATTGTATGGCCTTTTCTCTTTCAATTTGATTCAAATTCTTACAGTTAATCATAGCTGTGTTATCCTCTTGTAGTAATCCTTCTTTCACATAAGCCTGTACCTTTGCTGTAAGCTGTGGGCCATTTTCTTAAATGTCTGCTTTTTTTTCATCGACTGATGAATTCTCTGTGTTGGCTGTTTCTGCCAATTTGACTTTTCATATCGATGTGAACATTGAAGTCTCACATGATTTATGCACTTCCTTTCTTATATTCTCTCCATCTTTCAAAATTGGTTCTCTGCCCTGCATCATAGCTACAATTAGGGACCTGTAAACTACTCCCACCAGTGTCTTCCCCCTAAAGCTAGTAGAATGCGTTGTTGCATGGGATCTAAGAGGGAGTGACAGAAGCCAATAACACATGAATTGCTATAGCTGTTGATCCGCTCCTTGATTCAATGACTGCAGCACAAAAATATGTTTCTAATCTTTTCTGACTTTAGGTTTGCCTCTTTACAATTACAAGTATGCAACTGTACTGTGCTTTTCATCATTTTAAACATCCAGATTCTGTCCCATCTTCATCTTTTCTTTGCAAGTTGCAGGCAAGATAATTCCACTAAGGCTGTTTGAGCATCTAACTCTTGTGAATGATGGCATCTAATTAGCTGCAATTCATGTTCTACATGGAAATGATACATCATTAATTGTACTTCTGTATTGTAATAAGTAGAGAAATGTTATAAATTATCGGTAAAGAAGGTCATAAATTATTGCAATTGTGATTATACATTTTCCTTTTGATGGTTTCATCCTACCCTAAAGGCTGTTATGATGGTGCCCAAGCATGCATCATTTACAAAATGGGCATTTACCGTGTATTAGATCGCTAATTCTATACCTGCTATTGTTAGTAAGTATGATTTTATGATATTATTGTGGTCACAGTCTTATGCCTGTGTGCCAAGAATGAATTTTGCATGCAGTCAATGACTTATCAAAGGTTAAATTAATATCAATCTAGTCAATGTCTGAATTGTATCAGCCATGGAGGATTATGGCTCAGATTGTAGATGCACTTCATTTTTGTCTCTCAAGCTCTAGGTTTGCTTTTAATTTTGGCTGAAAGGCCTTTATTATGGTTTCCTCCATAGCTCTTCTCATAACTTCAATCTGGATTGTGAAATCTTATGGTCTCCAGTTATACAGAAAAACATTAGATTTTGAAGGGCCATGGGACACAAAATGAATGATGGCATTTTTATCAATTGGGATATAAGCATCATGGGCAAAGCCATTTTTTGTTCCCTGTTCTTAATTTGCCCTGGAGGTAGCAATGGTAAACTACCGTCTTGAAATTCTGCTGTTCACTCTCAGTGACTTTACAGAGACTTTTTTTTTCCAGTGACAGTGAAGAAACAGCGATACAGTTCAAGTCAAGATGGTGTGTGACTTGAAAAGTGAACATATACATGATGTTTCCATATGTCACACTGTGAGTCAATAGTAGAAAAACTGAATAATTAGTTTGATGGATGGGGTGTGAATAAGAGAATTGTTTTGTTCTGAGTGGTATTGAGCCACTTATTGAAACTGTACTAATCCAGACAAGTTGGGAGAATTCTGTCTGCAGTTTAAATTAACAGAGCACATTTATTTATAAACAATAAGTTAGCTCAACCTTTAGTGCATATTGTCAACCTTTTCGCAATTTCTCAATGTTAGGTTTAACTGCAGATCTTAATCTCCAATAATTGCAACATGTAGAGAAGAATAATTAATCATGTTTATAATTTGTTTGTGCAATTTATTTTCTACCTTGCACTCTGAACACCCAAATGGAATACTTATTCACCACAACATGAGTGATTGCAGCAAAAACTCTAGCTTGATACTATGTTATTCAGCATTGGTTGGAACTGGTGCAAGCAGGCAAAAAAATGCTGATGATCTCTTTCTCCATATGATTTGTTATTTTATCACAGAAGTTTAGCTGAGATACCTTTGAGCTGAATGAGGATCAAGCCTAAGACACTGCTATACATGACACTGTTACTCGTTGATTAGCCCTGCCAAATCTAACACAGACACTTCAACAAAAAGTCTTTTGTCTTGCAAGTTATCTATCAAATTATACTTGATTTAAAAAGGTTTGCCTGTTGTCAGTCAAGCTGGTACCTGATAGATAATTGTGCTATTTCCATTTTGTCTTCTCTGTTTGATAGTTTCCAATCATACACATACTTATTGGGACCTTTGTGTCCTTAGAAAGTTATAATTGTTTATTTTCAATTTCCTCACTCAAAACTCACTGTAGAGAATCATCTTTCAGCCTTTGTGAATGGCACTAATGTTGTGGATTGGGAACAGAAATTTAACACAGTCAGACCCCATTTGGAGGTTCTTGGCTTGCATGTCTATTTCCTATGCAGGTGTACAGAGCCAGGCAAGTCCTCAGTTTTAGGCACTTGCCTCAGCAGAAACAACACTCAACAGCTACACTTATATTCCTGAGGTTGGAGTGGGTAGACATGTACTGGAGTTGGGAGTAACAACCCTGGAGACTGTTTACAGGCAACAATAGAGGTTGCTGAGTGCTATTACTGATGGTTTAAAAGGCCTGCCTCATTACAATGAAAGATAACAAAGTGTGAAGCTGGATGAACACAGCAGGCCAAGAAGCATCTTAGGAGCACAACAGCAGACGTTTCGGGCCAAGACCCTAGGTCCGAAACGTCAGCTTTTGTGCTCCAGAGATGCTGCTTGGCCTGCTGTGTTCATCCAGCTTCACACTTTGTTATCTTGGATTCTCCAGCATCTGCAGTTCCCATTATCTCTCATTACAATGAAACTTGGCTTATTTGCAAAACGAAAGCAGGTGTCGTATCCTCATGCACTCCCCATTCATACCAACTCATGCCTACGCCCTATGGTATCTCATACCTTCAATGCCGAATTATGCCTCTTTACTCAGCATAAATAACCAGTCATATACTCCACTATTCATCCCCCATACCACTCTTGTATCCCATGCTAATCCACAATCCCATTCTTCTGCAAGTCACTAAATTTTGTCCTTACACCTTCTATGCTGACTCACATTATCACCACCATTGGCAGACGTGCTGTGATGGAATAAAATCAAATTTCCATTCAAGTAGGCGAGAGCATGACTGTTATTGAAAATAGACATGTTTTATTGATCTTTCATCAAGGAAAATGCACAAAAATACCAACATAAAGGGAAGCAATAATTATGCTAGATGAAAGGAGTATGCCGATTGGTTGGCAAGTTAACTCTTATTGTAACAGACATTGTCATGGAGAATGCATCAGTTAATAATTATTGACAATTTACAAGTAAGCTTTGTTAAGATTCTGAACCAATCAGCTTGATCCTGATTAGCCAAAGCATTGCCCCAAGAAATTAACAAGGGAATGATTGTGTCTTATGTTGTGGATTTGAAACAGTGTAGTGTGTGTACTCATTCTTCCTGTCTGCTAATTATTATGGAAGGGTAAGGAGTCTAAAATGTTTGAGCGGCAGATGAAGCTGGCTGTCTTATGTTGCGGCTATTCAATAGCAACATAAGCAGCGTTCTCCACTAACAGAATGCTGCCACCAAGCCAAAAGTCACCTGGTTTATCACTCAAATAAGTAATGTGATATATAAATTTCTGACTCAACATGATGCTAGGTATGTAGGCTCCTTTGGATTTCTCCACACTCCATTATAACTTCTCTTGACTGTTATCCCAAGCAAGAGCTGGTATTGACTTGACTGAAAGGGCAGAGATGTAAACCACCAGGGCTCAAGATTTTACTGCTGACTTTATTCAGACAATTTCCAAAATCTGCTGAGATGTACGGAGGATTTCACTACCAAACTGAATGCAGTTCACTAACATAGTACTGGTCTTCAACAGACAACAATGGACCATGTAATCACCTCAATGCCAATTTTAACCTCTCTCAATGCCAATTGTACCTGGTTTCCCCCAAACTATACTCTAAGTCCTGCAAGATCTAGGTGCAACCATAATGCCTACATGGTAAAGATTGTGAGAATGGAGTTTCATCAGGATTAGAGATTACCCAGAGTGTGCTGTTCTACAAAGCTTCATGCACATTGACCTGAATCCCAACTGTTGGATCAGCTGCAGATTGGAAATGGAACACCATGATGTTTTACACGATGCCAATGATTCTCCACCATCAGTATCATTTGGTGCCTGAAAGCCCATTGGACCAGACCATGTCATGGAATCTAGTTAAAATCAACAGCCGGATTTTTCGAGCTTCAATCCTGACTGTGACAAATTCTGAAATTGTCATGAAGGTGCCTAAGATGCCTCCCTCCTTCCAACTTGCTTGTGGAAATGTAGTTATATATTAAAGTGCAGCACAGAACAACAGAAAGAAATTCTGCTGCTGTGAGAAATAGTTTGTTGTTATTTCTTTAAGCCATTGAAACCACGGTGTTGCATGTTTCTGTAGCATCTGGCATCTTGCAATGTAAGTTGATATGAATATCAATTTTGATATTTTGGCAGAGGCTTTTTTTGTATAGGGTAGAAGAACAAGGACATTTGGCAAATATGCAGAGGGGCACTGATATATTCAGATAAAATTCTGTTCAATGAACTGTTGCCATGGAGCTCTGGCTTTCTCATCGTTCTTTAGGACAACAGTTTCTTTTTCTTTATCATGCTGAAGATTTTGCCACACTGATTAATGCTGTGTGCTTACACAGGGGCGAAGCAACGTGGAGGAAAAACAACACTGCAAATACAATACTTTTCTTTGGGCTGTATTGGAAATATCTTTCTAGTCCATTCAAACATTTGAATCACTGGACTCAACTTGCATAGGTAGGTAGAAAAGGAATGGGGCTGCACAGTTCCAGATAAATTCAACAGCAAGACCTATCACAGAATCAAAGATTTCTCAAATAACAGAAGGGGACCATTTGAACAGTTCGTGACAGCAGGGTTCTTCTGCCTTCTCCCTGTAAAACCACATATCCTTCCCTTTTTAAATAGCAATCCCACTCTCTTTTGAATGCCTTGGTTCATCTTACTTGCACCACAATTCTGATGCAATGAATTCCAGACACTAACAACACACTGGAAGTAGACGTTGATTTTTTCTTACATCACTGTTATTTCTTTTTCCAATTATTTTAATTCTGTGCTAACATAAACTCAATCATTTCATTAGTGAGAGTAGTTTCTGCTCCATTCGTATTTTTGATGATCCTCACAAATTTGATCTCATTGTCATGTTTTACTCTATTTCAGTTGCCAACCAAATTAGCAGGCTAGATTGCTGATGCGTGTGGAAGTCAAGGCTTCAGCATTCCTTGGCAATCAGGAAAGTCAGAGACATGGTAGGAGTATTGTAAAGAGCAAACAAGGAGGCGTACAACACAGAATAAAAGCCCTATGGCCCATCATGTCTGTGCCAGTCAAAAACAACTGCTTAACTCTTATAATCCCATTTTCCATCAGTTGGTCCGTAATCTTGTATACCATGGTATTACACGTGCAAATCTAAGTACTTCTCAAATGCTGTAAGGGTTTCCACCTTTACCACTTCTGCAGGCAGTCAGTTCCGGATTCCCACCAAACCCTGGGTGAAGAAAAAAATCCTCTCATCCCCTCTAAACATCCTGCCCCTTATCTTAAATATATGCCCCCATCATTGGTCCCTCCGCCAAAGGGAAAAGTTCCTTTCTGTCTACCCCACCCTTGTAATTTTGTACATCTGAGTACCTCCTCATTCTCCTAGGAAAAGTAACCAAAGCCTAACCAGACCATAGGACTGCTCTCTCATTAGACAGACAGAGAGAGAGAGAGAGAGAGAGAGAGAGAGAATTGGTGATGGTTTAACCTGAGGGTCACCAAACCTCAGGCAAGGAAGACACCGAGAAACAATATCATTCATTATAATCTTAGCCAGTGTGGGAATTAAAACTATGCTTACAAACCAACCATCCCACTGACTGAGCTGATCAACCCATTGTGGAACATAATACCAATCTATCCAATCTCTCTTCATAGCTAAAACTCTCCAGTTCAGGACACATCCTGATAAATCTCCTCTGCACCCTCTCCAGTGCAAACACATCAGTCCTATCATGTGGATTCCCAGACTACACACAATACTCTAGTTGTGGCATCATCAAAATTTTATGCAATTCCAGCATAACTTTGCTGCTCTTAACCATTATATTTCAATTAATAAAGGCAAGTTCATGCTTTCTTGACCACTTTAACAATCCAAAATGATGCTTTACAGAATTAGTGGGTGCACACACACACACACACACACACACACACACACACACACACACACACACACACACAGACACACACGCACACACAGTCATGCAGAAAAAAACAAAGGGATTGATAACAGCAAGAACAAGATCATGAGACAAGATCATGGTGGAGGGATCAATGATGGAGGGTAGACTTAAGATAAGGAGCAGGATGTTTTGTGGGATGTGAAGATTTTTTTTAATTTACCCACAGTGATTGTGACAGATGATTTGCCCAGGGGACCATGAAAAAACTTTTCTGCTCCTTCTGGCCCACAAGCATTGCAGGAAAACCATTCATTCTTGAAATCTGTTAACTCCCATTTCACTTCACCTGTGGAATTTCCTGATCCCTGAGAAACATGAACCATAGAAACTTAATTCAAATTCCCCAAAATCTGAATAAGGAGTCTTATTAAAATATTGTAGAATAAATTGAAATCCTCAGAATATGTTGCACACTGAGTAGACCTGCTCACAAATCTACCATTAGAAACCTACATGCAGACATAAACATGCTAGGAAGGAATTGGGTTTCATATTTTGACTAATCTAAACACTCTGAGTGACCTTCTCCTTCACTTCAATATTTTAGGTACCAGTGCTCTTTCCAGTGAGAACTTTAGTGGTGGCATGGGTCCAATTATAACAGAGGTCCACAGGTAAATGAGGGTTTCTATGAGCATTCATGAATCAAGAATTCAGGGATAGTCCCTGCTTCCAACGGGAAACATTTGCCTTGTTTTGTTCAGGTAAGCAGTGGGTGGAAGTTTGGAGGGAATGGACAATTGATGTAATATGAAAGCATTATGGTAACTGGCATTGACCTGAGCAATGTACTGCTGACCATCACAAAGTGTTCCATTGGGATTGACAAAGACAATTCCTTTGCCTGTTTAGGGAGCAAAAGGTACTGCACAGTCCTCAGTGGACTTAGGGGAATCCTGAAGTACTTTCTGGCAGATAAGATTGTTTGATGTTGCTGATATACGCTCTAGTCTTTCAGAGAGAGCAAATGCCAAATAAGTATAGGACTGCTTTAACCTTAATGACAATAATAGAAAAATTTGCATTTATATTGCATTTCTATTGCAGAAATAATATCTGAATATGCCCAAAGGAGATTATCATGCAATATTCAACGGTAAGCCATGAAATGGTAATTAGGAGATATGATCAGATACTTGGCTTTCAAAATGCAATATAAATGAGGAGATAAAGGTAAGGCTATGCCAGCTACTCTACTGGCAAAATAAAAATCAATAGAATTGCTGATGCTGGAAATCAGAAACAAAAACAAAATTTTTTTACCAAACTCAGTAGGTCTGGCAGCATCTGTGGAGAGAAATCAGAGTTAACATTTCGGGTCAAGTGACCCTTCTTTAGAACTTTTCTGAGGAAGAACGACTCAACCCAAAATATTAACTCTGATTTCTCTCCACACATGCTGCCAGACCTGCTGAGCTTTATCAGCAATTTCTGTTTTTGTTACTGTGCTTGCAAATCCACTTGCGTGATGTAATGAAGTCCCCTCATTGCTTCCCTCGAGAATTGAAATCTTGTGACATACAAAGACCACAGATGTATTTTCCTGAGCCTTCAATCTCTGTATGGAGGGCATTTTCTTTCCAAACACCCCTCTTCTTAATTGATTTCCCTTCAGCTCTTTCTTCTTATTACTTCTCATTCTGCATGGACAAGCATCATGAAAATATCTTGAGAAGCGGAATGTCCCTTAACAAGTTGAGAGGAAAAATAACAATCACACTACTTGCAAATTATTTAAAAGAAAATAAAGAAAAAATTATCACAAGTCTTTATTATTTCTCACTGTGACTTTCACTAACATTAAAAGGCTCAAAGCATCTTATAGCAAGTAAAGCACCATTTAATTGTCATCAATAGTGCCGTTACAAGGCCATAAAACTCACAAACAATAACAGGAAATAGTTCTGCATAATGTGTAGCTTTATCAATAACCATATTACAGCAGATCCCCTTCAGGAGCACTTGAAATGTTTGTCTAAGGGTTTGCATATCTTCAATGATGCCTGAAGACAGGAAGACAGTCATGTGTAAGCTCTGAAAATGACATTGATGGCAACATCCTAAGGTATTCTTTGACTCTTATTTTCACATGTTCATGAGACTTCTGCCTGCTTCAGATAGGTGGTTTGATGCTAGGAATGAGAGTCTCCAGAAGAAAATTACTTGAAAAATAGATAAGGGGAATGTGCACTTTAATTTCTGACTGCTACCACTTCAGTTTTAAGTGCAAATAGAGGATTAAAGAAACATTAATAACCCTTGCTCAGAGGCAAACGTAACAAAAAAAATCCCTGGGCATTATTTGAAAGAAAGCACATATCTTGACCAACATATATCTGTTAACCAACACTATTAAAATAGATTATTCAGTCACTATCATATTGCTTTTTCCCAGGATCTTGTTGTGCACAAATTTCTTGCATTAATTGTGTGAATTGCTTCAATTTCCTACATTAGAATAGTAACAACCCTTCAAAAGCATGTAGCTGGCTATAAATACACTGGACTATGTTGAGACTGAAAAATGTACAATATGACTACAAATACACTTGTGTTCTTCCTGTTCATCTTATTATGAGTTAGGCATTGCAGGCTAATTACTTTCACTGCCAGAAATTAATAGTGGGAAGCCATGTATGCATCACATAATTCTCTGACAATACATTTAATAATTGAATGGAAAATAATTTGCAATGCATTGACCGATTTGTGGAACTTTGAACCCCCTTCACTCAAGCACGTTTATGGTGAAATCTACTCCAGGAAATGATACAAACAAAGTTGAGCATCTAAGATACATTTCTCACACATTTGATTCAAACAGACAATGTTCAAAGTTGTTTGATTATTAATGGCAAAAATTAAGGAAGATTTCTACTCATTGACAATTCACAATGCACAGCGTGAAATTGATTGTGGCATCCTATTATACAACAGCTTGAAGAAGTTCAGACATAAACTTGCATTATGACAGCATCTGGTTTAGCAACAGGAATTGATGTGAACTGATGTCAGGCTCATCTGGCTTAGCAGTGAGATCATGACAGTTACATCAAGAACATACAGGGAAATCAATGCAACGTTACCAACCAAAAGTTGAAAATAGTAATACTGGCGATCAAGTTTTTGTTGAGTTCAACAATACTTCCTAATCCGAGAGTTAATGTCACAGAATGCTACCTTCTTGTTATAATATTGAGAAAGGCAAAGTACAAATGCAGATCCCCACCAGGGAGACAAAAAAAAACAAGGAACAAATAAATCTGTTCAGATAATTCAAAAGGTAACAAATAACATGGACTCAAGGCTACATGGCACCACAACAAGGGAAAGCAAGCTCCATGGTAATTCATGAAGGGTTAAGGATAAAATGGATACTGTATAAAAGAAGGATATTTTAGGAAGGGAGACCAAAACCTTGATCCAAGAGATGGATTTTTAAAAAAAGCACTTTGGGGTACTTTTGCAATATATTGCACAATATGTCAATGAAAATCCTTTACTTTGTTCATGTTTGGATACCTAAGCGCGAGGAGCAACTGAATAACAGAAGCTGACTCCTGTGTTTGCACAAAGAATTGTATAAGATCTTGCTGTCCAATGTTCCCTGCAGGCCTAAGCCTAAGGAAGGGAAATGAATGTGGGTGGAATTTTGGTTCAGTCCTGTTTTCATGCATGAGGTCAATATTTGAGATCTTGCAATGCTTCCTCCTGTTGATGCAGGAATGTTAAAACCTTTATGCTACTTCCTCACTTCCATGATTTCCTTGAACTGTCCATTGCAATATGCACAGGCTGGAAAAGTACAGGCACTGGAGGGGTTAATGGAGGGTGGATGTAGGGAGGGGCTGGTGAATGAAAGATCCTGTTGTTGTCATTATTAAAGTAATGATGCAGGAGGTTGAAAAAGGAGGCATTTTAAGGAGTGAGTGGAAAGCAATGGCCTATTGCTATTAGTGCAAGATTATTAGTCCAGAGACCTTGGTAGTTATTGGGGATCCTGGGTTTGAATCCTACCATGAAAGATGCTGGAATTTAGATTCAACATGTTTAAAAATCTGGAATTATCAGTCTAATGAAGGCCATGAAACCAGTGTTGATTACCTAAAAAGAAAGAAATCTGCCAACCTTTTCTAGTCTAGCCTAAATGTGATTTCAGATCCACAGCAGTGTGATTGGCACTAAACTATCCATGGTCAATTGGGAATAGCAATATGAGTTGGCCTAACCAGCAATGCCCACATCCTAGGCACGAATAATAAAAAAAAACACCTGAAATGCCAATTTAAGCCGTAGCATCTCAATTAAAATAATCTGTGGGTCTGGATTATTACTGTAAGACCATACGACCACACGACCACAAAACATTTGAGCAAAATTAGGCCATTTGGCTTATTGAGTCTTCTCCACCATTCAACCATGGCTAATATGCTTCTCAAACCTATTTTCCTGCCTTGTCCCTTGATTCCCTTACTAAACAAGAACCTATCTATTTCTGTCTTAAACACACACAATGACTTGGCCTCCACTTTCCCTTGTGGCAATGAGTTCCATGGATTAACCCCACTCTGGTTGAAGAAATTCCTCTTCATCTGTGTTCTGAAGGGTTGTCTCACGTGTCTGAACCTGTATCCTTGCTTCCTCATCTCTCCTACTACTAGAAACATCTTCCCCATGTTCAATCTATCCACAACTCTCAGTATTCTGTAAGTTTCAATTATATGCCCCTCATCCTTCTAAACTCTGTTTAGTACTGACTGGACCCTCAACCACTCCTCATATGACAAGCACTTTATTCATGGGATCAATCTTGTAAACCTCCTCTCAATGCCAACTCATCCTTGCATAGATACAGGGTCCAAAACTGCTCACAATATTGCAAATATGGCCTGACCAGAGACTCATAGAGTCTCATCAGTGCATCTCTGCACTTGTATTTTAGCAATCTTGAAATGAATGCTAACATTGCATTTGCCTTTCTAATTGTCAACTGAACCACCATATTAACGTGAACAGAATCTTAAATGAGGACACCCAAATCGCGTTGTGCTTCCGACTTGTGAAGCCTTTCCCCATTCAGAAAATAGTTTATGTCTCTATTCGTTCTACCCAGGTGGATAACCTCACAATTTAACACCCTGTAGTCCATCTGCCACTTGTTTGGCCACTTAGTGTCAGTACCTGAGTATCTTCATTGCCTAAGTGACAAGCAAATTGTGATGGGCAAACAGGATTAGAATAATGAATGCATGGCTCAAAGATTGGTGTGGGAAAAATGGGCTCCAATTTGTCAGGTACTTGCATTAGAACTGGGAAGGAATGGTGGTTGTGGTTTGGGATGGTCTATATATGAACCATGTGAGAGCCAGTGCTTCAGCAATCTGCAAAACTAGAGAAGTAGAGAGAGCTTGAAAGAAAATAGTGGGAGCAAGGAATCAAAGTTGGGATGGTGTGATGAAAGATGTTGTGGAGACAAGTCAAGAGAGAAAACTATTAATGTGGGGAACAATAAACAGACCATACAAAAAGGCACCGAGAGTACAAACCTACAGGTTAGTGTTACAAAAGCTAGAAAAGTACGCATCTGAATGTATATTGTATTTGAACAAAACAGAATAATTCATGTTGCAAATTAAGATAAATAAACATGATTTGATCATCAATACAACAAAACAGTTCTGAGGAAGGGTCACCGGATCCAAAACCTGGACTCTGCTTTTTTCTTCACAGATACTGCCAGATCTGCTGAGCTTCCAGAAGCTTCTGCTTTTGTTTCTTATTTATAGCATCCACAGTTCTTTCGGGTTTTATTAAGTATATAGAAGCAGTTTGGGTAAGGATGAGGATTGATAAAGCCAAGAATTCTCTTGTGGAAATGGTGTTCAGGCCCACCAACAGGAACCAGCATAGCAGGATGGAGTAAAAGGAAAAAACTTAATGATATTGTCAGAAAGGTATGGTGAATAACATGAGAGATTTTAAATCAACCTATCAACTTGAAAAATTGCATAAAGATTACCTGCATGAGGAGTTAGCAGAATGTTTTCAGGGTTATTTCTTAAATCAGCAGATTCAGCGAGCAAGTTATACCAGACCTGTGCAATGAAATATAATTAACTAAAAGTAAAGGAGCCCTGAGGTAACAGTGATCCTGACATTATTGAATTTTAGATTCATATTGAGGGAGAGAAGCATGAGTCCAAGGATAGTGTTATAAACATAAATAAAGTAATTATGAAGATATGAAAGCAAATCTAACTGAAATGAACTGGCAAATTCAATGAAGGGATTGATGTAGAGATGTAATGGCAGATATTTAAGTGGATGCTTTAGAACATACAAAATGCATGTATTGGAATGAGAAAGAAAAACTCTAAAGGAGGATTCACCACCTTTGACTAACTGTAAAAGTTCAATGTAATATCAAAGCTAAAGAAGAAACATAATTATGCAGATAGGCAGAAAGTCAGAAGACTGGATGGAAAATTGAAAACAATAAAGAATGAATAAAAGATAAATAAGAAAAAATACAGTAGGTGAGAAAACCAACTAGAAATATTAAAAGGTAGTAAGGGTTTCAATAGACCTGTCTTTTAAAAAGGAGTTAACAAAGTAAGCAACTATCTGATTGAAAGTGTTCCTCAAGAATTAATGGAAAATAAGCAGATAGCAGATGAATTATTCAGGTATTTTGTATTAGCCTTTGCAACAGAGGATACAAGTCATATTCCAGACATACCTATAAATCAGTAAATAGAACAGAGGGATGAATTAAATAAAATTGCAATCATCAGAAGTAGTACTGAGCAAGTTATTCAAGATGGAGACTGACAAGTTCCAGGGCCCTATTAAACTTTACCTTCAGCTATTTACAGATGCGACCTGTGAGATATGCATCAGCCCAATTTTCAAAAATGCCTGAGCTTTTGGAAAGATTACAACAGGTTGGAAAATGGTGAATGTGACTAATTTAGTCAAAAAGCAGGGTGACAGGGAAAAGGAAGCTCCAGGCCAGTTGGGATGAATTTATAGGTTATTCAAACTGTAATAAGGTCAAGGGAATCAGGCAGAGTCAAACATGTCTACTTTATAAGGAAGAATAAAACATATGTATAATTGAAATGGACAGAAATACAGAGGTCTGAAATAAAATGGAATACATACTGCACCAGTTTCAACTGAACAAAACAGACAGCAGCCTTTTTCTGGTTCATTCCTTCTGACCAAGCCATCCAACCTGCATTAAGTTTAAACAATGTTCAGCGGTTAACTGGTAGTCATGTTCTAACTGATGGTTTCTCCATTTTACCACCTCTGTCAGTTAGGATTCACTTGTCAATAACTCAGCTTTCATCTCTCATACAGAATATGCTTTTTTCCTTTGATATTTTTTGCAAATTATCCTGATGAATGCAAGTTGAAAATCTACAAGAAATGTGTTTATTTTTTAGCAATACTTCAGCTTTGTGCTACTGTTTGTTTTTGTTTCAGTCATTCAGGGCATCAGTGAGAGTCAATTTGGAGCACAGTGTACGGTATTGATCTCCATATTTATGGATGCGTGTAAATTGAACAATGTAATTAAGAGAAGGTTGTTCAAGTAAGTTATGGATTGGGGAATTGGCTTATGAAGAAAAGTTGAACAGGATCGGCTTGTATCTATAGGAGTTAAGTAAATTAAGAAGCAGAACAGGGAGAGTTTTAGATTTCTGCGACATTGGGAACTGTTCTAGGGCAATTTGACCCCGTACAAATAGGATGATTTATAACTTATCAGGATGGACTCTGATATATTTGTGGGGAGACTTGCCAGTGCCACTGATATAGGTTAAACTAGTTGTCATGGGATTGGGAAATTAAAACTGAGATCATGTAGGAGAAAATTAAAGCTGATTTTGGGAAGTGGAAAGTTATATGTGAAGGTGGAAAGCAGCATTAACAAACATATTCAAAATGTAGAATAATAATTCAAAGGCAGAATTAAAGGAACTATATCTGAATGCACAGATAATGGGAACTGCAGATGCTGGAGGATCCAAGACAACAAGTGTGAAGCTGGGTGAACACAGCAGGCCAAGCAGCATTTCAGGAGCACAAAAGCTGACGTTTCAGGCTTGGACCCTTCATCAGAATATCTGAATGCAAGCAGCATTTGCAACAATGTTGGTGAATTGACGACGCAAATAGAAGTAATCAGATGTGACATGAATGCCATTACAGGGACATGGCTGCAAAGTGACCAAGAATGGTTACTGAATATTCAAGGATATTCTTCAATTAGGGAAGACAGGCGTTGGAAAAAGAGGCAGGGTAATGTTGATAACAAGGGATAGGGTCAGTACATTGGTAAAAGAAGATCTTGGAATGAAATCTGTGGAATCTATTACATTTAAGGTATGAAATAGCAAAGAACATCCTATATCAGTGAGAATATAGTTATATACTACCAACAGTAATAGTAATGCCATACATCAGAAAATTAGGAACTTACAGATGCTTGTAACCATGGTAAACAGGATGACTTCTATCTATATATAGACTGATTAAATTCTAATGAGTGGCAGCCATGAAGATGATGAATTCTTAGGCTGTGTATGTGTTGGTTTTCCAGACCTGCACATGGAGAAACCAATTAGGAACAAGCTATTTCAGATCCAGTATAATGCACTGAGAAATGTCTAATTAATAACTTTCTTGTAAAAGAAGATTTAGGGAAGAATTTATATTTTCTATTATATTTATAAACATTATACTTTAATCCAAAATTTAATCTTTAAATCTCAACAAAAATATTAAGAAGGCATGAGGAGCAAATTGTTTATGGGAAATTATATTAAGAAATATGACAGGAGACAGACAAATGGCTACTATTTAAAGAACTGATACATGGCATACAATGGGAAGCTATTGGAGAGAATTCTTAGGGATAGGATTTACGTATATTTGGAAAAAGCATGGGCTAATTAGGAACAGTCAGCAAGGCTTTGTGCGGGGCAGGTTATGTCTTACTAACTTGACCAAATTTTTCAAGAAGGTGACAAAGGTGATCGATGAAGATACAAAGATGGATGTTGCTTACATGGACTTTAGTAAGTCTTTCAACAAGGTCCCTCATGGTAGACTCATCCAGAAGATTAAGATAGACAGGATCCATGGTGACCTGGCCATGTGGATTCAGAATTGGATTGCCCATCCAAGACCGGGTGGAAGGGTGTTTTTCAGGGGGAAGATCCGTGACTAATAGTGTTCCACAGGGCTCCATACTGGAATTTCCGCGGCTTGTGATATTATAAATGACTTGGATGAAAATGTAGATGGGTGGATTAGTAAGTTTGCAGATGATGCAAAGATCGGTGGAGTTGTGGTTAGTGTAGAAGGTTTTCAAAGCTTACAGCAGGATATAGATCAGTTGCAGATGTGGGTGAAGAAATGGCATATGGAGTTTCATCCAGCTAAGTATGAGGTTCTGTTCTTTGTTGACTCAAATGTTAAGGACCAGTATACAATTAATGGCAGGTTTCTGAACAGCATTAATGTGCAGAGGAATGTTGGGGTTCAAGTCCATGTCTCCCAAAAGTAGCCTTGCAAGTAGATAGGGGGCGAAGAAGGCTTATGGCATGTCTGCCTTTATTGATTGGGGAACTGACTACCAGAGCCTGGATGTCATGTTGCAGTTTTACGAGACTTTGGTTAGGTCACACTGAAAGTATTGTATTCAGTTTTGGTAGCCACATTACAGGAAGGCTGTGGAGGCTTTGGATGGAGTGCAGAAGAGGTTTACCATGATGTTGCCTGGATTCGAGGGTATGAGCTACAAGGAGAGTCTAGAAAAACTTGGGTTGTTTTCTCTTGAGTGACGGAGGCTGAGGGGAGATTTGATGCCAGTCTATAAAATCATGAGTGGCATAGATAGGGTTGACAGACAGAATCTTTTTCCCAGAGTTGAAATGTCTAATACAAGGGGACATACATTTCTGATTAGAGGGGGAAAGTTCAATGGCGACGTGAGGGGTAATTTTTTTTTACACAGAGAGTGGTAGGAGTCTGGAATGCACTGCCAGGGGAGGTAGTGGAGGCAAACATAATATGGGTATTTAAGGGACTTTTAGATATGCAAGGAATGGAGGGATATGGACGAAGGGCAGGCAGAAGGGATTAGTTTCATTAGGCATCATGTTCAGCACAATGCAATGGACCAAAGGGCCTGTTTCTGTACTATATGGTTCTATGTTCTATGTATTCCTTTAAGGCACAGGAAAACAGCTGAGTCAACTGTGACTCACAAAGGAAGTTAAAAATCAGAGACAACATAGCGTGGATCTGGAGAAACAAAGCAGGCTAGGCAGTATCAGAGGAGCAGGAAAGTCGACGTTTCGGGCCTAGACCCTTCTTCAATCTGTCTTAACAAAGGAAGATAAAGCTCTGAGAAGTAATAGAGAACTGAGGTACTTGTGAGAATGAGGAAATAAAATAAATTAGAATTAGTTGAAAAGTAGTACTGAGCAAATTAATGAGACTGTATGTTGATAAATCATCAAATTCCAATGATCTACATCACACAGTGCTGGAAAAGTAGCTTTAGAGATGATGGGTACATTGGTGATCATCTTTCAAAATTTAACAAATTCTGGAATGGTGCCTGTAGATAGGAAGGTTGCAGATGTAACACTACTGTTGAAGGGAAGGACAGAAATAGAAAACTAACAAGTATGGATTTGGTAGGCTGATATTAGAAGGAAGGAAAATATGATCTGTTATAAAGGTTGTGATAGTTGAACACTTAGGTAACACTAATTTGATTGGGCAGAGTCAATTTGGATTTATGAAAGGAAAACCATGTTTTTCAAAGGCATTTAAGTTGTTTTCAGAATGTTATCAGCAGCTAAGGGATATCAAATAAAAATGGCATATTTGGATTTTCAGAAGACTTTTAATAAGGTCACATACAGAAGGCTAATAAATGAAATGAAACGACATTGAATAGGGTATAATATACTGAACTGGATTCACAACTGAGAGCAGAAAGGAAATAGAACAGGAATAGAATGGGTCTTTCCAATGTTGGCAGACTGTATAAAGTATTTGACTGACTGAAAATGGTTCCTTAATAATTTCTGCTCTAAAAAAGCTCTTTCTTTTATCAGTCCCTCTGCCTCCTTTAATTTTTCAAGTATAGAGCTACATCCTAACTACATCAAAGAAAATAATTTGAACACCAATTTATTTTGTTCAAATTTGACCCTTAATGTGACATTTATTTCTTACCCATGAAAAGGAATGTGCAATGAATTAAGAAAAACTTCACTGTTTCTGTCATCCTATGTGTGTGTGTGTGTGTGTGTGTGGGTGTGTGTGTGTGTGTGTGTGTGTGTGTGTACGTTCGTGTGTTCGTGTGTGTGTGTATGTGTGTGTGCGTGTGTGTGTGTGTATGTTCATGTGGTCGTGTGTCTGTGTGTGTGTATGTTCATGTGTTCGTGTGTGTGTCTGTGTGTGTGTATGTTCATGTGTTCGTGTGTGTGTGTGTGTGTGTGTGTGTGTGTGTGTGTGTGTGTGTGTATGTGTGTGTGTGTGTGTGTGTGAATGAGAGACAGAGGGGTTGGTGGGGAGAGAAAGAGTGAGAGAATTTGGTTGTGAGGTATAGACTGTCCAAAATCCCTGCGTCCACATTTCCGATGGGAGATCAAATGTTTCCACATTGCATTGTAGTGATCTGGACATCAACTCTGACCTTGAGCTAGCATTGTGAGACAGAAGCTGAAAAACATGATTTCAACTGAAACCCCTCCTTCTGCTATTTCTTTGGAAGAATTAACTATTTAATTTAAAATGCTTATAGACTCCTTCAAAAATAGAAGAGATGGATTTCAATCAAGCAGGTCAAGTAGTCATGCACATATTACCCATAATGTAATTTCAAAATCAATGTTTCTCATTAGTAACTGATAGAGGAGACTTTGAAAAATTAGAATAAATAATACTATACGAGTATCATGGGGTGCCCTGATAATTTTACAGATGCTACGTCAAACACTGTACCTTTCTTTTTTACATCTCTAGCTAAAAATCTCATTTGCAAATCCCTCCTTATTTGCAAACAGATTGTCGATTCATGGGACCTGGATGAAAGATTAAGGAAGAACTGTTTCTACATCTTAGGCTTCATCAATCATTCACTCTTTTCTTAAAACAATTCATTTTCATGGGGATAATTGATGAGCATCAATACATTAGCTGAGCAGACTGGTGATAAGGTGATATTTAACTGGACACAACAATTGTAACTTACTCTATAGCAGTTAGCTACCTCTGTGATTTATTCAAGGTCAAGCATTCCAATTTGTATTTTGACTAGTATTGGCAAAGAAAATATAAACTGCCTCACCTCTTAACCCCATAAGTCCGCTGTTGGTTGAATTGATCGACTTTGATAATTACAGCTCTTGTAATTCCTATTT
Organism: Stegostoma tigrinum; assembly: GCF_030684315.1. Lineage (NCBI taxonomy): Eukaryota > Metazoa > Chordata > Chondrichthyes > Orectolobiformes > Stegostomatidae > Stegostoma > Stegostoma tigrinum. Next base: position 106,689,626 of record NC_081358.1, on the reverse strand, counting down.
TTTCACATTGTTGATAAAAAAAATGTAAAAAGGCAAATTGCATTGAAACCTATTCACAGTAAACTGTCATACAACAACAAGGTGTAGAGCTGGATGAACACAGCAGGCCAAGCAGCATCAGAGGAGCAGGAATGCTGACGTTTCAGGGCTATACCATTCTTCATTTCTGAAGAAGGGTCAGGCTCAAAACTTCAGTTTTCCTGCTCCTCTGATGCTGTTTGGCCTGCTGTGTTCATCCAGCTCTACACCTTGTTATCGCAGATTCTCCGGCATCTACAGTTCCTACTATCACAGCAAACTGCCTCTGTCTTTCATTCACAAAAAGCTCAGGCAAGGCTTTTATTCACAGAAGCATCCTTTAACCTCTCTGGCAAATTTGGAGATGAGTGATTGCCTGGCCTTCCTCTGCTGTTGTCCTGGACAGTGACAGCACAGCCAATAGATGCTGTATGTGTACAATCCTTAGTGTTCTGGTAGACTTGTCCTTGGCCATTTGAGGGAATTAGAGTTGCTTTGTCAGGAACTTTTGCCTCTAGGTTTCCGTCATCCATTTTGAAGAGAAGCTTTCTTCGTGGATAGCTTACTGATCATGATTAGGAGCAACTGAACATTTTGATTAAAGTTTCAAGTTTGTGATCATTCATAAGAACAATTTCAATGTCAAATGATGAAAAGAAACAGACCTGAGATATTACATTGGAATTTCAATGCAGATTGGGATCTTGACACTCAGGTGAATTTTGAATCCCTACACAGCAGTTGAGCTTTGTCAATCTCACAATGCAATTTTAAATGCAAATTGTCAAGAGTGTTCTCAATTGATTCTCAGTTTGAGCACTGAGTATTCTTGTATGATCCTCTGTACATTTTTAATCAACCTTTTTAGATATGTCATGACACACCTTTGGAACAGGTGGGACTTGAACCTGGACCTCCTGATCCAGAGGTAGGGCTAATTTTCAATCTTCGACAAGAAGGATACAAGTTTGAAACAATTGTAGCAAGCCTCCAGCACCTGAAAGTGGAACAACTAATGCAGCTATCAATAGATTCAGTAGATTATCTAAAGATTGTAGAAGATGTGGTTTGTTTCACCTACCAAGACAATATCCAGCATTTCCTGGCATATGCAAGCTCTGTTCGACAGGAGGACATTGAGCTAAAATGATACTGTCACTGAGGGAACTTTAAGTACAACATAATGTTTCGCAGCGGCATGGGAAGACCAGTGATCCAAGGGGCAATGTTAAAAAAAAAGTAATGTTCTGTCTACGAAACAACAAGAAAATGCAAGAGGTAACTGCAATGTCAAAGTTTACATTCCCAGTCAGGCAGCATAAATGAGTGGATAATATACCGGATGCATCAAAATTGAAAGTGGTGCCAGTGCATATATTATTCCCAACAGATTTTATATGAGATGTACCCAGGCAGCTGATACTTAGTGGTGCAGTTGACACAATAAGCTAAGTAGTAGCAATTATCCATTTTAGTAGATCCCAACACAAACAGACAGCGGTTACTGTGGTTAGGTGTAAATTATAATTTCAGAGCTAGATTCATATTCATTGAGATTAAAGGAAATATTTCCACTGCTGGCTGACTATGTGACTACGCAACATGCAAAAGCATGAAACAGTTTCTCAGAAGTGGTAAAGTGTTTGTTAGGTGTAAAATTGCAAATTATCAGTCTGCAATTTTCTCTCCAATAATTCTAATAGAGAGACGTCAGTAGGGGAGGCCTTTGGGAGTCAGCAGAGTTGCCCTACCAACGTATACTGAAGAGCAAGACATCAGGCTAAATACATTGTGTAAGTACTAGGTGTGCTCCACTTTGGAATTTCTCACTACGTTAAATACTGTAGAGAAAACCTGATGACAGTTAATGCCCATGGAATAATCTTGGTTCAATAGTTTCAAACTGGCCAGCTAAACAGCACAATACAGCATTTTGATCCCATTAGGGTGAAGATCTCAACTTACATCGTTTTGCCTTGCCACTCAGAAATCTCACTTTTGTATATTGATGCACTGAGAGAGGACACAACAGATTACACTTTCAACCCTCAAATCTGCTTCACCATTCTATTAGAGAATGTCATGTATCTGATTACTCCACATTCCTGCCTACACCCAATAACCTTTCAATCCCTTGCTTCGTCAAGAATCTAAATAATTTGGTCTTTAAAATATTCAAAGATTCGGCTTTCACATCCTTTTCAGGAAGAGAGTTCCATCGATTCACGACCTATTACGAGGCAACAAGGTGTAGAGCCTGACGAACACAGCAGGCTAAGCAGCATCAGAGGAGCAGGAAGGCTGATGTTTCAAGCCTAGACCCTTTCTGAAGAAGGGTCTAGGCCCAAAACGTCAGCCTTCCTTCCCTCTGATGCTGCTTGGCCTGCTGTGTTCATCCAGCTCTACACCTTGTTGCCTCAGATTCTCTAGCATCAACAGTTCCTACTGTCTCTGTTACGAGGCAACATCCCTCTCACAACAGTGACTGTCTAGTTCTAAATTATCCCACAGGAGGAAACATGCTTCCTATATCCAACCTGTCAATCACTGTTCAGGATCATACATGTTTAAATCGAGTTTCCCCTTACTCTTCCAAACTCCAGTGGATATGATCCTAGACAGGCCAAATTATAAGACAACCTTGTAAAGCAATATCTGAAATGCTTCAAATGCATTTACAGACTTGCTTAACTAAATTAATCAATACTCTACACTATCCCCAGATGAGGTCTTGCCAATGCCTTATAATAATTGAAGCATACCTTCTCTACTTTTGTATTCAACTCTCTTCACAATGAATGATAACATTCTATCAGTTTTTCTCATAATTTGCTGCACCTGAATGTCAGAACACAGCAAGGATAGCAGGCCAAGGAATACTGATTACCTGGAAAATTCCTGTAATCAGGATACAATGGAAACATGAAGAGTGCAATTTCAGTTGAAATCCACACAGGATAGGTTGAAATTAGTCAGCCATGTTGATGCATGAAATATGGCTGTGAACGTGGGTTTTGTTGGATCAAGGACCAACGACAAGCAGGAAATTCAAAGCAAAGAAGGAGAACAAGTTAAAACAGGCAAATGTAATTCCTATTGGAGAGCAGAACAGAACTTCCATTAACATTCCTAGGAAACAACTGGAAGTGAACTGAGTCCCAAATGAAAATCAAAATAACGTGGCATCTGGAAATGTGAAACAAAAGCTGGAAGCCACAGAGCTGCCACAGTGTGGAAGCAGGCCCATCCGGTTTACAGTAACCCTCTGAACAGCATCCCACCCTGACACATCCACCTACTCTATCCACATAATGCTGCATTTCCCATGGCAAATTTATCTAACCTCCACAAGCCTAAACATGCGAGCAATTTAGCATGGCCAGTTCTCCTAACCTGCACGTCTTTGGACTGCGGGAGGAAACCCAGAGCAGCCAGATGAAACCCACGCAGGCATAGGGAGGATGTGCAAACTCCACTCAGATAGTTATCTGAAGGTCAAATTGAACCTTGGTCCCTGGTGCTTGGAGGCAGCAGTGCTAACCACTGCACCACTAGCTTTCAACTGGGGAAAAAAACAATCTCAGCCAATTAGATAGCATCTGCTCGGAGAGTCAAAAGCAGTTAACATTTTGGGTCCACGGCTTTTTGTCAGCACAGGGAAATGTTAAAGGTGTAATAGGTTTTGAACAAGTGGTCTCTGCAACAAAAAAAATGGAAGTCTGTGATAGGGTGGAAGGCAGTTTGAGTGTCAGAAAAGGTAGTCCCTCAGGGACTTGGGGAAAGAATATAGATCAAGAAAGAAGGTAAGAAAACAATCGTGCTAAGAACAGATGTGATGCAGTAAAACAAGAAAACAAGGAAAGAAATTGAAATAAAATGATGACAGAAGTATTTGGTCTGAAACTGTTGAATTCAGTAATAGATCCATAAAGCTCTAAGGTGCCTAACTGAAGGATCGGATGCTGGTCCTGAAGCTTAGTTGGACAGCAGTAATGTCAGTGAAATATCAAGATGAAAAAGTAAGGTGGAAGACCATCATAAACACAGGATCATGCTTGCAGACAGAACTGTTCATGAATGTATAATCTTTGTTTGGTGTCCACATGGGAGCATTGAATAAAATACACTAGATTGAAAGAAGTACATATCATTTGCTTGTTTTCCTGGAAGGCGTTGTCAGGGCCTGAACAGTGAGCAAAGAGGAAGTTAGAGGGCCAGTATTCGATCCCTTGTGCTTAGTGTCTCTGGTCTGTGATTGTTCTGAATTCCTTCTGCCCTTTTATCTCTTGGTTTCCAAGTAAACTTGGGATGTTTTTGTGTCTTCCGCAACGACACAACATCTTTCCCCAACTCTTTCTTTCCCATTGTTAATCCCCAATATTGTCAAAAAGAATAAGAGAGCAGTGAACTCAGAGGGCAGAGTCTGGTGAGTTCAGATGGAGATTGTAATAATCAAGGATGAGATGTTCTGAAGAAGGGTCTAGATCCGAAACATCAGCTTTCCTGCCCCTCTGATGCTGCTTAGGCTGTTGTGTTCATCCAGCTCTATACCTTGTCATCTGAGAAACATTTCCAATGTAATTGTGCTCCATACTTTCTGTGAATGCAGATCAATCATCCATAACAAAGAATCAGGGCAACTTTGAAGTGACAAAGACCCAACAATCCATGCCTTGAATTCTTAGCCTTTTTGTGCCAGGTCAAGTTGCATTTGGAATAAATTTCTGCATCATCAGTCTGAAAAGGAGTGTTTGTGGAGCAATCAATTTACTGTCTGTGAAAGTTGTGGTTCAATCAAAAAAAAAGTTAAAATGACTTTGATTGAACATTTATAAAGATGCCAGTGACTAAAAAAGCAAGCTTTTCCACAATCTTTATTCTGTGCAATTCTGGTTCTGGTCATTTTATCTTTTTATTGCTGTCTGCAGCAGTCCCTATTGAAGTATAATTCAGCAAATAACTATAATGTCCACTGATCCAGCCTTTATTTTTCACAAACTGATAGTGACAGAGTAATGGTGCATAACATGCTACATTAATCAAAATTATGTTTAATTGATGCTGACATGGTAAGTGAAAACTCTGCACTCTCTCATAAGACAATCTAGCATCAGTATGCTGAATGATTGTTTCACATATAAATCAGTGAAATGCAATGCAGGATGGTGTGTAATTTATCATTTTAAAGTAACAGCCAATAGCAGAGATCTGACAACTAAATATTGATCAGAAAACAAATGGAGATCAAGGCCCACATGTTAGTATTGATAACCTTTACAGGATGCCTGATAATGAGGTAAAGGTCAAGATTGTTATTCTTGAATTCAGCATTTGATATTCTATGGAAATCATGGGATTGCCAAATTGTCCCATATGTAAGTCAAACCTTGACAAATTCAGAATATTCAACAAGTGGTTTGGTTACACAAATTCTCAACATGTTTTCAGATGTTTCCAAAGAACTTTGGATGTTAAATATCTGAAATTGCTGGAGAAACTCAGCCTGTCTCGCAGCATCTGTGGAGAGAAAGCAGAGTTAACATTTCAAGTCCAGTGATCCTAGTTCTGAAAGAAGATGCTTTCTTAAGAGCAATTAGGGATTGACAATAAATGTTGGATGAACCAACGATGCCTGTATCCTGTGAACAATTGAGGAAGAAAAACTGCATCCATATCAATTGAGGAATTCTCCATATGGAGATCTGAAATTTCTACCGGGGTTACGAGTTGCTAACCAAAACAGAGAAATATTCTCTTCCTAATTCAAGCCTTTATCTTTATCAGCCACCATATAACCTTTCCTGGTGAGAAAGAGCTAAACACAAAACTAGGAAAATGTAGTTTCATTATGTAACATTGTGATGGATGTTGAGTTGATTTGGTGAGGGTACTTTTCCTGTTGTGGATTGAAAGATAATGTTCACCTTTACACTCATTGGGTACAAAACTCTCAGAGAAGTTACCCGTCATAGAGTTCACTAATTATTTGTCAAGTTTTGCTTTTCTTTAAAATCATCTGTTCATGGAATAAGTACAGTGCGAACATTTCCTGATGATCCTTAATTTTCCTCAAGACATTAGCAGTGATTGTTCTTCTTAAACTAAGTAGAGTGTTATTGCTGAAGGCATTCTGGATATTTGATGATAGGACAGCAATATATTTTAGGTTGAATTCAAGTGATGTTAAACTCTGTCGAATCCTCATACATTTACTTGCTTATTCTTCTAGGCTGTAGAGGTTTGGAATGTGCTACTGAAGAAGACGCATGTTGCTGTAGTCTACCTTATAAGCGTTACACATTGATGCCACTGCGGATCGTCCAGTTAAGCATCAGGTCATTGGCAATCCCCGGGCTTTTGAGGTTAAAGGATTCAGCAATGCTGTTAGATTCTCACTTGTGAGACAATGTTGATTGCTACGGACTGCTATTTGTCTTTATCAGTCAGTTCTGAATCCTATCTTTACTTTCCCATACATGGGCAATGTTGATGAGAACCTGAGTACTTGTGAATGGTACAGAGCATTACGCAATCATCAGCAGGCATTCCCATTTCTGACCTTAACATGGAGGGAAGGTCATTGATAAAATAGCCGAAAATGGATGGGCAGGGGCCTTGACTGTAAAGAACTTTTCCGGTCATGGCTGAAATTATTGGTCTACAACAAACACAATCATCTATTTAGCTAGGTATGACTTTAAATATTGAAGAGTTTTCCCTGATTCCTTTTAGTTCACTTTTGATCGGTATCATTAGTGTTATAATGTTTCATTTGCTGTCTTGATATTGGGGTAGTAACTCTCATTCACTGCTGGAAAATGGCTCCTTGGTTCTTGCTTGAACTAACGTTAAAAGGACATGCAGAGTTGAGTGGTCCTGCTGGAACCTAAACTGAGCAGCAGTGAGGAGATTATTTCTGTATAAGTGTCATTTGAGAGCACTGTCCATCACTTTGCTGATGATTGACAGGCGACTGATGGGGTTCAAATTTATAGATTGAATTTGCCCTTTTTTGTGGATAGGGCATAGCTAGGATAATTAAGTGCATTATTGGATAGCTAGCAGTTTTGTAATTGTACTGAAACAACTGATCTAGATGAGCAGCTAGAGGAATTGGGCTTTTTGAATAAGTCTTTTAAAGAGTTAACATATACAAAACTGAGTAAGATTTTACATTTATATAAAAGTTATCATGTTAGTTATACCCCACATTTTACTTCTATTCAAAATGCTGCTCTACAATTCCTATTGCTTGCTGCTATATCACATCTCTACACATTACTTGTATAATTTTACAATAGACAAAAATGACCTTTTTTTGCAGATACTTGACTAGTGTCAGGAATAACAGAAAACAAATAACTGCATTACTTCACTTCAAAATGTAATATCTTTTAAAATGGGAGCTAGGGAGAGTATCAAATTGAAAAAAAAGGAATGTGACAAGATTAGAGGTGAGCCAGATAGTCGGGAAGCAACAAAAGAAAATTAATAAATAATGGCAAGGAATAAAATACACTTTGAAGTTAAACGTGCAAGTAACATAGAGATGGACAGCAGAAGCTTCTTTAAACACATAAGGAGAAAGAAAGAAGACAAAGTGAACATAGGGCCCTTAGAGAAAGAGGCCAGGGTAATAATAATATGAACGAGGAAAGGTTGCATCAATTCTCGCAATAAAAGACATGAAAAGCATCCTGAAATCACTAAATAATGAAAGGACAAAGGAAGGGAGGAGATTATAACAATAATAATAATGAGAAAAATTGGGGGAAACTAATGAGACTGTGTAGCAATAAGATCTCAAACCTGATGAGTTGCAGTCTAGAATATTAAAGCATTAGCTAAGGAAATCATAGATGTATCAGTAGTGATCTTCCAGGAATCCTTAGATGATGGAAAAGTCGAAGATGATTAGAAAATTGTCAATTTAACATCTTCATTTGAAAATATAAGGAGGCAAAAATCAGGCAATGATAGGCCAACAAACTTAACATTTGTTATTGGGAACATGTCAGAGTTTATCATAAAGCATATAATAGCAGAGTACTTAAAAATGCACAATACAACCAAACAGAGTGAGCATGACTTCATGAAGTGGAAGTTAATCTCAATACATTTACAAAAATTCTTTGAGGTGGTAACAAGCAGAACAGATAAGGGGAAGCAGGGGATGTAATATATTTGGATTTTCAGAAGTCATTTAAGAGATACCCCACATTTGGCTATATAATAAGAACCCATGACATTGGAGGTCGTATACAGAATTGGCTAACAACTAGAAGGCAGAGTGAGGTTGTAGTCTTGCTCACCAAGCCAGTGTGTTTGATTGCAGATGTTTTGTCACCCTGCTAGGTAACATTGTCAGTGCATTTTCAGTGAAGTATTGGTACTCTGTCCTATTTGTCTCAGTTTGTTGGTTTGGTTGGCATCACTTCCAGTTCTATATTTCAATTGTTTGTATATTGGGTCCAGTTCAATGTGTATGTTGATGGAGTTCTGACTGGAATTCCAGGCCTCCAGAATTCCCTGACATGTCTCTTTTTGGCTTGAGCCAAATGAATGTGTTGTCCTAATCAAATTCGAGTCCTTTTTGTCCATATGTATTGAGACCAGTCTCAATAAGAAACACATAAATAATAAGTGGGACAGAACACCAACGCTTCACCAGACCCACATTAAGGATGTTACCTAGCACGGTGATGAAACAATTGCAATCAAACACACCAGCTCGACGAGAAAGTCCTCAACCTCATCCACAACCTGAGCTACAAATCTTCTCAAAAACTTTTGAAGACAGAGTGTTGGGATGAGAGGTGGAAGGGGCATGTTCAGGATGGCAACTGGTAAGTAGTGCTAAGGCCACAATTATTTACAATGTATATTCATGACTTGGATGTTGAAATTAAATGTACTATCAGCAGGTGTGCAGATGAAACAAAACTACGTTGAAAGACAAGTACTGAGGGACAATGCAAGAAATCTGCAGATGGATATAGACAGGTTAAGTGAATGGATAAAAACTTGGCAAACGGAAGATCGTGTTGGAAAATGTGAGCTTGTGCACTTTTGCAGGAAGAATAAAGAAGCCGAATATTATTTAAATGAAGAAAGGGCAAATGGGGTGGCAATAAATGATGCCTATCCCTTGAATGACTTAAAAAAGAGAAATCCATGAGACAGTGTGGACATCAGCCACAACAGGAGAACAAGTAGATTCAACAACGTCTGATAGTAACCTTATGATCCAATGTATCCCTGATGCTATTGTTATCATAAAGTTGGGAGATCACCATAAAGGATTACTAAAGAACTTGTCAGGACTAGCACCAGGCAACACTAAGATGAGCTCTTCACTTGGTATATTTAATAATGGAGATCTATCTGATTGTCAATGAGGAAACATGGCATTGATAGGGAAAAGTGTTACCAAATCCCACAGATTGGATGGCCGCTGTTCACTTCTGCCCCATCTTGTCACAAATTATGTATAATTAAACAATTAGATGGGGCATGACTCCACAATCATAGCTTCCTTGATGATGATGAGCCTAGCTCTGTCGCATTTGCAGCTGTGTTTCACCAGAAGTGCCAATTCAATGGCACTGCATCCAGCAAAGACTCTGGGCCCTGGCAGCATTCTGTCTGTCATACTAATCCTTTACATTTCAGATATTGCAGCTTCAAAGCGTTTCTAGAATTTGCTCTTAATATCTATCTCTGAACTCGGCCATCAGGTCATCGATTCTCCATACTGACTCCATCTTAACTAAGTCACTATGTTCAATTACATGACCCTGAATCCCTTCTTGTTATCGCCTACCTACTTGTTCTATTTCCTTTCCACTAGTGATATTTTTGCACTCCAATTACAAAATAATCAAAAGCATATTACTCAAGACTTATCTCAGTTCATTCATGTCCCCATTTAAACTTTCACTCTGAACCTGAACTCAACAATCTCTCCTGATTTCTTTTAGGCAACTAAGCTCAAGGGGTTGCAATGGTCTACTTCTGTTCCTGCTTTTTATATTTGAACACTTGGTAATTTTATTCTTTGCAAATATGTTTCAGAAGAGAGAAATCTGCAGCTGTGTTACATAACAAAAAATACATGATCTCCGGCTAGCAACAGGTTATGTACATTAATTTTCATCATCTTTCTCTCCTTGTTACTGATAAACCACATCCACAGAAGTCAAAACTAAGCACCTTTCAGAAACAAAAGCTAACCGGAACATTAACTGCTACTTTGGGCACATGCCAGTTCAGAAAAACATGGTATGAAATGTTTCAATGATTGAATAAAATGAAACTTGCATGAAACATTTCACATGTATACTGATGGGGCAGTGGAGGCTATTGCTGAGCAGAGATGATTACAATCCCTGTTGACTAATTTCCTCTTTGAAGTATCCCATAGCCAGTAGTTAAATCGAGAATATTTGATGATTTTTAGCTACTGGCCTCTTTATCCAGCATGGTACAATCATTTACCTGGTTAATGTAGAATCACTATGATTCACAGAGAGAGATTTCAGCCATTCAGGAGTACAATTGCAATGAGTAGACATGATAATGACAGACTACAATACATTTAGATACCATTTCAGTAGAACCCTGAGTGAGAAAGTTAGTGTCATTAATATTGAAACAGATCAGTGACGAACATATCATTGGATGTTCTTCCTCAGTCGTTGTGTGACATTATCCCAAGCTATCCATCCAATCTGTATTCATCACAGCAAGAGAAAAATGTTGATGTTCCACAAATGCTACAGTCACAATCCATGAAGCCATGTTCTGATAAAAACTAGCAGCTTATAAGTAAGGAAAGCTCTAAACCTGAACAATGGGAGGAGTGATTTATACAGAGTCAGAGAGTTAAGTTATTTTGTTTAGCCATTGGGTTTAACAGAAAAGGGTTTGTAAATGGACCATAAGTCCAATGAACTGTATAACAAACATTTTAATGCCGTTCTGATGGAACTAGCCAACCTTCATCTCCACCCAACAGTCCATATCTACAGAAATCATAATTGTTTATAAGTATACATTTGACTCCTGAGTCAAATGTACATTGTTGGTTATTTGTTTTGGAAATGACAACAAAAAGCTAAACAAATGATATTTCTGTTTCCCATTTTGAAGTTATAATTTGAACCATTGAAGAGGTCAGCAATACCAAAGAAATGGCATTTCTTTCAATTTCTAATGACATTTTGAAGCATTAAAACCAAATGATGGATTCCTTCTGGCTCTTGGTACAAATTTCCTTCATGCCCTGCTTTCAGCTACATCTATCAACTACTGAGCTATGCCTCCAAGAGATATATTAACAGACAGTTGTTGGATTATATTTGTGTAAAAGCCCAGATGATTTCAAACGCTATTCTGTTCATTTTCAATGCTGTTGTTACTGAATATGTTTTAGCAATGCTTTTTAATTCAGGAAACAAGTACATTGAGAATTGAAAATCGATAGTCAGATCCTCTTTTATTCTTCCTCCGTTTCTATTTGTATGTGAATTTGATGGTTTAATCACTTTCTAAGACGCTATATCATTAATACTTTCTTTTTTGCTGCACATTCCACCTCTTAAATACATTCCACTCTTTGTGAAAGCAAGTTAACATGAAGGACCATACTAATACTGTTTTCCTGTCTCCACACAGAGTTCACTTTTTTGATATCCAATAGACTTTCACTTTTCTCAGTTACCCTTTAGAAATTCTTTCATGGATTTCACTAGCAGAATTTATTACTTGTCTTTAATTGCTATTTGAGGACACAGACTAAGCTGCATTGTTGTGGTTCTAGTTTTATAGAGAGAACAGACCAGAAAACGATGTCAGAAGTCCATTAATGAACCAGATGACCTTTTTTCATCAATTGGTAATCGGTTCATGGCCACTGTTAGACATTCCATTTTTTTGCCATTAGTTAGTGGAACTTAACTTAAATTCAATTGGCTTGTAATTAGGTTAGGAACTCATGCCCCACAGCATTACCCTGGGCAGCTCCATCTCTAGTTCAGTAACATTGTCACAACACCATCTGTACTTCTACTTTTGAAATGTAGAAAATATCTTTGAGCTTTCCTTGATTGTGTTCAACAACATCCTCACCTCTCTTGGCTTTTTCAAATTTTTCATTTATTCCCTCACTTCTCTTTTTGCAACACAGAAGCCTTTCTATGGTCTTGGATTCTTGGAATCTGGCTTATGCATTTTGTTTTGCCTGATCCTAGACTGTATGCTCCTACAGGCCTAGGCAACTATAAATTTAGAGGATGGACACCCTTATCTTAGTGGTACCACGTCTTTATCACCTTCTTAAATTTATGCCACTGCTCTAACACTGATTAACCCTTCGTGTAACTTTTTCCAGTTTGCTTTTGGTAAAGCACATCTCCCCATCATAAAATTGACATTTTCCAAACATATTTTCATTTAAAATCATGGGAACTTGGCATCACTGGTTGATCCAACATTTATAACTATCCCTTGTTATCCTTGAGAAGGTGTTGCTGGGCTGTCTTCTTGAATCATTGCAGCCTATTTGGTGCACGTATACTCATAGTGCAATTGGGGAAGCAGTTGCAGGCTTTGGCAAAGCAACAATGAAGGAACAATGACAAATTTCCAAGACAGGACGGTGAGTGGCTTTCGGGAGAACTTGCAAGAGGTGACTTCCCTGTGTATCTCATAGTCATAGTCATAGCCATAGAGTTATACAACATGAAAATAGACCCTTTGGGCCAACTCATCTGCACCGACTAGATATCCTGAACCGATCTAGCCCCAACTGCCAGCATTTGGCCCTTATTCCTCTAAACGCTTCCTATTCATGTACCATCTAGATGCCTTTTAAATGTTACAATTCTACCAGCCTCCAACACTTCATCTGGCTGCTCATTCCATACCCACACCACTCTCTGCGCAAAGATGTTGCCCCCTCAAGTCCCTTTCATATCCTTCCCCTCTCCCTTATACCTGTGCCCTCTCATCCCCTACACTGGGAAAAAGGCCTTATCTATTCACCTTCTCCATGTCCCTCATGATTTTAGAAACCACTTTCAGGTCACTGGTGTTCAAGGGAAGGTAGCCCCAGCCTATTCAGCCTCTTCCTGTAACTCAGACCTTCCAATCCCAGCAACATCCTTGTAAATCTTTCCAGAACCCTTTCAAATTTAACAACATCTTTCTCGTAGCAGGGAGACCAGAACTGTATGTAGAATTCTAAAAGCAGCCTCACCAATGTCCTTTACAGTTGCAAAATGACATCCCAACTCCTACATTCGATGCGATGACCAATGAAAGCAAGCATGCCAAATGCCTTCTTCACCACCCTGCCCCCTGCCTTCAAGGAACTATACACCTGCACCCCTCAGTCTCTTTGTTTGGCAACACTCCCAGGACCTTACTATCAAGTGTATATGTTCCAGACTGGTTTACCTGCCCAAAATGCAACACCTCAAATTTATCCAAATTAAACTCCATCAGCCACTCCTTGGCCCATTGGTCTATCTGATTAAGCTCTCAATATATTCTGAGCTGACTTTCTTCACTGTCCACTACATTACCAATTTTTGTGTCATCTGCAAACTTATTAACCACACCTCCTGTATTCGCATCCAAATTGTTTATATAAATGATGAAAAACAATCAACCCAGCAATAATCCTTGTGGCACACTGCTATTCATAGGCCTCCTGTGCGAGAAACAACTCTCTATTAACACTCTCTGTCTCCTACCTTCAAATCAATGCTGCCCATTCAGGTCCTAGTCGTGTGGATTTGGAAGAAGCCTGAATCTGCTTTAATGCAGGTGCCAACCTCGGACCAGGTTCGTATAGACTAATGTTGTGCCATCATTATTGTTCCGAGGGAAAGAGGATGCCCTGCATCTGCAACTCCCAACCAGCAGGGCCTGCAGGCCCTTGTCCATACTGCGAGGCACTGATTTCTCTTTTTCTGCCATGTTCAGGGCAAACAAAAACAGAAATTGCAGGAGTAACTCAGCAGGTCTGGCTGCATCTGTGAAGAGAAAACAGCATTACTATTTCAAGTCCAGTGACCCCTCTTTCGGCCTCTGAAATTCGGTAGATCTTGACATCCTCTAGGACAAAGCAATCTGCTTGATTGGCACAACATCCACAAACATCCACTCCCACCACCACTGACACGTTTGCATCAGTGTGTACTCTCGAAAAGGGGCATTAATAGTAGCCAGCAAAGGTCCTGAGACAGTTCCCTCCAAACTCATGACCACCCCCATCTGGCAGGACAGGGCAGCAGGTAACTGGGCATAAAACAAATGCAATTTCCCGTCCAAACCATTCACCATCATGATTTGGAAATATTTTTGCATTTCTTCCGTGTGGCTGGGTCAAAATCTTGAAATGCCCCCTCTGACCACATGTGGGTCTATCTATAGTGTGTGTACTGCAGCTTACCACCCTCTTCTCAAGGACAACTAGAGAATGGCAATAAATGCTAGCCCAGCAGCGACACTTACATTCCACTGGTGAATTTTAAAAAAAAGACTGATTCAACAATTGAGGAAGTGCTGGGCATGATAATCAACAGGGGGTTTCCTTGTCCATATTTGAGCTATGTTAGTAGACTTTCTGGGATCTAAAATCAAGACTGGTCCCTCTTGAATGCATCCCACAGTGGCATCACTTCTGCTGGATCTCTGCTATGTATGGGACATGACATGTCACTATCTAGTGATGGTGGTGCCTGTGAGATTGTTTGGAAGATATGATTCTGTGAGTATGACTATTTTAGGCTGCTGCTTGACTAGTAAATGTGACAGCTGTCCCAATGTTGTCACTAGCCCACAAATCTTAGCAAACTGAAGCAAGATGGCAGCAGAGTAGGATGCTCCAAACAGTGCTCCTCAGCTTCACCAGTTCCTTTTCCTTTATCAAGTTCTTTCTTTTTTCTGCAGTTTTTCTTCACCACGCCCAAGAACCTTTAGCTTGTTAAACTTACCTAGAGGGAATAGAGATAATGGGAACTGCAGACGCTGGAGAATTCCAAGATAATAAAATGTGAGGCTGGATGAACACAGCAGGCCAAGCAGCATCTCAGGAGCACAAAAGCTGACGTTTCGGGCCTAGACCCTTCATCAGAGAGGGGGATGGGGAGAGGGAACTGGAATAAATAGGGAGAGAGGGGGAGGCGGACCGAAGATGGAGAGAAAAGAAGATAGGTGGAGAGAGTATAGGTGGGGAGGTAGGGAGGGGATAGGTCAGTCCAGGGAAGACGGACAGGTCAAGGAGGTGGGATGAGGTTAGTAGGTAGCTGGAGGTGCGGCTTGGGGTGGGAGGAAGGGATGGGTGAGAGGAAGAACCGGTTAGGGAGGCAGAGACAGGTTGGACTTGTTTTGGGATGCAGTGGGTGGGGGGGAAGAGCTGGGCTGGTTGTGTGGTGCAGTGGGGGGAGGGGACGAACTGGGCTGGTTTAGGGATGCAGTAGGGGAAGGGGAGATTTTGAAACTGGTGAAGTCCACATTGATACCATTGGGCTGCAGGGTTCCCAGGCGGAATATGAGTTGCTGTTCCTGCAACCTTCGGGTGGCATCATTGTGGCACTGCAGGAGGCCCATGATGGACATGTCATCTACAGAATGGGAGGGGGAGTGGAAATGGTTTGCGACTGGGAGGTGCAGTTGTTTGTTGCGAACTGAGCGGAGGTGTTCTGCAAAGCCGTCCCCAAGCCTCCGCTTGGTTTCCCCAATTTAGAGGAAGCCGCAGCGGGTACAGTGGATGCAGTATACCACATTGGCAGATGTGCAGGTGAACCTCTGCTTAATGTGGAATGTCATCTTGGGGCCTGGGATAGGGGTGAGGTAGGAGGTGTGGGGACAAGTGTAGCATTTCCTGCGGTTGCAGGGGAAGGTGCCGGGTGTGGTGGGGTTGGAGGGCAGTGTGGAGCGAACAAGGGAGTCACGGAGAGAGTGGTCTCTCCGGAAAGCAGACAGGGGAGGGGATGGAAAAATGTCTTGGGTGGTGGGGTCGGATTGTAAATGGCGGAAGTGTCAGAGGATGATGCGTTGTATCCGGAGGTTGGTAGGGTGGTGTGTGAGAACGAGGGGGATCCTCTTAGGGCGGTTGTGGCGGGGGCGGGGTGTGAGGGATGTGTTGCAGGAAATACGGGAGACGCGGTCAAGGGCGTTCTCGATCACTGTGGGGGGAAAGTTGCGGTCCTTAAAGAACTTGGACATCTGGGATGTGCGGGAGTGGAATGTCTTATCATGGGAGCAAATGCAGCGGAGGCGGAGGAATTGGGAATAGGGGATGGAATTTATGCAGGAGGGTGGGTGGGAGGAGGTGTATTCTAGGTAGCTGTGTGAGTCGGTGGGCTTGAAATGGAACATTGTAGGAACATTGCTTAGCTAATCATTGGGATGTACAACCTATTTATCATTCATTGCACTGGTACTGAAACTCATACATGAGATTACTCAAATCTATGACAGACAGATGATTTACTTGGAGTGTTATGGACCAAAACTGACTATATTCTCAAATAGTATAAATTGTTACTATTGTTTGAAATGTTTGCATTCAGCCTGAAGAGAGTAAAACAACATATTTTGAGAACATAGCTTTCATTTCTACAATAAAATTAATGGTCGGATAAATGCTAAATTAATTCAGGAATTCTTATTGCTGTGTTATTTAGATAGTGAACACAATGAAAATTTTTCAATTTCAGGTGACATTTGAGTTATACCTTTATTACTGAAAGAAATTAGACTCTTCAATTATTAATTCAGTAGCCTTTTGATCTTTCAGGTTGCACAGTACTGTGCAGTTTATGACTCCTTGATAAATATATGTATATATTCTTGAGTGAATGTTTTACACTATATTTTGCTAAATCACAGGCTGCCATATTTGTTATTAAACCATAAAGAACTGCAATGCTGAAAAGGAAGATGAGTTTAGTAATCAATTTTAACACATTAAACTGTTGCCTGCAAATGATAGATTAGAACCAGCAGAAATGTGCAAAATATATGGCTGTAAGATAGCCAGCTAAAATTGTTTTTAAAATTCCGTTTGTAACTTCCTTGTACATATGTTATGGTCCTGGAGAGACCAGTAAAATGAAATAGCAAAACTTCAACCTTGGAAAATAAACAGGAAGAATCCCATGAACAAGATTTGGCATTTTCAGAAGAATGAAGGGGGAACCTTATAGAAAGCTATAACATTCTAAATGGACTTGACAGGGTAAACACAGAAAACGTGTTCCCATGACTAGGGAGTTCAGAACCAGGGGTCAATTAATGATACGGGGAATGTCATTTCAGTCTGAGACAAGGAGAAATTTCTTCACCCAGAGAATGCTAAGCCTATGAAATTCTCCGCCAGAAAAAGCAATTGAGACCCAGACATTGAATGTTTTCAAGAAGGCAATAGATGTAGTTCTTAGGGATAAAAGGATCAAGGAATAAGGGTAGAATGGAGGCACAGGGGACTCATCAGGATGATCAGCCATGATCATATTGAGTGGTGGAGCAGGCTCAAAGGAATGACTGAGCTATTCCACCTATATCCTTCAGAGTACCAAACAATAATCTCAGCCACAGGGTCCCACAATATTCTGTTTTTCTCAGGCAGAGTTTCAGTCCCTTTCTGTGTGCAGGTTTTAGGCATGAAGTCCCATTCAACATAACAGAGTGTGAAGCTGGATGAACACAGCAGGCCAAGCAGCATCTCAGGAGCACAAAAGCTGACGTTTTGGGCCTAGACTCTTCATCAGAACCTCTGATGATGGGTCTAGGCCTGAAACGTCAGTTTTTCTGCTCCTGAGATGCTGCTTGGCCTGCTGTGTTCATCCAGCTTCACGCTTTGTTATCTTGGATTCTCCAGCATCTGCAGTTCCCATTATCACTGATGCAATCACAAGTCCCATTCAACAACAGCTTTACCACATTCCGATTCCTTGGGTATAAGGCCCACCAAACAATTCCCACTTTTTTAGATCCTGCTGCTTCTGGAATCAGCCCTTTCAGTATCCTTCTCCATAACATTCCATCTTAGCTGTTTTACGCTCACAGCTTCATTTCACAGCCTGACTCAACTTTTATCCTTACTGCTGAAAGCTGACTCTCTTCCAGCCCTGCCTATTCTGACTGCTGGCTGAGAAGTGACTTCAGCCTGGTGTTGTTAATTTATCTCCAATTCTCTCCTGTTTCAAAGCACTTCATTGGCAAGGCTGTCTTTATGAAATAAGCACACACAGGCTGGTATCCTGTCACCAAGTCACCATTTACTTACATGTTCACAGTACACTGGCTGTGGCCAGTCAGCTCAGGCACAGTCCCTGAATTGAGAAGATTCTGAATCCCCTGTTCATACTATTTTTTCTTTTATTCCTTTCTCATGCATCACTTTCTTTTTCTTTTCTCCTTTTTTTTCTTTTTTGGCTGTATTTTTCTTCTTTGTTTATTTTATGGATTGATTCCTGATAGTTGATGGTTTTCTTAGTTGTATCATTTCCATCGATTGAAAAGAGTGCATTGATAACCAAGCTTCACTATAGCATAATGCATGAAAAACCTGTAAATATACAACTGAGCCACCAAAACGACTGCTGTTCAAGAAAAATACAGTTCATGCAAAGGTTTCCTCATTAGCAGGAAAATAACTGTGTATTCTAGTCAAACTTATTCTTTAATAAATGTGAAATAAGTGTATCAAGGCAGGTGTCCTTTGACTAAGTCACTCTTTACTGAATTGTGCACAGTATGTAGTCCCCTACTTAGATATATTTTTTTCTTTTCTGAGGAGATTCTTACCTCCTGGTTATTTTTTTAATTCTCATTTTACCAATACAACAGTACCACTACCTGTGGCCAGCTAGCTCGGAGTCAGTCCTCTGAACTGAGGAGACTCTCATCTCCTGGCTGTTTTTTTTTCCTTCTTGTGTGTGTAGTTGCAAGGCACAGTAAAAATACTGGCTGTGTAAGTAATTTTATTGACAGTCCACCACCAGGAAAAACACACATGTGGCATGTTCCTGCAGAGATGTCCTGGAGTCAGATGACCACCTTTAACAGCCACGATCATCTGTCTTTGTGCCATGTATGACTCCAATCCATGCCTCCTATCAGAGAGAGAGACAATTTACTTCAGGGAATGACGTGTGGTGCTGGAGCCTTGGAATTGGCCCTGTATGGATATGAGGCGAGATTGATGCGACATCAGGTCCTGTGACTTACAAAGTTCAGGGTAGGTGGTACAGTCCTGAACAAACAGTTGGATCACCTGAACGTTATTACCTCCCAAACAGGGCAGGAGCAAAACATGCCTGGCCCCTCAGAACAGCCAGAAGTCCTGTTGTAAACTTTGGGTTCGGACCCTCCATCTAGGGTCGAGCAAACCTCAGAGTCTGAGATGGGTACAGCCTCAATACCATTCCCTCCAGAAGAGGAGGAGAAAACTCTCCCGAGACACTCCAGACACAAGAGGCAGGCTACAGTCCAGTGCACACTGCCCATGTCAGACTCTGAACCAGAGGAACTGGACTTGGAACAAAAACCTTGCAGGAAAAGCCAAAGACCAGACCTACATCCCGTACATAGATCGGAGAGATGTAGTGGTTGGCACCAGGTTAACCTTGTTGACTATGAGGTCGTTGATTGGAGTTATTAACCTGGGCCAATCAGGAAAGCCCTGGATGACCAATATAGCCAGGAGATTGGAATCAGGGGAATCAGGTGATTGACTTCGAGCTAGCTGGCCAAAGCCAGTGCACAGTGCACAAGTAAATAAAGGGTGACTTGATGATGGGATCATTGTGCAGTTATTGCATTGAGCCAGTAAGTTGTCAGGAGCTTGATGGAGTAGAATGGCAGATGGATGAAAGACAGGTGGCAAATAAATATGTGAGGAGCAGAACATGTGATGTATTGAGGAGGGAAATGACTCATGTGAGTGATTAATGTCAGTTTTAGAGTTAGTCAGGATTGAGAGCAGGTTTTAATAGAATCAAAGTATCATAGAGCTGTACAGCACGGAAACAGACCCTTCGGCCCAACTCACCCATGCCGAGAAGACACCCTAAATTAATCTAGTACAATTTGTTAGCATTTGGCTCATCCCCCTCTAAACCCTTCCTATTCATATACCCATCCAAATGCCTTTTAAATGTTGTAATTGTACTATCCTCCACCACTTCCTCTGGCAGCTAGTTCCATATATGCACCACCCTCTGCTTGAAAAGGTTGCTCTTTCAGTGCCTCTTAAACCTTCCAGATCCTACCTTAAACCTCTACCCTCTAGTTTTGGATCCCTACACCCCAGGGATAAGACCTTGCCTATTCACCCTATCCATGTCCCTTATAAACTTTTACAAGGTCACCCTTCAGTCTCCGATGGTCCAGGAAAGATTGCCTCAGCCTATTCAGTCTCTCCCTGTAGCTCAAACCCTACGTCCTGGCAACATCCTTCTAAATCTTTCCTGAACCCTTTTTACCTTCCTCTAACTTTTCATGATAAATATGAAAGTAAATAAGACAGAACCCCCTGTAGTCTCCAACTCCAACTCCAATGCAGAGTTGAAGACTATTTCAGGGGGTTCCAAACAACAGGCAACTGACCATCAGAGGCTTAAATTCCCAGCAAATTTCCGTATTGTCACTGCATCGGAAATTCTAAGATTATTCCATGATCATTTTTCGGGTTATATTTGTTCTGCAGCTAACAGCACAATTATGATCAGGGTGAATGTGATTTAGGTATTGCAACAACTAAGAACTTTTCAATAAAAATAAAATAAATAATTGCAACAGCATATGTTTAGTATGTAAACTGCTCATTAAAGTGTTCCAAAGTGAATCAGTGAGATTTTAGATGTAAAAGCATGAAATACTCTAAAAGTTAAATAAAGATTTTGATAACGAGGTGGATTTTATTTAAGGGGCTTCAAGATCAGGAGTGCAGTAAAGAACACAATTACTAGACACAGGCCTAGGTCTCTGAAGCCATGGTCTTGAATGGTCTATCAAAAGAAAGGTCAAAAATCACACAACACCAGGTTACGGCCCAACAAGTTTATTTCAAAACACGAGCTTTGCAAGCTCAGCTCTTTCCTCAGGTGTAGTGTTAGAAAGCAGGTATAAGACACAAGAGTTGAAAGCAGAAAGGCAACAACCCTAAAACTGGCCACCTCTTGCTGAATCTTTAATCAATTAGGAAGGAAACTACTGGTTAAAATGTAAAATCTACGTTATTTTCAAGAAATTGTCCCGAGATAATTAAAGGTTTTATCAAAGTACGCAAGAGGTGACATTTCAGGTCAGACAATGGGCTTCAGGTGTGATGTCTTACTTAGAATCTGTCAATGTTTCAAAATGAGGTCAGGTCTTTTTTGAGCATAACAGAATGTAGCTGCAATGACAGAAACAACTTGGATGAATTAATTCATGTGTGTCTGCATCTGAATGTGTGTATATGTGTCTGTATGAGAGAAGGAGAGAGAGTGTTTGTGTCTGTGTGTGTGTGTGTCTGTATGTGTGAGTGTGTCTGTATGTGTGTGTGTGTGTGTGTGTGTGTGTGTGTGTGTGTGTGTGTCTGTGTGTGTGTGTCTGTGTGTGTGTGTCTGTGTGTAGGAGAGTATAGAGTGGTGGGTTCACCTGTATGTGAGAAATGAATTCAGGATCATGAATGAGGCCGTCCTCATCGGTGCGGAGTTTGGCTATCAGCCTCTGCTCGGCGACTTTGCATCATTGTGTATCCCAATGTCTGCCTAAGATTAAAGGCTGAATGTCCTTGAACCCTGAAGTGCTCTCCCACTGGGAGGGAACACACCAATCTGGTGATCATTGTGTGGTATCCATTGATCTGTTGTCGTCCAGTATTTCCCCGGAGTTGGGAAACTAGACCCTGTTCTCCACAGCCTTCACATTATTGACAACGTTCAGTACGTCCCCACAATCTTACCTACGCCTCCAATTCTCACCTTCAAACAACCATCGAACCTTGAACAGGCCAATGTTCACAGAAAATTACCTGTATTTCAGGATAACATTGACCACAAAACCGTATAACCCTGCCATGGCAACCTCCGCAAGACATGTCAGATCGTCAACATGGACACTACTGTCACATGTGGGAACACCACCCACCATGTGCACAATAGATATTCATGTGACTCAGCCAACATTGTCCATCTCATACGCTACAGGTAAGGATGCCCTGAGGCATGGTATATTGGTGAGACCATCAGATGCCACGACAACAGATGAATGGACAATTCGCAATGATCACCAGACAGGGATGTACACTCCCAGTGGGAGGATATTTCAGGGGTCTAGGACATTCAACCTCCAATATTAGGGTGAGCATCCTCCAAGGCGGACTTCGGGATACACAACAACACAGAGTTGCTGAGCAGAGGTTGGTAGCCAAGCTCCATACCCATGAGGGCGGCCTCAACCGGGATCTTCTGTTCAAGTCGCACATACAGGTGACCCCACAACATTATGTATTCCTACACATACATGCACATACAAACACACACACACACACACACACACAAACACACACACACACACACACACACACACACACACACACACACACACAGACACACACACACACACACACACACACACGGATACAGACACAAACATGAATTATTTCATCCAAAATGTTTTTGTAGTTGCAGATACGTTCTGTTTTGCTGAAATAAAAACCTGACCTGACTTTAAAACATAGACAGATGCTTTAAAATCCATTGTATGACCTGAGATGTCACCTCTCGTATAAACTGAGAAAGCCTTTAATTATCTCGGGACAACGTCTTGACAGGAATCTAGATTTTGCATTCTAATCAGTAGTGTCCTTCCTAACTGATTAAAGATTCAACAGGAGACGGCCAGTTTTAAGATTGTTACCTTTATGCTGATAAACTCTGTATCATATACCTTCCCTCCCACACTACGCCTCAGGAAGGAGCTGAGCTTTGAAGCTTGCAGTTTCTATTAAACCTGTTGGACTATTACCTGGTGCTGTGTGTTTTTTGACCTTGTCTACCCCAGCCCAACATTGGCACCTCCACATCAAAAGAAAGGTGAGGCAGGTGGTTAATGTCAAGGTGGGTTATGACGCACAATGTCAGTAGAATAGAGATTTTGTGAAAGCATTGTTGGACTGGAAGCAATGACAGAGCTGAGGCCATTGACATAAGTGATTGAAGTAGAAAGACGAGAAATTTAAATTTGAGGCATTCAAAGAATGTGTCAGAAAGAGTGCTAGGAATTTGTGGGAGAGGCATTGTGCAAGAGTAGATATGGACAGTAAGTCTCATTTGATCTGTAGTTAGCAGATGTTCTGTGTTTGGTTTGGTTTGATTCAATTTGATTTGATTTGATTTATTCTTGTCACATGTAAACAGCTGCACCTCCCAGTCGCAAACCATTTCAACTCCCCCTCCGATTCCTTAGATGACATGTCCATCCTGGGTCTCCTGCAATGACACAACGATGCCACCCAAAGGTTGCAGGAACAGCAACTCATATTCCGCTTGGGAACCCTGCAGCCCAGTGGTATCAATGTGGACTTCACAAGCTTCAAAATGTCCCCTCCGCCTATTGCATCCCAAAACCAGCCCAGCTCGTCCCTGCCTCCCTAACCTGTTCTTCCTCTCACCTATCCCCTCCTCCCACCTCAAGCCGCATCCCCATTTCCTACCTACTAACCTCATTCCACCCCCTTGACCTGTCCTTCCTTCCCGGACTGACCTATCCCCTCCCTAACTCCCCACCTACACTCACCTTTACTGGCTCCATCCCCACCTCTTTAGCTTGTCTGTCTCCTCTCCACCTACCTTCTCGTCTATCCATCTTCAATCCACCTGCCCCTCTCTCCCTACTTATTTCAGAACCCTCTCCCCGTCCCCCTTTTCTGATGAAGGGTCTAGGCCCGAAACGTCAGCTTTTATGCTCCTAAGATGCTGCTTGGCCTGCTGTGTTCATCCAGCTCCACGTTTTGTTATCTCGGATTCACCAGCATCTGCAGTTCCCATTACATCGATAGAGTGAAAGGTTTTGCTTTGTGTGCAGTACAGGCAGATCATGCTGTACGAAATACATTTGGGTAATAGAGCAGAGAGAATAATACAATGTCACAGCTGCAGAGAAGGCGCACAGAGAAAATTAGGATACTCATACTTCAAGGCAACAAAGCTCTGAATAAAAGTTTTGTGATAGGTAGAATCAAGACAAGCCACGTGCTCCTGAGATGCTGCTTGGCCTGCTGTGTTCATCCAGCTCCACACTTTGTTAAGTTGGATTCTCCAGCATCTGCAGTTCCCATTATCACAAGCCCAAGTAATGCTATGGATTTTAAAATGCTCAGTCGCTGTCACAGAGAAGGTATTGTAATGATCCATGTGCTTTTGGAAAAAAAGTGTTTCCTTTTGAATGAACATTGTGACTTCCTTCTTTCGTTAAATGCCCGAGTGTTTCGATTACCGAATAAAATAATAATAAAAGCATTACTTATTTCCAAAAAGATAATAACAATAACAATTAGAAAACTCTATTCAAGGTCATTGCTGAAATAAAGGATTTCTTTCTAATTTACCAAGTTAAAGAGAGGCTTTTCAAATAACAGGAGACACTTTGCAAAGATTTTTCTGCTAAATTTCTACTAGATAATTGGCACAACAGCTAATTAGTACGCAAGTAAAGGAGGATCTACTGTGTCTGTGTATTTCATCTGGCTCAGGGAATTTGATTTGTTGTTTGTTTTCAGCCATCCACTGTGGCACTGAAACGAATTGTTCACATTACAGTTCTGATTGTGCATTGATCAGAAGGAGCTTCATTACTATTATGGTGCAGCAGTAGTTGTAAACCCCTTTTTGTTTTCTTACAGACAATTCATGGGAGAGGCTCAAAAGATACAAAGCTGCATTTTAATTTCATTATTATGAGTCATGAATGTTAAAATGTCTGAAAATTAAAGGGCTCATGAGAAAATTGTAAACAATGGAAATCTGAAATTAATCATGAGAAGTACAATTAAAGTTGCAATCACTTTGGAGAAGCCTTGGTAGATGATCGGGAGGAAGTAGCTAAGCAATTTTTGATTAGGACAGAGACTGAATCATCTTTCAGGAAGCAACAGTAAAAACAAAGTGCAGGGAGTCAACTTTATTTAAAGCTAACACAAAGCACTGGAGACTCACGGGGGTTGTGGTGATGTCACCAGGCTGTTAATCTGGAATTGAAAAGAAAGCCTAATCGTATAACCACTGTCAACTGCCATAAAAGCTCATTTGGTTGCCTTAATGTCCTTCAGGGAGAGAAATCTACAGTCCTTGCCTGATCTGGCCTACATGTGACTCCAGAGCCACAGCACTGTGATTAACTCTTAGTTGACTTTAGGGGTGGACAATAAATGCTAGCCGAGCCAGTAAAGCTCACATACCTTAAGTGATGACTTTTAAATGCAGGAAGATTTACTGGTACTTCCAGAATATATATTGCTTAAATTAGCAATGGTACCAACACTGGCCTAAGAACATTCATTGACATTTGCTTGATACCTTCAAACTCATTGACCTTTCGAGGAAAAGTATTAGCAGGATGATTTTCAAGATGGTGAACTGTCATGAATGCTCTTTCTATCCTTAACAAATCCCTGAAATCCAGGCTTCTATTCCAAATTTCCTACTCCATTGGTTTACTCTGGATATCAATAACCCAAAGCAATTCTAACAATGGAATTATACTCAATATCCTTCATTAAGGTAAAGTACACCACAAAAAATACCATAAAAATCATACCCAGACACAATCACACAGACTTGTCAGACCAAAAGTGATCAGTCTGCTCCGTCCTAACTTCCAGACACTGATCTGTCAATGTCCAGCCAACTGTGCTCTAAATCAAGCATTTTGTAATCCAGAGATAATGGGAACTGCAGATGCTGGAGAATCCGAGATAACAAAGTGTGGAGCTGGATGAACACAGCAGGCCAAGCAGCATCTTACTCCTAAGATGCTGCTTGGCCTGCTGTGTTCATCCAGCTCCACACTTTGTTATCTCTTTTTGTAATCCACTTTCTTTTCCACAAAGACAGGCTATGCACTCAAACTTGCTTGATGCTGTTCAAATTCCAGACAATAATTTGGTTGACCACTGGCAAACATCATAAGTATGTCCTCTACCATGGTTAATTTGATTATTTGCTCATTAAGATTTGCTATGTCTCTCTAGAAAGAGGCATATCTTTTTGGGCTTAATAAACTTTGACCCAGGATCACTTTGTCCAGGCTGCTCATATAAGGTCTAGCATGCAGCTTTTATGATACTCACGTAGCACAATTTTATTCAACCACACTTTGTCTGCTGATAAATGGATCACATTGCCACATTTGAATCACTGCATCTGTTTTGAACAGAACTCCACCTTTTCTAGAATAATTCTGACAGTTTGTCCAATATTGCTAAGTTACAACATCTAATGTAAACAAACAAATGAAAATAGAAAAACACAGAAAACAGATAAAAGCCAGTGACCTTTCTAGTCATTAGGTCCTCACCAGGCTTCATTGTTTCTTTCTATCTGAGAGTAAGGTTTACCAATGCATTATTTCATTCTCCACAGAAGTAATTATATACAGCCAAAGGGAAAAGTCCATATTCCCTATCTAGGGAGGGGGGAATTGATGTTATGGAAACTTATTTTCCAGCTCCCATTGGCTATTTACTAAGACAGAGTTTTCGTATGTTGGATATAAATAGGTCTAGAAACAGAAACACAAGTTGCTGGTAACGCTTAGAAGGTCTGGCAGCATCTGTGAAGAGAAATTGAAGTTAACGTTTTGGGTCTGGTGACCCTTCCTCAGAAATAGGACCAGGCCCAGATTTGATGTTCTTCAGTGTTAAAAGAGGTCAAATGGTCTCATTGTCCAAAGCTTTGCAAACTTCTGCTGGCAGCAGCTGGCATTCAGTCAATGACAGGTGAACCGTATCTCAAGATCAAGTGCAGCAGGGGACAGTGGTGCAACACTAAAATAACTCGGGATTAAACATGACAGACAGATTTCTGAAGTGCTGGAGAGTGTTTGATGCTGCACTGCAACACGGTTCAGTGCCTTTGGGAGACAAAGGGACAAAACTGAAGGAGATACAACCCCAATATTGATGAAATATTCTAATAAGAACATCTGATGCAGAATTGAAATGGTAAGTGCCAGAACTACTATGATTCACTTTGACTTCGTGCAATGACAAGCCATGGGTAATGAAAGGGAATGAGGCTTTTTTTAATAAAAACTTAAAAAAAAACTTCAGAGTTCCAGGCATGTGGTAAACTGTAACAAAGTCACTTTCTAGTGCAAGGCTTTCGTGGAAAAACTGTTTCTATTCTAATCAAAAATCAATAAATTATGCTGAATATAATGTTTCGTGTGGAAAAGACTTGGTCTATAAATCCTTGGCTTTAAGCTTCAGTTAAGAATCAATGATTTTGAAATTTAGTGAGTGCAATCCCTCAATATTTTGATCTCAGGAACATCATCAGTTTTAATAACTTCATCTTTGCTAGTTGCATCCTCAGTTGCCAAGGCCCTAGACTCTAGAAGCCCCTCCCTAAAGCTTAATCTCTCCACCTCAATTATTTCTTTTACGCATTGATTATTCTCTCTCTCATATAGAATAATTATTGTTTTCAATTTACTTTGGCATTTCTTGCAAATTATTCTGACAAGTGCAAGACAAGAAAGCTCTAACAACACAGCCATTTCTTTTTGAGCAGAACAATGTTTATGCTTCAAAGTAAAATGATGTGCATGGCGGAGATTTGAAGGAAATCAAAAGAAAATGCTAATAAAACTCAGCAGGTCAGACAGTATATTTGAACCTCTTAGGGCAATTAACCTCTTATCGGAACTAAAAAGAAATAGAAATGTAAGATTTTCTTTGAACAAGTAAAAGGGTGAATAGTGCAGAAACAACAAAAGATAAGGTATGTAGTGAATGCCAGGGGTGATAAAATAGCAAAAGCATTTATGATATAGTCAAAAAGAACAGTTACAGCTATAGTGGAGAAATGTTTGTGTACAAATGTGGCATCGATTGCTGAAAAATAATCTGAATGTACAATGTATGGATAAGAAGAGAAACAAGGGAAAGAATGACCCCGCAAAACAAAACAAAACAGCATAGATAACATGAGATAGAAGTTATAACCTAATGTTTTCGAACTAAATTTGAGGCCCCAGACTGTCTGCTGCAACATTAAATCTTAAAGACATCTCCCTCGAAGCATTTCTTCCAGTTATTAAATTTTTCATATAATATTTTCAAAATATCAAAGTAGTTTTCAACAACATAAAGCCTATGGCTTTTCCATTCTGTTAGTTCTGAATAAGAGTCACACTGGTCTCTAAAATGTTGATACTGTTTCTACCTCCGCAGATGTTGCCAGGCCTTCAGCGTCCCTTCACATTTTACGATGTTTGTTTTGATATCCCAGCATCCACTGGATGTTGCAATTTTTAAAAAATGGGTGTTTGGGTCTCTCAGCAATCAAGTCTCATCAGACAATAAGCTAATTTTTAAAAAAAATGAAGAACTGAAGATGTTGGAAGTCAGAAACAAGTACAGAAATTGTTGGGAAAAAGCAGGTCTAGCAGCATCCATGGAGAGAAAACAGAGTCAACAGTTTGGGTCCATTGATCGTTCTTCAGAACAAAGTAGTTAATTTTGATTGGACTATTCACCCTCTTAGATTCAAAGAACGATCTTCTAAATGCTATGTCTGTTCCTCATAATATTAGATGCTGCATTGTAACAATACCCTTAGCATTCATTTCATTAAGAGTGGTGTTTTGCCTACACTATACAATTCTCTGTAGTTTGATTTTAATGAAGTGTTGATCTCAGGGAGTTTCACGAGAGTCTTCTCTCTGTGAGCTCTAGCAAGTTATCTCATGTAATTGGCCGCTGCTCACTCATTCCGTCTGAACCACACCTCTACAGTATGACTCTCTCTCTATCTTGCACTTGCCAGTAATGGAGGTATTTGCCACTGCTGGGATTTCTGCTATCAGTATCATATTTTAAACCAGCAAATAACCAGACAAGTCACTGTCAGCCACCAATAGCCCAACATTAGATACAGAGTGGGAGGAAAATGAAATGAACAAGATAAGCTTCTAAGGGCACTTCATTACATTAAAACTCTTCTCAAGAAGGTTCACTGGGCCTGGAATGTCTTTCTTTCAACAGAGGCTCCCAGACCTGCTGGGTTTCTCGAGCAATTTCTATTTTTGCCACTGATCTTTCATGCCATACTATGTTTGTATCCTCTCTAAGATATATTTCTATTTTTCTCTAACACTCAGCATAGCATTACATATCATCATTTATCAGGAATGACTATAGCCCATTTCCCCTGACCAACTTGGAAGGCCAGCCTCATATTGATGAATGGCCTATTTCCTGACTGATCCCTATGTAATTCCTAACCGGTTACACCGGGCCTGTATAGCTAACCATGGCCACCTCCCACATTTGAACAAAATTACTGAACCTCTGATTCTGACCACCCCATGTGCTTGACTGACCATATCTAAGCTCTGGTCTGATATCAAATGATGCTCTTGACTTACTGTCCTTACATCCTCTGTCTGATGCATCTAACTTGATTCACAACCATTCTACATAAACTTTAAGGCACAACCATTTGGTGTTAATAAATTTGGTTGTTTGACATTTAAGCTGATTCTACATCTTGCAAGTGTGACATTAACATGTCAGCCACTTGACTGATCATTGTTGCAAACATCTCAGGTTACCTGGATTTCTGTTTGCATCAAGAGGCAAGGTTAGACAGAACCACACTGTGTGAGCTATTAATTCTGAATGATTCAACAATGGTAAGGCAAGGCAAGGAAAGGCATGGTTGAGATGCTGTAAGCATACAAACAGGCACAGAGGGAGCCAATGCAATGAGAGAAAGTGAATAACTCTGAGATACACCTTGTGCTAATCCATGAATGGTTGATTGTCATTGAATGCAAGTGACCTTACAACAGTTTTGCAGTATAAGAAATTGATATACTCCAAAGTACAGCCTTGATGTGGATAGCTATATTCCAAATAAGTGGGAGATGTGCAATGATAACGTGGAGAGTTTGGTACTTATTCAATGACAAACCACATGGTTGGAATGTGGATGGCATAAGTCCTGAATTGTTGGGGACTGCTGGCCAAGATGGAGGCCAAAGGAGCAAACATTGAGCCAGTGCCATAAGGCTCTCACTCTGGCTTTCACATTGGTAACTGTCATATTCTGGTTTGCCCCCAGTGGTCAGCCAAATTCTTGTCTCCTGATTCAAAATTTGGGAACAACATCAGACTTTTTTCTTGATGTTGATATTCACGCTTTTTTTTCAATTGTGACTTGTTTTTCTGTTGCTTTCATAATTCAAGGGGTGGGAATGTCATCCATAGACATGTGCTCAGTGTCAAGTTTGAAATTAGTTGGAAGACTATTAGACAGTAAGATGCGTGCCAAGTCTGCTTCAGATGATTCACCTCTTCCCATGATGAAAATTTAATTTATATCTTTCAAAGATAGTATGTCATCATATAATGATATATGTTTGATTGAAAGTGTGTTTTGATATTCAACATTTTCTTACTATGGTGCTTCCTATAAGGTGTTACCCTCTTTGTGCAAGTTAGCATTATTAATTCTGTGCTTCTAACACATTGTCTGGAAATGTTCCACTTCCATACAAAAGTTTGTGTGATAAATCTGGACATTGCTTCCAATTATCTGTTTTTAAAATCCATAACATGTCTTTTGCTTTTCTTAAATATCTGCCATTATTCCTCAACTGTATTTGCTACTGAACCCCTTTCCCAATTCACTTCAGCCAGCTCTGCCCTCATTCCTTTGCAATTACATTTATTTAAGCTTCATACATTTGTTCCAACTCAAGTTACTCCCTCTCAAGCTGAAAGCTAAATGTTGTCATGTTCTGTTCACTGTTTCCAAGGGGATTTTTATTTTTGCTCTGACAATATTCGCTAGGCCTGCCTTATCATTCAACATCAGATCAAAAATTGTATGATCCCTTGGTGGATCCACCACATATTTTTTCTTGGAAACTGTAGGAACATTGTTGGTTGTTAATAAGCCAGTAGATATTTGTCTCAATTAAAAGCTTGTACCAATTTCTCCACTTGCAGGAGGAAGGACAAAAGCATAAGATGCATCAGAGACATGACCTACCATTTTACACCCAAGTCACAATCTGTCCAGAACTGAAATAATATTACCATTTCTCCACTATGCCTCAAGAACAACCTGGAATCTGGAACTACATTGTGGACATGAATACAGCACTTAGACTACAGCACTGACTAGATGAAATAAAATTTCGAATGACGCTCACATTCTGTGAAGAAGCAATTAAAATGTAAACAAAACTAAAAGGAGTCCAGTATTTTTAAGGTAGCAAACAAGGACAAATCCAATTCATGTCCTCATTCACATCTGTCTCAATCATGACCCAACAAAAATAGAGATAACAAGGTGTAAAGCTGGATGAACACAGCAGGCCAAGCAGTATCAGAGGAGCAGGAAAGCTAATGTTTCGGATCTAGACCAACTCAACAAAGATAGTCCTTTTGGTCTTTTTAATTCATCACTTGGCTCTGAAGACATCCAATCCCAAGAAGAACAATGAGCCTAATTCTGTAACATGTTGACAAACTGGCTCATGCTTTGAAATTTTGACTTTCAGTTTGATTCTACTGTCATATGAATGTAATTATATTGTGATCTTCAGCTCCAACAATAAATGCAATGAATTCCAGGTCTGCTTTAATGCAAAGATTAAGGTCACATTTAAGAGGGCTACCGTCATCCCAGTGTTAAAGAAAAATCATGCAATTTGCCTGAATGACTACTGTCTGGTCGCTCTGACCTCCACAATTATGAAGTGCTTCAACTGGTCAGTCTTGGGACACATCAACCCCAGCCTCCCAAATTTCCTCAGTCCTTTGTAATTTGCCTACCAGTGCAACAGGTCCACAGCAGGTACCATGCCCCTGGCCCTACGCTCACTCATTGCTGGAATATCTTGATAACAAGTATTCTAACATCAGGCTCCTATTTGTTGACTTTAACTCTACCTTCAATGCCCTGATTCCAAACGAGCTCATCTCTAAACTCTGAGGCCTAAGTCTCAGTTCCCAACTCTGTAACTGGATACTCGACTACCTGACCCAGAGGCTGCAATCTGTTAGAATAGGCGACAGCACCTCCTCCACCATAATCCTCAACAACAGTGCCCCACAAGGTTGCATACCCAGCCCGCTACTATACTCATTAAATATGCACCACTGTGTGACCAAATTCTGCTCAAACGCCATTGACAAGTTTGCTGACGACACCACCACTGCAGGGTGGATCATAAACAATAATGAGACAGAGTACAGGAAAGAGATTGAGTGCAAATGAAGGAGTTGAACATTGCCCTGTCTGCATCAATGGTGCTGAGGTGGAGTTGGTTGAGAGCATCAAGTCCCTGGGAGTGATGATCACCAAAAATCCATTCTGGTCTTCCCACGTCGATGCTACAGTCAAGAAAGCACAACAACATCCCTACTTCCTCAGATGGCTAAGGAAATTTGGCATTTCCATAAGGACTCTTACCAATTTACGTAGATGCACCCAGGAAAACATTTTATCTGGAAGCACCACAGCATGGTTCAGCAACTGTTGTTCCCAAGGGCACAAGAAACTACAGTGCGTTGTGAACACGGCCCAGCCTTCCATCCATTGACTCCATCTATATTTCTTGCTGTCTCATAAAAGCACAAACATAATTAAAGACCCCTCCCACACTGGTTTTACCCTCTTCCACCCTCTTCCGTCAAGCAGGAGATATGAATGTTTGGAAATATACAAATAGATTTGAGATCCTTTCTTCCCCACTTTATCAGACTTCTGAGTGGACCTCTCAAATTTTAATTTAATGTTTATTTTGGTCTCAGTGCACCTTCTCTGCAGCATAACATTATATTCTTCAATCTGTTTGATTACCCTTTGTATGGTATGATCTGCCTGGATTGCATGAAAAACAAATCTTTTCACTGTACCTAGGTACATGTGGCAATAATAAATCAAATCAAATCAAATCAAACTAGCTATTTTCTCTCATCTCCTGAAGCAGGTCAAACATTAACTGAAGAATCCCCCATCTTTAGCCCACAGAATGCATGTGTTTAATTTAACTGCGTATTTACCCCCTCTAATTCTAAGTCTGTGCCCACAGGTCCTAGTCTCCCCGCCTAACGGAAACAACTTCCTAGCGTCCACCCCTTCTAAGCCATACATTATCTTGTACGTTTCTATTAGATCTCCCCTCAATCTTCTAAACTCTAATGAATACAATCCCAGGATCCTTAGTCGTTCATCATACGTTAAACCTACCATTCCAGGGATCATCCGTGTGAATCTCCACTGGACACGCTCCAGGGCTAGTATGTCCTTCCTGAGGTGTGGGGCCCAAATATGCCCCCTCATCTTGAAATCCCCCACCCTAAGAAAAAGACACCTGTCATTGACTGTATCTAGACCCCACATGATTTTATAAGCCTTTATAAGGTCACCCCTCAACCTCCTAAGATCCAGTGAAAAAGTGCCAGCCTATCCAGTCTCTCCTTAAATGACAAACCCTCCATTTCCAGCAACATCCTGATGATTTTTTTCTGAACCCTCTCCAATTTAATAACTTTCTTCCTGTAGCAGGGCGACCAAAACTGTACACAGAGCTGCAAATGTGTCATTCCAACTCCTATCCGTAATGGTCTGAGCGATGAAGGAAAGTATGTTAAATGCCTTCTTAACCACCCTGTCTACCTGTACACAAATTTCAAAGAACTATGTACCTGAACTTCTAGGTGCCTCTGTTCAACAACACTACCCAAGGATGTATCATGAACTGAGCAATTACTTGTTTGTTTTACCAAAATGTTATGATTTGCATTTATTCAATTTAAACTCTATCTACCACTCCTCAGCCCATTGGCCGATTCGATCAAGATCCCTTTGTAACCTTAGATAACCAGTTCTAAAAAAAAAGAAACATCCAACAAGACTATGGTAAACATAAACTATCCTTCCTCAACCTGTCAGTTGCACTCGACATGATTGAGCACACCATCCTCTACCTCCACCTCTGAGATAATGGGAACTGCAGATGCTGGAGAATCCAAGATAACAAAGTGTGGGGCCGGATTAAGACAGCAGGCCAAGCAGCACTTCAGGAGCACAAAAGCTGACGTTTCGGGCCTCGACCTGTTTTCTGATGAAGGGTCTAGGCCCGAAATGTCAGCTTTTGTGCTCCTAAGATGCTGCTTGACCTGCTGTGTTCATCCAGCTCCACACTTTGTTATCTAACTCCACCTCTTCTTTGTTGTCCATCTGGATGTGGTTGCACAAGCCTAGCTCCTTTCTAATCTAGTTAGTTGTATTTGAGGATCAATTATAATTGCTTCACATCATAATTTTGCAAAGTTATGTCTGTTGTTTCTGCAGGCTCTGCCCTTGGCCCCTCCTATCTACCACTGACATGTTGCTCCTCAAGAACTCTTCTGAAAGTCTTCATGTGCACACTGTGATCATTCAGTGGTTGGCTACATTGTCAGACTAATTCGATATCCAGGACGGGGTGAGGAGAAATCTTCAATTAAATGTTGGGAAGAATGAAACACTTGTCTTTGGGCCTGTTCCAAACTCCATTTCTTGGCTCCCAGCACGATTTGCCTGCCTAGATTTGCCTGTCTGGGATTAAACCAATATGTTCGTAATCCTGGCTTCCTGGTTGAGATTGAAATGAACTTTTTGGCGATAATTGTGCAATCACCAACACTCTTTTCACCATCTCAAAAGCATTATCCAAATTTGTCCAGCCTCAACTGATCTGCTGCTGAAATCTCATTCATGCATTTCTTAATTCTAGAATCAAATATTGCATTGCGTTCCTGGCTGGCCTACAGTAATTCCACCCCATGTAAACTTGAGGTTATTTAAAATTCTACTGACAACGTAGGCACATGCATATACCTTGTGCTAACTGAGCTTCCACTGACTCTCTATCAAGCAGAGATTAGATTTTATAATTCCCATAATGATTTTAAAAATATCTTTGCGGCCTACTTCTCCATTTCTCTGAAATGTCCAGCACCAGCACTATCACTAATCCGCTAAAATGCTGAATGTATCAGAGATAATGGGAACTGCAGATGCTGGAGAATTCCAAGATAATAAAATGTGAGGCTGGATGAACACAGCAGGCCAAGCAGCATCTCAGGAGCACAACCTCTCTGATGAAGGGTCTAGGCCCGAAACGTCAGCTTTTGTGCTCCTGAGATGCTGCTTGGCCTGCTGTGTTCATCCAGCCTCACATTTTATTATCTTAAAATGCTGAATGTGTTCAGTTAATTCTGCTTTTTGTTAATTTATTCATGAGATGAGGACATTGCTAGCTAGACCAATATTTATTCCCATTCCAAAATGGACACAAGTGTCAACCACATTGTTATGGATCTGGTGTCACATGTAGGCCAGGCCAGGTAAAGTTGGCAGTTTATTTCTCTAAAAGACATCAGTGAACTGGTCGAGAACGCCCTTGACCGTGTCTCCCGCATTTTCCGCAGCACAGCCCTCACACCCCGCCCCTGCCACAACCGCCCCAAGAGGATCCCCCTCATTCTCACACGCCACCCCACCAACCTCCGGATACAACGCATCATCCTCCAACACTTCTGCCATCTACAATCTGACTCCACCACCCAAGGCATTTTTCCATCCCCACCCTTGTCTGCCTTCCGGAGAGACCACTCTCTCCGCGACTCCCTTGTTCGCTCCACACTGCCCTCCAACCCCACCACACCTGGCACCTTCCCCTGCAACCGCAGGAAGTGCTACACTTGCCCCCACGCCTCCTCCCTCACCCCTATGCCAGGCCCCAAGATGACCTTCCATACTAAGCAGAGGTTCACCTGCACATCTGCCAATGTGGTATACTGCATCCACTGTACCCGGTGTGGCTTCCTCTACATTGGGGAAACCAAGCTGAGGCTTGGGGATCACTTTGCAGAACACCTCCGCTCGGTTCGCAATAAACAACTGCACCTCCCAGTCACGAACCATTTTAACTCCCCCTCCCATTCTTTAGACGACATGTCCATCATGGGCCTCCTGCAGTGCCACAATGATGCCACCCGAAGGTTGCAGGAACAGCAACTCATATTCCGCTTGGGAGCCCTGCAGCCCAATGGTATCAATGTGGACTTCACCAGCTTCAAAATCTTCCCTTCCCCCACCGCATCCCAAAACCAGCCCAGTCTCTGTCTCTGCCTCCCTAACCTGTTCTTCCTCTCACCCATCCCTTCCTCCCACCTCAAGCCGCACCTCCATTTCCTATTTATTAACCTCATCCCACCTCTTTGGCCTGTCCGTCTTCCCTGGACTGACCTATCCCCTCGCTACCTCCTCACCTATACTCTCCTCTCCACCTATCCTCTTTTCCCTCCATCTTCGGTCCGCCTCCCCCTCTCTCCCTATTTATTCCAGAACCCTCTCCCCATCCCCCTCTCTGATGAAGGGTCTAGGCCCGCAACGTCAGATTTTGTGCTCCTGAGATGCTGCTGGGCCTGCTGTGTTCATCCAGCTCCACACTTTATTATCAGTGAACATTTTTTTCCGGACAATTGGCAATGAATTTATGGTCACCATTGGACTCTTAATTCCAGATTCTTACTGAATTTAAATTCTACCACCTGCCATGGTGATATTTGAGCACAGATCCCCTAATCATTACCTGGTCTCTGATTACCAGTCCAGCAATAATACCACTTGGCCATCACCTTGCCTGGAGGATTGTGCATCCTCACTTTGAAATAGTCCACCATATGTTGCCGTATCTTGAGCTGTTTATGCCTCGAGCCATGGAATAATCTTCTCCCCGCTGTCTGTCTCTCCATTTTGCTTTCTCCATTCAGACACACCTTAAAATTATTACTTTGGCCAACAATTTGGTCAGTTGTTCGAATATCTTCTTATGTTTTTCAGTGTTATAGTTTGGTTCTGAATGTTCCTGAAAAGCACTCTTGGGCATTTTGTTATCTTAAAGACAATATGTATTTACATCATATGTGTGTCATTGTGCATAGCTGTATAGAATTTGCCACTGTTATATTAAGGCTTCACCTTGTTTTAGTGGAACTAGTCAGCTTATTCCATTTCTTTGGCGGGTCTTGTACGCAGGAATATCAAGAATGCTGTTGTGTTTTTTTTTGTTTTAATTAACTATCCCCCATTTCTGGCCTACACTACTGTGGTGCCATTGACCTTAAAGGCACTCATAACAATATCCTCACCATTAAGATAATTTTCATTTGGAAGGCTGGACAGTCACTGTTAGCCAACTCTGTTTTTCTCAAGAGTGACTTGAACTGCTCTAGTAAACATGCAGGGAGATTCCTTCAGCTCATATAACTGGGTAGCTGAGATTTGGCTCCTTTCTATAAGTCATTGACATCGAGACCAATCTTTGCAGCATCAATAAAACCCATGCTCAAGAAAAGTAATTTGGCACAGAGTAAAAATTGAACC
This sequence comes from Stegostoma tigrinum, assembly GCF_030684315.1. Taxonomy (NCBI): domain Eukaryota; kingdom Metazoa; phylum Chordata; class Chondrichthyes; order Orectolobiformes; family Stegostomatidae; genus Stegostoma; species Stegostoma tigrinum. Next base: position 106,651,926 of record NC_081358.1, on the reverse strand, counting down.
TCTGGCCTTGCTGTCTATGTTCTCAGAATCAGGCCACTTGAATGAATAGATCAGTTAAATCAATTGCTTGTCACTGAATAAATCTAGAAACCCTCTTCAAGGTAAAAGCTACACTGTGCATAAGAGCTTTGGATGTCAAGAAGATACCAGACGAACTGCTCTCTGATTCAATTTTCTTTTAAGTTTCACTTTAAGTGGTTAAGTTTAGAAATTAGTCTGTGCAGCACAATTATACAAATATTGAAAGCATTCAGATCAAATTGTCATGTCTTATTTACATCAGAGGCATTACCTAATACATCCAATTTCAAAAAAAAAGTTTAAAATTCTGTCGAATTCTTAAGAAATTTCAGCTTGATGGATAAGCAACTTGTCGTCACTCTCAGCATTATTCCTTGGCTTTACTTTGGGAAGCTTTCCATGGATTCTTTCAAAGTGCTTCCAAGTATCTTCCTAAGCTGAACAATGGCTTTCTTGACATTACTGTTGTTGAGTATAAGCTGTTCCGTCTAATAAACATATGGTGAATATTTAATAAGCTTTGCATAAGGACCATACCGATTCGATATAATGTGCCGCTCGGGGCAGTCACTGATTTTGGATAGTTCCATCAAATGTTTCTTTGACCTACACTGCCACACTGTGGCAACTTTTAACATTAAGATTCATGGTGATTCCCTTCAGCAGATATGCACACTTCATTATTATTGCTTAAAGATATCCATTTGTAAATGATAAGCGGGTTCAATTTGTTCTGGGAAACCTGCCAGATTTGTTTTCACAATGCTTTATAGACTACAAAGCTATAGATAGTTAACCATGTATTTTTATTTAAGTAATATAGAATCACACATCGATGAGCTTGCTGCCTGTTGATAAAGTAACTGCTTAATTTTCTCTAATTTGGAACAGCAAATGCAAATAGATTCTTGTTATAACACATTCCCAAGACAGAATACAAGTGAGAGGTTTTAGCTGGAGTACATGCCCAATGCCTGTTGAAAGTTTCATAACTGCTCCTAATTAGTTTCACTATTGTCTTTACTTGCAAAAGAAAATTAATTATTCTTTGAATCTCAGCAGTCCAGAAATTGTGATGCAACCATGCAAATATTTAATATCTGTGCATCAAATTCAGTTTTCTCTAAATAAAAACTAAAAGAGCTGTGGATGCTGTAAATTAGAATCAAAAACAAAAATGCTGAAAAGCTCAGCAGGTCTGCTCACATATGTAAAGGGAAATCAGAGTTAACATTTCGGGTCCAGTGTGTCATTCTGAGGAAGGGTCTTCGGACCGCACAACATTAACTCTGATTTCTCTTCATAGATGCTGCCAGACCTGCTGAGCTTTTCCAACAACTAATGCTTTTGTTTCAATGTTGTCTTATTTGTTCAGTGTAGCTGTTGATCTGACTAATTTCATCTCTTCAAATGGTGGAGTAAAGAATTTGGTAATAATGCAGTAGGCCGATAATATTGTGGCTTTACTCACAATATTTATAAGGTCAAAAGAAATATCTAAATAGGCTTCTTGGAGCAAATATAAATTTAAAAGCATTTTGAGATTTTAAAAGCATCAATCTTCACATCTGGAAATCTGGATTTGTAAAGGTAACATCTCTGCAGTCTCTGAGGATTGAATTCTTGTCAGAGAGATGACTGGTGGCAGCTCCACCTTCGGGTCACCATGCTTTATGCAAGGAGTGAGATTGAGGAAGTTCTTGGCAAAATCAGTTAGTGCAAAAAATGAACCCATGCTGTTGGCATCATTCTACATTGCAATCCAAGTATCCAGTCAACTGAGCTAACCATCTACCTCAAAACAAAAACGACATTGTTTGGGTAGGAAATGTTCTTTTGCCTCTTTGATTGTGATATATTGCCCCGTGTTTACATATATATGGATGTTAGTGATGATGTGGATTGAAAGAATAAGGGTTGTTGCGGTGAAAGAAGACTTTACCTTTTACAATCTCTGTAAAGAGATCCCTTTACAAGAAATGTGTTTAGAATAATCACTCACATCTCTCAGTCAATGCACGGTCTCATTCTATGATTCGATTGTCAAGCATCTATTGCCAGAGAGCCAAGCGATGATTAAGGGAAATCTCCCCAGTTAGCAGCCATTGTCAAATGGACTTTGGGGAGAGATAGATCTAAAGGCTCACGTACCAATGACATGCAACAACTGCTCCAACAAATGTACTGCTCCTTTATGAAACCAGTACATAATAAAACCAGCTCACAATGACACTGGTTGCTTAGGAACAACACAGGCCTTAGGTAATTAATCTATTGACAGATCTCCAAGCACAGAACACTTGACCAAACTGCTCAATCCGGCGCATCAGTGATTGTTTTTATAGTCCTTTTTTTTATATCGCACAATTGTTACAATGTGTTCCACATCAACAATACATGTTTTTGGCCTACTCAATTGTTCTTTTTTGAACTGTTTCACTTGTTTAAAGCTGTGCTTGCTTGGTCTCAATTTCAAGGTTATGCATGAACATGCACAGTCCTGGGGTGTTATCTCTATCACCTATATCTATGAAGATATTCAATGATGGGGTGAAGAAGGCATTTTCATAGGCACACAGACAGTGAAGCTACAGTTCTCTCACCGCTCCAGCATAACTCAAAATTATTTTACACTCTTTACTGACTGTTTCGACAAAGTGTTCCATCCTGCTGTCGTGTTTTTAAATCCTTCAGTCAGTCTACCAATTTTTCCTTCAATGTTCCATTTCAGCATTGTGAGACAAACTCAGTGTACAGGAATCTTCTACTGCATTCCATCATTCAGAAAACACTTTTTATTCACACAGTGAGCAGTGGAATACACTACCAGTTGTAGAGGTGGGAAATGGGGAAGGGGGTGGTTTGGTTCACTTGAAGCACTCAAGAGAGCACTGGATAGGTTTTTGGATAGCAATAATGTGCAGGGATGTGAGGAAGAGTCGGGGGATAGGCGCAAAATAATCGGGCCAGACTAGCTAATAGAACCAGTGCAGGCATGATGGGCTTAATGGCATCCTTCTGCATCGTATCGATTCTATGATTCTACGATAGTAAATAAAACAAAATACAACTATATGATTCACAAACTCAGCAACTGAACTGGACTTGTTATATGTACAGTGGTTATAATAACAGGCCAGAAGCTAGGAATCATGCAGCAAGTAACTCACCTCCCGAATCCTCAAAGCTCATCTACCATTGAAAAGGAACAAGTCGAGAATGTGATACAATATTTCTCACTCTCCTGGATAAGTGCAGCTTCAACAATACTCAAGACAGTTGGCACCTATCAGAATAAAGCCACTCATTTGATTGGCACCACAACGACAAACATTTAGCCCCTCCAACACCGACACACAGAAACAGCAGAAAGCACCATTTACAAGATGTACAGCAGGAATTAACCAAATCTCCAAAAACAGCACCTTCTTAACCCTACCACCGAGAAGGATAAGGGTAATGGATACATAGCAAAACCATTACCAAGTTTTCCTTAAAGCCACTTAATATTCAGACTTCGAAACATATTCCTTCAGTGTGCCTGTGTCAAAATCCTGGAGCTCCCTTCTAAATGGGATTGTGGGTCTCCCTATACCAAATGAACTACAGCAGTTCAAGAAGGCAGCTTACTACCATCTTCCCAAGGACAACTTGAGATAGGCAATCAATGCTGGACAGCCAGAAATGCCCACATCCCATGAGGGAATTTAAAATAAGTGCATTATACAAAACAAGGGCAAATAATGGAAGCTGATGTTTCAGGTCTGGACCCTTCTTCAGAAACGTCAGCTTTCCTGCTCCTCTGATGCTGCCTGGCCTGCTGTGTTCATCCAGCTCCACACTGTGTTATCTCAGAGTCCAGCACCAGCAGTTCCTACTTTCTCCAAGGGCAAATAATTCATTGCCTTACAGAAGTCATGCATATGAACATGGTCTTAAATGGACAATTTTCACTGCAAATGTACAGGGCATTAGAAGAGATCGCACCAAAATACTGCATACAGTTTTAGTCACCTTATTAAAGGATACTTGCATTGGAGGCAGTTCAGCGATGGTTCACTGAGTTAATTTCTGAAATGAAAGGGTTCTGCAATAAGGATATTGAGCAGGTTGGCTCCATGTTCATTAAAGCTTAGAAGAATGAGAGGCAATTTTATAAAACTATACAAGATTCTGAGGGAACTTGACAGGATGGATATTAAGGAACATTTGGCCTCACAAAGGAATCTAGAAAAAGGAGCACCGTTTCAGAATAAGAGATTTCTATTTTATGATGGAGATAAAGAAGAATTTCTTCTTAGAGAGGGGTTTATCTTTAGAATTTTCTATGAAAGAAAGCAGGGAAGGTCAAGTAATTGAATATATTCATGACTGAGGCAAATTTTTGATCTATAAGCATGCCAAAGGTTATGAAGATCAACCAAGAATTTACTAAATGACAGATCATTTTCAGAGGGCCCAAGATAACAAAGTGTAAAGCTGGATGAACACAGCAGGCCCAGCAGCATCTCAGGAGCACAAAAGCTGACATTTCGGGCCTAGACCCTTCATCAGAGAGGGGGATGGGGAGAGGGAACTGGAATAAATAGGGAGAGAGGGGGAAGCGGACCGAAGATGGAGCGAAAACAAGATAGGTAGAGAGGAGAGTATAGGTGAGGAGGTAGGGAGGGGAAAGGTCAGTCCAGGGAAGATGAACAGGTCAAGGAGGTGGGATGAGGTGGTAGGTAGGAAATGGAGGTGCGGCTTGAGGTGGGAGGAAGGGATGGGTGAGAGGAAGAACAGGTTAGGGAAGCTGAGACAGGCTGGGCTGGTTTTGTGATGCAGTGGGGAAAGGGGAGATTTAGAAGCTTGTGAAGTCCAATTGATACCATTGGGCTGCAGGGTTCCCAAGCGGAATATGAGTTGCTGTTCCTGCAACCTTCGGGTGGCATCATTGTGACACTGCAGGAGGCCCATGATGGACATGTCGTCTGAAGAATGGGAGGGGGAGTGGAAATGGTTCGCGACTGGGAGGTGCAGCCGCACCTCCATTTCCTACCTACCACCTCATCCCGCCTCCTTGACCTGTCCATCTTTCCTGGACTAACCTATCCCCTCCCTATCTCCTCACCTATACTGTCCTCTCTACCTATCTTGTTTTCTCTCCATCTTCGGTCTGCCTCCCCCTCTGTCCCCATTTATTCCAGTTCCCTCTCCCCATCCCCCTCTCTGATGAAGGGTCTCGGCCCGAAATGTCGGCTTTTGTGCTCCTGAGATGCTGCTTGGCCTGCTGTGTTCATCCAGCTCTGCACTTTGTTATCCTGGATCGTCCAGCATCTGCAGTCCCCATTATCACTGATACAATTTTGAGAGGGCCGACTGGTCTACACCAGCTCTTATTTCTTATTTTAAATCTGCTATTAACAATTTGGAATTTTTTTTAAAAAGAGCATTAATAATATTGAGTATGAAGTTGATGATCATAAAAAAAACAAATTGATTCATTCATTTAATTTAGGGATGATAACCTGTGATTTTATTTGGTCTCATCAATACATGGCAACCACCACCACCACACCCCCCACCCCCCACACCCCCCTCCACCCCTTGTTCTACACCTGCCATGTGGACTTTTACCTCTGAAATAACAATTCAAGTCCAGTAAAGCACTGTATTGATTTGGATAAATTAGGACATTCAATCAGCTTCACAGACTAACTACGAAGGGCAACAAGCACCAACTTGCCAGTGATACAAACACGCTAGCAATGAATGAAGATAAAGGATTGAAATTCCAAAACTGGCGGCATCTGACCAAACTATCCAATCACTGAATTTAAAGGCTGACGCATGCTTGGGTCTTGATGGACTTCCTCCCAGTGTTAAAAAGAATGAACTTGATGCATCAATTTCAATTTTCCAAAATTTCAATGAGCTGGGGCAAGTCCCATTGAATTGGAAGATAGCGAATATAACATTTTTATTCAAAAAGAGTGGGAGATATAAATCAGCAAACCGTAGACCAGTTAGCTTAAGGGAACATTTTGGGATCAATTTTTAAAGAAGGCGGGGCACTAAGAGAAGTTCATTATAATCAGGCAGAGTCAATTTAATCTGGTGAAAGGGAAATCATGTCATATTTGACAGGCTATTGGAGCTCCTTGAAGCAATAATATATCCTTTGGCTTAAAGGTAGACATTGGATTTACTCAGATTTCCAGAAGGCATAGATAAGGGACCCACCACAAATAATTACAAAGAATGAAAGAAGTTCATGGTGGAGATTGGCATGAATAGAGGATTAGCTGGTTAGCAGGAAGGAGAGACTAGGTATATCCAGTTCTTTTTCAGGTTCACAAGGATGTAAGTGATGGGAAATTTTCTGGGTGACTTAATGTATGAATCATTAAAGCCTAGCATACAGCTACAACAAGCAATTAAGAATTTAATTGAATGTTATCGTTTAGAATGGCTGGAATTGTATACAAAAGTAGGGAGATTGTGTTATGATTGTTTGTCATTTTAAATCTTGTGGTTGCCCTGTCTGTCTTCTAAGAAATAAATTATAACAAAGTCTGAGATTTAATGTTTGAACTTAACTAAAAGAAATAAAGTAATCTTCACCAACCTGTAACTAAAGAGCTTGCAATTGTTTCATACCTTGCACAACCTGAAGGCTGTCCAAAGGAACAACAAAACATAATCAGTGCTGGAAGGTAAAAAAAACTACTTCAAGATAAATCATACCAGTAAAGTTTAGAAAATTAAGAGTGGAAGTAATTTTAAATTTATTTTATCCATAGAATGTCAAATTTTGTTAGTAATCTGCCAGTTTAAGTACTGGACTCAACAATGTCAAAGCAAAATTGGCTGCAGACTGAGTGAGGAATCGCATTTAAGAGCTGAGCTCAAATTGTTCTTTCATCCTTGACTTTGCATTTTCACATAATTTAATGCATAACAACAAATTTTCCGGAACCCAACTAACTTTTGTTTTTCAATCATACTTAGAAGACAGGCAGCTCTGCATTTCATAATTCTACTGATGTACTGTAACTAACTAATATTAGTGTGACAATCTAAAATGATGCCTTTTCATAGATATATACGTTTAGATACCTTCATAACTGCTTGGTAACAAGAACTTGTAGTTCCATAACAACTGAAGGGTGAAAGTCAGCCAGATAATCTTTGTTTAAATTACATGAAGTGCCATTCATAATGTAATAATGCATTAAATCATATCATCCTGGGATAGCTGACAAGATACACTATATTACCACATACCATGAATTTTAAAATATGAATTAACTATTGATTAGTGATTAAAAAAGCTTGAAATTTGTTGGCTCATATAATGATCTGCCCAGCGAAAATGAATAAATTGCATCTCATTCCTGTATGTGCCAAAATAGGTTATAATGTTGTCTTTATCATATTATGCAGGTGAATACACACAAAGTACTTTATCTCTCTAATTTCTTCTATTTTTACCTACCTGTTGTCACATGAACTGGCTATTTCTCAAGTTTGATTTTCACCTGTCTTTGCAAAGATTTTGAATGAAATTGTCGTAAAACTTTACGTTTGGTTTATAAGTAAATTCACAACAAGCCGTTAGCCAAACAAAAGACCATTGGAATTAAACAGACGGGGCAATGTGAATATGAATTGGGGAAAGGAAAGGAAACAAACATTAACAGTGAATGATTATTCTTCATCCCAGAGTGAAGTATTCAGTAGCATTACCTAACAGCTTTTTTTGATATGTATTAATGATCTGGTGCTGAGGGCATAATTTCAAAATTTGCAGATGAGATGCAATTGAGACATATCATAAACAATAGGAAGGATCACAATAGACTTCAGGAGGACATAAACAATCTAGTGAAGTAGACATGCACACTGTTGATGAAATTTAATGCAAAGAAATGAGGAACTCTACGTTTTGATTGGAAGATTGAAGAGATGCACCAAAAACTAAATGCTATGATTTTGAAGGGGATGCCTTTTTGATTAGACTCCCTATGGTGTGGAACCAGGCCCTTTGGCCCAACAAGTCCATGCTGCCCCATGCAACATCCCACCCAGTCCCATCTCCTATAACCCACACAACCCTGAACACTACGGGCAATTTAGCATGGCCAATCCACCTAGCCTGCACATCTTTGGACTGTGGGTGGAAACTGATGCAGACATGGGGAGAATGGACAAACTCTGCACAGACAGTTGCCTGAGGCTGGAATGGAACCCTGGTGCTATGAGGCTGCAGTGCTAACCACTGAGCCACTGTGCTGCCCCAATTGTCTGGTTTGCACATACATTTGTGAACATAAGAAATAGAAGGAGAAAGGTTCATCCACCCATCATGCGTTCACCAGCTTTGGCTGTGTCATTTGCTGATCTCAAGCTTCGACTCCTCTTTCCAATCCTGCCTCTGTATCCCTTGATACACCAATTACTGAATATCTCAGCCAGAAATAAATTCAGGGTCCATCTGTTACCTTTGGAGCAGAGATTTTCTGAATTTTGCACTTTTCAATCAAGATATTTCTCTTTATCTCAGGCCTAAATGATTCCATTGCATGCCAAGACAGTGACACCAGCACAGTTCAAGTGAATATCATCCTATCAGTACAATTTCATGTTTTCTCATTCCTGACAATAGTGCTCCAGAAATCGGAACCTGTATTCCCTTCACTAAACTTTGGCGCATGTATTCAAACCTTTGATCCTACTTATTCTCCGTCAAATTTGCCATGGTGGCTCAGTGGTTAGCACTGCAGCCTCACAGCACCAGGGACCCGGGTTCAATTCCAGCCTCAGGTAATTGTCTGTGTGGAGTTTGCACATTCTCCCCATGTCTGCGTGGGTTCCCTCTGGGTGCTTTGGTTTTCTCCCACGGTCCAAAGATGTGCAGGCTAGGTGGATCGGCCATGCTAAATTGTCCATAGGGCTCAGGGGTGTGTGGGTTTGGGTCTGGGTGGGATGCTCCAAGGGGTGGTGTGGACTTGTGGGGCCAAAGGGCCTGTTTCCACACTGAACAGAATCTAATTTAATCAAATTTCTTGAGTCTCAGGTGATGATTCAGAGGGTATTAAAATGGGAGGACAATCTGAGCAGGTTTTTTAAAATATGAGGACCCTTGGCTTTAATAATAAGTAGTCTTTCCTACATGACTGTATTTTAAACAAAAAGTACTTCATTGTCTTTAAAAAAGAACTCTAGTTGTCTTGAATGTAAGAAAGAGGCTTCATAAATCTAAGTTTGTTTGTAGTGCATTATGATGAAGCTATTCTAAGCTTTAAACAAACAAAGAATAGACCTTAGCGAGAATATTGAGTTGAATCCTGGCCTCCACAGCCTAAGAAAAATGTATGGGTGTTAAAGTTTTACTCAGATGAGTGGATGCCTCAGGTGGAGATGCTGGTGAAGTGTTAACTGGACTAGTTTTCCAGAATACCAGGCTAATATTCCAGAGGCGTGGCAGGTGTTGAAATTTGAAACTGTAAAAAAACGAAAGCTACAATAAAAATCTAGCCTGGTGGTGATCACATTATTAATATTCATCCTTCTAAAAACGTATCTGATTCACTAATGTTCTCAAGGAAAGGAGATCTGGCACCTTTAACTGTTCTAGCCCAGCCACCAGACATGCCCTATACTGTGGAGTTCGAAAGGGGTCTTCATTCCTGGGGGAAAGAATCTCAGAGTTTCTCTGCTGATCTACTGACTCTGAAGCTTAAGGCAGCACCAAGGATACCTCAACTGTGTTGCCAAAAGCCAGCTATATGCAACATACCTTTAAAATCATGCACAGGAAATATCAATATTAATTGACATATTCAGAGAAAAAATTGAAACCTCAGAAACACCCCACCAATAAATAGCTTATTGACTTACAGCAGCAAATATAAATTTATTTAATAATCCAAACTGGATCAGGTCAATCAATGCTCACAAATTCTTAATCTATTATAACAATTTTTTATGGTGTGTACAAGTATATCTCATCAACACATCATAGACGCATTGATTGCTTTTTTCAGTCAACAAATAGAAGATCAAACTACAAAACTGCTGGATGTATAGAATGGCTTGGTGATGGTTAACGCCAAGCATTAATGGAGCTTAATCAGATCAAACAAGAATTGGAGCAATGTATCCATGTCTAAGAAACTGCTGGCCAAAAATCTCGCCTATTAACAACTCACACAGCAAAATCAAACCTTAGAAGTATTACACAAGGCTTCTACAAGTCTTACGCAGAGACTACCAGTGTTTTTAAGCTATTAACAAAACAAATAGGTTCATAAAAGATGGATGAATAAAATCTTTATACAGAAATATCCAAAATCTCAAAGTGACTCTGAATATTAGTTGAGTTGAATATTAATGTCTGATGACCATGAGTGTCAAAAAGAAAATATAAAGAACAGGAACAAAAATCCTCTTTTAAAAGACTATAATTAGGAAACCAACCCTTGTTCATGATTGGGATTTCCTACAGAATAAAGATGATACTTTTAAAAGAGGCTTAGAAATGCATAGGCATGAAAATTACTTTACCATCCATTTCTGTCCACAAAAATGACCTTGAGGTTCCGGTTGCCTGCTATTTCAATGCATCAACATGTTCCCTGGCCAACATCTCTGGCTTAGGCTTGCTGAAGTGCTCCAGTGATGCTCAGCGCCATCTAGAAGAACAGCAAGATAACAAAGTGTGAAGCTGGATGAACACAGCAGGCCAAGCTGCATCTCAGGAGCACAAAAGCTGATTTTTCGGGCCTAGGCCTTGTTATCTTGGATTCTCCTGCATCTGCAGTTCCCATTATCTCTGATAGAAGAACAGCACTTCATTTTCCACATAGCACCCCTGCAGCCTTCTGGACTCAACAATGAATTCAATAATTTTAGGGCCTGGGTACCTTCTCCCATGTCCTCATCCTAATCCCCACACACCAGTCCTCGTTATCACATGGGCTGTTACCACGTGCAACCCATTGGCATCCATAAACGGTCTCCATTAGCAGCTATTTATTCTCCCAGGATAGCCCTTCCTAATTCCATTGTCTGCCCAACTATTTTTCTCTCTCTCTCTCTCACCTACTAGATACTCCTCCCCCTCATCTTATCCCATTTACAGCATATATACCAACCTCTTCCTGCCTACAATCAGCTCTGAAGAAGGGTCACTGTAATAATTTGAACAGGCATGATTTTCACCTCACAAAGCCATTGGCTTTGCTTGATAATGTTATGCATTTCTAAATGCTCTACTATTACATACTTGACAACAGACTCCAGCATCTTCCCTGTGATAGATGTTAAGCTAATTGGTGTCTGGTTACCAAGTTTTTTGACTTAGGCTGATACATTGGTAGTTTTACAATCCTTTGGGACTCTTCCAGACTCTAAGGGTTCTTGGAAAGTTATTACCAGTGGATCTATTATCTCTGTAGCTACTTCTTTTTCTTATCCTAAGATGCAACTCATTGGGTCTCAGGGAATTTTTGTTCCTTAGCCCCATTAGATTCCTTAATACCTTTATCTAGTTACAGTTATTGTATTTGTTTCTTTCTCCATCTTTTGCACCTTGATTATTTAGTATTGTTGGATACTATTTGTCTCTTCTATTATGAAGATTGAAGGGAAATATTTATTCAATTCGTCTGCTATTTCCTGGTTCCTAATTATTATTTCCTAGCCTCATTCTCTAAAGCTGATGCTTTCAATTTGGTCTTTCTGTTACTGTTTATGTGCTTGAAGGTTTTTAGTATACTTTTTTCTGTAACTTTCGAGTTTATTCTCAAAATTAGTTGTCTCCCATTTGTTTGGTTTTTGGTCATCCTTTGTTTTTAAAATATTTTCAAACTTCTGCTCATCTCGGATATTTACAACATTTTATGCAATTTTTCTTTCAATTAAATACTATTTTAATTGCCTTGGTTAACCATAATTGGGTTATTCACTTCATGGAATCCTTCTTTCTCACTTGGGTACATTTTTGTCGTAATATCACCCGAAGGAAGGCGATGTGATATTCAGTCTAGAATATTAATTCAGAGATCCTAGTACATTTCTGGGGGCATGGGCTCAAATCCTGCCATAACAGTTGGTGGACTTTGAATCCAATAACAAATCTGGAATTACAAGTCTCATGATGACAATAAAACTGTTGTTGATTGTAAGGAAGAACTTATTTAGTTTCCTAATGTCCTGATTGTCTACCCTGTGTATGACCCACAGCAATGTGATTGACTCTTCATTGTCCTCTGGAAAATTAGGGACTGACAAGAAACACTGGGTGAGCCAAAAACACCCACATCCCATGAATGATCTTAAAAAGGTGACTAACATACTCCCATTTTTACACGAGCTCATTATCTCCTGATTTATTCTGTGCCCTAAGTTATAGCCATTATTAGATGGCTTGTTGACTACTTTTACAGCTCCTGTAGCAATAGTACTATCTTCTCCCTGACCTGTGCCAGTTTGAACTGGCCTCAGATCTCCCATTCTCCACTTAGCTTGTCATGTGATCTGGCATCTTTCATTGGCATCTTCTCCCAGATACAGACTCACGGTGACCACAGCTCTCAGTGAGACTGCTGAAGCTATAGCGTTGTTGACTCTCTTAATGAGCAGTGTTTGGGAGCAGGCAGCTTTCCTTCATGGGGTGCAACAGTGTCAATGTCAGCCACTTAATGGGCTAGAAACCATTAGATGTTACTTCAGCTCTACTGCCAGACATTGTGTGGTAAAGTCTTACATTCAGAACGGTTGGTGGATCCCTGCCACTGATGTAAATTCCTACACAAAGGAACAGGTCAGAGGCAATCACCGGCAAATAAGGTCGACAAGAGGCATCAAAATTTAAATATTGCATCTAAAATGACTTTATGTGTTAAAGGTAGATTTGCTCAATACCTCATTGCCGTTCCCACCTGATAAATGACAACGGCCAGTCTGATGTATCTAATGGCAATGAAGCAGATATAACATGACTGCACATTGGAACCACTGATAAATCTCACATACATAGTGACTGAAGGTGAATCCTGTGAGCAACATTGCCCATGGCTGACATTAGAAGGCATTCTCTACCCTCTCTCTCTTTTATGTGAAAAAAGATAAACATTATTAATGATGTGAAAGAAACCCAAATGCAAATAAATCTTCAGAGAATCTCTCATGTAAAGAGCTAAACTTATTCACATCATTAAAAATAAACCATATTCACTGGATGAAAAAGCAGATTTTTTTTCAAGTCTGGTTTCAGTGGAGCACTTTGATGAACCTTTGCTCTGCGGGTAGTAAATTTTATCCAAGCCCACGTTCTATCATGCTGATGATAAAAAGACAGTGTCAATCCTGAATGACCATAGTGAGCTAAGCAAGGTGCCACAGCCTCCCTGGCTAAAATAAACAAATATCGCAACTTGCACGAGCATGAGTTTTGTTGTTTGTGGTTAAAATGGAAACATTGCCCAGAACTTCAGAATAATTCCTGTGTAAATGGTGCCATTGAATCTTTGATATTCATCTGAACAGGAAGATAGGAAATTAGCTTTGTAAGCAGCCAGTTTGGCTCTGGCCTCAGAGTCAGGACATTATGCGGCCATGTCACATTCAAGGGCCTTGAGCACATTATCAAAAATGATCCTTCAAATACGAAATATGCTGCAGTATCAAAAGTACTGGCAAGATGATGGTAGAGTAGGATACTCCAGCTGGAACTTGTCTGCTCCCTGCTGTCTTTTTCTTTTTTTTTCCCATTTCTCCTCACTTTTGTGGTTTTCTTCTCCTCTTCTGTCTTCTTGGACTGTCGGCCTCAGACGCCTGGCCTCTGATTCTTAGCCTTCAAAGCAGGTTTGGCAATCGGCAACTTGGAGTGAGGTCACCAGCGACCAGTGGCCAGCTGCCCAGAGTGGGGTTACCAGTGAACAGTGGCCAGCTGCCCAGAGTGGGGACACCAGTGGGCCAGAGCAGAGACACCAGCGACCAGTGGGCCAGAGCAGAGTAGGGCAGTGGCCTGGTGTGGAACCCGGTGGTAGCTGTGGTCAGATCACATGGTAGGCCACTGCACTGGTCTGCTGCTGACAGCCCTTGGAGAGACACTGTGAAGTTTGTCTTTTAATTTTGCTTCTTGTTTATCTGACCTATGTTTATGCTGTGTATAGCTTTAATGTAACCTTTTTTTCCTTCATTTCTCCATTCTGTAACTGAGGATTGTACCTAGGTACTTTGTACCTAAGATGGTGCTGTGTATTGGTGACCCTGTAACCAATCTTGTTACTGATAAAGCTGACCCTAGGTACCTTTGTACCTAAGATGGCACTCTAAACTTTCCTCTGTGCTCAATTGAGTACATGCGGCAATAAACCTAATTCATCCATTCATTCTGTATTTAATATCTAACCTGAAAAGCTTCTGGCTGGGCTTTCCTTTGCATCCAATAGGTGTCATGGCACTCAAGGAAGAGCAGTGAGCTATCCAAGGGATCTCATCATCATAAAACCACACAAAAAAAAACTATTTCACTGCTGTCTAGAGTGTTATTTCTGTTTCTAAATTCTCTGCTTTGTTCTTCTACTCACAGGAATGATGATAAAACAATTCTGAATACTTTATTGGCTATAAAGAGTTTTTGGAATACCTTGAGTTTTGGAGACGCTGCAATTTTAATTTCATCTTTCTCCTTCTTTAGTGAGGAAAGATTTCAGGAAGGCTGTACTTATTGGTTGTAACTCCACTGGTGGCTAATCAGACCAGTCCATTATGACAGATTTTACTGTTGTGAAGCTATAGCTGTTGCTGTAGAAGTTGAAGCTATTCTTTTTTTTATCTTTTGTGACAGCTTCTCGTTCAGTCTCAAAGGTTCCTGCAGCACCATCAACATAATATCTTTTGTCTGTTCTTCCTACTAGTGAAGGTGGATGTGGCATTCAGGCAGAGACTTCTTCATTGAGTACTTGAAACATTTGCACATTCATTCTGTTTACAAGTGCCCAGTTCTCCATACAACATGTTTTGTTTCCACAGGACTATGATATTATCCTCCCTTCTCTAGTTCTCCTGGTCAGGGAAGACAGGGCGATATATCTAAACATGCATTTAAGTATTTCCATTGAAGGAAGCCATGTGGTATTCCCAATAGCAACATTGAGTGCAACATTGCATATTCGAGCCAGAAAGCAGGAATCTTCTGTAAATGGAACCAAAACATGGAACCCGGCTCTCAAACTATGAAAATCTCAAGTACTTCCTCATTCATTATGGACAGTGACGTTAAAGCTTTATTGTTGGTACAAAAGAGAAAGAAATGTGCGTGACATAAGATGTGTCATTCAGAAGTTTGTTATTAAATGCTAGAGAGGTGAGAGAACAAACCAAGATTGTTACTGTTGTTGAACTGATATCACCAAGTCATGAAATTTCATAAGACAAAGATCTGCACATTCTTGAGATCTGAAATTAAAAACAGGAATTACTGGAGAAACTCAGTCGGCCTGAGGAATAGCTAAGGAAGTGTCCCCAAACTTGAAATGTAACTCTTCTCTCTTCCTACAGGTCCTACCAGAAGTGCTGAGTTTCTCCAGCAACTTCTGATTTTGTTTCATGAAATATCGTAATTTATACACTATTCATCTTCTTATAGCATTAATTCATGCCTTTCCTCCTTCACAAGTCTGTTGCTATCTTTAATGTAGAACGTAGGAGAAGAGGCTAAAAACCCCTTAAGAGAAGATTAGCACTCTGAGGACATCACATGAGTCCTTTGCACCATTCACCAGCACAGATTCGCATACACTTCAGCAGATCTAGTTTCACAAATCTTTACATTAGAACCAGGCGCTGTAATACGCAGTCCAGTCCCTCAAATTAGTTCCACCATTTGTACAATCGTAGTTGATCTTATCTGGGCTTCAACTCCACTTTCCTGCCTGCTTTCCATCACACTTTAACCCATTACTAATTAAAAACCTGTATCTCTTCACCTTAAATTTACTCATCGTCTTGGCATAGAGAGAGAGCTAGTCTGGATTTGTGACGCATTGAGAGAAGTAATTCCTCCTCATCTCTGTTTTATATCTGCTATTCTTAATTAAAATAACTCCACAGAGGCCAGCATCTCATCATCAAGTTACTCTTTATTTACATGTGGAGACAGCCCCAATCAAAGAACCATATTCTATGATGTCCACCTGTCTGACCTCATTACAATCACTACACTTAGTATGAAACTACAACCTCTTATTCAATATTGCTCAGCATGAAGAAATACCCTTTCCATGTCCACACTTTGTCAATCCCCTTTAGCATCTTAAATACGTGAATTAAATCTCTTGCCATCCTTCTAAATTCTAAACAAAGTTTGAACCACATCATATGTGAGGAGGAGCAAGAGTTGAGGACAGGAATAGCAGTGAAATGTTACAATTGGAGAATATTGTGTTAGGAAGTATATCTTTGTACTCTGCCGTTTGCTGTAATTAAGTCACCTCTGAAGTTATCCTTTTGATAAAGGCGAAACAGCAGAAGTCATTAGATCCACAATTGGAACATATTATCAGGAGTGTGCATCCAATATTGAGTGTATTCTCATAGTTGCAAGAGAGCCAGCTGCTGTAAGAAACAGCAAAGCATAATTCAGAATTAAGTCTGCAACTTTAAATAGGACTTTCATGCTATGTGAGTCAAGACAGTTATAAATAGTCTGCTCTTAAGGAGGTAAAAGGATATTTGAAAATAAATTGGGAAGATTTCTAGACAGCTCAGGAATAGAGAGAGAATATTGATCTGTTTGTGATTTTACTGAGATGTCTCACTGAATCTTGTGAGTTTGGGCAGCTGAATGTTCATCTGATCAGAGAGATTTAGAAATGAGCAATCCCTCTGTGACAGCATGTCTCCTGAGAGAAGGGAAACACACACTCAAAAATGTTATGACATGTGTTGAAGTTGTGTGGATTTAAATGATCAACTGGGAGAATTAATGGAAGATCAAAAAGGCTTTGCAATATTCTAAGCAGCTGTAGGAGAAAATTACTGCAGATGCTGGAATCTGCCCTGAAAATAAAAAATTCTAGAAATCACAATGGATCAGGCAGCATCCAAAGAGAGAGAGAGCAAGCTAGTGTTTCGAATCTAGATGACCCTTATCATGTTGACTTAAAGCATTAGCTTGCTCTCTCTCCATGGATACTGGCTGATCTGCTGTTATTTCCAACAATTTTGTTTCTAGGAAGCTGTCCACTCCTTACAAGTGCAAGTCAATGGCAAATGAGATATTTACAGAAGGGCCAGCAGAAAGTCAAGATACAGGATGCAAATATTGCAGAGAACACCATGTGAAAGAAAAGGAGGCAATTGTGTAACTGAAAAAATCAGAATCACATTGCTCACAAGTGATGATACTCATTGCTGGATTGTAAAGCAAACTTATAAAAAACGTCTGGTGCAGAAATGTAGGAGGATGGTTCTGAAAAAAAAAATTCCCTCCTGAGAACACAGCATCGAGTTACCAGTAAAATAACTAGTCTGTGTCTCCTGGAAAGATGACTGCAGAGGTCAGGATCAAACGAGTATGGAGTGTCAAATAGGCACTGGTTCTGTCTGTAACACAGTGAGCTTTGCAGACCTGCATGAATTCATTTAAGATGGTGACCTGAAAAGCTGTCAGGTTTTAAATTGAGGATATACAAGGGAACAAAGCTCACCCAACAGGAAACATCAATCTGAAAGATCAATGTCATATGAAGAAAATGGGCAATGTTGAGAAGACACATTGAAATTCTAGATTGTAAACCGTTATGTTCAGCTTATACAGGTCCTACTTGCCCCGACCTGGTCCAAGCCTCTGAAACCTGACACTCTCCCTCTGATATAATAAAATGTGAGGCTGGATGAACACAGCAGGCCCAGCAGCATCTCAGGAGCACAAAAGCTGACGTTTCGGGCCTAGACCCTTCATCAGAGAGTGGGATGGGGTGAGGGTTCTGGAATAAATAGGGAGAGAGGGGGAGGCGGACCGAAGGTGGAGAGAAAAGAAGATAGGTGAAGAGGAGAGTATAGGTGGGGAGGTAGGGAGGGGATAGGTCAGTCCAGGGAAGACGGACAGGTCAAGGAGGTGGGATGAGGTTAGTAGATAGGAGATGGAGGTGCGGCTTGGGGTGGGAGGAAGGGATGGATGAGAGGAAGAACAGGTTAGGGAGGCAGAGACAGGTTGGACTGGTTTTGGGATGCAGTGGGTAGAGGGGAAGAGCTGGGCTGGATGTGTGGTGCAGTGTGGGGAGGGGACGAGCTGGGCTGGTTTTGGGATGTGGTGGGGGAAGGGTAGATTTTGAAGCTGGTGAAGTCCACATTGATACCATTGGGCTGCAGGGTTCCCAAGCGGAATATGAGTTGCTGTTCCTGCAACCTTCGGGTGGCATCATTGTGGCACTGCAGGAGGCCCATGATGGACATGTCATCTACAGAATGGGAGGGGGAGTGGAAATGGTTTGCGACTGGGAGGTGCAGTTGTTTGTTGCGAACTGAGCGGAGGTGTTCTGCAAAGCCGTCCCCAAGCCTCCGCTTGGTTTCGCCAATGTAGAGGAAGCCACACCGGGTACAGTGGATGCAGTATACCACATTGGCAGATGTGCAGGTGAACCTCTGCTTAATGTGGAATGTCATCTTGGGGCCTGAGATAGGGGTGAGGGAGGAGGTGTGGGGACAAGTGTAGCATTTCCTGCAGTTACAGGGGAAGGTGCCGGGTGTGGTGGGGTTGGAGCACCTTCCCCTGTAACTGCAGGAAATGCTACACTTGTCCCCACACCTCCTCCCTCACCCCTATCCCAGGCCCCAAGATGACTTTCCACATTAAGCAGAGGTTCACCTGCACATCTGCCAATGTGGTATACTGCATCCACTGTACCCGGTGTGGCTTCCTCTACATTGGCGAAACCAAGCGGAGGCTAGGGAACCGCTTTGCAGAACACCAAAGCTCGGTTCGCAATAAACAACTGCACCTCCCAGTCGCAAACCATTTCCACTCCCCCTCCCATTCTTTAGATGACATGTCCATCATGGGCCTCCTGCAGTGCCACAATGATGCCACCCGAAGGTTGCAGGAACAGCAACTCATATTCCGCTTGGGAACCCTGCAGCCCAATGGTATCAATGTGGACTTCACCAGCTTCAAAATCTCCCCTTCCCCCACCGCATCCCAAAACCAGCCCAGTTCGTCCCCTCCCCCCACTGCACCACACAACCAGCCCAGCTCTTCCCCTCCACCCACTGCATCCCAAAACCAGCCCAGCCTGTCTCTGCCTCCCTAACCTGTTCTTCCTCTCACCCATCCCTTCCTCCCACCCCAAGCCGCACCTCCATCTCCTACCTACTAATCTCATCCCACCTCCTTGGCGTGTCCGTCCTCCCTGGGCTGACCTATCCCCTCCCTAACTCCCCACCTATACTCTCCTCTCCACCTATCTTCTTTTCTCTCCATCTTCGGTCTGCCTCCCCCTCGCTCCCTATTTATTCCAGAACCCTCACCCCATCCCCCTCTCTGATGAAGGGTCTAGGCCCGAAACGTCAGCTTTTGTGCTCCTAAGATGCTGCTTGGCCTGCTGTGTTCATCCAGCCTCACATTTTATTTTCTTGGATTCTCCAGCATCTGCAGTTCCCATTATCTCTGATACACTCTCCCTCCGATACCAGTTCTTTAGCCAAGCTTAATCGATCAGTCCTCTTATGTCCTATATTCAAAGGCTCTCTAGCATGTTACTATGGAAGTAATTATGAGGTTACTGCTCTTGATGTCCTGGTTTTTAATTTCCTTCCTATCTGACTGAATTCTGTTTTCACAATTTGTTCTTTTGTTGCCCAGGCTTGACAAGTTGCTTCTGTCATGTATGTCCTTTGCTTCTAGGGTCAGGTTCCTTTCTGGGAGCAGGTCTTCAGTGGATATGCTCATCGCTGAGGGTATCTGATAGACAAAGCACCTGCAGCACATGAGAGGAATGAATGCGTCGTGGGCAGTCCCTTGTGCAGATATGTCTCTCTTGTGCAGATATATGCAATCTTCTTATGGATGGTCACATTTCACACAATGGAATTTGAAGGCTTTCTGATTTATACAAATGTTTGGTTAATTTGATGGCATCATGATTGCCACATTGTGCAATCAATTACTCACTTGACCTTGAAGTAAAGCTGCAATCCCCCTGGATTGAGTGGCCTCTTCCATTCTAAAGTGATTATTATGGAAGTCATGAAAACTGCGTGATGTAATTTTGGGATGAAAGTTAAAAAATCCTGCAGATATCTACAAATGTCTCTTGCATTAAATCATGCTGTGAGTTCAACAGATTATCTTAAAAAAGACATTCTGCCTCCTGCACAGTTGAGCTAAGTCAGGCAAAAATGTCATGGCTGGTGCAATATAAGTTACAGTCTAATTGAATTAAAGAGCCTATTGTTTTAAAGTTTCAGATTGCAGACCCTATTCATAGAATCGCTACATTGTGGAAGCCCATCAAGTCCACACTACTGTCTAAAGAGAATCCCACCTGTACTCATCTCTTACCATATCACTGTAATCCTACTGTCTCTGTCAATCCACCTAACCTGCACATCCTTAAACTGTGGGAGGAATCTAGAGCACAGAGAAGAAACCCACACAGACACGGGCAGGATGCACAAACTCCACACAGACAGACATCTGAGGGTGGAATCAAATCCAAGTCCCTGTGCTACCCCATCAGCCTGTCCATCCTTGGAAAATGTAAAATAAATTACTGTGTCTATATGTGATTCCAAAACTGGCAGGCATTGCCCGAACAATCCTAAATGCATCCTAGTTACACCAATAGACAGTTTAATATAATTAATCAAGCTCATGAAATGGTTTATTTATCCTTGCTGGAAGTAACATGCTTTCATAGACAGGGCCCATCTTGACAAACAGGGACATGTTCAATCTTTGCACTTTTTAAAAAATTTCATGGATGCTTGAGGAGCCTATAACTGTTGTCACCATGGCTACTCCTCCGACAATCAGAATCAACTTGTGACCAATCAGCATATTTCAAAGATTATTATAATTATCTAAAATTTGACATTTTTGTGTTTGTTCTGCTAAATGGAAGATGAATGGCTTCATCAATTAATCCTTTCGTTTTATAAGTGCAATATTTGCTTTGGTAATACTCAAGATCTGTATTACCAAACAACTATTTCTTCTGTTCAAAATCACTTAACATATTCCTCTTTTATCCTTGATCTATTTTTAATTCTTTGTGTCTGTTAATACATTTTCAAATGCAGATATACATTTGTGAAGGCACTACAGATTTTCAAAGTCTTGTCCCTGAATACATAACTTCTCTTTTAATGTGGTTGCTGCCATGCTATGGGTAAATGTCAGTTGACTACAGTTTTCTACAATCCTTTGAAGATAATGGTTGCCTCAAGCCATTGCTACATTCTATCTTTTGAATGTCGAAACAAAGCTCACTTACACATTGTATGCTATTATAGCTTCATTGGTTGTTCCGATTATTTGAATAACATGTATCCGATATATGCATTGTCTTCATTGAAGCTGAATGTCGAAATGATTTTAGAGCTCATCAACACCACAATGTTTCAGAATCATCTTTGTTTATCTCCACTTCTTTTTCATTTAGAAGCAAATGTGGCTTTCAGAGACTACCATTGGAGACAACTGCTCTGTTTTCCTCCCACTTGATCCCTTCAAAGTATTAGCCTAAAATAGTTCCAAACTATGCCTTACCACCTGTGACAATAACAAGCCTGAGGAAAGTCCACCCAGTACATCTGCTTTTCTTTGATTACATGCAATGCCAATAATGGTTTATCTTGCTTTTGAATATTTATCATTATAATCTATTCTGTATTACTTTATTTTAATGATTACTATAGCCCGGAGTCTGTGCTAATTAAATATGGTTATAAAATTACATTTCTATTTCAAATTTAAACTTTTTTTTAAACT
Organism: Stegostoma tigrinum; assembly: GCF_030684315.1. Lineage (NCBI taxonomy): Eukaryota > Metazoa > Chordata > Chondrichthyes > Orectolobiformes > Stegostomatidae > Stegostoma > Stegostoma tigrinum. Next base: position 106,629,920 of record NC_081358.1, on the reverse strand, counting down.
CCACCTTAAGGACAATAAATGAATATTCTAACAAAGATGTGAAAAGATTATACTGACAGCTCAGTAAAATTTGATGAAATAATCAAATGACTTTGCCTCAGAAGAGTACATGAACCTCAAATCTCAAAAGTCAGTAAGAAATATGCTATTGTATTCTGCATGTACATTCCATTTTAACTTTCAGAACTTTGTCATTGAAATTTACCAATCAGGCTGTCATTCATTGATAAATCCTGAGCAATGAAGGGTTCTTGAGCATCATAAAAACACCTTCTTTAAAGAGGTCTAATTGAGAGCAAATCATCTCACAATGCAAGATTAGCAAGGGTAGTAAGGCAATGTTAAACCTCCTTCTGTCCATTATACCAACTGAGAAACTGTTCTTGGGGCCAGATTTCATATTCTGATGTTACAGCCAACCTAATAAATTAAGTTAATCCTATTCAATAGTCAGACGAAAACAATGGCTGCCACAAACAGAGCTTTGTGGAGTGGGCTGGGAGACACATAGGCTGGTATAAACCTGACACAAGCCGTATGGTCCATTTTCACTGGTGACAATGCAGAGACATATTTAGTAAAGGGCAGGAATGGGCGGTTGTGGGGATTTTGGGAGGTGCAGAAAGAACATGAGAGAAATCCATATTTGCATGCCTCTGGAAACTTCCTGCAAGTGAGATCCATCTTAAAATTTAAAGATAGATTCTAGAAGAATGCAATAACCCACAAATCATTTTTCAGATTGGGTTTTGCAAGCCCCAGTTAAGCCAGATAAGAGGTGAACTGATAAAAAGAGAAATGGCCTTGATATTTAAGAAATTTTGCTTGTTTCTGCCCTCTCCAATTTTCCTGAGGGCAGGAGAGATTGTGAGCATCCAGTCCGACCTGGGCTGTTTATGGGAACGGTTAACAACATTGTGGGGTTATTACCCTGTCTCCTTGAATTGTTTTGAAGATTTTTAGAGAGGGCAAAGATTGGGACAGCTAACTGTCTGAATATCAGGCCCATGTCTGGGAAAAGTTAAGGAAGTTGGAAACATTTAAAAAGATAAGCAGCCTCCACAGGCAGGTCAGTGGGAATTGGAGATTGGAGGACAAGAATGAGGGACAATAATGGGAAGTAGACGCTAACCTGTAGCCACACGTAGAGTCTTCAGGTAGAGCTGAAGATATTTGGAGTACACTGAAAAGCAGTAGTGATGGATTCTGCTGTTTTCCAGGTAAATTATCACAGATATCTGTGTTTCTCTCAGCTGGCTGTACATTGGCTCACAAATTAGGAGACTGGCTCTGGTACCTGATACAGTCAGGTGAGTGCCTTGCAGTGTCTTCCACAAGGATCTCAGTCAATGAGGTGGTCTGCATCAGTTTCTATAACATAGCCTCTCAGACAAACGTGGATCCTAAGGATGATAGGTCCTGGAGGTCCACAGCTCCCTGGCATGGGGTTGGCAAAATATAAGACAGGACAAGAATTTAGAGGCAGAGGGAGACAATGTTGAACATGTGTTGTCATGTTATTCACTGGGAAGAAAGTGAAGTCATTTCCCCAAACTCTCATCTGAAGCCAGGCCTTCTGTTACTCTGTGTCAACTCAGGCCCCTGTGATGGAGTTGCAAACTTTGATACAACTCTCTCCCTCAAAGCTGCCAGCAGCCTGAATGATGGCTACATTTTGTGCCTGAATGCCATTCCTGCCCTGGCTGGCTTTAAATGGATTTCTTCACATCAATTAAAGACTTACCTGCAGGAAAGACCTACAAATCAATCAGCTTTGCATCAGAGAGCCAGACAGTCATAAATTCACACAACATAGAAATAGACACTTCGGTCCAATTTGTCCACACCAACCATGTTCCCAAACTAAACTAGTCTCTCCTGCCTGCACTTCGTCCATATCCCTCCCAACCTTTCCTATTAATTTCCAAATGACTTCTAAATATTGTAACTGTACCTGCATCCATCACTTTCTCTGGCAGTTTATTCCACACATGAGCCTCTCTCCATGTAAAAAAGTTATCCCTCATATCCTTTTTAAATCATTCTCCTCTCAACTTAAATATATGCCCCTTAGTTCTGAACTTCCCCAACCTAGGGAAAAGACCCTTGTTATTCACCTTATCTATGCCCCTCATAATTTTATAAACTTCAGTAAGGTCACAATTCAACCTCTTATGCTCCGCTGAAAAAATAGTTCCTGCCTTTCCCTGATAACAAAGTGTGGAGCTGGATGAACACAGCAGGCCAAGCAGCATCTCAGGAGCACAAAAGCTGACGTTTCGGGCCTAGACCCTTCATCCTCTGACGAAGGGTTTAGGCCGAAACGTCAGCTTTTGTGCTCCTGAGATGCTGCTTGGCCTGCTGTGTTCATCCAGCTCCACACTTTGTTATCTTGGATTCTCCAGCGTTTGCAGGTCCCATTATCTCCAGCCTTTCCCTTCTATTTTTATATCTCAAACCCTCCATTCCTGGCTGCAACCTGGTAAATCTTTTCTGAACCCTTTCAGTTTAATACTATCCTTCCTGTAACGAGGTGACTAGAACTACATACAATACTCCAGAACAGGCCTCAGCAAAGTTCTGTACAATCTCAACATGACATCCCAACTGCTATATTTAAAGATCTGAGCAATAAGAGGTTTTGATGCAGAGTAGAATCAGCTCCTATTTTCCATCACCAGTAGAAAATCCAGGCTTTGGTATGAGCTCATATTTAAAGCCAGGCTTGTTGAATCAGCTGTTAGTATATATCTCAGGTGAGTGACTCAAGAGAATAAACGAAGGGAGCACTAATTCTGAAGCACCTCAAAATCTATTTCAAATTAGCATGCTAAATCCCTATAAAATTCAGAACTACGACAAGAATATTTTGCTATATAATTTTTCTGATGAAGTGTCTAGGCCCGAAATGTCAGTTTTTGTGCTCCTAAGCTGCTGATTGACCTGCTGTATTCGTCCAGCCCCACACTTTGTTATTTTGCTATTTAAATTTGGTTTAAAAATGTTTCAGCTGATTTAGATGCATTTAAAACATTCTGCATACTGAATTATTTATTACCATTATCATCTGTAATGTTTATAGGATATTAACATGATTTTGTTTTCAGTGGAATAAGTGCTTGATTTTTTTTTACAGGAGCTAGCAAAGCTTATTCGGCCTGAAGCATATGCTTAATGGTTTTCTTAAATGCGAGTTTACACCAACAAGTTTTTTAAATAGAGATTCAGAAGCAAAACTTCCTACTAAAACTGTTAGATATTTCTGCCTTCAGTCCTAAATCACAGATCCAGGCCTGGTGAATTAAATCAATGCTTGACATAACTTATAGTCAACAATGCAACTTCTAGAGAGTCAGATTTAACAGAAGGAATGGAAATAAGCCTCATCAGTAATTGCAGCTGTTTTCTTTAAGGTTTAACCTGTCTCTAAAATTGTCAAAATGATCTCAAGGAGGAAATGGATGATGAATGAAACAGCTAAAGTTAATTCCATGGCAGGGAGGCATTGTGATTAACATTTAAATTCCACCAATTCCCTTACTCGAACCCCTCCTTACTCATAACTTATTGGTTAATCACTCTAAACACAGATGGTGAGGCACAAGGAGCCCTGACTATTGAGCCTCAAACTTCGTTGGCATATGCAAATCATACAATGCTCATTTGAGGTGAGGAAGAATAAACCGTCTATTTTGTCCTTACTTAATCTAGCGGGTCATAGGTTTGCAACAGAAGTTCCTTCCTTTACCATTGTTGGACTTTGGGAATCCACATCAACCAAATTTCTCGGCCAGTGAACCTCCTCAGCCAAGTTATATCAGTGAGGCCATACAAGATCTCGCTTATGTTAGCATTTTTGAGCATTTCAACAGTTCATATGTTAAATAATATCTGTTGTGAAAAAGAAACACAGATTGGTTCATCAATATATCTAAGAGAGAAAAGTGCTCATCAAACTCAGTTCTCTGTGGTGATCTTGCTGCAAATTCACTGAACAGATTAAATAAAAGAAATAGAACCAGATAAACACAGAAAGGTGAATTTGGGCTTTTTTGCTGTCACAGTTAATAAGTGGGGTAAGAGTTCTTTTTAACAGCAACATTAAAATTTGAAAATTGTCTCACGCCACTTTGGCCTTGTCAGACTCTAATTGCCTAGACAACAACACAAAGCCATTTTAATGGTGAGATCATTGCTTTGTGGAAGTAGTCTACAAAAAACAAACTACGGTTGCTGCTGCCCCAAACTTCTCCTATTTGTAAACCCAAAATAAATTTCCAAAACCCACCACATCCAGATAACTCGGTTGCTGGCCAGGTAGCCTCTGGATATCTATTTTGGGGTGGCCATGTTCATTTAACTTCCCATTGCATCTCCTGTATGCAGTTCCTATGTGTTGCCAGCTATCTACGCAGAAGTTAATTTTCCCTTTTGGAAAATAGCCCTACAAACTAAATTCTTGGAGATTCTTTGCAGCGAGAATTTGGCAAAGTCCAAATTAATCAGTGGAAGGTAAACTCTGTGGGAAGAGCCAAAAGCAAAATATCAAAAGGCAGCGAGAAGAGCAAATATTAGACTCTTTGAACTGATAGAAATGGTAAATGAAGGATTATCACTCAAAGCTAAAACCGGAACAGGATTACTCAAGATATATAAATTAACAATGCCAATCATCATGGGACACCCATCAAATGCCCTTGGCAAGAAACCTTTAAGTTGTACCTAACAGTGTCAGGAGACTTGGATGGCAGAGAGAGCTCCACAATGAATCTCATTGTGTGTGAAACCAGCTCTGCAACTTCTAGGTTACTAGGCTATCATCCAATAATGCTGTACAACAGTTTATCTTCAAACATTTACTCTACAGCTATGCATGACATGATAGTAATGTGTATTCTGCAAACTTATGCGCAATCAGTTTTACAGGTTTTCCAAGCAGTCTTATTGCCATAGTAGTGATGGTTGAAGCCTTTAAAAGAAGCTTCGAAAGGATGCTGGAAAATTGGTAGAGTGGGCGGACAGCTGGCAAATGATGTTCAATCCAAAGAAGTGTGAAGCACTATGCATTTTTAAAAAAGGAAATGGACAGACAATATAAATAAGGAGCACATTTCTAAAGGGGGTGTATGAGGAGATTGACGTGCAGGTAAATGTGCAAAGATCATTGAAGTTGGCAGGTCTGGAGAAGATAGCAGTTCATGAGATATACCATTTTGATCAAGAACTGCAAGAACCCCTCATTTTTAAATTGTTCATACAGTACCCTGGGATTTATTGATCAGTTTATAAGAATGTTTCCTGGGATGGGAAACTACAATTATAAGGATACGTTGAAGAGTTTGCGGCTGTTCTCCTTAGAGAGAAAAAGGCTGAGAGGGCATCTGATTGAGGTCTAAAAACCATGAGAGGGAAGGATAGATTAGACAGAATGAAACAGTCCTGTTCATAATAGGATAAAGAACGAGAGAACAATGCGTGGGTGCAGAAAGCACTATCTGGAAATATGTAGGAAACAGGTTCAAGACGGCATTACATAAATTGTAACAATTTGTAAAAGTACGGAGAAAAAGCAAGACAAAGGCACTCAGTCGTGATGCTCAATTAGAGAGCTTGTGCAGGCACAATGGCTATGAAGGGATTCCTTCTGTAACACAACAACTCTAACATGCCATGGTTTTGTTTAAAAAATGGGGAAGAAATAGTGAACAGCTTCCTTTTAATCTTTGCAGTATCCAACCATTTCCACACTGCATTTCAAGCATCACACACAGCTTCATATTGCTCTCTCTAATACCAATACCAAGATTTCCTTCAAATTAATGTTGGCATCCCATAACCCACCCTAATGATGTTTCATGAGCTTCGTTGTTGATTGCCAATTTTAACACTCACCTGCTGAATCCATAGTCAGATGGGAACTGGACAACTCAGTATAAGATTACAGATAAGGTTACCCACCCCATTACATTTGTTGACAATCAATAACCTCCTTACTTGCTCTCAACACTTTCATTTGCATGATCATTATTCAAATGGCTGTGCCAAGTGGCTTCTTCCTGTCAGGAGCCACCTCAATAAACTGAAAGTGATGCATGTTATGTCTCAGTAGCAGGGCTATTCAAATTCAATCTGTTATTAATTGTTTCAACTTTTGCAGGGAAATAAACAGTCTTGATAATGAAAGGTAAAGAGAATTTCACTTGCAGTTCTTGATCAAAAGCATAGTGAGAGGCATCAGAACTGATTTATTTTCTTAAGTATAAAGGCCATGAAGTGTATAAAAGAGGAGAATCTCATAATTTAAATTATTACTCCACGTTGAAATAAATTTTAAGGTAGCTTACTGGATGAACTCTGTAAACCATTATGAAGAATGTTTTCTTTCAAACATTTTCCACGTGAATTAACACATTTCTGGAATACCGGCATGCATTAAAAGTCAATCATGAAACAAATGAGTGATTCCTGAGCTCCAGGTTGAAAATGACAAATTTTAATGAAAATATAGGAAAAGGAGTAGGCCATTCAGTGCAACAAGCCTTCCCCACCATTGAATAAAATTATGGTTGATGGAACACTTCATGCTTTTTATCCATCACATCTCCCTAACCTGTACACCACTGTTAACCAGAAATCAATCAATCTCTGTCCTGAAGAAGGGTAATACCCAAAGCATTGACTGTTCCTCTCCTTCAGATGCTGCTTAGCCTGCTGTGTTCATCCAGACTCTTGTTTGTCTAAATTGGATTCCAGTGTTTACAGGTTTTTTTTGTCTCTAATCTATGTCTTTAACATATTCAATCACATTGCTTCCACAGTTCTTTGTGGTAGAGTATTTCAAAGGTTCGCAATCGTCTAAGTAAAATAATTCCTCCTGGGCTTAAGTGACATACCCCTCATTTTTAAATTGTGCCCCCTGGTTTTATACTCCCTAAACAGGGAAATGTCTTACCTGCATCTATTTGGGCACACCTTAAGTATTTTGCAGTTTTCAATCCCATCACCTCTCAGTCTTTGAAATGCTGCAGAATACAGGTGCAGTTTACCCAATCTCTCTTCGTTTGACAGTCCTGCCATCGTGGGAACAACTCCGGTAACACTTACACTCTGTCCATGGCAAGAACATCCTTCCTCAGACAAGAAGGCTAAACCTACACACAATGCTGCAGGAGCTGATTAAAAATGTTCTTATAAAAATGAAGCAAATCTTCACCACTCCATGGCTCAAATCCTCTTGCAATGAAAGCTAACTTTGCATTAGCCTTATTAATAGCTTGCTAAACGAACAGATGGATTGATTGAAGGTCATAGCAAACACATCAGAGGGTATGGGTCTTGTCTGAACAAAGTATTGCCTCCTGTTCAGATTACAATATATAGTATATTATTTAAGATGTAGCAATTATCGTAGCACAAAGAAAATCTTGCGTAGTCAGGCTCACATTTAGCTTCAGCTCCCAGCATTGCTCTGAGATTTCTCCCTGTTTGCGATAAACAGTGCAAAGTATATGTTCCTGTTTAGTTTATAATAAGTTACAATTCCCCCAATCTGAAATCTAGTAAATGTTAAAAGTGACACCATTCAAAAGTAAAAGGTTTGTTCTGTGCTCTAGATAACGCTCAGCTCTCAACCGTTTGCTAATCACTCAAAATTTGAGCATTAGACCATTTGACACTTTCATGATGTTCAGCCATCAACATAATCACAGAATCGTTAAAGCACAAAAGGCAGCCATTTGGCCCTTCATGTCTGCACTGGATCTATAACTAAATGCCAAGCTCTTGCCTTTTCTCCATATTCCTGCACAAACATAATTATCCAAATGATCAACCAATGTTATCCTGAATGCCTCAGTTGAACCTGCCTCCACCACATTTCCAGGCAGTGCATTCCATACCACAATGGTTTTGTGTGAAAAGTTTTTTTTTCCACACCTCTCTTATTTTTCTTTTACAAAAGAACGTGAGAATACCTTGAAGCCCCTTGAACCTGTTCTGCTATTCAATAAGATTATGGCTGATGAGTGGCCTAGCATAAATATATCCATTTCAGACTTAAACTTAATATCTAGAATGTACTGCCATTTGTGGAAGAGAGTTCCAAACATCCACAACCCTTTGTGTAGAGAAATGTTTTCTAACATCTCTCTTGAATAGTATGCGTCTAATTCTCAGATGAGTTCTAAAGTCCCCACACAGTGGAAATAGTTTATTTTTATATCTCATATCTTTTCCTGTTAATTTGTTGAAGACGTCGATCATTCCTTAAAATTCTATGTTTTTGGGAAGCCAAGCCTAATTTGTATGTTTCCTCAAAACTTAACCCCTGTAGCACAGGTACTATTCTTGTATACCTGCATCATACTCCAATATATCCTTCCCACGGTGTGCTACAAGTTCTGCCCACGGTATTCTAAGTAGGGTGTAACCAGGGTTATTTTATAACTGCAGTGTAACTTCTGCATTCTTCTACTCCAAGCCTCGAGCTATAAAGGCCAGCGTTTCATTAGTTCTATTGGTAATTTTCTGCACCTGTTTATGGCATTTTAAAGTTGCATGCACCTGAGCCTCCAAGTCTCTTCGGACAACCACTGTTTTTAATTTCATATCATGTAGAAAGTACGCTGATCGCTCCTTTTCTCAGTCCAAAATGGAGAATCTCACATTTGCTTACAATGAACTCTGTCTGTCACAGCTTTGCCCATTTATTTATCTCCCTTTGTAATGTTATGCTATCATTTGCACTGTCTACAATGTCACCTAACTTTACGTCATCAGCAAATATAGATAAGTGACTTTCTCTGCCATTATTCAAGTCATTAATCAATAACGTGAATACTGGAGACCACAACACCACAAGTCACATCCTGCCAATTTGAATCCTACGCATTATCTACATTCTACCACCTGTCACTCAACTAATTTCCCATCCATGTCAGCCATTTTCCCTCTGTCCTGTGAACTTCTACCTGAGTGAACGATCTCTTATGTGGTTCTTTATTAAATGCCTTGAAGATGTTCATATAAACATCTATGACACCTTCCCCTCCTCAAAAAATTCACTGAGGTTTGCCAGACATGAAATATCTGCCATGAATTCAAGCTGGGTCTCTCTGATTAACTGAAATTTTTCAAGTAATTCAGTTACCTCGTCCTTGATGTAATACATCCTTAATGTATTCGTCCTAAATTCCTGATTTATACTCTGCTTGACGTTATGCCTATTGTTAGACAACCCTAGATATTGCTCTTATCATTATTATCTGCCCCGTCTGAGCTCAAGAAAAGAACTGGTTGAGCTGCAGTTTTCTGAGCTAAGAACCTTTCTCCCTATTGCCTTTATACCATCTAATTTAATGCAATGCAATTCAACAGATGAATTTAATAATCTGTAACATTCAAACATACATTGGTTGTAAAATTTAGCACTTGGAATTCCTGAATTGCAACTGAAGATTTAAACTCAGTTGCTCGTCACTGCTTAAGTCTCTACTGCCTTTATGAGATCTTGCTGATACAGAACACTTGTCTAAATAACAAACAAACCTAACCTATTGTACGAAACCATGAAAATATGATGATAACATTTCTGCACTCTATGTGAGTGCAGCTATTATCTCTGTGACTGTTAGGGTTAAACCCATTCTACATTAACAAAAGCATTGTGGTGAGCCACCTCATTAACATTAATAGCTTGTCTGATAGCAGGAATGAGGATAAGTTGTGAAGGTAAATTGGCAAACTGGATTAATAAACCAATATAGTCCATGGATAGATTTACTTCCATCTTTAGGGCATCTATTCTGATACAACGTAGAATTACAAATTGCTGGGCTCATACGGAATTGTTGCCTTGGACTGTTCAGGATAAGTGAACGAAAATTAGAAGCAGACTGTGTGCTGATTTTAAAGAAAAATGTGATTGTTTGATTTTAGTTATAAAAACAAAATTATATTTGTTCGTCTTTTGCTGTTGCTGAAGCAATAATTATTATGAAGAACCAGATGGTTGGCAGTAAGTTACAGGTAATTCAAAAAAAAATGAATCAGACAAAGTCATCAGCTGTGACTACCAAAATTGTTTTGATTATGATTGCTTTTGGCAAAATTCTAAATGGGGACTGAAGTCTTCACCTTGTTGCCTAGATATATAATGTGTAACAATGAATGTCTACAACACTGATCCTAATGACTCTAAGGATACACTCTGTTTTCTTTGTACTACTAATGTATTTTTATCTTTTACATATTTGAAAATCATGAGGGGTATGGATAGAATGAATAGCTAATGTATTTTTCCTAGGGTAGGGCTGGGGTGTTCCAAAACTAGAGGCCAAAGGGTTAAGGTGAGAGGGGAAAGTTTTGAAAAGGACCTGAAGGGCAACTTTTTCACACAAAGGGTGTTGAGTGTATGGAATAAGCTGTTGCATAGAATGATGGAGTCAGGTACAATTACAATATTTAAAAGGCATCTGAATGGGTACATGTATCAGAAGTGTTTGGAGGGATAGGGACCAAATGCAAACAAATAGGATTAGATTAGATTCCCTATAGTGTGGAAACAGGCCCGTTGGCCCAACAAGTCCATACTGCCCCTTGAAACATCCCACCCAGACCCAGACTCATCCACCTATAACCTACACACCCCTGAACACTTCAAGTAATTTAGCATGGCCGATCCACCTAGCCTGCACATCTTTGGACTGTGGGAGGAAAACGGAGTACCTGGAAGAAACCCATGCAGACACGGGGAGAATGTGCAAGCTCCACACAGACACCTGCCCAAGGCTGGAATCAAACCTGGGTCCCTGGTGCTGTGAGGCTGCAGTGCTAACCACTGAGCCACCGTGCTGCCCAATAACACTGTTGGATTAGCTCAGACTAGGATGGCCAGTTGTTGCAGATGAGTTGAAGCAAAGGGTCTGTTTCTGTGATGTACGGCTCTATGACTCTATGACTGTCTGTACTAAAATGTAGTGTCAAGTTGAATGGAGTTGTATGACGCCGGACTGGTTCGTGGGGTTTAGCAGCATTGTAGCAAGGGTGTGATTGAACTTCAACCAGATGATACAAACGCCAGAACGTCAATTGCTGGCAGGGTTGCAATTTAAAAATTGTGCTGTCAGAGTAACCTGATACAACAGCGACAGTCTTAGATTTTGAGTTTGCTGGTGTGGAGTGGCAGGGAACTGGAATAAAGCAGGGAACTTGCTGGCTTTTAATGACTAAACTCTTCAGTTCCATTTATGGAGTTGGTTAACAGGCAGTGAAATAAGGCCCGGTTTTCTCAAAAAGGACTCTGGCAAGCCTGAGCAATTTGGCTACATGCCAACATTAAATGTTTGTTTGTATTGGATGAAAACTAGCTGTGCGTGGATGATTTTGTGTTGGGATGGCCATATAAAATTCAATATGGCCCAATGGCCATTTTTCCTTTGAATTAATGTGGCAGAACCTCTGAGTGGTAGGCCACATTGTGATTTCCACTAGCAATTACCACTGACCCACTGCAGTTCCTGAATGTCAATAATTAGGAACCAAATTCTCTTCCTGCCCATTGGAGCATTGGAATATAAAGTCAAATCATCATTGACATGGAGGCATGGCATAATGACATATACTCATCCAGATGCCAGCTTCCCAAGCTTGGTCTGATGAAGAATCTTCTAGACTCAAAACACTAGATTTTTTTTTCTCTGTGGATGTTGCCTGACCTACTTTGATTTCCAGCACTTTTTCTTTTCAGCAAATGTTTCCAGCATATGCACAAATTTGGTCCTGAATTTGCCAGGCCTTTCTGCTGTGAGTTGTGCAGAAAATAGCGTAATGATTGGTAACATCTTCATTTTTGACAATATGATGAAGGCAAGTAATTGATGAGGCAGACTTAAAAGATCTTGTACGATGATTTCCTGGGATTGAGGTAATTGACCTCCAAAAACAATACCTTTTCTGTTTGACATGGCCCCAACTAACAGAGTTGTTTATATAATTTTCATCAAAATTTATTTGCTTGGACTCATTGATGGGAGCCTCAAATCAAAGACTGTCTTGGTGTCACTCGCACTTCATCTTTAAATTTGTTATTTTGTCCATGTTTGGACGAATTTGATTCAGACCTGAATGGCTCATTGGGCAGTTTGGCTCTGAGCAGTTCAGCTTGATCACACAATCAACAGAACTTTCAGTCATTGTGCTGATGGTCGAGAATACATCTCATGGGATCATTATTTATGCTAGGTTGCCAGATCTTTTGTAGATCGGCAACACATAATCAATTCTCTGCAATGTAAGATAAATCCCACTGTTACAGCTATACTTGAACAGCTTGGCTAGGAATGTGACAAATTCTGGCCACAAGTCTTCAATGCAATTGCCAAAATATTGTCAGGGCCCATAGCCTTTGAAGTACCCTGTCTCTTCAACCATATCTTGATGTCATATGGAAGAAGTTGAGTTGCCTGAAAGCTGGCATCTGTGATGCTGAAGATATCAGGAAGAAGCCCACATGGATCATTCAGTTAACACTTCTTGCTGAGTTAGATGCAAATAGTTCAGACTTGTCTTGTCCACTGATGTGCTTGGCTCTGCCATCATTAACGGGGGGAATATTTCTGGAGATTACCCCTCGAGTGAAGTGTTTAATTTTTCACAACCATTTATGACTGGATGTAACAGGATGGTTTAGTTTTGTTCTGACTAATGGCCTATCATATGCCTGTCAATTTAAAGCAATGGTGAACTTCAGACTGGATTACATGACTAATGTCCCTAGACAATAATATTCAGGACACAAATATTTAAAGTATTAGAAGCATTAAACCAACAACACTGTTACCCGGGGGGAAATGCAGTTATATCGAGCAACCAACAGCTGGAGCAATTCAAATATTGCCTCAGGTGAAAAGAGCAGAATTCTCAATCTGTTTTGCAATTTAATAGACACAATGAAAACATCATGAGCTTGTACAGACATAGAGTCATTCAGTGTGACAAATATCTCAAGACAGGGATAAAAGTTTTAAAATGCAAACTGAGCCACTGGAAAAGATATAAAGAGAGGACACTGTCGACAATTAATGAAGCTCACTCATGCAAAGCAATGGACATTTTATGGAAAAACAAAAATGCGTGACTTTTTTTAATCTGGAGAATCAGTTTTGTTCTTAATCAAAGAGATGGATCTTAAGAGAATCATAAAAGAAGGAGAGAGAAAGGTCAAAGAATTGGATTTCAGAGTTTGGGACATGTGCAATAAAGATCTAGTGGCCAATGGTAAACTAAGGGATAGGGTGAAAGGATGAGGACAAAAGCTGAAGTTGAAGCCCTGACAATGTGAGGCAAGGAAATGAATCAACTTAAAGGAGAAGTAGAGAACTGTAAACTTCAAGAATTTAGGCAGAACAGAGTAGGTGAGTAGGAGAAGGAAAGGACATTGCAAGCAATTTTGAAAGACTTAATAATTAAACAGGATGGAAGGAGGAAAACCAGCTAAGGGAGCAGTAAAGTGATTAGGTCTGGAGGTGAGAAATGTTTGATTGAGAATTTTACCTGCAGTAGATGTGCAAGTATATGGAATGTCGAAGTAAGCCATCTTGATGATGGAGATGATATAATAACACGAGAAAGAGAATAATAATAATATCAGGCCTATCAAGCCTACTCTGCTGTTCAATTAGAGCATGGCTAATCTTAAATGTAGAGTCAGCATCAGCAGCTCAGTCACATCAAATAGGAAGTCCACACAGAGAAAAACGTATTCCACGCCCAAGGAGGAGATTGGAGTTAGTAGAGTAGAGTTGCTGGTAGGAGTACAAGTTCAGCGGTACAATATTAAGGAGCAGCGATGGCTTCGTGGTATTATTGGCGGACTGTTAATCCAGGGGCCTGGGTAATGTAAGATAACAAAGTGTGGAGCTGGGTGAACACAGCAGGCCAAGCAGCATCTCAGGAGCACAAAAGCTGATGTGTCGGGCCAAGACCCTTCATCAGAGAGGGGGATGGGGAGAGGGAACTGGAATAAATAGGGAGAGAGGGGGAGGCAGACCGAAGCTGGAGAGAAAAGAAGATAGATAGAGAGGAGAGTATAGGTGAGGAGGTAGGGAGGGGATAGGTCAGTCCAGGGAAGATGGACAGGTCAAGGAGGCGGGATGAGGTGGTAGGTAGGAAATGGAGGTGCGGCTTGAGGTGGGAGGAAGGGATGGGTGAGAGGAAGAACAGGTTAGGGAAGCTGAGACAGGCTGGGCTGGTTTTGGGATGCAGTGGGGGGAGGGGACGAGCTGGGCTGGTTTTGTGATGCAGTGGGGGGAGGGGAAGAACTGGGGTGGATTTGGGATGCAGTAGGGGAAGGGGAGATTTTGAAGCTGGTGAAGTCCACATTGATACCATTGGTCTGCAGGGTTCCCAAGCAGAATATGAGTTGCTGTCCCTGCAACCTTCGGGTGGCATCATTGTGGCACTGCAGGAGGCCCATGATGGACATGTCGTCTGAGGAATGGGAGGGGGAGGGGTTCGCGACTGGGAGGTGCAGTTGTTTATTGCGAACCAAGCGGAGGTATTCTGCAAAGTGGTCCCCAAGCCTCCGCTCAGTTTCCCCAATCTAGAGGTAGCCACATTGGGTGCAATGGATACAATATACCACATTGGCAGATGTGCAGGTGAACATCTGCTTGATATGGAAGGTTATCTTGGGGCCTGGGATAGGGGTGAGGGAGGAGGTTTGGGGGCAAGTGTAGCACTTCCTGCGGTTGCAGGGGAAAGTGCCGGGTGTGGTGGGGTTGGAGGGGTGTGTAGAGTGGACAAGGGAGTCACGGAGAGAGTGTTCTCTCTGGAAGGCAAACAAGGGTGGGGATGGAAAAATGTCTTGGGTGGTGGGGTCGGATTGTAGATGGCGGAAGTGTCGGAGGATGATATGTTGTATCCGGAGGTTGGTGGCGTGGGATGTGAGGACGAGGGGGATCCTCTGGGGGCGGTTGTAGCGGGGACGGGGTGTGAGGGATGTGTTGCGGGAAATGCAGGAGATGTGGTCAAGGACGTTCTCGACCACTGCGGGGGTAAAGTTGCGGTCCTTGAAGAACGTGGACATCTGGGATGTGCGGGAGTTGAATGCCTCATCTTGGAAGCACATGCGGCGGAGGCAGAGGAATTGGGAATGGGGATGGAGTCTTTGCAGGAGGGTGGGTGGGAGGAGGTGTATTCTAGGTAACTGTGGGAGTCAGTGGGCTTGAAATGGACATCAGTTTCTAGCTGGTTGCCTGAGATGGAGACTGAGAAGTCTAGGAAGGTGAGGGATGTGTTGGAGATGGCCCAGGTGAACTTGTGGTTGGGGTGGAAAGTGTTTGTAAAGTGGATGAACTGTTCGAGCTCCTCTGGGGAGCAAGAGGCAGCACCGATACAGTCATTGATGTGACGGAGGAAGAGGTGGGGTTGTGGTCTGTGTAGGTGCGGAAGACGGACTGTTCCACGTAACCTACAAAGAGGCAGGCATTGCTTGGCACATGCGGGTACCCATGGTCACCCCCTTTGTCTGTAGGAAGTGAGAGGAATCGAAAGAGATAATGTTCTGGGTAATGTTCTGGGGACCCGCATTCAAATGCCAGTATGTCAGATGGTGGAATTTGAATTAAATAGAAATCCAAAATTAAGAGTTTAATGATGTCCATGAATACATTGTCAATTGTCAGGAAAAACCCATCAGATTCATTAACGCTCTTTAGTGAAGGAAATTGCTATCCTTACCAAGTCATGACTCCAGATTGACATCAATATGATTGATATTTACTTGCTCTCTGGGCAATTAGAGGTGGGCAATAATTGCCGGCCTCATCCTGTAAATGGATAAAAAAAATTAATAAGGGAGACTATAAAGGTATGAGGGCTGAGTTGGCTGTTATCGACTTGGTAGCTTCATTAAAAGCCCTGACAGTGGAAGGTAACGGTTAATACTTAAGGAGAGAATGTGTGCATTGCAGCAGTCGAAGATTCCTTTTAGTTGAAAAAAAACACAGGAAAAGTTGTTAATTAAAAACAAGAATAGTATTAGTTCCCAACAGGTGTTATATAAAGTTGGAGGAAAAATAATAGTAAGGCTGAGCACTTAGAACAGTTTAGAATGTAGCACAGTTGGGCCAGGAGGTTGATTAAGAAGGGAGTATGAGTGTAAATATGCAAGGAACATAAAAGCAGACTATAAAAGCTTTTTTAAGTATGTATTAAAGGAAAAGATTTATACAGACAAATTTAACCCACTTACAGTATGAAATGGGGGAATTGATCATTGAAGAACCCAAGGAAATAGTATAGCAATTAAACAACTACATTTGTCTTGTTTGCACAGACGGAGACGCAACTAACTTCCTTGAAACGCTGGGACAGCAAGAGTCTTTTGGGAAAGAGGAATGAAATGAAATTAGTGTTAGCAACAGCAAAGTGCTGAGAAAATAATGGAACTGATAGCTGATATATTCATAGGGTGTGATTATTTATATTCCATGGCTGTGAAGGAGGGGACTGTGGAAATAGTGGATGAGTTGGTTGACATTTTCCAAAATTCTGTACATTCTGGAGCAGTATCAACGAATTGGCAGATGACAAATGTATCCCCACTGCTAAAAAAAAATGACTGGGTCTTGAGGGGGCAAAGTTTTCATGCAGTGGGTGATACATGCATGGAATGAGCTGCCAGAGGAAGTGATAGAGGTGTGTACAATTACAACTTTTAGAAGGCATTTGGACAGGTACATGAATAGGAAAGGTTTAGAGGGATATGGGCCAAAAGCAGGCTCATGGGACTAGGTCAGTTTTGGATGCTTAGTTGAACGGACAAATTGGAACGACAAATCTGTTTCTGTGCTGCATGACTGATGATGATAGACTGATTAACCAAACATCAGTGTGATGGAAAATGCTGCAGTCCACATGGAATTCATAACATGTAGAAATTACTGATGGTATTACACGAAGTCAACATGAATTTATTAAAGCTAAATTTTTTTTTGACAAACTGCCTGGAGTCCTTTGAAAATGAAATCCTTAGACTTGATGAGGAAGAACCATTGGATGTAATATATTTGGATTTTCAGAACTCTTTTGACAAGGTCCCACATCAGAGTTGATTACACATATGATTGGAGGTCATAGATTGGATGCATTGAGAACTGCTTAGCAGACAGGAATCAGAGAGTGGAATAAACAGCCACTTACGGAGTGAAATTTGGTGATGGGATACCACAGGGACTAACGATCGGACACCAGCTATTACAAGATTAATCAATGATTTGGATGTGGGAATATTTTCAAGCCTGTTGACATCTCAAAAGTAAGCATGGAGCACATAACAAGGCTTCAGGATGACAGAGACAAATTGAGCAAGTGGGCCAATATGTAGCAGAAAATGTACAATGTGTATAAAGATGAATTTGTCCATTTCTGTCAGAAAATCTGAATGGCAGATTGTTATTTAAATAATGCTAGTTTGGGAAATATTGTTTTATTAAAGTACCTGGTTGTCCTTATACCCCACTCATTTTTAGAAATTTTGTTCAAACTAGAAATTCAACAAAATGCAGACAGAGGCACTTTAATTATGGCTTACTGTAAATAGTAAACTCTCAAGAATGAGAGGTGAGTAGGAGAGGATAAAGGGTATGGATCAAAAGGCAAACATGCAGTGAGACCAGTCGCAGAGTGATACCGAGAACCACATTTGGTGTCAGTGCAGGGAAAAAAGCTGACATGAGTAGGACTGGTGAATATTTCAAGTTGTTAAAGTAAGAGCAAGGTCTTTAGTTTGTATTTAAGTTTTCAACATTTTTCTTTTCTCTTTTCTTAAATGTGACATTGATGCTTATGATTTTCTCTTTTAAATGTTACAAAAGTGAAATATAATTACAGTAAAGTATAACAAGCTAAGACTTGAGTAATTAATTTATAAATTAAATGAAATAACATGGTGGTGGCAGGGTGAGTGATGTGTTGTTGCTGCAACATGTGGAAGCTGCTTGACATTAATGTAATCAAGAGTGAACATATTTGTAGTATTGAAGTGCTCGCGGCTCAAAGAGCTTCAGATCTGAGTTGAGGAACTGGAGTCTGAGTTGCTGAAAGGAAACTGAAAGGAACAGTATAATCAGGGTAATATAGAAGCATGATTTGAAGATTGAGAACACCCATGGGATCGCCTAAGTCCAGACTCATAGCAGAAGCACTGATGCAAAGACTGGAAAGGACTGCCCTTCCGCAAATCCAACCTAAACTATGGGTATGCTCCATTAGATGATACCTTTGTCGTCATTAAATGGATCAAATTAGAAGAGACACACAAACTCATAAACAACACCCTCAACGGAATAAAGTTCACCAGAGAGGAGGAGAAGAACAAACAACTCCCCTTCACGGACATCAGGGTAGAGCGCAAGACAAATGGGGAACTGCAAACAAAAGTACACCGAAAAGCCACACACACAGACCAGGTATTGAACTTCAATAGTAACCGTCTCAGCACACACAAACAAAGCTGCGTGCACACACTATTTAAACGGGCAACAACACACTGCAGCAACATGGAACCACACCAAGAGGAGGAGGAATGCCTCTTCCAAGTGTTCAAGGGTAATGGATATCCAAAGAACTGGGTCAGGAGATGCCTACAGGAACAGCATCAGAAAGATTCTACACGCCTCGACACACTCATCACACTACCCTACATCAGGAGCACGTCAGAAATCACCACAAGACTTCTATGACAGCTGGACATCAGAGTTGCACACAAGCTCACATCAACCCTACGGCAAGTGCTCACTTGAACTAAGGACCCACTCCCCATCATGGACAGGACCAATGTCATCTCCAGGATCCCCTGTAGAGACTGCGAGAAACACTACATCAGGCAAACAGGAAGGAAACTAACAAGAGTACATGAACACCAACTGGCTACAGAAAAACACAACCAATACTCACTCATCTCAATCCACATGGACAAGGAGAACCATGACTTCGACTGGGACAACACCAAGATCCTGGGACAGGCTGGGCAGAGACAAGCACGAGAATTCCTGGAAGCATAGCACTCCACGAAGCATGCTATTAATAAACACATTGAACTCGACCCGAAATACATTCCACTACGGAGGAAACCTGGAAGTGAGGCAATCCATCACAACAGACCCCAGAGTTTAAAAACCAGGTGCGAAAACACACTGACACTTCATCAGAGGCTGCACTGAGGATGTTACCAAGCATAGTTACAAAACATTGGAACAACAAATCAGCTCTGCGAGCCAACCAACTTCAACACCCACAACCCGAGCTACAGATCTACTCCAAAACCTTAAAGAATGAGAACAAACAGAAAACAAATAAAGAAATGGGCTAACAAGGCGTAGAGCAGGATGAACATAGCATACCAGGCTGCATCAGAGGAGAGGGAAAGCTACTATTTCGGGTCTGGACCGTTCTTCAGAAATGATCACATTAGGATTTGAGTCCAGGAGCAAAACCATTTTGCTTCGATTTCATCGAACAATGGTGAGATTGTACTTTGAATAATTTCTGAAGTAGGGTCCAGGCCTGAAACATTAGCTTTCCTACTCCCCTGATGCTGCTTGGCCTGCTGTGTTCATTCAGCTCTACACCTTGTTATCTCAAATAAATAACTGGGTCTTTCTTAGGTTGGTCAGTTGTGTCTGGTGACCACAAGGATCAGTGCTTGGGCTTTAGCACTTTATAAGCCGGGATGTGGGGACCTTTTGTAATATTTCCAAGTCTGAAGACAATTTAAAACTTGGTGAGAATGTGAGAAGGACAAGAAGAGGGCTAAAGGAAATTTTGAAATACTGAATATGTGAGCAAAACATGACAAATGAAGTTCTCGAGAAGATCTGCTTGGGTTGCATATGAGGTTGTAGACTTGCTCGCTGAGCCAGTGTGTTTGGTTGCAGTTATTTTGTCACCCTGATAGGTAACATTGTCAGTGCAGCTCCACTGAAACATCAGTGTTCTGTTCCACTTGTTATTTATATGCCTCGGTTTACTGGGGTGGTTGGTATTACTTCTGGTTCTGTTTCTCACTGGTTTGTACACAGGGTCTAATTTAAAGTGTTTGTTGATAGAGTTCCAGTTGGAATACCAGGCCTCCAGGAATTCCCTGCCATGTCTCTGTTTGGCTTGCGTGATTACAGATGTTTTGTCCCAGTCAAGTTCATGTTCCTCGTTTCTGGGGTAGTTCTTTAGCAAGTCTATATGTCGATGTGCCTGGTAGTGAAGTAATGAGTCTGAGTGGGAACCCCAATTTGTTTACCTTGGGGAGTCTGTAAACTCACTAATCACCCTACCATACTTCAAGGACTTCTCAAAAGTGACTACAAAACTACTCAGACCCCTGAGTATCAGATTAACCCACAAACCAGCGACAACTCCTGACAAAAGTAAAGGATCCCTTACCCAAAACCAGCGAAACCAGTGTAATATACAAAATACCATGTAAGGACAGTGAGAAACACTCCATAGGCCAAACTGGAAGAAAACTGACAATATGGATACATGAACGCCAATTAGTCACTAAGAGACACAACCAATTCTCACTTGTCTACACACAGACAACGGCAAGCATGTCTACAACCTAAACAACAAATGCAATGGAAAATGGGGAGGATGGGTATGTTTGAGACTATTCACTCTGGTGCAAAGTATTTCTTAAATGGTGGGAGTGTTGATGTCCAAAGAGTCCAACATGTCTTTGTTAATAAGTTACTGAAAGATAGCATCTGGTATTAACAAATGATTCAAAAGGCAAGTAGTCTGTTAGATGTCATCACATAAGGATTTGAGTACTGAAGCAAAGCCATTTTGCTTTGATTGCATTGAACAATAATGAGATTGTACTTTGACTGATGTGTGCCATTTTGGTCCCTTGCCTGAGGAAAGATGTAATTGCCATGGAATGCAGCAGAGGTTCATTACACTGATTGCTGGGATGGTGGGACTGTCTTATGAGGAGACATTGAAGAAATGGGGCTGTACCATCTGCAGTTTATAAGAAAGGAAGATGATCCCACTTAAACTTACCAAGTTTTTAATGGGTCAATAGAGTAGGTCCAATGGGCCAAAAGGCTTAGTCTTATTTTTGTGTTTCTATGTTCCCAACATCTTTTGTCAATAAAGTCAATGTGAATTATTAGTTAATAGCTGCCCAGAACAAATAAAGTACAATCATGTTGTGATGTAGGATGCATGATTTGTCTAATGTTAATTTTTTTTTGTTTGAATTTGTAATTTTGAACTAGAGACTTATGAGATTTTCTGAGTGCCTGAGTGTTTAAAGATTATCTTATAAGTTATTTTTGATGCTACAGTAATTATTTTATAACTGTTTAAGACAAGGACTAACAGGTGTTTAGAACAGTACAGCACAGTACAGGCCCTTCGGCTCATGATAGATTGAGAGACTATCATGATAAAACAATATAACCAAGTTTCAGTTAGAAGCGTCTGATTCAAATTTATTAAGCTGAAGGGAAACAAGAAGACGAGAAAAATGCATTTTTGTTTCATAGAAACCCTACAGTCATTCAGCCTATCAAGTCCAGACTAACCCTTTTAAGAGAATCCACTTACCCTGCTCACGAGGGGTATTTTGCATGGCCAATACACCTAACCTGCACATCTTTGGAACGTGAGATGAAACCAGAGCACCCAGAGGAAACATATGGAGGTGTGGGGACAATGTGCAAACTCCATACAGACAATTACCCAAGGCTAGAGCTGAACCTGGATTTGTGAGGTAACAGCACTAACCACTGAGCTACCATACCATTCCATTTTCAGCCTGGGATAGTTTTTTAGAATGCATGAATATAAGAAGGTGTAAAGTGGTTGGTCCTGAGAAAGGGAGAAGATAGTAAGAGTAGTTTCTTTTGAGTAAGAATTTTGCAATTCTTTCAGGCAGGATGTTTTGGCATAAATCCCTTAAGAAATTATTTGGAACTATGAACGTTTAAAATCAGATGTATTAGGACCCAAGAAAGTCATTATCAGATTATCAAGACTGGGAATTGAAGTCAAAGTTACTTTAAGTGAATGGAAGCTATAGAGGAAGAGAATTTCTCTGACGTGATGACTGTGTTTTTGGGAATCTGGAAAAGAAGGCTTTCGATTAGTGAGATTTTTCTTATATTTAAAGTTTTCAAGAAGGTTTGCAGCTCGGGATTTGGATGAGGTTGTATATTTGCACTATAAGTTTCAAAGTCTTTCAATTTGTACCATATTTAAATAGTTTGGCTTATTCTACCTTCAAAATAAGTGAGGGAATGTTTTGGGTGTCTCATGCTATACCTCCAAAAAGAGATTTGATGAAATATTATTGAATTTATGCAATTTTTTCTTCATAACAGCTTCTGAAAGAGGGATTTTCTAACAAGAAATCTCCCCAGCCTCTCACAGCTGCATAGGTAAACCAAATTACATTATGCTGGATAAATGGTTCATTAACTTCTCCAGAAATATTAAAGTTTCATTATTTCAGATATATTATGATAGGTTGTCACTCGTTAAAATCACCAAAGGAATCACATTTTCAAATTACCTGTTCTAAAATCACATGCACCTGCAATTTTGTTTGTTTTTCATACTGCGTTAAAAAAAGCTATTTGCATATTGCCTATTTTCTAATCAATAGGAGACTTATACCACAGAGATACTAAACATAACGTAAGCATGTTGAAGATACACTTCCAACATTTCAGTCGTTTTTGACAAAGCATCCCAGAATGAAAACTGAATAAAATGCTTGCACTCCCATGCACACTGCAGAGCATTCTTAACCTCATTAGGATGGATCTTTCTGGAAGATTGATTATATTCTTTCACTTTAGTAGAGCAAAAAATCTCTCAGACAGCAGAAGCCAGAGTCACTGCAATTTTCAAGGTAGTTTGAACATCTGCCACACCAAATTAAACAATGTTTTACAGTTCTATTATAAGAGTTTACCTGGTGCATTGCATGCCTGTCATGACAGTGTGTTGAGCTGTGTGTAAAGCTCTGACATTATTTTGCATCCAACTGTTACAGGAGCTCTGAGGGGAGTAGCCCATGATTGACGTCCCAGGTAACTGATATGTCTTGAATTATCTTTCAAGTCCCTGCAGCCAGAGGGTCTGAGGGTTAATTCCTTCTCTTGCTTTGTGATTGGAACATCTGCTGCAACAGAAGTTTCAAGTAGTGAGGTTGTTCTCAAGAGGTAGTGCATGCTGCCTCTATAATTAATTATTTTCATTTCCCTGCCAGTACTATCAGTATCAGTGCTGTCAGTCTGTTTTAGTGGAGGCATTTGGAGATCCAGGTGTGTTTCTTTGCATTATAGAAGAAATAAATGAAAAAACAATGAATGGAGGGAAGGTGTAGTATTATAGACAGTGAACAATTTGACAACACTTGTGTTATTAAAGGATTTATTGTGAAGATGGCATTAGTTTTGCAGTACAAGGAGCACACAGCTTTAAGAAAGCATATCTTAAAAATGCTACGAAACATTGGATATCTTGAGTGGATGTGATCTGTTAATGCTATCACTTGTCATTCTGTCTAAAGGATCACCAGTAGAACTTAAATGTATTGTACTCAACTCCCAGTGAATATAATCCACATATAGTCTTATCTTCAAATAGATAGCCCAACATTATTGTTTCAACTAGCCTTTTTATGATTCATATCTTATATCTAGAAGAACAGTGTAACATTAATCATCATTGTGCACATGCTCTCACAATCCTTTCAAGCGATGCAGCAGATTTACTGTTTGCATGGCACTATGGAAGTCAAAAATGGGTTTACATCTCCACAAGTATGAGGAAAAAACATGTTGTAAGGAACAAGCTCAGAAAAAGATAGCAGACTTTTATCCTTACTATTTGCATATTTACTGGGCAGAGGAGGTTGCTGCATTCTATGAGCCTCTGAAGGGTTCTTTGATGGTCACATAGATTCTGTAGGTAGTGAAGGTGAAAATTTACTTCAGTAATCCCTGGTGTACTCTGAAAAAGAACTGAAATTAATCATTGCAAGTCAGTGACTTTATTATCCTCACATACATGAATAAATAATTATCACCTTCATGTTGGGGGAAACAACATTTCAGTTTTGATGACATTGAAATAATATGCAACATGTAAAACAAAGTGAACTATATGTCTTTAACAATACTTAGTTCTCCAAATATAACTTGCCCTCCATTCAATGCTGGGGCATTGTATTGGTAGAATTAACCAAACATTCAATAGCTAACACCAATTTCTTCCTCATGTAACTCTTAGATTTTACTTCAGGAAGCTAACAATATGACAGTGTAACAACAAATTCAGAGCTGAAGCCAAAATTGTTATGATTTACACTTCGCTTTGAGAAATGGTATGAAAGCTGCAAACTTGTACCACAATGGCTGTTCACAGTAATATTGCATTGAAAGAGAAGGATGCACTATCTTCGGCCAATTAAGGTCATTTAAGATAGTGTCAAATTGAAAGAAGAGGCATATGTAAATGACAGGTCAGAAGATTGGATATAATATAAAAAGTAGCAGTGAAAGCCTGAAAATAATAAAGCAATAGTAATTACATGGCTAGAAGATGCTAAAAATATATACACAGTATTTTCAACTGGTTTTTAAAAAGAAAAATAGTAACTGAAGTGTATGATGGTCCTTTAGAAATCAAGTCTGTGGAATTAATGTAAAACAAGAAATAATGAATGGATTGGGCAGATATTTTTTCCCATCTTCTATGTAGAGGTTAAAAGTAACATTTCAGAAGTAATTGTAAATCAGGAGAGAAAAGGGAGGGAGGAAATTTTTTTTAAAATTACAATTACCATGGAAATGGTACTAAAAATAAATTAGAATTAAATATTGACAAGTTCCTAGTTCTTGACTGACTTCATCCTAGACTTAAAAGAGGTAATTGCAGAATATTAGATGCACCCGTTTTAATGCTCTTTGACTCTGGAAAAGTCCTGTCAGGTTGAAATTTAGGAAGTACAATTCCTTGGCTCATGAGAGGAGTGAGGTTGAAAGTAGGAACTGCAGGTCAGTTAGCTTAACATTGGTCACAGGAAAGGTATTGGAATCCATAGGATACTTAGGAAATCACAAAACAATTGAGCAGGATTAGTCTAATGTTGTGAAATACTAATCATATTTCGCTAATTTATCAGAACTCTTTGATGAAGTGACAAATGATGTAGTTAAAGGGGAGCATGCAGAAGTACTGCATTGGATTTCCAGAAGACATATTATAAGATGCCAAATCAAAACATACCACACAAAATAAGAGCTAATAAGGTCAGCTAACAAGAAACAGAGAGTAAATGGGTCATTTTCAGATTGGCAAGATGTAATAAGTAGAGTTCAAAAAGAATCAATGTTACCTCTCAACTATTTATATTCTATAACAATGACTTAAATGAGCAGACCAAATGTAACATCAATAGGAAGTTCCCTATTTTAAAACTGTAACTCCAAGTGGGATGTATTTTACCGCAGTCCTGACTTGTATCTTATAGACAGTGCAGAAGCTTTGGGAGTCAGGAGGTGAGTTACTCACTGCAGGATTCATAGTCTCAGATCTGCTCTTAATCATTGTGGCCACTGTATTAATATGGCTATTCCAGTTCAGTTTCTAGGCAATGGTAACCCTCAGGATGTTGATGGGAGGGTATTTGGTGATGGTAAGGAATAATGGTTAAATTCTCTCTTGCTGGAGATGGCCATTTCCCGGTATTTGTACAATGCAAATGCTGCCTATCACTTGTTAGCCTAAATTTGAATATTGCCCAAGTCTTCTATCATTTAGAGATCGACTTTTTTATCGTGTGAGAAATTACAAATAGTCCTGATCATTGTGAAATCATCAACGGCCATCTGGCTTTATGAAATAGGCAAGGTTATTGACGAAAACGCTGAAGATGGTTTGGCCTAGAATGCCACCCTGAGAAACTCCTGCAGAAAAGACCTCAATGATTGAACTCTAATGACTAGTCTCAACCACAATCCTTGTGCTGTGTATGACTTCAACCAGTCGACAGTTTTTCCATTGATTCTCATTGACTCCAGTTTTGCTACACAACCTCAGAGCCACACTCTGTCAAATGCAGGCTTGATGTCTTGGCCAGTCACTCTAAACTCATCTGAGCTCTGTTGTCCATGTTTGAATCCAGGTTGTAATGTGGTCAGGAGCTGAGAGAACTTGAAAGAACCCAAACTGAGCATCAATAGATCAGTTATGGCAAAGCAAGTACTGACTTATAGCATTATTGTTGACACCTTCCATAGTGATTAATTGTAGACTGATGAACAGTAATTGCCCTGGTTAGACTTGTTGTGTTTTATGTATACAGCAAATGCCCATGCAATTTTCCACATTGTTAGGTGGAATCCAGTGTTGTAGTTGCACTGAATCAGTTTGCTTTGATACATGGAGCACGCGTCTTCAGTACATGTCAGATTTTGGCAGGGCCCACAGTCTTTGCTGCATGTAATCCCTCCATTGAGGGGTGAGTGATCATTGAATTGTACAGAGGCTCTTGGGAAGATGAATGTGAGTATGAAAAAGTGTTGATTTCAACATAGTGAGAACGCAGGAAATTATCGTAGTATTTCATCTTTGGCAGGAACAGATGAGGTAAAAGAGCAATGGAATTTAGAAAAAGAGCAGCATATTGCATATGCTGGAAACATCCCAATACAAAATGGTTTAAAGTTTGCTTAAAATTCCTTGTGTCTTAAATATTCTACCATCTTTTAAAAATTATTCAGGCTAGTCTATTTGATCCCAATCATTTGACCTCAGCATCAATTTGCTTCTTGTCTTTCTGAGACAGCATTTATTACTCATTCCTAATTGTTCATAGGGCAGTTAGGAGTCAACCACAATGCTGTGGGTCTGGAGTCACATGCAGGCCAGACTAGATAAGGTCAGCTCTTTCCTGTCTTAAAGGACATTAGTGAACCAGAGGGGTTTCTCCAACAATGAATAATGGCTTTGTGGTCATCATCAGACTCTTAATTCCAAGTTCTTTTTTTTATTGAATTCAATAAAAAATGACTACATTTTCCAATATGAAGCTTCCTTGTATGATAGCAGCACAGATAGGCTGATGCAAATTCTGGTCCTTCTGACCGTGTTGTCATTTATATTCCTTGCATCTCTATAATGTCAAACTATGAAGCATCAGAATTTGGTGCATTTCTAAAATCAGCAGATTTGAAAGTCTTATTATAAATCTATGTACTAACCAGATCAGAAACTATGGGTTGAAATTTTCCCATTTTTTGGGTTAAGTGTTATTTTCTGGGAGTTTCAATGAGGCCGTAGTCACCTGCCATGACCCATGGTGACTTCTCTCATACGATCTTCTGTTGCTCATCCTACTTACATTTAATTGCGTATTGTCCTTCATGTTTTATCATGAGATGGCAGAGACCAAAGTGCTCATTGCTGCTGGAACCTTATACCTTTGGTGCCATGTTGAAGTCCTAGCTTGCCACGGCTTCAGATGCTGCAAACCTGGAATTTTTCTTCACAGTCTGCTGCTGTTGCTGCTGCTGCACTATTTTTGGGAATGAGATATTGCAGAAAGAACATTGGCACCCTGCTTCAAGAAAAGGTGATGCTGGTGATCAGGATGGTGAACAAGAGGGCCATCGACTTTCTTGTGGATCATCAAATGAGACCACAACCCCTCTCCCAGCTAGCCTGAACCCAGATAGTGGCCAGATTAGAGATATTTTGCTCATTAAGAGGCATGTGTGTGTGACTATGTGATTATTTATGAATGCACACTTCTCTGGGGCAAATGTACATACTACCAATGTGATGACAAAGAGAGTGCACACCCACTCAAGGTGCCATGCTCAACTGCCATCAATCTGGACTTCTCGGCAAAAAACTAAACACCTCGATCCCCACAAGCAAACAAAAACGAAACTACCCCATCCACTGTGAGTGTGTTGACAGCTATTTTTCATTCCTTATTGAGCAACTTGAGCAAGCTATCCAGATCATGCTCCTGTGAGTGAATTCTAGCCTCCATCTGAAATTCAAGCCATCCCCCTAAAATTTTGTGTACTGTTTTGTGTTGCTGCCCCTTTTCATGTTCCCCACATTCCCAGCCAGCTCTTCTATTTAATGGTCAATATCCCCAATGCTCCCCCTGTCCTTGGCCTAATGCCCATTCTACGATCCAATGCCTGCTTGTGGTGATGACTAGTGTATATCTCATTCTGTGGCACAATACCCCATCCTCCTATGCTCCTTTTTATATTTGGAGTTGCCTCCCCCCTCCCCTTCACTCTCATTGTCACAATAGAATACATCCCATCCCCAGGCTTCAGCTTCCTACATTCCGCTACACTGCATGGAATCTTGATAAATCCCCTTGATGTTTACAGCCCAAAATCCCAGGAATACTCCCGGACTGACTTGTAAAGATGCTCTGACTGTGCCCTGGGGTGGCATTGACAAAGACATAGGCTTCTGCCAGACTCACAACTGGAAACATGCTCACAGCACTTTAATCATTATGAAAAATAAAAGAAGGGAATTGATTGTGAAATGCCTGTTATATAATCTCTCACAAACACTTCAATGTATAAACTCGAACCAGTATTAACTTGTACTGTGTAACGTATCAGTCACACAGATCATTGGAATAAGAAATCTTCATAAAAATCAAGAGGCCGATGCTCACATTTTGATCCCATCAGCATGCATTGATGCTTCTCTTTTGCAAATAAGGCATTTCCAATGGCACATGGCTCTTTTTCCAATTCTCAGTACATCACATTCCTTTCACTGTATATTTAACCGGTTCTGATCTTGGCATGATTTCTGTTCCAATGTTTGACTCTGATCATGCATTCTGCAGTCTTACAGCCAAACTTTATAATCAAAGGTTTATTCTGCTCTCTATCCTTAACCTCCTATATTTTAGCCCCCACATTCTAGAATCTTTCATCCCAGGAAACTGCCAGCTTCGAACTACAATTTGCATCCATTCATAGTTTGAAATCCCTTGACCTAGTTGCTCATCAATCTCCTTCACTGTCCTCAATTGTGGATTTTTAGTTTAAATATTTTTATTCTAACCTCTCCCATGTTTCTCGCAAAGAAATGCTCAATTTTTTTCCAAGTCATTCTTTGTCTTTGTATTTATCAATCAGACAGTAGTATTCTTTTAGCGTGAACGCTAGAATCTCACAATATTCAGCAATTAGCTGGTGTGATCGTATTGAGGTTGTATACAGATTCACCATTAAGTCACAACATTTATAGCTAACTATCAATTTTAATGGTATTTCTCACCAAACAACTCAGCAATCAATTACTTTTATAGCCTAATTCAATTGAGGATCTTTTTTAACATCCCGTCAGCATTAATTCCCAAACCTCTTTCCTCTTTGCATCATTCACAATATAATTAATCCTGCATCATTTTAGCTAAAATATAGCACCTCACACTTATTGTATTTGAGACCCATCTGCCACTTTGCTCATCTACTCCAAAATCAATTTCGGTATCCCTTTGAGGCTTCCTCTGGTTTTTAGAAATTGTTGTTATATATTTTTGACATTGGTACAACCTAGAAGTTTAGACATCACTCTGTAGCCTTTTATACAAATCATTAAAACAGACAGGTAAGCAGAAATGATGCCAGAATAGAACTATGGAAACTTTCTTGAAAACTTTGTTAATTTTTTTTTGTTTTCTAGCATTCTCCTAACCACCTCCTAAACCACGAGCCACTATCACCCTAATTCCATACCTCATGCTTGCTCTAATCATGGGAATGAAGCTTACATTTTTTGGTTATGTGCAGGCGTGTTGAGTATTTGGAAGGGCTTTTCAGCAAAAGACCGAAAGAGATTTCTCACTGTATCTTACCAAACTTGCCTTATTACAGGCTTACCTTGACCTGATGGCATTCCTCACATGTGAACCTAGCCCTATCTTATCACATACCTTTTCCTGGAACAAATAGCTTCAGCAGGGCCATGCCAGAATTGACTGACACCCCCAGTGCCAGCCTCATCTTGATGTGTCTGTTGTTCCCCTTAGAAAAGCACTGTCAGTTCAGAGCTGCCCTGCACAGATCTTAACACTTTCTGTAGACAAGGCACACAAGGCAAATTTGATGTCCCCCGTCGAGGACAGGATCCTTGTCCTGCTGGACAAGGTGATGCACTGCTAGATGTTCATGTCCCCCAAAGCCATAGGAGACCACAATACTAGATCAGGTTAGCCTGGTCTCAGGTAGCCACCTAGGCTAGTGCAGGATCAACCATTTTGAGGAATATATAGAAGATAAATGATGCAGTGACGTCTTCCCAGTGACGATGGAGCTATCATCTGAAGGGTTTATAGCTTCATGATTTCCAATGCATGGGAAAATCTTCACTCTGTCTAGTTTTCTTCTAGCCACTTTACACCTTTGTTTGTTACCTGAAGGCAGTCTGCAAGAACTTTTACCTGCCTTTGAACAATATCCGAGATATCTGATAAATAATTCCACATCCCTCTCTGCCTGAAAAATGCAGGTGATGTACACTGTTTTAATATTTTATTGTTACATATATTTATGTTTGATTACACTGAAAATACAGCACAGGAAAAGCACAGTAAACTGATCTAATGTATGCTTAATGACTCTCTTCCCACACCAATTACCAGTTTCAAGTATCTTTTCTGTATATACCTGTGTTCATTTTTTTAGTGATATATGCATTCTGCCTACTTTTAAATGCATTAAATCATTGCAGCAGCATGTTGTGTTCTTTTGACAGCATCTTCCAACCTCATGACCTCTACTATTTAGGTGTACTAAGACAGCGGAAGCATAAGAAAATCACCAGCCAGAATGTTCCCTCCAAAATGACCACCACACTGACTTCGAACTATTTTGCCTCTCCTTCACTGTCATTGGATTAAAATCCTGGAATTCCCTTCCTGTCAGCACAATGGGTAAATCTATACATCGAGGAATGCAGTGGGTTCAAGAAGGCAGCTCACCACCACACACTAGAGGGTGATTCGAGATGGGCAATAAATGTCGCTCAGGTAAGTGATGCCCGCTAAACAGATGAAAAAAGATATCACAAGGCTCCTTCTGCAAAGAGATTCTCAACAAGATCTGTGAGAGGAGTAAGATACTTAATGCCAGCAAAACTAAAATTATGATCAATCCTTTACACTGACACAGAGGTTAAAAATGGACTGTGATCACGTCCTTACAAGAAAAAAAAGTGTCATGTCAGCTTTGCTGTCTTCTACATACCATGCAGCCTTTTGGACTCCAGATAGTAAGTCGACACTGAGGAACAAATACAAGTTGTTTACGTGCTTGCAGCTTGTACCGAAATATCAATGTTGCTTGAACAAATCAACAAGATTGGGACAATCGATTCAGTTTCTGGTATCTATTTTGTTTTATGTGGCCTTCACAAAGCGGCTGAACAGATGGCAACTTGTAATTTCTAGGGATCTTCATCTCGAAATGACCGTGCAAAACAATCTATGCTGCGTAATATTTTGTCTATAACTGAAGTAAAGAAGGTCACCCAGTCTATTGGGAATAATATAACTACATTTAAACTGTTGTTTTACGACAGTTTTATGGATAATTGTCAGCTATTGGTATTTAGATTTGATGTAGCAGCATTTTTGTGATCATTATGGTAAAAATACATCTGCACTGGTAAATGGAGCATCTACTATTTTATATATTTCATGACCAAATTAAACATCGCTGTCTCATGTAAAAAAGAACAATGACGAAAGCTTGAAAAACCAATTAATGTTATTGTAAGACCAGGAGCACAAAAATTCCACACAGCTATTCTTTTTCTTAAATATATGTACACAAGGGGATAGGTTATGCAGCAGAAGAATTAAAACAGTCATTTGGAGATGACAATCATTGAGGCAATAAAAGCAAACATAATATGGAGGAAATGCAAAGATAAAATACTGGCAGTGCGCAGCAGTTCAGTCAGTACCTGAAAGTGATAGATAGGGTAAGGGTTTTGCTGCTCAATTCCTCAGCCACTTCAATCCACTCCTTTCTTTTCGGGAAATGGGTTTCTTCTATCTACTTGTACAACATAACACATCGCTCCTGATCCATCTGGCTAAAATTTCCAGCAAGACCTTTAAGGTCTGTGTCTCATCACTGCCCTCTTTCCAGACAAATGAATGCTTCCAAACAATATTTCACTGGATACAACCATATCACCGGGCCTTACTTTTGGATGGTGTAATTGGCAATTAGGAAACTGAGCCCTGCCGGGCGGCAACATGAATGTCACCAGCAACTTAACCGAAATGAGTTTGAGCTGTTTAAGTTAATCACATTTCCACATGGCATGATATTGTTGGTTTGTTGCCTATGATCATTCTTGAGAACATAAGCATTGCCAAATCTGGTAAAATATTCCGCTGGAGGCAAATTTTTCATTGTAGTTAGCAATGGTGCCCATCTGTACAAAAATAAGACCGTCAAGATGTTGATGGCAACAGCTGGACAACAGCTATATAGTGAATATGGACAATCACATAACTTTTAGCACTAGGAGAGCTTGTCATTGAGGGTACGGATATATTTGGAGCCTCCTCCCATGAATTATTTAATGTCCACCAACATCCACAACTAGATATGGCAGGACTATAGATTTCAGATATTTTTGCTTGTGAGTGTCAGTTGTGTGCAATTTTGCTGCTGAATTTCTTACCTTACAATTGCTCCAAACTGCTTTTGTCTATCTCAGAATACTGAAGTATCAATATGCAAAGTTATATCCTCAGTGGCAACAAGCTTGGTGACCAATATGCTCTTGTCCTTATCCCACACTCAGGATCATTTGACATGTCTTTCCAACTGAGATGGATTGTTCTTGCTTGGTTTCAATCTTGCATAGTTAAAGGTTGCTAGCAATGTCTTACCTTTCCAGCATTCGACAATTACCTCTCAAATCCTTCAATGATCTATAATTAGTTCATTTTTCTTCATCATCCACATGTTACTCTTGGCGTCAACATCTACATTATAACTGAAAATATCATATTGTACTTGTCCATCACATCTCTTGACATCTCCACTGACTCCACATTGACAGACCAGCAGGAGTAAAACTATTTTCAGGCATGCAATAGGCAATAATCATGAAAAAATAGCACTGGGCTTCATTTATTTATAGGAAGTGGGCATCGCTGGATGGCCAGCATTTGTTGCTTGTCCCTTATTGCCCTTGTCCTTCTAGGTGGACGTGGTTATGATTTTGGAAGGTGCTGCCTGAGGATATTTAATGTATTTCGGCTGTGCATCTTGTAGATGGTGCATACTGTTTGGGTGTATGATCCATTGTAGGTGAAGGGAATGGATGTTCAAAGATAAGGTGCCAATCAACCGGGCTGCTTCGTCCTGGATAGTGTTGGAAATGCACCCATCCAGGCAGCAAAGATCCTTAGACCATACCTTCCAATCCCAGGACCACTTGTATTGAGCAGGATAAGTACGGCAGATACATGAGGACACAAAGCCCTGCAAGTTCCTCTTCAAACCACTCATCATCCTAACTTAGGAATATATTGCTGTTATTTCAATGTCACTGGGTCAAAAACCTGAAATTCTCACTTGAACAGCTTAGTGGGCCTTCTTACAGCACATGGATTGCAGTGGTTCAAAAAGGCAGCTCACCAATACCTTTTCAAGTGCAATTAGTGAAAGGCAATAAATGTTCACCTGGTCAGTGAAACCTGCATCCAATGAGTGAACATAAAAGAGGCCAGTTCCTTCAAATGGTTGAATGACTCTACTGTTCTAGAAGAGAGAATAATTTCAAAGGACAAAGCTCATGTGCTCATACAATTTCAATACAATGCTTTACTCTGCTTCCACACAGAGCAAAACTCTGGGCACAAAATATCAGAAAGCAGTGTGTTGTTATTTTTGATTTATGTAACTGTTACCAGGTTCATAAGCAATGAAATTCAAATGTCAAAGGGTTAATATGTTACAAGCTTTAAAGATCTTGTAGAATGTGATGCTCTAGCTTATGAATTTACTGAACTATCTAACTGCAATGTTAAATTGTTTAAACTGGCAGTACTTGTTGCAATAAGCCATGGTTGATACTCCTTTTTCTCATTAACAGAACAAAACAGAATTCTCTTGCCAGATGAAAAGATCTTGTTTGATGAAATCATCTCAAATACCATTTTATTTTCAGTCAAAATATTTGCTCTGCTTTCACCACCTCAGGAGTTGAGAATTACTTTTGGAAATTTGTTTGAAACATTTGGAATTTTGACAGTGAACTTTTAATCAGGAACTCTTGGATCATTGCTTCACAAGCAATGAAGATCTGTCAGAAACTGTTATGCCTCTAAATCTGTTGTAATATTACACTCCTAGATTTGTTACTGCATTTACTCCAAGTAAGTGTCTTCTTTTCTTCTATTTTTCAATTCTTCTAAAAAGGCAAGCATTTATTGCTCCTTTGTAATTATCCTGAAAGGTGATTGTGAATGCTTTCGATAATCAGAGCTTCCAGTATGGTGTCAGTACACCTACAGTACTGCTGGAAAGGATATTTCAAACTTTTAATCCAGCAACAATGAATCAAAGATGTGCACTTCACAATGAGAATGGACAGTGGCCTGGATGAGGGCATGAAAGTGGCAGTGCTTCTAAGCATCTGCTCTTTCTATCCTTATGGGTGATACAGGAGATGTGCTTGCAAGGGTGACATTGAAGGAAGCTTGGCACATTGCTACAGTAGACCTTGAAGATGTAAAATATTGCTACAATTGTGCATCTATTAACGGGAATGTGAGAGTTTAAGGGAATGGATTGGGTGCTGATCAAATGGGTTGTGTTATCCTGGGCACGGTCAAGATTCTTGAGTTTTGTAGGAGGTACATTCTTTCAAGCAAGTAAAGAATAATCCATCAAAACTCTGACTTGAGCATTGTAGATGGTAGGCAGGCTTTTGAGAGTGAGGAGGTAAGGTTCTCATTGCAGAATTGCTGGCAACTGACCTGCTCTTGCAGTCACAACATACTTGCAACAAGTCCAGATCAGTTTCTGGTCAATGGTAAGCCTGCTGAAAATAGGATATTCAGCAGTAGAAATGCTACTGACTGCCAAGGAGAACTGGTTAGATTCTCTCTTTCTAGCAATGGCCTTTTTCTGGCAATTATATGGCACAAATGATTTTGACATATCTTGAATGTTATTCATTGGTAGAACGAGCCATTAGTCCCCTTCCCCTTTTGCCCAATAAAGTGATACTGTTGTGCATTTATCTATTTCCCTTCAGAAAATTACTTCTGACTCACCCTCCACTACATTTGAAAGCAATGCATTCCAGATTATTGTAAGTCATTCTAAAAACAATGATTCCTCTTCTCACTTCTAATCCCTTTGCTAATTTACTTACATCCCTGGAAACAGTTGCCCCCTATTTACTCTAGCAAAATCATTCATAAAATTAATCACTGTTGTCAAATTACTCCTCAATCTTCTTTGCCTTAAGGGAACAGCAACAGCCTTTTCAATTTCTCCACATAACTGAAGTTCTGCATCCTTGGTACCATTCTAATAATTCTCTTCTGCATTCTCTTATTCATCCTAAATCCAGAATTGAATAATTAATGTGGTTTACTTATTTTTGTACTCAATTCCTCTGAATTTAAGTCAATTCTGATTGGCTGAGGTGCTTAATGGAGCCAACATGAAGTCAACTAATCAGTTCCCCCTTCTCCTGAAGTATAATTTGTGAGAATTGGCTGTAATTCGGCATTCTTGTCTTTGTCCTGATGAATACAAGGTAATAACTTTGAGTGACATGTCTTTCCTTTCAGCAATAGACAAGTCCTATGTTGTCAAACATCTTCAAAAACAGTTAAAGTACGTAAAGAATTTGAAATACACTGAGATCACAAAAAAATGCAATACCTAAGCAATTATTTATTTCTCCCTTCAAGTCAATTTCATCATTTTTCAATTGCATGTGGAGTTTTCATCATAGTGGCCAATTTGCTGGAACCAATAGTATAAAGTTAGACCTCTGATTTTGAAAAGTGCAAACTCGCTACTATCCAACATAATAATAAAGAATGAATTGGCAAGCATACAGAATCTTATTTTGAAACTACAATGCTACTTAATTTGTTTCTCAAAAATTCCAGCTCCTACTTTTATGATTAATTCCTCTCAAATTGGAATAGACCATTCACTGAGATAGCATACTCAGCTATTCAACAATTTTTAAAAAAACTCAATGCATGAAAACCTTTTCCCACAAAAGGCATCTCTGTAGTTTTTGACACTGAAAGTGTTGTACAATGTTGTGGTTGATTGGCTCACCAAGCTGGTTTGTTGGTCCGCAAACGTTTCAATACCCTGCTGGGTAACATCATCAGTGCAGACTCCGATGAAGCGCTATTGTGTTTTCCCGCCTGTTATTTAAACTCTGGTGTCCGTTGAGCTGGGTTAACTCACTTCCAGTTTTCCGTTGTAGTAGTGTATATACATCCACATCCTGAGCTACAAATCAACCAATAACCTTTGTTGTATAATCTGTTGAGCAGTTACTAAAGTTGAAATTGTTTAAATTGATTTCACACGGGAATCTTGCCCATCAATCTAAAGTGGTAAAATTCCACAAATATTTCAAATTTATCTTAATTGATAACCTGATATGTGAAGATCCATAATTCTCAACATCACTAAGGTTGCAAATATCAAGAGACAAAACAAATTAAATTCAAATACTTTGGTGTATTTAATCAAATATGTAATTTTAACGCTTCAACATTAGAATAAAATAGGGAAAATTGAAGGATAAAATGAACACTGGAAAGATAGTCTTGGGTAAACCAGATATTGTTATTCTAATTTACCAAATACCTAATAAGTATGGAGCTATGAATAAGACTTGATGGCTTATTCCTGCCAACAGCTAGAGAGGAAAGGATGTATCAAAAGGTTACCTTCTCTGCTGTAAATGTTGGAGGGTTTTATGATATTGCTTTAATTATTATAGTTTTTCTTTTATAAATTGAATATGCTACTGGCTTCTGAGGTATTACTGTGTACGTGGGTCCAGTCGAGACATCATACCCTCTTAATCTCAATGCTGAACAATTCTATTTTATGATAACTTGGGTAGGTACTGGATGGCATTTGGTCATCACAATATTGAAACACTCAGCTAATTCCGCTTGGGAACCCTGCAGCCCAATAGTACCAATATGGGTTTCACAAGCTTCAAAATCTCCCCTCCCCCTACTGCATCCCAAAACCAGACCAGCCTGTCCCAACTTCTCTAACCGGTTCTTCCTCTCAACTACCGCCTCCCTCCAGCACAAGACGCACCCCCATTTCCGACTTACTGATCTCATCCCGCCCCCTTGACCTGTCCATCCTCCCCAGACTGACCTAACTCCTCCCTACCTCCCCACCAACACTCACGTTTACTGGCTCCATCCCCGCCTCTTTAACTTGTCTGTCTCCTCTCCACTTATCTTCTCCTCTATCCTTCTTCGATCCACCTCCCCCTCTGTCCCTATTTACTTCAGAACTCTCTTCCCCGCCCCCATTTCTGATGAAAGGTCTAGGCCCAAAACGTCAGCTTTCCTACTCCTAAGATGCTGCTTGGCCTGTTGTGTTCATCCAGCTCCACACCTTGGTATCTTGGATTCTCCAGCATCTGCAGTTCCTATTATCTCAGCTATAAAATGGTATTATGTTTTGAAGACATCAAGTTTTCTTTTGCTGCCAACGAAAGACTGAAAGTTCCAACAATGGATGATGAGGCCCTTGTATTTAAGGTAAGCATTTAGGGCAGAGTCCTGCAGCTATATGTGTCATGTCCATTGTAGTTAAATGTGTATCCTGGGTCTAATTGTTCAACCGTACAATGCCAAGTCAAACTTTGAAACACTTCTTACTAACAAGATTTGTGACAGCCTTTCAGCATAGCACTAAAATCTAAGGCCAGAGATCAGTGTCCACATTAATTGTTCAAAACATTATATTCAAACTTTTTGGATGAAAATAGAATTCATGCAGTAAGGTCAAACCTAAAAGTAAAACAATTGCTGTGAGGTCTTGTTGCTGAAAGTGTCAAAATGTCACAAATCATTTCAAATTTGTGTTTAACTTCACCAATACTCTTATCTATGCATTTTAGGAAATATGCAAAAACTAAAACAGAAATTTCTGAAAAGACTCAGAAGGTCTGTCAGCATCTGTGGGGAGAAGTCAGAGTTAACCTTTCAGGAACCATTCTGAAGAGAGTCACTAGACCCAAAACATTAATTATGATTTCTCTCCACAGATGCTGCCAGGCCTGAAAGTTTTCCAGCCATTTTTGTTTTTGTTTCTGAATTTCAGCATCCACGATTCCTTTTTTTTGTCAAGAAAAACATTTTTCCATTTTATTCCTTTGTTCAACTTTCACATTAAATAACTGTGTTAAGGGACATATAAATATGCTTTCTACATTGGGACTTGGATTTTAAAATAGAGATAAATGGATGTGAATCAATTCTGCAAATTTGTTTTATTTAAACAGGTCAGAAAGTCACTTAGTACAGTAGCCCAGATATATCAACTTCAAGATTGTTGTGATTTCAGTTAAGTCATAGCAGAATGCTGTTTTGTTAATGGATGGAATAATTATAGTGCTGAGTTTGCAACAAACCAGAAGTTTATTAATTTTAGCTCTTAAGTTCAGTTCAGAAAACCAGAAGTTCAGTTCAAGTGGGAAAAATAATGGTTTCTCCTCGCACAGGAGTCAGATTTTTAATTTAGACATAGTTAGTTAAAATGCTGTCCTCTATGGTGCTTCCAACCAAAGAAAGTTTGGATAGAAATCTTCAAAATGGAAGATCTGAAAGGTTTTGGCCCATCAGAATTGTGAAAAGTTTATTCCCACAGGCTCAAAAAGGCATTATAAAACTGTACTGCAGTTGAAGCAAATGAAACTGTGAGATGTCTGTTTAGTTAAATGTTAAAGAATTGACTTAGAAGCAAAACTGTGCCAGAATTGAGTACCTGCAATATAGTGTTGGAAATTGTTTGAAACTTTGTTTCATTATTTGTATTACAATCTATCTAATCTTCCTATCAATCTAACTTTGATTTATTTTTCACTCTTTCATAAACTTTTGTTCCCAACATCTGCAACCTCATCTGAATATGCGTCATTTACTAAACCATCCAAAAAGAAGAAACATATGATATTACAAATATTGTGGACCCGACTAAAGCCCCTCAAAATATATTAAGAAGATAGCCTCGGCCTTTTTTTCTCAATTTAAAGGCAATTGCCAGACATTGCATTCCAAATACAATGCAATTGGTCAAACTACCAGCCTTGCAGCAAACCACACTTTATTCATACACTATACTTAAAATACAATTTTAAAAATTGGAATAACTTGACTCTATTGGAAAACTCAACAGAATCATAGATTATTTAACTACTAAGCTGTAACAGTTTCAACGTAGCAACATCCCATAAGCATACCTTTGGCAAAGTTAAGTTCAGTGAGATAGATTGTCTCACATACACCTCTAGCCAAAGGAAGAGAACCCCAGATTTTATCTGTAACAGAGGGAGGAATTAAAGCTTCCACATTTAGCTGAAACTAATCAACCTTCTGGTTCTATGGGAGCTTAACACCACCCACTCAGGCTGCTTCTATTGTTCCATCTTTTCATAAAAACCTAAGGTCTCACAAGCTGTTTATTTTATTGGCTCTGAGAAGACTGATCGGAACTTCTGTCTCAAGCTTTCTTCATGAAAAGAAAACATGACAAAATAAACCTCTTAAAACCATTGTATCATTGCACAAGCTAGGTCTCATTCTAGGATCTCTTATTTCATATACTGCTATCAGTTGGGATGATGCACTGTTGTAATTTCAATGTAAACATGAATAGGACAGCATAGAAAGTAATCCATAATCTATGGCAATGTGTTTTCTTCTTAATGTTAATAGTAAACATTCAATTCAATACATATTCCTAATTTATATGATTGCTTAAAACTCAATCCTCATCTCAAATGGCAACCAGAAGTAAACACTTTCCAGATGTAAAGGAACAGTTAGCTGAAGCCCCAACTCTAATAGCATCAGTGCAGGAGAAATT
This sequence comes from Stegostoma tigrinum, assembly GCF_030684315.1. Taxonomy (NCBI): domain Eukaryota; kingdom Metazoa; phylum Chordata; class Chondrichthyes; order Orectolobiformes; family Stegostomatidae; genus Stegostoma; species Stegostoma tigrinum. The sequence continues at coordinate 106,589,715 of NC_081358.1, read as the reverse complement.
GGAGATATTAATAAACAAATGTTTGAGGTATTTATATAGCATTTCTGTGTCTACTAACTCAAAACATTGACAAAGGGTCATCATATAAATATCTTGAGCCCGAGATAGAATTCTCTGTGCAGCACTGGACTACAGGAAGGGTGTGATTGTGCTAGATGCAAAGAAGATTCACCAGCAAATTGCTAGGGCTGAAGCATATCAGCTATGAGGCGAGATTGTACAGCCTAGAAAAATGGTAGAGGCGGGAACCATCACAACAATTAAAAAGGTATCTAAATGAACACTCGAGGCATCATAGCTCTACTGTAGCTCTACTGTGTGATTTGTTATCCTTGTTATCAAGAGCCTGATGTGATTTTGCCTTCAGAAGGGAATTATACCATGTATCTCCCATATCATGGATGTGAGTTTGCTCGCTGAGCTGGAAGGTTAGTTTTCAGACGTTTCGTCACCATTCTAGGTAACATCATCAGTGAGCCTCTGACAAAGCGCTGGTGTTATGTCCTGCTTTCTATTTATCTGGTTAGGTTTCCGTGGGTTGGTGATGTCATTTCCTGTGTTGGTGATGTCATTTCCTGTTCTTTTTCTCAGGGGATGGTAGATTGGCTCCAAATCAATGTGTTTGTTGATGGAATTCCAGTTGGAATGCCATGCTTCTAGGAATTCTCGTGAGTGTCTCTACGGAGGTGTATATTGTGGTGTTGAAAAATCCATCAGACATTTTATTCAGGAGTGTGATTACCTCTGACATGATATCATGAATGTGTTTTTTAAAAGTATACTGACATTCTGACCATGCAACATAACACAATTGAACCACCAATTTATAAACCAGAAAATGAGAACTCAAATCCCAGCATGACAGTTTGAGAACTTGAATTCAGTTTTTTTAAAAAATGTGGAAAGAAACAATAACTGGTATTGTGTAAATCCAACCGCTTAGCTAATAACATTGGAAAGGAAGCTTGCTGCCTTCTCCCGGTTTGGCTAAAGGAAAGGGTAATGTTGCCATAGCCTTATTAGACCATTTGGGCTGCTGTCTCATTAGAGAGAGTTCACTGTTTGTGGCTTAACTTGAGGTTCACTAAGTCTCAGGCAAAGGGAACATTTAAAAAGGATAATCCTTCATGATAATCTGGCAGATGACGGAATTAACTCATGCCATTAACAATGCTCTTTATTACAAACCCACTATCCAGTCAACTGAGGTGAACCAGAATAGGTATCACTGAATTACCGTTACTAGTTATTATTTCATTGTTATTTGTGGGATCTTTGTATAGTCAAAGTTGTAACAACATTACAACAATGACTATATTGCAAACGCACCTCTTTGGGTGTAAATTTCTTAGAGATAGTTTGAGGTTGTGTAAGTTGCAATGTGAATGTAAGATTATGTTTCTTTGCTTTGGTTAAGTAGGAATCTGTTCATGTTCTCATTGCATCTGCCAGTGTTCTTGAGAAATGAAAACAATAGTTTATAGGATTCTGCATCTGATGTTGAGCTGAAGGTACATTTGCTGTGAGAAATTTGTAGGATCTTCAGTCTGGGATGTGGATAATGGCAAAAGTGATCCAGGAATTTTTGCATGCAGAAGTAGAAAAATGCTATGCACACAGCACAGACATCAGTCACTATAATAAAGACCAAGCATGTAAATATACCTCACCAACTTTACATGGACGTATAAATCAAAATCAATTCACGCCTGCTCGATGCTCCAGTTATTTATTTGTTGTCATCGTGCATGCATATATCATCATTAAACTGAAATCTGAACCTACTCCAAAAACACCTTTCTGTTCCTCTATCTTTATCTAACTGAAGGCAGATTTGCCAGGTGATGAAACTCAAGAATTAGATTATTCACATTTCTTTCTCTGTTACATATACTTGTTGACAATTCTTGCTCAGAGCTACAGCATGGAAAGTTTTTAAAATTTTATGTTTTGAGAACTGAGTTCTGAAACTGATAAGAATTGCATTGCAGCCGAGATGAACTAGATTAATGTTTTCTCAGATTGCAGGAGCAACTATTCTCGCAGTTAAGCATAGGCTGCTAGAAATTGACACAGAATTGCCAATTAATGCTGGAATCTGACTGGAAGAGCTGCTGCCATCGAAAATTTAATGATGGCTGACAGTTGAATGCAGGGCTTCATTTAAATGTTAAATCGAGCAGGCTAACTCTAATCAGTTCAAGCTTAAGCCTAAGATATGAACCAGAAAATGACTCACCACCTATTTTGAAACAGACACAGTGCGTATACATGTTCTTCATGTCTGCACAGCTTCCAGTAAACACAAGCGCACTGCACTGCAAGTCTGGCTGACAATCTTAATGTGGCTGTCAGCAGAATCTTTTGCAAACTCAAAACTATCCAGCTCATGGCATTCATTTACTAGCATCCAATGTTGGACGCTTCTTCCAACCACCATCTGTTTGTATGCAGTCAATGTTTTGTTCGTGGCAAACGACTAAAGGGATATACTGTCTGATAAGCTTCACTAGTCTTTGGGACATATGGCCTCTATATGTGGCATCACACCAGCAAAATAATGACCTGAGAAATGGCCATCAGAGAGTGGCAAGAAAAGACAGAGGAAATGAACCCGAGAATCCGGCAACAGCCGAGAGTAAATTTTACAAAGATACGGCACGGTGGCTGAGAGGTTTGTTCTGCTGCCTCACAGTGCCAGGAACTCAGGTTCGATTCCACCCTCAGGTGACTATCTGTGTGGAGTTTACATGTTCCCCTTGTATCTGTGTAGGTTTCCTCCGGGTGCTCTGGTTTCCTCCCATGGTCCAAAGATGTATAGGCTAGGTGAATTAGCCATGCTAAATTGCCCATAGTGTTCAGGGATATGTAGGTTAGGTGCGTTGGAGGGGGATGGGTCTGGGTGGGGTTGTTGGGCCAAAAGGCCTGTTTCCACACTGTAGGGATTCTATTAACAATCTAATGTATCTGAATGCACATTGAATTCATGACTAAATTAATTAAGAGTGCAAATTAAAGTAAATAAATGTGACTTCTTAACTATTACGATAAACTGTTGTTTGATGATTGATTGTGTGATAAGTCCTTGTGAGCTGATGACATTCAGGAAGAATAGCAAACTCATAAAGGTGGAGAGCACAGCTAGTTAAGAATGCAATTATTAAAGATGAGCCTGATTGAGGAGATTGGGATAAAGATTCAAACTGGGTAAAAATGAGGAATAGAAAAGTAAAAAAAAACACACTTGGGGATTGGCCTTGAAGCTCCGAAACAGTAAAGCACAATGTAGAAATGAGTATACAAGAGGAATATTGGGTGATTGATGTAACAAAATGACAATAAGCATTGGTGATAATAATCTACATATAAAATTGAAAAAAAACTGTATTTGTGATGGTCACCCAGATGAGAAATTTATAAGCTGTTTCTGAGGTAATTTCCAAGATCAATCTGTTCTGGAGCTAACCAGAGAATAGGTCATTCCAGAGATAGTAGGAACTGCAGATGCTGGAGAATCTGAGATAACAAGGTGTTGAGCTGGATGAACATAGCAGGCCAAGCTTCACAATGGGGTTAAAATTGTTTCAGAGATAGTAGGAATTGCAGATGCTGGAGAATCTGAGATAACAAGGTGTTGAGCTGATGAATGCAGCAGGCCAATTTCTGAAGAAGGGCCTAGGCCCGAAATGTGTTCATCCAGCTCTACACCTTGTTATCAATGGGTCATTCCAATTTGGTATTATGCAGGGTCATAAGATTAATTCATGATCTCGCAATATAGGCACAATTATTTAGCAGTGTCAACAAATACGTTTGAATTTTACATTCAATTTGGAAGGAAGAAAACTGGAAACAAAGGCTAGCTTTTTAACAGTAAATAAGGGCAACCATGTGGGCTTTAAAGCTAAGCTCGCTAAAGCAAACTGAGATTCTATGCAGGCAATAAAAATAAAGAAGCAGTGGAAGATCTTAAGGTGATATTTCAGAATGCTCAGAATAAATGTATGTCTCTAAAATTCTCAGGGGAAGATCCACCATGTATTGTTAACTAAAAACACTCAACAAAAGCATCAAGTACAAGAAATATGCCTAGAATCGTGCAAGGAACAATGGCTGGTCAGGTGATTGGGCAGAACACAAAGTAAGGTAGAGAATGACAAAAATATTAAATCAGGAAAAATAAAATAAAACATGTGAGTAAGCAAAGTAGAAGTTTAAAAACAATATCAAGAGCTTCTTCAGGTATTTAGAAAGATAAAGTTTCAGTGGTGTCTGTTAGTCATCTTGAGAGAGAGAATCAGCAGTAAATAGCAAATAACAAGCAAATATTGAATGAAAAGGATAAATATTTTGGTTTTGCATTCATTACAGAAGATGGAAGAAACTCCAGTATTAGTTGTAATTTAGAATGTGGAAAGGAGAGAAGAACTTGGTGTAATTACAATCATGAAACAAACAGTACTAAGCAAACTGATGTAACTGTGGACAAACAAGTCTCTGGCTTCAGATGACTTCATCCTAGAGTTTTAAAAGGTCCGGCTAATGCTGATTTTAACTTTCCCTTCATTGTGTTGTAATCACTTAGAGATTATTGGGGTGGGGGGGAGTGGGGGTCACAGTTGTTAGGTGCCCAGGACAGCTTTTCGAAACAATATGGAGAGAGCCCCATCAAGAGGAGCCTTAGTAGACGTGGTGTTGGGGAATGAGCCAGGCCAGGTTTTCGAGTGGCAGAGCATCTTGGGAGCAATGATCTATTTCTGTCAGCTTTAAGTTACTTATAGACCAGGATATGAGTCGTCCTTGAGTGAGTGTACTAAACTGAGGGAGAGATTACTACCACCATATGAGGGAAGAATGGGGAATATAGATAATGGGGGCTGTTTGCAAATAAAATCACATCTTGCCTGGGGGAATCTTTGAAAGGCCAGTTGATTAGAGTTCAGGACCAGTGTGATCCCATGAAAATAAAGAATGAGGATGGCAAGATTCAGGAACCTTGCATGTGACATTGACAAGAGAAATTGACAAGACAGCTTAGTAAAAATGTAAAAGAAGATAGAAGGAAAGAACGCACACAAAGGCTTAGAAGGGCTAAAAGGGGACATAAAATGTTCTTGACAAACAGGATTAAGGAAATTCCCAGAGAGATTAGGAACTGCAGATGCTGGAGAATCTGAGATAACAAGGTGTAGAGCTGGATGAACACAGCAGACCAAGCAGCATCAGAGGGGCAGGAAGGCTGGCGTTTCAGGCCTAGACCCTTCTAAGGAACCTAAGGAATTCCCGAGGTGTTTTATCCATATATGAAATGCAAGAGGGTAGCTTAGGAAAGGATATACCCACTAAAAGACAAAGGAGGGAATTTATGCAAAGAGATGGAGGAAGTGGCTGAAGTCCTTAACGAAGACTTTGCTTTGGTCTTCACAATAGAGAAAGACATGGTGGTTAATGAGTATTGGACGGGTCACGTTAATATTCGAGGGCAAGTCAATATCAAAAAGAGGAGATAGTGGGCGTTGTGAAAAGCAATAACATCGACAAGCCCTGAGAACCTGATGGGATCTATTTTAAAATGATGAGGGAGGAAGGTGACGAAATTGCTGGAGCCTCATACACAATCTCTGTATACTTTATAGTCACAGGTCACAGTGGATGAGTTTGTAGGTGGCCTGATTAGTAATTTTGCAGATGGCACAAAGATTGAGGAGTTGTGGACTGTGAGGAGGATTGCCGGGGGATACAGCAAGATATAGACAGATTGGAGACTTGGGTAAGAAATGGCAGTTGGAGTTTAATCTGAACAAATGAGAGGCGATATATTTTGCAACATTAATGCAAGAGGGAAGTATACAGTAATTGACAGACCTCAGTCGTATGAACAAAGAGGGGAAGCTAAACATACAGGTCTGCATTTCCCTGAAAGTGGCAACAAGTGGATAATGTGGCCAAGAAGGCATATGGCATGTTTGCCTTCATCTGTCAGGGCATGAAGTATAAAAAATAGCAAGTCACTTGGTAGCTATATAGAAAGTAGGCTATATTTGGAATATTTTGTACAGTTCTGGTCACCAAACTACCAGAAGGGTGAGGAGGCTTTGGCGAGAGTGCAGAAATGTTTTACCTGTTTTGGAGTATATTAGCTTTCAGGATTGGACAAACTTGATTTGTTTTTGGTTGAGCATCAAAGAATGATGGGCCGCATGATAGAAGTTTACAAAGTTATGAGAGGCTTGAATAGAATGGACAGTCAATATCTTTCTCCCAGGGTAGAAAAATCAATTACCTGGAGACATGGGTTAAAGGTAAAGGGAGGTGAGTTTAAAGGAAATGTGAAAAGAACGTTTTTGATACACAGATTAGAAAGTGCCTGGAATGGCCTGCCAGGGAGATCATGGTGGCGGATGCAATAGCAACCTTTCAGAGGCGTCGTGAAAGGTATATGTATCGGCAGGGAACACAGGATATTCGAATGTTTGGAGAAAAAGTTTTATAGTTTAGAAAAGCATTGAAGGGCCTGCCCCTGTGATGTAATTTTCTTTGTTCTTTGATTACATGATGTACCTCTGCGTTCGCTTCATGCTTCATACACTCAGTCCCTTTCTGGATGCAGCTTTCTGCATTTTCTTCATTTAAATAATACTCTCTTCTTTGGTTCTCTCTTCCAAAATGAACAGTTTTTCCACATTGTACTCCATTTGCCAACTTTTTGCCCACTTACTCAGGTATCAATATCTCTCTTTAAACTGGTTATATTCCTCTTGTAACTTGCCTTTCCGCCTATTTTTGTATCTCCTGCAAATTTGGCAACAGTTAGTAAACAGTTACAGTCCCAGCACTAATCCTGTGGAGCCCACTGGTAGCTGGGCTGCTGACCTGATTAAAAACAACTCTTATCCCCACTTGCTACTTCCTGCCCATTAGCCAATTTCCTCTTCACACCAATAAACTACCAACAATACTAAGGGCTCTTATTTTATGGCATGCTTTTGTGAAGTACCTTTTCCAGTGCCTTCTGGAAATTTAAAAACAACACAACTTTTGTTTCCCCTTTAATCCACCACTTCACAGGACTGGTGTAAATACATACAGGGGTCCCTCTGATCCTTTGTCCTTCCCAGGTTCCTACCATGTATTCACTTGCCAAATTGGTTCTGCACCGCTGCATCACTTCAATCTGCCACTGAACAACATATCTAACTGGCCCTGTGTCCACCTGGAATCTAAGGCAAGGCTATCCTCCTGAGTAAATAAAAACTGAAAAAAACTGCAGGTGCTGTAAGTCAGAAACAAAAACAGTTGCTGGGAAAGCTCAGCAGGTCTGGCAACATCTGGGATGAGAAATCAGAGTTAACATTTTGAGTCCAGTGAGCCTTCCTCAGAATTTTCTTTGTCCTGAAGAAGGCTCACCGGACCCAAAATGGTAACTCTGATTTCTCTTCATAGATCTGCTGTGCTTTTTCAGCAATTTCTGTTTTAGTTTCTACCCTCCTGACTATTTACCACATCACTGATTTTTATATTATCCGTGGTCTTAGTAGTCAACCCTCCTACATTAAAGTTTAAATTATTTATATATCACAAGCAACAAAGGCCCCAAGACTGAACCCTGTGGAGCCCCATTGGTAACAGATTTCCAGTCACACAAACACCTCTTGATTATCATCTGTTTCTACATACGGCCAAATCTGCACCCATTGACCCACATTTCCTTAGATTACACAGGTTCTTTCCTTCATTATATGTGTCCCATTTTTGGACCTTTTGTGTAGCAGGATACTGTTTGATCTAACATTACATTTTTTGAGGGCAGTATGAGAAATAAAATCCTACATTGTTTCATAGAAGCAATATCAAAAATAGGGCATTGAGGAAAAATTGGCCAAATAACAAATGATCATAGAATTTTATTTTACGGAAGGAGGCTATTTGGCCCATATGCTCCAGCTCCAGCTTCCAAAAGAGCTAGCCAGCTCGTCCCACTCTCCAGCCTTATCTCTGTAGCCTTCTAAATTCATTACTTTCAAATATATTTCCAGCTCTCTTTTAAAAACACCTGTAAAATCTGCCTCCACCACTCTCCCAGGCAGCACATTCCAAATCTTAACTACTCTCTGAATAAAATAGTTTCTCATCATCTCACCCCAAGCTGTTTTGTTATCAATCCTGAAATTTTGACCCTAAGTCACTGATAGACCAACTGACAGAAACAACGTATCCTTCTTTACCCTGTCAGAATTTTGAACTCCTCAGTAAGGTCACTTCTTAATCTTCTTGGCTACATGGAGAATGAGCCAATTTTCTCCAATCTTTCCTTGTATCCCTGATTCCTGGTATCATTGTAGTAAATCTCTGTCCAGGAATTTAATATCTTTCCTTTAATAAAGTGCCCAGAACTGAAGACAAAACTCCAAATGTAGTCGGACCAATGATTTGTAGAGGTGTAGCATCACTCCCTTGCTTTTATACTCTAAGCCTCTGTTTATGAACCCAAGCATCCTATAAACTTTCTCAACAAGTTTCAAATTGCCTAACGACCTTCAGAGATTTTAACGCATAAATCCCAAATCCCTCTGTTCCTGTTGTCCCATCAAAGCTGTACCATTGAGCCTGTATTGTCTCTCTGTGTCTCTTCTACCAAAATCAATGATTCCATTTCTCTGCATTAAAATTCATCTGCTAGGCGTCTGCCTTTTGACCTACTTGTCAATGTCCACCTGAAGTTGCTCAGAATGACCCTCATAATTCACAATTCTCTCTAGCTTAGTATCATCTACAAATATAGAGGTTTTGCTCTCAACACCATTCTCCAAATAGTTTATATAACTCAGAAAAGGCAAGGCACCCAATACTGATTGCTTTTAACTTTTAACTCGTCTCCAAATGAGAAATGCACATCTATATCTACCCTCTGTTTCCAGTCATTTTGCCAACTTCTGAACCATGCTGCCACAGACCCAACAATCCCAAACATTTCTAATTTGCTAACCGACCTGCCATGTGGTACTGTATCAAATGCTTTCTGAAAGTCCAAATATATAACATCCACTGGCTGTGTCACCTCATCAAAGAACTCAATTAAATTTGTCAGACTTGACTGGTCCATGACAAAGCCATGTTGCCTGCCTAATATTCACTTATTTTTTCTCTCAGTGTATCTTTACCTTATTCTGTATTATGGCCTCCATTAGTTTTCATACCACTGAAGTCAAGCTGACAGTTCTGTTGTCTTTTAGATTATCCTTTGTCCACTTCTTAAGCAATGGTGTCACATTTGCAGTCATCCAGTCCCCTGGGACTAATGCTGTGTTCAGAGACCCTGGAAAGTTTCTGTCAATGGCATAGTGACTTGCTCCCTTAGCTCTCTCAGCAATCTCATCTGCATCCCAACTGTTTTCTAAGAAAGCCAAATTGGAAGACAAAGGATATATTCCAAATGGATTGATTTTCTAAAAGAGATAATCAATATGAAGTCATTTATCAAAACACCAGCAATGTAATAGAATTGAAGTGCTTTTGAGGCTTTAGCATGTAGCTCTCAGTTCATGAGTGATTTCAGTTTATCTTTCAGCTTATTGATTTAGCAGAATCGCTCTTTGTAAAACTGTTTGATGATAACGTGCTTCTGGCCTATTTTATTCCGAAGAGGTTTAAGCAGCTTATCAGCCCATCACTTTGTGAAAACAAGCCGTACTCGCTACTTATAATTCATTTTTGCATGAAATAATTTACCTTAGCTTGGAACTGTGATGCCACTGTAGTTTAAAGTACGGAGAATTTCCACCTTGTTTTGTGTTATAACACATGATCCCTACAGTATGGAAGCAAGCCATTTGGCCCTTTGAGTCCACATTGACACTCTGAACAACATCCTACCCAGTTCCAGACCCCTAACAATCTCTGTAACCCTGCATTTCCCATGGCCAATGCACCTAACCTACACACTCCTGGACACTTTAGGCAATTTAGCATGGCCAATCCACCTAACCTGCACATCTTTGGAATTGGCATCTTCATTCTCAGATTCCTCCATGACATTTCTTTCTCTTCAATGATCTTGTTTGTCTCTATCTCTCTAACTTCATTGTGCACTTTGTATTCCTCCAATTCTGGCCACTTTTGCAAACCCCACACTCTGCTAAACTATTGGTGACGGTACATTCAGTTGTCTATTTTCTAAACTCTGGAATTCCCTTCCTAAACCTGTGTGCTTGTCTACCTCCCAGTCCTCCTTCAAGACACTAAATAAAGCCTACCTATTTGAAAATATTTCACCGCGTATCCTAACCCTTTCGCTCAATGTCAAATTCTATTTAGTTCCCGAACCTTTAAGCACCCGGTGGATATCTTTATCATAATGAAGGGAAGTTTTGTAAATAGCTAGCTGGGTTACTGTGTTAAACAAATAATTAAGTAAATATTTCAATTCAATATTGTGCAAATCATATACTGCAGAGAAACAAATTTCAAATTTCATTCTCTTGAGCATATAATTCTGAGATGATTTCTCAGAAAGGAAATGATGGTGACCATGCAGATATCAAGTCTGTCTTTATATAAACTTGAACATTCTCTCAAATACATAAGAGAGTAGGGAATTTTATTAAATGTGAGGCTGGATGAACACAGCAGGCCAAGCAGCATCTCAGGAGCACAAAAGCTGACGTTTCGGGCCTAGACCCTTCATCAGAGATCTGATGAAGGGTCTAGGCCCGAAACATCAGCTTTTGTGCTCCTGAGATGCTGCTTGGCCTGCTGTGTTCATCCAGCCTCACATTTTATTATCTTGGAATCTCCAGCATCTGCAGTTCCCATTATCTCTGAGGGAATTTTATTCTCAGGTTTTTGTGCTAGTCTGCTATTATGTCTTTTTCTGGGCATTATATTAATCCCATTCTTTGTAGTAAAGTTAGATTCAAAAAGAGACCTGTTTTGTCAGGGATCACACAAATTGAATTAGAGTGTATCACTGTCATACATTTCTAGATTGCCATTGATAATCGCTAGGCAACTGTAAAATGTGAGGGCTGGTGCTATTTCATCTATTTTCTGCCTTCCCCCAAGATGAATGTCACATCCAAAGTGGCAGTCAGAAAAAAACAATGTGTTAAATTAATATTAAAACAAAGTATTGTAGATCCTGGAAATCTGAAATAAAAACAAAACAAAAGAAATGCTGGGAATAACACTGCAGGTTCAAGACAATCTGTGGAGGGAAGTCATTAACATTTCAGGGCATTACACTTTCAGCAGAATTGAACAAAGGTAGAAATGTAAGAGTTCATAAACTAATAGTTTGTGGGGGATGGTGTGGCAATAATTTTGTCAGCAAGAAGTACAAAGCAGATGGTCCATAGCAGAATGTAAGTGTGGAAAGATAAGCTGACAAAAGGTTTCTAAGGTTTTGGAGTAGATCTGTAGCTCGGGTTGTGAGTATTGAGGTCGGTTGGCTCGCAGAGCTGATTTGTTGTTCCAATGTTTTGTAACCGTGCTTGGTAACATCCTCAGTGCAGCCTCTGATGAACTGTCAGTGTGTTTTCTCACCTGGCTTTTAAACTCTGGGGTCTGTTGCGATGGATTGCCTCACTTCCGGGTTTCCTCCATAGTGGAATGTATGTCGGGTCGAGTTCAATGTGTTTATTAATAGCATGCTTCATGGAGTGCTATGCTTCCAGGAATTCTCGTGCTTGTCTCTGCCCAGCCTGTCCCAGGATCTTGGTGTCATCCCAGTCAAAGTTGTGGTTCTCCTTGTCCATGTGGATTGAGATGAGTGAGTATTGGTCCTGTCTTTTTGTAGCCAGTTGATGTTCATGGTCTCTTATTGTTAGTTTCCTTCCTATTTGTCTGATGTAATGTTTCTCACAGTCTCTGAAGGGGATCTTGAAGATGACGTTGGTCCTGTCCAGGCGGGGAGTGGGCCTTAGCTCGAGTGAGCACTTGTCATAGGGTTGATGTGGGCTTATGTGCCACTCTGATGCCCAGCAGTCGTAAAAGCCTTGTGGTGATTTCTGACGTGCTCCTGATGTAGGGTAGTGTGATGAGTGTGTTGCTGCGTGTAGAGTCTTTCTGATGCTGTTCCTGTAGGCATCTCCTGATCCAGTTCTTTGGATATCCGTTATCCTTGAACACTTGGAAGAGGCATTCCTCCTCCTGACAAAAAGTTTCTTGATTCAAAAACCAAAAAGGGTATTCATGCATATGTAAAGAGACTAATGTTATGTCCAGTTGAGGCATGAAAGGATACATAGCAAACCTCTGAGAACAATTTGATTGGATAAAGAAAGTAACAACTCAGAAACAACCTTGACCTCAATGTTTATCTGTGATTTTTTTTGTGACCTGAAGTTGCTAAACTGAATGTTGAGTTCAGAAGAGTGTAGATTGCTAAGAAAAACAATATGAGATCATGCTCCTCAAGATTGTGTTAATTCTTATTAGAATGCTGCCACAGATCATGAAGTCAGCATGAGGGCAACATGGAGAAATAAAATGACAATCTTGGAGTCATGCTGGCAGACTGTATGGTGCTGATTGCAAAGTGGGCACCCTGTCTTATACCAGATCTCCCCAGTATCAGGGAGCACATCATGAACAATCAAGTGAAAGGAGCCTAAGTTACTTCTTTCAATATCTCAACAAGTCCTGGTTCGTTTGCCTTCATTTGTGAAACCAATTTTCTGAGCTTTAGTTTAAACAGTACTGAGGGCAAAATAACTCACGTTTTTGACTGAAAAGAAAACTTGCTGCATTAAATGTTCAAGGGATAAAAGCTTTAGTTCATTTACATTTATTGGATGAAAAGATTGTCTGACCCATTAGGTTCTTCGAGCATGTGACAATTTATGCCAATGACAGCAGTTTCTATAATATTTGCTCCCTGAAGCTTACCAGGCTATGTCCGATGAGAAGATTTCTAAATTGTACTCATCAAGAAGGGTTGTGAAGGGTCATTATTCCTTAGTGAATTACATGCAGAGAGAAATGACTGATTACTGCCTTTATTTAAGGTACACTACTTATTTATAAATTATTTCACTAATCCATGGATGAATCAATTGGTGCTAATTAGAGGATGTGAGCAATAAATTCCAGAGTTTATTCTGCTTGCCTGAATATTGTTGTTAATTAAAGATTGCCATACTTTTTTAAATTTTCTTATATTTTCTTTTCACCCATTTTTAACCTTGATATAATTGGGCCTAAGCCTGAGTCTCTCAATAATGATTCAAATATGCTAATCATCAACACCCCTACAGCATCTCTCAACCTCTAGCATCTAGAAGGACAAGCTGCTTGGCAGTACTGATGAAAACAGGCTAATATAGGCATTCCAAATTTGGATTTGGACCTTCCACTCCTTCATTATTTGCCAGAGTAGGTTCAACTGAGGTGAAAAGATCACAGTTCAGCTTGCACTTCACCTCAACTGCTCAAAGATAAAGATGGACTTTGTGGTCGATTCCAAAACTAGTTGGAAAAATTAAATTTAAGATATAGAAGGTAATGTAATGGCATGCAATATTCCAGAACTGGAAGTCGAAGCCATGTTTGATACACCAACACCAATCTTCATACATTAAACTTTGAAGTGGCTGTGCATGTGTGCAACTTAAAGGGAACATTACTGGCGTGGATTAACGATTTGTTAACAGACAGAAAGCAAGCAATAGGAACAAATGGGTCATTTTTACATTGGTACACTTGGCTGGTAGGCTACTGCAACGATCAATACTTGAACGCCATCTGAGGTGAGGATCAAAAGTAATATTTCCATGCTTTAGATGATAAAAGCAAAGTGGGAATGTATACTATTGGGATGATGTCGAATGGTTTCGGAGGAAGGTGGACAGGCTTAATAATTGGGCAAAATCATGGCTTCTTAAAGGAGCTGGCTAAAGAGCTAGAAATGCACAGGTGTTAGTTTTCCAAAATTCCCTCAATTTAGTATAAGTTCCACCAGGCTATAAAGTTGAAAATAAATACTCATCTATTCAAGAAGCAGGGGAGGAGGTGTGGATTGTAAGTTTGCAGATGACACCAAAATTGGTGGTATAGTGGACAATGAATAAGACTGCCTAAGGTTACAAAGAGATGTTGATCAATTGGGTAAGTGGCCAGAGGGGTGGCAGATGGAATTTATTTGGATAAATGTGAGGTATTGCATTTTGGTAATTCAAACAAGGAAAAGGCTTATACAATTAATGGTAGGGCTGTGAATAATGTTGAAGGACAGAGAGACCTAGGAATTCATGTTGGTAATTCTTTGCAATTTGCATCACAGGTAGACAGGGTGGTTAAGAAGGCATTTGGCATACTTGCCTTCGTAGCTCAGGCCTTTGACTAAACGAGATTGAACTCCTTGTTGAAGTTGTGCAAGACATTGGCAAAGACTTTTCTGGAGTACTGTGTGCAGTTCTGGTCACCCTGTTATAGGAAGGATATTATGAAACTGAACAGGGTTCAGAAAATATTTATTAGGGCGTTGGCAGAACTGAAGGGATTGAGGTATAAATGTTGACTGAAAAGGCTGGAGTTCTTTCACTGGAATGTAGGAAATTACGGGGCAGCCTTAATGAGGCTTATAAAATCATGAGGGGAATAGATAAAGTGAATGACATGGGTCTTTTCCATAGGATGGTGAAGTTCAAAACTAAGGGATATAATTTTAAGTTGTGAGGAGAAAGATTTAAAGAACACATGATGGGCAACTTTTTTTTACTACTGAGAGTGGCTTGTGCATGGAATGAAGTATCAGAGAAAGTGGTGGATGCAGGAACAGTGACAATGTTTAATAAATATTTGGATAAGTTACATGAATAGGAAAAGTTTTGAGCGATATGGCCAAGCACAGGCAGGTGGGGTTAACTTAGTTTGGGAACATGTTTGGCATGGACTGGTTGGACTGAAGGGTCTGTTTCTAAGGCTCTTTGACCCTATGAAACTGTAACAAACAGAAACAGAAATTGCTGAAGAAACTCTGTGGAGATAAAAAGAAACAGAGTTAATGTTGAGCCTCTTCAAGGGAGGGGTCACAGGACTTAAAACGTGATTCAGTTTTCTCTCCACAGATGCTGCCAGACCTGCAGAGTTTCTCCAACAATCTCTGCTTTTGTTTGCTTCAGATCTTTAACAGCTGCAATTCTTCACTTTATTTTACAGGAAACACTCAGCCAGTTAAATTGTCAGCCACAGGAAAGGTATTGGAATCAATCATTAGGGAAATTATAACTATACACTTAAAATGTAAAAGTAATCAGGAAGAAGCAAATTGGTTTCTCAGATGGAAATTATGTTAAATCAATTTATTGAGGCTTTCTGGAGAAGTAACATTATTTATTGATAAAGGCACGGTGGTAGATCTACTGCACTTGAATTTCCAGAAGGGCATTTGTCAAGAACAAAGAAAACAAAGAACAGTACAGCGAAGAAACAAGCCTTTTGGCCCAAAAGGCTGTGTCGACAAATGATGCCTTTCTAAGCTATAAACATTTTGCTTTTGCAATTTTCCTATCCTCTATTCCCTGCCTGTTCATATATCTTTCATGATGCATCTTGAGCATTCTTAGTGCATCCACTGCTATCCCCTCATCTGGCAGCACATTCTAGGCAGTTACCATACTCTGTATAAAATCTTGCCTCTCAGCTTTCCTTTAAACTTACCTCCATTTGTCTTAAACCTATGTCCCCTAGGAATTGACTTTTCTACACTGGAAAAAAAAGACTCCAATTATCCTTTCTACCCATAGCTCTCATAACTTTATAAGCTTTTGTTCAGTGACCCCTCATCCTTCAAGGTCAACTGAAAACAAACAATGTTTATCCAATCTCTCCTAATAGCTAATACCGCCCAAACCGGGCAACATTCTGGTAAACTGCTTCTGTGACATCTCCAATGACTCCAATTCCTTCTGGTAGTGTGGCAACCAGAATTGTACACAATAAAGTTACCAAATAAAGAACATTACAGAAAATAAGAAAAAGTCGAGAAAAAACATGCTAGCACAGATAGAAGATCAGCTTGCTAGCAAAAAGCAGGGGGTATGCACAATTGACAGCAGTCTGATTGGCAGCATGTGACAAGTAGATTTCCACTCGGTCTCTGGTGAAACTCAGCACTAAAAATCTATATTAATGACTCAGATGAGGGGAGAGAAGGCATGGTAGTTAACTTCACAAATGCCAAGAAATAGTGGTAGGAAGGCTTACTTTTTGATTGTGCGCCTAAAACTCTGGCACTCAGAGTAAAATATAGGAAAATGTGAAGTTGTTCACTTAAGGAAGAATGAAGTTAGCATTCAGGTCAACATGTAATTATGAAGTGTAATGGGATGTTAGCCTTTACTAAGAGAGGAATTGAATATAAAAATAAGGATGCCATACTAGTTAATGTGCCATTGATGTGCCCATATCTTGAAAATTGAGAGCAATTTGGTCTCCGTATTTAAGGGTGTGTATAAAAGGGTTGCAGTTCACAGCAAGTTCACTAGACTGAAAGCTTGAATGCGCGAGTTTTCTTCTGAAGGTGGAACGGGTTGTTTGGATTTTTATTTCCCTGGTGTTACGATTAGTTTATCAGATCTTGCGGGTATGGCATGGTGAACAAGATGGATGTGGGAAAGATTTTTTTTCACGGGAATCATTCTAAAACTAAAGGACAATAAGGAATTATCCACTGAAAACTGAGTTGAGGAACTTTTATTTTCGTGCAATCTGAAGCTATTTGCTCCAAAAGATGTTGGACTTGGATCATTTTACATTTTCAAGGCAGACATAGGTACATCCTTGTTAGGTAATCTAATCAAAGGGTCTTGGCAAATGTAGTAGTTGAGGGTAAAGAGGAATGTGAATTTGAAACACAAATAGTTCAACCATGATTGTATTCCATAAATGAATAGTTGAATGTTCTACTTCTGATCCTATGTCTTATGTTTGTGCATTTATATTGTGACAAAATGTGCCTTCAAGAGGGAATTGTTCTATCCTGTTTGTCTGATGGGTATTGTTGTAAACCTGGCAGGGAGTAGTCTGCTGCATTAGAAGCATAGAAAATAGCCCCTTTAAAAACTTTAGTAAAAAGAAGTCAATCGGTGGAGACAGGCTTTTACACAGACCCAGGGTTTTAGCTTTTACTTTCAGTTGTTGAAGTTGGGGATTTTTGAAGTTGAAGCTGTTCAATACAGCTCTCTCTATCTGCTGCTGCTGCTGCAAAAGCTTGAGGCCTCTTTCTTTTGCTAGATTCATTCTGTCAATAGTACTTTCTCCGGGAATGGAGGAAGTTACAAGTGAGAGAAATCTTTTTGCTGAACTTGCCTTACCCAAGGGCGTGTTTGAGATTTTGCTACATTGTAACAGTTGATAAGTAGCAGTTAAAATATATATTACTTTGTTAAGTGTTTCTATATAATTAAAGATACTTTTTGTTTGTATTTTAACTGTTATGTAAGAATAAATTGTGTTTTGCTTAAAGCCTAGTAGTTTGACCAATCAAATCACATCTGGAACACAGCACCTTACACTTGCCTTCAAATAAGATAAAAGTTAGAGTGTAGGCTATCTACTTGAACTGTTTTGATGGGGCTTGATTTGGACCATAACGTGTAAAGAAATCTTAAATTGTCACAGAAACTTCAAAGTAATGAAAGCCAAAGAAAGGCCAGTGAGTTAGTTGTTTTGTGTGCCTTGTGGAGAGAAGGTAACAGTGAGACTGGTGAATATACGGAAAGTGACTGAAAGAAATTGCTTGCAAATGTACTAGTTCTGTAAAAAAAAGTTAAGATAAGAGCAATGATTCTCTAGAATTGAGCATCTGAGAAGCATGTTGCTTAGAAAAATGGTTTAATCTTTATTTTTGCTGTTTATGTTAAGATGTTTCCAAATTATGATACATTTAGCTTTGTTTTTTATTGTAATAAACTTATGCCACTTCATAAAAGTACATTAGCAGCCTCATGTGAATATCTTCAGTGACTAACCACCACAGTAACTGAATTGCAGAAATAAGAAGATAATGCTCTATCAAGCTGGGTTTCACTCTGGAATCTGATTCTTTCAATATTGTCGTCATCTGCAATCATAACAGAAGGGAGAATGGAGGTACTGAGTTACATCTTTGACAAGATTAGGACGTGAGAAGCACGCAGTAAGAGTGAGATGGAAGAGGCTGCCAGGACTTGTGAGACTGGATTTGAAACGAAGAAGGGAGTAAACAAAAATAAAACACATTCTGCAGCATGAAATGTTTATTTTAATAAAGTGCCATATGGCAGAATATGATAAACTTGACAGACAAGCGTATAACGTTTGTTGTAGCCGGGGAGCTCAGTGGAAATCAATGAATGCAGCAATATTCTTTTAAACAAATCTATTCTGAAATCAAGTGATGAACTTTGGTCAATCTGCAAATAGCAGATAACAGAGAAGGGTTTAGGAATAAATAGACAGTGAAATTAAACAGTCAAAGCCAAAGACAGATGTTAAATAAAAATTTTGAATGAACTTTTAATTGTACAGGCTTATTTTTCTCGGGAAAAAAAGATGATTCCTTAATTTATTGCTGCTGTGTTTGCCAAAACAAATCATTGCCCATGGGAATGATTTTAAACCAATCCTCTTTTGTTGTAACCATAAGATGAGAAAAGGCTGGTTGACCACAACACCAAAGAATGAGACGATATCCTAACCTCTACTCAGAGAACTCAGCTGGTGATTTTGAGCTCCCAGTTTATTAAAGAAAGGCAGAAAACATTCATTCAGAAATGTAAAAGTGCTTTAGCCACAAGTCCGTTAACTTACACTCTGGGAATATGAAGGATTTCAGCTGAAAGATGTGTTGCTATTTCATACAGATCACATTGCTTACAATAAACATCAGAGTGCTGCCATCTTGGCTTTAGGGTACAACATCTGAAGGGATTTTCCCAACAATATCAATCTTATTCTCTGTGCTCACACAAAGTATTAGAAGTGCTGAGGCGCAGCCCCAGTGAGAGAACTTTGACATCCACATGCGGGCCAGCTATCATTCTCTCACGGGACAGGACTCATTCCCCCACCACCCATACATCCAGAATTGCATGGGAGACATGACACATAACTGCCCTCCCTGTGAGATGCTGCAATTGATAGTCACACCCTCTCGTGGTATGTGAGATTACATCTGAAGAGTCCACAATGGAAGCCCAGCAGCCTTCCACATTTCAAACAGTAGCCAGGGATAAAGACTGTCAGAGCAACTGCAGATTACGAAGCAAGCTGACAGTAAAGGTTTGTACAAGAATGATTCAGACTTCCTAAATATTGACTGTAAGTCAATACATGAAGTTTGTTATTGCAGTATATTAATATCTTTCTGTAAATGTTATTGGTGTTGTTAAGAACAACATTCATGAACATTGACAAAAGGATAATGATCAGATGGTGAGTTTGAAATCAATGGTTACAAGGATGAACAAGTATTGCCTCATTCGAAAGGAAAGAGTGGGTCAGGTAACATTCTGGTGCGTGACTTGACCTCTGAGACTTCTGGCAGCTAAAAAGACTACTGGAAAGTCTTGTTCTTGCTCCTGTTCCTCTCAAAGCTTTTTCTTCTCGTGGTCCTTTCCTTCTCCATTTCTTCCAGCCTTGGTGGTAAGGTCTGGTCCCTCTGGCTAAATTATGGATCAGGAATTGAACTACCAGATATCTGGAGGTACAGTCAGCAGGTTCCTTTAGAACTCTAGAACAATCCTGACAGCAATACCATTGTTTGAGTGTGCTTTAATTTGTGGCACTTTTCATTAAGGAAGATCTAAGAACACCCATGAGCCATATATAAAGGGGTCATCTTCCATTTCCAAATAGCCAGCCGTACCCTTCATTCTAGTCGGAATAGAGATGAATTGGAGGATGACTTCAGGATGAATAAATTACATCAGCCAGGCAAACCCAGCATCATCCTCTGCTTCTATTTCTAAAGGATATGCATGTTTCGTTAAAAATGGTACTAGGTTAACCATATGACAAAACATAGCAACAGGAGTAGGCCATTCAGCCCATTGAGACTGCCTCACCACTTAAAATGATCATGGCTAATTACTTTGATGCCTTTTACACATATTCTCCCCATAATCCTTTGTACTACTGATAATCAAACATTTTTCAAACTCTACTTTGAATTTACTCAAAAGGTGATCTTCCACAGCCCTCTGAGGCACAGAATTCTGAAGATTCACTATCATTGGAATAAAAAAATTCCTCCTCATCTCAGTTCTAAATGTCTCTCAGTATTCCAGGAGCAGTCTGATCAAGCTACTATGCAACTGAAGCAACAGTTCATTATTCCTGTGCTCAAATCCTCTTATCATAAAGGCTGATGCTCTATTCACTTCTTAACAGTTTGCTGCACCAATATGTTAGCATTCAGTCACTTATTGGCAAGGACACTCCTCACTTGCCTGGATGAGTGCAGCTTCAAAAACACTCAAGAAGCTTGATGCCATCCAGAACAAAACAGCCCACTTGATTGGCACCACATCCACAAGCATCAATTCTCTCCATCATTGGTGCTCAGTAGCAGCAGTGTGTACTATCTCCAAAATGCACTGCAGAAATTCATCCAAGATGCACCTTCCAAACCGATGATCCCTTCCATCTAGAAGGACTAGGGTAACAGATAGATGGGAGCACTACCACTTGGAAGTTCCATTCCAAGTCACTCACCAGACTGACATGGAAACATATCACTGTTCCTTCACGGTCGTTGAGTCAAATTGCTGGAATTCCCTCCCTCATGTTGTTGTGGGTAAACCCACAGCAAGTGGACTCCAGCAGTTAAATAAGGCTGCTTACTGCCAGCTTGTGAAAGGCAACCAAGTACAGGCAATAAATGCTCATCACGCACCAAAAACAACATCCCCCAAATTAATAAAAATCATCCTCCCAAGTCTCCCAAGTACATCTGTTGTTTCTATCAAATTAGAAAACATCACATTTGCCCATATTATTCATCACTAAACCAGCCCAAATTCTCACAAAGATAATAAAATGTGAGGCTGGATGAACACAGCAGGCCAAGCAGCATCTCAGGAGCACAAAAGCTGACGTTTCGGGCCTAGACCCTTCATCAGAGAGGGGGATGGGGAGAGGGGACTGGAATAAATAGGGAGAGAGGGGGAGGCGGACCGAAGATGGAGAGAAAAGAAGGTAGGTGGAGAGAGTATAGGTGGGGAGGTAGGGAGGGGATAGGTCAGTCCAGGGAAGACGGACACGTCAAGGAGGTGGGATGAGGTTAGTACGTAGATGGAGGTGCGGCTTGGGGTGGGAGGAAGGGATGGGTGAGAGGAAGAACAGGTTAGGGAGGCAGAGACAGGTTGGACTGGTTTTGGGATGCAGTGGGTGGAGGGGAAGAGCTGGGCTGGTTGTGTGGTGCAGTGGGGGGAGGGGACGAACTGGGCTGGTTTAGGGATGCAGTGGGGGAAGGGGAGATTTTGAAACTGGTGAAGTCCACATTGATACCATTAGGCTGCAGGGTTCCCAAGCGGAATATGAGTTGCTGTTCCTGCAACCTTCGGGTGGCATCATTGTGGCACTGCAGAAGGCACAAAAATGCTTTACATCTTTCTCACAACACACACCCTGCTTAGCTTTGTATCATCTGCAAAGTTGGGCATATTATCTTTCGTCCCCATGTCCGAATCATTAATATATGTTGTGAATGGCTGTTCCCTATGTTACCCCACTAGTCAAATCCTGCCTACACAAGAATGACCAATTTATTTCTGTTTTCTGTCAGTTAGCCAATCTTTAATGCATAATCAGAAGTGAGGTAAAAACAGCACGATGAGTGCGCTGCCAGAGCAACGTCCCACCCAACCCATCCCACAGCCAGCCCTTGCTCCAAGTGTGACAGAGCCTATGGAAGTCACATCAGACCGTAAAGCCACCTACGGACTCACCCTGAGAGTGAAAAACAGTCTCATCTTTGTCCTTGTCTGTGAGGGACCATCAATAATGATGTTGAAGCATGTCAGTACATTCCCTCCTTATCCCATGTCTTTCATTTTGATAATTAAGCTTCTGTAAGGACTTTACAAAACTTTCTATACCACATCCATCGATTCCCACTTATCACAGAATCACTGAAGCATTGCAGCGCAGAAGAAGGCAATTCAGCCCTCATTCCTGCACCAGTTTGTTAAACGAGCATCATTAGCTAGCATCACTCTCCTGCTTTATCCCCATACCCCTGCACATTATTTTTGTCCCAATAATCATCTGAAGCCTCAACTGAAACTGCCACCACCTCAATTCCTGGCAGTGCATTTCAGTTAGCGCAGTTGGCTGGATGGCTGGTTTGTGATGTACAGTGATGTCAACAGTGCAGACTTAATTCCTATACTGGCTTCCATCATCATGAGTGTCCTGCCTTCTCAAACTTACCTCTTGCTTGACCTGTGGTGATCCTCAGATTCAGCCCACTTCCAGGTGTCATGGTGACTCAGTGGTTAGCACTGTTGCTTCACAGAGCCAAGGATTTGGGTTCAATTACACCATCGGGCAATTGTCTATGTGGAGTTTGCACGTTCTCCCTGTTTCTACACGAGTATCTTCCAGGTGTACTGGTTTTATCCCACGGTTCAAAGATGTGGAGGCTAGGTGGATTGACCATGCTGAATTTCCCATTGTATCCAGGGAAGTTTATGCTAGGTGGACCAGCCATGTGAAATGCAGGGGTACAGGGCTGGGTCTCAGTTGGATACTCTTCAGAGGATCAATCTGGACATGATGTGCCAAATGGCCTTCTTCCACCCTGCAGGGGCTCTATGAAAAAAAAATCTCTTTCTCATGGGACCATAATGAATTTGATCAGGAAGTAACAATAATGCACCTGCAGTGTGGTTAAATGCTCCTTTAACTATACTGCTGCAAGATCCTAACAGCGGATGGCACCATGGTATTTTGGTACATTTGCAACAAAGCAAATAAGGTGCTAAAGCAAAACAATTTCTCAAAAAGGGTCTTACATCTGTGGATTCTTATTTTTAAATGATAAGTTTCCTGCATACCTATTGAGACAAAAAATTTCTAATATGATGCTTGGCCCATTTCTGTCATTGGACATGTTCACGTAGATAAATTTATTGGTACCTTATGTGCCTATTTTATGTCTCATAAGATTTAATTTCTCAGCAATTTTACCAAACTGTATTCTACTATAGTGTAGAAATCTGAAATGTCTCTACATTATTCCACATAATATAGTCACATAGTAGCTTTTCAGGTCTACATCTTATCCGTGAATGGTCTTGGTAAAGGACAGCACAATGCTAATATTATTGGAAATCATTTATTAAATTCTCTCCAGCAAAGAGAGGCCATGGGGTAATGGATCTTACACTTTCTGTGTGCATTTTGAAATAAATACCCAAAAATTGAAAAGGAGAACATTGACTGGAATAGTTTCAATATTGAAAATTCAAACATGAAAACAGCCCACAGCAACTTGGTTGATTTCTTTTTTAAACCTGCTAAGTTTTAAATTGAATCTTTTCCTTCATCATTGATGTGATGATATTTGCATTCAAATTTCTATCAATGCCTTAAAATGCCTGAAGTGAATAATACAGTCATATCATACCAGTCCAATACTTTCTTGCCTTGTACGAGGGATGTGGATTTTGCCAGCAAAGCCAGAATTTATCTCCAGTTACTAATTACCCTGCAAAAATTGGTGGTGAGTTGCTTTCTTGCACCATTGTAGGACTTCAGACAACACCTACTGTGCTGTTAGCAAGAGTTCCAAGATTTTAACCCAAATGACAGTGAATGAACAGTCAAATAGTTCCAAGTCAGGGTGGCATGTATCTTAGAGGGAAATTGCAGCTGCTGCCAGCCCCATGCACTATTGTCCTCCTATGGTAGAGATCTTGGCTTTTGAAGACACTGTTGTAAGTGTGTTACTGCATTACATATTGTAGGTTTGGACAGTTTAGGAGAGTGGTCCAGGAAGTGGCTGATGAAATTCAACGTGAGCAAATGCGAAGTTTTGCACTTTGGAAAAAAGAATGCAGGCATGGACTATTTTCTAAACGGTGAGAAAATTCATAAAGCCAAAGTACAAAGGGTTCTGGGAATACTAGTCCAGCATTCTCTAAAGGTTAACTTACAGATTGAGCCCATGGTTAAGAAAGCGAATGCAATGTTGTCACTTATCTCAAGAGGGTTGGAAAATAAAAGCAGCGATGTGCTTTTGAGACTTTATAAAGCACTAGCTAGGCCCCATTTAGAATACTGTGCCCAATTTTGGGCCTCACACCTCAGAAAGGACATACTGGCACTGGAACATGTCCAGCGGAGATTCACACGGATGATCCCTGGAATGGTAGGCCTAACATATGATGAAGGGCTAAGGATCCTGGGATTGTATTCATTAGAGTTTAGAAGGTTGAGGGGAGATCTAATAGAAACTTACAAGATAATGTATGGTTTAGAAAGGGTGGACGCTGGAAGGTTGTTTCCGTTAGGTGGGGAGACTAGGACCTGTGGGCACAGCCTTAGAATTAGAGGAGGTAAATTTAAAACGGAAATAAGGAGACATTTCTTCAGCCAGAGAGTGGTGGGCCTGTGGAATTCATTGCCATGGACCTTAGTGGAGGCTGGGACGTTAAATGTCTTCAAAGCAGAGATTGCTAATTTCTTGATCTCGCAAGGAATTAAGGGCTATGGGGAGAGTGCGGGTAAGTGGAGTTGAAATGCCCATCAACCATGATTAAATGGCGAAGTGGACTCGATGGGCTGAATGGCCTTACTTCCACTCCAATGTCTTATGTCTTACAGTCTAGGTAGCACATACTGCTGCCATTATGCATTGCTGGTGAAGAGAGTGGACATTGAAATCAGTGAATGAAGTGCCAATGAAGTGAACTACTTTGAATGGTTTTGGCCTTCTTGGGTGTTGTTGAGCTGCACAGGCACTGGGTTGTCCATTAATTCTCCACTGACACATGATGTGATTGACTGCTTTGAATGATGTTATCTGAAGGAATAGTGTTGGACTGAACACTGCTTTCAGGAAAATTTCGTGAATTTTTAAAATTTGCCACCTTCAACAATACAACATTCTCTCTGTCCAGCACTTGAAAATTGGCATGATAAATTAGACTGTATGTGCCCATTTGTCAGGTAGAAATTGGAGTCACGAAGCACTACTTCTAAGCTTTAAGGATGATTGGATTGGTTCAAAGGAATTTACCAGCTGGCTAAAACGTAGGCTATGTCCCTTGCCTATTTAAATTGATTAATTATCAATTTCATTGTCAAGCAGGCCTAGAATCAGTGAGGAAAAGTATCTGTTTTGTATAAATGGGATTTCCATAGTTTGGATGCAGGATGGTGTACCTAGAAATTTATTTCAACTGTTGTTCTTCCTATTTCTACTCTCCCAAAACACAATCTATCTTCATTCCCCAATGTATCCCTGTAGCGTCTCCTGAACATAGTTCATACGATATTGGTTGCCAGATTATCACAACACATAAATTATGTTTGAAACCTTTGCAATAGATGGTGAAGAAAATCTTTTAGAATTCTGGAGGTGATACAGTCATCACAGAGAACTCAGCCTCCGTCACCGAGCTTTTGCAACTAGATTCTTGAAATTACGAATCCACATTGTTTATACAGCTGGTTCAATGGTGACACCCATCGTACAGATGGTGGGAACTTGGCAATTATCAAACTATTCAAATTCAGAGGTGGGTGTTTTTAATTGTAGTCATTACCACCTGCCATATTTGCACATGAATTATACCCGCCACTTGACAGTTCAACATCGGATATAATAAATGAAACTATTTAATCAGTGAACTTCTAAACTTATGGTGGATTGAATATCTGTGTCAGCTTCAGGACTTCAGATGCATTCTGATTTGTCTCAGTCTGATATTTGTGTTTCCAGCAGCCCTTTTGAAGAGCTGGGACCAGATAGAAAGACAGATAAAGACAGAAACTGCTATAGAAACCCCGCAGGTCTGGCAGCGTCTGTGGAATCATAGAATCCTAAAATCCTTACAGTGCAGATCTAGGCCATTTGGCCCTTTGAGGCTGCACTAACCCTCTGTAAAGCATTCCACACTATCTCCATAACTCGGCAATAACCATGGCTAATCAACATAGCCTGCACATCCATGAACACTAAGGGCAATTTATAGAACATAGAACAGTACAGCACAGTACAGACCCTTCGGCCCACGATGTTGTGCCGAACTTTTACCCTAATCCTAAGGTCTATCTAACCTCCACACCTACCTTATACTAGCATCCATATGCCTACCTATTAGCCGCTTAAACGCCCCTAATAAGGCCAACTCCACTACCCTCTCCACCAATGCTTTCCACAACCTGACCACTCTCTGAGTTACGAACCTACCTCTGACACCTCCCCTACATCTATCTCCATTCATTTTAAAACTATGCCCCCTCGTAATAGTTACCTCCACCCATGTAAAAAGTCTCTAGCTGTCCACTCTTTCTGTACCTCTGGTCATTTTGCACACCTCTATCAAGTCAACTCTCATCCTTTGTCATTCTAAAGAGAAAAGCCGTACCTCTCTCAACCTTTCCTCATAAGACCTTCCCTCCATTCCAGGCAACATCCTGGTAAATCTCCTCTGCACCTTTTTGAATGTTTCCATATCTTCCCTGTAATGAGGTGACCAGAACTGGACACAATACTCCAGATGTGGCTGAACCAGGCTTTTGAACAGCTGGAGTATAACTTCACAGCACTTGAACCCAGTCCCTCTATTAATGAAAGCTAACACACCACATGCCTTCTTAACAACTCTATCCACCTGGGTGGCAGCTTTCAGGGAACTGTGGACATGAACCCCAAGATCCCTCTGCTCCTCCAAACTGCCAAGAATCTTTCCATTAACCCTGTATTCTGCTTTTCAAGTTTGTCCTTCCAAAATGAATGACCCCATACTCTTCAGGGTTAAACTCCATCTGCCACTTCTCAGCCCAGCTCTGCATCCTATCAATGTCCCTATGTAACCTAGAACAGCTCTCCGCACTGTTCAACCCACCTTTGTATCATCCGCGAACTTACTAATCCACCTTTCCACTCCTTCATCCAAATCATTTAAAAACATCACAAATAGAAGATGACCTAGAACAGATCCTTGTGGTACACCACTCGTAACTGAACACCATGTTGAATATTTTCCATCCACTACCACCCTTAGGGTCAGCAAATTCTGAATCCAATATGCCACATTTCCCCTATCCCACACCTCCTTATCTTCTGCATGAGCCTACCAGGGGGAACCTTACCAAATGCCTTATTTAAATCCATGTTTACTACATCCATTGCTCCACCTTCATCCACGTGTTTGGTCACCTCTTCAAAGAATTCAATAAGGTTTGTGAGGCATGATCTGTCCCTCACAAATCCATGCTGATTATCATGAATCAAACTGTGCCTTTCCAAGTGATCATAAATCATATCTCTCAGAGCCCTTTCTATTAATTTGCCCACTATTGATGTAAGACTAGCTGGCCTGTAATTTCCAGTGTTATCCATATTCCCTCTTTTGAACAAGGGAATGATGTTTTCCTCTCTCCAATCTTTCAGCACTATACCTGTGGAAAGATCATCGCCAACTTAGCATGGCCAATCCACCTAGCCTATGCATCTTTGAGCTGTGGGGGGAAACTGGACAACCTGGTTTTGACTTCAATAACCATGAAGTGCTTCGAGGGACTGGTCATGGCTCACATCAACTCCAGTCTCCCAACCTGCCTTGATCCCCTGCAGTTTGCCTACTGACATAACAGATCCACAGAGAATGTCATATCCCCAGCCCTGAACTCATCCCCGGAACATCTGGAAAACAAAAGACTACAATGTCCCCTCCAGACCGATCTCAAAACTGCGTGACCTTGGTCTCAGCTCCACCCTCTGCAACTGGATCTTCAGCTTTCTGACCCATAGGCTGCAATCAGTGAGGATAGGTCACTGCATAATAAGAATCAACACCTATACACCTACAACTATGCTGCCACTTCCGAATGAAAGCCGTCGACATGTTCACCGAAGACACCACCATAGTGGGAAGGATATCTAAGAATGACCAGTCAAACTACAGATGGGAGATAGAGGGGTTAGTGGTGCAGTTCAATGTAAACAATCTGTTCCTCAATGTCGGCAAAACTAAAGAACTGATCGTTGATTTCAGAAAGAAAGAAGGTGGACATGGCCCATCCACATCAACTGAACTAAGGTCGAGAGTGTGACAGCATCAATTTCCTCAAAGTGACAATAACTGATGACCTGTCCTGGACTTCCATGTAATATGACAGTTAAGAAGGCACAACAATGCCTCTTGGTCATTAATCCCCTCAGGAAATTTGGCATGTCCATAATGTCCCTCATCAACTTCTACACTCGCGTCATTGAAAGCATACTGACTGGGTGCATACCAGCCAGATATGGCAACTGCTCTTCCAGGACCCGTAAGAAACTACAGAATGTGATGTGCACAGCCCAGACCATCACAGAGGCAAACCATCCATCCATGGACTCTGTTTACACAGCTCGCTGCCTTGGAATGGTGGCCAATACCATCAAAGACCTATCGCACTCCGGTAATGGTCTCCTACAACCTCTCTCATCAGGCAGATGTTAAGGAAGCCCGAACACACGCACAAGCAGGTTCAGGAACAGTTTCTTTCCAGCCACTATCAACCTGTTGAATAGACTGTAGCCTCAAACAATGTAACCTATGTGCCTCTAAGATTTTTGATCTGTACATCCTTTGCTTGCTGTGATTTGCCTGTACCACTCATAAACAAAGCTTTTTACTATATTTCAGTGCACATGACAATAAAGTCATTCAACCAATCAATCAACCAATTGTGGTATAGTGCTGAATTTTGTGAAATCAGCAGTGGACAGCTCTCTATGGCAGTCTCTTTCCACATTTAGATGGTATAATTGGCTTGGAGGGAATCCTGCAGGTGGTATAGTGTCCCTGTGTGTCTTCTCCCCATTCTAAACGTAAGTCATTGTGAATTTAAAAAGTTTACATTTTCCATGGCAACATCTTTACTAATCAGAGCCCACTTGCCCAAGCAATTTTTTAAAAAATCTTATACACTTCAATGTTGTTTTCCTTTTTAATACAAATTGTCCTGATGAGTTCAAGACAAAAAATTTTGACAAAGAATTTCATCAATATTCAAGTTCCGTCTGATTGAAATACTGTTAGCTATCACCACTGGACTGATACTGGAAGTACATGGTATGTTTTTTTTCCCACCATCACCTTCCCTTACCCTAATTCAAGTAACACTAACCAGTCTGGCAAACAATCACCTGCCAATGCACATTCCTGTATTGCTCCTCATCAGTTCATGTTTCCCATTCATCAATAGTCATGTAAAAAGGCAAACTGAATGGACAACATGGAGAAGTTATGATCCCAGCCAATTCCATTATCAAACAGCAGATGCCAGTATGGAACTTGACTTCATCACAAAATATTTTGTATTGCTTTGGATTCATCAAAAAAGTCCCTCACTGAAACTAAAACATGTAAAGCTGCAGGTTGTGGTTTCAACAATAAGACCAAATTTTATGAACAAAAGAAACAAAGGACACAATGAATAAACCAAACCATCTGTTTATACTATAAATTCAAAGATTTTTAAATGTAAAAGTCTAATCAAATTAACCCCTGATCACTTCTTCGTAAATTGAAAAGAAACAAAACAGCTTTTGTGTAACACCGTAAAGACCACTCTTATAAGCGTCTTTGAAAAACACGGTAGGTTTAAGTCATTTGTAACTTCAACTTTTAGCGTCTCAAGTTAAAGTAGTTTTTGTCAATGCAGACTTGGTGGGCCATAGGGTCTCTCCTGTACTGTATGATTCTATGATAAACTGTTCAAAGAAATCACCACGATGACACAAATACTTACAAGTTAGTGAATAATTTCAGACACATAGAGATACCAACAGTTACGAATTCAAAAACCAGAAAACCAAACTTATTAAAAATAACAATAATATATAATAGATAGCAAGGTGTAGAGCTGGATGAACACAGCAGGCCAAGCAGCATCAGAGGAGCAGGAAGGCTGATGTTTCGGGTCTGGGCCCTTTTTCAGAAATGGGGTAGGGGAAAGGGATTCTGAAATAAATAGAGAGACCGGGGGAGGCTGATGGAAGATGGAAAAAGTAGCAGATAGGTGGAGAGGTGACGGACAGATCAAGGGGGCGGGGATAGAGCCGGTAAAGGTAGGTGGGTAAAGTGTAGGTGGGTAGTTAGGGTGGGGGTAGGTCAGTTCAGGGAAGATGGACTGGTTAAGGGGGCGGGGATGAGGCTGGTAGGTAGGAGGTGGGCGTGGGGATTAAGGTGGGAGGAGCAGGTAGATGGGAGAAAGGATGGACAGGTTAGCGAGGCGGGGATGAGCTGGACTGGTTTTAGGATGGGGAGATTTTGAAGCTTGTGAAGTCCACATTGATACCATTGGGCTGCAGGGTTCCCAAGCGAAATATGAGGTGCTGTTCCTGCAAGCTTTGGGAGGCATCGTTCTGTCACTGGAGGAGGCCCAGGATGGACATGTCGTCTGAGGAATGGGAGGGGGAGTTGAAATGGTTCGCGACTGGGAGGTGCAGTTGTTTAGTGTGAACCAAGCGTAGGTGTTTCACAAAGTGGTCTCCAAGCCTCTGCTTGGTTTCTCCAATGTACCGGAGGCCACATCGGGAACAGCGGATACAGTATACCACATTAGCAGATGTGCAGGCGAACATCTGTTTGATGTGGAAGGTTTCCTTGGGGCCTGGGATGGCGGTGAGGGAGGAGGTATGGGGCAGGTGTAGCACTTCCTGCGGTTGCAGGGAAAAGCGCCAGTGTGGTGGGGCTGGAGAAGAGTGTGGAGCGGTCAAGGGAGTCATGGAGAGAGTAGTCCTTCCAGAAAGCAAACAAGGGTGGGGAGGGAAAAACATCTTCGGTAGTGGGGTCACATTGCTGATGGCGGAAGTGTCAGAGGATGATGTGTTGGATCCCGAGGTTGGTGGGGTGGTATGTGAGGACGAGGGGGATTCTGTTTTTGCTGTTATTGCGGGAAGGGGGTGTGAGGGATGAGTTGCGGGAAACATGACAGACACACTTAAGGGCATTTTCGACCACTGTGGAGGGGAAGTTGTGGTCCTTGAAAAATAAGGACATCATATGTAATACTTGTTTCATGTGATTCTCCTAAATAATTCTCCTCACCAGTTAACATTTTCTTATTCAGTCACGTACGTGTTGCACCTCCTTTAAGATCTATATCTGCATGGTGCAATCCCAGAGGCTGGAGTAGAGGAGGTTGAAAGATTCTCAAATTCCTGATATAGAAGTAAACTACTACAGATACTGGTAAATGTAAAAAGCTAAAAATACTCAGTATCTAGGCAGAGAACAACAGAGCTTATATTCTAGAGCATATCATTCTCCGACTTTTCATTGGAATGCTTCAAGTCCCTGCTCTGAATGCTGAGAAGATTGTGTACACAATCTCTGTGTAATCCTTAAGAACGTCTCAAATTCTATCTTAACTGCATCTGTTAGGGGCAGACTCAGTTCTCAGTTCCTAACATCAGTGATCAGGAAACTGTTGGAAAATATTCTGAGAAATAAAATTACTCTGTACTTGGAGAGGCATGATCTGATGAATGATAGCAAAGAAGGGCATATCTAACCAATTTGATTGAATTTTTGCATCAAAGATGACGAGTTGTAGAGGTGAGGGTAGTGCAGTTGATGTCGTCTGCGTGGATTTCAGTGAAACTTTTAACAAGCTCTCCTGGTAGGCTGTTTAAGAAGCTAAGATCTTGTGGTATCAAGTTTAATTTGATCTAGACATGATTAGTTAGTTCATAGATGGCATACGTTAGCATGGTGAATAGCAAAGAGGAAGGCCTTAGACTACGGGACAACAAAGATTGTGTGGTTAGATTGGCTGAACAGTGGCAATTGGACCTTAATCCTGATAAGTGTGAGATGCATTTTGAGAGGACAAACAAGGTAA
Source organism: Stegostoma tigrinum (assembly GCF_030684315.1). NCBI lineage: Eukaryota > Metazoa > Chordata > Chondrichthyes > Orectolobiformes > Stegostomatidae > Stegostoma > Stegostoma tigrinum. The sequence continues at coordinate 106,557,663 of NC_081358.1, read as the reverse complement.
GGGAGAACATGTTGGATAGTGGAACTTTAAGAAGTGCAAAGGATCACAGGGGTCTTGGTGTGCATGCCCATGGATCCTTGAACGCAACAAAACAGGCAGATAAGATGGCTAAGAAGGTATTTTGGATAATTTCTCCTATTCCTCAAGGCATTGAATATAGGGGTAAGGAGATTACAATGGAGCTGGAGTACTGCTGCAGGAATACAGCTAGAATACCATATGCAATTTCCTTGCCACACAATCAGAAAGGGGGCCCAGTTTTAAGGTAAGAGAAGGAACAGGATATTTAGAGTGAATATGCGGTTTTACTTTCCTGGTATGATTAGGCTGCGAAAACACTTGCTTCCCTCAACACAGAAGTGTAGCACAATGGTCCTATTCATCGCAGCTTGGTGACCTCCAGCCATGCCTTCTTTTTGACAAAAATAAGTTTCTTTCTCCTTTGATGAAGGTGATTATTTCTTTATGTCTGCTCATCACCCTCTGAAATACATCAAGGGAGGTATCATTGGCATAGAGAGCAACATTTGGTCGTCATCAATTTCTACTATTCAGCTTCCTACTCTCAGCTCAAACAAATGCCACCTTTGTCTTTTAGTTATTCTTTTACAGGATGCGGGCATCATTGACAATTAACACAGCCAGCATATATTGCCCATCTCTAATTACTCAATACAGTAGTTGAGTCACATGTACGCCAGAACAGGTAAGGGTCATAGGTTTCGCTTTCAGAAGGATACTAGTGAACCATATGGATATTTATGACAACTGATAGTAATTAGACAGTGTCTTTTGCTAGCTTTTTAATTCCAGATTTACTTTGATCCCAATTTTCACGGCCTACCACAGTGTAATTCAAATACACGTCTCAATAAGATAAGTTGGAGACTGTTGATTACCAGTCCATATATCTGAATATCTATACCTCCCCACGAACCACCACTTCCCTTTAAAGCCTGAAGTGAAAACTGTGCCAAACAAATGTATTCTCGCCACACATTGCCATGGAAGCTGCCACTTAAGACAGTAACAAAATAGCGACGAGCCCCCACCACAACACATCCCCCTGCCTTGATAATTATTTACAGATTCTCATTCAATATGGGACACAACATCTCAAGTGTCTTACTGGGACATTGAAGGCACTTTCTTCATAGCCATTCTTCATTACACATTTTGTTGCAAATCTTTGTACAATTCAAGCCTGTGTACAATTTGCTCGGATTCTGACTTTATGGGTTACTTGAACCAACCACCAAAGGACAACCAGCAAGACTGGATTGACCTTATATTTTCCACTCCATTCAGGCTTGGTTAAAATTACTCTATAAATCTGACAAGAAGAGTCACAGCAGAATATTATGCTTATGTAAATTATGCCAATAAAGTAGGGTGCACAGATGTAGCTGTTTATATGCATGGATGAGTCAGACCCAGCACATTAAATCAAGAGGACACTTGCAATTCATACCCTGTTGTGTCAAGTCATACACAGAACATATTGATTTAACACACACCATTTTTAACTCATGACATCAATAGCAGTGAGTATACATTTTTCTTGCCTACATAATACTTCCCTCTATCTGCAGGGAATCATCTGTCTTTAATAAGAAAGACATGCTTTCCTTGCAAAGATGCTATGATAAAACTCAAGTTGATTTTTACTTATGAATGGGTTGCAGGTGAAAATTTGAATCGTTTGCAACTTACGTGCGCATTCATTTCAATGATTTTAATCATGTTTAATAGCAATAAAAATTTGACACCACTGGTGGTTTGGGCTTGGGACATGGACATTGATGGGGTTACAGGGAGCTGGTTTCCCAACAAGTTTACATTTATACTGCATTATTCAAAGCTGTTTGTGAGTTCCTTTGGAAAAGGTTTGAGTGAAAGCACAACAATATGAATTCTGCAGATCTGAAATTTTAAAAAGCGTCAGAAAATCACAGAATTGTTACAGTGAAAAGGAGAATATTTGGCCAATGGTGCCAGCACTGGTTCTGTGTTAATGTGTTAACTTGGTACCAAACTCTTGTATTTTCCCCTCACCCAGCACATTGTTCCTATTTAAGTAAATATCCAATCCCTTCTTGATCACTTCAGTTGAACCTGCCGCTATATCATTTCCAGGCAGTGTACTCCATTCTCTAACTGCCTGCTGAGTGAAACAAGTTTATTTTTTCACCTGGCCTTAACTCCTTTGCAAATGTTTTAAATATGTGCCTTTTCAATCATCCTTTTAGAAGCAGAAACAGTTTCTCACTATCTTCTCTGTCTAGACAATCAACAATTCAGGAAATGTCTATCAAATCTTATCGAAGCTTTCTCCTCTGGAGGGAAAAATGTCAGAACATCTCAATTTTTCCTCATTGCCTAATTTCCCTAGTTTCTCCTGTACTTTTCCCGAACCACCCCTCCCCAAAACATAGTTATCTATCTTCTCCATTTTTCCCTCGTGCCCAGAATCATACACAATACACCAGCTGAAGTCTCGCCAGTGAATTCTACAAGTTCATCAAAACTTCACCATAACTTCCCCACTCTTGTATGCTATGCTCCTATTAATGAAGCAAAGAATACCACATGCTTTGCTAACAGTTCTCTCTGTCTGACCTGCCACGGTTATATAGCCCCAGTACAATCTCCTGAGAAAATCCACAACGATCCTTCTTCCAGCCCGTAAACCATTAGTCTCTGTTTCGTATCCCTCAGCCAATTTTGTAACTATATGCTAACTGCCCATTTGATCCCATGACCTATAACTTTCCTCATGTCTGTTTTATCGCATTGTTTCAAACTTATTTTGGAACATAGCAGGTCTGGCAACATCTCCAAAGACAGAGGCAAAGTTAACTTTTCAAACCCAAATCTGAAGAAGAGTAATTGAATGCGATATTTCTTCAGCACATTCCACTTTTATTTAAGTGAGTGACCAGACATTTCTATGTGCTGGTACTTAATTGATTTGAATGTCATCAAATATACTAACAAGGTTGCATCATTTTCTTGACAACAAAAGATCTGACTATCTCGATCACATGTCACTAAGGCAGAGGATATTTTTCATGGATATATTTGAAAAGAAATATGCAAAGGAGAACCAAACAGTTACGATTGAAAGTCAGCAATGTTTGGGTGAGTGGGTGGTCAGACAATGTCATGAAAAACATGATAAATTGGACAATGAGGAAAAGACAATCCTTCCTAATACTGGGAATGAGATAGAAAAGGTTGACAAACCCAAGGGGTTGAAACTAGCATTGGACCCACCTCCTCTATCAACAATGGCTCAGGTCCAGTATTAGCATCTGGTGTCCAAAACAAAATGACAGCGATAATTTAAACTAACTATACTAAATTCAGTGTTAACTCTGGGAGGCTTTAATATGTGCTTTGGAGAGATGACATGCTGTTCATCAAGTGTACATTGAGCTTTACTGGAGCAGCGCAGGAGGAGAGAATGGACAATTTATTGCTCAGGTATTTTCGGGGACCTGATCTAAGTTAGGCTCAGTAATCCATATCAGCCTCAGAGACTGATGAAAACTGTAAATTTACCAGCAAACGGTTAATGCTGAACTTCTCAGAGCTATAGAACTAACCTGGATACATGAAGTTGTGATGCAGATCATCTGTCTAATTCACTGAATTGGCTTAGGGCAACATGATTCATTTTTCAGTACTACTCAACCTGAAATATTAGACCTTTTTCTTGCTCAATTTGATAGGAATGGAGTGGAGGGAAAATGGGAAAAAGGCATGAAATTGGCACTAGATGATTGAACCTGTTCAGGCACGATGGGCTGAATGGCCTCCTGCTCCGTAACAGTTCTGTGATTTTGTGTCAGGAAGGTTTATAGCATGGAAAAGATCCTGAGCCAATCTTGTCCGTGATAGTTGTCAAGTAACCGTTTAATCTAGTCTCATTTTCCAGATCTTGGCCCAAAACCTTGTATGCTATGTGCTTATCTAAAATATTCTTAAATTTGTGATATTTCCAATCTCGACCACCCTTCCAGACTGTAGGTTCCAGCTATTCTCACCCTTTGGAATAAAATAATCTCCTCTAAATTCCATTTAAATCTCTTGTCCCTTGCCTTAAATCTATGTAGATTACTCACCCTTCCACTCAGGGGAAATTACTCAAAAGAAGCCACCCTTTCCCTGCGCCACATAATTTTGCTTTTTTTTAAATGTCTGCCATTGCACTTCTATTGACCTATTCCCGAACAAAATTTACAGTTTACTTTAGCTCAGTTTGTTTTCATGCCATCATAAATGCTCTTATTTAGATCTAACAGACTAGTCTTGGACCAAGTCCTTTATCTTTCTCTCTCAATCCAAATGTAAAATTTGTGATAACATTATCACTGTGATCTTGGGCATTCACTATGAGGCCACTGGTTAGTCCTATCTCAGTGTTCAAAGTCACGTCAAGTATAGCCTGCTCTCTCGCTTGTTCCATAGCGTGATGCTCTATGGATTTATGGAAACATCCTATGATCTCTTCCTATTCACTATATTTGGCCATGCCAGTTTCCAATCTGCATGCTGATTAACATCTCTATGATTCTCACCATAGTTTTCTGAGAAGTTCCTATTACTTTTTTTCTCTATATTTCATTCTGCTGTGTGGTGAATCATTAGTCACCTTTGCCTCTCAAGTGGCTCCTTATCATTATCATTTATCTTTATTCAACCACTTCTGTATTCTGCTTCCTGGACTAAAGTCAGTTCTCCCTCCTGTGTCATTGTCATCATTAATAAACACTCCAGCATATTTTCTTAACTTATTGTCATTCCTAAATGTTTTGTACATTCAATATTCAAGAACCTTTTTTAACTGTAGAAAGTTGGATAAATGCAATGAAAAGAAAGATTCAAGTGTCTTTAAAAGATTGAAGCAATGTTGACAAGAGTTCAGCAGATAAACAAAAAGAGACATTATGAAGCAACAACATGGCTTACTTGCCAAAAGGGAGGAGAGTATTGTCTGTGTTGCTTGCAAGTAATGCATTCCCAAGGGATGCTTTTGTTTTACATGTTTGAAATAAATCTGTTAAAACGCATTTATTGATCTTGTAAAAAGTTGCAAAACGTATTTGCTTCAGTTAATCATGGGTAATTTAAGGTCAGTTTGAAGACATTCATGAGCTGGCACTGTTGTCATAGAGATGATTGGAACTTAGAGGCTTCTCTAGTTTCAATTTACATGGAGAGTTTTGTTGAGAGAATTAGGAACACTTTGCTTCTTGGGTAGTTTGCAGTTTGCTAAGAAAAGATCGCGAAAAGGTAGTTGATAATTAGATAGACCTGCAATGTTATCAGAGTAGAATAAAACTAACATCCTCATTAGTCATACAGCGTGTGGGTGAGAATTTATTTCAAAGCGAACAAGATCTGGAGTGCTGCCTAGTTTGAAACTGACGGAATAATCCATAGGGGGTCCTCTAGAGAATTTCATGGCAACGTCAGCAACAAACAGATAAGCTTGAATGGATTACATAAATAACCGGAACAAGGAACAGTCAAGCACAGTCAAGACATAGCAAATGGAAATTTTACCTCTGAGAATAACAAAAGCTGAAGAATATTCTCCCAAGGGCTGTGGCACACTTATGGGAGGCCCCTACTGAACGTAGAGTAGTACAGTTCCTGTGCCGAGCTTGATGTTATTCTAAACTAATCTCATATGCCTGCACATTGTCTGTATCCCTTCTATTCCCTGCCCGTATATGTGTCTGTCTGGATGCCTCCTAAATATTGTTATCGTATATGCTTCTACCACCATTCCTTGCAGCGTGTTCCAGACACCTATCAGCTTCTGTGAAAAGCAGAACTTGCCTCTCACATCTCCCTTAAGCTTTCCCCACTCAGCTGAAACCTATGGCCCCCAATATTTGATACGTCCACCTTGCGGAAAAGGTCCACTCTATTCATGCCTCTCATAAATAAGTTTAAGATTGATGCATCCTGTAAGACAATTTTTGGAATAAGTAAGAAGTAAATCACAGTCCTAGCCATAGTAATAAAACACATCATTAAGTTAATAAGACTTGTCTTTTTCTTTAATTCTTTAATATACAAGAAATTATTTTTAAAGGAAAAGTGAAATATTGTCTAATTCTATTGTGTAAAATGAGTAATTTGGATTGCTCTTTCAATATTAATGGCATCCAATTGGATTGTAACAGTATGATGTACTCCTGGGCACTAAATTACTTAACGAAATAAAATAGACAGTGAGAAAGCTGATTGTTCTTGACAACTTATGTTAACATTTATCTTTCATATCAGAGGTTATCCTATTTTCATGCATTTGGTGTTCTTGATTCCTTTATTCCACCTCCCTTCATCAAAACAACTTGCTTGTTCTTCAACATGACAAAATTTTACTTCAATCACAAACATCAGAAAAAGCCTTACAACTCCTATCGGTTTTCCATCCTAGGTCTACTACTTTTAATCTTAAAACTTTGTTTTCCTTACTCCTTCATATTTGAGCCCCAATGGAATGATGCTTTTTTTATCAACTCTATCCTTCTCTCTTCATGATAAATCAAGTTATTATTTCCTCTGTTCTCGCTCAGTATAACCAGCTAGAGCAGGGTTGCTTGGGTGCCTAGCAAACAGATGGTGTTGTTTTAAGACCAGAAAATATGTTGAATTGAATAGTGCATAACTGTACTCCCCAGTGATTTTGGACAGTCTCAATTCATTACTCAGCTTAATGCAGTGAGTCAGGAATCAGATCTTTGAAGCAGGGAGATAGCTATTCACTGACAAGAAACTGTTCGAGCAGCATATGTGGAGGAGTAAAATGTTCCAAACTGCTTCACATTGGTAAAGTCAGTGTGCAAGCTAGACTTAGACAACAGGGCTTTGCACATTGAACGCTAGATTTACAGCAGATTCACTTGCTTCAGCCAGGTCTGTTCATTGCAATAGGGACTTCAATTAACTTCTTTTCAATTTTGCTTCTGGGATACAGTGAAGCCTGACGGAAGTCAATAGAAAGATGGGGCATTAGAGGATGGCCAATTAGCTGCCACCCATTTTTCACACTGTTGTGATTAATAGCAACATTTGTCGTTCTGTAATTGAATGAACTATTTATACATTTGGAGATAATGAACTAATTGTACTAGCATTAGACTGTTAATCCAGAGATCCAGGTAATATTCTGGGGACCTGGGTTCAAATCTCACAATAGTCAGTTGTGAAGTTTGCATTAAAGAAAAGGCTAGAATTAAAAATCTAATGATGACCATGAAACCGTTCTTGATTGTTGGGGAAAAGTCCGATCTGGTTCATATACGTCCTTTAGGGAAGCAAATTGCTGGCTTTACCTGGTCTGGCCTATTTCTAGCTCCAGAACTATTGCAACATGACTGATTCTTAACTGCAATTGGAGATGGGCAACAAATGCTGGCATAGCCTATGAGGCCCACATCCCATAAATACACTTAAACAAAAAAAAATTAGAGAAAACCATTAAGTCAAAGTAGACCTTATGGTAAAACGGAACAAAGCTGGACCTGGTATAAAATTCACAAAAGGTTTTTAGATAGCGTATTCAAAACCCATGGCCACTTCCATCAGGAGCAATAAGGGCAGCAGATACAGGGAACACCACCATGTGCAAATTCCCCTCTAAGACGCTCAACACCTTGACTTGGAGATAGATTACAGATCCTTCACTGTCACTGGGTCAAAATGGATTGTAATGGTTTCAAGAAGGCAGCTCATCACTACCTTCTCTGAAGGCAACTAGGGTTGGGTGGACACGGTCAAAAATCACACAACACTAGGTCATAGCCCAACAGGTTTATTTCAAAGCACAAGCTTTCAGAGCCTTACTCATTCTTCACCTGTTAGTGAGAGAGGTATTGGCAGACACAGCATTGATAAGTAAAAGATCAAATGGGTCTGGGCAACAGCGTCACTTCAACTTTAGCTGTCTAATCTAAAATAGTCAAAGTTCCTGGGAATTATTTTAAAATCATTGTTTTCACATTTTATATATTTTAGTTATGGATACTTTCATGGTTTTTATGGTAAATGAAACTCAATAAACCAGGATGTATTAAACAAACCTGAAATGTTGTTAAATCTGTTTAAAACATCCTGATCAGTGGTGCAAACCTTTGATCTTTTGCTTATAAATTTTGCGTCTGATACTACCTCTGTCACTGACATCTGAAGAAGGAGAGAGACTCCGAAAGCTTGTGTCTTCAAATAAACTGCTTTGGACTATAACCTGGTGGCATGTGATTTCTGACTGAGTTAATAATAAGCATTGCAAAAAGGTATATAATTATCAATTTACCCATAGTCTGAGTCCACCTTTTGTTGTTAGGAAGAGCTTTATCAGATCTCAAATGGCTCCATAATTGAGCAAGTGTAATAACTTGGGGGTGTCTCCTGAGGTTGTGTCAAGCATGCTGAAAGTGCACCTTGTGTCCTGTTCAAACATCAACACCAAACATGGCAATAAAGGTTAATCCACTGGGCAGTTTTTACCAACATGAAAATTCACACCAATGCAAACTACAAGCCCGTGTTAGATGTGAGGTAACCCAAAATGAGATTAGTTAAGTTATACGACATATAACACTTAAGTTTAATTTGGCTCTGGACAACAGTGTAGCTTCAACTGATGTAAAGTTGTCAAAGTTCCTGGGAATTCTTTTAAAATGTTTGTTTTCGCAGTTTATTTTGAGTTGTTTATATGCTTAATTAAGGACACTTTCATGGTTTTCATGCTAAGTGAAGCTCAGAAAACCAGTATAAAGTGCAAATCTGCATTGTGAATTACAAAACAACTTTTGACCAGATGAACATGGAAAGGCCATTGGAAATGTTGGAGATGATCAGAGTTAATGGGAGAGATAAAATACGGATTGTGGTTCTGTACAGAGTACACCATTTGATGAAAATGAATCTGGTTTAATCAGCTGAAACGTGAAGCTAAGAGTTTACTGTTGCCATTGTTCTTGGCAGCATATCTGGATGTCAGCAAAAATAAAGCAGATGAAGCACAGAAGAGTGTCAATGTTGAAGACCAATTGATGAACATGAGGGATTTGCAAATGACCAGGTCTCAGCAGAAGTTATATAAATACTAATGGGTCAAATGAATGTAGCGCAGAGAGCTTATGGGATGAAAATTCATGTAAAAAAGAAGGTTATGAAGACTTGTAGAAAAGCACGTGGAAAAAGAGGCTAAGATAAATGGCCAACAGCTGGAACAGGGATCATATTTTAGAAATGTTTCACAAACTATGTATTAAATTTCTCTGAAAGTCATTTGGACCAATGGTCCTGTCAGTGATTTTTTCTAAGTGCGCTGTCAGAGCTAAAGTAAGATACAAGCATACAGTAGAATGGCCTTTTAAATGAGATAAAATAATAGAATGGCAGCATGTTTACTAATCTATGCCTTGCTCTGAATTATACTTGTTGTGAAGTGCATTACATCCTTTATTTTTCAATTTAAACATTATTACCCATCCTTTTCAATGATATTATGATCCACATCTGCTCAGTTTGTGCCTCTATGTTGTGTCAAAAAATGTGCAGGTTCGGTGGATTGGCCGCGCTAAATTTCCCATAGTGCCCAGAGGTTAGGTGATTAGCCATGGGAAACACAGGGTGGCAGCAATAGGGTGGGGTTTGGGTTTGGGAGGGATGCACTTCAGAGAGTCAGTACAGAGTCAATGGGCTAAAAGGCCTGTTTCCACAGTGTAGGGATTCTATGAGTCTACATTGTCTCTACAGATAATGGCACAACAAACAAAACCCACATGAAACACATCTGCGCTACAAACCTACTGAAAAAGAAGCAGTTCGGAAGTAAAATTAAAGATGTTACTAAGCATGTATTAAGTCGCTCCAAGACAGATATTGTTTCTGGAAAGGAGGAACTTGTTCCGATTTATGGTTTCAATTTTGGCGTGCCCTCAAACACATTAATTTTACTACCAAGATAATGGGAACTGCAGATGCTGGAGAATTCAAAGATAATAAAATGTGAGGCTGGATGAACACAGCAGGCCTAGCAGCATCTCAAGAGCACAAAAGCAGGGTCTAGGCCAGAAACGTCAGCTTTTGTGCTCCTGAGATGCTGCTTGGCCTGCTGTGTTCATCCAGCTTCACACTTTGTTATCTTAAATTAACTACCGAGTTCAAATTCCTTCATTGCCAGTTACCTTATCACAAACCAGTTTCCATTGGCCCTGACAGCATGTTGAGCAGATCTGGTTCAAGTGTATTGTGGAACATCGAATAACTTGACAGATTTTCATGTGCCTTGCAAACGGCTCATAGTATTGCATAGTCTGAAGTCAAATCCTTGTGTGCTTATATGTAAACCTTTCATAGGGCCTGGAGTAGGACATACTCAACAAATGTAATTTCATTAACAAAATGTATGCTGGGTTCAATGAAGGCTCCAACGTTATACATATAGGACTTGCTACTACATATGATCAGACAGCCATGCTCAAAGGCAAGTTGCAAAGGTGCTGTTTGGACTTGTCAACCTGTGTTGTGACATAAATGATAGAATTTGTCCTCATGGATCACTGCATCAACTAATACATGAACCACTTAACACACAAAAAAGTGATCACAAAGTGTGGAGCTGGATGAACACAGCAGGCCAAGCAGCATCTCAAGCGCACAAAAGCTGATGTTTCGGGCCTAGAGATGTCCCTTTACACCCTACTCTATTTTTGCCCAACTCTGAACAATATAAATTAGCCAGTTGTTGCGTGAGCTTTTGTATTCAGCTCTGAACGAATTTTACAGTGAAGGTAAGTCCACTTTTTTGAAGATCATACAAGACCTATATTTTAAGACCATCAACATTTCTTGCATATTGCTAGCTGATTTACCAGCAGGCCACTCAAAGAAGCCAGAGCCATTTGCATTATGTTACCATATCATGGTGATCTGGATGTGTCACTGCTGTCTGAATCTGTGTTCATTAAACTCACAAACTCATGAAGTTGAGTTCAGCTTCAGACACAATGTGTGCCCAAGTAGATGACATTGCCATGGGAGTGCCATTCAGACTAGCCTATGAAAACATCCTTTTCTGAGTACAACTTTCATGGAATGACCACTAACGTCTTACCCCGTACACATTTCTGATAACGTAGATGATACAGTTGCAAGATTTAAATCTGCAGCTGCCTGCACTAAAAAAATCTCTTTACACAACTTAATGAACTCCATTCTGTGCTCAAATTTACCATTGAAATGGAGCAATCAAACGAGCTTCCCTTCTTCAGAGTATTAGCTGAAACATCTACTGATGGGTTCACAAATACTAACTACCAAAAGCCAAGTTCATTGATCAATAAAGACTTTGGGGACTCTTACAGTCCCAAGGGCTACAAGATCAGTCTTATTTACAAGCTTGTGAATAGGGTCTGACCTGTCTGTACACCACGCAAGTGTGTTGCCGTGATAGGGGATGTCAAAGCAGCCCTGTGTGATAACAGATATCCTGATCAAATTACCACTCATAGAATACTATAGAAATACATGAGGGGGCCTATATCAATCACTTTTGGTCCTGAGCAGCACTCATTTTACCTCATATTGTACTGGAAGGGGGAAATGCCTGAAAAGTGTAAACGACAGTTGAAGCTAACTGTCTCACACAACTGCTATGCAATAAATCTACAAGTGATTTTTCTCCACTAACACGATGTTGCCATCAATCTAAAAATACACTTTGTCTCCCATGCCTGAGCCTTCTGAAGAAGGGTCCCTAGACTTGACACGAACTTTTTCTTTCTCTCTCCACAGATGTTGTCAGGCCGGCTGAATTTCTCCAGCAATTTCTGTATTTGTTAGTCATATGAGAAATGTAATGTATGAATTCTGGTGACAGCACGATACCAACTATGTAGGTTACACATCCCAATGTGGACCACATCAAACAATCTATCCTATTATCCAAGATAATGAAATGTGATGCTGGATGAACATAGCAGGCCCAGCAGCATCTCAGGAGCACAGAAGCTGATGTTTCGGGCCTAGACCCTTCATCAGAGAGGGGGATGGGGTGAGGGTTCTGGAATAAATAGGGAGAGAGGGGGAGGCGGACCGAAGATGGAAAGAACAGAAGATAGGTGAAGAGGAGAGTATATGTGGGGAGGTAGGGAGAGGATAGGTCAGTCCAGGAAAGACGGACAGGTCAAGGAGGTGGGATGAGGTTAGTAGGTAGGAGATGGAGGTGCAGCTTGGGGTGGGAGGAAGGGATGGGTGAGAGGAAGAACAGGTTAGGGAGGCAGAGACAGGTTGGACTGGTTTTGGGATGCAGTGGGTGGAGGGGAAGAGTTGGGCTGTTTGTGTGGTGCAGTGGCAGGAGGGGACGAACTGGGCTGGTTTTGGGATGCGGTGGGGGAACTCTCTCCATGACTCCCTTGTTGGCTCCACACTGCCCTCCAACACCACCACACCCGGCACCTTCCCCTGCAACCGCAGGAAATGTACACTTGCCCCCACACCTGCTCCCTCACCCCTATCCCAGGCCCCAAGATGACTTTCCACATTAAGCAGAGGTTCACCTGCATATCTGCCAATGTGGTATACTGCATCCACTGTACCCGGTGTGGCTTCCTCTACATTGGGGAAACCAAGCGGATGCTTGGGGACCGCTTTGCAGAACACCTCTGCTCGGTTCGCAATAAACAACTGCACCTCCCAGTCGCAAACCATTTCCACTCCCCCTCCCATTCTTTAGATGACATGTCCATCATGGGCCTCCTGCAGTGCCACAATGATGCCACCCGAAGGTTGCAGGAACAGCAACTCATATTCTGCTTGGGAACCCTGCAGCCCAATGGTATCAATGTGGACTTCACCAGTTTCAAAATCTCCCCTTCCCCCACCGCATCCCAAAACCAGCCCAGTTCGTCCCCTCCCCCCACTGCACCACACAACCAGCCCAGCTCTTCCCCTCCACCCACTGCATCCCAAAACCAGTTCAACCTGTCTCTGCCTCCCTAACCTGTTCTTCCTCTCACCCATCCCTTCCTCCCACCTCAAGCCGCACCTCCATCTCCTACTTACTAACCTCATCCCACCTCCTTGACCTGTCCGTCTTCCCTGGACTGACCTATCCCCTCCCTACCTCCCCACCTATACTCTCCTCTCCACCTATCTCCTTTTCTCTCCATCTTCGGTCCGCCTCCCCCTCTCTCCCTATTTATTCCAGAACCCTCACCCCATCCCCCTCTCTGATGAAGGGTCTAGGCCCGAAACGTCAGCTTTTGTGCCCCTGAGATGCTGCTGGGCCTGCTGTGTTCATCCAGCCTCACATTTCATTATCTTGGATTCTCCAGCATCTGCAGTTCCCATTATCACTATCCTATTGTCCACTTGCAGCATGCGGTTTGTCAATTATGTTCAACCAGCCTTTATTTGCAAGCCACAGAAAATTGTATCCACTAGTAAATATGATGCAGTTATTTTAAATCATTTATGAAATAATCCAGTCTCTGCTAAGAGTTATATTGGAAACCAACAAAAGAACCTAAGCAGCCAGGCTCATACTGTGATGCATGTTTGGGCAAAAAGAATACTCATTAAAACAAAAGGATTCATGGAGACATTCAATCTGTGTTACAGCCGCTTGGTATCACACTGAGTGATCAGAATCTAACAGCCTGGTCTGAGAAACTTTTATGAAAACTCAGGTTGACTGACTTTGCTGCATCTTCAATGATGGCTCAACTGATTTTCACCCTCTACTTATACAGTATGAAATGGTGTCCACTTCCTTTTTAAGTCTGTTTTAAGCATGCCAGTTGTTATTAATACAAGACGAAAAGCTTTAACCCCGTGTCGTCTTTTAGCACTTAAAATGCTGGAAGCACTCAGCATGTGAGAATGAATGGTTCTGGACCCGCCTCAATGCCAAAACAGCACTTTGCAATGTAATAAATTACATTCTGTGTGATTATGATTTGGGCAAAACTTTCTTCCCTTACTCAATCTGTCTGCAGCATTTGACAGAATTGACCATATCATCCTGCTCCAACACTGCTCTATTGCCATCCAGTATTCTCACTTGGATCCATTCTTATCTATCTAACCGTAGCCGGAAAATCACTTGAAATGTCATACTTACCTGCTTCCATACCATTACTTCTGATGACCCCTTTGCCAGGGATCCATTCTTGGCCCCCTCCTATTTTTCATCAACATGCTGCCTTTTCAAACACAATTTGAAAGCAAAATATTATTTTTTGCATGTATGTTGATGACACCCAGCTCTAGCTCACCACCATCTCTCTTCAATCCTCTGTTCTATCTCAGTTATTAGACAGCTCATCGGACATCCAATATTTGAAGGCGGCAACTTACCTCAGTTGAATATTGTTAAAATGGAAGCCAGTGGTTCCTAACCTCACCTCAACCTCCATTTCCAAGCTATCAACTCTTTCCCTCTCCCTGGAAAAAGTCATATGAAGTCAATATGCTTTACAACATTTGGTCCTAAAATAGTTTCAGACCTCAAATTTTTTCCATCTTTCAGGCTCTCATTTTCCACTCCTGTATTGTTACTCAGCTTCCAACTGGGTGTGCTCATCTGTTGCTAAGAAATTTGTCAGGTGCAATTGTTAGATGTGACTATTTCAATGCAGTTTTGGCTGGTTATTCAAATTCTACCATCTGTAGATTTGAGGCCACTCAAAACTCTGAAACCTGCATCTTTACTCACTCCCACTTCCCTTACCATTCCTTTGCACACTGGCATATTTTTGTCTCCTGGTCAAGTATCACCTTATTTGAACACTCGCATCCTCGTTTTCAAAACCCTCCATGACCTTGCCATTTCCACTCACCTACCCCACTTCAATTCCACAATCCTCCAAGATATTTGTGCTTCTTTAATTCTGGACTCGTCTGCATTCCCAATCACAATTGCCCCATCATTGACAGCTGCTCCTTCAGTATTCCAGGCTCAATCATTACATGTGTCCTTGTATTTTCCTTACTTCACTCCTGAAGTTACTTCTTAAGATCCACATTTTGAACAAGTTTTTGATCATCTGACGTAAAATGTTCTTCTTTATCTCTGTGTCAAAGTTTTGGTTTATAATGCAGTGCTTTTGTTTCATCAGGCTCTGAGTGCTAAATAATCTTAAATTAAAATGCTAACAACCATGACACATGAACTATTTCTCTATCCACAGATTCTGTCTTCCCACTGAGTATTTCAGTATATCCATGTTTTAGAATAGAATTCCTACAGTGTGGAAACAGGCCCCTTGGCCAAACAAGCCCATATTGATCCTCAACGCATCTCACCCAGACCCATCCCCCGATAATCCACCTAACCTACGCATCCCTGAATACCATGGGTAATATAGCATGACCAATCCACCTAGCCTGCACATCTTTGGACTTTGGGAGGAAACTGGGTCTCTCGGAGGAAACCCATGAAGACACAGGAGAACGTGTAAACTCCACGCAGACAGTCGCCTGAGGGCGGAAACAAACTCAAGATTCCTAGCACTGTGAAGTAGCAGAGCTAAAACCACTGAGACACTGTGCTGCAGGAATTGTTGTCAAATGCATGGTAAATGAAATTCTGTACAATGTTGATAAATGTGAAGTTATCCACTTTGGTAGCAAAACCAGGAAAACAATTTACTATCCGAATGGTGATTGCTTGGGAAAAGAAAAAGTGCAATGAGGCCTGGATGTCATTGTACACTTTTTGCTCAATGTAAGCATGTAAGTGCAGCAGGCAGTGAAGAATGAAAATGGGATGTATTTTTCATAGTGAGAGGATGTGCAGATTAGATGGATTGGCCATGCTAAATTGCCCATAGTGTGTAGTGCAGGAGATGCAAAGATAAGGGTAGGGGGTGTCTGGGTGGGCTGCTCTTCAGAGGTTTGGTGGATGTGAGTTTGCTCGCTGAGCTGGAAGGTTAGTTTTCAGACATTTCGTCAACTTTTTTTTTATTTGAAAAAATATACTTTATTCATAAGATGTACAAAAAATAAAACATATTTATACACCTACCCAGTCATGCAAGCCGCTCCGGGTTACCCAGGGGGTACATACATCAACTAAAGGAAAAAAAACAAACAAAGAAGAAAATAAAACAAAGCAAAGAAAATACCCCGGCAGTTGTCACCCCGCACAGTCCCAGTTGGCTCCCTGACCAGTTGGGGAAGGCGCCAGCTGGGCCCAGGTGCCAGATAGGGCCCTTTTTTCTATTCTGGATGAGGGGTTTCATACGGTGGTCTTTCCCCACCACGCCTTGGCGGCAGCTGCCCCAAGCTTTAGCGCGTCCCTCAGCACGTAGTCCTGGACCTTGGAGTGCGCCAGTCTGCAACATTCGGTCGGGGTCAGTTCTTTCAGCTGGCAGACCAGCAAGTTGCGGGCAGACCAAAGAGCATCTTTCACCACATTGATGGTCCTCCAGGTGTAGTTGATGTTGGTCTCAGTGTGCATCCCGGGAAACAGCCCGTAGAGCACGGAGTCCCGTGTCACGGAGCTGCTCGGGACGAACCTCGACAAATACCACTGCATCCCCCTCCAGACCTCCTGCGAATAGGCACACTCCAGAAGGAGGTGATCGACAGTCTCGTCCCCCCCGCAGCCACCTTGAGGGCAGCGTGCGGTGGTGCAGAGATTCCGGGCATGCATAAAGGATCTCACTGGTAGAGCCCCTCTCACCGCCAGCCAAGCAATGTCCTTGTGCTTGTTTGAAAGTTCTGGCGATGAGGCATTCTGCCAAACAACTTTGGCAACTACTCGGTCCAACTGCTCGGAGCGTTCCGCGGCAACGAGGCCAGGTCCATCCTTCGCAACACCGGGGACAGGTAGAACCTCAGTAAGTAGTGACACTTGGTGTTTGCGTACTGAGGATCTACGCACAGCTTGATGCAGCCGCACACAAAGGTAGCCGTCAGGGCGAGGGTGGCGTTCGGTACGCCCTTTCCCCCATTCTCCAGATCTTTGTACATGGTGTCCCTGCGGACCCGGTCCATCCTCGACCCCCAAATGAAGTGGAAGATGGCCCAGGTGACCGCAGCGGCGCAGGTCCAGGGAATAGGCCAGGCCTGCGCCACATACAACAGGACCGAAAGCCCCTCGCACCCAACAACCAGGTTCTTACCCGCGATGGAGAGGGACCGGAGCATCCACCTGCCCAGCTTCTGCTTCAATTTGGTGATACGCTCCTCCCAATTCTTAGTGCACGCCCCAGCTCCACCGAACCAAACACCCAGCACCTTCAGGTAGTCTGTCCTGATGGTGAAGGGGATGAAGGAGCAGTCGTCCCAGTTCCCGAAGAACATGACCTCGCTCTTGCCCCTATTGACTTTGGCACCCGAGGCCAGTTCAAACTGGCCGCAGATGTCCAACAGTCTACTCACCGACCAACGATCGGTGCAGAAGACGGCGACATCGTCCATGTACAGGGAGGTCTTGACCTGAAGGCCTCCGCTGCCTGGAATAGTCACGCCCTTCAGGCTCACGTCCTTC
Organism: Stegostoma tigrinum; assembly: GCF_030684315.1. Lineage (NCBI taxonomy): Eukaryota > Metazoa > Chordata > Chondrichthyes > Orectolobiformes > Stegostomatidae > Stegostoma > Stegostoma tigrinum. The sequence continues at coordinate 106,540,133 of NC_081358.1, read as the reverse complement.
CTGATGGAGGCGGCGAAGGGCTCCACACAGCACATGAACAAGGCAGGAGAGAGCGGGCAGCCCTGCCTGACTCCAGATCTGACGGGAAAACTGTCCAATTCCCACCCGTTGATCGAGACTGCGCTAACGATGTTGGCGTAGAGCAGCCGGATCCAATTGCGGATGCCATCCCCGAACCCCAATTTGGAGAGGATGTCCCTCATGTAAGCATGAGAGACCCTGTCGAAGGCGTTCTCCTGGTCCAGGCTGATGAGGCAGGTGTCCACCCGCCTGTCCTGTACGTAGGCGATCGTATCCCTGATGAGCGCGAGGCTCTCAGCGATCTTCCTGCCCGGCACAGCACAGGTTTGGTCAGGGTGAATCACTGACTCCAGGACAGACCTGACCCGGTTGGCAATGACCTTGTCCAGGATTTTGTAGTCCACATTCAATCGTGAAATGGGACGCCAATTCTTAATTTCTTCCCTCTCCGCCTTCCTCTTGTAAATGAGGGTGACGATGTCCTTTCTCATGGACTTGCACATTTCCCCGGCCCGAAGCGCACGATCGTACACCTCCAGCAGGTCCTGGCCGACCAGATCCCACAGAGCGGAATACAGCTCGACCGGTAAGCCGTCGCTCCCAGGAGTCCTATTCCTCTCCAAGGACTTGAGGGCTCTGGTCAGCTCATCCAGGGATATCGGCCGGTCCAGCCACTCCCTCGTGCCATCGTCTAAGACCTCCGTGATAGACCACAGGAACGACTCGGTGGCCGTGCTGTCCGTGGGCTTCGCGTCGTACAGTCCGGCATAGAAGGATCTGCTGATCCTCAAAATGTCGGGTCGAGACGACGTCACCGAGCCGTCGTCCTCCTTCAGCTGGCTAAGCACAGAGCTCTCTTTGTGCACCTTCTGAAAGAAGAAACGTGAGCACGTCTCGTCCTGCTCCACGGAGCGGACCCTGGACCGGAAGATTATCCTGGAGGCCTCCGCGGCGAAGACCGAGGCTTGCTGGCCCCTCACCTCGCGGAGGTCCTCCGTGACATCAACCCCCATCAACTGAAGAAGGAGCAGGTTCTGCACCCTTTTCTGGAGTCACGACAGCTTTCCCTGCCTCTCTCTCACCTTCCAAACACCCTTGAGGACAAAGAACCTTTTGATGTTCTCCTTCACTGTCTCCCACCAGTTGCCCGGAGACTCAAAGGGGGGTTTCACGGTTCTCCAACCGGTGTACACCCTCTTAAGCTCCTTGACGTTCGCTGGGGTCAACAGAGTCGTGTTGAGCTTCCACGTCCCCTTGCCGGCCGGCTGGTCGTCCTGTAAGTGACAGTCGGCCAGCAGGAGGCAGTGGTCAGAGAAGAACACCGGCTTGACGCCGGTGGACCTGACCGAGAACACCCGTGACACAAACAGGAAGTCTATCCTTGAGCGAATAGACCCGTCTGGCCGCGACCAGGTGTACCTCCGCTGCGCTCCATCTGCAGGGGTGCTGAAGACGTCAAGCAGCTTGACGTCCTTCACCATGCCCATCAGGAATCTGGACGTGACATCCAGTTGACTCCCCCCACCCGCTGTCCCTACGCCGGATCTGCCATCTGCATCGATGATGCAGTTGAAGTCTCCGCCTAGGATGACTGGCCTGGACGTAGCCAGCAGGGGTGGAAGCCGCTGCAGGACGGCCAACCGCTCATTCCGTACCGTTGGGGCGTACACGTTGATCAGCCTCAGGGGAGCGTTCCTGTAGGTGATGTCAGCCACTAGGAGGCGCCCCCCCCCCCACCACCTCCTGAACTTGAGAGATGGTGAAGTCGCGCCCCCACAGCAGAATAGCCAGGCCCGAGGAGCGACAGTCGTTACCCCCCGACCGGATCGAAGGCCCACAGGTCCAGGTGCCGGACCATTTCCTGTACCTGCCAAGGTGCAGTATCCCGCACTCCTGCGGAAACAGGAGGTCCGCCTTGATGGTGGTCAGGTAGGCCAACGTGGACACACATCTTGCGGTGGACTTGACGCTGCGCACATTAATGCTCGCAACTCGTACCCCCATTGTGAGCAGTGACCGCAGTACCCTCCCCAAGTCCAAGGTCCACCCCCTCCATCTGTCCCTGCATGCCCATTGCCCGGGCTAACTGCTGGACACTCTCCGGGCTCAGGAAACCGTCCGTGCTGCCTTCCGGGTGGCATCCCCCCTTCGGGGGTGCGGAGGCAGGAGGGTCCGGCTCTGGGTCAGGCTGGGATGCACTGTTTCCTCCTTCCCGCCTGGAAGTTCCGGGGGGCCCTCCAGTGCCCCAGCGGCACTTGACTGGGTGTCGGAGGGAGCCTCGGGACGCCTCCCGTCACCTGGAAGCGTGGTGCTGCTTTGGTTCTCCGTCGAGATCTATAACTTCTGCTTCGGGTGGGCTCTCTCCGAATCCCCCTCGTCAGAGGAGCTCTTATAGCCCCCCTGTAGCTGCCTCTTCCCGCCTGATGGTTGCGGTTCCTGGGCCCGTCGATGCACCTTCCTCCTCACTTTCCGGACCGTCGTCCACTCCCCTGGGTCGCCTGTCGCTGCCTCCATCGACTCCAGGTTGTCGGGGGTGGGGAGCAAAGCCTGCAGGGGCGCTTTGCTGGCCTCGGGCCCATCCTCCTGGGCTGGGCCCTCCTGCACGACCTGGCCCTCCTGCACATTAGTGGGGTCCTTGCAGGGCCCTGGTGCCTTCCTCTCCTCCGGGGTGGGGGGCGCTGACCCCACGTTGCCCCTGCCGGCGACCTGGGCGTAGGTGGTACCCCGCTGCGGGCATGCCCTATAGAGGTGGCCCGCTTCCCCGCAAAGGTTGCAGCGTTTCTCTTGTGGGCAATCCTTTGCAAGGTGTTCCTCCCCCCTGCAGTTCCTGCAGATGGTGGCTTTGCAGTCGGCCGCCACGTGACCTGACCTACCACAGGCATGGCAGACTTTAGGTTGCCCTGCGTAGGTCAGGTAGCCCTTGCTCCCGCCGATCGCGAAGCTGGACAGTAGGTGTACGACGTTCCCGTCCGTGCCCATCCTCAGTGTCACCTTGACCTGCCTCTTACTGGTCCAGATGCCAAAGGGGTCCATGATGTCAGTTAGGTCCCCTTCCACCTTCACGTACATTCCAAGGAAGGCCAGGACATCAGCTGCTGGCACATGCGGGTTGTACATGAGTACAGTCACCATACGGCTCCTCTGCGCTGGCATCACAAACAGCGGGACAGTGGTCAATACAGAGAGGGGGCCCTCACCTCCTTTCTCCTTGAAAACCTCCAGGAAGCGCTCGCAAAGCTTGGCACTCCTGAAGGTCACATCGTAAAAACCTCCTCCGGGGAAATCCTGCAGGCAGTAAATGTCCGCAGCAGCAAACCCTCAACAGTCCAACAGGACCCTCTTCACGAAGAAGGTGCGGTCCACAGGTGCACCTTCATCCACCTTCTTTACGGAAACACGGATGGTGTTCCAGACCCCCTGACCTGGGCGACGAGCACTTGCCGCAGCCATCGTTGCAGGTTGGCTGCTCCCCTGAACCAGTGTTAGGATCCACCGGTTGCAAGGGTGCACAGCCAACCCGCCGTCTTCCTTTCACCTCCAACACAGCATTCTACTCCTCTCGGTCCACAGGAGAGTGGGTCTTTATTTTGTTCCAGATGTAAGCTGGTTCACTGAGCTTGAAGGTTTGTTCCCAGATGTTTCGTCACCATTCTAGGTAACATCATCAGTAAGCCTCCGACAAAGCGCTGGTGTTATGTCCCACTTTCTATTTATCTGGTTAGGTTTCCTTGGGTTGGTGATGTCATTTCCTGCATTGGTGATGTCATTTCCTGCATTCGTGATGTCATTTCCTGTTCTTTTCCTCAGAGGATGGTAGATTGGCTCCAAATCAATGTGTTTGTTGATAGAGTTTCGGTTGGAATGCCTGCTTCTTGGAATTCTCGTGCGTGTCTCTGTTTGGCTTGTCCTTGGATGGATGTGTTGTCCCAATCAAAGTGGTGTCCTTCCTCATCTGTATGTAAGGATACGAGTGATAGTGGGTCATGTCGTTTTGTGGCTAGTTGATGTTCATGTATCCTGGTGGCTAGCTTTCTGCCTGTTTGTCCAATGTAGTGTTTGTCACAGTTTTGCAAGGTATTTTGTAGATGACGTTTGTTTAGCTTGTTGTCTGTATAGGGTCTTTTAAGTTCATTAGCTGCTGTCTTAGTGTGTTTGTGGGTTTGTGGGCTACCCTGATGCCAATCGGGTACCCAATGAACACAGTCTACCGATTTCTCAGCAACAAACCAAAAGAAACAGACAAAACGGGCCCAGAAACCATAACCGCTCTCCCCTACATCAAAGACATTTCCAAAATGACTGCCAGACTACTCGGACCACTTGGCATCAGGGTAGCCCACAAACCCACAAACACACTAAAACAGCAGCTAATGAACTTAAAAGACCCTATACAGACAACAAGCAAAACCAACGTCATCTACAAAATACCTTGCAAAAACTGTGACAAACACTACATTGGACAAACAGGCAGAAAGCTAGCCACCAGGGCACATGAACATCAACTAGCCACAAAACGACATGACCCACTATCACTCGTATCCTTACATACAGATGAGGAAGGACACCACTTTGATTGGGGCAACACATCCATCCTAGGACAAGCCAAACAGAGACACGCACGAGAATTCCTAGAAGCATGGCATTCCAACCGGAACTCCATCAACAAACACATTGATTTGGAGCCAATCTACCATCCCCTGAGAAAAAGAACAGGAAATGACATCACCAACACAGGAAATGACATCACCAACCCAAGGAAACCTAAACAGATAAATAGAAAGTGGGACATAACACTAGCGCTTCATCGGAGACTCACTGATGATGTTATCTAGAATGCTGACGAAACGTCTGAAAACTAACATTACAGCTCAGCGTGCAAACTCACATCCAGAAACTCAGCCTGAGCTACAAATCTTCTCAAAACTCTCAGAGGTTTGGTGTTGACTCAATGGGCCGAATGATCTACTTCCACACTGTAAGGATTCTAGGAGTTCTACGATTTTTCCTGTACAGAAACACAAATGTCTGCTGCTGTCGGTGAGGCTACATCTGGAGCACTATGTGTTGGTTCAGTCATGTTCTCCAAGGAAGAATGTTCTGGCTGTGGAGAGAGTGCAACAAAGGTTCACCAGACTGGCTTAACATGACTGACATGGAAAGGCAGACTGGACTGGTTAGGTCTATGCTCACTGGTGTTTAGTAGAGTGAGGAAGGATCTCATACAAACCTAAAAAATTTGAAAAGGACTACTCAGGATAAATTCAAAATGGATGTTCCCAATAAATGTGGAGCCAAGAACAAGGTGTCAGAAGATAGTGAATTGGGATATACCAATTAGGACTGAGATAAGGAGAAATTTCTTCATCCAGAAAGTGGTAAACCTGTGGAATTATTAACGTCACAAGGTGGGTATGGCCAAAATGTTTTCAATAAGGAGTTAAATATAGTTCTTTAAGCTAAAGGCACCAAAGGGTATTGGAAGAAAACAGGAGCAGGTTACTGAAATAGATGACCAACCATGATAATCTGGAATGGTGGGACAGTCTCAAATGGCTGAATGGCCTACTCCTCCTCCTATTTTCCATTTTTGTACAATATGACAATTTAACATCTTCGATTGATTATATTTCAATATCTTTATTTGTTTCTTCCTGATTGTTCTCTCCATGGGAGCCACCTGCCCTGCCAAATTTTCTATTTTTTTAATTTTTATTTCAGATTTTCAGTATGTGCAGTATTTGGCTTCTATTTTCCCATGGTGCTATTAACCTATTGAGCATACTTCTTAATGCAGGTCAATTGTACTGAACTTCAGTGCATCTAATCTAATTCTATTCACAGTACTGGATGCTCCAGAAAACTATTTTCCCAAGTTGCTAGTTTCAGCAAAGTATACAAGCATAAGGGAAGTGATGATAGGAAGTGAGGGAGAAAAAAACATCCTTAATTCCTAGTGCTTCCCACAACACAGAATTCCAAATAACTAAATTACTCATTTGCAGAACAGTGGTAGTGCTCCTGCCTCTGAGTTCGAGGCCTGGGTTTAAATCTCGCCTGCTTCAAAGGTGTGTCACAACTTCACAGGTGCCACTTCACCTGATGGAGAAGTAGCGCTGTGAAAACTTGTGATTTCAAATAAACCTGTTGAACTGTAATTGGGGAGTTGTGTGACTTCTGACAACTTCGAAAACAAGTCAATTAAAAATAATATCACCACATTGCATAGCCGTCACTACTTATGTCACTGAAAAATAGAGTTCCCACATTTATACAGCTGTATGCGGGTATTTAACTCAACCAAAGCAAAGTGACCATTGTCTATTTCCATTATAAAAGTGTCTTTGCACCACACTAAACATATATTGCTGACAGAAACATGTGTTCAGTTCATTGTTTGTATCTTATTCAGGAATGCACTTGTATGCTCCATCACATCTCTCGTGCAAGGCCATAAGTTGACCTACAGTAACAAGCATGCTCATGAGGTAAATATCACCATGTTAAGGTCAGTTATCTTTTGGACTGGATACTCTTTAAGTAGTGTGGGGTTCGAATTCAACAGTGACTTGTTATTAATAATTTTAAACAACCCTTTTCATATTTGATATGCCTGGAATGTGTGGGAATTACGTTCACCCCTTCTAGTTCAGAGGTAGAGGCACAAACATTGTGCTGCAAGACCTACAGGGTGATTTGTTACAATTATATTCAACAGGAAAAATGCTAACCAAAATCATTCAACTCATACAGTGAAGAAATTATATTTATATTACTGCATCCACTACAAATGGTGACAACTTTATATCAGTGTTAAACTTTTGGAAGCAAAGCATTGAAGGGTTAATATAGTCAACTGTTAGGAAGATGTAAGAAATGTCAGGTCAATCACGAGAGGGATAGTATACCATTTTCACAATGACAGAGAAGGCTTTCCACTTTCGGTGTCCTTTTTAACTAGATATGATAGCATTGATACCTGAATCATGTGTGGAAATATATGCAAAATGCATATCATTCTTATTTACAACTTAATGCTTGAATTTAATTCTTATGTTTGAACTTGATATTTTCCTCTTTTGCTCTGCCAAGCGTTGGATTGTTCACCCACTAATAGGGAACGTGAGCTGGGATTAGACCATCGTGAGACAGGTTAGTTTTACCCTACTGATGATGTGTTGTTGCAATAGCAATAGCTGTTGCAAAACGATGTGATGCAATATGATTATGATTTGATACAATGGGGCTGTGCTCAATATTCTGATCAAATTGGTTGGAATGTGTATATTCACACTGTATGTAAACTACAGAATGTATACTACATTCTGAATGAAATTTCTAACTGACAATGAGGTAAGAAAGCATACGTACTGTAATCTGAAGCCCACTAGAAATAGAATTAGGCTGCCTGAGCTCTGTATCCAGCAGAAAAAGGGAGAGATAATAGGAACTGCAGATGCTGGAGAATCTGAGATATCAAGGTGTGGAGCTGGATGAACACAGCAGACCGAGCAGCATCTCAGGAGCAGGAAAGTTGACGTTTCGGGCCTAGATCCTTCATCAGAAAAATCATCAGAAAAAGGGAGAGTCGGTTTCAATTTTGGCTGAATTTAAAAGACATTTTCAAGGAAGAATGGACACAAAATGAATAGACTTCACATGTAACAATCTCCTAATCCAGTGTACTTTCCTTTAACTATGTATTTTGAAGCAATAAATTCATTCAATAAAAATGCTTTAGGGAGTTCATAACGTACTCAGCAAGTGACAGCATGACACTGTCATATTCTTGAGCTCATCTTACTGCTAAAGAAATTTGCTGAGGTAAGGAAAATGTTGAGCTAAACCTTATGTGCTTTTGGCTATGTAGGATTTGTTGACTAGGGTTTCTCAGCACAAGGCTTAGCAAATATCTTCACTGCATCTTACCAAACTCGCTTCATTAACAACCCGGCCAGCTCTCTCACCTAATTCCAGCTATATTCGATCACTCACCATTCCTCACTGGATATCACCTGAAAGGCCAACATCCCTGGCACCAGTAGCATCTTTAAACACTGCTCTACTCCTGGACAAGCTCTGGTAATCTTGCTTTGCCCTTCACTGGCAGTGTCATGGCACAGCAGTCACATAGTCACACTGCTTGTGGATTATAGCTGATTTAAGAGACACTCACAAAGACAAGAGATAATGGGAACTGCAGATGCTGGAGAATCCAAGATAACAAAGTGTGAAGCTGGATGAACACAGCAGGCCAAGCAGCATTTCAGGAGCACAAAAGCTGGCGTTTCTGGCCCCGAAACATCAGCTTTTGTGCTCCTGAGATGCTGCTTGGCCTGCTGTGTTCATCCAGCTTCACACTTTGTTATCTTTAACTCAAAAAGACAACCTTAGTCACTGTTTAAGCACTGGGCCACACAGCTTATCTGTTCTTAGCTACTTTCTGTCTCTGTCCCAGATGCAGGCCCATGGTTTGCCATTGTCCATTTGGGGAATTTCACAGACGGACAAGCAATTGGACAGTTCTGACAATTCCAAACACAACCTGTTATGTAAGGTCAGCAAAAGTAAAAGCAAACAAAATGGATAGAAGCTGCAGTTCATCAGCAAAATGAAAACAAATACTGCCATCATGATCAACGATTATTTTATAGACTGCCCACTGCACCTGGCTGTCATTTACTGGAACTGGGTGTCAATCAAGTCCTGGCTGGCTGTAGCGCTCAAAATAGTGGAACTGTGTCGTCCACAGGAAGATTTTCCTCAATGTCCCTTGTCCACTTCCTCCTCCTGCTCAGAAGATTGTTCCCACTTTCTCCACATCTTTCATATTGTCATGTCATCTTCTGCAATTGTACAGAGCATAACAAGTCAAGGTGATAGAGCACACTCTGTCCAGATGTTACTGAAGGGACATCTTGCTGCAAACCAGCGAAACATATCTTCATCAGTCCCATTATCTGTACCAGCCACGGCTTTAGCCAAAGCATGAGCAGCAGTGACCCTGTGGCCTATACCATCCAGGGGTTGCACAATGTTATTATCAGCCCTCGTCACACTGGGGGGGCTTTGCACCTCAGTAATTAGCGTTGTAAGTGCTGGGCCCTCAAATGTACCAGAATGTAGGGATCATGCAGCTGTCCAGGATAGTGATCACAGCTCACCTGAATATTAATGAAATGGAATCCCTTCCAGTTGATGAACTTTGTTATGCTGTGATATAACCCGCTCAGTGTCATGTGTGTATAGTTGTTGACACCCTGTACCCGGTAGAAATCAGTTAAGTTTCCAACTGCAGCACTGACCTCATCACGGGGAAACAAAATGAACTGCTATGATCTTGCACAAGTGGCATCGGTCACTATCCCAATGTATTTCTGGAAGTACAATTGAGAGATCCCACATAGATTTCCTATCGTTCCCTGGAAGGAGTCACACACATTGAATGTTCAGAAGACAATGGCCTTTCACTCTTAGATAATAAAATGTGAGGCTGGATGAACACAGCAGGCCAAGCAGCATCTCAGGAGCACAAAAGCTGACGTTTCGGGCCTAGACCCGTCATCAGAGAGGGGGATGGGGAGAGGGAACTGGAATAAATAGGGAGAGAGGGGGAGGCGGACTGAAGATGGAGAGAAAAGAAGATAGGTGGAGAGGAGAGTATAGGTGGGGAGGTAGGGAGGGGATAGGTCAGTCCAGGGAAGATGGACAGGTCAAGGAGGTGGGATGAGGTTAGTAGGTAGATGGGGGTGCGGCTTGGGGTGGGAGGAAGGGATGGGTGAGAGGAAGAACTGGTTAGGGAGGCAGAGACAGTTTGGACTGGTTTTGGGATGCAGTGGGTGGGGGGGGGAAGAGCTGGGCTGGTTGTGTGGTGCAGTGGGGGGAGGGGACGAACTGGGCTGGTTTAGGGATGCAGTAGGGGAAGGGGAGATTTTGAAACTGGTGAAGTCCACATTGATACCATTGGGCTGCAGGGTTCCCACGCGGAATATGAGTTGCTGTTCCTGCAACCTTCGGGTGGCATCATTGTGGCAGTGCAGGAGGCCCATGATGGACATGTCATCTAGAGAATGGGAGGGGGAGTGGAAATGGTTTGCGACTGGGAGGTGCAGTTGTTTGTTGCGAACTGAGCGGAGGTGTTCTGCAAAGCGGTCCCCAAGCCTCCGCTTAGTTTCCCCAATGTAGAGGAAGCCGCACCGGGTACAGTGGATGCAGTATACCATATTGGCAGATGTGCAGGTGAACCTCTGCTTAACGTGGAATGTCATCTTGGGGCCTGGGATAGGGATGAGGGAGGAGGTGTGGGGGCAAGTGTAGCATTTTCTGCGGTTGCAGGGGAAGGTGCCGGGTGTGGTGGGGTTGGAGGGCAGTGTGGAGCGAACAAGTGAGTCACGGAGAGAGTGGTCTCTCCGGAAAGCAGACAGTGGTGGGGATGGAAAAATGTCTTGGGTGGTGGGGTCGGATTGTAAATGGCGGAAGTGTCGGAGGATGATGCGTTGTATCCGGAGGTTGGTAGGGTGGTGTGTGAGAACGAGGGGGATCCTTCTCCCAGACCTGTAAAGGACCTCTGCTGTTTTTCATCCTCCGCAGGATCCACAGACTGAATACCCAGTTTCACTCAGCTTTACTGGACACCAAAAATCGTAAGTACAACCAACTCACGGGCCCCTGCCACCCACAAGAGGATTCCTGCGCCTCCCAAATCCCGATTCTGCCCCTGCCCCTCCCCCACCATGCACCCGCCGCCATTGACCATGAGGACACGGCCGGAGACCCCACCGATGACGTCACATCCGCCTCCGCCGGCCACAGAACTTCCGGAACCGCTGCTGCAGTCACCACCTCCACGTCCAGGTACAACACCCAACACACCACCCTCACCGCAGCTGCTGCCGCCCACCCCGATCCTCCAACCGCCGACGGAACCCTGCCCACGGCCGACGGAACCCCGCCCACGGCCAACAGAACCCCGCCCACGGCCGACGACCTCATCGCTCCGCCCACAACCTCCACAGCCAGCAACCCCAGAGAAGACAGCTACACTGAGCCCTGCCGCATCTTCACCATCCCCCCAGACCTCCCACTGACTGAGGACGAACGGTCAGTCCTTAGCAAGGGGCTCACCTTTGTCCCCCTACAACCACACATCAACGAATACCAGTCACGGTTGGACATAGAGCAGTTTTTCCGCCGTCTTTGCCTCCATGCCTACTTCTTCAACCGGGAACCTAACCCTCCTTCCACTGACCCCTTCACCCGCTTCCAACACAAGTCCTCCTCCTGGACACCACCCCCAGGCCTCCTACCCTCCCTCGACCACTTCATCTCCAACTGCTGTCGAGACATTAACCGCCTCAACCTCTCCACCCCTCTCACCCACTCCAACCTCTCCCCCGCAGACCGGGCAGCCCTCCGCTCCCTCCGCTCCAACCCCAACCTCACCATCAAACCCGCAGACAAGGGTGGCGCAGTGGCAGTATGGCGCACTGACCTCTACATCGCCGAGGCCAGACGCCAACTCTCCGACACCACTTCCTACCGCCCCCTCGATCATGACCCCACACCCGAGCACCAAACCATCATCTCCGACACCATTCATGACCTCATCACCTCAGGGGACCTCCCACCCACAGCCTCCAACCACATTGCTCCCCAACCCCGCACGCCCCATTTCTATCTCCTTCCCAAAATCCACAAACCTGCCTGCCCTGGTCGACTCATCGTCTCAGCCTGCTCCTGCTCCACCGAACTCATCTCCACCTATCTGGACTCCATTTTCTCCCCTTTAGTCCAGGAACTCCCCACCTACGCCCATGACACCACCCACGCCCTCCACCTCCTCCAGGACTTCCAATTCCCTGTCCCCCAACACCTCATATTCACCATGGACATCCAGTCCCTGTACACCTGCATTCCGCATGGAGATGGCCTCAAGACCCTCCGCTTCTTCCTGTCCCGCAGGCCCGACCAGTCCCCCTCCACCGACACTCTCATCCGCCTAGCTGAACCCGTCCTCAACAACTTCTCTTTTGACTCCTCCCACTTCCTACAGACTAAGGGGGTGGCCATGGGCACCCGCATGGGCCCCAGCTATGCCTGCCTCTTTGTAGGTTACGTCCCTCTTCCGCACCTACACGGGCCCCAAACCCCACCTCTTCCTCCGGTACATTGATGACTGTATCGGCGCCGCCTCTTGCTCCCCAGAGGAGCTCGAACAGTAAATCCACTTCATCAACACCTTCCACCTCAACCTTCAGTTCACCTGGGCCATCTCCAGCACATCCCTCACCTTCCTGGACCTCTCAGTCTCCTTCTCAGGCAACCAGCTTGTAACTGATGTCCATTTCAAGCCCACCGACTCACACAGCTACCTAGAATACACCTCCTCCCACCCACCCTCCTGCAAAAATTCCATCCCCTATTCCCAATTCCTCCGCCTCCGCCGCATCTGCTCCCACGATAAGACATTCCACTCCCGCACATCCCAGATGTCCAAGTTCTTTAAGGACCGCAACTTCCCCCCCACAGTCATCGAGAGCGCCCTTGACCGCGTCTCCCGTATTTCCCGCAACACATCCCTCACACCCCGCCCCCGCCACAACCGCCCCAAGAGGATCCCCCTCGTTCTCACACACCACCCTACCAACCTCCGGATACAACGCATCATCCTCCGACACTTCCGCCATCTACAATCCGACCCCACCACCCAAGACATTTTTCCATCCCCACCCTTGTCTGCTTTCCGGAGAGACCACTCTCTCCGTGACTCCCTTGTTCGCTCCACACTGCCCTCCAACCCCACCACACCTGGCACCTTCCCCTGCAACCGCAGGAAATGCTACACTTGCCCCCAAACCTCCTCCCTCACCCCTATCCCAGGCCCCAAGATGACGTTCCACATTAAGCTGAGGTTCACCTGCACATCTGCCAATGTGGTATACTGCATCCACTGTACCCGGTGCGGCTTCCTCTACATTGGGGAAACCAATTGGAGGCTTGGGGGCCGCTTTGCAGAACACCTCAGCTCAGTTCGCAACAAACAACTGCACCTCCCAGTCGCAAACCATTTCCACTCCCCCTCCCATTCTCTAGATGACATGTCCATCATGGGCCTCCTGCACTGCCACAATGATGCCACCCGAAGGTTGCAGGAACAGCAACTCATATTCCGCGTGGGAACCCTGCAGCCATATGGTATCAATGTGGACTTCACCAGTTTCAAAATCTCCCCTTCCCCTACTGCATCCCTAAACCAGCCCAGTTCGTCCCCTCCCCCCACTGCACCACACAACCAGCCCAGCTCTTCCCCCCCACCCACTGCATCCCATAACCAGTCCAACCTGTTTCTGCCTCCCTAACCGGCTCTTCCTCTCACCCATCCCTTCCTCCCACCTCAAGCCGCACCCCCATCTACCTACTAACCTCATCCCACCTCCTTGACCTGTCCATCTTCCTTGGACTGACCTAACCCCTCCCTACCTCCCCACCTATACTCTACTCTCTACCTATCTTCTTTTCTCTCCATCTTCGGTCTACCTCCCCCTCTCTCCCTATTTATTCCAGTTCCCTCTCCCCATCCCCCTCTCTGATGAAGGGTCTAGGCCCGAAACGTCAGCTTTTGTGCTCCTGAGATGCTGCTTGGCCTGCTGTGTTCATCCAGCCTCACATTTTATTATCTTGGAATTCTCCAGCACCTGCAGTTCCCATTATCTCTGGCCTTTCACTCTTGCCTTCAGGGCCTACTGAAACAGCTGGAATAGAACCATCGTAATGTTCAGGCATTCAGAGACTCTGTTAAAAGTAAGTCTCCCTGATCCCTTGGAAACAGTCACATATGAGAACACCTGGCCGTCCAATGGCCTCAACATATCCTAGTGAAAGAGCAAATTACTGCAGATGCCGAAATCTGTACTGAAAACAATGAATGCCGGAGATCACAGTGAGCTAGACAGCCTCCTCAGAGAGAGAGCAAGCTAATATTTTGAACCCAAGTGACACTTCATCAGAGAGCTTGATCTCTCTCCATGAATGCAGTGTGATCTCCAACATTTATTGTTTTCATTATCCTCATGAAAACCTGAAGCTGAGGCCTTTGACTAAACGGGGACACCTTCGACTCCAGTGCAGCTTATTGGTAGCTTGGGTTTCTTATCAGGCAGGATCCTCCTACAACACATGTACATTCCTTAGAAAAGCAGTGACAGTGACAAACACCCCATCAGTACCTGGATACATCACACTTGACCAGTGTTGGGAACATAAGGAACAAAACAATTTCTTAACTCTGAGAACAGTTACTGGTGGCATACCCTGCAGATGAGAGTTGCACACTCTTCCCCAGACAGTGAGACATACTGCACCCTAATAACAAAGGCCATCTCTCCATCATTCGTTCTGCTTCACTCTCCATGTTTGTACCAACTTTCTGTCCCAGCTGCATGAGAATTATATGACAACAAACGGTCATGCTCACTGAGCTCCAAATACTTCCTGTCCCAAATCTACGTCAACCATCAAAACTATCGCTGCATTCTGTAGATTCTATTGTGATACCTGCGTGACCAGTCAGTTCCACCTCCCCAAGCTCCCAAGCAAGTTTCACAAATTATGCATTAACTTTGGACAGTATCCACTGCTATTTAAGTTATTGCCAATAACTTCTGCATCATTGAGATGCCAAAGTTCAGTTTGCAAGTATCAACAGAATGGTGCAAATTGCCTTTTACTGCATTTGACTCTAAACATATTCCCCTTACAGCCATCATTTTTTTGGACAATATAATGATTGTAAATTAAATGTAGCTGAATTTTGCAAGTCTGTGCTTCATGTATTTGCCCCTTTAATATTCAAGCATCAGTAGATGTGGAGCCTATGCTTTTATCTGTCAAAGTGTCACTGAATCTGCCCACCTTGGACATTGTCTAAACATTTTTCAGTTGTATCACAGAATCCCAACTGGGTGGAAACAGGCCCTTTGGCCCAACAAGTCCACACGGACCCTCAGAGCAACCCACCTAGACCCACCCCCTATAACCCACCTAATCTACACATCCCTGAACTACGGGTAATTTAGCATGGCAATCCACCTAGCCTGCGCATCTTTGGACTGGAAACCGGAGTACGTGGAGGAAACCCATGCAGGCATGGGGAGGATGTGCAAACTCCACACAGACAGTTGCCCGGAGGTGGAATCGAACCCGGGTCCCGAGCACTGTGAGGCAGCAGTACTAGCCACTGAACAACTGTGCCACCCCATATAATGGAGCAGATCTCTGACGGCCTTTTTTGCAGTTTCCTGACTGATAATATATGGTTCCCCTGACTGCTTGGGTGGCCCTACAGGCTGGACTGTTGACTACCCCCTGGACTGCAGTCAGACATACACCCAGCCTGTGACTAGCTTGGCTGTTGACTGACCGCGGCCAAGGCCCTGGGCTGAGTGCCGAATATACCTGTGATTGATGGCACCAGGACTAGTAGCAGATCCCCTTGACTGGATGAGGATGAGCCCCCATATTGTTGCCATTTGTTTGGATAAATATGCAGAGTGATGGCCATGCAATCAGCCTGCACATGTTGTAGGTTTCACATTGACATCGCATCGTAATGTACAGCAAGATGTTACCATCTCCTGGATGGATCCCTATCAACAAACATCACAAGTAGCCTGCCTGTGTGACTAGGCAACAGAGCATGCCAATATACCAGTTCTGAGAGGCTTGTGTCCTGATTAAAAAGCCAAAGCAAGGGAAGGCATCGCTGATGCGAGCATGTAGACAGATGCGATGTGAATTGCACTCAGAGAGCAAGCGAGCAGCTGTGAGATTTAGTCTGGTCTGTGAGCTGGGTGCCTGGCCTTGCAAACAAAATGTCCTTGTAGCAGCCTTTTGGTGTTACTTACCAGGCAAATGGGTCTCAACTTCCAGAATCCTGCAAGTGGATTCAGAGAGGTTTCATGAAGAACCTGAGCAGTTGGACATTATCAGATGCCACTGGTGTGCGAAGCTGGTGCCAACAAATGTAGTTGCATGGTGACCGACATGGAGCCTCTTCTCAGTGGTGCGATGAAGTCACCAGCTACCCACTTCTGACTTCCATATTGAGAACTGTCAGCCTCTAGCTTGCTTAATTGGTGGTATGATAGAAAGCTACCTATTAATGAGGTGAGATTGGTGGCTGATAAAGCAACAATCCCCTTTAGTGGGTGACTCGTACCACCTTGTAAGAATCTCATCTTGACCTCTGAAACTCAGTTAAAAGATGCAGCAAGATGATCCCAACATTGGAAAGGCCCCTGGCTGACTTGTCACTTGATTACGCCATATTTCCTCCCAAAGCCCACTTCATTCAGGCCCCCGTAAGACTTTTGTCAGGGAGTTGATTTAAGAAATATCTTGGTGTACCTTCATCCTGCCTTAGGGATGAGAACAAGATCGTGTGAACCTGAATCACCTCCTTCTTGTCTCATTAGCCTGTCACACAGTCAGAATACTTACACTTCAGTCACCAAATGCATATCATATAACTTGCTATTCTGTTCCTCACTTCTCCCACAGAGCTGAAAGAATGGCAAAGATTTAAATAAATTTAATCCGATGTCGCATCTCTGGAAGGGATCTCTGGAAGAGAATTGCATTCAAGTTATCAATTTCGAATGTCAGCTGCAATTTGTTTGCAACGTTTCTTGCCAACTGTGGCAATGATGTCTTCAGACTGCTTTCGCTCCTGCTCCTCAAAATCATCTAAATGTCAGGACCTTGCTTTCACATAGCTCTGTTTTCTCAGGAATTCATTAAGGTTGTAGAGTCACAGAAACAGCACAGAAATAGGTGAATGACTTTGCAATATTTGAACAAGTTGCTAACGATCCTTAGATTTTTTTCATGGAGAATGTCATGCTTTTTTAATATAGTTACCTTCATTAAATAAAATAAATCAAGTGCATTTCATCAGGAGAGAGAAGGAACATCTATTAAACTTTATTAAACTTTCCATAATGTGTGTTTTCCGTATTGAGATACTTCAGAAGGAAAAGAATAAAATAACATTAGAAATCAAAAGGAGGTGGATTTCAGGGTGATAATGGCGAAGAGCAAAGAATGCAGAACTTTATCAACTGTCACTGGTGTGTCCTGAGGCATTCGTCAATACTTTCTGCTTGGCATTGCAGTCCTGTTGTCCAGGGATTATTCTTTTGAAACTTACTAACTTACTCAGGAAAGGGTCTCCAAGTAATAGAGCTTTGCCTACTGTCAGGATCAATATTTGGTGGCATTTTGTTGGCTATGTAAGATAATAAATTGCTGTGAAAGGTTATCTCGTTAAAAATCTTCACCGCACAGATGAATGAGTTACTGCCAATATTGATGTGGCATAGGATCAGATTGCGGTGTTCATTTTGATTTGATCTGAGCCAGAATATAGCAAGTGCAATCAACATGAGATAAAAAGAGTTGGTTAAGTCAAAGACAAAGAAAATATCACATATGGTGTTCTTCAAGTTGTCATGAAAGAGCAAAGTCTTTCACGGCCAACCACTTTCAAGTATGGGAGGTTCCCATATCCTTATTCAGCATTATTCCACTTTAACATCATGCAAATGATTGAGTTTATGCTCTTGATATTGGATCTTCCATTTTCACGTCGCTTTGCCTGAGGCGTGAGCATTTGTGAACCAATTAGCGCCATTTTGAAATAATTTCAAGTTGTTTGAACACACTTGAAGACACAGTGACTTTTTCTGAAAACCATGCAGTGTTATTTTGTGTGATGAATATTGGTCCCACAGTAATTTCTTCAAGAGTGAAATTAAAGTGAAGTGAGTGGTGTGAAGTGCAGATTCATAGTTCCTTGAAAAGGGAGTCACAGGTAAACAGGGTGTTGAAGAAGGCATTTGGTATACTTACTTTCATTAGTCAGTACATAGCGTACAGGAGTTGGAATGTTATTTTGCAGCTGTACAGGACATTAGTGAGGTTACTTTTGGAATACTGAGTTCAGACCTAGTCTCCTTGTTGTAATAATAATATTGTTAAACTTGAACGGTTCAGAAAAGATTAACAAGGATGTTGCCAGGATTGGAAGGGTTGAGCAATAAGGAGAGGCTGAGTAAACTGAGGTTATTTTCCCTGGAGTGTCGGAGCTTGAGGGGCAACCTTATAGAGGTTTATAAAGCCCTGAACTGCATGGATAAGTTGAATAGACATGGTCTTTTCCCCAGAGTAGTGGAGTGCAAAACTAGAGGGCATAGGTTTAAGGTGATTTGGCCTGCTGTGTTCATCCAGCTCCACACTTTGTTATCATAGGTATAAGGTGAGATGGGAAAGATTTGGAAGGGACCTGAGGGGCAACGTTTTCACGCAGAAAGTTGTGCATGTATGGAATGAGCTGCCAGATGAAGTGATGGAGGCAGTTACAATTACACATTTAAAACACATCTGGATGGGTACATGAATGAGAAGGGTTAAAAGGGATTTGGGCCAAATGCTGGCAAATGGGCCTAGATCAGTTTAGGATATCTGGTCAACACAGAAGGGATGGACTGAATAGCTTGTTTCTGTGCTGTATAACCTTATGACTATGACTCCATAAAGCCTGAATTTTCATAGAGCTAATATAAATATACATTCCCTAACACTGAAATCCTAATTTATTTTTGAATTCCTCAGGTGAACCCTGTTGAGGTTCCATGTAAGGTGAGACAAATTTAAATTTACTTACATAAAAACATAGGAACTAGGAGCAGGAGTAGGTAATTCAGTCCCTCAAGCCTACTCCACCATTAACTACAATCATGGCTGATGTCATCTTGGCCTCAACTCCACTTTCCTACCCGATCTCTGTAACCCTTCAACCCATTACCAATGAACATTCTGTCTGTCTCCTCTCAAATTTACTCAATGTCCCAGCATCCACCACAATCTGCTTGAGTGAATTCCACAGATTTATGAGCATTTTTTTCTGCATCACTTTATTTCCATGGCACTGGGCATTCTTTTGGTGAAAGGTACAGGACTCAGTCCTTATCCTTCAGGAAAACAATTCCAAAATCTTCTGACTGATTTTGGAACTTGACTTTCGTTTGCTTTCAAATTTGCAGCAGGTAAAGCAGAAAGGACATTTTAAATTTTGTAAGAAAGACATTTATAATGCACTGGAATT
Organism: Stegostoma tigrinum; assembly: GCF_030684315.1. Classification (NCBI taxonomy): domain Eukaryota; kingdom Metazoa; phylum Chordata; class Chondrichthyes; order Orectolobiformes; family Stegostomatidae; genus Stegostoma; species Stegostoma tigrinum. The sequence goes on along the minus strand of NC_081358.1, from coordinate 106,520,953 downwards.
TTGCTTTCTTAATGCTGCAGAGCACCCAAAAAGGGAGAGAATTCCAAAGATTTACAGCTCTTTGAGAAAAAGAAATGTTTCTTCATCTCTATTTTAAGTGAGTGACTCCTATTTTAAATCTACACCCCAGTTCTAGATTCCCATGGGAGACCAAATGTCCTTTCAACATCTACTTGGTCAAGTTTTGTCAAAATCATATATGTATCGACTAACTCACCTGCTAACCTTCTAAACTTCAGAGGATATATACCTAAGCTGCCTGGTCTTTCCTTACAAGACAATTGGTCCATTCCAGGTAGTACTCCAGTAAAACTTCTTTGAACTGCTTCCAATGCATTAGCATCCTTCCTTAAATACAGTTCCAATACTGTACCAGTACTCCAAATATGGTCTCATGAATGCCCTATATAACTGTAGCATAACCTCCCTACTCTTGCATTCAATTCCCCTTGCAATGAAACATAACACTCTATTAGCTTTCCTGATTACCAGCTGTACCTGCATGTTAACTTTCTGTGATTCATTTACCTGGACACCCAGGATTCTCTGCATCTTAGAGCTCTGCAACCTGTTGTCATATGAATAATGACTTTGTTTTATCCTTTCAGACAAAATGGGCTTATACGCTTGATGATAAGGACCTGGAGAGTGTTGCCAAACAAATTTGGAGTGCAGGTTTATAATTCCTTGAAAGTGAAGTCATTGAAAGTGAAGAAGGCATTTAGTTTGCTTTCCTTTATTGGTCAGTGCATTGAGTACAGGAGCTGGGAGATCATGCTGTGGCTGTACAGGAAATTGGTTAGGTCACGTTTGAAATGCTGCATTCAGTTCTGATCTCCTTGCTATAGGAAGGATGTTGTTAAATTTGAAAGAGTGCAGAAAAGAATTCAAGGATATAGTCAGAGTTGGAGGGTTTAAGCCATAGGGTGAGGCTGAATAGGCTGGTGCTATTTTCTCTGGTGTCAGAGGCTGAGGGGTAACATTAGTAAGGCTTATAAAATCATGTGGGGTATGAATACAATGTTTAGTCAAGGTCTTTTCCCCAGCTTAGGGGAGTCAAAAACTAGAGGGCTTAGGTTTAAGGTGAGAGCGGAAAGATTTAGAAGGGGCCTAAGGAGTAATATTTTCACACAGTGGATGGTGCATGTATGGAATAAGCTGCCAGAGGAAGTGGTGGAGGCTGGTACAATTACGACATTTAAAAGGCATCTGGATGAATATATGAATATGAAGGGTTTGGAGGGATATGGGCCAAAAACTGGCAAATGGGACTAAATTAATTTGGGATATCTGGTCAGCATGGATGAGTTGGATCAAATTGTCTGTTTCCATGCTGTACATCTCTATGACAAGTTCAAAGTTCCCACTTTGTACCCTATTTGCCAGATCTTAGCCCAATTAGCCAATCTCTATACTCTGTGGACTCCCTATGTCCTCTTCACAACTCCCTTTCTTACTATCTTTGTGTCATTCAAAAATTTGGCTACCAAACCTTTGATCCATTTGTGATAATCGTTTATGTAAATTTCAAAGAGTTGAGGGCCCAGAACTGATCCCTGTGGTCTACTCTTGATGTCATGCCAACCTGAAAAGTATTTATTTATTCCTACTTAGATAGCAAGAGCTACAGATGCTGGAGTCAAAGTGTGGAGCTGAAGGAACCCAACAGGTCAGGCAGCATTATAGAAAGAGGAAAGCTGATGTTATGAGTCAGGACCCCTTCTTCAGAACTTATTTATTCCAACTGTCTGTTTCCCATTAGCCAATTAATCTTCCACTAAAATCTATACTGTTAATACCTCTCCTCCCCCAACACATTGTGAGTATTTATTTTCCTCAATAAATTTTGATGTGGTATCTTTTGGAATAGGTTTCTGCAAACCCCAATACAATACATCCATTGGTTCCTCTTTATTAAAGCACAAATTACTTTGTCAAAGGACTCCAATAAACTATTTTCTGTTGAATAAAAACATGTTGGTTGTGCCTGACTACCTCGAATTTGTCCAAATAGCCTATTATAAATCTTTAATAATGGTTTCCAAAATTTTCCCTGAAATATAACATTTGTTTTGATCATGTTAGAAAAGAAATCACAACTTCATTTCAAAATAACTTTAGTGCCAACTCAACCATGAAGTCATTCCAAACCAATTCAGAAATATGTAATAAGTTCTTCTTCACTTAATTCACGCACAAAAATACAACACACACAATTTTGCCGAAGCACACAATTTTCCTAAGAATGCATATCTTTGAAAGTATTACGTAACTGCAAACATGCGCATCAATTCAAGAATCAATTTCAAGTGTAAGGGCTATTGCTGATGCTCTATTTGACCAAAATAAAGAGTGGATGGTGTAAACTTCATGTATTATGCTGGTGTTTGACCTACTGCAATGTTAGAATGGGCACGAAATAGTGTTGCCTTGTTTTGTTCTAGTTGAAATTTGACACTTTTAGCCCAATATCCAGATAAATTCCTGGTGAGGAACCCAGAACAGTGAGTGGCAGGAGAGTATATTCTCAGTGTTGAACTAATAAGAAGTGACTTCCAAATGACAGGATTCCTGCATCCATTCATTTGGCCTGTGCAGATGGGAACTGTCCAGCTTCATCTTACGGCAGATGCTTTGTGTTGCAAAGGAGTGGGAGCAAAGTCATGGAGTCATATTTCCTGTTCAACAAGTGCAGAAAAAAGGGAGCTGTGTTCTTAAGCTGAGCTATTTTGTACATATAGAACCTCAGACTCTATAGCTACAAGTAAGATGTCATCTTTTACCATCCTCTGCATATAGTAATGTTAAATAAAGCCTGTTGTTATTATTTATGACAGTGTAGGTCTTAAAGAAAGTATTGATTTTACATTGATGTAAAGCAAGCATGAGCTAAAATATCAATTAGTCTCCTTGAAGTGGGGTATATCTCCTTCATGAATTCCCAACAGCAAGGTCAGGATGTCTGCATCCAGCGGGATTCTTCAGGAATCACTGTTGCTTCCCTTGCTGGTTGTAGATTTTGCGAATAATTTAGATGTGAATGTAGGAGGATTGATCAATAACTTCACAGATGATACAAAAATTGTTGAGGTGGGCAACTATGAACAGAGTAGCCTTAGACAATGGGAGGATAATGGCCAACTGATCAGGTGGGCTGATCAGTTGCAAATGGAATTTAATCTAGATATAGTGATACACTTTGTTAAAACAAACAAGGCAAAGAAATTTTTGATAAGTGGTAAGACCCTGGGAAGCACTGATTCAGAGGCACAACAACATGCATGTAAACATCATGTACACATGTAAGCTGTCAGGGCAGATGGGTTAAAAAGGCATGTGGTATACTTCGATATCAAGGTGTACAGCTGGAAGAGCATAGCAGGCCAGGTAGCAGCAGAGGAGCAGGAAAGCTGATGTTTTGGGTCTGGACCCTTCTTCAGAAATGAGGGAAGGGAAGGTGGTATTTACAAGCTTCAAAATCTCCCCACCTCTGATCTCATTCCAAGACCAGCCCAGCTCATCCCTGCCTCTTTGACCTGTCCGTCTTCCCTCCCATCTATTCCTCCCTCCGTCCTCACTGACCAACCCCCATCCCAACTCCTTACTACACTCACCTGTACTGGCTTCATCCCTGCCTCCGTGACCTGTCCATCTTCTCTCCATGCATCTGTTCCTCTATCCACCTTCTATCATCACCTCTCCCTCTCTCTATTTATTTCAGAGCCCCCTCCCCCTCCCCCATTTATGAAGAAGAGTCCTGACCTCAAACATCAGATTTCCTGCTCCTCTGATGCTACCTGGCATGCTGTGTTCATCCAGCTCTTCACCTTGTTATTTCAGACTACAGCATTGGCAGTCCCTACTATCTCATGTGGTATACTTGCCTTTATTAGTCAAGGCAGAGTTTAAGAACAAGGAAGTTATGCTGGAACTATAGGTGACTTTGATTAGGCCATAGCTAGTGTATTCTGGAATCCACATTGTAGGAGGATGGAGTAATTGGAGAGAATGTAGCGGAGGTTTACAGGAGTATTGCCTCAGTTGGAGAGTTTTAGTTATGAAGAGAAATTGGACAGATTAGGGTTGCTTTCCTTAGCACAAAGGAGATTGAGGGGAGACATGATTGAGATGTACAAAATTCAGAGGAACATTGATAAGGTAGGTAGAGGGGAATGTTACCCCTTGACAGAGGGGTTAATTAACAGAGGGCATGGATTCAAGGCAGGGGGCAGAAAGTTTAGAGAGATGTGAGGAAAAACCTTTTCACTCAGAAGGTGAGATACAAGGTGTGGATCTGGATGAACTGAGCAGGCCAAGCAGCATCTTAGGGGCAGGAAAGCTGACTTTTGGTGGGAATCTGGAACTCACAATCTGGAATGGTGGTCAAGGCAGAAACCCTCATTACATTTTTGAGATATTAAGATTTCACTTGTGGTGCCAAGGCATATGTCCATGGGCCAAGCGCTGGAAAATGGGATTTCAACAATCGAGCAGTTGTTTCTTTTATTAGCACAGGCTCAGAGGGCTGACAGGCCTTTTCTCTCTGACATGGATCTGGATGACACTATGAATCTATGACCCTATAAATGACTCAGTCACAGAATGACACTTTATTTGCTCTTTTCATTCACTTCCTGCTGTTATCAGACAGAACATCCGAATACACTGCCCCCCAGTCCAGGCCAAGCACTTGGAAGCAGGAGCACATCAGGGAGCTGACCCACAAATACAACATCTGCACAACTTCCACAAATTCCCACTTCCAAAGACACCTTCCCGGGCCTTGGAAAACTCCAGACATTGCTTCAATGGAAGTTAAGAAGACTTTAATATATTATGGTTGTGCTTCAGATTTTAGTTTAAGATATAAAAAGCAAGTAACTTAGATAACAGCAGGATAAATTTATCAAGCTGATCACTTATCATGTAGAAATGTTCCTACTCCTCTTTATACACAACTACCACATTTTTCATTCATATCAGCTGATGTTTGCATCCATCACCACAGAGAACAACATAACAGGACATTTACAAAAGTACAAAGACTGCGTAGCACCCTGAAAGACATAAATAGTGGAATGACAATGACTTAGAACCATAGAATCACTACAGTGTGGAAGCAGGCCACTTAGCCCATTGAGTCCATACCAATCCTCCAAAGAGCATCCCACCCTGACCCAACCTGCCCCAACTCTATTCCTGTAGCCCTGCATGTCCCTTGGCCAGTCCACCTAACCGGTATATCTCTGGACTGAGGGAAGAAATTGGAGCACAGTCATGGGCGGAATGTGCTGACTCCATGAAGACAGTCGCCTGAGGATAGCATTGCTGGGAACAACTATGCCACCCACTTGGCCCAACTGAACAAGCAGAAAATACCTGCAGCCCAGTATTTTTGATCAGTGAAGGCTCTGAAAAGTTAGAGAGGGTCTAACAAAGCCAACAGGGAATGGGCCACAGGAAGACAGTTGGGGCTGGTTGGGTCTGGGCTGTCTGCTCTTCAGAGGTTTGGTACAGACTCAATGGGCCAAGCGGCCCATTTCCACACTTTGGTAATTCTATGGTTCTAAGTCATTGTGTTAACATTTTGGGCACATGACCCAGATTGGCCCATGAGATGTCCCAGCGTCCGAATAAAGTTATCCTGTTTCCTTTCTGTCTTTTAGTTGATAACATAGAGGGATAGCCACTTTTATTCTGCTTTCCCCTGCATGCCATATTATGATGGCAGCATTAATTGCATTTATTTGGTAATTTAAGAGCTTCAAGAGATGAAGGGTGAATGTACTGGCTGACGCCATGTAGAGAACATCCTGGGGACAGGTGAAAAGACAGTGGGTTAATCACCGTTTCTGTGCTGCCCTTGCCTTCAAATGTGCCAGTGGAGGAGTGCAGTGAAAATAAAGCCCTTTAAATTTATATATGAGCTTCCCAAGTATTTACAGTGTTTCAGTGCATTTTACAATGAACACTTTCTTGTGCAGGAAAACACCACCACATGTTTCATTTGTAATGGTGCTTTTGTTTTGAGGGAGAAATGTTTGCCGTGATATAAATTAAAGAGGGACAGAGTGTTAGGGATTGTCGTTGACTGTGGACATGAGAAACAAGCTTGAGAGAGCTGAATTCTGAGTCACAGATACATGTGTGGAACCTGATGGAAAATGATGTCTTTACTGCGATTCTGTTACATTTTGTACTTCATGCGTGCCCATTGGATTGTGGTTTTGAGGGAAGCAAACTGAATGATACAATGTGACCTTCAGACAGAAATGAAACTTAAATCCTAAGTAAAATAAGGTATTTTATTCAGGAAGTTGGAAAAAGCATTCCTTGTTAAGGGAATTATCGACAACGGTCCTTATGTCACAACCTTTTTGAATTGTGAGGCTGTGCCAGTTGATTTTGCAGCTGGTGATCAGTTTTTCTGAGCTCTATCAGTGGCATCATTTTTGCGTCCTTTATTTTCAGGAAGAAATAAATTAGATCAGAGCAGAAAAAAAAATGCTTCAAATACTCAGCAGGCCTGGTAGCAATTGTAGACATTTCAGGCCCGCAATCTTTCATCAGAACACCTGTAATGAGAAATATTTCAAGATGCCAATGTCCTGTGCTGATCAACACACTAATTTTGATTAAATTTAACTTATTTTTGCATTAGCGATATTTGTAATTCAGCCTGTAAACAAAGAATTGACAAAGCATTTCGCAGAATTGATTCAAAAAGACGTAAACAACAGTTAAATGTCTAGAGAGTTCTTTCTATTACAAAAAAAAGCTGAAATCATGTGTAACAAAATTGTTAAACACTAATAGAATCATTTTTTTTCTAATTAGGGCAAACTCAATCGAACAAAACTTGTCTTCAGGTTAGTTTTTCTAATGTAATTAAGGTATCTCTCCATTCACCCTAGTGCTATTCGATAATTGTTAAATAAATAAAGATTTTAGGCCATACATGGTGGAGGATGAAAGAATAATGGCAGCTGGCAGGAACACATGGAAGAAGCTTTTATTGAGACCACAGGGCTCAGCATTTCTGGCAGCATCTCTAGGCAGAAAAACAGAGTTAACACCAATACTGGCAAAGTATTGTTGAATGGCCACTGGACTTGAAATGATAATTCGCTGTTTCTCCTTTCACAGATGTTGCCAGACCTGCTGAATTCTTCCAGTGTTCTCTGTGTTTACTTGAGATTTCCAGCATTCACTGTACATCGCTTGTATTCGGTAAATAAACTGTTTAAAGAACTCAAAGCCACTCTCTCACCTATTGAGAGAATTCAAGAGTGTTAGCTTGGTGGGAGAGTGAGTAGGATTGCAGGTGGATTGACAAGAGGGTAGTGTGCGAGATGGGTGTGGTGCTATTGTCAGGGGATAAGACATAGAATGCCAGGCAAGTGAATGAGGAGTTAGGCTGGGACTTGAGTAGTTGAGAAGGTTCAAACAACAGTGCAGTTTTGGCAATCAATACTTCGTAGTGTAAGAGATGTGCAGGACAGGAATCTCAATCTCATCCCCCTCATGATTGACTATATTTCTTAAAAAAAAGACATTTTGATCTTCAGAAAAGGAAAAACCTGCATATTAAAAGGGGCTGGCAGACAACCAAACTAGTAGTTTCAGAACAGATAAGCAGGTACATGTTGGGAGGAATCTAGTCTCGTTTCCTCTGGGCAACTTCACATCAAAAAGTCAGAGTGAGGAGGCTCACTGATGATTGGAAAATGGTTAGCATTATCCTCAACACCTCACTGAAGAAGACCTCAACAACATCCAGGCTTGCACATTTGTAACACCCTAGGACCAGCCAATGATCATCTCCAACTAGAGAAAATTTAACTGTCATCCCTTTCAATGGCATTATGATGGTTGATTTTTTTTCTGAGATCTTGTAAGCAGTTGAACACCACAGGAATTCACAGGCCACTGATACTCTCTTTGCTCTCTCTTTGTCAGAGGTAGACAATGTATTTCTTTAATAGCACACTTGACACAGAAACATAGAAAATAGGAGCAGACATAGATCATTTGGCCTTTTGAATCCACTCCACCATTCAAATGATCATAGCTAATCAAGCAACTCAGCACAAAGTTCCCTTTTTCTCCCTGTAACCTTTGATCTCTTTAGCCCTAAGGACGATATGAACCTCCACCTTGAAATCATTCAGTGTTTGGTGTCATCTGCTTTCAGTGGCAGAAAGGTTCATAGGCTCGTAACTCCTTGGGTGAAAATATTTCTCCTCATCTCAGTCCAAAATTGGTATCCTATGCCTGTGCACAGACCAAGTACTTTTTTGGCTACTTCCATCGCCGGATTCCGTCAGATACGAGCATCAGTATAGCTCACCAGTGAAATAAATTATTTATTCAGAGAGTAATAAGGGTGTGGAATGCCCTGCCTGCAACAGTAGTAGATTCACCAACTTTAAGGGCATTTAAATGGTCATTTGATAAACATATGGATAATAATGGAATAGTTAGGTTATATGGACTTCAGATTGATTTCACAGGTCGGTGCAACAGCAAGGGCCGAAGGGCCTTTACTGCACTGTAATGTTCTATGTTCTCTGTTCTATACATGATCAAGAAAGACCTCTATTCCTCTAGTGTCCAACTTGTCTGTGGCCTCAATAAAAGCTTCTTCCATGTGTGAGTATGCTCATGTTCCTGCCAGCTCCCATTATTCTTTCATTCTCCATCCTTCATGTCTTACCAACTTAATAGAATTCTTTGATCATGTCTTACCAACTTAATAGAATTCTTTGATTGAAAAGGGAAAGGCTGGAGATGTCAGAGACATGGAATTTAGTAAGGCGTTTGATAAGGTTCCCTATGGTAGCCTGATGCAGAAAGTGAAGTCACATGGGGTCCAGTGTGTGCAAGCTAGATGGATAGAAAAACTGGCTGGGCAACAGGAGACAGAGAGTAGTAGTGGAAGGGGGTTTCTCAAATTGGAGACCTGTGACCAGTGGTGTTCCACAGGGATCTGTGCTGGGACCACTGTAGTTTGTGATATATGTAAATGATTTGGAGGAAGGTATAAATCGTCTGAATAGTAAGTTTGCAAAAGACACGAAGATTGGTGGAGTAGCAGGTAGTGAAGGGGACTTTCAGAGATTACAGCAGAATATAGATGGATTGGAGAGTTGGGCAGATAAATGGCAGATGGAGTTCAATCCCGGCAAATGCGAGGAGATGTGTTTTGGAGGATCTAATTCGAAAGCAAACTATAGAGTAAAGGGAAAAATCCTGGGGAAAATTGATGTACAGAGAGCTCTGGGTGTTCAGGTCCATTGTTCCCTGAAGGTGGCAATGTAGGTCAATAGGGTGGTCAAGAGGGTATACGGCATGTTTTCATTCAACGGACAGGGGATTGAGTACAAGAGTTGGCAGGTCATGTTACAGTTGTATGAGACTTTGGTTCGGCCACATTTGGAGTACTGTGTACAGTTCTGGTCGCCACATTACCAAAAGGATGTGGACACTTTGGAGAGGGTGCAGAGGAGGTTCACTGGGATGTTGCTTGGTATGGAGGGTGCGAGCTATGAAAAAATATTGATTAGATTAGGATTATTTCCATTTGAAAGATGGAGATTGAGGGGGGAGCTGATTGAGGTCTACAAAATCATGAGGGATATTGACAAGGTGGATAGCAAGAAGCATTTTCCCAGAGTAGGGGACTCAATTACCAGGGGTCATAAGTTCAAAGTGAGAGGAGAAAAGTTTGTGGGAGATATGCGTGGAAAGCTCTTTATGCAGAGCGTGCCTGGAACATGTTGCCAGCGGAGGTGGTAGACGCAGACACAATAGTGTCTTTTAAGATGTATCTGGGCAGGTACATGGATGGGCAGGGAGCAAAGGGATACGGACCCTTAGAAAATAGATGACAGGTTTAGACAGAGGATCTTGATCGGTGCAGGCTTGGAGGGCTGAAGGGCCTGTTCCTGTGCTGTAATTTTCTTTGCTCTTTATATTATGTATGGCCCAAAATCTTCATTCCAATTCAAAATATGTGTGACTGGATCCAAAAGAACAAGAAATGATTTGAGGGGTTGGACAATGATACCTCTACCGAAACATCAGACAGAGGTGATACAACCAATGTCACCAGTTAGAGGTCATGATTAAACATGGAGATTATACTACAAGAACGCCTTACAAGGCTCTCAGATATGGTGGTGGTCTGCTGTGCTCTCCATAGCGCTGCTTCCCAGACAGTTGCAGGCTTTGAGGATTGTGAGACCTTGGTCGTAAACTACTCATTGGGGTAGAAGTGAGAGGAAGAGATTAAAAAAATGATCGAGGAAGTGAAGTCCGAAGTAGAGGACACAGAACACACTGGTACCCCTACTTCACAATGAGGTTGTAAAATAATTCAACCCAATCTCTCAAGTAACTGAAGTGATAATGAGGTGGTTGAGGTTAAAACTGCAAAAGACAGTAACCCCTACCAAGCCAGCCTCCAGGGTATCTCAAACTTAAAATTCGGGTCAATGGTAAGATGTTGTTATGTAAATCAGAGTCTGGATACAAACCAAGGTTTACATTTACAAATAAATAATTACATCTTAATGTACTTGATAGTATTATGTTAGTGTGAACTTAACTTTAGCTTCATAATGAACACAATGCACGGTTTTATGAATCCTGAATTAATATGATCATAGTTATTTATAATGTCAATTTCTCTTGAAATGTGACCCTTCCTCCTCTACCTGGGTATTATTTTAATTTCTTCGTTTCTGAATATTGAACATGGGAATATGAAGAATGCCTCCAAATGAAATGTCACGCTCTTTGAACAAAAAAATGACACGAATGCTTCTACAGTGCACATCCAGCTGATATTAAAATTCATTCATCTTAGGTTGCAAAAACAAGATATGAGAAAACATATCAGACTAACAACTTGAAGTAACTTATAAACAATGGATCAAAATCAATTTTAGTCTTGTGGTGGAGCAACAACTAACCTTTAGTGACATTTACCATGATTCAGTAATGATGAGATCAATTGCATTGAAATGACCTTTATGGAAGCCCAGGAATATATCTGATCAAAAGCAACACAGTTCACCATCAAAATAGGCTTCTGGGTGAAATGTTATAACTAGTAGCTTCTTCTGTAAGCCATTGACATATCGTCCATTAAAATCAGTTAAAGGGCAAAATGGAGGCTGTTGCGATATGAGTTTATCAACAGCTACTTCTATTTGGATTTCATTAGAGTGTAACACTAGCAGGCTTCAGGCAAGAAACAAAGGCCTGGAGTTTTGCTTACTGAGTCAGGAAAATTTCCTGGCTCGATAAAGTTGATTTTTCATAATGGCTCCCCTATGTTGTATTTTTGATCTGTGTTGGGGTAAGAAGGTTTGGTGGTGGGGTGCAGGGAGGGGTGTGGGGGGAGTTGTAGGTGGGGATGGCAGAGAATGACTTGGATTAGAAGTTTAAACAAATGACCCCAAAAGAATTGAGGAGGTCACTGGCGACAGTAGCTGTCTAGCCAAAGACCCACGAGGAGGATTTAAAGCTCTATCCGACATTTAAAAGTCAAGGTTAAAGCTGGAAACATCATTCACGGTGTCAGTTTGGACCTCCAATACCATCTTATGCTATGCCTGTCCCTCTCTCTCTCTCTCTCTCACACACACACACACACACACACACACACAAACATAGTAACACACACATGTGCACACACGCACACACTCATACACACTAATACACACACACACACAAACACACAAATATACTGACACACACACACACACACACACACACACACACACACACACACACACACACACACACATACTCCCAATGCCCCAGATGTGCCCCTCATCCACACCAAATTCCCCCCATATCTCTCGTGCCATGGTTCTCACCTGTACCCAAACCCCATGGTTCCTCATGCCCCAGTGTTAAGTATGCCCCTCCAAATAATTTGACCAGGAATAGCCATACAAATACTGCAGCTACAAAAGTGAAAGTCAGCGCCTCAGCGTTTTCTGGAAAGTAAATCACACTGTCTCCTGTTCCCTGTTGACACTTCACCATCTACAAGGCACAAATCTGAAGCGTGCTGGAAGACTGTCCACTTACCTCAATGACTGCTGCTTCAATAACACCCGACAAGCTTAATATCAGTGAGGACAAAGCAACCACTCAATTGGCACTCTCCTTGGCCCTTTCACCTTTCAGTTCCTCCATCCATGAACTTCAACAACTCACAAAGACTCCTTTGACAGCACCTTCCGAACACACATCCTCAACCAAGTGAAGGACGAAGGCAGCAGATACATGGGAAAATCACCACCCACAAGTTTTCCTCCCAAACACCACCATCCTGACCTAAAAATAAATCACTGTTTCTTCAGAGTTGTAGGGTCAAAATCCTGGAATTAACTATGAATGTACTTAGCTCCTGCATGCTAAGCAATTAGAGAAGGCAGCTCAAAATCATCTTCCCCAGAGCAATCATGGACAGACACTGTATTCTCTCCCAGACCGTGTTGCCCACACCTCAGGATCAGAATTACATAATCTCTACATTAGAGGTAATAGGAACTGCAGATGCTGGAAAATCCAAGATTACAAAGTGTGGAGCTGGATGAACACAGCATGAATACTGGCCACGTTTGGACATAGAGTAGTTTTTCCGCTGCCTTCACCCCCACACTTATTTCTTTAACTGGGAGTCTAATCCTCCCTCTACTGACCCCTCCTCCTGCCTCCAACACAAGCCCTCCTCCTGGACAACACCCCAAGGCCTCCTACCCTCTCTCAACTCTTCATCTCGAACTGCCATCGAGGCATCAATCGCCTCAACCTCTCCACCCCTCTCACCCACTCCAACCTCTCCCCGACAGAACATGCATCCCTCCGCTCCCTCCGCTCCAATCCCAACCTCACCATCAAACCTGTGGACAAGGGATGCACAGTTTTAGTATGGCGCACTGACTTCTACATTGCTGAGGCCAGGTCCCAACTCTCCAACACCCCCTCCTGCCCCCCCCCCCCACCCCGATCATGACCCCACCCCTGAGCACCAAACCATTATCTCCCAAACCATCCACAAACTCATTACCTCAAGTGACCACTCACACACAGCCTCCAACCTCAGCATTTCTGTTGAAGGGCCTAGGCCCAAAATGTCAGCTCTCCTGCTCCTAAGATATTGCTTGGCCTGCTGTGTGCATCCAACTCCACACCTTTTATCTCATAATCTCTACATTTAAGCTTTCACTCTGAGGCTGCCAGGTTCCCACTTGATTAGAGGCAACTGATGATTTAAATACCCCTATGAGCCACACATTGATGAATCCTGTCACGTACCTAACTCCAGCTTCCATGAAAATATGTTATGCAGCATTCAAGGTCATAATTTGTCATTTCCTGACTTGTCCATTATTTTTGCTAGAATAAGGAGGCTCTCAGTCTTGATGAAAATCCAGGCTATCTACTTGTTATCTACTTTAAGTTAACAATTTAATGCTGACCTCACATCATTGCCTCCCTCTCTAGAGGTTAAGTGGCTAACCCTGATCCTTTGCCCAAATACTTGCAAGGTGCTTGATTCTGAAATTTGGCTCAAAATATGACCTATCCTTGTCTGGAGATTCCTGCTTCATTATTTAATTACAATTTATCACTTAATTACAAGATAACCTATAATCTTGATTTTAAATGTCAACAACTATCCAGAAATATCCTGCACACAACAAGCAGAGGACATCCAACTCAACACTATGGGAGCACGTCCACATGCAAGTTCCCCTCCAAGCTCCCCTCAAGCCTTAGAACCATATTGTTTCATACTTTACAATTTGTTCCCTGTGATATTTACTTACTGAGCCATTCATGTTGTTTTCTTTGGGTGAGCAAATATTCTGGCCATGAATTTGTCATTCCTTCACTGTCACCAAGTAAAAATCGTGGAACTCCCTTCCAAACAGGGTTGTGCATGTTACTGCATCACAAGAACAGTAGGGGCTTAATATCTTCTCAAGAAAAATTAGTAATGGGAAACAAGAGCTGGCCTAACCCGGGATGACCAAGTCTGGAGCATTGGAAAAGTGACCACAATCGTAGGATTGCCAGATTTTGTACAAACGGCTTAGTATAATAATTTAAAAAGGAAAATACTGAAGCATTTCAACAGGTCTGACAGCATCTGTCAAGGCAGTAGCAGAGTTAATGCTTTCAATCAGGTATTCTTCAAATGTATCATACTTGTCAACACCATTATCCACAAGCACATTGAATGAAATAAGATTAGTTATTTTATGCAAAACCAGAAATTGCTGGAGACGCTCAGCAGTTCTGAGAAAGCAGAGTTAACACTTCAAGTCCAGTTCAGAACTGACAGTAGCCAGGAACGGTTAGTATTTAAGGCAATGATAGCGGGTGGAAATTTTGGAGGAGATTGGGGGAGGATGAAGGAGGAAGTGTAGGCTTGGGGGTGATAGTGAATGGATAGGTGGAGATGCATCCCAGAGAAACAGAAAGAAATTCAGGTAGCCAAAGTATCACTCATACTCTGCTAGGGAAAGAGAAAATGGGAACAAAGAGTAGGTGAAAGTGGGTTGGCTATGCTAAAAGCAGCCATACCATGGCAGGGCCGAGGGTGTAAGGCTGTGATAAAGAACATGGAAGGAGGTGCTCAAGATCTGAAATTATTGAACTTGATATTGAATGCTGAGGGCTACAGTGTCCCCACATAGCAGATGAGATGTTATTCCAGTCTTCTCTCAGTCTTAATAACATCATGTCATAATGAAATAGGCATTCCATAGAAGGATGTCTCTTGACCCGGCATGTCAACACCTAGTAGAAGCAATTCATTTCACCTTTCTCCCCTCAGTTCCACATGATCTCTTTCAAATAATATTGTAATTCAGTTCCACTCTTGTATGTCATGATTGAACCTGCTTCCAACCTGCTTTCAGGCAACACATTCCTTATTATTAACATTAGCTGAAACAAAGTTCTTTGCCATTTCATCCTTACTTCAATCTCAATTCCCTTAAATCCATTGCCTCAGTCCTTCACTTTGAATGTAATCTAATGCTGCTACCTGTACTTCAAATACTGGTTGGGAATGCCTTAAGCTGTGGGTGTCTGCAAGCGCACCATACCTGAAGTTGCTTGCCACCATCTCCAAGTAAGGCTCTTCAAATCATGAGCAGTAAGAGCATTGTATTTGCATCTGTGCATTGTAAACTCGCTGAATTCAGCTCTCTAGTATATTGTCCAGGAACTCTCACTTCACATGTTCATTTTAGACCAGCATGTCCCAAACTATTTCCCAGTCGGACCCCATTCTGAGGGTTGAAGACTGATGAGGGCTGAGGAGGGAATTCTATGAGAACAAGCTGGAGGTTGGTGCTGCTGCTGCTTCTAGGCAATGGAAGACCGTCTGATAGTGCAGGAGTGTATCTGTTCCAACTCAATCAGAGCACCGCATTGGGGTCTTGGAGCTGGTGACTCTAAATTTCAGCTTGTGACCTCATTTACAGCCCTAACTCTAATTTTAGGAAACGCCGTTCTAGCCTGGTATCTTGTCTCTTACAATGTGATGTCATGTTATTAGGGTCAAATGATCACTGACATCTTTATGATTTATACAAGTCTTATTCTGTCACAAGCTGGGCTTTCTGCCAATAAGAACAGTTTATCTCTATCTGCAGAAAGTGCTGGAGAATCTCAGCAGGTCTGCCAGTATCTGTGGAGAGAGAAACAGAGTTAACATTTTGACTCTAGTTTGTGACTTTTTTCAGGAACATTATATTGGACTCAAAACATTAATTTAGTTTTTCTCTTCTCTCCACAGTTGTTGTCAGACCTGCCAAGTTTTTACAGCACTTTCTGAGCATTTTTTCTTCGGATTTCTAGCATCTGCACTATTTGCTTTTATTCTTCCCAGGTCTCTGTCCAAATCCTTTACGATTTTTAACTACTCTATCAAATTCCATTCTCTAAGCAGAACAGTCCCAGCTTCTCCAATGGCATTCACCCCATATCCATTTTAGTGAATTTTATCTGTGGCCTCATTAATGTTTCATGTCTTAGCTAAAACATGACAAAATAAAATGCTAACTTTATTTTAGTCATTGATAGAATCTTACAATCATTCAAATGCCAGGTGGTTGAGGAATCAACTGATTCACACAGGATCCTATTAAAGATTATCTGATTAGATATTGTTGTTGGATAAACTTTGCAGGCTTATCTGTAAGTTAAATTTCCTTCAAGCTTTCTCCCACCTCGTGGTGCAGAACACCCAAGGAAAGCAACTGAATGACTCAACAAGTAAATCCCCCAAGTAAACAAATTGTAACATATCAAATTCTTTCAGACAAGCTGTTACTTTTACAGCTCTTCCAAATCAAGTCACAACTCCCACACATGTGAACATCTTGTTCCACAAACAATCCTAACCCTGGTTGAAGCAACCTCCTTAAAACCTGTGGACAGAGGAATAGAATTAATGTTTCAAGTTGAATATGAATTGTCTTCAGAAGCTCTGAAAAAGTGTCATGGTGGACTTGAAGCATCAACTCCTTTTCTGTCTCCTTACGATAGAGGGAAGACAGTCAGTGAAGCTACTGAAGATAGTTGGCCTTTGGACACTACTATGGCAAGCTTCCTGAAGCTGAGATGACTGACCTCCAACACAACCTTTTTCCATTTTGTTCAGGTATAATAATGGCAGGGGTTTCCCCCTGTTCCTACTGCCTGCAGGTTTGTCAAGGCTACTTGGTCCCACATTTGGTCAAATGCAACCTTAATATCGAGGGTGATCACTCTTTGATATTCACCTCTTCTACCCATGTTTGAACTAAGAGTCCATGCATACATAAGTTATTAGAGCCTATTGTTTCTCTACAGAGTGCATGCTTGGTAAATGGGATGAAAGTACCAAGAGTTGACATGCTGGTCATGAAGTGCCAATGAGTATGGGTGAGAACATGATTTAGCATTAGGTGGCATGAGGGTTGGATGGAAAGTACATGGGAATGAAGAAGTGTGAAGTTTGATAACTGGCAGATCATAAATATTAGCAAAAGGCTGGAATAAAAGTCTAGCTACCTAAGGATAGCTTTTTACCGAGTCCAGCTGGGCAATTGACTATTCCTGTTGTTGCCTTGGATTTGATTTCAAAGGTGGCATGTCTGACACTATCTCACCTCCACTTCTTCTCAGCTAAAACTGGGTCTGAAGGGGCACTTTTCAAAGCAGCTTTGCCAAGTCATTGCATGTCCAGAGTTAGTAGTGGTAATAAATTGAGCAAAGTTGCAAACTTGCTATTAGTGCCAGTATTGACAGTGCTAAACTCTTCAGAGGTTGAAAGTCTTATATAAAAATCTGGGAGTTGGATATTAGTTGAAAGAACAATATCATCCAGTCAATATCCTTAGAAACCACTTTTGAAGAAACAGCTTGGATGGCTTATAAATATGAATGTAATAAAATCAAAAAGAAAACTGTGGATGCTGGAAATATGAAACTAAAGCCGAAAAAGCTCGAGAAACTCAGCAGATCAGGCAGCATTTATAGAGAGAAAACCAAAGTCAATATTCTGATGAAGAGTCACTCAGCTCAAAATCTTAACACTGCTTTCCTCTGCACAGATGCTGCCAGATCTGTTGTGTTTCCTAGCACTTGCTGTTGTTGATTTAGAAATATTAATGTTTTGCTTAAAAGATGGCATGAACCAGTTCTGACATTGTTTGTTCATCATTTTTTTTCTGTTCTTTGGAAGGATTACAATTTTAAAATGTTATCAGTCAGCAATTTGCTCATACCCAGTCAGGTAAATGGGTGGATATACTGCCACAACGTGTTTGCAATGTAAGAGTGGAAGGCCGACTGAGATTCAGACCAGAATCACATTAAGATGAACCAGTTGAGCTGCTGATTCCTATTCACATCAAAGGTCAGTTTGTCCATTTGTGCTGATTGAATACCTGGCAGTAGCCAAAAGGTAAGCACTGGAGGGTCATCAGGTGTGTCAGAAGTAACCTTCAGTGGAGTATGAAAAAATGAATAATATTAAGCTCCAACTTTATCTGTTTCTTAGTTATATTATTTACATTTTGCAAATATTTTTGCAAATTGCAAACATTTCTACTTGACTTTCCTAACAAATATTTCTTTCTTCTTTCCATTCTCTCTCTCTCTTTCTGGATTTAACCTTGGCTTGGAGCCAAGCTAACATTCAGCTTGAGTTCCCTGCGTCACCAATCCTCCGCACTTCTGTTACGTCTTTAGGCAGATGAAGAAAAAGAAGTCATTTGGAGATGAACAAGCTTCCTGATATTGGAGCTGTTGCCATTCCCATTTTATACCGGGAAATAAAAACCAATTTTGATTCACAAGACTTATTTCAATTTGCTTCTACTTCCTAAAATAAAGCATATCAATTTTGTTTAGTAGAAACTGACCATAATAGACCCATCTTCAACTATTCCAGCAATTAGCTCTTCAATACTACTCCACCATATTCACTAACCTGGAAATGTACTTTTCATTTCTGATTTATAGCCATAAATAATTGCTTGGGAAATATAATCAATATTTAGTTATAGTCTTCCAATTTTTTTTTGGATTCTGGAAAGATCCTTGCCTTCAGAAAATGGCAAATATAACATATTTACTCAAGAAGGTGGAAGGCAGAAAGCAGGAAACTATAGCCAGTTAACCTAGCATCCAATTAACAAAAGCGCTAGAACTCATTAATGTTTTGACAAGATACTTTTTAAAAAAGTCACAAAGCTAACATGGTTTGTGAAATGGAAATCTTCATTTAATCTAATAAAGTTTTTTTTTGATGAAGTAACATTTACAGTGGATAGAAGGCATTGGATAAATGTGACACCCCTGGATTTCTGACAGACAGGTCATGAATCATAAAGCCATATGAAAGGTTGTTGCAAGAAGAGTACATGGTGTAAAAAAAAGATATCAGTATGGAAACAGGATTGGTTACAGATGAAACCAAGATAGGTAGCAAAGTAAATTGATGGGAGGTATAGAGAGTTTGCAAAGGGATATGGACAACTTTAGTGAGTGGGCAAAAAAAAATTAGTAGATGGAGTGTAACATGGGTAAAAGTGAAATTGTCCATTTGGGTAGGAAGGAAAGGAAAGCAGTGTACTATTTAAATGGAGAGATATTGAAACAGTGGTACAGAGGGACATGGCTGTCCCAGTACACAGAGTCAGAGTCATATAGCATGGAAACAAACCCAAACTAAACTAGTCCCATCTGCCTGCTCCTGGCCCATATCCCTCCAGTCATTTCCTATTCATGTATCTATCCAAATGTCTTTTAAATGTTGTAATTGTACCAGCATCCACCTCTTCATTAGGAAGTTCATTTCACATGCAAACTGCCCTCTTTCTCTTATGCCTTTTTAAAAAAATCTCTCTCCTCCCACCTTAAAAATCTGTTCCCTACTGTTGAAATCCTCCATCCTTGGGAAATTAAAACTACCATTAACTCTATCTATAACTCTCATTATTTTATAAACTTCTATCAGGTCACCGCTCAACCTTCTACACTCTTGTGAAATATTGTTATGCAAGTGCAAAAACTGATTAGGAAGGTAGATTAAATTACATTGAAGGCAATGGGCCTACTGCTGTGTCATAACATTCAAGGCATTGAGCCTGCTGCATGAAAGTGGGGCTAGTGATGGCAGTAGTTTACTTTTGACAGTGTAGGCATACAAAATGATCCGTGGTATAGATAGACAGCCAGAGACTTCTTCCTAGGATGGAGATAACTATTACAAGGGGGCATAGTTTTAAAGTGAGTTGAGGTAGATTTAGGGGAGACGTCGGAGGTAGGTTTTTTACTCAGAGTGGTCGGGGTGTGGAAAGCATTGCCAGAGAGGGTAGTGGATTGGGCCTCATTAGGGGCATTTAAGCAGCTATTAGATACGCATATGGATGTTAGTATAAAGTAGGGGTGGAGGTTAGATAGGCCTTAGGATTAGGGGAAAATTTCGGCACAACATCGTGGGCCGAAGGGCCTGTACTGTGCTGTATTTTTCTATGTTCTGTAGACCCAATGGGCCAAAAGGCCTCTTCTGTAACGTATGATCCTGTGATTCTGTGTAGTCAGATATTGCAAGAGGAATAGAATATAAAAGTAGAGAGGGCACTGTACAGGGTTGATTTTGAGTCCAGCGTACATATCAATTATTGTGCACAGCTGGCACACAGAAATGTGTCTAACCGTTAAATGACTTCTAACATGGCCTACCAAGACACTCACTTGTATCAATTTGCTACAAAGTCCTGAGCCAAGGAATAAATCAGATGGATCACCTGGTATTGATTGAAGCAGTAGAAACAATGTGGCAACCAAATGCCTGTTGACTCCTTATACCAACATCTAGAGGCTTGTGCCAAAATTGGGAAAGCTATCTCCCAGACTCATCGATCCACAGTCTGATATTGTTTGTAACCTAACATTCCATGAATATGACTAGCCAAACTCCACCACCACCATTCTCTTCTGTGGGCAAAGTGATTTCCAGTTAATTACCACATCTTCCTTCCTATCCCAAGCTGATGAATCATCCTCTAACACTATGAACAGCTGTTGGAGGAAGTCTGGAAGGGGCAAGGGCACAGAGGAACTCTGGGTAGCGACTTCAATGTCCATCACCAACAGTAGCTCACAAGTACTACTATTGACTCAACTGGCTGAATCCTGAAGGGTGTTGCTGTTAGTCTGGGTCTATGGCAGGTGACAAGGGAAGCAATAAGAGGGAAGAGCCTGCTTGACGTCATCCTCACCAAACTGTCATAGATGCATTCATGCAGAATTACAGATGCTAGTCTTTAGCCAATTTGATTCACTTTATGAGGTATCAAGAAATGGCTGAAGACGTAGGACACTGAAAAGACAATGAACCTAACAACATTTGAGTAGTTGCATTGAAGAGTCGTGCTCTAGAACGAATCATGCATTGAGTAAGAGTTCTTGAAGAACTGAAGCCCTGTTTTCATAATGAGAGTACCTCCCATTGGGTTGGGTGACATCAGAGCACTGTGAGCACTGAGCCCTGGAGCAGCACATGGGCTATGAGCCCAGAGCAACACGGGGAAGATGCTCCACAGCAGCATGTGGGAAGCAGACCCAACGCAGGTTGCAGGCAGCGAGTCCTGAATGAAAACCAGTGCACGGGGACAATCCTTAACTTTGAACTTAGAACACTGTAATGTTAACACCTTAATATTTTCCTGTGTTTAACTTACTTTCAACTCTGTAATTAAGCAATTACTTCTATTCCTCTGCTGTATCCATGAATTGTACCTAAGTGCGTGTACCGCTCGCACCTAAGATATCCCCATAAGAAGGCAGACATTCGAAAAGCTTTTCACTGTACTCCTACAATAGAGTGCATGTGACAATTAAAGCATATTGTATTGTCATATTGCTGAAGGGGATAGACTGTGAATAGACCTAACATACTAAAACAATGCACCATTAAGACACTGGAGTATCAGCAGCATTAGACTTGTATTCAACCACTTTCTGTAACCTTATGAACTGAAATATCTTCCACTCTTGCATTACCACTGAACCAGGAGATCAATCCTGATTCATTGAAGAGTGCAATATTAGGAGCAGCAACAAGTTACACCAAAAAATCAGTTGGCTGAAAAAACCTGCTGAAGATACAACACAGATCTATTGTGTGCCAAACAAAGGAAACAACAGACAGTAAACAGTGCTAAGCAAGAGAAAAAAGCAATTAGGTCTAAGTTCTGCAGTCACACCACATCTGTTGTGAATGGTGGTGGACAATTAAACAATTAACATGGAACAGAGGCTTCACAAATATCCCTATCCTTATTGACGGGAGCCCAACACATCAGCGCAAAAGATATAAATTGTATCATTTGCTTTTATGTTCAGATGAGGCCAACTTCGACAAGGGAGCCTCCAAAATGTCCACATTCTTCCTCAAACAAGGATTCCCCAGCTCCGTTGTCAATAAGGCCCTCAATCGGGTCCAACCCATCTCCCACATTTCTGCCGTTACCCTATCTCTTCCTTCCTGCAACAGCAAGAGGGTTCCCTTTATCCTCACCAACCGTCCCACCAGCATCCACATCCAGAAGATCATCAGACGCCATTTCCGTCACCTCCAACAAGATGCCACTACCAGACACATATTCCCCTCCCCTCCCTTGTCCGCCTTCCGCAGTAACCGTTCCTTCCAGGACACCCTGGTCCATACTTCCTTTACCCCTAACACGTCTTCAGTACCTTCCCCTGTAACTGGCGAAGGTGCAACACCTGTGCATTTACCTCGTCCCTCCCCAGTATCCAAGGGCCCAAACATACCTGCCAGATAAAGCAACACTTCACTTGCACTTCCAAGAATCTAGTCTACTGCATTCGCTCCTCTACATTGGGGAAACGAAGCACCGGCTTGGCGACCGCTTCGCAGAATATCTACATTCTGCTTGCAAAAATGACCCTGAACTACCTGTTGCTTGCCACCTTGCTCCCTGGCCAACATCTCTGTCTCTGGCTTGCTACAGTGTTACAGTGAAGCCCAGCACAAGCTGGAGGAACAACAGCTCATTTTCTGCTTGGGGACCCTACAGACTTCCGGGCTCCATATTGAGTTCAATAATTTTAGGGCCTAAACTCTCCCATTTCCCAGCCACCCACCCCACACACCAGGCCTTGTTACCACATAGCCTGCTACTACACACCCCCTGTTGTTAGTCACTAACAAACCCCATTAACAACTACTCACCCTCCCAGCCTAATCGTTAGCAACTCCATTGTCTGTCCAACTGTCTTTCTCCCTCTTTGGGCGCTTTCTTATCATTTACGCCCTGCCCCACCCACCTCCCTATTTTCTGCATATAAACTGATGTTTTCCCAGCCACCAACAGTTCTGAGGAAGGGTCACCGGACCCGAAACGTTAACTCTGTTTTCTCCTTCACTGATGCTGTCAGACCTGCTGAGCTCTTCCAGCAACTTTTTTTTTGTTCTTGATTCACGGCATCTGCAGTTCTTTTGGTTTTGATTCAGACAAAGTTATCTCCTTTCAATACAGAGGTGAGACTTTTTTTTCCATCACAAGCTCTCTTGAGTGTTGCTTCCTTCCCCAAAAATTCTGAAGTCTGGGATTTTAAATTTGTTCAAGACAGTGCAAGCTAGAATTTAATGGACAGGACAGATAGTAAAGTGGAAATAAGTTCTCAACCAGATTTGCCAATGACTTATTGAATGCTAAATCAAGCTTAAAGGGCCAAATATTCTACAAACCCTTTCTTTCCATGCAAATAATTTTATCCAGAGCTCTGCCTCAAAAGAAGATAACGGCTTCTCCAGAAGAGTCTCAAATTGCAACAAAATTTGATACCAAACAGAATAATTGATTGTCAAGGAGCTAATTTGCAGTTTATTATTTACAGGGTGACACATATTGTCTGTTACTGAATAATGATGCATTGTGGCAATCTGATTCCAAAAGATCTGCCATAGAACTATATGTTCCAAATGACTTATGGCTGTACTATCTAAACAAAGCAATCGAAAACAAATAGTTTGTAAATTTTACAAGGCAAAATATACAGTGCAATAAATGTCCTTGATATGTGGAACATTTTTCCTACTAGCAAAAAGTCATTTGGAAATTGATGGGTCCAATAGCACAGCAATTCAATTTTATCAAGTCAAGAAACAAACAATGGACTGCAGTCACAAAAAAAGTCAGGTAATAACGTTTTTTTAAAATTATCTCATCAACCTGCACAGAACTGTTATAACATACCTCTGGAGCAGGTGGAATTTGAACAAAAGCTGCTTGGCTCAGAGGTAGGGACATTAACAATGCACCACAAGTACCCCACAGGTAATAGCCTTCTCTAACAAAGCACATTATCCATATCTGACATTCCAAGGTAGTACTATAACCAGGTCCCACACTATGAAATCACTGAGATCACCATTGATTAGAAATGAACAAAACCAGTCAGCAAAACGTTGATGAGAGCGTCCCCAACCCCCCATAAACTGTATGCCAGGCTTTCTACTCCACCCATATATCATGGCCCCCAGGTCAAGCAATGGCATTCCAGGGTCCTCCTTTCCCCTGCATCAGCTTCCACATTCAAAGGATCACATCCAGCTGGGTACTACAACCAAACACATCTTCTGCACCCTTTATGTCAACATTTTTCATTCCCACTGCAGCGCCCATGTCTATTCCTCCATCACTCCTAACACTTCCTCTGGCCTCCATGCCATCTCCCCATGCAATTACAGAAGAAGTAATGCTTGCCCTTTCACTTCCTCCTTCCTCACTGCCCAAAGCCTCAGATAAACCTCCTAAATGAAGGAGCATTTTGCTTGTATTTCCATCAATTGGGCCTTTTGTATTTGCTGCTCACAAAACAGTTGGTACCCTTTTTCAGTGGCAAGACCAATTGCAAACAGGGTGACCACTTTGTGGAACAGGGCCACTCGCTACATAATAATGACCCCTAACTTCCAGTCTCTTTTTATTTCAATAAACCACTTTCCCCCGTGTTAACTTTTCTATCCTGGACCTGCAGCAGTCTGCAAACTTCTCAAGCACTTTTCAAGCTGAAAACAATGAAATCAATAACTTGAAACTGGGGTAGCACAGTGACACAGTGATTAGCACTGCTGCCTCACAGCGCCATGGACTCAGTTTTGATTCCACCTTCAGGCGACTGTCTGTGTGAAGTTTGTACATTCTCCATGTGCCTGTGTCGGTTTCCTCTGGGTGCTCCGTTTTCCTCCCACAGCCCAAAGATGTGCAGGTTAGGTTGATTGGCCATGCTAAATTGCCCGAAGTTTTCAGGGAGGTGTAGATTAGGTGGGTTATACGGGGATGGGTGTGGGTGGGATGCTCTGAGGTTTGGTGTGGACTTGTTGGGATGAAGTGCCTGTTTCCACACTGTAGGGTTTCTATGATAAACTCTATGAAAACATGATCTCATTACAATCCTCCCCCTCGGCCATGTCTTGTTTGTGCCTTGTTGTCTTTAACATCAGCAGAATGGACACACATTCTCTTTTATCACAACTATTCTTTACCCCTATTTTACATCTCTGTATCTTCATTACCACTCCCTTTTTTTCCCCTCTGGCACCCTCACCAAATGTTCCACTTGTTTGTCTTCACTCTTTGCCAACAGCATTTTTTAAAAATCTATTCCTATCGGCTCTGAAGGAGATTCATCTCACATTTGAAACATTAACTTCGTTTCACCCTGCACAGATGCTGGCAGACCTGCTGAGTGTCTCCAAAACTTTCTGTTTTTATTTGTACAGGTATATACTTTGTACAGAAGCAATAAAATTTTTCTTAATGAAGCACATATGAAAGTATTAATTTGTTCATTCATTTCTAACTTTCTACATTCTTAATAGAATTGTTTTTATTCCAGCTTTATAACAGAATCAATCATTCAGGCTCCTTACACACATGGGAACACCATTACCTCTAAATTTTTACGCAGACCTAAGTTATCTTGCATGAACCCTTTTTTTTGCTGTTCTTATATTGTTTCTGGGTCAAAATCTCTGAACTGACTACTTGACAACATTGTGACAGAACATTGAGCTAACAGAGGGCAATGATTTGAGATGAAAGTTTCTCAAGGGCAACTCAGAATAGGAAATAACCGTTGACATTTTCTTCTGACATATATACATGCAACGTATTTCCCTGAAACAAACACGATTAGTATTTTGCAGATGCAAGAGTTGGTTAACCTGAAAAGGAGACCAGTGATTGAGACAATAAGAAGTACAGAAGATACAATGAAACATAATATGGTATGTGGAAACTTAGCTTGCAAATGACATGGAGCTCATTTCTCAAGAAATGCTCCACCAAAAGTGGTACCTATTGTTAACTAATCAAAGTAAATGATGAATAAATTACATGCATACATCCAACCACTATTACCTCCTGTGAGCAGCTTCCACATTAATGTTACTCCTGTAATAAGGTCAAGCCTAATTGGCCAATTCAACCACTTTACAGTATTTAACACAACTATGAATCATCTGAATGTTCAGGGAAGGGGATGTTTATGCATTATAATACTATGCATAAATAATATTGCTTCACCAGGTTGGTTTCTGGGCTAACATGCAGCCTTAGTGCCCTCTCTTGGATAAAAATCATACTAGTTTTTTTGTTGAAAGGTACAATCAATTATGTATGCTTTATGCATGCCTTTTCACCTCCCTCCCACCTCATAAGCAAAACAGGTCTACAGATGACATGTTCTGTTTAGAAGAATGAGACACACTACACTGACCCTGCTGCTGCCCTTGGCCCAGTTATCACATCCCCATCCACTGCCCCTACCCACGAGCCCCTGACATGAACACAACACTGCTCTCTGGAACCCAGGGCCCTGGTTATTTGCCTTAGTGGTAATACCTTAAGTTTGGATGTAGGCCCTGACTACCCACATCAATGTTTGAGTGAGCAACCACGTTGATGTTCACATAACCTGCAAAATTTGTTGATGTATATGGATTGCTCAGTACTGTCGACACCATTAGAGACCCAAGGATCTCAGGACCGATTTCACTGAGAGTTCAGAATGGAGTGCTGTTTATCAAGGGCAAAGAGGCAGTCAGTGCTTGGAAAATGCAGTTTAAGGATCTTGGTATGAATATTCACTTTTACATTCTACAACATACTATCTCACACAACATTGGCAGTACGTGAGGTTGAAAAAAGCCATCTGCAGGCAACAAAAACAGATGGAATCATCTTTGAAATACAGTGAAGAAGCACTCTTTGCATGAATACAAGAGCTCATCTCCCCTGTCTGGAAAGTGGAGAGATGCTACAATTGTGGTCTTCTTCAAGAACCGAAATAAAACCAATTGCAGTGAATATAGGGCAGTATTGGTGCTACCTGCTGAAGGAACGTCATTGCAAAAAACCCTCCACATTGCCTTCTCCTAACAACTCAAGAATATGCAAGCATACAAACTAGGAATAGAAATAGACCATTCAACCCCAAGAGATTGTTACATAATAACATTGAAATATAGAAGGTAGGAGCAGGAGTAGGCTCTCAAGCCTTGGTGCCGTTCAATATGGTCATGACTGATCCTGGAGCACAATACCTTAATCCCATCCTCTCCTTATATCTCTTGATCCCATAAGCCAATAGTGTTCCATCATTGCAATGCAGATTCCTTCCATCAAAAGGCACAGTGGGCATAATCAAAATAGCAAGATAAGTCCATGAAAAATTCAGAGAGCAGCAGCGACCTTTACTTGATGCTTCACTCTCCAGAACTTCAGATTCATGCATCACAGTCAGAAATGCTGGTCTTTATCACCTCCACTTCAACATCCCATTTGTTGTAGTCCGATGAATAGACAGAATCATTGATGGGCACAACTCTTCTTGTTGACATCAGGATCTCTAGGATATCAAATGTTGCTGCTCACTATGTGGCCTCCACTATACTGGGGAGACAAAATGTAAGCTGGGCGACTGTCTTGTGGAACACCTGCCTTCTGTTTACAGAAATGATCCTGAGCTTTCAGTTGCCTGTCACTTACACTCACAACTATGTTCCCTGGCCAGCATTTCTGTCACAGGTCTGCTGCAGTGCTCCAGTGTGGATAAGTGCAAGCTGGAAGAATAGCATGTCATTTTCTTCCTGGGTCCCTGTCGTCTTCAGGACTCAATATTTTAGGGCCTCAACACCTTCATCCACATCCTTTACATGCCCCACACCCTGGACCTGTCCTGACCTAGGCTGCTGTCATCGCACCCAACCTATTTTTACTGATTAATGGCCCATATTATCAGTTTTTCTTTCTCCCCGGATCACCATAATTCAATTTCTTTGTCTGCCTAACTGCTGTTGTATCTCCCTGTGCTCCATCACCACCTATCCAATAGTCCTAACCCACCACCCTGTCTTCAGCACAAAAATATATCACTTTTTCCGAGCTAATATCAGTCCTGAAGAAGGATTACTGGACTCTGCTTTCTGTCCACAGGTGTTGCCAGATCTGCTGAGTTTCTCCAGCAATTTGTGTTTTTGCATCAAATGTCTTAATGTGTCACAGGATCTTCTGAGGCTTTTACAGGTGGCATTTCCTAAATAATCTTGTCTGGAGTTTGCCTTTAGTCAAGCCACTGAGTTGCAAGCAACCTGATCACTTTCTCAAGACAAAGAAGACATGAACTGAGTCGTTCATATTCAAGCCTGTGCCATGCTTAATTCATCCATCAATTTTAAAGATTCAATCCAAAAATCCTCATCATTGTTTCAAATCCTTCCATTACCTAAGCCCACCCATAAGTTGTTGATGCTTATTGCGTGATGTCATTGATCAGGATATATAGCATGGAGGTATATACATATCAACCTCACAATGTATGCCCAAATTGACAACCAACAATTTTCACAGTGCCAATGATACTGCAAGGCATATTTGCACTATATTTCTGTTTAAATTAAGTCTATTTCTGTAATTTCATACTTAGGACAATTTTTAATTATTCTTTCATGGAGTGTGGCTATCACTAGGTCAGCATTTATTGCCCATTGCTAATTGCCCAGAGGGCAGTTGAGAATCAATCACATTGCTCTGGATCTAGAGTCACATATTGGCTAGACCAGGTAAGGATGAAAGATTCCTTCCCTGAAAGGCAAATTAGCGAGTCAAATTCCATATCCCCAACAATGAACAGTGGCTTCATTTTTGACGTTTAATTCTAGATTTCTTTCTGTATTGAATTCAAATTCCACCATCTGCCATTGAATGAATCAAACCCAGGATCCCACCAAAACATTACTAGGGTCTCAGGATTAATTGTCTAGCAATAATACCATCAGGTCATTGCCTGCCCCTAAT
This sequence comes from Stegostoma tigrinum, assembly GCF_030684315.1. Classification (NCBI taxonomy): domain Eukaryota; kingdom Metazoa; phylum Chordata; class Chondrichthyes; order Orectolobiformes; family Stegostomatidae; genus Stegostoma; species Stegostoma tigrinum. The sequence continues at coordinate 106,492,028 of NC_081358.1, read as the reverse complement.
TGAAATGAACATCATACCCATCTATTTTACTTATTTTTATTCACTCGGGTTGACGGCAGAATGTACAGAGAGTTAGAGAAAAGCGGAAAAATGGTGCAAAGTATGATAAACGTTCAGAAAGACTGCACAGATAGAATAGGCTGATTAGCCTCTTCCTGCACTATAACAATTCTGTTGTTCTGTGATTTAATGGTAGCATATTGGCTATGTCACTGATCTAGTAATTCAGAGGGCTGGCCTGATAAACCAGAGAAACAGGAATTTACATCTAATTGTGGCAGCTCTGACATTGAAATTGAATTTTAAAAAGAACATGAAAATGAAAAATTGACATCAATAAAAGCCACAATTAAACTGTGAGGTTATCATGAAATTACAAGTAATTCACTAAAATCCTTTGGGTGTACAGCCTGCTGTTTGCAACCAGGCTGGGCTAAATTGCTGGGCAATTTTCTAAATTTTTAACATGGTTTTCTTCAATGATATTGGAGCATTCATATTGATTCATAGCCTACTTAAGCATTCCATTACTTTTTTAGAAACAGCTCCTTAGGTGTAAGAATAATGCTGCCCTTCATTTGAAAAAAGGTTTACTGGGTAAGGATTCTTAATCTGTAAAGAGAATGGATCCTAAACTGAGTAATTAATCACTCAGATAAAATATAATAGAGCTGGCAGCTCAGGTGATACATTTTAGCTACAATATGTGGGAGCTTCTGGACACTATGGTCTTCAGCGTTGTGAAGCAGAGTCACTGAACCTGAACATTTAACTCTGCTTTCTCTCCACCAATGCTGCGAGACGTACTGAGTTTTCCCAACAATTTCTGTTTTTCTTTCTCATTTCCAGCATCTGTAGTTCTTTGCTTTTTTTTATTGCTTACTGTCAAACACATTTGAAATGTGAGCTGCAGAAATATAACCACATCAGGAAGATCATAAGACAATAATACATGAGATTTGAAGTAGGGCATTAGGGCCGTAGCGTTTTTTTCAATCTTTCAATGATATTAAGGCTGATCTAATACTACTCAAGTACATTTTCATCCTTTTTTTCATTACAACCTTTCATTCACTTACTACTTAAAAATCTATCTACTTCTGTCTTGAATACATTTAATGATCTGACCTCTCCACCCCTCTTCAGTAAAAATGCCACACTTTCAACACCCTCCTTATCTCAGTCTGGAATATGTGACCCTAATTTCGAAATTATGCTTTCTGGTCAAAAAAAAGAAGCAATAGCTTTTCCACATTTAAAGGCTAGAAATACTGCATCAAGTAACTCGCCCGTTGACTGCCCAAAGCCTGTCCATCATCTGTAAGGCACAGTCAGGAGTGTGATGGAATACTCCTCACTTGCCTGGATGGGCACTATTATAACAACATCAAGAAGCTTGACACCATCCTGGACAAAGCAGCCTGTTTTTAATTCACACCACCTTCACTTGTATCCGTTGCCTTCACCACAGATACTCAGCAGCAGCAGTGTGTAATATTTACAAGATGTACTGCAGAATTCACCAAAGATCCTAAGACAACACTTGCCAAACACAAAACAACTTCAATCTAGGATAAGGTCAGCAGATACATGGGAAAACCACCACCCGGAAGTTTCCCTCCAAGCCACTTATCTTCCTGACGTGGAAATATAGTGCTGTTCCTTCATTGCTGCGTGTCAAAATCCTGGAATTCCCTCCTTATTAGAATTGTGGGCCAACTTTTAGCACTGCTCAGCGCCACATTCTTAAGCGCAAACAGGGATGGACAATAAATGCTGGCCAGCCAGTGATGTCCACATCCCACAATTGAAAGAAAAACCTATCAAGTACTCTAGGAACATTGTGTGTTTCAATAAAGTTGTCTCTCATTCTTCTAAACTCTAATTGGTAAAGGTCCAAGCTACCCAACCTTTGCTCATAAAACAGTGATTCCATGCCCGATATTAGCCTACTGAACTTTCTCCAGGCTACCTCCAAAAGTGTTCACAGTCTTCCAGCTGACATGTGCCATGTATACTTCTAGCAAGCACTTCACATGATTATAGAATTCCCTTAGAAATACAGACCACAGCAGCTGATTTGCTTTCAAGGTTACTCATTTAACGTGGAAATTGGCTTCTTGTGATTCATGCGCGAGGACTCCAAAATCCCTCTGCTCTGCAGCTTTCTGAAGGTTTTTTTGCCATTTAAATAATAATTGGTTCTTTTCTTCTTCCTGCCAAAGTGCATAACCTCACATTTATCCACATTATATTCCACCTGCCAAGTATTTGCCCGCTCACTCTATCTGGTTTTATCCTCCTGTAGGTTCTTTGTATTCATCTTCACTGCTTGCCTTCCCACCTACAATATTGTGTGACAGTGGCATGAGAAATCAAGTGAGACCTTTCTTGATGTTGGAAGCTTCAAGTCATATTTCCCAACAGAGTTCCTTACGTCAACATGAGATTTTCATGAGTGAGCTTGAGAGGCCTGTGAATGGGGATTACTGTTCATTATCATCCTCATTATAATCTAATCTCACCTCATTAGCATGCAGATTCCCATTTTACTACTCACGGGGTAGAAATTAGATTATATGGACCCTCTGCTAATTAATGCAGGGCTCTGAGGCTCTGCTCTTCAATTTAGTGCCTAATCCCTCATACTGCCTGAGCAGGATATCTATCTTTGACCAACAAGTCATTAGTATCAACATAGATTCTCATTTTAGAATGTGCAGTAAGGATATGAGGTCCCAGGGAGAGCCAGTGGAGAGGTATGAAGCTGTATGAAGGGTATGAAGAGCCACACAGGGCCAGGCTGAAGGCTTAAGAGGTGGTATGAAGGAAATGACGGGTTTAAAATGCATAAAAGGGCCACTACACAGCATGACTAGAATAGAACATTTATTGTTGTGTGCACTCAAGTACAGAAGTACAGTGAAAAGTTTACATCGTCACCCTACATGGAACCATGTTAGTTAAAAGTACCCAGGTACAAATCTTAGATAAAACATAGAAAAATAAAAGAAAATAAGTTACATTACTTGCAGTTATTCATAGTATAAGTTCAAAAAATAAGAAATAAAGTTAAAAAGAAAAACATTACAGTCTTTCCATAAAGGGCCTGCAATTGATTGGTACCGGAGTCTTCCACACAGCCTGACTGGGCTCACAAGCTGCTGACCACCAGCACCATCTCCCAGTCCAACAACAGTCCGCTCCACTTCAGCATCAAGTCCACTGGCTCTCTCTACTCCGCACAGGCTTCCAGCAAACTGGCCATCCCCACTCTGGTCAGGGCATGCTGACCATCTCACTCCACTCAGGCCTCCAGGCCGCTCCACTCTTTTTGTCCAGCTCACTCTACATCATGGGATAGCACCCAAAAGGGGGAAAAGGGGATTAAAGAGAAGGAAATGGGAAACAAGCAGGAGTGGAGAAACTCCAGTTGAAGCATCCTACTCCACAGTCATCTTGCCTGGAAGGACTGAAAGGTCTGTGGAGCCATTAGGGGTAGATGGGGGTCACAGCATGGCACAGTGAGATCATGGGTAAGACCAATCAAACCAATGTTTCAAAAGATTCCCTCATGCAGACTGTGGTTCACTAGTACTCTGAGCTGCCATGAGCTAAGAGTCACTTACAGTTGACTTGGACTCAATGAAAGTTGTGAAAGATGCCTATTCCAGCCATGGTTTAAGCTAAAACAGGAGACCAGGGTGCAGGAACACTACTAGCACCAGCCCACATCCTTATCTGGCACTGCCGAATGCTGAATGCCCTGGGAAAGCATTTGAGAATTCCAGAATCGCTAATTGGCTGGCACTTCCACCCTCCAAACCTTCTTACTCCATAAAAATCAGTGCATGATTTTAAGTCTTTCACTCTAACCAGTCTCCTCAAAATTTGACAAAATTCCTTGTCGCCCCCTCTGTTCCAAAGATAACTCTCCAGCCTATCCAATTTGTCCCTGTAGTTAAAGTTCTTCAGCCCTGACAACATCACTGTAAATCATCTCAGTCACCTTTCTTGTGTGAACACATCCCTCCTGTAATGACTTCCACAATTAAGATAATGAAAATAAATCAAGGTTTGCTTTTGACTTGGAATACAAAACTAAATATTCTTCCACATGTATCTTCAGTATGTCCTTCTTGTAACTAAGTCAGCAAACTGACCTTGGCATTCTCCTAAAGTAAATTTATTGTGACAGTAATTACACAATTCATCAAGAAGGAAAACAGTTGCTGTCAAATTTCTGCACAAAGTTTTTTTTTATTATGTACCTTGGGACTGTTAAATGATAATTACAGAAAGTTATTGAAAATCCACTTGGTCTACATCTCTGATGAATATAGAAATGTTAACCTTAACCATCTTGTACATGTATAAATAGCTATACTAACTCAAAAGCTTGTTAAATCTGTTAATAATCCAACAGGCATTCATTACTTTTTTTTCGAACATTCCTGAGAGCCTTCTTCGAGATAACATAACGCAAAATGAGACAAATTGAAACATGTCAACTGCTTTGATGTTCAAAGTAATAAGGAGAATAAAAAAAACAACAATGTTAAAACCCAATGGAAAACCATAGATCGAGACTTTTCTGCTAAAGGATCCTTGAGTAATCTAAAAATAAAAAGAAATTTAAAAGGAGAAAATGAGTTAATTATGGAAGAAGAAAATGTCATTTTGACAATGGAGGAAATCCAGTCATGAGAACAGCTCAAATCGATAAGAAGGAAGTTTCAGATAGGGCTGTGATGACATTGATCGCTGGCCAGGGTGAAGATTTACATCGATGCAGTCACCAATATCAAACAGTGGTTTGTGGAGGAAGCATTGGCAAGGGTCAGTTAAACCCGAAACACTGCTTCATTGCTTCCTTTGCTCCCTTTCCCTCTCATGAAAGAAAACTCACTGTGAGGACCACAACCAGGGAATGTGAGTGGTCTTGCCCTGCTGCAGGCGATTACAAGGGAGAGATGTGATTGGTGAGTAGCAGGTAAGGCAGGTAAGTCCTTCCAACTTCTATCGCTTGGTACATTTTTTGGCTTCTGGCCTGTAAGGGTCCAGGAAAGAAAAGTCACTGATAACTGGATTTAATTTAATCTAATATAAAGTATTGTCCAAGGTGTAATTTAAAGAGGTGAATCATGGCAGGAGAGCTCAAAGTCTTGGTTTGCTCCTCTTGCTCCATGTGACAGACAGGGGACAGTCCCAGTCCTACCCTAGGTCAGCATGTGTGCAGGAAGTGTCTCCAATTACAGCTCCTGGAAGCTTGAGTTTCAGAGCTGGAGTGGCAGCTGGAGACGCTGTGGAACATCCACGGAGCAAAGACCATCATGGATAGCACATGCAGAGTGTTGGTCACACCGCAGGCTCTGCAGGCGGGAAGGGAATAGATGACCACCAGACAGAGCAAGAAAGATAGGCGGGTAGGGCAGGAATCTCCCATGACGATTTCTCTGCAAAACAGATACACTGTTTTGGATGCTGTTGAAGGGAATGACCACTCGTGGAAAAACAACAGCAGTCAAACTGGTTGTACCATGTGCATGTGATATGGGAATATTGGTGATCAAGGGTGATTTTAATCCGCACATAGATTGGGCAAATCAAATTAGTCACAATGTCAGAGAGAAGAAATTCTTGGGGTGTATAAGGCATGGTTTTCTTGACCAATATGTCAAGGAACCAACAAGAGTGCAGGCCATCTTGGACAGGGTACTGAGTAACGAGAAAGCAGATTGTCAATTGAGCTGTGCAAGACCCCTTGGGGATGAGTGCCCATAACCTGACAGAATTTTAGATTTTGAACAATCCAAATTGCTGCTTCATAGCTGTTAGAGCAATCATCATTACTAGCAACAATATCCATCTTCTCCACTCAGAATTTTGAATTTAATAATACTGAATTATGGGCTGAAATTCTAACTTTTCACACTGCATACATTTGCAATGTTAAAATTGAGCTCCACAAATCCAGATTTCATTAAATTTATAGGATCACGTTCTGAATTTTATTTGTCGAGTCACTACATTGAAGCCGCCATAATTACCATTTTGCTCTTGAGCAAATTATGTTATCATGTGCTCATCCACATTTAACATTTGAAGATCATCTACTCAAAGAAATCAGAATGATTTGAGACCTTCAGCTTCATTCAAACACAAAAGTCCTCAGTTAAATTTTGAAATCAAAATCAAGTTGCTTAACACATTTTATACACCGAATGCTCAAAACAGGCATTTAATATTGCAAAAACATCAACTTTTCATGTCATGACTAGGAATGGCCTAAATTCATACATTATATACAACAATGAGACCAATAAAAACATCAAAATTTGAAAAGTGACATTATGGTTTAAACTAATCGGAGTTAAATGTTTATTTAATTCACACTTGGCCATCTCTTGAATTCGTAAACTGAATGCATGAATTCAGAGTTTTGACAAAGATCTGTAGCATGAGTTATGGGTGAGATTGTTGACTTGCTTGCTGAGCTGGCTTGTTCTCATTCAGATATTTCATCACCATGCTCAGTGATGGCCACATTGCCATATATCAAGAACGTATCAGAACTGTCAACAAGACTCCTAAGACCACTAGGAATCATGGTAGCACACAAGCCTATGGACACTTTATGACAAACACTTATAAGGATTAAAGACCCCATTCCCACAACATGCAGAATGAATGTAGTTTACAAAATACCATGCAATGACTGCCGCATACATTACATTGGACACACAGGACGGAAACTTGCCATCAGAATACATGAACATCAGCTAGCAGCAAAATGGCACGACAAAGTCTCCTTAATATTGATATACTCAGACAACGCAGGCCATCAGTTTTACTGGGGAAAGGTAACCATAGTAGCCCAGGCCAAACATAGACACTCACAGGAATTCCTAGAGGCATGGTTCTCCACCCGTAATGCAATCAACAAACACATAGAATTGACCACATGTACAAACCCATGCAGATCAAAACTGGAAATGGCACTACTTACCAGAATGGGCCAAACAGTATAAATTCCAAGTGGGGTTGAATAACATTGTTTTATTGGAGGTTCCACTGATGATGACACCTAGCTTGGTGACGAAACGTCAGAACAAGAACAAGTCAGCTCAGTGAGCAAGTCAACAACCAGAGTGCTTGAATCATCCTTATGCTTGTTCATTCATATGATAAAATCAATACTATTTGTAGCACTGATGAGATTACAAATTTTGCCCAACAATGTGCAGTATACACGACCGATCTAGGCATAGTGGAAGAATCTGGTTCAAATCTGCAGTGCTTCAATGTACCATCCTTGACACTGAATTAGAAAGTTCTTATTTTAAGGCCCAGTCCAATCATTTCAGCATATAACTTCGGTACACACTTTGGTTCATAATTGACGGCATACTTCACTTTCGTCAGATTTACCATCTTGTTGATGTATTTGTTAACTGAGGGCAGAAAAATAAAATATCATGATGCATTTGGAGAATAGTAGCAGTGTAGTCTCAGTATTTAAATCTCAAACAGCATCATTAATATGGATTATTTGGTTCTTCCTGTTTAATTGCTGGCCTTTAAAGATTTCCCAGTCTACTAATTTCCCACTGCTCTTTGCTTTTTTGTATGTTTCTTTTTCAATCTGATACTTTCCTTTATTTCCTTAGACATCCATGGCTGACTATCTCTTTTCCTACAGTTCTTCCTAATCACTTCTGTTGTACTCTGTGAAAAATCATTTTGAAAGTTCTCCACTATTCCTCAATTGACCCACCAGAAAGTTTTGCTCCCATTCTACCTTAGTTAACCTGTCCCTCATTCCTTCATAGTCTCCTTTGTTTAAGCACAGGACATAGGTACTGGATTTAACCTTCTCACACTCCATCTGTATTTTAAATTCAATCATACTGTGATCGCTCCTTCCGAGAGGATCCCGAGATGGAAACTTCAGTTTTATTGAAGGTCATTATCATCATCAATCCCTCAAAACAGGAATGATATCCAACAGACTTCATGATTTGAATTGGATACTCAGCAGGTCATCTGGTACCAGATACTTGCAATCAAAAAAGGTACAATAGTTTCTATTTCAGCTCTTCATTCCTCACTGTCCAACATCTCAAAACACGTTTCAGACAAAACAGTGTTTTTCTCATCTTTCTTTCAATCTAATCAATTGTATTTGCTGTTCACAGTGTGGTCTCCTTTACACATTCAAGGCCAAATGGAAAGTGAATCACTTCATTGTATAACATGTGTTTCTTGCCTTTTCAATAGGCCCCAAAGCTCTCATGCGAGAATAGAGTCAGAGAGTCATAGAGATGGAAACATGCCCTTTGGTCCAAATTATCCATGCCAACCAGTTATCTTCATAAATCTGCGAGTGGAGCTAAAGGAACACAGCGGGCGATTCAGCATCAGAAAGGGGGGAGGGGAAGGGCACTCTGAAATAAATAGAGAGAGGGGATGCGATGATAGAAGGTGGAAGAGGAGCAGATAGGTGGAGAGAAGACGGACAGGTCAAGGAGGCAGGGATGAAGCCAGTGCCTATGAGCATAGGTAGGGAGTTGGGATGGGGTTTGGTCAGTGAGGAGGGAGGGTCAGGTAGGTGGGAGGGAAGACGGACAGGACAAGGAGGCAGGGGCAAGAGGGGCTAATCTTGGGATGAGGTTGGGGGTGGGGAGATTTTGTAGCTTGTAAAGTTCACATTGAGATCATTGGGCTCTGGGGTTCCCAGGCGGAACATGAGGTGCTGTTCCTCCAGCCTTCGGGTGGCATCGTTGCGGCACTGGAGGAGGCCCAGGATGGACACGTCGTCTAAGGAGTGGTGGGGTGGCGGGTAGTGGTGAAGTGGTTTGCAACTGGAAATCTGGGACTATTTCTCTTTCCATAGATTCTGCCAGGCATACTGAGTTTCTCCAGCACTTTCCATTTTATTTCAGCAAGTCAGTTCTGCAGGTAGTTGTACAGAGAGGATAGTGTTGCCTTGAGGAACAGGAGATTCTCAAATCATTGATCTGCTCTCTGACTTCACTTTTGCCATTTGCCTGCAACAAAGTTAAGGTGGTACACTGTCAAGAATGAAAATAGAAGTTGCTGGAAAAGCTCAGCAGGTCTGGCAGCATCTGTGAAGAAAAGAAATCAGAGTTAACATGTTGGGTCCAGAATCAGTATTGGAGCTTAATTGGTAATGAAAGTAAACAGGACAAATAAGTAAATAATCTGTGTTGGACCAAATTCAGAGAAGAAGGGAGCAGGGAGTTTCATGCTCTGATTCTGAGGAAGGGTTACAGGACCCAAAACGTTAACTCTGATTTTGTTCTTCACAGATGCTTCACAGGCTTTCCAACAACTTCTGTTTTGGTTCCTGATTTACAGCATCGGCAGTTCTTTCGGTCTTTGTGGTACCCTCTTAATTGCCTTAAATAGCCACTTAGGGTCAATGAGAGATGCACAACATATTCTACCCTAGTTACGGATATCCACATCCCATGAAGGAAGAAGTTTATGACCGTTTTGCAACTGCCTGGATAAGCCACATGATATGTCTCCCCAGTGTCAACATGTTCCTGTTTCAATGTGACTTTATACTGTACATGGAGTGATAGAACAATGCTTTGCAGTTATATAGGATGGGCGAAACAAATTGGCTAAACTGAGTGAAAGAAGGTTTCAATATAAGACAAATGGAACAATTGTGAAGGGAGCATAGATGCAAATACTCAAAAGTAGAGGAACTATAACTGGAGGTAAGATAGTGGAAAATGCTTATGTATTAATGGTGCTTCGAACCCAGACTACAAGACACCAAAAGAAAAACATTAGGCTAAATTGTAAAATGGCAATGGCTGGCCATGGCTGGAGTATTGAGCAAGAAAATAGATGGCACCTTTTTTGAGGTAAGGGTGTTAAAGTTTTAAGAATTCCCATTCCATTTTGATTAAGATGGTCAACAAAAAAATTGCTATCATTAGCACGTGTGAAAGATTGTAATACTGGGACAAATGCTACTTTCCTTTCTTAAATGCCACCTTGGACATCTGCACACTTTGGGCAGGAAGCGTTATTTTGAAACCATCTTGTGCAACAGGCCTTCATTTCTGAAAACATACTTCTCCGAAAGAATGTATGAAACTGGAATAAACTGAAGAATATTGCTACAATTAAATCAGAAAATTCAATTCGAGGAGGGGATTCTAGAGTGATGGATGTAGTATTGGAGATTAGCTGGTAATGAAAGTAGACAGGACAAATAAATTAATGGATCTGTGTAGGACACATTCAGAGAAGATGGGAGCAACAAGATTAATGCACTGATTCTGGACCCGAAAACTTGTCAGAAGTGCTTTAAGAACATTGAATGACCTCAAATAGGTAGTCAGGCACAGTGAATTCATCTTCACATGAGGTTTTATACCCAAAACTCTAGCATCTCATTCTACACAATGCATCAAGCTCACACACTGGCATTCAGACAACACCCAAATATTCCAATTCACACTCCTCCATCTATAAGTGTTGCCAGTTTCAAATTCACCTTTTGCTGCCTTCATACGTAGCTGTAGAGAACAGACAGATACTATAAAGGCATATAGAAAGTGAGGCTTGAAAGCTGAGTCGCAGGTAGATAGGATAGTGAAGAAGGCATTTGGCATGCTTGCCTTTATCAGTCAGTACATTGAACATAGGAGTTGGGAGGTCATGTTACAGAGGTACAGGGCATTGGTTTGGCCACTTTTGGAATATTGCATTCAATTCTGTTCTCCCTGCTATAAGAAGGATGTTGTGAAATTTGAAACATTTCAAAAAGACTTCAAAGGAAGTGGCCTGGGTTGGAGATTTTAAGTAATAGGGAGAGGCTGTATAGATGGGGCTATTTTTCCTGGAGTGTAGGAGGCTGAGGGATAATCTTACAAAAGTTTATAAAATTGTGAGGGGCAAAAAGACAAGGTCTTTTTTCCAGACGAGGGTGGGGTGGGGTCCGAAACTACTGGGCCTAGGTTTAATGTGAGAGGGGAAAGATTTAAAAGGGAGCTGGGGCAACTTTTTCACACAGTGGGTGGTATATGTATGGAATGGGCTGCCAGCAGAAGTGGTGGAGGCTGATACAACAACAACATTTAAAAGTCATCTGGATGGATATATGAATTGGAAGGGTTTAGAGCGTTATGGGTCAAATGCTGGCAAATGGGGCTAGATTAATTTAGGATATCTGGTTTACATGGATGAGTTCGACCGAAGGGATTGTTTCCATGCCGTACATCTCTATGACTCTTGTGCGTGAACAAAGATGTGGCCAATTGACTATAGTGAGGGAAAATGCAGCATTGCCAACTTTGGCAGAAGAATAAAGATGAGTCGATTATCCAAAACAGTGAGAGATTACAAAGCCTTGAAACGTAAGGAATCTGTTTCTGAATTACTCAGCAGGATAAAAACTAAGCAGGCAAACTAACAGAACATTTTGATTTATTGCATGGGGAGCTGGCTACAAAAGCAGGGAAGTTGTGATTGAGGTCTATAGGGCAATTGTAAGTCATAATCTGGTCTCGTATTACTTATTTAAACGAGATTGTAAAAATGTTGGAAACAGTTTATTGGACTGGTGAATTGGAAGATATGAGTTATCTTATGAGAAAACATCAGATAGGTTAGACTTGTATCTGTTGGTGTTTAGAGGAATAAGAGGTAAATTGATTGAAATGTATGGGATCCTAAGCATTCTCCACAGTGTAGATATGGAGAGGATGTTTCCTCTTATGCAGTAATCTAGAACTAGGGGCCATTGTTTAAAAATCAGATATTGTTCTTTTAAAACAGCTTTTTTTTTCTCAGAGGGCTATGAGTTTTTGGAATTCTTTTCCTTAAAAGGTGATAGAGACCTTGAATATTTTTAAAGCCAGAGATAAATTATATTTTAAGTAAGGGGGGTAAAAAGTTATCAGCATAAACAAGAATGTGAAATAGAGACTGTATTCAGATCAGCCATGATCTTATTGAACAGTGGAGCTGGCTTGAGGGGCTGAATGGCCAACTCCTACTCCTTTTTCGTAATTCTTACGGTTGTACTAATGGTAGAGAATTTTTGAGAGGCCACTTATTCTACTGTTGTTATTTCTCAATGCTATTATGTTCTTGCTGGAATGGCTTATTCATATAAATAGGAAGTTGCATGATGGATAATAGTTAATGCAGCACTATTTATCGGATCGGCTTATAGCATCCTTGGGTTTATAAATAGAGACATAGAGTATATAAACAGGGAAGTGATGCTACACCACTACAAATATTTGGCCTAACCACATTTGGAGTATTGTGTTCAGTTCTGGGCAACTTAACTAGGGAAAGATGCTAAAGTTCTGGAGAGAATTCAAAGGAGATTTACGAGAATAATACCAGGAATGAAAGATTTTAAAGACAAGGTAAGAGTAGAGAGGTACGGCTTGTTCTCTTTGGAATAGAGAAGGTTGAGAGGTAACCTTATTGAACTGTTCAAAAGTATGAACAATTTTGACAGAGTACAGAAGGACATTCTATTTTTGCGAGTTAGTACGTCAGTAACCAGGCATCACAACCTCAACATTGTCAGTAAAAGAGCTAGGAATGAGACAAGGAGAAACTTCTTCACTTGGAGAGTTGTTAGGGTTTGGAATGTGCTGACTGGAGAGTGGTGAAGGTAGACTCCGTAAGAGATTTCAAAAGAGAACCTGATATATATTTGAAAGGGGTGAGGTTAGAGAGCTATGAATATAGGACTGGTGAGTGGGACTAGCTGCTTAGCTCTTTCAGGAGGCAATACAAACAGGATAGGTAGAGTGGCCTCCTTCTCGATTGTAAAATTCTATCATTCTATGTTTTTAGATGTTTCCGCATTTAGTCTATGATTTGTGAATGCATAATGTTCCCTGCTAAAATGAGTGTTCTCCATTAACATAACTGCAGGTTAAGAAACACAACTGTGAATAATGTCTTGACCTGTCCGTCTTCCCTGGACTGACCTATCCCCTCCCTACCTCCCCACCCACACCTTCTCCACCTATCTTCTTTACTCTCCATCTTCGGTCCGCCTCCCCCTCTCTCCCTATTTATTCCAGTTCCCTCCCCCCATCCCCCTCTCTGATGAAGGGTCTAGGCCCGAAACGTCAGCTTTTGTGCTCCTGAGATGCTGCTTGGCCTGCTGTGTTCATCCAGCCTCACATTTTATTATCTTGGAATCTCCAGCATCTGCAGTTCCCATTATCTGTGAATAATGTTTGCTATCCTATCAACAAAGTTGGCAAAAATTGCCATCCATTTTCCATTTTGGTCATCATCAACTACAAATTGCAACTTACAGTGTGTTCACACTGTGCATTTCATGGAGAAATAAATATATTTTTAGGTAAGAGGTGCAGTTCACTTGCATGCTTAATCACCCCTATTGGGTGTTGGGTTGCTGGGTGCAAATAATCCAACTGGTACAACTCATCTGCATAATTCTCATTGATCTGTTGTATTTCTCTTCTAAGTAGTTGTCTAATTTCCTTTTGGAAGTTATTATCATTGCTTTTACCACTCTGTCAGTCTGCACATTCAAGGACATTATAATTCTTTAAAAACAATCTTCTCCTCTCTTGCCCTTCTTTCAATGGCCTTGAGACTGTCTCCTCTTTTTGAAGGGTCACGACGAAACGTTTGTCAAATTTTAAGATACAACCACTGCCAGCATGCGATATTCTTGTTTGTGTAGTTTGCTGCTTCCTTAGAATATGCATACTTTATTATGTGAATGGATCCTGCTGCTTTCCTGAGATAAGGTCAATCTTCTCATTTCTACCTCCAGTATGATCTCCAAAATTAAATCTTCCTTGGACTATAAGAAATCTATCAGCCTCATCAAAAATTCCAAAAACAATTCTGACTCTTATAAATTCTGATTTCAAAGCTTCATGGTCACAGTTTTGCATTAATTCACAGAGGAAATTGATAAAATTATGTACAGAATCCTGGAAAATAAGCTCTTCTTCTGTTAAATCTTGTTCATTAACAAATTTTATTAGTTCTCAAAATAATTATCAAACGTTTGAGAGCATTGTCAAAAGTACCTGCAATTCTTTTAATAGCTTGGTAATTAAGATCATCGTTCATTGTAAGGCCATCATTCATTGTAAGGCCATCATTCATTGTAAGGCCTATTGAATGCAATAAGGTATTAAACTGTTCAGCCTCATAGTTGGTATAATTTTGAATTAAGTCTGTATCTTAAGAACTATCTCCTCCAAGATACCCCATCTTATGTTTCGTATGATCCATCTGTGACCATAAAACTTTGTCCAAGTATTAATTCTACTTTCATTTCTTTTTTAATGTGGATAATTTTTCATTGTGGAAATGCTGTCTTAAATACTTAACATTTCATGCTGCTTGGGAGCTGCTGTTCTTTAAACTGTATTATTGCATTCATCAATGATGGATTAAATTCTGTTGCTGTAAAGTTTGCTAGATCTGTAGTGTAGCTATTATGCAGGAATTTACTTGTCTGCTTGTCTTTGTAAGCTCTGTTATTGAAAAAATACTGTCGGAAATACTTCAAGAAAATTTTAAATTGTGTTAGATGTTGCTGTGTAGTGATTTACTGCTTGCAATTTTTAAGTGTAATTTCACTGCAGGACAGACTTCTCTCTGCACTGTTTGCTGCATTTTCCCACTTTTTCATAGATTCATAGATATTTACTGCACAGAACAAGGACATTGTGTCTGTGTCATTCCACATAGATCTGACTACACTATTTTCATCTTGCAGCCCTTAACCATGGAGGCTTTGGCAACAGAAGCAAATGTTTAAAATTGCTTAAATTGTATGAGAATTTCTGATTCAATCACTTTTTCAGACTGTTACAGACTTCTACCTTCTTCTAGGTAAACAAATTACCCTCAATTCCCATCTTCACCTTTTACATTTTAACTTAAATCTATGTGGCTATTGGTGTCAATACCAATGGATAAGTGAGTTCCTGTCTGCCCTAACTGTGCTCCTTATAATCGTAAACACCTCTATTCACCCTTGCGTCAAAGACTCCAGCGCATCCAATTTGACCTCATATTCTGATCCTGCAGCACAGGCAGTATTCTGTGATTCTCCCCTGCACTGCCCCTCATGCAATTGCATCCTTCTCATAATGCAATAACCAAAACTGCACACATTATTCCAGATGCGGCCCAACCAGCATTTTATTCAGCTCTAGCGTAACCTCCCTCCTCTTAGCATCTATGCCTCAGCTAATAAAGTCCAAGTTCTCTGAATGCCTTAACTATCTTCTTTCCCTGCCCTGCTACCAATCCTTTCATCTTCACAATATTGTAGTTCTTTTTTTTAAAGGTACTATCTTATCACAAATGTCATGGATGGTATTTTCTCACATTTTCGGAGGAATTTGTCTTTTAATTGACCATATATTTATTAAATATTTTGAATTGTTTCTTCAGTTGGTCCCACTGTTTATTATTTTTACCTCTCAATATACTCGCCAACAACTCTTAAGCCAATATACCTGGCTATATTAAAGTTTCAGATTTTGTTTTGACTCATATCTGTCACTATCAAAACTTAATATGGAATTCATTTATAATACAAATATGTATTCCAAGGTCAGGTCAATCAGAAATAAATAGCACAGCTTTTAAGCTAGTTAGTCAGTTGTAGTTACGTTCCCTAACTCTTCACCTGTGCCTTCCATTCATTTCCTGAGTATGACCTTAATTCAATGAAGTGCACAGATGACTTTATCATTGACAAGACCTTCTGATTTGCTGGATGTGTTTTAGATGTATACAAGTGGACAGATACCATAGAATCATAGAATTGTTTTGCAGCAGAAGGGAATCGTTCAGGTCATCATGTTGACTATCAAATGAGTACTCAGTAACATTATGCTGTTTCATCTCTGCTACAGTGCATACTGTTCCTTTTCTTGAAATCATCCAATTCTCTTTTGAGTGTCTCAATTGATCTTTCAAGCAATGCATTCCAGAGCCTGACTGCTTATTGTGTGATGTCACTGTTATTTACTTTACTAACCACTTTAAATCTGTGCCTTTTGGTCTTGATCCTTTCATGAGTGGGAAACTTGCTTCTATTTACTCTTTCCAGACAAAGTAACTATTTTGAATACTTCGATCAGTTCTCTTCCAAGAGAAACACAACCAATTTCTCTAATCTTTCTTCATAATTCAAATTTCTCAACCGTTCTCATAAATCTCTTCAGTACTCTTTCCAGTTCCCTCCAATCCTTCCTAAATTGCAGCACCCAGAGCTGGATGCTGAGGCTGAACTGGTATCTCACAAAATATATCAAGAGCTAACTCCAGCGTTCTGTTGCAGAAGTTTACAAATCACAACCAATGTCAATGAATTAGTGACCGCTGACATCGATCACTTGCCTTTTTTTCATATTTTTAACCAGGCTGCTGATTAATTTCTGATTTACCCTTTGTCCAAAGGGCATTTACAAAAGTTATAAGCTACCTGACAGATGCTGTCAATCTTTTTTTTAATGCAGTATGAATGTTTGGTTTTATCCATTGAGATGACAAAGTGAAAAGCTTGCAAAGCAATAAAGAATGAAGTTCAAAATGAGCAAGGCAAAAAAAAGCCATTAAAGTCAAGTTATTGAACGTATAATTCACAGATCATTATACCTCCTCCAGATTAGTTCCTTCCATTGTTGAAAGCATTAGTGCGAGTTATGTATGATTGCTGAGGTTCACTGGCCATCTTGTAACAAATCACTTAAGTGGTTATTTCTTGTATGTGAGTTCAGATCTATTTGATTGTCAGGAACATTAATTCTGTCATCATCTGGCTGCCCAAAATAAGGAATCAAGAGAATTTTGTTTTTACTTCTTTTGGACTAAAGTGCCAAGACTAATTGCAGCATCCTTTTTATATTGAGTAATCTGGTGTTGGTTCAGCCTTCCTGTCCAACATGGCTTTAGAAAGCTCTGAACTTTGGCCCTAATGTGGCCTTATGTTGCACAGTTAGCTCTGCATGCACTTAATATTCTTCTCCAACTTGTACCATATGTCACCCTGTCATGGATGAATGTCATCATAGAAGACGGCAGAAATTAATTGCTGTAAGACCTGTGAAGTAATAACACATGCAGAGAGTGATGAAGAGGTGTGGGAGTTCTTTCCTGAACTTCAGTAACACACAGATTATCTGCCTAATTGTGAATTTTCTTGCATCCAAACCAAAAGCAGCTCTTTTTACTGAGCACAGAAAAAAAACTTTCTTATTTAATTCCACACTGTCACAAAGCATCATTGCATCTTTACATGCTTTTTGGTTACATATTATGTTATTATTGAAATACTTAGATCAGATATTTTCATAAAGTCTGATTATTAATAATTTGGCACAAATGAGATAAATTAGTCATGGGAATCACATTGGTTTTGATGCAGTTAGCGCATAAACCTCATACTCTCTGATCGCCTTCATGGATTGGGTTTAAACCCAGTGCTGACTGTGTGTTGCCACTCTGCATACACAGCTGGAAGCATAGATTTAAATAAGGTTACTCTGAGAGAGGCTAAGCCCGAGAGGCATTGTTTCTAAAAATGCGAATAGGGAGACACAAAGGGAGAACAGATCTTTCTGCAGGGGGCTGGGAAACACAAGGACATTAGCTTCAAAGGGAATATGGGCAGTTAGCTATGGAAGTCAATGCAAAGAGTCTAGGTCAGAGGATCTGGTTGCAGTGTTGCAAGAAGTTAAATAGCCTCTTGTAAGTGATCAATTTTAGTGAATTAGTCTTCAAATGCCAATTCCTATGGACTGTCAAATTGTTTATTGCAGCAAACACCCATCACTTACTCATTCACAAAAATCTTTGGCAATCTGGACTCAGCCAATGGACAAATTCTCCCTCACCCTCGAACACAAGCATCACATTTGGATGTTGCAGCTTTCACATTATTCCAGCCAACGGCAGGCATGAGCCAAACACATTGTGACAGACTCACTGGCACACTTCCGACTAAAGGGAGGAGATCCTGAGGCAGTTGCGTTTCGCATTGTTGAAATTATTCTGGATGGCATACATTCCTGCAATACGGATCTTCTTAAGTCCATGACCCTGAAAATTCATGTAAACTACAAGCTTCAGATTGTGTGACAGGCAACTCTTTCCGTCTAACCATTCTCCCCACATCTATTTATTTTTCACTATTCTGTCATGAGGTATGGGAGTCACTGGCAACACCAGCTTTTGCTGCTCAAACATAATTTCCCATGAACTGTCTGACTTGCCAGGCCATTTTACAGGAGAATTAAGACTTAGCCACCATGTTGTTTATTAGAAGTTACATTGAAAAGATATCAGCTAAGGGCAGAAGGTTTCCTTCTCTTCTTATATTCGGCGTTGCAAGGAGTGACTTTTATTTGGTATGTCAGAGAACATTTATAAAGGAAGCAACCATCTTGTGTCTCGTGCAAATTAGTGGAAGCATCTGGAGAAAGATGACAGGAGAACAAAGCCCTGCCTTGCATAAAAATCATAAAATCATTTCGTCAAATTGTTAACTGAAAGTATCAATTACATTTTCCCCTTGTGTGTGTGTGTGTGTGTGTGTGTGTGTGTGTGTGTGTGTGTGTGTGTGTGTGTGTGTGTGTGTGTTAGTAAAAGGGAGTTTATAAAGCAATTAGAATCTAAAGTTGTAGTGTTATCTGCTGTCAGTTTATAACTGATTACCTGTAGCTGCAGTTTACTTACTTTGAATAAATATGATTTGTTAAGTCCGGAAACCTGGGCCATGTTTTTTTTATCAAACTAGATTTGGGAAACAGTTAAATTGTGGGATTTTATGCACTTATTCTAAAATTTTTCACTTTAATGACAGCTCCAGGGTTAACATTGGTTTCCAATGCTCTATCCCAGGAAGTTGTGGCACTTTCTGAAAGGACATGCATGAACAACAGGGATTTTTTTATAACCGTTATCTTAAGTTTTGTGGTGACCAAGACTGAGATTCAGCTTGAATTCCAAATGTATCAACTGAATGTAAATTCCACAATCTGTGATGGGATGGTATTAAGCGCAGAAAGCTGCTGAAGTTGAAAATATTAAATAAAAAACAGAAAAATCTGGAGTTACTCAATGCATCTGGCAGCATCTGTGCTGAGAGAGAAATAGAGTTTACAGTCAAGCCAAATGACCCTTCTTGTAGCTAAAACATCATATATGTGCCTCAACCCCTAGGCACAGCCCTAAACAGCCCACCTCCTCCTCCTCCAGATTTACATCTATATCTCTTCCTTATCCTCTGTCACCTTAACAGCTTCCAATTTCTTGGCCTTAACTGGATCGTCCAACAGTTTCTGTTGTTTCCAGCACAATGCTACTATAAAAAAAATTCTTCCCCTTATCGTTATAGTATTTTGAAGAGACCATTCCCTTCAGGGCAGTCTCTACCACGATAATTCCAATACTCCAGCCCTTTTTAAAGGCTTCTTCCCTTCATTTGTATATTACAATGACATGGGATTTTTGTTGTGTGAAAAGACCACCAGCTAAACTGTGGCAGCCTTCCAACGGGCATAATAAAGGTGCTGACCTCCACTTTAGCCCATGAAGGCACCTGACTGCGGCAGTGGCTGTCCTTTGGCATTGGTATCCCCTGCCTTTGTGGCTCATTGATCAGGTAGAAAGTGTTGATGTTGGTCTGAATCATTAATAGGGATCAGCCCGAACCACAGCCTCTTCATTGCCTTGGCACCAGTCAAATCTGGATTTGGGGTCACGACCTATCAAGGCAAGGTCATTTCACCAAACTGATGGGACCCACTGCCACCTCTAAAATATCTGGGTTATAAAAACTTTCAGTACAAAAGGAGGACATGCCAAAATTAGCCTCTGCTGCCGCTTTACGAGTGCTATCTGTTTAATCCTCTGTTTATGCTGTTATTTTCTCTTAGCCTGCCTTTTTCTTTTATTCTCAGGTATGTGTACAGTTGCCTTTCAAAAATTGTTCAACATGCTTTCACTACTATTACAGCTGTGTATTCCAGGGCATATTAACTTGTTGATAAATCCTTTCAAATCACCAACTATCACTTTAGGAACATAAGAGTCTTTCCAAAACACCTTCACAGCAATAACAAAACATTACAGCCTTGTTTGCAACAGAATACAATAACAACTTTCCTTTATTTCACACATTTTACTCAGCAAACTGTCACAGAATCATGATTGTTGAAGTTTAACATCAAATCACTGACATCAATGTTAGCAAAGGTGACCAAAGCAGTGTTTTTTGCGTGGCTACGCTGAAAGAGTCAGGGTTTTTAAACAAATGCTTAGGCAAGAGAATTTCAGAGCTTGGAGTTGAGTTAACTAATGGCACAACTGAGAATGCTGTGGCAAAAACTGAAGATTCTCAGGGAGCCAGCACAGTGGAGGAGTTTTGGTATCTCAGAGCCCAGGAAGGTTGCACAAATAAGGAGCAGACCAAGGAATTTGAAATCAAGGGTCACAGTTTTAAAGATGAGGTGTTGTGGATGCAAGGCAGGGAGCTTAGAGTGCCAAGTCATCATTTCTCATGAAAGGAAACATTGACAACAAACACAGAAAATACTGAGAAACCCAGCAGATCCAGCAGATTTGAAGAGCTATATTGGACTCGAAACATTAACTCTGTTCCTCTCACCACAGATGGTGCCAGACCTCTTGAGTTTCTCCAGCATGTTCTGTATTTATTTCAGATTTCCAGCACCTTCAGTATTTTATTTTTATAAGAAACATTTACACTGTGTTTGTTTAGTTTGGCACTTTGTTGTTGATTCCAAGCAAAAGATACTCAAAATGTGCATTTGCATTTAGAATTTAAATCTATCTTTAAGTAATCTGTTTATGACATTGTTAAAAATATACATTCTGCACATATGATAACAAATTTTGAAAATTGCGGCCTTCAAATCATTCTGAGTACAGGACTAAGTCTTATGAAGACAACTTAGCCTGTAGATTTAAGAAATTGGCTTGTGCTTTTTATAGGCAATGTCACGTAGGAACCATATAATTCTTCCCTGTTTTGAGAAGATTACAATATGTATTTAGGCTTTCATCTTTTTCACTTTATATTTTACCCTCATTAAAATAAAGCTTAACACAGTGTTGACTCATCAATCTCACTAAGTACTTGATGTTTCTCCGGTAAATTGCTTGAAGGTCAAAAAATATAAAAAAGTACAAATGTTATTGCAATTCATATTAAATCGCCCAGTGTTGTTCAAGTCACAGATACATTTGGACAATGACTAATGATTCTCCAATTGGGTGTGATCATAAGAAGAAAAAAAGATTAAATTAGCTAACCGATAATTAAAGATGCAAGTTATAGGTAGCATCTTAAATCAATTAAATCAGACATCTTAAATGATGCAATGCAAAGTATTTACTCTGAGGAGGTACTGATATAGAGGTGCCATCATTGGACTGCCAACCCCCCAGGTTATTAGAAAACAATAATAGTGTTTCAAAGTTACTCAATAATCAAAGGAAAAATGAAGGAGAGGAAATAAATACAACAATTATCACTAGGAAAAAAGGGCAAATGAAAATAACGGGGCTAAAGACTGCTATGTCCCCAGGACCTGATGGATGCATCCTAGGATATTAAATGAAGCTGTTTCGAAGACAGTGGATGCACTGGCAATAATCTCCCATAAATCTTTAGATTCTCTTTCGGGATTATGGAGCACAGTTAAGAAAATGGGTGTTGTTAGTCAACCCAAAAGACTGCTTCAAATATCTGTAACTCAATGTTCTGCTGTATGTTGGTGGGAAATTGCCAAGAATAGCCTTCTGAGCTCTGTTCAGTCATTTCCACTATTGAGTGTGGACTTGTTGTAGGATATCAAAGACGTCAGGTCTCCAGATTATTTCAATAAAGGAGTTAATCTTCCTTTGGATTATAAAGTCTTCCCTTGCAAATTTTACTGTCAAAAGTGCAGTCATAATATTTCTAGCTTCATTTGAAGTAATGCATTTAGATTTATTTTGTATAGTGGGGTGAAATCCCATTTACCTTCGCTTCTCTAGTCTGAGCAATAAAAAATTATATTGATGTAGCATCTTTAAAGTAGTTAATGTCTTAAGGTGCTTCAAAGGGAAGCAAAAAAGCAAAATCTGACCTTGAAATAAATGAGGTAATGTTAGGCAGAAGCCAAAACTTTGGTCAGAGCGTTAAAAAACGCCGTAAAGCAAAAAAGAGAGGAGCAGAGGTTCAGTGAGGAAATTTCAGAATTTTAAATCATAACTTTTCCCATAGTTAATTTATTTCATACTTGGGATCAGATTGTTTTACCTGGTCTAATGCTGAGAAATATTTTACCTTTGCGCATTGTCATGCTTGAATACAAGGCTTCGAAATATTGTTCATGTCTATGCATCTTGACTATTCATCAGTTAAGCATGTTAATCCAAAATATTTAACTGTGTGGTCAGTCTTGTTTTTACAATTTGCTATCAATCAAGATAGTGCCATTCAGAATTTAAAACTTCTTTGGATTACAAAAAGAAAACAAAAAGGTATCAGAAATGGATTTGAATTTTTAAAACTGAAAGTATGATGAATAGTCATTTTCTCAGCTGGGGTTCCCCACGGTGTCAGTGCCCTTTTTTGCCTCAGCCTAGATTCGCGTATATGTCGTCAATTACAGCAGTCCAATAACTCCCATCAGGGACTGATTAATTCAGTCAGTTTACGTACGTAAAAAGCAAAGCACATTACAAAAGTACGAAGCAGTTATCACAGCAAACTAACTAATGTTTGTGTGTGCATCTTGCAAACCCACAGGGGACTAAGAGTCAGAGTTCACAGCATTATATGTATTACACACACGGAGTCCTTAAAGGTTAACTTGCTTAAAACAATGTTCACAGACATCATGCAGTCTTTCAAAAGAAAGTTTGGCTGATTACATAAGAAAAACTAAGCTTATAGGTTTCTGTAGCAGACAGGTAATCTGCTGGTCCAACACTTTTTATGATGCAGAACATCTGAGACACCCATGTAGATTAATGCACTTGCACTCTAGTATCATTGATCCTGCACATGGAATTTGTGTGATAACTGTGGATGTAATGACTATATGCCTTTCACCTTCCATTGTATGTTATCAATTCAGCACAAACCTGATTATTGGTTTGTGAATTAAGTTAAGTGGGTTTCATAGCTTGAATTTATCTGCGCAGCAGCAATCTGTATTTTTAGAACTCTTCAACTCTAACAAAGAAAGACTTCATGGGTTGACTCACTTTAGCATGATTTATTACTGTTGACCATGTGTTTTAACTGTAAATTAGCTTGTTTACTGTCTCTTTAAAAGCAATAGGTCCCGTCAATTTGATATTTCCCACTAGTGTTCACTACATCATCATTATGACCGAATAACCAGTTGGCAACCCAGGATTAATTAATGCTGTGGGTTTGTTTGTTTCGAACAGTGGAGCAAATTACAAATTATGAAGCAGATACTGCAGCAAAGGAATGTGTGTGTGTGTGTGTGTGTGTGTGTGTGTGTGTGTGTGTGTGTGTGTGTGTGGTGTGCGGTGGGGGTGGTATACAAAAAAGTGACAATGGGAACTGCAGATGCTGGAGAATCCAAGATAATAAAATGTGAGGCTGGATGAACACAGCAGGCCCAGCAGCGTCTCAGGAGCACAAAAGCTGACGTTTCGGGCCTCGACCCTTCATCAGAGACGGGGATGGGGAGAGGGAACTGGAATAAATAGGGAGAGAGGGGGAGGCGGACCGAAGATGGAGAAAAAAGAAGATAGGTAGAGAGCCCAGTTCGTCCCCTCCCCCCTACTGCATCCCAAAACCAGCCCAGCCTGTCTCCGCTTCCCTAACCTGTTCTTTCTCTCACCCATCCCTTCCTCCCACCTCAAGCCGCACCTCCATTTCCTACTTACCACCTCATCCCGCCTCCTTGACCTGTCCATCTTCCCTGGACTGACCTATCCCCTCCCTACCTCCTCACCTACACTCTCCTCTCTGCCTATCTTCTTTTCTCTCTATCTTCAGTCCGCCCCCCCCCCCCCACCCCCCCATTTATTACAGTTCCCTCTCCCCATCTCCCTTTCTGATGAAGGGTCTAGGCCCGGAACATCAACTTTTGTGCCCCTGAGATGCTGCTTGGCCTGCTGTGTTCATCCAGCTCCACACTTTGTTATCACACATACAAAAGTATACAGGTTACAATTTCAAACTTTACAGATAAAATCAAAACATGAGAGTAATTTGAGCTGTCAAATAGATATTGATGGACTTCAAGAGGGCTTTGATACACTGGTACAATGACTGGATGTGTAGCAGATGAAATTTGGTTCACAGACTTGCCAAGTGGCACAATTGTTGAAGGAAGAATAAGATGCAGAGATAACCAGTGAAGTTCTAAAAGGAATGCGCAAAACATTGAGGATGACAGGGTAGGCTGAGAAAATGGTTGAAACATGAAATGGGAACTTTGACTTTGAAAGACAAATAGTACAAAAGCAAGTCAGTTTAATGAGCCTTTTAGAAAATGTTGCAGCCATTATTGTAGTATTATGCACAGTGCTGAGTTCCACGCTTTAAGATGGGTCTGAAAATTTTAGAGGGTGTGCAAAAAACATTTGTGATAGGAACTTCAGTGAAATGAATTGAATGAAGAAACTGGGATTCATCTCTGTTTTAACGAATAAACATTTGAGAAGAATGTTGACAGTGGCGTTCAAAATCACAAGAGGCCTAGAGGGCACAAGTAGAAAAAAAAGTTCCTATTTGTGGAAAGGTTAAGAACAAGAGGACACCAGTATACAGTACTTTTGTATTCATTCATAGGATGTGGACACCTATGAATGAATACAATCATTCATAGGTGTCCACCTATGAATGGTGGCCAAACTGGCCAAACCTACATTTATTAGCCAGACCACAGTTCGTAGAATCCCTACAGTGTGGAAACAGGCCCTTCGGCCTAACACTGATCCTCAGAGCATCCCACCCAGACCTATCCCCCTATAACCCACATAATCTACATATCCCTGAATGCTACAGGAAAATTAGCTTGGCCAATCCACCCAGCCTGCACATCTTTGGACTGCACAACAGGGATGGGTCTGTGTGGAATGCACTGGGGTTCGGTGTGGACTTGTTGGGCCAAACAGCCTGTTTCCACAATGTAGGGATTCTATGGTTCTATGAAACCAGAGCACTCAGAGGAAATCCACACAGACAGGAGGAGAACGTACAAACTCCACACAGATGGTCACCTGAGGGTAGAATTGAACCCAAGTTTCAGTTGCTGTGAGGCAGCAGTGCTACCCACTGAGACATTGTGTTAACCACAGAGTTAATCACATTGCTGTGGGTCTAGAGCTATATGGAAGTCAGGCCAAGTAAAGGCACCACCCTGAAGTCCATTGTGATCCTGATGTTTTTTTTTCCCTATTAATGGTTTCATACTCATCATAATACTCTTAATTCCAGATTTTTATTGAATTTCATTTCCAACATTTGCCACGGTAGAATTTGAACCAGCGTCTCCAGAATTTTAAGATAAATTGAAAAAAAAAACTGTGAATTGGGGAGATCTGAAACCAAAACAGAAATTGCTGGAGAAACTCAGCAGGTCTGGCAGCAACTGTGGGAAGAAATTAGAATTAACACTTTGGGTCTGACGATGAATGAGATTCTAGTGAAGAGTCACCACGTTCAAAACGTTAACTCTGCTTTCTTCCCACAGATGTTGCCAGACCTGCTGAGTTTCACCAGCAATTTTCATTTTTGATCCCTAGAACATGATCTGGACATCTGGATTAACAGGCTAGCCATAACACCATGAGATTTTTGCCTTCCCTAACAGGGAGTGAAACTCACTGGATGGAAATTCAAACAGCTTTGCAAAGGATGACCATCAGAACTAACCACCATGACTTCTGACATCCAGCTGCATTACAGAGACAATGTATATAAGTGACCTAAACTCAGGGGCTGCACTACAAACCAACATTGACATCCACTGAGGTGTATAAGAGAATGGGCCTCAGGTTAAACCACCAGAAAACAATGGCTCTCCATCAGGTCAATACTGATCCCAAATCTCACTCCCCCGACCTTCAAAATCAACAACAAGCCCATGGAAAATGTAATTATTTCCCATACATTGGGAGCCTCCTCTCAGTGCTAGCTGACTTTGATGATGACATCCACCATCAACTCCAGATACAGGGTACTCGAAGTTCGAGACCTCACACCCAGCACCAAGCTCATGGTCCCCACCCTCCTGTATGTTTCAGAAACATGGGGCCACATACAGTGTGTGGGCTATGAGCCAACATGACAACGAGCCCTAGAGCAGCATGGGGAGGCAGCCCAATGGCAGCACGTAGGCAGCAAGTCCCGTGTTGAGGTTGGCACTGGGGACGCAATCCTGGAACTTACATTGCAGCAGCTGATTTCCAGGGTGGAGTGCTCTGGGGCTCGGAGCAGAATGGGGACAGCTGTTGTACTGGCCTCTGATGCGGGCGGTCAGACCAGGTGCGGAGGCCCTGTCCTGAGCTGGTACACTGTAATGTCTATTTGAAATGTCGTACCTTCCTGTAAGGTCAAAATTTTCATGATGTCTTATTTTCAACTTATTTTTCAACTTTGTAAGTGATACAACCACTTTTAATCTTCTGTTGTATCCAAGAATTGTACCTAATAGATACCTAATTATACCTACGGCGTTGCCAAAAGAAGGCAGACATTTTTAAAGCTTTCACTGTATTCCTACAATGGAGCACACGTGACAATAGAAGGATTTTCTATCCTAGATTGTACAGCAGCCACCTCAAATCCCTAGAGAGTTATCACTAATGCTGCCTTCACAAAATCCATCAAATGCATTGTTAGGATGGGCTTAGCAACATGGCCGTCCTCTCCCAGGCCCATATACCTGATGTTGAGGCTTTGGTCATGCATGGCCAGCTGTCATGAGAAGGCCACACTGTCCAGATGCCTGACACAGAATTCCCTGAACAAATGCGCTACCTGAGCTCCACTGTGGTGAGCAATCGCTAGGAGGGCAGAGGAAATATTGCAAGGACACCATGAAAGTCTCCACAAACAAAAACAATATCACCCCCGACACATAGGAGTCATTTTTCCTAGAACACACAGAATAGAGACAAAGCTGCCACCAACCACTTCGAGTGACACTGAATGGAACACATGGAGACCAAGTACAAGCAGCAGAATCAGTAAAATCCAGAGTGCCCCACCCACTCAACTCATCAAACATCACCTCCCCTACCCATGGCAGAGTCTGCAGCAGCTCCAGGATTGGACTATACAGCAATCACAGAATATTACTGCAGGGTGAAAGCAAATCATTCTCAACCCTGAGAGACTGCCAAATGCAGAAGAAGAAGGGATAATCATCTGAAGAAAAACAAGTTGCAGGGTCAGAGGATAGGAGAGGACTTGGTTTTGTTGCTTTTGCAGAGATTTTCATGACCACGTCGAGTTGAGTGGCATCTGTTTTGTCATAAGACAATGATTCTATCATGTCTTTTGGAAAACATTGGGGTAATCTTAGGTTTATTCCTCATCTTGGATTAAATAAACAATCAAACAAAGCTCTTACCATAATCAATATTTTGCAGTTTAAACTTTACACTCCCTGACTCAGAAATTTCTGTTCAAAAAGTTTGAATGTATTCTGCTGAATGCTACCTGGAAGACAGGCACTGCGCCATCGAATTTTGAGACAAATAAAAGAATCAATTCTTTTAAATTTTGTGCAAAAACTCATTCCACAGTGGAGTAATCCATTTTGCAGCATGTCTTAAATTGAAATATTATTTCCAAAGTTTAGTTCAGCAATGAAATAATTCAGTGGGCTCCATTTGATCAATGGGAGATTTTTTTCCTCCCAATTAAATAAAAATCAACAGAGGCATTATGATTGATAACATACTTAGAATCAACTGTCAACAGCACAATGACATGTCAAGCTCTTAGCT
This sequence comes from Stegostoma tigrinum, assembly GCF_030684315.1. Classification (NCBI taxonomy): domain Eukaryota; kingdom Metazoa; phylum Chordata; class Chondrichthyes; order Orectolobiformes; family Stegostomatidae; genus Stegostoma; species Stegostoma tigrinum. The sequence goes on along the minus strand of NC_081358.1, from coordinate 106,463,990 downwards.
CAGCTCTCACAGAAAAGATTTATCGCTCACAGTGAGGTATATAAGAGATACACAGTAATTGCTATTGACTCCAAAGTGACAGAATTGTTGGTGAGAAAGTTTGCCTCTGCCTATTCGCCTATTCCCTGAGCTGGGTATTTCAATCAAAGGAAAACTGATCAGTTCTGATACAAATGTGAGTCTTCATCATATAAAAGGCAACTGATTTAGCAGTTAATTGGGTGAAGTGTGCCATCCAATAGTTTTCTGTTTTATTCTCTGCTATATAGAATTAGCGTAAAAACACAAGAAAACATTTTTTCTGAAGAAGGGTCTAGACCTGAAACGTCAGCTTTCTTGCTCCTCTAATGCTGCCTGGCCTGCTGTGTTCATCCAGCTCTACACCTTGCTATCACAAGAAAACTGTGATCTGTAACTCTAGAGTGAATTCAGAAAACTCACCAGTTGATCAGATTAAATGAGAAAATGTAAACTTCTGATTGCTGAATTAGAATTGTGTTGTAAGTTGCTGAAGAACGTAATCAGGACTAATAAACGTCTCTGTTCAGTTATTATTTAATGCTTATTCCAGACAAGACAGAAGCCATACAGTATCTGCACTGCTGTTGGCCAAAAGAAGGGAAAATCATTCAGCTTAACTTATTTGAAATGCTGTTAAGATAATAGCAATAACTAGTAAACATATAGCACATAAAACAGAGCAAAAGAACATATTGGGCTTCACAGCAGTGTAATCACCCAAGCCAATAAAGAATACATGGATCAGGTTATTTGAAAAGACATGATTTAAACAGCAACTTAAAAAGGGAGAGAGACAGGTGGAAGACTTGAGATTTGTGGAGAGAATTCCAATGTTGAGGACCCACCTTGCTGAAGGCAAGATTACCAAAAGGGAGGAGACAGATTACATAAGAGTTAGAGATGGAGTGGAGATTGTTGAAAAATGTCCATACCAGATTAGAGCAAACCAGGCAAATTATTATATTTTTCTCTCCTTTATTTTTCACTGGTTCACATTAAAGGTTCATATATGAAGTCCATACTAATAATTTCATGAGGCTCTGCTGCTGGTATGGGATGCTATCAATATTAAGCACATGTCTTAGAATCTGGGCTGCAGTCTTACAGCTCCATCTCAAGCCTATGTTTACTAAGGTTCCATGTGAAAATAACATGACCAAGCCCTCTCTATCTTCTCCTTCCACATGCAGTGCAATGCTGTTGTGATGAATTCCTCTGCATAAAATCAGGGTTTCAGCATGCAGTTCTTGAAGCAGGAAGAAGATGTCAATGAGATCATTGTCTAAAGTAATGTAAATAATTAAGTGGAAATGAAAGAAATGGTATCTACATTTTTTGAACTGAGAGGCTAAGGATGGCAAACATTAAAAAAATCTCAACCTGTAATCTGTTACCTCAACTCCCAGTGGCCAATATGTGTACCATCCATCATCACAATTTTTTTATTGTGTTTAGTTTTATCTCATTTGTCACTGACATTATCTACTATGTGTAGTTATTGTGCAAGGTGGATATGTCAGCCTTCAAAAGCTTATCTGCAGAACCACACATGCTTTAACTGATGGTGGTCTCCTCGTATTCGTTTAAGCTGTATGAAAATTCACGTTAAAGTTGAGATTTTTAACAAAAAACATACTTTTGAAGGTTAAGGCTAAGTTTAAGTATTGACAAAGAACCTCTATTTGGGAGCATTTACCAAATTAAGCATCCTTAATTCATGAAGGCTGTTATCTAGATAAAATAGAAGCTAAATTCAGTAATATCTGATTTTTATCATCAGGGGTGCAAATCTGACAGGTTCAAATCAGACCTTGTTGGGATACATCTAAACTTTGCAGAGTTTCTTGAATACATAGTGCACCGTTTAATGACAGATAAATTTCCCATCCGGATGTCACCTGGGAAACTACTGGGAGGAATCAAAGATAGTTTTGGAGATTTCAAGCACTCTTTAGGATTGTTGAAACTAGTCATGAGGGACAGCAAAAGATGTGTAACTCATTGGGACTGTCAAAATGAACTGATAAAAGGAACTGTTAAGCTTTAAATGTTTATAATAATTTGTGTAGAGATTTACTTTGAATAACTGAATGCTCTGTCGCATTGCACCTGGTGAATCAAAGGTTGAATGTGATGTTGGAATAAGAAAGATGAAAGCAAAGTGTCCCCAAATTACTTTTCAACCAATGAAGCATTTTGTTCCAGTGACAAAGTCACTTTATTCAAGTGCTTCGAGGGAAATTTGGGATTGACAATACAGGTCAGAGAAGCCCAAACCTGTGAAACAAATATAAAATACGCTTTGGCGCATAGCAAGCTCCCGTAAACAACAATGAAATGAATGACCAGATAATCTGTTAACACACAGACAAAATTATAAATTAGGATCAGTAGTAGGCTTTTCAACCCCTCAAACCACTCCTTTGGTTTTAGATGTAGACTAAGTGAAAAGTATTGGCAAAATGTGAGGAATTCCCTTCATTTCTTTTACTGAATGTTGACGCGGGATTATTTTTACATAGGCTGAGAAGGAAAACAAGACCTTGGTCCGTTGTTTTATTCAAATGCTGGCATCTTGAGAGCAAAGAATTACCTCAGTAGTATACTATGGTGTCAACTGAAATTATGTGTACATATTGTTGAGAAAGAAGCATAAAGGTCAGTACCAGGAACATTAAGCTAATTTTTAAATTAATTATTCTCAGGATGCAGGTAGAAGCATTTAGTGCCCATCTCTAATCACCCATAGAGCATTTTAGAAATAACCACATTGCTGTGGATTTGGAGTCACATGTAGTCCAGACCACATATGGATGACAGATTTCCTTCTTTGTAGGATATTAGTGATCCAGATGGGTTTTCATGACAATTGACAGTCGTTACACAATCATCATTAGGTTTGCTTTTAATTCCAGAATTTTATGGAATTCACATGTTACCGTTTGCCCTTGTATGGTTCAATCTCATGTCCCCATATCATTAGCCTGGGGTTCTGGATTACGAGCCCACTGACTTGACTAGTAATCATTAGTTATGCCTCTTTTGAATTCTGGGAATCACAATTGAATAAAATTGTTAATGTTTTGGAGAGGTTGCATTAAAGAACAGCCTGAATTTTACCAAAAATGGAAAACTACAGCAACAAGGAGGGACAAACATAGTTATGGAAAGATTCAGGGGTGGTGCTGAAGATTATAAAGGGTTTGAATAAGTACACAGACAGAGACCTCATAGAAATTTGTTTACTAGCATGAGGTAACTAGAAGACATACTTATTTGGATTATATCTCTAGAAAACCTCACAAATGCGAAAGCCATGAACAGTAAAATTTTACATTGGGATCATCCAAGACATTATTAATAAATACAAAAATGTTCCACTGGAAAAGTAGTAAAATAAATAGTACAATACTGTATTGTACTCTTTAATATTAAAGCATAAACTGATACACAAACCACCATATCATGAAGTGGGTTCATGTGCAAAACGGCAGTCAAAACTCATAGGTGTTCTCTTTCCTATTCCAGAAAAATTTTCAGATATTAGAACCATAGAATGCCTACAGCATGCAAGCAGGACACTCAGCTCATTGAATCACACTGACCTTCCAAACAATATCGCACAAAAGCCAGCCCGACCCTATCCCTGTACCTTACATTTCCTGTGGCTAATCCACATAACTTGCACATCCTTGGAAACTATGGGTAATTTAGCACTGCTAATCCACCCAGCCTGCACATCTTTGGACTGTGGGAGGAAACTGGAGCACGCAGAGGTAATCCATGCACACGTGGGAATAATGTGCAAACTCCACATAAATAGTTGCCCAAGGCTGGAATCAAATCTGGGTTCCTGTCACTACGAGGCAGTAATGCTAGCCACTGAGCCACTGTGTCATACTCTTATTCACCATTTTCTTAGGATTTTTTTTTAAATTGTGGTACTAACTTTTTTTTTAATACGTCACTTGCAAGTTTTCTTCTGCTTTTGTACCTGCAAAGCATGGTACTTACACTGGCTAAGATGGCGTACAGAATGCTTTGAGCAGTTAAATGATTGCCGAATGGTGAGGTCATCAGCTTTTAAGTACATAGAATGTGCAGCATAGAAAGAGACCATTTGGTCCCAGCAGTCCATGCTAGTATTTTACACCGAATCTTCCTCACATCTTTTCTCATCTAAATTCATGCCCATTTCCTCTCTCCTCCCTTATATGCTTGTTAAGTTTCTTTCAATTTCCTTCAATGCAGCACATTCTTTTCAGCCATTCCCTGTTGTGATGAGTGACAAATTCTCACCACTCTTTGGGTGAAGAGATTGTTTCTGAAGTCCGAAAGGAATTTTTTGATGATTTTATCATTTCTCCAGTTCCTACGTACACTTTTTTCCCACAACAGGAGACATTTCTTCCTTATCCACTGTATCAAAACCTTTCACAATTTCAAAGATACCTATTAGGTCATAATATTGGGATGTCAATTTTTCTTGGGTATTTATACCCACACGTTTCCACTATCACAGAATCCCAAATTGTGGAAAGAGGCCATTCAGCCCACCAACGCTCCAAAGAGCATCCAACCCAGAATCTACATTTCTCATGGCTACCCTGCCTAACCTGCACACTACAGGCAATTCAACACAGGTAATTACCTAGCCTGCACATCTTTTGACTGTGGCAGTAAACTGGAGCACATGGAATTCCATACAGACACAGCGAGAATGTGTAAACTCCACACAGACAGTTGTCTGAAGGTAGAATTGAACCGTGGTTCCTGGTGCTATAAGGCAGCAGTGTTAACCATTAAGCCCCACTGCTATCCCCTTGTAAATTATCCTCGTAAATTTTCTTGACACCCTCCTCCAGGTCTCTATATCTTTAGTTTTTTTTAATAATATGATTACCAGAATTACATACAGCGCATTGAGTGTGGTCTAACCAAAGTTTTCAATAACTTATCCATTTTTCCAATTTATTCCTCCAGAAGCAAAGCTTATTAGTTGCCTTGCTTTCTCGATACGTCTGCTAATTTTTGATATAACGTTAAGTAATCACTGTATTTTTGTTCCTTTATCCCTCTTACACTTGCTCATAAGTGACCTCTCTGTACTTCCCAGAAAAAAACATATCAATTATTTGAACATTCTATAAATTTATTAACCTCCACCTCTAATTTGTTGCCTTCTTCCTCGGGAATGACTCTAATCTGGGATCAGCTGCACATATGCGGAGATTGTTTTCAAGTTGCTATGATCTGTAGCTGCCAAAACTAACACTCTCAGTAAATTTGGTAACAACATTCAAAATTATCTCAAAATAACATCTCAAAATTTGCAGCTAGATGGAAGGGTGAGCTGTGAGGAGAATGTAGATGGTGCAGTGTGATTTGGACAGACAAACACATGGCACATGGAGTATAATGTGGATAAATGTGAGGTTATCCACTTTGGTAGCGAAAACAGGTAGGCAGATTATTATTAATTGAATGGCTATAGATTGAGAAAGGGGAAGAGTTCAATGAGACCTGAGTCTCCCAGTGCACCAATCACTAAAAGTAAGTGTGCAGGTGTAGCAGGTACTGAAGAAGGCACAGAGATAGTAAGGACTGCAGATGCTGTAAGTCAGAGTTGATAAAATGTGGAACTGGAAAAGCACAGTAGGTCAGACAGAGAAAATGGGAACTGCAGATGCTGGAGAATCCAAGATAACAAAGTGTGGAGCTGGATGAGCACAGCAGTCCAAGTAGCATCTCAGGAGCACAAAAGCTGACGTTTCGGGCCTAGACCCGTCATCAGAGAGGGGGATGGGGAGAGGGTTCTGGAATAAATAGGGAGAGAGGGGGAGGCGGACCGAAGATGGAGAGAAAAGAAGATAGGTAGAGAGGAGAGTATAGGTGGGGAGGTAGGGAGGGGATAGGTCAGTCCAGGGAAGATGGGCAGGTCAAGGAGGTGGGATGAGGTAGTAGTTAGGAAATGGAGGTGCGGCTTGAGGTGGGATGCAGGGATGGGTGAGTGGAAGAACAGGTTAGGGAGGCAGAGACAGGCTGGGCTGGTTTTGGAATGCAGTGGGGGGGGGTGATGAGCTGGGCTGGTTTTGTGATGCAGTGGGGGGAGGGGCCGAACTGGGCTGGTTTTGGGATGTGGAGAAGGAAGGGAAGATTTTGAAGCTGGTGAAATCCACATTGATACCATTGGGCTGCAGGGTTCCCAAGCGGAATATGAGTTGCTGTTCCTGCAACCTTCGGGTGGCATCCTTGTGGCACTGCAGGAGGCCCATGATGGACATGTCATCTAAGGAATGGGAGGGGGAGTTAAAATGGTTTGCGACTGGGAGGTGCAGTTGCTTTGCGAACTGAGCGGAGGTGTTCTGCGAAGCGGTCCCCAAGCCTCCACTTGGTTTCTCCAATGTAGAGGAAGCCACACCGGGTACAAGGGATACAGTATACCACATTGGCAGATGTGCAGGTGAACCTCTGCTTAATGTGGAAAGTCATCTTGGGGCCTGGGATGGGGTGAGGGAGGAGGTGTGGGGGCAAGTGTAGCACTTCCTGTGGGGGGGTGCCAGGTGTGGTGGTGTTGGAGGGCAGTGTGGAGCGAACAAGGGAGTCACGGAGAGAGTGGTCTCTCCGGAAGGCAGACAAGGGTGGGGAAGGAAAAATGTGGTGCGGTCGGATTGTAGATGGTGGAAGTGTCGGAGGATGATGCGTTGTATCTGGAAGTTGGTGGGGTGGTGTGTGAGAACGAGGGGGATCATCTGGGGGCGGTTGTGGCGGGGGCGGGGAGTGAGGAATGTGTTGCGGGAAATGCGGGAGGCGCGGTCAAGGGCGTTCTCGACCACTTCGCGGGGAAAGTTGTGGTCCTTGAAGAACTTGGACATCTGGGATGTGTGGGAGTGGAATGCCTCACCCTGGGAGCAGATGCAGCGGAGGCGGAGGAATTGGGAATAGGGGATGGAATTTTTGCAGAAGTGTGGGTGGGAGGAGGTGTATTCTAGGTAGCTATGGGAGTCGGTGGGCTTCAAATGGACATCAGTTTCTAGCTGGTTGCCTGAGATGGAGACTGAGAGGTCCAGGAAGGTGAGGGATGTGTTAGAGTTGGCCCAGGTGAACTTGAGGTTGGGGTGGAAGGTGTTGGTGAAGTGGATGAACTGTTCGAGCTCCTCTGGGGAGCAAGAGGCGGCGCCAATACAGTCATCAATGTAACGGAGGAAGAGGTGGGGTTTGGGGCCTGTGTAGGTGCAGAAGAGGGACTGTTCCATGTAACCTACAAAGAGGCAGGCATAGATGGGGCCCATGTGGGTGCCCATGGCCACCCCCTTTGTCTGTCGGAAGTGGGAGGAATCGAAAGAGAAGTTGTTGAGGGTGAGGATGGGTTCGGCTAGGCAGATGAGGGTTTCGGTGGAGGGGAACTGGTCGGACCTGCGGGACAGGAAGAAGCGGTGGGCCTTGAGGCCATCTGCATAAGGAATACAGGCGGCAGACAGCATCAGTTGACATTTCTGGTTTGGAACCTTCATCAGGACTCCTGACAAGAAGGCAACCTGTATTTTAGCCTTTGTAGTGAGAGGATTTGAGTTCAAGAACAAGGATGTTTTGCTGTTTTAATGCAAGGCATTGGTGAGGCCGCACTAGAATATTGTGTACAGTTCTGATCTCCTTTCTGAGGGAAGACGTTCTTGCAAGAGAGTTCAGCAAAGATTAACACATTGATTCCTGGGATGGTAGGACTGATGTAGGAGGAGTGGCTGAGTTGGTTATGATTATTTTAAACGGAGTTTAGAAGAACAAGGGGTGATCTTATAGAAACCTATACAGTTCTAACAGCATTAGACAAGTTCTATGCAGGAAGGATATTCCTGGCAGTGGGGTAGGGTCACAGTTTAAGAATAAGAGGTAATCGTTTTAGGGCTGAGATGATGAGACATTTCTTCACCCAGAGAGTGGTGAGCCTGTAGAATTCACTACCACAGAAAGTAGTTGAGCCCAAAAGGAAGTGAGGCAGGAGATTGCTGGGACCCTGACAGATACAGTTATTTTTCACTGGCTACATGTGAAGTGCCAGATGACTGGAATTGAGCTAATGTGGTTCTTTTCTTTCAAGAAAGGCAGGAGGGGTTAGGCGAGGTAAATACAGACCAGATGGGGCTGACATCAGCAGCCTGGAAATTGTTGGAAAGATATCTTAGAGACAGGATTAATTAACATTTGGAAAGGCAGGGGTTTGTCAAGGATAGTCAGCACAGACTTCTTAATGGGAGATAACAAACTGTGAAGCTGGATGAACACAGCAGGCCAAGCAGCATCTTAGGAGCACAAAAGCTGATGTTTCGGGCCTAGACCCTCTCTGATGAAGGATCTAGACACAAAACGTCAGCTTTTGTGCCCCTAAGATGCTGCTTGGCCTGCTGTGTTCATCCAGCTCCACACTTTGTTATCTTGGATTCTCCAGTATCTACAGTTCCCATTATTTCTTAAAGGGAGATCCTGGGGCAGTTGTTGTGGTTTACATGAACTTCAAACTGGTCTTTGACAAGGTGACACATGGTAAGTTGGTCCAAAAGCTAAGAGCCCCTGGAATCCAAGTCAAGTTAGCAAATTGGATCCAAAACTGTTCTGCAATTAGGATTCATGGGTGGTGGGTTATTTTTGTGATTGCAGCCTGTGGCCAGTGGTGTACCACAGGCACTGGTGCTGGGAAGCTTGCTATTTGTTATGTAAATTAATGAGTTGGATGTGAATGCAGAAAGTATAATTAGTAAGTTTGCAGATGACACAAAAATTGATGGTATTGTTGGTAATAAGGAGGATGGTCTTCAGCTACAGTCTATTATTGATCAGTTAATAAACCGACAGAGCAATGTTAGATGAAATTTAATCCTGGTAAGTGTGAGATTATACATTTTGGGAAGTCTCATAAAGCAAGGATATGCACAATGAATGGTAGGTCTATAGGGAATACTAGGGAACAAAGGGACTTTGGGGACATTGCCGTACAAGTCCATAAATCCCCGAGGTGTTAGCATAGGTAAACAAGGTGGTGAAAAAAAATGTGGGATGTTTGCCTCCTTTAGCTAGGATGTAACTTTAAACAACTTTATAACTTTAAAACAGTGTCACAACTTAATATTGGTTTGGCTACAGATGGAATACTGTGTGCAATTCTTGTCACCTTACTATAAGAGGATGTGATTGCACTGGAGACGGTGCAGAGGAGATTCACAAGGGCGTTGCCTGGGATGAAAAGTCTCAGTTATAAGGAGAGACTGGAGACGATGGGTTTGTTTTCTTTGGAGCATAGAAGGCTGGGTGGAGATTTGATGGTTGGAGTTTGTTGGTTGGCACAGACATGGCGGGCCAAAAGGGCTGTTTCTAAGCTATGACTCTTTGACTCTAAAAAATTGTATTTACAAGAAAAAGACAGATACAGCTCTCATGGCTAAAGAGATGAAGGGCTAAAGGGGGAAGGCAGGATTAGGTTATTGAGCTCAATGATCATCCATAGTCATATTGAATGGTGGAGCTGAATGGCATACCCCTAATCATTCTGTGTTTCTATGTTTAGAAGAAAGCTGTAGAAGCGAAAAGGAAGAAAAAAGTGTGCCTTCAGCCAAGAAATAGATAGCATTTTTAAAGATATAGCAGAAGTTTAATGGACTGAGTTGGTTCTTTCTGTGCTTTATGATTCAAGAATTAGGTATGAACCCATAACCATTTTAATCAGATATTAAAGTACTATAGGCACACAGGATTTCATAAGAAGCTTGCCAGCAATATACTGAGAGATACCAAATTGATGCCTGGAACCCACTTTCTGCTACTTCTTCACTGGGCAGCATTCACTGCATCCCAAGTTCCATATTGAGAGGATACTCTCACCTGAAATAGGCAGGCAATTTGAACATCGGAAGGTAAGCTCTTTTCAAAAGGTCATTTCTCTGACATTGGAGAATAAGAAGGCTTGTGACCCTATTTTAAGGCTGTTGCTACCATGATAACATGAGACCAAGGCAGCGAGAAATGATCCTCACTCTCTTAATTGGGAATTATAGCAATTATAACAGTCTGAAACCTGTTTTACTTTATTTCTCTCAGGGATTTATGAAATGAGATAAGGCAAAATAAAAAGCAAGCAGCTAATACAGTATTAATGACAGGAAAGCTACATCTTTCTACAGGTTCACACAGACTTAAGTAATGGTTGATTGACCCAAGGGAATCCTATGTCATTATTAACTCCAATTATTCAGTGCAAAAACTGTGAACATCATGTCATTCAAACTGATGGGTTTTACCTATTTCAGAAAGAGGGTGAAGCCTTTTTTTCCAATTTGAATTTATCAGCATTGAACAAAAGCCTCAAAAGAAAAGATAAAGCACAAAGGTTTTCTGATTTCACATCTGTTCATGCAGCGCAGTAATTTCTCAAGTGACTTTTAACCAAACAGTGGGATCTTCACTGTTCACAGCACTGCTTGCAGTCTGTTAAATTTGACTTGATGAATCTCATGTAATGGCTCACAACAGTGGAGAGATTCACTCAACTGAGTAAATATTTTCCAATCGCTTAGTACAACATGGAAAGCTAGCTCTTGACTTTGATCCCAGCAACTAAGGAAATCTTAAGGGAATGTGATGGCCCCATTTCACATTAGCATTAAATGTAATGCACTAATACTGATCATTTGGGAAGGGGATTGGCAGAATTTGCACAGGGTACATATAAATATTTCCTTTGAACAATTAAAAAGTTTTAGCAAGTAAAGTTGTTTGAGCCACAGACTGTGAATAAAGGCTGCCAACCAAGTCTCCCTATGGTCCACTGGGCATGTCACACATTGTTGAACTGAAAAGTTGAGATTAATTTTTAATTGCTGGCCACAGTCAAGATGACCAATCTTAGCTGGGGTAACAGTGCAATATTATTTATGTATATACCAAAACTTATTGCCTCCTTGCCCAACATTTTCCTCTACTGCAATGTCAGTTGTCTTTTTCTACTTTATCAATACATATAGAGTTGTAACTCTTCAAAACCTTCCTGCCTTGTTTTTGTACCAAGAATGCTACGCCTTACTTTTAAAATGAATACAATTCTACCAGACTTCAACTAAATGTCAATTTTGGTCAGTTTTGTGGAGAATTTCTCTCTACAATGCCAAGTGTGTTTTCTTAAGATGATCTTCAGAAACTCATTTCATTACTTCTACACCAAGCCCTTTATGCTCTCTGCTCCTACTTACCACAACCAGGGCATGCTGGGATCCTGGACACCAGCACCAAATCCAACACCGGTATTCTGGAGCTGCCTGCATGGTTTGTGTCATTTGCCTCAAATATGTCAGACACAAAAATTGGAGCTCACTTTGCAAAAAAGAAACCTGCAAGTTTGACAACAATGATGCTGGTCCTGCCAGTCTGGTCAAAGGATACCACCTGGATAAGCACATATCCAGATGGCAACCATTGACATGGGGATCAGAACACCACGTAGTAATACCACAAGATGGTCAATGACCTATTATGTTTCATGATGATATGGACCATCATCTTTTCTCTGCTATCCCACACTCATTCTATCTTCATTAATTTGCACCTCCTCCTCACCCACTCACCAAGGCACATCATCTGCCCTCTTATTGTTGCATGCAGCATCCTCCAGAATTCAAAGAAAAAAGAACAAAGAAAATTACAGCACAGGAACAGGCCCTTTGGCCCTCCAAGCCTGTGCCAATCCAGATCTTCTATCTAAATCTGTTGCCTATTTTTTCAAGAATCTGTATCCCTTTGTTCTCTGTCCATTCATGTATGTGTCTAGACGCATCTTAAATGATGCTATCATGCCTGCCTTTACCACCTCCACTGGCAATGTGTTCCAGCTACCCACCACCCTCTGTGTAAAGAACTTTCCATGCATATTTCCGTTAAACATTTCCCCTCTCACCTTGAGATCATGATCCCTAGTAATTGAGTCCCCCACTCTGGGAAAAAGCTTCTTGCTACCCGTCCTATCTATACCGATGTTGTAGACCTCAATCAGGTCCCCCCTCAACCTCCATCTTTCTAATGAAAATAATCCTAATCTACTCAACCTCTCTTCATAGCTAGTACCCTCAATACCAGGCGACATCCTGGTGAACCTCCTCTGCACCCTCTCCAAAGCATCCACATCCTTTTGGTAATGTGGCGACCAGAACAGTATGTAGTATTGCAAATGTGGTAGAACCAAAGTTCTATACAATTGTAACATGACCTGCCAACTCTTGTATTCAATACCCCATCCGATGAATGAAAGCATGCCATATGCCTTCTTGACCACTCTATTGACCTGTGTTGCCACCTTTAGGGTACAATGGACCTGAACACCCAGATCTCTCTTTGCATCAATTCTCCCCAGGGCTTTTCCATTTAATGTATAGTTTGATCTTGAATTGGGTCTTCCAAAATGCATCATCTTACAATTGCCTGGATTGAACTCCATCTGCCATTTCTCCGCCCAACTCTCCAATCTATCTATATTCTGCTGCATTCTCCGACAGCCCCCTTCACTATCTGCTACTCCACCAATCTTCTTGTCATCTGCAAACTTGCTAATCAGACCATCTATACCTTCCTCCAGATCATTTATGTATATCACACTCGCTTTCACTAGCTCAATTCCTCCCAGGTAATTAGCTCTGCATGACTTCTGCACCACCTATTCAGTCAATCAGGGGATCTCAATGCCTTTCTTCTCCCAGCACTAACAACTGTGGCACTGACTTTCATCTCACTCATTGACTCCCTCTCTCCCATTTCAGGAGAAACTAGACCATAGTGGAGTGCAGAAATTTAGAACTGCAGTTGTAGTAGCTGGCACTCAGCTATTGCCACCATTGAGGAGAAGATCCTGCCCAAGTCCTTACTGGTGAGCACCATAACCATTAATGTAGTGATGCCAAAAACTTCTGTGTTCATTGTGTGCCACTCTCCAATTTCCGCAACTGTGGATGCACTTTCAACGTGACTGATTTTTTATCCCTTATTCACAGCATGTTCTATGTCTTGTCTCCTGTAGGTATTGATGGCATCTGCACAGTTTTGGGAGCTAAAAGTTCAGCTTCACAATATGTTCTCAACTTCCAGTTCTGTGTAAGATGCCAGAGATGTCATAAAGGAATACCTCCTGCAACAGTGTAAACTTCAGAAGTTTAACAACGACATTGAAAGAATCAGCAATATCTCCTCCTGGAATAAATTGTTCCTTGAGATGAAAGGGACTGAAGAAATGGTTGTAAAGCAATTAAACACAACATGCTAATTAACCATCCCTGGGAAAAAGGAGTCAAAACAACATAAACAAGCTGTTTCCTGGAAGAGGGGAGGTGACATTGCTTGATAACCTGCTGCCTCGTGACAAATGGGCAATTAAGACTTTCTGCAGAATGAAACTCCTGATGTAAAGGGGTGAACTGCAAGACAGGCTGTTTGAAACAGACAGCTAACACTGAGCGTAGTAAAGAACACGGAACCGCTTCTGATATGAAGGCAAGTTACAGACTTGAGGACTCCAGAAGCATAATCAATGTTGGGAATGAAAGAATCTAAAAGCTCATAAATAATATCACACCATAAACTTGAAAGAGAGAGAATTGTATAATAACCAAACATCAGACCTCTCCTTGAGCAGATTTGAAGCACAATACTTGTACATTGAACCCTGGACCCTTCCAGAGACAGATGCTACTGGTTGGAATCATAGCTAAATTCCACCATTAATTGGGCAATAGCCAAGTTGTGTTGTGAGACTCAACTTACTTCGAGGGTCTTATTTTGGTTGCTACATGCAATAAAGTTCAATTCATTGTTTCAGTGCTTCATTGTTTAATAAGTACTTAATAATTAGCCAAATTAAAAATAATTTGTGATGATTTACCCATAACACTCCTACATCACTCACTAGCTCTGATACTGACACCCTGGTGGGTATTTTAGCTAGACTAGAGGCAGGAGTCAATGTTGGTGAAAACACCATTGCCATTTTTTCATTGCTGGTTGAGGAAGAAGTGCTGTAGGTCACTGTCACTCAGAGATCTGCCAGACACTAAGCTCAAACCCAGGCAGGGGAAGGCCTCTTAGTATTGGTTTTTGATAACTTCGTATGAATGCACAACCAGAAACAACTGCAACAGGCAGGTTTGTCAGAAGCATTGAGCAATCCGAAACAAGGGTTGCGGTATTTTGCTAACGTTGTTTGCACCATACTGCCTAAGGCATGCACTATCTAGCTGCCTCCATGGGCAGTTTGGTGGTTGCCTTGTAGACCAAGTTCCAGTACTCTCAGCATTTACTCGTTTTCTGCACTGACTCCATCAGCAAGGCAGGAAGGTGATGACAGGTTGTCCTTGCTGCAGATGCCTTTTCCTCACAGGAGTCAGGATAGGTAACAGGACACTCCAGAGGTGGCCGAACCTAGTCTCTCCGTCCTCACTACCACTTGCAGCCTGGTAGCAGTTCAGGCTGAAGAGAGTACAACTGTCTGTAGGCAGGATGCGTTCAGTATGTCTGGGTCCTACCACTGTTTGAACACACACTGCTGTTTCATTATTCTCTCCTTTTTTTTATCAATTGCGTTTGAAGGTCCAAACTGAGCTGATAGGTGAACATGATCTTTGGACTATGACCAGAGGTTTGTTTTTTTTTAATAAGAGTACAAACAAGCTGTTAGCCTGGCCTTCACTGTCCCATGGTAGATCATTCCCAAGTCACTTGACTGATATTGGAGGCTGCATTCAACTGGTAATGGAGGCTGCATTTAATGGAAATTAGAGATTGCCCTTGACTGAAATTGGAGACTGCCCTTGATTGATATTGAAAATTGACCTTGACTGATAATGGAGGCTACACTTGACTTACTGTGCCAGGATTGTGCCTATGACTGCCCTGACTAAAGGCTTTCTCCCTTGACTTTACTGTGAAATGTTCCCATTAGATTTTGGTGCAGCATATGCAGTGTGTTCAACTTGTATTTTGCTGGTACATGGTGCAGCTGTGAAAATGATATCACATGGTGCCTTTCAGGAGCATGTCCACCAACTTGACTAATGACCATTCTCAACCAGAACAAGTTTTCTGACTTGCATTACAAGATAAATCAAAATTAAATATTGTGAATATTTAAGGTCTGGCTGAATAGGCAAAACTCAAAGAAGCATGTCAAGACAAAATAGTGGCGCTATGAGCATTCAAGCATATTCAGAGGAGAGGCAAGGGTCCCTAGGATGTAGACAGGTGGAATGCATAAGCTGATATCTGTTTCTGTGCTCTAAGTGTCCTGGCAGCAACATTGCAACGACAGCATACTCTAAAGTACAGGAATGAAATGGAGAACTGTCTCGTAAGTGGGTCAGAGATGTGGTCTGAGGGTACAGTACAGCTGCTACGGGTCCCTTGTCAAAATTCATGGACAGGGAAGAATTGTGCAGTCACTGTCCACAGACTGTGATCTGCTCTCACTTTCCTATCAGGAATTTTCAGTATCTGGCAGGCGAGAGAATGGGAAACTGCATATAAATGAAGTGAGAGCCACTAATAATGAGACATTAATCCATACAAATTCATGTAAATTGGCTTATCACTGCTCACTAGTCAGAACCTTGTCGCACCTTCTAATACTTGGTAGGAAAATAGGATGGTTTTGTGAAGTTTGTCAGTGCGAATCTCGTGATTTTCTTAACATTTGTACCAATGTCATTTGTTCAGTGGCTGGCAAGAATCTACCCTTGGTGTAATGTGATCTTGCTCTGTCCCTGTGCCAATGCATTCAATGCTGCTGTCTTATTTCCACTGAGACATGCCATTACTAACTATCGAAACTTATGATAGCAAAGAATGAGTCCACTTGACCTATTATATCTACACCAGCTCTTTTGAATGCTAATCTCATTAGCCCCAGTTCACTGCTCTTGCTTTTTTTTCCTTGCAATTTATTTTCCTTCCAATATTTATTCACTTCCCTTTTGAAAGTTATTATTAAATATTTTCCTAACAGGCAGTGTATTCCTAAACTTGTTAGGCTATTGCAGAGGGCAATTAACAGTCAAGCACATTACTGTTGACCTGGAGTCACATGTGGACCAGAGGGATAAGAATGGAAGATATCTTTCCCCAAAGTGCATTAGTGAACTTGTCAGGTTTGTGCGACAATCAGTCATATTTTCATTGAGACTAGCTTTCAATTTCAGATTTTTAAAAAATTAATTCAATTTAAATTTGATTGGCTGCAATGGTGGTATCCTGCAACCATGGAGCTTGTAGATGGGCTCTGGATTGATCACGCAATTGCCATCACAACATTATTTCAATTACCACCTTACCTAGGTCTACACAGAACTGATAGGGTATTGTACTTCAGAGGAGGTAGCTTTTGGATGAAAATAAAGCAAAACCCCATTTATCTGTTTGCTAAACATCCATTGTAACATTTGAAGAAGAGATCAAATCCTCTCAGTTCTGAGACCATCACATTTGACTCAAAACATTTACTCTTTCTTATCTCTTCACAGAAACTATCAGGCTGTTGAGTATTTCTAATGTTTTGTGATTTTTAGTTAGATATCATGGGTGTAGAAAAGATTTACAAAGATTTGGCCATGGGTTGGAAGGTTTGAGCTAGAGGCAGAGGCGGAATAGGCTGAAGCTATTTTCCCTGGAGCATCGTAGGCTGAAGGATAACATTATAGAGGTTTACAAAATCACACGAGGTGTGGATAGGGTGAATAGCCAAGGTCATTTCCTAGGGCAGGGGAATTCAAAACTAGAAGGTAGAGGTTTAAAGTTAAAGGGGAAAGATTTAAAACAGATCTGAGGGGCAGATTGTTCACACAGAGGGTGATGCAGTTATGAAATGAGCTGTCAGAGGAAGTGGTGGAGGTGGGTATAATTACAACTTTTAAAAGGCACCCAGGTAGGCACATGAATAGGAAGAGTTTAGTGGGAAATGGCCAAATGCTGACAAATGGGACCAGAATAATTTAGGATTTAATTAGTTGAATCAAAGGGTCTGTTTCTGTGCTGTACAGTTCTATGAATCTATGACTGTGACTCTAAGTGTCTGCAGTATTTTGTTTTTTATATCAATTTCTATCAGTGTTATGTGGACAATTTTCTAAACTTGAATACATTTTATGGCCACTCATTACAGTTTATGAAATGCAGAATATTTGCTGAATTGACGTAATTAGTTCGAGACATATAAACACTTTGTGCTGTTTTTAAGAGATCTGATATAACAAGCACTATATAAACACCAATGTTTCTTTCTTCTCCCTGCATTTGATCTTTGCTCAAATTTATCACATCATTTTCCAGTATAGCATATTCTTTCTCTGCACAAATGTTCTCTTAACAATGCACAATGGCATGATTTGGCCCACCACTTAATTTATCTTCCATTCAACCTAAATGAATAATCTTACACCATAACCCTTGACCTACTAACTGGTTAAGAAAGGACACTAATCTAAGCAACTATAGACTAAATGAAAGATGTCTCTGTTTAGTTGGGTTTTGAAAGCTTTCAGCTGTTTTTGAATATGCATATTGATTGATTGATTTTATTGTCATATGTACTGAAATAAAGTGAAAAGCTTTGTTTATGAGTGGTACAGGTAGATCACAGCAAGCAAAGGATGTACAGATCAAAAAAAAACTTAGCGGAACACAGGTTACATTGTTTGAGGCTACAGAGTTCATTCAATGTTTGATAACGGCCAAATAGAAGCTGTTCCTGAACCTGTTAGTGCGTGTGCTCATGCTTCTGTACCTCTGCCTGACAGAATATTTATGAACAGCTTCTTTTGAATCGTGGGGTAGAGGGGTAGAGCTTTTACAGGGAATGGAAAGCAAGATTGGCATTGCATGTGGAATTTAGCTCCCAAAAAAAAACGTGAGATTGATCAGGATCCCCACCACTTCCATCTTTCAAACTGGCAGGTTCCAAGCATTTCACACTCTCTGAAGTGTTGAGTAGGTTGCTTTATTTATCCTAAAATGTTACATAATATAGTTTTAATCAAGCAATCTCGCTTCAACTACCGTTGCACTTACTTTTTTAAGCTATCAGCACTTACAGGGTGATTTAGGGGAGTGTACATTTGGAGTTGACACTGACAAGCTGGAATGCCTTTGATCAGTGAAACTGAAGAGTTGTAGCCATGGCCAGGAGAGAAGTGAAATGCTTGACAGGCAATTGTCAATTCTTGGAAGTCATTGCACACCTGTCTTATGACGTTTTTGCCAAATAAGGTGCAGGAATAATCTCTGCAGCCATACCTCAGCAGGTAAAAGCGAATAGATTGGACTGACTAGCGATAAACAGCATGGTTTTGTGCAGGGGAGGTCATGCCTCACTAACTTGATTGAGTTTTTTGAGGAGGTGACAAAGATGATTGATGAAGGAAAAGCAGTTGACGTCGTCTACATGGACTTCACTAAAGCTTTTGACAAGGTCCCTTATGGTAGACTGGTGCAAAAGTGAAGTCACATGGTATCAGGGTGAGCTGGAAAAATGGATACAGAACTGGCTCAGTCATGAAGACAGAGTGTAGCGAGGGATGAATGCTTATCAGAACGGATGGCTGTGACCAGTGGTGTTCCACAGGGACACGTGTTGGGACCTCTGCTGTTCATAATCTACATAAATGATTTGGAGGAAAATGTAGCTGGTATAATTAGACCATAAGACCATAAGACATAGGAGTGGAAGTAAGGCCATTCAGCCCATCAAGTCCACTCCGCCATTTAAATCATGGCTGATGGGCATTTCAACTCCACTTCCCTGCACTCCCCCTGTAGCCCTTGATTCCTTCTGAGATCAAGAATTTTGTCGATCGCTGCCTTGAAGACATCCAACATCTCGGCCTCCACTGCACTCTGCGGCAATGAATTCCACAAGCTCACCACTCTCTGGCTGAAGAAATGGTGTCTCATTTCAGTTTTAAATTTACCCCCTCTAATTTTAAGGCTGTGCCCACGGGTCCTAGTCTCCCCGCCTAACGGAAACAACTTCCTAGCGTCCACCCCTTCTAAACCATACATTATCTTGTAAGTTTCTATTAGATCTCCCCTCAACCTTCTGAACTCTAATGAGTATAATCCCAGGATCCTTAGCCGTTCATCATACTTTAAACCTACCATTCCAGGGATCATCCGTGTGAATCTCCGCTGGACACGCTCCAGGGCTAGTATGTCCTTCCTGAGGTGTGGGGCCCAAAATTGGACACAGTGTTCTAAATGGGGCCTAACTAGAGCCTTATAAAGCTTCAAAAGCACATCGCTGCTTTTATATTCCAACCCTCTTGAGATAAACGACAACATTACATTTGCTTTCTTAATTAAGGACTCTAACTGCAAGTTACCTTTAGAGAATCCTGGACCAACACTCCCAGATCCCTTTGCACTTCTGATTTGCGAATTTTCACACCGTTTAAAAAATACTCCATGCCTGTATTCTTTTTTCCAGAGTGCAAAACCTCACATTTACTCACATTGAATTTCATCAGCCATTTCCTGGATCACTCTCCTAAACTGTCTAAATCTTTCTGCAGCTTCCCCACCTCCTCAGTACTACCTGCCTATCCACCTATCTTTGTATCATCAGCAAACTTCACCAGAATGCCCCCAGTCCCTTCATCCAGATCATTAATATACAAGGTGAACAGCTGTGGCCCCAACACTGAACCCTGCGGGATGCCACTCGTCACCGGTTGCCATTCCGAAAAAGAGCCTTTCATCCCAACTCTCTGCCTTCTGTCAGACAGCCAATCCTCAATCCAAGCCAGTAGCTCACCTCAAACACTTTGGGCCCTCACCTTGCTCAGCATCCTCCCGTGAGGCACTGTATCAAAGGCCTTTTGGAAGTCTAGACAGATAACATCTACTGGGGTCCCCTAGTCTCACATACTTGTTACCTTTTCAAAAAATTCTAACAGGTTTGTCAGACACGACCTTGCCTTACTAAAACCATGCTGACTTGTTTTAATCTGATCCTGCACTTCCAGGAATTTAGAAATCTCATCCCTGGCAATGGATTCTGGAATTTTACCAACAACCGAGGTTAAGCTAATTGGCCTATAATTTTCCATCTTTTGCCTTGATCCTTTCTTAAACAAGGGAGTTACAACAGCAATTTTCCAATCATCTGGGACTTTCTCTGACTCCAGTGACTTTTGAAAGATCACGACCAAAGCCTTCGCTATTTCCTCAGCCACCTCCCTCAGAACTCTAGGATGTAGCCCATTGGGGCCAGGAGATTTATCAATTTTTAGACCCTTTAGCTTTTCTAGCACTTTCTCTTTTGTAATGCCTACCATACTCAACTCTGCCCCCCGGCTCTCCCTAATTGTCGGCATACTACTCATGTCTTTCACTGTGAAGACTGACGCAAAGTACTTATTAAGTTCTTCAGCTATTTCCTTATCTCCCATCACTAGCCTTCCAGCATCAATTTGGAGCAGCCCAATATCTACTTTTGCCTCTCGTTTGTTTCTTATGTATTGAAAGAAGCTTTTACTATCATTTCTAATATTACTAGCTAGCCTACCTTCATATTTGATCTTCTCCTTCCTTATTGCTCTCTTTGTTATCCTCTGTCTGTTTTTGTAGCCTTCCCAATCTTCTGATTTCCCAGTGCTCTCGGCCACTTTATAGGCTGTCTCTTTTTCTTTGATATATTTCCTGACTTCCTTTGTCAGCCACGGCTGTCTAATCCCACCCCGGATAATCTTCCTTTTCTTTGGGATGAACCTCTGTACTGTGTCCTCAATTACACCCAGAAACTCCTGCCATTGTTGGTCTCCTGTCTTCCCCGCTAGGCTCTGCTTCCAGTTGATTTTCGTCAATTCCTCTCTCATGCCCCTGTAATTACCTTTATTTAACTGTAACACCATTACATCCGATTCTACCTTCTCTCTTTCAAACTGCAGACTGAACGCTACCATATTATGATCGCTGCCTCCTAAGTGTTCCCTTACTTTAAGGTATTTTATAAAGTCTGGCTCATTACATAGCACTAAGTCCAGAATAGCCTGCTCCCTGGTGGGCTCCATCACAAGCTGCTCCAAAAAGCCATCCTGCAAACATTCCATGTATTCTCTTTCTTTGAATCCACCAGCAATATTATTCACCCAACCCACCTGCATATTAAAGTCCCCCATGATCACCGTGACCTTGCCTTTCTGTAATGCCCTTTTTATTTCTTGGTGCATCTTGCGCCCCTGGTCCTGATCACTGTTAGGAGGTCTGTACATAACTCCCATTATAGTTTTTTTGCCTTTGTGGTTCCTCAATTCCCCCCACACAGACTCCACGTCTTCTGACCCTATTTCATTCAGTACCATAGATTTAATTCTATTCTTAACTAACACCACCCCCTCTGCCCACCTCCCTGTCTTTTCGATATGTTGTGAATCCTTGGATGTTTAACTGCCAGTCCTGTTTAGCAAATTTGTGGATCATACAAAGATTGGTGGAGCTGTGGATAGTGAGTCAGATTGTCAAAGGATATAGCAGGATATAGGTCAGTCAGAGGCAGGGCAGAAAAATAGCAGATGGAGTTTAATCCAAACAAATGTGAGGTGATGCATTTTGGAAGGTGAAGTACAAGTGAAAATTATACAGTGGCAGGCAGAATACAGGAGTATTGCTATGCCAAGGGATCAGGGTGTACAGGTCCATAGATCTCTGAGGGTGGAGGTGCAGGTTGATAAGGTAGTAAAACAGGCTTATGGCATGCTAGCCTTCATCGGAAGAAGCACTGTGTATAAGGATAGACAACTTATGCTACAGTGCTATGGAACTTTAGTCAGGCCAAACTCAGAATATTTAGTATAGTTGTGGCCATCACACTACTGGAAGGATGTGGATACTTTGAAGAGGGTACAGAAAAGGTTTACCAGGATGTTGACAACACAGTGTGGAACTGGAGGGGCACAGCAGGACAGGCAGCATCAAGAAGCAAGAAAGCTGACATTTTGGGTCGGGGCCCTTCTTCAGAAAAGGGGTATTTCTGAAGAAGCGTCCCAACCCAAGACATCAGCTTTCCTTCTTCTCTGATGCTGCCTGGCCTGCTGTGTTCCTCCAGATCCACACTGTGTTCTCTCTGACTCCAGCATCGCTGGTTCTTACTATCTTTTACCAGGATGTTGCCTGGTATGGGGGAATTATAACTATGAAGAAAACCTGGAGATACTGAGTTTGTTTTCACCAGTACACAGGAGGTTGAGGGGCGACCTAGTAGAAGTTTACAAGATTATCAATGACATGGATAGATTGGAAAGTATGAGGCTTTTCCCCAGGGTGGAGCGGTTAATTACTAGGGGACACAGGTTCAAGGTGCAAGGGAGGAAGTTTAAAACAGAAGTGCAAGGCAATTTTTTCCATACAAAGTGTGTTGTGTGCTTGGAACATGCTGCCAGAGGTGGTGGTGGAAGCAGACACAAAAGCAACATTCAAAAAGCCTGGACGAATACATGAATAGGAAGAGAATAGAGGGATATGAATCCTGTTAGTGAGGACAGTTTTAGCATGGAAAGCAAAATGTGTCTCTTCAGGGAGGACCCAAGGGTCTGTTCCTGTGCTGCATTGTTCTTTGTTCTTTCACCTCTGATTAAGGGTAAGATGATTAACAACTGTGACAGCACCAGCAACATGAGCACCTTCTGCCTTCCCCTGAACCACATGTCATTCCACATAGTAGAGGGGATGGATGCTATGTTCTGGCTCAAGCAAGTGAAACCTACGATTCCCGGTCTACAACCAGAGGAGCATCTCTCCTGCCACATAAAATGATAGTTCATGAAGGACGAGCTTCCCATTTCTGATCATTGCAATTATCTGCAGCTTCCAGGAGTAAGACCTCCATCCTATTGGGCCAAATGGGACTATTAATGCCCATTAAACTACCATCCCTACCTTCACCATCCCCTCTCTAATTTATAGCTTCCTGCCTCACACCAAGGTTACACGGTCTTTTCACTTTTGCATTATATTTTGAGTGTTCAAAACGGCCTTGTGTGTACAGCTGGACAGGAATTCTCAGTGAGGAGTAACCCAGAGGCATGGTTGTGAAATGGCAATAAGATGTTGCTGAGTATGAGTGATACCTGTTTAGGAAGAGGTGTGAAGTGCCTGGAATAAGAGAAATGAATGGAGCAGCAAGGTATTTTGACCAGAGTAGAGCTGTGCTGGACAATTCTGTAAAAGTCAGATTGTGGAGCATCATACCACTTACCTGACTTCACTGACTAAGAGCCTGGACCCTCTAGAAATCAACTTCAGGGAAGATACCTTCCATGCTGGTTTCCTTGGTCATTTCCATCTACTCTTACTTCTCTGGAGAAGGTTCTCTTTCCTCCAATGGGCGCGACTGTGGGGTGGTGTCAGGTGCAGGACTGAGACTGTGGAATGACAGGAGTGGACTGCGTGTTATGCCAGAGACTGTGTCACCAGGGAGGGGTGGGTGTGTTTATTTATGACATGCGCAGAGTTGAGGTTTTTGTTGAATTTATCCTTTCATGGTATGTGGATATTGTTGACAATGCCAGCCATTTATAGCCTGACCCAAATTGCCCTTGAGAGTGGGATGTGGAGCTGCCTTCTTAAATTGCCATGGTACAAGTGTTATCAAGACAATCTCAATAAGAAGTGAGTCCCAGGATTCGATTCGGTGACAGCTAGGGAGCGCCAATATATTGCACCAGTCAGGATGGTGTGTAGACGCACTTACTCTCATGAATTTGCTGTCCTTGACCTTCTAGGATGTCAGAATTTAGAAGGTAATGTTGAAGAATCCCTGAGGAGCAGCTGTAAGACAAATGACCCTGTAATTATCTGCATCTGTTCTAGCTGTCACTTAACAGGAATATAAGTACCCCCTAAGCTTGCTTCTAATCGACTTGTACCTCCCTGTGTCCAATGATGCCCATAAAATGCTGATCAGTAGCTTTCAAATCTCCTCTTCACTCACATTCAGTACTCTGGGATAAATGACATCCCTCCCTGGGGATATATGTGGATTCAACCACTTGAAATGTTTTATTATAATAGTCTTCATTGCACAATTACACCTCACGTTTCATGGGCATATGCCATCATGAAGAGGACTGTTTCATTCATAACGCAAAAAGAAGTTACACCACAGATTGAAGGCATTAAGTCCTTTGTGTTATATCCCTTTGTTTTGCCAAAGAAATCCAAAATAAGCCCACTAATTGACTGCTATCCTCCCTCTCTTGTATTTTACAAAACCAGACAAAGATAACCAGTTTCTGCGCTCTATGTTTCTATGACTCTATGACTCCTTAATCTAAATATATCGGGACTTAAGTTTTGGATAAAACAGTGTGGAGCTGGAGGAAAACAGCAGGCCAGGCATTAGCAGAGGAGCAGGAAATCGATGTTTCAGGTCAGGACCCTTCTTCAGAAATGGGGAGGGTGAGAGGAACTCAGCAATAAATAGAAAGAAGAGGGTGTGGGGCTGGAGAAGGTTCGTGGGATGGCGATTGGTCAGTGCAGGTAAGGAGCGGTGGGGATTGATCAGTGGGAAGGGTCGGGCGGATAGGTGGGAGAGAAGATGGATAGGTTGTGTCAGGTCAGGCAGGCGGGATGAGAGGGACGGTTGGTCGTGGGATGAGACTGGTGGGGGGGGGGGGGTGTTGAGATTTTGAGACTGGTAAAATCCACATTTAGGCCATTGGGCTGTCGGCTCCCAAGCTGGAATATGAGGTGCCGCTCCTCCAATTTGCAGGTAGTGTCATTGTGACACTGGAGGAGGCCCAGGATGGACATGTCACCCAGGGAGTGGGAGGGGAGTTGAAATGTTTCGTGACTGGGAAGTGTTGTTTGTCATGTACAGAATGCAGGTGCTCTCTCTGAGCCTCCTCTTGGTCTCATTGGGTGCAGTGAATGCAGTAGACCATGTTGATGGGCATGCAGGTGAAACTCTGCACGATGTGGAAGTTTTGTTTTGTGCCTTGAATGGAGGTGAGGGGGGAGGTGTAGGGGCAGGTGTAGCACTTTCTGTGGTTGCAGGGAAAAGTGCCGGGCGGGGGGGTCTGATGAGGTTAGTGGGGAGTGTGGAGTGGACGAGGGAGTCACAGAGAGAGCAGTCCTTATGAAAGTGGGGAGGGAAATATATCTTTGGTTGGAATGTAGGTGGCGAAAGTGGTGGAGAATGATACATTGGATTTGGAGTTTGGTGGGGTGATATGTGAGGACAAGGAGGATTCTGTTTATTTTTATATTTGTTGGGAGGAGCCGACATGAGGGCAGAGGTGCGGGAAATGCAAGAGGTGGGACTTCTGTTTCCTTTCTTCCTGGTAAAGTTTATATCCAAAATTTCCATTAGTAGTTACAAGATCCAGTTTGTCCTGGATGGTGTCAAGCTTCTTGGGTGTTGTTGGGGCTGCAGTCATCCAGGCAAGTGGGGAGTATTCCATCACAAATAGATGGTGGACAGACTTTGAGGAGACAGGAGGTAAATTAATCGCTGCAGCATTCCCAGCTTCTGGCCTGCTCTTGTAGCCACTGTGTTTACATAGTGAGCCCAGTTGAGTTTCTGGTCAATGGTAACCCCCAGGATGTTGATAGTGGTGGGTTCTGTGGTAGAATGTTAAGGGAACGTAGTTAGGTTGTCTCTTTGTGGTGATGGTCATAGCCTGGCATTTGTGTGGCACAAAGGTCACTTGTCACTTGTCAGACCAAGACTGGAAATTGAACAGCTCTTGTCGCATTTGAGCATAAATTGCATTGCTACCTGAGGAGTCACGAATAGTGCTGAACACTGTGCAATCATTAGCGAACATCCCCACTTCTGACCTTTTGATAAAGGGGAGGCCATTGATGAAGCAGCTAAAGATGGTTAGGCCTAGGACACTACCCTAAGGAACTCCCGCAGAGATGAGAGGATTGACCTCCAGCAACCACAACCATCTTCCTATGTGACAGGTATGACTCCTAGCGCCAGAGAGTTTGCCCCCCACCACCCCGAAAACCATTGACTCCAATTTCGCTGGGCCTCCTTGATGCCACACTCAGTCAAATGCAGCCTTGATATCAAGGGCTGTCACTCTCACCTTACCTCTGGAAGTAATAGAATTGTGCCATTAATACAATTCCCAAGAACTAGTATCTCAGAGGAAAATATTTCACTTTTGGACCTGATATACCTCTATGTTACATCTGTATGCCAAATTGTTCCTGCCAACTTCTCAGGTGAGAAAGTTGGAAAAGCATACACCTTCGCTCTTTTCTTGCGGCAGTCTGAAAACTTCAACCACTGTACTGTTTACGCACAGCATCTCAACTCCAGGACATCTCTGCAGGAGTTCCTCAGGGTAGTGCCCTCAGCAAAGTGAGCATTCATTGTAAATGGCACACCATTTACAAGCCACAAGTCAGGAGTGTGATGGAATACTCCCCACTTGCCTGGATGACTGCAGCCCCATCGACACTCAAGAAGCTTGACACTATCCAGGTCAAAGTAGCCCGCTTGATTGGCATTACATCCACAAGCATCCATTCCTGCCACCACTGACACTTAGTAGCAGCAGTGTGTACTATCTACAAGATGCACTGTAGAAATTCACCAAAGATCCTCAGACAGTACCTTCCAATCCGTGACCACTTCCATCTAGAAGGAAAAGGGCAGCAGATATATGGGAACACCACCACCTCCAAACTCTCCTACAAGTCATTCACCATCCTGACTTAGAAATATGCTGCCGTTCCTTCACTGTTGCTGGGTCAAAATTCTGAAATTCACTCCCTAATAGCATTGTGGGAGGAATGCAGTGGTTTCACAAGGCAGCTCACCACCACCTTCTCAAGGGCAACTAGGGATGGGCTAGAAATGTTGGCGAGCCAGCTACACCCACATCCCACAGAAAATGAATAGAAATAAAAACACAAGCTTCCTACCAGCCCAGGAGCTAATCAGGAGCTGTTGTTGTACTGGTGACTCCTGACCACCACAACTGGCTCAGATTGCACAAACCAAACTGCAACATTTCTGAGTGAAGCTAGCTCTGTACACACATTCATGGTGGCATGAAGTCTTAGACATCTTCCTGGAACAAATCAGCAATGAGTTCTGGCAACTTGTTTTTCAAAGTACAGTGACTCCTTCCACAGTCCTTGGTGTACATCAGTATCCTTTTCGTATTTGAGTCCATGATCCAGAACAAAGGAAAATAAAGAAAAATGCTGTGGTCAATACAGCAGCAGTAAAGCAGCAAACTGATGCAAAGTTAATCTATAGAAGCCAGAAGTTTGCTGTTGTGTGATTTACATTGCTTGCTAATTCAGTCTAATTGCTGCACTTATGCTTCCCACTCAAAGTCATTAGTTCTACGTTCACTGATCCAATATTTGAAATAAAATAAGTCAGGTTAATCCTGCCAACTGGACGTCAGTAACATTTGCTGACATCTGTTTAAGTAGGTTCAGGGAAAGAACGCGATTAGGCGAACTTAGCCACAGAAGAAGACTGATGCATTTAACAGGGTTAGTAGGAACTGCAGATGCTGGAGAAACTAAGATAACAAGGTCTAGTGCTGGATGAATACAGCAGGCCAAGCAGTATCATAGGAGCAGGGCAGCTGATGTTTCGGGCTTAGACCCGTCTTCAGAAGCCTTTCTTTCTGAAGAAGGGTCTGGGCCTGCAACGTCAGCTCTCTTGCTCCTATGATGCTGCTTGGCCTGCTGTGTTCTTCCAGCACGAGACCTTGTTATCTCCTGCATTTAATAGGGGCTGGGTGTGGGATCAGTCTAGTCTGGTGTAAATTGGATCACTGGTGAAATTTCAGCCTCACAGTTAGATTCCCTCGGTGATCATGGCTACTCTGGAAAAATAAATCTTGGGGATTTAGGCTGGGAATGATACAGAAGCCAAGGGAGGAAACAGGGAGAATTTCTTTTGGGTAGGGAGGGCAGCTTGGCAATTTATGGGACAGATTTATACAGCATACAGCACACAAGGGAGGAGGTGTGATGTCCTAGATACAACACAGCTCCCCTCCCTAATCCCAATGACGTACCCACATCTTTTCTCTGTATGGAGCATAAAAGGGACCTGCACACAATCATATTTTGGCACATTAGAGGTGCTTCATTCAGCTCAATAGTCTTGTGAACAATAACAATTGTCCTTTAATTTTTCTTTTACATTTGGTGTGCGGGCTGCTGATTTCAGGGTTAACAGCTGCAGGCTGGGTGGGAAATTAAGTCGCTTGATCTATTTAATGCGTTCCTTTGATATAAAGTCTCTGGGGTATATACAATCCAGGCCCAAATTTAAAAGCCTGTTGACTCTTTCAGTGTAAGATCAAAAGATGAACAGAGGCAAGTCATTCAACTTATTAGCTCATTGATTGTGCACTGCCATTCAATGAGATAAAGCACGTGATCCAGGGGACCTTAGCTAGTTGGCTCCAAAATTGGCTTTGTAGTAGGAGACAGAGGGAGGTGGTAGAGGGCTGTTTGTGTAATTGGAAGTTAATATCCAATCGTTGACCGCAGGGGTCAGTAGTAGATTCCTTATTTTTTGTGATATATACTCCACATGCACATAAATGAAATAGATTAGGGCAGGTATTACCACTGGGCTACTAACGCAGAGACCCAGGTAATGTTCTGGGACCCGGATTTGAACCCGCCATGGTAGATTGTGGTTTTTGAATTTAATTTAAAAACAAATCTGGAATTAAGAGGCTAATGTTGAGCATGAATCTACTATCAATTGTTGGAAAAACCCATCTGATTCACTGAAGTCCTTTAGGAAAGGAAATCTGCCATCCTTACCTGTCCTGATCTACACGTCACTCCAGACTCACATCAGTGGGGTTCACTCTTAATTGCCTTCTGGGCAATAAATGCGGGTCTAGCCAGTGACATCTTCATTCCATGACTGAATAAAAAAGGGAAAAAAAATGAGTGATAGAGCGATGATAAGTAAGTTTGCAGATAAAATGAAGAGTAGCCAGAAAGTTAACAGCGAGGATAAAGGTCTTAGATCACAGGAGGATATAGACAGGTTGGGCAAATGGCAGAATGACCGATGGGATTTAACCCTCATAAGTGTGAGGTGGTGCACTTTGGAAGAAATAGGAAGATGGGTTTACTCAGTGAATGACAGGATACTAGAAAGCTCAGAGAAACAGAGCGATCTTGTGGCGCTTGTCCACAGATATCTGAATGCAGTGTTGAAGGGTCAAGAACAAGGCTTAATTTTAAGGTGAAAGGCTTAGAGGGGATTGAGGAATATTTTTTCACCCAGACAGAGAATGGCATGCACTGCCTGGGAGGACAGTTGAGATGAGAAACCTTTAAAAAGTTCTTGGATGAGCACTTGAAATGTCATAATATGCAAGGTTATGGGTAAAGTGTTGGTAAGTGGGACAAGAATAGATTTAGAGTGGTTTTCTGTCAGTGCAGGCTCGATGGACCAAAGGACATTTTGTATAATTCTTTGATTATGGCTGAATGGATAATCCTCAACTCCACTTTCCAGCATCTTCCCCACACCCCAGTTTCCGACACCATAGATGTTGTCTAATCTGCTGAGTATTTCCACCATTTTCTGCTTATATTCCAAGTCTTTCATTTGCTAAATCACTATTGTGCAAGTTAGCTCTGCTCCCAAGACTGATTTTACCAATGTAGCTCTTAAAATGAAGTATTGTACTGAGGTTCGTGCAATTCAGCTACAGACTATTTCAAGACACACTCCAATGCATTTCAGAGCTACCCAGAGTTCTTCCGAAAAACAAATCCATCACATTGGAATCATACTGTGCACCAAATGGCTACCACATTTGTTGACAAATAAAAAACAAAAATCATAACTTCAAAGATAGGGATTATAGCCATGTATGAGCATCTTTCATTTAAATATATTATTAGAGGACAAAGACTGGGCAATTCCTTTGCGCAAGATAGCAAACAGAAAGGAAAAAGGAAAGCAAATGCTAACTTGAAAATTCTAAGGTATTGTTAAGTTGTTTTTTTTAAACTCTTGATTATAATTTCACTTACAAATTGGTAATGTTGCTTTGAGATTATAATGATGAAGGACAGAGAAAAGATTCCATCTTGCATCAGTTCTGCATCGGTGCCACATTACACGGTGGCCACTGACGTGAAATCATCAGCAGCAGAAGAACTGGGAACTTCAATCAACCTCAGCTTTAATGGGCTGCAAAGTATTTATTTAACGTCTGAGGCATTTCAGTGGGATTTTCTGTCTGACCATTGGTGAGACTCCAGTGACCTCTTTTATGAGAAAAGATAGAGGCTTTGTAAATACTTAATTTATGCTGATTGCTTAGGAGCCAGGCTATTTAAAAAAAATGAACAGTGCAATGCTTCAGTGCCAGTGTTTTTTCTCTGCCGCATTAATTTAATGTAGAATTAGAAGTGCGGTGCTTGGGCATCACCTACAGGGCAATGTGTTAATAACAGAAACAAAATTGATGTTGCAATACTGTACCGAGAAGGAAGACCAGTAAACAGTATGCATCGACTGAAAATATAGGAATCATTGACCTGATATGTTTGCTTTGCGATGTTGCCTTTGCCACGCTATTAACAATGCCAGTGCCCACCAAGGTACTTCATAAATCATTTTAAATTGTAGCTTGTGGGAAAAAGACCTATCACTACCTAATATGAGAAGCCCCACTCTAGCATAACTGGGCCTTTGTTTTAATTGTGAGGCTTATTGGCACTGACACACACACACACACACACACACACACACACACACACACACACACACACACACACCGATGAAAACAGAATCCAATGACTGAGGGAATGAGTGGGAGTCTAACTCACATGTTAGCTCCTGTTCCATACGGGACCTTGATGGCCTGGATGGCTCAACTGCATATGGGGCTCTTAATTTCAACACTAAAACAAAATCAGAAGACCTTTGTGATTTTGGGATTTAGTTAAGCAACTCATAGTCAGTTCAGAAAGCAGCCATTTGGTCCAGTGTTAACGTTTCATGTCTGGTTACCCTTCATCACCAGAGTTAAGCTTCGAACTCTGTTTTCTTCCCAAAGATGCTGTGGGGCTGTCGAGCCTCACCAGCAATTTCTGATTTTCTTTCAGATATTCAGCATCCACAGTTCTTTCTTTTATTTTATAATAAACTGGCTCAGTGTGCTCTGCAGTCCATTCGAAAAAGATATACAATTACTGCTGTTTCCCTAAAAGCCCCTTTTTGCTTTCTTAATAAGTGCATATCCAATTTCCCAAATTAATATTAGATTCTTATCTACCGTACGAGCTAATAGCATTCCAGATTATGACAACTTGGACATGAAAAAAATCTTCACTGTTTCCTCCCTTTTTTAAAAAGTATCTCAAAACTATGTCTTCCAATTACTCACTCTTTCATCACTGGAAAAGATTTGTTTCCATATTTACTCCGGAAGATCTCAAATTCCTTTTTGACAACCTTGTATATTTTAACGACACTAAAACTGACTTCCATGGTAACTTAGCACATGCTCTCGGTTTTTTTTTCCCTTGGGGAACATTGACAAAATTGTGGAAGGTTTAGTTGGCATATTGAAACATGCCATGTGCACACTATTTACAGCCAACAAGGTCTAGAGATCTCTTTAATCTCAGAGGTTCTGGCACAGAGGCATGGACATTAAATCGTGAACAATAAACCTCGTTGTTGTTGCTTCCGAGGAGAAGCTTATTGTAGTAACCATCACTTCCTTCTCCTTCCATCAATATCTTCCATTCACTTTAGGTGAGAAGCTGAACATTTCTTGGACTCATTCTTGGTTTCTGCTAAAACAAAATTCGAAGGCAGGATTAAAGTCCTCAAATCAACTGACACTCTAATTATCTTCCATGTTTACAAGTTCTAGCTGTCACACACAAATTGGAAGCCCTCGGTAAGGACACGTATTCAAGGTGTTAATTGTGTAGGTGTATTTAGATTAGATTAGATTCCCTACAGTGTGGAAACAGGCCCTTTGGCCCAACAAGTCCACACCACACCTTGAAGCATCCCACCAAGACCCGTTCCCCTGCAACCCACACACCCCTGAATACTACAGGCAATTTAACATGGCCAACCCACCTAGCCTGCACATCTTTGGACTGTGGGAAGAAACAAAAGCACTCTGAGGAAACCCACGCAGACACGGGGAGTATGTGCAAACTCCACACAGACAGTTGCCCAAGGCTGGAATCAAACCTGGGTCCCCGGCGCTGTGAGGCTGCAGAGTTAACCACTGAGCCACCATGCCACCCCAAGACATTACAATTCATTGTTTAACTGTTTTTAAATTCCAAACAGAAATTTGCTGTTTCTCATAAACCCAATCTTCCATCATTTCTGGATTCTGAACTGAAATTCCTGCCAAAATTCTGATGCACTACATTGGGCAGCTGACCTGTACAGGTGGGCATGTCACAAAATATAATCCTCAATCTCTCCACCTGCAACACACTTCTCCATTTTTGCAAAGCTTGTGAATCAGGCTGCCAAACAGTGAGTCGCATTTCAACTTGGTTGGTGAAAGCAAATGGCTTAAAATTCACAGCCTCGTCTATCTGCAGGGCATTTTATGACTGTGAAGCAGTGCCTAAGGTGTTATAAATGTACAGTAACGCAATTCAGCTAAATTGCAATTCTGGGGTCTGCAGTATTAGCTTATTTTGCTAGTCTATAGAAATGGCAGCTTTGGGAAATGCTAAGCATTCAGTTTTGGCACAGTTACAAGATGGAGCACACGGACAAAAGCAAAATACCATCCAGAGATATAGAATCTAGCTTTTCATTATTTTGCTTCACGGTGATGTTCTGCCTACTATAATGCTAGACATTTTCTTGAGTCCTTGCATTCTGTATGCCTTTTAAGTGGAGCTTGGGGAGTTCACCATGATGTAATAGGGACTGACAAGTGGTCACAAGTGGTGGTGCTAATGTGGTGGCAGGCGGAGGAGTTAAAAAGTAGATAGAACATGCTGACGTAAAAGGGTTAGGGGAAGGGGATAATTTTTTTTTCCTAAGAAAGAGATATGGACGTTGACAAATACCATGATTGTGATCTTAAATATAGGGAAAAGTTAATGGTGGGGATATGAATATCAGCAGCAAGGACGGAATTGGAATAATAGATTGGCAATGTGATCCAGCAATTAAAGTGACATGAGCTTAAGCTGCTGAAACTCCCTGACCAATTATAAACACATTGAGAGCGAAAATTTACTCCTTAATTTTGTTGAAGCTGGGTTATCATTTTTAAAAAAAGGCTTGCATTCACAGAGATGTTTTTCATAACCCCAGGATGACTCAAAGCATTTATGTTCGAAGAAATATTTTTGAAGCATAGTCACAGTAGTGTAGGAAACTGAGAACAAAAAATGCTGGAGATCACAGCAGGTTAGATAGCACCCATGGAGAGAAAGAGACCTAACATTTCAAATCTAGATGACTTTTCAGAGCTGAAGCGAAGTGTAGAGTGGGCAGCATTTATGTTATAGTTTTGGGGCTGGCTGTGGGGGTGGTGCGGGCAAATTTTGAGAAACAGCTGTATGACAATGAGCACATAAACTGTTGATTGAGTGATAAATACTGGTCAACCACATGCCTCCATGTAAACTAAAATACTGTGGATGCTAGCAATGAAAAATGGAACCACAAATATGGGGGAATATTCAGTGCCACTGGCACCATTGATGGAGAAAGAAAACAGAGTTACATTTTGGGTCTCTGACCTGTCATCAGAACTGGATGCTGTCAGCCTTCCTACACCTCACTTCAGTTCTTAGGCTAACTAAGGCTTGTGAAGTGAAACCATTTTGAGTCTTACTGGAGTCCTTTTAAATAGAAGTCTTCCTGCTCAGGGTGGGCAATTGCCTCTTGCTATTATTGCTGAACTGTTAATCTAGAGAACCAATGCAATGGTCTGGGGACCTGAGTTTGAATCCTGCTATGGCAGATGGTGGAATTTGAATTCAATACAAATCTAAAATTACGAGACTAATAATGGCCATGAAATCATTGTTGATTGCTGGAAAAGCACAACTGGTTTACTAATGCTAGGGAAAGGAATGGAAGGAAAATGCCATCCTTGCCTGATCTGGCCTACTTGTGATTCTGGGGCCCACAGTAATCTGGGCAATTGGGAATAGGCAATAGATGCTGGCCTGGCCACTATTACCCACATTCTTTGAATGAATGAAATCAAACAGCTGTGGGTCATTTTATGCTGATAATCTGCCACAAGAAATTATGAAGCAATTTCCTTGGCTGAATCAAACAGCCTTGACAAAATATGATCTGACAAATATAGGTTTCCTGATCCATGAGCATTTCCGCCTCTCCTATTGTGAGGGCTTCTAACAACTCAGCCCATTACCTTTGTTTTGTTCTTTATAGATGCTGCTAGAACTGCTGAGTATCAGTAGAATTCTCTGTTTCTGTTGCAGAATTTCAGAAGCTTCAGAATTTTATCTTTGGAGCAATTCATTTCCATTTGGAGTCATTATATTCCATGCACCTATGGGTCATATGCCCAATTGGAGCAGAACTGTGTGTATACCACATTTGTAATGGTGTTACAATAGACTATAGACACCAGGCAGGTTATGTTCTCAATCAGCCATGAAAGCTGATTGTGGATTTATTTTGGAGCTCTCCAGCTACCATTTTTCTCAACTTTACACAAATGGACAAGAATTCAAGGAAGAAAACCCCAGGAGCTACATAAACATTTTTCAGATTGGTTGCCAATTAATTTCTGCACGTAGCTGTGAATTTACAAGTGCTTTGTGCTTTCTACAACTGTATCAAGTTGCAAAGCTCTGCACTGAGTGACGTGGGAGGTGTTGAAATGGTTTTCTTTGCAGACTTCAGGGCTTTTGCAGAAACTAATAACTCTTGGACATGAATGCTTAATAGGCATTCTCCAGATATACAGCTTGAGATGGAGAGTGATCCGAGCAGCATAAAGCTGGAAGATGGACACAGGGGTGAAGAGAGATAGGCCTTGTAACAGGAGATCACATTTACTCAAGACCAATTCTCCTACCTCAGAAATAGTCAGGACCAACGTGAGACATCTAAGTTTTAATAAGGACATCCTCACTGCAGTAGAAGTAGAATCTCAAAGCAGGATATTGTCATTACCAGTGATAATGGGAACTGCAGATGTTGGAGAATCCGAGATAACAAAGTGTGAAGCTGGATGAACACAGCAGGCCAAGCAGCATCCCAGTTGCACAAAAGCTGACGTTTCGGGCCTAGACCCTTCATCAGAGAGGATGAAGGGTCTAGGCCTGAAACGTCAGCTTTTGTGGTCCTGAGATGCTGCTTGGCCTGCTGTGTTCATCCAGCTTCACACTTTGTTATATTGTCATTACCAACTGTCCATAAGTTTAAGGATCATATCTCCCCAGGGTTATGAGATTCTGCCATGGGTCTTCGTGTGATGTAACAGACCAGTTCTCAACCCACCATTTCTGGCATAAGGGGCAGGATGCCCCATGTAGTAGTGGCATCTGGAGTGCAGGACTTGTTTCATTTAATTTCCTTCTATGGCATGATGAACTACACTTTCAATGGTTGTCCTTCCAGGAGAGACTTGCAATGTCTTGCAATTTTGCTGTCCACCGTTCTATAAGAGAGGTCAGTATGGTTCTCTGAAACAAACATAGAGAATCCCACAGAAATCCAATAGATCTGGCAGCTTCCGTCGAAAGAGAAACAGACTTAACGTTTCAAGTCCAGTATGACTCTTTTTATTTAGTCATACCAAATTCAAAACATTAATTCTGTTTCTCCCTCTGTAGATCCTATCAGACCTGCTGAGTTTCTCCAGCATTCTCTCTGTCTGCTTCCAATTTCCAACATGCAAAGTGTTCGCTTTAGTTCATTATAGCTGCCTATTTACTTATAACATGTTACATTTCATTGTCTTTGGTCAAGGTTGAGCAGACAGAGATTGTGCAAAGCTTTTCTGGGATTGTATCTTCTTCGTTACATGGGGTGCCATTCAACGCACGGACTTGACTTGATCGGCAGGACACATCAATTTTATCCCATTCTGGAAACAAATTAAATGCCACTTGACTACAGTCATATGTTGGCATTTTATGGTGGTTTGTGGATTACAAGAACTCATTTGCAGAAAACAAGGCTACCCCCTCCAGGGTGTAGAGCAAGCTCTATACATGTCACTTTCATATAATGAAAACAATACTCCCACATAAAATGCAACCGAGCAAACTCCATGGTTCTAAAGCTACACTACAAGTGAATGAACCACTCTGGAGTCCCATTGAATTGTTCATATAAGTCTTTTTTTTCCACTCAGCCCTCACCTCCCCTCATTCTCCAGTGACTTGTCACTGTTTTTCAATCACACAGGCAACTGAGGTCAATTCAAAATGAGCAATAACTGCTGTCCCAAATGGTGACAACCACATCCCATGAAAAAAATCCTCAACACCATCCAGAACAAAACATCTCATTCGGCTGGTACCCCATCTGCTTCCAATGTTTAGTCCAATCACTTCTGACACAAAAACAATCCGAATCATTTAGAAGCTGCTCTTTAGTAATTCACTTGGGCTCCTCCACAGTGCCTTCTGAACATGTGACTCCAACCAACTAAAAGGACTGTTAAGATCAGATGCAGGTGTAGACGACAATATGCAAGTTCTATTCTGAGGCACACATTACCCTGGCTTGGAACAATATTGCCATTCCATCACTGTCGCCTACTCAGAATCCTGGAAGTCCTTATCTAACCTACACCTCAAGAACTAAAGCAATTCAAGAAGGCAGTATACAGTTGTGTAAGCAAATTGGTTTTAAAGAGTTAATGCTGCATTTAGTACTATCCAGTCTGATAATATCACAAAGCCTTTGAGTGGAGGAAAGGGTCTGTTACATGGAGCTAGTGTGTTTCCTTTGGATCCTAATAGACCCTTATACCCTTATAAGAAAGAGGATTGGTAGCTGCACTTTACCTCAACTACAAGTCACCAGAGATCGGTACCATAAAATAACAGAATCACAACCCATCTTCTCAAGGGCAGTTAGGGATGGGTAACAAATGCTGGCCTAGCCAGTGATACTCACATCATAAAACCTCTTTTTAAACTCTGAACTTTAGCTAATGGAAGCTAGCTTCATGCAATTAGATTTTGGGCTCCCTGTTGATGTATTTAGTGCTGGTTGTGTGAAGGATTCATTGAAATAACAGAGAGAGGTTGCCACGCTAACAGCATTACATTGAATGAGGATAGTTTAATCATGCACCGTAATCCCCATGTCTGTTTTAAGGGCTTATCTAATTTAGACCCCAATAAACCTAGAGATAGGAATCATTCAGGTCCAATGCCTGCAAAAACAGATACATATTGTCACATCCTAATGATGATTTAAGAGCTCCCTGTTAAATAAATTAAGCAATATTAAGCAGCAACAGTTTCTATTCCATGAAGATTAGATCAAAAGTATACTCCAAAGAGAGAGACTATTTGAACTAATAAGCTTTAGCCACAGAGGTGAGAAAGTCTAATTTGATATTGACTCATTGAATTGAATATGTCAATTACAATAATGCCTCTGAATAGATGTGTAACACTTTAAAATTTGTTTCATTAAGCGAAATAATTATTTTGAAAAATGCATGATATTTCTGTTAATAAATAGCTTGGTAGGCTCATATTTTGTAGAGATGTTTATAACTTAAAGCTTGCTGTCATAAGTAAACATTAACATTCAACCAAACAATAGTGTAATTTCACCAAGTAATATGTTCGTTCTGTTAGAAGAAAAACAGAAAACACATGAAGGACAAAGAGTATCTCAGACAGAAGCACACCATCTATAGTTCAAAGATAAGAAACTTCATTGTGTTGAATTTGTGCAACTTCACATTGCAGTCCAGAGTTTATTTTATGTTAATCAAAAATTTGTTAATTAGATGTGGGTTTCATTGGCAAGGCTGACAATTATTGCCCATCCCTCATTGTTTAAAGGGCAGTTAGGAGTCAACAACATTCCTGTGGATCCAGAATCAAATGTAGATGGGAAAGGTAAAATTGGCAGAATTCCTTTGGTAAATGACATGAGTGAACTGGCTGGGTTGTACAGAGAAATATAGAAATAACAATAAATTCTATTTTTACTGCATTTTTAATGTGAGAAACCATCTCAAGTTGCTGCGCAATGGCATTACGGAATAAAATATAATACCAAGCCACTAAGGAGATATAAAGTCAAATGACCAGAAACTTGGCTAAAAAGAAAAACTTTAAGACTTGTCTTCAAATTGGAAAATGAGGTAGAGAGGTAGAGATGTTGAGGGAGGGAGTTATAGATCATAGAATCTAGGCAGCTAAACGTATGGTTACCCATGATGTAATAATTAAATCAGCACGCTCAAGAGGCCGGATTGCAGATATCCCAGAAGCTGTTGGACAAAATAACAGGGATTCAGATGGGAGAGCCCATGGAAACATCTGAAAACAGGATTGAAAATATATAGAACTAGGAGTTAGCAGGTCTAACTGTCGTCAAGGTAATAGGATTTGAGGTGCTTTGTAAAACAAAAAGAGAATTCAGATGTGAAATTCCTAAATGTCTGAAGGCACTTTCGGCCTAATGCTCTGTTACGCTCTGCTCCATGAATGTCTCACATCTGTCCCATGTCTCAGTGCGATGAATATCTGATACGTCCAGAAAATCAGCAACATTTATACACATTTACCATCTACATTTCATTCTTGTACAATGCACAGAAATCTTCCATTTTTGTTTTTTCTCTTATCCTCCCTCCAGGAAATTGTTTCTGCTCTTGTTTGCTCTCAGGCTTCAAAATGGGCAAGTTTCCCTTACAGTCATTGCTGACATCTACACTTAGGGTGTTCAAGGTTCATGCCTGTTAACATGCGCCTTATGGCAAGTAGCTTGTAAGGGGTTGTCTTATTCCCATGATAATCCCTTTTTACAAAATCTTATTTATTGTACACTGGACTGTGTAGCTCTGGGGCTTATACAATATACAACACTTACTGGTAATGTCAGTTTATCTGTATTAGTTAAGAGTTCTCAATTCTTCCTTTGTATTAAGGTTCCTTAATGAGTTTTGACCTGTGTAAATTATACTTTTACAGAATGAATTTCAAACATAACCTGTTAATTGTAGTGATTACCCCAAGTTGCTGCAGGGAAAAAAAAAGTCCGGTTCGCTCTTATAGGAGATCTTTCTGTGAGATATATTATTCTGTCCCTTCACTGCAATCATACTTTTTCACTAGATTTAGGTTCCTATAAATACTGACATCTAAAATGAGTTGAAGGTCTGAAAATCTCACCACTAAAGACCGTTGTAATGCATTTTCCTTTGACTGCTGTGACGATTCCTAAGCATTCTATAATTTTTATTTTCAGCTCTCAGGGAATGATTTTCACTTTGGCATTTTGTGTAAAATGAGCAATATTGAATAATTCACCCATTATACATGCAACTGATAGTCCTTTCCATTGAAATCTCTGGGAAGAGAGATGAAAAGAGCTTTATACATGCTGCTAATTTAATACCGATTTTATATACCATTACTCAAAGTTAAGGTCAAAACATTATAATTTCAATCACAAATTAGATTTAATCCATAATTCTTCACTCTCCTGAATAAGAATAAAACCTGCAGACCATCAGACATTGACTTTTGCATCAACAAACCAACAAAGGCAAATCCTATCCATTCAAGCCTATAAAATATCCTTTCTAATAATTTATGGGAACTTGTACCAAAATTGGGAAAGTTGTCCATACCAGGCTGTAGTCTATCATAGTTATTCTCACACATTCTTGCATTCAGCCAAAATCTCAGACTCCTCCTCTGTCACTATTCCAGCAGATGTTACAAAAGGATATAATAACATATGAAATAGGAGCAAGAGTGGGCCATCTGATCCATTGAGCCTGCTTTGCCATTCAATAAGATCATGGATGATC
This sequence comes from Stegostoma tigrinum, assembly GCF_030684315.1. Lineage (NCBI taxonomy): Eukaryota > Metazoa > Chordata > Chondrichthyes > Orectolobiformes > Stegostomatidae > Stegostoma > Stegostoma tigrinum. The sequence continues at coordinate 106,423,935 of NC_081358.1, read as the reverse complement.
TTTTTGTGGATTCTGCTCCAATTACCCACCCACACATCATTAGTCTTAATTCCCTCACTGTTCAAAACTCTATCTATTTTTGCCTTAAAAACATACAATGAGGTAGCCTCAACTGTTTCATTGGGCAGGGAATTCCACAGATTCACAACCTTTTGGGTCAACTCAATCCTAAATCTGCTCCACATTATTTTGAATTCTATCCCACTGGCAGGACTTACTTATGAGAAGTAATAACACAGATGTTAATAGTTGGGAGGAGATGCTTCTGGGAGATTTCAGTGTTGACTCAGGAGCCCATAAAGCCTCATGGTATCTGGTCAAACATGGGCAAGTAATCCTCATGTTATTGTTGTAGTGTTATGTCTCACAGCTTGTATGTCAGCATGTCTTTAAGAGATGTGCTCATTATATAATCACAGATGTCATAGCATCATTGAGGCCTATAGGACAGAAAAAGGCCATTTAGGCCCTCAAGCCCATGTCGATCAAAAACAACTGCCTAACTATAGAGATAATGGAAACGGCAGATGCTGGAGAATCCGAGATAACAAAGTGTGGAGCTGGATGAACACAGCAGGCCAAGCAGGATCTTCGCAGCACAAAAGCTGATGTTTCGGGCCGAGACCCTTCGTTAGAAAAGGGGGATAGGGAGAGGATTCTGAAATAAATAGGGAGAGAGGAGGAGGCGGACCGAAGATGGATAAAGGAGAATATAGGTGGAGAGAAGAGTATAGGTGGGGAAGTGAGTAGGACAGACAGGTCAAGGGGGCGGGATGAGGTTAGTAGGTAGGAAATGGAGGTGCAGCTTGAGGTGGGAGGAGGGGATAGGTGAGAGGAAGAACAGGTTAGGGAGGTGGGGACGAGCTGGAATGGTTTTGGGATGCAGTGGGGGAGGGGAGATTTTGAAGCTAGTGAAGTCCACATTGATACCATTGGGTTACAGGTTTCCCAAGCAGAATATGAGTTGCTGTTTCTGCAACTCCCTGAGCGTAGAAAGATTGCTTACTCAATCTTATCTTTGATCACTGAAAGCACGACACCCAACTTGAACTTGGTTGAAGTCTTAGAGCCACAGAGGTATACAGCATGGAAAAAGGGCCTTTTGCCCAAATCATCCATACCAACCAGGTTTCCTAAACCATGGAACCATGCTCCACCATTGCAAATGAATATTCTTATATTAACCAAAGAAAAACACTTATGTAAGGAGTGTAATGTTTGTTCACAATAGTTAGTTCAAATAACTTCAAACTGAAACACAAGCTGAGTACGAGGATGATTGCAGACATTGCTCAAGAATATGACAGGTCAGGCAGCATCTGTGGAGAGAAAACACATTTAAAATTTTGTATCTAGTCACCCTTTTCCTCAGGGAAGATTATATCCATATGGCAGATTATTTTCCTAAATTTCCCACTTTTCAAATGACTTATCAATACAAAAATCATGTTTGTTGTTGATACATGAATGTTATTTTCTCTTGTTTTCTTCAGCATTCCTGATCATATAATGTTGTACAACAGCCTGTAATACTCTGGCAAACTGTGTCAAGACGTGTTATTAGCAGGGAGTGATCCATTAACATATTATCACCTCAAGATGCGTGCTCAAAAAATTTTAACAAAACTTACGGTGTGCCCTCTCAAATCAATGCTCATTAACTGTCAAGTAAGAAGGCCATACTTTTGCAATACATGCTACATTTTCATGTGACACCGGTGGAGAGGGGATTACCATCCTCAGCACAACTTATAATCATAAGGCAAGCATGAACAAACTCATCCAACAGCCCGCTGTCTGATCAATCCAAAACACAGGATATTCTACTGCAAAGACAGAGAATGAAAGTGATATATGATGAACAAACAAATAGAGAACAACTAACATGGCACAAAGACTGACAGTTAGAAATACCAGTGCAAATACTTGGGGACAAGTGAAGATTTCTCAACTATGGAACTAGCACAGATCATACGAAGTTATTTTCATGTTCATGGCATGCCATATCAAAAGAACAGTCGCGAGCTCAGGACAGTGGATGGTGTGTCAATCATGCATGAAGAGAGGGAGGAAGAATGATCTGATGAACATGATTTTGTAATGATATTGGGTGACAACAACCAGCAGCAAGAGGCTAAGTTATCAAACATGTGTGATAGAGATCAATGCATGCTTTCCAGACAGGTATTTAACTAGCAGATCAATATGTGCTAACAAGCCTCCAAAATGTTAATTTGAAGATTGAAGTGTTAATATTGTGAAATTTGCTTGAATAATTATTAAATTGGTAACACATGCCTGTGTCCACCCATGTTACAGGAGCTAAGATAAAGATTTCTGCATTAGGGAAAACTATATATTGGAGGCATGCTGACAAAAAAAATCTATTGCCCTCCCTCAAATGAAAAATCTATTCTCCTCCTTTTGAATATTATGAAAGAGTCGAACCATCTCATTTTCTAATGCAACAATGTGAGGCTGGAAACCATTAAACTTTTGGATTTTTTTTCCCCTCAGTGGATGGGATATAGGCATTTCTGGCAGAGCCACAATATTAACACTTCAATCTTCAAATTAACATTTTGGAGGTTTGTTAGCACATATTGATCTGCTAGTTAAATACTATCTGTTGTCCATCAGTAACTGTTCTGGAAGAGGTGGTTGTGAACTTTTGCAGTCCTCGGGATGCAGCAATGTCCAGAGTGCTATTAGGAAGGAGTTCCAGAAGTTTGACCCACCAACATTGAAAATGATAGCTTACAATCAGGATGGCATCTAGATTGGAGGCAAAATAGCAGGTCATAGAATCCCCATACACATTTTGCCCTTGTACCTCTAACTGATAAGGGTTCAGGGATTTGGAAGGTGCTGATGATGAAAGCTTGGTAAACTATTGCAACACATCTTGCATACACTGCTACCACCAAAGCACTGATGGTGAAGGGAGTCAATGTTGAAAGTGGTGAATAGAAATCCAATATAATGATCTGCTCGGTTCTGGATGGTGTGAAGTTTATTGAATGCTTTGCTCTGCACCAAGCCAGGCAAGTAGTGAGTATTTCATTATACTTAAGCCATGTAAATGGTAGACAGACAATGGGAGACAGGAGGTAAATTACTCATAACAGAATTCCAAGTCTCTGACCACAGTATTTATATCGCTAGTCCCATTTAGTCTCTTCTCAATAGTATGCCCCAGAATGTTGATAGCTGCAGATTCAACAATCATAATGCAATGGAATGTTGATGGTTAGATTCTCTATTACTGAAAAGGTCACTGCCTGGTACTTTTGTGACATACATTTACTTGTCACCCAAGTTTCAATGTTGCCAAGGCACTCATCACACAAGCTTCAGTGTTGCCTGGGTCATGCTGCATTTCTGCACAGACTGCTTCAGTAACTGAAGAGTTGCAGATGATCAATAATCAGTGAACATCTTCACTTCAAACCTTATGATAGTGTGAAGATCCTTAATGAAGGAGCTGAAGTCAGTCGGGTTCAGAACATTACTCTTAAGGCCTCCTGAAGCTGAAATGATTGACCTCCAATAATCAAAACCATCATCCCTTGCACTAATTGTGACTCCAACTAGCAGAGTGTTTTCCTCTAATTTCCATTGACTCCATTTTTTGCCCCTCGTGCTCATTGATGCCATATTATATTGGATGATGCCTTGATGTTAAGGACAGTCACTCTCATTTCACCTCTGGAGTTCAGCAGTTTTGCCCACGTTTGGGCCAAGTTTATAAATAGATCTTATACAAACCTTAAATGATCACTCACCAGAAGTATCATTGAACAGTCATATTTTATATTTATTTTACTCTTCCCTATATTCTTCTTAACATTGGCAATCTAAGTTGTTGGAGAAGAAGAGTCCAAAGCTCCATTCAGCCTGTCCCATACAGTATAGTGTAACAGAGCATCAATTGAGATCCTAATGGAGGGCCAACCTTTTGCACTAAATATTGCATGGGAGACCATGACACCAGCTATGGCCAGCTTGGTCTAAGGTTCCTGTAGGTGTTAATATGGTCTCCAGAGAATGGATAAGTGCACAGCAAGTAGGGAGGTCAACAATCTTTTATATTCCACCAAAGTAAGCACAAGCTTCTTTTTTCTTCCTCACACTGGCTCTATATTTGCTAGTATCATTCTCACTGTCACATGCAACATCTTCCCTCACTCTCTCATGCTCACTCCAATTTCGTCCCAACTATTCAACCTGCAAGGTCCCTGCATTGCCAACGCATGTACTCATGACACCAGGACTATGCTACCCACTTCTCATCTCACTCAATCCCTCCCTTTCTCTCATTATAGGAGAAAATGGCCCATTCTCGAGCTGAAGGGAGGGCAACATCTATTTTCAGTGAGGACTGGTCCTGTACAGACTTCAAAACCTCCATGTTATACCAATTAAGAAAGAAGCACTATCTATTGTTGTGCTACTCTCCATTCTATCCCCTGTGTGAATGTACTCTTGATATGTCATAACTTCTACTTTTTGTTCACAATGTATTTTCTCTTTTGTCTCTGGTGGATGCAAATGGAATTATCAAGGTCTCCGCAAGCCACGAGACCAATCCCACAAGACATGTCAAAGAACAAAGAAAATTACAGCACAGGAACAGGCCCTTCGGCCCTCCAAGCCCTTGCCAATCGAAATCCTCTGTCTAAACCTGTCATTTATTTTCTAAGACTCTGTATCCCTTTGATCCCTGCCCATCCATGTACCTGTCCTGATGCATATTAACAGACACTAATGTGTCCGCGTCTACCACCTCCGCTGGCAACGCATTCCAGGCACCCACCACCTTCTGCATAAAGAACTTTCCACGTGTATCTCCCATAAACTTTCCTCCTCTCTCTTTGAACTCATGACACCTAGTAATTGAGTCCCGACTCTGGGAAAAAGTTTCTTGCTATCCACCCTGTCTATACCCCTCATGATTTTGTAGACCTCAATCAGGTCCCCCCTCAATCTCCATCTTTCTAATGAAAATAATCCTAATCTACTCAACCTTTCTTCATAGTTAGCGCCCTCCATACCAGGCAACATCCTGGTGAGCCTCCTCTGCACCCTCTCCAGAGCATCAACATCCTTTTGGTAATGTAGTGACCAGAACTGTACGCAGTACCCTAAATATGTACTCGAAATGTCCTCCTTAACGTCTGGGGAAAACAGCACAGATGGCACTGGCAAGGCTGCCTCCAGCTCAGATACTCATACCTTGGTGGCAATATTAGTTAGATCATTTGGAGGGGTAGTGGACAGTGAATAAGGATACCTCAGAGTACAATGGGATCCTGATGAGGTGAGCCAGTAGGGTGAGGAGTGGCAGATTGAGTTTAATTTAGATAAATATGCATTAAGGAAAGATAAATCAGGGCAGGATTGAGACAATTAATGGTGCGGTCCTGGGAAGTGTTGCTGAACAAAGAGACCTTGGAGCACAGGTTCACAGTTCCTTGAAAGTAGACTCATGGGTCGATAGGATAGTGAACAGCATGTTTTGTATGAGCAATAATGGGAACTCCAGATGCTGAAGAATCCAAGACAACAAAGTGCGGAGCTGGATGAACACAGCAGGCCAAGCAGCATCTCAGAAGCACAAAAGCTGACGTTTTGGGTATAGACCCTTCATCAGAGAGGGGGATGGGGAGCAAGAACTGGAATAAATAGGGAGAGAGGAGGAGGCGGACCGAAGAGGGAGAGAAAACAAGATCGGTAGAGAGGAGAGTATAGGTGAGGAGGTAGGGAGGGGATAGGTCAGTCCAGGGAAGATGGAAAGGTCAAGGAGACAGGATGAGGCGGTAAGTAGGAAATGGAGGTGCGGCTTGAGGTAGGAGGAAGGGATGGGTGAGAGGAAGAACAGGTTAGGGAAGCAGAGACAGGCTGGGCTGGTTTTGTGATGCAGTGGGGGGATGGGAAGAACTGGGGTGGTTTTGGGATGCAGTAGGGGAAGGGGAGATTTTGAAGCTTGTGAAGTCCACGTTGATACCATTGGGCTGCGGGGTTCCCAAGCGGAATATGAGTTGCTGTTCCTGCAACCTTCGGGTGGCATGATTGTGGCACTGCAGGAGGCCCATGATGGACATGTCGTCAGAGGAACGGGAGGGGTAGTTGAAATGGTTCGCGACTAGGAGGTGCAATCGTTTGTTGCGAACCGAGCGGAGGTGTTCTGCAAAGCGGTCCCCAAGCCTCCGCTTGGTTTCCCCAATGTAGAGGAAGCCACACCGGGTGCAATGGATACAATATACCACATTGGCAGATGTGCAAGTGAACATCTGTTTGATATGGAAGGTTATCCTGGGGCCTGGAATGGGGACGAGGGAGGTGGTGTGGGGGCAAGTGTAGCACTTTCTGCGGTTGCAGGGGAAGGTGACTGCAACTTTCCCCCCAGAGTGGTTGAGAATGCCCTTGACCGCGTCTCCTGCATTTCCCGCAACACATCCCTCACACCCCGCCCCCGCAACAACCGACCCAGGAGGATCCTCCTCGTCCTCACGTACCACCCCACCAACCTCCGGATACAACGTATCATCCTCTGACACTTCTGCCATCTACAATCCGACCCCACCACCCAAGACATTTTTCCATCCCCACCCTTGTCTGTCTTCTGGAGACACCACTCTCTCTGCGACTGCCTTGTCCGCTTCACACTCCCTTCCAGCCCCACCACACTCGGCACCTTCCCCTGCAACGGCAGGAAGTGCTACACTTGCCCCCACACCTCCTCCGCCATCCCCATCCCAGGCCCCAGGATAACCTTCCATATCAAACAGATGTTCACCTGCACATCTGCCAATGTGGTATATTGTATCCATTGCACCCATTGTGGCTTCCTCTACACTGGGGATACCAAGTGGAGGCTTGGGGACCGCTTTGCAGAACACCTCCGCTCGGTTCGCAATAAACAACTGCACCTCCCAGTCGCGAACCATTTTAACTAACCCTCCCGTTCCTTAGACGACATGTCCATCATGGGCCTCCTGCAGTGCCACAATGATGCCACCCGAAGGTTACAAGATCAGCAACTCATTCTGCTTGGGAACCCTGCAGCCCAATGGTATCAACGTGGACTTCACAAGCTTCAAAATCTCCCCTTCTTCTACTGCATCCCAAAACCAGCCTAGTTTTTCCCCTCCCCCCACTGCACCACACAACCAGCCCAGCTCGTTCTCCCACCCACTGCATCCCAAAACCAGCCCAGCCTGTCTCTGCCTCCCTAACCTGTTCTTCCTCTCACCCATCCCTTCCTCCCACCTCAAGCTGCACCTCCATTTCCTACCTACCACCTCACCCCGCCTCCTTGACCTGTCCATCTTTCCTGGACTGACCTATCCCCTCCCTCCCTCCCCACCTATCTTGTTTACTCTCCATCTTCGGTCCGCCTCCCCCTCTCTCCCTATTTATTCCAGTTCCCTCTCCCCATCCCCCTCTCTGATGAAGGGTCTAGGCCCGAAACGTCAGCTTTTGTGCTCCTGAGATGCTGCTTGGCCTGCTGTGTTCATCCAGCTCCACACTTTGTTATCTAGGATGTTTTGTATGCTTGCCTTTGTTAGTCAGTGCATTGTGTATAGGAGTCACAGGGTCATGTTGCAGCTGTTTCGGTCATTGTTTAAGCCCTGACTGGAATACTATGAAATTCTGGTCTCCCTCCTGTAGGAAGGATACTGTGAAACTTGAAAGGGTTCAGAAAAGATTCAAAGAATATTGCCAGAGTTGAAGGTTTTGAACTATAGGAAGAGACTGAATAAACTGGGGTTATTTTCCCTGGAACATCAGAAGTTGAGGGATGATCTTATAGAGGCTTATAAAATCAAGAGTGACATGGATAGGGTGAATAGAAAAAAAGTCTTATTCTGTGAGTGGAAAATTCAACCCTAGAGGGCATAGGTTTAAGGTGAGAGAGGAAAGATTTAAAAGGTTCCCAAGGGGCAACATTTTCATGTATCAAATGAGCTGCCAAAGGAAGTGGTGGAGGCAGGTACAATTACAATATTTAAAAAGGATCTCGCTAGGTATACAAATTGTAAAAGATTAGAGAGATATGGGCTAAACGCTTGCAAATGGGACTGGATTTATTTAGGATATCTGGTCGGAATGGCCAAGTTGAAGAGTCTGTTTTTGTGCTGTATATCTCTATGATTCTATCAGAGTTAGGAACACATGCAAGTGAAAAAGTCATTAATATGTCTCGGCAGCAGGTCCAGGAAGAAAAACCCCAAGTCACCGGCACTCAGAAGACTGATAAAGACCAAGCACCTGCAGAGCCCCTGACAGGAGGACGACCCCATGGCATACACAATTCATGTCTTCATTGAAATGCACAAGCTGTTACAAGAGCGGCAGGCATGGCTGAGCAAACTAATGCAGAGGTTGCAGGGCTGCAGCACTGTTGGCAGGATCCTGTTGCCTTCAGTGACAGAGATTAGCACTACGAGAGAGAGCCAGGTACAGATGGATAAACACAAATCTACATGCCATCACTCTAGCTATTGGTCTTCAGCAAGGCAACAGGGGACAAGACACTTCCACTCACTCCAGCTGTTCTGTAGTGATGTCTAAGTAATGTTGTTGCTCTTTGAGCACTCCTTGTCACAGACTGAAATACTCAGCCTGTCCACTCCAGATGTGGTCACAGTCACCTTCAGCCCCAGTGCGCACTTGTAAATTTACAATGTCATGGAAGTAAACAGCAGTTGCTCCTCACAAAATACGTCTCAGATTCAGCCTTTTACTCATTTGGGGTAAATATTCCAAATGTACGCAATCTTTTATCGGTAGCCCTCCTCATCAACCCTAACAGCATTGATCTTTTCCATGTTCTCAAACTACCAGCCTACCCAGATTTTCATTCCTCTACCTTACAAGCCCCAGCCTCAAGCCTATTGAAACAAGCCAGATATAGCAGTGATAATGGGAACTGCAGATGCTGGAGAATCCAAGATAACAAAGTGTGAAGCTGGATGAACACAGCAGGCCAAGCAGCATCTCAGGAGCACAAAAGCTGACGTTTCGGGCCTAGGCACTTCAGAGAGGAGGATGGGGTGAGGGTTTTGAAATAAATAGGGAGAGGCGGACCGACGATGGAAAGAAACAGAGAGAGAGAGAGAGAGAGAGAGAGAGAGAGAGAGAGAGAGAGAGAGAGAGAGAGAGAGAGTCAGTGCAGGGAAGACAGACAGGGGTCAAGGAGGTGGGATGAGGTTAATAGGTAGGAGATGGAGGTGCGGCTTGGGGTGGGAGGAATCATTTCCACTCCCCCTCCCATTCTTTAGATGGCATGTCCATCATCGGCCTCCTGCAGTGCCACAATGATGCCACCCGAAGGTTGCAGGAACAGCAACTCATATTCCGCTTGGGAACCCTGCAGCCTAATGGTATCAATGTGGACTTCACCAGCTTCAAAATCTCCCCTTCCCCAACTGCATCCCTAAACCAGCCCAGTTCGTCCCCTCCCCACACAACCAGCCCAGCTCTTGCCCCCTACCCACTGCATCCCAAAACCAGTCCAACCTGTCTCTGCCTCCCTAACCTGTTCTTCCTCTCACCCATCCCTTCCTCCCACCTCAAGCCGCACCTCCATCTCCTACCTACTAATCCCATTCCACCTCCTTGACCTGTCCGTCTTCCCTGGACTGACCTATCCCCTCCCTACCTCCACACCTATACTCTCCTCTCCATCTTCGGTCTGCCTCCCCCTCTCTCCCTATTTATTCCAGAACCCTCTCCCCATCCCCCTCTCTGATGAAGGGTCTAGGCCCGAAACATCAGCTTTTGTGCTCCTGAGATGCTGCTGGGCCTGCTGTGTTCATCCAGCCTCACATTTTATTAATTTGGCATCATGTTTTGCACAACATCGTGGGCCAAAGGCCTCATTCCTCTGCTGTATAATTCGAGGTTCTCTACGTTCTATATTCCTCAACATTTTCATGTGTTGAACTGTTGTTTCAGCTGGCATACAAAACTACTTCTTTTAATATTACTATTTCTTGTACTGTAAGTAGATTTTCTGAAACAGAAGATTTGCTTTGCCATAAACTCTCCTGCCCTGCTCAGCACTTTTGTTCAACTCACAATTTCTCAGCTTTGAATACAGGACTGATTTTTGCTCACAGTGTGAACTGTACCACTGCCCTCAGGCAATTCTAGGATTGCAGTCAAGTTCTTATGTCTCATGGTCAATTGCCCGCCCAACATTGGAGAGAATGGGCTCAGGAGAATGAATGTCAGACAGCAGGTCACTGGAAGAAGATAAAGGAGTGGTTGCTGATACTTCTGAAAACTGTCAATTGATTTTTGCCAGGGTTTTGCAATTGGAAAGGGGGAGGAAGTTTAAAGTCACAGGAGGATTAAACTTTCATTGAGCTTTCTCCACCCCCTTGCCTTGTAGGACAAGGACTCAAATCTGGGGCTTCTCTCAGCTCTTGCTCTTCTTCTCACTAACCACTGCAGTTTCACCATCGAAACCATCAGTTAAAAGAGAGGTCGGAGTCTGATGATGCACAGATTTGTATATTTTAAAGGAAGAAATACCTCTGTTTCATGCACATTCTTGTCACCTTCTCAGATATCAATCAAGGCCAGAGAAAGGAAGAGGGATGTCAAGGTTTGGTCACAGCAAACGTCTAGGAAACTCCCTCCAATAATTTCAAATGTTCCTTGCCCACCATTTGGCAGCATTCAAATCTCCTCTTAAGTGTTTCTAATTTGTTGAATCATGGAATATCACAGTATAGAAACAGGACATTTTGTCATAAAGGCTCAGCCAGCACATTTCTCCAAAAGAATCACGCAAGTTAGCATTTGTACTTTCTCCATTCCATATAATGATAAAATCACTCAAAATAACAGTACATTTGTTATCTGCTCTTCCTCTGTTGCTACTCCAGCTTTCTGAAACAGCAAACAGAATATTCCTAATGAATATTCCTCATTTTTCATTCAACTATCAAGTCGCCTTTTGAAATTATTTGTAGTGTTGGCTTCAACAATAATTTATGGTAAACAATTCCACATTGTAATTATTCACTGTTCAAATTTATGCTCTCGTTTACCATCTCATTCCTCTTCTTCACTGATAACATGCTAATAAATCCATGCTACACCTGTTCCATTGCCTTTATAGAACTGCGAAATGTTACTCAAAGCTGCACACATCTGCAAGTCTCACTAAGTTCCTCTGCAAGTACAGCACAATCTGTCCACTTTGATGTTTTATAATCATTCTCTAATTACAGGCATTGCTCGCAAGGCTAGCACTTTTTGTCCAATCCTAGGTGCCCTTCAAAACATGGTGCTGAGCCTACTCAAACTATTACTATTTGTGCAATGTAGGTCTTCCCACATTGCTATCAGATGGGGAGTTTGAAGGCTTTTATTCAGCAACAATGAAAGAAATCGATAAACCTTCAAGTTAAGTTGATGTGTGGCTTTGATAGCAACTTTGAGGTGTTGCTGACAACATGCATCTACTGCTCTGGCCCTCAAATCCTCAGAGGCTCTGGAACTGATAATCAGCAGGCTAATGGACCCAAGGTTGCATTGACAGGAAAGTTTGCACACAGCAAAGAGGAGGAAGCTGCCCACAGAAAGCTCTTACTCTCCAATGGATTTCAAAGAGCATTTCTATACCCACCTCATTCAGAAATAATGACTAAGGAAGTCTGGTGAATTCCCTCATCCTCAGGTAATTTGGCATGCCCACATCAAACCATCATGAGGAGCCGAGGTTAGTTCTTGAAACTAAGGCCACATTAGCCCAACACCACTCGGCTACACAAGATCAACGTGTGTCCAGTGAGTACCGTGACACTCAGAAACACCATGGATCGAATCAGTGGGGGTCTTTAACAATGGCTATGCTGCTTTATTCACTCAGGGAGTGCCCTATTAAACTCGCTGGAGGGTGCCTCTAAGTCTGGGTGGTGGGCTGCAGCATTTTTCAAAATTCCATCATGGTGTGGGCACGCCTGCTGCTTACCACACCTACAGAAGCCACCTTGGAAGAAAAACTAGCAACAGAATGAGGAGTTGGAAGAAGAGAATAGGCATTCAGGTTCTATTTGTTTCCCAGATGGGCTGACCACACGCTGCTAATGAGCAAAAGATGAGGCTGAAAAATGTTCAACCATCTTGAGACTGAAGTGTTGAGTAGATAGCAGCCTCTTGCTGAAGTCCCCAGCATCATTATGTGTTAACTGTGAGCCAATACGATTCACTAAGTGGTTTAAAGTACAGGTTACTGCAAAGACTGTGGACCCTGACATCATTTCAGCAATAATACTGAAGATGTGTGTTCTGGATCTAGTCATGTTTTTCTAATGTTGCTACAACCATTTCATTGCACCAGAAAAGTGAGAAATTGCCCAGTTTGTCCTGCCCAAGAAAAACTGAACAAATCCAACTCAGCCAACTGTTTCTGTTAGACTCCATCATTAGCAAAGTTACAGTGTGTACTTTCAACAGTGCTCTCACATAAACACCTACTGAGCAATAAGCTATTTACTAATTTGGGTTCCACAATGGCCACCCAGCTCTTGGCCTTGTCACAGCCTTGGTTTAATCGTGGGCAAAAGGAGGTAAGGTGAGAGAAAAACTGTCCTTGACATCAGGGCAACATTTGACTGTGTGTAGCAACAATGAACCTGAGCAAAACTAGAACCATTTGGAAATCAGAGGAAAAACGTTTCACTAGGTGGTGACATTCCTCACCCAAAAGGTGGTGTCTGGGCTAGTATCCTCAGCACAACATCTTCAGCTACTTCAATGACCTTTCTTTTATCAAAACGTCAGAAATGGGGATGTTCACTGATAACTGCACAATGTTAAACTCTATTCACTACTCTACAGATACTGAAGCAGTTCATGCCCTTAAGCATCAAGACCTGGACAATAAAAGCCAAAAGGACCGCAGCTGCTGTAAATCAGGAAAAAAAGCAGAGATTGCTGGAAAATACTGCAGGTCTGGCTAAGGTCACCTGATCCAAAACGTTAACTGATTTTTCTTCACGGATGCTTCCAGACCAGCAACTTCTGTTTAAGTCCTGGACAATTTTCGGATTTGACCTGACAAGTGGCAAGATATATTTGCATTCCATAAGTGCCAGGCAATGATCATTTCAAGCATAAAAGAATCTAATCACATTGCTGTGACTCACTGAGATAGCAGGCTAGAAATCAAGCTTGATCATTCTTGCAGTCATCACAAAAGTTAAAGATTGTAAGAGAAATATGCAAAATCTCCAAACCACACGATTTTTGGGAGTTAGAAAGCATAGTTCAGGTTTCCGCACTTCTCAATAAATAACTATTCATTACAGGTCATCAGATTCTGACTACAGACAAACATTTAAACTAAATTAAGTAAACTCTACACACTGAATCCCTAAACCCATCATGTACTCCCTTACACACACTGTCAGGCAAACAAACTGGGGAAAAAATGCATGGGCAGAAGGAAAGCAGTTTCATAATCTTTGTTCACAATTTCTGTTGGGTTGGTAATTGTTGAGCCAAAGGTGTCATTTGACCTGTTGTTTTTCCCCCCCGCCCCCCAAATGCTTCCACTGGCTTGTGAGAGGTTCAATGGGCTGAATGGCCTACTCCTGTTTCGACATCACTGACTCACCATTGTTGTTCAGGAGCAAAAAACATGTTGCTGAAAAGCTCAGCAGGTCTGGCAGCATCTGTAAAGAAAAAAAAAGTTAACGTTTCGGGCCTGGTGACCCTTCCTCAGAACTAGTAATTATCCCATGGGGATCTCATGATCCCCAGTTCTGAGGAAGGGTCACCACACTCGAAACATTAACTCTGTTTTGTCCTTCACAGTGCTGCCAAACCTGCTGAGCTTTTCCAGAAACTTTGCTTTTGATCCTGATTTGAGGCATCCACAGTTCTTTCGGTTTTTATTCACCATTGTTGCTCCACTGTTCCCTACTTTCTCATCCATCACCACCAACAATAAAACCTTTTCAACTCAATGCCAAGGCACCCACATTACTTCTGAATTTCTTTGGAGACAGTCTGTCATGATGCAGGGAATGCAGGAAATGAGGTCTTTCCTACCAGTTTTAAAGTACACCTTGATTTGATTCAGACCAGATCAGGATAAGGAAACCAGTCTCATCTTTGGGCCAGTTTTAGCGTATTGCGCCCATAGGTGCTAGCGAGTTGAGAAGATTTGTAGCTCAGGTTGAGGTTCTGGATGTGAGTTTTCTCGCTGAACTGGAAGGTTTGTTTTCAGACGTTTCGTCACCATACTAGGTAACATCATCAGTGAGCCTCCGACGAAGCGCTGGTGTTATGTCCCGCTTTCTATTTATCTGGTTAGGTTTCTTTGGGTTGGTGATGTCATTTCCTGTGGTGATGTTGGGAAAACACATCCATCCTAGGACAAGCCAGAGACACGCACGAGAATTCCTAGAAGCATGGCATTCCAACCAGAACTCCATCAACAAACACATTGATTTGGAGCCAATGTGTTTGTTGATGGAGTTCTGGTTGGAATGCCATGCTTCTAGGAATTCTCGTGCATGTCTTTGCTTGGCTTGTCCTCGGATGGATGTGTTGTCCCAACATCACCAACACAGGAAATGACATCACCAACCCAAGGAAGCCTAACCAGATAAATAGAAAGCGGGACATAACACCAGCGCGTCGGAGGCTCACTGATGATGTTACCTAGAATGGTGACGAAACGTCTGAAAACGAACCTTCCAGCTCAGCGAGCAAACTCACATCCAGAACCAGTCTCATGTCACAACAATTATATAGGATTTAATTACAAACTAGCCAATCTACTTTGCAAGAAAATTGATTCTTGAAAACTCTATGCACTTCTTATGTGACAAAGTGTGTGGGTGGCAATTGCATACTCTAGTGATTGTGTACACTTGTACAAGTACACATGACAATAAAAATATAACCAAATCTAAGTACTGCTAGAATCTGATCCTTTACAGTTTGGATTGTACCAGGACCATTCAATTCCACACAGTCTTGGAACAAACTTGAAACAAGGAGTTGAATCCCAGATCTGAGGTGTGAATCATGGCCCTTGATATTAAGGAATATGTCATCAAGGAGCTCTGGCTAATTTAAGTCAGGAGGAAAATATCTCCACTGGTTAGAATAATATTTGTGATTGAAGGTTAATTATATCCACCCAGGAGACCACTGCAGGGATTCCTCAGAATAATGTCCTGAGTCCACTCATTTTCATTGATAACCTATTGTAAGGTCAGAAATGGGAACGTTCGCTGATGATTGCACAGTTTTCTGTACCATTCCCACCTCGGATAATGCAGCAGGGCACAACCACAAGGGACGCCCTGGGCAATATTCAAGCATAGGAAAATAAGTATCCAGTGACATTCCTACCAAGTAAGTGGAAGGCAGATAACATGCCTAACTAAAGAAGGTCTAATTAACTCACCTTTATAGCACTCAGTGCTGAATACGTCACTATCATCATCACTGTTGATCAGTAATTTAATTAGAATAGCTGTTTTGAGACAGTGCGTGAAAGAACAGGTCTGAAATCTGAAACTTCTTAGCTTAGTGCTCTGGGAGTACTTACCTCACAGACTGAAACATTTCAAGTAACTCATTCACGACTACATTTTTCCATGCAATTGCAGGTAATAAATAAACGTTAGTCTTACCCGTGACGACAATCTATCGTTGAACATAAAGATGAAGCCGTGCTGTCTAATGACAGGTTATTGATCTCAACATTAACTCTATTTCTCCCAAAGATGATGCCTTACTAGCTGAACTTTCCCAGCATTTTGTTTTATTCCACACTTTGTGTCAGTTATTGAATTGTAATTGCCTGCATGGGTAAATGGTAGAATGAAAGCATCGTCCAAATCCTTGATGGTGCAGTAAAATAGCAGCTCGCCCAATGTGTCGTGCAATCTGCAATGGCAGCTCAAAGAGCTGATCAAAATTACTGACAGTTGGTAGACTAGAATATGCAAGAGAATTAGCTGCAGGAGGGTTTAAAATACTCTTGGGAATTGGGCAGAGAAATGGCAAATGAAATTTGTTGTGAATTAATACCAAGTGGTTAATTTGGGATCAAAGAAATCAAAACCGAGAAGAAAATCACATGTAAAGAAAATAAGAAAAGGCCTGGGGTTCTGACTAATGATAAAAACACACATTCATTAATACTGGGTGGTGGTAATTATTATAAAATCCCTGATAAGGAGCCATCATTGATGCATTGAGAAGGAGTTATGGGTAGGTAGCTGTGTAGGGCTGGAGCAAGAATCTTCCAGATGCCCCACATTCTTCCCTCAACTTCAGCTGGAGTATCGCTGACTCTACTTTTCCCTTCCGCGACTTCACTGCTTTCATTTCCGGGGATACGCTGATCATCAACATCCATTACAAGCCCACCCGACTCCCGTAGTTATTTCAAGAAATTTGTTCCATTCTTCCAATTTCTCCATCTCCTCCTGTACTTATTTCAATATGGTATACTGTATTTGCTGCTCACAATGCATTCTCCTCGATATTGCAGAGACCACACACTAGGTGACTGTTTCGTGCAACACCATCGCTCTGTCCATAGGAATGTTCCAGTTACTTACCGTGTCAATAAGTCACCTTGATCTATATTCTCAGTGCAATGTTCTAATGAAGGACAACATAAGCTTGTGGTACAACTCTTCAATTTCCACTTAGGCACTTTACATCCCCAAGGTCTCATTATTAAATTCCATAACTTCAGAGGCAGACTACATAATGCCTGTTCTCTATTTTTCTGATATTTCACTCCCTACCAACACACACCCCTCTCCCCACACCATCACCCCAAATAACCTTGCTGGATTTGTGTCCCATTATGTTTCTCTCTGTAGACAGGACCTATTCTATCTCTTATGTCTTAATTTACACCCATTTTACATCACTTCTTACACTATCCCCTTTGGCCCTGCACTGCCCCTGTCAAAAGTATTAAAAAAGGACCATTTTCCAATATCTTTCAGTTCTGAAGAAGTGCCTGACTGGACTTGAAGCTTTGTTTCTCTCACCACAAATGCTGCTGGACCTTTTGCGTCTCTCTAGCATTCTGTTTGTTTTAGGAGTTCACAAAAATTGCGCAAGCCGCACCCAGCTTGGGGTCCAAATACTTGACATTGCAATATGAGCAGGCCTTTAGGAAAATATTCAGTGAGGAAGCAGTCAACCAGAATTCATTGTGCCCAGCTGCATTTAGGTGAGACCTAATGCTAAACGTTGCTAAATTTTCACACTTTGTGGCCAACCCATCAAAATTCAGTGCAAGTTTAATTTCTTACACAATATGTTTGATGCAGAGTTGAGAAACAAATAGGAAAAGAGCACAACATTATTTAAAGAATAAAACTGCCTGATGACCATCCAGGGGTAAGATCTAATAAAATTTGAATTGTCTATGTAAGTACCATTCAACAAATGTTCAGTGCCGAAGGTCCTACTTATTGCATTGTGTAGCACAACAGGTTGAATATTATACAAAATTTAATAAAGAGTTTACATTATTACATCAATATCTCTCAGCAGATTTCAAATGTTCCATGGTCTGCAATTATACTTTTTTTGAATCATTGAGACTCATCATGAGTGCTAGGTAATGGAGACTAGCACATCCCCCGTAGTTGCTGCAAATTTAATCTCATCAAGCCTGTTAGGTGACAAATACAGCCATTATATTCAATAACATTATGCTCATGCACTTCAAATGTGCAACAGTGTGTTATGTTGCATGAATGCAACAAATACAACTTTTTAGCAAACTTAACCCAATTCTCTATTCTGTCTATTTCCGGGCAGTTACTTGCAATTACCAAACTAGAATTCTTTGCATTCTTGAGTGTGCTTTTGGGATAATACATGATTGCTGGCTTATAATTTTAAGCAGCCTTCCATGTTCTACTAAACACTGCACACTACTTCAGAGCCAAGATGGAGCCAACTGCACAGCAGATTTTTACCAAAGTGATATGCATAGTTTGAGCGCAATGAAGCATGAAAGCAATAGTGATTACATTCCAGGCAAGATAAACACTGAAGCGTTAGAACTGCAGGTTTTCTGCTGCTCGGGGCACATGTATCTATACACATTCAGGAAAGGGTTTGGACAGGAAGTGGTGCCATCCTAACAGTGCAATCAATGGGGTGGAGGCAGCGTCATGGCAAATTTAATCTGCCATTTAGCATTATCAGAGAGGTCAGGTCAAATCTAGAGAGAGGAGGTCGGGGTAATCAGGTTGAGTATGAATGAAATTGACTGTATGGACAAAAGAACTCTTCTCCACTGATTACAAGTAAAGTACGTTTTTATTCAGAACTTCTCTGGCTGTCAATCTTCAGAGAATACTGACCTAGCATGAACAGAACACGAAGCCAGCAGCTGAAAATGAATTTTAGGTACAAGTTTGAAGGTAGAACTCGTGGTGAAAAGTTGGAAGGCTCCTGGAATCTGGAAGATGAACTCTGGATAACAGGCATTAAAATCTGCTCATCCTCCACCAGAAACATGGAGCGTTTAGATTCCCATTCATAATTAAAAAGAAACATAAAGGAGCCCTGATTCACCAGCATAATGCCAAGTCTGACAACAAAGCTTTCTGTTTGGTCTCTTTGGTCACTACATACCTATTTGTAAGATCTAGAAGGACAGAGCAGTAAGCAATGACAAATTATGACAAGCTGCAAGATTCTCCCTAAGCCACATGCCATTTGATTTGGAATTATGTCATCATTTCTATGTGATTTGGGATCTGAATCCCAGAGTTTCCTGCCTAATAGCACTCTGGGTGTAGCTATATCACTGCCACAATTGAAGAAATTGAATCACATTGAATTAAGAGCACCATGCTCAGCTGAAAGAAATGCTACCAGACAATCTGAGTATTCCCAGCACTGCCTGTTACTGTACAGGGTGGAGTATTTTATTAAAAGTGGTCTAGATGGTCCAACATGGTATGGTGCAATACAGCCAATGTGGCAGTGATATAGCTACACCCAGAGTACTATTAGGCAGGAAACCCTGGGATTCAGATCCCAAATCACATAGAAACGATGACATAATTCCAAATCAAGATGGCATGTGGCTTAGGGAGAATCTTGCAGCTTGTCATAATTTGTCATTGCTTACTGCTCTGTCCTTCTAGATCTTACAAATAGGTATATAGTGACCAAAGAGACCAAACAGAAAGCTTTGTTGTCAGACTTGGCATATGCAGGTGAATCAGGGCTCCTTTATGTTTCTTTTTAATTATTTTCAGAATCAGTGTAATATGGCAAGAGCTTTTCTCATATTTCTATCATTGGCTGTGTTGCACCATCCAGACCACTTTTAATAAAATACTCCACCCCTGTACAGTAACAGGCAGTGCCTGGAATACTCAGATTGTCTGGTAGCATCTCTGAAGAAAGTTAACATTTTCAGTTGAACGTGACCCTTCAGAATTCTTGTCTTGATTTCTGATTCCATAAACTAAGGAAAACACTACTGCTGCAGAGATTGGTTTGGAATGAGCTGAGCTCAGGTGAACAGCTGGGGAAAACTGCTCTCATCTGAGGTTCTCTGTTCTGAAATCAAAGCAAAATTAATTGCTGAATTAGGTCAAAAAAAAATCAGAAGTGTGAACATCTTATTCCATCGCAGGGGAGGCAAAGGTCTTGTGATATTATTGCTGGAATGTTAATCCAGGGACCCAGACAATGTTCTGGGGACACCGATTTGAATCCCGCCATGGCAGATGGAATTTGAATTCAGTAAATATCTGGAATTAAGAATCTAATAATGACCATGAATCCATTTGCAGCAGGAGGCATTATTAGTGGTTTAAGTGCACCTACGTTTTAATTTGTAGAAATACACATCATTTGGAGATTAAAGTTAGTGATATAGTTACAAGAACTGTTAACTAGAGTTAGCTAATACAATTCTATATTCTGATCTCCAGAGGTAGATGTGTTTAAAATTATTTCCATTTGACAGGTCGCTATTTGCTATTTCACTTTATTTGCAGAAGAGATATCAGTTCTTGAACTGTAGCACCATATAATTTTCTTAGTAATTGTCTTTGTGATAAAAATGGAATTGTAGATGGCGAACATTTTGGGTGGAATTTTACTAGCTCCAGGAGTGGGAGGCTGGAAAGTAAAGAAGGTGTGTAAAACTGTGTGGACAGATCCTCAATATGTTCCAGTCACCAAAACATTTCCTGGCAACAGGAAAGAGCTTGACAGCAAATTGCTGAATTCAGACCCAATTAAAAGACCTTCATGGATTCACTGACAATTTGCCAAGAATCGGTTGCCAATATTGTACCATTACGCAAACTTGGACATGATTTTGATGGAAATAATAATTGGAAGAGCTGCATAAGTGAGTGATATCAGAGTTGTATCGATATCAGATCAGATCACACACATTCCCAGCTGTGTTAGGAGCACACCTGGTCCAGAAAAATGCTTGAATATTGAATTAGCTCAATTCACAGTGGCTTCAAATTTTCCTCTAATATAAAGCAAATCACTCGCTTACATTTCATATCCAGTGGCAATGAAGAACAGACTTTTCAGACTCAAGGCTGCTGACTTCCCACAGCTATAGCACACATCTGGTCTTGTCTGTTTTCTCCACAGAGGCTGCCTCACCTACTGATTGAGTGCTGCTTGGATCTTCTGTTTTGTTTAAGATCCATAATAATAGTATTGTTAGTATTCCACTTTTCACCAAAACTGTTATCTTGCAAAGTGGTACAGGAACTGGAAAGGAATAGTATAATTCTAAGCTTTATGCAGAAAATATTTTGTGACGTTTAGACTTTCCAAAATTTAACAATTCAATTTTCTATTCTGTTTTGTTTTCCATAAGGAATACTAAACTCCATGCTGGTTTAAGAATTTCAGTCAATTCTGATGAACTGCATGTAGTGGTGTGAATTTGTCTGCAGCAACCTGTTTAAGCAGTGACCTTAATCTTCATGTAATTATTTTATGCTGACATTTATAGATCCCTAATCCATTGTAAAACCTTGCGAACAGTTGCCTGCTGTCAAGGCTGCACAGTTCCAGAGGAGAAACCTGCAGGAGATGAGCAAACACGGACCAAGTCAGGAACAACTGGGAAGGGGAGTAAGTTGGTCCTTTGCATTTTTTGTGCAATTACTTTCTTTAATCATCTAATTTTTGTCTCCCTGTGTCTCAATTTCTCTGACTACTTATCTGCTCATATACTAACCATCCTATCAGTTTCCAAACTCAATGTTACAGCAAGATGCAGACAAAACAAATTCCTACAACAATGAGTATTTGTATCCTCATGCTAAACATTGAATTTGAAGACTGCTGATGTTTTATCTCAACATTCTCCCTGTAGAAACCTTTATGATCAACATTTGAATAAATGCCATCCAGTCCCTCGAGCCTAGTCCATCTTTTTTGCATTACAGCTGAACATCTACCTCAATGTCATATTCCCACATCACTGTCATTAGGGATAGAAATCATTCAATCTTGATCTTCAATGTAGCTAATGACAGAACTTGCTAACTTTTGGGGGTAGTAAATCCCATACATTCACCACCATCTAAGTGAACAGGATCCTTCCTATCTGAGTACTAAATGGATTGTCTTTATTTCTGAAACTGGTTCTGGACATCACAATTGGGTCAATTTCCTTTGATTGAGAGATTGCCTCTCATTGCTTGCAAAATTACACAGAATACAGGGGGTTCTCTTATAAATGCATGTTCTGGCAACATGAATTGGCTATAAAGCAATTGACAAATAGGGAAACACTACATCTAAAATGCGAACTTGTGTTGGCTATAACACAATTCAGCATTATTTAAAAATGCAGCTCATTGAAGTAGAAGACTGGACTCCAATGCTAAATTGACACTAAGTAAAAAATGAAGTATAGTTTAAACAACATGAATGCTGTTAAAACACCTTTTTCTGTAGCATTTGACAAAATGTGTTACATATTTACTATGCAAGAAATTTAATTCACTTATGTAGATCATTATGCCAAAAATTCTGTGTTACAACCTGCTCTTTTCCAGCACTATTTCAAATACAATGTAAACCTGAGTAACAATGCATTTCAATCCTACAATTAACTTCAGTGCCAATGGGTTACATAGAAAAGAAAGGTCAGATTCCTCTGCTTCAATTATTTGAAAATCTATCCAGAGGTATGTGCCTATGGAATGTCAGGTCAGCATTTAAATGGAGGAGGGAATTTTACTAAAAATTGCTGATGTGTCAATTTTGGGGGAGTTTCATGGAGGGTGCTAGTTCTGAGCTCTCAAGTTTGCACTGCCCTCTGGCTTTGGATCATGCTGGCATTACCATGCCGTATTGACCATTGCTGGGATTTCCAGTGGCAGAACTCTTGTTTAAAGCCCAGCTGTCACTTCGTTGCAAATACAAAGGTCAGATTTGTAAAGTATTGCTTCTTTGCAGCATCACCTGTCTGATTAACTGTTAGTATAACTGCAGCTATAAGAATAAGGTGACACAGGTGAGGAAGGATTATGGGAGATAATTGTTATGTGTCCTTTATTTCCCTAACCCCTCTTTTCCTATAGGCTCCATTATTTCTATAGCACAATTTTCTATAATGCAATGTTACACTGGAATGCAACTACTGTGTTAAAGCAGAACCTGCTGTACAGGCTCTGTTGCCTCAGAATGCATCCCAGCAATAAACCTGGTAAACATCCACTGCACCCTCTGTATATCAAGTGTATCATTCCTCAGGCAAGGGGCCAGACTGCACATACATCTTCTGCTATGATTGCTTCAGTGCTCTGCACAACTGAAGCAAAAATACTCCCCCTGTGCTCAAATCCTTTTTGATAAAGGCTACATACCAGTCTCCTCAAATTGCTTGCTGCACTTGCATGCTAGCTTTCAGTGACTTGTGAACAGGGAAATTGAAGGAGTCAGAGTAATACAGCATGGAAACAGGCCCTTTAGTCCAAACTGGTCCATGCTAACTTTGGTGCCCACTCATCTAATTCCAACTGCCTGCATTTTGTCCGTATCCCTCTAAACCCCTTACATCCATGTACCTATCCAAGTGTTTTAATAAATGTTGAGATTGCTCTGCCCCAACCACTTTTTCTGGCACCCCATTCTATATGTGCACATGGCTGTGAGAAGTTAACCCTTAGGTCCTTCTACATCTTTCCCTTCTCACCTTACACCTACCCCCTCTAGTTTTCAATTCTCCACTCCTGGGAAGAAAATAAAAAACTATATGCACTCATCCAGTTTGTGTCCCTCATGATTTTCCTGCTTTATACCTTTACACCTCAATAAGGTCACCCTTCATTCTCCTATGTTCCAGGGAATAAAATCCTATCCTGATCAACACCTCCTTATAAATCAGGCTACTAGTCCTGACAACAATTGTAAAATCTTCTTTGCACACTTTCCAGTTTAACTGTCTTTCTTTTAAAGAGTGACCAAAACTGTACACAATACTCCAAGTGTGGCTTACACAACTGTAACATAACACCCCAACTCCTATACTCAATGAAGGTCGGCATGCTAAATGCCTTCCTCACCACCCTGTATCCCCATGAAGCAGCTTTCAACTAATTATATATTTATACTTGTGGTCCCTCTGTTCCACAACAATCTTCAGGACCATATTATTTACAGTACATATCCACCTTTACTTTAACTTTCCAAAGTGCAACACTTCACACTTACCTGCATTGAATTACATTTGCCAGTCCTCAGCCCACTTTCACGTATGAATAAGATCTAATTTTTGATAGCCCTCCTGGCTATCAATAATACTCCTAATTTTGTATCATCTGCAAGCTTACTAATCATGCCTTGTACATTCACAACCAAATCACTTACGTAAATAATAAATAGTGTCTCTTTTATTATGTTCATAATATTGTTTTCATAGCCATTGTTGCCTGTTATTGATGGATATATTTTTCTTGATCATTTACTGATTTTAATTTTGATATTCATTGTGGTCACATGCAGCTAAGCACAGTAAAAAGCTTTGTTTGCAAGCAATACAGGCAGATCATAGTAAGGAAGGACATACAGATCAGAGGGCGTCTAGGCAGAGTGAGGCATACAGATTACACTACACAGGAGGTGCACAAAACAAGATCAACATTATTTAAAGTGAGAGTGTCTTATCAGACTGATAATGACAGGGAAGAAGCTGTTTTTGAACTTGGTGAGTATGTTCTAGCTTCTGTATCTTCTGTCTAATTAAAGAGATTGAAGGAGAGCATTACCAGAGCAGGAGGGGTCTTTGGTGATGTTGGCAGCTTTTCCATGGCAGCAAGAAATGTAAATGGAGTCCATTGGTGGAAGGTTGGCTTCTGTAATGGTCTGGGTTGTGCACACAAACTTCTGTCGTTTCTTACAGGCCTGGGCAAAGCAATTGCTATACCAGGCTGTTATGCACCCAGATAGTGTGTTTTGTATGATGCTTCTGTAAATGTCCTTATGGACTGTTTAATTTCTTAAGCCGCCCAAGTAAGAAGGAGGCATTGTTGTATCTTCTTGACCATCATATCATATTGGAAAATCCAGGACAGGTTATCAGTTATTGTTGTTTGTCAGAACTTGATGCTCTCAACCTCTGCTCATTTGATGTAGATGGGGTGGGGGTGGGGGGCGGGGAGATGTTCTCCTCCTTTCTTTGAGGTTCATTATCTTTGCACCACAATTCCCAGCCCTGTATCTCCTTTCTGTATTCTGACAGATTGTTGATGGATAGCCATCCTACCAGTGTCATCATCAGCAAAATTGTCAATGATATTCAGATTTTGGCAACAGTCATGGGTGTACTGGGAGTACAGTAGGGGACTGAGAACATATCCTTAGGGACTTGTGTTGAGGGTTATCATGGAGGAGGTGCAGTTGTCTGTATCTTCACTGATTGTGGTCTGCAGATCAGAAAGCTGAGGATCCAGTTGCAGATGGCAGAGCCAAGATCAAGGTCTTGGAGTTGAGATCAGAGAGGGAATAATGGTGAAGGCAGAGCTGTAATCAATGAGTATATGTCCTTGCTGTCCAGTTATTCCAGGAATAAGTACAGGGCTAGGGAATGGTGTCTGCTGTGGACCTGTACATCAGTAGGCAAATAGCAGGGAATTGAGGCAGCCTGGGAGGCTCACACTGATATAGTCCATGACCAGCCTCTAGAAGTACTTCACGATTATGGAGGGCAGAAGTCAGATTGCACATGCAATCTTCAGTACTGGGATGATGGTGGTCTTCTTGAAGCAGGTAGGGACTTCAGCCTACTGAGGGAAAGGGTGAAGATGGCAGTGAATGCCTCTGCCAAATGGCAGATACAGGATCTCAGTGCACAGCCAGGAATGCTGTCTAGGCCCATCAATTTCCTTGGGTTGACTCTCAGGAAAACTGATCTGACATCCAGGACTGTTGGGTCAGGTGACCCTGCAGTGACAGCATTGTCTTCAAATGGAGAATGGAAAGCAGTGAGCACATCAGGGAGGGATGTGTTTTTGTCTTCTATCTTGCTTGGCATCCTTTTGTATCCTGTTATCTTTATTAGGCCTTGCCACAGGTGGCAGGCATCTATGGTTGGTTTGGGCCTCTAACCTGGTTGGTACTGCCTCTTGGCATCTAATGACTTTGCACAGGTCATACCTGGACTTGCTGTATAAGTTTGGGTCACCTGACTTGAAAGCTGTACACCTGTCTCTGCTCATCCAAGGTTTCCAGTTGGGGGAACAGCTAGATTAACGTCTTTCCCATGCAGTCATCCACACTTTTGCTAATGAAGTCATGACAGCAGTGCTGAATTCATCCAGGTTTTCTGCCGAGTACCTGAATACAGATGGAGTCCGCCATTTCCAAGCAGTCCTGGGGATAGTCTTTATCTGCCATTCCTTTCTGCAAAGGGTCCTACTGTTTCAGTTTCTGCTTGTAGGCTCGGAGGACGAACACAGCATTATGATCTGATTTTTCAAAATGTGGGCAGAGATTGGAACAGTAGGTGTCTTGGATGGTTGTGTAGCCGTGGTCCAGGATGTTCAGTCCCCTGTAGAAAGGTATACAAGCAATTATTGTCAGTCTACTGGCATAGATAGGCATCAGTTCTCAATAGTTCAGTGAAGCAGAGCATGTTTTCTCTCCTGCTGAGGTATGGAGCCTCAGTTAGTAACTTTTGGCTTTTGGCTTGTTACAGGTTATGTTGAGTTACATTTGGGAGCACTAAAATTAAACCTGGAATCAAAGTCCAAAACTATTTGGGCTTCAAACTGTCCTGCTTTGAAATGATGTCTTCCACTGACTATCATTGTGGTACTTTTGAATTTACTGCTCTAAAATGGTTAGCTTTACTTTGACAATTCTCATGTGAATTGCAAATAAACACAATCAGCACAGCTGGTCAGAGAATTGTAAAGTAAATAAATTGCACCAAAAACACCCAATTGATAAAAACGTACAATAATAACTCACCAATAAAATATCCAAGTGAAGAAACAGCACTGGCCAGTTCCTGGTTTACATTAAAAAATGACATTTCATGTAGTAGACTCTAAGCTTCCAGGAAATAAGATTGGAATCTGATAGTTTGTTGTAATTAGTTGTGCACAGTTAGAGTTTATGCTTATTCCAGAAAGGAATCTTGGGGAGGTCAGTGCTAGTGCCCCCGCCTTTGGATGAGCAAGACCCATTTTCAAGTCCCACCTGCACTGGAGATGAATCTCAAAGCAAGCTGTTCAGAAAATATCTACAATGGCAATTAGGAGGGTTCCTGTGGTGCAATGATAGCGTTCCTATCCCTGGATCAGAATGCCCTGGTTCTAGTCCCAGTTCTTCAAAAAGATATAAACATACCTGAACAAGTTGTTTAAAAGTGTTCACAAGGACAGTTGGGTGCTTTTAAACTGTCAATAAAGATAACCGGGAGGAAATAGCTAGCATTATCTATTAATTTTTTTAGAAACCATAACTTGTCCCATTTCCCTTACTATTGTTTCTATCTTTCTGTAATTATTCTCACTTGTACATATATCTGCATCAGAAATAATCCAAACATCAGCACCTTCAGGCCCCTGGGAACTTTGAAAGCTAATGCTTTCAGTTACCCATTTCCACCTGAAGTATTCTAATCTGAAAGCCCTTACATATGTCATTATCCTGTCCAAACACTGACCTTACAATTTTCTGAAGATTTAATTCACCAATTTTTTTTAATGACTGTTGTCAACTAATATTGAGTCAATAGAAGGGTTTGCAGAAATGAGCATAGTCACGTAGATAATGAATATTGGAGACGATGTTCAAGTTATAGTGGGTGGAGAGGGTTGTGATATAATTAAATCTGAAGGTTGAGTGGAGCATACAGCTTTCTAACTTACTCACCACCCCCACTCTAATTCCACAATTAATTTGATCATGTTATTAATGTAAAACAACTCCCCTTGAACAGATCAGTCCTATTGCTAAAAGTTTTACTAGGTCATTTAAAACCTCCACCAGAACAAATTAATTATTTCTTGACTCATTTATACAAGTATTCTGGATCTCCTCTGATATCTCTTTTGCACAAAAGAGTTGTAAAATAAGTTGTTTTCAGTCTTTCCCAACCATATTTCACCTCTTATTTCAAATTTAAAGTAAAGAATTAAGGGCAGCCAAAATAACCCAAGCTACCAGCATAATTCAGATTGCTACTCAGGCACATTGGAACCACTGAAATTTTGAGTAAACACCTTGCAGAATAAAGACCAACGCCAGTTTTGCTCTCTAATGGACTTAAAATGTCCCCTGTGATAGTTTAAGGGTGAGAGTGGGGGTGATTTCCCTAATGCCCGATATTTGTCCGTCAGATTAGTCAGTCATTAACTCAATGTTGGTTGTGGAACCTTGCTGTGCATAAACGATCAGTCATATTTTAAAAATTCTAACAGTGACTACATTGCAAAAAGCATCATTGGTTGTTTGGAAACCCTGATGCAATGAAAGCCAGGCTTTTCCTTCATTTTTAAATTTTCTAATCAATGGCATTGCAGATTATCCTGTGATATTTTAAGCCGAAGGATGGTAATCAGAGTTTCTATTATTGACAACAGCTATAAAAGTCCTTCCCTTGTTCTGGCTAAGGAGGGAGTGCAGACTGACTCATGGGATGGCAGGATCGATGTATGAAAAAAGGCTGAACTATATTATTGTTTTTGTAGAACTGTATGCAATACAGTTAGAATGAAGAGGATCTCAGAAATCTATAAACTGAAAGATCTAAAGGGGGAAATGCAGGAAGAATATTCCTGTCTCTGGGAAGTCCAGAACCAGGGGTCATAGCCTAAGAATATTTGGGTCGGCTATTTAGGTCTGAGATGAAGATAAATCTCTTCCTCCCTAGAGAGGTGGCCCTATGGAATTGTCTGCAAAAGAAAGTGGTTGAGGCCAAAATAATGAATGTTTTGAAGGAGGATTTTGATATAGTTCTTACAGCTTTAGGAATCAAGGACTACAGGAAGAAAAATGAGAGCAGGGGGACTGAATAGGATGATCAGCCATAATCATATTAAATAGCAGAGCAGTCACTGAGGGCTGAACGGCCTATTCCTGAATCTGTTCTATTTCTGGTACCATCCTCAACTGGACTTGTCATTTGGTTAAACCAAGTTAAAGATTGAAATTTATGTCACCGCTATGTGCCTTAAATCTTACTACAATTACCTCAAGCAACTTGGGTTACTGATTAACTTGCACACTTGAACTTAGTTTCCTTGCTAAAATTGTCAGAAGTTACATAAAGTGTTCAAATGCTCCAACTACACTTGTTACCATGGAAAAAACAAAGACCCTTCCCACTCAAGTCTCTTGCAACCTCAATCAGGCAGAAGATTAGAAACCTAAACAAGCATACCAAGAGTTTCAAGAACAGCTTCTTCCCTGCTGTTATTAGACTCCTGAATGGACCTCAAATTTCAAATCCAATGCTAAGCTTGCTTTTGTACGCCTCCTGTGCAGCCATAACTTTGTATGCTGTGCTCAGTTTACCCTATGATCTAAATGTACTTCTATGATACGATCAGCCTGTATTGCAAGTAAGACAGAACTTTTCATTGTACTTAAGTGCATGTGACAACAATAAATCAAATCTTAGAAATGAATGTCAACACGATAACCATTTAATTTTTGTCCATATTCTAAAGATCAGAATCTTGTTAGAACACAACTCCAGTTTAATATCAACAAAATGAGTGATTTGGGTAAAAATATAAATAATGTTTAGATTAGAGAAATATTAAATCTGAAGCTATAAGAAACACAGAAAAACAAGGTTTCTTTAAACATTTGCACGTACCCACTTATTTGTACTTATTTCAAAGCAACGTTCTCCATCATTTGTGCTGTACTCCCCAAAGTGATTGAAAATGTAAGCTACTCTAGTCCCTTACCCTGTTAGTGTACTCAGAAGATATGCTTATTATGCCAATCTTCTGCTCAGATTTAATATCAGAATATTATCTGTTCCCTGTTGAAGAATCAGTAGAAAAGATATTACAAAGAATATATGGAATACAACAGATAATTTTTCTCACATTGTTTTCTTAAACCTACTTTGGCTTATTTACTAACTAAAAACTGTTTTTTTAAGGATACCAAAGGCATACATAAGATTGTGTGTCAGTACACTGCATATCATATATTACAGAAACTATAACAACATTAATTGATTGTTTTCAAGGGACCCCCAATGGAGAGGAGCTCAGAATCCAAACTTGAAAATGCATCCAGTAAGCTCAGCATCCTCAACCGCAACCAAACCAAAAACAGGAAAGGCCTGAGTGCAGTCACTATGAAACACTCAGCAACCAGTGTTATGGATAGCCGCAATGATGTCTCCTTTACCATCAACCCTCACGTGCAGCAGTTTAAGTCTACATCACCAAAGTCATATCAAGAAGCCAAAGATGAATTGAAAGAAATTCCCCCCAAAAAGCCCATAAAACTTGCTCCATTAGCACTCTCAGAGGAGGTCAAGAAAGCCCAACTTGAGAAGCTTAAATACATTCAAATAGAGGGCAAGCAGGCAGCAGAGAAGCTGGTTTCCACTGGAAAAATTAGCACTGAACATCATCCAAAGAAAGAGCAAAATCATGAACGTCTTGACAACTTGAAGACGATAAAATTGGCTGAAAAGGCAAATCTAGAAAACCAAAATAGTCCAAAGCATCTACTGCTAGAAGTACCATTTCTTCGTGCCAACATCTCAAATTCAATTTCCCACCAGACATTCAAGTCACCACTTCCAAGCAAACCCTTGTTTTACAAAACCACAAACATCAATGCTAAATCTGTAGTTAGCCCTGATGAACAGAAGTATATTCCTGAAGAAAATCTTGTGCCCTCACTCCATCCTGTACAAGAGAGAATAAAGATAAAACACAAGAAAGACTATGATAATGGAACACATGATAAGCCTTAAGCCATTACAATTAATCTTTAGGAATGGCAACAAAGAAGAACTTAATATTGTAAACCAGACAACTGAGGAACACAGCAAAGCAAATAAGCTATTTAGCAAATCAGCCAGGAGAAAATGGACAAGGAAAGCAAGTGAATAACAGACCTAATTTCATCAAATTGAAAGAAAACAAGCAAACGGTGGTCAGTTACCTGCTTTGAGGCATTGTCAGTTGTTTTGAGAAAGTGCTTTGTGCTGGAGCATTAGTTAAAGAAATAAATAACAGAAAAAAGTTGCATTGAGTATGGAATTCAACTTGAGGCATTAAGGAAAGGTTTGTCTGCTGTATCAAGCTTAATATTCTATGTGCATTTTCCATAGATTGCAATTGATTTTAATCATGAAAGTAGGATTGTTTTTGAGGTTGAATGACTAAACAAGAAAAACACTAAATGACAAATCTGAATAACAAAGAAAAGGAATTTTGAATAAAGTGAAAAGAACAACATTGGGACTGAACTATTCCCATTGGAAAGCTGATCATCCAAATCAGAAGTCATATGTGACTATACCAGATAATGACACCACATTTAAAATTTCAGCAAGTCTATTTGTTCCATATGCTATGGATAAGCAAGTGAATTTTGAATTCTCTACTATAATTAGAGAATTCCATTATTTATGTGCACCCAAATTGACATATGCCAAGTTGAAAGTGGAACTTCAAACATTGGTATACATACAGTGGCTTGCACAGAAGCAAGAAAGCATAGTGCCAAGTGGACAGATGGTACAAAAGGTGAATAACAACACAGAGTCATTCAAGGATATCAACAGGCATAAATCAACTAGATTAATCACAAATGACATTTAACCCTTACAGTACTACATTCCATTCTGTCTTGACCTTGCTTTCTTGTTGCAAAGCAAATACTTCCTTATAATTTTATAGACCAAACTAGCTAGCCTCCAAAAAGGGCACATGGATTATGATAAAATAACAACCATTGATTACAATACCTGCAGAAAATAAACTCTGCCTGTGAATTAACCCCACAGAAGCCAGAGTTACCCTTTATTTACATGTGCACAATATCAGACTCTGACCAGCCAACTCATAGCCAGTCCCTAAACTGAGGTGAATCCTTGAAATTCTTGTTTATATCTGTCAGCCAAGACTCCCTGATTGGCCCAGGTTAACAGTCCCAATCTGGGAACTCATGCTCAATGGATCCACCTGGCCACCTCATTCCAATCTCTACACACTGCCTGTTAAGTTGTACAGTTGCTGGGTTTGGTTTTTCAGTTGGTGGGATGTTGTGAGGCTGAGTGATGGCAATGGCTTAGGTTCAAATCGTACACCAGCTCAGGTTGCCAGAAAGGACATTCCTTCTCAACCTTTCCCTTTGCCTGAGGTGTTGTGACCCTTAGAATAAATCACAAATGAGAGAGCAGGCCTATGATGATTTTACCCACAATATGGTTGTTGCTTGTGGCCAGTGTTATTTGCAATGCTGAATGGTTGCACGCTTAAGCCAGAACAGCAAAATCTTATGTCCTAAGAGGCTAAAGCCATGTGAATGTCACATGCTCTGCTTGTGGGTAGTCTTTATCTCTGAATGTGTCTTTTTGTTATTCTTTTGCAGTAAGTGAGTATTTACTGTTTTGCCCTACTTGTCGTTGAGATGGTGGGGGTGAGCCAACTTTGTGAACTGCTATGCCCCAAGGGGGTTTGGTATACACAAGGTGTTCTTTGGAAATTTGGAATTCGATTTTGATTGAGAATCATGGCAGAAGGAAATGTTTAAAGTTATTCTGCTGCTGACTTGGAATAGACGCAAGAATATTATAGCATTAAAAACAATGAACTCCGTGGTTTTTTGACACTACAATTAGTGCAGGAGGCGCAGAGGAAGAAAGATGAGCAATATCGACAAGGAACCAAGAGACCCACTGCGCACTCTTTCAGGAGGTGAAACTAAAATGTTGCAGAAGTTTAAGATCTGTCACAAAAACAAGAAGTGCTCGAGAAACTCAAGAGATCTGGTCGCCCGTGTCATGAGAAAAAGAAAGTCTACTCTGATTCTTCTTCAGTGTTCAGCAGCATATTTAAACAATCTAATTATTGTATTAAGGTAATAACCAGCAGAGAATGGGGATAAAGGGATATTTTTCAAGATGGGAGCCAGTGACCAGTGGAGAGCTGCAGGTGTCAGTGCGGGGACCACAGCTATTCATGTTCGACATAATGATCTGGACAAAGGAAATTAGGGAATTGTTACTAAGTTGTAGATGACACAAAATAGTGGAGGGTTAGGTAATGGTGAGGTGGTGGGGAGGCTGCAGAAGGGCTTGGACAGGCTAGGAGAGTGGGTAAAGAAGTGGCAGATGGAATACAATGTACCAAACGCAGAAGCAATGCACTTTGGTAGGAAGAATAGAAGCATAGACTATTTTCTAAATGAGGCAAGTTTTCAGGAATCTGAAGCACAAAGGTAAATATCCTTTTGGATCACTGGACCCAGACTGACCCAACTGCCCACTGATTGTGCTCGACCGATATTGGAGACAGCTCTTAACTTATAATGCTGAGCCACTCTCTACCTGAAGAATGGCTCCCTGGACTTGACTGAGGACCACTCCCCTCAACACTGAGGCTGTTTGCTGGAAATGCATGGAGTGTGTCTGGCACTTATGCAGTTGGCACATATTGCTGTGTAACAGTGAATAACCAGGGCGCCATAAAGTAACTTGTGCATCCTGTTGAGTGGTAACTGCTGACAACCACAACAAGCTGCCTGGCTTTGTGTTAGCTGTAAAAGACAGGTTGCATAGTGGTACTGTGAGAATTTAAGGTGCAGCTGAGGGGGCCAAACAGCAAGAAAATGCAAGGTGGGATGTCATGAGTGTTGATGTAGCTGCAATGTAAGCAGGCTTTAAGAGACTGGGAAAGAAGCCATAAAATGTACCCTGGTCCAGTCAATGTGCTGAGGGGATGGGGAGGTTGTCGGTAACGGCTCACAAAGTGTCCGTACTCTGCAAACGGCAATGTTGATGTGCAGAGCCATCTGTGGACCAGAAATGTACCACAAGGGTGCAGTGAGGCTACTATGAGTTGGCTGTCAAATTCCGTGAACATGGGGTGCATGTGCTTACTGCTCAATAAATGTGCCTGAAACTATTTGTGCATGGTCTCCAAGGCGAAGGACCAGAGGAGCAATGGGCAATTTCTGTTCATTCGTTACGGATGAAAACACATCCCCATCACTTGTGGACAGTGAACTGAATTGTAATCATTATTATTTTTTAACAATGCAACATTCTTGACACAGAATATGGTACAACAAGAGTTCATATCTGGGATTTAGAGTCATAGAGTTGTACAGCAGGAAATCCTTCTCTCTAACTTGTTCATGCTAGCCAGATATCCTAAATTAATCCAGTCTCATTTGCCGGCACTTGACCGAAATCCCTCTACACACTTTCTTTTCATATACCCAACCAGATGCTGCTTTAATGTTGCAATTGTACTGACCGCCACCACTTCCTCTGGCAGCTCATTCTATATACCCTCTGTGTGGAAATGTTGCCCCTTAGGCCCCATTTAAATTTCCCCTCTCATCTTAGACCTATGCCCTCTAGGCCGTGGTTCGCACTAAACAACTGCACCTCCCAGTCGCGAACCATTTCAACTCCCCCTCCCATTCCTCAGACGCAATGTCCATCCTGGGCCTCCTGCAGTGCCACAAT
Organism: Stegostoma tigrinum; assembly: GCF_030684315.1. Classification (NCBI taxonomy): domain Eukaryota; kingdom Metazoa; phylum Chordata; class Chondrichthyes; order Orectolobiformes; family Stegostomatidae; genus Stegostoma; species Stegostoma tigrinum. Next base: position 106,389,719 of record NC_081358.1, on the reverse strand, counting down.
GATGCCACCCGAAGGTTGCAGGAACAGCACCTCATATTCCACTTGGGAACCCTGCAGCCCAAGGGCATCAATGTGGACTTCACGAGCTTCAAAATCTCCCCTCCCCCTACCGCATCCCAAAACCAGCCCAGCTTGTCCCCACCTCCCTAACCTGCCCTTCCCCCTACCTATCCTCTCCTCCCACTTCAAGCCCCCACACCCATCTCCTACCTGCTAGCCTCATCCTGCCCCCTTTACATGTCCAAACTCCCTGGACTGACTATCCCTTCCCTAACTCCCAACCCACACTCACCTTTACTGGCTCCATCCCTGACTCTTTGACCTGTCTGTGTCCTCTTCACCTATCTTCTCCTCTATCCATCTGCTATCCGTCTCCCTCTCTCTCCCTAGTTATTTCAGAAACCCCTTCTCTCCCCCATTTCTGAAGAAGGGTCTAGGCCCGAAACATCAGGTTTCCTGCTCCTCTGACGCTACTTGACCTGCTGTATTCATCCAGCTCCACACCTTGTTATCCCTCTCACTTTGGACTCCCCTACCCTGAGGAAAATGATCTTGACAATTCACCTTATCCATGCTCATCATGATTTTATAAACTTTTATAAAGTTACCCCTTAGCCTCCAACACTCCAGGGAAAATAGCCCAGCCTTTTCAGCCTCTCCCTATATCTCAAACCTTCCAAACCTGGCAACATTCATGTGAATCTTATCTGCACTTTTTCAAGTTTAATGACGTCCTTCCTATAGTAGGGAGAACAGAATTGCATGTAGTAATCCAATAGTGGCCTAACCAATATCTTGTATGGCTGAAACATGACATCCCAACTCCTATAATCAATGCACCGAACAATAAAAGAAAGCGTGCCAAATGCCTTCTTCACTACTCTGTTTGCCTGTGCCACCTTCAACAATGAACCTGTATGCCAAGGTCGCTTTGTTTGGCAACTCTCCCCAGGGTCCTATCATTAAGTGTAAAAGTCCTGCCCTGTTTTGCCTTACCAAAATGCAAAATCTCATAATTATATAAATTAAACCCCATCTGTGACTCCTCATCTATTCGGCCCATCTGATCAAGGATTTTGTGTGGTAGAATTGGTAATGGTTAGAGAAATGCAGGAAAGTTGGTGAAGGGGAGAGGGGATATTGAGGGTAGAAGGTGAGAGACATGGCTGAATGCTCAGGTTATAATGAGTAGAAGTGGCCCCATTGCTCCAAGGAGAACAACCCCAACTTCTCCAAACTAATGATGTAGTTAAAATTCCTCATTGCGGGAACCATACAAGAAACTGAACATAATCAGTGCCATAATGATGTCAGCCGTAGGTTGCAGGAACAGCAACTCATATTCCACTTGGGAACCCTGCAGCCCAATAGTATCAATGTGGATTTCACCAGCTTCAAAGTCTCCCTTCCCACCACTGCCTCCCAAAACCAGCCCAGCTCGTCCCCGCCTGCCTAACCTGTTCTTCCTGTCATCTATCCCCTTCTCCCACCTCAACCCACACCTCCATTTCCTACCTATTAACCTCATCCCACCCCCTTGACCTGTCCGTCCTCCCCAGACTGCCCAATCCCCTCCCTATCCTCTCCACCTATCTTCTCCTCTATCCATCTTCGATTCATGTCCCCTTCTCTCCCTATTTATTTCAGAATCCTCTCCCCAACCTCCTTTTCTGATGAAGGGTCTAGGCCCGAAACGTCAGCTTTTGTGCTCCTGAGATGCTGCTGGGCCTGCTGTGTTCATCCAGCCCCACACTTTGTTATCTCGGATTCTCCAGCATCTGCAGTTCCCGTTACATCTGATCATAATTTAACATTAAACTGGTAAATAATCAGTAATTATAATTTGTGCACTTAAAATGTTACTAATCCTCTTGAAAAATAACAGTGCAAAAGATTCATTTTTAATACTCCCTAACAACAAAATTTGAATAAATGAATGGTTGATTTTGCTTTACTTTGATCAATGAGGAAAGCTGATCAGAATTTCTTCCCCCAGTCTTGTTAAATAAATGCAACGAATCAACCAAAGAAGCAAAAGAAATCATGGATTGATATCCACAGATGGAAGACCACAGTCATGAAGAGGCATTTTACACCTTGAAGAAAGAAAGTTAAGAGGGCTAATTTCTGAAGAAGGGTCACTGGACCTGAAACATTAACTTTGATTTCTCTCCACAGATGCTGCCAGACCTGCTGAGGTTTTCCAGGAATTTCAGGTTGGTTTCTGATTTCCAGATTCTGCAGTTCTTTTGGCTTTTACTAAGGTTAGGAATTGATTTGATAGAGATGTTCAAAATCACGAGGAGTCTGGTCAGAACATATAGAGAAACTGTTTACCTTAACAGAGGGATCAAAAACCAAAGGGCACTAATTTAAAGAGTTTGGCCAATGACCTAGAGGCAACATGAAGAATAAACCACTTTTAAGCAGTGAGCAGATAAGATCTAGAATGCCCTGCTTAAGATTGTGATAGAAACAGTCAGTCAAGGCCTTCAGAAGGGAATTGGGCAATTATCTGAAGGAAAGGTTTTTCGGGGCTATGGGGAAAAGGCCAAGGATTGAGACTGGCTGAGTTGCTTTCACAGGGACCTGGCACAGATATGACAAACTAAATGTAACTATTCTATGATATAATCCAAAAGGAGCCATCTCCAGTGATGAAGGGCTTATTTCATTTTGTGGCACGCCGCTTCATTGAAGCCAGAGAATTGAGCGAAAGAAAATAAATGGAATGATGTATACGCTGCTAAAGTTGAGTCATGGAATAGTGTTGTGAGCAGACTAGGTGGCAAAATAGAGGGTTCAAATAAATAAAAGATTGAAGTACATGGTGTGCAATTAGTTAAATAGGCAGGCAGATAGGTAGACACAAAGAAAGACATAGAATCATAGAGACCTTTAGCACAGAAAAAGGCCCTACCGTCAGAGGGATCCACACCAGTCAAAAATAACCAACTAACTATTCTGATCCCATTTTCCAGCACTTGGTCCATATCCTTCTATGCATTATCATCGAAAAGGCACATCTAAATTCTTCTTAAATGTTGTGTCTGCCTACACCAGCCTTACAGAGCTCCTGATTCCCCCCTTCCTCTGGGTGAAAACATTTTTCTTCATACCCCCTCTTCTGTCCCTTACTTACTATAAATCTATAACCTCAGTTATTGGTCCTTCCTCTTGTAATTTTATACATCTCAATCACGTCCCCTGTCATTTTCCACTGCTCTAAGGAAAACAATCCCAGCTTGTACAATCTCTCCTCACAGCTGAAACTCTCCAGTCCAGGCAACATCCTGGTAAATCTCCTTGCATCCTCTCCAGCGTAAACACATCCCTCCTATAATGTGAATTCCAGTATTCCAGATATGACTTAACCAATGTTTTATACAGTTGTAGCACAACCTCTCTGCAAGTAAGCTCTGTACCCAGGCTAATAAGGGCAAGTATGTTACATGCTTCACAGCCACTTTCCCCACTTGTCTTGATACCTTAAGGGCGACCAATGTACATGCACACTAAAGTCCCTCTGATTCTCAGTGCTTCCCAGGGTCCTACCATTCATCATATATGCCTTTTTCGTTATGTCCAAATACAGCACCTCACATACATTGGGATTAAATTCCATTTGCCACTAATCAGCTCTGTGGCATCAACCACTGTCAAAGTACAGGAGATTTCAGTGGTCCAGGAGTCTGGTTTGAGAAAAGTGTATGGGGAACAGACCGTGAACATTACAACACTTTCTCGTATTCCAGATACTTGCAATTACGGACAGCATCATTGAACTAATTCCTTGCTCATTAATCCCAATCACCTACTTGCCTGCCATTACAAGACATTGCACTCACCTCTCAACACTACATGGCTGTGTGGTTACTGCAAGTTATTTTTTATCCTCCTCTTCAGCAATAGCCGATTGTGCTTTTTACCATTTTGTAACATCCCGAGGTTCACTAAAGCAGCAAATTGCCCTTGAGACACATTTATCCTGTGCCAGATAGAAGATAGATAGAAAGAAATATAGCTATCACTATCTGAGAGAAGTGTTGCATTATTTTTGCTGTTTCACATCATTAGTCTTGCACAAAGGGAAAATAATTGTGCAAGTCATGCAGTCAACCTTTTATTTATGGGCAGATATGACAGCAATATTACTAAAATTGCAAAATAATAATAATCTTAGTAAAAATCTGTATGTAATAATATCAGTCATTCGCCTGAAAGTGATTTTTTAATAAGTCTGTGTGGGAGCTATGATATAGCAAGTACATAGTAAATGGTGTGCTTCTATTCACATTTTCTCCCTTTGCCTCCCTTCAATTTATTTCGCTTTGTCTTCTGAACACGGAACTCATCCTGAGGTGTAGCTGCAGGAGCGCCAGTCACACCTTGCTCTTGAGGCTTGTTCCTCAGGTGTAGGTCCACTTTGAACCAGTAGATGAAATGATCATTCAAGCTTAGACAGTGAGACAAAACCTGTCCTTAATCCACTGCATAGAATTCTAATTTAACTTACCTCAACCCCACTCTTTCCTAAGGATATTTTCACCATTCAGACTGTAGTACATTAAACCTTCAATCCTTTAGAATGGCCTGACTTCCTGGGGAGTAAGGAATGGGGAAGGCACGAAGGAACCAGCTATTCTGGGGGAAGATACAGTGTTATCAATAAGAATTGGATAAGTTACCAAGTGATTATCCTAACAGAAGCCAAATTCCTGTGAAATGTAAATGGTCAAATTAAATTCAGTGATTGGAATAATAACCATTAGATAAAGTCATGAGATTTTTATTGCCATGTGATTGAACACAGTCATTTATTTGAGATAATGGGAACTGCAGATGCTGGAGAATCCGAGATAACAAAGTGTGGGGCTGGATGAACACAGCAGGCCAAGCAGCATCTTAGGAGCACAAAAGCTGACGTTTCGGGCCTAGACCCTTCATCAGAAAAAGTGTTCATCCAGCTCCACACTTTGTTATCACAGTCATTTATTTCTCTTTTTAAAAAATTTCAAAGTATGCAGGCATCACTGATTTGTTGTTCATCATAATTGCCCTTTAATTAAATGATGTTGCTACAGCACTGTCGTGGAAAGGCCAGATGAGGCAAGGATGACAGATTTCCTTTGCTAAAGGACATTAATGAACCAGATGGCTTTTTTTTACTATAATCGAAGGCTAGTTTCATGGCCATCAAGAATGAGAGTAGCTCTCAGTTCCAGGTTGTTATTAATTGATTTAAATTCCACCAGCCATCATGGTGGCATTTGAACCCATGTCCCCAGGATCTTTGGATTACTTGCCCTGTGATATTGACATCTCCCTCTGGATTAGTTGTTGAATTATTGTGTGGAAATAAAATGAAGAAAAGTAACATGGAAACAAGCCATTTTTCCTGTCAGATCTATGGTGGTGGCCTTCTTCTGCCTAACTTCATCTCAATATCAATTCAAAAAGCTTACTCTCACCCAACGCCAAATTGCAGAGTCCTTCTGCCATCCAGGTTGTGCATTCATGGTAATTATGCACCCAGTTGCAGTGATGAGAGCCTTGTTCCTGTTCATGCTATTGACTAGATTTAAAAAATGACTCTTGGAATACTGCATTCAATTCTGGCCTCCCTGCTATAGGAAGGATGTTGCGAAACTCAAAAGGGTTCTGAAAAGATTTACAAGGATATTGCCAGGGTTGGAGAGTTTGAGTTATAGGGAGAGGCTGAATAGGCTGGGGCTATGTTCCTTGGAACATCAGAGGCTGAGGGTTGACCTTATAGAGGTTAATAAAATTATGAGGGGCATGGATAAGGTCTATAGTCAAGGTCTTTTTCCCAGTGTGGGAGAGTCCAAAACTAGAGGGCATAGGTCTAAGCTCAGAGGGGAGAGATTTAAAAGGGACCTATGTAACAACTTTTTCATTCAGAGGGTGGTGTATGCATGGAATGGGCTACCAGAGGAAGTGGTGGAGGCTGGTATAATTACAACATTTAAAATACATTTAGATGGGTATATGAATAGGAAGGGTTTAGAGGGACATGGGCCAAATGGGGGCAAATGGGACTAGATTAATTTAGGATATCTGGTCGGCATGGACAAGTTGGACCAAAAGGTGTGCAGCTTCCATGCTGTGCAGCTTTATGATCTATGACTCTAATAAATAAATAATGTGAGAAAAAATCTTCTTTCCTTTCTTTTTCCAACTTCATAACTTTCAAGGTTCTCTGTACGTATTTCTGGAGATGTGCATCTTCACTTTGCCCCATACTTATGGAGCAGTTTTCCACATGCTGCACATAATTGATTGTCTCTCTCTCTAATAGAGAGAGATGCCATTGACCCTTTGTGGATTATGGTTCCTTGCCATACACAATAGTTTGATAAATGGTATGGTCCGTGTGTTGGAATGTGCTGAAATGACTTGGATTTTCTGGAATCCAGTGCAAAATGCTGGAAATAAAAATAAAATGTGCTGGAGAAGATCAGCAGCTCTCTAATCATCTGAAAGACAAATGCAGAGCATCAGCCATGTTCCAAAGAGTAGTGATTGAATGCAAAATGTTAACTCTGTTTCTCTCACAACAGATGTCGCCGGTTCTGCTGTTTTAATTTTCAGATAGGACATGTGTCCACCCAAGGGATCATGTTTTTTCATGGAAATGGCTTAATTGAGCACCAAAGACTGGTTCAAACCATAAATTCCACCAATGGATATTTCAGAAGGAGAAAAACTTGCAGGGGATTCTGTGATTAAAAAGCTGTGCTGATTTAAATGGACTGAAGGACAGTCCAAATTATACATGGGGTAAAAAAAAAAGCAGACCTTGGCAGAACATGCAACTGCACCAAAAATACCTGACATGATCAAGACACTCAAAATCTTTGAAGCTCTCATTGACCTAATATTACAAGAGATGTAGGTATGGAATATCAGATTACTTAACATTACCACCACTCCCCCATACACATACACACATCAAAGCAGTGCATACACTCTGTATGACAGTAATTTACCAACAAATGGCAATTTAGTTTTGAACACATTTTAATGCTCTTACAAGATTGGCTCAGACAGATGGCATGAAAGCCAAATGGAGAGTTTTTTTGGTCTGCTCATATATCATTTTACTTGTGAAAACAAATGAATTTTTGCCAGAAGCACACTGCGCTGTTCTTAATGCAGTGTCATTGTAACTTTTTTTAATTTTCAGCAAAAAATCACTATCTGCTACAATGGCTGGTACATTTGAAAATGTATCACTTCTCTCAAGCAAACTAGACTATAACGTAAAGAGCTGGACTGTGGCTTGATCTCAGCACTTTGTGATTCAAAATTGAAATACTAACGATTGAGCAAACAATTTCTCTCTCTCGAATTCATCATGCTTTTCAAACGTCATTACATTACAATTCGAAAGATGGAATAAAAATGGTGCTGTTTTTGCTTGCATTTTATTTTGTGCTTTCATTTATTGCTGTAAATTCAACGAGCTTCACGATTATTAACTAAACTTTTATCACTTCAGCTTTCACTCATTTCGTTAATTTAATATTAGAACACAAGGTGGCGCAGTTTCTCTGCACAGACATGTTGAGGCGAGATTATCATTTTCGGTAACATCAGCTCTGAAATGCATGTATATTTAATCTGTTCCCCATCAGATGACTGATAGATCTTTAAAGTTATATTAAACTTAGAAAGTCCTGGTTAGGGATGAAGCAAACAAGCAAACCATAAGTGCCAGTGAAGGAGAGCAACCAGGCTCTGTGTTTTAATTGACTTGCTATGAGATGATTTTAGATACACAAGGACCAAAATACCTCAAAGTTTGCTATAATTGGATAGGCTGACATGCACTGCCGCTGAAACTTTATACAGCGTCCTCTGCTCCAAAGTCGAGAGAGTGAAGATGATCAAGAGATGGGCAATTTACTGACAGAGAAAGAAATAGTGAACAACGCACGTTTTGTTTTCACAAGTTGTTGCCTGTGAACTTCGTTTTAATTTTTGCGGGTATCAGGATTTCATTGTTCAGTGGATGACACTCAATTCATTCAAATGCGCTTTCCCTTTGGATGAAGTTGGATTCTTGGACCCTGTTGGGCGAAAAAATGTCACTTTAAAATCCTGGTTGCGAAGTTCTGGGGTGCTTTTCCGTTCATTGCTTAGTTTTACAAATGATCTTTTCTTTCTCCCCTCGTAATCATCAGAACTGATCGTGGAAGAAGTTTTTCAGAGAAAGAGATTTTATTGCAGGTAAGAATCTAAATTGAAACCAATGTAGTAACCTATGTTTGACTTTAATCCTCCAACGAGGGTGAATTACAAGTTGGGAGAGTGCCAAATTTAAATCATTGTTTTAAAGCTCAGTGAAAAGGCATAATTAGCAGCATGTGCCATTTAAATAATTACCCGTGGTGTTTGCTCAACTATTATTTTTAAAAAGAGCATTCACCATCATGTCCCATCTGATGCTGTATTGAGTTTTTTTTTCAGGGTAGTAATGTTGCATGTGTTCGGCAGCATTATATTGGATATTAAATGGGATCCATAAGCAAAAGACTTTGAGGGCAAACATTCGTTTTGTGCATGTCTAGTCCTTGATTTACTTCCAACTCCACGATCCTTTGTGATGTTGCTTCCTGTAGATTGCATCAGAGCAGCAAGAGTTCCCCTTACAGCTAATGTAACTGAATCACGGTGGTAACAGTTTTAAAGCTGGCCTCTGTGTGTGTGTGTGTGTGTGTGTGTTTGTCTTCATAGTTTTGATACCTGCCGTTGTAGACTGTTTCCCATTCGAGGCACCCAAGTTCTTATTGTCAGAGACAGGACATGGCACTGCACTCTTTCACAGATTGTATGCCCTCAAGCCAGGAAAGAGCATCCCCTTGTGCATCGGGACAACATATCTATTACCAAAGCAGCTATCGAATGCCCTAATAATCTGCCAGGTCTTGCATCAGCAGGCTGCCCCTTCATCTTGTGGCTTCCTAATGCACCACCTAAATACCAGACCCTTGCACTGATGGTGAAGTTACAGAAACATAGAAGATAGGACCAGGAGTAGACCACCCAGCCTTTCAAGCATATTTTGCCAATTCACTGAGTTCATGGCTGATTATCCAACTCAGTATTTTTTTCCCACTTTCCCCTTTGATCCCTTTCGCTCTGAAAAACACATCTAACTCTTTCTTGAAAACATTCAACGTTGTGGCTTCAATCACTTTCTGTGGCAGAGAATCTCAGGCTTGGAACTCTCTGGGTGCAGAAATTTCTCCTCATCTCAGTCCTAATGGTCTACGCCGTATTGTCAGACTGTGATCCCTGGCTCTGGACCTTCCTGCATTCTTCCAAATCCAGAGAATATAGTCCTAACTGAACCATGCGTCAGTCATATAATCCCAGGAATCAATCTGCTAAATTTTTGTTCTACTGTCTCCATAGCCAAAATATCCTTCCTTAGATAAGGAGACCAACACTGCACACAATTCTCTTGGTATGGCCTCACCAAGGCCCTGTATAATTGCATCAAGCCTTCCTTTCTTCTGTACTTGAATCCTTTTGCTATTTAGGCCAAAATACCATTTGCCTTCTTCACCACCTGCTGCAACTGCATGCTTACTGTCAGTGGCATGTGTACAAGGACACCCACGTTTTTTGCACCATTTTCTTTCCCAAAATACCACTGTTCAACAATAATCTGCCTCCCTGTGTTTTTTTTCTCAATGTAGATAACCTCACATTTATCCATTTTGTACTTCACCTGCCGTGCAATGGTTCAGTCACTCAACTTGTCCAAATCACAATGAAGCATCTTTGCTTCCTCCCCACACCTCATCCTCCAGCTGGCTTTGAGTCCCCTAGAAACTTAGAGATATTACATTTAATTCTTTCATCTAAATCATTAAACTATATGGTGAATAGCTGGGGTCCAAGCACTGATGACTGTGATACCCCATTAGTCACTACCTGTCATTTGAAACAAAGACCTGTTTATTGCTGTTCTTTGTTTCCAGTCTGCCAACCATTTCATACACCAGCCCAATCCTGTGCACTTTAATTTTACACGCTAATCTCTTAAGAGAGGCCTTGACTGCCTTCTGGAAGTCCAAATAAACCACATCCACTGGCTTTCCCTTATCAAGTTGACTAGTTACATCTCGGGTAATTCCAGTAGATTTGTCAAGTATCATTTAACTTGTATAAATGTGTGCTGACTCTGTCCAATCCTAGTGTTGCTTTCTTAGTGCTTGGCTATTAAAACTTTGATAGTGGACTCTAGCATTTGGCAATTGTGAATAGGAAGCACAGTGATTTTTGATCAGCCATGGAATGGGAAGGACCTCCACTATCCATAGATCAAGACTATAATGTGTATGTTTTTAAAATGTGCCTGGTGCCACAGGAACTTGCTCTGTTTAGGGACTGGGTGGCTAGTGTGGACCAGATTTGGTTGGACCGCCAAACTGAATTGGGGACCTGTGCCAGCCATCATAATGCTGTGGGTCAGACTTGCCTTAAGGCAACTCAAGAAGAAGAACTGGTTTTCAATCAAACTGACTATTTCTTTCATCAAACCTGAACAAAATTAGGTGACTGCATTTTCAAATCATGGGAATCAGGCCTTGCTCCCATGGTATACTAATATTTCTGCCCCCAATACCTAGGATTGCATTCATAGGACAAGAACTGAACTTTTGTCAACAGCAGTGGGATCAGTCCACAGTTAAATACTCCCTTAGAAAATAAGTTAAAATTGAGTAAAATATGAAATAATGAAATCAAATTGCATGAATGTCTTGAAAATTTGAACATGTGTGGGCTTTTTTTAAGGTCATTTTTTTAACCCAGTAATCTCCGTTGAGATTATAACTGAGCTGAACCCAACTGCATATTCCTGACTTTTTCCTGTATCCCCTGATGCTTCTGGATAAAAAAAAGTATTTCAATCTCAAATTTAAAGTTAAGAATTGATCTAGCTGTTTGTGTAAGAGAGTTTCAAACATTCACCACCTCTTACTGAATCCTGTGGTCTGGACTGGAGTTGGTGAACTGTGTGCCCTGATATTTTTTTCCCACCCTTAACACTCTGTGGTGTGTCTCTGTCTATTTGTGAAGTGGGGATTTCAGAAGAGGCAAAATTTAAGGTATGTGTTTATAAAGTAGCAATTTTTAATCTTTTTTTGCCATTGATTCAAGACAATTTGTTCATAATAATCAGTTATTTTCATGCTAAATGCAGAAACCTGATGAGCATTTCATTTTAACCTAAGTTTATCCGTGAGGAAATTTGGGAGACTTTGGACAGTTGCATAAAATTTTTTCACATTTGTGATGACTCTGGGAATATTGGACTTTGATTTCGAGGGCAATACCCCAGTGGTCTTGACACCAGTCTGACTTGGAACTATACCACCAATCCTTTGCTGTCACTCCATAAAAATCCTGAGATGTCCTTCCTCACAGCAACTGTGGGATACCTAAACTGAGATTGCAACTGTTTCAGAAGGTTGCACACCATCATCTACAACAGGGCAGTTAGTGATAGGCAACAAACACTCACCTGGTGAGCAACGCTCAGATCCCAGGACACGTTGAGACCACAAGAATAAAACAAACAATTGCGGATGCAGGAAATCTGAAACAAAAATAGAAATTCCTTAAGACCCCTTAAGGTTCTCTGGATTAGGCATGTTAACTCTGTTTCTCTGTCCGCCGATGCTGCTGGATCTACTGAGTTTCTCCAGCAATTTCAGTTTTTATTTAATATTGAGTGCATTGTAGAAAAGCATGTGGTTTCTTGGGCTTCATAAATAGAGACATTGATCACAAAAGCAGGGAAGTTATGCTGAACATTTATGAAACACTGGTTAAGCCATAGCCAAAATGTTAATTCTCGTTCTTTAAGAAGGTTGAATTTCAGGGTTATTGAGAGGGTGCACAGGAGATTTATCAGAAAAGTTCTCAGGATGGAGGATATTCATTTCAAGGTGAGATTCATGAGGCTAGAATTTGACAGAGGTATACTAAATGATGACAAGCATGAATAAAGTAACCAAAGAAAAAGTATTCCTTTTAGCTGATGAGACAAGAGGAATGTGAGAATGAATTTTATTTTTATGTGGCAAATGGTAATGACCCGGATGACGCAAGGACAATAAATAATTTCAGAAGTAGACCAGATGAGCACTTGAAAATAATAAGCCTGCAGGAAAACAGGGATAGAACAAGGCAATAGCACTTCCTGGACCACTCCATAGAGAGCTAGCATGGGCCTGATGGGTTGGAAAGCCTCTTCTTAGCCGTAAATTAGTATATGATTCTATGACCCCAATATTACTGTAATCATTTTTTAGCTGAGAGTTTCCATGAAATTATTTTCAGATGTACATGGTCACAATCTCAGCATAGCATAAATGAGCAAATTTGCAACACTCCCCCTCAACTGGACTGTGAGGTTGGAATCAGATTAAGCTGATATCTCTGAAGAATCTTATCTGCTCTTTATGAAGCAATAAAAATTGGTTAAATTGACCTTTAGCCTACTCCTTTCTGGGAAATAACATTGGCATGTTAACGTCTAATTAAGGGGATTTTTTAAAAAATCCTTGCTGCAGCATATAATCAGTGTATCTGTCTGCTTTCTGTTATGGTTATTGAGTAGGTTTAGCATCTACTTTTATTTTCGAAGCCACATTAACCAAGTAGAAATGTATTTAGTGTTGCTTGTTCTGTGTAATTAGCAATCCCCTTGGATTTGGTGCTAAAGTGACAATAAAAGGCCCGTGCCTGAAACCCAAAAGCTGTTTGTGAAATAGTAAATAGGTTCATTAAAGCAGATAGTAAGAAATAGTTTCATTCTGTGTGGAAATTCAGAACAAAGCTGGCAAAATCTTGCAATTACAGCTAGACTGCTTACAAGTGAAATCGTGCAGCATTTGTACAAGATGGTTGGTCTTGACTCGGTGGTAGCCCTGGTTTTTCAGAGTCTGAAAATCATGTGACCGAATCCTGCTCACAGAATTGGAACACATACATTGTTTTGATATTTCAGTGTAATGTTGATGAAGTGCTACTTTCAGGTGACGTGACAAGCTATTCTTTTTGCTGATGTAAAAGATCCAGTGACACTTTTCTCAGAAGAACAGGACAAACAATGGATGTTCATCTTCACTGCCAAGTACTTTCATCCTCACTTGACTCTGATACATAGAAAGCATAATCTAACAAGCAGGTTTGTTCATAGAAACAGAATCCACTGTTCCATTCTAAGAGATTAAAGTCACAAAACTCTCAAGTTAATTCCACGAATACATACCCTCCAGAGGGGCATATTCCTGTGTTTCTTATGATCTAGTCATCAAATTGTTTGCTTGATGTGGAACTGTTTAACTGTATTAACAGGTTGTTCACTGACACAAAACTGCTTTCTTCTGATAATTATAAAAATTCCTGCTGTCCAATCAGAATACGAACTAAGGATAGGAACCTTTGCTGCTATATTTTAACATAAATCATGGATACTGCTGTGAGTTCTGTTAATTTTTTTGCAGTTGAGGTAAATTAACCTGATATTTTCTTAGCTTTATTTTATTCAGATGAATTAAACTTTCTCACTCTGTAGAAGTCCAATTCATATTTTATGAATAATTCAACTGAGTTCAATTTCAATAATTCTGGTGTCTGGAACTTTGCAAAAGCTGGATTTGGGACAAAAATGTTAAACTGATGAATGACAGGCCACAAAGAGGAAAGATAATTTTAGATGTTGCGTGCACGATCTTTTCTGCTGCGTCTGTCCAGGAATTTAGGTTCCAACATTTTCTATTTGCTACTGTTAAAATAAATTATTTTCTTTCAGGACAAATCAATACCATTCAGGTCCTTAATGATTCTAAGAAAACAATTACAGATGAGCAAAGCAATTCATCTTATCCCGTTTATTCTTCCAGACTGTCATTCCCCACATTGCAACGTGCATTTATTTCTCAAATGGTTTTTCTACCTTTACACTGAGTGTAAAGTTTATTCTATGTGTCAGTTGCTCTTACACGAGGAAGAAATTCCCAGTGTGATACTTGTATCCTATGTTTCCTATTCCTGTTACCCCTTATCCTATTTTAAAAATTTAGGTTATAGCAGTACTCTAGATTTGCATTTTCCAAATCTTTCATTGCTTCAGAACATCATCTCCCAGGCTTTTCCTTCCAGATTTCGTTGACCAGGCTTCTTTAGCTTTTCTTAATCTATCTTTTATATAAGTGATGAACCTCATGGCTTTACCTGAAAATCCATTTGTTAAATATTTATCTTAGTTTCTGGTGAATAAAACTTGACTGCAGTTCTCGCCTAGTTCAGAGCAGTGTTCTTTGTAGCCACAATCTCATTGGACTGATATTTTACTGGCTTATATTTTATAGCACAATATTCAATTAGATTTGTTAATTCCTACCTTACATTTGTTGGACATCTGAAATATTAGGTTGAGCAGATGTCCTTCAACCTTAGCTCAAACTATTTAACGTTAATCATAAGAACATAGGAACAGAAGTAGGCCATTCAGCCCATCAACTTTCCCACGATTTAATACAATCATAGTGATCAAACATAGGGAAGATATCTTACTTTCACTTATCCTGTCTATTCCTTTAAGTATTTTTTAAGTTTCATTGGGAACACCTCTTATTCCTTGAAACTGTATAGAATTCAGACCCAGTTTGCCCAGAGGACAGTTCCAACATCCTGAGGACAATTCTGGTGAACATTCACTGCAGTTACTCTTTGGCAATAATACCTTTTTGAGATAAGAGGACCAAGACCATACACAGTACTCAAGGTGTGGACTAACCAAGCTGTTATACAACTGAAGCAAGACTACGCTACTCAAGTCCTCTTGAGATCATAGAACCATACAATACAGAAGAGGCCTTGCGTCTGTGCAGCCAAAAATATATTACCACCTGCACGAGTCTCGCTTTCCCACAGTAGGCCAAGAACCTTGAATGTTATGGCACTTCAAGTGCTCATCCAAGTACGTTTTAAAGGTTGTGAGGCTTCCCAACTCATCTACCCTCTCAGACAATACATTCCAGACTGCCCAACACTCTGAATGAAGAAGGTTTTCCTCCCATCCCCTTTAAGTCTCCTTCCTTTCACTTTAAAATTATGTCCCTTCATTATTATCCATTCATCTAAGGAGAACAACTGTTTTCTATTCACCCTGTCCATGCCCCTCAATATTATACACCTCTATCCAGTACCCATAGCCTTCTCAGCTCCAAAGCGAACAACCTGAGCTTATCCAGAATCTCCTCATAGCTAAAATGCTCCATTTTTGGCAACATCCTGGTGAATCCCCTTTGTGCCCCGTCCAGTGCATCTAAATCCTTCCTGTTGTATGATGAACATAACTGCACTCAGTATCCTGGCTGTAGCCTAACTACAGTTCTGTATGGCTCCAACGTGACCGGCCTGCTCTTATAAACAATGCCACAACTGATAAAGTAGGCATCCCATACACCTTCTTAACCAGCCTATTAACCTGTCCTGATATCTTCAGGAATCTGTGACCGAGCACCCCAAGATTCCTCTGTTTTTCTAAGTTTCCCAGTGTCTTGCTATTCACTGAGTACACCCTTGTCTTACTTGTCCTTCCAAAGTGTATCACCCCACATTTATCAGGGTCAAATTCCATCTGCCATTGAACTACCCATTTGACCAATCCTTTGTATCCTTCTGCATCCTAACACCATTTCCTCACTGTCAACAACATGGCCAACCATCTTTGTAACATCTGCAAACTTACTTATCACATCAATAAATATCACAAAGAGTAAGGGACACAGGACTGATCCCTGTAGTGTGCCGCTGCACACTGAGCTCTGTTCACATAAATAGCCTTCTACCACAAATTTTGTCTCTTGTCACGAAGCCAGTTTTGGATCTAATTTGCTCAGTTATCCTGTATCCATGTTTTACCTCGTTTCTCACTTTCCCATGTAGGATATACTATCATTCTTCCAATTCCCTGGTTACATTTTTTATGATTTTTTTCTCTCTTCTGTTATACTTATCTGCATTAAATATCAATTTCTAACTCAAAAGTTCAGGTCATTATGCAAATTTTGAGCTGCTTTCTATGATTTCTTAAAACACAAGAAATAGGAGCCGGAATTATCCAAATGGCCTCACAAGCCTGCTCCACCATTCAGTAGGATCTTGGCTTATTTTGGGTTCACCAGCAGTTTCCAACCTGGTCCACTTGCCCCCAGATCCCCTGAAAGGTTCAACATGTAATATTCCCTCGGTAAATGTAATCAATGATGGAACATCTAGGATCATTTGTGAAGAGAATTCCCTTGTTTCCCAACCCTTTGCGTGATGTAATTTTTCTTCATCACCTTTCTAAATGATTTTCACCCTATCCTGCAACTGTTTCCTTGTCTTAAATTCCCTTAAAGGCTTCTTTATTCCTGAAACCCAAGTCCCGAGCAATAAAACAGTGACATGCACTTCCTTTTCTAATTGCTTGCTGTACATGCATGTAAATATTTTACATCTGTATAACCAGCACACTGAAGTTTCCCTGAACATGAATATTTACAAGTTTCAGATCTTTAAAAAACATTCTGCTTTGCTATTCTTATCTTCAAATCAATTAACTTCACACTTTTCCTCATTAAAATTAGAGGAGGTAAATTTAAAACTGAAATGAGACGACATTTCTTCAGCCAGAGGCTGGTGGGCTTGTGGAATTCATTGCCACAGAGTGCAGTGGAGGCCGGGATGTTGGATGCCTTCAAGGCACAGATCGACAAATTCTTGATCTCTAAAGGAATCAAGGGCTACGGGGACAGTGCAGGGAAGTGGTGTTGAAAGGCCCATCAGCCATGATTTAAATGGCGGAGTGGACTTGATGGGCCGAATGGCCTTACTTCCACTCCTGTGTCTTATGGTCTTATGGTCTTATGATACTCCATTAGTAATCTCCTTACACACTCAGTTAGGCTGTCATATCACATTGCATTCTGTCTGAGTTCTCTCCACAGTTTACATTGCACTCTTTCTCTTCTTACGAAGAACAAAGAACAGTACTACACAGGAACAGGCCTGTGAGTTCACCAAAACTGTGCCAACACATGATACCTTTCTAATCTAAAAGCCTCTTGCTTCCATGCTGTCCATATCACTCTAGTCCCTGCCTTTTTATATTTCTGTCAAGATGCCGCTTAAGTATTGCTAGTGTATCTGCCTCTACTACCTTCTCTGGCAGCACATTCTAGGCACTTACCTCTCACACCTCTTTTAAGCCTAAAAACATTTACCTTAAATCCATGTCTCATTGTAATTGACTTTTCTGCCCTGGAAAAAAAGACTTCAATTATCCATTCTGTCCATGCCTCTTGTAATTTTATAAAGGTTCATCAGGTCACCATCACCGCCACCCCCCACCCCCCAATCCTTCGATTTTCAAGTGAAAACAAACCTAGTCTGTCCAATCTCACCTCACAGTTAATATCCTCCAAACCAAACAACATCCTGGTAAATTGTATCTGTACCCTCTGCAAAGCCCCCACATTCTCCTGTTCATGTGTGGTGACCGGAACTGTATACAATATTCCAAATGTGGCCAAAATAAATTTCTATTCAGCTGCAATATAACTTGCCAATTTTTATACTCTATGCCCTGATCGATATAGGCAAGCATGCCATTTGCCTTCTTGACCACCTTCAGGGAACTGTGGAACTGCATGCCTAGATTTCTCTACATATTGATGCTGCTAAAGGTCTGCCATTTATTGCATACTTCCCACCTGTACTTAATCTCCTAAAATGCATCGCCTCACATTTGTCTGGATTAAACTCCATTGGCGCAACATTGAGGGCCGAAGGGCCTATACTGTGCTGTAATATTCTATGTTGTATGTTCTGTGCAACTTTTCCACCCAAGTGGGGAGTATTCCATCATACACCAGATTTAACCCTGGGGAAGGCAATGACCCAGTGATATTATCTGTAGCCAATTAAAACAGAATCTCAGATAATTTTCTGGGAACTCAGGTTGTCATCCCAATATGGCAAAGGTTGGAATTTGAATTCACTTTTTTTAAAAAAGTGAAATTGAGAATCTATTGATGACCATGAAACCATTGTCGATTGTTTGTAAAATACCCATTGGGTTTACTAGTATTCTTCAGTGAAGGGAATTGCTGTAATTATCTGGTCTGGCCAACATGGGAATCCAGACCTACCACAATGTGGTTGAATTTCAGTTGCTCCCTGAAGTGGTCTAGCAAGCCGTACAGTTGCATTGGCTCTAGAACACAAAAGATGAATGAAAACAGCAGACCACCTGGCATCAACCTTAGGGACTGAAAACAACGATGACAAACTCAGCCTTGATAACCCTGCAACGTCCTCATTACTAACACTCGGGTGCGAATGCCAAAATTGGGAGAGCCGTAACGCACATCAATCAAACAGCAGCCTGGCATCGTCATACTCACATGATAGTAAATTGCAATGTCTCAGGAAGCAGCATCTCCATCCCTGGATATGCCCTGTTCCAACAGCAGGACAGACTCAGCCGAGGTGGTGGCCCAGTGGTATACAGTAAGGAGGGAGTTGCCTTGGAAGTCTTCAACATTGACTGTGGATCCCATGAAGTCTTATCTCATCTGGTAAAAAAAATGGGCAAAGAAACCTCGTGCTGATTAGGACGTCCAGTCCTCCTTCAGCTGATGAAACAATATCTTTCATGTTGAACAACACTGAGAGGACACACTGAAAGTGACAACAGCACAAAATGTACTCTAAGTGGGGGATTTTAATGTCTATCACCAAGAGTGTCTTGGCAGCAGCAGTACTGATTGAGCTGGTTGTGTCCTAAAGGACGTAGCTAATAAAATGGGTGACAACAAGGCTCTATTCAACAGTGTGTGGCACCAAATGGCCTTAGCAAATCTGGAATCAATGGGTATCAAGGGCACATTCTCCACTAGTTTAAGTTATAGCTGGCATACAGGAAGATGGCTGTGGTTCTTGGAGGTCAGCATCTCAGCTCCGGGACATCTTCCAAGGAGTTTCCCAGAGCCTTTTCAAAGATTTGGCCATCTTCAACTCCTTCATCAATAACATTCCCTCCATCATAAGGTCAGAATCATAGAATCACTGCAGTGTGGAAACAAGCTATTTGGCCCACTGAGTCCACACTGACACTCCAAAGTGTATCCCACCCAGACCCACTCCATCCCTTTAACCCTGCATTTTCCATGGCTCATCCACCTAGACTGCACATCCCTGGGCACCAACAGGCAATTTAGCATGGCCAATTCACCTAACTTGCCCATCGTTAGACTGTAGGAGGAAACCCACACAGGCACGGGGATAATGTGTAAAGTCTTACAGATAGTTGTCTGAGGTTGGAGATGAGCCCAAGTCCCTGGCCCCTGAGGCAACAGTGCTGACCACTGAGCCACCGTGCTGCTCACTTCTGTAACAGTTCACACAATTCAGAAGTAAGAGTTCAGTAATGATTGCACAATGTTCAGCCCTATTCGTAATTCCTCAAATACTGAAGATGTCCATGTTCAAATACCACAAGATCTGGACAATATTTGGCTTGGGCTTACAAGTGGCAAGTAAAATTTGCATAACAAAGGAAAGGATAAGGAGGCTGAGGTCGGTGTGGGTATTGAGTTGTAGATGTGTGAGATAAATATGAGGTCTGTTACTCAGGAGCCAGACTATATATTTAAATTCATATTTCTGCAATTTAAATAGAGACTTTTGGAGGATAGTTCTTGTATAGATAATACAGATGTATAGATAATACAGCTATTCTAGTTCAGTTTCTGGTCAATGGTAGCCCCTGCTATGTACATAGATTGTCAGAGGTGCAATGGTAATTGAAAATTAAAGGGGATCTGTTAAATTCTGTCAAGTTGGAGATACTGTGTTTGAGATTCGAATGTTTCTTGTTTCTCATGAGACCAGGCCTGAATCAGGTCCAGGATTTATTGTATTTTGTTTGACTGCTGCATAATCAGAAGAATTGCAAATGGCACAAAGTAATTATCAACAAACATCCATACTTCTGACTTTATGATGGAGAGAAAGTCATTGATGATCTGCTGAAGATGGCTGGGCCTAGAATACCACCCTGAGAATCCTCTGCAGTGATGCCCTCTAGCTGTGATGATTGACTTTCAACAACTACAACAATATTCCTTGTGTGAGGTAGAATCCAACAAGGAAGGGTTTACCACAATTCTTACTGACTCTAAATTTACAAATTTATGAAAGGATAGGATGGATAGCCAGAGACTTTTCCCTGAGTACAAAAGTCAATTACTCAGGAACATAGTTTTAAGGTAAACAATGGTGTGTCTATAGGAGATGAGAGAGGGAAGTCTTTTGCACAGGTATTGGTAATTGCCTGGAATAGGCTGCCAGAGGAGGTGGTGACAGCAGATACAGTTGCAGCATTTAAGAGGCATCTTGACAGATATATGACTAAGAGATAACAAGGTGTAGAGTTGGATGAACGTAGCAGGCCAAACAGCATCAGAAGAGCAGGAAAACTGATGTTTCGGGTCTGGACCCTTCTTCAGAAACTACATATAATATATATAATATGGAGATATATGAATAGGTTGGTAGTAGAGGTAGGTGGACCAACTAGAAGCAAAATCTTTTAGTTTACATAGGCATTGCGTGTTGGCACAGTCTTGCTGGGTTGAAAGGCCTGCTGCTGTATTATTCTTTCTTCTTTGTCTTGTTACGTCTCCTTGTGCCCCAACTTGGTCAAATGCTACCCTGATGTCGAAGGCAGACATTGCACCTGACCGTGAGAATTTAGCTGTTTTGACCATATCTAGAACAAGCTGTAAAGATGTCTATCCCTGAGCTACCCTGGCGGAGCCTGTTTGTAGATTATCATCTCAAACAAAAACAGTGATGTGGGAGATTAACTCTTCAAGAGAGAAAATAGATTGGAGAGAAAAATAAAATCTATTTTTATTCGGAAGTTGCACAAATTCAAAAATCCTATGCATTAAAATATGTAATTTTAGGAATTTATCAATATTATTGCAGATCACGTGGCAGCACTATTATTTGTTGAAAAGAATGCTGAGAACTGTTAATGAGCCAACTATTAATCTCTTCCTATTTCACTACAGGGTTTAATGTCCTTCTATCTCTTCCCTGAAAAAAGAAATGATCCTTCGAGCAATGTCTCAAGTTTCTGTTATTGTCATAATTCTCTTGTTATGGACTGGAGAAGAAACAAACGCACAGAGAGCAGGTATGGTACCAGTTTCATTATTGAAAGCACAATTAGCCAGTTGTAATGCAAATCCCTTCTTTCCAACAGCAACCATGTCTGCTGCTCACTAAGTGGTAGAAATCATAACACACAATATCTGCATGTTGCCGAATGTCTATTGTGAACTGGAGTGTGGCTCCTTCTTCCAGTTCAACATTGCTATGTTCTGTATTGTCTAATCCATTTATAGTTTTATTTTAACTGTATCTCCATCATGGAAAGCCCTTCCAGCAAATAGATCGGTATGAAAAGTCTTCCAACTTCTTCCACTTTGCTCTGAATCTGGGGCAACTTGTTACTGTTCCATTTTCTTCCTGCACCAACCATTCAACTCAGCAAAACAGCTGAGGTGTTAATTTAACTGACCCTCTTACCAGACACAGTGGACCTTTGCAAACTGGTCTCACAATGTGGTCATTATTCGCTATTGTGGGGGCCCTACTTTTAGTTATGGGCATGCAGATATCTACAAATTTCAGACAGCTTGCTGGACTCTTCTAAAACATCCCAAGAAATCGAGAATTACAACTAACACAATGCCATCACAAGCCCAGCAGCTTTGTTGCCAAAAACTCAGTGCAGATTGATTTAAAACAGTTTGGTCTTATTAAATCAAACCAGGTTAACTGCAGATTGATTGGATCTCGTGGTCTGACCAGAACCAATTCACTGGCAGGATAATCCTTGCTGATGATCTCATTCCAAACAGCACTGTCTCACCATGAAGTCCATGACAACTACTTCCATCCTCAATCTATCTGAGTCATTCGATTGGCAGTCTCATGTCAGCTCATTTCCATGGCAAATGGAAACAAATTCCTCCACTTCACTACAGGAACGCACGTAGGTAAATGCTACTTTAAGCTCCAGTTTAAAACCCACAGCAGCAGATAATCTATCACTTCTGGTGGATGAAGTGTCCAGATAATACTCACATTCATAAGTCATTCAAAATGCAAAGATCGTACATCAATCTTGTCAGAGCATTTGCCTCTGAAACAGAAATGCATGTACTCACTGTACCACGCCAACAATTTGAGTACATAATAAAGCCGGATACTTTTGTTGCTTAGGGAGTGCTACAAATCAGAAATACTGTCTTTGGGATGAGATGTTAAAGCTGTCTGACCTTTCAGGTGGATGTAAACAATCTCATTGCACTTTTCAGAGAAGAGTAGTATTCTCCCCTGTCTTTAGCCAATACTTATTTCTCAATCAATATCAGCAAAACAGACGAAATGATTATAAGAGATAATGGGAACTGCAAATGCTGGAGAATCCAAGATAACAAAGTGTGGAGCTGGATGAACACAGCAGGCCAAGCAGCATCTTAGGAGCACAAAAGCTGACGTTTCGGGCCTAGACTCTTCATCAGAAAAGGGGGATGGGGAGAGGGTTCTGAAATAAATAGAGAGAGAGGGGGAGGCGGATCGAAGATGGATAGAGGAGAAGATAGGTGGAGAGGAGACAGACAAGTTAAAGGGACAGGGATGGAGCCAGTAGAGGTGAGTGCAGTTGGGGAGGAAGGGGGGGATAGGTCAGTCCGGGGAGGACAGACAAGTCAAGGGGGCGGGATGAAGTTAGTAGGTAGGAAGTGGAGGTGCGGCTTGAGGTGGGAGAAAGGGATAGGTGAGAGGAAGAACAGCTTAGGAAGGCTGGGACAAGCTGGGCTGCTTTTGGGATGTAGTGGCGGGAGGGAAGATTTTGAGGCTTGTGAAATCCACATTGATACCATTCTCACCTGGAATTGGAAAGCTTCTTCCATTTCGCCTCCAATTTCCACCCTGCCTTCACTTCCACCTGACTCCTCCTTCCCTTCCTCGACATTTCTGTTTCTATTTCTGGGGATAGACTGGCCATTAATATCCACCACAAACCCACTGACCCCCACAGCTACCTGGACTACACAGCCTCACACCCCATTTCCTGTAAAGTCTCCATCCCATTCTCTCAGTTCCTCCATCTCCGTCACATATATTCAGATGAAGCCAACTTTGACAAGGGACCCTCCGAAATGTCCACCTTCTTCCTCAACCGAAGATTCCCCAGCTCCATTGTCGACAGGGCCCTCAAGCAGGTCTGACCCATCTCCCACACTTCCGCCCTTACCCCTTCTCTTCCCTCCCGCAACAGCGATAGGGTTCCCCTCATCCTCACCTATCATCCCACCAGCATCCACATCTAGAAGATCATCAGAGGCCATTTCTGCCACCTCCAGTGAGATGCCACCACCAGACACATATTCCCCTCCCCTCCCTTGTCTGTCTTCTGCAGAGACCGTTCTCTCCAGGACAACCTGGTCCACACTTCCTTCACCCTCAACATCTCCCCACAGCCCTACAACACCTTAGCCTGTAACCGACAAAGGGGCAATGCCTGCCCATTTACCTCCTCCCTCCCCACTATCCAAGGGCCCAAACATACCCGCCAGGTGAAGCAACACTTTACCTGCACTTCCCAGAATCTAGTTTACTGCATTCGCTGCTCACAATGTGGTCTACTTTACATAGAGGAAACAAAGCGTGGGCTTGGCGACAGCTTCACAGAACATTTGTGTTCTTCTCGCAAGGGAGACCTTGAACTACCTGTTGCTAGCCACTTCAACACACTACCCTGCTCCCTGGCCAACATCTCTGTCTCTGGCTTGCTGCAGTGTTCCAGCAAAACCCAATGCAAGCTGGAGGAACAACACCTCAGTTTCCGTTTGGGGACCCTACAGCCCTCTGGACTCAATATTGGGCTCAATAATTTTCGGGCCTCAACTCTCCCATGCCCAAGTCCCCTACCCCACACACCTGGCCTTATTACCACAGCCTGCCATTTTAACCCCTTGTGGTTAGTCACTAACAGTCCCCATTTACAACTATTCACACTCCCAATCTGATTGTTAGCAATTCCTTTATCTGTCCAACTGCCTTTCTGTCTCTTTGGGCTCTGTCCTATTGTTTACTCCCTTCCCCATCTCCCTACTTTCTGCATATAAACTGACATTTTCCCAGCCACCATCAGCTCTAGGAAGGGTCACCTGACCTGAAACTTTAACTCTGTTCTTGCCTTCACAGATGCAGACCTGCTGAGCTTTTCCAGCAACTTTGTTTTAGTTCATAAAATATGGCCCAGGATATTAAATATGTTTTGGAAATTAAAATTAAGGAATTGAATACAATTTGAATTTAAAGGAAGGGAGAACGCTGTACAAAGGCACTGGTGGCATTAAAGATAGCTGCTGAAGCCATAAGAAAGAATTTTGATTTTGGTTTTATATGTATAAACTTGGAATGGAAAAATAATGAGACCGTATTGAACTTAGACAAAAACTTAGTTAAGCTACTGTTGGAGATGCATATGAAATTCTGATTCCCCGGTTAGAGGAAAATAATAAAGTGAATGAAACAGATATAGTGTTATAAAGCAGAGGTTCCCAACCCTCTGCCCCTCACTCTGAGAACCAAAACTGAAACACCCAAAGAGGAGCACCTCGCTTTATAATCTATAAAAGGAACATGAAAAGTGGTGTGCCCTGCTTTTCAACAACTTCTAGTGGTTAAATGGAATAAATCCCTGACACTCTCTTTAAAAGCAACAAGCAACATTTTATTTCTCTAACAGTGAACAAATTGACTAAACTATTAATAAGCCAAATAAATCCCTTCTAACCACTAACTATTCCCCATAAAACAAGATGCTAATAGTTTGCTCTTCCAATAAACATAAGTCCCACTTATACAAAAAAGAGAATTTAGTTTCTCAAAATTACATCCACGTTATTTGTTGAACAGAATGTTCTGTGCCTTCTCTGTTGATTCTTCTGTCAGGAATATTAACTAGCTATGGCAATGGTACCATTGGCATTTAGATTTTTTTCTCTAAAATATAGGGGAGGCTGCGAGAGCCAGCATTTCTTTCTTGAGAGCTAAAAGCTGTTAACTCTCCTGGATGGTCATTAACTCTGCCGTGTTTGTCCAACCATTCCCTTCTTTTATACCCTTGATGACATATGAATATTTCTTACAATAGATTGGTCCAATGTTGTCGAAGCCATCAGATTTATATTAACTTGGTTTTTGACATCTAAATTCCTGGTTCAAATTGATTGGCTAAATTGAAAAGCCTGGTGCCATGGCCAGCTAACGGTATCGCCTTTTGGCACAAATGTTTCAATTCAGATGCTCGCTGTGTACTTGCAAACTCTAAAGTTGCTGCTCAAAGACATCCATTTTAAATCTCTAAGCATAGAAAAAGCATGTCATCTTTTAAAGGGACCATACAACGTTAGCCCCCTGACACCCCAGAATTTTACGAACATTAAATTATAACTTCCTGCCTCCCAATCCACAAGTACTGTCCCTAACTTTGCAACATTAGCATGAAGTGACTCTGGTGTTAATAGTGTTAAAAAAGACTTGATATCTGCTGAAAAATGACATATTTTGTCAAAGACTCTTCCCCTTGCGCTCATCAAGATAATTTGCAAGAAGTACCAAAATAAAGGGAAAATAGACATTTATTCTGTATGAGAGAAGTATCAATTAATTGGCAAATGAAATTTAGTTAGTAGAAGAAGCTTTGCCATGGAAAATGCTCTGGTTAATTATGCCTGATTATTAATTTACCAATGAACAGCCAGGTTTTGTTTGAATCTTAAACAAGACAGGTTGACTCTGATTAGGAAGACATTACCCTGAAAAATGAACAAGAGAAGGAGAACAGGACTATGTGTTGACATATATGCCTCCCAAGATTCTGTATCCTGTTAAAATTCAAATGTTTTGCCTTCTATAAATTTGAGCTCAATTGAAATATTAATGCCCATATTATAGTTTGCTCCAAATCCCTATTTGTCCATCATCCTTGTCCATCCACACCATGACATTAAGATTTCAGCCATATGTTCACATTTGTCCATGGTCTCATCGACAATCTCTGCAAACTCATCCATTCCTTATGTGCCTTCAGGTACCTTATACCCTTCCAATTCTAGCCCTGTTTACATCAAAGTGAATCCCCTTCCACACCCCCACCTGCCTTCTACTCACTAATGGTGCATATGTTTTGTATTGGATTAGATTAGATTCCCTACAGTGTGGAAACAGGCCCTTCGGCCCAACACGTCTACACTGCCCCTTGGAGCTTCCAACCCAGACCCATCCCCCTATAACCCACACACCCCTGACCACTACAGACAATTTAGCATGGCCAATCCGCCTAGCCTGCACATCTTTGGACTGTGGGACGAAACCGGAGCACCCGGAGGAAACCCACGCAGACACGGGGAGAATGTGCAAACTCCACACAGACAGTTACTCGAGGCTGGAATTGAAACCGGGTCCCTGGTGCTGTGAGGCTGCAGTGCTAACCACTGAGCCGCCGTGCCGCCCTCTAGTTCCTACTGTCTCATCTCTTAAGTCTACAATTCCTTCAGTAAACCTCTGTAACTCTCCAAAAATCTATGTTTCCTTCAGGAGGATCTTTAGGGATTATGGCATTGTCCAAGCTTTTGAGCATAGCTCGTATGTCTCCTCTTTTGGGCTTCTCTGTGTCTAGAACTTGACCCAGTGGCACTGCCAATCAAACTGGCTATATCAATCAAACATTAAGATGCCAGGTTTTTAAATGCTCGAGCTTCAAGTATAGCCATTTTAAAACGTGACAGTAGACGTTGGCACAGGCTTGATTAAACAAATTCTGTGCTGGAATGTAGACTACAGGACCCTATTTTAGTGCTGTCGAAGTGGGTTGTTTTGATTGGGTTGAGCTTTGGCCCAACTTTGTTTACTGTCACCTCCACATTCAGGATAGACATAAACGTGTAAAGTGAATTGTTAAAGATACTAATCCAATCTAATACAGAAGGATTTAAAATGAAACATGAAATTCTTGATAATGCTGAAGTCAACAACCAGCAGGAAGATTACAAACAGCTGCAGTGCTGTTCACTTCAGCACAATGTTCTTGGGCCAGTTGTTCCCATACCTGTATACAGGGAATATTAACTTTTCAGGCCCAATCAATCCTATCATAATTTATCAATGACGACTGTCCCTGCAGGTTATAAGATTCATACCCAAAATCAATTTGGCCAATTTTACTTGATTTTATGACAATGATGGAAGTATAATAGAAAATGAAATCAAATCTCACATATACTGGTCTTAAGTACAGCAGATTTGGAATTTTACACTGCTACTCTCTCGAGTACTAGGGGTAATTTATACTTTAATGTATGAGGGAAACACATTGTCAAAAATTAGACCTGGTTCTTAGGAACTAGGCAGCTGAAGTGTTGATGACAACAGGAAGACGTAAGAGATCAGAATGGGAGGAGTACAGACATTTCTGCGGGTTGGTGCTGACAGGGATCAGATAGCATAATCTCAGCATGAGAGATAATCAACACAATAAAACAAATGTTCCTTATACTTTTCTTTTCATGATTGTTGCTCTGTGCAAAGGATGTTTATGTTTGCTGGGTTCTCATATTCACAAAAGGAGAAACTGAAGAAATAGTCCAAAGGCAATGTCAATTAACATGTAGCAAAGTCAGATACTGCTACAATACTCCATCTGTTTTCCTGAAATACAGAAAGACTTAGACAGTACAAATTGCCAAATCTAAGGTTTTAAACCTCATGCTGGCTCCGGAAAGCAGACACCAGAAAATAATAACTTGAATTGATAAGGAGGCAGAGCTATGATTTTGGAAAAGGATGCTTTGAGGTACTGTGTTTGAGGTTTTGAAGATTTTGAAGGGAAATACCAAATCAGAAGATGTTTCACACAATGACAAAAAGTTCTAATACTGGGACACAAGTTAAAAAAAAACAATGGTCCATCATTAAAGGAATAGGAACCGAAAGCACTGCGGTTGCTGTAAATCAGGAACAAAAACAAAGTTTGTGAAAAAGCTCAGCAGGCCTGGCAGCAACTGTGAAGGGAAAAAACAGACTTAGCGTTTCGGGTCCATGACCCTTCCTCAGAACTGGGGATCATGCGATCCCCGATAACAAAGTGCAGAGCGGAATGAACACAGCAGTCCAAGCAGCAAATCAGGATCACAGAGGCTGACGTTTCGGGCCTAGACCTTTCATCAAAGAGGGGGATGGGGAGAGGGAACTGGAATAAATAGGGAGAGAGGGGGAGGCGGACCGAAGATGGAGAGAAAAGAAGATAGGTGGAGAGGAGAGTATAGGTGGGGAGGTAGGGAGGGGATAGGTCAGTCCAGGGAAGACGGACAGGTCAAGGAGGTGGGTTGAGGTTAGTAGGTAGATGGGGGTGCGGCTTGGTGTGGGAGGAAGGGATGGGTGAGAGGAAGAACAGGTTAGGGAGGCAGAGACAGGCTGGGCTGGTTTTGGGATGCAGTGGGGAGAGGGGACGAGCTGGGTTGGTTTTGTGATGCAGTGTGGGGAGGGAAAGAACTGGTGTGGTTTTGGGATGCAGTAGGGGAAGGGGAGATTTTGAAGCTTGTGAAGTCCATGTTGATACCATTGGGCTGCAGGGTTCCCAAGCAGAATATGAGTTGCTGTTCCTGCAACCTTCGGGTGGCATCATGGTGGCACTGCAGGAGGCCCATGATGGACATGTCGTCTGAGGAATGGGAGGGGGAGTTGAAATGGTTTGCGACTGGGAGGTGCAGTTGTTGTTGCGAACTGAGCGGAGGTGTTCTGCAAAGTGGTCCCCAAGCCTCCGCTTGGTTTCCCCAATGTAGAGGAAGCCACACCGGGTGCAGTGAATACAATATACCACATTGGCAGATGTGCAGGTGAACATCTGTTTGATATAGAAGGTCATCCTGGGGCCTGGGATGGGGGTGAGGGAGGAGGTGTGGGGCAAGTGTAGCACTTCCTGCGGTTGCAGGGGAAGGTGCCGGGTGTGGTGGGGTTGGAGGGCAGTGTGGAGCGAACAAGGGAGTCACGGAGAGAGTGGTCTCTCCGGAAAGCAGACAGGGGTGGGGATGGAAAAATGTCTTGGGTGGTGGGGTCGGATTGTAGATGGTGGAAGTGTCGGAGGATGATACGTTGCATCTGGAGGTTGGTGGGGTGGTATGTGAGGACGAGGGGGATCCTCTGGGGGCGGTTGTGGCGGGGGCGGGGTGTGAGGGATGTGTTGTAGGAAATGCGGGAGACGCGGTCAAGGGTGTTCTCGACCGCTGCGGGGAGAAAGTTGCGGTCCTGGAAGAACGTGGACATCTGGGATGTGCGGGAGTGGAATGCCTAATTTTGGGAGCAGATGCGATGGAGGCGGAGGAATTGGGAATAGGGGATGGAATTTTTGCAGGAGGGTGGGTGGGAGGACGTGTATTCTAGGTAGCTGTGGGAGTCAGTGGGCTTGAAATGGACATCAGTTTCTAGCTGGTTACCTGAGATGGAGACTGATAGGTCCAGGAAGGTGAAGGATGTGTTGGAGATGGCCCAGATGAACTTGAGGTTGGGGTGGAAGGTGTTGGTAAAGTGGATGAACTGTTCGAGCTCCTCTGGGGAGCAAGAGGAGGCGCCGATACAGTCACCAATGTAACGGAGGAAGAGGTGGGGTTTGGGGCCTGTGTAGGTGCGGAAGAGGGACTGTTCCACGTAACCTACAAAGAGGCAGGCATAGCTGGGGCCCATGCGGGTACCCATGGCCACCCCCTTTGTCTGTAGGAAGTGGGAGGAATCGAAAGAGAAGTTCTTGAGGGTGAGGACGAGTTCAGCTAGGCGGATGAGGGTGTCGGTGGAGGGGGATTGATCGGGCCTGCGGGACAGGAAGAAGCGGAGGGCCTTGAGGCCATCTGCATGAAGAATACAGGTGTGTAGGGACTGGACATCCATGGTGAAAATGAGGTGTTGGGGGCCAGGGAATTGGAAGTCCTGGAGGAGGTAAAGGGCGTGGGTGGTGTCACAGACGTAGGTGGGGAGTTCCTGGACCAAAGGGGAGAAAATGGAGTCCAGATAGGTGGAGATGAGTTCGGTGGGGCAGGAACAGGCTGAGACAATGGGTCGTCCAGGGCAGGCAGGTTTGTGGATTTTGGGAAGGAGATAGAAACAGGCCGTGCAGGGTTGAGGAACAATGAGGCTGGAGGCTGTGGGTGGGAGGTGATGAGGTCATGGATGGTGTTGGAGATGATGGTTTGGTGCTTGGGGGTGGGGTCATGATCAAGGGGGCGGTAGGAGGAGGTGTCGGAGAGTCGGCGTTTGGCCTTGGCAATGTAGAGGTCAGTGCGCCATATTACCACTGCGCCACCCTTGTCTCCAGGTTTGATGGTGAGGTTGGGGTTGGAACGGAGGGAACGGAGGGCTGCCCGTTCTGCGGGAGAGAGGTTGGAGTGGGTAAGAGGGGTGGAGAGGTTGAGGCGGTTGATGTCTCGACGGCAGTTGGAGATGAAGTGGTCAAGGGAGGGCAGGAGGCCTGTGGGTGGTGTCCAGGAGGAGGACTTGTGTTGGAGGAGGGTGAAGGGGTCAGTGGAGGGAGGGTTAGGCTCCCGGTTGAAGAAGTAAGCGTGGAGGCGAAGGTGGCAGAAAAACTGCTCGATATCCAAACGTGACTGGTAGTCGATGATATGTAGGTGGAGGGGGACAAAGGAGAGCCCCTTGCTTATGACTGACCGTTCGTCCTCAGTCAGTGGGAAGTCTGCGGGGATGGTGAAGATTCGCCAGGGCTCAGTGTGGCTGTCTACTCTGGGGTTGCTGACTGTGGAGGTTGTGGGTGGGGTTCCATCGACGTCGGCTGTGGGCGGGGGTGGGCAGGGTTCCGTCGGCGTGGCTGTAGGCGGGGTTCCATCGGCGTCGGCTGTGGGAGGGGGTGGGCAAGGTTCCGTCGGCGTGGCTGTAGGCGGGGTTCCATCGGCGTCGGCTGTGGGCGGGGTTCTGTCGGCGTCGGCTGTCGGCGGGCCACCCAAGCCAATTTTCCATCCCCACCCTTGTCTGCCTTCCGGAGAGACCATTCTCTCTGCGACTCCCTTGTCCACTCCGCACTCCCCTCCAACCACACCACACCCGGCACCTTCCCCTGCAACCGCAGGAAGTGCTACACTTGCCCCCACACCTCCTCCCTCACCCCCATCCCAGGCCCCAGGATGACCTTCCATATCAAACAGATGTTCACCTGCACATCTGCCAATGTGGTATATTGTATCCATTGCACCCGGTGTGGCTTCCTCTACATTGGGGAAACCAAGTGGAGGCTTGGGGACCGCTTTGCAGAACACCTCCACTCGGTTCGCAACAAACAACTGCACCTCCCAGTCGCAAACCATTTCAACTGCCCCTCCCATTCCTCAGACGTCATGTCCATCATGGGCCTCCTGCAGTGCCACAATGATGCCACCCGAAGGTTGCAAGAACAGCAACTCATATTCCGCTTGGGAACCCTGCAGCTCAATCGTATCAATGTGGACTTCACAAGCTTCAAAATCTCCCTTTCCCCCACTGCATCACAAAACCAGCCCAGCCTGTCTCTGCTTCCCTAACCTGTTTTTCCTCTCACCCATCCCTTCCTCCCACCTCAAGCCGCACCTCCATTTCCTACCTACCACCTCATCCCACCTCCTTGACTTGTCCATCTTCCCTGGACTGACCTATCCCCTCCCTACTTCCCCACCTATACTCTCCTCTCCACCTATCTTCTTTTCTCTTCTTCTTCGGTCTGCCTCCCCCTCTCTCCCTATTTATTCCAGTTCCCTCTCCCCATCCCCCTCTCTGATGAAGAGTCTAGGCCCAAAACGTCAGCTTTTGTGCTCCTGAGATGCTGCTTGGCCTGCTGTGTTCATTCAGCTCCACACTTTGTTATCTTGGATTCTCCAGCATCTGCAGTTCCCATTATCATGGGATCCCCATGGCATTGTAACTCATTCCAAGGAAGGGTCACCAGACCCGAAACGTCAGCTCTTTTTTTCCTTCACAGATGCTGCCGGACCTGCTGAGCTTTTCCACCAACTTTATCTTTGTTCTTGATTAAAGGAGTAGGATTGGTGTGGACCATTCGTCCGTTCAAATCATTTCTGCTGTATATTCAACATCAGCTAATTAGTTCCTCATTCCTCTATTTAGCAGATCTATCCCAAAATCTCTTCATACTTATGATACCCCACTTAAAAAAAACTTTCCGTCTCAGTCTAGAAAAATTGAAAATAACGTGACACCAGATTATAGTCCAACAGACTTAATTGAAGTTTTAAGCTTTTGATGTCTCACTTCTTCTTCAGGTATCAGTGAGAGAGGTGGCATCGGACACAATTTATAAGCAAAAGATCAAAGGACCATAAAACTAATGTGAATGTGTTGCACAAACCTAAGATGACTGTTAAATTTTTAATCAGTTAGAACAGATTAATATGCAAATTCCAGAATTTCTTTCAAGTCACTGCCCTGAGATAACTGAAGGTTTTATCAGTTCCCACAAAGGTGACATCCCAGGTCAGATAGTGCATTTTAGATGTGAGGCCTTGTTTAGAACCTGGCTGTGTATCAATTTGGAGCCAGACCAGTTTCATTTCCAAAGTAGGAATTTATAAAATGTCACATTGACTGTCTACAGACAAAATAAAATGCATCTAAAATGTATTTGCAATTACAAATCTGCAAATGCAAATTCACCCCATAGATGTATGTGTCTGTGTGTGTGTGTGTGTGTGTGTGTGTGTGTGTGTGTGTGTGTGTGTGTTGTGTGTGTGTGTGTGTGTGTGTGTGTGTTTGTGCGAGAGAGTATGTGTGTATGTATGCATGTGTGAGAGTATATTGTGTGGTGGGATCACCAGTAGTGCAACATGAACACAAGATCCCAGTTCATGGGTATGGAACTTGACTATCAGCCTCTGCTCGGTGACTCTGCGTTGTTGCGTGTACCGAAGTCCGCCTTGGAGGGCATTTACCCGCAGATCCAAGGCCAAAAGTCCTTAACTGTTAGAGTGTTACCCCACTGGGAGGGAAACTGGTGATTGTTGCATGGTGTCCATTCATCTGTTGTCATTGCATCTGCATAGTTTCACCAGTATACTATGTCGTGGGCATCCTTTTCTGCGGCATACGAGATAGCCAACATTGGCTGAGTTACATGAGTATCTGCTGTGCACATGGTGGGTGGTATTCCCATGGTAGTGTCCATGTTAAAGATTTGACCTGTCTTGCAGAGGTTACCCTTGACAGGGTTGTATGGCATCGTGGTCGATATTGTCCTGAAGGCTAGGTAGTTTGCTGCAAACAATGGTCTGTTAAATGTTTGGTGGTTGTTTGAAGGTGACAAGTCGGGGTGTGGGGAAGACCTTGGCAAGGTGCTCATTGTCATCAAATATGTGTTGAAGGCTGCGAAAAACATGGCATAGTTTCTCTACCCTATCGGTTATATCATGTGTCTGTCTTCTGAAGAGGTCATTATAATTTTTCACTGGCAATCGATGAGTTAAGCATCGTATCCCATTTTTATGAGGGTGTACATCAACACCTTCAGGTGTCCATTGCATAACTCCTCGTCTGCACAGATCCTGTGTATATGTGTGGGGCTTGTGCACAGGGGATGGCTTTTTAAATATGTTTAAGGTGGAAGCTAGAGAAGTGCAGCATTGTGAAGTTATCTGTAGGTTTACGACAGAGTGAGGTACTGAGGTGTCAGCCTTTGATGGAGATACATGTGTTCAAGAATGAGACAGATTCTAAAGTATAGTCCATGTTAAATCTGATGCTAGGATGAAACTTGTTGATATCGCTATGTAGTTGTTTCAGTGATTCCTCAGTGTGAGTCTGAAGGGAGAAAATGTCATCAATGTAACTAGTGTATAGTGTTGGTCGGAAGTTCTGTGCAGCAAAGAAGTCTTGATCAAACTTATGCATGAAAATGTTGGCATTCTGGGGAGCAAATCTGGTTCCCATGGCTATTCCGTGTATCTGGATGAAGAACTTGTTGCTGAAGGTGAAGACTTTGTGGTTGAGGATAAAGCGGATGAGTTGTAGCAGCGTGTCTGTAAATTGGCAGTTGTTGGTATTGAGTATTGAGACTGTTGCAGTGACCGTCATCGCAGGGGATGCTGGTATATTTGCATTTGCAGATTTGTAATTGTAGATACATTTTATTTTGTTCAAAAAGCACACTAGACAGTCAATGTGGCATTTTATAAATTCCTACTTTGGAAATAAAACCAGTCTGAATCCAAGTTGATACACAGTTGGATTCTAAACAAGGCTCCACACCTAAAATGTATTGTCTGACCGAGGATGTCACCTCTGGTATACTGAGGGGACTCATAACGCCTTAGTTATCTCAGGGCAGTGACTTGAAAGAAATTCTGGAATTTGCATAGTAATCCATTCAAACTTAACAGCCATCTTAAATTTGTTCAACACATTTATGACCCTTTGATTGTTTGTTTATAAATTTTGTATCTGATGCCGCCTCTCTCACTAATACCTGAAGAAGGAGCAAGACAGCAAACGCTTGTGCCTTGAAATAAACTTGTTGGACGATAACCTAGTTAACAAGATGTAGAGCTGGATGAACACAGCAGGCCGAGCAGCATCTTAGGAGTAGGAAAGCTGATGTTTCGGGCCTAGACCCTTCATCAGAAAAGGGTCTAGGCCCAAAACATCAGTTTTCCTGCTCCTAGGATGTTGCTTGGCCTGCTGTGTTCATCCAGCTCTACACCTTGTCATCTCGGATTCTCCAGCATCTGCAGTTCCCATTATCTCTGGACTGTAACCTAGTGTTGTGTGATTTTTGACCTCATCCACCCCAGTCCAACAACAGCACCCCTACATCTTGAAAAATTGAATTCACAGCCTTTAGATGATTTTTACTGTGACCTATACAAGCAATTGTTTCCTTTTTGTCTTAAATGTCAAAATTCAATTTTAAAATTTATTGTCTCTGGTTCTCATAAAAGCTTTTCTGCATCTACCTTAAGTCCTTCTTGCAATTTGAGCATCCTGATTACTTCATCGTCAAAATTTTCACCCCCAGGGAATACAGACCAGTTTATGCATCCTGTCCTCACCATTTATGGACCACACATTTATATTCCTCGGGGTACATTGCCCAAAACTGTACACAATGTTCCAGATATGGATGGTCAGGCCAAAATTCTGCATAACTCAAACATCACCTCGTCACTATTGAATTCCAGTCCCCTCAGGAGAAAGGTTACAATTCCCTTAGCATGTGTTTTCAAACATTCTGGTCCATACTCATGACCTCATAATTATGACTTAAGTAGAAGTTCAGGCCAAGTAAAGATGGCAGGTTTCCTTCCCTAAAAAACAATCGTTAATTAGATGGGTGTTTGTGAAAATCACGCCATCTGCCATAGGGTGATTCAAACCCATGTCCACAGACTAATAGGTCTTCAGTCATTGAGTGAGACAGTCATTATGCCACTGCCTTCACTCATGTACTATGTGTGAAATCAGTCTCCAATTGAATTTTCAATATATCACTCAAGCATTCGTCACATCATGAGACACAACTGGACTGCAAACAGTTAAGCAGAAGAAGCTGGATACCTGGATAACAAAGTGTGGAGCTGGATGAACACAGCAGGCCAAGCAGCATCTCAGGAGCACAAAAGCTGACGTTTCGGGCCTAGACCCTTCATCAGAGAGAGGTCTCTCTGATGAAGGGTCTAGGCCCGAAATGTCAGCTTTTGTGCTCCTGAGATGCTGCTTGGCCTGCTGTGTTCATCCAGCTCCACACTTTGTTATCTTGGATTCTCCATCATCTGCAGTTCCCATTATCACAGAAGCTGGATACCTGCTCTATTCAGTGAAGCATAAACTTGAAAGGAATCCTATATGGGCCTGAAATTCTACTGGCTTCTATCTGTAAATGATAATTTACGTACAGCTTCTCTCAACTACCTGTTTTTCACTATAGAACAAGACAGGAGAGAAACTTGGAAGGGATAAAATATCATAGGTTGAATAAAAAAAAACACAAGATTGAAATGTGAAATATTTCATTCTCTTTCCCTTGAACAAAAACAAAAGTTGCTGACAAAGCTCAGCAGATCTGGCAGCATCTGTGGAGAAAAATATCAGAGTTAATGTTTCAGGTCCGGTGAACCTTTCTCAGAACTGATGGTAGCTGGGAAAATGTCAGTTTGTATGCAGAAAATAGGAAGGGGGGTGGGGTAGGGAGGAGACGGTAGCATAGAGCCCGAAGAGAGAGAAGAGCAGTTGAATTAGACTAAAGAGTTGACAAGGATCTGGCTAGGAGGGGGAATAGCAGTTAATGGAGACTGTCAGTGGCTATCAATAAGTGTGTAGTAGCAAGTAATGTGATAACAATAGGGATTAGGGGGCTAGGGGAGAGTTTAGGCTCTAAAATTATTGAACTCAATATTGAGTCTGGAAGGCTGCAGGGTCCCCAAGTGGAAAATGAGACGTTGTTCTTCCAGCTCGTGTTGAGCTTTGCAGCGAACTCTGCATTCTCTTTCACATATTCATCTTTTTTCTCATTTAACTACTGACATGATGATTTCTCTGCGAATACTCTTACCGGAATAAGTATATTTGAACATCTAAAGTAACAGCAATTCAGATAATTGGAATCTGTAATTGCTTGCTCGATGCAATTTTTAGATCTGTTTTAAAATGTTCTGTGTAAAATGTCATTCAGAAAAGATTTTACTTTTAAATTTAATGATTTACCCTGTAGCTCATTTTTTTTCTTTCTCTCACCTGACGATTTAGTTCTTACTGGATTCTGTTTCATTAGAACTGGCTAATCTTTTTGTCCTCACTGAACTGGCTGTGCTTCTTAACAGTGCCTGGCAGCATATTATTAAAACTAAGCCAGATCCTGTCTCCACCTAGGCCGACCACAGTTATATATTCTCCAATGTGGCATACTGAGCAGCAATTAAAACTGGAAAGTTTACCTATTTATCCATTCCCGGGGCAATTGACACTTATGACATGGCTGTCTTTCCGAACAATGTTGATATGTCGATGGGGCTAGGTCCCTGAGGTGGAGAGTTTCTTCCCAGGTGCGCTTTTATCAGACACTAGCCTGAAACACAAGTAGCAGATGTGACGAAACCGCACTCTTCTATTTTTCACTGTCACCCATGTATCTGGAATATGAAATGTAGAATATGCCACCTTTGTTATGGGATTGCCCAATGCCAATCTGCCTATGCCAGTTATTGATTTATAAAGCTCCACTTTCCACCTTTTAGGAAAACATCTAAAACAAGCATTTGGTCCTCTTGAGAAAGCTGATCTAGAGCCTACTAGCTATTTAGGAGCCCTTTACAAAACAAATGACCAACCAGTGGCACAGGTATAAAGACACTCATTTCCAGGGTGTGCAGCATCCCCAATAGGTGAGATGTATTTTGTTATAAGATACATTTCTGTAGAATCAAGAGGAATACAAATACATCAATTTGGAATGCTCTCACCTCTGGGTCAGGAGATTATGGTTCAGGTCTTACTCCAGAGACACTGAATGTAAAATCTGGTCCCAGTATAGTCCTGAAGTAGGGCTGCACATTTGGAAACCCTATCATTCGGATGAGCCATTAAACCAATGTCCTAGGTGCCCTGCCAAGTGGATATAAAATATTCTTGGTGGTTCTTCCCTAAGCCCAGGTTAACAATTATCCATCAATATAAGAAATAGAAGCAAGAGTAACATCTTGAACCTTCACTGCCATTCAAATTGATCATGCTGATACAAATATAGAAGATAGGAGCAGGATGAGGCCGTTCAGCTCTTTGAGCCTGCTCCGTCATTTAACACAATCCTGGCTAATCGTCCAACTCAATAGGCTAATCCTGCTTTTTCTCCATAACGTTTGACCCCATTTGCCCCAAGTGCTATATCTAGCCACCTCTTGAATGCATTCAATGTTTTGGCACCAACTGCTTCCTGTGATAATGAATTCCACAGGTTCACCACTCTTGAGGTAAAGAAATGTCTTCACATCTTCGAGCTAAATGATCTATCTCGAATCTTCATAGTATGACCCTCAGTTCTGGGCACACCCACCATCAGGATCATCCTCCCTGCATCTACCCTGTCCAGTCCTGTTAGAATTTTATTAGCCTCTCTGAGACTCCCCCTCATTTGTCTGAACTCCAGCGAAAACAATCCCAACCTGGTCAAACGCTCTTCATACATCAGACCCACCATCCCCCAAATGAGCCTAGTAAACCTTCGCTGCACTCCCTCAAGAGCAAGAAATCCTTCCTCAGCAAAGGTGACCTAAACTGCACACAATATTCCAGGCGTGTATCCCAGTTCTGCCTAAGTTCCACTTTTCTCCACCAATCTGATGGGTCCCAAAATAAATTCAGTGATGGAACATGCATAAATATCTGATGTATGACATTCCAAATATTCATGAACCTTCAATTCCTTGATCTCTGGCCCACCTAGGCATGAGGGAGAATTGGGTGAGCTCTGGATGAAATGTACAAGAACTGGGGATGGCTGTTTGTGGGTAATTTCACAATAGCCATGTGGGAATCTTCTAAAGACCCAGTTGATTGGAGTTTAGGATCAATATGTTCCTGTGAAAATAAAGGACAAGGATTACAAGATTTGAGAACCTTGGATGACAAGAGAAACCAGGAACTGAGTCAAAAAGAAAAAGGAGGCGTATTTAGGAACCTGAAGGTAGACAGTGCCCTGAAAAAATATGAAGAAAGGAAGAAAGAACTCAAAAAGAAATTAGGAGGGCAAAAGCAACCATGAAATGTCTTTGGCAAACAGGATTAAGAAAAATCCTGATGCTTTTTAAACGTAGTTAAGGAGCAAGAGGACAGCTAGGGAAAGGGAGTCGCAGTCAAGAACAAAGGAGGGAATTTACAGGAGGAGTGGTTGAGGTCCTTAACAAATACTTTGTGTTAGTATTCACAAAGAAGAAGGACATGGTGGATGGTAAGCCTTGGAGGGGAATGTTGATATTCTAGGCATGTCAGTATGAAAAAGGAGGAAGTGTTGAATGCTTTGAAAAAGGTTAAGGAGTCTTCAGGACCTGATGGGATTTATCATAGAATGCTGAGGGAGGCAGGTCAGGAAATTGCTGGGGTCTTATGCGAAATCTTTGCATCCTCTTGAGTCACAGGAGAAGTCTCAGATGACTGGAGAGCAGACAATGTTGTTCTTTTGTCTAAGAAGGGTAACATTTTGGGAAATTACAGGTCCACGAGCCTTATGCCTGTAGTAGAGAGAATTTTGGAGAAGGTTCTTAGATGAAGTGACAAAGATGAGTTATGAAGACAGGGCAGTCGATGCCTACAGAGTTTCACGTCAAAAAGATGTTCACCTACGCATCCACCAATGTGGTCTACTGCATCTGTTACTCCCGATGTGGCCTCCTCCACATTAGTGAGACCAAGCAGAAAGGTCAGAGACTGCTTTGTGGAGCATCTGCACTCTGTTTGCAACAGACAACAACGTTTTCCAGTCGTAAACCACTTCAACTGCCCCTCCTAATTCCTAGGTGACATGTCCATCCTGGGCCTCCTCCAGTGTTTCAATGATGCCCAGAAGCTGGAGGAACAGCACCTCATATTCTGTCCAGGGAGTCTACAACCCAATGGTCTCAATGTGGACTTTACCAGTTTCAAAACATTCCCACCCCTGGCCTCATCCCATGACCAACTTTCCCTCTCACTCTCACCTCCTTAACTTGACACAACTTGTCCATCTTCTCTCCTATGTATCCGCTCCTCCATCTCACTGACCAATCCCCAATATTGCCTACCTATACTCACCGATCATCATCCCACCTATCTTCCCCAGCCTTATCCCTCCTCTCTCTATTTATTTCAGAGCTCACTTCTCCCTCCCTTATTTCTAAAGAAGGATCCCAACCTGAAACATCAACTTTCCTGCTCCTCTGATGTTGCCTGGCCTGCTGTGTTCCTCCAGCCCCGCACTGTGTTATCTCTGACTCCAGCATCAGCAGTTCTTCCCATCCCTGCATGGATAGGCTAGGAGCCTGGATGGATAAATGGCAGATGGAGTTTAATCCAGACAAATGTGAGGTGATACATTTTGGGAGCTCTGGTGCAGGGGAAGAGT
Source organism: Stegostoma tigrinum (assembly GCF_030684315.1). NCBI lineage: Eukaryota > Metazoa > Chordata > Chondrichthyes > Orectolobiformes > Stegostomatidae > Stegostoma > Stegostoma tigrinum. The sequence goes on along the minus strand of NC_081358.1, from coordinate 106,349,401 downwards.
ATTCAGTTAGTGGCATCAACATACAGAAGGATGTCGGTGGACTGGTCCATAGTTCCCTGTGAGTGGCAATACCAGTGGATAAGATAATTGCAAAGGCATATGGCGTGCTTGCCTTCATCAGTCTGGCATAAAGTATAAAAATTGGCAAGTTTTGTTGCAGTTGTATAAGCCACACTTGGAAATGAGTGTATAGTTCTGGTCGCCACACTAAGAGAAGAATGTGGAGGCTGTGAAGAGGGTGCAGAAACAGTGACCAGAATATTGCCTGGCTTGGTGACTATTTGCTATGAGGACACACTGGACTAACTTGATTTGATTTCACTTGAAGGCCAAAGGATCAGGGAGTGACTTGATAGATGTTTTCAAAATTATGTGAGGCATGAATAGAATGGATTATCAGAGTCTTTTCCCCAGGGTAGAAATGGCAATTATTAAGGAAGGTAGGTTTTAGTTGAAAGGGGGGATGTTTAAAAGAAATGTGAGAGGCAAATTTTAACACAGAGTAATACAGTATGGACACAGACCCTTCAGTCCAACTTGTCCATGCCGACCAAGTTCCCCAAACTGAACAGGCTCCTTTTCCCTGCACTTGGCCCATATTCCTTTAAACCTTTCCTGTTCATGTGCATGTCCAATTTATTTTTAAGTGTTGTAACTGTATCTGCGTCTACCGCTTCCTTTGGCGGTTCTTTCCAAATGCACACCACCCTCTGTGTGAAAAAAAATTTGCTTCTCAGGCCCTTTTAAATCTTTCTGTTCTCACCTTAAAACTATGCTGTCTAGTTATGAATTTCTCTGCCCTAGGCAAAAGACCTTTGCTGTTTCACTTTACCTGTACCACTCATGACTTTGTAAACCTCTTATAAGGACACCCCTCAATCTCTCATGCTCAGGAGAAAAACATCCCAGCCTACTCACCTGTCCTGATAACTCAAACCTTCTAAGAATGTTTTATCAGAGGTGGTGGTGGAGGCAGATACAATAGCAACATTTAAGAAGCATCTTGACAGATATATGAATTGGGAATAAAGGGATACAGACAGGCAAAAGGTTTTTAGTTTAGTAAAGCATTGTGTGTCAGCACAGTCTTGGCGGCTGTATTGCCTGTACTATTCTTTGTTCTTTGAAAGGAATGCTATCGGACCACAACACATAATCAAGGAGGCAAATTTAGAATGATAGTGTGAGAGACTCCTTTGGCCTCAAGGAAAGAATCCTCCATGAAACTCAATGAGAATGACAGTAAACCAATTTCTGGTAAGATTCCAGAAACACCCCAGCATTTTTAAACTACTAATTTCAGGTTAACTGTTATCCTATTGATCCTCCTGTTTCATTCTCTCTTCATCCTTTAATGCAGCATTACGTTCCCTAACTTGCAATCCACTGGGGCCAATCCAAAGCCTAGTGAATTCTGGAAAATCATAAACATTGTCCCTACTTCACTTGGCAGCAAACCCTTTTTGAGCCACAAAATCAGCAGCTTTTAGGGATATACTTTCTCTGCTGATTGCTATTTTTGAAAGTTCCTCTTGTTTTTATGTCAATTGATTATGCTTTGTTTCTGATAAGTAATCAAAATTCCATTTTGAAGACATATGCGCAGCATTTGATAAAGTCTTTGCCATTTCCTCATTCCTCATGATAACATCTGCTGGCTTAACAGCCAAGAGGTTATTATTTACATCCATATTTTATTCACTTACATGACCATATAAAAGTTCATGTAATTTGTTTTTTTTGAAATTTCCTGACTAGTTTGCTTTCATGTTCCATTTTTTTCCCCCACTCTTTTAACAAATTTGAGTCTCCCTTTGCAGTTTTCCAAAGCCCTTCGCATCGTCAGGTTTATTACTATTCATTATAACATTGTCAGCCTCATTTATTTTCCATTTAATGTTATTCTTTGTTTCAGTAGTAACCATGGATGGATCTTTTGCACTTTCTTTTGTTTCTAATGACAGAAAATTGTAATTATTTAACTGTTCATTTCACCATTCAATAAACACTATTGTCTACTTATCTACTAACCGAATTAACCTTAACCATGCCTACTGTCATGGAACTGACTTCGTTTACAGCTCAGATTCTTGTTTTAGACACAGTTATTTCACTCTTAACGTGGGATTTGTTGTTAGTGGTTTTTCTCAGACAGATTTTTACTGTTCGATTACTAATTAACCCTGCCTCAGGTCCAAAATTGGATCTAAAATAGCTTCTTCACCAGTTGGTCCCCGCAAGATCTTGTTCTAAAAAGCACCCAGAATCTTATAGACCACATCTGCCAATTTAGTTTACCTACTCTGTATGAAATGTACCATCTCTCACATTCATTGACTTTGTTTGAAGATTCAGTTATTTCTGATTTAAGGTTCTATCCAATAGTATAACTACTGCGAGGCAACCAAAGAACTACACATGCCAGTACTTTTGACCATTACTTTTCCTAATCTCCACCTATACAAATTCTAGTTCCCTATCTTCTGAGGCAAGAAGTTTTGTTTTACTATTTTCCTTCTGTTACTCTTAATTGTGAAGTCTACTTGATTCAATCTATCTTATCAGAATCTTAAGTATCTTGAAATAGTTATTTCCAAATCCTGGCTACCGTGCAAACATGTCTATCTCTCAGTGATTAGATCCAGCCCATCTAGTTCTAACTGTACTACTGCTTTATATACCTTGCTGTGCATATTTCGTGCATTACAAAATTAAATGGTTGAACACCATTCTTCACACTGACCTTAATCATTCAAGCATAATTATCTTTAAACTCTTCCTGTCCCATTGTTCTTGTGTTTTTCTAGCATCTTGCTGAAATGATGGCATTACAGTATTAACTTCACTTTCCTCTTTAGAGTTCCAAATTTTCTTTCATTTGAATCTTATAACTGATAATTTCAACCCATAAGCATAACCCTATTAACAAGAATGCCAATCTGAACTCATGAACTGAAGGCTGGGCGAATAGCCCAGCACCTTCTTTCCCCAATATAGTGTTAGTGTGAGTTTTGAGAAGATTTGTAGCTCAGGTTGAGGTTCTGGATGTGAGTGTGCTTGCTGAGCTGGAAGGTTAGTTTTCAGACATTTCGTCACCATTCTAGGTAACATCATCAGTGAGCCTCCAACGAAGCGCTGGTGTTATGTCCCGCTTTCTATTTATCTGGTTAGGTTTCCTTGGGTTGGTGATGCCATTTCCTGTTCTTTTTCTCAGGGGATGGTAGATTGGCTCCAAATCAATGTGTTTGTTGATGGAGTTCATATGAACATCAACTAGCCACAAAACAACATGACCCACTATCACTCGTATCCTCACATACAGATAAGGAAGGACACCACTTTGATTGGGACAACACATCCATCCTAGGACAAGCCCAACAGAGACATGCACGAGAATTCCTAGAAGCATGGCATTCCAACCGGAACTCCATCAACAAACACATTGATTTGGAGCCAATCTACCATCCCCTGAGAAAAAGAACAGGAAATGACATCACCAACCCAAGGAAACCTAACCAGATAAATAGAAAGTGGGACATAACACCAGCGCTTCGTCGGAGGCTCACCGATGATGTTACCTAGAATGGTAACGAAACGTCTGAAAACTAACCTTCCAGCTCAGCGAGCAAATTCAAAACCCCTTCTTTCAACTTGTCTCTTTGAGTTTAAATCTCAAATCTGTTTCATCCTCACCCAATTTACATGAGCGACAGATATTAATCTCTAGATTATTTAATGTAGAACTCAGTTCCTCAAATTTCCTTATCGGTACATCATTACTAGTTCTAACTATGTCACTGTTCCTATATGGACCACGACTGAATATCTTTTGCCTCCCTCTGAGATTTTATCCAAACGCAAGAAAAATATTTAATCTTGTTACCAAGCAAATAACAGGTGAGCTTGATTTTCTGAGGAGTGGGCAAGCACACACAGATGAGAGGGAAAGACAACAGTGGTTGTCAGGTCAGGGGGTCTGACTATTCCCTGGGTATATTCTGCAGTAACTCTATTGCATTCCATTACTCCAAATAGTTTCCTGCACCATGTGTCAATTGTCAACCCATCTGGCAGACCTTCTTCTCAGTTAGCAAGACCTAAGACTCCTTTGTCAATTCAAGGACCTGAATAATTGGTCTTGCAATGATCACATTTCTGTGTATGGAAGCTTGTTACGCACTAATCAATTACTGCTTTTTCTACATTATAACAGTGACTATACTTCAGAGGTACTTCATTGTTTATAAAATGTTTCATTATGCCCTGTCAGTGTCAAAGCAAATAGACTTCATTCTTCCTTGGCTCATTCCTTTGGTAAAGTTGAGGTTATATAAACTTTCGGTGCCTGTATTGATGTGTAGGTATATCACAGTTAAAAACCTCATATAAATCTCATGGCTGTGCAGCATCACCACCTATGCCTTAAGCCTGCGATTGGTCACTTTTTTTTAATGTGATCTCTCCGGAGAAAAAAGCTGCGGCAAGTTTTACTGTGCCACAGAAACACCTCTTTATCCAAAGCTGTGCCTAATAACAGGGTGCTAGAAAGACATGTCAGTTGACAGACAAAACTCAGCTGTGTTCATTCAATAAACTGCAATAGCTGTATTTACCGTGAACAGTGTGCCAGCTGGAACATAAATTTAGTCTTCATTAGAATGATAGGTAGCCTGTGGCTTTTGGATGTTGTTTCATCATAGTCTGTAATGCTCTCAAGATCTTCCAATGTGTGAGCAACAGAGGGAGAGATCACAGGAGCAGAGTGTCTTGTTGCAGTTGGTCCTTGGTGAGACCACACTTAGAATATTGTGCCCAGTTTTGACCTCCTTATCTGGGAAAATGTACTTTGGCTATGAAGGGAGTACAACAAAGATTTACTAAACTAGTTCTTGTCATGATAAGGCTGAAATAGTAAGAGAGAATGATTGCTTAGGGCTCTGTTTACTGGAATTTCAAAAAATGAAGGGTATTTCACAGAAACCTGTAAAATTATAACACGACTACGCAAACTAAAGAAAGATGTTTCTGGTATCCGTGGTGTCTAGAGCTGGGGAAGGGTCCAGATGTGAAACACCAGCTTTCCTGCCTCTCTGATGCTGCTTGGCCTGCTGTGTCATGCAGCTCTACACCCTGTTATCTCAGTCTAAGTGTTGGCTCTTTAGGAGTGAGATGTGGAGAAATTTCTTTATCCAGAGAGTGGTGACCTGGAAGAATTAACTGCTACAGAAAGCATTTGAGGCCAAATATTGATTTGTTTTCAAGAAGGATTGAGTTACAGTTGTTCAGGCTGATGGGATTGAAGGGTATGGAGAGAAATCAGGACGGATTATTGAGCCATGATTCATATTGAATGATGGACCAGGTGCTAAAGACTGATTGACCTACTCATGCTCCTATGTTTTTAATGTTTCTCTGACAACTTATATTAATAAGACACAAGGTGTAATTTCATGGACACCATAGGTTTCAGATACAGGGATCATCCTCCGCCTCTTTCACCAAAAGCTCAAATAGGCTGATCACCAACCAATATTCCTGATGTTTATTTTCAAACCCTTTATCATTCTAACTGTCTGAAATTAAACCAATACTTCCTGATTTGAACTGAACCGTGAAAGATAAAAGAAAACAATGGACTTTTAGGTATTGGCATTCTCATCTTTTATGTTACTTCCTCACCAACTGATGGCAATGCTAACAATGACAGAAAGCAGAAAAATGCCTGAAGGGATTTATTATGCCTAGTTTTCTACTATTTTCAACTTCTGGTGTGAGCTAATCCTTCACAGTGGTTATTCCAAAAAAAAACTCTCCTGCACAACTGTTAAAGCTTTGTTGAGAAATGAAAAGAGTTCAATTTTGCCATGGGCTAGTTCTTTTAACTTTCAACAGCAGATTGGTATGTTGTCCAGGATGAGATGTTTAATTTTTAAAATATCAATACCAGTTAGGGCTTGATTCAGTTAGAAAAGGTATTAATGTTTGAATATGTGGTATTATGCTTTTAAGAACAGTTTATGGATGCATTTCAGTTCAGATCCGATTCTTTCATGTTCAGTCATCTGCAAAGTTGGTAAAGATTGAATGCAATGAACGCGACTGTTGCATCAAGAGATTTACAGAGCATGTTCCCGAAGGCTGGAAGATTACTTTAATCAATCGGCTAAAATCCTATCTTATGTCCAACTGCAGGAATGTTGAAAAAACCTCCACAAAAGCTTTCCTTGATAATGTAACCTGAAATGTTACTGAGCTATACAAACGTGTGAAATAAGAGAAGCAGGCTATTCAGTCCCTCTAGTCTGCTTCCATCATCCGTTAAGTTTATGGCTGATCTACATATATATCAAAATTCACAATCTTACCTATCCCCAATAACCTTTGATGCTTTTGCTTCTCCAAAAATCTATTTCCCTCCAACTAACAAAACATTAAATGATCCCACGATAACAAAGTGTAAAGCTGGATGAACACAGCAGGCCAAGCAGCATCTCAGGAGCACAAAAGCTGACGCTTCGGGCCTAGATCCTTCATCAGAGAGGGGGATGGGGAGAGGGTACTGAAATAAATAGGGAGAGAAGGGGAGGCGGACTGAAGATGGATAAAGGAGAAGATAGGTGGAGAGGAGCGTATAGGTGGGGAGGGGATAGGTCAGTCCGGGGAGGATGGACAGGTCAAGGAAGCGGGATGAGGTTAGTAGGTGGGAAATGGAGGTGCGACTTGGGGTGGGAAGAGGGGATAGGTGAGTGGAAGAACAGGTTATGGAGGCGGGAACGAGCTGGGCTGGTTTTGGGATGCAATAGGGGGAGGGTCGAGTTGGGCTGGTTTTGGGATGCAGTGGGCGAAGGGGAGATTTTGAAACTTGTGAAGTCCACATTGATACCATTGGGCTGCTGGGTTCCCAAGCGGAATATGAGTTGCTGTTCCTGCAACCTTCGGGTGGCATCATTGTGGCACTGCAGGAGGGCCATGATGGATATGTCGTCTAAGGAATGGGAGGGGGAGTTCCCTCTGCTCGGTTTGCAATAAACAACTGCACGTCCCAGTCGCGAACCATTTTAGCTCCCCCTCCCATTCCTTAGACGACATGGGCCTCCTGCAGTGCCTCAATAATGCCCCCCGAAGGTTTCAGGAACAGCAAATCATATTCCACTCGGGAACCCTGCAGCCCAATGGTATCAATGTGGACTTCACAAGCTTCAAAATCTCCCCTTCCCCACTGCATCCCAAAACCAGCCCAGCTCATCCCCACCTCCCACTACATCACAAAACCACTCAACACATCCCTGCCTCCCTAATCTGTTCTTCCTCTCACCTATCCCCTCCTCCCACCTCAAGCCGCACCTCCATTTCCTACCTACTAACCTCATCCCACCTCCTTGACCTGCCCGTCCTCCCTGGACTGACCTATCCACTTCCCGCCTCCCCACCTATACTCTCCTCTCCACCTATCTTCTCCTCTTTCCATCTTCGGTCCGCCTCCCCCTCTCTCCCTATTTATTTCAGAACCTTCTCCCCATCTCCTTTTTCTGATGAAGGGTCTAGGCCCAAAACGTCAGCTTTTGTGCTCCTGAGATGTTGCTTGGCCTGCTGTGTTCATCCAGCTTTACACTTTGTTATCTTATATTAAATGATCCCACCTTTGGAGGCAGTGTTCCAAAGACACGCAGCCCTCTGAGAGAAAAAAAACCCTTCTCATCACTTTCTACAAAGGGTCTTTGCTCATTTTTAAACAGCGCCACCTTGTCTTGGACTTGCCCACAAGTAGAAATGTCCTCTCCACATCCACCTTGTCAAGATAGTTCAGGATCTTATATACTTCAGCCAAGTCACCCCTCGCTCTTCTAAATTCCAGTGGAAACAGACACAGCCTGTTTGACCTATTTTCATCAGCAACCTGCTCACTCTTGACATAAATCTAGTAAGCTTTCTCTGAACTGCATTCCATGCATTTATATCTTTCCTTAAATAAGGAGACAAAACTGTGTTAACCTCAGCTAAGACAAATGTGGAAACATATAATTTCCTGAGTTCTCCTGAGCCAAACTTAGAAAACAAAACAACCAGGCTTAGTACAAACTGATCACTGTCCAATGTCCTCTGTGGCAAGATATAGCTTAGTTGAAGAAATATTTGCCTTAATGATCTACCCACTACATTGATCATACGGGCTCAAATATAAAGGATTAAGCATCCTTGAAGAAAGAAAGTTTAAGCACAAATTACACTCCACAGTCTGTGGACTAAGTTTGGCTGATACTTTACTACAGTGCTGAGAGAGGAAATTCTAAAGTGAAACTGCTCAGGTGGATGTTAAAGATTTTCATTATAGAATTTGAACAAGAGCAAAAGAATACAGCAGTCTTTATTTTTTCTCCCCCACTAACAAACTGTTTCACTATTTTGCTCTCTGATTCATGCAATTACTCTTTGTAGGAGTTTGCTAATTAGTTGCTGTGGTTACATTCATGACCACAACCTACTGCTGCAAAAGCACTGCACTGACTTTGTGTCATGCTGAAGTCATGGAAGGTACTATACAAATGCAAGTTTTGTACTTTCCATGCAGCAAAGTTACAAAGTGCTGTAAAACTTGAACTCAATCGTTGGCAAAGAATCCCAAATATTTCCTCTGAAGTTCAGTCACAAACAAACACCATCAATGGTTCAATCAGGTAAGGTAATGCCATATGCCTTTCCCACTGATGCATTGGTATAGTTTGGCTGGGAGTCGAATGGCACAAAACAACAATAATAATTCCACATTTAAAATATGGGAGTATTTTATAAATAAATCCACAAATATAAAAAGTCCACTAGGAGCTGAAAATAAATACATATATTTGGACCCGTCAGAGTGCACGACTTCATTTTAAATTAAGTCCTCACGTCTAATTTGAAAATAAATACCTAAGGTGGAATACATTTTGAAAACCACTAGTGGAAGCTCTTTGTTCATTTAGGAATCAACAAGAAAACAACTTCCTTTAATACTACAGTCTGATGAGGGCAGGCTTCAGAGGAAGGCTGGAACTGCATATAATAACAGCTTTCAAATGTGTCGTACATCACTTCAAGTGAATCTCCTCTCAAAACGAGCACAAAGGAGCGAAGTGAAAGAGCTCAGCTTTCCTTTATCTTTCTGACATCCACTGTTTCAAGGCAGCATGTTGCGCTGAAATGCTTTGGGGATCAGTACTGCTGTTTTTCAGTGTGCACCATGTATTACCCACTGACTCTGCTTCATTTACAGGCTGCAAGAATGTCCACTATGACCTGGTCTTTCTGCTGGACACTTCCTACAGCGTGGGCAAGGAGAACTTTGAAAAAGTCAGGCAGTGGGTGGCCAACTTGGCAGGGACGTTTGATATTGGTCCAGATAAGACGAGAGTAGGGGTCGTAAGCTACAGTGACAAGCCTCACACAGAATTCACCTTAGGCACTTATCAGAACATAGAAGATATCCAGCAGGCTGCAGCAAGCATCAGGTACCGCCGAGGAAATACTGTAACTGGAGAGGCCATTGGCTATGTCACCTTGAACAGCTTCTCACAGCAAGCTGGCGGGAGACCCAATGACCCAAATATTCAGAAAGTGGCAATTCTTTTGACAGATGGCAGAAGTCAGGATGAAGTGTTGCCGAATGCCACATTGGCTCACTCTGCTGGCATCAGGCTGTTTGCTGTGGGTGTTGGTGATGCCCTTAAAGAAGAACTAGAGGAGATTGCCTCAGAACCCAAATCAGCTCACATGTTCCATGTTACTGACTTCAATGCCATAGACAAGATCCGAGGAGTATTGCGACAAAGGCTATGTCAAAGTAAGTGCTTACTGTTTGTCATATGGTGAAACCTGTTGGGAAAGAAGGTGTTACCTGGCTATTATGAAAAGCAGTTTAAATTCTTTTAATGTGTTAAGCTTCACGTGCCTGTGAACATTTGTTCTGCCATTTTAAACCAATGTTACTGCAACTACCCATGATTAAAAACAGCAATGTCAGAAGCCATTGCCCGAGCCCGTAAAACACCACATGATTGGGTAAGCAAGTGTTATTTTGGCACAGATTGTCAAATTGAGTCAATAATATGTGTGATTTTGTTGACCTTTTCTCAAGATTGGGTCTGAATTAAGTCTTAGCGGTGAGATGAGGAGTCAAATAGACGTTCCATTGCATTTTGCTCTGCTTTGGTTTTTGCAAGCTGTCAGCCGACGGGTGAGACTCCTTTGCGATGGCCAGGTACGTGGGAGTAATGTGAATTCAGCGTGACAGCAGTAGAATGAGAGAATGCTCCACTTTGATCTAAAAGAACTCCATAATGACTCGTTGTTCTGTGGAAACCCCAAAGGGCATCTTGGCATCTGGAGAAACCACCACATTCCTTTCCTCGTGGAAAGAAAACAAAAGTTTTTCAGAGACTTAACAGGTCTGACAGCATCTATGGAGAGAAAGTAAGATTAATATTTTGAGCCCAGTGACCGTTCTTCAGAACTGTTGGCAGATGCCACCAGACCTTCTGAGTTCCTCAGAAAATTTCTGCATTTTGTTTCAGATCTTCAGCATCCACAATACTTTGTTTCGCTTTAGCCATTTTTCCACAGAAGTTGCCAAGCTGGCATATCATACCTCCGATTGCATATTGAAGTAGCTTTCCACTTGGTTTGGGCAGCTGTGCACAACTGCCACTTAAAACCCTCCCTGAAATGTAAATCAGCCCATAAATTGGGTGCTCGAAATCTCCGCTGGAATCTCCTCAGCTGATCTTTCATGTGCCAGCTGAAATATACAGTGCAGGCAATTGAAAATCCCTTCATATGTGCTTTAGATGGTCTGCAACTTAAATCAAACATTGATAACTGGAAATTATAAATGAGTAGAAGCTTATTATCAGTGTTTGTTTAATTTGACAAGCTGAATTGCCTGAGTATCTGTGGATTTGAGAGGATGCCCAATAAGCACATGAAGTACAAATGACTGGAGGGACATGGTGATAGAATTAACTGATTTGGGTAGCAAGAGGTTATTGTGAAGTATGAACATGGTCTTAGACCATTTTGCTTGTTTCTATGCTATAACTTCAATACAATGTCCATCTGATAACCATCATATCAAGTTGTTAGACAGCCCCATTATGCCCATCTTTCTCCAAAGAAAGGATTCAATTCTCAGACTGGTGAATTATTTGTTTGCATTATTGTTCAATATTGATAGGGCATTTGTGTGAAAATTAGCCCATTTCATTTGTTGATGCTGTACAATTTTAATCTGCAACTCTTCAAACTATATGAAGATGAAGATTTTTTTTTGTACTGGATTTGATTTTGCTTTCATGAGTTGACCAGGTATGGATCCTGAAGCCTGGGATTAACTTTCACAGGATATTCCTTTGTGGCTACTCCCACTCTGGCTCTGTCACTTTGCCATAAGGCGGAGTGGAGGGAAAACTGACATAAGCAGGATTCATGCAGAAAGTATCTCCCAGTTATAGCAGCAGATCAGTTGAAACCCTGAAGCAATTAACCTCTGTGATTTTAATGCCTTTGGGTTGGGTTGGTTCTCAGAATGAGGCTTCAGTGGTGAACATATTAATGTCCTCACACTACTGAATTAGCAACTTACCAAAAAAAGAAGTATCATCGTGTCTAGCCCAGGAATAAGTGAGGTGATCCGTAATATTTCTGCCAATGGTTTATTTTAAGAGCTGCACACGCAAAGGGAAACTAATGACAGTTCTTTCCATTTTCACTGGATGAAAACATCTAATTATTCATGAAACTACCAAATGACTTGAAAGAAGTAATTAAAGAGCACCATTTTCATCTCCAGGGCAATAGCAAAGGCAGACCAACTATGAATCATTTTTGACTGAATGATGTCATGCACATGGCATCTGCCATTCTCACAATCCTGTGTTTTCATGTGGATTATCCATTCACCAGGTATTTTTCATAAGAAGAATATGGATTTGACTAAAGTATTTTGATCAAAACCGTGCCCCTTTCATTAATGGGTAAACTACTGAGACTGTGAGTATTCCAAATCCTCAGTTCTAATATGGTGTAGTAGAATGGTTACGCTGCATATCTTTGTATGATCCTAATATTGACCACTGTAAACCATAGGTCTGTGCCACTGTCTTGTTGTTGCTTAGACAACGCCTGAAAGCTGAGAATTTAAGAATGTCGAAAGAAAGAAAGAATGTGACACTAGCCTGCATCTGTTAATTTCATTGTTTTCGTCTGGTCTGGAGCTGCCTAGGAAACAACATGTTAGTAAAACTTTTACAACATTATAAACATAGTTAATCACATTATGAATAGGAAATAATTCAAAAAACATTTTCAGTTTAGAAGACCATCTGGCCCACACTGTCTCTTTTGAAGTGCAATCTTATACCATTTGGGAGTGTTACAGTGGCCCAGCAGCTAGCCCTGCTGTTTCACAGCATCAGGGACCCAAGTTCAATTCTACCCTCGGGCAACTGTCTGTGTGGAGTTTACATGTTATCTTTGTGTCTGCGTGGGCTTTCTCCAAGTGCTCCGGTTTCCTCCCATAGTCCGCAGATGTGCAGGGAAGGTGGATTGGCCATGCTAAATTGCCCACAATGTGCAGGCTAGGTGAATTAGCCATCAGAAATGTAAGGCTATAGGATAGGAGGGTTGGAATATAAAAGCAGCGATGTGCTTCTGAGGCTTTATAAAGCTCTAGTTAGGCCCCATTTAGAATACTGTGTCCAATTTTGGGCCCCACACCTCATACTAGCCCTGGAGCGTGTCCAGCGGAGATTCACATGGATGATCCCTGGAATGGTAGGTTTAAAGTGTGATGAACGGCTAAGGATCCTGGGATTGTATTCATTAGAGTTTAGAAGGTTGAGGGGAGATCAAATAGAAACGTACAAGATAATGTATGGCTTAGACGGGGTGGACGCTAGGAAGTTGTTTCCGTTAGGCGGGGAGACTAGGACCCGTGGGCACAGCCTTAAAATTAGAGGGGGTTAATTTAAAACAGAAATGAGACGACATTTCTTCAGCCAGAGAGTGGTGGGCCTGTGGAATTCATTGCCACAGAGTGCAGTGGAGGCCGGGATGTTAGATGCCTTCAAGGCAGAGATTGACAAATTCTTGATCTCAGAAGGAATCAAGGGCTACAGGGAGAGTGCAGGGAAGTGGTGTTGAAATGCCCATCAGCCATGATTTCAATGGTGGAGTGGACTTGATGGGCCAAATGGCCTTACTTCCACTCCTATGTCTTATGGTCTTATGGTCTTGGGATTGGCAGGGGGGAGGTTTGGATCTGGGTGGGATGCTCTTCAGAGAGTCAGCATGGACTCAATGGACCAAATGGCCTACTTCCAGGGATTTGATGATTCTTTCCCATGCTGTCTGCAGTTATGCTTCTTATTATCCCTTAAAATGATTTAAAAAGTGAATTAACCGGCTTGATTACTCCATTCTCTAGTAGCTTCCTGTGTAACGTCTGATCTCTTACTTCACTTTTTCAGTGACCAGTTTCAATTGATGACCACTCATAAATGACTCCTTAATCAGAAGCAATGGGTTTCCTTATTCACTTTGTCAAACTTCCATTTTAATTTAAAAAATACACCCCTTCCATTGATTTACTTTCCAATATTGCTGAACCAGTGAAGCTTATTCATGTTTCATAAGTCTGCCTTCTCATCCATAGCGTTTTGATTCGGTTCTGAGATATGAGTGCGATGGGCAAGGTCATAATTATTGCCCACCTCCATTGTCCTGATTTTGCTTTAAGTGATGCAGACCTTGTTATAATACAGATGCCACGATGGCCTTCCACAGGGATTTCCAGTAAATGAAAACCAAAAGAACTGTGGATGTTGTAATTTAGAAACAAAAACAGAAATTGCTGGAAAAGCTCAGCAGGTCTGGCAGCATCTGCGGAGGGAAATCAGTTTTAATGTTTTGGGTCAAGTCACCCTTCCTCAGAACTGTTCTGGCCACCTTTACAGATTTACAGCACCTGCAGTTCTTTCGGTTTAGATTTGGAAACTCTTAATTTGGCTTTGCGTATTTTCTTTGGTATCTAGATTTGTCTCTTTAAGAGAGAGAGGGATATGCTTCATTAAACGTTATGGCATCAGAACTAATGATTTTCCTCCTTTATAAGCAGCCAGGAGCTAAGATGATTTGCTGATTTAAGCCCTTCTATTCTAATGTTTGGTTATGGGGGCTGCAGGGAAGGTGTTGGTGGTAAAGAGGTGAGAGAAGATAGAGTTAACAAGGTGTAGAGCTGGATGAACACAGCAGGCCAAGCAGCATCAGAGGAGCAGGAAAGCTGACGTTTCAGGTCTGGACGCTTCTTCAGAAACCCAGAAGATAACTGGTTATACAAATTTTCCAAGGTTGTTGAAGCTACAAATTTGGGCACACTAAATGGAATTTGAAAATTGACTCCTGACTGTAAAAGTATTACTTATGCTTTTAAAACAAACAAAAAATTGACTCAAGATATATTAAGTAAGCTGAATATCTGGACTTGGTAATCTTTACGTTGTGAATGACTGCTTACTAATTTAGTGCTGAGTGCTATAGGCTTCATGTCTGTCAGCAGTTAAAGGCACAGACATTACTGAGCTGCACTGATTAGAATGGACAATGTTTCATGAGTGATTTCAAGGTATGTTCATGCATGTGTGAGATTGGCAGAGACCACTGAAGCGAACAGTAATTGCAGATGAGTGGACAAAGCTACATTCCAACTGAACTCAGCCAAACTTGTTTTTTTTAGGGAAAGTCACTTCTGAAATTCGACAACTGGATTCTGACAGATAACTGCAGCATTTTCAAAGCTGCCAAAATTTCCTGTTCAAATTCCTGAACATTTCAAATATTCAGTGACCTTCTATGAAAATAAAACTGTTCATTTAGCCTTCCTTGTCTTCTACGAATATATTTAATAGAATCCCCACAGTATGGAAACAGGCCCTTCAGCCCAACAAGCCCACACCAATGCTCGAAGTATCCCACCCAGACCCCACCAGGCAATTCACCTGGCCTGCACATAGATACAGGAAAAACATGCAAACTCGACACAGACATTCACCCAAGGGTGTAATTAAACTCAGGTCCCTGATGCTTTGAGGCAGCAGTGCTAACCACTGAGCCACCATGCCACCCATGTTTGAAAGGGAAAAGAGCAGGGCTGAGAATTTTTGCTACTGAATTATCATTTAATCAATACACACCATACTGCCACTAGCCATCAATCTATGCTATTCAACTATTGGGCATTAGAATGACAGGACTTCGTAATATAATGAATTTCTAGACTAAGTGCGAATCGGAATGAGTTTGATGATTGACTCTCACCACAAGGCCAAGAGAGTTTTGTTGCTCCATCTTACCTCACTGCATTAATTGGCAGTTCAGTCCTTACCACATGCGATATCCACCACATCTTACTAACGTGGCATTCTTGCAACAACTTGCCACTCACTAGAAATCCTGGAATTGAATGGCGCTCAAAATTTCCATCAGCACCATCTTTAAAAGTCCTTTGTGCACATTGTCAATGCGGAGCTGCTTTGCACTGTTCCCAACATTTGCCCAGACATGACAAACAGGTAGAAGTTAATCCACTGTTTTACGGGCCTTCATTGGATGTTAATGGATTGGAAATGTACCATGATTGGAAATGTACCAAGGCTGACACATGTCTGATGCCAATGTCTATGAATGTGAAATGCATGTGGCTGCCGCCTCTGGAGTGACCCCAAAATGTTGTCATCTGGTGCCCAGTGCAGTTTTTTGGATCAAGCAGCAAGTCCACTTTGTCAAGAACCTGCTCTGGTTTCCCATATCGAGTTTTCCTGGTGGCTGCTTTGTATGGCAGGTCAAGTAAGATTGCAACGCCCCTGTCAGTTTTTAAGTAACACCCAGGGTCACTTAGGAACTCGACACCACCTCGAAAGTATCTTTGATGACAAACAGTGCTTTTTACAGTCTCAGTGTGGAAAGACCCATGGTAGAGAGTAGCATTGCCAGAACACATGAGTGGGCAGAAGTGGGACAACTAACAGTTTGAGGATCATGTGGGAAGGCTATATCATCTTGGGGTTGCGGTGAATATCTCCATGCATATGGAACATATGACAAAGGATGAATTCCTTGCACCCCTACCCTCCATCCCACTTTTTCACTTCAAATTGTGAAAAAATACATATGTCACTGTTGACTGACTGCAGAGATCAATAATGTTGTGGTATGGGCAGTGTTAAATTCAAATCAGTTTGTCTGTTTAGAAGGCCAATTCGCCAATCACTTGGTTATTCATTGGACTAGCCATGCAAATACTGTGGTACAAGACCAGCTC
Source organism: Stegostoma tigrinum (assembly GCF_030684315.1). Classification (NCBI taxonomy): domain Eukaryota; kingdom Metazoa; phylum Chordata; class Chondrichthyes; order Orectolobiformes; family Stegostomatidae; genus Stegostoma; species Stegostoma tigrinum. The sequence continues at coordinate 106,333,050 of NC_081358.1, read as the reverse complement.
AAAGGCTAGCAATCCTGCAGTGAATAACTCACTTGCTGACTTTGCAAATCTTATATACTATCTACAAGAGACACACTAGGAGTAGGATGGAATATTCCCTGCTAGCATGGATAAGTGCAGCATCAACAACACAAGAAAATTTAAACCACACTGGACGAAGCCTCTCTGATGAAGGGTCTAGGCCCGAAACGTCAGCTTTTGTGCTCCTGAGATGCTGCTGGGCCTGCTGTGTTCATCCAGCCTCACATTTTATTATCTTGGATTCTCCAGCATCTGCAGTTCCCATTATCACTGGACGAAGCAGCCCATTTAATTAATACCACATCCACAAACATCCACCACCAATACTCAGTAACAGCAGTATGTATGATCTGTAAGATACACTGTTGGAATTCATCAATGCTTCTTAGGCAGCACCTTCCAAAACCACAACCACTATCATGAACCTGCAAATTCTTTACTAAATGACCCACTTTCTTGACTTGGAAAAATATCATTTTTTCTTCATTGTGAGTGGGTCAGAACCTTGCAACTCCCTCCTTAATGACATTGTGAGTTGACCTGCATCAAAATGGACGGCAACTGTCCAAGAAGGGAGCTAACTGCTAACTTTGCAAGGGCAACTAGGAAGCGGAGTGCTGGACCAGTCAGCCAAGCCTACACCCTATAAGTGAATAAAGAAAAGCTCAATTGCTCATTTATGACTTTTTTTTTGAAAGGCAGATGGTAACTAAAGTGTTGTGAACAGATGTAATTGTGCTCGATTTTATGCACATGTAGGATGACAACTGTACCAATTTGCAAATACAAAATTGCAGCTATGAACAATGGGATTAAAAAAACTTACAGTGGGGTGATGTGATGTGTATATTTTGTGAGGAAAGTGGAATGTGAAGTTATACACAAAAGAAAGATGTTGAACAAAAAGCTTAAAAGTGTTCAGGTGTAGAATTCCTTTGAAATGTGACAGTATAGAGATATGGCCATAAAATATTTCAATAATATTTTGGGTTTGTATGTCCGGGTTTTGCCAACAGCAAGTGGCAATGGTAAAAGCAAAAGGTTGATTGAAATTAGAGAATATTGATTGATTGATTGATTACTATGTGTACCAGATTACAGCGAAAAACTTTGTTCAGATGCAGTACAGGCAGGTCATATGAAGCAAGGATGTACGGATTAAAGTTTGTAAAAACCTCTGACAGAGGCGTACAGGTTACATTGCACAGGGTGTGCACAAGGCAAGATCAATGTCAGCAAGATGGTAACTTTTACAGATTTAGAATTTACGTTTAAAAGTGTAGAATGGTTATAAGAAATGTTAGAGTTAGGTCTGCTGTAGGAATCCCCCCACGAGCCACACAGTGTCAATGCCATCTTGAATCCAAACAGTGGGCAATTTTGCTAACACTACTACGGAAAGATATTAAAGCTATGGAGGGAATGGAGTGTAGATTCACCAGAATGACAACAGGCTGGAAATCCAGTCAGTTGCTGATCTAATTGAAAGGTCCGAGAAAGTATCAACGACTCAACTTGTGGACCCATTGACAAGGTGCACGACTGTAACTTAGATCATTCCAACTGTACCTTTCTCAGCATTGACCTCTACCATCCAGAAGGACAAGGAAAGTAAACTCATTGGAACAACATTGTTCTGACTTGAATGTATATTATTGTTCCATCTGTCTGTACACTTGAAATCCCTAACAAAAACAGAAATTACTGGAATAAGCACAGCAGGTCTGGCAGCAACTGTGGAGATAAAGCAGAGCTAACTTTTTGGGTCTGATGATCACCATTATTTTCAGGCTGACATTTTTTCAAAAAAAAGTTGTGGTTTCTTAAACTAATTACTTTAATTATTTGAACATACAATTGACAAAGTTTGTATTATTTAAGTTAGTGTTGAATATAATTCTACTTCCTGGCCCTTAATCTTCAATGTTGGATTTAGCATTGGCAAAACTAATTCTAGTGAATGCCAGTGACTAGAGCTCAGGCTGTGGAAGAAGCAAAAGGTCTTTTTTTTTTATGCTAGTTAAAGACAGGTTTCACAATTTAGGAATGGATGCCATGTATGATTTATTGATCACAATTAATAGGCCTTAATGGTTCTATTACTGAACTAATTATAAAGAACTCTGGACAAATGTTTGAAAGACATATGGTTAAATATCCCCACCTAATTTAAGTTTCGTTAGTTTAATAAGTCCAGAGTTAAAAGCTAGTGACAGTAATGGCATAATGCAATTACTTGATTCTTGTAAAAACGATCAGGTTTTCTCATTTAGAGAAGAAAATTGACCATCGTTATGTGGTGTGTCCTATATTTGATGCCATGACCCACATGATTGATTCTTAATTTCCCTCTGAAATAACCTAACAAGAATTTTAGTTGGTTAAAAACATGTATAAATGATGGCCTTGCCTGTCGTGCCCATATTCTACGAATTAATAAAATATGAATTTACGATTCTACAAACAAATGAAGTTGGTTATCAGATTTGGGTTCCTTCAAATGTTTCTTCATCCTCTTCCCTTGAAGGAGTCAATTTATGCTGTATCATCATCCATGGAACAGCCTCAAACAAGGAATCATTCTTAATGAGGCCTTACATTAGGTGTCAATAGAGCTTGGAGAGTTCCATGACTGAACCCAATCTTGTTCCTGCATAATTTCTGCACACATACAAATTCTAGCAAAAATCAATCATCATCAGTTGTCAGGATCACTCAAATCCTGGGAAGGAAAGCCAGTGATGGAGTGCTAACTTCAGCTGATCGCTTCATTTCAATTGATTAACAACAAACTTTATATATGTCTCCCTCTCTCCTTTGGATTACATGAATTAAAACATGAATTTTGGGCCCCACATCTCAGGAAAGACATACTAGCCCTGGAGCGTGTCCAGCAGAGATTCACATGGATGATCCCTGGAATGGTAGGTTTAACGTATGATGAACGGCTAAGGATCCTGAGATTGTACTCATTAGAGTTCAGAAGGTTGAGGGGAGATCTCATAGAAACTTACAAGATAATGTATGGTTTAGAAGGGGTGGACGCTAGGAAGTTATTTCCATTAGGCGGGCAGACTAGGACCCGTGAGCACAGCCTTAAAATTAGAGGGGTTAAATTTAACACTGAAATGAGACGACATTTCTTCAGCGAGAGAGTGGTGGGCTTGTGGAATTCATTGCCGCAGAATGCAGTGGAGGCTGGGACGTTGGATGCCTTCAAGGCAGAGATTGTCAAATTCTTGATCTCAGAAGGAATCAAGGGCTACGGGGAGAGTGCAGGGAAGTGGTGTTGAAATGCCCATCAGCCATGATTTAAATGGCGGAGTGGACTTGATGGGCTGAATGGCCTTACTTCCACTCCTATGTCTTATGGCCTTATGGTCTAAATCACTATACAAGGTGGAAAATATAGAACACAGAACTCAGAGCATAGAACAGTACAGCACAAAAACTGTGTGCAATTCTAAACTAATTCCATCTGTCTGCAAATGGTCCGTAAACCTCTATTCCCCATCAGTTTATGTGTTTGACTAAATGCTTCATAGATGTTGCTATCATATCTGCTTCTGCCACCCCCCCCCCCTCCCCCGCCCCGGTAGAACATATCAGGAAACTACCATGCTCTGTTGTTAAAAACTTGGCTCACACATCTCCTTTAAACTCTCCCCTCTCCTCCCAATTTAAACTTATGCCCCTTATGATTTGATAATTCCAGCTTGGAAAAAAGACTCCAAATATCCAATCTATCCAAGCCTCTCAATTTTCTATACTTCTATCAGCTCACACCTCAGTCTCTGATGTACTAGTGCAAACAATCCAAGTTTTTCCAAGCTCTCCATATAGCTAACACACTCCAATCAACACAGCATCCTAGCACACCATCCAAAGCCTCCACATCCTTCATATATTGTGACAACGACAACTGCACACAACACTTCAAGTGTAGCCGAACTAAAGTTTTATACAACTACAGCATTACTTGACAATTTTTAGGTTCAGTAACCCAACTAATGAAGGCAAGCATGTTGAATGCCTTCCTTACCACCAATTCCATTTGTGTTTCCACTTTCATGGAGCTATGGACTTTACCCTAAAATTCGTCTCTACGTCAATGCTCCTGAGGGCCCTACCATTTACTATATCATTTCCTCTTGCATTTTGCCTTCCAAATGCATTAACTCATCCCTGTCCAGATAAAACTTTATCTGCTATTTCTCCATCTAACTTTTCAACTGATCTGTATCCTGCTGCATTCTTTGATAACCTTCCTCATATTCCACAATTCCTTCAATGGTCACATTGCCTGCAAACTTGTAAATCAGAGAAAGTAAGCTTTCTTTCACATCCATATATTGCATATATATACATATGGTGTGTGTGTGTGTGTTCGCGCACGTGTCCACGTATATATACCCGTACAACACAGGTCCTATCACTGATCAGTACAGAATACCACTGGTCACAGAATAACACCCCTCAAAGCCAATTTTGTATCTAACATACCAACTTACCATGGATACCATATGATTTAATCTTCTCAATCAGCCTACCCTGAGGGACTTCATTAAATCCTTTGATAAAGTTCATGTAGACAATATCCACTGCCCTACTCTCAATCATCTTCATCACTTGCTCAAAAATCTCAGTCAGATTTGTGAGACAACACCTTCCCTGCACAACGTTATCCTTAATACGTCTATTCTTTTCAAACGTGAGTAAACCCTGTTCCTCAGAATCTTCTCAATAATTTCCCCATCTCTGATGTAACACTCACTGGCTTCTCATTTCCTGGATTATCCCTGCTGCCGTTCTCATACAGAGGAATAATATTGGCTATTCTCCAATCTTCTGTGACCTTACCATGACTAAAGAGTTTACAAAGATGTATGTTAAGGCCCCAGAAACGCCTCCTTCATGAATAGATTCTGGAACTTATTCACTTTAATGTTTTTCAACATAGATGCCAAGCAAGAAAAATAATTTAGAATGGCCAATGCAGGACAGACGAAAGATAGGATCAGATTAAACAAAATTGCACAGGTGGTCTGGAATGAGGCATCTGAATACAATAAGGGTGTTAAGTAAGGAGGATGAATTTTAAGTGTGTGAGAGATTCTCTGACAATGGGGCAGGGAGAAAAAACCAATGGGTGGAATCTTCCCAGCCCTTGAAATGACATGGCCATGGTGAGAAAAGTTGGGAAAATCAAAAGAGGTGTCCAGCAAGGAACCTCTTGACATCAAGAGCAAAAAATTCCATTTTGAGCTTCATAGCACTCTTACAGCACATCTATTCTTCTGTACTTCAATGCTGTAATTTGGCACTCCTCATTGCGTTGTTACTGCAAGGAAATGGTACACAGCTCATGGTTTTAACCAGGGTGCACTTAATGGACCCTTGCTTGCACTCTTAGTGCCCACTCATTATGTGCCTGCCATGCTTGCAGCAGCCCTGTTTTACCTGGCCTTCCCTTTTTTGACTTTGTCCCCTCAGCCAGAGTTAACAGGCTCACAGTGCTTTCACCTTATCTTACCATACCTTTTAGAGGAGTGACAAAATTAGGCAGCTTGCGTGATTGTCAGCAGTCATCAGTGAACTTAGCAAACATGATGCTGGAGGGCACTTTGCTACATCAATCTAACGTCTACACCAGGAGCCAACCACACAACCCACTAAATGCACTGCATATGCATAAAAAAAAGACCATGTCTCAAAAGTGTAAGGGCAATGCTAAGGGCAAGCCAAGGAAGATACCCTTCAGGCAGGGGCAGTAAGTCAAGGGCACCATCCAATATCAGCCCAGCGACTCAAGCATAGTCAGTCAATCAGGTTATAGTTGGGATCCTCTCCTGGCAGGGGATAAGGAGCAGAATTTCAGGCACCACAGCATCTATCTCATCTCTTTCTGCCTTACTACGGGCTCTATTTTCCTGGACTAAGTCAAAGAGAGTGATTGAGTAAGATGAAAGAGATTGGCACTTGTATTCGCGCTGGTGCAATAAGCTAATGAGATGTCTGCAGTGAGTGAGTAGGCAACACAGAGGCTATTCAGGATTAGTAGCCTGGGGCTAGATTGAGAGCAAGAGAGGAAGACGTTGCATGTGATGGTAAGCATGATGGAGGTGTGGGTCGTAGCAGAGATAGAGTGACAATGAGATAACTCATACAGGATGATGACACTGATCCTGATCATTGACCTACTTGCAGCATTGCTGGCCATTCCTCTGCAGGGTAGAGGTTGCATTGGCCCAAGCAGCAAACACAGAACAAACTTATGTTGTGTCTTATGCCAGTATTGAGGGAACTAAATGGCCCTCCACTACACCATTCATCCTCTAGGACCTCAAATCCCTGTCTACAAAGTAAGACACAAATACCCCTTATATGTCATATCTGGAAAAATATCATAAACCACGCAGGAAGCTCTGGACTGAAACTTCTTGACTGAGCACACAAAAGTGTTTTAAATACAGCACCGTTGTTTGAAAACCCAGAATATCATGCCATTGGTCAGTATTTCTGGCCACTGTGACTGGGAGCATCAGGCTAGCATTGGGTGAGTATGGTTTCCATAGGAATGCGGTACATAGTTAATGAGGCGGGTTTGGGACAATGGCAAGAGAAAACTCACTGGATGCCTTCCATGAAATTCAATAAAAATGGCATGGCCAATTTCAGGTATGATTCAGCCTAATAATCTCCAGACAAAAAAGTAAAGGACTTAGATAGAGATTTATGGCTAGAAAGGATTGCCATGCAAGTGTGCAGGGAGAATGTTTACTGATTAGAAGATTAATGAAAGAGATCTTAAAGTCAATTATCTGCAGTCAGTAATTAGAGAGGGAATGAGCCAAGCACATCTAGATTTTCTGAAGAATAGTGGAAGTAACACCAACAAAAAGAATACTTGTGAAGCCAGTGAAATAATGATGGAATAGTTAAGGGTTTTAAAAATGGAAGGAGAAAAATATGCACATTGCAAATACAAATGGAATAAAGCAAACTGGACAAGAACTTGATGTAAAATGTTCAGTTCAGGATTAAAGACGATATTATCATTACGTAGCACAATATCCAATCTAAGAGAACAGTCTAAGTAGCTAATGGAGTTAGAATCAAGAGTATGTAGAGATCAAAGTTTAGTACTTAGATACTGTTGTCAAGGAAGAAGCAGAGTTCTTTTCTGAAACACAGACCTCTGAGAGACCTAAATTTATTATCTTGTTTTTGTGTGTCACATGGCATCTTCTTGATCAGTTAAATATCCCATTATAACTTCTGTAATGTTGTGGAACACTTCTGTTATGCTATGACCTTCAATACAATTCAAATTACTTTTGTCACCAAACAGAGAAACTCACTGTCACACTGAAAGTAGTCCAAGCACATCATTTAGAAACTACATCAAATGGTTTCCGTTGAAGAGTCACTGTCTGACACTAACATGATTGATTGGGGTGCCCCTCAGGGTTCTGCAATGAGATCATTACAGTTCCCACACCATATTAATGGGCAGCAACATGTCTGTACTGCACAAAACTTACTTTCATCTGCCTCCGAAGCAGTTCCACTCCAACCATGAGCATATCAAAAGAACGGGAAAGGTTTTAACAGGTTCAGAATATAAATAAAGAATGATAAAAAGAATATTCAGTGAGTGAGAACGCCACCTACTCCTATCTGAACTTGTAGGAACATTCAGATATAGGAACACAAATAGATTAAGCTCCTCAATCAAAAACTGGCAAGTGATCAGACTGATGTGTATCTTAAATTCAGTTACTGGCCTTGATTCTGAATTCCTTTTCCGGCCTGAAAATGGAGAGATGCCATTAAAGAAAACTGAACTGTGAACTCTTGTAGTATCAGAGATAATGGGAACTGCAGATGCTGGAGAATTCCAAGATAATAAAATGTGAGGCTGGATGAACACAGCAGGCCAAGCAGCACCTCAGGAGCACAAAAGCTGACGTTTCGGGCCTAGACCCTTCATCAGAGAGGGAGATGGGGTGAGGGTTCTGGAATAAATAGGGAGAGAGGGGGAGGCAGCAGACCGAAGATGGAGAGAAAAGAAGATAGGTGGAGAGGAGAGTATAGGTGGGGAGGTAGGGAGGGGATAGGTCAGTCCAGGGAAGACGTCCATCCCCTATTCCCAATTCCTCCGCCTCCACCGCATCTGCTCCCACGATAAGACATTCCACTCCCGCACATCCCAGATGTCCAAGTTCTTCAAGGACCGCAACTTTCCCCCCACAGTGATCGGGAACGCCCTTGACCACGTCTCCCGTATTTCCCGCAACACATCCCTCACACCCCGCCCCCGCCACAACTGCCCAAAGAGGATCCCCCTCGTTCTCACACACCACCCCACCAACCTCCGGATACAACGCATCATCCTCCGACACTTCCGCCATCTACAATCCGACCCCACCACCCAAGACATTTTTCCATCCCCACCCCTGTCTGCTTTCCGGAGAGACCACTCTCTCCGTGACTCCCTTGTTCGCTCCACACTGCCCTCCAACCCCACCACACCCGGCACCTTCCCCTGCAACCGCAGGAAATGCTACACTTGCCCCCACACCTCCTCCCTCACCCCCATCCCAGGCCCCAAGATGACATTCCACATTAAGCAGAGGTTCACCTGCACATCTGCCAATGTGGTATACTGCATCCACTGTACCCAGTGTGGCTTCCTCTACATTGGGGAAACCAAGCGGAGGCTTGGGGACCGCTTTGCAGAACACCTCTGCTCAGTTCGCAACAAACAACTGCACCTCCCAGTCGCAAACCATTTCCACTCCCCCTCCCATTCTTTAGATGACATGTCCATCATGGGCCTCCTGCAGTGCCACAATGATGCCACCCGAAGGTTGCAGGAACAGCAACTCATATTCCGCCTGGGAACCCTGCAGCCTAATGGTATCAATGTGGACTTCACCAGTTTCAAAATCTTCCCTTCCCCCACCGCATCCCTAAACCAGCCCAGTTCGTCCCCTCCCCCCACAGCACCACACAACCAGCCCAGCTCTTCCCCACCACCCACTGCATCCCAAAACCAGTCCAACCTGTCTCTGCCTCCCTAACCTGTTCTTCCTCTCACCCATCCCTTCCTCCCACACCAAGCCGCACCCCCATCTACCTACTAACCTCATCCCACCTCCTTGACCTGTCCGTCTTCCCTGGACTGACCTACCCCCTCCCTACCTCCCCACCTATACTCTCCTCTCCACCTATCTTCTTTTCTCTCCATCTTCGGTCCGCCTCCCCCTCTCTCCCTATTTATTCCAGAACCCTCACCCCATCCCCCTCTCTGATGAAGCGTCTAGGCCCGAAACGTCAGCTTTTGTGCTCCTGAGGTGCTGCTTGGCCTGCTGTGTTCATCCAGCCTCAAATTTTATTATCTTGTGAACTCTTGTAGGTTGTGTAGCAGATTGTGGACTGTTTGAAAGAAAGGCTGTTCTGGGTGGAAGGCATGTCTGTGTTTTACCCTTCAGGGAATACACAAGGAAGAAATTTTTAAAACAATGCACTGCAATCCCTGGTGTCCACGTGGAGTGCTGGCCTCATTATGTGCGAAATTGTGATTCGGGTTGCACTGTACTGAACTGTGCTGTGAAGGGACCCCATTGAGGGTTTCCATTTAGACAATCTTGCATGCTCTGACTGCTGAAAGCAAGTTGCTCGCAAAGTCACTGTTAGAAACTGGACAATCCCCTTTCAGCCAATTGCACACCCAAGAAGCTGCAAATAGCTACACAACTGCCAAAGGCACCAATACTTAAATTAATATGTGACAGCTGCACTGTTTCACAACCTATTCATCAAAGACAAGCTAGAATCTGATTTTTTATTTACTTTTACTTCTTGCAGTCATTGCTAAACTGTGTATTTGTGGCACATTTTGCAATGTTTTTAGTTGCGCATAAACTCCTGCTTTCTTTAACTCAAGAATTTGGTATATAAACAACATCCATGGGGTCAGGGATCCTTAGATTCATGGAATCACATGATAAGAAGAGGCCCTTTGGCCCATTGAGTCTGTACCGCCAAACATAGACTATTCCGGACACTTGTAACACTTTCACTTGCCAGGCTCACGCCCTGAACATTGTGACACTTCAAGTGCTCACCCAAGTACTTTTTAAAGGTCGTGTGGTTTCCCACCTCAACTACCCTCCCAGACAGTGCATTCATCTTTGGGTAAAGAAAAAGGTTTTCTGCAAACCCCTCTAAATACCCTACCTGCCACTTCAAAATTCTGCCCCAGGCTATTGACCCTTCTACTAAGGGGAACAGCCATTTTCTGTTCACTCTTCCATGTCCCTTGTAATCTTATATGACTCAATCTGTCCATCTACAGCCATTTCTGCTCCAAAGAAAGCATTTCCAGGTTATCCATCCTCTCCTCGTACCTGAAAAGCTCCATCTCAGGCAACATCCAGGTAAATCTCCTTTGCAATCCCTCCAGTGCAATTACATGCTTCCTACAGTGTGGTGACCAAAACAGCTCATAGTATTCCACCTGTGACTTAACCAAAGTTCAAGACAACTCCAACATTGTCTGTCTACTCTTGTCATCAGTTCCAGGACTGATAAAGGCAAATGTCCCAAATGCTTTCCTAAACATTTCTAGTTGCCCCCTTTAGAACTAAGTGACTGAGCGGCTTGTGATGTCGTATCAGAAATCATTTTATGGTCAATCATGTTGGTGTCTTTATGGGTGAGGCTACAGAAAAATCTTCTGATAAACATTATTGGTTGTGCTTTTACTCCAACATTGCAGCTTTGTGGTCACTTTTAACAACATATACAACTTTTTTTTTAATTTCAAGGTATTTAAAAGCCAAATTTAAAGTCTCATTCTAACATGATGGGGTAGTAACTCAGGTCTGATCTATTATATATCCATCATACATGCCAATAATTCTCATTTCTATTGCATTTAATCTTGCTCCCCATCAAAAATGAAAGATTATACTCTTAGTATCAACATTATTATTTTATGTAAAACTTCCTTTCTTTTTCATCTGGATAGCAATTGAAGAGAAAATAATTTTACATTATTACTTCCATCTTAAACTAATTGATATTTGTTATATTAGTGTACATTGCCATTAAGTATACATGGGGGAGAAGAGCACTGGAATACATTGAGACTAAGAATGGGATGTGGAAAAGAAGCGAGAGGCAGGAGAATTACAGTGATATGGACAGGACGGTGTGAAGTATGGCTGGCTTATAGGGATGGTTAAGAGAGCAGCAAAATCAGAAAGTAAAGGAAGTTACAATTAAATACATTTTTCACCCCCAGGGTGTTGAGATTAATAACTTTTGATGATGTTTACAATGAAACTGCAACACTGATCCAACCTATCCCCAGGCAAGATTCTCCAATTTGTTATGATTCTGGATGGAATGGTGACAAATGGTTATGTTCCTGGGTGAGGACAAACAAACTATTTCTGCTCCTTTGCACAACCTCACTTTCTTGGTTGTTCATGAAAGCATAATTTAAGAATACCAAGTTGACCAAAGCTGGTGGAATTTTCTGAGGTGCTGACCAAGTGCTTGGATGGGGGTAATGCAGCTGATGTTGTTTATATGGATTTCATCAAGGCCTTGACAAGGTCCTAGATAGGGAAAGTAATAAAGAAGGTAAAAGCTCATGGGATCCCAAGTAAATTGACAAGGTGGATCCAAAAATGGCTTGATAGGAGAGTGAGGGTCGTGGTAGAAAGCTGTTTGACCAATTGGAGTCTGGCATGCAATGGCATACCAAAGGGATCAGTGCTTTATCCCTGATTGTTTGGAATAGTCAAAAAGAATGTAGATGTGAATGTGGGAAGGATGATATGTAAGTTTACAGATGATTAAAAGATTAGCCGGTTGGTTGACAGTGAGGAGGAAGGTGATAGCTTACATGAAGATATAAATGGATTGGTTAAATGGACAGATCAGTGGCAGATGCAATATTACCCTTGTAAATGTGGGGTGATGCACTTTGGAAGAAGGAACAAGACAAGCAAGTACTCAATAAATGGCAAGACACTAGGAGGCTAAGCAGAACAGAAGGATCTTGGGTGCTTGTTCACAGATCCTTGAAGGTGCCAGGACAGGTTATTAGGTTAGTGTTACCGAAACCTAAGAATGAATAAAGCAGTGATAGAAATATCACAGGTCTTAAAGTGTTGCACCTTTGATAGCTATTTTTGAAATTAGAAGGTGACAATGCTGTTTCTACAGCAAGGTTTGTCCACTGAGAAACATATAAAGTCCTCACACCACCCTATCAAATATTTCGTAAATCATTACAGAAACTTCAAAAAGTGTTCCTTAAAAAGATATGAACAAAACTTTGAGTAACCAGTGATAATATGTTTATTGCCTTTATATTAGCATATAGCCATTTTTTATGAAAACTGTTTTGCAGTTTTTAACCTAACTCAAAGAGCGTCATTATATGTCTACTTTTTCACTGTCAGAAGAACAAGAGAGAAGTCATTCTAATTCATTTAACAACGGTTCATAGTTAACACAGTTGTGGATAACCTCTACACAACAGAGGTTGTGTATCTCAAGTAATATCCTGGCTCGTAGCAATGAAGGTTCATTAGTGGCTTAGATTTGTGGCATGCATTTTGAGAGAAAAATATCAGAAATAAAGCCTTGAAAATATAAGAACACATATCCTTTGAATAAATAATCCATATTTGAAACAATTCCAATTGAAACTTCAACAACGAAATTTGGAAAATGAAGTTGTTGATAAAGCTCAGCAATCCAGCAGCATCTGTGAAGAAAAACCAGAGTTGACATTTCGATCCAGAGACCATTCCTCAGAACTGATGGTAGCTCGGTAAGTGTCGGGTAAAATGCAGAAAATTGGGCGTGGAGAAGGAGTAAGCGGTAAATGATAGGTTAGGATAGAGCCCAAACAGAGAGAATAACAGTTGTACAGACAAAGGAGTTGATAACAATCTGGCTAGGAGAGTGAATGTGGACTCTTTGTGACTAACAATAGGTAGGGTGTAGTGGCAGGCTATGTGATAACAAGGCCTGGTATGTGGGGTGGAGGTCCTAGGACATGGCAGCGTTCAGGCCCTAAAGTTATTGAACTCAATATTGAGTCCGGAGGGCTGCAGGGTCCCCAAGTGGAAAATGAGATGCTGTTCTTCCAGTTTGTATGGAGCTTCACTGGAACACTGCAGTCAGCCTGAGACTGAGATGTTGGCCAGGGAAAAGGGTGGTGTGTTAAAGTGGCAGGGAACTGGAAGCTCAGGATTTTTTTTTACAGGTAGAATGTAAACATTCTGCGAAGCGGTCACCCAGTATACACTTCGTTTCCCCAGCATAGAGGGGACCACATTATAAGCAGCGAATACAGTAGACTAGACTGTGGGAAGTGCAGGTGAAGTGTTGTTTCATCTAGTAGCTATGTTTGGGCCCTTGGAGAGTGGGGAGGGAGGATGTAAATGGGCACATGTTGCACCTTTGGCGGTTGCAGGGAAAAGTGCCATGGGACTGTGGGGGTGTTAGGGGGTAGTGTTGAACATGAAGGAAGAGTGGGCCAGGCTGTCCCGGAGGGAACGGTCCCTATGGAAGGCAGACAAAGGAGGGGAGGAGAATGGTCTGGTGGTGGCATAAATGGCTGCTAATGATCGATAATTCAAGTTACTCTTTATTTGTTCACAGGATGTGGGCATAGCAGGCTGGGCCAGCATTTATTATCCATCCTGAATTTCCAAAAGTGAAGTTAAGCATCAAATCCATTGCTGTTGGTCTGGATTCATAATTTGGCCAGACCAAAGGGTGGCAGATTTCCTTCCCTGAAGGACATCATGAACCAGATTTTTGTTTAACAGCAATAGTTACATGATTGACATTAGCCCAACTCTTTATTCCATGTTTGATCAAATTCACACTTCAACATCTGACATCAGCTGTGGTGGGATTTGAGCCCATAATCCAGAACATTAGCCTGGTTTTCTGGATTATTTGTCCAATGGCATTGTCACAACATGCATGTGTATGTTACTGGCACGGTCTGGCATTTATTGCCCATCCCTTATTGCCCTCAAATTGAATACCATGATAAACTGATCCAGGGTATACTGAAAAGACCAATTCTGTGGATCTGGAGTTATATATAGGGCAGACCAGGAAAGGATGACAACTTTGAATGAGATGGGTTGTTACATAGTCAATATTAAGCCAGCTTTTAATTACAGATTTTGCCTTTCCAGCCATGGTGGGATTCAAAAAATTACACCAGAATGTTAGATATCAGGACTTCTTGATTACAAGGGAGGCAGTGATATATTGGTATTGGTGATCTAGCCAATAATACCCACATCTCAGAAATGAATTTCAAAAATATTCATATTGTTGCTTTATATCACAAAATTTTAAAATTCCTCCTTCAATGTGAAGAAACAAGATAGATGAAAAAAATAGTGTACCAATACCATTTTGAGTCGGGCATTATAGAAAAGGTAAAACAAGTTCAGAGTTTTGGAGGATTGTGCAACATTTGGAAATGTGATGATGAGCCTTGATTCAAACGTTCTTTTGATACTGTAAGATTGTGCAGGAGTACGGGGAGAGGTTGGTGTACATAATGAAGGGAAGATTATGCAAAGGATAAATCTTCTCAAAGATGTTTAAATCATGGAATAATTTGGAAAATTGTCTTCCACATTTCAGTTGAAAATCTCATGGCATACTTCCTTTCAATGATGTCAAATCAGCTTCCAATCAGATAATAACAATTAACACTGTTCAAGTCAACCATATCAAGACAGACAGACACACACACATATATATGTAAATGAATAAATGAAAACACCGCTTTTCTGCCTCTAATGAAGGACTAACAGACATTTATTTTTATCAATCTAGTGTCCCCTTAAGAGAAAACTTACAAAATAGTAACTGTCAAATGAAGTCATGATCAAAGTAACTGAAGCAAGACATATGCTATGAGCCCAGACAACAAGATACTGATGACAGATGTTTTTACCAAATTATCGCACTTGCATTCCTGCCTAAAGACATCATAACGTCTACACTTGAGGGGACAGTAAGTAAATTAATAGGAGGAAAGCAACTGCACCTCCCAGTCACGAACCATTTCAACTCCCCCTCCCATTCTTTAGATGACATGTCCATCATGGGCCTCCTGCAGTGCCACAATGATGCCACCCAAAGGTTGCAGGGACAGCAACTCATATTCCGCTTGGGAACCCTGCAGCCCAATGGTATCCATGTGGATTTCACCAGCTTCAAAATCTCCCCTTCTCCCACCGCATCCCAAAACTAGCCCAGCTCGTCCCCTCCCCCCACTGCATCCCAAAACCAGCCCAGCTTGTCCCCGCCTCCCTAACCTGTTCTTCCTCTCACATATCCCCTCCTCCCACCTCAAGCCGCACCTCCATTTCCTACCTACTAACCTCATCCCACCTCCTTGACCTGTCCATCCTCTCTGGACTGGCCTATCCCCTCCCTACCTCCCCACCCATACTCTTCTCTCCACCTATCTTCTTTTCTCTCCATCTTCAGCCCGCCTCCCCCTCTCTCCCTATTTATTCCAGAACCCTCACCCCATCCCCCTCTCTGATGAAGAGTCTAGGCCTGAAACGTCAGCTTTTCTGCTCCTGAGATGCTGCTGGGCCTGCTGTGTTCATCCAGCCCCACACTTTGTTATCTTGGATTCTCCAGCATCTGCAGTTCCCATAATCTCTGACTACATTACATGGCTCCCTGTTTGTGAATTGGTTCAAGGTAATTCTTGTCTCCAAAGCCAAATAACTACTGGTAGTTTTTTTTTAATAGAAGAGGATATATTGATATATGATATAACAAAACGTAAGTTGAAAGTGCCAACTTTTTAGTGAATAATGGTGGAATTTTATACTCCTCAAGGACAAGGGACTGATACAGCTGTGGAATGGTAGGTGAGAGTAGGTTAACATTTTGGAATCTGAAACCTTCCACCCCCAAAGGCACCCACTATTGTTGGAAGCAGGGAGTGGACGACTCTAACTGCTATCAAAATGTTGTTCAGTTATTTATTATGCATCCTGAATTTCCAAAAATGAAGTTAAGCATCAAATCCATTGCTATTGGTCTGGGTTCGCAAATAGGCCAGACCAAAGGATGGCAGATTTCCTTCCCTGAAGGACATCATTGAACCAGATTTTTATGTTAATAGAGTTTCATGGTTTAAACTTTAAAGAATGAAGAAAACCTTATAAGTACCTTTCATGACCACTCAATATCTCAAAGGTCAATATAGGCCCCACTTTTGAAGTGTGTTCATTTCGCAATGGTGGCAGCCAATTTGTGCAAGTACTCACAAACAGCAATTTGACAATTACCAGATTACCAGATGATCTGGATTGACAAATAAGTATTTGCCAGAATACCTAGGATAATTGTCCTGCTAAAATAGGTCTTTTTTGCAGTGCTAGTAATACTCCACAACTCTATTTCCCTGCAATGCTTCCTCTGTAAGCATCCACCCAATTTCCTTTTGAAAGTTCCTTTTGATCCGTCTACCATTACTCTTTCAGACTGTGCCTTTCAGAGTATGAAGTATTAAAAGGTACAGTACAAACTAAGTAGTTAAGTTGAAGCACCACTGTAGATGGTTGTGGAACGTCTAATAATTACTGCTGCGCTGCTCTGGCTCGACAACTTTCCAGCCTTCTGAATTTGTTTGGTGTTGGAAATGTTGGATCATTGAATTTATCTTTTAGAACAGAAGATGAGACAATGTTTCAGAGATAGTTCGAACTGCAAATGCTGGGGAATCTGAGATAACAAGGTGTAGAGCTGGATGAGCGCAGCAAGCAGCATCAGAGGAGCAGGAAGGCTGACATTTCGGGCCTAGACCCTCCTTCAGAAAAGGGTCTCTTCAAGAACAGCTTTTTCCCTGCTGTTATTAGACTGCTGAATGGGCCTCTCTAAGTTTAAATGTAATGCTGATTTTGCTTTTGTGCACCTCCTGTGCAACCATAACCTTGAATGCCTCACTCTGTCTAAACCCCCGATGAACTGTATGTCCTTACATATTGTGATCTCCCTGTACTGCTCGCAAAACAAAACTTTTCCCTGTACCAAGGTATTTGTGACTGCAATAAATGAAATGAAATCAAATCAAATCAGTATTCCTTGGTTTCGTAAAGGAGGATGGATTATTGGAATATCGCAGTGCCACTTACTGAAGTAATATCAAAATAAATAACATGTTGGCCCCAATTGTTGTGGCTGTAATGAAGGTCAACTGCCTTATCCTGTCAATATTCCACTGAAAGTGCTAACAAATTTGGGTATACGTGTATACGCACAATAATGCAAAAATCCAGAAGTTGCTGTCACTGAATCAATATTCCTTCCAGATCCTCCCAGAGTGCACGGCTAAAGCATTTGGTCAATTGATGATAAATTCAACTTTTATGTTGTTAATTTTTATATAGAAACCGTTGAAAAATGTGGTACCCCGTTAAATGACTGGGTTTGAATATCGTAATTAATGCTAGATGCTTTTACCAATCCAATAGAGGCTAATTCACATTTCTCCACAATAATAAAAACTCATACTTTGAACATTTTATTTTCTGAAAGCTTGTTTTTATTGATACTTTAGCTTCTTTCTTAATCCATTCACAAACAGTGATTGGTGATAATGGGAACTGCAGATGCTGGAGAATCCAAGATAATAAAATGTGAGGCTGGATGAACACAGCAGGCCCAGCACCATCTCAGGAGCAAAAAAGCTGACGTTTCAGGCCTAGACCCTTCATCAGAGAGGGGGATGGGGTGAGGGTTCTGGAATAAATAGGGAGAGAGGGGGAGGCGGCAGACCGAAGATGGAGAGAAAAGAAGATAGGTGGAGAGGAGAGTATAGGTGGGGAGGTAGGGAGGGGATAGGTCAGTCCAGGGAAGACAGACAGGTCAAGGAGGTGGGAGGAGGTTAGTAGGTAGGAAATGGCGGCTTGGGGTGGGAGGAAGGGATGGGTGAGAGGAAGAACAGGTTAGGGAGGCAGAGACAGGCTGGACTGGTTTTGGGATGCAGTGGGTGGAGGGGAAGAGCTGGGCTGGTTGTGTGGTGCAGTGGGGGGAGGGGACGAACTACCATTTCCTCTGCCCCTCCCATTCTTTAGATGACATGTCCATCATGGGCCTCCTGCAGTGCCACAATGATGCCACCCGAAAGTTGCAGGAACAGCAACTCATATTCCGCTTGGGAACCCTGCAGCCCAATGGTATCAATGTGGACTTCACCAGTTTCAAAATCTCCCCTTCCCCAACTGCATCCCTAAACCAGCCCAGTTCGTCCCCTCCCCCCACTGCATCCCAAAACCAGCCCAGCTCTTCCCCTCCCCCCACTGCATCACACAACCAGCCCAGCTCTTCCCCTCCACCCACTGCATCTCAAAACCAGTCCAGCCTGTCTCTGGCTCCCTAACCTGTTCTTCCTCTCACCCATCCCTTCCTCCCACCCCAAGCCGCACCTCCACCTCCTACCTACTAACCTCATCCTACCTCCTTGACCTGTCCGTCTTCCCTGGACTGACCTAGCCCCTCCCTACCTCCCCACCTATACTCTCCTCTCCACCTATCTTCTTTTCTCTCCATCTTCGGTCCACCTCCTCCTCTCTCCCTATTAATTCCAGAACCCTCACCCCATCCCCCTCTCTGATGAAGGGTCTAGGCCCGAAACGTCAGCTTTTGTGCTCCTGAGATGCTGCTGGGCCTGCTGTGTTCATCCAGCCTCACATTTTACAATCAGTCATTGGCTTGTCTGGTCATAAATATTCTGAATTTAAGAATGTTTAACTTCCGAGAATGTTCTGTGATATTACTGAGATGTGATGGGTGCTTGCAGTGCTTGTTGACATTGATATTGCTGGATTCCTGGATATTTCCTCGACTTGGCATCAGATTTAAACTGCCATTGGGAGAAGATCACTCAATTTGTGTGGGCTGCTTTCTTCAAGGTCAGCAACAAGTGACATAGATTTGCTGCTGGCTGCAAAATAAGAGCCACTAATTTCCCGTCACTTTCAGTTTGCTTAGAAGCTGGACCTCCAAGCAAACCTCCTGGAGGGATAGGAATCATTGCTCTGAAGAACTTCTAATATTTAGGGGAATCACCTTCTCACCCTATTCAGACATGAAAGTGAAAGTCAGCAGAAGATGGTTAAAAAATATTAGAAAGAGAGTCAGGGAATGGGCAGGAATATTCCTGCTTTTCAAATGGGTGTGGATGCAATCATCAAAGAGCAGCTTTTAGTAAAGACTACTATGCAAAAATGGCAACCATCAGAGTAATCACTTGAAAAGACGAAAAATATGAAACCAATGCACACAACAATCACGGCTGCTTTCCAAAGCCACATTGGCAATCTCAATTATATGGAACACTTCAATTTAACTGATGTTTACAGATGGATTACACCCATCAAACTCAAGTTATAATTAGAGTATAAACCACAGCTATTATAAGGCACATATCATTTAGTGTCAGTTTAGTTCCTCCCTTATCACTTAAAGGAAAATGACTAACTGAGTCAGATGGTTAAGAGTTGAAGACCCACTCCCACATCTTGAGCACAAACTCTAGGCTGACACTCCAAAGAGTACTGATGAAGTATTCCACTGTCAGCAGTGCCATCTTTCCAATGAAACATTAAGCTGAGATCATGCCCACCCTTTCGGGTAGTCATAATCCATTGCATGTTTGGAAGAAGAGGAGGAAAATAAACCCAAAGGTAATCCAATAAACTAATGCTTATGCCTTAACTCATAAATCTTAGAGACAGGTTATCATCTAATTATGCCTTGCTGTTCAAAGGATCTTGCTGTACTTGTTTTGGGTTGAGTTACACTATGACTACACTTCATAAATACTTAATCAGTTGTAAGAAGGGAAGGTCGTGCCTCACAAACCTTATTGAGTTCTTTGATTTGGTGACCAAACAGGTAGATGAGAGTAAACCGGTTGATGTGGTGTATATGGATTTCAGCAAGGCGTTTGATAAGGTTCCCCACAATAGGCTATTGTACAAAATGCGGAGGAATGTAATTGTGGGAGATATAGCAGTTTGGATCGGAAATTGGCTTGCTGAAAGAAGACAGAGGGTGGTAGTTGATGGGAAATGTTCATCCTGGAGACCAGTTACTAGTGGTGTACTGCAGGGGTCGGTGTTGGGTCCACTGCTGTTTGTTATTTTTATAAATGACCTGTATGAGGGCGTAGAAGGATGGGTTCGTAAATTAGCAGACGACACTAAGGTCGGTGGAGTTGTGGACAGTGACGAAGGATGCTGTAGGTTGCAGAGAGACATAGCTAAGCTGCAGAGCTGGGCTGAGAGGTGGCAAATGGAGTTTAAAGTAGACAAGTGTGAGGTGATGCACTTTGGTAGGAGTAACCAGAAGGCAAAATACAGGGCTAATGGTAAGATTCTTAGTAATGTAGATGAGCAGAGAGATCTCGATGTCCATGTACACAGACCCTTGAAAGTTGCCACCCAGGTTGACAGGGCTGTTAAGAAGGCATACAGTGTTTTAGCTTTTATTAATAGAGGGATCGAGTTCAAGAACCAAGAGGTTATGGTGAAGCTGTACAAAACTCTGGTGCGGCCGCACTTGGAGTATTGTGTACAGTTCTGGCCACCGCATTATAAGAAGGATGTGGAAGCTTTGGAAAGGGTGCAGAGGAGATTTACTAGGATGTTGCCTGGTATGGAGGGAAGGTCTTACGAGGAAAGGCTGAGGGACTTGAGGCTGTTTTCATTAGAGAGAAGAAGGTTGAGAGGTGACTTAATTGAAACATATAAAATAATCAGAGGATTAGATAGGGTGAATAGGGAAAGGCTTTGTCCTAGGATGGTGACGGCGAGCACGAGGAGGCATAGCTTTACATTGAGGGGTGAAAGATATAGGACAGACGTCAGAGGTAGTTTCCTTACTCAGAGAGTAGTAAGGGAATGGAACGCTTTGCCTGCAATGGTAGTAGATTCGCCAACTTTAGGTACATTTAAGTCGTCATTGGACAAGCATATGGACGTACATGGAATAGTGTAGGTTAGATGGGCTTGAGATCGGTATGACGGGTCGGCACAACATTGAGGGCTGAATGGCCTGTACTGTGCTGTAATGTTCTATGTTCTAAGACTTTTTGGGAATTCCCGAAGTTGTGAAAAGTGTGAATTAGATGTAAATATTTCTCCAGATAGAACAGGTTAGTTTTTAAGCTGATGAAGAAGCTGGCATTCTATGAAGGCAAACGGAGTCGCTATTTTGATCTTTGTCTCTTTGCCCCTATTCCTTTGCTTGGAGAAATGCTTTGAAAAGATTCTGTTGCAGCCTAGATTTGTTGAAGCGTCCTGCCTCCAAAATCAGCCTGCATTTATCTTCTTGAAAAATGTACAGTCTATTTTATGTCATTACACACAGTGAATATGGGTGATTTGAGTCACAAATAATATTTATTCACAGCTAGGTGTAATAATAACACTTATTCACAGGCTAGCCTCATGTCCAGTTAAAGGAAGAATATCCAGAGCCAATGCTTTTCAGAACATGTATCTCTCAGCGTTGCAACTGTTTGCCTCCATCTCTGCAACATTTCCACCACACATATCTACCCCTCAACCACTGAACCTCTTTCGTATGATTACCTTCTTCATCCTCAGATTTTACTTATCTGTTGCTACCATTTATGATAATGCTTTATTTCCACATGTTTATGCTTCACAAAGTCTTGATCTGTAATAAATCTTGATTACCTTATCAACCTGATCCTCATTGGCTTATGTTTGCACACTACCCCAAGTATTACATCTAAAATCCCCAAGTTAAATGGTAGATTTTACAAGTCCATGCCTAAACTGATATCTTAAAATGCCTCTAACCCTCTTTTCTCTGCTGCGCACTGTTTCCTAATCTCTAAAATTTTATAACATCCATCATCTGTATTCCCTTCTGTCTCCTGATCATTGACTGCCAACCACCTTACTTTCCTGAATTCTCAGAATTCCCTGTTCCAACCTTTACAACTCAGAGGTGGAGGTAGATAAATTCTTGACTAACAAGCGACTCAATGGTCATTGGATAAGAGCATGGAGTTGAGAGGACAGTCAGATATTATTGAATGGTCGAGAAATGAAGGGGCCAAACAAAACAGCCCTGCTTTTAGTTTGTACATTTACTTTTCGCTGTGAATATCAATTCAAACTTCAGCACCTTGTTCATCATCCCCAGCACTCGCTTTGTGTGTTGTGGGCATTCATTCTTCTGTTATGCCTGTTTACCAGAGAAGCGCCATAAGATTTTACATGTATCTTATAGATCATGCAACATGTCCCTCAACATCTAGTTTGGAAATTATTGTTGACAACATCAGCATACACTTAGTATGTTCATCTGACACTCCACTTTCTCCTTTTACTGCAAAAGTATTAGCATATCTCTGAAATATTTTAATGTGTGCAGATAGCTACTGTAGAACATCGTTCACTAATATTATCACTGTCAACAATTATCAGTCTTAAGAAGTGAACTAACTTCAGCTGGGGTGGCAGCAGGAGATCTAATCTTGTTGAGGTTGGATAGTTGCTGGGGAAAGGTATCTTTGCTGTGGTTATGGAATTTGTGGCATTTATCATAAATAATCCCATCCCAGTGATAGCTGGGGCAAATAGACTGAATGTTGAAGAACATGGAATCTGTAAGGGATTCACATGGCATTGAAATGGGACAACTGTAGTCATCTGCACAACTTTGGCAGTTGACCTGTTTAACCCCAAAAACAGCCCGTGAGGTGTGAAGAGATCAATAAAAACCCATGAACTGGAGCACAACCCATCTCCAGTTTGCATATATCCAATTTTAAAAGTCAGGATAGTTACATTGTTACCTTTTTTTTGCAACTCCAGCTGTTTAGTGAATTCCAAATCTGGGAACTGCTAAGGTAGGTTTTGAACCCATGTCCACAGATCATTAGCTGAGGGCTCTGGAGTTACAAACTCATGACATTGTCATTATACCGTTGTCCCCTCCCAAAGAGGGTATGCAGCATGTAACACTAGGAATGCCTAAAATGAGATGTCAACTAGGTAAAACGGCATCGAGAGTAACTTGCAAGTTTAGGCAGAATTGGTAGCAAGCAATAGATGGAGCTAAGAGGTGCCACAGCCAACAGTTCAACCTACACTCTGCAGCAAAGTTCCCTCTATTATTTTTTGTCTCTGCATGGACCTCTGAGAATCATGTGCGATTGTGTCTTCCAAAGTCAGAAGCTCTGAAGTCCTGCAACATCCAGCTATAAATGTGGTATTCAATTAAACAACTCCCTGGTGATGGAGGCACCACAAATATCCCCCTCTTCAGTGACTTGGGAGGTCAGCATTTCAGTATGAAACAAAGTCGGGAGAACTTATAAACATCTTCAACCAGGAGTGTTGAGGTGCCAATCCACTCAGGCATCTCCCTGAGGACCCCGAAATAAGGATTGCAATTTTCACTTCATGCAGTTCAATCCATGTGATATAAAGAGATGGCTGGAGTCAGGGGATACTGCAAAGGTTAGGAGACCTTACAATATTCTGGCAACATTCCAGTCCTCCTGTTCTAGCTGTGCCCATAGTCAATTTGTTCCAGTACAGTTATAACACCAGTATCTACCTGACTATGTGGAAAATTGCCCAAGTATCCTCTGCCCCATCAGTATATTCACTGTCAACAACAAAGTGATGTTTGGGGTAATCAACAATGTAAGTACTTACTCAAAAATAAAATTAATACAATAAATTGCTCCTTGATATACAGTTTGGGTTCTGTCAGAGCCTTTCAGCTTCTAGCAGCATTGGTACTGGTTTTGGTATTGGTACCCACCCCCCCCCGGTTCTGAGGAAGGGTCTCCGGAACCGAAACATTAACTCTGAGTTTTTTTCCCAGATGCTGCCAGATGTGCTGAGCTTTTCTAGCAACTCTTGTTTCTATTTCCAGAATATTAGCCTGAGGTTCTGGGTTTCTAGTCACCACTATGCTGCCACTTCTCATGACTCCTCGTGCACATGTGTAGGTCCAGTTGTATTCAGGTGCTTCATCAATGACCTTCCCTCCATTGCATTGTAGACAATGTCAATATTCCCTGCAGATTACACATATTTCGTGCTGTTCCCTATGTATGTGGAGATGGTTGCATATTGGTCACTTTACTAGACTAATAATTCAATCTCCAAGTTAATGTTCTTCGGACATGGATTCAAAACCCCTGGATTATGGATCAATCCTTCAGGGATAGGAATTAGCTGTCTTGACCTGGTCTGGTTTACATATAACTCCAGACCCACAAAAATATAGTTGACTCTTAGCTGCCATCTGGACAATAAATGCAGGCCTAGCCGTTGACACCCACCCTCTACTAAAAGAAGTAACTTCTCAGATGCTGAAACTGCTTGTGTCCAACTGCACCAAGACCGAGACAATATTCAGGATTGGATTAGAAACAGCAAGTAAAACACCACAAAATTGCCAGGTAATGACAATCCAACTAGTGAGTATCTAGCCATTACCCATTTACTTTCTGAAGAAATATCATCGCTGAATCTCTCAGGATCAAAATCTCAGGAGCTTTCCATGGAACAGGAAATGAATTAGACTGATGACCATAAGAGTAGGCCAATAAATGCTGGCCTAGTCAATAATGTCTGCATTTTTTGAAAGAAGTTTTATGAAATTGTCAGATAGAGCAATTTTTCACTTCACTATTTTCTCTGCAGTTTTATTTAATTGAGATGAAGAGGTGATTCAGTTCTGTGTCTTCTGGCAGCTGTAATACATACAGAAAGAAAAATTACAGACCTCTTTCTTTAAAGCTCAGAAATAGTGAAATTTGGCATTCTCTGTGGTATGGATCACTTCCAACATCATGAGCTAAATTCATACTTTGTTCAAAATCAAAATTTAGAGCAAGTTGAAAATGGAACAGCTGACCACCCAACCTACAAAAGTTGCTTTCAACAGCACTGTCACCAAGAGGGCAATGCCAAATTTAAGGTAATCCACTTGGCTAGCAATAGACAGGATCTGGTTAAATTCTGCTTTTATCCCTGGACCACTTTTCCTTGCCGTTGCCTGCACATTTCTGTCACCTAGAGGAACCTGAGAGATCAATGACAGCGGTATCAACTGGCAAGATCAAGCATGCATGTGCAAAATGTAATAGCTCAAGTCTCTTTTTCTGTAAGTACCAACACCACACTCCGAAACAAACCACCATCCCATTTCCAACCTTCTGTACCTTCCATGTCCTGGATTAAATGGCTAGTCTGCTGTGGTTTCAGTTCTCCTCAGTGGTTGTTCACATGGCTTCTCCCTGTGGTACTTAATTTGGCTGCTATTTCTCCCCAGATGCCAGAAACTTTAGACTGTTCAGCAGATATTGCAATGTTTACATCAAAATACACCACCAAAACCCCAGCCACCACACCAAACTATGATTACCTCCTACCTCCGATCTACTGTTCTCACAATGTTCCGCCTCATGTAATCTCTATGTTGCATAATATTTTGTCGATGTTAACAGTGTTTCTCCTTAAGAACTTTGTACTCAGCTATGGAAAAAATGTTTTTGATGTTTCCTCCCTGTAAAAATTTGAAAATCATTCCTGTAATTATTCTTCACATACACTGTAATGCTTTGCCATTCCCTTTCCTGCGCACTGCTAGAAATTCAGATGCCAAGTCTGAGGTTTTGTGTGGGTGGTGTTAGGCAGGGGCTGGATCATACCCAGATGTGGGCATGTTAGACTCCAAAAATGTGGCATCACTCATTGTTGTGAAACGCACTAGAGCAATTGATAATAATTGGAGACAAAACAGCTGACATTTTTTTAAAAAAAGCACCATAGCTCAAATCAATGCTTTCACAATCAGTGGATGATGTGTAGATGAGATGAATGTGAGAGAAATCCATAAAGTTTATGCTTATGTATAAAATTTCTATGATTTCCTAAATTCCACTCAATATTTATTTTTAATTCATTCATCGGAAGTGTTTGCTGGTTAGACCAGCATTAATTGTCATCCCTAATTGTCAAGAGGTCCATTAAGAGTCAATCTCATTTCTGTGGGCCTGAAGTCACGTATAGGCCAGCCAGATAAGGACCGCAGTTTTCTTCCCTTAAGGATATTTGTGAACCAGATGATTTTTTTCTGACAATCAATTCATGGTCACCAATAAACTCTTAATTCCAGACATTATTTATTTAAAGAAGCAAATTCTGCCATGGTGGGATTCAAGCCCAGGTGTCCACAACATTACCTGGGTCATAAGACCACAAGGCTCATAAAATATAAGAGCAGAACTAGGCCATTTGGCCCATCAACTGTGCTCCACCATTTGATCATGGCTGATGTGTTTTTCAAACTCATTCACCTGCCTTCTCCCTGTAACCTTTCAGCCCCTCACATTCTAGGTCATCTCAGTCTTAAATGCACACACTGACTTAGCCCCCACAGCCTTCCATGATAATGGAGTTCCACAGGTTCATATTTTTTGGTGAAAGAAATTCCTCCCAATCTCTGGATTAGTAGACCTCACCTTTATGATGTATAATGCTCAAACAATATACATAAGCCATCATCTGATAATTTTCAACTTTACTTTCTTACCTTCTACCTATAAGCAGTGATCCCTTTATAGGTTAACAATTTATCTAACTTAACCTTGAATATACTTAACAGCACAGCTTTAACAGAAGACATTTATCCTCTTCTCTATCCTAACTCAACCGCTGACTCTGAGATTATGGCGTCTGGTTCTAGAATCTCTCACATAGAGAAACAACTTGTCCATGTCTACCTTGTCAAAACTCCAAAGATTTTTACCTGTTATAATTTGGTCTCCTCTCATTATAGTAAGTTCCAATAGGTCCAGGCCCAAATTACTCAACATCTCCTCATAAGAAAATCCCTCCTGACATGGAATCAACCAAGTAAACCTAATCAACGAAGTGGCAAGAGAAGTTTTGGTTACTACTAGCTGGATGCTGCCATTCAGACATTCTGCATATCACAAAAGAGAAATGTCACATATAATTTTCAGTCTGGGTATTATGCCAAATATATAGTCTGTACTCTTTAGTCCCATATTAAATGGCACATACCCTTCAGCTGTTCATCACAATCTGAGGACTGAGCCAGTGCTTACAAAACTCAGAACATACAGTCCAAAGTGATTCTGTGATTAGACAGTACTTGCCAAACAAGTCTGATTCTGCTGAGAATTGCAATAATCCTCAATTTACAATGTGACTCACTTGCACATGTAACGTACTACACAAAAAATTCACATTCAGGGCCTTGTCCTTTGCTCAAAAACAGAAGTTGGTGGAAAAGCTCAGCAGGTCTGGCAGCATCTGTGAAGAAAAAGTTAGAACTAACATTTGAGGCCCGGTGATCCTTCCCCAGAACTCTTATTTTTCGTTGACTCTTTCTCAGAACTGATGCCAGTTGGAAAAACTTTGGTTTATATGCAAAAATGGGGAGGGGGATGGGGTGGGGAGGAAATGATAGTATAGAACCTGAAGAGAGAGATGACAAAAGAGTTGCTAACGATCGGGCTGGGAGGATGAAGAGTTGTAAATGGGGACTATTAGTGACTAAAAACAGATGGTATGTAATGGTAGGTTATGTGATAGCAAGACTGGGTGTGTGGGGTAGGGGGCTGGGACTTGGCAGAGTTTAGACTGACACGGCATCCCAAAACCATCCCGGCCTGTCTCTGCCTCCCTAATCTGTTCTTCCTCTCACCCATCCCTCCCTCCCACCTCAAGCCACACCTCCATTTCCCACCTACTAACCTCATCCCACCTCCTTGACCTGTCCGTCTTCCCTGGACTGACCTATCCCCTCCCTACCTCCCCACCTATACTCTCCTCTCCACCTATCTTCTTTTCTCTCCATCTTCGGTCTGCCGCCTCCCCCTCTCTCCCTATTTATTCCAGAACCCTCGCCCCATCCCCCTCTCTGATGAAGGGTCTAGGCCCGAAACGTCAGCTTTTGTGCTCCTGAGATGCTGCTTGGCCTGCTGTGTTCATCCAGCTTCACACTTTATTATCTTGGATTCTCCAGCATCTGAATTTCCCATTATCTCTGATACAAGGTCGACCAGGGTCTTTTTGTGGGCAGAATGTAGATGTTCTGTGAATCGGTCACCAAGTCTACGCTTTATTTTCCCAATGTAGAGGTGACCACATTGTGAGCAATGAATGCAGTTCACTAGATTCTGGAAAGTACAGGTGAAATGTTGATTCACCTGGAAGGTATATTTGGGACCTTGGATACTGGGGAGGAAGGAAGGAAATGGGCACTTGTTGCACCTTCACCGATTATAGAGGACGGGCCTTAGTGCTGTGGAAAGATGGTGGGGGTGAATGAAGTGTGGAACAGGGTGTCGCGGAGGGAACTGTCCCTGCAGAGTGCGGACAAGGGAGGGGAGGGGAATGTGCGCTTGGTGATGGCATCTTGCTGGAGGTGATGGAAATGGCATCTGATGATCTTCTGGATGTGGATGCTGGTGGGATGGTAGGAAAGAACAAGGGGAACCCTGTCGCTGTTGAGGGAGGGAAGAGAAGGGGTGAGGGTGAAGTGCAGGAGATGGCTCGGACCTGGTTGAGGGGACTGTCGACAATGGTGCTGGGGAATCCTTGGTTGAGGAAGAAAGTGGACATCTTGGAGGCTTCCTTCTCAAAGTTGGCCTCATCTGAACATGGAGACAGAGGAACTGTGAGGATGAGATGTAGTCTTTACAGGAAGCAGAGTATGAGGATGTACAGTCCAGGTGGAAGTCAATGGGTTTATAATGAGTGGCCAGTCTATACCCAGAAATGGAATCAGATATGTTGAGGAAGGGAAGGGAGGAGTCAGAGATAGACCAGGTGAAAGTGAGGGCAGGGTCGAAATTAGAAGCAAAATCTATTAACTTTTCCAATTCCGGATGAGAGCGGGAAGCAGCATGGGAGATATATTCAATGTATCAGAGAAAGAGTTGTGGGTGGGGGCCAGAATAGGACTGGAACACGGAATATTCTACGCATCCCACAAAGAGACAGGGGTAGCTGGTACCCATGGCGACTCCTCTGACCTGAAGAAAATGAGAGGAGTTAAAAGAGAAGTTGTTGAGGATGAAGAAAAGCTCAGCCAAGCTCAGGAGGGTGGTGGTGGGTAGGGATGTTTAAGGTCTTTGCTCCATGAAGAAACAGAGAGCCCTAAGACTCTCCTGGTAGGGAATGGATGTGGAAAGGGATTCAGCTTAATAGGACACAGCCGGAACCTGCAAACTGGAAGTTGCCCTTTGCTGATTGACACCCCATACATTGCACCTTTTTTTTTCAACTCGGTTGAGGGACAGCCATTCCCTGACACATCGTCCATTGCAGTGAATTGGCCATCAAAGTTGACATGCCTGATTTGAATTTAAATGAAAGTTTGGTGGTTAATTGTTTCCTGATGTATATTTTGTACAATGCCTCTTTCAATAAGAATCCAATTGAAAACCAATCAGTTACATCTCTCATGCACTCGAAATTCTTCTTCCTTTGAGTTTTAACTTTCCTGCAATTTGTCCTGGTGTCCGCAAAATGAAAATTCGAATAGCATTTTTTTTCAATAATTCTCATCTTCAGTGCTACCAATCTTGCAGGAACTCAAGTCTATGAACGTTCGGTTGAACCAAACTTAGCCTTAGGGTTCTTATACAATTTTGATGATTTCGGTTCAAATATAGCTGAACAACTAAATGAAAAATATATTCAGATAATGTTTCCAATATGTTTCCAATGAATTCCAGGCTCAGATTTTAAAAGTTGTTCTCACAAAATTTATGTCTCCCTTTTAACTGCCCACAATGAATATTTTTGTATGAGGTGTCTATTCTTATACACAGAGTGACTATCCCAAGTAACTTGATCCATACTTTTTATGAGTCTTAAAATACAGAATGTTATTTATTCTCACTCACTTGTGCTGAGACAATTTTTTTATTCATTCATCTTGCAAGCACTCACACAAGCAAAGAATAAATACAGATAAATGTTAATTGTTGCTGCAGATTACAAGTGTTTTAACTCCTTTCGTGTCATGCCTATAATTTCTCAAATGCTCTGAGAAAGAAAAGTGAAGGCTTTGTAATGCAAAAGATTTTAAGTAACTTGCTGTCTACTATTCAATTTTAGTTCCCTGTTGAACTTTAAATTGGAACATGTTGAGGAGTCTTTATTCAGTCAATATCTTCTGTTTTTGAGGTATTGTTCTTTATTACCTTGAATGTTCAGTTGATTACAATGAATTTGATGCTTACAGTTAAACCATCTCGGCAAACAGTTTCCAGCTGATTTAAAAGCAGAAAAGTCATCACATGACTTGCACAAGTTCAAATGCCTTTCTTCAAATGTAAATATTGTTTATTATGTTCATGCCATCGTCCTGTGTTAAAATGTGACATTCTGAGAGTTTGTGACCGATTACAATTTGGATAACGTGTCATCATAAAACAGTGGAAGATAGATAGTGTTCATTCGTATTCACTTCACACACACTGAGCTGTGATAATAAAGTGTGAAGCCGGATGAACACAGCAGGCCAAGCAGCATCTCAGGAGCACAAAAGCTGACGTTTTGGGCCTAGATCCTTCATCAGAGGAAGGGTCTAGGCCCGAAACGTCAGCTTTTGTGCTCCTGAGATGCTGCTTAGCCGGCTGTGTTCATCCAGCTTCACACTTTATTATCTTGGATTCTCCAGCATCTGCAGTTCCGATTATCTCTGAGCTGTGATGTTCCCTTTTGTTCAGAAGGAATATCAGAGATACAGGATGACTGGAAATCTGTATTTGTTTCTGTGTTGCTCGTCCTATTCAAAGGGATCTATGAATTCCCCGAATGGCTTTGAATGTCCAAGTTCCATCTGGGATTTGCTTGTCTGAATGTAATGTGGCACTTCAGCAGTAGTTTATCAAGGTCCAAAGGTTACAAAGTGCTGTGTAAATGCAGAGGGAAAACAGCATTTTAACTCAGAGACCCTTTTTCTAATCCTGTCGTGGGATGGGTGTATCCCTGGCTGGGTCAGCATGAATTATCCATCTCTAATCACTTCTTCACAAGGTCATGTTGAGCTACTTTCTTGAACAGCTGCAGTCCATGTGCTGTAGGTAGATCCATAATGCCTGTGGGGAGGAAGTTCTCAGATTTTGACCCAGCAACGCTGAAGAAACGACGATATATTTCCAAATCAGGATGATGAGTGGCTTGGAGGGAAGCTGTTTGCTGGTGGTAAAATGGCTCAGAGGAATGACCACCGGACCCAGAACATTATCTCTGGTTTTTCCTTCACAGATGCTGCCAGACTTGCTGAGGTTTTCCAGCAACTTTGTTCTTGTTTCTGATTTACTGCGTCCAAGGTTCTTTCATTTTTTTATTTGCTGGTGCTGCAAATTTTGTTTTAGCCAGCATCGTAAACACTGGCGCTCTCAATAAACTGACAAAAATTGTATTTCTCAAATACCGCAAGGTGCATTATTCTGTCCAGTTTTAAATTTATTTATTTCAATGTAAATATATTCGTTGTTCAATCGAATGGCCACATGAAATATCAACAGGGGACTCAATTTTTAGTCAATTTCTTCTCACATGCTGTGATCTACCCCAAAGGCCAAGTAGCCAGTCGGGAGTATGAGTGAAAGGCTCTTTGCTGCTAGGTTTCATTTAAGGCAAAGTTTCATTACTATTTAAGTGATCTATGGTGTAATTAAAGTGCAGCAGTGAGATGTAAACCCCCTGCACTACATTCCTATTCCTTAAGGTATGTTTTTACATTGATTATGTGGACCTCTTGATTATCCAGAATATTTGTTCAACCAGTACACTCCTGGTCCCATAAGGGCTGCTTAATGAAACATTTGCTGCATTTGATACTCTTGTCCTCATAGATTGAAGTGGTCATGGATTTGAGAAATGCTGTCTAAAGAACCTTGGTGAATTTTTGCAGTGTAGGTGAAGTACAGTCCTGCAAGTAGCATCAGTAGTGGAGGGACTGAACATTTATGGCTGTGATGCTAGTCAAGTGGGCTGCTTTGACCTGAACGGTGTCAAACTTCTTGAGTGTTGTTGGAGCTGCACTCATCGCCACAAGTGGAGAGTAATCTATCACATTCCTGACACATACCATTGTAGAAGGTGTTTCAGAGATAGCAGGAACTGCAGATGCTGGAGAATCTGAGATAACAAGGTGTAGAGCTGGATGAACACAGCAGGCCAAACAGCATCAGAGGAGCAGGAAGGCTGACGTTTCGGGCCTAGCCTCTTCTTCAGATAAATCACTTCACCGTGCTATCCCATCTAGATGGTGTGTAAGTTTGGGGGGGTCAATAGATGAGCTCTTCTGCAGGAAACTGAACCACTGATGTGCTTTTGGAGCTGCAATATTTATATGGCTAGTCTAGTTCTGTTTTCATCGGTGATAAACTCGAGGATGTTGTTAATGGGAAAGTTCAGTGGTAGTAACGTCACTGAATGTCAAAAGAATTAGGTTCTCTCTTGTCAGGGGTGGTTGCGTCTGGCATTTGTGTGGTAGAAATGTCAAGTGGCACTTATCAACTCAAACCTTGATATTGTCCAGACCTTGCTGTATTTGGTCATGAACTGCTTCAGTATTTGATGAGTCATGAATAATGCTGAAAATTTTGCGATAGTTGTCTGATATCCCACTTTTTTACGGAGGGGGAAGGTCGTTGATGATGCAGATGAAGCCTTGGACATTTCCCTAAGGAATTCCTGCAGAGCTGGCCTGGAGCTGGGATGACTGACCTCCAACTATCAATTTAGAAATGGTGAGCACCTAGAGTATTGGAGGCAAGTGGCATGATACTTTTAAGGGGTAAGTTAGGAGAGTAGTTGTTGATATAATTGCTGTCTTTTCTTTGTAGGTTAGGCCTGATTGGTGCCTTAAGTTCCTCAGTTAAGCTTACACTAAATAACGCTTGGGTGTTTATACCAAGGTTTCAGTATCTGACCGAAACTAGATTCAAAACAGTAGGAGTTGTATTTGATCTGTCAGAATGCTGTACTGAGCTTGGCAGGTTTTCCAGCGTCATTATATAAAGTAATCTTTAGATGTATTTCCGAGCCTTTGACACAAGTATTTTAATCTTGTAAATCTTGCATTTAATTCGACATTGTTAATTCATTTAGTCATGGGGAGAAAACCCTGAAGAATTGATTATCCTTTTAAAGGCAACTGGGATTTCTTTGAATCGGCCAGGATGAGTGAAGATGCGCATTTTGAAGTTTACGTTGTGGTGATGTGGCATTCTGATGAAACTGCTGTAATAAGTGGGAGCCTGAAACCTTGCAGTGAATTTTGGCAAGTATCTGGAAAACTAGAGTGCAAAAAAAGGTGGTTATTAATTCATAATTGCTTGGGCAGCACCCACTGCCCATTCCCCACTTGCCCAGCAGAAGTGATTTTTAGCTGGCTTCTTGAACCATATGGATTAGGGACAACTGCAATGCAGTTAGAAGGGAATTTCAGGTAGAAAATTGTTTTCTGTCCAGTCTCTTTGAGTTTTGCGATGATGACACACTGTTGGCCATCAGGGGATAGTCATCCTTGAGAACACCCATCTACTTTGCAGTCAAAATGCTTCCAGTTACCTCTTCGGGGTGTCAGTTTATCTCAAATTATCTCTCAAAATCACAATATGCAATGTGCTAATGCATTGGCTCTTTTTTTGACATGTAAGTTCATTACAGCCACAGAGATGCATGTCAATGATACTGATGGTACAGTAAATTTATTTGGTACTTGTATTAAGAGCTTGGAATATTTGGATAGAAATAAATGTTCTATGTTTGCATCTTGTAGCTTAACTACCACAGTGATAAGGACTGAAACAAACAGAACGTCTGCCCTTGTCCTATTAACGTCCAAAGTTACGTCAGGAAGATCTAACTCACTGGTCAGTAGTTATTGGCAGGCCTCATCTGTAACATAACTCACTGCTGAGTCTTAAGAGGCTATGGAATAGTTTCTAGATGTTGAACCTGATTTCATTTCTTCCAACCATAGAATTATTATTCAAATAGTTGGATACAATATGACATGATGTGGCGCATCTCACACACTTGTTATCGAGGTGCTAGAGATTTAAACTACCAAGAATAAATTGTGGTAATTATTCCTCAATCAATTTGTATTTTCTTTCTTCTGCATACTCCATCTTTTTCTCCAATGAATTGTAATTAGAAGCTTTTATTTATTTACCTGTTTGCTCCACTACTTTTGATCCCAGGGTCTATTTTGACAAAAAACTTTAAATTAAAACTATTTTTTTAAAGAGTAACAGCACCCAGACAAGTAAACATAGCTGTTGAACCTGTAGGGTTAACATTCTGAGAACTGGAGACTCTATCTTCAAGCCTGAAGCTAAAATTATTTCAGTAAATGAATTGTTATCAAGAATCTTACAATATATGATTTCCTTCTTGGAAAAGAATGTGTGAATAATTGCTGAGACTGTGAAGTTGTGGCAGCTAGATGATTTTATTCCGCAATTCTCTACCACTGATGTAAGGAAATGTTTTGTTAATAACTGAGCACTGTCTCTCATATTTCATGTTTTTTGTGTAAGATTTGGCACCACAAGGTGGTGAGTAACGAAAGATGAACAGATTCTGTCCAAACCAATGTGTTTTTTTTCTGACAGGGGCTAATAGACCATTGTAAGGACAAGGAATTCTAATTTTGTTTGTACATCCTGAGACCATTAATCGCAGAGTAAATTGTAGAGCCTCAATTTGTCAATTTAACACCAAGATTGGAAAAACCTGAATAGCTCTGTTCCACATTTTCCAATAGAATGACTGGAGTCATTAGAGATGCTGTTTTATGTGGTTTGATTACAGTTAAAATGTTAGGTAAGAATTATCAAAGGCCTCATTGTTCATCTAAGACTGTGAACAGTTCCGGCTGGATCTCCATGCTCGTGGTCCAATCAGTCACCACCCTGTTCTCATTCTGTCAAAATCATTAGTTTATTTTCAGGTTGACTTTCCTATGTTTTTGCCCTGAGGACAGCAAGGTGAAAAGGTTCGACTTATGTCTCTTCTGAGCAATGTTGCTTCAGTTGGTGTCATTGGACAACATCTAATATCATTCACCTCTCAGCACCCACTGCAGCTGAAAGCTGTATGCATTATTTGTAGCCACGTTCATATGATGGCCCCCTTCTTCTCTCAGAACTGTAGCTGTCACAGACAGGCACGACTGATTGAAAAACCAATTATTTAAGGTGGTGATAAGGGCACCCACCCTCTGTTCAGAAGTGGTATGTAGTAAAGGAATATTGTCACATTATGGGGAAAATGAGGAGTGGGAGCCCAAAATACATTCTATGAAACCTCTGCAATGAATTTTGCTGGATTAAATTTTTGTTGCTGTATATGAAAATCTGAATCAGTGCAGAGCTCTTTAATGTGTTTTATTTTTATTGGGTTGAGAAATACACTGTGTTCTAATTTTAAGCATAAAGGTTTATTTTATCTTAAATGTTAAAAATATGTGTCAAGTCATTTCACAAAAATGGGGCTGTGACATTGATGTAAAGTGGGCACCACACCCTATCTTATGGTGAGTTTAGTGCTCGAGGTCATTGAGTACAACTCAATGTGAGCAGAAATTCAGAACTCACAAAAGTCCAATAAAGCGACTGATAAAATATACTCCAAGCTAACCATTCGTCAATATTGCATTCAGAAAATAAGCATCTTGAGCTCAGTTCAATCTTTTACTT
Source organism: Stegostoma tigrinum (assembly GCF_030684315.1). Classification (NCBI taxonomy): domain Eukaryota; kingdom Metazoa; phylum Chordata; class Chondrichthyes; order Orectolobiformes; family Stegostomatidae; genus Stegostoma; species Stegostoma tigrinum. The sequence goes on along the minus strand of NC_081358.1, from coordinate 106,297,169 downwards.
GAGTTTTAGCATCAGTATCAGGGCATTGGTAAGGCCACATTTGGAGTATTGCTTACAATTCTGGTTGCCCTGCAACAGAAAGGATGTTATTCAACTGGAAAGGGTACAAAAAAGATTTACAAGGATGTTGAGCTGTAAGGAGAAGTTGAATAGGGTAGAATGTTCTCCCTGGAACATAAGAAGCTGACGGGCTGACCTTGTAGAGGTTTATAAAATCATGAGGGACTTGGATAAGGTGAATAGCCAAGGTTTTAACCCCAGGGTAGTGGAGTCCAAAACAAAAGAGCATTGGTTTAAGGTGAGAGGGGAAAGATTTAAAATGGATCTGCGGGGCAACTTTTTCATGTAGAGGTTGGTGCGAAAGTGGAACGAGCTGGCAGATGATGTGGTAGAGGCGAGCACAATTGCAATATTTAAAAGGCATTTTGACAGGTACATGGACAGGAAAGGTCGAGAGGGATATGGGACAAATACAGTCAAATTTGGTTCAGGAAACCTGGTCGGCATGGACAAGTTGTGCTGAAGGGCCTGTTTCAGTGCTGTATGTCTGTATGACTCAATGGCCCTAAAAGCAACAAAGAGAACAGTTCTGTCACTGTACCACAAGGTAGACTCCCAAACAGAGACCCTGTAAGAGTGCTATCAAAATGAAGATTGTGGGCAAGTTTCTGATGCCACCAGCTCAATTAGTGATCCAGTGGCTCTGAGGCCTCAGTAGTGCCGTTGGGAGGATTGAGTCATTGAAGGAATCCTCAGGAGCTGCCTCAGGTCATTTTGAACAAAACTATAAAGGGATAGAGGGGAAAGCCCTCCAGGGATATCATTTTGGTCACTAGGTCTACTGTCGCTGCCCAGCATCCCTTCATTGACAGTGGTGCAAGGAGCATGTCATTGTGTAACAAACAAAATGCTGCCAGTCATAGAGTCATATAGTTATACAGCATGGAAACAGACCCATCAGTCTAACTCAGTCTTTTGGGATGGCTTGTAATTGGTCTTTTAATTATTCTAAGCTGTGGAGGAGCTGGCCTGATATAACTCTCCCACTGGTGTAACTTCTACCCTTTAAGCTTAAAGGTGCATTGATATTTTTCAAGTCTGTTGGGGAGCAATTGAAAGTGACCAGATGTCTTTGGATATCATCCTGTCAGCTGCTTCAAGATATTTTGTCTGAGCCTGTATAACCATAGCATTATGCTTGTGATTTGTGAAAAACTATGGGGGTCCTTGTGGAGAGACCTATATGTTTGAAAATTCTTCGTTTTAAAATTAACTCGTGGAATGTGGGCAACACTGGCTGGCCAGCATTTATCACCTGTTCCTAGGTACCCTTGAGAAATTGGTGGTGAGTTGCCTTCTTGAATCACTGCAGTCCATGTGCTATGGGTTGACCCACACTGCCCCTAGGGAAGGAATTCCATGATTTTGACCCAGTAAGAGAGAATGAATAGTCATAAATTTCCCAGTCAGAATGGTGAATGACTTGGGGGCCGCTTGCAGCTGGTGGGGTTCCCATATTTATGCTGCCCTTGTCCTTTTAGTTGAAAGCAGTTGTGGGTATGGAAGGTGCTGTCAAAGAATCTTTCATGAATTTCTGAGTGCATCTTGTAAATGGTATGCACTCCTGCTCCTGAGTGTGAAGCAAGAGGATGTTTGTGGATTTGGCAGCAATCAAATAGTCAGCTTTTCCCCGGGATGGTGTCGAGCTTCTTAAGTGTTATTGGAGCTGCACCATTCAGATAAGTTGGAAGTTTACCAACACACCTCCTGACTTGTGCCTTGTAAATGATGGAAAGGCTGTGGGGAGTCAGGAGATTAGTTACACATTGCTGTATCCCTAGCCTCTAACCTGCTGTTGTAGCCGCTGTGTTTGAGTCAATTTGAGTTTCTGGTCAATGGTAACCAAAGGATGTTCACAGTGGGTTATTTCAGAGATGGTAACATCATTAAATGTCAAGGGACTTTTGTTAGATTGTCTCTTGTTGGAGATGGTCTTTGGCTGGCATTTAGCCTGAAGCAAATGTTACAACAGGAGCAAACGGCAGATTGTGTTGAGGCCCAGTGCAAAAGACAAAGGACGAAGAAAAAAATGATGTGAAATGGCTGAATGTTAAGGTGTAAAAGAGAGAGAATTGGTGCTGTCTTCTAAATGCAAAGTTAACGAGATGCAAACATGACATGGCAGTGACCTAACCAAAATTTTGAGAGAACTGAGAACGGGCATATTGTGATCAGCACCTGAAGTTATGGATTTCAGTGTTGAGACCTCAAAGCTGCGAAGTGGCCAAGTGGAAAATTAAGTGTTTGTTTCAGTTTTCCAGCATTCATAGTATTTTGCTTTTATGTTAGTCAATGAGATGTGTTTGGTAAGATGCAATGAAAAACCTCACTGGGCTTCGCAACAAGAATCCCCCAAAAGTCTTGATACAACTTGTACTGAACTAAAAGTGAAATGCAGTCCAATGATCTTAAAAAAAATAGATTTTCTTCAGATTGAATCCTGTTGCCCGAAATTGGGAGTGGCAGTTGTTAAAGGATCTCAGAGTGTTGATAAATTGGTCAATTACAATCTCAAAATGTCAATTGACACCCAAGTTGATGACAAAGTACTCACTAAATGGGAGACTTATATTTAACAGATTATTTATGGATAGTGATTTAAACAAATACATGATATAGTACCTTGCGTCTGTCTAGTATTTTAAAATGACAGCTGTGTTCTTTTTATAATTCACTACACTTCCTGAGAATTTCAAAAGGACAGTCAGGAGGTATGTTCTTGCAATTCTTCAGCCAATGTATGTGAACAGTGGATTGACCGAAGCACCATTGTTTCACCAAGGGAATTTCCCCTTCCTCAGATTCCAAACTTAGATTCAGAGCCATTATGGGGATGATGTCCATCCTGGTGCGAGATTGAGCTCCTTCATCTCTTCAGTGTTGATTTTCACGTATTTGATTTGATTTATTATTGCCACATGCACCCAGGTACAGTGAAAAGTTTTGTTTTGGGTGCAGTACAGGTGGACCATACAAAGTGCATACGGTAACAGAACAGTGCAAAGAATGCAATGTTATGGCTGCAGAGAAGGTTCACGCAGAGCGAGATTAACATTAAGTTTAAAATTTGAGAGGTTCTTTCAAGAGATTCGGTAACAGCAGAGAAGAAGCTGTTCTTGAATCTATTTGTATGTATATACAAACTTTTATATCTTCTGCCCATCTGGAAGACTGTAGAAGAGAGTATAACCAGGATGGGAGGGATCTTTGATAATGGGAACTGCAGATGCCGGAGAATCCAAGATAACAAAGTGTGGAGCTGGATGAACACAGCAGGCCCAGCAGCATCTCAGGAGCACAAAACCTGACGTTTCGGGCCTAGACCCTTCATCAGAGAGGGGGATGGGGAGAGGGAACTGGAATAAATAGGGAGAGAGGGGGAGGCGGACCGAAGATGGAGAGAAAACACGATAGGTAGAGAGGAGAGTATAGGTGAGGAGGTAGGGAGGGGATAGGTCAGTCCAGGGAAGACGGACAGGTCAAGGAGGCGGGATGAGGTGGTAGGTAGGAAATGGAGGTGCGGCTTGAGGTGGGAGGAAGGGATGGGTGAGAGGAAGAACAGATTAGGGAAGCAGAGACAGGCTGGGCTGGTTTTGGGATGCAGTGGGGAGAGGGGACGAGCTGGGCTGGTTTTGTGATGCAGTGGGGGGAGGGGAAGAACTGGGCTGGTTTTGGGATGCAGTAGGGAAAGGGGAGATTTTGAAGCTGGTGAAGCCCACATTGATACCATTGGGCTGCAGGGTTCCCAAGCGGAATATGAGTTGCTGTTCTTGCAACCTTCGGGTGGCATCATTGTGGCACTGCAGGAGGCCCATGATGGACATGTCATCTGAGGAATGGGAGGGGGGGTTGAAATGGTTCGCGACTGGGATGTGCAGTTGTTTGTTGCGAACCGAGCGGAGGTGTTCTGCAAAGCGGTCCCCAAGCCTCCACTTGGTTTCCCCACTGTAGAGGAAGCCACACTGGTTACAATGGATACAATATACCACATTGGCAGATGTGCAGGTGAACATCTGTTTGATATGGAAGGTTATCCTGGGGCCTGGGATGGGGGTGAGGGCGGAGGTGTGGAGGCAAGTGTAGCACTTCCTGCGGTTGCAGGGGAAGGTGCCGGGTGTGATGTGATTGGAGGGGAGTGTGGAGCGGACAAGGGAGTCGCAGAGAGAGTGGTCTCTCCGGAAGACAGACAAAGGTGGGGATGGAAAAATAGCTTGGGTGGTGGGGTCAGATTGTAGATGGCGGAAGTGTCGGAGATGTGAGAACGAGAGGGTTCCTCTGGGGGCGGTTGTGGCGGGGGCAGGGTGTGAGGGATACATACCACCCCACCAACCTCCAGATGCAAAGTATCATCCTCCAACACAAGGCCGTTAGAGACACCAAGAGGCAATATGGGGCTAAGCTCGAGCCCCAAACTAACAACATGGACATCTGTTGCTTGTGGCAAAGCCTACATGACATAATGGGCTACAAAACAAAGCAGAACAGACGAACAAACAAAAATACATACCCTCCCCCACCACCCAATGTGCACACAGCATTTTACGATCATTTTGAATACAAAGTCAGTCACCTGCCCCGACAACCTGAGGTGCACCTGCCCCTCAGTCACCAATGCATACACCAGATTCGTCTTTTTTGAGAGTGAGCCCACAGAAAGCGATTGGCCCAGATGGAGTCCCTGGCTGTATGCTCAGATTTTGCATGTACCAGCTGGGAGTAGTTTTTGATAAGATCTTTAATCCCTCCTTGCTACAACCTGAAGTCCCCAACTGCTTCAGGAAAACTGCCATCATTTCACTGCCAAAGAAAGCTCATGCAATACGCTGCAATGACTACTGCTCTGTCACCCTGACCTCCAGAATTTAGAAGATCTGAGTGATAGAGATAAGCTAAATAGGCTGGGGCTATTTTCCCTGCAGTGTTGGAGGCTGAGACGTCTCCTTATAGAGGTTTATAAAATCATGAGGGCCATGGATAGTGTAAATAGTGTAAATTCCCTGGGGTTGGGAAGTCCAAAACTAGAAGGCATAAGTTTAACATGAGATGGGAAAGATTTAAAAGTGACCCAAGGGGCAACCTTTTGATGCAGAGGGTGTATGGAATAAGCTGCCGTAAAAAGTCATGGAATTACAATTACAGCATTTAAAAGGCATCCGGATGGGTCTGTGAATGGGAAGATTTTGGAGGAATATGGGCCAAATACTCACAAATCAGACTAGGTTTATTTGGGATCACTGGTCAGCATGGACAAATTGGACTGAGGGGTCAGTTTCTGTGTTATATATCTCTACAACTCCATGACTCTATAAAGTTGGTAATGGCTCACATCAACACTAGCCTCCCAGTCTGCCTCAATTCCTTGCAATTTGCCTACTGTTGCATCAGGTCTATGAAATACACCATTTCCTTGGCCCTACACTCATCCCTGGAACATTTGGATACCAAGGATATCTAGGACATGCTCCTACTCATTCACTGCAGGTTCATCTTCAGTGCAATAATTCCAAACAAACTATTCTCTAAACTCTGAGACCTCGGTCTCTGGTCCACCCCCTGCAACCAGATCCTCAACTTCCTGACCCATTGACCGCAATCCATGAGAATAGGCAACAACACCTCCTCCATGATAAACCTCAACACCAGGTACCCTGCAAGGCTGTGTGCTCAGCCCCTTACTATACTTCCTGTGTGCTCATGACTGTGAGGTCAAATTTCGTCTTAGCACCATCTACAAGTTCGCTGACGACACCGCTGTTGTAGGTCCGATCTCAAACAATAATTGGACAGAATGCCGAAAAGAGATTGAGTGCTTGGTAGCATGGTGTAAAGATAATAATCTCTCCTTCAATGTCAGCAAACTGGTGATTGACTTCAGGAAGCAAGTTGTTGGCTATGTCTCTGTGTCATTAATTGTGCTGAAGTGGAGATGGTCCAGACCATCAAGTTTCTAGAGGTGATGATCTGTCCTGGTCTACTCACTTTGATGCTACAGTCAAGAAAGCACAACAACACCTCTTCTTCCTCAGATTGCTCAGGAAATATGGCATTCTGTAAACATTCTTACCAATTGTTATAGATGCACCATGGAAAGCACTTTATTTAGATGCATCATGGCTTTGTATGGAAACTGCTCTGCTCAAGATTTCAAGAAACTTCAGAGAGTTTTGAACACAGCCCAATCCATTATGCAAGCCAACCTTCCATCCGTTGACTCTATTTATATTTCTCGCTGCCTTGGGAAGGCAGCCAACATCATCAAAGACCCCTCCTACCCAGGTTATAATCTCTTCCAACCTCTTCCGGGTGGGCAGAAGATACAAAAGCCTAGACACACGTATCAACAGATTCAAGAACAGCTTCTTCCCCACTGTTATCAAACTTTTAAATGGACCACTCAAATTTTAAATTGAAAGTTGATCTCACTGTTTATGCCCCTTCTCTGCAACTGTAACATTGTATTAATTGCTCTGTTGTATTACCATTATGCACTTTGTATGGTAAGGTTTGCCTGTACTGTACACAAAGTGAATGTTTTCACTGTGCCCATGTACATGCCACAACTATATTTTCATTCTGAAAGAAAGGTTTAAGGTGGGAACTGTAGAGCTTAGGATGGCTTCAGCAGCTGAAGGTTAAGGTGGAACAATTAAAATCACGTGTGTCCAGAACTGGAGAATTCCAGAGGTTTGTTTTTTAATCATTCGTGCGCTGTGGGTCTCATCGATTAGGATAGTATTAGTTGCTCATCGCTAACTGCCCAGACTGCAGTTAAGATTCAGACATATTCCTATGAGTCTGGAATCAAATGCAGGCTGGACCAGGTAAAATATGTCTGATTTATTAATTCAAAAGTCAATGCTCATAGCAACAGCTGCATGAACAATTTTCTTGAAGTTTGAACTGAGCTTTTACATTGCAAACAACAGACAGTTTCTGCTGGGGAGGACTCCAGCACACATTTTAAAATATTTGTCCTTTCTATGTCTGTGCCTCTGTAAGTTGTTTCCATTTCTAACCTGCTCAGTTACCTGAGATCCAGTCAGCTTCACTTATATAAAAAAAACTCCTCGGTACCCGATGATCATTGCAGGAACTTATAGTCACGCACACACAAAACAAAGCTCACAACAGGCATCAAATTCCTTGCTGTGAAATTATGCAGACATCCTGGTAAAACCTTATTTTTACAAACAATGCTTCCTTCTTGCAGCCCATATTTTTTCTTACAATAGAGAACCAATGAAGACCAGTGAACATGAGGTTCATACAGTGAACAGTGAGTGAACAGGATATGGAATGGTATAAAATAGCGGTAACAGAGCTTTGGATCAAGTTCTTGGATGGTGTAATTATCGGACACCGAGCATGAGACATGTCAGTTTGAAACGGGTATTGGCGCAAGAGTTGAATTAGGGCTGATGGTGAATAGAGATAGAAGTGAGAACTCTTGGTGATTTAGCAGATATGTTGCCAAAAGCTCATATCAGGGTCAACTAGGAAGTGTAAGTTGTGAATCTCAAATAGCAATCCCACAGACAGGACGAAGTTTTTGACTAGGAAATAAAACTTGTGACATGTAGTGACACCCATATTCCATGAATGAATAAAAACGTTCCCCATTAATGCAATGATATAGTACCTGCTATCAGGCTTAGAACATTCATTGTGGTGCTAAAGAGACAGTTTAGTTTAAGCACAGTTCTGTGTTATTGGTAGGATAATACGCTGTACATTACAAGATATATCGGTCTGAATCCTGTTTCCAGTGAGCAATGTCGTTGTACTTTATACTATGCTTTTATTACCGTATTCGATAATGATATTTTCAGTAACATTTTATTCTTTGTTTCAACAGATGTGCTATGCCCAAATTTAAGATTGGAAGGTAGTCAGTACAAGTTAGAAAATAAGGCTTCAGTTAACATCCCAGGTACGTGATTTTCTTTGCAGGAATGGCAAAGCTGAATTGTGGATATATCTCCATGCATTGCAATTATTTTTGACTGACATGCTCAACAATTAATGAATTTTCAAACTGAGCCTCTAAGAAACCAAGGTACAATATTAATATGTACAAAATAACATATTGGGTATAGAATTTCTGACTCAGATTTGGATGTTGTGCTCAAAGTTCACCAGAATTTTCTCTGTTTAGTTTGCATTTTTTGTTAAAATTTAGAGACAGTCTAAAACCAGGAGGCATAGTCTCAGAATTAAGGAGCACCAATCTAAAACTGAGATGAGGGGGAATTTACCCTCTCAGAGAGTTGTGAGCCTGTGCAACTCCTTGCCACAGAGAGCTGCGTACATTAAAGGCTGAGATAGATAGACTCTTCATCAGCAGTGCAATCAAGGTTTCTGGGAGAAGGGCAGGAAAGTAGACGTGAGGAATGTCAGTTCAATTTTGATCAGCTTGAAAGGTGGAGAAGGCTCGAAAAACCGACCAGCCTACTCCTGTTCTTATTTCTTATGGTCTTTGCTTAATCACCGCCCTGAAACCTTCTGTGAACAAGCATCAATGGCCAGTATAACAAAAGATAATTATTTCTTTTCATCAGCTACAATGTTGTTTCATCAGTTTCGGAGAGGTAACCAGGGTAGTTTTATTGATACAGCTTAAAATACGTATATCACTAAAAGAAGCAGTTTGAACAAGGGTGCCCAGTGCTCCACACGTGAGTGACCTGATTTAAAATTGTTAGAAATTACTTGAAAATAAATGTGCTGGACTATTTAATAGTTTTGTTAGAATAGTTCTATAACTTGGTAAATAATATGCATCTTGACATATCAATGCTTATAAGATTGGCTACTGCTGCCTATGCACCAGTGAAAGTGAATACAATTTGAGGATCCTTTCCAAACCAGTGTAATAAGCATCATTTTGCAATTTGCATAGGGGAATATGGCCAGCTTCATGGATGCGATCTCATGTAAGCATATGGAATTGTGAACGAACGTAAAAGATCACAGATAATATGAATGCAAGTGCTTTTGTGCTTAACCCATTTGCAATTAATACCCTCTGAACCATAGTGATGTTATTTCACTCAATTATATTGATATTATCAGAATAAAGTGAGTGCAGACTTGACTCAATATTTACTGAGAGCCAGACAGCTTAGGTACAAGTTTATAAAGTCAAGCTTCAGGATCCCTAGATCTGGTCAAATCAATTGCAAATCGCTACATGGAGGAAAACCCACATCAGGGCAGTGGATGACATAGAAAAGGATAATAATATGAATGCAGGGCCAATGTATTACCATGAAGGTGAATGGTGGGACCAGCATCCAGAGAATCCTGGATGTCAAGCAATATACAGGATAGGATAAGAAAAATGAAGGAGATTCACGGGAGATGCCAAAGCTCAAAATAGCAGATGTCCTAGAGCAGTTTAGAAAATACATTGGGTTGCTTAAAAAGAAATTCGGTGAGTGAAGAACAGTCTTGGAGAAGAGAGATAACAAGGTGTAGAGGTGGATGAACACAGCAGACCAAGCAGCATCAGTGAAGCAGGAAAGCTGATGCTTTGGGCCTCGGCCCTTCTTCTGAAATGAGGGAGGGGAAGGGGGTTCTGAAATAAATAGGGAGAGAGGGGGAGGCAGATAGAAGATGGATAGAGGAGAAGATAGGTGGAGAGGAGACAGACAGGTCAAAGAGGTGGGGATGAAGCCAGTAAAGGTGAGCGAAGGTGGGGAGTTAAGGAGAGGATAGGTCAGTCCAGGGAGGACGGACAGGTCATGGGGGCAGGATGAGGCAAGTAGGTAGGAGATGGTGGTGGGCTTGAGGTGGGAGGAGTCGACAGGTGGGAGGAAGGACAGGTTAGGGAGGCAGAGACAAGCCAGGCTGGTTTTGAGAAGCAGTGGCGGGAGGGGAGATTTTGAAGCTTGTGAAGTCCACATGGATACCATTGGGCTGCAGGGTTCCCAAGCGAAACATGAGTTGCTGTTCCTGCAACCTTTGGGTGACATCATTGTGGCACTGTAGGAGGCCCAGAATGGACATGTTGTCTGAGGAATGGGAGGGAGAGTTGAAATGGTTCGCGACTGGGAGGTGCGGTTGTGTAGTGCGAACCGAGCATAGGTATTCCGCAAAGCGGTCCCCAAACCTCTGCTTGGTTTCCCAATGTAGAGGAGGCCACAACGAGAACAGCAGATACAGTATACCACATTAGCAGATGTGCAAGTGTACATCTGCTTTATGTGGAAAGTCTTCTTGGGGCCTGGGATGGGGGTAAGGGGGAAGGTGTAGGGGCAGGTGTGGCATTTCCTGCAGGTGCAGGGAAAAGTACCAGGTGTGGTGGGGCTGGAGGGGAGTATGGAGTGGACAGTGGAGTCCTGGTGAGAGTGGTCCCTGCAGAAAGCAGATAAGGGTGGAAAGGGAAAAATGTCTTTGGTGGTGGGGTTGGATTGCAGATGGCGGAAGTGTCGGAGGATGATGCATTGGATCCGGAGGTTGGTGGGGTGGTATGTGAGGATGAGGGGAATTATGTTTTGGTTGCTATTATGGGGAGAGGCTGTGAGGGATGAGTTGCTAAAAATGTGGGAGACAGGGTCGAGGGTGTTCTCAGCCACTGTGGGGGGGAAATTGCAGTCCTTGAAAAACAAAGACATCTGAGATGTTTAGGAGTTGAATGCCTCATGCCGGGAGCAGATGCAGTGGAGGTGAAGGAATTGGGAATAGGAGATCGCATTTTTGCAGGAAGGTGGGTGGGAGGAGGTGTATTCTAGGTAGCTGTGGGAGTCGGTGGGCTTGAAATAGATATCATTTTCCAAGTGGTTGCCAGAGATGGAAACAGAGAGGTCCAGGAAGGAGAGAGATATATCAGAGATGGTCCAGGTGAACTGAAGGTCGGGTGGAAAGTGTTGGTGAAGTGGATGAACTGTTCGAGTTCCTCATGGGAGCGTGAGGTGGCGCTGATACGGTCATCAATGTAACGGAGGAAGAGTTGGGTTTTAGGGTCAGTGTACCTATGGAAGAGGGATTGTTTCACGTAACCTACAAAGAGCCAGGCGTATCTTGGTCCCATACAGGTACCCATGGCGACCCACATTGTCTGTATGAAGTGGGAGGAATTGAAAGAGACATTGTTGAGGGTGAGGACGAATTTGGCTAAGTGGATGAGGCTGTCAGTGTAGGGGGAAACTGGTTGGGCCTGTGGGACAGGAAGAGGTGGAGGCCCTTTAGGCCATCTGCATGGGGAATGCAGGTGTATAGGGACTGGACGTCCATGGTAAAGATGAGGTGTTGGGGGCCGGGGAATTGAAAGTTTTGGAGGAGATGGAGAGCGTGGTTGGTGGCATGGACGTAGGTGAGGTGTTCCTGGACCAAGGGCGAGAAAATAGAGTCAAGATAAGAGGAGATAAGTTAATTGGGCAGGAGCTGGCAGAGACAATGGGTCAACCAGAGCAGTCAGGTTTGTGGATTTTGGGAAGGAGATAGAAGCAGGCAGTGTGGGGTTGGGGAGTGATGAGGTTAGTCGCTGTGAATGGGAGGTCACCTGAAGTGATGAGTTTGTGGATGGTTTGAGCGATGATGGTTTGCTGGTCGGGGGTGGTGTCAAGGGGGCAGTAGGTGGAGGTGTCGGAGAGTTGGCAACTGGCCTTGGCGATGTAGAGGTCAGTGCACCATATGACAACTGCACCTCCTTTGTCCATGGGTTTTATGTGATGTTGGGATTGGAGTGGAGGAAGCGGAGGGCTGCATATTCTGTGGAGGAGAGGTTGGAGTGGGTGAAGGGGTGGAGAGGTTGAGGCGATTGATGTCATGGTCTCACATGGTAGGCTGGTTAAAAACCTAAAAGCCCATGGGATTCAGGAAAATTTGGCAAATGGATCCAAAATTGGCTTCGTAGCAACAAACAAAGTGCAATAGTTGAAGGATGTTTTTGTAACTGGAAGCCTGTATCCAGTGTCGTACCAAAGGGTATGGAGCTTTATTTTTCTGTTTGTTATTACATCAATGTACACGTCCCATAGATCCTTGAAGGTGGTTGGGAAGGTATACTTGCAATTTTTAGCCAAGGCACTTTTGACAAGATCTAGGACATTATAATGGAGATGTACCACAGTTGGAATATTGCGTGCAGTTCTGATCACCACTCTGTTGGAAAGATGTGATTTCAGTCGAAAGGTTGCAGAAGGTATTCACCGGGACGTTGCCTAGGCTGGATAGAATTCAACAATGAATAGCGATTTGTTAAGCAGGGGTTATTTCCTTTCGTGGAGAGAAAGGTGAGGGGGAGGTGGGGGAGGAATCTATTGAAGTGTGTAAACTTCTGAGGGACATTGACAGTTGGATAGGGGGAAGCCTTTCCCCTTCGTCATGGTGGCTCAATGGTTAGTAATGCTGTCTCACAATATCAGAAGCTCAGGTTCAATTCCATACTTGGGTGGCTGTCTGTATGGAGTTTGAACATCTTCCCTTTTTCTCATGGGTACTTCCGTTGCCTCCCACAGTCCAAAAATGTGCAGGTTAGGCAAATTAGCCATGCTAAATTGTTGACAATGTCCAGGGTGACGTAGATTGGCCATGAGAAATACAGGGATAGGCTGGGGTCTCAGATTGGGGTGGGATGCTGCTTGGATGATTGGTGCAGACTCAGTGGGCTGAATGGCCTCTTTCTGCACTGTAGGGATCTGATTATACTATTCAAGGTGTTAAAACCAGGGCACACCATTTTAAGATAAAGAGCAGGAGGTTAGGGGGAATTTGAGGGAACGTTTTTTCACCCAGAGGGTTGTGGATATCTAGACCTCATTGCCTGAAAGCGTGGTAGTGACAGAAAGCCTTAAGACATTTAAGAACTATTTCGAGAGAAACTTAAAATAGCATAACATATGAGGCTACAGGCCAATTGCAAGAAATTGGCATGAAAGTAGAGAGATTTTTGTTGACTGGTGCAGATTGATGGGCCGAAGGGCCTCTTTCCATGCTGTAAAATCTCTTTGATAAGGTAAAACATACAGTGGACCAAGTATAATGGTTCTGTAAGATGTGTTTTATACCATTGTTTTCGGCACTGTAAAAAATATCAAATCATATGAGGAATGCAATTAATTTCCGTGAGAAGTGTCAAATCAAGTCAACAGGCCTGTTCAACACTGTGCCAAATCCTATTTCACACAGACTTGGAAAATATTGCCAGGAGTTTTACTTTCTAATGAAAGTAATAGTGAACCCAGGAAATTAATCTGCAAAAAGAAATGTCTGTTATCATTCTGTAAACTTCACTGGGATGATTCTAGTCTTGTCAAATGTTGGCTGCAGATTTCCTGTGGGCTGTTGTATGCTGCTGGTAGGAATCTAATTTACTTGCACTATTTTTAAATGCAATCTTCATAATGTCATATACGTCTGGTGTGTATTCAAACAGGTTTTGATTTGATGGAGCGGTTCCATGTGAAAAGTATTATTGGAACAAAAGATAGAGGATTTGTTCGCCTTGGAACAATGCCCATTGTTCAGATGACCAAGTAAGTGAACAACCAAGCACATTGATGTGGTGCATCTAGAACCAATTTACTTTTATGCATGTTCATCTATTTTATTCTACTCTGTCTTTTGTCATGGAAATATACTCCACTCCCAGCAACTCTGCTCAACACCAGTGTACTCTAGTCCACTAAATATCAGAAAAGGAGTTCTTTACATCAATTCACTGTTCCTTACATTGCTGAATGGAATTTCACTCGACTATTCGTCCCTCATTTCAGTGCATACAAACTACTCGATGCTAGAAGAGTCTACTTATAGTATTATACGAGGGTTTACTATTGCAGCCAAATATCACAGCACATTGCTGTACTCTGCTGGATGCTATTGCAATGCACAGCTCTGAATTCTAACACTACAAAATGCTGAAGGGTCGGCTTGAAGTCCTAATATGCCATTCATGGCGTTACTGATATAAGTAATGAATTGTGAACTGAGTAGAAAGCAGACATCTCCTCTTAGTGTGTGAAAGGGAGTCAGAAAAACAGCCTGACATACTTTCCAGCATCTGCTCTGATGTGACAGAGCAGAAGGCTTAACAACAAGTTGCTTATCCAATGGTTTTGGTCAATGAAATTCTTAAAAAAAAATTCAGAATAGAAAAGTCAGAGGAGTCTGGTTCACTCGGTAAGCTGAAAATTATCCTTTCAATTTTTTCATTTGTTATCCCCTAGACAACATTAGATGATTGGATGAGTGGGTACTACGGGATATTAGAACCTTAGACTTGTTTGCAAACATAGTACCCAGCTCTAAAAATCCTCAAGCAGTAATCTACGTCCAGTTTGTCAATTATTGGAGATAAATAGACAATATTATTTAGAGAGGCTATGGGATGGATACTTGTAAAATAAATTGGCAATTTTGGAATTTTAGACATTTAGTGGACTCTGAGACATATGGTTGACAGAGTAAAGAAATCTTTGCGTTGACTGTAATCATCCTTGCGTTTAACCATGTGGGAGGTGGAGAAGAGAGTGCATATATGCAGTCAAGAAAACAAGAAAATTAAATGGTGTTATTGGATTCAAAAGGGAGATTAAAATTATTTTAGAAGAGACAATTTATAAGAAATAAATCATTTACACCAACAGAGGCGTAAAGATTTCCTGTCTCGTGTTGGCACCGAATCTCATGCAAGATTCAAATAAAAATAATAACAGCTTGCATTTATATTGTACCTTTAACATAGTGGGATGTTCTAACTTATGCTTATGTATCCATATGAATTCTCACTATCTGTCACAAACATCAAGTTGCTAACCCCCAACCATTCGCCTCATCAAATACCACTTTCCCCACTTTGGCAGAGTCCACTATTTAGCTAGTGCAGCACTGCCCCAGCCCTGCTCCAGCTCTGCTCCACCCAGAGTAGAAGCAAGTCATCCTCAAACTGTTGCTAATGAAGTTGCTAGTAAAACACAGCTTAGTTTTTTTTTCAGGGGCAGAAGGTTGTCGGGCTCAATCTTCACATGTGGCAGGATGCTTTGAGAGAGTAATCAGCAAGACATATAGAAATTTTGAAATCATCCACCAACTCTTCTTCCCTTCCCTTCATAGCAAGTTGTAAGACATGACCACTTGTTGTGCAAATGGGTCTTTCTCACATTGCCTTGCATTTCTTGCTAAAACCTTAGATCAGTGTCGCAGGTAAGAACAACTTTGAGTAACTTACCTGTTCTCTCAAGTTGCTTCTCAGTCTCAACTGTTGCACGAAGAACAATCCTAACTTCTCCAAACTAACCTTATAGCTAACATCCCTTACCTCAAACCCAAAACACAATATCCCAGTCATTGCTTTCCAAAGGAGATCCTGATTTTACAAGCAAACTCATGAGTTTCAGGTCTGTTCCGACCAGGTCCAATCTGCACAGACACCTGCCTCATCAAAATCAACTATAAGGGTAAAGTCACCACAGATCTACTGGACCACAGAGCTACTCTCTCAATATTGAGAAATGGCGTTTTAACCTGAGGGTGGCCATAGCTCAGGTTTGAGGAAAGGTTGAAATGGAGAGTGCTTCATGGCAACCTTAGCCAAAATCAGATGTCAGTGGATGCAGTCGCTGATTGAAATGGGCTGCTGCCTCTAGGAGGCAATAACTTCTTATTTAGAGTTTGTCTCCTTTCTACACCACTCGTACCCTCCACTGTGAAAATGATGGAGGCCAGGTTCAGCAAGGGATCTCTGTATTTGAGCTTCTGCTGCCATTTTCACACTGACAAAAGCCTCCCACTCTATGCACAATTTCAGGCCCTTATGCTTGATGCCTACATGTTTATCAATTTGCTCACTGTATGTAATTTGTAATTGAATTTTCTGTCTGTGGTATCTAGAGGTATGAAATATGATAAGGATTGCACTTTTAAAGATCTAATTGAAAAATAAAATTTAGAAATAAAACCCTCTATCTTTCATTCCAGCAATACTTTTCTAAAATATAATTTAGAAATATTTTGTTGTGTCTTTTGGAACGAATAAACCATATTAAATTTGAAACATTGAAATCAACATACAGTGGATGTCAAGGGAATGATCAGTATTCACACACTCACTGCATTTCATATAAACATCAAAACATTGAGTAGATCAATTTATGTTCCTATAAATAAACCTTTAGTTCCTCAACAGCAGGTCATATGTCAGTTAACTTTCACCTCTCCTTCATCTGACTTAAGTTATCTGTAGTGACAGGAGTAGAGAATATGCACAGAGAATTAGCTCGCCTCAAACAAATTTTTAAATTGCCAATCTTATTGTTGCATATTCCTGTTGAAATATTACATGATTTCCAAGCTAAGCAGCTCATTTTGAAAGGAGCTGGGTGAGCATTTCATGAGGTATGGGTTTTAGGATAAAAATAGAGTTAGAAATTTCCTGTAAAAACTACCAGGAAAGTTATCTGTGGAATGCAAGTAGCCAAGGGTAGGTATTATAGATTTTCCTGTTAGAATGGTGTCATAGAACATTTGCATCACTGCTTTCGACAGGAAAAGAAAACAGCTTTGCCTACCTATTCAGCTTCTTTCAAGAGATTAACTAAGCAATACCATTATTGTATCTATTGAATTTTGTTAAAAAAGGAATAGCTTAAATAAGCTGAATGTTTCATATGTTTCATATTTTGCTGTGTTATTATTCCTTTGATGCTAAGATTAGAGTTTGGATTAGGTTACAGTCAATGTTTAGACAAGGGTTTGAGTTGGAATCAGGAATTTATATCATTTCCACCTGACTTCCTCAGAAGCTTAACATGAAAATCTTTCTTTTAGCAGGGTAATTTACTTTGGCAATGCTCCAAGTAGCTTGTGCACTTCAAGGTGATAGATTTTACCTGGTGAAAGCATTGAATGAACTTTTTGTTTAAGCTTAGACAACAAATGAGATAATTAGCTGGTTAATAATTAAATATTCCTACCATTATAGGTTGTGGAAAACATTTATTTTTGTCCATTTGGTGAGCCAGAAATAGTATACTGATGTTTTCATTGACACATTACCAGCAATTGACTTCAATGAAAATAAAGGTTTGGAGAAATGTAAAAGAAGGTTCTGGCCTTATACAAAAAAAATCCTTGGGAAATATTTCGTTGACTTTACCATCATTTTTAGCAGTGAGCTGAAGATCCTGTAGGCTTTCTTTCTCTAATAATGGGCTACTTCAGTGGCTTGAGTTTCGAAGAAAGAGCTACAATAGCTCTGTAAAATACAGTGAAATGCTGGAGCCATTGTCTTCAAACTATGTCACTTCAAGGAAGTTACATTGGCACGGGTTTCTGATACCTTAATTTATAGCAGATTGTATGGACAGTTCACGTTTACCTATAATTCAATGATCTACTGTGTTGACCTGCGAGTTCACTGCCTGGCCATATCAAATTGAATTATTCAGGTTTATTTCAGGATGACACTGCCTGAACCTTAGAACACAGGGAGCCTTGGTATGAGGAGATGCGACACAACATCACTTTAACTTGACAGCCAGTTGCTCAAGATTCTAATTTAATGTGTAAAGACGTGAGCAACTGCAGGTTTCATTGTCAGAACATAAACAAAGCTAAGAACGGAGTTGATGAACAATAGCAGATTTTGAGAAGTGCTCCACTTAGACAGCTGTTAGCCATGTTCAAATTTCTTTGCCAGGGTTAGTTATCACTGGCTGACAGATTCAGGCATGACTGCAACCTAACTTAAACCATTATCTTGATAGTGGGAATAGTAAATATTCTGAGACAGACAACTGCTCCAAATTCAGAAAGATATTTGTTACCTCCTCACACCTCAGACTATAGGATAAACTCAGAAGTGATATTGTTGTGCTCCTTAGTTTTAACATTAATTCTCAAGGTATGACTCACAGTTAAGGCTGACATTCATCACCTGTTGCCCTGAAATCTTAATCTTGGGTCTGGTTTTGACTCATTGAGCCACGTCGAAGGCAGGGAATTCACATTGATAGGAGTGTAGACCCTGAATAAGGAGTGCATAACATCTGTGCATTAATAGGTTTATAAAAATGCAGTACACTTTTTTTAATACAATTTGGTATTTAGACTTATGTTCCTGGGATTATCAGTTTAGATCTCAAGATTATCACACTACCAAACCTATATTTTTAGAAATAATTTTCTAGATTCTGCCAAGAATTATGATGGTGACCCACCAATTTTTCAAGCACAAAATGGCAGTGTAAATGTCCCTTATAATAGGTCGAACAGATGTACATTCAGTGACTGCAATGCTCCACCCAGCAATTGGTTTAAGCAGAAATAAAAAGATTTCCAGAGCCCTGTTGAAAATGAAAATGTCCACTCATCCTTTCATGTATTGTACAAGTTATTGTACAAAATGCGGAGGAATGGGATTGTGGGAGATATAGCAGTTTGGATCGGAAATTGGCTTGCTGAAAGAAGACAGAGGGTGGTAGTTGATGGGAAATGTTCATCCTGGAGACCAGTTACTAGTGGTGTACTGCAAGGGTCGGTGTTGGGTCCACTGCTGTTTGTCATTTTAATAAATGACCAGGATGAGGGCGTAGAAGGATGGGTTAGTAAATTTGCAGATGACACTAAGGCCAGTGGAGTTGTGGATAGTGACGAAGGATGCCATAGGTTGCAGGGAGACATAGCTAAGATGCAGAGCTGGGCTGAGAGGTGGCAAATGGAGTTTAATGCAGACAAGTGTGAGGTGATGCACTTTGGTAGGAGTAACCAGAAGGCAAAGCACTGGGCTAATTGTAAGATTCTTGGTAGTGTAGATGAGCAGAGAGATCTCAGTGTCCATGTACACAGATCCTTGAAAGTTGCCACCCAGGTTGACAGGGCTGTTAAGAAGGCATACAGTGTTTTAGCTTTTATTAATAGAGGGATCGAGCTCCAGAAGCAAGAGGTTATGCTGCAGCTGTACAAAACTCTGGTGCGGCTGCACTTGGAGTATTGAATACGGTTCTGGTCACCGCATTATAAGAAGGATGTGGAAGCTTTGGAAAGGGTGCAGAGGAGATTTACTAGGATGTTGCCCGGTAAGGAGGGAAGGTCTTACGAGGAAGGGCTGAGGGACTTGAGGCTGTTTTCATGAGAGAGAGAAAAAGGTTGAGAGGTGACTTAATTGTAACATATACAATAATCAGAGGGTTGGATAGGGTGGATAGGGAGAGCCTTTCTCCTGGGATGGTGATGGCGAGCACGAGGGGGCATAGCTTTAAATTGAGGGGTGAAAGATATAGGACAGATGTCAGAGGTGATTTCTTTACTCAGAAAGTAATAAGGGAATGGAAGGCTTTGCCTGCAACGGTAGTAGATTCGCCAACTTTAGGTACATTTAAGTCGTCATTGGATAAGCATATGGACGTACATGGAATAGTGTAGGTTTGATGGTCTTCAGATCAGTACGACAGGTCGGCACAACATCGAGGGCAGAATGGCCTGTACTGTGCTGTAATGTTCTATGTTCTATGTCTGTCCCTGCTTTTTACAAGAGTAAATCAGCTTGTGCCATTCCTCACTGTTTTGCCTGCACCCCTTCAATTTTTCCTTTGAGAAAATGATCAAATTTTCTTTTGAAAATCACAATTCAATCTTCTCCCAACGTACTATAACCTGTGCAGTCCAAATCTTAACTACTGGTTGTACGACAGAACTTTTCGTCATACTGTCATATTGCCTCCTTAGTCAAACACTCCCTGCTGTCTTCTCAACTGTTCCTCAATGGGAAGAGATTGTCCCTGTCTACTGCGTCTCATGGTTTTGAATACCTCTAAAATGTAGATCATAGAACATAGAACATTACAGCACAGTACAGGCCCTTAGGCCCTCGATGTTGTGCCGACCTGTCATACCAACCTGAAGCCCATCTAACCTACACTATTCCATGTACGTCCATATGCTTGTCCAATGACGACTTAAATGCGCCTAAATTTGGTGAATCTACTACCGTTGCAGGCAAAGCGTTCCATTCCCTTACTACTCTTTGAGTAAAGAAACTACCTCTGACATCTGTCCTATATCTTTCACCCCTCAATTTAAAGCTATGCCCCCTCCTGCTCGCCGTCACCATCCTAGGAAAAAGGCTCTCCCTATCCACCCTATCTAACCCTCTGATTATTTTATATGTTTCAATTAAGTCACCTCTCAACCTTCTTCTCTCTAACGAAAGCAGCCTCAACTCCCTCAGCCTTTCCTCGTAAGACCTTCCCTCCATACCAGGCAACATCCTAGTAAATCTCCTCTGCACCCGTTCCAGTGCTTCCACATCCTTCTTATAATGCGGTGACCAGAACTGTACACAATACTCCAAGTGCGGCCGCACCAGAGTTTTGTACAGCTTGACCATAACTTCTTGGTTCCGGAACTTCATCCCTCTATTAATAAAAGCTAAAACACTGTATGCCTTCTTAACAGCCCTGTCAACCTGGGTGGCAACATTCAAGGATCTGTGTACATGGACACCGAGATCTCTCTGCTCATCTACACTGCTAAGAATCTTACCATTAGCCCAGTACTTTGCCTCCTGGTTACTCCTACCAAAGTGCATCACCTCACACTTGTCTGCATTAAACTCCATTTGCCACCTCTCAGGCCAGCTCTGCAGCTTATCTATGTCTCTCTGCAATCTACAGCATCCTTCGTCACTATCCACAACTCCACTGACGTTAGTGTCGTCTGCAAATTTACTAACACATCCTTCTATGCCCTCATCCAGGTCATTTATAAAAATAACAAACAGCAGTGGACCCAACACTGACCCTTGCGGTACACCACTAGTAACTGGTCTCCAGGATGAACATTTCCCATCAACTACCACCCTCTGTCTTCTTTCAGCAAGCCAATTTCCGATCCAAACTGCTATATCTCCCACAATTCCATTCCTCCGCGTTTTGTACAATAGCCCATTGTGGGGAGTCCTCTCAATCTTCTCTACGCCAAGAGGAAGAGTCCCAGTTTCTCATGGCTATCTATATAAACTGAATTTCTCAGCCATGGAACCATTCTCAAAAATCTTTTCTGTATTTGCTTTAATGTATTTCTGGTCTTCTAAAGTGTACTTGATGAAATTGAATGCAATACTTCAGCTGAGGCCAACCCAACATTTTATCAAGTTTTATCCTAATTTTCTTGACTGCCTCCATTTGTAAATCCCAGCATCCTATATGGTTTAAAAACTGTACTCATACCTATTCTGTGACTTTCACTGATATATGCAAATCCACCTATGTCCTTTGTCTTCTGGACCCTCTTTAGAATTTCACTCTTTACTATAAATTGCCTCCACTGTTCTTCTTCAATAGAATCCTTCACACTTCTCTGCACTAAACTTTATCTGCCACTTTTCTGCTCATTCTATCAGTCCATCTGTGATCTTTTGAAAGGTAATAGAGTTCACTATACTGCTATGTTTTGTGTCAGCTTTACATTCTGAAACTCCTCTTCACATCAACTGACCCAATTTTTATCCCTGGTTCAGACAATCAGAGTCAGGAAATGTTCTGGCGTTTCAAGCTGACAAGGAAATATTGACCCAGGAGGGAATATTCTGGCATGATTGGGCATGGGGTTGAACATGGAAAGAGAGCAGCATTTGCTTGCTCCAGGTATGAGACCAATTGAAGTTCCATGGGATTCAAATATTATTGGAGTAGGCAAGAATGTCGAGTTGAGGCATCAATCTGATCAGCCATAATCTTACTCAATGACAAAGCAACGTTGAAGGGCTGAATGATCTAAACTAGCTCTAGTTTTTATGTTGTCACTGACCTCGCAAGGGCCTTGTCATGTCATCACTAATATTAACCCCATGGTGGGTGGGCAAGACTTCTAACAAGGGTAGCACAACAAGGTTACATCATGGGTATCTGACTGAGAAATCAACCAATGAAAAAGCTGTAACATTCTGAAAGCCATACTGACCCCTATATCCTTGTGGCCAAATATATTTAATTTTTCCCTTACTGTAGCCTGGTGTCCTGTAAGTAAGCTTCAGATGGGTATTGCACGAGCAATAGCCAACACTTTCCCAGCGGTGCTGCTGTTCATCAGAACTACCAATATCTGATTATCTGGCTGCTCGTGCGTGCCCTTGATCCTGTGGGAAGGGCTATCAAGTGTCTGAGCAGTACATGATATAGCCAACTTTCACTACAGAGCTAACACTGGACCAGCTCTCCAGTTGATGAAAACGGGTGTGTTGCCTCAACAGTCTCTGTTCTTGACCTCTCAAGTGTATCCTCTGTGCAGCTCTGCAATGTTCAGTAATACCTGTTAGAAGGCTACCTTGCAACCTTTTTTAAAATTCATTAACAGGATGAGGGCTGCAATGGCTAGACCAGCATTTATCGTCCATCCCTAATTGACCAGAGAGCAGATAAGAGTCAACCACATTGCTTTGGGCCTGGCGTCACATGTAGGCCAAACCAGGTAAGGATGGCACTTTCCCCCCTTAAAGGACATTTGTGACCCAGATGGGTTCCCCACTGCCCCTGCTACCCCCCCTCCCCCTGGCCCCACAACAATCACAGTGGATTCATGGCCATTATTAGATTCTTAATTCCAGATATTTTATTGAATTCAAATTCCAGTATTTGCTGGGGTGGTATTCCAACCCAGATCCCCAGAATGTTATGTGGGTCTCTGAATTAGCAGTCCAGTGATAGTACCACTGGGCCATTGCCTCCCTTCACTGATCCTTAAAGAGCTTTCCAGAGGCTATCATCATAAAACTAAATTCATTTGTAGATTTATTTGTATCTCATGGCTCAGTGATAAATATGTTAAGGGACTCAGCCAGGAAATTTAGACAGCCTCACAAGTATGTATAGCCTCATAGCTCCCTGAAACGTAGAAAAGTGTGGCAGCAGTAGGTACAGATGTTAAGGTTTTAGAGCAGACTACCTGTTTGGGAAACATTTGTAGCAAGCCAATCAAGTCAACAGCTTTGGAATTTGAAATAAATTAATTAATGACAAATCTTAAAGTCAAAGTTAGTTTCAATAAAGGTACCAAAAATCTAGCATTGACTGTCTTGGAAATTCACCTAATGTCCTTTAGGGAAACAAATCGGTCATCCTTGCCTGGTCTGACCTACATGCGACTCCAGGCCCACACAGTGCCATTGTCACTCAGCCACTGACTGAAATAGCCTGTAAGAAACTGAATTCAAGGACAGTCATGGATGGGCAATAAGTGCTGACCTCTACAGCAAACCTGAAAGAATTGTTTGAAAAGCCACAACAAATATCAGCAGTAAACAGTTAATTGAAATGAAAGGATGTACTTGTGATATATTATGGCTGTGTAACCTACCTATGCAATGTCAAAAACAAATAGCTTTTAATGTTGGTTGTCTACAACTCTGCATGCATCAACTAAAACAACAGCGATTGGACATGATCCTTGGGATTTTCTTGGCATATCTGGATATATCACTAACTGCTGAATATTGATGAGCATTCAAGGACCTCTCAACTTTTATTTCAGAGACGTGTTTCCTCAAGGCCTGCCTGATGAATATGCTTTTGTTGCCACATTCAAATTCCGTAAAGCTTCCCGAAGAGAAGACTGGTACATCTGGCAAATTATTGACAAGTATGGGATCCCACAGGTATATTGTCTCACGTTTATCCTTCATTCAAGCGTGATTTCACTGGGTAAAATTGGATGACTGGGAAATCAGAACACAACAAATTAAGACAAAATCATTGAGTTATCAGCACATTTCACCAAATCAAAATAGATCTCTCCAAGAGGTGTTTAACGCCATAAAATCGAATGTGTTCAGATGGAATGTCCTCTATTGAACTAGTTGAGTTAAAACTATTTCACAAGTGTTGTGTTGCATGTACTTCCAGTATGTGTACATTGATGTGTGCATTCAGGTGTAGTTATTGACTGTGGAGGAATGTTGGGTTTGAATTATATTGAATAGATTTGGATAAGACTGCAGAAATTGAGAAAATTAAAAGATGCTGAGGTTACACTGTTAGTGAGGGTTTCGATCTTTGCCCTTGGTATTAAGGATATTCTAGTAATTGTGTTAAATTAGAAGACACAAGACTAGAGCTAAGAAATTGTAGAGAAATGGTAAAATGTCCCTTTATGAACCACAGGCCACTAAAAGATAGAAATCAGATAGAGTGTGAGATGAGAAGACACAGCACAAAGGTATGTAGCACTGTGTCTCAGTGGTTAGCACAGCTGTCTGACAGTGTTAGGGTCCTGAGTTTGACTCCACCCTTGGACAACTGTCTGTGTGGAGTTTACATGTTCTCCTTGTCCCTGTTTGGGTTTCTGCTGGGTGCTCTGGTTCCCTCCTACAGTCCAAAGATGTGCAGGTTAGGTGGTTTGGCTGTGCTAAATTGTCCATAGTGACCAGGAATGTGTAGGTTATGGGGTTATGTGGAGTTACAGGGATAAAGTAGGGAGTAGGGTTCTGGATGGGATACTCTTAAGAGGGTTGGTGTGGACTTATTGTTCCGAATGGCCTGCTTCCATGCTATAGGGATTTTATGAATGTAAGGATGACAATATTGAAGATTTTGACCATCTCAAGATAGATTGAAATAAAAATAACACAGTTCATTGATTTTATTTTGGAATGCTTACCAGACTGCTTTCAAGAACAATATATTCCTTTACTCTGGGGAATGATGTGAGCAGAATCTTTCTTAATAACTTTCTGTTGAATATTTGTGTGATCTGTCTGTGGACCTCGCTGTAGCTTTGATTTACACTGTTTGGGATGTTAGAATCAACTAGACACAGGGACAAAAAATATTTGGGAAATAGGAACCAGAATATAGCTTTTAGAAAAAAATAGTTGAAGAGGATGCAATTAAGTTACAAACATAACCATGCTTGGCTGGCAAAAGACAATGCTCAACATTAATATGAAGTGATCTAGCCCAATTTTATCATGGAGATCCTTTAGCAAGCAGATTAACAGATGAGAAATGAAGAACTTTCAAGCATGTGACAACCAGTAAAATTGCATTCATGTAAGCAGAAATGGTGAGCTCTGGCAAATAAAAAAAAAGAGATTGAAATGGGTTGAAATTTAAAAGTGAGACATATGATAATGTTAGAACAAAAAAAACTAAAGATGCCCATGAAAATTGAAAAACATATAATTACAAAATGAGAAGACATATACATAAAAGAGGTTTGCAAAATAGCGAGCAGATAATCTTTGAAAAAAACAATGGGGCTTTTATAATCACACAGAAAGAAACACAGCTAGACAGAGAATGGAATTATCATTCCAAGCTACGTGGAAGAAACTCATAGAGTCATACAGATGTACAGCACAGAATTAGACAGTTCAACCCAATTGTCCATACCGACCAGGTATCCTAAATTAATCTAGTCCCATTTGCCAGCATTTTGCCCATATCCTTTAAACCCTTCCCATTTGTATACCCATCCAGATGCCTTTTAAATGTTGCAATTGTACCTGCCTCCATCACTTCCTCTAACAGCTAGCTCGTACTCACACCTTCCTCTTTGTGAAGAGCTGTCCTGTGTGTCCCTTTTAAATCTTGCCCCTCTCATTTTAAACCTATGCCATCTAGTTTTGGACTCTCCGATCCTGGGGAAAAGACCTTGACTATTTATCCTATCCACAGCCCTCAGGATTTTGTAAACTTCTACAAGGTCACCCCTCAGCTTCTGGTGCTCCACGGAAAATAACCTCAGTCTACTCAGCCTCTCCCTTGAGCTCCCTATGGCAAGTAGACCAGAAGTGAATGCAGTATTCCAAAAGTAGTCTAACGAATGTCCTGGCCAGCTACAACATGACATCCCCACTCAATGTACTGACCAATAAAGACAAGCATACCAAAAGTCCTTCATACTATTCACCATTTATCATAAATGTTGTGAAACTTACAAAATTATGCCTTCCCTTCTGCAAACTATACTCCATGTAATCTGAATATAATCTGTGAACTGGTTTATTTGTATAATTTCAACCAAATGTACCTAGTCAGAAACTGACAGGATTGGATCAGTTATCCAATTTACATCATACCTGACTTGCTTTCCATTACACTCACAAGTGATAGATCCAGGCTTAACAGGTAGATAAATAGCAAATGAGCACCATGTCTAAAATCAAGTTTAATGGTCAAGATATTTGAAACAGTGCCCTAATGTGAATGAAATGATTCAGAAGAGGAAATATGGAAACATAGAAAACAGAAATAAATTAGGCCACTTGGCCATAGAGCCTAGTCCAACATTCCTCATAATCCCCCATCTGAGCACCACACTTCCACACATTCCCCAGAACGTTTGATACATTTAGCATCTAGAAATTTCTCTCTTTCTTTCTTAAATATATTTAGTACCTTTGTGTCTATACGCCACAGCCTTCAGGAGAATTCCATACGCCCACCACCCCCTGATTGAATAAACTGTCCCTTACCTCAATCCAAATAGCCTCCTGTTGGGCCATAAGACTATCAGATAAATGGGAAGAATTAGGCCATTCAGCCTATTAATTCTGCTCCGCCATTTGATCGTCACCGGTATGTATCTCAACCACATTCCCCTGCCTTCTCCCCATAATCCTTGGTTCCCTTAATAATCAAGATCCTATTTATGTCTGTCTTAAATGCAGTTAATAAGTTGACCTCCAGAGTCCTCTGCGGCAATAAGTTCCACAGATTCACCACCTTCTGGCTGAAGAAATTCTTCGTCATCTCAGTTCTAAAGGGTTGTTCCTTCAATCTGAGCCTGTGCCCTCAGGCTCCTAGTCTCTCCTACTGTTAGAATGTCTTCTCCATATCCACCCTATCCAAGCCACTTCATACCATGTAAGTCTTATTGGTAATGGTTTGAAGGCTTATGGACATTGGGCAGGAAGGATCAGTTGATATCTCAATGAGATCAGCCATGATTGCATTAAATGGTGGAGCAGACTCGAGAGGCTGTAATGCCTCGTCATGATTCTAGTTCTAATTCTTCTCAGTGCTGTGCATCCTCAGCGAGTGATCCCTTGTTCTGGGATCCTGGCCAAGGGAAAGGTCAGTGCTGCGTCCAGTCTGCCCAGCCTTCTCAATAAGTCCTCTGTCATTCTTCCAGTGAATATAACCCAATAGGCCAAAAATCTCCTCATATGACAGGATTGCCAATCCAGGAATCAGCCTGGCAAAATTTTGTTGCACTTGTTGCACGAATGTTATCTTTAGTAAGGAGATCAAAAACAATGGTGCAGGTGTGGTCTCACTTGGCCCTGTTCTACTGCAGTAAGATTTCCTTGCTCCTGTACTCAAAACTTTCTTACGATGAAGGCTAACACACCATATGCATTGCCAACTGTTTACTGCACCTGTTTGATTGCTGCACAAAGACACCCAGATTGCTGTTGTACATCAACCATTCCCAATCTATCACCATTTAAATAATACACTGCCATTTTTTCTTTCCCACCAAAATGTGCAACTTCACATTTATCCACGTTTATGCCATGTATTTACCACTCAACTTGTCTAAATAAACTTGAAGTATCTTTATGTCCACACCAATTACACTTGATATCCTCTTTTAATTTGTTGGCATATACTGTGGATAGCAGGATCCAAGTATTGATTCCTCTGGGACTCCACTTGTCAGCACCGTCCACACTGACAATAATCATTTTAAAAAGGTTGCCAGTGCAAACAGTTGGAACACAGAGTGATCCCTCCCTTTGCATTTTCCAGGTTTCCATTCGATTAGATGGTGAGGACAAAGCTGTGGAATACAATGCAGTTGGACTGAGAAAAGATGCTGTGAGAACTGTTTTCAAAAACAAAGAAGTCAGCGGCTTATTTGACCGTGATTGGCACAAGCTGGCACTCAGTATTCAATCGAGCAGTGTCTCTCTCTACATTGACTGCAAACTGATTGAAACACTGCCATTAGAAGAACGGGAGAACATCAACATTCGAGGGAAAACAGTGATTGGCAAACGTCTGTATGATAGTGTCCCAATTGATGTAAGTCATGTGTAGTCCATAAATTCAACTGGAGAATGTCCATTTTCAATTGCAAATCAGCGCTGAAGGATCTGCTATTGGTTCGTATTCAGACCGTGTCAGAAATGTATGCACTCTTGGTTAGGCCATCATTATAACAATAATCATTATAATAAACATGACACTTGTCTTTTGTGGGCAATAGGTCCTTTACCTGTGAAAACTGGAATGCTGATGGCTGCTTCTGGTTTGTTTTCCAAGTTAGATTGCAACATGTGACACACAGGCAAAGATGAGTTTAATCTGGCGCACCGTGATCAAACAAGGGTCCTTAAACCATTTGGAACCAAGTGCAGTGGAACCAAGAGTAACAGGAAGGCGTTTGAGGGCTGAACATATTTGGCGCATGTTCTTTGGGTTTGCAGCTAACTGCACAAGATTCTTACGTCTGGAATATTTCCCTCATTTTGAACTGATGGCATAACTACCACACGAGATCTAAAGTTTGGTCCCTTGCTTGAAAGGAAGATCACCTGAGAATCCCAGTGAAAATACTAAAATTATCTTTTGTTGCTTTGAAGTGCAGATTTACCCTTCCTTCCCTCCTTGACTGGAGAGTTGGCCAAAGGATTTATAAGAGAAAGGGTATTCTAAATGAAAATATTAGGAATGTATTTCTTTTCTAACTAACAAAAATGATTTTGAAATATACAATCTCTGAGAATCTTGCTCATGTGGAATGTGGAAAAAAGGTATTCTTTTAGTGGATGTTAAAGGAAATTTTTGTGGAACTAGAATCTCACTGCGTCAGAGAAGCCTACTCAGCCAATCTAGCCTCTGATGGTTCTCTGAAAGATCAGTCATGCTTAGCACATAGAATCATAGAAACCTACATCACAGAGTTAATTGTTCTTTGATAAGAATTAGATCAGGTTGAATTGTGAGGTGCAAATACCCAGCAGGCATTAGGACACTCACTAGAATTTGACAGAGTGGAAGGTTGAAAGGACGTAGATTCAAAATAATTAATAATATCCAGTAGTGATTTTGTAAAAAAACATGTATTTTTTTCAACCTTTCTCCAGTTTGACCTTCAACGGATTGTCATTTATTGTGATGCCAAGGATGCAGAGCTGGAGACCTGCTGTGATCTTCCCAGCAATCCAGTGAGTAAGAAATAAGTGCATGAAAAAGAGAGAGATGGTTCTAAAAGCATTAAAAGCTGATTTCAAAAGTCATGCTCACCTCTAGCAAATATGCTTTCAGTAAAATCATTACCTGCAATGTCCTAATTATCGGATATTATGAAGTTTACATCTTGAAGTAATCTCAATTGTTTATTCACTTTCTTTATAAACCAACTTTTCCCAAACTGTAAATGCCTTCAAATTGGTGTTCATTTCTATCTGATTGATTCAGTGTGAAGTGCCTTTCCATTAAATATTTTATATAAATGCAAGTTGTTGGAACTATTTTCTTAGTTCCATCTATCATAGACACATTAACACTTGCTAGCAAGGTTTGCTGCATATCAGTCAGGCTTAAAATCTTTGTAACAATAAACTACAGAGGCAGACTAACATACCTAGTGTCAGTCCGGCTGTGATCAGTGGACTCATTGCAAATCAGGAATTAAATCTGGGATCTTTTTGATCTGTATGGGGCATTACCACAGGGAGTCATTCACATCAACAATAATATGTGTTTACAGACAAAAGTACAGAATACAGCAAGGTACTTGACAGAAGCATGGTCAGACATTGAGCCAAAGGCGGACTGGGCCTTAGGCATGATATTAAAGGAAAATAGGCATTGACCAGCAGAGAACCAAAAGGTTAAATTACAAAAGTTACACAGCTTTTCGCAAAACCACCATAACAGGCCAGGTTTCTTGGCAGAGTGTAGGTACTTCAAGATTGATTTCAATTTATCATGTTTGAGCTGAGTGATCAAAAATCAAAGTAGATTAGAAAGTAGAGAATAAGTAAGTAGGTGGAGCTTTTTGCAAATCACAGGCAATGAGCTGAAACATGTGCAGAGTGGAAGATGGCCAGAAGAGTATTGGAATTTTAGAATTGGGAGATGCCAAAGACTTGAGGGCTTTTGCATGAGATGAGTTGATTCTTGGAAATGCATGTGAAATATTACAGAGGTGGACTTTGATAGAATTAATGTTGGAAGGAATAGTGATGTCATCTGCTGAGTCAAGCTCAAATAGAATGTTGGATTTGCATAACATTAACTTTGACATGAGACATTGGTCAAGGAGGAGAATTGTGCTGCAGATGAAGGTACAGAATTTGTGGGTGCAGCCAAAGATAATGGCTTTAAGGTCTCACTAACTTTACCCAAGAGATAATGAATGGCATGATAGGTTGAAACGATAATTGAGGGTGAGCTGAGTTCTTTCAAAGAACTTTTGCATTATTCCTGTCTGCATAGTTGGTTAAATGTAACTTGCACTGATATGCATTTCAAGTAACTGTCCTTACACTTTCTGCTATTCACCACCATTTCTTTGTCATTTGTTCCCCAGTGTCAAATTACTGTTGCCACACAACATCCTCATTTGGAGATCTCAACAATCCCACAACCACCTGCTGAAGTTGACAGCACAAAGACCATTAACTGTTCCTGCCTTCAGGGAGAAAAGGTACTCAAAGTAATTAAATGAATGCAATAATTGTCATTATTTACCACATCAAAGGCTAAGGGATAGAAACACAGTACATCAAAAATAGGAAATTCTGGAAATATTCCATAGGTCTGACAGCATCTGTGGAGAGACACAGTTTGAGTATCACGTTGATGACTTTTTCATCCAAATGTTGACCATGAGTTTTGGTTACCTGATGTTGACGGCGGCATGTAAATTATCTGGGAAGAGAAACAGAGCTTTGTTTTATAGATAGCAGGAACTGTAGATGCTGGAGAATCTGAGATAACAAGGTATAGAACTGGATGAACACAGCAGGCCAAGCAGCATCAGAGGAGCAGGAAGGCTGATGTTTCAGGTCTAGACGCTTCTGAAGGAGGTTAAGAGGCAATCTGATAGAAGTTTATAAAATAATGAAAAGTATGGATAGGGTTAATGACAGATGTCTTTTTCCCTAGAATAGGAGATTTCAGGAGTGGAGCGCACATTTTTAAGGTGAGAGGAGAGAGATCAAAAAAGGCACGAGGGGTTAATTTTTTACACAGAGAGTGGTTCGCGTGTGGAATGAACTTCCTGATAAAGTGGTGAATGCGGGAACAATTATAACGTTTAAAAGACATTTGGACAAGTACATGAATAGGAAAGGTTTGGAGGGACGTGGACCAGGAGCAGGCAAGTGGGACTGAATTAGTTTGGAGTTACGTTCCACATGGACTGGTTGGACTGAAGGATCTATTCCCATGCTCTATGACTCTGTGAATCAATGTCAAATGATTAAAACAAGTTTACCACAAGAAGAATGAGTGCCTATGTCTCTGCTGAGAAAACTGAGACAAATTTAGTTGTCTCCAATATTGCTGGAATTGATCATGCAGTGTCTTAGTGTTCTGAGGAAAGGTCACCAGACCCAAAATGTTAACTCTGTTTTCTTTCTTCACAGATGCTGCCAGACCTGCTGAGCATTTCTAGCAATTCTTAAAAAATATTCATTACTTATGCAGTGAGTTAGCACAGTTTCCAACCAACTCTAGGACCCGGGTTTAAATTTAAATCTGACTAATGCAACTGAAATTTCCACTTATCTGAAGAATGGTTAACCCGACACGTTAACCCTGTCACCTTTCCACAGATACTGCCAGACCTGCTGAGTTTCTCCAACGATTCCTGTTCCTTAAGTTTCCTCT
The DNA here is from genome assembly GCF_030684315.1 of Stegostoma tigrinum. Taxonomy (NCBI): domain Eukaryota; kingdom Metazoa; phylum Chordata; class Chondrichthyes; order Orectolobiformes; family Stegostomatidae; genus Stegostoma; species Stegostoma tigrinum. The sequence goes on along the minus strand of NC_081358.1, from coordinate 106,265,322 downwards.
CACCAACTCTGCTGCCTTTTGTTAAATACATTTAAATGAGTTTCAGGCAAGTTTCCTTTAGTTGTGTGGACTCACAGTATACAATTAAACAAAATGTGAGGTAAAAACAATGTATTGCTGGTTGGGGTAACACACAGAAAAAAAGGGAAATGCCATGACAATACGTAAGTTTCTCTTTCAATTTAATTTGTAATACAAACAATCGGTGTAATTTTTGGAGAAAATGTCACTAGGATTCCACACTTCTACTTTAAGATCTTGTGCATACAGGAAACACAACATATGGTAATTTTTTTAAATGTGTGCCCATGATAAAGTTAGGTTTTCATGGAAATTATAAATCCCAATATATATTCTAATGCTTAGGTCTGAAATATTCGTACATTCAAACACACAGACATTGATTTGATGTATTCATATTCACATTAAAAATGTAATGATTACCATGAGACATAAGTTAAACATGTACAGTGATTTTCCATTTCCCGACATGTTAGCTGGCATCCTAATAACAATGCCACCTATTTACTAAAGTGTCTGTTTCAAGTCAGTTTACCTCATATCAATATTGACCTTATACTTTATTGCACCATCTGAAAGCAATGGTTAAATAATAAGTATAGAAACATCATATTAAATGTATTGAGTTCGTGGAAATTGGAATACTTATTTTAAGTATCACATTTTAAATAAATTCTATCTCAGGGTAGATATAAGAAAATAGTACGAAGAAATGTATTACTGTAATAATTTATAATAATTTCAATATGAAAATTGTAGATTTTTGCTGCTGATTGCAGGGATGAATTAGCTGACCTACCAATTCAGGAAGTGGCTCGAGTTCAGACGCTAAAGGAATATTTTTCAGGCAGTAGAAAGCTTATTTCAAATTGATTCCACAAAGATATATTGGATAAGAAATATCATGTTAGATGTACCTGGAAGAGGATAATTTACTGCTTGTTTTATTTAGTGAGAACTTAATTGACAAGGTTCTTGAATCCCAGAAATAATTCTTCCCAAAACTGCCAATATACTTAGCATAAACTGCTTTGATTCAGTAGTTCTACACTTGGCCAGAGATTATGTATTCAAGTCCCACTCCAGTGTTAAATCCAGGTGAACATTTTACTATTGGATTGAGAAAGTGCCACATAGAGTCACAGTTTTCCTGATAAGATGTTAAAGATGAGATAATAAGAACATAACATATTTAACATTTGTTTTATTCATGGGATGTTGGCTTTCCTGGCAAAGATGTATTAATCACATTTAATAAGCCTACAGGCCAGCAAAGGGTAAACCACATTGCTGTGAGCCTGGAGTCACAAAAAGGCCAGACTAGTTAAGGATAGAGCAGAATTCCTTTCCTAAAGGACATGAGTGAATTAAATAGGTTTTCAGAGAAAAAAAAATGTGGTTTACTAATTACCTTTGGGCTAGCTTCTAATGCAAAAGATTTTGATTTAATTTAAATGATACCATTTTCCATGGAGTGGTGGGAGAAAAGACGGACAGGTCAACAAGACGGGGACGAGAGGGAGGGCTGGTCTTGGAATGAGGTCAGGGTTGGGGAGATTTTGAAGCTTGTAAAGTCCACAGTAAGATCATAGGGTTGTAGGGTTCCAAGGCAGAAATATGAGGTGCTGTTCCTCCAGTTTTCAGATGGCATCATTGTGGCATTGGAGGAGGTCCAGGATGGGCTTGTCATCCAAGGAGTGGGAGGGGGAGTTGAAGTGGTTCGCGACTGGGAGGTGTTGTCGTTTGTCATGAACCGAGCGTAGGTGCTCCACAAAGCGGTCTCCAAACCTCTGCTTGGTTTCCCCGATGTAGAGGAGGCCACATCGGGAACAGCGGATATAATATGCCACGTTTGCGGACGCACAGGTGAACATCTGTTTCATGTGGAAGGGTTTAGATTAGATTAGATTCCCTACAATGTGGAAACAGGCCCTTCGGCCCAGCAAGTCCACACCACCCCTTGAAGCATCCCACCCAGACCCATCCCCCTATAACCCACACACCCCTGAACACTACAGGCAATTTAGCATGGCCAATCCACCTAGCTTGCCCATCTTTGGACTGTAGGAGGAAACTGGAACCTGGAGGAAACCCATGTAGACACAGGGAGAAGGTGCAAACTCTACACTGACAGTTGCCCGAGGCTGGAATCGAACCCAGGTCCCTGGCGCTGTGAGGCTGTAGTGCTAACCACTGAGCCACTGTGCCGCCTTCTTGGGGCCTGGGATGGAGGCAAGGGAGGAGGTGTAGGGACAGTTGTGGCACCTCTTGCCGTTGCAGGGAAAGGTGTCAGGGGTGGTGGGGGAGTGGGAAGAGTGGAGTGGATGAGGGAGTTGGGGGAAGAGCAGTCCCACCAAAAGGCAGATAAGGGTGGGGAGGTAAATATTTTCTTCGTACTGGGGTCAGATTGCAGGTGGTGGAAGTGGTGGAGAATGATACATTGAATCCAGAGCTTGCTGGGATTTATTTCAGTGCCCCCTTCCCTTCTCACATTTCTGTGTCCAGGCCCAAAACATCAGCTTTCCTTCTCGACATCTGGGAAACCAAGTGGAAGGCTTGGAGACCGTTTTGTGAAGCACCTGCGCTCGGTTCGTGACAAACAACAGGACCTCCTAGTCACGAACCACTTCAACCCCCTCTCCTACACCTTGGACAACATGTCCATCCTGGGCCTCCTCCCGTTCCACAACAATGCCACTGGAAAACTACAGGAACAGCACCTCATATTCCACCTGGGAACCTTGCAGCCCATTGGTCTCAATGTGGGCTTTATAAGCTTCAAAATCTCCCCATCCTTGACCTCGTCCCAAGACCAGCACCCCTTCTCATCCCCGTCTCCTTGACTTTTCTGTATTTTCTCCCACCTATCCGTTCCTCCCACCTCACTGACCAACCCCCACCTCCACTTCCTACCTTCACTCACCTCCACTAGCCTCTTCCCCGCCTGCTTGACCTGTCTGTCTTCCCTCACACTTACCTGTCCCTCCCTCCTCACTGACCAACTCCCATCCCAACTCCCTACCTACACTTACGTGTATTGACTTCATTCCCACCTCCTTGACCTGTCTGTCTTCTCTCCAGCTATCTGCTCCACTATCCACCTTCTATCATTGGCTCCCGCCCTCTCTATCTATTTCAGAGCCCCCTTACCCCCACCCCATTTCTGAAGAAGTGTCCAGACCCAAAACGTCAGCTTTCCTGCTCCTCTGATGCTGCCTGGCCTGCTGTGTTCATCCAGGTCCATACCTTGTAATATCTGGTCAGCTCTTTCTAGATGGATTGCACTTATCTATCACTGTTTTTCTGATTATGTTATGATGACTCTGAGCCATTACTGATGTCATTGTGATGTGTTTCTGATATTTGTTTCTGAACAGCAAGAGTTCTAACTTATTTGTCTTGTAATTTTGACAGGGTGAGCGTGGTCTACCTGGTTTTGGACACAGAGGTCTGAAGGTAAGTTTGGATGGAGAGGGTGAAGAAGATGGCACATAAATGTTTTAAGGGTTATGCTTGCATTTTGTTTGATTTGACTGATTGATTGATTTGATTTATTGCCTTGTGTACAGTGAAAATATTTGTTTGTGAGCAATACAGGCAGATCATAGTAAGCAAGGACATACATATCACAAGGTGACGCAACAAACTTGGACAGAGTAAGGCACACAGGTTACACTGCACAGGGCATGTGCTAGACAAGATCAACACTAACAAGAGCAGCTTTATTTGAAGTTGGAGAGTACATTCATCAATCTAATAATGGCAGGGAAACAGCTATTCTTGAACCTGCAGCTGCATGTGTCCCAGCTCCTGTATCTTCTGCCTGAATGAAGTGGTTGTCGGAGGGCATAACAGGGCTGGATTGGGTCTTTGATGACGTTGGCAGCTTTCCCGTAGCAATGAGACATACAAGTGGAGTCCGTGGATGTGCTTCTGTGATGGTCTGGGATGTGTACACTACCTTCTATAGCTTCTTATGGTCCTGGCAGATCAGTTGCCATACCAGGCTGTTATGCACCTGGACAGCATGCATTCTATGTTGCATCTTTAAAAGTTGGTGAGGGTCCTTATGGACATGTCAAATTTCCTGAGCTGCCTGAAGAAGAAGAGCTAGTAATGTATAAAAGAAGATTTCTCCCAAAAGTATCTGAATCAAGGATTTTTCTCTTGGAATGGGCAATTTGGAGAATCACTGGACTAGCGATTCAAAACCCCAGGCTGTTATGAGGCAAGGGTTTGAATCCCATCATGTAAGGTGTTTTAATTTGAATTTAGTTTAAATCAGAAACAAAATGCTAACCTAATAATGACCATTAACAATTGTTGATAAAAAAAAACAGTTGGTTCAGCACAGTTCTTTATAGATGGAAATCTGAAATCCTAAATTGGCCTGGCTAATGTATAACTCCAGACCAACATTAATATGGTTGTTTCTTAACTACCCTCCGCATAGTTAAGGAAGGGCAATAAATGTTAACCCAGACAGTGACACACAAATATCATTAATGAATGACAAAACGTATAACATTTTGATCACTTTGGTCTAAGTTGCAGTCAAACGTGGACTGAAAAAATGTAAGCATGTTCATTTTGTCAATTACTATATTCTGAAGTGAAATTAGTTTGTTCAATTAATAATCACAATTATTCACAACTAAATATGCAGTAGCATATGCTGGAAATCTGATGTAGAGATCCACTTATCCATAGCGTAGCTCAGCATCTGAATCGAGGGCCGAAGGGCCTGTTCTGCACTGTATTGTTCTGCGCTGTATTGTTCTAAAGGCAAATAAAATGATTGAAAAGCATCCTCAGTCAAATAGAGTCAAAGAGTCACACAGCACAGACACAGCCCCGTGTGCTCAATAGATGAAATTAATTGCACTTCTCTTAAGATTAGCATAACCACAGATCCCAGAATGAGCAATTTTGGTTCATTCTGCATCACATAAAGGAACAGAATATTGCGTCGGGCACAGCTAAGCGCATTGGCTCTGAAAGCATTTTAGTAATACTGCTGAAAACCAGACACCAGACCTAGTCACTCCCCTAGCAGACAGTTACAGCCGGCGCACCACATTGGTTTCTGCCTCAAAATGTAGATGATTGCCCTGGTATGTCCGAGCCTCAAAAAACAAATAAATCTAACCCAACCAATTACGATGCTGTCAGTCTCCACTAAATCCTCATCAAATTGATGAAAAATTAAATGTACATGCCAGGTCAGTGATGTCCAGTTTGGTTTCCATCTCTTTTTTCTAAAAGGCATTACAGGATCCAGATACAGATGGTGAGCTGAAGACATGCAAAGCGTTAATAGTAACTAACCTTCATTCAGCCCAGGAGCCTGAGGAATAAAAGTCAAGTCAATAAGAATCAAAGGAAAAACTCTCGACATGCATAGTCTTCTTGTTCCTATAGGAAAACTGTTGTGAAGGCTGAGTTTGAGCACAACTTATATTGAAAAGCACAGCAGAAAAGGATGACTTTTTTAAAAAATGAGAAAATAATACCAAACCTAAATTTGAAAAAGCTTGCTCATTGCAGTAACTTTGCTTGTTGAAGCCACTTGCCTCTTTATGTACAGACAGGTTTTCTTCCCCTAAACGATAGTAATTGTGTCAGACTCCATTGGGAAAATGCATATGATTGATACAAATAAACCTGTGATTAGTTGGTCGGCTATTGACTTGAAATTAAAACCACGTATTTAATCTTTTGTTGGCAGGGTGAACCAGGCCAAGTGGGAGCTGAAGGCCCCAAAGGACAAAAAGGAGAACCTGTAAGTATTGATTTATTGAAGAAACGTTCTAAAAGGAACATCACATTGTTGTTGGCTCCCATAACTAAGCTGCCATTCTATCTCTCTAGTTTTAAAGTGTTAGTTAAATTGTCACAACACAAATTCTGAGCTAAAGTAGACCACTCACCCGCTTTGAGCCTGCTCTACCATTTTGTAAGATCTTTGCTGATCCATTTCGTGTTTGAAATTCCATGTTCATATCTACCCCGATAATCCTCAGATCCCTTGACTCATAAGAACATATCTAATACTGCCTTTAACGACCCAACCTCCACTGCCACCTGATGCAGAAAATTCCAAATTTGTACAACCCTCTGAGACAGAAAATAATCCATCTCACCTCTCTCCTAAATAGGTGACCCCAAATTTTTAAACAGTGCCCCTTGGTTCTGGACTGACTCACAAGCGGAAGTATGTGGCTTCCCGGTGTGGCATCCTCTACATTGGGGAAACCAAGCGGAGGCTTGGGGACCGCTTTGCAGAACCCGGTGTGGCTACCTCTACATTGGGGAAACCAAGCGGAAACTTGGGGACCGCTTTGCAGAACACCTCCGCTCAGTTCGCAATAAACAACTGCACCTCCCAGTCACGAACCATTTCAACTCCCCCTCCCATTCTTTGGATGACATGTCCATCATGGGCCTCCTGCAGTGCCACAATGATGCCACCTGAAAGTTGCAGGAACAGCAATTCATATTCCGCTTGGGAGCCCTGCAGCCCAATGGTATCAATGTGGACTTCACCAGCTTCAAAATCTCCCCTTCCCCTACCGCATCCCAAAACCAGCCCAGATCTTCTCCTCCCCCCACTGCATCACACAACCAGCCCAGTCATCCCCTCCCCTACTGCATCACAAAACCAGCCCAGCCTGTCTCTGCCTCCCTAACCTGTTCTTCCTCTCACCCATCCCTTCCTCCCACCTCAAGCCGCACTTCCATTTCCTACCTACTAACCTCATGCCACCTCCTTGACCTGTCCGTCTTCCCTGGACTGACCTATCCCCTCCCTACCTCCCCACCTATACTCTCCTCTCCATCTCTCCATCTTCGGTCCGCCTCCCCCTCTCTCCCTATTTATTCCAGAACCCTCACCCCTTCCCCCTCTCTGATGAAGGGTCTAGGCCCGAAACGTCAGCTTTTGTGCTCCTGAGATGCTGCTTGGCCTGCTGTGTTCATCCAGCTCCACACTTTATTATCTCACAAGCGGAAGCGTCTTTTTCATGCCCAACCTGTCAAGGCTATTCAGAATGGCTATGCACTTCAGTCAAGTTGCCCATCACACATCTAAACTTCAGTGGGATCAAGCACAGCCTGTCCTAACTTCATTCCAAGCATCAATCTAGCAAAAATCCTCTTAACCACATTCAATGCATTTACATCCTTCCTTAAATAAGAAGATCAAAACTGCACACAATATTAGAGGTGCTATATCACCAGTGCCATTTATAACTGAATCATTATTGTGGTCACTGATACTGAGGAAAACCATTACTCTGATGTCATTGACTAATTCTGTCATGTTGCACCATATCAAGTGTAATATAACCTACTCTGTGATCAGTTCAAGAACAGACTGGTCAAAAAATGTGTGAAATATTGAAATAGAAATAACGTGTACAGAACGCAAATGGATCAGAGAGACAAAGTTGTCTTTTTCAGTCAATACCACTAAAAACAGATTTGTTGATTGTTCACTTTGTAATAGTCTGATACAAAGTTGCTGACACAGACTGGGCTGCTTACGTAATAAGTTATTGATATGCTTCATTGTTTTATAATATCCAAAACGTTCAGCATGATAGGGCGTGATTAGGAACAATAAAATGATAGAAGTGTGCAGAAGCTATCCAAACCATCATTTCTACACCAGCTTCTTGTTAAAATAATCCAATAACTAATTGTGCAATCCTCCTAACACACCATGGCCCAGCATCTTCCCCAGCTTCAAACATTTTCAAACTGTTTAATTAAGAGATGCAATGATCTCTGCTTTCCTGTTGTGCAGTTCCACCTCCACCTTGAAAAGCACTCTCTATTAAAAAAAACAAAATATTTCCGACTCTCTCATTTTCATGCAAGTACCATACTCATCTTTGATAATGGGAACTGCAGATGCTGGAGAATCCAAGATAATAAAATGTGAAGCTGGATGAACACAGCAGGCCCAGTAGTATCTCAGAAGCACAAAAGCTGACGTTTCGGGCCTAGACCCTTCATCAGAGATACTCATCTTTGCTATGTCTTAAAGCTTGAATGAACATGAAGTCAGTAAAATGATTATGCGTTGGTGATAGCTGATAAAATAGCAGCACCCATTGTTCTCAATCATTCTAGATATTGCAATAAATGCAATTACCTAAGGCTTGTCTACAGATGGAGAGTTGTGAGCGCATGGAATAGTTTACCAGTGATAGTCGTGGAAGCGGAGTCATTAGTGACACTTAAGCGACAGCTGGACATGCACATGGACAGCAGTGAATTGAGGGGAATGTAGGTTAGGTTATTTTATTTTCGGATTAGGATTATTCCGCGGTACTACATCGTGGGCCGAAGGGCCTGTACTGTGCTGTACTTTTCTATGTTCTATGTTCTATGTTCTGGATGGGTCACCTTAAAATATATAAAATTGTTCAAATTTCATGACTCGCCAATTAAGTAAAGTAAAATTAGAATAATATTTATGCTTGGCCACTGGCCAACTGGAATATCCAAGAAATTCTGGAAAATATCACACTTTCAAAGCACCTAAAGGCATTATCGTTTTTTTTAGATTAGATTCCCTACAGTGTGGAAACAGGTCCTTCAGCCCAACAAGTCTACACCGCCCCTTGAAGCATCCCACCCAGACCCATCCCCCCTATAACCTACACCCACACACCGCTGAACACTACAGGCAATTTTTAGCATGGCCAATCCACCTAGCCTGCACATCTTTGGACTGTGGGAGGAAACTGGAGCACCCGGAGGAAACCCACACAGATGCGGGGGAGAATGTGCAACCTCCACACAGACAGTCGCCTGAGGTGGGAATTGAACCCAGGTCCCTGGTGCTGTGAGGCTGCAGTGCTAACCACTGAGCCAACGTGCCGCCCTGTAACTGTTCTCTCCTCTTTCCAGTGTAGTAGTGATGCTATCATGAAAAGAATTATCATCAAATATAACACAAATCTTTGCCAATAAGTGATGCATGACTCAAATTCCATCAGGTGAATTGCTCCTTTTCTCAAACGTTGCTAAATCAATTGAATGTCCCTTCATCCCTCAAAATGTTATCAGTAACTGTTCCAATTTTTTTCAGCTCACAAATCAAAATAATTTTGTTAAAGAATCTTCCTTCAACATTTTCTTCTTGCTCCACAGTTTTCTACATCTACCTAATTTTATTCCCTCTCGAATCATGTTCATTCAAACTCAGGGAGATGCACAATGGGGCTCTTCAGCAGAGGTGAGGTGGTGAAATGGTGGATGCCACAGTTTTATCCACCTATGCCATATCTCCAGATTCTGCTGATGTCCCAACCAAAGTTACAGTGGGATAAATTCTGTGAAAATTATAGGCACATATGTTTGACAAATGTCTTACCTTTAAATAAGGCCTCCAGAGACTGAGAACCACCTCAGCAACTTGATCAACAATCCGTTAAATATATAGATTGTTAATAATTGAGAAAAAAAGAAAACTGAATCAGTTTTGACTGGTTTAAATTTTTACGTTTACATTGTTGATATCAGTAAGAGGAACCTTTCCTGACAGCATTTTATTTTAATTCCAGGGTACAATAAGCTACGATTCATGGGTGAAAGGTGAAAAGGTAAGACAAATTATTTGTTAAACTGGGAGGGCTGGTAAGGGAAGTCATTAGCAAGTTGTTGCTCACGATCCAGTTGTGTCTGTGTATTGGAGTGAAGTTACATGGAGAAAGCATTGGTTTTTGGATATAATTCCACCTTTCAACATAAGACAGAAAAATGAGAATTACATCGCTCCTGTACACTGCCTATTTCCTTTTCTGTGGCTGTTGCTAAATGATAGTGTGTAATTCCTGTGTTAATAGACCCTCACTGCCCTCAATTATTAATTTTCTGATTAAGAATCAAAGCGCAATGGAAAAATTAGTATCCCTGATAAATAAAAAAAAGTCTAATGTCTAATAATTCACTAATAGTCCCTATGTAACTAATAGTTAATCATAAAACATTTGAGTAAACAATCAGTATCCACTAGTAATTTCATAACCTTCTAATATCTATTATGGGAAAATAATGGTAATGTCACTGGACTAATAATCCAGAATCTTCAGCCAATATTCTGGTGACATGGGTTCAAATTTCACCTTGACACATGGGGAAATTTTAATTCAACAAACTCTGGACTACCGAACTTGCCACTTTGATCACTGTTGATTGCTGTGAAAAATACCCATCTGATTCACTAATTCCCGATAGGAAAGGAAGTTTACTGTCCTTACCCGAACTGATCTGCCTGCAACTCTGGAAGCTTGTTATGCATGTCAGCAGGCCTCAGGATAGCCTTCGATCAGGGAATCCTGACCCTGTATGTGTGGTCAGAGTCAGAATCGTCTCCTCATAAGGGTTGAGGAGCCAGATTACTGGCAGCACAACACCAACCTTGGCTCTTTTTGCCCCATTGTGGCTTGTTTTGCTCCTGGAATGAGACAGACAGGAATTGTGATGGGTAGAAAGGTGTCACAGTTAGTGGAGGCAAAGAGACAGCAAGCAAGCGAGTGAGTCGGGTGTGCAGGTTAAGTGGCATCGGAAGTTGGGGTGAGTGAGGGAGGGTATTGCAGACAATAGTGTGAGTGGTTAAGCATGGGTCTTGATGGGAGGTGAGTATGCTAATAGAGATAAAATGGCATGAGAGATGATAATGTCATATACACCATATGAAGTGGAGGAGGTAATTGGCCTTCTTCCTACACCGCTGGGCATTTCACCATTCTATTGAGACTGCTCAACCTAAGGTGGCAACCTCAGACCAGGCTGGCATTGTCTAGTTTCATGGCTTCCAACTGCAGGACCCAGGAATGAGAAAGTCCTGCCTCTGCATCACATCGTCCAGCAGGAAATCTTTGAGGTGCTGACAAAGCGAGGCACTAATTTCCCCATCTGCTAAGCCCGGTAAACAGGTCAGGAACCATTCAGTGCAGCTCTGGGCTGACGGTGGCTGTCTGGGTGCATAGTAACCTTTTAAAGATGGTGCAAAGAGCCGGGGGTGAAGGGCAACTCCAAGATTTCTAGAGATTGATGAGTTGTTCCAAAACTGGCACAAGGTAAGAAGAGATGGAAATTGGAGGTGCTACTCTCCACTCGATGGCAATGGAAATTAAAGTGGCAAGTTTGGGCAGATTTGGTGAAAATACTCTCTTGCCCTTAGGTCAGGAATGGCTATGCCGTCTTCAATACAATTCACACTCATGTAAAAACAAAACTTAAGATCCAGCCCATTGTGTATCATCAAACACACGGCAAAATGTCATAACTGAGGTGGGATGCACAGCCTAAGAAAGGGATGGGCCACAAGATGTTTGGAAGTTTGGCTGGTCACAGTCTAAGAATACTGGGTCAACCATTGGGACTGTGATGAGGAACTTTTTTTTCACCCAGATAATGGTGATCCAGTTGAATTTACTGCTACAGACAATAGTTAAGGCCAAATATTGTATGATTTGGGGAAGGAGTTGAACACAGCTTCGGAATTAAAGCAGTCAAAGGATTTGGGAGAGAAACAGGAATTGAGTTGGATGATCAGCCAAAAAATCAACAGGTTCAGAGGGCCAAATAACCTATTCCTGCTCTTGTCTTCTGTGCTTGTATGTTTCTATGAGGGGTGAGAGTTGGAAGAAGACTTTATGTCTTACCATGGTCTTGAATGAAAGTTTGACACAGTGCAGGGAAACTGAAACAGGTCATTTGTTCATCCCACTTCTGCACTGCTTTTGGGGTTGCACTTCATGACTGTTAGAAAATCCAAGCTCCAGGGCCCATTATCCTGGGCCAGATTTGAGATGCCAGGTATTGCTCCTGACGCAGAAGTGAAACATTCATGCTATAGAATCAAACAGCACAGAAGAAACCTGTTCAACCCGTTGTGCCTGTGTTGCATTGATGCCCAGTTAGTGCCTTTTTCTGTGTTTGGCCATAGGCTCGCAAAGCTTTCCTTTTCAAGAAAATATAATTACATTTTGGAAATTATTGTTGTTTTTATTATTGACAAGATATGGGTGTTGCTGGCTAGGCCATCATTTATTGCCCATCTCTAATTGTCCAGAGGGAATAGTAAAACATTTTGAGAACATGAAATATGTAAATTGGATCTGCTTCAGTTGCCAAAATGTTCTGGCTCCAAGTTCAAATTTGAAGTGTGGCTAACCTCCAACTTCTTTCAAATCAACACAGCATGAAATAATTTGCTCTAGGTCCTCCTCCTTCCGTTACTCTGGAGTTTGTCCAGGGCTCAACCTTAACATTGCCTTGTCACTTTTGCTTTGTTGAGAATTCATAATGGCTTGGACATAAATATGGAATACATCTAAATGCTAAGTAATGTTTGTCAATCCCACCAATTTGTGGGAATATCTTCTGAGGTTCATTGGCATTGTATTGTCTTCCAAGATGATGATTTGCACTGCATGTGTGCCGACAGAATTAGCATGTTCCTGGACCTCTGAGTTGGGTGACTTTATCATCCCAAGAGATGCTAAAGAAAGATCTGACATAATAAAGGTGTAAACTGTACAGCTTTTTCTCCTGCCTAGCGTATTTTGCTCATGTTCCAGCACTATAGAAGAATGTTCTGATGACACAGGCTTCAGAGATTCACTATATGCTGTTCTCAGTCAAGTTACTGTTCTCAGGTAACAGCACATGAGAGTAAGCAACTTCTAACACTGATAACCCAACACTGGAAAAACAGAACAGGAAAGGAAGCAGGAGTACTGCTTCAGAAATGCAAACTGTTGTTAATGGGGCCAAGTGTGCACTATTTATTCTGATTATAGACACAAGGATAGTTTACATTAAGCTGAGAAGTATAAATAAACTATGGAGAAGTTTTGTGGAATGAAAGCAGGGGGATGTGATAGGCTTCTGATTGACAATGATAGTAAACTGCTGCACTAATCTTTTTATCATTATTTGAAGATTTAAACATCCATTCTCCAATTAGGATTATACAAATTCTTCAGGGGCCAGTTGAATATTTACAGAATTGACCCTGGAACCCCTAATAATAATGCTGACTGAGTGGTTCTGGCTGGCATCACTCACAACCTGTTTTTAACATTGAGGATTATTCTGGTCTGATATCTGATGCTCAGACCAGTCTGAATGGTCTCAATGTCTCTGTGTTCCTTCATAAAATGTATAAATAAATCTTTAATAGCTCTAATTCAATCTAGTCACATTGGTATTGCTGTATAGGATCTGACCAACTAAACATTAAGCATCAGTATGGTAGCAATCATGCTTTGGAAGGTTATGGGCCTATCCCTATTCTAAGATTTGACCATAGAAATCTAGACAAATGTGGCGACCGTCAATCATCCTTTGAACAAAATCCCAGTTGTGAGTTTTTCATTGGATTTGTTGTTTGTGTGATCATTCTGTGTGAAAATTGTCTTTTTAGTTTTTCTCCATCTGAACAGTTTCAAAGTATTTCATTGGTTGTGTGGTTTCTCTGTGCTGCACATATGATAAAATTCTCAGAGGAGAAAGTACCTCATGGAATTTAAATTCACTTGATAATGTTTGGAATTAAAAGGGTCGTCTCTGTAGTGATAACCATAGTACTATTAGGATTTTTTGTTGTAAAACCCCCTCTGGTTCACTGATGTCCTTTATAGAATGACAACAATACTTTGACAAAGGCAGCTTATTATTCAAATCAATGGGCTTGCTATGAAGCCTAATGACTTTTAATTCTTCATTTAAATTTGACAAAGGGGCTGCCGATTATGCACCCAGCCACATAAAGCGTTCTTAGGGTGTGCTCAACGATGTGGGTATAAAAACAGTGGGCTAGCCATCCAAACCTATTTTGTCTGCTCTCACACCTATCCCATGCATGACCAGAGAGGGTACATTAATTCCATGCCCTCTATGTTGATCATTAGCAACATTTTAAATGACTTTTCTAAAAGGGCTAGTTTTTACGAGCCAGCTTCTTTCAGGTCTTGCAATTTTCTCTGCCTTACGCTTCAGAATCTTTATGCATAGAAAATCCATCTCCAGCGGATTGCCTTAGTCGTGAACAGGATGCAGGTTCAAATGAGAAACATGGATAAACTCCTGTCAAATTGGGCATGTGAGAAATTGATGATGAAATTGCTGTTCAATGATATTTTTCCATGTTTGTTTGGAACACCCTAGGATCTGAAGATGTAAAATGCACAATTGGATCTCCCGGGGTATTGGGCATTCATTGTTTTCCAGCAAGTAAAGGATGTGCATTAAGTCTGACATAAGGATGGTCTCCCTCTCAAAAAAAATGACAAAACACCCAGAAATATTATGAACAATGGATAGATAATATCTAATATTTGAAATGAAACTGATGCTCCCTTAGTCACAGTGACAGCTGGGTGTCAGGAGCAAGTCACTGCTGGAACACTTCTGCTACGATTTTCTTTTAAATGCTTCACTAATATTTGGACTCAATTACTGTTTTTATTTTTAACAGTTTGTATAAATTGGAAGATTCTGTCCTAACCAAAATTAGCTGTTTCCAAGCTTTATGTTTTTTGACAGAGCTATATATTTTAACCACAGTGAGACATAATAACGTATAATTGCTGTCCAGACGTACACAAACAAACCAAAATCAATAGACAGGTATCTTGACTTGAATTTCTCATTTTGAGGATCCTTTCAACATTATTTTTACATTAGAAATGTACACAAAAACTGTCTGTTCTTTGGTGGTAGTAAGTAAACAGATTACCTTTGTGATCTGTAGCTTTCAGGTCATATATTGATCATTCACTGTCAAAAGTGGCACACATTTAGAGGGAGTATGATGTTATGATCAAGCCCTAGGTGAGATCCCCAATTCATTACGGTTCCAGATGGGACACCCCAAGATGTTAAGCATCCAGGGAAGTGGGGTGAACTGACTCCCCATGTTTATTCACCAGCTGCTCTCTTGTCCGAAACAAAGTTAAATTTGAAAGGAACCTTCCCTTATTTTACCAAAGAGGGATGTGATAGGGGCAGGATAGACAGTTAATGAAGTGAGCTTGTAAGATATACCAAGAAATCTTGCTTGGAAACACTTGCAAAACTCAAATATGACACTTGACTGGAAGGGGATAAGATTCAGCCCATTGATTCCATTCTCAAAGAGAGCATGAGTCAGTGATAATAAAGTGTGAAGCTGGATGAACACAGCAGGCCAAGCAGTGGCCTGCTGTGTTCATCCAGCCTCACATTTTATTATCTTGGATTCTCCAGCATCTGCAGTTCCCATTATCTATGAGTAAGTGAATCAGTTTCCTATGTGTTCTGGCCCCTCTTCTAATTCATTGACATGTCCATTTATCATAACCCTGGGTCATCAATGGACATAACAAACATGTAATCATAATATTTCCTTTTTTTCAGAAAAAGGAAAAGCACTGATAAATCCAGTATGACTAGGGATATAAATGCAGTGGCTGTCTGGAGAAGAATTCTGGAATGTCACACCTGTAGAGCCAGGGAAGCTTCAAATGGAAAGAGTAAAAAGGAAAAAGATAGCAACAGCCTGACTACCCCACCATATCTCTGCAGGAGACAATTTCCTGCAGCTTTTTTTTGTGTTTACCCTTTCAGTGAAGTCTAAAAAGTAGTGTTTGAAAACAAGCTTCAACCCTGGTTAATGTATGTTAGAGGCTTGATGCCGTAATGTTTGCCCCAATGAACTGTGAAGGTCGCAGTTTCAGTTCAGCTATTAAACACCTCTGTACTACAGGGACGTGAAGAGAAGAGACACTTGCTCATTCTGATTGCTTCCAGTCAGCCATGGCTGAAAGGAACCAGATCAAACTAATTTCAGTTTATATACCAACAATTATGAAAGCATCTGTTCAGCTATCAATGGTGATGGTACCAGTAACATTCACTGTAACGGCTATAAGGTTCCACAATCCAAACTTCACACATGCCTTATTTCTCTTTTTATGAAAGTTTTATCTTTTTAATTTGGGTTTACTTTTTATTCCTAATCTCTATATATTTATGTTGTATGATTATTTTGGCTTGTAGCTAGTAACAAATAATCTCATTCGTTTGTTAATCAAAAATCAAGCTGGTTTAAATTGATTCCTTATAAACTTAGGACATTTTGGTCTGGGATGGAGAAAAAAAAGCTACCCACAAGAGATGTTGCCATCAAAATTAACGAGTGCACTGGAGCATATGGAACCCATGGTCATCTCAAGGAAGTGCAGTTGGGGACAATATTATCCCTGCTCATGTTCAGAACCTCACACACACTGAGAGGCCCAGCAGCACAGAGTCTGCCTGAACGAGGAACACTTTTCCCTCCTCAGACGCTTGCTGCTGCTCCTGGCCTGGTTTCAGACTGATGACATTCCACATTAAGCAGAGGTTCACCTGCACATCTGCCAATGTGGTATACTGCATCCACTGTACCCGGTGTGGCTTCCTCTACATTGGGGAAACCAAGCGGAGGCTTGGAGACCGCTTTGCAGAACACCTCCGCTCAGTTCGCAATAAACAACTGCACCTCCCAGTCGCAAACCATTTCCACTCCCCCTCCCATTCTTTAGATGACATGTCCATCATGGGCCTCCTGCAGTGCCACAATGATGCCACCCGAAGGTTGCAGGAACAGCAACTCATATTCCGCCTGGGAACCCTGCAGCCTAATAGTATCAATGTGGACTTCACCAGTTTCAAAATCTCCCCTTCCCCAACTGCATCCCTAAACCAGCCCAGTTCGTCCCCTCCCCCCACTGCACCACACAACCAGCCCAGCTCCTCCACTCCACCCACTGCATCCCAAAACCAGTCCAACCTGTCTCCGCCTCCCTAACCTGTTCTTCCTCTCACCCATCCCTTCCTCCCACCCCAAGCCGCACCCCCATCTACCTACTAACCTCATCCCACCTCCTTGACCTGTCCGTCGTCCCTGGACTGACCTATCCCCTCCCTACCTCCACACCTATACTCTCTCCACCTATCTTCTTTTCTCTCCATCTTTGGTCCGCCTCCCCCTCTCTCCCTATTTATTCCAGAACCCTTATCCCATCCCCCTCTCTGATGAAGGGTCTAGGCCCAAAACGTCAGCTTTTGTGCTCCTGAGATGCTGCTTGGCCTGCTGTGTTCATCCAGCCTCACATTTTGTTGTCTTGGATTCTCCAGCATCTGCAGTTCCCATTATCTCTGGTTTCAGACCTGTTGTTCTTATAGCCACCTTCGCCACCTTCGCCCAGTGACCAGCTTCCCACTGGCAGCTAGGAGCTTGACTCTTACTGACAGCGATCTATGTGAGGCAACGTGTGAAGCAAGCCAGGTTCTGAGCTTTGAGAACATCCAGTGGTGGTCACCAGATCTCGCAATCCTCACTCCTTTGCACCCATCACCTGGAGTCTTCTGCCTTTCCTCACATTACTCTGACAAACCAATTCCCTGCAACCCCACCACGTGACTTGGAGACCCCCCACGTTGAACTTTACCTCTGCATGACTTCCTCGCCCGAGGTAAAATATTGCACCTTGACAATGCCACAATATTCCTGATCACACCCCCCCCCCACCCCTGACCCCGCAGATGGTGATCCCAGCCAGGATCACCCCCTCCAAACTACTATTCTGTTCTGCATGCTCCCCTTTATTGCTTGAATTTCCTCCATTACCATCGCCTGTCCCACTTCAACATATGCCCCTGTTTCCCCTTATCCTTCACCCCCCACCATGGACTGCATACCTGTCCTTGACTGATAGTACCATCCTGACCAACAGCACCACCTTTTGGCTGGACTAAGAATAGCTCCCACCTATTTTCCAACATGACCGTTGTTTGCCGCTCAAGCAGCTGGGACATGATGTAGGTGTGAAATTGAGATCATGGCATGCTGTAGCAAGGTGTCCTGTACACTGGACACAACCTGACTGATAAATATAAAAAGAAGCCTGTCTGTGTATTTGTGTAAACCAGCAATAGGGGCAGCCGTGATTGTCTTCAGGTTCTGGCTGGTGTGCCAACATTCTATCAGATATGCCGCAGCATGGCATGGCAAGGCATGGGTATCGAAAACATGTAGATAGGCATTAAGTGAAAGAGTGGTAAATAAACAAGAACATAGCTAATCCACACTGCAAGCTAGGTAGCTATGCATAAAGTGCCCTTGAAGCAGTCTTGCAGTTGCTCGTTGCAGATTAACTTGCAAAGTTGGTCTGTACTTTGTAAGCAGCTCTGAAGAAGGGTCACTGGACATGAACAGTTAACTCTGCTTTCTCTCCACAGATGCTGCCAGATCTGCTGAGTTTCTCCAGATATTTCTGTCTTTGTTTCTGTACTTCCTAAACATCCTGCAAGAGGGTTACGGAGGAGCCGTGAAGTTCCTGAACGGCTGACAGTTATGAGATAGTGTCAGCAGAAAGGAATACATGTGGCCCATGCCCATGGATCATATTCTGAGATACTAATAACCAGCATGGAGGCTGTGCATAGCCAATGGCCAGGTACCCGGTCTCTCTTCCATGTCACAGATTCACAGCCTATAGGTTGCTCTCAGCAGTTGATATGATAGAAAGCTGCATTTTAATGCAGGGTGCTGTGCCTCTAATAAGTTTGTTAACAAGCAATAAATTCCCTTAATAGGCAACTCACCATTTCAATGAGAATCTCACCGAGGTAGTGACCTTAACAAGGTCAGCCAGCTGGACCTCATACCATATGAGTTCCCTAATTGGGGCTGTTAATCTCATTCAACCAGGCAGCCTCGGTTGACATATAAAAAGGGGAGTGTCAGAGATGCTGATGCTCTGAGTTGATTCAGAATGAGGGAGAACTAAAGCCAAGGACTGGCCATCTGTAAACAAAGGTGATGGATGCTGGCTTCAATTGAGTTATTCCAACCTCAAATCCTGGAGTTTAGTGAAAAGATTGCTGTGATCAGAAGGGATGTGTTTCTTGGCAACCCTTCAGAAGACGGGATGGGGCACTCCTCTATCGAAAAATTGTGCCTATTTTTTTCCCTAAGATCTCAACCACAGGGGTTTTTTCATATCATTTCTGGGTACATTGTCGAGAAATTGATCGCAACTGGTTCAATAGTTTGTCTCTGTGTCTCTGTCTCTGTCTCTGTCTCTGTCTCTCCCCTGGCACCATGCCTTGATGGCCATGGACATGCGTGTTCACATTGGTGTAGAGGTGTGAATTGTCTTTGTTAGTGGCACATACATCCAATTTGTGAGGCTCTTCAGAAAGGTCATCGTTTGTCTACCTCAGTCTCTTGTACCATTGATCTTTCCCATCAGTATCAGACTTGACAAATCATGAATTCTTATTATGAGTCAAGAAATTACAACCATCTCATCCTAACCTTAGCCACTGGCATCCTTTCGGCTTCAGATTTTGCTCACCCCTCCTGTGTTGGTTGTGTGATTTTTCCAATATAATCTTCATTATTTTCCTGAGAAACCATTGTCCTGTACTTTAATTATTCCCTGCAGTATTTTGATGATTACTGGACATTTGCTTCCACATGCTAGACAGAGGGGAGGTGGCATGTGGTGGTAATGTTATTAAATTTGTTGTTCCAGAAACTCATGCTGACATTTGAGGGACAGGAATTCAGATCCCAATAAGACATGGTGAAGGGTCTAGGCCCGAAACGTCAGCTTTTGTGCTCCTGAGATGCTGCTTGGCCTGCTGTGTTCATCCAGCCTCACATTTTATTATCTTGGAATTCTCCAGCATCTGCAGTTCCCATTATCTCCATTGCTGGAAAAGTTAAGCAGGTTCTGAGGAATGGTTTCATTCATGACTCTCTTCAAAATCTATTGCAGTTGCTTTTCGGAGTCAGCAATAAGAATAGTGTCATTAGTATTTCCTATGTCACTAAGGTTGTTGTCTTCGACTAATAATTAGATCTTCAATCTCTCGAAGAATGCTTTCACCACATAAATCAAATAACTCTGAGGCATACCCTGATGTAATGCATCCTTGAGTCTCCAGGAAATTAGATCATTCTCAACTTTTGTGATTGCTATTTGTTCCCAATGAAGATTTGTTATTATACTAAGATTTTGGACCATAATATCGAGAGGTTCTAACAGAGTCATCTGTTCTTTATGCTTTGCTATGTGGTTTGGTTTGCGAAGCAGTGTGATGACAATTGCATAAGTTTGATTTGCTGAGGTTACTCTCCCTCTTAACCTGTCCCTTCACTTGAGGGTGGTGATTCTCAGCTTAAGTCATCTTCAGTCATCTCTATCTAATGAAAGAGTGGCCCTATGCTCTGGAAAGACAATTGCAAATTGACTTGACTCATGCTTTGCCTTAGTAAATATCTTCATCAATAAAACTCATGAATGAATTTTTTTCATCCCTATAAGCTCTCTCTGGTCATTGCTCATGTACCTCAAAGATAGAAATTCTCAATCTGCTAGTTTCACAAAATTATATATTGAAATTCTCAAATTTCTGACATTACTGTGATAATGGTCCTATTCATTGTCACTTGAAAAGGACCCTGATAGTGCGATTCGTAGACTGAGTAAGAGCGATGGAGCTCACATTCAATACCCCCGGCTTTTAATTAAGTCTTCATTCACTGTCGTAAACTTTACTGAAGATGAGAGTCAGTTTGTCCATTTAATGTCTTCTAAACTTTTAAGTTGTTTGCTAATTATTCCTCCTGGCACTTTGACATTTTTTCCCCAGAAAGTCTGAGCAGCGTTGAAAAGCCTAACTCAGAGCCTAGTTGAACTAAAAAACATACATTTCTAATCTGTTCTGCCTTGGAATTTACTGGACAGGAGTCCTGCTATGAAACAGAAAGGAAAATCTGGGAAACATCACACCTAGCAGTGGGGGGGATCAGAGTGATAACTACACCCCCTTTACCAACAGTAGGTATGACATATAGAACATAGAACATAGAAAAGTACAGCACAGTACAGGCCCTTCAGTCCACGATGTTGTGCCGTGGAATAATCCTAATCCAAAAATAAAATAACCTAACCTACAGTCCCCTCAATTCACTGCTGTCCATGTGCATGTCCAGCAGTTGCTTAAATGTCACTAATGACTCCGCTTCCATGACTACCACTGGCAAACTATTCCATGCGCTCACAACTCTCTGGGTGAAGAACCTCCATCTGACGTCTCCTATATACCTTCCTCCTAACACCTTAAAACTATGGCCCCTCGTGGCAGTCAATCCTGCCCTGGGGAAAGGTCTCTGGCTATCGACTCTATCCATGCCTCTCATTACCTTGTAAAACTGTAGTATACTGTAGTGTAAATGTCCAGCAGCCACAACTACAGCTAATGTGAAAGGCCAAACATGTAAGATAAATATTAGGTAACATGGCAGGTCAGGGAATGGGTTGGATATGGTGTCAGGTGGGTGAGGGTTTAGGAAAGCAGTTGGAAGAGAGATTGGGATGGCCTTCGATGTGCAGTTATGGCGACAGGAGGGTAAGGTGGTATCAGATCACTGATAAATTATGGGATGGGGTGTTGAGTGGATTGGGGATGTAGGGTACAAGCTGGCATTGTGGATAGGATTCCAATTCAGTTAAGGTCATAAGGGAGCCGGGGGGGGGTTGGCATTGTAATATACTAGGTGCATTATTAGGTTGGGTAGCAGGTAGATGAGGGGCACAGGGTGCCAGGTGGGTTAATGGTTATGTGGCAGATGGGTGACAGATTAGACAGGCAACAAGGTTAGGGTATAGGCTGTATGGTGAGTCCTTGGAGTAGGCTGAATAGTCGGATCAGGGATGGGTGTTGTGCCTGGTAAGGTTGGATTGTGGGAGGCTGGCGTTGGTCGATGGTGGGGAAGGGGTATCGTGTCTGGCCGGAGGAAGCCAAAGAAGAGTCAGGGGGCATGTTGTGTTGGTGGTAGAGCACGACGGATTGTGTGAACATGCTTAGCTCTGGCGGGTGTTGGGTGTGTCACAGGAAGGTTGAAAGAGTAACAGTGTGGAGCTGAAGGAACACAGCAGGCCAGGCAGCATCAGAGGAGCAGGAAAGCTGACATTTCGTGTCAGGACTCTTCGGATATGAATATCTCTGAAGAAGGATCCCTATCCAAAATGTCAGCTGATGCTGCCTGGCCTGCTGTGTTCCTCCAGCTCCACACTGTGTTATCTCAGACTCCAGCATCGGCAGTTCTCCCTAGCTCCGAAGCTAGTGGTATATTGAGTTGTGAGGAAGATTTGTGAAGGTGATTACAGGAAGGGGTTCTGGTGTCAGGTTGTTCAGGTATGGCATGAGATATGTATTCAATTAAGATAGGTTGTGCTGGGGTTGGCTGGCTTAAAGTATAGAAGGCTGGGAAGGGGAGAGAGGCAGTGGTAAATTGCTGGCTTTGTCCAACAGTCACTCAAAGTTTAGAGCAGGTATAATCCTCCAACTTTTCCAGTGTAACTATAGAAGCAGAACTCTGAGAAAAAATCTGACTCCCAGGGACTTGCAGATGCAAGGAAATTTCTGTTTCCAGTCAATCCCCATGCAGTCAACTGCGTTAAGATTTCCACGTGATCACTGTACAGAATTCCAACCTACATTACAGAAACGACTCTCTAGCAAGTGAATTTTTTTTCATCTTACTTATTTCTTTTCATACTTCACCTTTCATAATCTTTGTACCATATTGTTTTCTTAATAGCTGACTTTTCTTGGCTGTTCAAGGAAATACGCAATCTAGCTTTCAAGTTTTCGAGCCCTTTCCACGATCATATCTCCATATTTCCCTATGATGCATCTGCCAGACTTTCCTGTGATTTCCCTAATGACTTGATCATTTGTACTTGAATTTTTGTTTTTAATTTGATCTATTCCTATTTTTGTTCAGCTGCTTTTCCTTCTCTTCAAAACATTCTTGTTTAGTCCATTTCTCTGATCCTTGCTATTTGCACTCATCTATTTGCTTTACCTTCTTTCCATCCTCCCTCAGATCCACTTTTTCATCTGGTCATCCATTTTTTCCTTACTTTTTTTTAATTGAAACGCTGATTTTTCATAATTCTAACACTAATACTTTGAACCTTTTGCACGTTGAACAATTTTTTTGACTTCATGCAATTTTAAATTGTTTTGAAATTCCCTCGGAAATTTTCCTTTGAGTAATTCAGAATTTGGTGTTCAGAATCTAATCTGAGTAGATGAGTGCGAAGCTATCTGCCATAGAAAAACTAGCATCTTTCAGCAATGGAATTACCATTTTGTTCTGCAAGTTGCAGTGCTAATCTAAAAATAGTTTGACTTGCCTGTCATTACACTGGATTGAGAAGACCCATTGCACTGCTCCCACAATGTCTTCACTGTTACCCTGGCACAAGATCACAACCAGAGACTGTCAGCAGGGTCTTCTGAAGCTGAGGCTGGCAGAGAATCAGGCAGTCCACGCCATAGATCTCCCAGTACACCCACCTCACCTGAAGATCACTAATCTGTAACATCATTAAGTAGCCAGGATGCTGGATGCAAAATGATCAGATTTTAGTCTTTCTTTTTGAACAATTTCTACGCTCCTATCTCTGAGACTTACAGCAGGCTATTTCATGGTAAACTTTGCAATGAGGGTTCAGGCATTGAAGAAGAAATGCGGTCAGGTGTTTGAAATTTTGCAACTTGCTACAAATGATTTTGATATGTAGAATGATACCAAGAGACCAATTATTTCATAGAATCAAAGAATCCCTACAGTGTGGAAACAGGCCTTTCAGCCCACCAAATCTGCACTGACTCTCAGAACATCACACTTTCCCCAATAACCAACCTAATCTACACATCCCTCAACATTATGGGCAATTTAGTATGGCCAATCCACCTAGCCTGCACATTTTTGGACTGTGGGAGGAGACTGGAACACCCATAGGAAACCCACGCAGACACCGGGAGAATGTGCAGACTCCACACAGACAGTCGCCCAAGGGTGGAATTGAACCAGAGAAAAATAAGGTGATTTCTCCAGCAACTACAATGAGTGAAAATTAAAAGCTATATCCCTCCTATCAATCACAAATTATTTATGGACATGTTTTTAAGGGACATTACCTAATTCTATCTATTTTAGCCATTATTGATGTCACTGTTTGCAGCCATTTAGTTGTCTAAACGTAGCTTTGTGAATCAGCTTTTCAAGCGGAATGATTGATTCATGAATAGTGTAAGAGTCTTAACATGCCAGCTAGTTGATAATGGAAGGATAAGAAATAGCTACTTCTGCCCCTTACCTGTTATTAATAGGTATTATTACAATCCTGTAAATGTACAACTGATTTGTTTGTGGGTAAAAATGTCTCATTGCAGTGAGCTTGAACTATCTACTCAAAATTTGATTTTATGCAGGAATTTGTGTTCTGCACTGGAACTTATTCATTGTGACAGTAATGTCAGATATTTCAAGTTTACCAACTTTTTGTTATTTCAGTTCTCTGCATGATACATTGTTTTTTTTTAAAGTTGTATAAGAGAATATTTCCAGCACCGGAAAATGATTCAGCAATTGGGGAAACCAGGCAATTTGTAAATCAAATCATTCACAAAGAATTTATGGCTATCTTCACAAGTACAATTATTCATTGTATCTCGCTCTAAGCAAGTCATATTCCAGTTGGTACCACATGGTTTCCTGTTTGCAGTAATTTCAAAAGATTTACTAAAATTTGGTCCAACAGAGTTTTTTTAGATAAATTGAAAGTAATCTAACTTTACTCAATTTGCCCAATAATCACAAAGAGAAATATTTTGGAAACAGATCCCTGTGGTGCAAATTTAACTGGTTCAACTGGTAAAGATTAAATAAAACTAAAATACTGTGAATGCTGGAAAACTGAAATAAAAGCAAAGTGCTGGGAGTCTTAGCAACTAGACAGAGAAATAGAGTCAACATTTTGAATCCAAAATGATTATTCTTTGGACTCTTTGGGCTGGAGGATCAGCAGAAGGTGTCTTATTGGATTATTTGTAACATTAACTCGATTTCTCTCTCCAAAGGTGCTGCAAGAGTGGCTGAGTTTCTTCAGCATTTTCTGATTTTGCAGCTGGTAACAATAACCGGAATAGTAAACAGAAAATGTGGAATTAAAAATGAGGAAAGACAGAAAACAGATTGCCACCTCCTGCTTTACACAATTGCGTAAAGCCAAGATCATAGATCATAGAATCCAGCAGTGTGGAAACAGGCCATTCGGCCCAACCAGTCCACACTGACTTTCTGAAGAACGCTCTACCCAGACTTGCAACCTCCCCCCATCCAATCCCTGTAATCCTGCATTTCCCATAGTTAATCCCTGTAACCTCATAACCTACACATCTCTGCACACTATGGGCAATTTAACATCCGGCTAACCTGCACATCTTTGGGCTGTGGGAGAAAACCGGAGCACCCGGAGGAATACCAAGCAGACACAGGGAGAATGTGCAAACTCCACACAGAGAGTTGCCAGAGGCTGGAATTGAATCCGAGTCCCTGGCACTGTGAGGCAACAGTGCTAATCACTGGGAGACCTGTCACATTTGTGAAAAGTGTAGAAGTATTTTGTTCTGGCAAGCTGTTGCATCATGATAATTAATAACAAGGTCCATTTCATTGTGCAAACTCAAAATGTAATGTGCAAATCCTGTTTTTAATTATATGGTTTCCAACAGAATTACTCATTAGCATCAAACAATGGCGGATTTTCTTTTCTCTCTATTGTCCCTCACTGTCCCAGTAAAAAATCACTGAAGAATATTTTACTATCTAAAATAGTTATTCTAGCTGAAATCAACTGGATTTATTGATGGTACCTTAGACACCCCTGGAAGGGAAAAGTTAGATACAAAGTGCAGGTAGTTCTAGACATACCGATGTGGAAGGAGCCAAAGGCGCAAAGGTATAGATCTGAATATATTCGCTTGTTTAGTGAAATTGTCATTTAAGTAATGCAATTTCCTAAGAAATTCAGACCATTTGGCCCAATAAGCCCACATCAACCCTCAAACATCCCGCCCAGACTCACCGCCCTCCCGCCCTATCCCTGTAACCCAGCATTTCCCTTTATGCCCAGGCAGTAAAGGCATGGAGATTCCTGACAATGGTTTGCATCCCCAGTATCTTCATGTTTGTTCTGAAAATATTTGAAATGTGGGAGTACACTTTTGTTTTCCTGTTTTTTTTTACAATTTAAGATTACAACCATTTTATTTTACTGTAATAAAATGGGTCCAGATTTATATATCATGCAAACAATTCAATACCTCTTGATAGTTTTGACTAAATTTTGAATTAGCAACGCAAGTAAGGCAGTCATTTGTTGGTGCTTACCAGTAAGTTTGAATTTTATCCCTCTACATCTCTACCTTCTTCAGTCTTTCCATTCCTTTATAATGCTTAAAAATGAAAATTCAGACCCTGTCTCACTCATTCTTCTCTGCTACTCTTTTCACACTTGTGGCGATCTTGGAGTTGTAGTTCTCGCACACCCATCTCAAAATAAAAGAAGATCCACTCAGCTCCAGTCAGTTTGGTTCAGTAGCAATCATTTTGGTTCTTTTCTGATGCCTTCTTCCTATATCTGAGGGCACTATTCAGGTTAACACTAGTTCACTGCAGTGGGAGTGTTTATGGTCGGAGCTTAATCTTGAGATGAGAGATAAAACTGAGGTCCTGTATGCCTCTTGAAATTGATACTGAACAATAATTTCAATATTTGGAGAGTGCCAAGAAGCTCTCTACATATTCAGATAACTGTCACACACTCAATAAATGCTATAAAAACTCATCTCTCATGATCATCACTTTATTTCTTAGTAGGGACTTTGGTGTTGAGAATTGGGTACCATAGTTACTTACATAACAACATTTACTGCATTCCAGCTGTCAGTTATTGAATGAAGTGCTCTGAGATATTGCGGCATGACAGATACAGTTATTATCATTTGATGATACATGAGGAATGGAAAGTGACTTCAATCGAGACACAAAAGCTGACAGTAGAGTCACACTTTGAATCCAAAATGAATATGTTTTTCTAAGTTGCTGTTTAGTTCTTGGCTTAGTTGTGAGGATAAGTAGACAGGGATTAGGGGATGGTGTTGTTCCCATTGATCATCATTACTGTAATCTTAACTCTCCTTTCTTTCTGGTTTCCAGGGAGATCCAGGTCCACAAGGGCAGACAGGACAAACAGGCCTGAAAGGTGAAAAAGTAAGCATGAAAAATCACATTGTCCTCAATAGTACTGTAACCATCACGATATTCTTGATATTAAACATTTTGAATTGTAAGCATTTTACATCAATAATTGAGTCAGTGACAGGATAATAGCTGTGGATGATAAGAGGACAGCTATTCAATGGGGTGAAGGTGACGAAGGAGCAACGCTTGTGATTTCAGATAAATCTGTTGGACAATAACCATGTGTCATATGACTTTGGCCACCGCAGTCCAACACTGGCACCTCCACATCATAGATACTAATTTCGCGATCAGAATTTTATTAAAATAAGACAAAGGATGGAGGATGCCAAAGACCTGAAATAAAAACAGGAATTCCTAACGAAACTCAGCAGGCCTGGTGGCATCTGTGGAGAGAAAACAGAGTTAATGTTTCAATTCCAGAGACCTTTTCTGAAGAAAAGTCACTGGATTCAAAATATTAACTCTGCTTTCTCTCCATAGGTACTGCCAGACCAGAATTTCATTCTTCTCTACGAAATATTGTCTATAACTTTAAAAAAAAATCCTTTGCCATAAACATTCTAATATTAGAAACAGTTAAAACATGAATGTAAACATACTTTTTGTCTTGACTGGTGCTTTAATCAAGTGATCATTTGGCCGCAGCCACCTCCTCCTACACTCTGTCCCCTTGATGTGCTCCAGCTTAACTCCAGCCTCAAGACTCTATTGGTCTCTTCTGTTTCCATCATAAATCTCACCAGGCGCATTACCATCATGAGCTCCACCTCTCAGAAGAAGAGCTTTTTTTTTAGCTAAAAGTCAATATTAATGAAGTTATTTATGTGAAAAGATAATCACAAAAGTATACAGATAAGCTCCTCACCATTAAATTACCCTTATTTGACATTGTGTTGATTAGTAATGTCAATAATTTAAGCTACTTTACTGTTCAGCCAATCACAAACTATTAAACTCATGTCACTTTTTACAAAGTCTATACTTGAACCATCTGTCCATTTGTTCTACTTCTTTCTAACTAATGTTCTGGACTACATCAGCTCATCAAACTCTGTCAATGCTTCCACCACTTAATATTCATAACTGTTCTGCCTCCTGCCCCATGTTCAACATCATGGATAATTATGACCAATATGCATTACTTACCATTTGCCTTCTTAACACCCCTTCAGCTTTTGAAATGAGTGTTGGTACTATTCTTTTCAAATATTCTTCTCTAAGAGTCCTCCTCAATGTTTCACCTTAATCACACAGCCTATCTTATAGTTCCATTGATATCTATCCTCAAATGAGCAGTACATCTCTTTCTCAAAATTCTTTTGTCACCTTTGTCACTGAAGTTCTCCTTTACTTTACCAATCATGGTAAATGATAGGAAGACAGTGTAGTGGTCATTTCTCAGGACTGGTACACCCAGACAATGTGTTAAAATCTGGAATTTAAAGCTGGTCTCAGTACTGGTGACTCTGATCTGATCTTACTCACATATGACTCCAGAACCCCTGTATTGTAGTTGAATCATGACCTGACTCTTAAAATAGAAGGCAAGCGAAGAAAGGTCAAAAAATGCTGATCATGCTGGCAATGCAAAAATATCATGACCAAATAATTTTAAAAGCAATTGTTAGTATGTAAATCATTTAATTAATCCTTTTGGGATCCAAAATCACTTGCTATTATCAAGATTTTTTATCAAATCCAACTTCTCGTCCACAATATATGTTGCCATCTCTAATTTCCCACGTGCTCTTCCTTAAGTCAAAACAAAGTCTGTCGATGCTTGAGATCTGACAACACAGAAACAGAAATTAATGAAGAAGCTCAGCTGGCCTGGTAGCATCTGTGGAGAGAAAACAGTTAAAGTTTCGAGTTGGGAAGAGTCACTGAATTCAAAATGTTAACTGTTTTCTCTCCACAGATGCTGCCTTAGTTTTGCTAGCAATTTGCGTTTGTGTGCTTTAATGCTCTAGGCACATGGGTTTGAATCCCACATTTTAGGTGATGGAATTTGTATCAATGAAAGTCTAGAATTAAAAGCTAGCCCAATGGCAACCACTGTTGATTGCCGTAAATATCCACTTGATTCTCTAATGCGCTTCAGGAAGGAAAGCTATTATCCTTGAATGGTCTGGCCTACATGTCAACTCCAAATGCACAGTGCTGATTCTGAACTGGCCCTAATGATACCACTTAGTTTAAGGGGCATTTAGAGATGGACAATAAATACTTACCCAACCAGTGATGCCCACATCCCATGAGCAAATTCAAACAATATATTATTCCAGAAAGCAGAGATGTATTCTTCCAAGACCAGTCTAACCTTGTTGCCCAGAACTGTTCAAATTACTCCATGTGCATTCAACACATGTTTTGAACGGCTGGAGCATGATTTCTACCTCCTTATATTTTTAGACTCCAGGTATAAATAACACTGGCATTTTCCTGTCTTCTTTTACATTTTAACTGAAATAAGTAGTCACAAAGCTTAACCAAATACCAATCATGTTTGTTTTACCAATAATGTACAGAGTTCAAATGTAGAGACAATTAAATTTTAGCAAATATTTGATGAATGAAGCAGTACATTGAGAAGAAAGTTTTATGAATACACAGACA
Source organism: Stegostoma tigrinum (assembly GCF_030684315.1). Classification (NCBI taxonomy): domain Eukaryota; kingdom Metazoa; phylum Chordata; class Chondrichthyes; order Orectolobiformes; family Stegostomatidae; genus Stegostoma; species Stegostoma tigrinum. The sequence goes on along the minus strand of NC_081358.1, from coordinate 106,235,498 downwards.
TTGCTTGGTTTTATTCTGTAATCTTATGACTTTCAGCTTCTTCCTTCATATTCCTTTTTTTCAAATTAACAATCTACTGATCAAAATCATTTCACAAATGGCCAATATTCAAGGAAGAGGTGGATGAACATTGAGGAGGCAGGGATTGAAATATTATGGGAAGAAAATGTAATTCCTTGCCATGGAACAAAGGGCCCATTCACTACAGACAACGTTGTGAAATTTGGGAATAGAGAGAGTTTGTGTTTACAACAAGTCAGCATTAAATTGTGCCTGTGAGGTCAATTGTCTCAAATGATTGCAGAACAAAAACTGCTAAAATGCGAGTCAGCCATCTGACAGTTTATCTTACTGAGTATGTTTCGGGTTGTGGGCGGGGTGTGTTTTGTTTGTTTGTATGGGAAATTCCATTTAAAATGCATTAACAGTCTATAGAGTCCACTGTTATACAAACTAGAAGCTTGCTTTAACACTGTGTTGGTCATATAAATTAGACCACTTGGTCTAGCATCACAGAAATGCAAGTATGAAACTTCACATATTAATAAAATTTTGTTTACAGGAAAGCGGTAAAATCGCTCAACTTGGGTCAAAGTTATGTGAAACGACTGGGAAATGTCAATTTAATAACTGAATGAGGCAGTGTTTTTTTTAGAAGGGAAACTGGGATGAGGGGATCCTACATAGTGTGGCACATTTTGCATCATCTGCCATATTGACAAGTTTTCCCTGTAATTGTCTAGAATACATGCCTCAAACAGGTATCAATCCCATCAGCTATGTAAATCGATCGGGCCTAGTATCTCCTTCATGTACCTTCAAAAAAGTATGACACCTGACCATGCTGCAGTCAATTTCTTCGATGCACATCAGCCAATATTTTTAAAAGAATTGATGGTAGCCTTCATCAGAAAATACAAGCATTTAACCTGAAGAGTCTAAAAGATGAGCAGAGCTCACTAACACTGTTGTCACTGTCAGCCACTAATCGCGACGACTCCAATCTTGCTCTCTCTCCACACACCACTGCTGCATTGACTAATGCTCCAGTGCCATCTTTTCCATTGACCTATTTTTATCTAGGCCATGACCACCCAGTTGCATCAAGACACCTGGGAGCACAATTGTCTACAGCTGATGAAGAATAATTACCAACTATGTGTGATGTGATTGCTCAGCAGTTTAGTGCCCTGCTTCACGTTTGACTGTGGGTACGTACCCAAAGATAGACAAAAATTAACATCTGAGGTAATCTTATGGTCATTTTGTAGGCAATGCAAATGAAAAGATGTGGAGTGAATGCTTGGAATTTGTGGTGGCTATGACGGGAATCTATTGGCAATGAATGTCTTTTCAGTAAAAGTGGCAGCTACATCTGGAGATTACATGTACAGAATAATGTGGAAAACCAGAAGTTGCTGGCAATGATTCAATGCTTATCAAGGGATTGAACTGTTGAACTGTTTAAAAATGCACACTTTCAAAAAATAAACATTTTTTGGCTTGTTATGTTAAGATTTTAGCTTCAATCTTAAGCTAGTCATAATCATCTACCTTGTTGTATGAAGATTAAAAATGAATGTAAAGGTTAAAGTATTTTTAAATGCTTGGTGTAATATCTAATTAGCTTTGACCCTACTTGCTGACATTACTGCTGCTACATGTATGGAGATTCCCTAGGTTTGGCACCAGGTTGAATCTATGACTAGGAAAGGGGCAAACTTTGACAGAGTTCACTAGATTTTTGTGGACAGGCATCTTTGCAGGAAACTAAGAATTACTGTTTGTCTGCCTTCATGGAATTTGTAGAAATGAGGAACTGAAAGAAATTAGTATTAGGAAAAAGATTGCACTCAAAAAATTAACCGGATTGAAGTTTGATAAATCCCTTGGACCAGATGAACTGCATCCCAGAATGTTGAAGCAGATTAGAGAGATAATTGATGCATAGGAGCTTATCATAAATATAACCCTACTATTTAAGTAGAGATGCAGAGAGAAAAAGAGGATTATATATCCGTTAGTTTGATGTCAGTAGTAGGGAGAATGTTGTCATCTGTTGTAAAGAATGGGATAATGAAACAATTGGGTGACATCATCATGGGTTTAAGAAAGAGAAATTGTGTTTTGTTGACAATATTTCTTATAATATAAACAAAAGTGAATCAGTAGATGCAGTGTGCTTGAAAATTCAGAATGTTTTGGTAATGTCCTAACCAGGAGGATAGCAAGAAAAATTCCAATACACAGGATTGAGACTGATTTTCTGGCATGAAGTGAGAGTTGGTTAAGAAGCTGAAAGCAGAGAAGAGGAATCAATAGACATAAAGGGGACTGCAGATGCTGGAGAATAATTTAGCTCTAACTGTCCCTCCTTGAATAAGCAACGATTTCTCACAGATAACAAATTGTGAAGCTGGATGAACACAGCAGGCCAAGCAGCATCTCAGGAGCACAAAAGCTGACGTTTTGGGCCTAGACCCTTCATCAGGCCCGAAATGTCAGCTTTTGTGCTTCTGAGATGCTGCTTGGCCTGCTGTGTTCATCCAGCTTCACACTTTGTTATGTAAGCGGAATCAATATGTCATTCTCAGGAAGAAAAGCTATTACTAGTGGTGCTCCATAAGAATCAGTTATGTTCATAACTGTTCACAATCTGTTTAAATGATTTGGATGTAGAGACCAAATATAATGTTTCCAAATTTGTTGATGACATAAAACTAGGTGGGAATGTAAGTTATGAGCACAGTACAATATAATCAACAGTGCCAACATGACTTCATGAAAGGGTAGTAATGGCTGTCAAATACATTGGTGTTATTTATGAAAGTAACAAACATCATAGATAAAGGGGAACCAGTAAGTTTAACATAAATGTGACTTTCCAAAACTTGCTCAATAAGATGCTGCACATAAGACTGCTTAATAAAATAAGAGATATAATAAAATAAGGGAATAGTATATAAGGCAGACTGACAGCAGATGGAAAATTGGCATAAGGAGGGCATTTTCAGGGTGGCAGCCTGTAACAAATAGAGTGCCATAGGAATCAGTGTTAGGACCACACATATTTACAATATTTATTAATAACGTGGATATAGAAGTGAATGCACTATAGCCAAGTTTGCAGATGACACAAAAATAGTTGGGAAGGCAAGTGGCAAGCGTGATACAAAGAGTTTGCAGAGGGATATAGACAAGTTAAATAAGTGGGCAAAAAATTCCAACATTGAATTTATAATTTGTGAAAATGTGAAGTCATCTACTTTTGCATGAAGAATAGTGGTGGTGAATATTACTTAAATGGGGAAAGACTGCAGAAAGCTGCAGCACAGAGGGATTTGATCCTGTATAATCAGAAAGTTCTATTATTTAAGTTCAGTGCACAATAGGGAATGCAAATGGGATTGTTAGATTTTGTTTCAAAATGAATAACGTATAAGAATAAGCAAGACTTACTAAAGGGAAGGCTCATATAAACTGCATAGGAAGGCCCTTTGCTTATGGTAAAGGGGTCAATAACGAGCGAGTAGAGATTTAAGAAAAGACGTAGAAGCTTAAGAGGGGGGTTGAGGAGAAATGATGTTACCCAGAGGGTGGTGAAAGTCTGGAACTCATTGCTTGAAAGGGTGGTAAGTCAGAAACTCTTGTAGATTTAAGCAGTAGTTAGATATTCACTTGCAAATCGAATTGCAAATGGAAAAGTAATATAGAGAAACTCTGCAGGTCAGGCAGGATCTGGCACTCTGTTTTCTCTCCACAGATGCTGTCGTAATTTTTAGCCAGCAAGTTCTGTTTGATTTTCTGATTTCTGGTATTTGCAGTTCTTTTGTTATTTTGGAGATGTGCTGCACTTTGGGAGGGCTAGCAAAGTCAAGGGATCGCATTATGAATAGTAACACCTGAAAAGTATTGAATATCAGAGGGACATTAGTGCACATATTCACACATCCTTGGAGAAGGTAGGGCAGGTGAATAATGTGGGTAAGATGTCACATTTATTATTCAAGGTATAGAGTACAAGAGCAAGGAGCTTATGCTGGAACTGTCTAAAATTGGTTAAAATTGGGGGACCGTGTTTACTTTTAGTACCGCATTGTAGGAAAGATGGGATTGCACAAGAGAGGGTGCAGAGGAAATTAACCAGAATATGTTCTAGGCTGCAAGGCCAAAACTACCAGGAAAGATTGGTTGTTTGATGTATGATGTGTTTGTTTACCTTTCGGTAGCAGTGGTTAAGACAGATCCTGACAGACATGCAGACGATTATAACAGGCACAGATAAAGTGAAATGTACAGCACATTTTCCAACGGCAGAGGAATCAACAACCAGAGAGCACAGATTTGAGGTCAGAGGTAGAAAGGAGAGAGAGATGAAGAATTTTACTTTTCACCCTGGGGCTGGCAGGCATCTGGAACTCACTGCTTGAAAGGATTGGTAAGTTAGAAATATTTGAAAAGGATTTAGATATTCACTTGCATTGCCATGTCCTCCAGGGATAAAAAGCTGAAAAATAGGATTAATGTAGTCAGATCTTTATTGATCAGTGCAGACATATTGGGCTGAATGACCTCCTTCTGGACTGTTCAAAGCCTATGAGTCTACACCTAAAAAAGGCACTCCTCTGCCCTTGCTACCAATCCCACTGCATTCGTCAAATCCCTGTACTGTGCCATCCACAATCCTGGGCCATTGCAGAGTGTAATTCATTCAGGGAGAGACGACAGCAACTGTCTGATTGGTTCCTAATATATGCCAGGTTTTCCCAGGAAGAGACAGCATGGTGTCTCGCAAACTCAAGTGGCCAAGACCTCCATTCATAGAATCCCACTGAGGAGCAAATTGCTTTTGTCACTTCTAGAGCCTCCAGACCAAAACGCAGATGTATTATTACTAGACTAAGAATAATTTAGAATATTAGGTTTGCCTAATTGAGATATTGCATTGTTGATCTGTGCTATGAGGCTTCCTCCATTTGATACTTTAAAATACTGTGTAATGCAGCTGTTGCATGCTTCGTCTTTTTGAATAATTGTATCTATTCAGTTCCATATGATATTCTATTGCAGATTATAGTTTATATCACAAGTCTCATGTGAAAGAACTTTTGCCACACAAAATGACGTCAACACTTTATTTGGGGGGAGGGGGGAAAGGATGTTGAGCACAATATGAATGGGAGTAAAAGGGTTAACTTAGAGCATGTTTAAGAAGGACAATCTTAAATTACTTTGAAGGAAGACAGATAGTTGGCAAACAAAAAGAATTTACGTGCTGTGAACTTACAACTCTGAACCTAAACTCAAACTGCCAAACTTTTACAAGGAAACCAACAGAGAAAGAGGCGGAGAAAGAGAAAAGTATGTGCCATCTATTGGGGCCAAATTGAGGCTCAGGTCCAACAAGTAGGGACACTAATCTTTGCGCTGAAGAAACTTCCTAATTCCTCCAAATAATGAGCTTCATTGCATTGCTTTTGATGACATAAATTGCAACATTAATAATGCTGTACAATAGGTTGAACTCTTGCCTCCAACGTTTCAGCTTTTTATTGCATTGTTGAATATATGGTAGGAGCATCATTAGCTCACCAAAATCTCTGTGTTGCTCCTGTTGTCATTGCATATGTCTCCATACAGACTGTTAAACAGCACTTTACCACTGTTTTGTAAGAAGTTGTCACTTATAATAAAGAACTCTGTTTGGCCACACATTTTGGGGAAGTGTTAAATCATTTCACAAAGATTTATTGGGCTTCAGGGTACTACAGCAGTAAAGTTTAACTGAGTACGCACCATCAGGTTTCATTTAGCAAACAACAAATTGGTTTATATCGTTTGATGTGTCATCACTTTTCTGAAGACGCCAGGGTCATATTTAATGTTATGTTATCTGATATAATAATTAATGCATTAAAGCTGCCAGAATGAAATACAACAAAAAAAATAGCTGGATGAAACAAAAGCTGAAAGTGATATTCTTGCCACCCAGTTTGATAGTGCTGTTAAAAAGGCTTTCGGAGTGTTAGACCATAAGACCAGAAGACAGAGGAGTGGAAGTAAGGCGATTTGGCCCATCAAGCCCACTCCGCCATTTAATTCTTGGGTGATGGGCATTTCAACTCCACTTCACTGCACTCTCCCTGTAGCCCCTGATTCCTTCTGAGATCAAGAATTTGTTGATCTCTACCTTGAAGGCATCTAACGTCCCAGCCTCCACTGCACTCCGTGGCAATGAATTCCACAAGCCCACCACTCTCTGGCTGAAGAAATGTCGTCTCATTTCCATTTTAAATTTACCCCCTCTAATTTTAAGGCTGTGCCCATGGGTCCTAGTCTCCCCGCCTAACAGAAACAACTTCCCAGCATCCACCCGTTCTAAGCCGTACATTATCTTGTAAGTTTCTATTAGATCTTTCCTCAACCTTCTAAACTCTAATGAGTACAATCCCAGGATCCTTAGCCGTTCATCATATGTTAAACCTACCATTCCAGGGATCATCCGTGTGAATCTCCACTGGACATGCTGCAGGGCTAGTATGTCCTTCCTGAGGTGTGGGGCCCAAAATTGGACTTGGGGGCTTAGATGTTAGGTTTTATTGTTAGAGGGATTGAGTTCCGGAGCCGTGATGTCATGCTGCAACTGTACAAATGCTAGTGCGGCCTCATTTGAAATATTGTGTGCAGTTCTGGTCACCCCATTACAGGAAGGATGTGGAAGCATTGAAAAAGGTGCAGAGGAGATTTACCAGGATGTTGCCTGGCCTGGAGCACAGGCCCTATGAAGAAAGTCTGAGGGACTTGGGTCTGTTCTCATTGTAGAGAAGGAGGTTAAGAGGAGATTTAATAGAGACATACAAGATGATCAGAGGATTAGATAGGTAGGACAGTGAGAGTCTTTTTCCGAGGATGATGACTTCAGCTTGCACAAGGTGGCTTAGCTACAAATTGAGGGGTGATAGATTTACGACAGCTGTCCGAGGCAGGTTCTTTACTCAGAGAGTGGTAAGGGCGTGGAACGCCCTGCCTGCCAATGTAGTTAATGTAGCCACATTAGGGGCATTTAAATAGTCCTTGGATGAAGCATGTTTATTCGAGAGCGGTAGATTCTGACACAAAGAAACAGACCCTTCAGTCCAACTCCTCCACACCAAATAGGCTTCCCAATCTGACCCAGCCCCATTTGCTGACATTTGGCCCATATCCCTTGGAACTCTTCCTATTCATATACACATTCACCATATCTTTTAAATATTGTAGTTGTACCCACCTCTACCACTTCCACTGGCAGCTCGTTCTGCACACAAACCACCCTCTGCATGAAAAAGTTACCCCATTGATCTTTTTAAAATCTTTTTCTTCTCACCTTAAACCTCTGCCCCGTGGTGTTGGACCACCTCACCATGGGAAAAAGACTTTGGCTATTCACTCTTTTAATGCCCCTTGTGATTTTACAAACCTTTGTATGGCCACCCCGTAAAAATGGCCTCACCATTGTCCTGTCCAGCTGCACTCTGCCTTCCCAGTTCCTACTCTCAGTGTTCTGAACAATGAAGGCACGTGTGCAAAATTCTTAACCACGCTGTCTCCTTATGACTCCATTTTCAAGGAGCTACGTGCCTGTACCCCTTGGTCTCTTTGTTTGGCAACTCTCTCCAGGGCCCTACCATTAAGTGTACAAGCCCTGCCCTGGTTTGCCTTACCAAAATGCACTACCTCACATTTATCTAAATTAAAATCCATCTGCCACTCGGCTCATTGGCCCATCTGATCACAGTGCCGTTGTACTCAGATAATCTTCCTTACCAATTTTGGTGTCATCAGCAAACTTACTAACCATGCTCTGTATATTCACATCCGAATCATTTGAAGTCTAAGACCATTTCTCTATTGGCTTAGGCCAGATCCATGGGTAATGGGTGGAGAATAATTACTTTTGGACATACTCCTCCCTTCTATCATACATTTTCTGCAAAATCAATCAATTTTAAGATTATTTTGTTCATGGTATGAGACCAGTATAGAATAGATCAATCAATCTGTGTAGAGTACCAGTGTGAAGTGACTGATCCAGTTTCTATAACATAATAAATATGGACTTCTAAAGGACAAATCATATTTGAATGACTAACATGCTTGGAGTTTTGTTTGAAGAAGTAATAGAAAAAGTCAATGAAGATAATCTTGTTGACGTGTTATTCATATTTTTAATCAACCTGTTCAGATGTGCTGTGACACAAGGCAAGACAGAGTCCAGAACTTTTGGCTCAAATGTAGGGCCACTATTATGGTCACCATATATTTTTATATTCCTAGTCAACCTGTTCAAGCTGTTGTGTTATCTAGAGCAGATGGGATGTGAATTAAGGCCTCCTAGTTCAGAGGTAGGGACACTGCAGTTGCACCGTAAGTGCCTCCATCTGTTGGAATAATGTAAATGGAATTTCAAAGTCATACAATGGAAAGATTATGGAATAAAAGAGACAGCAGCAATGTGGAAGTAAAAGTGGCTGTGTAATAAAGAGAAAAGAAGTCAATGACAAGGTTTGGGCTGGAGGAAAATTTGTGGTGGAGTTCCCCAGGGGTCACTATTAGGACCCTCGTTTTTCCTGATATATATGAATTATGTATTTCTTAGCATGCAGAGGACAAATTCAATGTTTACAGATGATACAAAATTGTAAGTATTGTAAACTGTGAGGAAGACCACATAGAGCTACAAAGGACATAGACAAGGGGGCTATGAACTCAACGAGGACATATATTCCCACCGTTGTGGTACAGCAGCCAACTGGATAAACTCCCTGAATCATTGCGGAACTTTGCTTCTCCCTTTCAATCATTATCTCTGCCACCCTTGGCAAGAGTTCCTGCTTAGAAGAGTGGGCGGGAAAACTTCTTAGCTTAAATGAACGTCTCTCAGCTCCCACCAGTTGGAGCAGAGCCTTTCCTGTGGAAAGTGAATAAAGAAATTTAAACTTCATGCTACATAAAACTGTATGCATTGGTTGTTAAGTGCTGAATACTGGAGCAATGTATCTATGGGGCTTGATGCTGATGAATGCAGTCTTGTTCTTGAGTGCAGCAGAAATGAACAGATTTACAATAGATCTGCTGAATCAACAGAAATGGTAATTAATTTGCTTTATGTTGGTACATGGATAGGATGATTTTAAATGTTTTTTTTCTTTATTCTGTTAACAATGAAATAACAGGACTGAGCTGAATTTTATGATTAATATATACTACATAAATCATACATCAATATATTTGCAGCTCAAGGCAAGTCAGCCTCAAATACATTGAATTTATTTGGTCACAGGCGTGCTATAGTGACACATAGCACTGCAATGTCTTATGATAATTAGTTGATGAAAGTATAACAACTTAATTCACTTTAAGACAGGTAGCACTTTATTTATTATCTCTGGTTTGTAGCAAGTTTGGAAATGAATAATTACAGATGCGTTGCTTTGTGATATCTAAGCTGCTGCTTTTATATAAAAAGTAACTGCATTTGACAACATGCATATTACAACTTGCAGCAATCTTGACTTACAAATGCACTATATTTCTCTAATTGTGATGGTCAAGATAGTAGCAATACTGTTTCCTGGAATTACAGATGATAACACAAATAATGTGTTGAAGATTCAACAAGATTTTGTGTTATACACGTAATGAGATTTAAGTATTTAAGCAGCCAGAAAAGGCAATCCAATTTTGAAGTTTTTTGTGAGTCATACGGTTGCTGACTACTTACATCTGGCGAGAGACTTGTAAAGCTTTGATTCCCACCAGCTGACAAACACTACTTTTCCAGATGATAAATTAACCCTGACAGTTCAATGCATCCATAACTCTATATTTTTCCAAAAAATGCAAAGCAAGCAACAGTAATTATATATTATACTTATATTATCAACCAGCATTTACTGAAATAAATTGAGATATATGTTTCTAAAGAAATTCTACCTAAAAAAGAATAAAAGATAGACATGAATATTTTCTTCATCAATTTCCTCCTTGATTCCACTGAATATGTTGAATAACATTGAAATGTAGTTCTGCAGAAGCCATTTGTAATTATTTGTTGTGAATTTTAACAATGAACATTGGTACATCATTCAACAGAAAAGTGAATACTCAGCAAGAAATATTCCTATTTACACTCATTATTTAGTTATTTACTACAAAGTGATCGCAAGATGGAAAGACAAATGGAGTTAGAAGCCTTTTCCAAATAATCCTTGATTTCCTTACTGTTTAAAAATCCGCCTGTCTCAGCATCAAATCTACTTAGTGATCAAGCTCCTCTGCCCTCTGCAGTAAGTTACTTTAAAGACTCACTATTCTATGAAAGAAGAAATTGCCACTCATCTCTATTTTAAACGGGCAACCTCGCATTCTGAGATTATGCCCTCTGGTCCTACACTGTAGAAGATAAGAATATACAGGCTTGTAAATAATTATGATCTCTTCAGCCAGCCTCAGAGAATATCACTGATCCAAATATAAATTAATCATTCAGATTCAGATACCCAAGGCCACTGCATTGGCTTTTAGCTGACATTAAATTAAAAAAGAAGAAAAAAAATATAAAAACCTGTCATAAGTACAGGATGTCTCAACATAGTTCACATTCCTATAATGTGGAGATTTTCTTGAGCCAGGGATCAAATTTAAGTGTCCACAAAAGCAGTTAGATAAATGCAGTAAATTCTGATAAAATTCATCAAAGATACGTGTAAGGTATCAATCTTAGATTGGAAGGAAAGTATTAGATACCAGAAGTAAAGACCATAAGATGATAAGATGTTAAAACAGAAGTAGGCCATTCAGCCCATCGAGTCTGGTCTGCCATTCAATGAGATCATGGCTAATCAGATAATCCTCAAATTCACTTTCTCGCCTTTTCCACATAATACTTGATGTCCTTACTGATTAAATCTCTGTCTACCTTGGTCTTGAATGTAGTTAATGATCCTAGCCCTCTGCAATAAGATATTTCAAAGACTTACTATTCTCTGATAGAAGAAATTCCTTCTCATCTCTGTCTTAAATGAGTGACCTCTTGTTCTGAGATTGCGCCCTCTGGCCTCAGACTCTCCCACAAGGATTGCTTGTTTACCACAGAGTTGAGGAGTAATTTCTTTCCTCAGTTGGTTGTTAACTTCTGAAAATCTATATGTCAGAGATTGGGATCATTAGAATGTATTCATAACTAAATTAGATTTATACAGGAGCCATGGCTTTGGGAAAGTAGGGTTGAGACCATGAGTTAATCTAGATGTTGCCTCGAATTTCAAATGTTACATTGAGTTATTTAATGAATATCTGTAAAAGGTTACAAGACCTACACACTGAATGATTTGATATTTTCCACCTGCAAAATCTATTAATATGTACCAGGCAGGACAAAAAATGGATAATAAAATGTGAGGCTGGATGAACACAGCAGGCCAAGCAGCATCTCAGGAGCACAAAAGCTGACGTTTCGGGCCTAGACCCTTCAACGTCAGCTTTTGTGCTCCTGAGATGCTGCTTGGCCTGCTGTGTTCATCCAGCCTCACATTTTATTATCTTGGAATCTCCAGCATCTGCAGTTCCCATTATCTCAGGACAAAAAATGGAAATGTCTTCATAATTCAGCGTGCTTTGCAATTCCAAGTGAACATCACTCGAAGTGAACATCAAGCATTGGCACAGATATGACAACCTCCACTTCCCATCAGAAATATTATTCACCTAATAATAATATATTTTATTAATATGTAAGTCAAACTTTGCTTTACAAAGGCATCATGCAACTGAATCATTTAGGAAAGATAGCTTGCCTGTGCAGAATTATCTCAGCTTACCAAAGGCAGTATAAATGGTGTAGCAGGCCATGTTATAAAGAAGGAATCAGCTTGTGTTCTTCATCCTGATATATTAAATCACAAGGTCAACATGTTTACCTATGTCCAGAGTTAGGTGACGCACCAGAGGATGCTCATTGCTCTAGGAATCCCAACAAATATCTGGGATGATTTTACATTAAATTTCATGAGATTATGAAATGTCTGATGAGAGTTAGAGACTGCAGTAGATGACATTTCTATATTTTAAGTGGATGAGATTGCTAGTTGAAGAAGCAAATAGAACATGTATATGAGATTATAGCTACTACTCATGTGAAGATAAAACCCAAAACTGACAGCCTGTTTACATGTTGCAATTTTGATTGCTTCCAATTAAAATATATTTACTACATAATCTCAATGATCACACACTAACCTTCTTCATGGTCAATCTTACTATTGATCTCCATGGTCAGGAGAAGGCTCCCTAATTTACATACTATTAATGGGTACCAGTGCCATTAGAGGTAAATCTTGGACACCTCCATTTTTGTGAAGACCAACATTTGTGTTTTTTGGCCTGCCCCTTATGCAAACAAGAAGTGACTCCTATTTTTTACCAAACTCTGAAGTTAATTGTGTAAAAGATTTTGTTGCCATCCTGTGAGGTGGCAACAGCATAGAAACCGAGGTAGTTCATAAAAGCTGGCCATGTTACATTCACTTTGCCAACCTCAGCCATGACTATCATTTGCATCTTAGTTTTTCAAGACCAAAAAAGAACTGGCAACGTTTAGATTTCCCACATTTCAGAAGGCAATGGCACACAAGTCAACTGGAGCCAGGTGGTGATACATAATTTAAAATCAGTGAATTTTATGTAGTGGATGGGAAGGAATCTTCTGTCATGCTCATTCTCTTCAATTTCATTCTAAATTGTGCTGTGGCAACTGAAGACTCTCACACTTTTATATCTCAGAACATAGCAAGAACACTGAAGAGAATACCTAAGAGCTGAGACACAAGTTAGCCTTGTGTCAGGGCAGGTGAGGCTTCCCTTGGCATTCTAAAATAAACAGGGAAACTGCTAAATAGAAATAAATACTGAATGGAAAGCAGTGCGTTGAGATTTTTAAGTGTTAAATAAATATAATAAAACAATATTCAACTGACCCCTGATATGATCTCAAGAGATCCTTAAAAGTAACTTCAAAAAAAGAAAATCAAATTCCCAGTTATTAATGGATTAAACTAAGTCACAAGGTTTTACATTTTCATCAGAAGACTTTATACTCACTGACGGTTAAATAAAAATCAAGTATGACTAACAATGCTATATTTTGTGAATGTATTTATTTAACTATCCATTAAATTATATTTCAGGCAATGACTGTCTCCAATAAGAATCTGTATAACCACTATCCTTGACATTCAACATGATTACCATCACTAAACCCCCACATCAACTTCCTGAGGGTTATCATTGAAACTCAACTGAACTCACCATATAAATACAACCATGACAAGGGCAGGCCAGAGACTAGGAATACTACAGAATTTATATCCTGACTTCCCAAAGCGTGTCCATCCTCCACAAGACATAAGTCAGGAGTGTAACGGAATACTCCCCATTTCCCTGGATGAGAGCAGATCCAACAGCACTGAAGAAACTCGATGCTCTTCAGGACAAAGCAGCTCACTTGATTTGAACCACATTCATAAATATCAATTCCCCCACCACCAATGCTCAGTAGCAGTTGTGTGTACTATCTACAAGATGCACTTCAAAAATTCACCAGCTTAGACAGCACCTTCCAAACCCACAACCACTTCTTTTTGGAAGGACAAGAGCAATAGATACATAGGAACACGACTGGTTGCAAGTTCCCCTCCAAGCCACTCACCATTATGACTTGAAAATGTATTACTATTCCTTCACTATCACTGGATTAAATTCCTGGAATTCCCTCCCTAATGGCATTATTGATCTACTTACAGCACATTGACAGTTGTTTAAGAAGGTAATTCACCATCATCTTTTCAAAGGCAACTAGAGATGGATAATAATTGCTGTCAGCCAACTATGCCTGTGTTCTATGAGAGAATATTAACAAAAAATATCTTTGGGACGTCTATGTAAATGATGAACAACAGTGGACCCAGCATCAATACTTGTGGCACACTGCCAGTCACAGGCTTCCGGTCTAAAAAACCACCCTTTACCCACCACCTTCTGTCGTGGACCGTCAAGTCAATTTTGTATCCAATTGGCTTGCTCACTCTGGATCTCATGTGATTTAATCTTACTAACCAGTCTACCATGTGGAACATTGTCTATAGAAACAATGTGTACCATTCTGCCCTGATCTATCTTCTTGATCACCTCTTCAAAATACTCAATCAAATTTGTGATACATGATTTCCCAAACCAAAGCCATGCTGACTATCTCTAATCAGACCTTGCCTTTTCAAATGCATGTAGATCTTGAATCTCAGAATCCCTTCCAACAACTTACCCATCACTGATGTTAGGCTCACCAGTCTGTATTCCCTGAGGTTCCCTGTCATTCAATTTAGGAAACCTACTCAGCATTGATGAATTGGGCCAAAGGGCCTGTTTCCATGCTGCATGACTGTATGACTCTGTGTTAATGCCCCAAACTCCTAAACCATATGATTCGTTAAATATGAATTTGTCGCAACAACCTGACCTCACGTCTGTTGAGATGATATGATACCAGACAGTGGCTGAGCTCTAACTACCTCATGCAAAATTTTTTAAAAATCTTACAAGGGATGGGATCACAATGATTTCACAATTATGTCAAGTATCTCATTATGAGGAGAAGTCCTGTTTCAAGGCCCAGTGGTACCCTTGGATAATGCTGGAGTGTAAATATGTAAGTGGGGTTTCTAGCCCGACTCCTCGGCAGCTATTTTTATGACTGCCCAAACCCCATTTCCATTAACAGTGCAGCCTTCAAGAATACAAGTGTGTTTTCCAGTACAAGTAGCACTACTCATTTCCCTCTTTTACTTCCCCACCCTCTCAGGAATAGTGCAAGACAATGTTTGAGAAACAAATCTTAATTTCTTGACTTCTTATGTTTTTCACAGGGAGACCAAGGTTATCCAGGAGAACAGGGATTTCGAGGCGTCGCTGGACCATCTGTAAGTTGATCCTTTGGATTTGCCATTTGTAGTTGAATGTGATTCTTTCAGTAACATGTTTCAATGCTTAATTTAGTGGAGAATTTTATCCTCAGCTTTTTTTTAAATTCTCTTCTTTTTTTCCTACCTGAACTGATCAATCCTTTCCTGGAGTACATTTCCATGGAAGGAGAGAGGGGTTTTCCTTGCAATATTGTATACCTTGTCCTTCTTTCAGGACTGAAGACTGACAATGAACATTGGCAACCTATTCAACTGTAAATCTGGCCTCTGTGCCCTCTCCATACTTCATTAGCAGCTGGTGATCAGAGTCAGGAAACCAATCCAAAATACTCTTCTGTCCGGCTGAAGTGCACTGAGGCTAATTGCAGCACATTCTGTTGGAGAGATAATTCAACTCAACATCGACATAAAACCTAGGGCCTTAATGCTCATGTGTGGCTCATCTTCTCATTTGATCTCATTTCATAGCTGTCCCTTGTTATCCCACTGGAGGGTAGCAGCACATACTTCTGATAAAATTGTTGCATAAAAAAGCAGAAAGTCTAGACTCTGCGTGTCCCATATTGCAGGGATACTTGCCTTTTTGGCACGTTTGGACTTCTCCTTTTTCTCTGTGTCATTTGTCTGAGTGCACAGTACATGGAATGTGCTTTGTGTGCATCCTGCCTAAATCTAGCCATAATGTACCTGTACCTCTGTGTGCAAGCTATTATCATGGTTTGTAAATACCCATGGACAAAAATGAACATGTGTTTAAAAGCAGGGAAACTAGGCTGCCACTTCAACCTTGCAACTGTGGTAATTGTTGTTTGGTTTGGAGCCTTCAGGCTGCTGACCAAAAATAGCAGTCATCTGTCTGCAACCTAGCTGACTTTCCTTGCTGTATTTAAAAACAAGGTGCTTCTGTGTTTGGAGGTATGCTAAGGTGGCTAATCATCCTTTCATTGTTACAATCTTCAGAGTTTAATTTTGTCACATACTGCAATGTTTGAACCTCTGCCATGAGAAGGTAAATGACGTGACATCTGATTTAATCAAAAAGCAAAATGTCAATTCATGTCTCTTTCATTATCCACTTCTGCTACATTGCCCAATGCCATTCCGATCTACCTAAATGAAAACAGTCCATCTCCAGAAATTGCCTTTCTTCCCTTCCCCACCTCCCATTTCCTCAGTTCACCAATGTTCTATTCTTAGCCTTTTGCTCTTGTTAGACCCTCACCGACAAGGTATTGGGTAAATTTCTAAGTATGCTGATTTCAAAGACTCTTTTTTTTTCATTTCTCCTGTTAATGCTTCAGTGTTGTTAGGCTGCCCAACATCAAGCCTTGAATGAGTCATAATTTCCATGAGCTCAACATCAATAAAACAAAAGTCTTTATCTTTGGTCCATAATAAAAATGCCATCACCTTTATAATGACTTCATTTTCATCAACAACTACTCTGTCAGCCTGAAGACAAACTGTTTCTAACTTTGACATCGTATGTGATCTTGAGCTTAATTTCAAACACTATATTTAATTGTACACGTTGTTTGTTCAATTCCACCTCCAAAGTTCATCTCACTTTACTGATACTGAAAATCTTATCTGTTTTGTTTTTCATTTTCAAATTCAGTTCTTCCAATAGCCCTCTTGCTGTAATTCCATCTTTGTCATCACCATTTTTTTTTCTAAACTCTAAACTTTCACCCATCACTCTGGCACTCACAACTTTATCAGATTTTCCTATTCATCAATGCACTCAACTGAAAACTTTTACTCTAATGTCTACATCCCTCAGTGATCATGACTTATTTTACCTCTCTTCAGTCCTCCAGACATAGAATTCCAATTGGATTCTCCATCCCTTTGGCCTGTTTTTCATTTTCCTCCTTTTAGGCCACATTCGGTGGCAGAAATTTCAACTATTGCATCTTACTCTCTGGAACTGCTTCCATCTTTCACCTCTCCACTTTTAAAATTTTCTCAAAAACCATCTCAGCCATGAACATTTAAGCCACTCTCGCTAATTTTTTTTATCTGGCTTCATGATGTGGAACCATTTATTACTGAGGCCATTAAGTGATTTAGTTATTATTTTACCATCAGTGAAGCAAAATGCCCAGTTCAAATCTTTCTCAGCCCTGTCACATCTAGTTAGCTGATCAGCTGTCATGAATGTATGTGTGACTACAGTATTTACAAGATAGGTTAATAAAGAAACTTAATGAGTCATTATCCAAACTGGGTATATATTTGACTCTGGATTATTTTACACTATTCAATCAAGTTATATATTAAAGAAAAATGACAATTATTAATCTGTAGGTTATTAAACTCCGTACAGTATGTAACAAGCAGTTCTGTCCTTGTGACAACAGTAATATATTGAAGATCACACAAGCAAGACTTATGGATCAAAATGTGCTATCCAGATTACTTCTGTCCTATTTCACAATATGCTGAAATAAATGGATCCTAAATTAATTAATAACATATCAGTATTTCTCTCCTATAGCAGTGCTCATGTTCGTTATCGAAAATCGACTAGTTATTATATCCAGTTCTGACTGTATATTTATTTCTAGGGTATCAAAGGTGAAGCGGGTCAGAAAGGGTCCATTGGAGACAAGGTGAGAAATGCGCTGAACGGATGCAACATGTTTGATATTCTTTTAGGTTAATACCTAGAGCCATTGATATCTATAGTACAGATGGAGGCTACCTACACCATCATGTCAGTTCTGATTCTGGTCTAGAGCAATCTTACATTAATCCGTCTTCATTTGTTTAGCTTCATGTTGGGCGATTTCTGTGACTACTTAAATGTACCAAAGGAAGTTAACATGAAAGGCATGCTTAACCAACCCAATTGAAACCATTGGAAAGTAACAGAAAGGGCAGATAAGGGTAATGAAGCATATACAATACATTTGGTTTTTCAAAAGATCTTTGACATGTTAGTGCATCATGAACTGATGACAAATGTTAGAACATGAGGGAAGTAAAGGGAAACAAAGTATGATTAAATATAGATGAACAAACTTACAGAGGATCAGCAGTGACACACCTGATTTACAAGTAATTTTGAATTTTGTATACAATTTCAAACCTGCTGATGGCATCAAATTGGGAGATGACATTATAGGTATGTATGAATTAATTCACAAAGTAGTTACGTAACTAACAACATAACTTGAATATAAGTAAATGTAAGGCAGTATGTTTGTGCTGGTGGAAAAAATAAGAATGCCACAGACACCTTGGAAAGTAAATGTCTAAATGCTGTAGAGAAACAAAGTAATCAGCTACGGGGTAATATTATAAATCAACCTAGGTGGTGTCACAGAATCTCAAAATAAAATAAAATCTACCTAGGACTGAGATGAGGAGAAACTTCGTCACACAAGGGTGATAAATCTTCAGAATTCTCTAATTTAGAGGGTTGTGGACGCTTAGTCATTAGGTATGTTTGAGACAGAGATCAATAGACACCAAGAGATATGAGGATAGCACAGGAATATGGTGCTGAGGTAGATAATCTGCCATCATCTGAAATGGCAGAACAAACTTGAGAAGCTGAATGGCCTATTCCTGCTCCTAGATTCATACATTCCTGTTTCAAATGAAAAACAAAAGAAAATATGCTGAACATGTAAAGGACCTTGGTGAGATCAGACACAGAATATTATGAATATTTCTTGTCCTCATATTTTAAATGATATGAAGTCATGACCGGTGGTGCAATAAACAAAAATGATAAAATGATGCCGGAAATGTTTTGATAAAATTATCAGAAAAGATTGAATATGCTGGGATAACAAGGTGTGTAGATAGGAGAACACAGCAGGCTAAGCAGCATCAGAGGAGCAGGAAAGCTGATGTTTCAGGCCTCGATCCTTCTTCAGAAAATATGCTGGGGCTTTTTTATCTGAAAAAGTAAAAACTGAAGCGTGACATGTTGTAGAGTTAAACACCACAGAAACAAGCCCTTCGGCCCACCATGTCTATACTAATGAACAAACACAAAATTGCACAATCCCATTTACCTACACTTGGCCCATTGCCAACTATGACCTGGCATTTTATGTGCTCTTCCAGATGCTTTTCAAGTGTTGCGAGAGTACCTGACTCCACCATCCTCTCAAACAGTGCATTCTATATCTCGACCACCCTCTGTGTGAATTCATTTTCCTCCAGATCCCCTCGAAACCACCTGTTCTCATCTTAAACCTCCCCTCAGGCCATTTTAGGGGTCTTCAAGATGATAAAATAGTTTAATAAAATAGGAAAGACAGAGATGATTTATGGAATTTTTTTGAGTGGTAAGGAGTCCTGTCACCAAGACAAGAAATGGAATCCTACCCTGAATGTGACAGCAGATTGCTTTCTCAAATTGCGAATCCACTCTGTGGACCAGCCAAATCTGCATGAAATGACTGCCGAACCAGCAGTAGGAAGGCGAGATTTGAATGCATATTGCTCCAAAGAACCAGCCAGGGGAAATCACTTTTAAATAGCTATTTGGGAATATTTTTTGGGTGAGGAAATACCCACTGTGAGCAGTGAAGCAGCCATTGAGCAGATCCATCACCTTCAACAGGAACTTTCTGGGAAGTCACCAATGTTTAAACAGTACCAACATGGGGAAGAAATTATCCCTAATTTTCTCGTCAAGTAGCTCAACTGGCCACTCTAATGTTGACTTTGTTATTTTATTCATTCACGCAATGAGTGTGATGCTGGCGAGGCCAACGTTTATTGCCCATCCTTAATTGCCCACAGGGCAGTTGAAAGTCAACCACATTGCTGTGGGCCTGGTGTCACATGTAGGCCAGACCAGGTAAAGATGCATTTTCCTGCCAGAAAGGGCATTTGCAAACCAGATAGATTTTTCCAACAAGCAGCAATGGATTCAAAGTCATCATGAGATATTTTTCAGATTTGACAGGATTTGAACCCAGGTCCCCAGAATGTTCCCTGGGTTTCTGAATTAACAATCCAGGAATAATACGGCTAAGCCATTGCTTCCGCTGTTTGGTGGGACCCTTCTTTGGTTTACAAGGACAGACTGTAATCGTAACTGTGGCCACTACAGGGATAGAACTGTTGTTGTTGTAGGGGAAGAAAGAAGGTAGAGAAATTGAGCACAGTAAAATCCCAAAAAACTATAATGTAACATCTGACCTTACTGGGTTGTGGGATGAATACAGGCTAGGCTATCAGCAAAGCCCCTGAATTGTTCTTCAAAGTATTGATTCGGTGACATAGAACTTTGCAATAACAGCAAAAGACAACTTCTGCAGCCAAACAACACTGCATTCCATTTGTAGCCAGGATGATATCTGTGCAGTGGGTCATAGCTTGCTGGCTCAGTGGTGAAAGTCAGGCTCATGAATCCATGAGAAATTTGAGGAATTCACTGAGCTTCTTCCCAGCACCTAAGATAAAGTCCACAATGGAAATCTATTAGAATTACATCCTTGGTAAGATATCATGGGGTTGACCACATTACTGAGTAAGTGTGAGAAGGAATCTCATTAGCATCTTATGTCCTCAATGACACGAACAGGTATGAAATTCCATGGAAGGAAGATAAATGGACAGATCTGGTGTTGCTGGCTCAAACAGAGGATGGTGCATGTCTAGAATAGATTGACTAGACAAGTATTCAGGAGTGAGTTAGGCATGCATGCGACAAAGAAACAAATTGACACAAAATTGGATTGAAGCACAGGTTTTGTTTTTAAAGCCTGGGCCTTGTTATGTAAGGGTGTAAAGTTCTGAAAGGGTCAATACTGAGTACTATGATGATGCTGTTTCAACATGGGAGGGGAAGAACAGCTTCAGAACTGAAAGAGGAAGGCCTGTTTGAGTCTTCCTTATAATTTATGTAACTGTGCCTAACACATCAGTGTAACTTTTACATATCCGCCATCAGGATATGAATTGCATCTTGTTTAACGCTAGAGTCCCTTGTCATTTGATTACCAAGTCATCATTCTATCTACTAGATGAAAGAGACACTGCAGATCCCGATCAGGAAGGTGTATATTGGCAGCACTTCCAAAAGATAGATTATACAAGTTGAAGAGCATTAAGGATTCATCTTACAACAGGGATATCCATCTTTTTTGGTGCAGTTTTCTTGTGTTGGAAATGGCCACCTGATGAATCATGACAGATCAAGATGCAGCTCTATGCATGAATGTAAAGTCAGTGACTGTATTGAGTAGAAACTAAAATCAGCTTTGCATTTAAAAAGATCCGGATTAAGTGTTTTTCAGAATTACAGGTTGCTTGTGCGTTACATTAATGCCATCTACCATCTATTAGGGGGAAAGTGGCTTTGATGGATTTCCTGGAAAAGCAGGCCTTCCTGGTGAAGTGGTAAGTGAAAGCTGCTTTTACGTCGAACAAGTTAGCATCTCTCATCTATTCATACATGACACAAAAATATGGACGGTGAAGTGCCTAGTGTTAGATTGGTAAATTGTAACCGTAGAGTAAAAGAAAAGAAAAAAAGGAGCTTATATTTATTTTGCAGGATTCCAATTAATTATTTAAGAACTTGACAATTTCTGGCATAAAAATAAGCCACAGAAGTGCATCCACAAAAACACACAATCATCATTAGATGCCAACAATCTAAAGTAAACAGCAAAAGTTTCCCCATTTGGGCTGGTGAACTCTAATGACATTCAGTTCAGAATTCAGGACATGCTCAGCCATTCAACAATTCATTATCTCAACAATCTTACATGCTCTACACCATTTTAGCTTTCCTCCCCTTTTTATTAAAAAATATACTTTATTCATAAAAACATTGATTCTGGACACAATTTTTACATATGCACAACACACTTATGATGTAACAACTAATAAAACTTCGTTCAATAGGGTACGTTCCACAATGAAAGCCAGGTCCCCACTCAGTGGGAATGTGTTTCACCGTTAAGTCCACTTTATGGAATTGATTAAATTGCCTGTACAGCTATTAGACATGTCTCTTTAGTCAACATGTTTCTTAACCCTTAACTACTTGACAAAAAAAAATCACATCCTCTGCTGGATTCTTCTAAAATACATCACTCTGGGTATTCTGGTAATGGATATTCCACACCTGCTCTTGTTTTTCCAAACGTCTCCTGTTGAAGTTACTTCATCTGATGATTTGGCTTCATGTGGACTTCGGTCTATTCTTGAATTAGCAGCTGTGTGATCTTTGATCCTTGCATTACAACTTTTGGCAGCATGCTGCATTGGGAAGTCTATGACCTCTATCATTTTACTCTGCCAGCGTTTGGCTGCCGAAGAAGTATATTCTGACTTGAATCACAAGAAACGAGAAGTACATGGTTCACAGCAAGTTCTCCAGGGAATTGTATGCTGTTGGTCATCGTAAGAGGAAATGCCAATCAGAGAAATCTCCTTCTATGCCAAGAGTTTACTTCCTTTTTAATGAACAACATTAACTTGTCAAATACAGACATGCATGTGTTGTAAAGGATGGGGGTAGTTCGGGGGAAGAGAAATCCCTTTTGCAATCTCACCTGTTTGATTCAGGAACTTTAAAATTAAATCTTGATATTTCCTTTATTCATTCTGGGGATGTGGATGACATTACAATGCCACAATTTATTGCTTATTCACTAGTAACATCAAGTGGCTAACAAAGCCATTTCTGCCACAAAAACAGAATGCTGGAGAAGCTCAACAGGTCTGACAGTACCTGTGGAGAGAGAAAGAGAGGTAATATTTCAATTCCAGTATGACTCATTTTCAGAATCTGATGGCAGTAATGCAACAGCCACATGGATATGGTACTGCAGTTAGATTAAAGCCAGACCATTCAAGGATAACGTGACTTTTCTTTCCGCAAAAGATGTTAATAAGACAGACATGGTTTGAGATAGACATGAGACAGGGTTTAAACGCAGTTTGATATTTTCATGGTCATTTTGACTTATATGCCATTGTTTACATTGAGTTAAAGTTTTCAAGCTGCTGCAGTGAAATTCTATATGCTCGCAAACTGGATCATTATTTAAGGTTTCCGGTCCAGCAACAATCCCACTTTTCATTCGCTGTACGTGTTAGTCATATGATACAAAGCTAACAATTAAACTTTTATGTTTACCTTTTTTGAACTTTCTCGACTCAAAGGCTGCCCACCATGTAATCCAGCCCTCTCCGTCATGTTAAAAAGTGTCTTGTCAGATAAAGAACAGGGCTGGCTTTGTGCCGGGTCTTTGATGTGACTTCTGAGGCAATGGCTAAAATTGCAAGGCAATTGATTCTGACACAGTAAAGCAAATGCAAGCTGACTAAACTTGATGAATACAGCAAAAGGCAAAATCATTGGACACTTGAATGAATGAGAGAACATTTATTTCACATTACTGTGAATGAAATGTCCTTTCAATCTGGGAGATTGGCAGATGCCTGAAGAATAAAAGATTATATTGACATGGTAAAAGGCCAGTGTAATGGAACTGGATTGCTCACTGGAAGTGCTAGCACCCAGTCAGGAGGCCAAATGGACTCCTTAATACAGGCCTGTTTGGTTTAAAGCACAGCAAATCAATTATTCTAAATTTTCTGCCAATTGTGGGCCTAATATGAGTTGCCTCTTAAGATGGACCAAAGTTGCCACTTTTTGATAACAGGAATTCGTTGTCAGATTGTTTTGAGTTATTTGTTGAAATAATAAAAATCCCTGAAGGACTTGGTGGGCAATTGTATCCCTCAGTTTGTCATACAAGCTAATTGTCCTCAGGTTCAATCCCTGCTTTAAGGCAACTGCATTTAGACAGACCAGTCCAAATGCCCTGGGAGAGGGCATTGTCCCCATCCCCTCTCATTTTCATAAGTGGATATCAGCAAGTGTAACGTTGAACTTGGCTGTGAAGCCCCTCTAATGAAACTACCTGCCATCATTCACTGTGTCATGAAAAAAGGCCAGTTGGGTGAAATGTGGCATAATGTCAGTAACTATTTCAACCTGCATCTGGACTTTAGGAAAGTGAGGCAAGGAAACTGAAGAAAAGTAAAGGAAGTGGTGGCAAACAATGTAGAATCCTTTCAGTAACAGAGTATTAATTCTTTAAAAGAAGCAATTATGGATAGGATCTGCAATAGGTGAGCTGTTTGTAACAATGCCTCCTATAGAGGATCTGGATCAGCGCCAGCTTGGAGGGCCGAAAGGCCTGTTCATGTGCTGTAATTTTCTTTGTTCTTTGTTCTTTGTTCTATCCTTCACCTCTCAGAAACTTTGATTCATTCAAGCTTCCGAACTCACTGCAGCTTGCCCAACACTGGAGCGTTCACTGACCTGCATTAAATTCATGTCCACCAATGCCTTGAATATTTATTTTTCTAATTTCCAATGTTTCCATGATCTTACACTTCCATGTTTCTCAAACCTACAAGAGACCATTTGATTCTGCTTGATGTTCAATCGCATTCTGATGACATAACAGCCCACAGTTAAAATCTTGAGGATTACCATTGATCTGTAACTGAATTGAATAACCATAAAACTAATATGGCTATGAAAGCATGTTAGAGGCTTGGAATTCTTTGGCTAATAAGTCACCTGCTGACTCCTATATGCGTGTCTACCATCTAAAAGCCACAAGTCAGGAGTGCAATGATAAATCCCAACTGGCCTGGATGAATCATCTCCAGCAATAGTCAAGAGGTTTGACGATATTCAGGATAAAACTGTTCCCTTAGTTGTCACCTTTAACATTCACTTCTTCCAACATTGATGCACAGCGGCGACAGTATATATGATCGACAGGATATGCTGCAGCAGTTCACCAGGGATCACCTCAACATCATCTACTGAAATCGTGACTCAACTACCTACAATGACAGAGGTAGCACATATGTAGGAATACCGCCAGACGCAAGTTTATCTCCAAATCACTCAGATTCCTAAGTTAGAAATATATCTCAATTCCTACTCTCCTCATCAAGCGTCAGAAACTCACTATCTAGCAACATTGTTATGGCCCTGCACCATGTGGACTGCAGTGGTTTAAGAAGGCAGATCACGATCACCTTCTCAAGGGTAAGTAGGGAGGTGTAATAAATGTAGGCAAAGCCAGGAATACCCAGATCCCATGAATAAGTAGAAAACCTACAACCCTCCAAGAGTTTTCTGCATTCCACCTGAAGTGTTGAAATATTTAGTTGTTATTTGTGAAATTATGTGAATCTCTGTCCTGTTCACTGTGCTTGATTGGTTAGGCCTGGATGTGCACTCAAAGGTGAATAAATAAAAATCTATAGAAGTTGCTGGAAGCATTGAACTGTAAGCAGAAGAAGTTTTGGAACTCTGTGAACAAATCCCTATTACACACAAGGAAGCTAGCATGTCACCTCTTTATGACCCCTAGATATAAAATATGCAATAACTTCAAATGATTATTCATGTATCCCCACTTTCTTTTTCCACTAGAGGTGGTTGCAACATCAGTTACGTAGGTCCTTAAATCTGGAATTACTGCCCTAAGTCTCGACCTCAAAATTCTCTGTCAAGAGCCAGCTGAATTGCTACATCATTGACCAAGATTTTGACCACCCATCCTGATATCTCCTTTATCTTGGTGTCAAATTCTATCTGATTTTGCACTTCTGGAGTGCTTTAGAATGTTTTATTCAGTTAAAATTTCTGTTGTTGTTCAGTTAATTTCTGTTGTTGTAATATCTTCTATCCTTAGGGTGCACCTGGTAGCCCAGGAATTTCTGGTACTCCTGGAGAAAAAGGAGAAAAAGTAAGTATAAAAATTAAAAAACAAAATTGTTACGGCATTTGATATCATCAGAACAAATTGTGTGAACTATTGTAAGAATGTTTTAGGAGGATCAAAGTGATTCTTTTTGTTATGAAACAGAGAAAAAGACAAAATAATTTCAGTTTAACCCAGATTTTACACATGTAACACTAAAGAAAACTGTTAGCCTTCATCGTCACTGTTCCTATAAAACTCAGAGTAACATGAACTGCTTCCTGTGATTCTATGTTTCTCATTGGGGCACGCTGTTGAACACCTGGATTATAGTGAATTAGAAATCACTACACTGAAAATAATCTATTCTTTTATGCTATTAGTCTCATCACAAAAAAAAACGCTGAAAAGCTTCGCATTTTTAGAAGATGGAACTCAACCTTTAGTTGTGTACTAAATTTATAATTATTGTTACAGATAATCTCTGGCTCTGTAAACTAATTTCGTGTTTGTTGAATATCAAATTTCTCCATTATAATTTAAGAAATCAAGCTTTAAAAATGTTTGTATTAATTTATGGGAATTAAGCTTCCATTGTAGGCCCATGTGAATGGCCCAATCTTTGTTTGATTCTGTAAAATTTAACTATGGGTGAAGGATAAGCATGGTTTCTTCCTTCCAAGCTTGCTACTGGTGAGAATGCGTCGATATGATTGGCTGTTGGACTTGTTGCCAAATTCAAATTAATGCCAATCAAGAGGAAATCATCACAAAGGAGATTGTTAGATTATAATAGGTAGGTTTCTTTGATATCAGCACCAAATACCATCAGAGATAACAAGGTATAGAGTGGGATGAACATAGCAGGCCAAGCAGCATCAGAGGAGCAGGAAGGCTGACGTTTTAGGCCTAGAGGGTCTAGGCCTGAAACATCAACCTTCCTGCTCCTCTGATGCTGCTTGGCCTGCTGTGTTCATCCAGCTCTACACCTTGTTATCTCAGATTCTCCAGCATCTGCAGTTCCTACTATCTCTGAACCAAATACCATCAGTTAGCTGCTTCAAAACCAGGCCCTCTTATTATATTTTGGTAGTGAATCCAGTCAGCAAGGGGAACCTCATAACTTATATCAGAAGAACATTGGCATTCTGCACAAAATTTGGTATGGTGTGCGCTTTGAAAGTGAAATACCCTGTTAGTTTAATGTAGTTGTTAAGTTATCTCTTGCATATTAATCATTGATGGAATTCCTACTTCCATAAGAAACAACTCAATAATTTTGTTTGCGTTTCAAATTTCACAGCAGCTGTAGAGAAGCCAAGAGGATTTATGTTTGTGATTTTCTACTTTCCAAAAATATCATTTTCCCATCTGGAACTTTGTTTCTATCCTATCATGCTAATTGCTAACATTTATTGTTGATGGCATCCTAACCTCCACAGATCAGAACTAGCACAGGGAGGAGAAACTTAGCTACTTCAGAGATTGCTTAAAATCTTCCCCTTCCTTTAGTAGAATTCTAATAATGCCCATTCAATGTTATAATCAACACTAAAGCTATTTGAGCACCCATTCCATGGACACAAGCATGTCAGAGCAATACCAGTTCATAGACCTCGTGTGCTGTTTTCCTTCATGTTGCACAAAAAAGAAGACAGTTGCCTGGATATTGGTATAAGCATGAGAGCCTGTACAATAATTATGGTAGACAACCAAAAATGTAACCTAGAACTGAGTCAAGGTCTTGACTTCACACAACTTTGCTAAAAGAAGACTAAATATTGGAGGGTTTTGTCTTATACTCGTCAGATCTAAGATGTAAGCAACAGACTTGAAAAAATATGCATCATCTTGTACAGTACGAGAGAGGGTAATGATTGGTTGAGCCATCATTGGCACAGAGATACAGCAAGAACCATTAACGTTAACCTTAATTTTCAGACCAGTTACATAGATTCTTATTGGTCAGATCATTGTCACAGGGATTCAGTTGAGTTTGGCTGCCTCCATGGCTGTTTTCTTCTCAAAAAAATTTTCAAGTATGTTCCTTTTTGCCCACACGGCCCTAATTATTTATGTATGCAGCTTCTAATACCTGCAGATGCTTCACACTGTAAGTCTGGCAGATGATCTGGAATTGGCTTTGGATGTAACTCATAGTACAGCTGGATTATTTAATAAAAAATTTCCAATGGCAGAATCACATCTAATGTCGGATATAATGTTCTGATGCTTGAAAATACAGGCTGGTTGGGCATGAGCAACATGCTGCCACCTGTAAGTCATCATCAAGATGTGGTTTGGCATAGTCTGTCAATCACTGGTGTATATAACCTACATACCCAACACCACTTACTAGAACTCACATACCGCATTACTTATTGTGTGATGGACTTGATGGCAGCATTCCGTTAGTGGAGAAAACCACTTGTGGGTTTGCTTTGTCGTAGCCATGTGAGACAACTAGCTTCACCTGACCAATTGTAATCGTCAACTAAAAGGCCATTCTGTGTCCTGATATTGGTAAATTATCTCTGCTGTGATATATCTGTGTAGATGTATCTTATTCTGAGATTAATTTGGTAGTCCAAAAGCTCACTTTAGAATCACATCCATTGCTAGCTATGCAAACCATGTTTCAGTAATGATTAATTTCTCTCCTAGTTGATGTTTCAGCTTCACAATACGTCCAGCTGTACAAATTAAGATTGCTGGGAGTAATGAGCAGAACCATTAGCAGTGCTCTATTATAAAGGCCCCTCGATTCAGTCACAAATCTGTACAAAATTGCTTTATTTGGATAAAGGCTAGAGTCGGGGAGTGATAGCAAATAGTCTACAAAGGGAACAATTCAGCAAGAAGCAAAAATGCTGTCTGGAGATGCATGCTATAAGCTATTTGTGGGGTATTGGACGAGGACAAAGGCTGGTCTTAGACCTGACATTTTATTCCACAGTTAAATGATCAGGCAAAATATACTTGCTAATAACACAATGAAGTAAAATGGCCACAAAGGCAACTTGTGAAAAATCTGCACCTCTATTACTAAGCCCCTTGGTAGACCGGCAAATAGAATTGGAAAAAAAAAGTTGAAGATTTCTCTTACTTTTCACAAATTTCTTCATGCTCATGCTGGGCAGTTTGAGGAAGGTAACTAAGGCTTGAAAGTATAAATTTTCAGACCCATCATTTGTTGATATTGTTTTTTATTTACAGGGAGAAGCTGGACCTCCAGGTTACCCGGGCAGTGTGGTGAGTGTCTTAACTAGCAAAGTATAATGCAGTGGAAGATGAAGTGACCTGGTAAAGAAATCAAGGAGTGGGCTGACTTTGCAGTCTCTGTCAGCAGCAGGAACATCAGGTTTCAGACATTCCTGACTTCCCACTCTCTCCATTAAGCTGGTTGATTGAAGTCAGAGACAATTTGGATTGTCTGGTCTGGAAATATTCAAAAGTTATATAGATACAGGAGAGGAATACAGCAGGAATTGTGATCAGATGCTGAGTTCCTTGGGGTAAATTTATGAATTTTGTGCTTTTGGTAGAAATCTTTACCTCCCAGGAGTAAGCATCATGAATGTAAATATCATTTAGTTATTTTCAATCCATTTCAATGCATAATAATTTCCCTATTACTGCTTGCTTTTACAGTTGATGTACATTCAATGATGTTAAATAACTAACGTCACTTCTGTGAAAGCACATTTTTAAAAAATCTATTTTAAAATCAATGTGAGCAGTTGTTAAATGTTTACATTTACATATCTCCTAAAAATGGAATAAACTGTTCAGATTTAAGAAAAATTATGACATTGGCTATCTTTGTAACCATACAATTTTTAGCAACTTGTTTTGATATTTCTGACTAAAATAGTGATTAATGTCACACATTTCTCTTCAAATTTTATCAATCCTGATCAAGATTTTTATCATTTGATTTAAATACTTGGTCTTCTGTGACCAATTTCATTGTTCATTGGAATAGATAAAATGAAATTTTATTTATATCTCTTCAATGATCTTTTTCAAATCTCTTCTGAACAATGTACTTTTTTCCCATGATGTTGTGTCATTTGTAATTATCTACTGCATATTAGTAGTGGACGATAATCTGATCCTGTGCACCAGTGTGGTACAAGCATACAGAGAGCAGAGAAGGAGGAACAACAGTGAAGTACCTGGAATGCATTGTCCCTTCCACTCATAGCACTGCTCAACAAGGAAGATGCGCTAATTGTCCATAAGGCCCATTACCTTCTCTAATAATGCAACCTGAGAATTGTTTACCTTATATGGTTTAATGCCTTCTAAAATTAAAATTGACCTTCCCTGGTTTTAATAATTGCATAATTATTTTGGTTGTTTTAATTGTAAAAGGAAAGTAAGTTCTGGTTTGTTTGATCCTTTGATATTGATGACTAACAACTGAATATTTTCTTTTAGGTAGAACTTGGTGGTTTGAAAGGAGAGCCAGTAAGTTTGATTCCAGTATAAAGCATATATGTCTCGAACAACACATTAAAATACTATTCAAAGTGTCTGCATTTTGATGGCTAAGAAATGTTATGAATCAAGATGATATGAACAACTCTAGGTAATCTGTAAGCATTTTAAAATAAGAAGAAATAAGAAAGAAATTAATTCAATTCCCAAATTACTGTACAGGGAAGGAAAATACAATCCTAACAAAATGTATGCTGGTGTGAACTCTTTACACAAATATCCATCTCCACCTTACTCCATATCAGCCTGTCATCATATCCTTCTCTTTCTTCTTCGCTCATGTACTGAACTAGCTTCCCCACGAAAGCAGCCATGATCTTTAATCTGGTAACTCTACCATTAACACTGGTGGTGAAGGAGGAGCTAGCAAGAAGAGCCGCTGTAGCGTGGAAAGAGGGAGTAAAAGGATGTTACACAAGGGGCCATACCCAGAGTGATTATTCACAGAGCACTCCTCCCCCTCACTTAACTTCACTGAGAAACAGTATGTGAGAAATCTTTGTGATCCAAGATGATGGGAACTGCAGATGCTGGAGAATCTAAGATCACAAAGTGTGAAGTTGGATGAACACAGAATTCATCAGTGTGCTCTCTGATGAAGGGTCTAGGCCCGAAACATCAGCTTTTGTGCTCCTGAGATGCTGCTTGGCCTGCTGTGTTCATCCAGCTTCACACTTTGTTATCTGTAAGAAATCTTTGCTTATTCCAGGAGGGACAGTTAGAGCTAAATTACTTGCCTTTACCTTGCTGCACTCTCAAATCAGTATCATTATACATATGTCTGATGGATAGGGCTTAGAAAGGAATGTTTATTTTGGCCATTCTTTCCATGGCTTTCTGAGATGGCAAATAAACCAATTAGGTGCCTTCCCCAGTAAACCACAGTTTTCAGGTTAATGTGAAGTGTTCCCTGATCTGGCACTTATAGCTACACTCAGACTTGGAGTTGTTATTCATCTTCCACATTTGAAACAGCTGGCTGCAATATGAATGTCCAGCACGGACCAAGTTGTGCGCTGTCCTGTCTTCAAAGGAGGAAGAATTCTGGAATGTTTGCTGATATTGATGGCACTTTGAGCAGGAAATGAGGTTTGGGGGAATGAAGATTGCAGTCGGTAGAACAGAAGATGTCTGTAGTAGCATAAAGAGGTAGTGAGATAATAAGCTACAAGGGAATAAGACAAGCAAGGACACATAGAACATAAACACAAGCATAGATCTACGGCATTAAAAACTTCTTTTCAATGTTGTAAAATATGATGTGCTTCCATATACTTCGATGAAGTGTGGTACACTGATTGCAGGAGAGTGAAGAGATTTTAAGGCAATTCTTAATTGGACAAGTCTCTCATGAAACAATGAGAAAGCATTGAAAATATGAATCAAAATTCATCAATAATAAACCATTCTTATGAATAATATCTACAGGTGTTCAAGATTTTCCAAATGCTTCATTTTGATTTAGATGTAATGTGCTTAATCTTTACAGGGTCAGCCAGGACTTCGTGGACATCCAGGCTTGCCAGGTCCTATAGGGCCAATGGTAAGTAGACTTTTTCTCACTTTGAAAAGAAGAAATTGGCTCAAACCATTCAGCAAGATGGAATGATCACTGAGTGAAAGAAGACCTCAGATTCCTCTCACACATGTGCCCTTGCCTGATATTAAATTGCAACTAAGCATAATTAAAAACGCTTGTAATTACTGCAGGTAGCAGTGGATTTTCTGAAGCCCTTGCTTTGCTGATGAAACACATTGGAGGAAAATTAGTTCCTTGAAAAAATTTCTGATTTGTAAAATTTGGGAAGTAACATGGACTTGTTGGAGAAAGAGGACAAAGGTTTCGTTCAGTACAGATTAGCCGCATTGATGGACCATACTTACATTCCAAGGAATGTCATCAGTCAGACGTTTTCTGAAGTTGCCACTTCAGTAGCACATATGTGGCCTGAGGAAGCTTGCAGGGCAAACGTTTACAAAGATTCCTACCCATCCCACTTTCTGGGTCAAGCTGTCACAATTTAGGAATTCATGCAGCTTGAGAAAATTTTCTCTTCTTTATGGGTTGGCATTAGAACTTTTTGTGATAATGCATATAATTTCCTCAGCACAAATTGTTTCCTGCCAAAACAGGTAAAAATGTAGCATCAAAATTTATGGTGAAATAGGTGGCTATGAAAGTGGAAATTAACAGGCCTGGTTTCAATGCAACAAAAGATTTAGGACATGATTTTTCACTCCCTTAGGTGGTGAGAATAATAACAACAAGTTTCAGATTCTTGCTCTTGAGATAAACTCTAACACTCGAGTCCTCCCTCCTTACATAGCAGGTTCACCTTCTCACCATCAGGTAGTGAGAAGCCTACGTACATGAATTTGCATTTCAATAATTGCCCTAGATGTCAAAATTAATTCCCCCCTTACAGTTAAGCTCTTCCCTATCAAGAAACTTGCTTCAGAAAGACCACATCACAAACCATCTTTGATTTTCTGCCTCCAGTCCAGATAGAAGCATAAAAATAAAAAAAATAGACACAGGAACAGGCCACTCAGTCCTCAAGCCCACCCCATAATTCGCTATGGTAATGGCTGATCATCTACTCAGTACTGTGTTCCCTTTTGTCCCTTTACTTTTGATGTCTTTCATCCTCAGAACCACATCTAACTCCTTGAAAACATTCAATATTTTGGCCTCAACTGCTTTCTGTGGCAGAGAATTCCACAGGTTCACCATTTTCTGGGTGAAGGAATTGATCCTCATTTCTGTCCTAACTGGCCTACCCCATTTCCTGAACTGTGACCCCTGATTCTGGACTCCGTCGTCATTGGACACATCCTTCCTGTGTTTCTCCTGTATGGTCATGTTAGAATTTACAGGTTTCTATCAGATCTCCCTCACTCATCTAAATTGCAGTCAGTACAGTTCCATCTGCTGCACCTATCATTTTGACTAAGATACAATATGTCCCGAAACCATAGCTTCACCCAACCTGGCAATGGCAATGCACCAGTGTCAACTTCTCAGGGTGAAAGTGAACGCTTCACACAATTGAAAGGCAGGCAGTGAGGACACATCAGTGAAAAGAATGTTAACTGCATGAAAGTCAGAAACAGTCGAAGAAGGGTCCCATACCAAAATGTCAGCTTTCCTGCTCTTCTGATGCTGCCTGGCCTGCTGTGTTCCTCCAGCTCCACGCTGTGTTATCTCTGACTCCAGCATCGGCAGTTCTTACTACTGAGTGGCTCATGTGCCAATATCTTATCAGCGGACGCACAGCATTTACTTGTGGAATAAGATGAGAGGCTGAAAGGAAAAGAGGAAGCATGTTTCATGAGGCGATGGTAGCCTCTAGTCAGACGGGGATTACCACCACTCTCAGCCTAGGTACTAGGCCAAATCTCTGGATTGGGTTTGCCCACAGGCAGTCAGGTGGCTTGTCTGACGCAGATCTGAGAATCAATGCTATTACTGTATAGGGATTGAGCCATGGTCAGTCCTGACAATCAAGTGAAAGTGGATTGGGCCTTGCTCGTCAGTCATTTGGGGTCATCTTGCAAATTCAGTCGGGGTGATAAAGGGGATGTTGGCAAAGATGTGATTAGTCAGGGCTGTCCTGAGTGGGGTCAGGCACAGTCAGTCAGGGATGCATAACGGATTGTACATAATCAGGCTTCTCAAGTGCCTGTCCACCGTGTTGTCAAGCTTATGAGCATCTCAAGTGAAAGAATTGGCCAGGTTGTACTTGGTGGTTGAGTTTTAATGCTCACAATTGCAAGGGAGTATTGTAGATGGTATAGTGGGATCTAGCAGAAAGTAGGTTGAAACTGCATGGTCTCAAATGGATTTTCAGGACAGGTCATTCTGACCCCAGTATGGAGGGAGTCTAAGGCAGCAAGAACATTGATATCTCAATAGTTAAGAACCATGGAATAAAATAAAAACATTCATGGTCATATAAAGGAGCTCAACCAAAATGGGCAAGGATGATGGGCAATTCGGGAGCACAGAGTAGCATGATAAGGAATGTGAAGAATGGGGAGTTTTTTTGTGGGTCACAGGTAGGCCCTACAAGTCACTGCAGTGAAGATAGAGTCTAAATCTTCCCAAATTGATCTGAATATCAAGGTTTCAATGTTAGGAAGGTGGGAACCAAAGTGGGAGGCTCTATTTCTGAGATTCAGCTGCCATGCATTCACTGCAATCCCCACCTTTTCGGTCTGTTGTTCCCAAATGAGGTGATCTCTAGTCACTCAGTTTCCTGGTTATGCAAGATGAACGAAGGGTGTGAATCTTTCATTTTGGAGAAGCTCCTCCATTCTGATTAGGACGAGACCATGACAGGCATTTGCACAGCATGAGCGAAGATGTTTACATAAGCCCTTACTCCATACAGTGATTGATTGAACTCCTCTATGAGAATGTTTTGTTTTATTATCCCTCACCATCCTACAGTGTTGGGATGCCAGCTGAACTCTTGCAGTTGGGATGGGACGGAGCCTGCTGGGCATATGTCCCGTTGACTTTGAAGTCACTGGCAAGCATACCTTGGTGGCTTTGGACCTAAAGGGCCCAGCCTGCTGAAAATGCCTTGCATAATTGCACGCTCACCCTTCTGGGACTGAGCAGCTGAAGGAAATGGGATCAATGGTATGGCATCTCTGGAATGTCCTGAAGTGAAACTTAGAAATATAGAAACTGTAAGTAGGAGTGGGGAATTCAGCCACTTGAGCCTGCTTTGCCATTCAATACAGATTATGGCTGTTCCTGTATTTCAATGCTGCAGTCCTGATTTCTTTTTTCTCCATTACCTTGATGCTTTAATACGTAAAATGTTATCATTTTATTTCTTCAATATACGCAGTAGACCAGGCTGCAAACCCTTTTCTGGTCATGAATTCTACAGATTGACCACCCTCTGAGTGAAGAAATGAGGCTGTTGGAGTGACCATCACCTTTCCTCTATGTGGGTGCCAGTTGGCACCACCCTGACTTCCTGAGAAGATGAGAGACCTACAATGAGGTCAAGGTCTCTTGAGCCCACCAACCCTGCCATTTACTTAGCACCCATCTCATTCACAAATGCCCTCTGGATAGTCTGTAATCTGTAATCTGCAATCCTAACTTGGTATGGCCTACATGTGACTCCTGAGCCAGCCCCTAAACTAGGGAACAAAAATAGAAAGCACTGAAGAAACACGGACGAATTGACAGCATTTGTGGAGAGACAACTGTGTGACCCTTTGTCAGAACTGAAAGCGCTGGGAGAAAATGGTACTTTTGCAGATTATTGCAAGGTGGTGTTGAGATGTCCCAGGAAGGAAAGGAAATGAAAATTTGAAACTCTTGTGAACAATTAAAGCTCAATGAAATGTTAAAGAAGTGTTTTTGTTTTCTAATTTTAGGGTCGTCCTGGTCTGGATGGCACTGCTGGAAAACCTGGATCATCAGGTCAAAGGGTATGTGAACAGAAACATTTCCACTATGTTTGAGTCAACACATTTTCCACAACAACGTAGAACGTGACAAGATAAATCCATAGGGCAACAATTGAGATTCAATGTTAATGTAGACGCAAGGGTTTTTACAAAACATTTTCGTACAAGTACTTTCAGTGTCTAAACAACAATGCCAGCAAGCCCAGAGACAAAGGCAAAACTCAATCAACAAATGATATACAACCAAATCATACAAACTGCATGGGTTTAAGGCTCAATATCTAGTTAGTGTTAGAGATAATGGGAACTGCAGATGCTGGAGATTCCAAGATAATAAAATGTGAGGCTGGATGAACACAGCAGGCCAAGCAGCATCTCAGGAGCACAAAAGCTGACGTTTCGGGCCTAGACCCTTCATCAGAGAGGGGGATGGGGGGAGGGAACTGGAATAAATAGGGAGAGAGGGGGAGGCGGACCGAAGATGGAGAGTCCCTGAGGTTGGTCCGGAGGGAGGAGGGTAACTTCTTCAGGTTAGGCATCCCTGGAAGAGGTTTCGCAGTGAGGTTAAAATAGTATCAGCAGTTCCCATTATCTCTGATACTATTTTAACCTCACTGCGAAGCCTCTTCCAGGGATGCCTAACCTGAAGAAGTTACCCTCCTCCCTCCGGACCAACCTCAGGGACTCTCCATCTTCGGTCCGCCTCCCCCTCTCTCCCTATTTATTCCAGTTCCCTCCCCCCGTCCCCCTCTCTGATGAAGGGTCTAGGCCCGAAACGTCAGCTTTTGTGCTCCTGAGATGCTGCTTGGCCTGCTGTGTTCATCCAGCCTCACATTTTATTATCTTGGAATCTCCAGCATCTGCAGTTCCCATTATCTCTGATACTATTTTAACCTCACTGCGAAGCCTCTTCCAGGGATGCCTAACCTGAAGAAGTTACCCTCCTCCCTCCGGACCAACCTCAGGGACTCTCCATCTTCGGTCCGCCTCCCCCTCTCTCCCTATTTATTCCAGTTCCCTCCCCCCATCCCCCTCTCTGATGAAGGGTCTAGGCCCGAAACATCAGCTTTTGTGCTCCTGAGATGCTGCTTGGCCTGCTGTGTTCATCCAGCCTCACATTTTATTATCTAGTTAGTGTTAATTTGATTTCACTCAGGAAGCCATGCCTGTGATCATTTAAGCTTCTTGCGATTGACAAGTGACCAGTTACTCACGTCAGAAACTGTACATGGAAAAATCTTGGTTGAGGATTAAACATCTTTTAAGCATTTCCCTTATTGGTTGAATCCTTCCTTCTTTCCTTAGTTCTCTCTTGTGCCAAATGGCACATGGAATACAAGCCTATTTTTCTTTCCTGGGCTGCTTTATTCTGCTGGATGTTGGCTGGTCAATCACCACAGAATAGTGTTTGAGGGCTGCCACTTTGCATCTAACATGGTTGATCAGGAAAACTCTTTCAGAGATAGCAAGAACTGCAGATGCTGGAAAATCTGAGAATAACAAGGTGTAGAGCTGGATGAACACAATAGGCCAAGCAGCATCAGAGGAGGAGGAAGGCTGACATTTCGGGCCTAGACCTCTCTTCAGATTTGCCCAAAACGTCAACCTTCCTGCTCCTCTGGTGCTGCTTGGTCTGCTGTGTTCATCCAGCTCTACACCTTGTTATCTTTGATCTTTCCCACTTTTGCTGCCTGACATAGCCAAGATGTACCCCACATTATGACGCTTTCTGACACACATGTGATCCTGGCAATGTGGTCCAGATGCCCATGGGGGATATTCAGCTCCTGTTCTTGAGTCATAGAGCCATACAGCATGGAAACAAATCCTTCAGTCCAACTAGTCCTTGCTAACCATAATTCCAAACTAAATCAGTCCCACCTGCATGGCCCATATCCGCCCAAACCTTTCTTATTTATATACTTATGCAAATGTCTTTTAAATGTTGTAATTATATCTGCATCCACCACTTCTTCTGGAAGTTCATTCCACACACGAACTGCTGTCTGTGTAAAAATGTTGCCTCATATGTCCTTTTTAAATCTTTCTCTTCCCACCTATAAAATATTCCCCCGGTTGTGAAAACCCAACCATTGGGAAAATACACTTGCCATTCACCTGAATAATCGTCCCTGTTACTTAGATAGTGAAATTAAAATTTCAATAGTCTCTTTGTAAAGTGGCAGTGAAAAATGTTAGCCTTTTCAGAAAAATATTATGTGAACGGAAACATTAACCGAAAGCCCCTCTGTTTCATATAATCAGTTATTCCCCGGTGAAAAACTTGTCTGCTTGGATCCTCAGAAGATGTCACGAGGGGTTTGAGTCTGACGATCCTGTCATCTCCAATCTTGGAGAAATATTTGGGTGAAATTTAACACCCATTTATTAACCATGCAGCTTACTCAGTTTAAATAGTTAAGGGTGGGATGGCGGAATCAGTTGAAATGAAGCATGTTGATACATTCACTATCTTCACTTCTCCATGTGGCAGATTGCAATATGAAATACAGGCAGCTGGAAAGTTGCTCAAAACCATTGGAATCCTTCTGTGAAGGGATGATTAGAGCTCTAATGACATCATAATGACTCACAACATTAACCAAGAACCAAGAGAACGCATAGTCTATGAGATCATAAGAGATAAGAACTTAGATAGATTGTAAGACCCCACAGGCCTGCCCCACCATTCAAAATGGTCATGACTGATCTGACATTCCTCTTTCCCACTTCCCTGCATTTTGCTGTAATCCTTGATTCCCCTCCTAATCAAGAATCTATCTCAGATTTCAATATGCACAAGGTCTCAATCTCTACAGCTCTCTGGGAAAAGGAGTTCCAAAGGCTCGCAGCCCTCTGAGAGAAGAAATTCCTCCTCATCTCAGTCTTAAATTGGCATCTCTTAATCCCGAGCTATGACTTCTGGTCCTCGACTTTCGCATTAGAGGAAACACCTTCTCAAGCCCCTTGAAGAATCCTTTGTGTTTCAAAGAGTTCACCCAGTGATAAAGTCCTAACCTGTTTAACCTGTGCACATAACACAATCCCTCTGTGCAAGGGGTCATGTTTTTGAAATTTCTCTGAACTGGATCTAGTGAAATAATAGCTTTTTCTTAAAAAGCAGGACTTAAAGGCCCTTCAGCTAATGGCAAAGCTTATGTCAAGAAAACTAATGGCAAGAAGGTTATAGCAGATGAGGACTTAGAAACTCATTATCAGTTAGGAGGCAGTGCTGGGCAAGCTAATGGGGGGCCAAAGGTGGACAAGTCTCCTGGCCCTGATGAAATGCATCCCAGGGTACTAAAAGAGGTAATGGGGGAAATAGCAAATGCAGTAGTAATTATTTACCAAAATTCACTGAACTCTAGGGTGGTTCCTGCAGATTGGAAAACAGCCAATGTGACACCACTGCTTACAAAAGGAAGTAGACAAAAAGCAAGTAACTACAGGCCAGTTAGCTTAACTTTGGTAGTGGGGAAAATGCTTGAATCTATCATTAAGGAAGAAATAGCAAGACATCTGGATATAAGTTGTCCCATTGGAAACACCCAGCATGGGTCCATGAAGGGCAGGTCATGTTTAAGTAATTTGTTGGAATACTTTGAGGACATTACTTGCATGGTGGACAATGGGGAACCTGTGGATGTGATGTATCTAGATTTCCAGAAGGCATTTGGCAAGGTGCCACACCAAAGGCTGCTACATAAGATAAAGTTGCACAGTATTACAGGTAATATATTGGCATGGATAGAGGATTGGTTGACCAGTAGAAAGCAAAGAGTAGGGGTAAATGGGTGTTTTTCTGGTTGGTGGTCAGTGGCCAGTGGTGTACCTCAGGGATCAGTGTTGACACCGCAATTGTTTAAAATTTACACAGATGATTTGGAGTTGGGGACTAAGTGTGGTGTGTCAGAATTTGCAGATGACACTAAGGTGAGAGGTAGAGCAAAGTGTGCAGAAGACACTGAAAGTCTGCAGAAGGATATAGATAGTCCAAGTGAGTGGGCAAAGGTCTGACAGATGAAGTACAATGTTGATAAGTGTGAGGTCATTTATTTTGGTAGGAATAACAACAAAATGGACGATGTTTTAAATGGTAAAAAAATTGCAGCATGCTGCTGTGCAGAGGGACTTGGGTGTCTTTGTGCATGAATTGCTAAAAGTAAGATTACAGGTGCAGCAGGTAATTAAAAAGGCAAATGGAATTTTGTCTGTCATTGCTCAAGAGATGGAGTTTAAAAACAGGGAGGCTATGCTGTAGCTGTATAGGGTCCTGGTGAGGCCACACCTGGAGTACTGTGTGCAGTTTTGGTCTGCTTACTTGAGAAGAGATGTACAAGCCCTCAAGGGGGTGCAGAGCAGATTCACTTGGTTGATTCCAGAGTTGAGAGAGTTGGATTATGGGAAGAGACTGAGTAGACTGGGATTATGCTCATTGGAATTCAGAAGAATGAGGGGAGACCTTACAGAAGCATGTAAGATTATGAAGGGAATAGATAAAATAGAGGCAAGGAGGTTGTTTCCGCTAGCAGGTGAAACTGAGACTGGAAGGCATTGCCTCAAAATAAAGTGAAGCAGACGTAGTACTGAGTTCAGGAGGAGTTTCTTCACCCAAAGAATTGTGAATGTGTGGAATTCCCTGCCCAGTGAAGCATTGAAGCTACCTTGCTGAATATGTTTAAGGCAAGTCTAGATAAATTTTTGAACAGTAAAGGAATCAAGGGGTTTGGTGAGTGGGCAGGTAAGTGGAGCTGAGTCTCAAAAAGATCTGCCATGATCTCATTAAATGGCGGGGCAGGCTCGAGGGGCCAGAGGGCCTACTCCTGCTCCTAGTTCTTATATTCTAAAACTACTCATCAGTTGTGGTCTCACCAGCGATGGGTACAGTTACACTAAAACTTCCCTAGTCTTATAGTTGGCCACTGACCGCCAACCAGAGAAACACCCATTTACTTCTACTCTGTGCTTTCTACTGGTCAACCAATCCTCTTTCCATGCCAATACATCACCTGTAACACCGTGAAACTTTATCTTATGTAGCAGCCTTTGGTCTCCAAACCCCTTGAAATAAGGGGCAACATTTGTTTATCGTTCCTGATTACCAGCTGCACTTGTGAGCTAGATTTCTGTGTTTTGTGCATAAGTATCTCCAAACACCTTTGTGTTGCAAGCTTCATCTCTATTTTAATAATGTTCTATTCTTTTGTTTTCCTTTTCAAATGAACAGCTGCACATTTTCCCATTTTATACTCCAGTTGCCAACTTTTTGCTTATTTACTTAACCTATCAATGTTTCTCTGTGAACTGGATCCCTGTCATAACTTGTCTTTCCACCTACTTTTGTGTCGCCTGCAAATTTGGTTACCGTACACTCACTTCCTTTTTCCAAGCCATTAGTATATATTGTAAATGGTTATGGGCCCAGCAGTGATCCCTGTGGAACTCTACTGGTCACAGGTTACCAACCTGATTAAAAAAAAAACCTCTAATCCCCATTTGCTGTTTCCTCCCCATTAGCCAATTCTCTATCCATCCCAATATGCCACTTCCAACATCATGGGCTTGGATTTTATGCCTCTGCCTTTGGTGGGATACCTTGCTGAATGCTTTCTGGAAATCCATACATAGTGCATCTAATGGTTTCTCTCTATCCACTCTGGTTGAGACTTCTTCAAAAATTTCTCATAAATCAGACACCATTTCCCTTTCAATAAAGCATAATGAATCTGCTTTATTAGATTATGATTTTCCAAATGATCTTCTATTACTTCCTTAATAATCGATTCCAGCACTTTCCAACAATAGATGTTAGGCTAATTGGCCTATAGAGAAGAGACAATGGGAACTGCAGATGCTGGAGAATCCAAGATAATAAAGTGTGAAGCTGGATGAACACAGCAGGCCTCTGATGAAGGGTCTAGGTCCGAAACGTCAGCTTTTGTGCTCCTGAGATGCTGCTTGGCCTGCTGTGTTCATCCAGCTTCACACTTTATTATCTTGGCCTATGGATACTCTTTTTACTGCCCTTTCTGTTTGAATAGGGGCGTCACATTAGCAGTTTTCCAATCCTCTGGTACTTGTCCAGAATCCAGGGATTTTTGGAAAATTACAACCAATGCAACCGTTGTTGCTGTATTACCCTTTTTTACGATCCAAGGATGCAATCTATCAGGGTCAGGGAATTAATTTGCCTTTAACCCCGTTAGTTGGTCTAATATTCTTCAATAGTGATGGTGATTGTACTTGATTCCTCCCCAATATTCTTTCATTTTAATGCAATGTTTGAAGTATCTTCCATTGTAATGACTGATGCAAATATCTGTTTTACCCCACTGCCATTTCCTTGTTCCACATTATCATCTCCCCACATTCATTTTCTAAAGGGCCTATTTTCACTTTAGCTTCTTTCTTTCCTTGTTATATATTTAAAGACGCTCTTATTGTCGCTTCTTATATGCCTTGCAAGTTTGCACTCATAGTTTACTTTTTTCGCTCTTTATTACCTTTTCAGTCCTCTTTTCCCAGATTCTTAATTCATCTCAGTCTTCAGAGCTATAACTCACTTTTGTTGCCTTTGCTTTTCATTTCATCATAATATTCTCCTTAACTTCTATGGTTAGCCATGGTTGATTCATCCATCCCTGTGAATCTTCCCCCCTTACTGAGATGTATTTTTGTTCAGAATCATGAATTGCCTCCTTAAATGTATGTAACTGTGTGCTTACTGTTATTTCTGTTAATTTCTTTTTGCTCAGTTCACCTTGGCTGACTGTATTCTCATTTCACTGTAATTCCCATTATTTAAGTTTAGCAAAGTTGTTTCTTTGATTTGATTTGATTTGACTTGATTTATTGTTGCCACATGTACCGAGATACAGTGAAAATGTTGTTTTGTGTGCTCTGCAGGCAGATTATACTGTACAAAGTGCAACAGGTAACAGAACAGAGTACAGAATACAATGTTACAGCTGTAGGGTGCAGAGAGAGGTCAATATTGACATTTGTGAGTTCCATTCAAAAGCCTGATAGAGCGGGGCAGAAGCTATCTTGAATCTGCTGATATGTGCATTCAAACTTTTATATTTTCTGCCCAATGCAAGAGGATGCTTGCAGTCTTAAACTAAATATTAAATTCTATCATGTTATGATCACTGCTTCCTCGGGGATGTTTTAGTGGGAGGTCATTTTATTAAACCTGCCTCATTTTACACATTACAGGATCCATGATAGACTGCTCACTGGTTGGTTCCATGGCATATCGCTACAGAAAATAAACCTTAATGCACTCAATGAATTCATTGTTATAGCTACCCTTTCCAAGTTGATGAATTCAATCAACATGAAGATTAAAGTCACCCATAATTGTTGCTCTATTCTTTTTATACGGACCTCCCATTTGTTGACTTTCTAGAGAAGCTACTTTTTGCTGGGGTTGGAGCTGTACACTATTCTTACCAATGCTTTCTTCTCCTTGCTTTTTTTTTTAACCTCCCCCCAAATGGATTCTACATCATCAGGAGCAAAAGCAGAAGTTGCTGGAAATGATTGGGCGAGCTGGCAGCATCTGTAAAGAGAGATCAGAATTAACATTGCGTTGAGCAAATGATAGGTGGATAGAGCCCAAAGAGAGAGAAGAAAAGTTGGACAGACAAAGGCGTGAATAACAATCTGGCTAGGAAGGTGAAGAGCTGTTAATGGAGACTGTTAGTGGCTAACATTGGGTTGTATGTAATGGCAGACTATGTGATTATAAGGCCTGGTGTGTGTAGGTGGGGTCTAAGACATAGAACAGTTCAAGCCCTAAAGTTATTGAAATCGATATTGAATCCAGAAGGCTGTGGAGCCTCAAGTGGAAAATGATGTGTTGTTCTTCCAGCTGACACGGAGCTTTGCTGCAGCTCTGCAGCAAGCCTGAGATAGAGATATTGGCCAGGGAATAGGGTGGTATGTTAAAGTGGCAAGCAACTCGAAGCTCAGGGACTTTTTTGCAGGCAGAATGCAGGTGTCCTGTGAAACACTCAACCAGTCTTTCTGTTTCTACATCATCGGAACTTAAATCATCTCTCACAACTGTTTAATTTAATTTCTTATTAACAATGCTATCCCACCAACTTTTCCATCAATCCCGTGTTTCTGAAAGGTAAAATATCCCTGAATATTAAGTCCTTAGTGTTGCTCTCTTTTTAACCATGTTTCTTTAATAGCTGTGAGATCACGTTCATTTCTCTCAATTTGCACCGTGAGGTTTGTTAACCTTATTCCAAATGCTTTATGCATCAAGATACAAAGCCATTCTGTTTGTTCTATTACTGTTTCCCTACGCTTTTATGTCTTCATGGTATTTTCTTGTAACAGCCAGCCCCTTCACTAACCTACAATCCAACATTCTACTTTACCTTTGATTTACAAATTTTTCATGAAAGTTTCCTCCAACGACCTCCCCTACTGTTACCTCCTGACCTACCTTCCCACCACTATTTAAATAAAGCCCCATCTACAGCCCTAGTTATTCAATTCATCAGGACTCTGGTCCCAGCAGGATTCAGTTGGAGACCATCCCATCGGAACAGCTCCCTCCTTCCAGAGTACTGATGCCAGTATCCCATGAATTCAACCCATTTCTCCTATACCAATCTTTGAGCCATGTGTTTACCTCT
Organism: Stegostoma tigrinum; assembly: GCF_030684315.1. Lineage (NCBI taxonomy): Eukaryota > Metazoa > Chordata > Chondrichthyes > Orectolobiformes > Stegostomatidae > Stegostoma > Stegostoma tigrinum. Next base: position 106,191,164 of record NC_081358.1, on the reverse strand, counting down.
TTAATCTTGTTGACTCAGCACCAATTTGCTTGTGGCTCAGATAGTAACCTGGAGATTATTCCCTCTTTTGTTGGCCTTTTTAATTTAGCCCCAAGCTTCTCATAATTCCTTAGCAAAACCTCTCTCTTTATTCCACCAATGTCATTGGTACCTACCCGGGCCATGAAAATGGGATCTTTCCCCTCCCAATCCAAGTCCCTCTGCAGCCCAGAAGCGATGTCTTGCATCCAGCCATTAACTAGACAACACAGCCTTTAGGATTTTCAATCCTGGCTACAGACAGTAATGTCTACTCCCCTGGCTATACTAACCTGATTATAGCTATATTTCTCTTTTCTACGCCCTTTTGAATGGCGCTCCGTATCATGGTGTTATGCTCAGTTTGCTCATTCTCCCTACATTTGGGAAGGCAATGGCTGGTGATATTATCGCTGGACTGTCGATACAGAGACCTAGGTAATGTTCTGTGGACCCAGTTTTGAATCCTGCCATGGTAGATATTTGAACCTGAATTCGAAAAAAATTCTTTAATTAAGGTAACCATGAAGCCACTGCTGATTCTTAGAAAAGCCCGTCTGTTTTACTCATGTCCTTTAGGGAAGGAAACTGTCACCTTTACCTGGGCTGGTCCACATGTGACTACAGACTGATAGCAATGTGGTTGATGCTTAATTGCCTTCTGGGCAACTAGGGATTGGCAATAAATGCTGGCCTAGCCAGCGATGCCCTTATCCCGTGAATGAATAAGAAAAGCGTCCTTCCACTCATCCACACAGGGAGCAAGAATCCCAAACCTGCTAGACAAGATCAAGGGCTGAGGCTCCTTCAGCACTAACTCCTGGATCCCTCTACCTTGCTTGTAGCCATACATTCCTGTCCCACACCATTGACCAAATTTGAGGTACTAAATCTAAAGAGTGTGACAACTTACTGAAACACTGCAGGTATCACTACATTCAAAGCTCAGGCCTCAGCTGATTGACTCTGAACTGACTTTCTCAAGCAACCAACAGTTGTTACAGATGTGGTCACCCTGAACCACAACAGGGTCAACCAGTTCCTACATCATGCAGATACAACACATCACCTGGCCCTGCATCTCTATTTACTTCTTAATTTATATTTTTTTAATTTCCTACTGGTCTTTCAGGTTTTCATCTGTAAAATATTTCTCCTACTTACTTTTAATCTGAAAATAGCTCATAATACACAGCCAAATTAGTAGTTATTACCAAACAACAAGCTTATGATTTTCCTCTGATGTCACTCTTTGTCTTCTGCTGGGCCCCTGATCCTGGGTTTCAAATTAACCAGATTAAAAAAAACTGCCTTACAAGCCTTGAACTAAAAAAAAGTGAAAAACACCTCTTAGCCTCTGCATCAAATTCACTCATTGCTCCAAAATTCAGAAATAATACAATCACTTGTGCTGTGCCTCAATCTGGATGTGATCTATCCTTTCTGATCAAATGAAGCTTACATAAAGCCATCAGGTTAAACTTGCTGAAATTTGAGAGAAAATCTCCAGCAAGATAAACTTTTGAATTTTTTTTTGGCATCAACTCAAAAGAACAAGGCTGGACTGCCCTGCATTTGCCTACCCTTTCCCCAGTCAACTTAGTTTAATGCCAAGGTCCATTCGAAAGCAGCCTAGAAACTGAACTGGACCAGCCATCTAAATACTGTAATTACAAGAGAAAATCAAAAGCTTGGAATTCAGCATTGAGTAACTCATCAACTGCCAACTATCTACAAGACATAGATCAGGAGTTCGATAGAACACTCTACACTTGCCTGGCTGGGTATAAGTCCAACAACACATCCAAGCAGCACACCATCCAGGACAGTGCAACTCACTTGATTGGAACTCCCAATGGAATTCAATAGTCATTCCAAACACAATCGAACCACAGTCACTGAACCGCTGCTAAAGGTAGCAGTGTGTAGAGAGTAAACGATATAGTAAAGTAATTCATCCAGTCTCCTTCAACTCATGACTCCTGCCAACTAGAAGTAAAAAGGGAGCAGATGCATGGGCACATCACCAAGCCACAAGCCATCCTGTCTGGGTCAAATCATGAAACTCTCTTCCAAACAGCTTCCCTACAAGGATTGCAGAAGCTCATGAAGACAGCTCGCTGCCACCTTCTCCATATGGAACTGGGGTTGGGGAACAAATGTTGGACTCCTGCCCGTGGGATGCGAGCAGTAACATAACTTCTAAATAATTGCTGTCCCACTGAAGAGTACGAGCTAGTCGTTTTGACTGGGCTTACATGGTTAGGAAGCTGAAAGGTTTGATGTGAATAAGAATTCTGAAATTAAAATGAACCGGGCCCAATCTATTCTCAATTTGTATTTGCTTCCATTATCCTCTGATCCTACATTTACTGGCTACACTTGGCCAAAGTGATACTGAATCATATATCAGGATCTCAAATGGAGTTGATGTTTGAAGGAGAAAGATGGACAGAGGAAAGTTTTAAAAATTCGTGACATCAAGCTTCATCAGCTTTAAAGATGAATAACAGAAATCCATAGACTTGCATAAACCGTACAACACAAAAATGGCAATTCAGAACTTCTCAGTTTATGCCAATGCAAATGCTGTACAAAATGTTTTATCACACTAGACAGCAAGTAGCAGTCAGTTCTTGTGATCACAATTTATATCTTCAAAAAGGTTTGTTTAATATTGAGACTACAATCATAAATCATGAGCAGATTTTGAGGAAATTATGAGCTAGCAACTGTACAATTAAGATGAAAATTAAAATTCTGTTATCCTGACTGACATCTCCCTGAGAATGATTGTCGCACTTTTATTTGCTATTGATTGTGTCATAAGAGGTTAGTTTATGTTATTACATAACAGTTGCCATGTTGCTATGCAACTGATTGCCATTCCATTATTGGTCATACAATTCCAAATTAATGAGACAGAGACCAATCAGTCAGTTTTACGTCTTCGAAATTTCTTGAATTTTCTTCATGCTCTTTCTGATTCATAAACTCAGCCATTTAACATTATTTTCTCTGTTGTGTTTCTCTTTCTCATTATCTGTTCAACATTCCCTTTCTTCTGAGACCCTGCACAATGCCTGTCGTACCAGATTTAAACTAATCTGGTGGGGGTTGGGGAGATCCAAAGCAGCAGGGAGACAAAAGAGAAAGGCTGTTGACAGTACAGAATGTGAGCCAGGTAAATAGTAAAGGCACAGTTGGTAACCCTAGTACTTGGCAGAGCAGGCAATAGTGTGGCAGGAAACAAGGGAAGTCTGACATAAACTTCATTTAATTCAATGCAGGAGGCCTGACAGGTAAGGCAAATGACATTGGGGCATGGATGTGTACGTGAGACTGGGATATTATAGCTATTACAGAAACATGGCTGAGGGAGGGAGTGGCAACTCAATATTCAGGATATAGATGCTATAGGAGGGATTGAAGGGGAGGCAAGGGGGTGGGGGGATGTCACAGTTTTGATGCGGGACAACATCATGGCAGTACTGCAAGATGACATTCTTGAGGGTTTTTCCAATGAGCTTATTATACAGGTAGAACTGAGAAATGAAAAGGGTGAGATCACTTTCACAGCATTGTATCATAGGACCCCTAATAGTTGATGGGAGATTCAGAAGTAGGTATGAAAGGAGATCACAGGTTGCTGGAAGAATAATAAGAGCTGGAATAGTAGGGGATTTTAATTTTCTTAACATCAACTGGGCCAGCCGCAGTATTAAGGGCTTGAATGAAGAGAAATTTGTTAATTGTGTTCAGGAAGAATTTCTCATGCTGTATTTAGATGGCCATACTAGAGAAGGGACAAAACTTGACCTCCTCTTGGGTAAAAAGGCAGGGCAAGTACAGAGGTGTTAGAAGGGGAACACTTTGAGAACAGTGACCAGGACTTTAAAATAGCTATAGAAGAGGATAGGCCTGGTCCGTAAGTTCAAGTTCTAAATTGGGGTGAGGCCAATTTTGCCGGTCTTGACAAAAACTTTAAAAAGTTGACTGGGGGAGGCTTTTGGCAGGCAAAGGGATGTCTCATAAGTGGGAGGCTATCAAAAGTGAGTTAATGATGGTTCAGGATCAACATGTTCCTGCTAGAGTGAACAATAAGGGTGGCAGTAGTAGGGAATCGTGGATGACTCGAGCTATTGAGGACCTGGTCCAGAAAAAGAAGGAGGCATGTGACATGTGCGGCAGCTGGGATCAAGTGAATCCCTTGAGGAGTATAGAGTACACTTAAGAGAGAAATCAGGAAGGCTAAAAGGGCACATGAACTGGCTTTGGCAGATAAGGTGAAGGAGAAACCAAAGAGATTCTACAAGTTAATGAAGGAAAAAGAGTAACTCACGAGACGATAGGGCCTCTTAAAGATTAAAAAAGGTGTGTGGAGCCACAAGATGTGGGTGAGATTCTAAACGGATATTTCTCATTAGTAGTTATGTTGAGAAAAGCATGGATGCTGGGGAACTTCTGGAAGTAAACAATGATGTACTGAAGAGATTCATAGAACATTACAGCACAGTACAGGCCCTTCGGCCCTCGATGAATTCCACATTACAGAAGTCTTAAAATGCAATTAAGGTAGATAAATTCCTGTGACCTAATGAAGTATATTTCAGGACTTTGCGGGAGGCTTGGGAGGAAATAGCGGGACTCCTAGCAGAGATATTTGTATCATTGACAGCCATGAGTGATGTTCCCAAAGGTCAGAGGTGGCTAATGTTGTGACATTATTTGAAAAAGCTTCAGGGACATGCCTGGGAACTCCAGTCCAGTGAGCCTAACATCTGAGGAAATTCTGAGAGACAGGATCTACAGGCATTTGAAGAGGCAAGGACTCATTTGAGATAGTCAGCATGGCTTTGTGAGGGGGAAATTGTGTGTTATGAATTTTCTGGAGTGTTTTAAAAGGGTGACCAAGAAAGTAAATGAGGGCAGTGCAGTAGACATTGTCTCCATGGAATTTAGCAAGGCCTTTGATAATGTACCACATGGTAGATTTTTGAGTAAGGTTAAATCACACAGGATCCAAGGAGAGCTAACCAGTTGGATACAAATTGGCTTGACGATAGAAGACAGAGACTATTGGTAGAGGATTATTTGTCAGTCTGGAAGCCTGTGACCAGTGAAGTGCCATAGGAATCAGTGCTGGTTCCACTTTTATTCATCATTTATATAAATGATTTGGATGAGAATTTTGGAGGTGTAATTATTAAATTTGCAGATGATATCAAGATTGGTGATATGGTGGACAGTGAAGAAGGTTATCTGGGAATGCTTCAAGAACTCCATCAACTGGACTAGTTAGCTGAGAATTTAAATAAATACAAGGTGTGCATTTTGGTGGGTCAAACCAGGACAGAACTTACACAGTCAATGGTAGGGCAGTGAAGAACGCTTCCGGCATGCTTGCTTTCATTGATCAGAGCACTGAGTATAGGAGTTGGGATGTCTTGTTGTGGCTGTACAAGGCATTCGTGAGGACACATTTGGAGTACTGTGTGCAGTTCTGGTCTTCCAACTATAGGAAACATATTATTAAACTAGAAAGAGTTAAGAAAAGATTTAATAAGATGCTGCCTGGACTGTAAGGTTTGAATAACAAGAGAGGCTGGGACGTTTTTCTCTGGATGTTAGGAGACTGAGGAGTGACGTTATAGGAGTCTATAAATTAATGAATGGCATGGACAAGATAGATAGCCAATAGCTTTCCCCTGTGATAGAGGAGTATAAAACAATGCAGTATAGGTTAAAGGTGAGAGCAGAGAGAAATGAAAGGGTCCAGGGAGCAATTTGTTTCACTCAAAAGGTGTTGAGTGTCTGGGAAAAAGTTGCTAGAGGTAATATTGGAAGCAAGTACAATTCCATCATTTAACAAATATTTAGACTAGTACACAGGTGGGCTAGGATGGAGGGAAATGGACCAAATGCAGGCAAATAGTTTTATCATGAAAACTGGGCAGTGTCGGCCAGTTGGGCAGAAGGGCCTGTTTCCATGCTGCAGATCTCTTTAACTCTATGACTCTATTTCTCATTGAGGAGCTGGGCTAGTGAATGAATCCCCTGTTTCCTGTTAACTCACCCTCATTATGAGGTAATTTGGTAAGGAACTTGATTTCACTGCCTGAAAAGATGATAGAAGCACAAACCTTCAGAATATGTTGAAAGAAATCTTGGAAATGCACTGGAAACACCTACTAGACTACAGATCAAAAACTGGAAAATGGGTTTAGGCCTGAAGGCTACTTGTTGACCAAATGGCCATATGTTCTGTTTTGATGCTTCTGTGATCACTCTCTGGGATACCAAAGATGTGTTCATTTGCACTGCAGTTGGCATTTAGGAGTCCATTGGTGATAATCTTAACATCATCTAGAGCCTAGAAATCAGACTTAGATTTTCTGGTAAAATTAAGTTTCCAACTGTTTTTATCACTGGAAGCCTATTGAGCTAAATCAAACATGCTTGAAAAGATTGCATTGTGCAGTTTTTGAGTGAAAACCATGAGCAAGATTATGGGAAATGCACTTAAGGGGAAGCTAAATAAATACATTCAGGAAAAAGGAATAATTAGTTATGATATGGTTAGATGAATGGTTCACTAGATTGGTTCTTGGGATGAGGGGATTATCTTATGGAGAAAGACCAAATAAATTGGTCCTATACTGTCTGATTCTTTGCAAGATGAGAGGCTCTTTTAATTAACTTATGATCATGAGGAGGTTTAACAGAATAGATACTGAGATGTGGTTCCCTTAGCTGGGAAGAAGAGAAATTTCTTCTTTCAAACGATGATAAATATTTGGAATTTTTTAACCCAAGATACATTTCAAGACCAAAATAGATTTTTGATCTCTCAAGGAATAAAGGAGCCTGGGGTGTTAACAAGAAACTGAAGATCAGCCATGATCATCTTGAATAGAGAAATAGGCTGAATGGGTCAAATGGCCTACTCCCGCTCCTAATTCTTATGTTCTTACCATAAAAATGTATATTATTGCACACTTCCTTCTTTCATTATTGTAGAAGTCACATCATGGAGCACCACCATGCTCTACTACAAACAATTGACTCTGCCCCAATATTCATTGTCTTATTTGAATATGTTCGACCACTGATCCTGTTCCTTCTGCTGTTCTTTAGGGAAGGAAGGGTGATCGGGGACTGCCTGGTTTGCAAGGAATTGCTGGACCTCCGGTGAGTGATAAACTTCAGAGAGCTTGTCCTCTGAATAAGTAAAGCTTAATTCCAGCCTTGATCTTAGTTTCCTTCAAGCTTCACCAGCGTTATTGTCAGTCTGGAAGCCTGTGACCAGCGAAGTGCCATAGGAATCAGTGCTGGTTCCACTTTATTCATCATTTATATAAATGATTTGGATGAGAATTTTGGAGGTATAATTATTAAATTTGCAGATGATATCAAGATTGGTGATATGGTGGACAGTGAAGAAGGTTATCTGGGAATGCATCAAGAACTCCATCAACTGGACTAGTTAGCTGAGAATTTAGATAAATACAAGGTGTGCATTTTGGTGGGTCAAACCAGGACAGTTCCAGCTGCGGCCACCACTCTTGGTGATGCTACTGAGTCCAGCATGTTGCTGACCGTTTCATCATCCAACGACATTCAAGAGGCTGGACTTATTTGCCAGTGGGAGCAGGAAATTGACTTCAAATCAATTATAGTTGTTATTTGTTGTAGTTAAATTTGTTTTCTTGTCTAGTGCAGGTGATGTTATGCATAATGATGACATCCTTATGACACTCTTATGTTAGTTCACTCAAAAGTAAAGGGGAAGTAGTGATATCATAATCGCCGCAATCACTGAGGAAGTAACCCTGAATCATAAGCTAATGTTCTGAATTTGAATTTGAATCCCATGATGATGAAATTTGCATTCAGTAGAAATCTGGACCAATGGTGATCATGTAGCTACTGCCAATTAAAGTAAAAACACAAAGTGTTCACTAATGCCCTTTAGGGAAGGAAATCTGCCATTTTTACTTAATTTAGTCGACATATAAGTCAAGAACCATTGCAATGTGGTTGACTCTTAACTGCCGTAACATGCATGTTTACATGCATGAATGTTTGAAAAATAAATTCAACTTAATCAATATTATAAATCTTGTATTTTATTTTCTCTATGCCTCAATGTCACACAGGACTGTTCATTTACTGACCTTGCCACTTTGCAGCTAAACTAATCTGTTCAAATCTACTCCTGTACTTTTGGGAATGAGAGAATACACTGAAGAATGCCTTCTCTCCCTCAGCAACAAAATCTTCTCTAATTTGCCATCAATTGCCACAGCATTAATAGATGGACGCTGTGGCATAGTAGTAACATCACTGATGTAAAAATCCAGCTTTGCAGGCGAATTCTCTGTAGGTACATGTCCAAATCCTGTTAAAGCTCGTGTGGAATTTGAGTTCAATTAATGGAACTGGAAAAATATAGTTTTAATTTTACAATATGCATTAAATAAAATTCAGTCTGGTTCACCAATGTCCTTGTGGGAAGGAAATCTACCATTGTTACTTACTTGCCCTACATGTGGGTTCAGACCCAGAGCAATGTGACAGATTTAGCAACAGTTGCATCAAACTGCTATGAAGCCTGAAATCAATGCAGCTGGACAGAACTCCCTTCCTAACAGCATTGGCAGTCTATGTACACCATTTGGACTCCAGATGTTCAAAAGAACAACACAAAACCTCCTTTTCAGGGGAAATAGGGATAAGAAAGAAATGTTGACCTCGCTAATGATGTTCACATTCGAATGACACAGATTGCCCACACAATAAATTTATTTTTTAAAAAAACCTCATTCCAGGTTGGCCGCAGGATGTGCAGTGGCAAAATGTCACATTTTTGTCATAGAATGAGATTGGCATGAAATGGCATTGGGGCAATATGGTGGCTCAGTGGTTAGCACTACTGCCTCATTTCACCAAGAACCAGGCTTTCATTCCCCCCCCCCGGATGACTGTCTGTGTGACGTTCACACGTTCACCCCTGTCTACATGGGTTTCCTCCTACAGTCCAAAGATGTGCAGGTTAGGTGAATTGACCATGTCAAATTGTCGATAGTGTCCAGGGATGTGTGCCGAGGTGGATTAGCCGTGGAAAATGCAAGGTTAGGGGGATAGGGTAGTGGAGTGGTTCTGGGTGGGCTGCACTTCAGATGGTCAGTGTGGAATTGATGGGCCAAATGGCCTGCTCCTACACTGTAAGGATTCCATAATTCCATACATTATTTGGGCAAAATAGTGGGGCCTTAACTCTCCGTTGTACTTCAAGTGATAGTGTTTGATCTTGGTACTTGGATATGAAATGGCAAGTGTTCTGTTCCCAAGCATGAGCTTTCATTCCAAAAAAATGCCGGAACACAAAAATAAATTTAAAATCATTGTCCAAAAAATGATACCCTGGCATAAAAATTTGTTAAAAAAAATATGTTTTCTAGTAAATTGTCCCCACTGTGCTTATCTGCTGTCACTAATTTGTGAATCATGTTTAAATTTCACTGAAGGTTTTGGAGAAATGTGTGGAAGTTGTTAATGTACTGATGTGTGTGTTTTTACTTGTTTCAAAAGCAAATGCCACCATCTTGTGGTCAAGTGGTATAAATGTAGCAGCACTGCAGAATAAATCTTTGCAAAGTCGATGAAAAGTTTCAGCAGTGACAGAAATATGATGACATCAGATCAACAGGCAGTCTGTCATAAACTTTGCCAGATTTCCTTATTAATTGCCGCAATGAAATTGCAGTCTGCAATACAAATATTTAATACATTCACTGTCATTTTTTGGTAGTTGTGTGCATCAAGGGGCTAGTGTGAGTAAACAGAGGTGTGGATCAACCATGATTTAATTGAATAGTCAGTCAGGCTGGAGGACCCAAGTGGGTTACTTTTGTTTTGTGTCCCTAAAGCTCTGTCTGCTTGGCTTTATTAGAGATGCTGACAAGCTTAAAATCTAGTGGTTAACAATCCATTAAAATGGCAGAGCAATTAATTTGAGCCGAATATATTAGATATTTGTATATCTTGTGACATAATTTCAGAGCCAAAAAACACAAAGTTAAATATGAATGTGGACTATTTAGGTCACTGTTTCATAGGTAATCACAGTTTACCTCCCTCACAGCCTCTTGACAGACCCCAGATTTTTTGGCCGACATTATCTCATTGGGAAACCTTTCCAGGCTTTTCAGCATGAAGGAGTCTTTTGTAACATTACCTATAGAGTCACCTCTAATTCTACCTTTGTCTTCCAGTCACAATTTAACTTGGAATTGATTTAACTTATTGATTCCTGAAAGTATCAAACACCTCAAAAGAATCCTTCATTTTTGAAGTTCTGAAGAGTCATACCAGTCTCAAAATGTTAACTCTGTTTCTGTCTCCTCAGATGTTGCCAGACCTGCTGAGTTTCTCCAGTATTCTCTGTTTGTGTTCATTTTTCAATGACCTCCTTTCAAAAGAGAAGCCTTGAACCTTCATGCTTGCATTCATAATTCAAACGTCAAATATGAAACAGCAATCTAGAGATCTGTTCTCCAAAAATTCCTTGCTTTCATCAAATCATACATTTCTTGCAAGTTTTTATTTGTATTTCTGGATTAAATACACTGGGGTAGAAACTAAATATCCTTGAACTTTTTTTTATGCCTGTGACATAAGTATAAAGATTGAATTTTTTTAAGGAATGACATCCCACATCAACAAGAATGCCATCCAACCTAACATTGTGTCAGGCCATTTTTCAGGCAGTCCTGTTGACTACCTGCGACAGGTACTAGGCTCCCATCAATCTATCTGTTGAACCTAGCACCTGTTTTAGATTCCTTGTGCAATGACACGAGGACAGCAAGTCAAACAAAGCTGCCTCACTATCACTGAATTTGTAAAACAGTGAAATTAAAACATTCAATGACCCTTACAGTTACTCGATTGTTCCTAACTTGAATTGACTAGTAACAGATCTTTAATACCAAGTTTATAATTACAACAAAATTAACAAATTATTATTAATAATGAAACTTTAGCAGAACAACAAGATAATCTAATTAATATCTATGATAGAAATAAATTTTCATTGACCATTGCCAGTCCACCCATTACCACCACTACTCATAGACATGCAGAATTAAGGGATAATTTTATTTTAAATGAAAAAATTGTCAAGTTACCAGTGTAATAACCATTTCAATAATGAAAACATGCCATATGTAAAATCCTTAAATGATGTTTTGAATTGCAGGCATGTTTGACTGTGTATCTTACATGAATTCCAAAGTCACTGTTGATGCAAACAACTTCCACAGATCCCTGGGGCCTATTGCTTATTTCTTAACACTGGGTATTTTTTTCTCTCTCAGAACTTGTAACAAGTTAATAACTGGAGGGAGCAACACCAAAATAAACAGCTTACCTATCAGGCAGCTTCTAAAGCAAAACTGCCTCCTGCTGAAAACCCCAGTCACCATCAGTCTTTTCTTTGTTCTCTCTTTTTCAGCATTCTCTGTGGTTGACTGACTATCACCAATCCTTTCTTGATTGATCAATTCACCAGCCAACCAGCTGCCAGGCCCTGAGCATAGCCGTATCTCAGTGCCAAACCATGTACAGTGATGAGCCTGCATTATTCTTCCAGGCCAATTCCCCACAGTAAACATCCGTCTGTGTTCTTTTCTCTTTTTCCAAAAAAGCTGCTGTTCAGAATTCAAAGTTTAATTCCCAATTTTGACTCACAGTTCCGAAACAAAAATAAGAAAAATAAAAGAAAAAGAGTGGTAGCCTCAACAAATGACAGAAATGAGTGTAAGATGAGAGGAATGGGAGCCAGGATTGCTCTGGTATTGGATTCTTCAATAAAGTTGAAGCATTTCTCTCTCTGTTTTAAATGAGAATTGATCTTCCCATCCACAGTCCTTCCAATCAGAGTGTTCCTTCCCTATTACTGACTGACTCTTGAGATTTAGCTGTGTACTTCTTTATGCAATGTGAACATGTGGAGACATTATCACTGTAATCTGCTCAGTTAATGTTAAAGATACAGATGGTCCAATTTTGGGCTGACTCTTTGCCTCCGCCAAGCTTAATAATAAATAATTCATCATATTCTTTACCTCCTTTTGCCAAAATATTTTACCACGTACCCAAAGGACATTGACTGTCTCTACTCACATTGATTACACAGGTTCTACACTCTTGAGACTACGTATTCAATATTTGGAAAACATTCAAGGTTTAAAACACAGTGTAATCACATTGTTAAATGAAACTCATGGAAAGGCACACTATTGCTTGGACCATTGGGTAAAGGCTAATTGTCAGCTCAGCAAAGCAAAGGTACTGAGACTAGTTATAATGTTCCTTCTGGTAGACGTGGCATGATCAATAACATTCACAGCAACATATCTAGCATGCAACTTAACCCTTCATGAAATGATCCCACTGACCTCTGTGAGAACTTCAACTGCATCCTTCTTAGCCATGTTTTTTGCTACCTTTTCTAGGGTCCTAAAGGGGAACCTGGTGCTCCCGGACCGACAGGACAGCCTGGAGAACAGGTCAGAGAGCTTTGTGAACATTTCAATTCAATGTAAACTTTACATATTGTTGGATAAAAAGAGAACATGTTACCAAACATGTATATGAATTGGTCATTTTGACTATTTCCTGTTGATATTTTCTTGCTTTTCTTTTGCCTAATCAAAGAGCAGTATCATTTATTTTTACAGCTTATAAAAGGCTACAGTTTTGTGGCCAAAGTGCATTATCTGGCAATCATTAGATTGCATTTTAAACATTAAATTGTTTGCTTGAGAAATTGCTGAAAGTGTGAGTTAACAATATTTTAGCAAGGCAAACCAGGAAACTAACGCCTGAGTGCTAGAATCCAACAACTGTGTATTGTCTTAGTTAATAAAATTAAAGTATTGTGAAACCAATGATGCAAGGACTGAGAAGGAAGTTTCAGTTAAAGTGGGCAAACTAATGTCAAATCAAATATTGGAAAAGTAGTGAAGTGAAGGAAAGAATGTTTGGAATCTGAGGAACAAGAAGGGCAGAAAGAAACAGTGAACATTTTATTAAATAAAATCACATCTTTAAAACTGTAACAACAGTTAGAACCTGAAGGAATGTATCTCTAGACTTTTAATCATTTTCAGAGCTGATAAACCATGTTTTCAGAGTCGTGTTATTAAAAGGATACTTATACTGGATTGGACTAAAGTTAAGTATTCTGTACCTGTTCCTCAAACACAGCAACTTCACACCATTCAATATGTTGCATTAGTGAGACACTCAGTGAACTTATTTCTTTTAAGATAATAACAAATTGAACAATTTGCCAGCAACTTGTGGCTGCTTAGGAATAACTGTGCACCCAATTCTTGTCTAAAGTTACAGTATCATTTGTTCATTATCAGCATCGAGCACTGTGAGCCCTAATAATTATTTTGGCAAATTATAGGCCAACATTATTCTTTTAAAAGTAATAGTTTTTAAAAGTTACTGCACAAAATACATGGATAAATTTTAACGTTGTATGGTAGTTTGAAAGTATAAAAGTGTAAAACCACCTATAGGCTTGTTTTACATCTTTCCTATTTTTATATTTTGTTACTTTTGTAAGTTATATCTGCACAGAGTTGAAAAATTATCGGTCTTAGCTCCATCGACTGTTGCATTCGAAATATGGCGTTTAGTTAAGTTTAGTAAATGGATCTATTCTATATACCCGATTGGACAAACAAGAAGTATGTGTTCAGGCATCCAATAGTTTAGGTCTGAAATTTCAATCCCAGATTTGGAGCGCAGAATCAAGACAATTCCCAACTCTGCAAACCCAACCCGGAAGAAAGTGCCCAAGAAGTTTAAATATTTGTTCCAAAGAGGAAGTTGCTGGGTGCAAGCAAACCTAGGGTCATAGTGAGTGACACTTGAAGATGTTTGCAAGCTATCAGGTGCTTTGAACAAAAGGTTTGCCTCAGTGTTCCAATACTTCAGCACTTTATCGAAGTTATGAAGAAAGTTGTAAAATTCGTGACCCTCAGATTTCACGTCCTGTTATCCATCCATCTAATCTCCCCATGCCCAAACCCTGCAAGGTTTCCATGACTTAGCTCCTGATACCCGCCACCCATGTCTGCTCATCCCTGCATAGCTGTCTGTTATGTACTCCTCCCATCTCCACGATCCGTCATAGCCTCCATACCTACTCACTATCTCCAAAGCCACTTCAATCCTTTGGCCATACACTTACCATGCTAATTCGCCCAGTATCCACCACAGACAGGGACCCATTATGTGCTTAAATAAATGCCTTAGGTATCTATTATTAAGCCACTCCTTCAAAACCAAAAAAAAAACCCTGAAGTGATAAAAAGCAATCATTGGATTTAATTTCCTTCAGTGCTTCATAAGCACAGGCATTGCAATTCATATCAAAGGACCTGGCCATTTAGAGCAAAAATGCACAGCACCTCATTTTCTCCTAGGGGCCTCTAGGAGTCAACATTGAGTTCAATAACTTTAGAGTCTGATTCTGCCCTTCCATGTTTTTATCTTGTCATGACATGGATTGCTTTCACTACAGCCAACTCATTTTCTCCTACTTCCAGCTCTCATTATCACTTATTTGGCTCCTCTGCTGTCCTGGCCTATTGTCCACAATCCCCCTTTCTGCCTATCCCTTTCATATCTCTCTCACTCTAGGCACTATTTCCATGTACTGGCTCACCTGTCCCCATACCTCCACCCCCCCCCCCCACCCCCCAACTTCATCTTCAGCATAAATACCACTTTTTTTTTCCCTAGCTACTACCAGTTCTGATGAAGACTCACTGGAATCAAGATGATGACTGCTTTCTCTCCACAGATGATGCCAGACTTGCTGAGTTTTGTCAGTATTTTCTGTTTTTGTTTCAGATCATGCAACCATTTGGAATTCTTACTCAACTTGTGAACTGACAATTCCTTCTGTGGTGATGATATATCATGAAAATAGTCATGCAGGATCAATCAAGGACTATGGTCCTTAGGCTTATGAAAACAGGCAGAGTGAGATAGCAAGCACTTTTTTAACATAGATTTTACAACTTTCTTTAAAATGAAATGAAAGACAGAAAATAAAAATGCCTGAACAGATTTACAGCTCTCCTTAATAGCTTTGTTGACAATGAGAAGAATGGTTAGCTGTTTTTAAACACATATTCATGTCTACTTTTAATATTTGCCAAGGGATCCTCACCTCCCCAAAGGCCATCCTGCCTCTCCTACAGGGCATCTATTTCAAATGTGTCCTGGGTCCATATCCAAAAGAGTACGTACATCTCCAAAAAGATGTACATACCTCTCCAAAGGAATTTGGCATCCATAAACCTTCTCCGACCAATTCTAAAGTGCATCGGTTGCATTTTGATATCTCACGGATGAAAGTCACACTTGATGGAAGCAGCTCTAATTAAACGTGTGTAGTTGCCTCTGTGAACCATGGATTTGCAAATTATAGTCAAACCCAATTCATTGCCTCTACAAAAATGGCTGGTTCCTGTGAGGATGCAAACTTCTCAATTCAAGCCTCGCTTCTCAGTAAAAGTGTGGAGATGCTGACAGACAGTGGAATTTCACAAGTGTTAGATTCTTGGTTGCTCAGTCAATACTTGGCTGACAAGTATAATAGCAGAAGATCTTTAGCACACATTTTTGAAAAACGCATTCAGTTCTTTTAATCAGATTTAAGGAAGTATATGCTCAGTTGTGGCAAATTCTGGTGTATTTACTTGATAACGAACAACATTTGCTGCTATGTAATTCACATTTTATGTTTCATAGGGACTACCAGGTGAAATTGGCTTCCCAGGAAAACCCGGATCAATTGGAAAACCAGTAAGAACAAATACCACCATCTTACTCTTTTGTGGACACAGTGATGGGGAGTTTAAAATCTTACTGTGCCATTTTAGTGTGGAATTCATTTTGTTGCTTAATGAAAATGTCTGAATTTGCAAACCATTATCTTTAAGACAAAACAAAAAGAAATTTCATTCCAATCTCTTTACATGCTCATAGGAGCGTGGGGAGCAAGAGTAGGCCATTTGCCCCATCAAATCTGCTTCAAATAAATCATGACTGATTCACCAACTCAGTGCCATTTCCTGCACCATCCCCATATTGTTTGAAACCGTTTATACCTAATAATCCATTCATCTTGTCTTGAACATTTTGACTGAGGCATCATAACCCTCAGTGGTAGGGAATTCCAAAGATTTACAACTCTGAGTAAAGAAATTCCCCCACATCTCAGTCCAAAATTGGTTACCACCACCATTTGCAAGCTCCCTTCCATGCCATTCACCATCCTGATTTGGAACTCTTTTCACACTCAAAATCAATAACTTGTATTCACCTTGTCATAGTCAATATGAGTGTGATACTACCTGGGACAACAACACATACCTCTATGAAATAAGATTTACTCTGTGATATTAACTTTGGAATACATACCCAAATGATACCATCTGTTCACAGAATATAATTTCTCAATCATTGTTTTCTTACTTTTAAGTTTCTGCAGCAAAGTTCAAAGCAATCTGGTTGGTGGTTTAACGTATGATGAACGGCTAAGGATTCTGGGATTGTACTCATTAGAGTTTAGAAGGTTGAGGGGAGATCGAATAGAAACTTTCCAGATAATGTATGGTTTAGAAGGGGTAGACGCTAGGAAGTTGTTTCTGTTAGGCGGGGAGACTAGGACCCGTGGGCACAGCCTTAAAATTAGAGGGGGTAAATTTAAAACTGAAATGAGACGACATTTCTTCAGCCAGAGAGTGATGGGCTTGTGGAATTCATTGCCATGGGAGTGCAGTGGAGGCCGGGACATTGGATGCCTTCAAGGCAGAGATCGACAAATTCTTGATCTCAGAAGGAATCAAGGACTACGGGGAGAGCGCAGGGAAGTGGTGTTGAAATGCCCATCAGCCATGATTTAAATGGTGAAGTTGACTTGATGGGCTGAATGGCCTTACTTCCACTCTTATGTCTTATGGTCTTATGGTCTTATGATCCTGTATCTGCCAGTAGGAATGCCCATGGCAAATTTCCTCTGGAGCTCCTGCCATTGTCTTTGTAAGGGTAATTTTAGCCATGAGTACTGGAGGCAGAATTGTTCTCTTGAAGGGATGGGCTTTGATCAGAGATTACCAAGGAAAGAGCTTCCAAAGCCTTCACTCTTTTCCTTGTCAAAGTCTACATGCAACTCCTTGCTAAATAAGTGGGAGTGCACTTGTTTGGATTTGAATGTTGTATTCAGACATCAAAGCAACTGTTTGATCAATGCTTCCCAAGACTGCCATCATATGAAGGCCAATTTTATTGCTCCTACATTCACTAGTCTTTTCCCTAAGTTCAGGGAGTTCAAAACTAGAGAGCAGAATTTTAAGGTGAGACGAGAAAAGTTTAAATGGGGCTTAATGGGCAACTTTTCCACCCAGAGTTGTTCGTATGTGGAAGTGGCAGATGTAGGTACAACATTCAAAAGATATTTGAATAGGTACACGAGTGGGAAACATTTAGAGGGATATGGGCCAAATGAAGGCAAATAGATTTTGATAGATTGGGAAACTTGGACCAAAGGATCTGTTTCAATGCTGTATGACTCTACAAATCATTAACCGGTTCACATGACTGTTCATGAGATTGGGAGCTCTTTCAATGGAGATTGTCACATTTAAAGTGTTGCAGTATTCAACTCTGCTCAACAAAGGGGGAGAGACCTTGTTGCAGGGAACTCTAGTTAATTGGAAAGTGAAGAGCATTTGAAGAGGAATACAATTAACTCCATATGGTTGAAGAGCTGTTGATGGTACTGATGAGTTGTCAGAAGGGCGCTGAACTCTTTGCTGTTGGGACTCAGAAAAACCCTGGAAGATATTTGGTGACTCTGTGCTACTGGACATTTGGGGTACATGGAATACCTGTGAATTTAACAGGTTAGTGGAGAAAAAAGAAAAGTGACTGCAGGAGAGCTAGCAGCTGGAAGAAAGAAACCTGTAAGCAGAGGTAGTCTACAGACAGCCCTTGACCGTTGGAGTTCAGCTCTGAGTAGCAGGAAAGCTGGGATATCACTATCCAATGGATGCTGGAGTGTAGCCTTGTGAATCCAATGGGTTCAGTCCTAAGAGATTAAACAAATGGGAGTCAAGCAGTCTTTGAGGTAACTGCTCTGGAGTTTGAAGGAAATCATGGGCTCTGTTGTCAAAAGGAAAAACGGAGGGTTTTAAAAGATTTCTGTGACTTACAATGTTCACTACCACCTGAATAGGTTACTGAGAATTTTATGAGATCAGTTTTGGTTGTGTCTGCCATTTACAGAATCCCAGAATTATTATGGTGCAAAAACACTCCATTGGTCCACTGTGCCTACAGTAGCTCTATTATGTAGGGAAGCTCTGTTACCTAGTGCCAATTCCTGCCTTTTCCCCATATCCCTGACTGTTACCGTTCTAATGGATCACTAATGCCCTCTTGAACGCCTCAGTTGAACCTTACTACATCACTTTTCCAGGCAATGCATTCCATACCTTAACAACTAGCTGTATAGAAAAGGTCTTTCTCATATCATCCTTACTTCATTTGCGCTTTCAAACTGTACCATCTTGTTCTTGTTGCTTTCAGTCTATTTTTACAATTCTAAAACCTTCAAAAAGATCTCTTCTCAGCCTTTTTCCCTCCAGGGTGAACATCCCAATTTTTTACAACCTATCGTTACAGCTGAAGTTTCTCATACATGGAACCATTCTGGGAAATTACTTTTGCATTCTCGCCAATGCATTCATATTTTTATTATAAATTGGAATGCACAGCTGAGGTTTAAAAAGTGTCTTGTACAAAATCAACATTCCTTGCTTTTAAACTCTACGTCTCCATCAGTAAAGCCAAGAACCCTGGATCCTCTCTTTACAGCTGTCTTAGTAATGCCACCTTCAGTGATCTTTGTGCTTGTATCCCCAGGTTCCTCTGCTATGGCATTCCCTTTGGAGGTGTGCTCCTATTTTAAATTGTCTTTCAGTATCCTTCTGACCAAATTTTCAACGTAAACTTCTCCATGTCGAACTTTATCTGCTACATATCAGCCTACTTCATCACTAGCCAGTGTTCTTCTGGTGTCCTCCTTTGAGTTTGCAATTCTTCCAAGTTACGTGTTATCTGTAAACTTGAAAATTGCCCCCCTCACGCCAAAATTCAAATCATTCAGCAAGGGTCTCAATACTGTTACCAGGGGAATTACAGCATAAACCTTCCACCAGCCCAAAAAATATATTAACCATTATTCTACATTTTCTTTCGCTCAGCCAGTTTTGTTCTGTGTTTATTTAACATGCAGTTTGTGGTATGTTTGAGCAAATTTGCCTGTTAATTTATGTTTATCTCATGTAAATTGTTGTTGTAAGTTGATGTGTAAAATGTTGTTTGCTTTGTTAAATTTGTATAATAACATCAATTTTATTTATCTTACTAAGTAACTGGGATTTCAAATTTTCTCCCCTTTAAACAAAATCTTACTTGTTAGACTAAATTTAGGCCCTGGTCTGGAATCATAACACAATTGATAAGAATTCCTAAAGATAGTCATTTTCTGTAATTGATATATTTATAGGGTGCACCTGGGATAGATGGGAAAAATGGCTTCCCTGGACCTCCTGGAGTTAAGGCAAGTATTTCTTTTCTTCTCTGTTCCATCTTATGGTGTTATCCTTTTAAGCATTAGCCCAATGCTGAAAGTGTGATACAAAGTAGCAAAGTTGCGTTAACTCACTCCATGATAACTAAATGGTCTTGCATTTTGTATATGCCAAGTGAAGAGTGAGAACAATCTGTAAAATTTGCACTGTTGAACAATAAGAATGATACAGCACAGAAGGGAGCCATTCAGCCTATCTTGTCCTTGCCGACACTTTCTAATCCCAGCTTCCTGCACACGGCCCATAGCAGCTCACAGCACTTGAGATGCAGAACCAAGTACTTTTTGAAAGAGTTTATAGAGTCTCTGCCTCCACCACCAAATCAGGCAGCAAATTCCAGATACCCACCACCATCTGTATAAAAATGTTTTTCCTTACATCTCATCTAATCTTTCTGCCATATAGCTTTAATCTATGACCCATAGTTTTAAACTGTCTGCCAGGGGAAACGTGTTCCTCCTGTCTACTGTATCCGTACTCTCTGATAATCTTGTACACCTCAATCATGTCCCACTTCAGTGTTCTTTGTTCAAAAGGAAGAAACCCCAACCTTTTGAATCTCTCCTTGTAGCAGCATATTGGTAAATCCTCTCTGCATTTGCTTCAGAGGTATTAAGTCAATCCTGTAACGTGGTGACCGGAACTGCACGCAATACTCTAGTTGTGCTTGTACCAGTGTTTTACTTGAAGAGTCATTATTAGTCATATGAATATGTTTTTGTCATGCAAAATGTGGCATTCTGATCTTGACATGCAACCCAAACTGAAATTGTCATTTGTTGTTTTCAGTGCCTTCGTCCCAAAAAGATATTTGCATTAAATCCACTCTCTTTCCCTCTCTACGTCGTGGTCTTCTCTCTGTTATCCAGGTCTCTAGGCATTGTCATGTTGTTGACCACATTATTTTTCACAGTCATGATTTGTACATCTTGAGGAACCTTTCTAATTCTTGCACAGTATTGATCCCTGCTGAACTGTATTTCTTTTCCTTTCGCTTCTCCCACAGAAATAGTCTGCACTTTATATAATTAATATAATCCTTAATGTATATTGCCTGAGTTACCACATTAGCTTCTTTTCAAAAGTATTTCAGAAATTATGAAACACATTGGATAGCCTGATGCCATGAAAAGCACAGTAAAATGGAAAGAAAAAAAATTGTAGAAAGTTACAGAACAGAGGGATTTTGGAGCCCTAATCAATGAATCACAAAAAGCTAATATACAACTTTAGCAGGTAAGAGAAGGAATAATTGCTAAAATTAAGCAAATCCTTGTAAGGCTACCACTCAGTCTAGTCAGTAGACTGAACAGTTTTGGACCCCTCACTCGTTTGATACCAGGTATGGAAGTTCTTTCTTAGGAGATGAGGTTGAATAGGCTGGGCCTATACTCATGGAATTTAGAAGAATCAGAGGCAATCTTGTTGAAATAGACAAAATTCTTAGGTTAATTGATGATACAGATGTCAAAAAGTTGTTTTGCTTTGTGAGAAAGTCTAGAACCAAAGGTGTCGCATATTTAATACAGAGATAAGGAGGAATGTCTTCTGTCAGAGGTTAGTGAGTCTGTGGAATTTTTTGCCACAAAGGGCTGTCAAGGTTGACTAGATAAATACATTCAAGACTGAGATAAACAGAATTTTAATCAGTAAAGAAATCAAGAGTTATGGAGATAAAGCAGAAAAACAATGTTGAGGATTATCAGATCAGCTATAATCTCATTGAGTAGCACAGCAGACTCAATGGGCCAAATGGCCTACTTCTACAACAATGTGTTATAGTTTTATCACCTGATAATGTTATGATGCCAGCTAATATGACCAGTCAAGTCAAATCCTAGAGTAAAATCTGGCCTGATAGGTTTTTTAAGTTTAACATAGCAGGCTTTCACTGGACATAAGCACACAAGGCTGCAGAGTGGGTTTTCAAATAAAGGTTTATTCCACAAGAGAAACAAAATAATGGCAATCAAATACATTAGTTAAATATAACCAAAACACACAGCAAACCTGAAGTAACTGCCAGCCAGCTCAGATTCAGTCCCCTAAACTGAGGAGATTCTAAATGCCCTTTTTATATAGGTCAGCCACGGCCACCTGATTGGCCCAAGTTAGCAAACCCAATCAAGGATCTTGTAGTCATTGAGGTCCACCTGGTTCAATCACTACAAAGCCAAACTCCCATCTATTCCCCAACACTATGAAGAAATTTCCCTTCCTAATCAAATTTGTAGGTTAGACTTAACTGCTCAGTCTTAGCTCCAGTCCTGAGCTGTGTGGCCTTTTCTTTTAATTGTCATGCAATTGAAACCTTCAGCTTTCTCAGTCTTTTAATGATTGGCAGAGTACCACGAAACACTCCTGCTCTGGAACTTTCACAAGCTACAGCTTTCACTAAGATAGCTTATTTCCTAAATTCCTCTGAACAATCTCCTTTCTCCAGAAGAAACTGCATTTAATTCAGACTTTAGTCAGGTCCCCTTCAAACAGCTTGACAACTTTCTAATCTCTCATGTTTTTCTTTGGTAAAAATCAATCCGTGATTCCTCTTTGGTCAAAATCAATCCGTGATTCCTCTAAAGCCTAAAACAAATGAATTTTTAAAAAATATTTTCTCTGGCCTGTCACAAACACTCACAATGTTAACAAATTTCAGCGCTCCAGAAGCACATGTTAGTTTAAAATCAAGGTTCTAGAAAAAACTGCCCTAGTTAATTTTCAGACCAACGCCCACATGCAACTAGTTTAAAATCCAGAGAAAATGGGAACTGCAGATGCTGGTGAATCTGAGATAACAAAGTGTGGAGCTGGATGAACACAGCAAGCCAAGCAGCATCTTAGGAGCACAAAAGCTTTTGTGATCTTAGTTTAAAATCCAAACTTTTAAATCAGTGCATAAATAAACCTTTCATTACAAACAACAATATTTGTTTCTTTTGTCTGTGATTTGAGGTTATGTGAGTTCAGTCTCTATCTTTTTACCTCAGCATTGATGGTAAAACATTCAGCTGCCCTAGATACATCGGCTGGAACTTCTTGCGCATCTCTATTCAATTTTTCTGTTCACTTTTAAAACTTATTTCAACTCAAATGTTTATTCAGCCTTTTTAATCTCTCCTGTAACTGTTCTTTGTGGTCATAGTTATCATATTTGATTTGTAAAGAATGACCAATTTTTTAATCCAATGTATGAAACAAACAAATGGGCAATAAATAGGATTAGGAACTTGCGCAGGCTTGGTGGGCTGACGGGCCTGTTCCTGTGCTGTATTGTATTGTATGAATTCTTAGGATCTGTGAACATACCACTGGGGCTGTGACATGTATGTTAAAAGTAAGTTCAGCTTTCTGTTTGGATGTACAGACAGGCAGCGGATTTAATACTGAAGTGATATTGACCACATGAAAAGCAGTGGATTGAAACAATCATTTTCAATGATCCCTGCACATTATATCCCAGAATTACCGTGTTTTCATCTTTGGCTAACACAGGGAGAAGCTGGAGATCGTGGACTGGATGGCATCCCTGGAAAGCCTGGTGAAATGGTAAGAGCAAAAGTGTTACATGTGCTTAAGATTTATTTTGAATGTATGAACCAGTTCCTTCATACTGTGGTAGGGAATCTGCTGATAAATGCTGAACATTCTGTGTTTTTTTTTGCGGAACAGGGAGAAGGAGGGGTACCAGGTATGACAGGGCCCAGTGGACCAAAGGTAAGGGAGAGACTCTTAATATTCTCCTAAACATGAACAGGTTCATTCATATTTTTCATAACGTGACCACATATCCTCCTTATTGCTCCCAAATTTTCAAATAGTGTGAGTTTGAAAGCATTATTGAGGCTCCCACAGAATTGCCATGCCATCTTTAGAGTAATCCTGCCATCATAACTCCCAGATTCAATGTCTACAAAGTGGTGGATGGCTGATCTGAGACATTGTTGTGGCAAGATTCAGTCAGGGATCAGGCACTGGATGATGATTAAATGTTGATAGCTATCTCAGAAGAGTACACAGGGGGTCACTAAACCAACAGAGAAACAGGGCAAATACCAAAAAGTTTAGGAATTGTCAGTGTGTCTTCACTGTAGATTTTTTAAAGCTCATATCCCTTCAATACTTAGTCACCAATTAGCGACTGAACTGATTCAACCATGTAAATAATGATAATCAGAAAAGTACAACTATTAGAGTGGCAAATTGTAGCTCTGTCCTTATACTTACATGGGTCCAGTCATCTTTCGTTGCTAATACAGAACCACCCAGTAAATGTTAAGTAGCATAACTGCAGTCAAATGCAGAGTAGAGGTGAATTTTACCACCATCTTCTGTTCATGGGGTTGCAATAGCCGACTGGTATCATTGCCAGACAATTAATCCAAAGGCATTGATAATTTTGTGGGGACCAGGTTTGAATCCTGCCACATCAGATGGTGGAATTTGAATGCAATAAAACAAAAATCTGGAATTAAGAGCCAGATGGTAATCATGATGCTGCTGTTGAATGTTCAAAAAGCTCACCCGGTTCACTCATGTCTTTCAAGGAAGGAAACTGCCATCCTTACCAGGTCTGACCTACATGTGACTTCCAATGTTAACAATTGGAGATGGGTATTAAATGCTGGCCTAACCAGTGACACACACATCCCATGAATGAATAAAAGAGCTCCAAGTTTTGAAACTTTAATAACTCAATGACTGAAAAAATAATGAAGGCCTCCAGAGTTGTTTTACTTTATTATAGCATAGCTTTCTTTCATTTCCTGTCTGACATGGTTTATGTTTTGAAATCACAATTTAAACAATCATGTAGTGATATTTTTTCATATACACAACTTGATCATATTCTTTTTCAGGGAGAAACTGGTCTTCCTGGACACCCTGGGCTACCAGGTCCAAAGGGAATGAAAGGAGAGCAGGTATGTAGCTTTGTGGTTCAATCCTTTAACGACAGGATGCCACATGACTTAAGTGTACAGCATATGCTGTAAGCCAATTTCAGAACCTGCCATCTTCAGCTCTTCCACCACAAACTCCAAAAGCTCACCATCAACTCTCTTTTGGCCTCTGTGAAATCATTTCCATTGACCTTCACCCTCTGCTACCGAACACTCACTATCCCCACTTCTTTCACGTCAAGTCTCAAAGATGCCCGTGCTTTCCTGGCACCCTGGACGATGGATAAACTAATCCATGAAGTGAATGAGGAGTCTGTCAGCTATTTTAGGGTCCCTTTCTTAAACTAAAGTAAACACCCTGAGCAGAGCAGGCTGGAAATTCTCCAAAATTTACATGTATAGGCAAATATTTTTTCTCTAAGTTGTGAAAGCAAGAGGAATTTCAGGACCCCTCCTGGCTCTGCAGCATTCCTAAGAATTGTTGTCAGTTCCAATTTCCCCAACATAGTTGTCTTCTTCCGAACCAAGGCATTAGCTGTGGCTGAGTGCCAGCCAGGCAAACAGTTTGGGTGAGCTTGATCCACATGGATTGGGCGAGCTACCGCGAATGATTTTGGAAGCTCTGGAAAGTCTCTTGAAGTTTCAAAAGGGGGCCCAAGCCTGAACTTAGAGTAAGCCTTAATGTGACTGTTTTAGGCATTTATTATTTGCAGATCATAGAACATAGAACAATACAGCGCAGAACAGGCCCTTAGCCCTCGAAGTTATGCTGACCTGTGAACCAATCTAAGCCCATCCCCTACACTATCCCATCATCATCCATATGCTTATCCAAGTACTGTTTAAATGCCCCTAATGTGGCTGAGTTAATTACATTGGCAGGCAGGGCGTTCCACGCCCTTACCACTCTCTGAATAAAAAACCTGCTTCTGACATCTGTCTTAAATCTATCACCCCTCAATTTGTAGCTATGCCCCCTTGTACAAGCTGAAGTTTTCATCCTCGGAAAAAGACTCTCACTGTCCACCCTATCTAATCCTCTGATCATCTTGTATATCTCTATTAAATCCCCTCTTAGCCTCCTTCTCTCCAGTGAGAACAGACCCAAGTCCCTCAGCCTTTCTCCATAGGGCCTGCGCTCCAGACCAGGCAACATCTTGGTAAATCTCCTCTGCACCTTTTTCAATGCTTCCACATCCTTCCTGTAATGGTGCGACCAGAACTAGAACATAGAACATAGAACATAGAACAGTACAGCACAGAACAGGCCCTTCAGCCCACAATGTTGTGCCGACATGCCGACTGCATGCAATATTCCAAATGAGGCCGCACTAGCTTTTTGTACGGTTATATATTCCTTGCAATCGATATCTGATCTTTTCCAGCCTCAGAGAGTTAACTGCAACTTTACCCAGACTCATTAGGGCACAACAGGAGGTCATTTGGTCAGTCAAGTTCATACCAGCTCTCTGTAAACAAATCCAGATGTTCCCTGCTCTCCCTATCTAGCTCTGCAAGTTTATTTGGCTGCAATGCCATGTCAGTTCCTTTTTGAAATCATGGATAATTTCTGCTTCTTCTGACCCCATTGGCAAGTCACTACCACTAGCTGTGTAAAATAGTTCTGCTTCACATTGTCCCTGTATCACATCCCCAAAACCTGAAATGTCTTGTAGACATCTATCAAATTGGCTCTCAGCCTTCTTTATTTGTAAAAGAACAAGCCAGGCTTCTCCATCCTAACCTTGGAGCTAAATTCCTCCATCCCTTTCTTAAACTAAAGTGAACACCCTGAGCAGTTGATGGAAAGTCAGGCAGAGACATATTATGATACTATAGGTATAGTCACAGTTGAATGTAGTTACCCTTTATATAGGTTTCAAACACTGATGCATTACACTGTGCTTTGACAGGGAGAACCAGGGAGACAAGGTTTGGTTGGTCCAAAATCAGAAAAGGGTGAAAAAGGTGACAAGGTAAGCAACATGTCATTGAGGTGAACTTTGAAATGTACTGGATCTTTCTGCATTTACAATCAATTCCTTTATTTTGTGTCTTAGGGATCTATTGGACCTCCTGGCTCTCCAGGCCTACCAGGGACGGTGAGTAAGATAAAACAATAAAATAAAATTCTGTATTTGTATGAATAAATGTTTCACTTCAGTGTTGATAAGGCTTCAAGTCATTCAAAACCTCAGGGGTAGTTGTATTTACCTATTATACACATCAGTTTATATCTCAGAGCAAGAAATTTCTGTGCAAAACATAAGCTCTTTACAATACTTTAAGATGTCAATTCAGGACCAACTCAGGCTTAACTAATCAAGTCCTCGGAGCATAGATCAGTTACCAGTCAAACTTAAACAAATACTGAACAGTTGAACCACTGAACATTCCACTCTTCTTTTTGCAAGTCATCCCAGTCCAGGTATGGGTCTTGTGTTTAAGGTTGTGAGCCACGGTCAACAGTAAAATCATTTTTTGGCAGTGTTTGTAAAGGATCTCGAACCTCAAGGGACATCTGTGGAGAATCTTTGAAGAAAACGTATTTTATTTTTAAGCATACATGAAGAAGACATGAGGGAATCACCCCATGTATTTCTCCCTCAGTCATATGGCTTTTGAAGTTGAAAATGGCAGGCTGGTACAAGAGACTGCAGGATGACAAGGTGTCCACAGACTTTGGAAATCAAACAGTGAGTTGCTTGCCGTGGAACGCAGGGTTCTGAGCTGCGCTCATAGGCCCTGTAATTTTATGGCCAGTTAAGTGAACTGATCGAGATAACTTGATGGTGACTAAATTTAGTGTTGGTCACGCCACTGAAGTTCAAGGGTGGATGGTTAAGCTCTGTTTTATTGGAGATTGCCATTCCCCGCCATTTGTGTGTCACAAACGTTACTTGCCACTGATCAGCTCAAGCCTGAATGTTGTCCAGGTCCTACTGCAAATGATCCCAGACTGCTTCAATTTCAGAGAAATGATGAAAGGCACGGAACATTGCACAATCATTAATAGGCACCCCTAATTCTGATGGTGTAATAGAGGGAAAGCAATTAATGAAGTGGGTGAATGTGGTTGGGCCCAGGACAAAACCCAGAGGAACTCTTACATAGATCTGGGTTCAGATCTATGTAAGAGCAATCCAATCTAAAATAAGTGGAGATATCTATACTCGTGAAGATGGTATCCAAATAAAAAGAATGGGAGAAGATTATATAATGAAGAGAGTCAGTCAAGGATCTACATCTCCAGCTATGAAACAAGTGATTCATAAATGTAACTTCTGTAGGAGATCATATGATGTGTAGACTCAGACAGGATGGTGAGTCTTGGAATTCTTCCTCAGGAGGCAGTGGAAGCAGAGACCTTTAATATTTTTGAGGCAGTGGTGAATGGATTCTTGATAAGCAAGGGGTGAAGGCTAGTTAACAATAGGCAGTAGTGTAATCAGATCAGCCACAAACTTACAGAATGCCAGAAAGGGCTTAAGGAAGAGAACGGACTACTCCATCTCCTAAATCACACTTTCATATGTTTGTGCAAATGGAACCATATCCTGGCATATGGTTTGGATACTTCCAAAGCAATCATATGAATGACACCTGTTGGAACAGAATATTTGGGAGGCATATAATGAGAACAAGAAAGTTGTACCAGAAAAGGTCAATATGGCAATTTAGTCCCTTCCATCAAAAACCAAAAGAACTGCGGATGTTGTAAATCAGGAACAAAAGCAAAGTTGCTGGAAAAGCTCAGTAGGACTGGCAGCATCTGTGGAGGAGAAACAGAGTTAACATTGCGCGTCCGGTGATCCTTCCTGAGAACCATTCTGACAAAGGGTCACTGGACCTGAAACATTAACTCCTTCACAAATGCTACCAGATCTATGTTTGATACTAACCCTTAACATGGTTTAACATCCCAATGGTTTTAATTTATTTTCTCTCCATTTTTTACAGTCAACTGAAGGTTTTCCTGTGCCTGGGATACCGGTAGGTATATAATAAGCATTGATAGTTTTCTAATTGCACCAGTTGATGATAGTGTTCCCCTTTACCTGTGGGGAAGGGGTTACAAGGCACATCAATGTGGGCATGCCCTATGTGCATGTGCATCTCAAGATATCACTTAATAATAACTGAAAGAGCTGCAGATGCTGGAAATCAGAAACAAAAGTAGAAAAGCCCAGCAGGTCTGGCAGCATTCACGCAAGGAAATCAGAGTTGGCATTTCGGAACAAGTGACCTTTCCTCCACAGATGCTGCCAGACCTGCTGGGCTTTTCCAGCAACCTTGTTTTAGTTCATGATTGCTAATGACTTCAGCTCTTTCTTTGTATTGTCTTTAGGGTTTGGATGGGGAGAAAGGAGAGAAGGGAAGTGCAGGAGAACCAGGAGAACCTGTAAGTATGAGCCCTCTGTACTAAGCACCTTTATTTAAAGCACTGTTGAGGAGATTGTGTCACTTTGGGGACTCCTTTGCTCAAGGAGGACAATCATGGGAGCTGTGATTAGAGTGGATAAAACATTAACTGGAGGCAACATCTGTCTTATCAGGTGGGCATTAAAAATTCCAAGGTGCTATCTCACTGCACGGCTAGAATGGTTACTGTGGTGGCCACGTAACACCCTCAGTCAAAATGACAAACATCAGATTATCTTTCCACTATGGTATTGCAGTTTGTGGGAGCTTCCTGTGAATAGCTTGGTTTCCAGATTTCCAACTTTACAATAGTCACTGCATTCCTAAAGTGCCATATTAGCTGTCATAGCAGGTGCTAAATAAATACAACCCTTAAGTAATCCTAATTATCCAGTGTGAAACAGACCCAGCCTCCCCCATCAAGTTGACTTTGTGGGAGGTGCACAGGGGACTTGGTTGGTGGGTTTCATTGAGCCGTTTCCGTTTTGTTGAGACCAAAAGGCCTCCCAACAATTCTGTGTGTGCTGGCTTCTGAATGGTGACACTGCAGTCCACCGCACTGTTCAAGTAGTAAGATGGAGGCCCAGCTTCAGATCCTGCCTGCTCAACAGGTGTGTAATAGCCTCTCAGAATGGGTTGGTTCAAAAATATCTTTTTTGAACTGTGTTTTGCGCTGTGTCTTATCATGTCTGTAACAAGTGAAATTTTCATTTTAGGGTTCCCATGGATCACCAGGTGCAAGTGGACCGCAGGGACCTCCGGGCCAAATGGTAACAATCACTTGTTGGTTTGACTTGATGGGATGTGAGCATGATCAGAAAGTCCTGTTTTAGTTGCCCATCCCTAAAGGAGGCTTGGCAAATTGCTGATGTGCATCTTATGTGGTGTACACTGTTACACTTCCTCTTATGGTGATGCACAATTGTATGTTTAAAATGGTGAATGGAATGCAAAAGAGGCTTCATTGTCCCGGATAGTGCTGAGTGTCTTGAGTTGATTTAACTGCAATCTGTGTTTGGGCCTCCTTGATGTTGGTGTTGTGCACAAGGAAAGTGATGAGGCATCTTTTGTTTTCTCATTTAGGTCAAATAACTGCTCCCTCATCCCAAATTCCAGAAATGGATGCCCTGTACTGACAACAAGGCACACTTAGGCGAGTGTAATGCATGAAACTAACTATTCCTTTCATTCTCAGGGTCAGCAGGGTGAACAAGGTCGACCTGGAATCTCTGGAGCAAAAGGTGAAATGGTAAGTTGCCCTCTTTCAGCTGAGAGAGATCTCACTGATAATGGGAACTGCAGATGCTGAAGAATCCAAGATAACAAAGTGTGGAGCTGGATGAACACAGCAGGCCAAGCAGCATCTCAGGAGCACAAAAGCTGACGTTTCGGGCCTAGACCCTTCATCAGAGATCGGTCTAGGCCCGAAACGTCAGCTTTTGTGCTCCTGAGATGCTGCTGGGCCTGCTGTGTTCATCCATCCAGCCTCACACTTTATCTCAATAATCACTGCCAGACCACAGACCCCACTGAGTGCCCCTCAGAAATCTTAGCAGCTACCCTCAATGCTTGTAGTCTCGCCCTCAAGAGCTGGTGGGGCCCTATTCCCAACTAATTAGAGTTGTACCTGTGTCTGAATTTTTTTTTAATTTCTTAGGGTATTCCTGGAAGACCAGGACCACCAGGGTCACGTGGCGTGCCAGGAAATGTGGTGAGTACATCATGATTTTGGGGTCTTGGTTTGAGTGAGAAAATTAAGTGGTAAATCTAATATGATTTCATTACAGGGAATCCCAGGAGATCCTGGCCCTCCAGGCAAGGATGGTCCCAAAGGTGAGACGGTAAGTAAGACTTGGTTTGACTGAGTCATCATGCTTCAGGCAAAATTACTGTGCCCTGCCTAACATTCCTCATGCCTCTATGTGATAGGGAGCGCCTGGTGCAGATGGTGAACCAGGATCACCAGGAATTCCAGGTGACACAGGACCAGCTGGAATTCCTGGATTGCCAGGAGAAGGTAAAACTGGTAAACCGGTAAGTCATTAAACCACTATGAGATTGAGAGGCTGGAGGAATTAATAAGACACTCATTTGTGATTATTATGTTACAGGGTCAACCTGGTACACCTGGCTTAGTAGGCCCACAAGGAGCAAAGGTGAGTTCATTAACACCTATTAACGACAGCCCACAAGATTAAAATTCAAGACACAAAGCATTTTTCCAGCATCATTGCTGATGCTTTTATTCATTGTCAACAAATCAGAACAGAAGATAATGAAGTCTTCAAAACATGCAGGGCAGTCAGTCTGCTTGGCTTAAAGAGATAGCAGGATGTTTCATGCAGTAGTTGACTTTAATACTCCGTTGGTCCAAATGTGGCTTTTGCAATGTCTGAAGGAGATTAACGACTTCTTCTCGATCGGCGTCCACGCCTCCTCCTTCTTCTACGTCGTCTTCCGCTGCGTCTTCTGCCTTGTCCATAGCTTCTTCTAGAGCGGCTTCTTGCCATAGTGGTACTTTGGCCTGTCTCCAACTACTGCTACCGGTTCAGAAATGTTGTCGTTTTATATAGGTTGTAACTTCCCCTCAGCACCCATTATGATGCGTACAGGTACATGACCCCCATTGTGAATCATACAAGCATTAAAAGTGTTATATCCTTACATGGTATTAATGATCATATTGATGTACATACACATATCCTGTCCTTGTTTGGTCTTGATGTGCATACCAACTTATATATCTCTCAATTTAATAGACATGATACCTTATTTAGTATTTTTATGACCATTTAAATTAATTTTCAGTTTGAATGTTACCATGGTGGTTGTATGTGATTGCGTAAAAACAGACAGCAGCAGAGGCAGTTTTACTTCTGCAGTACAACACAATTCAAAATTAGAAAGGTGGCCCTTGAGTTTTGAGGTATAGCCAATGTACTGTTTACAGGAACAGCAAAAACTTGCTTGAGAACTGCAGCTCAGATGGAATCCTAAGTGAAGCAAAGGAAATATAGTAATGCAGATCCAAGATATAAGCCATGGGAAGCAACCCTGTAGCTGGAGTCAAAGCACACGGCAGGAGTGCTTGACTAAAATAGAAACTAGGATGAATGCTTGACTAAAATAGAAACTAGGATGAATGTCCAATTGAAGAAAGCAGCCAAGCCAATGCAGCAAGGGAGGAGACCTGGATGAATGTCCAATTGAAGAAAGTAGCCAAGTCAATGCAGCAAGGGAGGAGACCTGAATTGTGTAAATAGGAGCTGGATCTAAAGTGCTTCTGAATGGAATTGGACCAGAAAAGGTCTTAATCAGAGCCATATGAAAATATGAGTACCGTATATAATAAAATATTGGATCAGATTCATTTTCTATAGGCATTATGTGAAGCAAGCAGAAGGCCCTATATTGTATAAATATAAATCTGGTATCTCTCTCAGGTTAGGATTTTGAAAAGTTTCCACCAGGCTGTTATAATGCCAGGAACTCAGGGATCTGAAATGATTGTGTAATCATTAGCAAGCATCCTCACTTCTCACCTGATGAAAGAAAGTCTTTGATGAAGCAGTTGAAGATAGTTGGGCATATATAGAATTTAAGCACCCTTAAAATCAAGATCATTTACAAAAAACATTTGTGAGGAATTGCCCTTGGAGTACCCTATCCAATCTGGATACATGTAGAACCGACCACAATTCTAGTTGACAACTGTGAGTTAAAACACAAGCCTAGGGATACAGGGCATCAGAGCTCTTGCAGACCAGAGATGCATAAGGGAAAGAAATTACTCTGAGACAAGCAGGTGTGAAAAGGGAGACTAGAGAAAATGGAACTATCTTGAACTATTCAATGGAGGCATCTTCCATTTTCTCTAGCCTCCCTTTTCACACCTGCTTGTCTCAGTATTTCCACTGTGGGATGCCAGGAATGCAAAGGAACTTTGCTGGCTTTTGCTGTTCCCCCATAAATTCAAGCTGCAAGTCAATGTCATATTAAGTGGACAGTGTCTGTTTAAGCATGACAGTTAACAAGGATAGTTGTCAGAATATTGTAAAGTAAAAGGCGAGTATAAATATCCTGGCATATATCTCTTCATGGGACTCTTCAGTAAACAGTCTTAAATGTCTATGTGAACAGTCTCAAATCTACACTAGCTGCCAGGTTCTAAAACATGCTTGCAAGGATTTGCTATACCCTATCCAGATTCCTAAAACTATTTGCACTGTTTGTCTGAAAGGACTGGTAACACCAGTTTGCCAAGACTGAAACAGATTGTTCCTCAGTCTTGGAAAGTGAATGTTGAATCAGGATGTGCAGTCTCCCATTTGGGCTTCTCCTGTCATCGAGGGCAGGTTCTAGTCTTTTGGTCATGTCACAGAGGTGATACTCTGGGTCTGGTCAACTTGATGATACTCACCACAAAGTACAAGGAGCTGGAGATGCTGTACATCAAAGTTGTTCTCTTGAGATTTTGAACAAAATGCAAAATCAGAGAGAGCTGGGGTTTCAGGTTGCCCCTTTTATCCTTCTCTTCCCATATTTATGTCTAATACTAGCATCAGAGGGAGGAAGATTCAATATGGTGACTCCTTTCCATTTCTGGAGGTCACAGAACATAGTTTTGATTCCTTAGCTCTCAAGTGCTGTGCTTGATACTGTGTCTTTGGCATTCTACTGAGGGAGGTGCACCTGCTATCAAAGCAGGTTCACTGGAGGTGTTAACACCTGTTCATTCTGAAACAATGTGGGTAACACCGGACCAGGCAGCTCCAGGTCTATCTCGTTTCCATGGGATAGTAATTATTCAAGGCCTGGCTGCATGAAGCCTGTTCACTGCATCTCTGCCGTTTGCAACTTGCAGAGTCCAGCTAGGTTTAAAATTTGCTTCCACATTTCAAAATTTGGATGTAATGGGCAAGAGCATAGATGTGCCATTGGTTAAAGTTTACTTGCAGAGTGAACATGTTATAGGATGTAGCCCCAAGCTTTCCAATGTCAGAGACAGGCACTTTATTGGGCAATGATTAGGCTGGTAGTATGCTATCTCTACCACATTGAAAAACAGTAGTCAAAAGAAGCTGGAAGGGCTGGAGAAAGTCAGCTGCAAGAAGGATAAAAAGCAAGAATTGAAAGAAGGTTCAAAGACACAGAGAGCTCATTATAACTCATGACATTTGGAAGAGCTGAAGAAGGGCCACTTAAAGTAGCAGGAAGGTCTAGATCCAAGAGATATTTGTAAGCTGAGCAGAGGACACTGAAACCCCAAGCCTTGGGGTGGCTCAGGAAAGGTCATTTGAATTAAACAGGATCAGCAAAAGCAGTAATGGCTAGGACTGAACCCCAACACACTGACGTATATGTCAGCAGTTGATCTTGAGCAGAGGCACAGAGAAAGAACATGGATTGATAATTGCAAGGTTAGACTTTTCCAACCTGTCTCTCTATTGCTGTCATTCCTCAGTGTCCAGTCAAAAAAAAAGGTGAACTGAAGAAACAACCATTCACCAGGAACACAAATTCTACCAACTTTGCCACTGCTCAGGGCACCAGACAACAATGCAACAGCACTGGTTTCAGATTTCAAGTCTAACATCTCTAGGACTTTAAGGACTTTTAAACTGCTCATCCTTCCAAACGCATTAATGATGATGATTTATTTATTTATTGTCACTTGTACTCTACAATGAAAGAAAAACCATCTTCTTTCCCTTGCCTCCACTATGAGTCCTGAGCCATGAGCTAGCTGACCAACAAAACCCATGCCACCACCTGTGCAAGACCCACCAACTTCAGAGTTGCCACTCTTCCAATGCCATCTATTTGTCGTCAAGTCTGGCCTACTTTTCCATGGTCATCTTCTTGATGTGTGTATCATTTCTGTGTTTGATGTTGCATTATTTCTCTCAACAGTAGGAGGTAATAAAATTATTTCTTTCACTCAAGAAAACAATGGTAACTGAACAGTGATTTCGTAGAAATGGAACTTGAGTGTCCTGGAGTGTTTGCGCGCTGTAGAAGGCGTCTCACATTTTTCTGCCAGACCTTAATTCCATAACCTTGTGTACATTTCTCCTTCGTTTGCTTATCTGATCCTCCTTAATTGAAGCAGCATTCATTATCTTAGGTATTATTAGCAAGATTCAAATTCCAAATATTCTTGGTCAAGATGCCTGTGCAATTGATCAGTGGTTAACATTTTTATGGCCCATTTTGTCCTCCCTTTTCAGTAGAAATATCAAGTTTAAATCATTTAGGTTCTCCGATCCTTTCAGCTGTAGGTAATATCTGCTGCAGAAGTTTATCAGGAAACTTTTGTTGAGACAGGCATGGATTCAGTTTGATACCTCACATGATCAATTATCCCACTAAAAATGAAATTCCATGTTCAAATATGAGGAGTGATTGGACAGTTGAGATGCCAGCCCCTGTGGAAAGCAGGAATGACAGCAATGGAATGAAATAATATAAAAATGAAAAGGGTCAGTGTGGTGAGTTATTCAATTCCAAGTCTTGATATGGATTGTTTATTCTTAAGCATCTATTTTTTGCAGGGTGATCCAGGAGATCCTGGTATACCAGGGTTACCAGGAGACAGAGGCCCTCCAGGTGAAGGGAACCCAGGCCCACCAGTAAGTTATTTCAATACATTGTCAAAAATAATCTCTAAACCACATTAAAGCAGAATTGTGTAGTTTTAAGGTGAGAGGTAAAAGATTTAAATAGGACGTGAAGGGCAATCTTTGAATACCGAGAGTGGTACTAGTATGGAATGAGCTGCCAGAGGAAATTGTACTGGGAAATCTGGTTGGCATGGGTCCATTGGGCGGAAGGGTCTGTTTCTGTGCTCTTTGCGTCTATGACTCTAAGCCATATTGTTCCTGAATTTGTAGGGTAATAAATCCTTCAGTTATATGAAGTGTTGCATCTCCATACCCTTGTTCCTATTCTCAACAAGCAAGTGTGATAAAAGTAAGAGGATTTGATCTGCCTCAACTCAATTCCACAGCAAGACTGTAGCACAAAATTCCTTTTGAGTCTACACTTCTCTGAACTCAACCTGTTCCCAGGTGTTATTACCAATGCACGGCAAAAACCCTTTTCTTTTTGACTCTGGCAATTGAAATATTCACTGGATGAATTTGTCAGTACTCAGCCAAGCAAGTCATAATATTCAGCAGTCAGTACTCCCAGTCTTGACTGGAGCAATAGAACAGAGTACACTGTGATTATCTCTACTGACCTGCAGGAAGCTATGACTTCCTGGATCAGTTATGTAGTTTATAGTCATTGAAAACTCACTCATCTTCTGGCAGATCCTGAGATCTGCAGCTGTGGTTCATTTTTTGTTTTCACATATGTTAGCAAACAAATGATCCAGGAACTGTTAACTTAGACCGTTGCTTTACGGCTGGTTGCAAATATGTTGTAGTTTCTAAGAGCAGTGTCAGTTATTGGTCCATGGCTGTTTTATTGGAACCTCACAGCTGTTGGAACAAAACAAAGAGCTGAGACCTACTTTACTGGGTGCCCATACCTTTCATTCCTGGACTTTAGAACTGAGAATCCTAGAATCTCAGAATTCAAGAATTGTTAGATAATTAAGTACTGCACTCCACCCAGTTTTCTTTTTACCATTTTTGTGTGATACAATGATGGCTGAGTTGTTGAATATCAATGACAATCAATCTCATAAACTGGCTGCAACAGATACATACCATTTATGTCCGGGCAATGACAATGTGTATATATTTTAACAAGCGGGCCTAAAGCCTGCAAATATTAATTTGTTGCCTTTCTGATGAATCTATATTAAGTATCCAAAGCCCAAAAAATATTAAAGATGTACTTTACGGTGTTCCAGCTTGGAATAATTCCCTGACATTCGGAACTCAGCATTGTACACTTTATACGTTTGCTAAGTAATTCCATAACTAACTATTGTACTCCAGGAAATTACACATGCTTCTAAATCTTTATGAACTATAAATCTTTCATGGTGATCTGTAGTAATGATATCCACTACCTCTTGTAAATCAATCATCTTAATCACATTTTCTTAACGCTGCAGAGTACAAACATCCATACCTTGTGTATTGATTTATGCAATAGATTTAATGTTGATGTATTTTCCAATTCACATCAACGATTGAACTTTATAGTATAAATCTAGAGAAAGAGTCTGGGTGGTTCCTGGAATTAAGCAGACATGGATTTACTAATGTAAACTCACTGGACAATGAGCCCCTCTTCAGTTATCGACCACATTGACACAATACGAAGTTGTCTGGCTTTGTAGCAGACAGCTTTACATACAAAAAGATTACGTTGGGAATTCATGCATTTACTGGGAGACCCATCATTATATTCCTTTCAAATAAAGATCACTTTCTTCTTAAATTCCTTCATTGAAGTTGCCTCCCAGTGTATCCCTGGTTCCTGAAATTTACTGCGTGAAGGAAGAGTTAAGTCCTCAA
This sequence comes from Stegostoma tigrinum, assembly GCF_030684315.1. NCBI lineage: Eukaryota > Metazoa > Chordata > Chondrichthyes > Orectolobiformes > Stegostomatidae > Stegostoma > Stegostoma tigrinum. The sequence continues at coordinate 106,153,595 of NC_081358.1, read as the reverse complement.
TCCTTTTACTTTGGCAACGTACTTTTCTTTCTTACACAGTGCAGACTCTGTTGGACCTAATAGTCTACATTCCAGAGTATTGAATGAGATAGTAGAAACTGCAGATGGTGGAGAATCTGAGAATACAAGATGTAGAGCTGGATGAACACAGCAGGCCAAGCAGCATCAGAGGAGCAGGAAAGCTGACTTTTTGGGCCTGGACCCTTCATCAGAAATAGGGGAGGGGAAGGGGGTTCTGAAATAAATAGGGAGAGAGGGGGAGGCAGATAGAAGATGGATAGAGCAGAAGATAAGTGGAGAGGAGACAGACAAGTCAAACAGGTGGGAATGGAGCCAGTAAAGGTGAGTGTAGATGGGGAGGTAGGGAGGGGATAGGTCAGTCCGGGGAGGACGGACAGGCCAAGGTGGCGGGATGAGGTTAGTAGGAAGGAGATGGGGTGTGGCTTGAGGTGGGAGGAGGGAACAGGTAAGAGGAGGAACAGGTTAGGGAGGTGGGGACGAGCTGGGCTGGTTTTGGGTGCAGTGGGGGAGGGGAGATTTTGAAGCTTGTGAAGTTTAGAGATTGCCAATGCAATGGCAGTTACCTTTGAAAATTCCATAGATTATGCAATGATTCCTGCACATTGGAAGCAAATGTTACCTCATTATTTAAGACAGGACCAAGAGAGTAAGTCCCAGCAAATACTAGGATCTATCATAAAGGATGGGATAAGTAGACACTTAAAAGAAAATAATCTGATTTTGCATTGTCAGCTTGGATTTGCAAATAGAAAATCATGTTTGGCAAACTTATTGGAGCTTTCTTCAGCATATTTCCAAAAAAGATTGATCAATGGATGAAGTGTATTTCAATTTTCAGAAAGTTCTTCAGAAGGTTGTTTTGCAAAATTAAAGGTGATGGTTCAGAAGGTAATCTACTTGCATGAATCAAGGATTGGAAAACAGAAATAAAGAGTAAGAATAAATAGGTCATTCCATTTTAGCGGACTGTGACTAGTGAGGAATCGCAAGGGTCTCAGCTGTTCATTATATATATATATATATCATAATTTAGACATGGCAATGAACTGTAATATATCTGATTATGCAGATGATACAAAGGAATCTGGATTTTGAGGATGGCGTAAAATATCAGGAGGATTTAATGACTGGGCAAAACATGGCAATGGAATATAACAGAAAAAAGAGAGGTTATCCACTTTGGTAGTAGATACAGATATGCGAGGTATTTCTTAAATGATGAGAAATTGAAAAGTGTAGACCGATAACACAAATTGAATGTCCTTGACAATAAGTCATTGAAAACTAACATGCAGATGCAACAAGTTATACAAAAGGCCAATGGAATATTGGTGATGGAGATAATGGGAACTGCAGATGCTGGAGAATCCAAGATAATAAAATGTGAGGCTGGATGAACACAGCAGGCCAAGCAGCATCTCAGGAGCACAAAAGCTGACGTTTCAGGCCTAGACCCTTCATCAGAGAGGGGGATGGGGTGAGGGTTCTGGAATAAATAGGGAGAGAGGGGGAGGTGGACCGAAGATGGAGAGAAAAGAAGATAGGTGGAGAGAGCAGAGGTGGGGAGGTAGGGAGGGGATAGGTCAGTCCAGGGAAGACGGACAGGTCAAGGAGGTAGGATGAGGTTAGGAGGTGGATGGGGGTGCTGTTTGGGGTGGGAGGAAGGGATGGGTGAGAGGAAGAACAGGTTAGGGAGGCAGAGACAGGTTGGACTGGTTTTGGGATGCAGTGGGGGGAGGGTACAAACTGGGCTGGTTTTGGGATGCGGTGGGGGAAGGGGAGATTTTGAAACTGGTGAAGTCCACATTGATACCATTAGGCTGCAGGGTTCCCAGGCGGAATATGAGTTGCTGTTCCTGCAACCTTCGGGTGGCATCATTGTGGCAGTGCAGGAGGCCCATGATGGACATGTCATCTAAAGAATGGGAGGGGGAGTGGAAATGGTTTGCGACTGGGAGGTGCAGTTGTTTGTTGCAAACTGAGCGGAGGTGTTCTGCAAAGCGGTCCCCAAGCCTCCGCTTGGTTTCCCCAATGTAGAGGAAGCCACACCGGGTACAGTGGATGCAGTATACCACATTGGCAGATGTGCAGGTGAACCTCTGCTTAATGTGGAATGTCATCTTGGGGCCTGGGATAGGGGTGAGGGAGGAGGTGTGGGGGCAAGTGTAGCATTTCCTGCGGTTGCAGGGGAAGGTGCCAGGTGTGGTGAGGTTGGAGGGCAGTGTGGAGCGAACAAAGGAGTCACTGAGAGAGTGGTCTCTCCGGAAAGCAGACAGGGGTGGGGATGGAAAAATGTCTTGGGTGGTGGGGTCGGATTGTAGTTGGCGGAAGTGTCGGAGGATGATGCGTTGTATCCGGAGGTTGGTGGGGTGGTGTGTGAGAACGAGGGGGATCCTCTTTGGGCAGTTGTGGCGGGGGCGGGGTGTGAGGGATGTGTTGCGGGAAATATTGGAGACGCGGTCAAGGGCGTTCTCGATCACTGTCGGGGGAAAGTTGCGGTCCTTGAAGAACTTGGACATCTGGGATGTGCGGGAGTGGAATGTCTTATCGTGGGAGCAGATGCGGCGGAGGCGGAGGAATTGGGAATAGGAGATGGAATTTTTGCAAGAGGGTGGGTGGGAGGAGGTGTATTCTAGGTAGCTGTGGGAGTCGGTGGGCTTGAAATGGACATCAGTTACAAGCTGGTTGCCTGAGATGGAGACTGAGAGGTCCAGGAAGGTGAGGAATGTGCTGGAGATGGCCCAGGTGAACTGAAGGTTGAGGCGGAAGGTGTTGGTGAAGTGGATGAACTGTTCAAGCTCCTCTGGGGAGCAAGAGGCGGCGCCGATACAGTCATCAATGTACCGGAGGAAGAGGTGGGGTTTGGGGCCTATGTAGGTGCGGAAGAGGGACTGTTCCACGTAACCTACAAAGAGGCAGGCATGGCTGGGGCCCATGCGGGTGCCCATGGCCACCCACTTAGTCTGTAGGAAGTGGGAGGAGTCAAAAGAGAAGTTGTTGAGGGTGAGGACGAGTTCGGCTAGGCGGATCAGGGTGTCGGTGGAGGGGGACTGGTCGGGCCTGCGGGACAGGAAGAAGCAGAGGGCCTTGAGGCCATCTGCATGCGGAATGCAGGTGTATAGAGACTGGATGTCCATGGTGAAGATGAGGTGTTGGGGGCGAGGGAATTGGAAGTCCTGGAGGAGGTGGAGGGCGTGGGTGGTGTCACGGACGTAGGTAGGGAGTTCCTGGACCGAAGGGGAGAAAATGGAGTCCAGATAGGTGGAGATGAGTTCGGTGGGGCAGGAGCAGGCTGAGACGATGGGTCGACCAGGGCAGGCAGGTTTGTGGATTTTGGGAAGGAGATAGAAACGGGCCGTGCGGGGTTGGGGAACAATGAGGTTGGAGGCTGTGGGTGGGAGGTCCCCTGAGGTGATGGGGTCATGAATGGTGTTGGAGATGATGGTTTGGTGCTCGGGTGTGGGGTCATGATCGAGGGGGTAGTATGGCGCACTGACCTCTACATCGCCGAGGCCAGGCGCCAACTCTCCGACACCACCTCCTACCGCCCCCTCGATCATGTCCCTCTTCCGCACCTACACAGGCCCCAAACCCCACCTCTTCCTCCGGTACATTGATGACTGTATCGGCGCTGCCTCTTGCTCCCCAGAGGAGTTCGAAAAGTCATGCACTTCACCAACACCTTCCACCCCAACCTTCAGTTCACCTGGGCCATCTCCAGCACATCCCTCACCTTCCTGGACCTCTCAGTCTCCATCTCAGGCAACCAGCTTGTAACTGATGTCCATTTCAAGCCCACCGACTCCCACAGCTACCTAGAATACACCTCCTCCCACCCACCCTCCTGCAAAAATTCCATCCCCTATTCCCAATTCCTCCACCTCCGCCACATCTGCTCCCACGATAAGACATTCCACTCCCGCACATCCCAGATGTCCAAGTTCTTCAAGGACCGCAACTTTCCCCCCACAGTGATCGAGAACGCCCTTGACCGCGTCTCCCGTATTTCCCGCAACACATCCCTCACACCCCGCCCCCGCCACAAAAGCCCAAAGAGGATCCCCCTCGTTCTCACACACCACCCCACCAACCTCCGGATACCACGCATCATCCTCCGACACTTCCGCCATCTACAATCCGACCCCACCACCCAAGACATTTTTCAATCCTCACCTCTGTCTGCTTTCCGGAGAGACCACTCTCTCCGTGACTCCCTTGTTCGCTCCACACTGCCCTTCAACCCCACCACACCCGGCACCTTCCCCTGCAACCGCAGGAAATGCTACACTTGCCCCCACACCTCCTCCCTCACCCCTATCTTAGGCCCCAAGATGACATTCCACATTAAGCAGAGGTTCACCTGCACATCTGCCAATGTGGTATACTGCATGCACTGTACCCGGTGTGGCTTCCTCTACATTGGGGAAACCAAGCGGAGGCTTGGGGACCGTTTTGCAGAACGCCTCTGCTCAGTTCGCAACAAACAACTGCACCTCCCAGTTGCAAACCATTTCCACTCCCCCTCCCATTCTTTCGATGACATGTCCATCATGGGCCTCCTGCAGTGCCACAATGATGCCACCCGAAGGTTGCAGGAACAGCAACTCATTTTCCGCCTGGTAACCCTGCAGCCTAATGGTATCAATGTGGACTTCACCAGTTTCAAAATCTCCCCTTCCCCCACCGCATCCCAAAACCAGCCCAGTTTGTCCCCTCCCCCCACTGCACCACACAACCAGCCCAGCTCTTCCCCTCCACCCACTGCATCCCAAAACCAGTCCAACCTGTCTCTGCCTCCCTAACCTGTTCTTCCTCTCACCCATCCCTTCCTCCCACCCCAAGCCACACCCCCATCTACCTACTAACCTCATCCCACCTCCTTGACCTGTCCGTCTTCCCTGGACTGACCTATCCCCTCCCTACCTCCCCACCTATACTCTCTCCACCTATCTTCTTTCCTTTCCATCTTCGATCCGCCTCCCCCTCTCTCCCTATTTATTCCAGAACCCTCACCCCATCCCCCTCTCTGATGAAGGGTCTAGGCCCGAAACGTCAGCTTTTGTGCTCCTGAGATGCTGCTTGGCCTGCTGTGTTCATCCAGCCTCACATTTTATTATCACGGAATATTGGTCTTTCATGATAGAGAATTTGAGTACAAGGATAATAGAGGAGTCTTGCTTCAGATGAGGTTAGACTGCACCTGGAGTACTGCATGTAGTTTTGGTTTTTTTTCTCATTAAATATATGATTGCCACAGAGAAAGAGCAGTAAAAATTCACTAGCCTTGTTCCCAGGGTGATGCATTGGCCCTTTGAAGAGAGATTGAACAAACTAGGGCCTGAATTCTCTCGAGCTTCAAAGAATGAGAGGTGATCAAATTCAAACCTACGAAATACTTAAAGGGGACGCACAGGGTTAGATGCAGGTAAGTTATTTCCCCTGGCTGGAGAGTCTAGAACCAAGGGTCAAAATTTCAAATGAAGGATTGTTCATGTAGGACTGAGAGTGGGACTTTATTTTAACTCAGAAGGCAGTGAATCCTTGGGAGTCTGTACCCCACAGAGCTGTGGAAGCTCAGTCTTTAATTGAATTTAAAGTAGAAGTTGATAAATATGTGATTAGTAATTACAATGGGGTTATGGGAATAATGTTGATAAAATACATTGAAATTGTTTGATCAGCCATGATTCTCACTAATGGTAGAGCAGGCTCAATGGTCTGAATGGCCTATTGTTGTTCCGGTGTTCGTTCTGGAATACTTCCTCATTCTTAATGTCACGAGAATATAATCAAGCAGAAATCGGTAATGCATATTTCTTCCTTGAAATAAAAACGATAATATTGTGATTATTTCTCTCTTGTCTAGGGTGCTGCAGGACACCACGGAGAAAGGGGCCATCCGGTATGACAACTGTGATCGGAAACATTCAGATCATATTGGGAGTTAGAGTTGAGAGCAAAACAGTGCAAAACAAGAAGCAGCAATGAATTTCATTGTTAACTGATTTTTCTCAATGTTTAAAATATAAAATTCAATTAAATTTTCAAATTTTATTTCATAAGCTGCAATAACTGCGTCAAAGAAGGTGTCATTTGACACATCATGTCTCTTGGTTAATTCGATCATCCACATACATTAAATAAACATTGTCATCCTATTGATCGCAATTTCCCCTCTACAGTGGTCAAAAATGCCCTCAACCACATCTCTCGCGTTTCCCGCAACCTATCCCTCACAACCCCTCCACACAATAACAACAAAAACAGAAACCCCCTCATCCTCACGTACCACCTCACCAACCTCCGGATTCAACGCATCATCCTCCGCCACTTCCGCTGTCAGCAATGTGACCCCACTACCAAGGATATATTTCCCTCCCCACCCTTATCTGCCATCCTGAGGGACCGCTCTCTCCATGATTCCCTTGTCCGCTCTACTCACCCCACGAGGTCACCACACCTGGCACTTGTCCCCGCAACCACAGGAAGTGCGATACTTGCCCCTACACTTCCCCCCTCACCCCTATCCCAGGCCTCAAGAAAACCTTCCACATTAAACAGATGTTCACCTGCACATCTGCTAATGTGGTATATTGTATCTGTTGTTCCTGATGTGGCCTCCTCAACATCGGGGAAACCAAGCAGAGGCTTGGGGACTGCTTTGTGGACCACCTACACTCAGTTTGTGACAAACGTCTGCACCTCCCAGTCTCGAGCCACTTCAGCTCCCCGTCCCACTCCTTGGACAACATGTCTATCCTGGGCCTCCTCCAGTGCCATAACAATGCCACCAGAAGGTTGCAGGAACAGCCCCTCATATTTCACTTGGGTACCCTGCAGCCCAATGACCTCAGTGTGGATTTCGCAAGCTTCAAAATCTCCCCACCCCGACTTCATCCCAATACCAGCCCAGCTCGTCTCCACCTCCTTGACCTGTCTGCCTTTTTTCCTACTTATCCACTCCTCCCAACTCACTGTTCAACCCCCATCCACACCTCCTACCTACCAGCCCCATCCCTGCCTCCTTGACCTGTCTGTCTTCCCTTGACTGACCAACCCTCATCCTAACTCCCCACCTGCACTCACCATTACTGTTGCCATCCCCATCTCTTTGACCTGTCCTTCTCCTCTCCACATATCTGCTCCTTTATCCATCTTCCATCCACGCCCCCCCCCCCCCATTTATTTCAGAATCCCCTTCCTCTCCCCTATTTCTGAAGAAGGGTCCAGACCCAAAACGTCAGCTTTCCTGCTCCTCTGATGCTGCTTGGCCTGCTGTGTTCATCCTTCTCTACACCTTGTTATCATGGTATTCACCATACTGTTTTCCTTCAGCTGGGTAAATACTTTCTGGTGCTATAAAGATCATGCAAACTGGTTCTGAGTTGAAAGGAAGCCACCCCTGGATTTTCTGGTCCCACAAGGAAAATAGGCTTAGGCTTTGAAAAAAGGGTAAATATTCTCGCCTCTCAGGGCAGTTCTTTCCTCTGTTAGATCATCGGTGACCAGCGTTTGAACACTATTTTCATCAAACAACTTGTAACCCTTATCCAGAAGAATCCATTCATCTCAGCTCAGTCATGAGAATTACACTTGGAACAGCATCAGAAGTCTTTTGGGGAAGGGTGTACCAAATTTCACGCATCGTCACGTGAGAGAGTATTTCCTGGTTTCAGTTCTAAATGATCTTCTTCTAACTTCAGGTTCAGGCTCCATGGGCACTAGGTCCCCTGTATGAACCTATTAAAACCTCTTAGTATTTCAGACCCTTTGATCACGTCACCTCTTCCTAATCCCAAGGCAGTCCAACCCAAGTTTATGTCCTTAATCTAACTGTTTTAGCCCTGAAAGTTTGTCAAAATATGTACAAATCATCTCAATAAGATTGAGATGGAGGAGTGCAAAACTAGAGAGCATAGGTTTGAAGTGAGAAAGGAAGGATTTATAATGGACCTGAGGGATACCGAGAGGGTGCTGCATGTATGATCTGAGCTGCCAGAGAATGTGGTACAGCCAGATACAACTACAACATTTAAAACACATTTGGCAGAGCACATGACTAGAAAAGGTTTTGGATGAATATGGACCAAAAACAGGTACATGGGACTCGTTCAATTCCTGATACCTGCTTAGCATGGGCAAGTTAGACCAAAGGGTTTGTTTTCATGCTGTATGACCCTATGATTCCATGGCAGTCTTCTGGTTAGAATACCAGTTAAACCTTGATTACATTCTCAGAGCATGTTCTTCATATACGAAGAAGGATACCAACCAGTTTCCAACTGCTATCCTTCTTTCTTACTTAGGTGAGCAGTCTCTGACCTGAATCAGAGAGGTGAGAATGGAGTTGTGGTGGACATAGACAGTTTAGACAGCAAATGGCATTAAAAGTGCCTCTTTTGGAATTCAGTTTCCCAGGTTCACTCCGAGTTAGGTTGCTGAAGTAAACTTCACCTTCCTCTTCCCAACCCCGCCCAAAGATTCTCCTCATTATTTCACAGAGTATATATGAATCCATTATAGAAAGTGCACATGGAATTCTGTGCAAAAAAAGAAATTCCACACTAAAAAATCTTATGTACCAGATGCCTTAATAGTTAACTCAGTGGTAAATATGATGCGTAATTCAGCAACAGTAATGTGTGAAGATAATCCTCTATTGCAGTCCTTTACAGTGACTTTGAGAAGTGAAAATAAAGGAAATGGTGCACTGGATAAAAATATGTTTGGAATTGGCATTAATGTTGCTTTTTTAATTGTACTTGCCAGGGTCCCCGAGGCCCACCAGGAACTCCAGGCCAGCCTGGAAGTGATGTAAGTCCTTTTGAAATTTCTAAGGGTGCTATCATGTCAACTTAAGTAATATTTTGTAGCCTTAAGTTGTTATATACTGAATTTCGCTACAAACCCCATTGTAGTGAGAATCTATCCCTGATTAACTAATACAGGAGAAGGTAAGCCTCAGAAGAACTATTGTATCCTGCTCTCATTCACTTTTTGAGATTCAACAATGGACTAACATATCCCTGTCTATTCCAGCGGATATGCCTGGCATAGGAAGAATGAAGAAATAGCCAAGAGAAAAACAGTTACAAATTATAGTGTCTCACTTCTAATCCCTCTAAGAGGGATTTCTGAATTTGGACAGTAGAGTAAACTGCATGGTTTCACTGTGGAAAGCTACTGAAATCAATGGAAATGAAGTTCAGGAGCAATCTTCCAGGGATGGCTAAACCAAAGTTAAACCAGTGCCAAAATAATAAGTTGTATAAATTTTGAAAAAAAATGGAAGGGAAGAGATTCATGATCCAGTGTTGTTACCATTTTCAATTAAGTAACTATCTTCTCCATTAATGCCCCTCTTACTGGACTAGGGTAAATAATTGTAAGTCAAGATGGATAAAGATTGGTGTTGTCCACAAAGTATTGGTACTCTTCTATATTTACGTTGAAGTTTTCTGGAGTCTCCCTTTGCCCTTTTCTCTTCTTCACAAAGCTGTTGAAGTTAATTGTGAAAATTAACATGTTCAGCCTTTGAGGAAAAGAGGTGACAGAATATTTTTCACATATTTCAAGTTCACTTTTCAAGGTAATACCAATGTTGCCCTCTGAATGCATCTTGCTGTGTCAATGATCTAGCTAGCTGCAGTTATTGCAATGGCTGGTGTCTTGTAGATCAAAGAGACCTCGGAGGGGTTGGGGTGGCAGAAATACAAATGTCCTTTTGCTTGAGTTTTACCTAGTGATGCTGTTTGAAAGTTATATGCTTCAACAGTGGGTAGAAGCATTTATGTCCTTTGATAGTTGTTGAATACCCTGGTGACAATCAAGCCCTAGAATAATAATTAAAAAGAAATGGAACAATTACAGATGGCAGGGCATTTTTGTTCTGCTTTTTTTTTGTTCATGCAGCTGCCACCCAGAATCAAATCTTTGAGAGACTCAGGGGCAAGAAAACATTAGTTGTTCATCTGATATTGATTGATTATAGAATTTTAAAAGGTGAAACTAACTGAAACAGTATAAAATATAATATTCAATATTACAGCTTTCGGGAGGTAATAACCTCCACCAGTCCACCACGAATAACCTACCTTTAAAATTTTTGTGATGTTGTTCTTGTTTTAGTTACTTCCAGATCTTTGTGTAGGCTACAACACTTGGAATTGCTGTATCAACTTATTGCTTTCAGTCAAGTAAGTATTTTCTGTTTGTCCTGCAGGGGTTACCAGGGCCTAGAGGAGATCCAGGACCTCCAGGAGAACCTGTATGTTAGCATTTCCTGTGTACTATCATTACCATTTTTCCAGAAACAATTCCTTTTGCTATTTCTTGCTTGCTGTTACTAACCTTCTATCAGGATGGCTGATTATTTAACATTGACATATTTATTCTTTCAGCTTTTTAAATCTTCCTACTAGTTATTATTTGTTATCACATTTTGTTTCTCACTTTTGTTGCCTTTGCTACTTTAAAATTCCTTGCTTCTTCTTGAGCTCAGCCCCTTCCTAATGCTCTCCCAGAACTCTGACCATATGTGGATCAGTGGATGCACTTTGTTAACCTGATCCAAGATTTCTGTCTCTGGTAACTGTGCCATGTGAGGAACCAAGGGTACCGTCCCCTCAATGTGCAATTCAATAAAAATCATTTGTGTGTCCCAAATTTAGAAATTACGTTCCAATTTTTCTAGATTATTTTGAAAATATACTCGTGGCAATCTTCTGATGTTAGCGCTTTATAATAACTTTTATTTTCTTGATGCTATTTTCCCACATGTCATCCTGCAGGATGATTCTGATCCCATTCTGATTGACTAGGAGGCAAATTAGCCAGTGGAAGACAAATAATCCTTGGAATTCCTGTTTTATCCAAACCTTTGAGCTTCTAGGCTCCTGAACCTTTGGAATATGCTGGCTAAACATTCTTGTTATCATGGCTGTGGAGATTAGAGAGGGTCAGTGCTATTCCACGCGATAATAAAACTAAGAAGCTCAGTGGAGTCAAGGATTGGATCTCGGTCCTTTATGCAAATCATTGGCTTTGAGCAATTCTTTTTTCTTAAATTCTTTCACTCATTCCCTCTTTTAGACACTTTGCAATGAGCATCTCACCACCAAACTGAAGATGCTAACTTTACCATATTCAATTGCTGAGTAAATTAATTCCAAGAAAAAGGTAAAGAAGTGTAGCTAACATTTCATGTAAAATTGCATTAGTATAGTTGTGACACGCCAATGTAATAGTATTTTCTGACCTGCAGGCGTCATTACCTCTTATTTCAAGGGGACAGATAGAATACATGGTACAGGTGAGTGGTTTGGTAGCCTGATAAAATAAAAATTGGATTCGTGGGGGATGGGTTTTGGGTGGGGGGTGGGGAACAATATAGAAAAATATAAAGGAGCAAAGCTGTACTGTTTTAAGATGCTTGTACCAGTGTTGGCCATAACCATTATTGTGAAAATGCCGATGTTTTTATTTGTTCCTGGGATGTGGACATTACATGTGAGGCCAACATTTGTTCTCACTCTTTACCTGTCTCGGAAAGTAATTAAGATTTAGCCAATTACTGAATTGTGCATCTGAGGTTAACCAGGCCAGGTGAAATTGGTGGACTTCGTTGCCCAAATGATATTAATGAACCATATAGGTTTTTCTTTTATACAGTTAATGACAGCTTCATCATCACCATTACCATTGCCAGTTCTCAATTCCAGGTTTATTTTCAAATTAATTGAATTTACATTCCACAACTTCTATGATAGGATTCAAACCCGACATTCCAAAGCATTAGCCTGCCCCTCTGAATTACTAGATCACTAATATACTTTCTCATGGATTACTAATTGTAGCCCTTAGGGACTGAAAGACAACAATTTTCCAGCGTTGTTGTCCCTTTGGTGCACTGGGTCAACGTAACTTTTGGAAAACCAATAATGTATTATGAGGGACAAATACATCAGGATTTGGTAAAGTTCTTGCTTTCTCTGCTATTCCAAAAATAAGTCCTGCAAATTGTGCCATTTCTTCACTTTTTCAATGACAATATTGAATAATCCGCTGCTACATTTTTTTTTAAATTCTCCTGATACCTTTTGCTATTATTTCACCTATTAATATTGTTCCCAGTTGTTAAACTATTCTGCAATGATGTCACAGTGGTTGATTAAATATTACCCTAAGATGTCAACAGTAAGACCATCTCCTGGTCTTAATAGTCATAAGGTAATATGGAATGTCAATGACCCTCTCTTTACAATTGACTAATCAAGCACTATGTATGACATCATGCATTCTTTTGGGTGAAAAACAGTCACAAATATTGTTGAAACATGATTATTTGCTTTACTACAGTGAGTAATATATGCACAATTAAAGAATGTGACTTGGAGTGGGATTGATCAATGCCATTTAACAGAGAACAGGCAGGGAGTGTGGATGACTGTTCAAATTAAAAGGGGAGACACAGAGCTGCATGTGAGATATTCAACTGAACTCTTGTCTTCTTCTATTTTAAATCGAAATAGGAATAAATTACTGATCGTGCTGAAGCATGAAAGCAGCCCTCATTTGTGAGAATATGCTCACAGCAATCCATAATGTTGCATCGTTTCTTACAAAATGACACAATGTAGAAGTAATATTTAAAACACAAATCGTAACATTTTACTGCATTTTCAATAAATTTAAAAAAGATAAGTTAATAATGCATTATATTTTCAACATATTTAGTAAAGCTTAGTAATGCCGCACACAGACTAGCTGAGAACTAAACATTCAGGGGTTTGAGACTATTTGAAAGGATGGGAATAAAGAGAAGGGTGGTGGGATGGCTTTGTTCCTCTAAGATGGAACTAGTACATTCACAACAAATGATCTTTGATAGGATGGTATAGAATCCCCATGGGTGGAGGTAAGAAATTATAAGGAGAAGAAGACGCTGGTAGCAGTTGTCTGTAGACCACCCAAAAGTGGGGCATATAAAAATGCAATATATTAATTGTATGTGATTTTAATCTTCATATTGGGAAAGTAATATTGGCATAGGTAGCCACGAGGAAGAATTCATAGAACACAAACAGGGTAGTTTCCTTTAAGGATACGCATGGATTAAACTAAGGACAAGGCTTTTTGAGATCTATTTTATGTGGAACGAGGCAGGATTAATAAATGATCTCAGGGAATATCCCCTGGGTACAGTAACCATAACATGGTAGAGTTAGCACTCAATTTGACAGGGAGAAACTTGGTTTGGAAATAACTGTTCTATGCTTAAATAAAGACAACTACATGGAAAGGAGGATAGAGATGGTGGGAGTAGACTGAGAAAGGAGTTTAGCTGAAAAGATGGTTGATGAACAATTATAGATTTTTTTGAAAAAGTTCATAACTCTTGGCAAAGATAAATTGGAAGTTTGAAGGATTCTAGGAAAGGGATAAACCAACCATGGTTAACCACAGAAGTTAAGGACTGTACCACGCTGAAAGGAAAACAATACTGTGGCAAAGATGAGTGGTAAATTGGAAGGTTGATAAAGTTTTAAAAGCCAACAAATGTTGACCAAGAAATAATAGAGTAAACTATGAAGGTAAACTGGCAAGTACCATAAAATTAGACACAAGTAGCCCAAATCACACGCTGCCATCGCCAAAACACATAATGTAACCATTACCCTTCATCAGTTATTGACATTATCTTTCAGGAAGAGACCGAAAGGTGTGGGGGCAATGTTGTGAGAAATGGAATTGATGTCATTGCGAAACCTGTCAAATATGATTAAGAGAATCCTTGAATTAGGAAGAAAACAGATGTAGTGGAAGTACTAAATAAAAACCAAAAGAACTGCAAATGCTGTAAATCAGGAACAAAATTACAAAGTTTCTGGAAAAGCTCAGCAGGTCTGGCAGCAATTGTGAAGAAAAAAGCAGAGTTAACGTTTCAGGTCCGGTGACGCTTCCTCAGAAACATTAACTCTGTTTTTTCCTTCACAGTTGCTGCCAGACCTGCTGAGCTTTTCCAGCAACTTTGTTTTTGAGACCTAGTGGAAGCAATGGTATGGAAGGTGGTTTCAGCAGAACAAATAACATGGAGATGGAAAATCTAATCAAGGAAGGTGAATCAAATGAAGTGTAGTCAAGGTAACTTTGGAAAGTCATTAGTTTTATAGGGAGGAACGGTACTTCAAAAAGCCACAACCATCTTTCTTTTCTTTTGTGAGGTATTACTCCAACTAATGGAGAGTTTATTCCCTGTTTCCTAGTGACTCCAGTTTGCAGGGTTTCCCTGATGCAATACTTGGTCAACACTGATGTCAAGGCAGCCACTGTCATGTCAGCTATGAAGTTAGTGGTTTTTATTACATTTGAATCAAAGTTAGGAGCCATGTAGCCCTGGTAAAACACAAACTAAGTGAATGTTAGTGAGCAAGTTATTCCTTTGCAAATGCCACTTGATAGCACTGTCAATGACCTGTTCCATCAAATTGCTTGCAACTCTTTCTTACAAATTTCAACTGGATTATGGTAATTTATCAGTGGAATCAAACTTTAATTGATTGGGAACAGAAAAAAATCACTCCAACTAGGATGCTTGTCTGATCAATGGTATAGTAATGCTTTTCCTTCTAATCTGACTTTGTTTGATTCCCTCAGGACTTGTGCACAAGTTGTCCAGCTGGTCCACCAGGTCTCCAAGGGCTACCAGGTTTGAAAGGAAGCAAAGGTCATGCAGGGCTCCCTGGGAAAGATGGAAAAGATGGTCTAATGGTACGCTAATACAAAAGACTTCAAGAGGAAGAGTAAAATCCTGACTATAAAACTGACCAAAAGAAAGCCTGCATGTATACTGACAGTACTCTGTAAGTAGAGAAGCCAAACAGTATCTGAGAGACTAAAATATTTGGAGAAGATTTGGTAGAGGTGTGAAATTTGGTGAAGGCCCTGGACAGGAGAATGTATTCCCATTGCCTCAAGAATTGATTTAAGATGATTTTTCAGATGAATGACAAAAACATTAAAAGTGAGGGATTACTCTAACAACCAACGAAATGTCAGTTGGGCTCACAGTATGGTGAGCTTGCATTGTACTAGAAACTACATATAGATTCATACATAGGACCCCGTTCTCTGCAGACAGAAATAACTTTTACCTTTTCCTTCACAGAATATGAATGAAATATGGGAGGAAAAGCATTTTTACACAGGAAGTTGCTAGGGCCTGAAATATACTTCCTGTCAGAGATAGTAGGAACTGCAGTTGCTGGAGAATCTGAGATAACAAGGCTTAGAACTCGTTGAACACAGCAGGCCAAGCAGCATCAGAGGATCAGGAAGGCTGACATTTTGGGCCTAGTCCCTTCTTCAGAAAAGGGGGATGGGGAGACAGTTCTGAAATAAATAGGGAGAGAGTGGGAGGCGGATAGAACATGGATAGAGGAGAAAATAGGTGGAGAGGAGACAGGCAGGTCAAAGAGGCTGGGATGGAGCAGTAGAAGTGAGTGTAGTGTGGGAGGTAGGGAGGAGATAGGTCAGTCCAGGGAGGACGGACAGGTGAAGGAGGCGGGATGAGGTTAGTAGGTAGGATATGGGGGCGGGGCTTCAGTGGGAGGTGGTGACAGATGGGAGGAAGGACAGTTTAGGGAGGCAGGGACGAACTGGGCTGGTTTTGGGATGCGGTGGGGGAAGGGGAGATTTTGAAGCTTGTGAAGTCCACATTGATACCATTGGGCTGCAGAGTTCCCAAGCGGAATATGAGGTGCTGTTCCTGCAACCTTCGGGGGGCATCATTGTGGCACCGCAGGAGGTCCAGGATGGACATGTCGTCTAAGGAATGGGAGGGGAGTTGAAATGGTTTGCAGCTGGGAGGTGCAGTTGTCTAGTGCAAACCAAGCATGGGTGTTCTGCAAAGTGGTCCCCAAGCCTCCACTTGGTTTCACCGATGTAGATGAGGCCACCACGGGTACAGCGGATACAGTATACCACATTTGCAGATGTGCAGGTGAACAGCTCTTTGATGTGGAAAGTCATCTTGGGGCCTGGGATGGGGGTGAAGGGGGAGGTGTAGAGGCAGGTGTAGCACTTCCTGCATTTGCAGGGAAAAGTGCCGGGTGTTGTGGGGCTGGAGGGGAATGTGGAGCGGACAAGGGAGTCACAGAGAGAGTGGTCCCATCCGGAAGGTGCATAAGGGTGGGGAGGGAAAAATGTTTTTGGTGGCGTGGTCAGATTGCAGATGGCAGAAGTGTCAGAGGATGATGCGTTGGATCCAGAGGTTGGTCGGGGTGGTACGTGAGGACAAGTGTGGTTCTGTTTTGGTTGTTATTGGAGGGATAGGGTGTGAGGGATGAGTTGTGGGGAATGCAGGAGACACGGTCGATGGCGTTCTCGACCATTGAGGCAGGGAAGTTGCAGTCCTCGAAAAATGAGGACATCTGAGATGTGCGGGAGTGGAATGCCTCATCCTGGAGCAGATGCGGCGGAGGCAAAGGAATTGGGAACGGGGATGGCATTGTTGCAGGAAGGTGGGTGGGAGGAGGTGTATTCTAGGTAGCTGTGGGAGTAAGTGGCTTGAACTGGATATCAGTTTCTAGTTTGTTGCCGGAGATGGAGACAGAGTGGTCCAGGAAGGAGAGAGAGGTATTAGAGATGGTGCAAGTGAGCTGAAGGTTGGGGTAGAAGGTGTTGGTGAACACAGCTGGTGTTCATCTAGCTCTGCAGCTTGTTGTCTCAGAATAGCCAGCATCTGCAGTTCCTATTATCTCTGACAAGAAGTATATTCCAGATCCTAGCAACTTGCTGTGTAAAAATGCTTTTCCTCCCATATTCCATTCATATTCTATGAAGGAACATGTAAAAGTTATTTCTGTCTGCACAGAACGGGTCCTATGTTTGAATCTATATGTAGTTTCCAGTACAAACCAATGAAAACTGTGGGCTTAAAAGCGAAACTATTGACAACCGTGTAACCATTGTCAATTGTGATTAAAAACCCCTCTTGTGTATTAGTGTCCTCCAAATTCCCAGCAATGTGGTTAACTCTAATGGCCCACTGAAATGCTGTAGCGTGCCAATCATTTTCGAGGCAGTTAGAGATGAGAAATAAATACTTGTAAAATCCGTGACACTCATATGCTATGGAAGAACAAGTAAAAGTTATTTCTGTCTGCAGAAACCAAGGTCCAAAGTATTGACCTATATGTAGCTTCCAGTATATGCAAGACCTACTCTGAGCCAACTGAAATTTGGTTGGTTATCAGTGTAATTCATCACATGTTCAGGATTATTCAGCAAATGTTCTTATGTTGGATTGGCAGGGTGGCTCAACGGTTAGCACTGCTGCTTCACAGCACCAGTGACCCAGGTTCAATCCCATCCTTAAGTGACTGTGTGTGCAGAGTTTGTCTGTTCTCCTTGTGTCTGTGCAGGTTTCTTCTGGGTGCTGTGATTTCTCCCCACAGTCCAAAGATGTCGGTTGGCCATGCTAAATTACCCATAGTATTTAAGGATGTACAGGCTAGATGCATTAGTCATGGGAAACGCAGGGATATATGGTGGGGGGTGGGTCTTGGTGAAATCCTCTTCAGAGGGGCAGTGTGGGTTGAATGGCCTGCTTCCACACTATAGGGATTTTATGACTGAAATGTCACATGTAAAGTTGGGCATTATTCTGTGAGTTCTATGAGTGTGGTCTGGTTGGTTACAATCAGTACTTTGCTTCTTAAAAACAGCTGAAGGGATGCATTGTTGATATAATCCACCAGTCTTTGAGATGTACAGGCTGTATACCTGGCATCACAGTAGCACTGAAGTTAAAATACCTATTATTCATTTTGTGATAGATGGAAAATCTTTTTGGTTTTACACGGCATCCTATTAGTGATGAACAGTATTTGAGTTGCTACTGCATAGTAACAGTGTGAAATATCTAGCTTAATTTGTTGTTCAAGCTTCTGGAAAACCTTGCCCTCAAAGTTATCTGAAATAGATTGGCAACTTTGCAGAACCACTTTGGGTCTTTTCATGAGTTTGCATGATATTCAGCAAAAAATGATCTGATCCGGGTAGCCATTATCCCTGAAGAAGATTTTGGTACACCCTATTTCAGCACCAAGTTCCAGGGTGAACAAATGGCCCTATTTACAGGGCCAGAAAGATCAATTGTATAGCATGTGGAACTGTCAGATTCCCAACATGTATACTTACAAGTGAAGGTTATTTTGCATTGGACGGTAGTAGAGAACTCCCTCTCAACCTGGACATTGAAGAAAGGAAGCTCATTTGACTATGCCTTTTCAAACATGAATTTCAACATAGAATGGAGCCCATTAGGCAGGAAGTTGCAGATTCAATTCAATGGAAAAACCAACATTTATACTCTCTGAGAGGAGATGCTGATTATCTGCAGTGGACCTTGACGGATAAAAGTGTTGCCATGGAGAATGCATCCATTACTGCTGATTGACAATTAGCTGCCAGCCATCATTTAAATTTTAAACCAGGAAGGTTGTCTAGTTAAACCATTAGCCTGAGAAATAAACCCAGTTAATGGTTGTGATCTATCTTACTGAGCTAAAACAGGTGCAGCATGTATGCATATTCTTTCTGGGTGTAAACTGCACACTGTGAATCCAAGTGATAATCTAAAAATGTTTGTAATTATAATTCATTGTACCTTCAGGATTATCCAGCTAATGTTGTACAATTGCAGAACCACACCATGTTTAGAGTTTTGCAAGCACTTGCGAGTTAGGTTTTCCCATTGAATTAGAATTCTTGTGAATTATCCTGATCAATATTAGACATAAAGCTTTTATGAAATGTGTCTTTTCAACTACATTCAAGCTCTGTACTACCAAATGATGAATTGATATGGTAAAAGGCGATTGGGTGGAAAACAGTCAGAACTTTAGTTGACAAGTGAGTTCAGAAAACTCTTTACTTTATCAGAAGAAGCACATCAGTCTTCATTGCCCATTTTGTTATGAAACTGTGGGAGGTATATGATCATCTTTTCATCCACTTCAAAATAAATTGTAAAGTTTTATACTGATAAATTTGTTGTTTGGCCTTAAATAACCTTTCTTTAACTTTAGGGCGAACCGGGACCATCAGGGCTGCCTGGACCACAAGGCCCAGCAGGAATGACGGTATGAAATGCAAGCAATTCACCATATACCTCACTGAATCAAAGATCCTGGTGATTTGTTCCTTTCCTGCCTTGATAGTGCTATTAGCTCCTTGTCAATATTAATACTTCTGCACAAATGGACATCATTATTATTCCCTTCACCACCCTCACTGGCAGCACGTTCCAGAGGGTGGAAGGAATATGGGTGAGAAAAATTTTTCCTCCAATGTCCTCAAACAACTTACTCCTCACCTTAAACTTGTGCTCTCTAGACGTATCTGTCATGTGGAAAAGATTCTCACCATCTACACTGACTTTACCTGTCATAATTTTCTACACCTCATTCAGATCAGCTACCCCACCCACCCCACCACCGTCATCCTCGGCTCCAAGGAAAATAAATCCAGTTTATCCAGCCATTATGTGTTGTACCTGCAGACTAACCTCTTGTGACTCATAGACTAGAGTGCCTAGATCTCTCAGCATTTTGGAATTACACTGTCATTCTCCATTTAAGTCACATTCTGCTTTTTTTTTAATTCTTCCTGCCAAGTGAATAATTTCATATTATTTAACATGATAGTTCATCTGCCAGATTTTGCCGACTCACCTAACCTACATATATTGTTTACAAACTCCTTATGTCTTCTTTGCAGCATACGTTCTACTGACCTTTGTGGCATTTACAGAATTAACTACCTGGCTTTGCTGCACACATCTCACATTATTAGCCTCCGCCTGTCACATTCTGGCATTCAGACAAACACCTATTTAAGTATATGCTCTACATGCAGCCAGTAAGCCAATCTTACAACCATGTTAATGTGAAGTACTTACACCATTACAGAATAATATTGATGCAGCTACTTATCCAAGACCTTCAAGTACATTACATTTATATGCTGCCCTCTATCCACAGCACATGTTACTCCTTCGAAGAGTTGTAATAAACTGGTGAAACATGATTTTCATCTCATGAAACCAGGCTGACTCTTCCCAATTATCTTTAAAGTTTCCAGCTGCCTAGCTATTACCTCTTTAACAACCAACTCTACCACCGTTCCCACTTCAAACATCAAGCTAACTGGCTTATATTTTCCTGTTTTACACTTCCTTTCCTTGAGTAGATGGGTTGCATTTGATTCTTTCCACGTATGAGATATCACCAGTCAGGGCCGAATAAGTTCATCATTGCCACAACTTAAAATTAAGAATGAGTGAGAAACTCAAGGTGAAATATTTCCAGTAGCATATTTGAAGCAACTGGTGCCAATTAAGCACTGAGAATCCACTCTTTTTGGCATTTCTTGTTGGCCAGGAGAAGTGACCTCACAAGAGATTCTCTTCAGCCTCCTAACTACACCTCTTTACCACATTTTACCATTTCTGATTACATCCTGATGTTTTCACCTCCTCCCGTTGACCTAAACAAGGCTGTGATCTCTTCATCTCTTTCTCTCTCTCTCTCTCACACACACACACGCGCGCGCGTGCGCACGCACACGCATCCCATCCCCACTGACCTGTAACCGCTGCTCTTCGCTCCCCCAGCCCAGAGCAATGTCCAGTCCTTTCACTATCTTGGAATTTTCAGTTTGCAGTTGGTTTTTTTCTCTGCTCTGAATAGAACAAGCTAAATTCCGTTCATCTTTCTTCATTGAGAGGAGTGTTTATTTCTTCAACTTCAGTAGCTGGCTTTGGTAAGATTTCACAACACCAAAATATCTTCCACAAAGGTGTGCATACTGTTGATGTGTGACCCTATCTACTTAACCACAGCAGATATAATTTGCACAAATCACTCCCATAGTGGCACCAATAAAGGGATGCATTGTAAACCATCAATAGCCTCAATCTTTTATTACCCACTTAATGCAGAAATATTACTACATTCAAAGCCAATATCTAACACCCTGCTGCCCTTCTTCCTCATTCATCAGGGCAGTAAAGGAGATCGCGGTTTGCCTGGCTCATCTGGTGAAAAAGGCGAGCAGGTAATTTATTTTAAATTGTTTGTTAATCACATAAACTAATCCATCTGCCTACCTTTTTCTGAACTTTGTATCAAAAGTAAACCTCCATCTGAAATTAAGGTATGCTTTAAGCAGAATTCAGAATGGATTTGCTCAACTTTGTGATTTTGTGACTCACTATGTTTTGCTTTAACATCTTCAGCAAAGCCAGTCTGTTGTCCAGATTCTACTTTGGCAGGCACAAACAGATAGGATAGGCTGTCTGCCATAGGTAATGAAAATGATCATACCTTCAGAAATTAAAAAGGAGGAAGGCAGACGTTGCCTGGGTTAGGAGACAGGTGAAATTAAAAGGAGAGTACTGTTGAATCGTACTTCTTTTGAAGTTGAGTGATGGTGAATATGAGTGCCAAACAGCTTTGGTTAAAGAGCAAACCTCAGGAAATTATAGCAGCTATAGACAATCATTATTCCCACAATGTCTGTTAGATTTTATAGTGATTATAAAATTAATATCTGCTCCCCTCATTTAAGGTAGTCAATAGCAGAAGGGTCCAAGTGATAGAAATGTCTTTTCAGGGGCTCAACAGATTCTTTGACTTCAAATTGATTATGGGTTGTTTCAATTTTAGCTCAGATCAATGGATGAATATAGTATCTGTCCTGTGTGGTACAAACCATTGCAAGATCAAACGCTGTCAGCCAGCTCTGGGTTAGTAGATTTTGTTGCACTGTGTGTCAGTGTCTGTAGGCTGAGGCTGATTCAAAATCACATAAGGTTGCTACTTCAGATCACCATCAGTGATTCCTGCTCTCAACTATTTGCTTATAGTCTTCTTGAGTGTGTCTTTTTTTTAAATTCCTTAGGGTAGTCCTGGGCTGCCTGGTTATCCCGGACCTCCTGGAATTGTCGGCCAACCTGTAAGTGTAAATTAATATCTCTTGCTGATAGCATTTTAGTACTAATACAAATCAGATTCCGGCTCGTTCAATGAGGTATTCATTGGACCTCATTCTGGTGTACTATCCAGACTTTAAGTTGTCTAATTATCAGAAAGACATATTGCCTTTGAGAGACTACAGAGATCAGCAACCAGAATGATTCCCAATCTCAGATATCTGAAGTAATGAGTAAAGTGTAAGGAAATTCAGCATCTTTTCTTTGGGCAAAGTGAAGATACTAAAATGATTAAGTTAAAGTAGTTGAAAATGAGAAGGTGTACAGGCTATTTATGCCTACTGTACACATGAAAAACACTAACTGATCAAAGGAATATCAAAGTGGTAACCACATCACTCCAGTGGAGGAGCTGAAATCCTAGAAGTGAGGAAGAGATAAGAGTAACTTTTAAAATACATTCAACAGAGTACTTAACAAGGTGATCAATGCCCCCCAGTTGAACTTAATATATGTTCACATTATGTTCACCAGAGTCACAACTGATCAATGTTGATGGTTTATATTGTTCATTGTGTATAAGCCATGAATAGGATTTTCCCAAAGCCACGGTTATCTGGCTACCAAGGTCAAAAGTGGGAGGAACCAGGTAGATGATGGGAACCTATGTAATATTTTGTTGACAGCAGACAATGAAGAGACCATTGGTGGATGAATGTCAAATTGAGGATGTCAGCCTTACCCACTCCCAACCCATCACTCACCAGCTGTCATCAGAAGGCCAGAAGCCTCAGAAGCGTCATCAATAGAGGTGAACACTACTGAGACTGCAAGAAGAAGAGGGCATCTTAGTGCTGAGGGGGGATACGAAACAGCATGAAAGGAAGGCCAAGCATATTGGCACTGTGTGAACCCCTGGAATCCTGCACACATGATACTAGCCCCTCTTCACTCTGATATAAAGGGGTTGCGATGGTGCGAGGGAATTGGGCCTAACCCAGGCAGTTCATCAAATCAGTTAGCCACACACCTCATGTCAACAGGCTAGTCCACTGCTACCACCCCCGTGGCTGTAAATACCCTGTGCCCCTTCCCCCTTCTGAGGCCTTTAGCTGTCATTTTACAAGATCTGTTGCCTCCCAGGCTGTCACTAGAGGATAGATAAACTTCTAACTGCTTGTGTCTGAATTGGTTCAGTGTGAAATTTGAAACCTGTCACACACACATTAGGGATAATGGGAACTGCAGATGCTGGAGAATCCAAGATAATAAAATGTGAGGCTGGATGAACACAGCAGGCCCAGCGGCATCTCAGGAGCACAAAAGCTGACGTTTCGGGCCTAGACCCTTCTAGACGTCAGCTTTTGTGCTCCTGAGATGCCGCTGGGCCTGCTGTGTTCATTCAGCCTCACATTTTATTATCACACACACATTAGGTTTGTGCTGAGACTTTTCTTTGGGCCTGCAGCCAAACCTTTCTTCACAAATGATATAAAGGACATGAGCTCAGCAGCACAGTTTTATTGTTCCTTAGGGAGCTGATGGCATTCCTGGATCGTCTGGTGCCCCAGGGCTACGAGGAGAGAAGGTAAGATTATCTGTGATAACACAGTGTGGAGCTGGAGGAGCACAGAGGGCCAGGCAGCATTTGAGGCACAGGAAAGTTAATGTTTTGGTTTGGGACTCTTCTTCAGAAATGAGGAGGGGGAAGGGGGATGGGAACTAAATAGAGAGAGGAGGAATGGAGCTGGGGAAGGTAAGTCGGATGGTGATAGGTGAATGCAGGTAGGGAGTGGTGAGGATTGGTCAATGGGATGGGTGGGCGGATAGGTGGGAGAGAAGATGGACAGGTTGTGTCAGCTCAAGGAGGCGGGGATGAGAGGGAGGATTGGACATGGGATGACGGTGGGGAGGAGAGATTTTTAAAACCTGTGAATTCCATGTTTAGGCCATCAGGCTGTAGGCTCCCGTGGCAGAACATGAGATGCTGCTCCTCCAGTTTGCGGGTGGCCTGACTGTGACACTGGAGGAGGCACAGGATTGACATGTCACCAGAGAGCGGGAGGAGGAGTTAAAATGGTCGGTGACTGGTTGTTGCTTGTCGCATACAGAGCACAAATGCTCTCTAGGAAATGAACTCCGAGTCTGTGTTTGTCCTCACCAAGTAGAGGAGGCCACATGAGCAGTGGATACAGTTGACCATGTTAACAGATATACATGTGAACCCAAACAAAGGTTTGTCTGGTACCTTGGATGGAGGTGAGGGGGATGGATGTGTAGGGGCAGGTGTAGCACTTCCCACAGTTGCAAGGAAAGGTGCCAGATGTGGTGGGGGGTGGTTGGGAGTGTGGAGCGGACAAGGGAGTCATGGAGAGAGCAGTTCCTACAAAAGGCAGATAGGAGTGGGAGGGAGATATCTCTTTGGTTGTGGGGTTGGATTGTAGGTGGCGGAAGTGGTGAAGAATGATACATTGAATGAGGAGGTTAGTGGGGTGATTTCTGAGGACAAGGGGGATTCTGACATTATTTTTGTTGGGGGGAAGGGGTTTTTGGACAGAAGTGCTGGAAATGCAAGAGGTTGAATTGAGGGCATTTTTGATCACCAGAGGGAGGAAGTCGCTGTCCTTGAAGAAGAAGGACATCTGGATGTTCAGGAGTAGAATGCTCCATCTTGGGAACAGATGTGATGGAGGTGGTGGAATTGGGAGTAGGGGGTTGCATTCTTGCAGGAAGGAGGGTGAGAGGAAGTGCAGTCTAGGTAGCTATGGGAGTTGGTGGGCTTAAAATAGATATCAGTTTTGAAGCAATTTACAAGGATGGAGACTGAGAGGTCCAGGAAGGAAAGGGAGGTGTCGGAGATGGTCCAGGTGAATTCGAAGCTAGGGTGAAAGATATTAGTAAAGTTGATGATTGCAGCTCCTCGTGGGAGTAAGAAGCAGTGCCGATCCAGTTACCAATATAGCAAAAGAAGAGGCAGGGGATAACAGCAGAAAAGGGATTTGACTAGATGGGGAGGAGAAAACTTCAGAACAAAAAAGTGGGCCTGTTCCAAATCCTAGGCTGATTTGTGGCACATTTTTGGGGAAACACTGTTATACCTAGTTCATCACAATCTAATCCCATGCAAATTCAAAGCTCAACCAAGCAGCCACTGACTGTGAAAAACACCATGACAGTCTCCCATTCTAGTAACATATGTGAATGTTTTGGAGGAGTTAAGGATAAATGAAGAGAAAAAAACAGTATTATTTTAAATAACTGGTTTATGTCAGGTTTCTTTAAATAAATGAGAGAGGAAGAACTGGAAATTTACAGTTGTCCCATCCAGCTCTGGTAAAAAGAAAACAAATACTTTGGTTGAGGAGATATGGGAGGAAAATTTAACTCTCTAATGCAAAGACACAGTTAGTGCAGATTGATAATGTTACCAGGGGCCTGCTTCATTTTAATGGTCAAGCTATTTAAAATGCACAAGGGATCTTTCTGGCTGTAGAGGCATAAAAGCAAAATACTAAGATTGCTGGAAATCTGAAACAAGTGCACAGAATGCTGGAGAAACTCAGCAGGTCTAGCAGCATTTGTGGAGAGAGAAAGTGAGTTAATTTTTCGAATCTGGTATGACTCTTGTTCAGACAGAACAGGAAAGCTAAAATTGTACCACTCATTGCTGATCAATCCATACCCTCCAGATTTCCTCCAAACTCCATTTTAAGTTTGAATCTAGACTCAAGTCCTCACCCATCGATTTCCTGGTTGCCTTGCTCGATCAGCAAATTGACCGACTGACATTGCTCGCTCAGAACAATTAGTCAGCTAAGGTCTGACCCTGAATCTGGATCAGGCATCAAGCTGATGCCATTGTTTCATCCACTCACCCATCCAAATCACACGCAAATAACAATCAGGCTTACATTGGATGCAAACAATAGTACACACATTTAGGAAAATAATTTATGAAACTTTTAGAAATTAATGACAGCCTAGCTTAAATGATCATTTTAGTTGAGTAGTGATATTGTTTGAGAACCTACTCAGTCGAGCAATAACATATCTCTGACAAATATAAGGTGCAGGGTCAACTAAAGTGGGATGTTACTTGGAAAGAAGTGAGATAGTGTGAATGAACAGACAATCCAATCATTTAGTATAATTATCCATTAATAAAAAGAAAATGATTCTGGACAGTATTAACACTTGAATCTGTGAATATTTCCAGGGGAAGGAAGGTGCTCGAGGAAATCCGGGACCTCCTGGACCATTAGGGCCACCTGTAAGTAGTAGTTTTCAATCTAGTATTGCTTGGGGAAAATGGCAGCTCTATCACTTAAACCTGCCTTACAGAAGCACCCACCTGCCTCTCCCTTGACTAATTCTAAAATGTTTCCTCTCTAATTTCTTTGACTCTGCTTCCAAGAATTCTTGTGCTCTTTTATTTCTTCTTATCCAGTCAACTTAGCCTTTCATTGTTTCACTAGTCCTCAGCTTCCTCTCTGTTCTCTGATGGTACTCAAATATTCTTTGCTTTATTTCTTCTTGCTTGCTGTCCCTCAGTTCTGCTTCTTTTTCTCTTAGTGATCACATTCTCATTCCTCCTCTCGACCAACCAATTTTGCTGTCTTTGCAAAATCTGCTGATTTTTTCAAGCTACTGCTCCCATCCAAGCATATGCTCCTGGATGAAGTGTTTTCTTTTAGGATCTTAACAGTGAGGGCTAATTCATACAGTGCTGTCAATGTACAACTGGTTGCATTTTATTATGTATGTATGGAATTAGTGAACAAGCACTAGGAGGAATGTAGTTGAAGATTTCTGTGCCTTGGAATGACTAAGAAGTCAACTAATGTTTTATTCACAGGGCCTTACTGGCAAAGCTGGAAAGGACGGGAAACCTGGACCTGCAGGGGAACCAGTAAGAAACTAAAACAATCTTTTTATTCTAATCAGCTGGTAACCACAAATAGGATATACTCATTATCACACAATGGAAACAAAATCACTTGATGATTTAAATGCAAGTCATCCTATGGCCAAAATTCTTTTCAAATGTTTGTAATTGGCAGAGGTTGAAGCTCTGTTGAAATTTACATTACGTTTTGGATTCTATCTGATTTTAATGGGAAATCATTTGAGGGTTTGTTATTTAATTGGCAAACATTATTCAACAGCCTGGGCTCCTGTATTTCAGGGCCGGCCGGGAAACCCTGGGCCTCCTGGCAGGAGTGGCCTTCAAGGAATGCCCGTAAGTATGGAATGCCTAATACTTTGTAACGTATTTCAGAGCAATACAAAAGCAAAACACTGTGGATGCTGGAAGTCTGAAATAGAAACCATAAACCGCTGGAATTATTCAACAGGTTTGCCAGCATCACTAAAGAGAAAAATGGTTAATATTTCATGTCTGTTATAGTCAAGTTTTCTGCTTTGTTTCAACCAGTTTCCAAACCAATGTGCAATGGCATATTCAAATTGTGTAGTGCTGGATCGATGGGAACCATCACTTTTCTTTTGTAATTAGCACTAATGTAATGCTGGCTGAAGGATAGCAGCGTGTTGTTGAAATTCATATGTGCTATATGGCACCACATCGGACAAGATCTCATTCAGGTAGAGCAAGTGATCAAAAACCTACATGATTTCAATCTTATCACAATTCAGCACTCCCGTTAATTTTCCCAACTGTCTCCTGATCCAAGAGCCTGCACTAAAATGTTCCTCACTCAAAACATAAATAGGAAAGCTACCTGTTACTTGTGGCCCAGGAGACGGTTTGGTCTATTTCTTTGTGGGATGTGGGCATTGCCAGCAAGATTAGCATTTACCACCCATCCCTAAATACCCCTACGGAGGTGGTGGTGAGCTGCATTTGTAAACTGCTGCGGTATTACTGAGGAATGGGGCACCGACAGAGTTGTTAGAAAGGGTGTTTTCAAGATTTAACTTTATTCGTTGAATGATGATACAGTTCCAACTCAGGGATGATGTGTCAGGAGAAGATGTTCCTGTGGTTCTGCTACCCTTGTCCTATGAGAAGGTAGAGCTTGTGGATTTAAAAAGTGCTGTCAGATGCACCTTTGAGTGTTACTGCAGTGTATCTTGTAGATGGTACACACTGCTGCCCCTCTACATCAATCTTACTAATACTGTCATGGAGGGTGCATCTGGGACAAATAAATTAAAGTGGATAAGGTTCAGTAGAATTTTTTCCCCCTGTCAGTTCTCCAGTCCCTCTCCACAAACTAATTCAAGCAGTTATATCCTTTGGGACTCAACCAGCTCAGTCAGTGTTGGTGTTACTGGGGAACTTTTGGTGATGGACACTGAAATCCCCACCTAGCATACATTCCATGTCCTTGCCATCCTCAGTGCTTCCTCTATGCAGTGTTCAGGTGTGCTGATTCTTCAGCCAAGCAAGGCAGGGAAAATCCTTATACACCTAAGGAGGCAAATAAAAAGGGCTTAAACTCTTTACCATAGACATTATTGAGATTATTTAAGAAAAACTGTGAGATGATAGCAGACACTCGAAAACACATGGCCGTTGGCAGGGTCGTTCTCAGCTTGCAGTATGTGGAACTTAGTAAAGCTATTCAGGTGTCAGACATTACTAGAATATTGACTTGAAATGCAAAGTTAAGCAGTTTGTTATAAACAACACTTTTTTAGATTGTAACACTTGAAGATTTCCATTATAACCAGACCCTTTGACTTGTCTTCGCCAGGGGGAAGGCTTGGAAAACATTTGAAAGTTGTATATCACACCATGTTTAAATGAAAGATATTTGGAACAATCTCTATATCAAATGAACTGTATGAATTATTGATTTATACTTCTCTCTGACACAGGGCTTCAAAGGCTCTAAAGGTGCTCCTGGCCCAATTGGTCCAAGAGTAAGTATTGAAAATATCAATCATGCAGAAAGTTGAAATACAAAGGGGCATTGCTAAGCACTGCATTTATAATTTTAGCATATTATTATCGTACCATGTACAAATATGTTCAAAAGGGCAACCGCTGAGCCTGAATGAATGATGTTTTTGTCAGAAAAAAATTAATGCAAACTTGTGAGACCTCAGCGAGTTTTTAACTTAATTTAATAAGCAACTGCATAAGATATAGGCCCACAGAAAATGTGGCAATATATTAAAATGGTTTGGCAGATGGCTCTCAGTGGATTTTTTTCTGATTTTTCTGATGAAGGGTCTAGGCCCGAAACATCAGCTTTTGTGCTCCTAAGATGCTGCTTGGCCTGCTGTGTTCATCCAGCCCCACACTTTGTTACCTCGGATTCTCCAGCATCTGCAGTTCCCATTATCTCAGGTTGCAGAATGACTTGGACAGGCTAGGAGAGCAGGAAAAGAAGTGGCAGACTGAATACAGTGTGGGAAAAGGTGGAGGGTGTGTAATTTGTTGGAAGCATAAAGGCATTAACTATTTTCCAGATGGGGAAAGGCTTCAAAAATCTGAAGCACAAAATGATCTAGGAGGCCTAATTTAGGGTTCTCTTAAAGTTAACACACAGTTTCAGTTGGCTGTTAGGAAGGCAATTGTAATGTTAGCATTCATTTTGAGATGGCTAGAATACCAGTGCGGAAGGTGTACTGGTGATTCTGCATAAGGCTGTAGTCAGACCACATTTGGAATATTGTAGCAGTTTTGAGCCCTGTGTCTAAAGAAGGACATGCTGGCATTGGAGGGGGTCAAGGGGAGGCCAATAAGAATGATCCCAGGGATGAAGGTCTTGTTATGTGAGGGCTGGTTGAGGACTCTCGGCTGTACCTGATGGAGTTTAGAAAGATGAGGGGGAATCTGACTGAAACTTATGAAATACTGAAAGGCCTGGATAGAGTGGTGGTGGAAAAGACATTTCCACTAGTAGGGGAGATGAACCCAGGGCACAGACTCAGGATGAAGGGACGACCCTTCAGAATTGAGATGGGGCAAAATTTCTTCAGCCAGAGGACGGTGAATCTTTGGAACTCATTGTCACAGGGGACCATAGAGGGCAAGTCACTCAGTATCTTTAAGCTGAGATATGTAGGCTCTTTATTAGTAAGTGGATCAAGAGGTAGAGGATCATTTATGTGACTTTCCTCTGGGCCCTTTCCAAGAACAGCACATGCTATGAAGTGCTTAAAATTATACTTTCCCATAATTCCAATATCCAAAGTCAGACTTTGAAGTGCTAAACCCAAAAGTAAAATCCTTCCATCTGTTTAAACATCTCAATTTAAATTGAATTAAGTTTTTGACTAATACTCTTGAGCTTACAGAAATTCATGGGCAACATATTTGTTTTAAATAAGTAAAAGCAGTTCAGATAACTTGTTGCTTCTGATGAATTTTCATTGAGTGAAATATGAATGACTAGCACCCAAGTGTATATCTGGGTCCATTGATATGGTCCATGGCTTCAGGGGGCTCAGTTTGATGGCAGATCTAGCTCAGGAGCGATACTAAAACCTTTGATTCTGTCCTTCAATATGCTAGTATCTTGTGTTGTTGTCTCATTGAAAGTTGCAACATTGGAAGTTAGTGGTGATTATAAAATAACTTTTTAGCCATCGATAATTGATTGATAGACCTGGATCAAGTCTGAGCTGAAATGATGGGTAATCCTCTTGCAGCTACATGTAAAGAGGAATTAAGAATGTGTACAATACCTTTAAAACTGATTTCCATCTTTTCATTCCAGGGGGAAACAGGAATTGTTGGGCCACCAGGCCAGCCGGGCTCACCTGGGAAAGATGCAAGTTTCTAAAATAACTTTTAGTATTCCTAATAGAATTAAAAATATTGTTCCAATATGTTATCCTTTACAGTGCATGCATCATTCTATGACATTGTAGCTAGTTAAGAACTCAGGCATGTTTGATTGGCAATCATTATGCATCTTTTACCTCATTTTTGGGTAATTTATGCTACTATCTGTTACAACACAAAGTATGCCCACACACCAGGAGGGTGGGTTTCACCAGAATAGCAATCTTCTTGATAACGAGCGTGGATGTTCGGAGCAGCTCTGTCACAACTACTTGTTACAACATCAGCCAAGTTTCAGGTCCATCAGTCGGGAAATGAGCTGCCATCAGGCTCCCATCCTTTGAAGGAATTAACCCCCAAGATTGTCAGAAGCTGCAGACTGAGCAGGGTCAGCCATGCCACTGGCAGCAATGGCCACTAATAGGATTGCAGCTAGCCAAGAGTCATATACAGAAATATACATCACCCTGTCAGCAAGGCAAATGGGAACAGGGATTAGGCAACGAGGCACGTTGAGAGAGGTGCCACAAGTTTTTGTTTCTGAGGAAGGTGGGGGTGATGGTAGCGTTGCTGCAGAGGTGTCCATCGACACAGGAGAGCTCTCTTTAGGCCATGCAGTGCCCAATTAAGATCCCTTTCCCCTCATCCACACCCTTAAACAATATAGAGTCCTTTAGAGTTCTCCCATTTCTGTGCAAATCTTAGACTTATTCCTACTGGAGTGACACTGGGAAATGAGAAGAAACTCTGTCGACCTTCAAGATGTGTTCATCTCCATACCATCAGCCTTCCTTCTAATGTACCAGACTTGACACCTTCCGAAATAAGCCCATCATTTCTCCCCCTTTCTTTTGTCCTCATTTATTATTGGGCCAGTCATGGCACTTGCTGCTGGATTTCTCAGAGCAGCTTCTATTACCATTCCACTGTCTGTTCTCAGCAGATATTTTGGCAAGGGACAAAGTTCTTCAACCTTCATGTCATCCCACAGGCTCCCACATCTGTTGCTCACCCCAATCAGAGGTATCGATCTATAATTTAATTTCAATCTTCATTGTCTCCTGAGATTTTTTCTCAGGATGTGGGTATTACTGATAAGGCTGGCATCTGATGCCAGTTCCTAAATATCCCAAAAAGATGATGAAGATCTCTTTTAAATAGCTTCAACAGCCACTTGTTATAACTTACTTCAAAAGACAGTTAATGTTAAGCTACTTTGGTGGAATGAAAGATTGATCAGATCCCATTCATTTACTAGTTTCTTGGCCACAACAGGCTTATACTCTTTTTGTGATACTTATGTTT
Organism: Stegostoma tigrinum; assembly: GCF_030684315.1. Taxonomy (NCBI): domain Eukaryota; kingdom Metazoa; phylum Chordata; class Chondrichthyes; order Orectolobiformes; family Stegostomatidae; genus Stegostoma; species Stegostoma tigrinum. Next base: position 106,121,511 of record NC_081358.1, on the reverse strand, counting down.
TATTTCCAAATTTTCAAAAATGAAATTAAAATTCTCAATCTGACAACGTTGGGATTTGAACTCACATCCACTTAGTTATTTATACCAACCTCTTTGTGGCCTCATAACATAACCAATTCAATATCAAGAGAAAAGTTTGCATAATCTCTGCTGAGCAAAAATGGCCAATCGCATCCACAAATCAGAGGGGTATAACTTATCATCTTCCACTTGCAATCAAGTTGATATGAGACTTTCTAAATATAATTGTAGATGTATAAAGCTTCTGTTTTTTTTATTTAATGCATCAATCTTCCGAATTCATCCTTGCTCACAATATTGATTGGCCCAATACTATCATCGAGCTCGACAGCACAGAATAAAAGCCTTTGGCCCAACACCAGCCAAAAACAAACCCCAAACTGTTCTAATCTCATTTCCTGCACTTGGCCCATGGCCTTGTATGGCTTGGCACCGCAAGTGTAAGTCTCAATCTAAATGCCATTCATTGCATGTCAATAAGCTCTGAAGATGCATGCAGGCTGGATTGTGAATGACATGCTTATGGGAAAACATTTCAACAGTTTTCCCAACAACAAAGTACTCAGTCAAAAATTCTCTTAGTGTGAAAGCGAACATTATGTGCTCAGGACAGAGCATGGGCCACAAATCCACTTTTGGTCTCAGTCAGGTTTTCTAGGTGAGCTGAGTCAAGCTGGTATAGCATAGCTGTGCAACCAGTAGTTTGAGACTTGATGTTCGAAGTGAGGTCTGATGGCAGCAGCAATTTAGTCTAAATCAGGAAATGCAAGATCTTCATGGTAACCTTTAACATGCATGGTTGTAAATGGAATAACAAGTTCATACTTATTACATCACTGTACTTTTCTGTATGTGTCTGCTTCATTATGAATTATATTTTATATTTGTAGGGTGAACAAGGACCTCCAGGACCTCAGGGACCTCCAGGTTTAAGAGGTATTCAGGTAAGATAAGTGTTCGCTCACTTCTTTGGGGGAGCCTTTAATTATTGTCTAAGGTTTTCAAACGTCTTGGTAGCTGGTTCTGTATTAAGTTAGCCGACACCCTAGACATCGAAGTTCTTATGTAAATTTTTTTCTGAAAGCATTAGCCCCTTACAACCAGTGCCTCCTTTCCCTCAGATTTTGCAGCAAAGCTTCTATCAATCTTTTTAGATAAAAGTAGTTTTCTTCATGTTGTAACATCCAAACCTACTGGAATTGTGCAGAATAATTTCAGGCTTTTGCTTTCAAGTGCCACATTGGTGACATAACTGATTCATAATGCCACTTTCAACAGTTTAATTGGATTAGTGCTCCTCCCATTTCACTGATTTAGCATCTTGTATGAGAGCTGTCATGCACATTTTAGTCCAATGGGCTGACAAAAGCAAATCATTAAGTAAACCAACGTAAATTTACCCAATAGTTTTTCATAACTTCTCATTTTTCACAGTAATTTCTAGGTGTAAATCAGGCAAGTAGAAATTCTGCATAATGTCCGGAAACTTCAGACAATGATGTGAGAAGTCAAACGAGGCCTTTCTTGGAGCGACAAATGGCATTTCCCATCAGAGTTTTGGATGTCAAGATGAGAACCTTGCCAGTGAGAGGCCCAATGGCTGGGACTATTACACATTATTACTCTCATTACTACCTAATCTTGGTTTATTAGTATGCAGATCCCAAATCTACCATCCACCAAATAGGAACTAGATGTTGAGAATACTGACACGAAAGTCAGAACAGCGAACTGGTGATTCCAGCTGCCATTTACTCCTGCAGACCTCCATCATAGACACCCAACATATCTCAGGACAATAGTTGAACCCACCCCATTGTCAAGAAATACTAAAAGGACATTGTGCAATCAGGACCTAGATAACAGATTCAAGCAGGCTACATCTCAGGGCTGTCCGCTCGCTTTCTTAGAGCTCAGTCACTGAAGACCTTCCTGGACACACACAGTACCCCTATCTTGCCTTTTAAAGCTATTCCTCAGTCAAAGTTAACTGACTCACAGTGTTTCTGGTTTGACTTGTCTTTTAGCACAAAGCTCGTCATGGTTATTGGCAGACCTCGGGTAAACATTGTTACTGTATGACACTATGCTACGCCAATCTCACACTCACAACATATGTCACCGGTATACGCAGCAATGAAACAGCATTCAAACAGATGTCCATTTCTCAAAGTCTAAGGGGAGTATTCCTCAGTCAAGTTAAAGAAACCAGTCCCAGGATCAAAGGCAGCCACTGATTACAGTCCAGGGGCTAGGAATGGACATTGAGCCACTCAGGCTGGGAATGGCCAGGCCCTCTCCTCATAGAAGGTGAGAACCTGAAGGTCTGTCATCCCACTGCCCGCTTTGGCTCTTCTTCCCTCTTGTCGGTGCTTGTTTCTTTTTTTCCTCCAGGAATTAGAGAAAGGAAGGTACTGAGTCAGGTGAAAGTGCATGGCACAACTTTTACTGTAGTTGCAGGTGGGGGTATGGTGGTGAGGTGTCCCAGTAGGCAGCACAGAAGCCATGCAGGGTTAGTGGTGTGGGGGGAGTTGGATGGGTAAGAGATAGTGAAAGAATATATTGTGTGAAACAATGAAAGTTGTAGAATATGAGGCTTAGTGGGTGCAGGAGCAGAGACAGAGTGAGCATGTGGTAGCAGAGAGAAGATGGTGGCACTATCCTGGCAGAGCAGAGTAGGCCATTGCTCTTTTTCTTATTTTGTGGGTGCTCCTCCAGATGGTTGAGACTGTACTGACGTAGCTGGCAAACTCAGCCAAGGCTGGCAGGGTCTGGTTTGCTAAGATCAAAGCAAACAAGACACAGCAAAGGGAAAGTGGAGATTCAAGAAAAATGTGGTTGAGATCAAGTTCTGAAGTTTTAGAAAGAAATATTGAGTCCTGGAAGCTAAAAAGTACCAAAGTTGAAATGTTGTGCCTCTAACTTGCAGTAAGCTTCAAGGATGGAAATGTTAGCTTGGAGCAAGGTTGTTTCTTATAATGGCAAGAAACTGGAGCCTGTTAGACTTTATCCCTGTTTCAAGGGATTGCTGATAGTAATGACTGACAATAAAACAGAATAAACTTTCCATATCTTTCCCTGTTACAAACTAAGCTGACTTAGAAACAGATCAAAAGATAAAAAGTTTTCATGTAGAGACATTTATCTCACACAGCCTTCCTCCTGAATAGTGAGATTTCACTCTCTTTATACCTCGCTAGATGTTCCAGGTCAAGATGTAGTTTGCTAGGGAAAGGAACAATGACCTCTGGGAATTCTTTCAATATTATGTGATAAATTAGCCAATCAAAGTTAGAAATTGTGAGCACCAGTGTAATTGTCCATTCTATGTGTCTTCAATAGAATTGAGGATCAGAAGTTAACCAAAATAGAAGTCATGAGAAATGTAAAAGCTTCATATGATTCAATGTCTCTGTCTCTCACTCTCTCTCTCCCTCCCTCCCCCGACTCACTCATTCGCTCAGTTTACCTGATTGCTTCTAATTGGATGACTAAATCACCATGGATTTGGGATTATTCCAGAAAGAGAAAGGAAATGAGAATAAATATCTTAACACATTGGACTGTAGTTTACAGGTCACCCAAGAGTGGAGAAGAATGCAAACATGTAAACTGATTGCAGGGTGCTTAGAGTGTTGAATATTGGCCTACAAGCAAGTATTAAAGCACACGCTAAAATTTAAAATAATTTGGAATGCAGGCTTGTTATTGCTAAGACACCGTAGACCAAAAGACATCCTTCTGTGATGACCGGGTTCCCATGTGTGTCACAAATATGTCTTACCAAAATGAAATGCCACATACCAAGGAACATTCTGAATAAATGCTGACTTGATAGAATTCTCCAAGGTATTTAGGATTAAAATAAAATAAAGATTCATTTGCCCTCCCTCAACAGAAGACTCAGATTTAATAGAATTACAGAAATAATTGATGGATGCTTACAAGAGATTTCTCAACTCGAGATATGATATGATGTATAATTTCTAAAATGACTTTGAATTAGAGTTTAAAAGCTGTGAGGCAACTGCTTGGAAAAAAAAGAGAGGAATGTTTCAAGTTATATGAGCCATGCAGAGAGTGGAGTAAGACCAGAAGATGTGTGAAGAATATTATTGGTGCAGACTATCACCACCCTCATTATCAATGTCTGTCTTATGTTCATAGGGTAAAAGTGGTCCTCCTGGTCCTGAGGGAAAACTTGGTCCTCCAGGTGACCAGGTAAGAAAACAGATTTTTTTCAGATTCTGTAGCACTATTACAGAATTTGACTGACAAAAGCTGGCACTGTGCAGAAAATTAGACTGACTCCATTCACATGAACTAATTTTCAATTTTAGGGACCAAAGGGTTCTAGTGGAAGATCTGGAGACCCAGGGTTTCCAGGGCCCCAAGGACTACCAGGACAACCGGTGAGGATTTCTGTCTGCTTTCTTTGCCTGAAAACAGAGTGAGATTTGTTTTTGTTTAAAACTGCTTACGAACTTGATGATGGCAGCCTTCTCTTCGTGAAACAATATGGAAGCCCTGAAGGGAAAATTCTCAAAGTGCACTAGACCAATAGTGGGTCTCCTCATTTCTGGTTTCTTCGATTGTTTTATAAGCTCCAGCATAAAGGTGATTACATAACAAAACTGAAGAAATATCAGAAAATTGCTCCATGGAGTTTAGAGCTGTGCCATTGGTGGTTAGCAGTCACTACAGCACAAATACTTAAAAATTTAGAGTTTCAAATCAATTTATCACTCAGAACTTAATTATAGTTTCACTACAATCAATTTATAGTTAATGCTGCCAAAAATTTGCCAATTTAGTTTTGAATTGGCACTCAATAATGTCATGGTCAATCAGTCTGACTGAGTGATCCAAATTATTGTCTCAGTTCCTTGATGTATAAACATGTTCTAAATTCTTATATTCTCTTGCATTATGCATTTTGTTCACACCCAAAAATATTGGTTTTCAATCTTGATTCTTGTCTATAAATTTTCTTTTTACTTGCCCTACTTTACTCCTCCTTGTAAGTTGATTTTTGTCATCCTGTTTTTTTTTTGCATGACCAGGGACAGCCAGGAGAGACGGGATTCCCGGGAAAAACAGTAAGTAAAGCACAACATGTTCATTCTTATCAATGTCTGGTAGAAACCTTACAGTGGGGAAACAGGCCATTTGCCCATGAAGTCCACACTGGCCCACTGTTGAACATTCCACCGAGATCCATCTCATCCTTTTCACTCTGCATTTCCCATGGCTAATGCACGTAGCCTACACATCCCTTGTCAATATGGGCAATCAGCCTAACCTGCGTATCTTTGGACTGTGGGAGGAAAGTGGAGCACCTGGAGGAAACCCAAGCAGACACAAGGAGAATATACAAACTCCACATAGACAGTCTCCCAATGGTGGAATCAAACTTAGGTCCCTAGCACTCTGAGGCAGCAGTGCTAACCACTGTGTTACTGTGCCACCCATGATAATAATCTGTTCATGGCCATTATCAAACAAAGACACAGTGTACATGGTGTGTTAAGGAAGTGGTGTGATAGTGATGCCACTGCACTTGTAACCAAGAACACAAGCCTAACATTTCATGCCTGCCTAGCTCAGTCCATAGGGTATGAGACTCTTAACTTCAGAGTATGCTATGGCACTGTCCCTACTACAGGTGCACAGGTTTCTTGGTTGGAGCCCCATTTCTGAATTTTGCATTTCTGAACAGGAGGTTAAAAATAATTACATGTCCTCATTGTATTCATGATGAAGGTTTCAAGACTGCTTTTACTCATTTGTGCAGGGATCTCCAGGCAAACCAGGTGAACGGGGGTCCAAAGGAGAAAGAGTAAGTGATACAGCAATGAAGACAAATTGAATATCACTAGGCTGCCTGAGCTGTCAACTAGCCAATAAACTGACCAGCAACCTCAGATAAGTAACAACTCCAATGTAAAAGAGTCAAACTCAATATGCAATATTATTCATTTCATTGCAAAGCCAAGTCCATTGCTACTGTAGGCAGATATCACTCCCCTGATAAACGTGAGAACATAAGTAATAGGGCAGGAGTAGCCATTCAACCTCTCAAGCCTTGCCAATCATTTAATAAGATCACAGTTTATCTACCCCAAACATCAACTCCTCTTTTATGTCAGCATGCCATAGCCCTCAACTCCCCGATATTTCAAAAATCTACTATTTAAATATTTAAATCATCAAAATAGTTAGATCAAACCTAAAACCTGCATGGTCCATGTGGCTCATGTAATATTATTTATTGTTTATACTCACCAAAGCAAGGCAACATACAATCCATATTTAAAATGCCATAAATATACAGATTGTTGGTATTACGATGTTTTGAAAGATTTTTGTGATTATCACTTGGAAGTTAAACATTGTGCAGACAGAGTGCAGAAAAGAAAACCTGGATAGAGGATTTCTAGCTGCTATCAGAACATACTAATTTTACTTCCATCAAATAGGGGACATTCTGTAAGTAATCTGCAATCTACATCATCAGACCATGCTGTGCTTCACCTGAAAACCCAGGCATTATTCTGGCTAAAGTTCACAATTATTCCTATAGTTATTTTCACATTCTCGCCACATTCTTCCAACATCTGATGCCACCAGAAATATATTAATTGATCATTCATCATGCTTGTATATTTTATAGAATCCAATTGTTTATAATTAATACGTAACAACGGTGACAGCCATCCAGAAATAATTGAAATGTAGCAAAGCATTTTGGGACATCTGTTGAACATGGGAAAATGCTTGAAAAAATACACATTGGTTCTTTCTCCATGTCAAATTCAAATAATAAATTTTCCAATAAAAATATGGAATCAAAGGAAGAGAAGTAAATAATGTTTCGAGAATTACTTTTAATGAGATACTGAACTCGTATTTTGTGAGATTTATGCCTTTTGCTCGGCTTTGTCGACAAAGAAAATTCAGCTCTCCTTCCGAGGTCAGGTGATTAAGGATGCTGGGAATTCAGTTTCCTTCAGTTGTTACATGTTAAGTTAACAGGGATATCTTATGGTTTGCCCTGCCCTTAATGGGTTTTGCATGTAAATTAATCAGTTGGAAAGCAAGCATAATCTACTGGTGATGGTAAATGGATGAAAAAGAGCAACACAGGTGATTTGGTGAAGGAAATAAACACGTTCCATTCTGTGTAAGAGCACTTCTGGATGTTTAAAAAAACACATATTTTAGCGATTCTTGTGGTACAGTAGTAGTGTCCTAACTTCTGAGCCAGGAACATATCCTATTTGGTCCAGAGATGTGTGATATTGCCAGTGAACAGGTTACAATCATAGAGCCATGCAGTATAGAAACAGGCCTTTGATTCAACTCGTCTATGCTGACCACATTCCTCAGCTGAACTAGTCCCATTTGCCTGTGTTTGGCCTGTATCCTTCTAAACCTTTCCTACCCACCTACCTTTGCAAATATCTTTCAATTATGTCCGCCTCCATCACTTCCTCTGGCAGCTCATTCCATTTATGCACCACCTTTGTGTGAAAAAGAAAATTGCCCCTCAATTTCCTTTTAAATCATTTCTCTCTCATTTTACATGGCATCCCTATCATTCTGGGCTCCCTTGCCCTGGGGAAAAGACCTTGGCTATTCCCCTTATCTCTGCCCTTCATGATTTATGAACCTCTGTAAGGTTACCCCCGGACTGCTATGTTCCGGGGAAAAGGGTGTCAGCCTCTCCTTATAACTCGAAGCTTCCAGTCTCAATAAAATCCTTGTAAATACTTTTTTGCACCATTTCCAGTTTAATAATATCATTCCTATAGTAGGGTAACCAGAATTGTACACAATACTCCAAATGTGGACTTACCAATGTCTTGTACAGCTGTAATATGACATTCCAACTCATGTGCTCAATGTTCTGACCAATGAAGGCAAGTGTGCCAATTACCTTCTTCTCCATCCCCTCTACCCATGACACTACCTTCAAGGATCTATCCACCTGAACCTCTAGATCTCCCTGTTCAACAACACTCCCCAGATTGACTGTATTAATCCAGTCCTGATTAGTCTTACCAAAATGCAACACCTTGCATTCATTAGAATTAAAGTCCATCTACTATTCCTCAGCCCACTGTCTCAGTTGATCAAATACTGTTGTACTTTTAGATAAGCTTCTTCACTGTCTACTAAACCACCAATTTTGGTGTCATCCACAAACTTAGCAACCAGGCCTCCGATCTTCTCATCTAAATCATTTATGCAATTGAAAAACGACAGTGGACTCAGCATCAATCTTTGTGGCACACTACTGGTCACAGGCCTTTAGTCTGAAAACAGCCCTCTACCACCAATCACTGTGTTCTGCCGTCAAGCCAATTTAGTAACCAATTGGCTAGCTTTTTCTGGATGTTGTGAGATCAAACCTTACGAACCAGTGAACCATGCAGAACTTTGTTGAAGGCCTTGCTAAAGCCCATGTAGATAATGTCCACTGCTCTGCCTTCATTGATCTTTTTGGTCATTGCTTCAAAAAACTCATACAAATTCATGAGACACAATTTTCCATGCACAAAGCCATGCTGACAATCCCTAAACTGTCTTTGCCTTTCCAAATATATGTAGATCCTGTCTCTTGGAATCCCTTCTAACAATGGAACACCACTGATGTTAGGTTCACCGATCTATAATTCCTGGCTTTTCCTTGCTGCCTTTTTTAAACAATGGCACAGCATTAGGCTTCCTGCAGTCTTCTGGGACAACCTGTGGCTGTTTATGATACAAATATCTCTGTGAGGGACCCCATAATTTCCTCTGTCCTTCCCCACAATGTCCCAGAATAATTTTGATCAGGGCCTGGAAATTTATCTTCTTTTATGTGTCTTAAGACCTCCAGCACCTCCTCTTCAGTAATGTAGACTCTTTTCAAGACATCACTGTTTATTTCCCCAAGTTCCCTAACATCCATATCTTTCTCCATAGTAAATACTGTTGAGAAATATTCATTTAGGACCTTACCCATCTCCTGTGACTCTTTGCATAGATGACCTTGTGGCTCTTTAAGGGGCCCTATTTTCTCCCTAACTACTCTTTTGACCTTAAATTACTTATAAAATCTCTTTGGATTATCTGCCAAAGCCATTGCATGTCCCATTTTGCCATCCTGAATTTCCAACTAAGTGTACTGCTGACTCCACATACTCTTCAAGGGATTCACTTGAACTGAGCTGTTTATACCTGATATAAGTCTCCTTTTTTCTTGACCAGAGTTCCAATATCTCTATTCATCCAGTGTTCCTCACTTCTGCCAGCCTTGCCCGTCACTCTAACAGGAACATGTTGACTCTGAACTCTCGTTATCTTGTTTTTGAAAGTCTGTCACCTGTCACTCATCTCTTTATCTGCAAACAGCCTCCTCCAATCAACTTTTGAAGGTTCTTGTCTGATAGCATCAAAATTGGCCTTGCCTCAAATGAGGGCTTTAACTTGTGAACCAGACCTATGCTTTTCCGTAACTATTTTAAAATTAATGGTCCAAACGTGCAACACCCCATTAGTACATCAGTCATTTGCCGTGCCTTATTTCCCAAGAGGAAGTCGAGTGTTGCCCCTCCTGAAGCTGGGCCATCTACATATTGATTGAGAAGCCTTTCCCGACCACACTTGACACATTCCTCCCCATCCAAGGCTTTAACACTATGGCAGTCCTAGTCTATGTTTGGAAAGTTAAGATACCCTACTATTACAACTTTTCTTCAGCTATCTGAAATCTCTCTACACTAGCGAGTTTTGAGAAGATTTGTAACTCAGGTTGAGGTTCTGGATGTGAGTTTGCTTGCTGAGCTGGAAGGTTCATTTTCAGACGTTTCGTCACCTTTTTTTTATTTGAAAAAATATACTTTATTCATAAGATGTACAAAGAAAAACATGTTTATACACCTACCCATTCATGCAAGCCACTCCGGGTTACCCAGGGGGTACGACACGAACTTAAGGAAAAAAACAAAACAAAGAAGAAAAAAAAGCAAAGAAAATACCCCGGCAGTCATCTCCCCGCACAGTCCCCATTGGCCCCCTGACCCCAGTTGGAGAAGGCGCCGGCTGGGCCCAGTTACCATATAGGGCCCTTTTTTCTATTCTGAGCGAGGGGTTTCATACGGTGGTCTTTCCCCACCGCGCCTTGGCGGCGGCTGCCCCAAGCTTTAGCGCGTCCCTCAGCGCGTAGTCCTGGACCTTGGAGTGCGCCAGTCTGCAACACTCAGTCGGGGTCAGTTCTTCAGCTGGCAGACCAGCAAGTTGCGGGCAGACCAAAGAGCGTCTTTCACCGCATTGATGGTCCTCCGGGCGCAGTTGATGTTGGTCTCGGTGTGCATCCCGGGAAAGAGCCCGTAGAGCACGGAGTCCTGCGTCACGGAGCTGCTCGGGACGAACCTCGACAAATACCACTGCATCCCCCTCCAGACCTCCTGCGCATAGGCACACTCCAGAAGGAGATGATCGACAGTTTCACCCCCCCCCCCGCAGCCACCTCGAGGACAGCGTGCGGTGGCGCAGAGATTCCGGGCATGCATAAAGGATCTCACTGGCAAAGCCCCTCTCACCGCTAGGCAAGCAATGTCCTTGTGCTTGGTTGAAAGCTCTGGCGATGAGGCATTCTGCCAAACAACTTTGGCAGTCTGCGTGTGGAACCATACGACGGGATCCACCCTCTCCTTTTCCCGAAGGGTCTCGAGGATACTACGTGCTGACCACTGCCTGACGGCCTTGTGGTCAAAGGTGTTTCCCTTCAAAAATTTCTCCACGAAGGACAGGTGGTACGGGATGGTCCAACTACTCGAAGCGTTCCGCGGCAGCGAGGCCAGGTCCATCCTTCGCAACAGCGGGGACAGGTAGAACCTCAGTAAGTAGTGACACTTGGTGTTTGCGTACTGAGGATCTACGCACAGCTTGATGCAGCCGCACACAAAGGGAGCCATCAGGGCGAGAGTGGCGTTCAGTACGCCCTTTCCCCCATTCTCCAGATCTTTGTACATGGTGTCCCTGCGGACCCGGTCCATCCTCGACCCCCAAATGAAGCGGAAGATGGCCCGGGTGACCGCAGCGGCGCAGGTTCAGGGAATAGGCCAGGCCTGCGCCACATACAACAGTACCGAAAGCCCCTCGCACCTGACAACCAGGTTCTTACTGGCGATGGAGAGGGACCGGAGCGTCCACCTGCCCAACTTCTGCTTCAATTTGGTGATACACTCCTCCCAATTCTTAGGGCACGCCCCAGCTCCACCGAACCAAACACCCAGCACCTTCAGGTAGTCTGTCCTGACGGTAAAGGGGATGAAGGAGCGGTCGTCCCAGTTCCCGAAGAACATGGCCTCGCTCTTACCCCTATTGACTTTGGCACCCGAGGCCAGTTCAAACTGGCCACCAATGTCCAACAGCCTACTCACTGACCGACGATCGGTGCAGAAGACGGCGACGTCGTCCATGTACAGGGAGGTCTTGACCTGAAGGCCTCCGCTGCCTGGGATAGTCACGCCCTTCAGGCTCACGTCCTTCCTGATGGATGCGGCGAAGGGCTCCACACAGCACACGAACAAGGCAGGAGAGAGCGGGCAGCCCTGCCTGACTCCAGATCTGACGGGAAAACTGTCCGATTCCCACCCGTTGATCGAGACTGCGCTACCGATGTTGGTGTAGAGCAGCTGGATCCAATTGCAGATGACCTCCCCGACCCCCAATTTGGAGAGGACGTCCCTCATGTAAGCATGAGAGACCCTGTCGAAGGCCTTCTCCTGATGCAGGCTGACGAGGCAGGTGTCCACCCGCCTGTCCTGTACGTAGGCGATCGTATCCCTGATGAGCACGAGGCTCTCAGTGATCTTCCTGCCCAGCACAGCACAGGTTTGGTCAGGCTGAATCACCGTCTCCGGGACAGACCTGACCTGGTTGGCTATGACCTTGGCCAGGATTTTGTAGTCCACGTTCAATAGTGAAATAGGACGCCAATTCTTAATTTCTTCCCTCTCCCCCTTCCTCTTGTAAATGAGGGTGATGATGCCCTTCCTCATGGACTTGCACATTTCCCCTGCCCGAAGCGCACTATCGTACACCTCCAGCAGGTCCTGGCCGAGCAGGTCCCGAAGAGCAGAATACAGCTTGACCGGTAAGCCGTCACTCCCGGGAGTCTTATTCCTCTCCAAGGACTTGAGGGCTCTGGTCAGCTCGTCCAGGGATATCGGCCGGTCCAGCCACTCCCTCGTGCCGTCATCTAAGACCTCCGTGATAGACTACAGGAACGACTCGGAGACCGTGCTGTCCGTGGGCTTCGCGTCGTACAGTCCGGCATAGAAGGATCTGCTGATCCTCAAAATGTCGGGTCGAGACGACGTCACCGAGCCATCGTCCTCCTTCAGCTGGCTAAGCACAGAGCTCTTTTTGTGCACCTTCTGAAAGAAGAAACGCGAGCATGTCTCGTCCTGCTCCACGAAGCGGACCGTGGACCGGAAGATTATCCTGGAGGCCTCCACGGCGAAGAGCGAGGCTTGCTGGCCCCTCACCTCGTGGAGGTCCTCCGTGACATCGACCCCCATCAACTGCAGAAGGAGCAGGTTCTGCACCCTTTTCTGGAGTCACGACAGCTTTCCCCGCCTCTCTCTCGCCTTCCGAACACCCTTGAGGACAAAGAACCTCTTGATGTTCTCCTTCACCATCTCCCACCAGTCACCCGGAGACTCAAAGAGGGGTTTCATGGTTCTCCAACCGGCGTACTCCTTCTTAAGCTCTTCGACGTTCTCTGGGGTCAAGAGAGTCGTGTTGAGCTTCCACGTCCCCTTGTCGGCCTGCTGGTCGTTCTGTAAGTGACAGTCGGCCAACAGGAGGCAGTGGTCAGAGAAGAACACCGGCTCGACGCCGGTGGACCTGACCGAGAACGCCCGTGACACAAACAGGAAGTCTATCCTTGAGCGGATAGACGCGTCTGGCCACGACCAGGTGTATCTCTGCTGCGCTCCGTCTGCAGGGGCGCTGAAGACGTCGAGCAGCTTGGCGTCCTTCACCGTGCCCAACAGGAATCTGGACGTGACGTCCAGTTGACTCCCCCCACCAGCTGTTCCCACTCTAGATCTTCCATCTCCATCGATGACGTAGTTGAAGTCTCCGCCTAGGATGACCGTTCTGGACGTAGCCAGCAGGGGTGGAAGCCACTGCAGGACGGCCAACTGCTCATTCCGTACCGCTGGGGCTTACACGTTGATCAGCCTCAGGGGAGCGTTCCTGTAGGTGACATCAGCCACTAGGAGGCGCCCCACCACCACCTCCTGAACTTGAGAGATGGTGAAGTTGCGCCCCCGCAGCAGAATAGCCAGGCCTGAGGAGCGACAGTCGTTACCCCCCGACCAGATTGAAGGCCCACAGGTCCAGGCGCCGGACCATTTCCCGTACCTGCTGAGGTGCGGTATCCCACACTCCTGCAGAAACAGGAGGTCTGCCTTGACGGTGGTCAGGTAGGTCAACGTGGACACACATCTTGCGGTGGACTTGACACTGTGCACATTAATGCTCACAACTCGTACCCCCATTGTGGGCAGTGACTGCAGCACCCTCCCAAGTCCAGGGTCCAGCCCCTCCATCTGTCCCTTCATGACCATTGCCCAGGCTAACTGCTGGATGCTGTCCAGGCTCAGGAAACCGTCCATGCTGCCTTCCGGGTGGCATCCCCCCGTCGGGGCTACGGAGGCAGGAGAGTCCGGCTCTGTGTCAGGCTGGGGACACGCTGTTTCCTCCTTCCCGCCTGAAAGTTCCGGGGGGCCCTCCAGGGCCCCAGCGGCGTGTGGCTGGGTGTCAGAGGGAGCCTCAGGATGCCTCCCATCACCTGGGAGCGGGGTGCTGCTTTCCTTCTCCCTTGAGATCTTTAGCTTCTGCTTTGGGCGGGCCTCCTCCGAATCTCCCTCATCAGAGGAGCTCTCATAGCCCCCCTGTAGCTGCCTCTTCCCGCCTGATGGTTGCGATGCCTGGGCCCGCCGGCGCACCTTCCTCCTTGCTTTCTGGACCATCGTCCACTCCCCTGGGTCACCTGTCACCTCCTCCATCGGGTCCGGGTTGTTGCGGGGGAGCGGAGCCTGCAGGGGCGCTTTGCTGGCCTCGGGTCCATCCTGCGGGGCTGGGCCCTCCTGCACGACCTGGCCCTCCTGCGCAATAGGGGGGTCCTTGCAGGGCCCTGGTGCCTTCCTCTCCTCCGGGGGGGCTTGCACCTCATTGCCCCTGCCGGCGAACCGGGCGTAGGTGGTCCCCTGCTGCGGGCATGCCCTATAGAGGTGGCCCGCTTCCCCGCAAAGGTTGCAGCTTCTTTCTTGTGGGCAATCCTTTGCAAGGTGTCCCTCCTCCCTGCAGTTCCTGCAGATGGTGGCTTTGCAGTCGGCCGCCACGTGCCTGACCTACCACAGGCATGGCAGACTTTAGGTTGCCCTGCATAGGTCAGGTAGCCCTTGCTCCCGCCGATCGCAAAGCTGGATGGTGGGTGTACAATGTTCCCGTCCACGCCCATCCTCAGCATCACCTTGACCTGCCTCTTACTGGTCCAGATCCCAAAGGGGTCCATGATGTCAGTTAGGTCCCCTTCCACCTTCACGCACCTTCCAAGGAAGGTCAGGACATCAGCTGCTGGCACATGCGGACTGTACATGTGTACAGTCACCATACGACTCCTCTGCTCCGGCATCACAAACAGCGGGACAGCGGTCAATACAGAGAGGGGGCCCTCACCTCCTTTCTCCTTGAAAACCTCCAGGAAGCACTCGCAAAGCTTGGCACTCCTGAAGGTTACATCGTAGAAACCTCCTCCGGGGAAATCCTGCAGGCAGTAAATGTCCGCAGCAGCGAACCCACAACAGTCCAACAGGACCATCTTCACAAAGAAGGTGTGGTCCACAGGTGCACCTTCATCCACCTTCTTTACAGAAACACGGATGGTGTTCCGGACCCCCTGACCTGGGGCACGAACACTCACCGCAGCCATCGTTGCAGGTTGGCTGCTCCCCTGAACCAGCGTTAGGCCGAAGCCAGCATTAATATCCACTGGTTGCAAGGGTGCACAGCCAACCCGACGTCTTCCTTCCACCTCCAACACAGTCGCGCTCTCCTCTTCTTGGTCCACAAAAGAGTGGGTCTTTATTTTGTTCCGGATGTAAGTTGGTTCACTGCGCTGGAAGATTTGTTCCCGGATGTTTCATCATCATTCTAGGTTACATCACCAGTGAGCCTCCGATGAAGCGCTGGTGTTATTTCTCGCTTTCTATTTATCTGTTTCGGTTTCCTTGGGTTGGTGATGTTATTTCCTGTGTTGGTGATGTCATTTCCTGTTCTTTTTCTCAGCAAATGGTAGATTTGTTCTTTTTCTCAGAGGATGGTAGATCTCTCTACACACTTGCTCCTTAATTTCCCGCTGACTGCCAGTGGATGGCACAATCACATCAAAGTGATAACCCTTCCTAGTTCTACCCACATAGCTTCACTAGATGATTCCCCCAGGAATATCATTTCTAAATATTGCCGTTATGTTTCCTTCGTCAAAAATGTGACTCCCCCTCCTCTCTCGCCTCCCTTTCTATCCATCCTATAGCATCTGTACCCTGGAACTTTGAGCTGCCAGCCCTGTCCCTGCCGTGCTCGTGCGTGCCCAGTCTGTTTAATTTCTGCATGAGCCTTAACCTTCTCCTTTGTCTCAGTACTGTTTAGGATCCCACTGCCTTGCCAGCTAGTTTAAACCCTCCAGAGTAACTCCAGCAAATCTCCGTGCCAGGATATTGGTGCTGCTCCAGTGCAGGTGCAACCTATCCCTCTTGTACAAGTTACCACTGCCATAGAAGAATTCCCAATGATCCAAAAATCTGTATCCCTTCCCCCAGCTCCTCAGCCACGTATTCAGCTTCCCTATCCTACTATTGCATGTGGCACTGGAAGTGATCCAGGGAATCCTACCCTTGAGGTCTTGCTTTTTAACCTCCTGCCGAACTTCCTGTAATCACTCTCTAGGACCTCATTCTTTTTCCTACCTATGTTGTTGCTACCAATGTGTACAATGACTTTGGCTGCACACACTTCCCTTTGAGAATTTGCTGCAACTGCTCCAAGACGCCCTTGACCCAGGGACCATGGAGAGAACACACCATCCTGGAATCTTGCTTGCAGCCAGAAAAACATCTGCCAGGCACCCTGACTAGAGAGTCCACTATTACAGCTGCTTTCTTGGACTTTGCCATAGCTAGTTGTAATGCCAAATACCTGGCTCTGCTGCTATTTTCCCCTGAGAGGCCAGCACCCCCCAACAGTATCCAAAGCAGTACACCTATCTGAGAGGGGGTAGCCACAGGAGACTCCTACACCACCTGCCTACCTCTCTTGGCATCACCAATCTACCTGATTGAACCTGTAGTGTCATCACCTCCCTGAAGCTACTATTATTACACTCTCTGCCTCCTGTATGCTTCTCAATGCATCCAATATGCCACAACAATTGGTCCATGTGGTCTGAGAGGAGCTGCAGCTGGACAACTTCTTGCAGGTTGATCTGAAAATAAAACTAAACAGGAATATTCTATGGCTCTTGTTATGTAGTGATAGACTTCCTACCTTTGGGTCAGAACGCCTAGTTCAACTCTCACCTGCTTCAGAGGTATTTCAGAGGCATGTCATATGATTGAATAGGTTGATTAAAATGACTAATTAAAGTAGCAGAGCACGAGAGCCATCACCATGTCTAGGCCAGGGATTGTGGAGGAGTTTGTAATTCCTGACTGCCTGCTTGTTTAAAACTGAAATGAGAAGGAATTTCTTCAGGCAGAAGGTGGTTAATCTATGGAACCCATTGCCACAGAGAACAAGTGGAGTCCAAGTCATTGAGCGTCTTTAACATAGATATAGATAGATTCTAGAATGATTAAGGGATCAAGATTTACAAGGAGAAAGCAGGAGAATGGGGTTGGGAAACATGTCAGCCATGATCAAATGGCAGAGAGACTCAGTGGGCTGACTGGCCAAATTCTGCTCTCATATCTATATTCTTATGGTCTTCTTTTCTCCAGCTGTGACCTAGGAAATGGAGCATGTGGTGTCCACTGGTATCCTTGAGGCTTTCAGAGATATGGGGGTGCTGATGTACAGTAAAGGAACAAAAAACGGAAGTATTTAGGGGTCTTGTGATGCAGTGTTATGCCCCTACATTTGGCCAAAATGCCCAGGTTCAAATCCCATCTGCCCAAGATGTGTGTCATAACATTTCGGAGAGGTTGATTTCCTATATTTTACTTCCACTTACAACAGAATAAGAGTATTATTTCATTCAAAGAAGCAATCAGAGGGAATCATCTGACCAACCTAATGATGCTAGCAACCAAAATGCTGTCTCTTCAAAGAATGCTCAAGAATTTGAGGGCCTAGAGATGACTGAAGTCAAAGGAAAATAAGAAGCTCAACAACATTCTTCCACTTCAATGTTTTTTGTTATATTCAAATTTGATGTTTTCTTTTCTTTTTGGGCAGGGTGAGCCAGGTACCAAAGGTGAAAAAGGAATCCAGGGAGACAAAGGACGACCTGGTGATCCAGGGTCTCCAGGTATAAAAGGACACACTGGGATAATGGGTCCAGTGGGGCCTCCAGGAGAAAGAGGCCCAGTTGGGTTACCTGGCCAATCGGGTCTTCCCGGAAAACCTGGAGAAAGAGTAAGTTGCTGTATACTGCCCACTTGGTTGCGGATCGCAAAAACTGAGTGTCAAACCAACTGTGATGGGGAAAAAAACAAAATCCTTATCTTCGGAATTACTTCAAAACTCTAGTTTGGAATTGAGCATTCCAGTCAAACTCATTTAAAATTATCTCCTCTGATCAACTTTAGATGTGTCAGCTTCATAAAAATCAGGGATCATTTTGTAAATTAAAACTCACTTAAAGTTACATGCTTAAGTACCTGTTACTTACTGTCAGAGGCAAGGTTACCAATCAGAATTTGAGTTTGGTAAAATTACCCCTCATACATTGATTTAACGTTGATTTATGTGCACTTGGTTTTATTTTTCCTAGGGCGAACCTCCATCTTCTGAGTACCTGAGAAGACTTATAAGGGAAGAGCTGTCAAAGCAGCTCGATGGTAAGTTGCACTTCATATTTCTGCATTTACTGTATTATACTTTTGGAAGATATGATCCTGGCCCCAAAGTTTCAATTCAGCATAGATTCATTCCAGATGAAATGTTTGTCTTATGAGAAAAGATTGAGCAGTTTAGGCCTATACTCACTCTAGTTATGATGGATAAGAGGATACCCAATTAAGGTGTATAAGATGCTAAAGGGTATTAACAAATTAGACGTAGAGTGGGTGTAAGGCAATCTAGAATGAGAGGTCATAGTTTGAGGCAAAGGGATAGCAGGTTTAACACAAGACAAGCAGGAATTGCTCCTCTCAAAGTGTCATGGAATCTGTGGAATTCACTGCCCCAGAGTGTGGTGGACACCAAAGCACTGAGTAAATTTCAGGAGGACGTGGACACAGTTCTATTTAGTCATGAGTTAACTTGTTGTGGGGAACAAACAGGAAAATGGAGTCAAGGTCGAAATGATCGTATCAACTGGCAGAATAAGCTCGACAGGCTGAATTGTCTATTCCTGCTCTTAGTTCGTATTCTGATATTCAAAACAGTGTTGGCATGTAGGCTGACCTTGAATCATGCATTTAGTAGCTGAAACGAGAACAACAGAATTAGTAACATTATCCCAGACTTTGAGGATGGCACGTTGGCTCTGTGGTTAGCACTAGTGCTTCATAGTATCAGAGAACCAGGTTGGATTCAGTTCCAAACTATGGTATTTAAAAGATTGTCTATCTCAGGCAACTGCAACAGTATGAAGACAGCTCAGTGTTCATTCACTCCTCTTGTGCATCTTTTGATTGATCTGAGTTTGTAGCACTTGTTGTCAATTCTTTCTGTTATAAAGGATTTTTATTTCCCTTTAAATAGCCACAGTATGAGGGCATCACTGCCAGGAAGCATTCATTTCCCATCCTAATTGCCTAGAGCGCAGTTAAGAGTCAGCCACATTGCTGTGGGTCTGTAGTCACATGTGGCCAGACCAGGGAAGGATGACAGTTTCCTTCCCTAAAGAACATCAATGAACCAGATGGGTTTTTCCAAACAATCAGCAATGGATTCATCATTAGACTCTTAATTCCAGATTTCTATTGAATTCAATTTCCACTGTCCACAATGGCAGGGTTTGAACCCGAGTCCCCAGAGCATTATCTGAGTCTCTGGATTAACAGCCTAATGATAATATGACTAGGCCATCGTCTTCATAATTTGACAATCAAATTATGAAACTACATCATAGGAATTAGCAGGTTGATAAGAAAAATGATGTTTGGAGCACGCAATTCTCAAATTTAGAGTGAAGTGATGAATGAATTATTGGGAAGACTACAAAATATTAGTTCACTGCTTCAAGTGACTCAGAAGTCGACTGTGAATTATTGACATATAATGCAGACATTATTCCTCACATTGAAAGATTTTCTAGTCAGACTGTCAGACCTACACCTGTAAACCATTGCTGTAGATCATTCTTAACATTATCATTGAACGCTGTTGTTACTGAAAATGTCCCTGAGGAAAGCTAGGTGGGGATAAATAATTTAAAAACAAAAGTCAGACATTAATGTCATGTATCAATATTGCTGATGGATCATCCTGCGCATTAATTTGTTGCATTCTATGATTCTGTATGATCTGCAGATCGCACCATGTTTACTCTCCCTGTTGCTAGTTGGAAGGGTATTCTATCTGCCTTGTATAGCTAAGAACACTGGTACTTCCAGCACATTTTACATAAATGATTGTAATGATTCATCATTGTCAGTGCCACATAAATTACTATTGCTGTCAGAGTTGGCTTCTCTTTAAGAATTGACGACGAATATCAATAAGTCTTGATTTGTCGTTTCAATGATTGAAGAATCAGATACTGCAAGGCTTTCTTTGCAAATCACAAAATTGGGCCTGATATTGTCAAGATCGCTGGTACTTCCACTGGGTGTGTCTACTGTTTAGCAGCGTCTGAAGAAATAGGTTCATCCTCTTCAAACATGAAGCGATGAGATATATCCTAAAATGGAAAAAAATATTCTTGGAAAAGTCAAGGCACTTCTGGGTTATCCACTTCTCCTGGTGTAAAGTTTCAGCTGTTCGGAAAAGTTGAGGTCAATTTTGGCAAAATGCCACCCAATCTTCAAGGGATAAAAGCTTTCATTCCTTGTAAGACTGAAACAATCCTTGTCAAATGGAATGAAGTTATCATTTTAAATGGAGTTAGAGACAAAGAAAATGCAGATGCTGGAATCCAAGATAGACAAACAGGAGGCTGGAAGAAAACAGCAGGCCAGGCAGCAGTGGGAGGAAAGGAGCTGTCAATGTTTTGTGTATTACCTTGTACCAGTTGTAGAAGACTGAGTAGTACACAAGCCTGCCAAAACATCAGTGATCTATTCTGATTCTGTAGGCTCCTAAAGAGCTCTACCATTGTAATACTACTGCAAAACACCTTTTAACGCGACGGGATTTTCTTTTTCCCCCCAGGGGCTTAGACCTTGATGCCTGATGGTTGAAGTGACACATTGTAAAGCCATTCTAAAATAGCAGGCAACATAATAAAAGTTCCTCGGAGTCGAATCAAAATTCAACATCAAAATTCTTGACCTTTAAGATGACTGACCAAAAATCCTGGGCCAACTTATCACCTAGACCTCAGAACAGCCCATGTGAGACAGATATGTAGTCAGATACTAGAAAGGTGTGAAAAAAAGCAGGGCAGTTGTTGTGGGTGACTTCAACTTCTCTCTTCTTGACTTGGACTCCCTTAGAGCCATGTGCTCAGATGGAGGGCAATTTATTAGATGTGCCCAGGAGGGCTTTCTGAGACAGTATGCTGACAATCCAACCAGTGAGGAGGTCATACTAGACTTGGTATTAGGGAATGAGCCAGGACAGTTGATCAATACTTCAGTAGGCGAGCATTTCAGGCTTAGTAACCATAACTCAATAAGATTTTGAGTCGTCATGGACAAGGACAAGAGTGGCCCTTGGGCGAGGGTGTTAAATTGGGCAAGGGTCACTTATACTCAAATTAGACAAGAACTGGGGAATGTGGGTTGGGAGCAGTTATTTGAGGGCAAATCTACATCTGGTATGTTGGAGGCTTTTAAGGACCAGGACAGTGCAGGATTAAAGTGCAGGACACGCATGTCCCAGCAAAACTGAAGAATAGGAATGGCAGGACCCCAGAAACCATGAATGACAAGGGAAATTGTAAACTTATACGAAAGGAAAAAGAAAGCATACATTAGGACTAGGCAGCTACAAACTGACAAAGCTGTTGAGGATTATAGAGAAATTAGAAAAGAACTGAAATGCATAATTAAGAAAGCTAATAGGGGCCATGAAATATCTTTCACAAACATGGTCAAGGAAAATCCCAAGGTGTTTTATGCATACGTTTGAAGAAAGAGGGCATCGAGGAAAAGAGTACACCCCCTTAAGGACAAAGGAGGGCAGTTATGTGTGCAGCAATAGAAAGTGGGAGAGATCTTTAATGAGTACTTAAAATTGGTATTCACAAAGGATCAGGTCATGACTGATGTTGAGGTCAGGGATCAGTATGTGAATACTCTAGAGAATGTCAGTGTACTAAAGGATGAAGTTTTGTGTATCCTAAATTGCATATTGGTAGACAAATCCCCAGGGCCAGATGGGATCTATCCCAGCTTACTGTGAGCGGCAAGGGAAGAAATAGCTGGAGCATTAGTAGCTATCTTCATATCCACCTTGACCACAGAGTAAGTTCCAGAGGACTGGAAATTAGCCAGTGTTGTTCCCTTGTTTAGGAAAGAAGCAGGAGTAATCCAGAAAATTATAGGCTAGTGAGTCTGACATCTGTGGTGGGGAAGTTCTTGGAGAAGATGGTGAGGGACATGTGCACATTTGGAAGAGAGTGGACTAGTTATTGACAAGTAGTATGGTTTCATAGAGAAAAGGTCATTCTCACCAACCTGATCAAATTTTTTGAAGAGGTAACAAAGATAATTGATGAGGGAAGATCTGTGAATGTAGTTTATGCGGACTTTAATAAGACGTTTGATAAAGTCCCACATGGCAAATTGGTATGAAAACTAAAATCACATGGGATTCAGGTTGGTCTGGCTAGATGGATACAAAACTGACTTAGTCACAGAAGGCACAGGGTAGTGGTGGAAGGGCGTTTGTCCGAATGGAGACCGGTAACTAGCAATGTTCGACAGGGATCAGTCTTTGATCCTCTGTTGTTTGTAGTGTACATAAATGATCTGGAGGAAAATGTGGGTGGTCTGATTAGTAAGTTTGCAGATGACAGGACGATTGGTAGAGTTGTTGATAGTACTGACAATTGTCAAAAATATACAACAGGATATAGATAGAGTAGAGACTTCAGCACAGAATTGGCAGATGGAGTTTAATCCAGACAAATGCAAAGTGATGCATTTTGTAGGGTCAACTTTAGGTGTGAATGACATTGGTAATGGCAGAACCCTTAGGAATGTTCATTTACAGATGTATCTGGGCATGCAGATCCATAGTTCCCTAAAAGTGGCAACACAGATGGCCAAATTGATTAAGAATGCATATGGCATGCTTGCCTTCATTTGCCGGGCATAGACTATAAGAGTTGGCAAAACATATTGCAGCTATATAAAACCCTTGTTAGGCCGCATTTGGAGTATTGTGTGCAGCTTTGGTCACCACACCACCAGAAAGATGTGGGAGCTTTGGAGGGGGTGCAGAGAAGGTTCACCAGGATGTTGCCCAGTCTCGATGGCATTGGCTCTAAGGAAAGTTTAGAAAGATTAGGATTGCTTTCTCTGGAAAGTGGCTGAGAGGACACCTGATAGAGGTGTAGATAGGATGGATAGTCAGAGGCTTCTTCCCACATTTGAAGTTTCAATTACATGGGGGCTGAGATTCAAGGTGAGAGGGCAAAAGTTTAAGGGCATGTGCGAGGAAAATTTTTCACACGTTGAGTGGGAGCAGCCTGCAATGAACTGCCAGAAGAAGTGGTGGAAGCAGGCACTTTGGTGACATGTAAGAGGCATCTGGATGGTTACATGTAAAGAGAGGGAATAAAGGGATATGGACCGAATAAGGGCAAAAGGTTTGTTTTTTAGTTTAGTCAGGGAATGATGATGGGCATAGGTTTGGAGGGCTGAAGGTCCTGTTCCAGTGCTGTACCATTCTTTTGTTCTTTAGTTCTGCTGCAGAGTCAATGATGTAAGCTTGACCAATAAAGTTTCCAATAAAAACTTCCATCAATTTCCTCCTCTGCATCTTGTCCAATCAGTTGGATTCTCCATTGTTCAGAAGTTAATTTATTCAAATTGTATTTCAGAGGTGACCTTCAATTTTTAGATTGTTGAAAGTGACTGATTCTGCCACTGTGAAAACATTGGGTGCCCCCTGCTGGACAGTCTTTTTACATGTGTCGCAACCTTGTGCCACAATGCCAGCATTACAAAATTGGTCTTGGACTTAACTTGATTCACATCCCAGTTATACACGCTTTGCTGTGCTTGGCTGCTGTAAGTTGTCTTCTTTAGACTGCAAAATAATAGTTTGCTGTTGAGGGCTTTGACCACAATCCCACCCTGGCTTTGTTTGAATGTGCTATAACTGAATGAACTGGCCAGGCTACGTAAACCATTCATGAAGGAGTCTGTCAATTCCCACTTGCTGCTGGGACTGCTGATTGAGCTGGGTGCATTCAATAATCAAACTTTTTCTGGGGCTAAAATGGACTTAGGTGGAGCTGTTGCTGCTGTGAATGGAGACCTGAGGCTATTCTATTCCTGTGAAAGATGCAATTCCATTTATATGCTTGCACTTGTTTTTTGGCATTGAAAAGCGTTGGTTGAGTTAGAAACTAAACAGCTAGTGTAGACGTTTTTCAACAACAGAGCATGCCTGACTTCACATCACTTCGTCAACATGCAGAATTTGGGAAGGATTCTCAGGATTTTTGCTTCATAGCTCTTCTACCTTGTCTCAAGTTTCTTCAAATTAGATTGCTGCCTCTACTCATGCCACCACGCTTTAGTATGGGTTAATCTGCACAAGCAGTATTTATTGACAATTTAAACATTATGATTTTGCAGCAAACATCTCTCCCCTAAGCAGCTCCCATTCCATCCTCTAGTAATGTCTATTCCTTATAGCTTCTGAGGTCACATAATTACATCACCAGCATACCTCAGATACTCAGCTGCAATTCAATTATTTTTCTACCATGGACATTTAACACTCCCTTCCAAAGATGATAATTGATTTTTATGGATTATGTACGTGGGTTTCAGGTCCACTATGAAACTCATTGAGCGGTGAAACTGGCTAAGGTATGCTAAATGGCCTACTCACGCTGCCAAATTGTTCAGAAAATCAATCCTCCAGAAGAGGGAGAAAAATATAGTAAGAAGTAAATCTGTAGGAGTGACATGGTCTGTTATACAATCATTGATTTTTATTGTATTTCTGTAAATTTAGAATTTAGAAATTATTAACTTCATAAGCTTTGTGAATGAATTCATGTGGTTTGCAACTATGTCGAGATCCTGGGTCTTTCAACATTCTGCATGCAGTGAAGAACCAAGCTAGATAAGTTTCATAAAATTATACAGGTGGATGTCCTTTTTTGACATTTCAGTAAACTAGAAGCTTTGTTATATTTGTTTACAGTGCGGCTGTCCTATCTCATGTCTCAGTTTCCACCAACATCCATTAAAGCACCGCCTGGGAAGCCAGGACCTCCAGGCCCAGCAGGGACTGATGGATTTCCTGGGAGACCTGGTGTCCCTGGAGAACCTGGGCCACCTGGGCAACCTGGCTCTGAAGGAGCCAGTGGACCAATGGGTCCAAAAGGTATGAATGTGCTTCTCATTTTTAAAAATGTGTTCTTATGTGTACTGAAATAAAATCGCTCAGTAGTTCCAAATTTCAGACCCAGGTTCAGCTTATTCATTGACTGAAAAGTTTAAACTTGATCAGATGCTAAGGCCAATAAAATTGAAATGGATAATCTAGTAATCCTAAAACAATACTAATACATAATACGTTTTAAATATCAAAGTAGAACAGTCATCTCACCAAAACATTATGCTTAATGTGGTAAGATGTGAGACACCATATTCGGTACAAATCACTGTGGCTGATTTATATCCTCTTGTTTTATCAGGACTGGAGATAAAAATTTAATATGCGCATTATGATTTATTATAGGTCTCTTAATCTTTCTTATTTTTTTTCTTCATTACATAATTTTACAATTTTTAATTTATTAAAGGCAAGGACATAAGCTAAATCCTTATTTCAGGCCAACACCTGTCACTTACAATGAGCTTTTCATCAACGTAAAGTATCATTTCACCTCCTCAGAGATATCATGAAAATTAAATGGATAAAGAGTTAATATTACAAAAAATAATGAACAAATAAAATTACAGTGTAGGAACAGGCCCTTCGGCCCTCGAAGCCTGCACCGACACGGAACCCGTCACAACCAAATCCCATACCCTTCCAGGGACCGTATCCATCTATTCCCATTCTACTCATATATTTGCCAAGATGCCCTTTAAAAGTCACTATAATATCTGCTTCCAATACCTCACCTGGCAGTGAGTTCCAGGCACCCACCACCCTCTGTGTAAAAAACTTGCCTCATACATCACCTTTAAACCTTGCCCCTTGCACCTTAAACCCATAGCCCCTGGTAACTGACCCTTCCACCCTGTGACAAAGCTTCTGTCCAGAATGTCCATGCCCTTCACAATCTTAGAAACCTCTACCAGGTCACCCCTCAACCTCCGTCATTCCAGTGAGAACAACACTAGTTTCTCTAACCTTTCCTCATTGCTAATGCCCACCATACCAGCGAACATCCTGATAATTTTTTTCTGTACCCTCTCCAAAGCCATCACATCCTTCTGGTAGTGTGGCGACCAGAATTGAACACAATATTTCAGACGTGGCCTAACTAAGGCTTTATAAAGCTGCAACATTACCTGCCAATTTTTAAACTCAATGCCCTGGCTGATGAAGGCAAGCATGCCATATTGATGATGTCCTTGTAATTCTTGGAAACATCCTGCATTGATAAATTTCAGTAAAATCGATAAAAGCCCTAGTCTGACCTCTTGATAATGTGGTGTTGCTTCTTCTTAGCTGCGGGTGGATTGAAAGATCTTCAATTCTCAACAGCAGAAAGTAATCTCTCTTATTCTGCAGAGCAATTGCTTCACAAAATTCTCTTAGCAATTCTTTTTACTTCCTCATGATGTTCAAAAGGTTAAAAGATTTGTGCACAACATACACACACACAAAGGGTGACTATAAAATGTTTTAAGTGTGGGATATTTGTCCCCGTATCTCTGGAACCAAGTATAGTATTTTTCCAACAATTAATATTTATAATAGCCTATTTAAATACAAGTGCATATCATTATTTCATTGCTCAATGAAGAAATTAACATCAGCATTGATCAAGACAAACATTTATTTTAATGTGCATTTAATTTCACAAAGGCAAATGGCATTTTTGCTATCAGTTCCTGGCCTGTTATGTGTAAGTGGTGTTGTTTTATGCTCAGGTGATAGGGGTGCTAAAGGTGAAAAAGGAGAGACAGGTATTGGACAGAGGGGTGATCCTGGTCCACCAGGCCCTGCTGGTAAGATTTTATTTTCCATTTTATTGACTAGCATGTCATTAGCTAAAATAATATTGCTTAAAAAAGTTGAGTATCTTGGCTGAAGGTATAAAAAGTGATTTTAAAAAATTGCTTTTTCTCATTTGAGTTGTTCTGTTTTGTAGACATGTATTATTTAAGAACAGGAATCCTTTTCCTTCATGCTTATCAACAGACAGGCTACCTGTGAGTTTAAAGGAATATTCCAAGAATAATTTTCTCATTCCGATTACTTTATGTTCTTTGATATTTGCACCAATCCATCAAAACTAGGATTAGTCGCAGATTATGAATTAAGGCTTTACGAGATAAGTTTCCTGAATTGATCATGGATGAGCTAGGGTAAAAAATTGTACTGTATTAGTGATGTGCAGGGAACAAGGGGGTGGTGTGTCAGGAATCAGTATAGAGGGACATCTATGTAGTATTAAATCTAGATACTATATCAGAGATTGTTTCATACTGGTAACAATGAATTTAGAAGGAAAGACAATCTGATTGCCCCAAATGATTGAAAATAAATCTATGTAATTTGTTATTTGGCAAGATTAGGTTCCATACAAAATAGCCTGGTAGCTCAGGTCCCTGTTTATCTCAGGTTTTCATAACTCTGTCAATGGGGAAGTAGGTGCTCATCTGAAATTCCTTCAGGGAGCATCCTTGCAACTTGTTCTTTGCTATGTCTCCGAGGCTTAAAATTTTTAATGATCGAAATAGAAATTGCCATTGCTGTGTGATCTGATAAGACTCATGTGACTTGAAATCTAATACCTTTGATTTTTATTCCACTGTTTTGCTATTTTATTCAAAGTATTGGTTTACTCTACATTATTTATACATATCTGGATTTCCATGAAGGAGATGGTTATTGGGATTTGGGAAAGTTTCCAATCTGAGAAACCCATCTGCCAAGAAGGTCCTGTTTTCATGCATGGGCATTGGGTGGGGATGGGGGGGTGGGGTGGTGGTGGGATGGAGTTGGGTCTTCTTGCTTCAGGTCTGACTCAGCAACAGAGGGAGACAGATGATGATGCTGTAAGATTAGGGGAGCCCATCTTCATTGTCATAGTGATAAATTTCAAACTCTCATCAGATATTCACCTTAGCGTCCACCCAGCAGCTTGTCCCCAGTAGTTTTATGAAGCCACTATACACCCACTCACCAACAATATTCCCCATTTTTCTCCATGCCCCCGTTTCTCCTATGTCTAATCCATGGCCTCCAAATATCTTATGCTCACTGAACAACCTCTAAGCTCCAATTTTCCCCTCAATGCTCCCTCATCTCCTGTATTTCCCCAGCCCCTGTCAATACCATTCTATTACCCCATTAATCTTCTATGCCTGTTCTCCCAATATCCACTATACAGAGAACCAAAGAGTTGTTGGCAAGCCAGCCATCAGCACAATGATCCTGAAACTCATTACACAAGCAGGATCTCGCAAAAGGCATGTTGAAAATCTATGGTCAGCCTACAATCCTCTAAAAGCATCAATCAGCCACAAGTATTAATTATAGATAATAAAGTGTGAAGCTGGATGAACACAGCAGGCCAAGCAGCATCTCAGGAGCACAAAAGCTGACGTTTCAGGCCTAGACCCTTCATCAGAGAGGGGGATGGGGAGAGGGTTCTGGAATAAATAGGGAGAGAGGGGGAGGCGGACCGAAGATGGAGAGAAAAGAAGATAGGTGGAGAGGAGAACATAGGTGGGGAAGTAGCGAGGAGATAGGTCAGTCCAGGGAAGACGGACAGGTCAAGGAGGTGGGATGAGGTTAGTAGGTAGGAAATGGAGGTGCGGCTTGAGGTGGGAGGAAGGGATGGGCGAGAGGAAGAACAGGTTAGGGAGGCAGAGACAGGCTGGGCTGGTTAATTGCTCTTCTTCATTTTCATCACCATCATCAGTTCTCTGCCTGAAGGATGGTCCAGCTCACTGCGCTATGAGTTTGACGATGGACATGTAGACATATCCTCAATCCCAAGTGGAGGTTTGGGGACCGCTTTGCAGAACACCTACACTCGGTTCGCAATAAACAACCGCACCTCCCAGCTGCAAACTATTTCAACTCCCCCTCCCATTCCTTAGACGACATGCCCATCCTAGGCCTCCTGCAGTGCCACGACGATGCCACCCAAAGGTTGCAGGAACAGCAACTCATATTCCACTTGGGAACCTGGTAGCCCAACGGTATCAATGTGGATTTCACAAGCTTCAAAATCTCCCCTCCCACCACTACATTCCAAAACCATCCCAGCTCGTCCCCGCCTCCCTAACCTGTTCTTTCTCTCACCTATCCCCTCATCCCACCTCAAGTCACACCTCCATTTCCTACCTACTAACCTCACCCCGCCCTCTTGACCTGTCTGTTCTCCCCGTACTGACCTATCCCCTCCCTACCTCTCCACTTATACTGACCTCTACAGGGTCCATCCCCGCCCCTTTAACTTGTCTGTATCCTCTCCACCTATCTTCTCCTCTATCCACCTTTGATCAGTCTCCCCATCTCTCCCTATTTATTTCAGAATTGCCTCTCCCCATCCCCCTTTTCTGATGAAGGGTCTAGGCCCGAAACATCAGCTTTTGTGCTCCTAAGATGCTGCTTGGCCTGCTGTGTCCATCCAGCTCCACACTTTGTTATCTCATATCCTCAATCCACCCCAGCTAAAATGGGGATTGAACACTATGCCTTTGACACCAATGTGGTGCACATCAGCCATCCAACCAACTGAGCTGAAGTGCATCTCCCCATGCACTCCCAGCATCATAGCCAAAAAGAATAATCACAACTGTAATGAGAGTAAACTACCAAGAAAAGTTACAGAAATTTAAGGATTGATGGACCTCATTAAATGTAAATTGTAGAGAAGAAAACAGTGTACACGATATGGCAGTAAAAATAGACTACCCAATTCAATTTAGTCAAAGAAATTATTAAGTCATTTAAAGATGCTAAGTATTTATAATGTGTCTCATGACCTGGCAGAGAATAGCAGATTTCCACTTGAACGACTTGAACTCAGAATGAAAATAAAAGGCAAACTTGCATTTATCCAGCTGCTTTCACAACCTCAGAATTTCCCAATATACTATGCACTGGGATTTGTGCCCTTCTGTACTTTGAAATCGAGCTATGGAACTTTTAAATTCACCTGAGAGGCCAGATGAAGCCTTAGTTCAACGTACCAACTACAAGACAGTAAACAATTCCTTCAAAATTTAACTGGTAGGTCAGCCTTGATTAGTGTGCTCAGATTTCTGGAGTGGGACTTGAAGCCATAATGCTCTCCCTCAGAGGAAAAAAAAAATTCTCCCAGCTCTCCCATGGATGACAAAAAAAATCTGGATCTTGGAGTTAAGGCTTGACGGGTCAAATTTCATTTTTTCTTTCCATTGTAAACTTTCACTTATCTTGTTTCAACTGTTACATTTATAGGTACCCCTGGAACACCTGGCTATGGGAAAGATGGAGTTCCTGGTACTCCAGGGCCACCAGGAGAATCTGGCCTACCTGGAGGGATAGGTCCTCAAGGACCCCCTGGTCAGAATGGAATCTGTGACCTGGCTCAATGTGCTTATTATGCAAGTATGGCCAGCCGTCCAGCTAACCAAAAAGGACCTTGAGCCAAAACAAGGAGGGTTTGAAGAGATGAAGGATGCAGATTCTGTTTAATACAAACGTAAAAATATATCCGACCGCAGTCTGTACAGCGATCGCTCCAAGCGCACATGTGGCCAGCTAGATGAGTTTTGATGTGAGATCCTGCCATCTCCTAGAAAATCAGGAGAAATGTACTGTTTCCCAGCCATTAAACACACACACACACACACACACACACACACACACACACACACACACACACACACACACACACACACACACACAGGCCCCTGGTGATTTAAAAACTTTCTAACTGTACATATTTTCAAAATCTGCAGCATGTTACCTGTATAGTTGTACCTCATCTGTAGTACAATCCAGTGTGGCATGTGTGAAATGCAATTTATATGCAGTAGATTACTGAGTTATTGTTGGATTTCAGTGTTGTGAATATATATATATATATATATATATATATATAAAGTAAAATTAATGACAAAAATGCTGATTTCCCCAGGTATAATTTAAAAGCAAATACCTCTTCTGCAGGCCCTTGAGGAGCAATTTATTTTCACTTTGCATGAATAATGTACTTGAGTTTTCAATCATATATCAGCTAATCATAAAATATTAAAATTCCAATTATTTTCTTTGAAGAAATAGTAATACCTGACCTTGCTGATGATTTATTATTTGTGCCTTAATTTAAATTGCATTTTTTTTAAAATTTAAGCTTTATTTTATCATGCTTATTGAGGCAAGATATTAATGCTGAAAATAGAACATTTTTTCAATTCAAGAACACAGCTTCTGCTTCAAGTGCTCTCTGGTCAAGTGTAGATCTGCTCATCACAGAGTTATGTTCTCCCCCAGTTATCTGCACAATTCCTACTATACATTGTTACAACATTTTTAAATACATTTCTCACACCATCCATATTTGGTGGCTTCTTGGAATGAGGTTGCTTTTTTTTTAAATCTTTGTTTTGTTGTTTAACACTTTCTCCAGCTGGTTGGGGAGGGATAGTGAATTAGTCCTCAGGTACCCCATTTGAATGGGTGTAGACAGGACTAATTTCAGAGCACAACACTCCGTGTGAAATAACTCTAAAGAGACTGGTATCTCGCTATCAAGTCATCCTTTATTTACACGGTCAGAAATCACACGACACCAGGTTGTAGCCCAACAAGTTTATTTGAAAAACAAAGGCTTTCAGAGTCTTGAGAGATAATGGGAACTGCAGATGCTGGAGAATTCCAAGATAATGAAATGTGAGGCTGGATGAACACAGCAGGCCAAGCAGCATCTCAGGAGCACTCATTCTTCACTCTCCAAAAGCCTGTATTTTCAAATAAAGCTATTCGACTACACCCTGTTGTCGTGTGATTTCTGACTTTGTCCACCCAAGTCCGACACATGCACTTCCACCTCATGGCCTTTATTTACACTATATATAGTTTTGACACTGATCCAGCCTCCTCAGAGTCAGCTGCCAGAGAATGAACAGAATCTCTGACACTCCTGTTTATATCTGTCAGCCAGGCGTCCCTGATTGGACCAAGTTAACAGCCCCAATCAGGGAACTATGAGGCTCAGCTGGCTGATTTCATGACAATCACTATACCATGTAACTTTATTATAGATACCACTGTATAAGAAAAATCTGATGTTCTGGCAGCTTTCTGAAATGAATACTTTGCCTCATCAGTTGTAGGTCTATTACCTGTTTAAGGGGCTTTGTCGGATAAAGCAGAGTTGGAGCCAGACTAGCTTGATCCAATTATTTGTTTCCTAATGGAACTGCTGGAGGCTGCCTACAAAAATCTCTGCTTATATATTAGGTTAATTAGAAATGAGACAAATTTCTCCACTGTTCACTTGTCCTGGTCTACATACTTAGTTTGAAACTGGCAGCTATCTAGCACTTCGGTAAAGTGTGCTTTGTCACATGTAAGTCAACCATTTAGATAATTATGGACATTGTGATGGAGTATAAAATCCTGTTGTCAGCTATTGTCCACACATCCACACTCTTTAACCACAATGGAGTATTGGTCCTGGCTGATTAATTTTCCCTCTCTAACTGAGGCCAATTGTATCAACTGTTCTCCTCATTTCCTCAGGTCACATCTAGGCTATATACTTTTACAGCACAATAAAGTCTATACATGTATCCATTGAACCATCTTATCACAACATCACTGAAGTATTTATTTATGATAATTTCACTCTAATATGAGCACAATTGCAAGAACGAACAGGCAAGACAAGGACAATGAGACAGCACCATGCACTTGGTTTATCCATTGCCTGCAATTTATATTATCATCTTGAAATTTATTTCATTCTTTTAAGCTACCTTAACCATTTATCCAACAGACAGCCAGAAATATGAAAGATTCCATCCAATTGTTTCAGTTTTTGTGTGAATCCTGTTTGAAGGTCCCCAGAGATGAAATCATATCTACCCATCCACGATTACTTTTGCCTCAGAATACTTCTGGTAGCATGCAGCTGACTTTCCCACCATGAGTTCAGTTTTCAGTGGACACTGGAAGTGCTGCAGTGCCTTGCATTCAGAGCTCAGCAGTGCATGGAGAGCTGCAGAGTCTAAGTAATAGAGGACCTGTGCAAATGCTTTCTGAGAGTGACACAAGTAACATTAGTGGAAGAGATAATAGGAACTGCAGATGCTGGAGAATCCAAGAAAAAAAGGCGTGGAGCTGGATGAACGCAGCAGGCCAAGCAACATCTTAGGAGTAGGAAAGCTGACATTTCGTGCCGAGACCCTTCCCGAAACGTCAGCTTTCCTGCTCCTAAGATGCTGCTAGGCCTGCTGTGTTCATTTAGTGGAAGATAACTTTTGATTGAAGGAAACACTATTTGTTCAGGAAACTCATTATGTTCTTTCCAGCAGTTGCCACTGGCTGCAGCAAGTCTCTCCCCTAATCTGACTTTATTCTTCTGTGGAAATGAGAATCCATGCCAATACACCAGTAAACCCTAGGATGGAAAACCAACTGTAGTCAGCACAGATTCCATTCTACATAATAGTCCTAGAATCATGAAACCCAAGATATTGGCAACTGCTCATTGTTGTCTAAGAATTATTGTACCCAGTTTACATGAGGTTGTAATTCTAACAGATGTGTTCAACAATAACAGCACAATACTGAATGGAAAATTTCAAATAAGATTTTTCAAATCCTACATCACAAATTTGATATCTTTCACATTGTACATCATGCCTTTACATTCTATATTATGTAGCAAGTATTTTCAAAAACAAAAATCGGCACTGAAGAATAGCAAAATAAAGCTAGCAATGTTTCTATAATATAGCTATATAAAGAGATATACTGTATTTATAAAAATACTGCACATTTTTGCACGTGCAAATCCAATCGCAGTATTATTCAGTGAATCAGAGCAGTCACCAAAAATTAACAGCTAATGTGTGAGAAGAAAAATTATGCATGTGTGAAAAAGTTCATTTAAATCTACTTGAATTGGGTCTAAAATTGGGCTGGCTGTAAACTTAGCAATCAAGTCGATCCATACTCATGGAACAGGTTAGTTTTATAACTGAAATGTGTGATTATCACAAAAGTATTAACTTTGCTGCACTATGAAAGATAAGTGCATTTCAAAGCGTAACTTAAACCAAAGAGTTCCGATGACAATTCCACTATTCCCAATTCCTTCCGCCGCATCTGCTCCCAGGATGAGGCATTCCACTCTCGTAGATCTCAGATGTCCTCGTTTTTTCAAGGACCGCAACTTCCCCCCCTCAGTGTTCGAGAACGCCCTCGACTGTGCCTCCCACATTTCCCGCAACTCATCCCTCACACCCTTTCCCCGCAATAACAACCAAAACAGAATCCCTCTCGTCCTCACATACGACCCCACCAACCTCCGGATCCAACGCATCATCCTCCAACACTTCAGCCATCTGCAATCCGACCCCGTCACCAAAGACATTTTTTCCTCTCCACCCTTATCTGCTTTCCAGTGGGACCACTCTCTCCAGGAATCCCTTATCTGATCCGCACGTCCCTCCAGCCCCACCACATCCGGCACTTTTCCCTGCAACCGCAGGAAGTGCTACACATGCCCCTCCACCTCCCCCTTCACCTCCATCCCAGGTCCCAAGAAGACTTGTCTCATCAAGCAGATGTTCACCTGCACATCTGCTAATGTAGTATACTGTTCTCATTGTGGCCTCCTCTAAATCAGGGAAACCAAGCGGAGGCTTGGTACTGCTTTGCAGAACACCTATTCTCGGTTTGCACTAAACAACTGCACCTCTCAGTTGCGAACCATTTTAACTCACCCTCCCATTCCTCAGATGATATGTCCATCCTGGGCCTCCTGCAGTGCCACAACAATGCTACCCACAGGTTGCAGGAACAGCAAATCCTATTCCATTTAGGAACACTGCAACTTAATGGTATCAATGTGGACTTCACAAGCTTCAAAATCTCCCTTCCCACTACCGCATCCCAAAACCAGCCCAGGTCAGCCCCATTTTCCTAATCTGTCCTTCCTCCCACCCTATCCCCTCCTCCCATCTTAAGCCCCACCTCCATCTCCTACCTACTAACCTCATCCCACCCCCTTGCCCTGTCCGTCCTCCCTGGCCTGACCTATCCTCTCTAACTCTTCACCTACACACACCTTTACTGGCTCCATCCCCACCTTGGTGACCTGCCTGTCGCCTCTCCACCTATCTTCTCCTCTATCCATCTTCTATCCGCCTCCCCCTCTCTCCCTATTTATTTCAGAACCACCTTCCCCTCCCCCATTTCAGAAGAAGGGTCTAGGCCTGAAACATCAGCCTTCCTGCTCCTCTGATGCTGCTTGGCCTGCTGTGTTCATCCAGCTCTACGCCTTCTTATCTCTAGTTCAAATGACTAGATTTGATATCAAAATTTGAAACTGCTCAACTGAGTTCATGGAACTTGTAATTTTTCACAAAAGTAACACAGATGACCCTGCATAAACCAAATATTTTCTTTGGGAAAGTTGTGACCATGTGTTGATGATTTTATCATATGGCTGTGTGGGTGCTTACCTGGTGGGATGCAATGCAAAGGAATGTCGATTGTTGTAATTTATTGATTAAGAAAAGAAGGGCAATTCAATGAACATATATGGACTGCATAAATTTCCATTAAAATGTACAAATTGTTAAGATAGTGGAAACAGAAGTTTATTAACAAGCACATTCAAAACTGATGTATTTTGTGCAAAAAGATAATATTTGAATATTTAACTAACCCTGAGTGAAGCCTTTTATGCACTGGGTATTTCACACTTTTAATGTTTTACAAATATTATATTAAATAGTGAGCCAAATTCTCCAAAACTAGGGGAAGACTACTTTTGGTGCACTTCCTCTTCTCACCTATTTACAGATTTTGTGTGGTATTCCTTGTCAATATGGCTGTCCTTGGGACAGTACCTGAAAGATACTTTGGAGACTCAGGAGATAGTTTACATTTCCAGCAGGTGGCAGTGGAGAGAAATTGACCAGAACGGTTTGCCAGCCGAATTACACACAATGCCTTCTTCTCCTCAGTAAAGTGAATGAAAAGGTCACCACTGCACCACTGTTCCAAATTAAAACAGACATCTTTGATTTCAATTCCTTTAAAATAATAGACAATAGACAATAGGTGCTGGAATAGGCCATTCGGCCCTTCGAGCCAGCACCACCATTCATTATGATCATGGCTGATCATCCACAATCAGTATCCTGTTTCTGCCTTATCCCTATAACCCTTGATTCCACTATCTTTAACAGTTCTATCCATCTCTTTCTTAAAAGTATCAGAGTGTTGGCCTCCACTGCCTTATTGCAAGGTTGTGAGATAGAAATTCAAAGGTTTAGCCTAGCTACGAATTGGACTGATTCTGGGACCAGCAATATATGTTTTGGCCTGGTTCAGCTAGATTTTTCATGACCCTGGCGCAGAGTTAATTTATGAATGTTGCTGTTCCTAGAGTAGGAGGCCTCGAGGGCCAATAGGTATGGTCCCTGCCTCTAAGCAGAAGCTCTGTGTTCAAGTTCCATTTCAGGTCTTCATGGCCATGAAAATAGCATTTATGACCTTGTTCAATCAGTTGATGATCCACCCGTTAATTCTTCCAATGCTTCCCTAAAGAGAAAATAAGACAAAATGTAAAATACAAATCATCTTTGAATAATTTTAACTAATCATGTCTGTGTTGCGATGTTGCAAATATTTTGCCGTTGCAAAATTGTTACCATCTTCAATCTTTCGTTTGTTCCATTTTACTACTGTGTTTCCCATGGCTCTGCTTTCCTATCGGTCAAATAAATATTTTAATAGTATATTCCAAACTGCAAAATTGCTTCCAACTCCGTCTTGTCTCTTCCTAGAAATAAAAGCTATTGACACTTCAGCAAGAGCCTCCAAAAAAACCACTGTTTCCTTTCCCTCAACTTCTATAATATGCATTTCAAATAGCTTAGTTGCGATCAACAGGTGGAGAGATAATCTGGCAACAGGGTGATAACAAAATGGCATCATTCTAATTCTATAAACCTGATCTTGGCATTTGAGTCAGTACCTGAGATGGAAAAAGGAATGCATCCCTGCAAATTGAGTTGTTTCATAGGCCCCTAGCATTTGGTTACATGTTTCTTGTATCCCTTACCATGTTCTTTATTGTGATTGATGACAGACCTAACCTATACCCCACCACAATTACCATAGAAACAGTACCAGCATAAAGGTTTTCACTATGATGTGGTTGTTTTTTTTAAATAACATCTATCTTTTATGACAGTGTACGAGATTTGCAACAACATTAATAGGCACTGTCCCTCAAAGGAAGTTCAGATCAGCGTTAAGCTTCCTTTTACTTATCGCAGAATGTGTTTTACTTTTTTCTTGTCAATGTATCTCATGGTGCTATTCCTTGAATTTTTTTGACATCTCTGTAGACTTATTGTTTATGAACATCTTTATGTATAAAGTACAGTTGATGAGCGACAGAACTGCATGTTTGCAGCTTTATTGATTCATGTATTTTCTTTTTAAAATTGCTGTGTAACTTTTGGAGATTGGGGTTTGATATTAAATACCTCCTGTCGAGCAGAAATGGAACTAAAAATTGTGGGAGACTAATAGCAATCCCATGTATAGGGAGGCAATGGTATAGTGCGAATGTCACTGGACTTGTAATCCAAACCCCCAGGCTGCACTTCTGTGGACATAAGTTCAAATCCCACATTGGCAGGTGGTGCATTTTGAATTCAATAAAATCTGGAATTAAAAGCTGTCTTAATGGTGACCACACAGCCACAGTTATTTGTCACTGAAGAAAATCTGTCTGGTTTGCAAATGTCCTTTACAGAACAAATTCTGCCATCCTTGCCTTATCTGGTCTACATATGACTCTATATTCGCAACAATGTGTTTGACACAGAGCTGCCCTCTGAAATGTACCAGTTAGCCACTCAGTTGTATCAAACTGCAATAAAGCCTCAAGAAGGAAAGGAAGCAGAAGACAATCCAAATTTGACCTAGACACCAGGAACCACAAAAACAAATGCAGCTCTGCCACCCCACAAAGTCCTACTTTCCAGTGTCTGGGGGCTTGTGCCAAATTTGGAGAGGTGTCCTACACATTAATCAAACATGTCATAGCCACTAAATCATATATTACGGCTAACATCCTAGACACCAACATTACCATCCCTGGGTATGGCTCTGTCCCACCAGGACAGAACCACCAGTGGTGGTACACTATCAAGAAGAATTCATACTAGGAAACCTCAACATTAACTCCAGAAGTCATTTAATCTCTTGGCATCAGGTTAAACATGGACAAGGGTGGCACAGTGGTTCAGTGGTTAGCACTGCTGTTTCACAGCACCAGGACCCAGGTTCAATCCCAACTATCAATGCAGAGTTTGCATATTCTCCCTGTGTATGTGTGGGTTTCCCTTGGGTGCTCCAGTTTCCTCACACAGTCCAAAGATCTGCAGGGTTGGTGAATTGGCCACGTTAAATTGCCCATTGTGCCCAGGGATCTTTAGGTTTGGCAGATTAGACATGGGAAATGTAGGAGGAGGTGGATGGGATGCTCTTCCGAAGGCGGTGTAGATTTGTTGGGCTGAGTGACCTGTTCCCACACTAGTAATTCTATGAAAGAAACGACCTACTGATTTTTACCTAACTACCAACTCCCACAAC
Source organism: Stegostoma tigrinum (assembly GCF_030684315.1). Taxonomy (NCBI): domain Eukaryota; kingdom Metazoa; phylum Chordata; class Chondrichthyes; order Orectolobiformes; family Stegostomatidae; genus Stegostoma; species Stegostoma tigrinum. The sequence continues at coordinate 106,082,877 of NC_081358.1, read as the reverse complement.
TACTTTCTCACTCCTCCCCCAACCCACACACACACACACACACACACACACACACAAACACACACACTTCAACTGCAGATTCAGTATTCCTCAATGTTAAACACCAAAAGATGGCAGCACTGAGAGTGGCAAAGACATAGAATGCTCTCAGGGTGGGGACCTTCAATGTCCATCAAAACTGGTTCAGTAGTACCATAACTGATCATAATGGGCATAGGTGCTAGTCTGGGTCTGCAGCAAATGTTGAATGAAGAATCTACTTGAACTCAGGCTCATCAGTCTAACTATAGCAAATCCATTAGTCTATGACAGTACAATTAGGAGTGGCCACCACACAGGAGACAAAGTCCCTTTTTTCACAACAACATTGATTCTGATTCCAGTGAAGGATTTGATTTACCTGAGATTTTATGCTTAGCTCCTGAATTTAATGAGGAAGTAGTTGAATGATGTTTAGCTCATTTGAGAATGTAGATAGACAAATGAAGTTGCTGAAAGGAGTTTGGACGTTAACATAACAGAGTCTGTTGTCATGCACAGCTATGACAGTACACACCACTGTTCAAAGAACAATCTGCAAAGTATGAGACTCTCAAAAAGGCAATACCCATTCTTTACGTGCTCATGTCTGAAGTTTATCTGCTGAAATTTCGGACTGCAAGAGAGAAACTAATCAGATGTTTGTGGAATTTGCAAGGGAAAAAGAAATCTTGTGGCATCAGCAGGTTAGATCACAAGTTAGAGAAAGAAAAATGAAAATGAGAGTTATTTTGATTTTAGAAGAATTTAGAAATAGCATTCCTGCAAATTTAAATGTTCATTTAGATGAGCACCAAATATTCAAGTTAACATTTTGCGTTGAGAAAGCTCTGAGGAATGGTCACTCAACCTGAAATCTTAATTCTCATTTCTCTCCACAGATGCTGCCAAACCAGCTGAGTTTTTCCAGAAATTTCTATTTTTTTCCGATTTACAGTATCTGCAGTTCTTTCAGTTTTTATCAAATATTCAAGATCAGGGAAGCAGCAGCTCAAGCAGATAGATACCTGTGATCTCTCACAAACACAATTACATATGGGGAACTGGTCATGTGGAAATCTACAAAACATTGAAGAAGTAGAAAACTGGTGGGTGGAAGAAGAGCTAGTCTTAAAGAACAGACAGAAGCATGTAAACGTGACAAAGGAGAAAAACTAGAATCGAAAAGATGTATCAAAAAATTTACATTGCAGATACGTCTGCTACTGCTTATGGCCCACACTGCGTCACAGTTTAGATGCCTGATTTGGTTTAAGGACATGCATCATGATGGAGGGTGTCATCATCTTGAATGCAGGATTTTTCTTTACAGTGGCCAATCCTATCATTACTATCATGGAGCTATGGATCTGTGACAGTGTTCTCTACGAGCTACCAGGCAGAATACCAGATGAATTCTGTCCAGTGATTGAGCAGAAAGAAACCACTGGGATTTACAAATGTAGGCATATTCACCCCAGCAAAGCTGGCAGGATCATTCACTGGAATGTACCTTGATGCTCGAAGTCACTTGCCAGAATGTCAGAGATTGAAGTGGAAAGACCATAGGACTTAGAGAAGCAATCCCTTGAAAGTGAGGATTAACTGTGGACTAGTTTCTGTAAAGATTTTCATTAGGGAGCGTGTGGGATGGAGAAAAAACATGGCTGACAGGTAGGAGAAAATTCGGAAGCTACCTTCTTTGTAGGAAGTTGTTCGGGTCAGGAATACACTACCTTATAGTTGCGGTGGAAGAACTTGCAAAAGGAAATTGCAAAAGTTCTTGTCTGGGGGAAAAAAATATTTTCGGGGATGTAAGTGTGGCGGCTAGTTAGGTAGCTTGATCAAAATGTTAGCACCAGAACGAAGGAACAAATATTATCTCTCTGTGGCATATCATTCTATATTTCTGTAAACATTTTCCTAGTATTTTGTCTTATTTACCCATTAAAGTTTCCTTCCAATTTAGTACAGATTAGTTCATTTTACTCTGGGTTACTGTTTGTCCTCTTCCACAGTTAAATATTTTGCTCGACTGCAATTTGGTACGGTCTATTTCACTGCATCTCCCTCTTTATTTCTCAGAGGTCGTTTTGTCTCAAGCCTGGAGGCAGCATTTTTTTTAACAGAATCAAGTGCAGGCATTTCGGGCGTCAGAAGGCAGTGCAAGGGGCAAGAATGCCTCAGATTGTGTTTTATCGGACCGGGCCGGGGTCAGCCCAGAGGAAACCCTAATTCTCATGCTGCCATGAGAAATCTACGCCGACAGCGACACACCGCATATGTTAAACCGATGAGTTTAGGGTTACATCAGATGACCTTTTCCTGACCCGAATCCTGGAATCAGTTTTCGCGTTCCAGACCAAGTGGTTACACAGGAGGTTGCCAAGCAACCGTAGAACGTCGTGTCAGTTTCAGAATGTTGAAACACAACGTTCCCAAGGAGAATGAATGGATGGCTCAGGATCCTGTGAGGGAGGAATGTTTAGACTCGTCCTTGTTATCTTTTTTGTTTAAAAAATACAGGTGAAGTTACATTCGCTGTTAGGCGGGGTGGGGGAGAGCCGTGGTTTCGAATCGGAGATGTCCTCAGGTCGATTAAAATCGTCTCAGGCCAGCAGCAGCCCACCCCTTCATTCTGCCAAGGGGACAGGGGAGAAGCTTTGGAAGTACAGGGTCGAGGTCGATCGCGGCAAGAAGAGGTTGAAACTAAAGGGCAGGGAGCTGCTGTCGGTGCCTCAGGAGATCTTCGACCTTGGGGAGCTGCAAGTGCTGGAGATGAGCCCGGAACGCGAGAGCTGTCTGAGTTACAGGATCAGCGGGGTCCCTCGGGCCCTCGGGCGCCTGAGCAACCTGACCGTGCTGAGGCTGGACACCAACGAGCTGAGGGAAATCCCGCCCGAGATCGGAGCCCTGCACAAGCTGGAAACGTTGACCCTCAGCAACAACCGCCTGAGCCGCCTCCCGGCCGAGGCCGAGAGGTTGCAGCGGCTGCAGAACCTGCATCTGGCCAACAACAACTTCCAGGAGCTGCCCGTGCAGGTCTGCCAACTTCGGCGCTTGTCCTTTCTGGACGCCAGCGACAACAAGATAGAGACCATCCCCGCCAGCATCGGTAACCTGGAGCGCTTGGAGACCTTACTGCTGTGTTTCAACGCGCTGCAGAGCCTGCCCGACTCCATCTGCACTCTTGGGCGCCTGTGCACCCTGTGGCTGGGGAAGAACCAGCTCAGGAGCTTGCCCAGCCAGTTCGGGCAGCTGGTGAACTTAGAATGGGGTCGGAGTCACTGCTCCTCAAACTTCGAGAACAATCCGCTGGAATCTCCCCCTCCTGAGATCTGCAGAGGTGGCCCTGAGGAGATCAGCCGCTATTTTGCTGCTGTGGGATGAAGACCCAGAGCCCGTGGGCAACTTAAACTGACTATTAATACCACGCCTGGGCTATCTATGAACTGCGGTGAACTGATCAGAAGCGATGCATGCAAAAATAGAGATAGTAGGAACTGCAGATGCTGGAGAATCTGAGATAGCAAGGTGTAGAGCTCAATGAACACAGCAGGTCAAGCGGCATTAGAGGAGCAGGAAGGCTGACGTTCGGGTTTACACCCTTCTCCAGAAAAGAACTGCGATTTGTAAATCGGAGGCTGCACTTTTGTGTCGTCCAGAAGTAGTCATTAGGTTACATTGCTCTGGAGCGCGCCCTGTGGGAAGATGTTAAAATGTCTGCTTCTTGGGCAATGTACCCTGAATTTACAGTCTAACAGAGCTGAGCCAAAATGCAGCGTCAGACCTGCGTTGGCATTGAACCTGTAAAGTATTCAGCAGCAACTGGTCGCCCGTGTGTACGCTCCAGCTGATGCCTGAGAGGGCTTGGCAACTGCACTTCAAAAATACTTCAGTGGCTGCAAAGCATTTTCCTCCTGAAAGGGGCTCATTGTTTTCCCTACCCCGTCACAGGCAGATCCTGGCAGGCTGGAGGAACAAGATCAACTGGACATTGCCAGGTTGTATTGTTTTTACCCCTACCTTCTTCCTCAGCAGGTGTTAAGGTGTTGAGAAGTTTTCTTCCTATTTTGCAGGCACGCTCATAAATCTAACCCTTAAAAATAGCTGGTCTCGGGCAACCAAACAAATGAATGGAACAAAAACAAAGTTGCTGGAAAAGCTCAGCAGGTCTGGCAGTATCTATGAAGGAAAAAGAGTTAACGTTTCGGGTCCGGTGACCCATCCTCAGAACCAGACCTGAAACGTTAACTGTTTTTTTCCTTCACAGATGCTGCCAGACCTGCTGAGCTTTTCCAGCAAATCTGTTTTTGTTCCTGATTTACAACATCCACAGTTCTTTCGGTTTTTAAATAAACGGAACTTACGTCTACAACTTCCAAACTGTTGACACCAAATTTTCCAGCCTACATTTGACCCAGATTTGGACATTTGTTTCAGTTTGTCACTATTCCTAAATTGATGGCTGCTAAATTATACTTCCAGTAGCAATCACATTGAGAAGACCACAATCTATAGTTCACAGGCCCCTAAATATGTGCAATAATGTTTAATTCCAGCCCAACCCTCCAGCATGAGTATAATCCCAACACCACTACTGGAGATCCTGTGAGAAGAGGCTATTCAGTGTGCCAAATTATTTCACCCTTTTGTTAAATCATGGCTGCTGTATTCTCACTTATTGACTTGATTTTGATTCATGTCCCTTCACGCCTCTGCCAAAGAAATAGATTTTCTGTCACTCAACATCATCAATTGTCTGTGGGAGCAAATTCTTATTTTCACTGCTCCTCATATAAAAAAGAGCTCCCCATTCCTAGTTGGAAACCAAAAGAATTGCGGATGCTGTAAATCAGAAGCAAAAACAGAAGAAGTTGCTGGATAAGCTCAGCAGGTCTGGCAGCACCAGTGAAGAGAAAATCAGAGTTAACATTTTGGGTCTGGTGATCCTTTCTTAGAACGTGAAATTCGTAAATGGCTTTGCTGTAGTTTAAATCCCGTTCCTTCCCCTGACTTGTATTATTTCCCTTTTTTGCATTTAATTCACTGAATGTTTTTCCCTAATTTTAAACATTTCAAGTAAATCATTCCAGAATTGTCCAAACTCAAGGAGCTCATGCCAGGTTGTGCAATCTATCATCCTAATACCATGGCTGAAATGGTTAAATTACCTTGGTGTTTCTTCACTACACACTCTGCAAGGCCAATATATCCTCCCTGAGACACAGTGCCCACAGCTCATCAGTGTTCCAGGTGGCATGTTATAAAGGTTGTAAATAACTGAAGCACAATTTCTCCTATTTAATATTCCAGCCCACACTTTTTAAATGACTTTTTGTATCTATGAATTAGAATTAAGTGATTTTGTACTTGGACATTCAAATCCTTTTGCTCCACATACAAATATATTCTGATTTGAATTTTTTTTAGGTCCGAAGTGACCACTTCTCTAGATTAAACTCCAGTTGTTGCTGCTTTTCCCAGTCATTTAATCCTTCTCTGTCCTTTTGTAATTTCCTCCTCTTACCAGCATGTCTTACCATTTCTCTGCAAGTATTCTTAGCTACAGACATGACATGTATGGTGAAAAGTCGAGGCTCCAGTGCAGAACTCCAAGGACCAATGGAGATCGGCATCTTTTTGAGTTCTACGCCCAAAGACAGGTCAGAACAGTTCCATAATTCTCCACCGTACAGAAAGGATGCAGATCTGGTACAGGAAGTGAACCTCATGCAGCTGGCACCAACTTGATCCACTCATGCTATCCAATCTTCTGAGCCAACTAGCCTTATCAGAGTTGCTCTACATGTTTTAGCTATAAATATATTTGATGTCAGCCCCAGTATTCCCACATGGCTATTCAGGAATCTGTTCAGCTGTTACCACCTGCCATTAACCTATGTTGGACTTACGAATTGATACTCAACCTGTTTGACCACATTATGAATGAATCTTTGTTGGACATCAAGCCCTGAAATGGGACTTCAGATTTAATCTTGCGGATTAGAGACTGGAACACTAACACTCGGCCACAAGATTGCTTTCTGAAGATTTGCAAAAGCATTTGACAAACTGCCACCTACTAAGAGTTGTTAGCAAAATTTAAACCCATGGCATTACAGAGGCTGTGGCACAAAAAAATTAGATTGATAGTAGGTTTGAAATAGAGTGTTAAATCATTTGCATATGTTCATCATAGCTCTGTTACAGACTTTAAAAATCTGATCTAAAGAAAAACCTCATAGCATTATCAGAACTTCTAGAAGAATATAGCAAGTTGTTCTCAGATATCATCAGTTTGGAGTTGATTTTAAATCTCTTCACCGAGCTATGCAGGAGCTTGAAAATCAACCAAGTACGCTCAAATGACCTGAGGGCATATTGTTCCCACACTGCAAGATTTTATGTTAACTGAAGCTGACATTCACTGAGACTTACACCAGTCTAAAGGTTTTAGTCCAATTGGGTAATCAGCATCATGATTCCATATTAACTCTCAAACTTCGGAGACTTGAATAATGTCAACCCATGGCTGTACCAGGACAGGAATTTTTGAATGCCTATGAATCAATCCTGCCCCAAGTCCATTCTTTTTAAGTGCCATTACTGTGTTGTTAAAACTGATCTGACATCCAAGCTGAGCCATATTTTTCTAAGGATGAGAGAGAAGGAAATCAAACCTGGTTTGTATTACAGATTGTGTGGCTTAACTGTGATGTTCTTCGTGTCCACATTTACACATGAAAGCCAAGCAATGGATGCATATCAGCTGGATTAATCTGCCTCAAAACACCATCCTTGATCAAATTTACAATTGTACATCCGGTAGGATAACTGTAGAATGTGGTGCAATCAGGGCACCTGTGTTCAGATGTTTATTTTGTCCAGAATAAAAAATAGTTGAATACATGAAAAAGTGATGATTGTGATATGAAACAAGAGAAGTGGATAATTCACTTTCAGTTTTAAAGATGTATTTTGTTTGTTAACATTTTAGCTATTTCCAAACAGCCATCTCAAATATTTAACTATCTCGAGCAAAACAAGATGTGATGCCAGATTGATGTCAAAATTCACACTTCGACTCATTGTATAAAATTGCTGCCTTGGCCAACTTTACCATTTACGTGAGTTATTAAAGTGAAGCAACAAGGATGAAAAGATGAAGCTATGTTCCACCTCTCCACTCCTTGCATTGTTTCCCCATGAGTTAAAGGTTGCCAAACTTTGGATTATGATTCTCCATTGGGGTTGCAGAGCAGGCAAGACTTTGAGTTTCAAGTAGCAAGGCAGTAATAATGGCCTTGCAGCTCTGACTATGTTTTGCAAAACCCTTTATGATAGGTGGGATTGTTCAATTTTCCACTCTGAATCCAATTGATGCTGTAACCACAGCCTATGAAAAAGCTTCCCATCCAACTGTGCACAATAATTTCCCACCTGCCCTTCCATCACACCCTCACTGAACCCTTCACCCTTTACACCCCCAACCACTATCACTAGCACCACTTGTCCTATATTAACTCTAGGGTAACAGTAGGTTTGTGGTATTAAAATGGGATGTGACATTGGGAATAAAAGTTTGGAAAGAACTGCTATAAGTCAACACTGTTACAAGCTAAAATAGGCTAAGCGCCTTTTCTCATTTATTTTAAAAGAAGAAAATAAAATGAAACAAAATCTGTGGAGTAGCTTATATTTCTTGCAAAGAATGGAGCATTATTAGGACACCAAAGAAAATACAACTCAGTTATTACTAATGACTCCACTTGATTATTATGGAAAAATGCAAGAGCACTTCATAATTCAAGAAGTGATACTTCAATGCAGAGATCCTCAGATTTAATAGCGTAGTAAGAGACGAAATTTCCTTTGAATAAAAAATAGGAGAATGTCTCGTTGTCATAATTATTTTCAGTCAATGCAATAACCTACGACTATGCAGAAGGAAAGACCTTTATGTTCCAACTGATCATTACCATCACTTACAAAATGTTATTTCTCAGCATGAATGTGAGACGTGAGCTTCCAGAAAATTTCAGGTCATTAATTCTGGAGAAAAGCTTGCATTCATTTGGGATTCGTCAGAAAGAGATTTTACCACTGAGTTCAGTAGTGTTTTACAGTCAGAAAGAATTAGGCAGAATCACCACTTGATGAAGAACAGTCACTTTAAACATCTGCGATCCAGATCTGTCTGCCAATAAAATAGGTTTTGTTTGGTGGACACATTGTCCTGAATTCTTATGTTTTGTCTGGTAATTTCAAGCTTCGTCCGGTGATTACGTTTCCAAATACACAGACAGGCACTTCTCAATCACAGCAAAACATTTGAAAAAATGAAGCTCACTGGTATCGAACAGTTTGAGATTCTGGGTACCAAAATGAAGACATTCTTTTAAATTACTTGAGATTCAATTGAACCCTCGACACAAATTATAATTGTAGACCAATCGGTAACTGCTTGTAATTTCTGCATTTTCTTGCTGTTATTTTGACGGTCCTTTCACATTTATAGATTTCTTCCCACTGCCCATTCCCATGAAGAGGTGAGGTGGAGAAATGCAGGCAGATGCATCACAGATACCAGGAAAGCCTCTGAGCCCAGGTATGCCAGGAGGTCCTGGTTCACCGGGCAGGCCATGTTCACCACGGGCACCATCCCGTCCATCCTTACCAATACCGGGCAAGCCAGCAACACCTAAAATCAGAGAAAAAAGTGATGTGAGACTCTTAACAGGACAGGGAGTTGCTAGCAATAAAATGTGAGGCTGGATGAACACAGCAGGCTGAGCAGCATCTCAGGAGCACAAAAGCTGACGTTTCGGGCCTAGACCCTTCATCAGAGAGGGGGATGGGGTGAGGGTTCTGGAATAAATAGGGAGAGAGGGGGAGGCGGACCGAAGATGGAGAGAAAAGAAGACAGGTGGAGAGAGTATAGGTGGGGAGGTAGGGAGGGGATAGGTCAGTCCAGGGAAGACGGACAGGTCAAGGAGGTGGGATGAGGTTAGTAGGTAGATGGGGGTGCGGCTCGGGGTGGGAGGAAGGGATGGGTGAGAGGAAGAACAGGTTAGGGAGGCAGAGACAGGTTGGACTGATTTTGGGATGCAGTGGGTGGGGGGGAAGAGCTGGGCTGGTTGTGTGGTGCAGTGGGGGGAGGGGACGAACTGGGCTGGTTTAGGGACGCAGTTGGGGAAGGGGAGATTTTGAAACTGGTGAAGTCCACATTGATACCATTAGGCTGCAGGGTTCCCAGGCGGAATATGAGTTGCTGTTCCTGCAACCTACGGGTGGCATCGTGGCACTGCAGGAGGCCCATGATGGACATGTCATCTAAAGAATGGGAGGGGGAGTGGAAATGGTTTGCCACTGGGAGATGCAGTTGTTTGTTGCGAACTGAGCGGAGGTGTTCTGCAACCCTCCCTCCCTCGACCTCTTCATCTCCAACTGCCGTCGAGAAATGTGGACTTCACCAGTTTCAAAATCTCCCCTTCCCCAACTGCATCCCTAAACCAGCCCAGTTCGCCCCCTCCCCCCACTGCACCACACAACCAGCCCAGCTCTTCCCCTCCACCCACTGCATCCCAAAACCAGTCCAACCTGTCTCTGCCTCCCTAACATGTTCTTCCTCTCACCCATCCCTTCCTCCCACCCCAAGCCGCACCCCCATCTACCTACTAACCTCATCCCACCTCCTTGACCCGTCCGTCTTCCCTGGACTGACCTATCCCCTCCCTACATCCTCACCAATACTCTCTCCACCTATCTTCTCTCCATCTTCGGTCCGCCTCCCCCTCTCTCCCTATTTATTCCAGAACCCTCAACCCATCTCCCTCTCTGATGAAGGGTCTAGGCCCGAAACGTCAGCTTTTGTGCTCCTGAGATGCTGCTTGGCCTGCTGTGTTCATCCAGCCTCACATTTTATTATCTTGGATTCTCCAGCATCTGCAGTTCCCATTATCAGGGAGTTGCTAGCATTTGGTTTTAGTTGCCATCTTGCATGACAATGAATACAGATGAGACTGAATACAAAAGTCCATTTTCTTTCTCTATATCATTAAATCTTTGTGAATAATCAAGGGATATAGTGTGAGGCACCACCAAAACTGAGGTTTGATCAGCACCGAGAACATCTGATCAACCACTTTGTTCAACAACAGCAGTCACCACAGAGAAATGTGTGTCATTTTTAAAAGAAATATATGAAGAATGCTGAAGCAAATTCCTCCTTTATGATCATATAAGAATCTTTACCAGTTCCAAATTAATGTGCATCCTGTCACCATATCATTATGTTTTGACTACTCTAGAATTTCCATCAACAAGGTTCAACTTTTGTGGCATTCTTTACATTCATGTCCAGTCCTCCCCCCCCATCAAAGCCATACATTCTCTGATAGAAAACACACTTCCAGTTATGGACGGTAAAAAAAAGTTAACAAAAATAGGGAATTTCGGAACATTTGAACAGAGGCCATTCAGCCCCTCAAGACTGTTCCACCATTGATATCATGGCTGATCCATGGATTAACCCCGTATACCTGCTTTGGCCCATATTCCCTTAAAGCTTTGCTTATAAAAAATTATCCACTTCAAACATAAAATTCACAAATGATCCAGCATTTACTGCCATCTATGCAAGAGAGTTCTAAATATCTACCACCCTTTGTATATGGGAGTGCTTCATAATATCGCTCCTGAATGGTCTGGCTGTAATCGTCAAACTATGCTAGTGAGACAGGATTATGAGAAGTTTAGACTCCTGTGATCTCCTGGAAATTCATACTCACTTGTGCAAATCAGAGAGAGGAGGATAGCACAGCTTTTTTTTAAAATCAAGCACTTTCCATTTTTTCACATCTGCTCTGGGCCTTTCCCAGGAGAATGTGCAGCTTGTAAATTAGAAACAACACTTCAGTTGTATCTCTTATTAAGATGATGATGGTTTCAGAATTTACATCAATTCATTGAAATCAGGAGAAGGAGTTCCACTGACTCACCCTATACTCCCTCGCTTGCTTCAACCTGTTGAGATCAGGTGTAAATTTCCTATTGCCACACTGGTCTAGATTGGTTATCAGAGCAGACTGAGGGTGGAGACAGTCCTTCCTCCATGAAGCCACTCCCCCAAAACCACAACCATGTCCAGATGGTGGACAACTATAGCCAAAAATACATTGTGCCCATCCAGACATCAAATACATGCCTAGGCAACTGTAACAAGAAACCAACTAGAATATCAGCAGCACTGTGAGGCTGTGTTGTATGATTGGCCTCCAATATCCAGACCCAAGGCAAAAGATTTTGACCAACTTCCAGGTGGTGGCCTAGAGCATTGAATATAGCAGAGGCACAAAAGTAACAAAACAGTTTCAAAATAGTGGGTGAATAGCAGGCAGGAGCTTTACATGCAGCAGAAGAGAGCGACTGACCAAAATGAATACAGCTTCCTTTTAAAGGAACTGTTCCCCCATCTGATTTTCCCATTTTGCGAGCCATATTTTTGTTCTTAATGTATGAAATGAAGCCACAGGGTAAAAAGGCTGTTAAACAAAGCAAACCATGCAGTGGGTTTTATTTCTTGAGACGGAGCATCATAAAGTACTGAGGTTATGTGGAACCTGTATTGGATCTTAGACATACTTGGAGGACTGCATGCAAATTTTTTTGATCCATTCATTGGATGTCGACATCATAGCCTGGGCTAGCATTTATTGCCCATTCCTAGTTGCTCTTGAAAGACTATAAGACCATAAGAAATAGGAACAACATTAGGCTCTTTGCTCTCTCAGCCTACTCAAACACTAAATAGGATCATGGCTGATCCAACACGCCTCACATCTACTTTCCCGCCCTTTCCCCACAACCTTTGATTTCCCATCTGATTAACCAACTATCTCAGCCTTAGATATACACAAGGACCTTGGCTCCACAACTCTCTGTGGCAAGGAATACCAAACACCCACAATTTTCTTAAGAGAAGAAATTCTTCCTCATTGTGGTCTTGAATTGGCAAGACTTTATTCTGTCCTTTGGTCCTACAATCACTCATGAAGGGAAATTTCCTCTCAACATTTACTCTGACAAGTCCCTTAAGAATGACAAGTCTCTCCTGCTTTTAGGCCAAACACTTTGTTTTAAAAGATGGAAATACTGCCCAATGTTTAACCAATGGGATTAGACCACTCCTATTGAAGGATTTGCCTGATTGATGTCTGAGCATTCCTTGATAGAACTGAGCTTTCACATGGACCACATTACAATAGAATGAAATGATGATAATAGGACCATTTGTAACACAGAGGTGGTCTGTGGTAGATGCTTACCAGGCATTCCTTGAGGTCCTGGTGGTCCACGTAGTCCTATTCCTTCTTCTCCCTTCTCACCCTTTTCACCTGGTACACCTGTCATTCAGAAACCAGAGCTTCAATGCCACTCTAATAGCAAAACTCAGTGTGAAAACAGTGAGAAGTTTTTTCTGTAACTCATGATTGCAATTCATAAGAACTAAAATGACTTCAGAAAATATTTCTTGGTTTATCAGCCCATTCTTTCCAGAGACTGACTGCAAAGGTCTGCAACCACAGTGCGTATGTCATGTGTCCAGTGAGGCGCTGCTTGAATGGCCACAAGTTGGATGCACCCAGTTTGTTGTTAAAACATTTATTTTGAAATGGGCCATTAGAGACTAAGCCATTTTCTAGACCTTTCTAGGCCTTTGATTTCATGAGAGCTGGGAACTCTCAATGCTTTGTTCAAATAGGCCTTCACTGACATAACCTTGCTGACATAACAGTGCTGACATAACAGTTGGGCAGACTGACTGATGGCCAATGTCACGACTTTTTTTTCTGGGGAGCTCAAAAGACCCTGGGCTCCCACATACTTCAGCCACCCACCTCCACAACCAGCTACATTCCACCACAAAATGTCCATTTCTATTGGCATCATCACAAATTCCAAACGACAGCAGGTTGAGAAGTAGGGAGCAGGAGTGTGTGCATCTTTGGTCTTACACCCTGTCATCTTACAGATTTATGGGCTCACTGTTGCCATCCTATTCAATCTTTAAGAGTGACATTTCTGTACTACTTCCCTTTGGTCATCTTAGTATTGACCAAACATTGAAGAATATCTCTTATAACATGGGTTGTTCTGCACCATTTCTTGTGCTGCAGTCTTGAGGAATAGCAGATCAAAGATGACAAATGTGTACCTTTTGAGTTACAAGCCAATACTGTCTGGTATTGTTCACAGCCATACATTTACACTGTCACTGTTAGCAAGATTGGAGGAGACACTGTGAGGCACACAATCATGAATAAATTTGTTTTTCTTATCTTTTCAAACTTCTTCAAAGGCCACGGTGACCTTCCAAGATATTAGACTCTGCATTTACCACTCTTATCCACTGCCAGTCTACAGAAACTAAGTGTGCATCTCTGTGCTGAACAGAGACGTTCATGAGACAACTAATGGAGTGAAATGATGCTCTCACCTTTGGTTCCTGGTTCACCAGGGTAACCTTGGTGACCTTTGGCACCTTGTGGACCGATTACACCTGGGTGTCCTGCAGATCCTGGAGGCCCAGCTGGTCCTGGTGGTCCTGGTGGTCCAGGTCGCCCTTGTTTCCCAGACATTATGGGTTGTCTTAGGCTTGCAGCCAGTTCTGATATTTGCTCTAAACAATAAAAATGGAAATTAAAGTTGGGCTCACAAAGCAGAGTTTTTACATGGTCTCCAGTGAAACAGCAGCTTCATTCAGAACCAGTTGAAACCAGATCCTCAGTAGGTAAATCAGCTAACTCGTAGAAATAGGTAAATTTGGTTCAGAGTGTGGTGAAGTGGTAGCGTCCCTTCCTCTGAACCAGAAGGTCAGTCAATCCTATTTCAGCCAGACATGCGTATTAACATCACTGAACAGGCTAATTAAAACAATCTATAACAGGAATCATAAGTGTCATAGAGTTGTTCGGTCCAATTTGTCCTTGTCGACTAGTTATTCTAAATTAATCTAATTCCATTTGGCCCATATTCCTTTCAATCCTTCCTATTCATATACCCATCCAGATGTGTTTTAAATGCTGTAATTGTACCAGCCTCTACCACCTCCTCTGACAGCTCGTTCCATATGTGCACCACACTCTGTGTGAAAATGTTGCCCCTTATGTCCCTTTCAAATCTTTACCTCTTACCTTAAACATATATCCCCTAATTTTGGACTCCCTTACCCTGGGAAAAAGACCTTGGCTTTTCACTCGATCCATGTCCTTCATGATTTTATAAACCTCTATAAGGCCACTTCGTTAGACTCTGAACCTCCAAGTTACGTAACTTCAACCCATTTAGCCACTTCCTTAACACAAACCTTCCAACCCCAGCAACGTCTTTGTAAATCTTCTCTGCACCCTTTCAAGTTTAAAAACATCCTTCCCTTAGCAGGGAGACCAGAATTGAATGCATTTTTCCAAAAACTGCCTGACCAAAATCCTGTATAGCCGCAACATGACCTCCCCCCTCCTATGCTCAATGCACTGACTAATAAAGGCAAGTGTACCAAATGCCTTTTTCACACTCTGTCTACCCATGAGTCCACTTTCAGGGAACTATGAACCTGTACTTCAAGGTCTCTTTGTTCGGCAACACTCCCCAAGACCCTATCATTAAGTGTATAAGACCTGCCCTGATTCGCCTTACCACAATGCAACATCTCACATCTATCTAAATTAAACTCTATCTGCCACTCCTCAGCCATTGGCCCATCCGATCAAGGTCCTATTGTACTCTGAGATAACCTTCTCTTCGCTGTCCACCACATCACCAACTTTTGCGTCATCTGCAAACTTACACAAACTTTCAGCCTACAGTCACATCCATAACCCTCCATCATTGAAGCTGGTGAAAAGCCAAGGTCTTTTTCCCAGGGTAAGGGAGTCCAAAATTAGGGGATATATGTTTAAGGTAAGAGGTAAAGATTTGAAAGGGACATAAGGGGCAACATTTTCACACAGAGTGTGGTGCACATATGGAACGAGCTGTCAGAGGAGGTGGTAGAGGCTGGTACAATTACAGCATTTAAAACACATCTGGATGGGTCTTCTACCTTCAATCCAATTTTGTATTCAAATGGCTAGCTCTCCTTGAATTCCATGTGATCTGGAGATCGATGAGATACTACCTTAGCCCATGTGGTATATTAGTGGTGTCTTTACCTCTGGGCCAGGAGGCCTGGGTTCAAGTCCTGCCTCTTCTAGAGGTGTGTAATAATATCCCTGAACTGGTTTATTGAAAATGCCTATAAATTCAGCGAGCAAACTCAGTTTGATCCACAACTGAGTGCTTGCACCTGATCAGTGAAAAAGTTCACAGTTTTACTAAACATCAACTAAAATTGGATCCTCAAGAAATTACTCAATTGGCCTTTTCTCTTAGTGGCTTCTAAAAGTAATCAACTTAGGAAAATAATGCCTCGGCTCTTGCAATTGTCTACCAAATTATGGTCTTTCCATTTGTCTGAATGATAATGAGGTCTGCGGAGTCAATAAGCTAACTGATTATGCCATCATCATAAAAGGAACCATTCAAGAAGAGAAAGTAGGAAGGTATGTAATGATAGTGGGGGGCATGGGTACAGTATAATGAGTGGGATTGACACATTTTGTTGCACAAAGAGCCTGAGCCTAGGCAGTTGAGTCGATAGGTGCCAGGTTTCAGGACATCAGCTCAAGGCTGTGGAGGAATTTGCATTGGCAGGGGGAGGATCCAATCATTCAGTCCATATTAATGTATCCACCAATGACTTAAGCATATCAAAGCAGAAGGCTCTGTGTAATTGGAATGCCAAATTAAGAAGCAGAAGCTCAAATCTAAGCATTATTACCTGAGGGACAAATAAGATTAGAAAGATGAATGTGCATCTCTCAAAGAGTGGGAAGAGTGGGTTCTGTCTCACGGGATGGGGACTGGGAGAAGTGGGAACTGTGTCAACAGGATGATCTCCACTTGAAATATGATGGGCTGAAATACTTGCCAACTGCATAACTAGGAAAGTAGAGAGGACTTTAAAATTATTAGGGGCAAGAGATCAAATTTGTGAACATGTAGCAAATCAAATAAGAGAGTCATGACCAAAGGGAAACAAACCATGACAGAAGTGGTACATGACAGGAGGGTACATTTCTAAGAGTCAAATAACGGATAAGACTAGAATTCACAAAAATAGTAAAAGATTAAGAGAAAGGTTCTATATCTCATCGCATGTAGCATTCAAAACACAACAGATGAATTGAGAATACAAAAAGGACTCGGATGAAGAGATGGAGGTACAGTTGCTAAAATTATTGATGTCACAAAAATGGCTAGGGGCGTAAGTTATGAAAAGGTCATAAAAAATCTACAATGACAGGTTAACTGAGTGAGTAGTTCTGACAAATGGAAATATGCAAAGCATTCCATTTTGGCAGGAAGGGGAAAAGAAGCACATTATCTAAGTGGTGAGAAACTGCACAGCACTGAGATGCAGAAAGATCACAGTACCTTTTTGACTGAATTATAGATACTGAGTTCTCCTGCATTCTCTGTGCTTGTTTTATTTGTGATATGGAGGTGCCGATGTTGGACTGGGGTGGACAAGGTCAGAAGTTACACAACACAAAGTTATAGTCCAACAGGTTTATTTGAAAATACAAACTTTTCAAATAAACCTCTTTGGAATATGAGCGGGTGTTGTGTGATTTCTGATTTTGTTTTATTTCGTTGTGAAGAGACTGTTTCCCAAAAGAGAGAGCCTAGAACTAGGGATCACTGTCCAAAAATAAAACATCCCTGATTCAAAACTGATAAGTTTTCTCTCAGAAGACTGTGTCTTTGAGGAAAATGATGGATGCAATGTCCTTGATTATTTTCAAGGCAGAGATGAATCGGCTCTTAATTGAGGGTGTGACGGATTTTCAGGGCTAGGCATAAATGGGGTACTGAGGTTAAAAACCAGCTATGATCTTATTGATGATGAAATAGCCTGAGGGTCTGAACGGAGCAGGAGGCATCCCATTTGTATAATTGCATGTAAATTGAACAGCAATGTGTAAAAAGTAATTTTTTTCAAACATTCTCATCACATACACTTTACAATGTTCACCTGACTACCACAAACTCTGTGATTTCAAGACATTCATTTTTGTCTAGAATTCTCCTAAGCATTTGTGAACCACATGTCTACAACTGATCCCAACTGCCTTTAATCTTTCATCTTTGGTCTTTTCTGAATCACTGTTGGCTGGAGAAGCTGACTAAGAGACCTGGTTCTCCCACCCCCCCAGCAAATTTTGGCGGAACACTGACCATCAGTTCGCAACAAACAACTGCACCTCCCAGTTGTGAGCCATTTCGACACACTGCCCCATTCCTAAGATGACATGTCCATCCTAGGCCTCCTGCAGTGCCACAATGATGACACCCGAAGGTTGCAGGAATAGCATTTCATATTTCGCTTGGGACCCCTGAAGCCGAATGGTATCAATATGGATTTCACAAGCTTTGAAATCTCCCCTCCCCCTGCTGCATCCCAAAACCAGCCCAGCTTGTCCCCGCCGCCCTAACCTGTCCTTCCTCCCACCTATCCCGTCTTTCCACCTCAAGCCCCACCCCCATCTCATACCTACTAGCCTCATCCCATTCCCTTGACCTGTCCGTCTTCACTGGACTGACCTATCCCCTCCCTAACTCTCCACCTACACTCACTTTTCCTGGCTCCACCCCTGCCTGTTTGACCTGTCTGTTTCCTCTCCACCTATCTTCTCCTCTATCAATCTTCTATCCACCTCCCCCTCTCTCCCTATTTATTTCAGAATCCCCTTCCCATCCCCCATTTTTGAAGAAGGGTCTAGGCCCAAAACGTCAGCTTTCCTGCTCCTCTGATGCTGCTTGGCCTGCTGTGTTCATCCAGCTCTGCACTTTGTTATCTCTGTTGCAATTCACTTGCTTGAAATTGTCTTGTCATACCTCTTCCCACTTTCAAAACCTGCCTTTTTAAATCAAACCAATAGGCACATATTAGCCTCTGCCCAAATACCAGCTTAATGTTTGGTTCTTGTCCTTGATTCTAAGATATTTGGCTACTTTAAAGTGCGTTATTTTATTTTTGGGGCTTGACGCCACAACTCTCTCCACAATCACTGAACCAAGGCTCATCCTTGAAAATGAATTTATTTGTCTGGCAAAATTGCAACCTGATTCCATTTTAACTTTCATTCACTCATGGTATGTGGGAATCACTGGCTGGGCTAATGTTCATTTCCTGTCCCCTACTCATCCCTGAGAATGTGCTACCTTCTTGAACTGCTGCAGTTGATGTGTTGTAGTTTGGCTCACGATGCCCTTAGGGAGGCAATTCAAGAATTCTGACCTAACAACAGTAAAGGAACAGCAATATCTTTCCAAGTCAAGAAGGTGAGTGGCTTGGAGAGGAACATGCAAGTGAGGGTGCTCCTACGGTTAGTTAGGGAGGAAATTGAACGGCCACAGCATAAATATTTGCATCATCTCTATCCATCGGTGAGGTGCTGGAGGACGAGAGGCTGGCTAATATGGTGCCTTCATTTAAGCAAGGCTGTAAGGAGAAGCCTGGGAACTCTGGACTTCTGAGTCTGACACCGGTGGTTGGTAAGTTGTTGAGGTGGTTTACATGCATTTGGAAAGGCAAGGAACGATTAGGGATAGTCAGCATGGTTTTGTGTGAGGGAAGTCATGTCTCACAAACTTGACTGAGTGTTTTGAGAAAGTAACCAAAAAAGATTGATAAGGGCAAAGCAGTAGATGTTGTTTCCTGAGACTTCCATAAAGCCTTTGAGAAGATTCCACATGGGAGACTAATTAGTAAAGATAGATCATATGGGATTCATGGAGAGCTTACCAATTGGATACAAAATTGGCTTAACAAAAGGAGTCAGAGGGTGGTGATGGAGGGTTGTTTTTCGGACTGCAGGTCTGTGAACAGTGGTATTTCACAGCGACCAGTACTGAGTCTAGTTTTGTTTGTTACTTATATAAATGATTTTCATGAGAATATAGAAGGCATTGCTTGTAAGTTTGCGATGACATCAAATTGGTGGTGTAGTGAAGAGTGAAGGTTGTCTAAGATGACAAAGGGATCTTGAACAATTGGGTCAATGAGCTGAGGAATGGCCATAAGACCATAAGACTATGAGACATAGGAGTGGAAGTAAGGCCATTCGGCCCATCGAGTCCACTCTGCCATTTAATCATGGCTGATGGGCATTTCAACTCCACTTCCCTGCACTCTCCCCATTGCCCTTGATTCCTTGTGAGATCAAGAATTTATCCATCTCTGCCTTGAAGACATTTAACATCCCAGCCTCCACTGCACTCCATGGCAATGAATTCCACAAGCCCACCACTCTCTGGCTGAAGAAATGTCTCCTCATTTCCATTTTAAACTTACCCCCTCTAATTCTAAGCTCTGCCCACGGGTCCTAGTCTCCCCACCTAACAGAAATAACTTCCCAGCGACCACCCTTTCTAAGCCATACATTATCTTGTAAGTTTCTATTAGATCTCCCCTCAACCTTCTAAACTCTAATGAATACAATCCCAGGATCCTCAGCCATTCATCATATGTTAGGCCTACCATTCCAGGGATCAACTGTGTGAATCTCTGCTGGACATGCTCCAGTGCCAGTATGTCCTTCCTGAGGTGTGGGGCCCAAAATTGGACACAGTATTCTAAATGGGGCCTAACTAGAGCTTTATAAAGTCTCAGAAGCACATCACTGCTTTTATATTCCAACCGTCCTGAGGCGACAACATTACATTCGCTTTCCTAATCACGGACTCTATCTGCAAGTTAACCTTTAGAGAATCCTGGACCAACACTCCCAGATCCCTTTGTACTTCTGCTTAATGAATTTTCTCACCATTTAGAAAATAGTTCCTGCCTGTATTCTTTTCTCCAAAGTGCAAAACCTCACAATTGCTCACGTTGAATTTCATCAGCCACTTCCTGGTCCACTCTCTGAAACTGTCTAAATCTTCCTGCAGCTTCCCCACCTCCTCAGTACTACCTGCCTGTCCATCTATTTTCGTATCATTGGCAAACTTCACCGGAATGCTCACAGTCCCTTCATCCAGATCATTAATACATCAAGTGAACTGCTGCGGCCCCAACACTGCACCCTGCAGGACACCACTTGTCACTGGTTGCCATTCAGAAAAAGAGCCTTTTATCCCAACTCTCTGCCTTCTGTCAGACAGCCAATCCTCAATCCAAGCGTGTAGCTCACCTCGAAAACCATGGGCCCTCACCTTACTCAGCAGCCTCCCGTGAGGCACCTTATCAAAGGCCTTTTGGAAGTCTAGATAGAATACATAATGGCAGATGGAGATTAATTTGGATAAGTGTGTGGTATTGCATTTTGGTATAATGAACAATGGCAGGATTTATACAACTAATGGTAGGATTCCTTGAAATTTTCACCACAGGTAGATAGGGTGGTTAAGATAGTGTTTAGCATGATTGCCTTCCTGGCTCAGACCTTTCAGTATGGGAGTTGGGAGGTCATGTTGAGGTTGTACGCGACGTTGGTGAGGCCTGTTCTGGAGAGCTGTGTGCAATTCTGGCCACCTTGTTATAGAAAGAATATTATTAAATTGGAAAGGGTTCGAAAAAGATTTACCAGGATGTTGCTGGGAATGTAGGGTTTGAATTATATGGATAGGCCGTGACTGTTTTCACTGGAGCATAGGAGTTTGAGGGGTGACCTTACAGAGGTTTATAAAATCATGGAGGGCAAAGATAAGGTGAATAACAAAGGTCTTTTCCCAAAGGTGGGGGATTTCAAAACTATGAGACATATTTTAAAAAGATTTAAAAAGGACATGAGGGGCAACATTTTTGCAAAGCAGTTAGTGCATGGAATGAACTGTCACAGGCAGTGCTGGATGCAAACACAGTTATGGTATTTAAATGACATATGGATTATACATGAATGGAAAAGATTTGGAGAGATATATGCCAAATGCAGGTACGTGGAATGAGTTCAGTTTGGGAATTTGGTCAGGGATGTGTAGTTTGACCAAAGGGCCTGTTTCCATGCTGTATGAACTATGACTCTATCTGTCTGTTGCCCTTGTCCTTCTAGATGGAAGTGGTCCTGTGTTTGGAAGGTGAATTTAACTGCATTACTCTCCGTGCACCAAGAAGAGGGATTTGTTCTCACACTGACCCCAACATTTACGAGATGCTTGTGTTATTGGACAAAAATGGGGGAACCATGAAATATTATCACTTAAAATATCCTCTTCGTTTTTCACATCCACAGGTGCTATCTGAGCTGCTGAATACTGCCAGAAGGCCTTTGTGCTACCTGAGCTGCTGAATACCACCAGAAGGCCTTTAACTAGATTCCACTTTAAAGGTTACTGCACAAAGTAAGTGCTCATTGTGTGGGGAGTCACATAATATTACGAATGAGCATTGTACAGCGAACAGTGAACAGAGATTGCATTTTCTGGTCAACAGAATGTAATAAATGGGTCACCACAGGGATTGGTGGGTCCTCCACTGTTGACAATTTATATTAATACCTTGGATAAAGGAACTGAGTATATAGTTGCTAAGTTTGCTGATGACATAAAAGATAGATAGGAAAGTAAGTTGCAAAGAGGACGTAAGGAATCCGCAAAGGGCTACAAATAAGTGATGGAATAAAATTTGGTTTATGGAATAACATGTAGGAAAATATGGTCTTATTCACTTTGGCAGGAGCAATACAAAAACAGCACTTAATTGAAACAGAGAGAGCAGTACTCTGATGTCTAGAGGGGTTTGGCTGTTCTGGCATGTGAATCACATTAAGCTCATCTGCAGGTACAGCAAGTGATTAGGATGGAAAACATGTTGTTTATGGCAAAGACAAAGGAACATAAAAGGAGGAATGTTTTGTCACAATTTCTTAGGGCTTTGGTCAGCTTACATCTGGTGAGCTGTGAACAATTTTAATTTTATTTAAGAAATAATATAAATGAGTTAGAAGCAGGTCAGAGAAAATTTACTCAACTTCGATTTGACTGGGATGGGGAAGTTAATAAAGAAGAGTTAGAGATGCTGGGCCAGTATGCATTCTTCTTTTGAATAATAAAAATTATTGTAGACATGCTAGATTATGAGAGGACTTGACAGGGTGGAAGTAGAAAATTATACTTTCCTTTATGGGAGAGGCTAGAACTGCGAGCCATTAAATTAATAATAAGGGGTCTTTGAATGAAGATGTTGAGGGACAGGAAATCTTTCTTTCAGGCAGCAAATCTTTGGAATTCTCTTCCCAAAAGAGTGGTGGAGGCAGGGTTACTTAACATTTTTAAGTCAGAAATAGATAGATTATTAACAAACAAGGGAGTCAAATGTTATCATTGGTAGGTAGGAATGTGGACCATGATCAAATTGATCATAGTCTTACTGAATAACAGCACAGGTTTGAAGGACTGAATGACCTACTCCTGCTCCTAATTTGCATATTCGTAAATTTTTACCATTTTCTGCCTTTATCTACTGGAAACATTGTTATCTGCTGGACCTGAGTTAGTTTTATTTGCCAGGTTGTGTTGGGAGTTGCGGGAGTAAGGTTGGCATGTTCACAAAGCAAATTAGGTGGTTGCCTGGGGTAGTAAGTTCTGGCGGAAACAGAGCAAAACTCCTGACTTCTTAAAAACAAAGTTGGCTGGATTTTGTAGCAGATCAGGTTGTTCATCCTGAAAAGAAGCAACTGTTGTCCACTATTTCACCCATGTTTTCTGTTTAGGAATAGTGGTAACATTTCATTATGATGACTGGTTTAATAGACTTTCACAATAAGTTGTAGCACCAGCAAAGTCATCTGCCTGTGACTACAACAATATATTTGCACACCTACTTTCTCTTAATTAGGTACACATTCTGGCAACTTTCAGTTACAAAGTAGTAGTAGTTAAAAAATAGTGTAATGCAGATTGCTTACAATAATTTAATAAACGATGATTTCAACTATCCTTCTTGATATGTCTCTTTTGTTAACCATTGTTAACATTTGTTAAATGCAATTAAGCATTTTCTGTTCCAACATATAGTATGGGAGAGTTCAGACAATTAGCATATTAGATGAAATTGCTGTTGGTTTGAGTAACACATTAGAAATGACTTACAAATATTTTAAATTAAGTTTTTTTTACACAAAGTCAAAGTATAGAAAGTAAATGGCAATTTTTAAAAAATACATTAAAAATAGCTTTTCAATTTGGACTAGTTATTGAGATGTGGAGAATTATTGCAATGTTGTATGTCTGATACGTTATTTTGTGATTTCCTTTTACAAGTAACAAATCCTTTGTGCATAATCTAGTATAACTGTTGTATTAAAATTTGTTCTGTGCATAGCTGCCGGTGTGGATGATTATACAATGTAGCATTTTCTCAATGATGAAACTGCAACGAGGAAAAATCACAAGGGAACATATTGGGTTAGTCTCACATATTATATGCATAATAGCCATTAACATGTTTAACAGCAAGTTTTGGCACATCTTGTGAGATTGATGCATTAACTATATTTCATTACGGTTGTAAAGGAAATGTGATGCAGGTGTAATCCTGGCTGAACAATTCAAGAGGAGAGCAATGCATGTTTTTTTTTCTTTGTTAAGACTAGAGCTCTAATTTGACCTGCTCAATGACAACACAGGTATTTGTCACTTGTACATTTGTATGTGTTATGGTCCCATCTGACGTTATCATTGGATAAATCTTATCCCAGACTGAAAATCTGGCTACATAGATCATGTTGTTTATTTTTAAACAAAGTAGTCTTTCAGTGAAACACGAGCATAAAATGTAGTGGATTTGGTTTTAACAAAAAAAAGGTTTACACACAAAACAAAAGAAAAAAAAATTCTCATTTAACCCAAATTCGAAGATTTTGAAACACAATCCCATGAATCCCAATAGCACCCCTGTAGACTGTTCATCCCAGAGTGAATTCCTTCTCTATCGTAGCTTAATTTAAATATGGCTTTAATTCTGTATCTTGAGAACTTGATACCTTCTTCGTAGAATCTTCATGCAACTGGGCTTAGAGTTTTCCAACTTCTAGTAACCCCTTTAAGGTTTTAAACAACACGCTGCTCTTCAGTTTTAAAGTAAATACCTTGCACAAAGGTAATCTGTTGCCTAACTGTTCTAAACTATCTCCTTTCTTCAGGAACAACTGTTTTACACATCCAGCTTTTGCCAAACTTCTGCAAATTTCACAACTCAACAAGATTTTCTTCAAGTCATAGATGGTTTCCCAACACAAGAATTAACAATTCCAGAAACTTTTAACTAAAGCCTAATATATATCACTGTTTAATCTGTTTGCTTCTAAAACTCTGCCAAACTTATTAATCTCCAAGAACTCTCACGTAATTTTCAAACAGAAGTCATAGTTGCTCCATAAATATTTGCAAGTTAATCACTAGATCTCTTCTCGCACGTATAACATCCACTTGTCACTGGTTCAAAATCCAGAACTTCAAATAATTGAGATTAAAATATATTGAAATCACACATTTGCTTCACAAGTGTACCACATGATTGTCAACACTATCATTGCTGATTACATCAGCGACTCTTCCAAAATCATTCTTTTCAGTCTTCATTCCATCATGCAGTATAAATGTGAAAAGTTAATCTATTGTTTAAAAATTGTGTGTATATTCTGCATCAATCGAGAATGGGTGATGATTGTTAATCAAAAATGCTGGTTCCACATTTTGAACCAATCAGAAAAATGCTGTGCTGGTGAAGATGTTGAGGTCTTATTGGAGATGCAGGGTGTGGGATCTCAGTGACAACACCGAAGGGAATGGCTACTGTCTGTAGAAACTGAGAAGCAGTCACACTGGTGGGATTGGTGGCTCCTAAGACTAGGATGAGGGCAGCATACAGAACTATATGAGGGTTTTCCAGGTTTTTTTTCAGTTGTGAGTGGAATGAACTTAACATATGCATTTTCAAAAGCATTTGGCACAGACTGAAAGAGCAGCAGGCTGAAAGTTCAGCCTTCAACTATCAAAATAACAGAAGACAGCACTTCCTTACCTTGAATCATGCTCATGCACACCTCTCTGATTCGATGGTCACTTGCATCTTTGCCCTGCAGATAAAGATTCTATTTAGCAGCAAAGACATATAAAAACTCAGAATTCTTTTTTTTTTCATTAGAGTTACAACATTGCAGTGTTGGAGTGAATTTTAAAAGTATATCTTGGCAGAAATAATTGCATTCACTCAAAAGCTCCAATCATGGAAAATCACATGAATTCTAATGCATACTTCTCCCTCCAGCAAGCATACACAAAAAGCACTGATGCACTGGAAGAATGCTAATTAATAGAGCTGATGGGGGTCCCACTTAACAAGAGGACAGAGCTGGAAATAGCCTTATGTTGCTGCCTTTGGGAAAACCCACCAAATTAAGTACCTTTCAGGAAAACCTCCTTCCCCAGAGCTGTCAATCTAATCTTTGTCAGTGAAAGTGGGTGGCAGTCGGTATGAATGTAATCAGGGAAGAGGTTGAGGATTACTGAGGGACCTAGAACACACAGGTATATAAGAGATGGGTAGTGGTCACAGTAGAGAGGGAGCAAATGTTAACAGAAAGGGCATCGGAGTTTTGATGCCAGCTGTCTCGGTGAGACTGTGCCTTTGAACAAGGGACTGTCCTCGCATCCGAACACTATTCCCCCAACACTCCCTGCATGCCCTCAGCAAACTGAGGCCTTGAAAGTGGACAATTATATCACCTTTGAGCTTTCCCGTTCTCGGGTAGAGGTATTAAATTCCACTCCAAGAGTTTATTGTCCAGGCTGGAAGAAGGAAACCCGCCAAAAGTCTCAAATTGCCTTCAGCTTTGTGTAGTGCCAATAAAACATGTCATTTATAGTCAAGGCCAAAAACTTTAGTCAATAAAAGGACAACAGTTACATAAAAAGTGGGCATAAAAACTAATAACTTGGTCACCTTGATTCAAAGTGAAAGGAATACATTTGAATATCAAGAGTCATAAAGGTATCTCAAAAAATTCTCCAAAATCATTCTCCTCACATAACCTTAACCTGCCACGAAGCAAACATCTCTACAATTCATGAAATGGGTGTGTCTGCTTACATTTGTAACTAATGTATTTGTAGAATAGTAAACAAATAAAAAAACCATCAACGAAAAACCTGAGAAAAATTCACTCCTTTCACCTTCAGTGCAGAGTGGAAACAGTGTATACAAGATCTATGAGGTACATTGCAGCAACTTATCAAGGTTCCTTCATAGAAACTTTCAAACCTACATCATCTTTAGCCAAGAAGGGTAAGTGCAGCAGACACGGGAATAGCGTGACCTGCAATTTCCCCTCTAAGTCAGAACACCAACCTGCCTTGGAAATACTTTGTGCTCCCTCAACCTCACTGGTTCAAAACCCTGGAGCTCCCTACTTAACTGCATTACCTTCTGAAGGCAGCTAGGGAAGGACAATAAATGCTGGCATTATGGGGATGTCTACGTCGCAGTAATTTAAAAAATGCTCTTTTATATTCTCGAGGTAAACATACTCTGAGAAATGAACAGCTTATTGATGAAGCAATCCATCTTTTCAGATAATGCTTTCCCTTGCAGTGATGATACACAGGTCTTGTCTCAGTCTATTAGTTTGTAAAATATTCATTTCACATTCAGATTTGAAAATTGCTGGCAAACCAGACATTCACTGCATAGGGCCTTTCAGATGGTGATCATTGGCTCTATTCTCAAATTATCATAAAGACCCCTTGCAATAAAGGAAACAGTGAGCTCAGCGCAAGACAAACAGAGGTCTAGGAGCAGTGGGCTCAGTAGCTTTAGCTCAGAATTTTCATTTCTCCCCCATACTGTACATAGCAAGTCCTCCCTCAGGTACTTACATCTTTACCTGGAGACCCAGGAAGCCCGGGAGCCCCTCGTTCTCCTTCTAATCCTCGAGCACCAACTGCACCTGAAGGTCCCTGAAATCCAGGACGACCACTAGGCCCTTGAGGCCCAAGTGGACCAGTTTCACCGGGTGTTCCAGGCTGTGAAGGTTAAAAATAATCAAAAGGCTTGACGCTGGCCAAAAGTGCACATTCTAATTTAAGCAAACAAAACACAATCAATTTCCTAACTGAATTTTTAATCAGTTAATTATACATTTGATAATAGTACAGGTAGATCTTAAATTTCATTCTGGATTGATGCGTAACCTTGCCTTCTTGACTGCTAATATTGGTCACTTATTCTGGTTTCATTTTATAGATACATGTTTGGACTTAACATGGAGAATGTTCATGATTCAGAAACTGTTAAAATATCTGAATAGTTTTTTATAAAAATAAGTCTTGTGTTCTTGGGCAGGAAGCCTTCATAAGGATAATTTTTATGTGGTCATCATTCCTTTATCCAGCTTTCTTCTTTAACAAAATGCTATCTGGATATTCAACCCATGATTTGTCTGAAAGATGGTTGAAATAGTAAGAGTTCGCTTTGCAGCAATGAGTGGAAAAGGTGGGTAAATGTATTGCAGTAGACCATTCATCATAAGTAAAATCTGGAAGATAACTATTAATGAAAAGAACAAAGCAAAAGTTGGACAAGGGTTTGGAGACTGTAAGTCGTCTGGTGGAGGTGTAGTAGAGGGTGTGAGGGACAAGCATGGGGTCTTGAATAGTTACTCAGACATTAGACTCTGTATTTAATAGTCTAACATATTCTGAGTAACTATTACTAATTTCACT
Source organism: Stegostoma tigrinum (assembly GCF_030684315.1). Classification (NCBI taxonomy): domain Eukaryota; kingdom Metazoa; phylum Chordata; class Chondrichthyes; order Orectolobiformes; family Stegostomatidae; genus Stegostoma; species Stegostoma tigrinum. Next base: position 106,055,031 of record NC_081358.1, on the reverse strand, counting down.
GGAAGTATTTCAATTCTACAATTTAAATGAAAACTTTTGGAGGGTTCCAGTTGAAGGATTATTCTCCAGTGAAATTGTTTTGTTTCTGAGCAATTCCTTTTGAGACTGCTACAATGGGGATTCTGCAGGGGCCCCAGGTATATCCTCACCTGGAACAGCTGCCTGGCTCTCAGAAAATCCAGGCTATTATTTACAAAGTGATGCTGTTTTGATTTTTATGACTCATTTCAATTTGAACTTTTGTGATTGTTCCAAAACTGAATATTTGCCTTCCATCCCCATTATATTGACATTAGGATTGAGCACAACACCTCCTGCTCTAGCAAACTCATTGAGGAACTGGTCTTCCCCAGATGCCAGCTTTCTACTACAAGCTTCTGAAATCTAACCTTTCCCTTTCTCCAGAAAAATGGAGAAGTAGTTGGAATGGGACAGATTCCATCATATTTTACTTTAATAACATTGTTGTTAGAAATTTTTAAATAAATAGAATCAATGTTAAAAAGAAATCCCTTGAACAACTGATTTCAATCTATTGTGGGATATGGATGTGACTCATAAGGCTTGTTGTCTGTTACTAGTTGCTGAGTATTTCACTTGGCCATTTCAAAGAGTCAGTAACTTGGTTGTGGATCGAGAATCTCATGTAGGCCAGACTGGGTAAGGATGGAAGATTTGCTTCCCGAAATAAACTAATGTATCCATTCAGTTCTTAGTCACCATTACTGAGAGTGAGGTTTTTTTTAACAATACATTTGTCCTTGTTCGGTAGAATCAAGGATGTATTTTACAGCAGCTTAGTTATGTAGGACTTAGACTTAGTTCATACCTCTCCTTTCTTGCCTTGAACACCAGGAATGCCCTTTAAAAGACAAATATGTAATGTTCTTTAAAAAAAAAGAGCAATGCTTACAAATAAAAAAACCTAAGGGAAAATATTCACCTCCTGCTGTAAAAGGCTGCTGCATTGCAGGGTTGATCAACCCTTGTCCAGCTTACTGCCCAATTGGCAGGATTGAAACAAGTTCAGAAATTCCATGCAACCTTCATTGCCAACCTCATGAGATTGACACATTCATCTCTGTACAACTATACATGCATTCGCGTCCTTAAGTGGGAAAATGGAAATTTCCACAATCCCACAAAATATTATAGACATACAGGGAATAAATGCCATGCCTGTTGTAGATCAATATTTAAGAGTGGGCAATCAGCGAGAACTAATTATTTCTCAACCATTTAATGGTGGCTAAAATGCCCTTGTCATGACTTGTTTCAAAATTTTCAGCTTGAGGAGTTCGGATCGGGAGTTACACTGTGCAGTAACCGCTCACAGCAACTGGGTGGAGCAAGAGTTATGAAACACTGACAATGTCTCAGGGCAGAACCTGGATTTGCATCAAGACTCACTTGCTCCCCTTTTTCTCCACGTTCGCCATTCAGACCTGGTTTTCCCTTTTAAAAGTAAAATTTAAAAAAAATTCAGTCAGGCAGTGCATGAATGTGCCAGAGCCGTGGTGCGGTGGCAGTCACAGGTGACAAGCATTGGCATATTTGAAAGTAAATTGCTGGAGAAAATCATCATGTCTGGCAGCATCTGCAGAGAGTTCTGAAGAGGGGACTGGTCCCAAGACATGGATCCTGATTTCTCTCCACAGAAGCTGCTGAGTTTCTCCAGCTTTTTCTGTTTTTGCTTATGATTTCCAGCATATGCACATCTTCGGGTTTTTTTGGTACATTTGAAGATTATCTTCGAATATCAATCATCATTTTAATATTTACAACTGAAGTCTGATTCAGGCCATTATCTCGGTGCATAGATAGTTTACATAATAATGATTGGTAAGAAATTAATTGTGACAGTGGAGTGGATTTTAAGATCATATTTGTTTCAGGTGCCCAGCTCACCAACATCTGGTACAACCCCCAAGGTGTCCCACAAAATATGAAAATCAGCGGTCCATCCACCATTTGTAACATGATGAACTGTCAACTGAGCTTGTTACTAAGCCAAATGATTGGGGTGTTATTCTGCTCACACCACAATATGATTGGCATGAGCTGACATGATTGATTGGGCAATCCATGCTTTGAGTCCATGTTGAAACTAATGAGAAGGACATCCCACTCCTCAAAACGAGGAAAGCCTAACTCCATCGCCACTGATCAGCCAAGGATGCCCAACCAATCCCCACTCAAAAAAAAGGCAGGATTTACCTGTCTCCAGAAAACATCTCCTCACTTTCTCGCCCACTACTGGGTTTCTTTGGGCACTGCCAGGGCTGCTCCAGCAACCAGTCTATTTGATAGGTCAAAAAGGTCCCTAGCGCAGGAAGGGCTAAAGTCCCACCCTTTCCCTGTTTAACCAGTGAACAGTGCATTCTCACTACTTCAGGCTGGGTTCTGAAGATGACATGTTTGTTTTGAAACATTTCACTTCTTTTTCTCCACAGCTGCTGCCTGATCTGCTGAGTTTTGCCACCATTTTCTGTTTTTTTTTTCTCTCAGGTATCCAGATTAGACAGTACTTTGAATGGGAAAGTGTAGGCCCAGACAGGATAGTCTCATGTAAAGGGATGGCCACTCATGACAGAGATGTGGAGAAATTATTGGGGTGGCATGGTGGCTCAAAAGCACCGAGTACCTGGGTTAGATTCCACACTTGGGTAACTGTCTATGTGGAGTCTGCACTTTCTCCCCATGTCTGCATGGGTTTCCTCCCACAGTCCAAAGATGTGCAGGTTATGTGGATTGGCCATGCAAAATCACCCATAGTGTTCAGGGATGTGCAGACCAGGTGGATTAGTCATAGGCAATGCAGGGTTACAGGGGTAGGGTGGATCTGGGTGAAATACTGTTCAGAGGGTCAGATTGGATTCAGTAGACTGATGGACCTGCTTCAACACTATATGGATCCTATGATTCTATTTTCTAAGAAAGTTGTGAATCTGTGGAATTTTTTACTCCAGTGGGCTGTTAAGGCTGTAATCAGTACGGAAATCAAGGGTTATAGGGATCAGGCAGGAAAATGGATCTGAGAATTAACATGTCAGCCAGGATCTTAGTGAATTGGAAAACAAATTTGATGGGCTGAATGGTCTATTTCTGCTCTATTATGGTTTATGGTCGAATATGGAAACAGGAGAAGGTGTAGTGACCATTTAGTCTCTTCTGCATTAAATAACATCACAAAAACTGAAAGAACTGCAGATGCTGTAACCAGAAACAATAACATAAATTGCTCGGAATGTTCAGCAAGTCTGGCAGCATCTGTGGAAAGAAATCAGAGTTAGCACTTCAATTTGAGTGACACTTCCTCAGCATTTCATCAGGGTTTGAAGGAAGGGTCACTCAACCTGAAGCCTTGACTCTGATTTCTCTCCACAGATTCTGCCAGGCCTTCTGAGCTTCTCAAGCAATTTATGTTTCTGATTAAATAATATAATTGCTGATTTGTTTCGTATACCTGTATTTGCCATACATCCTTAAATACCCTCAGATGACAATCGTGTATCAATTTTAATAAAAATGTTATTAATCATTCTAGCATCAATTGTTGTTTGAGGAAGAGAAGTTCCAAAAGTTTACCATACCTCCCGTATAGACCTGTTCCCAAATTTAACTCCTGGAAGTCTATTACTAATTTTTAGATTGTTCTCTAGTTCCAGGTTTTCTAGCCAGTGGAAATATTGTTTTCCTACATTTTCTTTAAAATCAATAAGATTGTGAATTAAACAAAAATAACTGAAAAACTTTAGTCAATTTCTAGGGATAATAGGAACTGCAGACACTGGAGAATCCAAGTTAACAAGGTGTAGAGCTGGATGAACACAGCAGGCCAAGCAGCATCTTAGAAGCAGGAAAGCTGACATTTCGGCCCCACGCCTCCCCCCAACCCCCATCCCAGGCCCCAAGAAGACTTTCCACATCAAGCAGATGTTCACCTGCACATCTGCTAATGTGGTATACTGCATCCGCTGTTCCCGTTTTGGCCTCCTCTACCTCGGGGAAACCAAACGGAGGCTTGGGGACTGCTTTGCAGAACATCTACGCTCAGTTCGCAATAAACAGCTGCACCTCCCAGTCGCGAACCATTTCAACTCCCCCTCCCATTCCTCAGATGACATGTCCATCCTGGGCCTCCTGCAGTGCCACAATGATGCCACCCGAAGGTTGCAGGAACAGCAACTCATATTCCGCTTGGGAACCCTGCAGCCCAATGGTATCAATGTGGATTTCACAAGCTTCAAAATCTCCCCTCCCCCTACCACATCCCAAAATCATCCCAGCTTGTCCCCACCTCCCTAACCTGTCCTTCCTCCCACCTATCCCATCCTCCCACCTCAAGCCACAACCACATTTCCTACTTACTAGCCTCATCCCGGCCCCTTGAGCTGTCCGTCCTCCCCGGACTGACCTATCCCCCCCCCAACTCCCCACCTACACTCACCTTTGCTGGCTCCATCCCCGCCTCTTTGACTTGTCTGCCTCCTCTCCACCTATCTTCTCCTCTATCCATCTTCGATCCTCCTCCCTCTCTCTCCCTATTTATTTCAGAACCCACTTCCCCTCCTCCATTTCTGAAGAAGGGTCTAGGCCCGAAACGTCAGCTTTTGTGCTCCTAAGATGCTGCTTTGTCTGATGTGTTCATCCGGCTCTACACATTGTAATTTCATTCAATTTCTGTTGGCTGGCTTTCTGAATGTTCAGCATCTATAGAAAAGATATATGCAGTGTTGTTTTACCGGATTTCCTTTGAGACCAGGAACACCAGTTGAACCCTGAAAAGTCAAAACAAACGTTGGTTGACAGCGTCTGCATAATCCATCCATTTTCTGGGATTAAAACAATCAATATTGGAACAAGCGAGGCCTTGATGTGATGTTCTGGGGATTACTTCTTCAGAAAAAGAAGAGCAGTCTGCTTCTGTGGAGGTGCCTTTCTGATGTACACCACCTGATCTATGTAATGGTTTTCAGAGCTAACACACTAACTTTCAGATAGCCTTTGCCTGTGCGAGTATTTTCTGTTCAGTTTTGACTTTCATTTTGCATGGCACTGACATTCTCAAACGTCTTCATTATAGACACTTGCATCAGCCCATACACTAATGTCTTTCCATTGCCTCAGTGAGATGATCTGTCCACAGAGTCATTGAGTTATACAGCACAGAAACAGACCCTTTGGTCCACTTGTCCACACTGACCAGTCATTCCAATCTGACCTTGTTTCATTTGCCAGCTTTTGGTCCTTATCCTTCTAAACCCCATTCATATGCCTAGCCAGATGCTTTTCATATGTTACAATTGTACCACTTCCCTTGACACCTCATTCATTACACACATCACCCTTTGCTTGAAAAAGTTAAGCCTCAGGTCTCTTTTAAATCTTTTCCCCCTCACCTTAAACCTATGCCTTCTAGTTTTGGACTCCTCCAGCCCAGAGAAAAGACCTTGGCTATTCGCCCTACCTATGCCTCTCATGATTTCATAAACCTCCACAAGGTCACCCCTCAGCCTCTGACACTCCAGGGAAAATAGCCCCAGCCTAATCAGCCTCTCCCGTAGCTCAAACCCTCTAGCCCTGACAACATCATTGTAAATATTTCCTGCGCCCTCTCAAGTTTAACAACATCATTCTTATAGAAGGGCTACCAGAAATGGATACAGTATTCTAAAGGTGTCCTGTATAGCAGCAACTCCAAGACTCAATGTTCCGATCAACAAAGGCAAGTGTGCCAAAAGCTTTCTTCTTCGTCCTGTCTACCTGTCACTCCACTTTCAAGGAACTATGCACCTGCACCCCTCGGTTTGTTTGTTCGGCAACACTCCCCAAAGCCCCACCATTGACTGTATAAGTCCTGTCCTGGTTTGCCTCGCCAAAATGCACCACCTCACATTGATCTAAAGTAAACTCCACCTCAGCGAACAATTCCTACTTCACCATTAGGTAAGCAGCAGATTATACCGTACTTGCCCTGTTAAAAACAGCATCATGTCCTTCAGTGAAGGGATGGGCAATGAGCAAAATGTTCACCCAGACAGCATTCATTTCTGCTGCACTTCAAAGCATTTTAAAGTTGAATGTGTTTCAATCAATAATGAAACGTACCAAATGCTGCACTGCTTTCAGACCAGGCGGAAAACCTAAGTGTACAGAGGGAGTTAAATCCAACATCCGTACCAGCAATCCGAGTGCAGTTTCATCTGAGAAATAGCCGAGATGTATTCCAAAACTGGACTGGTGCACACAGACATCAGGTCAAACCAACCACCATTTTACAACTTCCACTTCAAGGCTGGCATCCATGAGAAGTGTTTGTCAGTATTTTTAGTGGGTGAAAGGTAAGCAAATGGTTGTCATTTGAAATTAAAGGGGTTGTATTGAGAGCAGTTCACCCTTACTAATTCCTAGTTCCAGATCTTTCAATTCACTAACATCCTTTCTGCAAATTATTTATCCATACTAATTTCAACTCACAGATATGTTCAGCTTTTCCTCTGTATGTACGTGCATACCCTTTGCAAGAAGAGTGGTCTGAGGATGCAGAGCAGGATTTATCATCCTTATAAATGCTGATTTGGCCTCTGCTCCATTTACTAACCCTAATAGTTCCTTCCAGAATTCAAAAGGTTTCAAATGTTCCCAGGCTTAAATCTCAAATTTAATTTGATACCTTTATCTCCTTTTGTTCCAGATCCACACTGAAACATTGAAACATGAAACAACTTTTATTTTTGGCTATGCCCCGTCCACTCCTAGTTTTAAACATCACTGTCTAATCACTCCTTTTTCCCACTTTTTTGTTGCTCTCCATGTTTGTATTTCCTCATATCAGGATCACAATGATCAGTCTGTGCTACATTATTTTAATATCCTCTATAATGTGGAGTTCAAATTGCAGACATTGTGTTAACTTCGACCCATTAAAGTTTTACAAACATGCACCATTATATCACTCGGAGTTTGTAGGAACTGCCAATGCTGGAGTCTGAGATAACAAGGTGAACAGCTGGATGAACGCAGCAGGCCAGGCAGCATGAGAGGAGCAGGACAGCTGACATTTCGGATCTGGACCCTTCTTTGGACTCTTTTACTGACAAAGGGTCCAGACCCGAAATGTCAGCTTTCCTGCTCCTCTCATGCTGCCTGGCCTACTGCGTTCATCCAGCTCTACACCTTGAATCACCATTATGTCACAACTTGTATATTCTGTCTCTTTCCATTCATTTAATTGAACTAAAACATGAACGAGATTAACAATAAAATCGATGTGTACTTCTTTTTGACCAAATACAGTCTATTTCATTTTATCTGCCCTAACATTGGTGAAAAACCCAAAGCTAATCCTTTACAATACATATGATACATAAAATTGTACCGTTTATTCTTCCACTTTTTATTACTAACTTACCTTGTCTCCTCTTCCTCCAGGAAAACCGAGAGGACCCTGGAGTCCTGGGCGACCACTGTCACCCTTTGACCCCTATTGATTTAAAATATCAATTAGTTGGAAAAATGAATGGACATCTGTGGCTAATTCAAGTAGAAACTGCAGTTGCACAGAATGTGTATTAGAGACAAGGTCAAAGTACCTATCCACATTCCTTACAGGTGCACACCATTTGAAATGTAAGATCTTTAAGGCAGGAGGTTGAATGATCTATTTCTGTCTCTATGCTGCTATACATTGCCTGGAGGCACAATGGGTAGCATACTTTCTTTTCATCCCTGGTAATCGTGGTTGCAAGTTGTTGGGTCAAGTGGCCTGCTGCATTGTCACGTTTTACGGCACTGAACTAATGCAGATGAAGGGTTGAAATCTCTATGGAGTCATTGTCTAGGATGTGAGATCAGTTCTGGCAGTATCATGGCTTATGTTCAGTGTGGTTCTGCAACACTAAAACTTTAAAATGATGATGGTAGGCTCACTGCTTTCATGTGGCTGTGCACAGGGTGCAATTTCCCACTTGCCGAGGAGTCCTCAGGAAATCAAAGGCAAAAAAATTGAGACTCAAGTGTAATGATTCATCCTTTACTTTTGTTCAGTGCGAGGATGGGGCGGGGAGGCGGCATTTGTATATTAAACTGATAGACAGGAGAATTCTGTTTGCTCTTGGCTCTACTGTGAAAAGTTTTAGTTTTCTCCTCTTTCAAGTCATGCCTGAGATGATTAACTAAACAATGAAACACCCAATGGATTGTTCCAGCTGAGTCACAGGAGTTATGAAGATCAGTATGGGTCCATATGGTGTGTGTTGCTCCCAGCAAAGGATGGATGTGCTAGAAATTGAAATTGGTGTGGGAACATGGAATTAATTTTGGAATCTCGTACCTTATTCGTTATGTTTGGGATGTTGGTGTCACTGGCAAGGCCTGCATTTGTTGCCTATTCCTAATTCTCCTTGAACTGAGTCGGTTGCAGGGTCATTTCAGAGCAACATTGAGGCCACACTAGATGACAATAGCACCAGAGAACCAAGTGAGTTTGGAGTTATGTTTAAATTCCTGCAGCTTTAGCGGGGTTTGAACTCATAGCCCTAGAGTTTCGGCCCTGGCTACAGCACTAGTTCAGTGACATTACCATTGTACCACTATCTCAATTTATGAGCTGTGTATGTCTCTGGCTGTTTGTACGAGGATTGGGTCAAATTCAGCTTGATATTCCACTCATCTCAGTAGCAGCATTTCTACCTGAGAGTCACAGCGCCATGAATTTGAGTCCTACTCCAGAGGCATGAGCACCCAATCTAGGGTGCCACTTCAGTGCTAAACTGAGGAAGTCCTGAACTATTGGAAGATACCAATTTAAACTGAGGTCCTGTCTGCGACATCAGCTGTATTCAAGATGGTGCCTGAGTGTGGTGACATTTTGGGAGCTATCTACAACAGATCCTCTTCTTACATGCCTTACAATTGTTCTGCTCTTCAAAATCTCAATTGTAAGTCTACTGGAGTTACAAGTGCTGTGTCTTAAATTTACTTCCAGCTTTAAAGATTCTGCGACTGAAAAGGCTCAATAACCAATGCTAGAATTGCAAGCCCAGAGAAATTCAGGGCTTACGGGATTCCCGCAAGTCCCACCTCCTCATGGAAATCTGGAATGGAAGCACGTCCAGTGCAGGAACAGGACCTGACCATACGGTGACCCGACATCATGGAGTCCTAACCAGACTGACTGCAAAACTCCCGGAATGCATATGAACAAGTCTGGTATACAAGACCCCACGGGATGCACCCACTTACCTTGCCCTCAGTAGGTCCGCAAGCCCAGGGGCCTCCAGTCTCCTACATGCCTGACCTTCCCAACTCATGGGAACCTGGAGCCAAGGTCAGAACAGCTCAGGAACAAGTCTGACCCAACAGTGACCCAATATCGAAGGGGCCCAAACAAGCTGACTGAAAGTCTCCCTGGAAAGGTCAAGACCATGAGTGGTGCCCAGGACCCAATCAGGAGCACACATTTACTTTCTGGAGCAGGAGACTTCCCACACCGACACCTGGGATTTACTAGGAGCAGCCACTGGAAATGTGGGAGATGGACCTGACTCCAGACGAGGCTGAAACTTGGAGTTTACAAATCCCCCTTCCCACTACATTCCTGGCAAACGTCCAAGCCATTGAGAACAAAATGAATAAACTAAAAGCTAGACTGACCTTCCAAAGGGTTTTGAGAGTTTGCTGTGTGCTCTGTTTTACAGAGACATAGCTCATTCCGGCTGCACCTGACTGCCCCTTACAACTTGAGCGTTTCTCAGTTAACCGAATGGACTGCTGGTTTCCTCAGGCAAGGCAAGGGTCAGTGGGGTCTGCTTCCCAATCAATGCCTTCGATGCTTAGACATAGCAGCCCTAGTGAGTTACTGCTCCCTGGACCTAAAGTATCTTAAAGTGCTGTCTCTGATACCTGCCATATGAGTTCATCTCCACTATCCTGACAGCGGTCTGTATCTCACACCACGTAAAAGTGAAGCGTGCACTTGACAAAGTATACAACACCACAAAATGTCTTGAGACAGAATACCCCGAGGCCTTGTTCACTACAGCCACAACCTGAACTAGGCCAACCACAGAATGTGCTACCAAAATACCATCCAACGCATGTCCTGTCCCACTGGACAGGTCCAAACATCCTTGACCATTGCTAAACACCATCAAAGATGCCTACTGTTCTATCACCCCGTTCACATTTTGGAAAATCAGATCACAATGCTATGTTTATCCTCCCAGATTACAAGTAGAAATTGAAGCATGAGGACCCAGTACAGAAAGCAGTACAGTGTTGGATTGAGATAACCGAAGAGCTTCCATGGGGCTGGCAGTCGGTGTACTGGTCATATTAGAGAGCTTAGCAGCCACCCTAAACAAATATGCCACTACCGTTAAGTGTATAGAAGACTGTTTGACAAAGAAATTAATCCAAATGTTCCCCAACCGGAAACCATGGATGAACTGGGAGATCCACTCCCTTCTGAAGACCAGGTCTGAGGCCTGTCTGTCAGGCAACCCTGGCATGTACAGGAAATCCAGGTATAACCTTCGTACAGCCAACAGAGATGCCAAGAGGCAGTACCCAACTATGACCCAAACTAACCATACACACAACCACCATTTGTGGCAAGGCTTACGCAACATAATGGATTACAAACAAATCAAATAAAATTCTAGGAAACAGTACATCCCTACCCGACAAGCTCCACGCAGCGAATTGATGTCACTTCTCCCAGCAGCCTCCACTGCACTTGTACCCACGGTCACTGCCGCAGACATCAGATCAGCCTTCTTGAGAGTGAACCCGTGGAAAGCGAATGAGGCAGATAGAGTCCCCAGCTGTGTACTCAGGTCCTGTGTGGACCAGCAGGGCAGGAATATTCACAGATATCTTTAACCTCTTCCTCCTATGATCTGAAACCCTGACTTGCTTCAGGAAGACCACCACCATCCCGTCAGCAAAGTAAAATCACGCAACGTGCCTCAATGAGTACTGCCTGGTGCCTCTGACCTCCATAACTGTAAAGTGCTTCAATAGGTCGGTCAAGGATCAAGCTAACGCGAGCCTACCAAATTGCTTTGACCCTTTGCAATTCACCTACCAGTGCAAAAGGTCCATAGCAGCTGCCATCTCCCTGGCCTCACACTCATCCCCGGAACATCTAGATAACAAGGATACCTACGTCAGGCTCCTGCTTATTGATGACAGCTCTACCTTCAACACCATAATCTCAAACTCATCCCTAAACTCCGAGACCAAAGTCTGGCTCCCCTCTTCTGTAATTAGATCCTCGAATTTCCGATCCATACACTGCAATCAGTAGGTATGGGTGACAACACCCTCCACCACAATCCTCAACACCGATGCCCTGCAAGGCCATATACTTACCCCCCTACTAGACTCCTTATACATTCACAACAGGTTGCCTAAATTCCAAAATAAGTTTGCTGACGACACCACCCATTGTAAATCAGTTCTCAGACAACGATGAGGCTGAGTGCTTGGTGGCATGGTGTAAAGACAACAACCTCTCCATCAACATCGGCAAAATGAAGAAGCTGATCATTGCCTTCAGGAAACGAAATGAAGGGCATGTCCCTGTCTGTATCAATGGAGCTGAGGTGGAGACAGTTGAGAGCATCAAGGTTCCAGGAGTAATGATCACCAACAACCTGTCCAGGTCCATCCACGTCAACATGGCAATAAAGAAAACACAACAATGCCTGTACTTCCTCAGGAGGAGAGGAAATTGGCACGTCCACAAGGACTCTTACCAATTTTTACAGGTGTACTGTAGAAAGCTTCTGGCAACTGCTCTTTCCAAGACCACGAGAAACTACAGAGTTGTGAACACAGCCCAAACCATCACACAAACCAGCCTTTCATCCATTGACTCCATCTATATGTCCCACTGCCTCAGGAAAGCAAACAACATAATCCCACCCTAGTTATCCTCTCTTCCACACTTTTCCGTCTGGCAGAAGATATAAATGTTTGAATACACATACAAACAGATTCAAGAACAACTTCTTCCCTGCTGTTATCAAACTTTTGAATGGACCTCTCATTCTGATCTCTGTCTCTGTCTCTCTGTACCTTCTCTGCGGCTATAACACAGTATTCTGCACTCTGTGTGTTACCCTGATGCACTTTGTATGGTACAATCTGCCTGTATAACATGCAAAACAACACTTTTCGCTGTATCTCAGTACATGTGACAACAATAAGTCAATCAATATCAATCAATCATTTCAACTATTGAATCATAGTAGATCTATTGAACAGTTTAAACAAAAGATCAGGAATCTTCCTGGGTTTCCAGCTAATTTTTATACTCGAACCAACATGTATAAAGCAAATTATCACCTCCAAGTTACTTTCCAAGCCATAAGATGTCCAGTTGCTTGAATGCATCTGGGTTAAAATCTCAGAATATTTTCCCTACTGCACTATAATGTACCTGCAAGGATGACAGTGATACAAAATAGTGGCTTATCACCGCCTTCTCAAGGGCAATTAGTGATGGGTAACAAAGCCAGTCGTGCCAGTGATGCTCACATTTCATAAAACAAGCTTAATAAAATGATGTTAATTATCTTCTGTTTGTGTGCAAACTAGTGGTCATATTTGCCACAGTACAACAATGACTACTTTTCAAAAATATGTTATCTCTCATCTTTACCTATTAAATGATCAAAATGTTTGGTGACGCTCAACTAAAAGTTATTTAGATGGTTCGTTGCTGGCTGAGGGCCCTCTCCTGGCAGTGTTGCAGGATCATTCTTTGCCGTTTTTCTAAACTTCAAAGCACAAAAAGAACATTGTTTTTTAAAAGGTGCCTCACAGATATAAATTTGAAATTTCAGCATATCTGACAGGAGATCCAGGAAGGAACAGAGATAAAAGGGAAGTGGAAATAGAAGGGACAATTGGCAAGCAATCTTCTACCAATTCCTTAGCATAAATCTGCCATAAAATCATAGCTTTGGTGGTCCTAAAGAGCAATGTGATCAGTCTTACAACTTCGTTTCAAAACAATTTGCTGGCTTTACTCACAAGAGGGCCCGGTAAACCAGGGGGTCCAATGGGTCCTTGTTCTCCAGTGCTGCCCTGTGAAAAGCATTATATTAATGTTCAGCACAGTGATAACATATGCTTTGCAAACACGACTTCTAATTGTGCACTTAGCTGGATAAATCTGGGGAAAAGTAATGGCTGAGTCTGATGAACAAAAAAGTGAAATGATACTGCCTGATCATAGCACTCCATCTGTTTTTGGCCAGCAAGGCAGCACTTACTCTGACTGAAATGAGCTTTGCTAAGTTGCCAACTAATTTGTACCTCAACAAATGCTTTTCACAGCACTCAGATGGGTCTTGGAAGTTTCCATTCAAAGCAGGTGAGATGAAGGTCTTCAAAAGACCGATAGATTTAAGAGCTGGGATCATGACATGCCATCCTTTCAAGTGTACTGCATGAATAAGTAAGAGACAACATCAATTGGTTGGCTGCAATTCAAGATGCCACTGACCATTTCTGCGGGATCTGGAATCTGTTTTCTTATATGAAATTTATATGCTCAGTCTCTTTACCACTTGTCAGCAGAGCCATGTCTTAATTTAAGGTTCCCTTCGCCTTTATATTAGGTCGATTTCAATGTTCGGCATTTTCAGCCTTCAGAGAGAGTTAAAATGATATTTAAAGCAAGACTAATAATGTCACGTCCTGGTTAATTTTTGTATCTCATTCCTGAAACTGAGAACTCAATGCTTTGTTCTACAGAGCTGTTCATGCTCCAGAGCATTCAGAAAGTGTTGGAAGAGTATTGTATTTTATAGATATCACAGGCAAGCCCTAGCCTGTCCACCTTTATGTGAGCTATCCAGCTTGGACTAGTGAATAGCAGCTTACTTTGTTTGCTGAAACCTTTCTCTCTTCCTTAGTAAAAGCACAGTTGAAGTGTACTTTCTCAGCTGATTTCAAACAAGGCTAACAGTGGGATCTGATTTAGTAGCTCAGTTCCAATTAGACACTTAACAAGTGAGTCATGCAGGGCCATGATTTCTCTTACTTTCAAGGGAACGCAAATAATTCAGTTTCTCAAGCATCACCTCTTGTTATGTAAGATTAATGACAGCCTTACATCACATACTGCGCAAGTTGAACAAAAGCAAAAACCATTAGACTGATACCAGTGTTACATTACTTACAGGAAGGCCTTGGTTTCCTTGTGGTCCCCTTTGTCCTGGGGTTCCTGGATCACCCTTAAGAAACAAACACCATAAACAGATATACAGGAGAACAGAAAACATTTCACAACCTTATCAGTTGGGCTGAGATAGATATTTAAATTAATAATGGCTGCGTTTGAGAAGTGCTATTGAAAAAGCCTTGACAACTTTGCACAATGCATCCTATAAAGGGCGAAGTGTGTACTGTGTGCCAATATTATTTAAGTACTGTTTCACTTCATAGGTTTTGGTGAAGATACAGCCAAGAAAATAGGAGCATGTTCTCCAGCAAACCTGGTGACTGGAGAGTATCCAATGCAATCCTAAATTATGTATGTAAGTGGTAGAGTGAATGGGAGAGCAGCTTGTCTCTGACTTACTTCAGTAGTATTTTACTGGTCTAGTTGACTCCCATAATTTTCAATTTTAATCACCTGAAGGGTTTTAAAACCCAAAATTGGTGTCACCAAACTAGCACTTGATTTAATTCACCCCTTTTCCTTTTGGCTTGTATCCTGAATTGTGTGTTTTGCTTTTCAACTTAGATTCATTCATGTTGAGAAAAATAGAACTGATAAGAGATGGACACTTTGGTAAACCACAGGATGACAACAAATATATGATGGCATTCATAATGCGATCTATAGCAATGGCTATAATGCATGCAGTCGTATCAAACTACAATACATGCTTGAGTAGAAATTCAGTACAAATTAGGTGAAATGTGAAATGCAGCTGAAATGTCAAAACAGAATTTGAGCCGATGTTTTGATTTCATCATACCAAATGGCAGGATTCTAGGATTCATAAGGGATTCAAATATTTTGGGGAACAAACTGGATCGCTATTGGACATTCCCACCTCTGTGCAATGCAATGTTTTTGCTTTTCCAATAGGCCTACTTTGACTTAAAGAAGTAGATTCATTTGACAAACCTAAAATTATGCTTGAGCCGCCTTGCAAACATATAGAGATAATTTACTCAGAGGTAGTAGGAACTGTCGATGCTGGAGTCTGAGATAACAAGGTATAGAGCTGGAGGAACACAGCGGACCGGGCAGCATCAGAGGAGCAGGAAAGCTGACGTTTTGGGTCGGGACCTTTCTAGGGTCCCGACCCAAAACATCAGCTTTCCTGCTCCTCTGATGCTGCCTGGCCTGCTGTGTTCCTCCAGCTCTACACCATGGGGTCCCGACCCGAAACGTCAGCCTTCCTGCTCCTCTGATGCTGCCTGGCCCGCTGTGTTCCTCCTGCTGTACACCATGGTATCTTATTATAGAAATAATCCGTCCAGACAGTGTCAAATCTCCCTGGACATATATGTACTGCAAGGGTTAATAGGTACGCTGTTTAGATTTAATTCACAGTCATAATCAATCACAGTTTTCTTTCTAATATTTGTTGATAGGATGTGGACATTGCTGTCTGTGCCAGCATTCATTGTCCACCACTAACAGTTAAGACTTGACCATATTGTCGTGGAGCTGGAATCACAACCTCAGCCAAACCAGATAAGGACGCAGATTTCCCTCCCTAAAAGACAGTACAGACATTACATGAGCACTATGATTTACAGATTTTTATTGATTTCAAATTTCAGAACCATTTCACAAAAACGGCAGTCCTTCAGATCGTCTGTTGACATGTTACGCAGAATCCCTACAATGTGGAAGCAAGCCTTTCAGCCCATCGAGTCCACACTGACCCTCTGGCAAGCAGCCCACCCAGACCCACCCTCCTATCCTATCCCTGCATTTCCCACCCCAGACACTGTGTGCAATTAAGCACAGGCAATCTTGCTTATTTTCTGGGAGAAGTCCTGAGTGTTTTGGCAGCCAGTCACACGGTGAAAGCCTGGAGTCACAAAGGTCAGACCTAGCAGGGGGTAGCAGATTTTTCCCACAATCTGGCTGTTGGTACGAGCCCACATCATTTCCCAGTTTTGAATTCAGTGTGATGGTATGCCTAGGTAAGTTTTAACTCAATAAGCTTTGCGTTGTTAATACAGGACCAAAATCACTTGGTGTCCATACCTTCCTGTTTCATTGCCATATTTGATAAGAGGCTAAATTTGACAATGGCTGAAATAAATTTGTTAATCAGGTGAAAGCTCTCTAACAGTTAGGTTTGGAAGCAGCTAAGCCATGCAGAATAGAAGAGTTTAGCTTTTTAGCTGATCTCAGTCAGGGTTGCAGTAAAGGTGCTTCAGGAGGCATTAGCTGTTTTGAATTAGACTGGCACAATAGGGATTTCCACTATCCAACAGCTCCTATTGAAGCTGCTTGTGTGTTTGCTGCCCTTGCATGCATCACTAAGTTAAAAACTCAATGGACACCAAGTGATTTCAGTACTGTATTAACAGCCCAAAGCTTATTGAGTTAAAACCTCCTCAAAATTCAATGGGACTCCCAGTTAGGGGAAGAAAAACTTCTGCCCCATATCTTCCCAACCAACAATCACCAAACCACGGACAGGATATTCTGCCTCAGAGAGCAGCTAGCCAAGCAAAAGCTGTAAAGTACAACAGCACAACCATGGCCATTGTCAGTTCTGCACTCAGGGCTTGAGGAGGATTTCAGCAATAAATCAGAATTCTTTAACTTGAGAGTGTGCAGTTCAGCAATAAGGGCTGAGCAATGGTTTGAGAAACCTGTGTGTGTGTGTGTGTGTGTGTGTGTGTGTGTGTGTGTGTGTGTGTGTGTGTGTGTGTGTGTGGGGGGGGTGGTGTAGAAGAGAACCTCAGGATTAATACCTATTCACGGCGAAGGGTTATAGTTGGGGGTTGGGGGGTGTTGTGGGATTGTTGCTGATGGGCCCAGGACACCAGTGAATAGGACACACACCTGACTATCAGCAGGTCATGCAGGGAAACCAACTGGGTTAACTACTTGACATAGGCCCGTCCTGCTGCCAGTTTAATCCCATTTGTTGCCTTTTTAAAAGTACCAACTAGCAGGCAGGTCAGCCCCATCTTTGGTAAATTTCAATGAGGGCAAGGACTGAAATGGAGATGACAGACACACCCTCCACATCTAAGATGCTCAAGTGTCCTTTAACCCAACTGCAGGGGACTGTTAAACTGAAGCCTTTGGATTGGAAATGAAGAAAATTGCCTGAACAAAGAAGACACATTTTTTTTAAAGAAAGGCCAATCACACTGTCGCTCCATGCACATCCAAATGTTTGATCACAAAGTGTAGAACTGGATGAACACAGCAGGCCAAGCAGCATCCTAAGATGCTGCTTGGCCTGTTGTGTTCATCCAGCTCTACACTTTGTTATCTTGGATTCTCCAGCATCTGCAGCTTCTATTATCTCTCACATCCAAATGTTTGTCAGGAAAAAAAGAACATTAATAGAAACTGTACTCACAGGTTCTCCTGGGGTCCCAGGAGGTCCCAATTCTCCTATCGCACCAGGGTCACCCTGCAGTAGGGGCGATGCATATAATACACATGATTGGGAGTTTTATAATATGCTAAACAACAGGGAAAATACATGAAGGATGCAGCTAAAGAAGAAAAGTTTGAGTAATTGAACACCAGAACAGCACATGGGAGAGTAAATAAGTCACAAGGAGAGAAAGAAGAAGGATGAGAGGTGACTTGATCGAGATTTACAAGATACTGTGAGGGATAGATAGAGTGGATAGTCAGAGATTTTTTCCCAAGAGGGAAATGACTATTACGAGGGGACATAATTTTAAGGTGATTGGAGGAAGGTATAGGGAAGATGTCAGAGGTAGGTTCTTTAGACATAGAGTGGTGGGTGTATGGAATGTGCTGCCAGCAGTGGTAGTGGAGTCAGATACTTTAGAGGCATTTAAGCGACTCTTGGATAGGCACATGGAAGGCAGTATAATGTAGGGAATGCAGGGTAGTTTGATCTTAGTAGGATAATAGATCGGCACAACATTGTGAGGCAAGGGGCCTGTACTGTGCTGTGTTGTACTATTCTCCGTTCTATGAAAGAATTAAATACAAAGGAAGACAGAACTACATGAGGAAAATAGAATGGAAACCAAACGAAAGGGAAGGAAAATTAAATGAGTGCTAAAGTGAATTAATTGGAATGGGGGAAGATTTAAAACTAACAGAAGTTTGTGAACTAAATGTGAAATAGACAAGTAGCCATAAACAAAGGGAAAATTATAAAATGGAGAAAAAGTTAAATAAGTTGGAGAGAGAAGCAAATGGAAGAGAGGAAATTAGCAGAAGAAAATGAAATAGTTGGGAGAGGGTGCACAAGAATTAGCAAACTGAGAAACAAAGCCATTAGCGTCAAGGAAAGAACAGAAAGAAATTTAAATAAATTAGGGAGTGATACAAACTGAAAGAGAAATACATTTGAAGTGAAGCAAGAGGGAACAGAGTCACATTGATCCACTGCTGCACAAATCTAAACCTGACGTCCTACTTCAGTCACCTGTCTGGAAGGTAATCACCTCACGCTGTTTGGCTACATAAAGGAACTATATAAATGTAACTTGTTGTTATTTCCACTCCCATCACTGGGTATCTGCCTTTTCCAACCAACTTCAATAAAATCTTTGAGAATGTATCCCTTCTACCACATCATTCTGCAGCACATTGATTTTTACATTAACTTTACTACTTTATGATCAAATTCGCATTTTGAATGCTTATTGCTTCCATCTGTACCTTTTCATTATAAAGCTGCTGCTTCTAACTAGCCTTTTGCTTTTCTGATACCTTCTTGATTACACCTAAAACACAGATCATTGAACAGTACAGCACAGGAATATGCCCTTGTCTGCACCATTCTAAACTAATCCCATCTTTTAATGTTATTCATTCACAGGATGAAGGTGTCACTGGCTAGGACAGCGTTTATTGCCCATTACTAATTGCCCAGAGGGCAGCTGAGAGTCAGCCACATTGCTGTGGGTCTGCCTGCCCATGGTCCATCCCCCTATTCCCTGCCAGTCGTGTGGCTGTCTAAATGCCTCTTAAATGTTGCGATCATTTTTGCTTCTGCCAACTCCCTGGAAGCATGTTCTAGGTATCTACCACTGTCTGTGTAAAGAAAAAGCTTATCTTGCACATCTCCTTTAAACTTCACCCCTCTCACCTTAAACCTATGTCCCCTTGTATTTGTCACTTCCAACGTGGGAAACAGACTCCATCTATCCACCCTAGCTGTGCCTCACACAACTTGATATACTTGTATCAGATCGCCCTCGCAACTTCTGATGTTCCAGCAAAAACAATCCAAGTTTTCCAACTTCTCCTGATAGCTAATGCACTCCATTCCAGGCAACATCCTGGTAAACCTCTTCTGCACACTCTCCAAAGCCTTCAGGCCAGAACTGCACACAATAGTCCACATGAGGCCGAGCTAAAGTTTTATACAGCTGCACCTTTTATACGTAATGCCCAACCACAAAAGCAAGCATGCTATAAGCTTTGTTTATGATCTTATCCATGTGTGTTACCACTTGCAGAGGGCTATGGACTTGCACCCCAAGATCCCTCTGTACCTCAATGATCATGAGAGTCCTGCCATTTAATATATACTTTCCACTTGCATTTGACCTCCCAAAATGCATCAACTCAACACTTTTCTGGATTAAACTTCATCTGTCATTTCTTTGTCAACTTTTCAACTGATCTACACCTTGCTGTATCTTTTGACAACCTTCCTCACCATCCACAGAGATCCCAGCACTGATCCTTGCAGAACATCACTGGTCACAGTCCTCTAGTCAGAAAAAGCAGCCCTCCACAACTACCTTCTTTCTTCTATGACCAAGCTAATTTGTATTCAATGTATCAACTCATTATGGAACCAGCCTACTGCAACAAATGCTTTTGTAAAACCAATGTCGACAACATCCACTACCCTACCATCATCAGTCATCTTCATCACTTCCTCCTTGACACCCTGCCTCCAGAATTTCTTGCCTACTTTTCCTAGTTTTGTTCAGTCTCCTAATGCCCAGTTTTGAGGAAAGCTTCAAAACTAAAATATTAACCTATAATATCTACTCTTATTCAACTTGTGCATTTCAAATGTTTTCTGTTGTATTTCAGATTTCTGCCATTTGCATCTTCAGTTTTCTCAGACTAAGCAACACTAACCATAACATATATTTGCTTAAAATTATGAGGAATGTTAATGCAAACAAAATCTTTGATAAACCAGAAGGAGCAAGACCAAAATCAACAAGTTGCATTTAAGATGCTTCAGAGCAACACTACTGAGACTGAACGAGAGCATGATTCTGTCAACTTTCAGTTTAAATATAGCATCCCCTGTTCTTAAAAGAAATGTTTGCATCTCATCATATAGTTATCTCAAACAACATCATAATTGACATGAATGGCTATTTTATCTTCAGGGTGCTGGGTCGTGGAAGGGGATCTATTGGGCAGGGAGGTAAAGGGAGTGTTGAGCCTCGTTGTTGATAATGTTATGCTTCTTAATCCAAAAAAAAGTTGATTTTTTGTACTTTTAGGATTAACAGAAAGCCCTGCACAAAATCATCTCTTCAGAGCCTTCTGGTGGGTGCTCTTTAATATCAATGCAGGCAGAATATTTTCATATTTGAGTAGTAACCCTGTTACTCTAAATTAACTATTATAGATTGTCCATCACCAACCTTCCTCCCCTGCCCTCCAGCAGTTAACATCATTGTAATCATCTAAGGCTTTAAAACTGCCACCCTATAGAGGGTAGTGTCTGAGATACTATTTTTGCTTGAGTTGTCTCTTTTCCTGGTATATGTCTGACCTCTCATTGTGCACTGTCATCTTTCATGTCCCTATTACAACTTTCCTGTCTGTGTCAATACCATTCTGGTCACTGTCTCTCCAAATATAGCCCTCTGAATCTGAAAGTATATTGTCTTTTCTCTGAATATCCCAGGATCATCAATACCTCAGAATTTGGACTCAACTCAAGGCCTTGCATTCCAAATTCATTGCTTCTAATTAGTAATAAAAATATGGAACACTTAATGCAGGAAGTCAGAAATTAATACATATAAATACAGAAAATGTTGGGTATATGCAGCAACTCAGTAATTTTTGTTTGAATGGAATAAAGATGAACTGATGATCTAGGTAAACACACCTCACTAAATACTCATCAGCAGATTTACGATTCCCAAGCAAAGCCTTAACTTGTCTCTGTTTTTCTGACATTGCATACCTGCTCTGTAGATCCAGGGACATTATTAAATTCAATTATCTTATTCTAGCCAAAGCCTCAAAGATCTGTTCTAAAAGCTCGATATACGAGTTAGAAATCTAGAATGAAAACAAAAGAAAAGTTAGAAGACAGGTCAGACAGAATTTATGGGAAGAGGAAAACAGAATGAATACTTCAGATCAATAACATCTTGTTGGATAACAGGAAATATTATTCCTCTTCCTGTATTGATGCTGTTTGACCAGCTGCGTATTTTCTGAACGGTGTATTTAAAAACAAATCATACCAATGTCTGAAAGTTTGGTATACAGCAAGCTGTAACTTTATTTTTCATTCACCTGAAAAATAAAAACCAACCTTTTGCCCAATATGTCCTTTCTGGCCCGGTGATCCATGTAATCCCTTAAAAGAAAGAGAGATGAATAATTTTTCACAGGTTTAAATACTGGCCAATGCTGGGTCCTTCAATGAATCAATTAGTACTGGGATTGTTTTCAGTTATGCTAAGGTTAATGACTATGATTCTATGGAAGAATCAATTTCAGCACATGTTTTTACAGGGAATTCAAGCATGCAAAAAGTGGCATTGGTATTTCCTGCAAACAAGGAGTAGTTGAAAGGATGGAAAAGTTATCAGAAATAGACAGGAATGTGCATTTGAGGTTGCAATCAGAGCAGCAGGCTTGAGGAGATGAAGAGTCCACTCCTGATCTGTATATTTAATAAATCTCTTCAAACCACAGCATCCATGAATGCATTGTATGCGTTCACAATTCTGTCATCACTAATGGTAATTATACGTTTTTCAAATTTTTGTAAAGAGTGACTTACACTTGATTATGTCTCTCAGAGTGCTTCAAAAAACTATTTTGAAAATGTTGCCACCAATTTTAGATTTAAAAGCTAAGCGATACACTGCAAAATATCTTAAGAAGCAATAGCATGAGTGGTCAGTAAGCCCTTGTAAGGTTTTGACTAAAAGATATTGCTTAAAGTATTCACTTGGAGAACCATCTCTTACTTTTCAACAAATATTAATAACCTCCTGAATCATGCAAGTGGTAAATTAGACCTCAACTGAACAAATCATCATAATAATGATAGTTTTAGAAATGCATTCAACCAGGGATGTAGATTACATGCTTGGGGTCTGTGCTGGGACGTAAACCCATGATTTACTGACTCAGGTGAGACAATTCAAATAGCCTGGCAATAAGAAATTATTATAAGTAAAGAAATCATTCATATAGGTGATTAGTTTGTTTCAGTAAAAATGCTTACAGGTAGACCTGGAGCCCCAGTTTCCCCCATTCGACCCGGTATTCCTGCATCTCCCTATAATAAAAATGTAAGTGTAAAAATGTATTTGTGGAGAAAAAAATAATGAGCATTACTCCAACAAGTTTGACCAATTTGACATTGATCTAAATGTTATTTATCTTGGACTAGGGTACAGGGTGTATGGGCTGTATAATTCTGGAATCATTTTAGAGGATGGCATGCTCAGCTTGCCTGCCCTCTACCCATCAAATCTGCCACACAACTTCTGGCATTTTCCTAATAGTACTTAAAAAGCAATGCATTTCTTACCCGGTTGCATTCCCTGCTGTTGTATCCTAAATTTAAACTACTTTTAAACTGATCAAAACCATTAGTGCCTAACTCTAATTAACCCCTGATCCAAAATCCAAGTGTCAGGAGTACTTTCAGGCTTGCAGAGACAGGAATTTTTGTAACATTTAATTTGTGGCTGAGGAGTGGAAATTCAGGTCTCAATGGGTGGAGTTTAAATACCTAGCTACATTTCTGGCAGTGCTCTTTTCAAGTGCTCTTTCAGGCAGCACGGTGGTTCGGTGGTTAATACTGTTGTCTCACAGCACCAGGGACCCTGGTTCAATTCTACCCTCCGGCAACTGTCTATATGGAGTTTGCACATTCTCCCT
This sequence comes from Stegostoma tigrinum, assembly GCF_030684315.1. Taxonomy (NCBI): domain Eukaryota; kingdom Metazoa; phylum Chordata; class Chondrichthyes; order Orectolobiformes; family Stegostomatidae; genus Stegostoma; species Stegostoma tigrinum. Next base: position 106,031,693 of record NC_081358.1, on the reverse strand, counting down.
GTATCTGCACGAGTTTCCTTCGGGTAGCCCGGTTTCCTCCCACAGTCCAAAGGATGTGCTGGTTAGGTCGAGTGGCCATGCTAAAGTGCCCATAGTGTTCAGGGATGTGTAGATTAGGTGGGTTATAGCAGGGATGGGTCTGTGTGGGATGCTCTGGCAGCCAGTGTGGACTTGTTGGGCCGAAGGGCCTGTTTCCACACCGTAGGGATTCTAATAAGAACTGCTCTTCTATAACAACCTAACTGATCACTCTGCGGTAAGTTACATTACTCTCACTACCTGTCAAACTACACAACCATCTCCAAGAGTATGGATGGATATGCGTTAGTCTTGATGATATTTTGTACCCAAGTTGCAGAATGTGTGAGCTGATTGATTTTTTTCTATTTTTCATTAATAAGTAACTTTTCAAAATTAAATAGGCTTTGAACTTTTTTAAGAGGTTCATGATGCTTCAGCTTCTATGATAATGCAATCTCAATCTTTCTTTAGATCCATGCCATTCTGCTTTCCAAGTGAATCGACCATTAACATTTTTCATTTCTTAGTTGGCTGCCTAACAGAATGTTAAAAATTCCTTAATGCAATTGGCTGTCGTGATAACTTGATGAACTCAATGGGGCTTGATGTTGCAATCCAATACACACAGACAAAGGAAATTCACAACTCATTAGGAGTCTCAAGATCATTCAGTTAGGATTTCTTCAATGTCACTGATACATACTCTTTTATCACTAATGAAAGCAAAAGCCATGTTATTAACAATTTAACAATCATATTTAGCATCAACAATACTCCTATTGTCACCTTTTGACCTTCTGGTCCAGGATTCCCATCCCGTCCAGGATGACCAGTTATACCCTGAAACAGAAATGACCAATTTTAAATCTGGGTTATTTTTTCATCTCCTTCTTGAAATCAGTGATGCCTTCACAACCTTCATTTCTACAGATATTCATTTCAGTACCCATTATACATGTGTGAACCAGGACATGAAGACTATGTAATCTGTTGGAGTATGAGAGGCAAATAATGTTCTGATGTACACAAACGTGCGCACACTAAAGTCACTGGATAATGGACTGGCAAGAACAAACTTGATGATTCCCACTTGTCTTGCAAAGTTTCTTTGTAGTCATAAAAGGATGGGCCAAGCTGAGGTCAGCTAAGATTTCAGAGTAGATTTGCAGGTCAGCTAACTCAGCTGAGAGTTGGGAGCAAACCTAGAATTTTCCTGGCCCAGCTACTAAGCAGGCAAACTCCCTGAGTCAGTGGGAAAACAGTGAGCTTTGGTTTGTTTTGATTTAATACCCTCTATACACATGTAGAAGTTTTGTTTCTAAGACTAAATTTTAGTCAGAAACTAGAGGGTCAACTTTTACAGCAGTTAACAATTTTAGAATTGATTAGCTCATGGAATTAACACCAGACTATTAATCTAGGGACATTGGTAATGTTGCAGGGACCCCAATTTAAATCCCACCATGCCAGATCCTGCAACCTGAATTTAATTTTTAAAATATTTGGATATAAGAGTCTAATGATGACCATGATCATTGTTGATGGTCAGAAAAAGGCAGCTGGTTCACAAATGTCCTTTAGGGAAGCTAGCTGCCATCCTTGCATGGTCTGGTCTACATGTGACTCCAGGCTCCAGACTCACTGCAAAGTTGTTGACTCAGCTGCCCTCTGGAAGCATGGGAATAAATACTAGTCTAGCTGTCTTCCATGAATTTAAAAAATCCAGCTTCTCCCATCACTTCCCTATTGAAATTGTTACATCAGAGATTGTTCACACCATTTCAATCTCCAAGCATAGCACAAAAGATTCTTCTCTACAGTCATAACATTGTATTCTTTGCTCTGTTCTATTAATGTAGTGCATTTTGCATGGTATGATGTGTCTGTACCGCAGATTTTCATTTTAATTGTGACAACAATATATCAAATCAAAACAGGTTCTGTAAGTATTTTTAATAAATTTGTATTTTTAAGTAATAATTTCAACGGAAAACAGATTTTAATTTCTGCACACTAATTGAATTAAATTTCATTAAATTTATCAAAAAAACACATTTATACAAATATATAGTATTTTATTAACTTTTTCACAGTTGACAAATATTACTAAGCAGCAGAATATGTGCTGAATGTGTTTCTTTTATCTACAGAACCCACTTTGCTCTTTATCTTCAGAACCAAGTAATTCAACCCAATCTATGTTTTGAATGACATCATCAAAATGGGTTCTCAACTAACATAAGTTCATCAGCATTCACATTGTCATCAATGTTATCACTCCACCAAGAATCATTCTGTGCCATCAATTGCATTAGATGTTAAAAATTCCTTGAATAATTTTGTTAAATCTCCACTTTGACTTTGTCCTAGGTCTCTAGAATCCACACAAATAGAATTACTGATCTGATGAAGGGTCTAGGCCCGAAACATCAGGTTTTGTGCTCCTAAGATGCTGCTTGGCCTGCTGTGTTCATCCAGCTTCACACTTTGTTATCTCTATTACTAATGCAGAGCTGGTGTGTTACCTCATTTTGTGAATGTTTTCTCTCCCCTGATCACCTAATCATTATACTTTTTTTTCTGTCCTTGCCAATCTTGCTTAGAAAGACATCAAGTGGCTGAGCAATGTTGGTTAGACCACTAAGAATCACTGTAGTATCGATTTTACAGTATCTAATTTTTACAGTGTCACTGACAATATGTAATGTCAATAATGTCGCAGATGTGAAGAGATTCTCTCTATGTAATCTTTCTGGTTGCAAAAAGTAATCTTTCATCAGCTTCATTTTCATCTGTCAGTTGTTTATTGTGAATTGGATGACTTCTTGGAGGTTGCTATTTTGAGAGGGTTCTTCCTTTGAATATCACAACTGACTAAGGTTTCATCCTGTTGGGCATACGTAACATCACCGTGCTGAATCTACTCTCTTCATGGCCACTTTTCTTCACCAATGCTCATTTCTCTATAACTTTACTTGCCAGTTAGCTGACTAGGACATCAAAATTCATATTCCCAATACAGGCTAATCTGCATCCAATTTTCTCTTAATGTATGATTACAGTGTTGGAAGTGTGATAAGCTTGTTGTCAAGTTCTGCTGGAAAACACTCTGAGAACTAGCCTTCGTAACAGTCAAAAAACTGTTTCTCTTCATGAACCTGTTACACTCTCCAGATGTGGAGGTGCCAGTTTTGGGCTGGGGTGGGCAAAGTCAGAAATCACACAATACCAGATTATAGTTCAACAGGTTTATCTGAAATCACAAGCTTTCGGACTGCTGCTCTGTTGTCAGGTGAAGGAGCAGCACTCCAAAAGCTTGGGATTTCAAATAAACCTGTTGAACTACAATCTGGTGTTGTGTGATTTCTGACACTACCCACTGTTAGCTTTCAAATACATGATGCTTAATTCTCATTTGTTTGAGTGCAAAGACTCCAATGATTCTCAAGCCCGCTCTGATCATTTGCAATTTTTTTTTTGCAACTTTGTCTTTCAATTGTCACAGGCTTGACTTTTCTACCTCTGCGCATTGATTTTTTCAGCATATCCCTGAACTGTAATGCAAGATTCCTCCAATCTTTCAGGCTTGATTTTCAAAGCCTTGAATTCTCTAGCTACTGCTCACTTTCTTGTCCACTCTATAATCACAATGCCTTTAAGTTTGAACTGGGCTGTGTATCTATTGTTCGTTCTTGGGACCTTATTGCCATAGACGCAGGATTGACAAGAACACAGCAGGCACCAGTGAAGTGGTACCCTTCGCATCACTTCTTGCCATGCACAGATACAATGAGCTGAACTACCACCTTTGACAGTGTACAAACCTTTTACAGTCAATCGACCATTACTTGAGCATACATATCTAATCATGTTTTATGCTGTTATCTTTCCATCTGGATATTCCTTTGTGTTGCATATGTTCTCTTGTTTGGTGAATTGATCTAACGCTTGGAAGTCTCTGTTGAGCAATTTGTCAGGTTTTCTTCCAGTTTCCTTTCATTTTCTCTTCCGTTATACTGGTTTCTGGTGGATACCAGTACGCCATTAACAAACAGAGCATATTATTCAGTAACGTTTGTATGTAACTATTCCTATTGCTCCCCAAAGAAGCCTATGTGATGTAAGGATGGCCTTCAGCATATCAAGACTTTGGGACCTACTATCATCTCACATTTGCCTTTTCTAATTTTAAACAAGCACATTGCAAAGTGGTTCAGTTGATATTCAATTCAGAACACACCAATGATGTGAAAACGGCGCTGATACCTCATTCAGAATTAGCGTAGGGATTAGAAACCTAGAGCGTCATTGCAAGTTGTGAAATTCAAACTAATAAGTTTATTCATTTGTGGATTTGCACCAAAATAAAAATATCCATCTGTTCTACATCACGTGTTGAACTGCCCAGTTCTGCTAATCTAGTCTGAATATTGACCTTGTCAATGTTACCCACGTCCTGAAAACCAGTTTGAAAAAGTGAAAACTGAGCTCCACTTTGTGACAGATCATCACCCTGACAAGGTACAGAGGGTCCCTTGTTAGGATCATTGTGACCTTCTAGCTCCTGGTAGGACCACCCATGACAGCAAGTTAATGGCTGGTAAACATGAAGCGCAAGCCAAAAAATCCTCAACTGCTGAACAGATGGAAGACTATTTCACCAGCTAGGAAGGTGCAAGAATACTGCAGTGCCAAGATGTCTCTACCATCATGATTTGACACATTACTGAAATCTGATAGCCAATCCAACAATAATGTATGGACAAAGATAGCACCTCAAGGTTACATTAAATAATGTCAGATGCAGACTTCCAAGCAGGATCTACTGTGATGCTAGAAAATTAGTATTCGGGACATCCTGTGTACCTGACAGTCCCTAGTTAAGAATCTGCATACAGATACATGAAGGTCATGGACATCTTTGAAATAAAGGCATCTATTGGAAGTAACATCTGTGACTGGGTAGGATATTCTCTTCGCATCTCAAATGGTCAGGGATCCAGAAAAGATGTCCTGAAAAAGAGAAGCTGTTCCTTCTTTTATTTCCCTCCCAGCTGGGAACCACGCCCTGCAGAATTACCAACTGGTCAAAGAAGAAAAACCGTAAGTTTTGCAACTTGGAATCTTAAAACACTGCCAAATAATTGCTAAATAAGTAACTCTTCAGGAAGAATTGCAACTATATCACATGATTATTAAGCTTCCTATTTAATATTGCTGGTACCAGTGAGACCCACCATCCTGGAGACTGGCGCTAAGGATCAAATAGGGGGATACATCTTTTACTGGAAAGGCAAGACTGACAGTAAATTTTGAACCTGTGGGATTTTCCTTGCCAACCATAAGAAGATTCACTGTCAGAACACCCCAACTATAGAAATGAAAGACTCATGACATATCACCCCCAGCCCTGCCATGACCATTACGGCACCCTGATTGGAACTAATATCCCAACCCTTGACTCAGATGATATTAAAGTCTTGATGAAGTCTTCTTTACCACCCCGAAAGATGAAAAGTTTGTCTTTCTGGGAGATCTTAATGATAGGGTTGGATGTCTGTGGCTTGGATGTCTGCATTTGAAGCTTTGGGAAAAGGTGTGTTGGCTAAAGTCAATGCATATGTTGTCCTCTTCCTGACAAATTATGCTCAGCATGGTCTCATTATAACAACATCTTCTTTCAAAAGAATGGCAAAGATGAAACTACACTGAGTTATCCCGATTAAAACATCAGCATCTCCTGCATTCTGTCACATTTTTGAATCAAATATTCAAATGATTTCAGCATTCCAATCCATGTGGAGAATGATGCTTGTTGCATTGATCATGGAACTGTTTGCTCTGTAATATATATCCACCCAGCAATAAGTCAATGCAAAGCTGTTTCATCTAATGGGTCCTCAACACAGAGCTGACATGAAGTGACTGATGCAGTTGGTGGTAGTCAGTAGGAGATCTCCTTGCCCATGTTTGACCTATTACCTTGACACCTCATAAGATCTAGGGTCAATGTTGAGGACTCCTGGCAATGTTGAGTGGCTATTTCACAGTACCACTTGCTCCAGTTGGTCTGTCCTGACACATACTCAAAGACCATGATGTAGTGAGTATGACCGAGTCACTGCTTGTCTAATGTGTTGGACAGCTCTTCCAATTTTAGCACAAGCTCTCAAGAGTTATTCATCAACCCGACAAAAGCATTTGACTCAGTAGATAATGAAGCCCTGTGGATTATGCTTCACGAAAAGTAGAAACAAGTATATGATCTAAATGGTGACAGGTTTTTAGACCATGCAAGTTAATACTTAGAACAAGTAATTAAAATACTTACAGAATGTTATCATTCACTGCAAGGAGAATTGAACATATAAGCAGGAAAGTTATACTTTAATTCTACAGGACATTGGTGAGAAAACATGTGCAGTCCTCTGTAGAGGAATGATCTCTTTTATTTAAATTAAATTAAATTTTTATTTAAATTAAATTTTGTCGGAAGTTCAGGGAAAATGTTTTCAGCTAATACCTTAATGGGTGGGTTGCCTTATGAAGAAAGGTTGGGCAGATTAGCTTTGTATCTACTGGAGTATAGAAAAGTAAGAGATGTCCTGATTGAAGCATATAAGATCCTGAGTCTTGCCCAGGTGCATGTAGAAAAAAAAGTTTCCTCTTGTGGGAGAATCTCAAACTAGCGACTGCCCATTTAAGATTGAGATAAGGAGAAATCTTTCTCACAGAAGCTTGAGAGTCTTTGGAATTTTCTTTCACAAAAGTTGTGGAATGAGAGTCTTGAATACTTTTAAGGCAGAGGTAAAGAAACTCTTGATAAGCGAAAAAGTGAAAGGTTATCGGGGAAACATGGAGATATGGAACAATATTAGTCATGAACTTTCCAAGTGGTGAAAGAAACTCAAAGGGCTGGATAGCACACTCTTAGAAACATAGAAAATAGGTGCAGGAGCAGGCCATTCAGCCCCAAGAGGCTGCATAACCATTTAATATGTTGACAGCTGATCATGCAATTTCAATACCTATTCCTGCTTTCTCTCTATACCTCTTGATCCCTTTAGCCACAAGAGCCACATCCTGATCCCTCTTGAACATATCAAACGAACTGGCCCCAACAGTTTTCTGTGGGAGAGAATTCCACAGGTTTAAAACTCTTAGTGAAGAAATTCTTGCTCATCTCGGTCCTGAATGGCTTATCTCTTATTCCTCGACTGTGACCCCTAGTTCTGGACTTCCCCATGACCAGGAACATTCTTCCCACATCTAGTCTGTCCAGTCCCATTAGGATTTTATATGCTTCCATGAAATCCCCTCTCATTCTTCTAAATTCCAGTGAGTACAGGCCCAGTCGATCCAATCTTTTTTCATATATCAGTCCTACCATTCTGGGAATCAGTCTGGTGAATCTTCAGCCTAAGAGACCAAAGTTTGAAGTTGACATATTTTTGATTAGCAATAGCATAAAAGGTTATGAGAATAGTGTGGGCAAAATACACTGAAGTGTTCGATCAGCCATGATCATATGAAATGGGGACATATACTCCTATAATCCCATGTTACTGTCCAATTTGCTTCTACACAGTTTTGTTTTGCCAGCAGTTATTTTGTTGCTACACCATTTCCATTTACAAAAGCACATTTTGAAATTTGAGGCTAAAAAATTCCACTATATTTCAAGGTCCTGACCATCATATTATTACACAATGTGTTGTTCTTTAAGCCCAGTTGCCTTTGTGACAAATCTAAACTGATCACTATAGACATACGTAATCCACCATTTGTGAACAACTGTCTTGCTGTTGGTCACTTTGCACCAAATTTACAAGCCATTTCAATTCTGCAAACCAGGGACTCAGCCTATCCATGAGCATTGCCAAAAAACAACAAAACTCACATCAACCTGCTCCTGACTACCAAACATTCCACCTCCCCAGAAGGCTGACAGAGAAACTCTGAAATATGTTGAAATCTTTCCATAACTTTGCAGCCTATCTCTTAAAAGACCATGTTGATGGTGATTCAACATTAATGAGGTGTACCAGCTTAGTCATCCACAAACTATGGCAGCATGTTTTTAACAACAAGGACCTCATCAGCAAAACAATTATGATCCTTGTGTATAGAGCAGTTGTCATGGCTACACTCCTATATTCCAGTGAGAGATGAAATGTTATTACAGATACCTACCAACAGTAGAGTAATTCTACTGGCAATACCTCTGTTACAGCCTCGAGAATGAATAGAACAACTAACAAACAAACTCTAGTATTCTTCTTGATGCCAGCTCAACAAGCTTTTGGGCACATCAACAATGAAAGACTGGACACTGTGGCTGCACAACTGAAAAGTGTCTTCCCAACCAGGTCCTGTTTATCTAACTTTCAATTTGCCAAAATTCCAGCACAGAATGAGGAAGATGCTTCCAAAACATCTGTTTAGATTTGAAGGGTGCTTATATAATTTAGATTAGGTGAACTAAAACAATTGAAAGTCTAAAATTAATCCCTTTAAATTACACAGTTTAAATAGTGTTGGCATGGCATGTTGTGGGTGTGCAAGATATTGGTTAGGCCACTTTTGGAATACTGCATTCAATTCTGGTCTCCTTGCCAAAGGAAAGATGGCTTTAAACTTGAAAGATTTCAGAAAAGCTTTACAGGGATGTTGCCCGGGTTGGAGGTTTTGAGCTATAGGTAGAGGCTGAATAGGCAATGGCTATTTTCCCTGGAGCATCGAAGGCTGAGGGGTTACCTTATAGAGGTTTACAAAATCACGAGGGGCATGGATAGAGTGAATAGTCAAGGTCTCTTCCCCAAAGTAAGGGAGTCCAAAACTATAGGACATAGGTTGATGCTGAGAGAGGGAAGAATTGAAAGGGACCTAAGGGCACAATGTTTTCATGCAGAGGGTGGTATGTGTACAGAATAAACTGCCTGAGGAAATCATGGAGGCTGGTGCAATTATATTTAATAGGCATCTTTTTGAGTATTTTAATGGAAAGCGTTTAGAGTGATATGGGCCAAATGCTGGCAAGTGGGACTAGATTAATTTTGGAAAGCTGGTCAGCATGGACAAGTTGAACTTATTTCAATGCTGTACATCTCTATGAGTCTCAAACTTGATGTTGGAGCTCCCAGCAATACCTATTCCAATTCATGTCGCTACATGACATTTTTCTAGCAAAAGAGATCAACTGGCTGCCTCTTGTACCAGATGTAAAATGGAGATGTGTGATTGGTTAAGCAGGTGACTTCTGTCCTTATTGTCACTTACCTCACCAATTACCAGGTAACCATGAAGCAGAGATATCAAACCTGCCCTGCATCAGGAGCTATGTCTCCCATTAAACCCAGATGAAAATGTCCATCTTTTCAGCTCCCATGCTTTTTTTTCCTGATGAGACTGTTGATCATTTCAAGTTCTTTCTTTACCTTGTTTAAAAAAGAAGGCAGTTCTGCCACCTGTAAAAGACAAGACCTCCTCTGAGGTGTAACCCATCATCGTACTTGCCATTGGCACACTGTGTTATGGAACAAATAAAACTAGGAAGGGCTGGTGCATCGAGTCTATCTTCAACCCTGCTCTAGACAGTAATGTAGACTGGAGAAAAATCCATCCACTTGTGACTCTCAGTGCTATCTAGACAAGGAAGTTGCTAGGTTTGAGCTGTTATACAAGGACGTAATCAGTGCCTGCCAGGGGTTTCCACAAATTTTCACAGTGCCTCTGGTCCAGGAAAAAAATAGGCGTTTAGATTCTGCTTTTGATGAACATCTCTTAACACTAATGGCCTGGGCAGTGAGCAGAAAGACAAAAATTGAGCCTTCATTTATCTTCCAGAAGTTTAATAACCTACTGTCACTCAGTTACATAGTTCAGATAAATAATTGTTACATTGTTGCCCACCCATGTGGATCCTATAAAGGGTTGCAGATCTTCAGAAAAAGAGTAGTAGCAAATAGTTAAGTGATGATGGCCCAATAATGTTAATGTTAAACACTTACACGTTCGCCTTTAGGTCCAGGAGCACCATATGGTCCCCGAGGCCCCTCTGGACCCTACGAAACAGAGAATGATTGTAAAAGATTTGAAGATATATTAAAGTTCAGATATCTTAACAATGAATAGCCTTTATTACCCAAGATGGAGGACTGAATGCTTGTAAACAATACATCTCAAAATTAATGGATAGATTCCAAAATATAATGGTACACAGATGAGCTACAACCCAAGGAAGAACTGATTAGTTTTTGTTGAAGATCCAGATACCCTGATGCAGACGATGGAATGTTTAATATCTGTTAATATTTGGAGCTAAAGCAACTTTTTTAAAGAATGTTCTGTATTATTATGGAATGTTGTGGATTATCACAGCTGTTCCAAAATTTATCCAAGCTGATAAAATGTGAGCAGAGTTTTCAAAGCAGATTCTTGGGTGTGGATTGGTCTGAAACCTACAAGGGGAGATAAAGCCCCTAAGAAAAAGATCTCTTTTCCACCTTCTGTGTTATTAAGTGAATATCAACTATGCAAGGAATTGCCTCAACAAAGAACTGCATAATTTTAATCACGTTAACACAGCATGTCAAGATGTCTATTCTATTGAGTGTCCTCTTCATTTATTCTTTGAATTCTGCTTTTTTAAAAAAATTTTCTCCATTATCTGTGCAAAGGTTATTCTTTTCCATTTTTTAGAATCAAAAGGAAAGAAAAACTCACATTTATTTAGCATGCTTCACTATAGTGACCAGATAATATACTTTTTATGTGAATTGAAGAATAAATGTTGGTCAGGACGATTTGAGGGATAACTTGCCTCAACTTCTTCAAAGTGAATTCCAAAGGATCTTTTACAACTAGTCAAGTAGGAGGAGGAAGTCTTGGTTTAATGTCTTATCCAAAAGACAGCGCCTTTGACCGTGCAGCGCACCCTCAATATTACACTGGATTGGGAAGCAAATGCGGAATCTTATGAATTCAGAAGCTAACATGCTGCCAACTGAGCTACAGCTCTCTCTCTCACACACACACACACACACGCACGCACGCACGCACGCACACACACACACACACACATACACACACACACAGTGTAGACGTTCTCCTTCTAACTCATTAGAGAACAAATCAAAATGTTTGATATTCTTACTATCTGGGGATCCTTCTGAAATCTGTATTTTGGGTGATAATAGGATTGGACTTGACTCTGATGCTCCAGCAGCTAAATGACTTGACAACATTCGACAATGAACAAAAGCAAGATTTCCAGGAAAAGCCAATGATGTAATCCATTATATGGCAATGTCCCACAGAGCAGAAAACAGGTGAGTAGAAGCTCATTTTAAAACCAAGTTTTATTTTGAAGTTGAGATTGATTGCTACTTTTCTAGTCACTCCCTAGATATTGATTATTTTTCAGGAGAGCTGACACATTCAATGAATTATTCATATGACTGTGAAGAATGTAAGCACTGACTCACAGACCAATATAGAGTGATGAATAAAAGCTTACTTTTGCACCTTTGATGCCTGGTTCTCCACTTCCACCTCTTGGGCCTTCTGGTCCCTGAAATATAGAAGACTGATTAATTTTCTTTTAATCATTTAACATTTTTATTTACAGCTATGGGCACTGGTAAGTGACCTATACTGCTTTCCAAGGCAGATTGTGTTTGCAAAAATGTTTCATTAGCCAGTACGAAAAAAAAATGTTGTTTCTGATCATTTTGCTAGATTTTTTTTCATCCTCACAACTTAGATTCACAATGGACATGTCTTTGATGAGCATCTGAGTATTCAGCTTCCTCAGTGAGTGAAGGGTGCGTGAAAAGTCCTTCTCAGATTGTCAAACCCACTAACTAATGTGTAAGTTGAGACCAATCATTGATGACTCTTCTTGGCTGTCAACTTGGATGTTTTATTGCAATTTTATTCTATATTAAGACTTGCACATAATCTAGACTGACAATCAATGGGAGTATTGTTGGAAGGGCTGGTCTTTAGATGGGTAAAAAAGAAACTGAAATTGATCTCATTGCCATATATGTACCTATGCCAAGCTAGGATCTTGTGGCCTGGTGAAGGGCACATTACCATTGCAGGGGTAAGACAATGAGATCTCATGGATCAGAAAATCAGATATGCATCTAAGCATCTGGTAGGAAGCCAGTGAATTGAGCAAAGGTGCTCTTAATCCAGCCTAGAAACACAGGAACAGGGCAAGGCGATTCAGCCCCTTGAAACTATCTTGGAGCCATTCATTTTGATTATGGCTGGACAAAAATTTAACTTCATAAACTCCATATGCTCCACCAAGTCAATAGATGCAAGCTATCTACTGTCTCACTTTCTGATTCAGTTAATGCTTACAACACATTACTGGAAATATATTTGAGAAATCAAGGATGACTCAAGAAGGGTCTCGATTATTGTGTCTTCATCTACATTCTCTTATGGTCTTAGTTCTTGCCTCTGTAGTAGTTATGGAGAGACAAACTGAAATATAGATTACCGTACATTAAAAATTTACACAAACATCAAATAATTGAACACTTACAGTAGGCCCTTGTGGTCCTGGAGGCCCTGGCTGGCCATTGAATCCTGGAACTCCCTGAATTAAAACAAAACATTTCAATTTTTGATAGACGTGCACTGAAAATTAACTCTGAAACCAGACCGTTATGCAATGCATGACATCCAAGAGTTAGAAAGCATTTCCCTGCTCTATTGCACTGTATGAAGGACAAATTATGGTTTGTGAAAAAAAATCTCAAAGTAGTCCACACTAGCTATTTAATAGCCAAAAATCAAGGAATTAATTAAGACTCTATCAATCTGGGTAAAAAGTATGGAATTAAAACAGTCAACAATATAGTCAATTCTAGCTGCAGATCACATTCAGCTAAAATTTAAATATTGCGAAAAGGTTACTCTGCAAACTGCAGAGCTTTACAATAAAACAATAGCAATGAGCAAAAAGATTTTGAACTCAAATTTCTTCTAATTAGATTTGGGCAATTTAGCACTAACATATACCTATTGATCTGATGTCTATGACACAGGTTTAGCTTGGATGCCTAGAAATTGAGTCATGCAATGTTTATTTTTTGTTTAGGGACCACTTTAAGTCAACAAAAAGATGCAGAAAAATTCCATTGCTGCCCATACTGGACAATGGTAAACAAGTGGAATCTTGTACCCATGCCAGAAAGTGAACATTAACCTACTTGTTTATGAAAATTGGAGATTTACTAGCTATTTTGGGTCCCACTGCATCAGTGGATTGATCTGCTATAGCTTTCCATTAGAGCGCTGAATTACAATCTCCGTGACCCCAGACTTCGCCCTCAAACTTCAATCTCCCTCTCCCAGACTGCAGTCCAAACCTTCAGTCTCCTTACCACCAGGTTCTGGCCCCTAACTCATTAACCCCTGTACCTGGACTCCAGCTGTAATCTTCCACCTTACAATTCTGTCCCTGGACTTGTTATCTCTCTCTCCCTCAGATCTCCCTTTTTTCACATGCTGCCACTGATCCTCCAACTCCTCCAATATGCTCACACAGTGGGACACACTTACCTACGCCACACTATCCGCCCTCATTCTCCACCTGCCACCATCCACCTGAGCTCATCACTTAGTTTTGTGCTGATCAACTTTCTGATTGCATTACAGGAGCTCCTCCTGCAGCTCCACCTCAATGGGAATGAGAACTCACTTCCAATATTGAGTGCTTGGACCTCATTATTTATGCACAGATGACAGCCCGGCAAACATGATGAGTATATGATGAGAGCAGCTATGCGAGCTTTTAAATTGCAAACCAAAATAGTGATGATCAAACTTGAAATCAATGACAATTTATTGCCAATAGGTTGTCTGAAAAACAGATCGAGAGAAACAGTTGAGGTTTCTGTCATAGAACAAAAATGTATCAGAGATAATGGGAACTGCAGATGCTGGAGAATCCAAGATAATAAAGTGTGAAGCTGGATGAACACAGCAGGCCAAGCAACATCTCAGGAGCTCAGGAGCTGCTCTGATGAAGGGTCTAGGCCCGAAACGTCAGCTTTTGTGCTCCTGAGATGCCGCTTGGCCTGCTGTGTTCATCCAGCTTTACACTTTATTATCATAGAACAAAAATGCCCTGGTTGACACAGTTATTATGCAATGCTGATATGAGTCAGTCAATGCTCGAAGAATGCACGTCTTGAATCTATGGCTGTGGTAGTTATAGGGGAAGTCTTTTGAACACAATTCTCTCACAGATTAGACAAATCATTCTTTCCATGTACAAAGGATATGTTTTGATATAAAAAATGTAGACTTTTTTAAAATGACAAGCTTTCCTGAAGAGATTTTTTTAAAATAGAGGCTGCAAGTCACAAAAGAATTATCCATAGAATCCCCAAAGTGTGGAAACAGGTCAGTGAGCCAAACAAGTCCACACTGACTCTTCGAAGACCATACCACCCAGACTCACCATTCCTCACACCATTCCTGTAAACCTGTGTTTCCCATAGCTAATCCACGTAACCCACACATCCCTGGATACTACCCATCTGGTTCACTAATGTCCTTTAGGGAAGGAAACTGCCACCTGGTCTGGCCTATATATGACTCCAGACCCACAGCAATGTGGTTGACTCTTAACTGCCCTCTGGGCAATTAGCGATGGGCAATAAATGCTGCCTGGCCAGCAACACCCTCATCCTGTGAATGAGTAAAGGAATTTAGCATGGCTAAGCAACCTAACTTACACATCGTTGGACTGTGGGAAGAAACCTAGGCACCTAGAGGAAAGCTATGCAGTCATGGGTACAATATGCTAACTCCACACAGTTGCCCGAAGCTGGAAATGAAGTGGGGACTCTGGTGCTGTAAGACAGCAGTGCTAACCACTGAGCCACTGTGCTGCCCTTCGTGTTTGGCCTTCATTTTAAAAGTCCTTCGATCGAATGTTGAGGACAATAAGGGAGTTCAATTGTTTTGAAAGATTGAAAAAGAATTACTTAAGAGTAGAATTTAACAATGAATTAACAATGAGTTATTCAGCGGTGGCTTCATCTTCTTTTGATATCCTGTATGTAAGCCACCGTGATTCCGAAGGTGACAATATGGCTTTTGAGGCAGAGTCGGATTTTTGTGACAAAAAGGGGTTGGCTTCAGAGCAAATAACCCATCCTATAAATTGCTAAAAAATTTGAAGGAAGATATCACAGACGGTGTTGAAGGCAGCACAGAGACGATAGAGGAAGCTGAGTGGTGGAAAACAGCTGCAAAACAAAAGGTCTGAAAAGAATACACTCCGAACTAAATGAAACATTGGAATGTTTTCCATAGAAGTTAAGGTCTTTCATTTGAGGAAGCCCCGTGCAGACCACTCCTAGGGGTGAAGTCCAGAGCATAATCCATGCCACAAGGTGAAGCCCAGTGCAGACTCCCAGTCTCGGGGTGAAGCCCCGCGCAGACTCCCAGCCTCAGGGTGACGCCCTGCGCAGACTCCCAGTCTCGGGGTGAAGCCCAACATGGCCTTCCTGCTTTAGAAAGCCTGTAATGCTGAACTTTTACCATTTTTTTTTTCTAATCTGTATTTTAGATTTGTACCTAGGTATCTTTGTGCCTTGCTTTATAAGGACTATAATGTTGATCTTTTAGCTTTTTTTTTCATTTTTCTGATTTATACCTAAGATTTTGTATCTATGTATCTTTGTACCGAAGATAGCAGAAAAAATGGTGGCTTTGTACACTGTTTGCTGCACTCATATATCCCTGTACTTGAGTACATGAGACGATAAACACAAATCTAAGATTTCTCTTGTTTTTGAGATAATTGAGGGATGACTATGAAATGCTGAACAACTGTATCTTCATCCCCTGGAGAAAGTGTTAATAAAGTGTTAATAAAGATTCAATGCCACTCACTTTGCTTCCTTTTTCACCAGATGCACCTGGGAAGCCTCTTGGTCCTCGGGAACCCTGTAAGATATAATCAGATCTCAGCATGAAAGAACACGAACAGAGTTTTAAGAAGGGCCAAAATTCTGGGATTACAAGAACATTGAAATAAATGCATTTGTGTGAGATTTCTGTTCATTCCCCAAAAACCGCTGATCACATGACAAATCCCAGGAAGGGGGAATAATTTTAATGTTTGTAAAACAAGAAGAACCACGGATGCTGGAAATCAGAAACAGTAACAGAAATTGCTGGAAAACTCGGCAGGTCTGGCAGCATCTGTAGAGAGAAATCAGAGTTAACGTTTCAGATCCAGTGACTCTTCTCTGAAGAAGGGAGACTGGACCCAAAATGTTAACTAGGACTTCTCTGCACGGATGCTGCCGGATGTGCTGAGCTTTCTCCAGCAATTTTTGCCCTTGATTTGAATATTTGCATCAGACAATATCTCTAATATCCAGTTAGTGGAGTAAATGTTAAATTGGAGTATCATTCTGCCTCTCTACTGGGAAAAGAAGTTGCTTTTGCTCTCAGCCGCCACGAGATATGCTGTACCTAATACAGTAACATACAGTACTGAAGTGACATAGAAATCCCTTGTCCTACTGATTATGACAGGAATACTCTTCCTTTAATGCTTGCTTCAGCCTCCCCACACAGTTGGGTTTAAAACCATTTGAAACACACATAAGCCATTATAATGTGTTGATGGATGGTGAAGGAAGGTAAGTTTAGTCTGTGGTGCTCAAGTAGTCAAATGTGTACAGTGAGGGCTGAACCTGATGGTCGTACTGGTGATCCTGGCCAGAAAGCCAAGGCCCTTCACCTATGAAAGCCCTGATGCAATTATTTGGCCACCAGGCAATTGCCATCCTGGTATCAGAGTTTCCAACCAGTTAAGGGGATAGATCTTGCCGCTAAGAGCTTCTAGTCCATTGGAGGGCTGACAATTCTATAGATCCATTAACGCCATCAAGAACAATGACCACTGCTGGGACTGTAGTCAAACTGCACTGACTGAATGGAGGTCAGGGTATGGGGTTTCTCAGGCCTCAGGCAGATTGTGGAGCTAGATACCACCTTGACAACATGTGTCAGGATTCTTCACCCATGGAAAAAAAACAGAGTGAATAATTGATAAGGACAAATCAAGATTTCCCTCAAGTTCTTAATATGCATTCCCACCATGGTTTCATAGCCTGATTTAACAAATTCTACACTTCCCCTCTAGGTACAGGCACCCTGCTTTCCCTCAAAATTACCTCCTTTTTCATGCTGAACTGCTGTCTTAAACTGGGCTACTTTACTGGTCAAACAGAAATAAGTTGAAAAAAAGTCCCTGCGAAGTCCAAATGAAGACATAACATGCGAACAGTTGTACTGGAGTTTTAAAACAGTACTTTCATTGTTTTAACATGGGATAGAAAAGAAGGTTAACTTCAAACATAAAAGACAAAGCTGTGCCCTCTCCTATACAATATGATTCAAAATCAGGGTTCAAAATATCTCAGCCTAGAAATGGTTGTTGAGATGTCATTCTACAAAAGATTGAATCTCTTAAATTCCTTGTCACCATATAACTGTTGACCTATTTAAAGTAGTCCTTTTTACCACTTGAAAAAATCAACACGTGCACATGATATTATAGATGATTTATTTGGCTTCGGTGTTTCTGGAAATGATTGGGAATATAAATTGTCTCTCAAAAAATTATTTCTCAATATATACATTCTAAAAGATGATTAAATGGAATCACATCAAATACATACCTCAGGTCCAGGAGCACCTGTAATACCTTGTGGCCCAGGGAAACCACGAATCCCCTTTGTTAAGAAACAACAACATAAATTAAGAACATAAGGACATAGAAATGGAGGGGGCAAGGGTAAACCATATAGTTCCTCAGGCTTGCTCTGCCTTTCAATAGGAGTGTGGCTGATCATCAGCATGAACCTCTTTCTCCAGCCCTCTCCCAAAATCCCTCAATTTACCTTACTTTACAAACTCAAAATATAACCCTAATGTTCACATGGATAAGGAGGACCACCAGTTCGATTGGGACAACATCAGGATCCCAGGACAGGCCAAACAGAGACAAGCACGGGATTCCTAAAGGGCTGGTTCTCCAACCAAGGAGGCCATCAACAAATATGTAAAACTAGACCCTATATATATACCACTGCGAAGGAAAACTGGAAGTGAGGTAATCAAATCCAACAGACCCCAGAGTTAAGTACCAGGATGGAAAACACAACATGCTTCATCGGAGGCTGCACTGATGATGTTACCCAGCAGGGTAATGAAACGTCTGCTAACTAATGAACCATCTCAGCGAGCAACCCAACCAAAGCATCAACATGAATCCATTTCCACCATGAATGCATTCGATGATGCAGTATCTTTGGATAGAGAATTCGAAAAACTTTCACAATCATCTGTGTGAAGAAACTTCTCCTCATCTCAACCATAAGTGGTCAACATCCTATTTGGAAACTGTAAACCCATCCAGGGGAAACAGATTTGACTTTCCAGTGTTTAATGTTGACACTGGGCAAGGTCATTGGGGTGGGAATGAATGTGGTTTGGGCAGATTAAATGGACATGAGAGAGAGGGACGACAGAAAGGCATAAAACTCTGGGAACAGTGGAATTACAGTCCCGTCACTTAAATTTAAAAAGTAGGGCCTTATAGTTGAGCTCTGTTGTTTAATTCTTCTCAGAGTATTTGAACTTTGAATGTCATTCTGGTAGTTCTCCAAGCATACCTTCCTTTTAAAAAACGGAATAAAGTGATAAGTGATAATTAAGTTGGGCTTGGAATCGAAGCATCAGAGAGAAAAGTTTGACAAATAGAAACACAGGAACAGGAGTAGACTATTCAAACCTTCAAATCTAGGCAGCCACTCCACATGGCTGATAACCCAATTCAGTACCTTATTCCGGCACTATTCCCATGTCCTTTGATGTCATTAATAACTAGAAAACTATAAATCTTTTCTCTTGAATTTACTTATGAATAAACCACGACAGCCCTCTCAAGGAAGGAATTCTAATGATTCACCTTTCTGTTATTGAAGAAGCTCTTCCTCATTCAGTTCTTAATGGCTTGCCTTTTATTCTCAAATTGGTCCCCTCATTCTGGGACCCCACAGCCAGGGGAAACATTCTTTCTAGCATGTAATGTCTAACCCTTTAAGAATATTTCTAAGTTTCAATGAGATCATCTTTCAGTTTTGTAAACTGCAGACATTATAGTCCCAGTGACCTGTCCTCACAGGGCCGTCCTACCATTCCATGAAATGGTCTGGTAATCCTACAACAGATTCTGTCTTAATTGCACACTATATTCTGGGTTTGCTCGTACCTATATTCTACACAACTGAGACAAGATCTAATTGCTGCTTTACTCAAAAGCTTCTTAAATTGGCACCTTTTAGCCTGTCCAATAAAGGTGGGCTCTGTGAGAGGGTGGGGGAATGGGTTGCCGGTGGATAGGTTGTGGATAAGGGGATAACTCCAGTCAGCAACAGGGACAGTGATTTGTCTCCCTATTCTCACCTGATGCATAACGTAACAGTGTGACAGAATCATTACTGTGCAGAAGACAGTCATTTGGCTCATTGTGCCTGCGCTGACTCTGTTAACCTTAGAGTATTACATTTGCACAAACAAGCTTTTTAAATCTTAGGTCAAACATAGACAAGTGTGCAAACTACACAGAAATGTGGCTTTATTCACATACCTTTGCACCTTCCTTCCCAGCATCCCCAGGGGTACCTTTTTGACCTTTGTGGCCCTGAAAGCAGAAGGGTAATTAGTTTAAGAATCACTATTTCTGAGCAGTTGCAAGGTGCGTTCTGCTGAGACACCAAAATCTAGCCTCACTGAATGGCGGAAGACAGGGTTGATCCCATTATGTCTGCACTCTCAACGTAATTCATACTACTAGGGCAGCAAAAACCAGGTAACACTTTACAAAACAGGAGGAACAATTGGTGTAATTTGCTTGCCATGGTGAAGGAACTGAAGAAATGAAGACTGGCTGAAGAGTGACAGTGATCAAGGCTTGGACCATGCTGGTAACCCCGGCACAGAACGGTCCAGCAACACACATGTGGATGGGAGAGCAAATACCTTGGGAAAGGGGATTTGACTTTTCAATCTCTCACATCAAAGAGTGAAAACCCGTTTCTGTCCGTAGAAAAGATAAATCCACATTTGTCAACACAAGAAGAGGGCAAGTCTGGCCTTGAAGCATCAGTTGAGTTTAGTAGATCTTAGTCCTTGCTTCTGAGTCAAGAGGTTTATGCTTCTGGCACGACACAAGTCACAATTTCAGTTGTAACTTCAGTATGGAATTAAGACAGTGTTCCGTTCTTAGATGATCATTTCTGGATGTCAAATAAACTGAAGCCCATTCTGTGGACTATTAAGGATTTTAGCGCACTACTCAATGGACAGCAATAAGACTTCCTGTACTCTATGCAACATGCCTCAGGCAGATGACCGAACCATTCCAATGAGAATATTAAACAGCTGGAGAAGGATTTGTAAGAGGATAAATTCTTAATGATTTATGGGCCAATTCTTGAATTCCTTCCTTATTGTGTTTTCTTATGTGACAGGTTGCAGGTCAAAAATCCTGAATCATTGTACTTGTACACACTGCGATAATATAATGTAAATGAATTGTTGTTTACCTTAAACCCTAGAAGCCCAGGTGGCCCAGGAGGGCCTGCAGGACAGGACATTTTACACTGAAACAGAGCAAAAATTCTCCTAGTTATGATACACAAATTAACACTGGAATATAAGTTTTCAAAATCAAAAGTCGTTGTTCAAGTAATTAATTTACATTCCTCAGCTAGGAGGTACATGGGTTAAATACATTTTTGTCATGCAACATTACAGTAGAAAGTCAGGTGTGAACATTATCCATTCCTCATCCATATTATAAACGTAAAACAGAGTAGCCCAATGGACTGGTAGATTGATGTACTGATCAACACAGCCTGATCCACTGACAGGCAAAGTGATTCACCAACAAATTTCTTGATTCAAATAACTAATAAAGATCCAACTGAGCGATAAAGTGGTATTTCTGCTAGTGTAAGGATGAGACATGGCTCACAAAGGACTACCGAATTTAATGGGCTTTTACCACAGAAGCTATAATCTATACATGTAACATTACAATCATAGGAATTTGTATGTCTAGTCAAGCTAAACAATTTGGATGCACTGATGCTGATTTTAAAGAGAGGAAATATCAGAGCAACCAATCATTGCACATAGGTAAGCTGCTCCAGGTTAGAAAAAAAAATCTGTTTTATGTCTATAATGCCATTTATGTCAAACAGAAGCACTGCACAATTAAACTGGCAGTATCTTTTGTCAATTGATGTCATTTTAAAACCAGTGAGAAGTTTTTAACGTCAGATTTTCATTTTCATGGATCATATAGGACAGAAGAATTCAATGACTTTTATAGCAGTGATTAGTACCTGTGTAAGTACACTACAGTCACAGGCACTAATCTATGTGGCCTCAAGTGAAGCCATTTCATTTATTGCAGCATGCCTTGTTCCAAAACACGGAGCTCAGTAAGATGCCGTCTGCAAGCTTAAGACCTTTGGGCCACATGCTATTATATGGTGATGAAACATGAGCATATCTCTTGAAAGTACATCACTTATTAGCTGTGAGATAACACAATGCTGCATGCATTGATTTACATCAGCCATTTTCATTTTAAAACTCATCTCCGCCCTGACGATGTTCAATCTAATGACTGATCTTATTTGAAATGCTGACCAGTCCTGCTCCTCAAAGCGGTGCCTGGTTTGCCATCTTTCATACCTTATTTTTGTTTCAAAATTCTTTTTGGCCAGATAGTTGTCAGTTACATGTGAAAACTCATCACTGTGGTCAAGATCTCCAAACTCAGATATGATAAATGCACACTTGTATTCGTATCGAGGTAATGTGATGCATATGCAACCATAAGTATTGGGAACTAAAGGGAAATGATCATCAGGAGTGAGAAATCTAGTACACACAGCTGAAAGGAGAGAACATCATGTGGTTCAAAACAACTCAAAATGAAGGCCTGGATTAAGTGGATGGTCATGAACAACAATAGAAACCAATGCTGCACTTGGATGCCGAAAGGATCAAGGTGACTGGCACATTGAAAGCTATTTGCATAGATTGTTAGTTTCGAATACGCTGCACACTTACCACAACATCTCCAATTCCATCTGTCCCTGGTGTACCAGGCGGGCCCTTTACCAAAGGAAACAAGCAACATTTAGCAACTTGCATTATAAATTCTTCAAAAAAGTTAAAACAGAATTATTTTCTGATATTTTATTTCCATTGCAAATTTGATTCGTGGGTATCTTATACCTTCCTGAAGTGGATTTTATGCAAGCACTGAGACAGCATGAGGGATGGGGTAAAGAAGAAGCCCCTTAATTTTGGGATCTCACGCACACAATACTGTGTAAGTTTCTCAGTCACTCAGAAAATTAGATTTCCATTTGAAGGCCTTCTAAATTGAGAAACAAGCAGAAAACAAACAACTCAGAAGAAAGGTAAAAATGCAGCTAAGAAATGCAATGGGGGATTGTGCAAAGGCGAAGACAGTTAACAGAAAAGAAAATCCCAAAGTTGCATGCGTAGTAAAAGGATGGTAACAGGTCCCAATTTGGGTCCAAATGGGAATTTAGTCATTGCTGTTGACAGGATATGAGCGTCAATGTCAAAATAAATACAAAATTGGTTGGATGATCAGAAAATAATGGTGAACAGATATTTTTCAGGCTGGAGGAATATTTGTAGTGGATTTTCTCAGAGGTGGATTTTGGGATCCTTGCTTTTCCTGATACATGTAAATGTTATGGTGTACAAGAGGCAATGTTAAATTTTGCAGAGGATATAAAATTTGTAATTACTGTAAAGTATGAGAAGGACACCAGAAAACTTCAAAAATATGTTAATAAGTCAGTGGAATGGACAGCTAGGTTGCAGATGAAGTTCACTGTGGAGACATTTGAGGTGATATATTTTCACACAAAGAATACAGTGTAAGATAAAGGGTACTATTCTAAAGAGTGTGCAGGGTCCAAGAGACCAAGGTGTACATGTACATAAGGCTTTAAAGATTGTGAGACAGGGAAGGGGCCAGTCAATAAAGGATGCAGTATTCTAGGATTTATTAATGGGGGCATCAAATACAAGAGCAAGGTGCCATGCAATACCTGCATAACACTCTAGTTAAACCCATGTACAGTTCTCTGTGCTAAATATAAAGAAATAGAACATTACAGTGCAGTACAGGCCCTTCAGCCCTGTGAAATATGTGAACACACTGGAGAGATTGCAGAAGAGAAGAGGTTTTCCAGAATTTTCAAGCGGTTTCGGGGTCAAGACACTTCTGTTGTGAGCTGGAATGGAGACATACAGATTTTTCCACCCAGAAAGGAGAAGGCTAAGAAGACATTTGATAGAAGATTTCAAAATCATGAGGGATCTGGACACAGTAGATACAGAGTAATTGTTCCCATTTGTAAAATGATTGAGAACAGAGGACACAAATTTAAACATAAAGTGATTTGCAAACGAAACAACTGCAATGTGAGAAAAAATAAATTCTTGCATGGTGAGCAGTTAGTATTTGGAATGCATTTCTGGAAGTGTGGTGGAGGTGGATTCCTTCAAGACATCTAAGGGTATTTGAGATGATTTCTTAGAATGGAAGTACTGCGTCGGCTTATGTGGAAAGGGCAACGGAATGACACTAAGTCACAATGTTCTTTCCAAGAGTTGGTACAATCATGTTAAAACTGAACGGACTTCCCAAGGCCCACAGAAATTTTGTAATTGAGTAAAATGGAACTATTACAGAATGATCAATTGATATGTCATAGTCAACCTAGCAATGGGAATACCAGAAGAAATAAACAAGAAAAAGATAATACTGAACTTACCTGTGGACCTGGAGGTCCAGGTGTGCCAGGTGCTCCTTTTGGTCCAGGATCCCCCTAACATGTAAAAGAAAAATAACAGCTCTAATTTTTTTTAGCCTCACAATGAATGAGAGGGTCTCCATGCTGGAGTTTAGGAGTAATGCATGTGTTCAAAGACAGCATTCTGGTAAATGTCAATGCCTTATGGCTGCTGTCCAAATTAAATAGACTGATAATCAGCTCCTCTTCTGTAGTAGTTAATAGATGAGAACAACAGTCAACCTAGGAAGCGCAAGGAATGTAAATGTGAAAAAAGATCCATAATAATCTCCGGATGATGACTTAATATACTGACAAAATGAAAGAAAAAGTGTTACAATTTTGAAGTCACTATTCTGACCACAGAATGTCTCACATAGATTTCTACACCCAATGAAGTACTTTTGAAGTATAGTCACTATTAGGCTGGTGTCTAACATCCATTAGAAATGTCAATATTGAGACATTATTTATGAATTCATTTAAAGGATCAGCTTACAGGCTTTCCTGGAAGGCCAGGTTCTCCAGTGAGTCCAATCTCACCAGGTGGTCCCTGAAAAATGAACAGATGACAGACAATGAGGCTGCAGTCAATCAGACACATTTAATGTTCCTTTAAGATCAATGTGGTGGTACTTTATTAAAAAAAAGCAAACGTGACTGATCAGTTGACAGTCTTTTTCTGATTCTGATGTGATGTGTTTCTCAATCGCCAGTGGAAAGCCTGTGAGAGGCCTTCAATGTCTTATTTAGAGAAGGACCATGACCTTAATTGCAAGTCCGGTTTAACTCAACTTTCCAGCGATGGGTCTTTGGCAGGATCAAACATCCCAGGGGTAAAAATCCCAGCCCCCAGTGCTGATGTATAAACAGTGACCGGCAGCTCTTCATTGCAGGCCCTGAAACCAGGTGGGCAGGGTCAGCTGTCAATAAAGTACCACAAGAGACCTACAGCAAAGAGAAACCAGGCTGCAGGTGAATGAGGGCAGGGTATGGAGTTACAGGAGAACGTGGAGATTGTCAGAGGCAAAAGCAAGGAATGACTTCCCCTTCGTGATGTCACATGCCTCAGTCAGACAAACAGCCTGATGATAATGTACTCCGGAGGAATCTTCAAGCAAACCCATGGGGGTTTGTTATCCTGCCACCTGGTATGATAAAATGCATTGGCAATGGCGGAATGAGACCCTTAAGTGGAGAGGAATAGCTTTAAGAGCCTCATCTGGTGGTGGAATAAGAAAGTCATCCATGGGCCTACCTGCCTTGAACTTAACTGAAGAAGAATCAGGAAGGCTCAGCCAATATTGCCCCACCTACTAAGTACTCCCTATCTCAAAATGTTGCCTGTAAATTCTATACTCTTACAATTTCAGTAATCACTGAACCAAACAAGCGGAACTTGAATGTAATTATTTCACGTCCCATGAAGCCACAGTCTGAGACTGCATTAGGAATGAACCAGTTTGAAGGTAAAGCTACAAGTGACACCACCTCATCTTCAATAGAATCCACTTCTTATCCTCGGAATGATAACATCTATACTAAACACAGCTTACCTGCTCAGATAAACTGAATCTTTCAGTTTATTTTGAAGCCCAGGCTACCACTGTACATATACAGTGTGCAGATACTTTTAGTCAAACCAGGAAACAAATGGGTTCAAGTTGATTACCTATTTCATGAGCATAAAACTGTAAGGAATAAGAACTGTAGAAAGCTATAAATTCCACCCAGTATACACAGTCCTTCATAGCTAATCTCCCACACAAAACTCCACTTCCCCGTCCAATCCTTTATTTCCCTCAAATATCTTGAATTCAGAAAATATATTGATGTCAGTCTTAAATTGGCATAATGCCAGAGCAATCCCAGCACACTGGGCTCAATAATTGCTAAAACATGCACTCACCTAAAGATAAGACAGATAAAGGTTAGTAAAATCTGTCCACCAACCTTCTAAAACAAATTAAAATGACCCTCTTATCAGTTTGTTCATGTAATTCTTAAGTACGAGTGAGGAGAATACAATTTCATTCACTGCTGATCCACCCAGAATGAAAATAACTTGCATGAGATCAATTCTGGCCTTGATTTTACAGGGGAGCAGACAGCATCTCAAGTTGCTACCCGCATGGCCCAAATAACATTCTTCCGTAATATCAAGCATGTTCCACAATTCAACTTTCCGAACATCAAAGGAAAGTTTTAATAGCTACAATACTGAAGCTTCAATCTTCCAAATCCATAGCTCCTTTGGATCATGTTGCTAGCTATTTTGGATCACTCCATATTCTCTGTTCAAATCATCCATCAGGAATTATAATTAAGCCCATGCAAAGTCCTTACTTCCTTACCGGAGTTCCAGGTTTTGCAGGTCCCTGTTGAAAACAAAAAAAAGGCTTTGTTAGGAGTAATTCAATTTTACTAACTTAATCATCATTTTTTAATGAATAATTTCAATTGGATTTCCAGAAATATTTGAAATTGTACTGTATCAGGGATACAGAGTGAAAAGTAAGTCATGTCAATCGACTTTTTCAGAAGCAGCCAGTTGATTATGTCCAAAAAATAAATTCACTCAACAAATTAAAGTGGTTTCTTGGATCAAATGGCATTTCTAATACACTGTCTTTTTATCAGCTCTTGTAACATATATCATAAAAATCAGATTCCTGCTGAGACAGATGTTTATTAATAACATCAACCACTTACAGAATATAATAATTCAGACATAGTCTAGATGCTACGTTTATTGACTGTTACTGTACATCACATATACATAACTGATGTATTAAACTGATTTTTTGGTACTTTATACCAGAATGTCACATTCCATGATGTCATGAAACTGCCATAGATGTAAACTATGCTTGTCTGGACTAGAACCTGTGCAATAACATATGCCCCCTTTAAAGAATGGGAACTGATTTCCAATTACATGTACAAGGATGCATGTAGATACATTTCCTCTGTGTGTCTGATAAAGCTTTAATACGACTGGGTCTAGCCTTCATACAGATATAAAAACTTTCCTCTGTGGTGTGCTATCTGTTATCGCAAATTAATTTGAATCATTTGTCAAAGAAATCTGGTTGTTGTCTGGCATGTTGTCTTCAGTTTCTGATCTGTCATTCTCTGTCAAAGTCAGTTGACCAAAGACAGTTTGCAGATATTACTTATTTCTTTGTCAGACTTGACTATTTCTCATTGCAACAACATATGAACTGGACTGTACACAATTACATAGCATTTTCCATGAACCCATGTGTTTGAAAATCTCAAACTCTTAACCTTTGTTCTGGTTTCAAGTTTGGAGAGGCGTGGTGGTAACGTCACTTGAATAGTAATCAAGAATCTCAAACTAATGTTCAGGGAACATGGGTTCAAATCCCAGCATGGCAGTTGGGAAAAATTTGAAATCAAAAAAGAAATGGGGATGACATAGCCAGTTTTTTTCCTGTATCAATGAACAATTTAAATAAATTTAGTATGACTGTCTGCATTCTCATTGATCAGGTTTCTGTAACACTATCTCCCTTCTTTCCAACAATATGTCATGTACATGTGGTTGAGTGATGAGATTCCGGATGGAAGAACCATGTGGATCCATCTTCCAATCATGAAACTGCATGTGAGTAAACTATTTTCAGGAATATCATGATTTTTTCAGTGGGTCCAGTGTTTTCTGTGAACTGCTCGACTGCGGGTATTGACTTAATGTGGTGAACACTCCATTTTCTATACACATTTTGAAACGGTACGCTACTGTACTGCAGACCACTAAAATGGACAATTTGTCGAGCTACACCAAATATAAAGATTTTGGCAGTCAACACTCATTGGACGAGTGGAATCTTTGATTTGTCACACAAAAAGAAAGTACTTGGTGAAGTATTGAGTCAAGAAAATGCTATCATGTTTTTGAACATGGTAAATATAAGTGGCAGTTTTGCACCATGGCTCACAGGCAATCTCACATGGGATTGCTGAAGGTGATGAATGGATGTGATGTTGCAGCCTAGAATCTTTGGTGTTGCAACTGATTGGGTTGTTCCTTCATAGATTGTAACAATGTATCATTTATACATAATTTATACCAATAATAGAAGGTCCTGCAGAATTTTTAGGGGAAGAGGGTTCAGGTATCCATAACAAGTATATTCTGTTAGGGGTACACCATTTGAAAAGAGTTAATGTTTCAGCTTGTCTGGTAGCATACATGTGGTGCATCAAATTAACAAAATATGATTGATTCTTCTTCACATGCA
Source organism: Stegostoma tigrinum (assembly GCF_030684315.1). Taxonomy (NCBI): domain Eukaryota; kingdom Metazoa; phylum Chordata; class Chondrichthyes; order Orectolobiformes; family Stegostomatidae; genus Stegostoma; species Stegostoma tigrinum. Next base: position 106,003,432 of record NC_081358.1, on the reverse strand, counting down.
ACTGTGAAGCATTTTGTTGCACGTTGGCTTTCCTTCGGCAATTAAGTTTCTTGAAAATTTTACTCTAAGGGCGTTTTGTAGAAGATAGTTTGCATATATCACAAAATGACAGTCAATCAATTGACGGATGAGACAAGTCTTTTACTGAATTAGATGATGGCTACAATTGTTGTTGCAGACTCAAGCATCTGAAGATGTTACAGACCAGCTAAAATTGTTTTCAACTTATACCCGTTATCTAGCAATGTAGCAATAGTATGTTGTTGACTTAGTATAGCTGTGCTTTGCTGGGGAATTAATGGGTGTAGAGGCAACAACCAGTTCCATAACCCTTTCACTTCAGGTCGTTTGCTGAAAGTGCATTTGTACTTTAGTATCAATGCCTGCCAATGAATTGGCTGACTGTTTTGTCTGGCTATAGTTGACTTGATCTTCTAAATCTCTAGAAAATCATGTCAGGCTGATTTGTGATCATCATTACTGGACAATTTGACTCTTACTGATCTATCTTTTCTAAAGCATTTAAGAGTTATGACTATTGTCTTTATTTATGAACTGTTTGTTTATCCAGGAAATAAAGTTGCTGTTTGTTTAAATAGCTGAAACTCTAAGGAACTCTGGTTGACTTCAATCTTAACTGCAACTTTTAAAATGGCAGTAGAAAAATTTATAGTATAGCATAAAGCCTATTTTTATAAAAATTATTGTTGCTTCGCTCGCTTTTTCTGATGTTGCTGCTTTACAAATACAGAATTATGCATGTCGGTGGAGTTCATCCCATGAAAGCATGTGGTCGTATCACATGTAGAGATAGCAAGAACTGCCAATGCTGGGGTCAGAGATAACACAGTGTGGAGCTGGAGGAACACAGCAAGTCAGGCAGCATCAGAGGAGCAGGAAAGTTGATGTTCTGGGTTGAGACCCTTCTTCAGAAAATGAAGAAGAGGAGTCCCAATCCAAAACATCAACTTTCCTGTTCCTATTATGCTGCCAGGCTTGCTATGTTCCTCCAGCTCCACACGATAGTCTCACACGTGCCTTTTCCTTCTTTTTGAGCTGTTTCTGGCAAGCGAAATAAGCAAGCGACATTCACGCTATATAGTACCTGGCAATGGCAATCTTCAACAAGAGCGAATCTAACCATCATCCCTTGACATTTAACCGAATCCCCACTATCAACACCTTGACCATAAGCTAAACTGGACAGATAATCTTGACAGATAAATATATTGGCTGCAAGAAAAAGTCAGAAGCTTTGAATTTTGCAGTGAATCCTACTGCAAAGCCATCACTTCAACAGGTAATTAACATTCTCGGAATAGCACAGCTTTAAAGGTACTTCGTCAGAATTAAAAATTGTTTGTGTTTTTGTATGAAATACCGATGTCAATTACTGTTCATGAGCCTTCAGTCAAATTATCACACTCAGGTCCCCAGCTGCATAAAGGCAAAACATGTACAAAAACTTTAAATTCAAATATAGTTACAAAGGTTAATACTTACTGGTGGACCTTCTGGACCAGGCATGCCAGGAGGGCCCTTAAAAGGAAACAGATTATTAGAAAATTATCATATTATGCATGACTGATCTCATTTACAGTAATCACAGGTTTATTCAATAAAGCAAACCCTGTCTCTTACATTTCCTCTGGTTGACTTGGAACAAGCAATTCACTCTAACATTGCTGCCAATGTTATACTTGAAAGAGCAACTCAAAATGATTTATTTCTTCTTTCTTAGAAGTCCTTCACTGCATCACTGTAAAATGACAGGAACTCTGTATTTAAACTGTCTGTGTTTAAAAGCCATTGACATGCCAGTATTTGTAGCCAAAATAAAAAGCTTCACACAACCTCATCACAAACTGTTCCATGATTCCTGTTCTGCACCAATTTTGCTCCAAACTCTCATGAGTTTAAATCTCTCCACTTTCAATATGTAATATCTTTTAAAATCAGAGCAGCAGGTTAGAGCTCCATACATTTGTAGACATATGCTATAGGGTCTAAGGGCAGCATTGCTAGGCAGGTAAAGCAAGTACACTCACCACTGTCTCACCAGATCGAAGGACTGGTCTCTCATTAGAGAGTAATGGCTGGTGGTAGTTTAACCTGAGGCTCACCACACCATAGGTGAGGGGAGAGGTTGAGAAGGAGAATCTTTCATGGTCACCTCAGCCATTGCAGGATCTGAAGCTAGGCTGCATCACAGACCAGCTGAGCTAAATTAGCTCCTCGAGGCAGAGAAGAGTATGGGGACACACGTATTGGTGGGAGGGGTGAAAGTGAAGACTGAGTGATGCTGATGCGTGTAGCAAGGGGAAATAAAAGGAAATCTGAGAGCGGCACTTATGAGATTTGCGGAAAAGGACACACCAAGTTTAACATCAGTGAAAGAGTGTTGGAAAATTCTGCCTCCAATGTAGCAGAAACAGAGTTCCTGAATATTTTTAAGGCAGAGGTAAATAGATTCTTGATGAGAATGGGAGTGGAAAGTGAAGTCAGGGGTTTGGTGAGAATGTTAAGTCATCAGATTGGCCATGATCATATTGAATGGTGGAACAGACTTGAGGGAACCAAGTGGCCTACTTCTGCCTCTAATTCATACGTCCATAAGTTTTCAGAAATACAAGAGGGGGAATCTAAAACCAGCCCAGGTGAGTAAAGGGAAAATGGAAACCTTAGGTGTGTGCTGTGAAGTGGCGGAGCTTGGGAAGTGGAACATAACTTGAAGGCTGAAATGGGGTGAAGAGAGCAAAGGAGATGCTGAAGGAGGTATTTTGGGGGCCATACAAGCAGAAGATATGTCAGAGAGCTTGTATAAACTGAAGTGATGTTGAATGAGTTGGGAATCATGATCTTGGTCTATTGAGAGGGAAGAGTGCATAATAAAAATCAGAATTTTAATGTTCTTAATGCATAAATTTAACATTTCCTAGGGACAGTGTGATCCTCACTTTTTCAAGCCCTAGAGAGGGAAGTATAATATTAAGGAGGAGTCCAATGAGGGGTGATTCCACAATCAGCTCCAGACTATCAAAAGAATGGACAAAACTATGAAAGTGAGAGCACCCTCGAGATTTCTGGACAGGAACATATATTTGTGAAATTTACAGTCAGTATTTAGCTTCCCTGTGCTGCAATAGCTCAAAATCAGAGACAGAATATAATACCCAACAAAAATTTGCTGCCCACACCCTTGAATAAATCCAGCAAGGTTGGGAAAGACACCTTCTTTTGCCATTCAACATTTTGTTTTCTTCCCTGAGAAAAACATTAACTATAAGTAGCAGTAAAAGATTATCCATCAAAGAAAGATATTTAAGAAATTTTAAGGTAAGTAATGAATTGCTAATACAAAGATAGCTGTTTTCAACTGAGAAACTGGATTTTGATTTTCAATTTTATAAAGCTAAATTCCCCTGAATACATCACACAGTCTAACATAAGAACTGTTAAGGTAAAGAAACGTTAACTCATCTCGGTAATTAAGGTGCGATATCCCTAATTTTGATTTTAACACTTGTGCTTCTGGTCAGGCATTGATATTTCACTTATTGTCCCAATAGGTGAAGAAGTATTGCATTTACATATAGCATTAGTTAGAAGCCTATGTTCCACTGCATTTTACTTCCCCATGCATTAAAGTGAATTTTAGTTACATTTGTTAGGAATCGACCATTTGACTAAACTTGTTGGTCGGCTTTTACTGGTTTACCAGATTAGCATGCATGCTTTTGCAGTCTGAATCATTTTACAAACTAATAATGTTTTGGAACGTCCTGGTGGAGGGAGATTTTTCAATTCTCATGTAAACCAACAGATCACTGAATGAGAAATCAAGAGATTTTATCACAGAGGTAAATATATCACACAAATGGATGGGGGGTGTGGTGTGGTGAGAAAACCCAGGTGGGGTCATTGTGGAAGGATTTTTTTTCATGACTCAGATAAATGTTCATTAGAAAAGTTGTCATTTACCTGTTTTTGGCTCATCTGCGAGTTCTGTTAAGTTCCACTGATTTAGTCACTCATCACTAAAGATTAAAATTGTTTTGGGATCCAAAAGACACTGCCTTATATATTTTAGTATAGATCTTGCTTATTTAATTTTAAGTGTCTGACATCCAAATTAAGATCAAATCAGAAAATGAATCAGATGAACCTTAGACTCCAACCCAGCACAGTATTGAGATTCTTTACTTAAAATCTGATTCCACATTGAAACTAAAGCAGTTGGCAAATAAAAATTGCATCCCACTTTGTACATTTTATTTTCTGCAAATTACCTCCTGAAAGTATTTCATGATTTGGTGACTGAAGAAAACAGTTGAGAAATATTAAATTATAAATTTCTTTTCTGCCAGAAAACAAGAATCAATGTTTTTTCCAACAAACGCTTCAGTGAAAAACAGGCCTGCAATACAATGGTGCTCAAATGTACTCAATGAGTTAGAATTGAATATCCTGAGAAGAAATAACAGAGAAAGCTAATGATGAATAATGCTGTTGATGTGGTCTACCTGGATTTTGAAAGGGTATTCAATACAGTGCCACTCAACAGACCTGTAGGTAAAGATAAAGCTCAATAGAAAGTAGCAAATGAAATTGACTGAAGGATAGGAAACAAACAGTTTTAGTTAAATGGTTATTTTGAGGACTGGAGGAAGATTTGCAGTGGAGCTCTCCAGAGCAAGATTTGAGACTTTTCCTATTTGCGATAGGTTTCAACAATCTAGATCTTAGTGTGCAGGGATTAATTTCCAAGTTTTAAAATTATGCAGAGCTTAAAAGCATTGTAAATCGTGAGGAGGGCAACGTAATGACAAAAGGACATTGACAGATTGGTGGAATTGACAGATAGGTGCCATATGGGTTCAATGCAGAGAAGTGGCAACTGATAAATTCAGGTAGAAAGAACATGCAAATGCAGCGAGAAAAAAAGTCATTATTGTGAAAAAGGGGTTCACAACTCGGGTTTCATGTTCCCAGTTGGGTTAGAATTTAACACTTTGGGTCACAAGATCTGAGCCAGTAATGACCAAATTACGTCATTAGTGCTCCTTCTCCAAATACCCTCATTCTCACAGCTCTCACTGAGGGGTCACAACAATTTTCAAGCCTCAAGATGGAGTTACAGTGGTAACAAAAAAGGAAGCTCTTGTTTAATGGTGTGCAGAAACAGAAACCTGGGTGTATATGTGCATGAGACACTACAGTTGGCAAGAAGTCAGCATTCACAATTAACAACACATACAGTATCCTCGACATTATTAATAGAGACATAGAATATAGGTCAAGAAAGATATGTTGAACTTAGATAATGTGGTAGTACACAATTTAGGAGGGAACTAAATACATTGAAGAGACTACAGCAGTTTCTGACATTGATTCCAGAGATAAGAAATTTTAGTGATAAAAATAGGTTAGATATGTTGGGTTGTCTACAGTAGACAGAAGGCTAAGAAAGATTTGATAGAAGCTTTCAAAATCATGAGGGAGCTGAATGGCGTGGACAGGGAGAAATTGTTCCCTCCCCTAAAAGGATCGAGAATGAGATGGCTCAGATTTGAAGTAGTTGACAGAAAAAAAGCAAATGTGCTGGAGGAGAAAAAGAACAGTTTAGTTTTTAAGCTCTGGAGTACATTGAACAACAAAGAACAATATGGCTCAGGAACAGGCCCTTCAGCCCTCCAAGCCTGCACCGACATATTTTGCCCTTCCATACTAAAACTGTCCTCACTTACAGGATCCATATCCCTCTGTACCCTTCCTATACAAGAGTCATTCAAGAAGACATTAGGTGACTTTAAAGAAATACATTTTGCAAGGTTATAGGGAAAGGCAGAAGGGCACAAATTGCTTAGACAGTCAGTCAGATATGATGAGCTGAACAACTTACTTCTACAAAGTAAGAATTCTACAATGTTGTGATCATGTTAAGGAAGGGCAGGGATATATGATGTAGGACATATGTTTAATGAATTTTGTGAAGTTTTAGCAAATAGCAAGTTTTACATTTAAAGTTCACAATTAATTCTTTCTACCCATCCTCTAAAAAAAGTTATAACTTTATTAGATCGTGCTGCCTACCCTTGTAAATTCATACAATATATGGTGGATTTCCAATTCTAAATGTTCTGAAGAAGGGTCACTTGACTCAATATGTTACCTCTGATTTCTCTCCACGGATACTGCCACTTTCTGCTTTTGTTTCTGATTTCCAGTATCCGCAGTTTTTTTGGGTTCTTGTTTATTTTGTTCAATTCTAAATGTCAGTCAAAGCCAAATACAGCTTACTGTAGTACTTCACTGTTACATATGTTCTTAGTTGTAGCAGAAAGCAACCTTATGCTGTCAATTAGCAGCTATTGCTCATGGGAGCTTTTTGCTATAATCTTTACTAGTCACCTTGACAATCATTCATAATTTTCTTCTGACAGGGGCAAAGATTGAACTTGAAGCTTTACAAACTATTGTAAAGGTCAGTCTGTCAAATGGGACAATTTCCCTGGATGCCAAGATTACAATATAATGAAAGAAAGACGGGAGCTACTGTAATTTTTGAAAGAGTGGAAGGGGAACTCATTACATTGAAATTAATATCTTGTATCAGTTACCTATAGGTTCCCTTACTGACAATTTTTTTCCAATTAAAACAAACCTTACTTTGTTCACTTTGTTCTCCTCCTAATTTTCTAAAATGATATTACATGAGACAAAGAAGAACAGTCAGCAGGTCTGTTTCCAGATCATGGGTATTTGGTGATGTCATTGAATACACGATGCCAATTACTGGTTGAATTTAACCATAATTCTTACTTTCCCTTCTACTGCTTTCCTATTCTTTGCAATTCTGCTGTGAAGAGGCATGTTGGCATCCCAGAACCACTTCATATACAATGGAGTGGAGAAAATTAGAGGGCCACTTATCTCAGGTTCATCTCTCGTAGTTCCCCTGGTCAGTGAAGAACAGAGTTAGAAGAAGTTTGGGAGGATGAATTAAACAGCCTGAAGAAACAACTAGGGACAATAAAAATATTTGAGACAACTGGAGGTTTGCGAAACTGACTGGAGAAAGGCATCCACTATTCCTCAAAAAAGTCTAACCCTTTCCTACATTAGTGCTATTAAGTTGCTGAAATCGGTGCACAGCTATATTTTTAAAGTTCATTACATTTACTTGTGCTGATGGATACCATTGCCAAATTTAACAAGCAGGAAAGTATGAAGTTCCTCCTCCCCCACCAAAACCTGCCATGCTCCAAATTCCAGCCACAATTTAAAACTGTGCCCAGACAACATTTCATCTCTGAACCTCTGGACCAACGGTGGACATTGCATTCTGGCCTCTACCCAAGCTTGGAGATAGCAGGGAAGAAGCAGGTCAGCCCTGAATTTTAGTGACTGGTCTCTACAACTGATCCTGCCACATATGTGCAAGTGCAGGGTCAACTTGTTTCCCAGGCACAACAGGCCATCCCACCTGATATGATGGAGATGGCTGTGGCATTCAGTGAAAGTGACTGCTTTGATTTTCATGTCAAGATTTTTCAAAGTCTAACTTTCTCAGCACATTTGATAAAATTGGAAACTGAACATTAATGCTGGCAGTTGTGGCATTTCTAAAACATTTACAAAGCTATACAAGTCCCCCTTAACTGGCAACTCACTTACGCCTGGCGAGAAGCTAGACAAACCATAAAAGGTATAGCAAATTGCTCCCGATATTGTGAAAAGCCTTGCTGTGCTTCTTATCCAATTCTGCCCCAAATCTGGCCATAGCCCATGTTGCTCAGTTCCCTATAAGAGCACACCTATTAAGCCTCTTCTTAATCTTTTTGGCATAATTGGAAATAGTCCTAGAAACTCAAGTCTCTCCAGACAACTGTTGTTTCCCATTCCTGTTCAAACCCTCACTAATTTTGGGGCAGTACAGTGGCTCAGTGGTTACCACTGCAGCCTCACAGCACCAGGGACCCGGGATCGATTCCAGCCTCGGGCGACTGTCTGTGTGGAGTTTGCACATTCTCCCGGTGTCTGCGTGGGTTTCTTCCGGGTGCTCCAGTTTCGCCCCACTGTCCAAAGATGCAGAAGCTAGGTGGATCGGCCATGCTAAATTGCCTGCAGTGTTCAGGGGTGTGTGGGTTATAGGGGGATGGGTCTGGGTGGGATGCTTCAAGGGCGGTGTGGACTTATTGGGCCAAAGGGCCTGTTTCCACACTGTAGGGAATCTAATCTAATTCTATGCTTCCTATGGTTTTGATGCCCTTCTCAACATGCCAAACTTTGAGAGCATTTTAATTATTTTCATCTGGAGGAGTCCATTACAAGAGAAATGAAAAAAGGTATGCTTCTCTCTCTTAACCATGATTCAACGACTCTCTATTGGAAAATTCATTGCATGAATGTTAAAAGAGAACAAGGTTAGATTCATCAATGGTGCGATTCCTTCACCATGAGAGTGAATGCCTAAACTCAGACATGAAGAGCTCTCAGTGGGGAGGAGTTAGCGAAACTGTAGAATCATACCCAGGCATCAGTGATTATCTTCAGCAGTCTGGAGCTAGACTGAAAAGATGGTTAAATCAGGATTCCTCATTGCATTTAAAAAAAAAACAAATTGGATATGTAACCTCTGGGCCAAGAGCTGAAAAGTTGGATTAAGTTGGATCGCTCATTTTCAGCCAACAGTGACCCAATGCGTGGAATGGACTCTTCCCATGCTGTAAACATGTCTTTGTTTCTATGTTCCTGTGCCTCTATATGTTTCTAAGCCTTATAAAACTTACCAGAGTAAATTTTCTGTGTCACTTTTCCTGGCCCATACATGGCCTGCATTTCATGAAATCACATACCTCCAGAGCAAGTTTTTCCACCCATTAAAACTTACCATCTGCTCTCTGTCTGCACCTGTGGTGCAGAGCATCTCCCACTCTCTTTAATATTTGAAGGATGTGAAATGCCTTGGGACGTTCAGCCACATTAAAGGTGTTTTGTGAGTGTAAGTTATTGCCGTGGTATTTCTGGGTCCAAATATCATTCCAGTTTCTGGGCTTTATTGAACATTAAAACTTTACAGGAACATATTTTTGCTCGCTTTAATTGATAACAGGCAAATATACATTTGGAAGGCTGGCGTGCAGTCTCAATTTGAGATTGGTAGGCTGCTTCCCAAAACTGAGAGCTGAGAATTTTCATGGGACTCCTGCAAATAAATTATTTGTGCCTCTCACAGCATGAGTTCAGGAGTAGTCTGAAGATCATCAGCTTCCTCATTAAAAAAAAACCTGCAGATCAGCATCTGGTAAAAGAGCAAATTGCGGCAACATGCTGCTGTAATTGTTAATTAGCTTAGCTTCTGGCCACTTTGGATAAGATGAAAAAGGAGAATTTTCATTTGCTCCCCTGTTGAGATTATCAATTAAATTTTAGGCTGTGACACCAAGGGAGTGATGTAGAATAACCACTGGGGCCTGAATAATGAAACTTCTTTAAGTCTGTCTTCTGACTAATTTTCGGTCTGAAGGTATGGTGAAATGAGCAGTGTTCAAATAGCTAGCACACTGACTTTTGGTGAAGTCTCTTAAGTGCTGTGCTTCAAGAAACAAGGTGAGTTGATGCTCTGCCACACAGAGTTCCAAAGACAGCAAGAAAAAGATGGGATCCCAAGTTAGCAAAACTTGATCTGACCTATACAAGTGCGTAAATACATGGGATGTCATTGATGAAACCTTGGAGCAAATAATGCTTGAAATTTCCTGACCAGAAAGCATGTTAATAAGCATCACAGTAACAGGAGAAGGAACAGATGTTGTGGCATCAACGTGGAATTCTAGACATATTTAAATATTGCAACATCCAGGAGCAACATAATCCTTCTTCGACTATTCCACTCAATCCTCTTCAGCTCCAGATTTTAAATCTGAATGATGAATGAAGGGCATCTCCTCTCCAGGATTAAGAGGAGATGTTGGTGCCTGTGATTGGCAGTACCAGGAAGGTTGGTGTAGAATGATGGCAAGGGGTGGGATGGCATCTTGATTGGGTGGTTTACAATACACATTCCCAAATGAGATGAGCTCCCACCACTTCCTTCCTTCTTGACTTTGTTCATGTAGGACTTTAAAAATAGCCTGCACACTGCTACCTAACTACCCACACCAGTCATATTTTGGCATGGGCAGCATATTATTAGAGTCAATTGAGCCTTTATCGAAGTCAATTGACACTTAATTATTTATTTGCATTTTATGGATGGGCTGCTCTTTATATTGTGGCATCAGTGCAGAGATGGGTTGAAAAGTGGTGAGGCAGGCATCCAGCCTTTTTTACATGCCTTCACGCTGAATAAGTGTCCATCTGGGACGTGTCATATCCAGTCCCATATCCCATATTTACCCAATTTTCTGTCTATCCTAATTTAAGGCGGTGGTCCAATTTACTTCTGCAGTTCCAGCACTGATTAGTGAGGGACTGATGGCACCTCTAGACTAGTAAACACATACTTAACTTCATCACTTTTCCCACAGTAAAGTCAGAGTTCTGTCTCCTCAACACTATTCCACTGCAGCAATGTGATAGCAATTGAGCACATGGCCCCTTGGCTGAAATCTTCTTCTCCTTAGTTCATTGTACTACTAACTTTAGGCAATGGCCTAGTGGTATCATTGCTGGACTGTTAATCTAGAGACCCACATAATATTCTGGGGACCTGCGTGTGAATGCGCCCCCCCCCCCATGGCAAATGGTGGAATTTGACTTCAATAAAAAAATCTGGAATTAAGAATCTAATGATGATCATGAATCCATTGTTCATTGTTGGAAAAACCCATCTGGTTCACCAATGTCCCTTAGGGAAGGAAACTGCCATCCTTACCTAGTCTGGTTTATATATGGTTCCAGACCCACAGCAATGTGGATGACTCTTAACTGCCCTCTGGGCAATTAGCAATGGGCGATAAATACTGCTTAACCAGCGACGCCCTCATCCCACGAGTGAATAAAGAAAAAAAATTACTTCCCTGATCGAACTCCACACGTATTGAATTTTTATTGCATGCTGTTAAAGAGTTAATTCACATCATACATCAAACTAAAGTTCTGTCCATTGGGAATTAAATCAACAATGAGCTCTGTCTGTGAAAGTTCCGAATTTTTTAACCCTCATCAGTATAATATTTAATGGCATTATGGTGAGGCACTTGTTTGCAATGGTGTGAAAAATATGTTACAAATCAGATTTCCATCTGTCTCTCTATTCTATCTCTCCTTGAGACAATTCTTGTTGTCATTCATTGTAGCAAAAAGCACACTATTCTATGTAATTCTGTTAATCTGTTTTTAATGAACTGTTATGAAATGAAGGCAGAAATCATTAAGCCAGGTAAGCTACCAGAACAATTACACTCAATAACTCCAAATACCCACCGTTCCACATTCAGTCTCTAGTTCAGTTTTGTCAACTCATGTGATTGCAATTTTTATTTTTAATAAGGCTACACATGCTGCAGATGCCACCATTAAGTGGCACAAAAGCATGTAAAGAAGCACTTTATGTCAGTGCGAAGTGACCAGCCTCAAAGATGGAGCTCCTGTAAGTTCTGAGGAAATCATTTCAGCTGGAAATTGCTGCTCAGGGCTTGAGGAGCCTTGAGATTATCACTGTGCTGTTCCTGCTGTTTCATACCGGGAGCTAAAAATTTTCATAAAGTACATTACAACACAAGGGATTCCTCTCTTATCAGGAAATATGGCTTGCAATTTGAATATTTTCGATAGAATGTGTAATGCTGACAGGACATAAGAGCAAATTTCAGAGATCTCATTCTTCTCATTGTGGTGTATCCACATGCCCCTCCCTCACTGAACTCTTCCCACAAACCCCCACTTCACCACCTGATACTGTGCCCTGGGTGCAGGTCGGCTACTGTGTCTGGGGCCAATGTGTCAATGTTTCTGTGGACCATCACAACTTTTGTCACAGCCCATTTCTGTGTATTCGGGAAGGCAATGTTATGTTCTGAAAATCACAACAGTTTTATAATTTTTCTTACTTAAGTATCAGAGAAGGTTGATTAAGGTGCAAGTGGACTTTCAAAAAGGCATTTGAAAGTGCAACAGGATATCTTTCCAATGATGTGAAGTTCCTGGAACAGGAGAGTCAATTGCAGAATGAATACAAAGCTGGACAAGTGGCAGTAAACTGAGAATGGAAGTAACTGTTATTTTTTCAGACTAGTGGAGCATGTTGGCAGATTCCCGTGGGTCAGTGTTGGAACTAATTGTAGAGACCGTATCTTTTTTATTTTTCCCCATTTTTGATTTTGGAGTGAAATGGAAAAAATAACTATTTTAAAAGCAAGGATTATAGAAAAGTTTGCTGTGTTTATTGCAAAGCAAGTGACTAATACCTGTAAGTGATGTTTACACTGCTGTTTGTTCAAGCAGTGGGGAAGTCCAGTCACAGATGAACTGGAGCCAAGAAATGTGCATGAATAAAGATTAGGCCAGCAACAAGTGGCTGATTCATCTGGGGAATGTCAATTAGTTTTGATTACAAAAGCTTTTTGCCTGCCAACAGTCTGCAATTGGTTAGTATGGAGGTAAACAGCTTATGAGTACCAATGTTTGGTGAGAAGCCGCTGGACCTCCAGAATGGAAGGGCTGTTCTTTCTTTGTATCTTGAGCCAGAAGAAAGCTGATTTATTTCCCTCACTAGCTGCTGTGGTTTTTAATCATTAAGTGTTTAACCAATATTATCCCATTATTTAGAAGGGTAGTAGGGATAATTTCCAAACCCGTGAGTCTCAAGTCAGTGGTAGGGAAACTTTCGGGAAAAGATTCTCAGGGGCAAGATCTACACACATTGAGAAGCAAATGGACTTATTAGTGATAGACAGCATGGTTTTGTGAGGAGAAATTATGCCTCACTAAGTTGATTGAGTTTCTTGAGGAGATGGTAGATACGAGTGATGAAAGATATTGTTTAAATGGACTTCAAGAGAACCTTTAGAAAATAGAACATGGAAAAGTACAGCACAGTACAGGCCCTTTGGCCCACAATGTTGTGCCATGGAATAATCCTAATCCAAAAATAAAATAACCTAGCCTACATTCCCCTCAATTCACTGCTGTCCATGTCCATGTCCAGCAGTCACTTAAATGTCACTAATGACTCCACTTCCACGACTGCTACTGACAAACTATTCCATGCACTCACAACTCTCTGGGTGAAGAACCTCCCTCTGACGTCTCCTATATACCTTCCTCCTAACACCTTAAAACTATGACCCCTCGTGGCAGTCAATCCTGTCCTGGGGAAAAGTCTCTGGCTGTCGACTCTATCCATGCCTCTCATTACCTTGTACACCTCGATCAGGTCACCTCTCTTCCTCCTTCTCTCCAGAGAGAAAAGTCCGAGCTCAGTCAACCTCTCCTCGTAAGACAAGCCCTCCAGTCCAGGCAGCATCCTGGTAAACCTCCTTTGCACCCTCTCCAAAGCCTCCACATCTTTCCTATAATAGGACGAACAGAACTGGACACAATATTCCAAGTGTGGTCTCACCAGGGTTTTGTAGAGTTGCAGCATAATCTCGCGGCTCTTAAACTCAATCCTCCTGTTAATGAAAACCAAAACACCATATGCTTTCTTAACAACCTTATCCACCTGGGTGGCAACTTCGAGGGAGTTATGCACTTGAACACCAAGATCCCGCTGTTCCTCCACACTGCCAAGAATTCTGCCTTTAATCCTATATTCAGCATTTAAGTTCAACCTTCCAAAATGCATCACTTCGCATTTATCCAGGGTGAACTCCATCTGCCATTTCTCAGCCCAGCTCTGCATTCTGTCAATGTCTCACTGAAGCCTGCAATAGCACTCGATACTATCAACGGCACCTCCAACGTTTGTGTCATCAGCAAACATACTAACCCACCCCTCAACCTCCTCATCCAAGTCATTTATAAAAGCTACAAAAAGCAGAGGCCCAAGAACAGAGCCCTGCGGGACACCACTCAGCATTGACCTCCAGGCAGAATACTTACCATCTACAACCACTCTCTGCCTCCTGTCAGCCAACCAATTCTGAATCCAGACAGCCAAATCACCCTGTATCCCACACCTCCTGACTTAATGAATGAGCCTGCCGTGGGGAACCTTATCAAATGCCTTGCTGAAGTCCATGTACACCACATTCACTGCTCGAACCTCGTCAACCTGTCTCGTGACTTCCTCAAAGATCTTGGCAGTCTGCTATAAAAGATGAAGTTGTATGTATCACAGGTGAGCTGGGAATATGGATATGGAACTGGCTTTGTCATAGGAGACAGAAGGTGACGGTGGAAGGATGCTTTTCAGAAGGGAGGGTTGTGACTGGTGGTGTTCCACCAGGATCAGTGCTGGAACCTCTTGTTCATGGAGGATTGCCAGAGGATACAGCAGGATATAGATCAGTGAGATGCTTGGGTAGGAAAATAGCAAATGGAGTTTAATCGGGACATATGTGAGGTGATGCATTTTGGAAGGTCAAGTATGGGTGGAATGTATACAGTGAATGGCAGAATACTTAGGAATAGTGATATTCAAAGGGATCTGGGTGTGCAGGTGTACAGATCACTGAAGATAGCAGTGCAGATAGATAAGGTAAAGAAAAACTTTTCTGGCATGCTTGCCTTCATTGGAAGGATATAAGAGTAGAAAAGTTATGCTGCAGCTTCATAGAACTTTAGTTAGGTCACAGTTGGGATATTACACACAGTTCTGGTCACCATACCACCAGAAGGATGTGGATGCTTTGGACAAGGTACAGAAAAGATTTACCAGGATATCATCTGGTATGGGGAAATTTTAGCTATGAAAAAAGGTTGGATAGACTGGATTTGTTTTCACTGGAATGCAGGAGGTTGGGGAGTGGTCTGATAGGAGCTCGTAAGATTTTGAATGGCATGAATAGAGTGGAAAGTATGGGGCTTTTTCCCAGGGTGGAGGGATCAATTATTAGAAGACACAGGTTCAAGGTGTTAGAGGGGGAGTTTAAAAGAGATGTACAAAGCAAGTTTTTCACACAAAGGATGGTAAGTGCCTGGAACTTTTTGCCAGAGAAGGTGGCGGAAGTAGGCACAATAGCAGCATTTAGGAAGTAACCTGGACGAATACATGAATAGGAAGGGAATAGAGGGATACAAATCCTGTAAGTGAAGACAGTATTAGTATGGAAGCGTAAAATGTGATGACGGAGGCTTAGAGGGCCAAAGGGCCTGTTCCTGTGCTGTATTGTTTTTTGTTCTTTGTTCTCAGTCAGAAACTTCATAAATGTGAAAAAGTCACACTTTGCTTCCAGAAAACATGTAAATTTTTTTGAGAAGGAAGGTCAAATAGCAGCAAGTCCGGAGAAGCATCTCAGTGAATCCTGTAGATAAGGACTGTCTAATACATTCCTAGTCTTTCCCTCCTTTCACGACACCAATATTTTCTGATGAGTCTAATTGATATCCCAGGCCCCTTTTACATCCCTTCCAACTCCAATATAATTGGAAGAGATTTTCCTTCTGCTGCAAGTCTAAGGTGAAGACTCGCTGATGATTAAGTGGGCTTGGTCAACATGTTTCTCATCACAATGGCCTGCATTATATCCCGGTTCATATAATGGGAGCAGTTATGTTATGGACCCTTTCCCCATATCTAAATCTTTGAAGGTAGACATTTCTCTGTTGATTCCACAAATAAGCTAAGTACACATTCTGTAGCCAACATTCAAAGAACAGCATTGAATGAAAATTACTTTCCATTTGAATTTTATGTGGGAGCCAAAATAAAAGCATCTTTCAAAAAATGCAGACCTTAATTTTTTTTCTTGAAAATCACTTACCACGCGACCTTCAGGACCCATTGGTCCAATTGGTCCTGGTCTTCCCTAAGGGAAGAAACACAAAAATAACAAATTATTCCCTGAAAAAAAATGAATAAAATCGAGGTAGATGTTAAGATCTATTACACATAACTACAGAAATGCTGGGTTTAAAAAAGCAAGCGTCAATAGAGAGGGCACAGAGACAAACAGGCAGGCAACATGTTTTTGGAAAAGGTAGGTTAAAGTGTTGCTATGAGTTTTAATTTGAATGAAGTGAAAGGAGCAAAGCAGGAGACAGACAATCTTTGTAGCAGAATGTTTGCAGCCCAAAAAGACAAAAGTTTTAACCAGTATTGAACAAAACATTTTTGTGAAAACAAAATAAAAATTGTAAAGAACAGACTCATGTGTGTTTTTTTTCATGGGTTTTGGGTATTGCCAACAAAGCTAATGCCAATTTATTACCAATTTCTGAATTAAGTGGCATACAAAGCATTTTCAAGGATTATTAAATGTCAACTACATTGCTATGTCTTGAGTCACATGAAGGCATATGAAATAAGCCTAAAGAGTTCCTAGAAATGAGAATATTATTGATAAGGTTGAACTTGAGCTTTTCAAGAGTATTCAAGAGAAAAGAAGTCATTTTCAGGATATGAAGAAACCAAGCATCTCTCAACAATGGAAGAAAATCAAAGTCCACTGTACATAAGAGGACATTGTGAGATTAAGGATATCAAAATGGCAAAGAAGGATTCATCATGTAGTTATCAAGGGAAAGAAATTCTGTACTGCTCAACTTGGTAAGTTTTGTGACGAAATTGTGAAGAAGAAATGAATGGAATTCATCTACCCAGTATAAAGCAAACTCAACAGGTAACCATGTAAGAACACCAACAATAAGAGTTCCAGGAAAGATATATGTTACTTACATTTATTCCAGGAAGGCCTGGCTTTCCTGGTTGTCCTGTTAATCCAACATCACCACGCTCTCCTTTCTGGCCCTGCATTGGACCAAATAGAAATTTACTTAAGTCCGCCATTGTCATTGGTTGAATACTCCCATGAACATCTGCAGCCTATGTGTCTGACTGGTAACCGAATTACCAGTGTTTCTTCAAACTGTGGCCTATGGAATTTAGATGATGGTTTTGCAAGCAAGGGAATAGAATGGACATTTCAATTTAAGAAACAAAATGGAGACTAAAGGGCTAAGTGAGGGCATTAATTCATTGATTTGTTTTATAGATGTTATATCTCTGAAATATTGATTGATTTATTTCCTCTCCACAAATCCGTCGCGTATTTCTAACATTTCTATTTGTATTTCTGATTTTTGGCATCAGCAATTTTTGCATTTGTTTCAGAGATGCGTCAACCCAAATGGGATATCTATAATATATGAATGGTATTTTCTCTGTATATATATTATTTTTATCCAGATTCTTTCTGTAATTGTCATGTTTACCATACTGTGAGCAAGGCCACAGGGGATTCATTGGCATAAAAATCAAACAGGATGGATTATTAAACCAGGTTGTGCTGTTTAAATTTCTCTATCATTCCATCAATAATTAAGAGGAAGAACACAAAGCCAGCCGAAAACTGGATATCAACTGTTTGCTCTGCATTTTTATTTTACTCACTAGTACTGATGTCTTCTTTGTGCGACAGAGAGCTGACTCCATGTGGGGCAATAGCAGGGTAAGAAATCAAACGTACCATATCATGTAAAACAGTACTTTAATGATTTTAGATTAAGCAAATGCTAAGTGCAGCAGGCTTGAAATGAGCAAGTGACCTGTTGTTATCAAAGCTATCGATTACTGATGTGTGCTATTCCTCATATCTGCAGTAACACTCAAAACATACAGGTTGGCAAGCAAAACCCTGTCTTCCAAAAGCCTCCTAAATGCCCAAGAAAATTCAATCACAGGGACAACAATTGAAAGAAGTTGTCCTTTCCTCCTCCCCTACTGAGATTGGATGGAATTGATGAGGAACTACTCCTCTCGTCACAGGCTGGTTCCCTCTCATGCTTGCAGCAAATGGTCTCATGGTGAGCAAGGCTACCATGCTGGCATGGGGATGCAAGGCCATGAAGAGATTGGATTAGTGATACCAGAGCCGTGTAGGGGGAACATGCTGGGGTAGAAGGGTAAGGAAGAAAAGCCATGGAGAGGGTGAGGCAACAAAGTCAGGGTATTTCAAGAGATGGGCTGGGGTGGGGAAATGAGGTGCTACGCTGGGGGTTGGGAATTTGCAAATAAGGACCAGATGTGCAAAGTGGGAAAGGAGGTGGAAAAGGTGAATTATGGACTGTAAAGTGGAGGACAGAAGCTTTTTTAAAATTTATTCCCAGGGAAGGGGTATGACTGGTTGGGTCAACATTAGTTGCCCATCTCTAGCTGCCCTTGAGAACGTGGTGGTGAGCTGCATTCTTGTAAGTATTCCCACAATGTTATTTGGAAGAAAATTCCAAGATTTTGACCCAGTGACACTGAAGCAACAGCAAGGCATTTCCAAATAAGGATGGTGACTGACTTGGAGGGGAACTTGCAGGTGGTGGTGTTCTCACGTATCTGCTACCCTTGTCCTTCTAGATGGAAGTGGTTATAGGGTTAGAAACTGCTGTCTCAGGAGCTTTGGTGAATTTCTTCAGATGGCACACATTGCTGCTCCTGAGCATTTGTAGATATAGTGAATGTTGTGGACGTGATACCAATGAAGTCAGCTGCTTTGTCCTGGATGGTGTCAAGCTACTTGAGTGCTTTTGGAATTGTAGTCACAAAGGCAAAGGGGGACTGCAATTTTTAAACTTTTCAACAAAGAAATACTCAGCTAACTGAGGATCAGGAAAACTTGAACAACTATATTAATGAATTTCTTCTGAATGAATGTGGAGTCTCTAGCTTAAGGTTGCAGACATTCAGGAGTTACTATGTGGGGGGGGAATAGTAGTTGAGTTTAATGTAATGAAAAAACATAAATTGAATCATTTAGTTTTAGCGTGATTTCATTTGGATTTACATGTAGGTATTATAACATTTTAAAGTATCATGCATACTAGGAATTTTTAAAATTCTGCTTCTGTGAGAATCCAAATACTGGACCACGGTAACACAAATACACAATATCCATCTATCACTGAATAAAGGAGTTAATGAGTTTAATAATCCATGTGAGTCAGAAATTAGTCTCAAAAAAGAGTAATGACAGCCCAAAAAATATTTGGCCTGTGGTGATTTATTGACATGTCTAGCCATTCACTCAGTTGACAACGTACAGAGTCTCACAATCCCCAACCTCGGGACTGGGTCCATTACAATTTCAAAATTCCCTGGTTTTTCAGTTCAGGCCGAGGTGGGTGAGGTGAGATCAAGGGTTGCCAGGCCCTGAGAAAATACATTTGCATGAAGCCAAAGCTGAAGTTGACATGCCAATGCTACAATACTGTGCCTAACTGAACAATCAGTATGTTATTTTATTCATTTATTTTTAAAAAAATCCCTGGAGACTACAAAAACTGTTAGAATTTCAGTCGTTACTGGTTTTTAGGCAACTAGATTTGAGATACTGTCCCCATTTTGGATGGCATAAAATGAACAAGATAGATCTTGATCTCTTTTTCGAGCAACCTCTCTGTTCCTCCAGAGCTAGAAAATTAGGCCAAGGAGTTTAATGAGTTGAATTTTTAAACTGGATTGCTCATGGACCAAAATGGAGTGAGGAATGAACGTTTGTTAAGTTCACCTGTAAAATAAAGTGTATTGATTGTGAGACATATAAAAGGACAAAATATTCAAAATGTTTGCTGGAATTATTTGATCAGTTTTGGAGGAGTTATTTATGCCAGTCATTGATGTATTCCTGCATCAACAGTTTCTCTTAGGATTTGCTTCTTCAATATGATAGGGTTTTGCAGCCTTAGTCCATCTTTCATTAATTAAATGATCACTCTTATTATAAAACTTCACACAGTTGATACTAACTGAGCAACCTCTTAAAACAAATGGCACTTACGGGAAGGCCTGGTTTACCAGGAGGGCCTGCTTGTCCCTGTAGAAATGAAATTATACATGATCAATTTTACAGTGATGTAAATACATTTCTTTCATATTTTAATTATTTTCAGGAATTAATTTTGTATCCAAATGAAAAAAAATGTTAGCCATGTAGAATACTTTCCCAAAATCAATCACCCAGTGCCAACACCAAACATTCTTCAATCAGTAAAGTGTAAGAATGTGAGGAAATTGACATGAAAGATGATAATTTCAGAAACTGATTTGAAGGTGGCTGCCTCTGCAATGCAACTAAATCAATTCTCCTTTGAAATTTGCTTCCCTGTTCCAAACACATTGTGACAATGGCACATTCATCCCCCATATATTCTCCCAATTCAACATTCTTTCTGGCCTCAAATTTTTTATGTTTTTAAAGACCAAGCTTGATATCATAAGGTTGGTGTTCATTGACTTATCTTGCCTTCTCCCCCATTGCTCATTATTTTTGATATTGCGCTAATGGGCTTTGATCTTTTGGTTTTTCAATCAAAGGACATTACAGTTGGTCAATTTGAGGTATATGGTGATGCCAGGCCTAAGACTTTCAATTGTCCACATTTTTTCACGTTCACAGGTGCTCAAGGCAGACAATCATTGGCTAATTCATGCAATGGGAATTATAAGCTGTATTCTCATTGCATATTGACATTTTTCCTGGCTTTACATCCAGCTTGGAGATTTGATCAGATTATTTTATACCACGTATTGAAAATCTTGCAATTAAAGGGCCAGATCTATTGTAAAGCCAGATGTTTGACTATATCATACTGTCTTATTATCGGCGGAAATGAGTCCTATCCATTTATACTGAGCTCAACAAAGCATATGTGCAAAGTGGTTCAGTTTGATCTCAAACCTGATTGCACAGTCCAAATTGCAGCTCCAGAAAGCAATGGATAATTATTTAGTCTTTTGCAATTAATACATTTATAGCCTTACATCAAGTCCAGTTTTTCCATCCCGCCCAGGGGGTCCCGCAACCCCTGGAGATCCTAAAGAACCTGGTGATCCAGGTGGACCTGGCAATCCTGGTGGACCAGCAGGACCTGGTAGTCCTACTTTTCCAAAATCAGGTCTTGGGCCCCTGAATGCAAAATCAGGCTAAATAAAAGGAAAGAAAAGATCATAGTTAATAAAAGCCCGATGATTTTAGAAGTGAGGACACCTCTAAAATCTACCACAGCAAATATGCCACAATTCCATAGAAAGGCCTCTAGTTGCTGGCCTACTTATAGGAAATGGGGAACACTGAACTTGAAGAAATGTTAAAAAAAAATCCTGACTCCAATTAGTATTGCACTAATTCCATTTGAGACTTTAAAACTGCCTGGAGAATTTCATCCTTAACTCTTTAGGGGCACATGAGCCTCACAGTGTTTCAATCAGAAAGAATTCATTAAAGCAAACAAATTTCAACATAATTCTTGAGCAGAATTCTTCTGATGTTTAAGATAACAGAAATAGAAGGTAGGATTAATACACAGTTTTTAAGGGCTAAATTATATTAATTTGTTGCTCATTGTTCACTGTGATGTTGTTTAACAACATTCCAGTTGAAACAAACTAAATGCCACACAACATTTTTTCCATTGGTCAATCTTTTTTCCTCAATTTCTACTATGCATGATATGGGAGTATTAAGAAAGGGTTTAATTTTTAAAGTTCCTTTAGAGCACAGCAATTTTGTTATTTCCAATAACGTCAGGACAGCAGGAGAGAAGACTTCAGTGGTAGAAACAACCTACAGGTTTTAATCAGTATGCGAATGAAATGCATCATTTAAGAATTAAGGGAAATTGCAATCTTCATTTCGATTTTCTTCTGACAGAAGATGATGGATTTCAACAAAACATTCACCTCTCACAAAAAGTGCTCTGTAATTTTATACAATGGAGAATACATAATAATTGAGCAGGCTTTTGACACATTTCTTCAAACAGATCAACCATTTCCTTTCAAATCTTTCATTGAGTTTAGAGATTAGCATGCATCTACTTAAAGAGACAGTACCTCATCTTTTTAGGGTCTTTTCTCGGGCATCAGCATTGAAAATTGCATCACTTACACCAACTGCAAACTCCCCACAGAGTTAGGGAACATTTTGTATTCTGCTGTATTTCTGTATGTGTCCATACATGTGAATGATTGCAGAGGCCTCTCTATGTTCACAAGCAGTACCTATGGCTGTATTTTATTTTGCTGCATGTAAGGTTTCATATCATGTGTGCTCATTCGCATCTAACTGCAGTTGTCTGTGTGATTTCCTCCCTGGATGACATTTCATACAATTTGTCTGTGAATTGATGCACATTTGTATCAGTGTATTTCCACAATATCTAAGTGCATGCATGTCTCTGAGCGTCTCTGTTTGAAAGGGTAATATTAGTTCCCACAAATTGATGTTAGGGGGAAGTAAAAGGGCAAAATTTTATAAATCTCAGATCTGCCCCCAACAAAGCTCATTCCAACCATTTCCAGGTTTACTGGAAATTAGAAAGAGTTTGGGGTCCACCCACTTCCAGGGTTTTTAAATCTTTGTCTCTGGATTTCCTTCCCAACATCGCCACCTTCCCTTCAGTGAATCTTAACTCTCTCACTAATAGCTAATGTTTCATTTTGTTGCATGGTAACCAGTTGTCCTCATATCTCTAGAGAGGAACACATTGTTGTCCTCTGTCAAAACTCTTGGAGTTCTTCCTCTATCATGAAGAATTCTAAGTAAAATAGGTTCAGGTAAAATACCATCAGTATTATTACTGTCTTCTCAGCATTGAAGCTAATATTGCTTCAAAATAGCAAACGAACAAT
The DNA here is from genome assembly GCF_030684315.1 of Stegostoma tigrinum. Classification (NCBI taxonomy): domain Eukaryota; kingdom Metazoa; phylum Chordata; class Chondrichthyes; order Orectolobiformes; family Stegostomatidae; genus Stegostoma; species Stegostoma tigrinum. The sequence goes on along the minus strand of NC_081358.1, from coordinate 105,980,703 downwards.
TAAATGTGAAGTTTTACTCTCCTCCCATTGTATATTGGTTAATGTGTTTCATTTAAAAGTGAGGGGCATGATATTTTTCTGCAATTGGTAACTATTTTTCTCAATTAGGACAAACTTTCAAAGAGATGGATACAAGAGATACTGTCTCCTCAATCCAAACTACTTTAAAATGTACTGACAATTCCACAGCACATGCAAGCAACTAAATGAACTAGTTCTGAGAGGATTGTACCAAAAAAAAATTGCATGCATTCTATTCGATGGGTGCATGCATAAATCATGATGCAACCAGAACTACATTAAAAGCTCACTAAGTCTAATGACTATTGACATTACCAACAACATCCATTAGAATTAATACCTCGGAATTAGGAATAATTCTCTGAGAGGAAAGAAAATTGAAAAAGTTGTTAGCGCCTTTTTAACAGTGCGAAACATGCTTACTTCTTAGGATAAAAATAAAGAAAGTTTGCTAAGTATAGTTGTGAAGTCAGAAAGTACGAACAATCAGCCATTTTGTGATCATTCTCCTATTGGAAGAGTTGTTTCATTGCTTTCAATTCCTAACATCTCCTATTTATCCTAATGCAAAGTTTTGGAAGTGAAATTTAAACATCACTGTTACAGATAACCTTCGTCCCTAGAGGTGTATTTCAGACAATGCAAGTGTCTTATGTGTCTTCTTTTTTTAAAATGTATTCATGAGATATAGGCATCAGTAACTAAGCCATCATTTATTGTCTATCACTAACTACCCAGAGGACAGTTAAGAGTCAACCACATTGTTGTGGATCTGGAGTCACATGTAGGCCAGATCAGGAAATGATGGTTGATTTCCAAGTGAAACAGATGGGATTTTTAAGTAATTAACAGTGTATATATGGGTGCCATTAGACCAGTATCTTCTCCCATGTTTATTTTGTTGAATTCAAATTTCACCAGAGTGGGATTTGAGCCCATTGCTAGTCCAATGACATTACGGATACATTGCCATCTCCTTCATAATAAAGTTCAAGGCTTTAGACATGAAGGCCAGCTGAAGTTTGAAAGAAGATAAATGGTTCAGTCACATTAATACATAAGCAGGTCTCTGCTTTGAGAATTTGATTGTTTCTCTATTTATTTGGGGCAGGAGGTTGAAATTGACTTTTCAAGTTCATCTCTAGATGTATCGGGTGTCAGTCATAAAGTGTGGTCAGGATTTGCATACAAGGATGAGGGCAGGTTAACTTCTTTAAAGGATACAGATGAACAGCAACTTGTGATCTTGATTTTTAATATCAGTGCCACAAATTTAGGCAATTACTTCCACAGTTAGCTATGGTGTAATTAGAACTCATGGTTTGCCAGCCCAATACCACATCATTTAATGGACTAATCCAGAATTTGGTCCATCTATTATGCAAAGCATGGTTTCATGAAACAAAACTCATCTGACAACTGCCAAATCCAGAATAGACTAAAACAGTAGAATACTGGGTGTATAAACTAGATGTTAATCTTGGCTGCTTGACTTGTTCCAACTCAAAACTACCTTTTTTTTTAAGCAAACAAATTCTCTCCCTTTCTGTCTTGTGATACTTATGTTGATAAAGGTACCGTTCCACTGGTAACATCACAAAATTGCACCTCAACCAAGAGGTCACAGTTAACATCAGGCTGAACAATGAGCAGCAGATTTTTGCAACTGAGCTTTTCCCTGCTCTCAAGACCTTCAAAGTTGTCAGATCGGTTTCAAGTTTAAGATGAAGATGAATATTACTGCCATCACTTTGTTGGATTTTTGATAACATTAACACCATCACTGGTCCACAAAGACCTGTTAAATGCCTTCTCTTTATCCCCTTAGTAATGCTGGCCACGAGGGATGAATCAGCATATTTAGGTGAGCAAATGACTGAGCATTGCCAAAGTGCAAAAGTTGAGATATTTGCTTTGCAATGTATTTCCATGGTGTGCATCTCATTACAATCTGCCAAACTGCATTTGATCCATGTACTTTACACCCAACTCCATCTGAAAGGGAGAAATCTTAAAGCTAGTGAAGAGACGGCACAATGGATTACCATTAAATATCCTTTAAGTTATTTACTTTCTTGGTGAACTAAAGGATGTTAATAGTTGTGCCATTAGCTTTGATCTCCCTGCTTAGGTGAACTAATATAGTGTAGTCTAGTGATCAAACATGCAACCTTCCAATGCTATCCAGGTCATCAGATAGTACAGTTACAGCTGAGAAATTACAGTCCCTTTCTTACACTCATATTGATTTCCTCCTTCATGGATATCATTCAACAGTGGAAAAGAATTCAGACTCATTCATGCCTGAGTTAGTTTGCCAAAATGAACTTTCAATTGTCAAGATAAATCACATTGCAATTAATTAAAAATGAGCATATTGATGCAAAGTATCCTTTCGAAGTAAGAGTTCTTCACTTTGAAACACATATACATTCCCTTAAATGGAGGAGATCTGTCTTCCCAACAGATCAACAGATTGACCCATACCAGGTCAAGAAGTTCTCAAGAACAAAAACGGAAGTTGCTGGAAAAGCTCAGCAGGTCTGTCAGCATCTGTGAAGAAAAAAAATCAGAGTTAACATTTCAGGTCTGGTGAACCTTCCTTTGACGAACTTCTGTTTTTGCTCCTGATTTACAGCATCCACAGTTCTTTCAGTTTTTAAGACGTTCTCAACTTGGATTCCCAGTTTGTTCTATGCTAGCTAAATAGTCTCCTCTGCACTATGATTCCCACTGCTAACTATGGTTCAGCAACCAAGTTGGAGCCAATATCTACACAGATGTTAACGTTAGGATCAGGTTCTGATGTTTCTTTATTTTGTTTGTATGACAGAAATACTTAAATTTATGTAGTGTCTTTTAGTTACATTCCCAAGTTCTGACAGCAAAAAAGTGCTTTTGAAATATAGTCAGTGACATTCACTGTTGCAGTAAAGGAAAGATCCTATTGAAGAAGTACCGCAGAACCACTAACTCCTTTAAAAATGTAATCCAGCATAAATCAATGGCTTCAGGAAATGAGCAGATAATGCAAAGAAGAAATTACAAAGTGTCAGTGGAGAGAGATGGGGGTGGAATTGTGAGGGAGGTGGTGAAGGCAGGTTAAACAAAAACATTGGGAAAAACATTGCTGCTGGAAACAAACAATCAATCCATCAGGATCACTGAATCATATAATAATAACAGTGCAGAATCAAGCGTAGGGGGAAGAGGCAGGAAAGTGGAATTGAGGAGCTAGTATATTATGTATAGAGGACTGGCTAACTAATAGAAGGCAGAGAATTGGGATAAGTAATGTACTACCAGGATGGCAACCTTAGCTAAGAATTTCCCACAGGGGTGAGTGCTGGGGCGAACAATTATCTACAATACATGCTAATGACTTGGATGAAGGCAGTGAATGAATTAAAGCCAACTTTGCAGATGACACAAAAATAGGTGGGAAGGCAAATGGTGAGGCTAACACAAAGAGTTTGCAAAGGATATAGTTTGGTTAAACAAGTGGGCAAAAACTTGGCAGATGCAATATAGGAGATTATGCATTTTGGAAGAAAGAATAAAGAAGCTGAATATAATTTAAACAAAGAAAGACTGTAAAACTACAGAAGAGGGTTTTGGGACTCCTGATGCTCCAATCACAAAAAACTAGTTTCCAAATTCAGTGGGTAATAGGCAAATCAAATGGAATGTTGGCTTTTATGTTAAAGAGAATGGAGCATAAATGTATGGAGGTTTTACTGTAACTATACAGGCACCAGTCAGGTGATAGCTGGAATAGTATGCACAGTTTTGGGCGCCTTATCTGAATCGAGGTATACTGGCATTGGGGTGGTAGTACAGAGGTGGTTTTCTAGGTTGACACCCAATATGGAGGGACAGTTATGAAGACAGTTTAAGTTGGCTGGGTCTCTACATATTTGAGAAGAATGAGAGGTCAATTATCAGGAGGCACAGATTTAAGGTGATTGGTCCAAGGAATAGAAGAGACATGAGGAAAACCTTTTTCAACCAGAAGGTGGTGACCGCCTGGAATTTGCTGCCCATATTACTGGCTAAGGCAGAAACCCTCAATTTCAAAAGGAGTCTAGTTATGGGCCTGAGGCTCTGTAACTTACAAGGCTATAAACCAACTTCTGGTAAGTGGGACGAGGGTATGCAGCTAGTTAGCTCAGTTGATGTAGACATGATGGGCTGAATGGTCTTTTTCTCTGTTGTAACTTTTTGATCGTTCTACATTTCGAAAGCAATTTATTGTCTCTAAATCACTTCTTTTAAAGACCTGAAGATGCTGAACAATATCATATTCTTCCTCCGTTTTCAATGATGGAGATTGGTATCTGAATGGTGGACGAGGTGGTGTACCCCAGAAGATGTGCGACAGGACCCTTCAGATATTCCAAAGCAAATGGATGACAAAACTACCTACCCACTTCACACACCTGCCAACCTACCTTCCTCACCCATCTAACCACCAGTCACTCTACCCACCTTCCACCTTACCTCACCCACTCTATTTCCATACCTACTTGCCCTATCCACCCTCTCCCTAAAACACTTACCTATATACTTACCTCTCACTGAGGAAATTTTGAAAGAAACTTTGGGGCATTAGACCCTCTAATTCATAAATACAGAAAGTAGTTCTGTAAACATTGGATGTGTCTTCTGTATTATTTCTCCACATTACTTCCTCTAAGCATTCCTGGCTAAATTAGTTCTGAAGGATGATTCAACAGAGCATCACTCAGGAAAAATCAGAGGAAGCAATGTGTGTATTTCTTTTTCCTTTTGGGTGTCAGAAATAGGGTTTCCAATCCCAATCGGGCTGTCCACAACAATGTGTGACTGCTCTTGTTGTTTTCCTAACTTTATAATGTCATTTCCATGCGAGACAAATTTATAATATTGTGGTAAATTCAAAAACTAATACTTGTTTTAAGGTTAAGGGATGTGGAGGATGCAAAATTATTCTGATGTGTATAAAGGTATGGAATTGCTAGCAGTGCCCTCAATGGATCACAGAAACAATGACTAATTGAAAGAACTGCCTGCGCCTGAATCATTCCTAAATATCTCAAGGACAGTTTTGGATAGCAGGCAGGACTTTCACCCCTGATACGTGAGTACAGAGGCAGGTTGGCAAGAAACTTGGCCCTGCTTACAAGTTTCTGTAATATACACAGTAGGGAGGAGAGCCTTGGGCAACCACCTATGGCCACTGGTACTCCGATTCACAATGACAGTCTGGCTGCTAAAGGGATTTTTAATAAATTAGGAATTTAACAAGTTGGAGTGAGGGTTCCTCTAGATAGAATTAGAAGCATACAAACATGTATACTGGTGGGAATAGCGTACTGCTCATGACAGAATATCTACACATTGTCAAGTATGAAGCATGGTTGCTAAGGTTGGATGGTACCCATATCAGTCAGTGCCTTCTAGAAGACGGGAGAAATGAATCTGTGCTTTCGCTTTATTTACTGGCTGACACCATGGAGGCATTGATAACCTTTTATTTTCTTGAACACTTTACTCTCCAATCTATTACTTCCTCAAGGGGCTGTCTCCTTGCCAGGACACATTTCAGCGAGTAGTTTGCCTGGGATCTTGATTTATCTTGCAGTACATCAACCAGATAGTTCACCAGGACTAGATAACAACAATCACAACATTTAGATCCTGCCCATTGATTATTTGTCACAGAGATGGAAACTCCAAAGTACAATCCGAAGAAAAATACTTTCACTAGGGTAAAGTATTGACTGACTGCTTGGTATTAACTCAATATGTTCACTAAGAGATTATAACGCAGTTGCATAAGAACAGTACCAATCAATTTTAAATATTGTGCTCATAATAATTCTTCATGCAGGTAAGTAAAAGGTTCTGTAAGCAAAACTTAATGAACTGAATCATAATAAGAATCATCATATTAATCAATCCGCTATTAAAAAATAATATATTCATTTGCAGACATAAATCAACAATGCAAGGTTACACCTTCTCTGATAAGTTAAACATAACTTATGACTTAACACACAAACAGGAGACAAAAGCTTGAGTAAAAGCTAGAGAGATGAGTCCTATTGACATAGATATATTGGAAAAAAAAGATGCCTTTTGAAAAAAAAATTCTATTTGCTGCAGAAAGGTTAGACAAATATAGATTGGATTTACCACCGAATTTGACCATCTCAGATTTTGTAATCTCCCTCAGCCTCTTCCACCCCTGGAGGTGAAGACGCACACTGAGCTATGGCTCTCTTTAAAGTTGCTTCTTTGGTTGTAACTGTTTACATTTACAACACATACTTTCTACTGAAAAAGTGGCACAACAGACAAGACACAGATCACCAGAGATTGAGCCTTTACAGGGTCTATGGCATGACTGACTACCTCACCCTAGAAATCACTCTACACATGTTGGCCTAGAAAATAGCTAGGCTACTGAAGAATGCAGGCCATAGTGTTGGGTCTAAAGCAATTCCAACATTTTACCAGAAACTTTTAATGCTTCCTCTCTGAAAGAAATTATTGAACATAAAATTTCATAACACACATTTTTCTTCTGGTGGAATAAAATAGAAGGAAATGTTTGTAAGTTGAAAACTGCAAGCTCCATCTTAATATAAGCTGTTTTGTTTTGTCCTTGTGAATTTTTGTGAACCCCAAAAGAATTTGATGGTAATTGAAACAAACATGTTTGTGTGATGATAAGAGAGGCGAAATAAGCAAAAGGAAAAGGTAAAATGAGTAGAAACATAAAACTAACTTAAAGAAAGCTAAGATACGAATGCGAATAGAGAAAGATAGGCATGGAGCAGGGTGAAAAAAAATCAACAAATTGAGGAAATAATGAATTATGAGAAAAAAATGCAAACAGTGGAAAGAGCTGAAGCAAGAAAGCTAGCACAGAACATAGAACAGTACAGCACAATACAGGTCCTTCGACCCACGATGTTGTGCCGATCTATTATCCTACACTAAGATCAAACTAACCTGCATAACCTTTATTTTACTATCATCCACGGGCCTACGCAAGAGTCACTTAAATGTCCCTAATGTATCTGACTCTACTACCACCACCGGCAGTGCATTCCATGCACCCACCACTCTCTGTGTAAAGAACCTACCTCTGACATCTCCACTATACCTTTCTCCAATCACCTCAAAATTATGCCCCCTCATGATAGTCATTTGCACCCTGGGAAAAAGTTTCTGGTTATCCACTCTATCTATGCCTCTCATCATCTTTTACATCTATTAAATAACCTGTCATCCTTCTCCAGTTCAATGAGAAAAGCCCTAGCTCCCTCAACCTTCCCTCATAAGACCTGCCCTTCATTCTGGGCAGCATCCTGGTAAATCTCCACTGCATCCTCTCTAAAGCTTCCACATCCTTCCCATAATGAGGCAGTCAGAACTGAACACAAAATTCCAAGTGTGGTCTAATCAGGATTTTTTAGAGCTGCAGCAGAGCCTCACAGCTCTTAAACTCAATCTCCCTGCCAGTGAAAGGCAACGCACCATACGCCTTCTTAACAACCCTATCAACTTGAATAGATGTGAAAGAATAAAGTCCAAAAGACAATAGGGGAAACAGAGACAATGGGGAGAACAGGGGAGCAACAGGTGGAGCAGAGATACAATGAATAAGACAGACTAAGGACTTCACTGAAAAGATGAGACTTATGATTGTGAGAAAACAAGGTGTACAGCTGGATGAACACAGCAGGCCAAGCAGTATGGGAGGAGCAGGAAAGCTGACATTTCAGGCCTAGACCCTTCATTTTCTGAAGAAGGGTCTCGGCCCGAAACGTCAGCTTTCCTGCTCCTCCGATGCTGTTTGGCCTGCTGTGTTCATCCAGATCTACACCTTGTTATCTCAGATTCTCCAGCATCTGCAGTTCCTACTGTCTCTGAGACCTATGATTGTGACAGGGCCTGAGCCCGGTTTTTACCTGTTGTATGGATAACTCTGTGCAGGCCTCTCGATGTGCACGTTGTGGATCACAATGAATCAGCATCCACTGCAGCTCAAACTAGATGAAAGAAAAAATGGTTACAAATTAAACAAAAAGGAAAGTATAATCCTAATATTGACTACTCCGTTGTATAATATAAAATGCTACTTTTTTTGTTTGTGCCTCTCATACACAGTCATACTTACTCCTACCAGTTCAGGAGCATCAGTCATAGAATCCCTAGCATGTGGAAGCAGGTTGTTAGGCCTCTTCAGTCCACACTGACACTGCAAAAGACATCCCGCCAAGGCTCATCCCTAACCATTTACCTGCATTTCCAACAGCCAATCCACCTAACCTGCGCATCTTTGGACTGTGGGATGAAACTCACACAGACCGGGAGAGAATATGCAAACTCCATACCTGAGGCTGGAATTGAACCTGGGCTCCCAGTACTGTAAAGCAGTAGTGCTATCCACAGGGCCACCATGTAACAAACACCTGGGACAGAGGCACATATTTTAAGATATTTGGAATAAGCTTGCCAGATCCTAACAATCGACTTCAAAAGTCCTTTCAACAAAGAGCTTGACTGTATGGTTCTGGTCTAAACACTAAAATAAAACAAAGATTCACTGGTGCTGGAGATCTGAAACAAAAACAGAGATGTCTGCTGAAATGTAACAGGTCTGGCAGCATCGTAGGGAGAAAGCAGAGTTAATACTTCAAGAATGGTGACTCTTCATCCAAACTCAATCTGATGAAGACTCATCAGACTTGAAACATTACCTCTGCTTTCTTTCCGCACATGCTGCCAGATCTGCTGAGTTTTGCTGGCAATTTATGTTTTTGTTCTCGTAGAAGCATTCTTGCTCTCATTAGTCTATTAAAACAAATAAACATAAAAAAAGTTTGTCAAAATTGTCAAAGCACAATTGTCAAGTGTCAGATCTGTGTCACTAGTTTATCATTGACTCTGCTACTGTTCACAACAATGTACACTGAACATTTTGAAGAGCAGACCCAACTAGTCCGTTTTCCTTGGTGAGTAACTGGCAAGCTTTTGAAAAAACAACTGCGTATTAATAACCCATCAAGTGATCTAAGGCACATTCTTTTGAATGCACTGGTTCAGTTAAAAAAAATTGCAAGTTTTCATTTTTATTTTCATTTCCAAAAAAAATCAAAATAGTAAAATGCTACACACCTTTGCATTAAAAAAACGGAGCTGTTCCTAACTCAGAGCAGAGAGAGAAAAAGAGTTCTTGTTGATACAGGACCAAAAAAACAAGATGGCACAGATTGAAGGGAATAGGCAAAAGAAACAGAGGTGATATAAGGAAAATCTCCTTACTACAATATGTGTTTAGGATCTGGAATGCATTGTCTCAGAGTACAGTGGAGACAGGTTCAAATGACACATTCAAAATGGAATTGGATTATTATCTCAAAAGCAAAATTGTGGTGCAATGTGGAGAAAGTAGGGGAATGAAGTTAAGTAAATTGCTCGTGAAGAGAATCAGAGCAAAAACAAAGGGCTGAATGGCCAATTTCTGAACGGCAATGATTCTGAGATTCCGTGACCACTTCTATTTTCCATTCCTTGTAAAACTTCTTCACCCGTTGATAGTCAGATCTCAGACAGTCAGGTCTAATACGCCAGCATTGCTCATTAGGTCTTAATTCTATTCAAAACTCAGATCTACCAGACATTTCTGAAGTAATGTAGTTTTAGTCTTGCTTTCAAAAATTTATTTTCTTCGTTATTGTCTCTTCATACTGCTAAAGCACTCAAAATTCAGCAAGAGTAGAATAGAACATTCTCAGATACCTCTTTAGATTATGCCCTGTCAGTTTCTGAGCTCCAATTGCATATCAAGTTGTAAACCCACCTACAATTAGACATTTGGTCATCGTGTACAAACTTCAGATGAACGGCGAATAGACAAACTTAAAAAGTGGCCTCACTGCCCAAAAATCATTTGGCAAACATGGTACATCTAGGTTTTTAAAAGATGGGTAAAACATGACTAGGGGATGGGGCGAGGTTGTGATAATGTCACTCGACCAGCAATCCAGAATCCCAGGTTAATGTTCTAGGAGTCATGTGCTTGAATCCTATCTTGACATATAGTGAAATTTGAAATCAAGAAAAATCTGGAGTAAAAAGTCAGGCTAATGGTAACCATAAAACCACTTACAACAGTTCTTTAAAATAAATCTCACCTGATTCATTCATGCCTTTTAGGAAGGACATATGCCGTTTTTACTTGGTCCCCCTACAAGTAACTCCAGACCCACAGCAAAGTGGTTGACTGGGCAATGAGGAATCGGCAAGAAATGCCATCCTAGCCAGTAAGACAATTTCCACGAACGAATTTAAAATAAAACTATCATGCTGCAAATAGCTGCCTGTTACATAATAGCTCAGGAATGCTGAGATCTCAACCAACTATTGATGAGAAAGCATACCTGAAACATGGAAATCAGAGCATACCGTCAGAGCTCAGCTCCTATTACAAGTAAATTTCATGCAAGAAAGCCGCTGGCCCTGCAAGTCCGTTCTACGAGATTTGCAGTATTACCTCACTGCAAGTAGATGGATGGGCATGGTTGAGTGATACACCCCCATCCACCACATAACTTATTAGGGACTGACACTCCCTGCCCAGGCCTTAAAACTGCACGTGAATGTTGTCTAATGAAGAATTCATGACCACCTTTCTGGGCGAGAGGTTAAGCAGGGTCTCTTTGGGTTCCATTGGCACTTTCTAAAAATTTAAAGCTGCACCAGCACTTAATGGCCATCCATGGCTGCATTTGAGAAGGTGGTGATAAGTTTCCTTCCAGATTCATCACAGCCCACATGGCGTACAGGTGCACCCACACTGCTGTGAGGTTGTGAGTTGCAGGATTCTGAGCCAATGGACAATGAAGCAATGTTGCACATCTGGTAAGGGAAACTTGGAACCAAATCCATCTCCATGACAAAGCTGCCTCGATACTATGAGGCAGGTGCAGCATGGCTGCGAGCTTGGCTGGTTCACTCTAGTAACCTGCAGGCAAGGATTCAATAGTGAAGGTTGGTCATTTTCCCATTTGGCTCTAAATAAGCTGACAAGTACAATCCTGGCTAGACAGAAAAAAAGGGAAGCTTCCCAGTGATTTTTTTCTACTGGCAGATCATGTAATTAGAAGCTAATTAAGCTGTCAGGTGCCATCAGATTTCTGAGCCTTGGCTCTGCTAACATGCTCCTAAACTCTCTGGATTTATGTGAAATGGCTACTGTATGAGAGCACAATTTTGGGAAAAAGACTGATTTTACCAGCAAAGGTTTCTCGGTTGCTGTAAGTTGATTTTTGATTCAGATAAAACAAATGAAATAGAAAGACGAGCTCACCACCACAGACACTTTGTGGTTTGCATCCAGTCGGCCTATCAGAGTATTGCCCTCCACATTGACGTTACCCTTTGGTTTAATAGGCTGGGACGCTACTCTATGGCAGTCCACAAATAGGCTGACAGTGTCCCTCTCCACGCCCACCAGGATCTTATGCCAGTCAGTATCAAAGATCTGTGAAATCCCTCGAAAAACAACTGACTGCAGGTTGCTATCCAAGCCGACTAAATAAAACTCCAAGGACTGGGTGTTGCCATTCAGCCTCAGGCCTACTTGCTTGTAACCGTTTTCATCCAGAATCTGCCACAAGTTCCACACTTTATTAACCGTGTTTTTTACCATCCGGAACGTGGTGACAAATGAATACTCTTCGGGCAGCCCTCGTGGGTAGATTAGTCTGGAAGAAATGAAATGTCCACTTTACATTACACAGAGTAAAATTATTTAGTCCTTACAAAATGCATATTCGTGCAATTAACATGGTCAATGATATCCTTTCTTTCCCTCCAGTTTCGAGACAGCAAGAACTGCAGATGCTGGAGTCAGGGTCAACACAGTGTGGAGCTGAAGGAACACAGCAGGCCAGGCAGCATCAGAGGAGCAGAAGCAGGGCCCTTCATCAGAAATGGTGGGGGGTGGGGCTGAGCTGGGAAAAACATAAAGGACGGAGCTGTGAGGTTGGGGAAAGGCAGATGGGATGGTGATAGGCGACTGCAGATAGCGAGTTTAGTTGTATCTCATTATTTAGTAGCTAAGGCTGACGTACATCCTAATATTTATCAAAGCAGTTTTTCTTTGAATGGTGAAACACTGGTTACATTCTTGGGTGGCTATACATCAGCATAATGTCTATGAATATGCACTTCTGCTGGAGTTATCTAAGCAATGACTGCCATTTTCCCCCTTTCTAGCTCAGGATTTTCCTACCTTGTTGGAATTTCAAAGTTGGCCTCTCTGTCGAGTCTGAAGGCAATCTGAAGTGGTGTTGATCCCTCCACTCTTTTTACACCCCGTAGCGGAATGGTATCCAATTGGAATTGGGTAATGAGATCAAATCCTACGAGTGTGGGAATCAAAAAAAAAGACATATTTTTGATTGTGTCTCTCTAACATCAGTCTGCCAATTTCATGAGGTGAGTCGTAGAACAAATAAAAGGGATGTTTGGCATTACAACAATATATCGTTACATTAATAGATGGGATTAATAATAAGATGAAAGCTTTGACAGATGACGGTGACAGAACTGCCAGTAATCAAAAATGACTGGTAAGTCCTATGATTTGCAGCTTTTAAAAGAAATTTTTCATGTAGGAAATCTAAATGACTGGTAAACTTGCAAATGACAAAACTCTTAAGCAATCCTGTGTTTGTACTGATCACCCATTGTCCCTCAATATAGGCCAGAGTATTCCCCCCAGCTTGTCATGTTCCCATAATATTTAGCATCATTACGTATTCTGGGGTCAGCTTCAGTGTAGCATTTGTGGTAGGATGTTCAAATCAATCCAACTGAGACAAAGAGAGGGGAAAGATCAATGACTACTGCAGTCCTCACAATTGTAGCAAAGAAGGGAACTGCAGGTTCCACAGCAGCAGATATTGAGGTGTTTATCCCTATGTATGTGTACCTCTTCAATGTTTTGTCTTAGCCGGACTGATACAAATGTTCACCCTTAGGTATAATTAAACAGTCGGCTGCATTTCCATGCCAATTTCCCTTTAAAGTCTGAAAACTTGCCTGGCAAATCATCTTGTCCAATCCTGATATTAGGACACACGGTGTTATCATCCAAGCCATTGTAGTTGAGTGTATCTTCCACTGCTGGATATAAGAAAACACAATTGGCGTTTTGGGGTGTACACTGAATTTAACAACACAATTAGGAACTTAAATTCAGCAAAGTTGCAGAGTTATGTATCAGACTGATAAAGATTTGAGTTCTGCTACCACGACTTGATTATCTAATTCAGACTGACATTTCAGTATAGTTCTGCAGGCACTCTGCACTGTCAGAGATCCCATCATTACTCTGAGGCATTAAACCAAGCCCAGTCCTAGGTCTGAGATAACAAGGTGTAGATGAACACAGCAGGCCAAGCAGCATCCAAGGAGCAGGAAAGTTGACATTTCGGGCCAATACCCATCTTCAGAAAATCCTGCTCCTCTGAGGCTGCTTGGCCTGCTGTGTTCATCCCGCTCTACACTTTGTTATCTCAGATTCTCCAGCATCTGCAGTTCTCATTATCTCTGAACCAATCCTAGACCCAATGCGTTTATACTGTCAGATGGATGTCAAACATCTGGGAGCACTATTGAAAGAAATATTTCTTGGATGTGAAGGGTACTGAATAAAAGCAAATTCATTGCCTTTTTATCAAAATAATTTTTAAACAGAAGGTGATAGGTTAGGGCATTGCATTTCCTTTGTTTGTAACTATTGGCCAAGAGAATAGCTTGTTCTGCATTAGGTTAAATCACCAAATTAAATAAATTATAAATGCACTAATCTAGAAGAACTAGTCAGCAATCCAGAGAGCAAGAAGATGTTAGTGAGAGAGTTCCACTCACCAAATGTCCTGGGAAAATAGGAATAGGTGCAACATCTGCAGTTGTACACAACATGGTGGGGAGGGGGGGGGGGGGGGTGCAATTAGTGCAGGTATGCCCTAACTAAGTCATGGGCTTGGAGCAACCGGCTTTTGGTTGTATCTGTCCCAGCGTACTATCCTTAAGAGTACACCAACAAAATTTCTAAAATGTGATTTTATTTTAGAAGCTGCATAGAAGTGAGCACATTTTTATAACCCACCTGAAATTTCAGAAATGTAATCTGAAAACATTAATACATTTTTCTGTGGCCACTAAAAGGCACTGTTGTGTTCTTGCACTGATTCCAGACCAGACAGGTAGCTTATCCTTAAGGCAGTTACATGATATCTCAATATGTGATGATCTCAGCACAATGGAATCAGCTTAGTGTGTTGTGTCAGTCAGTTATGTGCATGTACGTACATTAACACAGAATCTCTACAGTGAGGAACAAGGGCATTCGGCCCATCGAATTTGTACCAACCCTCCAAAAAGCTTCACACTCTATCCCAATAACCCATGCAATTAGCATGGTTAACCTATCTAGCTTGCACATCCCTGGACACTTTAGCATGGCCAGTCCACCAACCCTGCACATCTTTGGATCATGGAAGGAAACCAGACCACCCGAAGGAAACCCACACAGACACAGGGAGAACATGCAAACGGTCACCTAAGACGAGAATTGAACCAAAGTTCCTGGCGCTGTGAGGCAGCAGTATTAACCACTGAGCCACAATACCACCTGAATCAGCAAGAACAAAAACTAGACCATGTATTATAGCAATGTAAATGGAGCTAGTGTCATTAACAAACTTCAAGGCAGTTCATTCAGCAAGAGTCTGATCTTTGTGATATATATACAATGTGAACTAACAAATATGGTAGTACACAGGCAGCATTATAGTGTCAGTGGTGGCACAGCCAGATACCAAATACAAGATCACCTCATTAATTGAGAATTAAAGGTCATTTACTTATACTTGGCAAACACAGTCTCTGCCTCAGGGGTGGAGTCAGAGGAATTTGAAATATTCTTTTCTGTCATTTGTGAAGAAAACATTTGCCATGTCTTTTCTTCCCTTTATCCTCATTGTTATGTAAAATATATGTAGTCATGCTACTCCAGGAATCCTGGGTACACTGCAATCTAGCTTTTCATGGCTGGTTTTTTATGCTTATGTATTTTTCAATATTTTATATCATAATTAAACATTGTGTTATGTTTATCAATACAAAGTCTCTCCAGAATCACAGAGGTCTAATGCATTCTTGTGTGATAACATTATACTTACTACACAATACTGAAGACCAAAAGACTGTTGGTAAAGTTGCCAAGGTGAAAACGTACAGTTTCACCAAGAATCCCTCCTGTTTATTTCTGGTGTGAGACAAAATTAAAAATAATAAAGTAAATGCTCAAAGTATATACAATTATGTTTCACAAAAATAGAGAAAAGCATGCCATTAGACAAGAAATATTTCTGTCATATACAATTTGATAATTAATTATTAATACAGGAAACAATTTAGAAAATAACTTTTTCAGAAGGCTAGAAGAAAAGCAATTGGAAGCATTTTGGTATTTGCACCTTCATGATATACAGACAAGTTGTTTGTGTTTCATTTATACCAGAGCTGCAAACAGAAGAATACGCTTGTCAAATACTCTTCATAAAGGAATGCCGCATTAATGCTATTTATAATAACAATTCTATTTTACAAAAATGCAACTGTATGGATCATTCAGATCCTGGTTTACAATAGAGCACAGGACTCCAATTTTTTTCATGACTGTTGCCTCTTGTTAGAGCATGGGGAATTGCTGAATGGAACAGTGTGAATTCTCAAGCTTCTGCTTCCAGATGGTACAAGCTCAAAGATCAACATTGTTTTTATGTGAGAGAGAAGGATTAGGTGGCACAGTACACAAGAAGTAAGTACTTAAATGTCCACCATTGAGTCATTATCTCAAAAGCATCATTGGAAGCAATATATTTGTCTTGTTCTCTGTCACTGTTACAGTAGGGCAGAAAGATGGGAATTTACTTGTCACCACTGGAGAGTAGGTATTTTCAAAAGTCACAGTCACCTTAATTAGGTTTTTATATCCCCGCTGCATAGCTATGCTCACCATCTGTTCATTATAATCAAAAGAACAAAATTTGTTTTGTGGAACTATTACGCACCATACACAGTGCCAAACAGTGGGTTATTTATTAATGGCTTTGCTCTCTTTCATGAGGTTAACGCAACTGAATGATAATTCTGTATCTTACTACTGCCATCTACTTTCCTGGGGTGTAACTAACACTCAGCAAAGCAACATTTTCATCTGTCAAATGAATCTGACGAATCAGAGCTGCATGCAGTTGAGGCCATTAAACTTTTGCTGAGATTCATGAAGGAATATTCTCAATCCTGCAGAGACTGGTTTGTTGGACAAAGTGGGAGCAAAGCAAACAATTCTCACTTTGTGAACAGCATCCCTCAAGTTTCTGAGTGTGCTGTTGGACGGCCATTTGTTGTCATCAGTTAAGGGCACACAGAGGCAGTCGAGTGAAATTGAGATCCAAACGTATCAGTTGCTCAGCAGTAGACTTCCAGCAGCAAATTGGGGTGGGCTGGCAAGAAAATCTCCTTTAATTCCCATACCTTGGCATATTAGTACCAGAGAGTTACAGGGTGGATGGGATCTACCTCAACACTGATCACCTGGCAGTTGTGACCACACTCACTTTAAACAATCGAAGAAGTCTTCAGAGGACACCACCATTTAATACTGCCAGTGTAGTGTCTTGCTTATAGTGTCAGTGCTGTCTCTTCCAATGGCACTGCTGAATGACACAGCCTTGAGCTTGCTGTACAGCCTCACGGCGTGCTCAGCTTGGCTGCTAATTGGAATTAGAAGTGGCTCCTGGAGCTGGTCTTTTAATTGAGAAGACAGCAAAAATGGGTGCCATTGGGGTTGCGTCCCTCATAAACGTACAACGCTTAAAAATCTTCTACCAAGAAGACCCTCCCCTCTCAATCCCTATAATTTTATGCAATATTCCCAATGGAAGCTGACCTAGAGTGGAGATGTAACATAGAAAACAAACAGGTTTGAATCAGGTGAAGTGAGGGTAAGAGTCTGACCAAATTTGTTCCCTGACTCAAGCACATCTCCAACCTGCCCATTGCTGCTTTTAGTGGATATTTGAAGGTAAATGGAGCAAACCAACTACTCCAAAAGCCTGGGTTGAAGCCTTAATTAAACATAGTCTGGAAGCCATTTTATCATTCTGTGTTTCAGTTGAACAATTGCTTGCTGGATTGCCTGAACATTAGAAGGTAGGATTTGAGCTCTGAGTGTCATTACATCTACCTGCTGGTCCAGCTCTCCATGATTGGGCACTTTCCCTGACAACGAGCAACAATTTATCCTTATATTGTGCCTTTAATATGATGAAACATCACAAGGTGTCTCTATCTCAATGACCCTTCCAACAACACAGAGGCCTCTGCAAATAAAAGTTCTGCATTGCAAGAGTGAATGCCAAGGTATGGACAGCTCAAGATTTTCTGACTGATCTGCTTCCCGTGCTCGAAGCAAGTAGAAATCTCTCCAAGCAAGACTCTATACACCTGAAATTTCAGTTTTAACTCCTGCTAGCCTTTTTGTACCAGTGAAATGTTATACCTTTCATTGACTTACTTCTCTGGATTTCCAAATTTGTTCGCAACTCCACTATCCCTTGGCCTCACTTCATTAAGATTTGTCCTTTCCAGATCCAACATGGTGGACTTCTGGCTTCCTTGCCTTGGATTGCATCTCCCATAGACAACTAAACGAATAGATCATTCCATGTCTCTTTTTAAAAGTTCCTGCTGCAATTTACATATATTGGTGTACCTAATTCAGTCATCGTAACGTCGCACGTACAACTGTCTGTTGGTAAGGTGTCTTCAGTGCATTTTTTTTCTGAGAGAAAAAGCCACAAATCTTGAGAACCACAACTTGTCTCCAGTCTGAAAACGTTTCTTTAATCCCTATTCATCCACATTCCAACCAATTACATATCCAAGTCTCAATTGCTGTGTGTTTTTCTTTGTCCATAAACTCTGTGCAGAGTCCTATTCTGGGTATCCCTGTAGGCAACACCTATAAACTCACGCCTCCATGTTAATATATCCATTAAGCAGACAGGAGAGGGTTAGCTGGATGGAGCCTGGTTTTTCAATGATATAGCCCTCTATTTTTGTCTGAAGTGAAATGAAATGCACCAGTTGGTAAAGGCAAACTTTCCACCAGGTCTGAGAGAAAGGTAAACGGCAGGTTCCGCCAATCACCGGCACAGGCAGGGAACTGCATTGAGAGCCACAAAGAGGCTGTTCAATGACCCAACGAAAGTCTGCCTTCTCGTGGGAAGGAAGCAAGTGAAATCTTGGCAGAAACAGCAATTGTTCTTCAAAAAGTAAAATGAAAAAAGAAACGGTCCAGAAGCTGACTAGATTACAAAACTAAATGACGAGATGAAAACCCGATTGACTGACATTTTCACTTTAAAACAATAATTTGATTCAATTTTTAACGGGGTTCCACGTGAAGGGTCGCTTGTGACACAGGCTGTTCACCCTGGTCAGTCTCTACGGTCCCCCATCTTCCTCCCAAACAAATGCTCCAAACCATATCGAACTGCCCTGTTCCTCGACCCTTTTATCCCTGATTCCTTCATCCGCCTACATCATCTAAATTCATCCCTGACAGAGTTTATGAGTTGATCTGAAATTCGTCTACAAAGAAGCGGAACTTCATACTGAATATTAAGTTGCATGGTTTGATGTGATTAATTTTTTTATGGCGGCGTTAGTTTAAAATAAATGGGAATCAAAAGTCGTTCCATTTCAAACACTAATTGGACAGACTGTAACAGAATTCCAACTCGGCGAGGGCTCCCTCTCTCCTGGTTTAAATCGCACTGATTATTTACAGTGTTAACCCACATTCGCGCAATCCTCCTCTATTTCACACTATAAGATTATTCGGTTTTATCCGCTGTCTTTTTCTTCGAAACGTACACTAAATTAATTTCCTCTCTGGATGCGCCCTGTGAAACTTATCGATTAAAAACCCATAAACTTTTAAACAGCTTTTCAGAAAATCAATGACGACCGAAGACTAAATTCTAAGACATAACGCGACGTTAAATTGGTTTTAGAAAGTAGTTTTTATTTAACTCAATTGCTGTTAAATTACAAGTATATTTCGTTGCGTTGAAGATTGAAAATCCACTCTGTGCTGCAGCTGACAATCATTTGCAATTCCTACCTTGATCCATGGAATAATTCCGAGCCCATTTTTTCGTCTCAAATTAGAAATCAGGCAAGCGTGTATAGAAAGCGAAGACAATGCTTCTAGAAGTGACTCATTTGAACGGTGCACCGAAGCAGAAGGATTGCAGCGTCTGAAGGACACTTGAGATGAAGGTGAGCTGGACTGGCCCTTGGCAAAACTGGGATTTGCACCATCCCAGTTTCATTAAGAGACTTGGCTGGCTCCAACTTTTCTCAATAAACTCTCCCTCCTCTGTCCCACCACGGTGAGTACAAAGGTAGTCGAGGGAAGGTTTTAATTTGGTTGCCTTTTATGGTTCATAGCCACGGTTGTAAAACAGATTCTTCATCAAACTCTCCAACCCTGTTTAATGTATAGAAGTTTGCATTTGATCAAGACTAGTGGGGGAATAAGATTTAAATAATTAATGCGCTGAGGAATATAAATGGAAACAATTAGTTTTGAATAACTCCCTATATGTGGGATGAACCACACTGAATTGAAAGAAGACTTACATTTATGAAGGGTCTTTCATCACCTCAGAAGGTCCCAGGTTGCCCTCAAACCAATTGAAGTGCAGTCATTGTTGAAATGTCAGGAAAAAGCAGCCGCCTACAATTTGTTATTCGGAAGCCAGACAGCAATGAGAAATAGGCAGAAAACCATACCTGGGCCCAAACCATTTCAGCCAGACCCTCCTACCAATTACCAGCTGAACCCTTAAAAGCCCAGTTCAGTGTTGTACAGAGTGATAGAGAATCTTGGGGGAAGTAGATTGCCTTCTTGAGAGTCCAGACTTGGGAATAAAGCGAAGGCTGTGTTCTATCAGAAGCACCATTGAGGTGCAAAAGGGTGAGCAGCTTTAATGAGGCTGCTTATAGTATTTACAAGCTAATCTAGAAACACTTCAGGCTCCATCATCCTAGCTCCACATGATGTGGATGTGGGAGAGGCCCTGTCTGTGAGGCCTGTCTAGGCCCAGGAATGCTGGCCCAGATTTGACAGAAGATAAACTCCAAAATTGGAGTACCACATAATAATGCTGAGCAACAGTAGCAGGAACTCTCAGTTGTACTTACTCCTGAGCCACAGAGTTCCACAAGTCATTGCATTGACTGTCAAAAAGGTAATGACTCCTACCTGATACGCCAGCTGAAAGGCCACATGGATAGTGTAGGTAAAGCAGCTTTCTTGACTAAGATAGATGCACTGAAAGGAACTGGCAGACTGCCTGTGTGAATAAAGTGTCTACCTTCACCTACTCTGGCATGTTTTACAGTATTGAGACATGTGATTTGATTCCAAAATGTCCCATTCACCTTTCACAGATGGAAGAACCAGATTGTAGTGGGCTTTTCTCATTGTGTCATCTATTTCGATCATCTCCAAGTGTACAGCAACTCCTGGGAAATGCACTTGGAGGAACAAGAGGTCCTTTTCTGAAAGTACAGCCAGCTGATTTCGTGGTCAATCAATCCAACAAAAATGTTGCCTGAGGTTGTTGACCTCCTTGCCGAGCTGGCTTGTTTTGGTTCAGACATTTAGTCGAACAAAACATATAGAATCGGACCGCATTTACAACCCCATACAGATCAAAACCAGAAATGGCAGTACTCTCCATTACTGACCGGACAGTATAAATTCCAAACAGATTAGAAATAACATCACTGCACTGCACTGTGGAGGCTGCACTGATGATGTCACGCAGCCTGGTGATGAAACACCTGAACAAAAACAAACCAGCTCAGCGAGCAAGTCAACACCTCGTCTACAACCCGAGCTACAGATCTTTGCCAAAACTTTCAAGATGTTGCCTGCTGAGGCCCAAGCTACCTATTTAAGGTATGTCGTTGGCAAAGGATAAACAATGCCTCGGGTGAGAAATTTACAAATGTAAAGTCATTCTCCATTCTACAGTAAAATGGAAAATTGGGAAGTTGTTGGGACTATGGGGATTCTGCTCCAAGTTTGACCCAAAATTCATTTTCATGTTATTTTCCTGGAGGACAAATCTTAGATACAGAAACCATTTGGGTATTTCTCCAAAAATCTAAATAGGTACCAGAAATATCAATGGTAAAGAAGGAAATCTTCAGTTTATTACTAGCTTTCAAACACTTTGGAATATAATTCAAAGTGAATAGGGAGAGATTACTGTCTATACTAACCGTGGGCTGTGATCTTTTGTGGAAAGGTTTAAACCCAAGACTACTAGGTTATTCCACTAGAGTTTGTTTCTTCAACTGTACCACCTAAAAATCACTCACAAATGTAATTGTGGATGCCCTAGTCAAAAGAGACCCAGTTCGGAGAATGAATGAATGAACATGTGTGGGCACGTGTGTGTGAGTGTGTATGTGTGTGTGTGTGTGTGTGTATAAGAATAAATCTCATTTCATTCATTGTGTGGTGGATGACAGACATAATCCTGGATTATTTAGGAACAGATTTAATTTATAATTACATCATGTGCATGTGAAAAGAGGACATACAGCCTCTTGTGGCACAGTGGTAGCATCCCTCACCTCTAGATTGGGGAGGCCAGGTTCAAATCCTCCCTGCTCCAGAGGCATGTAGTAACATCGCTCAACAGGTCAATTGGAAAAATAGATTAAATTTTTAAAAATACAAATTGTAATAGGATCAATAAAGTGAGCCCTTTGTCAGTGTTGCCTTGGCTACATTAAAAGCATTGCTGACCAAATTGGAGCTGCCTTCAATTTAATCTTCAGCAGCTGCCCTCCTCTCATGTACTGTACTCCTGTCGCCAGCATGACTTACTATCACTTGAGAACTTGACAAGATTGTATTGAGAGATTCTGCATCTAAATGATTGAGAAAGGTCCATAAACTAAACTATTTATTCTAAGCTGTATATTTTACACTAGACATGAAAATAGTACATGACAACTATATCAGTGATAATGGGAACTGCAGACAACTATATAATTGCTTTATGAAAAATCACCAAGTAACAAGATACACTCACAATGTCACAAACTCTTAGTTGCTTAGGACTGTGGCCAATCTTAGAACATAGAACTGTACAGCACACGACAGGCCCTTCAGGCCACAATGTTGTACCAACCTATTATTCCTACTCTAAGATCAATCTACCCAGCATACCCTATATTTTACTATCATCCATGTGCCTATCCAAGAGTCGCTTCAATGTCCTAATGTATCTGACTCCACTACCATACAGTGCATTCCACGCACCCACTACTCTCTGTGTGAAGAACCTACCTCTGACATCTCCCCTAAACCTTCGCCCAATCACCGTAAAATTCTGCCCCCTCATAATAATCGTTTCTGCCCTGGGGCAAAGCTTCTGGACATGAATCTAGGCAATCTCTCACTGACTGTTGCTGACTGATTGCAGAATCTTTTCACCACACTGAAGACTGTTCCACTTTGATTTTCACACATGACCATTTGCTTGAAGCATGTGCAGTGTGTTTGCCTCATAAACTGTTGGCACATGTAGCACATGAGACATTGACATGACAGAGTACTACACAACTATATGTCTATCCTTTTTAATTGTTCGGTATTCTCTATCATCACAACCTGCCTGCCCCTTCCTCTTGTGCTAAAATGCAATGCAAGCTGATTGGGCTGGCAGCTTGTGACTGCTCAATGTTAATGTGCTAATGAAATAATCTGATGCACACAGAGATCAGCAGCCCATGAACCAGTGTTGAAATTAGTGAGTGTACTCTAAGAATACAATGTAAAAAAATAGAGATTGTCAGCTACAAGCACAAAGTGAGTGAGCACCAAGAAAGCAAGCTAAGAGCCATAAAATGTACTCTGCTTGTGAAATGCATGTGTCCCTGTGTACTTGTGGCCTGACAGAATCATACAAGTGTTAGCTGTCACTTAACTCCAATGTCAAGTGTTGAAGAGCTGAAGTTAGGTGCTGGGACAAAATATAACACCTCCAAGTTTTCAGATGACACAAAGCTGGGTGGGTTGGATCCAACGAGGGTAGGCAGTGGCTTCGTGGTATTATCACTGGACTATTAATCAATCAGTAATGTTCTGGAGAGCTGTGTTTGAATCCCGCCATGGCAGATGGAATTAAAAGTTTAATGATAACAATGAAACTGCTGTTGATTTTCAGGGGAAAAACCCATCTGGTTCACTATGGTCCTTTAGGGAAGGGAATTGTTATTCTTACCTGCTCTGGCCTACATGTGACTCTAGACCTACAATGTGGTGGACTCTCAACTGCTCTCTGGATAATTAGGGATGGGAAATGAATGTTAGCCGTGTTTGAATGAAAAGAAAACAAAGCTTCAGTGTGATTTGGGCAAGTTGAGTGCTTGGGCAAATATATAGTGAATGAAATGTCATTGGAGAACTGTGAGGTTATACACTTTGTAGCAATAACAGGATGGAAGATTATTATCTGAATGCTGATGAATTTGGGGGGTGCAACAAGACCTGGGTGTCTCTGTACACTAGTTTCTGAAAGTAAGCAGACAGGTGCAATTGGCAGTCAAGGTGGAAACCACATTGTTGGCTTTCATAGTTGGAGGAGTCAAATACAGGAGCAGTGATGTCTAGCTGCAATTATACATGCCATTGGTGTGATCACTCTTGGAGTAAATTGAGCAGTTTTGGTCTCCTTATCTGTGGAATGAAGTTCTGGCTATGGAGAGAGCTCAATAAAGGTTTACCAGACTGATTCCTAAGATAGAGGGAGTGGCCTATGAATGAAGACTGGATCAGTTAGGACTATATGCACCAGAGTTTAGAAGAATGGGGAAGAGATCTCAAGGTAACTTATAAAATTCTAACAGGACTAGAAAAAGCAAACACAGGAGGAATGTTCCCAGTGACTGGGGAGTCCAGAGTCAAGAGTTGCAGTCTATGCATTCCACATAGGCCATTTAGGACTGATATGAGGAGAAATTTCATCACCCTGAGAGTGATGACCCTGTGGAACTCTCCACCACAGAAAGTGGCTGAGATCAAAACATTGAATATTATCAAGAAGGAGTTAGGTACTTTTGTTGTGGCGAAAGGGATCAAAGGGAATGGGAAGAAAGCGGGAACAGGGTACTGAGTTGCATAGTCAGCCATAACCATATTGAATAGCAGAGCAAGTATGAAGGGCCATATAACTCAGTCGGCTGGTGTTTCCTTTGTTTCTATTTTTTTGCATGTTAGTTCATCCAAGACAGGTATAACAACTGGTGAGGCTGGTGGTTTTTCAATGTCAATCTGCATGTACAAAGGGTCAAAGAGATTGGTGGCCATAGAGCATGCAGAGATGTTGTGTAGAAGCAATTGAAATATGGCCAGGACATGCATTTGATGAGTTGCAGCCTCCAATTAGCCACTCTGATTTACATGCTGGGAATCTGCACCCTGTAGTACCTTTGAGAAGATCAGGAGAATTGGAAGTGGCATATATGTTAGGTGAACTGGAGTCTTAACAAGATGCCATTGTACGGAAATAAAGTAATCACCGCTCAATGGCAAAATTCAGAAGTCACCATTTAAATCTTAAGCAGAAAGTCAGAATAGATTTTCCTCATATTAAAAAAAAAGATTTATTTTTTCACTTTCCCTATATTTTCCCACCTTTTTTGCTCGTGCCAGACCGGGAGAGAGCGAGTTCCGTCCTTAGTGTTTGCAGTTATTGCTCTTTGAATCTTTCTGTAATCTCAGGAGTCAGCACACCTATAGGTAAACACAAAAAATCCTAAAGTTTAGGTCCATAATTTATTGCACCCTTCAGGATATGCAGTTACAAAAACAAAGGCCCTAACAGTTGATTCAAGTGGATGCTACTAGCATTTGAGTACAGCTGAAGGCAATATGACAGCACTAATTACCCAACGGCACATGTATGTTCATCACAAAATTGGTCGTTTTACATCCTACAGCACTGAAAAATTTCTAGCCTAAAGAGTAGAAATTCAAAACTTAGGCAGGATTGGGGGTGGGGGATGGTGGAGGGTTGTGTGTTGGTAGTGGTCCTCTTGGTGTAAGCCAGAACATTTATTCTTCCCTTCACCTATCTTCTCCTCTGTCCATCTTCGGTCCGCCTCCCCCTCTATCCCTATTTATTTCAGAACCCTCTCCCCATCCCCTTTTACTGATGAAGGATCTAGGACTGAAACGTCAGCTTTTGTGCTCCTAAGATGCTGCTTGGCCTGCTGTGTTCATCCAGTTCCACACTTTGTATTCTCTCATTTATTTGAACTGTTTTATTTACTGTAGGTTCTGCAACTTATCAGCAGGTGGCAGGCTACTGCAAACATTGCACAGACGGAAATAAACTTTACTACTTTTACAAAACTGGAGATGCTTTCCAATATTATCACTTGTGAAGTGAGTGATTTGTTGGTTAGTGCTGCTGGATATTGAAGAATTAAAAGAAAAACTGTGAACCAGACACATTATCCATTTTATTGGTTTTTTTAAAGAATTTTGTGTTGGTGATGTTGTAAATATAAGGGAACTTTTTTATGTTCTCTTTTTATAGCTGAATCATTAAAACATTCTAAAAGATTTGATTGGCTGTGCTACAAGTAATGACCAGAGGAAATCTTCATCCTATGTTTTATTTATTAAAGACTAATTATTCTAAAGTGCCATATTTATAGGAATATACATGGAGGAGGAGTCACCCAAATAGTTTTACTGAACTTGTTCCCCCATTTTAACTTTGCAAATTGAACTGTATTTAGGTGATCGTGTATGGTAATATCACTGTACTAGACATCAAAAACACCAGTGTGTTCTGGGCTCTTTGCAGATTGTGAAATTTGATTTTAATAACAATTTAGAATTAAAATCCAGCCTAATGTAGTTATTTCTACCACTCAGTTGTAGATAACAAAATCTACCTGGTTCATTAATGTCCATGAAACTTCTTGGGTCTAACCTACATGTGGTTTTAGACCTACAGAAGTGTGGTTGACTCTTAACTGCCCTCTAGACAATAAATGCTAGATCAGCCAGAAACTGCCACATCCAATGAATTAATAAAATACAGAGCATTTTGCAATTTCAACTCTTGCCCTTTCCCTAAATATATTATTATGTGTTCCACTATTAAACTATTTATAACTACTGGCCTTACAAATATTTTTCCATTTGTTTATGTAGAAGAATTTCACATTCTCCCAATTTTATGTGAGAAAATGTTTTTCAGAATTCGATTCTAAACAGCTTCATTTAATTTCTAACATTATGTTACCTCGCTCTGGATGTTCCAACAAGGGGGAAACGTTGTTTCTGATATATTTTCTGAACTTCTTTCATTATTTTCATTTTTTAAATTGTTTCTGGATCTCCTTTTCAATAAGGCACATCACCCAAGTTTACCCAATATCTATAATAGTGAAGGCCCCTCATCAGAATAACAATTTGCCATTACATAGCATATGCAAAGTTGTTAAATCGTCTGTGCTTCACAGGAACATTATTAAACAAAGTTTGATGGGAAGCCACATAAAGAATGTTAAGACAAATGACCAAAAGCTTAGTTGAAGTTTGAATTTGAATTTTAAATGAGGCAAATGAGTAAGACAAGCATACGGAGGGAATTCCAGGCCTTAAGGCATCAGCAAAAAGAACGCTGCTGCAGCAGCCAGAATTGGAGAAGCATCAACACCCTAAAAGATTTCAAGGCTGAAAGAGATTACGGAGATAGAGAGAGGCAAAGCCATGGGGAGATTTGAAAACAGGGGTGAGCATTATTCAATAGAGATCAAGCAATGCACTGAATGACCTCTTTCTGTGCTGTTTTCACATTACTATATGCCATAACACAAAGTTCTAAAAAACTGAGGACAATGTGGCAAATAACATCAGGATTCTGAACTGTGGTTATTCCTGTAGTCCAAGTAAATCTCGCAACACTGTTATATACAGCAAGATCCCATAAACAATAATAACACAAAAGATCATACACTGTGCTTCAATGATATTACCCAGGATGTAAAAGACAGCAAGGAGCTTCTTCTGCCTTTCCTCTCACGCCTGTTGAGTTCTCTGCCATGGTAAGTGGTCGAAGCTAAAACATTGAATATTTCTAAGAAGGTTTTAGACTTATTAGGTATTTATGAGGGCTAAAGCGATCAAAGAGTATAGGGAGAAAATGGGAACAAAGTTGGATGATCAGTTGTGATCATGGAGTCATAGGGAACCCATCACGTCTGCACCAGGCAAAATCAAGCACTTAGCTTTTCTGATCCCATTTCCTTCATGTTGAATGGTGGAGCAGAATTGAAGGGCCAAATGGCCAAACTCTGCTCCAATTTTTAATGTTTATACAGTTATTCCTCCACATCCTTTGCAATCTAAATCTCTGCATACTGAAGTGAGAGTACTGCAATTTTCAACATGAACCTCACCTTTCAGGTGAAAAAATGGTAGAATAAAATGATGAATTTGCTAACATCTTCCTCCTCTGCTCTTAAGATCCAGGCCTGCCCGAGGACAATTGCCTGGGAAGATATACTGACAACAAATAATTCTTCAGTTTGTTATATTTTACTATAAATATTCAAGTGTGAGGTAAAATATCTAAAAATGGGACCTGAAAAAATATGCCTGGACAATTGGACAAACTTGCAAAAATAACTTATCAGTGTAAACAAATATTGCAACCCTTATTAAGTTAAAGCAAGCCAAAATAGATATTCACAAAAGGAAATATCTATCTACTTAAAGGAAAAGAAAAGGAAAATTAGAAAATAATTATAACAATGAAATTGAATGAAACCAGAATCAAACAACAGAAAGAAAAATAAAAAGTCAAAAAGGAGACAGACAGAATAAATGAGCAAATATATCAAAATTGCTTGCAGCAACAGAAGTTCCTACAATACCACGGGAAAGCCTTTTCCATTCAGCTGTTGGTCTCAATGTGCGGCTGCAGTCAGAAGTCACACCACTAAAGGCAAAAATGCAGCGAGGCAGCAAAATTAGTCCAAAGTATGGCCTCTATGAAGTGTGCAGTAATGATTCCCAAAAAGAAAACAAAGAACTGCAGATGCTGGAAATCAGAAACACAAGCAGAATTCACTGCACGAACTCACAGGTCTCGCAGCATCTTTGCAAGCAAAGCAGAATTAGAGTTTCAGATCCAGTCACCTTTTTGAAGTGCTCTGAAGAAGCGCCGCTGGACCCAAAATGATAATTGTGCTTTGTCTCCAAAGATGCTGCTAGGCTGAGTTTTCCCAGTAATTTGTGCCAATGTGATTCCTAGCCTGTCTCTGGAAAGCTTCCTTTGCCACAGGAGTGAATTACAGAGCCATCCTGCCTGGCAACCCACCATTTTCCTGGCTCTCTCTCACTTTCAAGTTCATCGCACAAGGATGGGAAAATTCATTCCTACATGTCAGTGGTGCTAATAACAGTAGTGAAAGTCAATGTGGCATTTGTCAGCCCTCCCTTCACTGCAAACGTATGGGGAACAGTTAGCTTGCATTGCTGCTTTGTATTACAGTGTGATACTAACAATCTGGGTTCAATTCCCACACTGGTTGAGGCCACCATGAAGGTCCTGTCTTCTCAACCTTACCCCTTGCCCGATGTGTGGTGGTCCTCAGGTTAAACTTCCCACCAGTCATTATCTCTTCCACTATGAGGGAATGAGATTATGGCAATTTTATTTCTACTATGTCCAAATTATGTATATAATAATAATGACTGTGCCAATGCTGTAAACCAAGGTAGTTATTCCAATACACTTATGTAGATAAAGTGCTTTCTTGTATTTTTGGTTCCACAAGCACTTACCTGCTAATAATCAGGTATTTCTAACTCCAGACACAGACAAAGAGAAAATTACAGGCCGACACAGAGCCTTCCATTTGTTTTGCCTTAACCTGTAACTAATTTTGCATGGGCTTAAGTGGTTCTTTACAATGATGCACCAGAACTTGAGATGAAAGCAAAAAATTCTGAAGTTGCAGTCAGGTCACATAGCAAGATTCAAGTGAAGACTTGTGTTGCTGGGCAAAACCAATGATAGAAATGTGAAGAACAATTCTATAAGACTTCTGTCAAAACAGAGATGAAACAAGAACAGCTGAAAGGATTGAGTTGAAAACAACAAACAAAAGTCTAACTACTCGTACAAAGTGGTCACTAAAACATAAGCATCAAGTCAAGCCCAGCGTCTGAGCAGAGAAATGTCAAGTTAATGTTTCAGGCATAACACTTCATCAAAGCTTGCAAAGTATTGATAAAGGGTTATGCCTGCAATGTTAACTTGTCACTTCTTTGCTTAGATACTTGATGACTTGCTATGTTTTCTATTTTCCTTTGAGATTTCCAACATTTCCATATTTTGTGAGCAGCCTCTGAACAGAGTTTTACAGAGTTAGAAGTGATGATAGGTGCTGGATGTAAAGATCATCTCAGTCCTGACAAGCCTTTCATACTTTGATTCCATCACCACTTCAGCCACTCACTTTAAGCTCATGACATCCACTGTCCAGTTATTCCATACGTGCCCCATTTAAGCAACACTCCAGAGCCCACACTTGTTAATAATCTCAGAAGTCTGTTTTACTTTTTGAATTTCTTGTTACTAAATAAAAAGCCATCCGTGAACCATCTATCTTTGCCAGTTGCAATGTATTCCCACCCTAATTTTCAAATATATTGCCACAGCTGTCTATCCCCTGACTTCCTTATCCCCCAATTTTCTTTCCTGCTTCCTTTCCTGGCTCAACATCAGTTTCTTCCTCCTCCTTATCCATCTGCTGTATGTTTGCTTCTACTGCTCTCAACATAACGTTCAACATTTCCCTCTGCTTGCCTTGAATAATAGGAAAACATAAGCATCAATTTCTTCTCCCTTGGCTATTGGCCTTCTGTTGGCATTCCTTTATTCCTTGAAAACACTTCAATTGGTGTGCGCCAGAAAATCTTTTGACTGACAATTGACAGTACAACTGCACTTTAAATGAATAAGCCTGTGTTGGCAAGCAAGAACACTGTGTTTCCACTAATGGTGCATCTATAGCAATTTGTGCTGCTGATTAATCAGCATTTTGCACTGGTTAGAATATTGAAAGGCAAGCAGTCGTCTCTAACCAGCATTAATCCCACCATAAAGATAATCAGCCTGGGAGCTTTCCTCATGGGACTGACAAGGAAGAGGCCGGAGATTAAAGTCTCCTTACATTTTATAACAATCTACATATTCATCATTTAAGAGAGCAACTCAGCTGAGTCACAGTGGGGTGTGATCATCCTCACCCTGAGTGACAAGGATAATGATCAGCATAGTAAGTTCACCATGTTGTGGAACATGCTGGGGAGGAGAATCCCAATATCAAGTTCTTACTGTTAAGGACAAATCTTGCAATTAATCGCTCCCTACCTTGATGGTGAGATCAAGTTCTCTCAGTGTCAGGTGGCAAGAAACCTACTTGTATATATTAATTACACAAATTACCCTACTTAGCTCCCTGTCTCTATTCATTTCAACCCTTTTGTGAAACTGAACACTTCAAAGACTCAAGCATTAAAACTGCACCTTTCGAGTTGGGTTCTTTGCCTCAGTTCTGATGGGTTTATGGCTGTACCAGTCATCTTCTTTCTCTTCATTTCAGAGTGGGCTGCATCAGCTGCAACAGAAACCCCATGGTCATTAAGCATTGTCAGTCCTTGGACTCTCTAACTACATAACTGGGCAACAGTAATGCATCAACCTCACAACATGAGGTTGCTCATTCTGGTGCAGATTAAGGAAACACTTATTTTCCCACCAGTAGCTTTTATGGTAGTGGAAATCAGCAAAGGAGACATATAATAGTCAGGTAGCGAGGGACATTTCACTGTATGTTACACTTCTAAATCAGACAACAGAGGGACAGCATTTGCCAGAAGCTTATACAGAAAGGATAAGTGCATATGCTTGAACAGAAAGGAAAGGTGCTTACCAAGGCAAGTGCAAAGTGCAGTTAATGAAGGGGTACTTCCAGAGTCAGTCAGGGCTGGAGCATGTTTATTCAGGAGGAGGATTGACTGTGGTCAGTTGGGCAGTTGATCCAATGAAAATTCAGGGATCAATGCCCTTGCAGTCTGTCCTTACAGTCAGGTAGAAGTGCAGATGTCACAGGCCCGTTCTTCAGGCTGTCATTGTAAACTCAGTGATCAGTTAGTTGGGGAGGGTGAGGCGTGCTTGGGAGGTGGCAAGGACCATGTAGGATCATGTATCACATATAATCCAGGGAACCTTGATGGGGCAGTCCATAGGGCCAATGCTGTCAGTTGATCCTGCCTGAGGAGTAGCCTTGCTGTATTTGTTTGCTAAGGGAATACTCAGTGATAGGAGGCCCTGACAGAGAGTAGGGCAGGAACTAATATCATATTGGTGTGGATTGCACAGTCTCAAACTGGGGGAGGGGAGGCATCAAGGTAAGTCATTGTCAAATGAGCCTTGATTTGGAAGGGTGCAAGGCCAGCAAGGGCATCGATACCTTAGGAGCCAGGCATTCTGAGGGGAAAAATAGCGTATTTGTGGTGATGTGAAGGGGCTGCAAAATGGAAACCAGGAGATCGTACCTGGAGAACTGTGTGCAGTTTTGGAGATTCAGCTATTTGACCATTCTTTGCTATTCAGTATGATATTGGTTGATCATTGATTGATCATCAATACCATAACTCTGCGTTCTCCCTGCATCTCTCAATGCCTATAAAATCTAAAAAAAGTTTGTCCCTTTTTGAAGGGATTCATTGAGGTGAAAGTTGACTTCATTGGGTCCCAAAGTTTAAATTTAAAATGTTTATCCTCCTATTTAAATCTCTACATGGCCTTGTCCCTTCAAGCTTAAATAAATTGAGTAATGGTGTGTTAGGTAAAAATTACCTTCACAAAATCTCAATGCCCATTTTGGAAATAGTATGTAAGTATGCAGAGATAACCTTGGAATAATAGTTCTTGATTCTTAGCCTATAAATAATTGCACCAATCGTGTTAAAATGTTTAATACCCCCTCTATTGAATAGTGGTTAAAGTAATTTAATTCAAAGGTGTTAAGTTTTTAACTGATATTTCTAGAGTGTCACTTCCCAACAAATCATACCCATTATTTATTCAATGAAATTCAAATGTTATTGCCCATTCAGGAGTTTATGCCGGTACATTGCTTGTTTATTAAAACCCATGTATACATGAATAATTAACAATAATAAGAAAAGAGTCCACAATAAGATCTTGAAGAAAGTAAGTTGAGATGATGAGCAATGTGTTGCAGTGCCATTTTACAAGTTATTTTTTGATACAGTGGCAGAAGTGGAGAGGTTATTGGACTGTACAAACATGGCATATTAGTTAGCCTGAAGTTTTTCCAATGCTTAAGGTGCGGGAATGTGTGCTCGCTATGCCCATTTAATTCATTGTTTGTGGGATCATAAAATTATTAGTTTAAAACTTTTCGTTCAGCTAAACAAGGATATTTTGTGAAGGAAACCCAGTTGAAGGAAGGCCATTCAATCATCTAAGTCTTGAGTATCTCAAACATGATGGCTCGAATACTGTTTATAGTAAGAGGCTGACTGAAGAGCTTTTGTGGACCACATACCATGCTAACAGAATCATTGAACATGATTGAGGAACTCAATATATCTTTCATACACAGCGAGTGGTCTGAAATGAAAACATGATGGATGTAGATTTAGCAAGGGTTTTCAAAAGGGAATTGGATAGGCACATGAAGAGTTAAAAATTGGATGGCTACAGTTAAAGAGCAGGGGAATGGGACTAGCTGAATTGTGGTTGCAGAGAGCGATAAAGAAATTATGGAATGAATGACTCCCTTCCGTACTGTAACTATTTTGTGATTCTATTTTACAATGGACAGAGAAATTGTCACTGTTTTTGGCCTTTTCTTGCTTTATGAACATTGTTTACACAAGCAGTTGTTTTCTCTTTGCTAATTATAAATTAGTAGGTTATTGATTCACTTTCAGAAATTGTCACGAGTTCCTATTTTGTTGACAAAACAGGGGTTGGCCACTTATATGAACACTTCAGTGAATTCATCAGTGGAATGCCAGAACTAATAAACATTCTTGTCAATGTGATACACTACTGTAAAGTATGGGTACCAAGTTTGCACAGTGGGTATACATTTCTGGGAAATATGGATTGTCCAATTTATCTCTCCAG
The DNA here is from genome assembly GCF_030684315.1 of Stegostoma tigrinum. NCBI lineage: Eukaryota > Metazoa > Chordata > Chondrichthyes > Orectolobiformes > Stegostomatidae > Stegostoma > Stegostoma tigrinum. The sequence goes on along the minus strand of NC_081358.1, from coordinate 105,947,254 downwards.
CAAGCAAGGTTTCCTGCCAGAGGGACACAAATCATAATTTTCTGTAGTAGTGTGCAGATCCACATTGGAAAAAAAAAGTGCATTTTACTGAACAGAGTAATAATCAAAAACAGCAAGTCAGACTGTTAAAAATGCAAAATACACAAAACAGACGGCTGTCTGCAAGCTTTGAACTTAAACTATGACTAGCAAATCAGGACATAATAGGGTTTTACTTTTCACTTGAAACTGAACTGGACCAGCCGTTGAAATACAATGGCTGCAAGAGCAGTTCTGAGGCTAGGAATCTTACAATGAATAACTCCGCAAAGCCTGTCCGCCATTTACAAAGCACAAGTTGGGACTGTGTGGAATATTCCCCACTTGCCTGGATGGGTATAATGAAATAACACTCAGGAAGCTTGGCACTATCCCGAACAAAGCAGCCAACTTGATTGGCATTATGGGGAGACAAGGGCCTCGTAGTATTATTGCCAGACTGTTAATTCAGAGACAACAAGAACTGCAGATACTGGAGTCAGAGACAACACAGTGTGGAGCTGGAGGAACACAGCAAGTCAGGCAACATCAGAGAAGCAGGAAATTGTCTGTTCTGATAAAGGGTCCCAATCTGAAACGTCAACTTTCCTGTTCCCCTGATGCCCTGACCTGCTATGTTCCTCAGGCTCCACACTGTGTTGACTGTTAATTCAGGGACCCACGTAATGTTCTGGGGAACCAGGTTGGAATCCCACCATGGGCAATTTTTTAAAAAAAGTATGGGATTAAGAGTCTAATGACAATCACAAAATTATTGATGATTGTTGGAGAAAAAAGCCATCAAGTTCAATAATGTCCTTAACTGGTCTGGCCATCCCTCTGCAATTAGGGATGGGCAATTAAAGCTGACATAGCGTGACACCCTCATCCTGTGAATGAGTTTTTTAAAAATGCTCAAACGTGCATTTCACCACCAAAGCTCATAAGCAGAAAAACTTGAAATATCTACAAGCTGCACTGCAGAAATTCATCCAGGATCCTTTGAAAGTGTTTTCAAATCCATGACCATTACCTGCAAGAGCAAATGTATCAGATGCATGAGATCACCAGCACTTGCAAGTTCCTTCAGACACTCATCATCCTGACTTAGAAATGGCACTATTCCTTCAGTATCATTGTGTCAAAATCATAGAACTCCCTCCCTATTAGCAGTGTGGGATTGACTGCAGCAGTTCAAGAAAACACCTTTGCCACTTTTTCTCAGTGAAATGAGATGGTCACTAAATGTCCCAACCAGCAACAACCTCATCCTTTGAAAGATAGAGGAAAAAATCGAAGCAGGAGCAGCCTATTTAGCCCTTGAAGTCTGCACAGCTATTCTATAACATCATGACTTGATTGGCTCCAGGCCTCAATTGCTTTGTCATGCTAGCTCTTCACAGCACTCAGCTCCCCAGTATTTCAAAAATCTATCCATCTTTTCTTTAAATGTTTTCAGTGATCTAGCCTCTACAACTTGCTGAAGTACAAAATTACAGACAATCACAGAAACCCTACAAGCATTGGAAACAGGCCATTTGACCCATCAAGTTACACTAACCCTCCAAAGAGCATCCTACCTAGACACATTCCCTGCCCGATGCCTGTAGTCCGGCATTTCCCATGGCTAATCCACTGAACCTTCACATCTCTTGGACACTAGGGGCAATTTAGCATGGCTAATCCAAATAACCTGCACATCTTTCAACTGTGTTGAGGAGACCAGAGCACCCAGAGGAAACCCACACAGACACAGAAAGAAATGTGCAAACTCTGCACAGACTGTCGCCTGAGGGTGGAATCAAACCTGGGTTCCCGGAAGTGTGAGATAGCAGTGCTAACCATTGTGCTACCATGTAATCCATGGTTGTTTGAGAGAAGAAATTCCTTCACATCTCAGTCTTAAAGGGGTAAACGCTTATGTTGGAATTATTTTGAAGATATAGAAACAGAAATTATAAAGGGGAATAAATAGACATAGGTGCATTTGGAGTTCCAGAAGGCTTTTGATAAGGTGCGACATCATTAGAGATCCTGGAAGACTATGTCCCATACAGTTCTTAGGCCTGTGTGTATTGCTGCTTCTCCTTAAAGGACCTCACACCAGTGGACCCTACTGGTTTCCTGTAACAGGTCATGATACTTATCCCGCTCACACTGAGTGTGGTCCCAGTCACTTTTTTTCAAATTGTGTACTTACAATTTCTATTATGATGGAATGTTACAGTGTACACTCTTCTGTCTGTGGCTTTCAGCCTCTGCCTCTACATGCTACTGAAGCCCTGGCCATTCAGATCCCATCTCTGGTAGCTGGTCCCATGAGCCCTATAGATTTTGCACCTCTCTCGGCCTTCACCCAACCTACCTACATGAGCTTGCACCTGCTCATCTTCCTACCCCCTACACCCCCCACACCCCACAAACCAATGGCACATGAGATTACCAGTATGTTTGCCATATAAGCTGTTGGCACAAGTGTAACATTTTCTTGCACACTTCTGTACAGCAAAATGTCTGTTCCATGGACTTGCGACTGCAGAGCAGCAAGGCAGGCTGTTATGGATATTTGACTGTGCAGGTTGGTAAGGCAAAGGATGGATGTGACACACTAAGTGAGCAAGTGCTAAGTTAGCGGACACTAAGTAAAGCAGGCATGCAGATGTGAGATATGGCCTGGTCCAATCTGTGATCTGGTGCCTGTGGAAGTGCGTAAAGTGTCCTTACAGCAGCCTTTCACTGCTTGTTGCTGGTGTGCTGTGCTATGCAGATCGGTGTTTCCTGGGCATTATGCAAGTGGATAACAGGGCTGCCCTAATGGTCATAAAAGATCAGCAAATGTCAAGTGCTAATGTCCACATACAAAGGGCTATATGTGGCTGGTGTCCCCGGATTTGCCATGAGATTCTGTTTGGTGCTAAGTGACATGGAGGGTCCTCAGAGCCAGCAGTGAGCTGAAATTATCATGAATTCTTGAAGTCCAACGTGTTCAGCACATCTAGTAGGATTGGAAGCTGAATATTAATGATGTGAGTTGCATCAGTAACATAGCATTTAACAAGCTACAATCCTCCTTAATTGGCAACACTGCTGCACAGCAAGAAACATGCTTTGCTGCTCAGCAAATGCATACAAGATGCAACAAGTTGCTCTTGATGTTGGTCTCACCAGATCCTCACCCAATTCTGCCAAAAATTGTACCATTATCTATGTCAAACTCCAAAAAGATTCCACCTGTAAGGTCACCTTGGGATGGAAAGGAATTCTGAGATCAAAAGTGACATTTGACAAAATATGGGAACAAGAACAAACTTAAGGTGGCAAGGGTATGGAGTTGCATAAAGGCTTGTGGCAGATGTTAAAAATAATGATATCAGTTTTCTTAATGTTGAACTACTTTCCATTCACTTATGGGATATGGGCATTACTGACTGGCCGGCATTTTTCTTTTTATTCATTCATGGGATGAGAGCATCACTGGCTAGGCAGCATTTATTGTCCATCCCTGTACTGTAGACCTTAATGACGCTGTGAGTGTGATCTTGAATATGATATATCACCTGAGTCTTTGATAGACATCAATTGGGTAGACTTTTCCACCTTTGGCATTCAGGTTGACTCTTGTGCCCACACATCAGCCCCAGCCATGTGGTTCTTTCTCTGGAAGATTGTTTTGACACATCTCTATTAAGAGATATTTTCTTAATTACGTATTTAGTCACTAACTCATCGATTCCAGGTGTGGTCATTTCCCTACCTTCTGGCTAACTCACCAAATGCTGTAGGCTATTTTTATTCAATGTCAATTCCCTATTTGGTTTAAAGGTTTACTCTTGGTATCAATGACTCAAAACCTGGAATTTTTCCAAAAAATAATACTTATATTGGACTGTTAGTTACATTATGTACACAGTACAATAATACTTCAGGTGTGAGATGCAACACTCAGCCTGTTTAGTTTCCCCAAGAGACAGACAGACAGATTGGTGGTTGGTTTGCCTTCTGCCGTTCATCTGATTAATATCTGACCAAGTTATCTTCTGCCTTCACCTTCAGCAGCAATTGCCCCTTTTGACAATAATGACCCTGAACTCAAGGGGGATTGTGTTGAAATAAGCCTCTGCTCCCTGTTTCTTGGTTTAAAATTTGCCTTTGAACTGAAAGACTTTCGAGGCTATTTCAGAGGTGAGTTAAGAGTCAATCCACAATACAGATCCACAGAATTATTAGGGTGTATAAGTAGGCCATTTGGCCCATCATGCCAGCACTGACTCTATGAACTAGTCTAGCCTTATTATCATGTGCCATCACCATGGATCTGGAGTCAGATGTAAACCAGACCAGGTAAGGACAAGTGATTTTCTTCTCAAAAGAACATGAGTGATCCAAATGGATTTTTACAAAAACAAATTGATGATCATGGTCAGTATTACGGAGACTAGCTTTTAATTGCATACTTTCTTAACTGAATTTAAAGTTCACCAACTGCCAACTCTTGGTGACTGCATATTGGTCACATTTTCTCTCTTGTTCCTCAAGCTCAGTCAACTTTTGCAAAAAGCTTTGGAGGAAGTATTGGTAAGGTCCCTCCTTGAACAAAAAACACAGGCCATCTCAATATAAGATAACGAAGAGTGCAGCTGGATGAACACAGCAGGCCAAGCAGCATCTTGGGAGCACAAAAGCTGACGTTTCGGGCCTAGACACTTCATCAGAAAAGGGTTTTCTGATGAAGGGTCTAGGCCCGAAACGACAGCTTTTGTGCTCCTAAGATGCTTCTTGGCCTGCTATGTTCATCTAACTTCACACTTTGTTATCTCGGATTTTCCAGTATCTGCAGTTCCCATTATCTCTGGCCATCTGAATATAATCCTTATAAACAGGGAAACAGGTTCAAAGTCGGGAGGATTTATCAAATCTGAACTTTGAACTAAAATGTTGGCTTATATAAACACAGTGTTGTGACTAACTGCAGACGATTCAAAAGGAATCTATAAGGTAAAGGGGGAGACACTTTATGACTGTGTGAAAAGAACAGTTCGCCTGTTAGGTGATGCACACTATAGTCTCAGTACTCGTTTTGTTTTATTAATGTATTCAGGATAATTGACAGCAGCTGGTAGGTACAGAAAAGCAAGGATCATGGCGGTTTGTTGAAACTGATTGCGACATGTTTCATGGATGTGCTGTCCATAACAACATAAGAAACAGGAACTGAAGTTGGCTGTTCATTCAATCAAGCATGCTGAGCCTTTCAATAAGATCATGGCTGATTTGCTGCAGAACTCAACCCCTCTTTCAGGCTGGCTCACCGTAGCCCTCAACTTGACATTTTTTGAATGACTATCCATTTGAATGTTTGGATAATTCAATTCATTGTATGTGCATGAGAATGTGTTTAGTACAATCCCTCAACTATTAAATGTCCAATCTGGGCCACAAATGTAGAAGACTGAAGATTGTGAACATCCCTCTCTTCGTGATTTGTTATTTTCTAAACTATTTAAAAGTTCAATCTGTTTCTCTTTTCCATCTTGCCCCCTTTAATTAATACTGTCATATGGCACAGAATGAATGATGTTTTGGTTGGTTAAGGTTATAACTGCAGTGAGCTTTAAGGTGAAAAGGCAGCCCAGACCTGGTTAAGAAACTGAAATTGATTTGTATGTTTTCCAAATGCTTTGAAACTACAATCATAAAAAGTAAAATGTTGACAGAAGAATATTAGCCCTGATTTTGCTTTCTCAATACAGACTAATGTTCATCTGTTTGCTGCCGTTGAGAGATGTAATAGTGGCCAAATTTGATATGATGCGATTAACCCTGAAATTTGGAATGCTGTGCTGGATGGAACTGGAGGCTTGTGGCACTCTCCATATTCCTAAAGGAGCAGGGAACCGGAGTTGAAGAATTTTGCTTATTCGTCCACAATTTGCATTTTCTTAGTTAGTGCAAAACATTGAGGCTCATAAGCATTGGTGTAAGTCTGCAAAATTACTGAAAAGCAAATCCATCAGGAAGGAAAGGGAAAGTTGTGTTTCTGTAAACCATTATTATTGGCAAAATATATTCTTCATGACTCTCTCAGCTCCTTGTCCCATCCATCTCTCTCCTCCACGCTATCTTCTTACCTTAGTTATGTTGAATCCCTGTCTCCTCTTCCCTCCCTTCTCCAGTTCTGCAAATTCATTATCAATCTCATCTCTATGTCCCTCAGCACCCCATTTCCTCTTCTCCTGAATTTTCCCTCTCCCTCTGTGCCACCAACTTCTCTGGCTCTCCTGTGTCCAACCAACCACCCCAAGGGCTCTGAATACTCAATCCACGTTAGTCCATTTTGGCAGGATTGAAAAGTTTGGGAGGAATCAGCAGAGGTTGGGTGCCAGGTGAATGCTTGATTCCAGCCTTAGGTTCTCCCCATGTCAGCGTGGATTTCCTCCGGGTGCTCCGGTTTACTCCCAGAGTCTAAAGATGTGCAGGTCACGTGGATTGGCAATGCTTAATTGTCCATAGTGTCCTGGGATGTGTAGACTTGTTGGCTTAGCCATGGGAAATGCAGGGTTACATGAATAGGGTGAAGGGGGTGGTCTGGCTAGGATGCACTTCAGAGGGGCTGAATGGTTTCTACCTGCACTGTAGGGATGCTATGAATGGCCTGTGGAGGAGCTATGGAACTGGAGTTGGAGTAAGAGTTGCTGAGGGGAGCTGGGATGAACTATGAACAGACAATTTGGAAAAACAAACAAAACAACAGGGGGAGAGGAGCCAAAGGAACTGGGAGATTCTGTGCAGCCACAAAGTAGCAGCTGACAGGTAATCTCAGAAATTTGTGCAAGCCTGAATCAGGTTAGTTGAGGATGTAGGGATAGCAAGTGTGTGGAAGACCTGGTCTGTGGAAACAGCTTAGGAAGTTGAGCAGGGCAAATAGGACTACAATCATAAGAGAATTAACTGCATGGTTTTGTGAAAGAAAAATCATGCTTGACAATTATATTAGAGCCCTTCAGGATGTGACAAATAAGACAGATAAAGGGCTAAAGGGGAATGTGGTATCATTGATTTCTAAAAGACAAACAGGAATTGTCAGAGTCAGCTCTAATCTCTGCAGTCATGTCACATTCAGTCATCAATGGTGGTGGAGAATTAAACACTCATGGAGGAGGAGGTTCCCCAGATATCCCCACCCTCAGTAATGGGGAAGCCCAGTACAAGGCTAATGGATTTGCAACAATCTTCAGCCAGAAGTGTCGGCTGAATGACCTATCTCAGACACCTCCAGAGGTCTGCAGTATGATTGATGTCAGTCTTCAGCCAATTCAATTCTTTACATGTGATACCAAGAAACTGGTGAGTAACAGTGTACCATAAAGGCTATGGGTCTGACGACATTCTGGTTTGTGGCCCATAACTTGCTGTACCTACAGCCAAGCTGTTCCAGTACTGCTACAACACTAGAGGATGGTAAGATCAGTTTTATGAGAGAGACACCAACAGCTCATGTTCAATTCCCATACTGGTTGAGGTCATCCTGAAAGTCCTCTGTTTTCTACCTCTTACCTCACCTGAGGGATAAAACTGGACAAATCTAACCCATCAGGACACTCTCAATCATCAGTACAGTAATTGAAGGGGTTATCAATGAGACAATGAAGCAATTGCTGAGCAAGAAGCTATTCATTGAGTTTCAATTCAGATCTACCAAGGCTGCTCAGCTCCTGACCTCATTGCAATCTTAGTCCAGTCACGGACTATAAAATTTAGAGGTGTGGTGACAGTGGATGCTTTTGAAAGCAAGGCTGCATTTGACTGAGTATGGCATCAAGGATAACATCATGCCACCAGCAAAACTAGATACAGTGGGAATTAGGGACAAAACTCTGCTGGATAAAGTCATATCTGGCACATAGGAAAATGATTGTGGCCATTAGAGTTCAGTTATCTCATCTCCAGGACATCTCTGCAGGACTTCCTCAGGGTAGCATAGGCCCAAACATCTTCAGCTGTTTCATCAATGACCTTCCCTCCATTGTAAGTTCAAAATTGAAGATGTTTGCTGATGAATGCACAATGTTCAGCACCATTCATGGCTCCTCTCAGGAACTGTAACAATCTATGTCCAAATGCAGCAGAACCCAGACAATATCCAGGTTTGGGCTAACAAGTGGCAAGTAACATTAATGCCATACAAGTGCCAGGCAATGATCATCTCCAACAAGCGAGAATCTAAACATTGGCCCTTGACATTCAATGGCATTACCATCATTGAATCTCCCCTTGTGTGTTACCAATGACCAGAAATTGAAATGGACTAGCCATATAAATACTGAGTGCACAAGAACAGGTCAGAGGTTGGGAATCCTGTGGCAAGTAACTCACCTCTTGACCCACCAAAACCTGTCCATTAACAACAAGACACAAAGTCAGGAGTGTGATTTAATACCCAGATGAGTGCAGCTCAAAAAAATACTCAAGAAGCTAGACACCATCCAGGACAAAGCAGCCCCCTTGACTGGCACCACACCCACAAATGTTCATTCTCTTGACTATATGTAGTATAGCACCATCTATGAAATGCATTGCAGAAATTCTCCCAGGCTCCTTTGACAACATTTTTCAAACTCACGAAAACTACCATCTTGAAAGAACAAGGACAGCAGATACATGGGACATCATCATCTGCATGTTCCCCTCCTAGCCACCAGCCATCCTGACTTGGAATTATGTTGCCAATCCTTCACCATCATTGGGCAAAAATCCTCAAATTCCCACCAAACAGTAATGTGGGTGTAGCTACATCAAACGGACTGCAGCAGTTCCAGATGGCAGTTTGTCAGTTTCTCAAGAACAACTAGGGGTGGGCATTAAATGCTGGCCCAATCCACACAGCCACATCAATGAATTCATTTAAAACAGTACATACAAGAAGGTACAACATGAAAGGTCATGGCACAAGATAAGAATTTATGCTCAAGTAAAAGCAAAGTACTGTGGATGCTGGAAATCTTAAAGAAGCACAGAGAATGTCAGAGAAATTCAGCAGATCTGGCAGTATCTATGGAGAATCTGGTATGACCTTTCCTCTGAAGAGTTTATGTTGCTAGGATATGTTTCAGCACAGATAGAGGATTGGCGAACAGGAAACTAAGCGTTGGGATAAATACATAAATATTAGGTTGGCAAACTGTAAGAAATGGATTGTCACAAGGTATGTTATTTATGCTGCATATTCGTGACTTAGATGAAGGGACCAGTTTTGTTATAGCTCAATTTGCTGATAATACACAGCAAGCTGTGAGGTTACAGGGTCTGGAAAGGGATACAGGGAGATGGAATATAATGTGTGAAAATGTGAAGTTGTCCACTTTGGCAAGAATAATAGAAAAGCTGAAAATTAATCAAATGGTGAGAGGTTGCCAAGTGTTGTAGTACAGAGGGATTTGAGTGTTTTGTAACATCAATTGCAAAATGTTTGTTCCAGCAAGTACAAACTTGCAAGTGATTAGGAAGGCCAATAGATGTTGGCTTTTATATCAAGAGGAATGGAGTTTCAAAGTGAAGAAATTGTGCTACAAATTTGTTGGCATTGGTGAGACTCCAGCTAGATTACTGGGCAAAGTTCTCATCTCCTTACTTAAGAAGTGATAAGACCAGCATTGGAAGCAAATCATGAAGGTTTACTGGGCTGATTCCTGGGATGAAAGATTTTCTTATGAAGAAAGATTGAGCAGATTGGGCTCACATGTATTCAGATTTAGCAGAATGAGAGATCTGGATGAGAGTTTGCTCGCTGAGCTGGAAGGTTAGTGTTCAGACGTTTCGTCGCCATTCTAGGTAACATCATCAGTGAGCCTCCGACGAAGCTTACCTAGCATGGTGACGAAACGTCTGAAAACTAACCTTCCAGCTCAGCGAGCAAAGTCTCATCCAGAACCTCAACCTGAGCTACAAATCTTCTCAAAACTCGCTAGAATGAGAGATTGAAGTATGCAAAATTCTGAAGGGGCTGATAGAGTGAAGTGGTGAGATGTTGTTTCCCCTTGTGGAGGCATTGAGAATTAAAGATTACAGTTTTAAAATGAGTGTGTGATTTAAGATGGGAACTGGGACGAATTTTTTTTCTCTCAGTGGGCTGTTAGTCTTGGAAATTCTTTCTCCCAGAGAACAGTGGTGGTTGGGTAATTTAATCAAGACTGAGTTGGACATATTTTGATTGACAAGCGAGTCAACAGTTCTTGGAGTAGTGTGTCAGAGGGATGCAGGCAGGAAAGGGGAGCGAAGAAACAATCACATCGGCTAGGGTCTCTGAACAGCGAAGCAGACTTGGTGGGCTGAGTGGCCTACTCCAGCTTCCATATCTTATAATCTGAAAAGAAGGAGAAGTCAGGGAATCAGAAAAATCAGGAAAAAATATCAGGAAGTTTTGAGGAAGAGACAATGCTTCTCTTACTGGAGGAGCAGAATCTGGCTACTTTTGAAACCGCTGCATGACCATAAAAAGTATTTCAATGTTGATACAGAATTAAAAATTAAGATAAACTGCTTTGAATATTCAAAATGAGTTTTAAAAATTTGCCTGCCATTGAGCTACAAACTGATCTAAATAGTTGTGCTTTGATCAGGAAACATGGTTACATCAACAGTACATCAAATGGGAAGATATTACTACTTGTTCTGACGTGAGGTCCTGGAGGAGAAAGTTGTCACTGTAGATCACAGACACCTTAAGGGTAGATTTTTTTTGTGCAGTCAATACTGAATGCTGACACTTTGTACTTACAGGAAAGTTAAGACATTATGTTCAACATCAGCTTAAAGTGTTGAAAATTATGTCTTTTGTGCAAGAAAGATTACAGAACAATGGCAAGAGAGAATATTGATGAAAGACAGAATTCTTGCACAGATTTGCATCCGTGGCATTGTAATCTTGGCAAAGGAAGATGCTGGAACTGCTGCACAAAGAACAGAAAAGTCTCTCAGGGAGAATAACTGCGTAAAGCCTCTAATTGGGTTCAGGGATCTCAATGTTCTTAGTAATTCAAATGAACGCTTCTCGCAGCCCAGTGCTGAGTCTGCTGTTGAGTGGCTGCACATCCAAGCCCAAGTGTGTTTTGAGGCGAGCACCATGTATAGCACGACGACATTCCTAGATTGCATTTCTTCAAGGGGATGTGCAGCTGTCTGAAATAGTTAAGAGGGAGCTCAGGAGTAGAAAGAAGAAGCAGAACTTATGGAATACATCAGAGCACATCCATTGCCAAACTTGTCCAGTTCAGCACTGGGTACATTGTTGCAAAAGGTGAAGAGAAGAGTGCTCAGTATAAATGTGATTTGAGCAAACTGCCATCATCTTAACGCCATCAGTCAGGTTTGGGGTACTTGGTAACGGTGCCACAAAGTATTCAATAGCCTCACATGAGTGTTCAAGTTTAGTGAATGCATCTTGAAATGCAAACTTCATCTTACAAACAACTTTGTAACTGCTCATTCATCACACATACCTGCTACACACTTTACACATCTACCAACATCCTCGATCCAGTCTGACCCACACTCAAAATTTATTACCTCACCTCACTATAGTATAACTTCCGCAAACTCTCATACTTCCATCTCTTAGCTTGCACATGCTACCAACTACTCAGCTGTGGAAGGCACGTCAGCCCAGATGTTGAACTACAATCACTGAATAGAATGCTATAGCTTTTCCAATTGGTGGTAAAAATGGCAGTCAGGCAGGATGGAGGTATGCCAGAATACCACTACTCTTCCGGCTCCACCAGAATTACTTTAGGCCAGTAATGTCAGTGATTGTACTCTCCATCACACCACCAACAGAGGTATTTACAAAGACCACTTTTACAATGACCACTTGAGGTTCTGATCTCATGCCGCTGATTCCTGTTCAGATATTATTCCAAGGCAGACTGGTCTGTCACCATGTCAGGTGAACTGTGCAGTCAACTTGTGCTTTCTGGGACTGGGGTGTAGTACAGCGGTGGCAGGGGACGGAAGGGTGGGGTTGGTTGTCCCTTGTTCTAAGTAATCTGTGCCTGACCATTTGATTTGGTAATCAGTATACGAGGCTGAAGATGAGAACAAAACCCTCTTGCCCTTGCTGCTGACTTCCTTACACTCTTCTCACCATCACCCTCGCCATTTCTTACCAGTGGCTTGGATTGTTCATTGAGCCTGCATCTCCATTAGGTCTCATTCTGACAGGAGCCCCACTACCTCCACAGTGACTCTCCCATTCAAATGAGCTACCAGCCACTGATAGGTCTGCAGTTGCCGTAGACAGTATTTGACCCCTACCACCTCCCCAGAACACTTGAAGCCTGGGCAAGTCCACTGTTGGCTGCCGAACTGGTAGACCATCCTGTTGGAGACAAAATAGGTCTCTCCCTCACTTTCCAGCCAGTTGGTTGGATTTCTGATGCTTCCAGGAAAAAAAAATACTCTCTTCTTTCATTCAGGACATGGTAGCTCATAAGGGAAGGCAACAGAATGAAGCAGCAGGAAACAGGCATAGCTGCATATCTTAACCTTCATGGAGAAGCAATTCCTTTACTGCATTGATTAGTGTGTCCATGACAAAGCCTGTGACCAGCAGAGTGATTGAATCCATGGAGAGCGGCTGGTATATTTCAGCCCTCTCACCTGTCTTCAGTGTAATTTTCACCTTTTCCTAGCTACTACTAGTTCTGATAAAATGTCACAGGAACTGAAACATTGACTCTGCTTTCTCTCCACAGTTGCTTTTAGATCTGCTGAGCTTCTCCAGCTATTTTTTATTCCATCAGCCTTCCTGCTGCAACCTCTGTGGTAGCTTTCTGTGTTTTTTCACAAGTATCTCCAAGTCCCTTCGTGCTGCAGCTTTCTGCATCTCTTCTCCTTCAAAATAATATTCCGTTGTTTTGTTTTCCCTTCCAAAGTGAACAATTTTTTCCCACATTAGAATCCATTACCTGCCTTTCTCTACTCAGCCTGGCTGTCACCCATGTCCTAGATAATAAAATGTGAGGCTGGATGAACACAGCAGGCCAAGCAGCATCTCAGGAGCACAAAAGCTGACGTTTCGGGCCTAGACCCTTCATCAGAGAGGGGGATGGGGGGAGGGAACTGGAATAAATAGGGAGAGAGGGGGAGGCGGACCGAAGATGGAGAGTAAAGAAGATAGGTGGAGATTTTCCTGCAAACATAGTGGCCAAGAACACTGGATGTGTCCATATCTTCCCACAAAGTGCAGGTGGAGCTTATCACAGATGAGACTTCTGCTGCCATGACTTCCCTTTTGATTAAGCTCATTAAAAGAGACTAATTGCACTGAGGTCCAATTTTTTTTCAATCTACGTATTCTCACTACAGTTATTTTGAATACGCTAATAGATTAATGCAGTTTAATACTATAAAGTAGGAATACTAACCTGACCTTACTCTGGCTGCATTATGATTTAAAGCTAGTTAAAGTCACCCTCTACCAATACTGTTTCACTGAGTTCTGCATTCTCTTCACACCCTGCTTTATACAGAGTTCACAGCCTTAAACTAGCACTGCTTTATACTAGATTTGTTGCTCTTGTATTACTTTGTTCTATCCTGATTCACCACACTCCTCTCAAATTGCTTTACATTATGTATACTGTTCTCATGTCATGCTGCTTTATATCAAGTTCACCACTTTCCTCTTGCACTGCTACATATTGAGTGTATATACACTTTTGGTACTGAACAGCATATATACTCCGGAAATCACGGGTGCTGCGGACCCAATAATACAGCCTCAGATTTATAATAACCATGATTCAATCAAATTTTGAAGAGTGTTGCAGATTCAAATTTTGGAATGCACTGAGGCCAGATTTTATCTTTCAGGCTGTGAGGACACCATAGTGACCAATGCTGAAATATTGAGCAAGACCTGAGTATTTAATAGATCGGGCGGCACGGTGGATCAGTGGTTAGCTCTGCTGCTTCACAGTACTAGGGACCTGGTTCAATTCGACCCTCAGTTGACTGTCTACGTGGAGTTTGCATATTGTCCCCGTGTCTGTGTGGTTTTCCTCCAGGTGCTCTGGCTTACTCACACAGTCCAAAGGTGTGCAGGTTAAGTGGATTGGCCATGTTAAATTGCCAGTAGTGTTCAGGGATGTGTAGATTAGGTAGGGGATGAGTCTGGGTAGGATGCTCTGAGGGTCAGTGTGGACTTGTTGGGCCAAAGGGCCTGCTTCCACACTGTTGGAATACTAAGAATGTGCTGAGATAAAAGACATCCTCAGCTTTTGATGAAATGGACCAGGGCATAAGAAGACTACACGCAAGGGCAAAGCTGGGGAATGGAACATACAACTGAATTCTGTTTACACGGGATGCAGCAGTCACTCATTTTCCATTTTGCATTATTGATCAATGCCTTGATGCCACACATTTCAAAATTTTCACTGTTGTGTTAAAAATGTTAAACATGCAGCTTGTCAGACAAGATTAATTAGATTTACTTCTGAATTGGTATAACTCGTATTGTTCCTTGGAGGAAAATAATTATTGGTTTTATGCTGGGCTCTCCCGTTCTCTCTTGACTTGTGTGTAGTGGAGAAAGGCAATTATCATAAGCAGGCTCTTGAAGTTTAACCAATATTTTGTGACTTTTCTGTGATATGATTGAGTTAGTAGCCCAGAAATCCTACAATTGTTTTACGATTTTAGTTTGTGAGATACCCACTGCTTCATGTTCATTTTTATGGTGACACCACGTTGCCTGTGAGTTTTGAAAAAATCTCATATTAATATTGCATTTTATCAATGACACCTGTCTCTGTTCATTGAAAACCATCAACTTAGTTCAATGCTCCTTTTCTTCTCGCATTAGTTATTGTTTTAGTCATTTTTTTCAACTTTTCATCCAAATTGCAGTTAATAGTTACTTCAAATTAATCTTCCAAGATATCCAATATTTCTTTGCAATATGCATTGAAATCTGATCTTGATTGATGGCAATGAAGGACTTAATTTTTCTAATCCTGTAGTGAAAGGCTTGGAGTTTCTGGGGCTCTTCAGGTCAAGGCGGGGGGTTGGCAGATGGGCAGCATGTTGTTAGGTTGGTGGCGAAATGTCAGAATGAATCCCATATTTCTTCACACTTCTACCCAAACTTCCTAGGTGTGATTAGGTAAATGGGAAGGAGATTGAAAAAAAATTTAGACCAGTTAGCTTAATATCTATCATTGGCAAAATAATAGAATGTATTGTAAAGGATGTAAAACCAGATCAATTCGAAATACATAGTATGATCAAGCCAAATCAATATGGTATCATGAACAGGAAATCATGTCAAACAAACTTACTCGAATTCTTTGAGGAAACAAGCAGGATAGATAAAGGGAAGCAGTGGCTGTAATTTTTTTTGGATTTTTAGGAGGCATTTGAAAAGGTTACACAATTAGACAACTTCATAACAGCCCATGTTGTTGGAGGTAATATATTAACATAGATAGAGGGTTGGCTAACTAATAGAAGACAGAGAATTGAGATAAGGGGGTATTTTCAGGATGGGAACCCATAACTGTTGGAGAGTCAAATGCATTGTCACACCTGTCCTGTGACCCATCTAAGTTTATTAGACTGTATAATTTAAAATATCCGCCATCACACCAGTGTTCAGTGCGGAGATGGACAGATTTTTAATGATTAGGGGAATCACGAGTTCTGGCAAGAAGGTAGTAAACTGGAGTTCAGGATTATTAGATCAACCATGATCTAATTGAATCGAGGAGCATGCCTGAGGGAATGAATGGTCGAGTTCTGCTTCCACTTCTTAAGAGATCTTGACTGTGCATGCTGGTGCTAAGAAGCAATTGCAATTATTAATCGTATGGTGGAAAAAGATTTTGCAGCAGTTTTACCATTTCCCATGGAAACAGGGGACCCACACAGTGCCTACTTCTCAAAGGAGGCAAAATCTCAACAGCAAACGCTTGCTGAAATGTCCAGTCATTAAAACTTACTGTAGTACAATCAGGGCAGGCTCAGATCTCAGCAACGAGAGCTGAATCTGAAATTAAGTCAGCCAGCTAGGCCTCATAGAATATGAGTTCCCCGATTGGGGATGTTAATCTGGTCTAATCAAGGAGACCTGACTGACATAAATAGGAGTGTCAGAAATGCTGACACTCTGGTACCTGACACAAAATGAGGCAATACTAGAGTCAAAGGCTGTTCATGTGTAAATAAAGGGTGCCTTGGAGACAGATACTGACCTCTGTGGAGTTATTTTACAGCCATTATGCCATCAAGGCTCTGAGGTCAAATAGTGCTCTGCTCTCAGAGATTGCCTCCTCCAGCTCGACCAACAGCAGGATAAAGAGTGCATTCACCAAATGGAAAAGGGGAGCAGTCGGCTGAGATGCCCCAGCAGCATGAATCTGAAATGGAACAGAGGTGAGGAGAGCAGTTTCCTCCATGGGCATGATGACAGGACACAGCATTTCCCTAGTCTCTCCCAACTTAGCTATTTGGAATCTATTCCTCCTATAAGAAGAGAAATATACAGAGTCACACTTGCCCTGTGACCCATCACAGTTGGTTACTCTGTGTCTCTGAAAAAATCCACCGTCATGCCACTCAGAGGCTTGTGCTAAGTGCCTGTTCACTATTTTCACTACGGTAAGCATTCTGTGATTATCCGAACACTGGTCCTTAGTCATTCACTATGCATAGCTTAGCCACCTTGTTTTGCATTTCACAGGAGCACCGAGAAAGTCATGAAAGACCTTGCCATTGTGCATTGCCACTCACCATGGCAGAGCTCACAAGACCAATGAGTCACTTCTGGAACTGCACCCCATGCTTAAGCAAACTTCCTGAGGCTTCTGGCTTGTTCAGCTACTTTCAACAGGGACAGATACTCACTCCATTCCTTCAATATCTGCAGAAATACGGAATTGATTGAAACATTGAGTTTCCTTTCACTGCAGTTATTGCTGCACAGGCTGGTGCATGTTATTTCTTTTCCTCTGCCTTCTACTTATGCAGCCTGTATGAAGGTTGAAGTCTGGCTTTTAAGCATGATGCAGGGAAACGACTAGATGGCTATCTGAGATGTGTCGTACATTAGGTGGGTTATAAGGGGATGGGTGTGGGTGCGATGCTCTGAGGGTTGGTGTGGACTTGTTGGGCCGAAGGGCCTGTTTCCACACTGTAGGGATTCTATAAATATATATTATTGGCTGGAAGCAGGAAGCAGCAGGATTCTAACTGGCTAAATATTGGAAGACTGCCAATGAAGTTTTGCCATCTTGCTGTGAATGTCCCTCGTATTGGGATGTTGACTCATTTGTTAGATTAAAGTATCCATTGACTATGACTGTAAGGATCCCGATGTAAATGGAAGTCAGTAATCAATTTCATTGATCAATTACACGGAGTGTAACCAACAAGCTCAGAGCCAGATGTTCCAACATTTTCTCTTAAAATGCAACTAAGGCCTAAAATAAAGTATTTCAATTGGTCTGAAATGTTTCTGATTGTTCAGCAACCGACACAAGTCAGTATTTTATTTTCTTTGTAGTTGGCAAATTTACAATATATTAGTATTGCAAAGATGTTGGCATTTTCAGCAAGAAGCATCTTGATTCAATATCCTTTCCACCCCTGGATTTTCTAGATTACTTAGTTACTCCATACGTGAAAGCAAAGAATATTTTAGCTTTCTAGGCAAATATTTAAATTCTGTATATTTGAAATCCCACTAACAAAACAAAACCATAAATCAAAAAATCTTCTTTCTGAAGTCAAAATCTTATCCAAATGCAACAAGTCTCGATGAAATACAGACCTAGGCTGAGAAGTGACAAGGAACATTCACACCACACAAGTTCTAGGCAATAAGCATCTCAAAAAGAAAAAGTCCAATTATCGCCCCATAACATTCAATAGCTTTACCATTGTTGAATCCTGCACCATTAATATGCTGGGAGTCATCACTGAAGCTGAACTATATCAGCCTGCACCATTAATATGCTGGGAGTCATCACTGAAGCTGAACTATATCAGCCATGTAAACATCGTGGCTAAAGGAGCAGGACAGAAGCTTGGAAACCTGTGGTGAGTATCTCACTCCTTGACTTCTCAAACTTTGTCCACAAGGCACAAGTCAGGATGGTGATGGATACAGTTTCAGTTTATTAAGCATCTCCTATTTTAAAAATTCACTATTGTCAACCATGCATTCAACCAACAACAGCCTAAGCTGTAAAGTTCTGTCCCTTTATATAGTAGTGTCTCTACTGCATTTTTTCATGAAAACTTTGTTCAAATGTTTGTTACCTGCCCATTTATCATTTGCCTTTATATTCCCTTGTGTGGCTCAGTATCAAATATGTCCAGAGCTTAACCTTCAAATGTTTTAACAGGTGATACATGCAAGTTGTTGTTGTAATATATCTAATTATTTTGAGAGGTTGAAAAGTGACAAAAAAATGCTGTGCACATTACCTTAAGCAAATTACTGCAATTTGGGTTCAACGTTAAACATGGACCGTATTATTGTGTATAGTGCAAACATGAAACACATGAAAGTTTTGGTTCATAAAAGTGCTGCAAAGTTATATAAATTAGTGTTGTGTCTCCTGTATTTATGATTCAAAAACATTCACAACTGAAATTTCTAATTCAATTCTATGAGCAACAAAAAGAAGTCAGTAATTAATCTATTATCCTTCATTTTGGTTCATGCTCAGGCCTGAAATAGGTAAGAAACCAGACAAACTGGTTCTTCAGGAAAAGATACCTAACCAAATACAACATTCCTTTTAGGTCAAGGTATTGTTACAAATACAGGGTACATTAGTCCTATTTTTCAGAGCACAATATTTAATTTTGGAATTTAAATGTAAGATAAATAGAAAGGCGTGGTTAAGACACTGATATGCATTTGACTTAAATACAAATCAAACAAGGTTTATGTTGATTACATCTAAAGAATAATCTGTGTTTACTTTACAAGGTCAAAATTAGAAGTGTAAAATGTTATCAAGGAATGATCCAATCTGAACATCTTGGTACAGCCTGTACACTATAGTTTCAACAAAGCAAGTTAATGGCTTGCAATTCTGGGAAAGAGACTGGTAAAACTCCATTTGAGGAATTTGAGGAATAAATTGTTCACATGAATCACAAGTAAAAATAATTCATTTACATTTCAATAAAAGCAAAATGCTATGGATGCTGAAAATCTGAAAAGAGAAACAGAAGCTACTAAAGA
Source organism: Stegostoma tigrinum (assembly GCF_030684315.1). Lineage (NCBI taxonomy): Eukaryota > Metazoa > Chordata > Chondrichthyes > Orectolobiformes > Stegostomatidae > Stegostoma > Stegostoma tigrinum. The sequence continues at coordinate 105,927,981 of NC_081358.1, read as the reverse complement.
AACTCAACTGGTCTGACACATCTTTGGAGAGACAATAACGTTAATGTTGTGAGTTTGATATCACTGGAAGTGTCAACTTTGCTTTTTCTCTCCACAGATGCTACCAAACCTGCTCAGTTTCTTCAGAATTTTCTGTTTTCATTTCTAATTCACAAATTTGGTCCGAATATCTCAAGAACAACACATGGTCATTGAGATGGACTCTGAGTTAGAAACTTCCATTGCATAATTTATCTGGGTGTTTCTCACAAAATCTTAAAATCCCTACAGGGTGGAATGGGCAATTTGGCCCACTGAGTCCACACTGACCCTCAAAAGAGCACCCAACCCAACCCTACCGCAACCCTGCATTTCTCATGGCTAACCCACTTAACCTACATATCCCTGGACACTAAGGCAATTTAGCATGGCCAATCCACTTAGCCTGCACATCTTTAGACTGTGGGAGCAAACTGGAGCACCCGGAAGGAAACCCCCACCGACACAGGGAGAATACTCCAACTCCCCAGGGACAGTCAAGCATGGAATTGAACCTGGGCCCCTGCCGCTGTGAGGCAGCAGCGCTAAATGCTGCTGATAGAAGTCAGTTGTTGTTTTGGTCTTGGGTAGGCGGGAGCTCAGTGACTTAGGGAGCAAAATGAAATAAATGTTAGTTGGATATACACTCCAAGCAGAGAAAATGTAACCCATAACGGTTCATCATATGTCGAAGGGAACTAGTTTGTATTTTGTGAAGGGGGACAGAAGCTAGAAGAGCTCCCTTGTTTGAATCTATAGGAAGAAACATATAATTGATTGGTTAATGTGAAAAGAGCTGTACAGAAATGGTGGGAGCAGCCTAGGGAAAAAGTAAAAACTTGATATAATGCCCAAGTTCGAGAAAACAAACTAAAAAGCGCGTAATTGTGAGGTTCTCGAAGAAAAATTGGAGGATCAGTTAGCCAAAAGCTAAAGAAATGATCCCTGTGAAATTTCATACTTTGGAACATTGCATACTGAGCAGAAACTAAAGTGGATTTTGGAGAATCATGGTATATATTTAGGAAAGCAAGAGGACCTTCAAAGTTTTCTAAGTTGTGAGATATTGAGGGTAAGGGAGGGACGGAGTAAAAGGTAGAACTGAGTTTATAGATTATAGATCGTAGAATCATAGACCATAGAATCCTTAAAACGTGGAAACAGGCCCTTCAGCCCAACAAATCCATCTCGACCCTCAGATCATCCCACCCAGACCCATCCCTCATAATCCACCTAATCTACACATCCCTGAATACTATTGGCAATTTAGCATGGCCAATCCATTTACCCTGCACATCTCTGAACTGTGAGAGGAAACTGGAGCACCCGGAGGAAACCTATGCAGGCATGGGGACAATGCGCAAACTCCACACAGACAGTTGCCTGAGGGTGAAAATAGCATTTGATTTCATAAGTTATAGTGTTAAGTTAGCAGCATACTTTAGTTGTTTTACATATTCAATAAAGTTTGCTTTGTATAAAATTGCAAAATCTTGTGGAGTAATTTATTTAGGCTAATTGGGTATTCAAAATCTTTTAAAACTTTAATGGTACCAACTGGGACTGTAATAGAATGCATTCAGTCTTACCCCTTGCACCCTTCTCATTGACAATTTCACAATTTTTTTTAAAGCATCTCCTGTCAAAGCACTTGAGCTGCATGTCGGTGCCATTTATGTTAGCATTTGTGTTCATACTGCACCGGACCTGGAGTTGGGGTAATTACGCCTGTCCTGGAATCGAAAGTAGTGTACCGGTCATTGTTGCTTCTATCTCACCATCCTGTGGGTTACCCCACCCACTGCTTGCAACCCTCCCCATCCCCATTGTTGCACTGACTGTATGCTGGCTGTCCCACTTCTTGGAAACATTGAACATAGCAACAGGAGTACACAATTTCACCTCTCAAGCCTCACCCCCTGTGCAATATGATCATGGCTGATCATCCAACTCAGTAACCTGTTCCTGCTTTCTGCCCACACCCTTTAGTCTTCGGAACTATATCTGACTTTTTCTTGCATTTAACGTTTTGGTCTCAACTGCTTTCTGTGGTAGATAATTCCACAGGCTTTGCCGCTCCCTGGATAATGACACTTTTCCTCATCTCAGGTCCAAATTACTTTCCCCTGATCCTGAGGCTGAAACCCTTGCTTCTGGATTACCCAGTCCACAGGAATATCCTACCCACAGCTACCCTGCCCAGTCCTGTTAGAATTTTATAGGTTTCTATGATATTTCCCCTCGTTCTTCTGTACTCCAGTGAATGTACTCTGAAATTATTCAGTCTGTCCTTATACATCAGTCCTGCATCATAGGAATTGGTCTGGTAAACAATTGTTGCACTCCTTTAGTGGCCAGAACATTCTTCCTTAGGTGCAGAGACCAAAATTGCACTCAGCAACCAGACGTGGTCTCACCAAGGCCTTGTACAATTACAGGAAGATTATAATTACAATCACAAGATGACATCCCTACCCCTTGTTGCTCCCTTGCCATCCAGCCCCGCAATCACGTGCAAATACCCCTTGCTGCTGCTCAGCCTCTCACTGCTCCCCCTACTGTCTCAAAAACTGCAACTGCGAGAGCTGGAAAACCCTGCAGCCCACACCACCACCCCCATCCCCTCCAGTTGCATGGCAACAAACATCTCTACAAAAGTTAGCTACGTATTCAATTCAGATTTCTCGTTGTTCAATGCAATCGGTTAGATTTATATTTTACTGCCATGTGTACTTGAGTACAGGAAGACAGGCATGCAGTGAAAAGTGAACACAGTCGCCATTCTCCAGTGCCATCTTGGGATATAAATGACAGGATTTAAAACAGGAACAGAAATAAAAGGAACAACCAAAAGAAAAGGAAGCATCCTGCCTCTGACATGCGTCCTCACTGTCAGGAAGACAGAGCTATCAAGTCCATTCCTCAGTCTGTGAACATTCAGGTACCCTGAGGCACACATGCCACATCAGCTGGAATCAGGTACCATGGCCTGGAGCCGCACTGTAGCTACTGGAACCATGTCCCCATTTTTTGTTGCCATCTTGCCTCCACCGATGTTGTCTGTGCTGGACAAATCTCAGCAACGCAGCTGCCACTGAAGCAGCCAGGTCCCGAACTGGGCTCAAACTCGACGCTGGGCCGACCACACTGCAGCAACCAGTGCCGCGTTTTGGCCTACGTTGCTGCCGCTGCCGCCGCCACCTGCTGGGACTGCCATTTCAACCAAGAAATCCGTCGCTGCTGACCAGCCTCACCCCGCCACCCCCAACTGTTGACATTCTGTGAAGGGGACCGCTCTTGCTGCTTCTGACACTCCAGAAAGGGGGACCTTTCCCACTGGAAAAGGAAAGAAAGAGAACAGAAGTCAAAAGAAGATGGGCAGAGGGAGATGGGCAAGCCCTGAGCTCAGGACCTGGGCCCGAATGACACTGAGATAATAAAGTGTGGAGCTGGATGAACACAGCAGGCCAAGCAGCATCTCAGGAGCACAAAAGCTGACGTTGATGAAGGATCTAGGCCCGAAACGTCAGCTTTTGTGCTCCTGAGATGCTGCTTGGCCTGCTGTGTTCATCCAGCTCCACACTTTGTTATCTTGGATTCTCCAGCATCTGCAGTTCCTATTATCTCAAATGACACTGCTCTGCTGCAGCCATCTCAGAATTATCTTGGTTTGTCATCTCTTTACGTTTTCTTCAATGCTGGCCAATTTGTGGTACTATTAGAATTTTGTAGCAATGAAGAGAGATAATTAGTAATTGTCATCAGGAATTGACAGTTTCCTCTCATACTGCAACTCTGAATATGTCTTCAGTTGGCCAATCTTTCCTTCCAGCTGTCTCAAGTTGACGAGGGAACAATTAGTCATTTATAAGTTCAGGTAATAGCGTTTGATCAGTCAACTCTTGTTCTGCCCATGAGTTGACAGTATTTATACTATTTCAATTCTGAACGTGCTAGACTTGTTTTCTCGCCAATGATTTAGCTAATGACAATTCTCACAATACCTCGATGCAACCATGTATAGTGTCAATCCTTATGCAGTTTTAAAGACTAGCCAACAACAGTATTTATAAAACCGATATTGGGGGCCCTCTTGTAGCACGGTGGTAGTGTCCCTAAACCTGGACTGGGACGCTTGGGTTCCGGTCATAAACAGGTTGATTAGAAAAATAAGTTCAATAAATAAAACTTTATTATTTTTGTCTTCTCGTTTGGCCTACTCAGTATCAATGATTTTACAGTTGTAATTCAGCTGGAAAAGAGTGCCCCATTGAACAGCCACCCATCTAGATCTCAAAGGAAGCATTCCATTGTTAAATTTAGAATTTTGCACTTTCTTGAGACCCTATAGTCTGTGCACTTGATTCTATTCTGTTTTGGCAGTTAATGTGACATATCTGGAAGAAGAATATACACCTGATAGTTTGACTGTGTTTGCACAGTTGCTGGTTGACCTGTGTGTTTCCAAACTTTGTTTTGTTTTTTATTTAAGTATTCCAATTTTTCTCAGTAAAAGAGGGAGAATTCAATTTTTTTGTAGTAAAACAGAGAACTAACATTTGAACAGTGCATGATTTCAGTACAGTCAGAGTACATACCCAGGTGGATAAGGTTGTGAAGAAAGCATATGGTGTTTTGGCTTTCAATAACAGTGGGGATCGAGTTTAAGAGCCGCGAGGTTATGCTGCAGCTCTACAAAACCCTGGTGAGACCACACTTGGAATATTGTGTCCAGTTCTGGTCGCCCTATTATAGGAAAGATGTGGAGGCTTTGGTGAGGGTGCAAAGGAGGTTTACCAGGATGCTGCCTGGACTGGAAGGCTTGTCTTATGAGGAGAGGTTCACTGAGCTCGGACATTTCTCTCTGGAGAGGAGGAGGAAGGGAGGTGACCTGATCGAGGTGTACAAGGTAATGAGAGGCACTGATAAGAGTCGATAGCCAGAGACTTTTCCCCAGGGCAGGATTGACTGCCACGAGGGGCCATAGTTTTAAGGTGTTAGGAGGAAGGTATAGAGGAGACGTCAGAGGGAGGTTCTTCACCCAGAGAGTTGTGAGCGCATGGAATAGTTTGCCAGTGGTAGTCGTGGAAGCGGAGTCATTAGTGACATTTAAGCGACTGCTGGACATGCACATGGACAGCAGTGAATTGAGGGGAATGTAAATTAGGTTATTTTTGGATTAGGATTATTCCACGGCACAACATCGTGGGCCGAAGCGCCTGTACTGTGCTGTACTTTTCTATGTTCTATACTGCATTTTAGAGCCAGTATATGACAGAATCAATTATGGCTCTGAGCAATGTGGGCTGTGTGTGGCAGAACCAGAAGAAAAGTTTGACAAGGCCTATCTCAACATCAAAATCATCTCACTCCATCTTTTATACTTTTTACAATTGACATAGTGAGATTCTCAAATAGGCAGTTGTGAGGTGTGTCAATTGATGGGGATTAAGACTTGCTAAACACCTCGTTAATGTCACAACTCCCTTCTTTAACATTCAGATACCAAACTCACCAAACAAGCTCAATGTCAGGAAAACCCAGCCATGAAATCAGAGCATGGCTGATCCAGCTCTGAATAACCTCCATAATGCCTGCAACCAAGCTCCAGTCCACATCATGATCAATGGGCACTAGTTGCATGCACTCCTCCTCCACGGACATTGGCATCCTGCATTTTACAACCCATCATGACTATCATGCCACCTCTCCGATGAACTGGCAATGTGTTCTGGAAGATCAGACTTGCGCATCAACAACTTACATTGATAGGCAACAGCGGGGACCATTTGTGCACAGAGACAGGCATTCAGCTCACAGACTGGACTGTGCTGCATCTCAGGGTTACTCGCTTGCTCTATTGGCACTCGCTAACATACCACCATCTACCTACATGCTCACAGCATTCCTGCCAATTCGAGACAATAACAGGCAGTTTACTTCTCCAATCTAGGGGCAGACATGGAGTCATACGATCATACAGCTTGGAACAGACCCTTTGGTCCAATCAGTCCATGCTGTACATAACCCCAAACTAAGCTAGCCTCAACTGCCTGCTCCAAGCTTATATCGCTCCAAACTCTTCCTATTCGTGTACATATCTAAATGATTTTTACATGTTATAACTGTACCCACACCTACAACTTCCTCAGGAAGTTCATTCCACACGAGAACCAACCTCTGTGACAAATTTTGCCCCTCATGTCTTTGTTTAAATGTCTCTCCTGTCACCTTAAAAATATGCCCCATAGACTTGAAATCCCCCACCGAGGAAAAAGACATTTCCCATTAACCCCATCTCTATCCCTTTTGATTTTATAAATCTCCATAAAGCCAATTCTAAACTTCTATACTCTAGTGTAGAAAGTCCCTGCCTACCTGGCCTTGCTTTATAACTCATCTTGCTGTATGGTCGACTTCAAACCTTTGCCATGTGCCAGCAGCTTACATGGCAACCCAGTGGTGGTGGTGGTCGTGGGGGTGGGGAGCCAACGAAAACTTAATAAACAATTATACTTGAAAATGAATGTAAATCAAATGCAGCCTCTCAAACTAATCAAGGAAATGGCCTATGGTTGCGTGTCCAGATGAGGTGATTCTCAGCCAGGCGGTCTGTGTCTTTGAAATCAACTGAGTGGATCATGGTTACTCTGCTGACTCGCTGGTGCTAAGTCTGAGAGTTGGGATAATACTCTGAAAACCTCAACGCAACTCTGACTAAGGCAAATACGTATAAGTTCACTAATGTCCTTTAAGGAAGGAAACTGCCATCCTTACCTGGTCTGGCCTACACATGTCTCCAGACCCACAGCAATGTGATTGGCTGTTAACCACCTTCTGGGCAATTAGGGATGGGCAATAAATACAACCCTAGCCAGTGATGCCCTCATCCTGTGAATGAATGAAGGAGCAGAAATAGACCACATTCCACCATTTAATACAATGATAGTTGATTTCAACCTTCAACACCACCTTGTTGCCTGTTTCATACATTCCTTGATCTCCTGAGACACCAAAAATCTGTCTAATCCAGACTTAAATATACTCAATGATGAAGCATCCACAAATCCAGCACTGATACTGAATATGTATGCGCCAGGATTTGCCATGTCCCTAGCTGAGCTGTTCCAGCATAGCTGCAACACCAGTTAGCACAGTCGGGTGGGTGACTAGCTTGGATTGCATGCCAATGGTGTGGGTTCAATTCTTGTATCATCTGACATCACCATGAAAGATTTGCCTTCACTACCTCACCCTTTGCCTGAGGTATGGTGACCCTCAGGTTAAATGCACCATCAATCATGTCTCTGGGAGCTATGATAACTTTATTTAATTCTTTTTAAATACACTGTAACATTTAAAAGCGTAAAGAAATTTGAGCGCTCTTATATAATACAAAGAATTGAATAAGTCAATATGCTGATGCAGCAAGCTAAAAAGCTTTCAAAAATTGAACAGAATTTTGATGAGATCATTGCTGAACTATTGTGTCATGAAGGCTCACGAAATTCAACCCTGGGAGGAGTATTTTTGTTTTTATCTTTCATTGGAAGTGGATATCACTGGCTAATATATCACATTATTTGCCCATCCCTAATTGGCCTTGAAAAGGTAGTGGTGAGCTGTCTTCCTGATCTGCTGCAGTCCCTTTTGTGGCAGTAGACCAATTGTTAGGGAGGGAGTTCCATGATATTGACCCAGTGACACTAAAGGAATTGCAATATATTTCCTAGTCAGGATAGTCAACATTGGAAGGGATCTTGAACATATTGGTGTTTCCATGTATCTGTAGCCTTTGTCCTTCTGGACAGTATTCTGTGTAGGATTGCAAACTACTCTCTAAGGAGCTCTGAAGAATTTCTGAAGTGGGGGTGCATAGAGGGCAAACATTGCTGCTGATGAACATTGGTGGTGGAGGGAATGGAACTTGTTGATGTGGCGCCAATCAAAGATGGGTGCTTAGTCCTGGGTGGTGACAAGCTTCCTGAGTGCTGTTGGAGCAAAATCCATGCAGAGTATTCCATTATACTCCTGACGTGTGCCTTGTAGATGGAGCACAGGCTTTGAGTTGAAATGATGTCAGGAACTGAGTGGCCCTGATGGAAGTTGATCTGAGTCTTCGGGAGGAGGTTATTGCTATGTAAGTGCTACTTAATAGTGCTGTTAAGACACCTTCAATTACTCTACAGTTACCACATTTTAAAAGACTTTTGAAGAGGTATATGAATAGCAAAGATTTAGAGGACTACAGGCCAAATGCAGGCAAGCAGGACTAGATTATAAAATGTGAGGCTGGATGAACACAGCAGGCCCAGCAGCACCTCAGGAGCACAAAAGCTGACGTTTCGGGCCTAGACCCTTCATCAGAGAGGGGGATGGGGTGAGGGTTCTGGAATAAATAGGGAGAGAGGGGGAGGCGGACCGAAGATGGAGAGAAAAGAAGATAGGTGGAGAGAGTATAGGTGGAGAGGTAGGGAGGGGATAGGTCAGTCCAGGGAAAACGGACAGGTCAAGGAGGTGGGATGAGGTTAGTAGGTAGATGGGGGTGCGGCTTGGGGTGGGAGGAAGGGATGGGTGAGAGGAAGAACAGGTTAGGGAGGCAGAGACAGGTTGGACTGGTTTTGGGATGCAGTGGGTGGAGGGGAAGAGCTCTTCCCGTCTACCTACTGCATCCCAAAACCAGTCCAACCTGTCTCTGCCTCCCTAACCTGTTCTTCCTCTCACCCATCCCTTCCTCCCACCCCAAGCCGCACCCCCATCTACCTACTAACCTCATCCCACCTCCTTGACCTGTCCGTCTTCCCTTGACTGACCTATCCCCTCCCTACCTATACTCTCTCCACCTATCTTCTTTTCTCTCCATCTTCGGTCCGCCTCCCCCTCTCTCCCTATTTATTCCAGTTCCCTCTCCCCATCCCCCTCTCTGATGAAGGGTCTAGGCCCGAAACGTCAGCTTTTGTGCTCCTGAGGTGCTGCTGGGCCTGCTGTGTTCATCCAGCTTCACATTTTATTGTCTTGGATTCTCCAGCATCTGCAGTTCCCATTATCTCTGAAGCAGGACTAGATTAACTTGTGCAATTTGGTCGGCATGTAAAATTAGACCAAATGATCTGTTTCTGTGCTGTATGACTCTACCAAGATTAGCCTGATGGGGTGGTAGTTGGCCAAGTTGTATTTGTGCTGTTTTTGTGTACAAGACAAATATGGGCAATGTTATACATTATTGGGTAAATTTAATCTGATGGTCATCATACCTCAGGGGAAGGGTGAGGTTGTGAAAGCAGGACTTCATAGTGACCTTAGCTGGTAAAGGAACTGAACCTAAAGTGCTGACATCACACTGCATCTCAGACCAATTGTCCAGTCAACTAAGTTAACTGGCACCTACTTACAAGCATCACATCTGTTACACAATATTCTGCTATTTTTATTCTTACAAGCAGAGTGAATAACTTCACACTTCTCTGCATACTCCAGCAGGCGTATGATGGAGTTCTCCCCATTTCCTCGTATGAGTGCAATTTCAAGAACACTCAAGAAACTCGACATTGTGCGGAACAAAGCGGCTGCTTGATTGGCACCACATCCACAAGCTCCCATTGCCTCCACCATCAACACCAAGAAGCAGCAGTATGTGTTGGAGATGTTCACCAAGGTCCCTGCGTTCCAAACCTATCTGGAAGAACAAGGACAACAGACACATGGGAACATCATCGCTCAAGTTCCCCATGAAGCCATACATCATCATGTTTAGGAACGTATGCTACTGGGTCAACATACTGGAACTCCGTCCCTCATGGCATTGTGCTGTACCTACAGCCCATGGACTCCGGAGGACCGAGTCGGGAGCTCACCACCTTGTGCTCAACGGCAACGACATGCGAGCATCAAACGCCGACCCCAAAGGAGCCCACATTCCTCGAGTCAGTAAAACAAATAAAAACAGAACACTCTTTCCCTCTGTGTGGACGGCCGAACGCAGGACGGGTGCAGTTGCTAAGCTCTTGCTCTATGTGTATTATTCGGAGGAACGCCGGCACACTGCGTGCGGTCGGTCAGGGAGCAGAGCCACCGAGGAGTCGCAGGCAGAGGGCAGGAGAAGCAGAGAACTCCGGGTGTTGATGCAGTTGGCCCCCTCTCTCCTTCACTTTCCTCATTATTTTGGATGCCGTGTTTTAGTTGTTGCTGTGACTGACGTGACGTCAGCAGCCCAGAAGAGATTTCCTTCACAACCGATCTCCAGCACCCAGAGAGACAGAGCCTGGCTATTGGTAACAGAGAGGGAGAGAGACTGATTCTGAGGAAGGCAACATGGGAAACATTCTGTATTCTGGAAAGAAACAAAAAAAGATGAACACGGCAACAGAAACATTGTCCAACTAAGAGTGAAATAATAAAAGGAGAGCAAATCTTTCCTTTGGAAGGGACGACAAGAAAAAAAAAGCATCCCGCAGATCTCTGGAAACAGGTAGGAGGCAATGATTGTGATTTTCCACTGGTACAGTAGAGATTTCTCCCACGTGTTCACAGGGAAAATTGTATCAATGTCATTACATAAGTTGACACAATTCGGAGAAGATCGACGGATGAGTGAAGTTTGCAAAATGCGAGGTGTCGTATCACCTGAAGGATAATTTGGGAAACATTGTAATGGTTTTGCGGGAGCAAGCATGTATTGTAGAGTAATGTGGGGGCTGGCTGTGTTTGCAGTCGGTGGCGTTGTTTGACTGCGCGTTGCAACATTACACCGGGAGCAACTGGAGGCGACAATGTAGGCGACTTACAGTGTGTCAGACAACAGAACGGATAAACAGCAAGGTTGTACAATACTACACAGCTAATCGACTTTTAAGCGTTTTAACCCATCAATGTGTGTCACTTTGCTGTTCCATAGATACCAGGCAATCCTAAAGCTCAGTCGTGGTAAAAACAAGTCGTTTGAGTAAAGTCATATTTTATTCCCTAGTACGTGTCTTTTATGTAAAGTTATACATTGAACGCATCTTGGCAGTGTGAGTTATTAATTTTTTTAACCTGGCTTGAGACTGTTAAGTTAAAATGTAGAGGGACCCAGTGAGCTTTCGACAGAGAAAAAAAAAGGTTGGTTAGATATCATCGTCTCGTTGTGTGATTGCTTTAGATTTTTTCTTCTGTATTACCTGGTATTGTTATTCCATCGTAGCTTGTCCATTGATGTTGAAGCCTGATTTAGAAAGAAAAAGAAGTTCCATTTACATTGAAATGCATCACAGCGTCAGGAGTGATGCCTATGATATCATTCAGACCACGTACCGTGCATCAAATCGTGCCTTTAAGATTTGCGTAGCCCGTTTCGATCTTATCTGCCTCACGCATAGTACACTGCCCTGTGATTGTTGAACGAAATACGTGTTGACCATTATCTTGTCAGTTTGTGCCTGTGTTTATATGTGTACAAAAATGCATGTCTATTAGTTTATATATCAATACGTAGAGAGAGTGTTCAGATATCTAATGTCTGTGTACATGTGTATGCATATATGCTTATGTGCATTTATAAGTATTTATGTCACAACATCTATATACACAGGACAAATGTGTGTATGTGCATATTCGTCTGTGGACACATGGGTTTGTGACTAAGCATATGTGTGCATGGATGCATCCATGTGCATATACATGTTAATGGAATGTATGTAGATCTTCATGCATATGAATAAGGGAAGTAAATGTTTTTGTATATAAATATATGAAAATGTGATATTAGCTCAATATATCTGAGTTATATATGTGATGTATATGTGTGTATGTGAAATATACGTATGTACACATCTTTGTATACAAATGTGTATGCATTTATATTTGTGTATGTGTGTTCATATGCATTCTGTATTTGCAAGTGTGCACATTTTTGCAGACATCTCTATGTCTGTGCATTTATATACATAAAGTAAGTATATACACAAGTAAAATTTTCTCTGACAATTCAGGGTGAGAATTTTGTCTGCAGCATTGGGATTAGCCTTATTTCTACACATTATTAATAGCAAGGCGGAAAGCAATAAGAATAGCACAAAATAGTAACTCAAAGCAACTTAACTAAAGTGTTGTTTGCTTTCATAATTTCATTGGAACATACTTATATTTAACCAAAACACAAACCCCTTTTTATTTCTCGCTGTTAATGGAATCTATGGAATTCATTGCCACAGAAGGCAGTGGAGGCCATGTCATTGAGTATATCAAGACAGAGATAGATAGGTTTTTGATTGTCAAAAAGATCAAGGGTTACAGAGAGAAAACAGCAGACTGGGGTTGAGAAAGTTTTTGGCTCTGCAGAGCAAACTCAGAATGGCTGCCTTGGCTGAATGGCCTAATTTCTGCTCCTCTGTCCTGTAGTCTTATGGTCTGATCTGTTCATGTTTGTATGTAGTAAGCAATGTGCAAATAAATACACCTTGGTTTCTTTCAAATAGATAAGAGAATAAAAGTGTTTCCTCCCCTCCTCCCTCAACTCCATAGCCCTCCCCCGCTCAACCAACCTTCGCTCTATGACATTAAGGCAAGGCAGCCATTCTGAATCCACACTGTGCTTATTCAAGTGTAACATCCCACTTTGGGCAATGGTGTGATAAAACTTGATGAGTTCTTTAACATTGATTCTTTGTAAGAGTTATTAGACTCAGACCAATACATTTCCAAAGTTGTGCAATATTACATTATGATATATCTTTCAAGACAAATTACTCCAACACTATTACCACTATTTGATAATAGGGGACAAAACAGCTTTTTCTTTACCTGAGATTTTCTCAAGGAGTACATTTTGGTTTTCATGGCTTTCTTTTTGATTTCTCAGACATTCCCCTTAATCAGTTGAGGCAGTAATTCAGTAACATTACCTACAGCGTTCATTTTTTTTAAAGGTTTCTTTCTTTGAGTAGACAATGTAGTGCAATAATCAAAGTTTTGAATCATTAAATAACATGTTTTATTAATCGATGGTAAGAAGTCTGTCACAAGACACACTATTTTAAAAAAGAGAATTTTTTGGAAAACTCAGCAGGCCTGGCAGCATTTGTGGAAGAAAAACAGAGTTAATGTTTCAGGCCCAGTGATCCTTCTTCAGAACCAACTTTGGACAGGAAAGGGTTGTATATATGCTGATAATGGGGTTTAGGGAGTGGGGATGAGTAAACAGTGGGTGAAGATGGAGCTAGTGATGCAGAATGACTATTGTGCAAACAAAAGAGTGGGAAATGGTCAGCTTGAGGTATCACAACACTAATGCGACCATTTGTGGCTGACAGTGGGCTGCTGTATAGCAGCTCATGTGAGGACAGTGTCTGGTGTATGTGGGTTCAGGGAATGACATGGGAGAAGTTGCCATAAAATTATTGAACTTGATGGCAAGCCCAGAAGGCTGCAGTGTTCCCGAGCAGAAAATGAGATTCTATTCTTCCGTTTTGCACTGAACCTCACTGGAGCACAGTGACAAGCCTGAGACAGAAAAGTTGGCCAGGGAACACGGTGGTGTATTGAAGTGGCAGGCAAAACGTTATTTTGGCGAACAGAATGCAGGCGTTCTGCAAAGCAGTTGTACAGTCTGCATTTTGTCTCCCCAATTTCGAGGCTTTTTGAGGCTAAGCTGGTCTGCCATCTCAGTGTATTGAGAACATTGTCTGACAAGCCTGTGATCATCTAAATTTTGGACCATTGTTTCAATTTTTTTAGTCCAGTAGTCTTAATTAGATAATCTAATAATTCAGTTTTTTTGGGATTTAAGTTTCTAGCTGGTGGTTTTTCTTATTCTTAATTTAAATTATTGCATATCTTACACACAAATAAAAACTCCATATTGTCAGGAAAGTGTTTTCTGATAGCAAGTGAATTTGGAATGGCAAGTTCTGTAGTTGTGGTGCAATGTATTTCTTACAGTTCAAGTGGACATAATATGAAAATTTCTCACTCTAAGCACTGTGCTTAACTGCTGTTCTATCAGTTCACCATCCTAGTAACTCCCTGTAGGGAAAGACAAAAACTATATTGTTACGTGAGCCTTTGAAAGAAAATCTTAAATTGGTGGCACCCATCAATCTGTCGGGTTCAAATACCATACATTGTGTGATGTGTGTTAGAACTTTCTGGATTAAGTGTCAAGAGAGGAATGGGCACCTGAGAATGTCTCTGATTACATTTTCATATTTTTCATACAATATCAATTTATCCTTGGCATCATCTGTATAATCAAAGAAAGAAAGTTGTGACTGTATGGCGCATCTTTCATGACCAGCAAATGTTGCAAAGCAGTTTTCAAACAAAAAAATTAAAGTTGTCTACACCAAGGTAATATACGAAAAGAGGCAGCCAATTTGTATGCATCAAACTCCCACAAACAGTAGGAAATGAAATGATCAGAAGATCAAGAGATAACAAGGTGTGCAGCTGGATGAATGCAGCAGGCCAAGCAGCATCAGAGGAGCAGGAAGGCTGACATTTCATAGACCCGAAACGTCAGCTTTCCTTCTCCTTTGATGCTGCTTGGCCTGCTGTGTTCATACAGCTCTACGCCTTGTTATCTCGGATTCTCCAGCATTGGCAGTTCCTGCTATCTCTGACCAGATGATCAACTTTTGAGATATTCATTTAAAGATCAAATTTTTTGGAATGATATCAGAAAGATCTTGCCTCCTCTTTGAATATAGTCAAGAGATCTTTTAATCAGTGCAAGCATGTAGACACCTCAATGACACTTGCAACAGTATAGTACTGTTCTGTATTACACTATATGTCAATCTAGACTTTTTGCTTATCTTTCTGGAGAACTGAGGACTTTCTGATAGTATTAGCCCTAGATCATGTCTGATGTGGTAGAGAATAGAGTCCAAATCACCGGCCCCTTTTTATGTTCCATCTAAGGTATGTTACTGTGCAATTATTCGAAATGTTGTTCTCACTGTAATTGATAGCGAGCTCAAAATAATAGGAGTAATAGATGTTCCCCAAAGTAAGAAGACTGGAAAGCGAGGGGCATTCAAAGCCAGATCCCCATGATACGCTGAGCTTCAGAAAGGTCAAGAGTTATGGGTTGAGCGAGATCCCCAATCATTGGTACGTCTGTGAGGAGAGGGGAGTACATGCTTGAACTGGATGAAAGTGGTGGGACCTGTGGACTGTCAAGCAGCCGACCCGTGGTGGAGATTATAATTTGAGAATGCGCAAACCAGTGTATTCAAGTTTCCACATTAATCACAAAGGGGACTTCAGTTGACTTGCCTTCCTTCTATGCCCTGAGTTTAGTTGTATTGCCCAGCTAACCGACGGCTGAAATCAGATAACTCTGTCCTGACTGTTGGCAGCATTGGGCTTTGGAAGTTTGCTTTTGCTGTGCAGCTTTCTGAACAGTTGTGTGGCTTTTATGGAGCCTATTTCGTTTTATTCAGAAAGACAGTGGCTTATTCAAAAGGCTTATTCAACTTCAGGCTCTGTGCAATGAAACAGCAGAAACAATAAAACCCAGATGATGCATTTTTTTCATATATAGATTCAGATCTCTCAGGCTGAACCAAATGACAACAAGAAATCATTGCTGAATCAAGTGACAATGAGAAAACACTATTCATTTATTAGTAACTTTCTACACCTGATAACCAAATTCTTCGTCAGTTTGTCAAATTGAATGAGAGAGTTTCTCTTTTGTGATTGTGTGTTTTTTTAATTGCCTGTTCTGAGGGTGGGGTGTTTGTTGGGTGAAGGTAAACATCCATTGCAGTCTAGACTGTACATTGGTATTAGAGAGGGTGCAGAAATGATTACGACAATGAATCTTGAGATGAGACATTTCCATGGTACAGGTTAGAGAGGTTGAGGGTGTTCTCTTTGGAGAAGAGATTATGTGAAGGTGCAAAAGTGATAAGGATCTGGACAGAGTAAACAGGAAAAGCTGTTCACATTGCAGCAGGGTGAAAACTGGAGGACTCTGATTTAATGTGACTGACAATAAAAGAAATCATGACATAAAGAGAAGATTCAAAAGGGAATTTGACGATTTGAAGAGGAAAAAGAAAGACTTTTAATGCACAATGTCGCTCCTGGAAATCTGAAAGAAGTCCTTTAGAAAATGTTTAGATGACCTTTTGAATGATGGAGTGGAGGGCTCATGGAGTGGGAAAATTATTTAGATGCCAGAACAGGACAGAGTTGATTAGAGTTATGACATTGTGGCTAAACTACAAATGGGTGTTCTGTTCAGGTGAAGATATGTCGAACCACTTTACTGAATGAAGACGTTGTTGCTTGTGGAGCTCTGCTGTGATAGTAAACTGAGCTCAGCAGTGAGAATGGTTGGAAAGGAGAGATAATAGGAGTAGGGACTGGATCCGCAATATATGGGAGACAGAAGGGTTGAATACTGTACTGTGCATTAACTGCATGAATAAAATACTTAATCAAAACTAAAATCAAACCAGAAGCATTTTCTCTTGGCTTGCCAAGGGACACGCACGAATGTGGGAGATCAGTGGGGATAATCCAAATGATTGTCTGTTTGTAGTTGATGAGGAAGACTTCCCTTCACTGCATTATAATAAACAAACATGGTTATCTAAGATCTTTTTCTGCCTTTAATCTTGCAATATAATTTTGTACGTCAAATTTGAGACATTTTTGTGGGCTAATTATGGAAAAACAAAGTTGGGGTATCATGCAATCGTAGATGAACTAAGTTCTTCTGAGGTCACAACATTATTTTGATGAAGAACAAAGAGAAAATAGCATTCTTGCATGTTCTTCTGTTGGAGGTTTTCAGATCAACTTGGTGTGGCATTAAAGATGTTCAATTCAGTGCACCTTTGTGTCAGAGCAGTGACTCTGATAGATGTGAATTATGAGGTGTGCAGGAACCTGTCAGCTGTTTTGCTCCAGCAATGTTACAGCACTGAGACTGTGCTATTGTTAGCGACACCACACTGCTGAATTAATACGTCAGAGACAACACTGTCAGGACTGTGTTACAAGCTTGTAACACATTGGAGTATTGAGATGACTGTCAATGCCACTTTAAACTCAAAATGTGTGAATTCTGAAGAACACATTCTTTGGAATATGAAGTAACACCAAAGTGTTTATTCTTTGCTCTAGGTGCTAAGTTTAGTGAGGCAAAAGCTGAAATGTGGGTGGGGAGCACTATTTTGCACTCGATAGTTATTAGCTGTCTCCCATGTTTAATGCCTAGTCTCTCTGTCTTTTTGGCTGGTAGTCACCACAGGCAACTCCTGCAGCTGCCAACTGAGTTCAAATTCATTCAATCATTTGAGTGTTTAATCCTAATTGACACCTTAACACAGGATCGGGGGTGCTGTGTTGTCACAGTCGCTGTCTTTTAGATGTGACAGTGCATCTACCAGTTGGGGTCAGAGATACCATGGCACAATTGCACAGTGAGGAGAAGACTTCTCTTCATGCTTCAGCGACATTTTTTTTGGAGGTATGCCCGAAAGCAGGGGATCTGTTCTGTTAATTAGAAACTTCCTGAAGCCAGGCAATGGCCTCCTTATTACCAAGATGGCGGTAGTCCGCTCCAGCTCCTTTTTCTTTTGTTTATCTTTCTTTCTGATTTCCCTTACTTACTGCTTGAACTCGGATGGTATTGGTGGCGGATCTCATGGACCTTGAGTAAGCTCATTGTGGAGGAGAATAGGCCCAATGCTGACCTTGAGCATTCACAAAACTGAAGCCATGGAAGCAGTGGTGACAACGGAGCGTGGCAGTGGCTGGGGTCCTGTACAAGCCCGGATGGCGAGAGCGGTGATTGTCAGTGAGGATGGCAGCAGCAGTGATCAGCAGTGGAGGATGGCAGCAGTGATAATCGTCAGTGAAGATGGCAGCAGCAGTGATAATCGTCAGTGAAGATGGCAGCAGCAGTGATTGGCAGTGGAGGATGGCAGCAGTGGTGATCGGCAGTGGAGGATGGCAGCAGTGATAATCGTCAGTGAAGATGGCAGCAGCAGTGATTGGCAGTGGAGGATGGCAGCAGCAGTGATTGGCAGTGGAGGATAGCAGCAGTGGTGATCGGCAGTGGAGGATGGCAGCAACAGTGATCAGCAGTGGAGGATGGCAGCAGTGGTGATTGGCAGTGGAGGATGGCAGCAACAGTGATCAGCAGTGGAGGATGGCAGCAGTGGTGATCGGCAGTGGAGGATGGCAGCAGTGGTGATCGGCAGTGGAGGATGGCAGCAGTGGTGATCGGCAGTGGAGGATGGCGGCAGCAGTGATCAGCAGTGGAGGATGGCAGCAGTGGTGATCGGCAGTGGAGGATGGCGGCAGCAGT
Source organism: Stegostoma tigrinum (assembly GCF_030684315.1). Taxonomy (NCBI): domain Eukaryota; kingdom Metazoa; phylum Chordata; class Chondrichthyes; order Orectolobiformes; family Stegostomatidae; genus Stegostoma; species Stegostoma tigrinum. Next base: position 105,909,656 of record NC_081358.1, on the reverse strand, counting down.
GATCAGCAGTGGAGGATGGCAGCAGTGGTGATCGGCAGAGGAGGATGGCAGCAGTAGCGGTCAGCGACAAGGCCGCAGCAGCAGCGAGTGATAGCAGCGATGGCGATGTGGCTCTTGGGGCCGAAGCATTGCAAGCAGTGGCAAAGCCTGCCATGCCTGGGTGGGTTTTATCCCAGTGCAGATGAAAGAATGCCTGGCGTGGGGGGGAGAATACGCCCTCTTGGGGAAGGCCAGCTTACAGCATTTGCAGGCCCATGGCTCAAGAAAGAACTGCGACGTTTGACGTTTTCTCTACTTCTTTACTAAGCAGACTGCAGAGCTGAACTTTTAACTTATTTCTTTGTTTCTGTATTTCTGTAAGTGAGATTTTGTACCTGGATACTTTGTACCTAAGATGGTGCTGTGTGTGGCGACCAAACGCTTTTCACTGTATTCTTGTACCCCATACTTGAGTACACATGACAATGAAAACCTAAATTTAAATCTAAATCTAAATCCTTATTTACTGAGTTTAAGCTGGTTATTTAACCAGTCAGCTCCCTATGGCAGACAGTTGTTGGTTATGTGCAGCATTTTGTGTATCTTTGCACAAGTGTAGTAGAGCTTGTACGAAGGCCCAATGGTGAATGCTGCCCAGGGGCCCGAGCCCGATCTGAAACTTTGGCTGTGATTGCTCAAGATAATCAATGAGGAGCATGAAAGGGAAAGGCATTAGTGAATGATCATTTCTGGACTTGAGGAAGAAAAGGTTTGAAGGTTAAGTATCCTACCCTTCCTTTGAACAGTTGAATGCTTAGCCTTCAGTCAGTACTGCTAAAAATAGATCAATTTTAATTCTTCTAATTATCGCAGAGGAGCCTTGATGTGTGCACATTGATGACTGTGTTTGCTATGTAACAACAATGAATCACTTTGAGACAATTCCTTGTCCACAAAGCACTTTGGTACATCGTGTATGGGACGTTGTTGAGGCCAGTGTTGGAATACTGTACTCAGTTCTGGCCTCCGTGCCATAGGAAAGATGTCATTAGTGTTGAAAGGTTTCAGAAAAGATTTGGAAGGATGTTGCCAGGGTTAGAGGGTTTGAGTTATAGGGAGAGGCTGAATAGGCTGGGGCTATTTTCCTTGGAGCTTCAGAGGCTGAAGGGTGACCTTATAAAGGTTTATAAAATCATGAGGGGCATGGATAGGGGAAATAGACAAGGTGTTTTTCCCCACGGTGGGGGGAGTCCAAAAATAGAGGGCAAAGTTTTGAGTTGAGAGGGGAAAGATTTGAAAGGAATCTAAGGGGCCATATTTTTACACAGAGGTTGGTGTGTGTATGGAATGAGCTGCCAGAGGAAATGGTGGAGGCTGGTACAATTACAACACTTAAAAGCTATCTGGATGGGTATCTGAATAGGAAGGGTTTAGAGGGATAAGGGCCAAATGCTGGCAAATAGAATTAGACTTTTTAGGTTACCTGATAGGTGTGGACGAGGTGGATTGAGGGGTCTGTTTCTGTGCTATATATCTTTCTGACTGTAGATTTAAAAACCCGTTCTCCAGCTGTAGAACCCTGGTTGTTCAACTTTCATTAGGATTATGATATATTTATAGATACTTTATTGACATGTGGTACCTCAGATAGCTGACCCTTTGGTATTGTCTGAGTGTGATAGATGAGGGCAGGAATATCACGAGCATTAATACTAACAACCTGTGAAGCTGTCACCCTATAAATTTCACACTTTCCTGGATGTCCTTTCAGCTTTGTGCTTCACTGGCTGCTATTGTAGAGAGACATTTGCTTGGTGGTGCCCGTACTACCTCCTCCAGCACTTCCATAGAACCAGCCTCTGCTTAGGGGTTACCAGAAATAGGGCCATTGGTAGAGAAAGAGTTGGGAGCATATTAAAGAGAATGAGAGAGAGACAGTTGGAGCTTGCAGTGGTATGGAACTGGATTGAAGTAGAGCCACTGTATACATGTGGGAAAGGAGTTGGGGCTCAGAGGTGTTGGGATGGCATTGTTGGAAGTTTAATGGAGATCAAGAGGCCAGAGATGAGGATTTTCACTGGAGGAAGGACAAAAAAAGTTCTCGTGGCAAAGAGCTGTGAGACAAAAGGGAAAAAGAGAAGTATGGTGCAGGAACAGGCCCTTCAGCCCTTCAAGCCTGTGCTGATCATCACACACTAACTAAACTAAAAACAAACCTGCTGCCCTTGTTCGGCCCATATCCCTCTATTCCCTCCCTATTCATGTAACCATCCAAATGCCTCTTAAATTGTCGCCAATGTCCCTGCATCCACCACCTCCTCTGGCTGTTCATTCTAGGCTGCTACCACTCTCTGTGTGAAAAACTTTCCTCATACATCTCCCTTAAACTTTTGCCCTCTCACCTTGAACCTGTGCCCACTTGTAATTGAAGCTTCAATCCTGGGAAGAAGCCTCTGAATATCCACCCTGTCTAACTGTCTCATAATTTTGTAGACTTCCATTAGGTCTCCTTTCAGCCGCCGTCTTCCCAGTGAAAACAATCCTAGTCTTTCCAACCTTTCCTCATGGCCAATGCCCTCGAATCTGCGTAACATCCTGGTGAGCCTTCTCTGCACTTTCTGCAAAGATTCCATGTCTTTCTGGTAGTATGGTGACCAAAACTGCACACAATAATCCAAATGCGGCCTAACAAGGGTTTTATATAGCTGCAGCATGTTTTGCCAACTTTTATAGTCTATGCCCCGGCCGATGTAGGTAAGCATGCCATATGCGTTCTTAATCAATTTGGCTGTGTTGCCACTTTTAGGGAGCGATGGACCTGCATGCCCTGATCCACCTGTATGTTAATGTTCCTAAGGATTCTGTCATTAACTATATACTTCACAATTAAATTTGATCATACAAAATGCATCACCTCACACTTGTCTGGATTAAACTCCAGCTACCGTTTCTGTGCCCAAGCCATCAATCTATCTATATCCTGTTGTATCCTTTCACAATCGTTGGCACTATTCGCAAGTCCACCAATCTTCATGTCATCTGCAAACTTACTCATCAGACCACCCACATTTTCCTCCAGATCATTTGTGCATACTACAAGCAACAGAGGACCTAAGACTGGTCCCTGTAGGACACCACTAGTTACTGATTTCCATTCTGAAAAACACCCTTTCAATGCTACCCTCTGCCTTCTGTGACTAAACCAGTTTTGTATCCATCTAGCCAGCCCACCCTGAATCTTATGTGATTTTAGTTTTTGCACCAATTGCCCTGTGGGACTTTATCAAATGCCTTACAAAAGTCCATATAAACTACACCCGTAGCTGTTCCCTCATCAATTATCTTTGTCATCTCTTCAAAAAATTCGATCAGTTTAGTGAGACGTGACCTTCCCCATATGAAACCATACTGTCTGTTGCAAACTAGTCCATTTTCTTCCAAATGTGCATATATCTTGTTCCTCAGTATGTTTTCAAAGAGCTTCCCCACCACAGATGTCAAATTCACCAGCCTATAATTTCCTGGATTACCCCTGCTTCCTTTCTTAAACAAGGGAACAACATTGGCTAATCTCCAGTCCTCTGGATCCTCGCTTGTGGTCAAAGAGGATGTGAAGATATCTGCTACTGTCCCAGCTATTTCTTCCCTTGCCTCTTGCAGTAATTTGCGATGGATCCAATATGGCCCTGGGGACTTGTCTAACTGAATGCAATTTAACCCAAAACTTCCTCTTTGAATATACTGATATTCTCTAGAGTATTCACACACTCATCCCTGACCTCAACAGCAGTCATGACCTTCTCCTCGGTGAACACCGATACAAAGTATTTGTTAACAATCTCTCCCACCTCCAGTAGTTCCACACATAACTTCCCTCCTTTGTCCTTGAGAGCGCCTACTCTTTTCCTTGCTAATCTCTTTCTTCAAATATATGCATAAAACGCCTTGGTTCCTTGACCCTGTTTGTTAAAGACATTCCATGGCCCCTCTTAGCCTTCCTAATTCTGCATTAAAGTTCCTTCCTAATTTCTCTATAATCTTCAAGGGCTTTGTTAGTTTGTAGTTGCCTAGACGTAGTGTATGCTTCCTTTTTCCTTTTGACTATGTTTACTATTTCCCTTGTTATTCATTGTTCCTGGATCCTGTTATTCCTATCTTTCAATTTTGCTGGGACATGCATGTCCTGCAATGATCTTTAAAAGCCTCCCACATGTCAGGTGTAGATTTGCCCTCAAATGACTGCTCCAAATCCACATGCCCCAGTTCTTGTCTAATTTGAATGTAATTGACCCTTGTCCAATTAAATACCCTCACCTGAGGGCCAATTATGTCCTTGTCCATGACTACTCAAAATCGTATGGAGTTATTGTCACGAAGCTGGAAATACTCTCCTACTGGAATGTTGATCACCTGTCCTGGCTCATTCCCGAATACCAAGTCTGGTATGGCCTCCTCTCCGACTGATTGTCAAGGTACTGTCTCAAAATGCCCTCCTGGATAGATGTAACAATTTGCTTGCCACCTGAGCCCGTTGGATGTTTTGTGATAAATGCAGGCATCTTCTTGAAAACTGGTGGACAATTAAAAATGTGGAAGAATTACTCCAAACCCATGAACAGCATGCAGGTATGTGACCAGTGATGTCAGTTGGCCATGCCAGACCTCTGTGCATGTTTTGCTGATGTCACCACATTCCACGTACGGTCAAATCAGTTCCAGAGAAAACACAGACTGCAACTGCTCTATTTCATTTCACTTAGTTTTCTTAAAAGTAATTAAAATTATGTCCATTACCCTGCCTCGGTAGTTTCCCATGCTCCCTCCTAACTCCTCTATTAAGGCTGAACCAAGAGCACATGTCACAGTACATTTTAGTCCCTTGTGCCATTTTTATCATTCCCTTTTGGTGCTTGCTTTTCCTCATTGCTAAATATTTGAATTAGGTACCTGACCAATTGCAGCCCCCCAGTAAATACTGTCTCCTCTGTTGCCTTTTTGACTAAATTTTGGGATTATTACTCTTCCTGATGTACTCAAGAACAAATGCCTGGGACACGACCAAAAATAATGGCAAAGTTTCCCAATTCATTTGGAAAACTTCCAGTTACCATCATTATAAAAGCTTCCATTGCTTTGGAATGACACAGCTTCCTCTTAAACAATTTGCACCACCTAAAGGTGGTGCTTGACTCATTTACAGCCTTAAGCAACTAACAGGAGAAATAGACTCTCTAACAATCCACAGCTTCAACAGTAGGGAATACTTAAGTGCAAGTGGATGATTCATCTCAGCCTCCTCTTGAGGTCTCCAGCATCGCAGATGCTAGACTTCAACTAATTTTATTCACTCCATGGGATATGAAGAAATAACCTGAAGGCAGTGAATATTACCAAGATTGTGGCCCTGACAATACTCTGGCAATGGTATTGAAGCACTTGTATTCCAGAACTATGAATGAATGATTTTCCTCTCATGTGCATCTAGGAAGACACAGTGAAGAGTGTTTTGTCACCACAATCCGGTGCCATTTTGAGTTACAAAAGGAATAAAAAGAAATGACTTAAAGTCAAGTTCATCTTTTGTTCAAATTGGGATCTCAAGCACAGCCGCAGGGCTTCCGCAAGGTGTTTCAGACCTGAAAGTGTCCCCACTCTGGGCGTGACAGTGATGATACTGATGCCCCAGGAGATGCCAGCTCCACTGCTGCCACTGCCTGAGCGACACTGTCAAAAGCTCCTGCACCAGCCCTGCCACAGCCAGGAGTCTCCACTCCAGGCATTGCCATGGCCACCAGGAGAACCGATTGACGTCACTGACACTGCGGCCGCAAGCCGCTGACGCCACTCTGGCCTCGTGAAGAGAGAAAAGAAAAAGAAGGAAGATGAAAAGGAGCGAAACAGGAGACTGTTACAGGTCCGGAGTGCACAGGCTCAGGAGCCTGAGCACTACCAATTGTGCCAACGCTGCCCTCTTGAAAATCAGCTGCTCTCAGACAAACTATTCCAGTGCAGCTACAACAAAGCATTTAAATAGCAATGGGCAATGTTACCCAGATATCTCCTGTCCTCAAAAAAATAAGGCAGATCCAATCCAGGCAATTACTACTTTGTCAGTCTACTTTCTAGCATCTGCAAAGTGTTGGAAGGAGTCATCGATGTGTTATCAAGTGACCCATGCTCAGCAACAACCCGCTGACTGATGCCCAGCTTGGTCTCCCAGGGTCAGCTGGTTCCTAACCTCATTACACCCTTGGACTAAATGTAGACAAAGGAGCTGAAGTGCAGAAGTGCACATCAAGGCTGCATTTAACAATGTGTGGCATCAAGGAGCTCAAGGGAAAATGTTGTGAATAGATAATGATGAAAAGACCTGCTGATTGGAGTCATGTCCAGAAACAGGAATATTGGTTGTGCCTGTTGGAGGTTGAGCACATCACTGCTCCAGCACATTTCTATGAGTTCCTCAGCATAGTGTCCTTGGCTCAGCTGCCTCCTATTATCAGATAGTACGAGTTGGGGATATTTGCTAATGATTGCACAATGTTCTGCACCATTTGTGACTCCTCAGATCCGGAACAGGCTATGTACATATGCAGCAAAACCTGAGCAATATCTGGGCTTGGGCAGAAAGGAGACAAGTAACATTCGAGCTACGCAAATGTCAGGCAGTGACCACCACCAAGAGAGGTCCTAACTACCAGCCTTTGAGGTTGGCTGAATCTCTCACTATCAATATCCTGGGGGTTACCATTGACTAGGAAGTGTGCTGGCCAAGCCATATAAATGCTGTGGCCACTCGGGTCGGTCAGCGGTGAGGAATCTTGCGATAACTAACTCGCTTCTTGACTCCCTAAACTTGGTTGGTTTTCTACAATGCATAAGTTAGGAATGTGATGGATGCTTCCCAATTTCCTGGCTGAGACTTCAGTGGCCAAGTGGCCCTCTGATGCATTGTTTGATCTTGGATTCTGTTCTTAAAGGATGGTTGAATGTGTTCCTGGTCTTCAGGCTTCCTGCTGCAGTTGTTAAAGAAGTAATCACTGACAACCCAGGCTGACTCTGTCTGCAGTACTAACCTGCTATTTGCATCTGAGTCAAAACAATTTCTACCACAACACAAAACAGCCTACGACTTGTATGAATTTGCTGATCCCCCATGCCATCGTGCCACTGTAATATAGTTAATCAGTAATTAGGACCGAAGAGTGAAATGCTCACACAGGAATGTGTAGACATGTTGTTGTGCCACCAGCTTGGTAATTAGATCCAAAATAATCCATCTTTTTTCAAAAGAATGTTACAAGAATGTTAGCAATGTTACAAGGGACTGTTGTCATGACTGAGCTACAAGGCAGACGAGCAGGAATTCGGGCTTCTGCTGAGTTTGCAAAGCCCAACCAGGACACATCAAGAATCTTGTGTGCAGATTTCATTTTACCTGTTCGGAATGGGCTGGAAGGTGGGGAAAAGGTTGGCGTTGGGGCGGGAATGGGTATATGTAGAATCAGGAGGCAAGATGCTGGGTGGAGAGTCTACCATGTTCTTGGATCCTTTGCCACAGTAGAGTCCGAGTGGGAGAAAGGTTGAAGATGATGTTCCTGCCAGCACTTCAATCAATCCTGCTAAGAACCTCATTCATGGCTCCTTGTTGGGCTCTTGCAGTATTGCCTGCATTCTGTTTGATGTGAGTAGAGAGGAGTGGTTGGAAGGGTGTAGTGAACTACATTGGGAGGTCACTCGGGAAAAGCTGCTCTATATGGACTTGGTGAAGTCCTTGGGATCAAAAACCATCCCGCGATTACATCCCCTCACTATGGCTGCTATGACTGATTCCAGTGAGCCTCCCCCATTCTGGGTGACATGGGATTGATCACAGTACCAGCAGTGGCTGCCACTTCCTGGTGGTACAGCTGGACTGATAAGCAGCCATCCCTCTGATTTCCTCATGGAATTTCTGCCTTTTGTAGAAGAGGAAACCCCAAAAATATAGCGACAATGAGAGCTCTGGGAATGGCCCCTCTCTTTCTGGTCATTGGACTGAGGTGATCGTCATGGCCGTCAATTCCTTTTCAATTCATTTGCACAATGTGTGTGTCACTGGTTAAGTCAGCATTTACTGTTCATCCTTAATTGCCAGAAGGCAGTTAGGAGCCAACCCATATCGCTGGAGTCCCATGTAGACTACACCTGCTAAGGAAGACAGTTTCCTTTCCCAACATCGATCTGATGGATTTTTTTCTGAAAAATTGGCAATAGCTTCATGTTTATCATGAGACTCTAGATTTCACATTTGGTATGAATTCACATTCCACCATCTGTCATGGCAGCATTTGAACCCAGGTTTCCAGAACATTGCCTGAGTCTCTAGGTTAGTAGTCTAGCAATAATACCACTAGGCTGTTGCCTCCTGTCTGCACCTATATTAGCCATTGAGTGTGTTTTCTCTTCAGCCAGATTACTATCCAGTTCTCCCCAAAGATTATACTTGTGAGGTTGGACATCAATGCGTCGGGAGCCAATAATATGGTGTTAATGCTAGTCCACTTAATTCAGTGACCCAGGTAATGTTCTGGAGACTTGGGTTTGAATGCCACCATCACAGATAGTGGAATCTGAATCCAGTAAAAGAATCAAAGGATAAGCATAACTTCACAGTCAATTATTGGTGAAAAGCCCATCTGGCTAACTTATGTCTTTTAGATGAGGAAACTGCCATCCTTACCTGGCCTGGTATATATTTGACTTCAGACCTACAGCAATGTGGTTCACTGTTAAAACGCTGGCCTGGCCATATCCTGTGAATGAATTTTAAAAAAATGGGGAAACAATGTCATTTGTTTGAAATGTTGCACTAGTTTAACAGTATGCAGTAACTAAAGATTTCTACACACATACGTGCACAGAAGACGTATTGGTGGACACCCCAATATCTATAACTTCAGGACAAGGAGAAGGTTGAGAATGTGACAACGAAATGTCCTGGTCTCAATTTTAAACCCTCTTATGTTCCCCAACTGGTAGGAGTGGTTTGGCGGAGGTGGGATCATCATGGTGGTAAAATATCAAGATCGGAAACTTAAACAAAGTCGCTGGAAACTCAGCAGGTCTGGTAGCATCTGTGGAGGAAAAAAACAGAGTTAACGTTTCGGGTCCAGACCTGAAATGTTAACTCTGTTTTACTCCTCCACAGATGCTGCCAGACCTGCTGAGCTTTTCCAGCAACTTTGTTTTTGTTCCTGATGTACCGCATCCACAGTTCTTTTGGTTTTTATTAAGATCAGAAACTTAACCTTTTTTAATTCAGGTCGCAGGTGACATTTCCACAAAAGGCAAGCTGGGATGTAATTATCATCTGCAGTGGTATAATACAAATTTACCCTTAACTGAGTGTATGTTGTTGTTGTGGGAGATCTGCACTGTCCAGTGAGTGACCTGAAACAGGTTTTATTGAAGATATCTTTATGCAGAGGATCATAAGTGAGGACATCTTTCTTGGAGCCTCACAGACCCAGGCTACAGTTCCGAGTGCTCTGACATCAACAAGATAGAGATCCATTCAGTTTCGATAGCCAGAATGAAGATCCAGTTCTCTTTACTCTACAGATACCTGTTTACTCTACAGATACCTGACCTGTAGGTTTCCTAGCACGTGGCGGCACGGTGGCTCAGTGGTTGGCACTGCAGCCTCACAGCACCAGGGATCCGGGTTCGATTCTAGCCTTGGGTGACTGTCTGTGGAGTTTGCACATTCTCCCCGTGTCTGTGTGGGTTTCCTCTGGGTGCTCCGATTTCTTCCCACAGACCAAAGATGTGCAGGCTAAGTGGATTAGCCATGCTAAATTGCCGGTAGTGTTCAGGGGTGTGTGGGTTATAGGGGGATGGGGGTCTGAGTGGGATGTTCCAAAGGGTGGTGTGGACTTGTTGGGCCGAAGGGCCTGTTTCCACTCTGTAGGGAATCGAATCTAATCTAAACTGAAGCAGGAGCCAAAGAGTTTTGGAAACTGAGAACTTGCCATTAATGTTCATCCTTGAACCCCCTCCCCACATCTCCAGCCCTTAACCCCCAGCCCACAATCTTGGCCAAGCAGTTCTGTTTGATCACTGCCAGGTGGGAGGTGGAGCAACAAAATTTTAACAAGACCCTGCTGTTGAGATCTGTATGTCTTCAATGCACTGAGTTCTTTAGCCAGTTTTGGCTTCCCCATTTCTTGGAAACAGCTCTTCATCCTGATACAGTGGCAGTTCTTTAATGAAGAACAAATTATTCTGATCAGCCAGTTACTTTATAGTTAAAAAGGTTTTGGTTGCATCGTATAGCTGTGATTGCAGTGCAACATGAGAAAATGTGGCCTATTTAAAGACAATGGGAGACAACGTAGCTTAATGGCAGGGTTCTTAAACACAACAATATTAGGATGCAGTAAACAGGTTTATTCTGCCTATTCACTCTTCAAAGTGTCCTTGACAACACGCAAGGTTATTCTGTGAACAACTGGGAAAAATAAATTATAAGAGAATTAGAAGTAAAATTGTGTTGCTTTCCTATTTTTGTCTTTTGCATAAAAAATTGAGATCAAGGGAACAGGTTGGACTTGATGTGATGGTTGAAATCAATGTTTTATGAAACTCCAGAATTAGATGTTATTTCTTTGGAAGCAGCTCAGACAAGGGTCACTAAGATGATCTCTGATATAGAGGGATTATATAATGGTCAAAGGCTAAACAGCTTGGGACTTTATTCGTTGCAGTTCAAAAGAATGAGCTGAGATCTTTTCGAAACACGTAGGATTCCTAGTGGGCACGATAAGGTACAAGATGACAGGATGTTTTCTCCTCATGGGTGGGTCTAGAACCAGGGGTATTGTCTCAGAATAAAGGGATGCTAATTTGAGACTGAGGTGAGGAGCAATTTCTTCTCTCAGAGGGTTATGAATCTTTGGAACCCTTTGCCACAGAGAGCTGTAGGGTCAGAGTCCTGGTAGATATTTAAGCCTGAGATAGATAAGATTCCTGATTGATCAGGGAATCAACAGTTATGGGGAAAATACAGGAAAGTAGAGTGAAGAGTATCGATTCAGCCATGATCCTGTGAATGGCAGAGCAATATCAAGGAGCCGAACGGCCTACCCCATTCCCATTTCTGACAGTCGTTTATGTTCTCATTGAATGCATACAGAATAAAATTGCTGATCCTAATTCATTGCTATTCAATTTTTTTTTCTGGTGACTACTGTTGAAACCCAAGATAAAGAGTTATAGCTAATAATTGCTAAGGGGTAGCACGGTGGCCCAGTGGTTAGCACTGCTGCCTGACAGCTGCTTGGCCTGCTGTGTTCATCCAGCCTCTCATTTTATTATCTTGACAGCGCCAGCAGCCCAGGTTTGATTCCGCCCTCGGGCGACTGTCTCTGTGCAGTTTGCACATTCCCCCTGTGTCTGTGTGAGTTTGCTCTGGGTGCTATGGTTTCCTCCCACAGTCCAAAGGTGTGCAGGCTGGATGGGTTGGTTGTGCTAAATTGCCCATAGTGTTCAGGAATGTGTAGGCTACGTATATTATAGGGGATGGTCTGGATAGGATGCTCTGAAGGTCGGTGTGGACTTGTTGGGCCAAAGGGCCTGTTTCCACACTCTAGCTAATCTATAATAATCAGGCATTTTAATTTTTGGCTTTTATTTTGTCTTGAGTTCAGGCCAAAATAGTTAAGCGGAGGAAATATCCGTGGTTTAGTGAGAGTATTACTGGACCCAGGCTGATAATTTGGCAACATAGGCCAAATGGTGACAGAAGTCTCATCTTGAGGCCAGTAAGCTTCTACTGAATGTTATAAGGCTGTGGGCCGCTTCTACTGGTGAGATGTGTACCATGTTGGCTCTTCGGGATGCTGAGTTCTAGACCTCACTTTCCAGGAAATCTTGCCTTATATGTTTCAGTGTAGCCACCCCTCATGAATCTCAGCTCCAGAGAGTATGGGCATATTTTACTCAAAGTTGACATGAATTTGAGGCAAACTCTTCCCTGTTGGTAAATGAAACTACATGTTTGAAATCTGAAACATTTGCTTTTCTATTTGTAAAAGAAGTACCTAAATCTTATAAGTTATGAAGATCACTGAGTGCTCTTTGTTTAATGGTTGACATGCATTATCAACTGCATTTCTGCGTCTCTTATGAGCTCTTGCCCAAGAACTTGGTAAGTGATGAAGCTAACTGGAGGTGTATTTTATAGTGCTGTCTGACCCGAAAGTGCTTCTCCACTGAAATGCGAAGAGCATCTGTGTCCTCATTTTTGTCGAAGCACGCAAAGACTCTTGTTTCCAGGATTTATCAGGTTTAAATTTAATGCCGGATTCAGTGGTTTAATGCTCACTAGTTACATTTGATTGGATTAGACATGAAAAATGGAAGGCTTTTGGATAAAGCAAGCCACCACTTAGTTTGAGAAAGATATGCGGTAAATTATAAGGAATGCAAGGTTGGTGTTCCTGACAGCATGTGTAAATCAAATTGTACGTGCTGTGTCTGCTGACTACGATTGCATTAGAGTACTGAACGTGCAGATGCTTGTTCTGTGATATGTTTCTCATTAATCAACTAACTATGACTGGTAAACTTCCAGCCATTACATTACATTTGTTAATCATTCAGGTTTGGCATCATTGGAAGCTGAATGGATTAGCACAACAGTATTTGGTCTTGGACAAGATACTGAGTTTAAGGATCATTTAATAGAGGGAGTTGAAATTATGATGTTTTTTGATGAGAAGAAGAAGAACCAAAGAAGAAACTGTTTCCTCTGATGGACGGGTTGGCACAAGGAGACACAGATTTGAGCTAATTAACAAAAGAACTGAAGGAAGACAAGAATTTATTTTGCAATGGATTGCTGTAACCTTGAACGCATTGCCTGCAAAGGTGGTGGGAATAGATTCAGTTGCAACTTGGAAGATGAAAGTCGAAAGGGTGATATTTGCTGATCAGAGGGTAATGGAATTATTTATTAGCTCTTGCAAAGCCATGCGTTTGGATTGGAGCGGAGGTGTCAGAGAGTCATAGAAATTTACAGGAGAAAAGAAAGGACCATTTGGCCGATTGAGTCTGCACTGGCCAAAAGAACTATTTCTAATCACACATTCCAGTACCTGGCCTATAGACCTAAATGCTTTGGAATATCAAGCGTATATCTAAATACTTTTTAAATTTTATGAAGGTTTCTGCCTCCACCATCCTTACAGGCAATGACTTCCACTTCCCACAACTCACATCCCCTCAGAGCCTTTTGCCTGTTACCTTGAATGTATGACCCTGATCATTGAGCTTACTTCAAATGGAAAAGTTTCTTCCTATCTGTACCCTCATAATTTTGTACATCTCGATCATGTACCCATTCAATCTCTTATGCTCCAAGGAATAAAGCCCCAGTCTATCTAATCTCTCTTCTTAACTAAAACTCTGCAGGCCAGGTAAGATCCTGGTAAATCTCCTTTGCACCTTCTTCACTGCTCATCACATCCACCTTATAATATGGATTCCAGAACTGCTGACAATACTGCTGTAGCATAACCAGGTTTTTGTACAGTTCCAGCACAACCTCCTCACTTAACTGCGTGTCTCAGCGAATAAAGGCAAGTATTCCGTATGCCTCTTTGACCACTTTATCGACATGTACTTCTGCTTCTCCAAGAGTGTTAACAAAACTATTTCTTAGTGCAACAGAACTTACTTATATTTCATTTGCAGTGTTTCTGAGCCCATGAGAACTGAGTTGAAACAATACATTGAAAACAGTTTCATAAATGGGCTATGGTACACTGATTTAAATCAGTGAGTGCATTGTCTGCTTGTCCAAACAAGTACACTCACACAACTTGATATCTATGACTTTAAGAATTTTTTTTTAACCAGTTTAGCCACTTGTCCTGCTCACAATCATCATGATGGGCTCAATTCAAGGCCAGTGCTTTAGTTTTATTTGTTGAAAATAATTCATGATAAGTGCAAACATGCGGAGATGTAGAATCGATTCATTAGCTCAGTTGTTAGAACCAGTCAGCTCTACAGACTGGGAAAGACTCACCTTCAATCTCTGCCCTGTGATTTAAGCTGATATGCACGTTGTAGTTAGCTTTGTTGGCCTTTGGCCAGAGGAGAGGGGAAATTAAGTTGGGATCTTGCTCTTGACTGCTGTCCAGTCACCCTTGTTATAAAGAACAGAACTGGAACATGATTGGGCATGACTTTGGCATTCCAGCGCAACAGAATAGCCTGCAAACAATTTCATTCTTGTGATGAATGGTCATTTGCATGATACTCCCTATGGCAAAGGCAGCTGTGACCATATGCAAGAATGAATTGGCACAGAGAACCTGATTAATTGAATACGCACATGCATTCAGTCCTTTTAGTGGAGAAAGTACAGTTTGACGTCAATGATTTGTATTGCTGTATTATGATAATATTGGTATTAATGCCCCTTTCTGTGTAGCTCCCTTACTACGCTTCGCAACAACAACCAGCACCACTACCAACACCATGGCTTGTAGCTCAGTTTACAGATAATAGCTGAGATGCTTGATTTATTCTCAGAACAGGAGTAATTACTTTTTACAGACATAATACACTGACTGTGCCAATCACAGTAGAGCAAGTGAAGAGGCCATTTGGAGTCTTGATCCTTCTTGGTCATTCAGGAAGGACTTCAGTAAGGCATTTGATAAGGTTCCCCATGGAAGGCTCATTCAGAAGGTCAGGAGGAATGGGATACAGGGGAACTTAGCTGCTTGGATACAGAATTGGCTGGCCAACAGAAGACAGCGAGTGGTAGTAGAAGGAAAATATTCTGCCTGGAAGTCAGTGGTGAGTGGGGTTCCACAGGGCTCTGTCCTTGGGCCTCTACTGTTTGTAATTTTTATTAATGACTTGGACGAGGGAATTGAAGGATGGGTCAGCAAGTTTGCAGACGACACAAAGGTCGGAGGTGTCGTTGACAGTGTAGAGGGCTGTTGTAGGCTGCAGCGGGACATTGACAGGATGCAGAGATGGGCTGAGAGGTGGCAGATGGAGCTCAACCTGGATAAATGCGAGGTGATGCATTTTGGAAGGTCGAATTTGAAAGCTGAGTACAGGATTAAGGATAGGATTCTTGGCAGCGTGGAGGAACAGAGGGATCTTGGTGTGCAGATACATAGATCCCTTAAAATGGCCACCCAAGTGGACAGGGTTGTTAAGAAAGCATATGGTGTTTTGGCTTTCATGAACAGGGGGATTGAGTTTAAGAGTCGTGAGATCTTGTTGCAGCTCTATAAAACTTTGGTTAGACCGCACTTGGAATACTGCGTCCAGTTCTGGGCGCCCTATTATAGGAAAGATGTGGATGCTTTGGAGAGGGTTCAGAAGAGGTTTACCAGGATGCTGCCTGGACTGGAGGGCTTATCTTATGAAGAGAGGTTGACTGAGCTCGGTCTCTTTTCATTGGAGAAAAGGAGGAGGAGAGGGGACCTAATTGAGGTATACAAGATAATGAGGGGCATAGATAGAGTTGATAGCCAGAGACTATTTCCCAGGGCAGAAATGGCTAGCACGAGGGGTCATAGTTTTAAGCTGGTTGGTGGAAAGTATAGAGGGGATGTCAGAGGCAGGTTCTTTACGCAGAGAGTTGTGAGAGCATGGAATGCGTTGCCAGCAGCAGTTGTGGAAGCAAGGTCATTGGGGTCATTTAAGAGACTGCTGGACATGCATATGGTCACAGAAATTTGAGGGTGCATACATGAGGATCAATGGTCGGCACAACATTGTGGGCTGAAGGGCCTGTTCTGTGCTGTACTGTTCTATGTTCTATGTTCTATGTTCTAAGATCATGCCTGAGCTGTACTGCAGTACATTTATAGGTAATTATCTACGATAATCATTTAAAATTTTACACGTGATGGCTGTTCAACTTGAATCTCAGCATTTGGTATAAGGGAGGCCATTCGGCCCATTATGCATGCACTGACCCTTCAATTGAGCATCATTACCGATTTTTGTCCATATTTTTGAATACTGTTTCTACCCAAATTATCACCAAATGCCTGTGAATTCCTCAATGAGCCTGCCTCTACCACATTTCCACACAGTGCATTTGCACCCTAACTACTTTTTATGTGAACAAAAGATTTGTTTGCACATCACCCTTGCTTTGTTTGCACATCACTTTAAATCTATGCCCTCTTGCTCCTTATACTTTTATGAGTGGGAAAGGCCTCTCCCACTCTACTGTATGCAGTTCACTTATGATTTTGAAAACCTTAATCAAATCTCCTCTCTAGACTTTTTTTTTCTGGAGAAAAGTCCCAGATTCCTCAATCTATCCTCATAAGAATGATTTTAGGAATGAGAAACTTCAATTTTAAATCGTTTCTGCACTCTTTCCAATGCACATCTTTCCTATAATCTATTGCCCAAAATTGTACGCGCCAATATTCAGCCAACACTGAATATTAACACCGACTTGTGAATAATGTAGCATTATAATTTAAAGTTGCCCACACTCAAAAGTAATTTAGAATTCTTTGACTTCCTGTTGTTACAAATTTGTGACATTTTTGCCCATCGTAAATTTCTGTATCCCAAACATAATTCCTCAAATAGATTTAACCGTCTAAACACAGGGTGCTGATTGCATAATCCAGCAATCAAAATTTCCACAACTCACTCAAAAACAATTTCAAGTTATTTTGATTTAGTGGTGATGTTTCCTTGCAAACTGAAATTTCTATTGTGCGAACAGTTTAGTCCACTTCATGTAGGGACATTCACAATGTTGTTAGAGAGGGAGTTCCAGGATATTGACTCAACAGTGGTGAAGAAATGATGATATTTTCAAGGCAGGATAACTTGATGGTGTGCCGACATATCTGCTCTAGATGGTGGTCATGTTTGGAAGATGCTGTAGAAAGAACATTGGGACCACTGCAAGAACCTTGCCAAGTTCCATAACCTTCATACTTGTTACAGTGTTAAGTTGTAGCTTGTTTCGTGTCTTATAAACTTTGAAAGCTGGTAAATTTTATTTAATTTTAATAGGAGTTGAATTTTGAGCAGCAGCCTCTAATTGTCACATCTGATTATCAGCATGTACTTCAACAATAGAAAATATAAATATTTTGCATTCTAAAAGCAGTCAGGAACAGACCAGTTACCTTTCTACATTTGATGTTGCTGCTTTTCAGAAAGGCAACAAGTTGTAATTGTAACATTTATATTTTTATGTTTTATGACATCAGACAGAATACAAAAGAGAGACAGAAGGCACGTGAATGATAAAGGCATATCAAGGTGCACACCCAGGAACTAATCTTAAAACTGCAATTCAGTATTTAGAGATACTTTTAAAAAGTGTTGTGAAAGATTGCTGACAGATGCTGCATTGGGAGTGAAACTAAGTGTGATTTTTCTTATTTTTTTGTGCACAAAACATATGCAAAACCACATTTTGGCCGTTATTTATGTGCAATCAGTATATCCGCATTGATGTGGACAGCTTTTAGTTCCGTATGCATGCCTAAAATCAGCACAGAATATTAAAATCATGATTGTTAGGTTGTGTGAGAATCTGTTTCTGAAATCTGCTCATCTTTATGCTTGATCCTTCACTTTTAAAAATTCTGTCAGTAAATCACAGCGAGAACAGTTGACGAGTAGTTTGTGCAAATGCTGATTACCTGGATCCTGTATCATCTTTGATGAATAGACTAAAAACAGCTGAAGTGTCCAGAGGCTGAGCACTGAACTAGGGATGCGTTTGTTCTTCAAATGAGTTTTCTCCTTCATCCTTCCCTCAGGAAAGATTATACTCACATTGGAGGAAGTCCAGAGAAGGTTCTCTCAGCTGTTACCAGGTACGGAGGGGCTGCCTTATGAGGAGAGGCTGGGTAAATTGAGCCGTTACCCATTTGATTAATGAAGAGTGCAACCTTATTGAAAAATACAAGGATTTTTACAGGCTTTGGCACATAGATGCAGAAAGGTTATTTCTCCTTGTGGGAGAGTACAGGAGCAGAGGGCATAATCTGAAGGTTTCCAATATTTAAAACGGAGTTGAGCATTGATGTTTTCTCTGAGAGCTGTGAATCTGTGGAATTCTTTACGACAGAGGGCTGTTCACGTTACGTCATTAAGTATGCCCAAGACTGAGATGGACAGTTTTTTTGATTATTAAGGGAATCAAAGCTTATGAGGAAAAGGCAGGAAAGTGGCGTTGAGGATTGTCAGATAAGCCATAATCTTATTGAATGGACTTGACGGGTGAATGGCCTACTTCTGCTCCTAATCTGATGGTCTATCAGATATGTTTATCCCTGGTTTGGACCTGAACTTTTTTTAGGCGCAACTTGTGCTGAAAAAAACTATTGGTACTCCACTTATATCTAAAATATCCAATTCATCAGATTCATTTTGTTCTTTCCAGCTGTCCTCTTCATGAACCTCTGAAGGTGAAACTTGAACTACATGTACAAACAAAATCTTTCCATCTGCCTGACTATGTGTCCCTACAAGTCTCCCTGTTAGCTAGTTCACCACTAATGATAATGTTTTTCATCTAAATCTTTTGGTTCAGCTTCAGATTACTTCTGTCCAGTCTTCCCTAGTCATGACTCTGTCTCTCTCACTGTGTCACTTTGTTTCTACTGACTGCTAAATGTGGTTTCAGCTCGGAAAATCTCATTTTCTAACGGCTGCAAGAAACAATTCAGCTGGTGTTCTGTTGATAGTAGTGTGGGGTGTGCTATAATAAACAATACTTGTCAGTTTTAGTTTCAATAATATCTGATATCTCTTCTCGTTTGCATCTAGTACTAATTTGACTAGAGCGCTGTTAACGATTTTGCAGTGTGTGCCCTGCTGCTCCATTTGAAGCAGGATGACAAAATGAAACTTGAGTGTGATTTACTCCATTTATTCTTTTGAAATTAGAAAAATATTCTGTCTGAAACTGAGGTTTACTGTTAGACACAGATTCCTTTGAGATCTAATAATCTGTGATCAAAGTACACAACATCGCCCAAGTTTTTCTGGCTAATCGATTCATTAGAAACACCTCAGCCCACTTTCAGTGGCTATCTGTGACATATCTATATTGTTACCTTTCAAATTCCACAATAATCAATGTGCAGCAGCACCTATTTCCTGCTGTCTATTTTCAAGCCTGTACTAATGGCAGCTTTACTTCAGCTTGATGCACTCAGCACTGTTTCACTGTCTTCTCTGCCCTTGTCTAACCCTGGCCACCAAAAATAGCTCTGCACCGGACTCTTTGTCAAATTTATCCCTAAGCCTTGATCATGAAAGTCATGTAGCAATTGTGATCCATACGTTTCCAGATTTATGGTTCCGACACCCTGCATTATGCATCCTTTATCAGCTAGCAACTCAACCTTACGGATTAGAGAGAAGGCTGGCTCCTCGTCTCAGTATTTGTGATCCTCTCCCCCGCTCCATGTAATATAATTGCACAGTTGCAATGATACAGGGTCGCCTCAAGTTGTTGTAGCAATGTCATCTGCTGTAGCAGGCAACTTTTCTACATGTGAGAAGCAAAACACATCCATCTTTTTGGGTTGTATGCCCGAAGGGTATTGTAATCTGGACATTGCATCAGTGTTGCGGCGATCTTCTGATCACTGTACTTACTATCACGCTTATAAGCAGACAAAATCAAAGCGCGTCTGTTATTCAGGCTGCAGACCAAGTGGGTGCTGGTGCTTCAGATTACAATCAATTTTTATCAAAAAAAAATATATTTACCAAATCACCTTATTCCAAAAATCATAGGCAATGCTTCATCTTCTGATTGAGCATAAATTTGTTCATTGGCACAGAGAATACTTGTGGCACATACAATTAGTCTCTCTTCACCATTATTCAACAGATTTGTAAGTTCAAGGGGTGATCTTAATCTTTTTGGTTACAAGCATTGCACCGTATTCTAAATTACTTGTACCCAACTTGAGAACTATGCCACACCCCTTTGACCAAAACCATGGACTCCTTTGCTCAAAAAGATGCAGTAAGGTTTCCAAATTTGATATCAATTTACTGTAATAGTTCACTCAATTAAGAGAAACTGAGCTCAGAAATATTCTGAGCTATGGCAAATTTGCTGTGGTTTAGGGTGCAGCAGGATGTTGACCATTTTTCTGCAGTGTGTAACCCAGATTTAAATTTAGTTTTTTGAATGTGTTTACCTTTTCTAAACATTAGAGCACATTTTTCAACTAGTTCCCATGTGTCTGTCTATTCAGAACTTGAATAAAACAAAAAAAAACTGCAGGTGCTGGAAATCTGAAAGGCGTTGTCATCAGAGATAATGGGAACTGCAGATGCTGGAGATTCCAAGATAATAAAATGTGAGGCTGGATGAACACAGCAGGCCAAGCAGCATCTCAGGAGCACAAAAGCTGACGTTTCGGGCCTAGACCCTTCATCAGAGAGGGGGATGGGGGGAGGGAACTGGAATAAATAGGGAGAGAGGGGGAGGCGGACCGAAGATGGAGAGCAAAGAAGATAGGTGGAGAGGGTGTAGGTGGGGAGGTAGGGAGGGGATAGGTCAGTCCAGGGAAGACGGACAGGTCAAGGAGGTGGGATGAGGTTAGTAGGTAGCTGGGGGTGCGGCTGGGGGTGGGAGGAAGGGATGGGTGAGAGGAAGAACCGGTTAGGGAGGCAGAGACAGGTTGGACTGGTTTTGGGATGCAGTAGGTGGGGGGGAAGAGCTGGGCTGGTTGTGTGGTGCAGTGGGGGGAGGGGATGAACTGGGCTGGTTTAGGGATGCAGTGGGGGAAGGGGAGATTTTGAAACTGGTGAAGTCCACATTGATACCATATGGCTGCAGGGTTCCCAGGCGGAATATGAGTTGCTGTTCCTGCAACCTTCGGGTGGCATCATTGTGGCAGTGCAGGAGGCCCATGATGGACATGTCATCAAGAGAATGGGAGGGGGAGTGGAAATGGTTTGCGACTGGGAGGTGCAGTTGTTTGTTGCGAACTGAGCGGAGGTGTTCTGCAAAGCGGTCCCCAAGCCTCCGCTTGGTTTCCCCAATGTAGAGAAAGCCGCACCGGGTACAGTGGATGCAGTATACCACATTGGCAGATGTGCAGGTGAACCTCTGCTTAATGTGGAATGTCATCTTGGGGCCTGGGATGGGGGTGAGGGAGGAGGTGTGGGGACAAGTGTAGCATTTCCTGCGGTTGCAGGGGAAGGTGCCGGGTGTGGTGGGGTTGGAGGGCAGTGTGGAGCGAACAAGGGAGTCACGGAGAGAGTGGTCTCTCCGGAAAGCAGACAGGGGTGGGGATGGAAAAATGTCTTGGGTGGTGGGGTCGGATTGTAAATGGCGGAAGTGTCGGAGGATAATGCGTTGTATCCGGAGGTTGGTAGGGTGGTGTGTGAGAACGAGGGGGATCCTCTTGGGGCGGTTGTGGCGGGGGCGGGGTGTGAGGGATGTGTCGCGGGAAATGCGGGAGACGCGGTCAAGGGCGTCCTCAATCACCGTGGGGGGGAAGTTGCGGCCTTGTCATCATCTGGGTTGTTTTCAGTGCAGCCAATCCATGGAGCTGTTGATATGTGGAATTCACAGTGTGTCCTAATAGACCAACTGCAACATTCTCATCTGTGCTGCTAAAGGGCTTCAGGAGGCAGTCTTAACGATGATCGTTTCAATATCAGGCCATATGGGCAGAACCCAGGAATAAGAAAGTTGCAAGTCTCTGTGATGTGGCCATCCTATAGACTTCTCTCCGTAGCTGGTGGAGTGAAAAAGTAACAGATATGTAAGCAGATCGTGGAAACAACTTTGGTGGTTTTAACTTTCTCAATATTGTCTGGGAACCCTTTTGTGCTTGGGGCTTGGATGGGACAACATTTGTTAGGTGCCTGAAGAGAGTTGATGGCTGAGGGAGCAAACCCTGATCTAAGTTCTGCTGTAGAGTCCAAAGATGGATTGATGTCTAAATATATCATTTTTTTCAGCCACTCCTACAACCAACTCAGTGCAAAGTATGGTGCTTTGCATTTGTTTGGACTCACTTGGGAGGTTGAGAGGCAGACCCTGACATTTGGGATACACTTTACACAGACTTGCACCCTGAAGAAGAACACAGAGTTCACCACAATGGGACAATAAAGTGTTAGGCTACAAGAGAGTGACAGAACTGCCATCTGATGCAGCACAGTTTAGAATCCTACACTCTAGAATTGACAGCATATACAATAGTTCTTAAGGTCACCCTGTTCCTTAATGCTTATGGCAGTGGTTTTCAATCTGCACACCTTTTAGGTGAGAAGTGTGCTGCAAAAGGTTTGGGAAGCAGTGCTGTTTTATCTGAGTGCTGAGGTTACTTTTGTACTTCTGATCTCCATCAGAAGCCCAGTGCCAATTATTGAAGGTTGTATCAACTGACACTAGATGCCATTATTGACTACACATACCTAAGCCTCAAAAGTGGGTCTGCCATGGAATTGTTTGTCTTATTGAAGTGTGTTTTGGTTCTGGAAATGTCAAGAACCATGGTCCATTCTGTGTTGCAACAGGTGCCATAAACATCGCAACCTTTGATTGTTGTCTCTTTCTCTATCAATATAGAAGGAGGCTCTGCCATCCACAAGGAACAACTTCATTTTGGTCAAGGCAAGTGAAGCAGAACAAAAGAACATTGCACATTCTCTAACCATGCACATCAAGCTCAGGGTATAGTTAGGAAAGAATCCCACTCTCTTTAGTGTGACAGCGTGCAGCAAATCCTATGTGTCCGTGCCCTTTATCCTGAGAGTAGTCAAGCAAGCTTCATCCTTTTGTGTTTTTAGTATGGCGCACTGACCTCTATATCGCTGAGGCCAAACGCCAACTCTCCGACATCTCCTCCTACAGCCCCCTTGATCATGACCTCACCTCCGAGCACCAAACCATCATCTCTAATACCATCCATGACCTCATCACCTCAGGGGACGTCCCACCCACAGCCTCCAACCTTATTGTTCCCCAACCCCGCACGGCCAGTTTCTATCTCCTTCCCAAAATCCACAAACCTGCCTGCCTTGGTCGACCCATTGTCTCAGCCTGTTCCTGCCCCACCGAAATCATCTCTACCTAGCTGGACTCCATTTTCTCCGCTTTGGTCCAGGAACTCCCTACCTACGTCCCTGACACCACCCACGCCCTCCACCTCCTCCAGGACTTACAATTCCCTGGCCCCCAACACCTATTTTCACCATGGATTTCCAGTCCCTATACACCTGTATTCCTCATGCAGATGGCCTCAAGGCCCTCCGCTTCTTCCTGTCCAGTCCCCCTCCACTGACACCCTCATCTGCCTAGCCGAACTCGTCCTCACCCTCAACAACGTCTCTTTCGATTCCTCCCACTTCCTACAGACAAAGGGGGTGGCCATGGGTATCCGCATGGGCCCAAACTATGCCTGCCTCTTTGTAGGTTACGTGGAACAGTCCCTCTTCCGCACCTACACAGGCCCCGAACGCCACCTCTTCCTCCGTTATATCAATGACTGTATCGGCGCCGCCTCTTGCTCCCCAGAGGAGCTCGAACAGTTCATCCACTTCACCAACACCTTCCACCCCAACCTCAAGTTCATCTGGGCCATCTCCAACACATCCCTCACCTTCCTGGACCTCTCAGTCTCCATCTCAGGTAACCAGCTAGAAACTGATGTCCATTTCAAGCCCACTGACTCCCACAGCTACCTAGAATACACCTCCTCCCACCCACCCTCCTGCAAAAATGCCATCCCCTATTCCCAATTCCTCCGCCGCATCTGCTCCCAGGATGAGGCATTCCACTCCCGCACATCTGATGTCCACGTTCTTCAAGGACTGCAACTTTCCCCTCGCAGTGGTCGAGAACGCCCTTGACCGCATCTCCCGCATTTCCAGCAACACATCCCTCACACCCCGCCCCTGCCACAACCGCCCCCAGAGGATCCCTCTCGTTCTCACATACCACTCCACCAACCTCCGGATACAACGCATCATCCTCCAACACTTGCGCCATCTACAATCCGACACCACCACCCAAGACGTTTTCCCATCCCCAACCTTGTCTGCCTTCCGGAGAGACCACTCTCTCCATGACTCCCTTGACCACTCCACACTCCCCTCCAACCCCACCACGCCCGGCAACTTCCCCTGCAACCGCAGGAAGTGCCACACTTGCCCCCACACCTCCTCCCTCACCCCCATCCCAGGCCCCAAGATAACTTTCCATATTAAGCAGATGTTTACCTGCACATCTGCCAATGTGGTATACTGTATCCATTGTACCCGGTGTGGCTTCCTCTACATTGGGGAAACCAAGCGGAGGCTTGGGGACCGCTTTGCAGAACACCTCCGCTCGGTTCGCAATAAACAACTG
This sequence comes from Stegostoma tigrinum, assembly GCF_030684315.1. Taxonomy (NCBI): domain Eukaryota; kingdom Metazoa; phylum Chordata; class Chondrichthyes; order Orectolobiformes; family Stegostomatidae; genus Stegostoma; species Stegostoma tigrinum. The sequence goes on along the minus strand of NC_081358.1, from coordinate 105,885,283 downwards.
CACCTCCCAGTCGCAAACCATTTTAACTCCCCCTCCCATTCCTCAGACAACATGTCCATCATGGGCCTCCTGCAGTGCCAAAATGATGCCACCCGAAGGTTGCAGGAACAGCAACTCATATTCCGCTTGGGAACCCTGCAGCCCAATGGTATCAATGCGGACTTCACAAGCTTCAAAATCTCCCCTTCCCCCACCGCATCCCTAAACCAGCCCAGTTCGTCCCCTCCCCCCACTACATCCCAAAACCAGTCCAACCTATCTCTGCCTCCCTAACCTGTTCTTACTTTCACCCATGCCTTCCTCCCACCTCAAGCCGCACCTCCATCTCCTACCTACTAACCTCATCCCGCCTCCTTGACCTGTCCGTCTTCCCTGGACTGACCTATCCCCTCCCTACCTCCCCACCTATACTCTCCTCTCCACCTATCTTATTTTCTCTCCATCTTCGGTCCGCCTCCCCCTCTCTCCCTATTTATTCCAGAACCCTCTCCCCATCCCCTTCTCTGATGAAGGGTCTGGGCCAGAAACGTCAGGTTTTGTGCTCCTGAGATGCTGCTGGGCCTGCTGTGTTCATCCAGCTTCACACTTTGTTATCCTCATCCTTTTGTTGTTCAATCTTGAGGTCTGTCAGCAGCATTTATTGTCATCACTTGACAAAATGGTGTTTCTGGTCCTTCCTCTTGAGTCAACACTAGGCATCCGGGTTTGATTCCACCCTCAGGCAACTGTCTGTGTGGAGTTTGCGCGTTCTCCCTGTGTTTGCGTGGGTTTTCTCCAGGTCTTCTGGTATCCTCCCACAGTCCAATAATGTGCAAGTTAGGTGGATGGGCCATGCTAAAGTGTCTATAGGCCATGCTAAAGTGTCTATAGTGTTCAGTGATGTGTAGGTTATGTGGGTTAGCTTTGGAAAATACAGGGATACGGTTAGAGGATGGGTCTGGGTGGTCAGAAGGTGAACTTGTTGGGCCGAATAGCCTGTTTCCACACTGTGGGGTTTCTGTGAGTACAGAAACTGACAAGTGTCTTCAGCTGTTTTACAAGGATTAATTGAATTCAGAAACTGAGTTTTCTGGCTTCGGGTATTCTGGAGGAATGCTGCTGTACTTCTCTGTACTTACAGAGTCTGTAAATTTCTGGTTCTCTATTGCTCACTTCATATCCTTATCCTTCTCAGGAACCACTCCGTAGCAACACGGTGGGAGGAAGAATGCAAGAACAGGAGGTAAAAGATGAAGTTACCAGGGTCTTAGCAGACCATAGGACAGCTCACTCATGAGAGGGAGCAGTAGCTGGTGGTAGCTTAGCCTGCGGACCACCACTCCTCAGATGAGGGGAGAGGTTGACAACATGAGTCCTTCATGATAAGCTCAGCCAGTGTAAGAATTGAACCCACAATACTGACACTGAACCACCACCCAACCAGCCAACTAATCTAACCGACCCCATGGATAAGAGCATATTTTGTAGGATTAGTAAGAAAATGGACGGGAAGGAATTCCATTGGAATCCACTTTCTAGGAGGGATGGGATAGAGGACATTTACCAGGATGTTGCCTGAGCTGGAGAGTTTCAATTCTGAAGAGAAATTGGACAGACGAGGGTTGTTTCCCTTAGAGCAGAGGAGTTTGAGAGAGGACGGGATTGTGATATATAAAATTTTGAGAGGCATCAATAGGAAGACAGGAAGAAACGTTTCCCTCCAACGGAGGGATCAGTGACCAAGGGGCATGGACGTAAGGGGCAGTAGATTTAGAGATGTAAGGAGAACCTTTTTTATCCAGAGGATGGTGGGAATCTAGAACTCATTGCCTGTACAGGTGATAGAGGCAGAAAACCATAACATTTAAGAAGTATTTAGATGTGCACTTGTGATGCCAAGGCCCAAAAGACTATGTTGGAAGTCACACACAACGCGAGGTTACAGTCTGACAGGTTTATTGGAAATCACACAGGCTTTGCAAGCACAGTCCCTTCATAAGGTGCAGTGAGGACCTGACAAAGAGGCTGCACTTTGAAAGCTTGTGTGATTTCAAATAAACCTTTTGAAATATAACCTGGTGTCGAATGACTTCTGACTTTGTCCACCCCAGCCCAACACCGGCACCTCTATGTGATAAAAGACTATGAGTCAAATGCTGGGAATTGGATTAGGTTAGTTCTGTGGTTGTTTTTGAACAGTGCAGACGTGATAGGCTGAAGAGCCCTTTTCTGTACCTTAGACCTCTATGACTGTGTGACCCCTGCTGTCAGAGTTGCATAGCAGCAACTAATTGAGGGGTTGACCTGAAGAATCCCTTCCCTTTCCAACAGTTCCTCATCCCATGTATCCGAGAATATTATCAAAGTCTATACATACCCGAAGTGAGGCTACAAGTGATGTAGAGTTTTGGAAAGAGTAGTGTATGAATTAGGAGTCCCATTTTAACAACCCTGGTTTGGCCATTAAACTTCGGCCAATGTTGTAATCAAGTTCAGTCCCTCACCTCATGCCAGTGCTGTGGAACTGATAGCATGATAGTCTTCAGACCTTAGCAAGGGTAAGGTCTGAAAGCCCATTGGACTGACCTCTCAGAGATTTCTAGGGCAACACTGAGAAACTCAGGGCCCCACAGCAGCTGCTTCTGATATTTTGTCAAGCAATTGGTTGTACATAGTAACCAAAGTGCACCCTCTCTCTAGGGTTGCATGGTGCCTCACAGCGTCAGAGATCCAGGTTTGATTCCACTCTCAGGTGACTGTGTGAAGTTTGTACATTCTGTCTGATTTCCTTTCGGTGTTCCGGCTTCCTCCCACATTCCAAAGATCTACAGGTTAGGTGGATTGGCCATGCTAAATTGCTCCCATAGTGTCCAGGGATGTGCAGGCTAGGTGGATCAGCCATGGGAAATGTAGGCTTACATGGGTAGAGTAGGGGTGTATGTCAGGCTGCGATGCTGTTTGGAAGGTCGCTGTGTAGTTAATGGGTGGAATGGCCTGCTTTCACATTATAGGAATTCTGTGATCATGATCCTTTAAAGAGCAACAGAAGAGCCCAGTACCCCTGTTCTTCTTACCATTGGTTGAGCTGCCAATGTGTGAGTCATACCAGAATGTGTTAATATATGCGTCTATTCCTGGGATTGTACTTTTGCACTCCCCAAGGGCCTGGAACAGATCCAAACTTCTTTGTTAACGCATGAGATTGTGAATCAGGCCGAGCTGTTTTTGTGGTCTTTTCCAATTGCCTTTTCCTTAGTCCTCCCTGCCCAAATAGAAGCCCAACCAGTTCATCAGGAAATCTATCACTTAAATAGGTATAGAAACCCTGACTCAGACTGTACTTCACCCTTTCATCTATGTAAACCCATTCCTGGTAATATTCAGGTCAATGCTTCAGGCTGATGCTGGGCTTTCATTAGAACAAGCTTTTAGTGTAACATTATGAGGCAATTTTGGGTCGAAAGGAAGTCACAGATGGGCAGCGTGAGGTGCAGAGCAGGACGTAAAGCCATATCGAGAAATTGTTTGGTGACAGTTGATGAATAAGGTAATTTAGGGTCACAATGAATTGTTATAAAAAGCTTATTTCCAAACCGTTAGGGTACAAAGCCAAGTAGATGGAATAAACTTTGCTATTCATAGCTGTGATCTAAGTATATACATAGCATAGATGTTCCAGCCAGGAAATAGACACAGCGATTTTATTAAATGGTGGACACGAGATGAATGATAGTTCTACGTTCCATACACTTCTAGTGATCAGATAACAATCAAAATAAAACATTAACCTGGCTTCCTGCATCACACATTTAGCAGTAAACAAAATTCTCAAAGGGACCATTAATAATACGATAAGAATCAATAAAAAAAGACATGATGCTGTCAGATAACAAGAGCAACAGTCATGTAAGAACTTGGCACTGGATCAACCTCTTAACCTTTTCCACACAGAATTTTCATTGTTGATTTCTGAGACTTGCATATCTTTTGTAACACTGACCATGGCTTCACAGGAAACTCTTCCTTGCCCCATTCCCCGTAAAATCCATTTGCTTTTTCAGCATCAACCAATAACAATGCACAGCTTTCATCAAGGGCATGACGAATTATTATTCCAGGAAACATTAATGAACAAACAAAGAGAAAACGACATCACCCATGTGCTGTCTAAGTTGTGTGTAATCTTGCGGTGCCTTGGTTTCCTGCCTGCTGTCCTGTGCCTGAGGATGAGGTGGAGGAGGCAGCTCATTCTCTTGTCTCTGCCCATGGTGGAGGTGCCCACGGCTTTCGTACCTGCCTTGGAGGTGCCTAAAATACGGTGCCGTTGCAGGACAGCCTTTGTCGTGGAGCCTTATGTAGGAATGGCAGAGGGGCTGAAGAGATGTGGGATGACTCTTAGAAGTGGTCCCACTCATCAGTCTCTTTGACAATCTCAAGCCTTTCCCTGAGCGCTGGAATGCTGGATGAGACTAGCAGCTGACATGATATCCAGTCCAAGCATCTCTGCACCATCAGTTACACAATGATCAATGTAAATGTGACAAAGAGTCTCACTGTTCCTGCATGCTGCGACTGAACTCACCCCAGGTGAACTGCATATGTCTTGCCAAGAGTTTAGACACTTTCTGTCTCTCTGTTTCTCTCTCTCAGTGAAGGAGCATATTACTGTCAAATATCTGTCCACATGAGCTACCTGAGTTCATCCATTGTCTATCCATGGCTTCACAATGCTTCATGCATCTCCAGCATTTAGGATCTCAGTTGCCAGAAAACCCCTTTCTGATTTTGACTTACCATTACTTTTGCCCATTGAAGTAGCTGCCTGCAATCCCTAAGGGGCACTGCCCATTACTGATTCTGCTCCACTCGCCACCACTTGCCCTCCCATCCCATGATCATCCAGTACTATCCTTTGAAAAGAGAAGGTGAATTGCTCCTTGCTGCTTGCAGGTCTGGAGGAATGACGTGGCGGTGCTGCCTTTGGGATCCCTCCCTACTCAGAGGAGGCCAGAGGTTAGGACACTGCTCCTCCTGTGTAACTGGCCTTAAGGAAAATGCAAGAATGTGGCCATGAGAACTCAGGTTACTCAGTTGGAGCCTCAGCCCGGTAGTTGTGTAGATACAACATGCATTATGCCAGAGTATGCTCCACATTTCTTCCTGATAATACAGCGAGTGACTTGCCTTGTACTTGCCAGCCACCAGACTCATAGCGCTCTCGGTGACAGCAATGCACTGTTCCCGAGCCGCCACCTCCACAGGGAACAGGGTGTTGGGCAAATAGCATACTGCCACCATCTGAATGTTTCCCATGAATTGTCCATTCACATTCCCTGCAGAGTGTGGAGAGAAAGATTTCTGTGAAGGCCGCCCTCCCACGCCTATTCCTCTCTGACATCAGCTTGAAATGTAGCGCTCCTTCAGAGATTTCTTTGTTTAATTATGTACCATGTGAGTTTTCCACATGTCACAGCGATACAACTGCACTCTTGATCTGACACCTTTACGGAAAGTTTCGGGCACTCAGCTCACGTGAATACTCTCATGTACAGACGTAGAGATCAGTTCACCTGGACCCAATTTTCCCCTCATGTTTGCAAACCTCTCCAGATCTTTGGATCTCTTTTTACACTGGATCCACATCCCTCTGTGGTCACTCCTCAGCTGCTACCCTCTGTCACCAACTGTATTCATAACCTGCCTGTGCGTCTGATTGTGTTTCTTCTTAAAGAAGCTGGGAAAAGGATTTCCTTTACCCATTTAAGGAGATGGATGGGAATAATGCTGCTGCCTCTGGGTGCCGGCCTCTGCCAGTATTCACACTTTGAGGTCTCTGCTGCTCCATTACCTCTGGCCCAGACGTGGGTGCCATTGGCTTTTTGCAAAGGGCTCTTAGGAAACAGTATTCTGCGCCAGGCTGCCCCAGGCATTGCTAATTGAGTGCAGAGCTCCAGTCTCCATGCTGTAGATTCAGGATCAAGAGTATTTTGGGCAGTGGGTTGCTGACTGTGGATTGAAGTTGTTTATATCTAAACTGCAGAGCAGAAATGCTGTTGCTGTAGAGTGAAAGGGTTTTTTTTGAGCTTTGATCTGCATTTGGTTTTAAATCTCAACTATGGGCAGTAGTTCAGCATCACAAAATAAACCTTTAGCCTGATCCCGAGAGAGTATTTAGAGTGAACAGATGGACAGTAAGTTATGTTGGAATTTTAATCATATTTAGTGATATGGATGGCAGATGTGCTCTCTGATATACTTAAAAAAAACACAACAGACCAAGAAGGATTCAAGTTGACAGTTGACTTGCTTCATTGCAGCCATAGCAACAATGGTTCCCTTTCATCCAACTTGCCTGATATGATTATTTAGAAGGGAAGAGAAGCCATAGAAATTTGTTGATGCCAAATATTACATGTTTTCAGTCAGAAGTTAGATATAGTTCTTAGGGTTAATTGGATCAAAGCATATGGGAAGAAGATGGGAACAGGTTACTAAGATGGATGATCAGCCATCATCATATTGAATGGCAGAGTGGGCTTGAGAAATGAGTAGCCTATTCCTGCTGATTTCAATGTCTCTATGGAAAACCCACCAAATCAGATTGCTTTCTGATGCCTGTCAGTGAAATGTGCACATGTGTAATTGAGGTCAAGCTTAGTCATTGCATCTTCTGAAGAACTTGCAAGACCTTGCCTTCACTGAATATGTACAAGGCTGAGTTTGATAGACTCCCATGTTTATCAAAAAATCTAAGGTCACGGGGAGTGGACAGGAACAGAAGTTAAGGTCACAATCAAATCAGTTGTGATCTTATTGACTGATGAAGGGTTGAAATGCCAAATAGCCCACTGCTTCTCCTCATTCATGTTTCTTGTCTTCAAGTTCACACATTGAAATTACTCACTTGCTTGAGAAATAAATGTGTGCTGGTGAACAAACTGTGGTTCGGGACAGGTTGCGTTTGCCCTTTGAGGACAAAAATGGACATAATGAAAGATTCAGTTTTCTGCCCATCGTCACATATAGTAGTTGAAGTGTCTTTTGTCATTGAAAAGAGATTGAGTATGGAAAAATAATTCACATGAAAGTGATAGATTTTATACCACTGTCTAATATTGCAAACAAGCTCCGTACAAGTTAAAGGATGTAACACATCCTACACAACCATCTAACCCTGGATATGTAGTGGCTAAGGCACAGCAAAAATAACATGTAGATTATGAACGAGGAGCTTGCCATCTAAATGCTACCTGGAGTCACCTGGAGAATAAATTGCCAGCATTGGCCTCATGCCAAGAGAAAACATAGAAACATTGATAATATGTGCAGGAGTAGGCCATTAGCCCTTTGGGTCTGCTCCATCATTCAGTATGATCATGGCTGATCATGCAATCTCAGTTTTCATTCCTGCTATTTCTCCATACCCCCCACTGATCCCTCTAGCCACAAGGGCCACACCCAACTCCCTCTTGAATATATGTAATGAACTGGCCCCAGAAGCTACTTGTGGGAGAGAATTCCCCAAGTTCGTATCTCTCCAAGTGAAGAAATTCATCTTCATCTCAGTCCTGAATGGCTTACCCCTTATTTTTAGGCTGTGACCCTGAGTTCTTGCCTTCCCTAACATCACAACATTCTTTCCGCATCTAGCCTGTCTAATCCTATTAGGATTTCAAATGTTTCAATGAGATCTCCCCTCATTCTTCTAAATTCCAGCAAGTACAAGCGCAGTTGTTCCAGCCTTTCCTCATTTGAGCTATCAGTATTAGAGAAATAAGTGCAAAACCAGCAGGTTATGCTGAGCATCCACAAAAGATTGAGTAGAATCTCATAGGGCCTTGAATGATGTGGGCTATGGTGATAAATATGTTAGAAATGTGTGAAAAGTCTGATGAGGCCTATGTTGACATCAGGAGCATCTCGCTGCATCTTTTATCCAAATGTTAAGCGTAGAGGTGAGATTTTCACTAGTCAGCAGCACAATGCCGATTCAGAGGCAATATTACTTGTGAAGGACTCTTTGCAGCTTTTTATTTTGCGAATCCCATGAAGAATGTGCGGCATGGAAGTCAGAGCAGGTGCTTGGTGATTTCAGCTTGCTACTTGCTCCAAAGGTCCCCAATGTCGAACCCTAAAATGTCAGGGCCTGCTCCATGGGCATTGGCCACATGCATCCCTCGCCCGTACACGTTGTCATCCAACATGTCATGAAGCTTCTTACAGACTGTGACATGTCTCCAAACCAGTTAAATTGTGCTTCTGCACTTCAGTGCTAGACCTTGGGGTACAACAGTATGATTATTGTAATGCTGCTTACAAGGACATCGTTCACAGGAACGTATACTCAGCAAGGAGCAGACTAGGCTACACCTCTCAGTCGTTCACTTGCTCTCACAGCATTCACTTGGAGCCTGCTTAGATGCTCAGGGCTTTTGCCTTACCTTGATTTTTGCACCTTGCCCCTTTTCCAGAAATACCTGGCTCACAGTACTGCTGCCTTCCTGTGTTGTTTAATGCAGACATATATCCAGGAAGCTGATCATTGTTGTTTTCAGGCCTATGTCAAGTCACATTAGCTCTTGCTGGGATATTGGGACCGACATGATCAGTCAGAGCCGGGATCCTGCCCTCATGAGGGGTGAGGAGACAACTGTCAGGCAGGTCACCACGAACCCTGACTCCTTTTGCTCTTTTGTGGGCTGTTTTCCTCCTGGGAATATTCAAGGAGATGAAAGTGGGTGATGCAGCAGTTACTTTTGATGCAGGATGAGCAGGTATCCCAAGTGAGTTTGTAGACAGCACAGAAGGCTTGCAAAATTTGTGTTTTCAGGGTTTGGGATGAATAACAATGAGCTAAAGAAGATGCTTCAGGCAACAGGAGAGTGATAAAGCATGATCCTTGGTGGGAGGTGGCTATGTTAACAGTGATGCATGAGCGTAAGGTATTGAGGAGAAGATGGCGACATGTATACTAGCAGCATGGAGAACTTCCTTTCTACACTGTTGCAGATTCTTCAAGATGGCTGAGACTACGTTAACCTGGATGATAACCTCTGACCAGGCTAGATGGTCTGGTGCTTGAGGGAAAGAGGATGGCTCACCCCTGCCCAGTGGCACACGTCCAGAAACAGAAAATGATAGTCACTGCACAGAGAGTCACTCAAGGAATATGTTATCTGTGATTTGATATAGCTTGGAGTTACATTCAGTGAAGTGCTTACATTATTATCATGCCAATGGTAGCATGATCTCAGCACTGATGCATTGCAGGTGGAAATATGGAGACATTTGGATGTCTCCTGAAGGTCACGGGGAATAGCACTGCATTTAGAATTCACATTGAGTCCTTGGAGATCAAGTCTTCAATAATTTTAATCGCAATAGTTATTAGTTACAAGAGTGTAATCAGTTTGAAGCAAGTGTGACATTTAATGCTGTGGCTTGATCAGAGAAAGTGACTTGAGTCCAAATCAATCCTCTTAGTTAAATTATTTCTGCTTTGGGTAGTACTTTTCTAGGTTGTTGGCTGATAGCCATACTTGCTATTGGAATAATGAAATAATAAAATGGCTCAGCAATGCATTACACTTAAGAGTCTTATTGTGTATACATGTTATAGTCATAGTGAGATATATTGGATTACCAAATGTACGACAATACATTTATGTGGTAAATTTATGCTTATTGAAACATTTCACTCATCTTCCTGCATTGTTTTCAGTAGTCTGGAGGCATGTTGTCAGTTATTGTTTGATAATTGTAACATGATTAAAATTGTTGAGATAAACAAAAACAAACTCATAAAGTTCCTCTGGTTCACTTGTTTTAATGATCTGACTCATACAAATAGCTGGATCACAGGTGGGAAGGCTTTCACTCTGCTATAGCTCAAGGAGACTCCAATATTAAGGGGTTTTCCATCAATCCAATTCTCTTTCACTTATTTCTTTGCTTTTCCTGAATTACTGATGCTGTTACGAATTTCCTTCACTCTACCTGTGTTCGAGTTATTCAAGAGTATATTCAGAGAGACCTGCTTATCCTGCACAGTGCAAAGTCACAACACCTGAAGTGTTATATGCTAAAGCATCAGTGCCATTGCTCTTTTCCTGTTTTGGCATGTTTTGATTGAGTGAATGTTACAACACTTACCTCTGCTTATTTTCCTGTGTATTCATCCTTCACGAATCATCTGTCTATGATTTTGGTACCTCCCTCCAAATGCTCAACAGAGGTTCAAGCAAAAACTCCATTCATACTGCAGCATATTATTGGACACAGCAGCAGATGAAAGGCTTTCACCTCTCACTGCAACTTTCCGTAGGGTGGGTTATACATCACTTTAGAAAATATTCACCTCTTTAATGTCAGAAACTCAATTTTCATTGATCGTTGCTTTACTGGTTGGATGCACTGATGAGCCGACAGAAGACTCCTTCAACACTTCAGTGTCAGCTGAGATTGCCAGCTTGGAATTCTGGAGTAAAGTTTGAAAACACACACTGACCTCTGCTTCAGTGGTTGGCAGAGCTGAAAATGAGAGTACTCCTGTATCTCTAGACTGAGAGAAATTATTTAATGTAACTTGAAACCCGATTGGAGTGCACATATAGCCCACTTTGACTAGTCCTTTGTTAACATGGTCTAATGAGTCTCATTGGACCCTGAATGCACATACAAACACTGAAATTATAGGCAGAAGTCAATAATTGGCCCTGGGGTGGCACAGCGGCTCGCTTGCACTGCTGTCTCATGGTGCCAGGGACCCAGGTTTGATTTCACCTTTGAGTCATTGCCTGTGTGGCGTTTGCGCATTCTCTGGGTTATCTGGTTTCCTCCCACACTCCAAAGATTTGCAGGTTAGGTGGATTGGCCAGGCTAAATTGCCAGTAGAGTCCAGGGGTATGAGCAACGTCATTGAGGTGGATTCTAGGAAAAGTTACATTAAATAATTTCTCTCAGCCTAGCGGTGGTTTAGCCATGGGAAATGCAGGGTTACAAGAGTGGGGAGGATCTGGGTAGGATGCTCTTCATAGGGTCAGTGTGGACTTGATGGGCTGAATGGTCTGCTTTCATGCTGTAGGGATTCTGTTCTGAAGCCTGCTCCACCATTCAATAATATCATGGCTGGCCAGTTTATATACCATTTTCAATTGTACATTCCCATCCATTTCTGATAACCTTAACTTTTGTTCAGGAATCAATCTACCTCTGCCTTAAAATGACACTGACTCCACTGCCTTCTGAGGCAGAGAACTTATTGTCTGAAAAATGTATGCAGCCCAGTGTTAGGCTCTCACTAACAAAATAATGCCAACCAGAGTAGCAGATTGAATGGGGTCGACTGAGTGCTGTATATTTTAAAATTGTTGATGATTTTTATCTGGCAAGTTCAAATCTGTCACAAGTGTCCCCTGCCCCTGGGTAGTACAACTGAAATGTCCTAAACTGATTTACTACTCTTCCTGATTGTTTCTCTCACAGGCACTGTTCTTCTCTTCGCACCTCATAATCTCAATAGCAAAAACAGCCTTTTGTTTAACAGAGATAACGGGAACTGCAGATGCTGGAGAGTCCGAGATAACAAAGTGTGGAGCTGGATGAACACAGCAGGCCAAGCAGCATCTTAGGAGCACAAAAGCTGACGTTTCGGGCCTAGACCCTTCATCAGAAAAGGGGGATGGGGAGAGGGTTCTGAACTAAGAGGGGAGAGGAGGGGAGGCAGATCGACGGTGTCCACTTTGTCATTTTGTTTAACAGTAGCTAATTGAGAGAAAGAAGTTGCCTGTTCTTTTCTGTTTTATTTCAGCGACCTTCCTTGATCAAGATTAAAGCAGGAAAACAGATATGTAGTGCCACAAAATTGCAAAAATGACAAGTATTGTCTTAACAGTACAAACTTTAGTGAGTAACATAACATTACACAGCTCATCGGCAGTTAGCCGTTTTCTGGCACTCCTGTTCTCAGTTAGATCGGCTTTATCTGTGGAGATACTTGTTAACAGGAACATTACAAAGCTCCTCTGGAACAATTAAGAAACGAAGCGCTCAGGAAGCTTTAATGACTGTTTATTTACTGTATTGCAGGTGTGTTTAAACATTAAGTGAATTGGAATTCCAGATGATAAACCCTGTGTTACATTATAATTCGTGCAGGGAATTTGATAAATAGCTCATCCCATTGATAGCAGATTGTACAAAATAAGTTCAAATCACCTTCTTCAAGTCAAGTTTTATCTTTTAGTGCTTTTTCCAGAGATTGCAGTTCGTGCATGTGTTCAGCTGTCTCAGAATCTGAAAAATCCTCAATCCATTCAGATCAATCTGAGGCTGTTTGGCTTATCATATCTTCACTAGTGCTATCTAATTGGTCTTGTCGCTCTATTTTCTGCCCATTACTCTGCTGATTGTTTGTGTTCAAAGTTCTTTTCTGAGAATAACAACTAAATCAGCTTCTACCCGTCTTACAGGTGGTGCATTTCAAAACACTGTGTTTAAAGGAGAAATCTTCCCTCCTTGAGCTGGGTTTTTGCTGATTACTTTGGGTAATGCTGCATTTTGCTTCTCTTTTTCCAACAGTGTTGTGTTTATAAACAGCATACTTACAGGGATTGAAAAAAATAACTACAAACGCTAAAAGATGGGAAAGCTAGTGGAAATTATTTTGAATAGTCAGCAGGCCCATTGACACCTAACTGAAAACGTTTAGTGTTATTTAGAGGTCTCCTCCTTCACAATGGACAAAGGGACCCATTCCAACAGTGAGTGGGTTGCTTATTTTTCCATGTTGACCAACTTGCAATATGTTTTGGTTCTTATTCATTTAAGCCTCCTGCCCTGTACCATTATGATGAGATCAGATGCCATTTCAAAGCTAAAATATGCAAAGTAAATCCACCATACACTCAACAAACTCAACTACATTAGTAAGCAAATTGCATTTATCTTAAAGTACAATTTAATGACAAATAATGTAAATAAGGCTTGAAATAAAGCTATAATAACAACCATTATACAACTGTATTAGGAAGGTCCCAAGGCATATGGAAGAATGAGTGGAACAAGGAATCATTGCAGGAAATCCACAAGCCATGATAAGTATACGACCAAGCAAAGACAAATCCCATTCATCTGAGAAATAGAGAAGAGTTTTTGGAGGAGGATGATGTGGCAACCTGTGTTAATGACTGGAGATAGGTCCAGATAGTTTTTATGGGACAGTGAACCATGGTCACAGTTGTTTAGTTTTATGCTTATGAAGTAAGAATTAGACTCGATGTTTCTCACTGTCCAGAGAATAGCTGCCCTGTGAAACAGGTTGCTCACTTTCCTTTGGTGCTGGATGTTGATCTGCTCCATTCCTTCAGGAGGGAGCAGTGGCAGAGATCACATTGTTATATTTATCCTGTATTATAACATTTATCTAAACAGGTTGAAAATAAATTTTTCAGATTAATTATTTTCCACAGGCAATTTTGTGGTATTACATATCTGTTTTCCCACTTTAATCCTGATCATGGAAGGTCACTGGAATAAAACAGAAAAGAACAGGCAACTTCTTTCTCTCAACTAGCTACTGTTAAACAAAAGGCTGTTTTTGCTGTTGAGAATGTGTTGCCAGCCGAGGTGGGCACGATAGCATTATTTAAGATGTACCAAGACAGATACATGAATGGGCAGGGAGCAGAGGGATACAGATCCTTGGAACATAGCCAACAGGTTTAGATAGAGGATCAGGACTGGCGCAGGCTTGGAGGGCCGAAGGGCCTGTTCCTGTGCGGCAATTTTCTTTGTTCTAATTACCAGGGGTTTTTGATATTTTAGCTCTCCCAGGGAAATTTATGTATTAACTTGATGGACCAATGTGTCTTCTTTTTAGTTATGTCACTTTGTTACATATGCCTTATTTCTGCACTTTTAACCCTTTTATTAATTTACTCCTTGCCTTTTATCCTTTCTGATTACCATATTCTTTTCTGAAAACTAAAGGAAATTACTCTGCCATTGCTTCATCCTTGCTGTTATTTCTTTTTTGATCTTTAATCAGCTCTGACATTTAATTAATTTACTGTTTATGGTGTCTCAAATCCCTCACTAGCACTTTATCAGAAACACTAAGTGGGCAATTTTTACATACTGAGAGTGTTGCATTGTTAGTGCGGCACAGCTTTAGAATGTGGCCCTTTGATAAGATGTTAAATATTCTTTCACATGCTCTGATAAATATTGATATGTCTTTTATGTTCCCATTGTGAGAAAAGTGCTTCTAATAACCAAATCAGTACTGCTCCCTCATCCAGTACTAGCAAGATCCTTTAGCTTGGGGCTGATGCTATTTCAGAATGGAATGGCAGCCTCGTTCGCTAAAATAGACCAGTTAATGCATTCCAGAACCAAGTGTGAAGGTTTAAAATGTGATAATAAGTCGCGCTGTGAGTGCAGCTCTGTAATCTTTCCATTATGTTCTGGTGTCAAGCAATGTGGAAGGTCGTACAATGCTCCTTTTGTGAGCATATGTTGCTTCCAGCCTGTGAGTTGATCATGTGGCTGTTGGATTGCCCCCTACGTAGTCATGCTATCTAAATGATCATCTCCGTCCAGTTAGGTCAGTGAATCAGATTTGCAGCGCAGTGTCTATCAATACAAGATATGTCATCCTTCTCAGTGTCCTTTTTACACAGTGTGGAAGTGGTGAGTTTGCACCAATGCGTATGCAGTTATTTAGTTCTTTCTTTCAAATTCACTTTTTTTTCTTTGAAAGTTTTGTCTTATTCTGCAATACTGTTCTGTCCATGCCAGGTATACCATAGAAACATAGAAATTAGGAGCAGGAGAAGGCCATTTGTTACATTGATTCTACTTCAGCATTCAGAATGACCCTGGCTAATATACTATCTATATGTTATACTCTTATTTTCTCCCTATTCCCCTTGATATCTTCAACCTTAGGAAATCCTTTTATTCCTTAAGACCACAATTATAAGATCATAAGAAGTAGGGACAGGAGTAGGCTGTTTGGCTTCTCGAGCCCGCTCCACCATTCAGTAGGATCAGGACTGATCTGACACTCCTCATGTACACTTTGCTGTGTTTTCCCTATTACCCTCAATTCTCCAACTGATCAAGAATCTATCTGTCTCAGTTTTGGGTATACACGAGGACTCTGCATCCACGCCTCTCTTTGGTAAATAGTTCCAAAGACTCTCAATGCTCGGAGGGAAAAAAATCCTCCTTTTCTCAGTCTTAAGTTGGTGATCTTGATCTCAGTCTGACATCACAGCATAAAGCCATATTGTGTAGAAGCAGAATTAGGCCATTCAGCCCATTGAGTCTGCTCTGCCATTGCAGGAAATTGTGGATGATTTGTTAGTCTACAACTCTATTTTCCTGCTTTTTCCCTATAACCCGTGATTCCCTGACTGATTAAAAGTCTCAAGGTTGAGTATACCTAATGACCAAGTTTTGACAGCCCTCTGTAGTGGAGAATTCACTGCCCTTTGTGAGCATAAATTTCTCCTTATCTGTATCTTTAATGTGCCAACCCTTCTGTGTGTCTTCTAATCCTGAACTCTTTCACAAGGGGTAACAACCTCTCCTCATCTACCTTGTGACGGCCCCTAACAACCTTTGTATGTTTCAATTCGGTCATCTCTTACTCTTCGACATTCCATCGAATACAGACCAATCTACTAAACCTGTCCTCATAAGACAGTCCCTCCATACGCAACATGAGCTGATTGAACCTTCTCTGGACTGCTTCCAATACCAGTATAGCTTTCCTTAGCAAAGAGGCCCAAATCATTTGTTCAGTGTTTCAGATGTGGTCTGACTAGTGCCTGGTGAAACTTCAGCAAAACCTCCCAACTGTTAGGCTCCATTACTTTTGAAATGGACTTGAAAGCCAGTGGAGTTGTATCAAATGCCTATGAAAAGGCTGAGTAAGCATGAAGCAGCAGATGGAACCCTGATCACTGATCCAGACTCTAGAATTGACCAAGGCAGCAGATAATTCACCACATCAAAGGAAAATAAATTGCGAAGGGGGCATAAGGAAATTACAAATGCATGAAGATAGATTAAATGTGGGATTGTCAATTTTATTAAGGAAAATAAAAAAGAACATAGTTTGTAAATGATTGTGATTGCAAAGCTTTGAAATGCAGAGGGATCAAGGTGTCTAATCGCATGAATCACAAAATGTTAGTGTGCATGTATTATATGTAATTAGCATAGCCAATGGAATGTTATTGTTGATTGTAAGGTAAATTGAATACAAACAAAGGATGTTGTCTTTGTGGAGTCTGTGTGGAGTTTGCCCATTCTCCCTGTGTCTGTGTGGGTTTCCTCTGGGTGCTTCGGTTTCCTCCCACAGCCCAAAGATGTGCAGGTTAGGTGGATTGGCCTTGCTAAATTGCCCATTGTGTTCAGGGATGTGTCGATTAGGTGGGTTGAGTCTGGGTGGGATGCTCTGTGCGTCTGTGTGGACTTGTTGGGCTGAAGGACCTGTTTCCACACTAGGGATTCTATGATTCAATTCTGTCATTGCTAATGCACTATGGACGTAATTAATCTCCTTATTTAAGGGGGGATATAAATCTATTATAGGCAATACAGAGAAAGTTTACTAAACTACTATTTGAATTAACAGAGATAATGGGAACTGCAGATGCTGGAGAATTCCAAGATAATAAAATGTGAGGCTGGATGAACACAGCAGGCCAAGCAGCATCTCAGGAGCACAATTAACAGGTTATCTTCTGAGGACAGGTTTGACAGGCTATCTGCTAGAGTTCAGAAATATAAAAAGTGACTTAACTAACGCATAAGGTCATGAAGGGTCTTTACAAAGCCCATGTGGAAAGGATGTTTCCTGTTGTGGGAGAATCTAGAACAACGGGTCACTGTTTGAAAATAAGAGACCATCGATTTAATACTGAGATGAAGAGAAATATTTTCCCCAGAAGCTTTGGAACTTTGTTCCTTGAAAGATGATCTAAGGCAGAAGCAGATAATCCTTGATGAGTAATATTGAAAGGCTGTTGAGAGCAGGTGAAAATTTAAAATGGCCAGGTCAGTCACGGTGAACAATGCAGAACTAGACTGAAGAGTTTGGCCTATTCCTGCTCCTAATTCGTATGTCCATATAAGGCCATAAAACCTACAGGCAGAAGTAAGCCATTCAGCCTCTTGCCCCACCATTCTATTTGATTGTGACTGATCTAATAATCTTCAACTCCAATCTCCTGCTGTTTTCCCATAACCTTTGATTCCCTTACTGATTAGAAATCTGTCTTTCCCAGCCTTGAATATACTTCTTGAGCTATCTTTTACAGCTCCACCCCCCGATGGGAATATTTTTGGCTCTTGATTATTTATTTCCATTTATTTTTTCTACTGTAAAGACTGATGCAAAATACTTATTCAACTCTTCTGTCGTTTCCTGGTTCCCTATTACTATTTCCTCACTGTTGTTCTCGAAGGGCCCTATATTAATTAACTCTGACCTCTCTCTTCCTTTTTATATATATATACAGTCTTTTGTGATATTATGTGCAAGTTTGTCCTCAAAGATTATCCTCTCCCTCCTCAGCTTTTTGGGAAATGCATAAAATGCTGTGGGTCAACAGCAGAATTTTTTTCAACCTCATGGCTACGGTTGCTGTCAAGCCGAGAAATCAACAGTCTTTAAGAAGGCATGTCAGGGGCAGCACCAAGAATACCTGAAAATAAGCTGCCAATCTGATGATGCTAAATGATCAGAAAATGTGCACTCCTCCTACATGAATGGTGAGGAAAGACTCTTCAGCAGCTCAGACCTCTGCATTGAAACTAGAGTGTGAGTACAACTGGCAGGGCTGAATTATTCGCAGTCATGTTCAGCCGAAAGTTCTGAGTTGAATATCTATCCTGAGGTCCTTAGCATCACAGATGCCAGTCTTGAATCCAGTTCATTTTACATGATGTCAGGAAATAGCTGAATGCACAGATGTTGCAAAGGGCTGTGTGCTCTGATCATGTCCTGGCTGCAGTAATGATGCCTTGTGCTTCAGCACTAGTGTGTCTCCAGCAAAGCTGTTCCAGTATGTCTACAACATTGGCACCCACTCGACAAGATGGAAAATAGCCCAGAGGTGTTCTGTCTAAACAAAAACAGGACAGATCCCATCAGGCCAATTATTAGCAGTTGAAGGGAGGATGTTGTCAACCAATAACCTGTTTACAAATGTGCAGCTAGCATTCTGCCCAGGCAGCTGGGTGCAGAACTGATTACAGCCAGGGACCATGTATGAATTAAAGATCTGAATTCCAGGTGTGAGGTTAGAATGATTGCCCTTGATATTGAGCCTTTCATCAAGTTTAAAAATTCAGAAGTTTAGCATTTCGAATCACCAGTAGAGTTGTATCTAAACAATGGAAAATGGCTGTTGTTGTTGTTGGAGGCTCACTCCAGGATTTCATTGCAGAGTTTTTCTTGTGTCTTGTATTTTATACCTCTTCATCAATGACCTTTCCTCTACTGTGTTCAGTTCTTTTTGTAGCCCTTTAGTAATGACGCAGTCTGTGCCCCCCTATAGCAAGAGCTGTACAGTTTTCGAATTTGAATTGATTACAAGGAACCTTTGCGTCACACGTGCCAGGAAATGAGTATTTGTCAGTGTTTAGCTGCGGGTAGTTCAGGAAAAGGTCAGTCAGAGAATGTTAACCTTCAGTGAAGGAGTTCAGACAGATAGCAAGAGGTAGAACTGGAACAGGATTTAAACACTAAGATGAAGTTTTGTTGCTGTGCGAGCCAATTTAGGAGAGCACTGATGGGTAAGAAAAATATGATGAGATATGTGGATGGTGGAGTGTTGGATAAGTTGATGCTTATGGAGGCTGGAGAAACATAGGCTGATTAGGAGAAACATTGAATATAAGGGAGGCAAATATTTGAATGAGAATTTTAAAAGGAACTCTGCAAGGTGTGTACGCTATTGATATCGGGGCACAGTAGTCTTGTGATTGAGAGGATGTGGTGCTGATATTCAATATTGAGTTGAGTAAGATACTGAGGTTATTGACTGCCTCCCTCAGCACACACAAGTGAGAGGGTAAGGGAATAGGATTAGTGTCAAGGGTGCTCCATTTCCAATCATGAATCAGTAGAGCTCAATGACATCAGCGTATATATGCAAAAGCTCCCCCCTTTGTTTATGCTTGATGTCACCCAGAATTGTTACGTGGTTGACAGGAGGATGGAGATGCTTGGTATTATGATGTAGGGAATGGACAGGAATTAAAGAGAGATTAATTGAGGATATTTCCGTGGAACAGGAGGAGAACTGTTCAGTTCTGCTGGTGTATTAAAGCTGCAGGGAGGTTGTGCCGTACAAAAGGAAGTAATCTGTGGCCCAAAAATGTTATTTGTGATATCACTATTTCAGTGCTGAGTAGGTGAAAACCCAATTAGAGAGATTTAAACAGTCTTCTGATGTCTAACTTGGAAGCAAACTTTGGACAAGGGCATCGGTTTCGGGATGAGAGGGGTTCTGAAGGTCTGAGTGTTTTGAGGAGGCTAAAAATAATAATTGTTTTGAATATGAAGTAAGAATGATAGTTTAGAAATGAGCTTATTTTCAATATTTGCTAGTATGGGTGTCACAAAGGAAAGGAGGATGGTCAGGAGTCTATTGAGCTTATAATGGGTATACACTTGCCGATGGCATGTAAGTGATAAAGTTCAAATCAGTTAGATATATCTATTATCTACTGTGTGCTCGATCTTGTGCCGCAGCAGGCTTGCAAGTACATAATGGAATCTGAAAGAGTTATTGCTGTTATACTGCAGTCACACACACCTCCTAACCTGCCCTAAAATATTTTCACTGCTGCACCGTGATTTACTTATAACCTTGAAGGCTAATTCTGAAGAGCTTGAGAGAGGATGTTGCTGGCATAATTACAATACATCTATTTCATTGCTAGAGTGTCTGAATGCTTTCACCATAGTTCAAAGAAATTTGCTGTTGTTGAGCCTAATTGTGATCACTGAGGCAGAGGGAAGGTTACTTTAGACTGTTTTACAAATTGTTGCATTATTCCACATACCTTATTGCTCAAGGTAAATTTCATCTCAACCGTTGCGTACAAAATAGTGAAAATGAATCACTTCGGTTGAGGTTAATTCCAATGGTCTGTACCTTGTGTCTATGTAATTTTTTAGAGTTTCACTGTTTCCTTTATGAGAGTCAGAATACAAATGTACAAATTAGGAGCAAGCATAGACTATTCAGCCCCTTGAGTTTGCTCAACCTTTTAATAAGAACACAGCTACTTTGATTATTCAACATTCTTACCTGTGTTTGAGAAATTTCACTCCCTTGCTGATCAAGAATTTTTCTACTCCTGCTTTAAAAATATTCAAATGCATTGACTTTTGAAGAACCGAGTTCCACAGACTCATGATCCTATGTGAAAAAAATATTATGCTTCTGTCTTAAATGAGCAACTGCTTAATTTTAAACAGTCACACTTAGTTTTAGATTCTTCCACAAGTGGAAACATCCTTTCCAAATCGTCACTGTCTAGACCCCTCGGGATCATTCATACGTGTTTCAATCAAGTCACCTCTTAGCCTTCTAAACTGCATTGAATACCATCCTAACCAGGAGGTACAGAATTGAGAAAACAGTTAGGAGATCAGAATTAGAAAATAGCAAAGTATGAAAGCTCAGGGAAACAGGTAAGACTTTCTTAGCTGTAATTTAGAGCAATGCTTTAGATGTGATATTGAAACTTTAGATTCACGAAATAAACTGCAAACCAATTAAGATAACCAGTTAACAGAAACTGTCGGCCAATGACTCTGGCAGTTAGCTGTTAGTAACTTGCAGTACAGGTAGACAGGGTAGTGGAAGAAGGCATTTGGTATGCTTGCCCTTATTGGCGTGCATTGAGTGTAGGAATTGGGAGGTCATGCTGCGCGTGCAGACCATTGGTTAGGCCACTTTTGGAGCCATGCATTCAATTCTAGTGAAACTTGAAAGTGTTCAGAAAAGATTCACAAGGATGTTGCCAGGGTTGGAGGGCTTGAGCTATAGGGAGAGGCGAAGTGGGCTGGAGCTATTTTCCCTGGAGTGTCAGAGACTAAGGGGTGACCTTACAGAGGTTTAAAAAAAATCACGAGGAGCATGGATAGGGTGAATAGTCAAGATCTTACCTCCGGTCCCTTTTAACGCAGAGGCTGGTGCACATATGAAATGGACTGCCAGAGGAAATGGTAGTGGCTGGTACAATTGCAACATTTAAAAGACATCTGGTTGGGTATATGAATAGGAAGCGTTTAGAGGGATATGGACCAAATACTGGCAAATGGGACGAGATTAATTTCGGATATCTGTTTAGCATGGACGAGTTGGACTGAAGAATCTGTTTCTGTGCTCTACATCTCTATGACTCTATGCCTCTATAATTGGCTCGGAATGGTTGTGTGAATAGGTATTTTTTATATAGCAGGAGCAACAACAACTTATGTCACACCTTTAACATAATAAGAAGTCCCGAACTATTTCAGGGCAGCATTTATAGAACAAGGTACTTCATGACACCAAGGTACACAAGATGATATTTGGACAGATGACAAATTGCTTCATCAAAGGGTAGGTTCTAAGGACCGTCTTAAAGAAGAATAGTAAGGACTAAAGGAATACGACAGGTTCTTCAGAACAATTGAAGTTGGTTGTGCACAAAGTGTCAGAATTAGAAGAATGCAGATATTACAGAATGTGGGGGAATACAGAGATTGGGAGGGGTTGCATGGAGGGATTTAAAAATGGATGGAATCATCTGGAGTAACCAGAGGTCTCATCAATTGGCTGGATGCCTAATGAAAGACCTGCACAACCTCTTCCTTCTTTTTGCCACACCAACCAGGCAGTGGTGAGATCAGTCTTGGGCTTTCTCTTGGACTTTCTTTTTTCCCTATTCATTTGTGGTTTGTGGGTGTTGCTGGCTGGGCAGCATTTCTTGCCCATCTCTAGTTGCCCGTGAGGATGTGGTGGTGAGCTGCTTTCTTGAACCCCTGCAGTCCTCCTCTGTAGAGGCAGAAGTTCCTTTCATTGGGAGCTATGTCTGAGCAGAGTGTTGGGGTTGTGCAGATGGGAGAATGGGTGTAAGGGCTTGGAAGACAGGATAGCAGAGTGACTCCTACCAGGCACTCTGACATGACCATATTACCTTTTAATGAAGGATCCATAGCCCCAGCTCTGCAAGAGGTGACAAGTTTCCTGCATTTGTTATGAATGTCATAATGTACTGTTTCTGCTGAACCTGCTTGATCATAGTGTCTCTCGCAGAGGCCCCTTTGGTCATCCTTAATTGGCAGTAGGAGCTGGAGGCTCAATCACATGCCTGACCCACCTTAAACCTATTTTTGGCAGAGGTGGGAAGGTGGCAGTGTTTAAATATGCCACCACCCTGCCTAGTGAAGTGCCCCCCATCTCTCCCCAAACTCACCACCACCAGGAGGATCACACCAAAGGGTGAGGATTTCAAAATTAAGATATTGCTTTACAAACTGCCAGACTAGGTGAGGGAACATAGAGTCATTCTCTATGAGATTGGGGAAAGAAAGGTGATTCTTGAGTCAGGAGACAGAATCTCAGAGGACAGCCACCAATTTATGACTGGGATGAAGAGCAATGTCTTCATATGGAAGATTTTGTGTCTTTGGACCTCTGAGGCAGAGAACTCCAAACAGGACTGCAGGCATGCCTGCAACAAGTGGATTGCAGCTTTTCTAGGAGGAGGCTCAATGCTACGTTCTCAACGGCATTTAGAGATATTGAATAAATGCTGATCTTTTCAGTGATGCCCACATCCCTTGAAAGATTCTTACCAATCATTGTTAACCTGAAAGGAAGCAACATAGAATTCATAAAACTAGGAGAAAGCCATTTGACAGTTTGTGCCTGCTCTACCATTCAGTATGGTCATGGCTATCTCTCTGCCTTTAAAACCTAAAAAAAACTATCTCTATCTTGAATATATTCACTGACTTGGCCTCTGCTGCCTTCTGTGGTAGAGAATTCCTCATGTCAGCCCTAAATGGTCTACTCTGTATTGTGACTGCTGGTTCTAGAGTCCCCAGCCAAGGCAAACATTCGCTCTGCGTCTCGTCTTTTTCAGCCCTGTTAGAATTTTATATGTTTCAATCAACATCCCCTCTGATGCTTCTGAACTCAAGTGAATATAGGCCATTCCCTCTTTATATGACAATTCTGCCATCCTTAGTATCAGCCGAGTGGACATCCAACATCTGCTGCAGTCCCTTGGTGGCAAATATATCTTTTGTTAGGTAGAGAGACCAAACCTGCACACAGTACTCTTGGCGAGTACTCTCACCAAGGCCCCATATAACCTCATTAAGCCATTCCTGCTTCTCGAACCTACTCACGATGAAGGTCAATATACCGTACGTCTTCCTACTTACTTGATACACCTGCCTGTATGCATTCATTATTTGCTGTCCAAAGACAAGCAAAACTCTTGGTACATCCACACTTCCAATAAAACACTATTTAAATAATAATGTTCTTCTTTCTGTTTTTCAGACCAAAGTGCAGAATTTTACATTTAGCCATGTGTTTTCTCAATTGCTGAACTTGCTTATATCACCTCAAGCCTCTTCATTTCAACCTCAGCTCATAATTCCATCCAGTTTTGTGTGTCAGCAGACTTGAAAATGTTACATTTTGGTCTCTCATTGCCATATATTGTCAATAGCTGGGTCCTCAAACACTGACCCTTCTGGTACCTCACTCATCACTGCCTTCAATTCAGGAAAAGACTGATTCAGTTCCACTTTGTCTTTCCTGTATGTAAGCCAATGCTTCGTCCATGCCCCTGGCCAATATGCTTTAACTTTGTCCATTAATCCCTTCTGAGGGACCACATCAAAAGCCTTCTCAAAATCCAATCTCAGTACCAGCACTGGTTCTCCTTAATAGTTACATCTTCAAAAACAAACTATAGCGGATTTGTTAAGCATGATTTGCCTTTGATAAATCCATGCTTGTTTTGTTCGATCCTGTTAAAGATTTTCAAATACTTTATTATCATCTCTTTTATAATATCATCTAGCACTTTCCCTACCACTGATATTGGGCCAGTTGGTCTGTAATTCTTTGGAGATGGTAAAAGAAAAGTTTAAAAAAAAAACAATCTGTAGCAACTGCTTTGAAATCTACAGAATTTTGACAGATGGCCACCAATGTATTCAATATTTCCAGGGTTGCTTTCTTTCACATGCTGGAATATAGATTATCAGGCCCTGGCAATTTGTCAGCCTTTAACCCCATTAACTTCCTCAGCACTGAACTTATATCAATTTCATTAAATTCCGCCCTTGCTCTCTAGGCTTTTGGTTTCTGAGCATTTCTGGAAAGTTATTTCTACCATCTTTTGTGAAGACCGAACTAAAGTACATGGCCAATTCTTCTTCAATTTTTTTTGTATCTTATTATCATGTTCCCACCTTCTGACTGTAAATGACTGTATTTACCTTTACTGAACTTTTTCTCTTCACATATCTATATAAGCTTTTATAACCCATTCCGATGTTCCCTGCAATCTTACTCTCCTACTTCATTTTTCTCCACTTCATCAAACATGCCATAGAATCCTTACAGTGTGGAAACAGGCCATTCAACCCAACAAGTCCACACACACCCTCTGAAGAGCATCCCATCCAGACTCATCTCCCACCTTATCCTTGTGATACTGCATTTCCCGTGTCTACTGCACCTAACCTGCACATCCCTTGACACTATGGGTAATTTAGCATGTCCAATCTACCTAACTTGCACATCTTTGGATTGTGCGAAGAAACCGGAGCACCCAAATGAAACCCACGCAGCCACAGGGAGAATGTGCAAACTCCACACAGACAGTTGCCCGAGATTGGAACCAAACCCAGGCCTCCGACACTGTAAGGCAGTGCTAATGACTGAGCCACTGTGCCGCCCCATCTTTTGCTGAATTCTAAAATGCTCCCAGGTTTGTTGCATTTTTTGGTGATTTTATGTGTCGCCTCTTTGGATGCCTTCCCTCACTTCACCGCAACTGTTTAGGGTCTTTAGATAATCCCCAAACATGTTTTATGCCTCATGGCATGAAAATATGCTTTTAGGTGTAATCTGCTGTTAGGGAGGAAGTTCCAGGATTTTTATCCAGTGACAATGAAGGGATGGCAATGTGGATCCATGTCATGATAGTGTGGCTCTTAGAGATGAATTTATACATGTTCCTCTGTCTGTGCAGCTCTTGTCCTTTCAGGCAGTGAAAGAAGGTGCAATTGGAAGAGAGGTCATAGATCTAGAAGCCGCTATTGATACAGGTGTTGAGATGCAACAGTTTTGGAGCTTCCATTATGCAATGTGACAGGTTTAATTAATAACCCATAGCAAATAATCTTCTGGGGAAAGGAGGTACAACATAATTGAATGCACACTACATTTGAGAGTAGCTACAGGCTAAGGTTGTTTGGTTAAACAGACTCAATGGTACGCTGCTAAATAGACCTTGGGAAACATTTAGAGGAATTATTCAAATTGTTCAAAAATATATTCAGTTTAACAAATATATATATATTGGAGGTCCACCTGTGATGTAGAGTCCCTGTACTGTCAAAGCAGGCCATTTAGCCCGACGAGTCTGCACTGACCCTGCAAACTTTTCCCACTCAGACCACCTGCCCCTGTAACATTGCATTTCCCAAGGCTAATGCACCTAGCTGGCACATCACTGGACACTATGGGAAATTTAGCATGGCCCATCCACCTAACTTGGACTGTGGCACTTGGAGGAAACCCCTAGAGGGGATGAGTAAACTCCACACAAAGAGCCACTCAAGGCTGGAATTGAACCTGGGTCCCTGACACTGTGAGGCAGCAATGCTGACCGCTGAGCCACCAATGGCTTGATATAAAAAAAACTAAAAGTAGCATTAGATTAAATGAAAAGGATAGTAAGGTTGCCCAGAATTGTAGTCAGCCATAGAATCATATAATACTGAAGAAGCCCTTCAGCCCATTGAAACTGCATTGACAAAAAGACTAGTCTAAGTTTACACTCATCTCACTCTGTCTAGAACTGTTCTGGAACTTTGAATGTTATAACATGTCAAGTACTTTGGTTGGAAAAACGTTGGTTCAAATCCCCTGCAAACCACCTGTCTTCCACCTTAAAATTGTGCCTGCTGTTAATGACTCATTAACTAAGTGGAACAGCTGCTTCCTATTCACCCCATCCATGCTCCTCATAATCTTATATACCTCAATCAGATCTTCTTTCGACCTTTACTTCAGCAATCCATTTAGAACATGATGAAAGACTAAAATGCCAGAGTAAATTAATATCATAATTGTTACCCAAAATAGCAAAATCTGACAAATCAATACCCAGACAAGATATTTCCAACAGGAATTCACTTTTTGTAATATTTTTTATTTTAAAATCAGCATCAACATGAATACGAATTTAACAAACACAAAATTTCACGTTAAATTGTTGATATAACTAAGATATTTCTTGCAGGACCATAGCACATACCATGTAAACGCAGAACTATGTACCTGCACAGTTTCACAATATGTTGTTCTTTATTCATAAGGTAAGTCACTAGTCCTGTCCAGGATTTGGTGTCATCTTCAATGATGTGATTATCATCAATAAGTGACAGTTCTGTGATAACTGTCCTTTGGTTCATCACAATCCTGCTTGTTTAAACTTCTAGACTTCCTCTTCCAACAAGCAACCAGTACACCCTGGTGAAATCACTTCTGAGCAAACACCCAACTCTTAGCTGTCTCTGAGCTACTGACACAGATTTTGAGGCTAAACACTATCTTTAGCCAGCTCACACATTGCTTTTCAGAACTCCTGTCTGCTTTTCCACCAGAAAAAAAATCTCTTGCTGACTGATTTATGTTGCTCCTCACATAAATTTGATGTGTTCTTCTTCCTGTCTGTTTTCTCTTTGTTTCTGCAACTGAACATTCACCCTCCAGCTCCTTTCCTTGACGGAATCCTTTATGCCTGGTGCTGTCCTTTGTGTCTAACCAGCTACAGGGCTGCCTGGTCTTTACTTCCCAGCAGCTGAAAATGCTTTCAAGGGTCACCAAGTCACAGGACCCCTATTGCTCACTATCTAAGAAAATTGCAGTTGACCTCTTTGTGATTGACGCAAACCCTTAAGTTTATTTCAGACAACTGGAAAAATAGTTACAGATTCCATAGACATTTTGAAGCAATTACAGACTTTCTTTATTAGGCCACTTTGCGTCAGACAAGATACTAGGAATATAAAACTAAAGTCCAAGAACTTTTATCAGTATGTTGAGAAAAATAACATCGAACAAATAATTCTTGCTCCTTTAGAACCAGGACCATTACTGTCACAAATGAGCAAAAGTCAGTGATAGTGAGCAAATATATTGCTGAATTCACTGTAGAACAACAAATTACATATCAGAAATACAGGTTATCCTAGGGGTGAGAAAGAGTGAGACACTGAAGGTAACTAATATCAGCAGAGAAAATATTTTGGAGAAACATAGACAACTAAGATTCAACAAGAAACCTGGGACCTGGTGGTCTGCACCCAGATGTTCTAAAATAGGTAACTATAGAGATATTGAATGCACGAGATATGATTGCCTAGAGATCCTCAGAACTTTGAATGGGAAGGTAGAAAATGGCACAATGCCATACAAGAAAGGAGGAATAGAGAAAACAACGGAATTATAGGTTAATTTGCTCAACATCATTCCCAAGAAAAAATGGAATATATTCTTAAGGAATTCTTAACAATGAATGAAGAAATTCATGATATGATTGAATAAGGTTGACAGGCTTTTACAAAAGGAAAATCAGACAGGACGAATCTACTAGAATTTTGTGGGATAAAACCAGTTAGGTTAAAAGGGAACCAGTGGTAGACTTGTATTTCTCAAGTGTTCAATAACATGTCACGTACTAAAGGTCAATATGCTAGACAATGGCACACAGAGTTAGTGGGTGGTGATTATATTGTAGTTTTGGTTAGTCTGGATAGAGTATTGATTCGTGCACAAGAATCAGAGTATGGGTCTAAATGGCCATTTACAAGTTTATAGGCTGTGGCCAGTGGAGTTATACGAATGGTTCCAGGGCCTCAGCCTACTTACTCACAGTATTTTTGTCTGTGTATTAATATAGATTGTAATGTGTCTAAATTTGCTGATGATAGAAGATTAAGTAATGGTCTAAACTGTTGGATACAATGAAGCCATAAAAAGATGTTTACAACTTAAATGGGTGGGTGACAAGGTAGCAAATGGAGTTGATTGTGAGGAAGTATGAGATTATGGTCAGAAGAATAGCGTGATTTAAAGGTGTAAAGTGTCTAAATGTTCATGTTCAAAGTAGATTGGCTATGCTTCTAACAAGGAACATAAAGTTAGCACACAGCTATAGCTGGAAAATAGATGGGAAGCAACATGTTGGCCTTTATCGCTTTTATAAGATGCTTGCTAATCTGCCCAGTATGGAGTTTAGATGAATGAACTGTAATCACATTGAAACATACAAGATTCTGAAGAGCCTTGATAGAGAGGAGCGATAGAGAGGACCTTTGTTTCCTTTGACTGAGGAATCTAGAACACTGATGACACAGTCTCACTTTGTGCCTTTTATGTATGAAGAGATCCTCTTCTCTGCAAACCAAAAGGATATGTTCAAGCTTCATGCCTTAATTTATGTACCCGGAATCATTGGTAGCCAGTAATTTCCTGTTGCTTTCTCCATGGCAGGGCCTCAACCAAATGAAAATGTCATGGTGACCAATTAATGCCACCTTTTCTCTTGCATTATAAATTGTTGTGACCTGTCATTCTAGCATTTATCCTAATGAATGAAAAAGAAAAAGCTTTGATAACGTGATCCTTTTTCCGATAACATTCAAGACCCAGAGTGTTGGATTGGAGTGAGGAGAAACTGTTCATGCAAAGGATTGCAGACCTTTACGAATTCTCCAGCCAGGGGTTTGTGGTTACTCTGTCATTGACTATATTTAAGGCTGAGGTAGACAGATTTTTGGTGTCTTAGGGAGTCAAGTAATTTGGGATCGAATGGAAAGGTGGGGTTGAAGTTACCCATGAAATTCATGTTGAATGGCAGGGCAGACTCAAGAGTGCATATGATGTACGCCTGCTCTTTGACCAAGAATGAAAAAACATCCTTGGAATCTAGGATCTAAAATTAGTTAAAAATACAGAATTGGTAGTCACTGAGTTTGGAAATGACCTATTGCAAACACATGAAGAAAGAAAAATGGATGACAAATAAGTAGAAAAAAAAGACTAAATAGAAATTCAAGAAATTTCAATATTCAAGAAATATTGAAAGGAGAAAACACTTTAAAGGAAAGAAAAAGCAAAACCAAAGCAACTCAGTCAGTAGGGTGAAAAATGACAAGTACATAGTGGAAACCCAGTAAATAGAGACTTTTAAGAAAAAGAAGAATTTAGTCAAAAGAAGTTTTGTTTTTCTACAAAGATAAGTAGTTTTCAAAGAAAAAGGCGTAGGCACTTTCCTGTCTGCCAATTACATTATTTTAAACAGAAAACAGAAATGATTCATGTTTATGCAACACCAGTGACGTAGTGTGCTTCACAAGGTGTTCTCATACGAGATTCTCAATGGCGGACACTAATGTCATTTTATGTATTTGAAAGCCAAGGAAAACATTAATTGCAGGCAGCATTTTGCACTTTACTCTTCTCAATTTTCATCCTACTTACAGGGCTACTTAGTTTTCTTTCTCTTCCTTTGTGGCATTTTTTTCCCTTCAGTTTTTCTGGTTCTTAAATTCCTGTTCAGTTTTTAATTATGCAGCCAAGTGTCATTGAGACCCTTAATATATGTTTGTTCTGTTAAACTATAGGTCTTTTGCAGAGAAGGAAAAATATCTGAAGATTGCATACACTACTGAAGACTAAAGTGATAGCTTTCTCTTGCACATAAAATAAAGTGGAAGGTGAAATGTGAGATGAATTCAAATATTTGAATTTGTTGCTTTCAGCGAAGGTGAATGTTGATGACAGTCTCTCTTTATGCCAATTTTTTATTCTCCATCACAGTTGAATGGGCACAGAAAAACCCTGTAATAGCATCTACTTTTAGGGCAAGCAAACTTATTTTTTCTCTCCTCTCTTGGTTAACACTTTGATAAAAGATCTGGACTTGGTTTCTCCCTCAATTTCTCCCCTCCCTTATACATTCAGTTATTTACATTATGGATTGCTGAAGTGTTTGCTTCCTTTCTGATCAGATAAATTATCTGCTTAGGACCCTCACTATGCCACCATTTGACTATGAATTGAAGGAGAAAATAGCCTGTAAAAAGATGAAACAACAAAGGTTGAAAAAGAATGGAAAATATTCGGGTGATATCACTGGAGTTGAAGATTTTTCCTGTCCTGAAATCATGGTGTCAATTCTTGCACAAGCCAGTAGTTAGTGTATCTATTTCGCTGAAAACTCAAAGTAGATTTCAACTTCACATATTTGACATTCTTGAAGAATTGTACAGTCATAAATTGAGATGTTATCACCAGATACATGACCAAGAATAAAGTCCCATGTCTAAACACAGGATATGCCTAAGACCTTAATTGTGAGTTGTTTATGAGCTGCTGTAATGCTGTACCTAGCTTTGATCAAAAGTGAGTTTAGGTTGCTGAATGTTTTCTAAGTGGTATTAATAATAGATGTATTCAGCCAGATTTTTGGAGGGGTGACAGGTTGCCACTCTGGCCCCTTTTTATGAAAGAAGGAGGCTGTGCATTTCCGAGAGGAGATGCCACTTGGAACTCCCTTAGCAATATTTGACTGTCATTCTTTCTTAGTGTAGAACTGCCAGGGAAATACAAATCATGTTCCCTTTATGTAACAGCTACCATATTTTGAAATGTCAATGCCCTGACAAGCGCTTTGACACTGTTGTCAGATTCTGAGCGCATAAGGTACATTCATGTTAGGATACTGAGATTAGGGTGCCAAGTAACTGGGCTGCCATCTGGGAAGGGCTTAGCGTTAACAGGTGGGAAGGATGTGAGGCTGCAGTGTGGCAAGGGAAATGATGCATGAGGAAACATGATGCATGGGCCGGCACGGGGCTCAGTGGTGAGCACTGCTGCCTCTCAGTGTCTGGGTTCTATTCCACTCTTAGGCGACTGTCTGTGTGGAGTTTGTACGTTCTCCCCGTGTCTGCGTGGGTTTCCCCCAAGGTGCTCCGGCACCTCCCACAGCTCAAAGATGTGCAGGTTAGGTGGATTGACTATGCTAAATTGCCCATAGTACCCAGGAATGTCTAGGTTGGTGGGTTAGACGTGAGACATACAGGGGTAGGGGAATTGGTCTGGGTGGGATCCTGTTTGGAGCGGTGGTGTGGACTTGTTGGGAGGAATAGCTTGTTTCCACACTGTAGGGATTCTATGATTCCTATGATATTTTGGTGTGGATGGGAGAAATCGGGTTGGGCCAACTTTCCTGGGCAGTGGGCACTGGGTAGTATGTGGTCATGTTTGGTAGCGGGAGGGTGTGAGGTGGTTGATGGGTGCGTTGCTGGGCACCAGGGTCATGTGCCTGTTCCTGTTATCCCTGGACAATGTATAGTTTTGGCTTCAGGTATGTAAGTGTCCTGGGGGGAAGTGTAATTGTGGGTGTATGAAGTAAATATGGAGATTTAACCAGATAATTATTCAAACTTTTTTTTCTATTTATTTTGATTTCATCAGAGACATCTGAATTCTCTGATTTAATTGGAGACTTTCAGAGGATGGCAGACATAGAGAGAGGGCCCATCAGAAAATTTAACTTCTTGCACAATTCCCTTGAAGTATATCAGTTGGGATTATACACAGTACCCTCGCTCAAGGCCTACCTACAATGGACAAATACCCTTCTGGCAGTAGAAAATCTGAACCAATTACTTCTGTGTCTGTTACTTGATGATTTTTCTGAAGTGGATATATTCTCTTCCCAGGCTTGGCATTATTTGTGGCTGCATCACCTTTGACAGTATTGTGCCTACTTTTTAATCTTTATTTTATTTCTTATACGTTCAAATGACTACTTATTATGCTTCACCAGTTGTATCTTTTGAATAACTGACAATGTAAGAAATGTGAGGCTTTAATTATTTACAGTTGAAGAAACTTCCTTCAACTGCAAAACAAACTTTTTTTTTAAAGTCAGATTGAGTTCACAAAGAGAACCATAGGTCTGCTCAAGTGCCATTGATGTCTTGGCTTCTGTCTTCCCTTTTATATAGAGCTGCAAACAGATCACTCTGGCAAAAATACATAATGTTTGCTGAATATTTAGATAAGTTCAATTAGCTATATCACACTACAATCATAGAATTCCTACAGTGCAGAAAGAAGCCATTCGGCCAATTGAGTCTGCACAGTTAACAACCTGAGGGAGCAAATAAGCATCTTAAGTAAAAATATAATTTGGGATTTTCCCAGATAAGAGAATGATAGATATTTTGGATTTTCTAGTGAAATATTAAACTTTTGCTTGCCTTTGTTTACAGTTCTCGTATCTTTTTTTTATGGGATGTTATTTCCATGCCCATCGTCTCTTCTCTCTTGTGAATTGTCCTTGAGTTGGTTAGCCACTTCATGAACTGCTACAAACTGTGTTGTGTAGGTATATTCACCATGTGTCAGGAATAAAATTGTGATATTTTGATTCAGTTGCGCCAATTCAAAGTCAGGATGGTATGCAATTTGGAAGGAAATTTGTAGGTGGTGGCATCTCCTGTAGCAGATGGTCTTGGTTTTCCATTGGTAGAATGTGGGTTTAGAAAATTATTTTGGAAGGTTGCGGTACTACATTTTGTCAATAGTACACTCTGTTTAAGTTGTAAAGGGAATGAATGTCTAAGGTGGTGTCTGGTGTCCCTGTCAAACTATTTCAGTGCAATAAGTACAATAAGTGAAGCTCACATCGCATGAATGAATAAAAGCAGAGTTTGGAACTGATCACATTGAATGGTTGAGCAGGCTTGGATGTCCTAATGGCTGACTCCTGCTCATTATTTCTTTATTTCTATGTTCAATAGCACCAGCTGACTAGGAACCTGGCTTTCTCCTTGAAAGGATGTGAATGAATGATGATGTTATAGAAGTGTGTAAGATGCAACTACTGGAGACTGGAGGTCTGCTACCATGGACTGTTTGTTTCAAAAAGGAGCAGAGGAATAGAACATATAATTACATTGTGCCCTACCTCAATAGTGGTCAAATTATTGGAAATAATTCTGACAGACAAGATAAATGGTCACTTATATTGGCATGGATTAACCAAAGAAAGTGTGCATGGATTTGTTATGTGAGCCAATGATTGTTGCAGAAACAAGAGAAGAAGAGGTGCCATCTGTCCCTGAAAGCCATTTGAAAAGGCACCACGCATTCGAGTTGATGAAGACCAAGTAGATCAAACGCTTATTGATAGAAAAGAAGATAAATACAGAGAAGAGAAAACATCAGATCTGACTAACTTTATTGAATTTTCAAGAAGTAACAAAGAAGGTTGATAAAAATAATACAGTTGATGTGGTTGAAATGGATTTTGGCAAAGATTTTCGCCAACATCCCACATGGCAGACTGGCTAAAAAAATAAAGCCCATGGGATTCAGGGGAAATATAACAAGCCGGATATAATCAGAGATCATGTTTGCTTGGTAGCTGCAAACAAAGCATAATTGTTTACTGGTGTTTTTATGAGTTGATGGCTTTTTCTACAGGGATTCCATAGGGCCCCAGTACTAAAGATCCTCCTTTTTTTCTGGTGTGTATTAATGATTTGGATGTAAATGTAGGCAATTTAGTCAAGAAATTTACAGACGATTAAAAAAGAAGGCCATTTTGATATGACTGTGTACACACTTAGACAGCAGGAAGATGTCAACGGACAGGTCAGTTGGACAGACAATTTGCAATTGAAATTTAACCAAGAGAATTGTGCTGTGTTGCATTTTGGAAGATTGAGTATGGCAAAATGGTACACAATTAATGGGAGAATATGAAGATGTATTGAGGAAGTGAGGGATCTTGGATGAATGTAAACAGAGTCCTGAGGAGGACTGATTGAGAAGTTAGCTTGTAAGGCATTCAGAATCATTCTGGGCCTTGCTAAGTTTCTGCAATATTAGAACAGGTTGGTTACATTGGTACTGTCAAAATCATCAGCTAGACCACAACTGCGTGCAACTAGGTCATGTCATGACAGAATGGATGATTTGCACTAGACATGGAACAGGGGAGATTTATAATTATTTTATCTGAACTTGTAAAATGCAACTATTAGGAAACATGGGCTGGGTTGGGCTTGTTCTTCTTACAACCGAGTCAGTGTCAAGGAGAAACAAAAACAGAAATTGTTGAACAGCTCAGCAGGTCTTCCAGCATCTGTGGAGAAAAATCAGCGTTAATGTTTTGGGCTGAGTGATCTTTCCTTAGATGCCCCAGTTCCGGAGAAGCATGATTGAGATGTTCAAAATTGTGAGGATCCTGATTGGAATGATTGGGAAGTGCCTCTGTACCAGCTCGGAGAGAACATTGACAAAGGAGCATGGCTTAGAAAGCTCTGAAGAGAAATGTCTCACAGCCAGTATGCCAGTATACCTTTAAAAGATACAATGCGCCTTTAAAAGACATACTCATGACATCATTGCGCCATTGTTTGTGTTCTCAGAGTAAACAGACTTCATACGCCATCTTATTCTTAAAACACTTGAAGACTGGCACACTAAAGGAAGCACACATCTCTGTTGTAACTTATAAATAAAGCATCAACCCAGACACTTTTGTGTCTGATGAATATGGTTGTATATACTATCTAGCTATAATAAATGCTTATTGAATTCTTCAATACCATGATATTCACACCCAGTTTCTTATATTGTGGAGATAACAGAAGCGTTGCTGGATCAGAGAAAACAACTTGTTTGAGACAAACCCAAATCAAGATGAGGAAGACCTTTTTTCAGGCCCGAATGTTGATAGGATATCTCATGCCCTGAAAGATTAGTAGATACAGAACAACAATTCATTTAAATTCTGATGAAGGGTCTCTGGTTGCGAAACATTAATACTGGCTTCTCTTTGCAGATGCTGCTGGACCTGCTTTTCCAGCAATTTCTGTTTTTGTTCTTCATTTCTAGCATCCACAGTTCTTTCAGTTTTTATTCATTTAAATTGTGTATGTAGACATGTAGCTCATGCTTGTAGCCTGCAGACCAAATGCTGTAAAGTGGGATTAGTTAGGAAGACGATGGGCCAAGTAAGATCTACCTGGGCCACAAACTTTCTGATTCTGCAATTCTGGATCCTGGAACAGAAAAGGTAAGTTCAGCACATAATTGGAAGTTAGGTTGGGAGGACTTGAAAAAATAACTTGGCTTTCATCTCGTTGCTCTCACTAGACAACTTGGAAGCCACCCAGTCTGCCCATCTATGAGTGCTGTACCTAAGGGCATGCCCTTGTGTCATTATCTGCTGATATTTTGGCATGAGCCATTTTCTTTGCCAGTTTTTGTCAGTGGGTGGCCTGACAATGTCTGAGTTCGCAGGTCTTAGGGGCAAGACAAGGATGCAGGTCAGACATCCTCAGCAGGGCTGGGAATTGAATCTATGTTGTTGGCATTATTGTGAACAAAATGCTAACCATGTAGTCCACTGTGATCCTCACACAAAACTTGTTATGGCCCAGAAATATTTTACTCATGATGATCTGTACTGGGATCATCCTGGGAATGTGAAAGGTATCATATATATGCAAATAAATGAAACAAAGAACTGTGGAGGCTGGAGATCTGAAAGAAGCAGAAACAGAAATTACTGGACAAATTCAGCAAATCTAGCAGCATCTGTGGGGGATAAAAGAAACAAAGTTCTTGTTTTGAGTCCAGTGCCCCTTCAGAACTTCTTTCAGAGTGGGTTCAATTTGTGCTCTCGGGTGAGGATATCCAGGGGGAAGAAAAGAAAGAACAAATCTTGGAATTGTTTCCAACAGTGAATCATCGAAACCTTGACTGGAGTCCCTGATAGAATAATGGAGGTCTTCTATCTAAATTGCCTGTCAAATGCAGAAACCATGTGGGCACAGGTTGGTACCATATTAAAACCGAGATTTAAAGCAACTAGAAAATGCTATGTCAAACTCTCTGTTTCTCAAAGAAACTATCTCCCCTATTGTCGTTCTCTGTCCTGCAAGATCTGGGTGATTTTGTGAACATAATTTCTTTCAGGAATAAACAAAATTGGTTGAAACGTAATGCCTGTTTCATATGGCGACTCCTCCTCAGTTCCATCCTTTGAACTTCAAAGTTAATCTATGAATTGCTTTCCCCTATCCAAAGTTAGAAGTAAAAGGTTAAAAAAGAGGGGAAACAAATAGATATTCAAATGATCCCCAAGGTTGGGCATTGGACAGAAATTGTGATTAAAGACTAGGGAGAAACAAATTCAGGCGTCAATTTATGAAAGTGGACAGTGAGGTAACCCAGTGGTTGGTAAACCTGTGGGTTTGATATAATTTATGGTTAAAATAAGGCGACGTGTCCTGAGAGAATAGTGAGGAATCAAAAGAAACAAAGTCACAGTGTTATCAGCATAGTGTTACAGTTGGAAGAATTTGCTTCACAAAGATATTGGAGTATTTTGAAGATATTACATTCAGTTATGTTAACAAGACAAATAGTAACAAACTAAATTTAAAACAAAATCTTTACATAGTATCATATTGAAGGTTGTACACAGAGCAGAAATGGTGAAGCTATGAAATTCCGTCTCTGACTGAGATGATAAAAAGTAATCTTTAAGGGATGAGCATTAGGTTGAGAGGAAATGACGAGTGGTGCACCGTAGAAATTGGCTGTGAGACCATTTTTGGGTCTTAGATATATTAATGATTTGGTACTGTCGACTGTAGCAAAAATGACCAACTTGTCCAATTATATAAAATTAGGGTGGATTTAATTAATGGAAGCAAGTGAACAGCTGTAGGAGAACCTGGATATGCATTGGTCTCAAAAGGGAAAGAGGGACTTTCATGTAGAAAAATACCATGACAAGACCTTGGATGTAACACAAATATTAGGAGTTAAAATTAAATGGGATGGGATTCAGAAACCAGATTTGACCTTCTAGTGGAAATAACCTTGAACCATCAATTCAATATATTCCAGAGGTGAACAAATATAAATATGATAGCAAGCTATCAGAGATAATGGGAACTGCAGATGCTGGAGAATTCCAAGATAATAAAACATGAGGCTGGATGAACACAGCAGGCCAAGCAGCATCTCAGGAGCACAAAAGCTGACGTTTCGGGCCGAGATCCTTCATCAGTGAGGGGGATGGGGAGAGGGAACTGGAATAAATAGGGAGAGAGGGGGAGGCGGACCGAAGATGGAGAGTAAAGAAGATAGGTGGAGAGAGTGTAGGTGGGGAGGTAGGGAGGGGATAGGTCAGTCCAGGGAAGACGGACAGGGCAAGGAGGTGGGATCAGGTTGGTAGGTACATGGGGGTGCGGCTTGGGTGGGAGGAAGGGATGGGTGAGAGGAAGAACCGGTTAGGTAGGCAGAGACAGGTTGGACCGGTTTTGGGATGCAGTGGGTGGGGGAGAAGAGTTGGGCTGGTTGTGTGGTGCAGTGGGGGGAGGAGACGAACTGGGCTGGTTTAGGGATGCAGTAGGGGAAGGGGAGATTTTGAAACTGGTGAAGTCCACATTGATACCATATGGCTGCAGGGTTCCCAGGCGGAATATGAGTTGCTGTTCCTGCAACCTTCGGGTGGCATCATTGTGGCAGTGCAGGAGGCCCATGATGGACATGTCATCTAGAGAATGGGAGGGGGAGTGGAAATGGTTTGCGACTGGGAGGTGCAGTTGTTTGTTGCGAACTGAGCGGAGGTGTTCTGCAAAGCGGTCTCCAAGCCTCCGCTTGGTTTCCCCAATGTAGAGGAAGCCGCACCGGGTACATTGGATGCAGTATACCACATTGGCAGATGTGCAGGTG
The DNA here is from genome assembly GCF_030684315.1 of Stegostoma tigrinum. Taxonomy (NCBI): domain Eukaryota; kingdom Metazoa; phylum Chordata; class Chondrichthyes; order Orectolobiformes; family Stegostomatidae; genus Stegostoma; species Stegostoma tigrinum. Next base: position 105,847,193 of record NC_081358.1, on the reverse strand, counting down.
AACCTCTGCTTAATGTGGAATGTCATCTTGGGGCCTGGGATAGGGGTGAGGGAGGAGGTGTGGGGACAAGTGTAGCATTTCCTGCGGTTGCAGGGGAAGGTGCCGGGTGTGGTGGGGTTGGAGGGCAGTGTGGAGCGAACAAGGGAGTCACGGAGAGAGTGGTCTCTCCGGAAAGCAGACAGGGGTGGGGATGGAAAAATGTCTTGGGTGGTGGGGTCGGATTGTAAATGGCGGAAGTGTCGGAGGATGATGCGTTGTATCCGGAGGTTGGTAGGGTGGTGTGTGAGAACGAGGGGGATCCTCTTAGTGCGGTTGTGGCGGGGGCGGGGTGTGAGGGATGTGTTGCGGGAAATACGGGAGACGCGGTCAAGGGCGTTCTCGATCACTGTGGGGGGAAAGTTGCGGTCCTTAAAGAACTTGGACATCTGGGACGTGTGGGAGTGGAATGTCTTATCGTGGGAGCAGATGCGGCGGAGGCGGAGGAATTGGGAATAGGGGATGGAATTTTTGCAGGAGGGTGGGTGGGAGGAGGTGTATTCTAGGTAGCTGTGGGAGTCGGTGGGCTTGAAATGGACATCAGTTACAAGCTGGTTGCCTGAGATGGAGACTGAGAGGTCCAGGAAGGTGAGGGATGTGCTGGAAATGGCCCAGGTGAACTGAAAGTTGGGGTGGAAGGTGTTGGTGAAGTGGATGAACTGTTCGAGCTCCTCTGGGGAGCAAGAGGCGGCGCCGATACAGTCATCAATGTACCGGAGGAAGAGGTGGGGTTTGGGGCCTGTGTAGGTGTGGAAGAGGGACTGTTCCACGTAACCTACAAAGAGGCAGGCAAAGGTGGGGCCCATGCGGGTGCCCATGGCCACCCCCTTAGTCTGTAGGAAGTGGGCGGAGTCAAAAGAGAAGTTGTTGAGTGTGAGGACGAGTTCAGCTAGGCGGATGAGAGTGTCGGTGGAGGGGGACTGGTCGGGCCTGCGGGACAGGAAGAAGCGGAGGGCCTTGAGGCCATCTGCATGCGGAACGCAGGTGTACAGGGACTGGATGTCCATGGTGAATATGAGGTGTTGGGGGCCAGGGAATTGGAAGTCCTGGAGGAGGTGGAGGGCGTGGGTGGTGTCAAGGACGTAGGTGGGGAGTTCCTGGACCAAAGGGGAGAAAATGGAGTCCAGATAGGTGGAGATGAGTTCCGTGGGTCAGGAGCAGGCTGAGACGATGGGTCGACCAGGGCACATTAAGCAGAGGTTCACCTGCACATCTGCCAATGTGGTATACTGCATCCACTGTACCCGGTGCGGCTTCCTCTACGTTGGGGAAACCAAGCGGAGGCTTGGGGACTGCTTTGCAGAACACCTCCGCTCAGTTCGCAACAAACAACTGCACCTCCCAGTCGCAAACCATTTCCACTCCCCCTCCCATTCTCTAGATGACATGTCCATCATGGGCCTCCTGCACTGCCACAATGATGCCACCCGAAGGTTGCAGGAACAGCAACTCATATTCCGCCTGGGAACCCTGCAGCCATATGGTATCAATGTGGACTTCACCAGTTTCAAAATCTCCCCTTCCCCTACTGCATCCCTAAACCAGCCCAGTTCGTCCCCTCCCCCCACTGCACCACACAACCAGCCCAGCTCTTCCCCCCAACCCACTGCATCCCAAAACCAGTCCAACCTGTCTCTGCCTACCTAACCGGTTCTTCCTTTCACCCATCCCTTCCTCCCACCCCAAGCCGCACCCCCATCTACCTACTAACCTCATCCCACCTCCTTGACCTGTCCGTCTTCCCTGGACTGACCTATCCCCTCCCTACCTCCCCACCTATACTCTCTCCACCTATCTTCTTTACTCCCCATCTTCGGTCTGCCTCCCCCTCTCTCCCTATTTATTCCAGTTCCCTCTCCCCATCCCCCTCTCTGATGAAGGGTCTAGGCCCGAAACGTCAGCTTTTGTGCTCCTGAGATGCTGCTTGGCCTGCTGTGTTCATCCAGCCTCACATTTTATTATCTTATTATTATGATAGCAAGCTATGTAGCTTTAGCAATTGAAATGAATTCCTTGGAGCAAATAAGTAATTTTAACAGTAAGTAACTGGATGAATAATAATTATTTTTATATCCCTGTATGGTATTATGTTCTTGGGAACATTGGACCATGTTCCACTGGCTGAGTTAGCTAAATTATTTCCAGTGATACACTCTGAGTAACTGTAGTCTCTTAGAAGGTTTGTTCCTTAGGGAGTCAAGTAGCTATTTTTCAAGGATTTGCTTAAAGATAGCCTCTTGCTTTTCTTCTTTTTCCCATTTCCTTCTGGATGAATTATTGGATGACATGAATATTATTATGACTTTAGAGGTTGCGATGATGGTATTGTGAAAATACAAATATTCAGTTAAAGATGTAGACAGAAGATGGAAATTCAGAGTTAATGGCAATGATGTCCAGCTCCTCCATAAGGTACACTGCTGCAGCCTTCACAGATGCAGGCAGCATAGAAATCAGCAATTTGATCTGAACTGCAACTGTTTACAAAGAATTCACATTATAAAACAAAAATAAAACTTTTCAGAGATAGTAGGCCGGAAATGTCAGCTTTCCTGCTCCTCTGATACTGCTTGGCCTACTGTGGTCATCCAGCTCTGCACCTTCTAATCATAAAATTGTTCACTGTTGTTAAATGAGATATGACTGAGTTTAATACAGCCATACCTATTGCTGAACAACGTGTCTTACCCTGAAAACGTAACTAACAAAGTCTGGAGAGTTACTCCTCCATTCCATGACTAAAAATTGCATAGAGTTTATAATAAAAATAATTTACATGAAGGGCAAAATAAAGACTAAGACGAACAGATAGAGGCTGTGGAAGATGGGGGTTGTGGGGAGTGATTGATCAGTAGTAATGTCACTAGTTCGGTAATCTAGAAACCAAGACTCATGTTCTGAGGACAAAGATTTGAATTCCCCCCTATGGCAGGTGGTGAAATTTGAACTAGATAAAAACTTAAATAAAACACCAACTGTGTAATCGCTTTTCGATTGTTGTAAATATCCATCTAGTTTAGTCACGCCTTTTCAGAAAGAAACTTTACCATTTTTGCTTGGCCTGGCCTACATGTGATTCCAGGATGCTCACTGCCTTCTGGATAATTAAAAATGGTCAGTAAATGCAAGTGTAGCTCTGACGCCTATATCCTTTGAACAAGTAATAAAAAAAAGGGTAAAGGATGTTGAGTCTTGGGTCATGCATTGGCACTAATTTGGCATATTGTTTCAAATAGACATTAGTTAGAGACATCGAGTTATGTCGTACAGACTCTTTGGTCCAACATGTGCACGCTGGCCAGGAGTCCTAAGCTGAACTGGTCCAATTTGCCTGATTTTGGCCCATTTAGCTCGAAAACTTTACTAGTCATGTCCAATGTCTTTTAAATGTAATTGTACCCATATCTACCACTTCCTCTGGTAACTCATTCCATACTTGCACGACCCTCTGTATGAAAAAGTTGCCCTTCAAACCCCTTTTAAATCTTTCCCCTCTCACCTTAACTTATACTGTCAAGTTTTGGACTCCCCTACTCTTGGAAAAAGACCTTGGCTATTCACTCTATCCATGTCCCTCATGACCCTATAAACCACCATAAGGTCACCCTTCAGCTTCCGACACTCCAGGGGAAAAGAAAAACAATCCAGCCTGTCCTTATAAGTCAAACCCTGCAGTTTTGGCAAAATCCTCATAATTTTTTTCTGGATCATTCTAGTTTAGTAACATCCATCCGACACGGGGGCGAGCAAAATTGTATGCAGTGTTCTAAACGGGGCCTCAACAATGCCCTTGTACAGCTGTAACATGATATTGTACTCAGTGTTCTGACCAATGAAGGCAAGCATGCCAAATATCTTCTTCACCACTTTGTCTACCTGCGACGCCACTTTCAACGAACTAGGCCTGTCTGTTCAGCAATGCTCCCCAGGGTCCTATCACTGAGTACTACACTAGTTTGCTTTACCAAAATGCAATTTATCTAAATAAAGCTCCATCTGCCTGTTCTCCACCCATCGGCCCATGAGATCAAGATCTTGTTGTACACTTCGATAACCTTCTTCACAGTCCACTTTAGCACCAATGTTGGTGCCATCTGCAAACGGAGTGATGATACCTCCCATATTCTCATCTAAATCATTGATATAAATGATGAATAACAGTGGCCCCAGAACTGATCCTTGCAGTACACTGCTGGTAACAGGCCTGCAGTCCTTGAGGGGTAGGTTGACATGGAGGGCATTCCGGACATTGGTGATGGGAGGAATAGGTTAACATGTTTTGGCATGGTGATTGAGTGGTTAAATTTTAAATGGTTGTGGGTCCAAATGTTTAAGAGTGCAACTAAAAGGAAGCTCAAGAGAACAAGACAACCATTTCAAACAGAGAGAGTAGGAACTGAAGATGCTGGAGAATCTGGGATAACAAGGTGTAGAGCCGGATGAACAGAGCAGGCCAAGCAGCATCATAGGAACAGGAAAGCTGATGTTTCGGGCCCAGACTCTTCTTCAGCAATGGGGGAGGGGGAGAGGGTTCTGAAATAAATAGGGAGAGAGGGAGAGATGGATAGAAGATATCCATCATGGGCCTCCTGCAGTGCCACAATGATGCCACCTGAAGGCTGCAAGAACAGCAACTCATATTCCGCTTGGGAACCCTGCAGCCCAATGGTATCAATGTGGACTTCACCAGCTTCAAAATCTCCCCTGCCCCCCCCGCATCCCAAAACCAGCCCAGTTCTTCCCCTCCCCCCACTGCATCCCAAAACCAGCCCAGCCTGTCTCCGCTTCCCTAACCTGTTCTTCCTCTCACCCATCCCGTCCTCCCACCTCAAGCCACACCTCCATTTCCTACCTACCACCTCATCCCGCCTCCTTGACCTGTCCGTCTTCCCTGGACTGACCCATCCCCTCCCTACCTCCCCACCTCTAATCTCCTCTCTCCTTATCTTCTTTTCTCTCCATCTTCGGTCCACCTCCCCCTCTCTCCCTATTTATTCCAGTTCCCTCTCCCCGTCCCCCTCTCTGATGAAGGGTCTAGGCCTGAAACGTCAGCTTTTGTGCTCCTGAGATGCTGCTGGGCCTGCTGTGTTCATCCAGCCCCACACTTTGTTATCTTACAATGTAAGAGGCTATTTTGTTTTGGAAACCAATGTTGGGCCTGAGTTTTCTGCTCGCAGCAGAGAAATATGTTCCAAATCCTGCAATATTAAATAATAATTTTCAACAACAGAACGCCCTAAAACATTTTATAGCTAATTGAACATGCTGAAGTACAGTCGTCGCTGTATTTGGGAAATGTGACAGCCAGTCTGTGCACAGCAAATTCTAAACAACAGCAATGCAACAATCGCTATTTTAAAAAAAAAGTGTCTGTGATATAGCCAGGAACCCGTCTGCTCTTCATATTCATTCGAACCACAGGATCTGATCAGTTCACCTGAGAATTTTTAGCAGCTCATCAAAAAGGAGGCATTTTCCACAGGCCAGCAGATCCATAACATTGCACTGAAGTGCCACCGAAGTGGATAAGATGCTTGAATACATTTAGTGTGTTGTGACAGGCTTTGAAACCTCGAACAGGTAAAACAAAATCTCAATTTGCATGCTGATATTGATTGTGCAGCTTCCCAGCTGGCCCTGAAATAATACAGCACTTGCCTGTGCACAACTGTTGTTGCCTTCTCGGGATATTAAGTTTCAGAGAAGTCATTGACAGTATTGTGGTTTTGGCTGCTAGTACACAATCCCATCCCATTTGATATTGTTCTTCTGTTCTGCTCTAACTCATTAATTCAAAGCTGCATAGAATTACTTATGTCCTCCTTGAAGCACAAAGACAGATGAATATTCTTGGACGGAGCTCTTCATCTAATCAAACAAATTGAATAGCTGCCTGAAACAGGGAAGGGAAAATGAGGCCTGTTTCCCGCTTTACAAGTGCTGCCAGACCTGCTCAGTATTTGTCCAGAGTTTTGGTTTTATTTCTGATTTCCAGTTTTCACGGTATTTGCTGTAGCATTTTTTGATGTGTTTTCGTGATATACGAGGGCACAATGCGCTGCCTGAAATAAGGTTTTCTGCTGCACGGACTTCCAAGATACGAGCATGTCGCCGCTGTCTGAAGTGGAAGCCAAACAGTTTATCCCTGAGAGCAATATCAAACTATTCTCTTGGAAATATTCAATGTTTAGATTTCAACCACTTTCTGTGACAAAAAATTCTATAGGCTCACCACTCTCTGGGTTAAGAAATTTCTCCTCATCTTAGTTGCTTGGGTGTGCAGGGCTGAATTTCAAGACTTAGATATGGAACACAACTTGCCAGTCATCGCTGACAATCACTCGCTAACGAGTCTGATTTTTCACTGAGGAGATTCCATGTCACTGGTCACAGGTTCAGTCACTTCTTGTGTGGCTAGTGAGCTTAGAGCTGCAACCCCGTCCACATTTGTCAGGTGATTCAGGGAGGTGGAATCAGTTGTTCACCATGAGATTATTAGTATGCCTCTCTCTCATTCCTTTCCATACTTGCTCTTGCCACTGGTTGTGCTCAAAGAATAGTGTCACTTCATATAGGAGTTTCCTCTAAGTCAGTTTCTTCTGTCTCCTGTGCGTTGATAACTGTTGTATTTCTTGAGGGATACCTTCAGGGAGTCTTTGAAAAGATTCCAGAAGTTGCTAGAAAAGCTTAGCTGGTCTGGCGGCATCTGTGAAGGAAAAATCAGAGTTAATGTTTCGGGTCCGGTGACCCTTCCTCAGAACTGCAGCTCTGCCGTCAGTGAGGACCATTGCTGACATTTTGTCATGGAGGAGATGAAGGATGCTACTAAATTTCACTGGGTAATGCGCTTTGTAAGGATCCTCTGTAGGGCTTCCTGATTGACTGAGTCAAATCCTTGGTCAGGTCAGTGAAAGCAACTAGAGTGGTTCATGTTGTTTCTGGTATTTCTTATCAACTATTCAGTTGCTGAGCGATGAAAATCCTATATATAATTCTACCATTTGTTTGGCAGTCACATTGATTTTCAGGTAGGATTTCCTCAGAGACTCGGAGCCAAGGTACCTGGTGAGTATTTGGGCAGTTATCTTCCTGGTGCAAGAGATTAGGGAGATTCCTCAGAAGTTCCCACAGTCTGCTTTGTCTCCATCTTGAAAGTTATGGAAATGGCAGCATTCCTGAGATTGACAGAAATTTCTTATTTATTCTAAATTTTCAATAAGAGTTGATGGAAGTGACGTTCTACTCCTCTAAGTTTGAAAATCCCTGCTGGAAATCCATCTACTCCTGTGGCTTTTCCCTTCTTCATGTGTCTAATGGTAGTTTCAACTTCTGCCTCGCTAAGTGAGAGTCCAAGATCATCTTTGATAGAAGGTTGGGCGATTTCTTCAACTTGGTCCTCATCGAATATTTTATTAGTGTTCAGGAGTTCTTAGTCCATTAGAGGCTGGCGGTTTCTCTGTGCGTCAAAAAGGTTCCATTCTCACTCTGAACCAGTATGAGATCAAGGATTCTGGGTCCCTGTAGTGCCTTGGGGGCACTGAAGAAACCTTGAGTGTTGTGCTTTTCAGGAAGGACTTGCTTAGCTTTCTCTTAATTTCCCTCCTTTTTCTTTGTAACTCTGCCTTTGCTCTTTGATGAGTTGTCCTCTTTGCGTTATTGGTGATGTTGCTTTGCCAGGTATGAGAGCTTTCCTGTTCTTTCGGTGAGGCCTTGGATGATGTGAGCGTTCTGTAGCTGATGGTTTCTTCACAACATGTGGTAATGGCTGACTTCAGCTCTTTGGAGATTTCTTCCACTCCACTAAAATGAACTTCTTGAAGATTTTGGTAAGACGTTGTTGATCTATTGTATTAATTTGTACTGGACGTGCTAGCCACCCGATAGCAATGGATCCTGTGATATGGGAATCAGCAGGCCACTTGAGACCATTCAGGTGGGACTGGAGAACAATTCCAGGGTTACATTTAGTTGGAGAAGAGGCAGAGGGAGAGAGAAGCAAATTCCATGTTGGATATAGCTGCCGATAGCTGTGTTACTCTAAACAACTAAACAACATGGCATCTATATGGTTGGGACTGAGGCAAGCCCTGGAGCAGTTGCATAGTTCTCTGTCATGAGGACTTCAAGGAGGCCCTAGGATCTGTGAAGGACTCAAAACAGTTAGATCATCCAAGAAAAGATGTGGGAACGCTTTCTGCACACAAAATGCCAGTAGAGATTTGGATCTCTCTCCACAAGAGGTAATCTATGCAAGATCATTTGTTAATTTTAAATCAGAGATTGTAAACTTTGTGTTAAACAATAATATTAAGGGATATGAAACAAAGGCAGGCATGTATAGTTAGACCACAGATCAACTGTGATCTAATTGAATGGCAATGGAACATGTTTGAGAGGTCAATGGCCCACTCCAGTTCCTATGTAAATATGCCCAAACTGTTGAACATAGCAGGTTAAATAAAATGGTTACAAACTCTTACATGTTAATGTTTGTTAAAAGGAGTCTGAGGGTGCAGTAGGAATCCAGTCATGATGAATCTTTGTAAGAAATTTTGTTCAGGTCTCAGCTGGACTGCTGTGTCCAATTCTGGACACCATATTTTAACAAGGATATGAAAATGTTCGTGAGGGGTTGAAGTAAATTTGAAAAGTTTCGGGGTTCGGAGACTTCAGTTACATGGATAGATTAATGAAGTTGTGGTTGTTTCCTTTGAAGAGAAGACTGAAAAGTGATTTGATTGAGGTGCTCGACATTTTGAGGGGTCGGTCAGAGGAGAGGGAAAGATAATTGAGAAGAAGAGGACACCGATATTAAGTAATTGGAAAAAGAATAAAAGTTGATTTGAGGGTTTTTTTCATTCACCAAGTGGTTTTAAGAGCAGCAGTGCACTACCTGAGAACATGATAGAGATGTGTTCAATTGCACATTTTGAACAGGAACTGGTAAAATACACAAAGAGAGAAAAAGATTGCAGAACTTGGGAAGAGGATTGGTTAATGGGGCTTGCCAAATTGTTTATCACTGTGAACTGACAGCCGTCCCTGTGGGCTGTAACTTTTGTGCTTTTTTTAAAACACTCCTTTCTATTTATTGAATGCTCATCTGCCAATCAATTACAAAAGATCAATTATAATATTCGACAAAGCAGATTGCTACTTGTGTAGATCGTCATCCCCTATCCTTAAAGTAAAGAGGACTACCTTAAAAAGTGTTGAAGTTGTGTGTGAAGTTAGAAAGGTAAATTCTCCAATTCCATGTTCGTACAGATGAGATGCATTTGAATGGGGCATAAATTAGAGAATGCTGCACTTGCATTGTTTTCTAGAATGGTTTACCTTTTGAAATAGTGGACTCTTGAGCTTACTTTTTTGTATGTTTATTCACGGGATGAAGGTGTCATTGACTTGGTAGCATTTGTTACTCAACCCTAATTGGGCAATTAGGAGTCACCCACATTGCTGTGGATCTGAAGTGACATGTCAGTCAGACCAGGTAGGGATGGCAGTTTCTTGCCCTCAAGGACATTAGTGAACCAGATGGGTTTTTCCGACAATCAACACTGAATTTGTGGTTACCATTAGATTCTTAATTCTTGATTTTTATTGAACTTGGTTTCAAATTCGATCCCCAGAATATTACCTGGATCTTTGGATTGACAGCACGCAGATAATACCATTTGCCTCTCCGTACTGAATCTTCTTGGTTCCAGCCAAAAATGTTTGAGTAATGACCCTGTCTCCAGCAGAGAGATTCTAACCATCATCCCTTGACTTTCAATGCAATTACCATCTCTGAATCCCCTACAATCAACATCCTGAGACTTACCATTGACCACAAACTGAACAAGGATCATCTTTCTATATAGCATCTAGCACACACTATGGGCCGTGTTTGGGCAAGGTTTCCCAATTTGTAGTGGAATCCGATAGCACACTTCAAACCATTAAGCTCTAGGTGAGGAAGATAAACTGGCTCCCTGTGATTATGCATCATCTCAACCTCCATTTCCCCTGTTGTTGGTTGCAACAGGATTAAATTTTAAAAACATCACTTCTCTGTTGGTAAACATAAAAGATGAAGTTGCCATTGTCTTAATAGACAATTGGGCTGCTCTCTTAGAGAGAGAGAGAGAGAGAGAGAGAGATGACTGGTAATGGCTTAACCTGAGGATCACCACACCCCAGGAGTTGGGAGAAGTTGAGACAGGCAATCTTCAGGGTAGCCTCGGCAGGTGCAGGAATGGAATCCATGCTGTTTGCATCTCGTCTTATTACAAACTAGCCATCCAACCAACTCAGCTGCCATTCCCCCAATCAATGTAACCAGTCTCTCTTAAATTAACAAAAAGAGTGTTGCTCATAATACTTGAGAAGAAATAGTTACACAACCCATGTACAAAGATTTGAAATAAGAGATGAGTCTAAAAAGGTGCAAGATCACAGGGAGAGGCGATGGCCTAGTGGTATTATTTCTGGACTGTTAATCCAGAGACCCAGATAATGTTCTGGTAACCCGGGTTTGAATCCCACCATGGCAGATGGTGGAATTTGAATTCAATTTAAAAAAAGTCTGGAATTAAGGATCTAATGATGACTGTGAATCCATTCCTAATTGTTGGGGAAAAACCCATCCGGTTCACTAATGTCTTTAAGGGAAGGAAACTGCCATCCTTACCTGGTTTGGCCAACATGTGACTGAAGATCCACAGCAATGTGGTTGACTCTTAACTAACAATTAACAATTAAAGATGGACAATAAATGCTGCCTAGCCAGTGACACCCTCATCCCGTGAATGAATTTTTAAAAAAGTTAATACTGTCAGCTTTTGACATGTTAAAGAAGAGTAGATCACTGAACATTGCACTGGAGCTTATTGGTAGCCTTGACACCTCGATTTTATGATTCTTGGCTTTGGATGTTTTCTGAAACTTTTTTGTCCTGATTCCTTGTGGCAGTGGCTGAGCAGCAGTGCTGTAACAGAGTAACAGTCTTTCCCCTTTGTTTTACTTGCAAGACAGGGGTGTTTAAAGATGTTGTTGTCAGGGCTGTGATATTCACAGATCACCATTTCACACACTTGGACAATACACATAGGCCATGGTTGAAGCTTATTTTTAATCTATGTTGTAGTGTTGCTTTTTTTTAACCATCATATTCACAAGATATATTATGATATTCCCGTGAAAGTACAAATTCAGGTTGTAGTGCATTTTCTGTTTTTGAAACTTGTTTGACTCCTTGCTTCGTGTGACATTCAAGGCTTTGATCTCCAGGAAACATTTGCATCTGCCGTTAATCTTTGGCTGTTTGTCCTTCTTAAAAAGAATGACAAATGTTGTAATTGCAGTTTGCCATATCCATAGATGGATGGGGATTGTGACCCATGGTCATATCAAAGAATATATCAGAGCCAAGGAACTCTGTGGAAAGAAATTCGCCTCCTGTCTCTCCAATGCCCACTGTCCTACCATCTGGAAGACATAAGTCGTGTACATCAAGGAATACTGTCCACTTGCCTGGATGGAAACCATAAGACTGTAAGACATAGGAGCCTAAATTAGGCCATTTGGCTCATTGAGTCTGCTCCGCCATTCCAGCCGTGGTTGATAAGTTCCTCAGCCCCATTCTCCTGCTTTCTCCCTGTAACCCTTGATCCCGTTAATCATCAAGAACTATCTATCTCAGACTCAAATGTACTCAATGACCTGGCATTTCTGTGGCAGTGAATTCCATCGATTCACCACTCTCTGGCTGAAAATTCTAAAAGGTATTTCATTTACTCTAAGACTGTGCCCTCAGGTCCTAGACTGTCCTACCAATGGAAGCATTTTTCCAACATCCACAACACTTCCAGAATACTCTCGAAGCTCAACACAATCTAGGACAAAGCAGTCCACTTGAATGGAAGGCCATCCACCACCTTCAACACTGACTCCCTTTGCCACTTATGCACAAAACCATCTGCAAAATTCATTGCAGTACTCCACAAAGTCTCCTTCAACAGCATCTTCCAAACCTGTGATTTGGACCATTGAGAAGGTCAAGGACAGCAGATACATAGGAACACCACTGCTGCAATTTCCCCTCCTTGCCACGTACCATCCAATCTTGGAGCTTTTTCGCCATTCCTTCAATGTCAACAGGTGAAAATCCTGGGCCTTCCCCCTTAACAGCATTGAGTCCTGTACTCCAAGGACTGCAGGGTTTTAAAAGGCAACTCGCTGCCACCTTCTTGAGGAAAGATCAGAAATGGGAAATAAATTCCGGCCTCGCCAGTGAAACCCACATGCTATGAATGAATTAAATAGGTATAATTTTATTCAGAAGAAAACCATGTACTGTCCAACATTTTAAATCCACCACTTACTTATGTTACTGTCTGTGGCATTTTGCTGTGTGCAGATTGATGCATTTGCCTGTGACAATGGCTACCCTTCAAGAAAGAATTGGGTGGGAAAGGTGAGTATAGGCAGATTCATTATCAAAAATGAAGTATTCATTGTCAAAATGAAGCATTCAGAAAAGATAAGAAACTGAGATTTATGTTCATGAAATGCTTGATAATTGACATGATCAAATTAAGATTTTTGTAATCATGAAGGGAGCCAACCAAGCTGAACTGGGTGAATTAAAATTATTTACCATGTTGAAAGCTCCAATGATGAGAAAACAAGTTAAAACTTAAGTGAACAGTAATAAGGGAAGTCAAATATAGCTGTTTCACAGAAAACAAAATAATAGCTGTGGATAGTGCCTGGAACAGCTGGGTCAGGGGACAATCAGTTGCATTTGTGAACAAAGAAGGAATTGACACATTCATTGAGAGGGGTGTAACAGTGATTGGCCTGTAACATAGAACTAGTCTCAATAATTTACCGTCTGCCAAAATTTCTTCCATTTCCATGATCGTGTGTTGAAGTGTGCTTTTGGAATGCTATTTTAGTCTAACCAGTGTCAAGAGGCTTCCACATCACCATAGCAACTTTATTTGCTGACTTACAGCTTCTGTCAGGGAATCTGCAGAAAATCCCAAAAGATTGACCATGTCAAATTCTTTCAACAGGAACACAGAGAAAGACAACACAAACTTCAAACTCATTCAAATCAGGTCAGTGACAATGAGATGGTCATCAAAGGGACGTATTGCAGAGCAACAGGATATGGTTCATGTTACCCGGGTTGGTTGTGTTATCTTGATGTGCTGTTTGGCAGAACTGAATAATGATGAAAATGAATAGAAAACTCAGACTTCAAGTCACCCTAGGCAACTGCATTTATCTCCCTGCACTTTTTCTGAGATAGTAAGTATCTATAACAACACAATTTACTGCGCTGAACATTTTGATTATGGAAATCAACGAAGAAAGAAAAAAAGAAAATCACAGCGCTCAGGGCTCAGGTTCAGTTCCAGCCTCGGGCGACTGCCTGTGTGGAATTTGCACGTTCTCCCCGTGTCTGAGTGGGTTTTCTCCGGGTCCTCCGGTTTCCTTCCACAGTCCAAAGATGTGCAGGTTAGGTGGATTGGCCACACTGAATTGCCCATAATGTCCAGAGATGCGTAGTTTAAATGGATTAGCCATGAAAAATGCAAGGTTACAGGTATTAGGTAGGAGGGTGAGTCTGGTTGGGATGCTGTTCGGAGAGTTGGTGTGTACTTGTTGGACCAAATTACCTGTTTCCACACTATAGGGATTTAATACAAACCTGTTGCACTTTGTATCAGTGATAATGGGAACTGCAGATGCTGGAGAATCCAAGATAACAAAATGTGGAGCTGGATGAACACAGCAGGCCAAGCAGCATCTCAGGAGTACAAAAGCTGACGTTTCGGGCCTAGGCCCTTCATCAGAGATGAAGTCTCAGAGCTCCACACTTTGTTATCCTGTTGCACTTTAATTGGATATGCGACGATTCATCACTGATAGGTGACCAATGTTGTCTCGGCATGTCACTGACAGAACAACCACGTCCCCTAGTTGGAGACACCAGGAGGATGTATTAGTGATAGAGCACCAGGAATAGCAAGAACTGCAGGTGTTGGAGTCTGAGACAATGCTATATGGAGTTGGAGGAACACAACAGGTCAGGCACATGAGAGGAGCAGAAAAGTCGATATTTCAGCTTGGGACCCTTCTTCAGAAATCAATTCTGAAGAAGGATCCTGACTCAAAACGTTGACTTCCCTGCTCCTCTTATGTTGCCTGACCTGTTGTGCTCCTCCAGCTCCACACTGTTGTTAGTGACAGAGAATGTCTGCTGACCCCAAAACCTCCCGCCAATAGGTTTTCATTGTGCATTTGCAATACTCAGAAGCACTGCACCCCCACCAGTTCTGCCAATGACATAATCCCATCCCATTTGATCCTGCTTGTCTCTGTTGGTTGCGTGTCACCATGTTTTTTTAAACTCAGACATTCCACAAAGTGTGCATGTGCAGAAAACATTACAAGTGCAATGTGAGTATTTTAGGTGCATCAGGAGACACAGAAACAGGGTTGGGGGCGATGTGGTTTTTTTGGAAGGCATGTTGCTAATTGGTCTGAAAGGGTCAATTTTTGATTGAAGATTGCACGAGGGCCTGTGAGGAGCAACAGCAAACATACTTATCAATGAAGTGTCAACCTAGTGAAGCCAAGAAATAGGGCTGTTGGCACACTCCTAATATCATAAGCAGCAAGTAAAAGACAGGGCTAAGTGATTCCACAAGTAATGGATCAAATCAGATCTAAGTTCTACTGCCCTGCCATATCCAGCCATGAATGGTGGTGGGCAATTAAATAGTTCACTGGAAGACGAGGTTTCACAGATATTCCTGTCTACATTGATGAGGGGAGCCCAGATCTTCCAGCTTCATCTCAGCTAGAGGTCCCCAAGAGCACTGATGTCAGTCTTCAGTGAATTTAGTTCATTCCACGGTGATATCAAGAAATACCTAGAGACTCCGAACATTGCAAAGCTTATGAACGTGATAACCTATAACATTAGTACTGAAGACATGTGCTTCAGTACTTGTAGGCCAATTGCCAAGCTGTGCCAGTTCAATTCGAACATTGGCATCTACCCCATAATGTGGAAAATTGCCCAGTAGAGGACGGATCCAACGTGGCCAATTAGTGCCCCATCAGCCTACTCTCAATAATCAGTGAACAGTGCTAATGAGCAGAAACTGCTAAGCATAGCCTGCTCACTGATGCCCAGTTTGGGGTTTCTGCCAAGGCCACTCAGCTCCTGACAGCCTTGGTTAAAATTTGAGAAAAGACCTGAATTCCAGAGGTAATGTGAGAGTGAGTTCAAGTGTCACTCTTGGTATTTGGCTAAATATGGCACCAAGAAACCCCTAGCAAAACCAGAGTCAGTAGGAATCAGAGGAGAACTCTGAGTTTGTTGGAGTCATTTCTGGCACAAAGGAAGAATTTAGTAATTATTAGAGGTCGTCATCTCAACTTCAGGACTTCTCTGAGGGGTTCCTCAGGGTAGTGTCCTACACCCAACCATTTTCAGCTCTTACTACCATGGATGAAGCTCCAACAAAAAATGAAGATACTTGACACCATCCAGGACAAAACAGCCAGTTTGTCTGTCACTCCATCCACCACATTCAACATTCTCTTCACCAGTGATGGTTAACGATGCTGCCATCAACAGATGCAACAGAGTCAACAACTCTCCAAGGTCCCTCAATAGATAGCACCTTTCAAACCCATAATCTGTAGCGGTTAGACAGACAAGGGCAGCAAATACATGGAAACAGTACCACCTGCAAGTTTCCCTCCAAGCCACGTGCCATTCTGACTTGGAAATATATTTTCTTTATGTGTGTGTATATGTGTGTATCTTCACTGTCATTGGGTCAAAGTCCTGGAACTCTCTTCCTCAAAGTCCTGGAGATGTCCATGCACCAGATGGACGAAAGTCGTTCAGAACATAGGAACAGG
Organism: Stegostoma tigrinum; assembly: GCF_030684315.1. Classification (NCBI taxonomy): domain Eukaryota; kingdom Metazoa; phylum Chordata; class Chondrichthyes; order Orectolobiformes; family Stegostomatidae; genus Stegostoma; species Stegostoma tigrinum. Next base: position 105,831,221 of record NC_081358.1, on the reverse strand, counting down.
ATTAGGCTGTTCAGTCCCTTGAGCTTATTCCACCGTTCAGTGAAATATATAAATACTGACAAAATGTTAAGATTGGCTCTGGTCCTATCTTGCATTATCCAGCACATATGTACAGGAGTTATGCAATTAATGTCAGAATTTTGTTGCTGAAAATTTAGTATTGTGCAACCTCATGAAGAAGCAATTTACAAATCAAGAGTTATGTTCCAAAAGAAATATACTTTTCTACCCAAACATGTACATTAAATTTACTAAGAGAGGTGATGGCCCGCTGATATTATTGCAAGAATATTAATCCAGAAACCTGGTAATTTTCTAGGGACCCAGGTTTGAATCCCACCGTGGCAGATGGTGGAATTTGAATTAGTAAATATTTTGAATTAGAAGCCTAATGATGACCATTAAACCATTGTCAATTGTCAGAAAAATGCCCTGTCATGAAGTAAACTGCCATCCTTATCTGGTCTAGCCTTCATGTGACTCTTGATCCACAGCAATGAAAGTGTACAAACTGTCAGCAGTCTATGCAGGTATTGAACAAACTGTGAAGCCTTGCCTTCTGTATGAGATATTATTGTATAAAATCCCAGTTGTTTCTTGAATATGCATTAATCTAAGAGGTGCGCACTATTGAGTTTGATTTTCAATTTTAAATGTTAGCAGTCTTTCCATATCCATGGTAATTCTACTCTGATTAATTCTACTTAATTTAACAGCAGGCAAAGGATAATACTGTCAGTATACCAACTTGTTTATCATATTTTTTGGAATTATTCTAACCATTGTTGCTGACAAGTCAAGAGCTAGAGTAAAACTCGCTGTATTTTCACCTCTTCCAAAGTGCTTTATAATATCTAATTTCACTTCAAATGTAACATACTTTCACTGTCTTTATTCAGCAGAAAGCACTTCAGAATCACTAGCTCTCTTTTTGTATCATTATGAATGAATTTTACAGCTAAAATTAACAAACAATAGCATGACAGTTCAAGCCAATCAAGATGGAGAGGTAAGATAACTGCTGTTTTGGACATTTCATGAAACAACACTCCACCCATCTGCACAAGGCAATTCAGCACTTATTGAAGATGATGACTGGAGACATTGCAGATCAGTGCAACCTGGGCTAATGCTAATAAAAAAAAATGGCTACCTCCAATCTGACAATTACTGCCTTCAAAATATACTTGCTTCCCCACCTTACCAAAGGCCAACTTTCACAGGCTCAGCGTAAGAGACACTTGGGCAGGTCTAGGCACAAAAGAGCTACATTGCAAAGCAAATGGAGGCTAGTTGGAGATCAGAGTGAATGCAATGTGCATTTTGTGGGTTGACATTAAGCAAAGGCTTCCTACATATATATAGAGTGGTGCTAATGGAATGGCAATGTCACTCAACAAGTTACACGGTAACAGAAAACTAAAAACTTAAATGCCTAGTGGCATTTTTGAAAAGTAGCAGAAAGCAAGTCCATAAAAGCATTTGGAGGCAGGAAAGGGAAATGTGCCAAGGGGTTACATGTCTACCAAAGAGAAGACAGGATAAAACTTCAGCTTTGTTTCTGCTTCCAAGGAGTAAAACCAAAAGGAAAGTATTTTGTGAATAGGATACACATCGCTGGGATGCTGATGAATGTGTGGACCTTCTATTAGTGTTCGTGAATGAGCCATGTAAGAAAGAGAAGTGCTGAGTGCTGATGAGGCATGGTCATGATCTGACAGATTTAGGAAAACAGGTAGTCACTCGATCTTAGAATAAATCTTGGATTTTAACAATTTTTAAGAAGGATTGCTAAAATTCAACCTCAGGATTCTGGATTTGTTCCATGGATGATGGATTTTAGCCATAAATTTAGGTTGTAGAAACCAGTATTTTTTTGAAGAGTCATACTGAATTTGAAACATTGCTTATGTTTCTCTCTGTACAAGTGCTGACAGACTCGCTGGATTTCTGTGTTTGTTTCAGATTTCCAGCATCCGCAGTATGTTGTTTTATTTGTGTGCACTGGTATTGTTCTTGGGGAAAAAAAGAGACTGATTGATTGAGGGGTGATTTGCTAAAGATATGCAAGACTAGTACGGGTGTAGATATGGAAACTGAAGAAAAACTATTCTGAGGAGCAGAAGATGGGGGATATGCATTTAAGATTCTGACAAGAGATGCGGTGAGTTGGGGGGAATGTGAAGAACAACTATTTCTATAGTTGACAGTAATGACCTGGAATTGTCTACAAAGCCTGGAAGACACAGAGACAACAAATTACTTATTAAAACAATGCATAGCACTTTGAAGAAGTAAACTTGTACAATTATGCGGATAGACCAGGAGAATGGAACTAACTGGCTTGCTTGACAGAGCTGGTATGGGCCTGAATGTACTGACTGGCCTCCACTTTTTCCATGATGATTCTATGCGTCTAATTAAGAATGGCACATCAGAACAAAAAAAAATCTCATTATGAGTTTGGAATGCACAGTGCCCTTTCACGTGTGAAAGGAATTTGTTGAAGATAGTCAGTGCCTGACATATGTGGTGAAATGTTTCTTTCCAGTTACCAGCCCCAACCTGTCGTCCAGGTCTTGCTACATCTGGACACAGTCTGCCTCAATGTCTAATGAGTCATGAATCGTGCTGAGCATTGTACAGTCATCAATTCTGACTTTATGCTAGAGGGATTGTCGATAATAAAGCAACTGAAGAAACTTGGTCTGATGATACCACCTTAAGGAACTCCTGCAGTGATTGACAAAACGGTGACAGTTGACCTCAAAGCAACCAGAACCATCTTCCTTTGTGTTAGGTATGAACCCAGACCGATTTCCCCTGATTCCCATTTACTCTGGCTTTTCTCGTACTCCTGATACCACATGTGGCCACATTTTGCCTTGATGCCAAGGCCTGTCATTCTCACCTCACCTCTGCCATTCTGCTCTTTTGGCTGTTGTTGAGCACTTTTAAGCATTGTGACATTCAAGGCTTATGACCCAGGTGCTGGAAATTGGGATAGTGTATATTTAGACTTGTTTGGTCAGTGCAGATTCCAGGAAGGGTTGCCAGACCAGAAACATTGTCTCAGGTTTTTTTCCTTCACAGCTGCTGCCAGATTTTCTGAGCTTTTCCAGCAACTTCTGTTTTTCTTCCTGTATGATTCTATGATGCTGGAGGAGGCTACGATCAATCATCCACTCTGCACTTCAGGCTGAAGATTGCCGCAAATGCGACAGCCCATTTGTACTGATGTTATGAGTTTGCCCATCTTTGGAATTGGAGATATTCGTGGAACCGCCATCTCAATGTGAAGGAGTTTAGTAGGAAGCATTTAAAATCCAGCAGAGGATAACTTTAAAAACAATCAATAAGAGGGGAGAAGATGAACTATGAGAGTAAACTGGCTGGTAATATAAAAGAAGGGTGCAAGAATTTATTTTAGGTATCTAGAAGGTAACAGAGAGGCAAGAGTGGACATTGGGTCGCTGGAAAATAAGGCTGGAGAAGTAGTAATGGAGACCAAAGAAATAACAGAGGAAATGAACCTGTACTTCACATCTATTTTCATGACAGACAACACTACCAGTATATCAAAATTTCAAGAAAGCCAGGGGACCGAGGTTAATACCATGGCCATCACAAAGGAGAACGTGCTGGAGATGTTGAAAGATCTAAATCACCTGGACCAGATGGACTATATCCTAGATTTAGAACATAGAACATAGAACAGTACAGCACAGAACAGGCCCTTCAGCCCACGATGTTGTGCCGACCGTTGATCCTCATGTATGCACCCTCAAATTTCTGTGACCATATGCATGTCCAGCAGTCTCTTAAATGACCCCAATGACCTTGCTTCCACAACTGCTGCTGGCAACGCATTCCATGCTCTCACAACCCTCTGTGTAAAGAACCCGCCTCTGACATCCCCTCTATACTTTCCTCCAACCAGCTTAAAACTATGACCCCTCGTGTTAGCCATTTCTGCTCTGGGAAATAGTTTCTGGCTATCAACTCTATCTATGCCTCTCATTATCTTGTATATCTCAATTAGGTCCCCTCTCCTCCTCCTTTTCTCCAATGAAAAAAGTCCGAGCTCAGTCAACCTCTCTTCATAAGATAAGCCCTCCAGTCCAGGCAGCATCCTGGTAAACCTCCTTTGAACCCTCTCCAAAGCATCCACATCTTTCCTATAATAGGGAGACCAGAACTGGATGCAGTATTCCAAGTGCGGTCTAACCAAAGTTTTATAGAGCTGCAACAAGATCTCACGACTCTTAAACTCAACCCCGCTGTTCATGAAAGCCAAAACACCATATGCTTTCTTAACAACCCTGTCCACTTGGGTGGCCATTTTAAGGGATCTATGTATCTGCACACCAAGATCCCTCTGTTCCTCCACACTGCCAAGAATCCTATCCTTAATCCTGTACTCAGCTTTCAAATTCGACCTTCCAAAATACATCACCTCGCATTTATCCAGGTTGAACTCCATCTGCCACCTCTCAGCCCATCTCTGCATCCTGTCAATGTCCTGCTGCAGCCTACAACAGCCCTCTTTACTGTCAACGACACCTCCAGCCTTTGTGTCGTCTGCAAACTTGCTGACCCATCCTTCAATCCCCTCATCCAAGTCATTAATAAAAATTACAAACAGTAGAGGCCCAAGGACAGAGCCCTGTGGAACACCGCTCACCACTGACTTCCAGGCAGAATATTTTCCTTCTACTACCACTCGCTGCCTTCTGTTGGCCAGCCAATTCTGTATCCAGACAGCTAAGTTCCCCTTTATCCCATTCCTCCTGACCTTCTGAATGAGCCTACCATGGGGAACCTTATCAAATGCCTTACTGAAGTCCATATACACTACATTCACAGCTCGACCTGCATCAACGTTTATAGTCACGTCCTCAAAGAACTCGATAAGGTTTGTGAGGCATGACCTGCCCCTCACAAAGCCGTGTTGACTGCATTTGATCAAGCCATGCTGTTCCACATGGTCATAAATCCTATCCCTCAGAATCCTTTCTAACACCTTGCAGACAACAGACGTGAGACTTACTGGTCTGTAATTGCCAGGGATTTCCCTATTTCCTTTCTTGAAGAGAGGAATTACATTTGCCTCTCTCCAGTCCTCAGGTACGACTCCAGTGGACAGCGAGGATACAAAGATCCTCGCAAGTGGCGAAGCAATTGCATTTCTCGCTTTCCAAAGCAGCTGAGGACAAATCTGGTCCGGGCGTGGCGACTTGTCAATCTTAATGTTTGACAAAATTTTCAGCACATCAGCTTCGTCTATCTCTATCCATTCCAGCATGCACACCTGCTCTTCAAAGGTTTCATTCACTACAAAGTTTGTTTCTTTCGTAAAGACAGAAGCAAAAAACTCATTTAGGGCTTCCCCTACCTCCTCAGACTCCACACACAAGTTCCCTATGCTATCCCTGATCGGCCCTACTCTTTCTTTGACCATTCTCTTATTCCTCACATAAGTGTAAAATGCCTTTGTGTTTTCCCTAATTCGTTCTGCCAAACCTTTCTCGTGCCCCCTCCTGGCTCACCTCAGACCATTTTTGAGCTCCTTCCTTGCCTGCATGTAATCCTCTCTAGCTGAACTTGACCCTAGCTTCCTCCACCTTATGTAAGCTACCTTCATCCTTTTCACAAGAAGCTCCACCGCTCTCGTCATCCAAGGTTCCTTTATGTTACCCCTTCTTGCCTGTCTCAGAGGGACATATTTCTGAAGGAAAAAGCTGAGGAGATTGTAGAGGCATTGGTTGAGATCTTTCAGGAATTACTGGAGTGAAAGAAGGCCCCACAGTGTGAGAAAATGTCTAATGTAACACTCCCATTTTAAAAGGGAAGAAGTGAGAGGATGGGAAACTACAGGCTTGTTAGCCCGACCTTGGTTTTTGGTAAGATTTCAGAGTCCTTTATTAAAGAGGAGATTGCAGAATACTTGGAAGTGCACGGTAACATAGGGCTGAGTCAGCATGGCTTCATCAAGGGGATGTCATGCCTGAAAAGTCTGTAAGAATCCTTTGAGGAGGTTACGAGCAGGAGACAAAGCAGAGCCAGTGGCCCGAATCTATTTAGATTTCGAGTAGGCTTTTGGCAAAGTACCACAGAGGAACTGCTGAACAGTATAAGAGCCCATGGTGTGTGGGACAAGGTACTGGCATTGATAGGGCGTTGGCTGACTGGAAGAAGGGAACAAGTAGGGATAAAGGGGCTGTTTTCAAAATGGCAGCATCATGGAGTTCCACAGGGGTCCGTGCTGGGACCTCAACTATTCACATTAAACCTAACCATCTGGATGAAGGAACTGAAGTCGTTGTTGCTAAATTAGAAGATGACACAAAGATAGATGGAGGCATAGGCAGTGTTGAGGAAGTGAAGATGCTGCAGAAGGACTTGGACAGGCTAGGGGACTAGCAACGAAGTGGCAGAAGGACTACAATGTGGGAAAGTGTAAGGTCATGTTCTTTGGTAGGAAGAAAAGAGAAATAGCCTATTTTCTAAATGGGGAAGGCTTTAGAAATCTGATGCACAAAGTGACTTGGGAGCCCTAGTTCAGGATTCTCTCAAGCTTAACATGTAGGTTCAGGTTAAGGTGAACAGCAAATGGGGAAAGTTAGCAATAGTCAGGCTTCAATTTCTGATAAAAGGAAACTACCGTTTTGGTTTTCTTTCCTCTTGGCTGGAATAAAGGAGGTATGAAGAGTGTTTCTGTGATTAGGAACTAGAATTTCAAACTGTACTTCACAGCATGCTAGAGAAATGTTAACTTTTCTATTAAATTATGTATTGACTTAACCTGCCTAAATGATGACATATTATCCATTCACTGGGTGAAATTTGTAATTGGACATTGGTTTTCTGTTGAACATGATTGCTTCTGCTATTATATTTCTTGTTGACCCGCAACAATGTTGGCAGTTTATTGAATTTGCAGGTCTTTTTCTATGTTAAGTTTCAGAACGTTAATATAAGCATGGAAGAGGGTATCATTATGCAAGGGCTCCTCATCCAATTCAATGCGTTGGCCAGTTTTCTAGAGTTCACATTTTTTGTCATGCTCCTGCTTTAGAATATCCTTTTGCTCCCTGTGTCAGATCTTCAATCTGTTCAACTCTGTTCTGAATTCTCCAGCCAAGCCTCCAGTCACTGATGTCAAGTCCCACAACACGTAACTGTCTCATGCCTCTGCTAGCTGCGGTTCCTTGACTTGAAACCCTAAGCCCAAGAACATTGCCTCCCTTACTGTGCCATTTCTCATTAAGTTCAGTCATGTGATTTTAGCTGAATGTGTACAACTCTCAAATATAACAGATGCTTCCAGTGTACACACAATTTACGTGACTATAATCACACCATTACAGAAATATTGATATACTTCTAAAACATCACTTACTCATGTGGAATGTTGTCTGACCATTAGCAACATGATCAGGCCCTTTAAATGTTCTGTCTTTCAGTCAGATTGTCTCTGATTTGTACCTCAACTCCAGTTACCTCTCTCAGTTCGAAAATCTTTACAATTTCAGCCCAAATTCCAGTTTTCTGAGATCAAGAATTCCAAATTTTCCATTACTCAATGTGTAAATAAGTGCTTTTTGACATTGTTCCAAAATGGCCCAGCTTTGAATAGCTTCCTGTTGTATCGACTATGATTGTCACAGTTACTGTGATTTCTGACCACAAGGTAGTATCCTGAGGATTTTTAAAATAGCTTTTATTGTTAAATACAGCATCATATCTGTACTGGATGTACTTCGACATAAATTTTTTTAATCTCACATTAGGGAGGAAAAAATGAAGCACTCAGAAGATAAACCTCACAGAGATGTCCTTGCTGTTTTTTTTTCTGATATCTGTGCCTTTTTGGCTGTTGAATTATAAATTATGTTGTGTTCTACAGAGTAAAGAGCACTGTGGAATGATCTATAACTGGATGAATTAGGAAAGAACAAATAGTGCCTTGGGAATCAGAATCTCAGAGAATCAGCAGTAATGGAATCAATTTTGCCTGGTCACCTCAATGAATAGATCCATAAATGATGCCACTAATTTTAGGGTTAGTGAAGTGAAATGACTGCAGTCCTTAGCCAGTATCTTGAATGGATAAATGAATGTCAAAATAAAGTCTTTCTTAGTCATAACATTTTCTTCAGTACAAATGGATATCTTACTGACACCATATTTTGCTTTTTTGCCAAATAAGTGTTTACCATTAAGAGTTATATGCAGATCTGTTGAGGCTTGTCAGTTACACACACACACACAGTTTACTTAGCAATAATAGAATCATGTAATTACTGATGAGAAAGGAAGCCATTTTGCCCACTGGGCTTGTGTTGTCTCATTGATGCAGTTGTCCAATTATCCAGCTGCTCTTCCTCTGTTGCTCTGTGATATTTTCCTTTCTAAATATTTATCTAATTCTGATCTGGCTGTTGCAATTGAATCGCTTTCTACTGCCCACAAAGTTGTGCATTCCAGAGCACACCAGAAAGTCTTGTTTCTGGTCCTTTTGACCAACATCACAGATCTCTTCTGATGAGAGGCCACAGACCTGAAAGCTTTTCTTCACTGATGGTGTCAACCCAATTTGAATATTTCCAGCATTTTATTTTTTTCATTCAGTGTTCCAACATAAGCATTTTCATGTTAATTTACATCTTCTGTTCCCTAATTCTGACCTTTTTTTGATAAAATAAGGACAAACTTTCTCCAGTGATTTTCAATGATTCTTCCTCCAGTCAGCAAAACATTTTTTTCCCCATTATTTTCTTTCCTTAGCAGCAGCATATCTTAGTCGGCTACTGACTTTCATTGGGGGTGACTGTGTGCAGTCCTGACCCTGGAATATCCCACTTCAGACTATATCTTTGATATGGATGGTGACTGTCTTAAGCTGGTTTGCTGATGGCGGCAATAACACACAGGCACTGGCAACATGGCAGGGGTGGATATCTGAATCTTTCCTTGCTGAAAAGGGATGGGAAATTTGAGCTTTGTGGAGCCACTGCTACTCTTCACGGGCAGCATCTGAGCAAATGCAACAATCTGTTAGATGATATATTGCTGGACCGTTGGTGATATATCACAAACCCCCTTGTTAACTACAATCCACAGCTGTTAGCCTGAATTTGCATCACACCAAGGTGAGTATACACTCAGTTATTTGGTGATCTCCATTCTGCATTGGAAACTGAGACATTGATCATCAAATGTTCCAACATGGATTTGCTGCGAGTTCCTTGCTGGAAAGATTGGGCTGTCAGCTTTGTGGATCACTGAATCCCAAACTGATGCTGAATTCTTCTATGCCCCTTGACATTGATCGCAAGCTCATTCTTGCAGGCTTTTTGACACAAATGAGTTATTTTGGTGTATGGACCCATCAACCTTCTTCTGGAACTCTGATTAGGAGTCATATTGGATGTAAAAGATTAACTCCACTTGCTGCCTCACAGAAGTGTTTCTTCAGCACACTCTGTTTTTAATCCAGCCTTCTTCTGAAGCTTAGCCCATTGCAATTCTTGTCTGAATTCTCAGCAGCAGAATTTGAGCGTGACCTCACCCTCCTGAAAGCTGGGCCCTGCGTTATTGTCGGCTCTGCCTGAAACTCAGCACGCTTGTGCCCAGTGCCTGTCAATGCGCAGACATTTCTCCATGGGATCCATGTGTTGTCTGCTGCTCATGCTCCTCTTTCAGGATGTGGGAGGTAAGGGTCACTGCTGGTGTCCCTTCTGACTTTCCCTGCGAGAGATGCACCCAACACCAGTTCCTCAAAAACTGTGTTAGGGAACTGGAGCTGGAGCTGGATGAACTCTGGATCATTCGGGAGGCTGAGGGGATGATAGAGAGGAGTTACAGGGAGGTGGTCACACGCAGGGTACAGGAAAAACTTAGCTGGGTGACTGTCAGGAAGGGGAAAGGGATAGGCAGACAGGGCAGGGATCCTCTGTGGCCGTTCCGCTCAACAATGTGTACCATTTTGGACACTGTTGGGGGAGATGACCTACCAGGGGAAGACCATAGCGGACAGATCTCTGGCACTGAGCCTGCGCCTGTTGCAAAGAAGAGAAGGGGGAGAATAGGAGAGCAATTGCAGTGGGGGATTCAACAGTAAGAGGCACAGACAGGTGGTTCTGTGGACGCGACCGAGATGAAAGGATGGTATGTTGCCTCCTGGGTACCAGGGTCCGTGATGTCTCCAATCAAGTGTTCAAGATCCTTAAGGGGGAGGGTGAGCAACCAGCAGCCATGGTACGCATCGGTAGCCATGACATAGGTAGAAAAAGGACTGAGAATGTGAAAAACGAGTCCAGGGAGTTCGGTTGGAAGCTGAAATCCAGGACAAACAGGGTAGTTATCTCTGGATTACTACCAGGACTACATGATAACGAAGTAAGAAATAGGGAGCGAGTGCAGCTAAACACGTGGCTACAGTGCTGTTCTAGGAGGGAGGGTTTCCATTATGTGGATAATTGAAGTACATTCTGGGGAAGGTGGGACCTGCACAGTAAGAACGGGTTGCACCTGAACCAGAAAGGCACAAATATCCTGGGAGGGAGGTTTGCTAGAGCTGTACGGGATGGTTTAAACTAGTTTGGCAGGGGTTGGAGAACTGGATTTGTAATTCAGAGGATGAGGTATCCGGCCTTCCAACAGACACAACAGGGAGTGAGGTGGTTTATAAAGAAAAGCGGTTGATGGAGCATAATTGCACACACTGAGATGGTTTGAGTTGTGTATACTTCAATGCTAGAAATATCAGAAATAAAGCGGATGAACTTGGAGCATGTATCGGTACTTGGAACTATGATGCTGTGGCCATTACAGAAACTTGGGTAACTCAAGGAGAGGAATGGATGTTGGAAGTTCCAGGATTTGGATGCTTTAAAAGAAATAGGGAGGGGGTGTGGAAAAAGAGATGGGGGAGTGGCATTGCTAGTCTGGGCAGGTGTAGCAGCTACTGAAAGGCAGTTCGAGAATGATATGTCTACAGAGTCAGTTTGGGTTGAGGTCTGGAACAAAAAAGGAGCAGGCACTTTGTTGGGGCTTTTTTTTTTACAGACCCCCTAATAGTTGCAGAGAAGCAGAGGAGTGGATTGGGAGGCAGATACTGGAAAGGTGCCGAAGTCACAGGGTTGTAGTCATGGGTGACTTCAACTTCCCAAATATTGATTGGAAACATTTTAGTTGTAATAGTTTAGATGGAGTGGATTTTGTCCAGTGCATTCAGGAAGGATTCCTGACACAGTATGTAGATAGACCAACACGAGGAGAGGCCACTTTGGATTTGGTGCTTGGCAATAAACTGGGCCAAGTGTTAGACCTGTTGGTAGGAGAGCATTTTGGCAGTCATGATCATAACTCTGTTTCTTTCACGATAGCCACGCATGAGGATAGGTACATACGGCAGTGTAAAGTTTATAATTGGGGGAAACGTAATTACAATTCAGTTAGGCAAGAACTGGGTAACATAAACTGGGAACAGATGCTCTCAAGGAAGAGCACCATGGAAATGTGGAGATTGTTTAACATGTTTGTCCCTAGCAGGCAGAGAAAATGCGGTCAAATGAGGGAACCATGGTTCTCAAGAGAGGTCAAATGACTGGTTAAGAGGAAGAAGGAGGCTTATGTAAGGTTTAGGAAGCGAGGCATGGAAAAAGGATCTGGAGAGATTCAAGTTATCCAGGAAGGAGCTGAAGAAAGGGCTTAGGAGAGCTATAAGGGTGCATGAGAAAACCTTGGCTGATAGAATCAAGGAAAACACCAAGGCTTTTTACATATTTGTGCAGAACAAGAGAATGACCAGAGAAAGGATAGGGCTGATCAATGATTGTAAAGGGAATTTGTGCTCAGAGCCTGAAGAGATCGGAGAGATCCTTAATGAATACCTTTCTTCAGTATTCACAACTGAGAGGGACCTAGCTGTAGAGGAGGACGTTGTGAAACAGGCACGTAGTCCACAAGTAACATTGGAAAGAGGCAAACATCATTCCCTTGTTCAAAAAAGAGAACAGGGATAACCCCGGAAATTACAGACTAGTTAGTTTTACGTCAGCAGTGGACATACTATTGGAAGGGGCTCTGAGAGACAGGATTTATGATGATTTGGAAAGGCACAGTTTGATTTGTGAGGGGTAGATCATGCCTCTAAAACCTTATTGAATTATTTGAAGAGGTGACCAAACATATGGATGAAGTTGGAGCAATGGATGTGGTATACATGGATTTAAGTAAGGCATTTGATAAGGTTCCCATGGTAGGCTCATGCAGAAGGTAAGGAGGCAAGGGATAGGAGGAAATGTGGCAGATTGGATTCAGAATTTGCTGACCCTGAAAAGACAAAGGGTGGTAGTGGATGGAAAATATTCAACATGGTGCTCAGTTACGAGTGGTGTACCACAAGGATCTGTTCTGGGTCCTCTTCTATTTGTGATTTTTGTAAATGATTTGGATGTAGGAGTGGAAGGGTGGATTAGCAAGTTCGCGGACGATATGAACATGGGTCGCATTGTGAGCATTGCGGAGGGCTGTTCTAAGTTACAAAGGGACATTGATAGAATGCAGAGCTGGGCTGAGAAGTGGCAGATGGAGATTAACCCTGAAAAGTGCGAGGTGATTTCATTTTAGAAGGACAAACTTGAAAGCAGAATACAACGTTAATGGAAAGATTCTTGGCAGTGTGGAGGAGCAGAGGGATCTTGGGGTTCGTGTTCACAGTTCCCTGAAAGCTGTCACCCAGGTGGATAGAGTTGTTAAGTGGGTGTATGGTGTTTTAGCTTAAATTAACAGAGGGATTAAGTTCAAGAATCGTGAAGTTAAGCTCCAGCGACGGCACGGCAGCTCAGTGGTTAGCACTGCAGCCTCACAGCACCAGGGACCCGGGTTCGATTCCAGCCTCGGGTAACTGTCTGTGTGGAGTTTGCACATTTTCCCCATGTCTGCGTGGGTTTTCTCCGGGTGCTCCGGTTTCCTCCCACAGTCCAAAGATGTGCAGGCTAGGTGGATTGGCCATGTTAAATTGCCCGTAGTGTTCAGGGGTGTGTGAGTTGTAGGGGAATGGGTCTGGGTGGGATGCTCCAAGAGGCGGTGTGGACTTGTTGGGCCGAAAGTCCTGTCTCCCCACTGTAAGGAATCTAATTGAAAAAGGAAAACTGTACAAAAGCATGGTTTGGCCACATCTGGATTATTGTGTCCAGTTCTGGTCACCTCATTACAGAAAAGTTGTGGAAGCGTTGGAAAAGGTGCAGAGGAGATTTACCAGGATGTTGCTTGGAATGGAGGGAAGGTCTTACGAGGAAAGGTTGAGAGAGCCAGGGCTTTTCTCTTTAGAACGACGAAGTTTGAGAGGTGACTTGATAGAGGTGTACAAAATGACCAGAGGTATAGATAGAGTAGACAACCAGAGACTTTTTCCTCGGGTGGAGGTAGCTTTTATGAGGGGACATAGTTGTAAAGTGAAAGGTGATAGATATCGGGGAGACGTCAGAGGTAGGTTCTTCATTCAGAGAGTGGTAGAGGCGTGAAATGCATCGCCAGAGAGGGTAGCAGAGTCGGCCTCGTTAGAGGCATTTAACCGGCTGTTAGATAGGCATGTGGATGATAGTATAAGGTAGCGATGGAGGTAAGATAGACCTTTAGGTTTCGGGTAGAAGATCAGCACAACATCGTGGGCCGAAGGGCCTGTACTGTGCTGTACCATTCTGTGTTCTCTGTTGTCAATTTAAAGGTTAGAGAGTGTGAGTGTGAAACAAGCGTCAGTGTGTCTTCATCATCACCACTGCCTTGGTTTTTCTTCATTGTCCAGGTTAGGTTGCGATTTGTGGGCATCGGAATGAAGAATGGTCAAGGGTAAGTGCAGGTGAGAGTGGATATGTCTTTAGGATGAGGGGGACCTGGTATATATGATGGAGGACAGTTAGTGTGAGGTTACCCTCATTGTTAATTGATTGATTAAATGCCTTTCGGATAAATGGCCAATACCATCTTCTCCTTTTGAAGTTAGAACATAAAGTTAAGTTTGTCCCCATCAGGTAACTCTCACTGCCTGTGGTAGTTATGAGGCCTGTAGCATTGCTAAGTGTGTGACGCAAAAGTAAAGTTCAGAAATATTAGGCATGAGCCTGAAAAGTAGTTCATTGGCTGTAAATTGTCTAACGGTCATGAGAGCTTGTGATATCAATGCAATTTTTTGCTTCTTTTCTGACAACCAGCTTTTGTCCACATGAAAGTTAGATAGGTTAGTTGTGTCTTTGGAAGGGAATGTCTTTCTTGAAAGTAATGAAAAAAATGGTTGGGAGGCCTCCAGCTTCTGACTGTCCATCCCATGGTTGAAGTGTGGAGTTCTAGGCATTTCTGGGAACCACTGACACTGTCACTCCTTGCTTAGCAATTGGCCATCCAGGGGAGCTGGCAAATAAGGAGTGTGTGATATACAGACTAAATATAATGTAGCAGTGCTTAAGCAATTTAAGCAAGTGTCAAAACTCTAAGTTTGCAAGTACAGCATTATAGATTTTGCACTAATTCAGCAATGTTCAATTTCCCTTTAATCTATGTTGGCATTTATAATATTGTTGAAGTTGATTGACCAATATCTGGAGAACTACATTGCAATTCATAATTCATAAAAACATATCTCACCCCAGCCAAAGGACACTTATGTGTTGAAATTTGTACTGATTTATTTTACTTTTGCTCACTGAGGAGTTAATGATGGATAAATGGTACTTTAGTTATTTTGTGAAACTTTAAATATTTTTAATGGCATTTCTGTCCCAATACTTATGCAGACACATATGTGTACTGATGAATAGCTACCAGCATATATTTTTGAATCTAGTAAACAGCTTTTCCTTTTTAATTTTCTGGTTTGTTTTGAAAACAGTAGCATGCTGAATTGTGTACTGCTGGATCTCTAATGTTTTGAACAAACAACTAGATTAGAGTCTGAATGGCCTGATCATGTGGGCAGCTAAGTTGAATCATTCTGTCCGTATTTGACTTCCACAAATGGGCACTTTGAGCAGACCATAAGATGTAGGAGCTAAGGTGGGACATTCAGCCCATCATTCACATCAACACTCGATGACACCATGGCTGATCTGATAACCTACACCTCTAGTTTCCTGCCTTTTTTCCTCTAATCTTTCACTTGCATACTAATTAAAGATTTGTTTATCCCAGCCTTGAATATACATAATGACTCAAGCACTTAAGGAATTCCACAGCCTTCATCTCAATGGGTGACTCCTTAAATTAGACTCTGATTTTACAAGGGGAAGCAACCTTTTTGCATCTACCCAGTGAAATCCCGAAGAATCTTGTATGTTTCAATAAGGTCGCCGCTCATTTCTTGAATGAGTACGATCCTAAACCGATTCAACCTCACCTCATGACACTGTCTCTCTGTACACAGGATCAACCTAGTGAATCTTCTCTAGATTTCCTCTAATACCTATGTATCTTCCTTTAGGTGATGGGCTTTAACAAGTCCTTAATATTTCTACACTTGATTCCCTTTGAAATAAAGGCCAACACTGCATTAACTTGCCCTGTTACTTGCTGAACTTGTCTGGTTGCTTTGTTGTGATTGATGCACTCCCAAATCCCTCTGCAGTGTAGCTTTTGCCATTTAAATAATATTCAATTCCTCTGTTCTGCCTGCCAAAGTGCATTACCTCACATGTTCCCACATTGTATTTCATCTGCCAAGTTTTGGCTGACTTGCTTAGCCTGCAGAGTTATCCTCACCAGTTACCTTCCAACTTGTTTTTGTTTCATCTGCATCTTGGCAATAGTACTTCTACTTTCTTTGTCCAAGTTACTAACATACTGTAAATAATTGTCTCTCCAGCACGGATTCCTGTAGCACTCTGCTACGTTGAGGTTGCTATTTGAAAATGCCATCCCTGCTTTATCCTAATTCTGAGTTTGATTAGTTAGCCAATTCTCTATCCGTGCTAATATAATGCCTCCAACACCACTCTAGCTCACCAGTAACTTATGCCATATTGTGAGGTTTTTCTTTTAATCTAATGTGATCCTTAGCTTCCCTGGTCAACCTTGGTTGGGTAAATCCTTTCCTAGCATTCTTCTTCCTCGCTATATCTTTGCTGTGAGCTGTGAACTATTTACCGAAATATCTGACATTGTTCATGAACCATCTTTTCTCTGAAACTCCTTTCTCAGACTACTCGAGTTAGCTATACCCTCAATTCTTGATAATTGCCTCTTACTAAAGCCTAGCACAGTTTTTCTGACCCATGTTCCTTCCTCTCAAACTGACTGTTAAATTCTACCATGTTATAGTTGCTGTTTCTGATGGGATTGTTTGCTCTGACATCATTTATTGAACTGCCTTATTTATTATTCACCAGAGCCAAAAATAGCCTGATGCCGGACTGAATTCACATCATATTGATCTTGGAAAGTTTTCTGAATACATTATAAGAATCTTCCTTGGGGTTACCTCTACCAGTCTGACGATCCCAATATCGATGAAAATTCAATTCACCCACGATTAATTCACGGTCTTTATTACAAAGCCTCATTGTCTCCTGATTTATTCTTTGACCCACTCGGGACAGGGGCCTATAGTTTACTCTTATCAGCTTCTCCTTCCTTTTCTTATTCCTTACATCCACCCTTATGTATTGTGCAGCTCCCAATCTAAGATCAGGAGGTGTAGTGCATAGGACATAGAACATAGAACTCTACAGCACAGTACCGGCTCTTCAGCCCACGATGTTGTGCCAAACTTTTACCCTAAATCTAAGGTCTATCTAACCTTCACTTCTACGATCATCTATATGCCTATCTAATAGCTGCTTAAATGAGGCCGACTCCACTACCCTCTCTGACAATGCATTTCATGCCCCTACCACTCCCTGCATAAAGAACCTACCAGAGTACGATTGCGAGAAGCTTGAAATTCTGCCATGTCTTTTGTAATTCTGCTATTTTGCATCATCAATACACCTCCCCACCCCTTACACCTGACCACCACTTCTACCTTAATTTCCATATGATTGATGATAGTCAATAAAAACTGAAAAAAAAACCTTTGGATGCTGTAAATCAAAAACAAAAACAGAAGTGGCTGGAAAAGCTCAGCAGGTCGGGCCGTACCTGTGAAGAGAAATCAGAGCTAACAGTTCAGGTCCAGAGACCCTTCCTCAGAACTGATGGTAGTTAGGAAACTGTATAAACCAACATTTCCTAGCTACAGTCAGTTCTGAGGAAGGGTCACTGGACCTGAACTGTTAACTCTGATTTCTCTTCACAGATGCTGCCAGACCTGCTGAGCTTTTCCAGCCATTTCTGTTTTTGTTTGTGATTGATTTTAGTCATTGAGTCACAAGCTAGAGTGAAATAAAAATCACGCCAGTGATCTCAGTTGTGATCTTGCAAGTCTGCATGAGGCAGTGTTTGGCCTTGCTCCATTCTTTCTGCAGAAGGAAACCATTCACAGTTCAGAGTAAAATTGGAAGAACGTTCTTCAGAGCATTGATATTGGAACTTTTAACCCCTTGAGCCTTTTTCATCATTTAGTGAAATCGTGAGCTGTGATTCAACTGTTCCGACTCTGATCGCATATTTAATAGCAACCCCTGAATACCAAATTAAGAATAACAACCAGCCTAAGAACAGCTGCTGTATTTGCAGACCAGTGTTCTGAACTGTGCCATCTGTAAACCAGTGGTTTTATTCAGCTGGAAAGTCAAGTTTTCAGGATACTGCAAGAGACTGTCAACAACTCACTCTCATCCAATACAATCAAAAGCACAAACTAGCTCTAGCAGACTGTACACCCTTAGCCCACATCACTAGAAGCAAAATATCCATTTCACATTAAAAAAGTGAATGTAAATATTTAGTGATAATGGGAACTGCAGATGCTGGAGAATCCAAGATAATAAAGTGTGAGGCTGGATGAACACAGCAGGCCCAGCAGCATCTCAGGAGCACAAAAGCTGACGTTTCGGGCCTGGACCCTTCATCAGAGAGGGGGATGGGTGAGGGTTCTGGAATAAATAGGGAGAGAGCGGGAGGCGGACCGAAGATGGAGAGAAAAGAAGATAGGTGGAGAGGAGAGTATAGGTGGGGAGGTAGGGAGGGGATAGGTCAGCCCAGGGAAGACGGACAGGCCAAGGAGGTGGGATGAGGATAGTAGGTAGGAGATGGAGGTGCGGCTTGGGGTGGGAGGAAGGGATGGGTGAGAGGAAGAACAGGTTAGGGAGGCAGAGACAGGTTGGACTGGTTTTGGGATGCAGTGGGTGGAGGGGAAGAGCTGGGCTGGTTGTGTGGTGCAGCGGGGAGAGGGGACGACCTGGGCTGGTTTTGGGATGCGGTGGGGGAAGAGGAGATTTTGAAGCTGGTGAAGTCCACATTGATACCATTGGGCTGCAGGGTTCCCAGGCGGAATATGAGTTGCTGTTCCTGCAACCTTCGGGTGGCATCATTGTGGCACTGCAGGAGGCCCATGATGGTCATGTCATCTAAAGAATGGGAGGGGGAGTGGAAATGGTTTGCGACTGGGAGGTGCAGTTGTTTATTGCGAACCGATCAGAGGTGTTCTGCAAAGCGGTCCCCAAGCCACCGCTTGGTTTCCCCAATGTAGAGGAAGCCACACCGGGTACAGTGGATGCAGTATACCACATTGGCAGATGTGCAGGTGAACCTCTGCTTAATATGGAAAGTCATCTTGGGGCCTGGGATAGGGGTGAGGGAGGAGGTGTGGGGGCAAGTGTAGCATTTCCTGCGGTTGCAGGGGAAGGTGCCGGATGTGGTGGGGTTGGAGGGCAGTGTGGAGCGAACAAGGGAGTCACGGAGAGAGTGGTCTCTCCGGAAAGCGGACAAGGGTGGGGATGGAAAATGTCTTGGGTGGTGGGGTCGGATTGTAGATGGCGGAAGTGTTGGAGGATGATGCATTGTATCCGGAGGTTGGTAGGGTGGTGTGTGAGAATGAGGGGGATCATTTTTGGGCGGTTGTGGCGGGGGCGGGGTGTGAGGGATGTGTTGCGGGAAATGCGGGAGACGCGGTCAAGGGCGTTCTCGACCACTGTGGGTAGGAAGTTGAGGTCCTTGAAGAACTTGGGACACACCTATCCCAGGCCCCAAGATGACTTCCCTTCCCCCACCGCATCCCAAAACCAGCCCAGTTTGTCCCCTCCCCCCACTGCACCACACAACCAGCCCAGCTCTTCCCCTCCACCCACTGCATCCCAATACCAGTCCAACCTGTCTCTGCCTCCCTAACCTGTTCTTCCTCTCACCCATCCCTTCCTCCCACCCCAAGCCGCACCTCCATCTCCTACCTACTATCCTTATCCCACTTCCTTGACCTGTCCGTCTTCCCTGGACTGACCTATCCCCTCCCTACCTCCCTACCTAGACTCTCCTCTCCACCTATCTTCTTTTCTCTCCATCTTAGGTCCGCCTCCCCCTCTCTCCCTATTTATTCCAGAACCCTCACCCCATCCCCCTCTCTGTGAAGGGTCTAGGCCCGAAACGTCAGCTTTTGTGCTCCTGAGATGCTGCTGGGCCTAATGTAAATATTTAACCATTTTTCCGCAGCGATACTCTTTATAAACGCTCAACATCAGTGAACTATCACTGCTACCTTTCAGTCTAAAATGTCTTACTGAACTGATGACGTTACAAGTGTTTCCTTTTGGTGACTTTCTGCACGTTTATCAGATGTGATTATCTCTGTCACTGACATAAATAAACACTGACTGACTCACTGACTGTTCCTCACTGAGTTTAAAGAAAAGCTTCAGGCTTTTTCTACTCCTGTCAACTTTACTGCTAAAATATTTCAAAACTTCTTTCCAGTTCCAATAGCTCAGAGACTGCCAGAGTTAAACAAAAAAAAATCAAAAGAACTGCAGATGCCGGAAATCATAAACGAAAACCAAAATGTTTGGAAAAATTCAGCAGGTCTGGCAGCATCTCCAGACTGAAATCAGATTTAATGTTTCAAGTCCAGCGACCCTTCAGAACACTTACAGCAAAAAAAATGAAATTACAAATCTACTGATGACTGTGACAGCATTGCTAAGCTTCAATAAAAGAAAAGATGATTACACCCCTGAAACAAATGTGAAAATAAGCGCTTTAAAGTTGCATATAGAAAGGACTGTGATAACGTAAAAATTAAGAGACTAACTATGAGGCAAGTAAGTCTTCTTGAGGATAAGAAAGAAGGTACAAATGATAGTAATTCTTTTTGCAAAGGACCATGGAATTGAGAAAATGATGCATTTAAGAATATGGAACTGGTCTGCTCAGTGAAATGGATACTTGAAACCTCTTCAGTGAGATATAAGCTCCTAATTAAAAGATTCCTTTCTTAAGCTTTCTAGATACCGAACATGAAGGAGGGAGAAGAAACATCTCAAAGGCGAACTGGCTAATTGTAGTTATGTTGACTTTATACAACCTGCTGAGTTTTTCCAAACATTTTGGTAGTCTACTGAGTGCCCTTGCTACTCGTTAAATGATCTGCTCTTCTCCTGTACTTTGAAGCAAAAATTGGTCAGTTTTCAGCTGAAGCGAGGTTGTATTATGTACATTTACAGTGCATCTAGTGTGTCAGTGACCAAGCGAAAACATCTTCCTGATACAGCCCTCACAGTGTTAAATTATTCATCCTTTAAACTGATTGAGGGAAAAAGAAACTGCGTTGAATTCCCCTTTCCCTCTCTGTCAATGGATTCTCACTGGACCATTCATGGTTATCAATCCTTAGGACAGATTGGATAGGAACTTCTGTTCAGCATAACTGTTCTGCCAACTTCACCTGAAGCACCATAACTGTAACGTTTGTTTCTTTTATGTGGTTCTTTCACATATTTTTCATTATGGTGGTGCATAACATGATGGCTGGTATTCATACTAGATTCCTGTTTAAGCCACTGGCTTCTGATACAGTTGCAAGATTGATGTCTGTCCCACCATCCTCTTGATACCTTTAAATACACCATGTATCTTTAATGTTAACATACTGTAAGAGCTGTAATGTTTATGGATGCTTCCAGTATTCTGAATTGATATGTATTCCAAGTGATACTACCTCACAGTACTGAGAGAAAAGATGGTATAGTTCCGCTGCTTCAACTCCCTGAGTGCTGTAGCTCTCAAGAGCTGAATAAGGATAGGTTTCCTTGTAACTTTTGAAAGAAAAAATTTTTTTTACTTAACACTGGAGATGTATACGTGACATACTCACATTGTCACATATACAAAAGAAAAGATGATTCAATAAGAGGTAGCACACATATGTACTTTTTGAAAGTCATCCTCCAAAACAAATCATTGTTACACTTCAAAATCTCCCCTCCCTCAACCGTATCCCAAAACCAGCCCAGTTCGTACCCACCTCCATAACCTGTCCTCCCATCTATCCCCTCCTCCCATCTCAAGCCCCAACCCCATCTCCTATCGACTAGCCTCATCCCGCCTCCTTGACCTGTCCATCCTCTCTGGACTGACGTATCCGCTCCCTAACTTCCCACTTATACTTAGCTTTACTGGCTCCAACCCCACCTCTTTGACCTATCTCCTCTCCACCTATCTTCTCCTTTATGCATCTTCTATCCGTCTCCCCCTCTCCCTATTTAGTTCAGAATCCCCTTCCCCTCCCCCATTTCTGAAGAAGGGTCTAGGCCTGAAACGTTCAGCTTTCCTGCTCCTCAGATGCTGCTTGGCCTGTTGTGTTCATCAGCTCTACACCTTGTTATCTCAATGTTACACTTGGTTCTCTTGACTGAAAGTTTGGAGCATTGCAGTGCTGAAGACTTATTTTGGAGTCTACTAAAAAACTGGAAGGTAGAATATGATGAAGATGGATTCATTCACTTACTGCTTGTAGTATCAGGTTTCTCCAGCATTACTCCAGTTCATGTGCAGTTGAACATTGGATTCAATCACCTAACTTGGTTGCATGATTAGGTAGCTTAACTTCTGTACTGGGGAAATGCTTCATTCTATAATCAAGGAGGAAACAGTGAGATATTTGGATAGAAATTGCCCAATCAGACATATACAGTATAGGTTCATGAAAGACAGGTCATGTTTAACTAATTTACTGGAATTCTTTGAAGACATTTCTGAGCGTGATGGGCAGTGGGGAACTAGTGGATGTGCTGTATCTGGATTTCCAGAAGGCATTCACAAGGTGCTGCACAAAAGGCTGCTGCATAAGATAAAGGAGCATGGTGTTACAGGTAGTGTATTGGGCGTGGATCGAGGATTGGTTAACTGACAGGAAGTAAAGACTAGGGATAAATGGGTGTTCTTCTGGTTGGCAATCTGTTGCTGGTGTTGTTCTTCAAGGAGCAGTGTTGGGACTGCAATTGTTTACAGTTTACACAGATGATTTAGAGTTGAGGAGTTTAGAGTGCAGTATGTCACAGTTCACAGATGACAGGAAAGTGAATGGTAGAGAAAAATGCAGAAGACACTGAAAGTCTGCAGAGGGATATAGATTGGTTTAGTGAGTCACCAGGGGTCGGACAGATGGAGTACAATGTTCGTAAATGTGATGCGATCAATTTTGGTGGTAAGAATAACAAAGTGAGCTACGACTTAAATAGTTAAGAATTGCAGCACGATGCTGTGCACAGGCATCCTGGGTGTCCTTGTGTCTGAATCACAAAATGTTAGTTTGCAAATGCAGTAGGCAATTGGGACGTCAATTGGAATACTGTCCATCATTGCTGGAGGGATGGAGTTTAAAAACAGGGAGGTTATGCAGCAGCTGTGTAGGATGCTGGTGAGGCCACACCTGGAGTACTGTATCAGGTTTCATCTCTTTACTTGAGAAGGGATGCACTCACGCTGGAGGGGGTGCAGAGAAGGTTCACTAGGTTGATTCTGGATTTGAGAACGTTCCCTTACGATGATGGATTGTGGAGATTGGCACTATACTCATTGGAATTTAGAAAAATGAAGAGAATCTGATAGAAATAGATAAAATTAGGAAGAGACAGGATACGATAGAAGCAGGGAGGTTGTTTCCGCTGGTGGTTGCAACTAGCACTAAGGCTGTAGCCTCAAAATAAGGGGGAGCAGACTTAGGACTGAGTTGAGCAGGAACTTCTTCGCTCAGAGTGCTGTGAATCTGTGGAATTTGCTGCCCTGCAAAGGAGCTGAGCTACCTCGTTGAATGGTTTTAAGGCAAAGATAGATTTTTGAATAGTAAAAGAATTAAGAGTTATGGTGAGCAGGGGGTAAGTGGAGCTGAGTTCATGAAAAGAGCAGCCATGATCTTATTGAATGGTGGGGCAGGCTTGATGGGTCAGATGGCCTTCCACTACTCCTATTTCTTATGTTCTTGCCTGCTTGGATTCTCTGTCTTCCCATGGGTTTTAATGCAGATAACTGTGCCTTTTGCTGGTCTGCATCTCTTATATTTTTCCCCCTTCTGCTCACAAAATCTTCTTGATTTTGTCCTTTATAAGCAGCCCAGTGTCTGTCAGGGGATTGAGTACCTGTTAGCCATGTCATCTTAAATGGTCCCAGATGGCATACATATCTTTGTGATAAGGTAGGATTCCTCTTACAGCCGTTCTTCCAACTCCCACTTGAAAGAAAGGAGGTCTGAAAATGTCACCTGACCTCTCAATGCCAACTTGCTTCTCCACTTTCTGTTATGTGCTTATTTCACATAAATCTGAGAATTCACACTGCATGAACACGACATTTAGCTGAATCAGATCTCAGCTTCCTTTGAAAGCATTTTTATCATTAGTAGATGAGCAGAGGTCACTGAATTGTGCAGAGGCTGACATCTCTGGTATTAACTTACAAACTTTTATCATTATCCTCAAGTTAATTGATAGCATTGACCTGTACCCTTGCTAGCTCACACAAGCCTTGTTTATATTTCACATAAACAATATGTTTTGTGCCTGCTGACTTTCTACATTGTATTATACCACATTCTCATTAACTCCTCCACATCCTGCCCACCTTTGCTATATTTCCTCAGGTTTCCTTTACAGTCTTATAAAGGAAACCGGTTTATTTCAGGCACAGATTCACAGACACCATCAAAATGTTTGGTTCACGAGTACAAGTGAAAATTTGTCGAGTGTTAACAAGTTTCAGTGGTGTCTGATGTTAGGCTATAATTTCCCAACTTTACATGTTATTAATTGTATTCTTCAAGCCACCACTTCAGTTTGTCTTTGCCTGCTTCCTATTGGCTGTAGCATACTGTGTGGAAAGACCTTTCTTCTCCATTCAGAGGAACGTGACAGAATTATGGAAACAATGCATGTAGATTGTCAAGATGTAACACAAGCACAGTAGACAATTGGCCTACTTTTATCGTAGAAAATTTGTGATGCCTGCCCAGCATTTAGGGATCTGATTGCTTCATTGCCGGTCATGTTGACATGCTGATAATGTTTCTTTGCGAAATATTTTTCTATATAGGTTGTACAGCATCTGAATGTATCCTTAGAATCATAGAAATATTCTGACACATAAAGAGGCCCTTCAGCCCATCATATGGGACGGTGGCTCAGTGGTTAGCACTGCAGCATCACAGTGCCAGGGACCCCAATTTGATTCCTGTAGGCTAGGTGGATTGGTCATGCTAAATTGCCTGTCGTGTTCAGGGGTGTGCGGGTTATAGGGGGATGGGTCTGGGTGGGATGTTTCAAAGGGTGGTGTGGCCTTGTTGGGACAAAGGGCCTGTTTCCACACTGTAGGGAATCTAATCTAATTACATCAGCACTGTCTGAACAAACTAGCCACTCATTTTCCAGCACCTCGTCTGCAGCCTTGCAGGTTACAGCAGTCTCGGTGCAGATCAGAGTTCCTTTTAAATGAGATAATACAGTGTGGAGCCGGAGGAACACAGCAGGCCAGGCCGCATCAGAGCAGTAGCAAAGCTGATATTTTGGGTTGGGAGCCTTCTTCAGAAAAATTCTGAAGAAAGGTCCCAACCCGAAACGCCGGCTCTGTTCCTCCAGCTCCACACTGTGTTATCTCAGACTCTAACATTGGCAGTTCTTACTATCTCTGAGTCAGTTATAACGAGTTCATGATTGCTGCCTGAACCAACAAACTGGGTAGTAGATTCCAGACGCCAACAACCTCTGGATGTAAACATTTTCCTTCATGCCTCCTCTGATCCATCTGCTGATTACTTTAAATCTGAGATCTCTGCTAAATGATTTCAGTGTTGAGGTGACGGATCTTCCCTGCCAAACCTGCCATTATTTTGTTCATCGTCCTCGGACTCCTCCATTCTAAGGAAAACTATGTTGGCCTATTGAATCATTTCTCTTGCTGCAGTTTTCAAGCCCTAGCAAAGTTCTTGTAGATAGAGGCCATCTGGCCCATCAAGTCTGTGTGTAACTTCTGAACAGTATCCCACCCAAACCTGTGCCTCCTCACCATATGCTCATAGCTTCACATTTACCTTGGCCAATTCACCGAACCCATACATCTTTTGGACTGTGGAAGGAAACAAAAACACCTACCAGAAACCCCACAGACACAGGGAGAGCATGCAGACTCCACATAGTTACCCAAGGCTAGAATTGAATGTGTGTCCTTTGCGCTGTGGGGCAGCAGTGCTAACCATGTGCCACCTGTTGACCATCACACTTTGGTTCATGTCACAGAGATAATTTTGGATCCCGCTCATCACTTTTGCTTGTATTCTGTGTGCTTTAGTTTTCCAGAGGAGTATGCCATGTGGAATCTTACCAAATGCCTTCCTGAAATCCATGTGGATAATGTCCACTGTAATACCCTTATCTATATTCCTTCTTTACTTCCTGCATAATTTTAGTAAGACATAATCTTCCCTATTGAGAGCATGCTGAATCTTCCTGATTAATTTGCTCCTCTTCAAGGAACAGTCTCCTAGAGTCAAAGAGTCATTATTGATTCTAATAATTTTCACACCATTGAGCAAACTGATTGATGTATAATTATTTAGCCTGTCCCTTGCACCCTTTTTGAATAATAGTACAATAGTCATAGAACCCCGATCCTCTAGTGCTGTGTCTCTATCTATTGAAGATTGGAAAAACAATCCTTAGAGCATCTGTTATTTCTTCTTTGACAGCTTCAGATGCAATTCATCCAGGCCTGGTGATTTATCCACCTTCAAGGAGGCCAGGCCTCTCAGAAACTCACTTCTCCTTTTGCTTACTTTGTTTAATCATTCAAACACATCCTCTTTAACTTGGATGTCTGCATCGTCCCTCTCCTTTGTGAGGCAGAGACGAAATTCTTGTTGATAATCTTGCCCACATCTACCACACACAAGTCAGCCTCTCCATCTTTGATAGGTCCTACCTCTTCCTTAGCCATCCCGTTGTACTGATGAAACGTCTTTGGATTTTCCTTTAAGTTAGTTTGGCCATGTGCTACATTGTGCTTTTAGTGTGATAGTTACAGTCCTGATATATTTCTTCTGACTTTCTAGTCAGTTACACCCCAATAAGAGTCCTGCCTTGGTGTGGAGAACAATTCAACTGTGGCATTGAAAAGGGAATTGCATTCGTTCCTGAACTTGATCAATGTGGAGGGCTTGGGGGCTGAAGGTGGACGAGTTCTTTGAGAAGGTGACCAAACAGGTAGATGAGAGTAAACCGGTTGATGTGGTGTATATGGATTTCAGCAAGGCGTTCGATAAGGTTCCCCACAATAGGCTATTGTACAAAATGCGGGAGGAATGGAATTGTGGGAGATATAGCAGTTTGGATCGGAAATTGGCTTGCTGAAAGAAGACAGAGGGTGGTAGTTGATGGGAAATGTTCATCCTGGAGACCAGTTACTAGTGGTGTACCGCAAGGGTCGGTGTTGGGTCCACTGCTGTTTGTCATTTTTATAAATGATCTGGATGAGGGCGTAGAAGGATGGGTTCGTAAATTTGCAGACGACACTAAGGTCGGTGGAGTTGTGGATAGTGACGAAGGATGCTGTAGGTTGCAGAGAGACATAGATAAGCTGCAGAGCTGGACTGAGAGGTGGCAAATGGAGTTTAATGCAGACAAGTGTGAGGTGATGCACTTTGGTTGGAGTAACCGGAAGGCAAAGTACAGGGCTAATGGTAAGATTCTTAGCAGTGTAGATGAGCAGAGAGATCTCGGTGTCCATGTACACAGATCCTTGAAAGTTGCCACCCAGGTTGACAGGGCTGTTAAGAAGGCATGCAGTGTTTTAGCTTTTATTAATAGAGGGATCGAGTTCCAGAAGCAAGAGGTTATGGTGAAGCTGTACAAAACTCTGGTGCGGCCGCACTTGGAGTATTGCGTACAGTTCTGGTCACTGCATTATAAGAAGGATGTGGAAGCTTTGGAAAGGGTGCAGAGGCGATTTACTAGGATGTTGCCTGGTATGGAGGGAAGGTCTTACGATGAAAGGCTGAGGGACTTGAGGCTGTTTTCATTAGAGAGAAGAAGGTTGAGAGGTGACTTAATTGAAACATATAAAATAATCAGAGGGTTAGATAGGGTGGATAGGGAGAGCCTTTTTCCTAGGATGGTGACGGCGAGCACGAGGGGGCATAGCTTTAAATTGAGGGGTGAAAGATATAGGACAGACATCAGAGGTAGTTTCTTAGTAAGGGAATGGAACGCTTTGCCTGCAACGGTAGTAGATTCGCCAACTTTAGGTCCATTTAAGTCGTCATTGGACAAGCACATGGACTTCCACGTGGAATGGTGTAGGTTAGATGGGCTTGAGATCGGTATGACAGGTCGGCACAACATCGAGGGCCGAAGGGCCTGTACTGTGCTGTAATGTTCTATGTTCTATGAGTGGGGCCAGCTGAATTGCCCTTACAGAGAGAGCTGTGATCTCAAAATTGCCAAATGGCATTATTTTGTGTTGTAACTATTCTGTGCTTCTGATGGAACATAGCTATGAACAGGGACCATTTATTGTTGATTCCTGCTTAGAATTTATGTAACAAATGCAAGAAGCTTCCGCTCGAAACGGGTGATATCTTAGAAATACTTATAGCGCGGTGGAAATCGTAGTCTTCAGAGCTCCATGCTATTTCTTTATTCAGAATGTGCAGTAAGTTATTAAATGCCCATACAAAGCAGAGCAGCCAAATATTGGATATGGAAATGATGATCTAAAAGAAAATAGTATTATTTTTCAAGGATGCTTTGCAAGTAATTTCATGCATTTGTTTTTTACATTCTGCTCTAGCACTGATGCTCTGTATTTTACAAATGTCTTTGGAAGATTTACATAACAGGTTTTCTTGTAGAAAAGTAGCAGTTTTGATTGCCCAGAAGAACAGAAAGAGAGTATACAAAGGATATAGGGCAGGTGAGATTACACTCCAGAGGAATATACTTGTGGCTGCCAGAGGAAGTGGTGGAGGCTGATACAACTACAATATTTAAAAGGCATCTGGATGGAAATACGAATTGGAAGGGTTTAGAGGGATATGGGTTAAATGCTGGCAAATGAGACTAGATTTCTCTAGGATATCTGGTCGGCATGGACGAGTTGGACTGAAGGGTCTGCTTTACATGCTGTACATGTCAATGACTCTATGATTCTAACCACAAAGGATTTAGTGTCAGAATTGTGCTGTATACTGGCAATTTGATTTGTAGTTAAACGCCACCATGAGCAAAGCATTTTGTGAAGATTACAATAGTCCTTGCTTTTTAAGCATGAGGATCATGGCAGGGATTTTGCCCTGCTGCCTAGCTCCCAGACGGACGAAGTACTAAAAGGCAGCCTATCTTGCATTCCCCGAGTACATTATATAATCTGTAATAAAATGGGGATTAGGTGCTGTCGACCAATTGCTAATGCAAAGAATTGTGCTGTCACGAGAGAAGCCCTCTTAAAAACATGCGAGTGGGTGGAAGATTTGCATTCAGATTCTTCAGCATATTTTCCTGTCGTTCGGAATGCTTATGAGGGACTCTGTTGTAAAGCTCAATTTACATCTTCTGTTCTGCCATTCAAATGTAATCTATCATCAATTGTTAATGGAGCACTTGGATAAATATAACTTGATCAAAGACAGCAAACATAGAATCATAGAATGCATGCAGCATTTGACCCATTATATCTGTCTCAGTACTTTTGTACAGCTATTGCAATTAGTCCCACCGACCTTGTTGTGCACCAGAGCCCAATGATTGTGTTCCCCAACATGTATCCTGTTATATTTAAATTTATCCCTTAGTTTAGTTTTGCAAGTTATTAATGAATCAGCTTCTACTTTCAGGCAGTGCTTTCCACATAATAACAACTTACTAAAGAAAAACATTTCCTCATCTCCTCAGGCTTTAGGAAGGATGTGATGATCCTTGAGAGGGTGCAGAGGGGGTCTCTGAGAATCTTTGTAAAGATGAGGGGTTTGAACTACAAGCTCAGGCTCAAGAAATTAGAATTGTTCTTGTTGGCACGATTATTGGCAGATATGACAACAAGACAAAAGATAATAGAATCATATACACCCCACCGTTTATGGGAAAAAAGTTGTCCATCATCCCTTTAAAATTTTTCTCCTATCATGTTAAAGCTATGCCCTGTAGTTTGGATTCCCCTACCCTGGGGGAAAAAGCCTTGGCTATTCATCTTATCAATACCCTTGATGATATTTTTAAACCTGTATAAGTTCATCCCTGCAGGTTCCTACATGCCAGGGTGAAGAATCCCAGCCTATCCAGCCTCTCCTTATAAGTCAAACCCTTGAGACTCGGTAACATCCTTGTTAATCTTTTTTGCACTCTTTCCAGGTTAATAACATCCTTCCCAATGCAGGGTGACCAGAATTGTACACGATATTCTGAAAGTGACCTCACTAATGTCTTGCACAGCTATAACCATTCCTACTTGTAGTTTCACACGCCAGAGCTTCAAATTGAATTTATACTTTCTAAATGTGACAGTACAGATGCAAAAATTAAGTTTGTTGTAGGACGTGTGTGCCTCAGGACTCAAAGAAATGGACGTGTAAAACTCAGCAATTATGATTAGGTCAGAAAGGTAGATTGCAAATTGGCATAAATTGTGTTGGAAAACAGGGAGGTTGTAAGGTGGGTACTCAAACAGATGTCGAATTGGAGAGTGGCGGAGGAGGAGATTGAGATTTGGAATGGATCAGGAGAAAGTAGGAACACTGACGACTGGGGATCTGGACTTGAATAGGGCAGTGAAAATACAGATATGCAGGAAAAAGCAACCAGATTGGGTGTGGAGTGAATACTTTCTGAGGAGCAGAAATTAGATTAGATTATATTCCCTACAGTGTGGAAACAGGCCCTTTGGCCCAACAAGTCCACACCCCCCGCCACTTGGAGCATCCCACCCAGTCCCATTCCCCCTATAACCCACAGACCCCTGAACACTACGGGCAATTTAGTATGGCCGATTTATCTAGCCTGTACGTCTTTGGACTTTGGGAGGAAACCGGAGCACCTGGAGGAAACCCACGCAGAACAGGGAGAATGTGCAAACTCTGCACAGACAGTTACCCGAGGCTGGAACTGTGAGGCTGCAGTGGTAACCACTTAGCCACTGTGCCGCCCAAAGAGAGAGTAATAACCAAAACCAACAAAACAGCAGATGCTGTGAATCAGGAACAGTGACAAATTTGCTGGAAAAGCTCAGCAGGTCTGGCAATATCTGTGAAGGAAAACGTAGAGTTAACATTCTGGTGACGCTTCCTCAGAGAGAGAGAGAGAGAGAGTGTGTGTGTGTGTGTGTGTGTGTGTTTGTGTGTGTGTGTGTGTGTGAATCGGCGTTGTGATCTGATAATAATACTAGACAAGTCAGAATCTGGAGTGAAATCTGGCTTGATAGATCATAAGTTTTATTTTTTGAAATTTCTTTACAGTGGTTGTCAGTCAATGAAATATGCACACAAGGCTGTCATTGTATTTTTAACAGACAAAATGATTTGATTAATCAAAAGCAACACATATATGACAATTTATAAACATTTTGACAGCAAAAAATATTTCAGTTTTTTTCCAACAATATCCTTTACTAATACTCAATCCAGTGAAATATTGCTCTTATCTTCTCTTTAAAATCCCTTACTGAACTGAAGAGTTTGCAGGCATTTCCTGTCAATGACTTTCTGGACATACACAGGATTTGATTCTTTCCATTAATACCTCCTGAGACACACAGTCACCTTTGCTAACTCACTGATTTTCTCACTAGGAGCTCACTATAAGAGCTAATCTCAAGGCTTTAGTTTTTAACTGGGGGTTAACACATTTGCTAATATGATTTTTTTTCTGAATTGAAACTTACTGCTTGCCTCTGAAATTCAAGTCAAAAATGACAGTGATTGTCTCTCCATTTAGCTTGTTGAGCCTTTTTGCGTAAGTCAATTAGTTTCTTTAATAGGCTATCTTCATATCATTCTTCTCAATGGTTTTCTAACCTAGTTTTTAAGAAAATAAGTCATCCTCACAGAACTAAAACCAACAACCCCTTTTTGAATTCATTCTTTGGATATGGTCATCACTGGCTAGGTAAGTGTTTATTGCCTATCCCTAACTGGCATGACAGTAGTTAAGAGTCAGCCACGTTACTGTAGGCCAGATCAGGTAAGGATGGAAGTTTCCTTCCCTCAAGGATATTAGTGTAACAGATGGGCTTTCCTGACAATCAGGAATGGATTTGTGGTCGTCATTAGACTCTTAATTCCACATTTTTTTCCCATTGAATTCAAATTCCACCATCAGCCATAGTGGAATTTGAATTCAGGTACACAGAATATAACCTGAGTCCCTGGATTAATAGTCCAGCGAAAGAAGCACTAGGCCATCACCTGTCATTTACTTCTAGAATTATGACCTTGGAGCCAGCTATTGCGTTTACTATTGTTAATAAGTAAAGGCCAAGTTTTATGAATGTTACTATATGCTAGAGGTCCACTTTAAATAAGGCACTATTAACAATTGGTAGAACAGATTTCCCCTTGAGAGTCCCTAATCCCACACTTGGTTTCCCTCTTTCATCTATTTATGGGCATTTTCCTGGAAACCTGATGAAGATATTCAACTTAACAAGCTCAGAATAAGACAGCATTGATAGGATATGCTCAGCTGTTATATGGTAAGGATGTTATATGTTTAACCCACAGGGATGCCATCAACAATGGTGGTGAGCTTTTGTGCTGATTTAGAATTTGGGTAAAAACCATTGTCGGATGAAGATTAATAATGCCAGAAACTGGATGTCCAAACGGCACTTGAAACTCAGATTTGTGACTTATTTTCATCACTGTAGTGAGCCTTTGATATGTATTGTGCCTCCAAGCAGAACATACTGCTTTATTCTAACTTGGAACAACTACCTCATTATTAATAGCTGTGAGGCATGCCCTAAGAATGAGAAGGTAGAGTAGTCTGTTTAGTTCATGCCTTGCAATAGTTAACGAAAAATGTATTCTTATGTTGCAGGGTGTCTATTCATGGTTGCATTCAGTGTGAACACATTTATCCCCAAACATGCTGTCATGTATAATCTTCTATGTAGTTGTTATAATAGTAAGCAGTTGTAATCTACTTCAAGGACACTTCTTACGCTTTGATAAAATTTTACATCTATTTTCCTTTCTTTATGTATATGACCAAAAATGAATTTAGTTACTGGTGGAGAATTTGATTTGAAACTTGTGTTCTTGTTAATAAAAGGGTATGACTGACACACTATTGCAAGTATTTACTGTTGTTGTAACATTGTAGAATGATATAGTGGGCATTTAAGTAATTTAGTGAAAGACACACTCCCTGAATCAGTTAGGACATCATTCATGATGTTTTGAACCAACAACGTGTTAATTTAGAGTCTGTACTGAGTTAGCTGATTTATATCCAAGGTAACATGGGACTAATGCACACTGCTTTAGTACTGGTGAGTAAGCAAAGGAAATGTGGGAAACAAATTACGTTTTCTGCTCCTGATCAATGATCTCCTTCCGTCTGTGAGTATTTATTGACTGAGGGCTTGAAAGTTGCACCACAAAGTGTCCTATTATGAAAAATCTCACTGATCTCCTCCCTTTGGCATGCACATGAAAAGTCTTCTTTTCAGATACCAGTAGGCTACTGGTTTCCATGCAGCGGTACAGTACAGAACCTTGAGTATAGATAATAAAATGTGAGGCTGGATGAACACAGCAGGCCAAGCAGCATCTCAGGAGCACAAAAGCTGATGTTTCGGGCCTAGACCCTTCATCAGAGAGGGGGATGGGGAGAGGGAACTGGAATAAATAGGGAGAGAGGGGGAGGCGGACCGAAGATGGAGAGTAAAGAAGATAGGTAGAGAGGAGAGTATAGGTGGGGAGGTAGGGAGGGGATAGGTCAGTCCAGGGAAGACGGACAGGTCAGGGAGGTGGGATGAGGATAGTAGGTAGGAGATGGGGGTGCGGCTTGGGGTGGGAGGAAGGGATGGGTGAGAGGAAGAACAGGTTAGGGAGGCAGAGACAGGTTGGACTGGTTTTGGGATGCAGTGGGTGGGGGGGAAGAGCTGGGCTGGTTGTGTGGTGCAGTGGAGGGAGGGGACGAACTGGGCTGGTTTACGGATGCAGTTGGGGAAGGGGAGATTTTGAAACTGGTGAAGTCCACATTGATACCATTAGGCTGCAGGATTCCCAGGCGGAATATGAGTTGCTGTTCCTGCAACCTTCAGGTGGCATCATTGTGGCACTGCAGGAGGCCCATGATGGACATGTCATCTAAAGAATGGGAGGTGGAGTGGAAATGGTTTGCGACTGGGAGGTGCAGTTGTTTATTGCGAACTGAGCGGAGGTGTTCTGCAAAGCGGTCTCCAAGCCTCCGCTTGGTTTCCCCAATGTAGAGGAAGCCACACCGGGTACAGTGGATGCAGTATACCGCATTGGCAGATGTGCAGGTGAACCTCTGCTTAATGTGGAATGTCATCTTGGGGCCTGGGATAGGGGTGAGGGAGGAGGTGTGGGGGCAAGTGTAGCATTTCCTGCGGTTGCAGGGGACGGTGCCGGGTGTGGTGGGGTTGGAGGGCAGTGTGGAGCGAACAAGGGAGTCACGGAGAGAGTGGTCTCTCCGGAAAGCAGACAGGGGTGGGGATGGAAAAATGTCTTGGGTGGTGGGGTCGGATTGTAAACGGCGGAAGTGTCGGAGGATGATGCGTTGTATCCGGAGGTTGGTAGGGTGGTGTGTGAGAACGAGGGGGATCCTCTTTGGGCGGTTGTGGCAGGGGCGGGGTGTGAGGGATGTGTTGCGGGAAATACGGGAGACGCAGTCAAGGGCGTTCTCGATCACTGTGGGGGGAAAGTTGCGGTCCTTGAAGAACTTGGACATCTGGGATGTGCGGGAGTGGAATGTCTTATCGTGGGAGCAGATGCGGCGGAGGAATTGGGAATCGCGGATGGAATTTTTGCAGGAGGGTGGGTGGGAGGAGGTGTATTCTAGGTAGCTGTGGGAGTCGGTGGGCTTGAAATGGACATCAGTTACAAGCTGGTTGCCTGAGATGGAGACTGAGAGATCCAGGAAGGTGAGGGATGTGCTGGAGATGGCCCAGGTGAACTGAAGGTTGGGGTGGAAGGTGTTGGTGAAGTGGATGAACTGTTCGAGCTCCTCTGGGGAGCAAGAGGCGGCGCCGATACAGTCATCAATGTACCGGAGGAAGAGGTGGGCTTTGGGGCCTGTGTAGGTGCGGAAGAGGGACTGTTCCACGTAACCTACAAAGAGGCAGGCATAGCTGGGGCCCATGCGGGTGCCCATGGCCACCCCCTTAGTCTGTAGGAAGTGGGAGGAGTCAAAAGAAAAGTTGTTGAGTGTGAGGACGAGTTCAGCTAGGCGGATGAGAGTGTCGGTGGAGGGGGACTGGTCGGGCCTGCGGGACAGGAAGAAGCGGAGGACCTTGAGGCCATCTGCATGCGGAATGCAGGTGTATAGGGACTGGACGTCAATGGTGAAGATGAGGTGTTGGGGGCCAGGGAACTGGAAGTCCTGGAGGAGGTGGAGGGCGTGGGTGGTGTCACGGACGTAGGTGGGGAGTTCCTGGACCAAAGGGGAGAAAATGGAGTCCAGATAGGTGGAGATGAGTTCGGTGGGGCAGGAGCAGGCTGAGACGATGGGTCGACCAAGGCAGGCAGGTTTGTGGATTTTGGGAAGGAGATAGAAACGGGCCGTGCGGGGTTGGGGAACAATGAGGTTGGAGGCTGTGGGTGGGAGGTCCCCTGAAGTGATGAGGTCATAAATGGTGTTGGAGATGATGGTTTGGTGCTCGGGTGTGGGGTCATGATCGAGGGGGAGGTAGGAAGTGGTGTCGGAGTGTTGGCATCTGGCCTCGGCGATGTAGAGGGCAGTGCACCATACTACCACTGCGCCACCCTTGTCTGCGGGTTTGATGACCTATTGTTCAATGACCTATTGTTAGCTGCTAATAGTCCCCATTAGCACCTATTCATTCTCCCACGCTGATCCTTCATCATTCCTTTGTCTGTTCAACTGTTTTTCTCTCTTTTTGGGCTCTATCTCTATATACCATTTAATCCTCCCCCTTCCTCTCACCCTATCTCCTGTGTAAATACTAACCTTTTCCAAGAAACCATCAGTTTTGAAGAAGAGTCACTGGAGCTGAAACATGAATTCTGCTTTTTCTCCACGAGTGCTGCTAGACCTGATGAGTTTTTCGGGCAATTTTGGTTTTTGTTTCTATTGCTGTGCTAAAATGGACCGAGAAAAATAAGGAAAGATTGCTTATTTTGATTAATGCAGTGTTTTAAATGTTACTGAAACAATTCCTGGATGTGATGTAACTTGTTTTCTGGTTTCTTTGCTTTCAGGTGATGCTCTTGGACGGATCATGTCTGAAGTACAAGGAACCGTTGAGTTTTCAGTTGAATTGCACAAATTCTACAATGTCGATCTCTTTCAGAGAGGGTGAGAGCTCTTAAAACTGCTGCACTTTCATGCATGGGTTGTTTTCTGCTATTTGCTACTAATCAGTCACTCTAATCACCTTATGTAGATTACACTGTTAACATGCAATGCACTTAGGGCGGCACGGTGGCTCAGTGGTTAGCACTGCAGCCTCACAGCGCCAGGGACCTGGGTTCGATTCCAGCCTCGGGTGACTGTCTGTGTGGAGTTTGCACATTCTCCCCG
Organism: Stegostoma tigrinum; assembly: GCF_030684315.1. Classification (NCBI taxonomy): domain Eukaryota; kingdom Metazoa; phylum Chordata; class Chondrichthyes; order Orectolobiformes; family Stegostomatidae; genus Stegostoma; species Stegostoma tigrinum. The sequence goes on along the minus strand of NC_081358.1, from coordinate 105,795,087 downwards.
TGTCTGCATGGGCTTCCTCCGGGTGTTATGGTTTCCTCCCACAGTCCAAAGATGTGCAGGCTAGGTGGATTGGCCATGCTAAATTGTCTGTAGTGTTCAGGGGTGTGTTGGTTATGGGGGATGGGTCTGGGTGGGCTGCTTCAAGTGGCTGTGTGGACTGGTTGGGCTGAAGGGCCTGTTTCCACACTGTAAGGAATCTAATCTAATCTAATATAATAACTGGTATAGTTGACAAGGGGGAGCCAGTTGATGTGATACATTTGGACTTTCAGAAAGTGTTTGACAACGTCTCGCATCCAAGATTATTATGTGAGGTTAAAGTGCATGGCATTAGGAGAAGTGTGTTGAGATGAACAGAAATCTCATTGGCAGAGAAGAAACAAAGAATATGGTCCTTTTCACATTGGCAGGCAGTAACTAATGGGTGCCACAGGGATCGTTGCTGGGACCCCAGCTATTCACAATATATATTCATGATTTGGATGAGAGAACAAAATGTAACATCTTAAAGTTTGCAGATGGTACTATGTTTGGTGAGACGGTGAACTGTGACGAGGATACAGAGATCAGAGGTTATTCACTTGGAAGCAAAAACAAGAAGGCAGATTACTATGTGAATGGGTGTAAATTGGGAGAAAGGAGTGTGCAGCAGGACCTGGGTGTCTTTGTGCACCAGTTGCTGAAGGTAAGCATGCAGTTGCAGCAGGCAGTATAGAAGGCAAATGGTATGTTGGCCTTCGTTACGAGGGTTTTTGAGTACAGGAGCAGGGATGTGTTGTTGCAGTTATACAGGGCTTTGGTGAGACCACACTTGGAATATTGTGCACAGTTTTGGTCTCCTTTTCTGGGGAAGGATGATCTTGCTCTTGAGGAAGTGCAGTGAAGGTTTATCAAGCTGATTCTGAAGTTGGCAGGAAAGATGTATGCGGAGAGATTGACCAGGTTAGGATTATTTTTGCCGGAGCTCAGACAAATGAGGAGGGATCCCACAGAGACTCATAGAATTCAAACAGGACTGGGCAGGATAGATGCAGGGAGAATGTTCCCGATGGCAGGTGTGTCTGGAACAAAGGGTCCCAGTCTGAGGATTCGGGGTAGACCATTTAGGATGGAGATGAGGAGACATTTCATCTTTAAAAGTGTGGTGAGCCAGTGGAATTCATCACCAAAGGAAGTAGTTGACACCAAAACTTTGAATGCATTCAGGAGGTGGTGAGATATGGCACTTGGAGAAAATGGGATCAAAGGTTACGAGGAGAAAGCAGGATTAGTCTGTTGAGTTGGACAATCAGCCATGATCGTGCTGAATTCCAGAGCAGGCTCGAAGGGCCTAATGGTCTCCTCCTACTCCTATCTTCTATATGAAAGTACAATTCAGTGGTGCTGCCCTTTTCATCATCATCTTACATTCAGCATTGTATCCTCACTGCTGATTAACACAATGCCATAAACCACAACATCAATGGTGGAATCTCCTTGTGACATGAACTGGGTATTGTGTAAATTCCATCCTCCATATCGAAGCTGCATTTTACAGGAGCACAGCTACAAGTGAAGCACTGTTAAGTGAATCAGCAGCCAAAGGTTCTGTAGAAGCTTTTACGCTCAGAAAAAAAAGTGAAATATTATTTCCTGAAAGTCTAAATACTGTAGATCACTATACGACTATATTTGGAAATTAAAAAAAACTTCAAGAAGTCAACTACAATAAATTAATCATTTGGATGGCCAAAAAACACCTCCCTCTCTGGGTTCTTGTTTTCAACTTTTAAATGCCTCAATGTTTGAGGGAAGGATAAAGAAAACGCTATAAAGGTATTAAAATCTCTCCTTGAAAAATGATTGCACTGACATGAATGACTGGGTCAAGCTAGGTTTTAATTGTTCAAAATGGAGACAACTCTTCGTTCAATTTGTGTCTGGACTCAAATGTCTTAATAAAAACAGAAAGAACTGCGGATGCTGTGAATCAGGAACAAAGACGGAAGTTGCTGGAAAAGCTCAGCAGGTCTGGCAGCAACTGTGAAGGAAAAAAGTCAGAGTTAATGTTTCGGGTCCATTGACACTTCCTTAGAACAAATATCTTAGTGATGGTTTGGAGCAGCAGATAAGAAGGAAAAAAAGTTAAGCCAATCCTGCACTTTGCACTCCACTGCCTCATGATTTTAAGGGGGATGTTAAAGAAGGAAGAAGAGATGAACAGGATGAAAGAGACAATTTTAGGACTTAAGGCCTGGATTTGCAAAGGTGTCTGGAAGAAGCCATAGAGAGAGTGGGCTGCATTTTTGTCCTCATATGGAGTGGATGGGTATGCAAGTTTACACCATTGCTTTGCTGATTCCATTGGGCCGTCAGTAATTTTATTGAAGGAGGAGACGGAGTCTCATGGTAACTGGTACAATTGGGAATCAAGTTTGTTAGTAACTTGTCACGTTGCTCAGGACTAGTTTATAACTTCCTGAGAACATTACAGCCTGAATTTAGGCAGAAAGCTTTTGTCGCACAGTTATAGTGTCGCTATCTCTGAACTGGGAGGCCTGGATTCAAGTCCCACCTGATCAAGAGGTAGGTAAGAACATTTCTGAACAGGTTGATTAGAAAATATCTACAATATGCATCAGTAGCAGTCCAAATAGACTGAGTCCAAATAGAACACAACAAAATGCTGTGCCATTCGTTGGGAGGGGCCTTCAACCATTGGCACAAAGGTGGCATTTCAAATGGCTTTTTAAGTAACTATAGCCTGTAGCTATACATGTGCTCACAATGTTCAGCTGTGGACTTTATGTGATTTGTCTTGCAACGTATTATTTCATCTCACTGATTTGCAGTGATCTGCAGAGGATGCTGCAAAGGTGTCAGTGTACGAGCGGCCTCTGATATGGAGGCCTGCTGCTTAATGGACCCTTAGTCAGAGGGGCCACAAAGGCCAAAACTTTTGGTGCCTGATGATGGGTGGTCCCGTCACACTGTTCTGTAGCTGCTTCAACACTTGGCTGGTGCTCTTGATCACTAGAGCTGATCGAGGTGTGCTACTGGCGTCCCTGCCATGCATTTTTAGACTGCCAGTACCACAGCACCGCCAATGATATTTTTAAACTTGAATTCTATGTGTGTTAATGCACTATTCCTGTGGTCACTAAGAGTGTTGCCAAATATGGCTGTTCACAAGGTTATTTACTCTCTCGTTAGAGGAACTCCATTGTCCGTAACCAAAAGGCACGAGATGCTGATGATAGAATGGGGGCTCATTCGTTTTCAACTGAAGACCATGAACTGCCTCAGAGGGCTTTTACATGTGGCTACATATATCAGGCTGCTGTGCTTGTGAGGTGCTGCCCACAATTGCATCTCCCCGGGTCACTTCCTCCTGCTTACTCCAAGAGTGCTTCTCACCCAGTCCCACCATTTCCAATCAGGTGGAAGACCCTCCTTCTGAGGACCATAAATGGTGGAGGGTACATTTAAGGGTGTGATGCAATTAAGTTTCTATGTTCAATTTCTTCTGAGTCCCCCACAGATGCTGCAGCTTTACTGACATGCTCATCCGTCATTGATAATGGGAACTGCAGATGCTGGAGAATCCAAGATAACAAAGTGTGAAGCTGGATGAACACAGCAGGCCAAGCAGCATCTCAGGAGCACAAAAGCTGACGTTTCTAGCCTAGACCCTGCTTTTGTGCTCCTGAGATGCTGCTTGGCCCGCTGTGTTCATCCAGCTCCACACTTTGCTCATCCTTCACAGCTGGTTCAGATTCTCCTCTGCAAAACTCAGTATTCCCAATGCACACCACATGCACTGCAACTTCTTTGTCAAGAAAGTTACCTTTTTAACCCTGTCTTCTAGCCATTTTCATCTTTCTATCACCACTTCTCGTTGTACCACCCTTGCAATGCTCCTTGTCAACTTTTGCATTGCATCAAAGATAGTGAGCTTGGGCAACTCACCTCCTTGTATGTTTTCTCCCTAGCATTGTGTGCCATTTCCTCTTGCAAAACAAATAGGACGTTGTTTATAGTCAGTGCTTCCAACCCTTCAATAATACTAAGGTACTGGGCCTATTGGCAGGCATTATCACCCTGGGAGCACATTTTCCCCCAGTTTACGGGCAATACGCACTCTTAGTCTCACTCCCAGAGACTTGAGTGAAACATTGAGCTCACTTTGCCAAAGTAGAGCTCACTAAAATCTTTAGCACTGCTGTCAGGTTCTCTGTACCCACCTTGCCTACTCACACTCATCTATCTCCAAACCCAACTTGCTGGTTTGAATCTTCATCAGGACTGTGCAAATTAATTGGACACAAAACGTCCAACTGTGCTATCTTCCCACAGATGCTGCCAGACCTGCTTAGTTTGATTGGTTGATTTGGTTGATTAACTTACTGTTGTTACATGCACCGAGATACAGTGCAAAGTGTTGTTTTGTGTGCTATATAGGCAGATTGTACCATACAAAGTACATCCGGGTAGCCAAACAGAATGTCGAATACAGTGTTACAGTCACAGAGGAGGTGCAGAAAGAGAGATCAGAATTAACATTTTGAGAGGTTCATTCAAAAGCTGTTCTTGAATCTGTTTGTACATGAATGCAAACTTTTACTTCTGCCTATCAGAGGAGGGTGGAAGAGAATATAATCAGTATCAATTTCTGAATTTGTTCCAGATTTCCACCATCTGCAGTTCTTTGTTTTATTTTACTGTTGGTTTGCCCGCCTTCTCCTGCCGCCCCTCAAGAACCAAGTCCCTTTAGCTTTGCAGCAGCACCCTGGTGCTATTTCACTCTGCAATGGCTGCTGTTCGGCCTTTAGAATAGCCGTGCTTTCAGAATTCTGTTCCCACCTCATACCAGCCGCTGCTAATTGGCAACCAAACTCGCCTTCCAGCTGATGAGGTGTTGACCTCATGGAAAATTGTGGCCTTTGATTACTCTCTACAGGACCTGAAAATGGTTTCAATGTCAGAGTCCTGACACCAAATGCAAGACCTTTCCCAGAGAGGCTAAGGATTGAAATAAATATCATCATACCAGACTGAGAGCAGTTGCTTGTATATCATTCACCATGATGTAGAAAGTTAGCACAGGAGAACAGACATGCATCATTAACATCAGGAGCTTTCAAATCTGCTTAGGCACAACAAAGTACAGAATTAAGTCTTGATTCTGCCCAACAATATATTGCCTCAGCTTCAAATGCTGGAAAATGCAGCCAACTATAGTTGCATAGTATTGTTGTAGTTCTTATCCAGACCACTTAGAATTCCTTCTGTGTGGAAACAGGCCATTTGGCCCATCAAGTCCACACCGACCCTTACACGCATCCTACCCAGACCCACCCCTCCATCCTGTCCCTGTTACCCTGCATATCCCATGGCTAATCTGCATAACCTACAAACCCCTGAACACTGTTGGAATTTAGCTTGGCCAATCCACCTAACCTGCAAATCTTTGGACTGTGGGAGGAAATCGGAGCAAACACACAGTAGACCCATGCGGACACGGGGAGAACGTGAAAACTCCACACAGACAAGTCACACGAAACAAACCTGGCTCCATGGAGCTGTGCTAATTGCTGAGCCACTGTGTCACTCCGACCTTGTGGTCTCCTGACTCAAAACATCAGCGTTAGATCAGTCGATACCAAATTTGGCCATTTTTTTGCTTTGTGAACTGGATAATCTGTCTTTTTCCTTATCTCATTTTGCATGGAAGCCATTCAGTTATCAGAGATTCTGATTATGTACGGTGGCTACATATGAGCCCTTGGGTTAAGGACAGTGTCACAACACACAATCAAGAACATTTACTTGTTGGACTTGACCCAATACATTGCGGCAAGAAAGCTTATTTCGTTCAGTTACTGCTGATAAGTGGAACTTCTGTTACTTATTTACAGATTATTGTTATCTCTTGTTTTGTTCTCTTTTCAAAGCAATATCACAAAGTACCATGAAAGATTTATGAGAAAGACAGTTGAACATTGGCTGGAACACTAGCTGCATCAACAGAAATATAATGGTGCACTGTTTATTAAAAATTGCATTAGGTTTGGGGCCACACATCCAAACAAAAAAAATGGCCAACAAAGTGCCTTAAAAGTGTAATCTGTTACGATTGTGGCTTCTTCCTTATCCATTTGTTTACCATCAATCAAACTGTTGACAATATAGATAAGTTTCAGCTACAATGTGAAAATGGCTGGTATAAGTTCAGTGTACAAACTGGTAAATTGTACAACTGCAAAACCAATTCTGATAGTCTGATACCACTATTTGCGTTTTAATAACTGAATCTCATTAGATCTTTTCAACTATTCAAAGGATACGTAATTGCTAAAGTCATGATATTTAGAGTCATAGAATCATACAGCACAGAAATAGACCTTTGGTCCAGCTCCTCTTTGCCAACCAGACATCTCAATCTGATCGAGTCCCATTTGCAAGTATTTGGCCCATATCCCTCTTAAACCCTTCCTATTTACATATCCACCCAGATGCCTTTCAGATGTTACAATTGTACTGCCTCCAACACTTCCTCTCGCAGCTTATTCCATGCACGTACCACCATCTGCATGAAAAAGTTACCCCTCGGGTCCTTTTAAAATCTTTCCTCTTTCACCTTAAAACCTATGATGTCTAGTTTTGGACTTCCCTACCCTCGGAAAAAGACCTTGGCTATTCACCCTATCGATGCCCCTCACTATTTCATAAGCTTCTGTAAGACAACCCGTCAGTGCCCGATGCTCCAGAGATAAAAGCGTATTCAGCTTCTCCCTATAACTCAAATCCCCTAGTCCAGGCAACAGCATTGTAACATTTTTCCGCACCCTGTTAAATTTAACAACATCCTTTCTATAGAAGGACAACCAGAATTGTATGCAGTATTTTCAAAGTGGCCTCACCAATGTCCTGTACAGCCTCAACATGACAACCCAACTCGCATATTCAATGTTCTTACTGACAAAGACAAGAATGCTAAACACCTTCTTAACCACTGTGTCAAATGCAACTGCACTTTCAAGGAACTATGCCCCTGTACACCTGGGTCTCTGTTTGGCAACACTCCTGAGGGCCCTACCATTAACTGCTTAAGTCTGACCCTGGATTGCTTTAGTAAAGTGCAGCACCTCATATTTATCTAATGTAGTCTCCATCTGCCACTCCTCTACCCATTGGCCCATCTGAGCAAAGTCCCATTGTACTCTGAGGTAATTTTCTTCACTGTTTACCGCACCACTTACTTTGGTGTCATCAGCAAACTTACTGAACTTACCTCCTATATTCACATCAAAATCATTTATATGAATGATGAAAAACAGTGGACCCAGCATCGATCCTTGTGGCACACTGCAGGTCACAGGCATCCAGCCCTAAAAGCAACCATGTACCCCCACCCTCTGTATCCTACCTTCAAACCAATTTTGTATCCAATTCGCTAGCTTCCCCTGGATCCCAGATCTATTCTTACTAACCAGTCTACCATGCGGAAACTTGTCAAACGCTTTGCTGAAATCCATATAGATAATGTCTAATTCTCTGCCTTCATCAGCCTTCTTTGTCACCTCTTTTAAGAAACTCAATTGAGCTAGTGAGATATGATTCCACACTCACAAAGCCATGTTGACTCTCCCTAATCATGCCTTTCCTTTCTAAGTGACTTGCTGCCTCATTTTAGAGGATAGTTAAGAGTTAATGACATTGCAGTGGGTCTGCACTCATCTGTAGGATGGACCAGGCAAAGAGGGTTGATCTCTTTCTTTGGAGGCTATTCATGAACCAGATGGGTTTTGTTGAAGGCAGTGTTTCATGGTCACTATTTGGCTATCTTTTAAGTCCAGGTCCCAATGAATTCAAATTTCACCAGCTTCCATGGTGGGTTTCAAGCCCATGTCCCGAGAACATTAGCCTGTTTACTAGTTCATTACCACTCCCCCACTCCGTCCCTGCTTACAGACCTCACTCACTCTGTCACCCGATACTACTCATTCACTGTCCCATCCATCGCTAACAATCAAAGTGAACCTGTAAACTTAACATGTTGTAGCTCTTGCAATCAAAGGGAGTATGAGCTGTCTTCCCCTAACTCCAGTCTGCTTCAGACATATTCTCCAATGAATGCTGTGCTCTGAATTTCTGGAAAAGCTGGGCCTGCATAATATTGGAAGAAATGTGGAGCAGCATTGAGTCAGGAATGTTTGGATGATCCAGGCCAATGTTTCAAGCTAAACCAGTAAAAGTTTTGAGTGTTAATTGAAGTCTTGGTGCGTGGTTGGATATTGTTATTGCTACCTAATGCTGTCTGCCGCAATGACTGAGGAGTTTATATGATGCATTGCTTTGTCTTTCATACACAGATTTTGGTGTCAGGATTAAAGTAAACTATTTCACTCAGAATGATGGGACATTGGCACAGCAGGTCTCATTGGTTTCAGTCAAAAGGAGAAAACTGACCAATTTTTGGAAAGCTGGTATCAAAACAGATTGACTGTGCTTTGTGACATAGGTGTTTAGACTCACACTGAAGATGAAATGCAACTTACTGCTAATGCAGTGACTAACATGGAGTTAACTTGTTGCTGCAGCCGAAAATGGTTTACTTTCAGAACTGATATCCACCTCTTAATAAAGGCAAACATTCTATATCTTGCAAGCCTGAAAAATACCCCAACAATGTCATGCAGCTTTTCAAACGTAATTTTAAAGGAAATCCTGGCCCGTAATGAAGTGCAGAGAATTTGAAGTGGTACAAAGCAGCTTCCAGGAATGATGAAGATATCGTGTGAACTGCAATAACCATTGGGAATACACATCTGAACGCATAGAATTAGACCTTTTTGGTGTTTTATTCTTAGAGAGTGGCTAACATTGCTTGTGAATTTCCTTCATTTAATAATATTATGTAGACTTCCTGTTACCCCATAAAATTAATGCTGGGATAAGGAGAGAAAAACAAGAGAGAGGGAGGAAGAGAGAGAAAGCAGTGATAATAATGAATGTATTTGTCATGAGCTATCAGGTAGTCTGTACTTTTATTTCTCCCTTGCTTCCTAATTCAATTGCTGCTCAGATTAGCATTTAAATCTGGAAGGAAGCCAGATTTGAGATGTGAAATACTTGAATGGCCAGCAGTGTTAGGAGTCTGTTAGTGCAGTGAGAAGGGTTGTTCAGTCACTTTATTACAAGTTTTCTGGTCTGGATAATCCCATCCCCCCCCTCATCAACTCTATCCAACACCTTTGATAAATAATGCTGACGTTTAAAAGCAATATCTGGAAGCAGCTGATTGCCATAAAGCTGTGACTGCTTTCCTGTAGTTTTTGAAAGAAGGCAATGTACCACTTGTTGCTGATTTGCTCTGCCGTTCTATGAGTGCACACTGCCTGTTTGAAAGTGGTGTCATTCACATTGCCGGTGACCTTTGAAACCCTCTGACCAGTACAAACTACCACCACATCATAAACAACAGCAAGAGTTCAAAAACAAATGCAGCCTTGCCAGTGTTCTCCACATGTGAAGAATAACAACAGAACTACTAATACCAATGGTGCATGATGTGTTTGTATGATATACCTCTTTGGTTAATATCTCCATTGATATATAGTTTAAAATAAATGAGTTTTCAGACCATACAGTCATAAGAAACAGGAACATGAATAGGCTGTTCATTCCCTTGAACCTTCTCCACCATTCAGGATCATTGGTGATCTGACATTCCTCATGCCCACTTCCCTGCTGTTTCCACATAACCATTGGTTTCCCCTATTGGTCAAGAAACTAACTACATCAGCCATGAATACCTTCAAGGACTCTGCCCCACAGCTCCCTGTGGCATGGTGTATTAAAGACTCATCATCTCTATCTTAAATTGGTTCTCGTTTATTCTGAGACAATTCCCTCTTGTCCTAGATTCTCCCATGAGGAGAAACATCTAACATTTACATTAAACTCATAATCAGAACTTATGAGCATGGTAAGCATTTATCTGCTGAAATGTTCTTTGTAACTTTTGAATGATTATTACTGAAGCTTTGGAACAAAGGAATGGGAGGCAGCCATTTTGCTCTTGACCCTGTCCCATGATTTAGCGACATAATGCCTCATCCTTGCCCTAACTCCACATGCCTGCATTTTCACTTAACTCTTAATAACTTTAGCCAAAATTTTCAATTTAAAGTCATCTATCAATTTCAGATTTAAAATGACTGATTAATGTACAATTAATTGCACTTTGTGGAAGGTAGGTACAAACAAGTCCTGTTCTTTGCACATCAAAGTGATCCTAATTTTACAATTGATGAGCCTGGCTTTATGTTTTTGGACCATGTCATTTGGTTCAAAGCTTTGTATCAAGTGAGAGTAGTTTTTTTCAAAATGTTTTCTAGCTGCTTCCATGTATATCCTGAAAAATTCATTCAACTTGCTTCCTAATCCTCAACGTCATGATTTACATCAAAACATTCGTATGATACACATATTTTTGATGAGACTGAAAGCTGCAAAGTGCATTGCAGTAACTCACCATGGCACCTCTGATAACACCTTAGAAATCCACAACCTCTACCACCTAGAAGAACAAAGACCAACAAAGATGCAATAGGAACACCAACACCCACAAGCCCCACTCCAGGCCACGCATCATCCTGACTTGGAAATAGATCAACATTCCTTCATGGCCGCTCGATCAAAATCTTAACTCCCTCCCGAAAAACATTGTAGATGTCTCTCAATGGAGTTTAGAAGAATGAGAGACAATCTTATCAAAACATACAAAATTCTTAGGTCAGTGCAGAGATATTGTCTTCTTGTGGGAGAGTCTAGGAACAGAGAGCATAGCCTCAGGGTAGGGAGTTTACCAGTTAAAGCAGGGATAAGAAGCTGCTGAATACAGAGTTCTTTACTGTAGAGGACTATTGAGGCTGGGTCATTAAGCATATTCAGGGCTGAGAGAAACATTTTTATTCCTTTAGGGATTAAGGGAAGTTGAGGATTATCAGATTAGCCATGATCTCACTGAGTGGCAGAGGAAACTTGATGGGCTGAATAGCCTAATTCTACTCCTATGTCATATATCTTGATATAATTCACCACTATTTACTTATATGTAATCAGGGATGAACAATAAATGCTGACCTAGCCAGTCATGAAAGAGTTTTTTTTTATGAACAGTTTTCAAGAATAGGTATAATGACTAACTTGTGAGTCCTCATTTGTGACCAGTGAGTTGCAAGTGTTCATATTTCATTGTGTTACAATTTTGCACATAGCATGATAAGAAAATTAAAACGGTTTTAGTAAAAATAATATTCAAAAGTGTTTATTTGATTATATGAAATAAATCAATGAATTTATTTGAACACTGCTATTCTGTTTAGGCAGGATATGTATTGTGTTGTGAGTAATAGTGGATTCAAGATCTATGAACATTGTAGCTGTGAACCACTGTTTTATTGTTCATTCGTTCTTTCCTGTGTGCCCTTCTTTTTCCTTTTAACCATGTGATGTGGAAATTGCAACTTAACGCTGAGTCTCAGTTTCACAGAAATTAAAACCTGCAAGTATATGTAGGTGCACAGCTAATTCTGGCAGAAATTCCTTCAGTTTTGTATTGAATTGCTATGATTTGTCAACTCAACCTGAATATGGAATCAGGGGCTGACTGATGATGAACTGGCAAGTGAAACTCCCAGACAAAATAGTGTCATTTTGCTTCAGATAAGAATCAATTTTGACCTTGATGCTCAATCACAAACTGATTCACCATCATGAATGAATACCCAATAGTTGTTAAATTTTCTGATAATCCACTGTATTTTAATCTAAATTTTACTCGGTTCCAGGTTTTCGTAATCACATATTTGGAGATTTTTAAGCCTGTTACTGATAAACATTACAGATTTCAGCCTCTCATTTACATTTGTCAATAAAAATGCTCGCTGTTCTTTGATACTGAAACAACTATCTCTTCTTTGTATTTTAGTTCCCTTGTTATAAAGTCTCATTTTGCAAGTGCATTTTTGATTTTTCTTTAGACCTAAACATTTCCTTTTAATGATTTATATAGCTGATTTGTATATCTATTCGCTCATTCATGGCTCCTGGTGTCTCAGCATTCACATATGATTATTTGCTTTTCTTGGATGCAAAGTGAGTGTCCTCACACTGCAACATTGTTTTGCCAAACATGTCTGATTTGTATCCATTGTACCCGGTGTGGCTACCTCTACATTGGGGAAACCAAGTGGAGGCTTGGGGACTGCTTTGCAGAACACCTCCGCTCGGTTCGCAATAAACAACTGCACCTCCCAGTCACGAACCATTTTAACTCCCCCTCCCATTCTTCAGACGACATCCATCATGGGCCTCCTGCAGTGCCACAAGGATGCCACCTGATGGTTGCAGGAACAGCAACTCATATTCCGCTTGGGAACCCTGCAGCCCAATGGTATCAATGTGGATTTCACCAGCTTCAAAATCTCCCCTTTCCCCACTGCATCCCAAAACCAGCCCAGTTCGTCCCCTCCCCCCACTGCATCACACAACCAGCGCAGCTCATCCTGTCCCCCCACTGCATCCCAAAACCAGCCCAGCCTGTCTCTGCCTCCCTAACTTGTTCTTCCTCTCACCCATCCCTTCCTCCCACTCCAAGCCGCACCTCCATTTCCTACCTACTAACCTCAACCCACCTCCTTGACCTGTCTGTCTTCCCTGGACTAACCTATCCCCTCCGTACCTCCCCACCTATACTCTCCTCTCCACCTATCTTCTTTTCTCTCCACCTTTGGTCCGCCTCCCCCTCTCTCCCTATTTATTCCAGAACCCTCACCCCATCCCCCTCTCTGATGAAGGGTCTAGGCCCGAAACGTCAGCTTTTGTGCTCCTGAGATGCTGCTGGGCCTGCTGTGTTCGTCCAGCTCCACACATTGTTATCTTGGATTCTCCAGCATCTGCAGTTCCCATTATCTCTGACTTGTCTATATTATTTTCTTATTATTGTTTTCATGTGCACAACTAACTCTGTCAACTGACCTAGGATCATGGAGTCTATAGTGCCATCAAGTCTACACTGCTTAAGATCACCTGCCTAATCTGGGCAGCACAGTTGCTCACTGCTCAGCACTGCACCCTCACAGCACCTGGGAACCTGGTCAATTCGAGCCTCGGGCAACTGTCTGTGTGGAGTTTGCGCATTTTCCCTGTGTCTGCATAGGTTTCCTCTCACAGTCCAAAGATGTGCATGTTAGATTGACTGGCCACGCTAAGTTGCCCATAGTGTCTGGGGATGTTCAGGCTAGGTGGATTAACAATGGGAAATGCAGGGTTACAGTGGGCGGATGGGTCTGGGTGGGATGCTCTTCAGAAGGGCATTGTGCTTTCGTTTGGCCAAATGGCCTGCTTCCGCAATGTAGAGGTTCTATGATTCCAACTATTCTAATCCCATTTTCCAACACTTGGCCCATACGTTTGTTTGACTTGGCAAATGCCCATCTAAATACTTCTTAAATGTCATGGGAGTTTCTGCCTCTACCACTCTTACAAGGAATGAGTCCCAGATTACTACCAACCTTTCGTGGTAAAGTTCATTGCTTCCTACCCTACCTATGCCTCTAACAATTTAACATATCTCAATCCTGGCCACCCTCCCACTTTAGTCTCCTCTGTTCCAAGGAAAACAATGCCAAACTATCTATCTTCATAACTAGAATACTCCAGCCTAGGCAATGTTCTGGTGAATCTCCTTTGCATGTTCTCCAGTGCAGTCAACTTCCTGCTATCCCTCCAGACCTGCACAAAATACGCTTGCTGTGTCCTAACTAAATTCCCAGTTGCTTTCTCCATGGCAGTGCCTCACATAATCAGATAAAATTTGTAAGATGCTAAAGTGAGCTACCTCCTTTCCACTGGATTTTCAGCCACCTTCAAACACATTTTTGATGCTAATATTCTCTGAATATGTGTTACCAAAGGACACAGTACCATTGAGTGATTGGATCAGACAAAGGTTTCAGGAGAATAAGAATTAACCTCCCTGGCTACATGTTCACTCCCCACCATCAGCAATTACTTATTGCTAAAAGAAAAAATCATTTTCAAGGTTAATTGGAAGTAACTGGAGGAAATGGAATGACATGCCACAAGCAAAATTTTAGATTGTAGCATTTAGATTGATTGCTTTGAAACTACATTACAATATCATTTTAGCCAACAAGCTGCTTGTGAGCTTCATTTCCCATTCTCTTCAATTCGAAATGGATGTCTCATCTCTCTACATTTAATTAAGTGGTGGCTTTTGCTATAGTTTACATCAAGTTTGCAGGCTTCACCCTGAAAACAGTTGTGCTAACCCTGACTCAATGTCCTTGGGCTGTGAAGGTTAGTCCAGTGGTATGCTTTATTCCTGCTCTTATGAGTTTCCTGGCATTGTTTGTTTTCATTCTGTTCATGGGGTGTGGATTTTGCAGGCAAGATTTGTTGTCCATACCTAAATATCCTCAAACGGAGAGACTGGACCATTCCTGAGGACAGTCAAGAGTTACTCACTTGACTGTTGGTATGGAGTCACAGGTAGGCCAGGTTAGGTAAGTATGATAATGATAATTATTAAGGTGAGCTTTTGATTCCCGATATTAATTAATTATTTGGATTTAAATTCCAGACCCTACCATGGTATCGGGGTATTGGCTTGTGCCTCTACATTACTAGGCCGATGACATTACCACGATTCTAGCATCTCTGGATCCTTTGGGATGGCAGATTCCGAACTGTGTATAATAGGAGGTGGTAAATTCAGGGTAGGAGAAGGGAAGATGAGTAGAGAAAATAAATGCTGTTATATCCAACTGTATTTAAATGCACGTTTTAGTTTCATTGCTTTTCTGTCAACATATTGTTTGAGTTATGCTCTGTCTATCCGGCAAAAAAATGTCTGTAGCTGCCTCCATTCCAGTGTTATTCATTTGCACACAGTGACAAATGAACTAAGTGAACCGATTGTAACTGATATCTCTGTTCTCAAGAGTCGAACACTTTATTAGCATCCCAGAATTGCAGTCTCTTGAAATGATGTCAAATGCCAGATCACGGGACATCCAACTGTCCCTCCTAGTGAGTGCATCGATGCTTACTTCTTCCCTAATCCTATGTTATCCTTAATATTAATTAATAGCCTCAATTTAGAAAAAAAAACCTCATCTTAATTCTCATTAATTTGTGGATTGATGTACATCGTTACCAAATTTTGTTTTCCTTGGCTGGATCTAAGGACTGATTTGGTTTACATTAGTAGAGGACCAGATATTATTGAGTCTTAACAAGAAGAGGATCTTGGTTTAAGAAGATGTGGTTTACTACATCTCAACAATCAGAGATAATTATATTATTAAGATAGACAGCATTATGACAACAGTGATTATGGGTATTCACTCCTTTTTTTCATCTAAGACAGTACAACATTGTGAGATTGTGTGGAGCATAATGCTTTATCTAACATTAGCCCTTTCTGAATTAATTCTCAGTACAGAACCACCAACAAGCATAGAAATTGTTGGAGAAGCTCAGCAGGTCTAGTAGCAATTATGGATAGAAAAACAGAGTTAATATTTTGTGTACAATATGACTCTTCTTCAGATCAGTTTCCATATATTTCTTCAGTTCTGATGTTTGTTGTGGTGGTGGGGGGAGGCATAGAGGGATCTTGCACATGGCCTTCTTGCACAACTTCATTCTGCTGGAATGACTGTTTTCCTATCAGAACACCTCAGCTTTCGTATCTGTGTATGAGCGTACTCTTAACGTTGGCTGAGCACATATAGAAGCAGAAACATAGAAGATAGGAGCAGGAGGAGGCCATTCAGCTCTTCGAGCCTGCTCCCTCATTCATCACGATCATGGCTGATCATCCAACTCAGTAGCCTAATCTTGCTTTCTCGCCATAGCCCTTGCTCCCATTTGCCTCAAGTGCTATAACTAGTTGCTTCTTGAATGTGTTCAATGTTTTCGTATTGACTAATTCCTGTGGTAATAAATTCCACAGGCGCACCACTCTTTGGATGGAGAAATGCCTCCTCATCTCCAATCCTCAGGTTGGAAAACAGCTAATATGATGCCACTGTTTAAAAAATAAAAGGAAGTGGACAAAAAGCAGGTAACTGTGGGCCAGTTAGCTTAACTTTGGTAGTGGGGAAAATGCTTGAATCTATGGTTAAGGAAGAACTAGCAAGACATCGGGATATAAATTGCCCCATTGGGAACACCCAGCATGAGTTCATGAAGGGTAGGTCATGTTTAACTAATTTGGTGGAATTCTTTGAGGACACTACTTACATGGTAGACAGTGGGGAACCTGTGGATGTGGTATATCTGGATTTCCAGAAGGCATTTGACAAGGTGCCACACCAAAGGCTGCTACATAAGATAAAATTGCACGGTATTACAGGTAATGTCTTGGCATGGATAGAGGACTGATTGACTAGTAGAAAGCAAAGAGTAGGGGTAAATGGGTGTTTTTCTGGTTGGCAGACAGTGGCTAGTGGTGTGCCTCAGGGATCAGTGTTGGGACTGCAACTGTTTGCAATTTACATAGATGATTTGGAGTTGGGGACTAAGTGTGGTGTGTCAAAATTTGCAGATGACACTAAGATGAGTGGTAAAGCACAGTGTGCGGAAGACACTGAAAGTCTGCAGAGGATATAGATAGTCTAAGTGAGTGGGCAAAGATCTGGCAGATGGAGTACAATGTTGATAAATGTGAGGTCATCCATTTTGGTAGGAAGAACAGCAAAATGGACTATATTTTAAATGGTAAAAAATTGCAGCATGCTGCTGTGCAGAGGGATTTGGGTATCCTTTTGCGTGAATCGTTAAAAGTAGGATTGCAGGTGCAGCACATAATTAAAAAGGCAAGTGGAATTTTGTCTGCCGTTGCTAGAGGGATGGAGTTTAAAAACAGGGAGGCCATGCTACAGCTGTGTAGGATCTTGGTGAGGCCACACCTGGAGTACTGTGTGCAGTTTTGGTCTCCTTACTTGAGAAGAGATATACTAGCACTGGAGGGAGTGCAGAGCAGAGTTGAGAGGGTTGGATTGTGAGGAGACACTGTGTAGACTGGGATTATACTCATTGGAATGCAGAAGAATGATGGGAGATCTTATAGAAACACATAAGATTATGAAAGGAATAGATAAAATGGAGGCAGAGAGGTTGTTTCCACTAGCAGGTGAAACTAGGACTAGAGGGCATTGCCTCAAAACAAAGGGAAGCAGACGTAGGACTGAGGTCAGGAGGAACTTCTTCACCCAAAGGGTTTTGAATCTGTGGAATTCCCTGCCCAGTGAAGCAGTTGAAGCCACCTTGCTGAATGTGTTTAAGGCAATGCTTGATATATTTTTGAGCAGTAAAGGAATAATGGGTTATGGTGAGTGGGCGGGTAAGTGGAGCTGAGTCTCAAAAAGATCAGCCATGATCTCATTAAATGGCGGGGCAGGCTCGAGGGGCCAATTAGCCAACTCCTGCTCCTAGTTCTTATGTTCTTATGTTCTAATATGGCTCCAGATGAAAAAAAACACAGATTGACTCCTGCTGATCATCTGTTGAAAATATATAGGGTCAACAAAGGTCTAAGTGATTGTGAATTCAGTGTTCATGCAGTTAACTGAGGTCTGGGGGAGATAAGTGAGATTTTGTGTCAGAGATTTCCTTTGGAAACCGAAGATTGTCCAAGTAGTAATAGTAAGCCAACTTTATTTCAACTTCTGGATTAAATTCCAGTGAAGGTTTTCATCTTCTCACCTTGCATTCACACTGACATTTTGGAAGCAACTATGTGGTATAATTGAAATAGGGATCCTACGCCATCTACAAGTTACTCTTCCTAACTGACCTTGCATCCTCTTTTTCGCCACTGATTTTGGTCGAATTAACACAGACTGTTACCCAACTGAATCAAAGGGAACCTTCCGTTTCATCCTTCATTGATGCTGCTAGACCTGCTGAGCTTTTCCAGCAACTTTGTTTTGTTCCTGATTGACAACATCTGCAGTTCTTTCAGCTTTTATTTGGGGAACATTCTGCTTTTAAGACCACACTGTTACAAAGTTTGGAATAGTCTTTGACATGTCGTTAGGCATAAGATCATTCCTCTCAGCAGTCTTAGCATCTTATGCTTGGTGTGTACAACCCCCCAGTAACCAGTAGTACATCAGTGTTAACATGGGAATTCCTTTGTCAGTTGGATTGGACACTTTGGGCAGGACTTCTGTGCAGATTGACCTGTTCTGGAAATGTTTAAAAATGATGTATGGCACCTGAATCTGGCATTTCTATCCTCATTCCTGAAGCCAGGAATTTTTGCCAGTGCAAATGTGGACAGAGTGAGTCCACATCTTATACTTGTGACCTGGACAGTTCGATTGTAGAGATGAGGATCTCTTATCCCTGTCCTGAGCCCCAACACCGTCTTCACCTACTGTTTTCATGAAGTCAGGCTAACTTCCCAAGGACACATGGCTGAAGACCCCTTTTGGGGGGTTGTGGGGGTGTGGGTGGAGGTGTGATTTGTGTTGAATTGCAAAATGTCTCATTATTAAGACAAAAGGAGAAATGAGTAGACTAGGAAATCACAAGTCAGTCAGTTTAAACTTGATGATATGCAAGTTACTTGAAAAAAACTCTGAGGAACAGAATATACCTTCCCTTGGATAGATGCAAATTAATCAGGGATAGTCAGCGTGGATTTGTTAAGAGAATGTTTTGTTTGACAAATTTAATTTTTTTTTCAGCAGTATTGGTAATGGTTATACAACAAATGTGATTGTCATGGACTTGACTAAGGCTCTTGATAAGGACCCACATGAAAGTAAGAGTCCAACAAAGTGGCAGTTTGGATTCAAATTTGGCTGAAA
Organism: Stegostoma tigrinum; assembly: GCF_030684315.1. NCBI lineage: Eukaryota > Metazoa > Chordata > Chondrichthyes > Orectolobiformes > Stegostomatidae > Stegostoma > Stegostoma tigrinum. The sequence continues at coordinate 105,776,191 of NC_081358.1, read as the reverse complement.
GGAAGGAAGCAGAGAGTAAGAGTAGAGTGTTTCTGTGACTAGAAGTTTGTTTTGTTGTGGATCAGACCCTCTCAAAATATATTAAGAAGGCTTCTAACTTTCTTATTTTTAAAGGCCAGTGCAGGTATATCATTCTGGATGTAATTCAGTTGGTCAAACCACCAGATTGAAGCAAAACATACCTTATTCGTACACTATAGTTAAAAGACAACAGGAGAAAGAGGAAACTGGAAAACTAAAACTGAAAATCCTGGTTCTGTAGGAGATTGCCCAACCCATTCAGGCCACTTGTATTGTTCCCAGTTTAAACAGAAACCAAGGAATCACCAGCCATTAATTTTATGGGCTTTCATTGGACAGCCCAAGACCTCTGTCTTAAAACCTCTCTTCAAAACTAAAAAGGACACAGTACAACTCTTAAAGCTGTGGTATCATCATAATTTCCAGTCAGGCTCCACAGGGCTCAGTGCTGGGACCCTTGCGTTTATGGTGTACATTCATGGCTTGGGCTTATTTGTGGGGGCTATGATCCGAAAGTTCACTGATGACATTTGGATGAAAATTAGTAAGGTGGTAAACAGTGAGGAGGATTGCTGTCAACTGGAACATGTTATCAATGGACTGGTCAGCTGAGCAGAGTAATGGCAAATGGAATTTAATCTAGGAAAGTATGAAGTATTTAGAAGGATTGACACATGGCAAGCAATTACACTATGAATGGTAGGACTCTGGAAAATGCTAAAGACTGGAGGGACCTTGGTGTGCACATCCATTAATACAAGAAGATATAAGGGCAGATGGATCAGGTTAAGAAGACTTATGGTGCATTTTCTTTTATTAGCCGAGGCATAGAATACAACAGCTGGGAGGTTATACTGAAACTGTATAAAACACTGGACAGGCCACAACTGGAGTACTATGTGCACTTCTATTCACCAGATTATTGATAAGGTTTGATTGCACTAGAGAGGATGCAGAAGAGATTTATCAGGATACTTTGTTCACTAGAGGCTTTGAGGATCGATTGGGGTTGTTTTTCTGAGAGCAACAGAGTTTGAGAGGGATCTTGAAAAAACTATGTGAAATGATGAAGTACATAGGGAGGCTGAATAGGAAGACACTTTTTTCCATTAGAGGAATTAATAACCACAGGTATGGATTTAATATAAGATGTAGAAGGCTAAGAGGAGGCGTGAGGAGAAATATTTTCACTCGGAGGAGGCGAGAACTCACTTTGGATTTGGTTTGACTTGATTTATTATTGTCACATGTACATTGGTACAATGAAACATTTTGTTTTGTGTGAAAGGGTGGTTTGTCAGAAAACTCTCATAAGTTTAAACAGTTTTACATATTTACTTACACTTCCATAGCCTCCTGGGTTGGGGTCCAAGAGCTGGATCAGAGTAGTCTGATTTTGTTGACCAGTGAGGACATGATGAGCCAAATGCCCTCCTCTTGCACTGTAAATATCTATCAGGTTATTGCAATGGGTAGCCAAGGTGAGATAATGCGTACTCTTGACACTGTGATGCCATTTATCACTCTGCAGTTGTTTACCCTAGAGTGGTAAAGTCAAGGACCAGAGGGTAGAATAGATTAAGGGGTTGCCCATTTTAAAAAGCTGAAGAGTAATTTCTTCTCTTGTATGGTAGTGAATTTGATTAAATCTTCTCCACAGAGGGCTGTCAAGGCTGGGTCATTAAGTGTGTTCAAGGTTTAGACAGACAGGTACTTAATCAGGAAGGGAATCGAGGGTTATGCGGAAAAGGCAGGAAAGTAGAATTGAGGATTATCAGATCAGCCACAGTTTTATTGAATGGTGGAGCAGACTCAATTAGCTAAATGGCCTATATCTCTTCCTACTTCCTATGAGACAGTTTAAAATGCCCAAAATGCCTTTCACTGTTAAACGAAAGGATAAGCTGTCAAAGCAATGGGCTTCTCTAATTTCTTAATCCTGTTCCATCTTTCAGGTATTACCAGGTGCGGGCAGCTCTGAAAATCCCACCCCGAGTTCCTCACAGGCTGACAGCAACACTGACAGGACCCCCAGGTAAGAACTCTGAACTATTAGTTCATCGTCAAAGTGGCCCCACAGGAGCATCATTGTCAATTTATCATAAGACCATAAAACATAGGAGTGGAAGTAAGGCCACTCGGCCCATCAAGTCCACTCCGTCATTTAAATCATGGCTGATGGGCATTTCAACTCCACTTCCCAGGACTCTCCCCGTAGCCCTTGATTCCTTGTGTGATCAAAAATTTGTCGATCTCTGCCTTGGAGACCTTTCTTTCCTACTCTGATCTCCTGTTTGAGTTTAATGAAAAAAACTTAATTCTTGGAAATGAGTTTCCTGAACCTCTATTTTGAAGTGTACAAGATGATTTAGACTAGTTTGTGTCATTCAGTATCTTCTTCGTTTTCCCCATGGGTATAGACATAATTTCAAATGATCTCCTGTTTGAGCTACTGATTCACAGTTGCGGGGACATCCTCTGTACCTTGTCTGCCCTGTTGGTGATCTTGGAACGTGAATATCGGGAAGCTGTTCTTCTTTTTCTCAGCTGATGTCTGTGTATGTGCAGAGTCATTGGACGGTGTGCAGGAGTGAAAATCGTGGCCTGAGGTTGCTGAGCTCAGTTGAGCGCACAGGAAGATTAGAAATAGAAGGAGGAGTGTGTCATTCAATTCCTTGAGGCTGCAAAGCCATTCAGTAAGATCAAGGCTGATCCAAATGTGGCCTAAACCCCACTTTTCTGCCTGGCCATTATAACCTTTTCACTCGGTTGTCAGTCACAAATCTGTTCATTCACCCTTGATTTTATTCATGCTCTGGCAGTAGCCTTGCTGAGCTGAGCCAGACACAACAGAGATCTGTTTCACCTCTGAGCTGTCAGTCAAACTTCAAGGCAGAATTAGGATCACAGTAGTTAGTCTCCTGCACTGACCTGGCAGTTATTGCAGTAAACAATAGTACATTCTGTGTTGGAAAAGCTTCTGGAATCTGTCCTTGATCAAACCCAGTGCACAGTTGAACTGCAAAACCGCTGTGGTTTCAGCAAGGTGCAAAATGTTCTGGCACATACATAATGAATTAAAAGCTAAGACTGGTGGGTGGAAGGCACAGCAAGTGCATCATTAAAAGGCAGCTGTATCTGAAGCTGGCATTTGTAATTCATTGGGTATTGTCATAATTAGTCAAGTTGGGAGATGAGACTTTAAAATTTTAACAAAGCAGGAGTCTTTGAATTTATCCTAATTAGATTTTATGGCGTGTTTCTGGTATACACTTAGCCTGCTATGATTGTCCTGTGACATCTTCCTGCAGTGTGCTGATAGTTGCTGACAACCAGCTGTTACAATTATTTAGTGACAGGGAACTTTTACAACCATTTACCTGTAACCTGCTGTTTAAGAGGAAAAATAGCACCGTGAAACTGACAGAGAAACAAATGTTAACAATATCACCTTGAGGAGGGATTAGTACCAAGGCGGGTATTGATTTAAGGTAAGGTGCAAGGTGTTTAGAGGGGATGTGAGGAATAATTTTATCAGGCAGAAGGTGGTTAGAATCTGGGCCTCACCGCTTGTAGGGGTGGTAGAGGCAGAAACTGTCATTACATTTGGCAGGTATTTGAATGTGCACTTGCAAATTCAAGGCATACGGGGTGATGGACCATGTTGTGGAAGTGTAGATGTTTTCTTTTAGATTGCTACAGTCTCAAGGGCCAAACAGTTCTTTTCTGTGCTGTAGATTCCTATGACCCTGTAAGTTTAGATGAGAACAAATAAAAAGATGCTTGCCTGGAGTACAGATTAAATGAGCCAACTGGACATTTTCTTTGCCATCATCCCTGTATGATTGTGCAAAATCCCACACATTCCATTTGCCACTGATCAACCCATTTGTCAAAGCATCTCTTTATCAGTTCTCTTCTATTTACTAATCCTGATAGATATATCCCTTTAACTGCTAGTGAGTTTGACTTCTCATCACTCTCTGGATCAAGACCTTTTTTTCTGAATCTTGGATTCACTTTTTTGACAGCTAGTTTATATTGATTGTGTCTGGCTGTTCTGTACCCCACCAAAGGCAATTTGGTCCATGGTTATTAATCAAATTAAACTGAATTAATCAAATCTACACCCTTGGAACCAGATAGAGATTGATGTGTGCACAACCTTGGACTCCTGTCTGTTTAATCTTGAGTAGCATCATCATCAACAAGGCCCACAGTTTAAGAAAGCAGAATGCCATACTTGAAGCTGTCTAGCAAGCAGCATTTTGACTGGAAATTTGTGGACCACTGTTGGTGAGTTTGAGGGTAGTGGTGGGTTGGAGTTTGTATAATGCAGGACGTGGCCAGCCCACCACTTGTTTGCCCATCCCTGACTATCTTCCATTTTATGCTGGACCTTTTAGGCAGGTTATTTACCGTTTGGCTTATTAAACAGTGTAAGTTTTCCATTAATGTGTCAGAAAACCCATGTAAGGCAGCTGCCTAGCAGCTTTTGTTTTATGGAGTATATCAAACAAGTCATTGGGGAGTGACCATCAGAGGGATCTTGCCTTGCCATTCACCAGCCCATTTAACACTCCTCTCACAGTTGATTGAGCCTGGACCGCAAAACCTGTCCCCTGGTCCAACAGATACCTGAGACGTAGCTTCAGGACCCCAGAGTGATGATCACCAACAATCTGTCCTGGTCTACCTACAGAGAAGAAAGAACAACAGTGCCTCAACTTCCACAGGAGGCTAAGGATATTCAGCATGTCCGCAAGGACTCTTACCAATTTTGATATATTCACCATAGAAAGCATTCTGTCTGATGAATCACGGCTTGGTATAGCATCTGCTCTGCCCAGGACCACAAGAAACAACAGAGTTGTGAACACAGGCCAGTCCACCACACAAACCAACCTTCCATCAATTGACTCCATATATACTTCTTGCTGCCTTGGGATGGCAGCCAACATCAAAGACCCCCCAAACTGAAATTGGTGGAAAAGCTCAGCAGGTCTGACAGCATCTGTCGAGACAATTAAAAGTTAACATTTAGGGTTGACTGAAGGCAAATGCTACTAATGGAAAATTGCTGATAATTTCGGGCAGTGGACATCACACAAAAGTAATCAATTCTGCAAGCATGATATTCAGAATTGCTGCTAAATTCTGAATTATAGTGTGATTTTTCATGGAATTTTGTATTAACCAGATTGTGGAAGCCAAGAATAATAGGTAAGCAATTGTATTACATTCTTTCATGGGATCTGCAGCTGTGACATTTTCATAATACGGCAGGACGGGTCTTCAGATTGAAAAGGTGATAATCCACATTCTACACAATCTGGTCTCTCCTCGTGCTACCTCAGTACAGGCGGCACTGCCAACGTTAACAGAATATTATTAGAATGAGAGAAACTAGCTCAACCGGCATGGCTGTGCCAACTCTCAAACAAAAAAAAATTAAAATGTTGTTCAAGTTTAACTCAAAACAAGGTGAGCAACACACGTTATACCTGTTGGCTTGAGGCTTGGATGAAGGGAATGCATGCCAGTTTGATATTTATATGGTAGATGTAATTACATGCTACAACTACACACCATTCTGATAGTTGCAATCAACCTGTTCAGTCTGTTGTTACACACCTCTGGAGAAGCTGGGACTTGAATCTGTGCCTTCTGGTCTAGAAGTAGGGATGCCACCACTGTGCCCCAAGAGCCTTCACGCATACCTTTCTGTGCCTGTGTGATGATGGAGCTCAGATGCAGGCTAAATTGGCCCTGCTCAGTTGCAGGTTTAAACATCAATTGTATAGAGAACTGCATGTTGATTGTGCAAAGCCTGCTTTGTGCACATTCTCTGTTTATTTTTGGTAGACCCCTTGACATCTTCCTTCAAAACACAAGGAAGGCATAAATCCCTGGGACAGAAGAATCACAGCAGTGTTTCTGTCTCTTTTAATATTCATGTAAGAAAACATTATCCACACTGCTTGATGCCTCAGACTAGAAACTAAGTAAAATACATGTTTCCAAATATTGTTCCTGAAAAACTGTACTCTTTTCACCCAAACAGCTTTTGAAATATGCTTTGATTACTCAAGCCTCTTCTTGATTTGGTGTTAGTCTTTAAACAGTGACAGAGTATCATTGATTTTGTGCTTAGAAAGAAACTGGCTTAAGCTGACAAGAGATCTTTTCTTTTTAAGGCAAAGAATGATATAGAAACACAGAAACGTAGAAGATAGGAGCAGGAGGAGGCCATTTGGCCCTTTAGACCTGCTCTGCCTTTCATCACATCAATGGCTGATGGTCCAACTCAATCACCTAATCCTGCTTTCTCCCCATAACCTTTGATCCCATTTACCCCAACTGCTATATCTAGTTGCCTCTTGAATATGTTCAATGTTTTGGCATAAACTGCTTCCTGTGGTCCTGAATTTCACAAACTCACCATTCTGTAGGTGAAGAAATGTTCCACCATCTCCATCCTAACTGGTCTATCCCGAATCCACGGACTGTTTCCCCCGGTTCTGGACACACCCACCATCGGGAACATCTTCCCTGCATTCATCTGAACTCAAGCGAAAACAATCCCAACCTCGTCAATCTCTCCTTATACCTCAGACCTGCCATCCCTGGAATCAGCCTGGTAAACCTTCACTGCACTCCCTCAAGATCAACAGCATCCTTCCTCAGAAAAGGAGACCAAACCAACACACAATATTTCAGGTGTGGTCTCACCAAGGCCCTGTACAAATGTGACACCACATTCCTGCTCCTGTACTCAAAGCCTCTCGCAATGAAGGCCAACATACCATTTACCTTCTTTACTGCTTGCTGCACCTGCTTGCTTACCTTCAGTGACTGGTGCACAAGGTCATCCAGGTCCTGCTGCATACTCTTCTCTCCCAATTTACAGCCATTTAGGTAGTAATCTGCTATCTATATTTGCTTCCAAAGTGAATAACCTTACATTTATCCACATTATACTGCCATTGAATTGCCCATTCACCCAACCTGTCCAGATCATGCTGAAGGATCTCTGCATCCTCGTCACAGTTCACTGTCCCACCCAACTTGGTATCATCTGCAAACGTTAAGATGTTATATTTTGATCCCTCATTCAAATTATTAATATCTATTGTGAATAGCTGGGGTCTCAGCATCGATCCCTGTGGCACCCCACTAGTTAGTGTCGGCGAATTTGAAACAGACCGATTAATTCCTGTTGTTTGCTTCCTTTTTGTCAACCAGTTTTCTGTCCATCTCAATAGACCTCCCCCAATGACATGCGTTTCAATCTTGCACATTAATCTCTTATGTGGTACTTTGTCAAACACTTCCTGAAATTCCAAATATACCACATTGAGTCGCTCCCCCTTGTCAACCTCACCAAGTTTAAGGGAATTTAATTGGTCATTGGATAGACATATGGATAACAATGGAATAGTGTAGGTTGGATGGGCTTCAGTTTGGTTTCACAGGTTGGCGCAACATCAAGGGCCGAAGGGCACTACTACTGCACTGTAATGTTCTATGTTCTATTAGCTCGACGAGTTATATCACCATAGAATTTTAACAGATTTGTCAAGCATGATTTCCCCTTCATAAACCCATGCTGACTCTGTCTGATCCTTCCACTGCTTTTGAAATGCTCCACTATAAAATCCTTGATAATGGATTCGAGAATTTTCCCCGCTGCTGAAGTTAGACTTACTGACCTAAAATTCCCTGTTTTTTTTTCTCTCTACCTCCCTTTATGAATGTTGGAATGACATTTGCCACCCTCCAATCTGCAAGGACTGTTCCAGAGTCTATTGAATCCTGGAAGATGACCACCAATGCACCCACTATTTCTGGAGCCACTTCCTTAAGTACTACAGGATATAGATTATCAGGCTTTGGGGATTGATCCATCTTCAATCCCGTCAATTTTCCCAACTCCATTTCTCTACTAAAATTGATCTCCATCAATTCCTCACTCTCGCTAAATCTTACAACCTCCAGTAATCCTGGTATCTGATTTGTGTCTTCTTTTGTGAAGTCAGAACCAAAGTATATATTTAATTGCTGAGCCACTTCTTTGTTCCCTATTTTACATTCCCCTATTTCTGTCTGTGGGATACCTACATTTGTCTTCACCAAACTCTTTCTCTTCACCTACCTATAGTAATTCTTCATGTCTGTTTTTATGTTTCCTGCAAGATTACGTTCATACTGTATTTCCCCTTTCTCAATGGTCCTTGGTCCTTCTTTGCTGAATTCTAAACTGTTCCTATCCTCTGACGTATTTTTCTTGAACAATCTGTTTGCTTCTTCCTATTAGATACTCTCTCTAATTTCCTTTGTAAGCCATAGATTGGCCCTCTTACTCATTTTGTTTTTGTGCCAGACTGGAATGAGCAGTTGTTGTAGTTCCCCTATGCATTCCCTGAATGTTTGCCATTGCGTATCCACTGTCATCCCTTTGAGTAGCTCTTCCCCAATCTATCAAGACCAATTTACACCTCATACCTTCATAATTTCCTTTAGTAAGATTCAGCACCCTAGTCTCAGAATCAACTATCTCACTTTCTATTTTGATAAAAAATTCAATCATGTGTGGTTGCTCATCCCCAAGGGGCTTCGCACAGCTAGATTGGCAATGATTCCCTTCTCATTACATAGTACCCAGTCTAAGATACCCTGCTGCCTAGTTGGTTCCTCTATAGATTGGTCAAGAAAACCATCCCATTAAACACTCCAGGAATCCCTCCTGTATGGCATTGTGACTAATGTGATTTGCCCAAACTATCTGCAGATTAAAATCACCCACGATCACCGATATTTCCTTATCACATGCATCTCAAATTTCCTGTTTAATGCCATTCCCAAAATCACCACTGCAGTTTGGGGGGTCTATATATGACACCCACTAATATTTTTTGCCCCTTTGGAATTTCTGAACAAGATCCATCCAGACTCTATATTGTCAGAGCTAATATCCTTTCTTGCTCCTGCATTGATTTTCTCCCATTCCAGCACTGTCACTCCACCACCTTTTCCTTCTTGCCTGACCTTCTGAAATACCGAATACCCTGGGACATTCAGTTCCCATCCCTGGTCACACTGTAGCCATGTCTCTGTAATCCCAATTGTATCGTACCCATTGACATCTATCAGTGCAATTAGTTCATCCACTTCATTGCAAATGGTCTGTGCATTAAGGTACAAAGCATTTGTGCTTGTCTTTTTAACATTGTTTGTCTCGCTGTTATTTTTCTCAATAACCCTGTCTGAACTTTGTCCTTAGTTTCCCTACCTATCACTTTTCCTATTCCCTTTCTGCCTTTTGCTTTTGTCCTTGCTCCCTCCTTCTCCAACTCCTTACATTGGGTCCCATCCACCTGACATGTTAGTTTAAACACTCCCAATGGCTCTAGCAAGCAGTCCCCCTCGAACATCAGTCCCAGTCCTGTCCAGATGTAACCTGAACAATTTGTACAGGTCCCACCTCCCCCAGAGCTGGTCTCAATGCACCAGGAACCTGAAACCCTCCCTCTGACACCATCTTTTCAGCCATGTATTCCTCCGTATGTCCTGTCGTTTCTCCTCTTGTCTTCACTTGAACACGGAGGGTACCCTGCTGAGGTCCTCCTTTCAATACGCTTTCTCAGCACGCCCTCTCTTCAGTGATGGATCCTGTCTTCCTCATTAATATTCTTTACAATTGTTGTGCTCACATTTCCATTTTAAATAATAATAAAAATAAAAGTGATTGATTGTTTCCTTCTGCTCGTTCACATGGTTCATTTGGTTGGGCCTCAGTGGAAGATTCACAAATGTTTCTTTGCTCAGATGAATATTGCTGTCAGGACCTGATAGTAGGGTTTCCATATTTGAAAAAGGGCTGGGGCAGTTTCAGACGGTTATCCCTGTTGTCTGCGATTTAGCTTTGTTGTCAGCTCACTCACAGCTCAAAACAGTAGATAAATTGTCACTCCTTTTTAACTGGGAGGCTTAGAATTGCACGATCATTATTTGCTGTTTGTATTTTGAGGAGGCCCGTTTTAAAATGCTGCTGCCTCTTATTCAATGTAAAGAACTTTGCCATGACAAGTCATAGGTCTGGAAGCAATTAATAACTTGTAGGTGCTGATGGTTTACTTTTCAAAGCCATGAAAGCAAGTTCTTGTGGACTGAGCTCACTGTGCTTTAGTTGGCGGGTGGTCTTACAGTGCAACAAATGCAATGTGATGTTTGTTTCAGCCTGCACCGGTAGGGAGCTTCCAAATTACCTTCACTGACTGCAGTGTTGATGGTGAAGCTCACTGTCACTCACTTGATGTTGTGCAGTATTGGAGCTGAATCATTAGCAGCAGTGACAAACATTGCTTACTAAAAACAAAACCCGCTGACCAAATCACAGATGTTTTGATCTCTGGTAGACATCTTCTGGAGTAGACATGACACACTGCCAACAGTTCTTTGTCTTTATTACTCTTATCTTTCTTTGATTCCTTCGTAAATTACGTTAACAAATTTCATCTCGGCAATGCAGATGTAAGTAGCTGTAGACAAATGAAGAATGTAGATTTATCGGATCATGCAGCACAGCAGCTAGGGAGTCTTTTCAAGGGCACTTAAGGATGAGAAATAAATGTTGAACTGTCTAGTGTTGTGCACCTCCACTGAATGTGTACATGAAAAATGTAGCCTATCATATGCATATGTAGTGCCTTGAAAAAGTATCCAATTAGTTCCATTCCCCTACTCCCAGGAAAGATTTCCTGTTCAAGCTGTTAAAGGATTCAAATGCTAGGTTTTAAAAAATAGTATTATTCAGGGAACTCAGGTTATACCTCAGCAACAAAACGAGTCGATAAATCTACCGATTCAAATTTTCAGGCATCCTGACAGTAAGTTCAAGAGAGAATTCCAGTTATTTGCAGTGTATTTTTTCCCTGCTGTCCTTTGGTTCATGTTTTGGCAGCTAGGGTCTGTAGCTGCTGCTTGATGATTAATGCTGTTAAATTTGCCTACCAGAAGAGGGACTTAGCAGCGTAAATATTAGGTTTCAAACAAATTTAATAAATTTCTGAAAAGCGGATATCCTGAGGCAATTCTCCCTCTAGCTCGAACTTCCAACGTACATGGATCTGAGGTGATCCAGGACTCTGCTGTCTGTTGATTTGCAGCAAACCTTGTTCTTTCATTACCTCAGTGCTTGCAATTCCGGCTGTGCTTTAAACTGTTTCAGTCCTAAGGAAAGAAATACCATCCCTAAGCCTCTCCAGCTGCCTCTCGTCCTTTAATGTGATTCTGACAATGAATTTGTTGTAGGTTGTCTGAGAACAACTGTGGTGAAGCCCCTTTTTAATATACATTTTGGTACATTAAAGGTGCTATATAATTTCAAGTTGTTGCTCGGACTTAAGACGCTAAGTAGTTTGTGCAAAGGTAGCTGATTCATCTTATGACTTAAATGCACTTATTCTTCCTCAGCATCTTTAGACAGGTGTGAAAATAAATTGACCAGATTTCCGATACAAGTGGCTTTTCAGTTCTTCCACTGCTGATAGCAGTTTTCAATGTAAAACTGGCAGCTTTCATAGGCTGAAATTTATCCAGTCAAATTGTCTTTAACTTCTCTTTTTCTGAGTTTAAATTGGGGGTGGTAATGTGAGGAGCAAACAACTGCACAATATAAAGGCACATTCTAAATGTGATGATCATTCTTTGACGAATACAATGGCTCCATGTTTCAAATTGAACCGTTCAACGATAGCAACAAAATGAATTACTTCATGAATCATGAACATAGCAACGTGGCACAATGTGCAATGATATTGCCACATCTATCTTCGTGTTGAGCTCCAAACTGCTTTTAATGACAACCTGCACAGAGTTTGAGTCCACTCAAAAAAAATGACTTCCAACAAACAACAGCAGGAGAGGAGGTAAATAGAACAAAGTGATCCATAAAGCGCTTTCATTTAAGCCCTGTGCCGAGTGCTCTACATAAAAAACACATCAGCTTATTGAATGCAACCTGTTGATTTTTTTTAAAATGCACTGTACCTTGACCGCAATGAATTATGATTTAGTTGCGAGCTGAATCTATTGAGAGGCAGTAAATTCTGGTTTTAATTTAACTGTAGCCCTGCCTTGTACAGAAATATTGTCAGTGAGGTTAAAAATTATCTGATGCACATTTGCCCTTCTTGCTTTCGTTTTTTTTGGCAACATTGTGTTCAGGGATCGGTTCTCAGTTTGTGGCATGACTTTGATCATAATGCACATAATTGAAAATTGAGAACGCTCATCAGAGGGTGTTTCAATCAGTTCAGTACATACAAAAGGGAGGTTACAGGGTGACAGGAGTTTGTCACCAAAATGCAGTTATATTCTCATTATTTCAAATCCTTCTGCCTGTACACCTGCCAATTTAAACAAGGCCTCTCACTGCTTTTGAAACCAAGATAACAGTTTCAGTTTGAATTCTCGGGGCTGGGAGACCAATCTCTATGGAGGAAATGCTGTTGGGTCTGTTACATTTTAACTATCTTGTCCTAGATTTCAATTGTTTAAAACTGAAATATTTGAAAGCTTTGTCATGAACAGTGGGAAGGAGTGAGAATTGAGGCTGCTGGGAAAGGCGTGATGCTAAATCCCACAGGCACCTTAAGGAAAGGAATCTGCTGTTTGTTAAGTGTCAATGAGCAGGTTTAGGTGCTTTCAGAGCCATAATAGGTGTGGGGAGAACAGGTCCAGAAGGAAATATCAGATTAGATGAACACTATGGATTTTTTTGGTGGGTCCTGTGAGGACTTGTTCCTTAACTTCCTTCATAAATTATTTTAAAGTTACATTTCTTTAATTACTTATGAGATGTAGGTGTCAATGGCTGGGCCAACATTTATTGTCCATCCCTTTTTGCCCTTGAGAAGGCTGTGGCAAGAGGACTTCAGTTCATGTGCTGTTGGTAGACCCACAGTGCTGTTAATGGGAAGTTCCTGGATTTTGACCCAATGATACTGAAGGAATGGTGGTATATTTCCTGTTTGGCTTTGAGGGTAACTTGCAGGACTTGGTTTTCCGACGTATCTGATGTGGTCATGGGTTTGGAAGGTGCTTTCGAAGGAGCTTTGGTGAATTTCTGTAGTACACCTTGTAGAAGGTACACCCTGCTGCTACTGAGCATTGGTGGTGGTGGTGGGAGTGGATGTTTGTGAGTGTGGTATCAATCAAGTGGACATGCTTTGTCCTGGCTGGGACCAAAGTTCTCGAGTGTTGTTTGAACTGTACTCATTCAGACTTCCCGACTTGTGCCTTGTAGATGGTGGATGGCCTCGGGTTGGGGGGTGTAGGGGGGTAGCGGTGGAGGGTGGGATCAGAAAGTGAGTTACTCACTGCAGTATTTCTCTAGCCAGTATATTTATATGTTGACTAAAGTTCAAGTTCTGACCAATAGTAACCCCTGCGATGTTGATAATGGAGGATTCAGAGACACAACACAACTGAATGTCAAGAGGTGATGTTCAGTTGTTGCTTATTGAAGATCGTCATTGCCTGACATTTGTGAAAGGGAATATTACTTGCCACGTTTGGTCACGTGAATTACTCTCACATGAGAATGCACATCGATCAATACAGATCCATGACTGAGTTGGCAAACACCTACCCCACCCTCTGATGTGAGAAACCAACAGGTCACAATAACCGTATTAAGTCTTAATCTTTCGCCAGAGTGATGTCCACCGTTCTCTCTTGAAGATCCCTTTTACTTTTGGATTAGGATTGCATTGTCATGTGTATTCAAGTACAGGCTCCAAGAATATAGTGAAAAGTGTACAATGTCGCCACACACAGCACCATCTTTGATATAAAACACCTAGGTACAAAATCTTAGTTATAGGAGTAGAAAAATAAAGAAATAAGTTAAAGTGGTCAACACGCCTGTCTTCTTAGTAAATAAGTAGAAAAATAAAGAAACAAACATCACAGTTCTTTCTAAAGCCGTGGGCCTACAGTTGCTCCAAGCTGGGCTTTCCTCGAGAGTGCTCACTCTCTCCCGTGCTGGGCTAGGACCCACCACTGCTGATCTCTGTTAGGTATACCAGGCTTCACTGCCACTCTCAAGGCTTCAGCCCTGCTTCCCTGCTGTTGCCATGTTTTGCCGCACTGCTGCCGTCTATGCTTATGCTGGGCCCTAGCTGCTGCCATGCTTCATTGCCATGTTATCTGTCTCACTGCAGAGACCAACTGTGGTACCACGGCAGACTGACATCAATGAAGTCATAATGCCGTCAACCATGACCAGCTGCTTGGCTGTTCATCAAAGTCCCCCAGCCACTGCCTCCATGCCTGAGCTGTAAAGAATAAAAAAAACTAAAGCAAAAAAGAGAAAGAGTGAGAGAAGATGAAAGAAGAAGATAGAAAGGTGGTTAGAGTGGATGTGTTCTGGTGAGGAAGCTTTGAAACATTGGGGTCCTGGGACAACTTCAGAAGCCTTCCAATGATTGGAGAGGCCAGACATTTGCTTACTTCCTAGAAATTTACTGAAATTTACTGTTTTCTTCAAAGACTGCATTCCATCTCTAAATTCCTGGCAAACCTCCCGCTTCTGGAATTCCCCAGAGCTTTCCTCAACCTCACTTATAAAGTCAGTGCACAGTCACTTTGCTGCCTGTACCTCTTCCTTGGCTCCTCTACTGGTAGCCCCCAATGACCTCTGCTGCTCAGTGCCACCACCCTCGTCTTCTGGCTTCCTGGTTATCTTTCTCTCTTTGAACTGAGTCAACCACAAAAACCACAATCACCAGCCCCAGAAATAGGCTTGATTTGAAAAAAACAAGAGGAGACCCAAGAGTGCAAGGTAACTGGGGAGCCAAATGAATTATGTGTCGAGGTTATGAGGGCATATCCCTATGATGCATACAAAGGACACTGGAATGTCGGGTCTGCCATTATATGGTGTTCCAAATGGCTAGAAGGCAGCCCAACAGGAGGGCAACTGGCATCCACTCCAATTGTCTGTCTCAGCCACTAGAGGCACTGAAGACTTCAGGGTACAGTGTGAAATATGCATCCTGCAGGTGTCAGTGTGCAGTTTCTACATATGCAGTTTGGTCACTGTCTTCATGGAGGAGATCATGCTCTAGAATCTGAACAATCTAATGGATTTGAGCTGTATGGACTTCTCCATTCCCAGTTCATGACCTGCTCTGCCTCGGGGAAATTTGACTCACAGCTAGCCTGGGTAGAGCCTGTTTTCCTGTGACTCTTGAAGCCTTACATTTTTACCCTAATGAACAGGACTGGGTCAATTCTAAGCAGAACTGACCACAGTTGCCTCTGCCACCACCTCCTGCATCCTGTGCCCCCCTATCTAACCTCAAATGGATCCACAAGGAAACAGTTTCTGTGCTGGTGTCTGGTGTACATGTAAGGTATGATGGTGCTTCTTTGGTCCCTTGCTGGTCATCTTGATTCCTTATGAAGAGGGAGTTGGTCACGTGGAGGGCTTGTCTGTAGGAGATGCAAGGTCATGACAGCTAACCTTGGAAAACACAAACCTCTGCAGTGCTGAGGTGGCCAAGGCAACTTTGCATTCAAATCCTGTTGGAAATGATGGAATTCCAGTTTAACCCCTTTACGAGCGCATTCCTTTTTGTAATTACCATCACCACTGGGAGATATTCTCCAAAACTGACCTCCTCCTGCACTACAATTTGGACCCTTTCTGTTGCTTGATATTTTACTGATGTGCTGATTGGATACCCTCCCTGGCTGTGTGCAGTTTCTCACGTAAGAGTACGTGTCTTTCAAAAGCACAAACAGGACAATAAAGCACTGCTGCCCTTGATGACCAATGCCATGTGCTCTGTTTCATGAGAAGATGCCGGTTTTAATCCTGGCTGGTTCACAGCAGGAGTTTGCCTCAGACCCATTCTGTGAAATGAGTAAGTCGCCTCAGTGTGCACTCTTCCCATGTCCTGGAGTAGGTTGAACTCTGAGGCTGTTCAGCTCATGTGTCTCTTAGAGGATGCCCAATCAGACTCGTGTTTCAAGGCTTGGGGTGGTAATACTCACCTTGGCAGGACATATTAGGTCATTCTATCACTGGACCCAGTCTCAGCCACTGACAATTGCAGCAGTTCTCAGCCAGTCCTTGCGTATCCTACCTGGTCTGTGTGGGTTCCCCTTCTCCTGCCACCTCCTCTCCAATATGACTCCCCTTAAGACCTCCAGGTTGATCTCCAAAAGATCCTTTGGATTCCTAGATTTCAAATGTCACTGAGATGAATAATCAGACCTGATATTCATAGCTCTCCTTCACTGTCCGTTTTTAGCACCTCAAAATCAGTTATGTTGACTTTTCACCAGATCTTGCTGAGTTTGCTCATCTTTGTCTCCATGAAACTTATGATATATGTATTTGTTTCCACTGGAGGAGGATTCAGAATCTGAAATGTTTCTGACTCCCATTGTATTGGTAGACTGCTGCTGTCGTAAACTCGAGTTTTCAGCCTTGCTTCATGGCCTGAATAACCGATTAATTACGCCGCATTAACAAGACTGAATGTTTGTTTTGGAAGTAGATGTGATCTGAGCTTTCTGTTCATCGATTGATCCATCTGTTTCATTGCCCATATACATTAACATGACGCAGGATCTTGGAAGGCATGTTATAGTTAGAAACAGTCAAAAGCACTATCACAATAATGAGAGTGTTGTGGATGTTTCTCCTATACCAGGTAGACTGGCATGAGCATGAAACCCGTCATCTCCCTCATTTTTCTCTCCCTCTGACAATTTGAACCTGAGCTTTGTCAAGTTCATTTAAGAAGCTGCTCTTGTATCTTCTTTCTGTCTTGGTGACATTGTCTTGTCCGAATAGTCACACCAAAATGACTTGAGTATTACTTTAAGTCAGGTGACTACAAGGTCAAGTCCAACTACACAGGCAAGAGTTCAGAATTTAGGCTGGCATGCTAATGGAGTACTAAGAGGGAGTACTGCCTTGTCAGAGGTGCTGTTTTTAGATGAGGTGTTAAACTGAGGAATCTCAAGTAGACGTAAGCCCATCCCACTGCACTATTCGAATAGAAACCTGGGAGCTCTGCCTGGTGCCCTGCTGATTATTTATCCTTTGACCAAAATTTTCTTTAAAAGAAAAAGATTGTTTGGCCATTATCAGATTGCTGTTTGTGAGAGTGTGCTGTTAGCAGCTGACAGCCAGGTTTCCTGCATTGTAAAGGTAGGTAAAAGTAAAGAAAAAGTAAACTCACCATAGTCCCAGAGGACTATAGGTCTGCTGTCTCGAGAGAGAGAGAGAGAGAGAGAGAGAGAGAGAGAAGAAAGAATAGAGCACCAACTGGTCATGCTGAGTATACCTCATAAGGTATAAAGTGCTTTAGAACATGAACAGAAACGGAAGTTTCTGGAAAAGCTCAGCAGGCTTGGCAGCATCTGTGAAGAATAAAAAAAAATCAGAGTTTATGTTTCAGGTCCGGTGGCCCTTCTTCAGAAGAGATCTGAGGAAAGGCCACCAGACCCAAAATGTTAGCTCTGATTTTTTTTTCTTCATAGATGCTTCCAGACCTGCTGAGCTTTTCCAGCAACTTCTGTTTTTGTTCCTGATTTATGGCATCCACAGTTCGTTTGGTTTTTGCTTTAGAATACCATCAGTTTGTGAAACAGAAGCAGAAATTTTTGGAGAAACTCAGCAGGTCTGGCAACATTTGAGAAGAGAAAGCAGAGTTAACATTTCGAGTTCAGTGGCTCTTCTCCAGAACAGACAGTAGACAGGAAAAGGTGGTATTTATGCTGACAACAGGGATTGGGAGGGAAAGGAGTAAGCAGGTTTGTGGAGACTGAGCCCAGAGAGAAGAAGAAAGAATGAGAGACTGACAAAGGGTTGGTTGACAGTAAGCCAGGGAATGAGAAAATGCTGATCATGGGGACTGTGAGATCTGGCTGTGCTAAAATCAGCCTGTGTCATGACGTGGCTTAGTGTAGCTGGACAGGTAAAGGACATGGAAGAAGGCTCTAAAATTACTGAGCTTGTGACAAGCCAAATGCAACCTGGGTTTCTCAATTTAAAAGGTATTGAAGTGGAGTTTAATTGAATTATGTCTGAAAACCATTTCATTACAGAGTACTTGCCCTCTAATTTTCTTCCCTTTATTTAATTTCATTCATTGAAACTGGGTGTTGCTGGTTAAGTCAACATTTCTTGCCCATCCCTAATTGTTTGTGAGAGTCCTGCCAATCCTGATAACGTTGAGTCATGTTGAGGTACGATGAAGTGTGAAAGTTGTCGGTGTCTGTCCATTTGAGAGGGATTTATTTGTCTTACTCATTTTCATGTGTGCACTTGTAGCAATGCTCACTGGTTAGTGCTTAAGACTGACACCTAATATTTCACTTGGATAACCTGAGTAAACCAAGATTAATTGTAATACCTTTGCTGTGTCCCAATAGGATTGACTAATTTATTGTAGATCGCCTTTCTTGTGATCTGTGTGGCTCATTGGATAAGCCAATGATCTAGGAGTGATTCCACATTTTTTTTGTTTCAGGTGATTTAACATGTCTGTTGAAATTGACTTATAATAGGCAGAGGCTCAAGAGGTTGGTAATGTTTTGACAGAAGTGTAAAAGGTTAGTGGCTGGTGACTTTGTGGAGGTTTATAAAATCATGAGGTGATAGATAAGATGAATGGGAGATGTCTTTTTCCTGGGGTGGGGTATTTCAAGACTAGAGGGCATATTTTTAAAGTGAGAGGTAAAACAATTTAAAAACGACACAAGTTTTTTTTAAACAGAGTGGTTGTGTGTGGAATGAGCTTCCAGAGAAAGTGATGGATTATAGGTACAGTTAAATGTTCAATAGGATATTTAGGTAAACACGTGAAGAGGAAATTTTTGGAGGGATATGGGCTCAGTGTGGGCAGATGAGGCTAGTTAAGTTTGGTATTTATAGTTGGCATAGACTGGTTGGACTGAAGAATCTGTTTCTCTAATGTTTTACTCTGATTTCAGGGGAAAAATAAACAGTGTTTTAAGTCAAGTGTTTATTTTAGGATTGGATATGTTCAGAATGCAGTGTGAACATTCCATTTAAAATGGGCCTCCTCTTACAAGATGACTTTGTTGTTTTGCGTAGCCAGTATGCAATATTGTTTACTGTTACCAAAATGGTTGCTTATGTGTATGGTGTCACATAATCCTGATTCTGAATGACACAGTTCCAGGTGCTGGTGAAGTGAGGCTGATCTGTCTGTACTAATAAGCAATAATTTCTTCCTAATCCATCTTCTGTATGTTGAATAGAGTAAAATGACATGGTGCAATATTTTACCATAAGACTTTAGAGCCAAAGTGTGCTGTGTGACACAGGCTAGTATTCACATGACTGATTTATCAATTGATTAATAAAATTAAGAATGTTAAGGCAGTAGTTTAGAAGTTTGCAACACCTTTTGGCTGTTGATTGTTAGAACTGCTTACGATGTTTTTGTTTCAGTGCGATGAAGAAAGACCTGACTGTAGAGGCTATTGTAATCCTGATATTGACTGAGTTGGTGAAACATCTGTGACTCCATACCTTGTGGTTGAAATTTGTTTTTTCAATAATTTTGAGTGAATTATTGGTTTTGATCTCATACTTTGACCAGTAGCAAACAATGACATTTATTTTCAGCCTCACTTGCTGCTTGGCCTTGAGTTGAATTTCTAATTGCATTTCCTAATCAACACAGATTGCCTACTTCCATCTTCCTATCATTACATGCTTCCATTTCTGCATTAGCTGGGGCCTTTCTTCCTGCTTTTGATCACCTGGCTAACTTTTCCCTCCTTCCACAAACTTCACCTCATTTAATACTCTGTTGCTAATGCCCTTATCTCTACCAGTTCTGCATCTTTTAAGATCTCCTTGTGCTCACTGACCTGTGTTGGCTCCAAGTTGATTAATACCTAACTTTTAAATCCCTGGCTTTGTAAAAATCGCTGCCTAACCCAGGGACTTCCTGTTGCGCGAATTCTCTGAAAGAGTAGAGTGCTGTTACAACTTTGGCTTCTCCTACAACCTCCACTAGGTTTGCCGTACTCTGGCCTTCAGCCATCTGGAATTTGCTTTGTAATCCTCCACATCTCTCTATCACTTTGTTTCCTTTCCGGTCACAATTAAAACTGAGCCATTTTGGCCAACTATGAGTCGCCCATCTTGCCTATTTTAAACGCTCCTTGAAGTGTGGTAGCATTGGCACGATGACTGGGAGGAACTTGCTACCAGTTGTTCAAAGCGGTGGCAATTTACCCATCAAGTTGCATCATGCATAAATTCTAGCTCCTTAATGGTGAAACAGAGCAGGGACAGAGAAGGAAGCAAAGGATCTTCACTTTGGATCCGTCTGTCATGGAATTTCCTGCTACATGTGACCAAAAATGTATTGCCTCAGGCCTTTAGGCCAATTCTCAGCCAGAGTCCCATGACCCTGAGGAGATGACATTTTTGGATTTAGGGACATCTGCCATTGATCTCCCAATCTGGATCAGTGATAGTTCGCTTGTTATGAAAATAAATATCATTTCTGTTGCAATGTGGAAGGACTCCTTGTGAAGATCTTTGGTTTTTTTTGGTTGGAAATTAAAACGTCTGCAAGTAAGCGCATAATCATTCCTTGTTCCATTAATCTTAAAGGGATCAAGAAGTATGGGGAGAAAGCAGGAATAGGATACTGAGTTGGGTAATCAATCATGATTCAATTGAATGGTGTAGCAGTCTTGAAGGGCTGAAAGCCCTACTCCTGCGTCTGTTTTCCACGTTTCCGTCAGGTACTGAAGAGTTTCTAAAGCATTCACGTGGAGCTCTTGAGCCATAAACTGTGTTTGATGCAAAGTGTCCTCTTGACAAAGGAATTGAAGTGAGAGTGACTGGGATCTTGTGGGATCATTGAGGCAAACTGTCACTAAAATAACCAATAATGTTGGTTAATGAGACAAATGGCATTTTGGTGGCTTGTTTGATTTAACAGCCATTCCTCACAGTGACTAGCTGATCAGGTGCAGTCATGTTGATGAGGAATTTGAGCACTACTGAAAGGCACATTCAGTTTTCACTGTTCACTTGTTACTGGAAATTTGATGGAAACTTTGGCAACATGCAAGAAGACTTTCTGATATGGGTTATCAATATTTTACCAATACTTTGTCAACTTTTATTCTGAAACTTTTCAAAAGACTTCATCTGAAAATAGTAAGTGCTACATCATTCAAACCTATTAGACTTACTTTAAATGTAATAAAGAGAAAGGGAGCGGTTGGTCATGGAAACCCTACCCTGTGACCCTTGTGGCCGTCACGTAGAAAAGGAAAATGATCTGAGGCCAGGCCATAACAGTATGACCTGCAGACGAGAGGGATAGGAAGGTATGTGAACTGTTCTGTCCCTCGATCCCTGAGCCATTCTTTTCACGTGAAATTTAGAGTCTGCAGCACTCCACTTGCAGTGGAAATAGGTGCACAGAGCCTACGCGTATACTACTGAGAATTGCTGGCAAACAAAGTGTATGTTTAAACCTTCAAATGCCATGTCTGAGTGCTTGTAGGCTGATTCAAATTGTGTCAAGCAGCACTCAAAGCCCAGATTAACACAATGATGTATTTGCAAAAAGAAAATTGGCTTTTTTTTGTTATCCTTTCTCCAAAATAAACCCAAAATGATGTGACTTCATATCTCAAAAACAAGCAATTCTGCAGTCTTAGTGAGTTGCATTTAATTTCAGTTTGCTTGCTAATTAGAAGCTGGCTGGAAATATCAGATCAATGAGTACCAAGGTACCTTTACATCAGAGTATATAGGGAGTTTCTCCCTATTAATGTATAGTCTGTGTTTGTCCAAAGTTGACTGATCCCAAACAGAGGAGCAGCTAGAGTTAATAACTTCTATGTCAGTGATCATGGACAAAATCTGTGTGCATTGGTGTCTGGTGGAAATGAACATGTGTGGAAAACTTCAGGCTCAGCTGTCCAAGTACCACTGTTTAAATTGAAAATGTCTAGGCTCACAAAGAATGGGTGAGATAAATGAGAGACCATTTAATATCTTGTGAAAGAAATAAAATATTATTCACAATAGGGAGGCTATAAAGAAAAGAAATACATGAAAATTATATGCACATGAATGATGTACCTTACTAAATGCTATTGTTTTTCTGTGAAGTCTCTGCACCATTGTGGCCCCTTTCTTTGCTTTGGCTCTCATTATGCAAAGCTACACATTCAGATATCGTGCTGTAAAGCCAGTGGTAATAAGATCTGCAGGAACATTGGATATTGAAACATTGCTAAGCAAAATGAAACTGGATCAATTGTTAATTACAAAAAAAACCTGACCACATATGTTTGGCAGCCATAAAATAATTTGGGACTAAATTAAAAGTAGTAATCCATGCTAAATTTGTTTTCAGGTACTGTCATATCCCTCTGCATGTGCTCATAGGAGGAAACTGACCAGCCCCTGGACAACAAAGGACCTGAGAATTCATATTGTGATCAAACAGTGCAGCTGCTGGGGAATATATTGTTTGCACATGTTCCCTTTCTGCTGCTGTTTATGGACAATTGGATATTGTTTGGTCACCAAATGCACATTATTTCCTGAAATGCAAACTTGTTTCCAGGATCTACAATTACTTGCTATGTCAGTCATGGCCTTTGCACCTACTGTTAGCTTTGGGAATGAAATGAGCATTGTTGCAATTATTGAGCACATGCCTTATGACTTAAAAGATTGCATCTGCACCATGACTGACAGCAAGTCCCTGTGCAGAGACTGTTGTGCTGAGCTGAAATTTGAAATATTTAAGTGTGAATGTAAACACTCTAGAAGAACAAGAATTTGCCTTCCATGTTCTGTTTTACGCCACAAATGCATTTAGCTAGTTTCACTCTTGAGCTAACATTTATGAATATTCCTCCTTGCCATATCCCAGATACTAGGCATCAAATACATAATTGGAACATAGAACATGGAACAATACAGTGCTGAACAGGCCCTTTGGCCCCCGATGTTGCATCGACCTGTGAACTAATCTAAGCCCATCCCCCTACACTATCTCATCATCATCTATATAATTCAAGAAGGAAACAGCCTTGGTCAATTAAAACAGTGCAGAGCAGTCCTGTGAATGCAAAAGGAAGGGAAAAGCTTGAAATTATACACTGTTGATTGAACACAGCTTCATGAAGTGCTTTTACACCGAAGTGCCCCGAGTATCTGATTGCTGGCATGAACCAATATAAATTTACCCCTCTTCTGAGGAAGGGTCACAGGACCTGAAACATTAAATGATTTCTGTTTCTTCACAGATGCTGCCAGATCTGCTGAGCTTTTCCAGCAACTTGTTTTTGTTTCTGATTTACAGCTTCTGCATCTCTTTTTGTTGTTTTTTTGATTATATAAACTTACCCCTGTTTGATTAGCTGGAAACAGTAGAAAACCCACTTTTTTTCAATCTCCTGATGTGCATCCAGTACTACTGTTTCATGTAATGATCTTTTGATACTCTAAACGGACTCAAAGCCTTTGTGTCCTGACCTAAAATTGCATTATTCTGCCAGCCAGGTGCAGCTTTATGTGGTGAAGTGGAACGTGATGCACTTTGACAGCACTAAACTAGGTACTAGCAGATACACCAAATGGAAAATTGCTGATGTCTGCAGAAGAAGGGAGACCTATAAATGCAAATGGATAATTTCCAGATTGAATGAAGGGAGTTAAAGTAGTTCAGTTTTTAACCCGTACATTACCTCAGTCAGTAGCCTTGTTTTGTGTGAATTCTGTCCCCACTAGGACAGACGGAGTGCTGGAGTCTTTGTGCTCTCCAAGCCTCTGAAAATGACGGCCAACAACATTTCGGCAGCCATGTATCTAATAGCCTATGTCTATCTCAACCTCAGCCACGTAGACTAAACCATATGGAAGTCACAGAAAGACTCAGGCTTTGTAGTTGAACAAAAGTACCACATACACATCTGATAAGGTATCCTTTTGTTGTGTCAGTTCTTCATTTATAGCACATGCAGCAATTTCAAACCACAGTGAGAGGGTAAACTGTGGTGACTGATTCAGTCATCAGTGGCTCAGCTGCAGTGAAAATCTAGAGTAAAAAGGTATCTTTTAAATCCACCAATGTAAACCCATGCAGCTTTTGTTTAACATTTCAGTTTTAAATTCGCTAATTTATATAGCACTCTTTTTGCAGTGGCATCAATTTAGATTGTTGAAAGCTTGGAGTGGAACTTGAACATAACATTCTGAATTTGAGATGGATTGCTGCAAGCTTATAAGATATGAAGAAACAGCCTCTGTGTTACAAAGTCACATTGAGAACTGTGCTAATCTGTGCATGTCAGTGAATCTTTGTTTCACAGGGCATGAGCTGATACTAAAGGTAGGTGGTATATTGATGCTGGTTGTAGCTGATGTCAAGATCTTCTCACTTAATTAAGCTTTAATTGATTCTATTTCCAACATTGTTTCTGTTCAGATATTACATGTTCTAGTAAATCTGTTTCAACTAAAATTGCTGTAACCCCTATCTTAATTCTTTTGGTGCTGGTTTTAAATTTCTGCAGGCTCCATTTTTGAACTACCAGTGGTAGTAATGGGACAAGCATTATCATCACTGATAGAAGCTCTGCTTTTGGACACTGGCTAAAAACAAACAAAACAAAATTGTAACTTGGCCTCCTCCAATTTTTCTGGCTAATCTTCCCCGAACAGGGAATTGGTCGTCGGCACTTGAAATGTCTCAAGCAGTTCCCACTGAGTTGTTGCATTGAGACTTCTCCTGGGTTCTGATGCACTTGTGGCAGGTTGGAGGATGGATGTGTACACGTGATCTCATCTCCGGAGAGCAGAAGACCTGGACCAGTGTTTCCTTATTCACCCCATAAAATCCCTCAAGGGCTGACGCACATTTGGAGAGAGTACCTCAAAAGGTGCTTTGGCCTTGGAGGTATGTGTGAGGCAGGGTGTGCACTGCAGGGAGTCAAACTTGTCATGAAATGTGTGATATTAAAGGGAAATCATGCTGTCCCATTTAAGCCAGTATCCTCAGAAGAGAGGTTTGTAGAAGATCACACATTCTCAAGTCAAGCAGGAGGAAGTGTTAAAGATAGAAAATCCCAGAAGTGACTGCAATCCTTACATTTATCCTTTGAATCCCAGATTTAAATCATGAGGTAATGGGAACTGCAGATGCTGGAGAATCCAAGATACTAAAGTGTGAAGCTGGATGAACACAGCAGGCCAAGCAGCATCTCAGGAGCTCCTGAGATGCTGCTTGGCCTGCTGTGTTCATCCAGCTTCACACTTTAAATCATGAGGACAAGCTACAGACCGTTAAAGGTTTACGGGATGGTTTAACTTAGATGTTAAATGCAATGAGGCAGATAAAGAGCTTCAGTAGTGTCAGGTGGAGAAATCCAGAGAAGATCACAACAAAATTAAAGTTAGGTGCTTTAGGAGTGAAGTGAGAAGAAACACTTTCATAAATGTTAATGGAAAAATTTGGAATTCCCTTGCCCACTGCCTTGGATTTGTTTGTTCCATTAGGTTTTCATGATTGGGATCAATCAACTTTTGTTTGATTATACTTATCAAATGATAAGCCAAAGACAGGTTAATATACGGACCAGTCATAACTAAATGGCAATGTATACTCAAGAGGCTGCCATCTGACTCTATAGCTGATCATTTAAACTACACACAACTTGATCAAATAAATTGATCTGTTCCGTTGTTATTTTTCATAAGTAAGACAGTTCCATGGAGATGGATGTTAATAACATGAAGGTATTTGAGGAGAAAACAAATTTTGTAGAAAAGTGACTTGCAAAACCATAAATCTGGCCGTACCACAGCTGCTTCCTATTGTAATGAAGATCACTTCCTATCAAAAAGGATCTGCAACACACAGCTGTTTGAAGCAACCAATTTTCTTTAGAAGTTTAGTGTTGGTTATTCCAGTTTTAAGAATACTTCAAGTATCTAGAGTGCATTTCAGTGAGTTAGTTCACCATTGTGGCATAGGAGATAGATGATTTGGCTATGCCGTTGTCATTCCTCTAAATTATGATGCAGGATCTTTTTTATCTTTTTCCTCTTCAAATACTGGCTGAGCTGTTGTACAGTTCTGTTGCCATGTCTTACCTTCACTGTGCTGCATTGTGTCCTTTTTATGTTGTACTTCTTCAAAGCCCTATTTATTGCTTCAGATATTTGTCCTCCTGCCTGCTCTGCCATGTCCTGAACTAAAGACTAATTTTAAAAAAATGCAACCCATAGCTGCAATGATTCTAGGTCCCTGGGACAGACATTCATTTCGCGAAAATCTCTCTTCACCACTGCTTGTGCTTTGTTGAAGTGTGAGAAGTGGACAGGTAGCCAGATAAATGGCTACGCCAGTTCAACCCCAAGTGACTGTCTTGGAATAACAAGAGCACAACCTTGTGGAGCTGCTTATACTGAAGACGGTGGGAGCAGTTAGTCATGGTGATCAGTGCAAGGCATCAAACCCGGAGAACTTGAATGTAACGCTACAAAACAACTCAGTAATTGCTCTGATGAAGTGTCTAGGCCCGAAACGTCAGCTTTTGTGCTCCCGAGATGCTGCTTGGCCTGCTGTGTTCATCCAGCCTCACATTTTATTATCTTGGATTCTCCAGCATCTGCAGTTCCCATTATCTCAGTAATTGCACACAATTGGTCAAGGCCAGTGTATCTTCAGATGCCATACTCTAACACACCGACAAGAGTAAATCATTTAAACCCTTGAGCCTGTGCTGTCATTCAGTGAGCTTAGACTGATCTGCAATTTGATCCCACGTCCCTGTAGCAAACACAGAAAATGCCAGAGACAGGCAGCATCTGTGGACAGAAACTGTTTTGAGTCCAGTATGACTGATCTTCAGAACTCCCCTCCATGGGTGCTGTTGCCCCACGTTCCTTAATACCTTCAGCCATCAAAAACCTTTTAGTCTTGCCTTTAAAATTCACAATTGATCGAGTGTTTGTGAAAGTGAGTTCCAGATTTCTGTCACTGTGTGCATGTGTAAATGTTCCCATCTGGAAAACTGTGCTTCCAGTATTTACACTGTGCCCGCTCCTGAATCCTGTCATGAACTGAAAGAGTTTCACCCAATTTACTTTCAGTCAGGAATTTTATCGCGCATGCATTTGGTTCACTTAGTTCTCACATGAGCTTCAAAGCTGTAGCTTGTATGTACTGTCAGCTGTTCAACCTTAGGAGCCATTCCATTCAAACTATTTGCGTGATACCTCACTGGTGTGTCTCCCTCCTCCTTTATGACATTGTGGCATGTGACCAAAAGCAGCCATCAGTTAACCCAGGAATTTCGGCATTTGCCCGTGAACAAAATGTTAATGACTATTTATTGGGAAGGCAAAGGGCTGGATTTTTGCAGGAACAGGTTGACTTTGGGAGCCTTTAAAAATGTCAGTGGCATTTTTGTGAGTGTGAGAGGCATTACCTCCCATATGCGCAGGCACCAACCTGTCCTCTTGTACTGTGTGAAGTCTGAAAAGCCCCTGAAATTCTGTGGTTTTGCGTCAACCTCTCAAAGTCACATGGACATTCAGTGGAATCCTGAGCCTTAGACTGGGTCCTGCCACCTTTTTAGAAATTGTGTTTAAAAGGTCTTACCTCTGATTGCTCTTCCGCGACTTCCTAGCCCACTCATGTAATAAGCACTATGTATAGAATCAATGAGTAATAGAACAGAGGCAACTCTTGTAATGCTCAGGGCAGCGGGAGGATAACCAGTCATGAATATGCATTTTAAAATAGCTCTTTAAGCTTAAGCATCGAACACTGGCATTCATATTTGTAGTAGAAACTTTCTCCTGCTTCACACCTCTTTCTTTCCTAAATGCAACATACAATGGGGGATAAAGAAACAAGAAAAAGAAACAATGACTTGTTTTCGTCTCATTATTACAACTGTGTGAGGAAGCATGACTTGTCTTCTCTTGTCATAAACTCCTTAATTCTTGAGACAGATTTTAAAAAACTCCTTCCTCAGGTGCCGCTACATAATTCAACGAAGACATAATTCACCTAGATGAAATGAAAGAGCGGATTCTGATTTTTTTTGTGAAAGGGGGATTTTATTATTTCCTGAGCCTGACAGAAATAATAAAATACAACATTAAACACACACAAACATTGGTATAATGATCACAAAGGGGAGCATGTGTAGTGCAAAAAAGATCAAAGGTATATGGTGTAATAAGTCTTAGAGTCTTTGAGGTGTGAAATTTTAATGAGTCCATGGTAGTTTAATTCATCATTCCTCAGCAGTAATGAGATGTGTAGTTATTTTAAAGTTCTCCGTGAATAGATGTTTTTATATTTTTTGTAATACACTCATGGGATGTAAACATCTTTGGCTAGGCAGCTTTTATTGCCCATCGTAATTGCCAAGAGGGCAGTGAAGAGTCAACTATATTCTCCCCGTGTCTGTGTGGGTTTCCTCTGGGAACTCTGGCTTCCTCCCGCAGTCCAAAAATGTGCAGTTTAGGTGGATTGGCCATGCTAAATTTCAGGGATATGTAGCTGAGGTGGGTTATGGTGGGATGTTCCAAAGGTTGGTGTGGACTAGTTAGGCTGAAGGACCTATTTGCACACTGTAGGGATTCTATGTCTATGTGGCATTGCTGTGGGTCTGGAGTTGCATGTAGACCAGACCAGGTAAAGATGATAGATTTTGCTCCCTAAAGGATATTTGTGAACAAGATGGGGTTTTTCCCAACAATTGGCAATGATTTCATGGTCAACACGGGACTCTTGATTTCAGATTGATTTTTGAATTCACATTTTGAACCTGGGTCCCCAGAACTTCACCGAGTTTCTGATTAATAACTAAACAATAATACCATTAGGCTGTTGCCTCCTTTGCTTTAACATCAGTCATAATCATTATTATTGAGAGACTGAGAGAAGCAGTCTTCCGATTCTACTGTTACCAATTGATCTACCTTCTTGTTCGCTACATGGAAGTTGTTTGCTAAAACTCAATTTGTTTGTGTACCTTCAGAGTTTTTTTTCTTAAAAAGTGGATAGGAGCATCACTGGTAGACTGGCCTTTAGTGCCCGTCCCTAGTTGCCCTTGAGAAGATAGTGGTGAGCTGCCTTCTTGAACCACTGCAGTCCATGCCCTGTCAGAGAAAATTCCAGGATTTTGACTCAGTGGCAGTGAAGGAAAAGTGATAGGTTTCCAATTCAGGATGGTGAGTGGCTTGGAAGGGAACTTCCCATGTGTCTGCTGCCTTTGTCCTTCCAGATGGAAATGGTTGTGGATTTGGAAAGTGATGTTTAAGAATCTTTGAATGTCTAGAGTGGATCTTGTAGATTATACACACTGCTGCTGCTGAGTGTCAGTGGTGGAAGGAGTGGATGCTTGTGGAAGTGGTGCTCTTCAGTCCACCTCCCCCTCTCTCCCTATTTATTTCAGAATCCTCTCCCCATCCCTCTTTTCTGATGAAGGGTCTAGGCGCAAAACGTCAGCTTTTGTGCTCCTGAGATGCTGCTTGGCCTGCTGTGTTCATCCAGCCCCACACTTTGTTAGTTTGGATTCTCCAGAATCTACAGTTCCCATTATCTCTCTCCAATCAGTGGGGCTGTTTTGTCCTGGATGGTGTCAAGCTTGCTGAGTGATATTGCAGCTGCACTCATCCAGGCACATGGGGAATATTCCATCACACTCCTGACTTGTGCCTTGCAGGTGGTGGACAGGCTTTGACAAGTCAGGACGTGGGTTATTGCCACAGTATTCCTAACCTTTGACCTACTTTTTATAGCCATTGAGTTTAGGTGGCAAGTTCAATTGAGTTTCTAGTCAATGATCATGCTAAGATGTTGACAGTGGGGGATTTCAGTGATGGTAACATCGTTGAATATCAAAGGCACTGGTTAATTCCTGTCTTTATTAGAGATGGTCAATGCATGGCATTTGTGGCGTGAATGTTAGTTGCCACTTGTCAGTCTAATATTGCTCAGACCTTTGCACATGATCATGCACTGTTTTCACTAATTGAGGAATTGCGAATTGTGTTGAACAATGTGCAATTATCAGCAAACAGTCTCACTTCTGACCTTCGGTGATGGAGGGAAGGTCATTGAAACAACGGAAGATGGCTGGGCGTAGGCCACTATCCTGAGGAACTCCTGCAGAGATATACTGGAGCTGAGATGACAAACTCTCGACAATCACAACCATCTCCCTCTGTGCCAGGTATGACTCTAGCCGACAAATAGTGTGCCTTCTGGTACCTGTCAATTCCAATTTTGTTAGGGTTCCTTGATGTCACACTTAGTCAAGTGTGGCCTTGATGTCAAGAGCTGTCACACTCATCTCACCTCTGGAATGATGCTTTTTTGTCTGTATTTGAGTCACACTATAATGAGGTCCAGAGTTGAGTGGCCAAGCAGAACCCAAACTGGGTGATGCTGAGCAGGTGCTCCTTGACAGCACATATGCTGACACTTTCTATCACTTTACTGATTGAGTGTGGATTAATCGGGTGATAATTGACCAGTTTGGATTTGTCTCGCTTTGTACACAGGACGTACCTGGGCAGTGTTCCCACATGGTCAGGTAGATGCCAGCATTGTAACTGTACTGGAAGAGCTTGGACAGGAAAGCAGCAAGTTTTGGAGTACACGTGGGTGGCATGGTGATTCAGTGATTAATGCTATTGCCTTAAGCCCCAAGGTCTCTGGTTTGATTTATTCCGGGTGCTCTGATTTCCTGCCACTGTCTAAAAATGTGCAGGTTAGGTGGATTGGCCAGAGGAATTGCAGAGTTGCAGGAACAGGGTAGGGTGATGGGTCTGGGTGGGATGATCTTCGGATGGTCAGTATGGACTCGATGGACTGAATGCCTTGCTTCCACAATGTAGGGATTCTATGACTCTGGGTCTCTGATGAGGCAGGAGAGTTGTGATTGTCCTTTTTATACTGATGCAGTGCATAATCTTTGTAGTTTTTTAAACTGCAGGTGGCTTACTGTATCACTCTACAGTTAAATGTCAGCCACATTGGTATAGGCCAGACTGGGGAATATTTTCTTCCCTAAGGAACATTAATGAATTAGTTTGGTTATTATGATCATCTTACAGTTTCATGACCATGTTCACTCATAGCAGAATTTGGTGAACGTATGTTTCAAAGATGAAAATTCATTCTTCTTGAACTCTGGATTGGCCAGGCTGTAAGTCCAGCAACATTTCATTAAACAATCAGTATAGTAGTCATAGAACACAGAACAGTACAGCACAGAACAGGCCCTTCAGCCCACGATGTTGTGCCGACCATTGATCAAGTTATGTCAAGTTGAAAGCAATAAAAATTGACATACATCAAAAATGCTCAAAATGCATGGGGTTGTAGGCAGATTTACCCCTGAAATTCCCAAATTGCCTACAACAATTCACTGAGAAAACCAATCAGGGAAAAGTTATCTTGTGTTTGCTCAACCAATTAACAACAATCACGGGAGAAAAACAGACAGTGATTGGAGGAACAAAGAGCTTTATAGAAAAAGTGCCAACATTGTAGAAAATGCTGAGATTGAGTGGCGTTCAAGAGTTGGAAGCTTAGGATGAGATCTCTAGGGCCAAAGAGCAGTGGGCTGGGCACTGGTACCCTGGACTGATGGAGAGGTGGGGTGGGCTAGGTGCTGGGCTTCTCATGCTACCAGCAAGGAACCAACAGCCAGCTACCATTTTATTTGAGTGGGGGAGATGGAATCAGGAACTGCCTGCTTGTTAAAATCTACAGGCCCAGGGAGTTCTGGGAAAGATGGAGGCTACAAGAGCCCTGGGGAAAGTTAGGGAAGCCCCACTTAAACTGGGGAGGGAAGGAGGGCTGGAGTGGTGGGGTGGTGATCAGGGAGACTTCTAGGAGAAGCGTTAGGTCAGAGAGGCTGTAAGGTGAATGGAGTAAGGTACTGGAAAGCTACAAGGGAGAAAGAGGCAGCATGATGAAAGGAGGGTATGTTATTGCTGGGATTAGTGAGGGAAGCTGCAAGGACCAGTTGAATTTCTCAATTAAACTCAGTGAATTCCTGAATCATTCCTGCATTTCTAGTAATCTGTTGGCCATGTTTCAAGACATTGCATTTGCATGTGAATGTGTGCATATGCATTTCCAAGACAGTGCTAAGATCTGACCTACATCTTATTTCCAAGAGATCCAAAACTTTAAGACATTCATAAGGTCATACCTTTTTAATTCATTGTATCCTAATCAATTTTATTGCTACTGTTGAATAAAATTCATTTTCATGTGTGTATGAAGGCAAATGATCTTATACTCCCAACCCTATACTAATAGCAGAGTTGTGTCTAATTCATATCCCTTTACAGTGCAGCTCCCTATTGGGTAGTTCAGAAAATTAGTGCTTTGGCAGATTAATCGTGGATTATTTAATACTGTGTTGATATGCCATTTAGTAAGAAGAGCATGTTAAATGGTTGTGTGAGAAGTGATGATTATAACAATGATAGGTACTTGTTAAAGCTGTGAAGCACATACCTAACCTTCTTGTGGAGAATACAATGGAATAATTTCTCACTAGATAGAATAATGTGTTTGGAATTGTGAATATTTTGTAATACACTCGAGAAAATTGGTCTTTCATCATTGAACTGACGACAGATATTGAAATGCTTGATGCATTTACTATCCTTGATTTACGGAGTCACGTAAATACTGTTCAGAGGAACGGTCACTGGACCTGAAACATTAACTCTGATTTCTCTCCACGGATGCTGCCAGACCTGCTGAGTTCTTCCACCAATTTCTGTTTTTGTTTCTGTTCTGATTTCCAGTATCTGAAGTTCTTTTTTTTGTTTCATGTAAATACTATACTTCCCATGAAACCAAAAGTTAAAATTCAAGAATAGTGAAAAATTTTGAATATTTTGAGAAATTGCTGGCAAAATATGTTCCAGGTCAGACAACTTCTGAGCAAAAAGGCACAATTAATGACGTAATGTTTACTTTACAAGCAAGCTGTCGCAGCTAATTTGACTAATGAGCAATTTTAACTGGTCATCCATGCAAGAGTAAAGCAACTTGGAAGGCAGTGAAGAAGGTAACCTCAGTGTACAACAGGATCTTGATCAAATGGGCCAATGAGCTGAGGAGTGGCAGACGGAGTTTAATTTTGATAAATGTGAACAGCTGTATTTTGGAAAGGCAGATCAGGGCAGGACTTGTACACTTAATGGTAAGGTCCTGGGGAGTGTTGCTGAACAAAGAGACCTTGGAGTTCAGGTTCATAATTCCTTGAAAGTGGAGTTGCAAGTGGACAGGATGGTGAAGAAAACATTTGGTATACGTAATGCTTATTGGTCAGTGCATCGAGTATAGGAGTGGGGAGGTCATATTGCAGCTGGAGAGGGCAATTTTGGAATACTGCATACAATTCTGGCCTCCCAGCTAAAGGAAGGATGTTGTGAAAGGATTCAGAAAAGATTCACAAGCATGTTGCCAGTATTGGAAGGTTTGAGCTGCAGGGAGAGGCTGAATAGACTGGGGCTGTTTTCTTTCCGGGAATACTGGAGGCTGAGGCGTGACCTTTATAGAGGTTTATAAAATCATGAGGGGCATGAGTAGGGTGAATAACCAAGGTCCTTTCCCCAGGGTGCAAGAGTTCAAAGCTAGAGGGCGTAGGTTTAAGGAGAGCAGGGAAGGAATTAAAAGGGACCTCAGGACCAACTTTTTCACAAAGGTGGTGCATATATGGAATGACTGGCCAGAGGAAGCGATGGAGGCTGGTTCAGTTACAACATTTAAAATGCACCTGGATGGGTATATGAATAGACAGGTTTTAGATTACACTTGCCCCCACACCTCCTCCCTCACCTCATCCCAGGCCCCAAGATGACTTTCCGTATTAAGCAGAGGTTCACCTGCTCATCTGCCAATGTGGTATACTGCATCCACTGTACCCGGTGCGGCTACCTCTACATTGGGGAAACCAAGCGGAGGCTTGGGGACCACTTTGCAGAACACCTCCGATTGGTTCGCAATAAACAACTGCACCTCCCAGTCGCAAACCATTTCCACTCCCCCTCCCACTCTTTAGATGACATGTCCATCATGGGCCTCCTGCAGTGCCACAATGATGCCACCCGAAGGATGCAGGAACAGCAACTCATATTCCGCCTGGGAACCCTGCAGCCCAATGGTATCAATGTGGACTTCACCAGCTTCAAAATCTCCCCTTCCCCCACCGCATCCCAAAACCAGTACAGTTCGTCCCCTCCCCCCACTGCACCACACAACCAGCCCAGCTCTTCCCCTCCACCCACTGCATCCCAAAACCAGTCCAACCTGTCTCTGCCTCCCTAACCTGTTCTTCCTCTCACCCATCCCTTCCTCCCACCCCAAGCCGCATCTCCATCTCCTACCTACTAACCTCATCCCACCTCCTTGACCTGTCCGTCTTCCCTCCCTACGTCCCCACCTATACTCTCCTCTCCAACTATCTTCTTTTCTCTCCACCTTCGGTCCGCCTCCCCCTCTCTCCCTATTTATTCCAGAACTCTCACCCCATCCCCCTCTCTGATGAAGGGTCTAGGCCCGAAACGTCAGCTTTTGTGCTCCTGAGATGCTGCTGGGCCTGCTGTGTTCATCCAGCCTCACATTTTATTATCTTAGGTTTTAGAGAGATATTGGCCAATTGCTGGCAAATGGGACTAGATTAATTTAGAATGTCTTGTTGGCGTGGATGAGTTGGACCGAATGATCTGTTTCCATGCTGTACAGTTCTATGACTGCAGCATTGGTCCTGTGCTATTTTAATAATTCTAGCTGATTTTACATTTAGGAAAACTGTTCCCTTTTGAAACAAACAAGAAGACAGACATCACTGTCCATTTGGTGTTGAAACAATGAAGAAATGATGATATAGATGTGAGGGAGGTGATGACGCACTGCTGTTAACAGGTAACCCAGAGTCCCAGCTCCTACTCTGAAGACTCAGGTTTGGAATCTACCACAGTAACTGATAGAATTTGAATCCAAAGAATCTGGGATTAACAGTTTGATGATGAAGCTATTTGCATAGGCCTTCAGGCTCTATTCACTTCATGGGGTTTGCTGGTGTCCAGAAACTGAGCAGTGATAGCTATGCCAATAGTGTCTCAACAAGAGCAGGTCAGAAATTCCATCACCAACACTCTGTAGCAGCATTCTGTAGCACTTACACAATGAATGGTAACAATTCACCAATGCTCTTTCAAAACTGCCATCCAAATCTCTCACCTCTACCATCTGGGAAGAAAGGGCAACAGATAAGCGGTAATACTATCATTTGGAAGTTCACCTCCAGCCGACTCGGCATCCAGATATGGAAATTGTCATCATTTCTTCAGTGTTGCTGGGTCAAAATTCTGGAACACCCTGGTATGTGACTTGACCCACCATCTGCTTTTCTTGTTTTTCTCCAAGGTTAAGATTGCAGGTTTTTAAAGGAATGTCCTAAGATTATGGACAATATGCTGCAGCAAATCTTGATAATGCACACTGCTGGCAATCTTCATGTGTATTGGAGGGAATGAATATTTAAGGTGATGGATGGGTTACTATTCAAGCAATAAGTTTGGTCTTTATGTTGACCTTCAAACATGTTGCTGGATAATCCATCACATTCCTAGTTAACATATCTCATGTGGATTGTGTGAAGGGATTGGGAACATAGAAAATGCCGAACCTCTGACCTATTTATTTATTTATTTGGTTGGCTGGTCATGTGGTTTATCTAGTCAATAGTGACCGTCAGGTCATTGGTGGATTCAGTGTTCATAATCATGTTGAATGTAAAGGTAATTTGGTTAGATTCCATCTCTTGGAGATGGTAATTACATGAGTTGTTTAATGTACAACATTCTGCCTACTTCCTCAGGAGGCTAATGGAATTTAGCATGTCCGCAATGACTCTTACCAAGTTTTATAGGCTGTGATGCATCCAGATAGGTTTGGCGACTGCAAGAAACTATAGAGTCACGAACACTGCCCAGTTCATCACACTAATCAGCCTTTCATCCATTGACTCCATCTATAATTTTGCCTTGGGAAAGCGACCAACATAATCGAAGACCCCTTCCACCCCAGTTATACTCTGTAGCACCCTCTTCTGTCAGGCAGAAGATATAAAAGTTTGAATACATGTAGGACCGGATTCAAGAACAGCTTCTTCCCTGATGTTATCAGACTTTGTTTAACAGAGCTCTCAAATGTTAACTCTGCTCTCTGCCAACAAAATGTGAGGCTGGATGAACACAGCAGGCCAAGCAGCATCTCAGGAGCACAAAAGCTGACGTTTCGGGCCTAGACCCTTCATCAGAGAGGGGGATGGGGTGAGGGTTCTGGAATATATAGGGAGAGAGGGGGAGGCGGACCAAAGATGGAGAGAAAAGAAGATAGGTGGAGAGAGTATAGGTGGGGAGGTAGGGAGGGGATAGGTCAGTCCAGGGAAGACGGACAGGTCAAGGAGGTGGGATGAGGTTAGTAGGTAGATGGGGGTGCGGCTTGGGGTGGGAGGAAGGGATGGGTGAGAGGAAGAACAGGTTAGGGAGGCGGAGACAGGTTGGACTGGTTTTGGGATGCAGTGGGTGGAGTGGAGGAGCTGGGCTGGTTGTGTGGTGCAGTGTGGGGAGGGGACGAACAGGGCTGGTTTACGGATGCAGTTGGGGAAGGGGAGATATTGAAACTGGTGAAGTCCACATTGATACCATTAGGCTGCAGGGTTCCGAGGCGGAATATGAGTTGCAGGAAATGCTATACTTGCCCCCACACCTCCCCCCTCACCCCTATCCCAGGCCCCAAGATGACATTCCACATTAAGCAGAGGTTCACCTGCACATCTGCCAATGTGGTATACTGCATCCACTGTACCCGGTGTGGCCTCCTCTACATTGGGGAAACCAAGCGGAGGCTTGGAGACCGCTTTGCAGAACACCTCCGCTCAGTTCGCAACAAACTACTGCACCTCCCAGTCGCAAACCATTTCCATTCCCCCTCCCATTCTTTAGATGACATGTCCATCATGGGCCTCCTGCACTGCCACAATGATGCCACCCGAAGGTTGCAGGAACAGCAACTCATATTCCGCCTGGGAACCCTGCAGCCTAATGGTATCAATGTGGACTTCACCAGCTTCAAAATCTCCCCTTCCCCAACTGCATCCCTAAACCAGCCCAGTTTGTCCCCTCCCCCCACTGCACCACTCCCAACCAGTCCAACCTGTCTCTGCCTCCCTAACCGGTTCTTCCTCTCACCCATCCCTTCCTCCCACTCCAAGCCGCACCCCCATCTACCTACTAACCTCATCCCACCTCCTTGACCTGTCCGTCTTCCCTGGACTGACCTATCCCCTCCCTACCTCCCCACCTATACTCTCTCTCTCTCTCCACCTATCTTCTTTTCTCTCCATCTTCGGTCCGCCTCCCCCTCTCTCCCTATTTATTCCAAAACCCTCACCCCATCCCCCTCCCTGAAGGGTCTAGGCCCGAAACGTCAGCTTTTGTACTCCTGAGATGCTGCTTGGCCTGCTGTGTTCATCCAGCCTCACATTTTGTTGTCTTGGATTCTTCAGCATCTGCAGTTCCCATTATCTCTTCTACTCTCTGCCTCTCTCTTTATCTTCTCTGCTGCTGTCACTCTGTATTCTGTCCACTGTTCTGCTACTCTGATGCAGTTCATATGGTATGATCTGCCTGTAGAGTATGTCACTATATCTTGGTGCTTGTGTGACAACAATAAATCAATCATATGGCAATTATCAGTTCAAGACTGAATGCTTCCCACATTTTCTAGCATATGGGCACGATTGCTTCAATATCTGAGGGGTTGTGAATGGTGCTGAACATTGTGCAGTTATTGGTGAATATTCCCACTTTTGACCTTACAATGAAGGGAAGGTCATCGCTGAAGCAGCCAAAGATGATTTGATCTGGGACAGAGAAACTATTGGCTTTTGCGGCAGTGACCTACCTTTGAATCAGGAGGCATGGATTCAAGTCCCACCTGTTCCAGAAGTATGTGATAACATCTCTGAACAGATTGAATAGATGAACTCTATCCTGTGGACTTCCTGCAGAGATGTCCTGTTGCAATGACGATTGATGTCCAATAAGCACAACTGTTTCCCTTTGTGCCAGATGTGACTCCAACCAGTGACGAATTTTCGACTTGATTTCTGTTGATTTCCATTTTACTGGAGCTCCTTTTAATGCTACAGTCAGTAAAATGCCTTGATGGCAAGCACAGTTACGTTCTGCACTTCTGGAATTTAGCTATTTTGCCCATGTTTCAACCATGATTGTATGAGATCAAGAACCGAATGACACTGGCAAAATCGAAATAAAAAACTGCAGTGCAGGTCAGGGTTGAACAATTGTATCAGTGATAATGGGAACTGCAGATGCTGGAGAATCCAAGATAACAAAGTGTGGAGCTGGATGAACACAGCAGGCCAAGCAGCATCTCAGGAGCACAAAAGCTGATATTTCGGGCCTAGACCCTTCATCAGAGAGGGGGATGGGGAGAGGGAACGGCAATAAATAGGGAGAGAGGGGGAGGCGGATCGAAGATGGAGAGAAAAGAAGATAGGTAGAGAGGAGAGTATAGGTGAGGAGGTAGGGAGGGGATAGGTCAGTCCTGGACTTCCATGGACTTCCAGTCTTCCTTGGACTGACCTATCCCCTCCCTACCTCCTCACCTATACTCTCCTCTCTACCTATCTTCTTTTCGCTCCATCTTCGGTCCGCCTCCCCCTCTCTCCTTATTTATTCCAGTTCACTCTCCCCATCCCCCTCTCTGATGAAGGGTCTAGGCCCGAAACATCAGCTTTTGTGCTCCTGAGATGCTGCTTGGCCTGCTGTGTTCATCCAGCTCCACACTTTGTTATCTAGGGTTGAATAATTGCTGTTTGCCAGCACTCACCTTGTTATTGATGGAAAGTAGACTGGCAGGGTGGGAATTGTCTGGTGTAGATTGAGGGTAGGACATCCTGGGCAATTTTCTACATTGTAAAAACCTGGAATACATCAGCAATCAAGACAAAATACTGCAAATATAACAAAAAGAGAAAACTAAAGGCTCTATTGGTGAATGGGCAGAGCATTCAAAGTAAACAAATTGATAGTGCATGTTTGCAGTAAATAAATAAGAATCCAATTGCCATCATAGAGGCAGGGCTTCAAGATGAAAAGAACTTAGTCCTGAATATTAAGTTATATGCTGGACAAGGAAAACAGGAAGCTCAAAAATATGGAGGGATGGCACAGTTAACCAAGGAAATAGTTAGAAGTGACTTTAGTTTCAGGAGGTCAGGATGTAGCATTGGTTTGGGTGGAGATGAAAAATAGGGGTATAAATAACATGGGAAGACAGGACTTAGGAGCGGGAGTAGGCAATTCAATCCTTTGAGCTCACTCTGCCTTTGTAACACGATCATACTGGTCTCAGCTCCAGTTTCCAACCTGTTCCCCATAACTCTTCATCCTGCTTTTCATCAGGAACATGTCTTTCTTTCTTGAATCTGTTGATTGATTTTCCCTCCACCACACTCTGGGGCAGTGAGTTCCACAGATTCATAACCCTCTGAGAGAGTAGTTTCTCCTTAGCTCATTATTGTATCTATATTCTCTCTGTCCCTCTCTTTCTCTCTCTGTGTAAATATTATATCCATGGCCTTTTGTTTGAGACTATCCTGCAGAGGGGAACAAATGTTCAACATCCATCTTATCAGTCCCCTTGAGCATTTTATATGCCTCAATCAGATCCACCTCATTCTTCAAAACTCCAAGTACAAGTCCAAGCTATTCAACTGCTTCCCAGACAACAGCCCTCGCATCTCTGGAATTAACCTGGTGCCTGCACTGCTGCCATGTCCTTCCTTAAGTAAGGAGACCAAAAGTGGACACTGTACTGCAGGTGTGGTCTCAGCAATTCCTTATATGACTGTAACAACAATTCTTTAATTTTGTAATCCAGTCTCGTTGCAATAAATGCCAGGATTCTATTTGCCTTCTTATTATATGCTTCTGCACTGATGCACTTTGAATCTGCTTCCCATTAAAATAATAATTCACCCTTTTTATTTCTCGACCAAAGTGGACAGCCTCACACTTATCCACATTAAACTCCAGCTGCCAGATTCTGGCTCATTCTCCAAACCTATCAATATCTAGCTGTAAACGCTTTGTCCTCAACACCAGCCTACTTTCCCACCTGTTTTGGTAGTATTCGTGAATTTTATATTATACTCTTTCCTTGCTGGCAGGTAATTTTATGTAGACAGTATTTAGAGGCAGCATGGTAGCTCAGCGGTTAGCACTGCTGCCTCACAGTGCCGGGACCCAGGTTTGATTCCACTCTCAGGTGACTCCCCGTGTGGATTTTGCACATTCTCTCCGAGTCTGCGTGGGTTTCCTCCCAGAGTCCAGAGGTGTGCAGGGTAGATGGATTGGCATTGCTAAATTGCCCGTAGTGTTCCGGGGGATAGCTCTGAGGGTTGGTGTGGGTAGAAGGGCCTGTTTCCACACTGTAGGGATTCTCTGATGGATTCTATGATGATAATAAATAATTGAAGCCTGAGAACACTGTGGCACCCCACTAGTTACAGTTCGCCATCCAGCGAAGGGCTGATCTATCAAGACCCTCTAGTTTTTGTCAGTCAGCCAATGCTCTACCCAAGCCAATGGTGTACCCAAGCCAATACTCTACCCTCAACCCCTGCAATCTAACCTTCTGGATCAGTCTTTTATGCAGCACCTTGTCAAATGCTTTATGGAAGTCGAAAGATAACATCCGTTGAATCCCCATTATCCACCTTGCTTGTTATAGCCTCTAAGAACTCCAAGTTTATCAAGCACAATTTGCTCATCAGGAAATCCTGCTGTCACTGGTGAATTGACCTTTGTTTTTCCAAGTGTTCAATTGTCTTGTCTTTTTATATTTGACTCCAGTTCCCCCTGTACAGCGGTCAAAGTAACTAGTCTGTAGTTTCCCACTACTCATCTTTTTTTGAATAAGGGTGTCAGATTAGCATGTTTCTAACTTAGCTACCAGTGGAAGTGATCTACAAGCCCACTAAGTTTAATCGCAATGAAGAAAAAAAGGAGGAATTTTGGGTACCTCTCATAAAGGGATAACAATAATGTTGAGTATCTTTATTTTTTAAACAGGAAAAATCAGATTGGCATTAGTACACTGAATGAGGAAGCTTCTTAGAGGTCCACATTTTTTGGAACTGACCAAAGACCAGGTTACATTGGACTTAACTCTGAGGAAAGGTCACCGGACCCGAAACATTAACTCTGTTTTCTCCTCCACAGATGCTGTCAGACCTGCTGAGCTTTTCCAGCAACTTTGCTTTTGCTCCTGATTTACAGCATCTGCAGTTCTTTTGGTTTTTATATTAGACTTGGGATTATGTAATTTGACAGGATTAGTTAAAAATTTCAGGGCTGAGGCATCTGAGTCAACAGCAATCAAAATATGTTTTCATTTTAAATCTAGTTTGACAAGGAGAAGATTGGGTCTAAGTCGATTATTTTAAATCTAATTAAGGGAAACTACGTGGGTATGAAAATTAAGCTATCTGAAGAGAGCTGGCATAGTGAGGTACAGGATAGATCAATAGAGACATGGCAGATGTTTAAGACAACATTTGAAAACTCTCAGCCTTTACTGCCTTGTCAATCAAAGATCTATCCAACTCAATTTGGATAAATTCCATGACCCGGTTTCCATTGCTTTCTGGCAGAGAATTGCTCGGCCTAGAGGCCCTCTGAGACGTATAAGTTCCCCTTTAATTTCTTAAAAGGGAGACCTCATGTTCGAAATGTGTTCCCTTGTCCTAGTCTGCCCACAGAAAAGAACCGTCCTCTTGATTTCCATCCTGTCGATTTCCCTCAGATTTCCATTTGTGTTGTAAACTTTCCAGGATTCGATAACAAATCCCTGCAACTATGTGCTGCTGTCCCAGCACCTCTGGACCTGTCCTGCCTGTGGGACTGTGAAATAACTCCAGAGGCTGGTATCCCATAACCAAGTCACCCATTATTTACCCATTAGCAGCCCTTGACTACCGTACTGCCTCATAGAGAGTCAGACATCAGAGTGTCAGTATCTCTGACACTTTTTTTTTGATAAGTCAGCCCGGGCTCCCTGATTGGGGCTGTTAATCTGGCCCAATCAGGGGACTCATTCTGAGTGGGCCAGCTGGCTGACTTCATGACAAACATGAGTGGATATATTCAGGAATGGAAACAGACTACAAAGTAAGCTATTTGTCTCATCAATCCCACTCCACAGTTTGCAATGATTATGGCTGATCCTCTATACATTGCCATACTTGCACAACCTCCCTTACCCCATGGCACTTTTTGATCAGTAGAAATCCCTCTGAATCTTTCTTAATATGTTCAATGGTAAGGCCTCAATCACCTTTTGTGGTTCACCATCCTCTGAATGAAGAAACTTCTTATCTTAGCCCAAAATGGCCTCTACGTATCCTGAG
Source organism: Stegostoma tigrinum (assembly GCF_030684315.1). Classification (NCBI taxonomy): domain Eukaryota; kingdom Metazoa; phylum Chordata; class Chondrichthyes; order Orectolobiformes; family Stegostomatidae; genus Stegostoma; species Stegostoma tigrinum. The sequence goes on along the minus strand of NC_081358.1, from coordinate 105,733,561 downwards.
ATAGTAAGCTTTCACTGAGTGGTGATGATCGTGGCCACGACATTTGTTGGATGTTATGATTTGATAATGTATGACTGTGCCATTCTGTTGGCTGACTAACCAAAATGGATGAAGCTCCTCATTTTGTCACAAGACCTCCAGTGTTCATGAGGAAGACCTTGCAGTGCTGACTGAGAAGGATTTGCCTTTGATTCTTACAAATGAAGAACAAGAATAGGCCACTCAGCCCTTCGTGTCAGACCCACCATTCAATAAGATGAAGAACGCTCTGATTGTGATCTCAACTCCACATTCCTGCACAACCACAATAATCTTTCATCCACTTGGCAAACAAGAATCTGTCTATTCTGCCTTAACAATATTTAAAGATTTTGCAACCACTGATTTATGAGGAAGGGAATATCAAAGACTCAAAATGCTCTGAGGGAAACAAAACATTTCTTCATCTCTTTATTCAAATGGGTGCCGCACCCCCCACCCCAATTTAAAAAACATATAATTCCTGGTTCTATATCGTCCCACAAGAGGGAAGTTATTTTCAGTATCCACCCGGTCAAGTCTCCTCAGGATCTTATATTCCAATTAGGTCACCTCTAACTCTCCCAAACTCCCTAGGATACAGCCCTAGCCTGTCTAGCCTTTTTCTCATCAGGCAATGATTCTACATATTAGTCCAGTTCACCCCAGGTGTCCAGGTGAAGTTAGGTTGACTATGTGGTTTTATTCTTATTCAGTAGCGCTATGATACAACTGAATGGCTTGCTAGGCTATTATAAGAACAGTTAAGGGTCGTGCATTGTCAATCTGGAGTCATATGCAGGATAGAACAGGCAAAGCTGTACATTTCTAAATGACAGTAGTGAAGCAGATGGATTTTCAACATTATCTGGTGGTGCATGTTTTTTTTTGAAATTCTAGATTGATTATTGTATTTAAATTTCTGTATTTGCCATGCAGTGATTTGTGCTTTTGACACCAGAGCGTCAGTAAAAGTCTCCGGATTACTGCTTCACTAACATTACTAACTGTCTACAAATTCAGTAGAATATAAGGCCAGCCCTGCTTTTTAAAATAAGGAGACAAATGGGCCACAATAAAAGGTTATATCAATGAGAATTTTACAGTAGTAGTGCAACTTGTAGAGTTAAATTTGTACCTGTATTTATGTTGGTATTTTGATTGCAGCCAGTAATATTCATGAATAATTTTGGCTAGTTTTCTGCAATGTATTACAAATGCAGAAAAAAAAACTAGTCCATTTGTGTGAATAATTTTCTTTTGTAATGACTTGTAGGAACAAAGAGCTGTTTCTCATAGAGACTTGCTAAGAAGGAAATAGGAGCAGGAATAGGCTTCTTGAGGCTACTCTGCCATTCAGCTAGATAATGGCAGATATTCTAGCTCAAATCCATTTTTCCACAATTTCATTATCCCGTGCCACCTTTGATATCTCCAAATCCATCAGTTTCATTCTTAAATATTCTCAATTACTGATCCTCCTCAGCTTTTGGGGTTAGAGATTTCCAAAGGTTCACCAATCTCTGATTTGAAACAGTCACCCCTCTCTGAATTATTCTCTTCTGACTCCGTTGCATACAAATAAAGAACACCATAATTGTTTTAAGTCGGAGGTACTGTTGCTCTGCTATGTTTTTCTTTAGCCTCTGACTCTCGCCCTTGTAATAATGGGAATGACGTCAGGAGATTGATGGACCTAAATTGCATCCAGGATTTCAGTGTCAAATCAAGGTTACAGCTCAGCACATTGTGAGGCAGATCTTCAGTGTCTATCTTTGATTAAATATTAAACTGAAACCGATTGGCTTAATAATCAATCAATACCACTAAAAATTGATTAATTGCTGGTTTAGAGGATCTTGGACTCTGTGCAGTGCCTGCTGTGTACATCCACATAGCAAATGGCTGAACATCAAAGTATTTATTAAATGTCAAAATTTTTGGGAAATCCATAGAGACATAATAACGTGCCCCATAAATTCAGGTTTTTTTCTGGTTGAACGTATAAGGCACTTTAAAAATGAACTACTACATTTTTTTGCAGATAGAAATTATGTAAAAAGGATGGAAAATAAACTTCAACTATTCGCAGTTTCAGACTCCACATAATTCTCGTGGTGGTTGTACAAGTATTGACAATTAATGAAATTTTATAAGTTTTATTATTTTGAAACCCTAATGATTATTTGCTCAACCTTTTCATTTAACTGTGCTGGTGATATTGATATTAATGAAAATGCAGTAAAGAATCACTGTTTTTAGCCTTCACATTGCTTGTGATATTATGTAAGGCCATACCTCGTGTCTATGAGCTCATCCAGCCATAAATTGCTAATGCCATCAGGAGTCACTGAAGGCAACCATTAATTTAATTAATAGCACTGTGCTCGAGGAAATTCAATTTCAGCTTGGGCTAACTGTGGTGTTAACATTATGTACATTATGACTGTATTGGAAAATTAGCAGTTCTTTTATTTTCTAAATTCTTCGGATGTGGGTGTTGCTGGCAAGTTTTGCAATTTATAGCTCACCTGTAATTACCCTTGTGAACAACTGTGGTCCACGTCATGAAGGTACTCTGAAAATACTGGTAAATAGGAAGTTCTGAGATTTTGAATCTACAGCAATGAAGGGACAGTAACCAGAGCCAAATTCATATTGGTGTTTAACTTGGAGCTTAGAAATGATGGTGGTCCACTTACTGCCTTTGTCCTTCTTGATGGAGGAAGCAGGCTTTGGCTGTGTTACCAAACAAAACCTGCTGGAATGATGCCACAGTACATCATATTGGTGGTACTCAGCACAGCTATGGTATTAGGGTGGTGCAATTTTAACCTTGTGGAAGGATGCTGGTCATGGAGATGCGATCGTCCCAGATAGCAGTGAACTTTTCAAAAACCATGTCATTCCAAGAAAAAGGAAATTATTCCTTAACTTACAGATGTTAAAGAGGCTGCAACAGTCCAGAGGTGAACCATTCATCCCATAATACCAAACTTTCATTGCAGCCTCAGCATTTATGTAAATGGTCTATTTGTGCTTTGGCCATGGCTGACCCAAGAATATTGGTAGGCGGGGAACTTGATGGCAAAAGTCCCATTGCTTATCAATCAGCAGTCTAAGGCCTGAAAGTTACCCAGATTTCACTTTATGTAGGCATGGATTACTGCAATTTCTAAGAAGATAGAAATGGTACTAACACTCACGTTGTCATTGATAGAACCCCGCATGACCTTGTTGGTGAAGTAAGGCCGCTGATGAAGCAGCTGAAGATAATAAGCATTCATTATTGGTGGGGGTCACTGTTAGTACATATGAATAATTCAATGTAATTTAATCTATTTTGGATCTGAAACCGACCTTGAACGTTATTGTAGGATAAACCAAAATTTATAATAATTTCCCTTTCCTTTCAAGGTTAAAATCACTTCATGTGATTAAAACAAAAAGAATTATTTGTGTTTATTTAGTGTCTTTCATGATCACTAGACATCTCCAAAGATTGTATTTTTTCAAAAAAAAGTACTTTTTGAATTAGAGATAATGGGAACTGCAGATGCAGGAGAATCCAAGATAATAAAGTGTGAAGCTGGATGAACGCAGCAGGCCAAGCAGCTGCTTGGCCTGCTGTGTTCATCCAGCTTCACACTTTATTATCTTACTTTTTGAATTGTAGTCATTGTTGGAAATGTAGGAGATATGGTAGTGAATTTGCACTTAGCAATATCCCACATGACATTAGGATGAACTGCTTTTTGTGATGTTGATTGTTGATTGTGGGCTAAGTGTTTGCTGGACGTCAAGGACAGCTCCTTTGTTTTTCTTCAAAATAGCATCATAGGGTTTGTTGCCCAAGTGTTAAAGGTCTTCTCTGTAAACTGGCATCTCTAACAGTGTAGTGTGCCCTTACGGTTGCACTGGCATCTCGGCCTTAGTTTTAGTGCTCAGTACACAGAGTGGGACTTGAACTCCAAACCTGGTGGTTTAGAGGTGATTGTGCTACCATTTGAGCTGCGGTTAACTCAGCAGGACTGTTTCCATTGCCCCTCTTTGGAGAAACTAGACCACTCCTGCCATACTGCTGCTGTGTTTGCCAAAATGTGATTTAGAGATCATAGGATACCAGTGCAGTGATTTGGGTGATGGGGTGAATGGATGATTGATGCAGACGCTGGTGACCCAACACTAAATAGGAAAGAAGTTGAGAAAAGGGCAAAAGTAATCTGCAAAAGGCTATAGACATTTCAAGTGAGTGGTCAAAAAAATGTAACATATGCAGGAAAATGTGAACTTATCAACTTCAGCGGGAAGAACAGAAAGAGAGCATATTGTTTAAATGGAGGGAGAGTGCAGAACGCTGAGGTACAGAGGGATGGAGGCGATGTGGTACACATATAATAAAATAGAATATCGTATGCATATACAGCAAGTGATTATGAAGACAAATTGAATGTTGTTATTTATTGTGAGGGAAATGGAGGGTGAAAGTAAGGAAACTTTGTTACAGTTTTAAATGACATTAGTGAGATCACTTATTTTGTTCATTCATGCAAAGTGGGCGTCACTGGTTGTTCCAGCGTATGTTGCTTACCCCTGGATTGCACTCTAACTGAGAGGCTTCCCAGGCCTTTTCTGAGGGCAGTGAAGTGTCAACTACAATATGTGTCTTGGAGTCACAAGAAGGCAAGACAATGTAAGAGTGGCAGATTTGACTAATGAACCAGATGGATTTTTATGACAATCTGACAATGGTTACATGATTGCCATTAGTCTAACACTTTATTCATTTATTTTTAAATTAATGAATTCACATTTTACCATCTGCCATGGTTGGATTCCAGCCCAAATTGTCAGAACATTAGATTGAGGCTCTGGACTACTAGTCCAGTGCTGCCTATCATTGTGGCACAACCTTCCCATCTGGAGACCGAATGTACACATTTGGTCGACTTTATTTAGAAAGAGAATAATTAGGTTAGATGATTTCTTCAAAAGGAAATGAATCAAAATTCAAATAACTACAGGTTGGTTAGTCTCACATCTGTTGTTAATGGATGTGCCAGCAGCACACTTAGAAATGCATTTTCGTATTTAGATAGAAACAAATACGGAGAAACTCCGCAGGTCTGATGGTGTCTGTAGGCAGAGAAGTAGTTAGTGTTTTAAGCCTGATTTAACTGTTTAGAATTGAAAAGTGTTGGAGGAAAGCAGTTTTTATGCATTTGACAGTGGAGGATGGAAACCCAGTGCAAAAGACAAAGGGCTTACTCATTAAAAGAGAAAGCAATATAAAATATGTGTAAATTAAGTTGTGGAGTGATGAAAATGGTTCCTCTTGGCTAAGAACAAAGTAAACAAGAAATGGGCAAGTCTGTTTGTTGCGCAGGGAGAATGAAAGAAAAATGAATTCAGGCTCTGACATTGTGAGATTCACTATTGAGTTAGTGAGATGGTGTGCCTGAGGTGTGGTTCTGAAACTGCATTGTGCTTCACTGGAACATTGCAATAGGCCCAGGACAGAAGTATTAACATGCAAGCAAGGTGGGTTTTTTGAAATGGCAAGCACCTGGGTGGGGTTCATTCCTGTGGATTAAGCAGTGATGTTTGATAAAACTGTCAACCAGTCAACATTTGGACTTGCCAATGTAAAGGAGACCGCATTGTGAGCAGTAAATACTATACAGTGCATTGAAATAAGTATTGATAAAATGCTGTTTCACCTGAGAGGTGTTTTTGGGACCTTAGTCATTATCAACATCATTTAGGTTCCCATTGACAAGATACTTACTTGGATCAGCTATATAAATACTGCAGCTATAAGAGCAGTTAATGCAAATGATCTGATCTGCATGGAGTTTCTAAAAGGTTTGGAATAAAATGCCACTTAATAGGATTGAAAGAAAAAAATAAGTCTGTAGAATAAAATAGACTGTTGGAAGCAATTTAAAGTGACAGGAAACAGATTAATAGTAAACGTTATCTTTTGGTCTAGCAGAAGCTGTATAATGGGATTTCCTAGGGTTTGGTGCTTGAATTAATGCTTCTCTTGATATATATTAACCTCAGGGATATGGCTCAATTTCATAACTTGCAAGTACAGTGAATAGAGGAGTGTGTTGAGAATAGTTCCGAAGAAGGGACTCTGGATTTGAAATGTTAACTCTACTTTCATCCCACTGACGCTGCCAGCCCTCCTGAGTTTTTCCAGCAATTTATTTGTTGTTATTTCAGATCTTCAACATCTGCAGTTCTTTTAGTTTTATGTATGAGCAGAATGGCAACTTAGTTCAAGAAAGTCGAGGCCAGTTAGAGCAATGGGTGGAGACACGGCAGATGAGATTTAATGGAGAAGAGGTAAGTGGTATGGTTTGGTTAAAAGAACAAGGATAGGCAATGTAAACTAATGGGCAATTTCCAAGGGGTAGACAGGAACAGAGAAACCTAGGGCTATGTGTGCAGAATCATTGAAGGGAGCAGAAAAGTTTGAGAAAGCAATTTAAAAGGACATATGAGAATCTCAAATTTATAAACCAAGGCATATTGAGTACAAAAGCAAAAAGGTTATGATGAACTAATATAAAATATTGATTGTTCCATAGCTTGTTATTTGTGTGTACTTCTGGACTCCACAATTTCAGGAAGGTGCGAAAGCTTTGGAGAGTGTGCAAAAGAGATTTTTGAGGGTAGCTGTCAGGATGAGGGACTTTATTGATGTGGATAGATTTGAGAAGCTAGTGGTGTTCTTCTTAAGAGCAACGAGGTATGAGCAGAGATTTGATAGTCTTGTTAAAGATTCTAAGGTTCGAGGTAGAGGAACTGGAAGACAGAGTAAGCCTTTTGGAAAACGAGCCAAAGGTGACTTGAGGAAAAATGCCTTCACGTAGTGAATGGTTTGGATCCAGAGTACGTTGCCTAAGAGAATAGTGGATGAAGATTCAATTGCGACTTTAGTAACAGCACTTTATATTCCATCTGTCAGGCTTTTTTTGTGTACTCCTCTGCGGATGTTCTCCCAAATGATGGAAAATGTGAGGTTGTGCACTATTGGCAGGACAAATAGAGCTGAATATTATTTCAATGGGTAAGATTACAGAAAGCTACAGCACAGATATTTGGAAGCGTTTGTGCATAAATCACAAGATGTTAGCATGTAAGTTCAACAGGCAGTAGAGAAGGCAAATGGAATGTTGGACTTTATTTCAAAGGGAATGTAATATAAAAGTAGGGAGGTCTTGGTAATACTACACAAGACACTAGCCAGACCACACCTGGAATACTGTGAACAGTTTGGGCTTCTTATCCAAGGAAGAATATACTGTCATCTGAAGCAGTGAAACTTTTCTGGAATAAGTTGATTCTGTGTTTGGAGGGATTATCCTGTGAGTCTGGGTTTGGTAGATTGGACCTTAGTAGAGTTAAGGAGAGTGAGAGGTGACTTTATTGAAACATCATCAACTCTTCGAGATAAAGCAGTTTGGAGCTGGAGGAACACAACAGGGCAGGCAGCATCAGAGGAGCAGGAAAGTTGACGTTTCAGGTCAGGACCCTTTTTTCTGAACAAGAATCCCGACCCAAAACATCAGCTTTCCTACACCTTTGCTGCCTGGCCTGCTGTGTTCCTTCAGCTCCCACACTGTGGTATCTCTGATTCTAGCATCGGCAGTTGTTACCATTTCTGATCAATTCTTAGAGACTTGACAGGGTAGTAGTGGAGATATTGTTCCCCCTTTGTGGTGGGTCAAGGACCAGAGGGCTCTCAGAAGGAAAATTCACCCATTTATGACTGGGAAGAAGAGAAAATTCTTCTGAGAGAGGCAAATCTGTGGAACTATTTACCGTAGATTGCTGGAGAGACTAGGCCATTAGCTCTATCCAAGGCTGAGATAGACTGTTAATCAATAAAGAATCAAAGGTTACAGTGAAAAGGCAGGAAAATGAAAGTGAAGATCAGCAGCAGTCTCATTGAATGAAAAGAGATAATGGGAACTGCAGATGCTGGAGATACCAAGACAATAAAATGTGAGGCTGGATGAACACAGCAGGCCAAGCAGCATCTCAGGAGCACAAAAGCTGACGTTTTGGGCCTAGATCCTTCATCAGAGAGGGGGATGGGGGGAGGGAACTGGAATAAATAGGGAGAGAGGGGGAGGCGGACTGAAGATGGAGAGTAAAGAAGATAGGTGGAGAGAGTGTAGGTGGGGAGGTAGGGAGGGGATAGGTCAGTCCAGGGAAGACGGACAGGTCAAGGAGGTGGGATGAGGTTAGTAGGTAGCTGGGGGTGCGGCTTGGGGTGGGAGGAAGGGATGGGTGAGAGGAAGAACCGGTTAGGGAGGCAGAGACAGGTTGGACTGGTTTTGGGATGCAGTGGGTGGGGGGGGGAAGAGCTGGGCTGGTGGTGTGGTGCAGTGGGGGGAGGGGATGAACTGGGCTGGTTTAGGGATGCAGTAGGGGAAGGGGAGATTTTGAAACTGGTGAAGTCCACATTGATACCATATGGCTGCAGGGTTCCCAGGCGGAATATGAGTTGCTGTTCCTGCAACCTTCGGGTGGCATCATTGTGGCAGTGCAGGAGGCCCATGATGGACATGTCATCAAGAGAATGGGAGGAGGAGTGGAAATGGTTTGCGACTGGGAGGTGCAGTTGTTTGTTGCGAACTGAGCGGAGGTGTTCTGCAAAGTGGTCCCCAAGCCTCCGCTTGGTTTCCCCAATGTAGAGGAAGCCGCACCGGGTACAGTGGATGCAGTATACCACATTGGCAGATGTGCAGGTGAACCTCTACTTGATGTGGAATGTCATCTTGGGGCCTGGGATGGGGGTGAGGGAGGAGGTGTGGGGACAAGTGTAGCATTTCCTGCGGTTGCAGGGGAAGGTGCCGGGTGTGGTGGGGTTGGAGGGCAGTGTGGAGCGAACAAGGGAGTCACGCGCATTATCCTCCGACACTTCCGCCATTTACACTCCGACCCCACCACCCAAGACATTTTTCCATCCCCTCCCCTGTCTGCTTTCCGGAGAGACCACTCTCTCCGTGACTCCCTTGCTCGCTCCACACTGCCCTCCAACCCCACCACACCCGGCACCTTCCCCTGCAATCGCAGGAAATGCTACACTTGTCCCCACACCTCCTCCCTCACCCCCATCCCAGGCCCCAAGATGACATTCCACATCAAGCAGAGGTTCACCTGCACATCTACCAATGTGGTATACTGCATCCACTGTACCCGGTGCGGCTTCCTCTACATTGGGGAAACCAAGCGGAGGCTTGGGGACCGCTTTGCAGAACACCTCCGCTCAGTTCGCAACAAACAACTGCACCTCCCAGTCGCAAACCATTTCCACTCCCCCTCCCATTCTCTTGATGACATGTCCATCATGGGCCTCCTGCACTGCCACAATGATGCCACCCGAAGGTTGCAGGAACAGCAACTCATATTCCGCCTGGGAACCCTGCAGCCATATGGTATCAATGTGGACTTCACCAGTTTCAAAATCTCCCCTTCCCCTACTGCATCCCTAAACCAGCCCAGTTCATCCCCTCCCCCCACTGCACCACACAACCAGCCCAGCTCTTCCCCCCAACCCACTGCATCCCAAAACCAGTCCAACCTGTCTCTGCCTCCCTAACCGGTTCTTCCTCTCACCCATCCCTTCCTCCCACCCCAAGCCGCACCCCCAGCTACCTACTAACCTCATCCCACCTCCTTGACCTGTCCGTCTTCCCTGGACTGACCTATCCTCTCCCTACCTCCCCACCTACACTCTCTCCACCTATCTTCTTTACTCTCCATCTTCGGTCCGCCTCCCCCTCTCTCCCTATTTATTCCAGTTCCCTCCCCCCATCCCCCTCTCTGATGAATGGTCTAGGCCCGAAACGTCAGCTTTTGTGCTCCTGAGATGCTGCTTGGCCTGCTGTGTTCATCCAGCCTCACATTTTATTATCTTGGAATCTCCAGCATCTGCAGTTCCCATTATCTCTTAGAGAAAAATGGAAACTAGGATCTCCTGGACTTTAATCTCAGTACACCACTACTTTGATTTTGATTGGCTAATCATTTGCAAGTTTTACAGTATGATTACCAGTACTTCAGTAGTGCATATGGTTGGCCCATGAAATTTATGGTCCGTAGACATTAATCATCTTCAGTTGTGTTTGGAGAGTTATCTTGAGTCACAGTCAGCTGAAACACAGTCTCTGTGCTGTTAAATTATGCTTTAATTCTCTGTCTTTTAATTCACCTTTTTTTGGAGCCAGACTCTTCGGGCCAGTGGCTGTTTATGTTATTACATCTGTTTCTATTGCCCTATCAGTCTGCCAAAAAAAGGATTTAGCAACATAAATGTCAGGATTCAAGTGATAAACTCTGGGCTTCTGGTTTCAATTACAAGATCAGTCACAATTCAGTTTTCATTTTCACCCTGTAGACATCTTTGGCAAATTTCAGAAAACATCCCTAATTTCAGGGATTTTAACTTGAGTTATACTTCTAGTTCTATCTCGGTTGTCTTAAAAATCTATCGAAGAGTCCAAAGCTGTCTATGTGCTGACCCACAGCAAGGCTCATTCATTCGATCATTGCTGGCCCATACTGGCACGTATCCCTGGTTGTGTCTTCAGCTGCCTGTGCCCTGCTTACATGTGTCTACCTCTCTCTTGTAGATGCTCCATTAATCCTACATTTCTGACTGAGCATTTGGCCACCAGCCCCAAATCTCCTTGTGTGTTCCTGTGTCAGATTTTTCGTGCTTCTGCTCCTTTTGAAGAGCCTTGGGATTTTTCAAGGCAATATGTTAATACTGTCACAACCCACTGAGGAAACATGCTGGAAATAAAACTCCTCTGTTCGAGGTTGTCGCGAAAAAAAAATTTAAAAAGTACACAGAATTTTCCAATTTGCCCGACTTTCAGGCCCAGACTGACAGGAAGCAGTTACCTGTTTTGTACAGAGTCACTATTTGTATCAAGTACCTAGACTGTAAATACTGATAATAGGTTTGCATGTAATACTACTAATTTGGATTAAATTAGATTTTATTGTCACGTGTACCCGAATACAGGAGTACAGAAAAGTGTACAGTGCCTCCACTCTCCAGCATCATCTTAGAATACAACAGTTAGAATTAAAAACGAGAGCCAAAATTCAAGAAGGAGAACTAAAAGGAAAAGAAAATGTTCAGGTCATCCTCACTGTTGCTATTATGAGGCTTGAGCCGGGCCCACCAACACAGTAGTGCCACCACTGCTTCCACCTCTGTCAATGCAGTCGCCTCAAACCCTGCGCCGTGCCAGCCCCCTCTCCGGACCCCCCAGCCTGAAAGTCGCCACACACTCTGGCGCCATCACATGCCAGTCGGCCCACCTCAATGCCACTGCCGCCATCTTGGAATCAGTTGAATTGTCAGAGCTCATAACCTTCCTGAATCAGTGTAAGGATGTTACCGTTTGAACCAGCACTGACACCAGAACTGCCATTGATGCCGATGTGGCTGCCCCAGTGCCTCGAGCCCTGTGCCGGGCCTACCCAACAGAGGAGTAGCGACGCTGCGGCGCCATCTCTCAGCGCTGGGACAACACTTTCTGCTATCACCGACGCTACTGGTTCCACAGCAGTCGTGCTCCTAGCGTAAAATGTAGCAAAAAAGAAAGGTAGAAGGAAAAGAGGAAGAAAAGAAAGCGAAATGGATGGAAGAAAGCAGTGAACGGGAAGGAGCCTGAACACTGCTACTCCGCTACTGCCATCTTTGATTTATCAATCCCAATTTTAGGAAAAAAATTATGGCCAGCCTTGGTGGCTTTGAACAGTTGTTTTTCTTTTGAAGACACGGGTGATCACATGTGGTTCAGGATTCTCCTATTCTCAAACACTTTGTCTCAGCAAGTCTTTTGAATATCCCACTGTGTTCTTGAAACCTGTTTAAAAATGAAAAACACTAAACCTACTGTGGCAATGGGAGAGATAACAAAGTGTGAGGCTGGATGAACACAGCAGGCCAAGCAGCATCTTAGGAGTACAAATGCTGATGTTTCAGGCCTGAAACCTTCATCAGAAAAGGGGAATGGGGAGAGGATTCTGAAATAAATAGGGAGAGAGTGGGAGACGGACTGAAGATGGATAGAGGAGAAGGTAGGTGGAGAAGAGAGCATGGGTGGGGAGGTAGGGAGGGGATAGGTCAGTCCACGGAGGACAGACAGGTCAAGGGGATGGGATGAGGTTAGTAGGTAGGAAATGGAGGTGCAGCTTGAGGTGGGAGGAGGGGATAAGTGTGAGGAAGAGCAGGTTAGGGAGCCGGGCATGAACTGGGCTGGTTTTGGATGCAGTGGGGGGAGGGGAGATTTTGAAGCTGATGAAATCCACATGGCAATGGGAGAAGCCTAAAGGGTTGATCGTGTCCAATTCCAATGTGAAATATCTGTATTTGTGTGAAATAGGTGAGCTGTGATTTGGGTGAATAGTTCTTTGTTTCAAATAGGTTGAACAGAAGTAATTTCTTATGATTATCAATTTACAAACCTGGTGGTGAAACAAAATGATGATGATGATTAATAATAATAATAATAATAATAATAATAATAATAATAAATATTCTGATGAAATACTGTGACAAAGATGGTTCTCTCCTTTCCCTTGTGTTTTTCTTTCCTGCCCCCACCAGCACCCACACCATTTTCTCCCTTCCTCTCCCGCAGCTTATGATTCCTCCTGGCATGCTTTTATCCAAAGTTGCCACCAGTACCATGCTCAGGTCAGAGATAATGGGAACTGCAGATGCTGGAGAATCCAAGATAACAAAGTGTGGAACTGGATGAACACAGCAGGCCCAGCAGCATCTCAGGATGCTCAGGTCATTTGTTTTCACTTGTCAGTCTGGATGGTTCATACCATTATAACCTTGCTTCCTGTTCTACACAAGCAGAGGTCCAGTCATCGACACTTTCAAGCCAGAATGATACTAATGTTAATTATTATATTGTAACTGACATATTTTTTATGAAAGATAATAAAATGTGAGGCTAGATGAACACAGCAGGCCCAGCAGCATCTCAGGAGCACAAAAGCTGACGTTTCGGCCTAGACCCTTCATCACATATGTTTTATGAAGTCCTGTTTAATCAGAATTGAATTTTTATTCTGTATGTTGTATATCTAGGCTACTTTCACTGATCTATGACATGACAGTGCTTTTGTCATAAAACCTACAGTTTTTCACACCCTGCCCTCCCATCCTTGCTGTTCCTTCAGGTCAAGGTGTCAAGCAGAGACTTGGAACATCCCTACAGGGCAAGAAGGGAAGCAGATTAGAGTGCAAATCAAGAGTTACAATGGCATATCTTTGAACAGATGGATTAGCAATAGTGTTAGCAGAAATTGGCAGGAGATCATCCCTCCCCCAATCCAGGAATAGTTGATACACAGTTGGGAAGATCTATAGGAAAGAAATTAGAGCAAGATTCTAACAGAATCACAGGAACTGACATTATATCATGATATTCTGGCATACAACTACAGGAAAAATAAATTGTAAAATTCCTCTTTTTGACCTATTGTAATTAATGGATTATCACCTCCAGTGAGGTAAAGGAAGGAAGAATTTTAATGTCTAACTCATTACAGTGGAAAAAAAAATAATGTTCTTTAATTTATCTTCTCCACCTGCTAAACAGCTTGAGCTGTTATTCCATAAAATTAACAGAACAGTCAGACTGCATTGTGTGGCCGTGTGGAGGCTAGTGTTTTTGTTTCAGCACTGTGTGTACATTTGCATCCTCAGAATTTTGATTACTTCTAGCTCTAACTTCAGCCAACATTCAGGGAGCATCTGCTCAAATTATGCAGATTGTAATATCAATCAACTTAAAATAGAGTTGATAGCAGTTTTTTGATGCAGTGTGTCATTGTGTGGATTTAACTGTGAGGCAACAACCTGCCAAACTGAAATATACCATAGCTGAAAGGGATTTTGCTTCCTTCATAACTGGTGACAGTCAACACCCATTCTACAGGTTAGTGCCTGGTCACGGCAGAGGTCATGTGCTGACATCAAGGCAGACTGATGAACATCTGAACATGGGACAACTTATCCACCACGACAAGCCAGAAAGTAGCTACTGGGTGTACAAGGAATATAACATAGCTTTTGTATCTGCTTGCATGTGGATAGCATGCAAATATTAGAAGATATTCCAACACAAAGATGTCAGAACAGACCATTGGATGTTTAAGCAAAACTATAACCTAGTCCTGCAGTGCTTGGCTGTCTCCTGCACGCTATTATTCTCATGAGGCTAAATTCTAAATTGCTACCAACTGTGCAGCACCAAGATGCTGCTGTTGCTGCTGCTGGTGATGATGATGAGGAGGAGGAGGCAACCAAAGCAATGAGTCATCTAACTGTCACACAAGTAAATGAATCCAAACTCTCTAAGTCCGATACATTCATCACTGACCATTGCAGCACTCACTCAGTTATATTACAAGCATAAAATCCTCCAGAAAATAGAACTTTCAAATTGAACGTGTCATTACATTTGCATACAGACATCAGTTCATTAACCCTCAGTATTACTTTGCATTTTCAGGACTAAGCAGCAGTACCCTCGTTTGGCTGGTGGAACACTGTCGGTTCTATGTTCTATCAGTTTCAGTTAGGGAGACCATGGATTACTTTAACTTGAAGCATTGTGGGATCCAACTTTGAACTGCACCATCTCAAACAAGTCAGGCCTGGCTGGATAAAGGGCAGAATTAATTATGCTGGAGGAGCGGCAGAGCCTGGAGTAGCAGTGCGGTCAGCCTGACAGAGGATGTTGCCATGTTTTATTCTTAGGGTCCTAGTCATAATGGATACTTTCCAGTCTATCCCTTATGAAAAGACCTCAGGAATCAAGTGAAGTTGAGGAAAAGATAAATGTTAATAATCCAATATGTGGTCATAGTTACATATTTAATCATGAATAAAATTCCCATTCATAAAAAAGGGCAGAAACTTCAAATATCTTCAAATAATAAATCTCATATAAGACATACTTCTGTTTATGTTGAAGCTCAAACAGTAGCTCATCCTCTAATATCTACCCCAAGCTGTCAGTTACATTGTGAACTCAGAAACCCCCGCTGAGAAAATAGAAGCTTTTCTAACTCTGCGAAGCATTCATTATGGCATAAAATTAACTCTTGGAAAAATGTCACCAAATTGCTCATCAGAGTAAGGCAAGAGGCCCTTTTTTCCAACCTTCCTCTGCAAATCAAACAATGAAACTGTTGTATTTAAACTATCATTGTCAGCTGCGACTTTTTAAATTAAAGTTAAGGCGTAGGTGATTTTAAAACAAAACTCCAAAACACGATAATTATCTACCCTTCAGGGGCATTCATTTCTACTCCACCACACCGAGGATAAGGCACTGGCAACAATCAGAATTCTATCTGTTTCAACTCTCAGCTCATTTTAGATGGAGCACCAACTTTGTCATATTGAATGTGTAAATTGTCTGCTCTTTTTTTACCCTTACTGCTAATAAGGATTCGTCCAGAAATGGATTTTTGAATCTGTATCCCATCAGCAATTTTTATGGACTTGGGGAATTTTCCTGATGCACAGATCCATGGCATGAGGAATCATCGGCAGAAAACCACAACCTGCTGCTGCATGCCATCACATATTTCAGTCACGTCCCAGTACCCTTGTCATAATTTAAATACAAGCCATGAGCTTTGATTATTTGTTTCATTCCTTTGAGATTTCACAGAGCTATAATTTAATATAAGGCTGTGTTACAGCTGAGGTTGGAAGGGTACATTGTTTCCTTTTCTAGCCCCACACCTCCTCTGATCACAAATGATGTTAGATTTTCTCAGATTGATGATATAGCTAATTACATAGGTCTTGGACTGCCTCACGGATCATATCAAGAACAAGTTAGCCAGGTTTCTTCAGTCAACAGCAAACAGTTGGTGTATTGGAACACTCCAACTTAGTCAAACAAAGATGCAAAGATTATTGACAAACAGTTGGATTTTGAAATAATGGGAACTGCAGATGCTGGAGACTCCAAGACAACAAAATGTGAGGCTGGATGAACACAGCAGGCCAAGCAGCATCTCAGGAGCACAAAAGCTGACGTTTCGGGCCTAGACCCTTCATCAGAGAGGGGGATGGGGGGAGGGAACTGGAATAAATAGGGAGAGAGGGGGAGGCGGACCGCCTCTAGGCAGTCTAGGCCCGAAACGTCAGCTTTTGTGCTCCTGAGATGCTGCTTGGCCTGCTGTGTTCATCCAGCCTCACATTTTGTTGTCTTTGAGTTGGATTTTGAATGTATCTTAAAACTTTCAATGAAAGAAAATGAGCGCGCACACACACACACACACACACTCAGATACAAGTCTGAGAAGAAACAAATAAAAAGCCTCTAACATTTTGAAGTTAAAGTAGTTTTTAGTCAAATGGTGTTGCTGCAAAATCAGTTTGTGTGTATTCTTGCTTGTCAGAGTTACATTTTGGAAAATTAAGGAAAATTGATTTATTTCTGGTTTTGTGGAAATATCAATGAACAGCTTTTTTTAAAAAAAAGTAACCATATGCTCACTGTGGGCATTGAAATTTTTATATGAATCATGTGACCAATGATAACTACTTCTTTTCCAACAGTTCAAAATGTTTTTAAACAGTGACTAGCTTGCAGAGGGACCTGTTTTATGCGGTAGAATTGGAGGAAAGCCTGCTAGGTATAAGCTGTTTTGAAGGAAAGTTTGCTAAGAATGAGCTGCACAGTTAATCTCTCCTATTTCTGGAAAGTAAATTACCTT
Organism: Stegostoma tigrinum; assembly: GCF_030684315.1. Classification (NCBI taxonomy): domain Eukaryota; kingdom Metazoa; phylum Chordata; class Chondrichthyes; order Orectolobiformes; family Stegostomatidae; genus Stegostoma; species Stegostoma tigrinum. The sequence continues at coordinate 105,716,743 of NC_081358.1, read as the reverse complement.
GTTGGGCTCTGGGAGAGAGGAACCCATTTGTTGTCTCAAAGGATTAGTTGACAAAGCATTGGAAGATTTCTGAGCAGGTGATGTTCGAAGAACTTCAGAGACAACCATGCATGGCTAGTGACTCTGCCACTCTCACCTGAACATTAGAGCAACAGACTCAGTAGCATTGTACATTTTATCCTTTTTGCCTTCAAGAATAGCACATTGACTTCTTTTTTCACCCCAGAAAACATTTTTCTGAAGTTTTTTTTTTCTTTTACCTCATTTATTTTAAGTATACATGAGTTTGAATGTTTTCAGAGTATTTGGAGGGATATATAACTATACATGCATGGTACTGACTGTGTATTTTAAATCATAATTATGTCATTATTGAAGAGATTTATTAAGAAACCAAAATGGTAGTTCATTTTGTTTAAAACTTCGTATAGGTAAGGCAATCTTGATAACCAGGGGGATAAAAAAGGTATTTTTATGTTGAGACCCATGGATTAGTGGGACTGCAGCAACATTGGCAGGGTGCAGTCTCAGTTATAATACTGATCTGTGTTTGATATTATTTAGCTGCTGGTAGTGATGAGACTTTCTGGAAATGATGAGTAGTTATACAGAAATCCACTTGACGAACTCTCTCTGCATTGTGATGATGACTTTCACTAGGATTAGTCCACACATTTCACTGAAGGGCGGTAAAAAGAAAGGGGAGGGAGCAATGGTGTGTTGCTGTTTGGGTAAACCAAATTATCTATCTGACTGTGTTCAGAAATGCATTGATCTTATTCCACACACAGAATGGACCGTGTAACGTCTCTGAAAATCTCACAAACAAAATGACTGCAGCCAAGCTCTTGCTCCTTGCAGGTGGAGCATTATCACTGTTATGCCCAGGGCCTTGTCCTGAGCAAAGTATCCTCTGTTTAAAATTTCAAGATATTGAACCTAAGTTCCTGTCTAAGCTACTTACCATCTGGTTGGAAATATATTGCCATTATGAAATTATTGTTGGGTCAAAATCCTAGAATTCTTTCCCTCATGGCATTTTGCATCTACCTACATAACCTAGACTACAGTGGTTCAAGAAGCCAATTTTAGAATCACAATAAATGTTAGCTGAGCTAGCAACACATACATCCTGTAATTGTATTAAAAATATAATCATTTAAAAATAATTAGATCACATCTCTTCATAACATTGCCATCGTTTGGTTAAGTGAGTAGTTGTTTATAAATGAATTTCATTACAAGGTGTCGTAACATATAGAAAGAAAAAAATCATATTTGCATGCACTTCTTGAAGTTAAACAGTGAGTGCAGTTTTTTTAGCATCTTGTTACTCAGATAGTTCAGAACAATGTTTTTTTTCAGCGTTGTGGATAATCTTTAGGAGATTGAGCTGCAATATTAAACTCCATTGAAATAGTTTGGCATTCTGATTTCTTTTTTATGTTTTCCACAAAATGTAGGGCATTATGATTAGCATTTACCAGTTTCTGTATGCCCCTTTGGCAGACACACAAAGCACAGTAATAGACCCAGAGTTTCCTTCAGACATGTCTTTTGGGTATTCCTCCCTTTTTCTCTTCCCAACATTGGGTCAGGGAAAATCACTGACAAGGACAGTACAAAAATAAGCAAGTTCAAAGGTTTTTTTCTTTGGAGGGAAAAGGGATTGTTAAACTATGGTATTAAACTGGAAAATATGTGGATCTTGGTAATAAAGGTGTGAGCTTGCTGTATGTCTTTGTCCTTTCACTGTGCTTAAGAATTCTCTTTCAGCCAGGAGTTCAAGTAATTTCAGAAATTGAGAGCAGCCTGAGTTTAATTTGAGGCAGTAAATGTGTTTAGTTTCTGTATACAATTAGGTTGTTTTTTTTTGCAGGTGATTCGGTCCCCGGTCAGCCCTTCATTCATGACAACACAGCCTACAGCAAGATATTCCAGATCTTGTACAGAAATGAAGAGATCATAGTGAACAACTCCAGCCTTTTCAGAGTTCACCTCTTATTGGATGGAGAGAGGGTGAGTTACTTTGTGAAACATTGTACTCTTTAAGGAGAACAACACTGCAAGTAGGAAACTGGTTTTGAAAAGAGAAAGGGTCATATTTTCATCACAGATACATTGTGGCCCAATTTCAAACCTGTGTTTCCATCATCAAGGTTCTCTGCCAAGAGGACTGGATTGCCACATTCCATCTGTAAACTATTCCCTTCAACTTGTCTGGATATAACTAAATGGCAAACGTGCATGTAATTCCTTGTTGGATTAGCTGCCTCTAATTATGAACTTTGGAAATAATAAAAAGAAAAGCACATTGAAACACTGGATCAGTAAGGCAGAACTGACTAGTTTAATGAGCTGTTAAATACTCAGGAAAAAAAAAACTGGTGGAAAGCCCTGTATATAGAATTTAATAATTGTTTATTATTAACAATATTTGTCATTTACTCTTATTTTCTTCAATCACTTTACATGCCATTAGATTTTCAAGAAATTTTGTCTGTATATGAGATTAATATTTACTAACTGGGAAACTAATTGGCAGGAAAATGATCAAAACAATCATAATCATGTGTTCCCATGTAGAAATTTACAAAGGCATGCTAGGATCATTGAGCAAAACTCAGTCTAAACATTGACAGAATAATATGTTGATCTTGCTGAACACTTGTAGGTCAGATAATTCACTCACAGTACAGCTTGAGCCTTGCAATAATAGGTACCACCATGTGGGAGTGCAAATATGGAGGCATTTTTGCAGGGAGAGGGTGAAGTAAGAACTAAGAAGAAAGGGAGGTATTTTAAAATGGAGGCATAAAATGGTGTCTGTGAGTAAATGATATAAGAGGCTGCTCTGAATCTGGTTTTGTGCTTGCAGAATGGCTGAGGAAGTCCAGTATGGAGGATAAATTCAGGAAGGTAGAATTTTTAGCTAGAAGAATAACCCCGATCTTGTTAAATGGTGGAGAAGGCTTGAAGGGCCAAGTGGTCTATTGATGGTACATTTCTTGAGTTCTTTATAGCTATTGCATGGGCAGTCTGTAAGAATACCAGTGTCTAGTTCTTCTCTTCTTACCATCTTCGTTCTGCACTGTAACCTGTGAAAACAGACACAATGTAGACTCTAGAAGCACCACAAGGCAGTGTATTGGAATATCTATGGACAGAATTTCTTCAACAATTATATCCCCTAACGATATTAGCACCTTCTGAAAGGCAATTAAAGGCAGACAACAGATGTTGGCTTTACTAAGTGATGCCTTCATCCTAATAATGATGGAAATATAAATGCATGGACTTACTCAGTTACAAATGAATAAAACAACAATGAGCAATCATTAATAAAAAAAAACAAATGGTTAAACCGACTCAGTCAGTTGCAAGAAACAGTTTTGTGCAAATCTTTCCAGAATTTTTAAATGACACTTTAAAAACAGCCTGAAAATTCTCAGTCAAAATGTAAAATTAAATATACAATAATTCTATTGGTATCCTCAGATGAATCTAAAAGGTGGAAATACAATTGTTACTTTTCAAAGACTTTGAGAGATATCTTCTCCAACTGCTTATTGCTCCAGGCCCCTTCCTTCCTCTGGAGAAACCCTTCTCCTTGGTCCCTTCATGATGTCAGATCTTCAAATATATTCCCTTTGTTTCAAAATCAGTTCAGCATGGTTTACAGTAAAAGCTAAGACAAAAATAGAATGTGAAATTTGCAGAGATGCATTTGAGCAATCAGAATGTTCACTAATGATATCTCACTTTGGGAAAACCTACCACGGCCAGGAGAAAAGAAGCCCAAAGGGAATTACTAAGGGATTTTCTGAAATGAAATCAAATTGTTATCCAGAGAAAACATAGATCATGGTTATGTATCTAGGGAGTTGTTAAACCAGCTAGGGGAGGGATGTGAGACAATCACAACATCAGAAAATGTGGCAAGAACTATCTATCTTTCCCTGTCTTTAAACATGCGCTTCCTTAAAAATGCTAAGTTGCAATGCTTGCTTGGCAGCTTATCCCCCACCTTCGGCCCGACAGTGGCAGCGGTGTTTATCATCTACAAGATGAACTACTGCACCTCACCCAGGCTTTTCAAATGCACCTTCCAAACTCTCAATTTCTGTTACCTCCAGGACAAGGACGACACACGTTTGCGAATGGCACCATCTGGAAGTCGGCCTCCAACCCACTGACTACCCTGATATGGAAATGTGTCACCATTCCTTCAGTGTCAGGGGATCAAAATCCTGGAATTCTACCTTTAACCCCATTGTGGGTCTACCCACAGACCCAAGGCTGCAGTAGCTCAAGAAGGCAATTCCACCACCACCACCACCTTCCCCAAGACAATGAGAGATGGTCAATCAATGCAAGCATTACATCCTGGTGAATTATTGTAAAACAAAGTTATGCAAAATGTGATCATGGGCTTGAAAATCTCAACTATACTGGCATTTTCCAGGGTGCTCATGGTGAATCACATGATAACTTTACAGTGTCATGTACACTATATCTATTAATTCGTAAAGTGTATCTGTGTTTAAACTAAGATAATAAAATGTGAGGCTGGATGAACACAGCAGGCCAAGCAGCATCTCAGGAGCACAAAAGCTGACGTTTCGGGAAGGGTCTAGGCCCGAAACGTCAGCTTTTGTGCTCCTGAGATGCTGCTTGGCCAGCTGTGTTCATCCAGCCTCACATTTTATTATCTTGGAATCTCCAGCATCTGCAGTTCCCATTATCTCTGTGTTTAAACTAGCTTGTCCTTATAGTCCAGTTTCTATAAGTCAGTCATACTTCCTGATTTAGTCAGAACCTTTGTTGCTTTGAATCAAGTTACACCTGATAATGCAAATCACTATTATCAAATTTGCCATGAACACCCAGAAAATGCCAATTTTAGTTCAAGTTTTGAAGTTCATAATCACATTTTGCATAATTTTTGTTTGAGACTAATCACAGGGTGTATACATCACTAACTATGTCAGGATTGACACCAAGGAGCAGCTTAGAAGGAGCTGGCCTTTCCTGGTGTCCTTGACAGTTAATAAAATCCAGTACCTGGAGTGTGTAATATTTACCTATACTGCTTTGTTTTTAACAGACAAAAGCCCCAGCTCTCACTTAGAAGTGGCACAAATCACCAGAGTAAATCCAACATGTTGCGAAAGCCATAACTCATTTCATATCAAAAAGAAAATGCAAAACTTTTAAAGCATTAAAAATTGACTGAAGAACATGAAATCAAAATAACTGTCTCCAAAATAATCACTTATTCATTTAGCATGGACAGTATTGGCTAGGGGGAGGCAATGGCCTGGTGGTATTATGGGTGGACTGTCAATCCAGAGACCGAGATAACATTCTGGGAACCTGGGTTTGAATCCCACCATGACAGATGGTAGAATTTACATTTAAAATATATCTGGAATTAAACTGCTAATGATGATTGTGAATGAATTGTTAATTGTTGGGGGAGAAAAACCCATCGACTTCGCTAGATAGTAGAAACTGCAGATCTGGAGAATCTGAGATAACAAGGTGCAGTGCTGCGGGAGAGAGGACGCTGACACCGATGCAACTTCGCCAACGCAGATGTCTGTCCGCCCACTGACGCCGACATCGCTCCACCCACCGCAAACGCCGCTCCGTCCACTGGCTCCACAGCCAGCAGCTCCAGAGGAGACAACAGCAACCAGGCCTGCCGCAGTTTCACCATCCCCGCAAACCTCCCTCTCACTGAGGGTGAACGGCCAGACCTCAGTAAAGGGCTCACCTTTGTCCTCCTCCACCTACACATCAAAGAATATCGCTCATGATTGGAATTTGAACAGTTTTTTTTGCCGCCTTCGCGTTTCCTTCTTTAATCATGAGCCTAACCCTACCACTACTGACCCCTTCTCCCACCTCCACAACACACCTTCCTCCTGGTCACCACCAAGGCCTCCTATCTCCAACTGCCGTCGAGACATCAACCGCCTCAACCTCTCCACCCCTTTCACCCACTCCAAACTCTTCCCCCGCAGAACCTGCAGCTTTCTGCTCCCTCTGCTCCAATCCCACCCTCACCATCAAACCTGTGGACAAGGGAGGCGCAGTTGTAGTATGGCGCACTGAGCTCTACATCACCGAGGCCAGGCGCTAACTCTCCAACACCTACTCCTACCAGCTCCTGGTTCATGACCCCATCCCCGAACAACAAAACACCATCTCCCAAAGAATCCACAACCACATCACCTCAGGTGATCTCGCACCCACAGCCTCCAAACTCATCGTTCCCCAACCCAGCACCACCTGTTTCTATCTCCTTCCCAAAATACACAAACCTGACAGCCCTGAGTCGACCCATTGTCTCTGCCTGCTCCTGCCCCACTGAACTTATTTCCTCCTACCTCGACTCCATTTTCTCCATCTTGGCCCAGGAACTCCTTACATATGTCCGTGACATCACCCACGCCCTCCACCTGCTCCAGAACTTCCAATTCCCTGTCCCAACACCTCATCTTTACCATGTACGTCCAGTCCCTATCCACCTGCATTCCCCGTGCAGATGGCCTAAAGGCCCTCCACTTCTTCCTGTCCTGCAGACCCGACCAGTCCCCCTCTACCAACACCCTCAACCGCCGAGCCGAACTCGTCCTCGCCCTCAACAATTCCTCCGACTTCCTACAGACAAAGTGGGTGGCCATGGGTACCCGCATGGGCTCAAGCTATGCCTGACTCTTCGTAGGATACGTGGAACAATCCTTTTTCTGTACCGACACTGGCCCTAAACCCCACCCCTACCTCTGTTACATTGATGACTGTTTCGGTGTCGCCTCGTCCTCCCACAAGGAGCTCGAACAGTTCATCCACTTTGCCAACACTTTCCACTCCAACCTCAAGTTCGCCTGGACCATCTCTAATACCTCCTTCTCCTTCCTGGACCTCTCTGTCTCCATCTCTGGCATCCACTGAGAAACTGAAATTCATTTCAAGTCCAGCGACTCCCACAGCTATCTAGAATACATCTCTTCTCACCCACCTTCCTGCAAAAATGCCATCTCCTATTCCCAATTCCTTTGCCTCTGCGGCATCTGCTTCCAAAATGAGGCATTCCACTCCCGTACATCTCAGATGTCCTCATTTTTCGACAACCGCAACTTGCTCCCCTCAGTGGTCGAGAGCTTCCTCGATCGTGTCTGCCACATTTCCCGCACCACGCCCCTCACACCCCCTCCCCGCAATAACAACAGAAACAGAATCACCGTCATCCTCACATACCGCCCCACCAACCTCCGGATCCAACGCATCACCCTCCGACACTTCTGCCATCTGCAGTCTGACCAAACCACCAAAGATATTTTTCTCTCCCCACCCTTATCTGCTTTCCGGAGGGACCACTCTCTCCGTGACTCCCTTGTCCGCTCCACACTCCCCCCCAGCCCCACCACACCCAGCGCATTTTCCTGCAACCGCAGGAAGTGCTACACCTGTCCCCACAACTCCTCCCTCACCCGCATCCCAGGCCTCAAGAAGAATTTCCACTTCAAGCAGATGTTCACCTGCACATCTGCTAATGTGGTATATTGCATGCGCTGTTCTCATTGTGGTGCCCTCTACTTCGGGGAAACCAAGCGGAGGCTTGGGGACGGCTTTGCAAAACATCTAAGCTCAGTTCGCACTAAACAACTGCACCTCCCAGTCGTGAACCATTTTAACCCCCCCTCCCATTCCTCAGATGACATGTCCATCATGGGCCTCCTGCAGTGCCACAATGATGCTACCTGAAGGTTGCAGGAACAGCACCTCATATTCGGCTTGGGAACCCTGCAGCCCAATGGTATCAATGTGGACTACACAAACTTCAACATCTCCCCTCCCCCTACCATATTCCAGCTCATCCCTGCCTTCCTAACCTGCCCTTACCCCCACCTATCCCCTCCTCTCACCTCAAGCCCCACCCCCATCTCCTACCTACTAACCTCATCCTACCCCCTTGACCTGTCCATCCTCCCTGGACTGACCTACCTCCCTACCTACACTCACCTTTACTGGCTCCATCCCCGGCACTTTAGACCTGTGTGTTTCCTCTCCCCCAACTTCTCCTCTATCCATCACCTATCTGCCTCCCCCTCTCTCCCTATTTATTTCAGAACCCCCTTCCCCTCCCCCCATTTCTGAAGAAGGATCTAGGCCCGAAACGTCAGCATTCCTGCTCTTCTGATGCTGCTTGGCCTGCTGTGTTCATCCAGCTCTACACCTTGTTATCTCATCTAGTTCACTAATGTCATTCAGAGAAGGAAACTACCCTCCTTACCTGGTCTGGCCTCCATGTAACTCCAGACCCACTGCAATATGGATCATTCTTAACTGCCCCTTTGGGCAATTAGGGATGGGCAATAAATGCTGCCTAGCCAGTGACACCTTCGCCCCATAAATGATTTTTTTAAAAAAAGCTTGTCTTGAAAATCAAACTGACTGAGTGATTTTCTCTGGGTACAATCAGGATTGGTGAGTCAGTAGTCAGAGGATTAAAAACAAACATTTAAGACAAAAGTTGAATGGATTTTAATTGTTTTCTTTCCAGTTTTAATTGAATAACTCCTCCATCCCAAGTCATGAAATAAGTTCTACACAAACAACATGTGTTTAAAATTTACAAACACACTTACAGTGGTTTAAGGAGTTGTAATGAATATGTTAACCTGAGTTCTCCTCGTACCCCAGGTACAATCTTGCGCAGCACATGAGAGTTCCTTTTAACAAAGCGTGAAGCTGGATGAACACAGCAGGCCAAGCAGTATCTCAGGAGCACAAAAGCTGACGTTTCGGGCCTAGACCCTTCATCAGAGAGGCCTAGGCCCGAAACGTCAGCTTTTGTGCTCCTGCGATGCTGCTTGGCCTGCTGTGTTCATCCAGCTTCACACTTTGTTATCTTGGATTCTCCAGCAGCTGCAGTTCCCATTATCTCTGAAAGTTTCTTTTTGCCTGGTCTTGCCCTCAAACTGAGACCCTAAACATTTTTATTTTGCAGTTGCAGCAGTTTTGGTCCTGCTGGTCTTGAACCTTTCACTGCTGCTCTTCTGTTCGGCTTTAACACTTCTTCAGCCGTGACCTCCCTCCTCCATACCAATCCCATGGATCACCTCTGATTGTAATGACCCTTAGAGCAGGCTCAAGGAGCTGCACGATTTACTTCATCTTTGGTTGTGTTCTTGTATTGGCCTCTTATTCATCTAAACTATTTGTACAAACTCTTCCTTTATAATAAGCAAACATCTACAGAAATATGTGCACACTGTAGTGTACTTTGTTGCAACACACTTGTTCTCTCCCTCTTGAATGTGAGTCGTGGGCTATATTTAAGAAAGCAAGAGGCCAAGGATCAAGCAAGACATTCTAGCTGCTTTCCAACTTTAATTCATTTACTTTGATCTAGAAAACCACTTACATTCTGTTTTAGGGAGTAAAAATGAACAGCTTTTCTCTAGTGGTCTAAGACAAGACAAGTAATTTATCAAGGTCCTTGGCCTGGCATTCTTTTCCTGAAATGACCTCTACCGGAGATTGCATGTAGTTCTCAAGAAAACCCTTGCAGAATTGGTTCCCCTGTGTGATTTTTTTTCTCTCTGTCTATCAGATCTGTTGCTTGACCATCACTATAATATAGTACATTATTTGGCTTTATTTTGAATGGAATAGAATACAATTGCCTTAATTGTTACGAGCACTCGATGAGTGCAGGAAAAAGTTTGTCATTTGGAGACAGTAAGGACTGCAATGCTGGAAGCTAGAATACATAAATGTGAAGCTGGATATGCACAGCAGGTTAGACAGCATCCAAGGAACAGGAAAGTCAATGTTCCAGGCAAAAACCCTTTGTCAGGACTGGGGTGGGGGAGGGGAGCCCAGAAATAGAGGGAGACGATAGAGATGGAGGGAGATTGGGTGAGATGGAGATAGGTGGATGCAGGTCAGGGGTTATTGTGGTTGGTCAGTTTGTAATGTTGCCTCTTGATGACATCTTAGGTACAGAGTACCTACGTACCCATTTGTTTAGTGTTGTTACCGAGTGAAATAAAATTGGTAACTATGGGAATAGAGTTTGAAAAGTCCAGAATGATGATAAAAGTGAAGATTAAAATATTTAGGTATTAGAAGTTCTAGTTCTTTTCCAACATGGAAACCTTGTGTCTGCCGGCTTCACAACACAAGGCAACGCCACCTCCACATGCAGGCCTTGGCACAGGATTCACTCTGCTGCTGCTCCCAGACCCTGCCCATGTTCACGCTGCTTCCCACTCTGGGACTCGGCCTGTGCTCACCCTGCTACCGTCACTCCGGGACCCGACCTGTGCTTGCTGTGCTGCTGTCGCTCTGAGACTCGGCCTGTGGTCACCCTGCTGCCGTCACTCTGGGACCCAGCCTGTGCTTGCTGTGCTGCTGTCACTCTGAGGCTCAGCCTGTGGTCACCCTGCTGCCGTCACTCTGGGACCCAGCCTGTGCTTGCTGTGCTGCTGTCACTCTGAGACTCGGCCTGTGGTCGCCCTGCTGCTGTCACTCCGAGACTCAGCCCTAGTCCGTGCTCACTCTACTGCTGTCACTCCGGGACTCAGCCTGTGCTGGCCCTGCTGCTGTCTCACTGAGCCTCGGCCCTAGTCCGCACTGGCTCTGCTGCTGTCACTCCCCAACTCAGCCCTAGTCCATGTTCGCTCTGCTGCTGTCACTCCGGGACTCGGCCCTAGTCCATGCTCACTCTGCTGCTGTCACTCTGGGAGTCGGCTTATGCTGGCCCTGCTGCTGTCACTCTGGCACTCGGCTTGTGTTGGCCCTGCTGCTGCCACTCCGAGACTCGGTCCACCTACTCAATTCCAACCCGTCCTGTCACGACTCCTCTCTCTTGACCTCCTCCTCTGGGTAGGGGTAGTTAAAAGTTTTGGAGCGGTGGGAAACAAAAAACAAATTGCACAGAGGAGAAAAAGGAACTGGCGAGCAGAGTAGTTCCTACTGCAGCATCTTACTCTGTTGCTGTCTTGATTTCTTAATGCCACAAACTCCACATTATTTCTTAATAGTATCTCGAGGTTCTGTAGCAAATCAGGCTGTTTTCATGACTTGCTCCACGTTTTTGCATCACATTATCTGCTGAATTCACCTTGTTTCTGTGCCACTTAGAATTCTTCTCCCCTCAATTCCTGACATGCCAAGCCAGTGTAATTACCTGGAAGCAGCAATTCACCACTTATTTGACCAGACCTTCGTCCAACTCAGTGTTCACTAAGAAGACCCTCCATGCTCTTACAATCAGCAAGGGTAATTTGAATGGAAAACCCAAAATGGTGTGAATGAATGTTGGAAATTAATTTGCTGTACTTCATTCAACCCCTACCTTGGTCGATCACAACCGAGTTAATTTTGAAAGGAACCCATCCCTTGTGGATTTCTTTTCCAAGCTGAAGTTCCCAGTACTTGTTTAAAAGGAACCAATCTCACTGTGCTTTCTTGAGTAAGAAAGTACTAAAATATAAGAACGGTAATAAAATGTGGCACGTTGGCACAGATTAGAAATGAGAGGCAAGTTTTCAAATGCGAAAACAAAAGATACAAAGCAGTCAGTGACTCATTCCTGACAGATGCTGTCATTTAATTGGGCGATTCTGGTAGAGCCGACTTTGGCCGTTGAGTGATTTTGGGATTTTTGACTCTGTAGTTAGCCAAAAGGAGTTTGCCCAGTGCCTTTGCCAGTGGTTTTGCTGCCTTGACTTATTTACACCCATCAGAAAGAGACTTTGGGTGCAATCTGAGTGGTGTGAGCTTTGGCAATATTTGTGGCAGAATTAGCTGATAAGGTTGGCAAGGCTATGTCAACATTGGGAGCATTGCCGCCTTTTATACGTCTGAGCTGCTAGGCCAGTTTATTACTAGGTAACAGTGAGTTGCCATTTACGTGAGTCACATGCTTGAGAACTTGCAATCAGCCACTCTGTGCCATTCCCATCACCCTGGTTTTTGTTCCAGATATTTTAACGTCACTGTGGTTCCATCTTCGAATCAGAAATTATTATATGTCTTGTGATTAACATTTGATTCTTTTGGTATCCTTGTTGATCATTAATTTATAAGGTTATCATAGTCCAGGATTCACGAAGAACATTTTACATTTGTCTGTCTTAAAAATTGATTTTTTTTGATTGAAAGCAATAGTTCTTTTGGTGCTTTTGTTGCAGCGCGGACAGAATTTAAATGTTCCTACTGTAACTGTATTCAATGTGTGATAAGAGGCTGGGGCTGACTCCTGGGAGAGAATTTTCCAGACTTAAAAGGAGGTAAATGCTCAGAAACTTTCGAGAGGCAAATACAATACTAACTGGAATAAGAATGTTTAATCCACATCACAACTTAGCCATCCAGTGACTGAGTCAATGGGAGTTAGAGTATAAGCTCATAAACTCTAAGCTCAGACCTGATGCCCAGAAAAATCTGTTTGTACAAAGCATGGTCAATATCTAGTCAACATAAAAGCATTTGAATTATTCCCGAAGTTGTTAGAGATTTTGTAATATTGGGTCTTTTTGCTTCTGAGGAAAGAAGAGCGATATATGGCTAATCCATTCTATTCACGTAATGGTGGAGATATATTGAAAATTAAACAATAAGTGGTGACATTATTGTCTTTTCTTCCCATATTTTTGCCAAGTAGACTGACTTAAATTATTTCTAGTCATATTACCTCTATGTCAATTCTAACCTTCTGTTCAGTTAATTGTGAATTATATTGGACAATTTTACACTGTGTACACCCACGTAGACTTCTTTCATGCAAGCACTGCATTCAAAGCTTGGAAAAATTAAATCTACCATTGAGAATGGCTTACTAACACATAAAATCCAGATGCTAACTTGGGATAAAAAGAATGCAAAACCAAGTCTAGTTTATTAAAAACACCACACAGTTCTTTAGCTAGAATGTGATGAGGAAAAATACTCTGAGCACTAAGCTGATCAATGAGAAAATGTCATCATCACTTTTCCCCATGTTTCCACAGTTGTTATTAGTAGAGTCATAAACATACATCACTAAAGTCCCTTCAGATCTTCCAGTAATATCAAGTTGACAAATAGTGACAGGACACTGCAGAAAGGTTTGCAATCATTCCTTGCCTAGTGATAAGTTTGACTTTCTGTGATTGGACATTCAAACCTGCATTGTTGCACTTCCATTGTCAATTCTGAACAACATTTTAGTGTATGCTAAAAATATTTGATATTTTTGTAACTGCTGCCTTGAATCTTCCGGCCTTTTGCAATCATAAACTTGCTTTTTCTTTCACTATGGCAGCTTTTAAACTGTACGTTGGCACACTTTTGCTAACAATTTCAGCATAAAGCATACAGTACAGTATTATGAAAACAAGGCAGTTAGTATTTGCCTCAGAGATAATGGGAACTGCAGATGCTGGAGAATCCAAGATAATAAAGTGTGAAGCTGGATGAACACAGCAGGCCAAGCAGCATCTCAGGAGCACAAAAGCTAGTTAGTATTTGCCATTTGGCCTTGTGGAAGCAGTGGAAGCATAGGTAAGTTGTAAAAAAGTCATGACTAGTTGTAACAGAGAGATGTCATCACTTAATCCTTTTCTTGTCTTTGCTGTCTTGAAATCTGCAAACTTTTAAAAAATTCATTCATGGGATGTGGGTGCTGCTGACTGGGCCAGCATTTATTGCCCATCCTTAGCGGTCCTTGAGAGGGAATGGTGAGTTGCCTTGAACTGCTGCAACCCAGTTACTGTAGCAGAGTGATAATACTGTAAGGGAGTGAATTTCCAGGATTTTGATTCAGCGACAAATAAATAACATAATAATAATAATAATTAGGAAGACATATGTGTTTTCCCCATAGCCTAAAGCAGTAGGGTAGTTTATATTCACTCTCCTCCTTACTTGCTGTACTCTGAAATTGTCTGGCGTATCCCCAAAAGGTGAAGACCGAATAATTTACACCAAGATGGGAATTGTCAGTCCCCCGTAGCATTTTTTTCTTTCAATCATCACTGGCACACTAAATGGATGGCCCCAAGTTTTATGTACATCTGCTGTCCAATCGGAGAGGGGCAAAATACAAGCCTGTGTAAATCCGTTTGAGACTCAAGGGCTAGTGATGTGTTCTGCGTCTCTGGCTTGTAGGACCAGTTTGTTTGTAATGCCGATGAACTGCAATCTTGCAACTTAATACGTATTCTGTGCCTGATGTAATTCTACCATTGTCCACACAACCTCAATGCAAAGTCTCAATTTTATTCAACATCTGCTTTGAAAACTCTTCTTTATTTCTCAGGAAAATTTTATTCTGCAGATGCTCGAACAGATGTAGGTGACTTTTGTGTGTCTTTTTATTTGCTTAACTACAGATTCTTAGGAACACCTCATGAGAAATATTAAGTATGTAACCATGGAAAGGTACAATCCAGAACAGCCTTCAATCAGTTGTGCTGCATGTTTGGATGACTGGTAAACTTGTTTGATGAGAAGGGTGTTTTGACTTAAAAACAGGGTGCTGGAAGCACTAGCGGGTCTGGCTGCATCCATGGAAACATAAACAGAGAATTTAACATCAGCAGAAATCAGTATGTGTCAATTTTGGTAAGTTGCATGGAGGAATTCTCTCTGCAAGGCCACTTGAGCTTTCTCCCGTTTACCTGCCTGCATCATTTGCTATGGTCCACCCCCCCCCCCCTTTCTCTAGGCCGAAGTACTTGCCATCCCCGAGATTTCACAGACTTCCTGATGATGCGGTATATTTAATAGGCAGTTATGCACAGTCAGCGCCAGTCTGGACCTACCCTTCACAGCTTATGTCATTTGCCCAGAACATGGCAGACAAAGGAAAATTGGCATCAAGGCTAAATACTGCAGATTTTGGAACACTGAAATAAGCACAAGAGGATGCTGGAGAAAGTGAGCGTGAAGAGAGAAACAGAGTTAACAATTTGAGCCCAGTGTGACTTCTTTTTGTATTCACTCACAGGACACGGCATTTATTGCCTGTTCCTGGTTACCAGTGAGAAGGTTGTGAGCTACTGTCTTGAACAGTTGACTATATTTTCTTCGTGGAGGGGCATCCAGGATTATTGACCCAGCAACCTGAAGGAGCTCTGCTTTGAGGAGTAACTGGGGTTCCTGTGAGAATGGGTGGTACAGAGGAAATCCTTTGATCTTCCCTAAGCTCTTAGTCTGACATGGAAAGTTGGTGTTGTCTTACATGCCACACCTGCCAAGTGCTGTTTCCCTTAAAATGACCAAGGTCTTCTCCCCTCAGACTATGAGGCATGACTATGAGGTAGAAGCATGTGGTGTGTGTTTGGTGCAGGCACATGATGCATGTGTGAAATTGACATCACATGGTGCCTCACAGTAACATGTTTGCCCCTTAACTGATCACTCTTGGCTAGTACGATAATCTGCCTGGCTTTGTGTCTACCCTAAAAGACAAAAGTACTGAAGGACTGAAATCTCTAAGTGAGGTAGCAAAGCTTGAAAAGGCAAGACTGAGAGCATCTTTCTAATCACCATCGTGATATCCTCGATAAGGTCCTTCTCCTTGATGTCTGAGGACATCTCCTGACTGTCTCACAACCGTTGTCTCCAAACAGACCTCACTGGGTCATAAGGGGCTAGGGGTGAGGTGTGAAGAGATTAACATCTCTGGCAAGTTTTACTGGAATAAACTCCAGTATCTTATGTTTTTTTCCCACCAACCCATCTCTTGGCCCGTTACCACTTCAGGTCACCACGCACACAAGACCAAAAAAAGAGTCTGAGAGTATCAAAATAGCCTCAAAGTGAATGAGCACTGAGAAAGAAAATGAAGATCCCTAAGATGCTTCCGGTCAAATTCATGAGATTGCATGCACGGACAGTTACCGATGTACTGCCAGCAGTATTGTAATGAAGGGTTCCAGTGAAAACCTAAGTTGCAGAGCCATAGTGTCGGTTGACTGGAGATTATCGCATTAGGGTGCGATAAGGATGTTGAATGCCAAGGTCCGTGGACTGTGCGTGAGTGCAGTCACTGCCTCTGGAGGGACCGCAGTGGTGCCCCAGATGGAGGCCTGGAGGAGCAAGCAATGAGCTGCAGTCATTAGGTGACTAATTTTCTAATAGCCTAATTTTCACGCCTTCTAGTTTCTGTCCAGCAGGTGGCAAAATGGGAAGCTGGATATAAATAAGTGAGGTGGGATTACATGATAATCAAATCATAATATATGCTGATACATGAAAATAAGCCTGTTGCCACTCACTAGTGAACATATCGTTTTGCCGTTCAGAACTTGGTTGGAAAATGGGATTTGTTGCTCTTTATGTTGAGAAGTTTCTCCCTGGCAACATCCAACTTTTTAACCAATGCCCACATTGTTCAGATAATAAAATGTGAGGCTGGATGAACACAGCAGGCCAAGCAGCATCTCAGGAGCACAAAAGCTGACGTTTCGGGCCTAGACCCTTCATCAGAGAGGTCTCTGATGAAGGGTCTAGGCCCGAAACGTCAGCTTTTGTGCTCCTGAGATGCTGCTTGGTCTGCTGTGTTCATCCAGCCTCACATTTTATTATGTTGGATTCTCCAGCATCTACAGTTCCCATTATCTCTCCCCCACATTGTTCAGAGCCTGGAATAATTCTGCCCAGAGCTCATGCTTCCAACCCTTTACATTTCTTTTGAAGGGACAACTTCTGCTTTTATTTTGTGGGTTCACAGCACTTTGCTTTTATTTCAAATGTTTGACATGGTTAATCAATGACTTTGAAAAAGAAACAGAATAGATATTTGATGTGAAATAGAAATACTGGAAAGGAATTGATACTAGAAAGTATACTGGAAAGAATTTGAATGCTTCCTTTTGCCTGCAAATTTGTTTGATTTGTTTTGAATGAAATATGTGTTTTCTTTCTGTTGGGAGTATAAATCCCAATTCAATAATTCAGCAGCAAGCTGTGAGTTTTAAAATAAAGGAAAATATTTCTCACATTTACTCTGAATTAAAACTCAGATCCCACTCTCTCAACACACAAAGATTAGGTGCTGTTGAAGGTTATACTTAATAACTATCTAAGTCACTGATTTCCTATCACTAACCTCCCTCATAGTGGCATGGTATGCCCATAGTTTCGTGGATAGTAAAATGGTTTAAAGTTGAAGGAAGAGTCTGCAGGCTGTGAAGTTAACTAGAGTCAAGTTTGTGTGCTATTTCAGGTGACCTTTTAAAGTAGGAACAGATCAGAGGACTCCTCTAGGTCAAGAGTCTAGACCCAAAACATCAACTTTCCTGCTCCTCTGTTGCCTGGCCTGCTATGTCCACACCTAGATACCTCAGACTCCAGCATTGGCAGTTCCTACTATTTCAGAGGACCCCTCTATATTGGAATATCCCACTTTCAATGTATTTGCTACTAATTACCTTTGACTGCCTGGTGAACTTGTAGCTAATTGTGGTCAGGATTTCTGTTCACTAAACTGTGTTGATTCGATGGATTTGGTGGACGCTTTTACAAATAGTTTTCACTGATCTTTTTAATGAAAAAAAGTAGAAAGAAAACAATGGTGTTTATGTTGATTCTAACATCCCATGGTGTGGTTTGACACCTTAAAGAGTACATCCAGTATCCTTGGTTTTGATTGGCCCATTCAATTGATAATACCCTTTTTGATTGATTTTTAAAAGTCAGTTTTGAAGCACATTGGCCTGGAAGGTCCTTTGTTTCTTCTTGAGATTGAGGAATGTTTGAGATCCACAATAGGAATCCGGTGACCTGGGACATTGAGATTGTCTAGTTTTCAAATTGACAATTAGTTTGAACAAGACATGCCAGCTGTAAGGCATAATAATTGCTACGTGTTGAGATGATCGAATAATCTATAAGATGCTGTGATTTTTGTGTTGCCAGAGCAACTGTCCAATATTAAATAATGGGTAATGGGAAAAATCATTAACAGTCAAGAATCAGCAATCTGGTTAAAAAGCCTCCCTTCAGAGAATCCAACTGTGTTTTTGAAGTTCTTATACACTACCTTGTTGGGATATGAGAGAGCATGGGCAATATAAGGCAATTTTTTCTTGCCTCCTTTTTGTGCTCATTTTATGCTTTTATTTTTCTCCCTCTGATTCGTGTCCTTCCTATAAGGAAATCCTCATCAACCATGGCAATTTAGTTAAGGTGCCCTGTGTTCTCTGGTTTAGCAGATCAGCGATACAATTAGGACATGTTTGGACATTTAAACATAGATCCGGTAGCTGAGTACTTACTTGTTCATGGTACAATTATTTTTGACGGATGCAGTTGATTGCAACTTCAGAAAGGACTCCTAGTCCAGATAATTAGTATAAATTTCTCCTTCCAAAATGCATAGATGCTCTTTGAGTGCCTGATCTTAAACGTTTGTATGTCCAGAATCTGTTGCAGTGTTTTGACTATTCTTCTGTAATTTGCTGCAATAACTCGTATGTCTTGCTGTAGTTATTGAAACAAAATCTGCTTAAATTATCTATATAACTTTCAAAAAGTGAATAGCTTTTACACGATGGTAAGTTTGAAATGTTTGACACATGGCTTTGACATAGGTTTTTTTTTGGTATAAATAACATTATACTAGTACAAATGTTATCTTTTACTATAAATTAGAATGCATAGTGGGAAGAAGAGCTTAGACTTTAGCATGGATAAGCCCGTTTAATGGTCAAGAAATGAAAATGTGTTGATCTAATTCACCAAGACCAGGCTTTTATTGAAATGGGGCAAAAGGTGGATAGCCAAGTTAACTCCAGGATGTGTGATAGCATTGTAGACACTTGGAAGAAGCTGAAAGTATCAAGTTTAACCTACTTAGAATACTAACGGTTGTCCCAAGTGCAAGAAACTGGCAGCTGCAGTGAGGTAAATAGTCAAGGGAATCGTTCCTCAAGGACAAATGGAGCAGGAATTCTTCTCCTCTGACCCCTGATCTCCACCTCCAACATGAGACCCCAACAGACAGCTCCCATTCCTCAGCCGATAAAGTTGCATGCCAGAGTCAGCAATAGGATAGCCTCCCTGGGAGCAGATAACACTTCAAGGTTTGGAATCAGACCAGCAACCCTGCTCCAAGTTCCCAGGATTAAGGTCCAGATATTTTTGGGAGTGAACTTCCAGTCCCATGTCAGACTGCTTCCTCAGCCTATTTGAGATGACTCCTCCATGGATCACCATGTGTGCCTTTCAAGCAATACCTTGCCAGAGAAAAATTCCACTATCCTTTTATCCATCATCCTTCAAACCCAAGGATGAAAAACAATTAAAAATGAAGCAGCCATAAGACACGATATTCTATCTATCATGTTCTTGCCTGCTTACCTAGTCTTTCAAAATTGCCATGCAACTCTTTAAGCCCTCTTCACTACTTAAACTTGCATTTTGTTTTGTACCATCCACAAGTGTGGAAATATTATATTTGGTCCTCACACCTAAGTCAACTGGGGTTAAAGCACTGATCCCAGCAGTACCTCAATGTTTGTAGCATGCCAACCAGAGCATGACTTGTTTATTCTTTCTCTTGTTTGTTTTTCTTTTCATTATCATTTCAGTATCTAATCTCAATGCAGGATAGTGCAACTTATCCAATTGTTATAATTTTACTTATTAACATTTGTAACATCATATTGAGAGCATTCTGAAACTACAAAATACACCATCCACTTATTCCTCCTTGTCTAGTCTGCTGGGAACACCCTGAAAATACTCCAATGGGCTTTCCAATACGATTTCGTTTTCATAAATTTACGCTGGCTCTGCCCAAGTATTTAATACTTGATATTTCCGTATGGCATGAATATGGTCCAGGTGCTTCAATTCTCTCTTGCTTAGGCACTGCTATACTGAACCCTTTCTCAGGGAGATGAATGTCCAGCTTTGTGTATATATGGATTGCTTGGTAAGCCTGGCTCCCTACAACGATTGCCAAACTCTTCATGAAGAAAACCATGTGCACCCGTGCTGCAACCATGACAGAACCCAAAGATGGGCTCCTCACCTATGCACGAGTCAGCATAGCCTCCTCCACCTCGTATTTCCAACCCCTCCTTCCCGTTCATCTCTGTATCTTCTTGTGGCCCAGAAAATACAATGGGCTTTCCATCGATGTGGGGCCTGACATGTCACTGTTGGAGACCTGACCTTGATACACCTCTTTAACCCCTGATGCATGTGTGTGGATTGTTGATCAGCATCTGGCCCAGTTCTGTATCTGAATCCTCCAAGAAGCATGTGATTGTAGCAGTACTAGAGAGGCAGAAAAGACGCCTTAGTAAGTCTGCCTTGTCAGAGATCATGTTGCTGTTTTAACCATGGGGTTGGGTTTTTGCACCTTATGATCTGTAGTGATAAACATAAAGAAATATAATTCGGACAAGTTCAGTCTATCACACAGCTTTCTCATGTGCTCTTATCCCAAACCAGGCTGGAAACATTCTTGCTGTGCTGGTTGGCTAACTGTGAGGGATGTGGGAGGCAAGTACCATCGGAGCCAGTTTAAAGTTGGTTGTACAGCTCTGAGGTGCCTTTAGTGGGCAGATGGGAAGCTAAAGCTGCCAGGTTTCTCTTTTGGTTTGGACTTCATTCCGATGTGTATAAAACATGGGGGGAGGAGTAATCGGCATTTGGGTGTGTTGGCTATTTATGGGCCTCAATAGGACCAAGTACATGCATCTCGCCCTCCACTGTCCCCCCTGTGAACTAGGAGGCAGGTTGCATGGATAGGTATGAGACAGCCTAGTGTCAATTTAATGAGCCCTTCAAGCCCACTTGTGGGGATCATCAAACTTCATCCGAGATATTTTGAGAAAGTGGGTATTTCCATCCTCATGAGCAAATTACATGAAATTGTGCAGAGGTCCCTGTATGGCTCATTCACAGAGCTCTTTTTTGGCTGTAAGGATGTGAATTAAACAGAATTATTACCTCAAGGCTACTCAGCCCATCATGCTCTCACTTGTTCTACCTTTAGTCTGCCATGTGATTCGACAAATAACAGGTATTCAGACTCAGAAAATGTTTTAACTTGTAAAGGAGGATGACCCAGAGTTTCACTCAGTTTAGTTGAATAAAGAGTCAAGGCCCACCATTTCCCTGGGCAGTTGCAATGGCAACACCTCGACCAATCAGAATAAATTTGCCTGGCTCGAATTTGAACAGAAGCTTGTGAATAACTGCCGGCTTGCGTTCTGCATGGCAACGTTCACACCCTTTTCTCATGCAGTATAAGTTGTTGTTTGTTTTGAAATTTGGTTTTCTTGTGATCCTGTACTGATCCATGGAAGATGAAAGGAGCTGGAAGCTCTGATGAAGGGTCTAGGCCCGAAACGTCAGCTTTTGTGCTCCTGAGATGCTGCTGGGCCTGCTGTGTTCATCCAGCTCCACACTTTGTTATCTTGGATTCTCCAGCATCTGCAGTTCCCATTATCACCAAGAGCTGGAAGCATATCTTTTTATTGTACTGTGATACTCACGAACATTGTTTCTATCAAATAACTATTATGACAAATTTATATTTCTGTCACGGAGCAGAGCAACCTTTTTTTACTCTTATCATTCATTTTGCAGGTGGAAGAAGCATTGAATGAAGTAGACTTTCAGCTGAAGCTTGACCTGCATTTCACAGACTCTGAACAGCAGTGAGTAATATTCCAGTGTTCTGCTTAAAAATAATAGAATTCAAAATGAATTACTGGTACTGAATGGATTAATTGCCAATAAGGACAACTCACCTGTCATGACTTGTTATTGATAATAGATCACTGTCAATCCAGAATTATTATTTACCCTCCTTCAGTCAGTTATATGTGTCAACTGGTCATGGATGGCATTCTTGTCACTCCTGGAACTTAGCCACTCAAAGCTATCTGACTCATCACTACAGTTCTGACAGATTCCTGCATTTTCAGAGGGAGATGCACCATCTTTTGATGAAGATATTAAGACTATTATAAGACCAGGACAACCTGTCCTGGGCTTTCATCTTAGATGTGACAGTCAAGAAGGCACAGCAATGCCTTTTCTTACTCAGGTGGCTCAGGGGATTTGACATGTCCGGAAGGACCTTCACCCACTTCCACAGATGCACCATTGAAAGCACACTGTCCGTGTACATAACAGCCTGGTAAGGCAATGCTCTGCCCACGACTGTATGAAACTATCAATAAAAACAAAGTTACTGGAAAAGCTCAGCAGGTCTGGCAGCGTCTGTGAAGCAAAAAACAGAGTTAACATTTCAGGTCCGGTGACCCTTCCTTAGAACTCATGGTCTCATAGAAAACATCAGTTTGCACGCAGAAGATGGGGAGGTGGGTGCAGTAGGGAGTAAACGTTAAGATAGAGCCTAAAAAGTGAGAAGAACCGTTGGACAGACAAAGAGTCGATAACGATCAGGCTGGGATGGTGAGTTGTTAATAGGACTATTAGTGACTAATAACAGGTGGTGTTTAATGGCAGGCTACGTGGTAACAAGGCCTCGGGTGTGGGGTACAGGATTGGAAGATGGGAGATTTTTGGCCATAAAAGTGTTGAACTGGACATTGGGTCTGGAGAGCTGCAGGGTCCTCAACCGGAGAATGAGGTGCTGGTCGTCCAGTTTTTGTTGACCTTTGCTGGAACACTGCAGCAAGCCAGAGACAGAGATGTTGGCCAGGGAGCAGGGTGGTGTGTTAAAGTGGCAGGCAACAGGTAGTTCAGGGTCGTTTTGCAAGCAGAACGTAGATGTTCTGTGAAGCAGTCACCCAGTCTATGTTAGTTTCCCCAATGTACAGGAGACCACATTATGAGCAGCGAATGCAGCAGACTAGATTCTGGGAAGTGCAGGTGAAGTGCTGTTTCACCTGGCAGGTATGTTTTGGCCTTTGGATAGTGGGTAGGGAGGTAAATGGGCAGGCGTTGCACCTTTGCCAGTTACAGAGGAAGGTGCCGTAGGGCTGTGGGTGGGTGTTGGGTGTGAAGGAAGTGTGGATCAGGGTGTCCCAGAGGGGATGGTTCCTGCGGAAGGCGGACAAGGGAGGGGAGGTGGTATCTCGCTGGAGGTGGCGGAAATGATGCCTGATCTTCTGGATGCAGATGCTAGTGGGATGGTAGGTGAGGATAAGGGGAACCCTATCACTGTTGCAGGAGGGAAGAGATATGGTGAGGACGCAAGTATGGGAGATGGGTCGGATCTGGTTGAGGGCCCTGTCAACAATGGAGCTGGGAAATCCTCAGTTGAGGAAGAAGGTGGACATTTCGGAGGATCTCTTGTCGAAGTTGGCCTCATCTGAACATGTACGATGGAGACGGAAGAACTGAGAGAATGTGATAGAGTCTTTACAGGAAGAGGTGTGTAAGTATGTATAGTCCAGGTAGCTGTGGGAGTCGGTGGCTTTATAGTGGATTTCCATATGAAACTACAGCAGGTTGTGTGCACAGCCCAGACCATCATGGAAACCAGCCTCCCATCCACGGACTCCAATCGTATGTCTCGTTGCCAGAGAAGGGCTCCCAACATAGTTTAAAAGTGAGTGGAGGTAGACGTAGGGGAGACATCAGAGGTAGGTTCTTTACCCAGAGAGTGGCAGGGGCGTGGAATGCATTGCCAGAGAGGTTAGTGGAGTCGGCCTCATTAGGGGCATTTAAGCGGCTATTACATAGGTATATGGATGATAGTATATGGTAGGAATGGAGGTTAGATAGACCTTAGGTTTAGAGTAAATGTTTGGCTCAACATCGTACTGTGCTGTACTGTTCTATGTTCTAACATCATCGAAGTACATCACACACCAGTAATGCTCTCCTACAACCTCTTTATTCAGGGAGAAGATACAGAAGCTTGAACTCACTCACCAGCCATTGTTAGACTGAATGGATTCTGTCACCTCAAATAATGTTGATCTTGTCCAGCACACATCCCCATTGCACAGGATGTGCAATGCAACCTGTCCGCCTTACTCTGTCCAAGTTTTAATTTTATCCTTTAATCTGTACATCCTTGCTGACTGCTCACAAACAAAGCTTTTCATTGTACATAGGTACATGTGACAATAAATCTAATCACATTTGCCTATTTAAGACAAGACAGAAGTCCCATGGCACTAGTCTTCATCAGCAGTTATTTTTCAAAAACATCACCAAAAGAGATTCACAAATTATTTGTCTTAATACTATCAGTAGAAACTTGCTCTGTGTTAGCATCATGCTGTTTGCCTACATAACAATGACTGCACTTTGAAAGTAACAAACTGACTGCAAACCCATTCGAGATAGCCTGAGATTGTAACTGTGTTCCGTAAGAAGCACTTTTCTCTTTTCATTTTAGTTTTGCTGGAGGCAAACTCGAAGATAATGGAACTCAAACTTTGAGAAGATGAACAAATTTATCGGCACATTAAAGATACTCAATTAAGTAATTCACAAGAGTATTTGACAAACTCAAATTTGTCCATGCTTATTCTTCCGCAATTATTCTTTAAATGTTTAACAACTAATATGTCAGTGTTTTCCAGTATTTAGTGTATTGAATGTAGGAATTAGTTGTGTCTAACGGTGTGGAAAATAAGGCAACAGATTGCTATATAAAATTTGCTATCAGCTATTTTTCATAGCTCACATGAGAGTTTCTAGAGTTACATATGCTTGACATACTTAATGACCAATATTCTTGCATGGTTTTACAACAGTATCAGTGTACAATAATTCAAGCTGTATTTCGAATGGTGAGTTATCGGAAAAACCTGTTAAACCATCTCTCAAAATCTAGGTAATTAGGTGCCAAAGCTAGAAAGAAAAGCATACATTCATCAGAACAAATGAAAACCCCATAAAAGGCTCATAAAATTCTATTACCGTCTAGCTATTCCAAGTGTCAGATATTTAATTTAGTTCTTAGCCTGCTTATTTGGTTAGTTTGAAGTTTTGATTTTGCTCCCAAACTCATCAATGCCTTGAAATGAAATGTAGCCTTGGAAAGTAAATATAAACATAATGAAATGCACACAGACGGAACTTAGTTCAGCTACCCAATGTTTTCAGACTCTGGAATTCCTGTAATCAGCTTTGTCCAGTACATTTGGCGTTTCTGTCATTCAGTTCCCTCCTCTTCTGTCCTAACGTGGCAACAAATGTTAAGAAGCAATCCAGTTGTAGGCAGACTTCTGCAAATTATTCTCAGTGACTATTTTGTCTTGTTGAGTCTTGATATTTCAGCCAGTCTCTTGAGCAATAGAGGAGGAGACAAGTTATGACAATCATAATCTGGTTGGCCTCATTTACTTCTGGAACAGATACACTTTCCTATAAGGGTGGCTGGATCATATAGCATCACAGAGACCCCAGCTCAATTTTCATTTCTATAGTCCATCTCTGAGGCTAACTTCTGTTTGTCTCATTCAATGTCAGCTAATAGAGAGTAACAATACAATTCAACTGATTAAATGACTGAACCATAAAGACCATCCACACATTTACTTTTTGACCAAATAATTAGAAAGGTGAACAAGAATCAAAAATCAGCTAACTGAATAACATTACCATTTTTTTTCTTATTTAACTCACGTGCTGATTTTGAGATTCCATATTGTGTGGATATTGGATTAAAATTTCAATGTTATGATAATCAGACTGATATTCTGAATCAGTTGTACATCTCTGGTTTGGATGTATAAATGATCTCCCCCATTGATGATAATGGCAACAAGCATTTATGTAGCACCTCTCATATAACAAAACACTCCAAAACACCTAGAAGTGGAACAATAACCATTGGAAGGGAACAGTACATAGCAAAAGATGGAAAGCTGAAATCTCTGTTACCAAACAGAGTAGTAAACAGGTGTTTACAATAACGCAAGTAGAGGGTTCAAGTTGTAAGATAAGTCTGGAGATGATTGCAGAAGAATGGTGGAATAAGGCCTTTAAAAATTTACAGGAAAAGGGCAAAGAATTTAAAGTTGACATGAAAGCGTCAGAGGCAAAGAAGAATATTAGTTGGTATGGATTAGCTATATAAACACATGATGCGAGAAGGCCTGGAGTTGCGCAAGGTGGAACTGAAAGGTCAAACAAAGAGTATTGGGGGAAAAAAAGTTACACCCACTGATTGTGTGTTTACGTTGGCAGCAGATACAGCTCCAATACTATTTGCACTGACCAACTTCTTGCACTAAATAGAACCCACAGCTTCAGTGTGGGTTCAGCAGCCAGAGGAGGAGAAGCGGCTAAAACATTAGTGGTAACATATACTGGCTATTTTAAATTTAAGAATATGAACATTGGACAAGGAGAAGAGAGAATGAGGGCAAGGGCAGGAGGAGTGGGGTGGGGTAGATGCTAAGGCCAGGATCCAGACTGGATGCCAGGGCAAAGTCAGAGGACCTCCTGAAGCCTGCAGTGATTCCAGTGGACACTGGGAATTTTCAAAGTAAAAATGGAGGGTGGAAACAAGAGCATGAGGAAGAAGAACTTCAGATCAGAGGGAAAGAATCAAAGTATTAGGGACAAGGGAACTTGCAGACCGAGCTGTGGAATGTGGGACAACACCACATTGTGAAGCTGGAGGAGCGTAGCAGGCCAGGAATAGGCAAGTTGACATTTTGGATCAGTGCCCTTCCTCAGAAATAGGGAGGGGAATGGGAGCTGGGAAATAAATAGAGAGGCGGGGTGGGGCTGGGGAAAGTAGGTGGAATGGTGATAGATGAGTGCAGGTAGGGAGTGGTGGGGATTAGTCAGTAGGATGCGTGGGGCAGGTAGATGGGAGAGAAGTTGGACAGGTTGGGTCAAGTCAAGGATGAGAGGGAGAGTTGGACGTGGAATGAGATCACCTGCCAATGGGAGGATCAACACCTCATATTCTACTTTCGGAGACTACAGCTCAATGGCCTAAACATGGAATTCTCCAGTTTAAAATCTCCCCATCCCCAGCCTCATCCCATGTCCAACCCTCCCTCTCATCCTCACCTCCTTGACCTGACACAAACTGTCCATCTTCTCTCCCATCTACTTACCCAAACCTCCCACTGACCAATCCCCACCTATTCCTACCTATCACATTCTTACCTACTTTCCACAGCCCCACTCCTTAATTATTTCCCAGCTCCCTTCCCACTTCCGATTTCTGAAGAAGGGTCTTGACCCGAAATGTCAACTTTCCTGCTCTTCTGCTGCCTGGCCTGCTGTGTTGTCTCTGACTAGAGCATCTGCAGTTCTTGCTATCTCTGAGCTGTGGAATGTGACATCTTTGGCAAATTATGAAATGACTCTCAACATTACATGGATGTATTGGCGCCATTTTATTAATGGCTTTGAAATGGAACAACACTTATTGTAATTAAATCATGGAATTAAAGCAGGAGATGAAGAGGTCAAGATGGCATCAATACATTAGGAACTAGTACAATTTCTGTTTCAACAATCAAACCAAAATGAACAGAATGAGAATTGACAAGCAAATTGTATTCAATAAAATAGCGAATATTAGAACGATGCCGCAGATTTACCGGAATTTCTTTTGGCGTATGTAACCCAATGTATAGTTACAAAGATTTTCAGTCTTCTGTATAATTTTCAGTAGCGTTCAATTCTTTTATTTCCCATAGGAATTGGCTAGTGTGCTGACTTCTGCAGAAGTTTATCCTCATCCAAGTTCCATGGTTAACCTTTGTCGCACCTTCTTAGCTTGGTCCTCAACAGTGCTGATGGCATAGATTCCCCAGAGTCACCTTCATCCCATCACTCACTCAATAACGCCCCAGTGATACACAGTGTGGTTGGCTCTGGTTAAAAAAAAGTGAAAGAGCAGCAATATATTTTTATCACAATCCCTGCTGCTTAACCCAGACTTCAGTTTTTCATTCTGTACACAGAACTCCCCACAGCCTACTTTGCTTCGACCTCCAGCTGAAATTTGATCTCTGAGAGCTCTGTGTTTTTGAGCCGCAACCTTCCCTTTTGTCAGAAACCTGAGGTTTTGTTTCTTCATCGATTATGGCCTGACTCAAAAAATACAAGCCTTGAAATCAAAGAGCAGGAAGCAGATCTCTAGCGTTTATGCTGTTGTCTTCAAATAATAGAGTTCATCACCAAATAAGTAAATGAGAAATAAATTGCATCTGTGTGTATGTGAGCAACATGCATGCAGCTTGAGAAAGAGCAGGTATTTACTGTGTGTCGGTGTTGTTTTGGCTCGGGTATCCTGTGCAGTGAGTGCCAATTACTGCAAATCTAAGTTAGATTGGCCCAAATATTTATCCATTAATACTGTGAGTCTAATTGTTGCAAATGTCTTGTCACACATTCTGATGCTGACATTTCACTTAAATTAGAAACAGTAAATGACTGAAGTATGGTAAAACTCAATAGTATGGATCTATAATAAGATGTCATCAGTGTATTCAAAAGTTAAATTTAGAAACCGTAATTATATCACGGGCTGATTATAATTACAACCCAATAATTTTTTTTCACTTAGATGCAAAATTTGCACTCCTGACATTTTGAAACGTGACTAATGTACTTCACTGTGTGTAACAGTGCAGAAGTGAGCATGATTCTGGGCATGAGGAGATAGTAAGACCTGCTGATGCTGGAGTTTGAGATAACATAGTGTGGAGCTGGAAGACTCAAAATGCCAGCTTTCCTGCCCCTCCACTGCTGCCTGGCCTGCTGTGTTCATCCAGCTCCACACTGTGTTATTCTGGGGATGCCATTCATTTTTCTACGTATGAATGTTAGTTGACACTATACAAATGTTTTGACTTTTGTCTTTGCTGTGGGCCTGTTTTGACAATACAAGTTATGGTTTCATTAACAAGAGAAATAGGAAGAGTGGAAGAAGCTGAAACTTTTAAAGTTTTTTTTGTAGCAATCATTCATCTGAATCCAAGAGTGCACTTAAGGCAGTTTTGCTGTCTTCTGTCTTTGATTTTCTTGGATGGCTATAACTGTGGGAGAGGAAGAAATGATGTATACAAATGTCGACAATATTTACCATTTTGTAAAAACAGCTGGACACTGAGGAACATTTCATTTTAAAAAGTAAGCTAAAAGTACATACCAATTTGGTGAAACTGAATCAATGGTCATTCCACACAATGCAATTGCCAAGACCAAAAAGCTCCTTCCCTGTCAGATCCCCCAAAGGCCCGGCTTTTAAAACTGAATTTCACCACCTAACCTGAGATTTATTTATTTTATCATGTTTTCTTCCTTACTCCTTTCAATCTTGCTGCTACTTTGTAGTCTGAGGCTTAATTCACAACAATTTCTTGTGTTTCTTCCCACGGTCACTCAGGTCACACTGTTCATTTCTGTTTGCAACATCTACTCTGAAGCAGTGCTAGTGTGCTTCTTAAAAATCAGAGCTGGATAGTTCTTCATAACTGAACAGGCACATGAAGTGGAGAATACACTGTTCAGGTTTGGTGTCACAGAAAGGGTGAGAGACTTCAGTGGATTGTGAACATGAGAACCGAACAAACAGGAACTCATCATGTCTCTGTAATCATGATTTCTCTGTTTACACAAAATAAATAATTATGTTTTTTTTGCTAATTTAATGTATTATAATTTCTGTTTTGAAATAGTAACTTGGAATGCATAGAAATCATTCCAGGATTTTTAAAGAGTCTTTTGCCTAATGTCAAATAATCTTAGTCATGCTGTTTCCCAGTAACATCTAAAACCTGTTTTCTGTTTGCCCACAGGTTGAGTGACATTACAGGAATACCCTTGATCAGCAGCCGAAGACTGGGTCTTCACTTCCATCCCAGGAGGGGCTTACATCATCACATACCTGTGATGTTTGACTATTTCCACCTCTCTGTCATTTCCGTTACTGCACATGCATCACTTGTTGCTTTACACCAGCCCTTGATAAGGTATGACGGTGAATGCGATTGCTATACTTTCTGCATGCTTTCAGGGATGTCTTTAGATGTGTGACCACTTAATGTCCAAACAGTTTGCACAGCAATAGTGGCAGTATGATTCTTCCCAAAGCAACATATCATTATTGACAAGAACAAAACGATCTTTTAAAAACTCATCATGCCAGGTAGCATCTGTAGAGAGAAACAGGGTCAGTGTTTCATGTCAATAATTTATTTATCGATCTGCAACGTTAACTTTACTTGTATCCATAAATGCTATCTGATCTGCTAAATTTTTTCCAATTTTTTTTCGTTCTTATTCTCTAATATTTCCAGCATTGGCAGTACTTTGTATTAATGACATTTGATACAGTAGCAACAGAGAAAGCACACACTGCTTTGCCAGGGAGCCACAGAACATGAGGTCAATACATATTTATATCCTCATGGTAAGATCCCAAACTGTTGTGGGCTCCAAGCAAAACCACAGTACTTTTCTGTATTTGACCAACAGGCAGACGTTACTTTCGCAGCCAATTTTTTTTGTGGACACATGGGGCATTGTTGATTGGGAAAACAAAAACAAAAACAAATATCGCTGTATTAAAAAATCTCCAGGTAATTTCTTTACATGTCAATCAAGCAGGTTTCATTAGCAAACACATTTAACTTACACCCAATTGTGTTCCACAGTTAGTGATGGCTAAACATTGGCACATTGTAGAAAAAGCTGCTACCTCCTGTTGTATCTAATCTGGGGAATATTTGATACGACATTTACTGTGTTGAAAAGTAAGAAGAGGTGAGGGAAGATAAATCTTCCACTGCAAGTGCTTTCATCCTTCGTCTAATTGAGCACGAAGTGTCATCTGATAACCCCATACACAAAACAGTGATGGGAACTATATACATTCTTCAATTACACTAGCATTTGTTTCTGTCCCTTAGTTTTCCTCGACTAAGCAAAGGGATCTGGCTTGGGAAAAATGGTCATGAGATGGAACCGAATGTATCAAATCTTAATCTCGAAAACCTCATGTTTGGGTCTAGCTATTACAAACAGCTTACAGTCGAGGTAAGCAAGTTTCCACCTCTGTTTTGGAGTAGGGTATTTCTGAGGCTCAGATCCTTTGCCATATTTGTATGTTGGACTGACAGATTTTGTTCTCTCATGCATTTGCCTTTGCTGCTTGTTTTTTTTTCCACAGTAGCATAGTTATGATCAAGTTGTATTGTGCTGTGTTTTATTTAATTACCTTTCAGAAAAGTTGATTGTTTTATTTGCTTGGAAAAAGCATAAGGGAACTAAGACTTAATGACAGTGAAGAACTTAATGTCATTAATATTAGTAAAGTCAGTAGTGGTATTGTCAAGCATCTCTTGGTAACGGACATTGCAGATCCCCTGCCACTCCACAGAATGCATTCTGCACTCTTGCCACCCTCAATGCTTCCAACAAGTGGTTTTCAACATAAATAGAACTGATTCACTTGCAGAAAGTAGGGGGTGGAGCATGTGTTGCAGTATATGGTCATCAGTAGAAGGTTTCCTCGTTTGACACGGTAACCTGAGACTTAATGGGGTCCAGAGTCAGTGTTGAGGACACCAAGGGAAATTCCTCCCCAACTGTATACTACAATCCGATCATCGCTGCTGCATCTAGCTGTTGGTGGGGCATTGACAATGACAGTGTATGTAAGATACTACTCAGTAATTACCACTAAGACATATGTGATGATACTGTGGCTTTAAAAAGACTTATTTTGTCATTATTTTAATGAAGAGAAGTTGAGACAGAGGTATTCAGCAGTCTGGTTCAAGCCAATAAAGTAAACAGCTTGTGAGGCCTTTGGTTTTTAAAAGTTGGAATAATTGAAGCAGCCTCAAAGGGTGAGGTCAGCCTCCCCACAGAATCATTTAGCTCTCAATAACTGTTGGGGTAGCAATAAATGCTACATCTGTCTCTGCCTCTGCGTCTGTCTCTATTGCTCTCACTGTCTCGGTCACTGTCGCTGTCTTTGTTTCTATCACTCTCATGCTCTCGTACTCGCACTGTCACACTCTCACGTGTTCTAATTCTCTCTGTTGCCCTCGCATGCTCACTCTCTAGCTCCCTCTCTCTCTCTTTCCTGCTCTTTGCTTCAGGTACAGGCTTGTTTTCTTCCTGCTGCTAGAATTTCAGGCAAGACGAAAAATTTTTCTGGATTTGCTTTTACGAAAGGTGTGTCTATAAGATGTGAGAAAAGAACAAAGAAAATTACAGAGATAGTAGGAACTGCAGATGCTGGAGAATCTGCGATAATAAGGCTGGATGAACACAGCAGGCTGAACAGTAAGGATGACATTTTGGGCCTAGACCCTTGTTCAGATTTCTGAAGAAGGGCTTAGCCTGAAACGTCAGCCTTCCCACTCCTCTGATGCTGCTTGGCCTGCTGTGTTCATCCAGCTCTGCACCTTGTTATCAAAGAAAATTACAGCACAGGAACAAGCCCTTTGGCCCTGCAAGCCTGCGCCAATCCAGATCCTCTATTTAAACTTGTTGCCTATTTTCCAAGGATCTGTATCTCTCTGCTCCCTGCCCACTCCATGTATCTGTCTAGATACATCTTAAATGATGCTATCGTGCCCAACTCTACCACTTCGCTGGCAACACGTTCCAGGCACCCACCTCTCTCTGCGTAAAGAACTTTCCACACATATCTCCCCTAAAGTCTTCCCCTCTTCCCTTGAAATTGTGGCCACTAGTAACTGAGTCCCCCTTTCTGGGGAAAAAAACTTCTTGCTTTCCACCATGTCGATACCTCTCATGATTTTGTAGACCTCACCCTCAACCTCTGCCTTTCTGATGTAAATAATCCTAATCTACTCAACCTCTCTTCATAGCTAGCACCCTCCATACCAGACAAAATCCTGGTGAACCTCCTCTGCACCCTCTCCAAAGCATCCAAGTCCTTTTGGTAATGTGGCGACCAGAGCTGTACGCAGGATTCCAAATGTGGTCGAACCGAAGACCAAAGAACCAAGGTCGAACATGACCTGCCAACTCTTATACTCAATACACCGTCCAGTGAATGAAAGCATGCCGTTTGCCTTCTTGACCACTCTATCCACCTGTGTTGCCACCTTCAGGGTACAAAGGACCTGAACACCCAGATCTCTGTACATCGATTTTCCCCAGGTCTTTTTTTCATTTACCGTATAGTTCGCTCTTGAATTAGATCTTCCAAAATGCATCACCTCGCATTTGCCTGGATTGAACTCCATCTGGCATTTCTCCGCCCAACTCTCCAATTTATCTATATTCTGCTGCATTCTCTGAGAGTCCCCTTTCACTGTCTGCTAATCCACCAATCTTAGTGTCATCTGCAAACTTGCTAATCAGACCATCTATACTCTTTTTATATGTTAATATATTGGAACAGTTTAGGACTAGTTTATTATTTTGTTAAGTATCCTGATAGGTTTACAGTTATGCCAATCCTTTTACTTTTATTTTGTCAATATTTTAATGATCATGTATGAATAACGATAACAAAGTGTGGAGCTGGATGACACAGCAGGCCAAGCAGCATCTCAGGAGCACAAAAGCTGACGTTTCGGGCCTAGACCCTTCATCAGAAACGAGGATGGGGAGAGGGAACTGGAATAAATAGGGAGAGAGGGGGAGGCGGACCGAAGATGGACAGAGGAGAAGATAGGTGGAGAGGAGAGTATGGGTGGGGAGGGGATAGGTCAGTACGGGGAGGACGGACAGGTCAAGGAGGCAGGATGAGGTTGGTAGGTGGGAAATGGAGGTGTGGCTTGAGGTGGGAGGAGGGGATAGGTGAGAGGAAGAACAGGTTAGGGAGGCGGGGATGAGCTGGGCTGGTTTTGGGATGCAGTCGGGGGAGAGGATGAGCTGGGCTGGTTTTGGGATGCAGTGGGGGAAGGGGAGATTTTGAAGCTGGTGAAGTCCACATTGATACCATTGGGCTGCAGGGTTCCCAAGCGGAATATGAGTTGCTGATCCTGCAACCTTCGGGTGGCATCGTTGTGGCACTGCAGGAGGCCCAGGATGGACATGTCGTCTAAGGAATGGGAGGGGGAGTTAAAATGGTTCGCGACCGGGAACCGAACGGAGGTGTTCTACAAAGCGGTCCCCAAACCTCCGCTTGGTTTCCCCAATGAAGAGGAAGCCACAACGGGTACTGTGGATGCAGTATACCACATTGGCAGATGTGCAGGTGAACATCTGCTTGATATGGAAAGTCACCTTGGGGCCTGGGATGGGGGTGAGGGAGGAGGTGTCGGGGCAAGTGTAGCACTTCCTGTGGTTGCATGGGAAGGTGCCGGTGTGGTGAGGTTGAAGGGGAGTGCGGAGCGGACAAGGGAGTCATGGAGAGAGTGGTCTTTCCAGAAGGCAGACAAGGGTAGGGATGGAAAATGTCTTGGGTGGTGGGGTCGGACTGTAGATGGCGGAAGTGTCGGAGGATGATGCGTTGTATCCGGAGGTTGGTGGGGCGGTATGTGAGGACGAGGGGGATTCTCTCAGGGCAGTTATTGCAGGGTCGGGTGTGAGAGATGTGTTGCGGTAAATGCAGGAGACACGGTCAAGGGTGTTCTCGACCACTGCCGGGGGGGGGGATGTTGCGGTCCTTGAATAACGTGGACATCTGAGATGTGCGGGAGTGGAATGCCTCATCCTGGGAGCAGATGCGGCTGAGGCAAAGGAATTGGGAATAGGGGGATGGAATTTTTGCAGGAGGTGGGTGTGAGGAGGTGCCTTCCTCCGTTACATTGACTGTATCGGCGCAGCCTCGTGCTCCCAAGAGGAGCTCGAACAGTTCATCCACTTCACCAACACCTTCCACCCCAACCTCAAGTTCACCTGGGCCATCTCCAACACATCCCTCACCTTCCTGGACCTCCATCTCAGGCAACCAGCTAGAAACCGGTGTCCATTTCAAGCCCACCGACTTACACAGCTACCCAGAATACACCTCCTCCCCCCACCCTCCTGCAAAATTACCATCCCCTATTCCCAATTCCTTCACCTCCGCCACATCTGCTCCCAGAATGAGGCATTCCACTCCCCCACATCCCAGATGTCCGTGTTCTTCAAGGACCGCAACTTCCCCCCCACAGTGGTCGAGAACACCCTTGACCGTGTCTCCCGCATTTCCCACAACACATCGCTCACATGCAACCCCCGCAATAATCACCCTAAGAGAATCTCCCTCGTCCTCACATACCACACCACCAACCTCCAATACAATGCATCATCCTCCGACACTTCCGCCATCTCCAATCCGACACCACCACCCAAGACATTTTTCCATCCCCACCCTTGTTTGCCTTCCGGAGAGACCACTCCCTCCTTGACTCCCTTGTCCGCTCTGCAATCCCCTCCAACCCCACCACACCCTGCACCTTCCCCTGCAACCGCAGGAAGTGCTACACTTGACCCCACACCTCCTCCCTCACCCCCATCCCAGGCCGCAAGATGACTTTCCATATCAAGCAGATGTTCACCTGCACATCTGCCAATGTGGTATACTGTATCCACTGTGGCTTCCTCTACATTGGGGAAACCAAGCAGAGGCTTGGGGACCGCTTTGCAGAACACCTCTGCTCGGTTCGCAATAAACAACTGCACCTCCCAGTCGCAAACCATTTTAACTCCCCCTCCCATTCCTTAGATGATACGTCCATCCTGGGCCTCCTGCAGTACTCCAATGATGCCACCTGAAGGTTGCAAGAACAGCAACTCATATTCCGCTTGGGAACCCTGCAGCCCAATGGTATCAATGTGGACTTCACAAGCTTCAAAATCTCCCCTTCCCCCACTGCATCCCAAAACCAGCCCAGCTCGTCCCCGCCTCCCTAACCTGTTCTTCCTCTCACCTATCCCCTCCTCCCACCTCAAGCCACACCTCCATTTCCCACCTACTAACCTCATCCCGCCTCCTTGACCTGTCCGTCCTCCCCGACTGACCTATCCCTTCCCCACCTCCCCACCTATACTCTCCTCTCCACCTATCTTCTCCTCTATCCATCTTCGGTCCGCCTCCCCCTCTCTCCTTATTTATTTCAGAACCCGCTCCCTATCCCCCTCTCTGATGAAGGGTCTAGGCCTGAAACGTCAGCTTTTGTGCTCCTGAGATGCTGCTCGGCCTGCTGTGTTCATCCAGCTTCACACTTTGTTATCTTGGATTCTCCAGCTTCTGCAGTTCCCATTATCTCTATGTATGAATAAAGTGTGTTTTGCTTCACACCTGGTAATTTGACGATTTGAATTGCATCTGAATGCAATTCCTGGCACTTGCCTTTAAAATAAGAAAATCTTAGGGTCTAGGCTATTTCCTTGAGATGTTTTGAGTGATTTTGAGCATCTATTACACATTCTGTTGCTTAACAGTCCATGAGACATCTCTCCCAATTTTGGCAGTAGCCATCAGATGTTGCTGAGAAGGATTTTGCAGGGTCGTTAGGGCTATGGTTGGCATTGTTTCCAGTTCCTAGATTGTCAACAGGTAATGTGTTTCATTTAATTCCTTTGTTGAGACTTCCTTCTGATTGTTACCACTCAGGTGGCTCTCTCGGACATTTCAGAGTCAACCACATCACTGAGAGTCTGGAGTTACATGCAACCAGACCTGGTAATAAGGGCAGAGTTCCTTCCTTGAATCAGAAGTGAATCAGGAAGCGTTTTATGACAATCAGTAACTATTTCATGTTAATTATTAGTCTTTTAATTTCAGAGTTTAGTGAGTTGAAATATTGCCAGTTCCCATGGTGGGTTTTAATCCATGTCCCAAAACATCACTGTTTGTAAAGAGGCTCAGCTATTTAGGGCTGAGATGAGAAGAAATTTTGACTGTCAAGTGGTTACAAAACTTTGGAATTCCGTATCGCAGCAACTGGTGGGCTGGGTTTGTTGAACTACTTAGAAGATTAATATTGACAGACACATTGAACAGAATCAAGTGAAATGGGAATAGGATGAGGACATTGAATTGAGGTTGAAGATTATCCATGACTTTGTTGAATGATAGACAATACTCAAAAGACAGAATGACTTATTCCTCTGTTCTTCTTACTTGTAATCTTGATTTACTCTACCCTAATACCGTGATGTTTGTAACATATCTCAGAGAAATAGTGAGATGAAGGGGTTTAGGATGAAACAATAAATGATAGAGCTTGGGAATCTAAATACCGGGCCACCAGTGCTGAAGAGAAGAGTTGCAGGATGCTCAAGATGCCTGAGTCGTAAGAAATTAGATTTCATAAAAACGCCGGACGGTAGACTTTTTACAATGGATATTTCACATCAACTAGTAAGTGCAACAAGAATGAGCATTTCAATACCGTTCTGTAACTGGTAGCAAATCTAGATAAGCACAGACAATGATGATGGACTCGAGCAGGATGAACCAGAAGTGGTTAACATCAGTTTATTTTATAGTGTTTGGGACTATGTCCAAGGGATAGTGGGAATCATGCTGAACAGAAATGATAGAATGAACATTTTCAGTGCAGATGGAGTATATATAGGATCAGAGGCTCGGTTCAGAGCCACATACGTCTACAAATTTGAGTGTAGTTAAGCTTACCCAGTAACTGTAGAGGATGGAATCAGTGCTAAGTAAAGCATGGTGCAAGTGAACAGTCTGTCTGAAACATTGCTTAAGGTATGTGAATTGATTTATTTTGGGAAGAGTACAAACTTTGAGGCAGCAGCTGAAAGCCTTTAGTCTTTCCAGTGTTTACCTATAGAAAATAATACCTTATTGAAAACTGATTTTAGAAAAGCTTTCTTTAATCCTAAGTCCAGAGTGGATGTCATCTCACATTTATCCACACTGAAATTCAGTTGCACAATTTTATCCACCTGCTTAACCCCACGGAAGACAGCAAGCCAAGCAGCATCTTAGGATAATAAAATGTGAGGCTGGATGAACACAGCAGGCCAAGCAGCATCTCAGGAGCACAGAAGCTGACGTTTCGGGCCTAGACCCTTCATCAGAGAGGGGGATGGGGGGAGGGAACTGGAATAAATAGGGAGAGAGGGGGAGGCGGACCGAAGATGGAGAGTAAAGAAGATAGGTGGAGAGGGTGTAGGTGGGGAGGTAGGGAGGGGATAGGTCAGTCCAGGGAAGACGGACAGGTCAAGGAGGTGGGATGAGGTTAGTAGGTAGCTGGGGGTGCGGCTTGGGGTGGGAGGAAGGGATGGGTGAGAGGAAGAACCGGTTAGGGAGGCAGAGACAGGTTGGACTGGTTTTGGGATGCAGTGGGTGGGGGGGAAGAGCTGGGCTGGTTGTGTGGTGCAGTGGGGGGAGGGGATGAACTGGGCTGGTTGAGGGATGCAGTGGGGGAAGGGGAGATTTTGAAACTGGTGAAGTCCACATTGATACCATATGGCTGCAGGGTTCCCAGGCGGAATATGAGTTGCTGTTCCTGCAACCTTCGGGTGGCATCATTGTGGCAGTGCAGGAGGCCCATGAAGGACATGTCATCAAGAGAATGGGAGGGGGAGTGGAAATGGTTTGCGACTGGGAGGTGCAGTTGTTTGTTGCGAACTGAGCGGAGGTGTTCTGCAAAGCGGTCCCCAAGCCTCCGCTTGGTTAGAATCTTAGGAGCTGCTTGGGCTGCTGTATTCATCCAGCTCCACACCTTGTTATCTCAGATTCTCCAGCATCTGTAGTTCCCATTATCTCTAACCTATGAAGACCCTTTCCCAGCTGCGCTGCAAATTAAGATATTCCGATCACTAAACTTGATTGTGTAGCTTTTTGTTCACCTACGTAATTGACGAACATATTGAAAAGCAGAATATAGGCCCCTAGAGTCACGTAGAGTCAGAGTCACACAGCGTGGAAACAGACCCTTCAGCCCAACCAGTCCATGCCAAACAATCCCAAATTAAACTAGTTCTACCTTCCTGATCCTGGTCCATATCCCTTCATAACTCTCCTCTTTGTGTGTCTATCCAAATGTCTTTTAAACATTGTAATGTACCCGCATCCACCACTTCCTCAGGAAGTTCATTCCACACGTGAGCCACCCTCTGTTTTAAAAAAAAATGTTGCTCATGTCTTTCTAAAATCTCTGTTCTCACCTTAAAAATATATTGGCTCATCTTGAAATTTCCCCCATCCTTGGGAAAAGACAGCTACCATTAACTATATCTATACATTTCACTATTTTATAATCTTCTGTCACATCGCCTCTCAATCTCCTATGCTCCAGTCAGAAACATCCCAGCCTATCCAGCCTTTCTTTATAACTCAAACATTCCATACCTGGCAAATATCTTCTGAACCCTTTCCAGCTTGATAATATCCTTCCTATAGCTGGACAACCAGAACTGGGGTCATTATTCCAGAAGAGGCCTCACCAATGTCCTGTACAACCTGTACATGACTTCTCAACTCCTACACTCAAAGGACTGAGCAAGGAAGGCAAGCATGCCAAGCATCTTTTTAACCATCCTGTCTATATGTGACACAAACTTTACAGAGTTATATACCTGCACCCCTAGGTCCCTCTGTTTTACAACGCTACCCAGGGCCCTGCCATTAATTCTATAAGCCCAACGCTTGTATCTTGTACCAAAATACAATACCTCACATTTATCCCGATTGAACTCCAGTTGCCATTGTTTAGCCCATGCACCCATTTGATCAAAATCCCTTTCTAATCTTACAAAATCTTTTTCACTGATACTATGCCACCAAATTCGGTGGCATCCGTAAACTTACTAACCTTGCCTTCGCATCCAAATCGTTTATACAAATGACAAACAAAAGAGCCCCCAGAACCCTATGGAAGACCCTATGGAACACTGCTGGTCATAGTCCTCCAGTCCAAAAAGCAAACCTCCACCATTCCTTTCTGTTTCCTGCCATTAAGCCAATTATGTATCCAGTTGGCAAGCTCACCCTGAATCGTATGCGACGTAACTTTATTAATTAGTCCACCATGCGGACCCCTATCAACAGCCTTGCTAAAATCCAAGTAAACAATGTCTACTGCACTGCCATCATCAATCTTTTTGGTAACTTCCTCAAAAACCTCAATCAAGTTTGTGAAACACGATTTTCCTTGCACAAAAACGTGCTGACTCTCCTAAATCAGTTTTTGCCTCTCTAAATATCCATAATGTCCTATCTTTTATAATGACATCCAACAAATTACCCACAACCAAAGTCAGACTCTCAGATCTATAGTTCCCCAATTTCTCCTTACATCCATTTTTAAACAAAGGCACAACATTAGCCATCCTCCAGTTCTCAGGCATCTCACCCGTAGTTAAAGATGGCGCAAATATTTCTGCAAGGGGTCTCACAATTTCCTCCCTTACTTCCCACAATATTCTGGGAAATATTAGATCAGGTTCCAGAGATTTATCCACCTTTATATTCTTTAAGGCCTCCTGAACTTCCTCTTCTGTCATGTAAACTTTTTTAAAAACATCAAAGTTTATTTCTCTGCATTCTCTACACTCCATTTCTTATCCAGAATAAAATATTCATAAAGTATCTCTCCCATCTCCTGGGGCTCCACACAAAGATGACCTCCTTGGTCTTTAAGAGGCCTCACCAACTCTCTAGTTACCTTCTTGCTTTTAATGTATTTGTAGAATCTCTCTGGGTTACCCTTAACCTCATCTGCCAATGCTATTTCATAGTCCCTGTTTGCATTCCTGGTTTCTTGCTTAAGAATGCTCCTACACACCTTTGTATTGATTAAGGGATTCAACTAAACCAAGCTTTCTATGTTTAAAGATGCACAACAGATGTAGTGTAAATGCATTGAAGGTTTGGAATGCTACAATCTGACTGTAGGTGCACCAATGTTGCCTTCAATAGAGAATTCTGGCCCATTGTACAAAGAAGCTTTGATAATAAGTGTGTGCAGAGACTCCTGTTTGGTACAGTTGATCAAACAGTTGTCATAACACCTGCAAGTGTATTGTTCAAAGACTGTCAAGTGTCAGTCGGAAGCATTTTGGTCCTATACAGACTGAACATTTTGTTTGCTAGCAATCTGCTCCTAATTGATGTTTTGCAAATCTTCAAATCTGAATGTCATGGTTGTTTATTCTTATAGCTACAATTAGCTTGATGTAGCTGTTCCCAAGTAACTGATGTAATTATTCTCAAGTACCCTTTACTCCTTGATTTAAAAGAGGAATTATTAATCAAGTGGTTCACTTTTTTAAAAAAATTCCTCACGTACTCAAAATATGCCAAGTGCTTTATAGTAAATTATTTAGTGCGTACAAAAGGATTGATTGTTGGCCACAATACCATGGAAGAAGATTGGATCTAGTACCCTGAAACATATACCCTCTACCTAACTACGATTTTGTTCTTGAGTTCCTTTATGTAATACTTGAGCTCACCTTGTACGTCAGATCAACTTTTTTTTAACAGTCCACATTTCCACAATACTGTTTGCAAGCCAATATCCCATCCTTCTTGAACCCTGACGTTAGGTGATGTTATAAAGTGTACAGACCCTTTTCTCCCTCCCAATATCTCTTTCATTGTATGCCCCTGGAAGAAGCTTTCTCTCAAGTCACTTATTGCTGCGCATGTTGAATCCCAACTACCTGCCTTTTTGGCCCACAATGCAGAATGACATCTCTGGAGCTACGAGTTTACTAATCACATCCTCTACTCCATTTTTGAGACCTCGGTCCTCAGTCAAACTGCAGCTCTTTATCACCCTAGACATTGTATTGATACACTCCTGTGCCCAATCCTATTAATTCTAAGGGCTGCATATTCGAATGTTTATGGCAGAAGGTTTGTCTGTCCTTCAGAAGGTCTGGCTGGAAGACATAACACATTATCAGACACTATCCTTAATTGCTAAATCTCTTTACTATTCAAAAATGATCTTAAATGCAAAGTATTTTGCATCACAGTTTATTAAATGATGCACCAATGCTTAGTTCACCCTCATCATCACTGACATGTATGAGAAGTACGTGGGCTTGAGTCATTGTGATTAAAACCTCCATTCAGGAGGTTTCTTCATTTGTCTCACTGGGATAAGCTTCATTCAGTGTTTATCACTGCTCCAGCTCTGAACTCAAACTTTCCACTGGATTCTTATCTATCTCCTATCTTAGTTTTTCTCAACTTATTCTGTCCAGGACGCTGACCTTCTGCTCCCTCAATCCTACAGTGACCAAATTGTTAGCCACCCAAGGTCCCATCTAGGGTCTGTTGTTAGCTGATATTGTTAATTCTTTCCTTTCTCAATATAATATTTCCCACACCTGCAAAACAGA
The DNA here is from genome assembly GCF_030684315.1 of Stegostoma tigrinum. Lineage (NCBI taxonomy): Eukaryota > Metazoa > Chordata > Chondrichthyes > Orectolobiformes > Stegostomatidae > Stegostoma > Stegostoma tigrinum. The sequence continues at coordinate 105,674,566 of NC_081358.1, read as the reverse complement.
CATCATTATTCTTCAAAACACTTACACTTGATCCCAACTCTTTCTATCCTCACCCCATTTCCAACTTGTATTTCCTCTGCTGTGTTCTTGAATATGTTTTTCACCTCCCAAATCTGTGCACTTTTTCCTACAATTCCATGTTTGTATCCCTCCAGTCAGATTTCTAGCACTTCTACATTGCTGAAACACCTAAAGTAAAGGAGACAGAAATTAGAAACTATAGGTCAGTTAGTTTTACATCGGTCGTCCTGGGAAATGTGTGAATCGATTAATAAATGATGCAACAATGGAGTATTAAGAGTTACAGAATAACTGCAATGACATTATGGCTTCATAAAAGGGAAATCATGCCTTATTTATTATTTTTCATTGAAGAGTTAACAATCAAAAATAGATAAAGTGGAAGTAATAGATTTGGATTTTCAGAATATGTTTGATAAGCACCCATGATATTCGGGGTAGTATGTTAGCATGGACAGAGATATGAATCGCTAATAGAAAATAGTGAGTCAAGATAAGTAAGGGAATAGATAGGATAAACGAATGAACAGAATGTAGCAGCTCGAATCTAGTGTGGAAAAATGTGAGGTTATACACTTTAGCAGGAAGAATAGAAGAGCTGTATGTTACACAAATGGGGAAAGACTGCAGAAAGCTGCAGCACAATCCTCCTGCACAATCGCAATGGAAGGCACATTGCAGTTAACCTTTATTTCAGAGGGGACAGAGTTTAAAAATAAGGGAACTTTGTTCAAACTGTAAAGGCCAGCCTGGAATACCAGTTTTGATCCCCTTACCTGTGGAAAGATTACTGACATTGAAGGCTAGACTGATACCAAGTATGGAGGTTGAGTGGATTAGGCCTGTACTCATCGGAATATAGAAGAATAATAGGCAACCTTTTTTTGAAACAGATAAGATCCTTAGGGACCTTGACGGGTTGGAGGAAGAGAGCTTGTCTCCCCTCTGGGAAAATCTAGGACCAGAGGGCATAATCTCAGGGCACGAGGTCACCCACTTAAAACAGAGATGAAGAGGATTTTATTTTCAGGGTAGTCAATCTGTAGAATACTTTACTGTAGGGTGCTGTCAGAGTTGGGTTGGTAAGTATAATCAGTGTTGAGAGAGTGAGATTTTTAATCAGTAAGAGAGTCAAGATTTATAGGAAAAGGCAGGAAAGTGGAGTTGAGGATTATTAGAGCAGCCATGATCTCACTGAATGATCGAACAGACTCAATGTGCCAATTAATCTAATTATGGTTCAGTGGTTTTCTATTGTTGAATTGACAAATGATATATCTGTTAGTTTGAGGAAAGTTGTGTGTTTTGTAGTTTTTCTTTAATGCTTTCCAGTTGTTCCTTGTAGCCTAGCGTTTCAAGTTAATTTTTGGAGCCATCTCAAAATCTTGTGAGAAAGCATATTAAGAGATGAACTCACCCAGGCAATATGGTAGGTTCTGTGGGATGAATGTGCTTCCAATTCAATGTTTTTAACACTAACGCAAAAGATTGTGAAAACTAGGCTGTACTGAATGCCATTTGTTGCTAAAAATCTTGCAATCTTATGTGCCACTTTAGCTGATTTGGGGGAACAGATACAACATCATCTAGCAGAAGCCTCATGGTACTGCATGCAAATTGTGGAAGGGAGCTGTGTATTCATTGACCAACATTATCTTTGCAAGCAAAGGGACTTAAAGATAAAGTACTCTTCTCAAACGTTGCTTCGTGCTCGGAGCACATGATTGTGGAATAACTTATTTAATTTACTTTTATAGAGTCATAGAGTTTTGCAGTACGGAAACAGACCCTTTGACCCAACTTGTCCATGTTGAGCAAATGTTCTAAATTAATCTCGTCCTGTTTGCCAGCGTTTGGCCAATATCCTTCTGCATCCTTCCTATTCATGTACCCAACCAGTTGCCTTTTAAATGTATTTGTACCAGCCTCCACCATTTCACGTGGCAGCTCATTCTATGCATGCACCATCCTCTGTCTGAAAAAGGTGCCCCGTAGGCCCCTTTTAGTCTTTCTCCTCTCATCTTCCCCTGTGCCCTCTAGTTTTGAACTTCCCTAAGCTGGGAAAATGACCTTAGCTATTCACAGTATCTTTGATTTTATAAACCTCTTAAGGTCAAGCCTCAGCCTCTGACGCTCCAGGGAAAATCGGCCCAGCCTTATCAGCTTCTCCTTACAGCTCAAACCCTCCAACCCTGGCAACATCCTTGTAAATCTTTACTGAACCAGCTCAAGTTTAACAGCATATTTCCTACAGCAAGAAGATCAGGATTGAACGCAGTGTTCCAGAAGTGGCCTAACCTATGTCCTGTACAGCCACAACATGACATCCCAGCTATTGTTATATATTTTGTAAATCTTGATTGAGAATGTAAGCTGCTCACAAGGGAACTTACAAATCTGCAGCTGCTGCCAGCTTGAAGAACAAGAGCTTGGAACTGGAGAAACTCCAACACCTGCAAGTTATTTTTTTCCCCACATCACACACCATTCTAGCTTGGGACTCTGTCATGAGGTCAAAATTTTGGAACTTCCTTCTTAGCCATACCCTACCTACTGACTATCAACAGGAGCAGTTCAAGATGGTGGCACACTGCATTCTCAATGACAATTAAAGTATATACAACAATAGTCAATGACCATCATATTTCACAAAGGAATAAATAAATAGATGTACAAGGTTGCTTAGTTTCTCATGCCGTACTTTTAAAAAGTATTCATCTTGCTTTCCTGCAATCGCATTTTAGCAATGACAGAGATTGTGTTTTTTTTCTCATCACTATCACATGATGGAACATGTCCTCCTGCGTCTTTATAATAGGTTTAATAAATTGACTCTGCTCCACCAAGGGATCATGTTGATCCTTCGTAAAAAGCAGGATTTGCTTCTTCAGCAGTTGCAGCCACACTGTCAGAATTTGGAAATTGCTTCCAAAGCTTCGCTCATTCAAAGTTCCGCACTATTGTTCTTCCATCGGTGCAACAGAATGTATCATATTTCTAAGGGAGCCATCGTTGACCATTTGATGGAAGTGCTTTCCTCCAAATTCAAAGGTTGTGAGAATGAAGATTTCCATGTTGTGAGAGGTGGATGAAGGATGCTGGCATGAAGAAACGTAACAGATCTAATTAAGTTGAGCCCTAGTGAATTGTGGCACAACATCAAAAGAGAGCACATCTGAGAATGCTTGCACTTTTCAGTCATGGAGAGAAGTATCGCACCACTGGGAACACTAGAGAAAATTATTTTTCCTCTGCATTACAACTGCAATCTACTGCCCTTCTACACTGTCATGTATCATCTGTCTTTACAGGGAGTGTTGTAGTGCCAGTGGTTCTTCGTCTAAATGATAATTGCTTGTCATTTTCTGCTAACCTAACTTGATTGGCTATTTTTCATTGGCTTACTCATGCCTGTTTCACATGGCATATTGCAAGGAACCCAAATGATTCACACCCAAATGTCATTAGAAGTACACCTGGTGCAAGTCAGCCTACTTCAGTTGCATCCACGCATCCACTCATGGGATAGTTCCAGAGAAGCCTATTTACGAGATCGTCCAAGCTTGTCATCTTTATATGGAAACTTGGGAGGTGCTAGGTGGTGAAAGAGGACTGATTTGACAAACATGTGATTAGTTCACACTCCAGATGACTATTTTGGGAGTCTGCCAATGAGCGCATTCAGGTAACGACAGGTGTGACTTCTGACCACAACCACATGTCATGTACGAAATAAAAAAACCCCAAAGAACTGCAGTTGCTGGAATTCAGAAGCTGAAATTGCTGGAAAAGCTCATCAGGCCTGGCAGCATCTATGAAGAGAAAGCAGAGTTAACATTTTGCATCCACTGACCCTTCTTCAGAACTGATTTTAGCAAGGAAAAGGTTGGTATATGTGCTGGAGGTTGGGTGGAGGGAGAGGGGAGGAGTAAACAATACATGGAAAAGGAGTCCAGAGAGATAGAAAAAAAAAACATTGGGCAGGTAAAGGAGGGGGTAAAGGCCAGCCTGGAAGAATCAATAGCCACTAATGAGGACCCATTAGTGGCTGATGATGGGCTGACTGTGGTAGCCTGCCATATGATGACAAAGCCCGGTGTGTGGGTGTTGGGGTAAGGACATGGAGAAGGTTCTCAGATCCTAAAATTATTGAATTCAATAGTCTGGAAGGCTACAATGCTCCCAAATGGAAAGTAAGATGCTGTTCTTCCAGTTTGGGCTGAGCTTCTTTTGGAGCACTGCAGCAAGCCTGAGACAGAGGTGTTGGCCAAGGAACACAATGGAGTGTTGAAGTGGCAGGAAATGGGGTGCTCACGGTCATTTTTGCAGGAAGAACGTGTTCTGCAAAACGATTTCCCAGTCTGCGTTTTATCTCCACAATGGAGAGCAGACCACAATAGGGCCCTTCTCCTTCTCACTTACCACCCCCACCAGCATCCACATCCAAAGAATCTTTAGCCTCCATCTTTGCTACCTCCAGTGATGCCGCTACAAATACACATTCCTGTCCCCTCCGTTGTCAGCATTGTACAAAGACCTTTCCCTTTGTCCACTCCTCCTCCACTCTTAACATCTCTCCCCACCTCCACGGCATCCTTCCATTCAGTTGCAGAAAGTATAATATCTGGCTGTTTACTTCCTTCCTCCTCACTATCCAAGACCCGGACTCATCTTCTAGTTGAAGCATTGATTTCCCTGTACTACTCAACCTAGTTTACTGTATTCATTGCTCACAGTGTGGTCTGCTGTGATCGGGAGACAAAATACAGTCTGGGCTACCAGTTTGCAGAACACCTCTTCCTGAGTGCAAAAATGACTCTGAGATTCCTGCTGCCAGCAACTTCAACAACACCACTTGATTCCCAGCCAATGTCTCCATCTCAAGTTTGTTGCAGTGCTCCAGTAAAGCTCAGCAAAGCTGGAAGAGCAACACCAGTTTCTCTCCTTGGGGACACCGCAGCCTTCTGTTCTGAATATGGAGTTCAATGATTTTAGGACTTGAGCACTTTCTCCCACACAGGCCTTTTTCCACATGGGCTGCGACCACAAACAACTCATTGTCAGTCACTGATGATCCCTATTGGCAGTGATTGATTTCTACCCACTCCTTTGTCTGCCCAACTGTTTTTCTCTCTCTCTGGACTCAAAATCCACCTATCGTTTATGTTTCCTCCTTCTCCCCACTCCATCTTCGGCACGTATCCCAATCTTCTCCTAGCTGCGATCGGCTCTGATGAAGGGCCACTGGACCCGAAACATTGGATCTGCTTTCTCTCTACAGATGCTGCCAGACCTGATGAGTATTTCCAGCAAGTTCTGATTATGTACCATCGGTCACATGTCCTTTTGCCTTAGGCAAAAGTGAAAGAATGAAGATAGTCTTCCCACAGTATAATGCCCCCAATCTTCTCACCATTTTCAACTTCTTGCATGATTATAGAAGTCTAGAAATATCTGCACCCACTGTCAGAATAGTGCGCAAGGGACGATAATCCTGATGAGATGTGGGAGGGCTGTCAGCGATGGCTCATACTGTATCCTGGCATGACCCAGGAGTAGAGTGAAAGTGAAAGCGACCAGGGCAGTCGTAGAAGGAAAAAGCAAAATGACTTGATTAAACTGAATGTTAGCAAAAACCCTGTGATAAAATAAAAACATGTTCTTCTTGTCTGTGTTTTACAAATGTTGCTTTGTAACTGTCAGAGTGATTTCAGATCAGAGACACAAGTGCTTTGAAGCTGGTGTCCTAAAAATGAATTGTCACTTTGATCATACAAATTGGTATTCTTGGCAATTATTTCATTCATGAATAATCAAAGCAAGCATGTAAAAGTGAGCTTAAGCAGATGTAATGTTATATAATGCCTTACAATAAGAATTGTAGGAAATTGTAACAAAAAAGTATTAAATTATACAGCAAGTCTGCATTAAAACCACCTCCTGCAGGATCAGACAATGCATTACTGGCCTTGTATTTTTAAATCACTAATTAAATAAACTGTGATAGCAAAAGAAATTAAAAATTGCATTTGAACACAGGAAGTGGCTTCTAAGGATACCAGAAAAAGCGCTAAATCTGAGGAATGAGAATATCTTAGAAACCAATAAAAGAGGGACAAGAAACTGATTCAGGCAGCCCACAAAGACTAGTAAAGGTGAATGGTAAAAGCTCCAATGGATATATGGTTAGGACAAGATTTTGTAAGACAGCTGGGGGTTTTTACAGGTAAGGACCAGAGAATATCTAATTCGGAACAGGGAGATCATGGTGCAAGTTACTGTGTCAGACTTCATGGAAGAAAATACAGAAAATCTCCCCTAAATACCTGGCAATTAAGGGATTTGAGAAACTGAGGAACTAAAAGAATTTATTGTGTTTTTTAAAACTCTGTTTTTGAGATATCTGGCATCACTGGTTAGGCCAGCATTTATTGTTCATCCCTAATAGTCCTGGAGATGGTGTTGGAGAACTGTCTTCTTGAACCGCTACAATCTGTGTTTAGGTATATTCATGGTGCCTTTCGGGAGGGAATTCCAGGATTTTGACTCAGCGATAATGAAGGATTAGCAATATGTTTTGAGGCCAGAATGATGAATGACCTTGGAGAGGAAGTTGCAGGTGGCGTTCCCATGCGTCTGTTGTACTTGCCCTTCTAGATGTTAGATGTCATGGGTTTGGAAGTTTGTGTCAGGTGCTTTGCAGATTCATGCTATTGTAGACTTTGGGTTCAACCAGCTACTATGGGGGCTGAAGTCTGAGAGATTGGAGTGAAGTCCTAACTCAAAAAGGTGAGATTGATGAGATCTTTGATGTGAATTTACACTCAACAGTACCTATCATGGCATGAGCTGCATGGACAACTGTACAGTCCCATGCTGAATGTTGAAATACTTGAACAAGTGCCACTGTTTAGACTGTGAATGTTGCCAAGAGATCTTGTACATGTCTTGCTGCTGATAGAGTATTGGTTACGAGAAATTCTTGCTCTAGACATACTGAAAGGCGAAGGATTCTTTTGGAGCATGATTTCCGTGCTGCTTCCTTGTAAATCACAATCTTCCAGAGTTTTTCATTCTCCATAACTCTGGCATTGAAGGAAGATCAACTCATTGCTTATTAAGACTCAGGCTAGAGGTTCAAGGTCAGTTTGGAATCCTTTTTAGGTTTGTCTGTCCCTTCAAGGTAGGAGTATGTGATCTGATAACAGTGGCCTGCTGATTCCTCATTGGAGTGAGCCAGGTAATGCTGAAGTCCTTGCTTGCCCCACCAGGAGATTACTGGGGTAACAGACAAGCTCAAATTTGATGCTGAAACCCACACACTTTGGTACCCCTGCTGTTGTTTTCACTGGCCTTTGTCTATATGCCATATCTCACTTCGGGCAGCCATGTCAATGTGAGAACGCCTGAGTTCCCAAACACTGATACACTCCAGTTTCCTGCTGACTTTCCAGATCCCAAACTTCATTTTGACACGTGGAATATGCGTTAAGCCTTGGAAAACAACAAATGTTTTAAAGCTAATTGTAACTTGCTTGACCCCATTAAGGCCACTTTGCTTACAAGCGTGAGTGACACTATTATTGTGTTTTAATAAAAAGGATGTCGTGACAATTTGATACCCCACTCACACCAATTCTCACAAAATCAGTCTTGTTTGATGCAAGAATTAATTTCAGAAAAAAAAAACAATCCTGAGGCTAAACTCCCATCAAGGGTAAAGTGCATACTCTTCTGGACTTACTTACAATAAAAAAAGATTTTATTGCTTTTCTTGTAGGCTGTAAAGGTTACTGACAATGCCAGTGATCTTTTTGCCTGCCCCTATTTGTCCTGAGGGTGGTGATAAACCATTTTCTAGTATCACTGTGTACCTACTGTACTGTTAAAAGGTTAGTTGCCAGATTATGAGATGCGTACCAGGATGCTCAAGCGATGGTGAGCTGCTGTCTGGTCACTAATTGGTCCATTTGTGAAAAACCACTTCTGAGTGACTATTCCTCTCACAGTGCATGTTAGGGATCTCCATTTGAGCCTAACGATGGGTTCCGTACCCGAAAGCCCAAATGCTGCCCATACTGTCTACAGATCGACTGAGCTAATTTATTGTGTGCAGTTCTGGTCGCCCCATTACAGGAAGGATGTGGAAGCATTGGAAAAGGTGCAGAGGAGATTTACCAGGATGTTGCCTGGTCTGGAGTGCAGGCCCTATGGAGAAAGGCTGAGGGAATTGGGTCAGTTCACATTGGAGAGAAGGAGGCTAAGAGGGGATTTAATAGAGACATACAAGATGCTCAGAGGATTAGATAGGGTGGACAGTGAGAGTCTTTTTCCGAGGATGATGACTTCAGCTTGTACAAGGGGGCATAGCTACAAATTGAAGGGTGACAGATTTCAGACAGATGCCAGGGGCAGGTTCTTTACTCAGAGAGTGGTAAGGGCCTGGAACACCCTGCCTGCCAATATAATTAACTCAGCCACATTAGGGGCATTTAAACAGTCCTTGGATAAGCATATGGATAATGATGGGATAGTGTAGGGGGAGGGGCTTAGATTAGTTCTCAGGTCGGCGCAACATCGAGGGCTGAAGGGCCTAGGGCTGAAGGGTCTAGGCCCGAAACATCAGCCTTCCTGCTCCTTTGCTGCTTGGCCTGCTGTGTTCATCCAGCTCTACACCTTGTTATCTCAGATTCTGTAGCATCTGCAGTTCCTACTGTCTCTGAAACAACCAATATTTATGTCTGTCTTGGCTGACCTGGGAGGATTGAGTCTATGGCTCAGCAATTTCCATTTTATTTATTCATTCGAGAGATTTGAGTATCCTTATTAAGGTCAGCATTTATCCCCACACCCAATAACCCTTGAGAAGGTGGCAGTGAGATGCTATCTTGAACCCTGCTGCAGTCTATATGATGTAGGTACAGAGATGACAGTTCTGTTAGTAAGAGAGTTCCAGTGAAGAAGCTGCAGTAGAAATCCAAGTCAGGATGGTCTTGGAGGAAACTTGCAAATAATGGTGTCTTCATTTGCTGCCTGCTGCTAGGTGTTAGGATTCATGAATTTGCATGACCTTGTCCGAGAAGTCTTGATACATTACTGCAATGTATTTTGTAGATTGCACATGCTTGTGTAACCATGCATCAGTAGTGCAGAGAGAGAAAAGTAGGGGCAATAATTAGAGAGCCAGACCAGTGAACTGCTTTGTCTGAGATGGTGTGAAGCACCTTGATTGGTTTTGGAGTTGCCTCTTTTCAAATCATAGAATTCCTACAATGTAGAAGCAGACTATTTGGCCCATTGAGTCCACACTGACCCTCCAAAAAGCACATCACCCAGACCCACCTCCTTACCCTACCCTTCCCATGGCTAATCCACCTAGCCTGCACATCCCTTGACCCTGGGCAATTTAGAATGGCCAATCCATCTAACCTGCACACTTTTTGGACTGAGAGGAAACCCACACAGACACACAGGGAGAATGTGCAAACTCTACACAGACAGCCAACCAAGGGTGGAACTGAACCTAAATCCCCGGTGCGGGAGGTGACAGTGCTAACCACTAAGCTACCATGCTGCTCATCTGTCACATTCCAACTTTCGCATTTTGAATGGTTGAAAGGTTTTAGTCCATCAAGGTATAAGTGATTGACTGCCAGATACCCAGCCTCTGACCAGGCTTTGCAGGTACAGCATTTATGTGATGGTTCAAGTTTGTCAGTGATAAGCCCCAGGATATAGATGGTGAGAGATTTGTTGATGGTAATGCCATTAAATGAAAGGTAGGGAGAAATAGGTTGAGAAAATAAACTGAAATTCTGGCTTGTGGAAACAGTTTTAGTATTTTCCATCAAAGATGGCCCCTATCCATTTATGCATTTAATTTAACTTCTACAATCAATCTGGCCCAGGGGCTGCAGATTGGGAATCAACATGCTGGGGCTCCTCTATTGAGGATATATACACTGTGAACCACTGTGTTTAGCAGGTTCAAGGAGTACATCATTTGTCCTGTTGACGTGAAAATTAGAATTGAGAGTCAACAACCGGTATTACATCTGATTTGCATTGACAATCAACTTCCCACCAGAATCAAAATAGCAAGCTACTCCTTTAGAGACTTCCAGAAAATTGCTTTTAGTGTAAACACTCAGTCACAGAACAAGGCTTTAGTAAGAGAGATAGGTTAATATGTGGCATTGCTGCAACATGTTATAGAACAGTATAAATTTGGAAATGCAAGTATATAGGTTAAACAGCATGCATTGTGTGGTTTGTACGCAAACCTAAGAATTTAGGTTCAACTCAGACTGTTGAGGAGAAGAACAGTCAAAAACCTTCTTCAGGAGTGGACTTTTTGTGTTGTTTGCTGCAATTAAATGCAGTGTAGAGACTAAATGCTACACTACATGATTTTCATAGATATACCATATTCCAATCTTAAAACTAAATCATTGAAAGGCTATTTCATAAATTGCATCACCTAATGCTATTTGGTATACACCACATAATTCTCTCGATACATCTATATCACTCACGTGATTATAAATTAGGGTCCCTCACTCTCTCCTGTAATTCCACCCGCATTAGACTATCTGTGCCCAGTGAGGAGCAGCTCCGTGATATCGTCACAACATTACTCTGGGATTCCGAAAGCCCTTACATAACAAGGTCAACACCAGTTCACTTGGGAAGGACAATCACCTTCTCAGAATAGGTAAGGAAGGGCAATGAATGGTTGTGTTTATATCACCAGTGTAGGGAAAAAAAGGAAAATGAGAACATTAGAATTATAACATCGCAGGAATGGAAGCTGAAGTAGAAAGTGAATGCTGTATATGATTAGCCCTCCTACAACAGAAATTTATTTGGAATACCTCAGTAGAATGAGAATATGGATATACATAGAAAAATAATAGTCAGAAGGTGCTGTAAATCCAGAGAGTTACAAATGGTTTATTGATTTTATTATGTTGGATCTGAAAGTTGATTGGGATTGTGCCAAGGCCTGAACACATTTTCGATTTAGATATAAAATTTCCCCAGGTATCATTTTTAAGTCATTTACAAGAAAAAGCACTGCCATATGAGTACTTTGAAAGTTTTTTTTATTCCAAATTTTACACTTAAATCATTCCATGTGTCAAGTTTGTTTTGGTATTATCAATTAATCAGTATTTCCTTTAGTGAGAAAGGGACATTGCTGGTTTGGCCAACATTTGTTACCTATCCTTAAATGCCTTCAGGAAGATGGTGATTGCCACCTTTATATGCCTCTACAGTCCATGGTGGGTTGGCGCACTCAGAGGTTTTCACCCAGTGGCAGTGAAGGAACTGTGATATAATTTGAGTATCCCCCTCGTCCTCCCGTCCCACCCCAGCAACATCCGGATCCCATACATCATCCTCCGACACTTCCACCATCTGCAATCCGACCCCACTACTATAGACATTTTTCCCGCTTTCTGGAGGGACTAATCTCTTCGTGACTTTCTTGTCCGCTCCACACTCCCCTCTAGCCCCACCACGCCCGGCACTTTTCCCTGCAACTGCAGGAAGTGCTACACCACTTCAAGCAGATGTTCACCTGCACATCTGCTAATGTGGTATACCGCATCTGCTGTTCTCCTTGTGGTCTCCTCTACATCGGGGAAACCAAGCGGAGGCTCGGGGCCCGCTTTGGAGAACGCCTAAGCTCAGTTCGCACAAAACGACTGCACCTCCCAGTCGCGAACCATTTCAACTCCCCCTCCCATTCCTCAGACGACATGTCCACCCTGTGCCTTCTGCAGTGCCACAATGATGTTACCCGCAGGTTGCAGGAACAGCAATCATATTCTGCTTGGGAAACCTGCAGCCTAATGGTATCACAAGCTTCAAAATCTCCCCACCCCCTACTGCATCCCCAAACCAGCCCAGCTTGTCCCCGCCTTCCTAACCTGAACTTCCTCCCACCTATCCCCTCCTCCCACCTCAAGCCCAACCCCCATTTCGTACCTACTAACCTCATCCGGTCTCCTTGACCTGTCCGTCCGCCCTGGACTGACCTATCTCCTCCCTACCTCCCCACCTACACTCACCTTTACTGGTCCACCCCCGCCTCTTTGACTTGTCTGTCTCCTCTCCACCTATCTTCTCCTCTATCCATCTTCTATCCGCCTCCCCCTCTCTCCTTATTTATTTCAGAATCCCCTTCCCCTCCTCCATTTCTGATGAAGGGTCTCGGCCTGAAACATCAGCTCTCCTGCTCCTCCTGATGCTGCTTGGCCTGCTGTGTTCATCCAGCTCCACACCTTGTTATCTGAGCAATGTTATTACCGCCTAACTAATAGTCAGAATACACAGGTGCCGTGGAGGCCCTGTTGTGGCGCTGTGGTATTCTCTCTATCCCTGGATCGAAGGACCAAGTTCAAGACTCACTTGCTCCAGACGTGTGTAAATAACATACCTGAGCAGGTTGATTAGGGAAAAAAACGGTTGAATTTTAATAAAATGCCCTCTGAAACCCAAACAAAACTCTCAGAAAATTCGTACACGGGAACAATCAGTTGGAGAAAAGTCCTCACCATACTTAAAATGGAAAAATGGTATTGGGCTGCTTTCCTGATCACAGGATGCTTTTTTACTGTTGTAGCTGCTTATAGGCTCACTCATGAAACCCGGAGCAACAAAAGCAGCGCAGAGTGTGACACGTGGCGTTCAGGAACTTTGTTTTACTGGTAGCGGGATGGGAGAGACCAGTATCAGCTTTGTACCAACATCAGCATCTGTCTAGTAACCTGTAGTAGTGAGGCTGGGGTTTGACAAACTGCAAAGAAGATCCAGGAGTGAGAAAAACTGTGAAGGAGGCGAGAGGAGACAGGGAGCTGGCAAGGTGGTGGGGAAATCAGGGAGGAGCCACAAGGCAGGCTAAAACAGGATGGTGGAAGAAAGCGAGGCTGCAAAGAGAGTGGAATGGGGAGAAAATGGTAGGGTAGAAAATATAAAGAGGATTCCTTAAAAAAAAAGGGTTATCTTGTACTCTGCTGGAACCCCAAGAAAAATAATTAAGCTATTTCAGCAAGTAAACAGCCTTCTTGCAGTTACTTGGGACTTCATGCACATCCACATAGTAGGTACATACACACACATACAAAGGTTCAAAATTAAAACGTGATAGTCCCCGTGTAGTGGAAGATAAAAGATCACACAACTTAAGTCCTTTGGGTATCCTTAAGGAGTAAGGTTTTAAGCTGAGGCCATGGTTAATTAGTTGCCTCTTTTTTTAAGCTATCAAGCGCAGTGGTGAATATTGCAATTGCCCCTTACGTTCTCAGTTGTCTGACGTTTCGTTCCCATGCATGCTGGCAAGCTGGGCGCATTGTTCCTTGGGGGAAGGAGAGCTCTCTCAGACTGAGCTTATTGCTGTGTTGTTAATTGCATCCCCTCTGGTCTTGAATTAGCAGCTGCTTTTATGTATTCTCTTGTCTGCAAAGCTTATGTTGACAGACTTGATCATTTCAGGTGATGTTTCATCTCAAAGAAGATTCTCAGAACAATGTAAATCAGATAGGAGATGAGGATCTTTAATGCTTCCCACGAGGTATGGCCATCTGGTTTCATTTCCCTTGGAGAATAAAAGTTAATTTCAGATTACTCTGTCTTTAAAGTCTAATGGATTGTAGTTTCATGAAACTCGGCCTTTTTTTATCCTCAGCATTTGTTCATGTGATGTCGGCATCACTGGTTAGGCTAGCATTTATTGCCCATCACTAATTATCCAGTGGATGATTAAGGTGTGGGTCCAGAGTCACATGTAGACCAGTACAGCAGGTTTCCTTCCCTAAAGGACTTCAGTGAACTAAATGGAGATTTTAGAACAATTGATAGTGGTTATATAGTTGTTGTTAGACTTGCTTTTATTTTTGTCTTCAGAATTTTTTTTTCCAGTCAGATTTCACCATCTGCTCAGAACATTAGCCTGGCTTTCTGGATTGGAAGTCGTGATGTTACTATCATGCGACAGGTTCCCCCTCATTGTTCCCTTCAGGCCTATAGACAACCTCCAAAGATGTTTGCTGCCCCTTGTTGTCTCTTATCTTTACCCATACAGGCTCCCAATCATGGTTTTCTGAACCAGCATCCTTCCTCATGATCGTATTTATTTATTCTTTACTAACGCTGCTACCACTCCTCCTTTCCCTTTTTGTCTGTTCTTCCTAAATAAGAATACCGCTCAACGTTTAGTTTCCATCTTGGGCTCCCTGCAACCATGTCTCCATAATTGCAGTTATATTATAACTGTTTATATCTTTTTGCATTGCTAATTAATCAATCTTATTTGGAATGCTCCATACATTAAGACTTAAAATATTGTTAGGCATCTTAGTTTTGTTTTGCATTATAGCCCCATTTCTATTTTCTATTTTTGCTGCTTACCTTGCTGTCTTTTGTATCTGTCTTTGGTTCCGCTTCTTCTGCCTTTCTGCTCAGTTCCCATCTCGCTGCCATTTTTGTTTAAGCCCTTCTGACTACACTAACGAATACTTTTCCAAGAGCATTGGTTATGCCACTGCCCAGATACAACTCATCCTGCTTCTTCATCCTACCTTCCCTAAACCCAGTCCCAGTGACCTCGATATCTGAATTCCTTCCTTCTGTGCCGTTTCTCCAGCCACATATTCATGTGGTATACTCTGTTATTTCTATTCTCATTGTACTGTGTCCAGCATGTAGAAGGTCCTTTTGGAGCAAGTGGTGGGTGGAATCAGTTACCCATTCTGGCTTGCACATTGAGAATTTTTGACATCTGGCTTGTTGGGAACATTACAGAAGATAGAAAACTGAGCATTAATGAGACAAGTTGCTGCATCAATAAGGTATTTAGCAAGCTTTATTTGTCTTAATCGGTGACTCACTGCAGCCTAGCAAGCAATTTGCTCCACTGAACAGGTGTACTGCTGTGTAGGAACTACTTGATAGTACTATTGATGACCCTTTCCATCACTTTGCCGATATCAAGAGTTGATCGTTAAGGCAAAGATTGGCTAATTTGAATTTGTCCTGCTTTTTGAGTACTAGACATACACGGATAAGCTACCACATTAGTAAATGCCAATATTGTAACTGAACTAGAACAGCTTGAGTAGAAGCACAGCTAATTCTGGAGCATAAGTCTTTATTGCTCTGATGAGCAGACAATATGACGCACCACAAGGATCCAAGCTTCAGTCCCAACTATTCACAATATATGAAAATGATCTGAACCAAATGTAACATTTCTGGACAGAGTAGGTGTAGGGAGGATGTTGTCTCTGACAACACCTTCTCCAGGACATGGAGTAGATGGTTTTGGACTTTGATGAGAGAAGATTTCTTCACTCAGATGGTAGTGAACACTGGAATTGTCGAACATAAAAGGCTCTGAATACAAAGCCCACTCCAGAATAAAAAGGGTTGCTGTTTATGTACACACACAAAAGTAGCAAAAAAAAATTCTGCATGAAGTACATGTCTTTTGTTATGGACATGGTATGCTGCTGAAGCTCAAGAATCTGAGACAACAAGGTGTCAAGCTGGATGAACACAGCAGGCCAAGCAGCATCCGAGGAGCAGGAAAGCTGACGTGTCGGGTCTGGACCCTTCTTCAGAAATGGAGGAAGGGAAGGGGATTCTGAAATAAATAGGGAGAGAGGGGGAGACGGGTAGAAGATGGATGGAGGAGCAGGTAGGTGGAGAAGAGATAGACAGGTCAGGGAGGCGGGGATGGAGACAGTAAGGGTGGGTGTGGGTGGGGATAGGTCAGTCCAGGGAAGATGAACAGGTCAAGGAGGCGGGATGGGGCTGGTAGGTAGGAGGTGGGGGTTGGGCTTGAAGTGGGAGGAGTAGAGAGGTGGGTGGAAGGATTGGCAGGTTAGAGAGGTGGGGATGAGCTGGGATGGTTTCGGGATGTTGTTGGGGGAGGGGAGATTTTGAAGCTTGTGAAATCCACATTGATGCCATTGGGCTGTAATGTCCCCAAGTGGAATATGAGTTGCTGTTTCTTCAGGTGGCATCATTGTGGCTCTGGAGGAGGCCCAGGATGGACATGTCACCCAAAGAGTGGGTGGGGGAGTTGAAATGGTTCGCGACTGGGTGGTGCAGTCGTTTGTCGCGAACCGAGAGTAGGTATTCCACAAATCAGTCTCCAAGCCTCCGCTTGGTTTCCCCGATGTAGAGGAGGCCATGCCGGGAACAACAGACACCAGCAGATGTGCAAGTGAACATCTGTTTGACGTGAAAGGCCTTCTTGAGGCCTGGGACTGGCGTGAGGGGGGAGGTGTGGGGGCAGGTGTAGCACTTCCCGTGGTTGCAGGGAAAAGTGCCAGGGTCAGATGTCCTCACTTTTCAACGCCCGCAACTTCCCCTCTACAGTGGTCGAAAACGCCCTCGACTGTGTCCCTTGCATTTCCCTCATCCCCCCCCCCGACACAACCCCTCCCCGCAATAACAACCAAAACAGAATCCTCCTCGTACTCACGTACCACCCCACCGACTTCCGGATCCAATGCATCATCCTCCGGCACTTCCGCTAATCCGACGCCACCACCAAAGACATTTTTCCTTTCCCACCCTTATCTGCCTTCCAGAGGGACCACTCTCTCTGTAACTTCCTTGTCCGCTCCACAGTCCCCTCCAGCCCCACCACACCCGGCACTTTTCCCTGCAACCGCAGGAAGTGCTACACCTGCCTCCACACCTCCTCCCTCACCCCCATCCCAGGCCCCAAGGTGACTTTCCATATTAAGCAGAGGTTCACCTGCACATCTGCCAATGTGGTATACTGCATCCACTGTACCCGGTGTGGCTTCCTCTACATTGGGGAAACCAAGCGGAGGCTTGAGGACTGCTTTGCAGAACACCTCTGCTCGGTCCGCAATAAACAACTGCACCTCTCAGTCGCAAACCATTTTAACTCCCCCTCCCATACCTTGGATGACATTTCCATCCTGGACCGCTTCCAGTGCCACAACGATATCACCCGAAGGTTACAGGAACAGCACCTCATTTTGCTTAGGCACCCTCCAGCCCAATGGTATCAATGTGGACTTCACAAGCTTCAAAATTTCCCCTCCCCCGAACACACCCCAAAACCAACCCAACTTGTCCCTGCCTCCCTAATCTGTCCATCCTTCCTCCCACCTCTCCAATTCTCCCACCTCAAGCCCTACCCCCACCTCTTACCAGCCTTATCCCGCCTCCTTGACCTGTCTGTCTTCACTGGACTGACATATCCCCTCCCTCACTCCCCACCTATACTGACCTTTTCTGGCTCCATCCCGCTTCTTTGGCCTGTCTCTCCTCCCCACCTATCTGCTCCTTTATCCATCTTCCATCCGCCTCCCCATCTCTCCCTAGTTATTTCAGAATGCCTTTCCCCTCCCCCATTTCTGAAGAAGGGTCCAGACCTGAAACGTCAGCTTTCCTGCTCCTCTGATGCTGTTTGGCCAGCTGTGTTCATCCAGCTCTACGCTTTATAATGTTAAATTCTGTGGAACATTCTGTCTAGTTCCTCAGGACAACATCCTAGCCTCACCTATCGTCATCAGCTTTACCAGAGATCTCCTGTCTTCACAAGGCCCAATGTATGGGCTGTTCAATCATGGTTATTTGGTCTTGATCAAATTGATATTTGTGGAAACTTGCTGAATGCAAATTGGCAGCTATATTTCCTATGGAACAAGAAACACTCCAGTTCAAAAGCTTTGAGATTTCATGTGTTGGTGAAAGTTGTCATTAAGTGTGATTTTTAAGAAATATTTGTTCAAGGTATGTTGGCAGCATTTAAGGCCCATCCCTGATTTCCCTGGAGAAGATGATGGTGACCTGTCTTCTTAAACCACTGCAATCCTTGGAGTTTAGAGACACCCACAGTGCTATTGGGAAAGGAGTTCTAGTACTTAAAATGAGTGACACTGTGGGAACAGTGATATCGTCCCCACTCAGGTTAATATGTGACTTGAAAAGGAACTTACAGATTGTGATGTTGCCATATCTGCCCGTGCTTCTCTAGCCCTTCCATGTGGTAGAGGTTGCAGGTTTGGAATAGTAGCCTTGAGTACCACAATATTTGGTGACAGGACTGAATGTTAATGGTGATGAAAAGGGTACCAATCAAGTGGGATGCTCTCCCCACTTCTTGTGTGTTTTTGGAGCTGCTTTCATCCAGACCAGTGGAGAGTATTTCAGTACACCCTTAACTTTGCTTTGCAGATGATGAACAAGCTGTGGGCAATTCAGGAGGTGAGTTACTTGCCACAAAATTCCTAGCCTCAAACCAGCAATTTAAGTCATTGTATTAAGTTAGTCCCGTTCACTTTCTGGTTAATGGTAATAGCACGATTTTGGTAATGGGAGATTCAGCAACAGTTAGATTTTCTCCTGGTGAAGTTAAACTTTGCCAGGCATGAGTGGATGTGACTTTTGTTTGCCACAACAGCAAAAGCTCAGATGCTGTCCTGGTCTTGCTACATGTGAATAGAGACTGTTTCAGTATTTGAGATATCAAAGATGGTGCTGAACATTGTGCAGGCATAACAAATATCCGAATTCTGACCTTACAGTGAGAGAGGGTTATTCATGAAGCAGCTGAAGATGTTCACGTTTACAATGCTGCCTTGAGAAACACTTCCACCGATGTCTTAGGGCTAAGGTGATTAGCTTCCAATAATGACCTTTGGGTTAGATATGAATCCAACCAGTGAAGTGTTTTCTCTCTGATTCCCACTAATTCTAAACTTACTGGTGCTCCTTGATGCCATGAATATGGCCTTCATGTCAAGGGCAAACACTCCCACATCACCTCTGGAGATAAACTGTTTTGTCCCTCTTTGCAGTAAGGGTGTAATGAGACTAAGAGTCAAGTGGATCTGGCAGAATCCAGACTGAGTGTCAGTGAGCAGGTTATTTCTTTACAAGTGCTGCTTGATCATATTGTTGCTGACCCCTGCCAATAACTTTGTCGATGATCAAGAGTACACTGACAGAGCAATAATTCAATGGATTGGATTTATTCTACCTTTCATGCACAGGAGATACCTGGGCAATTTTCCACAGTATCTGGTAGTGTTGTAGCTGTAGTAGGACAGATTGATTAGGAGTGCAGCTTGGTCATGAGAATGAGTTTTCAGTGTTGTTCACTTCAACAAGATGTGGTCTTTTTACTTCGCACAGCAAATACAAATATTGCAAAAAATCATGAATTTACTCAGTCTTTAAACTTTGCCATGACTTGCAATTTATTTTAATTCTTTGTAAGTAATCTGCATTTTTTTCTTCTGTATTCCTAGTTTCAGTTGTCCTTGCTCTTCAGTATTGTGTCTAATTTAATTAATAATTTTTTTTCGCTGAGTAATGCACTTTGATCACAAGAATTACCTCTCACCTGTTATTACAGACAAACCTTCATTCTACAATATCATTAATCAGTAATAACACAGTTTGTTTTCCTCACCTTGGTTAACTGGGCTTTGTGTTACACTTCAGTTTAATTGGGTTCCTACTGCGATGTTTTACAACATTATGCCCCATTTGTTAGCTCAATTAGAATTTGTCTGAATTGCTCTTGAGTAGAAAAGTCTGAAGGCTATACAAATGTGGTTTTCTGGGTCACTCTCAAGAATTAAAAATTATTTTAATGTTAATTCCTCTCATGCTGTAGAGAGGAAATCTGTTCAACAGCAATTTACTCAGTGTTATTCTTAACCTGAATATGATTGCTTTTAATGGAGGACTGCAACAGGATGTACTTCTGTTAATGTGAATGTAAATATGTAATACTTTTTTTTAGAAGAATATATATTTCTATCTGCAGGTTTTGCTCTTTTATAATCTCCACCTTGTCATGTTACCACGTTGAGTTAGGTTCCATGACATGAGGAGCCCATTAGCATCTTGCCCACATTTTCATCTTCAAAGACTAAGCATAGACAGTTACATTTATTCTGGAAAGAGAGCACTAAGGCCTAATTTTATTCTATCCTCATTCAATATCCCCACACTCACTGGAGACAGAGGAAATTCAGGGGCTTCCATTTGGTGTCTTTGAAATCGCAAGAATCGATAAGTTAAAGGACTAGCTTTAACCCTGCGCTGTTCCTGCTTTGAGATCCTGGGCGTTCTTTTTCGTTCAGCCGTGGGATGACTGGGCCAGTGTTTATTACCCACCCCCAGTTACCCTTGAGGAGGAGGTGGTGAGCTGCAGCTAGTTAACACAGATTTTCTTTTTAGGCTATCTTGTGCTTTGAGGAGATGTCAGGTAACACCTGCATTCTCTTTGCATCAGTTTGTTTCTTTTTAAGATGAAATCTTATCAGATTGAAAAAAGTGTTCCCTTCAAATAAAGTGTTGCTGTTTATCTTTAATATTGCTTAGTTTTTTTGTGAATGAACTGGGAGGGTTTCTCTGAAAAGGTCAGTGAAATATCACTCCCAATCTCAAGACGAGTAAAACACAGCCAACATTTTTCACAGTTGCGCAGGCATACAATTTTTTTGTAAAAAAAAAGTAGAATATTAGAAGAGAATCCCTCCAGTGTGGAAACAGGCCCTTCGACTCAAAGTCCACACTAACTCTCAGAGCATCCCACCCAGACGCATCCCCCGGTAGCCTATCTAATCTACACATCCCTGAATACTGTGGCCAATTTAGCATGGCCAATTCCACATTTTTGTGCTGTGGGAGGAAACCAGAGCACCCGGAGGAAACCCATGCAGACGTGGGGAGAACATGTAAATTCCACACAGAAGTCGCCTGAGGGTAAAATCGAACCCGGGTCCCTGGCACTGTGAGACAGCAGTGTTAACCACTGAGCCACCATGTCACCAATGAGAAAGCTCAATGGAAGATGAAGGTCCTCAGTCAAGATAACAGCAAGGTTGACTGCATTGTGAGAAAAACAGTGAACAGATAATGCCAAGATTGTCCTTTAAATCTTGTAATATTACAAGATGGGGAATACTAAAAGAGGGGACGAGTTCCCTGGACTTGAGCCCAGGAAACGATGAGTTGCTATGTTTAGATTTGCAAACTGACTATGCTTGGAGAGGGCTGGATGTGGAAGACACTATATTTGTAGCATAGAAGGAACAAAAGAGAAAAGCTCAGAGGAGCACTAACTGTGCCGGAAAAGAGCAAAAACAAAGGGAAAATGTAGATATAGTTTAATTGTTTCCATACATGGTCCGCCTTGGCTATGGTTGTGTTCCTTTCATTAATGAGAAGTGTTGGGTGTGCAGTTTCATTCTCCTGTATCTCACCCTTTTATTCTTTCTGCCAGGGGAGCAGTAATGTCACCTCTGAGGATTGTATGCAACACGTATACCGATGGCATGAAAATCTCTGCCGAACTTTACTTTCTGCTTACAAGGGACTTCTTTGCTACTTCAGTGCAATCATGAAACAGATCCCAGAACTTCATCAGATTCAACTGGGTAAGAGAGATGCAATTTTAAAATGTAATGTTGTTGTTGCCTACCACCCCACCACTAAGTGAAGACTCATGCTAAGGTACGGTTTCACTGGTATCAGCTGTGCCACACTGTGAGGCCAGGTAGTGTCATGGTTATGTAGTGTACTGAGAGAGTGTGGGCTCGGATTTCACTCCAGGTTCAAGGAATGTAATTCTGGACCATTTGGAACTACTACAACCTGAGGCCATGATCTGTCACATACCTATTATGTTTTCAGCCCCTGGGGATGGGGATGAGCAAGATTCAGATCTGCTACCTTCCTAGGCACAGGAGAAGATGAGTGTCGATGAACACTAGTTAGAAGGCCCATTATGGTAATTGCAGACATCAGCCCACATCTCCACATCATCCCTATGCACCTTCATTAATTTATATGCCCCTTCATGCTTCCACATCCACCCCATGTACCACTCATGCCACTCATCCATATTCACACTGGGTAAATGCCAGGAGCTATGGAAAACCATGGCAAGTCTTTGAAGTGGACAATCAAAAATAAACCCCAAATAATCAAGCAAGGATATCATACAATAAACTGCCATTTGTACTGCTCTGAAAAAGATTTAGAGAAAGTTAAATTTTCTCAATTGGTTATTAAGTTGTAAAAGCAAACATCCAGTCACAAACCACACTGAAGGCAAATTATCATCCATTAACTTCTGAAAACTACCAAGATAGAGAAACAACCTCTTGATTAGTTAAGCACACCAATAGTATTTGAGACTTATCCAAGCATTCACGTGAGCCATCAAGCCACCATGGTAGATAGCTAGGATTGTTTTTTAAGTTACATCTGATGACCTGTTATTCAAAGAATCCTTAGATCCATTTTTTTTAGTTTTAAAGTTACAGGACTGTAGATATTCAAATCACGTTGGATCGTACCAGAAGAATTAACTAGCATTGTTCTGTACCATTTTGAATGTAGAGGGGTCATACTTTCACAAATAACGCAAGTTATTTGGCTTAGCATGAGAGCAGTGTCAATTATCAACCTCCCTTGCAGGACAGAGCCCGGTGATCAAATCATTTCAGTGAACAAACATCTAACTTAGAGGACAAAATCTAATAATGATATTTAAAGTTGTCACAATAGTTAACAGTTAATTGACAGAATGTTTCCACTAATCAACATGCTTCTACAGAGTGTCGAAATTCAGAAAGCCCAATGAAAATAAATGGGACTTGTGAGACAACTTATCCCTTGGCCTGTCAGTAGTAATTTAGGCATCACTGGCTGACCTAACTCAAACACCTTACTGCCTGAGGCAACTTTATTTGGTTATTAGGAGGCAATTCATATTTTTCATTGTGACTTCATTGTTGACAATTACCCCTTCCATTCCTAACTATTTTGGAGACAAAGGCTCAGCCTTATAACTTCAAATTAGTTGGTAGCTTGACAATTTCAATTCAGTGTTTGAAAATTAAATTTAAAAAATAGTTTCAACAAAATTGTCCATGCAGCTGTCAGACTACAATTAAAATAGAGTTGCTTTACGTGAGATCCTTTCAGCGTATAATTCCAATCCCACACAAATGATATTGACTCCTTATTGAACTCTGAATTGGCTACTGCCACCCTCCCCTTCCCAGGGCACTTCAGGGTGGGAAATAAGTGCAGTCCTTGCCAAGACTCACTTCTTTAGAGTGTCCAAATGGCATTTCATAGTGAGAAACAAATTTATCTACACTGATTGTCAGATGTGAGATTTTAAGTCTGCATACCTTTAATAAGACTTAAGGAGATTTAAGATGATTGAGGAAAGGTCCCGATCCAAAACGTCAGCTTTCCTGCCGCTCTGTTGCTGCCTGGTTTGCTGTGTTCCTCCAGCTCCACACTGTGTTATCCCTGACTCCAGCATCGGCAGTTCTTACTGTCTCTCTTGGCAAATAGACCATATTTTTTCATTTAAAATATCAAATATGTACTTTATTCATAAATTTTCTGTAAGCAAATACAAGTGTAAACAGATCAGTACCATGCAGAAAATGTATTGTAATTTTGACATTCCTTATTAGAGCTTCAATCCAGTTGCAACAACAAAAGCAGTTTATTAAATGAAAGGAATATATTCACATTCCCATAAAGGCCACAATGGAATCTCAAAAGGTAATAGACCCTCGTCGTGCTTTGGCAGAAAGACCTTAGCTAGTGACCTCTCTCCACTGCACCTCAGTGACAGCTGCTCCAAACTTTAGTACCACTCTGGCTAAGGCAGTGGGGGAAGAACATACCCAATATTACCTTCATCTGGATGCTCATCTTTGTACCCAGATCATCCAGTTGTGTGTCAACCTTCTGTACAGAAACACCACGTTTCACTATCACATCATCCCTGGTGTTGTCAAGTAGTTGGACCATTCCATATCATTTGTTCCTCATGGAACAATTTGCAAAGGAAACACCTTTGACCCACAAGTCCATGAGGCAGTGGTAGCATGTAATGTCCTGTGAAACAAGGAGACAGTCGATCCTGTCGAGTGGCTTCCTGAGCAGACTGTCAAAGTCACTTGGCAGAATGCCCCATCACTGGAACTTTCCAACAGGCACCACGTCATTAGCTTGGCTGGTAGTGAAAAGACCTTTCACGCATCCCTAGACTTTTTGCACTACCGCACATTGCCCTCAAGATGACTGCGGTGGAGAAGGTGGCATCACACATCTCCTTTTTGGAATGTGCCTTTGCAAAGAAGGTAACAGATGCAGGTATTTTTGTCGCGATTCATCGAGCTGCTCTGCAATGCAGGACTCTGTGCTGTAATGCCTTTTCTTTGGAATGCACACTGGTGCCTGGAGGACCATTAACTCAATGAACGATGCTCTTTGGCCTGGCTGAAACTTGTTGATCTTCCAGTGCAAAAGGTTGACCTCAACCAAGTGTTACAGACTTGCATATCTCAAAGATGATAAAGTGACCATTGCAGGTTAGTACAAGCTGCCTGACTGTGTGGATGGAAATAGGTTTTCTAACTGCCTAACACTTTTGGACATCTCGTGGCAGAGAAAATTCAGCAATACATTGAGTTAGTGCGGCTGTTTTCAGAGTTCAAATAATATGTCTTGTAGTGTTAAAGTGTCATTATGTGACCTCACTGTTAATGTGCCACCAATGATACATTTTGTTTAGATATGCACACCAAAGAGCCGTGGGGTATGATTTATATCCAATGAGTTTGCTAAACAACAAACTTGCAAAACTAACCCAGTGCTAGAACTAAGATAATAAAATGTGAGGCTGGATGTACACAGCAGGCCCAGCAGCATCTCAGAGAAGGGTCTAGGCCCGAAACGTCAGCTTTTGTGCTCCTGAGATGCTGCTGGGCCTGCTGTGTTCATCCAGCCTCACATTTTATTATCTTGGATTCTCCAGCATCTGCAGTTCCCATTATCACCAGTGCTAGAACTAAAGGCATCACACGGTTCTTCATTCCATGACTTATTCCTCCAGATAAGTTTAAACTTTTGTATGCTGTAAGTCAGAAAGTATGTTTGTTGATTTTAAATGTGAACCATATTGAATGGTACTATTTTGAACTGAGGTAGGAGTTTCTGATTACTGTTACTCCAAAATTTACCTCACAGTCCCATTTTCATAAGAAGTGTATTTAAACATAATGCAGCCGTAAGAATGACCAATCTCTGGGAAAACTAAAGACAGCGGCTGCAGAAAATGCACAGAAAATTTTTTGGTATCTGTAAAACAAAAAAACTTAACATTTTTGGCATATACCATTCCTCGCAATGTTTCTGTCAAAAAGTCTATACCAATAATATTATTGTGGCTTTTTTCTCTGAAATATTGGTGGGGTTTGTTGTTTGAAGCCAAGAAACTTAAGGTGCTAAGTGGAGAGTGCAGGAAACAAATGTGATGGTTAAAGTTGCCTGCTGTTCGCTCTTCATGATTCAGATTTCTTCAGTCAGCTGTTTTTGGCTAATACATTATCACGCATTGTCCAATAGGTGCTTTGTTATTAAGGGATAGAATTCTGATTGCATATTTTTCTTGCTTGTAGAGGACTGCCTCATCGAAGAAACATTGTGCCAGCTTCACATTAACTTGCAGGTAGGGATTTTATCACTTATTCTAAAAATGTTCATTTTACATGTGAGTAAAATTCAAGTTTGGCAATTGGGAAAAATGGGCAGGAGCAGAATATCCACCCACTACTCTTCATTTAAAATTTCTGCCAAAGTCAAACTTTAATCCCTACTGTCCCTTAAATCTAACAAAATCTATAAGCTTGGAACAAATAAAATGATGCACTAATTTTTAGAAAGCAGCAGGCACCTTTTGTGTGACACCTGAAATGGCAACAGAAATACAAGTTAGGATAATATTTTAAAATCTATGTAATATAATTACCTGTGACAACAGGTATTCTTCCAAAGAGCTGCAGCTGCCCAAACTCCCAATGTGACATCGTCTATTCCACACAGAGGAGATGCTGTAAATACAGAATACACAAAAGAAAGTGAATAGATTAACTCTGAGATGGGCATTGATGCAGGTGTTGTTTCTAATACCAATGAGCAACTTGGATTTAGAAATTCAGTATTGACCAATCATATTTGCTGGCAATACTAAGCAAGGAGTAGTAGTTGAATTTGCAGAGTCTGTTCAGGAAAAGGAAGATCAGTTGAACCAAAAAATTAACATGTCAGGTAGAACATTGAAAGATATAGCTGATGATAAACACCGAATCAACAGTCTTGAATTAAGTTAGTAAGGAGTTAAAAGTAAAGGCTTCAGAAGATTGTCACTGGACATGTTCAATTGTCTGAAATATTATTAGAATGCAGAGTTTGAAAAACAGTTAAGTACAAGTTAGTAGAAGTCAGTTTAAAATCATACAGCAGCATTAACAGACCACAACGAGAAGACTTTGTCCAATTTTGGTTACCTTGGTATAAAGCATATACTTGAGACTCGAGGATCTGATGAGAAAAGCCTTTAAACTCAGAGGATTGAGTTGTATAGAAATACTGAGAAAGGCTTTATAATATTAAAAGGAGGCATTACAGAGATAAATACTACGCAGGTATGCTCTCTCCACCACGCAAGCCTTATGGGTACCACTGATCTTTTATTCCAACAATATCTTTGTGAAAGATCCTGGTTGGATTTACTGTTTTGTGACTTTCTCCAAACAATATTTTTATCTCTCAGGTTCTCAAACTATAATTTGTGGACCTTAGCGTGTGAGAGGATTTGTGAGATTTTTTGATCCCAATTCCTTCGGCTGAATCAAATGTGCATCATCAGGACATTCCCTAAGCAATCCAATACTACTTTTTACTTATCTTTGATTTTCAGGCAGATTTTCTGTTTGTATATATTGATTTTTTTTCCCACCCATTTCTGGTTGGCTGGCACTATTTTTCAGAAATTCAGGTAAGCGATCTCTGGAGAATGCTGCAGTGTTTTATTGGTTATTGTTTCTCACTGTGAGATTATGTGCTGTTGGACGCATGTGTGTATTCCTGCTGCCACAACTGACAAATAAAAATACAACGGAGAGAAATATTTTGTCCTCCTAAACCCAATCATTTCTGGATTCCAAAAGTAATGGATCAATCGATGAAGTAATACAGTCACCACTGTTCCAATTTTTAAAATCACAGAATGTGTAGAAATAGTCAAAGATAAATTGCGCAGGAAACTGTTTTGAGAACGGTTTGAATGATTTGTCGGGGCTTGCTAACCATTTTGAGCAGCCTCAGAGTGATGTATTCTCACCAAAATTCTCTAACCATTGTATGTGACTGAGTGTGACATCTGCAGGAGTAAAGGGAACTGCAGGTACCAAAGATGTGAGTGAGCTTATGCTGCAGATTATCATGTCTGTCACATTTTTGTCCTTCTATTCGCTAATTAGTTCGAAGGAAAAGTAGCAAATCTGAATATGGAACACATAGGTCAAGAGTAAGTAAAGGAGTCCGTGAGAAACTGCTGAATATTCAAACAGCAGATGGTGGAATTTGAAATCAACAGAAGTCTGGAATTACGAGTCAAATGATCCCCATGAATCTATTGCCAATTGTCGGGAAAAATCCAGTTGGTTCACTAATGGCCTTTAGTGAAGCAAACTGCCATCCTTACTTGATCTGGCCTACATGTGACTCATATCAATGTAGTTGACTCTTAAATGCTGTCTGGGCCATTGGGGATGGGCAGTAAAAACTGGCCTAACCTCTGATGCCGTCATCCCATGAATGAATAAAAAAATTAGAAAAGCAGTCATTTCTGAATGCCCAGTTAAACAACTTTTAAACAGGTGGCCTCCAACTTTTTGTCCATGATGATCAAAATTTATAATGTGCAAAATAAAAATTTTAAACAGCATTAAACAGAATAAAATGCAAATTTAACTGTAACAGGTTCTATTATAAAAATGCTACCTTTTAAGAAATATACCATGTTTTAACAGTTCAAGTGCTTCTGAATTCTATTCCTGTTAAAACTTCATCATTTAATATACAAGTTCTCTATTTTATCTTGCTCCTCAAAATAGTGCTATAAACATGAGGTAACATGTCAGTTTACAAAGTGAAACAAAGGTTTAGGTAAGTTCATTTGGTTGTAAAGTATTTATGATTTTCTTGCAGATGTTTAACAGCCCAGACAAAGTGGCAGAACAGATCAGCAGGGACCTGGCCCAGCTCTGTTCCTGTCTTGCAGCACTGTGGAGCCAGTTCCTAGACAGTATGACACTCCAAACAGATGTTACAGCTTTCTTAAGCCAAGATCATCACAGTTTAAGGGTAATGTAACAAATGTAAAAGACATAATGTTTTGTTTTGTTCTGTCTGAATGTCACCACACTGTGACTCAGATAGTTCACTTTCAATACGGGGTTACTAACAATGAAATGTTAAAAGTACAGCATTTACTTGAAGGAGATAGTGGGAACTGCAGATGCAGGAGAATCTGAGATAACAAGGTATAGAGCTGGATGAACACAGCGGGCCATGCAGCATCATAGGAGCAGGAAAGCTGATGTTTCTGGCCTAGACCCTTCTTCAGAAATTGAGGAGGGGAAGGAGCTTCTGAAATAAATAGGGAGAGACGGGCAAGCAGATAGAAGATGGATATAGGAGAAGATAGTGGAGAGGAGACAGACCGGTCGGGGGGGAATTAGGGAGGGAATAGTTCAGTCCAGGGAGGACGGACAGGTCAAGGGGGCGGGATGAGGTTAGTAAGTAGGAGAAAGGGGTGGGACTTGAGGTGGGAGGAGGGGATAGGTGGAAGGACAGGTTAGGGAGGCGGGGACGAGCTGGGCTGGGTTTGGGATGCAGTGGGGGAAGGGGAGATGTTGAAGCTTGTGAAGCCCACATTGACACCAATGGGCTGCAGGGTTCCCAAGCGGAATATGAGTTGCTGTTCCTGCAACCTTTGGGTGGCATCATTGTGGCACTGCAGGAGGCCCATGATGGACATGTCGTCTGAGGAATGGGAGGGGGAGTTGAAATGGTTGGCGACTGGGAGGTGCAGTTGCTTACTGCAAACCGAGCGTAGGTGTTCTACAAAGCGGCCCCCAAGCCTCCGCTTGGTTTCCCCGATGTAGAAGAGGCCACGATGGGAACAGCAGATCAAGTATACGACATTAGCAGATGTGCAGATGAACGTTTGCTTGATGTGGAAAGTCTTCTTGGTGCCTGGGATAGGGGTGAGGAGGGGGAGGTGTAGGGGCAGGTGTAGGACTTCCTGTGGTTGCTGGGAAAAGTGCCGGGTATGATAGGACTAGAGGGGAGTGTGGAGCGGACAAGGGAGTCACTGAGAGAGTGGTCCCTTCGGAAACCCGATAAGGGTGGAGAGGAAAAATGTCTTTGGTGGTGGCGTCGGACTGCAGACGGCAGAAGTATCGGAGGATGATGCGTTGGGCCGGAGGTTGGTGGGGTGGTATGTGAGGGCGAGGGGTGTTCTGTTTTGGCTTTTTTTATTGCGGGGAGGGGTTGTGAGGGATGAGTTGCGGAAAATGCGGGAGACACGGTCCAGGGCATTCTCGACTACTGATGGGGGGAGGTTGTGGTCCTTGATAAACGAGGACCTGAGATGTACGGGAGTGGGGTGCTTCATCCTGGGAGCAGATGCAGTGGAGGCGAAGGAATTTGGAATAGGTGATGGGATGTTTCCAGCAAGGTGGGTGGGAGGAGGTCTTTTCTAGGTAGCTGCGGGAGTCGGTGGTCTTGAAATGGATATCGGTTTCGAGGTGGTTGTCCGAGATGGAGACAGAGAGGTCCAGGAAGGAGAGAGAGGTATTAGAGATGGTCCAGGTGAAATTAAGGTTGGGGTGGAAGGTTTTGCTAAAGTGGATGAACTGTTCAAGCTCCTCGTGGGAGGACGAGGCGGTGCTGATACAGTCATCAGTATAGCAGAGGAAGAGGTGGGGCTTAGGGCCAGTGTAGGTGCGGAAGAGAGATTGTTCCACACAACCTACAAAGATGCAGGCGTAGCTTGGGCCCGTTTGGGTACCCATAGCCACCCTCTTTGTAGAAAGTGGGAGGAATTAAAGGAGAATTTGTTGAGGCTGAGGACAGGTTTGGCTAAGCGGATGAGGGTGTTGGTAGAGGGAGACTGGCCGGGCCTTCGGGACAGGTAGAAGTGGAGGGCCTTTTGTCCCTCTGTATGGGGAATGCAGATGTATAGGGACTGGACATCCATGGTAAAGATGAGGTGTTGGGGACCGGGGATTTTGAAGTTATGGAGGAGGTGGAGAGCATGGGTGGTGTCATAGACGTAGGTTGGGAGTTCCTGGACTAAGGGGGAGAAAAGGGAGTCCACGTAGGTGGAGATGAGTTCGGTGGGGAAGGAGCAGCTGGAGACAATGGGTTGACCAGGCCAGTCAGGTTTGTAGATTTTGGGAAGGAGATAGAAGCGGGCGGTGCAGGTTTGGGGAACGATGAGGTTGGAGGCTGTGGGTGGGATGTCACTTGAAGTGATGATGATGTTGATAGTTTGGGAGATGATGGTTTGGTGTTCAGGGGTGGGGTCATGATCAAGGGGGCAGTAGGAGGAGATGTTGGAGAGTTGGCGTCTGGCATTGGCGATGTAGAGGTCAGTACACCATACTATATCTGCGCCTCCCTTGTCCACGGGTTTTACAGTGAGGTTGTGATTGATGCAGAGAGCTGCATGTTCTGCAGGGTAGTGGTTGGAGCGGGTGAGAGGGGTGGAGCGGTTGAGGCGATTGATGTTGCCCCGGCAGTTGGAGATGAAGAGGTCGAGGGAGGGTAGGAGGCCTTGGGGTGGTGTCCAGGAGGAGGGGTGTGCTGGAGGTGGGACTAGGGGTCAGTAGAGGGAGGGTTAGGCTCACTGTTAAAGAAGTAAGCGCGGAGGCGGAGGCGATGGGAAAACTGCTCACTGTCCAAACGTGACCGGTATTCATTGATGTGTGGGTGGAGGGGGACAAAATTGAGCCTATCCCCTTCATAAGAGTTGAAAGAGTCAACTCTGCCTTTACCTGAGACAGTTTGTCATCTGGAGTGGATCCAATGTAAAGATACTGAAGAAAATTTACAAGAATCCATGTTACTGTCTAACGAGAACAATTCCATGAGTAGCAGGTGAGGGTTGAGTATGGTTTGACTATGTTTTTACTTCAAATAGTTTTACATTTAGATCACACTTCTGACATTGTAAAACCAGCTTTAAAGAAATGTTATCAGGGAAAATTCGAGAAGTAGCAAATGAGGAACTGTTTGAGAAAATGGGCAAAAGCTGGGTGAAAAAGGGAAGTTTCAATAATGGGAAAAGGATAAAGGTGGGCAGATTTAGAGGTAAAATTCTAGAAATTAGGGTCATGGCATTTTAAGGTATCATTGTTGACTGCTTATTTAAGTTGGAGGCTTTAGTGACCAGAGTTAGAGGAACCAAGATATCTCTGAACTTTGTAACACTGGTAAGATTATTGTTACTACAACAATGAAGTCTAGATGTCTTTCCTTGACCATTTGTAGCACTATTTGTCCTGGACACAGAAAAGCCTATGGTAACTCATCCTGATTTTCACTTGCTAGTCCTATAAAAGCAGTTTCTCCAGCCTAATTGTACCAGTTATGAAGTGTTTCACTTGAAATGTTAATTTTCTCAAACTCTTCTGAGCACTGAATTACTGACTTCTCATTTCTAATTCTGAATCAGAAATTTGCCGTACCCAATATGTTGTAGGCACTGCTTTTGGTGTCAGTTTGAGGGAAGGGCTATGGACCATGCATGTGGGGAGTGAGCTTGAACAATCAAGGCTGTTATTGGGAAATGCTATAGAAACATGAGGAGGCTGTTCGGTCTCTGGGGCCTGTTCGGGCATTCATTGACAGTAAGACTGATGTGTATCCTAACTTTAACCACCTGTTATATTAAGGTCTCTCAATGTACTTGGCAATCAAAAATATATCAGATTTCAATTATTAATTTACAGTGCATCTACAGTGTTTTGTGAGAGACAGTTTCTTTCCTTTGCCCTTAACTCTTCCGTCATAGGAGTATTTATCTATGATCTATAGGAGTATTTATCTCTTAAACGTTCACTCACTTCACCACAGTGACAGCAATGTGCATTATACACAAACAAAAACAGAAGTTGCTGGAAAGTTCAACAGGTCTGGCAGCATCTGTGAAGAAAAAACTCAAGAAAATGTTTCGGTCCAGTGAGGAAGAGTCAGAACTGAGGAAGGGACTGGACCGAAATGCTAACTCGAGTTATTTTCTTCCCTGATGCTGCCAGACCTGCTGCTGAGCTTTCCAGCAACTTCTGTTTTTGTTCCTGATTTATTACATCCACAATTTTTTTGGTTTTTATTATGCATTATACAGTTGCTCTGTGCCGATGTTAGCTTTAACGGCACCTTCCTAACCCAGGACCTTACCACCTAGAAAAACAAGGACAGCATGTGCCTGGGAACATCACCACAGAAATGTTCCCCTCCATGCCACCCACCTTCCTGATGTGGAACTGTATCGCTGTTCCTTCATTGCCATGGGTAAAAATCCTGGAATGCTCTTCCTAGTTGCACTGACAATATACACGTTCAAGATGACAGCTCGTCTAACCGGTCTTCTGAAGGGATGGTAAGCAATATAAACATCCATTGAATAATAAATCTACTCCACCAATTCTGTTTAAAATCTTAACGATCTCAGTTGACACACTGCACCCGTTTATGGGTTTAGAAACGTAGATTATGTAATCTCTCTCTGTAACCCGTCACTCTGTTTAACCCGTGCAGCCCCGGTAACCACTTGTGAAATTACTCTGCACCTCTTTGGAGACCAACATAATCTTTCTAAGGTACAATATCCTGAATTGTAGCACAGTTTTCAGTATAATCCAGGCAGACTGTGCCACATCATACCTGTGCGCTGTGCTGTGCACAATTGAAGTAAGCAACGAGGCAATGTGATAGACGCTGAGGAGCTGCTGGGATTAGCATTGTCTTCCAAGGAAGTGAAGGATATTGGGGAGGAGGAGGAGGGTTGAAAGATTATATTCCACCTTGGAAGCCGGCAACCCAATGGTCTCAATGTGAACTTTATCAGTTTTAAAAACTCCCCACCCCTGTCCTCATCCCATCACCTACCCTCCCTCTCATCCCAGCCTCCTTGACCTGATACAACCTGCCCATCTTCTCTCCCACCTATCTGCCGCTCCCATCCCACAGACCAATCCCCACCACTGCCTACCTGCACTCACCTATCACCATCCCACCTGCCTTCCCCAATCTCAACCCTCCTTGCTATTTATTTTAGAGCTCCCTTCCCCCTCCCCCATTTCTGAAAAAGGGTCCTGACCTGAAACGTCAATTTTCCTGTTTCTGTGATACTGCCTGGCCGGCTGTGTTCCTCTAGCTCTGCACTGTGTTATCTCTGAATTCCAACATCAGCAGTTCTTGCTATCTCAGATTGAAAGATCTAATTTGAATGCTACAAACCAAGCAGGACCTGATTCACACCCAGTTCCAGTAGATGGCAACTGGGTGCAACAGACAACCTTAGAATGTAAAATTGCATTTGGTTGAGGTTCCAACCTTTGGCTCGTATTACGGGGTTGACCTACAGTCTCTGTTCACTGTTTTTGTTTACGCTTTTTCTGTCTGTAAATGGAAGCTCACATTTGGAGTTGTTTGATTGCTCACCTGTATGTAATGTTCCCCTACAGGACAACAAACAGATGCAGATATCCAGTCAGAATTAGGAAGAGTAACAGTGACTTAGAGAGGGTACTTAGACAGAATGTAGCTAACAACAGGTAAATTGTGTGACCTGGCTGTTAAACAATGACTGGGGTGAGAGAAAAAGCTGTACATGCAAAGAGATGTCAGCCATACCAGATATGTGGGTAGCATTGCTTTGTGCTGCTGTGCCATTATGTTGCTAATGAGGGGCAATGCCAGATTGCTAAATCTTGTTGTGGAACCGAGCAGCTAGGACCCAGTCTTTCAGCAGATATCTGGTGAGTGACAAGTTGATCTGAGAAAGATGTGTGGTAAGATAGGGATAGAATTAGAAATGAAGGACATCGTAGGGGTGGGATTGGTAGTTAATGAAATGCATTTTGTAAGATGTGGTGAGAAGTCTCAATGGGTCTCATGGTGAGAATCCCTCCAAAACAATGCAACTTAACTTCGCCAAAAATGTATAAGTTTCTGCACCATGGCATTGTTCTAAAAATTAGAATAATGAAGCCCAATTTCAGCCATTGGATTTTGTTTCATCCTTACCTCCCTCTTTTTACCTGTCCAGGTATAATTTGACATCTCCAGTTAGCCAACAGCCAAGCAGTTTGTTTCAGATCTGGCAACCCACTCCTTGTTGCATCCTTCTTTCTTCTTTCCTTTCTTCTTTTCTCTTTCATCGTCAACGTCATCTTCATCTTCATCTTTTCAGCATTGATGGCAAAAGAAAGCGGTAAGGGATGGCCGGTGGCGAAAGCAGGAGCAGGTAGCCCAGACCAGCAGTGGGACTGCGATCAAGCCCTTGTGACGTGTATGAGCCTAGAATAGGCAGGCACTTATGGACTCTGGTGTTGAACTGCTAACTGCATTTTTTTGTTTTACTACCTTTTAATATTAAAGACTGTTTAACTTTTTAACTTTGTAACCAAGATTCTCTACCTAGGTTCCTTTGTACCTGAGATGGTGTCATAATTAGTGACTTGTAAACTTCTCATTACTCTTGTGAGTACATGCAATAATAAACCCAAATAAATTTAATTCTGAAGAGATGCTAACTGATCTCTTTTCATTATATATTGCAACTGAGGTCAGCTTGAAGGTTTTATGAGGATTTGTCACGTGAACCCAAGTTCCGATTCTCTGAATTGACATCTTGCATGTTGTCTCCGTTGTGTGTTTTTGTGACATTTTATGGTATTTTTGGTGTGTAGAAGGTGGGGAGAAAGCACAGTGGTAAAAGGTAGACAAGCACTTATCTAGGATTTAAGAAACATTTTAAATTTAAAAATCCGATGGCTGTTAGTCAAAGCATTGTTACTCCGTTTCTGAGATACTGGCTATAGTAATGTGATGAAAAATTTTCTGCTTGTGGTACCGTCAGTATAAAGGCGGAGAGAGAAGTGGGATTGGAATGTTGATGGGAAGTTTGTGGAGTCATACTAACAGTATCCAAGGGTTAGAAGTCAGATAATGCACAATTTGTTAGTAAGCTCATTGGGCCGATTTTTGATGAGGCCGGGAGTTCAACTTGTTCTTGTATGGTTACGTTTCTGAATGTTCCCGTGATAAATTGCTCAAAGTATAAGCTGATGATATCAAAATGAGAGAAGGACCAGCTGGGACCTTAGTGAACAGGACAAACAGATGTATGTCAGCTTAAGTCATCAACTTGAACGATTATGAAGTTAATAGTGCAAGGACTGAGGTGAAAGTGCACATTTAAGTGGACAAATTCAATACTAAATCAGGAACACAAAGGGAAGTGAACGGAAGGGAAAGGAAGACAGGTTTTTGTTTAAATTAATTCATGAGATGTAGGTGTCGCTGGCTGGACCAGCATTTATTACCTGTCCCTCATTGCCCAGAGAGTAGTTTAAGAGTCACATGTAGGCCAGACCAGGTGAGGATGGCAGATATCCTTCCCTAAAGGACGTCAGTGAACGAGATGAGTTTTTCGTGACAATTGGTAATGATCATCATTAAACTTTTATTTCCAGTTTATTATTAAATTCGAATTCCAACTTCTGCCATAGCAAGATTCAAACCCAGGACCTCAGAACATTACCTGGGTCTCTGAATTAATAGTCTCACAATGAGAAAAAACAAAGTCAAAGAATAGTAAAACAAAACATTTTTTTTTCAAAAGTTAATAACAATTTCAACCGTAATGGAATTAAATTGCACATTTGTGATAGTTAAAAACACTGCCAGAGAGAAAAATTGGCAACAATTAACACTTATTATGTCAGTAACAGGCTACAACTTGATTTAGCATTGTGTGATGAGTTCACTTATTGCGTGAGTATGACAACCAATGCCAGGCCATGCATTTTGATAAGGATAGCAATAAGCCATTTTCATAAAGGTGATAACAAAGCAATTTCTGGCTTTTGTAACTGAACTGTTGTTGATCTGACTCTATACTTAAATAGCAGTAAGTGCCGTTAAGCTTATTGTTATTTTGACAGGGAAGACCTGCTAAGTAATTACTGTTTCCATAGGTTGAATTGTGACATGCAAATTGTACTCTGCTTCAGTGACTGTTTTTGTGAAGCTTTTCATTGGTGAAGTGACATAGCTGAATCAGAGAAGCAATACTTGGTGGCCTCCTGAGAATTCAAATAAGACACTGTAAAAATAGAAACAATAATTTAGAAAATTGAGATGAAATGGACTAATACCTGTTTCTGTACAGGTAAGAAGATTCTCAGAGGCTTTTTTCTTCATGGAGCACCAGAAGCAGATGGCACTTACATTTCAGGAATATGTGTAAGTCTTTCTCACAAACAGTATTGTAGGATTGAGTTTATTTAAAGTTTCAGACAAGTGATACTCGGTATAAAGACATAAGCACAAATAAATGCCGTGGGTTTGGTATGGTATGGTGAAAAAATCCCCCTCAGCCTTTCATGTAACTCACCAAGACCCCCATTTAATCAAAAACCGTAATATTCGACCTGTAAACACTTCCTCAACAGATGCTGCCAGACCTGCTGTGTTTCTTTAGCACTGCTTAAAAATTTCAGATAACCAGCATCTGCAGTATTTTGTGTTTATTTTGGTGAATGAGATACTGCCTTGCTTTCCTTCATACCCTTGAATTTTTCAAGTTTTGAACACATTGATTCAGTTGACCTCAAGGCCTTTCCCAGTTAATTTTGTTTTTCCCATAACTGCACAAATCTACAAAAACACAATTTGGAAATAGATCACAACTTTAATTTTTAAAAATATGAATAGCTCACAACATAGTGGAATATTGAAACCCAGAACCAGAGCTCAAGAGACAAAGGAAGGATATAAAACCAAGAGGAAGTTGGATAGCCAGGGAGAGACAGAGAGGACATTCCCAGGATTTGCCTAAACGAAGGGTCTTCAAAGAAAGTTAAGGGAATTACGCAAAAACATTGGATTCAAAGGAATAGTTACTTTAAGTGATCAATCAGAGACATAAAAAGGTAATACAATGAAAGAGGTCAACATCTTGCTGCTAGTGTCTGTAGGGGACATCAGTCACTGAGAGACAGCATATCGATAAAAAAGACAATTACTCCCTGCATTAATTAGGTTCCATTTGACTTCTTTCCCCATTCCTTTCCTCTAAATTGTTAACATATCACTTGTATTTCTCCCTTTCACCGTAATGAAAGATGTGTCTGGATCAAAGTTTTCAATTAGGCCACCCTGAAATATATTTTGGAAGAGAAAGAGGAGGAAGAGAAAGTGCAACATAGAATAGATAGTGTAATCACTCTGCACTAAAGATTTAAGCGCATTATGGCACTGGATTTGCTGAACTTACATTAAAGATGATTTTTGATTGATGTCATTTCCACTATATTTTGACAAATGGCAGAGTGTTCTCTTTCAATTAGCCAAAAGCAAAATTTGATTTTTTTTCTTATCTCCGGGGAAAACAATGCAACTTTAAATTATACAAGATAACGGAAAGCAATTTTTTTCAATAAAAATTGTTATTAATAATACCATCAAGATATATTTCTTGATGACTGTGTTCTGGTGCAGTGAAGGGCACTGGTCATTATCCCTTTTTATTGCGTTTTCTGTTAAGTATTGGCATTAAATCCTTTTTGGAGAAGAATCTTTTGATCTGTTTTATTTTAAGACAATCTTGTTAATATCATTAAAACAACTGATCTCCATCGGCTATTGCCTGAGGTACTCAGGTCAGTTGGGCTGCAGAAACAAAATAATTCTGGGTTTCCATGCCCGAATTATAGCCTGTGCATCCTGCTGTGAAATATTAGGTTTTAACTTGCAAAGAAAGAAGGTGAGATATCTAAATGATTTCCAAGCCATCAATAATAATTCCATGTAGGTACTCCTAGCACATAGAACAGTACAGCACAGTACAAGCCCTTTGGCCCACAATGTTGAGCCAAACTTTTACCCTAATCCTAAGGTCTATCTAACCTCCACCCCTACCTTATACTATCATCCATATGCCTATCTAATAGCCAATCTAATAGCCAATTAAATGCCCCTAATGTGGCCGACTCCACTACCCTCACCAGCAATGCATTCCACACCCTGACCACTCTCTGGGTAAAGCACCTACCTGTGACGTCTCCCCTGTATCTTACTTCCGCTCTCTTTAAGACTATGCCCCCTTGTAAAGGCTACCTCCACCCTAGGAAAAAGTCTGGCTGTCCACTCTATCTATACCTCTGATCATTTTGTACATCTCTATCAAGTCACCTCTCATCTTTCGTCGTTCTAAAGCAAACAGCTGTAGATCTCTCAAACTTTCCTCGTGAGACCTTCCCTCCATTCCAGGCAACAGCCTGGTAAATCTCCTCTGCACCTTTTCCAACACTTCCACATCTTTGCTGTAATGAGGTGACCAGAGCTGGACACAATACTACAGATGTGGCTGATCCAGGGATTTGTTGAGCTGGAGCATAACTTCACGGCTCTTGAACTCAATCCCTCTATTAATGAAAGCTAACATACCATATGCCTTCTTAATAACTCTATCCACTTGGGTGGCAGCTTTCAGGGAACTATAGACATGAGCCCCAGGATCCCTCTGCTTCTCCAAACTGCCAAGAATATTTCCATTAAACCTGTATTCTGCTTTTAAGTTTGTCCTTCCAAAATGAATCACCTCACACTTTTCAGGGTTAAACTCCATCTGCCACTTCTCAGCCCAGCTCTGCATTCTATCAATGTCCCTTTGTAACCTAGAACAGCCCTCCGCACTGTCCACAACATGACCCACATTCGTAGTGTCCGTGAACTGACCAATCCACCCTTCCACTCCTTCATCCAAATCATTTACAAAAATCACAAATAGAAGAGGACCCAGAACGGATCCTTGTGGTGCACCTCTTGTAACTGAGCACCATGTTGAATGTTTTCAGTCCACTACCACCTTTTGTCTTCTAAGGGTCAGCCAATTCTGAATCCAATATGCCACATTTCCCCCATCCCATGCCTCCTTACTTTCTGCAAGAGCCTCATCAAACGCCTTACTTAAACCCTTGTATACCACATCACTCTCTACCTTCATCCATGTGTTTGGTCACCTATTCAAAGAATTCAGTAAGGTTTGTGAGGCATAATCTACCCCTCACAAATCCATGCAGACTATCATGAATCAAACTGTGCCTTTCCAAGTGATCATAAATCCTGTGTCTCAGAGCCCTTTCCAATAATTTGCCCACCACTGAAGTAAGACTAACTGGCCTGTAATTTCTTGGGTTATCCCTATTCCCATTTTTGAACAAGGGAACGATGTTTGCCACTATACCCATGGACAGTGAGGAAGAAAAGATCATCGCCAAATGCCCTGTGACCTCTTCCCTCGCTTCCCATTGAATCCTTGGATAAATCTCATCAGGCCCAGGGGATTTATCTATCTTCAAGTTCCTCAAAACTCCTAGTACATCTTCCTGACTAACATCCACCTCCTCTAGCCTACCAGCTTGTTTCACACTGTCCTCCTAGAAACTACTGTGCCCCAGGCACTGAAAAGCAGTGTCCAGATATCTATTCAGGTCCTGGAAACCATGCAGCAACCAGGTTAAGAGGCAGGCAGGGGCCCTTGGAGGCCATTGTCTGGGGAATGGAGAGGAGAGGTTCAGATTAGAAGCCTCGGAGATGCTGAAAAGGACAATGAAGGATAAGATTGGTAACCTGGATGAACAACTGGGGAAGAAATCGTCCCCTCGCAATGCAAGGAGTTCAGTGTGGGTGAGGTGATTGGAAAGGTGGAGTGGTGGTGAGCGATGGGAAGAATCAGTTTCAGACGGAGGAGTCTTTGGGGCTGACCAGATTACTTGGAGAGGAAGAAAATGGAAGAGTAAAATTGTTTGTGTTATTGCATGCAAAAACCACTGATTCATAGGGTGTTAAAATTCTACCCTCCCGAGTCTGTGTAAATTCATCTCAGGAGTGAACACTCACAGTTTAGGTGCATTTATTAATAATAGATACTAGAAGGTACCGTGAATTCTGATGTAACTCCACTCAAACGTAAAGCAGCATCTTCAATTGAAATCTATGCAGTCCTCAGCACCACTACATCTCTCTTGAGATGGAAAATGGTACTGGTTTTTTGACAGAAAACTTGGAAAATATATCAAGATTGAATAATTTTGGATAATGTCGACTGCAAAAGTTCAACTGGATTATTGAATTGGTTCAATTAATTGCCTGGCTGAAGAATGTAACATTGGAGTCTTTACTTTGAGACTGGGATAAAAAAGGAAGGCAAGAAAAGATTAACATAAATTCTTTATTCATTTTCCAGCTGGTTATGGTTGCTGACAGGAAATGTGCTGATTTAGCAATCGGTCTATTTTATCTTGCTGTTGATAACTGAAATATTGGTGCATTACAGTGCTTTTTTGCTTTATACATTGCTTTATATAATCCAATAAAATGACCATCTCTAGCTGCAATGCGAAATGAATTTAAATCTATTTCTCCTTGGTCCTTGTCCCCAGTTAATTGAAGGATTCAGATTTCTGACATTGCAATTGCTATCCTCTGAAAAAAATGGAAAAATGACTAAACAGTCTGAAATAACTCCACGGAAGCCAGTATCCTGTCACTGGGTCATCCTTTACTTAGACATGCATGGTACATGACACTGATCAGGCCAACTTTTAGAGTGTGCAGAACCCCTGACATTCCTGTTTATATCTGTCAGACAGGGCTTCCTGATTGGACCAGATTAATAGCCCCAATCAGGGAACCCTTAAGCTGTGAGGTCCACCCAGCTAACTTCATTCCAATCACTACACATTTGGTTGCCCTACATACATTTTTAACTCTCAACAAAGTATTACGCTTAAAGAGCTGTTTGTTTCTGGGTAAGAAGGAGCCAATATAAGCACTAAGTCCATTTCTAAGCAACTTTCTCATTAAACCATGTAAAGATTGATTAACAAAGTCCATGATGACTAGCACTGATTCTACATGAAAGGCAAAAATCCAGATACAACTGAAACAAGAAATATACCTTCTCAAAAAGAAATAATGTAAGTGTATGCATGATATAAAACTCCTATCACAAGTTCACTGTTGCCAAAAAGAAATATACAGTCAAAAGATTTCTTATTTGATCCTGTAGGCACTGCTGCAATATGGGAAGAACTAATCTGTGTACAGAGAGGTCCCAGACATTCTTACTGATGTTTGTCAGAGGATAATGATTGACATGAGATTAAATTCTCTGCTGATGTTTGAATTGTGCCACAGGACATTTTACATCAATCTGATAGAATTCTTATCCAAAAACCGCACCTCAGGTACTGCAGCATTCCATCAGTGTTACTTTGAAGAGTGCTACTGGATTATGTACTCAAACTGGGTTTGAACTCAGAAGGAAGGCTGTTATTATTGAATCAAGGAAAATGGATGAGGCCAGCCTTTTAATGCTCTCCTTATTGAAACAGTGAACATTAGAAAATGTGTCAATCATTCATTGGAATGGAGTTAGGGTATTTAATACCAGAATCCTGTACTACCGTACAGTCATAACACAATTGATGTGTGACCTAGCTCCATAAAGCAACTTTAGCCTTTACTCTGCACAATTGCCAGGTTCTAACCATCTTGAACAGGCAGTATGTCCCTTGACATTCAATGACATTATCATTTCTAAATCCCACCCCCCTTATCAACTTCTTGGGAGTTATTCTTGACCAGAAGTGGAACTGAACTAGCCATACAAATACTGTAGCTACAAGAGCAAGTCAAAAGGTCAGTAATGAGTAAGTAACTTGTCTTATCTTTTCTCAAAGCCTGTCCACCGTCTACAAGAGACAAGTCAGGAGTGTGATGGAATAATCTCCACTTATCTGGATAAGTGAAACTCCACCAACACTTAGCAGCTTGTCCAAGACAAAGCATCCTGCTTGTTTGGCACTCCATCTACCATCCTCCATATTCACTCTATTCACCATTGACACTAGGTAACAGCAACCTATACTATATACAGTAAATTCCCAACACTTTTTTGACAACATCTTCCAAAGACATTACTTCTGCCATTTTAGAAGAGCAAGGCCAGCCAGTACATGGGAACACCATCATCAACTTCTCCTCCAAGCCGCACATCAACCTAATTTGGAATTATATTGCCGCCACTTCACTCAGTCAGGGTCCTGGATCTCCTTTCCTAATATCTCTGTGGGTGTCCCTACACCTCAAGAACTGCAGCAGGTTAAGAAGAAAACTGACCAATACCTTCTCCGGGGAAGTCAGTGATAGACAGTATACTAGTTGATCTCACCAATGGTGCCCACATCCCATGAACAATTTTTTTCAAAAGACGATCTCTGACACTAAAAGAAATATATCGATCCAGATTTGACAGCAACTGATATTTATGTACAGCATTTATTGTAATAAAGTATCTTTTGGGAGTGTTGTCCAGTAGTCAAAATCAAGGAAAGGAACTGAAACAGCACAGACTGAGCCTGGATATAATAGGAACTGCAGATGCTGGAGAATCCGAGATAACAAGGTGTGGAGCAGGCCAAGCAGCATCTTAGGAGCAGGAAAGCTGATGGTTCGGGCCTAGACCCTTCATCAGAAATAGACTGAGCCTGAAATTGTGAGCCATTCTAGCTGATGAGACAAGACCCTGTTATGGTTTCCTTCCACCTAATAAATCTGGTGGTGAATGTTCTAACCAGTTTTCGGTCATCTCTCTTCAAGCCTCTATCCCTTGAGTTAAATAGAATAGCAATGAGAACCGTCCTATGGGGCATGACAAGACTGAAATTGAGTAATTTGGCATGAGTGGTGGAGGTGAGGTGCAGTGGAGCAAATCAGAAGTGGGAGAAAAGGTGCGCTGAACGATGTGGCTAGGATCCAAGGGCACGGCCTCAGAGCGAAGGGATGACCCTTTAAAACTGAGATGAGAAGGAATTTATTTGACCCGGGGGTGGTGAATCTGTGGAACTCATTGCCCCGAGGGCCGTGGAGGCCAAGTCACTGTGTATTTAAAATAGAGGGTTATGGGAGAGGGCAGAAGATGTGTTTGAGAAACATATCAGCCATGAACAAATTGCAGAGCAGACTCTTTGTGTCAAATAGCCTAATTCTGTTCCTGTGACTTGAGGAGAGAAAGCAGAGTTAATGTTTTGAATCCATCTTCAGAAGGCTGTCTCTCCACAGATGCTGCCAGAGCCAGAGTTTCTTCAACAATTTCTGCCTTTGTTTCCAGTTTCTAATATCCATGGTCCTTCGTTTTGTTATTTTTATCCTTAAATTTGCTTATCCCTACTCAACACAAATTTTTAAGAACATTAAATCTCACTTTGTCATTTCCTACTTCTAGAATCCAAAGGCATAGTCAGATTGCAGCAGCTGTCAGAAATTCATCCTACCTCACCAGTATGCCTCCACTGCCCATTGAGTGTCTGGATATAGATGGCGATTGGAGTAATCTTCCTATTATATTTGAAGACCGATATGTAGAATCTGTTTCTAAAGGTTGGTCTCATTTTCTGACTTACTTTTTAACCTCAGCCAATCTATTACATGTGCTCTAGGTAGAAAGATCATTTCTATTTAATAATGGAAGATTACAGCCTAGCGATGGGGGATATTCCCCAGAGTTCACACACCCTCTGATTCTCTCATAGACCGCTCAAGGCTCCACTTGGTTTGGCCAGCTTTATTCAAGCGCACATGCAGCAGAGAGCAGTCTGCCTGATTTAATTACAGACAAAGACTTTATGTTTCATTAGCATTGGTTACATTACCAACCAGCCTGCTTTGGCAGCCATCCAATTGAGACTCTGCAAATACTCTTCTTGCACTAAATGCATGATAGCTGGCCAATCCCAACAGGTTCATTTGGATTAAATTGTTCTGATTAGTTGCAGCCATGCCATGTATATGTTAGGAAATTACTGATGTCACTTCTTATTCCATGTAAGGTACAAGCTACATTCTTGCAGTATCTCCTAACCTCCTTACCTGCTAGAGAGTGATATAACAACCTGTTCTCAATCAGTTCTACCAGCTTGCTTATGAACTATTTCTAAGACTTATTGTGTTTTCCCCTTTCACCGAACAATTGACATTGTCACACTTTGTAATTTTTGTGTGTGTTGACATTCAAATTGATT
This sequence comes from Stegostoma tigrinum, assembly GCF_030684315.1. Taxonomy (NCBI): domain Eukaryota; kingdom Metazoa; phylum Chordata; class Chondrichthyes; order Orectolobiformes; family Stegostomatidae; genus Stegostoma; species Stegostoma tigrinum. The sequence continues at coordinate 105,630,272 of NC_081358.1, read as the reverse complement.
GAAATTAAAGTCCCAGTATTGGTGTAAGGAGACCCTGATTCAGCTTTGGTTAAACGGAATGAAACCCTGTTGAAGAACCTGACCGTGGTTGCAGTTCTTGCTGCTGTAGCTTTTTGAACACACCCTGGTGAGGACATAAAGTGAGTAGCCTGATTGAGGATCTTCTCAGTTTGATTGCTAACTGAATTAGTCGGTGATGAGACGTAGAGAAAACACAATCTGACTGTTCCCCAGTCATTAGTGTAACTGACATAGAAAAAGATGGACAGTACAGCACTGGAATATGCACTTTGACTCACCAAGTGTATGCTGAAAAATAATGTCTTTCTAAACTGAAAACATTTTATTTCTACATGAGATAACAAGGTGTAGAGCTAGATGAACACAGCAGCAGGAAGTCTGACGTTTAGGGCCTATATCTTTCTTTTGCCTTGTTCCTATGTATTCATGTATCTGCCAAGATGTCTCTTAAACATTGCTAATGTACCACCGCTTCTGGCCATGCATTCCAGTCACTTATCACCCTCTCTGTGCACAAAGCTTGCTTCTCACATCTCCTTTAAACTTTCTGCATTTTACCTTTAACTGAAGTCTCCTAGTAATTGACATTTCTAAGACAACATGGTGTAGAGCTGGATGAACACAGCAGGCCAAGCAGCATCAGAGGAGCAGGAAAACTGACGTTTCTGGTCGAGACCCTTCTTCAGAAATCAATTGACATTTCTACCCTGGGGAGAAAAAACTTCAACGATCCAATCCATCTGTAATTTTGTCTCATAACATTGTAAACTTCTATAAGGTTGCCGCTCAATCTCTGATGTTCGGGTGAAAACAAACCAAGTTTGCCCACTCATTCCTCATACCTAATACCCTCCAAAATAGGCAGTGTCCAGTAAACCATTTCTACACTCTCTCCAAAGCCTCTACACCCTTCTTATAGTCTGGTGACCAGAACTATTCATAATATTCCACTAAACTTGTACACAACTGCAACATGACTAGCCAATTTTTATACTCTGTGCCCTGACCAATGAAGGCAAGCATGCCATATGCCTTTTTGACTATCTTATCTACTTGTGTTGCCATTTTTAGAGAACGCCAGTGTTCATATGTTTGCTAATGCTTCAAACAGCTCTGGCATTTGGTGTATACTTCCATCCTATGTTCAACCTTCCAAAATGCATCATCTGATATTTGTCCGGATCAAACTTCGTCTGTCATTACTTCACTTAAGTCTCTAGCCAATCTATGTCCTGCTTGTATCCTCTGACAAGTCTCCTCACTACCTGCAGTTTCCCCCAATCTTTGTGTCATCACAAACTTACCAATCAGATCACCTACAGTCTACCAAAGCAATATATTGAAAATATACGTATATAACAAACAACAACAAACCCTGCAAAACACCACAGGTCGCAAATCTCTAGTCAGACAAATATCCTTCCACTGCTACTCTGTCTTCTATGACTAAGCCAGTTATGTATCTACCCTATCAACTCACTGGATCCTGGTATGACCTCACCTATTGTATCAGCCTGCCGTGAGGGACCTTGTCAAAGGTCTTGCTAAGATATATTCCCCGTCCTGCCCTAATCAATCATCCTTGTCATTCCTCAAAAAAAAACCCAATCAAGTTTGTGAGACACGACATTCCCTGCACAAAGCCATGCCTCCGGATCACTAATAAATCCATATTTTTCCAAATAAGTCAATTCTTCCCCTAAGAATTTTTCTGATAAAACTTTTCTAATAATTTCCGTACTGTTGATGCAAGGCTCACTGACATGTAACTCTGCACATTATCCCCGTTGCTGTTATCCTTCTTAAACAAAAGAATAACACTGGCTATTCTTCAGTCCTCTGGAACTTCTCAGATTTGTTACAAGGCCCCAGCAATTTCCTCTCCTGCCTCCTCAACATTTTGCGACAGATTTCACTGGGCCCTGGAGACTTGTCTACCTTAATGTTTTAGGAAATATCCAACTCATAATCCTTTTACATATTGACAGTCACAAGAATATCAGCATGCCCCTCTCTAGCTTCACCATCCATCTAAATTTCTCCTTTATGAATACTGATGCAAACAAACACCATGAAAAGCCTCACCACTTCCTCTGCCTCCACCTATAGGTTCCCTCCTCTGTCCTTCCCTAGCCAACCTCTTACTACTTGTGTGCAATTAAAACACCTTGGGATTTTCCTTAATCCTGTTTGCCAAGGACATCTCATGGGCCCTTTCAAGCCTCCCAACTCCTTGTTTAAGTTCTTAACTGCTTTCTTTATATTCTTTGAGGGCTCTGTCTTCAGTTTCTTAAGCCGACATATGCCTTGTTTCCTCTTTGTCTAAGCTCACAATGCCTCTTATTGTCAATGAATCATGCTATTCTTATTTTTTACTTTCACATGCTGGTTCTGCACTCCAGTCGACTGCCCTTTAAAAAAGTTTCTGACATGGCAGATGTGGATTTACTCTCAAACACCCGTTGCCAATCTGCATTCCCAAGTTCCTACCTCGTACTGTCACAGTTAGCTTGCCCCAGTTCAGTGTACTTGCCTCAGGATTACTTTTATCTTTATTCACAAGTAAGTTAAATTAGATTTAAGCTCACTGTTTCCAAAATGTTCCCCATCTGAAACTTTGATTTCCTGGCTAAGCTCATTCCCCAAAACCAGTTCTTCCCTACTTTGACTCGACACATATTGTTTCAAGAAACCCTCCTGGATGCACCAAATGAATTCCGCCCCATCCAAGTCCTGGCACGAAGAAAGCCCCATTCAATATCGGGGAAGTTAAATTCACCCACCTCAACAACCCTGTTATTTTTACATTTTTCCATAATCCTCATATCTATTCCTCTATCTCCTGCTGGATATTGGGAGGCCTGTAGTACAATACCATCAATATGATTGCACACCCTTCCTGTTACTGAGCTGTACCCAGATGAATGAGCACACCACGGAGCATCCCTCCGTGCAGCTGTGATATTCTCTCTAGTCAGTAACACAACTCCCCCACTTCTTTTACTACCCCTCTTTATCTTGGCAGAAACATCTAAATCCCAGAACGTTAAGCTGCTGGTCTTGTCCCTCTCTCTAGTAAGCTTCTGAAGAGGCTACAGCATCAGCTTTATGCATTAATCCAAGCTGTAAGTTTATCTGCTTTACCTGTCATACTCCTCCTTCAGACTGCCCGCCCTGCTGTGTTCAGTAACCTCCCTCTCTCTGTACTCCCTCTTAGTCTTAACTGGCCTTTGTTTGTAACCTCTCCTTGATCAGTTCATTTGGTGACCTACTGCTCTGTGCCCTACCACCTCACCACTACCTCCCCACGCCAGTCCTGTCACACTAATTTGAATCCTCTTGAGTGACATTAGCGAATCTCCCCAAACATCTTTTGGTTTTAATGGATCAACAGCATTGTTTAATAGTGAGCAGAGGAATTTGAAACAAATATGGTAAATACTCATTCACTAAAATGGCCGGCAGCAGTTTATATCCTGTGAAATCTACTCATTGTTGCTCATAACCTCTTGGTGCTGAAATGTTCCACCCCGAGCCGAGTGAAGCGTATTAGAGTTTGAACACCATCTTGATTACTTTTAGTAACCAAAATGTTATGGCCAATGTTACTCAATCTTGACTTTAGTTCATAATCCCTCCAAATTGATCCGGCAAGGTATCAATTCTGCTTTATTTAATAAATATCTCTTACCTATAAAAGAAGATAAGCTACAGAGACCGGCAGCAAGTCACCTTTCCCTTTTCTCTTATTGGGGGCAATTTTTATTACAATCTCATCTGATGGTGTAAGTGATTCCTCTTTCTTTTGACTGTAATATTCCTTCGTGATTCCATTTACATTTGAATAGCTACATACTTGAGTCCACTGTAGATCCCTTCTGGGAGTCTGAGCAGCATTTTGTCTTGTGAAGATTGACTCCACATTATCATAAATCCAAACCAAAAGAACTGTGGATGCTTTTAAACAGGAACAAAAACAATGTTGCTGGAAAGAGGAGCTGCTGAGCTTTTCCAGCAACTTTGTTTGTGTTATCATAAATCCATTTGTACAATAGCGTGACTCAATGGTGTAATATTATCTGCTTGTCCCCAGAACCAAATATTTGTGCTTTTCATGTTTCTTAAATCTTCCTGACAGAAAACCAAACAAACATTTGGTTAAACAGAGAAGATGTGCTTAATTTAGGGAAGATATGAACACTAGGCTCACTTGATTCAGCTCACAGAACTGAACTGGGAGTGACATTGTAAGATAAGGAATGCTCCATAGTATTACACATTAGAAGGTCAAACTAGATGACCTCTGACTATTCTCCAGCATTTCTAAGCTCTTCACTTTGGCGAAAGCCTTCACAGTTTTCCCATTAACGAACCTGACTGCTGTTCTGTTTCAAATAACCTGCTCTCTGCCTCCAGTCTCTTTCTTGTATCTTTTTGCTCACAGCCATGAGAAGGGATCAAAGGTTTTACAGTACAATAGAAAGAGGAATCTGTCGAAATGGATTAATAATTTGTCTATTTACAATTCCACCCCCCCCCACCAAGTAACAGAATCACAGCAAGCACATTGGTATCTCGCTGCTTGTCTCTGCCTCATTAATTTGTTTAGAGAGAATACACATGAAAAAGGAAGCATTGAGGCAGAAGTATTTTTATTCTCAAAAAAATTAATTACCGACCATGGCAAGTCATAATCGTAGAATGAGTGAGATTTACAGCATGGAAACAGGCCCTTTGGCTCAACTTGTCCACGCCGCCCAGTTTTCAGAATTAAACTCCTCCCAATTGCCTGGTTGTGGTCCATATCCCTCCAAACCTGTCCCATCCATATAACTTTCCAAATGGTTCTTAAATGATGAAATTGTACTCGCCTCCATCACAACCTCTGGCAGCCAGTTCCAGACACCTGTAGACAACGTCTGCCACGCTGCCCTGATCTACCATCTTGGCCATCCCTTCAAAAAACCTCAATCAGATTTGTGAGACACATGTTCCCATGCACAAAGCCATGCTGACTAACTCAAATGAGTTCTTACATCTCCAAATGGTCCTGTAGATCCTGTATCTCAGAATCCCCTCAAGTAATTCACCCACTACAGATGTTAGGCTCCCTAGCCTAGTCTCAAGACCAGAGCAGAAAAGCCACAAGTAATTTGGAAGTACATTGGAACTACACTGCCTGCTGCTTGGCTGGTGTGAGAAATAGAAGCATATCCTATTTGGAGATTGGTTTTGAGGCATGTAAGGCTAGAGTAAAGTCAACGCAAGGAGAAAACGAGGATTTGAGTACGCTTTGATGCTTTGATGGGAAGTACTGTTTCGAGGTCCTAATTTGATTAATGCACACACTTCTGCAATGACAAAAGCATGTGCTCTAAAATGCCCACAGCCTCCAACCTCTTCATTCCCCAAACCTGTCCCACCCGTTTCTATCTCCTTCCCAAAATCCATAAACCCGACTGCCCTGGTCAACCCATTGTCTCCGCCTAGTCCTGCCCCACCGAACTTATCTCCACTTATCTCAACTCCATTTTCTCCCCCCAGTCCAGGAACTCTCCACCTACATCCATGACACTACTCCACCCTCCTCCTCCAAAACTTCTGATTCCCCGGCCCTCAACACCTCATCTTCACCATGGACATCCAGTCCCTATACACCTTCATTCCCCATGCAGATGGCCTCAAGGTGCTCCACTTCTTCCTGCCCTGCAGGCCCGACCAGTCCCTCTACGCGGACACCCTTATCTGTCTAACCAAACTCGTCCTTACACTTAATGAGAGGTAATGGGAACTGCAGATGCTGGAGAATTCCAAGATAATAAAATGTGAGGCTGGATGAACACAGCAGGCCAAGCAGCATCTCAGGAGCACAAAAGCTGACGTTTCGGGCCTAGACCCTTCATCAGAGAGGGGGATGGGGAGAGGGAACTGGAATAAATAGGGAGAGAGGGGGAGGCGGACCGAAGATGGAGAGTAAAGAAGATAGGTGGAGAGAGTGTAGGTGGGGAGGTAGGGAGGGGATAGGTCAGTCCAGGGAAGACGGACAGGTCAAGGAGGTGGGATGAGGTTAGTAGGTAGCTGGGGGTGCGGCTTGGGGTGGGAGGAAGGGATGGGTGAGAGGAAGAACCGGTTAGGGAGGCAGAGACAGGTTGGACTGGTTTTGGGATGCAGTGGGTGGGGGGGAAGAGCTGGGCTGGTTGTGTGGTGCAGTGGGTGACTTCTCTTTCAACTCCTCCCACTTCCTACAGATGAAGGGGGAACCCACATGGGCCCAAGCTATGCCTGCCTCTTTGTAGAATACATGGAAAAGTCCTTCTGCAGCTACACTGGCCCCATCCCCCACCTCTTCCTCTGTCATGTCGATGACTGTATGGCACCGCCTCGTGCTCCCATGAGGAGCTCGAACAGTTCATCCACTTTACCAATACCTTCCACCCCAACCTTAATTTCACCTGGACCATCTCTGATACCTCTCTCCTTCCTGGACCTCTCTGCTTCCATCTCGGGCAACCATCTGGAAACCGATATCTATTTCAAGCCCACCAACTCCCACAGCTACCTAGACTGCACGTCCTCTCACCCACTTTCCTGCAAGAATGCTATCCCCTATTTCCAATTCCTTCACCTGCCACATCTGCTCGCAAGATGAGGCATTCCACTCCCAAACATCCCAGATGTCCTCGTTTTTCAAGGACCGCAATATCCCCTCCGCAGTGGTCGAAAATGCCCTCAACCACATCTCTAACATTTCCCATACCTCAGCCCTCACACCCCCTCCCACAATAAAAACAAAGACGGAATTCCCCCGCCCTCATGTGTCACCTCATCAACCTCCAGATTCAACGCATCATTCTCCACCACCTGCAATCTGACCCCACTACCAAGGATATATTTCCCTCCCCACCCTTACCTGCTTTCCGCAAAGACCACTCTCTCTGTGACTCCCTTGTCCACTCCACTCTCCCCACGAGCCCCACCACACCTGGCACCTTTCCCTGCAACCGCAGGAAGTGCTACACCTCCCCCCTCACCCCCATCCCAGGCCCCAAGAAGACTTTCCACATCAAGCAGATGTTCACCTTCACGTCTGTTAATGTGGTTTACTGTATCCGCTGTACCCATTGTGGCCTCCTCTACATTGGGGAAACCAAGCGGAGGCTTTGTGGAATACCTGCGCTTGGTTCGCGACAAATGACAACACCTCCCAGGTCGCGAACCAATTCAACTCCCCCTCCCACGCCTTGGACGACATGCCCATCCTGTGCCTCTTCCAGTGCCACAAAGATGCCACCCAATGCCTGAAGGAGCAGCACCTCATGTTTCGCTTGGGATCCCTGCAGCCCATTGGTATCAAAGTGGATTTCACAAGCTTCAAAATCTCCGTTTCCCCCCCCCCGCCCCGACCTCATCCCAAGATCAGCCCCTCTCCTCCCAGCCTCCTTGACCTGTCTGTGTTTTCTCCTACCTGTACACCCCACCCTCCTCACTGTCCAACCCCCATTCCAACTCCCTAGTTACATTCACCTGTACTGGTTTCATCCCTGCCTCCTTGAACTGTCCGTCTTCTGTCTCACCTATTGCCTCCACTGTCCACATTCTATCATAGCCTCCCCCTCTCTCCATTTCAGAATCCCCTTCCCCTCCCCCATTTCTGAAGAAGGGTCCAGACCCGAAGCTTCAGCTTTCCTGTTCCTCTGGTGCTGCTTGGCCTGCTGTGTTTATGCAGCTCCACACCTTGTTATCGCTTGCTCTAAAGTACTTTTATTTCAAGCTTATTTTAACATAGTAAATAAATGATGACTAGAACATTTTTGAACAAAGTCTTTTTTTTTATTTTGAGTGTACCTAAGAGGGGGTCAAAATTGAGGTGAAGTGATGCTTAGATCAAACAAAAACATGCATAGTTGATGCAAAATGTCCTTTGCAGCCCCCTAGTGGTCTTAGAACAAATATACTGTTGGTGTGCAGACGCAAATTTCTAAGAAATGTTGATCCACGGGAATACACAGCAAAGGAAGAAGGCATTTAACCATTTGCACTTTCCTAAAACAATCCAAAACGAATCTTAAAGTCCTTTCTCTGTAGCCTTGCAACGTCATGATTTCAGCATTTCCTATTTCCTAGCTAAAAAGGTGTGAGTTCAACCTCAGTTGCTTCCACGGATAAAACATCCTGTTGTCAAAAATCAAATGATACATCGGAGTACTGGTATGTGGAAAGATAAATTGACCATAATTTTCTCCTATCCACCTCAGTAAATTCAGTTGAAATAAATAGGAGATTTCTTCCTCATTTGAAGGACATCAGATAAAAATGCTAAATGGGTATTCTAATGTGGAATGAAATGGAAACATTCAGCAGGCCAGGGAGCACGTGTGAACAGGGAAATGATTAATATTTTAGAGCATTAACCTTTCAGCATAAGTAAATGTTTGTGTCTTGTGGCATAATTCCAAGACCTAATCCCTCTTTACACATTCGGTTTTCTTTCCTTGGATATTTAAGTTTTTGAGTATGAACTTATGTACTTATTCCTTACTTTTGCAGCCATGAAAAAAAAACTTACCATCATGATTTTGTTTTAACACCAATGGAAATAACGATTGTTCTTGCAAGCCAATGTAAACTTGCACATTCCAGATATGATAACCCCTACAAATTACATGGGGAATTACTACTTAATCTCCCAGTGGAGCTCATTGAGTCTGAGTCCCTTGTAATGGGTATTGGCCTTTCTAGCTGGAAGTCATCACCTGAGCCCTTAATCCTACTTCTGGAAGGGACTGTAGTGGTGCAGAGGTAGAGTCCCTACCCCTGGACTGAGAGGCCCAAGTTCAAGTCACACCTATTCCAGAGGTATGTAATAATGTCTCTGCAAAGTTGATTTAAAAACTACCTCCAGGGATCCTCTTGTGGCACAATGGTTGTTTGCCTACTTCTAGACTGGAGGCCCAGGAGGCCTGGATTAAAGTTCCACTTGCTCCAGAGGTGTGTAATGATATCTCTGAACAGATTGTGATCAGAGATAATGGGAACTGCAGATGCTGGAGAATCTGAGATAACAAAGTGTGGAGCTGGATGAACACAGCAGGCCGAGCAGCATCTCAGGAGCACAAAAGCTGACGTTTCGGGCCTAGACCCTTCATCAGAAAAGGGGGATGGGGAGAGGGTTCTGAAATAAATAGGGAGAGAGGGGGAGGCGGACCGAAGATGGATAGAGGAGAAGATAGGTGGAGAGGAGAGTATAGGTGGGGAGGTAGAGAGGGGATTGGTCAGTCCGGGAAGGATGGGCAGGTCAAGGGGGCAGGATGAGTAGTAGGTAGGAAATGGAAGTGTGGCTTGAGTTGGGGGGAGGGGATAGGTGAGAGGAAGGACCGGTTAGGGAGGCAGGGACAAACTGGGCTGGTTTTGGGATGTAGTTGGGGAAGGGGAGATTTTGAAGCTTGTGAAGCCCCACCACACCCAGAACTTTGCCCTGCAACCGCAGGAAGTGCTACACTTGCCCCTCACACCACCTCCCTCACCCCCATCCCAGACCCCAACATTTCCACATCAAGCAGATGTTCAGATGTTCACCTGCGCGTCCACCAATGTGGTATACTACATCCGCTGTACCTGTTGTGGCCTCCTCTACATGGGGGAAACCAAGCGGAGGCTTGGGGACTGCTTTGCAGAACACCTCCGCTTGGTTCGCAACAAACAACTGCACCTCCCAGTCGCGAACCGTTTCAACTCCCCCTCCCATTCTTCAGACGATATGTCCATCATGGGCCTCCTGCAGTGCCACAATAATGCTTTGGCTTCAGTTCATCACACCGGATATGCTAATTGTTTCCCTCAGAATGCTAATTGGATGATCATTGGTGTATATTTGCAGCTACGTGAAATGGTTAAACATTCTGTCCACATATACTGTTTACTGTGTTACGTTGTGTGTGTTTTTCCATTTGCAGCCAGCTACATGTTTGATAGTGACGCATCTGACAGGGAGATGGGATCGAAAGTGAATCATGTGATGGACACAAAGATTTCAGAATTTGGAAGCTTGCCCATTAAAGTAAAGGGATACCAGCAAATTCATGATGGTGTATTGAATTCTGAGGCTTTGAAGGTGCTTGCAACAAGGACATCTGGAACACAGACACTGAATGAAACTGTTTCCTTGGAAACGATGTACAACTCTGTGGATTTGGCTGCTTTTGCCAGCCAAGAATATGATGAATTTAGTGAGAATGAAACCAAAAGTATTCAGACCTCAGAGGCGGCTAGTTTGGTTGGACAGTGTCAAGGGGAGCTCTCTACAATCTATGAAAATCATTCTGAATCACTCCAACTGAATGAAAAGTCACTGACTCCTGAGCAGCAAGAAACTGTCTCTGAATGCATTGAGACCAAATTAGTCAAACAGTTGGGATCAACATCAGGCTTGATGTATATTGAGGTAAAACCCAGCACCAAGGATCCTTACCAGGGTGAGACTGTGTTAGTCTGTTCTCCAAATGGGACAAATACCAGTGAATGCTCTGCCTCTAATGACACTGAAATTAATCAGCAGGAGGAATTCAGTGAAGTAGATTTGGACTTGCCGTGTTCTGTTGTTAACTCTGAGCATGTGGACAGTGAGTCTGTTGAACACGAATTTATAAGAAGAAGAATTGAGGGTACTGACTATCCCATTATAACTGGGGCCATGAAACGATCTCTTTCGTTAATATCTGATTCAGGGATAGAGAGTGAACCCAGTTCAGTGGCTTGGTCAGAGATGCGAAAACCACTGGATTCATCTAGTGACCGGGACCTCGTGCACCAGATAGTTAGAGCACAAGCAATCCACAGGAATTCACTAGAAGGTGGTCAGACCGAAAGTGGCACCAGTTTGCCCAGTGGGATCCAGGCTTCTTTGACATCAATCAGCTCGTTGCCTTTTGAGGATGAAGAGGAGGTGGAACTCAGAAAATTGACCAAATCTGTCTCAGCCCCACAGATCAGTAGCTCAGATCAAACAGGTGAAGCCCCTGATTCTTTACCGCAGCAACAGATAGCTGACGAAAATCAGTGGCTGAGTAGGCATCCCTTGGAGGAGGAAAGGGAAGAGCAACATGAGATGTGTTCAGTTCAAAGAGAATGCGGTGAGGATTCTGATTCCCTGTCAGATAAAGAGATCCCGCCTAAACATTTAGAAGATTCAGTACTGAATAGTAGCAGCAAAATGGAGCCCATCAAAAATACCACCATTTTGGCAAGAGATCAATGGTATTCCTCTGAAATGAATAATAATATTGACCAGCGTCCAAATGTATTCAGTGCTGATCGCCGTAACGATTCGATAAGTCACAGTGTTAAAGAGCATGTGTGTAAGGAAGTGGATTTTAATAGATTATTAGACACAGATGTTGACACATCTGACCCTGACAGTCACACAGAAGAGATTAAATTCCTTTCTGCTGAACTGCAAAGTGGCAATCATGGGTCATTTAGCGATGAGTTGCCAAATGCTGTATTTGTTGCAAACAGTAACAATGAGCTAACAACGTGTGAGTTGGTGACACAACCTGACCTGCAGACAGAGGCTTTGGAGCTGACCAATGTAGCATTCAGCGATGTCCCTTCTCCCGACAGAACATGTCATGAAGAAACTCCCTGCCTATACAAAGGAAAACTAGAAATGGAGCAGCAATGTGATAGCTGTACAGGAATACAAGAGGGAAGTGAAAACCCGTCAGCGCATACCAACAACAGTGAATTTCAGCCTCTGGTTCATGGTGGAAATTCCTCTGGAACTGGTAACTCAGGCATGGTCTTTGAGAAGACGAACGTGGTTGAGGTGGTCAATCTTTCCGTTTCATGCACAGCCACGTGTCTGCCATTTTCTTCCATGTTGAGGGATTCTCCTGTTTCCTTTCCCTCAAAGCAGTTAGCGTCTCCAATTACTAGACAGCCCATCGGCTCATTTGGCATGGTCTCTTCTACTTCCCAGGATGCTGATGCAGAAATCAATGAGAAAATGGCGAGGTAAATTTACGACTGATCACTGATTCATATCCTTTCTCAGCCTGAGCACGTGCCTTGGGATTATGGGATAAAGACACTTCCTGGTGGTGAACTGAGACATTCAGAACAGGTCAGACTGAAGTTTCTTGTTAGAACTGGGGTAGGCTATCATACCTGCATCATCAATAAGGCAGTTAGAACTCTGAAATATCACCATTGACGATAAGGAACAGAAAAATTGCTTGAGTGAATTCCCAAAGTTCTTGCATCAACTAGAACAGGAGTAATCATTACTATATAGTAAATTAGTTGCTGAGTAATTAATGTGGAGGAACATATACAGTGTAACGAGTGGCCAGGTTGGGTGAGGTAATGGAGGATTGGATGAGGAACAGGAAGAATGTTGTATCCTAACATATTTGCAACAAAGGGGAGAGGAAACTGAATTGATGATTCCCATGTCCTAATGCCAGTCTCAGGCCAGAGTACACTTGATGAACGTCATGCTTTATTCACACAAAGGCTGAAGCGACACAACCGAGATTAACATCATTTGCACAGAGAATCATTAAGGCACGCAATTGTATCTAAACAGTACATACTACAAGATGGGAAGAAATGGTGCCATGGTAGTGTCACTGGACTAAATCCAGAGATTCATGATAATGTTCTAGGAGCTGGATATTTTTTCCCATCCACCACCACCATAGTGTGTGTTTTGGTTGGGCGAAGGAGCTTCAAGAAAATACAGCAAGTACCTAGCCCACCCAATGTCCCACCTGCCCCTGAAGTTGTCCCTAAAATCACAGCCTGCCTACGATATGTAAATTGAACGAGTTCAAAGCTTAGTTGACCTCAGGCATCCCTTGCCAATGCATGGGAGTTGTGAGCAGGTGAGTGGGAGTGGTCAGCCCCTTTTGTATGATTTTAAAATGGTGTGAGAAAGGGGATGCTGCCTTTGGATGGTGTCCTGTGTGAGTTCCTCTGGGAAGATAATATTCATTTCCCTCCTACCTTCACGTATTTTAAAATTCACCATTCCAGCCTCATTGCTGTCCTTCCTGAGTTCACAGAAACTCCCTGCAGCCCTCCTGAGACAGAGATGATGGCCAGGAAACAGGGTAGTGCATTGAAGTGATAGGCAGGACCTGCGAAGCGGTCACCCAATTTACGCTTTGTTTCCCTGGTGTAGAGGAGACCGCATGGTGAGCTGCAAATGCAGTAGACTGGATTGTGGGAAGAGCTGGGAAAGTGCTGCTTCACCTGGAACACATGTTTGCGCCCATGGAATCTGGGAAGGGAGGAGGTAAATGGGTAGGTGTTGCACCTTCAGCATTGCAGTGGAAGGTGCCGTGGGGCCGTAGGGAGGTTAAAGGGAGTGAAGGAAGACTGACCGAGAACGAATGGTTGCTGCTGAAGGTGGACCAGGGAAGGGAGGGGAATTTGTGTCTGGTGGTATCTTGCTGGAGATGGCAGAAATGGCATCTGATGATCTTCTGGATATAGATGCTGGTGGGATGGTAGGTAAGGATAAGGGGGACCCTATTGCTGTTGCAGGAGGGAAGAGAAGGGGTGAGGGTGGAAGTGCGGGAGATGGGTCAGACCCAGTTGCGGGCCCTGTCGACAACAGTGCTGGAGAATCCTCCAATATCTCTGGGTTGTTGCACCTTGCGGGGCTTGATGCTGAAAGGAAATGGTTCTGGTTAGCGCAACAAATGAGCCAGAGGATGAAGTGGAACTCCGGAATGGTGCAACCCTGAGGCGGTGTGATGTGATGCTGTTGGCACTGAGTGTGGATCTCAGGATGCAACAAGAGCATCTGTCTGTGGAATGTTAAACATTGCAAAGATGCCTGTAATCCTGCGATAGGGTTAAACTTCAGTTGAAATTCACATGGGGTGAGTCTGAGCTGGAGGCAGTCGCTCAGGAATGTGAATTAGCTGTGGAAATGAGTTGTAGCAAATATCTGGCCAACCACCAGGAGAAATTAATGTCAGTGGACAAGAAGAAGCATTGGAACAGAAATACCATCGGAGAGAGGAGCAAAATTTCTCCAAGGTGGACACATGTAAAAGAGATGTGGCAGTGAGTTAAATACGGACCAACAGTGGAAGTTGCTGGAAAAGCTCATCGGGTCTGGCTGCATCTGTGGAGAGAAATCAGTTAACATTTCAGGACCAGTGACCCTTGCTCAGAACTAATGGTAGCTCAGAAAATGTCGGTTTATATGCAGAACATAGGTTAGGTTCTGGGGGCTAAGGAGTAAATGATAAGTGGGAATAGAGCCCAAAGAGAGACAAGAGCAGTTGGACAGACCAAGGAATCGATAACGATCTGGTTGCAAGGGTGAATAGCTGTTAATGGAGATTGTTAGTAGCTAACAACAGGGAGTGTGTAATGTGGTATCAAGGCCTGGTGGGTGGGGTAGGGGGCTGGGACATGGGAGAGATTAAGCCCTGAAATAATTGAACTTGATATTGAACCCAGAGAGCTGCAGGGCCCCCATGCGGAAAATGAGGTGTTGTTTTTCCAGCGTGCGTTGAGCTTCACTGGAACACTGCGGCATACATAGGGATTGTTCGACACAAGATGTACCCTGAAAGATGTACAATCGGACTGTTTGAAAGTTCCAGGTGCACAGATGACAAATTAATTTAAACTTTAACTTAACATTTTCATGCGCAATTACTTGAGAGTGACCCTAAAACCTGAGAATAGAGTTGGTGATTTCGGAGAGTTCTGGCTTCCTCACTTTAAAAGCTACCGAGAAATAGTCAGAGGGATTACAATTCGATATAATTCCTGTTTAACTGCAAAACTAATTCCCCACCCCAACAATTGCTCAGGCTCATGTTCACATTCACTGCCCCACCTGCTCGAAAACCCAAACCATCCTGACATCTCATGCCCACTTTCACCTGATTCCCAACCAAGCCCCTCAACATCTGATCCATGCCCCTCCCATCAAGACCTAACTCTCACCCCACCCCACCACTTCAGAGCATTCTGACTTTGCCCCCACCCCTCAGACACCCGGTCTGCTCCACTTCAACGATCCCTGAAATCCAACTGTCCAGAGATCAGAAGATCTGCTCTAAATTTCAGCAGCTATATTGCCACTTTATAGCATTCCTTCTCTGCCTATCCTGAACAAAGTTAAGATTTCCCAGAAGATAGCAGCAATATGTTGCATTCACTTTATCGTTTAAATGGAACACAGAGCAGAGAGCCTGAGCTAAAATATTAAACAGAGCTACAGGCAAAGTACCATTGTCCATGTAAACCACTTCAAATGGAAGTAAAGACATAAATGGGACGTTTGCCCTATATTCCTGAAAGCAATTACGTTGTTTAGTGTCTTGTCGAAAATTACTGGTGCAATGTGATTCAAGTTATTTCCAAAATTATGCTTTAGACAAACCACTTAATATGTCATGTAGGTGTTGAATGCTGTTTTGAATAACCTAAACTCATTGTCATTCAGTATATATACGCAGTCAGATATCTGTACACTCAGTTTATAATCCTGGAGTACTATGACACATTACACAAAAGAAAAAGCACAAAGAACTGCAAATGCTGGAAATCAGAAACAAAAAGAGATTGCTGGGAAAACTCCACAGGTCCAGCAGCAACTGTGGAGAGAAAGCAGAATTAACATTTCACATCCAGTGTCCCTTCCTCAGAAAATTCCTTGGACCTAATAGGAATTAGGGATAGAATTTGGAATTGCTCATGGGGGCAGGAAGAGTAAGGCATGTCCTCAGAAAGTAGTGCTCCTGGACTCAATGTCAGCAACCTTGTGACTTCGGGTTACAATGGAATTTTTGGAGGAAAGCATATAAGAGTTGGGAAGGCCTTCAGTTAACAGCATGTTAAGCCCCTTGAGGCGTTGGCAAATGAAAGTTTTATAAGGAAATTTTTGAACCACGAATTGCCAAATCTGAGTCGACCAGTTATGTACAGCTCAGATTCAATAAGAGATTAAGGTTTATTGAATAAGGAAAATACTTTTGCCGTGAGGGTTTGTTTTGTGAAATCTGTTGCAACACCATTCATTTAGCTGTTTGATACTTTTCTGTGCTGTGAGGCTGGTGGGCCTCCCATGAGCTGCCTCCCTTCCTTGCAGCCTGTCTTTTGATGATTGTGTTCTGCAGGGCAGCTCCTGCTGACACCGCTAACAGTGCTTCGCTTACCACCTGACCAAGTTGGGCAACTACTTTTGAAAATTGTTTTGCAAGAGCTGACAAGGAGTTGGGACCTGGAAATTTATCGAGGTCTCAGGTTCCCAAACCCTGATTTGGGGAAAAAAATAAAACCTGAGGTTATTTGCCATGCGTAATATGGAGGGGCACTCTCAAATACTTATGTTATAAACATGCAGAAATATTTAAATGGTGTAAGAGCATTTACCTCATTTGAATAGTGATTCAGGCTGTTAGGCGGAAAAGCTCAGGCCAGGGGTTTTGTATCAGTTCTCTGCACGTGCTGCACATACTTAGATGTCAACATTGTACCTTCTTTTCATTGCAGTTTTATTCAAGCCAAAGAAGAGTTGCTAAAGGGACTGAAGTTTGAAGGGTTGTTGTACAGTAATCTGCCTCTTCTGGCTTCCAATATCCCTTACTTCACTCCAGAGGAAGAGGAGGAGGAGGTGAATTTGGAAGAGGGAATCCACCTGATTATCTGTGTTCATGGATTAGACGGTAGGCAATGACTGTGGAGTTAGCTTTTACAATAATACACACTCACACAATCCTAATGAGAGGAATGAATAGGTGGACTGTCTACTCACAGATAAGCCGTCTCTGACCACCCCCCTGTATTGCTGTCCACGTACATCTGACTTCCTTGTCAAAAGCTTACTTCCTTCTGTCTCCAACCCAATTTATCAAGCAGGTTCTCCTCAATTCACTTATAACCATGGCCTCAAAATCCCAAACATCTAACTTTGACCCCCACAATACTTTTGCAGCTTTCAATCTGCTGCTCAACCACTCCCTCATCATCTCCTTCAACCCAGCCCACAGAAAAACCATTACCTTCTCTCGTGTCCTGCTGCTCCCCAAATACAACTCAAAACTCTACTTCCTTGAATCCAAGGGATACAAACTTGATTGGACATGACGGACAACTGGTTTAGTCATTCACCATCAGACCTGCCTGGATCCAAAAAAGCATTATCAAAGTTGTCCTGCAGGGGAAAGAGGTGTGGGAGTTGTGATGTTACCATCTGCCCAGCTTTATCTCTACCATCAGATCCATGACCAGCATGGAACGGTTAATATCATGAATTCTAAAGTGAGGCACTTTTCATGTGTCTCAACAGGCTAGACTCATTTATAATGTAATCCCTTTTCTGTTGCCTCTTTGCTGAATAGAGTCAGAACAAGTACAAGAATGTCAAATTTCAAATAGTCACAACAGTGTAGGCCACAGGAGAAAGCACTGCCGATAGGGTTTGCATGTCAACTCGGAATGGTTAGGGTCGCCATTGGAGATAACGGCTTCAACTGACCAACCAATCGGTGTCCTTTTCCCATGAACTCTAAATTGTTGTGTTGCTGGGCTGAAGGGCCCATTCCTGCGCTGGGCAGTTGAAATATGACATTCTTGTGTTTGTCCTGATGGGTGCAAGATGAAAATCTCCAGAAATATGATTCTTCTCTCAGCAGTATTTAAGGTCTGCATTAAATAACTGCTTGTTGCATCTTTCTTAATGAAGTTGCATTTTTTATCTCTGAGAAAATTACTTAACCTTACTTCATGAAGTTGCTGCCTAATGTCCAATTGGATTAAGGCCGACAAAGCTCCGATTTCCCATTCAAACAGCTATTCAACATACACGGCCTCGATATTACATGTCAGGCTGTCCGTGAAATGCATATTTAAGATCAACTCTTTGCTCTCACTGCTTACAGGAATCTCAGGACTCAATGGGAGCGGGGATGGTAATTTACTTCATGGCTATCCTTGTCCAGCGAGACAGGCTGAGGTTAATTAAAGAATGGTTCTTCTTTTCAGGTAACAGCGCAGATTTGCGACTTGTGAAGACGTTCATTGAGCTGGGACTTCCTGGTGCCAAGCTGGATTTCTTGATGTCTGAAAGGAACCAGGTAGGGCACCATCAGGTGTACCTCAGTCACCTGGTCTTATTAGTGGGGGATAAACTCTGGCTCTTTGTTAATCATTACATGTCGTAAAGCAAGACATTGAAAAAAAATATGAGCTAAGGACAGACCAAGCTTTGAAACAAAATGTGAGCCATTTCTTTTCTCAAACATTGACCTATTCTTCACTTTCAGCTAAATAAAAACCAGAAGAACTGCAGATGCTGAAAATCAGAAACAAAAACAAAAATTGCTGGTAAAACTCAGCAGGTCTGCAAAGAGAAATCAGAGTTAAAGTTTTGGATCCAGCGACACTTCCTCAGAACTGGTGGGAGCCAGGAAAACCTAGAAGAAATGACTTATCCTCGCTACCATCAGTTCTTGGGAAGGGTAACTGGACCCAAAACTACAACTCAGATTTCCCACCACAGCTGCTGCCAGCCCTGCTGAGCTTTTCCAGCAATTTCTGTTTTTGTTGCTGATTTCACAGCTGTTGGATCAACCTGATGAGCGGGTTCCAGAAATTTGTACTTTGACGAGTTAAGATTGTAAAATAGACTCAAAGAATTTGACAGGACCAAAGGGGGCAATCATGCTTGTACCAGTTTCCGAAAGAGTCACCCGGCTAGCCCCATTCTTCACATCCCTCTCAGCTAAACACTTCCAAATATATATCCAACTCTCTTTTGAAACCTCCAATGGAATCTGCCTCCGCCACTCTCCCAGGCAGCGCATTCCAAATCCTCACAGCTCTCTGACTAAAAATGTTTCTCCTTGTCTCATTCCTAACTCTATTGCTGACAATCCTGAACATGTGATCCTTAGTTGCTGAGGTACCAACAAGTGGAAACAGAACCTGCTCCTTATCCTTCACAGTTATAAAGCAACTTGATCCGCTACTGTTTGACACAGAAGTCAAGGCTTTACATTCCAACTGTATATAAAGTACTATCCAAATTGTTGTTGTGAATGATTTAAAGTGAAATCAACTAATGTGAGAGGATTATCACATTCCTGAGGTGAATAATTTAATCTGCCCTGAATATACAGAGTGGGGTGGGGTGAGGGTGGTTACTTCAGCGTGAGAGACTTGCCAACTTTGTAAGCATATCCAGAAAAAGATTATAAGCATCAACCCTAGTGATTACAGAGTAGTCAGCTTAACTTCACAAGTGCGGCAAATTCTGGAAACACTTTGGTACAGAATTGATTGTCTGAGGAAAAAGGTGATTTACTTCGAAACAGTCAGCATAGGTCTGTTGAAAGTAATAGATAACACAGTGTGGAGCCGGAGAAACACAGCAGGCCAGGCAGCATCAGAGGAGCAGGAAAGCTGATGTTTCAGGCCAGGACCCTTCAGAAAACCAAAATGAGCTGCCCCAAAACGTCAGCTTTCCTGCTCCTCTGATGCTGCCTGGCCTGCTGTGCTCCTCCAGCTCCACGCTGTGTTATCTCTGACTCCAACATCGGCAGTTCTTACAGTCTCTGTTGAAAGGCAATTGTGCCTAACTAACTTGCTGGAGTTGTTTGAAGAGGCATCAGAGACAATTGATGAGGGCAAATCCATTTTTGTGATTGTACATAAGCTTCGAAACAATCCCCCACAACAAAGTTGTGACGGAAGTAATACAAGGAATAATAGCAACATAGAATTAAAATCGGCTAAGGGATAGGAAACACTAAAACTGCAAATGGTTGCCGTGGAATTCCCTAGGAGTCATTATTAGGACCTTTGCTTTTTCTGATACATTTTAATAAGTTAGTAGTTGGTGTGCAAGGATCAGTTTCAAACTCACCAAGTTTGGAAAATTTTAAACTGAGGCGGATACTGTGGAACTTTTAAAAGGACGTTGAGTGGATGAAGAAGTGGCAGATTGTTTAATGCAGAGAAGTGTAAGCAGATAAAGTTGAGTACAAAGGACATGGAAAAGTGGTATAAAATAAAGCTGTGGAGCTGGATGAACACAGCAGGCCAAGCAGCATCAGGGGAGCAGGAACGCTGACGTGTCGGGCCTAGACCCTTCTTCAGAAATGGGGGAGGGGAAGTCAGCTCCAAAATAAATAGAGAGGGGGGAGGTGGTGATAGAAGGTGGATAGAGGAGCAGAAAGGTGGAGAGAAGACAGACAGGTCAAGGAGGCGGGGATGAAGCCAGTACAGGTGAGTGTAGGTAGGGAGTTGGGATGGGGATTGGTCAGTGAGGCAGGAGGAGTGGGTAGGTGGGAGGGAAGATGGACAGGTCAAGGAGGCAAGGATGAGGCTAATAGGTAGGAGGTGGGGGTAGGGTTGGTCAGTGAGGTGGGAGGAACGGACAGGTGAGAGAAAGGAAGGACAGGCCAAGGTGGTGGGAAGGAGAGGGGCTGTCCTTGGGATGATTAGATTCCCTACAGTGTGGAAACAGGCCCTTCGGCCCAACAAGTCCACACCGCCCCTTGGAGCATCCCACCCAGACCCATTCCCCTTTCAGGGTGTGGAGATTTTGAAGCTTGTGAAGTCCACTTTGAGACCATTGGGCTGCAGGGTTCCCAAGCGGAATATGAGTGTTGTGAACAGGTCTGGGTGCCATACCTCAGGAAGGATGTGACCACATTGGAGGGAATGCAGTAGAGTTTCATGGGAATGGTTTAAAAGCTGAGACCCTTCAGTGAAAAGAAAAGATTGGAAAAATTGCAACTGTTTTCGTTCAGGAGGAGAAGGCTAAAAGGAAGTTTGATCATGGTTTACAAACCCATGGAAGATCTGGACAGAGTGGATTGCGTGAAATTGTTGTCAACTGTAAATAGATGGAGAAGCAGAAGGCACAGTTTTAAACTGATTTGCGAAAGAGGCAAATATGAGATGAGTCAGAAAGAAATTACACACTGTGAATTGTTAGGGTCCGGAATGTATTGCCTGAAAGTGTGGAGGAAGCAGGTTCAGTTGGAGCATTCGGTAAGGAATGGATAAATGTTATGATGTGTAGGGTTATGGAGGAAAGGCAAGAGATTGACACAAAGTAAAAATAACCAGAGAGCTGGTCCAAGCATATTGAGCTGAATGGCCTCCTTCAGCAGCATAATTCTGTGACTCTGTTTTCATCTAAACTTAATTTAAATTCTACAAACTCTCATCTCTCCGCCAAGCTCATTCCTTCTGTCCCACGAATTTGCACAGGACGTCATATTGAATCTTGGAAAATAGATGCCAGGATTTTGAATCAATACAGAATGGATGTTAAAACTGAAGGAATAGTCTCAGGCAGAGTGCTAAGCTTGGCATCTGCCTAAAAACTAGCCATGTTCTCCTGCTGTTAAGCAATGGAGTCAAAGAGATCTACAGCACAGAAACAGGGCAGATAACATAAAACTGAGTGAAAGTAAGAGGCATGTGCGTAGGCTTCATCAAAGAGGTTCTGAGGAGCATCATGAAGGACATGAGAAGTAAATAAGCAATACTTCCTCACTTCTCCTTTGTACAGTATCTTAATCATGCTCTCCTGATGTATGTGTGAGTGAATGGAGTTCAGGAGCTGTGTTGGAATTGCAGAGATATTTGATCAAAAAGGGAGTAGGAGATAGACTGGAGACGGGAGTCAGGATCACAATGAGCTCTTGACTGAATCAAATGGCTGAACAAACTCGAGGGACTGAGTGAATTATTCTTGCTCCTAGGTTCCGGTGCTCTTGCCGCATTCTCAGATGTAAAGAGGAGGTGGAGAGTATTGGAGAAAGCAGAATGCAGAGGGAAAACAAAGTTACTGACAAAGAAAAATCAGAGAAGGAGATTTGGAATTTACATTTGAATATTTTTGTCATAACTCCTGCAATTGTAGTAGTATAAACATCATCCTGAGCTAATGACCACATTAGCAATGCAACTGTTTGCCCTGTATATTTCTAAATGGATTTTCTCACCCACTGCACTTTCTGAACAACTGGTAAAAAAGACACGGAATATCCATATGCACTCTCTCAATCTCCTGTTTTATCTTTAGTGGTGAATGAACATCAGCACTGAAAGTGAGGTGGGACATTGAAAGTGCAAAGTTTCATGCAGCAAATATGACTGGGAAATAGATTGTGGGCTGGTCAACATGAAAGTGAAATCTGTTGTAAATGAGCTGGAGCATGGGAGAAATCGACTCTGCTCTCAGTGACGCAACCTATGATATGTGGGTGCATACATTTGTCTCTGTCTGGACTTATGCATGAAGCTTGGCCACCAGGGCCAGATAACAGAGGGTGGCCAGTGCCGATGGAATCTTATCCAAACATCCGTCAGGAGGAAAAGGAAAGTAGACAGGCCAGCAATTAAACACCTTGTGTGAAAAAAATAAAACCTACTGGCTCTTATCATACATCAGTCTCTGATGAATTAGCAATGTCAGCAGCTGACTTTCCTCACAAACAGGACCTAACACCTCGTAAATTAAAATCCATAGGAGGCCATTATTTCAGTCAAAGCTGCTCCAGTTTGAGAATACAGACAAAATGCACTAGAGGGAGCTGTTACCTTACAAATGAACAGGTTGGTAAAAAACAGACGAACGGCTAAGCTGATTCTGTCTTTCATTGTCTTGGTATTTCCTTTAGTATTCAAAAATTAGACTGAGTTTGCTCACTATAGTACTGAATCCCTAAGCTTTATGTGAACACGAAACTGCTTGCGTTCATTGGTTATGCTGGGAACTCGTGTGGTCAGACATCAACTAGTTGAACTCAGTTGGGAATAGTTTGAAATTAAAGAGGGGCTAGGCTTGTGTTGAGGGGATCCACTTGCTTGTTAACAGTTGTACAGGTTCCACATCAATTATCACATCTACAATCATCCCTCCTCTATGTCAGCTCTGTGCAGTACAGTATCTCATACTCTCATTTGCCATGGAAAACATTCTTTAAAATCCTGGGTGCACTACCAGCCAAGAGCCACTTGGGGGAGATCACGTTCTACCGCTTTGTTGTGAGGCCCATTGAGGATCTAGTAGGATATTGAGCACAATATATGGCATATAGTGTTTTTATTGCCTATTCCTAGTAGGCCTTGAGGTGGAGGTGGTGAGCATTCTGCTTGAAATGCTGCAGCCCACATCGTGAAAGTGCTCCCAGAGGGTAAAGTGATTTAGTTTTCATCCAGTGATGAAAAGGGACTGTATTAGAAATAGTAAAAACTACAGATGCTGGAGTCAAAGATAACAAGGTGAGGAGCTGGAGGGACATCGCAGGCCAGACAGCACCAGAGGAGCAGGAACGCTGATGTTTCCACCCAAAAATGTCTACTTTCCTGCTCCTGTGATGTATTATCCACGCCGGGATGGTGAGTGATCCAGAAAAGAAAGTGGAGATATCCTAGTGCACCATCTCCTCTTGAGGTCAAGGTGCAGTTGCATTAGACCAGCATCCTGCTGTTCCACTATGACCAGTTATGAAACTGAATTGAGAAAGTCTGTTCCTTGGTGAGCTGGCACCAGACTGAAGGCCATGCTGTTGTAATATGAAAACCGATTCACCACTGTCAGTCGCGGTGGGGGGAACCACTTGTAGAATAACCCTATAAAAGAAAGCTCAAAATGACCAACTCAAAGCGTGGACAACAAATGGAACTTCAGAAGGGGAAAAATAATCAGCCATTACCCGATGGTGGAAATATATTTTAACCATTACCTAAACCTGACGATTTTGTAAGAGATGTTTTCTAGCTGATCCTGATTAAACTTGTGTTGTACTGTTTTATTATTTTTGGAGAACAGTAAATATCTCATATGGAATGATATAGATTTTATTGTCATGTGGATGGAAGTACAGAAATACAGTGAGAAGTGTAGAATGCTGCCAGCCATGGGGCCACCTTAACCATTCACCTTGCCCTGCTTGTGTACCAGGCCTTGCATTACCCTGCCTGGCTTCAGTGACTAACTTTTCCCTCATTTGCACATCCCATCAGGTCCGGTCATTCGGATGAGCCATTTTTATCCAGGTTAGCCTTCCCAAGAGAATGAAAGAGGCCCAATGGCAGTTTGCAAAGCAGATTAAACGAAGGTCTGCGGGCAGTTTTCTGGTGCTATTGACAAAGTTTGCAAACCCATTTGGCAAAGTGATGGAAGTTACAATGTAAGATTAAAAGCTGCATTGAAGGTTCGGAGAGATGGACAGCATGAGAGAGAAAAAGAAAGATGGGACATGACTAAGAGGGATTGTAATTGGCTCTAAAATTAGGTAAACATAAAGTAACGTTAGTGACACAGGTCACCACACATAAGTACCATGGTACAGCCATAGTGGAGACCAAACACAAGAAAAAGGGAAAGGCAGTGTATTGAACGGTCTTGGTACAAGGTGTTCAGGAAAAGTATGGAATGAAGGAGCCTGGTGGTGGAGGGAGTGGACGGAATGTTGATTAAGGAGAGTGTTGCAGTGCTGGAGAAAGAAAATATCCCGGTGAGTTGAAGGACATGATCTTTTTGGTTAGAGTCAGGAGCCATATGACATGCCTTATACTGCTGGATCTGTTCTATATGGCAGCAACTAGTGGAATAGATACTGAGGAGAAAATTTTGCAAAGTAATTACAGAGGAGTAAGAAAAAAAGACAGGAAATGGGAGACTAATTATTCTCGTTTTGAATGACATTGTAATGTATTAATCGCAGAGGGGAGGAGGACTTCTATTTTGCTTTCAGATTATTTGCAGCCCAGAAATAAAAGACACAGGAATGTGATAGGAAAGTTCAATCAAGAGTGTCAGTTGAGAATATTTAGGGCTGGAAAAATGTCCATTTTGTCAAGGTTAATGAAAGGTTTCTCGCTGCGAGGCCTGGCGTGTTTTCTCAAGTGGCCATCCCAAACTCACCTTATCAACTAGGTAATGAGGCATCTCCCATCGATGAAACCCCTCACATCCTTAGCCACATCCAATTATACAACTCTGTCTAAATCACTGCTGCTCTTTCCCAAATGCACAATGTAGCTCAGATTTTTATCATTGCTCAATGTGGCTCCATGAGATCCAGAGAAGACTTCATATGATTTAAAACACTCACCTTTATTCACCAACATGAAAACAAGCAGCAATTGAACTAAAGCAAGGTGCATTTGCCTGTCAGAACAGAAACTAACTGCTCACTTGCCAAGCGGTTTCACAGCCAGTGAAAGATTGGCAGCACAGTGCCTCAGTGGTTAGCACTTCTGCTTCACAGCGCTGGGTTTGATTCCATCCATGGGTGACTGTCTGAGTGGAGTTTGCACATTTCCCCATGTCTGCATTGATTTCCTCTGGATGCTCCGGCTTCCTCCGACAGTCCAAGGTTGTGCACGCTAGATGTATTGGCCATCCTAAATTGCCCGTAGAGTCCAGGGATATGTAGATTAGGTGGGTTATACGGGGATGGAGCCGGGTGGAATGCCCAGAGGGCCGTTGTGGACTTTTTGGGCCAAAGGCCCTGTTCCCACACTGCAGGGATTCTGTGATCAATACACCCAGCTTACATATACTGGTGATAATGGGAACTGCAGATGCTGGAGAATCCAAGATAATAAAATGTGAGGCTGGATGAACACAGCAGGCCCAGCAGCATCTCAGGAGCACAAAAGCTGATGTTTCGGGCCTAGACCCTTCATCAGAGAGGGGGATGGGGTGAGGGTTCTGGAATAAATAGGGAGAGAGGGGGAGGCGGACCGAAGATGGAGAGAAAAGAAGATAGGTGGAGAGGAGAGTATAGGTGGGGAGGTAGGGAGGGGATAGGTCAGTTCAGGGAAGACGGACAGGTCAAGGAGGTGGGATGAGGTTAGTAGGTAGATGGGGGTGCGGCTTGGTGTGGGAGGAAGGGATGGGTGAGAGGAAGAACAGGTTAGGGAGGCAGAGACAGGTTGGACTGGTTTTGGGATGCAGTGGGTGGGGGGGAAGAGCTGGGCTGGTTGTGTGGTGCAGTGGGAGGAGGGGACGAACCAGTCAACCACTGAGGAGCAGTGGTTGACACATGTGTTATTGGAGATGATCACTTCCAGGCATTTGTGTTGACTGAGAAACGATTCCTGTTCAACTTTGCAACGTGCCCACAGATTTTAAGCAAATGCAGTGTGTTCACCATGTAGGCTGTTGCCACATGCTGTAGGTGTGAGATTAATTTAGCACAGTGTCAGAGCACAATGTTTCCACCATCTTTACTGTTGACCCACTCGGATGTTCCTGCCAGGAATTCATGTCAATTAGTTACTATCCAGCGGGAGGGAGAGTGGGGCCCTGCATATAAATGAGACCAGATTATGTAGAAATAAGAAAGCTAAAGAGAGAGAGAATCCCTCATCAATAGGTCTGTTACCACTCACAAATTAGCATCTCACCTTGAAGTCCAGAACCTGGTTGGAAATTACAGCTTTTTTGGCCTCAGTCAAAATGCATGTTACTCAGCATTTCCCCCAATATTACCAAATTTCTCACTGTAGCCCATGCCCTTTCAGGTCTGGAAAGATTCTGCCCTTGAGGGCAGATTTTAGAACCTTAATCTATAGGTTATTTATTATAAAAGGCACTGAACAACTTTGATTTAAAATACTTAATTGCAAGAGAGCCATTTTCTCTGAGATGAGTAGCATAAAACAAAGAGCTGGAGATCTGATACAAAGGCAGAAATCGCTGGAGAAACTTAGCAAGTCTGGAAGCAGCTGTGGGAAGAAAGTAGAGCTAATGTTTTGAGTCTGGTAACTCTTCATCAGAATCTGCTTTCATCAAAACATCTCTAAAGTGAGAACAGATCTGACTTTAGTGAATTGGAATCAAAGACTGACAGGCAAAACCATCAGTCAGCAAAGATCTGACTTTAAGAAGGTGATTCAGGTTTTGTTGAGGTCTGTCCTTGGAAGGGGTATGGTATTGTAGACAAAACCAGAGCTGAGGAATGGCAAGAACAATTGAGAGGAAGATGAAACAGAAATTGAGAGACTGATAATACAAATGAGAATCAGCCTGAAGAAAATGAGAGGCAAAGAGGGAGTGTGAGAAGTAACTAACATAAAAAGGAATCCAAAACTCTTCTATCAATAACTAAATACTAAAAGAGTAATAAAAGGAGGGGTTAATTAAGGACCAACAAAAGGGATGTATGCAATGAGGTACTGGCATGAATGATTTATTGTAATGTGTACCACAGTACAGTGAAAAGTTTTGTTGATGAGCAGCACAGGCAGATCACAATAAGCAAACATGTGCGGATTGATAAGACTTAGACAGAGGCGTACAGGCAAGATCAATGTTAGCAAGATCAGCAACATTTGAGGGTAGAGAGACGATTCATTAGTCTAATAACAGCCGGGAAGAAGCTGTTCCTGAATCTGCTGGTGTGCGTGTTCACGCTTCCATATCTTCTGCCTGACAGAAGAGGTTGTGGGAGACCATTACCGGGTGCAATGGGTCTTTGATGATGCTGGCCATCTTTCCTCGACAGCGAGCTGTGTAAACAGAATCCATGGACAGAAGGTTCACTATCATGATGTTTTGGGCTGTGCACAACAACTTCTGTAGTTTCTTGGGTGGTAAACGAGTACTTTGTATTTATCTTTACAGAAGATGTAGATACCCTCAATCATGGTAATAGAGAACATGGCTGAGATACTCAGTGTACTAAAACTTGATAAGGAGAGGCATTAGAAAGGCTGACTGTCGTCAAAGTTGATAAATAATAATTGATGGGTTCGTTGGACTGATTCCTGAGATGGCAGACTTGTCAAATATGGAGAGATTGTGATGATTGGGCCCTCATTCACTGGGCTTTAGAAGGATAAGAGGGGACCCAATTGAAATGAATTGTATTCTAGGTGAGACCGACTGAATGCAGAGATGATGTTTCCCTTGGTTAGTGCGTCTAGGACAAGGGGTCCCAGTTTCAGGATATACAGTAGGCTATTTCAGACCAGATGAAGAGAAATGTCTTCACTCAGAGGACAGTGAACCTGTGTCATTCTCAATCACAGAAGATGGTGGAAACTGCATCTCTTAATATATTTAAGAAAGAAATAGGTTTCTCGAAGTTAAAGTTACCAAGAATTATGGGAAGGGCACAGGATTTTGGTGTTGTGATAGTAGATCTGTCATGATCTTGTTGAATAATGGAGGAAGATTGATGTGCCAAAGGACCTGCGCCTGGCCCTGTTATGTATGCTTTTATGTTATCAGGATAAGATACAATGCACTCAAAGATACCAAAATAAATAGGGTTTTATGAAATGGCAAAGGTACTAACTATAGCCTTCCAATGTTTATTTGATTGCAAGAGCACTGGCGAACATTGTGTCATGTTCTGGACTTTAGGAACATTGTGAACGCATTCGAACAGAAGATTTGAATGGAGCTGTTTTTGTAAGGTGTGTTCAGGAGGGTTTCCTAACGCAGTACGTTGACAGGCCGACGAAGGGAGAGGCCATTCTAGACTTGGTGCTCGGAAACGAGCCGGGGCAGGTATCAGATCTTGTGGTGGGAGAGCATTTTGGTGATAGTGACCATAACTGCCTCACATTCTACAAAGCTATGGAGAAGGAGAGGATTAGGCAAAATGGGAGGATATTTAATTGGGGAAGAGGAAACTATGATGCGATTAGACATGAGTTAGGAAGCATGGACTGGGAGCAGTTGTTCCATGGTAAGGGAACTATAGACATGTGGAGACGGTTTAAGGAACAGTTGTTGTGAGTGATGAGTAAATATGTCCCTCTGAGACAGGCAAGAAGGGGTAAGATTAAGGAACCTTGGATGACGAGAGCGGTGGAGCTTCTAGTGAAAAGGAAGAAGGTAGCTTACATAAGGTGGAGGAAGCTAGGGTCAAGTTCAGCTAGAGAGGATTACATGCAGGCAAGGAAGGAGCTCCAAAATGGTCTGAGGAGAGCCAGGAGGGCTCACGAGAAAGGCTTGGCAGAAGGAATCCGGGAAAACACAAAGGCATTTTACACTTACGTGAGGAATAAGAGAATGATCAAAGAAAGAGTAGGGCCGATCAGGGATAGCATAGGGAACTTGTGTGTGGAGCCTGAGGAGGTAGGGGAAGCCCTAAATGAGTTTTTTGCTTCTGTCTTTACGAAAGAAACGAACTTTGTAGTGAATGAAACCTTTGAAGAGCAGGTGTGCATGCTGGAATGGATAGAGATAGACGAAGCTGATGTGCTGAAAATTTTGTCAAACATTAAGATTGACAAGTCGCCAGGCCCGGATCAGATTTGTCCTCGGCTGCTTTGGGAAGCGAGAAATGCAATTGCTTCGCCACTTGCGAAGATCTTTGCATCCTCGCTCTCCACTGGAGTCGTACCTGAGGACTGGAGAGAGGCAAATGTAATTCCTCTCTTCAAGAAAGGAAATAGGGAAATCCCCGGCAATTATAGATCGGTAAGTCTCACGTCTGTCGTCTGCAAGGTGTTAGAAAGGATTCTGAGGGATAAGATTTATGACCATCTGGAAGAGCATGGCTTGATCAAATACAGTCAACACGGCTTTGTGAGGGGTAGGTCATGCCTTACAAACCTTATCGAGTTTTTTGAGAATGTGACTAGAAAAGTTGATGAGGGTCGAGCTGTGGATGTGGTGTATATGGACTTCAGTAAGGCATTTGATAAGGTTCCCCATGGTAGGCTCATTCAGAAGGTCAGGAGGAATGGGATACAGGGGAACTTAGCTGTCTGGATACAGAATTGGCTGGCCAACAGAAGACAGCGAGTGGTAGTAGAAGGAAAATATTCTGCCTGGAAGTCAGTGGTGAGTGGAGTTCCACAGGGCTCTGTCCTTGGGCCTCTACTGTTTGTAATTTTTATTAATGACTTGGACGAGGGAATTGAAGGATGGGTCAGCAAGTTTGCAGACGACACAAAGGTCGGAGGTGTCGTTGACAGTGTAGAGGGCTGTTGTAGGCTGCAGCGGGACATTGACAGGATGCAGAGATGGGCTGAGAGGTGGCAGATGGAGTTCAACCTGGATAAATGCGAGGTGATGCATTTTGGAAGGTCGAATTTGAAAGCTGAGTACAGGATTAAGGATAGGATTCTTGGCAGCGTGGAGGAACAGAGGGATCT
The DNA here is from genome assembly GCF_030684315.1 of Stegostoma tigrinum. NCBI lineage: Eukaryota > Metazoa > Chordata > Chondrichthyes > Orectolobiformes > Stegostomatidae > Stegostoma > Stegostoma tigrinum. The sequence goes on along the minus strand of NC_081358.1, from coordinate 105,600,131 downwards.
TGGTGTGCAGATACATAGATCCCTTAAAATGGCCACCCAAGTGGTCAGGGTTGTTAAGAAAGCATATGGTGTTTTGGCTTTCATTAACAGGGGGATTGAGTTTAAGAGTCGTGAGATCTTGTTGCAGCTCTATAAAACTTTGGTTAGACCGCACTTGGAATACTGCGTCCAGTTCTGGGCGCCCTATTATAGGAAAGATGTGGATGCTTTGGAGAGGGTTCAGAGGAGGTTTACCAGGATGCTGCCTGGACTGGAGGGCTTATCTTATGAAGAGAGGTTGACTGAGCTCGGTCTCTTTTCATTGGAGAAAAGGAGGAGGAGAGGGGACCTAATTGAGGTATACAAGATAATGAGAGGCATAGATAGAGTTGATAGCCAGAGACTATTTCCCAGGGCAGAAATGGCTAGCACGAGGGGTCATAGTTTTAAGCTGGTTGGTGGAAAGTATAGAGGGGATGTCAGAGGCAGGTTCTTTGCGCAGAGAGTTGTGAGAGCATGGAATGCGTTGCCAGCAGCAGTTGTGGAAGCAAGGTCATTGGGGTCATTTAAGAGACTGCTGGACATGTATATGGTCACAGAAATTTGAGGGTGCATACATGAGGATCAATGGTTGGCACAACATTGTGGGCTGAAGGGCCTGTTCTGTGCTGTACTGTTCTATGTTCTATGTTCTATTAGAGAAGGTGCACAGAAGATTCACAAGAATGGTTCTATGGATGAGGAACTTTATTAACTTATCTAGTTTGGAGAAGCTGGGACTATTCTCCTGATGTGAGGAAAAGGTTTGATCGAGGTGTTCAAAATCATGAGCCTGGACTGAGTGAACAGGGAGAAGCTGTTTCTGTTGTTGGGAGGATTGAGAACCAGAGAGAACTGATTGATGGCAATTAGTAAAAGAAACAATGGCAACAAGAGGAAATTTCATTCAGTGAGTGGGGATCCAGAGGACTGTATCTGAGAGGGTTTTCAAAAGGAAACTGGATAGGCACCTGAAGTAAAATATTTCAGGACAACAACGAATTGAGAGGGTGTGAAGGAAGGTTAGGTGAGGTTATAGCTGTGTGAGTTTGTCTTGCAGGCAGCTAGCACGGACTCACCTGAACGGGCTCCAGTGCTGTAATCATTCTATGGTTCAATCACGACATTTCATAATTACTTCGTTGTTCTGAGACCGTCTGAAAGCCGGTTCATAATTACAAATTCTTTACATTGCTATATCTGTTTTTCAAATGAACCCAAAATCCTGTCCTCATCAGCTTTCCCTGGCAATCTGCTCCAGCTGTTCAGCATTCTTCTGTGTCAAGAAATGGAGATAATAGGTTGTGGAGATGTCGGTAAATCATTGTGTCTCTGAATATATTCTTGTCAAATCAGTCAGAACTACATACATGTGTAGCAGATGAAAAGCAATTTAATCTTGATTTACAACGAACATCAAGTATATCAGCAAGACAGCATCATAAACTGTAGCAGCAAGTCACTGTAAGGCAGTGTTAGTGATCAAAATTCAATTGTTGTCTCTTTCCTAGAAGCTAGATCAACTGAGTTTCCTGTCAGGAAATAATTCACCACGACTTTCCTCTTCCTTAATGTCCTTTCCCATCACTTGCACAAAAGCTCTGGTCATAGCTGTTCACTGCTACCCAACCTTAACACACACTTAAACTGACCCCTTTGCAGAATTAACAGTCTGACTATTTGGTCTCAGTAATCTATTCCAACAAGTTTCATCTCCTTATCCACTTAGCATACACAGTCAGACTTACAGAAGAGCCTGAACACTGATCAAAGTATTATAGCTTAGAGCTATGCTCAGGCATTTCTCAAATAGTAAGTGCTGTTTTCCACGGTTATAACACACTCAGTAACTTTATTTGATATAAAACTCAAAGTATTACCCAGCAGGCTTCGTCTCTTCCAATTCTGTAGCATGATCTATGCCACTTCCTGGATTAACTCTTTCCATTCTAATCTGTACCATTCACAGAATCAGAGGTGTTATGGAGCAGAAGGAGGCCATTCAGCCCTAAACATCTGCATCAGCCTTTGAAATAATCTTCAATACCTAGTGGCAACCTCCAACTTTTCCTCAGTCCCCTTCCACATTATTTTTATTCAAGTGATTGTTCATTGTCCTCTTGAATGTCTCAACTGAACCTGCCTCCACCACAGTTCCAGGTCACACATTCCAGACCCCAACTACTCACTGGATGGAAAAAAAAATTACTCACATTCAACTTCATAAAGATCACAGGATTAACAACATAGTTTGTATTTATACTGATCTTTCAATGCAAAATGCCCTGAAGCACTTTACAGAGGAATTAGGTAAAATGGTTGCCACTCAAAAAGAGATAGTTGGAGGAGTGACTTTTCTGGAAGACCATAGGCAAGCAGAGATAGCTGGAGGAGATCACTGTGGAGCTAAAGGTATTTATGAGACAAGATGCACAAAGGATTTAATAAACAGGAGAAACACAGCAACAGAGATAACAAGGTGTAGTTTTCATTTTCTGTAGAAGGGTCTAGGCCTGAAATGTCAGCCTTCCTGCTCCTTTGATGCTGCTTGGCCTGCTATGTTCATCCAGCTCGACACCTTGTATCTCAGATTCACCAGCATCTGCAGTTCCTACTATCTCTGAAACACCGCAACAGGTAGGTTTCATATAAAAATTTAAGAATGTAAATAAATTCAGTAGATTGTGATGTCTTTTGTTGAAAGAAAAGTCCAGCAATAAATGAAACACAATTTTCTGGTAAACAGCCCTACATACAATTATTATCACAGTCAAATTTACAGCTTATACTGTCTGGAGCATTGGAGAGAGTGAGTAGGAAAGAGATGCAATGTACCTTTGAATTTTGCTATTTATTTCATTGTTGTGCAAAATGTGAATAAATAATAGTTTATAAGGAACAGAGGCAAAGTGAAAAGTAAAGAAAATGGTATTAGGTTTACATTCCTGAATGTAGGTACAATCTGTTCAAAATGAGATGGATAGTAATCTTTGTGCTCCGATTCAGTTTTCTGGGTCACATCAGCTTTTGCTTTATTTTGAATATTTCACTGCAGAGTGACACCTTTGCTGATTTTGATGCAATGACTGATCGACTCTTGGATGAAATTATCCAACATATCCATCTCTACAATCTGACAATATCCAGAATAAGGTAAATGTACACAATTCTTACTTTGTGCAATGTTTCCAACCGAGAAAACAAAACGCATGTATGTAACTAAATAGTCAAAATCGTTTAATTTACATGTTTAAACAAAAATAAAGTTTAGACATAGCTTGTAATAAAGCCAATCCATATTACATATTCAGCAGGATGATTCTATTTTTAAAAGTCACTAAATAATGTTCTCAGTGCATCTTCCTTTTATTTATTGGTACATCTGTAGGAACATCAAAATGAGACCTAATGTTTTGAAGATAAACAAAGTTTTTCTTTTCTTTAGGATAAAGCAAAAAAAAGGCACATATCCTTAACATAATGAAGTGTCAAGAGAATCAGAGATCTTGGATGGAGGTTTATAATGCTGGATACTGATATGCGCTGGGTCAAAATCTGTGGTTTGGGCTTGGAACCTCATTTAAATTGGACTGATAAAGCAGAGCTACATGCAGGGTGACCCTAACATGCTTACTGGCAATGGAGATATTCAGATTCCAAGCCACCACATCACTGGTCAAGTACAAAAGGTAGCGTCTGGGAGAGGAGAATTCTGCAATCAGAAAGGGGAGTGTAAAAATCATGGATGGAGGGAGGGAGGGAGAAAGCAAGTGAGAGGAAGATGAGCTTGAGTGAGAAGCGAGCAACTAGGATGGATGAGGGGCAAATGGAAGGTAGTCACCAAGCATCCTACTGATTCCAGCACTCATTCAGTTTTCTTTTAAGTGCATACTGTTTGCACCGCACATTGATATGTTATCCTGAATGCAACTGGGGACAGGAACATAGAACACAGAACAGTACAGCACAGTACATGCCCTTCAGTCCATGATGTTATCCCAACCTATTGTCCTACTCTAAGATCAAACTACCCTGCATATCCTACATTTTACTATCATCCATATGCCTATCTAAGAGTTGCTTCAATGTCCCTAAGCTTGTAAAATCCCCAGCAGCTATGTACTTTACAAAATGTGATGTCAAAAAAAATTCATCTGAATAAAATGTTCAACTCTATCCTAAGTAAGATGATACAAAGACCTTGCTGTTATGGCCCAAGAAAAGGAACAACAAAAATTGTTACAGTATTAAACTGTTCTGTAAAATCTTTCTTGGAGAACTGGGTGCTTCGTTCAAGCTTTCAAATGTGCAAACGGATGCAAGCCCATCATATGAGATCGAAGCTTCTTTATGCTGTTGCCTGCAGGTATGCTGTGAAATTTGAGCATGGACAGTTTTAATCTAGGCCTCATTTGGTGGTCTCCATCAAGTAGGTGAGAGGTTCTATCATTTTGGAAGTGGTGTCACTCCACTAATCTCCTGAACTTGGGCATTCTGACATGTTAGAATAGAGTACAAACAGTTTTACTTTGCACATAAAAGTGACAGCTCAGGATATCTGCGAGAGACATAAGGCATGATGATTTACAGAAGGTTTCCAAATAAATGGGGCATGTGTTTCTCCTGACCCAGCCACTCCTACACTTTGGCTGCAGTTCAGGTTGTGTACTGAGTTCTTTACAAACAGTTAAGCATTCCACCCAGTTGCACTTTTGCCAGGCTTGGTAACACTACATTCCAGTGCAACAATAGTGTTGGTAAAGTTTTTTTTGCCTCAATCCTGTGCGATATAAGGCAGTTTATCCAGCAGTATTGATGGCACAATCAGTGATTGGGATCTTTGTCTCTGCTTTGAAATTGTTATGTCTGTGATATGAGTGCTGTTGGATCAACTGTTCCCATTTTTTGAAAAAAATCTCCCCTGCTACCCCATCCAACTACATGTTTTCTCCCTTCCTCCTGCCCATTTAGAATAGACCAACACTTTGAATGCAACAGCGAGCCGACATTCTACTCTCTCATTACCTAACCTGGGCAGTATTGCCTGCGGAAAAAAGTGTTCTTAAACTTAAGGATTGCTTCTCCTCTTCACGAACGCAAAGTTTGGGCAAACAAAATAGTAGAAAGTTAAGAAATAAGTGCACTGATCTGTAGCAGCTATGCTTTGTTGGACAAAGCAATATATTAAAAGAAAGAAATTAACTGCACTAATGCCTTTGGGAAGAATTGCCATCAAATTGTAGTGAGCCAGCATGTCCTTCATCATAAAGTGATAGCTCATAAAAATCATTTCGCGTTACAGATTGTCTAAAATGCTCTCCCCACAAAATGTTTGCCTCGATTTACCGACCTTTCCCTGCAGATCCTCCATGTCCCTCTAGAGACAATACCAGGCGGACATAATAGATCATATCCAATTCACTTGGCAAATGATACACTCTCTGTAATTGTTGAGTGCGGACCTGCTTGAAAAGAAAGGATATAAGCTTTGAAACACATACGTAATTAACTAGTTCCCAGCTGTGACTCATTTCTTCCTTCCCTCTAAGGAGAAGGAAAAGAACAAGTTTCAAAATGGGTTTTTTTTTCACAACTGCAGAGTAATTGTCAGCAACTGCTTTTGCCAGGAGATTACACTGTACTCGTTCTTGCTGATTTGTTGTCAATCGCAAGCCAGAGAACATCTTTAGTTTAAAATTACAAGAACGGGGAAGAGTACATTTTGTTCGGAGTGCTGCCTTCTTTTCAATTGGAAATCAATATAAACCATTCTTTCATGCCTTTCCATAAAGGCTGAGAATTTCACGAGCATCATGCCTATTTTTAGGAACTAATGCAGCTTGCAATGTGGCATTCCAAATTTATTCAAAACCAGAAGTGTACTGACATTGCACACCATATTGATACATGTTAAATAATAGCCACCCCCAACCCCTGCCCTCCATTAATTGCATTTCTGGAAGTCTAACAAACAGTCTTATAGACTTGGGAAGGCCAATAGTTTGGTGTTTTTAAATTTGTAAAAAAAAGTACTGAACATACAACTAAAGAAGGGGGATGGTCATTCCAGCTCAATGTTAAAGTTATATCCATCATTCTCCCCAGCCACCCACTAGCAAATTGATTACCACTGCCAGCCTGTTAACTCAGCCTTTAATGGTCATTCCATCATCATTGCCTCTCTTCAGTTTAACAGTCTTTCTGATGGCTGGCTTCAGTGTAAATCCTCTTCCTAAGTAAGTTCCCCAACAGCTCCCCGTAGATGCTGCTTGGCCTGCTGTGTTCATCCAGCTCCACATTTTGTTATCTTGGATTCTCTGGCATCTGCAGTTCCCATTATCCCCGTAACTCACTTGTTTCTTTTAAATGAACCCTGGGGCCCAGTATTGGGTTTACCTTGAAGCTATCCATTCAGCCACAGGGATCGTTCCTTATGCTCTTGTGCTCAGCTGCTGTCAAACTGTCTCGAAATATCTTGGTCACAATTTCAAATTATAGATGCACTGGTCTGGAATAACTGGAAAATCCCAATATGTGTACATTCCAAAATGCACAGCCGACCCACTGTGTGACCTTGCCTGGGTCTTTTGCTTTCTTCTTTTCTTGGGAGTCAGATTCTCAGTATATTTTGCAAGCATTGAAGTCTATGAGGAGATGGCAGGTATATGGGTGAGGTGGTTAGAAAGTAGAACGTAGCAGCCCAGCTCTCAAATTCATACCACCTCCTCTGTTGAATTCGTGCCCCTTCATGCCACCATTCCATAACCCATCAGTTTGCCCATATGATCCTGTGCCCCCTCAAATCTCCTAATTATTTCGTGCATAGCCTTTTATTCAGTATGTACAATATATACAGTCCTTAGGACTTATGCTGTAAGATTGAGTATGAGAACAAGGGTGTATTGCAGTGCTGGAACAGAACATATGTGAGACCACATCTCGAGTATTACGTGCAGTTCTGGTCTCCTTATCTGAGAAAAGATATACTTCCCATAGAGGGTGTGAAACAAAGTCTCATCAAACTGCTTCATGGAATGGTCAGCCAATTGTATGATCAGAAACTGGGAGGACTGGGCCTGTATTCAGTGGAGTTCAAAAGATTGAGAAAGGATCTCATTGAAACTTATAAAATTCTGACAGGGCTGGACAGACTAGATGTAGGGCTAATGTTTCCCCATGACAACACTTTGGTTCAATGATTTTAACAGTCAGAATAATGATCTGACAAGTTGATAATACCCACAATTTAAAAACATATTCTGATTGATACTAGAAGGAAAAACAAAAAAACCTTCCAGTTTAAGTGAAATCCTTTAGGGACCAATTAGTTTTCTAGACAAATAAGAGATCACATCAAAGTTTTCTCCAATAGTCGGCCATTCTTAGATTAATAGACTATCTGTTGAGCTGAAATAATTAGAAGGTTTTGAAATCCAACCAATCATTCAGAATGGTTAAAAGTGCTGTTTTAAAAAAGTTTCCAGCTACATTGCTTTAAATTAATATGATGTCAACAAAAATTGCAAACTTGCAGCAAGTGTAAGTAGTCTGTAAGAGCTTCTATAACTATGTGAAAAGAAAAAGATTAGTGAAGACAAATATACACCCTTTATAGTCTGAAACAGGAGAGTTAATAATGGAGAACAAGGAAATGGCACAGGAATTGAACAACTACATTCACAGAAGAAGACACAAATAATTCCTGATAAGTGCTGGGTAAGTAAGGATGTTTTGCAAAGGAGGAATTGAAAGAATTAGTTTTATTTTAAAATAAGTACTGAAGAAAATTGTGGGCCTCATAATATACATGTCAGGATACTAAAGGAAATGGCCATGGAAATTGCAGATGTGTCATTTGTCGCCTTCTAAATTTTTGTAGATTCTAAAAAAATTCTGGCTAGTTGGAAGATGGAAAATGGAGCCACATTATTTAGAAAAGGAGAGAAGGAAGAAACTATGAATTACTGAGTGGTTAGAATAATATCGATAATCGCGAAAATACTAGAGTCTGTCATTGAGTATGTCATTTCAGGACGATTAGAAAATACGAACTGTATTACAGAAAATCAACGTGGAGTTATGAAATGCAAATCATGTTGGACAAACCAACAGGAGTTTATTTTGAAGGTGTACAGGCAGAGTGGATATGGGAAAATCAGTGGATGTGGTGTATTAGGATTTTCAGAATGATTTTGTTTAAACTGCAAGATATGGTACACAATGAACCATATGGGATTGGTGGTAATATTGGTTAGCAGACAGAAAACAAGGAAAACGAATAAATAGTTCATTTGGGAATAGGGTACTGCAGGGATCAGTGCTTGAGTCCCAGCTATTCACAATATTTATCAACCATTTGATGGAATATTTACAAGTTTACTGATGATATAAAAGTAAGTGTGAATAGTGAGGTGGGCGTAAAGAGGCTACAGTATAATTTAAGCAAGTTAATTAAATGGGTTGATTCGTGGCAGATGTAGTGAGGCATGGATAAATGTGAAGTTGTTTGCTTCAGTAGGAAAAGCAAACTGGCAGACTGTTATTGAAATGGTGACAGATTGGGAAAAGTTGATGTACAAAGGAATCAGGGTGTCCCCACACTAGTTGTTGAATGCAAGCAAGCAGTTAGGAAGGCAAATGGCATATTGACCTCCATTGCAGGAAGATTGGGTACAAGAACAAGGATGTATTGCTGTGACTGAATAGGGAATAAGTGAGACCACATCTAAAGTATTGCGTGCAGTTTTGGTCTCCTTATCTGAGAAAAGATACACTTCCCATAGAGGGAGCACAACAAAGGCTCATAGAACTGATTCATGGAATGGTCGGCCAATTGTATGACCAGAGACAGGGAGGACTGGGCCTGTATTCAATGGAGTTTAGAAGACTGAGAAAGGATATCATTAAAACATATCAAATTCTGACAGGGCTGGACAGACTAGGAGTAGAGGTAATGTTTCCCCTTGGTAGGGGACCAGAACAAGGAGTCACAGTCTCTGGATAGACCTTTTGCCAGTTTGGATTGAATGAGGAGCAAGTTTATAATTCAGATGGTAGCAAACCTGTGCAGTTTTCTGCCAGAAAAGGCTGCGAAGGTGAAATCACTGAATATATTCAATAAATAAATAGACAACTGGAAACTATAAGTGTGAAGAAGTGTGGCTTGAAGATGGAGAATCAGCGATGATCATACGGATGGCAGAACAGTTGCGATGTACTGAATGACTTGCGTGTGTTCCAATGTTTAATGTTTCAATCTGTCCTGTTTACATTTCAAAGCAAAGCAGAATGTCTGTTAGTGGAAGGGAACAGGTGGCATATTGTTTTCCAACTTACAAAGAACAGAGCTTTTTACAACAGCCAATTTAATCCCATCATAAAACTTGGCCATGATATCAAGATGCTGGTATTGGACTGAGGTGTACAAATTTAGCAGTCACATGAAACCAGGTTATAGTCCAACAGTGTTTGTTTGAAATCACAAGCTTTTGGAGCATTTCCCCTTTGTCAGATGAAATGAGAGGGAGACACACAGGCACAGAATTTATAATCAGGGAGATCAAAAGACCATAAAAATGGTGTGAGTAGAGTGTTGACAGGCAGAATAATAAGTCTCTGCAGGTGATCAAGAGTGTCAGACAATGTGAGTAAAGTGTTAACAACTGAGTTAAAAGTGAAGAAATTACCTATAAGCTGATTAGTTGAGGCAGAGAGATTATTTTTTAAAAAAGGCGGTGTTAAGAGACAAATCAAATGACTGGAATTACATGATAGGTGTAAGAGTCGAATGCTGAGGGTCAAACCAAAGTAACAAATAATCCAAGAACTCTACAAATTAATTAAGGTAGAGAGATCATAACAAGTTATCAAGGTGATGGTGTCGAAGCAGGACAGTAAGGAAGATTTTACAAATACAGTACAGTACAGTGAGGTTACATGTCGCATGACATGAACCCTAGGTCTTAGTTGAGGCCAGCTTTGCATTCACTTTCCATTCAGCTGATGACACTCTACTCACACTGCCTGACACCCTTGATCACCTGCAGAGACTTATTATTCAGCCTGTTGACACTCCGCTCACACCATTTGTCTGGTCTTTTGATCTCTCTGATTTTAAATTCTGTGCCTGTATGTCTTCTCCTCTCTTCACCTGACATAGGAGCAGCACTACGAAAGCTTGTTAAGCTATAGCCTGGTGTCATAGGACTTGGCAACAGAGGCTGACAGGACCTCCTTCTTACCCTCTATCTCCTACACTTTGCCCATTGGAAAACATTCTGTAGTGTGAGACAGCGCTTAGACAATGATGGACTACAGAAGGGTCAACTTGCATTTGCTGGACAGATTCCTTTTTGAATCATTCTGAGTTAAAAACACATCTACCTTAGAATGTGGCATCTAATAGTTACAATTAGACTTACATTTCAGCAAGTTTACAATTCGTCAGAATAATTCCCTAGTGGTCACAAACTCTCTGCGGGGATACATTTTTATTCAAGGCTTCCGAAACCGACAACAGCACGAGAAGAATCCTTGAGAAGAAATACCATTTTCCTGTGGAACGCATAGTGATGACCCCAAATAAGCCCATCTTACAGAAATTGTGTGGGATGATAAAGGCAGAGGAAAATTGTTCTCCCAGTAAATGAAACGCTAAATTCAGCAATTTGGTTGACTTTGAACTGCCCTCTGGGCAATTAGGGATGGGCGACAAATGCTGCCTGACCAGCAACACCCTCATCCGCTTGATGAATAAAGGAAAAAAAAACTCGCAAAACTGTCGGAGAAAGTAAGAACTGCCAATGCTGGAGTCAGAGATAACACAGTGTGGAGCTGAAGGAACACAACACAACGGGCCAGGCAGCATCAGAGGAGCAGGAAAGCTGACGTTTCAGGTCGGGACCCTTCTTCAGAAAAAAGGGTCCCGACCCAAAGTGTCAGCTTTCCTGCTCCTCTGATGCTGCCTGGCCTGCTGTGTTCATCCAGCTCCTCCACACTGTGTGTTATCACGAAAACTGTAGCCCAGTATCCTCTGGTGGACCATATTCACGACACATGTGCAGGTCAGAACATGAGAAACCCCCTGCAGGTGCCATCATATGCCTAGTATATGTATTCCACAGATACTGAAGTACTCAGTTGTGCCCACTGAATAAACTTAAGGAGGAGATAACTGTTAAGACAATCACTAATTAAAAAATGTCAATAGAGAATGGGCAGGAATGTGGAATTGTGGCCCAGATGAGATCATTATTAGTAATAGAGTAGGCTCAAGAATTCTCAAATGTTAGTAACATGCTTATGAAGGATGTTACTACTGATGGAGTTACCTGTACAGGTTTGAGTGGCTAGATTACGTACAGCTGTTCCTTGATCTTCTGTTCCATCTGTATATAAGGCATTTAATTGAAATTTAACAAAATAGACTTGTCCCTGATCTGGAGAGAAAGAAAACACCAGTTACTTATTATTCAAGTCCTTTTATATTCATGAATTTTGTTGTTGTGTATCCTTTCCCTGTAGCCAGTTATCCCTTACTTCAGGTCTTTTGTCTCTTGAACCAATTGATCTGTTGATAAAAATGTAAAACATACAAAAATTGTATCTTGATTGTTAACCTATCTGTTTGCTTTAAGTGAGAGAGAGAGAGAGAGATAATGGGAACTGCAGATGCTGGAGAATCCAAGATAACAAAGTGTGAAGCTGGATGAACACAGCAGGCCAAGCAGCATCTCAGGAGCACAAAAGCTGAAGGGTCTAGGCCCGAAACGTCAGCTTTTGTGCACCTGAGATGCTGCTTGGCCTGCTGTGTTCATCCAGCCTCACATTTTATTATCTTGGATTCTCCAGCATCTGCAGTTCCCATTATCTCTCTCTCTCTCTCTCACTTAAAGCAAACAGATAGGTTAACAATCAAGATACAATTTTTGTATGTTTTACATTTTTATCAACAGATCAATTGGTTCAAGAGACAAAAGACCTGAAGTAAGGGATCACTGGCTACAGGGAAAGGATACACAACAACAAAATTCATGAATATAAAAGGACTTGAATAATAAGTAACTGGTGTTTTCTTTCTCTCCAGATCAGGGACAAGTCTATTTTGTTAAATTTCAATTAAATGCCTTATATACAGATGGAACAGAAGATCAAGGAACAGCTGTACGTAATCTAGCCACTCAAACCTGTGCAGGTAACTCCATCAGTAGTAACATCCTTCATAAGGGTCTAGGCCCGAAACGTTTGCTTTAAGTGCCCTGGGTTTCATCACTCCTCACTTAGAGGAAATACTAATGTTCCTCTAACTTTCTCCACGGTTGATTTAATTTGCTTCCAATGCTTCATCTCTAACGTCCGCACTCTTGGCATTTTGTTTTGAACCTCTGATCTGCTCCAGATCCTTTATTTTTTTTGGCTGCTGATCTGAGAGCAGGTTTTGGAAATGTGGAATCCTGCTTTTAATCAAACGGTGGAAGGACACTAACATAATGGATTCAAGCAGAAAGGAGGTGAAGTTTCACTTGCGTCAGTAAATTCTTCACAAAGAAAACACAGATTCAATTCTGGGCATGATGTGGTGTTGAGTACCACAAAACAATTAATCATCTGACACAGAAGGATCTGAATGCACTGAGTTGTGGGTGTTGGGGTGCAGACTGGTTGAATTCTTGTTTCTTTCTGAGTAGATTATAAGTCAAACAGCATCCTGGCCTGTATCTTGTGAACTCAGCTCCGTAAACACGAAAGACCAGAATTTTGTCATGACAGCAGGTTTCACCATCATAGTGAAAATGGCCATTTAAATTACCTTCGTACCCCACTGAAGTGGGAATTTAGTAGCCCTGGATTGTAACGCCTGACCTATGTAGATTGTCTCTGGTATGAGCAGGTCAGAGCTTTGCAGACTTGTTTGAATAGCCAGGGTAACCCGTTAGAGAGGAAAGGAGTCCTCGACAAATTTTTAAAGCAGGTAAAATAGTAAAACAGTGCATAAACAAATTGCCGACAAGCTCATGGAACTGGCAGCAGTTCTGACAATATTGAACTGTCAGGATTTTCAGAAGCACCTGTCAACAATTCTTTTTGGAACTGTCGAGAGTGAGAGGTCCTGCCAAAGCATCCTGTTGTGTGCAGCTGTCAAATATATCAGAGGGCACTGGAAAGAGGAACAGTTTCAAAAAGAGTTGAGAAGTCGTCTGCCAAGGGGAGCTGTGAAGATATTTAAAATTTCTGGTCTGTAACTATATGAAAAAAGTGATGCAGTATTAAACATAATCATTTCTTGCCAGTTCACTCTGTTGCCATAACTATGAGGGTTTACATTACTGGGTTGACACTGCATGATTGGTTTTGCAACAGCTCATTAATATACTAAGGTCCCTGCAATTTATCAGTTTGATTGACAGCTATAAATTGTAAGAGACTCTTTCAGGTGGGGCAGTAATCTGTTTATGAGGGAATTGTACATTGCATTGAACATTTATTGTTATAAAGCTCCATCTAGCTGAAGGAATGTAATGATTGTAAAAGGGATTTTATGCATGACTATTCTTTTTTCAATATACTGAATTCTATACACAAGCCTCAAACTTTATTCAGTTGAAAATAATTTTGTCCCATTTCTGCATGGGTCCTGAGTTCCATCTGTGGTTCACACTGCAGGTGTATGTTCAGTAGTTTCTATTTGGGAACCATGAATTGGTATTAAGTTGGCATAGGCACTGTGAAGCACCAGGAGCTGAGGAGATGTTCCTTGCGTTTTTATTCTTTTTGTTGTAGTTATACAGTGTGGTAGCACTGAGGCAGGTCTTTCTCCCAACCTGCCTCTGCAGCTGGCAGCCTGCACTCCCATGCTGGGGTCGTTTGACCTCCTCCCAGATAGCACCATCTCCCTAATATGAAAATCCAACCTCCAGGGTCAACTTTTTCCCAGGTTGGGTTTGGGGAGCCAGGACATGTTCCAATTTACACTCCAAGCCAAGGACTGAAATCTGGAGTGAAATGCTTGTTGTAGCCACAGTCAGTACCGAGAACAGCTATCCAAGATGTGCATTACAAAGGGGGGCAACTTAAATGACCAAAGACCTGAAACGTTAAATCTGTTTCTTCATCAGTGGATGTTGTGAACCCTGTTGAGTACTTCTTGCTTTATGGCTTCAAAAATGATGTTATTGAATCGCGGAGTTGGACTTTACGATTGAAGCTGCTGCAATGAAGGTGTAAAATAATGTGGTGACCTTTCTCACCCCCAACTCATCTCTGATCTCATAGTCAGCAGAAATGCCATCAGCCAATCCATCAACCCTTAGATCCTTTGAGGCCCTTATTGACCACTAAGTAAGACAATAAGACATAAGTGCAAAAGTAGCCCATTTAGCCCCTCACATGAAATTATTCAATGAACTCACGGATGATCTGATAACCTTCCTCTCCACTTTACCACCTTTTCCCTTTTACCTTTGATTCCCTGATTGAAAGATCTATCTATCTCAGCTTTAAATATGTTTAAAGACCACTGCCTCAACAGCCCTCTATGACACAAAATTCCACAGATTCACTGCCCTCGGAGAAGAAATTTGTCATCTGTGTTTATTTTGAGGTAGGGGGACCCCATATTCTGAGATTGGACCTTCTGTTCCTAAATACTTACACAAGGAGAAACAATTGTTCGTCAACTACCCTGCCAAATCCCCTGAATCTCCTGCAGGTTCCAATAAGATCCCCTGTCATTCTTCTAAATACCAGTGAGTGCAAGCCCAACCTACTCAACTTTTCCTTCATAAGGCAGTTCCTACATACCTGGTATCAGCCCAGTGAGCTTTGTCTGGTCTGCCTCTAAAGCCAGTATATCCTTCCTAAGGTAAGGGACTAAAATTGTTCCCAGCATTCCAGCTAACAAAGTGTGAAGCTGGATGAACACAGCAGCCAAGCAGTATCTCAGGAGCACAAAAGCTGACGTTTCGGGCCTAGACCCTTCATCGGAGCTTTATGCCCGAAATGTCAGCTTTTGTGCTCCCGAGATGCTGCTTGGCCTGCTGTGTTCATCCAGCTCCACACTTTGTTATCTTGGATTCCCCAGCATCTGCAGTTCCCATTATCTCTCTCCCAGCATTCTAACTATAGTCTGACAAGTGTCTGGTATAGTTTTAGCAAAGCCTCCCAAGTTTAATATTCCATTCCCTTTGAAATCATGGCCAGCATCTTAATTACCTTCTCTACTTCCCAGTGAACTTGGATGCCAACTGTTTTCAGGATGAAGAACTCCTCATATCACTCTGTTCAATAGCTTTATGCAGTTGTTCTCCATTTGAATAGAGTCTCATTCTGCACCTGCCTTTTTTGTGTGGGATAGGTAAATGGAGGCAAGGTAGATAACCTGGCAGTTATTCTGTGCAGACTACTGTCATGTAGGAAAGGGAGAACTTCCTTTAAAGACACACCCTGTGAAAATTGGAGGGATCACTCCACCACCACAAAGTCAAAATTTAACCGCCCCTTCCTCCAGCTTCTCTAACCCTGTTTCCCACACTGCTTACTATCTCTCACTGAGTTTGCACAATGTGGCCCATCAGTAAATGCCAAACTTGGGCTCCAACTTTCTTCTCCTCAACATGTGGAGGTGCCGGTGTTGGACTGGGGTGTACAAAGTCAGAAGTCACACAACACCAGATTATAGTCCAATAGGTTTATTTGAAAACACAAGCTTT
Source organism: Stegostoma tigrinum (assembly GCF_030684315.1). NCBI lineage: Eukaryota > Metazoa > Chordata > Chondrichthyes > Orectolobiformes > Stegostomatidae > Stegostoma > Stegostoma tigrinum. The sequence goes on along the minus strand of NC_081358.1, from coordinate 105,584,406 downwards.
TGGAGCATAGCCCCTTCATCAGGTGAAATGGCTGATAAATGGGCTGTGCTTTGAAAGCTTATGATGTGAAATAAACCTGTTGGACTATGACCTGTTGTTGTGTGACTTTTGACTTCTCAGGGACTGCTTGTAATTTCAGCCATGGCCACCACTTGATCATGGCGCTGTTGAGGCGGTTGAGCTTCTAGCCGACTGCATTTTCCAAGATAGTGGGAACTGCAGATGCTGGAGAATCCAAGATCATAAAATATGAGGCTGGATGAACACAGCAGGCGAAGCAGCATCTCAGGAGCACAAAAGCTGACGTTACGGGCCTAGACCCTTCATCAGAGAGGGTGAGGGGGTGAGGGTTCTGGAATAAATAGGGAGAGAGGGGGAGGCGGACCGAAGATGGAGAAAAAAGAAGATAGGTGGAGAGATTATAGGTGGGGAGGTAGGGAGGGGATAGGTCAGCCCAGGGAAGACGGACAGGTCAAGGAGGTGGGATGAGGTTAGTAGTTAGATGGGGGTGCGGCTTGGGGTGGGAGGAAGGGATGGATGAGAGGAAGAACAGGTTGGGGAGGCAGAGACAGGTTGGACTGGTTTTGGGATGCAGTGGGTGGAGGGGAAGAGCTGGGCTGGTTGTGTGGTGCAGTGGGGGGAGGGGACGAACTGGGCTGGTTTAGGGATGCGGTGGGGGAAGGGGAGATTTTGAAACTGGTGAAGACCACATTGATACCATTAGGCTGCAGGGTTCCCAGGCGGAATATGAGTTGCTGTTCCTGCAACCTTCGGGTGGCATCATTGTGGCACTGCAGGAGGCCCATGATGGACATGTCATCTAAAGAATGGGAGGGGGAGTGGAAATGGTTTGCGACTGGGAGGTGCAGTTGTTTATTGCGAACTGAGCGGAGGTGTTCTGCAAAGCGGTCCCCAAGCCTCTGCTTGGTTTCCCCAATGTAGAGGAAGCCACACCGGGTACAGTGGATGCAGTATACCACATTGGCAGATGTGCAGGTGAACCTCTGCTTAATGTGGAATGTCATCTTGGGGCCTGGGATAGGGGTGAGGGAGGAGGTGTGGGGGCAATTGTAGCATTTCCTGCGGTTACAGGGGAAGGTGCCGGGTGTGGTGGGGTTGGAGGGCAGTGTGGAGCGAACAAGGGAGTCACGGAGAGAGTGGTCTCTCCGGAAAGCAGACAGGGGTGGGGATGGAAAAATGTCTTGGGTGGTGGGGTCGGATTGTAGATGGCGAAGTGTCGGAGGATGATGCGTTGTATCCGGAGGTTGGTGGCGTGGTGTGTGAGAACGAGGGGGATCCTCTTGGGGCGGTTGTGGCGGGGGCGGGGTGTGAGGGAAGTGTTGCGGGAAATGCGGGAGACGCGGTCAAGGGCGTTCTCGATCACTGGGGGGGGGAAGTTGCGGTCCTTGAAGAACTTGGACATCTGGGATGTGCGGGAGTGGAATGTTTTATCGTGGGAGCAGATGCGGCGGAGGCGGAGGAATTAGGAATAGGGGATGGAATTTTTGCAGGAGGGTGGGTGGGAGGAGGTGTATTCCAGGTAGCTGTGGGAGTCAGTGGGCTTGAAATGGACATCAGTTACAAGCTGGTTGCCTGAGATGGATTTTCCAACTTCTTTCTCTCTGGGATAATGGGAACTGCAGATGCTGGAGAATCCGAGAATGCAAAGTGTGGAGCTGGATGAACACAGCGGGCCAAGCAGCATCTTAGGAGCACAAAAGCTGATGTTTGGGGCCTAGACCCTTCATCAGAAAAGGGTGATGAAGGGTCGAGGCCCAAAATGTCAGCTTTTGTGCTCCTCAGATGCTGCTTGGCGTGCTGTGTTCATCCAGCTCCACACTTTGTTATCTCTTCTTTCTCTCTGGGTCGGGACTTACTTCCTTCAGGAGTGGAATTCACACCCTGAGACAGTTTTTGCTACTTTTCGTACATTACTGCCATAGGGTATCTGGGAGCTAAGTCGGCTGGCACACAACTGACTTTTCTGTGGAGGGACAGGACATGCTCATAAAATCCAGCCCAGGGTTTGTTTCAGGAGTTAGAAAAGTTTGATTATCATCAGAACTAAATAAACTACTCAAGTTCTTTTAAAAGTTCAGGAAAAGAATCTGAGATTGACTGCTCCTGTCAGAGCAGTTCTCAGGAATAATGCTTTAAAGTGAGGAAATCCATAAAGCAGTCCTAAAAGCTACAGGATAATCTATCCAACTCTGTGCTTGTCAAACATCTGTAGATTATTTGAGCTTCCTTGCTACCTTAGCCTTTGTCAAAAGTAAACAAAGTATTCTTGGAAGCAAAACTGTAAGCTTTTCTGAATTCTTTGAACTATGCAAACGAGATTGCTGACGTAAGTTAAAGTAACAACAGGAAGAACAGGGAAGTGATAATGTCAGGGAATTAGTATCTCAGAAGACTAATGCTGTAATGAATACGTCTGGAAATAAAAGCGAGATTTAGTGATGATAACCATGAAACTGCCGTTGGCTTTCGTAAAATCTCATCTGGTTCACCAGATTATAGAATTCCTACAGAGTGAAAACAGGCCTTTCAGCCCAATCCAACCCTCAGAGCTCCCCACCCAGACCTATCCTGCATAACCCTACTCTGCATAACCTTGAACACTATGGGCAATTTAGCATGGCCAGTCCACCCAAACCAGGACATCTTTGGACTGTGGGAAGAAACTGGAGGAAACCCATGCAGACACACGGAGAATGTGCAAACTCCACACAGTCACCTGAGGTTGGAATTGAACCTGAGTCCCTGGTGCTGTGAGGCAGCAGTGCTAACCACTATGGCACTGCGCCACCTCCATTGCCTTTCAAGAACTAAAGGTGCTGTCTTCAAATTGTCTGACCCATCTGCAACTCTCGACTTGAAGCGATTTGGTTAACTCTTAAGCTGTCTCCTGATATGCCCAAGAAAACCACTCCGTTCAAAGGCAATCAGGGATAGACAATAAATATTAATCTTGCCAGGGCACCTACATACCATGAAAGAATAAAAGGTCAACACCCATAAGAGAAGTGAAGATGATGAACTGATGAATGATCCAACAGCTATGCTGAAATATTAACTTTCTTTGCAGTACTCATCGACTAGCTTTTGATTTGCAGCACTTTGCGATTCAATCGCAGATTTCTACCATGTAAACGTAGGACACATGAGGCTACAAAGGTCAACTTATACTCACTCTTCTTATAGACCAGTGGTCTGTAGGAGCCATTACATCAGTGACTGCTTGTAAGTGATGGCAGACATTCTGAAGTGAAAGGCACTAAGGAAAAAGATGGAGTTGACTGTGTCAGAGGTTGCAGAAGTGAAAAGAGAAGGAAAATGCACTGTGGTCATGTCATTTATTTAGATTTTTCCTGAAGTCATTTTGATTCCAAGAGAGAGACAAAAACAAGACAGAGAGAATGGTATGGGTTGGAGAATTGACAACGTGGCCAAGGATTTTTTCTTAGACATGCCCTCATGAGTTGAGAGTATTGCTGGCTAGACTAATGTTTATTGCTCATTCCAAATTGTACTGAAGAAGGATGAGCTACCTTCTTGAACAGCTGCAGTCCTTGAGGTATAGGGAGATGTTTAGTAATTAGGGGAGATCCAGGGAATGGCAATGAAGTCCCAAATCAGGGTAGTGTATGCCTTGGAGGGGGACCTGTAAGGATTGGGTTCCTGTGCCCCTTCTGCCCTTAGTGGAGGTTGTACTTTTCAAAGGTGTTGTGGAAGGAGCCTTAGTGAGTTCCTTCAGTGCTTCTTATAGATAGTGCTCACTGCTGCCACTGTGCTTAAGTGGTGAAGGGAGTGAATGTTAAAGGGGGTGAATGAGGTACCAATTAAGTAGGTTGCCACGTCTGGGGTAGTTTGGAGTTTCTTAATTCTTGTGATGCCCCACCCATCAAGTGGAAAGTTATCCATCCCGATCCAATTTCAGGTCACTGACAAGCTCCAGGAAGGTAACAGTGAGGAATTGAGTGGAGACAATGCCATTGAACTCCAAGAACAATCAGTAGACTCTTTCTCACTGAGATGGTCATTACCTGGTACTTGTGCATGAATGTTACTTGCTACTTCTCAGCCTAAGACTGTGTTATGTGAGTTTTGCTGAAAATGAACATGGATTGTTTCAGTACCTGAGGAATCATGAATTGTGCTGGATATGATACATTCATCAGTGAACATTCATTTCTGATACTATGATGGATGAAGGCACTGAGGATGGCCAAGCCAAGAATACTGTCCTGAGGAACTCTCGCTGTAAGGTCCCTGCGGCTCACATTATTGACCTCCAAAAGCCTCAAACATCTTCCTTTTCTTCTAGTTAAGGGTCCGGTCAGCAGAGAGGTTTCATTTGATTCCCATTGTTAAAGGGACTTGATCACATACTAGGTGAAATGTTGCATTGATGTCAAGGGCAATTGCTCTTATTTTACTTCACCTCTCACATTTCGGAGGAAGTCAGAGGCCAAGTGGAGAGGAAGGGACATGGGAACTGAGGTAATAGCTTGCAAGAACTGAGCACTGAAGAGTTGGTGATAATACCAGTTTTAAAAGGAATGGGAATCTGAGGAGAAGTATCAATGATAACATGCAGGAGCCTATAAACTAGTTAAGTTCTCAACAGTTTTGTTGTGTTGAGATTAGTAGAGGAGGAACGTGGTCTAATGGATTCAAGGGAGACCAGACAGAAACACAGATTCAAGGGAACAGTGAAAGGAGCTTGAGTGAGAGCTGGCTTGATTACTGAGAGGAAGCGGGCAGTGCACAGGGGGAAGTTGGATAAATCAGTATATGCAGCTGAATGAATAGTTTTAAAAGCCCCTGACCTCTTTGTACATTTTAGGAGTTCAAAATACAAGCAACAAAAGATGATCAATAGTTGATCATTGTAAAGGGGTACTAAGGGCTGCTCATCTATAAAAAGGTCATTAATAGTTGATTCTGGACTGTTGTTTTCTCTTTGGAAAGAAGAGAGATATGCCCCACAGTACGTGCTGTCATTCATAATGAAAAGGCAAAATACTCGCGACATTGAAAAGTTGCATGCAACTGTGTATTTGTGAATTGACACCTTGAGAAAATGAAGAAGAAAAAGAGAACAATACAACTGATATATAATTAATTATTTACTCCTTACATTTCTTCTTCCAAGATAACAATTGATCATCTCATGAAAATGCCACCAAGGTTTATTTTCATTGCAAAATAACTCCTGACTTGACCAGATCGAACCTTTCAAGATTACAAATAGCAAAGTATCAGAAGTATCAAGGAAACAAATTTGAAATGAGAATGAGTGCATTGAAGTGGAACTTTTTTACTCAAAGCATAATAGCACTGTGGAATAACTTATCAGGGAAAATCACTGAAGCAAACGTTATGAATGGGTACCAAAGGTAATTAACATTTTATCTCAAGTGGGAAAGAATCGCTGGACTGGGACGATAGAGTGAAGGTGGTTAGTTGTGGCTGAGAAGCACTGGGTCCTGGGTTGCTGACCTCAACAGTAAGTCCCCGTTCCAAAAACATCTAATTTTTCATTCAATACTTCAAGTTTGTTTTATTATAAATATGTGATCTAACTCATTTTGATGCGCACACTAGTTATTTAATCTCCTGAGGGAAAATGCTGCACACTTATTTGGTAATCCTTGCTGGCAAGTAAGCTCACCTCCAGAATATCTACTTGGTGATCATTGTTGTTGAAATACTAGTGGCTTAAACTGAGGAATGCTTAAACTGGGAGCCGAGGCTGCTGTGGCCAGAGGTATAGAAAACTGCTGAAAAGCTTTCGTAGCAATTTTATGGAGAGAACTAAATTAAACCGGAACAAAAATATTACTTGGGCCTGTGTCTGAATTTTTTCTTTGCCACATTTTATGAGCATTAATATTAGTGTTTTAGAAGTAATTACCTAATTCCTAGTTTATTCATAGTTTATTCATGCAAGGACAGCAACCACTTACAATACATTAATGTGACATTATTAACGCAGAAGAATATCGCCAGTTGCTCAGCGAAGTCAAGAGAAACACAAAAACTGAGCAATGAAGGTGTGCTTAGGATGAATAACCAAAACTTTGGTCAAAGACCTCAGTGTCAAGTACAGTTCAAATCCAGAAGTGAAATAGCAGTATCTAGAGAACGATCTCCAGAATCTAAATGAAAGCAAAATACAGCAGATGCTGGAAATCAAAATAAAAATAGGAAATGCCAGAGAAACACAGCAGGTCTGGCAGCATCTGTGGAGAGATAAGCTTCTTCCGTTCCAAAAGAATGGCCATTGGACTTAGTATTAAATCTATTTCTCTTGTCACAGCTGATACCAGACCTGCTAAGTTTCTCTGGCATTTCCTATTTTGACACCTGACCATAGATTTTTGAATACCATGAGGAGATTCTGGAGAAACACAGCAGGTCTGGCAGCATCTGTGGAGAGATAAGCTTCTTCCGTTCCAAAAGAATAGCCATTGGACTTAGTATGAACTCTATTTCTCTTGTCACAGCTGATACTAGACCTGCTGAGTTTCTCCAGAATTTCCTAATCGTATTCAATAATCTATGGTCAGGTGTCAAACACAGGCCCTACAGTGCTGTGGTTAAAAAAAGATAAAGACTACACAAGGGACCAGATAAGTAAGTACAGAATATTCACATCCCGATTTTCTTATGACAGACTTTTACTTTGTAGTAAACCACCAGTGGGGTTCCTTTCTCAGATCAGACTTTAACTTCCAGCCAGGAAGCAGAGAATTCATCTGATCTCATTTGTAAAGGTGCCTCCCCTTCTTACAGTGGGTTTCATAACCGTGTGTCCAGAACAATTGATAAAAAAAAACACGAGCAAGGATTGAACGTGACAATGGAGTGCAGGTCACTTTGGTAGATTTCCTAGTTTCCACTAGGCGCCACTTTCACTGTACTAATTGATCAAAATTGTCTACAATTTATCTTTATATTATAGAATTTTGAGAAAAAGATTGAGTTGTAAATTTTGTATTATAAGGAAACAGTTCTTGACAACATCAAATGAGGAATGGTCATTCAGCCCATCAAATATATTCTATCTATCAAACCTGAAGAAAGGAATGCTCAATCTGATGCATTCATTGCTACTTTATTGCTTGTCCTCGCACCTCATGAGGTATATATGAATTTTATATCAGGTTTCTCATATATATCTTTGTAACAGACCTAGGTAATCTCAGTTACATACCAGTGAGGTAATAGCACTAACAAACACTCTCCAAACCTCAACAGCCACATATTTAAGCAAAATATACCAGCATGTAAGCATATAGGATTAGTTTTACATTGTTCTTGGAATCCCTACAGTGTTGTAACAGGTCCTTCAGCCCACAAGTTCACACCAACCCTCAAAGCATCCCACCCAGACCATGCCCCTAATCTACACATCCTTGAATGCTATGGGCAATTTAGCATGGCCAATCCACCGAGTACATCTGTGGACTGTGGGAGGAAACAAGAGCACCCAGAGGAAACCCACATAGACACATGGTAAAATGTGCAAACTCCACATAGACAGTCACCCAAGGGTGGAATCAAACCCAGGCCCCTGGCGCTGTGAGGCAGCAGCGCTAACCACTGAGCCACCGTACCATCCTTGACTAGAGTTGGGTCAGCCTGGCAGCTAATGTAAAATCACAAAGAAATAACAAGTTTCCAGCATCAGCTTACTTCCTGATTAGTAAGCATGAATTTTCAATATAAAGTTCTTCTTCTGCCTAGAACTAACCACAGAAAACCTGTAGTGATTGAAACCAGGTGGATCTCATTGACTGAGATCCCTGATTGAGGTTGATAACCTGGCTAATCAGGGAGCCCTGGTTGACAGATATAGACTGAAGATTCAGAGAGTCTTCTGACTGCATGGACAGACTCTGTGCTGGCTGGTTACAGTCAGTGTACCATGTATATATAAATAAAGGGGGAGTTGGCGACAGGGTACTGGCCTCTGTACAGATATTTCAGAGCCCCCAAGAAAACAAAAATTTGAAAGAAAGTAGAAGTCGCATGCTGTTGCTTCAAAGTGAAAACAGAAGGAAGAGAAACAAAGGAGTAGGTTGGTGGCAGTTGATGTTATCATCTAATATGTTTTGAAGGAGAGCCTGAGATCCAGTTGTATAAGGGAACAGGTGATGGTATATTAGTTAGGAGTTAATTGAGTTTGAATTGGTCACATAAATATAACAAGGTCATAATCAATAAGGTGAGTTTTAAATGAAGCTCTCACTTAAAAGTGTGAAATTTCAATTCTGTTTAATTGCTGTTTTTTTTGCTGAGTTGAGCCCTGTGTGATTTTCTTGCTTTGCCTGCACCCCCTCCCCTTGAAAAGCTAGAATTTACATTCACAGAGACACACACATGTACATGCATGTTTTCACTCTCCCTCCCTGCAGTTAGAATTTTCCAATGTGAGGTTTGCTTAAAGATGTGCCTTGAAGCCAGTATCTGCTCCTTTATATTCATTCTGAGCTTGGGAAAGTGACCTACTATCATTTCCCTTGACTCAGCAACACAGTGCCAACAAAGGTCCTGTATTTCACAAACACACACCAGTGCCAACACGGTTACACTCGCAGTAGTAAATGTAGTCAGTGAGGTTGAAGTGCCAGGTCAAACAAGATGTGTTGGCAAAAATTAAAGAGCAGGAATCTGCTGGACAGATGATCACCAGAGTAACATCGATCCCTCTGCATAGGAGTCATATTGGCAAGCAGTGTCATGCTTCATTTCAATGACAAATGAGACAAAAGTGCTGTGATCATACCTGATGTTTCACTTGCTCATTAGCTATGCTTATTGTTAGCACTTAAGCTGACAGTGCAATGCTTGGCTGAAATGATTTGGAGCCAAAAACATTGAGCCTGCAGTGCCATTGATGGAGCTTCCAGGTCGACTGACAAATGGTTGAGCTCTGTAATTGTCTCTCCGATGACTTAGAGCCTATGGAGACAGTTGCTTCTCAGCATTGTTGGTTAGGTGTTTCAAGGGTTCTGTAATGGGAAACATGATCAGTGTAGTTCGGCTGCCTGTTGATTTTGTTTTGGAACCATCAAAGTTCACAGCACAGGAGGAAGTCAGTTCTGTCACGTGTTTTGGTTTTCGGAGTGGACTCACCTAACAGCTAAGACTTCTCCCCAAATTCCTGCATCCTCCACTGCTTCTGTTGTCTACGCAATTTTCCCCTAAAAGATTTCAGCTTGAACTATTCCCTATGGCACTGCAATTCATTTTGCAGCAACTGAGAGAAATTTCTCATTACTTGACATCTAGTTACACCACAGCCAGTACTCTACTGCAGGAGCAAGAAAAGCTTCATCTTTAATTTTGTCTGGCAGCCCATCATGGTCTGCAGTCTGTTCTTAGTCACTTGGTGATTCAGGTTGCTTTTCTGAAAGATAGAATTGGAAGAGCTCCTTTTCTTAAATCCTCTTTTCCTACATCCACTCTGTTTGTGCTGAAATCCTGTCAATGTCAGAGATGGCTGACTTCTGGTTATTTAGATAACAGAAAGAATACTTCTTTCAGTCAGAAAGGAAGCAGTTTGACGTAATGGAAAAAAACTGCAATAATAAATATTGTCCATAAAATTCACCAATGGAACCCTGACAGTAATCACAATGAGAAAGGGAAAACAACAAAAGGAGGGATGCTAATTTCTTCAGAGCTGCCTAACCAAACACACTGCTGTTCAAAAATATTAAAAGCCCAATTCTAAGAGTCATAAATCATGCTTCAGAGTCCTTTAATTCCCTGAATTTTAATTTGAGAGATGTAACAAAGCTAGCACTGTATATGAATATCGGAAAATGTTGGCACATTACCTATGACCTATAGCTCAATCTCCCAACTTTTGCAGTGCTTGGAAGAAATCCGCTATCGTAAATACAAGTGGAAAGGAATTGCTTGTGTGTCTTGGGCTGAACTGCAGAAGTTCAAAGGCTACTTATAGCCCACTGATGTAAATTTTACCCACTAGAAAGTCCTTCATTTAATTACTTAAAGGAAGCTGATAAACATCACACATAGAAATGGAGACAAAATACATTTGAAAAGCACACTGCCAATGATTTCTGCAGTTGTAATGAATGCTAAATGGTGACTGGAAGATTTTCACTGTGACGTTCCTTTTAGGTTTCAGCTAATAATATAGACTGTAACATACATTAGCTTGCCTTTCTGCGACGGATCTTGATCATTCACCTTGATTTCTCAATATAATTTTCAGTTCTGCTATCATGCTTTGCAATGTAATCCAACCTTGATATTTGTTTCCTGCCTCTGGAGTTGCTTCTTCTCCATGCTAAATGTCAGCTCCACACATATATCGTTCACTGCCGAGACTGGAGTTGTCAACCAGTGTATTCTCTAAGATTTTAATTCATCTTCTGTGTTTCCTTGCAGCTTCATTGGCCACTCACTGGGCAACATCATCATTCGCTCAGTGCTGACACGGCCAAGGTTTCGATGCTACCTGAACAAGCTGCATACCTTCCTGTCACTTTCCGGGCCTCATCTGGGAACACTATATAACAATAGCACATTGGTTAGCACAGGTACGTTGAGGAGACTAGAATTTACTTTGGTAATGAAATAGAACACACAGTATGGATATTATACAATACTATGCAATTAAAAGTAGGGCCTTGTGTAGTGTTGTAGAACAGAGAGACCGAGGAGTTTGGGAACATAATTCTTTGAAGTTTGTATCACATGTAGACAGGGCAGTTAAGACAGTGTTTAGCATGTTTGATTTCATTGCCTAGACCTTTGAATACAGGAGTTGCGACGTAATGTTGTGGTTGTACTGGACATCGGTAAGGCCTCTTCTGGACTACTGAGCTCAGCTCTGGTCACCCTGCCATAGGAAGAATGTTATTAAACTAGAGAGGGTTCAGAAAAGATTTACAAGGATGTTGCTAGGATTGGAGGGTGTGAGTTATAAGGAGAAGTTGGATAGGTTGGGACCTTTTTCACTGAAATGTAGGAGGTCGGGAGGTGGCCTTATGCAGGTTTATAAAATCATGAGGGGTATAGATGGGGCAAATGGCAGGTTTCTTTCCCTTAGGGTGGGGGATTTCAATACTAGGGGTCATATTGTTGAGGTGAGAGAGGAAAGATTTAAAAAAATACGAGGGGTAATTTCTTTCACATGGAGAGTGGTTTGTGTGTGGAATGAACTTCCAGAGGAAATGGGGCATGCAGGTACGATTACAAAATATTAAACACATTTGGATAAGTACATGATTAAAATATGTTTGGACGGATATATGCCAAAAGCAGACAAGTGAAACTAGTTTAGTTTGAAATCACTGTCAGCACTGATTGGTTACACCAGAGGGTCTGTTTCCATGATATAACTAATGACTCATGGCAGAAATCTAACTACAGTGGTGTACAGTTTAAAGGATGGTATCGACTGGTTTTACAAGAAAATCTAATGTGATTCTTTTCCTGATGGGTAACCAACCTTAAATGTATGCTGAGGATGCTCTCATTAACCTTCCCTTGCCACTAATTCACTGCCAGACAGCTGACTGGATAAGTCAAAATTTCTTCCAACAGAAACCATTTAGCTTCTCCTACACATCAAATTCTGCATATCCTCCGAAAAGCTCAAGCAAAACCAAACCATATAAATCCTTCAGCCTCCTGCTTAACTCAAAGCACAGGTCAAATACTGCACTGTATGCATGCCAAGGCCACTTAGCATCCATCACTGTCTGTCAACTCCCTACCTTCACTCCCACTGCAGCTGAAGTCATAATCCTTGCTTTTGTCGACTCTTTCCAGTCTCACATCCAAATGTAAAGTCCAACTTTTAAAAATCTCGTTTGCATTTATCTCTTCTGTCCCACACTAAGTGCCGCTTGCCAAATAACCCTTTGACATTGACCTACAGGGGCTTCTTATTAATACTAAAATAAAAAGATATTAAAATTTAAATCCTCGTTCACATTACCTCTAAAGCAGAAAAAGGTTTGAAGCACATTACCTGTAGGATTCTATGAATGATCAGTAGATATCTTGACTTTTTTTACTTTTGCAAAATTATTCCATTCAACTTGTATAAATTGCTGTGATGTGTTTTGAACTTTGAATTAATGGGATGTTGGCCCGTGAAGTAATTATCCAAGGTAAACCTTGAATACCACATATTTGGGGGACTGGAAGATAAACAAATGCAACCACAGTATAGGGGGCACCTTCATAGTCAAGAATGGGAAGAACTCTTGGCTCCACTCAGTCACTTTACCATCTCATGAATTATTCGTGTATGACTACCAAGCTATTCAGGACAAACAATCTCACTAAGCAGTCCTAATTATACTTACAAAAAATTTCAGTTCGCTCTAACATTCTCTCTGATGTTTCAAGTGTATACTTCTAGTAAATTCAAGTCTCTTCGGAAAAGATTTTTGAAATTCTATTTTTTTCTGCCTGAAAATAGAGACTTGTCTTTTCTATTTAGTTGAAAACAAATGCTTGCTGATGAAAGGCACTAGAGGCAATGACAGATTGCCGAACGTATAGCTGTAGTTTAGTTGTGATCTTAGACAACAGCTGTTCCCGTAGTTTTATAATAAGACGTTATGCTCAATTCAAATCTACTCAGATGCTAATCAGATCTAAACAAATCTTTATCAAGGCTCAATTTGCTCACAGAGAGATTTAAGAGTCAAATCAGCATTAATACACGGTCCTGTCCCCTTTGGGATTTGCAGAGTAATCCAGCTCAGATAGATGAAAGCAATCTGTTTCCGTGTTTAAGTATGTCGACATCAGTCTCTATCTGCATTATTCATGATATGGATATTTTTCACTCTCTCAATATTTCTTGCTTGCTGCCTCTTTTGTGTTCAATTTCATTTCTTTTGCTCTCACTCTCAGCATTTCTCCTAAAAGGCTGCTACATGAGACGAATTTGGCTGTGTCACTGAATTGCCAGTGATGAGATTCACAGCACCCCATCTGCTGACAATTCCACATTAATTGGCAAACTCATTCAGATCGCATCGAGTGCAGGGGAATTGTAATGTCACACTGAGGTAGCAGCAAGAGTTGAGCTCATTTCCCGCTGCATTTCTAAGCCAAGACAACCACGGAAGTATATGTTACAACACATTTCAAATACTGAATGGTGAAAGAACTGACTTTAATTGTAGTGGAAACCCTATTACCTGTCATAGCAATTGAAAGCTGTCAAAAAACTGCATTGTCAGGTTTGGAACTGGACAAATGATGAATTTGAGCTCCCGCTGCTTTAAGGAAGAAAAGGGAGCTTAAAAAATAGCTGTGGCTGTGGTAACACAGTGGCAATGCACCTAGCTCTGATTCTTTGTAAAACCAAAGAGCAATGATAGTTTTCTGGCATGACTGCGACTAGATTTCAATTCCAGATTTATTAATTGCATTTAAATACCATTATCTTCTGCTTTACAATTGAACTCATATCCTGGGACCATTAGGCTTGATCCTCATGGGTTACTTGTACACTGACATTACAATGACACCAATGTTCTGGCCAAACACCTCGCAAAGAGGGTCAGGAACCTTATTGCTCACTTAAGATAGTTTTATAATTTGCTTGTTCCATCACCAGCCCCATCTGTTCAGTGGACTGCATACAGAAACTCTAAACAACTTGACTGAACATCTAGGAACTTAATCAAGAACTGCTGACAATACAAAGTGTAACTTCTCAAACTGCAATCAGAGAATTCCAAGAAAACTTCACTTTTTGTTCCTATTGAGTCAGGGGATATGGGAGTTGCCGGCTGGATAGTATTTATTCCTGTCCCTAGTTCCCCTTGAAAAGATCGTGGTGAGCTTCCTTCTTGAACACTTTTCAAATACCATTTGTTATTCACCTTTTATATTGTTTCTTCTAAATTTTGTCTTGCCCTTCAGTATGGTGTGGTGGCTTTCATTGGCAGGGGGACTGAGCCGCAAGGTTATGCTGCAGCTCTATAAAACACTGGTTTGATCACACTTGAATTATTATGTTCAGTTCTGGTCACCTCATTACAGGAAGGATGTGGAAACTTTAGAGAGGGCGCAGAGGAGATTTACCAAGATGCTGCCTGGGCTGAAGGGCAGATCTTATGAAGAAAGGTTGAAGGAGCTTGGGCTTTTCTCTTTGGAGCGAAGATGGGTGAGAGGTGACTTGATTGAGGTGTACAATATGATGAAAGGCTTTGATATAGTGGATACTCAAAGACTTTTTCCCAGGGCAGAAGTGACCATTATGAGGGGACATAATTTTAAGGTGATTGAAGGAAGGTATAGGGGAGATGTCAGAAGTAGGTTCTTTACACAGAGAGTGTTGCGTGTGTGGAATGTGCTGCCAGCAGTGGTAGTGGAGTCAGATACTTTAGAGACATCTAAGTGACTCTTGGATAGGCACATGGATGATAGTAAAGTGTAGGGTATGCAGGGTAGGTTGATCTTAGTAGGATAATAAGTCGGCACAACATCCTGGCCAAAGAACCTGTACTGTGCTGTACTGTTCTATGTTCTATGTTCACAACAAAACATGTCAACTTGGGAGAAGGTAGAGGGTGACTGCATCTTCTTTAATTCTAGCCTCCAAACCCTTCCGTTGATTTCTTTATTCTGTTTTTTTTGGTTCAACACTGGGCATTGTTGCTCTGAACATTATTTCCTCCAAAGCTACAAACACAATGCCTGATGTCCTTTTCAATAGCAGTTGCCCTGCCTCTACTGCCTCATTCCTTCCCAGAAACACAATGCAAGGCCTGAGCTAAGTGGGTGCATTTGTTGCTAATTGCTGAGTCTCAAACATATGGGGGCCCATCTATTAGCTGAGTAGGCTGTCAATCTGGACATTGAGGGTAGCCAACCTAATGCATGCTTGATAGGTTAGACAGCCAATGCTTTGTTTCTCTGAGCAGTCATGTTCATTGGCTATGTAGGAGGCAGCTAGATACTCAGGCCCTTCCTCCTCACTGACATTGTGCATTGCTCATTTTGGTCATTGTTGGGTTTTTCACTTTTCGTCAGATGGACTAGAGGCTGTTAGAACATGAGTTAAGATGAAGCCCGCATTTGTGCTAATTGGGGGTAGAAGTCACCCCCTTCAGCCCGCTCTGCTGATCAGTGAAACGATGGCTAATTTGGTTGTAAGCTGAAATCTGCAATCCTGCCTTCCTGATAACTTTTCATGCCACTGCTTAACAATAATCTATCCACTTCAGCAGTATAAATATTTAAGGACTCTAACCCCCACATCTTTTCAGGAAAAGAGTTCCAAAAACTCTCAACAATTTGAGAGAAAAGAAAAATTGCCCTATCACTGCTGCAAATGAGATGCCATGTGGCTAGGTCATACAGTGCTAGATAAGGATGGTGCCAGATAAGCAGGGCTGGGTGCCAGGGCTCAAGGGGGACAGGTATGTGATGGAGTGTTTAGAACAAGCCAGAGTGAAGGGTGAGCAAAAAGAGGCTGTCCTTGAATCTGTTTATACGTGTATTCAAACTTTTATATTTTCTGCTTGACATTAAACACATTTACAATGTGTTTAAGAGGATGTGCTTGCTTTCTCCTGCACTCCATGGCACCAGTCAGAATGTAAGTATGGGGTGTTAAGGTTCCAGGGGAGTTTGGATTTCAGGTTTGGCAGCAGGAAAAGGATGTCAGGACCCCAGGTGATGTTGGGGCAGGGTCCATGGATTTAAAAGATCTGGGGAGAATGGAGTTGCATGTGAATGTGGTAATTTGTGAGATCACTTAGGTAGTTATTCTAGAAATAGACGAGATTTTTCATTGTCCCACGTAACACTTTATTTAACTGCAGCAGAAGCCTCTGGATTCTCTGAGGGTTTCAAGCAATTCACCAAATACCCAATGAATGTTCAGTTTCCTAGCCAATACCCTTGGAGTCCATTATATCAAGGATTCCACAGGGTCCCAATGTGTTAATCGTCTTTGCTACAAAACTGACTCTCCAACCAACAGAACAAAACTATGCCATTACTTCTCCCTATATGCTTAACATTACCATGTGCATACTGTTACAAGGTCTGTATTCTGTTCCCAAAAGTGGCTTCTTGCTTTTATGTTCTCTCACTTCTGCCAAGCTGTTTCCACATCATGCTTTCCTGAATTTAGTTCACCCACACTGTTGTACAAATGCACTAATTAACTAACAGATATACTCCTTTGCCTTTTCCTAATTTCCAGTCACTCCTACATGTCCTGTACTGTTCCAGATTCGGGTCTTAATCCATGCTATTCTGCAGTCATGTCTCTGTACTTACTACCAATTGTACTCATTCATTTCTAACTGCAGTTCATCTGTTTTATTTCTAACACTACGTGCAATCAGAGAATCTTTAGTTTGATCCTTTTTTGTTTTCTTTGTAAGTTGTAGTCCTACCTGTTAGTTGACTCTTAAATTTGCCATCTCTATGACTCCCTGCCACAGCTTGTTTATTATTTTGTTTGGCCGTGACTCTACTCTTTAATTTACCATAACTTCCCAAGTTTGATTCCTTGCCCCTAACAATTTAGTTTAAAAACATTCCTACTTGCCTCATTATATACTTGGCAACAACATCATCCACATTATGGTTCAGCTGGAGATTGGCCCATCAGTGCAAATTCCACTTTCCCCAATACTGATGCCAGTGAAACTGACCTCACACACATACACAGGAGTCTTTAACTCTCTGTTTTGTTTCTCCACTATACTTTTCCCCTTCCTGGCTTCTCCATAGTCACTGTGGCCCTGGTTTTCTATGTACATGCATCAGAGTGTATGACAGAATGGCTGGGTACCTGTCAGAGTGAGTGAATGGGACACTTGTATGTGGGGACACACACACTTGGAACAGAAGTTATGAAGTTTGACCTGCAGATAGACTTGAGGTCTTAGTGTTCCTACGTGTAGACTTTAAGATCCAGGTTCAATTTCAGGACACGGTACCAGTGGAAGTGTGTCATTGCCGGGTGATTAAAAATGTAGAGGCTTTTATGGCACGGTAGTAATGTCTCTGCATATGGACCAGAAGGATTACGTTCAAATAACTGTCATGGAGGTGCATAATAACATATCTGAACAAGTTGATTGAAGCAGCTTGACCCTACTCTGACAATGGTCACTGATTCTGGAGACCTGACAGATGCAAGGGGGATATTGACTGCAAAGAGTAGTGGCAGAATGAGAGGCAGAAACCGAGAAGCACCAAAACTTTAAATTTGTTTTCCTGGATATGCCTCAAACAATAACTGCTTTAGCCATCTCCCCACATTCTGTGTGCTTTGAATATCAAGTTGGGCATCACTTAATCGTGACTTGACTTAACTTGTACGCTCTCCTACCTTTGTCATTTTGTAAACTGACGGGGCTGCTTGGTTGGTGGTTGTTGATAATTCGTTGTGTCCTTTTACCAATTTAGGTCTTTGGCTCATGCAGAAGCTGAAAAAGTCTAGCTCACTGTTGCAGCTAACGTTCAAGGACCAGGCTGACCCTCGCAAGACTTTTCTGTATAAACTCAGTGAAAAACCAGGTAGGTGCTGTGTAAATTATGTCGTCTTCAGCAATTGGGTATTTATTCCATTGAAGTGCCTGCTGATGTTTCTATTTTCCTGCGCCCAATCTCTTCCTGTTTTCTTGCTGCTCTGAAAAAAAATGACTAAAGCTGAGGCACAGATGAGCAACTTTCCACACCTCACACAAATGCATACTTAAAACTTGACCTTTGTTGCTGCTGGGAAAAATGTCAACCAAAGCGAACACCGCAACCAAGCCTGTCTTCATCTGATATCCACTGTTATGTGTTGAGTAGGAATCTGCAACAGTTCTAGCGCTTATCTACGCATTTTTTCTTTTTCAAATGTCTATTAGTTTTACATTCCCAATGATATTAAAATTACATCTTCTGCTTTCCGCCTCGCAGAAAAATCTTAGTTCAAGTCTAATGATTCATTTTGATTGTAGTAAATAGCCAGCTGAAATCCATTTCAGATTCTGCTATGTATTCATTGTATCGATTGACAGAAAATATGGACTGCTGAACAGAATTACACAGGCTAAACCCATTATTCTTTTTTTCTACTTAAATAATGCACAAAAATAAATCCATTAGATTTAGATCGCACACACATCAAAAGCTCAATTTGCGTGGATTTTATTTCCTTTTGAAAGCTGTATAAACAGAAATAGTTAATCAAGTAATTCTTCATAGAAAGCTTTCAGTTCTTCTTTTAAAGAGTGTATAATGCTGGCTAGTGATTTCTGAACCGTGACAAAGAGTTAAAAACCCTGAGGCACAGTCGATTTGTTTCAAACCCTTTGTTGCTTTGAAACCTAGACTGTCAATCAGTCATGATCAAAGTTGCAATATAGTTTGACATGATACAGCAGAGGTTAGACCACACTATCATGAAGAAAAGTCAGTGGAATGCGAATGGAAAGTTAAACATGCACTGTCTGGAATCTTAATTGGTACAACATTTCAGTGAGTAGCCAAAAAGTAGTGGAACTGCTGACAAACTCCATTTGAGACTTAACTTGGAATATGTTTAAATACACAACTCAACTCACTATATATCTATAATTCATTATTACTCATCTATTATTACTCACAGTATTATCTATTATTCTGTGATCCTCCCTGATATCTGCTAATGTGTACATAATCACACACATTTGTTAATTTTCCAGAGAGGTTTAAATCATTTTGGGTAAAATATTAGTGCCTTACATGCAGGCTTGAGAGGGGAGACTGATGAGATGAGGCAAGAGGGAGTGAGCGGGGAATAGTAAAATGTCTTGGGAACACCCCCAGTCTGGCTTCCCATCCACCCCAACCTCCACATAGTGTCAGTCAAATGGGTGGCTCTTTTTGCATGACCTACCTGCTTTTGCCCAGATTGACGCTCTTAAATGATCCTTCCATCCATCATACATTCAGAATCAGGTCTGTTCACTGCTCTTTGCACAATGTTCAGCGGCATTTCTGACTTCTCAGATACTGAAGCAGTCCATGGTCAAATGCAGCAAGGTAATAGATAATATCAAGGCTTGAGCTGACAAGTGCTAATAGCATTCACACTGCATAAGTATCATACCATGATTATCTCCAACAAGGGTGAATCTAACCACCTGACATTCAAAGGAATTACATTTTTTGAAGTCTCTACTGTCAACATCCAGTGCCTTATTAATGACCAGAAACTGAACTGGGCTGGCAATGGGAATACTGCGTTTATAAGAGTAGGCCAGAGGCTAGAAATCACTTGTGAATAACTCATCCCACGACAATTTAAAGCCTGTCCATTATTTACAAGAAACAAGTCAGGAGCACAATGAGTGTAGCTCCAACATCACTCGGGAAGCTTGATAGTATCCAAAACAAAGCAGCTCAGTCAGCAAAAGCCAACAGTATAGGATCAGTGAAATTTACAATGGGAATTGAAACCAGTAGGTGTTACTGATTTCAGGACCAGTATCATTAGTAGTTGCGGAAGCGTTATTGCTTTGAGAGCCATACTGGTCAAGGTGACTGTTGTAATTGCAGCATTCTGGAAATGTGCATTATAGCCAACATTCCCTCAAATTTCTTTTTCTTCTGTGTGGACCACTGACGTCCAGGTGGCAGTGACTTCTGAAATCAGAAGTTAGTGTGATCCATGTCACACGCTGATTGCTGTGCGCAGAATATTGGAGAAATTGCACTTAGAGCCACGCAGTTTAGAAGGACCACTGACTATGGCACCAGTCTACGTGCAGTAAGTGTCACTGTCTGTCAGGCCATACAGAGATGCTGCCCAGACAGTTTCTTTGTGTTTTTTTGCAGGGTCTAACGAACTGTCTACATGAATGGGACTTTGTGCTGCGCAGGGTGTATATGATAACCTCAACTGCAGAACATTTTTAAGAATTTGGAAGAAATTGCATTGAGAATGCCAATAAAAGTGCACAACCAGTATAAAAAAGGACAGCTCACAATGCCTAAGCCACCTAAATAAACCACCTCTCACCCGGAAATAAATGTTACTTGTTTTCTTTGGGCCTTGTCAACTCCATTATTTGAATTATAACTGCAGATCCAGGCTTGCTCCTGGTATTCCACTGCACCTTTCAAGTGTAGCTGATAACCAAGGCAAGCTGCAGCTGGGGAGAATAAGAGGGAACAGTTAATAATGCCTGCGAGCACAACAAAGACAACAGCAGGATGTGAAGAGCTGAGACTTTGATCAAAGATGCTGTAAAATGGCATCAAGGGTATGTAGGTGAATGCACAATTAAAATCAGTGACTGTTTGCAATAAAGCTTACCTTTAGCAGCTCTCAGATAACAAGAGAAAGTACAGCTTTGGTTCAGGGTGATTGTCCGTGTTGATGAAATGGGTGCACACTGTGCCATTGATAGATCTGTCACAGAGTATATCTGCGTCCTACACATTCCTAGCAGCCAGGGTCACGACAAATGTCAAGTTTGTATTGGATCCAAGAACACTTTCCCTTTGACGCTCTGTAATCTCCTCGGCATCCTGCATTTGCACCTGTTCAGTGCCACCACGTCTACAAACATTCACTCCCTCCACCATAGACACACAGTGGCAACAGTGTGTACCATCGACAAGATGTCCAGCAGAAATTCCCAAAATCTATTTTCCATGCCTCCTCCTACAGGCCCACATCCTCTGAATGGATAACAAAAAAGTTAGCCAAAGCAGGAGGGGAGACAAATAATAACAAAAGACAGCATCAGTTTTCACATGTGTGATGGTTACACCTAGCTATACTTGACCACAGTCTCTCGCCCTCCTCCCATGTCCCTAAATGATCAGATTGCTTGTCTGATAACTAGATTTGGATGAAGTTCTTCCAATTAAGAAATTGGAATATTGTCTTCAGTTCCTAGTACAATTCCATGTCCTTGTTACTGACTCCAACTTTTTAACTTGTAGCTATCTTAGATTGAACTAGGCTTTTCACAGACTTTGTTGACCCTGAATTGCAATTTGAATCCTATACACAAACCATCAATAAGAGTTTTTATTTTGCCCACTGAAACAATGCGAAGATCTTTTGTTACCTCTAAGCCTGACCATACCAATGCACTTCATACTGGCCTCATACTTGTCCAATCGAGGCAGAGAGACTTCGCTGACGTGTATTCTGGAAGAAATCGGTGCAGTCGCCATGACTGGTGAGCAGAGTGAGGAAGAACACCCCCCACCCCCACCCCGGCCCGGTGATAAGCAAGAGGAAACAAATCCAATAAAGGATGGCAAAGAGACTTTGCTGAGAAGCATTCTGGGAGAAGTCAGTGCAGTCACCATGACTGATCAGCGGAAGAGAAACTTTTTTTTGTGTGGTGCTGTAATTGTGTAGTGGTTAGTACTCTATGTTGTGATGACTGCAACCTTGCTTCAAATCCATGTCACAGCAGCAACTATTCTTCCTGTTCAGATGGCACAGTGGTTCAGTGGTTAGTACTGTTGCCTCACAGTGCCAGGGACACTGGTTCGATTCCACCCTCGGGTGACTGTCTCTGTCGAGTTTGCACATTCTCCCTGTGTCTGCGTGGGTTTTCTACTGCAATCCAATTGCTAAATTGCCCATAGTGTTCTGTGATGTGTAGGCTAGGTGGGTTAGCCATGGGAAACGTAGGGTTACAGGGATAAGGTAAGGTTAGGTCAGTGTGAGATGTTCTTCAGAGAGTCAGTGTGGACTTGTTGGGCCGAATGGCCTGTTTTCACAGGGTAGGGATTCTATTCTATTCTGAATTTGAGGTCATTCAAAATTCCGCAATCAGCTGTCTATCTTGCCTCATGTCCGATTCACCCATCCCTCACTGACCCATTATGGCTCCAGTTAAGCAGCACTTCTATTTTAAAATTCTGATCCTTGCTTTCAAATCTCACTGTTACGTCAACTCTCCCTATCTCTTTCTGCCCCACAACTTCTGAGATATTTGTTCTTCTCTAATTCTGTCCTATTGAGCAATGCTGGTTTTAATTGCCACGATATGTCTGGCTATGCTTTCAGCTGCCAAAACCCAGAACTCTACTGTTCCTTCATTATTCTAGTTACTTCTTAAGGGCTCTTCATTTCAGCCCAGGTATTTGTGAATGTGACTTTCTGGGAATTTTTCTTGTATAGTGTACTTATAGAACATAGAACAGTACAGCACAGAATAGGTCCTTCAGTCCACGATGTTGTGCTGACCTGTTACCCTACTAAGATCATTCTACTTATGAGGCACATTAGGATGGTTCTTTATGTCAAAGATGCTGTATAAACACAAGCCATTTGTGTTGTTGTTGTGGAGGTGTTCATCTTGTTGATGAACCAAATATGTGTCAGAAATTTCAGGTGAAATACTACCCAAGATCTTTTGCTAGTGCGGAGAACAGAGCTGGTGACCAGGACACTTCCTAAAGTATATCGAGGGAGGTTTTGGCTCAATCCAGTATTGAAGCATTCTTGAGAGTAACCCTGAAAAAAAGTATTGTTTGGTAGTGTGCTCTTGGACAAAAAACTCGCAAAATGAAATTGCTGCCCAAATTACTATTAAGAACATAAGTCACCATGAAAAATGTGCAATATTTATGTGATTTAAAGGGATCAATGTTGCTGGCAGCTGTGTTTATTAATGAGCATATGCACCAATATTAAGTAGTTTCTTACAAAGTACCAACATCTGTCAAAAACACTGAAACAGATGTTCCTGCAAGTCATAGTGCCCCTGTAAATGTTATGATGACGGTTTTATTAACTGCTGTTCGGCAAGAAGTAATGTAATCTACAAGACAAAACTCATTACTGCTGATAACAAAGTCACAAAGAGTTCTATTCGGAAATATGGGATGTGAAATCATCTGAAGTTGTGTCATTGAATCTCAGAACAGCCTTCGAGTTTCTGTGATATACGTATGGTGCAGGCGAAGAAGTAATCTCAATTTTCTCAGAGCTCCTGGCTATTTGATCTCAACGTTTGCTTATTGATTTGTACCCTGCCAGATGAATAAGGACCAGCGGAGGACTTCTCGAATAAAATTTACCAATGTTCATCGTGTCAAGATAAAAGTTAAGGCATACAGACATAAATCCACAGAAGGCCTCCATTATCACTTTTCTCTGAAACACCTCAAATAATATTCCTAATAATTGTTTACTTAGAAGCTGTTATATCAGCTTGCTGATCCAGCTGCCAATTTGTATGTTGCGAAATTCCCTAACCAGTAGTGAGGTGAAGAGCTACTTTAACGATGTTGATAAAAAGTGAAAACTGGACCACATTGCAGCATTCTAGCTATCGTGACAGCATTTAAATTAAAGTGGTTGTCCAGGAAGTTTTTGTGTCCCAACTCCATTGTGGGTCAGGGAAGAAAAGAAAGAAGAATAGCTAGGATATTTTTCAGTTAAAAGCAATATGATTAAATTTTTTTTATAGAGTTGTGATTTTAAATGAGGCAAAAATCAAGAAGAAATTAATGAGTGATACAGACGATGCTATTTAGCAGTTCTTTTGTGCTAAAAGTGAGTATTTTACAATTAAATGGTAAGATTTCCATGAGTCAGATGTTCTTGATCGTGATCCGCTTGTTCACTCTGTTTCTCCACAACAACTATGCTGTTTCCGCATATCAGTAAACATTAAAGCAGAAAAGTATAAAGATTTCTGAACACAATTAATTTCAGGCTTTCCTGCCCCACAGTTAAACAATTCTATGATGTTCATCGCAAAAGCGCAAAACAAGAATGAATATTTGCACAAGGTTCCTGAAGACTGTAGGCACTTAAATTGACACTTTGTGTCAATAATGCTGGTCTCAATGTCTGTACACCAACTGAAAATATTTTGCTTTATGTAGCTTACTCAGTTTGGAACATTAATGCCATTCAGAGAAATAATTTGAACGCTGAAACCAATTTAATAGTGTATTTCCTGTTATTTCCATTGACTAATGTGGGTGCTAAGTGAAAAAGATTTTGGACCGATTGAAATCCATTGCCAGCATCTGCAGGGCATAGCAAAAAGCTGATCATTATTAGGTAAATAGAGTGGCACTAAACATTATGAAGATAATAAAAGAGACTCTCTGATGAAGGGTCTAGGCCCGAAACATCAGCTTTTGTGCTCCTGAGATGCTGCTTGGCCTGCTGTGTTCATCCAGCTTCACACTTTAATATCTTGGATTCTCCAGCATCTGCAGTTCCCATTATCTCTAAACATTATGGAGGCCTTTCTAAGAGGCTTTAAAGGTGATAATGGAAAGTCAAGGTATTGCACTCGCCTAGCGAAATATAAATGCCTAGGGATGCCAGTTTCAATGGCTGTACATGCAAAGCTAATGATTGGTGCAACAAATTGGAAAGTGCTCCAATTAAAATTGCTCAATTCAAAGAGCACTGATGTCAGAAGTCCCAAAAATATGAAGAAAATATAATCTCTCCATATGGCCAAATGCACACTGTCCCAAACAATAGGGAGCTAAATGTCGCATTCGGTAAATAGTTACTATTTCCAACTGATTCATGACAGAAATAGAGACTGCGACTCAGTCAGCTATGTACTGACACAAATGCAAAGATACACAAATGGAGATAACTATCGTTACAGAAGTCGTGATGTGCATTCTGTTTGCATTGCTTGCAGTCATTTCGGTTTTATTTGAAGAAAAATGTTACCGTTCATGAACCAGTCAAAGCATTCATTCATTCCAGTGGATACATAAATTATTTTTTATATCTTCATTCCTAGTTTGCTTCAGTCCTTTTCGGAAAGCTCTGTCATGATTGGAACAGCCCCCGAGGCAGCAGCCAACCATAAATACATCACTCCAGTCAACTTCTTTTTATGTGTGAGCAATGATTGTATCTATCTGAGGAGGGTATTTTTTCCTCCCCCTGTCATTCTTTCATGGATTTTGGGCGTCACTACCAAAGCCAGCATTTGTTACCATCCCCAATTCCCCTTGAATTGAGTGCCTTGCTGGGCCATTTCAATGTGCAGTTAAGAGTCGGCCACATTTCTGTGGTTCTCGAGTCACATGATGGCCAGACCAGATAAGGATGGCAGCTTCCTCCCGTTGAAGGACATTAGTGAAACAACAATTGGTGAGAGACTCAGTGCTGGTAACCATGAAACTAACTTTCAATTCCATTTTCATTGATTGAATTTAAATGCTACCATGGAGGGAGGGGGCTTATACTTCTGATCCTAGAGTGTTAGCTCTGGTTTACCAGTCCAGCAACGTGGCCATCATGCCACTGTCTCCCCTAGATATAGGGGATACCCTACTGATTCTCATCATATAACATCCAGTACATTTGCTGTCCAAGCAGAGCCGTTGGTTGGTGATCAGGTCAAGGACACCAAACTAATCATTACTCTTGACCTTGTTAAAGTCCTGTAAAGTATTTTTATTTTTTCATGGGATATGAGCGCCACTGACAAGGAGAGCATTTGTAACTCATCTCTCGTTGCCATTGAGAAGTTGGAAATGAGCTCGCTTCCTGAATCACTACAGTGAACCTACATTGTTGTTTGAAGAGAATTCCAGTATTTTGAGCCAACAACAGAGAGGGAATGGTGATAGTCTCAACTCAGGATGGTGTGTACCTCACATGAAATCTTGAAATTGGTGGTGTTTCTATGTGCCTGTTTTCATTACTTTTCAAGATGATAGAGGTTGTAAACTTGAAAGATGTGGCCCAAGGAATCTTGGTGGGTCATTTCTGTGCATGTTACATATTCCGCTATGCATCAGTGGTGTAGGGGGTAGTCTCGAATGTTGCTTCATTCTTGCATATGTTGAGTTTCTTTGACGTTGATCAAGACCTGTCTAAGCAGCTCAGTGCATTGTAATGATTAAACTGCAAGCATTCCTGGTCTGTGTGGTTCAATACCGAGTGAGAACTTCAGTTATTGCAATTATCCGTTGGAATAACCAGGAGACATTTTATCCATCAATTGTAATGGATCAGATGGATGTAGCACATTATGATTGACGGCCAGCAAAATGAACTAAGGTTCTTTATCCTGATCATTTGTGGTACATACAAGTCAACTAAGTGGATGAAAACACCCAGCTTTCAATTTGCATTCTGCTAAGTTCACAGGTCCTGCTGACTCACTGAGAATCCAGAATTTTGTTGCTTCTCACAATCTGGGTTTCATGAGACTTTTGTTTCAGCTCATTGTAGCTTTAGACATAGATATGGGAATTAGTCATCGTCATCCTTCTCAGCACCAGGAGACCCAGCAAGACTGACAAAAAAATAAGCGAAATAAGAACTTCTAGTAATCGGAACCGAAACACTTTATTTGGGTCAAATTTTCTAATTGTAACTTGTTATTTTGATATAGGTCTGCAGTACTTCAAGAATGTCATGCTGGTGGCATCAACACAGGATCGATATGTTCCTTTTCATTCTGCCCGGATTGAAATGTGTAAGACAGCACTAAAAGATAGACAGACTGGTAAATATCATCTTTATGACTTGTCTTGTTACTTCCTTTATTTAAGCGCCTTTAAGTTGAAAATATGTCACCTCGACAAAAATATATACCTCACTGTTTTTGCCATGGCACCGGCTGAACCATTCAGAATCAACATGACAGCCAATCAGCACCCTTTTCTCCTATATTATTAATTGGGAAAGGCATTTGAAATTTGGCATCTTTGCAAGTGTCCTGATGAGTGCAGGTTGAAAACCTTCAGCGACATGTCACAATTTTCAGCAAAATTCGAGTTCTGTAATCACAGGTAAACATATGTCTTTGAAATATCCATTCCCCTTGTGAATATCATAAATTTCTTGTTCTTCTTCTAATGTTTATTTTTCCTGCTGGAACAGGTTCTGTCTACACTGAAATGATCAACAATCTCCTTCGGCCAGTGACAGAGACTGAGGACTGCACTTTGATACGCTATGACATTTTCCACGCACTGCCAAACACCGCCAACGCACTAATTGGACGAGCTGCACACATTGCCGTCCTTGACTCTGAACTGTTCCTGGAAAAGTTTTTGCTGGTGGCAGGTTTAAACTACTTCAAGTAGCACCCCATGTTTCTCCTCCTCACTTGCAAAACTCTAAAATGTTCCAGCATTTCCAGGTGCTTTCTTATAGGAAAGCACTAACTGACTTGGTCTTGATTCTTGATTACAAACGTCCGTATATTAACCATGTGAAAAACATGATTGTATTGTAAATAGTACTAAAAATAATTTACATTTCAGATTAAATCTATCTAAAAAATACTTTCCTGCCTTAAAATACACACAGAAATTCAGCAAAGGCTTTCTATGAGAAGCAACTTGAGTAGGAGATTCTGATTTATCTTTTATTTATTGTTTAGCTGTCATGTGTCAATCTGCACGTGTTAAAAGATGGATATTGGTTGTTTCCTCTGGAACAAACATGGCACTGCATTGGCTTCTCAGACAAAACTCATGATTTTGAGTAAAGCCAAAATGCAATGAATGTCACCAGATAATTTGCATGCCTGCACCTGTGCCAGTTTAATCCCAGGTGCCCCCAACAGCAGCCCATTTTCCTTTTATGAGAACTATTCCTTGCAATGATGAGGGACCTGTATAACAATGAGTGAAGAAGAATAATCATACATGGGCGGCATTATTGTGGGTTTAGGTGATATCAATTAACGTGCAAATGGTTCCTGACGCCCAACTGTGAGTTTGGAAAATTAATCACTCCCTTGTGCCTGCTGTTTCTTCTATTAGTTAGTGTGAAGGGCACCCCAGGACTTTTCGTTAATTTTTCATTAACGTATGGATTAATTTTATTCATAGCTCAGCAAATGCAAAGACTAATTGCTTTGTGAGTCTACCTTGGCCCTGTCGAGTGATTCATGATTAAAGTAAATACCAAATTATTGATGTGTTGATCATTCTGAGGAACATCAATACTGGGGAATGGACTATTATTTTACTATGTTCACTAGGGTGAAGCACTCACAGAAAAGGTGTAGCATGGTTCAAGTTCATCATAAACTCAAAGCCTTAGTTTTGTGGAAGGTAAGGAAAGGAAGTTGATTTGGGTATAGAGGCGGGCCACACTTTACGAACATCTGATCTACATCAAATGCTCAAGAAAGCGTATGAACAAGATCCCATATTAATTTTAAGGATCTGACATGCAAACATTATACTTACGAACGGCCGTTCTACTTTGTAGTGTATTGTGTTCCAGTTTGCGTACAAATCCACTTAAGACTGAACTCAAGAATGGAATGTTTGTCCTATTGAAAGGGGACAATTGTTGAGCTACAAAGACAGACAAGGAGCTAGTGGCACAGTGATCATATCACTGCACTAGTAATCCAGCAGTCCAGTCTGGGGCACAGGTTCAAATCCGAGTCTAACTCCTGCTGGAATTTAAATCCAAATATTCAGTCTGGAAGAAAAAGGTGGTCTCAGTCATGGTGGCCATGACAGTTATCACGTGTTGTTAAAAACTGATCTGGTTCACAAATGTTCTTCAACAAAGGAAGTCTGTCATCCTTGCCTGTCCTGGCTGCCTTGTGGCAATGCGTTTGACACTTGCCTTCACTCTGATAAGGCCTAACAAGCCACTCTGTTCAATGAAACTTAGCACTGGAGAACATATTCAACAGAAGAATAGAGAAAACAAAGAGAGCACGGATCAAATAGTCATTCGTTCAGAGAGCCTGCACAGACAGACTCAGCTGGGCACCAGTCTATGTCAGTTCACAATTTGTTAAAGAGTCAGATCACCAAAATGCTCTGGCTTGAGGGAGAAAGCAAGTACCTGATGGAATAAACATGAACAGTTTGTGTCTGAAATGGTTTAATTGGCAGAATGGAATGTTTTGATCTTTAAACTTTAATTTCTTACTATGGCTCATGCTGTAGCTGTATTGAGAGTAGCTAGACGAAGGTTGTGACTTTGTATAAAAGCTTCAATAAGGGGGTTTCATAGTTAATGTATGCTGACTTCCATGGAATTAAAATTGGGATAGGATATGAAATGGGCTGCTGACTCATTATCATCCATTTTATACTGCCGTACATAGTCAAGATCGACCCACTTAATGCTGAGATTGTTGGAAAAAAATAGTAATTCCATTCCCAAAGCATTGATGTGAAAAAAATAATTTCTACCAAACAACAATTTAATTTAAAATCATTACATCCAATCAGACAACTTTAAGGGAGAGAAAACAATCGTAATCACATTTGGTTAACTCTTCGTTGACAGCCCTATTTAAATCAGGCCCCGCAAACACGCACTGCCTGCTTCTTTCTGTCAGACTCTGTCCTTGAAACTTACAAGTGGAAGGACACAGTCTTAAGGTCAAAAAATTCAGAACAAAAGTTCTTTCTTGAGTTGACAGGACCTGATTAATATTTTACAAATCTGTTTGCCAGCAATAGCCAGTCAGATTGGGAGGACGGGCTTTTGGCAGAGTAGGGGAGACAACGGCTAAAGACTGGGGTTATCAGGAGAAACAGTAATAAGATATGTAATAGTAATATGAAAGGTGTCAGAGAAGTTGAGGGAGGAGGAAAGAAATCTGTGGAGGGGCAGAGATATCATGGAGGGCGCTGATATGACTGCAGAGTTTTTGGGCAATTAGAGACAGCATGCAAGGAGATTATAGCCCACAGCGAGTACCACAAGGATATAAGATCTCACTGATGTGAGATCGGAGTCTCAGAGACATTAACTGGTTTGGTTTGAGGGAGGTGGTTGGTAGTGGGGCTGGGGTAAGTCTCCCAGCCCAGAAGCTGAGCCCTATAGCCACATACCTGTTCCATCCAGCTGTCCTCCCTGCCCTTTAACTGCTGGGCTTCTACAGCCTGGAAAACCCAATCAGCCAGCATTAAAGCTGGACCAAGGGAATTCATCTCATTGAGAGAGATTTGATCACCAGTACCCTGCCCTCATCCGGCCTCCAGTAAAATCATGAATAAATCGATCTCGTTAGAGACTTTTTACATTTTTACTTCTCACCTGATCCAAAAGCACCCACTCTAGAGGGGTTATGATTCACCATTTTCTCCCTCACACAGAGATCATGGTGAAGTGATATTCCTTTTGAAAAAAGACCTGTTATTGTTGGAACTTGTTGGCTGATAGTGTGTCGGCAAATAAATCCTATCAGTTGTTCCAGGATGTTACGACCATCATGAAATTCTGATGTCATTCAGATGAAATAGATTGGTTCAGTTTTTTTTTAAAGGCAGTCAGGCTTCTGGACTAAACTTTCCAATGAATGCTGGGAACTGGACTTTGGGACAATTTATGCATCCCAGGCCTATGCATCTCAGCGGGATGCCTACAGCACAACTTTGCCTAAGGCAAACTTCCTTATCAGGTCAGCTGAAGATGCTGGATGGAACAGGATCGCAGGCAGCCCAGAAGAGGGCCAGCAGCCCCACTGGGAGAGGGTCATGGCAAAACAGAGTTGCTCTCAAAAAACTGCAGAAGTTTCATAACAAAGAAAGAGCTATTAACCCATCAGGGTGAGGCAGACACCCTGTATGACACTAGAAAAGTACTTTGATGTTGAAAAATAGCCATTGTGTGGAGTCATTGTTGCTCACATGGAGTGTGTTCCCATGGCGATCTACCCCTGCAGCTCTTATCCATAAGGGGAACAACGTCAGCGAGCCATTCTAATAAGGTCTTTTGCTATTTTCCTTGCCCCACTGCCCTCCCCCACAAACCAGCTCCCAAGGTTACCCAGGAATATGCTTTAGCCTCTGTCTTTGTGTCAATGACACCAGGGAACAAGAATGTAACTGAAATTGCAGCTTTGGTGGGGAATTAATCTTAATGTTAGAATTGGGTTTGATTTTATTGTGTTTTGGATCTCCTTCCATTAACTGTATAAGTGCCAGATCCTACTATGGTGTGTTATTGCATTGGTAAATATTTCCATATCATGACAGTATAATGTAAGGGCCTATGTGCACTATTTATCTTCCATAATTGCTAATATTTACATACTGTGGTAACATAATTCTGACAGTATTTGAGATTATACATGTAAGAATATAAAATCCAGTTTATAAATCACACCTTTAAATGTACTTTTCATTGAAATAACAGGGTAAAAGTAAAATAAGGAAATGATTTATACATTGGTGCAATCTGTTACCTAGATATTAGTTACTATTAATATAGGCCCATCATATTTGTGCAATAGAAGTCCATGGTTAGCTAATGCCTGCAACTGACATTTCAAAGTGGCATCCATCTCTGGATTAATCAAAATATGTAAAGATTTTGCAACATTATTTTCAAGCTGGCGTTCTGAAATAAAGCAGAAACTGTGGATGATGATACAATGAATTGAACAGTATCTGAAGGAGAAGGTATAGTGGGTTGAATTTTATCCTCATGCAATTGCGATAATGTGGCAGATTGAATTAATTGTCCCTTATAAATGCCAAAAAGGATAGGATGAAAATTACAAAGATTCTATACTGAATGAGCAATTCATTCTGTCAGAGTGCCGTCCATTGTGAGTAGAGAAAAGTTAACACAAATATATTTGGTACAAAACTGATTTGGATGTTTTTTTCATTTCCTTTCTAATCAATCTGCAGTTAGGAACTAACAATTTGTTAGTCCCTGGTCTTTTCTGTGCAAGATTTGCTTTAACCATATTTCTGTTTTGTATTTTCTGTCTTTCCACTCACCTACTCTTATCAATATTCCTCTAAGGGGAAAAAAGACCTTACCTTTTCATTATAATAAAATGTGAGGCTGTATGAACACAGCAGGCCAAGCAGCATCTCAGGAGCACAAAAGCTGACGTTTCGGGCCTAGACCCTTCATCAGAGAGGGGGATGGGGGGAGGGAACTGGAATAAATAGGGAGAGAGGGGGAGGCGGACCGAAGATGGAGAGTAAAGAAGATAGGTGGAGAGAGTGTAGGTGGGGAGGTAGGGAGGGGATAGGTCAGTCCAGGGAAGACGGACAGGTCAAGGAGGTGGGATGAGGTTAGTAGGTAGCTGGGGGTGCGGCTTGGGGTGGGAGGAAGGGCTGGGTGAGAGGAAGAACCGGTGAGGGAGGCAGAGACAGGTTGGACTGGTTTTGGGATGCAGTGGGTGGGGGGGAAGAGCTGGGCTGGTTGTGTGGTGCAGTGGGGGGAGGGGACGAACTGGGCTGGTTTAGGGATGCAGTAGGAGAAGGGGAGATTTTGAAACTGGTGAAGTCCACATTGATACCATATGGCTGCAGGGTTCCCAGGCGGAATATGAGTTGCTGTTCCTGCAACCTTCGGGTGGCATCATTGTGGCAGTGCAGGAGGCCCATGATGGACATGTCATCTAGAGAATGGGAGGGGGAGTGGAAATGGTTTGCGACTGGGAGGTGCAGTTGTTTGTTGCGGACTGAGCGGAGGTGTTCTGCAAAGCGGTCCCCAAGCCTCTGCTTGGTTTCCCCAATGTAGAGGAAGCCACACCGGGTACAGTGGATGCAGTATACCACATTGGCAGATGTGCAGGTGAACCTCTGCTTAATGTGGAATGTCATCTTGGGGCCTGGGATGGGGGTGAGGGAGGAGGTGTGGGGACAAGTGTAGCATTTCCTGCGGTTGCAGGGGAAGGTGCCGGGTGTGGTGGGGTTGGAGGGCAGTGTGGAGCGAACAAGGGAGTCACGGAGAGAGTGGTCTCTCCGGAAAGCTGACAGGGGAGGGGATGGAAAAATGTCATGGG
Organism: Stegostoma tigrinum; assembly: GCF_030684315.1. Taxonomy (NCBI): domain Eukaryota; kingdom Metazoa; phylum Chordata; class Chondrichthyes; order Orectolobiformes; family Stegostomatidae; genus Stegostoma; species Stegostoma tigrinum. The sequence continues at coordinate 105,551,677 of NC_081358.1, read as the reverse complement.
TGGTGGGGTCGGATGGGTGGTGGGGTCGGATTGTAAATGGCGGAAGTGTCGGAGGATAATGCGTTGTATCCGGAGGTTGGTAGGGTGGTGTGTGAGAACGAGGGGGATCCTCTTGGGGCGGTTGTGGCGGGGGCGGGGTATGAGGGATGTGTTGCGGGAAATACGGGAGACGCGGTCAAGGGCGTTCTCGATCACTGTGGGGGGAAAGTTGCGGTCCTTGAAGAACTTGGACATCTGGGATGTGCGGGAGTGGAATGTCTTATCGTGGGAGCAGATGCGGCGGAGGCGGAGGAATTGGGAATAGGGGATGGAATTTTTGCAGGAGGGTGGGTGGGTGGAGGTGTATTCCAGGTAGCTGTGGGAGTCGGTGGGCTTGAAATGGACATCAGTTGCAAGTTGGTTGCCTGAGATGGAGACTGAGAGGTCCAGGAAGGTGAGGGATGTGCTGGAGATGGCCCAGGTGAACTGAAGGTTGGGGTGGAAGGTGTTGGTGAAGTGGATGAACTGTTCGAGCTCCTCTGGGGAGCAAGAGGCGGCGCCGATACAGTCATCAATGTACCGGAGGAAGAGGTGGGGTTTGGGGCCTGTGTAGGTGCGGAAGAGGGACTGTTCCACGTAACCTACAAAGAGGCAGGCATAGCTGAGGCCCATGCGGGTGCCCATGGCCACCCCCTTAGTCTGTAGGAAGTGGGAGGAGTCAAAAGAGAAGTTGTTGAGTGTGAGGACGAGTTCAGCTAGGCGGATGAGAGTGTCGGTGGAGGGGGACTGGTCGGGCCTGCGGGACAGGAAGAAGCGGAGGGCTTTGAGGCCATCTCCATGCGGAATGCAGGTGTACAGGGACTGGACGTCCATGGTGAATATGAGGTGTTGGGGGCCAGGGAATTGGAAGTCCTGGAGGAGGTGGAGGGCGTGGGTGGTGTCTCGGACGTAGGTGGGGAGTTCCTGGACCAAAGGGGAGAAAATGGAGTCCAGATAGGTGGAGATCAGTTCGGTGGGGCAGGAGCAGGCTGAGACGATGGGTCGACCAGGGCAGGCAGGTTTGTGGATTTTGGGAAGAAGATAGAAACGGGCCGTGCGGGGTTGGGGAACAATGAGGTTGGAGGCTGTGGGTGGGAGGTCCCCTGTGGTGATGAGGTCGTGAATGGTGTTGGAGATGATCTGGACTCCATTTTCTCCCCTTTGGTCCAGGAACTCCCCACCTACGTCCGAGACACCACCCACGCCCTCCACCTCCTCCAGGACTTCCAATTCCCTGGCCCCCAACACCTCATATTCACCATGGACGTCCAGTCCCTGTACACCTGCATTCCGCATGGAGATGGCCTCAAGGCCCTCCGCTTCTTCCTGTCCCGCAGGCCCGACCAGTCCCCCTCCACCGACACTCTCATTCGCCTAGCTGAACTCGTCCTCACACTCAACAACTTCTCTTTTGACTCCTCCCACTTCCTACAGACTAAGGGGGTGGCCATGGGCACCCGCATGGGCCCCAGCTATGCCTGCCTCTTTGTAGGTTACGTGGAACAGTCCCTCTTCCGCACCTACACAGGCCCCAAACCCCACCTCTTCCTCTGGTACATTGATGACTGTATCGGCGCCGCCTCTTGCTCCCCAGAGGAGCTCGAACAGTTCATCCACTTCACCAACACCTTCCACCCCAACCTTCAGTTCACCTGGGCCATCTCCAGCACATCCCTCACCTTCCTGGACCTCTCAGTCTCCATCTCAGGCAACCAACTTGTAACTGATGTCCATTTCAAGCCCACCGACTCCCACAGCTACCTGGAATACACCTCCTCCCACCCACCCTCCTGCAAAAATTCCATCCCCTATTCCCAATTCCTCCGCCTCCGCCGCATCTGCTCCCACGATAAGACATTCCACTCCCGCACATCCCAGATGTCCAAGTTCTTCAAGGACCGCAACTTTCCCCCCACAGTGATCGAGAACGCCCTTGACCGCGTCTCCCGTATTTCCCACAACACATCCCTCACACCCCGCCCCCGCCACAACCGCCCCAAGAGGATCCCCCTCGTTCTCACACACCACCCTACCAACCTCCGGATACAACGCATTATCCTCCGACACTTCCGCCATTTACAATCCGACCCCACCACCCAAGACATTTTTCCATCCCCTCCCCTGTCAGCTTTCCGGAGAGGCCACTCTCTCCGTGACTCCCTTGTTCGCTCCACACTGCCCTCCAACCCCACCACACCCGGCACCTTCCCCTGCAACCGCAGGAAATGCTACACTTGTCCCCACACCTCCTCCCTCACCCCCATCCCAGGCCCCAAGATGACATTCCACATTAAGCAGAGGTTCACCTGCACATCTGCCAATGTGGTATACTGCATCCACTGTACCCGGTGCGGCTTCATCTACATTGGGGAAACCAAGTGGAGGCTTGGGGACCGCTTTGCAGAACACCTCCGCTCAGTTCGCAACAAATAACTGCACCTCCCAGTCGCAAACCATTTCCACTCCCCCTCCCATTCTCTAGATGACATGTCCATCATGGGCCTCCTGCACTGCCACAATGATGCCACCCGAAGGTTGCAGGAACAGCAACTCATATTCCACCTGGGAACCCTGCAGCCATATGGTATCAATGTGGACTTCACCAGTTTCAAAATCTCCCCTTCTCCTACTGCATCCCTAAACCAGCCCAGTTCGTCCCCTCCCCCCACTGCACCACACAACCAGCCCAGCTCTTCCCCCCCCACCCACTGCGTCCCAAAACCAGTCCAACCTGTCTCTGCCTCCCTAACCGGTTCTTCCTCTCACCCATCCCTTCCTCCCACCCCAAGCCGCACCCCCAGCTACCTACTAACCTCATCCCACCTCCTTGACCTGTCCGTCTTCCCTGGACTGACCTATCCCCTCCCTACCTCCCCACCTACACTCTCTCCACCTATCTTCTTTACTCTCCATCTTCGGTCCGCCTCCCCCTCTCTCCCTATTTATTCCAGTTCCCTCCCCCCATCCCCCTCTCTGATGAAGGGTCTAGGCCCGAAACGTCAGCTTTTGTGCTCCTGAGATGCTGCTTGGCCTGCTGTGTTCATCCAGCCTCACATTTTATTATCTTGGAATTCTCCAGCATCTGCAGTTCCCATTATCTCTTACCTTTTCTTTATATTTTCTCAACATTGCCTATTTTTTTTTTGTTCTATTGCATAATCTTCATGTGATGTTCTGTCTCAATATTGTTTAGTCAAATGCCAGTCACACCCAAGGATCCTAAATGTAAATATTGAGTTCCCGTTTCATTAAAACTCTTAACTGGACTAGATGTAAGCAATCTGCATGTCTCCTGCAATATGCAAGTAGATTCTGTGGTACCTAGTATCACTGAAAATTAGACATATAACTAATGTAGCTGAAAGCTTCAGAATCAATCACACAGTTGTGTCAAACAAGTATTCTTTAAAAATACCATTAAGCCATTGTGGAATTTCGATGGAATTTAATTTCTTTTCCTATCCTTCAATTTCTCCACTAAGTTGTGTGTAGAGAACATTCACAATTGCTAATAACATGATCAGGCAGAACTATGCGCAACAGTGTGAGGAAGCTCAATTACTTGAAGTTCAATTGTCATGGCAAGATCATTGAAATGTTGGGTATTGGACTGTATTTGTTGTCACCTGCAATCAGGGCTTGGAACAATTGTGTTCAATAATAGTTCTGCTTCAGCATCATCCCCTCTATAAAGTCTCAAAAAATGTCTGATTTCCCATACGGCCAGACCACTCAGCTCCTGCCACATCCATACACCAGTGCCAGTGTTATGAGGTACAAGTTTCTGAGGAACTCAGAAAAATAGAAGATCTGGGCAACCACTGTCTATCTTGTTTCATTTCGGATAATTCACCATCACCAAAATCTATTAATTTATGCGTTGGACTAACATTTCAAGATGGCTGCTCAGAGTACATATGCACATTACAGTCTTGCTTTGATTACTATAACGGACATAATAAGCAGCCTTAATGCACTCTTATTTAATGGTTTGAACAGTTAACATTAGCATTAAATGCTTTAATATCATGACCTTTTTCACAGTTCATTTCATTAAGTAGTTACAGATTGATTCTTCCTTTTTGTGGGTCTGTGTCACACACTGACATTTTGCTATAGGTCCATTTACATCCTGAATTTCCGTCAGTCTTGTCAGTTTAACAAGGAAATCCAAAACCAACTTGCCCTAGGTTCAGCTGCTGAATTTGTGTAAATCATGTAATAAATGTGCTTCCCTGAACCAGTTCCAAATCGGCTGCCAGGTAAGTGAGCTTTACAGGGAAAATAAAAAGTTCTGTATTAAACTAAGTAGACGATTTTAGGTCACAGTTGAATCTGTGATCAAATTATCACTAGATTCATCAAGTAGAAAAGAGCATTCCATTTTTAACCTTGCTTATTACGAGTCTCACATTATATGGATGAACGAGCTTGTTTTATTCTAGTAATTTGCCTCTTTACCCCCCCCCCCCCCCCAACAGGTTATACAATGTAGTCAATGACAGATATAATTGTCCAATGTCTCTCTCTCAGGCCTTTTAACTTTTACATTTTATTAAATACACACTTTTCCAAATGTTCTTTTTTCGGTAAGTACCAATCCCACAATTCATTATTTCAGATAATGTGCACCTAGTTACTGTTCAAATCATTATTTAAGCCATTTATATATATAAAAAAAAATTCCAGTGCCTTAAAACTGAATACCTTATTTTGTTCAGATGTCTTCTTCACTCATAATATTCAGGCTTCTACAAAGAAAAGATCATTTTGCCTACTCTCTTCAACCTTGGTAGCATTTACTCCTGTAGGTCTTGATCTATCACCTAAATGCATTCATAAGATGAGTTGGTGTTCTTATGGTACAGTGGTCATGTCCCTACCTTTGGGCTAAAAGACCCAGATTCAAACGCCATGTGTTCAGGAGGTATATTAGACTGTATTTGAACAGGTTGGCCAAAAATAGTTTCTTCCGAATTGTTCCCAAATAAGGCAGCCAAACACCAAATCAAGTTTTTTTTATAAGTAGCTGATTAACAAAAATTGAGAAAAAGAAAATCTGTTTAATCATGCAAGGGACAAGGAGGCCATTCAGCCCATTCTGTCAGTGCCGACTGTTTGAAAAGACTATCTGATATGCTCTACTCCATTGCTCTTTTACCATAACAGCAGTGTTCAAATAGCAAATTCCTTAAATGCACTCTTGGTAAGGCAACATTTGAAAGATTGCAACATTTTGAGTTGGAAACTACAAAGGCACAAATGAAGAATTAAAACTTTTTTATTTCTGTTTCAAGTGCCAGTCAACTCTTGTGCCAGTTTCTGTTTTTATTTCAGATCTCCAATAGTCACAGTACAGGGTTTATGGATGTTCCTTGGTGCTCTAGCAAATTTAAGGTGCTATCACAACTGGACCCATAATCCCCCTCTCACTTTTAGTATTACAGCTGCAGATGGAATAAACAATGTCACCAATCCATTAGCAACTTGGAGCATTTTGACATATCACCAGTCGGCCCACTTTAAATCAAACATCAATCTGTCCTGGTTCCAGACCCAGTACTGAAAGGATTGACTTTGGGACAAGCATACAAACATACATGGACAATTTAATAGATATCAGATATGTGTGGAGTGGGATGCCTTCACACTTTGGCTGGGAAGTTCCTCAGAGCTGCTGCCATTCTATATAGTCAGAAATTTTGCTACACTTAAGGCAAAATAACCTTTGGACAGCATATGCGGCACCCAGGAATTTACCATCCTTTATAATTACTCATGTAAATTGAAAGAAATTTATTGTACACATTGATGCCATTGCAAGATGGAAATCTTCTATTTATTTTGACTAAAACTGTGTACAGAACAGATAGTCGTCAGTGCCAATATGATTCCACTATTTTTCTACATTTGCTTTTGCATCATTCATGGTGGCTTGTGTTCTGTGTACAAACCAAATAAAGTTCTTGACTTCCTTTATGTCAAACTGATTAAGTCTTTTAATGTGGTAGCATCAGTCTAAACCTGGAGCTGAATCTTACTAGAAATCAGCTAAAAGTAATTTTTGGTTAGTTTCCTAGAAGGTTCACTCTTCTCAAGCCGTAATGGGTTTTATCAGACTGTCCTCCCAAACTTTGCTGATTAATTATGTACCATTTTGTTATTCTACCATTTGTCATAGACAGAAGTATCCACTGATGCCAAGGCATTGTGGTAAGGCCCAGCCATGCACCCAATCAAGCATTGGCAGTCCAGAGTTGTCCTTCACATCAATTTTTGAAATATTCATTCACAGAATATTAGGCCAGCATTTATTGCCCATTTCTAATAATCCGGAGGGCAGTTAAGACTCATCCACATTCCTGTGGGTCTGGAGTCACAGAAGGAGAACATATTTCTTTCTTTAAAGGACATTAGTGGACCAAACTTCTTTTCTTCCCTCTCCCCAACAATGGTTTCATGGTCATTATCAGAAACTTAATTCCAGATTTTTTTTTATAATTGACTTCAAATTCCACCATGGCAGGATTTGAACCCAAAACATTACCTGGCCCTGTGTATTAATAGCCCAATGATAACACCACAAGGCCATCAGCATCTAGTGGGAGAGCGACCACAAACCGACAATTCCCAAGGCACATGGGTGGCACAGCTCACATCCAATTGCACATACATTCATACAATTGCAAATTCTCACATCTGACACTGTTTACAATCCAACCCACACAGCTTACCCATTCTATCTTGCAACCTGGTTGAAGTCTGTGCCACTCAATGTCTGTGTGCCACTCTTACAGCTGTTCAGCATCCATAACATCCCCACTTTGTCAGAGCACGGCATGCTAGCTTTATGTGACATACCCTGCCTGGAATGAACTGCAAGGCAAGCCTAGATCAATCCAGGCATCGGAACCTCATTTTCTGGAGGCCTGGCATCTGCTCTGGCATTGTCCCAGTTGAGGAATTAGCTACATTGCATCCACACTGTACCTCAATCAGGGAGGTCTAATTAATGGAATCCTTAACCATGGTGACAGACCAACCAGTAGCCATCCTTGTAACACATCTGGCCCTTAAACACTACAAGGAACATGAGTGTTCTCAAGGATGTGGGCATCCTGGCACGTTCCGGGGTGTCTGGCACATACCGTCTAGTCTGTGGTATCGACAGTGCACCGGTGACATGAACAGAAACCTTTTGCTGTTGATAAGGTTGTGTATTGTTATACTGCTCTCAATGCAATATGTGTACAATCTTTCATGCTTTGCATCTGGGGGAGGGCAGCAATGTTGGCAAGGCCTACTACCAGGCTGCATCATGGGGTAAAAAGATCTGGCACAAACTGCATCAATAACAGCCTTCAGACTTCAGTGGGTTGATGATTGAGAGATCCCACACAGGTTTCTCATGGTTTCTTGAAAGTAGCCAGTTGCATTAACACTTGAGCGCAGTTGCCGCCCTGACAGCCATTAGGAAAGAATGGGCACCGACCTCTTTTGCTCAAGGGTCCTGTCCCACCCTAGTTCTGTGGAAGTGTACCCGGGCATCCAGGCAGTCTGTGGCAATACTGTACCTCACTGATCTGGAGGAAGTGATACTGAGGATGATAGCCTGTGGCCTTTTTGTACCTCTTGCACTTCCCAAGGTGCCCTTCAGCTGTGATTCCAGTAGCTGCTGAAGCTCATAGCTGGTCCAAGGCTGGCTGAGGCATCCATCTCTCCTCCACTTCTCTGCGCCTTGTTTGCGTCATAGCAGCTTCGGCGACTGAAACTCATTCTGTGATCTATCAGTCACACTTGCAATGAACCTGATCTTTTTACCCCATGATGCAACTTGGTAGTTGGCCTTGCCAACATTGAGAAGCACGAAAGTTCTTGAGTGATTTAAGCAATCAGCACTTGTATTTCACACCGATGACAAGTTAGCATAGTCCTCTGTACAGTGGGAGATGGAACATCTTACCACAGAACTCTACATTGGGTTGCATTCCTGTTCTCTCATGGCATTGAGACAGAAGGAAATTATCAGTTCTGTTTGAGCACTAAGAACTTGTCTTCACCTGGGTGAAGTGTCATTGCGTATTAAAAGGCATAGACGTACAGTTCAGGTTGAACAGAATCTGAGCCTGACTGCAGCCTTTGAGATCCTGCGGCATCTTTTGTGTTTTGTTATCTACATGTGCGACTTGTGAAGGTTGTCTGTGGTTAATTATGCTTCACAGAGAGGACTGGCTTCAATCTACAAGGGACATTGCCATGGCTGAGATTGCCTGAGATGAGCATTTGCACCCAACACAATAGTACATGCATTTTGCGTTTACATTCCTGTGATTATGGATGGCTTCAACCTATGCAGTGAAAGTTCCTGATTGATTTGATTGCTCCTTGAAGGTCCTCATTTCTTACATGCTTAAGCAGATAAGAAATACTAACTGTGCTCTGAGATAACAGTGTGGAGCTGGAGGAATACAGCAGGCCAGGCAGCATCAGAGGAGCAGAAAAGTTGACATTTCGGGTTGGGACCCTTCTTCAGAAATGCCAAATGCCCACTTCTGAAGAAGGGTCCTGACCCGAAACGTCAACTTTCCTGCTCCTCTGATGTTGCCTGACCTGCTGTGTTTCTCCAGCTCCATACTGTTATCTCTGACACCAGCATCAGCAGTTCTTATTACCTCTCACGAACTGTGCTCACTTTGGGTGTGGTCACAGACATTGTGACAATGGCAGGAAACACAGATCATGCTTGGCACAGTCAGTCACAGTCTCAGCCTGGTAATCCAGCAGATTCCCCCTAAGCCACAATGACCATTTCTTCTTGGCACTCCCTGGATCAGTGCTGATCCTCCACATGTTGCCACATGCATCACATGGAATTACATCTGCAGCTCTCTTCATTACCTCTTACATGTCTGTGACCCCTGAGCCCCCATCTTCCATTACCCCTGAGATATCTGTGTTCCCTGAGCCCCACTTCTCCACTACTTCTGAGATGTTTGTGACCTCTGGCCCCCACTCCTCCAATACACTGAGATTCCAGAAACCCCTGACCTGCACCCCCACCCCCAATTTATCCTATATCTATTCATCCCCACTGTTGTGCTGCACAGATTTTCATTGAGGCCTTTTCAGGGTTGTTAGCAGTCATCAATCAAAGGGATTGGAGAAGCTGTTCTGTGGCACTGTACTATATCAGTCAGTCTTGAGGTGAACTCTGAAGCATGTGCGGCACCCAGGAATCTACCATCCTTTATAATTACTCATGCAAATTGAAAGCAGAAATTTATTGTACACATTGATGCCATTGCAAGATGGAAATCTTCTATTTATTTTGACTAAAACTGTGTACAGAACAGATAGTCGTCAGTGCCAATGTGATTCCACTATTTTCCTACATTTGCTTTTGTATCATTCATGGTGGCTTGTGTTCTGTGTACAAACCAAATAAAGTTCTTGACTTCCTTTATGTGGAACTGATTAAGTCTTTTAATGTGGCAGCATCAGTCTAAACCTGGAGCTGAATCTTACTAGAAACCAGCTAAAGGTAATTTTTTGTCAGTTTCCTAGAAATTTCACTCTTCTCAAGCCGTAATGGGCTTTATCAGACTGTCCTCCAAAAGCCCCCACTCCTCTAGTTTATGTCCTCCCGTGCCCTGCTGCCTTCCCTTCTGATTTGTTAAATCCATCCCCAGTCACAATTCTCAGACACCCATCCCTCCTGCTCCACTACTGCTTTTTAAAACTTTATTCATAGGACATGGGCTACACTGGCTAGACCAGCATGTATCACCCATTCCTAATCATCCAAAGGGCTGTTAAGGGTCACCATCTGTGGATCTAGAATCACAGAATTGGGAAGGACAGCAGTTTCTTGAAGAACATTATTGAACCAGATGAGTTTTTCTTGACAATCAACAATGGTTTCATTATCAGACTCTTAATTGCAGATTTGTATGGAATTTCAAATTCCACCATCTGCCAAGGCAGGATTCAAACCTCTGTCTCTACAGCATCAACTGAATTTTGTCTCTGCATCCCAGGCTGCTGCCACCAATCCTCAGCATTGATGGCCACAAATTCACTCACGCAGCTGTATCGCCTGATAACCTCGCCTTCCATTCAGAGACAACTCACAACTGACCATTCTCCAACTCACTAACCAACATGTACCAATAGCCTCTAATGATGGGTGACCTGACCCCTGAGCGATCAGTTTACACTCCCTGACCGACTGAACACTATTTCTGTGACTGTTTGCAATGGAACTTCAGAACAGAAGTCAATCCCTGGACTACAGTGATGCTGATTTCCTGACCGTGACCACCCCAAGCAATGAACTGTGTCCACGCTCCAGAACTAATGCATGTGACTTACTGTTATCGTATCTCCTGATGGGCAGGAGACTTGCCTTGACCTTACTGAAGGCTACTTCTATCAGATTTTGAACCATGGCCAATGTATTGATGGAGTGTATGCCTGCCCAGAATGCTGATGCATGCTGTAGACATGAGACTGATATAGTACAGTGCCACACAGCAGCATCGGTAATCCCTTTGATTGATGACTGCTAACAACCCTGACAAACTGCCTGGCTTTGTGTCTGGGCTAAATAGCAAGACATGATGGAAGCACTGTCAGCATCTAAGCTCTGGCTAAGGAGGAAAATTGCCAAAAGGCAAAGGTAGGAAATTATTTTCTGAGCACTGAAATAGGCTCTATGAGTGCATGGTAAAAGAGCAAATGAGTAGCTCTCAGAAGTACCCTGGTTGCCTACCCCTGTGTGTGGGATCCTGACAGCAGCATTCCAGTGAAGGCTACCAATGCATTCCAATGTACAGCACTTAACTGCAAAAACAAATTTTAATTAGATTGGATAGGTGCCATGTTGATGTAGTGAGGCTGCTATGTGTCTTTGGACACATGGTGCATATGCTTACTGTCCCCGGTGCATGCCCAAAGATGTTGATGCATGGTATCCAAGCCAGGGGTCAAGAGGAGCAAACAGTCAGCTAGAGTCACCCTCTGCCTCCCATGTTGGGAATTGTCAGCATCCAGTTTCTATTCAAAGATTGGGAGAATGAGAAACTATATAAATGAGATGAGATTAACTAACAATGAGATGTTGATGCATTAAACCATAAGTTACAGGAGCAGAATTAGGTCATGCAGCCTATTGAATCTGCTCCACCATTTGATCATGTTTCTCTACCCATTCTCATGCTTTCTCCCCTTAACCTTTGATCCCCTTACTAATCAAAAACCTACTACCTCTCTTGTAAAAACACCGTCAGTGACTTGGTCTCCCCAGGCTTCTGTGAAATGAGTTCCACACATGCACCACCCTGTGGCTGAAGGAATTCCTCCTCATGTCAGTTTGGGTGAGAGGGGCCCTTATAAAAGTTTATAAAACAATGTGGGGTATCTATTGAGTTAATGGTAGTTTTCTGTTGCCTATGATAGGAGATTTCAAGACTAGGGGACACATTTTCAGGGTTAGAGGAGTGATGTTTAAAAATATTTTACACAGAGGGTGGTTCGCATGTGGAATGAAATTCCTGAGGCAGTGGTAGATGTGGGTACAATTCGATGTTTAAAAGACATTTGGATAAGTACATGAATAGGACACGGTTTGAAGGGATATAGGCTTGGTGCAGTCAGGTGGGACTAGTTTAGCTTGGGATAATGTTCACATGGACTGTTTCCGAGCTATATGACTCTATGTCTGTGATTGTAAAGAGTCATCCCTCACTCTAACACTGTCTCTGGGTCCTAGTCTCTCCTACTGGTGGAAATGTCTCTTCACATCCACATGTTCAGGCCTTTCAGTATTCTTTAAGTTTCAATGAGATTCCTGTCTTCATCCTTCTAAACTCCATTAAGTACAGACCAGGGACCTCATATGCCAAGGCCTTTATCCCCGTGATCATTCTTGTAAACCTACTCTTGACACGAATGAAAGTCAGCTGATCCATCCTTAGACATGGGAACAAAAACTGCTTCTAATATTCTATAAGTATCTGATCGGAGCCTTATTCAGCATCAGCAGTACATCTTTGCTCTTTCATGTTAACCCTCTTGAATGCTAACATCGCACTTCCCTTCCTTAATGGCCTACTGAACTAGCATGTTAACCTGAAGATAATCCTGAACTAGGACTCCCAATTCCCTATAAGCTTCAGGTTTCTGAAGTCTTTCTCCTTTAAAAGAAATAATAACCCCCTAATAAAGAAGAGATGTTGAAAAGGCAGGCAGTACTCCACGTGGAGAAGTTGCCAGGTTCAGACAGGCTGCATCCTAGGCTGCAGATAGAGGTAGGGGATCAAATTCTCCTGCCATTGACAAAAAATGTCTAGGCCTCTCTAAACAGGGAATTAGTCCTGGAGGACTGGAAGATTGCAAAAGTGACAAGAAAGGGACAAAGCATGACCCAGGAAATACAGATCTGTCAGATTTATGTCAACAGTGGGAAAACTAATGGGGGCTAGAATATGTGGTAAATATATATTTAGAGAAAAACAAGATAATACTTGACAGTAAACATGGCTTTGTCATATCAGATAAATTTGATTGAGGTCTTGACGAGGTGACACAAGCAGTGGATAATGGTAGTTCTGTGGATGTTGTATATTTTGACTTTCAGAAAGCATAAGATACAAGGGTCTAGGCCTGAAACATCAGCTTTTGTGCTCCTGAGATGCTGCTTGGCCTGCTGTGTTCATCCAGCCCCACACTTTGTTATCTCAGATTCTCCAGCATCTGCAGTTCCCATTATCTCTGATACAATGCCTTGTTGCGAGTTAGTTAGAAAATGAGAAATGTTTGAGGTTGATGGATCCTTGACAGCGTGGATTGGAAGTTGGTTAAAAGACAGGAAACAGAGATTAAGTACAAATGGGTACTTCTCAGTTTAGAGACAAGTTGAAAGTAGTGTTCTCCAGGAATCAGTATTAGGACCCTTGCTTTTCCTGGGTTATGCAAATGATTTGGAGATGAATGTTGAGGCCAAATCTCTAATTTTGCAGATGATATTAAGCCAGGAAGAATAATGAGTTTTGAGGACGATGCTGAGTGATTTTAGACAGTTGGCCAATGGGCAGACACCTGTCAGATGAATACTAATATAGAGGAATGGAAGTAATGCATTTTGTTCGAAGAAACATGGAGAGCCAGTCCTGGTTCAATAGTACAACTTTGATGGGAGTACAGGAGCAGACGGACCTCAGGTTTCATATGTAAAATTCTCTGAAGCCAGCCCGGAATGTTGAAATTGTTGTTCAGAAGACTTACAAGATTTATAAGTAAGAGCGTAAACTGTAAAAGCAAAGAAGTGATGCTACACTTCTACAAATCACTGTTCAGACTACACTTGGAGTATTGTGTTCAGTTCTGGGCATCTTATTTGAGGAAGGATTTCAACACCTTGGCAAGAGCACAAAGCAGATTTACTAGAATGATGTCAGACATGAGTGATTTTAGTTACAATGAAAGATTAGAGAAATTATGTTTATTCTCTTGGATCAGTCAAGATTAAGAGGTGACCTTACTGTCGTGTTCAAATTTCAAAAAAAGCTTTGACAGGGTAAAGAAGGATATTTTGTTTACACTCATTAGTATATCACTAACTAGATTCTCAAAAGCAGCCCAGCTCGTCCCCTCCCCCCACTGCATCCCAAAACCAGCCCAGCTCGTCCCCTCCCCCCACTGCATCCCAAAACCAGCCCAGCCTGTCTCTGCCTCCCTGACCTGTTCTTCCTCTCACCCATCCCTTCCTCCCACCCCAAGCCGCAGTTCCATTTGTTACCTACTAACCTCATCCTGCCTCCTTGACCTGTCCGTCTTCCCTGGACTGACCTATCCCCTCCCTACCTCCTCACCTATACTCTCCTCTCCACCTATCTTCTTTTCTTTCCATCTTCGGTCCACCTTCCCCTCTCTCCCTATTTATTCCAGTTCCCTCTCCCCATCCCCCTCTCTGATGAAGGGTCTAGGCCCGAAACGTCAGCTTTTGTGCTCCTGAGATGCTGCTTGGCCTTTTGTGTTCATCCAGCTCCACACTTTGTTATCATTATTTCAAGATTGCCTTTAAGAGAGCTGAGAGTGAGATGAGGAGAAACTTCTCTACCCAGTCGTTAGGATTTGAAATGCACTGCCTGGGAGAGTGGTTGAGGTGGATTCCATAAGAGGTTTCAAAAGAGAGCTGAATATATATTTCCAAGTGATGAATTTAAAGGGCGATGGGATAGGGCTGGAGAATGTGACTGGCCAGGTAACCCTTTTGGGAGTTATCACAGACACGATGGGTCAAGTGGCCTCCTTCTGTACTATGAATTTTTTGATTCTGTAGCAGTAAGTTCTGAAGGAGTGGTGTACAATTTGAGGTGATGTGCACCAAGGTCAAGCATGTCTCCCAAGAGGTTGTATAAGATATTTAGGAATCTGAAAGAAGAGAACAGATGCTTCTTCTGCAGTCATGGCTCATAACTGTCCTTCAGTTCAAATCACCACAGGAGATTATTTGGTTTAAATCACACATTGTGGGATCTTGCTGTGTACAAATTGGCTGCTGTGTTTCCTACATAACAACAGTGTTTTAGAGCACTTTGAGATGTTCTGAGCTTATTTCAGTGCTGTAGAATCATAAGTCTTTTAGCTGATTATCTACTCTACACGTGCTAGTATTTATGTAAAACCGTAAATTAAAGAAATTTAACTGATTTGATCATTTCTATACTTCAAAATACATTAGAGTATCAACACAATGAACTGTTTGTCTCAATGTTCTTAATAGCCTGTTTCTGTATCTGTCATGAAACAAATGAAATACATTGTTTTTGCTGGTAAACAGTTTGTATAATTTTAATAAATTTGGTTGTCTGATGAAAATCATAAGCAAGTGTAGAATACTGACGACAACAGTGAAAGTGACCATCAAACTGCTGTATGAAAAGTCAAAGTAGTTCATTGTTATCCTTTAGTCATGGAATACCATAAACTCTATCGGTTACTCCGGTCTCACATCAACCTGGTTATCTTTTTATGAGAAACTTGGAAGTCTCACTGTTGTATCGACATTTTTCAACTAGTGTTGGGCTATAAATGCTAGTTTTGCAAAGGATACATGCAATATATATTTTCTAAATAAATTCAAACGCAAAATAGTTCAATATTCAATTTTCCCATATATACCACAAACATTGAATGGCCCATCTTGATTTTTGTGGTTGCAGCTGTGCATCTCTGCCACTAGATGGCAGTCCCGAAGCCACCGATCTCCACTTCGATTTTGACTACAACTATTATACTCTGTTGGAACTTTGCTTCATCCTAGCTTCCTCAGGGTAAAATAATGGCAAATTCATCAGTTTGTGTAAGTGGTTTCTGCTTAAGGAAACCAAATGCCAACAAGTTATACGGAATTATATATTTTTAATGAGAAGATTAGTCCTGTCGACATACCACATAATCATCATATCCTGTTACATTAAGGCCTTACCCAACCTACTCATACAGTAAACTGATATTAGTCCAGTTACTCTTAGATTGTCTGTTATATGAAATCGCTGTAATGATCTCCAGGATGTGTGGGTTGTGGTACAGAATTGCAAGATTGATCTGAGGTTTCTCTTATATATTAAACCATAGTTACACAGAGAGTATTTATTGCAAATGTACATACATAACATTATAATAATGTGATAAATAATTCTAACCTCTTCTCTGCCTATCTTTGAATTCTGCAAGCAAAGCTGCTTATTTGGAATTAAGACTAATCTCATATTTCCAAGCAGATGTAATGCGGGTTTAACATTAATCCATAAAAATAAACAGTCAATGAAAAATGTTCAAAGATGAGATGAAAACGGCTTTAGGAGCAGTACATTAAATACCTCATCTTCTGCCAGATCACGGACAATTGAGTCATAAGACATAGGAACAGAATTAAGCCATTTGGTAATCGAGACTGCTCCAACATTCAATGAGTTCTGTCCCGCACTGAGTAATTAGAACATTCACATTTCTTGTCAGCTCTTTGCTCCTGTAATTAGTCATCAGCTAATTACCATGAGCAGTTACACAATATTAGGATGACCATTGTCCCTTTGCCTGCCAACAGCTGAGGGTGACTTTACTATTCTTTCTAAATATAAGAACTTCTTAATTTCCAAAGAAATATCTTAATAATAGAACACTAATGGCACCAGATAAATTGTTAATGCTGAACCAGTGGAGCATCACAGATTTACAGAATGTTACGGTTTAGAAGGGAGCCATTCATTCCATGGTACCTGCACTGCCTCTTCAAATGAGCATCATTACTGAGTGCAAACCTCTGTTTGTTTTTGCACATACCCTCGCATATGCAAATAATGTCAGCCTGCCTGCACCAACACTTCCAGGCAGTGATATCCTTATCCTAACCATTTGCTTTGTGATTTTTTTTCATATCACCCTTGCTTCTTTTGCACATCACTCTCATTATTGTTCCTTTTACAAACGAGAACAGCTTTTCCTTATCTTCTCTATCTGGTTCATTCATGATTTTGAAAACTTCTATCAAATCTCCTCTGCGCCTCATCTCCAATGGAGAACAGTCTCAACATCTTCAGTCGATCCTTATCACTGATTTTTTTTTCATTTCTGGAACCATTGCTATCAATCACTTTTGCACTCTCTTCTGTGCATTCACCTTTTTCCCATAAAAACGTGGTGACCACAACTGTATGCCACAGCTGAGGTCTAACAAGTTCGTCACCTCCCTGCTTTTTTACTCCATGCCCCTATTAATGAAGCCAAGTATGTTTTACTTGTATGCTTTATTAACTACTCTCTGCCTGTTGTGCAACTTTCAGTGACCTGTGCATATACACACTCCGATCCCGCACCCCATTCAGAATTGTACACCCAATTTTATACTGTCTTCGCCTCACTGATCCCTATGACTTTTTCTCTAGTTTTCATATGCGATAACTTTGGGAAGCTAGTTGCTGCTGTATCCGCAGTTAAATTGAATCTCACGCTACGCAGTAAGTGCGAGGAAAATTCAGTCTGAAAGGGATTCCCATTTCCAACAGTCCTCTGCATGACATTGCTACAGTTAGCACCACTGTTCTGCTACCTTTCGAAACACAGATGTGAGAAGTTCTGTTTGCCTATTATGAATTCAAAAATTATACAGGTGCTCACAGGTTTAAAGATCATAGACAAGGACAAAATGCACTCTCTCAGTAATTTAAATAAATATGCCGCAAAAGGCCACACTCCATTTCTGACATTAGGGTACATGGTGGAATTTGAATTTAATAACATCTGGAATTAAAAGTTTAGTAATAACTGAGAAGCCATGGTCAAAAAAGCCGATTTGGTCCCTCCAAGTAAAGATAACAAAGTCAGCCAACCGGACTTCATACAATATGAGTTCCCTGATTGGGGCTGTTAACAGGTAAGATCTGATGTGTCAGACATCCTGTTCACCCTGAGACCTGGCTGTGATGGAATTGGATCAGTGTCAAGGACTCTCCACACGTAAATAAATGGGTGACTTGATAATGGGATACCAGCCACTATGGAGTTATTTCACAGGGGAACGCTGTCCTTACCTGGCCTGGTCTTCATCTGACTCCAGAACTGCCCTCTGAAATGGTCTTGCAAGCCTTTCAGTTGTGTCATTGCTGAACGGTTTCTGAGTTAAACCAAATGGAACACCTGGCTTCGAGCTACACATTGTAAATGAGAAAATGTCAAGCCTGCAAAGTCCTCCATGCTAACATTTGAGATCTCGCACCAAAACTGAAAGAGCTGTCTCAGATAAGTCAAGCACAAGCCTGACATAACCATTTTCTAGTATTCATTGTTTCCCTAGATAACATTATTGCCATCTCTGGCTATGCCCCCTCCCATCGCAGGACGGACCCAGCAGAGGTAGAAACACAGTGATATACAGTCGGTTAAAAGTTGCTTTGGGAGTCCTCATTGATGCCAGACCCAATGAGATCTCATGACATCAGGTCAAATATGGACAATGAGACTTTCCTCAGATTACAGCAAAAACTTACCCCAGCTCCCCACCTCAGTTCTCCTCCATGTTGAATGCTAGCTGGAGGAAGATCTGAGGGGGTCAACTGTGCAGAATGTGCTCTAGGTGGAGGACTTCAATGTCCAAGAGTGACTCAGCAGCAGCATTACTGACCAAGTTGGTTAAGCTCTAAAGGACATAGCCGCTACAGTGTGCCTACAGCAGAGAACAACAAGACAGAGAAACATACTTGGTCTCATTCTCACCAATCTGCCTGCCGTAGTTGCATGTGTCCATGACAATATCATTGAGAGTGACCATTGCACTGTCATTGTGGAGACAAAATCCTGTCTTCACATTGAGAATATCCTCATCATGTTGCATGGCACTTTTGCCGAGCTAAATGGGACTGACTTCTAACAGGTTTAGTAACACAAGACTGGGCATTCGCATAGCACCATGGGCCATCAACAGCAGCAGAAGATTAATCAAACACAAGCTGCATTCTAAATAAAACTGAAATAACTGCGGACGCTATAAAATCAGCAACAGAAACAGAAGTTGGTGGAAAAACTCAGCAGATCATCATCTGTGAAGAGAAATCAAAGTTAATGGTTCAGGTCCGGTGGCCCTTTCTTAGATCTGTTAACTGTGATTTCTCTTAACAGATGCTGCTAGACCTGCTGAGTTTTTCCTGCAACTTCTGTTTTTGTTACAATCTGAAACCTCATGACCTGGTATATCCCTCACACAAACATCACAATCAAATTAGTGGATCAAATCTGGTTCAGGAGAGTGCAGGAGAGCATAACAGGAACAGGACTAGATGACCTAAAAGTGAGATTTCGACCTGGTAAAACTTGAAAACGTCCATGCCAAACCGCACAAACAGCAAATTAAAGACAGAGCTAACTGATCCCACAAACAACAAATCATATCTAGGCTCTGTAGTCTTGCCATATCCAATTGTGAATGGTGATGGGTAATTACATAAATTTCTCTGATGGATGATATTCCATGAGTATCCACATCCCCAACACATCAGTCAAAAAGATAATGTTAAAAAAACATGATGATTTTTAGCTAGAAGTGCTGAGAAGATGATTGCCTCTTGCAGGGGTCCCTTGCATCACAGGTGACAGTCTTCAATCAACTCGGTTCATACAACTTGGACAATCGATGCGTCATCAGTTTACTCTGGGAGTCAGTAAAGTGAAGGTCATTTTTACCCAAAGTGCAATCAAACAGCACCTGCTCAGCAGTAACCTGCATTGATGCTGAGTTTGGGTTCCATGAGGTGGCTCAGTTCCCAACTCCATTATATCCTTGGTTCAAACAAGGACCAAAGAGCTGAATTCGGGAAGCGCAGTGAGAGTAAATTTCCTTGACATCATTGTCAAAATGGGCCAAGTGTGGCCCATTGAGCCATAAAGAGGCTCTTTGTTCAAAACTTTGGTGCAAAACTGGGATTATATGGAATTGGGGAAAATCTCCACATTTGTTGGGATTATATCTGGCACAAGGAACGATGGCTGTGGTTGTTGGAGCTGAGCCATTTCAGCTTTAGGACATATCTGCAGGGGTTCTTCATGGCAATGTCCTTGGCCCAACCATCTTCAAGCTGCTCCATGAATGGTCTTCCCTCGATCATAAGGTTGAATGGGAGATATGTGCTGATGATTGCACAATGTTCAGCACCATTCTTGTTTCCTCTGATAGTAGAGTTGCCTATATTCAAATGCAGTGAAACCTGGAAAATATCTTGCTTTGAGCTGACATGCCAGGCAATAATCAGCTCCAGTTAGAGACAATCTAACCATTATCCTTCATCATTGCTGAATCCCTGACCATCCTATGGGTTACCATTGACCAGAAACTGATCTGGAGTGGCCACATAAATATTATGGTTACAAAAGCAGGTCAGAGACTTGGAATCCTGCAGTAGGTATCTCATCTCCAAACTCATTAATGCTCGTCCATTATCTACAAGGTACAAGTCAAGAGTTTAATTGAATACAATTAATGGCCTAAATGAGTGCAGGTATAACAACACTCAAGGAATTTGACACCATCTAACTCACTGTATCTATAAACATTCAGAGCCCAGAGCCTCCACCACTAATGCTCAGCGGCAGCAGTATCAGCCATCTACAAGACACATGCACAAACTAACCAAGGCGCCTGAGACAAACTGATGATCACTTCCACCTAGAATGACATGGGCAGCAAGTACATGGGAACACTTCCACCTTCCAGTTCCTCTCCAAGCCCCTCAGCATCTTGACTTAGAAATGTGTCACTGTTTGTTCAATGTTACTGGGTCCAAATCCTGTAACTCGTTACCTATAGCATTGTGGGTGTATTTACATCAAATGGACTGCAGCCGTTCAAGAGGGCAGCTAAGCATCACCATCTCAGGACAACTGAGAATGAGAAATGATACACTGATCAAGCCAGTGAGGCCCATGTCTAATTAGTGAATAAAGATAAAGTCGCCAGTATGAAAGGTAATCGTCTCACATGGAGATGTGTAGGTTCAAAGGCATTCTACAGTGCCAATTTCCACAGCCCAGATCATTACAGAAGCCAATCTCCTGACCATGTACTCTATTTATATGCTTCATTGCTGCAGAAATGTTGCCAACACCATCAAAGACCCATTCCACTCACTAATGCTCTCCTACAATCTCTTCTGTCAGGCAGAAGAAACACAAGCTTGAACACACACATCAGCTGATTCAAAAATGGCTTTGTTCCTACCATTATTAGACTGATGAATAGACTAATTTCAAATAATGCTGATCTTGTTAAAGTTGATCTTACCTCCCATTCATCGTCTGCAGTGTAACCTGCATGCCTTACTCTGTGTGAAGCTGGATGAACACAGCAGGCCAAGCAGTGCTCCTGAGATGCTGCTGGGCCTGCTGTGTTCATCCAGCTTCACACTTTGTTATCTTGGATTCTCCAGCATCTGCAGTTCCCATTATCACTGTCTTACTCTGTCCAAGTTTTTCCACCCTATGATTTATATGTTCTTGCTTACAATGATCTGCCCGTACTGTTCACAAACAAAGCTTTTCATTGCATTTAGTTACACATGATAATAAATCAAATCAAATCAAATCAATCTCTGCCCTTTCGCAAACACACAATCTGCTGCTGGATGGAAGAGTGATACTCCTTCCCTGAACTGAAATCCAATAAATTGGCCCAGAGTTGAGATTGTGCCAGCAAATGAACGTACCTGTTGACTGTGTGAAGTTATGTATCCAACTGTCCACCATTTTCGCAGCCCCGTATCCCATTGAAAAATCTGCCCTGTGTCTGGATGTCTGGGAGAACACTGCAAGATCAACTGAAATCTTCTCACAACAGAATGTTACCTCATCTATTTATTAATTAGTGAGCAGATGTAATAAAATATATACTGTTTGCAAGCTTCAGGCTATGAGACAAATCCTTAACTCACTATTTTGACTTAAACTTGACTGAGAGTGCAATCACTGCACCTCCCAGTCGCGAGCCATTTCAACTCCACCTCCCATTCCTGAGACGACATGTCCATCCTGGGCCTCCTGCAGTGCCACAACGATGCCACCCGAAGGTCGCTGGAACTGCAACTCATATTCCGCTTGGGAACCCTGCAGCCCAATGGTATCAATGTGGATTTCACAAGCTTCAAAATCTCCCCTCCCCCCACTAGATCCCAAAACCAGCCCAGCCCATCCCCGGCTTCCTAACCTGTTCTTCCTCTCACCTATCCCCTCCTCCCACTTCAAGCCGCGCCTCCATTTCCTACCTACTAACCTCATCCCGCCACCTTGACCTGTTCGTCCTCCCTGGACTGACCTATCTCCTCCCGACCTCACCACCTACACTCACCTTTACTGGCTCCACCCCCGCCTCTTTAACTTATCTGTCTCCTCTCCACCTATCTTCTCCTCTCTCCACCTTCGATCCGCCTTCCCCTCTCTCCCTATTTATTTCAGCTCCCACTCCGCTTCCCCCTTTTCTGATGAAGCTTCTAGGCCTGAAACGTCAGCTTTTATGCTCCTAAGATGCTGCTTGGCCTGCTGTATTCATCCAGCTTCACACTTTGTTATCTGAGAGTACGTTCCTGTTGGTAGTTTTTTGTTCATGTGCTATATACCTTGACTAGATTAAGATTAATAATCTTTTGGTCATGCATTAAATTAATTTATTATTGTGGAACTTCTAACAGTATCCAAATATTTCTTTTTCTGCAGTTTCATATCAAAGTGCCTCATACACAAACTATCTATCGTCCCAACTGACAGTGAATTTCTCCTGGTACCTTTTCAGCTCAATGTTCCAATGAGGTCTGCTCCATCAAGTAGCTTCCTATAATATTAGGTAAGTCAAACTCAAACTAACATTGTCACAGAAACCATGTTGCAGTTGTTAAATTTCAAATTTCCACATCTCCTATCAATATTATATTTGTCACTTTGGAGAACCATTTATTTACATCTGCTCCCAAAACCATCACCCTGCTCCAACCCAATCCCTAAGTGTACACTGACCTGACACAACAGTCATCAAACCAGATCATTTTCCAACTTCCACTTCCAGAGCAGAAATTCACAGTTGGATCGGGAAAAGTGCCTGGGAAGTAGACATTCATCAGGAAAATTATTGTCCAGCTAACTGAACTAACTGATTCCCTTTAACTGGTCAATGAAACAAGTGTAAAGATCGTTTGTTTTCTGCAGTTTTGATTGTGGACTGAAATCAGAAAAAAATACTGCTCTGATGAAGGGTCTAGGCCCAAAACGTCAGCTTTTGTGCTCCTGAGATGCTGCTTGGCCTGCTGTGTTCATCCAGCCTCACATTTTATTATCAAAAAATACTGTTATTGTTTTAAAATGACTGAATTGTTGAAGGCTTGCTGTACTTTCTAAAAGCAAATACCTTGTTGTAAGTACTATTTACACAGCTAAAGCAGTCATCAAAACCTAGTTTGCAGCCACCTAGAGCCAAGCCGTGTGTACAAATGGAACTTTGTATGGCAACAAGTGAGGAATTAGTCTGTGGACTCGTGACCAGTTATTAAATCATTGGTCTTCTACCTGTGAACAACAAAGTGATTGGCTCCCAACTGGCTGAACAGCTTCAGGCATGAATGTTTTGGCCTCAGACTTCTGGAAGAGAAGGGGCATTTTCGATCTGCAGTTTTAAAAAATGCATCTCTAACTTGAAGGTACCTTTTTTTGGTCTCTTCCCCTCAGAAGTTGTTGTTAGCTGTGTCTCTTAACCAGTGAGCCAGAGACATTCTGAGTGTGAATCAGCTACCCTCTATCTTCACAATCAAGTGAAAGTAGGTGGACAAGAAGAATCAAGTAGCAGCATTACCCGACAAGCCAAAAGGACCACCTCAGTGCTGTCTTAATCATTCTCTCCACCCATAATGCCCAATTTTTGTGTCTCTCTTTGTGCATAGAGATGGAATTTATGATGGAAATTGAGCCTTAATCAGTGAAGTTATATATCAATAATTCCTAATTGTTTATCTGTAGTTAGTATCTGTTTATTCGTGATAATATAATTTTTGTTAACTGTAGAAACCTTGGCAGTGCTTTCTGGCAGCCTGGGTCTAAAACACAGGTAAACTGGGAATTTTTGCCTACTTTTTAAAATCTTTGACTTTTATGATAACTCCAACAATATGAAGGCTTGACTTTCTGTCCTCCAACCCAGCGAAGTATCACAGAAGCAAAAAAGAAATCACAAAGATTGCACAGGAATGTTATCAAACCAAGTTAACATTCAACCACATAAGGAGATATTGATTAAAGTGGCCAAAATCTTGTTTAAGGATGTAAGTTTAAAAGAGAGTTTTAAAGGAGGCAGCAGAGTGTTATAGTCAGAGATTTAGGGAGGAATTCCAAAGTGAGCAGTACAAAGGTTCAGGCTGCCATTCTAGATAGTACATGTCTGTCAACAGTGATTGAAGACGGCAGACATTCTTAGGGATTTTAATGATGCTCACTATCCAGACCTAGCCATGGAGAGTGATGAAAGAAAGTGCAGTACTTTGTTTCCTTGGATGCACCAAATCTTCATGTCAAACTACTAAATTTCTGAAACAAATTTGTTGCTGTTACTTGAGGAAACAGACCAGATAAATTATGCGCAGCTTCATCCCACAGGAAATAAGGTTGTACAACCAGCAAGTCTATTTTGAAGTGGCGCAGATCGACAGAGTAACATGGCTGGGTCCTAAGATAACAGAATGAGGTACAAGAGAGCAATTGGTGTCCGCAGACTAACACTCCAGATTAAATCAGTGCATAAAACAGAGGGAAACAAATGGAATGGAAGTACTTACATTATGTAACACCAGGGTTTTTAATTTTGTTTTTAAATATATTTCACCATTCAACTGAAGCATACACATTTCAGGCTTTCACTGTTTAAATCCACAATTATCTGTAATGGATTGTGTCTGCATGTGACCTTATTTAACATTAATAAAGACAGGCTTTTCAAAGGTTATAAGAAAAGCAATTTCCATTTTCTCGTCTTTTTCTTGTTAATATTGCTTTTAACAACATAAGTTCAAGAGTGAGGTTAAAAATTGGCACATTTGTCACTGTTTGAAAGTGTGGCCATCTCTACAGCTGATGAACAGCACACATAAATGGCAACAATTAGCGTAATTGCAAATTTCAGCAGACAGGCTTATTAGCCCTTTTGTAAATTGATCCAATTTCTGGATCAATCGTTGATTGTGCAAAAGGGTAAGTCAATCATTTTAATCTCTAGAACCTTTTAAAGATGTTTTTCAGCTACATGATCATCTTTGTAAAGGCATGGCCCTGATCTTAATTCAGCAGAGAAAAAGTGTCAGGTAAAAATAAAGGCAGCATTTCACCCACTGTGGACTCATTCCTTTTCTCCCGGGAGCTGATAATAAGCAAGTACACAAAGTAAAATACTATTGATTCTGGAAATGGGAAATTAAAACAAAAAGTTGCTGAAAATACTCAACAAGATTGGCTGCTCTGGTGGAGAGAAACACAACTAACATTTTCAGCTGCCAATATTTCATGTCCTGATGAAAGGCCATTGACCCTGATAACGTATTTGTTTCTGCAGGCAAGTAGAATACCTAGAAGAAACTCGTGAGACATGTCTTAAATGAACAGGTAAATGCATTTCTGAAGAAGGGTCTAGGCCCGAAACGTCTGCTTTCCTGCTCCTCTGATGCTGCTTGTCCAGCTGTGTTCATCCAGCTCCACACCTTGTTATCTCAGATTGTCAGCATCTGAAGTTCCTACAATATCTGAGATAATTTCCTGATGATCTATTGGACTGAAGTAATCAGAGTAGTGAGTATGGATTTGTGATCCATGTTATAATAAGATATTGGGACAATAAAGATTCACATCACAGATTCCCAATGTTTTGCTCAGTGTTTGAAAATAATAATAAAGATTAGGAAATTTTCACTGCTTTGCTCTTGGGACAGAAGAGGTAATGGATGATTTGTGTTTTGTGAAATACATTTATGTATAATGTACAGGCTGACTTGCTGTTGTCGATGTCATTGCTACGTCTGCTGTAAGTGCTTTCACTTTAGTCTGGAACAACCACTAAAACACGTCATATGAAACATGGAATCAGAAATGTGAAGCGAGATTGAGTAAACTTTCAAGGTTTTGAGAGAACCAGCTACATTTAAAAGAGAGAATTATGTCTGCAGTCTTCAACATTGAATTGCTGGGTGAGCCAATAAGTCCCTGAATTCTCCAGCTGCCTCCTGAGACTAAAATTAAAGGGGGGATATAAGACAGAATTGTAATTTGTTTCAGTCTCAGCAAGAAATATATGAAATAACATCAGAATTGGGTAAAAAATGCCACATGTGTAACAATTCTAAGTCTACTATTAACACTGGGGAAAGAAGTCCACAAGTTCTTTCGCACACTTAATCCCACAAAGGAGAAGCAAACCCAGACAGGAGGTTTTGTAGGTTTTGAAAACATACCTTGAATTCAATACTAGTGCTACTTATGAATGAGATATGTTCAAATCAGACCTCGGGGAGGGGATGCTGTTGATCAGTACATGACACAGATGACACAGACATCTAGCTACATACGATGAGTCTGGACCACTTTATCAGGTCATCAGAGGTAGTATTGATTTAGGCATAAGAGATGCTGTTGTGAGCCCAGGTCTGTTGAGAGGGAAGAATTTTTTAAACAACTCAAGGTTTTCATCAATAGATTGAAACTTGAACCATTGACCTGGCTCCCTTGAAGGATATTATAGTGCACCGCAACTTCTGTAATTGAGTGTATCAATGCTGCCCAGAAGTTGGAGGACCCTGGCAATCTCATATGTAGTGAATCTCTTAGCCTTCACTGTCATTGGGACCACACAATCCTTGCGATTACCAGATTATTCATTTTACCTACTGGAGTGGAATGTTTCCATACTTACATTGAATACTGCACATGCTATATAAAAATAATTGTTATAATTGGACTTGAACCACACAGAATAGAATAGACTAGAAATTTATTGTTACATGTAATTCTACATTAAAAAATACAGTGAAAAGATTTGTAAGTTGCCCTACCATGGCACCTACATAATCCCTCCAATGTGGAAACTGGCCATTCAGCTCAATAAGTCCACACCAACTCTCTAGGCTGCATGCCACCCAGACTTACAACCTCCCAACCCCCAGTGTATCTGCATTTCCCATCACTAAACCACTTTGCCTACATGCCCTTGGAAACAATGGGCAAGTTAGCACAGTCAATCGAGCTAATTGGACTGTGGGAGGAAACTGGAGCACCCAAGGAAACCCACACAGACACAGTGAGAATGTGCACACTCAACACTGATAGTTGCCCAAGGCTGGAATTGAACCGAGGTCCCTCATGCTGAGAGGCAGCAGCGCTAACCATTGAGTCACTGTGCCACTACAGAAGTCATATATAATAATTTTATAAAAAATAAAATTAAGAGCAGGGCCAGAGGACTGAAGAATCACAAAAATTATACCTTTGTTCAAAATTGGTTGTAAGAATAATCCCAGCAATTACAATTAAATTCAGAGGTAGGGAATCTTACAGAGACAATTATTTGGAATAGAACAAGCAGTCTCATGAAAAAGGTGGGTTGACTGAAATATATTTCTACTTCTGTGTTCCTTAATTGGCCCATGTGATTAACTCTTAACTGGCCTTTAAAAAATGGCCTCTCGGTGGATTTTCTTTAATTTTGTCTATATTGGGAAGCAAGATTGCACACAACCAAATGACTTCTCCCATCACCAGATCACTTATGATAACATTTACCTACTTTACACCAGTAGTAAATCACCCATGATTTTCATTTGTTTAACTTGCCTGCAAATCCTGTTAAAAGCAAAGCAGACCACCAAAGGTAAGGGAGAGGGTGATGGGGCTAAATCAGACGAGTGTTAGAAGAGAAGATAAAGCAGTCTATCCCCTGAAGTGCCCACCTCTCTCAAAAGGCATCAGGCAGTCTTAGAGGACCCTGCATGCTCCCTCTTCGAGGACATACAGGGACAACATTCCTGGGGAAGAGAAGCAGTCAGCAACTGTGACTCCCTTCACTACCTGCTCCCTAGACTGAATAATGGCCAACTTAGCCAGGCTCAGGAAGACAACTACGCAGAGGTCCTCTGACTTGCCCACACCCTTCCTCGCCAAAGATCAGGAAGGTGAGCCTGAAGTTCAACCAAAAGCACAAAAAAATTTTCAAACAATGCAAGTGGAGGAGAGAGGTTGGTAATCACCCACAAACAATATACACATGGTCCACAGACTGCCCAGCACTGCAAAATAAAAAGCTGAGTTGGGAGTTAATGAGCTATTACAATGTACAGTTACCCAGGAATGCTGCTGACTGCTTCCATCCCAAGACCTGAAAGGAAAACAAAAGGTTTTCTGCATACAGAACCCTCCATTAGAGATCTCTTCTGCCCGATAGCAAAGCATTAAACCGAGCTGTGCCCAAGCAGTGCACAAAGGAATACAAAGGGGATTGTGTGCAGAAGCAAGCCTCTACAAGAAGCACTTCCACCTCAGCTGGATGGACATGGAATTCCCACGAGATGGCTCAGGTTATAAAGTGCAGGCTCTTAAGGGAAGCTCAGGAGCCTAGGGCTGATGTGAAATTCCATCTGGACAGTTTGAGGACTGCCATTGTGATGTCTCACTAGATTCAGGTCCTTCTTCTCAAGGGCAATTAGTGATGGCCAATAAATGCTGTCAGCAACACACAACCGGTGAATGAATACAAAGCAAGTTATTCTCTTCTATTTTATAAAATGTTTGACTGTTCCTATTATGCTTCCTGTCAAGTCTTCCTTCAAATCTGTCCTCAACATATAACTTTTTTTTACATCTTCTAGCTTTATTTTAGTTTTGATTATTAAAGCTGAAATTGTTGTATTGCATTGTTAAAAATCAGATCGTAGTTTTAATTTTACTTGCCCACCCAAGGAACTACAGTTTAGGCTCCATTTCCATTATTTCTTTTGGGAATATATCTGTTCTATTTCCTAATGATCTCCTTTTTGAACAGCCATTATATCGAATGAACAGAAACTGTAGATGGTTGAATATTTTTACTGTTTCTCTGCCCTGTTAATTAGTGTAATAGCTCAGATGTCTTCAGAGAGAAATGTCAATAATCTCATGATTCCCCACAATTCTACAAAACCTCTCAAATTGTTTGTTTGATAACATTCAAGCATTTATTTTCCTGGAAATCATAAGTTGAACCTTTAAAATTGGAACTGGACATTGGTTACATCTCCAGGGCTTAAAATTTTAATTTTCCATTCAGAGTGACTTTTCACCCAACTTTATCATGAAGAGCAGAACGCAGTCAAACAAAAACAGAACAGGATCTGTCTTTGATAACACAGTGTGGAGCTGGAGGAACACAGCAGGCCAGGCAACATCAGAGGAGCAGGAAAGTTGACATTATGGGTTGGGACCCTTCTTCTGAAATGTTACCATCTCTCTTTCATCCAGAGAGCGTAAGTAGGCAACTTCACTTACAACAAATGGAGTGGAAGAAAGACTCTTTTCTTCAGTATCTCAATTAGAAATAGGAATGGGGGAAGAGGAGATTAATTAAATTCAATCTCAACTTCAGGGCAACTTCATAGTGCTTGTTGTTGGCAGCAAATTAGAAAGGATTTTATATCTTGAATGAATGTAACAGTCTCGTGCCCCATCCTCTGTGCCCTGTGTGCTCCTGTGTATACCATCTCAAGCCTATTCATAGCTGAGTAATTTTGAAGAAAACTTCATGGAATTTTAAATTGTTTTCAAATCAGAATGACTTCTCGGACTCCATCACAGACAGAAAGTTAAGCGATATGAATAAGCCATTCTTATATACAACATTAATAAATACAGGAAATGTACGAAATATTCAGCAGGACTGGAAGATCTTACATCAACTTTTTTATATTTGTCTCTCTACTATTTTATACCTTGATTTTTTATATGTGTCAATTCTGCTGTAAAGTAGAATTTCATTTAAACGTTATCCTCAAAACTATAATATTTACTTCAAGATCTATATGGGTTAGTTTATCTGACATCCATACATCCTTATCTTTCTTCATATACTGTGTACATCTCTATATATAAAGCTATTGCCTACAACTCAACAGAACGTCAATATAGCTGTATATTTATTGGTTTTATTTACTTTCTGCCTTCAGTGTACCCAGCAACTATTTTTCAGACAAATGCTCAGTGAACATGAATCATGCAGTGTTAAATCTTTTTCTACCAAGCATGAGATAAACCAGCCAAGTCTGTTATGATATCAATGTCATTTGCCCCTCAGAGAGATCACAAAGTGAACAGTAGGTTGCTCCAGCAGTGTCAATGGAACAATGCATCTCTTAACTCACTTCTTTATATGTGCTGTGATTGGCTGCTCAATATGGAATTACTTCAGAATACATTTATCCAGCAATCTAAACAGGGGAATGCCTTGATTTTAAAACTGATAGAAAGAAAATGACATGAAAATATAACTTATTGCCTTGGAATACCATAATTTGGAAGATTAAATATTAAGAATCTAGAGTAACATTTACAAGATCTGCAAAACTGAATATCTAATTAACTAGCTACATATCAAATATCCACCTACTTTTGTTATTTGAATTTCCATGGACAATGAGTACTTTCCAAATTAGACAGAATGGAACTTTCTCAATATATCATAATATTCTTACTTCTCGTACATTTTGCTATTATTTTCAGAATGCAGCAAATGGATTTACATTATAAATGGCAACAGTTCCCAACAATTCAATGCCTTGCTGGTTTGTTACTGAGCATGCAGAGGTCTCCAGATTGCACTGGTACATCTAAGCTAGGCGAGGAGAAAAATCAACTAAAGTTCTCACGTTCTACTACTGAAAGTGATAATGAAGCTGTCAGAATGCCATACAGCCCAAACAGTTCACTCATGTATTTTACAAAAGTAAAATCTCAACTTTTACTGAGCGGTCTTGTATGTTACTGTAATCCCACGTGTACTTGGTGGACTCCTAAGTGCCCTCTGAGGTAGCCATGCAAGTCATTCAGTTCTGTTAAAGTAATATTAGCAGGCTACATTTGACAGAAACACCTTGACAGGAAAGGAAAGATTAGCTGGCTCATCAGTCCTCACAAAGACAGTTCAAGTGTGTCAACACTACCCCATAGCAACTGGGCTCTACTTATTACATTCATATTGTATTCAACATTGTAAATATTCTGAAACTCAGCAAGGTTGGTTTAATCTTGACCCTTTTTATAGTTGAAAGTTATCAGTTTAGAAGAATTTTCTCTTTTCAATGCTTCAAAATTCTACATAGCCAACTCATAGCTGATAAGCTTCTGGCTTTTGCATTCATTGATTATTTATTTATATTTCCAGTTGATGGGCTCACCTGCTTCAGCTGCTCAGAACCACCTCTGAAACAAAACTCTACAGCAATTTTATTTCATCCTCTTGGCATAGAATTCTTGTTTTCAGCAATTTACTGACTATTTTTTAAATAGCAGGTGAATTTTATTTTTAAACCTAGATAAAGAACTTCACTGTCAGGAAGCTTTGATCAATCTGATATGTTTCTCTTTTGTTGTTGTGCTTTTGTGAGAAAACAACCTTCGGGTGGCATTTGGTTTGTAGCTGTTTGATGCCTTTCATTGCAAGGGTGCCTTATTTCGTGACAATACTTTAAGCAATAGCATGTCAAGCTATTACAAAGGGTAAATGGTTAATCATTTAAATAAAGCAAGAACCAGAAAGCTGACTACAGAAAAATCTTTTAAGTTGTTTTGCTTTAAGTAAAAGTAGTAAGGTAATCCACATTCGACTGACTCACTCCTGGAATCAGCTGTTAGAGATTTGTATGTTACTGTAATCCCACGTGTACTTGGTGGACTCCTAAGTGCCCTCTGAGGTAGCCATGCAAGTCATTCAGTTCTGTTAAAGTAATATTAGCAGGCTACATTTGACAGAAACACCTTGACAGCAAAGGAAAGATTAGCTGGCTCATCAGTCCTCACCTCCTACCGCCTCCTCGATCATGACCCCACACCCGAGCACCAAACCATCATCTCCAACACCATTCACGACCTCATCACCTCAGGGGACCTCCCACCCACAGCCTCCAACCTCATTGTTCCCCAACCCCGCACGGCCCGTTTCTATCCCCTTCCCAAAATCCACAAACCTGCCTGCCCTGGTCGACCCATCGTCTCAGCCTGCTCCTGCCCCACCGAACTCATCTCCACCTATCTGGACTCCATTTTCTCCCCTTTGGCCCAGGAACTCCCCACCTACGTCCGTGACACCACCCACGCCCTCCACCTCCTCCAGGACTTCCAATTCCCTGGCCCCCAACACCTCATATTCACCATGGACGTCCAGTCCCTGTACACCTGCATTCCGCATGGAGATGGCCTCAAGGCCCTCCGCTTCTTCCTGTCCCGCAGGCCCGACCAGTCCCCCTCCACCGACACTCTCATCCGCCTAGCTGAACTCGTCCTCACACTCAACAACTTCTCTTTTGACTCCTCCCACTTCCTACAGACTAAGGGGGTGGCCATGGGCACCCACATGGGCCCCAGCTATGCCTGCCTCTTTGTAGGTTACGTGGAACAGTCTCTCTTCCGCACCTACACAGGCCCCAAACCCCACCTCTTCCTCCGGTACATTGATGACTGTATCGGCGCCGCCTCTTGCTCCCCAGAGGAGCTCGAACAGTTCATCCACTTCACCAACACCTTCCACCCCAACCTTCAGTTCACCTGGGCCATCTCCAGCACATCCCTCACCTTCCTGGACCTCTCAGTCTCCATCTCAGGCAACCAGCTTGTAACTGATGTCCATTTCAAGCCCACCGACTCCCACCGCTACCTAGAATACACCTCCTCCCACCCACCCTCCTGCAAAAATCCATCCCCTATTCCCAATTCCTCCGCCTCCACCGCATCTGCTCCCACGATAAGACATTCCACTCCCGCACATCCCAGATGTCCAAGTTCTTTAAGGACCGCAACTTTCCCCCCACGGTGATCGAAAACGCCCTTGACCGCGTCTCCCGCATTTCCCGCGACACATCCCTCACACCCCGCCCCCGCCACAACGGCCCCAAGAGGATCCCCCTCGTTCTCACACACCACCATACCAACCTCCGGATACAACGCATTATCCTCCGACACTTCCGCCATTTACAATCCGACCCCACCACCCAAGACATTTTTCCATCCCCTCCCCTGTCTGCTTTCCGGAGAGACCACTCTCTCCGTGACTCCCTTGTTCGCTCCACACTGCCCTCCAACCCCACCACACCCGGCACCTTCCCCTGCAACCGCAGGAAATGCTACACTTGTCCCCACACCTCCTCCCTCACCCCCATCCCAGGCCCCAAGATGACATTCCACTTTAAGCAGAGGTTCACCTGCACATCTGCCAATGTGGTATACTGCATCCACTGTACCCGGTGCGGCTTCCTCTACATTGGGGAAACCAAGCGGAGGCTTGGGGACCGCTTTGCAGAACACCTCCGCTCAGTCCGCAACAAACAACTGCACCTCCCAGTCGCAAACCATTTCCACTCCCCCTCCCATTCTCTTGATGACATGTCCATCATGGGCCTCCTGCACTGCCACAATGATGCCACCCGAAGGTTGCAGGAACAGCAACTCATATTCCGCCTGGGAACCCTGCAGCCATATGGTATCAATGTGGACTTCACCAGTTTCAAAATCTCCCCTTCCCCTACTGCATCCCTAAACCAGCCCAGTTCATCCCCTCCCCCCACTGCACCACACAACCAGCCCAGCTCTTCCCCCCCACCCACTGCGTCCCAAAACCAGTCCAACCTGTCTCTGCCTCCATAACCGGTTCTTCCTCTCACCCATCCCTTCCTCCCACCCCAAGCCGCACCCCCAGCTACCTTCTAACCTCATCCCACCTCCTTGACCTGTCCGTCTTCCCTGGACTGACCTATCCCCTCCTTACCTCCCCACCTATACTGTCTCCACCTATCTTCTTTACTCTCCATCTTCGGTCCGCCTCCCCCTCTCTCCCTATTTATTCCAGTTCCCTCCCCCCATCCCCCTCTCTGATGAAGGGTCTAGGCCCGAAACGTCAGCTTTTGTGCTCCTGAGATGCTGCTTGGCCTGCTGTGTTCATCCAGCCTCACATTTTATTATGTTAGAGATTTGTTGTCTGTTCTTGAGAGCAATTGCAACACAGCATACGATTGCAAAACAACATAGCATACAATGACCACCCAATAAAGGAATAGGCCATTCATGTCAACCCGGTCTATGCTAATGTTTTTGCACATGTTGAACCTCCTTCTCTCATCATCTCAGCAACATTACGGGTATTTTTTGTTCTGTTCAGAAATTTCAATCTGAAAAAGATCAGAAGTCACACAACACCAAGTTACAGTCCAACAGGTTAGTTTGAAACCACAAGCTTTCGGAGCACTGTTCCGTCATCAGATGAAGTGAAGAAAAGCACATGGGCACAGAATTTATAGGCTGAGATCATATAAATAGTGTGAGTGGAATGTTGACAGGCTAATAATAAGTCTCTGCAGGCGATCGAAAGCGTCAGACCCTGTGATTAAAGTGCCAACAGCTGATTAGCAAGTGAAAGGATGACCTATAATTGGATTAATTGAGACAAGGAGACAATTACAAAAAGATTAAAAATAAGGTGGTGTTGGAGGCAAACCACATGGCTGGAATAACATGATAGGTATAATTTGGAAAAGCCTGGGTGGACTTAGCTCTAGCCACTCAAAGGAACCAGTTGTTAACTGTGAATGATCCTTGTACTCACAATGATTTAGTCAGAATACAAAATACCCATATGTATTTTTTTCAAAGGAAAATGTTTTCTATTCTCACGGATTTCATAAAACACAATTGTTCAAGATTTTAAAAATGCTTATTGATGGGCTAATTGCCTACGGAAAAATCTTGCTTCTTGACATTCTTGTGAAATGTATACATGTTTAATAGGCAATATGATTCAGAAAGATGTAGAAGCTACTGTTGCACATCCCATGTGAAATTCTACTTTAAAATTGAACTCAACCACTCATCCATGGAATGTGCTAACTATGCCTTGCAGTGTCATAGCAGTTTTAATTTGAGAGTGGTGGGGTGAGTGTTATGGTGACCAGAAATTCAGAGAGGTAGAGGGTCTGAGAAACTGAAGCATGCTATCCTTTCTGTCATTTTTCAGTGCAATGTGGAAAAAGACAGAGCTTCAATAATGTCTCAGATTAAATCACTAATTCTGCAATTTCCCTCACCTCCAGCAAAGTGCCACCACCAAACACATCTTGCCCTTCCTTCCCATCAGAATTCCATTACTTTTAAGATACCATTGCTTTCAAGATAACCTGGTCCACTCTTCCCCATCCTCTCCTCACCCTCTTTGGCATGTTCCCATGCAATCACAGGATAAGTAACACTTGTCTTTTGCATCCTATCTCATCACTGTCCAAGTCAAAAAGGCACCTTGCAAGAGAAGAAGCAAATTATTTGCACTTCTTTCAGTCTAATCTACTACATTGGATGTCTCTCCTACATTAGGGAAACCAAATGAAGACTCAGTGAGTGCATTGTAGAACACATCTGCTCAGTCCACAAGAAAGACCAAGACATTCATGTCACTTGTCATTTTAATATCCCTTCAGGCTCGCTGTTCTATGCTAGGCCTGATGCAGTGTTTTAATGAAGTTCAATGTAAGCTGAAGGAACAGCATCTCATTTTCTGATTATGCATTTGATAGCCTCTTGGACCCGACAGTGAATTCAACAACTGCATTTCACAACGTCTGCCTTTCATTTTGCTATCCTTGTCTTCAAAACACCAGCAGTATTGATCTATGTTCTATTATTAACGTCAACTATTAACACCCATTCTGGACCACTCACTCTTCTCTATAATCATTCTAGTTATTCATTCCTTGGATGTCCATTTCGCTGATTGGACCAGCAATTGCTGTCCTTCCCTGAAAGTCCTGAAAAATGTAGTGGTTAGCTGTCTTCTTGAACGATTTGAATTATTGCAGTCCTTGGATTGTAGGGACACACGATGCTGTTAGCATTTGGAGACAGGGTGGGGAGAGTAAATTGGGAGGGTGACTCAGTTAAAGTGAAGGAAAAATCTATAATTTCAAAACAGAATGATATGTAGCTTAGGGGGAGCTTGGAAGGATGGTGTTCGGATGCACCTGCTACCCTTGTCCACCAATGTGGTGGAGGTTATAGGTTTGGAAGGTACTTTCAGAGGAGCCTGGGTGAGAAAATGCAATGCATCTTGTACACATGGGTGCCATTGTGCGCTGGTGGTGAAGGGAGCAAAAGTTAAACCATTACTACTCCTTTGGCCTTTTGCTTTGTGACACCTGTGATTTCTGATCTTGCTCGCACACTAGCCTTGTTCGGTCTTTGCACATTTCTGCTTGTCCCTCCCCATCTTTTCTCCCAGAACAAAACCCATTCCTTTTTGACCTTTCTCTCTCTTCAAATAGAAAGAAGTGTCACATTGGACTTGAAGTGTTAACTTTATTTCTCTCTCCAGAGATGCTGGCATGCCCACTGAATTTGTCCAGCTGGTTTTATTTCAGATTCCCAACATCCACTGTATTTCACTTCTGTGTCAGGATAACTTGTATTGAAAATGAAATGTCTCTTGAATGCAAAATGGGCAAGTACATGCCCAGAAGTCATCGGTTACCCATTACACATACAATAAGTAGCTCCCTGGCGAGGATCAGAAGATATAAAGCTGTGGTACATGTCTAAATTTGCTCATTACACCATTCCATTTGACACTTCCGAATAACAGAATAATTAATGCATTCATTATAATTAATTTCTTACAATTTTTTTGTCAGCTGTGATTGCTCAACACCTAATTTAGGATATCATTAACGACTGGAGGTGAGAGTTACCCTCCAGTGACCTGTGCTCTCCCTTGAGGATAGAAACAGGTTCGAAACTTAATGATCTCATAATAGCGACCATCACAACTAATAGTTTATGGAAATTGTTTTTCCCTTATCACTTGGACATGGTGCATTATTTTAATACATCATTTGGCTTTACTTCAAATGAATGCAAAAGGAAATCAGCAGAACCTGCTCATATATATATCATCTGTGCAGTTGCAACATGTAAATACATTGACTGCATTAGAATTCTTAATGAGGAGATAAAACATGTTTCTCTTTGACAAAATAGCTAATAGCTAAAGATTTAAAAGTTTTATATATTTCTGTGGCGATTTACTTTGTAAATAATCTGACCTCATAGCCCATGAAGGTCCCAGGTTCAATCCCTAAATAATGAAATAATATTTTAGCTCGCGCTGAAATACAGTGGCAAGACGTAGGAAAATAAAACATAGCAAAAAAAAGTAAGGATTTCTGTCTGACTCAAAACCCCTGCAATTCCATTCCAACTAGGTGGCTAATGTGAGCCCATTGCCCAAGCATGTGTCAGCAACCAATGAGGAGCAGGGAAGAATTGAGGGGGAAGATGCTGAGTCACAAGCCTTTTGTTCAGTCACCATGGGGCTAACCAAAATGATCTTGTCATGAATCATTTACGGTTGTCTAGTTTAACTGTGTTCTTCCTGCTTGGTAATGATCGCTTTCAGATTGTTTTGAATTTTTTTTTAGAAGAGAGACAAATATATAGTGCCTCATGAATTCCAGAAATGCTCCAGATAAACAATTGCTTTTGAAACGTCATAAAGTCATCAAATTGTCGGAGAATCAAAGGAGACCGTTCAGTCTATCTGTGCTGGCTCCCCACAGAAATAATTTATTTATTATCACTCCTCTGCTTCCCTTCCGAACCTTCCACATCCATCCCTATCAGAAAATAATTAATATCTCTCTCGAATAGCTTGATTGAAGCTTACTCTACAACACACCCAGGCAGCGCATACCAGACCCTAACCACTGGCTGCATGAAAAATGTTTCTCCAACTCCTTTTACAAATGATGTTAAATCCTCGTGCATTCTTTCCTCTCACCAATGGAGTAGTTATATCATATGGAAAAGTAGCCAGCTGATAGCCCATGGATACTGCGGGGAAAACTGGTTAAAGGAACTGAGAAACATTCAATAAGATCATGGCTGACCTGTGGCACAACTCCAATCGCTTGGGCCCAAACCTCTTGATACCCAAGCTTAATAAAAATTTGTCTCTCTTAGACTTGAGTTTAAAAATTGTATTAGCATCGACCGCCATTTGAGGAAGACAATTCTAAACCTCTCCTCATCTTTGCATGTAGAAGTGCTTTCTAACATTTCTCCTGAATGACCAGGTACGGATTCTTAGACTATGCCACCTGGTTTTAGAATCTTCAGTTAGTGGAAGTAGTTTATCTTTAATGGACCCTGGCTTTTCCTGTTAATATCCTGAAGACCTCATTTCGGGCACCCCTTAACACTCTAAATTTGAGAGAATAAAAGCCTAATTTGTCCAATCTCTCCTTATAACTTAACCCCTCAAATCCAGGTACCATCATTGTAAACTTGCATTGAACACAGACAATCTGTTTTGGCATTTGTTGGTTAAGGGGTGAATGTTGCCAAGGTCATGGAGAGAACTCAATTGCTCCTCTTTCAATAGTGGTATAGAATCATTCAATTGACCTTATTTTTTATTTTAGAGGACATCTCCAGCAAGGCTGATATTTGTTGCCCATTATCCCCCTGAACTGCATGACTTATCCCGACATTTCAATGTAATTAAGAGTAAGTCCTATAACTTTGATCTGGAGTCAAATGGAGGGTTGACAGATTTCCTTCCCTCAAACACGTCAGTTAAAAAAAAGTTCTTATGATAACCAATGAATGTTTTATACTGAGACAAGCTTTATATTGATAACAGGTTTAATTAGTTGAATCTCAATCCAATCACTTATCCTGGTGGGATTTAAGCCCACGGCACTAGAACATTAGGCTGGCCACCTGGATTGCTTGCCCAGTAACATATCATCACACCACCGCCTTCTTTGAGAAGGCAGAACTGCCTTTGACTTATTGTCTTAAAAATCTGACATTGAAATGTCAAACTGCAAAATGTGTAGAAAAGAAATTTCTGTATCCAAAGCAAGAATATCACCAGTCAAACAGAGTGATAATCAGTGGGCCAAGCAGCATCTCAGGAGCATAAAAGCTGACGTTTCAGGCCTAGACCCTCTCTGATGAAGGGTCTAGGCCCGAAACGTCAGCTTTTGTGCTCCTGAGATGCTGCTTGGCCTGCTGTGTTCATCCAGCCTCACATTTTATCATCTTGGAATTCTCCAGCATCTGCAGTTCCCATTATCTCAGAGTGATAATCAGTGAGCTTCTTCGGATGCTTCTCGCTGTGTGTCATACCAAGCTAACTCTGACTCTACCATTCTATGGTGGGGACAATATAACTTGGCCAAAGGTGAATTTTTGAATCTAATTCTTGGACATTCCATTTACCTTATTATATCTACATGTCAGTTAGTCATGGGTTCAGATATTGATTTTTGAGGACCTGTAAAAAAGCTACTCCAGAAACCATGCTGCTAATCAAGCAAGCCTTTTTGTCTTTGACTGTTTTTGGCTTATTAATTGCTGCATCATCTCACTCATCCAGGTGAGTGACGAGTAGGAGTTTCGAACAAGAATAGGCCATTCAGCATTTGAGCCTACTCCACCATTCTGATTTGTTGACCTGTGCTTCATTCCACTTGACAAAGCTTTTTCATGATACTTTTGCCAAACCATGAATATCAGACTTAAAAATATCTACTGACCCAGCATTGTCAGCCTTTGCTTGGAGACACAAGAGACAGCAGAGGTCGCATGAATACGGCAAGCCCTAAGTGTCCAATGTGTAAGCATTTTCAATCTTTTGGATGAAAGTGTTCTAGATTTTTTTTGCTTTTACTTAGTTCATTGTCTGAAAAACTAGCTATGCAATTCTGTTCGTTAATCCAAGATTTGGCATGTATTTGGAAAAATTGATTCCCAACATATCTGTGGAAACCAAAAGAACTGTGGATGCTGTAAATCAGGAACAAAAATAAAGTTGCTGGAAAAGCTCAGCAGGTCTGGCAGCATCTGTGGAGAAGAAAACAGAGTTAACGTTTTGGGTCCGGTGACGCTTCCTCAGAACTGATCTGTGGAAAAGTTTTCTGATGAGATGATTATTCCAACTCCATCTCCTACTTCTTAACTAAATATTAACCTGTGCCAAAAGTTTACCTCCAATTCCATATGCTTTCATTTCTAATGATAAATATTTGCAGTCTATATAGTAGTATGGTCATGTAGAAAAGGACAATATTAATTGAATCCAGTTGTATGATTTAAATCAGAGATGTTCGCAAACTGAAATAGTTCCAAAAATAAGCCAAAGATACTGATTTTTAAAAGGCCTTTGGAATTTCCTGACAGTACAGGTTGGCTAGGTTTTATGGAAATAACATGGATTAGGCAGGAAGCAAATTGGCTGCAATTAACATTTTGTTCAGAGGTCAAGACCAGCCCCCACTTCACCCTGGTCCTTTCAGAGGGAATTAAAATGTCTTCATTTTCTCCCTGATTTTTCCTATTGTGAGAATTTTCACACATGAAAATTTTCACAGATGAAAGCATCATCTGCCATCAGATTATATAGCAAAACTGTCATTCCAAAAAGCACTTTGTGGCAGAAACTGAGACAATGGATTTTTGATTGAAAACCAATGCAAGTTATAGGCTTCTCTTTCTCTGCTTCTAGGAAAGAAAATAAAGTGACCACACCAACTGGAAAGGAATATCAGAAACTGAAAAATTTTTTTAAAACCCTGTAATTTTCTCTTCTGCTGAGCATTCCAGAAGTCAACTGCATTTTTAGGTTACTACTCCAGTATCATAACCTCTCAGCAGCCCATGCCTGCAGCCAGAGTCCACTTTATTGCTGACAATTTCAGTTAAAATGATGGCTTGTGATATAAACCTTCCAACCAATTATAAATCTGTTGAATTATCTCTTCTCATCATCTATTGTAGCAGTCCTGAATTACTAAGTACCTCCATCTCCACTTTTTTTTGCATTTTTTCCTCAAAGACAATACTTTCATGTATGTCAATGATGTCACCAGTTCTCAGATGCCTTCTGGACATTTGATAACCATGGATGTAAAACAATAAATCAATGTAATAGCTTTCAAATGGAACTGTACAAATATCAGTGTGTGAACACATACTGCAACATTATTCAATTATTTTGCTGGCTATTTCAATGGAGGCATTAAACAGGGTTGCATCAGTATTCGAGAAATTGCTAACCAATTCATTCACTTCCGTTTGCTTTTATGCAAGATCAATGCTTTTGACAAATGATTACTACATTTTAGGAGCTATTTTATCACCGTTTACTACTTTTCTACGAAATGTTTAAGAATATGCTGATACAGATGTGAAAGGATCAGATGCCTATATATAGAAAACATCCTGTTAGATACAAGAAAACTGATGACATTTTCCTTCGGATCACAGTATATAAACAATATAACAGATGGCCACAGATGTGCATATTCAAGGAGACTAGAAAAGGTAAAACAACAGAGGAACTATACGGTTGAAATAACGAAAAAGCATATGAAGGCAAATGCTTTACAATGTGTTACCTTGATAATTCTCTTCCCCTCAACAAATCATTGAGTAGATTTGACAGTGCATTCTCTAAAATGACACTACATGGTCAGTATTAAAAATGTTGCTTGACTGCCAGGTTTGGAAGCAGCGTGTTGCTGATTTGTATCCAGAGAGTGGCACTGCAAGCTTGCAAATTAGAGCCAGCGCTTTCTATTGTGCACCTAAGCAATAAACTGCATTCATGCACTCACTGACGTCCATCATAATGAGTGGTTATTGCTGGATCATCAGAGGTCCCCCGTTCTTGACAACTACAAATACATTTCCTGTTGTTATCTTGCAGATTACTTATAATACGCAATTTGCCATAAAAGCTTGTGCTTAAGTAGTCAGTGGAAACAAATTCTCAATTAGACATTTAATCAACAAAATTTATTTGCCAATGTAGGCAAGGATGTAGGCAAGGATGATTCAGTAAGATTTAACTTCCATTGTAACAGATTAAAATGAAAAGCAGCTTAACTTTGCAGTAAATGATCAGTAATAAACCACATAATCTCACAAATTATTCATACATTCCAAGGCTTTGCTATTTCATATCTTCATCTGTCAACTTTCCACCTTTCTACCCTGGTAGTGCTTGTTTCGGTTATATCTAGTCAGGACAGATTTTACCTTTGTCGGGAGAAAGAATTGCAGCCAGCAGAGATACTCTGAGTCGTGTAAAATGGTAATGAAGAAATTGGGATATTAACTGGATCTCTGCTTGAGTTGAGCACTGTCAGAAAGCACACATTTTTATTAGGACTCTCT
The DNA here is from genome assembly GCF_030684315.1 of Stegostoma tigrinum. Taxonomy (NCBI): domain Eukaryota; kingdom Metazoa; phylum Chordata; class Chondrichthyes; order Orectolobiformes; family Stegostomatidae; genus Stegostoma; species Stegostoma tigrinum. Next base: position 105,509,638 of record NC_081358.1, on the reverse strand, counting down.
TTTCTTGAAGACTTCACCTGATGAAGGGGCATGCCCTCCAAAAGCTTGTGATTTCATATAAACCTGTTGGACTATAGCCTGGTGCTATGTGGCTTCTGACTTTGTTCATCCCAGTCCGAAACCGGCACCTGCACATTACAAATTGTGCAGGATCCTTTGAAAATGCTTAATATTCTGACCCGAATGCAGTTTCTTAAATCTCACCTTCAATAATGGGACTACTGAACTGCACTCATTTGCAAGCATAATTTGATGTTTATCCTTCTTTTGCCCTCATGAATTTGCAACAACAGAAACATAGTTTCTAAGCATGCTTGCACCTTTCCTAACTTCATTATTTTTGAAAGCCAGCAGTCCAGAAAATGCAGACTGTAAGCACGAGGAGGTGATACTGTTTGGAAGGAGTAGGTGACTGTTTGGAGAAATATGAGTAACAGCCTTTCCCATATTGCCTAGGAACTTTGAACACTTAATAAAATTGCTATCTGATTAAAATCAAATACATAAATAAACAATTAATGCAGCAGGCCAAAGTAAGCACTGGCGTTTCTGGAAATCCATTTCTGTTGTCAATGTTAATCTGTAACTACAGCATGTTTTCCCAGATTCTTCCATTTCCATGCTTAAACACCTTCAGGAAACAAACTCATAGGTGAGACAGTAGACAATAATCATTCTACATCAAAGTTTCTGTCCATTGTTACCACAAAGGTATCATGATACATGGTTGTAGATGGTGAAATAAGTGTAGCAGTCTCTTTTTGCCTTCAGATATGTAGGGTATAGACATTTGGCCAAAAATGAAAGTATGGCAAAGACCTTCTGGGTAACTGTACTGCATGTTATGACATTGGTGATCAGGAAACCGCTGCACGCCAGACCATTTTCTGTTCATTTTGAGCATTATATGGTGGATTATAGCCCAGATAGCCGTTGGAGTATTGTAAATCATAGTGATGAGACCTTAAATGTACGGATGAGAAATTTACAGCTGGAGGCATTGAGGAATTAGCAGCCATTTCCTGTCAACTGGAGGTCCATGGACAGATGCTGATGCAGAGTATAGAGAACAGAGGTTTGGATCAGGAGAAGTTTAGAGAAGATATAGAAGGAATGCTGGACAACAACATATGGGAATAGCTGAGTCTGGTCGTGTCAAATGCATGAACAAGTGTTAAAGGACAGGTGGACAAAAATGATTTCAGAGCTACGGAAGATTTCAGAAATGGACATAAGCTAGACAACACTCAGATAAAAGCAAAATACCATGGATGCTGGAAATGTGCAATAAAAATAGGAATTGCTGGGTATACTCAGCAAGTGTAGCAGCGTCTGTGGGGAGAGAAATATAATTAATATTTTGAGTGCAATGACATTTCTTTGACACTTTTCCCAAGATGGAGTGAATATGTGTTGAGAAACATAGTTTAGAGTTGCATGGGACAATGAGGTTGCAAACAGACTAGCACAACCATCGAAAGCTGACAAGGGAGATTAGCTGGTGGATAGAATTAGTGGCAAGGTAATTGCTTTATTTAACTGATAGTAGTCACATATCATCCAAGAACAGATAGTAGGCAATCGAATAACAAGAGACAATGGGGGAGCCAAAAGGGTGGTATGCAAACAAAGTTGAGAGATAACAAGATGAAGAGCAGGATGAACACAGCAGGCCAAAGGGCATCGGAGGAGCAGGAAGGCTGATGTTTCAGGCCTAGACTCTTTTTAAAAAAATGGAGACTATTGCAGACTAAGTTAGATGTTGGCCACTTATGTGTAGAATGAGAATGTATGTGGATGATCCTGGAGTCATAGAGTCATACAGCATGGAAACAAACCCTTCGGTCCAGCTCATCCATGCTGATCAGGTTTCCCAAGCTAAACTAGTCTCATTTGCCTGTGTTTGGCACATATCCCTCCAAACCTTTCCCATTCATGTACCTGTCCAAATGTCTTTTAAGCATTGTGACTGCGCCTGTATCTACTTCATCCTCTGGAAGTTCATTCCACATATGAACTACTCTCTGTGTGAAAATGTTGCCCTCAGATTCATTTTATTTCATTCTTCTTTCATTTTAAAATTAAGCTCTCTAGTTTTGAACTCTCCTGCCGTAGGGAAAAGACTTTTGCTATTCAAATTAACTTGCTCTTCATGATATTATAGACTTCTATAAGTTCACCCCTCAAACCCCTATGCTCCAGGGGAAAAAGTCTCAGCCTATCCGACTTCTCCTTATATTTCAAACTGTCCAGTCCCAGTAACAGCCTTGTAAATCTCTTTTTGCACCCTTTCCAATTTAATAAAAGCCTTCCTATGGTGGTGTGACTAGAACTGTACTTAGTACTCCAAAAGAGGCTTCACCAATATCCCGGAAAGCTGCAACATGACATCCTAACTCCTCCATTCAATGCTCTGACCAACACTCTGCAAGTGTGCCAAATGCCTTCTCCATCACCCTGTATGTAATGAAGCTTGAAAATGGGGCATAGTTTGCAAGTATGGAAAAATTGAAGGTACATTTCTGAGCACAGATAGGCTTCTGAGAAAATTTCCAAATCTTTACCCTTCAGCTGGAGACCTAGTGGAGGAGTACACTGATATTGATTGTGTTCCTTTCGTATCACTTGAGATGTCTTAGGTTCTTCGTTTATATAATCATATGCTTTTGGGCAATATTAAAAACAATCTCTGTTATAACAAGATAACAAGGTGTAGAGCTAGATGAAAACAGCAGACCAAATAGCATCAGAGAAGCAGGAAAGCTGATGTTCATTCAGAAATGCTTTTCTGAAGAAGGGTCTCGGCCCGAAACATCAGCTTTCCTGCTCCTCTGAAGCTATTTTTCAAAATCTCCCCTTCCCCTACTGCATCCCTAAACCAGCCTAGTTCGTCCCCTCCCCCCACTGCACCACACAACCAGCCCAGCTCTTCCCCCCCACCCACTGCATCCCAAAACCAGTCCAACCTGTCTCTGCCTCCCTAACCGGTTCTTCCTCTCACCCATCCCTTCCTCCCACACCAAGCCGCACCCCCAGCTACCTACTAACCTCATCCCACCTCCTTGACCTGTCCGTCTTCCCTGGACTGACCTATCCCCTCCCTACCTCCCCACCGATACTCTCTCCACCTATCTTCTTTACTCTCCATCTTCGGTCCGCCTCCCCCTCTCTCCCTATTTATTCCAACTCCCTCTCCCCATCCCCCTCTCTGATGAAGGGTCTAGGCCCGAAACATCAGCTTTTGTGCTCCTGAGATGCTGCTTGGCCTGCTGTGTTCATCCAGCCTCACATTTTATTATCTTGGAATTCTCCAGCATCTGCAGTTCCCATTATCTCTGATGCTATTTGGCCTGCTGTGTTCATATAGGTTGATTTTAATTTTCCCAACATGAACTGGGATTCACTCAGTGTTAGGGGTCAAGACGGAGCAGAATTTGTAAGGTGTGTCCAGGAGGGTTTTCTAGAGCAGTATGTATGTAGTCCAAATCGGGAAAGGGCCATACTGGACCTGGTGCTGGGGAATGAACCCGGCCAGGTGGCTGATATTACAGTAGGGGACTACTTTGGAAATAGCGACCACAATTCCGTAAGTTTTACAATACTGATGGACAAGGATAGAAGTGGTCCTAAAGGAAGAGTACTAAACTGGGGGAAGGCCGACTATACCAAGATTCGGCAGGATCTGAGGAATGTAGATTGGGAGAAACTGTTTGAAGGTAAATCCACATTTGATATGTGGGAGGCTTTTAAGGAGAGGTTGATTAGTGTGCAGGAGAGACATGTTCCTGTGAAAATGAGGAATAGAAAAGGCAAGATTAGGGAGCCATGGATGACAGGTGAAATTGTGAGACTAGCCAAGAGAAAAAAGGAAGCATACATGAGGTCTAGGCGACTGAAGACAGACGAAGCTTTTCAAGAATATCGGGAATGTAGAGCGAATCTGAAAAAAGGGATTAAGAGGGCTAAGAGAGGACGTGAGATATTGCTGGCAAACATGGTTAAGGAAAATCCCAAAGCCTTTTATTCATATATAAAGAGCAAGAAGGTAACTTGAGAAAGGATTGGCCCACTTAAGGACAAAGAAGGAAAGTTATGCGCTGAGTCAGAGAAAATGGGTGACATTCTTAACGAGTACTTTGCATCGGTATTCACCAAGGAGAGGGACATGATGGATGTTGAGGTTAGGGATAGATGTTTGCTTAGTCTAGGCCAAGTTGACATAAGGAAGGAGGAAGTGTTAGGTATCCTAAAAGACATTAAGGTGGACAAGTCCCCAGGACCGGATGGGATCTATCCCAGGTTACTGAGGGAAGCGAGAGAGGAAATAGCCGGGGGCCTAACAGATATCTTTGCAGTGTCCTTAGACACGGGTGAGGTCCCAGAGGACTGGAGACTTGCTAATGTTGTCCCCTTGTTTAAAAAGGGCAGCAAGAATAATCCAGGTAATTATCGACCGGTGAGCCTGATGTCAGTGGTAGGGAAGCTACTGGAGAAGACACTGAGGGAGAGGATCTTTTCCCATTTGGAAGAAAATGGGCTTATCAGTGACAGGCAACATGGTTTTGTACAGGGAAGGTCATGTCTTACCAACTTAATAGAATTCTTTGAGGACATGCAAAGTTGATTGATGAGGGAAAGGCTGTAGATGTCATCTACATGGACTTCAGTAAGGCATTTGATAAGGTTCCCCATGGCAGGCTGATGGAGAAAGTGAAGTCACATGGGGTCCAGGGTGTGCTAGCTAGATGGATAAAAAACTGGCTGGGCAACAGGAGACAGCGGGTAGTAGTAGAAGGGAGTTTCTCAAATTGGAGACCTGTAACCAGTGGTGTTCCACAGGGATCTGTGCTGGGACCACTGTTGTTTGTGATATATGTAAATGACCTGGAGGAAAGTGTAGGTGGTCTGATAAGCATGTTTGCTGATGACACTAAGATTGGTGGAGTTGCTGATAGTGATGGGGACAGTCAGAAATTACAGCAGAATATAGATAGACTGGAGAGTTGGGCAGATAAATGGCAGATGGAGTTCAATCCGGGCAAATGCGAGGTGATGCATTTTGGAAGATCAAATTCAAGGGTGAACTATACAGTAAATGGAAAAGTCCTAGGGAAAATTGATAAACAGAGAGATCTGGATGTTCAGGTCCATTGTTCCCTGAAGGTGACAACGCAGGTCAATAGGGTGGTCAAGAAGGCATATGGCATGCTTTCCTTCATTGGGCGGGGTATTGAGTACAAGAGTTGGCAGGTCATGTTGCAGTTGTATAGGACTTTGGTTCAGCCACATTTAGAGTACTGCGTGCAGTTGTGGTCGCCACATTACCAAAAGGATGTGGATGCTTTGGAGATGGTGCAGAGGAGGTTCACCAGGATGTTGCCTGGTATGGAGGGTGCTAGCTATGAAGAGAGGTTGAATAGATTAGGATTATTTTCATTAGGAAGACGGTGATTGAGGGGCAGCTGATTGAGGTCTACAAAATCATGAGGGGTATAGACAGGGTGGATAGCAAAAAGCTTTTTCCCAGAATGGGGGACTCAATTACTAGGGGTCATGAGTTCGAAGTGAGAGGAGGAAAATTTAAGGGAGATATGCATGGAATGTTCTATACACGGAGAGTGGTGGGCGCCTGGAACTCGTTGCCAGCGGAGGTGATAGACGCAGACACGTTAGTGTCTTTTAAGATATATTTGGACAGGTACATGGATGGGCAGAAGGCAAATGGACACAGACCGTTAGAAAGTAGATGACAGGTTAGACAGAGGATCTTGATTGGCGCAGGCTTGGATGGCCGAAGGGCCTGTTCCTGTGCTGTAGGTTTCTTTGTTTCTTTGTCTTTGTTATAGCTCTCCACCTTGTTATCTCAGATTCTCCAGCATCTGCAGTTCCTACTATCTCTATTGTGGCAAACTTTCTTCCAGTCATTACTCATTGACAAAATATTCCTTTCACATTTGCACTGAATGAGTGTATGATCTAATGGTTCACACAAGCTGTTGGAATGAATTGTATGGGCAAAGTACGAAAAATACAAATGTATATGTTTCTGATTTACTGAGCAATTGTGCAGATACCAACTCACACAATCAGGGTAATGTGCATGTAAACAAAATAGCACATACCATTTCCTCAGAAATGTTATAATAGCTGGCAAACAGATTTGGAAACACTTACAGACCAATTCTTCAGAACTTGCTCGTCAACAATGTAAATTTTCAGCCAACTTCATTTGTGTGATATGCCATGAGCTTTCAACCAAATCCAGCAATGTTCACAGGCCTACGTATGGGGAATGTAGGAGGGTTGCTGATAGAACTGAAGCACAGCATGTCAGCTGCATAAAGAGTTCAAGTACTGGGTGCAGGTGTGAGACCATCCACTTGAGAAAACACAACTTCAAATAAAGAAAGAGAAAATAAACAAAATACTATTTTTCTGATCATAAAATAGTTTGAAAATACCAATATCTTCAAGGATTTCACACTTCCAGCCATCTGACTGAGGTATCAAAAGAATCTCTGTTCAGTCATCGGCATACACAGGCTATTGGATCACTTAGTGAGTATAGCTTTCAACTTAACGTTTCTTCTCTAATATTATGTTACAGATGTTGAATCTGAAATGGAACAGAAATATTTGTTTAAAGGTGGCCTACACCTTTGGCCTAAATTTAGCTTGACCAACTTCATACCTGAATTGCATTTCACAGTTGGTGCTGACAGGAAACACAAACAGCTTACATTCATTCAAACCATTTGATTAATTAATCACGACTTAAATTTGACTTTTCTGTTACTTTGTGCTGCCAAATTGTAGATTGCTTGGAAACTGCTGTCTTACATTACGTGGAGAACATGACATATGGCACATTTGTTCGTTCTTAAGTATGTAGCCCTGAAGACTCACTATTGTAATGTTCTTCGGGTGTCCCAGCCCATCTGGGCATGTGTGTGTACAGATGACAATGTTTATAACTGCACCAGCTCCTCTACATGAAAGACATTTGGTGAAATGTCAGATCAACAAAAATGTTAAGAAAGCAGCTTCTATTTTCGGAAGAAGCCAACCAAAATAAAATGCTTATTCACAGGACACTTGCAGTGCATTCAACATAAACTGCTACTCTTTCAGCATCTGTGTCAGAATTGTGACACATTCAGTTGGGGAGCCATTGGCAACAGAGCAAGTTCGGATAAAGTATTACATTTTGCAAGGCTATGCTACAGCAGAATTTTGAGACTAAAGTGAACAGAGCCTTTTTTTTTCCAATTTGCTCTCTCTCAAGACTTTTTTTGGTATGTGGGTACTGCTATCTGGGCCAGCATTTATTGCCTGATCCTAGTTAAGATATGGAACACAGAACAGTATGACACAGGAACAAGCCCTTCGGCCCACTATGTTGTGCTAAACATCATGCCAAATCAAACAAATCCCTTCTGGCTGCTCCTGGTCCATATCCCATCATTGTTTGCTTATTCACGTGCTTATATAAAAGCCCTACCTCCACCACTATCCCTGGCAGTAAGTTGCAGGCACTTACCATTCTCTGTGTAAAAATCATGCCCCTGACATCTCCGTTAAATTTTACCCCTGTTTTCTTAAATATAAGCCCTCCAGTAATAGACATTGCCTTTTTCTAATCTAGCCCTTGTCTAAGTTGCCTTTGAGAAGGTGGCAGTGAGTTGCCTTCTTGAGCCACTGAGGTCCATGTGCTGTAGCCAGACCCACAACGCCATTTAGTAGGAAATTCCAGGATTTTGTCCCAACAACACTGATGGGGCAGTTAAAAATTTCCAAGTCAGGTTAGTGAGTAGTGTCGGGGGTAACTGTTGAGGTGGGGAAGTTCACATTGCCCATCTAACCTATTGCCCTGGAAGTAATTGTGTGTTTAGAACATGTTATCTAAGGATCTTTGGTAATTTTCTGCATTTTGCATCACTATCTGTGGGAAACTATAAAAGATATTCACTCAAGCAATTATGTTGTTTAAGCTGGCTACTGGACAGTGGGCTACAGTGTGAAAGTTTGTTGTTTTGACCTTAACTTTGCACGAAACCCTGTTTAGTTTACCGTTGGGGAACCGTGTAGGGCTGCATCAAGAGGCAACAGGTTGGCTTTAGCTTTTGAAGATGTAGCAAGTTAGATTCCTTCCTAAAATTGACCCTGTAAAGCAATGTTGAACAAACTATTCTGGGAAGGTAAACTTATAATAATTTATTTTGAATCAGCTCCACTGATAGAGCACTTTCTTCTGTAAGTTGGGAATTAAATGAAAAAAAGACATTTCTTGATAATTCTAATATTAAAGTAATAGAAAATGCTCGGACCTAACATATCAATGATTGTTTGGAAACAGCTGTCATCCATTGAGTACATGCAGTGATTTTAATGTATTTTCAATTATGTGACACTGAAGTTTCAATATGATACCCTTTTTTGATATTAAAGCCAATCAGAGTACATCTATACTTTTAACGTACAGTGATCAGCATTATGAAAGCAAAGGTTTTGAAACAATAATCCCCCACAAGCATCTGTAATATTAAAGAATAATCAATGCGTTTGATTTAGTGGTATTGAGTTGAGAGGAATGTTGGTCAGGGTATCTGAGAAAAAGTCACTATTCCTCTTCAATCAAGTCCATGTCGTATCAAATGTTTATTTAATTCAAGTTTATAATATACTTCATTCCTGAGTCAGGATGCAGAAGTTGGAAAAATCCTGGCTTCTCAAACTCAACCTTGGAAAATCACTGCCTGCACTGTTTGTTTTCAGTTTGGGATGGTTGGGCTGGATTTGGAGTAAGGTCAGATAACACAGGAAGTGCAGAGGAGTTACCAGCTTGCCAAATAGATTGCCTGAGAGCTTCCTGCTCTGTGTTCAGAGTTTGTAAATAAAGATGAAAACGAGAAGCGCACCCCTAAGTCTCAAACCCTCAAGCTCCATGGACCATTCATTTCAACCCAAGTCACATATTGACTCATCATTCATAACCTTTCATATTCTACATACACCAAGTAATCCTCAGATATTAAAGAGAAATCGATACATTGAAAGGACATTTCTTCTGAATCTCTCCCCTTGCCTGAGTTATGGTGACTTTCAGGTTAACCATGATCAGTCATTTCTCTCTAGTGAGAGAGCAGCCCTATTATCCTCTGGGACTATGGTGGCCTTACCTTTTCATTCCTGAGCAATTGTCATTTTGGGTTCTGCCAGGACCTCTCAGACCCTGACCTCGTCATAGTCTTGGTCCAAACATGGATAAAAGAGTTGAATTCCAGAGGTGAGGTGAGAGTGCCTATCCTTTACTTAAGGCAGTAGCTTGTTTCAGTGTGACACCAAGATTTAAACCCCAACAAAAAGGGAGCTAGGAGGAAGAAGCGAACAAACTATCTGCTGATCTGAGGCATACCTGGCACATAGGAAAATGGCAATGGTTTTTGGAGGTCAAAAATCTCACTGCAAGGACATCAGTGCAGGAATTCACATAAACATATGACATAAGAATAAAGAACAAGACTAGGCTGCTCAGCCCTTCCAGATTGTTTCACCATTCAACAAAATCATGACATTTATGACTTTAATCTCTGGTCTACATTCCTGCATGCCCTGGTAATTTTTTATCCCCATGGTAGTCAAGGATCTCTTTACCTCTGCCTTAAAAATATTTAAGGATTCTATGTCCACTGAGAAGGGAATTCCAAAGAATCAAAAGGCCGAAGGGCCTGTACTGTGCTGTACTCTTCTCTGTTCTATGTTCTATCTGAGAGAACTTAAAGCAGTTCCTCATCACTATTTGAACTATGACCCCGATTCTAGATTCTTCTACAAGAAGAAAGATCCTTTCCTCATCTGTGATAATGGGAACTGCAGATGCTGGAGAATCCAATATAATAAAATGTGAGGCTGGATGAACACAGCAGGCCCAGCAGCATCTCAGGAGCACAAAAGCTGACGTTTCGGGGCTAGACCCTTCATCAGAGCTCTGATGAAGGGTCTAGGCCCGAAACATCAGCTTCTGTGCTCCTGAGATGCTGCTGGGCCTGCTGTGTTCATCCAGCCTCTCATTTTATTATCCTTTCCTCATCTACTTGGTTAAAATCCCTTGCAATCTTTTTTGTTTCAATTAAGTCACCTCTCATTCTTCTAAACTCCAGAGGATATAAGCCTAGCCTGGCTTAACCTTTCCTCATAAGGGGATCCTCAGGGTAACGTCCTCAGCCCAAAAGGTTTCAGCTGCTGCATGAATGATTTTCAGCCCCTCATAATGTCAGAAACAGGAATGTTTGCTGATCATTGCACAATATTCAGCAGCACTCATGACTCCTCAGATTCTGAAGGTCAGTACAGATTCCAGAATTTTGAAAAATTTGTTCCTGCTATCTGCAGCAAGACATGGACAACATTCAAGATTTCGGTTGATAAACATCAAATACCATTCACTGCACACAACAACCAGGCAATGCACATCTCCAGCATCTAAGAATCTATTCATCTCTGCTTGACTTTCAATGATGCCACCATTGCTGAATCAACGTCCTGGGGTTACTGTTGACCAGAGCCTAAACTGCACCAGCCACATAAATACCACAGCTTGAAGTCCATATCAGAAGCTAGGAATTCTGTGGAAAATAACTCAGCTGCTGTCTTCCCAATATCTGTTCACCTTCAACAAGGCCCAAGTCAACAGTGTGATGGAATACTCTCCAATTACCTGGATAGGTGCAGCTCCAACAACAAGCAGATGGAAACCATTGAGATTGTTGCTGATTATCACCCCATCCACCATCTTGCGCATTCATTCTCTTCACCACCAATGTACAGTTCGTAGTTGCGTGCATCATTTCCAAAATATATGAAGTAACTCAGCAGAAGTGGTCAACAGCATTCGCCAAACTATGACCACTACCATCCAGAAGGATGAGGGCAGTAGGCGTACAAGAACACCACCACCTTCAAGTTAGTCTCTTAGACACATACCTTTTTGACTTAGAACTATGTTGTCATTCCTTCACTGTTGCTGCATGAAAATCTTGGAATGCTGTTCCTAACAGCATTCAGGATGTACTGACACTCTAAGGACCTCAAAGCTTCATGAAGGCAGTACATCACCACCTTTTCTCAACAATAATTCAGGATGGAAAATAGTACAGGCTAAGTGAGTGTGCCCATGCACGAATAAAAGAAATTTAATTTTTATACTTTACGAGCACACTTTTCAAAATTCCAAAAGGTACCTTACCTCTTTCAAATGAGCCCAGGGAATTATATCTAAAGGGTTTCCACCGTTATCTAAAGTAATTGCATCAAAAACAAATTTTTGTTATTTGGTCTAATGTGCACACTTTGGCTTCCAGATGGCAAGGGCTCTAAAATACCATCTCTTTGGAGACTCTTCCACTACCAGTTGCCTGCAGGAATTGCACATGTTACACTCTGTAGATCATACAAAAATGAAAATACCAGGTTTGGGGGTGGGATTTTGGATTCCCAACTTTGGGAACTTTTGCCATGGCATGATCACAATTCGTTGTTGAAAAAATTTGGGCCAGCATGTGTTTTAACAGTGAGTAAGAAGCCATGGTCCACAACAGATTTATAAGCATTTTTCAATGGTTGACAGAGGCAGTTATCTCACACAGCTTGAAGGGCACCAGTTGGCAGTATGCAGCAAGACAAGGAGCCAGTCCTTTCAGACACCGCAACCAGAACGGGGATTGAGCCCACACCAATGATGTCATTCTGAATTACACTCTAGCTAACCAGACTAACTGACTAATACTTTAGCTGGCTTTTGTCAAGGTTCATCCCAAGCAGCTCCTTGACACAGGACTCTTGCGTTCCAAGGTCTGTTTCCCCATGACGCACATCGAAACAAGATCAACTGCACCATGAGCGCTATAAACACGGTGAAACACACTCTTTGGGTCTGCCCGAAACTTGTTAGTCTTCCAGAACAAGGAATTGACCTCGAATGAGTGCTGCGAACCGACACATTCCAAGGTCCGGGAGTATGTGCTGAAGGATGCAGTAAAGCTTGGGCATCTGCCACCAAGACACAGTGGGGAATGACCACTGCCTGAAGTGTTTCTGCTGAAGTTAAATGGGGGTCTGTTCAATTATTGGACCCTCCCAGTGCCTCAAATGCATGTAAATATGGTCTTGTCCTTGTAAAAGATGTCTTTGTTTTGTTTGGATAACGTCTAATTCCAGTGATTGTTTGTTTCCTTGATACGCTACTGAACATAACTGAACGGTGTTGTGACTATGTATATCGAGTCAAAGTGTCATAGAGCTGTACAGCATGGATATAGACCCTTCGGTTCAACTCGTCAATGTCAACCAGGTAGCCTAAATCAATCTAGTTCCATTTGCCAGCATTTGGCACATATCCCTCGAAACCCTTCCTATTCATCTATCCATCCAGATGCCTTTTAAATGTTGTAATTGTATGTGCCTCCACCATTTCGTCTGGCAGCTCATTCCATACACTCACAAACCACAGTGTGAAAAAGTTGCCCCTTAGGCCTCTTTTAAATCTCTCCCCTCTCACCTTAAACCTATGCCCTCTAGCTTTGGAGTCTGCCACCCTGGGGCAAAGATCTTGGCTACTCATGATATTGTAAACCTTCATAAGGGATACAGGGTGATTTGGCTGTCTGGATTTAGAATTGGTTGGCTGACAGGAGGCAGAGAGTGGTTGTAGATGGTAAGTATTCTGCCTGGAGGTCAGTGCTGAGTGGTGTCCCGCAGGGCTCTGTTCTTGGGCCTCTGCTCTTTGTAGTTTTTATAAATGACTTGGATGAGGAGGTTGAGGGGTGGGTTAGTATGTTTGCTGATGACACAAAGGTTGGAGGTGCCACTGATAGTATCGAGGGCTATTGCAGACTTCAGCAAGACATTGACAGAGTGCAGAGCTGGGCTGAGAAATGGCAGATGGAGTTCAACCCGGAAAAATGTGAAGTGATGCATTTTGGAAGGTCGAACTTAAATGCTGAATATAGGATTAAAGGCAGGATTCTCGGCAGTGTGGAGGAACAGCGGGATCTTGGTGTTCAAGTGCATAGCTCCCTCAAAGTTGTCACCCAGATGGATAAGGTTGTTAAGAAAGCATATGGTGTTTTGGCTTTCATTAACAGGGGGATCGAGACCACACTTGGAATATTGTGTCCAGTTCTGGTTGCCCTATTATGGAAAGATGTGGAGGCTTTGGAGAGGGTGCAAAGGAGGTTTACCAGGATGTTGCCTGGACTGGAGGTCTTGTCTTGCGAGGAGAGGTTGACTGAGCTCGGACTTTTCTCTCTGGAGAGAAGGAGGAAGAGAGGAGACCTGATCGAGGTGTCCAAGGTGATGAGAGGCCAGAGACTTTTCCCCAGGGCAGGATTGACTGCCACGAGTTGTCATAGTTTTAAGGTAGCGAGTTTTGAGAAGATTTGTAGCTCAGGTTGAGGTTCTGAGTTTTAAGGTGTTAGGAGGAAGGTATAGAGGAGATGTCAGAGGGAGGTTCTTCACCCAGAGAGTTGTGAGCGCATGGAATACTTTGCCAGTGGTAGTCGTGGAAACGGAGTCATTAGTGATATTTAAGCGACTGTTGGACACACACATGGACAGCAGTGAATTGAGGGGAATGTAGGTTAGGTTATTTTATTTTTGGATTAGGATTAATCCACGGCACAACATCGTGGGCCGAAGGGCCTGTACTGTGCTGTACTTTTCTATGTTCTATGTTTTATGTTACTCCCCAACCTCTGACACTTCAGGGAAAATAGCCCCAGCCTATTAAGCCTCTCCCTAAAGCTCAAACCCTCCAACCGTTTTCCGAATAAAGTATATTTTTGAAATAAAAAGAAGCCGGAATACTATAATATTACGGCACTCCATAAATATTGCAGAGGAGTATCAGGCAGACAATGAGTTCATGCGTTATTGACTTGAATTCAGAATTGTCTCACATTGAGACAAGAGCCAACAGAGACAAACAGACCCATTAAACAAGTGAAAAGATCTACTTATTACAACTTATACCTAAACGTTGCCCATCAGTTTTAATCTTTACAAAATAAATGGAAGTACTTGATTCTCATGATTAAAACAGAGCAAAATGTGCTAGTTCTACGATCAGCTTCAGTATATTTGCTGTAGGGGCTTCAAAAATAATCTAGTCTTTGAACACAGATAAAATTTAATAACTACTTTTGGGTGGTGACCAATTTATCAATGCACTGCATCCCGAGACTCACCAGGGCAGCAATAGCAGAAGGCTAATTTTACATTGGTTTTGTTCTAATCATCCTGCTTTTTGACTGAGTTAGCTGATGTCAATAGGAGAACCAACAAGATCTGCTAAAATTGAATGTATTATTCCATGAGCAAGGAAAAATAAATAACTGGATTTGGTATTTTTGATCATTACATGATGCCTGTGCTTGGATAGTGGGGGAGGCAGATTCAGGCTTAGTTATCATGGAATCTCAATTCTACAACTCATTTCACAGCCACCCCTTGAGAGCACTGTCCTCAAAATTTATTCCATAAGTCTATTTGTTTCTGCTGTGGAGAGTGCTATCCAACCCTTGAAAAAGAAAATGATGTGATGAGCCAAGTTTCATTGTAGACTACATGCCCAAGGTCATAAAGTATAAGGAAGGGTGGGGGAAGGGGATGGGCGAATGAGAAATACAGTGTAAATTAAGAAATAGTGCCAATGCATGGCAAGTGAAGTTTTAAAAGCACAAGGGCAAAAGGCTCATAATCACAACTATTTTTAAAAAAAAAGAAAAATGCAACACGATCAGCATTTGTCACTTTCTATTGGAAGGTGTGGAATTTTATTTCTTCTTAAGGAGAATAATGATGCCATTGAAAGCCTTAATTAGGAATTAATCACTGAGGAGTCATGTCATAATTGAATGTCAAAAGGTGAGGTTTAACAATTAATAAATTCAGCAGTGAGCTATAGTATTGCTTGCTCCAATTAGTAACCATTTTTGAGCATCTGGATATAGTTATCAAAGATTAGATCCCACAGCTCTCAAAGACAGCAACAAAGCAGGGATTCACTTAAATGTAACCCTAATCTCACACTGAAGTTCAACACAGTTTCTTGTGTGTCTCTGAACTTGCATTGGAATACAATAAGACATATACAAAGCAAAATCCTCTCCTCTGCCAGCATGGTTTATATTGTGAAACAAACAAAGAGAGTGCTTGCAAAAACCAGCAGGTCTGCCTGCTTCTATGGAGAGAGGAATAGAGTGCGAAAGTGCAAAAGACAAAGAAGTATTTTGTAATAATGAGAGAAAAGACATGTAAAAATGGTTTTTAATGACCAGGAGACAGTAAGGCCTGCAGATGCTGGAAGACAGGCTAAATAAACTTGGAGGTGGACTAACACAGCAGGTCAGACAGTGTCAGAGGAGCAGGGTCCTGTTGTGTGAGTGATAATGGGAACTGCAGATGCTGAAGAATCCAAGATAATAAAATGTGAGGCTGGATGAACACAGCAGGCCCAGCAGCATCTCAGGAGCACAAAAGCTGACGTTTCGGGCCTAGACCCTTCATCAGAGAGGGGGATGGGGTGAGGGTTCTGGAATAAATTGGGAGAGAGGGGGAGGTGGACCGAAGATGGAGAGAAAGGAAGATAGGTGGAGAGGAGAGTATAGGTGGGGAGGTAGGGAGGGGATAGGTCAGTCCAGGGAAGACGGACAGGTCAAGGAGGTGGGATGAGGTTAGTAGGTAGGAGATGGAGGTGCGGCTTGGGGTGGGAGGAAGGGATGGGTGAGAGGAAGAACAGGTTAGGGAGGCAGAGACAGGCTGGACTGGTTTTGGGATGCGGTGGGTGGAGGGAAAGAGCTGGGCTGGTTGTGTGGTGCAGTGGGGGGAGGGGATGAACTAGGCTGGTTTTGGGATGCGGTGGGGGAAGGGGAGATTTTGAAGCTGGTGAGACAACCCTCACACCCCGCCCCCGCCACAACGCCAAAAGAGGAACCCCTCGTTCTCACACACCACCCCACCAACCTCTGGATACAACGCATCATCCTCCGACACTTCCGCCATATACAATCCGACCCCACCACCCAAGACATTTTTCCATCCCCACCCTTGTCTGCTTTCCGGAGAGACCACTCTCTCCGTGACTCCCTTGTTCGCTCCACACTGCCCTCCAACCCCACCACACCCGGCACCTTCCCCTGCAACCGCAGGAAATGCTACACTTGCCCCCACACCTCCTCCCTCACCCCTATCCCAGGCCCCAAGATGACTTTCCACATTAAGCAGAGGTTCACCTGCACATCTGCCAATGTGGTATACTGCATCCATTGTACCCGGTGTGGCTTCCTCCACATTGGGGAAACCAAGCGGAGGCTTGGGGACCGCTTTGCAGAACACCTCCGATCGGTTCACAATAAACAACTCCACCTCCCAGTCGCAAACCATTTCCACTCCCCCTCCCATTCTCCAGATGACATGTCCATCATGGGCCTCCTGCAGTGCCACAATGATGCCACCCGAAGGTTGCAGGAACAACAACTCATATTCCGCTTGGGAACCCTGCAGCCCAATGGTATCAATGTGGACTTCACCAGCTTCAAAATCTCCCCTTCCCCCACCGCATCCCAAAACCAGCCCAGTTCGTCCCCTCCCCCCACTGCACCACACAACCAGCCCAGCTCTTTCCCTGCACCCACTGCATCCCAAAACCAGTCCAGCCTGTCTCTGCCTCCCTAACCTGTTCTTCCTTTCACCCATCCCTTCCACCCACCCCAAGCTGCACCTCCATCTCCTACCTACTCACCTCATTCCACCTCCTTGACCTGTCCGTCTTCCCTGGACTGACCTATCCCCTCCCTACCTCCCCAGCTATACTCTCCTCTCCATCTATCTTCTTTTTTCTCCATCTTCGGTCCGCCTCCCCCTCTCTCCCTATTTATTCCAGAACCCTCACCCCATCCCCCTCTCTGATGAAGGGTCTAGGCCCGAAACGTCAGCTTTTGTGCTCCTGAGATGCTGCTGGGCCTGCTGTGTTCACCCAGCCTCACATTTTATTATCCAGGGTCCTGCTGTGTTTGCCCAGCTCCACATTTATTGACATGTAAGAATGATTGTAGATTAAGATGTAAAAGAGAGAGAATGAGTGTCATCTACTCTGTATTCCACTCCCTTCTCCAAGGTTTTCCTTCTCCATCATGTGTTTTGAAAATGCCATCTTCCACTGGACTGCTTTTGACATGACCTCCTCTTTCCCCAACAAGGGCTGCCCCACTACTGTTGAAGGTGCCCCAGCTATGTCTGACCCATCTCTTGCAGCTCAGCCTCACCCCATTGCCTCCTTTTCAGAATAACAATAACATTCCTTTTGCCCTTATGTTCTGTCCCACTGGACTCTTCATTCAAAGGATAATTTTCTGCCATTTTCACCCCCTCAGAAGAAGGCCGCCGTCGTCATCCCCTCCTCCACTGTCAACATCCTGCAGGGACTATTCCCTCCCTGGCACTGCAGGTTCGCTCCTCCATCATTCCGAACACTTCCTCACTCCCCGATGGCACCTTCTCCTGCAATCACTGAAGTTAGAACACCTGCCCGTTCGTAACCTCCCTCGTTACTGTCCAAGGCCCCAGAAGCATTTTCCGCACGAAACAGCATTTCACTTCCACGTCTTTCAATCTAATCTACTGCATTTGGTGCTCACAATACCATCTCTTTAATATTGGTGAAACCAAACCCTGACTGATTGACTGCTTTATAGACAATTCCACCCAGATGTTTGCCATCCCAAACAACCATCTTGCTCTCACGCCAACATTTCAGTCCTGGCTCTGTTGTAATGTTTCAACGCAAGTTTTTGGAACATTGTCTTATTTTTAAGATCTCAATATTGAATTCCATGACTTCAGAAACTGTCCCCCATTATACCTGTTCATCATTTGACTAGGATACACTCCACTCCCACGTCTCCACCTCCTCACACAGCCTTGTCTTGCTTGTTTCTTCTTCGCTTTGCTCTTAGTTGAAAGGACCTATTCTCTCCTTTCCACACCTTAATTTACACCAATTTTTCATCTCTTCTTCTGTTTCACCACTATTAGCAGCCCTGTTGCCTTTTGCACTGCACCCCGCTTATATCATTTCCTAACATCTTTCAGTTTTGGAGAAGTGTCATACAATATTCAATACATTAAATCCGTTTCTCTCTCCACAGATACTGTAAGGCATACTGACTTCCTTCACAATTCCCTGTGTTTGTTCCAGATTTCTAGGATCTGTAGTATTTTGTTTGTAATTGAGTAGCATCTCTTGTTTTTCTCTTCTCTGGAGCCATCTGGGACACCTACCATAGATTCAGAGCCACTGATCCTCCTTATTTGTATTAGTTTAAATTATAGGTGCAAAGTCGGGGAGGATGCCCACACGAAGATGGTCTCAAAACTGAGAAGGTAATAGGGTCGTTTCCACAGTAATTAATTAGTTACCTTAAATCTGATTTACCGAAAGTCTCTTGTGAGGCATCAGGCTCAATTTAAGAGTGAATGTGCATTACAGACACACACACACACACACACACACACACACACACACACAGACACACACACACGCACACACGCGCGTGCGCGCACGAGCTTATGATCTGCTGTCAGCAGACACTTTCAGGTAATAACTGCCTCGCACAAGATTCCCAACAATTGGCTTTATTAACATTAAACCACAAGTACAAATGTGGTGGCACAGTGTTTGTTACTGGATGAATACAACGGATTTAGACTAAGAACCTGAGTTAACATCTGACCATGATGGCTGGTGAACTTAAATATAATTAATTTCATACATCTGTAATAAAATGCTAATGCCAGGATTAATGATCATGAAGCCATCAGACTGTTTTGAAAGAAACCTAATTGGTTTATGAACATCTGGGAGGGAAGAAAAAACTTGGCCCGTATGAATGTGGCTCTGTATCCATAATAATGTAATGAATTTCACAAGGGAAATTATGGTACATCTCGTATATTGGCCTTTCCAGTGATGCCAGATCTTGTCAGATTAGAAAAACAAACATAATTTGCAAATTGTTAGTAATAAAATCTGAAATTCAGAATGATCAAATTCAAGAGACAAATGTGTTAGTTCTCCAGAGACACCACTCTTAAAGTTATTCTAGTTTGTCTTGCAAACTGTCTCCACCCTTCATTTAGAATTTCAGCTCCTGTACCATTCTTACTGGCAAAGACAGACTGCTGATATTTGAAGCTCTCACTCTTACATGGTTCAAGCAAGCAAATGCCATACTAATGGCATATACTTTAGAGACTGAGACAGACAGCTGCCTTATCTTCAAACTTGTCCCTTATCTTTGCATAAGTACAGATTGTCTCAATTAGTCCTCTATGCTGTCTGAAACAATAGTAATATATTTCAAATATCATTAATCTTCACAGACATTCTTGGAGAGCATTTCTATTTTCCAACCTTTGGTTAACCAAATAGTGTTGTTTACCAAGTGAAAAGTACATTTTGGAAAGTCTAAAATCTTTTGATATTAATACTGAATGTAACACATTATCTTTAGCAAGAGCTTTCCTCATGGCCATGTCTCCAAATGCACTTCAAAAGTGTTGAATTAAGGCACACAGACCAGGACAATCCCAGGCGTATATCCTGTTCTGATTTGAAAGAGCTGAAAGGAAGGATGCTAAAATTTTCTTCAGTGCATTGGGATATATGCTAGAATGTGCCCTATGTGAATATAAAATAAGGAAATGTGAGTCTGGACTGTGTGAAATATTCTGTCTTCCTAATGACCATGGCCGCGTGGGTCATTCAGATGACGTGTAAGGAAGGTGCACAGATGGAACCACAAACACATAAGTCTCAGGACAAAGAACATGGTTCCCCTTTCTCTGTGGCAGTTGAACATGCAGACAGACTATCAAACTAGGACTTGCTTTGTCAGTATTTGTTTAAAGTAGTCATGATCATTTAAAATAGAAGTCTTTGATAAATCAAGTGCAAATGATGAAAAGAGAAAGATCAGAATGCAATTTAAATCTGCATAATCTTCCACAACAAAGTTCAATGGTAAATAATTTGAGGTGACTACTTGTTGAAAGTTTACAAGATGCCCGAGTGAATCCATATAGGCTTTTGCATGAAGGATCAGTTCATATGCCTGTAGCAGCTCTACAATTCACACAGTGAGATACAAAAATGGACATCCCCTAATGGGTATTTTTCTCTCTGTTATTTTCTTTGTACTAACTAATAAAAAATCCCAAAAGCAGAATCAGAATGTGACTGGGTACCTAATAGCACACCGATTTTGAAATAACCCTTTAATTTATTGTTTTCCTATTAACTGTAGTTTAAAACACTAATATTGCCTTTTGCTTCTCAAAAGAGCGACACTGAAGCTAATTGTCCCTACGCTACTGCAGTCTTGTCTGGCATCACTTAATTCAGCACACACATTTCTGCTCACTCTGTCTGATCAGATGGTTCAGTTACACAGTACACCATCGACATGGTTCTCTGCTGTCATGCTCAATTTTCATTTCCATCTGGTTACACGGAGTCTGATCCTGTCCCTATTATATATAGCTTAGCCCTGGGTCATCACAGCCAAGAAATAACTGCTGGTCATAAGCAGGTCACTAACGAGAAGAATATAGATGTGCAACCATTTTATTTTAAAATATTCAAGGCCAATTAACATATGTATTAGAATATAAGAAACTGAGGCTATTTCACCCTCATTTTGAACTAAGCATCAGGTTATGGTTTATTTATTTCTCTCTCTTTTTGTGAGATTAGACTTTCTTTTATTTGGGCAGTAATTTTCATTGACAAGCCTACCTGCTTGTGCTTCAATCCTATTTGACAGCAAAGCCTAAAGACATAGGGCGGTGTTCTGAATAATTTAGGAGATTATAATCCTCCTGTTTTTAGTGACCTGAAATGTTTTCATAAATCTAGGAGACAGGAATTGCTATGTTGGGACTATCAGGAACAATCTGTTCCATCAAAGTTCAATCCAATCCAGACAGAATGCCATAGTTTGTAAAAATGCTAACCTTTTTACCTCATGGACCTGGGTTTAAGTCTCGTCTTGACAAAGGGGATAATTGCATTCTCTTTTTGACAGCTGTTAAGAATCCTAAGTGAATGGTTTCACACCAGTATAATCCAGCTGTCAGTATGTATATAAGATTATAAGATAGAACTGCACCAAAATTCATTTTTAACTGGCTGCTAATTTGGAAATGTATTACAGCAGGGTGATGAAGGGATATACATTTGTGATGAGGATGTGAAGAAATGTATCACTGAAAAGTTCTTTTGTACATCCATTCCAGAATTTCAATTAATTACATCTTTAATATATAAACTTGAAGGACACCACCAAGGTTGAATTAATATCTATGCAAAGATACACGAGTCATGAATTGTTGAGAAATTTAACTTGAATAAAGCCATTATTTAGAGCAGTCAAGGAATATTAGGGACCATAGGATTATTGAAATAGGAGTAGGCCATTCAGCCCTTTGACCCTGTTCTACATTCACTGAAATCATGGCTGACCTGTTGCCTATCTCCATATAACTGCCTTTGGACCATATCCCTTATCCTTCTGCTGAACAAAAAAAAAGTCTCAGAATTAAAATTAGCGATTGATCTAACACCAAAGACCGTTTGTGGAAGGAAGTTCCACCAGTCCTTCATGACAAAAATCCCGAATGGTCTGGTTCTAATTTTTAGACTGTTACTCTCAGTTCTAGAACCTTTAACCAGTGGAAATAGTTTATCTTTCTCTACCTTGTATTTTCTTTTCAATATCTTGAAGACTTTGATCAGCTCACCTCTGAACCTTATAAATTCAAAAGAAAATAGGCCTAATTTGTATAATCACGCCTCATAACTTAACTTCTGAAATCCAGGTATCATTCTTGTAAACCTATATTGTATTCCCTCCAAGGGTAATATATCCTTCCGAGGGTGTGGTGCCCAGATCTGCTCACATTATGCCAAGAGTGGTTTAACTACATTTTTGTATAACAGCAGAATAACTTCTGTATCCTTGCACTCCAGTCATTTAGATATAAAGGCCAGCATTCCATTAGCTTTCTTGATCTTTTTTGCACCTGTTCACGGCAATACTGAGGGAAGTCATGAATTCCACAGTTTTGAGGTCCATGGAGAGACTGAGTGAAACAGTGAATAGAATGATGTTCCCCTCCCTGTGTTGACAAGAATAAGAGCAAACATGATGACTGAATTGGTAAGAATACATTCTCACCATTTAAAACATTTTTGAAATTAAGCCCTTCCTCTTTAGCTACCAAGATGAATTTCACTTATGTACTTCCTTTTGCATCTCATTAATTTCACTTGCTGGAAGTAACTTACCTTTCTGAAGCAGCTTCCACCCAATCAAGAAACTAAATGCTTCACAAACCAAACTGCATCAAACATGCATGTGCTTGTTGAGTTTGCACTTTAGCCTGGAGCCCAGGTAAAGACATAGCTTTGGCTCTGTCTATCAAAAATGTCTCAACAGTCCTTGACTTCGCCTTGTTGTAATCTCTACAATGGCAGTAGATAGTGAATAAAGGAAAAATGTATCTCTGTATCCATCACTCTACACAACTAGAGAACAGAAACACCTGTGTTGTGGTTATGAATAATCAGTTGAAAAAATGTCTTGAATATAGGTTTATGATAATTTATTCAAGTGAAAGAGAAGGAGAGTATATTCTAGGGCCAGCTAGAGTAACTCTGATGAATACATAAAAAGGCAACGTTTTATGCAATTTTTTGGTCACATAAGTTTCATTAATCAAAGTCCAAAACTGATTTGTACTAACATTAAAAGCACGTCCATTCTAGGTTACTGGATAATGTCATTAATGTCTTATCTATCCAGTCAAGAATCATTTTCTCTATTTCTTATCATTATTCATTACTGTCCTGTCTCTAAATATCTTCTAAGTGCAAAGCCTCTCTGAAACATTTTGTGGGCGCTGTGGTTTATGCAAATGCCTGCTGAACCAACTTTTCGGGCATACCAGGCTCATCTAGTATATTTGGAAATGTTTGCTCTTCAGTTTTCCTTATTTATCCTTATCATCTAATTTATGCTAACACCAGCCTCAGCTTTACAGGTGGCTATTTGGGTTAGGAAGCAGCTTTAGTTATACTGGCAGTGCTTAAGAACAGAAGAAAAGCAGGCAATTTGTGGCTGGCAGGTCCTGGATAGATCACAGACACCAAAGTGTAAACTATAGGAAAATGTGAAATGTCAATTTGAAGGAAGTAGTGACATGAATGGCATAGTACAAAGTCAATGTCAGAAGCTGTAGATGTACCTACAGCCTATTCAACAATCACACACGATATATACATGAAGTGCTTAGTGATGTGTGAAAGGGCACATTTGAATATCTTTATTGGCACGAGAGCACATTAGTTAGGCCACTTTTGAAATATTGTGTTCAGTCCTGGTCTCACTGCAATAGGAAAGATGTTATTAAACTTTAACGGGTTCAGAAAAGATTTACAAGGATGTTGCTGGGGTTGCAGGGTTTGAGGTGGGGTGAGGAGATACTGAATAGACTGGGGCTATTTTCCCTGGAGCTGATGAGTGACTTTATAGAGGTTTGTAAATCCATGAGGGGCATGAATAGGATGAATAGACTAGGTCTTTTTCACAGGGTAAGGGAGTCCAAAACTAGAGGACATAGGGTTTAGCTGAGAGGGAAAAGGTTTAAAAGGGAACTAATGGACAACTTTTTCGTACAGAAGGTGGTGCGCATATGAGAAGACCTGTCAGAGGAAGTGGGCAATTACAACGTTTAAAAGGCATCTGATGGGTATATGAATAGGAAGGGTTTAGAGGGATATGGGCAACATGCTGACAATTGGAACTGGATTGAGTTATAATATCTGGTCAGCATGGAAAATTTGGACTGAAGGGTCTGTTTTTGTGCTATACAACCAATGACTGACTCTCTGAGAATGTACTCCAGTTAGGCAGGGAGCACCACCACAGGGAGTGGAGGGGCTGAGGCATTTTTTTAGCCTTGGGCTTTGGCAGCAATTATGGCTGGATATTTCGATGCAAGCCAATGGGCCAGCTCCATTGCAGTTAGGCATATTTTTATTCACTCACAGGATATGGACATCGC
Organism: Stegostoma tigrinum; assembly: GCF_030684315.1. Lineage (NCBI taxonomy): Eukaryota > Metazoa > Chordata > Chondrichthyes > Orectolobiformes > Stegostomatidae > Stegostoma > Stegostoma tigrinum. The sequence continues at coordinate 105,485,458 of NC_081358.1, read as the reverse complement.
TGGCTGGGCCAGCATTTATTGTGCCTTCCTCGTCAGCCTTGAGAAGGTGACAGTGAGCTGCCATCCTGAACTGCTGCAATCCATTTGAGGTATGTAGATTCACAATGCCATTCGGAAGAGTTTGAAGATGTTGACCCGGTGACCACTCACAAGTCAGGATGGTGGGTGGCTTTGCAGTGGTGGTGGTCCTCCTATGCAGTTGCTATCTTTGCCCTTCCTGATGGTAGTGATTGTGAATATGTAAAATGTTGTATAAGATGTCTATTATGCCACAGTCAGTCCTGGATGTCAAACAAAATCAGTGTGGGCCTTGCTTGTCAATCATTTAGGGTCATCTTACAAATTGAGTCTGAGTAACTGTTTATGCTTATTCACAGTGCCCTGAAAAGTCTATCAATGTGCAATGGACCATGGCCAGCCAGTCAGTGGGAAGGTGGGATTTTACATAATCCAATGGATTTTGGGTCTGTCCATGCCGTTGATGAAGTTCAGGTCAAGCTTCAGACTGGAAATTGGCCTATTTGTAGTGTAGCTGAGAGCACGGTCACGGTTGTATGGAACAATTTAATATAGTAGGATAGGATCCTGTAGGGTATGGGAAGAAACTGAAAAATCTTAAAGGGATAGAGGAGATGGGGAATCACAACAGGGCAACTTCAAACTGGTCTCAATTTGAGAAGGAGATAGAACCAGAGGGGCATGGCATTTTAATAGTCACGGGCTTGCAAGTAAAACAGACACTTTGATGCAGAGTTGTCAGGGAAGTAGGGGTTGTGTGATACAGATGAAGAATGGGAGAATGTCATGGGTCATGGGTAGAGCCTGCAAATCAATGAACACAAACTCTAAAGTTCACTTTACTAATCTGAAAATCTATTAAGCAATACGGCAATATTGCAAACATGAACCAATAGTGGAAGGAATAAATAATAGGTTTTGTTTGAAAGAGATGCAGGTGCCTGAGGATACCTGAAGGCTATTCCAGTAATTAGGAATCCAATAATAACACAATGCTATTCATCTGCCTTAAATTCAAATTTAACTCAGCATTGCAGTGCAGTGGTAATCTCTGGGTCAGAAGGTGAAGGTCAAATGCCACCACTACATGTGAAGACACAGAGAGTTGTCATAATAAGCCCAAACTAGTTGACTAAAATACATTTTTACTTTGCACCATCCAATTTTCTAGTTTTAAATTTGCTTTTCTTTTGCCCATCCGAGCAAGTATTCCTGCTCACAACTAACTTGTGCCTTCAGGTGATGGATGGGCAATGGGAAGGCTCGGGATGAATTACTTGCTCCAATATCCCAAGCTTCTGATCTGATCTTTAACCACAGTAGTTATATAATTGATCCAGATAGATTTTTGGTCAGTGGTCATCACAGAATAGTGATAATGGGGGAATTAGTGTAGGTAATGCATTGAACTTCAAGTGGAAGATAGTTAGATTCTCTCTTGTTGGAGATTGTCATCAGCTAGCATTTCTGTGATACTGTTCATCCAAGCTGGCAGCCAATTTAACGTCTCTGTCTCATAGATAACATCTGCAGTAGTATTGAGCTGAAGTGTTGGCCTGGACTATGGCCTGAGGTAAGGTAAGACAACCACTCCTAACTTTCAAATGATAGGTTTGGACAGTAATCTTCAATCATCCTGTTTGCCATGTAAAAATCAGATGTGTTAAACATAAATTTGAGCTGACACATAGGAAAACATTTCAGGGGAGAAATGAGAACTATAATACAGTTAAAATAGAGAGACAATAAAAAGTCTGTAGTGGATAATATAAGATTGAGGATAAAGGTAAAAAAAAAGACAGTAAGTTAGAACACAAAGACTCTGAATCTAGCCAAAATACACTTGTACTGTTAGAAAAACACTTTCAAATATGAATATAACATAAATCTTGGATCAGTGCAGACAATAAAAAAGGTTAGTAAAACTTAAAGACATATTTTATTTGACATTTAAGAGAATGTATCATACTCCAGCATTAAGTTTGTTCTAACCTTACATATCATATCAGAAATGTCCACATGGGCATAGAAATATATACTATAAAAGAATAAGATCTCCAAAGTTCATAGTTTGCCACCTCAACCATGTAAATTGATCTTTCATGTTACTTCTCATTTAACAACTCCTCGCTACAAAACTGGGTTGTATAATATCCATAGTTTCAGAATCATGGCAGATGCAGTGTTTCTGGTTTTGGCAAGAGCATTAGTGCATACACAGGGGAAATGTGCCAGCAATATGCAGAGCAGGCAGATCAATTAGCATAATTTTACACCAGTAATGCCGCGTTATACCTCAACCTTATCTGACTACCAATCACTTTTAAACCATGCACAACAGAACATACTTTCAACAGCAGGAAGGAGTCCACTGTTAAATAAATCAAAGCCAGATAATGAAGCACAAAATAAGACACAATCTTTTGACTCTATGGTAGAGTTATTCACAGGATGCGGACCGACAGAACATTTTATACTACTACCCAATATCCCAGTTGATTTTTTGTGATTTCAGTCCTTGGCTAAACAATGCACATCAGCTCTGTACCTTTAACACTCAGTCAAGCCATTAACATATTCCAGTTTCTTCTTTTAATAGAAAACCTTTATAGTATACAAAGCAATCAAAGAGAAAGAAAATGTTTTCCACCATTCTTAAAACTCATCATAATGCAGGATATCGCATTAAAAAGAACAGCTGCCCATGCAGCATTCTATTAGCAAATTTTTCCCAGAACGCTGTTTTCATTGGATTTCTGTGAGAATGTTAGAAAATATTTTATTCCCACAAGTAATCTGGTGACACTGTGCAATCATAGAATCCCTACAGTGTGGAAACAGGCCTTTTGGCTCAACAAGTCCACTCTGATACTTGGAACATCCCACCCAGGCCCATCTCCCTATAACCCACCTGAGCTACACATCCCTGAACACTACAGGTAATTTAGCATGGCCAATCCACCTAACCTGCACATCTTTTGGGCTGTGGGAGGAAACTGGAGTACCCAGAGGAACCCCACACAGATAGTTGCCCAAGGTTGGGATTGAACCTAGGTCCCTCATGTTGTGAGGAATTCCAGTATTTGAATCGGTGTCAATGAACAGCAGTATATTTCCAAGTGACAACTTTGACAGGGAGAGAATCTTCTCGGTAGTAGTGTTCCCATGTGTCTGTTACCCTTATCCTTCCAGATGGTTTGATGTTATGTGTTTGGTAGGTGCTGTCTAAGGACTGTCAATTAATTTCTGCAGTTTCCATTGTAGGTAGTGCACCCTGTTGCTATGAACATGAATGAATGCACATGCCACTCCACTTTTTAAGAAGGGTGAAAGAAGAAAACCAATAATTTACAGACCAGTTAGCCTAAGGTCAGTTGTAGGAAAATTGTTGGGAGTTGATAATTAAGGATGGGGTAATGAAGATTTTCAGTTGGTCAGAGACAGTCAGTATGAATTCACATTAATCAACAGTTTCAATGTAAATATGACATTGGGCTTGTTTCAGATGGAAACAGATGATATTTACATCATTTCCCAGTTCACCATCTATTGTCCTATGCAACAGACCGCTGAGACTTAATATGTAAAGAGAACTGCATTCTTCTCCACTTGGCAAAGAGAGTGCAATGTGGCAGAGTGAGTACATGGCTTTATCAGAATTCTGTCAACGATGAAAGCTGCCTTTGATTGCACACTTTTTGAACGCTGCATAGAAATTTGGAGAACTACTGCAACTGGAAGGCAGTCCACTCTGTCACTTTCCAGCTGTTATATGATTGTATTGAAAGGATCATTCAGATCAGTATCAGGCATTGTGGTAGAAATGAAACACATACAAGGAAATCTCTCGCTGATTATCACCTATCACACACCCTCTGCTGGTGAACCAATACTCCTCCATGGTGACACCAGCTGGAGGAAACACTGAGGGTGATAAGGGTACAGAGAGTCAGTTTATGTCTATCCCTGAGGTTAGTAGCACCATTATATACTGAGCTGCCTGTGTCCTAAAGGGCATTGTAGCTTGGTTGGTTCAATGGCAGGTGATGAGGGAGCCTACCAGAGAGTGAAATCTTGACTTCATCTTCACCAGTCTGGCTGCTGTGACGTGCCTGTCCATGACAGTAGCAGTAGAGGAGACTCTACCTCCACATAGTTCTTGTGGAGACAGTGTCATGCTAAAAGAGACAATCTTCAAGCAGATCTGGGCACCCACAAGGTGCTGTGGGCCACCATTACAGCAGAATTGTACTCCAGTACAATCTGTAACCTCATGGCTTCGCATATTCCCTACTCTACCATTACCATCACGGCAGTTGATCAATTCAGCAAAGAGCGTAGGACAGCATACCGAGAGCAGCACCAGGCATCCCTCAGAAATGGGGTCTTGTTTCGGGTGGAAATAAGTGAGACAAAAGTTAAAAGTTTTATATTTAAGTGTTAATCCTGGAATAAATCTAGGACTGCTTGCCTACAATTTAGTATTTTAATTAAATATATTGTTTTAATTCTACAGTCTCTTGGATACTTGGATGCAGGGCTAAAATGTTTTTATCGATAAATGCCAATAAGGGGATTTATCTGAATCCCTTATTTATCTCTTATAAATAAGAGAGGTCCGTGTTCTGTCTTGAAGTGCTCTGGCTCAGAGTTGAAAAACTATGGTTAGTGAGAAGGCAGTTGGTTGAGAAAGGGAGGGAAGCACTCTTTCCCTTTCCCTGTACTCAGTGTCAGTGAGACCAGGAATCGTAAAGCTGCATGAGAGGGTGTGTGGATCACAGTGTGTATCCAAGTGGTTCTTTTCACTTTCAGGTAAATAAAGTTAAGAGAAGGCTCAATAATAGCAACAGCAATTTGGTTAAATATGAATTTTTGTTAAGTAATAACAAATGATTATAATGGCAATGATACATTATTATAGTGGTAATAATAAATGGAAAAGACAAAGGAAGAAACAAGCACCAAGTCACTATGCCCCTCTGCCCTTCATGGCCCCCTTGATCTAGGCTGGCACAGAGGCTTAGGTTCGTTTCTGGCACCATTCACGATCCTGGTCTGAGGTGAAGTCCAGCAGCCTTGGAACAAAACTCTCTCTCTCTCTCTCATACAGGATCACAAACAACCAGTACAGCAAACAACAGATACATCAGACAAAACAAGTTTTTAATTCTGCTGTCTGTGCATATATGGGAATGTTCACAGGACTCATCCACGGTTATACAGCTAGTGAATATCATCAACAAGTTTAGCCTTTTGGCCCAACCTATGCATTCCATCCCTGATGACAGTTGACAGCGCATGTTACAGTTGCAAATGCAGATGCAAATCAGCGACAGCTACGTGAGAACATATAAATAAGAGTATGTAACCTGCACTAGAAAATTAAAACCATAATGAAAATAACTAGCATCAATATAAAGAGTACAACAATAGGGCATATCGTCAAATTAATGATCATAGTGGCTTTTGGGGATAGACCCTTATACATACACCACCCCTGATGTACGTTCAAGGCCATAGTGGAGCAAGCAAGTCATGCCACCTGACTGAGGTGACCAGGATATCATCTACATTCTTTTTCAGTAGTCTACTTACATAATTTTCTCTAAAATTGATGATAGTCTAGATTATGTTTCCTTAATTTGTGTTTGTTTTCAATTTCCAATTCACAGACGCCTACACTACTTGAGGCTGAGCTTACCCTATTTTCCACGTACACTAACTGCCTTTACACAATGCATTTTCACCCATTGGTTTAGTCATATGAATGGTCAATACAGGGTATCTGTATGTTATCCCTATGAACCCTTTCACGCAGTCCATCACTACTCCTCTCAAAATCCGCACGCTTTCATTTCTGCAATATCTTGATATAATAGCCAATCACACTTTTTATTTTGTTGTAATTTGTTTTACATCTCTGTCACTAATATCATCTACATTGTTTTAAAGTCAATTTCTCTATGGATTTTGTATCAGTGTCTTATTGTTTAAACTAGATTTTTGTGCTCTTCCAAGCCACACAAAAATTCTTTTGTTAACGTATCTGAAAATCATTCTTCAGTGCATGTTTTTTGCACTGTCTCACGTTTGTTACCTCCGAGGTAACATTCACTTTGGCATACTTATATCGGTGTCCCAAGACCATAACATGTATTCTCAGCTCCCACATGATCTTGTCAAATGATCTATGAGGTTTTGCTGATCTCTCCTCCTGTGGTTCTGATGCCTCCGGTAGAGTTTTGATCACCAATTCAATCTTTCTTTAAAACAAAGACAAGGACACAAGCGTCACCAAGAGAAAGCTATCAGCTTGTGCACTCATCTTCACCTCCTTTTTGCTACTGTAACATTTTAACCTGAATTGCTGTTTCAACCTATTATTCTAACTATTTTTGTCTGCTGCCACCACTCTACAGCCTGCATTACTTTAAATTTAACGATTACCACCATGTCTGATTCGAGAGATCTGTAGTGATTTGGTAGTCCATGGAATATAATCTTAGAACATTTGAAAACAGAAGTTAAATATTTCTGTTTGATTCAGACACAACATACTTTATTTTTTCTCTAAAATGGCCCACCTTTTTCTTAAAGTTATTTGGAAATTCATTCCAGATATTTGATATAGCTCTACGTAGATTTGTCCACATTCAATTTTCTGTTTGCTCCCTTAACTTAAACTTACTAACCACTTTTTATGCATTGAATCCCTGAGTCTGTGTCTCTGTGTACTTTACCATTTTTCAGAATCCCTTTAAGTTTTCAGATAATTATTCCTTTCAAATGTTTTAGAATACTAGGGCAAGTGTGTCCTAATATAGTTTTTTGTCATGATATGTTTAAGTGTACCCAGGCTGAATGGCTTCAAGATTCCTGGCACTTCTTACAGCTGATATTTTCACAGTGCGTCCCCAACATTGAAATGTGATATTGATGAATTGCTTGATGGGTCATGGGTACCTCAGCCATCACTGTGTTGCAACATTGAAACTCTGCAAATGGGTTCGGGCTTCAGTGTCTCCGATTTCTCATAAAAAACAAACAAGCTCCATCCATGTCAAGCCGAATGGGTTAATTAGTATTAATCCACTAGGGATTCAAAAGGGGGTGGGGCATAAACTCCTGCACATAATTATGTCATCAGTCTCTCCTCTTTAAAGGAAGGAAAAGTCTTCCCCTTTGTTAAATTTGCCTTTCCTAAACTCCTGGCACACAGGGAGTTGTATTTTCAACATTCCAACACCACAATCACTTGCAAATTAACAATGAGTCAATCTTATCATTCTGATTTAATGATTTACTCATGTGCCAAAACAATGTTCGGAAGTTCATTCTGGCCAGTATATGAAATTCCAAGCGTGATAATTTCTGGGATTAAAATTTACCTACAACACAGAGCAAATTCCAAGAGGTAAATGTCTACCAGGTTTTACAAACCAAATTTTTGAATCAACATTTCACAAATTTTGGATTTACACAGCCACTGATGGCTTCTTGAAAGGTCATTACATTAACCATACATGCCCCACACAGATACAGGCACAGAACTTTGGAAGCAAAAACAAGAAGACAGATTACTACCTGAATTGCTGCAAATTGGGAGAGGGTAGTGTGCAGTGGGACCTGTGCAACAGTTACTGAAGGTAAGCATGCAGGTGGAGCAGGCAGTAAAGAAGGCAAATAGTATGTTGACCTTCATTGCAAGAGGTTTGGAGTACAGAAACAAGGATGTGTTTTTGTAATTATACAGGGCCTTGGTGAGACACACCTGGAATACTGTGTGCAGTTTCTTTTTTCTGAGGAAAGATGCTCTTGCTCTTGAGTGAGTGCAGCGAAGGTTTATCAGGCAGATTTCCAGGGATGGCAGGTCTGACGTACGAGGACAGATTGACTCAGTTGGGATCGTTTTCACTGGAGTTCAGATGAAGGAGGGGGATGTCAAAGAAACTTATAAAATTCTAACAGGACTGGGCAGGGTAGATGCAGGGAGGATGTTCCCGATGATGGGTGAGTCCAGAACCAGGGGTCACGGTTAGAGGTTCAGGGTAGATAATTTAGGACAGAAATGAGGAGACATTTCTTCACAAAAGAGTGGTGAGCCTGTGGAATTCATTACGCAGGAAGCAGTGATGACAAACATTGAATGTATTCAAGAGGTGACAAGATGTAGCAGTTGGAGCAAATGGGATCAAGGGTTATGGGGAGAAAGCAGGATTAAGCTATTGAGTTGGACAATCAGCCATGATTATGAAGAATGGCAGAGCAGGCTCAAACAGTCCTCCTTCTGATCCTATCTTCTATGTTTCTATGTAACACACATTCAAATCAATCCCAAAATGCTAACTCAATTTCAAAGTATCCCCAGATCTCGAACTCCAGGGAACAAATGGACACAAATTATACAAGATGACACGTAGCAACCAACAAACAAAAGTGCATTCAAACCAGACCACAAAATGATAATATTTTTACAAGGTTCAGTAAACAGAAACCTGGCCTTCAGCGCTCCATTTTTCCCAGTTATAACTATCTCTCATCCTTTTGGGAATCCCAAAAGCAAGCTGCACCAGTGCCAGAATGAATCGCTTCTATTAATGCAGTTTGAGCCTTTTCGACATTTGCAAGAGGTTTGGTGTTGAATTTTTCAGTTTTTTGAAAAATGTGGAGGAGGAACACAGGATGAAGTGGCTGGTTGTCCTGTTGGAGAATATTCCCCTTTATTCTGTAGCTCTTTTGATACTGTAGAAGTTGTCAGTTTCAGTTTTATAATTCCACTGTGCGCTCCACTTGATGCTAAAATTGCAGAGTGTTCATTCTCTAGTGCAATAAATGAATCTTTTTTAAGGTTACCATTTGTCATTGTATTAGAAATCTTTCTAATCCATTCTTTGCTTTGCCCTGATTGGATAGCTTTCATCAGAGAATTGTGCAAGCTCTCATCTTTCAGAACAAGTTTCTGAATGCCCTCCAACCCCACCACACCCGGCACCTTCCCCTGCAACCGCAGAAAATGCTACACTTGCCCCCACACCTCCTCCCTCACCCCTATCCCAGGCCCCAAGATGACATTCCACATTAAACAGAGGTTCACCTGCACATCTGCCAATGTGGTATACTGCATCCACTGTACCCGGTGTGGCTTCCTCTACATTGGGGAAACCAAGCGGAGGCTTGGAGACCGCTTTGCAGAACACCTCCGCTCAGTTCGCAACAAACTACTGCACCTCCCAGTCGCAAACCATTTCCACTCCCCCTCCCATTCTTTAGATGACATGTCCATCATGGGCCTCCTGCAGTACCACAATGATGCCACCCGAAGGTTGCAGGAACAGCAACTCATATTCCGCCTGGGAACCCTGCAGCCTAATGGTATCAATGTGGACTTCACCAGTTTCAAAATCTCCCCTTCCCCAACTGCATCCCTCAACCAGCCCAGTTCGTCCCCTCCCCCCACTGCACCACACAACCAGCCCAGCTCTTCCCCTCCACCCACTGCATCCCAAAACCAGTCCAACCTGTCTCCGCCTCCCTAACCTGTTCTTCCTCTCACCCATCCCTTCCTCCCACCCCAAGCCGCACCCCCATCTACCTACTAACCTCATCCCACCTCCTTGACCTGTCCGTCTTCCCTGGACTGACCTATCCCCTCCCTATCTCCCCACCTATACTCTCTCCACCTATCTTCTTTTCTCTCCATCTTCGGTCCGCCTCCCCCTCTCTCCCTATTTATTCCAGAACCCTCACCCCATCCCCCTCTCTGATGAAGGGTCTAGGCCCGAAACGTCAGCTCTTGTGCTCCTGAGATGCTGCTTGTCCTGCTGTGTATCTCCAGCCTCACATTCTCCTTCCCAAAATCCACAAACCTGCCGGCCCTGGTCGACCCATCGTCTCAGCCTGCTCCTGCCCCACCGAACTCATCTCCACCTATCTGGACTCCATTTTCTCCCCTTCGGTCCAGGAACTCCCCACCTACGTCTGTGACACCACCCACGCCCTCCACCTCCTCCAGGACTTCCAATTCCCTGGCCCCCAACACCTCATATTCACCATGGACGTCCAGTCCCTGTACACCTGCATTCCGCATGGAGATGGCCTCAAGGCCCTCCGCTTCTTCCTGTCCCGCAGGCCCGACCAGTCCCCCTCCACCGACACTCTCATCCGCCTAGCTGAACTCGTCCTCACACTCAACAACTTCTCTTTTGACTCCTCCCACTTCCTACAGACTAAGGGGGTGGCCATGGGCACCCGCATGGGCCCCAGCTATGCCTGCCTCTTTGTAGGTTACGTGGAACAGTCCCTCTTCCATACCTACACAGGCCCCAAACCCCACCTCTTCCTCCGGTACATTGATGACTGTATCGGCGCCGCCTCTTGCTCCCCAGAGGAGCTCGAACAGTTCATCCACTTCACCAACACCTTCCACCCCAACCTTCAGTTCACCTGGGCCATCTCCAGCACATTCCTCACCTTCCTGGACCTCTCAGTCTCCATCTCAGGCAACCAGCTTGTAACTGATGTCCATTTCAAGCCCACCGACTCCCACAGCTACCTAGAATACACCTCCTCCCACCCACCCTCCTGCAAAAATTCCATCCCCTATTCCCAATTCCTCCGCCTCCGCCGCATCTGCTCCCACGATAAGACATTCCACTCCCGCACATCCCAGATGTCCAAGTTCTTTAAGGACCGCAACTTGCCCCCCACAGTGATCGAGAACACCCTTGAACGCGTCTCCCGTATTTCCCGCAACACATCCCTCACACCCCGCCCCCGCCACAACCGCACTAAGAGGATCCCCCTCGTTCTCACACACCACCCTACCAACCTCCGGATACAACGCATCATCCTCCGACACTTCCGCCATTTACAATCCGACCCCACCACCCAAGACATTTTTCCATCCCCACCCCTGTCTGCTTTCCGGAGAGACCACTCTCTCCGTGACTCCCTTGTTCGCTCCACACTGCCCTCCAACCCCACCACACCCGGCACCTTCCCCTGCAACCGCAGGAAATGCTACACTTGCCCCCACACCTCCTCCCTCACCCCTATCCCAGGCCCCAAGATGACATTCCACATTAAACAGAGGTTCACCTGCACATCTGCCAATGTGGTATACTGCATCCACTGTACTCGGTGCGGCTTCCTCTACATTGGGGAAACCAAGCGGAGGCTTGGGGACCGCTTTGCAGAACACCTCCGCTCAGTTCGCAACAAACAACTGCACCTCCCAGTCGCAAACCATTTCCACTCCCCCTCCCATTCTCTAGATGACATGTCCATCATGGGCCTCCTGCAGTGCCACAATGATGCCACCCGAAGGTTGCAGGAACAGCAACTCATATTCCGCCTGGGAACCCTGCAGCCATATGGTATCAATGTGGACTTCACCAGTTTCAAGGTCTCCCCTTCCCCTACTGCATTCCTAAACCAGCCCAGTTCGTCCTCTCCCCCCACTGCACCACACAACCAGCCCAGCTCTTCCCCCCCACCCACTGCATCCCAAAACCAGTCCAACCTGTCTCTGCCTCCGTAACCTGTTCTTCCTCTCACCCATCCCTTCCTCCCACCCCAAGCCGCACCCCCATCTACCTACTAACCTCATCCCACCTCCTTGACCTGTCCGTCTTCCCTGGACTGACCTATCCCCTCCCTACCTCCCCACCTATACTCTCTCCACCTGTCTTCTTTACTCTCCATCTTCGGTCCGCCTCCCCCTCTCTCCCTATTTATTCCAGTTACCTCTCCCCATCCCCCTCTCTGATGAAGGGTCTAGGCCCGAAACGTCAGCTTTTGTGCTCCTGAGATGCTGCTGGGCCTGCTGTGTTCATCCAGCCTCACATTTTATTATCTTGGATTCTCCAGCATCTGCAGTTCCCATCATCACTTCTGAATGATGGGTTTGAATTTCTTGACAGGCCCAAACATATTGGCATTGGATTTGATGTTGAAGCAATCTGTGTGAAAAGAATGTCGAGGTTCTGACTGCATCACCCATTCTGTTTTGGTAGCTGCAGAGAATACAGTAGATATTATAGGCAGGTTTGAGGCACAAAAATTATGTGCAATGTAATCACCTTGTTTTATAACAGTAGCATGACTCGAAAGAATCTGAAAATAAAGTTGAATTTGGATTGATTGCAAAGGTCACAGATGTGTTAACTGACTGATGACATGCAGCACTGGAAATCATGACATCTTTCACAGAAGGTGGATGCATTTCTCTTTGTGGAATCTGCCTATTTGCAGTGGGACATTGCTTTTCAGAAGGAAGGCATAAACATTTTTATTGAATGAATTCTGATTTGGAACAGCTTTAGTTTCCTTCAGTATGATCATTTTTCAACATTTTCTGCATTGGAGTGGAGTGCAAACACTGTCTTTGGTTGTTTTTCTCTTCCTCCCTTCACATCTGATTTGATCTGTTTTATTTCCTTATGCTTCAGAGAGCAGTGCATTCTCCACAAATTGTACATGGCGTCCATAAGTATTCCATCTATCTTAATCCTCTCTATTCCTGCTTTTAATAATGCTGCAAACATTTCCTTTCTGGTTATCTTTTGTTTCACCTTCGAACCTACCCCATCTTGTTGTCCCTGTTTACCACTTGCTCAGGTGGGCCTCACTCTTTGCTCACCAGCCTCCACATCCTCACAATTGTCTCACAACAAACATACCTGTCCCACTGCCTGTCTCTGGCTGGCCCTAATAGGGCTAATAGGGCAACTCTCATCCAGCCCAGACCACTTTGTATTAGTCGGCTCCTCATTCCAGCTGTGAAAGTTTTCTGGTCTGGACCCTGAAACTGTGAAGAATACATATCCGCTTGCATAGCCAAATCCCTCAAATGTTTTATACCTTCTGGCATGGTCTCCCATTTTTCAGCATCACCTTCCCTATATATCAGGGAAGGATACTTGCTTCCTGCTGCTGGTGTCAGTGCATTCCACAATGACCCAGTTTACCCAAGTTTCTAAAGACAATATTTACATGTGGCTCAACATTTAGTGCCCCAGATACCCTGCTCTGTGGCACCCAGCGTAACATGGGCGGTATCTTAGTCCCAGGAGCGTGTCAGCCAAGCTGCCAGAAAATGTCTCCATCTCAATGGCCGGGGTCCTATTCCAAGGTTAATAAAATGCACACTTTGACTGGGTAAACTTTTCCGTTTTGCTGTCTTTTTCTGTTATACTGTGCCAAACAGCATACTGCTTGATTCTGTTTCTCCTTTGCCTTCTTAGGACTCTCCTGTGCTGTCTTATCTGCTTCTGTTCAGATAATATCACAGTGTTCTACTGCCATTAATGTGCCCCCAAACTGCCCCTGTTTCTGGCCTGGCACTCTTCCACTTTCCTACATGTAGAATGCAAAGGTGTTAACAATATTTGTCTCATTTGTGGTAACACTGTCCTTGCTTTTGGGCAAGCTTGCTTCCCACAAGCACTCGTGTACAGCAGCCTGTATGAATAATCCTCATTTCGCTCTTTTTCTGGTTATACCCATCCCCATTCTTGCGGGAGCCCTAATTGTGCTAACAAATTAGCTACAGACTCTCATCCAGAGTCTGCACATTCCATCCTGGAACACACACACACACACACACACACACACACACACACAGACACACACACACACACACATACACACAGACACACACACACACACACACACACACATACACACAGACACACACAGACACACACACACACACACATACACACAGACACACACACACACACACACACACACATATTCACATGCACTCACACACATGTGAATCTATGGGATGAATTTGTATTTGTGGGTACATTTCATTTTGTTCAAAAAGCACACTTTACAGATGGCCGGTCAACGTGGCATTTTACAAATTCCTATTTAGAAATAAAACCAGTCTGACTGCAAGCCAAAACTTGAACGGATTTGATAGTTCAGTGGTTAGCACTGCTGCCTCACAGTGCCAGGTACCTGTATTCTATTCCACCCTTGGGCGACTGTCTGTGTAGAGCTTGCACATTTTCCCCATGTCGGTCAGGTTGTCTCCAGGAGCTCTAGTTTCCCCCCACTGTCCAAAGATGTGCAGCTTGGGTGGATTGCCCATAGTGTCCAGTGACGTTTAGGTTAGGTGGGTTTAACATGAAAAATCCAGGATAAATCTTTGGAGTGTTGGTGTGGGCTTGTTGGGCCGAATGGCCTGTTTCCACACTGTAGGGATTCTATGATTTTAAGGCTTCACACCTAACATGCATTGTCTGATCTAAAATGTCACCTCTGCTTTACACATAAAACGTATAGTTTTCGCAGGACAATGACTTCAAAGGAATTTGGTAATTTACATATACCAATTAATCAATTAAAACCTTCTAACTGGGCAAAGATTTAGCAGTATCTTAGGTTTATTTAGCACATCTTCATAAATGTGTGACCCTTTGAACTTTATAAATTCTGCGTCTGATACTACCTCTCTCAATAATGCCTGCAGAAGGAGTGAGACTCCCAAAGCTTGTGTTTTCAAATAAATCTGTTGGACAACTTGGTGTTGTGTGATTTCTGACCTTGTCCACCGGCATTTCCACATCCTGGAATATGGAAGGTCTCCAGAGCATCAGGTTCCCTTTCCCTTCTCTTAAATATTTCCCCGAATTTCATCCTTGGATCACAAAAGTGTCTTGGATCACAATGTGTATCCAACTGGTTCTTTTCAGATTCGGGTCAATATAATTAAGACAAGGTTCAACAACTGCAATTTGCCTTAATATGAATTCTTATTAAGTAAAAATAAAAGATTATAGTGGGAAAGATAAATGATTCTAGTAGTAATAATCAATGCAAGAGAGAAAGAAAAAACAAGCAACGAGCCTCACGTCCCTCTGCCCTTTGGGGACCCCTCAATCGATGGCTAGTCTGGAGGCTTATGTTTGTTCCTGGCACCGTTCACGATCCCAATCTGAGGTGAAGTCCAGTAGCCTTGGAATAAAACTCTCTTTCTCTCATGCAGCATCACAAACAACAGATACAATAGACAAAACTTGCTGGCTCATATAGAAAAGAAGGTTTTTAATTGTGCCGTCTGCAGCACATACGGGAATGTTCTCAGTACGCATCCAAGATCATGCAGCTTGTCAAGTATCATCAACAATTTTTGCCTTCCAGCCCATCGTATACAATCTATCTTCTCATGCAGCTGTCGAATATCACTATTAACGTGTACTCCGTCGAACCATCCTGTACATAGGGATGGGTTTTAAAATTCAAGCGTGACATACAGGTAAAGTGTAAACTTATAAAATGTATCTGGAAGCCAATGTGAGATAAACACCGGGCTTGGCAAGTAAAACTTGGCGATTATTTCTTCTGTCCACACTTTTTAGGAAAGTCTGGTCTTTAGATCAGGAAGGTTTGAAATATAAGGCGTAAAGTTAGCTCTTTGGATATATGCTTAAAATTTTCTTAATTTCAGGAAGTAAATGAAAGTAACTTAAGAGTAAGCCACGGCCAGCCAGCTTGCAGTAGTTCAGTGGTTAACTCTGCTGCCTCACAGTGGCCGAGAGCTGGGTTTGATTCTAGCTTGGCGAATGACTTGTGTGGAGTTTGCATGTTTTCTCCGTTCTGCATGAGTTTACTCTGGGTGTTCTGGTTTCCTCCAACAGTCCAATGACATACTTGTTATGTGGATTGGTCATGCTAAAATTGCCCCGTAGTGTTCAGAGATGTGTAGGCTAGTTGGATTAGCCATGGGAAATGCAGGGTTACAAGGGTAGGTAAGTCATCTGCGTCTGGATGGGATGCTGTTTGGAGGATCGATGAGGATCTGCATCATATGGATTCTACGATTCAATGACATCTATGTCCCATGAATGAATATTAAAATAAATGACCATTGTGATCATTTGAAGCTTGCCATTCTTGCATTGAATTCTGAATGCAAGATGAAAAGTTTTGGTGTCGTTTATCTCTTTTCAGCAACATTCAAGTTCTGTACCAGAGGTCATATGAGATTCAGGGTGAGCTTGCCAATCATTTATATATTTGGCTTAATGGAAGGAGACAGAGAGTGGTGATGAAGGATTGCTTTTCGGACTGGGAGGCCTGTAATGAGTGGAGTTCCAGTTCTGGGTCCTCTATTGTTTGTTATTTATACAGATGATTTGGATGAGAATATCAAAGGCATGATTAGTAAGTTGTGGATGACACCAAAATTGGTGGCATAGTAGACAGTGAAGAAGGATTTCAAAGATTACAAAGGAATCTTAATCAAATGGGTCAATGGGATGAAAACACTGAATAAATGCGAGGTATTGGATTTTGGTTCAACAAACAGGGTTTGTCTTATACAATTAATGGTAGAACCTTGGTTAGTGTTGTAAAACAGAGAAACCTAGGGGTGCAGGTACATAATTCTTTGAAGTTTGCTAATCATCTAACTTAATAGCTTACTCCTGCTTTTCTTCCATATCCTTTGATCCCTTTAGTTCCAAGGCCTAAATCCAACTCTTCCTCGAAACCATATAATCTTTTGGCCTTGACTGCGTTCTGGGATAACAAATTTCCCAGGCTCACCACACTCTGGGTGAAAAAAAATTCTTCACATCTCAGTCCTGAATGGTTTACCCTTTATTCTTGAACTGCGACCCCTGGTACAACAACAGAACATCATTCCTGCATCTAACCTGACTAGTCCTGCTTGAGTTTTATCGATTTCTATAAGCTCCCCCCTCATTCTTCTGAATTCCCATGAATATAACCCTGAACAATTCAATGTCTCTTCATACGTCAGCCCCGCCAACCCAGGAATCTGCCTGGTAAACCTTTGCTGCACTCTCTGTATAGCAAAAACGCCCCTGCTCAAAAAAGGAGTTCAAAATGCATTACCACACTCTTATTGGGATTAAATTCCATCTAACATTGCTTTGCTCAATTTACCAGCTGATTGATATCTGCCTGTAGCCTGAATCTAACCTCCTCACAATCAACAACACCTCAATTTTCATGTCATCTGCAAACTTACTATTTAGACCTTCCTTATGCATATCCAAATCACTAACGTACATAACAAACAGCAAGGGTCCCAGCACCGATCCCTGTAGTACCACTGAATAGAGGCTTCCAAACATGAAAACAACCCACTGCAGGACCTCATTTCTTTTTTACCCACACCATTCGCACTGACATGTACCAAGACTGCTGGCTGCTCACCCTCCCCCTTCAGAATGCCCTCCAGGGATTCCAGACCCTGGCACCAGGGAGGTAATGTACCCTTCAAGAGACTTGTTTGTGGCCACAGGACCCCCTGTCAGTTCTCCTTACAATCAAGACCCCTCTCACTGCAGCTCTCCCAGTCTTTTTGCTCTCCTGATGTCTAGCAGAGCCAACTGTGATGCCACAGGCTTGGCTCTTGCTGCATTCCCTGAGAAGCCATCCCCTCCCCAACACTATACAAAGCCAGGTATATGTTTGAGAAGGGAATAGCAACAGGGGACTCCTGCACCAATTGCCTAAGCTTACTCATTTTCCTGATGGTCCCCCAACATTTTCTGCCTGTGTTGCCCTCATTGTGGAGGGACCAGCTCACTAAATGTGCTACTCATAATGCCCACAACATCGTGGATGCTCCGTAATGAGTCCATCTGTAACTCCAGCTGCTCCATGAAGTCAATCAGGAGCTGTAGCTGAACACACTACATGCATACACGATCACCATGGACTCTGAAGTGTTCTTGATTTCTTGCATATTGCAGGAGGAGCATTCCACTGGCTTAGTTCTCTGCCATTGTGAACCTCATCAATTACAAACAATAAACTAGGAATCAATTGCTCAACCTTACTCAGTTCTCACCAGAACTGTCATTGTCTATGGGTATAGTGCCGGAAGATTGAAGAGAGGCAAATGTCATTCCTTTGTTCAAAACAGAGTATAGCAATAACCCTAGAAATTACAGGCCAGTTAGTCTTACATCAGTGGTGGGCAAATTAGTGGAAAGGGCCCTGAGAGATAGGATTTATGATCACTTGGATAGGCACAGTTTGGTTCGTGATAGTCAGCATGGATTTGTGAGGGGTAGATCATTCCTCACAGACCTTATTGAATTCTTTGAAGAGATGACCAAACACATGGATGAAGATAGAGCAGTGGATGTGGTATACATGGATTTAAGCAAGGCATTTGATAAAGTTCCCCATGGTCAGCTCATGCAGAAGGTAAAGAGGCATGGGATAGGGGGAAATCTGGCAGAGTGGATTCAGAATTGGCTGACCCTTGGAAGGCAAAGGGTGGTAGTGGATGGAAAATATTCAACATGGTGCTCAGTTACAAGTGGCGTACCACTATGGTCTGTCCTGGGTCCTCTTCTATTTGTGATTTTTGTAAATGATTTAGATGAAGGAGTAGAAGGGTGGATTAGCAAGTTCGCAGATGATACAAAGGTGGGTCATGCTGTGAACAGTGTGGAGGGCTGTTCAGGGTTACAAAGGGACATTGATAGGATGCAGAGCTGGGCTGAGAAGTGGCAGAAAGGGTTTAACCCTGAAAAGTGTGTGGTGATTCATTTCGGAAAGACAGACTTAAAAGCAGAATATAGGGCTAATGGAAAGATTCTTGGCAGTGTGGAGGAGCAGAGGGATCTCGGAGTTCATGTCCATAGCTCCCTGAAAGCTGACGTTCAGGTGATAGAGTTGTTAAGATGGCGTATGGTGTGTTAGCTTTCATTAATAGAGGGATCAAGTTCAAGAGCCGTGAAGTTATGCTCCACCTATACAAATCCCTGGTTCGGCCACGTCTGGATTATTGTGTCCAGTTCTGGTTGCCTCATTACAGGAAAGATGTGGAGCCCTTGGAAAAGGTGCTGAGGTGATTTACCAGGATGTTACCTGGAATGGAGGGAAGGTCTTATGAGCAGAGGTTGAGAGAGCCAGGGCTTTTCTCTTTAGAACGACAAAGGATGAGAGATGATTTGTTACAGGTGTACAAAATGATCAGAGGCATCAATAGAGTGGATAGCCAGAGACGTTTTCCTAGGAGATGGCTATTACGCGGGGGCATAATTTTAAAGTGAGTGGAGGTAGATATAGGGGGAGACGTCAGAGGTAGGTTCTTTACTCAGAGAGTAGTCAGGGTGTGGAACGCATTGCTGGACAGGGTAGTGAAGTCAGCCACATTAGTGTCATTTAAGCGGCTATTAGATATATATATGGATGATAGTGTAAGGTACGGGTGGAGGTTAGATAGATCTTAGGATTTGGGTAAATGTTCGGCACAACACCATGGGCCGAAGGGCCTGTACTGTGCTGTACTGCGCTATGTTCTGTGTTCTATATTCTAGAACAGATTTTTTGCACTCATCCTCCATTCTTGAACTACACACAATAAAAATACGGACTTTGCTTAGTCTCCCTCCCAGCACTACTTACCCATCCTCTACAGCTAGATCCAAGAGTGCAAGGCTCTGTGTAAACTGCAGCAATATATCCCTGTTCCCATTCTCAAATCCTTCATTCCTATTGTCTCTGTTTCTAAACAAAGGGTGATATGGCTCATCTTCTTGTTTGCCAGATCCTCTCATACTGCATTCAGCCAACCTTGGGCCAGGCTTTTTGCTCGATGGCACAATTACTTGTTCTTTCTGCCCAATGTCTTCCTGGCTACATCCAGCATTTGCTTCAGCCAGAGTGCACATTCTCTTTAAAAACACTTGGCTACTTTTAAATGGCTTTGGCCTTACATGAACATGAGCTAATTGCAGCAAGTTCAGCACCGCTCAATGAACATGCAGTACAAAGCTTTGATCATGATCCCCATAGCTAATTTTAGGGACAATCCAATTTCTGTGCCCATCCCTCCTCCCACATCCACTGTTTTGGCTCTTTTGCTCATTCTCTCACACATACATGCTGCATAAACCTTTGTTATGGCAGATACAACATCCAGGATGCATTTTATAGTGATCTGAATCAAAATGACAAGTATCATGTGCTCGGAAATGACTGACTTCACATCATGATAGTTGGGTCTGGGTCCCCAATATTGATTTCCATAAAATGATGAGTTTCACAAATAAATGTATCATACAGCTGTATATATTACAGAGGCTGTCCCCACTCACCACA
Organism: Stegostoma tigrinum; assembly: GCF_030684315.1. Classification (NCBI taxonomy): domain Eukaryota; kingdom Metazoa; phylum Chordata; class Chondrichthyes; order Orectolobiformes; family Stegostomatidae; genus Stegostoma; species Stegostoma tigrinum. Next base: position 105,465,337 of record NC_081358.1, on the reverse strand, counting down.
TCCTGCCTGGAATCATCCATGCAGTTTAATAATGCAATAATAAAATATGTAGGAAAGCGTCTTGAGAGAAAGCGTTTTCTTTACTGTCACTTGTTATTTGTCACAGTTCATATCATCTCCATGGCAAAGGGATGCTCCACAGTGGTTTTTCAACTCCATTTATATATTTTGTATAAATTATTACGAAGTTCAATTTTTTTTTATTTGTGCTGTCAGCACTGTAGAGATACTAACCCCAACAATAATTCCTATGGCTCCATGCAAACTTGTCACACCGATATCAGCATAGCTTAAAAGTGTCTCTGTTTTTAACACTTAGCACTTATAGCTATGCTGACAACATTACTACATGTACTTGCTGTTAGACAACACAACAATTCAACACATTTACTTTTCTGTTTATCCAGATAAAATGGTTTGGGCATTTTTTTTCAACCATCTTAATTTTTTCTACGTGCATATGCTCATTTGCTTTCGTCCAGCTTTTTATTTCTGGTCAGGGAGATGGAGGTGAGTGTGTCGGTGGGTTCTGTGAAGAAGCACAAATGCACATATATGTATTTCCCTAACAGCCTATTTTCCAGTTGTTAGCTCCACCTTCACAGTTTCAGACAGCTAAAAATATGGTCGTATTTAATGGAAATAGCAGGCCTTCATTCGGTGGCAGGGCAGGGAGGTCATCCACTGGTTTCCAACACTAATTCAATTGGACTTTATCATCATCGAAATTGTGACTAGTAAGACCATTAAATTCTGCCCCAACTTTCATCCAGTGTATAATTACAATTTGAGTATCCACAGTAATGCTAATTGGTATTAGTTTAATCATCAAGTGCAGCTAAGGAATCAAAATACAAATTTGAAATTTTTGTGAGTGGGGAGCTCAGCACAATGTGGGGAAGAAGTAACTTTTTTTTTGCTTTTGCATTTCTGCCTTTCTCAACTGGAATCCAAGATGGCAGCAGAGTAGGGCTTCTGAGCTGGAACTCATCTATTCTGATTGCTTTTTTCCCTTCTATTCTCACTTTTTTTTCTCTTTTTCTTTTCTTTTAAAGTTATTTTTTCTCCTTACTTACCTTCTGGAGGGAGCTCAGTTGTAGAGGCAGCAGTGGCGATAGCAGTGGCTGGGGACCTGAAGCGTGGACCTTGGTGGTCAGCCATGAGGTGGCTGGTGTGTCTGGGCAGAACTTCAGCAGTTTGCAGCATTGGGGAAGCAACTGGGGGCCTGGAGCGGCACCAGAGCAGGACTATCGCAGCCTGTGGCAAGGCAGTTGGTGAGGCTCGTGTTTGCCAGTGAAGACAGCAACGGGGAAAGTGCTGGTTTGAGAGACTGCCCAATGCAGAAGGGAGAGGATGGCGGTCGGCAGCAAACATGGCAATGCAGAGATCCAGGGATCAAGAGAGATCGAGTCCAGTGTGGGAGAGAGATTGAGCCCTCATGGGGAAAGTGTAGCATGGAGTGACTGCAGGCCCATGGCTAAAGAAGGACTGTAATTTGGAACTTTTAACTTTAATTCTTATTTACTACTTTATGCGAATGAGAACTGTAAAGTGAACTTTTAACTTATTTCTTTTTTTTAACATTTTACTGAAGATTTTGTACCTAGGTACCTTTTACCTAAGATGACACTGTGAATGGCAACATCGTAAATTTCTCACTGTCCCCATATATCCTTAAACTTGAGTCCATGCGACAATACAACCTGATTCTAATAGTTCTAATTCCAATTCTATTGGAGTCGTTCTTGCTCTATAACAGAGAGAGGAGTTGTTTGGTGAATATCTAGTAGTGGTTAAGATCTGCTCCATTCTCCAAGATTTAAAATAGTATAATGCATCAGTAGTATTGATGGTAAAATAAATAAAATGTATAAAACACAATATGAATAAGTAAATGCTATAATTAGGTTTTTAAGCAAAATGCCAGATGATGCATCATGGTTGCAGCATGTCGGAGGTCTTGGAATGTATTGTGATTCAGGGCAACTCGATCTGTTGTTAAGGTTTACAGCTCACGGAGTTTTAACTTGAAATCTCTGGGTGGAATTCTGAACTTCCAAGCCTGCAATATATCAAGCAAAGGATATATACCAGGATGCAATCACTTCATTGAAGATAGCACCTTCTGATTTGATCATTGTTCAGGGACAGGAGAGCATGATGGCAAATGAGGCTGGTTAGTGGGCCCAAAGGTAAGGAATGCAGTAGAGCCAGCTTCTGCAGTTGCCCAACAGTGTTTAAGGAGCTCTCACTTTGTTTAGATGATTTTGAACACCTATCAAAACAGCAGGATGCATAGATCCCTTAAAATGGCCACCCAAGTGGACAGGGTTGTTAAGAAGGCATATGGTGTTTTGGCTTTCATTAACAGGGGGATTGAGGTTAAGAGTCGTGAGATCTTGTTGCAGCTCTATAAAACTTTGGTTAGACCGCACTTGGAATACTGTGTCCAGTTCTGATCGCCCTATTATAGGAAAGATGTGGATGCTTTGGAGACGGTTCAAAGGAGGTTTACCAGGATGCTGCCTGGACTGGAGGGCTTATCTTATGAAGAGAGGTTGACTGAGCTCGGACTTTTTTTCATTGGAGAAAAGAAGGAGGAGAGGGGACTTAATTGAGGTGTACAAGATAATGAGAGGCATAGATAGAGTTGATAGCCAGAGACTATTTCCCATGGCAGAAATGGCTAACACGAGGGGTCATAGTTTTAAACTAGTTGGAGGAAAGTATAGAGGGGGTGTCAGAGGTGGGTTCTTTACACAGAGAGTTGTGAGAGCATGGAATGCGTTGCCAGCAGCCGTTGTGGAAGCAAGGTCATTGGGGTCATTTAAGAGACTGCTGGACATGCATATGGTCACAGAAATTTGAGGGTGCATACATGAGGATCAATGGTCAGCACAACATTGTGGGCTGAAGGGCCTGTTCTGTGCTGTACTGTTCTATTTCTATTTTCTATAACAGTAGGGACTCCAGGGTGACTGAGAAAACTGACCATAGCACCATGGTACAGCAAACTATTGAAGAGGGTGAAATGATAATTATGGGGTAGTCAATGGGAGTATAGTGAACGGGGTTGACAGTATTCCCTGCAGTAAAGAGTGCACAAAGTGAAGAGAAAGTAAGTAATTTGGGAAATAAGGGTCAGATAATGGCAGAAAGTGACGGAAAAAAAAACAAAGAATGCAACAACAATGAAAACTAAATGTTACAAGGACAACTAAAACCCTTGTATCTGAAGTTAGGCAGAGTGTTAGATCCTAACATACAAACTGACTATGATTAAACAAAAGGCCTAAGGTATGGGAGCAATTTAGGATTTATCAAAGGAAGACAAAAAGGCTTGTTTTAGGAAGGAAAACTAGGGGATGACAGTAAGTTTGCAGGGGACATAAAATTGACCATAAAGATTTCTGCTGGTATACAAAGTGAAATAGACTGGTGAAGAGAAATGTAATTCTCATACAGTCACAAACAGGGAATTATTATTGGGGAACAAGGAAATGAATGACCAACCATAAAAGCTAAACATATACTTTGGTTCTGTCTTCAAAAAAGAAGAACACAAATAATTAACTAGAAAGATTTAATAAGTTGGAGGAACTGGAGGAAATCATTATTATTCAGGAAATAGCATTGGGGAAATTGATGGGATTGAAGGCTAGTAAATTCCCAGGGTCTGTTTATCTACTTCCCAGAGTATTGAAGGAAGTGAACACATTGGTGGTCATCTCCAAGATTCCATAAACTCTAGAACAGTTGCTGCAGATCGGAGGGTAGTACCACACTGCGACACTAACTGACTTTCCTACATTAGTTGTCCACATTATCTTTTGGTAACTAGTGCAGTGATAATACCAGATTCATGCACCAGCTAGGGTTGCCAGGAAGACCCCACGTTTGCAACATCACCTGAGGCACTGTGACACTCAGGTTAAGCTTACCATCAGTCGTCTTGCTTTCTCTCATTACAGAGCAGCCATATTGTCCTCTAAGGTTACGGCAACATGTTACGACCACTAAGCCACCAGCGCCCCTCTCAGACCCACCATGATCTTATGGTATGGTGGAACAAGGTCAGGGGGCCTGATGGCCTACTGCTACTCCTTGTTCTAAAGTAAGGAGCAACTGAAAGTAAAGACATAGAAAGCAAAATAAAAGGATAAATGGAAGTAAGAAAGCTTGAATTATCAAGAAATAACAAAAATCAATAAGCTGGCATAGATGAGATGGACCAAAAGCTTTTTCTCTGTGCTGTAGATTTTTATGATTGCAAAATGGGATGGAATTTAAGAAAGAACTTGAACTACAGACAGAGAATGAACTCAGGGAATACAATTTGGTTCAAGAAATACTTTTGTTGCCCATGAAACATTCTATACAGAGATTTCAATCAGTTTATTCTTCATGAAGCACGTTTACCCAGGTGTTTTTTTTCTGTATGAGACAAAGAAAGGAGCGTAGGTTGAACTAAATTTTATTTAAAATCTTGTAAGTTAAGGAAACACCTCTTACATAACAAATTATGTCAACTTTTCCCCAAAGAGCTGAAAAACACATATATTACTCACGGTGGTGAACTTGTATGGGCTGCCAGTCCACCAGGCCTAGCTTGCAGAAGGTGAATTTAATTTAGAGTGTCCAAATTTTGAACTGGGACTAGTTGCTTAGACTGTTGACCACTTGGCCACACTTAGACGCAAAGCCTAAGCTTTGCGGGCATATCCTTTCAGAATTGTTTGGATGAGATACACCTACAACATTCTCCTGAGTTGATTGAGTCACCAGTAGTTTATTCTGCCTAATCCCTTTGGGATTAACCAAACTCAGGCTTCTGTGCACCTGTCTGGGCAAGGTTCTAAAATGTATATTCTCAATATTCATTTCAATTTCACAGATGACCATCAATGCATCCGGTATTTTGAGATTGACAGGTGGAAGAGGGAATCTGGTGCTTCTTCCTGGTGACCCTTCCTCACAGGGAGGCAGGGAAGTATCAGGAGCCACCCAGATGGAGTTAAAACTCCACACTTTCCCCTCAAGATTGTCCTCCTTCCTTTTTGGACACTCCAGAGATGGTCAAATTCCACCTCCATTGTGCCTGCCTTCCTCCAATGTTTGGAAGGTCATGCTGAAGAAGGTCCACTTGCCTCTGGCAAGGAGACCCTCAATATGTCAGGGTTGCCCAGACCCAAATGTCCCCAGGGGCACCTGGACAAATTTCCAACACCAATGAGCTCCATTGTTGAGCAGACTTCCTCTACCCTAGTTACAGGAATTAGGGTATAGTGAGAGGGAATGAAAAATAAAGACATAATGCAAGGACACTTTGATTATACAGTAACATTACACTGTGTATGAAGCCTCATATTTCCATAAATGTTAATGTGTTTGCAAAACATCAGTTAGTTTGAGAGTCTGTCTAGCCCTGAATGTAACTGTGCCAGCACATCATCCTAACATCATATTTTACAGAATGATCCATAAATGTGTCTGTTAAGAGCCTGCAAAATCATGCAGAAGTAACATGAACAAGGTGCACACAGGGCAAAGAGTACAGTTTCAACTATCATCCCTCATGGTTAAATACCCCTATTCTTTCCTCGGACTTTGTGCATGAAAATGTTGTTCTCGATGAAGTGGTCAGCAATATCTGGGACAGAGTGGTGTACAGCTCTCATGGAGACAATGCATTAGAATCTTCAGGGAGTTGGGAGCCTGCAGGTCTCTGCCTTGTACAGTGAATGAGATTTTATGTTATGTTCTTACCCTCTAAAATTAATGGGTCTTATAGTCGCCTCCTCCAAAGGTCGAGATATTTACCTGTCCACTTTGAGTGTGGCCGCAGTAATTTTCTCCCCCGTTCTGTAATTTTGATTTCCAGCGCGATGACGAAAGGTGACAGTATATACTCCTTGACCAGTGACTTCTAGCCACCATCTCCATATATTGGTGAGACCTCGAACAAGCAGATCCCCTTCCTGATAGCCCTTCCTGTGAATTTCCTCGGTTTTGCTCTTTTTGGGTCCACACCCAATGAATGTTCCTTTGATTGTGCCCTCTGCCGGCAGAAACCAGTGTGTTGGCCAGACTGATCGGAGTGCACATAAACTCTCAGCGACTGTGCAGATGCACGTATAGGGAAGCATTGCAACCAACCCATTTGTAAGATCCTCCGCCTGTCCACTCTGTCCAATTCCTCCTAAACCCACTCCCTGCCATATGGGGGTATTCATGCAATGTGTTCCTCAACCTTTGGACCTAAATGTAAGTGACCATGGATAAACCCTCTTCTCGCATTATCCCATTCCTATTCATAAATATCAAAAGTCCCCGCTTACAAATACAGCTGCATCCCTTTACAATTTCACCATAACTCTGCTTCCCCTCTCCTGCACCCACCTCCGTCATAACCACCCCCGACATCATGCAGCCCTCAATCAGTCCAAATATGTTCCCAAATCTCCATCCCTTGGTAACTTCAGTCCCCTTGCTTCCCACTACTGCCCTTTCCAGCCATTTCTCAGTACAGATCTGATGGACAAACTGTGTCCTTAACCAGACAGACCTGAACCAAAAAGTGTCTTCTAGACTGCCTGAGAAAGTGACGGATGGAGATATAGTTAGAATGTTTAAAAGGTGTTTGGTTGAGTTCATGAATTGGAAAGGTTTGGAGATGTGGACAAAGTGCAAGCAGGTGGGGCTGGTTTTGTTTGGGAATGGTCAGCATGGACTGGACTCTATGAATCTAAGTCAACTTCAATTGGACTTTGTACAACAGAACTGGAGTATACTCTCCATCTATCCCATTTACCAACACTTTGGTTTTCATTGCTCCCTTTGGAGAGAAAGCTAAATCCTTCTTCAACAAGAGAGTTATAGTTATCAGCTTGAATGCTTCCCAGGAAGAAAATGAGGATGTATTTCTCTTAGATAAGCATCCTTCATAACACTCAGCTCTGCATGTCTTTTGCACTCACAGCAATGTCCATCTCTGGTGTCTAAGTCGTCACTAAACTGCAATCTGATTCATGACATTTTCCTTCTCAGTTTCTTTTTAAGACTCAGTTTTATTAACTCCAGTCATTTCCATGGATTTCCCTTTTAACTTCCAGTATTCCAAAAAATATGAATGGCAATGAAAGAAGATTTGCTACTGGTTTCTAGCTCTACTGTACGTACTCTTCCTTCTGTTCTGCAAAAGAGACCTGAAGAAATTCTGAACTATCCTTGTCTGTTCAGATTCCTTTCTTCCATTTTGTTATCCCTTTTGAATTTATGAGGGTGATGGCGAAAGTATTTATTTATATAGATCAGTTCAAAATCGTCAGTCATTACTGGAGCCTATTTAGCAGTTGTCATACTTTATTTCTCAACATGAGTTCTTAATACAGAAGGTAATGAGTTTTCAAAGTCCTGAAGGCGAATAATCTATGTAAGACCTTCATACGTGGTTTCAGCCTTCAATGCTCATATCCTTATCAAAATTATTTTGCTTAACTCTTTTGAATTCAATATAGGTTTGACCTGGCTGCTTCCTTAAATGCTCAAATCAATGTCTATCTATATCAGGCACTAATTCATCTGCAGCCAATGTTGTATTCTTTACAGCATTATAATCACAAGAAACCTCCTTAAATTGTGAAATTAACAATTTCTGTGCTTTACCAGTAAATGTTCTCTGTACTTTACAGAATGACAATTTATTACAAGCAATTAGAGCCTAGCTATAGGAAGACAATATAAACCGTCAGCATATAGCTATTTTAGTTAAAACTGTAATGCCATTACAAAATCCCCTTTCTACACATACACACACACACACATGTCACATGTTATGGACAGAATGCAACCTGAGGAAAAAAGAAAAATTCAATGGTCTCTACTCATAGGATCTGGATTAGTTCAGTTTAAGAATCGTGGTTGGTATGGACAAGTTGGGCTGAAGGGTCTGTTTCCATGACATTGACTTAATGACTCGATGACATTGTGTGACTATGATCTACTAAGATGGTTTTTATGCTGAGCAGATTGCTGATATTTGATCTTCCCTCCCTGCATGCTTTTACGGGTTTGCAGGTAGAACAAGGTGACTGGTTCACACTGACAAAAAGTCTCTGACTTATTTATTGAATGTCATAACTGACAATAACTAATGAAGGATGAATAAATTGGTTTTCTTAATGCTCAAAGTAGCTTTTATTATAGAGAATAGACATTGTCTTTGCAGGTTCCGGTTCATGTACCACTGATAGGTGTTTTGGACCAGACCAAACATCTCGAAATATGTTAAGAAAATAGTCTAGACCCAAACTTTTCTTAGTTTAAAGGTACATGTAAGGTGCTGTGTTCCAGACACAATTTGATTGGCAAAAATGCCAGTTTTGAAGCAAAAGACACTATATTCATACACTCTCGTTAAAATACACGAATGTAGAAAATAAAGAAAAGAATTGACTCAGCTGTAACTCTATTGGAAAACTTAATACAGTAATAGTTAGCTACTAAACAGTAACTGTTCCATTATAGTAACATCTCATAAACACAAATTCACAAATGGTAAAACCCAAATTCAGAAAACAGATTGTCTCATGTGCAACTCCAGCAGCCTAGGAGGAAAACCTCCAGATAAAGCTCTGAGAGAGTGTAGCAGCTGTTATATGTAGCTACTGTAGCTAGTATAGCTAGCTGGTGTAGCTAGTGTACTGTAGGCTCCAATACAGCAGAGAGACTAGCAACAACCTCTACTGAAAACCTAAGAAATAAAAGATGCTGGTTCTATGGGAGCTTGACCACATCCATTCAAGCTGCTTCTATTGCTCCAACTTTAAGAAAAAAGGCCACCCAATCTGCTTATTTTATGGGTCTTCAATAGCCAGCTTGATGCCTCTGCTTTAAAACCTCTCTTCAAAAAAAAGCCAGTACAAAATAATCTCTTAAAGCTGCAGTATTGTCACACAGAGTACTGGGGAAGTGGGTGGTTGGGGCAACCTAAATGGGACAGTCTTCACCTGATCTGTACTTGCAAAACTCATACCTACAGAAGTACAGAGGGTTTAAAACTCAATAGCATAGGAAAGGGACAAAATGTAGAATGATGCAGTATATCAAAGAGTAGAGATAAGGTCATAGAGAAAATAATAATGGGGGTCAGACAATGGCAGGAAAGGATAGAGCAAGGAAAGCATTATGAATTTAAAACACCAATCAAAAATAGACTTTAAAAAGATAACAAATAGTCAAAACTAAAGATTCTTTATCTGTAGCATGAACAACATAGTAAAATATTTGATCAAACACATTTTATTAATTCATTATACAATCTGGTAGTCATTACGGACACATAGCTTCAGAATGACAAGGATTGGTTCCTGAGTGTTGAGGCACAGATGAGATTCAAGAAACATAGGAAGCTAGGTAAAGGTGGAAAGTTCAGGAAGGATGATGAAAGACTAATAATTTGGTTTCCTTTAGCTGTAAAGTAGCTTTTACCACAGAGAACTGACATTGTCTTCGCAGGCTCTAGCTCATGCTCGGTGGTTAGCACTGGTGCTGGGACCCGGGTTCAATTCCAGCCTTGGGCAACTGCCTTTGTAGCGTGTACAAGTTCTCCTTGTGTCTGCGTGGGTTTCCTCTAGGTGCTGCAGTCTCCTTCGACAGCCCAAAGATGCGCAGGTTAGGTAGATTGGCCATGCTAAATTGCCGATAGTATCCAGTGATGAGAAAGATGGGCAGATTAGCCATGCGAATTGCAGGGTTGGAGTGATAGGGTAGAGGTGGGTCTGGATAGAATGCTCTTTGGAAGGTTGGTGTGCACTTGATTGTCCAAATGGCCTACTTCCACACTCTCGGGATTCTATTCTCTGACATGTATTCAATAGTTAAAGATGAGCTTGGTTCTGGGGATCAAAATGTCAAATCATTTTGGGGGGAGATGAGGAACAGTGAAGGAAAATATCCATGAGTGAAGTGGTCTATAGGCTCTTTAACAGTAACCACAGTGTGAGACAATGTGTACAAGAAGAGATGTTGGTTTCATGTGATAAAGGGACAGCAACAATCATGTGAAATCAAAATACCATGGATGCTGGAAATCTGACATACAAACAAAAGATGCTGGAGAAACTAAGCAGGTCTGGCAGCATCTGTAGAGAAAAGAAGCAGAGTTAATGTTTTGAGTCAAGTATGGTTCTTCTTTGGACCTGGTCAAAATCATATGCTACTCTGATCTACATATGAACTGGAAAAAGATTGGCAGTCATAGCTTGGATGAAGAGTTCATTCAATGCTTACTCGATAGTTCCTGAGAGGAGCATGTTTTGAAATTGACCAAGGAGTACGTTATGTTAGGTTTGGTATTATGTAATGTGGCAGAACTGAACAATAACCTGAGTGTTAAGGCCCCTAAAGGTGTCAGCAATCTCAATATGATTGAATTTTAGGTCTAAGACCAGTCATTTAAACCTTAGCAAGGGCAACTTGTGGGCAAAAACATTGAGCTGGCTGAAATGAAATTGCATAGATCAAAATAGATCAATAGAGACACAGTGGCAAATATTAAATGGGATACTCCAGAACACAACTATATTCCTCTTATCCTTCTAAAGGGACAATCTACAATCTGCGCTTGACTACAGAATTTGGAGACAGCATCAACCTTAAATTAAAAATAATGTAACTGTGCAAGTATGAGTTGTAAGTCAGATGGTTGGTCAGGCCACGAAGAATGGCAGACAATGACTATCAGGTTAATCAGAAGGAAGAAATTGAAGTATGCAAGGAAACCTGGGAAAACCCAACGAATCTGTAAAGCAAGGTAAATCTGCGCTTTTAGTCTAGTTAGTGTATTTAAAATGTGAATCTTCCTTCTGGGAGGAAATTGGCTGCAATCCCTGGTCTTGACTGAATAAAGCCCAGAAATCAATTGGTTGGCGTAGAATTCCTGCCACACTTCCACTTTAACCCCAGGCACGAGTATCTAATTCCATCTTTCAATGATGCTGCAATTACTCTCTGGAAGTCCACACAAATGTTAATCTAGATTTGGATTGACAGCCTCAGATCTGACTTTCCTTTCTCCCAGCTGAGCTTTGTCATTTAATTCCAACTTGACAAAAAGTGGACAACTTTGTTGCATTGCACTTCTGATCATCTAGAGTTTCATATTGGAGATTTAAGCTTGTAATGACTTACTATTTTGGTCCATGAAAATGGCCGATCATCAAACCTTCAGATCTTGGCTGGTGGGTGGCTTTGTAAAGATTTCTCACAATAAATAAGCAAGCAATAAGGATCATTAAGGCCTTTTGTGACCTGCCTAGTGCATGAATAATGTCATATCCTGTGATAATGCTTGGCCCCCTCTATAAATGTTTTCACCTGAAACTTACTTATCTCACTGGAGTTTCCTGAAATTTTAGGATTTAATTTTTGTTTAATACTGATGTCGCAGTTACATGAATTTTCTCCTTCAAAAGTATGGCCAGCCTAGAATTGGTGTTATATTGCATAAAGCTCTGAACAGATACCTTTTTAAATCAGTGAATATAGGAAAGCTTCACTATGTTGCTTGAAACATTTTATGAGACACCAGAATATAGATTGCATTTGGCCTTTGGAAATTATGTGAGTATATTTTAGTGCTCAGTACCTCCAGTGCTCAGTATAGTGCTTCATGTGCTCTGTAACTTCTCGTGTTGTGATTTTAATACCATTATTACTAACAAAACACTCATGCATTAACATGCTTCATTTTCAGACATATGAATGTTTTAACTGTAGCAAAATGCAAAGTGCAATCATTTGATTCTATGAAGTAATAATTTATAACCAGCAGCAAATAAGAAATCAGTTAATTTTCCAAGTCAGGAAAAAGTGGATCAGCAATTTGTTGTAACGACTTAATGATTTTAATAGGACCTATTCTGGTGCATCCTTACAAATTGATCATATTAAAGAGAGAATGAGTAGAGTTGTACACGGTGTTGTTCATTTTATTTTTACGTAGAGCTGGGTGTTAAGAATCATATTGTGTAAAATAAATTATGTAAATCACTTAAAGTCACGCAAAACTTGTGACAAAACTTATTTTCTAAACATCAGTAAAAATTGAGGGCTGGTTTGAATATCTTCAGAGTGGCCATGTTTGCAAAGTTATTATTTTACTGTGAAGTATACTGAATACTATTTGTGAAATTTGTTATAAATATTAAAATCATTACCTACATTTTGTGCCTTTGGAAAATGTCTCCTATGATGACCAGGAGGATTATAGGTTGAGAATGAATGAATACTTTAAATGTTGAAGAGAAATGGTTCATATTATTGCTATTGCCCTAATCTAACTCTTCTATTTCGTCTTTCCACCTTCCAAAATATTTCTTATCTATCTCTCAAATTGCGCTACTTATCTTGAAGAAATGACTTTTCTTTTTTCTATTCAATTGTGCTATTCATTGTACACAGGGTGTGTTTGAAAAAATAGTATGGAAGAACTAAAACGTATAATCGGATATTCTATTTTTAAAAAGTGCGTATCAGTAGTATGCAGAAATATATTCTTCATTTTGTCATAGTCAGAAAAATATTCCTTTACTGTATCTGTAAAAAAAAACTTTGAAGAAGTTAAAGCAATTTTGAATCACTCACTAATAATAGAGTGATATCTGATTTCAAGAATCTCACTTTGCTGGCATAATATCATTTATATTATGTATATCTGCTCTGATGATACTCCAATATCTTTCTATGAATGTTTAAAAAATTTCCACAGCAATGATAGAGAAATGGCTGTTTCACAATTTAAGTTCAGGTAATGATAAGTTTAATTGGTTCTCATCTAAAGTTTATGTCAGCTTTCCCTCATGTCAAGCTTGGTCTCAAATTGTTATTTTGAGCCCTGGCCAGTTTTTTTTCTTTTCTCTCTTATTGTGATATTTAGTGAACCTATCTTGACAAAGAAAAGCCTTCAGGGAAACACTGAATACATAAATAGTAAATTAATATTGGTGAAGCAGTGCTATGTATTCAGCAGTCTCTTTATGTTTTCACTCAAACAAATCCCCAAAGAGCTGATGGCCTACATCCTCAGCTATTAAAGGGAATGGCTGCTGAGATAAGAAATGGGCTGGCTATTATTTTCTAAAACTCCCCAGATTCTTGATTGGCTCCAGCAAATTGGAAGATGATAATTGTGACACCACTATGCAAGAAAAGAGAGAGAATACAATGATTTACAGGACACAACAGGCATCAGTGGGGTACTGGAATCGACCATTAAGGAAATTTTACTATGATTTTCTCAGTGTTTTAATGATTAGACAAAATCCACTGAGTTTCATGAAAAGGAAGCAAAAACAATAATTGCTGGAAAAACATGGCAAGTCCGTGGAGAGAAGCAGAGTTACTATTTTGAAATCAGCCCACTGAGGCCAGTTCCCATCATCAAGTCAACCCTTATTGACGCGCGCACAGTAAATGGACTCTGGGCAGCTAACTCAGAGGCAGCCCCTAGAGTGAGGAGAATCTATGAGACCCCTGTTTATATTTGTCAGCCAGGATTCCCTTAGTGGCCCAGGTTAACAGCCCCAACCAGGGAACTCATACTCAATGAAAGTGACCTGGCTAATCTCATTCTAATCATTACACTTCTGTTCAGGAGAATGAAGAACATGACCGTCCTGAAGAAGGATCACCGGACCTGAGATAGTAGGAACTGCCGATGCTGAAGAATCTGAGACAACAAGGTGCAGAGCTGGATGAACACAGCAGGCCAAGCAACATCTGCTCCTCTGAAGCTGCGTGAATCACTGGACCTGAAATGTTAACTCTGCTTTCTCTCCACAGGTGCTGCCAACCTGCTGTGTTTTTTTCCAGCAATTTCTGTTTCTGTTTCAGAGTTCTTGTTTTTATTTGATTTTTTGGGAAGGAAATTATGTTAGACAAATTTGTTGGAGATGTTTGAGTATACAACTTCTACAGGTAGATAAAGAGGAATTGAGCTGCGACAAGGCAACCAATAATGTACCAGTCAAAAGATTATCAGGCAAGATAAAGACAGGGATGAAGCTAGCAGATGAATGTAGGTAGGAAGTAGGGATGGAGTTTGGTCAGTGAGGACGGAGGATCAGATAGGTGGGAGAAGAGTGGACAAGTAGAGGAGGTGGGAGCAAGATGGAGGGTTGGTCTTGGGATGAGGTCGAGGGTGGAGAGATTTTGAAACTTGTGAAGTCCACGTTGAGACCATTGGGTTGTAGGGTCCAAGGCGGAATATGAGGTGCTGTTCTACCAGCCTTCAGGTGGCAACATTGTGATGCTGGAGGAGGTCCAGGATGGATCTGTCATCCAAGGAGTGGAAGGGGCAGTTGAAGTGGTTCACGATTGGGAGGTACAGCCGTTTGTTGCAAACTGAGTGTAGGTGTTCCATGAAGCGGTCTCCAAGCCTCCATTTGGTTTCCCCAGTGTTGAGAAGGCCACATCGGGAACAGCAGACTCAATATACCACATTAGCAGATGCGCAGGTAAACATTTGTTTTATGTGGAAGGTTTTCCGGGGGCCTGGGATGGAGGTGAGGGGGAGGTGTGGGGCAGTTGTAGCACTTCCTGTGGTTGCAGGGAAAGGTGCCGGGGTGGTGGGGCTAGTGGGGAGTGTGGAGTAGACAAGGGAGTCACGGAGAGAGCAGTCCCATTGGAAGGCAGATAAGGGTGGGGAGGGAAATATATCCTTTGTAGTGGGGTCAGATTGCAGGTGGTGGAAGTGGCGGAGAATGAAGCATTGAATCTGGAGTATCACCCCAGTAACCTTCAGTTAATGCACCTTGTTAACTCTTTATGATGTGGTTTGAATGTGCCTTTGCTTGTTGGTTGCCAAATGTCGAGCTACACAATTTGTAGCATTTTGTTCCCTGGAGCGCAAGATCTGGGGATATTTTGAAGTTTTGAGTTACATTTTGAGAATGTATAATGACTTCAAAGTGTGTTCTGTGCCTGTACCAGTACAGGACATGTATGTTTAAGAAAATGATCTTTTAAGAAACCATCAATGGATGTGTAAATGAAAAAAAACTGCAAAATGTTGATTCAAAACTTGGCTTGTAAAGCTTGGTAAAAATTTATCTTTTGGAATTGGCTCCAAATAATGTTTGAATTGGGTAAATTTAATTCCAGAAATTACCATGTTTGGAATTTCATTTTCTGGCCAGAGAGAGTTTCCAAACACTGTTTTTAACATAAGTGAACCTTTAAATCTGGATAATAAGATTGAGTCATTGCTAATATCCAAGTGATAGGGACTTTGGAATGTGTGAGGAGTTTAGGAAAGGTAAATTTAATAATGGGGTGGGCTTATCCTACCTTTGAAGAGGAGGAGCGATGGATGATGTAATTATATGTAAGAGTTTACACCCCACTCACTTTTGAATCTATAGTAGATTAAAACTAATTAACACACTCTGCTTTTTTCTGTATTTTATTTTCTGTGCATTGCGGGTTGTTACAGTGAACAAGAGAGAGAGTTTTGTTCCACGTTACTGGACTTCGCCTTGGACTGAGATCACCAACAGTGCCAGATACAACCTCAGCCTCCAGACCAGTTGTGGATCGAGGGGTTCCTAATAGGCAGGAGGGCGTGATGCTTTTTATTTTCTTTTTCTCTTCTAAATTCTTATTACTTACTTAATAAATGTTCCTTTCTTCTTTCATCTTTTATTATGACTCAATAAATGCTCATATTTAAGCAAATTGCCATTGTTGAGGCTTCTCATAACCACCGTTAACCAAATCCGAAAAGAACCACTTGGATGCACTCTGTGATCCAAGGCATATGGACAATTTTGGTCTCCATAAATAAGAAACAGTATATTTACTTTGGAATAGAACAGTTTACATTTGCAATTGCTCTCTTTGAAGAAAATGGTCTAAATGTTGAGAGTCTGAATAAATTACACACAATGCACATAGCAAAATTGTGATTCCAGTGCTTTTGACTGGTGTTTTGGGGATTAATGAAAATTGCAATCTCTGACTATGGTATTTTAAACTCTGCATATTGGAGAACAGTTGAAAAGGGAACATATTTGTTCATGTGTTAAAATGTCTTTGTTCAGCATTCAAATGGTTCTATTGTTTGCTCTGTGCAATTTTCTGCAGCATCACTGGCAGTGATAACACAGGCAACACAGCTGCATGAATGTTGAGTGTGCCTGATGTAATTGCAGTGGAGAAAAATGTGATGAAATAGTCACAATGTTGATTGAAATGAAAGTATCACCAATTTGATGAACAGTTAAAAAGCTAAAAATAAATGCACAATTTGGCATTAAGCTTATTCTGCTTGTAATTTATGTGTTCAAAATTTTAGGAAGAAGAAAATATAATGTGGACCAATGACCCACTCTTTCTTTTGGTTTCTCTGAAACCCATATTTCTTGTCTTCTCAGCGTATACCTTAATTTCTTTTCTGTCCAGGCATAAATCCAGTTAGTTCCTACACAAATTTATACGATTTGCTTCAGTGGTCTAACCTGGTAATTTATATCATACGCTTAAAGCACTTTATGTAAAATAATTCTGTGATACAACCCTTCATTCCTGAATAATTCATCAGTGCAAAATGTTACGTGATGCATTCTGATTTTTTTTTCCTTTTATGTTTTATGGCTGAAATCAAATACAATTTGGACACATGATCTCAGCCTAAAATGTAGAAAAAAAAGGAAGAGAAAAAAACAGGATTTTGTTTCATTATTTTTGAGTGGCAAATAACAAGACAACTGATTACAGCACATTGCAAACTGTTCAGAAAAGTTATTGGAATGGATTTGGAGAATGAAAGGTTACTGGGTAGATTTAATTTAACAATTAATAGCATTAACTTCCTGGTCCAGAATGCCACATTGTTGCAAACAAACCAAATACTTCAGTTTATTCTTGTCAATTAGTGAATATCATTATCGATGGAGCCATGCTGTTAAAACACTCACTAACGAGTGTCTCTGAAGTAAATTATGCGTCCCAGGAGCTACAAACCATTTTGTGATAGATAGGATAGGGCAGTTCCCAGCTTTTTGTCAATTCCAATTTATAGCTATCTGGTAAATTGGATTTTTAATTTTGCTTCTCTCCTTGTATTGAAAAATGTGGACCCTAATTGACACTTCAACATTAAGGAACAGCAGAGGGAAAGTAGAAAATGTTGGCATATATTGGTAAGTAGTTCTCAACAAGTTCTAAGCAATTGACTAGTGAAATGGCATCTTGGGGTACCTTCTGGTTACCAATGTGAGCAGCTTGTCATTAAGATAGCTTACTGTGCTCAATCCTATATCTGTCCTGAGCCTAGAGGCCTATCAAAATATCAGTGACTGAGGATAGACCACAATCGAATGTTAAGAACAGGCATTTATCTGACATAACGGGATACAATTTTGTGATTTAATGCATGAAATCGATAGATACAATTAACGTTAACTAGTTAGACTTGGTTACATCTATCAGCAACTGGTTTGTTTTACCTGTTTCTTTGTGCAAGGCTAACTGTTTCTCTACCCAAGGTCTGAATGGTGGGTGAATCGAATGAAACTTCAACATGAATGATATTAGAACTATTAACTTGTAGGTAATTTCTAATCTACCGGTTCAGGAATGCTATGATAGACGTCTGGAGCAGTAGGCATTTGAACGTGGGCCTCCCTGCTCCCAGGTAGAAACATTACCAGTGTGTCATAACAGACGTCGATAACAATTAACCTCCCAAAAGCTTTTATTTCTGATTACATCCATGCATATAACAATTTCCATGCTCAGCATAGCTCCATCTCTCGCAAAGTCTCAGACTTCACAAATATTGGTGGTCTGAAGGCAGCAGAATTCAACTAGATTCTGATTTGAAAACAGGAACTCTTTGACTTGAGGACTGTCAACCTTGATTCTGATTCTCACTATATCTTTTCTCTACTGGAGGATCCTGAATCTCTTGGATGTTCTTCTTTGCAAATGTCAACTACTGTTGACTGTCAATATTCATGTTTTAACTGTGCATTGACTAATGATATTTTCTTAAAGTTATATTATTCATATAAGTGATAAGCCATTTGTTTAAAAAAAATGTCTAGGTTCAAATGAATACTCTGCCCATCGCTGATCACCATGTTGTACAACCTGGTCAGAAAGACTCTGTGATGTGGTTGAGGTAGTTTACTGCTGTCACACATGGTCTTTTCAATGCTACGTCTGAGAACCTGAGAACGGACGACTACAAAGTCTTCAGAAGTGACACTTCTCTTGCATAAAAATGTGCAGTTTATTGCATGACAGCAATATACATGAACTTCATTAACTAATTAATCAGGATTATGCTTTTATCATGTAGTTTCCTGTCAACAGGATTGAGGAGAAGGCAGGGTCAAAAACTGTTTTTAGGGTTAGGCTTGTATAAAACTGTTCATTGCACAATACTGAATACAACAATATATGGCAATGCTACAACAGGGAATGGCTGAACCCCTCTGATAGTTAAACTAAAACATAGGCTCCAATCTGCTATGACAACATTAGAGGTTCCCTTCATATAATTAACCCCTGAAACACCAAGAAAGCTTTGCCTTTCCCTTTGTTATCTGTTAAAACAGTGGTTAAAAGAAAGAAAATCCCTGATCTCCACTTCACAAGCAACAGGAAGCAATTTATTCATTTAACCCAACAACGAACAAATTAATAAAATTGCTAACAAACCAGCAATTCCCCGCTATGTTACTAACTATTCCCTAACTGGTCTAAATTCTACTGGAATACTGTTTAAGTAAAGAAAAGTCCTACTATTATAAACCCAATAAATTATAACTTAATCTCTCCAAGTTTGCACAGACTGTCATCTGGAATATTCTGTTGTCTCTTGTCCGTTCACAAATTCTTTTCTTCTGTTAATTCTGCTGTCAGTGATGTTTTATCTCTAATTTCTTCAATGAGGACTTTGAGCTAAAATACCATGGTAAATTTGATTAATTAGATGGGCTTTCTCTCTGAACGGTGCTAACAGGTGGCATTTGTCTCTCTTTTTCTGATGACAGTTGGCTCTTCCTTTGGGCAGCACGGTGGTTCAGTGGTTAGCACTGCAAAGCCTCACAGCACCAGAGACCCGGGTTCAATTCAAGCCTCGGGTGACTGTCTGTGCGGAGCTTGTGTATTCTCCCCGTGTCTGTGTGCGTTTCCTCTAGGTACTCCGGTTTCCTCCCACAGTCCAAAGATGTGCAGGCTAGATGGATCGGCCATGTTAAATTGCCTGTAGTGTTCAGGGTTGTGTGGGTTACAGGGGGATGGGTCTAGGTGGGATGCTGCAAGGGTCGGTGTGGGCTTGTTAAAGTGGTGTGGGCCTTTTCCACACTGTAGGGATTCTATGAAAAGTTTCCTGATTTCCCAAATGCCCTCATTTTATATATCTGTAATGGCATAATCCAATTCTTACAATATGATTGGTTTCAGGTTGTCAACACTATCAGATTTAAATTCAACTGGCTTTGAATCATTGAGTTTGGTTTTGAATTAATTGGCCGAATTCAAACTCATTGTCACAACATCAAAACAAGATTGTTGTTTTACCTGCCATTTTTGATACACTTGTTTCACTTTTGGAGGCTCACTGTATTGGCAACTTCAGCTGTTGCTCACGTACCTACTTTTAAAAAAAAAATTCCAAATACAGACAAGCACAAATCTCTTAAAGGAACAACACATTTTAGCTTCCTGCCTTCCACCTCACAGTTATTCTACCCAACTTTTCAATAGTAAAGTAAAATATACCAGGCTTTGATTTTAGGTTGCAATATTCCCTAAATTCTATTGATCTTCCGTCATGGATCTGTCTAATAACTATGCTGATGCTATACTATTTATGCCCAGTGGTGAGCAGTTCTGTGGCATCATTGCAAGAATGCTCTGGGAACTTAAAACCCTTAAAACAGCAACTTTTTGCTACGTAACATTTGTCTCCATTGGCTGTTTCTGCAAGACTTAATATTTCTCGACCCAATTCATAGAACAATACAGTACAGGAACAGATCCTTCAGCCCACCATTTATGTGCTGACTATGATGCCAATCTAAACCAATCCATAAAGTCCTATGACATCATGAGGTTGGGTGGAACTGTTGCAACTAAAACCATTAACTCTTTCAGAACCATCATCTTATACAACAGACCTTACTTAGCTGTGAAATATGTGAAATGTTATACATAAGATCACCCGCACAGTACCATATGGTAAAACTGTTATGAGATTTGAGCTTCTCTGGAGCTACTCCAACACTATTGTCATAATTTAAACAGAAATGTGATTGGTGAAAAAAGAATTCACTTGCAGTTGTGATGAAGTCACAAAAGCAGAACAGGAGCTGCATCATGCTATCTAAAGCTTGGGGGACACCTCCCAATAACTTGGACCCTATTCCACCACTCCACCTTGTACTCTTCCTTCCCCCGAAAAAAAACTGATGTATACAATGATTAACTCCTTCCCCTTCAACCCCTGAAAAGGCACGGAAAGCATTTTGAGAAATTCTAACAATCAAGGCAGCTAATGACATGTACAATATATCTCCTTTACCGCAGTAAAACATCTTAAAACAATTGACATTAATGATGCAAAACAAACATTTCACACAGAACCACTTGAGATGTCCAGACAGGTGACCTTGTGCTTGTTCAAAGAAGCATCTTAAAGGAGGCAGGAAAAAGCAGAGAAAATTAGAGAGAGAATTCCAGAGTCAAGGGCACAGACAGCTGAAAGCATGGTCACCAATGGAAGTGCCATTATACCTGTAGATGTGAAAAGTACAGAATTAGAGTAGTGCAGCAATCATGGAAAACTACAAGATTGGAGGATTTTGCAAAAAAGGAGAGGGCAAGGACTTGGAGAGATTTGAAGACAAAAATGAGAATTGTAGAATGATAATCTTGCTTTACTGGAGCCAATACGAACAAAAGGGCATTGGATGAACAAGACCTAATATGGGCATAGACGGCAGTGTTTTGAATGAGCTCAGGTTTTTCAATGATTGAGGGTGGAAGTTGGAAGGCATAACTCGAGAACACCAAAAATCGAAACATAAAAAAGGAAGAATATGTCAACATCAATTAAAGTGGGGACTGAGAAGATCACACTAATGTGATGGAGGTAAGCAGTCTTAGTGAGAAAGCTGAGAGAAGTATGAAACATTGGGTTTGTTTCAAGTGAAGTTGAATGCTATACTTGTTGAATCTTTAAAGGAAGAAACTTCAAAAAGTCTCCGATCAGGTGTATAAGGTCCTAAAAGGGGAGGGCGAACAGCCAGAAATCATGTTACATATTGGCACTAATGATATAGCCAGATAAAGGATTGAGGATATAAAAAGTGATTTCAGGGAGTTAGGATGGAAGCTGCAAAGCAGGACGAACAGCGTAGTGTTCTCTAGTTTACTACCGGTGCCACGAGATAGCGAGGCGAGGACCAGGGAGCGGGTGCAGCTTAACACGTGGCTGTGCAGCTGGTATAGGAGGGAGGGCTTCAGCTATGTAGACAATTAGGATGCTTTCTTGGGAAGGTGGGACCTGTACAAGAAGGACGGGTTGCATCTGAACTGGAAGGGGACCAATATCCTGGGTGGAAGGTTTGCTTGAGTAGTTCGAGAGGGTTTAAACTAGTATGGCAGGGGGGGTGGGAACCTGAGCTGTATACCGGAGGTGAGAGTTGATGCAGGTGAGGCAGTAGCAAGAGGTAGACCAGCTAGTGGGAAGGATTTTCCTGGGAAGGAACCAAGGGATCGGTTAAAGTGTGTTTGCTTTAACGCAAGGAGTATCAGGAATAAACGTGATGAACTTAGAGCATGGATCAGTACCTGGTGCTATGATGTTGTGGCCATAACAGAGACATGGGTTTCTCAGGGGCAGGAATGGTTGCTGGATGTTCCAGGGTTTAGAGCATTTAAAAAGAATAGCGAGGGGGGAAAAAGAGGAGGGGGTGTAGCACTACTAATCAGAGAGGGTATCACAGCTACAGAAGCTTCCATTGTCGAGGAAGATCTGCCTACTGAGTCAGTATGGGTGGAAATTAGGAACAGCAAGGGAATAGTCACCTCGTTAGGGGTTTACTACAGGCCCCCCAATAGCAGCAGAGAGATTGAAGAAAGCATAGGTTGGCTGATTTTGGAAAAGTACGGACGTAGTAGGGTTGTAGTAATGGGTGACTTTAACTTTCCTAATATTGATTGGAACCTCCTTCGAGCAGAAGATTTGAATGGAGCTGATTTTGTAAGGTGTGTTCAGGAGGGTTTCCTAACGCAGTACGTTGACAGGCCGACGAGGGGAGAGGCCATTCTAGACTTGGTGCTCGGAAACGAGCCGGGGCAGGTATCAGATCTTGTGGTGGGAGAGCATTTTGGTGATAGTGACCATAACTGCCTCACATTCTACATAGCTATGGAGAAGGAGAGGATTAGGCAGAATGGGAGGATATTTAATTGGGGAAGAGGAAACTATGATGCGATTAGACATGAGTTAGGAAGCATGGACTGGGAGCAATTGTTCCATGGTAAGGGCACTATAGACATGTGGAGACTGTTTAAGGAACAGTTGTTGTGAGTGATGAATAAATACGTCCCTCTGAGACAGGCAAGAAGGGGTGAGATAAAGGAACCTTGGATGACGAGACCGGTGGAGCGTCTCGGCAAAAGGATGAAGGTAGCTTACATAAGGTGGAGGAAGCTAGGGTTAAGCTCAGCTCTAGAGGATTACAGGCAGGCAAGGAAAGAGCTCAAAAATGGTCTGAGGAGAGCCAGAAAGGGGCACGAGAAAGGCTTGGCAGAATGGATTAGGGAGAACACAAGGCATTTTACACTTATGTGAGGAATAAGAGAATGGTCAAAGAAAGAGTAGGGCCAATCAGGAATAGCATAGGGAACTTGTGTGTGGAGTCTGAGGAGGTAGGGGAAGCCCTAAATGAGTTTTTTGCTTCTGTCTTTACGAAAGAAACAAACTTTGTAGTGAATGAAACCTTTGAAGAGCAGGTGTGCATGCTGGAATGGATAGAGATAGAGGAAGCTGATGTGCTGAAAATTTTGTCAAACATTAAGATTGACAAGTCGCCAGGCCTGGACCAGATTTGTCCTCGGCTGCTTTGGGAAACAAGAAATGCAATTGCTTCGCCACTCGCGAAGATCTTTGCATCCTCGCTCTCCACTGGAGTCGTACCTGAGGACTGGAGAGATGCAAATGTAATTCCTCTCTTCAAGGAAGGAAATAGGGAAATCCCCGGCATATACAGACCAGTAAGTCTCATGTCTGTCGTCTGCAAGGTGTTAGAAAGGATTCTGAGGGATAGGATTTATGACCATCTGGAAGAGCATGGCTTGATCAAATGCAGTCAACGCGGCTTTGTGAGGGGCAGGTCATGCCTCACAAACCTTATCGAGTTCTTTGAGGATGTGACTAGAAAAGTTGATGAGGGTCGAGCTGTGGATGTGGTAAATATGAACTTCAGCAAGGCATTTGATAAGGTTCCCCATGGTAGGCTCATTCAGAAGGTTAGGAGGAATGGGATACAGGGGAACTTAGCTGTCTGGATACAGAATTGGCTGGCCAACAGAAGACAGCGAGTGGTAGTAGAAGGAAAATATTCTGCCTGGAAGTCAGTGGTGAGTGGTGTTCCACAGGGCTCTGTCCTTGGGCCTCTACTGTTTATAATTTTTATTAATGACTTGGATGAGGGGATTGAAGGATGGGTCAGCAGGTTTGCAGACGACATGAAGGTTGGAGGTGTCGTTGACAGTATAGAGGGCTGTTGTAGGCTGCAGCGGGACATTGACAGGATGCAGAGATGGGCTGAGAGGTGGCAGATGGAGTTCAACCTGGATAAATGCAAGGTGATGCATTTTGGAAGGTCAAATTTGAAAGCTGAGTACAGGATTAAGGATAGGATTCTTGGCAGTGTGGAGGAACAGAGGGATCTTGGTGTGCAGATACAGAGATCCCTTAAAATGGCCACCCAAGTGGACAGGGTTGTTAAGAAATCATATGGTGTTTTGGCTTTCATTAGCAGGGGGATTGAGTTTAAGAGTCGTGAGATCTTGTTGCAGCTCTATAAAACTTTGGTTAGACCGCACTTGGAATGCTGCGTCCAGTTCTGGTCGCCTATTATAGGAAAGATGTGGATGCTTTGGAGAGGGTTCAGAGGAGGTTCACCAGGATGCTGCCTGGACTGGAGGGCTTATCTTATGAAGAGAGGTTGACTGAGCTCGGACGTTTTTCATTAGAGAAAGGAGGACGAGAGGGGACCTAATTGAGGTATACAAGATAATGAGAGGCATAGATAGAGTTGATAGCCAGAGACTATTTCCCAGGGCAGAAAAGGCTAACACGAGGGGTCATAGTTTTAAGCTGGTTGGAGGAAAGCATAGAGCGGATGTCAGAGGCGGGTTCTTTACACAGAGAGTTGTGAGAGCATGGAATGCGTTGCCAGCAGCAGTTGTGGAAGCAAGGTCATTGGGGACATTTAAGAGACTGCTGGACATGCATATGGTCACAGAAATTTGAGGGTGCATACGTGAGGATCAATGGTCGGCACAACATCGTGGGCTGAAGGGCCTGTTCTGTGCTGTACTGCTCTATGTTCTAATGGCCTTTCAATCTCCTTATGGTTACATCTTTCAGATCTTTACTGGAACAACTAAGGTGGCTAAAATTTCAGGTAACAATCCTTTACTTTGGAAGACCTTGACTGAAATTTTAACAGGCATTTCTTTCTCTTTTGGGTGCACCCCGACCTGTGTTGTATTTCCTGTTTTAATTTCTGATTTGAAGAATACAAGATTTCTCATTCTTTCTATAGCAAATGCTAGAGAAAGTGCACATTTAACACTTCCTGCTATGGTTTTACACTTTGACTATGTGCATCATAGAGCAGCCACATTGACATTAGGGAATTGTAGAAAACTTCACTTTATCAGCATTATGACAGAAACTGAGTGCAGCTGATGATGGACAATCAATAATTTGGAGGAAAACAAGGGATCGAAGATGTTACTTCAACTTTTTCCAACAGGTGAAATTTCAGTTGTAAAATTAATTCTTAAAGTGTGAATTGTAAGGAGTGGAAGAAGTGGGGTGAAGAATTATTCTTATCATGTTAATCTCTCTTGCTATGATCACAAAATAAAACCCTGAGAATAAGTGCTCAGAATTTGCTTAAGTTAAGCAGCTGATAGTTATTCTTTATTTAACTTTTATTCCTAGTTCCTCCTGTCGACCCATGCTTAGATATTTTGCCAAATGTTGAAATTTGTGAGAGCTTAAACCATGAGGGACCAATGTTGGCACGTTCTGGAAATTTCTCAATGATTGCAAATTGATTTTAACAGATGGGATTCATTTGCATTGACCAGCTGAACTGCCAGAACTACTCATGGTGCTTATAGTCAGCTCACTCTTCTTGTGATTGGGGTATCAAGCATGCCATTTGAACTTTGACAAGTCAAGTGGACCTTTTAAATATGGTCAATTATTTAATTAGTGTTGACAGAGTTTCCCACACATTATGAAAACTAGTGCCTTCACTGAGGTGAAGAGATTGCAGAATAAGGAGGTTTAAAGGTTTTGGATCAGACTGTCAGATCTGCCATTTTCTTTAAGAGCCTCTGTCATTAGAAACACCCTGAAGTTTCTCTGATGCTTGTACCATGTTGTCCCAATTCCTAGTCTTCAGTCTCCCTCAAGCTCACCAAATCCTCCAACTGTGGGTTTTCCGATCTTACATGAAGCCACCAATTCACTCCCCCAGGTACTTGACCTCTCCACATCATGAAGACTTTGATCCAATCCTGAGCATTACAACACACTCCCCAGGCTGTAAATCCAAGCAGTCAATCAAGCTGGCCTTCAGGATGGGAATTCAATTACGATTGCATTATGTATTTAAACCAGGGGCGTTGGGAAATTCCAAATTCCTCTTGACTTTCATGCTGATCCATTCCCTGACCTTATTTCATCCTTTATCATCAGGGCAGCACTCACCCTTTTCAAGTTTGACTCCATTTTGCCTGTCAAGGAAAGGCGCTGCTGAGCCGCATGATGTGTTGCTTGCCACCTCATATGAGTTGCATTTTAGTAATACTGAACAGTCAAAGGAATATATGGAAACAGTGGACTCATTAAAAGAGGATTTGGTACAACATTGCTGCAATCAATATGGTCCCAAACATTTAGGATAATTGTCATTGTCTTGTCATTTCATCTGATGCTAAGTTTAACATGAGAATGAGGTTACCTTTCTCTGACACTGAAGGTCAAAATCAAGTCTTGCTTAAAAATCTGATCTGTGATATCCAAAAATATTTTTTCCCTCATCTTTTTCCTTTACAATACCCTTAAGTGGGCTAAACAAGATAAAATGAAAATTATACATCCATAGGCTATTTGGCCAAGCTTATAGATTATGCTCAGTCATCCTGTTCTCATCCAGCATTCAAATGGTCACACTTTCCACAAGAAATCAATTGTTTATGATCAAAAAGTAAAATATTGCCTGAGGTTTTACTTTTCTTAATGTGAAAACTCATTGCTGATAGTGCTACTGTTTCTGAGAATAGCTCACGCATCAGACAGGAGGTCAAAATTGGTCTTCATGGCCATGCTCTACTCTGGTTGTGGATTTGTCATCTTTTCCATTGGCAGACAAAAGACATTCATGCAGTGACAGACATCTCTAATTAATGTTAGCAAACAAGCAAATGTTGGAGATGTGGCTCTACAATAGATATTGGCATGGGTGGTGTGAAAAAGCAGGACTTTGATTCATAAAAGATCACTCAGCTTCTATCTGAGATTTGAAATTAGCAAACCAAATAAGCAAACCTCATTGTCCATATACTGAAATGTCACCATAAGAAGTTGGCCATGAAAGTCGTGGTCTTATCCTTTTTGTTGTCTGTGAATGTATTAACATTTAAAATCTGCTGAACTGCCAGAAACCTGTGCATAGAAGCCTATCTGTATAAAGCTTGTGTTCAGGTTATTTTATCAATTTACCAAGTTAACAAATGTTAATGTCTCTGACTAAAAAAAGAGTCATGTTAAAATATCACAACATAAGGATTTGGGGGAACAAGTAAAAGCTGCAATGTCTGAATGAAAGATATGTCCCTTATTGTTCAATCAATTTTAATATCCAGAATACCATAGTAGGCAAGATTCCTCAAAATGAGCAGAAACTCCAAAAACAAATCCCTTGTACCCATAATATCTCACTTCTGCAACCTAACTGATTTTCTTGTGAATGCATTTGCTTTGTGTATATCATTGAAGTTTATTACCAACTTATTCCACAAGCTTTGGTTTTCAAATTTATGGATGTTAGTTTAATACCAACAAATTGACAAAATTGTCAAAATTAACAAAAGGTTAAATTGTCCCATAACTGTTTAGCATCAGCTGGCTTTGCGACTAAAAATGTTCGGTTGAGATGAGTATTTGAGAGTAATTAGAATTGGATTCGTTAGATATCTTACAAGTTAATACCAATAGATAGCCAAATGATTTTATGCATTAGCGTTACATGTTCATACCTAGCAGTGTTTCAAGAATATAAGTGGCTGTAAGAGTTTACCTAGTTAAGCTGGCCGCCTTCTGAAGGAAGAAACGTGATAAGCTTCTGAGTTGCCACTGTAATAAACCTTTGTCTTTCATGAAGACGTGTATTTCCCATGGGCCCTCTAATCCTATCTTTCACACTTCTTCCTGGGCTCAATTCTTTTCATGGAAGAATTATATATTTTAATTATTCCATTAAGTCACCATTGCAGCAAAGCCAGCATTTGTTGCTGAACTCTAATTATTCTTGAAGAGGATCGTTTGCTCTGTCATTTCAGCAGACAGTGAAGAGTCAACTGTATTGATATCAGCCTAGAGTCATAGACTGGTCAGAACAAGCAAGGATGGAAGATTTCCTCAACTAAATGGATATTAGTGAGCCAGGTAGTTTTTTTTAAACAATAATTGGTAATGAATTCATGGCCACCATTATTAAAACCAGCTTTATGTTCCAGATGTTTTAATTAAACTCAAATTTACCAGCTACTAACACCCAGGGGATTCGCATGTGCCTCTGTATTGCTGGTTACAGTGACATTGCTAGCAGGTTACACTCACCAAATGACTCATGTGTATTTGCCTATGTGGAACATCAGTCCATATTAATTATTTTTCTTTATTCATTCACGGGATAAGGGCGTCACTGATTGGGCAGCATGTCCATCCCTAATTACCCAGAGGGCAGTTACGAGTCAACCTCATTGCTCTGGGTCTGGAGTCACAGACCAGGTAAGGATGGCAGTTTCCTTCCTGAAAGGACATTAGTGAACCAGATGGGTTTTTCCAACAGTGAATTCATGGTCATCATTAGATTCCTAATTCCAGCTATTTTATTGAATTCAAATTCCACCATCTGCCCTGGTGGGATTCAAACCTGTGTCCCCAGAACATTAGAGGTAATGGGAACTGCAGATGCTGGAGAATTCCAAGATAATAAAATGTGAGGCTGGATGAACACAGCAGGCCAAGCAGCATCTCAGGAGCACAAAAGCTGACGTTTCTGGCCTAGACCCTTCATCAGAGAGCTCTCTGATGAAGGGTCTAGGCCCGAAATGTCGGCTTTTGTGCTCCTGAGATGCTGCTTGGCCTGCTGTGTTCATCCAGCCTCACATTTTATTATCTTGGAATCCCCAGAACATTAGCTGGGTCTCTAGATTAACAGCCCAGAGATAATACCACCAGGCCACCACCTCCCCGTGGTACACAACAACTGTCAGAGGCACAATTTCTTCCGATATACATTAAAGAAAGAACTTCTAAACTATTTCAAAGATTGCCACAAGAAATAATAAGAAGAAAAAGAAAAAAAAACTTCCATGTCTAAATTATTACCACGTGTATGCTTTCAAATGTGTGGAGAATTTAAAGCAAATGTACGGAGGCAATAATTCAATTATAAAGGCCGGTGGTAAAACCACATCTGGAACACTGTATACAGCAGTAATCACTTTATTTAAGGAAGAATGCAGATGCAGTGAAGAATGCTTAAAGACGTTTTGCTAGAGTAATACCTGGAATGAGCACTTTTTTGTTGTTCATTCATGAGACATTGGCAGTGTTAGCTGGGCCAGCATTACTGACCATCATTAGTTGCCCTTGAGAGGGTGATGGTGAGCTGCCACCCTGAACTGCTGCAACCCATTTGTTGTAGGTGCACTCACAATGACATTACAAAGGGAGTTCCAGATTTTGGCCAGTGATAAGGAAGGAACTGTGATATGGTCCCAAGTCAAGATGGTGAGTAGCTTGAGGAAAAGTTGCAGGTAGTGGTGCTCCCAGGTATCCACCCTCTTATCTGTCTGGATGGTGATAGTTGTAGGTTTGGATAATGTAGTCTAGGGACACTTGCAAAACTTCTCCAGTGGAACTTGTAGATGGTATACACTGTTGTAATGGTGCATTGTTGGCAAAGCATGTGGATGCTTTTAGATATGATGCCAATCAAGTGGGCTGCTTTGTTCTGGATGATGCCTGGCTTCTTAAATATAGGAACAGCTTTGTGGAGTTAGATGCTTCAAATGAGATTCCTGCTACAGGATTCCTCTGGCCTGCTTGGGCAGCCATTGTATTTATATATCAAGTCGAGTTCAGTTTCTGGTCATTGGCACCTCAAGTATGTTGATAGTGATGGATTCAGTAACGATAAAGTCATTATTTTCTCTCGTTGAAAACAACTGCAATATATGGTAAGCACATAGTATACCATGCATACAATATAGAGGTGCACGTACATAAGCCACGGTTGGGTCAGGACGCTCTTTCGGAGGGTCAGTGTGGACTCAATGGGCTGAATGACTTGCTTCCACACTATATGTTTCTCAAAGGCTTCAGAAAGTGAGGTTAAAGCTAACCCATTTAAGTTGTGCACCTAAACCCGTAATGGTCTTTAGAATATTACTTCGAAGAGAATGTTCAATTATTGTACACCTATGTCTGTGAAGTTAGGCATTTAATGTTAACTTACCCAACTGATTTAAGTAAATTATATGCAAGAAAATAATTATCCTCATTAACATTGAAATCGATCCATTAGCTGACTTCAACTAAGGCAGAGGTTAGGAAAAATATGTCCCAATAACTTGAAGGCTTGAAGTAAATCAGCCAATTGTCCTCATTCAAATGGTGCCTAGGTACTGATGTTGGACTGGGGTGGGTAAGGTCAGAAGTCACGTGACAATGGTGTCATGTGACTTCTGACTTCAATCAAATGGCTTCTGGAACTCTGATTGAGAAGCTAGAGGTCTGGATTGGATAAAATTTAGCTGTAGTGCTTCCTGAGAGCATATTCATTAACTTGGGCGCAACACAAATGCAGGCTAATGAGGCAGATTTACAATACCACCTTGAGGTGGTAACCCAACAGTAATTAAAAGAGGAGAGAAAATCAAAGACAAAAACGAAATCTGGGACAATTCGACAGATCATTGCTAGGAAGCTGCGAGGAAACAAAATGAGTGAAGCACAGAGATAACACATTAAATCTACTGAAACAATTATGGACATGGGATGAGATTGGTATTTAGCTACGCATGAAAACTTTGTGTTTGCTGGAGCTATTAGGAAGATGGATTCAAAAGGTCTTTTTAAAGGACAGAGATGGCCTACAGGCAAAGTACCAGACATGGAGTCATTTCAGAACTCAAAGTAGTACAACATTAATTTCAAATTTAACAAAATAGGCAATAAAAAATGATTCATTAGTGCTGGGAATGAATTCCGTGGTTGGTTTCACTCCTATTATATCAAGTATAGAGCACAGTCTTCAGACTGCCCATATAACTGAGTTGTGATTCCCTCCAATAGCATGTAGATTAAATGGAAACAAAGAGTGCACTGTATTGATCAATGAGTTTCAGTCTTAAAACTTCCAATGGCCAATTCTTCTGTTCCTCAGCAGCATCAGAGACTTCAGACAGCACTTACCTGTAGAACTTAAAATCTAGAGTAGCATCTTATATGGAAACATGGAAAATGGGAGGAGAAGTCAGCCATTTGGCCCTTCAACCCTGTCTACCATTCAATATGAACCCCAAATTCTGTAATCCCTTTGACTCAAAAACATTATCTGTTTCCTTCTTGAGAATGTTCAATGTTTTGGCTTCAACTGTTTTCTGTGGCAGAGAGTTCCATAGGCTTACCACTTTGGCTGAAGAAATTTCTCCTAGTTTCAGTCCTATAATGGCTTAACCTGTACGCTTAGACTGTGACCCCTGGTTCTGGTCTCCCTGGTCATCAGAAAGATCCTTCCTGTATTTACACTGTCTAGTCCTGTGCAAATTTTATAGGTTTTTACAAAATCTCCCTCATTTTTCTAAACTCCTGTGAATACAGAGTATATGTGTAGATGCCTGACTGATATGCTAGATGTAGAGCAAAATAGAAGAGAAGTCCAGTGTGCAGTAGGAGGGAGGGGTTTGCAGGGGCAATAGAGGAATAACTGCCTCAAGTCAAGGCTGGGAATTGAGGTGTTTGTGATGTTTGTGGGAGTTGGAAAAAGAACTTTAATGGGGGAAAGCTTAAAATATATGGGGAGCTATTCAATCTGTTGTTGGAGGGTACGTAAGTGGGAGAAGAGCTTATTGGCAGTGAACATTGCCATGGCCTCCGCAAGGGGAACATAAAGGGGCAGGGTGGGCATCACTCAGGTGTAAAGTTGGGGGTTCAGGGAGCATGAAGGATATTTGCAAGCAGATTTCAATGTGTTCAGTCTCCACATGTGGTTTATGGGTGGAAGTGGACTGTCAGGATAGTAAGAAATAAAAGGAGGCACAAATGGTTTTGGAGGCTACAGCCTGCATTCAATGACATCACTTGACATTCTCTAGATGTTAACTGCAGCTGGGAAGTGGCTCGAACACTGTTCTGGGTGGGCACAGACAGTATCATTTTGATGGACATTAGTATGGGATCTATGTCTGCTAGACATTATGACATGGACGGGGAAAATACATGAAACAAGTCTTTGCAAACACCAGTCACATTTCATTTGCAAATTTCTTTTGCCCATATGGAATGAACACCAAGTGAATGTGCTTGTCAGTCAAATAAAACAAAGGACTACAAATGCTGGAGATACAGGCAAGAGACAGGCAAGAAGGGGTAAGATAAAGGAACCTTGGATGACGAGAGCGGTGGAGCTTCTTGTGAAAAGGAAGAAGGTAGCTTACATAAGGTGGAGGAAGCTAGGGTCAAGGTCAGCCAGAGAGGATTACACGCAGGCAAGGAAGGAGCTCAAAAATGGTCTGAGGAGAGACAGGAGGGGGCACGAGAAAGGCTTGGCAGAACGAATTAGGGAGAACACAAAGGCATTTTACACTTATGTGAGGAATAGGAGAATGGTCAAAGAAAGAGTAGGGCCGATCAGGGATAGCATAGGGAACTTGTGTGTGGAGTCTAAGGAGGTAGGGGAAGCCCTAAATGAGTTTTTTGCTTCTGTCTTTACGAAAGAAACAAACTTTGTAGTGAATGAAACCTTTGAAGAGCAGGTGTGCATGCTGGAATGGATAGAGATAGAGGAAGCTGATGTGCTGAAAATTTTGTCAAACATTAAGATTGACAAGTCGCCAGGCCTGGACCAGATTTGTCCTCGGCTGCTTTGGGAAACGAGAAATGCAATTGCTTCGCCACTTGCGAGGTTCTTTGCATCCTCGCTCTCCACTGGAGTCGTACCTGAGGACTGGAGAGAGGCAAATGTAATTCCTCTCTTCAAGGAAGGAAATAGGGAAATCCCCGGCAGTTACAGACCAGTAAGTCTCACGTCTGTTGTCTGCAAGGTGTTAGAAAGGTTTCTGAGGGATAGGATTTATGACCATCTGGAAGAGCATGGCTTGATCAAATGCAGTCAACGCGGCTTTGTGAGGGGCAGGTCATGCCTCACAAACCTTATCGAGTTCTTTGAGGACGTGACTAGAAAAGTTGATGAGGGTCGAGCTGTGGATGTGGTGTATATGGACTTTAGTAAGGCATTTGATAAGGTTCCCCATGGTAGGCTCATTCAGAAGGTTAGGAGGAATGGGATACAGGGGAACTTAGCTGTCTGGATATAGAATTGGCTGGCCAACAGAAGGCAGCGAGTGGTAGTAGAAGGAAAGTATTCTGCCTGGAAGTCAGTGGTGAGTGGTGTTCCACAGGGCTCTGTCCTTGGGCCTCTACTGTTTATAATTTTTATTAATGACTTGGATGAGGGGATTGAAGGATGGGTCAGCAAGTTTGCAGACGACATGAATGTTGGAGGTGTCGTTGACAGTATAGAGGGCTGTTGTTGGCTGCAGCGGGACATTGACAGGATGCAGAGGTGGGCTGAGAGGTGGCAGATGGAGTTCAACCTGGATAAATGCAAGGTGATGCATTTTGGAAGGTCGAATTTGAAAGCTGAGTACAGGATTAAGGATAGGATTCTTGGCAGTGTGGAGGAACAGAGGGATCTTGGTGTGCAGATACATAGATCCCTTAAAATGGCCACCCAAGTTGCCAGGGTTGTTAAGAAATCATATGGTGTTTTGGCTTTCATTAGCAGGGGGATTGAGTTTAAGAGTCGTGAGATCTTGTTGCAGCTCTATAAAACTTTGGTTAGACCGCACTTGGAATGCTGCGTCCAGTTCTGGTCGCCCTATTATAGGAAAGATGTGGATGCTTTGGAGAGGGTTCAGAGTAGGTTTACCGGGATGCTGCCTGGACTGGAGGGCTTATCTTATGAAGAGAGGTTGACTGAGCTCGGACTTTTTTCATTGGAGAAGAGGTGGTGGAGAGGGGTCCTAATTGAGGTATACAAGATAATGAGAGGCATAGATAGAGTTGATAGCCAGAGACTATTTCCCAGGGCAGAAAAGGCTAACACGAGGGGTCATAGTTTTAAGCTGGTTGGAGGAAAGTATAGAGCGGATGTCAGAGGCGGGTTCTTTACACAGAGAGTTGTGAGAGCATGGAATGTGTTGCCAGCAGCGGTTGTGGAAGCAAGGTCATTGGGGTCATTTAAGAGACTGCTGGACATGCATATGGTCACAGAAATTTGAGGGTGCATACATGAGGATCAATGGTCGGCACAACATTGTGGGCTGAAGGGCCTGTTCTGTGCTGTACTGTTCTATGTTCTATACAAAGTAAATGAAAACAGGAATTGCTGGAGAAGTTCAGCTGGTCTGTCAGTACCTATGGAGAGAAGAAAACAGGGACTGATTGGCACCTGATAAATG
This sequence comes from Stegostoma tigrinum, assembly GCF_030684315.1. Taxonomy (NCBI): domain Eukaryota; kingdom Metazoa; phylum Chordata; class Chondrichthyes; order Orectolobiformes; family Stegostomatidae; genus Stegostoma; species Stegostoma tigrinum. Next base: position 105,431,038 of record NC_081358.1, on the reverse strand, counting down.
CCAACTGGACAGAAAAGGCCATCATGGACTGGAAAGGCCAAGATGACAACATTTGATTCACATTGTGGGTGATAATTACAGCCTGTATTTGTTTCTTTTATGTTCCCTTTTGTTGGTTGTCAACAAAATTCTCAAGTTTAGACTTGTCCAGTTGCTTGCTGTCCCTATGGACAATGGCAGATGCATGTAATCATTGAAAATTGGTGAAAAAGTATGGGGAACACATTGAGGGTGATCATTTGGAGTGCATCAAAAGACAGATAGAGTGTGGCACAGGGTTTAAATGCCAACGAGGATGAGAGAATGGAGTTCAAAGTGTAAAGAAACATCAGCTAAGTGGCTATGAGTGCAACATGGCTGTTGTGCCACGATGCCGCTGTTCAGGGGTAATATCAGATTGTTCATTATTATTTGGGTGCACAACAGCCTCTCACATTTGGTGTGGGTGCAAAGCATACCGATCTTTTCATCGGTGTCTAGTGAGTAGTGAATTTTTCTGAGAGTTGCTTGTGGTAAGATTGTTCTAGAATCAGATGTGAGGGACACCAAAGGGGTAGAATCCATACTGAATGAAGTACGTTTGCTAAGATATGGCAAGAAATCTTGAGGGCTCATGGCAAGTATCCTTCAGGAAAAGCATGACACAGCGCCTGCTAAGATTCTACTCTGAGCCTAACACACTGTTAACTCTCTTACGGACGCTCCGCAATTACACCCCGACCCCTAAACTGCAATGAAAGGATTGATCCTACAGGTGACTGACATTTCAAAGAACAAATCAGGAAATGGAAGAAAGTACTAGCAGTAAGATGACCATCATTTTTAAAGATATAATTGGCCACACAGTGTCTGAAACACACTCCTCTGAAATTGACATGGTGTTAAGGGATTGATAAATCAATTAGAATTATGGATGCCTCTGATCAGGCATAATATGCAGTTTCTAACGAGGGCTAATAAGTTTTGACTCATCGTCATTCAGTATGAATTAAGAAGATAGAGGACCAAAGGAAAACTCAGTCCAAAGAACAGAACAAGAGCTAAGCATCCAACTGTGAAAAATAACGATCTAGTATTCCATTGTGAAATAAATCAATTTGTTGCTTTTATTGAGCATCATGATTTGGTACTTTTGCTAAACTTCAGAAAATCTGTGAATCTTGTGAAAACACACTTTTGCTGAGAATAGGTCTTGCAACTAATGTGGAAGACCAGACTTTTAGGCTGGCATTCTGAATGAGTCCATAATTACAATTCAGTTAGGCCTTGATTGAAGTTAAATTTAATCCATAACTCATACATGAGGGGATCCATGCAAAGTGGTCTTCTGACAATGAAGTAGAAGTTCATCGATTAAACTCAAGCCAATTTTTTTCAGCTTTTTTTTTACCTTATCAAAGGTGCTTGAAACAGATTTAGAGTCCTACCTGATTAAAGAAAGCAGCAAGGAAACACAACTAATTGTTACTCCTTGCAGCCACTTATCTGGTTTGGCCATCTGTAGTAGAAGGGAGGGTGGTGAATGGAGAACATTGCTAATGATATCAAAAGTGGAAAGTGTTGGGAGTAAATGTACCTGCAAATGGGGACGTGAAGCAAGGTACAGTGACACTTAGAGTCATAGAGACATAACACACAGAAATAGACCCTTTGGTCCAACTAGCCCAGGCTGACTAGACAGTCAAAATAACTCTAATCCCATTTGCCAGCATTTGGCTCATATCTTCTAAACACTTCCTATTCATATACCCATCCAGATGCCTCTTAAATGTTGTAATTGTACCAGCTTCCACCACTTCTTCAGGTAGCACATTCTGTACATGCACCACACTCTGGATGACAAAGTTGCCCTTTAGGCCCCTTTCAAATCTTTCCCCTCCCACCTTAAGCCTATTCCCTTTCTTTTGGACCTCCCACCCTGGGGAAAAGACCTTGCCTATTTACCTAATCCATGCCCCTCATGATTTTACAAACCTCTATAATGTTAATCCGCAGCCCCTGAAGCTCCAAGGATAATAACCCCAGTCTATTCAACATCTCCGTATAGCTCAGACCCTCCAATCCTGGCAACATACTTGTAAATCTTTTATGAATCCTTTCAGGCTTCACAACATCCTTCCATTAGCAGGGAGACCAGAATTAACCAGCGGTGTGCCACCAAGATTTGTGCTGAGTCCACTGCTTTTTGTTATTTATATCAATGATTTGGATGTGAACATAGGTGGTATGGTTAGTAAGTTTGCAGAAGACACCAAAATTAGAGAAGTAGTGGACAGCGAAGAAGGTTACTTCTACAATGGGATCTTGATCAGATGGCCCAATGGACTGAGGAATGGCAGATGGAGTTTAATTTAGAAAGATGTGAAGTGTTGTATTTTCGAAAAGCAAATCAGGGAAGGATTTCTACACTTAATGGTAAGGTCCTGGGGAGATCTGCTGACAAAGAGACCTTGGAGTGCAGGTTCATGGTTCCTTAAAAGTGGATAGGATAGTGAAGGCAGCATTTGGAATGCCTGCTACTATTGGTCAATGCATTGAGTGTAGGAGTCCAGAGGTCATGCTGCGAATGTACAGGACACTTGCGCCCAAGGGGTGTAAAAGGCAGAAGTGAAGTACGTGTTACTTGCAGTGAGTGTGACGAACTTGGAGAATGGACCATTGCCCAGATATCATGGCCACCCTGAAGAGGAGGAACAGCTCAGAGAGATAGAAATTCAGGCAATGGTGGAAGAAGGACCAAGAAAGCTAGCTTTTTCAATGGGTGAGGAGAGGTCTATGAGGAGGGAGAGGCACATGCAATCTGCCAACAAGGGCCCATCAAAGGGCAATGTCTACTGTACAGGACTGGGCCATGCCTTGGTGTCTAAGCAGCAGTGTGAGCACAGACTGCAGTTTTTTGAGAAAGCTGTTACCAAGCTGTTTATCCTGTTACAGGACAAGCTGAGATCCATGTAGTTTGGTAGACATCCAGTGACAGTTGGCCAGATTATTATGGTTCTCAATTTCTTCGCCCCAGGATCCTTTCACTGATCTACTGAGGATGGTGGGACCACACAACCTGCACACCGTCAATGTGTCAGGAGGTAGTGAAGGTGAAGTTCAAAATATTAATGAACTGAGGGACTGCAAATATTCAGACAGTCAGTGACAAAGTGCTTTTGGTTCAAGACCTATTGCTGGGTTTTACCAGGTGAAGAGATGTGATCGAATATATACATGTGCCCATACCTGCTCTGATAGACCATATATATAATGACATCTATTCTCAACCTGTCAGCAACCTTAAATTGCATTTTTTATCTCCCTGCATTCTTCCTATCCAAATGAATCATTTCACACTCTTCTGAATTAAATTTCATCAGCTATTTCTCGGTATATTCTACCAACTATGTGGTTTTGAAATTCTATACCATCCTCCTCATGGTTCTTAAAGTTTCTTATCATTCATCCATCATGAAATCATGTCCTACTCATCAAAATCCATGAAATATATGTTCTTTAGCTCAATCCAAATTAATTCTCTGGCACATTGGTAGGAACAATTAAAAGGCAGACTGTTTCTACTCATGGTAGAATCATGAACTAGGGGACATAGTTACAGAATAAGGGGATGTTCATTTAAAACTGAGAGTATTGAATGTCTGAAGTTCTTGAGCCTCAAGAGTTGTGGATCACTGAAAATATTTAAAGAGGAGGTAGATAGATCTTTGAAATTTCAGTGAGTTGATAGCTGGTTGAAAAGAGGATGGCTCAGTGATGATCTCATAGAATGTCAGGGCAAGGTTGAGGAGGAAAATATCCTATTCCTGCTCTAATTTCTTCTGTTCTTATGATAGTTACAGATATCAAATCAGATGATGGAATTTCAAATCCATTAGTGTATATTTTATACCCTTGTAGCAGCCTATTAACAAGATCTGTGTCTTGATTCATTCATATAGCTTGGTTCCATTTAAAAAGTTTATTTTTGCACAGATGCTGCTACAGCTGCTGAATATTTACAGAATTATATCTTTTTGTTTGTTTCTCAGCTTTCCAACACCTCCACTTTTTTGCTTTCGTATGAACCTTAGATTTGTGCAGGTGAGTAGACAGTTCATTTTATCTTTAAATATATCATAATACTGAATTGGCTGCCAGAATAATTATGCCTCAAGTGAAAGAGCAAGACCTCCAAGAATTATTATATGTCTGTACAATCACAATATCAATTCTCAGCATTTTCTCTTCTAAATAATAGTAGTTACAAAGAAATTAAGGCAGAGCTAGCTGGAATAGACTGGACTAAGGGTTTAGCTGCAGAACAATGAACATAGAACAATGGTAGATGTCTAAGGAAATAGTCATGGCTCACAACAAAAATACATCCCAGTGAGAAAGAAGGGTTGTAGGAAAGGATTAGTCAAGTCATGGTTACTGAGGGATGTTAAGGATCACTTCAAACTAAAACATTTTAAAAAAAACTTGGAAACGTTTAGTGGTATACCATTAGATTGGAGAAGTTTTAAAAACCAACAAAAAATTTTTTTTTACTAAAAGACAGAAAACAAACTTTGAGGGATAACTTTCAAGAAATATTATGCTGGACAGCAAGAGAATCTTTAAACATATGAAAAGATACAGGCCAAATTGAACATAAGACCCTTTGGAGAATGAGACTGGGCAATAACAATGGAGAAGCAGGAAATTGCAACAAAATTGAGTAAGTACTTTGTACTGTTCTTCACAGTGGAAAGCACTAATAGCATTCCAAAAATACTGAATAATCAGAGGGCAAAAAGCTGAGAGGAAAAAAAAATACAATCATTACGAATGAGAAAAATAGTGTGGAAACTAATGGGACTAAAGACCAATAATTCCCCTGGACCTGAAGGGATATTTCTTAGGATATTAAAGGAAGTAGTCACAGTGATAGTGGCTTTGCTGGCAGTAATTTTCTAAGAATCCTTAGGATCTGAAAAGATTGTGGAAGCTTGATAACCTTAAAATGTAACCCATTTTATTCAAACATGAAGAAGTTAAAAACAAAATTGGTGGCCATAGGCTAGTTCGTATATTAATTGTCATTGTGAAAATGGTGGTGACTATTATAACGGTCCTGAAAAGTCAGCTTCCCTGCTCCTCTGATGCTGCTTGGCCTGCTGTGTTCATCCAGCTCGACAACTTGTTATCTCAGATTCTCCAGCATCGGCAGTTCCTGCTATCTCATAAAATCAAACAGATTTAACTTGGGTACAGGAAGGGGAAATAATACCTTACAATGTATTAAAATTCAGGATAGATAAAGTGGAAGCAGTAGATTTTAATGTAATAAAATGTGAGGCTGGATGAACACCCTCCAGCCTCACATTTTATTATCTTGGAATTCTCCAGCATCTGCAGTTCCCATTATCTCAGATTTTAATGTATTTGGTTTTCCAGGAGGAATTGATAAGGTGCCACCTGTTAGGCTACTAAAGAGCCCATGATTTGGGAAGTTTGTATATTAGCATAGATAGAGGATTGGCCAACTAATAGAAGGCAGACTGTTGGGATAAGGGGGTCATTTTCAGGATGGAACCTGTAAGTAGTGGGGTGCCATAAGGATCAGTACTGTGTCATAATTATTTACAATATATATAAGGTCAGGAATGTACTATAACTAAGTTTGCAGTGACCTTATCAAAACATCCAAGAATATTAACAGGTTTAATAGGGTAAATACAGGGAGACTTCCTCCTTTTGTGGGAAAGGCGAGGGCAAGAGGGCATAATCTTAAAGTAAGGGAATGCCTAGTTATGACAGAGATGATGAGGAATTTGTTCTTTGAGATAGTGAATTAATAGAATTCTTTACCACTAAAGGCTAAAGAGGCTGCGCCATGTCATGTATTCAAGAATGTGATGGACAGATTTTTAATCAGTGATGGAATCAAGAATTAAGAGAAAAAGACAGGAAATTGAAGTCGAGGACTATCAGATTAATCATGATCTCACTGAATGGTGGAGCAGACTTGATGGTCTAAATGACTTACTTCTGCTTCTGCCTTATGTTCTTGTGTGCAAGAGCTGAAAGTGCATTCTGGTATAAATTGAATGTTCTTCTTTCTTTGGATGAGATTATTTTATACTGTTTATATGATTTAAAAAAAACCAAACACATGAAAGAAGCCAAACGTCAGAAAGAAAATAAGGTATGAGTCACAATATACAAAAAGCCAAGACATTTTAACAAAGCAGAAATTGAGTCTAAATTCAGGCTTCATGCCTTACAAATGGGTAAAGTTTAATTTCCCCTTAACATGACAGAAACTACACGCTGTGAATGTGGAGATTTCTCTGAGAATCTATTAACCTGGCAATTTGAAAACAACAAGCAGCGGTCAACTTAATTGTATGCATGGAAAGAACTGAGAGAAACCATAAAATTGACACAATAGAAATAAATTAACCTTCTGGGGCCCTTGGGGAAGGCTTAGGAAGATCAGAAGTTATTTGATCTAGCTCATTCCAAATTAATTACCTCTGGAGCAAAATAAAACAGTAAATTACAGCTGTCAAAATTCTAAGTGTGATGAAAGGTTTAGCTTAACTCCCAAGAAGCTCTAAACTCAGAAATTTGGCTTCTCTGGGTCTTTCATAAATGTAATTTAAAGAAATCTGCTTCAGATTGTAGATTACTTTTTCACCTTAAGCTTACAATGGTCACAGTCCAATGAATTTTCAGCACTGACAAAATAAGCCCTGCTCTTGGCCTGACCCAACCTTATTTCATTATTAAGATACCAAGAACTGGCAACCTGATGTTACATGAAGTTGAGTAACTCTGTTAAAGTCACTTCTTTACAATATAGTGTCAAAAAAGAACAGGTTCAAATGATGTGAGAATATTTTCTCCACATGTTGAATGTCTGATGTGGAATTTCACTCAATTCTCCAGAATCGGCATTGCTCATAGACAACAGCACAACATTTGCAAAATGCATAAATAACATAAAGTAGGAGCAGAGGAACATTTTCAGCCATTCAGCCCCTCAAGCCTATTCTGCCATTTGATGAAACATGGCTGATTTGTGACCTAACACCATGTACCTGTCTTTGACCCATATCTCTTAATACATTTTCTTAACAAAGATGTATGCATCACAAATTTAAAATTAACAATTAATCCTGCATTCACTGCCATTTGTGGAAGAGAGTTCCAAATATCTATTACTCTTCATGGACTGAAGTGCTTCTTAACATCTCTCCTGAGCGGCCTGACCCTAATTCTTAGACTATGCCCCCTGGTTCTCGAATTCTCAACCAATGGAAATAGTTTTTGTTTCACTTATCCTGTATTTTTCTGTTAATATCCAGAAGGCTTTGATCAGATCATCCTTTAACATTCCAAACGTTAGAGAAAGGAGGCCTGATTTGTATAATCTCTGCTCATATTTAGCCCCTGAAGATCAGTAACCATTCTTGTCAATCTACGTTCTACTCCCTCCAAGGCTAATATATCTGACCCAAGGTGTGGTGCTCACATGTGCTCACGGTACACCGTGTGGTTTTAACGCAGATATTCTGCATCCTTATACTCAAGTTCTCTAGATATAAAGGCCAGTATTTCATTAATTTTCTTAATTTTTTCTGCACCTGTTCATGACATTTCAAAGGTCCATTCATGTGAACCCCAAAGTTTTTAACTTTATAATACTTAGAAAGTCTCCTGATGTATCTTTTTTTCAGTTCAAATAGATAACTTCACATTTGCTCATATCACACACCATTGCCCACAATTTTGCCCATTCACTTTGTCTACCAACAGCCATTTGAAATTTTATGCTATCATCTACCCTGTCTATAATGCCGCCTAACTTTCTTCCATCAGCAAATTTGGATACATGACTTTCTATCAGTAATCCATCAGTAAATAATGTGAATAATTGAGGCCCTAATGCAGATCCTTGTGGGATCCTACTGGATATATCCCGCTTAAATTAAAGTACCTCATGATTCCTACTGTTTGTTGCCTGCCACTCAATCAATTTCCCATCCAGGTCAGTAATTTGTCGTCAATTCCTTCTACATTAGCTGACAATTTCTTACATGTAACTTTATCAAATACATTCTGGAAATCCACATTAACAACATCCGTAGACATTCCCCCGTCAATTATATTTGTCACCTCTTCAAAAATTTCAACGAGGCTTGTTCGGTATTACCTACCTGCCTTGAATCTATGCTGGCTCCTCCTGATTAACGAAAAATGTTCAACGTGTTCAATTATCCCATCCTCTAGGAAGACTCCAAAAATTTCCCCGTGAGAGATGTTCGGCTAAATGGTCCATAAATCCCTGAATTTCCACTTATTTTTTTCTTTAAAATGAATCAAAACAATGCATGATTGGTAGCTATAAACATTGAGGATGCATTGCCCATGAATGTTCCGAGTTGTTCCATTCTGTAATAACACATACCTTCTGCACTCAAGGAAACACATGATTTCTGCCCGCGAAGCAAGCTGCAGTCCAGATAGGTTCGGAATAAGGCTTGGGATGTGACTTGTTGTTGCTTTGCTGCTGAAAATTCATTGATTTTACACAGTTCAGTGACCAATCCTTGTCCACAAGGAACTTTGTGAACCTCACCATATTATTGTGCTCTTGTCTATTTTTGGAGATGCAAAAAGCTTGCAAAAGTACATTACTCAAAGTCAAGTCACTTTATTGTTGTGGAGTATTTAAAATCAACATACAACACAATGTCTTTTTGTTCAAATGTCAAGCAACCTTTATGTTGCACTGATGGAAAAATAACCTTTCTGTGTAAACTTATTAATCAATCTAGAGTTTTGAACACTTCATTGACTATTCTGTAATTAGAGTACTGCTTTACAACAGGATTGAAATTATTAAAAGAGGATAGTTTAGGACACTATAAGAATGACCACAGGATTAGCAACGTCTGGAAATCTAATTAAAAAAACAACTCATTTTCAGAGTCAGGAACCCCAGACAACATTCATGCACCTAACATAGAAGAAGCTAAAATATTTACATAGAGGTCAAATGTAGGAGCCAGGCTTTCACTTGTAGAAGTAATGTAAAACTAATGGTCTATGTTAAAGGATTCTTTAAAAACAGATTTTCTTGGTATTTACTGTGTAGCATGAGATTTCATTAAAAAAAAATGAAAGAACTATGTATGCTGTAAATCAGAAACAAAACCAGAAATAGCTAGAAAGCTAAGTAGGTCTGGCAGCATCTGTAGAGAGAAATCATAGTTAATTGTTCTGAGAAAGGATCACTCAATCTGAAATGTTAACTCTGATTTCTCTCCACCGATGTCATCAGATCTACTGAGCTTTTTCAGCAATTTCTGTTTTTTTGTCTGTTTGTAAGATTTTATTAACTGACCACGATGGCGCACTTAATTTTCCAAAATTCTGGCATATGAAAACAAAGGGGAAAATTACAAAGAGCATGGAGGTCACAATACCCATTGAATGAGCATCAACAATATTAAATACACCTTATTATAAGTGTGTTATTTTGGAAAATAATCTTCAAAGAATGCTAAATTAACATTCAGATAAAGGTGAGCAAGGAGACAATGATCAGACATCATGAGTGGCTGTACCACGGTCATTGTTCAAAATTGATTGGAACTGCGTAAGCTCCTCCTTCCATAAATATGATCAAACAATAAAATACCAGGTTGAGAGTACTCAGGCAAGGAGGTGCTGGAGGAAGCTTGCCACAAATGCACTGGAATATTTGCACTAAGTCCAGGAAAGTTCGACAAGCCAAATCTGTGCTGGAAAAACTATGCCAGGATTAGATCAAATCCATGCTGCAGGCCAAGAATAAATAGGCTCAGGGCAGAGGGGAGTTTTCTCAGATAGCAGGCTTCATCAATCAGTTCTCACCAGGCAGATCGAAGACAGAACAGAAGGAGGGGAGGGAAACTGAGGGAAGAATTCCTAACACTTTAGCTGAAGAACAGTCTATCGAATCCTGGAAGATGACTGCCAACGGATCCACTATTTCTAGAGCTACTTCCTAATGTACTCTGGAATGTGGATTATCAGGGGCTGGGGATTTATCGGCCTTCAATACCTACAATTTTCCCAGCACCATTTTCTTACTAATATTGATCTCCGTCAGCTCTTCCCTCTCATTAAATCTTGCACTCTTTAACAATTCTGATCTCTGATTTCTGTCCTATTTTGTGAAGATAGAATCAAAGTATATATTCAGTTGTTTAGCCATTTCTTTGTTCCCTTTTATATATTCGCCCATTTCTGTCTGAAGGGTGATCTACATTTTCTTTACCAATCTCTTTCTCTTCACATACCTATAGAAACTCTTAGTGACAGTCTTTATGTTTCCTGAAAGCTCACTTTCATACTCTATTTTTTCCCATCCTAATCAATCCTTTGGTCTTTCTTTGCTGAACACTAAACTGCTCTCAATCCTCAGATTAATTATTTTTCTTGTCCAATCTGTACACTCTTATCTTGGATAAGAAACTATCTCTTATTTCCTTTGTGAGCCATGGATTGGCCCTCTTACCCCATTTGCTTTTGTGGCAGATAGGAAGAAGCAGTTGTTGCAGTTCCCTCATGCATTCCTTGAATGTTTCCCATTGCCTATCCACTGTCATCCCTTTAAGTAACTCTCCCCAATCTATCAAGAGCATCTCACACCTCAGGCTTTCATAGTTTCTGAATCAACAACCTCATTCTCCATCTTAATTAAAAAATTCAATCATGTTATTGTTGCTCTTCCCCAAGGGCTCTCCAGATTGGCAATGATTCCCTTCTTATTACACAGCACCCAGTCTAAGGCTGCCTACTCTCTAGTTGGTTCCTTCACATATTGGTCAAGTAAACCATCCCATATACACTCCAGGAATTCCTTCCCTATGGCATTGTGGCTAATCTGATTTGCCCAATCTATGTGCAGATTAATATCACCCATGATCGCTGATATTCTCTTATCACGTTCATCTCAAATTTCCTGTTTAATGCCATTCTCAATATTACCACTGCAGTTTGGAGGTCTATATATGACATCTACTAATGTTTTTTGCTGCTTGGTACTTCTTAACTCCACCCACATAGATGTCACATTGTCAGAGTGAATATCCATTTACACGATTGTTTTAATTTCTTCTTTAACCAGCAATGCCACTCTGCCACCTTTTTCTTTTTGCCCGTCATTCCTAAATATTGAATACCCTGGAACATTCACTTCCCATCCCTGGTCACCCTGCAGCTATGTCTCTGTAGCCGCAATTATATTGTACCCATTTATATCTATCTGCATGATTAGTTCATCCACTTTATTGATGCTCTGCGCGTTAACGCACAAAGTCTTTAAGCTTGTCCTTTTAATAGTGTTTGTCTCCTCCTTACTTTTCTCAATAGCCCTGTTTGAATGTTGTCCTTCATTTCTCAGCCTATCACTTTTCTTATTCCCTTTTCTAGCTTTTGTTTTCTTCCTTGCTGCCTTCTTCCTTGACTCCTTACATAGGTTAAGTTAGTTTATCAGTTTAAACCCTCCCAAACGTCTCTAACAAACAGTCCCCCAACACATCAGCCCCAGTCCTTGCCCAAGTGTAACCTGCCCAATTTGTACAGATCCACCTCCCCCGAACTGGTCCCAAAGCACCAGGAATCTGAAAGCCCTCCCCCCGAGACCACATTTGTAGCCACACATTCATCTGATAAATCCTGTTATTCCTCCACTGACTAGCACGTGGCACCGGTAGTAATCCTGAGATCACTGCCTTTGAGTTTTGCTTTCTTTACTTTCTGCCTGGCTCCCTGTATTCTGCCTTTAGGACCTCATCCTTTTTTTTAACTCTTGTGCTTTGTACTGATGATGGTTCATCAATTCAACTGTGAAGGGCGTGAGAAAAAAGCTGAAAAGACATTTGTTCACATGAGTGAGTTTGGAGTACAAAATATTCCATCACATAGAAAGGGAGAGGCAGAGGGAACAATGTCCCAAAGAAATTGATATATATTTGAAGCAAACAAAGATGCAAATCTATGAGCGGAAAGAGGGTAGCACAATATTAGATCGCTTGAATAAGAAGGCAGCCTAAACACAATAGACTAAATATTCTTTTTGTGAACTGCATAGTTCTAATATTCCAAGTTACTTCACAGCTTAATTCAGTACATCGTGGAAAAGACAAGTTGAAGAACATCACAGTCTTCAATTTTGTCTATGCTGCATAGGAATCTTTACAGAGACATTATAATCTACATTTCGCTTATTTTCAAATGTATTGCTATCAATTCCTGGGGGAAAGATGAAATAGCATTTAAGAAGGTCTGCTTTGGCAATTCAGCAAAGTGAATTGAACTGTGTAATACTTTTGAGAATTTTATCCAAGCTGTATTGAATGACTATAAAAATACTGAATATTTCAGAGATTTCTTTCACTTAGCTTAATTTGTTATTAATTGAAAAAAAAATTACCGCATCAGTAACTTTATGGGGATATATATAAAGATTACACTTGCAGCAATCAAGAAGAATGTTTGCAAATGAGAGACTATTCGAAAAAAAATTGAGACTCTGAGCTTGGAAATATAGGTTAAAGCAGAATGAGCTGCAGAGTGGTAAGCTAAGGCTGTGCTTCTAGATCCTTTTCACAATAAGTGACCAGAGTTGACTGCTCTAACCAATGTTGTGTTTGGTTTCTGGCAGGATCATTTACCTCCAAACCTCATTACAACCTTGGGGCTAAACTTGGGACAGAAGAGCTGACTTCCAGAAGCGAGGTGAGAGCAATTACACTTTACAGTGAGGCAGATTTGACAGAGTGTGACATCAAGAAGTCAGAACAAGTTTGAAGAGAATTGAAATCAGAAAGAAAACTTTGCAATTGGTGAAATCGTATCTTGCATAAGGGAAGGTAGCTTAGGCTATCAGAGCCCTATACCTTAGCCCAAGGACATTGCTGCAGGTGTTCCTCAGGAAGCTGTTGAGCATTGTATTACAGAGCTCAGCAACTTGTCTTGACATAATTCACCTCATATCATTTCTAATTCTTTGTCTAATTATGTGGCAACTGCAGCTGCCGGCTACTTGACATTACTGGAAATAATTTTTCTCTTGCTACTCCACTAAAAAGCCTCTCAGAATTTTGAACACTTCAATTAATTATGTTCTATCAATTTCCAATCTAAGGTATTTCAGCTTCTGTGGATGCTCCCCAAAGTTCCAAGATCTCTGTGAGCAATCGAGTCAAAATTCTTGCATTTTCTAAAACATCTTGTAAACCTTCTTAAATAATACTGCCCAGAATAGGATCCAGCCCTGCCTTTTAATTTCTTATGCCTTATGGTCCCACTCTTACTGGGAAGGTGGGGGGTATCTTCACTAAAACTGAAAGTGAATGGACTCCAGGCAGGATGGATTTGGATTTGCCATCATTTAAAAATAAAACCTTTTCACTTTTTTAAACTCACCTGTTTCTGGGGGATTAAATTCCTGCCATGCTTCTGTTTAACAAAGTCAAGAATCTTGATTTTTCTTTTTACCAATTTGTCCTACAAACTTCGAAAATCAATGAAAATAAGCCCACAGACTGGTATTATTTCTCTCACTTTTACTGTAAAAATGCATGTCACAATTTTCCTAATTGCATTTCATCTGCCAAGATCTGACCATTTCACAAGGCTGGCTATAACCTCCTAAAACCTGCTCCTGTTATTTTTATTGATTGCCAAGCTTTATTTCTTCTACAACTTTGAGGACTTGCTTTGAAAATTTTCTTTGAAAACTTTGAAAAAAGAAATTGTTGAAATATTGACTTTCAGCAGCTCGCTGTAAGAATTGATCATTTCCTTTTTTGCTGGTTTTTTTTTATGCGGAGAAATTTTTACTGCTATCAGTAGGAGTTTTGTTCTTCAAAGTCTGGACCCTTGTTCCCTTGTTATACTATCAATGAATACTCTGAATTTGTATTTTCTATACACCGGTAATTTTCTTGTACACTTTTGTGAAGTTCTTTCTTAGTCAACTTCTTTTTAAGATTTAAAAGCAAAGTTTCTGTTGAAACCCATTGCTGTGGTCCTGAAGTTCAACACCAGGAGTCTTCTTGGCCTAACTCTCAGGTTTGAATGTATTTTATTCATTCCTGGTGGATTGGCATCCATGAATGGCTGTACCAACAGTTAATGCTCATCCTTAGTTGCCTGTGGGAAGCTGGTTGTTAGGTGCATTATTTATGTTTGCAATCAAGTTGTTGGTGCACGTCTACGCACAAAGTTGTTAACAAGGGAGTTCCAAGATTTGACCCTGTGACATTGAGGTTTGATGCTATATTTCCATATCAGGATGGTGTGTGTTTTGGAGACGAACTTGCAGGTGGTGGTGTTCCCGTGTATCTGCTGGCCTTGTCCTTCCAAATCTTAATGATCATGGGTTTGGAAAGCATTGTCTTTTGCAAGTTTCAGTAATCTATCTTGTAGATAGTATACACTGCTACTGCTGTACTTTGGTGGCAGAGGGAGTGAAACGGTTGTGAATGTGGTACCAATCAAGGACCTTGCTTTGTCTATGGTATCAAGTTTTTTTTAAGTTCACTGTTCTTAAATTACTAGATCACTTCAGTTTCTGGTTAATGACAACCCCTCTAACCCCCTCCAGCATGTTGATAGTGTAGGATTCAGTGATGGTAATGCTACCGAGTATCAGGGGGAAATGGTTGGACTTTCTTCTGTTGGAGGTAGTCGTGGTTTGGCACTTGTGTGACATGAATGTGACTTGCCTCTTGTTGGCCAATGTCTGGATGGTGGACAGGTCTTGTTGCATTCGGACATACACTGCTTCAGTGTCTGAAGGGTTGCAAATAGTGCTGAGCATTGCAATCGGAAGCAAACATCCTCACTTCTGACATGATCGAAAGAAGGCCATTGATGAAGCAGGTGAAGATGGTTGGGTCAAGGACACTACCATGAGGAACACCTGCAGAGCTGCCCTGCAGCTGAGATAACTGATCACTGACATTAACAACCACCACCATTTGTACTGGTTATCCAACCCCAGAGAGTTTTCCCATGATTCCCATTTACTTTGACTTTACCAGATATCCTTGGTGGAATATTCAATCAAATGTAGCATTGATGTCAAGGGCATTCAGTCTCACATGGCGTCTGGCATTCATCTCTTTTACTCATGTTTGAACTAAGGCTGTGACATGGTCAGGAGCTGAATGGCCATGGCAGAATCCAAACTGAGAGTCTGAGAGCAGGTTATTATTGAGAAATTGCTGTTTTGTTAGCACTGTCAATGATCTCCTTATCACTTTACTGATGATTAGGAAGGGACTGATGGGCCAGAAATTAGCCAAGTTGGATTTATCCTGCATTTTATTTATATACAGGACATACTTGGACAATTATTCACATTCTCAGGTAAATGCCATTTTTGTAGCGATAATGGAACAGCTTCACTAATTGTACAACACATTCTATATTATTGATGGAGTGCTGTCAGTGCACATAGCATTTGCAGTAGCCAGTGACTTTGCAGTATCCAATAGAGCAAAGAGTGCTCTTATGGTGCAGTGATAGTGTCCCTCCCACTGAACTGGAGTCTTGGTTTCAAATCTCACCTCCTCCAGACCTGTGTGACAACATCTCTGAACAGGTAGATGACGAAGCATCCAATGATGCAAAAAAAAGCTGAGCTGTCTGTTTTCCACCTGTATAATTCTGATGACAACTCAAAATACGAGGTAGCCAGGAAAGACCTAAAGAGAGAGCTCAGAAGAGCCAGGAGGAGACATGAGAAGTTGTTGGCAGATAGGATCAGGGTAAACCCGAAGGCTTTCTATAGGTATTTAAGGAATAAAAGAATGACGAAAGTAAGATTAGGGCCAATCAAGGATAGTAGTGGGAAGTTGTGTGTGGAGTCAGAGGAGATAGGGGAAGCACTAAATGAATATTTTTCGACAGTATTCACTCTAGAAAACGACAATGTTGTCGAGGAGAATACTGAGATACAGGCTACTGGACTAGGTGGGATTGAGGTTCACAAGGAAGAGGTATTAGAAATCCTACAGAGGGTGAAGATAGATAAGTCCCCTGGGCTGGATGGGATTTATCCTAGGATCCTCTGGGAAGCCAGGGAGTAGATTGCCGAACCTTTGGCATTGATCTTTAACTCGTCATTGTCTACAGGAATAGTGCCAGACCACTGGAGGATAGCAAATGTGGTTCCCCTGTTCAAAAAGGGGAGTAGAGACAACCCTGGTAATGAGACACCAGTGAGCCTTACCTCAGTTGTTGGTAAAGTGTTGGAAAAGGTTGTAAGAGATAGGATTTATAATCATCTAGAAAAGAATAAATTGATTAGGGATAGTCAGCACGGTTTTGTGAAGGGAAGGTTGTGCCTTACAAACCTTATTGAGTTCTTTGAGAAGGTGACCAAACAGGTCGATGAGAGTAAACTGGTTGATGTGGTGTATATGGATTTCAGCAAGGTGTACGATAAGGTTTCCCATAGTAGGCTATTGTACAAAATGCGGAGGAATGGGATTGTGGGAGATATAGCAGTTTGGATCGGAAATTGCTTGCTGAAAGAAGACAGAGGGTGGTGGTTGATGGGAAATGTTCATCCTGGAGACCAGTTACTAGTGGTGTACTGCAGGGGTCGGTGTTGGGTCCACTGCTGTTTGTCATTTTTATAAATGACCTGGATGAGGGCGTAGAAGGATGGGTTAGTAAATTTGCAGATGACACTAAGGTTGGTGGAGTTGTGAATAGTGACGAAGGATGCTGTAGGTTGCAGAGAGACATAGATAAGCTGCAGAGCTGGGCTGAGAGGTGGCAAATGGAGTTTAAAGCAGACAAGTGTGAGGTGATGCACTTTGGTAGGAGTAACCGGAAGGCAAAGTACAGGGCTAATGGTAAGATCCTTGGTAGTGTAGATGAGCAGAGAGATCTCGGTGTCCATGTACACAGATCCTTGAAAGTTGCCACCCAGATTGACAGGGCTGTTAAGAAGGCATACAGTGTTTTAGCTTTTATTAATAGAGGGATCGAGTTCTGGAACCAAGAGGTTATGGTGAAGCTGTACAAAACTCTGGTGCGGCCACACTTGGAGTATTGCGTACAGTTCCGGTCACCGCATTATAAGAAGGATGTGGAAGCTTTGGAAAGGGTGCAGAGGAGATTTACTAGGATGTTGCCTGGTATGGAGGGAAGGTCTTATGAGGAAAGGCTGAGGGACTTGAGGCTGTTTTCGTTAGAGAGAAGAAGGTTGAGGGGTGACTTAATTGAAACATATAAAATAATCAGAGGGTTAGATAGGGTGGATAGGGAGAGCCTTTTTCCTAAGATGTTGTTGGGTCGCATGAGGGGGCACAGTTTTAAATTGAGGGGTGAAAGATATAGGACAGATGTCAGTGGTAGCTTCTTTACTCAGAGAATAGTAAGGGAATGGAACGCTTTGCCTGCAACGGTAGTAGATTCGCCAACTTTAAGTACATTTAAGTCATCATTGGACAGGCATATGGACGTACATGGAATAGTGTAGGTTAGATGGGCTTGAGATCGGTTTGACAGGTCGGCACAACATCGAAGGCCGAAGGACCTGTACTGTGCTGTAATGTTCTATGTTTTCATAAAATATGCGCCCAGTTTTTGACAACAAGATACAAGCTAAAGACACTTAAAATGCCTTTCGGGAAAGGAAAATTCTGGTCTTACCCAGACCAATTTACAATGATCTGATTACTTCTTCACTGCCATTCAAAATTGCCTTGTAAGCCATTCATTTGTACCAAACCACAGGTAAGGCTCAAAATAGGAGTGAAACCTAACAGATTACCCAGGCAATCTAGAAACCAGAGCAATGATGGCAAACTCAACCCTGTAGACCCTCAGAATTATGTTCATTAATGTCTGGGCATATTGCCAAACTCGGCAGTGCTGTCACACAGCCTGATAAAGTCATAGTGATCAAGTTAAACCTTACAATGTCTCAGTGCCATCCCTCAGTACGCCCTGTCTCAGCAGGATAGAATCAGCAGAGATGGTATTGCAGTAGTGTGTAGTTGTGAGCAAAGTTTGTCTAGGAATCCTGAACATTGATGACAGACCCACTGCAGTCTCAGAGTGTTTATTTCAAATACACATATGAAACCTTTGTGTTGATGACATTAAACTGCCCCTTCCCCTCATGAATCATAACTCCTCCATATTGAATATCACTGCAAGAAAACACTAAAGTGGCAGAACATAGTTTGGCTGGAGGACTTGAAAATCATCTTGACAGCACCAGCAGTGATTGTGCTAATCGATTCCTAATGAACTTAGCTAAAAGACTAGGCCCTTGACAGTGGTGAAGGAAACAATGAGAGTGAAAAATAAGCTTGACTGTAAACTGGCCACAGATGCATCTGTCCATGACAGTATCTGTCAGAATGACCAGTGTACAGGCCTTTCCTCCCTTCACAATGGGAGTAGCCTCTTTTTGTCTTGTCCGGCACAACCACTATGCAAATAGAATATGCTAGGAGCAGATTTGTAACCGAACAGTGGACACCCATGAGGCAACGTGGACCATCAGTTGCTGTGCAATTGTATGCAGATGTAGTCTTTGACCTCATGGTCTGGCCCAGTGAGGGATGCAGCAGCACAGTAGTCATGTCATTGGGCAACTGATCCAGAAACCCATTCTAATATTTTATTTTGTTCTAGAGGGATACAGTGGTATATTGTTAATGGCATTGCAATAGTGTTTCAAAAAACAGACTATTGCTTTGCGACAGGCAAATAGGAAGGCAAAAGGTATTTATTGCAAGACAATTTGAGTTTAGAAGTAGGGATACTTTACTGCACTGAAACAGGTAGGACTGTGCTTGGCGTATTGTATGTAGTTCCATCTCCCTGCCTAAGGCATGATGTATTTGTTGTGGACAGAGAGCAATAGAGGTTCACTAAGCTGGTGCCAGGGATGGCAGGTCTGTTGCATGCCAAGAGATTTGTTCAACTGGACCTCTATTTACCAGGTTTTATATGGATGAGAGGGATCTGTTTGAAACGTGTAAAATTCTAACAAAGTCAGACAGTAGAGAGGCAGGGAAGATATTTTCCCAGGCTGGGGAGCCGAGAATCAAGTGTCACAAACTCAAGATATGGAGTAGGCCAATTAGCATAGATATTAGGAAACATTTCTTCACTCAGAAGCTAGTCAACCTGTTGAACTTGCTGCCACAGGACATTGTGGAGGCCAAATCACTGAGAATACTCAAGAAAGAGGGTTTTCATATTAAAGGCATCAAGCGGAAGAAAACAGGGAAATGACATTGAGAAAGAGGATCAGCCAAGATCATATCGAATGGCAAGCAGGCTTGACCTAGCGACCTACTTCAGCTCCTAATTTCTATTTTTGTTATTCCTCTTCTCTACCATTACAACCAAACCAAGAGATCAACCTCAGCTCAATGGAGACATACTGGAGCATGTCAGGAGTGTAGCACTTCGAATAAATGTGGTGTCAAACTAGAGATGCTACAAAACAAACTTGCGTGCCAAATAGCATCAGTAGCAAGTAATAGACTGAGCTGAGTGGTTCATAGTCAATGGGTCAATGATGGTGGACAATTAAGAACTGACTGGAAGAGGAGGCTATAGAAGTATCACCAATCTCAACGATGGAGACCCCAGCATTTGTAACAATTTTCAGCCAAAAGTGCCAAATGGATAATTTATCTTGGCTTCCTCTGTGGACCCCAGCCAATTCAATTTGCTCCAGTTGATATCAAGCAATTGAGGGAACAAACTAGGCACATAGATAACAAAGTGTGGAGCTGGATGAACACAGCAGGCCAAGCAACATCTTAGGAGCACAAAAGCTGACGTTTTGGGCCTAGACCCTTCATCAGAGAGAGGGATGGGGTGAGGGTTCTGAAATAAATAGAGAGAGAGGGGGAGGCAGACCGAAGATGGAGATAAAAGAAGATAGGTGGAGAGGAGAGTATAGGTGGGGAAGTAGGGAGGGGATAGGTCAATCCAGGGAGGATGGACAGGTCAAGAAGGCAGGACGAGGTTAGTAGGTAGGAAATGGACGTGAGGCTTGAGGTGGGAGGAGGGGATAGGTGAGAGGAAGAACAGGTTAGGGAGGCGGGGACAAGCTGGGCTGGTTTAGGGGTGCATTGGGGGAGGGGACGAGCTGGGCTGGTTTTGGGATGCAGTGGGGGAGGAGGAGATTTTGAAGCTTGTAAAGTTCACATTGATACCATTGGACTGCAGGGTTCCCAAGCGGAATATGAGTTGCTGTTCCTGCAACCTTTGGGTGGCATCATTGTGGCACTGCAGGAGGCCCATGATGGACATGTTGTCTAAGGAATGGGAGGGGGCATTAAAACGGTTTGTGACTGGGAGGTGCAGTTGTTTATTGCGAACCGAGCGGAGGTGTTCTGCAAAGCAGTCCCCAAGCCTCTGCTTGGTTTCCCCAATGTAGAGGAAGCCACACCGGGTACAGTGGATACAGTACAATGACCTTATAGAAATTTAGAAAATAATGAGGGGTGGAGATAGAGTCAACGGTAGTTGTCTTTCCCGTGGAATAGGGGATTTCAGGACTAAGGGACACCATTTTTTATGGTGAGAGGAAAGAAATTTTAAAAAGGCATGAGGGGAAAATTTTTCACACAGAGGGTGGTTTATGTGTGGAATGAATTTCCTGTGGAAGTGATGGATATGTGTACAATTATGACATTTAAAAGACATCAGGATAACTAAATCAATAGGAAAGGTTTGGAAGGATATGGGCTTGGAGCAGGTAGGTGGGACTAGTTTAGTTTGGGATTATTTTCTGCGTGGACTGGTTGAAGCAAACAGGTGAACTTTGTAAGAGATAACAAGGTGTAAAGCTCGATGAACACAGTAGACCAAGCTGCATCAGAGTAGCAGGAAAGCTGACATTTCAGGTTTGGACCCTTCTTCAGAAATGAAGAAGGCTCCAGACCCGAATCGTCAGCTTTCTTGCCCCTCTGATGCTGCTTGGCCTGCTGTATTCATCCAGCTTTATACTTTGTTATCTCAGATTCTCCAGCATCGGCAGCTCCTACTATCTCTGAATCAAGTTGAACTTTATTCCCAATTTTCAGTGGACCTTTAGCCTCTATTTTCAAGTTATATCACAACCAACATTGTGGCACTTTCTCAACTTTGAGTCTGGCAGTCTCTAGCCTGAGGATGTGAAAATAGACCAAAATAATATTTATGAGGAAAACAACTCAGCAATAGGAGTTTGTGAAGAGCAACGTGATCAGATGAACTTGAAACAATCAGAAACTAAAGGAAAGAGAAATCTGGCCAGCATGAAAAATAGCCATTGAATGACCTCAGCCTAAAATACGTTTTGAAAATGTTAAGCTATGTCTATTGAAATGCACATAATATGGGAAGTAAACCTAATGAACTGAAACAATTATGTTCATAGAAGATCTAGACTAACCAGTAGCGTTGATGCAAAGAGCAGAAAGAAAAAAATAACAGGGCATATTATATTTGGTGGGCTACAAAGTGGGTATTCTAAAATGGTATGTTGAGGCACCAATGAGAGGATGGGCTGTTTTAGGTGTTGTATTATACAATGGGAAAGGCCTAATAAATGAACCTGAAATTAGGATATTGAATAACTGTAAAGTAACAACCAGAGTATGGACGATAACTTGGCAATGATAGATAAGGAAACTGTATTAAAAAGTGTGATGGCAGAGAGACAATTGTAAGTATTTAAGAATTAATAGATTGTTTATCACAAATTTAAATTCCTCTCAAGCACAAAAACCTAGCCAGAAAAGGAATCAAACGACCAAAGAAAAATGTGACCCAAATGAGGTAAGAACAGACGTTATTGGTTGTATTGGAGCAAAGGAAAATGATTGGATATCTATCAAGAATATTGAATATTGGAAGTATTTTAGGTTTCAGCAAACTTAGTAATAGAAGCTGATCAAGGAAGAGAAAAGTGTGCATGAAAGCAAAGAATCAAAAAACATGAAAACAGATTGCAAAGTCTTCGATAGTGATGTCAAATGCAGAAGTTCAGAAGAGGCAAATGGGGAGGGCAAGTATTGCAAGAGACCAGGGATTTTACAAATCTGTTAGAGGTTTTTTTTTGAGGGTGTACCCAGCAGAATTGATAAAGGGGATATTGCAGATGTGCTGCATTGAGATTTTCAGAAGGTTTTTGACATGTCCCACGCAGGAGGTTAGCAAATGTGACGAGAAAAAAAACTGAGAGATGATTTTGTTTAAGCATTCCAAATCTTACAGGGCTAGAAAGAGTAGACACAGGGAAGATGATTCCTCTAGCTGTGAAGTCTCATGGGCTCAGCCTGAGAATAAGGAGTTGGCTATTTTCCCACATTTCCTATTCTGTTTTGAAACTGAATTTTTTGTTTATTGTAAGGGAAATGGAAAGAAAAAAATGCTTTTTCACAATTTTACCATGTTTTGATGAGATCATACCTGATGCATAGTGTACAATTTTGGTTTCTGTGTTAAAGAAAGGATGTTAATGTGTTAGACATAGTTCAACGGAGGTTTACTCAACTCATACCTGAGATGGAAGAACTGCCATATGAGGAAGAGATGGACAGGTTTGTCCTATAATGCATTAAGAATAATAAGAAGTGAGCTTGTTGAAAAATAAAAGATCCTGAGGGGAATTGACATTGTGGATACTGGAGGTATGTAATTCTTTGCGTAGCAGACTAGAAAGGGATACAGTTTTAAAATAAGGGGCCTCCATTGAGAACAGAAATAAGGGGAAATTTCTTCTTAAGAATGTTTTGAGCCTTTGGAACAATTTTCCACAGAAGATAATGATTTCATTTTTTTAAGACAGAGGTAGATTACTTTTTTAACCAACAAGGGAGTCAAATGTTATCAGAGGTAGGTTAGAATGTGAATTTGAGGCCACAATCTGATCAGCCTTGATTTGACTGAATGGCAGGGCAATTTTGAGTTGCCAAATGGCCTATTCCTTCCCAGAAGTTAAGTTCACACATTCATATGTTTGCATTTATCACTGAGACAGGAAGAAATTTTTCACTCAGTGCTGAATCTCTGGAATTTTCTGGCCCAGAGTGCTGTGGAGGCTCTGGTATTAAGTACATTTAAGACAAAAATCAATATATTTTAACATATTAAAGATATCAAGGGATATGGGAATAGTTCAGGAAATGGCATTGAGTGAGGTAGAAAATCAACCAGAAACTGGTTAAATAACAAAGCAGTCTTGAGGGGTGAAATAGCCTGTTCCTGCTTCTATTTCCAATGTCCTAACAACAAAAAATATAAAGAAAACAGGCTGGGTGGTATTGTTTACGAAAGAGGAAATACATTCTCTGGACAGAGTGAAGATAGAGAGTGGGCCAGACAATGTTCACATCGTTGTAGTCCAAAGATAAATAATGGGTCCTTGTCAAGTTTTTAAAAAAAATTTCACAGAATCCCTGCAGTGCGGAACAGGTCCTTCGGCCCACTAAGTCCAAATTGACCCTCAGAGCTTCTCACCCTGACCCATCCCCTAATCTACACATCCCTGACTGCTACAGGCAATTTAGCACAGCCAATCTGCCTATCCTGCTAATCTTTGGACTATGGGAGGAAACCAGAACACCTGGAGGAAACCCTTGCAGACACGGAGAGAATGAGCACACCCCACACAGGCAGTTCCTGAGGCTGGAATTGAACTCGGGTCCCTGCTGCTGTGAGCCCCTATGCTGCCCCATTATTCAGAGTGTATTAAGATCTCCACATTGTGGGAAGGAAATCTGCATTTACTTTACAGAGATGACTAGAATAACAAAATTACTGCACTAAGAGCTTTTAGTTCACAATTTGCTCATTAGAACAGAGAAGGAATAAATGAGGAAAGTAAGGATACAATTTCTAAAATGTTGAAAGGCCTTTTCTATAATGATATCATTAGGCCTGTATGATTAAAAAACATAGCTAAAAGTAGATGAATGATAAGGCTTAAAACCAAGTAAAAATTGAACAAAACTTGTACAATAGATTAGATCCAATCTATTGATAGATGAAAAGGGAGCTAATGGATTTAAGCTAAATGGAGAATTCAGAACACAGAATTTTAAAGCAATGCTCAGATTTTATTCAAAAAAGTTTCAGGTATATTGAAGAAGTATATTCCATCAAAAAGGAAGGCAAATGTACTATTAAGTCTGCAATGCCTTGGATACATAAAGGATCCAACCAATTAAATTGAAGGACAGAACCAATGAGCCATGTAAGTACAATAACAAAGAAAGTTAGAGATAAATCAAGAATTCACTCCTGTGCAAGATCTGGATGCTGGGTAATTGGGAACTTCCAAAACTGTAATTGGTAGATTTTTATGACATAAGAGTATCAAGAGATATGGAAAAGTTTGGGTAAAGGGTGTTGAGTTTGTATTGCAAGGCAGAACAAAATCGAAGGATTGCGCTAAGAATCAAGAGGTAACGATCTGCCTACGTTAAGACAAGGATAGAACACGGCTTTATTAAGTTGCTATGGATCCAGAGAAAATATGCATATGTAAAAGACTTGAACATTTTTTTCTTATTTTCTTATCATAACAACTACTAAGTTGACAACTGAAGTGAAAACCAAAGAGCGAGAGAGTAAAAGACAGCAGCAGCACCATCCAGAAGCTTTTATAAAACAAGATTTACAGCTTCAAAACCCCATTCAGAACTGGTTGACTCAATTTTTCCTCTTTTAGCAACACCATTTTTTTTATTATTCATTCATGGGCTGAGGGCATCACTGGTTAGGTCAGTGTTTATTCCCCATTCCTAATTGCCCAGAGGGCAGTTAATAATAAACCACATTGCTGTGGGTCTGGAGTCACATGTAGGCCAGACCAGGTAAGGATGACAGTTTCCTTTCCTAAAGGACATTAGTGAACCAGATGGGTTTTTCCTGACAATCAACAATGGATTCATGGTCATCATTAAATTTTTAATTCCAGGTATTCATAGCATTCAAATTCCATTATCCGCAATGACATAATTTGAACCAAGGTCTCCAGAACATTATTTGGGTCTCTGGATTAACAGTCCAGCAAAAATACCACCAGGCTATCGCCTCCCCAATATATCATTAATCGGCCAGCACTGATCCTCCCTTGACTAATTGATTCAACATCCAACAATTTGTCAGTTCTGTACCTGGAACATCCAGGTTCTAATACATTGATAATGTTCTTAGGACATTTTCCTGAATTGCCCTCTCATTGTTTTGTGTGTGATCTCACAGCTACATTTGTCTGCTACTGTAAACCACTCTTTAGTAGCCTGTACAATCTAGCATTGGATAAAGTATGTCCATTAATAAGGGCAACTTTCACAATTTCATGATATCCCAAATGTTTCACAGCCAATTAGGTGCTTGTGAGATGCTATTGCTGTTATAACATAATGAAGTGTGATAATCAATTTGTGTATTAATCAAAGTCCTACAAAATATAATGAATATTTTCATGTTGCATGAAGGATAAATATTGACCGCTGCATTCTCCTTTTATTCTTTTGTATCCATGTAATTCAGATTCATTAAGAATGGTTAAACTGAACCCACATCCCCTTCAATGTATCTTCTGAAGCTTTAAATAACAGAATATTTCTGCTTGTTTGTTAGCATCCATATTTGCCCTGTTATCAGACCTGATGACTTAATTATTCCAATATGTCATGACCAGCTTCCTAACTTTTCAAAAAAAATTGGAGATTCTCAGGCTGATTTGGAAGCACTGCAGAAATTCATCCCAAAGAAGAAACTTATTAAGGTGAGGGTGATCAGACCATATCTGGCAAGGCAAGTCAGGGACCGAATAAAATCAGAAGAAAAGGCATGCAATGTGGTGAAACACAGTTCTTGTGGTGCAGTGGTATTCCCCCTACCACTGAATCAGGAAACCTGGGCAACACTGTCTCTGAATGGGTTGATTAGAAAATATCTACAATGTTGTGAAGTTTAGTGGGAAGCCTTTAAAAACCAGCAGAGAACAATGAAAAAAGGAGAGAAGATGAAATCTGAGGGCAAACAGGCTAGTACAATGAAAGAAGATTGTAAGAGTCTTTTTTACCTTATGTAAAAGGTAAAAGGCAAGAGTGGACCTTGGACAACTGGAAAATGAGGTTAGAAAAATAGTTCTGGGGAATACACAGTCTTCATGGTGGAAAACACTAATAGCATATTGGAACTTCAAAAGAGTCAGGGGAAGGAAGCGATTTAGCCCCCATTCCTCTCTTAATATCCTATTTTGAGATAATGGGAACTGCAGATGCTGGAAAATTCCAAGATAATAAAATGTGAGGCTGGATGAACACAGCAGGCCAAGCAGCATCTCAGGAGCACAAAAGCTGACGTTTCGGGCCTAGACCCATCATCAGAGAGGGGGATGGGGAGAGGGAACTGGAATAAATAGGGAGAGAGGGGGAGGCGGACCGAAGATGGGGAGAAAAGAAGATAGGTGGAGAGAGTGTAGGTGGGGAGGTAGGGAGGGGATAGGTCAGTCCAGAGAAGACGGACAGGTCAAGGAGGTGGGATGAGGTTAGTAAGTAGCTGGGGGTGCGGCTTGGGGTGGGAGGAAGGGATGGGTGAGAGGAAGAACCGGTTAGGGAGGCAGAGACAGGTTGGACTGGTTTTGGGTTGCAGTGGGTGGGGGGAAAGAGCTGGGCTGGTTGTGTGGTGCAGTGGGGGGAGGGGACGAACTGGGCTGGTTTAGGGATGCAGTAGGGGAAGGGGAGATTTTGAAACTGGTGAAGTCCACATTGATACCATATGGCTGCAGGGTTCCCAGGCGGAATATGAGTTGCTGTTCCTGCAACCTTCGGGTGGCATCATTGTGGCAGTGCAGGAGGCCCATGATGGACATGTCATCTAGAGAATGGGAGGGGGAGTGGAAATGGTTTGCGACTGGGAGGTGCAGTTGTTTGTTGCGAACTGAGCGGAGGTGTTCTGCAAAGCGGTCCCCAAGCCTCCGCTTGGTTTCCCCAATGTAGAGGAAGCCGCACCGGGTACAGTGGATGCAGAAAACCACATTGGCAGATGTGCAGGTGAACCTCTGCTTAATGTGGAATGTCATCTTGGGGCCTGGGATGGGGGTGAGGGAGGAGGTGTGGGGACAAGTGTAGCATTTCCTGCGGTTGCAAGGGAAGGTGCCGGGTGTGGTGGGGTTGGAGGGCAGTGTGGAGCGAACAAGGCAGTCACGGAGAGAGTGGTCTCTCCGGAAAGCTGACAGGGGAGGGGATGGAAAAATGTCTTGGGTGGTGGGGTCGGATTGTAAATGGCGGAAGTGTCGGAGGATAATGCGTTGTATCCGGAGGTTGGTAGGGTGGTGTGTGAGAACGAGGGGGATCCTCTTGGGGCGGTTGTGGCGGGGGCGGGGTGTGAGGGATGTGTTGCGGGAAATACGGGAGACGCGGTCAAGGGCGTTCTCGATCACTGTGGGGGGCAAGTTGCGGTCCTTGAAGAACTTGGACGCCTGGGATGTGCGGGTGTGGAATGTCTTATCGTGGGAGCAGATGCGGCGGAGGCGGAGGAATTGAGAATAGGGGATGGAATTTTTGCAGGAGGGTGGGTGGGAGGAGGTGTATTCTAGGTAGCTGTGGGAATCGGTGGGCTTGAAATGGACATCAGTTACAAGCTGGTTGCCTGAGATGGAGACTGAGAGGTCCAGGAAGGTGAGGGATGTGCTGGAGATGGCCCAGGTGAACTGAAGGTTGGGGTGGAAGGTGTTGGTGAAGTGGATGAACTGTTCGAGCTCCTCTGGGGAGCAAGTGGCGGCGCCGATACAGTCATCAATGTACCGGAGGAAGAGTTGGGGTTTGGGGCCTGTGTAGGTGCGGAAGAGGGACTGTTCCACGTAACCTACAAAGAGGCAGGCATAGCTGGGGCCCATGCGGGTGCCCATGGCCACCCCCTTAGTCTGTAGGAAGTGGGAGGAGTCAAAAGAGAAGTTGTTGAGTGTGAGGACGAGTTCAGCTAGGCGGATGAGAGTGTCAGTGGAGGGGGACTGGTCGGGCCTGCGGGACAGGAAGAAGCGGAGGGCCTTGAGGCCATCTCCATGCGGAATGCAGGTGTACAGGGACTGGACGTCCATGGTGAATATGAGGTGTTGGGGGCCAGGGAATTGGAAGTCCTGGAGGAGGTGGAGGGCGTGGGTGGTGTCACGGACGTAGGTGGGGAGTTCCTGGACCAAAGGGGAGAAAATGGAGTCCAGATAGGTGGAGATGAGTTCGGTGGGGCAGGAGCAGGCTGAGACGATGGGTCGACCAGGGCAGACCAGGGCACGGCCCGTTTCTATCTCCTTCCCAAAATCCACACACCACCCCCAGGCCTCCTACCCTCCCTCGACCTCTTCATCTCCAACTGCCGTCGAGACATTAACTGCCTCAACCTCTCCACCCCTCTCACCCACTCCAACCTCTCCCCCGCAGAACAGGCAGCCCTCTGCTCCCTCCGCTCCAACCCCAACCTCACCATCAAACCCGCAGACAAGGGTGGCGCAGTGGTAGTATGGCGCTCTGACCTCTACATCGCCGAGGCCAGACGCCAACTCTCCGACACCACCTCCTACCGCCTCCTCGATCATGACCCCACACCCGAGCACCAAACCATCACCTCCAACACCATTCACGACCTCATCACCACAGGGGACCTCCCACCCACAGCCTCCAACCTCATTGTTCCCCAACCCCGCACGGCCCGTTTCTATCTCCTTCCCAAAATCCACAAACCTGCCTGCCCTGGTCGACCCATCGTCTCAGCCTGCTCCTGCCCCACCGAACTCATCTCCACCTATCTGGACTCCATTTTCTCCCCTTTGGTCCAGGAACTCCCCACCTACGTCCGTGACACCACCCATGCCCTCCACCTCCTCCAGGACTTCCAATTTCCTGGCCCCCAACACCTCATATTCACCATGGACGTCCAGTCCCTGTACACCTGCATTCCGCATGGAGATGGCCTCAAGGCCCTCCGCTTCTTCCTGTCCCGCAGGCCCGACCAGTCCCCCTCCACCGACACTCTCATCCGCCTAGCTGAACTCGTCCTCACACTCAACAACTTCTCTTTTGACTCCTCCCACTTCCTACAGACTAAGGGGGTGGCCATGGGCACCCGCATGGGCCCCAGCTCTGCCTGCCTCTTTGTAGGTTACGTGGAACAGTCCCTCTTCCGCACCTACACAGGCCCCAAACCCCAACTCTTCCTCCGGTACATTGATGACTGTATCGGCGCCGCCACTTGCTCCCCAGAGGAGCTCGAACAGTTCATCCACTTCACCAACACCTTCCACCCCAACCTTCAGTTCACCTGGGCCATCTCCAGCACATCCCTCACCTTCCTGGACCTCTCAGTCTCCATCTCAGGCAACCAGCTTGTAACTGATGTCCATTTCAAGCCCACCGATTCCCACAGCTACCTAGAATACACCTCCTCCCACCCACCCTCCTGCAAAAATTCCATCCCCTATTCCCAATTCCTCCGCCTCCGCCGCATCTGCTCCCACGATAAGACATTCCACTCCCGCACATCCCAGATGTCCAAGTTCTTCAAGGACCGCAACTTTCCCCCCACAGTGATCGAGAACGCCCTTGACCGCGTCTCCCGTATTTCCCGCAACACATCCCTCACACCCCGCCCCCGCCACAACCGCCCCAAGAGGATCCCCCTCGTTCTCACACACCACTCTACCAACCTCCGGATACAACGCATTATCCTCCGACACTTCCGCCATTTACAATCCGACCCCACCACCCAAGACATTTTTCCATCCCCTCCCCTGTCAGCTTTCCGGAGAGACCACTCTCTCCGTGACTGCCTTGTTCGCTCCATACTGCCCTCCAATCCCACCACACCCGGCCCCCTCCCCTGCAACCGCAGGAAATGCTACACTTGTCCCCACACCTCCTCCCTCACCCCCATCCCAGGCCCCAAGATGACATTCCACATTAAGCAGAGGTTCACCTGCACATCTGCCAATGTGGTATACTGCATCCACTGTACCCGGTGCGGCTTCCTCTACATTGGGGAAACCAAGCGGAGGCTTGGGGACCGCTTTGCAGAACACCTCCGCTCAGTTCGCAACAAACAACTGCACCTCCCAGTCGCAAACCATTTCCACTCCCCCTCCCATTCTCTAGATGACATGTCCATCATGGGCCTCCTGCAGTGCCACAATGATGCCACCCGAAGGTTGCAGGAACAGCAAATCATATTCCGCCTGGGAACCCTGCAGCCACATGGTATCAATGTGGACTTCACCAGTTTCAAAATCTCCCCTTCCCCTACTGCATCCCTAAACCAGCCCAGTTCGTCCCCTCCCCCCACTGCACCACACAACCAGCCCAGCTCTTCCCCCCCACCCACTGCATCCCAAAACCAGTCCAACCTGTCCCTGCCTCCGTAACCGGTTCTTCCTCTCACCCATCCCTTCCTCCCAACCCAAGCCGCACCCCCAGCTACCTACTAACCTCATCCCACCTCCTTGACCTGTCCGTCTTCCCTGGACTGACCTATCCCCTCCCTACCTCCCCACCTACACTCTCTCCACCTATCTTCTTTACTCTCCATCTTCGGTCCGCCTCCCCCTCTCTCCCTATTTATTCCAGTTCCCTCTCCCCATCCCCTTCTCTGATGAAGGGTCTAGGCCCGAAACGTCAGCTTTTGTGCTCCTGAGATGCTGCTTGGCCTGCTGTGTTCATCCAGCCTCACATTTTATTATCTATATCCTATTTAGACTTCTTTTGCCCTTCTCTACTTATTTCATCTTATCAATGATGATCATGCCTTCAGCCAATTAGATTCTAAATTTTGGCAATTCTTCTGATTAAAGAAGTTCACATTCCCCTCTTCCTAAAGGATCATACATTTTAGACGTATATAGTTCCAGTTCTGGGCGCCCTATTATAGGAAAGATGTGGATGCTTTGGAGAGGGTTCAGAGGAGGTTTACCAGGATGCTGCCTGGACTGGAGGGCTTATCTTATGAAGAGAGGTTGACTGAGCTCGGTCTCTTTTCATTGGAGAAAAGGAGGAGGAGAGGGGACCTAATTGAGGTATACAAGATAATGAGAGGCATGGATAGAGTTGATAGCCAGAGACTATTTCCCAGGGCAGAAATGGCTAGCACGTGGGGTCATAGTTTTAAGCTGGTTGGTGGAAAGTATAGAGGGGATGTCAGAGGCAGGTTCTTTACGCAGAGAGTTGTGAGAGCATGGAATGCGTTGCCAGCAGCAGTTGTGGAAGCAAGGTCATTGGGGTCATTTAAGAGACTGCTGGACATGCATATGGTCACAGAAATTTGAGGGTGCATACATGAGGATCAATGGTCGGCACAACATTGTGGGCTGAAGGGCCTGTTCTGTGCTGTACTGTTCTATGTTCTATGTTCTATGTTCTATAAAGAATAAAATTGGACAGATAATTTGACTCAACTGTAAACTTTTTGTTCATTAGAAACCTCCTTGCATCCTGCTATGCATGCCTCTAAGATAATTTTAATGACACTTCGCAACAGCTTGATTGGTTTGTCCAATTTAAATTGCTTCACAACTTGCTTCACATCCACGCACACTATCACCACAAGTAGTTCGGAAACACTTTCCTGAAAAACTATAGGTAACACCCCATTGTTTCCATCCAAAACTCAATCACATCAGACTTCAGGCCCTCATCCCAGATTTGATTGTTTAAACCCCAAATTTGTTTAAGCCCTCACCTAACACACATTGAATTTGGTGGATAACTTTCAATCCTCTGTGTGGTTGATCCTGAACAAGGTATGTTACCCTTGAGCCGCGCTGACAGTTCCTGACCCTCTTTTGACTGAAATCCTTCTCCTGACTAAGTTTACTTCAGTTTGGCTGGAACACTCATGATTTCCAACATGGTGAATGTAAGCCTGAGTCAAGCTGACTGATCCTACTGGGGATAGCCCAATGGCCTCAATGTGGATTTTATTAGCGTGAAATTCTCCCCAACCCTGGCCTCATCCCATGACCAACCCTCTCCCTCATCCCTGTCTCTGACTTGATACAACCTGTCTATCTTCTCTCTCACCGATTCGCCCCACATATCCCAATGCCAATCTGCACTCATCGATCACCACTCCACCCACCTTCCCCAGCCCCACCTCTCCTAGCTCCATTTATTTCTGAGCCCACTTCCTCCTCCCCATTTCTGAAGAAGGGTCCCAACCCGAAACATCAACTTTCCTGCTCCTCTGATGCTGCCTTGCTTGCTGTGTTCCTCCAGCTCTGCACTGTGTTATCTCAGCCTCTCCACCTCTCTTGCTTTTGAGGCCGTCTTTAAAGACCTATCTTTTAACCACCAGTTTTAGTCATCCATTCTAATATCTACTTTGTCCTGGTGCCATGTATTGGTTGATCATACTTTGATGAAGTGCCCCACAATATTTTCCAATATCAAAATAATTGTAGGAAAACAAGATAGCGTTTGTTCAAATCTTTGGATTTCTTGATTGATGAGCTCACTTGTACATTTGAGCAGTATTTATGGTTTGGATTTTAATAAATTTATTTGATTTTTGTTGCACTTCAGCATCTCTTTGAATTTATGTATTTCTTAATATGCTTGAACTTGCTCATTGATTTGTTGGATTGTTTTGATATATTTAAAATGTCTGTTATTGGATTTTCTCTGAAATCTATAAGTACATTTTGTTGAGCTACCTGGCATACTTGCAATGTCTCTGGGAATACAATGTTATGCAAAATATCTTTCTTAGATTTGTATGCAGTGCTGAGGTATTCTTAAAGTATTGTCTTGTCCCATGTAGATTGTCAGACATACTGTAACTTACACCCAGTACTTTGGGGACCAGTCAATAACAAACAGGATAATAAACAAGCGAGCTGCACAGCAGATGTTTCAAAAATATAGCATTTGTTTCAGTGCCATGTTCTTTCTGGATTTGGAAGATGAGCTTCTGAATATTATTAATTTTTTTTTGGTCAAGTTGTGTGCTGTGGTCCTCAGACATTAATGCTATTCATCTTCAATTGTTCAGTTGTTCAATATTTGCATCTTAATGGATTACTTCTCTGCTGTTCTAACACCTTTCCCTGAACATCAATGGAGGGGAGAAATTAAAAAAAAATGCAGGCCAACTGGTTTATTCTCAGGGTGATGCTTCAAAGATTTAGCCTGAGTAAAATCCATTCTCCTTCTCAACTCAGATAAAGAGTAGCCACACCTCAACAGCAATTGAGATGCTCATCCTTGCATGAAGCTGACAGCATAAAAGGCCAATCATTCCTGCAACAACACAGAAAGGTGACAGTGGGACTGAAGCTGCCTGCCGGCCTGTACTGCATTTGAAAGCATCAGAGACTGAGTGCCTTTCTCACTTGAACTTTCCAACTGATACAAATGCACGCTGTCAGCAGAATTAGGCCTACCAACTTTGATTTTTTTTCATATGTCCATTATCAAGATAAATAATGGAACAGAATGCATGGGGTAGGGGCAAAGAAAAGACCTGTTATTTTGGATAAAGTAAATGTTAGTGGATCTTACAGTTTGGAGACTACAGTGGAGACTGTAATTTCAGCTTTGAACCAGAGTATAGTAAAAAGTATACCTAGGATACTATACGAAGTGCTCTACTTATTTATCTTAGGCAGAGATATGTGCCGAGAGAGATGGCAAGTGATATTTTATAAGGCATTGTTCCAAAGTTTGTTGAGAGAAGCCAAGAAATTGAAAGCTTTCTTTCAAATGTCATTTGAACACAGAGTACATCCAGGAATAGATTCCTGTATATCTAGCAATCAGAAAGCATTCATAACTGATAGGAGCTTGAAACGAGGTCTAGAAATATATGGCAGGTCAGTTGACAATGGGGGAAAAGAAAGGTCTGAGCCAATAACAAGCATTTTATATTTTGTTTTTATTTTTAACTGATATTTGCCGGTGAAAATGAGGGACAATGGGGATTCCAATTGTTAACACCAAGCATAAACAGGTCAGCTTCAGCATAATTTAAAGGGAGGATGAAGTGCCCATTATTCAACTTTAAGAATGTATTTCAACAGCAGATTATCAGTGAAATTTCTCTGTCGTAAGTGTTCAATGTCAGCTACAGAAACTTGATGTCGATCATTTTCATACAATGGGAATAGTTCAAAAATGTACAAAATTGAAATTACATTAACAATGCTGGAATGTATTTTGAAACAAACTGGATTGATCATCTGTTGAAAAAAAAAGTGAAATATCCAGTTTTCATTGTGTAAAAAAGAGTCAAAAACAATACCAGGCTTGTGCTGCTGTTGGTTCATCCATTATTCAGCACCTAGAGAGAAATTGACACGTAAACAGGGGTATAATGTTGAAAGGTTTAACAATGGCAAAAATGCTGGTTAGTTGTGCCCAATCTGCATGAAGCTACTAAATTAACAAATTCAGCAAATCCATTTGTTAAGTGTGCTATGTGGCTGTGTAAAACAAGTGTCAGATCCTTGTTTAATGAGAGACTTATGGGACAATCCCTGTGCAAAATTATTATTCAATGTACTATGTGAGAATCCATAATGAGACTTGGCTGAAAGTTCAGACATCCATCACACTGCTGAAATACTTGAGCCCAAGCTTGATTGACAGTTTCATTTTTATATTCATAAATAGAATATAAATGTCGCTAGCAAGGCTACCATTTGTTATTCATTCCCACTTGATTAGCTTGCTAAACCGTTTCAGAGAGTCATAGAGATGTACAGCATGGAAACAAAGCCTTTGATCCAACCAGTCCCCGGCGACCATAATCCCAAACTGAACTCATCCCATCTGCCTGCTCCTGGCCCATACCCTCCAAACCATTCCTATTTATATGCTTACCTTGGTGTCTTTTAAATGTTTTAACTGTGTCCACATCCACCACTTCCTCAGGAAGTTCATTCCACATGAGAACAACTTTCTAGGTAAAATCTTTGCCCCTCATGTCTTTTTCTTAAGTCTCTCTCTTCTCACCTGAAAAGTATGCACCGTAGTCTTGAAATTCGCATCCTGAGGAAATGACATATACAATGAACCCCATCCGTATGCCTCATGATTTTATAAACCTCTGTAAGGTCACCTCTCAACCTCCGATGCTGTAGTGATAAAAGTCCCAGCCTATTCAGCTTTTCTTTATAACTCAAACTTTCCATACCCTGGCAACATCCAGGTAACTCACTTCTGAACCTTCTGTAGCTCAAGAATATTCTTCTTATAACTGGGCAATCAGAACTGGACACACCAAATTTATAGATAACACATGTCAATCTGGAGGAATACAGCAGGCCAGGCAGCATCAGAGGAGCAGGAAAGCTGACGTTTCCGGCCGGGACCTTCTTCACAAATGGTGGAGGGGGAAAGGGGCTCTGAAATAAATAAAGAGAGGAGGGGGAAAGGGGTTCTGAAATAAACAAAGTGAGGAGGGGTGGAGATGGGGAAGGTAGGTGGGATGGTGATAGTTGAGTGCAGGTAGGCTGTGGTGGGGATTGGTCAGTGAGGCGGGAGAGAAGACGGGCAGGTTGTGTCAGGCCTAGGAGGCGGTGATGAAAGGGAGGCTTTGTCATGGGATGAGGCTGGGGGTGGGGAGATTTTGAAATTGGTAAAGTCCACATTGAGACCATTGGGCTGTAGGCTGCCAAGGCGGAATATGAGGTGCTGCTCTTCCAGTTTCCAGCTGGTGTCATTGTGACACTGCAGGAGGACCAGGACAGACACATCGCCCAGGGAGTGGGAAGTGTTGTTGAAATGGTCATGACTGAAAGGTGTTGTCATTTGTTGTAAACAGAGCACAAGTGCTGTACGAAGTGATCTCTGAGCCTCCACTAGGTCTCACCGATGTAGAGGAAGCCACATCAGGAGCAACGGATGCAATAGGCCACATTAGCAGATGTGCAGGTAAACATCTGTCTGATGTGGAAGGTATTTTTGGGACCTCGGATGGAGGTGAGGGGGGAGGTGTAGGGGCAGGTGTCGCACTTCCTGCGGTTGCAGGGAAAGGTGCCAGGGGATGTTGGGGGCTAGTGGGGAGTTTGGAGCAGATGAGCGAGTTGCGGAGAGAGTGGTCCCTACGGAAGGCAGTTAGGGGTGGGGAGGGAAATATATCCTTGGTTATAGGGTCAGATCGCAGGTGGCCGAAGTGGCGGAGAATGATACATTGAATTGGAGGTTAGTGGGGTGATATGTGAGGACAATTGGGATTCTGTCTTGGCTTTTGTTGTAGGGAGGCTGTGTGAGGGCAGAGGTGTAGGAGACACAAGAAGTGCATTTGAGAGCATTTTCAGCCACTGAAGGGGGTGGATGTTGTGGCTCTTGAAATATGAGGACTTCTGGGATGTTTAGGAGTGGAATGCCTCATCTTGGGAGCAGATGTGGCACAGGTGGAGGAATTGGGAATAGGAAAGCACATTCTCAAAGCAAGGTGGGTGAGAGGAGGTATATTCTAGGTAGCTGTGAGAGTCAAGGTGGTCACCAGAGATGAAGACAGAGAAGTCCAAGAAGGAGAGAGAGGTATTAGAGATGGTCCAGGTGAACATGAGGTTGGTGTGAAAGATGTTAATAAAGTTGATGAATTGTTCAAGCTCCTTGTGTGTGGATGAGGCAGCACCGATAGGATCATTGATGTCGCAGAGGAAGAGGTGGGATTTAGGGCCAGTGTAACTGCAGAAAAGAGACTGTTCCACATATCCTATACCATTGGGCTGCAGGGTTCCCAGGCGGAATATGAGTTGCTGTTCCTGCAACCTTCGGGTGGCATCATTGTGGCACTGCAGGAGGCCCATGATGGACATGTCATCTAGAGAATGGGAGGGGGAGTGGAAATGGTTTGCGACTGGGAGGTGCAGTTGTTTGTTGCGAACTGAGCGGAGGTGTTCTGCAAAGCGGTCCCCAAGCCTCCGCTTGGTTTCCCCAATGTAGAGGAAGCCGCACCGGGTACAGTGGATGCAGTACACCACATTGGCAGATGTGCAGGTGAACCTCTGCTTAATGTGGAATGTCATTTTGGGGCCTGGGATGGGGGTGAGGGAGGAGGTGTGGGGACAGGTGTAGCATTTCCTGCGGTTGCAGGGGAAGGTGCCGGGTGTGGTGGGGTTGGAGGGCAGTGTGGAGCGAACAAGGCAGTCACGGAGAGAGTGGTCTCTCCGGAAAGCTGACAGGGGAGGGGATGGAAAAATGTCTTGGGTGGTGGGGTCGGATTGTAAATGGCGGAAGTGTCGGAGGATAATGCGTTGTATCCGGAGGTTGGTAGGGTGGTGTGTGAGAACGAGGGGGATCCTCTTGGGGCGGTTGTGGCGGGGGCGGGGTGTGAGGGATGTGTCGCGGGAAATGCGGGAGACGCGGTCAAGGGCGTTCTCGATCACTGTGGGGGGAAAGTTGCGGTCCTTAAAGAACTTGGACATCTGGGATGTGCGGGAGTGGAATGTCTTATCGTGGGAGCAGATGCGGCGGAGGCGGAGGAATTGGGAATAGGGGATGGAATTTTTGCAGGAGGGTGGGTGGGAGGAGGTGTATTCTAGGTAGCTGTGGGAGTCGGTGGGCTTGAAATGGACATCAGTTACAAGCTGGTTGCCTGAGATGGAGACTGAGAGGTCCAGGAAGGTGAGGGATGTGCTGGAGATGGCCCAGGTGAACTGAAGGTTGGGGTGGAAGGTGTTGGTGAAGTGGATGAACTGTTCGAGCTCCTCTGGGGAGCAAGAGGCGGCGCCGATACAGTCATCAATGTACTGGAGGAAGAGGTGGGGTTTGGGGCCTGTGTAGGTGCGGAAGAGGGACTGTTCCACGTAACCTACAAAGAGGCAGGCATAGCTGGGGCCCATGCGGGTGCCCATGGCCACCCCCTTAGTCTGTAGGAAGTGGGAGGAGTCAAAAGAGAAGTTGTTGAGTGTGAGGACGAGTTCAGCTAGGCGGATGAGAGTGTCGGTGGAGGGGGACTGGTCGGGCCTGCGGGATAGGAAGAAGCGGAGGGCCTTGAGGCCATCTCCATGCGGAATGCAGGTGTACAGGGACTGGACGTCCATGGTGAATATGAGGTGTTGGAGGCCAGGGAATTGGAAGTCCTGGAGGAGGTGGAGGGCGTGGGTGGTGTCACGGACGTAGGTGGGGAGTTCCTGGACCATAGGGGAGAAAATGGAGTCCAGATAGGTGGAGATGAGTTCGGTGGGGCAGGAGCAGGCACTGAAAATTAAGTTCACATTTATTCCCATCCGGAAAACACAGCTTTGCAATTCTCCCATTGTTATGACTGCCAATCTCTATAGTTACAAATGTTAGAAATCAGCTCTCGCTTCCACATAATGAGTCTCACATTCTCAATGTAAAACTAAATATTTATGACTGGTAGACAATTCTTCTCTGATGTCTGATGTTAATTACATGTGTCTCCACAGCAACTTCTTTATTTTTCTGTATTTTAATGATTTTTCTATGATCTTTTCCACTCGGCGATTTCCTCCATTGCTCCTATACTTCCTAAATAACCTACTTTACATGGTCTTTCTGTCCCCTTCATCCCCATTTACATTCATGCTTCACTCTAAATGATCTTTTCACAAGTCCTCAAACATGGGGAGCTTCTTCCAATTTGGTCAACTTTTCATTTCATCTTGACACTAATTTAAAAAGCTTGTGACCAAACTATTGCTGATCAATTTACTTCAACTTGTCTTAAACCTCAGTGATATTGTCCCCTTTACCTAAAGATAGCAAGAACTGTAGATGCTGGAGTCAGAGTCAACACAGTGTGGAGTTGGAGGAACACAGCAGGTCAGGCAGTATCAGAGGAGCAGGAAAGTCATTGTTTTGATTT
This sequence comes from Stegostoma tigrinum, assembly GCF_030684315.1. Classification (NCBI taxonomy): domain Eukaryota; kingdom Metazoa; phylum Chordata; class Chondrichthyes; order Orectolobiformes; family Stegostomatidae; genus Stegostoma; species Stegostoma tigrinum. Next base: position 105,392,194 of record NC_081358.1, on the reverse strand, counting down.
GGGGCCCTTCTTCAGAATCCTTTCTGAAGAAGGGTCCCCTCCCAAACCATTGACTTTCCTGCTCCTCTGATGCTGCCTGACCTGCTGTGTTCCTCCAACTCCACACTGTGTTGACTCCTTTTTACCTATATCCTTCAATAAATGTACAAAGGACATCATCAGTATTTTAATAGTAACTAAGTGAACAAGTCTGTCAAGTGGTTATTTCAAGTCTCTTCTTCATTAAATTAATGAAAGAAAAACATCTGTTGGAGTTTTATCCATCCCAGGAATGAAATTAATGTGATGAAAATTATTCATGCTGGACATTATTCAAGGGCTGAGCAGTGCAGCCCATGCTACAACACCGTGTGAAATGCTAGCCATCTGTTATCTTGTGTGTGTCTGTATATTATATACATTGTATATTATAGGTGTTTTCTGTAAACACAAGATAATTACAAAACTTCTGAAACCATAGTTTGGGGAATGAGTTCATGATCTATCTTGGATCCATCCTTTTAAGATATGATGGTCGAATTGCTTGAAAATCAAAAATAACAAAATTATTTTATTTCAGTAATGCCAAATGTACCTCTCCTACAGAAGATTAATTAGCAATTATAAAGGGATAAAATGTAATGTCTTGGCATGCATTGAGGACTAATAGGCAGTAAACAGAAAGTAGGAACAAACAACCATTCTTGCATTGGGAGGCGGTGACTTACAGCTACTTCACAGGTCACATGCACTTGGTCCCCAGCTGTACACAATATATATCAATGATTTGGATGTCAGGACTAATTATAATATTCCAAATTTATAAATGACATAAAACCCAGTGGGAACCTGTGCTGCAAGGAAAAGGCAAAATAGTCTCAAGAGAGACTGGGTTATGAGTGAACAGGAACACAGGAAATGGAATACAATGTGGCAAAATGTGGTGTTATGCGCATAAGCAGGAGGGACAGATGTGTAGAATTTTTCTAAAAAGTAAGTGGTTATAAAATATAAAGGCAAAAAGGGACCACAAAGGCCCATATCCCGTCACCAAGTCACTGTTTATTTGTACGTTCATCATAACTGACACTGATCTAGCCAGCTCTCTGACATTCCTGTTTATCTGTCAGCCAGGGCTCCCTGATTGGAGCTGAAAACCTGGTCCAATCGGAGAACTCACAGTCAATGAGGTGCACATGGCTGACCTTGTTACCATTAGTACACTGGCTGTTCTTGTGAATCAGCTACTGAAGGCAAACTTGCAGGTGTAGCATGCATTAGGAAGTCTAATGTCGAGTTCATCTTTGAAAAGTATGTGAAGTCAGAAGTAGCAAAGATGACTTTTTATTGTATGGAATCTTTGTTAAAGGGCACCTGGAGAATTTTGGTTTCTTTACCTTTGAAATGATATTCTTGCCATATCAAGACTGTAGCTTCGTGAAACTTGTTTGAAGAGATGTTGAGGAAACTGGTCTTGGGTTCCTAAAGTATTGAAGAATGAGAGACAAAACTAATGAGATAGGCAGATAGCTGTAGGTAAGGTGTGTTCTATGCATGGCTGAGGAACCTAGAACAAAGGGACATAATTTCAAAATAATGGGAAAACCACTTTGCACTGAGATGAAGAGAATTTGTTTTACTTGGTAGGTTGTGAGCTTTTGAAATTCTCTACCAGAGAGGGCTGTTCAAGCTCATTCATTGAGTATGTTTAAGGTAGAGTTGGGGTTCTGGTTTGTGATCAGTAATTTGCTGATTTTCAGTTTGTTCGAATCATTCCACAATCCCTGGTTCTGACACAAGACTTATTTAGGGAATGTGAAATGAAGGCGGCAGTAGGCAGGTGTTTCAGGGGCAACAGAATTTTTGCATTCATTAAATACTTGTTTATTAAAATTTACCTTATTAATAATCTTACGAGTATATCACAAGAAATAAAGGCAAATGCAAAGGAGTGAAGCTGATATTATCAATTATACAGAGGACAGCACATAAATACACTCATGAATTAAACAGATTAAATACTATTAGAAGCTCAACAGTAGTTTTAATCACAGATACTTTAATCAGACTTCCTAACCTTGGGGGTTCCCTACACTGTCACCACACACCTTCACCTCTCTGACTTGGGTGCTTTGGGGTCTTGAGAATATAAGCTCACCACTGGGGATAAAACAATATTTTGAAATACTCAGGCCATTCTGCTTGTCGTAGGCAGTGCTTCAATGAAGACTTCAGACAGTATAGGCTTTCAGTCTGGATTGAGCCCACTGATGTGGGGTAGGATGCGTTTTGGATTTATGGAGTGAGTACTTGGTTTTCCATAGTTTGCAGTGGTTTTGTGAGCTAGTTTTCACCTCGGGATGTGAGTGAGGTTTGGTCAGTTGGGTCGATGGTTTTCAGAGGTCGTCAGTTGTCAGGTCTGCTGGCCGTGATCAGTTGCCGTTGATTTTCCTGATACTGAACAGGCCTGTGTTGCTCGGTTTTAGGGAGATAACTGTGCAGATAGTACTCAGGAAAGTAGATGACTTGGATCCCTCATGTGGAGATGGCAGTGGGGGTGGTTCGTGGGGCGGTAGCTCTTTCGGATCCCTCACCTCGGGTAGCTGTGGGGGTAGCTCTCTCAGTTGAGGTTGGGACCTGCAATTGTACTAATAGTGGGTATCTTCAGGTCAAACTAAATCTGTGCTAGCCATTGCAGTACTGCTGTTCCTTTTCTGAGGTAATTATGTGTGTATTCCTGAGAAGAAATACATACATAAAAATCAGATGGCTAAAATTCAGTGAAAATGTATTTTGATCAAATGGAATGTCCAGTGGCTCTGTGCATAAATATCGATTCATTGGAATATCTGGTATTTGCAAAGGCCCCATTCCATCTGGGCTGTATGGGGTTTAGGTCTGGTAGATTGTTTCCTTCGAGCGAATGTGTGAATGGATTTTCAGGTTGAACAATGGTTCCAAGCAACTATTTCTGTCTCTGCCTTCCTTTTTCAACTTTTAAAAGTTATTTGCAAAGTGCAGGATTTTGGTCCAGTATTTCAGGATATAGGGATTTTCACTCAATGTTAGTAGCGATTCGCCAAATTTCTTTGGACCTCACTTTATGGGCTTGAATATGCTTATTGCAACAGGAATTGCTGAAAGGAATTCATGTAGCTCCTGTAGTCTGCCAAAGAAGTTCACAGCAAATGAAATAGAGTTGTAATAGGAGAGGTATCACAGTCAATAAGGGAAAGAGACGCTGATTAGCCATGACTATATTGAATGGTGGAGTAGATGAAGAGCTGAATGGCTTTGTCCTAGTCTGATGTTCCTAAATTCCTTCCTATGTTCAGAGGCAATCTGCTGTGAAACATGTTGAAACAGGCCATGTCTCAGAATCTGGTCACACAAGCCTGTGAAATCAGCAGGCTTCTAGCTTCTGGTCATCATTCACGGCTGTCTGTGGCTCATTGCTGACAGCATGATTGTGTGTTCAAGATCACACCAGTGATTTGAATGTAAAGTTGAAGCTAACACTACAGTGACGAAGAAATCCAAAACAATAGGAGATACTATATTGAAGATAAGCTGCTAAACTGTAAGGCTATGAGATATAGGAACGGAATTAAGTGAATAATTGAGTCTGTTTTGCTATTAGTTCATAGCCAATACATTTGTCAACCCCATTCTCTTGCCTTGTTCCCATAATCCCTTACCAATCAAGAGTATCTACCTATCGGCTTTTGTGCTCCTGGGATGCTGCTTGGCTTGCTGTGTTCATCCAGCTCCACACTTTGTTATCTTGGATTCACCAGCATCTGCAGTTCCCATTATCAAAGGATGAGAGGTGACTTGATAGAGGTGTACAAAGCGATCAGAGGTTTGGATGGGGTGGGCAGCCGGAGACCTTTTCCTGGGATGGAGGTGGCTGTTACGGGGGGGCATGGTTTTGGGGTGAGTGGTGGTGGATGTAGGGGAGACGTCAGTGGCGGGTTCTTTACTCAGAGAGTGGTCGGGGTGTGAAATGCATTGCCGGAGAGGGCGCTGGTGGTTCAATGTTCTGTGATCCTCTGCTTGCTAATTAGAACCATGGTGAACCCAACCTGGTGGTGATTTCACAACCCCCACAATTTTCATGGAATCTGTCTGGCTTTGAAAGATGTGTAGACAAACTTAGTTCAATCTAGTTGGGAAAGCTGTTCTGGAATTGGCAACAATTTTAAAGGTGTTGTCAACTTCATATGTCATGACAAAATGCACTCTGATCATTTAAAGATGTTATTCATAGGAATGCTGACAGTGCAGAAACAGGCCCTTCAGCCCTACAAGTTCACCGTGACCCTTGGAGCATCTCACTTAGACTAATTCAATAATTGTTGATAAGCCTTGTTTAGAAAATATCCATAAGCATTGTATTGATCGGCATTGTGAAAACAGCAAGCATATCAAGTGTATCATCAAGTGGGATAAAGTGCTCTTTTGAATTATGTATATTGTGAAATTGATTTTAATGTGATTTGGCATCATGCTTTGATCTTTATATTGATTGATAGTACAGCCATCAGTTGAGCCTTTTAAATATTTAAACAAATGGCTGAGTTTGTTAAAACAGATCAGTCATCTGTTCAATGTTGCATTTGGAAGCAATGTAACATTTGGCGAGTTGTTCCACATCTTCAAAAATTTTAATGCATTTGACGTTGTCAGTTTTGCTGACATAGTTTTGCAGTGAAATGCATTGCCGGAGAGGGCGCTGGTGTTGGCCTCCTTAGGGGCATTTGAATAGCTACTAGATAGGCATATGGATGAGAGTATAAGGTAGGGGTGGAAGTTAGATAGACCTTTGGTTTAGCATAAAAGTTCAGCACAACATCATGGGCCAAAGGACCTGTACAGTACTGTTCAAAAATGAATGTTGGTTGAATAGGCATAAAGGGGATATGAGGTTTTGGGGGCATAGAGGGGGAAGGAAAGGATGTATGAAACTTATAGAAGTCCCTGTGTACAGTTCTGGTCACAGCATTATAAGAAGGATGTGGAAGCTTTGGAAAGGGTGCAGAGGAGATTTACTAGGATGTTGCCTGGTATGGAGGGAAGGTCTTACGAGGAAAGAGTGAGGGACTTGAGGCTGTTTTCATTAGAGAGAAGATGATTGAGAGGTGACTTAATTGAAACATGTAAAATAATCAGAGGGTTAGATAGGGTGGATAGGGAGAGCCTTTTTCCTAGGATGGAGACGGCGAGCATGAGGGGGCATAGCTTTAAATTGAGGGGTGAAAGATATAGGACAGATGTCAGAGGTAGTTTCTTTACTCAGAGAGTAGTAAGGGAATGGAATGCTTTGCCTGCAATGGTAGTAGATTCGCCAACTTTAGGTACATTTAAATCGTCATTGGACAAGCATATGGACGTACATGGAATAGTGTAGGTTAGATGGGCTCGAGATCGGTATGACAGGTCGGCACAACATTGAGGGCTGAAGGGCCTGTACTGTGCTGTAATGTTCTATGATCTATGATCTATGATCTCTGTCTCAAATACACACAACAACTTGGCTTCCATAGCTTTCTATGGTACTGAGTTCCATACGTTCACCTATACCTGGCTGAAGAAATTCCTTCTCATCTCAGTTCAAAACTGAACTTCCTTCAGAAATAAACCTGAAGTTCCATGGCACTATTTTGAAGAAGATCAGATTATCTGGCGATTATCTTCATGCTGTGAATAGAATCTTGCAGAGTGTAAATTGACTGTGATACTTCTCCTATTACAACTCTGTTTCATTTGCTGTGAACTTCTTTGGCAGACTAGAGGTGTTATATGAATTCCTTTCAGCAATTCCTGTTGCAACAAGCATTTTCAAGCCCATAAAGTGAAGATTGGTCTCAGGTGACTATTAGAGTTCATGTGCTATTAGCTGTAAGGTGAGTAATAATTTTTTACAAGCGAGCAAGAAAGAAGGCTGAAGGGAGGAAAAAATATTCAAAAATACTGATTTAAGAAAAACATGAGTATGACATTATCAGTGTACTGTCATGTATTTTTGGGTGAAAGAGAAACTAATTTTACTTTAAATGTGGACTATATAGAAAGAAACCAGCACATTAATCATTGAGTTCATTAAAGAGAGTCAACCTAATATTCATCATCTAAATGTGTTTGTATTGTTTGTTATTTGAAAAAAGTGCATTTAGGAATTTAATGAGCCACTGCACAGCATGGTAGGACACACACAGTGGATATGTGGAGAGAAAATCACAATACAATGGATTAATTGTGAAAGGGTACCTGAAGGGGGTATTCACTTATTCTCTGCACGTTAATTTAGATTTCAGTACCAATAATATTTTGTTTAAGAAGAAATGCATACATAAAAATCAGAATACCACCAATGTTGCAGTAAGAAGTGCTTTGCTTTTAACTGGCCATAAATCAGTATCCATTATTCCCGTAGCTCAGTAAATTCCTAATTTAGAACATAGAACAGTAGAACATAGAACATAGAACAGTACAGCACAGAACAGGCCCTTCAGCCCACAATGTTGTGCCGACCATTGATCCTCATGGATGCACCCTCAAATTTCTGTGACCATATACATGTCCAGCAGTCTCTTAAATGACCCCAATGACCTTGCTTCCACAACTGCTGCTGGCAACGCATTCCATGCTCTCACAACTCTCTGCGTACTTACAATCGTGCTCCTACATTTTCACACCCCTTGTCCAATTTTAATATTCAGCATGCCCTAGATGGCTGCTGTTTCATGATCTGTGTTGATGCCTGGGCCTTATTTGTGCATGTCAAACTGCTGCTCTGATGGCAGTTGCTGGTTTGGGCACATTGGCTATTCATCAACAGTTATTAAAGAGGTGATTGCATAGGCTAAATATGGAGAGTACATAGGTAATATGTCATACGGGTGGAGATTGTGTTTGGTTGCCTGGTGGTGGGTGGGTGTAGCAGGCAAAGGTACTCCAGCATGTGTGGATAAGTTTTGAAAATGATACAGGCTGTAGAGGAGGAGAATGACAAAGAGGCCATGACACAGGCAGTGTGTGGTTTCAATCACTAAATTGAAGGTGTCAATATGCTACATTGTGTACATTTGAATTATTTGATGATTTATTATGCTACTGTCATTCACTGTTAAAACTCATGCATGTAACTTTAAGGAATTAAGAAACTTTAAGAAACCACTTTAAGAAATGATATGGCAAATGTTCTGCTTCACCAATCTCAGAACACGCAAAGGGTACATGTTACTAGATTGCAAACTTGCATTCTTTAATCTGAGATAACAAAGTGTGGAGCTGGATGAACACAGCAGGCCAAGCAGCATCTCAGGAGCACAAAAGCTGGTGTTTCGGGCCTTGACCCTTCATCAGAGAGGGTCTCTGCTCTCTGATGAAGGGTCTAGGCCCGAAACGTCAGCTTTTGTGCTCCTGAGATGCTGCTTGGCCTGCTGTGTTCATCCAGCTCCACACTTTGTTATCTTGGATTCTCCAGCATCTGCAGTTCCCATTATCTCTGATACATTCTTTAATTTGACATCTTTTATTTATTGGAAATCCCATGCCACTTCTTAAGTCAAGCTGCAGGATTGTGGAATGAATTTATCTGAGGAAGCACTCAAGAAAAGAGAGAAGAAACAGAAAATGTGAAAACAAAGTTACTGGATAGACTTTTTACCTTTCTGTCAAAAGATGTTATGAGTCACTGGGTTTGCACATTTGAAATCCAGCCCTGTTGTTCCCGGAGTTGTCATAAAAGTTAAAGATTTCCATTATTTCACAAAATTTGCCATTTTACATGACTTGGAGAACCAGATTGATAGAAAGCAAAAACCAGGCTACTTTCATTGAAGAATTATAGAAACCCTACAGTACAGAAAGAGGCCATTTGGACTTTCAATTCTGTCCTGACCCTCCGAAGAGCATCCCTCCTTATCCCCAAAACTCACTTTTACCATGGTTAATTCATTTAGCCTGCACATCCCCGGACACTGCCATGCCCAATCCAGCTCACTTGCAAATCTTTGGTCTGTGAGAGGAAACTCACACAAACATAGTCAGAACGTGCAAATTCCACACTGCCACCCAAGGCTAGGATTGAGCCTGGGTCTCTGGTGTTGCGAGGCAGCAGTGGTAACCACTGAGCAACTGTCCAAAAATAAATCATTACTTATTTTGAGTAATTTGACTCCAGCTACACGTAAGGTTATAATACTATGAATTAACTCTCTAATCCTCTCATAAACTCTCCCTTACAGACACACAGATAAAACATAGATAGTTAAATAGGTAAAATGAGAAATTTCTAGAGAAACAGAAAGAAACAGATTTAATGTTTTGAGTCCCAGTAACCCCCCTTCAGAAGAACAATACCTTATACCACATACTAGATATACTGCAATAACTCAGCAAAGCTCCTTTTGACAGTTCCTTCCAAACTAATGACCCAATGCACTTTTGTGGGCCAGGGAAGTAGATGCACAGGAGAATGTACAAATTCCCCTCCAAGCCACATGCCATCTGGTTTTGAACTAAGTTGCCACTCCTTCATTGTCACTGGATTGAAATTGTGGGACTCTCTTAATAGCATTACACCACATGGACAGCTGTGACTCAAAGAAGTGACTCAAGGGCAATTAGTGAAGGGCAACAAATGCTAATACTGTCAGTATTGCCCACATCTTATGAAAATAAAGAAATATTGCATGGGTAGAGAAATTATTATAATCATTAGTCTTCCAGATTGGCTGTCTTCCTTCATGTAGAAATAAAAAGAAAGGACTATAAAAAGTTAGCTTAAAATTATTTTTTAAAAGTTGCCAGTGTTTGTCTTCTTTGACCTTGTAAATATCTAATAATGCCACTGTTGTTTGTGCTTGGTAAACCTTATTGACCTGTTTCTGTTCATTATCAAGTTGAATATTCCCAGAGAAATAGCAGCTTGAGAGCTGACTACCAGTTCTAAACAAAATTATGACATTGATATTTTATTAAGGATATCAACAGCCTTCCAGGCAACATTTGCTCTGTAAAGTGCCTGTTATATCACAAAGAGAAAAAAAAGTGTAACTTATTAAAACTGTTGGAGAAGGAAAATACTTCTAAGGCATGTAACAGATGTGTTCTGCTCTAAAACTAAGCTGACGATTCTTTCGACTGTTATTTTGTATAATGGAGGATTGCTGAGGGCTAAAGTTTTATTGTTAGGATGCATTAATGAACTTTCTGATCTTCTGGTGACTCATGAGTAAGTATCCTTAAAATTTCATTTTTGGGGCAGACACCCAGTAAATATTTTACTTGAGGAACACTGCAGAAAGCTTTGCAATGTATTGCACCAGATTTGCAATGATAAATTGAAGCTTCTAGCTTTTGTAGTTTCAGAAAGATCCATATTAACTCACTGTTAATGGATGACCTTTTAGTTTTTGTCATTATGTAGGCAAGATAGGAACTCATTTGTCCACAGACAGCAAAGCAGATTGAAAGACAGTTCATCAAGTGTCAAACAATGATCTTCTTCAAAAGGAGAGAATGGAATCATTGCTCTTGACATTCAACTACATTACCACTGCTTAATCTCTTTCCCCCCCCACCAATATCAACACCCTGAGAGTTTACATTCACCAGAAATTACACTGGACCAGCCATGTAGGTGTTGTGATTACAAGATCTGTTCAAAGGGTAAGAATTCTACAGCAAATAACTCATCTCTCGAATATTCAATGCAGCCATCATTTACAAGGTATAAGTGAAGAGTGTGGTGGAATACTCTTCACTTGCCTGGACTGGTGCTGATCCAACACACCAGAGGCTTGGCTCTATCCAGGACAAAACATCTCACATGATTGGTAAACCATTCACCACCTTCAGTGTTCACTCTTTTCACTGTCAATGCATCTCAACAGCAGTTTTTTGCATCTACAAGATGCATAGTAGTAACTCATCCATTTTGCAACGTATTGAAAGCTGCTTCTCGTATACCAACATTGACCTCTACCATCAAGAAGAGCAAAGCCTGGGAAAACCACCACCTGCAAATTCCCTTCAAAGTCACACCTAACTTGGAAGTATATCATCACCCCTTTACTTTTATTGTGTACAAATCCTGCAGTTCCTTTCCTGTCAGCATCGTGAGTGTGTGTTCCTTCATCAAAGGACAGTAGCAGTTCAAGAAGGGAGCTCAACACATCGTTCTCCAGGACAATTGGGGAATGGCAATAAATGTTGCCTTGGCCAACAAAGCTTACATCCATGAACCAATATAAAACAAAATGTCCAATTTCACACTGGAGGTAACACTGGAGCTGAATATCATGGCTCTTCTTGGCATTGCTTGTTTTCTTGGCATGTTTTTGTTGTGATGTTTCTGTTGTGGTTTCTTAATCAGAACATGCTGTTTAAAGTACTGTGTAGCCACATTTCAACACCATTTGATCAAAAATTTTCCACGTTGTATCTGTCACTGTGGTTTCATTCACTGATGCATTGTACTGGTGGAGAACTTGTTTAGCTTCAAGTCTATTAATACTCTTTAGTCAGTTTTCACTTCATCTTTAGTTAATTCAACACTGTTTATTGACTAAACATGTTTTCACTTTTACAAAAACAAAGTACAGTGGATGCAAAAAAATCCATATTGAATATTGCATGTCCGCATTCAATATTATCAGGTTATTGATCTGTGGATTAGGTTATTTTGCTCAATGTAATAAAAGATTTTTATTTCTCTTTCATATTCATTTTAAACTTTTTGTCAGTCTAGTTTTGACCATTCTGTTTATCTTCTTTCATTCGTATTAAATGTTCAGCAATTGAGCTTTAAACATGTTTAATTTGTCTTTCACTGCTGTTGTTGAATGACCACCAGTAATCTAGCTCTCAGATCGTATTAAATTCTATTATTTTTGGTTACAGTCCACAAAAATGGTACAACTCCATTCCCTAGATCCATTGCTAATTTTATTTGGAGTTTCCTTGATTGGTGTTGGGATAGAAATGTGATACCTTACAAGTGTCCTGGCTTTAAACAGTTGAATAAAAACACAGTAGAAGCCAAACTGTGTGCATCAAAACTTGGAACAAATGGTCTACATTTTAACCTGTCCATCTAATGCTGATTAGGTGTCTCCCTCTGTGTGCTTTAGATGTCTTGACCATTCAAAGATACCCCACACAAAAACCTCCTGACAGGAATGTTATTAGGCTTCCTGAAGGTTAAAATCCCCAAAATGTGTCGTGTAGCAACTGCGCACTACATTTGCTAACATTGATTATGCGAAAAGCGTTTGGGGTTATCAGTCCATATTTGATAAATTTAAATTTCTTGTTTCTAATACAGCTACTCACCACATTATTCTCCTTCTAATACTAAAATTGTGCACTAATTAGAAGACGCAGCACAGTGATTTCTCAACACTCCTTCAACAGACCCTCCCAAAACTGCAAATCCCACTACCCAAAATGACAAGGGCAGTGGAGACATGGAACACCACCATTTGTAAATTCCCCTCCAAGCCAGTCGCAATCCTGACTTAGAAATGTATTGGCAATCCTTCACTGTAGACTGTGTCAAAATCTACCAATCCCTTCTTGAAGACATTGTTAGTGTTATGCTGTTACACCTAAGGACTGTCGTAATTCAGGAAGACAGCTTACATCAACTTCTCCAAGTAATTGGGGATAGGCAATAAATAGTCTTGTATCTATTTAAGAAGATAAACAAAATAGCCCAAAATAGACTTCCAAAAAGTGTAAATTGAGTACGAAAGAGAACAACAATCCTGTTATTACATTATAGATTGATCAAACTAACCTAATCCACAGGTCAATAGCCTGACAACATTTAATGCTGACATGCAATATTTGACATAGATTTTTTGCATCCACTGTATTTTGATTTTGTAACTACTCTGAGCTGGGAGGCCTGGGTTCGAGGCCCACCGATTCCAGTACTATGTAATAGCATCACTGAACAGGTTGGTTAAAAATTGGGTCTCTAGCCATAATAATACATTCTTCCTCTGCTCCATTGGTTAAGGAGATACTATTGGTTACTTTGGGACTCTGTTGCCAATTATCCTATTTCACTTATGTGCTATCATCAGCTTGCTTTATGGTAAATGTTGTGGTCATGTCCACTGAAACCATCTGAGGTGTCTTGTGTACATATAGTAGAACAACAACAGTAAAACTGGCTAGCTCCTTCCAGGATTAATCTTTTATATTCTGATGGGCAGAAATTATCTTGCGATATATATGAGAGATTCCATGATATTATTTAAAACAAATGCAGGATGTTTCTGGATAGTAAGAACTGCCGGTGCTGGTGTCTGAGATAACACAGTGCAGAGCTGAAGGAACACAGTGGGCCAGGCAGCTTCAGAGGATCAGGAAAACTGACGTTTCGGGTTGGGACTCTTCTTCAGAAAATTCACTGTGTTAAGGGTGTTTCTGGGATATTTGGTCAACATTTAACCAATAGCTGGCAATATTAAGTAGATTATAAGGTCATTTGTTTCATTGTTACACATTATACTACAGGTAGTTCTCCTATAATGCAATAGTTGCATTCTTGTGTGAGCTCGCACTGTAGAAAATTGAGCTATGGAAAATCGCCATAGAAAATTACATTATAGGGAAACACAATAGAAAATTGCTGTACCTGTACAGCAGGAAGTTCGCTTTATATTAACAGCATTTGCTATTCATCAATGGCATTACAGCCAATTTGTGTTAGCAAACCAAACATTATAGCAGAACTACCGGTATATTCACTGCACCACAAATTATTTCATTGCCTGTCCAGTGGTTTGGGCCACCATCACATGAGTATTGCTAATGGTCACCTCATCTTTGAATACATTTTTCGTCTGTCTTTCCAGCAAAACAGCACAATTGTATAATCCGATATTTAACCTAGGTACTGGCCCACGTTAAAGATACTGTAAAGTATTGTTGCAGCTTCAGCATCAAGGTTCCTTCTTAGTTCAGTCATTATTGCCTGGAGGAAGTTCAATTTGAGTTCAGAACTGTTTTCGTTAGTTCACATCAGGGCTCCATTTGACTAATCCGGATGAGACTTGCACATTTATTCACCAATAGATTATTCAGAGATTATTTTACTTGTTTTCCTTTCGCTGATCCAATAATGTTAACTTATTTCATTATTGAACTTATTAATTTGCTTTGCTGTGAAACCATAGTGTGTTACTCAAAGGCAATGCCTAATCTCACGGATTCTCTCTACAGGCCTTGACTACTGTCGTACACGTAGAAAACTTTAAATCAAGAGTATCGTGAGAAAAGAAAATGAAGTAAATATTGTTCTTAAGAAGGCGTAGGGATACTTTTTGAGCCAAGACATAGCAGGAGAATTGTGCTCATTAACACAGTCCAGATCAGAGTTAGCTTATTGCTCAGAGTTCTGGTTGCCACATTGAAGAAAACATATCATTACACTAGACAGCCTACGAAGATGATTTACAAGGACTTTGCCAAAACTCGAATGCTTCAGCTATTTGGATTTAGATAGGCTTGGAGTGTTCTCTTTGGATCAGATGAGGCACAGGGGAGGCTTAACTGAAGCACCGAGATAAAGTGAAAAGGAAAGAAATTTTTCCTTGGAGAGGTCAGTAACATGAGGAATAGACTTATAGTAATTAGTAAAACAATTACAGTGAAGTGAGGAGAATACTTTCAGCGAGAGGATGGTAGGTGTAGGAAACCCACTGCCTTCAAAGTTGCCAGAACTAGATTGTATTTAAAAGATACTTGGATGTACACTTGGAATGCTATTACCTCCATTCAAGATGTAGAAAGTGGAATTAGGCTGGATCATGATCACAGAAGCCATGCTGGGCCAAATGACGCCCATCTAAGCCATAAATTTTCAATGTTTGTCCATTCTAAGATCTTTAGTTTCCGGACAGCTACCACTTATTACAAAGCTAGATATTGCAATGACTATGACACCTAACTAGCAATCCAGAGATTATGAAATCATGACAATTGTTAATTTGTGAAAATAGATGTACTGAATAATTTAAGGGCTAACAATAGGGCATAAATGATCAGACAAGTTACAAAAACCTACAATTAACCGTGACTGGTGGAGCTGTTGCCTCGGAGTCAGAAGATGTAAGTATTATGCCACAGCCTTGCATACAAAGTCTACGATTTGGGGGTGTACTGCCTGGAGTCACAATACAGTGGGAACCTGTTATGAAAATGTTCATCCTTTTCTAATGTTAAGTAGTTAAAATAAATGTAATATTCACAGACAGTATAATTAAGAATGTGCACGAGATTGTTCGAACTCCACAAGATTATAGGAAAAGATGCAATTGACTTGAAAAACCTAAACATCTTGTAAGTTTACATTTCACCTTCCATTAAACCTGACCATGTAGTTAAATTAGTTGCCTGTATTTAATGTATCCAGAATGTCAAAAACAGCCGGATAAACAAACAAAACAGCACCAGTGGAATGGCTTACAGTTGCATTTCAGTAGATTCTCCAAGTCACTGAGAAAATGGATCTGTAGCTGTCTGTTTCCATTTCTACTGTACTTGTCAAAATGAGCAAAATAACCATTTTAGCAGCTGAGTTGTCTCTTTCCCAGTTCATTCCATCTATTGTCTGATATTGAGCTATTTTCAGGGCGTAAGAGCCTTCCTTTTTTATTTAGCAGTTGATTACCAGCAGTCTCTGCTGTCCCTCTGAATCAGTGGAGGAACATTTTGCTTGTGAAAGACATAGATTTAAAAAGTCCCTCTGTAATACAAATAATAAATACAAACACGTTGACAACTGTCTCTGCTCAGTGAACAGAATGTATCAGGACTAAAAATATCCAGTAAATGATTCTGCCACTCATCTTCGTCAAGTGACAACACCACGTAAATGAATTTCTGCTAGTTTAAATCATCCTTGCTTATGCATGCATCAGAAGTGCTTCACAATCAGTGAATAACAAAAGGCATAAGCTGATTTACCCATTCCGTCAAAGTAGCGATAAAACCTGTATAGATTGTGTCTTGTTTGCAGGACAGACGGCTAATTTGCATAGACAATCGTGCACAAACATGAGAAAGGGAGAATTTGAAATAAGTATGCTTGCCATCCACAGAGAACCTGACCATGAAGTAGGTCTTGATGTGATTATATCTTCGTGACAGCTTCGGTTTTATTTATTTTTCCTCCCCTTTCCGGCTTTGATGTGTGTGCATTCACCCTATCACACATTCATCTGCACTCTTCACGTTTCCTCATTATTCACATGAGAATTGGTGTCTGTTTGCAGTCCCTGCTTAAATGAATAGATTATTTGGTATGAGCTACATCTTTTCTGGCAGTCATATGCTTTTGATTAACCACACATAATGCAATGACAGCCTGTGGGTTAAAGCAATTTCATACCAATCACTATCCATTATCCAAATCGCTATGACCCATTGCAAGATCTGACACATCTGAGGGCCCCACAAAGAGCACTCAGCCCTTCACTCATGGACCTGGACGCAAATCGTTGACAGCCCATGAAAGCTGGTCTGAAATTATTAGCATAGTAATGGGGAACTGAGTGAATTACAGCTAAAGTGGAGTTAGGGGGCCATCTCGTCTCTAATCATGACAGTAAGTAAATGATTTGCAATGTTTAGGCCAGGAAGTGGAAATTTTCACATTTGCTTTTGAAACGATTAGAAGCTAATTGAAAATCTTTTACATCTTTATCAAGTTTGCCTTAAAACAAATATTACTTCTCAATCACATAGCAAGACTTCCCTTCCTTCTGCTTTAAATGAATAATTTTACCATAAGTTGTGGGGGTGGGAATACCTGTTGGTGGATGATGGTTATTCAGTAAGAGGTCCCACTGAATTTCACATAGTGATTAGTTGCAAATGGCAAAGTTTGTTAAATAGTTGTCATTTTATCAATTTTCTGCTTTTACTACTTCATATATTTTAGTAAGTGAGGTTAAATGAGTAGGTACTAAACTATAAGATTCAGCTTCAGATCATCTGAGCCTAAGCATTCTTGTTTATGGTATACTTATGAATAAATGCTTTATTTCTTCACAATGCATGATTTAACTCATTCATTTGAAACAGAGTGCTATTTTTTAGGATGAGTTTTTTTTAAAGTTCAACTATTTTCTAAAACAATTTGATCAAAAGAAGGACCAAAATTGGTTATCCCCCATTTCCAGAAATAACAGTATTAAATTCGGGCCCAGCAAAATAGCACTGCATTCCAGCTAGTGGGTACCTCTTGATGGCTGGCTGTATTTTTTGAAGAAAATTTGCAATGTTTGTAAGACGCCTATTTCTGAGTGCCTCTGAAGGAATTACCTGCAAGAGGACACACACCATCTAAACAACAGGGAAGAGAGGGGGCTCATAGATTTTCTCATGCAGCATAAAGATCCTATCAGTTTATAATACGTTAAAATATACCATAGGGATTTTGTGTGAGATCAGATGCAGTTCCTTTAGGTTAGTCATTTTCACCTTTTATACACTAAGGTTGATGCTGCCACCTGTTCTACCTCTTCTCTTTTCAAGGAAAATAAAATTACTGTCTATTTTTGATAATCACGCTCAGAAAGCAGTGTCAATCATTTGCAACCTATCTGCCATTTAAAATTCACTCTTCGCAGAGAGCACACTGTGGCTGTTGTGTGTACCATACCCATTCTGAATTTCCAACCTCTAAAAGAATGCCATAATGTTCAGCATTGGTGCATCAAATGTTTGTAATCTGGATCAAAGATTTGAACAAAGGAAAGGAATTTCTTTGCCATTGGCATCAAGACAAATTTTCAAGAGGAGGAAGAGAGTTTGCAAGGGGATAGAAATAAATTAAATGAGTGGGCAAAGATTTGGAAGATGCAGTACTGTGTAGAACAATGTCAACCTCTAGCTGAATGGCAGAGCTGACTTGAGAGCGATTTAGCCTCTATCTGCTCCTAATTGTTGAGGGGATGAGTGGTCAACTCATGCTCTTAATCAATATGTAGCGTTTTTTTGCCCCAAACCTGTGACTTCTACCACCTAGAAGGACAGGACAGGGATGGATGGGAACACAAAGACTGTATTTGACTGCCACATTTTAAGGGCAATGATGGCTCAATCTGCCTGTGATTCCCACATAAATAACTATTGAAAGAAAATGTGACTATCTGATTGAGGGATTTTACTTCATAATCTTTTCACAGGGGAGGTAATGGCCATGTGGTATTATCACTAAACTATTAATCAATCATTATTAATTATATTAATGTTCTGGGGACTTGGATTTCAATCCTGACATGTGAGTTAATGGAATTTGAATTCAATAAAATGATTTGAAGTTAGAGTCTAATGATGATCGTGAAACCATTGTTGAATGCCAGGGGGAAAAAATTTGGCTGACTAATGTTGTTTAGAGAAGGAAATTGCTTTCCTTTCTGAGTCTGGTATACATATGACTCCAGACCTACAATATGTGGTTGACTTGGAACAGCTGTCCAGGTAATTAGGGATGGACAATAAATGCTGGACTGACAACTTATGGGCATATACTGTGAATGAATGAAAAAGTTGATACGGAAGAATACGAGTCAACTTGAGAAGGTAAAATAATCAAATTAATTGTGAAAAAAAATAATACCACCAAACCTATAAAGGTTTCTATGTAAAACCCAACCTTCCTTTCGCATGACATTCTCTGCCACTATGCTAAGCGGTCTTTTAAAATAAATATTTGTATAATTATCTTGTTAGAAAATGAAACATTCAGCCACAAGCCTTCTACCATTCTAATTTTTTCAAATGCTATCAGCCTATTTATCTATTTTTTGCTCCTTTATGTACTTACTTCTCTTTAAATATTTCTGTTCTCATTTTGCCTATGATATTAAGTTCCTCATTCTAATATTTCTGTCCTGACACTTGAATTCTTCATTGAATTTATGAGTGACTATTGTGTATTCATGATGTCTGATTTTAATGGAAGCAACTTCTACCCTCTTAAGTCTATCATTGTTCCCGAAGAGTTCGGTGTGGTCAGCTTCTATTTTTAAGAGAATGAAGCCAACCTGATTCGAATCTTTATTCATCAGTATTATCTCTTAGTTCTTGTATCTCCAAAGAATTTTTAACAAATAGTCGTCAATCCACTAACTTATTACCAGTTAATACTTCCTTGATACAATATTTTCTTCCTTTGTTCTAATTGATGGTAAATCAAAGAAACAGTACCTCTTCTAGATTAATATAGAATATAGAATCCCTACAATGTGGAAACAGGCCCTTCAGCCCAACAAGCCCACACTGAACCTCAGAACATCCCACTTAGACCCATCCCCCTAATCCAAACCTCACTGAACACTATGGGCAATTTAGCAAGGCCAATCCACCTCCACTGCACATCTCTGGACTGTGGGAGGAAACTGGAGCACCCAGAGGAAACCCACACAGACACAGTGAGAATGTGCAAACTTCACACAGACAGTCACCCAAGACTGGAATTGAGCCTGTGTCCCTGGCACTGTCAGGCAGCAGTGCTAACCATTGTGCGACCGTGCCACCTGAATTAAAGAAAGTCTTTGACTCACTAGATTTCAGGGAGTTCAAGTGAAGCCATCCAGTAGAGTTGACTTAAAGGAAATATATCACAATACATGGACAACCATGCACGCCAAGCAGAAGTGTAAAATATTTTAGTTATAGTTTTGAGAAAGAAGTGCTTGAATGAGGAAACATCAATTTTAACTTCATTAAGGAAGGTGGAGCAGCCTGTCAAAAGTAGATGATAAAAAGCTCCAAGGTCATATCTCTTCTTGATAACTTGAACAAATTCATTTGGAAATGGCAGCAGATGGATCTGGACTTGTCTTGGTCCTGAAACGTCCTGGATCAGAACTGGCATGATATTTCTATGTCAGTATTTGTCACATCCAGACTTCTTACTGTTATCTAAAATGCACAATTCAATTCACATCTGAATTAAAAGGAAAAACAACAAGTAAAAAAGATAAGGAAAAGGAAGAAAGGCAGTTAATCATGGAACAACCACTTTAAATTTAAGAGCTGAAACTATCTTAAATCTAGGCTTTCAAATCTTTTGAACATTTTTAAATGCTGGGCAGGTTTTTTTTAACACACTGGCTTGAGCTAATGTTCTCTTTCTAGCAGGTTTTGTAGATATGTTCTCCTTTTAAAATAAATAATCAACAAAATACTGGATATATATGCAGGCGATCAAATACATATTCAAATGCATCAATGATCCACATCAAAATAAGTCAAGAATTTCTTGTTTACCAGAGATTATGAAATGATTTTTTAATATGTCACATTACTCATTGGCATCACACCAGCAGTTATTTTTCAATAAGTACATTTTCTTCATTGAAGGCCGCAGAAAATATTTTAATGTTTTAGTCAAGGGTATTTCTTCAGGAATTTTTGGGCTTTTGTTTCCGTCACCTGTCTCAAGTTTGCACTGGAAAAAGTGCATTATAATGTATTATGCAATTCAAATGTAGTTCTTTCAAGTACTTGATGGAAAAAAAAATTAATGTGGATGGAGAAGTTGAGTCAATTAATACTTCCAACAACTCAGTTTATTGCAATATATACAGGTCGAATACTGTCAAAAATCACTTTACTTTGCATAACCTTACCACTCCAAACTGGCATTTCCATTTCTCAACAGTCATTCTAATTACTGGGAGTGTGATAAAGCACAGAATGTTCTATTACGAAGCATTTACTGCTGTGAACTCAGGTCTTGGCAAGGGGGATAAGCTTATACAAAGTAATGTTATGTAGAATCCAAACAGCTGCAAGGGAAAGGAGACAATGATTCATACTACAAATGATGCAAAGTAAAAGGACCAGTATGTTATTGAAAGAAAATCAAATGCCTTCTATTTAAAAAGGTTATAGATAAACTTGTGCACAGATGCAGCAGGGACCAATTGCTTCCCATGATTCATTGTTCTGTACCTAGACAGCAGTGCTATCTCATCTGGGACAAATGGGGATCTGTGACCCGTAAACTCTATCAGCCCAGATCAGGCCAGGAAATTCAATGTCTCCTTGCACTTATTGTATTTGCTTATTTATTTACTTAATTATGTTTTTTTAAAACTATTCATTTGTGGCATGTAGGCATTGGTGGCTGACCAGCATTTATTGCCTGTCCCTAGTTGCCCTTTAGAAGGTAGTGGTGAGCTGCTTTCTTGAATTACTGCAGTTCACCTGCTGTGAGTTAACAAGTAATTCCATTAGGGAGAGAGTTCCTGGATTTTGGCCCAAGATAATTGCTCAAAGTTTCTCATTTCACAAAAAAAATCTTCTCTTTCAGAAGAGATGGAGAGCAAGATGCAATGGCTTTTTCTCTGAGTGTCAATACAAAACAAATTGTTCAGGATTGTCCCATTCTACTTCCCTGAAGATTTATGCTCTGTTCACGTCATTCATGGATAAATCTAATCAGTCCATCAAGATTTGTCATTATCAGTAGTGTGAGTGACAAATGGTTGCAAAAGAGCATGATTTTGGATTATTTTCTCTGATTTTTCTCAACACACCCAAATCCTTTCTTGACTTTAGGGATAGCAACAAAGAATGAGATATATTCCATTGGACTTCCACCCTATTTGTTTCATTTTTGAAACTTCCTGCTTAACAGCCAATAGAAAAAGTTCACCTGGCCTGCTGTGTTCATCCAGCTCCACACCTTGTTATCTCGGATTATCTCGGCACCTGCAGTTCCTATTATCTCCAATATGAAAGCATATTCATTTCCTGAGTTTCTGTCTTAAACTCATTTGATGCTGCTCGATCTGCCTCATTCCTCCAGCTCCACATTGTGTTGACTTCTTTCTGGTTTGTAGGTTTGCCACAGACTTTTCTTCTGGGAGGTGGGAATAGTCAATCTTCACAATCTCTCCCCTCTCAATTCTCTTCACTAGGAACAAATGTGTGATGCAATCCCTTTTTATTGTGTTTACCTTATGCTGTGCAAACTAAACAATCTGTGACTATTAGAGTATTTAGAGTACCAGAAGTTCAAAGGGTTTGGTACATTTGACTTCCAGAAAATGTTTCCATACAATAGGGCTTAAAAACAAGTGTTGAGCTTGAAGTGAGGTTTGTAAGAGTTCACTCAGAACGGTTGAACAGCCAATTTAAGGCAGACTGGGTTACAATTTCCTGAATCCAGAGGAGAAGAATCCTGAATAGAAAGTGAACAACCAGAATTTGAGTCATCATTGAGGTAGTTTCAGATGGTTCAACTTATGACAGACTTCCAAAAGTAGGTCTCTGAAAGAGAAGAAATTCAAGTCCCTTGTAAAAATTAAATCGGTTTGATGAGCTGCAGTGTCAGTACCTGGACATGCGTGTGTGTGTGTGTGTGCATGTGCGTGCGCGTGCGTGTGTTAATTCTGAATGTTGGAAATAATTCTATGTATATTGAAGATTGTATCACTACATTAAATTTGCAAAGCGTTTTTGTTGCCTTAGAATCCTCAAATTGTGTGGCTATATTCTGTTTATAAATACCTGGGATTTTACACTTAGTGTAATTATTTGTAAAGAAAGATTACTAACCCTGAAAAAGGGTCATTGGGCTGTAAACTTTGGCTCTGCTTCTCCCTCTATGGATGCTGCCTGACCTGCTGAATTTCTCCAGCACTCTCTCTTTGTGTTATTGTCCCTTGACTAATTGTGACATAAGTTTGGTGGTTTGATCTGGGGCTATAATAGATCAACAAGTGCAGAACTGATGCTAAAGTGCACTTAATATGGTTTAGGAATTGTGTGGAAATGCAGCGGTCTAACCATTATGGAGATGGTAGTTGAGAGCTACTCAAGTCAACATTGGAATAGTCAAGTTTGAATGTGAGAAACGGATGAGGGAAAACAAGAAACAAGCTGGAATAAGAATACAGTAGAAGAAATCAGTTTATGTCTATGGCAGGACATAATCTGCAAAGAATCTTGTCTTTCTGAATAACAGGAAGTAAGTTGCAGCAAAAAAAACCTTTCAGACTCAGTGATGGGCCTGTCCATGACTGCATATTTGTCATGGTTGAGAACGAAGAGCCAAGGACTTAAAGGCTAAGAGGTGTTTGGTTGTGTCTGCCTGCCTTACATTGTTAAATAGCAGCAATGCAAAAACCTAGGGGATTCAAAGAGGGAAAACATGACCTTCCTCTCAGTTTAGAGATAGTAGGAACCGCAGATGCTGGAGAACCTGAGATAACAAGGTGTAGAGCTGGATGAACACAGCAGGCCAAGCAGTATCAGAGGAGCAGGAAGGCTGACGTTTCGGGCCTTCACCCTTCTTCGTCAACCTTCCTGCTCCTCTGATGCTGCATTACCTGCTGTGTTCATCAAGCTCTACACCTTGTTATCTCTCTTCTCTCAGGTTGTTTATTTGCTGATGTCCTCCAAACAAAGGCAACAGAAAGATTTCTGTAACATTGCAAAAATAAAATTTTAATGAAATTAAAGCTACACTGTCTAAATTTTTCATCTTACATCCATCAGGACAGAATTCCAAGAATACCAAATCTCCATTGGAATAAAAGTTTAGTTTGCATGAGAGGAAGCTGATAATTGGTTGCCAAGAAGCCTCCCTATTGTAAAGAAATTGCAATGGAAAATGTACCAGCAAACCGTTAACTACCAAACTATGTTACTTAGCTTTGATTGGTCAAGATATTGCCGTGGGGAATGAAGCCAAGCTTTCCTTCAGTTGATAAAGGCATAGTGTATGAATGTGTTTCTTTTCTTCTGATTGCAAAGGATAAGGGACTGCCTGTGAATATATGTGACTTCTAACGTCTACACATTAGCCACATTGCCAGTCTGATTCATAGTCTTAAATTGGTTGTTTAGTGTAATTCTTAGCAAGTCAGGATTCATTAGCAAGAGTTCTCCAATGCAACCAATAACACCACAAAGCTGACATACAATGTTATTGTCATCTGCTTAATTCACTTTGGGGGGCTTACAGGAACTGTAGGCGGCTATTGTGATGACAATCAATTAAAACACTATACATAAACTTGAAACTAACAAGTTGCATAATAATGTATAACTCAGTATTGAAAAAACTGTACAGCAATCTGCCATTTAGTTGTATATACCATATACTGGCATCATGAATCTGAGAATTTAGCTTTCCTTGTCAATTCCGTTGATCAGATAATAAGTTTGCTCACTTTAGCTGCTAATGGACTGGTTATGCACTTCCAGCAAATTCTGCTTTTTTTTTCCAAGGCAATTAAAAGCCTGTCATATTACTGCCATGTCTTAAACTTGGGTGGGTGAGTATTTAAAATAGTCTCAAAATTACTGCTGTCAGGAGGGAAAGAAAATTAGAAAGTCTTATCTTTGCTTAAAAATTATTGAGTTTCAAAATCTTATACTAATGCAGGATCAAAAGCAACTAGTATTTTTGTTTAACTCAAGGGTGTCCTCGTCGGTATAAAACTGCCCAGATGGGGTAGGTGATTTATGTGTAAATTATGATTGACTGTTTAACAAATGCTGTCTTTCCAACTAATTTTAATGTTTCTGAATTTTAACACTACTTAATTATGATGCCTTTATTTCAGATTTGATTATCATGTAATTTGGTATGCAAGGTTAAACCCAGGTCTAATTGTGAAAAGATACATTTTTTTTGACCTGAATTGGCTTTGGTCGAATTATTTAAATATTTTGCCTCGTTGAAAATTAACCTCGCATAATTTTTTTATTCATGTCACACTGTCCATTCACAAAACAATTGTGTTCTTGAAAGTTTGTTGAACTGAAACAATTTTATGGCAGATTTTCCATAATCTGTGGCTTCAAGGAGAGACGTTATTGAACATTTGTAAAATATCTCAGCTTCAATTGGGTTTCTTTACTGTTTACTAAGTGCAAGGTGGAAATGCTGTATTTCTCAAACCACTGTTGTACATGCAGTAGCAGTTAATTAATGTGGTCCAGAGTCTAAATGATCTTTTAAGAATGGCAGGCTGGAAGATATCTTCTAGTCAACCAGTTCGGAGGCTTTATTAAATGCCTCTGGAACAGGTAGGACTTGAACCTGTGTCTCCTGACTGAGAGTAAGGGACTCTATTATTCTGCTACAAGAGCCCCTATATACAAAGTTCAACCATATTTCACTACTTTCATGATGAGATATCTTTTAATTAATCTGCTTAGAGATGTAATGACCACCTCTGGAGCAAGTGGGACTTGAACCCAGGTCTCCTGGCTCGGAGATAGGGTCACACTACCACAAGAATCTGTATTTTGTATGAACGTGTTGGGACAAATTATGATACTTTACTAGGATAGGTGAGACTTGAAGCTGGGCTTTCTGATTAGGCCACAAGGACACCACTGCAGCGCTGTTAGCTGACTAATGTCAGCATGAAAATCCATATTCCACTATGTGGAGCAACTGCTTCAGCAGTTGATTTTAGGGAGGCCTGTATAGTTTGGTAATCCATGGCTGTACAAGAAAAATGTAGTTCAAAATGCCTCGGAGTTGTAAACATAGAACATAGAACATAGGACAGTACAGCACAGTACAGGGTCTTCGGCCCATGTTGTTGTGCCGCCCTATTATCCTACTAAGGTCAATCTATCCTGCATACCCTACACTTTACTATCCTGCATGTGCCTATCCAAGAGTTGTTTAAAAGCCTCTGATGCTGGCAGCGCATTCCACACACCCACCACTCTCTGCGTAAAGAGCCTACATCTGACATCTCCACTAAACCTTCCACCAATCACCTTAAAATTTGGCCCCCTCGTAATAGTAATTTTGTCCCTGGGAAAAAGTCTCTGACAATCCAATCTCTCTAGGCTTCTCATCATCTTGTAAACCTCTATCAAGTCACCTCTCATCCTTCTTCACTCCAATGAAAAAAGCCCTCGCTCCCTCAACCTTTCCTCATAAAACCTGCCCTTCACTCCAGGCAGCATCCGGGTAAATCTCCTCTACACCCTCTCTAAAGCTTCCACATCTTTCCTGTAATGAGGTACCAGAACTGAACACAATATTCCAAGTGTGATCTAACCAGAGTTTTATAGAGCTGCAGCATAACCTCTCAGCTCTTAAACTCAATTCCTCTGCCAATGAAAGCTAATGCATCATAAGCCTATCAACTTGGGTCGCAACTTTGAGGGATCTATGGACGTGACCTCAAGATCCCTCTGTTCCTCCACACTGCTGACAATCCTACCATTAACCCTGTATTCTGCGTTCAAATTTGACATTCCAAAATGAATTATTTCATACTTTGAGGTTGAATTCCATTTATCAATTCTTTGCCCAGGTCTGCACCCTGTCAATGTTCCGTTGTAACCTATAACAGCCTTCCGCACTGTCCACAACTCCACCAACCTTCATGTCATTGGCAAACTTACTAACCCACCCTTCCTATTCCTCATCCGAGTCATTTATAAAGATTGCAAAGAGAAGGGATCCCAGAACAGAAACCTGCGGCACACCACTGGTCACCGAACTCCAGGCTGAATACTTTCCATCTACTACCACCCTCGCCTTCAGTTGGACAGCCAATTTTGTATCCAGACAGTCAAATTTTCCTGAATCCCATACCTCCTTAATTTCTGAATGCATCTACCATGTGGGACCTTATCAAATGCCTTGCTAAAATCCATGTACACCACTTCCATTGCTCTGCCCTCATCAATGTGTTTTGTGACATCCTCAAAGAATTCAGTAAAACTTGTGAGGCATGACCTGCCCCTCACAAGGCCATGCTGACAATTTCTAATTGAACTGTGCTTTTCCAAATAATCCAAAATACCATGTCTCAGAATCCTCTCCAATAGTTTACCCATACAGAAGTAAGGCTGACTGATCTGTTATTTCCAGAATTATCCCTATTCCCTTTCTTGAACAAGGGAATAACATTTGCCACCCGCCAATCATCTGATACTACTCCAGTGGACTGTGAGGATGCAAAGATCATTGCCAAAGGGGCAGCAATTTCTTCCCTTGCTTCCCGTGGTAACCTTGGGTATATCCCATCTGGCCCAGGGGTCTTATCTATCCTCATGTTTTTCAAAATTTCTAGCACATCCTCCTTCCTGGTAACAACCTGTTTGAACATATCAGCCTATTTCATACTGTCCTCACAGAAATCAAGGTCCCTCTCACTGGTGAATACTGAAACAAAGTATTCATTAAGGATGTCCCCTACCACCTCTGATTCTGCACCCAAGTTCCATCCACTATCCCTGGTTGGTCCTACCCTCACTCTGGCCATCCTCTTGTTCCCCTCATAAGTATATGAAGCCTTGCGGTTTTCCTTGATCCTACCCACAAAGGTTTTCTCATATCCCCTTCTGGCTCTCCTAAGTCCATTCTTCAGTTTCTTCCTGGCTACCTTGTAGGCCTCTAGAGCCCTGTCAGATCCTTGCTTCCTCAACCTTAAGTAAGATTCCTTCTTCCTCTTGACGAGTTGTTCAACATGTCTTGTCATCCAAGGTTCCTTCACCTTACCATCCTTTCCTTGCCTCAGTGGGACAAACCTATCCAGCACCTGTAGCAACTGATCCCTGACTAAACTCCACATCTCCATCATGCATTTCCCTGAGAACATCTGATCCCAACTGGTACTCCATTGTTCTTGCCTGATAGCATTGTAATTTCCCCTCCCTCTGTAGAATCAGAAAGCACGTTGGTGGTGCGTTATAGTCACAGCTGATGGTACAATTGGACAAATTAGATGTTAGAATGAAAGCTGGGATATGAAAGGTTGTTTTTTGGCTTAGTTAGGTTACGTGGTGGCTAGTCCTCAGATATATTCACATGAGGCTACAGTTTTTGTTTTTAACTAAAATAAGTTTATTACACAAAAGAAGAAAGAAGAAAAATTCAAACTATCTAAATGTACTTAACAGTGAGAATGATCTCAAAGGACACAGCAAAATGAAAGTTTGATCTGTTACCTAACACTATCCCTAAATAAACTCAAGTCCGAAGAAATGATCGGCTAATCTCAACTCTTTAGGTTCTACTTAACTGGCTTACAGAAATAATTATACAGGGCAAGACAATGCCGAGAGCATTGATTTGTGAATTGATTTTGATGTATTGACAAATGTACTTTGCATCAAAAACTACAATAACTACAGTGAAAAGCTTCCATTTGTTGTCATGAAATGGCACCATTTTGAATAATTTAAGATAAGGATATAGCTTGAAGAGAGTCTATCAGTCCTGAGCCAGCTCATCACCATCAATGACGCCTACACCACCAGTCCAACGCAACCGCTTTGCCATCATCTTTGCCAGACCCAATGAACACCAATGTTGCTGATCTTCATATTTGCTGCTGGGCCAATACTATTCTGCCACAGCCTCGCCACCTCCTGCACTAGAGCCGCATTTCTCACTCCTGGGCCCACCTCATTGGTGTTGCCACGAAGCCCTTCTGCCACCTCTTCATCACCGTCAGTGCCGGACTCAACCAACAACGAAGATGCTCGATGCCTTCTTTTGCTGCTGGGCCTACCTAGCCGATTTCGCCAATCCCAATATAGCGGATGCTGATTCCAGGTCCCGTGATTGTCCCAGGAAAGTAAGTAGAGACTCATTCACCTCTGCCCTGGGCCTGCTCGAGGTCTGCGCCCATTATTTGCTCAAGATTTGCATACTGGGCTGTCACCATCACTGCAGCCTCAGGACAAGGTAAGTAAGTTTAAAAACAAAAGAGAGGGGAGAAAAAAAAAGAACTGGAGAAGTAGTCATATCAAATGAGCTCTGGCATAGGAGCTCTAGTGCACCCCCAGCTTGGACTGGAAGTGAGCAGTTTTGTTCAGTATTGTATGCAGTTCTGGCTATGGAGGGAGTGCAACAAAGGTTTACCAGACTGATTACTGGGATGGCAGGACCACTGTGTGAGAGGAAACTGGATTGGTTAGCTCCATATTCACTAGAATGAAAAGTGAGTTGGGGGGATTTCACAGAAGGCCAAATTCTAACAGGGATAGACAGGGTGAGAGCAGAAAGAGTGTACCTGATGATTGCAGAGTACAGAAGTAGGAGTCACAGTTTGAGGGTATTTTAGACTGAGGTGATAAGAAATTTCATCACCCAGAGAGTCGTGAGGTTGTGGCATTATTTGTTGCAAAAAACAGTTGAGGCTAAGTCATTGAATGTTTTCATGAAGGAGTTAGATTTGATTCTTTGGCTAAAATATTCAAAAGGTTTAAGGAGAAAGTGGTAACAGGGTTTTGTGTTGAATCAAAGCAGAATCAGCTTAAGTGAACTGTAAAGAGTTTAGATTGTGGTGACATTTCTCTGGACTTGAGCTTCTGTAAGGATAGTGCCAGGTAACAGATCAAGCAGAGGTAGAATCACACCAGACGTGACCTATTAACTCAATTTCACTTCACAGATGCTGCTGAGTTTCTGCATCATTCTCTATGTTTGTTACTGAGTTGGATGATTAGTCTGGATCATATTAAATAGCAGAGCAGGCTCAAAGAGCCAAAAGACCTACTCCTGCTCCAATTTTCGCTGTTTCTAAACTGTAAACAAAGGTAGAGGCCTTATGTGTTTACTCTACTTGTCAAAAACATCTCAGAGTAAACAGCTTTCTGCTAACACTAAATGGAACCACAATTATTTTCTCTCTGAGAAAATGTTTGAACTAAATCACTGTTCTGGAAGAACACTCTTAAAATAAATGAGTGTTACTTCTGTGAAGAGTTTTCTTTTTTCAAAGTGCAAACTCAAACATGTTGTTCATATATATACACAATGTATATCTTTCATCACAAGATGATAAAGAAACTTTTCAGTTCGAAAAAGTATTCCATGCTAACACAAGTAACATTAACAACCTTCTATGAAATGGATAAGGTCTACATGCCTCAAAATGTTTCCCCTCAATTGATTATACTTCATTTGAGGCTAGATCCAAAGACTCAAGTATCTATATAGCTCTTTCCTAACATTCAATAGTGCAGCAGACAAAACTTTCGAATAGCACAACAACACATTTACAATGAAAGTACTTTATCAGTGAGACTCATGGCACCAAAAGGTTAAAAGACATTTTCACTCAAAGTATGGTAGAACTCTTCAAATCATTCCCCCAAAATTGTGTGCATGCTGGGAAAATTAGTTTTTAAGACCGTGGTTTATAGATTTTTGTTCAGAACTAGCATGAAGACCTAGAGAGCTAAGCTGAGTTGTGTCAGCTAATCCTATGTCACTATCAGGAAATTGATTTCCCTCTAAAATCATATTAATCATTTTTCAATTTTTACATAAATAGCGACTTGTATTTATGTATGTTTGTTAAAGTGAGAATTCAAGTGTGGGATGTCCATGGTGGCTAATGGTATTCATTTTTACTTGTGATGTCCAACGTTAGCTTCAAACATAAACAACATAAAAATATGATCACGTCTGATGTGTTCTGAGTCAATGGGTAATTTGCCTTACCCAACTGTGCACACGTTATCACAGTGACCACAATCAAAAATACTCAATTGACTGTGAGGTGCTTTGGAAGGCATTGAAAACATGCAAGATATTCTGGTAGCACAACTCCGTATTCTATGCTTCTCAAACTCACAATAATAATTCCATGTAGCAATGTATTTAATTTGCTATTCTTGTTTCTATTGCATATTTATTTCTCTGACCAGTCACCGATATAGTTTCGTTAATTTAATTTGTGTTCTTCCTGGAGTTATTGACTCTTCCTGGATTAGTGCCAGGAGGTGCCAGGTTTCCTTCTTTTTTTTAACCTTTGTGACCTCTCTTTTTTGATGTGTCTGGTCTAATATTCGCAAGCTATCCTAACAGCTGACAAATGCTGCTTATCAGCTGGGATGGATTTTATTGTAGATCCCTGAAGACATTATAGGACGGTGTATTAACGCACTATTTCACCCATGTTGTATTCCTGAATTTCATTATTCATAGTATGCATGATCCTGTTGTCAGAATCAGCCCTTTTCTTACATTTGAAAAGTGTTTCTTTGATGCTGAGATTTTTTTTAAACAATGAAATATCATAGCCTTAGCAGAAACATTTTTTAAAATTTTTGTTAATGGGCCTGTCCGCATCTTTGCTTTTCACAGCAATGCAGCACCAAGTATGATGTTGATTATTGCCTACAATAACATAAAGCTACTGAATGCAATGCATTCACCTTTCTGTATACATGTGTGTGTGTGCCTTTGTGTAATAGATAATACAAATCAATAGTCTTTGCATCTGCACACTTCTCAAAAGTTATTGTTTGAGATTCAGTGTTAAGCATAGAAAGAATGTCAGTTTGATGGATGGTGCATGAATTAGAAAAGGTGGTAGTAGCCTGAAAACTGAAAACACCTTTCAGAGCTCTGTGGCATTTGGATATCTAACCTGTCACCTTGAGTGTTTCCTAACAGCTATGAGGAATGACCTGAACAATCGATCAGTTCTTTGTGGTTGGCACTGAGTTCCACATGAGCAAAGATCTGAAGAAGATATGAATAGTCAAGGTTATCTGTGGCTTCAGGGATTGTGAACAGGCAGAACTGTTTTCTGACCTGGCCTTGAATAAGATAATAATAATTTTGGGATATGGTATGTGTTATGATGTAATGAATTTATGGAATCTGGAGGTATTTAAATATTTGATAAGATTTGGTATTTTCCCAACAAAGAAGATTTTTGACCTGTAAGAATGCTTTTAATGATACTTGACAAGTTCTTCTCGCTTATATCACGGTTTTCATGTCAAGGAGTGACTTAAAGGGTAATGTTAGTCTGTTGGTTGAAAAGCTGGCTCTTAAAAAGGCAAGACATTTCCTTATTCCTTGAAGATAGATCATTGGGAAAAGGCATACAAACAGGCCGTGTTAGTTTGGATAATGTAAAGAGGGCAGTGAGTAAGTTGGGGGAAAGCAAAAATGGAGCAAGAGATTTACCAGAACCTTCTTTATTCTAATGATTGACTCCATTTTTAAAGAATAGCCTGTCTCGCACTAAAGAGGTTCCTAATTGCCGATCGAAATGTGAAATTGTTGAACCACTGCAATCCATGGGTTTTGGCACTCACAGAATGTTGTTAAGATTCGACTTCAAGGATTTTAACCTAGTAATATTGAAGGTATATGGTTCCAGGCAGGACAGTATGCTGCTACATACAGTCGAGCCAAGAGCGATACTGTCATTGATATTGCTGAGCATGTCACACTGATGGTAATTCTTGCCTTTTCTACTTTTTCAAATCTGACTTTACCCTTGTCATTCTCCGGCAACAAATGCAAACCACAGATGTTATGATCACGATCACTTGATTTCCAGCAAATGTCCCTTCCCTCTCCTCCTTTTCTGAACTTGTACTTTTGTATACTCAAGAACTGCTCGCTGTCGTCATGGAATGAAGGATATGATAATAGCAAGAATCTGAGAAAGAAGCATGGGTATTGGATTTTGCGTCCTCCTTTGTCTGTGTGTATTGAGACCAGTGAGAACTGGTCATGTCTCTTGATGGCTAGTTGATGTTCACGTATCCTTATTACTGGTTTTCTTCCAGTTTGGGCTATGCAATTTTTTCACAGTCCTTGCATGGTATTTTGTATATCACATTCATTTTATTGGTTTTGGGATGGGATCCTTTATGTTCCATCAGTAGCTATTGCTGGGTAGTTGTTGGTTGTGGACTATCCTGATACCTAGTCTTGTGGCTATCTCTGATATGTCTCTGATGTGCAGTAATTTGACTAGTGTGTCTGGCCATGTTGTGTCTTCTTCTTGTGTTCGGTTGCTGAGGTAATGGCAGATTGTGCTTTTTGAGTGTCCATTCCTTTTAAAAAAAATCTGTGTAAGTGCTCCCGCTCTGCATTACACAATTCCGAATTGCTGCAGTGTGTTGAGGTATGTTTGAATAATGTCCTGTTGTGGCTTCGTTTATGGGTGTTCGGGTGGTTACTGGAGAAATTAAGCATCTGGTCCGAATGTGTGGTCTTTCAGTAAATGCTAGTCTCGAGTTCCCCATTGTTCCTACATTATACCATTATTTCGAGGAAGGGTAGTCAATTATTGCTCTCTTCTTCTTTTGTGAATTTTATTCCGTGAGGATGTTGTGTTTACGTTGGTGGGTGGTACAGTGATTGATGAATGTAAAGGATCCCATACCCACAACCAATAAAACTAACGTAATATACAAAATACCCAGCAAGGACTGTGAGAAACATTACATAGGCCAAATTGGAAGAAAACTAACAATAAGGGCACATGAACACCATTAGTCATCAAGAGACATGACCAGTACTCATTGGTCTCAATACACATCCATAATACATCCATAACACATCCATAATAGCACAAGCTAAATAGAGGCAAGCCAAAGAATTCCTGGAGGCCTAGCATTCCAACCTGGCATTCCAACCAGAACTTCAGCAACAAATGCATTGAACCGGACCTGATAAACAAACCACTGAGAAACAGAACCAAAGTAATACCAACCACCCCAGCAAACCGAGGCATATAAACGACAAAGGGGATAGATCAGCAACACTTCTACCAGAGCTGCACTGATGATGTTACCTAGCAGGCTGATGAAACTTGTGCAACCAAACACACCAGCTAAGCAAGCAATTCTACAAACTCACCCACAACTCGAGCTACAAATCTTCTCAAAAACTTTAAAGGGAAAAGATATTTGTCACATGTGCAGGAAATGTGCAGCATACGGACACACTGTCTGTGTACTCCCTGGCCAGCTCAAGAATTAACTCTGTATGTTATAGATACTGGTACAGACACTGCTGGACAGAAGGAGCCAAACTGCAGGCATATACAATGAGGGAGGACACCAGTTGTTACCAGTATCCATTGCCGTGTGTATACATTGTCCTCCTTGTTTTCAGATGGTGTAGTGTGCTGTAGCACAGGACCCCATCCATGAAGTTTTGCTATAACCTGAAGCTGGCTGGTGAGAAATTGAATTTACCCCCTCCACGGAGAGGCTCGCTGATACATGCCAAAAACATAACATCATCAACCCTAATGCAAAGGTAAATATTTACCAATAAGCCTTCTTTACTTGTGCCCCCAATACCCTCTTTCTTCTTCTCTCCTTGCCCTACATCTCCATGTACAACAGTTTCTGAAGCTCAATACACATCCATAATACATCCATAACACATCCATAATAGCACAAGCTAAATAGAGGCAAGCTGAAGGGCCTGTACTGTGCTGTACCTTTCTATGTTGTATGTTCTATGTTTCTCCACCAGACCTCCAGGGCCAACAGGTTTCATAGCAGAGTAGGCTCCCTCCTAGGGGGAGGAGGGAGCCTACTCTGCTATGAAACCTGTTGGCCCTGGAGGTCTGGTGGAGAAACATAGAACATACAACATAGAAAGGTACAGCACAGTACAGGCCCTTCAGCCCACGATGTTGTGCCGTGGAATAATCCTTATCCAAAAATAACCTAACCTACATTCCCCTCAATTCACTGCTGTCCATGTGCATGTCCAGCAGTTGCTTAAATGTCACTAATGACTCTGCTTCCACGACTACCACTGGTAAACTATTCCATGTGCTCACAACTCTACTGGGATTGTTGGTGTTTGGGACTTGTGACAGTCTTCCTGCCAGATTGAAGTTAACACTCCTCAGCCTGAACTTCCAAGGTACAGTGTGGGGTGAGCAAGTTAGAGGTAGAGGGACCCACCCACTCTGCAGGGTCTGAGTTGGAAAGTACAGAGGGTCCTGAGTGTGGGCCCACCTCACCCTTGGTTCCTCCTTGCAACACTCCATCCCCTTCTGAGCATTGAATACCAAGACTGGGGTCAAGTCTTCCCCACCACTTCACAATGCTATTGGTCCTGAAGTCGAGTGGCTGGGGCAATGGACTGCACATGCATGTGCCTCTGCAGCAGTCCTTAAGGATGCTGGGCTTGAATCTGCATAGCAGCTGTCAACCTCTCCATGGAGAAGGCCAGGCATTCACATAAACTGCTGCACTATTACCTCTTCTGGGCAAAGAGGGCCATTGTTCCCCAAATGCTTGCTCCTCCCTGAGAATTTGGAGGAATTTCCTGATTGCTGTCACTACAGCATCCTCCATTGCTGAGGGCTGAGCATGTCTCTTGCAGATCGCCAAGTGCCAGCTGTTTGTGTTCTTCCTTCAATTTCTAGCTGAGAAGTTCTCACTCAGGTACTCACTAGATTGAGCTTCCACATACGCTCCATTTCAATGGTACCCCCCCCAAGAGGTCTTGGTTTCTGGGCTGGTGGATGCTGTAGGAGGTCAATATCTGGACTGGTGGGGGCTGGAGGAGGATGTTTTGCTGGTGCTACCTCTGATTTTGTGGTACCTTCATCCTCAGAGATCTGGGAGGGTCCCACATCTGGAGTCTGGCGTTCCTCCAGTGATGACATGTGTAGGGCTGCAGAACATGCAATCAGTAAAGTGAGAAAGCAATTACAGTGGGTGACATGGCTATTGATACTGCAGCATGTCGGAGAGATGTGGTGAAATGTACCAAAGAACTGTGAAGGTAGCACAATGGACAGGTTGGTTATTGGTGTGGGAGGGTGAAGGGAGACAGCAGGTGAGGAAAGAAATTAAGAGTAAAAGTGAGAGTGGCACAATATAAGCCTTGATAGTGCAGTGGTATACGTAGAGTGAATATGAGGTATCAGGGAGATGAGTGTGGCACGAACCCTGATGAAGCAGAAAAGGTCATTGGCCTTCTTGCAGCTCCGCTGGCTATTCTTCGACACCTTGAGGATAGCACTGATCTAGATGGTGACCTTAGACAAGGCTGGCAGGGCCTGGTGTTGCAGCTTCATCTCACTGTCCTCCAGAAAGTGAATACTGTTTTTGTTACACCACCTGCTGGACCAGAATCTCCAGATCCTTGTTGTAAAATCACAGTGCCATCTTCACCTTCTGCAACATCGTGTGCAAGCATCCTTGACGGAACAAGGTAGCTTCAGAATCCTCGTGCTCATTCTGTTACACAGTGGCCTTCTAAAGATGGTGAAGATGAAAGCAGTGCCAAAGTTTTGGCAGATATGTGCTGAATGGCAAATAGTTTTAGGAACTGTTAAGTTGGGGCAGAAACAGAGATGACATGGGTAGGTAATTAATGCAGTGAGTTTGTTAAGATAAGGTAAGAAAATGCCCCAGGACTCACACTTGGAAACTATGCAATAAAACAGATGCAACTTGGATTTTGCCATAGAAAGTGTAGGATTCAGCCCATAATTTTTGAATCATGCATGCCTTAATTGCACATTAGCATGTTTCTTTTGGCCATTCATCTGCCATTTGATCTATTTGACTGGGGATCATGTAGTATTGATGTCTATTGTTGAAATTTTTAATCCTTAATGAAACTAAATTCTTGACTCATGAACTGAAGGTCCCGGTCATTTATTATAATGTCTAGAATTCATGTTGACTGAACTGTGCTTTTAGATATTCAACAACCACACTAGTAGCCATTGACATGAGATGATCTAACCATCAGTGGTGAGAATAATATTCAATGGTGACAGGATAGTTAATTCCTGTGAAAGGGAAGAGGTCTGCTCCAAGTGTCCATCCATAGTGATGTGCCATAAGTTTGCATCTGCATTCTGCCTTCCAGTCTCGATCTTCTTGCTGTCCCAAATCTTTCTGATTTATTTCTGCAAATATCTTTTTCCTTGTATGTGATCTGCTGTTTGCATTTGCAATCTATCTCAACATTGTGCAATGTTTTGTTTGTTCTCCCATGAACATGCTTTAGCTTATGATTTGGCCACCTCAGACTTTCTTCATATGACAATAGCTATCTTTAGAATAGGTTTCTCCTCAGTAGACATGTTTGGACTACAGCATCTCTCATGACAATCCTGTCTCTGATGAGATTGCTTTTCAAGCGTTCAAACTGACATGCTCAGTTTGATGTATTTGTGTGGCCACAAACTGATCAAATTTCGTCCCCTCCCTTTGACATCTGATGTTGACCAAATATCATTCATATGTATTATTGTCATGGTTTTCAAAATATGTCTTCAGAGCTTTCAAAACTTCTATAGTTTGGTTTCTCTGCTTCCCAGTGAAATATTGGTTGCTCTACATTGTGTGGTATTCTTTTCTGAGTATGATAGCAGAGCTACTATGTGGATTTGCTCAGTCTTGTTATTAAAGTCTTTACCAATTTACTTGCTTTGCCACTAAGTTACAAAAAAGGTCAAATTCTGACTCAAGTTGTCTTTTATTTCCATAGCAACTGGCGTGGAAAATGTGCAAGCATTTTGAGAATCAGAAAAGTAAACAAAAGTAACAAGGTCAGTTAGTGTTTACTCTATACACAACAAGCTAGTGCGAATTGTATTCAAACACCCTGTTCCCATCTTCCAGCAGCTCTTTTTCCCTTCATCCACCAATCATCCATCACATACATAATTTCTACTTTAATCATTGAGTGAAATCTCCACTGTCATTTAAATTGGACAAACTTTTTCATTTTGGTTCAGTGAGGAGCTGGAGGAACACAGCAGGTCAGGAGGGTCTAGGCCCAAAGCGTCAACTCTCCTGCTCCTCTGATGCTGCCTGAACTGCTGTATTTTTCCAGCTCCACACTGTATTGACTCTGACTCCAGCATCTGTAATTCTGGCTATCTCTGAGAAACTTTTTAATTTCCTTCATTATCTTGAAAATTTTAACAAGATAGCTATTTAAATCTGTTAAAGCATAAGTAGAAGCTGCAAAATCAAACTTGAGTTTGTTGAAGAAAATTCTCTCACATGGCTTCAGTGAGTTGAATTCCTTTCCTTTGATTTCTTGAGTACCCTCCCCCACTTCACTCTGTGCAACCCAGCAGATTTTTTTTCTCTCTCAGAAAATGGATGGAATAAGCTGTTAATAAGTTTTCTTTCTGTGCAGCATTTTCCTTTAAACACCAAGGACAGCTTATTACATTCCTTTCTGGCCAGAAAGCAGATGAGATTAGATATTGACGAGCTGACTGAAGACATGCACAGGCAGGCTAGCAATGGGGAACGAAGAATTATTCTGGATACAAAAGCAAACACCAAAAGCTAAAGTACTACAATGGCAAATGCTGACTCTGACAGCAGACAGCGACCTTGACAGATAGATCTTTCATCATGTTATATCAATTTTGTTTTAATCCTTTCCTCTCAGTAAATCTTCACAGCAATGCTATTTTTATTACTTTTGTTAATTTTTTTTAATCAATAGTGAGTCTGAAGATGCTTATTCTAAGAGTGCCAGGCATAAAAATTGGAAAGCCCATCGAAAAAGGTCTGATAAACTGTGCTGTGAGTTTAAACTTTATCTGTTGCTTTCAGTGCAGACAATGCCTAAGTGTTGTGCTGTCTTATCATTTCAGTAATAGCCGATTAGCTTGGATGGTTGGTTTACAGGCTGATGTGAACAGCGTAGGTTCAATTCTCACATTGGCTAGGGTTACCATGAAGGACTCTGTCCTTGCCTGCGGCAGGGTGACCTGTAGATTAAAAGACCAACAGCCACCTCTCTTCACTGAGACAGCAGTTCCCTGGGACTGTGGTGACCTTACCTTAGTGCAACGCAACTCTAAATGTTCTGTTGAGTGGCTGCATGCCTCACAGAAAGCCCACATTTGTGTGAGGATGGCACAGCTAAAAGCAAGTCTATGCTCTAAAGCTTGAATGCTGGACATATCTGTGTAATTGCGCCTCAGCAGGAGAAAAGAATGACTCATGTCACAGCAGCAGAGAAAATGCCTTGCATAGTTTCTACACATTGCATTTCATATCTTGATACAGAGAGAAGAGTGACCTTCTCTGTCTAATGGTGACCCGGAGACCCTCAAGACTGCAATTTGAGAGGTTATTTTGTGATTTGCAAACGAAGCAGTGATGCAATGTCACATGGATTTACAGTCTCTTGAAGACACCATGACAAAGTGAAACAATTTAGTTCATTCTTCAGTAAAGTCTACAATTATACCTTATGTCAGCTGACTTTGTTAAAATTCTTCAGCTGCATCCTAAACCAAAGGATATTACAAAGTAGCGCTGTTATACAGACAGCTTCTGAAATTTAACTGGGAGAAAATAGATGTGCAGCTCAAAGCTAGGGCTGTAATCCTGCAGATCTTGATGTTGAAAGAATTTCAACAACTATGCGTAAGGGATCAATGTTAGTAATTTTCTTAATTCTGAGGAAAAAAACCCACAGATGCTAGAAATTTGAAACAAAAATAGAGAATGCTGGAATAACATTGAATTAGGGTTGGTTGACTCTGCTTTCTCTTCACAGATGCTGCTAGATCTGAGATAATGGGAACTACAGATGCGGGAGAATCCAAGATAATAAAGTGTGAAGCTGGATGAACACAGCAGGCCAAGCATCTCAGAAGCACAAAAGCTGACGTTTTTGGCCTAGACCCTTCTGATGAAGGGTCTAGGCCCGAAACGTCAGCTTTTGTGCTCCTGAGATGCTGCTTGGCCTGCTGTGTTCATCCAGCTTCACACATTATTATCTTATTATGCTGCTAGATCTGCTGAGTTTTTCTTGCAATATCTGTTTTTGTGTTGGTCATTTCATGTTCAGATTACATCACCAGCATCACATAGTATACAGTAGATTTAATCCAAAAGAAATTACTTTGTTCCTGTATGGGACATTGCACTGGCATTTGTTGTCATCTATAATCGATTTAGACTGGTTGGCTCCTGAGGCCATTTCAGGCAAAAGTCAACCCTATTGCTGGTGGCTGGAGTCACAAGTAGACAAGGTGAGGTAAGGACAGTAGGGTTTCTTCTCTCAAGGGTATTACTAAAAAAGATTGCTGTTTATGATGGCCAACCAGAATTGACACTAGCTTCACTTTTCAGATAATAATTGAATGCAAATTTCATCATCTGTCACCATGAGACTTGAACCTATATCCTCAGAACATTAAGTTTGGATAATTAGCCCAATGATATGACCACTATGCCAACACCTCTCCTACTATGGCTTGAGTCTGACATTCACAGATTCACTTCACCTTCACACACTATACACTGCTGCTATAGTGATTGTAATGAAAACTGCCAGCTGGACATCAATAGAATATGAGTTCCTGATTGGGGCTGTTAATCTGGTCCAATCAGGGAGACATGGCTGACATAAAGATTGAGAGTCAAGAATACAGACACTACGATGTTTGTTTCATATAAAATCAGAACTATGGTCAGGGACTGTTCATGTATAAATAATGGGTGACTTGGTGATGGGGTAACAGCCTCTGTGGAGTTATTTTGCTGCAAGTCTACACTTACTTCTCACAGCTTGAACATACTGGCAGCTGTTCAAAACTGACACCAAATCACCCATACAACAATCACTGACACGTCTCTCTCACAGGACAAGATGACACTGTACCTAATCAGCTGGGCACAGACATCTGCATATCCTTTCTCAATCAGAAATCACGACAAACTTTTATGGGAAACTAGTTTGACTGCAACAAAAAAAATGTATCCAATGCTGAGTAGCAGATTTTAGGAAGCATGGGGCAGCTTCAGTGAAAGGTCTACAAAATAGGATGAAATGATATGACACTTGAGTTGTGTAGATAGGCTGGGGAAGCTGGGGTTGTTATCATTGGAGAAGAGAGATTCAATGAGATATTGGATTTCAAAATCATCTGGAGTCTGCACAAAGTAGATAGAAAGCAACAGTTGCAGTTGGTGGAAAGGTCAAGAACTGAAGGAAGCTGATATAAGCTTTATAGCAAAAGAGCTTTGAAGAATAGAATCTGAAAGAACTGCAGATACTGTAAATCAGGAATAAAAACAAAGTTGCTGGAAAAG
Organism: Stegostoma tigrinum; assembly: GCF_030684315.1. Taxonomy (NCBI): domain Eukaryota; kingdom Metazoa; phylum Chordata; class Chondrichthyes; order Orectolobiformes; family Stegostomatidae; genus Stegostoma; species Stegostoma tigrinum. The sequence continues at coordinate 105,352,360 of NC_081358.1, read as the reverse complement.
CTCAGCAGATCTGGCAGCATCTGTGAAGGAAAAAACGGAGTTAACGTTTCATGTCCGTTTGGATTCTGAGGATGGGTCACTGGACCCAAAACTAACTGTTTTTTCCTTAACATATGCTGCCAGAGCTGCTGAGATTTTTCAGTGACTTTGCTTTTGAACTTTGAAGAATAGTTTTCTTTTTAAACAACACATGGTTAAGATCTGGAATGCAGTGACTGAGAACATGATGGAAACAGATTAAAATGGCATTCCAGAGGAAATTAGATAAGCACCTGAAGAGGAGGCTCCAAAAACAACATACAAGGGCGTGGGGTGAACCAGCATTATGGATTTGAGTATACAGTAACACACATTTAATGGTACTACATTCTGAATACTCTGAAGTGTGTTCCCACAATGAAGAAAATTTCTAAAAGGATGGCTTAACTGAAGAGTTTAAGGCAAATGTCAAACATAAGGAAAAAGCATATAAGCGCACAAAAATGAAAGGCCGATCAGATGATTAATTAAATATGGAGAACAGAAGAGAATGATTAAAGGTCAATAAGGAGGGGGAAATTAGAGTATGAGAAGAATCCATCTTGAAAATGTATGTCGAGAGTTTATAAATATTTAAAAATGCAAAGATCAAGTAATGTGAGTATTGGTTCAATAGAGAGTGAGAATTGGAAGTTGATGGTCAATAACAGGGAAATGGTAAATGAAACAAACAAATAACTTGCATCTTTATTTATTATTGAGAATATGAAAGAAAAATTCCAGTCACGTCTGTAAATTAGGAGGTGGATTGGAAAAGGAAAGTAATAATATTAATACCATGAGAAAGGTGATGCAAAGCAACGCAATAGAGATGGGGGCTGACAAGTCTTTGGGTCCAGATGGATTTTATCCTCACATCTTTAAAGAGGTTACTAATGAGGTAGTAGGTGTGTTGGTGTTAATTTTGCAAAATTTCACAGATTTTTGACATGTTCCATCATACTGGAAAGTAGCATATGTAATCCCTCTGTTCAAGAAGGGATGGTGGATGGGAAAAAGAAACTAATGGCCAGGTAGCTTTATGCCAGTCATTGGGAACATGTTAGAGATGATTTGTGAAAGGATTATAGCTTTGCAATTAGAAAAGGTCAACTTAATCAGGAAGAGTCTGCATGGTTTCAAGGGAAATCATGTTTATCCAAGTTTTTGGAGTTTTTTTTAGCATAGCAGCTGTAGAATTTTGTAATGAGGAGGGGCTAGATAGGATTTTGGTCACTGGAGCATGGGAGGTTGAGGGGTGACCTATAAGGGTTTATAAAATCATGAGAGGCATGGATAAGTTGAATAGCAAAGGTCTTTTCCCAAGGGTAGGAGAGTTCAAAACTAGAGGGCATATTTTAACATAAGAGGAGAAATATTTAAAAGGGATCTGAAAGGCAAGCTTTTCACACAGAGGGTTGTTCGAATGTGGTATGAATGTCTAGAGGCGGAGGTGGATGCAGGTACAGTGAAAACATTTAGAAGACATTTGGACAGGTACATGAATAGGAAAGATTTAAGGGATATGGGCCAAACACAGGCAAATTAGACTACTTTAGTTTTGAAAACTTGTTTGGCTTGGATGAGTTGGATCAAATGTTCTGTTTCTGTTTTGTATGACTCTATGACTCCTTGTGGATAAGGGGAACTTGTAGATATACCATTATTTGGTATTAGTTGGCCAACCAAACATCTATCCATGTCAGTATGAAAGCCCATGTATTATTAGTTTCTGTTTTCGGCAATTACTTTAGATGTGGCACCGTACGAAATGCCATCTCGAGATCCAAGCATAAATGGGCCTTTGCTTGATTAGCAAGGTGTGATGAATGGAGTCCTGCAAGGGCCTATTTACATAAGTGATTCAAAAATAAATAAGAAAGTATGTCATGAAGAAGACATAATGAGGTTGCAGATGAAACTAGGTAGATGGAACTAGTAGGCAAAAAATCTGGCTGATGATACGTAATGTGGGCAAATGTGAAAATGTTTTCTTTGGTAGGAACAATAAAAATGTATTACTTTACTGAAAACAACTGCAGAATTCCAAGATGCAGAGGATGTAGGTGTTATATAGCATGATTCATAGAAAGCTAGTATGTACTCACAATTGATATTCAAGAATGCTAATAGGATGCTTTCCTTAATTATGAAAGGGATTGAATATAAAATTATTGATATTATACTTCAGTTATATATGGCACTTGTAAGATCACATCTCAGATATTGCAGTTTTAGAGGGTTGTAAATGCAGTTCAGAAGAAGTTTATTACATTGACGCCTGAAATGAGTGGGTTGTCTTACCAAGATTAGTGGGCAGGTTGATTTGATTCTATTGGAGTTTAGAAGAACGAAGAGGCGATTTTATTGAAGTGTACAAGATCTTAAGCCATCTTGATAAGGTATGTGAGGAAAGGATCTTTTCTCTTATGTGTCCGTACTGGACTAAGGGGCATAGCTTCAAAGTTATGAGTCTTTTGAGGTCAATGTAATGAGAATTTATTTTATCTTATGAGGCTGTGTGTCTTTGTATTAAAGGTGTAGAAGGCAGTGTCCTTATTAGAAAATGCACATAAGGTTATCAGAAGGAGATCGGAATGCGTAATTTGAGGTGCAAACAGATCAGGGGTGATATTGTTGAATGGTAGAGCAGGTTGCAGAGGCTGAATGGTCGAGTCCCATTTTGGATGTTGGTATGTTTGGAACGGCAGGGAGTAGAACTAGCTGAATTGCCCCAGCAGAGAATTGGCTTGGGCATGGCAGGTTGAATAGCTTCTTTCTGTGCTTGAATCATTCATTGGTACCATAGGATGAAATTTCCCCTTTCTTGACAAATAGAATAAAGGCAAATATGATGAGTTAACCAGGTAAGAGTCTAAAATCATCATGTTAGACTGCTGCAGTCCTGTTGTTCATCCTTAGGTGGTGATATCACCATTAGGTAGTGAGAAATATTGGTTATTTTTAATCAGCTTGTTACGACGCAACACCAGGGTAAGTGAGACTTGAAACTTGATCTTCTGGCTCAAAAATAGAGCGATTGCTACAACACCATAAGAGTCCTGTGAGAAGCCTATGGACAGACATTGACATCTATACAGTTGTATACATTATAATTGAGTTTGCTGCCTCCATTCTGAGTGTGTAGACACTGATGTGGCCATATTCCTTCCCTTCATTTTCGATGGAACCATGACAACTGCAGTGGGCGCATCTATGTTGAAATTGGGAGAGAAATTCTGGCAGAACTGAAGAAGCTTGCAGAAGTCTAATGAGAAATCCAATACTACATCCAAAGCATGAACTATCTCTCCCGATCTCACCTCTCACATCTCTTTGTTTCCCATTCCCTATCTCTGCCAAACCATGCCACTTATTGCCCTACACATAAGACCATAAGATCATATGACATAGGAGTGGAAGTAAGGCCATTCAGCCCATCAAGTCCACTCCGCCATTTAAATCATGGCTGATGGGCATTTCAACTCCACTTTCCTTGACTCTCCCCGTGGCCCTTGATTCCTTCTGAGATCAAGAATTTGTCGATCTTTGCCTTGAAGGCATCCAACGTCCCGGCCTCCACTGCACTCCGTGGCAATGAATTCCACAAGCCCACCACTCTCTGGCTGAAGAAATGTCATCTCATTTCAGTTTTAAATTTACCCCCTCTAATTCTAAGGCTGCGCCCACAGGTCCTAGTCTCACGCCTAACGGAAACAACTTCCTAGCGTCCACCCCTTCTAAGCCATACATTATCTTGTAAGCTTCTTTAAAATCTCCCCTCAACATTCTAAACTCTAATGAGTACAATCCCAGGGTCTTTATCCGTTCATCACATGTTAAACCTACCATTCTCGGGATCATCCATGTGAATCTCCGCTGGACGTGCTTCAGGGCGAGTATGTCCTTCCTGAGGTGTGGGGCCCAAAATTGGACGCAGTATTCTAAATGGGGCCTAACTAGAGCTTTATAAAGCCTCAGAAGCACATCGCTGCTTTTATATTCCAACCCTCGTGAGATAAATGACAATATTACATTCACTTTCTTAATTACGGACTCTACTTGCAAGTTAACCTTTAGAGAATCCTGGATCAACACTCCCAGATCCCTTTGTACTTCTGCTTTGCAAATTTTCTCACCATTTAGAAAATCATCCATGCCTGTATTCTTTTTTCCAAAGTGCAAAACCTCACATTGAATTTCATCAGCCATTTCAAACCTAAAGTAGTCCCGGATAATCTTTCTTTTCTTTGGGATGAACCTCTGTACTGTGTCCTCAATTACACCCAGAAACTCCTGCCATTGTTGGTCTCCTGTCTTCCCCACTAGGCTCTGCTTCCAGTCGATTTTCATCAATTCCTCTCTCATGCCCCTGTAATTACCTTTATTTAACTGTCACAACATTACATCCGATTTTGCCTTCTCTCTTTCAAACTGCAGACCGAACTCTACCATATTACGATCGCTGCCTCCTAAGTGTTCCCTTATTTTAAGGTCTTTTATAAACTCTGGCTCATTACATAGCATTAAGTCCAGAATAGCCTACACCCTTGTGGGCTCCATCACAAGCTGTTCCAAAAAGCCATCCTGCAAACATTCCATGAATTCCTTTTCTTTGGATCCACCGGCAACATTATTCACCCAATCCACCTGCAAATTGAAGCCCCCCATGATCACCGTGACCTTGCCTTTCTGTAATGCCCTATTTATTTTTCGGTGCATCTTGCGCCCCTGGTCCTGATCACTGTTTGGAGGTCTGTACATAACTCCCATTATAGTTTTTTTGCCTTTGTGGTTCCTCAATTCCACCCACACAGACTCCACATCTTCTGACCCTATGCCATTCAGTGCCGTAGATTTAATTTCATTCTTAACTAACAAGGCAACCCCACCCCCTCTACCCACCTCCCTGTCTTTTCGATATGTTGTGAATCCTTGGATGTTTAACTGCCAGTCCTGAGCTCCCTTCAACCATGTCTCTGTGATGCCGACCACATCATAATCATTCAAGAGGATTTGTGCTGTTAATTCATCTGCTTTGTTGCGAATACTACGAGCATTTAGATAAAGTGCCTTAATGCTAACTTTCTTATCATTATTAAAGAGGTTGGAAATCCCAAGATGTCTGAAGCTGTCCTTCCTTTTTGCTGTATTCCTAGTCTGCCTTGAGCTTAAATCCACTTGTACACATGCTATCCTGTTGCTTATCTTTCCATTTAACTCCACATTCCCTGTCTCTTTCACTTTCCCCTCCCCCCGACTCAGAAGTTTAAAGTCCTACTGACCACCCTATTTATCCTTTTCGCTAGAACACTGGTTCCAGATCGGTTCAGGTGGAGACCGTCCCAACGGTACAGATACCCCCCGGTTCCAAAACTGATGCCAATGCCCCATGAAATGGAATCCCTCTTTCCCACACCAATCCCTTAGCCACGTGTTTACTTCCCTAACTTTCTTTTCCCTATTATGACCCTTGAGGACCTGCACTTCAATTTCTTTCCTTGCGCTTGATAATCCCTGAACAGGTCCTCTACCCTAGCTTTGCCAATGTTGTTAGTCCCAACATGGACCACAACAACTGGATCGTCCCCTTCCCGCTCCAATATCCTTTCAACCCGGTCGGAGATTTCCTGCACCCCGGCACCAGGCAGGCAACACACCATGCGGGACTCCAGATCCAGCTTGGATAGGATACTAACTGTCCCCTGAATAATAGAATCTCCTATAACTACTACCTGTCTTTTTGTTCCCCCCTCTTGAATGGCCTTCTAGACCACGATGCCATGGTCAGCTGGCTCATCCTGTCCACAGTCCTTTTCCTCATCTGTACAGGGAGCAAGAATCTCATACCTGTTGCTCAAGGTCAAGGGCTGAGGCTCCTGCACTCCTGAACTCGGAATCCCCGTACCTGCCTCACTTGCAGTCACACCTTGTCGCTGAACACTTTCTGAATTTGAGTTATTTAATCTACCGGGTGTGACTGCCTCCTGACACAAAGTGTCCAGGTAACTCACCCCTCCCGGATGTGCCGCAGAGTTTGAAGCTCCGATTCTAGATCATTTACTCTGATCCGGAGTTCTTCCAGCAACCAACACTTGCTGCAGATGTTGTCGCTGCCGTTCACAATGGGATCAGCCAGCTCCCACATCATACAGCTACAGCACATCACCTGTCCAGCCATTACTACTTATTTAGTTAACTTTTACAACTTATGTATTAAATGCTTTCTAGTACTTCTCTGCTACGCTCTTTTTCAATTAAGCAATTAGACTTTTAATCAATTACACAATACACAAGGATATAAATTGAAAAGCCTTACCTTAACAATACACGAGAGTCCTTCTCAGTTAGAGCTCTCACTCTTTCTGCTGCTGGAACAGGAATGGAGGGCTCTGCCAGTCAAGGCAGGTATTTGCTAATCTTTAAAGCAGACTCACCCACCTGTAGGCCTCTGATTGACGATCCTGCTCTTCCTGCTGTGAGCCTGTGGACTTTTAATTAGGTTAGAGGAGGAGGGAGGGAGGGAAGCCCAACTGTGTAGGACCTGGGCCTTCGAGGTAGTGTTTAAATAACGGTCACTTACCTTCCCAACTGTCTCTCTGCTCCAACCTCACTTCCGCCCGGCTGCCGCTGCTCTCTGCTGAAGAAAAGCCCACTGGCTTCGAGGTAAGTGTTTAAATAACGGTCACTTAACTTCCCAACTGCTTCTCTGCTCTGACCTCACTTCTGCCCGGCTCCCGCTGCTCTCTGCTGAAGAAAAATACTCCCTTGTTTTCGATGGCAGCCAATGTCCCTCTACCCAACCCCATTTTTTTTATAGCTGTCAATTTTCAACTCATGCCAACCCATGCCTTGTACCAACATTTTGTCATCAATTTTTTGTACATCCATCAAGCAAATCCAGAAATATTTTTTAATAGTCCTAAAGGACAGGAATTCTAAATGCATTGATTGCTTGACAGCTCTTGTTGACAAGTCCTCTTAGCACTTTTGCCAGCTCCTGTTTACAATTTTGACATTTGATTTTAACATGTCTATTGACAGTTCCAATGACCTTGACAACTAACGAGTGTACATTTTGTTTTACACATTGACGACAACTTTTTATCAAATCAAAAAGGCACCTTACCTCTCCATAAGCGTCCTGGGACTACATCCAAAGTGGTCCCTGGGCAATTTTAATATATAAAATTCAGGCTCATCAATCACAGATAAAATTTCCACACTTTGGGTTTCACATTCCAAGGCAACCAAAATCCCACTTCAATGGTGGCAAATTATAATTTAAATAACCAGCTGCTTCCATAAAGCACACATGTAGAAAATGTAACTCATTCCCCCAATTCCTACTGCGACAGTGAGAGAGCCTCTGTTGTGGTAAAAATCTAATCAAGCATAACAACAATCTTTCTTCTCACATTGGAATAAACTAGCAATCAAACAATTACGGACCCATTGCTTGAAATCTTCAAGCTTCATCTTTAGTTCCATTTGAAAGTTTTCATTCTCAGGATTATCATCTGGTCAAGCTGAGTTTAGCTGCTGCTACTTATAAATTTTGACAACAATACAAGTTTTGGTAATTTCATTCAACATGTATTCTATAGTACGTAGAAGCCTTGTGATACAGAACTAAATGAATATATCAAGGAATGAAACCTTAAGGTTATCCATCATTCTGTTTAGACTTCTGTTTAGGGATTTTGATTTCCTGTTGTGCTAATTTGTAAAAATAGCTTTCCAAAGTATCTACTGCTTCTTCTCCTGCTTTGATGATGTTTTATATTTAATATTGCTTGGAGGATTAGGTTTTCATAGATCCTGGAGAAATTGTTTTGCATCAATTTTATGGAGATACCTGGAGTGGTGTCCTTGTATGATCCCACTGAAAAGTCGTTGTAAACTTTACAAATTTTGTTCAATAGAAATCAAAAATTTCCTAAAAACCACAAAATTAGTGATTGCTGCTTTTTTTGCTGTGGGTCCTGTGACTAGTTTGGAGAGAATGGTTTGATATTTGCAATTAAATTGTTTCACTAATCCCATAAGGAAGGCCACCAAGTAATCTCTCTTCTTTCTAAAAGCAGGTTTTTTGTGGCAATAGTATGATAGAATTTCTTGTTAAGATGGAGAGTGACATACTTGGTTCTGAGATTACAGCCCGAAACTTAAATATTCCACAGTAGTTAATGAAATGGTCCTATAAATAGTAGATGGCGGTCATTGTTCAAGACTCAATAGACTCTGGAACGCTTCCAATAGTTAGGAGAGTAATTAATGTTACTGTGCTATTTAAAAAAAAGAAACTAATGATAAAACAAGGAATTATAGACTGGCTAACGTGATTACTGATGGTAGGGAATATGCTAGAGTCCATTATAAAGGGCTTAATAGCAGACCGCTTGGAAAACAATAACAGGATTGAACAGATTCAGCATGCATTTATGAAAATGAAATCAAGCTTGACAAATCTGTTGAAAGTTTTTGAAGATATAAGTAGTAGAGTTGATCAGCAGAAAGAATGCTTTCAATGGCTGGGAACTCCAAAACCAGGAATCACAGTCTAAGAAAAGGGAAGAAGCAATTTTGGACTGAGATGAGCAGAAAGTTCTTCACCCCTGTGAATGGTGAGCTTGTAGAATTCTCAGCTACAGCAGAGGTTGAGGTTAAAATATTAAATGTTTTCAAGAAAAAATGTTAGATATGTTTCTTAGGACTAAAGGGATCACAGTGTACGGGATGAGGTAGGAACAGGTCACAGATGTGAATGATCAGCCATGATTATACTGAAAGGCAGTGCAGGCTCAAAGGCCTATTGATGTTCTTGATTTTTTTATGTATGTTTTGCAGAGTTCAGGTCAAAACTTATTTCTTCCTGTGAAATTGTTTGGAGGATCTTCTCAATACTGCATTTCTTGAGAAAGCTATGTCTGAAAGATCCTAGAGACAACTACATGTGATAAGTGACTTGGCTGCATGTGTCAGAACATCACAGCAACAGAATTCAGAGCAATATGTGCTTCATCCTTTTGCCTTGAAGAATAATCCATTGATAAAAGTGTATTTTTTTCCTTCCAGGCAGCCAATTGCTGCGGAAAGATCCATTTTTTTTCTCTTCTCCCGACATGGGAGGATGTGTTTGTGTGTATGTGTTTTGGAGTTATTTAAAGGGATAATCATTTATACTTCTATAATATTGACAGTGTATGTTAGCCATATATTGCACCTTCAAAGATTAAGCTTTGTTTTGATCATAACCCAATGATTCTGTTTATTTATAAAACTAATTGTGTGATCTTTTTGGTTTAAATCCTGGTACAGGTAAGGTCTTTAATCGGTTATTTTGGTAACTATAAAAAACGGTGTAACCCATGAAGTTCTGGGGGCTAAAGCAACAGTTAACTCCTCCAAACTTAGATGCAGCACTCAGAATTAAATCATAAACTATTGGGAAAATAATTTTCCATGTTAGTTCTTCATTTGAAGTTCTTGGAGTAAAACATAATCTTGTGAAGATCTATGGATTGCTTCAGCCTCAGATGTAAATAATAAGACAAAACCCTGATGGAGTTTGTGCTTAAAGTAGCTATGTACCGCCCTCTATCAGCTCATGAGCTACAAAAATGCACCTTTAAGATCACGGCTAGTCTTCCACAAATAATGGCTGAAAGTGTTAGAAATTATCATTAGGACTCAAGTTTCTGATCTGAATGTTTAATTTCTATAATGACACCTCCAGAAAGTTAGATATAATTTACAACTGGCTTCAATTCTGGCAAAATTTAAGTCAGATTTGATGTGGGATCTCTCTTTAAAGTACAAACTTTGAAGTTCTCTCCAGGTTGATCTATCTTTTTACAAAATCATTAGAACCTCAAGGCCTGCTTCTGTCACAAAGCAACATGATTGGATGGTGGGCTGTGTGCCAACATGGTGAGTTTAGATGTTTGTGTTTCTATTCCCTAGCTAACTGTCTCAGTTCTTCTCTGTCAACATTCAGAGATTAAGTTAATTGGTTCACAGCGTTGATGTAACATTTGATCAGAAGATGAGCTTCCAATCTTATTTTTACGCAAAGCAGTTATTTTCACCACTATAACGTTCTCTGACTTTGGCTTGTCTCAGCTGTTCTGCTTTAGAAAACCTCCATTCGTGCCCTTTTAACCTCTAGATTCAGCTATTATGATGTACTTCTGGTTGGTCTTCCATATTCATTGGATCACCAATGTAATGTTTGAACATTCTTTTCACCCAGCTTGTGGGTTGGGGGAGGTGTGTTGGCATGGTTTGGGGGTTGGGGGAATGGCATAGAGCTGTCAGCCTGGAGATTGGGGGGAATGGAGATGGTGATAGATATAGGTGCTGATAGGACATTTGAGAAAATTCTCTTTGGACACGCCATTTAAATCATTGACAGGAATAAAACTCTGGTATGCATAACAAAATCCAAAAAGCTGGTTTCAAAATTCATCCATCAGATTTTCTAGTCTATAATCAGCATTGTTGCATTAAAATTACAACCCAATTGCTCAACCCGTGACTCGTCATGGTTCACAGTCTTAGCCCATCTTAATTAGAATGCAAGTTCACCACTGTTTCACTTTTATATGAAACGTTCAAATTCAAATTATTAAATAAAATCTGGGCAAGGTACTATAAATCTTGTCTGCCTCATGAACATGTTCCAAAAGCTTTGTCAATAATTTTATTTCAGTTGTTTGATTCTGTTTTATTTCATCTGGCTGCTGAAACCATTAGCAAAATGACATACCACAGGGGCCTGCAGAGAATATAATCATATTGCAGCATACATAATGAGGTGGACTTGAAATAGCTATTAACCACTGTTTAAAGCAGGTGGCATTATTCCAACTAAATTCTCTAGGTCTCATGATGAAGCGTTGTTGTATGTATTTATTTAATTATTTCAATTCACGAGTTAAAAGCAGAGTAATTGTACTACAGCAAATGCTTCTTCACACTTAAAAATAAAACATGTTTCGTTAGTTTTATATATTGATACTACATTTAATTAATGAAACAATATTACTATTCATATATTATTAATTGAACCCAGATATACTCATATTATACTATAAATTCACCACCTCATGCTGCTTCATTGGGTATACCGTTATCATCATCATATTTTTTAACATGAATAACAGTTTATTCATGAACAAGGCCATCATCCAGCACCACCATAATTACCTGTCCTGGATCATCGCTTTAGCTTCGTTACATTCAAACCCATTTCCAGTCAGCCTTTTTGCTGTAACTGTTCTCTTGAGTTCCTTGCTTGTTTTTTTATTCCAATGAGCAGATGCAATGACATCACTCTGAATTAGACTCTAATGTGGTTGTTTGATACACAGCAGTGACTTCTGTCGATATAGTAAGTTATTAAGTTACATTGTGTGATACTGTGAGGGTACTCAGAAAGGACATGTTTACGGTTTCTCCGTGCAGGATCCTAATTTAATCCACCTAATGTAACCACAGTATATACCCTGTCTATCAGAAGTGTACATTCCAGGATTCAACTCAGGCTCAACATGCCTGTCATCAATTGGTGAGACATTAAATTGAAACATTAAACTCACAGCCCAAGGTTATCAGCTCCAACGTTATGCAATTGTAACTGAGAGTCGTGTGAGGATTTTGCAGAACAAAACTTGTCAGTAATTTACAGATGGATTTTTCTGCGAAGTGTATAGAGTTCTTGTGGACCCCAAAAGGGATTCTTAAGATCCCCCCTTCAACTAGTCCTGCTACTCTGACTGTTGCCCTACATCTGGTGACAGCGACTGCGACTGGCAATAAAGGCAGCATTTGACTGAGTGTGGATTTGAGGTTTTCTCATAAATGAGAATCAAAGAAAAGTCTCTACAGTGTGGAATCAAACCAATGCACAGGAAGATAGGTTTGTTTTTTTTGGAGGCTAATCAAATCATAACAAGCCATTGCTGCAGAGGGTTTTCTCCTGGTAATGTCTAGGGCCCAGTTATCATCAGTTCCTTCATCAGTGGCCCTCCCGACATCACAAGATTAGTTATGGAAATGTTGCTGTCAATACCACAGAGTTCAGTATTACTTGGTTTTCCTTCAGTAATGTATGTGCCTATACACAACAAAGCCATTCAGGCCTGGGCTGATAAAAGAACACCATACAGTACAAGGCAATGACATCTTCAACAAGAGAGAGTTCAACCACCTTCTTTTGACATACTATCAATGCTATCAGCAAATCATTGTTATGATCTGGAGACAGACAACCAAACCAAATCAGCCTTTCTCCTTGTGTATTTGTAACACCTAACAGTTCTGTATCTTTTGAATAATTAATTTCAGACACTAATTTTGTATCTCAAACAGAATACTTAACATTTATTGAATACCCAAAACTTAGGCAGAGAAAAAAATTATCTAGTAAGGTGAAATGATTAATGTCTGTGTGTCAAACCCAAAACATTTGCTTTCGGCCCCCATTTACACAAAATACAAACAAACACAGGTAAGGGATAAATTGAAGAAAGTAGCTAGCTTACTTAAATAACTTTCGCAAAGGGTTAAGCATAGATGTGGATGCCTTACCTGTTTTTCTGGAACATTCTCAGTTCACTAAATAAAAAAGGTAATATTTCTAATTCAGGTTTACACTCTTTGGCGCTCCAAAAGCTGGTGTGGGAGACTAAGCAGGGAGTTTTAAATCTTCATGCTGTGTTGGAGGCAGACAGCTCACCTCCTCCAGAAAACACAGCTCAAATACAACTCATCCCTGGAACATCTTGAATACAAGGATACCTACATCAAAATCCTACTTATTGTCTACCAATCTGTTTTCAACCCCATAATTGCATGTCCAAACTCTGAGACTCAGGTCTTGGATCCCCCCTCCACATTTGGATCCTCGACTTCCTGACCCATAGAGCACAATCAGTAAGAATAGGTGACAACACCTCCTCCATGATGAACCTCAGCACAGATGCCTCGCAAGCCTGCATGCACAGCCCCCTACTGTGCTCATTGTACAGTGATCACTGTGTGGCCAATTCTACCCCAAAACCATTTAAAAGTTTGCTGACAACACTGTGATAGGTTAGACATCAAACAAAGATGAGACAGAGTATAGGAAAGAGATTGAGTGCTTAGTGGCAGGGTGTAAAGACAACAACCTCTCTGACTACGTCAGCAAAAAGAAGGAGCTGCTCATTGACTTCAGGAAGCAATGCGGAGGGCACGCCACGATCTGCATCAATGGCACTGAGGTTGAAATGGTCAAGAACGTCAAGTTCCTGGGAGTGACAATCACTGACAGTCTGTCCCGGTCCACCCACTCACGTCAATGTGACGGTCAAGAATGCATGCCAAGGCCTCTACTTCCTCAGGAGACAGTGGCAATCCGGCATGTTCATGAGGATTTTTACATTTTTTTAAAGATGCACCAAAGAAGCTTCAAATTCAAATGCATTACATCTTGGTAATGGCAACTGCTCTTCCCAAGCCTGCAAGAAACTATTGAGAGTCGTTGACATAACCCATTCATCACTCAAACCAGCCTTTAATCCTATAACCCCATCTATTTTTCCCACTGCCTCAGGAAAGCAGCAAACATAACTACAGATGCCTCTCAGAGATAATGGGAACTGCAGATGCTGGAGAATTCCAAGATAATAAAATGTGAGGCTGGATGAACACAGCAGGCCAAGCAGCATCTCAGGAGGACAAAAGCTGACGTTTCGGGCCTAGACCCTTCATCAGAGAGCCTCTGCTTTTGTGCTCCTGAGATGCTGCTTGGCCTGCTGTGTTCATCCAGCCTCACATTTTATTATCACAGATGCCTCCCACCCCGGTTATACGCTCTTCTGCCCTCTTCCATTGTGCAGAAGATATAAAATTTTGAATATACATACAAACAGATTCAAGAATAGCTTCTCTCCCACTGCTATCAGACTTTTGAACGGACCTCTCAAACAGTAAAATTGATCTCTCAATCTGCACCTTCTCTGTAGCTGTAACACTATATTCTGCACTCTATTCTGCCACCTGATATACTTTGTATAATTCAATCTGCCTGTACAGCATGCAAAACAATACTTTTCACTGTATCTTCTTACACGTGACAGCAATAAATCAAACCAAATCAATTCTGCTTCTGCTCTTACAAACGGAGTGTCTTTTACCAAAGCTTCAATTACTATTCAACAGCTGCCATCTACATGAAAATAGATTCTCTTCCAGGCCTGCCAGAACATATTTCCAGGTACTGATTTCATTAATAGCCAACTTCTGCTGTCTGTTTCAGCCCAATGGTGTTTCTAGGATCACTGTGTCTGTAGGGACACTTTTAAACAAGAATCAGCCTGCAATTAGCCTCTAAGACTGGCCTCACAAACAAACAAAAGCTTGTATGGCCTGTTCTTTTCTTTTACTACAAGCTGTTCCAAAAAGTTCAAACGTCATCTTCAGCTCAGAAATCACAGTTCACAGCTCCAAAACAAAATTGACAAAAGAATAAAACTAAGGAAATCTCAGTGAGTGTTCTAACACATTAAAAATATGAAATGGTGCATGTCACCTTATGTCAGGAAGAATAACTAGATCAGATAGATAAATATTCTGTCTCCAAGATCAAGTCAGAGTTTGGTTATTCAATGATAAGTAAATCATTTTCTGATTCCGCAAACATCTCCATCACTGGAAAATACAAGCCAAGGATATCATGGAATATCCTTGACTTGACTAGATGAATGCAGTTCCAAAAATGGTCATTCCACCACCTAACATATTCATTAACTTCATCACCGACATATAGCAGCAGTGTGTGCTATATCCAAGATGCACTTTTACGACTCACTAAACCTTTTTTGACAGCATCTTCCAAACTGGTGAACTCGACCACTTTGAAGGATTAGGGCAGGCAGCTTAAGTGAATAGCAGCATCTAATTTTGTTTTCTCCATCATCTTGACTTGAAACTATACAATTATCCTTTGTTGTCTCTGGGTCAAAATCTTGGAACAGCTTCTCGATCAGATCGACAAAGGCACTCAGCTCACGTCACCTTCTCGGGACAATTAAGGATGGGTGAGAAAGACTGTCCATGAGAGTGGCATCCAGGTCCTTTGAAATAATAGTTTTCTAAAACAACCTGTCCCTCACCACCATACTCAAGATATTACTTATTCTAGGCATCATACACTTGGTGCCCTGGCAAACTCCACCAGGCATGACAATATTCCAATTTCTTTGGATAGGAGACAATGCAAATTTATTTCAAGGAGGTTGGTATAAACAACTTGAATCCCACATCAACAAAAGGAGATATTTCAACCCTCCACACGCACTCACCCATATTTATGTAAACCATTACAATTTAACCCTATTACTTCAATATTGAAAATCATCTGCTTTATTTTTAAAAATTATACCTTTGCTGAATAAATATGCTGTTGCTTGGGAAAATGGAAAGTCTACATTTTCTGTCAATTCATAAATTACAGAAGTTATTTGAGCAATGAAATTCTCTTGCCAATTTAATGCCTTTTATGATAATGTTACACCTGAGTATCAAGAGAGGAGCTCTGCAGTGATAGGTCTGTGCTGCACAGAGTGATAGGCTGTTAACATGGCCAGAGTGAGATGTATTGTGAGGATGCTTTCAATCACATTACCTGTTGTGTTATGTCTCACAGTCAGTATATCACTATCATCTTAAGAGACATGCTCATAATATTTATCGCTGGACCATACTGTGGATGACATGGCGGCTCAGTGGTTAGCACTGCTGCCTCACAGCACTAGGGGCTTAGGTTCGATTCTACCCTTAGGTGACTGTCTGGAGTTTGCACATTCTTCCCTTGTCTGCATGGGTTTTCTCTGTGTTTTCTAGTTTCCTCCCACAAAGATGTGCAGCCTAGGTGGATTGGCCATGCTAAATTGCCTGTAGTGTTCGGGAATGAGTAGATTAGATGGGTTCTAGGGGGATGGGTCTGGGTGGAATGGTCTGAGGGTTGGCGTGGACTTATTGGGCTGAAGGACCTGTTTCCACACAGCCAGGGATCTGTGATTGATGTAACCTGAGTGTGGAAAGATCTCAGACTCCAACTTACATAAGTGCAGGCAAGACATGGATGACATTCAAAGGCCATTTTAAAATAATCGCAAGTCTGAAACATCCTGTCGGTGTAATAGCACCGAAATTCTTTCTCAAGTAGTTTTTGACCCTTAGTTACCAGATGACCATATTAATTACTTGTGCCAGGAAGAAAATGTCATTCCGAAAGTGTAACTTTTGTGCTCTTCCTCTGGTAGTGACAGACATTGAATCAAGCTGGAGGCGGGTTTGTCATGAATTCCTACCTTCCACCTGAGCCAATGGCAGGAAAACTTGTGGATGGCTTTCACCCCCTCTTCATCAAATGGGGCCCTTAAGTGAATAATCAATGTTGTTTTCTTGCTGACATTGGTGTTAATCAAATGGTGAGCGGGAGGCTCAAAATGTGAGGAGTATGAGAAACAAACTCTTGCAGGGTTTACTTGTGAGACTTCAGGTCCCTTCTTCAAAGCCATTCAGTGCCTGATCAAATGTTTTACATTGGGAAGGGTGTGGTAGGATTGGGACCTGCTTGGGGCATGCCCACTCTTGCGCCAACCCACCAGGCTCTAATCCAGTAAGCCCTTTCCCACAGCCTCCTCTTCCCATCACTTATTTGTGGCCTGGGAATCATTGACAATGCGAGGCTTTGAGTGGGTGCAGTATCAACACTTGACGCTGGGTCCCTGAAGATCTGCCATTTGATACAGCTCCTGATCTCCAATTGCCTGCAGCTCTTGCTGAGTTGGACTTGCGTTCTCAGGATCCTTGATCCTGAAAAAAGCCTGCCACCATCCAGTTAAGCAATTGAGAGGAACAGGATGAAGGTGGCTGGACAGAAAAAGAGGCAACACTGGGCTATTGCTGACTCTTGCTCCAGCGGCTGAGACCCCCATCAGCTCCACGAGATTCATCCCCAACTCCAGGTCTCAATTCCTTTCAGCACTCATCTTGCATTTTCCTCCTGATTTCGGCTTCTGTTTGGCACTCACAAGATCCCAGGCAAGCCTCACTAAGCCAGCTCTGACTGCACAGTCTGCTAAAAAAAGCTCTGGCTGTGGATTGGGTTAAATGCTTCCAGGCTTATGTTTTATATAGCAGAAACCCTCACTGAACTTCATCATTTTTATCTTATCTCTTGGCACCACACTTCTCAGACAAGTAAACATAGATTCTGCTCCTACTGGCTGGTATTTACTGATGAAATTCAATGATAGTTCAGCACTAATTTACATTGTGTTGGTTATCTCGACTTTAGAATTAATTTTGTAGTGAAAAATGTATGGACATAACAGTTCATTCAGAATAGCTATTAGGGGCCAAGAAGCTCACATCAGAGATATGCACTCCTCTATGAGGTTATGAGACTATAAAGGCTTACAAAGCTAAACGAATACTGAAGGTTACAGACGAACAACTTTATACTTATACATTCTGTGCTCAAATAGAGAGGCCTTTATCAGCATTTCAGAGAAAAAAACTCTAAGCACATTCCAATGAAAGAAAATATTCTGAATTTATTCTAGCACATCAGCCATGGATTGGAACAGGAAAGGAAAACATGATTCTCCTGTCGGATAGACAATTGTTTTCTCATATCTATTGTTTAACCTGCCCCTTCTCAAAACTTTAATGAAACTGTACAACTGTATCTGCCACCACGATGAATATAATGTACAATGGGAGAAACAATCTGGCTTTGGTAAATTGGAATGCCACGGAATCACAGAAGTGTTACGGCATAGAAAGAGGCCATTCAACCAATTGTAATCGCACCAGCTCATTAAGTGAGTATTATTACCTCATGGCAATTTCCCCCATGCACTTACATGTTAACTCCATCCAAATATTGATCCAATTTCGTCTTGAATGAATCAATTAAATCTGCTTTTCCACACTTGCAAGCCGTGTATTTCATACCCTAACTACTTACTAAGTGAAAAGGCTTTTTCTCACTTTACTCTTAATTCTTTTGTGGATTACTCTAAATCTATGTCCTCTTGGCTTTGTTTCTTTTACAAAGATCAATAGATGGATAAATATACTTGATCTGAAGTTGATAGTTAATTTTCACAAATGATTTAAGTAGCGGAATACAGGGTTAAGCAATAGACCAGAGACTCAGCAGAACTAGCTGTAAATATGGCGATTGCATAAGGGGTTAAAATCTGAAAAGGTTAATGCTAACCATTTTGAAAGTGTTCAGAAAAGATTTACAAGGATGCTGCCAGGTTTGGAGGGTTTGAGCTAAAGGGAGTGGCTGAATAGACTGGACCTATTTTCCCTGGAACGTTGGAGGCTGTGGGCTGACCTAATAGAGGTTTACAAAATCATGAGGGGCATGGATAGCGTGAATAGCTAAGAACTCTCCCCCAGGGTAGGTCCAAACTAACATAGACTTAAGGAGAAAAGATTTAAAAGGGACCGAAGAGGCAAATTTTCACGAAGGTGGTGCGTGCGTGTATGGAATGAGCGGCCAGAGGAAGTGGTGGAAGCTAGTACAATTACAATGCTTAGAAGTTTTTGAATGGGTATATGACCAAGGAAGGGTTTGGAAGGATATGGGCCAAATGCTGGCTATTGGGTCTAGATTATTTTGGGATATCTGGTCGGCATGTTTCCATGCTGTACAGCTCTATGAGTATCTTAAATAGCACCCACCATGAGAGTTATTGCTGAAAAAGAAGCATTTTTGTTGAATCTTTTCATTTGACATTCAATAGGCCATTTGCTAAAAAGACCAAATCAAAGGGTGAACAATGTTGTTTTCTATTTACTTTGATATTTTTTGTCAATTGACCTGAATGCCATCTGGGATGGGTGTGTTGACATCGACCATAAGACCATAACATGTAAAAGTAGAAGTAGGCCATTGTGCCCATCAGGTCTTCTTTAGTGAGCCTTCACTGGACCTGAAATGTTTTCTCTCTGTGCATGCTCCTGAGTTTCTCTAGCAAATGCCTGTATTTCTTTCAGATTTCCAGCATCTGCAATTCTTTGTGTTTTTTTTTCAGTGTGTTCCAGGGATGTCACTGTTTATTAAAATATTAATGCAAGAGCCCGGAGAGCACAATCTTGGCTCTTTCAGGCTCCCCTGAGCATGCCTGAGAGAAGTTTGAAGTTATACTGAAGATTGAAATCAAACTCTACCAGATCAGTTTCCTTACCATCTTGTTTTTTTTTAAGATTAGATTCCCTACAGTGTGGAAACAGGCCCTTTGGCCCAACAAGTCCACACTGCCCCTTGGAGCATCCCACCCAGACCCATTCCCCTACAACCCACACACCCCTGAACATTATGAGCAATTTAACATGGCCGATCCACTTGGCCTACACATCTTTGGACTGCAGGAGGAAACCAGAGCACCTGGAGGAAACCCACGCAGACATGGGGAGAACATGCAGACTCTGCACAGACAGTTACCTGAGGGCAGAATTGAACCTAGGTCCCTGGCACTATGAGGCTACAGTGCTAACCACTGAGCCACCGTGCTGCTCCATGTTGCATGCTGTAGAACCTTGAGTCTGCTATAGGTGCTGCATCAAACCTTATCAATGTTGCCATAAGAGGTAGCCAAGTTCATTGTAAGCATTCAGTAACAGAAAAAAAATCACAAAACAGTGTGGCCTTTCATTGTCCTGGACTCAATGACATAGAAAATGAATTCCAGAAAATTCAAATCAGATGGGCAAGCCATGTTTCTTGTATCAAAGATAACACAACTCAGGCCAAGGGGAACTGACTCAGGGCAAACAACATCTCAAAGATCAGTACAAATGAATCACCTAAAAAAAGAATATTACATATGCCTTCATTTGTAGATCAGCTCTCCTGGGACAACACTGCAACTGCTCAGTTCACATGGAGGAAAGCATTAAAATTTATTGCGCCATCTGGCTACATCAAACTCATAATATCCAAAGTGCCTGAAAAAGACTAGAGGTGGTGCAAATGCAGACATTTTCCCAAATACCAAAAGGAACCAATGTGAAAAACAGAAATGGCTGGAGAAATTCAGCAGATCTGGTGGCATATGTTTTGAGAAAGATGAGTGAACATTTCCCCATGAGTCAGTGACTCTTCATCGGGACTCAAAGTTCACTTAGCTGTCTTCATACAGATGCTGCCAGACCTGTTGAGGTTTTTCCTGCAATTTCTATTTTTGTTTCAGATCTCCAAATTCTGCGGTTCTTTGTTTTAGTTTAGCAACAAAAGCATGACTGCCAGTTCTGTGAACTCCATGCCTATCTTCCACTGGACTCTCAATCTTGCAAAGTTGCAGCGAGGGTAATGAAGTCACTTACACATTAAATCGTCTAAATAATGTGGAGTTTCCTTTAACCAGGACTGCACTGTGTGCTATTTTCAAATGCATTCATTAATCATTCTTTGACAGCACTTTCTATATCTGCAATCTGAGGGCCAACAGCAGCAAGTGGATGGGAAAACCACATCTTCAAGTTCCCCTACATGTTCCTTACCATCCTGAGTGAAATTAGTTGGGTAAGTATGGCCGTTCATTCACTGTTGCTAGACCAAGAGGTTGAAACGTGTTTTGGAAGTACCTATATCACATAGACTGCAATGGTGCAAGATGAAAGTCAACCATCATGGGGCAGTTACATTTTAACAACATTGCTATGAGTTTACATGAGAACTACGGGCAGAAGTGGGCAATGCAGCCTTTTGAGTTTGCTCTGCCATTTAATATGATCATTGCTAATCTCATCTCTCAGCCTCAACTCGATTTTCTTGCCCACTCCTCTAAACTCGTCAATGCGTCACTAATTAAAAATCTGTCTACCTTCTCCTTAAATTTCTTCAGCATCCTCAGCATTGTTTGGAGTCATATGTAGGCCAAACCAAGTAAGGATGGCAGAATTCCTTCCTTACAGGGCATTTTTGTGATCAGTTTTCAAGACATTTTCTATTCAACCTGTTCAGAATATTATTAGACTCTTTTGTAGAAAGTAATCTTAGACCCAGATCTATCTGGCCTAGAGGTAGGGGAACATTACCATTGAAACTCAAGAGCCCAAGACGAGTTTTCAATGTTACATTTTCCACCAACAGCTGTGCTGGGACTTGAGAACAGTAGGCTAATTTTGGATTATTAAATTGAGTGACATTATCACCATGTCACCTCCTCAATGTTGTTATATTTTATCACAGATTTTCCTCCCATGCATTGTCTTAATTCTGTACTGAAAGAGAACCAATTTCTTTCCTTTGCTCCTGTTAACAAAGGCAAGACATTGCTGCCTATAACTAACAATACTGTTGCTGAACAGAAATATTTCCATCCCTTTGGAGAGGTACCATTTTGTCACAAGTTTGAGATGCAGTTCTAAACATCCAGCATCCTTGGAGAAAAAGCACTTTACAATATAACTTTTCCCAAGGCTAATTAATGTAATAACTTTTTTTAAAGTGATAATACTTAGCAGAATCGAGAGGTTTTCTTTTCTCCTCTTCATTTTGGCCAGATTCTCAAGTGGGTGTCTTCAAACTGGCAGTGACATTTCTAATCAGAAATCATGTTCTTCTTCTTTCAGTACTGTCTATTTTTATTTCAGGTGTTTCAATTTTTTAAACTCAAATCACCCTGGCTGGCTGTGTTTGTGCAATGCCTTTGCCCAGGAGCGTTTGGCGATAACAACTTTTCGCATTCGATTCAAATGAATGGCTGGTGCAGTGAGACAACAGAGCCATTAGAGGGCAGCATTTAGCTCTATCTTCATGTACTGCTCAGCTCAAATCTCCAGCTGAAAAATTGCCGGTGGAAGAGAGATATGTGAACCCTTACAGTATGTCATGGACAAAGGTGTCCTGGGCTCCTATTTTCCAGCAGCAGCGTATAAATCAGTTGGGTTGTATCTATTTCCAGCAGGTCAGTGTGGATTTTTTTTAACCTGGACCTTGTTAAAAACAGATTAACCAGACAATAAGTCTAGTTCAGGCATTCAGAGGCATGAAGCAGAAAATGTGTTAGACCACATCAGTGTAACATACATAAAGAAATTACATCAATCCTGAAACCAAAAATATAAAGAAGGGAAGTTGGAAATGCCCTTCAGAGGCTGGGATAACTCATTATTAGGTTAATCATTAAGGGATGCAAAACATTAGGTCTCAGTGTTAATCTCTCATTAGGTGGAAAAGGGGTCAGGGTGATGTTTAACAATGAAATGCCCCTCCAAAGTACAGTGTGTCATTTTTACACTGGCTAGTTATGTGACACCTGAGTTTTCTGCCATGAACAGGCAAGACTTTCACTAACAGTTTTAACTCAGGCTTTTATAGTGCAGCTGGAAGTTACCAGTTACTACGCCGGTGTCGGGGAACCCAACAGTGAAAGGAAGGCCACAACTGGTAACTCAAGAAGGTAAATGCCTTTTAAAGAACTCATTTAAGAACATTGAAGCAGTACTAGGCTATTCAGTCCTTCAAACCTGTCCCACCATCCAACAAGATCATTGTTTCAAGTCCATTTTCTTGATGGCCTCCTCATTCCAACAACTCTTGATTCACTTGTCTATCAAAGTACAAAAATTCTTCCTTGAATAAATAACAATGAAGATTAATAGAAACCAGGGAGATACATTTGTCTCCATTGGGACCTCATGTTACATCATTCAATCTCCAAGGAGGAACTTGTAACATCGTCAGATTGGGTGACACATAATGTAATCTCAGACTTTAACCCTTTCAGAACCTTCTCCATATAAAACCATATCACATTCCTCACCTCCATCCTGAAAGGGAGAGCTCTTATTCTTAAACTATGTTTCTTAGTTTGAGTCTTCCCATTGTCCCAGTTTTCAGTCCCCTCAGGAACCCTGGCCCCACACTTAACATTCATCCTCATCTCCGCCAATTATGGAATTTTTCCACTTCACTGCTCCCCATTTTTGTGATTGCAGTCTGCTCCTGGTGATTCTTGATGGCTGGCCTTGTGGTTCCTGAGATCGTTCCCCTCCTCACCTCATTCCCATTCTTGATATCTGACCTTCATCCTCTCCAGAGTATTAGTGACCATCCTGAAAGGGCACTGGCAGTAATTGACTACTAACTCATTTTTCTGCCGAAGGCTTTCTTGAAAATTGACTGTCGACTAAATGCAGATGGAAATAGTGATAACGGGCACCTATTGTTAAATTTGGCAGGGCCTTCTCTCTGTCCTGTACCTCGACGTATTCCCCAGCTAGTTGTACCCGGTTCTACACTTGTGCCATCTCCCTCGAAATGTTTGATCAACTTGCCAACTCTGTCCTATATATAACTTGAGAGCAGAATATCACAGTCATTCATCTCATTTGGAGACAATCATAGTCATCCCAAGTGATTAAAATCAAAATTTACAAGACAGCTGAGAATTGAAAGCAATTATTACTTTAAAGCCATAATCCACTTCAGTTCAGCAATTTTTGCAGCACTGTTGATGTCATCCATTATAGGCTACGCTGACACATTATTATAATACTTAGGGAGTGTTGCAATGTTGCAGATATCATTCTTTAGCTGAGATCTTGGATCAGAGCCCTGTGCTCCTGCTTGAGTGGTGTGGAGGATATTCTACAGTGCTGTTTGAAGAAGGAAAAAGAGTTCTCCAGCTTCCCTAGCCTGTAGTTTTCCTTGAATAATACAACATACACAATATAAAAATGTTAACTCCTTAAATTATTCTTTGTAAAGTCTTATTGGTGCAGTATGACTGACCCACCAGCCTGCATAACAGTTATGACATAAACTTAGGTGAATTGTAGACAATGTAGATGATAGCATAAAATTACAAAGGAACATTGATAGACTAAATGGGTGAGCAGAATTGTGGGGAATGGAGTTCAGTTGGAGCTTATTTGATGTCTAGGTACTTTGAGAGCAAACGAAAGGGTTGTCAAGGGGTTGGCTCTCCAACTCATTAAGCCTGCCCCACTATTCATTATGAACTGATGAACTTTATGTCTGATCATCAAGATCAATACCCCAAGCTTGCCCTTCTCCCATATCCCTTGATCCGTTTAACTATAAGAGCTGTACCTATCACTTCTTGAGAACACAACTATTTTTGGCTGAACCATTTTCTGCATGAGTAAATACTACAGGCTCACTTTTTTCTGGGTGAGCAAATTTCTTTTCATCTCAGTCCTAAAAGTGTCCTCAAACCATGACTTCGAAATATTGATTGTAAATTACTGAGGCCCAAGCATTGATCGAGCAGCATTCAGACTGTCAGAATTGCTAACTTGAAAATGCTCAGTTTATCCTTTCTACTTCCTATCCATAACAAATTCATTGTTTTTCTCATCAACCTGCTCAGAGATGTTATGAAACCCCTTTGGAACAGGTGGAACTTGAACCTGGGCCTCCTGGCTCAGGAGGGAAGGACACTACCACTTTGCCACAAGAGCCTCTCACCCAGCTTTCAGAATTTTTTCTGGCTCTGGAGTTGTTTTCTTTGAAGTAGCTCTGGAATATTCTATTAGGTTTGGAAATTAACATACAAATGGTATATTTTTATTCTGCTTGAACCTACACATACCTCCTGATCTCCTGGACAGTTCTGGCTTTCTGTGTTAGTGGACTCTTGCTGCTAGGCAACAACAAGTTTATGTCTGCTAACCTTTTCTCTCCTAATGAACTGAATTATTCACTTTCAGCTCCACTCCAAGACTGTAAACCCTCATTAAAAATACCAGCAAATTTCAGACACCTCTCAAATCAAATCTAACGTTCAACTAAAATCATACCCTCACTTCTTAGATGACAAAAAATAGAAATACAGATCTAACTTAAAGGTATGTATTTGTTCACTTTAGGGCTCAAGTTTCTGTAAAATAACAATGCTGTCATAAACCATCATGATAATAGCCACTATGGTTAAAATAATTAATTTGGAGAACAAAGCTTAAACATTTCTGAGAGGTGTGAAAAGGTCCTATTTAAATACATGCCCAAAGGCTTTCTTATGCGATGAAATAACTTCATCTGACAGCAATTCTGTAATATCTGATGCTACACAGTGAATTCTTCAGAACTGTCAGCAACATAGCAACATCCACTCATGCAATTGTTAAGAAGTTACTGTCACAAATCAGAATCAAGGACTCACCATTTCCTGACCAGTGCTCCCTGTAAATGAGGGTGCTTCATTGGTGATTTTACCCTAGTTTTCCCTTCCTTTGCTCTGAGATTTGTTTCGGAGAACGTGTGGTGTGGGTTAATAGGGGGGTGTGATAAATGAAAGAAAATCCCTGATTCACCTTATAAGTAACAAGTAACAATTTGTTTCCTCAACCCCAACAGTGAACAAATTAATTGAACTACTAACAATTCCCCCATAACTCCAAACTATTCGCTAACGGAACAAAATTCTGCTAGTATGCTATTTCAATAAACAGAAGTGCCCCTTATGTACACACTCTTCTCTCTATCATATTTTTACAAACAAATTCTAGTTTCCTGCCTCCCAATTCATGATTACTCTACACAACTTTGTAACACCTCCACTCTTGAGAAGAAAAAGAACCATCATTACGAAAAGATGGCTTCATTTTAAAAAAAAATCTTAACACCCATTACCATGAGATACATAGGTCAGTCATCTAAAGTTACACATTCATACTAATTCTGCATATAAAACATTGGATCGTACTGGTTCTATCTTGTCTACAGATTTTCTTTCAAACCCATGATAATGGGTCTGCAATAACACTTTTATGACCCGCAATATGTCCAGTCTGTAAATTAAAAGCCTGTAACATAAGAGTTCAATGAAATAGTCTTGTATTCTTGTCCTTAAATCTTTCCAAAGAAGTGAGAAAGTTGTCGTCTGTATACATAACTGTCTCTGAAACATTGTTTATAACATCAACATTAAAATGTTGTAAGGCTGTTAACAAACTCCACAATCTTTTTCAATGGTGGGGTATTTTCTCTGGTCGATATCGAGTTTTGAAAATTCCTCGATGGCCTTCACCTTCATGTTCCTTGGGGTCATCCCTCCATGTCTGATGTTGTGTCCTGAGAACATCACTTCTGCCTTTGCAAATTTATTTTTTGATAAAATTATAACCGGTTTTGCCTCCTGTGCTCTTTCAAAGAGCTCTGCAAAATACACCACAAAATCTTTCCGAGAATGGCTAAAGATCACTAAACCATCTATACAGATGACACAACTGCCACAACTCTATTCATAAATCTTTGAAAGTGGCTGGTCCATTCTTCATTCCAAAGGGGATTAGTTTGAACTGATACAGCTCATTTAGGGTTACAAACATAGAAACTTCTTATGTTCTCTTTGACAACTCTTCCACAACCTTTTTTGCCTTAACATTCTGTAATGGAATTGCCTCCAGGAAACTGGTAGACACATCCACCATAGTTTGCAAATACTGGTACCCACTTTTGGTTTTAAGGAGGGAACTTACACAGTCAATCATAAGCAGCATGAAAGGTCCTTCAAATGTGGGAATTGGCATCAAAGGTGCTGGTTTTGTTACTGCCTTTGACATATGAAGGTACAACAAAATTCAATCACATCCTTAAGTGATCTAAGCCAAATGAAGTGCTTTAGTGCCTTTAGCCTGAGTCTTTTGGGGTCATTGCGGACATTTAAGAGACTGCTGGACATGCATATGGTCACAGAAATTTGAGGGTGCATACATGAGGATCAATGGTCGGCACAGCATCGTGGGCTGAAGGGCTTGTTCTGTGCTGTACTGTTCTATGTTCTATGTTCTTCCTCACTCCTAAATGACCACCTACCAGTAATTCATCTGCTACCCACAATACTTCCTGTTTGTATGCTACCAGCAACATAATCTGCTGAACGTCTGCCTATTTCTCCTCCACACTGACCTGCAATGGTCTCCATTCTCGCTTTAGAATTCTATTCTTAAGATAATAACATTGAGGAATCCTCTACCTGTTTAGATTCTTCCCTGACCATTTAATCAGACAGGTTGTCAGCTCACTGAACCTCAACTCCTCTTTCTTTGGTGTTTCCTTCTTGGATCTTACGACTGTGGGATCTTGTCGCCACACAGTCGGAAAAAAATTCCACGGTACTTTTCTTTCAACTCCTCAGTTCCCTGGTTTCCCTTTGGCTTCTCTACTACAAGGGATGGCACTCCCACTTTTGATCCTGCTAGGTCATAACCAGAACAAACTGTATTCCTGGAATAGATAATCTTTTAATCACTCCCACTGTCACTTCCCCACTCTTGATCGGTCTTTCCAACCTGATCTTACACAGGGGAACACAAAATCAGAGCAGCAGGAGAGTTGATGTTTTAGGCCTAAGCCTTTAGTCAGGACTGGGGAGGGGGCAGGCAGCTGGGAAATAAATTGAGGGAAGGGGGTGGGGCTCGGGGAATATTCCACCTCAGGAACCTGTAGCCTGATGGCCTAAACATAGAATTCACCAGATTCAAAATCTCCCCACCCCCAGCCTCATCCCATGTCCAACCATCCCTATCATCCCCACTTTGTTGACTTGACACAAACTGTCTTCTCTTCCACCTATCCGCCCCAACCTTACCACTGACCAATCCCCATCACCACTACCTGTGCTCACCTATCACCATCCTATCTACCTCCCGCTCTCCCCTCCCCTCTTTCTATCCTTTTCTTTCCATTCTAACTCCAATTGTCCAATTTTCAATCTAATGTTCTCTAATTCCACTGCACTTGAGTGTTTTTACTGTTATACCTAAATGCTTGACTAACTGCTTTACAATTTCAGCTTTCCTTTTGTTCTTAGTTAAACCCAAATCTAGCCTGTTTTTTGCCGCCTAAAAGTGTATCTTTCTCTGTCTTTCCAAACTTCCTTGGCAAATTTGGGAAGCATCTTCAAATCCCACAACCCCTTTAGCAATATTAATAATTGTTTTCTGAAGACGGGTCTAGGCTCAAAACGTCAGCCTTCCTGGTCCTCTGACGCTGCTTGGCCTGCTGTGTTTATCCAGCTCTATACCTTGTTATCTCATTTCCCTCACTTTTGATTTAACCAACCACAAGTAACCAAAACTAAACAAATTTTGCTCATTTACATTTTATTTAAAATTCTAGAACACTAATTCCCAAGTCTTTTAAAATCTGTCCAAATCCATACAGATCCATTCAGATCCAGTAAACAAACAAGCCAGATCCCAAGCTTGGGCCCCAAACTGTTATGGACAATGGTAGGTTTAAATGAAAGAAAATCCCTGATTCACTTAGTAACTAAAAAGTAACAATGTATTTCCTTAAGTCAAATAGTAAACAAATTAGCTGAAATACAAACAAACCTAACAATTCCTCCCAACTCCTAATAATTCCCTAAATGAGCAAAGTTGAACTGGTAACTATTCCAATAAACACAAGTTCCACTTATATGACCCTGTAGTAATGAAAAAAAAAATTAGTCTCAAAGTCCACACAGAATGTGTTTCCCAGGATATTCTTCCTTCTCTATTGTCTCTCAAGTCATAACATTTTCAGGAATCATAAAAAAAAGGTCAATATGGAAAGCTCAGAATGGGAATAGAGGGAGTATTGTAAGCCACATAATGACCCGTATTATAGTTGCTGACAATATTTGAAAGATTGACAAATTTCTTTGGGACCTATTAAGTGCTGATGAGGACACAATATGAGACTTATGCAGAATCCTACAAAAGGAATTGTTGTAAGCAGAATTGCTTTTTGTTACATAGAAGGAAGGCTAGAAATTGTGATGGTAGTGAATAAGCAAGGCTGACTTGCACCTTCTCAGATTTCCCTCCAGAGGGATTAAGTAAAACCAGCCAGTATAGAAAGGGAGGGACTGCAGAAATAAGAGATTGAGCATACTTCCTGAGGCGAACAGCTTTTTTTATGTCAGTATCATCATATGGTTTTGTTGGTTTTAATGGAACAATGAAAAAGACTTTTTCTACTCCAGTCACCTCACAGATGGCTCACCTTTTATAGCAACATCTGAATCCATCAAAATTATGAAAACAAAGAATGGCTATTGCTGAAAATCTGTGATGAAAATGTAGGAAATATTTTGCAGGTCAGGCATCACCTCAGTACCAGTGCTGTATGGTCTCTTGAATTTTTCCAGCTTTTTCTGCAGGACTCAACTACATTGACACAGAATATCATAGGTTTAAATCATGATGAGAAAATAATACAGGTAGCAAGAGGAGACAGATTGCAATCAAACATAGCAAATCTAATGTAGGAAACAAAATGTTGGGAGGGAGTACATTCCTCTTTGCCAAGAAAATATTTTTCTGTAAGAATGTGTGCTCTTTTAGAAAAGGACACAAATGAATTTGAATGGGATGCCCAGTGTGATGAATACTGGTCAATACCACT
The DNA here is from genome assembly GCF_030684315.1 of Stegostoma tigrinum. Classification (NCBI taxonomy): domain Eukaryota; kingdom Metazoa; phylum Chordata; class Chondrichthyes; order Orectolobiformes; family Stegostomatidae; genus Stegostoma; species Stegostoma tigrinum. The sequence goes on along the minus strand of NC_081358.1, from coordinate 105,322,899 downwards.
GCGAAGTTTAAATAATTAATAATGATAACTTGTGTCAAACACTATAAGTTGATTTCCTTTTGCAAGAATATCCAGCAAAGAGTGAACATCGACAGGAAAAGCAATGTATGTAGGCCAGGAAAATCATTACAAAACAATGACATAACGATTCCAGGCCAGGACAGAGATGATCAAGCAGTTCCACGATCAATCATGTTTGAAGACTGTATCTTGCCTGTGAAGGACATGGATTTAACTGCAGATATTTTTTATCACTTAACACTGGTCCAACTTACTGCATCTGCCTGCATCTAATTTTCATAGAATCACAGAATCCCGACAGTGTGGAATCAGGCCCTTCGGCCCAACAAGTCCACACCGAAACTCGGAGCATCCCACTCAGACCCAACCCCCTCTCACCCACCTAACCGACACCTCCCTGAACAGTTTGGGTAATGTAGCATGGCCAATCAACCTACTTGCACATTTTTTGGACTGTGGGAGGAAACCGGAGCACCCGGAGGAAACCCACGCAGACATGGGGAGAATGTGAAAACTATGCACAGACAGTCGCCCAAGGCGCTGTGAGGCAGCAGTGATAAAAATACGATGATGTTTCTGTCATGTTGATAAGTAGACTTTATTGACTGTGAACACTGGACTATCCAACTCCAATTCAATGAGTGATACAGTGATGTCAATATCTACTTGGTGAAAACCAATAAAGTGGTCTTCCTGCAATTGATCATGTGGAAGACCTTGCTTGTAAAAATGATACTGATTGCGCAGAGCTGTAAAATCACTTGGACAATTAGAATTATATCTTATCAGGAAGAAAGCTGGAAGGGCAGGCAAAAATATGTGTATAAATTTCCCTGTGCCTGCGTGGGTTTCCTCTGGGTGCTCCAGTTTCCTCCCACAATCCAAAGATGTGCAGGCTAGGTGGATTGGCCATGCTAAATTGCCTGTAGTGTTCAGGGATGTGTAGATTAGGTGGGGATGGGTCTGGGTGGAATGCCCTGAGGGTTGATGTAGATTTGTTGGGCTGAAGGGCCTGTTTCCACTCAATTTGTAGGGATTCTATGATCTATAAATATAATGTGTGTGTGTGTATACGTGGACATTATATATAGCTGTTGATGCAGCAAAAATAGGCTGGCAGTCATTCAATCTGTTTGCTGTGCTCCTGTCCTTCAGCTTTATATATATTTGTTGAAAATGATTTCAGAATTTATGCTCCATTGAGCTACGTTGATTTATGGGGATTTCATGTATACAGTATCTCATGAGGTGCGAATGTTAATGCTTACTTTTGTTTGAAATCAGTGATGTGAACTGAAATCAAGGTCAGTCCTGTCTAAAACAGAGCTTACCCAGTTTGTTTCCGACAAAGGATGTTCACTTGTCATTTCCTCAAGTGTTATTAAGTGTTGCTACAGCCAATGATGAATGAGCGGATGTAATTCAGGGCAATATGGATGTCGAGACAATGGGAGATGAGGGGAGCAGAGGAAATACATGGCCAACTCCTTGTGATTCTAGTAATACCTGTTCAAAAATAAATATATGGAAATGCCGGTTATAGCAGCATTGGAAACATGATTATGTAGAACACTCAGCTGAGCATCAGGTCATTCAGATCAAATAGTTCTTGTGAGTTTTCATGCCCTGTATGCATTTCTTCCCATCCTTTATTTAACCCTACATGTTCCAGAATCTACCTATTCTTTATATAACTGAATAAGAAATTAACCAAAAGCACACTGTACGGACAGTTATGAAGGTTCATTACTGCATGTCAGGCATTACAACTGATGCTTCCATTAAGTTTAATTAAAATGCAGAGGGAAGAAATTGTACAGTTTAGCCTAAGCATAAGATTGACTCAAGAAACATTTGAGTCAGTCCCTAATTTGACCTGTACTGGAATTGTTCACGCTTTTACCAGGAAGGTATATTCAGCAGCTGCAGGGTTAATTTAGAAACAGGACAACTTGACTGTTTACATTTGAGGGCAGCTGAGCAGCAGAACATGTTCTTTACGTGCTAGATTGACCTGGAGAACAGAACCCTGCAGGAACACAGAATGTCTCAGTTCTTGGATAAACATAAAAATGACGCAGTGAAATTCTTAATAACGTGGTTGTCTATCTTGATGGCTAAGTGGACACCTGCTGCTGGCCTAGGCAAACAGCCAGAAAGGTAGCAGCAGGAGAGTGGAGGCTATTAAGGAAGCATATTTGAAAATGAAAATGGCAATTGGAGAGCTACCAGTGTCCTTATATTTTTATAATCAAGACCACTCCAGTTCCTGCAGTACAATTCAGGGAATGTAACATTCCACAACTGGTTTGCTTCATTAGAAACAAGGATGTGCTTCCAATTTAAAGCTACTTTTGACATACAGTTAATCATATAAAAAGAACTCTCTGGGCGCTTGTGAGCTGTATCAAAAATGCTCACAGAAAGAAATACACAAAAGCAAAGAAATATTGAGGTGGTCAAATTAAACTTTTCAAGATTATAAAGGTATCTGAAAAGAAGGACAATGCAGATAAATTGTTCAAAATGAAGACAGGCTCTGGAGCAGAGAAACAGTTTTTTACTTGAGGGAGTTAGGAATATTTAGAATTGTAACTATGCGGAAGCAGGCCTTTCAGCCCATCAAGTCCACACCAGCCCTCTGAAGACCATCCCACCCACAACCCCTATCCCTGTAACTTCCCATTTTCTGCACACGATGGACAATGTAGCGCAGCCAATCCACCTAACCTGCACCTCTTTGGACCATGGGAGGAAACCGGAGCCAACTCATACAGACATGGGGAGAATGTACAAGCTCCAAACTGACAGATCAAGGGTGGAATCAAACCTGGATCCTGTTTTTTTTTGTGTGAGGCAGCAGTGCTAACCGCTGAGTCACTGTGACACCCTAACGTCAAGCCAGTATTCTTCTCCAAAGGTGAGATCTTTCTTTGTTTCAAAACAACCGTATGTTTCTTTTGTAATGTCAGGTGAAATCACACAAAGCAATTTTTAAAAAATATTCATCCATGGTTTTGTGACCATCAGTGGCCGGACCAACATTGATTGTTTTTCCTTAACTGCTCTTAAATTGAATGACTTGCTAGGGCCATTTCAGAGGACAATTAAGGGTCAACCACATTGTCCTAGGTCTGGTTACATGTCACTCAGGTCAGGTAAGGATTTGCTTCCCTAAAGGGCAAAAGTGACCTAGATATGTTTTAAAGAAAAATAACACTTACATGGTCATTATTAGGTTGGCATCCTTTGAAATTCTAGACTTTTTTTATTAAATACAAATCTCACTGGAGGGGGATTTGAACCTGTGCACCCAATGAACTGACCTGAGATTGGTGAAATACTAGTAACATTGCCACTGCATCACCAAACATATGTCAGAAATATTGTCTGTTACTTTAAATAAAGTGTTCACTTTTTGAAAATAAATGGCTTTCCACCTTTGTTGAAGCAATGAGAAGAACAATCCTCTGTTCCATGTTAAGAGTTCACATGTTTGTGTTGATGCACTTGCTGCCAGTGTCAATCAGTGTCAATATTTAAACCTTGGAATATTGGCAGGATTCCTCTGCTTTTCAGGAAAGGATGCATTGTTAGTGCAGAGAAGGACAGAAGTTATAGCATGAGGAAAAGGACCAGTGATCCATGAAGAATATCTCATTTATTTTCTGCCATGGTAGCACAACTTGTGATTGCTCCATGCACTGTCCCTTCCCACAAGAGCTTTCTGTTGTCTTTTGTAGCAAAGCTTATGTCACACTTTAACTTTCTGAAAAAAAAACTTTGCACAACTTTACTCTATTGGGCAGTAGCCAATTCCCATGTCCACTGTAATCTCTAATCGCCCAATGGCAGGGATACCGATGAACTTTAAATCACCAGGTATGTCACAGTTTCCTTACAGATTGCAATTTAAAACATTGGACTTTAAATAATACAGTTGCAATATTGAAACAAAGGGATAGGCAATAAAGTCTGGCTTAGCCAGTGACGTCTAGACCCAGCGAACACATAAAGAAAAAGTTAACAATTATATGCTGCAGATGCTGGAGATCTGAAGTAAAACCAGAAAATACTGAAGGTACTCTAAACATCTAACATCTTATATGTAGAGGGAAAACCAAATTCGTTAAAGGAAAAGGAAGAATTGTGGATGCTGAAGGTATGAAGTTTTGAAGATGTATCAATAGACTTGAAATGTTATGTCAGCTTTCTCTCTGCAGATGCTGCTTGACTTGTTGAACTTCTCCAGCAATTTCTGTTTTTGAAACAGAATTCACATTTTGAATGCAGCACATATCTTCTTCAGAAATGAAGGGGGCTGGGAATGTGATAGCATTTATAATGTTGAGCAAATGAGCAGGATGAGCAGGTGGAGCAGATGGTTCATGGTTTTAAGGTAATGAGGAGGGGTTTTGAGGAATGATGCTTTTGCCTATATCTGTAGGCATCTGGAACTCACTGTCTGAAAGGCTTGCAGAGACAGGGACCCTCGAAATATTTAAAAACTGGGTCAGCACTTCTAATGCCGTAGCATTCAAAGCTCTGGGCCAAGTGCTGAAAGATAGGATTAGAACACATGCATGCTTGATGACTGGCATGATGGAAATGATGGGCCAAAGGGCCTCTGCCTAAACTGTGATATGGACCAGACAAACCCCCTGAAAACATATCAAGGAGATAGCCTCAACCCGAGCTTTTATCTTACTTAAAGGCAAGTGTAACGTGTTACAGTCCAGGCATGATTCAATTGGTAAGACTGCGAGGCTTTAAGCAAATCACACTTTATTCTTAGATCACGGTTAAAATACAAACAACAAAAAAAAGAACTTACATAACCTTTACTTTATCAAAAGACTTTACAAAATAATATATTATTAATTAATACTCATTAACCATTCCAATATAGCACAACCCCATAAACTCACCAGTGACAAAGGCAAATTCAACAAAACGGATTTCTGTCACTAGTGATCTCCTCCAGTCAAGGAGAAGGAAGACTGACAGGGTGAATCTAGCAGCCGAGAGGGACCTCAAGCTCTTGCATCGATAGAGAGACAGCTGTATCCAGCAGCTTCAACTCAAAACCCAACCCCACCCCACTCCCAACTTCAACAGTTGAAAACAAAACTAAATCTATGGTTCTATGAGAGCTTGACCCCACCCACTTATGCTTCTTTTGATTAATTAAAACAAAAACAAAGCTGTTTACTCTGCTTCCCATGGGGCAGACAGCTCGACACTAGGTTCATAGCATGCCTGTTCAAGAGAAACAGAACAGAACAAATCAGTCTTAAAGGTTCATCTCAACACAACTGTATAAACTCCTGTGATTCTGTAGTGTGTGCCCAGAGCAAAGGCAATTTTTTCCTAATGGTAGAGATTTCTACTTGAAGAGTAGGTGTTAATAGTGGAGAATAACAGTCAGATGTACTGGGACTAAAAGCATGCAAACCAGTCATGGTGGGTGAGGGGGAGGTGTATGATCAGAATAAAAGCTCGAGTTTGTGATCTGAAATTGTCCAGTGTGAAGGGCCGAAGTGAATAATGAGAAGCTGTTCCTCCAGCTTACGTTGGGCTGCACTGCGACACCTTAGCAGACCTAGGACAGAAATGTTAGAATGAGAGTTAAATGGTGTATTGAAGTGACAAGCAACTAGAAGGTTGGGATCATTCTTGTGAGCAGGATTACAGAAAGCAGTCAATTAGTTTCCCAATGCAGAGAGAAGATTTTAAGGTAAACATTCACTAATAATATCAGTTTCGGGTTTCTCACTGCCTAAAATGGTTAGATGCTGTAATACAAAGAAGACACCAACTGTTTAGAGAAATTCAATTGTACTTAATGTACTGGCTGGCTCACTATAGTCATGTGAAATCTACTTCATTTTTAATATCCTTTGTCTGAAATTTGTAACAGCCATTAAACCAAAGCCATTGGTATTGGAGTGGACGTGTGGCTAATGGAGAGCCAGCTTCTGTGGAAAAGACAGAAAGGGATGTCCAGTTGAAAATGTGCAGAATGAAGGGCTGTACAGGTGCTATCTATTGTATTAAGGCAGCAAAGCAAATATGGATTTTAATTGAAGAAATGGAAATAAAACAGTCGACAACTATGAGGTATTGGGCGAGTCAAAATGGTTGTATAATTTCCACATCCTGCAGCAATGGAAATAAAAAGGGAAAAAATAGAATTGGAATTTCTTACACTCTCAGTGGCAAAGCTATGAAAAAGTAATGGAACGTTAGAAACAAACTCAGCATATATGAATTGCAATCTGTGCTGGGGGGAGTATACTACAAGCTGGATTGCAGCCTAGATATCACTGAGGAACAGAAAAACCAGATAGGAAAGATTTTACAGTCTTTGAAAACTAGAATTCACATTACGTGTGAATGGTGTATCTCCAAAACCAGAACTCAAGAAGAGGTTATTCCCAGTTTATGACCATGCTGATAGATTGAGCTAGATCATATGAGTGTGCCAGCTAAGCAGCAATCTCATCAGAAACAGGATTGTCTTAGGTATAAGAAATCTTGTGAGAGCGTGTCTCCTGAAATTGGTGGAACTTACACTCAGGAAAGATATGCACAGAAGGCCTGAGATTGTAAATCAATGGCTGGGGTATCCTAATGTGAAAACAGACAAATCTTTGCATGACGCTGAGAGATACACCATGCCAGTGTAAGCAACAGATTGGGAAGAAGGAAGAAATATTTTCAGAACAGCAAGCAGACAGATTGAAGCCAGACATCATACCAAATTAAAGGAAACATTTTTAATCTGTAGAAAATAATATTCTAACTGCAAGAAGCCGATTCACTTTGCATGCAAATATTTAGCTAGCAAGAAGCAAAATGAGCCGATATAGATGGTGGCTGGAAGGTTGTCAGCTGATGAATCTATTGAACCAATCTACAGTGTACAATAAGTTAGCATCATTAGTTCTAAAGGTGATAAATATTTATGATTGCTTGAATGATGACTGGAAAAGGAGATCAATTGAGCATGAAATATCAAATAGATACTAGCAGTTCATGCAACAGCATGAACTCTGCAAATCTATGCAAAAGATTCAAGAGGGAACCCAAAAACGACTGATTTCATTCTGTCCTCAATTTCACTTTCCTTCCTGCTCTCCATAATCTTTCAACCCATTACTAATTACAAATCTGACTACCTTCCCATTAAATTTACTCAAAGCTGTGGTATTAACAAGCTCTGAGTAGTGAAATCCATCAATTCATGACCTTACACAGAAGTATATTTTTTGTGATAATAAAATGTGAGGCTGGATGAACACAGCAGGCCAAGCAGCATCTCAGGAGCACAAAAACTGACGTTTCGGGCCTAGACCCTTCATGATGAAGGGTCTAGGCCCGAAACGTCAGCTTTTGTGCTCCTGAGATGCTGCTTGGCCTGCTGTGTTCATCCAGCCTCACATTTTATTATCTTGGAATTCTCCAGCATCTGCAGTTCCCATTATCTCTGAGTATATTTTTTGTCTTCTGTTTTAAATCTGCTACCCTTATCCTAACACTATGATTTGTGATCCTGTATTTTCCCACATGAGGGTCCTTTCAATTTGGATTTATTACAATATTATAAATTTAATCAGATCTCCTCTCATTCTTGCACAAACTAGAAAGTATAGGCCTAAAGTGCTTAATCTCTCTTCATAAGGTGAACCCCTCATCTCTGGAATCAATCTGATGACTCTCTTCTGAACCGCCCACTATCACAACTACATTCCTCCTGAAGTAAGGGGACCAAAATTGGACACAATACTCCAGTTTCCCTAATCCCTGCAAACTTCTGTGCTTTTATATTCTATTCCTTTAGCAATAAAGGAAACACTCCATTTTCTTTCCTTATTATCTGCACCCCTGCAGTTGAAATAAATCTAAAGATTGGTCACCCTGTCTCACATGCCACGAAGCCATTGCCTGCAGTACAGATCCTAGAAGATTATGAAAATGTTTTTACAGGTCTTGGATGCCTTCCTGTTAAATATCATCTCAAAGTAGATGCAAATGTGAGACCAAATCGGCATCTGCTGGGGATAATTCCAGCTGCCCTCAAACCTTGCCTGTAATATAAGATAGAAGAAGGGAATAATCAAGAAAGTATCAACTCTTACAGATTGGATTAGCAGCGTGGCAGCAGTGAAACAAAAATATACTGGAGAACTGAGAGTCAGCATAGATCAAAAGAATCTCAATAAATCATTAATGAGATCCCACTACACCATGCCAACTATTGAAAAAATGTTGCCACAAGTTGTCAAGGGTTTTATTACCCTCAATATGAAAGATGGTTACTGGCAAGTGAAACTGGAAGCGTGCAACATTATTCTAGCTACATTCTGGTTGTCAGTTGGAAGCTACAGATGGTTACACATGCCGAGCAGAAAAACATCAGAAGCAAAAAGCATAAGGTAATTAGGGATCTTCCTGGAATGGAAGTTATTGTGAATTATTTGCTTGTCTACATAGGTGGAGAGATGATGGAAAAATCTATCACGATCAGAAACATGTGCAACTGTTCGAGAGATTTTGCCAGATGACCCGAAGCTGAACAAGGAAAATATTCATTAGAAGATGCCTGAATCAATTACATAGTCTGTACCCTGACACTGAAAGGGCTCTGACCACATACTGACAAGATGAAAAATATAACAAAGACACAGTGACCAACAGATGTGAAAGCAATGCAATAATTTGTTGGATGCATGAGCGTTTAGCAAAGCTTCTTCTTATTTTCTCATTAGAGTGTGAAACTCTGTACAAGTTTCACTGCTAAGAATGCAGATTGGCAATGGGGCATAAAGCAAGAAGCAACTTTCACCAGAATCAACCAATATGTGAAGGTGATGTCAGTGTTGATGTACTACAAAGACAATGAAGTTAATTTGTAGCCTGCTGCCTGTGAGACAGTACTTGGAGTAACCTTTATACTTCAAGGACGACTGATTGTATTTACATCCAGGGCACTGATGCAAATTGCTTGTCTTTACTCAGATATAATAAGAATGCATGACTATTATCATTGCTTTTAGACATTTTAATCAGTTCCCCTTTCGGAGAGACAAACTAACAGTAAAATTTCAAAGAGTGTTCCTAAAATTACTTACACAGAAACATTGAAGATAGGACAGGACGAGGCCATTCAGCCCTTTGAGCCTGCTCCACCATTCTTCACGATCATCGCTGATCACCCAACTCAACAGCCTAATCCTGCTTTTGCCCCATAATCTTTGATCCCATTTGCCCCAAGTGCTATACCTGGCCACCTCTTGAATACATTCAATGTTTTAGCCAATGACTTTCTGTGGTAATGAATTCCACAGTCTCACCACTCTTTGGTGAAGAAATGCCTCCTCATCTCTGTCCTAAATTATCTACCCTGAATCCTCATTCTGTGATTCCTAGTTCTGGACACACCCACCATTTGGAACATCCTCCTGCATCTACCCTTTCCAGTCATAGAAGCCCTACATTGTGGAAGCAGACCATTTGGCCCATTGAGTCCACACCGACCCTCTGAAAAACATCCCACCCAGACCCACCCCTTACCCTGAACCCAACATTTCCCACCCTAGACACTATGAGCATTCAGTATGGCCAATCCACCTAAACTGCACATCTTTGGCCTGTGAGAAGAAACCAGAGCACCCAGAGGAAATCCATGCAGACACAGTGCGAATTGCAAAGTCCACACAGAGAGTTGCCCAAGGCTGGAATTAAACCTAGGTCCCTGGTGCCCTGAGGCAGCAGTGCTAACAAGTGACCACTGTCTGGTTGGAATTTTTTTAAGTATCAATGAGATCCCCCTTCATTCGTCTGAACTCCAGCAAAAACAATCCAAACCTAGTCAATCTCTCTTCATACGTCAGACATGCAATCACCGGGATCAGCCTGATAAACCTTCGCTGTCCGCCCTCAAGAGCAAGAGCATCCTTCATCACAAAAGGAGACAAAACTTACACACAATATTGTCGGTGTGGCCTCACCAAGGCCCTGTAAAACTGCAACAACACATCCCTGCTTCTGTCCTCAAAACGTCTCGCAATGAAGGCCAACATATTATTTGCTTTCTTTACTGCCTGCTCCACCTGCATGCTTACCTTTTTGTCAATGAACGCTAATTTTCTTTGTGGCCATGTACTGTGAATAACTCATGTAAATTGTAATTACAAATGATAGAGCATTTTTTTGTTTCTTTTTACTGACAGCAGGATGCTGGTATAAATAAAATTGTACTTAATGTGCGGACTGGCTTGCCAAAGTCATATGACCTCAACCAACGTTGGAAAGGACCTTTGAGTGCAGTGTGTGTCGGACATTAATGCACATCACTCGGAACAACTGTCCTCACATTGTCAATCTTTTTTCTGTTTTGTCCACCTCAAGGAGACTTAGTCATGTGATGTGTCATAATTGTCAAAACCAGCACAGTCATTAATTTAATTGATGGACAACAGGCCCTATAAGGGCAGGTAATGACCCATCGGTATTATTGCAAAACTATTATTCCAGAATGTCTGGGAAATCTATGTTCAAATACTGTCACGATAGGCTTGGAATTTAGATTTAATTTCTTTAAAAATCTGGAATTAAGTGATTAAGGATGACCGTGAAATCATTGCCAATTGCTTGGGAAAATCCCATCCATTTCACTAATATCCTTTCAAAAGGAAACTGCCATCCTTACTTGGTCTGGCCTACAAATGACTTCAGATCCACATCAGTTAGGGATGGGCAACAAATGCTGACCCAGCCAGAGATACCAACATCCCACAGGTAAATAAGTAAGGAAAAATCTCATCCACCAAGTCAGTGGGTTGAGGCTCAGACCTTATATAATGCAGTCAGAATGTTTGTTATCCTAGTAGCTAATTCTCTGAGAGATCACTTAGTCTGTTCATGGTATCTGCTGTTATTTAATGCACTTTTTAATGCTTCAATCACATCTGCTTCATATAAATCTGTTTTAGATATTTTCAATCAACTTCTTCAGATGTAATAGTACACCTTCGGAGCAAGTAGGACTTGAACCTAGGCCTGCCTAGCTCAGAGGAAGGAACATTATGACTAAACGACAAGAGCCCACCTGAAAACCTGTCAGAGATATTTTCTGACTAACCAATTCAGAAATGTTATTACACACCTCCAGCAAAGATAGGTCTCGAAGCACGGCCTGTACAAATATCTGTTCTATGTTGGGAAGAATTATAAAGAGAGACTGCCACCATGCAGGCTGTGTCACATGTTTAATGACCTCATCATTCAGTAGGCATGCTCTCAGCAAAGAATACGTTTTTAAAAAATACAATTTTTTTGATGAGCTGTGTGTGGATACACAAACTATTTAGCTTCAAAAACAAATAAACAGATGATCAGTGAATACCAACACTTGACAAAATAAGATTCGTTTTATTTAACTATCTACAGTTCAAGTCGAAGGAAGGGGCAGCTTGGCTGATTTCTTGGAGTTTTCACATTTGTTTTGTATTTTGAAATTGGTAATTGTTGTTGACTTATATTTTGATTGGTGGTTTTCATTCCTTTTCCCTACTTTGCCATCTATTAACGGCCAGTTTGTCTTGAAGTGAAAAACTGAAAAACTGAGCTTCCAACTTGCTATCCTCTTTATCACTATGGCTGCTAACTTTCCCTTGATTTCAAAACCACTTTGATCCATCTGTTGCTGAAACCTTCGTGCAAGCTTGTGTTATCTCAATACATGGATATTCCAAAGCTTTCTTGGCTAAATCCCAATCTCCAGCCATCCATTGAAGCTCATCTGAAAGTCTGTTTCAGGCTGTTTCTTATGCCTTATTCTAAAGTAAATGAAATAAAGTGCAGGATTGTAATGATATCTGGTTAGAAATATAGGTTTGCTTGAAATAGGTATAACTGATTAGGAAAGATACATACAGATATGGAAACCATTTAAAGTTAGAGGCTCAGATCTGTGTTAACCATTAACCAGGAAAACCCAGAAAGGTCAACTCTGAAACTAAGGTATACCTAAGAGGGAACATGGAAAAAAAAACACACATATGCTATTGATGAATTGCAGATAATATAAAGGTATTAACTATTGTTAAATTACTGAAGAGAAGGTCTGTAAAGAGACATGGCAACATCATATTTAGATGTGAAAATAACAATGTTAATTACAGGAAAAAAAGTGGAACATCAAATTGATTATTTTCCTCTTTATCCAGAAATGCTGTTACATATAACTGAATTTTTTTTCCCTATCATCAAATCAGCCATAGTTTTTGTTTTCATCTTTCAGCCACTACCAGTAAATGCCCATGTTTTCAATTAAATACTTTACATGAAAGCCTGGTAAGAACAATGCAAATCATCAAAGCTGGGGAGAGATAGGAAGAGGCAGAGGGGGCTAAATGCAAATGGGCTTGGAAGGGAAGACCATCCAGATGATAATAGATGGTAAAAGCTCTAATCACATGAATACCATTAGGAACCAACATGAGACAATACTCATGAAGACAGAGAAATGAAACATTTTTATTGATGTACATGTAACAAAAGATTCTTTTAAGATTGAATGAATAAGGGAAAGATGAAGGAACTCTTCATATAAGAATACAAAAGATCACAAATGAATTGACTGGACAAAAATTCATTTTCATAAAGGAGTATTCACCACGTAATTAAGGGATGATACAGTATCACATGAAGGTCTGAAAAGCCTACCCAGAGGGTTGACAGCCACATTTGCAAAGTAGGAATAATGAGAATAGTATAAAAAGTAAGAGCATATCATTAAAGTTTCATAAATATTAGGAAGTGAATATGTTTCTCACTCAAGACCTTAAGGTAAAAGTTTAATTTAAATGTTGGTGTTAGATGTTGTTAGATATTCTGTGTTTAACTATTGTTAGAAATTTCCCGATTTTCTCAGATATTCTTGAAACGTTATAAATAACATCAGACTGGACTTTATTAAATCACCTATTGCAATTCTTGGTTTTTATTTGGAATAGCTGTATACTCAGCCACTTAAAATTTATCAATTTCTGCGATAACATCAAAATTTGTAAATCATCTTATTTAGATTTCTTTGTTACTACTGAAATAAATCGTCTTCTTTGGATACCCGCTAAGTGGGGATGAATTTTGAAGGGAGAAATCGAGACCCTTATAATGTTTGGGATGTTTGTAGCATAACTAAGTCTCATTAATGTTAAGCAGACAATTGGAGGAAAGTAACTTTCATGGGCAGATTTTACCTGAGTTGGATGTTTTTGTCAGTCTTACAGACCCAAGACTATGAATTTATAGGATTGACTAGATTGGACTTAATAAACAGAAGTTATTAGGGATATATTCATGATCTAAATTAGCTCAAATTAAGATTAAAAACACATAAATTACTTCACAGTCAGGCAAACCTTATGAAGGGGATTGATTTAAAAGATGGGGTATAGCTTCCTGTGGAGGAAACCATTGTAATTGTTTGAGCAAAAGACGCTGCTTATGATGTTTGCTCACCACCAGTTCCTTTAGCAATACTGGAGGCAGAGCCAGTCTGTTTACAACCTCAGATAAAATCAAAATATTACAGATGCTGGAAACCTGAAATGAACACAAAGTACAGGAAAAACTCAGCATCTGTGTGGATAGAAACAGAGTTAAGTTTTTGAGTCAAGTATGGCTCCTCTTCAGAATTGAAAATTCAGTCAAGAGGCGGTTTTGTTTTCAATGGTGTCAAACTTCCTGATAGTTGTTCAAATGTTCTCATCCAGGCAAGTGAAGAGTATTCCATCACAGTCCTGATTTATGTCTTGTGGATAGTGGATAGGAACTTGCAAGTCTGGAGGTAAAGGAGTTATTGCAATTCCAAGCCTCTGGCCTTCTCTTAAGTATTGTAGCTACAGTGTTTAAATGGCTAGTCCACTTCAGTTTCTAGAACAAAAACAAAGTTGCTGGAAAAGCTCACCAGGTCTGGCAGCACCCATGAAGGAAAATTACAGAGGTAACATTTTGGGTCCAGTGACTCTTCCTCAGAACTTACACTTGTATGCAATGGTAATCCCAGGATGTTGATAATGTGGAATTCACTGATTATAATTCGATTGGATACTAAGGGGTGATAGTTAGAATCACTTTTGATGGTGATGGTCTCTGCTGACCTTCTCTGCTGGAAACTTGTGTGAGCTGAATGTTATTTTCCACATATCAGCCCAAAATTTGTTGTATACAATTTTGTTGCATATCGACATGGATTGCTTTAGTATCTGAAGTGCAAACATGCTGAATATTGTGCAATCATTGATGAACATCACCACCTCAGAAGTCATAATGGAAGGAAGGTCACTGATGAAGCAATGGATGATGGTTGGGCCTGCGGTACCACCTTAAGGAACTCTTACAGAGAAGTCCTGGAGTTGAGATGGTTGACCTCCAACAACTGCAACTATCTTCCTTTCTGCTTGATATGAGTTCAACCAGTGGTGTATTTTCCCATCGACTAGAGTTTTGCTAGTGCACTTCTATACCTTACCCAGTCAAATGGAGGCTCAAGGTCAAGGTCTGTCGGTCATTCTTACATCACTTCTTGAGTTTGGCTCCTTTGTCCACACTTGGACCAAGGTCGGGAGCTCAGTAGGCCAGATGGAATATCAGTAACAGTTATTCTTTTGCAAGTCCTTCCTTAAGCTTATCATCCTCTATAATCATAACACATGTTGGGGTTTTTTTGTCAAATATGCTATACAAGTGCAAGTCATTGTTGTTGCTTCACACTTGTGAAGTGCAATGAAATCTGTTCGGCTGCAATTTATTGCAATCTTAAGAATAGGGAATTTGAGCCAATTGAATGTCAATCTGACTCATACTTTTCATAGCAACAGTGTTGCGTGAAATGTGGGTGACGAAATATGTATTTGTGAAAAATTGTTATGTGTATCTTTCTACCTATACACAGAAAATTAACTAAGAATTCCACCATTTTGACATTGGGGCCAACAATTTTTAGAAACGTTTCTATGTGAAAACACATGAGACGTCTTTTTTTCAGTCAAAGGTGTGATTTGAAAGTTTGTTCAAAGTACATCATTCAAGAGACACACTAAATTTATGGTACATTTTCCATGTCAAAAAAAAACTTTACGAAGTGCTCAATTTCAGCAGCCCATAAATGTAAATATGCTGCAACATGTTATGTCACCAGGCTGCATTCTGAGGTTGATTTATTTACATTTGTGATATTCTTTTCGTTACCTAATGTTACCAATCATCTTCTGAACTTATTCATTCTTCATTTCAGTTTGAGTGGGACGTCAATGTTAGAAAGCAAGTATGCATACCTATTTGGACACTGATCAGAATATGTTGCTTATATATATATATTTGGGATCTGTACTCAAGACTAGTCCAGGAAATTAGCAGCTTGTTCCAGATAGATGCAAAAAAAAACAGGAGCAAAAGAGCCAAATGTTCTAGCCTAAATGTCCCAATTATATTACTCCTGAATTTATGGCCTATTAGTTCCTCTATGGATTCGGAACATCACTTAAGTGAATAAACAGATATTGTAATCCTTACATTTGTAAATATGTACAAAATTTAAATCTGGAGTAAAACATTTATGTAACTAAACTATGATTGCATGGAGAAACTTAATTGTGGTAGTCACTTATGTGATAAGTGTGGTGTGTTTGAATGTGTGTTGGATTAAAGGGAATAACATATTTTAAAGCCAACCATTGCCTAACTATATTCTTTGCATAACCACAAAAGTGGAATTAATCTATCGTTTTGACTAAAAAGGAAATCAGTTCCCAGTGTTATGTAATCTTGCAGCTGGGAAGGAGCACATTTCACCATCATGCCCATTCCAACTTTTTAAAATACTTATTTAGACTTAGTTCTTCTGGTGGCATATGGGACAATAGTTAGCAAGACTTCATAAATTACCCCAATCCATTCACAATCACTTTCAGCTCAATCCTAAGGCAGGTTCCACTGTTGAAGGTTTCTTTTAAAAATCTACTTCCCCAGGTCTTCTCTCAGATTTGTCATCTCTCTCCACCTTATGGGATCAATCTTCGGCCACTCAAAGTGGATGCATGTACGGGAGGAAAAATATATTTCCTGCCAGTTTCAGTCATCTCTCTTTCATGATATTCCATGAATCACTCTGACCAATCCTTGTAGCACTCTTTTGTCTGTGTTCATCCATCTCGGCACGTCATAATCTCTTTTATCTGTGCAGTTGCTTTTCCAAGTAATGTCTAGGATATTAAGGAGGTGGCACTGGTGAAGTAGCTACCCAATTAAACCCATCCTCTGACATGATGCCTTGTATAAAACCATAAAACCGTAAGTAGTAAGAAACACGAGTAGACCATTTGGCCCTTCAAGCATGCTCAACCATTCATTTGGCTCATGGCTCATCCATAATTCCTTGCATCCACTTTCTTGCCTTTTCTCTATAACCTTGGATTCCCCCACTAATCAACATGTATCTATCTCAGCCTTAAATACATACAAGGACTCTTGCCACATAGCTCTCTGTGGCAAGGAGTTTCAAAGACTCACAACCCTCTGAAAGAAGAAATTCCTCCTCAGATCAGTCTTGAAGTGGCACCCCTTTAGCCTGATACCCCTTCCCTCTGGTCTTGGACTCTCACCATGAGATGAAAATCCTCTCAGCATTTACCCTGTTAGGTCCTTTAAGAATCCTGTATGTTTCAAAGAGATCACCTCCATTACGCCAAACCCCAATGAGCAGAATCCCAAACATTTGAGCCTTTGCTGTAAAACAATCTGTCCATTATGGGAATCATCCTCATGAATAATCTCTGAGCAGCTTCCAAAGAAATAATACCTTTCCTCAAATAAGAGGAGCAAACTGCTCACAGTACTCCAGTTATGGCTCGCTAGTACATTGTACAGTCACAGTAAGACTTCCCTACTCTTATACTCCAAATCCCTTGTAAAAAGGGACAACATTCCATTACCCTTCCTGATTACCTACTGCACCTATCTACCAGCTTTAAGTATTTCATGCAGAAGTACTGCAAACCTCTTTTTGTTGCAACTTTCTGCATTTTTTTTTCTGCATTTAAGTCATCTTCTGTTCTTTTGTTCTGCCTTCCAAAATGAACAAATTCACATTTTCCCACATATTTGTTCTAATACTGATCTTCAAAATATCCACAATTTCAATCACTTCATCATCTATCAACATATCTCTCTCTGCCAAAGCCATAAGCTCTGCAGCTCACTTCCTAAATACGTTCTTCTCTCTCACACAAAACCAGAAATTGCTGGAGAAACTCAGCAGGTCTAGCAGCAACTGTGGAATGAAAAGACAGTTAATGTTTTGAGTCCACTTTCACTTCTTCAGAACTCTTTCTCACTATTTCACTTTCCTCCTTTAAGATGCCCCTCTGGTCCTGCCTCTTTGACCAAGAAATCTGCCTTAATAATTCCCTATTTGACTCAGTGTCTGACTTAGATTAAAATTGCCCATTGCAAGCAACTTGGTACTTCTATTTCCTTAATAACACTATATAAAGATCATTGCTATTAATAGGGGAGGTGAGGGCCTAGTGGTATTATCACTGGACTGTCAACCCAGAGATCCAAATAATGTTCTGGGGACTAGGTTCAAATCCTGCTACAGCAGGTAATGGAATTTCAGTGTAATAAATATTTGGAATTAAGAGTGTAATGATAACCATACATCCATGGCCAATTGTTGGAAAGCCCCATCTGGTTTACTCATGCCCTTCAGGGAAGGAAATTTCCATCCTTATCTGGACTAGCCTAAATGTGACTCCAGATGCACAGCATTTGGGTTGTCTCTTAACTACCCTCTGGGCAATTAGGGATGGGCAACAAACGTTGCCTAGCCAGCAGCACCTACAACCTGTGAGTGAATAAAGGGAAAAAAAAAACTCCCTTATTGATGTTATTCCAGAAATTCTTCACACTTTCGATGACTCTGACACTCTCTGTAAAGAATGGTGGCCTAAATTAGTTACAGTACTTTACCCATCTTGGGATTTATAAATGTTTAGCATATCTATACCTCTCTAAAATTCGCCAGATCATTTATGCTTAACAATCTAATTAGCACAACCTGTTACTGTCAAAGGTTTGGTATTTGAACACCCTGGTCTTTTTGTTTCTGTGTTGTCTTTGAAACTGTATCACTTAGATTTGTTGTGAGGCTTAAGAAGAAATGAACGATGTAGGATTATTTAATGTGTTGCCACTCTCTGTAAAGTCTCAGCTATATCTTATTTATAATGAATTGCAGTCACTTTTTATTGTACAGGTGAAAATGGCAGTCGTTTTTCAAAAAGCATTATTCCACAGTCAGAACAGAGATGATTAATATCTTGTTTTCGATGATTTGGTTGAGAAGGAAACAGTGTCGAAGAAAATACTTGGTTGTTTTCCTTTCAGTCATTTCATGGGATCTTTAACATCAACTTGATCCAGGAAACAAGCAGGCGGGATGTAGGTCTAATGTCTCACCCATCACAAGCCCCGTCATGGTGTGTCAGCTCAGTCCTCAAGTGTGGTTGAGAACTGAAGCATGACAATAATTGAATTGGTAATGGTGCTAGTTACCTGAAAAGACATGAAAGTGGATACAAGATGCTTGTTTGGCAGCATTGATTCCTCGCTTCAACGAGTAACAAAATTCACCCTAAAGGCTAAAAATTGGCCAAGGTTTTCAGCCTGCATATTAGACAAACAAAATTGGAATGTTTATATCTACTGCTGATAGTTTAGTTTCAATTTATGTCCTTTGTAATGAAAACTTCTCACTCATTTGGACCACCAGAGCTTACAAAAAAAATTATATTGTTGACATCAGTGCCATTTTTCCTTCCTTCAGTAAAAGGGCATAAATCAAGCATGACAGCTAATAGTGGTAACACAATGTCATCAGTGTTATATCCCTTTTAATCAATGGATATTAACAACATTTTCAAAGTCATTCTGGATACAGTGTGATAATTCACTGCAGTGAATTCTTGCATTGACAGTAATGAAATTACTGTACCACCAAAGTCCACAGAATGACTGTAAAATATTACTCTGGTGACAGGGCATTATGAATGTTCTTTTTGCTCTTGTAAAAGGCCCATCATTTATGATCCCCACAGGTAGGAGTGAGCTATAGTCCTTCCTATAAGTGAAACATCTTGTGTAATGTACATTCAATTGCATCATTTTTTACATAATTCATTGGTGGTCCTTGTTGGGATTTGACTGCAGCTTTCAAATGTATCTTGCACACTAATTATATTGATAGAATGAGAACTATTAACATCTTCATTTTAAGTTATTTTCCTTTCACTTCAATTGCTCTATTCTAGGCTTTCTCTCCTTCAAAACCTTACTCAATGCCTAAATGCTGCATATGACTCACACCATGTCTCACTCATTCATTGCCATGGTATTTACTGATCTACTGATGTTGGTTTGTCTATGCTTAAATATTAGAATTCTCACCCTGTTTTCATATACCTTCATGATCTCACTTCTCTGTACCTCTACACTTTCTTCCATCCCCACACCCCTTCCAGACTTCTCTGTGCTGGTCCACTTTTGGCTTTTTATTCATGGATTGATATCGATTGTTTCATATTAAAGCTTAAGAAGAAATCAATGATGTGGTATTACTTAATCTGTTGTCACTCTCTGTAAAGTCTCAACTGTATCACATATATAATGAATTGTAATCACTTTTTATTGCACAAATGAAATTGGCAGCCATTTTTCATGGAGCATTGTTCCACAGACACAACAGCCATGTGGCCTAAGCTCTGTTCTGGAGTTTCCTCTCTGAATCTCTTGATTCTCTCTCTCTGCTCATTGAAGAGACTCCTTAAAACCGACCTCCAACTATCCGAAAGCTACCTTATGTAGCTCGGTTTCTATTTTTTTAACAGTAGGTGAAGGGCCTTGGACATTTTACAGTTGCAACAGAAATGCAAACATAACATATGAGCATGTGGTTTTGGAGCAAGAGTAGGCCTTTTGGCCCTTTCAAGTCTGTCCACCAATCAATAAGCTTGTGGCCGATCTTAAAATGGCCTCAATTCCACTTTCGCACCTACATCCAGTACATCTTGACTCACCTGCTACAGTCAAGAATTGACTTACCTCTGTCTTAATAATATTCAATAATCCTGTCTCCTCTGCTGTCTGGAAAAGAGAATACTAAAGACTAATTCCTCTGACAGAAATATTTTCTCCTCAGCTCCATCTTTAATGGGTGACCCCTTATTTTAAAGCAATGTTTTAGTCTCGCCTAAAAGGAGAAACAGTCTCTTAGCATTCAAGTACTACCATGCACTGCAGAGCAAAATAATGTAGACTTGAGTGTACTTTATTGTGATTTCAACAATATTATACTTAAGACAACACTCCAGATAGTCTGCTAATGGTACAACCTGTATGTATCAAATGCAGTCACCATAGTAACTGATCTAGAATACTAGAATTGAGACAACATTTTATTAGAATTGCTAGAGTCAGCGAGGGTCCCAGAAGACCGGAAAATCATTAACTTGACATCCCTGTTTAAAAAGTAAGGCAAAAGACTGAAAATTACAGGCCGATTAGCCTAGCCTCGGTTGTGGGTAAGATTTTAGAGTCCATTGTGAAAGACGAGATTTCTGAATACTTGGAAGTGTGTGGTAGAATAGGGCAAAGTCAACATGGCTTCATCAAGGAGAGGACATGCCGAACAAATCTGTTAGAATTCTTTGAGGTGGTAATGAGCAGGTAAGACCAAGGCGAACCAATGGATGTTATCTCCATGTACTCCAAGAAGGCTTTTGACAAGGTGCCACACAGGAGGCTGCTGAGTAAGATAAGGGCCCATATGTTAGAGGTAAGGTCGAGCACGGATAGACAATTGGCTGTCTGGCAGAGCGCAGAGTGGGGATAAAAGGGTCTTTCTCAGGATGGCAGCTGGTGACAAATGGTGTTCCACAAGGGTCAGTGTTGGGACCACAGGTTTTCACTTTATACAGCAATGGTTTAGATTATGAAACTGAGGGCATTATGGCTAAGTTTGCAGACAATACAAAGATAGGTAGAGGGACAGGTGGTATTGAGGAGGTGGGGAGGCTGCAGAAGGATTTAGACAGGTTAGCAGAGTGGACAAAGAAGTGGCAGATGGAGTACAATGTGGGAAAATATGAAGTCATTGACTTTGGAAAGAAGGATAAAAGCATGAGCTATTTTCTAAATGGGGAGAAAATTCAGAAGACTGAAGTGCAAGCAAACTTGGGAGTTCCAGTCCAGGATTCTCTCAAGGTAAACTTGCAGGTTGAGTCAGTAGTTGGGAAGGCAAATGCAACTTTGGCATTTATTTTGAGAGATCTTGAATATAAAAGCAGGGATGTACTTCTGATGCTCTATCAGGGTTTGGTCAGGCCATATTGAGAACATTGTGTGCAGCTTTGGGCCCCATATCTCCGAAAAGATGTGCTGGCCTTGGAATGGGTTCAGAAGAAGTTCACTAGAAAGGTCCCTGGAATGAAAAGCTTAACATATGAGGAATGCTTGAGGACTCTGGGTCTATATTCGAGGGAGTTTAAAAGGATGAGGGGGGGATCTAATTTAAACTTACAGAATACCGAATGGCCTGGACAGTGTGGATGTCGGGAAGCTTCTTCCATTGGTAGGAGAGACTAGGACTTGAGGGCACAGCCTCCGAGTAAAGGAAAGGCCTTTTAGAACAGGGATAAGGAGAAACTTCTTCAGCCAGGGAATGGTGCATCTGTGGAATTCCCTGCCACAGAAGGCTGCGGAGGCCAGACCATTGAGTGTGTTTAATAAAGTTCTTAATTGTCAAAGCCATCAAGGGTTACAGGGAGAAAGTAGGAGAATGGGGCTGAGAAACTTACCAGCCATGATTGAATGGTGGAGCAGAATCAATGGGCTAAATGGCCTAATTTCTGCTTTTATGTCTTATGGTCCTATGGTCTTATTTTACAGTTCATCACTCCCTGCTATCATCTAGATTGACTTGAAATAAATATACATGATGTTATTTCAATTACTTTTGTGAATTTTAAACTGATGCAGCTGACAAAAGTTAAGGCTGGGGTGTAGAATACTTTGAATTTAAGTGTAAAAGTAAAGTAATACTGTCAAACATGCCCATCACAGTTATAATTTAATTGAGGTGCAGTTCCTTAGTTCACCCTGCCTTACATTGCCTTGCCTTGATTTGCCTTTTGACATTTTGCTTCCTCAGCCAGAGTTTAAAGGCTTACAGTGCTTCAATCCTGACTTGCCTTTTAGCACAGGCTCGAAGCCAGGCAGCTTATTGTTGTTGTCAACAATCAAGCAGATGGACAAGTTGCTGTAATGCCCTGTGCTATTTCAGTGTTATAGCTGCAATATGAGCCAGTTGCATATGCACCAGAAATACTCCCTGTGCTTCAAACAACTGGGCCGTGTCTCAAAGTCTAAGCCAAGTAGTCCTCAGTCAAATCTAGGAAGACCATTGGGGTGCTTGAGGCAGTGTTCCTTCACCTGGATCTGGAGTCCCAGATTCAAGTCCCACCTGCTTCAGAGATGCCATCGCATTTCTGAATAGGTTGATGAGAGAAAAAAAGTAGAAGCACAGAAATGAAGCAGCACAAAATGGGGCTGTTCAACCCATTTTAGCCAGCCTAAGGAAGAGACACCCTTCGAGCAGGGAATCCCAGCACAGTAAGTCAAGGTCAACATCCAAATTCAATCCAGACTTGTGGGCATAGTCAGTTGACCTCTCACGTGGTGTGGGTTGGGGGACGATAACTCTGCAATTCGGGGAATGGGCCATTATCAACTATGGTGTAGTGCAACCAGTGGGCTTGGGCTTCAAACTTAGGCACAGCTACGGAATTCTGTGCAATAGGAGGGATGTAAACATACTGGAGATGATACAACAGAGATTGACCAAGATGTTGCCTGACCTGGTGTTTCAGAGATAATCAAAGACAGAATTTGCTGAAGAAACTCAGCAGCTTTAACTGTATCGATGGAGAGATTCAATTTACATTTCAAGTCTAGCGACTCTTCTGAACTTTGTTCTGGATTTTTATGACAACAGCCATCATTAGACTTTTAATATCAGATTTTTGCAAATCGAATTCAAATGTCACCATCTGCTATATTGGAAATGAACCTTGGTCACCAACAATTACTTGGGTACTTGGGTTAACAGTCCAATAATAATACCACTACACCATCATGTCCTCCTGGATGTGGGTGTTAGGTATGTTCTGTTAATTAAAATAAAGCTTAATTTGGGTTACAGCACACATTCATGAAAGTGTGGAATACGATGAGACTGCCGAGTTGCAGACACAGACAGTCACTTGGAAAATTATGTTTCGAATAAGTATTTCTAGATACCATGTCTCCATGAGCAATGAATATTTCCAGATACCAAGTCTTCAGGAATGGTAGGAAATGGAGGAATGGATGGCAAATTAGTAGGGGGAGCATTGCCGTTCTAGAGAAAGAGGATGACCCAAAGTATTAAAACTTAATCAATTTTGCGAGAACTAAAAAAAAAATTAATGGGTAAAGTAGGGAAACAAATCTGGAAGAAAATTATGGAAAAGTGCTAAGAATTACAGAGTAGTTTTATTTGAATACTTAATTTATTCAAATATAGACTGGGACATGAGTACTTTAAAGAGCAGTAAAAGTTCTAAGAGTCTATTCAGGAGCGTTTTCTGCAAAGTGTGCTTCTGGTCCAATGAGAAACTAAACATTGTTGAACCTGCTCTTGTGGAGCAAGAGTCAATGGAGAAATATTTAGGGGACAGTGATCATTATTGTCCGTGAGTTTAGGTTGACTATGGGGAAGCACAATGAACAATCCAGAACAAGAATAATTGACTGGGCAGTATCAAATTCAATGGATTAAAAATAGATCTGACAAAGCCAACATGTAAATTTGTGAATCATTTCCTTTTCCCAGGGAAAGCGACAGACTCAGATGGGATCCCTAGCCATGCATCAGATCCTGTGTGGACCAGCTGGCAGGAGTATTCACTGAAAACTTACTACAATCTGAAGTCTGCTTCAAGAGGACCACCATTATTCTGGTACCAAGAAAACACATGCAATGTGCCTCAAGGACTACCTCATGGTGGTTCTGGCCTCTATAATTATGAAGTGCTTCAAGAGGTTAATCATGGTTTACATCAACTCTGAGCTCCCAACCTGCCTTGATCCCTAGCAATTTCCCTACCAGCACAACAGGTCCATGGCAGATGCCATTTCTCTAGCCCTACACTCATCACTAGAGCATTTGGGTGGTAAAGATACCTATGTCAGGCTTCTACTTATTGACTGAAGCTCCACTTTCAACATTATAATCCCAACTAAACTAATCTCCAAACTCTGAGACCAAGGCCTCTGTTCAGCCTTCTGCAATGGGATCCTCGACTTCCCCACCCATAGGCAGCAAAACAGTGAAGTTAGGCATCAGAACCTCCTCCACGACAATCCTCAATACTGGTGCCCCACAAGGATGAGTACTCAGCATCCTACTGTACTTTCTGTACAATCATGACTGTGTGGCCAATTTTTGTCCACGCTCCATCTACAAGTTCATTGATAACACCGTTGTCGGCCAAATAGGAAACAATGGCAAAACAGAATCCAAGAAAGGGATAGAGTGCTTGGTGATGTGGTGTAAAGGTAAAAATCTCTTTCTCAATGTCAAACAGCTGATCGTCAACTTCAGAAAGCAAGGAAACCTACATCAATGGGTCTCAGGTGGAGATGGTCAAGAGCGTTAAGTTCCTAGTAGTGACAATCACCACAATCTGTCCTGGATCTCCTACTTTGATCAATGGTCAAGAAGGCACAACCACACTACTTCTTCCTCAGGTGGCTAGGGAAATTTGACATGACAATAAGGACTCTCACCAACTTTTATTGACGCATCATAGAAAGTATTCTATCTGGATGTATCACAGCATGATATGGAAACTTCAGAAAGTTGTAAGCACAGCCCAGATCATTACACAAGCTGACTATCTACATCCGTTGATCCATCTATACTTCGCGATGCCTCAGAAAGGCAGACAATATCAAAGATCCCTCCCACCCTGATTCTCATCTCTTCCAACCCCTTCCATCATATATAGATATAAAAGATATACTTCTGTACCAACAGGTTCAAGAACGGCTTCTTCCCTGCTTTTATTAGGCTGCTGAATGGACCTCTCAAATTTCAAAACTAATGTTGATCTTACTTATTGTGTACCTTCTTTACAACAATAATGTAGTATTCCATGCTCTGTTTAATTACCCTATGATCTCTGTTTCCTATGATCTGCCTGTACTGCACACGAAAGTCTTCACTGTACTGAGGCACATGTGACAACAATAAGTCAAATCAGTTAAAATACAATTGAAGGTTATTAGGTAATACCTCAATGGAACAATGGGCTGTCAACCCTCCAAAGGTTCCTATATATTTCAGAAAAGTATCCTTTCATTCTTTCAAACACTGTTGAGTACAAGCCCAACCCACTCAACTGCTGCTCATAATAAAAACCCTCCAAAACTGGGATCAACTGAATGATCCTGCTTGGGATCTCAAATGCCAGGATATCTTTCCTTAGATAAGGGGAGCTAAGCTATTAACAGATTTCCAGCTGTAACCTGTCTAGTACCGTGTATTGTTTAGCAATGCTTCCCTTTGAAATAAAGGACAACACTCTGCTTGCCTTCCCCATTAGCAGCTGAACTTGTACGCTGGCTTTTTTGTGATACATTCAGTAGGATCCCCAAAACTCTGTGCTGCAGCTTTCTGCAGCCTTTTCTAATTTAAAGAATATTTTACTCTTTTACGTGCTGAAGTGCTTGCCCTCATATTTTCCCACATTCTATTCCAGCTTCCAAAGTTTCACCCGCTGACTGAACCTATCTGTATTGCTCTTTGTTTTCTTGTTTCAGCATCATCACTTGACTTCCTGCTATTTTTGTGCCACCTGCAAACTGGTTGATAGCACATTCACTCATGTCTTCTAAGCCATTAAAATATATTGGAATGGTGGGGAGAATGTAAGAAAAATAGAAACAGCTATTAATGGTCAGGCAAGTTGTTAAGTGACTAAAATCATAGAATCCCTAGTTGTGGAAGCAGGCGATTTGGCTCATGGACTCCACACCAATGTATCAAAAAGCATCCCATCCAGACCCAATTCCGTACCTTATCCCTGTAACCCTACATTTCCTATGGCTAATTCACCTGGCCTGTACATCCCTGGATGCTGCGGGCAATTTAGCATGGCCAATACTTCTAGCCTGCACATCTTTGGACTGTGGGAGGAAACCAGAGCACCCGGAGGAAGCCCATACAGACACAGGGAGGATGTGCGAACTCCACACAGACAGTCACTCAGGGATGGAATCAAACTTGCCGGTGCTGTGAGTCTAGAATGCTAATTACTGAGCCACCATGCTGCCCTAAAGTGGTCTTGTTTCTTCAGCTCGCATTTTGTTAATACATGATGTCATTCGTTGGATATTTGACTTGTTTTGAAAAGAACACTTTTCAATGCAAAAATCATTGATCTACAATAATTGAACTGATGGATTTGCAAAGCAAAAGATTCTATAGTTTTGGAAATATGGTGTTGTCAGAGTTTTCAGAGAGAGGTTATGTGACCCAACCCTTGGGTTAAAAAATGTATATCTTTTCTTAAAAAAAAAACTTCTAGGGAGGTGATGGTTTGGCGGTAAAATAACTGGATTAATAATCCAGGACATCAGATTCTCACTCTGGGAACACAGTTGAAACTCCACCACTAAAGACTGTGCAACTTGAATTGAAGAACTGTCTGGAATAAAACAACACATGGCAACAGTGTGTTGATTGTTATAAAATTCCATGTGGTTCACTGATGTTCTTTCCAAAGGAAATCTGCCATCCTTACTAGAACTAACTGTGGCTCCAGACCCAGATCAATGTAGTTGACTGTTCACCGTCCTCTCGGCAACAGGAAAAGGGCAATAAATGTAGGTCTAGCTTACAATGTTCCATTGCAAGAACAAGTTAAAACAAAAACAGAGACACTGCCACAGGAAAGAGGGAAGCAGCGTTTTCACCCTTCTCTAATTTTTTTGCATCCATTCTAATGAAACTGAATAATGTGAAATACAGGCCTATCTGAACATTTCATTGTTGCAAAGTGAAATTTCTAGAGGGAGAATTCTGAATTAATATTCCAAGCGATCAAAAGAAACCATCCCAGCTATGAGCGCAGAATGACTACTCCAGTGAGAAATCTCAGTATATCCAGCTACTGTGGAAATTGTCCTTTTGCTATAAACAAACTTCTGTCCAATTTGCGAATAACTTCTTTTTCTGACTTTGTCTGTTACTGGAACAAGTTTTAAGATCTGATATTCTGCAAAGTCTTATTGTCATGTTTGCATGTTTTGGAATGATTGTTTGCGTAGCTAGGTAGTTCTATATATTTGTACATTTTAAAATGTTTAAGTATTTCTGCATATTGACTAGAATGAGGATTTGAAATTATGTCAGCCAATCACTTATTAACTCTGTGAACCTGGCTGATTTAACACTTTTTGCGAGCATTTCATGGTAAAGTATTTAATTATTGAATTGGCAATACCACCTCTTTTCTAAATTAAACTTGGTTATAACCAACTCAGAGGTGGTCGAGTAAACTTGGTTATTATAGTGTAAAGGTAAGGCCAGCAACTACAGGCTAATTAGTTTAACATTGTCAGTGGATAGATTTTATCAACAATAATTCACAACAAAATTGGAATTGTGCAGATGATATGTTGGAGGTTACAAAATAACAAAGCCACTAATGACATCTGTATTAGACGATATCCTGTACCTTCAATCCATTACAAAATATCAAACTTGCCAAAACAAAAATCAGCCCAGAATTTTCTGTCAACACAATAAATATAACAATACATTATGGAATACAAAAAAATCAGTCCATGGTCCTTCTTCTCACCAATTACAAAACAATTCTTTCATTCAGTACTGAACTGCTCTTTTGCAAATATCTCTGGTGAATATTAGTCACATTGTTTTGAAGAAAATGTTGAAGAGTGTTACACATAATGTTGGTGCTGAGAGAAGAATGGTCAACTAATTTTTTCAATCAATCAATCAACTTACTATCCTGTGCAAACCAGCACCCTGCAGGCTGGCAGAACAATATCTTTATAAAACGCTACAGCCAGCATGTCTTTGGATTAATCACAGCCAGACCTTGTAAGAAAGCCCCAGCTACACTCAGTGGTAGGTTGTTGTCATGCAGTTATGACAAGACTTCAACAAACTTCCTAGATAATCATAGTAAGCTAGATTGGGATCACCTCATTTCTCTTAACTGTTGATTAATTCTATCTTGTGATGTATAGTAAACAAGACAGTGCAATATAAAGAAAATGCAGGACAGCTCAAAGAAAAACTGAAAACTTTGGATACTGGAACGAAAATTGGCCAGGCCTCGAAGGAATGTTCTACACACAATTCTTTGAAAGTGTGGTCATGTGGCGAGTAAAGGGATACATTCAGGTTTCAAAAAGAGCTTTTTTTTAATAATGGATACAAAATTCAAATGAATTCTCCTTCAGAGACTGGCTGACCTGGTGCATATATCTAGTCAAAGTTGTGTTACGACAAATAATACATTTTGAAAACAACTACTCCCCATTGACAATTCTTCATTTAAAAATGTGTGTGCAATTGTAACTGAGTTATTTTCCACTTTGACAGGAAAACTCAGTCAATCCTCTAACAACATTGCAATGGGGTCATTAATGATAGTTCAGGAGTTGGAGCCCTGAGTTATATTTCCAACTTGTTTCCTTTTTTTAAAATTAATTTATTGAACGTGGGCAATATTGACAAAGCAGTCAAACATCTAATTTAAAAGTCCGTAAATCCTGCGAATGATCAGAAAGACATTAGTAACAGCTTCCTGTGCATAGCAAGCCTGCAAATACTATTGTTCCTTAACCCTTTTCTGTTCAGCGGCAGAGGCATCGATGAAGTTTTAAAAATATTGTTAAAAATCTGGAGAATTACAGATACTGGGTGTGGAGGTTAAGAGAATGTGTGGATGAGAAGTGGGCTGATGATATTAAAAAAATGTTATTGGGGATGGGTAAGAGACATTTAATGAACCTAAAATTTCAGCCAATCTGTTTAATGTCTGATGTGTAGAAATATTAAAAGAAAACTGGACTAAATTATATGATGACTATCTCCTTAAGAGGAGTCACTTCTGAAGCTGTGATAATGGGAACTGCAGATGCTGGAGAATCCAAGATAATAAAATGTGAGGCTGGGTGAACACAGCAGGCCCAGCAGCATCTCAGGAGCACAAAAGCTGACATTTCAGGCCTAGACCCTTCACCAGAGAGAGATCTCTCTGATGAAGGGTCTAGGCCCGAAACGTCAGCTTTTGTGCTCCTGAGATGCTGCTGGGCCTGCTGTGCTCATCCAGCCTCACATTTTATTATCACTTCAGCTGACAGCCAAGTTGGAAAGGCTTGATGAAGAAAGTTCTTACTGTGGAATGTTGTGCAAAATACTCATAACAAAGTCAATGGACACCTGGCTCTGCACATCTGCAGCAGGGAATGAGAGCACAGACAATGAGGAGCTGGAATATTAGCAACAATCTTCTGGAGGAGGAAGATGAGAACATTCAACAGAATGAACACTACCTTCAGCATAATAGACCACTGCAGTACATGTGCAACAAGTCATACAGGATTAATTAACATCCATTTCTAGGAGATGAGAGATGAATGTAGTGATCATTCAATGACTATAAATTTGTTGTTTGAAAGACAGGTAGTTTGCTCACAGAAGCAAATGTAATTTTATTTTTTGCCTTTTCATTTTTGCCAGAAGTAAAAATTTTCAAATAATTGATGGCTTTTCAGTTTGTGATGGCCCAACATTAAAGATTGAGAAGATGTTATACTATAGTATAACTCTTAGGGAAAGAGTTGCACTCTTTTAAGGTGCTCAGATGGTTTGACTCTAAGGATGATAAACGTGTGTAGCTACAAATAGGTGATGCGGTAAAATCACAATACCTTTATGAATGTGAACTTGTATTTACAATGATAGCCCATTAATTCTTTTCCTTTTCCATTCCTCTCCTATGGCATGTACTCAGAAGAGTAGCTCTTAGAAAAAATACCGTTTTGTTTGGATGTTTAAGCAAGTTGTGGCATTATTTGAAGGCGTAACATGTTGAGGGTAATGGTACCTGGACTGCCGGAAGGCATTTGAAGAGGCATCACATAAATGATTAGTATGTAAATGATGAGCTTATGGTGATACGATAATACGTTAACAAAGACAGAGGATTATCTGGCTCATTAAAAATGGAGAGTATAGATCTTTGCCCAATTGGAAGGGAAATCAAGTAGAATCACATAGGAATCTGCATTGGGGCCTCAGATTTTTATAATTTGTATCAATGAATTGGATGATGGAATAAAGGTATGGTTGCTATATTCATAGATATAGCAAATCTTGGTCAGAAAGCATGATGATTGAAGAATACATTTGGTTATAGGCCGAATAAAGACAGACTTTACAGATAATCTAACATGGCCAATCCACCTAACCTGTACATGTTTGTACTGTGAGAGGAAATCAGAGCATCCAATGAAAGTCCACACAGACATGGGGAGAACATGCAAACTCCATACAGGCAGTCACCCAACAGGTCCCTGGCATCATGCGGCAGTGCTGCTAACCACTGTGCCACCATGTTGCCCAGGGAAAGAGTCAAATCTATTTTCATTGCAGAGGTGTCAATGACAAGACAGCACAGATGCAAAGTGATTTGCAAAAGTAGTAAATGCAGTATCACATAAAAACTCAAACTGTGGATGTGGTTGGGTTTTGGAATATGCTGCCTGAAAATGTCATAAAGTCACAGACTCACAGAGTCATAGAGCATGGAAACAGACTCTTCAGTTCAACTAGCCCCACTTGGCTGCATGTGGCCCACATCCCTCCAAACATTTCCTGTTCATGAACTCATCCAAATGTCTTTTAAATGTTGTAAATGTAACTTTATCCACCACTTCCTTTGGCAGCTGATTTCACAGACAAACCACTCTGTGTCAAAAAAGAGTTGCCCCTCATGTCCTTTTCAAAACTTTCTTACCTTAAGCATATGTCTTCTTGTTTTGAGCTCCCTCAACCGAGGGAAAAGACCCTTTCTGTTCACCTTATCTATGCTCCTCATGATTTTATAGACCTGAATAAGGTCACCCCCTCAACCTCCCAAACTCCAGTTCAAAAATTCACAGCCTATCCAGCCTATCCTTATAACTCAAACACTCCATTCCTGGCCGCATCCTGGTAAGTCCTTTTTGAACCCTCTCCAATCTAATAATATCTTTCCTTTGGAAGGGTGACCAGATTGTAAACAGTAGTCTAGAGGATCTTCACCAATGTCCTGTACAACATCAACATGACGTCCGAACTTCTATACTCAAAAATCTGAACAATGAATGTGAGCATGCTAAACACTTTTTTCACCATCTATCTACTTTTGATAAAAATTTCAAAGAATTGCATACCTGAGCCCCTGGGTCTCTCTGTTCTATAACACTATCCAAGGCCCTACCATCAATTGTATAAGTCCTAACCTTGTTTGTTTTACTGAAATGCAATACCTCGCATTTATCCGAATTAAGCTCCATCTACCACTCCTCAGCCTATTGACCCAATTGATCAAGATTGCCTTGTAATCTTAGATAAACTTCTTCACTGTCCACTATTGTTCCAATTTTGGTGTCATCCACAAACTTCTAAAATGCTTCTTAAATTCTTATCAAAATCATTTATATAAATGGACTAACAAATGTAGACCCAGTACTGAACCTTGTGGAATACTTCTGGTGACGGGACTCCAGCCTGAAAAAGTGTCCTTGGGACAGTATTAATTGAGGCATTTAATGAACATTAGATAATAAGGTAAATGAAACAAGGTGCAGAATTAGGAGGAAAGGATTGGAGAATGGCAAAATGTATGATGCTCATTTAGAGATCAGACAAAAACACAATGCTATGAATAGCCTGCTCCTGCACTTTAGGAATTCTACAATTCTCCGATACAGATACATTAAGTTAGTGAGCATAAATCTGGCAGGTGGAGGTGATGGCCGAGTGGTATTATCAATGTTCTGTTAAGCCAAGGACCCAGATAATGTTGGGACGGCATGGTGTCTTAGTGATTAGCACTGCTGCCTCACAGCACCAGAGATCCTGGTTCCACCCGGTGGTGACTGTGTGGAGTTTACACGTTCTCCCTTTGTCTGCATGGTTTATTCTCTAGGTGCTCTGGTTTCCTCCCACGGTCCAAAAATGTGCAGTCTTGATGGATTGGCCATGCTAAATTGCCCGTAGTGTTCAGGGATGTGTAAATTAGGGGGATGGGTCTGAGGGGTGCTCTCAGTGTTGGTGTGGACTTGTTGGGCTGAAGAGCCCGTTTCCACACTGTAGGGCTTCTATGATAATGAAGGAAAATATGAAACTGTTTACTTTCACAGGAAGATTAAAAATGCAGGGCAATACTTAAAAGATGAGTTACTGCAGCATTCTGAGATACAGAGGAATCTAAATGTTCTAGCGCATGATTTACAAAAAAAAACTTAGTTTGCAGGTACAGTGAGCATTTAAGAAGGTAAATGAAACGCTGTCCTTTATTATGAGAGGAATTGAACAAAAATGTAAGGATGTTGTGCTTCAGCTATACAGACCACTGATGAGATCTCTTCACAAATACTGTATGCAGTTTTAGTCTCTTTATTTAAGGAAGGAAGTAAATACATTGATGATGGGTCATAGAATGTTTACTAGAGTGATACCTGCAAAGAGTTGGTTGCCTAATGTATAGTAGCTTTGACATGTTTGAAATATTCTGTATTCCGAATGGCCTTGACTCCATGAAAATAGAAAGAATATTTCTTCTTGCAGATCCTTGGGGCACTTTTAAGAAAATAAAACAGAAATGAAGAGTATTTCCTGTCAGCAGGCTGTACATTTTTGGAACTCTTTGCTTTTGAAAGTGATGGACATGACGTAATTGAATATTTTTAAAGTGAAGGCAGATTCTTGTAAGTCAAAGGAATAAAAGGTTACTGAGAATAGACAGGAGTATGGAATTTAAAACACAATTAGATTGGCAATGACCTCTCTGAATGAGGCAGCAGACTCTAATTGATTTCCATTGAGGTCCCTAATTTGTATGATTGTGTTACCTACCACAGTTAAAAGTGCGATTCATCATCATCCAAGGTTCATGGACTAAACACCCAGACTGGATAATTTTTACAAAACAAATTCAAAGCAGTGGAGAAAGATATATTGAGCAAGTATCTAGTTCCAAACTGAAATGTATATTAAGATTATTGCATTAAAGGTATGGCAAATCACAATGTCTAAATACCTGAGAGAAAATGAAAAGATGAAGCAATATTGAAACAAAACATTAAAACAAATTACTGTCAGTAATTTTATCACAACAGGAAGCTGACACTGATATGTACATTGAATCCCTGCTGTGTGGAAGCAGGCCATTTGGCCCATCGAGTCCAAACCAACCCTCCAAAGAGCATCTTAAACAGACCCACATCCTATTGTATCCCTGCATTTCCCACCCTGGATACTATGGGCAATTTAGCATGGCCAATCCACCCAGCCTGCACAGCTTTGGACTGTGGGAGGAAACTGGAGCACCCTGAGGAATCACCCACAGGCATGGAGGAGAATGTGCAAACTGCAAACAGTCACCCAAAGCTGGAAACAAACCCGACTCCCTGGTGCTGTGAGGCAGCAATGCTAACCACCGAGCCACCATGTGCTGGAAGTGCTCCCCTTTGCCTTGCAGCAGGACGCTGGAGTCAGCTGTTGGTCAGATTGGATGAAGCTATCACACTTATTTCTGAAACCGATTAAGGAAGTAGTGCTGATATTGCACCAAAAAAAAAATCATATTGTTCGTTTTGAAGTCCGTCTATTGATTGCCTGAATCAGTTTCATGACTTGTCATTGTGGCATCTAAACTCATGACATCTGAGTTGATGAATTATTATTGTCAAGTACTTAGCAGTGTGTAGTGTGATCAAATGTTCAAGATTTTAGTACCACTTCAATCATGAGATCCTTGAAAGCAGAGTTTCATGAATTTTGTTCAAAGTAACAGATGGTGAGAAGATGAAGCACAAGAAGTACCTAAGTTGTCCTGCGGATTCCTGTGTTCATGCTGAGATGTATAAACTGGCCCCAGTGAACATGATTTCAGGATTAGGTATAAATCAGGCCACCCATTACTCCATTTGAAAACTTTAGAACTTTACTGATTTGGAAATGAAAATGGTCAAAGTTGTATTTTCAAACAATCATCAACAGAAATCACTCATTCATGAATATGATTGATTAACATTTTCTAAGTCTGCAATGTGAAAATGAGAACCCATGATCTGCTGAGGAGAAAAACGTTGATAATTATGTAGGGCATTTCTGCTGTGCATTGAATCAATGCATG
Organism: Stegostoma tigrinum; assembly: GCF_030684315.1. NCBI lineage: Eukaryota > Metazoa > Chordata > Chondrichthyes > Orectolobiformes > Stegostomatidae > Stegostoma > Stegostoma tigrinum. The sequence continues at coordinate 105,288,262 of NC_081358.1, read as the reverse complement.
CTTACTTTTTTCCATACAACTAAAGCATTCCTTGAAAGCAAAATTACAAAAAAAAAAACTTTATCCATATGAACAAGCAATAGAAAGAAAACAAAACCCAAGAAAGTTGTGTGTTTCAAAACTCAGCCCAAACTCTTACCAGGTTTATTTAGCACATCTAGAATACAACAAGCCTAAAATTGACTCTGCTATTCTATACACATTAATGGTCTTAGAATTTGATTTCTATGCATTTAAATTGACTATTTTAAAAGGTTTAAGAGTCATGATTCAATTTTTAATTTGCATTTTAAATAGGATTTATCAGAGTTAAACTATGGTGTGCCTCTAGCATATGCGCTATACTGAAAGACCTTGATATCTCACTTCTATAATCCTGATTTCACAATGCATGTGCAATTATGAAAATGCTACAATTCTGCCAATTGAACTTGTTTTTTTCCCCCCAATGAAATATATCAAAGTTTCAAGTTCTACAAGTAGACAGCTATGTGTTAATTTTGAACAGAACATACCTGCAGGAAAAAAGTTGTATCAGAGATAATGGGAATTGCAGATGCTGGAGAATCCAAGATAATAAAGTGTGATGCTGGATGAACACAGCAGGCCAAGCAGCATCTCAGGAGCACAAAAGCTGACGTTTTGGGCCTAGACCCTTCATCAGAGAGGGGGATGGGGTGAGGGTTCTGGAATAAATAGGGAGAGAGGGGGAGGCAGACCGAAGATGGAGAGAAAAGAAGATAGGTGGAGAGGAGAGTATTGGTGAGGATGTAGGGAGGGCATAGGTCAGTCCAGGGAAGACGGACAGGCCATTTGGAGATAGCAAGAGCTGCAAATGCTGGAGTTAGAGTCAGTATAGTGTGGAGCTGGAGGAACACAGCAAGTCGGGTAGCATCAGAAGAGTGGGTGAGTCTACATTTCAGGTCAGGACCCTTTATCAGGATGGATGAAGAATCCCGACCTGAAACATCGACCCTCCTGCTCCTCTGATGATGCCTGACTTGCTGTGTTCCTCCAGTTCACACGGTATTCACTATACTTTATTTGTTCATCTGCCTTTTCATGGTCTGTAAAACTCAACCACAGAGAGGGCAGAGCGTATTGATAGCATCTTGATTTAGCATTTACTTTGAAAATTGGAGCCTTCAACAGCATTTTACTGGTGTGTCTGTAACATTTTGCCCTTCTCAGAGTCTTGAAGCCATCATATTTTGGCTTAGAACCATGCATACAAAATGTAAATTATTTACATTTGGTTGCTTCATTGGAGAAAAACCCTAAGCTTCAAGAGAGGATTTTCAGCTGGATATGAAAATGGAAATAGAGACAAGTGGGTATGTAATTCTGTGCAATGGGCCAATATACTGGTTTGCTGGTACAATCGCATTCTTGAGCCATTTCCTGGATGCTGGATTGAATGTTATGTGGAACAATGGGTAGTTTTTTTTAAGGTATCTGCAGAAGGTATTTGAAACGTTGCCATACAAAATGTTATTACGCAAACTACGAGTTTAAAAGGGTTGAGACATTATAATAGCATGGATAGAAGATTGGCAAACAAACAGAGTAAGAACTGAAGGAGATGGTGCTGTATTGGTACTTCAGTAGTTGTGTAGAGTGCCTGACACAGATGATCTGGGCATATGTATTCAAATCCCACAATGACAGTTTATGAAAATTTAAATTCAATTTTTAAAAATAAATATGAAATTGAAGAGCTGGCCTTGTTATGACAAAATGACCACTATCAATTGTTGTTAAAAACTTATCTGGCTTACTGCTTTTTCAGACAGAACTCTGTTATTCACAACTGGCCTGGCCTTAGTGTGCCTCCAGACACACAGCCAGTGTTGTTCACTTTTAAATATGTTCTTGGCAACCCCAAGTTGACAATAAATGTTAGCTGAGGCAGAAATGTTACATCCCATGAAATGCGTCTGTCTCAGATTGGCAGGCTGTGACAAGTGGGCTCCATTCTTTGTCTTGGGCCGTGAAAATGTTATAATTTACATCAATGACTTGTTGAGGGGAACTAAGGCAAGATGGCTAAACTTGCGGATGACACAAAGACAGGCAGGAAAAATAATATGAAGATGATAACAAGTCTGTAGAGAGAGCTGGAGTTCCATCCACAATTTAACAATGTGCAAGATCTATGCCTATTAATATGCCATTCTCATCAAAGCATCTGTTGTGTGACTATAAAGATAACGGGAACTGCAGATGCTGGAGAATCCAAGATAACAAAGTGTGGAGCTGGATCAACACAGCAGGCCAAGCAGCATCTTAGGAGCACAAAAGCTGACGTTTCGGTCCGATGAAGGGTCTCGGCCTGAAACGTCAGCTTTTGGGCTCCTAAGATGCTGCTTGGCCTGCTGTGTTCATCCAGCCCCACACTTTGTTGTGGACTATAATACTTTTAACACAGAATAGGGTAACAACTCAAGTTCTGACATAAGACGGTGTATGAATCCAGCAAGTACTGCATGTTTCATTAGTCATTATGCCCTAAATGATCAGTGATCCTTTGGTGTTTTTTCCAACTCACCACACGTTGTAGCAACAGCTGAATTGACTGGAAGCTCAACTGATGACAGTGCCGGAAAAGAAAGCACTTCAGAAACAAGAGAGCGAATAGCAGAAATGGAGCTGTTATTATCTGAGGGCTTTTATCTAAAAAGGTGAGTATCTGAGGGATCATGAGCCCAATGGCTGCTAATATGTGTTCCTGAGGTGTAATCGTTTATTTCATACTGTTTAACCAATGTTATCCTAATAGAGATGCGAGAATTTGCAGACAGTGGTGGTTGAGAGCAGGAGGGTTCAGGTAGGATAAGAGCAGCAACAGGTGAGTCAGCAAACTGGAAGATGCAGTGATGGGGAGAATGGGTGTGGGTTTGGAGACGTGAGTCAGGAGAGGTATTGAACAAATGAAGGTTGGTGATTTGGGAGGGCACGGACATAATGGGAGTTCGGTGAACAGTGAATGGGTGCAAACGGGAGGTAGATGTAGAAAGATCTCATAACATGGAGAATCACACAGTATAAAAGGGACGCTTGACCTGACAAAATTACTCTAAATCTACACTAGTCCCACTTTGCAACATTTGTCCCATACCCTTGAATACCTTTTCCCATAACTTAATCTTAGAGATACTTCTCTAACCTTACTCTTCTCTGACATTTACTTATTCCTGCTGCTTCTCAGTTAATCTCTTAAACATAGTACTCCTTTTTTAGATTACGGTTTTTTTTAGGATTTGTCCCTAAAGATAGAGCGTTGACAGATAATTAACCCACCGTTTTCCTGTAACATAACGCTGATTATTTTCTCATTTTGGTTTGGAGCAGCTGAATGAGTGAAATGGGTGTGTGTCTTAGGTCGCTGACTCCAGTTCCTGGTAAGTAGCCTTCTGGATGTAGGTCATGCACTTTAGTAAGAAGATTTTTGATACAGTTAGCTTCAAGGCAGTAAATAGGTTTTAATTGTAAAAATTGCAGATCAGGAACTGAAACCATCCTTAATACATAATTAATTACAGGAAAGTAATTTCCATTAGCATTTTAGTTTAGAGTATGCATCAAAATGCTAGAGATGGGGCGATAAAGCACTTTGTGATATCGTGAAACAATCTAAAGCACTGTATCAATGTAAGCTCTCTGCTATATATAGACTGAGTTTCTGAAGTGCACAAGATCGAAACATAACTTAACAGTTCATAAACCACTGCAAAGCCAAATTTTAAGTTAGAATGTATTGTTTTACTAAGCTTATACAAGATATCTCCAATCATCAAGATCCATGGTGAGGCCTTAGAGAACATTGACCACTTTCAATACCTGGAGTGTCTTGTCAGCCAAAGCAGCTATTGATGAAGAGATCCAACAGTATCTCCAGTGTCCTAGTGCAGCCATCGGCCGCCTGAGGAAAAGGGTATTCGAGGGCAACAACATCAGATCTGACACCCAAGATCACAATTGACATAAGGTTCTCATCCTCCTACATGGGTCTCAGATGTAGATTGTCGACAGCAGATACCACAAGACGCTGGAGCAGCACTACCAATGCTGTCTGTGCAAGATCCTGCAAATTCATTGGGAAGAAAGACATACCAACACCAGTGTCCTTGACCATACAAACATCCACAGCACTGAGGCACTGACCACCTTGACCGGCTGCGATAAGGCTGAGCACGTCATCCTCATGGCCAACACAATACCTCCCCAAGCATGTACTCTACCGTCAGCTCCAAAATGGCAGGCAAGCACCACGTGGACAGAGGAAATATTTCAGTGATACTCTGAAGGCCTCATCGGCAAGGTGCAGCATTCCCACCGACACCTGGGAATCATCCAAGGCCGTCCAAAGTGGAGGGTGAGCATCCGAGAACGTGTCGAGCACCTCAAGGCTTGCTGTTGGGAAAAAGTGGAAGCCAGGCAAAAACAGGAAAAGGAGCGCACGACCACACCAACGGCACATCCACCCCTTCCCATGAGCACCTTCTGCCCCAGGTATAACAAAGTTGACAGGAGCTAGCATCAGTCTGTAAAATCACTGCCGGACTCACTCCGAGAGTCAAAGAGAGTTATCCTCATCTGTGAGGGATGCTGGTGATGATGCACATTACTTTCACAATCCTTTGCTGGCTAGGTTGAAATGAATATGAACTGTTTCATTTGTTTCTACTGGTGGCACACATCACACATTATTTTGATATTGCTGCATGCAACAAAGTTCACTGCACTTCATGAAAAAAAAATTCAGAAGTAACATTGATCAGAGTTTTGTTACACACATGGCATCTGCTCTGTTTAGTCTCTCAAAGTATGGCTACGTCAGTCCGTAGATCATTCTGGAAGAACTCTTTTACCTTACAACTGCTTGACTTATATACACATTCTCTGAATAGCATAATAAATCTTTGCTTCCTTCCAGTTCCCTCGACATAATCACATACATTTGCATCTTTATACATTTTGATTATCCATACTGCTAATGTAATCCCTCTCTCTACAATCACAACATGCATTTAACCCTGAGGCCTGGGTCCTGCGGAAAAATTCTATTGCATTGATTCTGTAGCTAGAACAGCACTGAAGTATGTTTCCTCTTGAAATAAATTCATATTCTTTACACAAGTTGCTTCAGAAACATTACATTAGTTTCTATATAGCTGCTCCTATTGAGAAACCTGGGTGCAATGCAGAGAGGAAAATTAAGCTGGAAGCTGTCTTGCCTGTAATGGAACCAAACCAATTTCTGTCCATTTTTAGATTATGAGAAAACTGAGCAAGGTCCTTTCTGGGAAACTGACTTTTCTACTTGCATTTAAAGGTCCCATGCTGTGTGTATCAGACAGGCAGATTGATCAAACTACCTGCCTGATGTCTCCCCGAGGTTAACATTGGCCCTAGTTAAATATAGAAGTACTCATGCCTTCACTGACAACATCACAATGATTAATCCCTTGCTGTGTACCTTATCAAACACTAAGGACATAAAACACACTGACAGTTAACATCACTGATAGCACAAAATATAAATGCAAATTTAAACAGTGAGTCTTAACAGAAAGCAAGGAATGATTTCAGAGTTATAGAGCAATGTTCAGACAACGGTTACAAAACCACTTTGCGGTCCAATTTATAATGTTATTGAGTCTCCTCCTTACACCACTATCTTGTAATGACTTGCATTCATGCTCTTTGCAGCCTAAACAGAATCCGATGTACGGACATCTGACATTACACTTTGGGCCTTTTCTTAGAACCTTTTGCTCAAAGCAAGAAATACCCTTCCAATGTCTTTTACCAGCCAAAACTTGCATCTGGATTGTCTGCCAGTGCGTGTGTAATGTAGTTCAGCTGTAACCATCGCAGTGATTGTCAATGGTTTTGTTGAAGAATGATTGAAATGCCTAGTATGTTGTCCTTTTGCCTCAGAAAAATGGTACAGAAAAATACCAGTGCATTCATGCTGATTTAATTACAGATATATTTATGTACATAAATGGGACATTTAGTAAAGACCACCACAAGGATTAAACTAGCCCAAACAGATATTTAATAGGCTGTTTAAAGCAAAGATTCTAGTCAAGAAATTTGCCCTACATCATTTTGTGGTACTATTATCAGAAATGAATTAACATCGTACTGAAAAAAAAGGATATCGGGTAAATGTTGAATGAAATAGTTCAAAGATGGGCTGACAGAAGTATATTTCAATACAGAATGAAGAAGAGGTATAGTGAGAGAATTCAAGAGTTTGGGGATGAAGCAGGTAAAGGCAAGGATACCAATTCAGGGGATAAAGCAGAGGCAGGGACTCAGAGGGCTGCTTGCAGGATAGTTATACAACAAGCTGAAGTTGAATGACTTATATAAATGTGTATTGCGTAACAGCCATTTTAAGAGACAGTTTCATAATATCATCTTCTGATTATAACATGTAGCCTGAGGATATAAAGTTCTCAGACACCACTTCGACTGGGGACTCTTAAATCATGGTCACAATGGAAATGCATTACTCTGTGTAGCCAAGTGATTACTATTGTCCCAAACACTGAAATGCCTGTGTTTACAATAAATAGGTAGATTCTTGATCAGTAGATGAGTAAAGAAATACAGGATAAGTCACAGGAAAATGGATAGGAGGAATATCTGATCAGTCAATTTCTGTTCTTACTTCTTATGATCATATGTCCTAATATGTATATACCAGGGCCTGCAATGAATATCTATTGAATCTTTGTTTTACTTGTTTGCTTTTCCTACTTTCAGTTCTTTTTACCCCCTCTCTTGCTTCTATGTCATCTTACTTTTCTTTTACTGTACCAACTCCTTTACTTTGGGACTGTTCATTTAAGGAATACAGGTTGATAGTAGCAGGGCTCAGGCATGAGCTGAATTTTACTCCAAAAATGATATGATGAAATCACATAGGTTTTCTTTTGTACTGAAGCTAAATTATGGAGACAAAATAATATAGCCAGCCTCTGTACACAGGTAAGATTACTTAATCTAGAAAACAATATTTCAATGCTTTAGAAGCTTTATTTTCAATCAGAAGGACTTGTTAAAAAAATGTTTTAAAGTCGTAAGAATTTTTAGAATTTGAAATAGCAAAGCAAGTCCTCGGTTTGTTTTATTTTCAAAAGAGAAACAGGCTTTTCGTTTGACAGAACTTGTATTTAATCAGAATGTCTTCTGCCATTTATTTTTCAGATACATGTTCAAAAAATTAGTGCTGTTAGCTTTTTGAATGCTTTGAAATCCACTCCTATCCTCTTGCTGATCTACAGTAAGCATTCCAAGTATCTGCTATTGAGAACTTGGTTTCTTTCTGAAGTGTTCACTGCTGTTTATCATTGTGCTGTCATCATGATGTGCCACTATGACGTAGGCTTTTGCCTAGCAGCTTATTATAACAAGAAGAACTGCAAAACTAAACACTTTTTCTTTGTTTCTTTATTTTTCTGCCTTTATATTCTGTGTTTATTTTTCTGTGTTTTAAGAAGGCAATGGAGAGTGTTGATTTTATAGACCACTTTTCACTGTATTTTGTAAAAAATTACATATGATAATAAATAAATCAAATCAAGTCAAATCAAATCAAATATCTGACAGAGTAAAACATATGATAGCTCCCATTGTATAAGAACTAGATGTGGGTTCTGAAAGATTCAACAGATGTTTATTATAGTTCATAGTATAAATATATTTTACAGCCTTGGGCACAGGCACAGCGGTATCTGGGTTAATACTATGCTGTTTAATTGTAAACTGTAGCACTTTTCAGTCAGTTTGTCACATTTCAGCTGGCCCCAATTAAGTTGGAGTCTGAGACCTTTATATTCTCAGTCGCATGATTTGACATGGTGTTAAGAGCATGAGCATGTCTGTTAAAGGCAGACTACATACTAATCGTGAGATCTAACATAACAGAAGGAATTCAGAGTTTGCCAGGACAGGAATGTTAACACAAAGGATATTATAATTTTACATCTCTTACTATGTTTTACACCCTGGCCACTGACTCACTTTTAGCCTTCTTAAACCAACAGTTGTATAAATATCACAGCATAACTCGAATCCTAACTTTCTAAAAGTTAGTTCTAAAATAAACTTTCCTTTGCAGTAATGCTTTAGTTGTGGATATGCTACATTTTGCTTGACTAGTACTCTTATTCCTGTTTATCTATCTTCCTGCATGAGAAACTGCCTCAAATTACATGCAAAAGGAAGGTGAAGAGAGGACTGGTCTGCAGTCGGTAACAGCTCTCACAATATAAAAAGGCCATAATCTCTTTGCACTCACAACATCTCATCTTGTGCAATATGTGTCCCTCATCAACCTGTGATATCCTGCCTTCCATACAGTAAAACTATATATAGTGCACTTAATGCAGATCCTGTGGATTTAACTTCCTTGCACTTAAACTTCCTACAGTGAGCAAGTTTGTAGGATGAAATAAGAATTTCTTGATAATTCGATAGAATTAAATATTATGCACACATTTATATTGTTTCTCTCCTTTCTTGACTTGCTGACTTTTCTGGGCTCCTACTACCTTTTTAGTAGACTACAGTTCACTGCAGTGCATATTTTCACATGCAGGCGATTTAGTGTGATATTGAGAGGGTCACAGTAAATCTGATCTGACAGCACTTGTATCTGATAATTCACAGTATAGTTTTCTGAGCTGGAAAATAAGTAGAATAGGAAAACATCGCAGATTATTTGATGTACATTTGTACCTGGGATACGAACATCATTGACAGACCAGCCTTTTTTGCTCCTCCCTAAATACACTTGAGAAAGTGGTGTGATATTTATTGGAAATTAAGGTCCACTTAAAACTGATTTTTTTCTTATATTTCCTGTTTAGCATGGGATCTCATGCAACTGTTATTACAGCAATTCCTCAATTTCCTTCAAACATAAACAATTTGTAATGTACAAGACAGAAGGAAAGTGACAATAAATTTGAAGTAACATTGTTGTAAATTCTGCTGTCAAGGAATGATCTGATTCCCCGTGTACCTTATTCTTAGTGCTGTATTTCAGAAAATAAATGTTACTTATTTCCAGAAAAGAATGAAAAAAAAATCTTCAGCTGAAACTGGGCAAGTGAAGAATGGCTGTTCTGATATCATAAGTAGCTGGTCCTATGAACATTGGTTGAAAGGGTTCAAATGAGTGATTGATGCAGCATAAATTATCAGCCCCTAGAAACTGGGCTGATCAGTAAATGTCCATGGTCAAACTGCTGTCCTCAATAGAATGCTGACTTCTTTAGATAGGAGCCTGACCAGAAGAAATTGAGGGAGACTCAGGGAAAATAAATATTCCTAACACTTTGATACAGAGCAAGATGCTGCTTTCACAATTTTAATAATATCTCCACATTCCGTACCAATTGTCTGCTTATCTTTGGATACTAGTGACCCAACTCAATTGTCATGGGTTGTATGTATTTTTGTTGAATGAACTAATGCATAATATCTAAATTTATTAAACAATCTGAAAATTCCTTAGGCGCTTTTAATAGTATATACAGACTCCAAAAATCTGACAGCTGCCTTCTTAAGATACTCCATCCATAAGTGTAAGGATGCATATAGCGTTGTCAGGAAGAAAGTTCTAGGATATACTTTACTCTTTCCTGGAATGTGGGTGCCTCTGTGTGGTGCAGCATTAATTGTCTATCACTAATGAATGACAGGGAAATTAAGATTTAGCCATATTGCTGTGGAATTATATATTGTTCAGACCAGGAAAGGGCATCAAATGATTGAACCTGATGGGTTTTAAGGACAGCTAGCAAACATTTGATGGTTTCCAGCTAGCTTTTAATTCTAGACTTTTCTTTCATTGAATTCAAAGCTGTTTTGGCAAGATTTGAACTCATCTCCAGAACATTAGCCTCTGGATTACTAGGAGACAATAAAGGGCTGTAAATGCTGGAAGCCTGAGTCTTTCAGTATGAAGCTGGAAAAGCACGGCAGATCAGACAGTATCTGAGGAGCAGGAAAGTCACTGTTTTGGGCCAAAACATTGACCTTCCTGTTTTTCAGTTGCTGTCTGACCTGCTGTGCATGTCCAGCCTCACACCTTTAGATTCTGGATTATTAGTCTGGTGACATTATCACTTCTATTCCTTAAAGACAGTGAAAGCAGAATAATGCAGTTCCAAGTCATGTTTGTCGGGGAACTTGCTGGTGGTGTTCCCTTTCATCAGCTTAGACCTTCTAGGTGGCAGGGGTCACAACACTGGATGGTGATTTTGAAAGAATTTTGAAACCTTGCCACTGTATTCTAACTTTTAGTACATGCTGTAGTACTATATGCTGGTGAAGAGAGTGAATGTTTAAAGTGGTTGATAGAGCACTGAGCAAGCTTTGTCCTCTGTGTTTCTGAGCTCATTGAATGTTGTTGATTTTGTCATCATCCAGATAAGGAAAAAGTATTCACCCACATGCCTGATTTTGCCTTGTTGGAGAGGAAACAGGCTTTGTGGTGTTAGGAGAGGAGTCAGTATAGTTAGTCAGATTAGTCAGTATAGAATTTCTGGCTTCAAATGTGCTCTTGTGGTAATTTTATGGTTGGTCTCCTTAACCTTCCGATCAAAGGTAACTCCCAGGACATTAATGATGGGAGATTTGGTGATAGTAATGCCTTTGAAAGTTAAGGTGAGATGGCGAGATCTTCAGTTGTTGGGAATGATTATTAGTTGGCACTTGAATATTATTTGCCAGTTATCATCAGCTCCAATCTGAATATTCTCTGGGTATTCCTACATGTGCCTATCAAACATTTATTTATATCATGATTGAGAATGGAATTGAACACTCAATCATTAGCAAACATCCCAACAAACTTATAATGAAAGAAAGATCATTGGCAAAGCAGGGTGAAAATGTTTGGGCCTAGGATACTATACTAAAGAATTCCTGTAGTGATATCCTTCGGGAATAGCTGATTTGAGTTGAAACATCCAATTGAAATGAGCCAATAGCACACACCTGGGATGATGAGTTCCTATTAAGCCACTCGATCCACTCAATCCATTGAAACAGCCGTTTAAGTATTGATATAGAACAGAGACCAATAGGTGTCCAGGTCCTATTGATATCAGGGTAAAATGGAGATAGTGTGGGGAAATTGCATTGAAGTAGATGAACCATTATGATCTCGAATGGTGAAACAGTTGCTATGGCCCAAATGGCTGATTCCTATGTTCCTCACACTGCATGCACCATTTCTTAGGCAAAAGACAAAGAACCATTGGGCTGCCCAATGTCATGACCAACAAGTGAAAATGATCGCATGTCAAGAAGATGCAAATAACAGAAAATAGAATCATGAAAGAAAGGAAATATCTAAAATGTTTTCATAATACAAACCTTAATGAATATACATTTCAGCCCTTGTTTTGGGCAGCATGGTTCTCCAGTGGCTCAGTGATCAGCACTGCTGCCTCACAGCACCAGGGAGCTGCGTTCTGTTCTAGCCTTGGGTAATGTCTATGTGGAGTTTCCACATTCACTTGGTGTCTGCGTGGGGTTTCACTGGCTGCTTTTGTTTCTTCCCATTGTTCAAAGATCTGCAGATAAGGTGGACTGGCCATGCTAAATTTCCTTGCAGTGAGCAGGCTAGGGGCTGAAGTCATGGGGCGGAAACTAGGTGGGGTGTTCTTTGTTGCAGACTCAATGGGCCAAATGGTCTCTTTCCACTCTTTAAGGATTCTGTACCCAAAGCAGAGTACAGACATTTGGGAGAAATGAATGAGAACTGAATTCCTCTTTACTATCTCAGTTCACTTGTGAGAACTCAATTGGCCTCTTGTCTGCAAACTATTACATCGTATTACAATATGGAAGTGACAAGGTGACAGATGTAAAAGGCCTCTGCAGTCATGTGTGAAATGAGGAAATTACAATCTCAGAAAGGTGATATCAGTTCATATAAATACTGTTCATTTAATTAAAACCCAGAAATACGTAACCTAAAGCTTGGCTGATGGACAGTTACAAAATGTGAATTTTAAAAGCAGTGTTGCAATCTCATGCAATATTTTATGCAGAACAGTGGTTTTACACATCAGCATGGGTGTTATATATAGGTGGCACAGTGGTTAACACTGCTGCCTCACTGCATCAGGAATCTGGGTTTGATTCCACCCCCAGATGACTGTGCATGTTGTGTTTCCACATTCTCCCCATATTCAAAGATATGCCAATTAGGTGGATTAGCCACTGGGAAATGCAGGATTATGAGGATAACGTGGGGTGGTAGGACTGGGAGTGACACTCTTCAGAGGGTGGGTGTGGATTCAATGGGCTGAATGGCCTACTTCCACACAGTAGAAGTTCTATGAACAAGGAATTGAAAGTGTCAGTAGGTAAATCCTCAGTGATCTGACATCAAACTTTAGTTTTCTCCCTCCTTTGCTTGGGTTTTCAGCTGTTTTAAGAGGAGTCGTTTCTTGGTAGTGAAAAGAGTGACCTATTCTGGACTGACCTATTCACTCCCTAATTCCCCACCCTCAATCACCTTTACTGGCTCCATCCCCGCGTCTTTGTCCTGTCTATCTCTTGTCCACCTATTTCCTCCTCTATCCATCATCTATCCAAGAAGCTACGCTAAAATTGAAGACTCATGTGATCTCAGATATAAGGCCTTATATGACCTCTGGTGATCCTGTAAGGTTGAGCAAAACTCCCAGTATTTAAAATGCTGGACAAAACTCTGGACCTTTCCATTATCTAAAATACCAGAAAGAACTCTGGTCTTTTCATTTTTCTAAAATACTGGACAAAACCCTGGATGTTTTAAAACTTTTGAAAGGTAAGAGGGACAACTGGGCTGAATTCTATGGAAAATACACTAAAACAACTCAAAATGGTAAAGTACAGGAAATGCAAGAGATGCGGTTGAGGGCATTTTTGATTACCTGAGGTGGGGGTGGGGATGTTGCGATCCTTGAACGAGGACTCAATATGAACTGAACTATATCTCTTACGTTTCCCACTCTTCTGCCTTCAAACCACCCCACGACAAAATACAGACAGAATTCCCACCTCCTGTCCTCCCATACCACCCCAACAACCTCTGCATCCAACATATCATCCTCCACCACTTTTGCCACCCACAATCTGACCCACAGCCATAGAGATATTTCCCTCCCCACTCCTGTCTACCTTTTGTGGGGATCTGTCACTCTGCGATTCCGTCGTCCGCTCTGATATATCAGAATTCAAATGTATTAGCAACTTTAAATATAACTCAATAAATCATGTCTATTAATCCGTTAATCCACTAATTTGTGGTTATAATACTAACTGCAGATTTCCATGTACTAGCCAGCCCCCGTTGAAACTAATTCAGGGGTTTGCTACCGTATCAGATTACAACCACTACAATTTGCAGTTACACCCCACTTGAAAGTGCACTCATGCATAATGCACCATGTAGAAAATCCCACTTAAACAAGACCGACATTCCATTCAAAGATGCAGTCAGGAGTGATAGCTAAAAAAACTGCACAGACAATGCAGGATGGAACCTTTTTGCACCCCCACACAAAAAACACGGTTATTAAATATTAAAATACAACCGAATTACCAAGTCGTTTATTTTCTCCCTCCAGCTAGACTATCTCAGAGTATTAGTCAAAGGTGATCATTGGTTAGCCCTGCAGACTTTTCCTGTATATTATGTAGTTAGGTACTTGTCCCATGTATATAAAACTTTACCCCATGAACAGGACTAACAAATGTTATGCAGCATATGTAAGCATCCTTTAATTTACAAATAAAACTAACGGCACTATGTCCAGACCCGCGCGACCTTGAATGAATGAATAACAGCAAATAGAACCCAAAGATGGACACAACCATGAAGCTAACTAAGCAAGACTAACATCTTTTGAATTATGCAAGGACAAGCAAGACAGACACTCTAATCTCAATAGAATAACCATTAATACTCAACAATAACCGATAACATTTAGCACATGTTTAAACTATCACCAAATTCCTGCAGAACTGTTTTTGTATGTGGACCCAAGCAATGCCTGCCCCTTTGTAGGTTACGTAGAACAATCCCTCTTCCGCATCTACACTGGCCCTAAACCCCACCTCTTCCTCCGTTACATTGATGACGCCTCGTGCTCCCACAAGGAGCTCAAACAGTTCATCCACTTCAACACCTTTCACCCCAACTTTAAGTTCACCTGGACCATCTCTGGTACCTCTCTCTCCTTCCTGTACCTCTGTTTCTATCTCTGGCAACCACCTGGAAACGGATATCCATTTCAAGCCCACCGACTGCTACAGCTACCTGCAATACACCTCCTCCCACCCACCTTCCTGCAAAAATGCCATCCCCTATTCCCAATTCCTTTGCCTCCGCCGCATCTGCTCCAGGATGAGGCATTCCACTCCTGTACATCTCAGAGGTCCTCGTTTTTCAAGGACCACAACTTCCCCGCTCAGTGGTCGAGAATGTCCTTGACTGTGTCTCCCGCATTTCCTGCGACTCATCCCTCACATCCCCTCCCTGCAATGACAACCGAAGCAGAATCTCCCTCGTCCTCATGTAGCACCCCACCAACCTCCAGATCCAACATATCATCCTTCGACACTTCTGCCATCTGCAATCTGACACCACCAAAGACATTTTTCCCTCCACACCCTTACCTACTTTCCAAACGGACCACTCTCTCTGTGACTCCCTTGTCCACTCCACATGCTCCTCCAGCACCACCACACCCGGCACTTTTCCCTGCAACTGCTGGAAGTGCTACACCTGCCCCCACACCTCCCACCTCACCCCCATCCCAGGCCCCACGCAGACTTTCCACATCAAGCAGATGTTCACCTGCACATCTGCTAATGTGGTATACTGTATCCGCTGTTCCTGTTGTGGCCTCCTCTACATCGGGGAAACCAAATGGAGGCTTGGGGACCGCTTTGTGGAACACCTCCGCTCAGTTCGCAGAAAACAACTGCACCTCCCAGTCGCGAACCATTTCAACTCCCCCTCCCATTCCTCAGACGTCATGTCCAAACTGGGCCTCCTACAGCGCAAAAACGATGCAACCCGAAGGTTGCAGGAGCAGCAACTCATTTCACTTGGGAAACCAGCAGCCCAATGGTATCAATCTGGACTTCACAAGCTTCAAAATCTCCCCTCCCCCTACTGCATCCAAAGACCGGCCCAGCTCATCCCCACCTCCCTAACCTGTCCTTCCTCACCCTCATCCTTTCCTCCCACCTCAGACCCACCCCATCTCCTATCTATTAACCTCATCTCGCCCCCTTGACCTGTCTGTCCTCCCTGGACTGACCTATTCACTCCCTAATTCCCCACCTACAATCACCTTTACTGGCTCCATCCCCGCGTCTTTGTCCTGTCTATCTCTTGTCCACCTATTTCCTCCTCTATCCATCATCTATCCACCTTCCCCTCTCTCCCTATTTATTTCAGAACCCCCTTCCCCTCCCCCATTTCTGAAGGAGGGTCCAGGCCTGAAACGTCAGTTTTCTTGTTCCTCTGATGCTGCTTGGCCTGCTGTGTTCATCCAGCTCTACACCTTATCTTTGTACAATGTCTATTGCCTAACACTTAACTGTTAGAATGTTACTGTATGCTTGAATTCTGCATAAAATGGCTGCTTTCAAGCTATGATTTTGGGGAATTCTATTTCGCCTTACACAGTGCTGCTGTGAAGGTGCAATAAAGCAGCTACTTTCACCAGTCATTGATCCTGGTTGCCTGATTCTTTGAATGCGATCTCAGTTCCACACGCCCCACTACACTCGGCATCTTTACCTGCAACTGCAGGGAGTGCTACACCTTCCCCGACACCTCCCCACTCACCTCTATTCAAGGTCTAAAGCAAACTTTCCAAATCCGCCAGGGGTTCACCTGTACATCTTCCGACATGGTCTACTGTATCTGTGGCCTCCTCTACATTGCTGAGACCAAGTGCAGACTTGGGGACTGTTTTGAGAAGCGCCTACACACTGTTATTAAAGATAATTAAGATACACGATAATTAACACCTTCTGGTCACCAACCATTTTAACTTACCGTCCCACTCCCTTGATAGCATGTCTGTCCTGGGCTTCCTCCTACAAACCACCCACAAACTGGAGGAGAAACACCTCATATTCTGCCTTGCGAGCCTTCTGGCCGATGGCCTGGAAACAGAATTCACCAGTTTTAAAGTGTCCCCAGCCCCAGCCTCATTTCTTGTCCAAACCTTCCTCTCATTCCTTCCTCCTTGACGTGACACAACCTGTCCATCTTCTTTGCCACCTATCCACCCCACCCTTCCCACCAATCCACACTACCCCTACCTGCATCTATCACCACACCACACTAATTTCCCCTCAGCCCCTTCTCCCTCTATTTGTTTCCCAGCTCCCTCACCCTCCAAAGTTCTGATGAAAGGTCCTGACTTGAAATGTCGACTCTCCTGATATTGCTTGACATGCTGTGCTCCTCCAGCTCCATACTGTGACTCTGACTTCAGCATCTGCAGTTCTTGCTATCTTTAAAGGTTCTAATAATGTTAAGCTAGTAAGTAGTGTAATTTAAAGCACTAGTGTTCTGTGTAATTGATTGTATTAATTTCCCTGATTTATTGTATTCCTTATTTCTGTATTGTCTTATATTTGCCTTTGTATTTAAAATAAATACAGAGATTCCTTTGCTCTGAAACACCTGTCTGCTGGCTCTTCATTCACATTCCCTAAATAAGCCCAATGTCCAACCCGAGATCTGGGAGTGTTTTGAGCCACTTAAAATTCAGAACATAACCAATTTCAACCCAGAACCCTGCAACCCCATAGCATTTTACACCTAATGAAGCACCTTTGAAATGTATCACTGCGGAAATGTGGCAGCCAATTTGTCCATCGAGAATTCTGCCAAAATAGCAATGAGGAAATGACCAAATAACCTGCTTTAATGCTAGTTCACAGATAAATTGCTGTTGGTTTTCGCTCGATTCGAGGATGGAGACTATTCAAAGTCACAAATTTCTGTAGTGTCTTCATTTTTGACCTGCAGATCTTTGGGCACATGTGCTGAAGGGTCGAGGCCCAAAACGTCAGCTTTTGTGCTCCTAAAATGCTGCTTGGCCTGCTGTGTTCATCAAGCTTCACAATTTGTTATGTCACAAAATAGTGCAGGATTTGAGAACTAAATAATAAGATAGTGGAAAATGTTTGCCTGCATTTCTAAATCATGCCACAAGATCTTTTATAATTACTTTTGGGACCTCTGTTCAAAATGTCATTGAAAGAGGGCACTACCAACAGTATTGTACTGAGACATTTGCTTGAAAGGACAGATATTGCTGAAAAGAACTACGTATTGCACTCAGCTGATCAAGTGGAAGAATGCCAAATTTGAATCAAAATTTATGCTTCAGATGGAAAGAATGCCAATTGGTTTTCATGTTGATTCTGATGAATTAGCTCTGTCTGAGCCATCGCCATCAAGAATCCAATGTGGAATTAAAGGCTAGGCTCTCAGGTACTTATCTAAAGGAGCAAGTTTGGAACACGTTTCTTTTGTTTTGCAAGGAGTCCCTGTGCATGAATGTATATTACATAAAATGAGCATTAATAGGCCACATTAAGGTCAACCGATTATTTTAGATTAATTGCTTGAGTGGCTGATAGCACACTTGGGATAGTTCAGAAAATACTATTCAGAAGTGCAGTCACGTTTAATAGTCAGTAATTTGGTTTAGGTTTTGTTCTGCCTTTGAACAACTGATGGGTCATAATGTTTCATTTGATCAGGCAATCATTGGGATGTATAGTCTCCATACCAAGCATTGCTCTGGCATTGAAATTCATGCTCAAGTATGTTGTGGGAAGAACATTATTTCAGACCAATGATCACATTATATTAGTATAGATAATACAACAATGTAACTATTGCACAACAGCAATATGGTATGATTTGTTGAAACTACTGTTGAAACTTTTGATGTACTTTGCCTTTCCAGGGTTATTTAAGATAGAACATATATATTTCAGGACTAAAAATGGAGGCCTATGCCATGAGTAAACTGCTGGATAACCAGCGTAAACAATAACTAATGTACCTGCT
Source organism: Stegostoma tigrinum (assembly GCF_030684315.1). NCBI lineage: Eukaryota > Metazoa > Chordata > Chondrichthyes > Orectolobiformes > Stegostomatidae > Stegostoma > Stegostoma tigrinum. The sequence continues at coordinate 105,270,126 of NC_081358.1, read as the reverse complement.
TGCTGGAGAGCGGAATTGCAAATGAGTTCTGCTATGCTAAGTCTTATCTTCAGCAGACTTACAGCTGCACAATGTAATTACTGTAAAGCCATCAGTGGCTCTCATTGTCATTGTTGCACTAAATTTATATACAATTGGATATTTTGAAATATCAGCAGACGACAGTAGTAACATCTTGCATTTCATCAGATATCATGAAGCTCAGTTGTGTGGTTTCTTTTGTATACCCTTGTGCCTCTTATTGCCATAATCTTTTCCATCTTTATAGGCTTGAAAGAACTGTATTTCTCAAACCTTAGTGAGGTGTACCAGGAATACAATTCACAGATATGTACAAAATATTCCTGTTGTCTGGCTCCCAAGTACGTACAATTATCATGAAAACTGCATGGGAGATTCAAAAAGGAAATTCCAGATGCTTGACATTGAGATAATGTGGACTTTACTGTATTAGCAATTAGCAGGGAAGAATGGATACAATTTTTAAAAAGATTATTTCAGGACTTACCTCACAGATGAAGACAGAGGCACTGTTCATTTTAAAACATATATTCATCTGTGGCAGCAGAGTCAAGGTCTCCCAGCTGCTCCTAGTATTTCTCATACATCAAGCGGATTCAACTAATTAACAGCCTGTGTGTTGGTTAGCTCCTTTAGCTGAATTGCTAGTTTGTAATGCAGAGTAATGGGTCCAGCGGCATCAGTTCAATTCCTGCACCGTCTGAGATTACATGAAGGACTCTCCTTCTCAACCTCTCCCCTTGCCTGAGGAGAGGTGACTCTCAGGTTAAAATGCCACTAATCATCTCTCTGATGAGAGAGCAGTCCTGTCTTCCAGTATAGCTATGGTGGCTTTAGCTCTGTCAAGCATACAGGATACAGGAGTAGCTGGAATTAGACTTCTAGACCTTGGATTTGGTCTTATCGTGTATTCGTCACCAGTTCTCCTTATTGTATTCTTCCTTCACGAATGTCTTCAAAATCCAACTGACTAAGTTTTTAGTCACCTGAGTATCTTCTTCATTGGACCTGTGATGATCTCACACATATGGAGTGGCTTGGAGTATTTTATTAGATATGAAGTGTCTTATAGAAATGCAGATTGTTATTTTAGTTATTTAATGTAGGCATATTTATCAACATAATAAATAAACCAGCAATATGCTGTTACATTGGATTTCAAATAGGCATTTGAGCAAACATTATGAGCCTCGTTACTGTGTCGAGGAAGCTGGGCCCTTTCTTTACATGCAATATGTACACCACTCCCATGGTTGACTTTTTAGATTTTAAGAAACGTAACTGTAAAGGAGATAGTTAGAAGCCACCAGCTTTCAAAAACATGCATAATTCAGTGATAGAAAGTAAAGCGGCACTTGAAAGTATCTCTCACTTTAAACAGTTACAGACTCTGACAGACTGAGATTGACACTGTATCTATGCTTTCTATTAATAATACTTTCCTTCAGTGTTCTGAATAAAAATAAATATGCTGAAAAATTGCCACCCACCGTGGGACTGAAGAACAAGAACGTTAAAAGTCTTATCAGTTACTGATTAAGGTAGCCATGTTATGCAACATCTTTCTCATGAAGTCTTTCCAACAGACCCTTAAAGCATGCAACAAGCTTAACAGCCAGGCAAGGAATGTGACTGGTGAGTGACATAATGAAGGTAATCTGTACATTTAAAATTTTGCGGTGTTCTCTGCAAACCTAAATTGGAAGCAGTATGTCCTCAACATAAATGGAGAAGCTTTTAGAGGAAGGTATTGCTGATTAGCTTTTCAGCTTACTGTTGTTAACAATGGAGAAAATCAACAAACTGCAAGTCAATTTTAAAATGCAACTATTTGTACAAAGCATTTTGTTTTCCAGGTTTTCACGGAAGGAATTTCTGATGAAATTACAGTCTGTAACAATACTGTGATGCAGGGACAGCCAATGACCCAGAGTGGAGTAGGGATGGTCAGCAGCCCACAGGCCTGGAGCGAAGATGGCTACTGGTTGGGAACTGGTGGAGCCCGGGCAGACCACGTGGAAGCCCTCATAAAAGACTATATTGTGCTCCTGAGATGCTGCTTGGCCTGCTGTGTTCATCCAGCTTGACACTTTATTGTCTTAGACTATAATGTCTGTCTTCTTAGGTTTATTTCTTATTTCCCTAACTTATACTCTGTCTATCTGTAATGTAGTGTAATTTCTTTCTTTCTTTTCTGTTTTTTATTGTACCTACGGTCTGTACCTTGGTTCTTTGCACCTAACATAGCACCATGTGTTGGAGACATTGTACACTTTTCACTGCACTCTTGTTCTTTAGTAACTTGAGTACATGTGATGAAAAACCTAATTCTAAATCTAAGAAGGCAGTGCGGGCCATGTGTGCAGACAGAACTGTCCTCAGGTGATTTTCCAGCTGGTCGTAGGAGTTTAAAATTTAATGTAATAAAATTTAAAATTCACCACTATAAAAATGTTTACTGAATTCTCTCTCAGGCATGCCATGTAAAGGGAAACAATAACAGGAAAATCTCCTGGAAAACCGAATTTCGCTCTCCCCCCCTCCATTATCAACAACTTCAATGAAATTAGAAACAAATAAAAGCAGACTCCAATAAAGCATATTTATTCAGATTGGAGGAAGGTCAAAAGAGATGTTATTCAAGGATACGCGTTAAGTGCCATGAATAATTATATTTGCCATTATGATTTTTAATTAAGGTCACGTAATTCAATTTCAAATTACATCAAAATGTGAATGGGTGAATATTGAAGAAAACTACTATATAATTAAAGAGGATATCAGAAAATGTACATATCTGGTAGCTAAGTGACAAATTACCTTCAATATTAATAGAAGTGAGGATAAGTTTTTTGGCAAGTAAAATATGAACATTGTCTATATCTGTCTGGCATTAGTGCGAAAGGATCTGATACCACAAGTTAACACACCCTGAATATAGCATTACAGCTCGACTGAGGAAATAACTGTATAGACAAAGCACTTGGATTTACTGTGGGGTATATAGAATTGAATAGCTTGGAAAGTAATAGCTAGTGCTTTTACGAATGTGATCTCTGAACTATAAGAAGTACATAGAAACAATGGAGGCAATACAAAAAATAAATTCAAGCATTCATAGCATGGAAACAGACCACTCAGTCTAGCCAGTCACATCGACCATGTTCCCAAGCTAAACTAGTCCCACCTGCCTGTTAATAAAATGTGAGGCTGGATGAACACAGCAGGCCAAGCAGCATCTCAGGAGCACAAAAGCTGACGTTTCGGGCCTAGACCCTTCATCAGACCCTCTGATGAAGGGTCTAGGCCCGAAACGTCAGCTTTTGTGCTCCTGAGATGCTGCTTGGCCTGCTGTGTTCATCCAGCCTCACATTTTATTATCTTGGAATCTCCAGCATCTGCAGTTCCCATTATCTCTCTCCCCACCTGCCTGTGTTTGGTCCATATCCCTCAAAACCCTTCCTATTCAAGTACTTATCCAAATGTTTCTTAAATGTTCTAACTCTACCCATATCTATCACTTTTTCTGGCATTCAATCCACACATGAATCACTCTGAATATAAAATTTGCCCCTCATGTCCTTTTTAAAACTTTCTCTTCTCACCTTAAAATATGCCACCTAGTTTTAAATTCCCCCATCCTAGGAAAAAGACCCTTACCATTCATTATATCTGTGCTCCTTGTGACTTTATAAACTCAATAAGTTCACCCTCAACCTCCTATGCTCCAGTGAAAAAAATCCCAGCCTTTCCAGTCTATTTTTATATTTCAAACCCTTTATCCCTGGTGACATCCCAGCAAATCATTTTTGAACCGCCTCTAACAACAGGATGACCAGAACTGACACTATACTCCAGAAGAGGCCTCAATAACATCCCATCCAACTTTAAGATGATGTCCCAACTTCTATACTCAAAGGTCTGAGCAATAAAGGCAAGCATGTTAAATGCAGTCCTAACCACCCTGTCTACCTGTGATTGCAAAGAATTAGATACCTGAACCATAGGTCTCTGCGTTCTACAATACTACCAAGGGCCCTATCAAAAATTCTACAAGTCCAGTCCTTGCTTGTAATACCAAAATGCAATATCTCACATGCATCCAAATTTAACTCCATCTGCCATTCATCAGACCATGAACCCAATTGATCACGATCTCATTGTAATCCTGGGTAACCATATTCTCTGCTTTTGTAATCATCAGCAAATTGATTCACAATGCCTCTTATAGCCTCATCCAAATCATTTATATAAATGATAAACAAAAATAGACCCAGCACCGATCCCTGTGGAATACCACCGGTCATTGGCCTTCAGTTCAAAAATGGCCGTCCAAAACCAGAACAACCCTGTCTCCTACCAATATGCTAATTTGCTCTCCAAGTGGCGAGCTCATCCTGAATGTCATATGATCTAACTTTACTGATTAGTCTACCATACAAAAGCTTTATTAAAGTCCAAGAAAACAACATCTGCCCTCATTAATCAATACTGTTACTTCATTAAAACTCAACCAAGTTTGAGAGACACAATTTTCCTTGCACCAAATCATGCTGACTGTCCTTATTATTCCTTGCCTCTCCAAATAGATGTAATCCTATTTTTCAGAAATACTTCCAACATTTACCCATCACTGATATCAGGCTCACTGATATATAGTTTCCAGGCTTCTTAGTACAGCATTTCTTAATCGTACAACATTAGCCACCCTCTAGTCTTTCGGTACTTCACCTGTGTTTACAGATGATACAAATATTTCTGCGAGAGACCCTTACTTTCCTCCCTAACTTCCCACAATATCCTGAGATACATGTGATTAGCTCCTGAAGCTTCATCTACCTTTATGTTTTCGAAGACCATTAGCACTTCCTCTTTTGTAATGTGAACTGTTTCCAAAGCATCAATATTTATTTCACTAAGTTCTCTATTCATTTCTTTCTCAACAGTAAAAGCTGACATAAAATATTCATTTAATAGCTCTCCCATCTCCTGATATACAAGACAAAGAAGACCTCTTTGATCTTTAAGTGAACTTACTCCCTTTCTAGTTGCTCTCTTGCTCTTAATTCATATTTGTAGAATATTTTTGGATCATTTTTAACTTTATCTGTCGAGGCTACCTCAGAATCCTTCTTTCCCTTCCTGGTTTCCTTCTTAAGAATACCCCTACACTCTTTATTCTATTCAAGAGATTCAATTGATCCTAGTTGTCTATAATGTATGATTTTGTTTTATTCTTGACTAGAACTTCAATATCTTTGTTCATCCATTGTTCCCTAATCTTCCCAGCCTTCCCTTGCATTCTGACAGGAGCATAATGTCTCTGAAGTCTTGTTATTACACTTTTTAAAGCCTCCCACTTGTCAATCGTCCCTTTACCAGTGAACAATCTACTCCAATCAACTTTCTGTTCTGAAGAATGGTCACTGGACCCAAAACATCAACTCCAATTTTTTTTCTTCACAGATGCTGCCAGACCTGCTGAGCTTTTCTGGCAACTTTGTTTTTGTTCTTTTGGTTTTTTAGTTTTGAAATTTGTTTCATACCATTAAAATTCACCTTACTCAAGTTAACAAGTTTGATCGAAGATTTATCCTTTTCCATAACTATTTTAAAACTGACAGTATTATGATCACGAGTCCCAAAGTGTTGTCCTACTAATGCTTCGGTCACTTGCCCTGGCTTATTTCCCAAGAGCAGTTCAAGTTTTATCCCTTCTCTAACAAGGGCATTTACATACATATTGATAAAGAAAATTTTCTTGAACACGTTTAACAAATTCTAAAACCGATATTGCAGATGTCAAAAAGGATTGATCCTAGGTTGAACAAATTAGAAAATTGAAGCCTTAGAGGAGACCGAATAGTCAATCTTAACATGATCAATGAATTGAACTGAGTGGAGGTGAGAGAATATGTCTGTTTCAAAGAGGATTTAAAGCAAATAGCCTTAAATGCAGAAATTAGAACAAAGAACAGTGGATGCTGGAAATTTGAAACAAATAGCAATTGCTGAAGAAACTCAGCAGGTCTGACAGCATCTGAAGAGATAAAACAGAGTTAACATTTTCTACCCAGCGACCCTTCTTCCAAACAGATAGTAGTTTGCAAAAGATAGTACATATACTGAATACAGAGGATGAGGGTTGAAAGGAAGGAGCAGATAGGCAGAGATGGAGGTCAGAGAGAGAGAGAGAACAATACTTAAACAGACAAAAGAATGGATGGCAGCATGACATGGAGAAAGAAAATCTGATCTTGAGGGCTATAAGGGGGCCCAATTGGTTGGCTGTGCTGAAAGAAGCTCATGTCATCAACAGGTTTGGGGTGTGAGGATAGATAAAGGGCATAGAAGGTGGTGTCCGGGTTCTAAAATTATTGAATGCAATCTTGAGTCCTGAAGGCTGCAATGTTCCCAAGTGGAAAACAAAATGCTTTTCTGCCAGCTTGCACGGAGCCTATCTTGAACACTGCAGCAAGAGAACTGTCATTCTCTCTCTGGACTCTATCTGTGTCTATCTGCTCCTTAGTGCTCTCCCTGCTCTTACACCCCATCTTTAACACGTCTAAATGTCACAACCAAGGCATAGGAAGATTCTTTTCATCATTGGGGATCAGTGGTCTCAGTTCCAGGACATCTCTGCAGGCATAGTAAGCACTGCAGATGCTGGAGAATCTGAGATAACAAGGTGTGGAGCTGGATGAACACAGCAAGACAAGCAGCATCAGAGGAGCAGGAAAGCTGACGTTTTGCACCTAGACTGAAGGAAGAAGGGTCTAGGCTCAAAACGTCAGCTTTCCTGCTCCTCGATGCTGCTTGGCCTGCTGTGTTCATCCAGCTGTACATCTTGTCATCTCTGCAGGCAGACTGGAAGGAAACTAGTCATCAGGATTCATGCACACCAACTAGCTACCAAAAGACATAACCAACTATCACTCATTTCAATGCACAAGAACAAAGATTGACACCAATTCAACTGGGACAATGTAGTCATCAGAGGACAAGTCAAGCAAATACACGCATGAGAATTCCTGAAGGCCTGGCACTCAAACCAGAACTCGATTAACAAACATGTAGAACTGGAGCCCATATACCAACCACTAAGAAACAAATCTGAAAATGGTGCCACCCACCCCAACAAAACAAAACACATAAAAAGCAAGTGGGACAGAACACTGATGCTTCACTGAAGGAGCACTGATGTTACCTAGTATGGTGACAAAACGTTTGCAAACGAATTTACCAGCTCAGTGAGGAAGTCATCAATCGCATCAACACTGAGCTACTAATCTTCTCAAAAACTTTAATCCTTGCAGGAAGTTCCTTTGGTTGGTGTCCTAGGGCCAGTGATCTTCAGCTGCTTCAATGATTTCCCCTACATAGCAAGGTCAGAATAGAGACTGTTTGCCAATGATTGCACAATGTCCAGCATCATTCACTACCCCTCAGATACTGAAGTATTTCATGTCAAAATGTAACAAAATCCAGGCTTGGGCTGACAAATAATGAGTAACATTCACGCCACACAAATACCAGGTAATGACTGTCGACAGTAAAAGATAATCTAATAACCTTCCTTGATATTCAGCAGTGTTGCCATTGCTGAATTCTTCACCAACAACAACCTGGGAGTTATCATTAACAAGAAGCTCAACTGGACTCATCATGTAAACACAATGGCTAAAAGAACAGATCAGAGGCTAGGAATACTGCAGTAAGTAACAAACTTTATGACTCCCCAAAGCCTGTCCATGATCTGCAAGACACAAGTCAAGGGTGTGATGGAATACTCCCAATCTATTTGGATAGGTGCAGCTCCAAATATACTCAAGAAGCTTGACACCGTCCAAGACAGAGCATCTTGCTAGATTGGCACCACATTCACAAACATTCATGTCCTTCACCACTAGTGTACAGGAGCTGCAATGTATACTGTTGATGAAATATACTGCAGAAATTCACCAAATATGCTTAGACAACACATCCCAAACCCATGATAACAAAGTGTAGAGCTGGATGAACATAGCAGGACAAGCAGCATCAGAGGAGCAGGAAAGCTGACGTTTTGGGCCTAGACCCTTCAATAGATTTTCCAATGAAGAATCTAGGCCCGAAACGTCAGCTTTCCTGCTCCTCTGATGCTGCTTGGCCTGCTGTGTTCATCCAGCTCTATACCTTGTTATCTCGGATTCTCCAGCATCTGCTATTCCTATTGTCTCTGATATGTCCTAAGCCCAAGAACACTTCTATCTGGAAGGACAAAGTAGCAGATACTTGGAAACACCAGCAACTGCAAGTTCCCCCCAGAGCTATTTATCAATCTCTGTCCCCTCAGTCTCAGGAGTCAAAACCCTGGAATTGTGTCCCTAAAGGCATTGGGGGTCAACCTACAACGCATAGAATGCAGTGGTTCAAGAAAACAGCTCACTACTATCTTCTCAAGGGCAACTACGGCCAGGCAATAAATGATAGCCCAGCCAGCAATGCCGGTATCCCAACAGTGATTTTTTTTTTAAATAGAGGCCAGTTTTTTTGAAGGTGCTATCCCCAATAAAGAAGGGTCACTAGACTTGAAAAGTTAACTCTACTTTCTCTGCTGTCAGATGTGCTGACTTTTTCCAGCAATTTCTGTTTTTGTTGATCTTAAATGCATGATAAATACTAGTAAATCCAATCGACGAATGAAAATGTTCTGGACCAGAATGTGGAATTCAGTACAGTCAAAGTTGTTGTGAATAGCAAGTTTGATCATGGCAAATAGTGTGAAAGCTAGCAGTCTGAAATAAAATCAGAAGTACTGGTGAAAATCAAAGGCTCTATCAGCATCTGTGGAGAGGGAAATAGAATTAATGGATTAGATTTTCAGATGGCCAAATGATCATTGAGCTGTAGGTGAGAGTTGTTCATAGGGTCCCTCAGGAATCCACTTTGTGACAGACGCTGACGGAACTGCCTAGAAAGTTGAAGATTGGGCAATACCTTTATACCTGGAACACTCTGAAAGTATCCATTGGATTCAGGGAATTCGGAGGGTTTGACAGTTTAGTAAATAGTTACTGTCAGCCCATGTCTTTTTTATTTTGTGTTTTTAAAACTTGGGCCCAATAGAAAAAAAAATGTTGTTTTTACAAAAAGGACTAGAGTTTACAAGAGTGGCTGTACTTTTGAAAGCAGGATTCTTATCAGAAACCCAGGTGATGTTCTGGGGATAGCAGGAGCTGCAGATGCTGGAGAATCCGAGATGACAAGGTGAAGAGCTGGATGAGCACAACAGGCCAAGCAGCATCAGAGGAGCAGGAAAGCTGACGTTTTAGGCCTTGACCCTTCTTCAGAAAATGAAGAAGGGTCTAGGCCCCAAAAGTCAGCCTTCCTGCTGCTCTGATGCTGCTTGGCTTGTTGTGTTCATCCAGCTCGACATCTTGTCATCTCTGATGTTCTGGGGACCTGGGTTTGAATCCCACCATGGCAGATGGTGGAATTTGAATTCAATAAATATCTGGAATTCAAAATCTAACAACGACTCTGAATCCATTGTCAATTATTGGAAAAACCCATCTGGTTCACTAATGCCCTTTAAAGGAAGGAAACTGCCATGCTTACCTGGTTCTCAGGAATCTGAACAGCTTGGAACTGAAAACAAGTTACTGAGAGTGCATCTTCAGAAACAGTATTCAGCTTTTCCCAGCTCTGGAGTGGTCTCCCAGTTTTCTTTAGTCAAAACTCACTGTAAGCCAGAAAAAAGTGCGTGATTTTTTCCAAAGTGGTTGTTGTAAACAATAGGCAATAGGTGCTGGAGTAGGCCATTCGGCCCTTCGAGCCAGCACCACCATTCATTATGATCATGGCTGATCATCCACAATCAGTATCCTGTTCCTGCCTTATCCCCATAACCCTTGATTCCACTATCTTTAATCATGGCATTTAACAGATAAGTCACTGTTTTTTTATAAGTGTAGCAGCCAACTTGTGTTTCTCCACGAACCAGTGGAAGCATACGGAGAAAGACAACTGAAGCAAAATGCTGGCCAGCTGAAGAGTTAAAGAGATCATTTCAACATCAGAATCTGGGAATGAAGACGATTGACCTATCTGCCTAGTATTTCCCTTCTTAACCTAATTACCCTGTCTGTTTATTTGTCTGTTCATGTGTGTAAGAGGTAAGAGTTTTAATTAGAAGTGCCATATGTCAATTACTTATGAATGTTTATCTGGAGCTAATCTAATTACTAGTCATAGATAATGATACTTTTTCAAAGCAGAAACCTGGTCCACTACTTTATGTCAGAATGTCAGAAAAATTGGGGAATTTGACATATTTTTAGAACCTTCAACATTTGTGATGGCTGTGTGTGTATGTTGCCACCATTGTACTAAATTAATCAGGGTTTGAACAAGATAAAAAACCTAAAAATTGGGCACCCATATGGCCCCTCAACTGCAGAATTGTGTTCAACTACAATCTGTAACCTGATGCCTTATATATTCTTGACAATTACCATCAAGCTGGGAAGTAAAACTTCAGAGATCTTTTTGTAAGATCATGTGGGACACAAGAATGCATGACATAGTCTTGGGATACTGATGTAAGTGTCTGACAGTGAATGTTACCTTGGAGATAACAAACATGAGACAATATAAAAACATGCACTGAAGAATGGGCCTTAGGCATGCATGCCTACTTGACACAAGGATTAGTAAGGCCTTGAAGACTATAAAAAACATTGTTTAAACAATAAGACACTGACACAAAATCCAGAGATAAACTGGCTTTAGAGCAAAGAAAGTGGTAACAGTGAAAGAATTATAATCAAAATAAAACAAAACTGTAATGTGTTATTATGTCAAAATGCTGCTGAAATGAAAGAATATGGACTCGGGCAGGAGTAATGGTGGACTGGGTCAAAGGACCCATCAGATGACATACAGATACCCCATATTGAGTGTTTGTATGGCTGAACCAGTAGGTGAAACTGGGATGTGTTAGGGCAGTTAGTCTATGTGAAAGAAGTTGAGCTAAGACAGAAGTGGTGTAGGAGGCTATGGTAAATGAACCCCTGGGAGAAATAAAAGGAGGGAAGCATAAGTTGAAGGTAAAGCCTGCTGAATGTTAGAACTGCATCGTTTGATCCCATGTATATTGTACATTCAGTTGTGCTATAACTCATGTTCTGACAACACGAATTGGCTCTAATGCCATTAATGACTAGGGGAATGCTATTTCTAAGATGCAAGCTTGTGTTGGCTATAATGCAATGCCATTAATGCGCGGAGGAGTATGCATTGACATCACATGATTGTTTCATGGGCTTTGTCCTGAGCATATGCAATGTTAGTGCTGAAAAAGTCTCTGTGCTGGCATCACATGATCATTTCGCAGGTTTCAATATTCTCCTCATCCTGGACTATGTGCCAAGCCATCCTCCCACCATTGGTGAGTTTTCTGAAAAACATCAAAATGCTATTTCAAGCCCTAAACACAACCTCTCTCCTTCAACCAATAGACCAGGGTGCAATATTAGCTTATAAAGTTAATTATTTAAGACACAAATTTAAGAGGCTTATTGCTGTCACTGAGGGGGATAAGAGCTCTTGCACCGTGAATGCAATTGACATTATCATGGAGGCTTGGGGTGATGTCAGTAAAAACTGCTTGCATGCAGTTTGGTGGAAGCTCTTCCAGATTTTTTTCAAGATTTTAAAACCTTTGATCTATCAGAGATCTTCCAAAGAATCAAAAAAACATTGTGTTGATCTTGCAAAGTAAGTTGGATTTGAAGAAGTGGAGGGTGAGGATGTTGAAGAGCTGCTCCAGCCCCACTGTGAAGACCTCTCTGCAGCTGATCTACAACAACTTGTCACTAAGGGGGAGGTGGTAGCTGGAGACGAAGAAGATTGAGTCCAGGATGCAGCACCACAAGCTTTCCACTTCTGTTTTGTCTTCTATCCTGAGGGAAATTCAGAAGCAGTTCTGAGAGGACAATGATTATAGTGCAGAACACAGCAGAGTAGCAGCTCATGGAGTAAGATCCAATTTGGCACCCTATAAGTGGCTTCTTCATGAAAGATGAAAAAGAGCAAAGCAGCAAAAGCTGGATTTTTTTTAAGCCAACCCCCAAGAAACACAGCCAGAAGACAATGAACTGTAGCCACCCACTTCTGGATTAACTACTTTTTGCCCGAACCCTGTCACCACAACTGAAGGTGATGGTGATGATGGTGAGACAAACAACATTGGCAAGGCTAGGAAGGAGGACTTAAAACAAGAAAAAAAGCAAAGTTTCTGGAAAAGCTCAGCAGACCTGGCATCACCTGTAAATGAAAAAACAGAGTTAATATTCTGGGGACGGTGATCCTGCCTCAGAACTGGACCCAAAATGTTAACTTTTCTTTCCTTCACAGATGCTGCCAGATCAGCCGAGTTTCTCCAGCAACTTTGTTTTCATTTCTGATTTACAGCATCGACAGTTCTTTTGGTTTTGAAAAAGGAGGACCTGTCTGGGAATTAGCAAGCACTAGGAATGAAATTAAGGAACAGGCCCTCAAGCATTTTCATCTTCAGATTACTATGCGAACCACATGCAAATTGGCTTAGGGAAAAGAAAATCAGGGAAGTAAACACGTGACCAAAGGAATGGTGTGTGAAAGAGGGGCTTCATTTCATGGGGCATTGGCACTGGAACACGAGGGATCTATACTGTAGGAACGGTCTCTACTTGAACTAATCTAGAACCAGTGATCTTGCAGAAAGGGCGATCATTAGTTATTTAAACTCGTGAACTGGGGTGAAAATGACAGGGAATATAATTGGAGTTAGAAAAGAAAGCAGCAGGTTAACATTCAAGCAGGGTGATTTAACTACATCAAGGACTATGGAGGAAGTGAAGAGGAAGGAAAACACAGGAGATATTATTAATGGAGATGTCAGAATTCAAAAAAAAGGGATAAAATCTGGCATAAAGGCACTTTATCGGAATGCTTGTAGCATTTGTAGCAAAGTAGGTGAGTTAACAGCACAAATCATCGCAAGTGAGTATGATTTAGTAGCCATTATGGAGACACCGTTGCAGGATGGCCATGACTTGGAAATAAATATCCAGGAATATCAGATCATTCAGAAGTACAAACAGAAAGGTAAGGGGCTAGGTGTTGCTTGGATATTTAAGGATGACATCAGAGCAGTTGAGAGAGATGATATAGGTTGTATGGAAAATAAGGTTGAATTCATTTGTGTGGAAATTAGAAATTCTAAGAAGAAAACAGTCTATAGGCCACCAACTAATAACCTCACATTCGGGTTGGCAATAAACAAAAGAAATAACTAATGCCTGTAAAAATGGTACGGTAATTATCGTGGGGGATTTTATTTTACATGGTGATTTGTCGAACCAGGTCGGTCAAGGCAGTCTTGAGGAGGAGTTCATTGAATGTATCTACGATAGCTTTCTTGAACAGTATGTAATGGAACCAATGAGGGAGGAAGCGATCCTAGATCTGGTCCTGTGTAATAATTAATGATCTCAGTTACGGATCCTCTTGGAAGGAGCAATCACAGTGTGGTTAAATTTAGAATACAGATGGGAAGTTAAAATCCAATACCAGGTTCTGGTGCTTGAACAAGGAAAACTGCAATATGATGAGGGAGGACTTGGCTAAAATGAACTGAAGCAAAGGCTTTATGTTGGGACAGTTGAGGAACAGTAGAGGACATCAAAACAATTTTTCAAAGTCTTTAGCAAAAGTATATAGCAGTGAACAGGAAGGACTGTTGGAAAAGTGGTAATCAGCCATGGATGTCTCAGGAAACAAGAAAGGCTATCAAATTGAAAGATATGGCATACAAAGTGACAAAGACCAGTGGGAAGCTAGAATTTTCAGAAAAGTTCAACAGAAATCCATGAAAGAGAGCTCGGAAGAAAAGCAAGGTAGATAGTGTTTGGGAGTTTCTAGATACTGAAGCAGTCCATCCATCTACAGCATGACCTGGACAATATCCAAGCTTGGAGTGACATGTGGTAAATAATATTCATGCCACATAAGTGTCAGGCAAAGACCATCTCCATCAAGACAGAAAAGCCCCATTACCCAATAACATTCACTGGCATCGACATTGTTAAATTGTTGAATATTTTGGGGCTTATTTTTGACCAGAACTGAGCAAGCCAGATGAACAATGTAGCTATATGATGAAGTCTGAAGCTAGGAATTCTGCAGTGGGCAACTCATCTCCTGTTCCATCAATGCTTGCTCAAAGAGAAAAAAAGGATTACAATGGAATGGGATTACTATGATGGGTGTAACTCTCAAGGCCAACAATTCCACCTCAAACTTTGCAGACCACTTGAATATTCAGTTCTTTCATCAGTGATGCACCGTGGCGGCAGTGTGGACCGCTTACCACATGCACTGTGTAACTCACCAAATTCCCTGTTTGAAGAGCTCTGTGGATGCCCCAATATCTTATTTACTGTAAACAGTTCACAAAGGCCAATCACCATCAATTTCTCCAGGATGATTAGGCATCGGGATTAAATGCTGGCCTCGGCAGCAATGCTAACCAGTCAGTGCCTGGCCAAATGATTCAGGTCAGAACCTTAAATGAGTCTTTGCCTTCCGAGGAGAAGATGAGAAAACCATGAAAAGCCATTTGTTTTGTACCAGTATTTGATTATCTAGCTTAAAGCAGTAATTGGTGTTTATAAACAAACATTTTTAAATGTAAATTAACCAAGCACCCATATAATGAAATAACCCGGAAGATCACAAGTGAAGCCATACATTGGTTGAAACCAATAAATAAGATTCAATTTCAGTCTTATTGTCTTAACTTTGAAGGAATCAGTGTCATTCAGGTGTACATTGTGATATGGCACTACATATTCCATAGATTCTCAGTCATTCACACAAATGATTATGTGAATTGCTGGGGGCAATTGGGGGATAATTTTGGCATTTGATCCCACTAAGAAAACCTCTCACTGCTCAAAGACATTCTCACTATGGAGACACATGAATGGGAACAGATTTGCTGGTTTGATTTTCACAAGGGCAAAGGGGCTTCCACCAAAAATTCATCCAGGTTTTCTATAGAACAGCTTATAGAAAGCACAGTGCAATGTACTGAGAGGCCTTTTTTAAACCATCAAACAATTCTTTAGGTGTTATCCCCTGGTGTGTTCTGAAGATCTGCCTAAGTCAAAGTAAGCTGGAAGAAACATATGGTTGCATGCAGGTCTGCAACCAGAAGATCGATAGACTGTTGTCTATTATTCATGTTCCATATGCTTATCTAGAAGAGAAAAACCCTGCTGTTAGGATCATTAAGAAGTCTTGCCTGGGTTCTTCCAACGGCGTGCAAAAGTATGTGGTGCTGAAAAGGTTTTGCCTTGTTCTTTTTAAAAATGTTTCCTTAAAAAGTATTGATCAACTTGAGGCAATTGGATTTTGCTGTTCACAGACTGTCTAGCCAAGTGCCCTTTTCTCTGCTTACTTTTGAAACAAACACAATGCTTTATAGAGACATGTCATAGATTGTGAACTGAAAGATTCATGACATTTAGGAAAGACAGGAAGTTAGGAAAAGATTGAAGGGAGGCTCAGTCAATAGACGGTGTTGTTAGCATAGTAGAGAAGAATGAATCAAGTTCAGAAAATCGAAATGGAGAGTCAGTAGAAATAGTTAGGGAAAGAAGGCAGATATGGAAGTGGTCCTGAACTGTAAACATTGCAATATAATGGAAGAATTATTGGGAGTTTGTCGGAAAGGTATGGAGATAATCATGGGAAAATTTAATCCACATTATGTAAGAAACCACAGTTTTTTTGGGCAATAAACTGGAAGTCCGCACTTGCTGTGTAACTAAAATGTCTGGAGAGCTTTGCAACTTGGAAAGTCAAGTATTGCAGGTTTTCAACTGTGCGAGATTATATTGCTTTTGGAGCAGTGAGTTGTTATATTGTGGAAACACAGTTCCACAGGAGCTTTTGAGTTAAGGGAAGATTAGCTGATGATAGCCTTCGGATTGCTCCAGCCACAGTCTGTTACAAATATTTCTCTTTTCTCTCTATGTGAGTGAAAAGACAAAAACAAAAACACTCAAAAGACTTCAAATAGAGAATTCTAATGTAAGAACAAGCTGAGGTCCAATCAGTTTTCAAACAACTGAAAAATGATAGTGGTTCTACAGACAATATAATGTAATCTGGACTTTTCAGTAACAGAATTTATTTGCAATGTCTATATGTTTCCACCCATAATATTTGTGTCAAACAATCCGTCTTTTAACTATTTTATGAATTGATAAATATGTGCTCAGGTTTTTAAGAAGTGTATTTTAAGTTGCATTATGGTAAGTTAGTGGTTCTTTTTTTCTCTGCCATTTGTTACATGATAAGTTTGATCTCAATGAATAGAATAATTTCCCATTATGATAAATGCTGGTTGTGAGTTACTTTTGTCCTGAACAGCAGTCAGTTAGGCAAATTGATCACCGTTTCAGTTAAATTGGGTATTTCCACATTTGTGATGACTTGTGGATTAGTGGGATCAATTACTGGTGCATTCCTCCCAATTAATTCAAAGTAATATTGATTGGAAAAGTCAATGGGCTAATGTAGTTTGTATGTAGAATATTTTATTTTGTGGTAGTTTCTTAGAACACCACAGTTTAGATCTAAACAGAGAGCAGTTTATACAAGAACTGATGTCAAGCAATGAAATAGAACTCATTATTGACTTCTTGTTTAGGGACCCTAAGGTAGCATTGCTGTTAACATTATTGAATATTACATGCTGTTTAATAGAGAGAGTGGGTCTAAAACTAATATTTTAAACTGAAATAAGGGCAAATATGATGGCATATAAACAGAGCCTAAGTAAACTGGCTATACGTGAAAAGGTAGTTTGATTGAGATGCAGTAGCAGAAATTTAAAGGGACACTTGGAGAGACAAAGAAAAGATTCCGATTCTGATGTGAAAGAAAAAAAAGGGAAGGATCTAGTATCAATGATTAACTAAAAACATTAAAGATAGCATTAAAGTTAAAGAAAAATCATATAATTCTACAAAGTTGTTTTAAGTCAGAAGACAGACAGAAAATAAAACAAATGAAAGAATAATAAATGATTCATTAGGAGTGATAAATTAGAACATGAGAGAAAACTAACTAAAATATGAAAGCAAATAGTAAGGGTTTCTAATGATATTGGGGAAAAATGGGAATGATAACAAAGTGAGCTTTGTTCGAAACGATAAGGACAATTCACTGTAAGAAATAAGGAGAATAGGCAATTTTCATTACTTGTAACTACAGAGAACACAAACAACATCCCAGAAATAGTCACAATTAATGAAATGAAAAGGAAGCGAACCTCAAAATTACAACCATTCAAGGAAATGGTACTGAACAAATTGTCTTAAGTGACTCAAATGAAATCGCAAGTGGGATAGTTGACGCAATGATTTTAATTCCCAAAATTCCTTGGATTTGGGAATATTCCTGGATTTGGAAAATAATGAAAGTAGCTGTTCTAAGAGAGAAAAAGAGATGTAAAGGAAGAAACTAGGGCCAGATAACTGTCTCAGGGAAGATGTTCAAAGGTATTTTTAAAGACATTATTGCAGGACATTTGAAAAAAGTTCAAGCTGAGAAGGTAATGTCAAAATACAATTTTACAAAATGGAAATTATGTTTACATAATTTATTGGAGGGCTTTAAGGCATTAATAGGTGCAGTGAATAAAGGGGAACAAGTTGATTATTATACTTAATATTTCCACAAGCCATTTAATAAGGTACAACATAAGACTTTACTGTGGAAAAATAGAAGCTCATGACATAGGTTAACATGTTGGCATGAATAGAAGAAAGGCTGGCTGATAGTAAACAGAGAGTAGAGAGGAAGTATGTAATTCTTGTGGATGGTGAAATGTAATAAATGGCGTGTTACAGAGATCAGTGCTGAAGCCTCAACTTTTTGCAATTTCTACAAATGACTTGGATGAAGAAATTGAAGATAAGGCTGCTAAGTTAGTAGATGACATAAAAACAGGTCGTAATGTAAGTTTTGCAAGGACATAACCACCTTACCAATTAAGAGCTGGGTAAGAAGGTTCACTGGGGACTCTCAACTCTCTGGAATTTAAGTCCCTAAAGTAGACTCTTCATGGCCATCCTAGATGAAACATTAATTCAATTAAATATGGAATCCTGCTTTTAAGCCCCATGAGTTCTGAGTAACTGTTAATTTTGTTTTCTTTCTACAGACGCCTGAGTTTCACTAATAATTTGTGTATAGCATCCACAGTTCTTTGCGTCATTTTATGATCAGTTATACTACTGATTGAAAGAAAAAATATGACGAAACCCAAAATATGAAAAGAAAAGTAAGCAAACTAGGTGGAGAGCAGACTATACAGACTGAAATCACAGAATTTATCCTGGATTTCAGCCTCTAACTGGCCTGCTGTGCTCTCCTACAGCCTTGAGCTTTAACGTCTGCTAAAAAGAGGTGATTTCTCAAGCACTAGACATAGTTCAGACCTTTATGATACAATGGTGCAAACCAGCCAGAGAGGAAAGCATACCCTGCTTCTTGCTAAGGGGGTGAAGCGAGGAAATGAAGCATCAAGTCCACAAACACAAGGGCAGGCATCACTGAGCTGAAACATTCTATTGACATGGTTCAAAAGAGCGAGTAACCTGAAGAAAGGTAATTATGCTGTTCAAAATCTCCTACACATGTACATGGACAAAAAGAAACAGACAAGTCAGGCTTTACAGATGCCACGTCAATTTGGTAAGCTTTGCTAGACTGAAAATGAAGGAACCTTTCCCCAGCTGCTCACGGCAAAGCCCATTGCCAGCTGCTGCCACTGTGTAAATGCCATTCACTTCTAAGATGAACACGTATGCTTGAGTTTCACAGGATGCCAAGCAACTTCAAAGCTCACTGCTCTGATGTTTAAATAATCACATCCATCAGCCTGGCAGTGATTGCTTTGTGCAAGAGGAGCCAGGGAGGCGGCTCCCACTCTCTCCCTCTCGCGCGCGCGCTCTCTCTCGGACGACCCGCGTCCGCACGCTCACCCTCCTCATATCCGCGGGGTGACCCTCCGCCTGGCCGGTCAGGTCGGGGCTCCGGCGATTCCGTGCGTCGGTCAGGCCGGAGCGGAGAGACAGAGAGAGAGAGAAAAAATAAAGAACACACAGACACGAAAGTTGAGTTGGACCCGGTGCCGCGAGCTTTGTTCCCCTGCGCGGGATGCTCCGGCACGAGCCCGCGTTCGACGGGTGCCGAGCGCGGTGGCGACCGCTTTGTGCAGTATATTTACAATGGGCAAGTATTTTGTTTTAAAATGAAGAGCAAAGTCACTCATTTTCCCCATGAAATGATAAATTGAACAGATTTTAAAAGAAACTTTTAACGCTATTTTCAACATTTTTATGTTTTTATTCAAACTGATTTTTCACGTTGACACTGTGAATTTATTCACTTCTCGACTTGCTCTCAGGCTTTTTACCCTGGAGAGTCAGTAACTAGAAGGTACTAATTGGGAAGAGAACCAGAGGGGAGATGAAAAGACATTTACATGCAGCATGCTGTTCTCATTTAGAATGTGCTGCCTGAAAGGATGGAGATTTGGGGAGCCAGATTCAATAGGAACCTTCAAAAGGAAATTGGATATAAACACAAAATAGAAAAAAAACATGGAACTGTGGGATATAAAGAGATTTATAATTTCTTCAAAGAGTCATTGACCTTCGTTTTCATTTTATAATTCTATGATTTTATCATTTGTAAGCTTTGTCTGCTACCTTTCAATCAGGTGAAGTGCTGGTCAGCTTGGCCATCAACCAGTTGATTTCTGACTTTACCTGACAAAGGAGCAGCATTCCAAAAGTTTATGATTTCAGATAAACTTATTGGGCTATAACCTGGTGTGACTTCTGACCTAGTTGACCTTCTGAACCACCATCTTTTTGTTGTTAATAAAGGCATATATGATCAACAAAGATGATCGAATAACCTAAATTTCAATGAAAGTTTTTTTTTCTTTCCTATCCTACCTGAAACCGAATGGGATATTATTAGAAATAGAAGGAAAACTGTCAGATGCCCAATATTGTTTCCCTGGCTGAGCCTTGATCTCCCATCATTGCTGGTTATTCCTTTGTTGTCCATTGATGTTATCATAATATAAAAAAATGCACAAGGACCAGGAGTAAGCATTTCAGCCTGTTGAGCTTGCTCCACCATTCTCATCTTGACTTCAACTCCAATTTCCTGCGTGTTCTTCATAACCCTTTGACCCATTATTCATCTCCTCCTTAAATATACTCAGTGTCCCACTACATGCTGATTTTTAAAAATTGATTTTGTCGTCATGTCTGCTGAAATATAGTGAAAAGTTTTGTTTACTAAGACTACAGGCAGATCACAGTGACCAAAGGATGTCCACAAACACATGACATTTTGAGAGAAGGAATTGTTCAACATCTCAGTTTCAGTTCTGCTACCCTTATCCTAAAACCATGACCTATCATTCTAGATGCCACACCGGGAAATTATCCTCTACTTTGTCTGCATTCTACTTTGTCAATCCCCTTTAACACTTTATATGCCTCAATTAGGTCTCATCTCACTCAAACTCCAAAATTATAGAGCCAAACTGTTCAATCTCTCTTCATAACACCAATCAATCATCTCTAAAATCATGGAGTACAGAGACTGCTCACCAATCCCGTTTCCATGTACCTTTCTTGATTATTGCCATTTTTGGAGCCATTCAGTAGAAGGACATCATTCAGTAGAAGGTGGCCAGGAAGTAAGCTTAATAATTGTGGACAAATCCAGAAAGGGCAGAGATGAAGGGGATAAGACCTTTCTCCCTCCAATCTTGCTCCAGTTGCTACAGTTGTAGGTCTCTGTCTCTGCTGAAGCCCATTAAGCTGCTGTTTGCAACAGATTTTGGTCAACCCTGCTTGTTTAAGGACCTGCACAAACTCTTGACGCTTTGCAGAAGTATCACTCTTGAAAATTAGACATGTTTCCTCAGTTCACATTTAAACTCCTTATTGATGACAAAGTCCCACTCAAAGGTAACCAGGCAAGAGGACCTCAGGCAGGCTGAGGGCTGTTAAAGGTGGAGAAACCAGTGAAGAAAATACTTACTCTGACAAAGCAGAACTGTAAAATCCCTGTGTTTTCTTTGAACAATTTTATATTACATTGTAAAAACATTTCCAGTGCTACCTGAATCAGATTGACTAGATGTGGCAACTTAAAAAAGAGAGAAGCTATATGATAAAAACTGCAGGAATGCATCCAGCCATAGCTGGCAAATATAGTTACTCAAGCATCTACCAATTCAACTCTTACTTCCAAAAATACTTTAATATCCACTGCTCATATTGATAAATACTTGAATTTGTGTGAAGAAAAATTCTTCCAATCTTTGATTTCACTTACCAATTTTAAGCCTTGTTTTGCTGAGGTCAGAATTCATCATCTTCTAATATGGGCTAGGTAGAGTAGGAGAACAGAAAGTATCTGTCTATCCAGCATTTTTCAAATGGATATTCTTCGGCTTCAGTTCCAAGCAGCTTTACTCAACACAGAAAGGCGCTGTTGAAAACATTGAAACATGTTTAGCCCTTACGTTGACAGTGTCTCCAGGGGCCAAGCACACTAAACGGTAAAATTCAAACATCACCGAACAGTCAACTTCATTCAGATATTTGCTGAGATTGGATTCAGAAGGCTGATATTGGTGAACCAACCCTATTAATTTACAGCAATGAATCTATTGTGGTCATTTGGTTATTCTGCCTGAATTAGGGAGGCCAAGCTTAAAAGGATAAATCATGGAAAATTTGGCACTTGAAACAAATGCCCTGGAAAGTAACCTAAACAAAAATCTGGACAGAATAGTCAAATGCCTATTTATATTAATAAGTCATCTAGATAGGATTTTAAAAATTAGTATGTTAGTAAAACATACACGTTCGAGCAAGTTCAAAATCATTAAGAGGAAAATTTGCATCTGCTGGTCTTTTTATATTTGCCATATTTGTTTTCTCAATGAGGTTTTAAATACATTAAGCACACAGGCTGGGCACATTCTAAGATGATACTTTTCTGAAATTGCTTGATAGGAAAATTGGTCTTTAGAAATAATGCCGCTATCATTTTTGTTAACAAAGCAATTACAGCTAAAGACACTAAATATTTGCATGGTAAATGAGCATTGCACAATTGCAATCGTTAATATATTTGCACAACTTACTTCATTATTTATTCTTTAAAATTTTGTTTGCAGCTCCTTTTGCTGTCATTATAATTTATTTGTACATTCTACCTGAGCATCCATTGAATGTTTGAAATTTGAGTGAATTCCTCTTTCTAAAGCTGAGTAGCACTTTTCTTGCTCATTCTGTCAACTAGTTAGAAAATAGTTCATAAAGTGTTGCCTTGATGTTTTCAGGAAATTGCTATGGTGTGGGTTATGAATATCAGTTGAAAATAATTATTTTCCTTTCAGTTGATTTAGGGAACAAAAAACAACAAAATGTCAAATGATACATTTGCTGGACTCCTTGGTGTTTGCCAACCTTGAAGATAGACAGAGCACAGAGCCAGTATGGCACTGTCAATGTTGGTAGACCTCTCCCATCCTCCAAGCCAGTTTACTGCCTGCTGCTGAGGACCCTGCCTGCTATTCCTGTGCCTGTCAGTGCATTTTGGTAAGGCCAATAATGACTGAGACCATGGAGTCACCTTATGCTTGCGGTTGGGCTGGTATCTAGCCTCTGGCATTTCTTTTGCATGCTAGAGACCTGGGACATGTCTTTCTCATCCAGCTATGAGATATGTCTGTGCTGTGCTCGCTAGACTGTGTATCCAAGTCTTATGTAGAAAGCATAATAGTTTGTGGTGGAAGTCCGAGATTGGTGGAGGGTGCAGGTACCAGTGCATTGGCAGAGATGTAGCTCCTTAGGTGGTGCTGAGGGTATCTGGCTGTCCATAAAAGAAGAAGAAATTAGTTGTGTAAGAGGGATAAAAGCTTGTGAAGATTAAGAATGAGCTAGCACTGATATTAATGAGAGTGCAGCAAAATGAAACCATTGAGATGACCCCTCAACGCAAAAGATCATGCTCTTTTCTAGCCAAATTGAGGAGTGAGAAACCCACATTGTACACACACACACACACACACACACACCTTGTCTCTCTCAGGCCATGTACATACCAAATATTCCTGCAACATGATAAAGGGAGGGATTGAGTATCATGGAAGATGATAGAGGTATACTTCATGGTGACACAGGAGCAGGAAGTGTGCTGAGGTGTCCTCAGTAAGTGAAAAAAACATGCAGCAGACAGGAAGGGTTAGTCATTTGGAGGATTGAGTGGGTGAGAGCCAATGGGTGGACATGTTGCATAAAATGGAGGGAGCTGTACACTAAGCACCTTGGTGAGAGATGTTTGCATGTTTGTAGAGTCAGAGTTAAAGGTAGCAGAGGTTCAATGGTGGCACCAACCTTTGTAGGGTGAAAAAGATCATTAAACATCTTCCTGCATTGTTGTATTTTCCATTTAACCCAGGACAATGCACGGAACTGGGCTGCTGCCCATCCAGGCTTATTGTGTCTGGTGGCATGGTCTCCTGCAGCAAGCACGCTAAGTTAAAAGACAGCTGTGGTCCCCACTACCTCATCTATGAAAATCAACAGCTCTGTCTGCTAAGGAGGGAGCAAACATCTCATTTTTGAGCTATTTTTCCTCAGCGAGATTGGTGGAATACAACAGTTCCAGCTGGCAGCAGGTGTAATAATGTGTATATGAACTTTATATATGGTACCAGTGAGCCAAGGTCTCTGTCTTGTATGCCATGTGATTGCACAAGATGGGCACCAGACAGACCAATAGCATTATTAACATTGTAAAAAGAAGATTACAAGGAAGAAAGTCAGCATGGATCATTATGAACTAAACACCATGAATCTCACTCAACAAAATCATTTTAACTGAAAAAAATCTGTTCAAATAAATTCCAATAACAATAATCCAGATTTTAAAGCAAGAAAATAGCATGTGAAAAACACAAGTTCTTATTAATTACCCATCAAATTTGAAGGAATTTGAAGAAATAAAACATGTCTTTCAAATTTCCAGAACTTGCTGATCGATTCATATCCTTCTGCAAGTACAAGTCAGAAGTCACATAACACCAGGTTGCAGCCCAATCGGTTTATTTGGGATCACAAACTTTTGGAGCACTGCTCTTTCTTCAGATGAAGTGAGGAAAAGACACACAGGCACAGAATTTATAATCTGAGAGATCAAAAGACCATACAACTTGTGTGAGAGGAGTGCCTATAGGTCGAATACTAATTCTATGCAGGTGATCAAGAGTGTCAGATGGTGTGAGTAACGTGGTAACAGCTGAATAACAAATGAAGGATTTACCTGTAATCTGGTTAATTAAGGCAGAGAGATACTTGCAAAAGATTAAAAATGAGGTGACAAATCAAATAACTGAATAACATGATAGGTTTAAGAGTCAAATGCCAAGGGTCTACCAAAGCAACAAACAATCTAAAGCTGTACAAAATAATGAAGGTAGAGAGATCACAACAATTATCAAGGTGATGGTGTTAAAACAGGACAGTAAGGAAGATTTCACAAATACAGAACTCGACGTTGGGGTTACACGTAGCATGACAGTATCACAGCATCGCAGGAAGTGCTGCACTTTTCCCTGCAACTGCAGGAAGTGCTACACCTGCCTCTACGCCTCACCTCCATCCCAGGCCACAAGAAGACTTTCCACATCAAGCAGATGTTCACCTGCACATCTGCTAATGTGGTTTACTGCATCCGCTGTACCTGTTGTGGCCTCCTCTACACCAGGGAAACCAAGCAGAGGCTTGGGCACTGCTTTGCAGAACACCTATGCTCGGTTTGCACTAAGCAACTGCACCTCCCCGTCGTGAACTATTTCAATTCCACCTCTCATTCCGCAGACGACATGTCCATCCTGGGCCTCCTGCAGTGCCACAACGATGCTACCCGCAGGTTGCAGGAACAGCAACTCATATTCCACTTGAGAAACCCACAGCCCAGTCATATCAATGTGGACTTCACAAGCTTCAAAATCCCCCCTCCCCGTACCGCATCCCAAAACCAGCCCAGCTCATCCCTGGCCTCCCTAACCTGTCCTTCCTCCCACCTGTCCCCTCCTCCCACCTCAAGCCCCATCCCCATCTCCTATCTACTAACCTCATCCTGCCCCCTTGACCTATCCGTCCACCTTGGACTGACCTATCTCCTCCTTACCTCCCCACCTACACTCACCTTTACTGGCTCCATCCCCACCTCTTTGACCAGTCTATCTTCTCTCCACCTGTCATCACCTCTCTCCATCTTCTATCAGCCTCCCCCTCTCTCCCTATTTATTTCAGAACCCCCTTCCCCTCCCCCATTTCAGAAGAAGGGTCTAGGCCCAAAACATTAGCTTTCCTGCTGTTTGGCCTGCTGTGTTCATCCAGCTCTACACCTTGATATCACCATTGAAACCATCTTCTTTGGCTATCAGTTTCTTCTCAGCAATTCTGAGCTGTTGTGTATCTTGAAGGTCACCTTAGAGGACATGTACCCAAAGATCAGAGGATGAATGTCCTTGACCACTGAAGTGTTCCCTGACTGGAAGGGAACATTCCTATCTGGTGTTTGTGGTGCAGTGCCCATTCATCTGTTGTCATAGTATGTGCATGGCCTTGCCAATATACCATGACACAGGTCATCCTTGTCTGCAGCTTTTGAGGTCGACAATATTGGCCAAATCACATGAGTATCTATCATGTACATGCTGGGTGATGTTCCCAAATATGATGGTCGTGTCCATGTCGATGATTGAGCTTGTCTTGTAGAGGTTGCATTACAAGATTGTGTGATGTTGTGATCAATATTTCCTGAAAGCCAGGTAGTTTGCTGCAAACAGTGGTCTGCTTAAGGATTGGCAGTTGTTTGAAGGCGAGAAGCAGAGGCGTAAGGATAACCTTGGTGAGATGTTTGTCATCATCGATGAAACTTCTTGATATCATTGTGTAATTGTTTCAGTGTTTCCTTGCCATGAGTCCAAAGGTATAAAATGTTCTGGTGGAGAACATTGGTTGGATGTCCTGTGCAGTAAAGAAGTCTTGCTCAGACTTCTGTATGAAAATACTGTCATCTTGGAGTGCAAATTTGTTCCCCATGGCTGTTGCATGTGCCTGGATGAAAAGCTAGCTGTTGAAGGTGAAGATGATGTGATCTAGAATGAAGCGGCTGAGCTGTGGGATGACATACAGAAATTGACAGTTGTTGGTGCTGAGTATTGATGCTATTGCAGTGAAGTCCAAAGTCTCTCTGTTTCATTACACTCTTTATTTCAAAGTTTTGCAACAAATGAAGTAGTTATGACGTACAGACAATGTTGTATTCACAGATTACATTAATTTTGGAAGAATTGTAAACTATGCAGACAGTGTGGAACTCCAGAAGGATATGGATAAGTTGTTGAAAAAATCAGATAAGTGGCACGTAATTTTCAATGTAGAGAAGAATGAGATGATGCGATTTTGTAGGAAGAACATCAACAGACAATACAAAATAAGAGGTCACTTCTACAGAGGATACAGGAGCAGAATGAACTAGGTATAAAGGTGCACATATCATTGAAGGGCAAGTGTAAAGAGCAGTTAATAAATTTAATAAATCTCAGCTTTATTAATTGAGGTACAGAGTACAACTGCACAGAGGTGATCTCGAAATTGTACATGATGTTTATTAAACCTCAGCTGAATTGTTGTGTGCAGTTGTGGATACCACAATATTGGAAAGATGTGAATACATTGAAGAGAGCACAGAAGTCATTTCCAAGATTGGTTCCATGGATGAGAAACTTCAGTCTGACAATAAATTTAAGAGGTTTGTCTTTTCTTCTTGGAGACTATGGGGCATGATGGACCTCATTAAACTCTGTCATTCTCTGTGATTGTGTGAACTATTATTTAAGCTGAAGGTGCAACAACTATTGTGTTACATTGTAAACTGTCCACACAGTTGCTCTGGTGGAAAAAAGATCAGAGTCTGCATTTTTGGGATGGTAAAGATCAAGCTTCATTCCAGCAAATAAAATTGCGACAGTAACTCAAACCTGGGAGCAGTAAGAATTGATTTAAGGAAAAAATTCCATCTCCCCATCGGACGAATTGCTGCATCAGAAAGCTGTCAGCCAATCAGATGGTTGGCAATTTGGTTGTGCTAGTAAGGCCAGTTAGGATTGGACATGCCAACTTGCTACGCTATGTGATCTGCTGCTCATGATGAAGGTTGCTACTACTATCCTTTTTAAGCTGAGGCAACTGTAGGGCCTGTTTGGTCGGATGTGGTAAAGGAAAACTACTTCCTATTCTAGCTAGAAAAGTCTGTCTTAGTTCACAATATATCTTTTATTGCACGATGGCGAATAGTTTCAAGTTATGTTGATATGGCAGTCCTTAAAAATATTTTGAGGAGGACTAGATGTTGGGTCCCACTTCTCTGAAATTCTAAGCTGCCTGCCTACAAGTCCACATGACTTCAATGTAGTGAGTGGTGCTTCTGGAGCACCTCAGTGTTAACCCATGCACAACAGTGTCCTCTGCTGTTCAGTAGTCACATACTGAAGTTTATAAGGCCTCTCTTCTTCAAATCAAGGTGGAGGGAAAGCATAAAATTCAGTCCTACATGTTTAAATCGGCCCAGGTAAAATACCTCATCTTGAAAACAGACCTTAAAGGATAGAAGAAAAGATGATTGAAACATAAAGCACCTTTGAAGTGAGATGATGGAGAAATATCACAAGCCATCCATACTTTGCTGCATTATAGTGTATTAATTTGTATTATTTAGATGAGACATTAAACAAAGAACCTGTTCACTCTCTCCATAGTTCTTCTAAGATTGAATAATATTGGGGATTTTTATTTTTATCTAGCATTCTGAATAACTTTTAAACAAGGTGGTAAAAAGAATATATTGAAAAGCACTTTATTGGATGTGATGTACTTTGAAGCAGGCCTAGTCAGGTAACTAAATCCCAGGGCTCCCTATTCAAATAAATTTGCCTTTTTTCAAAAATGCATTTGGAATATAATAAAATGTGCAAATGAGTTTCACATGCAAAAAAAAACACAACAATCTATGTATTATTGAAAGCCGTTGAACACAATTGTATAAAAACAACAGGTCTAACAGGAAGTTTATTTGAAAATCTTAGTTTCCATTAATTTATGTTAAATTGAATGAGATAAATTCCATGCATGTTTAAAGCAATGCAACAGAATTTTCCCAATATGACACTGTAAATAAATGAGACTCTTGTCCAGAACTGTACTCTCCAAACAAAATGAATCCTTGCACAGTTACTGTCCTTTTGAATTAAATCTGACTGCTTTCATAATTGAAGAGACCCTTATTACTATTAAGCTAGAAATTGTTGAATCTGCTATGTGTTCCAAGTCCAACAAGCCAGTCTGGAAGATGAAATAAATGCTTGCCTGAATGTGTACACTCAGGAGTCTGGTGGCATGCAATGCAATTTTATGTTGCCATGAAACTTGTGACTCAAGGTTCTATTCTGCAATTTGGAGAGACAGGTATCCTTGCTTCCATTGATAGTTTGTGGTTTGTTATGGTTTCACTCTATCAATGAGTGGATACTGCCTAACTCTGGTAGGGTTTTGCAAGCTCTTTTATTTGTACAATTGCAAGTAATACTACTGTCTGTAAGCATATCTCTCTGGGATAATCTACTCCATCCTTATTTCACAGTCTTTTGCATATGTCTGCCAATGTGACTATTATATTGTGATATACACTACCCTCTCATTATCATGGCCATTTTCATTATACTACATTCATTGTGGCAACTTAAGGCAATGCTGTTTATAAAGGGCTGATTCTATTATATTCCTTGGTTTCCATATATGGAGGAAGTAATTAGGTTACGATGCAGTCAGAATGCAGGCACAGACACTTCTCACACAAGATAAAAATATTCACTTCGCAACAATTTTTATATTGGGATACTAGCTGGCATGTAACAGCAAGTATGCATAAATGGGCCTTTGCCTGAATGGCAGGTTGTGATAAGTATATTTCTGCTGCTGTCACTGTTGGACCCTGAGAGTTTTCTGATAATTTTCATTGACTCACACATGAGGGGAGCAAAAACCTGGTAGCTAAATAAGCAGACAGCACAGTGAAGCATGTTAAGAAGAGCAATAAGAAGGAGATAGGTTGAATGAGTAGACAATAAAAAAGCTTGCAGATTAAGTATAACGCAAGAAAATTTAAATATTGTCTCATTGGAAGGAAGAATAAAATATTAACATATTACTAAAGTGGAACATTATAGCAGAAATTTGGAGGTGCGGGAATCTAGGCATTCCAGTGCAGCAGTCACAAAAAATTATTATGCAGGTACAGCGAATAATTAAAAGGCCGCTGGGTTGCACTTACTTATGATGAGAGGAATGTAACATAAAAATAAGAATATTCTGCTCGAGTCATACAGGGCAATGCTGAGCTTACATAGTCATAAAACCATAGAGGTTTTACAGCACAGAAAGAGACTTTACATCGCATTGTTGGGGAGAGATAATGGGAACTGCAGATGCTGGAGAATTCCAAGATAATAAAATGTGAGGCTGGATGAACACAGCAGGCCAAGCAGCATCTCAGGAGCACAAAAGCTGACGTTTCGGGCCTAGACCCTTCATCAGAGAGGGGGATGGGGAGAGGGAACTGGAATAAATAGGGAGAGAGGGGGAGGCGGACCGAAGATGGAGAGTTGCAATGGGAGAGAGATTCCCTGAGGTTGGTCCGGAGGGAGGAGGGTAACTTCTTCAGGTTAGGCATCCCTGGAAGAGGCTTTGCAGTGAGGTTAAAATAGTATCAGAGATAATGGGAACTGGAGGAGGGTAACTTCTTCAGGTTAGGCATCCCTGGAAGAGGCTTCGCAGTGAGGTTAAAATAGTATCAGAGATAATGGGAACTGCAGATGCTGGAGAATTCCAAGATAAAGCCTCACATTTTATTATCTTGGATTTCTCCAGCATCTGCAGTTCCCATTATCTCTGATACTATTTTAACCTCACTGCGAAGCCTCTTCCAGGGATGCCTAACCTGAAGAAGTTACCCTCCTCCCTCCGGACCAACCTCAGGGAATCTCTCTCCCATTGCAACTCTCCATCTTCGGTCCGCCTCCCCCTCTCTCCCTATTTATTCCAGTTCCCTCTCCCCATCCCCCTCTCTGATGAAGGGTCTAGGCCCGAAACGTCAGCTTTTGTGCTCCTGAGATGCTGCTTGGCCTGCTGTGTTCATCCAGCCTCACATTTTATTATCTTACATCGCATTGTTCCTGTGTTGGTCATGCAACAAAGACCCTTTCTGATGAAGTATCTAGGCCCAAAATGTCAGCTTTTGTGCTCCTAAGATGCTGCCTGGCCTGCTGTGTTCATCCAGCTCCACACTTTGTTATCTCTGTTCTACCCTAGTTTTCCAGCATTTAGCTGATTGCCTGAAATGCTATGGCATTTCAAATGGGATCCTTGGTGAGCTCATAAGATGGATCCAGAACTGACTAGGCCATAGATGACAGAGAGTGCCAGTGGAAGAGCATTTTTCTAATGGAGATTTGTGGCAAGTGGGACCCTTGTTGTTTGTAATATATATAATGATTTGAAGGAGAATGTTGGTGGCCTGACTGGTAATTTTGTGGACTACACAAAGATTGGGGAAGATATGGATAGCGAGGAGGATCGCCAGACGATAAAACAGGATGTAGCTCAGCTGGAGACTTGAGCAGGGAAATAGCAGATGGAGTTTAATCTGAACAAATGTGAGGTGATTCATTTTGGACGATCCAATGCAGGACGGAAATACACAAGAAGAAAAATACCTCTGTGAAGTATTAACATACAAAGCGATCTAGATGTACGGGTCCACAGTTCTCTGAAAGTGGCAACACAAATGGACAAGGTGATCAAGATAACTTATGGCATGCTTGCCTGCATTGGTTGGTCATAGAGTATAAGAATTGACAATTCATGTTGCAGCTGTACAGAACTGTAGTTAGGGCACATTTGGAATATTGTAAATTCATGGAGTCTAGCTAGTCCCTGCCAGATATAATCCCAAACTAAACTAATCCGACCTGCTCCATATCCCTCCAAACATTTCATATTCATGTACCCATCCAAATGTCTTTTAAATATTGTATTGTACCCACATCCACTACTTCCTCAGGAGATTCATTCCACCCGTATACTGTGTAAAAAAAAATGCCTCTTATGTCTTTTTTAAATCTCTCTCCTCTCACCTTAAAAAGATACCCCCAATCTTGAAATTCCCCATCTTAGGGAAAAGGCAACTAGCATCAACTCTATCTATTCCTTTTATTAATTTATGAACTCCTATCAGGTTGCCTCTCAGTCTCCTACACTCCAGTGAAAAAAGTCCCAGCCTATCCAGCCTTTCTTTATAACACAAACCTTCCATACCTGGCAACATCCTGATAAATCTCTTCTGAACCCTCTACAGCTTGATAATATCCTTCCTATAATTAGGTGACCAGAACTGGACATAGATGCCTCACCAGTTTCCTGTACAATCTCAAAATAGCGTCCCAACTCCTATGATCAAAGGTCTGAGCAACGAAGCCAAGCGTGCCAAATGCCTATTTAACCATCCTGTCTACATGTGATGCAAACTTTAAAGAATTACGTTTCTGTACCCCTAGGTCCTTCTGTTCTACAACACCATTAATTATATAACCCTACCTTTGTCTTTTGCACCGAAACCAAATGCTTCGCATTTATCCAGATTGAATTCCATCTGCCATTTTTCAGCCCATTTACCCATTTCATCAAAATCGCTTTGTAATCTTAGAAAATCTTCTTCACTATCTACAATGCTGCCAATTTTGGTGTCATCCACAGACTTACTAACCGTGTCTTCTATGTTGTCATCCAAATCATTCATTTATAAATGACAAACAAAAGAGGACCCAGAACCGATTCCTATTGGAACACTGCTGGTCATAGGCCTCCAGACCAAAAAGCAACCCTCCACCATTACACTCTGTTCCTGCCATTAAGCCAATTGAGTTTCCATTTGGCAAGCTCACCCTGAATCCCATGTTACCTAACTTTACTAATTAGTCTACCATGCGGAATCTTGTCAAATGCTTTACTAAAATACAAATAAACACTACCTACTGCTCTGCCATCATCATTCTTTTTTGGTAACTTCCTCAAAAAATGCAATCAAATTTGTAAGACCTGATTTCCCTTGCACAAAACTATGCTGACTATCCCTAGTCAATTCTTTCCTCTCAAAATGTTCATAAATCCTATATTTTATAATCAACTCTATTATTTTACCCACAACTGAAGTCAAACTCACAGGTTTATAGTTTCCTTAATTCTCCTTCAACCTTTCTTAAACAAAGATACAACATTAGCCACCCTCCAGTCATCAGGGGCCTCACCCATAGTTACAGATGAAGCAAATATTTCTGCAAGAGATCTTGTAATTTCCCCCCTTACTTCCCACAACATTCTGGGATACATTAGATCAGGTCCAAGAGATTTATCTACCTTTATATTGTCTACGACCTCCCAAAATTCCTCCTCTGTAAAGTGAATTGTTTTTAAAACATCAAAGTTTATTTCTCTGCATTCTCTAGACTCAATTTCTTTCTCTACAGTGAATACTGATGCAAAATATTCATTTAGTATCTCTCCCATCTCCAGGAGTTCAACATAAAGACAACCTCCTTGATCTTTACATTTCTGGTTCGTCGCATTACAAAAAATATGTGTACGTTTTGGAAAGGGTATAGGAGTGGTTTACCAGGATTTTTGCCTGCATTTAGAGGGCATTAACTATGAGGACAGTTTGGACAAACTTGGTTTGTTTTCATTTGAACATTGAAGGATGAGGGCCAACCTGATAGAATTTTACAAAGTTATGAGAGACTTGTACAGAATGGTCACAGAGGGTGGTAAGTGCTTGGCATTTACTGCCAAAGGAGGTGGTAGAGGCAGATGCAATAGCAACGTTTAAGCAGCACCTTGACAGATACATGAATAGGCAGGGATAGGAGGATGGGGACAATATTAGAAAGGTGCCACGTATCAGTGTTGTGGTGGTTCCTCTGCTGTACTGTTCTTTTTCCTTTGCTCATCTCAGTGGTTCTAAAACATGTTGATGGTCCCCACTTTAGACAATGAGTTCCAGATAGTCACAACCCTTGGAGGATAACATTTTATGCAAGTGAATATAAAAGGAG
Source organism: Stegostoma tigrinum (assembly GCF_030684315.1). NCBI lineage: Eukaryota > Metazoa > Chordata > Chondrichthyes > Orectolobiformes > Stegostomatidae > Stegostoma > Stegostoma tigrinum. Next base: position 105,236,723 of record NC_081358.1, on the reverse strand, counting down.
CATAAAAATCCCCTTTAAACCTCTCCACATGAAAACTTTGCCACCTATGGCCCTCCAGTTTTGGACCTTTCTTATAAAAATTGTCTCTCTCTATTTACTTTATCAATGATTTTCAGAACTTGGTATACCTTAGTCAAATCTCTTCCTCAGCCTTATTTGCTCCAGGGAAAATAATCACAGCTGACCTCAACTCTCTTAATAGCTGAATTGCTCTTACCCTAGCAACATCCTGGAGAAAACCTTCTGTAACCCCTCTAGAGTAATTTTATCCTTCTTATACAAAAAATTAAAAACAAAAAGCTGCAGATGCTGTAAATCGGAAGCAAACCAAGAAATTGCTGGAAAGACTCAGCAGGTCTGGTCGCATCCATGAAGAGAAATCAGACTTAACATTTTGGGTCCAGTGGCCATTCCTCAGGGCGAGCAAAAAGTCCCATCATAATACATTTGTGCAGAAAGCAATGGAGTACAACTGATGCTTGGGTTCTGAATGAAACTTGGTCTCTTTAGTAGCATTAGCATCCTTGATCTGTTGATGAAAATAAATAATTTGTCATTAATGAATTATTGAATGAAAATAACGTTACACAAAAGGATGGTTTTAAATGAACTGGATCCCCAGATCATTGTATTAAAATGTGATATAGTATGACTCTAGTTGTTAATTCATTTACAGGGTGGTAGCATCAAGGATTGTCGAGAAATTAGGCATAATAATATATGCATGTAGCTAGATCATCTATATTAAATACATGGCCAATGAATATTCATGATAATCCAAGAGAACATCAGTTTGTTTAACTGGGATAAGTATTCATATGTAAATTGTTGTGAATTGCAACATCTGTAGCTGTATTGGGTGATGGATCCTAAAAGTCAGCCTCAAACTTAAAGCTTCAAGGTTGAAAAGATTTATTAATGAGATACTGAAGTAAGTGTTTGAAGTTACACATGTGCAACATTGATTCACATGTTCTCTTTTGCTGCTTAAGAGTATAATTACAAAGTAGCAGTTTGTTGTAAGATCATTGTCTGACTCATCAACTGAGGTTTGCCAATCTGTGTGTATCATTAAGGGTGAAAGGAGCTCAGAAACCAGGATATGTGATGTAATTCCTCAGCAGGCAAGATCATGGAGACAGTGCACTATTCAAATGAATCCCAACATTGCATTTCACGTACTCATACATACACAAGAGAGCGGTAGGATTGTGTCCATTCTCTGTATATTATAGTCAGATTAAAGAAAGGAAGATCACCAGTTCTTGAAATTCCACACTGTTATTATGACAGACTTAAGTTCACTGGTATATTGTAATAATATTGTGCTGAAGAATAAGACTTTTGAAGCATAGATTCTGAGATTTCATTATTGACACAAAAACAGAAATTGCTGGAAAATCTCAACAGGTCTGGCAGCATCTGTGAAATGAAATTAGAGTTAATATTTCAGGTCCAGTGAATTCTGAGGACTCACAACTCAGAAGAAGAGCCTGAGTTCTGAGGAATGGTCTCTCAACCTGAAGCGTTAACTCTGATTTCTCTCCACAGATACTGTCAGACCTCTGAACTTTACCAACAATTTTTGTTTTTGTTTCTGATTTCCAGCATCCGTAGTCTTTCAGTTTGCATTATTATTGAATTGCCTGCTGATAGTAAGCCTTTGCTTTGATAATATTCTTTTGCATTGAAGCATTTGATAATAGACAGGGTCTTCATAGGAAAATAGGAAATGAGAATGGGAAAGACGTTTGAGGTTTGTTTGCTCAAATTGTATGTGGAGTCACTGGTAAGGTCAATATTTGTCACCAATTCTTAACTGCCTTTGAATGGAATGGATTACTTGGTAATTTGAAGGGGGAGTTAACTATATTACTACGGTTTTGGATTCACAGAATAGTTGGTTGGTCTGCAAAATTTTGAAAGTTAGTGAAGATTCCCTGAATTCTGTTGTCTTTTGTTGCCTCTGCTGTGTGTTTCATCTATGTTTTAAGCCTGTACTGCTCCTACACTTGCGGTACCAGTATGGAGAAGGCTATGAGCATGCACACACACCCTGTCTCTGAATTTATTTGCTCGTCACTTTTTAGTAAGGCTCTTTAGATCCTTTTGCACGATAATGCTCCTTTATTTACAGCTGTACGTATTAGGTTATCAAGTATAGCTCTCCGGTGTAGTGTCTAAGATCCATCTCTCTTGATATGCTCATTCTAGTCTGGTGTTTTCTTTCTTATTGATATCAGAGTGAAATAATCAATGACATCACCGTAACTATAGGCATTTATTTGCAGAACACTGAGAAGAGTTGAAGTCATTTCTTCTGGGAGGTGTTTCCAGCAGCCTCCTTGTAGCAACTCTTGCAGGCAAATTTACCAAAATCATACCATCGTCAACAGCAAAGTGATAAATTGTAAATTATGTTTTGCAAAAGTTGATGCATTCAAAAGCTCAGCCATTAACCAAACCTAATGACCAAACTAAGGGTTATTTCTACGTACGTGGTGTCATAAACCGAGTAATTTGCAACAGGGAAATATGCAATTATGGTCTGGCAATACTGGCTGAAAAAACTACTATGCAATTTGAAAACAAAATGCAATGGGCTAAGCTGTGTAGTACAGCACACCAGAATTGATCAAAAGTTTGAGGGAAGATGAGGTTATTTAAAAGGTAATTATTCGATGTTGTTTCATTTTATTCCGGGCATCTGGCAAGGCCGGTGCTGTCCCTCAGACTGTGTTTTGAACCCAATAAAGAATCAGATTTCTCTGATAAATTTTAAGAATTAATATTACAAGTTAGATATAGACGAAATGTTAGAGAGAATGGTTGGGGTTATAACATTACTCACTGCAAAATTCCCAGCCCCTGACTTCTTCTTATAAACAATATTTGTAAGGAAGCCTTGGTAAAATTTCTCATGTATGGACATAAATGATGAGAGATTGAATTTTGAAGAGAGATAGTTAGATTCTTGTTGGAAATAATAATTATTTGACACTTGTATTGTGTAAATATTATGTGTCACTTATCAGCCCAAGCCTGAAAGTTTTCTGGGTGGAGAATGTTTCAGATGATGGGGGTTTCCTATCCTGACATAGAAAAGGTCAATGTGGACTCTGAAGGATTTCCACAGATATTTAAAAGGCATTAATTGCGTAGAGGCTGGGCTTCCGCCAATCTCTTACATGGAAGCCTAGTGTAACTGGTTAATCTCAACTATTGACCAGCAGCTCTGTAGTCCCAGAGCATCATCAGGAGTGGTGAAAACAGATGCAATTACAAGCAGATTCAGAATCAAAGTGCAGAAATTGCTGGAAAAATTGGCAAAAGGATTAGAGGGGATATGAGGGAAACTTCTTTTCACCCAGATCGTTGGAATTGGTTGCCTATTTTCCCAGTGGAGGCAGAGATCTTTGGCTTACTTAAATGATACTTGGATCTCCATTTGAAGCTCTGTAACTCATAAGGCTATGGGCCAAATATTGAAATCAGAATATTTTGTTCTTTTTCAGCTGGCAAAGACATGACGGACCGAATGGCCTCTTAATGAGCTGTAATCTTGCTATGATTCTCTATCCAGGATCTAATGGTGAACAAGTAAGCAGCCCGAGGTGGTTCCAGGAAGATTGAGGGGGAAAATGAATGAGTCGTGATTTGAGGGCAGTCTGAGAGGGTAACATAGAGTTTGGAATTGGGAAATAACGTGGCAATGTGCCGGATTCCCTTCTCTAGCCCTGAATCATTCCTACTGGCCTCAAAATTAAGCCAGCTGGAAGTGGTCAGTGACCATTAATTGATCATTTAAAAATCTCAATTATAGGAAAGATCCCTATCACCAACCCATCCCCAGTGATGTTGCAACATTACAGCTAGATATTAAGTTTCTCATTCCATATCCATGCTATTAGGGGCCCAACCAATCACGACTCACTTCTCATGCTGTACAAAATGGTGTGACTTCTTTTCAATTCTGCTTCTTGCATCCTCATTCTGATGAAAGCAAGACAAATGCTTCAGCTTCTAGTCTCATTTTTGTCATTCTCAAAGACTGCACATTTCCTCTTCAGGCTATGACCTTTAGAGCTAATAGTGGAATCTGATACTTATATTCCCTCTAGCTTTCTTCCAGGCTGCACGGGTTTCTATGATCCATGCACTGCAACATTGTCCAGTACTTGAAGTAAATACAGCAGTTGATGTATTGATGCGAATCTCCATGTGTGGAACCGTGGAGCAGTTGCACAGTTTAGAGCAAATGTCGTAAACTCCTAACCAATTGGAAGACTGCTTTTGGATTCTCTAAAACAGCATAATCATCTCTTCTCAGAATTTCTACAGTGTGGAAACAGGCCCTTTGGCCCAAGTCCACACCGACCCTCAGAGCATCCTACCCAGACCCATCCCCTTATAATCCACCTAATCTACATATCCCTGAACGCTACAGGCATATTTGGCATGGTCAATCCAACTAGCCTGCAATTTTTTGGACTGTGGGAGGAAACTGGAGCACCCAAAGGTAACCCATGCAGACACAGGGAGAATGTGCAAACTCTATACAGACAGTCGCCTGAGGATGGGATTGAACCTGGGTCCCTGGTGCTGTGAGGCAGCAGTGCTGACCACTGAGGCACTGCGCCACCCCTGCATCCTATGTTTACAATTCTACGCCTTAGGCCAATCATCTAGCTCATGAGTATACTGGTTTGTCTCATGTTTGCTATTAAAACTATAAGCATGAGGGCTCAATTCTGCAAAATAAGACTCACTATAACTTCAGTACATTCCTGGATTTTCCTGAAAGCAATGTTGATATTTGAAGAAATGTCAACTTAAAGACTTAACAACATCCCAATGAGACAAATAAAGCATTGAATCACTGAGCTTCTGTACAACGCAGTTCGATAACTCGATGTTAAGTGATTATTGAAATGTATCAACAAGGATGAAGTCCAGGAGAGGTCTAGTTCATAGTTTTGCAATTTGGAAAGGAAGGTCTTGAAATAAGACCGATGTTGGGAAAATTATTACAGGCTGACCCCCCAGTTGTGTCAGCTGGTGTCAGTGCAGTGTAAGGAACATCAAGGTTCTGGACATATTGCAATCCAGATGTTATTTATCCCAAATTTTCATTCTTGAACCAGGAAGCCTTCATCTGTAAAGTTTCCCTGATGTTGCCTGCCTCTGTAGTTTGCTAAAAAGAATCATTGTTGTTCCATGTCAATGGTGGCTAAGTAGCACAGGAGAAGCCAGAACGAGATAGCTTGCAACATCAAAGGTTGCAGCTCGCAGAGCAGCAGAGTATTGAAGAAGATATGAACAATCCCTCTGAGCTTGATTACCTTTGCTGCAAGAGATTTGATGCTATAACTGGGGTCTCTCTGGGCGTCATGTAAGCTTTTAGCTGTCAGGCATTCTACTGAACCTGCCAATGGGGTATTGGCCAAAATTACATGAAAGTCCGGGAATATCTCCCCTTTGGAGCGTGTGAGGATTAGTTTGGGGAGTAAGGGAGGGGAATTTCTGCTATACCTTTCTGAACCAGAAAATCCCTCATTTGTTCAAATGATGTAGAAATTCTGGTGAAATTAGGTCCTACACCACATTTTGTTCCATTGTTGAACAAATCTCTTCAGTTTTGCTCAGACCTGTTTAGAATTCAAACTGGTAAAATGAGGAATAGAACATAAGTTGGCAGAGCATCTAGGAATGCATGAGTTATGTAAGAACAGCCAAAATAGATTTGCCATAGGCAGGTCATGCATGTCAAATTCATTGATGTTTTTGACAAGGTGACTGATCAGATGGTAATAGGGAATGCAATATTTGCTGCTTGTGTGATTTCAATGTGGTTCAGAAAACATTCTGAAAAATTAAGGTTTTTGGTAGAGGATCAGCAGAATAGAGAGAAAGTTGGTTGATTAACTGAAAAAAATGAGTTAGTGTAGATGCTTGATCTCAAGGAGTAATCAATGTTTTCTTTTTCTATGTTTATTTAAATCTTTCCATCTATATGCAATACAAGTACATAACATATACACTCATGCTATTATTCATTGTGTAGCATGTCCCTTAAGCCACGTGTGGAAACTGAAGGGTCTAGGCCCGAAACATTAGCTTTCCAGCTCCTAAGATGCTGCTTGGCCTCCTGTGTTCATCCAGCTCTACACCTTGTTATCTTGGAAACCCAGATATGATTACATTTCTAATAACAAATTAAAAAATGAATAATATGCAATGTCATTAGGCTGTATTTGAACAAATACCATCGCTTATTCCAGTGTTGACAAAGCACAAGTGAGGGGAAAGATTTTACATTAGTCCCATGTCAATGACACTAGTTTAAATTCCGGATTAATAACGGTCATTAACTAGCCAGTTGGAGATGTATTTATTTCCGAAGCCCTTCGAAGATTGGATTGAAGATAGAAAGGCTGGTAATACAACAAGGAAAGTTATCAGAAGGGGAGCCCTAAAGCTTCCTGTTATCACAGCATGATACCCATCACAAACGGAGCCACTTAAGGACATATTAATAGAGTCATAGAGTAATAAAACATGGAAACAGGCCCTTGGGGCCCAAGTGGTCCACAATGACTATGGTGCCCATTCAATGAGTTTCAATTGCCTGCATTTAATTCATGTCCCTCTCAACCCTTCTCATCCATTTACCTATCCAAATGTTTTTTAAATGTTGATCTTATACCTACTTCAACCACTTTCTCTGACAGCCCATTCCATATACACACTATTCTCTGTGTGAAGAAGCCCTTCTTAAATCTTTCTCCTCTCACCGTAAACCAGTGCCCTTTAGTGTTCAATTCCCCATTCCTGGGGAAAAGAGAACATGCACTCATTCTATCTATGCCGCTCATGATTTTATACATCTCTGTAAGGTCACCCTTCATTCTCTGATGTTCCATGGGGTAAAGCCCTATGTCAGCCAACCTTTTCCTATAACTCTGTCCTACTAGTCCTGGTAACATCCTTGTAAATCTTCTTTGCACGCTTTCCAGGTTTACTATATCTTTCCAATGACAGGGTGACCAAAACTGTACACAATACACCAAGTGTGACCTCACTAACAACTTATACAACTGTAATATAACGTCCCAACTCCTGTGTTCAATGACTTGACCGATAAAGGCCAGCATGCTAAATGCCTTCTTCACCACCCTGTACAGCTGTGATGACGCTTTCAATGAACTATGTACTTGTACTCCTCGGTCCTTCTGTTCCACAACTCTCCTCAAGACCTTACCATTTGCAGTATAAGTCCTATCTGGGTTTGAGTTTCCAATATGCAACACCTCACACTTATCTATATTGAGTTGCATTTACCAATCCCCAGCCCACTTCCCCATGTGATCAAGATCGCTTTGTAATTTTTGATAACCCTCCTCACGATCAATGATAGTCCTAATTTTGTATCATCCGCAAACTTACTAATCATGTCTTGTACGTCCACATCCAGTTTATTTCTGTTGAAATGTAAATAGCTGGTTCCTGCCCGAATTTTGATTGTGGGCCTGCTGAAATATAGTGATCATTCCAATAATGCTAGGTGCAGGGGCTTTAAAAACCATTCTCTGAATGGCAGAGGTGACTTCATGGCAGCAAAGGCCACACGTTGACCTCCCTCAGCTCCACGCTCCAAGGTTGTGGTGCCATCTTTGTTTTGTAACGATACAACCTTCCTTCTGAAGCTGCAAGGCCTCATCTCTGTTTGCTCAAAGCAACTTAGCTCCTCTTTAAGAGCATCACAACCGAAAGGCACCCTCATCCTTAATCTGAAGCTTCAGCAGTGTCTACCTCCTGCAGTGCCGCTGCTGTGCTATCAGTCTTTTGATTACGATAGTAGCTCTGCGTGGCAGGCCACTGTCCTCAGTTGGATGACGGCCCTGGCCTCTTTATTGGCTAACACTAGGAATTTGTTGCCCCAGAATTTGCTGTTTTTAGCATGGAGTCAGCTCCTGCTGTTGGCCTGGATTGTGGGACCAAGCAAAGCTTTGTTATTTCAAATTCCATCATGGACTGGAATATTTTTTATTTTAAAAATAATTTTGCTCAGAACTGGTGACGTTGGCAAGATCATATCAATCGCCCATTACTGGTTTCTCTGAAAAGCTCCAACGGGGTTTCTTTATTCCCCATATTCACTTCACATTTGTGGTGGGCGGTAGGGGTGATGACCTAATGGTATTATTACAAAATCCAGAAAGCTCCACTAACATTCTGAGGCCTCGTTTCAAACCCTGCCATGGCAGATGGTGGTGTTTGAACTCAATATTTTTTAAAAAAATGAAACGAAGAATCTACTGTGAAACCATTGTCAATTTTTGGGTAAAACCCATCTGGCTCACCAATGTCCTTCAGGGAAGGAAATGTGCCATCCTCACATAGTCTGGCCTACATGTGACTCACAGCAATGTAGTTGGCTCTGAACTGCCTTCTTAAGTGGCCACTCAATTCAAGAGCAGTTAAGGACAGACAATAAATGGTTGCCATTGACACCCATGTCCCACAAGTGAACAAAAACAACACCAAGACTTTGGGGTTGATAACTTTCATCTCAAAGGCAAGTTGAATTTAATGATAATTCAGTTGTTTTCATAAGCATTAGGGATGAAACTTAAACTCCAGGACTGGTTGGAGTTCAGTAAAAGGAGATACTGACAATTGAGTGAAGAAATCTAAAGGAATTATACTAATAGACCTCAGTACTCACAGCAGCTTTTATACTTGTTGTTTGTAAAAGTGTACATTGACTTTACTTGTACCGAGGGATTACTTTCTGTACATTTTGAAAGTTTTCTCTATCACATTCAGATGGTGTTGCCTAACCTTCCTCAGATTGGAACACAGATATGCATTCTGGCATCCAACATGCTGCTCATAAGCCTATATAGCTGCATGGTGGAGTGAAGGCACTCAGAATTTTCGTGTTAATTTTTGACTGTATTTTTTAAAGATAATATGATTTTCCAGTTTTACTGAAAAGTTCATAAGTTATTTATCATATGGATATTTGATGATTCAGCACAGAGGATTCATGGTGGTAATGTAGAAGACAGCAATTATGAAGGAGTGTGCTGGGCACATGAGTGTTGCAGGCACATAAAAGGCATTGGGTCCGGATAGGAGTTGAGAAAGTTGTTGGGTGAGGGTAGTGGGGGAGAGCTGGGGAGGTCTTTTAAGCATGAGTAGATCTGGGCTAATATCTCAACAGTTGGATTTTCTAACCTGATGGCCTCTGTCTGATTACGTCCATTGTTGTGAGTCTGACTCCAAACTGCACCAGGCTCTTAGTGACCAGAATTCTGGTTGAGTGCATTTTTTCCAACATGGAAATGTGATAATGGAAAATGGCTTAACTTGCGTTTTAAGAACTGTAGATAAGAATTTAGCCATCTATATCTTGGCCTCGCCTTTGGGGAAAACCCTGCTGCATAATGCAGTCATCATATCGTACAGCAACTATCCATGTGATTGTCTGACTGTTAAAACATCAATAAATACTAGCAATTGTGTAGTATAATGAATCTATACAAATTATACATTGACTTTGCTCCATTTACTCCCCTTAGCAGCAACAGAGAAAACAGTTCAATGCATCAGGTTAGAAAAAATTAACGGGTAACTTTTGCAATTGATAAAAAAAATACAAACAACCAGTATCATGTAGATCTAGAAGTACAGCATCTGGCAAGTTTGACTCTGCAGTAATAAATACCGCAGGCCAAGCAGCATCTCAGGAGCACAAAAGCTGACGTTTCGGGCCTAGACCCTTCATCAGAGAGGGGAATGGGTTGAGGGTTCCGGAATAAATAGGGAGAGAGGGGGAGGCGGACCGAAGATGGAGAGTAAAGAAGATAGGTAGAGAGGAGAGTATAGGTGGGGAGGTAGGGAGGGGATAGGTCAGTCCAGGGAAGACGGACAGGTCAAGGAGGTGGGATAAGGTTAGTAGGTCGGAGATGGAGGTGCAGCTTGGGGTGGAAGGAAGGGATGGGTGAGAGGAAGAACAGGTTAGAGAGGCAGAGACAGGTTGGACTGGTTTTGGGATGCAGTGGGGTGAGGGGAGATTTTGAAGCTGGTGAAGTCCACATTGATACCATTAGGCTGCAGGGTTCCCAGGCGGAATATGAGTTGCTGTTCCTGCAACCTTCGGGTGGCATCATTGTGGCACTGCAGGAGGCCCATGATGGACATGTCATCTAAAGAATGAGAGGGGGAGTGGAAATGGTTTGCGACTGGGAGGTGCAGTTGCTTGTTGCGAACTGAGCGGAGGTGTTCTGCAAAGCGGTCTCCAAGCCTCCGCTTGGTTTCCCCAATGTAGAGGAAGCCACACCGGGCACAGTGGATACAGTATACCACATTGGCAGATGTGCAGGTGAACCTCTGCTTAATGTGGAAAGTCATCTTGGGGCCTGGGATAGGGGTGAGGGAGGAGGTGTGGGAGCAAGTGTAGCATTTCCTGCGGTTGCAGGGGAAGGTGCCGGGTGTGGTGGGGTTGGAGGGCAGTGTGGAGCGAACAAGGGAGTCACGGAGAGAGTGGTCTCTCCGGAAAGCAGACAGGGGTGAGGATGGAAAAATGTCTTGGGTGGTGGCGTCGGACTGTAGATGGCGGAAGTGTCGGAGGATGATGCATTGTATCTGGAGGTTGGTAGGGTGGTGTGTGAGAATGAGGGGGATCCTCTTTGGGCGGTGACCGCAGAAGTCCTTTCTCTCTATATATCATATACAAATTAGAAGATATTATTCTTATAGTATTACAAACATATCTACTGTGGACTGCAGAGCTGGCATAAACCAAGTCAATATTGTTATTAACCTACTTCATTTCTATTTAAACTAACCTTGAGCAAGAACCGGTGCTTAATACTAAAAAGCGTACCACATATGAGTTAATTCCACAACTAATGCTCTTCATCCTTCCTCCTGCTGAACATTGTGGCTCTGTGAAGCTTACATTACATTCTGATATTATTTAGGCACCAGTGTTGTAGTGAAGTCCCAACTAGAAATTAATAGTCAGCAACTGGTTTTCACTAGACAATCCTAAACCCACGATAAATATGTTGTAAAGAATTTTCAACATAAATTACATTGGTAAATTACTCATGGCCTTGTCCACAATTAAAGAGAAGAACAGGGTGTGCATGGATATCATCAAATTTCCATTTCAAAGTTAAACTGACAGTATTGAAAGGATGCAAAACATTAAAAATCAGTACCGAGAAACAAACAGCAGTTCTGAAAATGTGAACGTTCTGAGTATAAGCTAAGCTACTGAAAATGAACAGGAAATTTGTTACAAAGTTACCTGCTGGACAGAGATCTCATTCATCACAGTTAATTTGGATCAGAATTCCCATTAGAAAGGTAAGATTGAAATGTTCATCTAGAAGAGGTACTCAAATAGAAGTCCTATTTTGGAGGCGTGAGATGCCTGCTTAAGCTAGATTTTTATTTATTGACTTACCTTTCTGTGAACTATGATTGCTAGCAAATTAATGTAAGTGCAAGGAGCTAAAAAGGCTCTTGCAGCTCAATAATATTGTTTGATTTCAAGTCCCTTTTATCCAAACATGTCTGAATAGATTGATTATTTTAAAATCTACATGACAAGAGGTAAGGAGCTTAATTACACATTTTGTAATGCAAAGATAATGTCCCTAATTCTGAGCTAGAATGATAATGTTCAAGTTCCAACAATCCCAGATGTAGTCATTGCAAGCCTGGGATAGTTGATTGAAAATATTTTTTTAAGGAATCAATTTGAGTGCTTTGTACAAACAGTGCTTTTGATTCATTTAGAAAACCTTAGAGAGCGCACAGAGATGTTTTACCAGAATAGTGCCAGGGATGCAACATTTAGATAGAGCAATTCAAAGTGGTGTTTAAGTTAAAGGTAAAGGCAGTCAAAATCCTTCATAACTTTGAATCAGTAAATAAAGCGAAACAGTCTTCTCTTGCAGTAGAGGCAATAGTCAACATACACATGTATGATTGGGATAAAGTAACGAGAGACAAGATGAGGAGCAATTTTATTTGAACGTAGTGAATGCACTGTCTAAGGGGCGGTGGGACAAGATTCAACAATGTTATTATAGAGTATTGGTTAAAAACCTCAAAGTGACATGTTTGAAGAACAATGTGAAATAGTGAGGGACTGGTATTAATAAAATAGCTCTTTCATAATCAGTGAATATGTAATAAGCAGATTTTTCCTCGCCCTGGAAAAAACTTTGGCACTAATGATTCAGTTTGGAAAATATGGGGAGATCGGCAAAAATGTGCTTCTTGATGTCAAGTATAAACAGTCCAGTTCTGCAATCAAGTGTTGAACACCAAGATGACAATGTCAGTAGTGAGTAGTAAGAGGCTATTTGCATGCATTAACATCTTATTACTACCTAATTTCTCCTCATTGGTATGCATTTTCCTGTTCTCTCATGCGCAGTAGAAAAACAAGAAGGTGGCAAAGTTCCAATATGAAAGTCAGAGTGATATCTGGCAACTCCAGCTTGTCAATTTCTCCAACAGACTCCACCTTGGACAGCAGTCCCCAACATTTCAGTGAAGTCCATTCACTGATAGGGAGAACATTTCAGGATTTTGACCAAACAACTATAAAGAAACAGTAATACAGTTCCAAGTCAGGATGGCTGGTGATTGCCTGTGTATCTTAATCTCTTTGAAATATCATGGACCAGTTGTAAACAGTGCCACAGTTACAACACTTCAATACTACCATGTGGAGGGAACATGCACCTTCCATTGGAATCTTGCTGACAGGGTACTTTGTGCACAGGAACAAAACCCAATCTCATGGATTAAGCCAGGATACAATTTAGGGCTCCTCACTTGTTTCCTTAGCACTCGCTCACATTGCACATACTTGGATGTGCATATCATCTTTGTTTTGCCATGCTTTGCATTGCGTTTTTGCACTTCTGCTGCCTCATTCTTAATTTAAAAGCTCAAAGTACTTCTCTCTCCCCTTACTGTTTAGGGCAGATACAAAGCCAAATACTTTGTCATCATTGTTAGCAGTGAACAGTTAATGGGTGGATAGTTGCTGCAAGGCACTGTGCTACATCATTATTGCACCAATATTACATGCCAGCAGTTTACACCATACACAATTCAACCAAATGGCCATTTCTCAAATTTTACGGGGATTAATTTTCAGTTAAATCACGAGAGACAATCTGTTGCTACTGTTCACTAACTTCATCCATTAAGGGTATGATCCACTATCAGTACCTTGGACTTAGCTACTTGGGCATCCAATGTCAGGAAGTTTATATCTCTACAGTTCAGCTACTAGGCCATGGTCAGTCTTGCAGATCCAGTTCAACCAATCGGGATTCTCAGTAGGTTGGTCAGGAGGCCAAACGGATATCAGTCAAGGGGTTGTGCATTCATTAGTAGCTCAGTTCAGCATGAAGAAATGATTCTCTGAGCACCCAAACTTATTATTCAGGGGAAACAGTCACAGTAGCCAAAATATTTTGGTTTTTTGGGATTTCCATGCCAGGACATCTTGGATAAATGCCTTCAAATTTTTAGAAGAAAAGAATAGGCAATCAGAAGTATGAAATGCTTGTGCCAACTAACTCAGAAAGGGATCATCAAATTGCCTCCACAGTTCAATGAAAATAAACTGGGATGAGTCAGTTCAGTAAAGAAAAATACATTGAGTTGAGGTAAACTTATATTTGCTTTTTGTGCAAAAACTTGTATTCTGTTGTTGAAGAGCATTTACAGTAATTAACTACCATGGTAATCGACTGCAAAAATTTACATAATCCCAAATGATGCTCACATTCCAAAGCTATTCTCTACACACACTTGATCTACTGGCACTGTGTATTCTTCCTGGAATACTTATAATTAACTTAATTAATTTTGCTTTCAGATGGGAAGGATGATTTCAGAAATTCCTCTTTTGAAATTCTGCCTGTGTGGTAAAGAACTTTTGTGGGCTTTCAGCTCACACACTTTAATTGAGAGGAGTTGCAAAAAAAGGAAAGGAATAGTGAGCTGCAGGTCTCAAATTCTCTGAATTCTTAAATTTAAACATGTTATCCTATGCACAAGCTGAGTCATGTGATCTCTCTCTGAAGGTTTACCAGACTGTATGACTCCATCTGAGCTACTCTGCTCCTTGTAATTGCCCAACCATCATAATCAATGACTTTCCGACCATCATTTGTTCAGATGATGATTCTACAATGTTCCACACCATTCACAACACCTCAGATATTGAGACAGTCATTGCTCAAACGAATCAAGACCTGCGCAGTATCCAGGGTTGGGTGGACCACTGGCAAGTAATATTCATGCCACACAAGTACCAATCAATGACCATAACTAACAAAAGAGAACATAGCAATTGTTCCCATAATTCAATGGCATTACTATCACTAACTCCCCCATCACCAATATCTAGGGAGTTACAATTGACTGAGATTGTGATGTAATATTCCCTACGTGCCTGGATGAGAGAAGCTCCCAACAATAATCAAGCAGCTGATACCATCCAGGACAAACCCACTTATTTGGTTGGCACTACATCCACAAACTCTCTCTTCAACTAACACTGAGGAGCAGCTACATGTAGTGTCTTCAACAAGAACAGAAATTGCTGGCGAAACTCAGCATCCATGGAGGCATAGCAAAGTTTACATTTCAAGGCCAATAGCTATTCTCCTCTATCGGTTTCAGATTTTCAGCACCCACAGTTCTTTATTTTACCTTATTGTATTATCTGCAAGCTGCACTGCAGAAACTGACAGCACCATCCAAACCCATGACCATGTCCATCTAGAAGGACAAGGGCAGCGGATACATGAAAGCACCAGCACCCGCAAGTTCTTCACTAAATCATCTATCATCCTGTCTTAGAACTATATCACTGTTTCTTCATTATTGCTTTGTCAAAATGCTGAAATTTTCACCCTATCCAAGAATGGACTGCAGCAATTTAATACTGCAGCTCGTCACCACCTTCTCCAGGGCATCAATAAATGATGGCCTGGTCAGTAATGTTTCAACTGATGAATGAATGAAAGAAAACATTGTCTTTGTTGTTATGGCCAGTGCCATTTGGCCTTAGAATGTTGTTCAAGTGTTTATAAGAAATTTAAGTGTGTTTAACATGACCATGTTTTTAAAAAAATTAGTTTATTGATCACATTTTTTCATAACAGTATGTAAGCAGGAATGTTAGTGAAATCCTAACAATGCTGAGATGACAGTATTAGGAAAACTCCAAGGAAAATCCTGACTGACGAAAGCTTGGAAGTAATGTTTAGTATCTTAATTGACGTATTTCTCAGATATTTTATTAGATCTGCAAGTTAACATTCTTCAATAAACTTCACGATATTGAAACCGAGATTTTCACTCACCCAGGGGGAAACTGATTGGTTTAAATTAGCTGCCCCTGACTGATTACAGTTTCCACTTAAGTCAAGGGAAATTGATGTCAAATTAGGATTTAAGGCTCACTGTTCAGACATGCAGGAGAAGAATTGTAATGCGGGTAAAAAGCATTGTGTAATATTGACTATCATGTATTTATGAACTACTGTTTTATCAGTTAATAAATATTCAATATCATTCAATATGTTTGAAAGAGGAATCACCACGAGGCTACTTTAATGCTTTAAAACAAGCAATATTGATTCATTCAATCATTATACATCATTCCCAATTTTTTTTATCACATTGAGGTTGATAACATGCCGCTCAATTGACATCATTACAAAGTCAAAATTACTCCTAATGAGTGCAAGTGTGGTAATCATCACTCCTTGCTTCAGTGATGCTCTGATGCAACTTTCCAGCTTGTTGGTTTTTGACATATTTGATGAGAGGAATGGATGAACAATTGAACATGGACCTATTAACAGCATTGCCCACAATTTCATAGACACTTTATTGCATTTTTCAGTAGTATGTTAATGTGTGTGATTCATTAGAATTCCTAATTCCATAATTCTTTTCCATTCCTGTCAAATGCACTATTTACAATGACCATGACTTATATTGTTAACATTCCACATTTTATCAATGTTGAACTTGAGGAAATCATTGAATTATACCATAGTTCCCTCTGGCCATTTGGCCTCTCATGCCTGTGACAGCTTTTAGCAAGTGCAACCAGGCATATCCTGCACCATCCATTCTTTCCTCATACCCTTGTAAATTTTTCTCTTTGCTGATTATCCAAATACCTTTGAAATCCAGGATTGAATTTGTCTCCTCCTCATTCCTACCACGCCACTATGCCTCACAAAAATGATCAAAGAATAACTAATTTGAAGGACCGTGCTAATGGCTCTTTTGGAAATAAACTTTAGGGTGAATTGTGTGATCAATTGTGACCCAGTGGAGAGCTGTACTCAGTAGAACCAATGTTCACAGTATTAGGCTAACATTATTATAGCCTTTTCTCTGGCCCCCATTTTGACTGACCACAGCAGAGGTTTAACAGGAACAGCACTACAGAAATTCATGCATGCTAATTTTTAAAAATTCATGAGATGTGGAAGTGGCTAGCTGTCATAATGTGTCCATCACTGATTGCCCCTTGAACAGAGGAGTTTCATCAACTATTTCAGCAAGCAGTTAAGAGTGAACCACATTGCTATGAGTCTGGAGTCATATGTAGAGAGTAAGGATGGCAGATTTCCTTCCCTGAAAGGCAATAGTGAGCCAATAGGTTTTTACAACAAGTGACGATAGCCCTCATGCTCACTATTGCTGAGACTAGCAATAACTGTGACTGTGTATGTCCATAAATTTTCTTTATGAATATAATAAATGTTTGCAATAAAAATACTTAAATGTAGGAGCAGTAGTAGGCCATTCAATCCGTCATGACTGCTCTGTCATTCAGTTTGATCATGACTAATCACCTATCTCAATGCCATAATCCCACTTTCTCCCTTTTCACCTTGATGGCCATAAAATCTACAAAAAAAATTGTCTCCTTCCTGAATATTTTTAGTGTCTTGGCCTCCACAGCCTTTTGCGATGAAGAATATAAATGTTAACCACACTTTGTGAGAATAAATATTCCCTCGTCTCAGTCTTAAATCGCCTACTGCATATCCTGAGACTGGTTCTAGATACTCTAACCAAGGAAAATATCCTACCTACATTTAGTTTGTCCAGCTCTATTAGAATTTAATATGTTGCAATCAGATCCTCTCTTATATTCTAAACTCTAGTCAACAAAATCGCTCTTCATAAGACAGTCCTGCCATCCCTGATTTCAGCCTAGTGAACCTCCACTCCATTCCCTCTCTGGCAAGTGTATCTTTTCTTAGGTAGGGAGACCAAAACTGCACACATTACCAATGTGTATGGTCCTTCTCCTTCATTTACTTCTCATGCCACCATTGTTCCAATTTCACCCTGTCCCAAGTTTTCACTAATGGTCTGGTTTTCCTTTCCTAACCTTGTTACAGGCCTCAGATTCATTACTTACGTCATACATTTCAATAAAATTTACACTTAGCAGAATATTCAGCTGCCCTTCCATCCCCTTCACCAGTGTACCCTTTTCCTTCGTCTCATGGATTCCCCACTTTCTCATCTAAGTATTCTCATTTCCCTTGAATCCTTCTTTCTGGCAAGATATTGGAATTATTAATATTTCTACCCACTGATTATCTGAACCTATCTCCCTCTGAACCCACTGCACTCAAGTCTCTCAGATCTAAGCCCACCATTGTCATTAAACATGGTTACAAGAGTCGTGCTGTTGTTGCTTAATGTACACATTTCTACAATAGGGAAGCCAAAAAGCAACTCTTTGACACTTCCCCTGGCAATCTTTGGGCTGTGAGTCCACTACAGACCAATGTTTGTCAGACTGGCACTGATCTAATTTCTTCTAGGGATTGCCCATTCATAGTTTGTAAAGTCATGGTCCCCAGCCCAAAATAAACTGCTACAGCTCCCTCTCAACACTCACAATTAGGACCAGTCACGTAAATCTATTACCTATATTTGTCCTTATAACTACTTTCTTATTTTTTGTAATCTCTTCATGTTTGGTATCTTTGCAGCTGTATTTCTGGCTCATCTGATTTGTTCTGCATTTGAGCAGTTTGTTATTTCCTGGTTCTAACCATCTCCTCTTTAATATATCCCCCAAAAGATAGCTTGAGGATAATTTGTTTGATTTATAAATACAGCTCCAACAAATCCTGGTCAATCACCTGCTTGGCTGAATTGCTCTCACATTGAACTAATCTCCCTTTGAATCAATCCACTTCTTCCAGGTAAAAGATTTTGCTCTTATAAACCGTAGCAAGTCTAGCTAAATCTGTCTTTATATAGATTTTTTTAAAATCCCCTTCTCACCTCTTGTACTGATACATTGATAAGAATATTGCTGCTGTTTCCTGACCTTTCCCTGAACAAGGAATTTTAATCATTATTGATTGTAATTTCCATTTTTCCTAAGCTTGATATGATTCACCTTCGACTCTTCACTTTCCTTCCCTTACTTGTCTTCCAAGTCAGACTTTGCTATGGATCCTTATTCCTCTTGAAGTCTTCCCTTCTTTGAGCAGCTTATCTTTTCCCACCAACTGGACATCACAATCCTCATTCTTTACAGTGTAATTAACTCCACCAAGCACAGTCTTGCTATTGTCATTGCATTAACGCATTACTTCCTTGAATCTCTCTCCACCCACATCCTGTTTCCTTGCTCCAACCTTACCTCCTTCTGTGTCTTCTCCTGGGAAAAAAGAAATTATGCCTGTCTGATCCACCAAACAATTAACTTTTCCAATATCCATTTGGAATATAAAAATAAGTGAAAATCTGAACTTTTTTCTTAACTGCAACATGTGGTGTATTTTATGCAATTTTGTTTTGTTTTAATAATAATCTATCACAGGAGTCTTGAGTGCACCTTTTTGTCCATATTCACAGGCTGAGACGTCATAGACCTACATATAATAACTGTGTTGGATACAGGAAGAGGTATCAATTTTATACAAACATTTTGCCAAATGGCCATCTCATTATCCAAATTCAAATCTTGCTTCATAAAATATAATGTCTATCCTCAGACATACGCTAATGTTGTTGATGTCTTCTCCTTCATTCTATCAAAGATCATTTAGTCTGCTATTGCTTTGCCCGATTGCTCGTCAGTGTCCATCAATTTCCCATCTCTAAAACAACTCTGTCTTGAACGCTTCCATGGAATGTTTTGACAGTGTTTCCTTTCGTTTATGGATTGCTACTGACACTAGGATGTGTAAGGCTCATTAATTGAAGTCTTCTCTTTATTTTATTCTTATTTAACACTTCATTTGAACAGTTTCTTCTTACTTCAGACAGGATAAACTTGCCTTAGAATAGGCATAACAAGGTTTCATTGGACTGACTCCTGAGATGATACAGCAGTCTAAGATAAGTGGGTTTGAATGGTCACCATTTTCTGCCGTTTCGAAGAAAAATAATTTATTCTTATGAAATGTATAAAATTCTTGAAGGGTTTGATGAGGTAGCTGCTGAGATATTGTTTCCCTAAGCTGAAGAATATAGAATCAGTGACTATAAGTTTCAGGTTAAGGGGTCGTCAATTTAGGTCTGAGATGAGGAGAATTTTATGCTCCAGAGCTCTATGGTTGCTCAGTTGGTGAGCCAGTTGATATACTGCAGTTGGAATTACAAAAGGCATTTGACAAGGTGCAGCACCAAAAGATTATTGTTAAAAATGGAGCTCATTTTGTAAGAGGTTATAGATGGAGGACTGGCTGGCTGGTAGAAAACAGAAGGCTTACATAAATGTAAGATTGGCAAGTTGTGGAAAATGAGTTCCTATAGGGGCCTATGCTCGATCCTCAGCTTTTTACAATTCAAATCAATGATTTTGATGAATGGAAAAATACATAGTAACTAAATGTGCACATGATACAAAGGTAGTGGGAGAATTAATTGTGAAGATGATATAAGAGGTTGCAGACTGATATATACAAACATGGGCAACAACTTAATTAGAAAACAACTGTAGAATTCCAAGGCATTCTAGTGCATGAGCTACAAAATGCTAGTAGGTACACACAACAAGCAATTAAAAATGCTGATGGAATGCTGTCATTTATTACATACAATCAAGAATGTTCTGCTTAGTTACAAAAAAGACATTGGTGAGATTGCATCTTGAATGCTATGTCCACTTTTAATCTTCTAATTTCAGCAAAGATATAAATTTTTTTGAGAATGTTAACTAGATTGATACCTGGAATGAACAGGATGTCTTATGCAGAAATGTTGGACTGACTGGGTTTATTTTCATTGGAGTAGAGAAGAACGAGGGGTGAACATGTTTGATGAGATCCTGAACAGATTTGCAAAGTGGATGTGGAAATGATATTTCTTCTTGCAGGTGACTCCAGATCTGTTTTTAAATTAAGAGTCACCACTTTAGGACAGAGATGAGAAAAATTTTCCTTTTCTCAAAGGGTTGTGTGACTTTGGAACTCTCTGCCTCAGAAAACATTGGATCATTGAATATTTTGAGATTAAGATTGATAGATTCTTCATAGAATAGAATCCCTACAGTGTGAAAACAGGCCCTTCAGCGCAACAAGTCTACACCAACCCATTCCTCTATAACCCACCTTATATACATATCCCCAAACACTATCTGCAATTTAACGTGACCAATCCAGCACAATTTTGGACTGCAGGAGGAAACCAGAGAACCCGAAGGAAACCCACACAGACACGAGGAAAATGTGCAAACTCCACGTAGACAGTTGCCCAAGGGTGGGATAGAACCCGGATGCCTGGCACTATGAGGCAGCCATGTTAATCACTGAGCCAATGTGCAACATGTGACACAGAAGAATCAAAGGCTAGTGGGGATAGGTGGTAATGTGAAATTTAAAATACTAACAGATCAGCTATGATGTCAGAGTATGGTGAAGCAGACTTGATGGCTAAATGTTTTATATTTGCTCTTAATTCATATGCTCTCATCTTCATTCTACCTCTCTCTCCTTGGCATCCTGCACTGTCCTGATTAAGTTTTAAAAAGCTGTAAAAATAGTACCTCATCATTTGATTACACACCTTACAACCTTCCAGAGTCAACACTAGTTTCAACAGTTTCAAATCATAATCACTGCTCACAATTTACTGGTTGTTGGTAATGATTCTGCTACTCACCTTCACAGTGACTCTGGACTCGTCGTACATTACTTTACTTGCCATTTCCATCTCTTTTTGTCTTCCACCTTTAGACATGTAATCCCTGTCCCTGTATCAATTCATAAGAGACCTTTTCATACTCTTCCCTCTTTTCCCTGCCTCTCTATTTGCTAAAACAAGGTATTTATCTAATTTTTCCTGTTTTGATGAGAGGACACTAACTTGAACTTTGGCCCGACTATCTGCTCTTCAGATCTTTGGAGACGGAACGTAAGTTGGGAAATGCCCATCTGGATCGCTGATAGAAACACATGGGCTGAATTAGCCCAGATAGTTTGAAACTTCCCATGTACTGATTAAGTCACTGCCCTTTTCACAAGCCTCTGACACTGGGTTTACCTTCATGCTCCACATGGAAATGTTACACCGGTATAAGTCAGAGGTTAATCAGCATAACTGAAGTAAATGCCGCAACCAATTCCCCCAGATCACCTAACTGACACCCCCTGAGCCAAACATTAATGAACCAGCTACTCCCCTGACCTAACAATCCACTCAATCAACCATTAACTCACTCATCCTTTCACTTACTCACTTACTGAAGAACCTGGAACGTTGAAATGTATCTGAGTATAGTAGCTCTTGTGGTGAAGTGGGGATGTGTAGTCTTTGTCTTTCTTTGCAACTGACAAGTTTTCCACTTGGGCACCTACACTAAGCTAGTGATGATTCAGCTCGGCTTGGAAGTAAATTGTAAAAGGATTGGGCCTCACAAAGATTCTTCCTGACCTGCTAAGTGTTTCCTCCAATTTCCGAAAGTTACAGATTGTGCAACAAACTAATTTTGAATTTGAATCACAAGGGTTCCATTTGCAGGTATAACTTTAGCTTTTACGGGTCTAAGAAAGGGAACACTAGCAACCAGCAGTGCACCAAAATGTATTGAATAAGTCTTTGATGTTTCGTTTATCAGATTAATTTCTTTTGCCCAGGGTAAAGGAAAGAATCAGATTGATAGCACACTACAACTATGTTGCACGATACAATTCGGCAGATATTGGATTCTGTTGATGGCGCACATATAAACTTCTGGATTTTTAAACAAAATGACATAGCCTTCATAAACCAAAGGCCCTCACTTGATCAGTGTCAAGGTATTGGAAAAATCAGCAGCAAAGAAATATATATGTTAATCCTTACTTCTAGAAAGCAGTCATAATTAATTCACTTTAATATTGCTGTTTTTGAAACAAACATACGCGTTCCTTTCCAAAAAACTCATAAACCTAGAGATTTGCTGTTTTATAGACATGTTTCTTTGCAAGTAACTTTTATAATCTCCTCTTTAAAGTATTTATTGTCTCAAATTTGCTGCCTCTTGGTACAGGCTTATCAGTTGGTTTACAAACTTTTGCATTCTATGTTGTTATACCTTTCCATAAACTTGAAGGTTATGCTTAATCTTTTTCATTGTCATAAAAAAAATCAACAGTTCATGTGTCACTTATAACCATAAACCTTCATTCCTGGTAATATCCAAGTGAATCTATGTTGTGCACTGACAATTGTATATCCTTTGCACAATGAGCTGTCTAAATCTATATACAGATTTTACACACTGTCTAAATCCACACAATATCATGTCTTATAATTAAGCTCCCACATAAAGATTGACTAATTTGGTGAGCTAATGAACAACTGTTAAAAGATGTGGAATCACAACAAGTCATGTCCCCATTGCCAGTAGATGTAGCATAGATTTTTGGATATTTTCTTTTCAATGTGAAATGAATTATCTTTGGTTTTATTGTTAAAATAAACAAGTCCAATCCAAACGGATAGCCAAAAGACTTATCAGGTGTCAACTTGCTTTGGTTGAAGACATTGTTACCTCTCAGACAGAACTTTAAGGTTAATATTGTTAATTTAGACTTGGATACAATAATGTAGAATTTTATTGAAGTCAGCTGCACTGCAGTTGCTCCTTTCAAAAACAATATCTAATGAGGGAATTACAAGTAGGTTTCCTGGATCTGCTCATTCACAGATGTTGAGCACAACTATTTAACAAGTATTTATCATAAAATATCTATGGAGTCTTTAAAAACACAGAAAGGCAGCCACGTAAATGCCAGATGCAGAAGTTCACAAATTCAGACCTTGAATCACACTTGAAGGAAGTAGCCACAGTCCATCGGGTTACTTCCAAGAAACCACAAAAATGCAACTTGGATCTTTGAATTTCACCCTCTTAAAGTAACAGTTCGACAAACAGCTCTTTGCTTTACACACACAATAAAGTAACTGCTGCTCAGCAACTTTTGTCACAGCTACTTGTTCCGATTACAGCAAAATCACAAACTCCACAGGATGGATATTTCATTACATCACCAACAATGTTTTCAGTGTGAAGATATGTAAAGTAGGTTGAATAGCCAACCTAAAATTTTTGAACCTATCTCTGAACTGACTCCCATAACACAGAAAGAACTTACATCGGCAGCCCACCTTTGTGTTTTTAAAACAAATATTTAAGTGTTAATTAAACTTGTTAAATGCTCAACTCACCCTGAAAGGATACAGCCATAACAAAAATATGGCTGTCATGCCAGTCAGATGGGAATGGGCTGACAGCCTTTAAAGGCTCATGAGTGCAAGTGGAGAGGAGTGCCTTCTCTCTTGGGAATGCTATGTGTGTATCAGGAGCACCTGTCAAGATAATATTGCACTATTCCTTCCTGTCTGACTCCCTGACAGAACCCCCCCTGTCAACTTTCCTAAGCCCCCAACCCTCCAGGGCATTAGGTGGCAACCATCCTTCCCAGAACTTTCTTGGGACAGCCATGGTCTTCCTAAAACTTCTTCCTCCAGTCCTGGCAGTGCCCATTACTTAGCTCTAGCGCTGTTGTTAGTGAGGTCCTTGCTATCTTCAAGGAGGAGAAGGATGCACCCTTTGACCTTTTGTTTCACCTTCTCCACTTGAGCAAACATTTTTCAACAATATACATTATCTAGCCTGCTTCATAATCTTACATTTCAAGAAGATTACATCTCATCCTTCTAAACTTCATTGGGTTTGAGCCTTCTTGTTCAATCTTCCTGAAAAGATAGGTCCTCCATTCCAGCAATAATTCAAGCAAACATTTTCCAAACTGATTATTCATGATTAAATTTCTTTTACAAATAAGTAAACTAAAACTGGGATTAAATAAAACAGCATCTGACGAAGGGTCACCAGACCTGAAACATTAACTCTGTTTATGCCTTCACAGATGCAGCCAGACCTGCTGAGCTTTTCCACTAACTTCTGTTTTGGTTCCTGATTTACAACATCTGCAGTACTTTTGAGTTTTAAAACTGGGGTTACTGTTGTTCAGGGACTCAGCTGGACTTACCACATAAAATCAGTGGCTACAAGAGCAAGTCAGATGGGAGGAGTTCTGCAATGAGTAACTTACCCCTTGACTCCCAAAGCCTGTTGACAAAATGCAAGGCATCAGTTAGGCATATGATGGAATACTCCCCACATACCTGGATGAGTGGAGCTCCAACAATACTCAAAAAGCTTGACACCATCACGGGCAAAGCAACCTGCTTGATTTGCACTGCATGAACAAATCTCCACTCCATCCACTGCTGATGCTCAGTCGCAGCCGTGTACACCATGTACAAGATGCATTGCAGAAATTCATCAAAGATTCTCACACACCTTCGAAATCCATCACCACTTCCATCTAGAAGGACAGGAGCAGTAGATACATGAGAGTGCCACATGCAAGTTGTCCTTCAGGCCATTAAACAACCATACTTGGAAATATATTGCTGTTCTTCGGCAGTCGCTAGTAAAAGTCCAGAATTCCCTCCCAATGGGCATTATTGGGCAGCCCACAGAATATGGAGTGCAGCATTTCAAGTAGTCAGCTTACCACCACTTTCTGAGGCGCAACTAGGGACAGACAATAAATGTTCTCCCAGCCAGCCACGCCCATGTCCTGTGTGCAAAATTTAAAAAATGCACACGTGGTCTCACAAATGCCGGCATAGCCACAATAAAACTTCTCTATTTTTATGTTCCAATCGTGCTGCAATAAGCCCTGTGTTTTGTACTTCATGACTTCCATACCATTCAACATACATAGTTTTTCAAGGTCATAGTGGAATGGGTGGGTCCTGATCCCAGGCTCATCCGTTCCTGTCAGCTTTCTTTCACTTTCTTTTTCTTCTTTCTCCTTTTGTTCTTTTTTTCTTTTCTCTTCATTTCCTTTTCTTTTAAGTTTGGAAAGTGGGAGTTGAACGTGGAGACATCCGGTGACAGCAGCAGCAGCAACGACCGGACAAGCTGGACATAGCTCTACCCTAGCCTGACGTCTCCCAATCAGTAATGAAAAGGTCCAGGGCTGACTGCCTTGGCCTGTAATTACAGGCTAGGCTGAGGGTCCAGGCCTGTAACAGGCCAAGGTACCTGAAAGAGGAGGACGGGGATCTTGGCCTGACTTAACGGTCTGTCTGTAAGGCGGTCTGCCTGTTTGGCATTCTTGTCCCAGTGTGGTGGCCTTCCTGTGCGACGTTCTTGTCCTAGTATGGCCGTCTTCTACTGTGTCAACACTGTCCCAGTGTTGTGTTCACCATCCAGATATTTCCTCAGCCCTGGCAGATGGTCCTGTCCAGGAGTGGCGGTCTTGGCCTGGCGCAGTGGTCTTCTTCAGCAGAGGCTTCTGGCCTATTATCCAGCAACCTGGCATGGAGGTCTCACCCTGGCTGCATCTTCAGGGTATTCCATTGCTCCTCAATCAGTTTTCTTGAGCCCAGGAGCAATTAACTGAAATGTGATGAATTTTGACTTAGTTTTACTTTGTTTTATCATTATGCCTGACCTCGGTCATTGATGTGTCCATTGTGGTAGGGTGACCTATAAAACTTTTCACTGTATTTTTTATGTAAAAGTACACATGATAATAAATTTCTTCTGTTTTATTCTATTCTATTGTATGCTACTCTATTCTATTCTATTTTGTTACATTCTATTCTATTCCTTACTAGCTAGCCTATCGCTCATTCATTCTGTCTTCTTCCAGGGTGAATTGGCACACAACACCTGCCAAAGACAGGCCACAAGAAGGGATATCTCTACATTTCAACTCTTGAGTTCCTACAAGGATGATATGGTACAGCTTGTGAGTATTAATTTATCTACGGGCACGGGAGATGAAGAAATCGGTGGAATTTTCTCATTCAAGGTATGTGCCAGGAATGGTGAAATGTGGCTCAGTTGCAGAAATCTATATTCAAAATTTCTGAGCTCTGATATGTCAGAAACTCTTCATTTCCACCCAAATCCCTATTGCTCCTCCACCTTACTTCGTAAAATAAAAGTTTCAGTTTTTCAATCTCTTTTCTGATAGACTTTCAACAGGTCATTAGTTTAGTTACTTAGTATGGGTACAAATGGTTGAATTAACAGAGGTGGGCAGTATGCTATTTGAATTTTAAGTGGAGACTCCCATCTGAAGCAGTTGAACTTTTGTGTTCCTCCCAGAAGCTTAAGTGAATAGCAATGGCTGGAGTAAAGGAATAAACAGGGCAGGAAACTATCTTTTCAGACTACACAGTGCGCAACTAACTAAAATTAGCCCAGTGCATTTCATTTTCTCCTCACCTCAATAACAAATAGAGAGGAGGACTAGTATTTACAGGGGCATTGAAACAGGAATAAGGCCATTCAGACTACTAGGAATGCTGTGCCATTTAATACGATCATGACTGATCGAGTTCATTAGTATCTTTTACTCACGTTATCACTATAATCAATTACACTATTGATCATCAAAATACTCAAAGGCTGAGTTTCCATAGTCCTTGGGGGGACAGGCAGCAGATTCCAAAGATTCAACACCCTCATGAGTAATAGAAATTTCTCCTCATTTTGGTTCTGATTGGCATCCCTCTTATTTTTAAAAAGTGCTTTCTGGTTCTAGTTTCTCCCCAAACCAGAGAAACATCTTACCTGCATCTATCCTGTTTATCCCTTTCAGTGTTTAATAGGTTTCAAAGAGATCACTTCCCATGCTTTGAAGCTTCAGGGAATGCAGATCCAGTTTGTCCAATCTGTCTGTATTAGACATCCCTTTCATCATGGGAACAAGTCTGGTGAACATTCTTTGCAGTCCCTTTAAGGCAACAATTTCTTTCCTGAGACAAAGAGATCAAAACTGCATATAGTACTCAAGGTGAGGTCTAACAAATTCCTTTACAATTGAGGCAAGAGTTCATTACTCCATTATTCAAGTACTCTTGTAATTCAAACTAACATTCCATTGGCCTTCTTAAAATGATCTGTAAAGACTTCCACAGCCATGTTAAATAAATGTTCGGCGAAGACGAATGTGGGCGGATCAAAAGTAGAGTGAGGAGAATTTATAATGAGGAGTAGCAAAACATCGAAGAAGCTAAATAATTAGTTTATGCCTGTATTGTTGAGGAATATACAAGAAATCACCCAGAATTAGTGATTCAAAAATTCAAAAATTTCAAAACTGTGTGATATATCCTGTCTTCATCACAACACAAATTTCTGCTTAACATTGTACCATGCGTAACTTTAGAAATAATACTGTTGGCCCCTGTATTCAAATTGTTGATGTATATGGTAAACAGCTGGGTCCAAGTGCTAATCCTTGTGGTACCCCATTAGTAAATAACCTGTCATCATGAGAATGACCTATTTCTACTGTCTGTTTTCTGTCTGCTAGCGATTCTTGATCCACAACAGCACATTACATGCAGTACCATGTGCTTTAATTTTGCTAACCAAAATCCAGTGGGAACGTTATTAAAACCTTCTAAAATCCAAATATATTCCATCCATCTAATCTCTTTTATCAGCTTGTAAATGTCACAACCTTAACAGTTCTCTGCAGTAGCCGTAAATGATTCCATAGATTCACTCTCAGAGAAGGTTCCCAAAAACTCCAAAACATTTATCAACATGATTTTCCATTCACAAGTCTGTGTTGACCATACCCAATCAGATTGTTTTTATCCAAGTACCACATATAGAGTCATAGCGTCAGACAGCATGGAATAGACCCTTCGGTCTAACCAGTCCATGGTGAACATAATCACAAACGAAACTCGGCTCACCTGCCTGCTCCTGGTCAATATCCCTCTAAACCTTTCCTATTCACATATCCATCCAAGTGTCTTTTAAACATTGTAATCGTACCCACATCCATTACTCCATCCAGACATTCATTCCACTTGTGTATCACCCTCTGAGTAAAACAAAAAAAATCTCTCATGTCTGTTTAGAATCTCTCTCCTCTCACCTTAAAAATATATCCCCTAATCTTGAAATTTTCCATCTTAACTAAAAGATAACTACCTTCAACTCTATCTAGACCTCTCATTATTTTGTAAACTTCTAATGGGTCACCTCTCAGCCTCCTATGCTCCAGTGAAAAAGTCCCAGCTTATCCAACCTTTCCTTATAACTCAAACTTTCCATACCCAGCAACATCCTGGTAAACATCATGTCCTTTATGATAGATTCAAGCCTTAGCCTACTCTGATATAAGGCTGGTGAATCTAGTTCCCTGTATTTTTTTTGCTCTTGCACCTTTATTAAATAATGGGATAACTTTTGCAAACTTCCACACTACAGGAATCATTCCAGAAACAATGGATTTTGGAAGATGACTAATAATGCATAATTTTTATCCATAGCTACCAACTTTAACACTCAGGATAGAGATTATCAGATTGCAGGGACTTATCAACTTTCAGCCCATTAATTTCCCCAGTATCACATTCTTACTAACGCTAATTTTCCTCAACTCCCTATTCTTCTTAGGCACTTGAGTCACTAATTCTGGGTGATTTCTTGTATATTCCTCAACAAAACAGGCACAAACTAATTATTTAGCTTCTTCGATGTTTTGCTACTCCTCATTATAAATTCTCCTCACTCTACTTTTGATGGGCCCACATTTGCCTTATCCAAACATTTGTTTCACATGGCTGTGGAAGTTTTTACAGGTCATTTTTAAGATTTTTTTGCTGGATTGCATTCACTTTCTATTCTTCATTTTCTTACCAGTTCCTTGGTCTGCCTTACCAGTATTTTAATATTTTCTCATTCCTCAGCTTTGTTACTATTTCCAGCCACTAAATAATTGTTTTCTTTTGAACATCTGCATCTTTAACTCATTTATTAGCCATAGTTGACCGGCCTTATATCGAGTTTTAAATTTTAAGGAATGTGACATTGCTGTAAACCATGTAATAGTTCTTTAAAGACTGTCTATTGCCTATGTACTGTTGTGCTTTTTAATATATTTCTGAATCTACCTAATCAATTTCAGTCTAATGCCTTCATAATTTCTCCTGTTCAACTTTTTATATCCTTGCTTCAGATTGAACTAGCTCACTTTCAAACACAATGTAAATTTGTATCATACAGTGATCTGTCATTCTGAAGGGTTCTTTTACAACATGATTATTATTCAACATGTTTTCATTGCATAATAATAAAACCTGTTTTCTAACAACCTCTTCAACATGCTGCCTTGAAACCTTCACACCAGAAACCAATCCTCTATTTTTGGTGCAATATTAGCTTACCGAATTGAAATTGAAGTCAACCATTACTACTGTGTTGTAAGTTTTTCTCGTCTGTTGATTTATTCCAAGCCTCACACTACCTCGAACACTTGGTGGCCTATATAACCCCAATCAATGCCTGCTGGTCCTTACTGTTTCTTAGTTCCACCAATACAGATCTTACACATTTTGATCTGAGATACTTCCTTACTAATGCACTGATCCCATCTTTATTAGCTGGACGGCACAGCAGTTCAGTAGTTAGCAATGCTGCCTCACAGCACGAGGGACCCAGGCTTGGTTCCATCCTTGGACGACAGTCTGTGTGGAGTTTTCACATTCTCCCTGTGTCTGGGTGGGTTTCCTCCCATAGTCCAAAGATTTGCAGGCTAGGTGGATTGACCATACAAATTTGCCCATTGTGTGTAGGGCGGGTTATGTAGGGGGTGGGTATGAATGGGATGCTCTTTGGAGGGTCCATATAGACTCAATGGGCCAAATGGCCTACCTCCATGCTGTAGGGATTCTATGCTTTTCCTTCTTGTCTGTCATTCTAAAAAGTTGATTATCCTTGAACAATTCGTTCCCTGATCGGGTTACTATGCAGCCATGTTTCTGTAATGGCAATTAGGCCAGAACTATTTACATCTATTTGTGCCATTAGAACATCTACCTTGTGGTGAATACTGCATATACTCAGGTAGAGTGCGCTTAATGTTGTCTTTTTGAAATAATTCTGCATTCAAGCCATACACAATGCTTTGCGTTGTTCCTCCTATCATAGTTCCCCTAGCAGCTCTCCTACTTCTTGTTGCAACTAAAACCCCTTCCAATTGGAGTTACGCCTTAGGTCCCCATCTCCCTGACAAGTTAGTTTAAAGCAGTTTGCTATTTATACAGCAGCTCTGATGAACTCAGGAAAAATCCAAAGTGCTTTACAGCAAATAGAGAGCTGTGGTAATGTAAGACGTCATTTTGATTGAAAGATCAGTATTTTCAAAAAAAAACTGGAGGAAACAAGCTCCTGTGTTGTACTTCAAAATAATGTTTTTAAATGATTGCATTTACTGAGAGGGCAGATGTGACCATGGTTACATGTCATTTCAAGATGCCAGCACTCTTGACTGTGCTTATATTTAGTCAGTCTCTAAGAGTAACAACTAAAGTTAATTTGGATATTGTAATCCCACAAAATTAGTGAACCAGATGGGTTTTTAAGATATTACGGTATAATTATTTCTTACTTACAGTGCCAGCATTTCTAACTATTCCCTCTATGCTTCACTAAAATCTCAGCCTAAGTTTTATATCAAATCTCTGAAGTGAGATTTGATTCAGGTTCAGAATGCCTCCAAGGCTGTCATGTAAATGCATATATTGCAAATGTAAAGCATTGAGAACGAAAATGTTTGATTTTTAAAATGTTTTCATTGGCTGAAAGTGTCACTTGCAAGACATATTCTGTCAAGCATCTTCTAGTGGGTCTGAAGTCACATATGACGTCCTACAAGACATGACTGGATTGATTCACTTTTCAATAACTAATAATTTTGACTTAATTAAGCAAGTGAGGAATGACATTATGTTCTGTTTGATATAACAAAGTGTGAAGCTGGATGAACACAGCAGGCCAAGCAGCATCTTAGGAACACAAAAGCTGACATTTCAGGCCTAGACCCTTCATCAGAAAAGGGGTCAGAAAATGTTCTGTTCGAGTGTGTTTATTTGTTAATCAGTTTCTTTAAGAATAAGATATCTGGACCAGGTTAAAGTTGTGTTCATGATCTTATTGCTACATAGCTTAGGCTAATGTTAACTTGGACTTTAGTTATGAACTTTTTAAAAGCCATAATGTGTGTTTTAAAACGCTCCTCTTTGTAACAAAGTACGCAAAGGTTCTGTGGACATATACATGTTTCGGTATCTATGTATATAAAATTTTCGAATTGGATTCAATAGAGAGTGTTATAGACTTGTAGTTGTTTTCATCTGTTTGGTTACATCATTGGGAATAATAGTTGATCACTCAAAGTTACATGCACTACATGCACTGACATTAGTGCTTGTCTGGTCTCATCTTATCACAGTGGAAATCTGTGGCATGTATAAACTAAGGGTTTGTCTTTAAAAGTGGTTGCCCTGTGAACGAATAAGTCGGGAGGCATTAAGAAGTGTTATCACAAAGATGGCCATTAAAGAGACCAGTCATGAATTGGGCAAACAGTATCTAACAATCCTCTCAACAATTATCTAACAATTGATCATGAACAGGTCATGTACTGTACATGCGTCACCTAGCCAATAAAAAAAAACTGACCATGCATTGTCTGGAACAATGAAGGTTCAGAGACAACTCCAATTGATGGGCTTTGGTTTGGCAAGGGTTAATGTGGTCCCTTTTCAGGAATGTGTTCAGAAAGAGGAAGCGGCAGAACCCTTGTCAACTAAGGATTCATCTTCCATTGTGGAGCAGTTGAGACCACTGTCTAGTTAAGTATCACTTTTGTTTGACTTACTTTAATAACCTAATAATTTAGTAAACGCCATCTGAACACATTTGTACCCAGAGTAAGCTCATATTTGGTCAGACTTTGAATGTCAGAATTAACGTTAAATTTGATTTTGGAAACCCACAAAATTAGTGAACCAGATGGGTTTTTAAGATATTACTGGGCAATTATTCTTAATTTACTTATCATCTAAGCTTAAATTCTGCAGCTGCTGTGGTTGAATTTGTTCTAATTTCTTTGGATCATTAATCATGGCCTCTGAATTTCTTGCTTTGTAACATAACCATTTTACTGTTATTCACTTGAAATGCAATTAGCAAAGGGTAATCCAAATTTGAAAATCAAATGAAAAATTAATGGCTGTGAATTAATGGCAGGTGCAGAATGATCCAAAATTAAAAAAAATGTCCAGGCTTGTTTTCTCAATTATAAACTATTTTAGCCTGAGATGATCTTCATAAACTGTTTATCTTTAATTTTACGCTTCCAAAGACAACAAACATCTAAAAAGTATATTTATCCTTGTTATTATCCGCTTTATGTGAGAAGCAATAACAGGTGGCATCTGCCCACCAAGAAACCAAAATTCTTGTACATTTTTTCCTCACAATGAAACTGCTCTATGGTATTTCAATTCACTTCATTAATTAACTTGATGGCAGAATACAAGTTATGAAAGTAGCAGAAGGACAATGTACACAGTGGCATTCAAAATTGCACGAAGATTATTTATCTGTCTCCTGACAATTCTGCCGCAAGAGTTAGTCATTTATCTTTTCTGTCCTGCAGTTAGCTGCAGTCCAATAGTGCATAAGAACAGATGACATTGCTGTGAGTCCCTTTTCCGAAGCTAATTATCTATTATTTTTTGGACCCCCTCTTGTGTACCTTTCCAATTTCCCTGTTGTATAGGGAATTGTTTTTCAATCATTTTTCATATAATTCCCTGTAAAATGAAACTTACTTTTGTCAAAGTTCTGTTCTTTCCATCATCCTCACTCATTGGGGTTAAAGCATTTTAAAACATTAAATGGTTTGAAAGCCATAACCTCATAAGTTATGACATTTTTGACCTGAGCTAAGCTTGCGTTTTTAAAAAACATAAATTACATACTTTCTTATCAAAATAATAAATAAAAAAATGTTATGCTGACTTTTCATTTAAAGCAAAAGTGAAGATCCCATGAGATTCTTAAAATTCATCAGGACTTATGTTGATGTCCAAGATAAATTCAAGGGATGAAATTTATCCAAAAAATACAGTCTGCTATTTCAAACACAAGGGGAGAGAAAGAAATTGCAATGAACATTGAACCAGAGAATATATAAAAACTGCGTGAAGAATCTTTAACAAACAGAAATTTGAAACCAATGGATGTTGTTTCAGCTCTGTTATGCAGCCCCTGTTCATCGCTATTACACCAACACCATAATGACAGCAGTGATAATTTAACTTAGTGCTTTATAAAGTAACACTGAAAATTACAGTATACATTTTTAAGTCGAACTGTGGCTCTGCTTCATGCACCCATTTTGTCTTTATTCACTGTTTATTCAATGTTTATTCCATTGCCCTGAATTAATGTTGAGGAACCTACGTTTTCCCCGAGCATTCCTGTCCATCCCTTATCATGTCATCCTCTCCTCTGGTATTAAAGCACTTTTGTTTTCGCCTTCCATATTTCCCATAACCAGGTTTGTGATTGAAAACTCCACATATCAGCTGTCTGTGAGCCCTGAACATATATGATTGTGACTAATGAATATATGCTTCTGAACATACGAATATATGAATACATTTTCTGTATGATATGTCTCATAGTCAGTATAACTGTAAATGATAATGCTCGTGACAACATCACTGCAGCATAGCAAGTGATCTGAGGGTAGAAGGATTGCATATTAAATCTTACCTCGGATCATTTGAAGCAAGATACTCTTCTGGGCGTATGCTCCTCCCATTTTGCTAATAGCCTACAATTAGCTCAAATGCTACTATGCCTAAGGCATGTAATGTTTGTATGTAATAATTGTAATAAACGTGTTGGATTTTTCAACACCATTATATCTAAACCCAATTTTTTATGTTGCAGGGTATAAAATGAGCTTTATTACAGCAGGTAAAAACCCAATGCTGGAGATAAATTCACACCCTGTTAGCAATGGTAGCCATCTGAAAAAAAAGACTCCAGTAACTTGGAGGTAGATATTTGGAAACCTAATTTAAGATCGAGCACACAACAGCAATGGATGATAGAAAATTCTTTAGCAACATCACATTGTATGAGTACAGGCAAATGTATCATTATATAGCCACCAGGAAAGTAGATAGCATTTTTTTTATTTGAATATAAGCTTTATTAAGATATCACATCCATGTTAGGCAAGGGATGTATGAGTATTGCGTACATATGATGGCAAGCATGTAGTTCGGTATACTGACGGGAGTGAATCACTATATTCAATGATATAGTCAATGACTTGTGAATGCATATGAGGCATGTCAATTGCATTGACCCCAGCAGCAGAGGAAGCCTTTACAATTATATGATGTTCAAGTCACTGCTTGAACAGAAGTGACAACGGAAAGTATTCTGTGTACTTGGAGAAGATTTTATCATTGTGATGGATTACTTAAAACCTTCAACTGTAAGACAACTTAGTAACATAATTGACTATCATTGATATAATTCCTAGATCAGATAATGTCTGACAACAGGCTGTGACACACTGACAAATCATTTTAAGTCATGTGTGTTAAGTAGCGAGTGAAGCAAATCACATTAATAGTCTACTATTCATGGTCAAGTGGCCTGGCAAAACATAATACAAACACTGTCAAATTATTGATCTTCCAGTGATTGAAAGCCAAAGCAAGGTTTTTGCGTTGACGAATTTTCAGACAATTAACTATCTTCAACATTCTCTGCTGTCTTGGGAATTTGAACAGGTTTATTTATTCATTTTTTGGGACGTGGGTGTCACTGGCTGACCAGCATTTATTGCCTGTCCCTAGTTGCCCTTGAGAAGGTGGTGGTGAGCTGCGGTCTTGAACTGCTGCAGTCCACATGCTGTGGGTTGACCCATAATATCATTAAGGAAGGAATTCCAGGATTCCCAGTGATAGTGAAGGAATGCTAATATATTTCCAAATCAGGACGTTGAGCGACTTGGAGGGGTATTGAAGGTGGCAGTGTTTCCATGTTTCTGCTGCTCTTGCCCTTCTCAATGCAAGTCATTGTGGGTTTGGAAGGTGCTGCCTGAGGATCTTTGGTGAATTTCCCTGTAGACATCTTGTAGACAGTACACACTGTTGTTAATGAGCATTCGAGGTGGAGGGAGTGGATGCTTGCCTGGAAGAGGCCGAGATGGATCATTCACTTGGCACCTTTGGGATACAGAAAACCCAAAATTAATGACACATTGAGAAAAGACATTTCCCCTATTTCCTTCTTAAATAGGAGACTTCCATAATGATTTTAATGAGGTTAGCAAGGTGGGCTCATAGAAAATGAGATCCCTGATTGGATCAGATTAACAGACCCAGTCAGGGAATCCTGGCTGAAAGATTACAAACCGGAGTGTCAGAGGCCCTATTGACACTGGGAGGTGGCTCTAAGGAAGTTGGATCAGTTCCAAGAGCTTTCCATGTGTAAGAAAGGTATTGTTGTGACGGAACACCAACCTCTGTCAAGTCATTTCAACTTCTTTTCCTTTTCTTTCATTCATTCATGAGATGTGAGTCTTACTGTCTAGGCCAGGATGTATTCTCTACCTCTAGTTGCCCTTGAGAAGCTGATGGTGTGTTTCCTTCTTGAACTTCTGCATTCTGTTCAATTTAGGAAAGCCTACAATGTAGGCAAGACTTTGACTCAGCGTCACTGAAGGAACGACAATACATCTTTGAAAGGTATGGGATTCTTGAGGGGCTTGACTGTGTAAAAAATGGGAGGATGTTTCTCCTCATAGGAGAGTCTAGACTGGAAGGCATAGTCGGAGAATATTGAGATTCCAACTTAAGACTGAGATGTGGAGGGTCTTTGCAACTCCTTGCCACAGAGAGCTGGAGGTGCCTGGCCAGAGTCCTTGTGTAGATTTAAGACAGAGATAGATTCTTGATGAGTCAAGTAATTAAGGGCTATGGGGGTTATGCAAAAAGGCCAGGAAAGTGGGCATGAGGAATGCTGGATCAGCCATGTTTCTATTGAATAGGGGCCGAATAGCCCATCACTCTTCCTTTTTTATGGTGTTATCATTATATTTCCAGATCAACTTGGCAGAGAAGCTGGAAGTGAACGGCTCATGATGATCTTATGCATTTACTGCACTTGGCTTTCTAGATTGTTGTGTTTGTGGGTTTGGGCGGTGCTATCTAAGGAGCCTTGGTGAATGCCCAATGTGCGTCTGGTAGCTGTTACACACTGACCATCAGTGATAGAGAGAGTGGATGTTTGTATATGTGATGCCAGTCAAACGGACTGCCTTGCTCTGGTTGGTTTGAAACTTCTTGAGTGTGGTTGGAGTTGCATTTATCCAGAGAAGTGGGAAGTATTCCAACACACTTCTGCCTTCGCACTTGCAAATGGTAGACATGTTTTGGGGGTTCAGGAGGTGAGCTATTTTCTGCAGGATTCCTGGTCTTTGTTGACAAAGTATTCTGTCTTGTTGAAGAAGGGCATTGCTTGGCTCTTGCAAAGTGCAAATGGTAGTTTACATTAATCATCGCAAACTGGGAATTTATCTAGGTCCTGTTACACATGAGCACTGAATTCTTCAATAATGGAGCAGTCATGGCTGTTGTTGAATATTGTGCAATTATTAGCCAGCACTAAACCTTAGAAAATAGGTGCAGGAGTAGGCCATCCAGCCTGTGCAGCCTGCACCCCCATTCATTATGATCACGGCTGATCATCAAACTGAATAACCTAGAAGAAATGTCTCGCCCCAAAATGTCAGCCTTTATGCTCCTCTGA
The DNA here is from genome assembly GCF_030684315.1 of Stegostoma tigrinum. Taxonomy (NCBI): domain Eukaryota; kingdom Metazoa; phylum Chordata; class Chondrichthyes; order Orectolobiformes; family Stegostomatidae; genus Stegostoma; species Stegostoma tigrinum. The sequence continues at coordinate 105,199,444 of NC_081358.1, read as the reverse complement.
GGCTGCTTGGCCTGCTGTGTTCATCCAGCTCTACACCTTGTTGTCTCAGATTCTTCAGCATCTGCAGTTCCTACTATCTCTGTTTTCCCATCATATTTTTTGCTCCCTCTAGCCCCAAGTGCTATATCCAACTCCTTCTTGAAATTATAAAATATTTTGGCTTTGACTGCTTTCTGTGTGAGCAAATTCCAAAGGCTGACCACTGTCTGGGTGAAGAAATTGCTCCTCGTTTCGTCACAAAAAATAGTTTACTCTGCTCCTCAGATTATCACCCCTGATTCTAGAAATCTCTACATTTGGGAACACCTTCCTGCATTTATCTATCTACATAATCCCCATTTTTGACCTTATGATGAAAGGAAGGTCATTGATGAAGTTATTTGGCCTTGAAAACTCCCCTGAGGAAACCCTGAACTGAGATGACTGACCTCTAACAACCATAACTATTTTTTTTTGTTAATAAAATGTGAGGCTGGATGAACACAGCAGGCCCAGCAGCATCTCAGGAGCACAAAAGCTGATGTTTCGGGCCTACACCCTTCATCCCGAGATGATTTGAGATGCTGATGGGCCTGCTGTGTTCATCGAGCCTCACATTTTATTATCTTGGATTCTCCAGCATCTGCAGTTCCCATTATCACTATTTTTTTTGTGTGTTAGACATGACTCCAACTGCTGAAAACCTCACATTGCTAGTCAATGTTCTTTTGATTTAAAGAATAGTCATTCTTACGGTATGTGTGGACTTTAGCTCGTTTGTTTACATTTGGTTTATAGCTGCAGTAAGGTCAGGAGCCAAATAGTCTCTGTGAAAACCAAATGGAATATGAGTGAGCAGGTTATTCCTTTGCAAGTGCTGCTTAATAGCATTGTCAATGACTCCTTACATCAATTTTTCTAAGGATCAAGATTTGACAGATTGAATGGTTGGATATTTCCTGCCTTAACTGCTTTCAGTTAACTTGGACAAGTTTTTACTTTGCCAGATAGATGCCAGGAACAACAGTAATTACTCTGGAACATCTTGGTTAAGAATGTGGTTTGTTCTGTATCAATATTCTTGACAAGATGTTGTCAGGGCAATAGACTTTGCAGTATCTGGTATCTTCAGCTGTTTCTTGATATCACGTCGGTTGAATCAAACTTTCTGGAAAATTGCTTCTGCGACGTTGGATACCTCAGATGGAAGTCGAGATGAATCATCCTCTCTGCATTTCTGGCTGCAGATGGCGTCAAATACACTGACCTTGACTTTTGCATACTTGCTGTGCTCTCCCATCATTGAAGGCAAGAATATTAGTGAATGCCCCATTTACAATTACAGTAGTTGTTTAATGGTCCACTGTTCATAACTGATGTCGCAGGACAGCCCAAACAAAGAGAAAAACTAAAGGTCAGAACTATTTACATCACTGGGAAATGATACATTTATTGTCATTTTTTGGCAGAAAGAATCACTGTATTCTTTGACTTTCAGAGCAAATACTTCTTAAGCTGTGGTTACAAATAAGAAATAATCATAAAATTCTTCATTGAAGAATCCTTCATCTACCACCGTCAATGATCTGCCACTTCACCATCAAAGCACAGTGGCAGCAATGTGTACATCTGTATAAGACTATAAGACCATAAAAGATAGAAACTGGAATAGGCCATCGGGCCCCTGAAGTCTGCTCCACTGTTTCATTGGATCATGGCTGATCCAGCATTCCTGCCATCCACTTTCCTGTCCTTTGCCCTTAACCTGTGATTCCCTTACAGATCAGGAATCTATCTATCTCAGCCTTAAATATGCACAAGGACTGTGCCCACAGCACTCCCTGGCAAGAATTGCCAAAGACCAAAAACATCTGAGAGAAGGAATTTCTCATTTCTCCATCTTAAATGGACATCCCTTTATTCTGAAACAAAACTGATCTTAGACTCCCATGATTCACCATTTATGCTGACAATTTCTTTGTAATCCTATATGTCTTAAAGAGATCACTTATCATTCTTCTAAACTCCAGTGAGTAGAATCTCAATTTGTGTAGCCTTTGCTCATAAAGACAGTCCTTCCATAATAAGGGCCATTCCAGTGAACCTTCTCTGAAGTGCCTCCAATGAAATATCTTTCCTCACATAAGGAGATCAAAACTGCTCACAGTACTCCAGATGTGGTCTCACCAACACCTTGTACAGTTGTGTTCAGATTCTTATATTCCAACCTCCTTGAAATAAGGACCAATATCCCATTAGTGTTCACAATAACCTGCAGCACCTGTGGGCTAGTTTACTGTGTTTCATGTATGAGTAACCCCAGCCTCTTTGTATTGCAGCTTTCTGCAGTCTTTCACCATTTAAATAATGTTTTCTTCTCCCTTCCAAAAGTGCTAACATTGTAATTTCACACATTATATTGCATTTGACAACTTTCTGCCTGCCTCATTAACTTAGCAGTATCTCTTTTTAAACTGTTTTAATTTTATTTTAATGTTGTCTGCAAATGTAGCTACATTCACATACTTCCTCCAAATCATGAATATATATTGTAAATTGTTGCAGTCTAAGCATTGATCCCTGTGGAATCACGCAGGTCACGGATCACTAACCTGAAATAGAACCCCTATCACAACTCAATGTTTCTTGCCCTTGAGCTAATTCTCTACTCAAGCCAAAATACTATATCCAATTCCTCAGCAGCTCACTAACATTCTTTGAATAGCAATTTCCAAATTCTAACCTTTAGGAATTAATGGAAGTCAATGTAAGCCAATGAGTGCAGGTATGATAAAATAATGGGATTGCTGTGAGTTAAGGAGTGGGGACCAAATTTTGGGATGGCCTCAAGGTCAAGACGCCTGATGAGCGAGGCAGAACAGCATTGGAATAGTTGATACACGAATGAACGAGAGTTTCAGCAAAAGATAAACTGAGACCATAACAAAGTTGGGCGCTGTTCCAGAGGGAGAAATAGGCAGTTTTACTGACGGCATGAAATTTAAGATTGGAACAACATCTCTGAATGAAATATGATATCCAGTTTGCCAACAGCCTAGCTTAATTTCCGTCTATTCCCAAGGAGAGGGTTGGAGTCAATGGCTAGAGAATGGAGCTTGGAGCAGGAATTTTAAGCAATAATTTTTATCTTAGATGAAATTTCTTTTTTTTTCAATAATGGATATTGGACAAGCAGTCTGATAGTTAAGCAGTAATGGAAGACTGAGGAAGGGACTCAGCCAGCTCAAGGAGTGGTGGACAAGCACTTCTTGGTGTGGGATTTTGAATGGCCCTACTCCAGTGTGTTTTGTGCTCATGCTATTCTTTGGTCCTCCCCCCCCCATTGATGTTCCTCACATCATGAACTGACTACCTTTCCTTACCCATGGTTGAACTGTAGCTTGAGATTTCATGGGGTTCAACTAAGAACAACAAAGACTATTCCCTTCACAAGCTACCGTGTACCACTCTAGCCCCAAATTTGCTGGGATTGTGCGTATCAAAGGACAGTGATGGAGGCACCCTGGATATTGGCTGCTGAGTCGGACAAAGTCAAGATATTGATTCATTTCCCTGTGGGGCAGCATTCCTAACTTCAATGCCAGTGAGTAGAGAAGAGAATACTACATGCTGGGTTCACTGCCTTTGATACACATTAGACCAGCCATGATTTAATGCCCAGCTTAATGCCCACCAATCACCAGATTGGTGATTATGATAAACCATTGTCACTTTTATTGATGTCAGCTATTTATTTCCTGATTGTTTTTAAACTGTACTCAAATTCCCATTGTGGGGCATAAACTCTAGTTAATTTAGTCCAGGTTTTTGGTTTCTTAGTTCCGCGACATAATTGTTTCTCTGCAATACAGTTGATGTAAATAGGCACTCCCTGAGGTCAGATTAGATGTTATGAGCAGCCTGAAGTCAATTAAACTGAGACTCAATTTCTCTCTAAATTGACATCTACTTAGAAGTCATGTCTAATGTGTGCCAGACATACTCTAGACAGAAAACATCATCACATGTTTGTAAATATATTAACACATTCATATTTAATTTACTCCAAGCATTGATTTCGAAGTATTTCACTCTCTCTAATTCCTGTGTTGTTATCAGTATAGCAGAAGTAGACATTTCATACAAATGCATTATCACATCTACATCCAATATCAACTTCATTCCCTTTTACCAACAAAAAATAGGTTATTCCATTTTATTAATGTCTTCAAGATAAAAGAGTTCAAGCTCAGTGAGAAATTAATGATTGAGGCTTTACTAAGTCATCCATGGTGCCAGAACGTGATAACCCATATTCATTTGTACAGGCAAGTGGCAGAAACAACATTAAAATAAAAGAGAGAACTGCGGATGCTGTAGATCTGAAACAAATAAAAGCAGAAATTGCCAGAGAAAATCAATGGGCCTGGCAGCATCCTCGGAGAAACAGCAGAGTTAACATTTCGAGTACAGTGACTCATCAGGGACTATATTGTTGGAGAGAGTAAACCAGAATTCAGCTAATTTCTCACAAGATGCCTTAACTTAGTCCCAGGTGGAACATTAATAAAGTTTGGCATCTTTGTGGTAGGTGGATGTAATTGCTACTTTATATGTATAAAAGTAAGCTTGAAATACCAGTTTGAGGGATGGATAAATGACAGCTTCTGGAAGTATTCTCCACACCAGCATGATTCTGGTTTGGGGTTGGGGAAGCTGGGGAAATTGGAGAAAGTCTTTCAAGTGTCAAAAGCTACCCAAGAGGAAACTTCAATACAGATCCATATCCACATCACTTACTACCACCAGCAAAATCTCACTTTAAATTTATAGTCATTCAAAATAATCTGAAATAAATGGCTCTGAATGACATCTTAAAGTATCACCTGCTGCACCGGACTTCTGATATGAGCACGTCAATCAGCAAGTTCACATCAAAGTGCCAGAGATGCTTGAGCCAATCCTTCTGTTCTTCAGCACAGGATAACTCAGTGTGTGACTCAAATTGCGAAAGTGGACTTACCCATTCAGCAGAGTCATAGAGTCATACAGCATGGAAAGAGACCCATTGGTCCAACTTGCCCAAGTCAACCAGACATCCCAATCTGACCTGGTCCCATTTGCCAGCATTTGGCCCATATCCCTCTAAACCCTTCCCATCTATGTACCTGTTCAGATGTCTTTTAAATGTTGTAAATGTACTTGCCTCCATGACTTCCTCTGGTAGCTCATTCCATACAAGCACCACCCTCCATATGAAAAAGTTACCCCTCAGGTCCTTTTCAAATCTTTCCCCTCTCACCTTAAACATATGACCTCTAGTTTTGGACTTCCCTACCCGAGGAAAATAACTTTGGTTATTCAGCCAAATCCACCCTCATGATTTGATAAACCCCAATGAGGTCACCTGGCAACCTCTGACACTCCAGGGACAAAGCCCTAGCCTATTCAGCCTCTCCCTACAGCTCAAAACCCCCAGTCCCGGCTACATTCTCATAAATCTTTTCTGCATCCTCTCACATTTAACAACATCCTTCCTACAGAAGGTCTGTTAATTAATTCTATTACTCATATACTCTGAAAATTTAAATCATATTTTAAGTATCCTGACTTGAACTAAATGTTCTTTGCAGGCTGTGCAAAGGTAAAAGGGCATATGTTTCCTCATAGTCCTACCCAAAGACACTCACTGCCAAATGGTCTTTATGCATGAGGCTTGTTAACATGTGGAACAAAGTACCAGCTACAGCAATGTGTGCTGACTCATTCAAAGTGATCTTATAATAAGTAGCTACATGCCTGAGGCATGAGCAAGGTGATTGCAGTCTGTGCCACAAAAAGTAAGTGGCTGAGGAACAACATGATTAGCCATATAGTTATGAATTTCTAAACTTATCTCTGCAATTATTATTAGGCAATTACTAGGTTACAAATTCATTAAATTGGAAAATAGCTCAAAACATGCTGGATTTTGTGGCACTTTTTAACTTCATTCATGTGATGTTGGTATCATTGTCTGAGTTAGCACTTATTGCCCATTCAAAGTTGCCCTGGAGAAGGTGGTGGTGAGCTGATTCCTTGAACTACTGTGATTCATTTTGGAAAGGTAGACCTGCAATGTTTTGGGGACAGAGTTCCAGGACTTTTATCCAGTGACACAGAAAGAACAATATATATTTCCAAGGTTGGATGGTGAGTGCATTGAAGGGAGATTGGCAGATAGTGGTACTCACGTGCACTTGTCATTGTAAACAGTATTGGATTTAAAGGCTGCTGACTCAGAAGCCATAGCGAATTTCTGCAGTGCATCTTATAGATGGTATTCACTGCTGTTACTTAGCTTTTGTGGTGGAGGGAGTCAATGTTGGTGGATGTGATGCCAATCAACTAGACTGTTTTATCCTGGAAGGGAGGTTTCTTGTAGTTAACACAGAAACATAGAATTTTACGGTCCAGAGGGAGACTATTTGACCCATCATGACTCTACTGGCTCTCCAAAAGAACTGGGAAAGGCTGTGAATCAATGTATTTGGCTTTAATGGAAAAATATGTTTGATTATCATTGATTACTTTTCTGGATAGACTGAATTTAAGCAATTGTATATTACAACTACAAAAACGTCATTAGAATAACAACATTTTCTTTTGAACTCACAGAATTCCAAATAAATTTGTTTCTGGCAACAGCCTAAAATTTGCAAATAAATACTTCAAATACTTTGCAGAAAATAGTGGCTTCCAACATCTCACAAAGTTTCCAAGATATCCTCAGTCAAACAGAGCTGAACATTAAGTTAGAATTGTGAAGTCATTTGTGAAAAAGGTGAAGATTTTTATTTAATCATTAAACTAAAGTTCCACTCTATTACAATTTGAACTAGCACCCTCTTAATTTTTGATGAAAAGAAAACTCAAAACCTAATTTCCTAATCTACCTAAAACACCTCCAGGGTTAGAAACAAAATACTATCAGAGGTCAGGGCAAGAGAAGTTATGCAGAATTTATACAGGAATCAGCTGGCTCAGAATCATAACGAAAACTAATGTAGAAAGAACTTTCCAAACTTGTGGGAAGTTCATAAAGTATGAATATGTGAACAAAACGGAGAAGCTATGATCATCCAATATTGAAAAAAATCAACAAAGGTCTTACATAATACATACAGTTGAAGGTATTATCAGACCAAACAGAACCAAAACATGTATTCCAATATGTCAGAGACATCTACACTGGGATGAACTAAATGTTGAACCTGATATGCAAGAGAAACAGGAAACCTCAGGGCTTTAGGAAGATCATCCAAACCAAGAATCCATTTCTACAAGACAGACTACAATTGCTTTGAGTCAGAAAGCAATGCATTCTGGGGAAAATCATTAATCCGCTAACCTGACTGAATCTGTGGGAAACATTAGGGAAGATGGGTTGTATGTAAGAAAAATTTTTTTAATTATGTAATAAACAGATAACAATTGGGAAAATGACTTAGGATAAGATGATGTATCTGGATCTAAAAGGGTTAGTGTCAAGCATATCAGTTTCAAAGAAGGGTCACCGGGCCTGAAATGTTGACTCGGCTTTCTCTCTAATGATGTTGCCAGATTTGTTGAGTTTCTCCAGCAACTTCTGTTTTTATTTAATACCTGGAATATTATGTAAGATGCACTGAAGATATTCACAAGGCTCCTTAAACAGAATCTCATGACCATCACTATCTATCACTAAAAAGGGAGGCGATTGTCTCGTGGTATTATCGATGGACTATTAAGCTAGAGACCCAGATAATGTTCTGGGGACCTGGGCTCAAATCCGGCCATGGCAGTTGGTGGAATTTTAATTCAATAAATATCTAGGATTAAGAATCTAATGAATCCTTCGGCAATTGTCAGGAAAACCCATCTGGTTCACTAATGTCCTTCAGGGAAGGAAACTGCCATCCTTACCTGGTTTGGACTACATGTGTCTCTGGACCCAAAGAAATGTGGTTGACTTCTAACAGCCCTCTGAGCAATTAGGAATTGGTAATAAATGCTACCTAGCTAGTGATGCCCTCATCCTGAGAATGATTAAAGGAAAACAAAATCTAGCAGGACAAAAGCAGCAAACACATGAGACCACTATCACCTGCAAGTTGCTTTCCAAGCTTCTCACCATCCAGATTTGGAAACATTGCCTTTCCTTCACTGCTATTGGCTCTATGTCCTGAAACTACCATCCTAATGACATTGTGGGTGTACCTAAACACAATGAACTGCATTGCTCCAAGAAGAGAAGTCAACCACAATTTCTTAGGGACAGTGATAATGGGAACTGCAGATGCTGGAGAATCCAAGATAATAAAATGTGAGGCTAGATGAACACAGCAGGCCCAGCAGCATCTCAGGAGCACAACAGCTGACGTTTCGGGCCTAGACCCTTCATCAGAGAGGGGGATGGGGTGAGGGTTCTGGAATAAATAGGGAGAGAGGGGAAGGCAGACCGAAGATGGAGAGAAAAGAAGATAGGTGGAGAGGAGAGTATAGGTGGGGAGGTAGGGAGGGGATAGGTCAGTCCAGGGAAGATGGACAGGTCAAGGAGGTGGGATGAGGTTAGTAGGTAGGAGATGGAAGAGAGGAGAGGAAGAACAGGTTAGGGAGGCAGAGACAGGTTGGACTGGTTTTGGGATGCAGTGGGTGGAGGGGAAGAGCTGGGCTGGTTCCTCACCCTCAACAACTTCTCTTTTGATTCCTCCCACTTCCTACAGACTAAGGGGGTGGCCATGAGCACCCGCATGGGCCCCAGCTATGCCTGCCTCTTTGTAGGTTACGTGGAACAGTCCCTCTTCCGCTCCTACACAGGCCCCAAACCCCAACTCTTCCTCCGTTACCTTGATGACTGTATCGGCGCCGCCTCTTGCTCCCCAGAGGAGCTAGAACAGTTCATCCACTTCACCAACACTTTCCACCCCAACCTTCCGTTCACCTGGGCCATCTCCAGCACATCCCTCACCTTCCTGGACCTCTCAGTCTCCATCTCAGGCAACCAGCTTGTAACTGATGTCCATTTCAAGCCGACCGACTCCCACAGCTACCTAGAATACACCCCCTCCCACTCACCCTCCTGCAAAAATTCCATCCCCTATTCCCAATTCCTCCGCCTCCGCCGCATCTGCTCCCACGATGAGGCATTCCACTCCCGCACATCCCAGATGTCCAAGTTCTTCAAGGACCGCAACTTTCCCCCCACAGTGGTTGAGGACACCCTTGAACGCGTCTCCCGCATTTCCCGCAACACATCCCTCACACCCCACCCCCGTCACAACTGCCCAAAGAGGATCCCCCTCGTTCTCACACACTACCCCACCAACCTCAGGATACAACGCATCATCCTCCGACACTTCCGCCATCTACAATCCGACCCCACCATCCAAGACATGTTTCCATCCCCACCCCTGTCTGCTTTCCGGAGAGACCACTCTCTCCGTGACTCCCCTGTTCGCTCCACACTGCCCTCCAACCCCACCACACCCGGCACCTTCCTCTGCAACCGCAGGAAATGCTACACTTGCCCCCACACCTCCTCCCTCACCCCTATCCCAGGCCCCAAGATGACATTCCACATCAAGCAGAGGTTCACCTGCACATCTGCCAATGTGGTATACTGCATCCACTGTACCCGGTGTGTCTTCCTCGACATTGGGGAAACCAAGCGGAGGCTTGGGGACCGCTTTGCAGAACACCTCCGCTCGGTTTGCAATAAACAACTGCACATCCCAGTCGCAAACCATTTCCACTCCCCCTCCCATTCTATTGATGACATGTCCATCATGGGCCTCCTGCAGTGCCACAATGATGCCACCCGAAGGTTGCAGGAACAGCAACTCATATTCCGCTTGGGAACCCTGCAGCCCAATGGTATCAATGTGGACTTCACCAGCTTCAAAATCTCCCATTCCCCCACCGCATCCCAAAACCAGCCCAGTTCGTCCCCTCCCCCCACTGCACCACACAACCAGCCCAGCTCTTCCCCTCCACCCACTGCATCCCAAAACCAGTCCAACCTGTCTCTGCCTCCCTAACCTGTTCTTCCTCTCACCCATCCCTTCCTCCCACCTCAAGCCACACCCCCATCTACCTACTAACCTCATCCCACCACCTTGACCTGTCCGTCTTCCCTGGACTGACCTATCCCATCCCTACCTCCCCACCTATACTCTCTCCACCTATCTTCTTTACTCTCCATCTTCGGTCCGCCTCCCCCTCTCTCCCTATTTATTCCAGAACCCTCACCCCATCCCCCTCTCTGATGAAGGGTTTAGGCCCGAAACGTCAGCTTTAGTGCTCCTGAGATGCTGCTGGGCCTGCTGTGTTCATCCAGCCTCACATTTTATTTCTTAGGGACAGCTGGAATTGGCAATAAGTACAGTGCCGTCTAGAAATGTCTACATCCCGTTAATCCATTAAAATGTTGCAATAATGATATGACACAGTCACAAAGACAGAAGATACAGAAAGACAGAGAGAGCAACAGACAAAGGAGTAACATTGAATTTTCTTTTTGTAACCTGTTTGTAGTGGAGCAATGCAATAAACATCTGACTGTGCTGGATTCTTGGGAGCACTACCAGATTAAAGAGGTAGATGACAACTGACGACAGACCACTATAGGCAGGCAGCAATGCTTACAAGAGTAATGGTGTTGAACATCAAGAAGGGATGGTTAGATTTTCAATTGTTAGTACTCATTGCCTGGCACTTGTGTGCTGTGAATGCTATTTGACATATTTCAGAAAGACTGGAGGCTGTTCAGGTCTTGGTGCAAAAAAAAACTGCTTCATTATCTGAGGAATTACAAATACTGCTGAGCATTATACAATCATCAGTGAACATCCACATTTCTGACAATTAAATGACTAGATGAGGCTGAGATGACTAGACCCCAGCAACCTTCTTCCTTTGTTGTAGGTGTGAGCCCGGCTAGTGGAGCATTTTTCTTCTCATTCCCACTGATTTCAATTGTGCTAGGGTTCCTTAATATCACATTTGCTCAAATGGGGCCTTGATGTCATCTCATCTCAAGATCTTTTTAGAATTTATAGAACATGAGGTAAACCATAAAAGCTGTGATTATGTCGTGCTGCACCAAGTCTTAAAAGGCGGTAGATTGACTGCAGAATGAAAAACAGGAGGAGTCAAGAAGCCCCACAGTTTTGAGACATTGATAAGAATGAGTCAGAGTAGAAAATGTTACAATGAGTTCTGATTTCAACACTTGTGCTTTTAATAATCCAACAGAGCTTTGCTCAAAAGCGAGGAAATGATCCAGAAGATTGAAAGCATGGCAACTTATTCAAAATTAATTTTTAAACATCAATCCGATAAATAGCAATGAACATTTTCAGACACTGCAACAAACCAAGCATTTCATTATTAGACTATACATCAATTGAATGGTTTATGCTGATTTGCTTTAAACTTTATTTCCATGTAGACAGTTTACAGTTCACTGATACACCAGGATTTAATTTATCAGTTGGTATCTTAATGATTATAACTACCCAAATATCTCTGCAAATGTAATGTTAATGCAGAGTTCAGATATTTACTGAAAAAAATTTAAAAAGCAAACATAAAATCCCCTGAAGAGTTTTAACAGAGCTGAAGGTTGAGCATAATTTTAGAACAAAAATTAAGTCGGCTCTGCAGGTCCCCAACATCATATATGCCAGTCTTCAACCAACTTGATTCACTCCAGTTACATCAAGAAACAGTTGAATGCATTCATTTCTGCAAAGGATGGATGCCCTGACAAATTCCAGCTATAAAGCTGCAACATTGGTGTCTCTGTGACAATGTGAAAAATTGCCCAGGCATGCCCTGTGCACAATGATGTTGATGATTCCATAGTATTCGACAACTTTTAAATACCGAAGTAGCCCATGTGCAAATGCAAGAATCCCTGGGTTGTATCCTGATTTAGACTGACAAGTTGCAAATAATATTTGTTCCACAACAGTGCTAGGCAATGACACCTTCCAACAAGAGAAAATCTAACCCCTTTCATTCCTTGACATTCAATGGCTTTACCATCACGATGGCCCTGATTAACAACATGTTGGAGGTTGCAATTGACTGGAAACCCAACAGCACCCCTTTACTGTATTTAAGAACCAGAGAGAATCTCTTCTCGATCACATTAACAGGAAAGTCAACAGGTCTGGCAGTATCTGTGGAGAAAAAGCAAAGTTAATGTTTCGGATCCAATGACATAACATGTAGCAAAACGTTTGCTTGACTGCTGCTTTCAATTCCTGATCTTGAGGGTCTTATGTCGTCTTCCTTGAATATTTAAATGTCTAAGCTTTGACTTTCTCAGTTTTGAACAGATTCTAAGAAATCACTTGTGATTTTGAACTTTCAAACTCAACCCTTACACTGAGGTAACCTGTTTATAAATTTTCTTAACTAACTCCTGCACCAAGGACACTGTATTTGTGCACATAACTTCAATTAAGATTTCTGCAAACTGAAATCAAATTGTGTCTAAGCTATAGATGCTGAGCTAAGCAGAAAGGAAATCAGTTGCAAAAGCAGACATAGCAGGTAAGAGCCTTACAAGTTTTTTTCTATCCACTTGTAAAACTCTCCCAATGTAAACAAATCCCATTAACATTCTAGGAAATTTCTCTTTTATACCAGTTTAAAACCCACAAGCCACTAGTTTAAAATCCAAACACTAAAATAACTGAACTTAAATTGCCTGTAAGAATAAATCACATACCTCATATCGAATGAGAGCACAAAACAGACAGTCAAAACCATGTGAGTTGAAGATGGGACACTGCCAAGACCTTCCAAAACATCAGTTGAGGGTTAAACCCTACAATGTTCTCTAATTCAAAATGACTGAGTTGAATAAATAAATTAAGAATTGCTAGCGTATTGCGTCAGGAATGAAGGTGGAAGTTATGCAAGTAAAAGAATGGGTGACAGGACAAAGCGTGTGCTTGTGTCATTCAATCTGTTGATCATGAGAATGGAAAGCATGGCGTACTGTTGTGAAACACAATTGTTGTTTCACTATCAAGAATTCTGTGGTAATGAAATGGTTAACTGACACAGCAGACACCAACAAAAACCCTTCTTTAAATCATGCTTCTAAGATAGTAAGTCACCCAAGGTCCATGACAAATAGTATTAAACAACATCCTCATAATGAGATACTGGGGTAGACGTTCATGGACAAAGGGATGTGTTTTATAGAGAGCCTTTGTTAGGAAAAAAAGAAACATAGTTTGAGTGAGGGACTTATAGAACTTAACAATGATATTTGAAGACACAGCCCTCAGTGGTGTAGTGAGGAAAATTAGTGAAGCTCAAAATGTCAGAATTGTAGTATCGGAGATACTTTGAAATGCTATAGTTCTGGAGAGATTAAAGAGACAAAGAGAGAGGAAGGTCAAGGAGGGAGATTTGACCAATGATGGGAATCAATGCATAACTTAAAGGTGAGGAAAAACAGGTCAGCAGTAAGAGTATGATGAATGAATTGTGCTTCCTATGAATTAGCACGCAGGCAGCAAAGATTTGGATTTGTTTGTGGTTGGTAGAATTTTAGAGGACATTCAGAATTAGAAACAAAGAAACAGGAATAAGTCTGGCAAGCCTGCCTTGCCATTCAAAATGATCATGGCTGATTAAACACCTCAATTTCCTTTACCCATCCATCTCTATATCCGTGTACACCACTGGTAATCAGAAATCTATCATTCTCTACCTGAAACATAATCAAGGACCAAACTTCTGGAGCCCATTAAGATAGAGAGTTCCAAAGGTTCACAACTCTCTGAGTAAAAATTCACTCCTTATTTCAGAACATAAGTGATATACCCCTTGTTTTTAAAATGGTGCCTCTCTCCCAGTCCAAGATTCCCTAACTAGGGATATATATGACCTGCTACTATCCTGTCTATCTCTTTAAGAATTTTATAAGTTTCAATAAGATCATTTCTCATTCTTTGAAAATTTAGAAAATATAGGCTTCGTTTGCCTAACCACTTCAACATAAGATACTCCTTCCATCCTCGGAACAAGTCTGGTGAATCTTTGTTGCACTCTGTCAGTGACAATAGTATCATTCTTGCAATAAAGAGCCAGCACTCCACAATGTCTGGATGCCATTGATATTCTTTATAATTTGTTCTGCCGGCAGGTTAGTTTATCAACAAAGACACCTTGGTTCCTTTCGCTACCGACCTCTTAACAATTAGGAAACATTCTATACTTTCAATTCTTCTACATATGCTTTCCTGTTATTTCTCATTTTGGTAAACTCAATAATCTGTCCCTTTCCTGAAAATGTTGGCTCCTAGTGTTTGAACCAGCTGCCAGATGCACCAAATTCTCAGTACACAATCAGTTGACCTCAAAATCTGCCCATTTTCATCACTGCCCATGCAGAGTACATCACTTATGATATTGTTAAAATGACCTCAAAAAAACTATGTTCACTCAAACACGTAGACATCACATTGTTTTTGTCTATTTTACAAGATAATGAAATAAACACTGATAAATGAAAACTGGCTGCCTGTCTATTTCATACTGTTTCTTATACTGAGAGACTATAGAATGCGACTTTCAGGCTATAAATCTTAAGGGTCCCTAAAGAAGATTCTATTTCACATTTTTATTACTCTGCAGTTGGAGCAAAAGTACATGCTATGGAAACCTTGGTGAACAATGCAGCTTTTAGGATCTTTTTCTGCCTTGTAAAAACACTGGCAGCATTGAACCCTAAGGAGATATGACTTTGAAAGATAATTATTGTAGGTTCCGAATGAAATTGATAGGGTTATTTAACAAGAGGTTAGAGTGAAACAAAACATATTTTTGAATTAACTGCCTGAGTCTGAGTCTGCCTGTTATCTTCCTGTGTGTGCTCCCCCAATGCCCCCTCCATAATGCTTGTTGGGCCTCAGCTGGCTAATTCAGTATACAACAGGAGTACACAGTCAACTGTGGTCAAGCGATCACTGGCCCAAATTTGGGCATTCTAAATTGTCTCACAGCCAGAGAAATTGGGCCTGACAGAAAATTGGTCCAAGTAAATTAAACAGCAGCCAGCAGCTATTGACTGCACAGAACAATGCAAACCAAGGTCAACGAGGTCACAAAACATCAAGGGGAACCAGTTACAACCAGCTCGCGGGTTATGCTTTGGAGAAGTAATGATCAGACTTGACCTCCGGCCAATGCCTGAGGATGGGCACGTGACATGTCCTTGGCATAGCAGCAGTGAAGATTGTTACGGTAACCCCACTGGATGCTTTGAACCCTGCTCATGACCCCCCTGGCCAAAGGCCAGAGAATATTCAGGAAGGCCTGGGGTGAGGAGAATGAAAATGCACACACACCTGGGAGACAAGCCCTTGGTGAAGATTTGCAACAAGATTTGTTGGGGGGGTGTGCGGGGGGACCGTATGGCAGCACATGAGGACCCGTGAGAATGTCTCCTCTGGCCTGCAAGACCCACCTTCATGGTGCAGAGCCTGCCCTACATTGGAGAGGACAGAGATTCCAATGGCCCAGCTCAAACATACGGATCATTGCAGGTAATATCCTTTCTCACATGGATGGAGCTACATAGGGAGTGGATATTGTGGGAACTTGGGAAATACTTACATGGTGTTATTAAATAATGGAAGTTTTGTAAATAAAATTGAATTGAATCTCAAACAGAATTCTGTCTCTATTTGAAAAAAACAGAGTTAACATTTCAGGTCCAGTGACCTTCCTCAGAACTTTGTCACCAAGACGATTGCCTTGTAAAAGTCTATTTAATATGTAAACAGGTCAAAATGTCCAAACCAAGGGCAATATCATTTCTTGATAAAGTGTGTTATATGGTTTCAGTTGTATGAGAGGTAGCAGCAGATACAATGGGCCAAATTTTCCAAAGAGTGGCAATCATAGTCAGATTGCCACTCTGCTATTTTTCTCTCTCTTTGACCAGGAACTCAACGGTTCTGGTTTAATTTATCATAGTCACATGTGCCTAACAAAAGTGAAAAAAATTGTTCTGTGAGCAGCACAGGCAGATTGCAGCAAACGAGGACATACAAATCACAGATAACAAGGTGTAGAGCTGGATGAACACAGTTGGGTAAGCAACATCAAAGGAGCAGGAAAGCTGACATTTCAGGTCTAGATCCTTCTTCAGAAATTTCAGAAGAAGGGTCTAGACCCGAAACATTAGCTTTCCTGCTCCTCTGACGCTCCTTGGCCTGCTGCGTTCATCCAGCTCTACACCTTGTTATCTCAAATTCTCCAGCATCTGCAGTTCCTACTGTCTCTCATACATATCATAGCATGCTTTGGCAGAGTGAGAAATAGAAGGTTACGGCTGCACGGTAAGGTGTGGCCTGAAGTCCTGCCAAATGCAAACGGTAATTAATCTGCCTCCCAATGCAATGCAGGATCAGTTGGAGATGAATCCAAAACCTACTTTTTACAACAGTAGCTCTTATGTTATAGAGTTTAGAGGTATGAAAGGCACTTTCACAAATTATACAGGGAAAATTAAATGTGAAGAATAAATGGGTAAGGATTATTGGGTAAGGTGGCAGATAGGTGAGGGTATAGTGTGCTGATGGATAAAGGAATATGGTGGCAGCGATTGTGGGAGGGTAGGATGGTACACGATTAGGTGAATTACATAGAACATAGAACATTACAGCTCAGTACAGGCCCTTTGGCACTTGATGTTGTGCCGACCTGTCATACCGATCTCAAGCTCATCTAACCAACACTATTCCATGTACGTCCATATGCTTATCCAATGACGACTTAAATGTATCTAAAGTTGGCGAATCTACTACTGTTGCGGGCAAAGCATTCCATTCCCTTACTACTCTCTGAGTAAAGAAACTACCTCTGACATCTGTCCTATATCTTTCACCCCTCAATTTAAAGCTATGCCCCACCTGCTTGCCGTCACCATCCTAGGAAAAAGGCTCTCCCTATCCACCCTATCTAACCCTCTGATTATTTTATATATTTTAATTAGGTCACCTCTCAACCTTCTTCTCTCTAATGAAAACAGCCTCAAGTCCCTCAGCCTTTCCTCGTAAGACCTTCCCTCCATACCAGGCAACATCCTGTCTGCAATACTCCAAGTGCTGCCGCACCAGAGTTTTGTACAGCTTCACCATAACCTCTTGGTTCCGGAACTCGATCCCTCTATTAATAAAAGCTAAAACACTGTATGCTTTCTTAACAGCCCTGTCAACCTGGGTGGCAACTTTCAAGGATCTGTGTACATGAACACCGAGATCTCTCTGCTCATCTACACTACTACAAATCTTACCATTAGCTCTGTACTTTGCCTTTTGGTTACTCCTACCAAAGTGCATCAGCTCACACTTGTCTACATTAAACTCCATTTGCCACCTCTCAGCCCAGCTCTGCAGCTTATCTATGTCCCTCTGCAACCTACAGCATCCTTCGTCACTATCCACAACTCCACTGATCTTAGTGTTGTCTGCAAGTTTACTAACCCATCCTTCTACGCCCTCATCCGGGTCATTTATAAAAATGACAAACAACAATGGACCCAACACCGACCCTTGTGGTACACCACTAGTAACTCGTTTCCAGGATGAGCATTTCCCATCAACTACCACCCTCTGTCTTCCTTCAGCAAGCCAATTTCTGTTCCAAACTGCTATATCTCCCACAATTCCATTCCTCCACATTTTGTGCAATACCTTATCGAATGCCTTGCTGAAATCCATATACACCACATCAACTGGTTTACTCTCATCTACCTGTTTGGTCACATTCTCAGAGAACTCAATAAGGTTTGTGAGGCACAACCTTCCCTTCACAAAACCATGTTGACTATCCCTAATCAATTTATTCTTTTCTAGATGATTATAAATCCTATCCCTTATAACATTTTCCAACAGTTTACCAACAACTGAGGTAAGGCTCACTGGTCTATAATTACCAGGGTTGTCTCTACTCCCCTTCTTGAACAGGGGAACCACATTTGCTATCCTCCAGTCATCTGGCACTATTCCTGTAGACAATGACGAGTTAAAGATCAATGCCAA
Organism: Stegostoma tigrinum; assembly: GCF_030684315.1. Taxonomy (NCBI): domain Eukaryota; kingdom Metazoa; phylum Chordata; class Chondrichthyes; order Orectolobiformes; family Stegostomatidae; genus Stegostoma; species Stegostoma tigrinum. The sequence continues at coordinate 105,181,370 of NC_081358.1, read as the reverse complement.
AGGCTCGGCAATTGTGGGTGGAAGGTAGGAGGTGAAGGAGTAAGTTGGAAGATGGGAAGCTGATAGCAGATGGTGGTGGGTGAAGGTGTTGGGTGGCAGGTATTGAGGGAGTAGAGTTGCAGGTGGATGGATCAGATGATAATTAGTTGATGGAGAGGCTGGGTCAAGGGAGTCATGACGTTTGTCGGGGCAGAGGGCTGTTAGATTAGGCAAAGCAGAGGAATCAGATCAGGGTTTACTGACTCATGAAAAGCGCAGGCTCAGGGGAGTGTCAGGTTGGCAGCATCGGAGGGGTGGAGTAAGGGGTTTGCTAGTGAGTTGGGGTGAGATGCTGATTTATAATTATTCAGAAGTTAGAGAAATCTTCGAAGCTTCCAGCCTCAAGGTTATTTTCCATCAGAATTTTAAACTTCCTGGGCAATTCATGAGTAGTGAATACATCAGGGCTTCTGAGTGGTCCTCTGGAGCGTCTTTCAGTGGACATCACCATAATACTGTTTTCCAGTTGGAAGGTCTGGACTAATGATTGGAAAGTCAGTCAAGATTTCCCTTCAGAATCATTGTCCAAAACCCCTTCTTGATACGTATATGTGTTCACCTAGGCTAGGGATTGAATGGCACTCAGTGGTGAAGAACACCACAGCCAAATAACAGGCTATCACTCAATGTCAATTTCAGCCATTGATAATAACTCTTTGGAAAAAATGAACAGAAGCATTCCTTTATCCATGGGATGAAGGTGAGACAATATTTAGCAGTTGAAAATAAGAATTATGAAGAAAAAATGGATAAAACAATAGCAAAAATGCGTATTAACACATCAATGTAATAAAGCATTCCAAAGCTCAACACAGACCAGCGTAAAACAATATTTGACACTTACCCATTGATACTGCTATTAGAACGGATTAAAAGTTTCATGGAAAAGCAAGATCTTACAGGAAGAAAGCCAGCTAGATAGCGTCAGAGAGATTTGGGAGGGAATTCCGGAGATTAGTGGCCAAAGGCTCAACCATTCATGATGGAATGATTACATTTGGAAATGCTCAAGATGAATAAGAGGAGCACAGATAGCTCTGAGGATTGTGGGGCACAAAAAAATGACAGAGACACGGAGAAATGAAGCCATGAAGGGATTTTAAAAGTAAGGATGTGAACTTAAAACTGGAGTTGTTGTTAACTGGGAGCTAATATTACTTTCGTTTCATCAACATGATTTTAATCAATTTTCCAAACATAAATGACCAAGATCATTTCCACTGCAGATATCATTTTTAAAAAAAGCGAAGAGAATTATGTTGCTTTCTCGTAACAGCTTTAAGTATTAGTTTTCCTGCCCTTATTCTGAATCACGTAGAATCATTTATGGAACATTCATACATGCTCTGTATACATCTTTAATCTTGATATGAAGTTATTTAGCTTAATCGATTTTTCTGTCTTACACTGTTTACTCCCTTCAATGATTGCTGTGTATAGCAGTGTATTAATTTCAAAGAATACAATTACATTTAATGTACCATGAAGTCTTAAGCACCGAATGAAGTCTACTAAGCCAGCCTGGTTCCATAACTTCACATTTCTATCCTTAAGTTTTCCATATAAATCTTAAATGAGTCTTCACAGAGTAATATGAGACCCCTATAAGTGTGGTACATCTGTTTTAAACAGAAATATTTCTAAACACATTAAAATACATCAAATTATTCTGTTTATTTGTTTTAAAAGTGAATCAATGCAGAAGATAATAGAATTTCTTTAACAAAGTGACCATATCCAAAGATTGGATTGCAGGAGATTAGGAAAGGGCATTAGAAAGGGTGGAGAAGAATAAAGTCATCTGGTCTATCAAATATCAGCTCCCTAGTATTGGGTCTACGTTTTGTTAGCACTCGAATCTTATATATCAGGGAGGTCCAATGTTCAATGATGAGTCCACATCCATTTTAATTATTCAGCTACAATCCTGCCGTCTAACTCAATACATTAGGACCCACATTTACTACATTGAGCATATATTTTCGCAACATTTTTTTTGAACTTAGTGTTAATCAATTTGAATTTGGTCCTCATTTTTTGAGTGTTGAAAGCAATAATATGGGTTTATTTTAATCTGCAGCAGGTTGTAACTGGGTCATGATTCAAACAGACTTCATCAGACATTGAAACCAATAACAGAGATAACGAGGTGTGGAGCTGGATAATCACAGCAGCATCAGAGGAGCAGGAAAGCTAATGTTTCGGGCCCAGACAATTCATCAGAAATGGGGGAGGAGAACGGGGTTCTGAAATAAATAGGGAGAGAGAGCGAGGCAGATAGAAGATGGATAGAGGAGAAGATAGGTGGAGATGAGACAGACAGGTCAAAGACGTGGGGGTGGAGCCAGGATTGATGAGTGTAGGTGGGGAGTTAAGGAGGGGATAGGTCTGTCCAGGGTGGACGTGCAGGTCAAGGGAGCTGGATGAGGCTGGTAGGTAGGAGATGGGAGTGGTGCTTGAGGTGGGAAGAAGAGGATAGGTTAGGGAGGCAGGGACGAGCTGGGCTGGTTTTGGGATGCAGTAGAGGGAAGGGAGATTTTGAAGTTTGTGAAGTCCACATTGATACCATTGTATTGCAGGGTTCCCAAGCGGAATTTGAGGTGTTGTTCCTGCAACCTTCGGGTGGCATCATTGTGGCACTGCAGGAGACCCAGGATGGACATGTTGTCTGAGGAATGGGAGGGGGAGTTGAAATGGTTTGTAACTAGGAGGCACAATTGTTTAGTGCAAACCAAGTGTAGATGTTCCACAAAGTGGTCCCCAAGCCTCCGTTTGGTTTCCCTGGTGTAGAGGAGGCCACAACAAGTGCAGCGGATGCAGTACACCACATTAGCAGATGTGCAAGTGAACAGCTGCTTGATGTGGAAAGCCTTCTTGGGGGTGAGGAGGGAGGTGTAGGGGCAGGTGTAGCACTTCATGCGGTTGCAGGGAGAAGAGTCGGGTGTGCCGGGGCTAGAGGGGTGTGTGGAGCGGATAAGGGAGTCCCAGAGAGAGGGGCACCTCTGGAAAGCAGATAAGGGGAGGGAAAAATATCTTTGATAGTGGGGTCAGATTGTAGATGGCGGAAGTGTCGAAGGATGATGTGTCGGATCCCGAGGTTGGTGGAGTGGTACGGGAGAATGTTTTGATTATTATTGAGGAGAGGGTGTGTGAGGAATGAGTTGCGGAAATGCTGGATACATGGTTGAGAGCGTTCTCGACCACTGAGGCAGGGATGTTGTCGTCCTTCAAAAATGAGGGCATCTGAGATGTTCGAGAGTGGAATGCCTCACCCTGGGAGCACGTGCGGAGGAGGTGAAGGAATTGGGATTAGGGGATGGCATTTTTGCAGGAAGGTGGGTGGGAGGAGGTGTATTCTAGGTAGCTGTAGCAGTTGGTGGGCTTGAAATGGATATCAGTTTCCAGGTGGTTGCCAGGGAAACAGAGAGGTCCAGGAAGGACAGAGAGGTATCAGAGATGGTCCAGGTGAACTTAAAGTTGGGGTGGAAGGTGTTGGCGAAGTGGATGAACTTTTGGAGCTCCTCATGGGAGCATGAGATGGAGCTGATAGCGTCATCAAAGTAATGGAGGAAGAGGTGGGGTTTATGGCCAGGTTACGTACGCAAGAGGGATTGCTCTACGCATCCTACAAAGAGGCAGGCATAGCTTGGGCCCATGTGGGTACTCATGGCCAGCCCCTTTGTCTGTAGGAAGTGGGATGAATTGAAAGAGAAGTTTTTGATGGTGAGGACAGGTTCAGCTAAGCGGATGAGGTTGTCAGTGAAAGGATATTGTTGGGCCTGCAGGACAGGAAGAAACAGAGGGCCTTTAGGCCATCTGCCTGAGGAATGCAGGTGTATAGGGACTGGACGCCCATGGTAAAGATGAGGTGTTGGGGTCCGGGGAATTGGAAGTTTTGAAGGAGGTGGAGGGCGTGGCTGGTGTCACGGATATTACGTGGGTAGTTCCTGGGCCAAGGAGGAGAAAATGGAGTCAAGATAGGTGGAGATAGTAGGAACTGCAGATGCTGGAGAATCTGAGACAATAAGGTGTAGAGCTGGATGAACACAGCAGGCCAAGCAGCATCATAGGAGCAGGAGAGCTGATGTTTTGTGCCTAGACCCTTGTTAAGATAATTTCGGTGGGGCAGGAGCAGGCGGATACAATAGGTTGGCCAGGGCAGTCAGGTTTGTGGATTTTGGGAAGGAGATAGAAGCGGATGGTGTAGGGTTGGTGAACGATGAGGTTGGAAGCTGTGGCTGGGAGTTTGCTTGAGGCGATGAGGTTGTGTATGTTTTGGGAGGTGATGCTTTGGTGGCCAGGGGTGGGGTCTTGATCAAGGGGACGGTAGGAGGAGGTCTCGGAGTGTTGACGTTGGCCTCGGTAATGTAGAGGTCAGTGCATCATTGTACAACTGCCCCTCCCTTGTCCACGTGTTTTATAGTGTGGTTGGGATTAGAGTGAAAAGCTGCACGTTCTGTTGGAGAGAGCTTGGAGTGGGTGAGAGGGGTGGAGAGGTTGAAGCGATTGATGCCACAATGGCTGTTGGAGATGAAGATGCCGAGGGCGGGTCGGAGGCTTTGGGGTGGTGTCCAGGAAGAGGGTGTGTGTTGGAGATGGGGGTAAGTGTCAGCAGAGGGATGGTTAGGCTCACGGTTAAAGAGGTAAGCACGGAGGCAATCAAAAGACTGTTCAACGTCCAAGTGTGAGTGGTATTCATGAATGTGTGGGTGGAGGGGGACAAAGGTGAGCCCTTTACTGAGGACTGACCTTCCGTCCTCAGTAAGGGGGAGGTCTGCGGGGATGGTCGGGGAATGCAGGGTAATGTAGAGGTCTGTAGGGCAGGGTGTTACTGTTTCCTCTGGAGCTGTCGGCTGTGGAGGCGGTGGGCGGAGCGGCATCGGCGGTGGGCGCAGTGACACAGCGTTAGCAGTGGGCGGAGTTACATTGGCATCGGTGTCCTCTCCTTCGCAGAATGTGCAGTCCTCTGCTCCCTCTGTTCCAATCCCAACCTGACTATAAAACCCACGGACAAGAGAAGCACAGCTGTAGTATGGCGCATTGACCTCTACATCGCCTAGGCCTGGTGCGAACTCTCCGACACCTCGTTGTACCACCTGCTTGATCATGAGCCCACCCCCAGCAACCAAATCATTATCTCCCAAACCATCCATAACCTCATCACCTCAGGTGACCTTCCACCCACAGCCTCCAACCTCATTGATCTCGAACCATGCACGGCCCGTTTCTATCTCCTTCCTAAAATCCACATAACCAGCTGCCCTGGTTGGCCTTGTCTCCACCTGCTCCTGCACCACTGAACATAACTCCACCTATGTTGACTCCATTTTCTCTCCCTTGGTCCAGGAACTCCTTACCTCTGCCTGTGACACTGCCCACACCCTCAACGTCCTCCAAAACATCCAATTCCCTGGTCCCCAACACCTCATCTTTACCATGACTCCCAGTCACAAACCATTTCAACTCCCCCTCCCATTCCTCAGATGACATGTCCACCCTGGGCCTCTTGCAGTGCCACAATGATGCCACCCGAAGGTTGCACGAACAGCAACTCATATTCTGCTTAGGAACCCGGCAGCCCAATGGTATCAATGTGGATTTCACAAGCTTCAAAATCTCCCCTCTCCCAACTGCATCGCAAAACCAGCCCAGCTCATCCCTGCCTCTCTAACCTGCCCTTCCTCCCAATCTCCCGTCCTCCCACCTCAAGCTTCACCCCCATCTCCCACCTACTGACCTCATTCCACCCCCTTGACCTGTCAGTCCTCCCTGGACTGACCTATAGCCTCCCTAACTCCCCACCTACACTCACCTTTACTCCAACCCCGTCTCTTTGACCCGTCTGTCTTCTCTCCACCTGTCTTTTCCTCTATCCATCTTCTATCCGCCTCCCCGTCCTTCCCTCTTTATTTCAGAACCCCCTTCCCCTCCCCCTTTTCTGAAGAAGGGTTTAGGCCCGCAAGGTCAGCCTTCCTGCTCCTCTGATGCTGTTTGTCCTGCTGTGTTCATCCAGCTCTACACCTTGTTATCTCAGATACTCCAGCATCTGCAGTTCCTACTATCACTTGGGCCCAATAACCTTCTTCACAGAGAATTACAGTCATAGAATTGTTGTGATGCTAAAGGAACCCATTAAGACCACCATGACTGCATGGGTTCAATTAGCTAATGCTCACCTCCTGCCTTATCCCCATATCCTGATTGCCATTTCTATTCAAATAATCATCCAATGCCCTCTTCAGTTGAATCTGCCTCCACCACATTTCCAGCCAATATATTCCATAGTCTAATTACCTCCTGTGAAAAAAAATCTCATCATTGTTTTTTTCACCTCACATTAATCCTCTCATTATTTTACATTTGGAAATAGCTTTTCCCTATTTAATCTGTCCAACCTGTCCATGGTCTTAAAAACCTCCACTCTGCTTTCTTCTTTCCAAGGACAGCCATCCCAGTTTCTTCAATCTATCTTTGCACTGCAGTTTTTCATTCCTGAAGCCATTCTTGTAAATTAATTCTGCAGCCTCTCCAGTCCATTCACATGATCCCCATGATATGATATCCAATAGTCCAGCTGATGTCCAACAGGTATACAAGTTCAACATCAACTCTTTGCTCTTGTACTCTGTGCCCCTGTTAATAAAGTACGCTTTACTAACTGATCTCCTTCATATCCTACCACATTCAGTGATCCATGCACAAATAAAATCAGTTCCCTCAGCTCCTTTAAAATTATACCCCCTTTTTACATTGTCTTTCAATATTTTTCTGAGCAAGGTGTGGCACGGTGGCTCAGCGGTTAGCACTGTAGCCTCACAGCACCAGGGACCCGGGTTCGATTCCAGCCTCGGGCAACTGTCTGTGTGGAGTTTGCACATTCTCCCCGTGTCTGTGTGGGTTTCCTTCGGGTGCTCCGGTTTCCTCCCACAGTCCAAAGATGTGCAGGCTAGGCAGATCGGCCATGCTAAATTGCCCGTAGTGTTCAGGGGTGTGTGGGTTATAAGGGGTTGGGTCTGCGTGGGATGTTTCAAGGGTGGTGTGGACTTGTTGGGCCGAAGGGCCTGTTTCCACGCTGTAGCGAATCTAATCTAATCACTTCTCATCTGCCGTATCTTCACCCTCTCCAACAACTTCTGTCATAACCTTTTGGAGTTTCACATTGTCTTCCCCATATTTTGTCATTCTGCCCAGATCAATGTTATCTGCAATCTTTGAAAGTGCCCCTTGTGCACAAGATCCAGATCATTACTGTATATCAGAAAAAGCAACGATCCCAATATGCATGCCTGGTGAGCTCCAGGTGAAAAATATCCACTGACTATTACTCTTTCTCTCAGTACCAATTTCTATCCATGTTGCTATTGACTCTTTTATATAATGGCCTATGCCTTTACTCACAAGTATGTTTGGCACAGTATCAAATGAATTCTGGAAGCCCAAGTATATCACATCAACAGCGTTACCCTCATCTTTCTGTTACCTCTTCAAAAACAAGTGCTGCTACATTCTAGGATTTTAAAACCTATTTATTCACAGCATAACTTTTTAAACAAATTTCTTCTGAATCTCCCTAAAGGAATTCAGAAGAAATTTGTTTAAAAAGTTATGCTGTGAATAAATAATTCTCCCTAAAGGAATTCAATCAAGTAGCTATCAAAGTGTGAAGCTGGATGAACACAGCAGGCCAAGCAGCATCTTAGGAGCACAAAAGCTGATGTTTCAGGTCTAGACCCTTCATCAGACTCTAGGCCCAAAATGTCAGCTTTTGTGCTCCTAAGATGCTGCTTGTCTTGCTGAGTTCATCCAGCTTCACACTTTGTTATCTCGAATTCTCCAGCATCTGCAGTTACCATTATCCCGTTATGAACGATTGGCAAGCAGATGGGATTAGTTCAGAGTGACGTCATGGTCAGTGCAGGCATGGTGGGCCTAAGGACTGTTCCTGTGTTGTACTGTTGCATGTTCTATGTTTATCTCCAAGACATCACTACACATGTTCCTTTGAGTAGTATTCAGTTGCTTCATCAATAACCTTACCTCCATCAGAAGGTCACAAGTCAGGATATTTGCTGATGACAGCTCAGTGTACAGGCAGTGGTGAGGCAGTGGTGAAGGAGAATCAGCCCAACAGTGAAATATGTATCGGGAGAGTGGAGACTTTACCATTGTTTGGGTCTAGCATAGAGGGCAACAAGGCAGTGGAGGAGGGATGGCAGTACACGATTCATTGGTGATGTATTGGCTCAGGACTGGCAGGTTCTTTTTAAGCTATATCTTCCTATTCTTTCTTATTCTTCAAGATTTCAAAACTCACTGGTGACAGCAGAAAAGCTTTTCACTATATTTTACTGTTTTTCTCACTGCAAAATACATTAAAATCATTCATAAAGATGATCAGCACTGTTTGCAACCCTTCAGATATTGAAGCAGTCCATGCCCAAATGTCACAAGATCTGGAAAATGTTCAGAGGTCAGAGCTGTGAAGTGGCAAGTAACTTTCACTTCTCTCATTTCCTGACTTCCAAAAGCCTGTCCACCATTTACAAGGTACAAGTCAGGAGTGTGATGGAATACTCCCCACATGCCTTCATGGGTGCAGCTCCAATAACACTCAAGAAGCATGACACCATCTAGGGTACTATGCCACTTCTTTGGTATAGCACCCACGACATCCATTCCCTCCACCATTGATGCTCAGTAGCAACAACATGTGCCACCTACAAAGTGCACTGCAGATGTTCAGCAATGCTCCTTCGATAGCATCTTTGAAACCCAATTCCATCTAAAAGGACAAGGGCGGCAGATATGGGAACAGCATTTCTTGCAATTTCCTCACTGAGCCACTCACCATCTCAACATGGAAATATCAGCATTCCTTCAGTGTCAAAATTCTGGAAATCCATCCTCAATGACATTGTGGATTGACCTACAGCGTATAGACTGCACCGGTTCGGGAAGGCAGATCACCACTACCTTCTCAAGGGCGACTTGAGACAGGGAGAAATGCTGGCCAGTCAGTGATGTCCATGTCTCACAAGTGAATAAAAGAAATGAATGGTCAATAGGTGCTGGCCCAGCTAGCAATACTCACATGTCATGAATGTACTTTAAAAAATCACTTTGAAGGTTGCAATTGACCAGCAATTGGGTCAACCATATAAATTTTCATCTTCAAGAACAGTTCACAGTCTGAGAATTCTGCAACAATGAACTCGACATACTTCTGCCCAATGCATGTCCACCTTCTACAAATGTTGGAACATTCTTCACCTGCTTGAATGGGCAAAGCTCCAAAAACACTAAAGAAGTTCAACAAGTTCCAGGACAAAACAGACTATTTGTTTACCATCCCGTTCACAACTTGAACATTTGCGTCCCCTAGTTCTGATGTAGAGTTGCAGCAATGTGTATCATTGACAGAATACACTGCAAAAATCATCAAGTTTCTTCTGCCAGAGCCTTCCAAACCTGTGGCCCCATCACATAGCAGGACAAAGGCAGCAAATGCCTGAGAACTCTACCGACTTCAAGTTACACACCCCTCAACCAAACTGCACACCATTCTGACCTTAAACTCTGTCACTTTTCCATCACTAACATTGGAATAAAATCCTGGCTCTTTGTTCTTAACAGCACCTGCACTCCAAGCACCTTAATGCTTCTAAAAAGACTGCTCATTACCACCTACTTATAGATAATTAGGGATGTGCAGCAAATGCTGGCTAGGCAAAAATGCACAGATTGCATAAAAAAATTAACTAAAAAGAAATTACTGTTTTTAACAATTAATATTATGGAAGACCAGATACAAAAATAGATTGAAACGTGGAAAGTGGATTTCAATTTCAGTAACTGGTTCATAATACATTTGGTTAAAAATAAAGTTAACGTCAGCAATAATAGTTTGTCAGTGTCTTTGTACAGGTTCACAGAAGATGAAAGGTGGCACCTATGGCAATGAGGCTGTAAAAAATGCAAGTTCGATCTCAAGAGGAATAGAAAATTATGCAAAACAAAAAGTAATGCTGAGCTCAGATGAATTTAATAAGACCTAAGTTAAAATAGTTTGTGCAATATTGGTATTCTCATTACTAAAAGCAGATCAAGACTTTAGAGAGAATAATAGAATTACAACGTACAGAGGGATCCTTCAGTCTCTCTCATTTGCACTGATAAAAAAGCTTCTCTAAATCTACATTTATCTCACTTTCCAGCACTTGGACCATAGCCTTGAATGTTATGACATTTCAAGTGCTCATTAAAATACTTTTAAAAGTTATGAGGCTTTCCGCTTCAGCTGCCCTCCCAGGTAGTGCAATCCAGTTGCCTACTACCCTCTGACTGAAAGCAAATTTTCCTCAAATCCCCTCTAAACCTCCTGCCTTACACATTAGAATTACACCCCTTTGTTATTGACCCTTCAACTAAAGGGAACAGTTGCTTTCTAGCCAATTCCCCTCATAATCTTATACACCTTAATCAGGTCTCCATTTAGCCTGCTCTGCTCTAAAGAAAATTCTTATTCTTCCTCTTTTCACAGTTAAACTGTTCCATCCCTCATAACATCCTGGTAAATTTTCTCTGCAGACTCTTCCCTACAATCATATCCTTCCTAAAATGCAGAATCCAGAACTGCACACAGTATTCCAGCAATCCTCTACAGTTCCAACATAACCTCCCTGCTCTTATAACTTATGCCATGACTGATAAAAGCAAGAGTCCCATCTGCCTTCTTGACTACCCTATTAACTTGCATTGCCATCTTCAGGGATTTGTTGATGAACATTCTCAGATCCTCTTGTCCCACTGAACTTGCTGCTGTCCCACTACTCAATGAGTTCTCTGAGATAGCAAGAACTGCAGATACTGGAATCAGAGATAACACAGTGTGGAGCTGGATGAACACAGCAGGCCAGGCAGCATCAGAGGAACAGGAAAGCTGATGTTTTGGCTCAGGACCCTTCTTCAGACTTTTTTTTTCACTGAATACTTTGTTGCCTTGTGACATCTTCAAAAGTGCATCAGTTTACACTTATCAGGGTTAAATTCTAATTGCCAGTGATGTTAAGTGTAACATTTCCTCCTGCACCACATGCCTGATTTCTTGTTACAAGTCTCCATTTTGCAATGCCTCCTCTAAGACATCCATTGAACATCTTTGAGTAAACCTTTCCGCTGCATCTATTAAATTCATTTTATTTAAACTCTGCCAGTTGTTGAAAAACTTCGATTTGCACAAAATTGCTGGAATATCTAATTCTAATTCAGAATCAATTTTAATTTGTCTCAGCAGGAAACTTATGAGGTCAGATCTAATGCTAGCCATACACTTTGGCCAATTTTACTGCAGAGGAAATTCAGACAGGTTATAAAACAATGTTCAACATTCCAAATTTCATTTGCAACTTGTTACACAAAGTTAGCTTCAAAGTGTTTACATTTATTGATCAGGCTGATTGTCATTCATATTTGCTTGAACAGAAATGTTAGTTTGGCAAATCTTCAGTCAACAGCACTTTTTAAAAAAATTTAATGAATCCTGGCAAATTGTGATCAAATTTCTGCCAGCCCATCTCTAACTCTTTTTAGCAGAACATGAAAGCAAGAAAAAACCTATTTATATAGCATCATTCATGATGGCAATGCATGCTAAAATATATTACTACTAATGGGGAACTTCAGAAGTATAGTCACTGTTTTAATGTGGAACTCAATGCTGCCAACTTGTGCCCGTCACGCTCACACCAATAGCAATGTGATAACAGCCAATAGTGTATATTTCCATGATGTTAATTAAGGAATTTACTTTGCTGAAGGCATTAAAGTTATTTCTCCTGGTTATGAACAAAATAGTGCCACGGGATCATTTCTCTTTCCATGAGAGAGAAAACATGGTCCTGTTTAAACGCCTCTTGGATAAGAGGCAGCACTTCAGCAGTGTAGCATTTTAGTTCTGCCTGAATTTTAAACATGTCCTTGAAGTGAGTCTTAAAAGCAGGAGTTGTACCTTCTGACCTATTCCTGATACTATATTCCAACACAATCTAATAACTGAAACACTTTGATATCTGCAAATTATTTTATACTTCACTTACTTCCTAGGTACCTCTAACATTTTTTTGCATCATTCTTAAATATACTTACGTCCTTACTTGGACCATCATTTCTTGAAGCAAATTTTAAAAAGGGCTCAGTGAGTATCTTGGCTATGTCTTTACTGGACACATCTAGACGTTACTTTTCATTACAGCATAACAAAGAGTAGTGAGATTATTACCCCAAATCTTACCACCCCTCTATGGGATAGATTTTCCACTTTCAGTTTTGACAATTTTCAAATTTGACAGAGTGCCACATCCATCCTACAAAGAATCCATATGATTCAATTTCTCTTTAAAACACTGGAAGCAGATTTTTCACTCTTATCCAGTTTTCCCTAAACCTTTTGTCACCATGACTTTAAAAGCATGTTCTCCCCTTCAGACAAAATTTCCAGTTGTCAATTTCTCTGTGGCTGAGCTTTGATTACCATTTCAAGAGAAAGATTGAGATTCACTGAGAATGACGATGCTGATTGATTGGGGAATATGTCTTTCTAAAAGAATAGAGAATTCCATTAAACAGCAAGAATCTAAGACTGAGGGTGGATTGTGAAAGATTGGAAATTAATCTCACTAAGGTCAAAGATAACCGCTGTCAATCCCAGCAGTACAGAGTTATACACTGTAAAATAATAAAGAACAGTTTGGAAATTCACACTTGACAAGTGATAGGAAAGCACAAGGATTTTGGCTGCAGTGTTTGAACAGGACCCCATCAGTTATTGAGATTCCAATTAAAACATCACTTTCTTTGCTGCATATTTCAATCACTTTTGGTTTTTGCTTCAAAACCCCCTGTTTCTATGTTATTATGTCATGTGCGCACGTGTGTGTGTGTGTGTGTGTGTGTGTGTGTGTGTGTGTGTGTGTGTGTGTGTGTGTGTGTGTGTATGCATACATGCATATGGTTTCACAGGGTTAGTAGCGAAATACATATCTTTACTACCTCACTGAAAATTTTGTGCAAGAAAATGTGCATAGTGGGCATAATTCAACATTAATTGCTAATTTTATTCATCAACGCCACAGGATGGTTGATGTAGAAAATGAAGATATGTGACATAGTGAAGAATATCACTCCAGTACTGAGACTGAAGCATATCATGGATTGCATTCTGACAAAAATATAAAAAAAATATGCATTTTTGTTTTGCGTAAGAAAGTTACGCTTGGTTTAATTTTGAATGTTAAGAATAAAATATTCAAAGTGGAGTTACATATTTATGTGAATTTAAATAAAAGATTGACAAGAGTAAAGGAGAATCCAATTACTCAATGATACATCTGAACGGTCCAAATGATCTTAAGATTGGGCCTTTTGAATTTGAAAATTTTGACTTTTGAACTGAAAGCTGAACTACCCACAAGTTTTGACGCCATGAATAGGAACACTCCAATGAGAAATTCTGAAGCCTGCATCTCTTAAAACAAGGATGTGCTACTTTCTGACAACTTAATGGGAACAGATAAGGAAGACTGGGCCTAGCCTAGACAAGAGTGATAGTAGGCTATGGAGGAAATTATACTTGAACAAACAAGAATGTACACGAAATCCTTCCCACAATGTGGAGGGAAGGGTTAATGACACCATTAATCCGAGCGTGCTGAGCATGGGCGAAAAGGCCCATGTTATAAATGGTATTGTTTAAGGATTTTGTGAAAATATATCAACAAAAAATATAGAATCCAATGTATGCAATGTTTTCTGGAAAAAATAAAAACAAGTACATGCCAACTTAATGAGGAACTTGGGTAACTATCCATTTTGTTTTGAGTAAGATTTTTAAGGAGGTTTTCAGAGTTGAATATTCTTTTCTGATATATTTAATTAGACAGCTTCAAATTGTCTTATATAGGTTTATTTTCTTTTAATTTTTTATGTCATAATCTCTCATATTCTTTTGCTAAAACTGCATTGCTAGCTTCTATCAATGCTCCATGATTGGCTACCAAGGTAGGCAAATAGAAAAATAAGTCATAACCAAGCATGGAGCTGGATGAACACAGCAGGCCCAGCAGCATCTTAGGAGCACAAAAAACTGACATTTCGGGCCTAGATCCTTCATGGGTCTAGGCCCGAAACGTCAGCTTTTGTGCTCCTAAGATGCTGCCTGGCCTGCTGTGTTCATCCAGCTCCACACTTTGTTATCTCGGATTCTCCAGCAACTGCAGTTCCCATTATCTCAGAAAAATAAGACATGTTGCTCATCCAGCAAGGTTTCATTCTGGGGCCAGGCTTGCCTTACGTTATTGTCAGTTAGGATCATCACAACCTCAGCAGTGGTCTGGACATTGCCACTGATAATTAGACAGGCATAATGTACTGCATATAGAAAGGAGGACTTGTGATAGAATACCACAAGCACAGTGGTTGTATCCAAAAATACAACATGATGCCAGCGGTGGTGCTGAAAATGCTATGATAAAAAGCACTCTGTCTAACTATCTCTTCAAGATATTTATGTTTAATAAACATAAGTGCATGTGCAGAGTTCACATATTCTCCCTGGGGCTGCGTGGGTTTCTGCCAGGTGCTCGAGTCTCCCCTCACAATCCAAAGATGTGTGTATTAGATGGATTGGCCATGCTAAATTGCCCATAGTGTTCAGCGATATGTCAGCTAGGTGTGCTAGCCATGGGAAAAAAACAGGGTTACAGGGATAGGACAAGGGGATGAACCTGGGATATTCTTTGGAGGGTTGGTGTGAGCTTGTTGAGTCAAATGGCCTGTTTTCACACTGTACGGATCCTAAGGATTCTAATGAAGTTCAGTTACCTGAGTGTCAACCTCATCCCATGATACAGGCCTTCTCCTTTTGCTTTCCTGTCCCTCTCTATCATTTGCATCTCCAATCATTCCTTCAGAAAGGCCGTCAACCTAAAATCAGCCTGAAGCATTGAATCTGCTTCTGTCCAGAGATGTTGCTTAACATGCTTAGCTTTTCTCTTCAAAATTTCTCGTTATTTTTCTTTATCAATCCTGTCACATCCTTTAATCAGGTTATTTCCTGTAGTGTATGTGTCAGTGAAAGAGTTGATTGGTTCATTGTTCTGATTATGTTTCATGTGCAGATTCACATCCAACTTAATTGAAAGTGCAGGCTCATTGATGGGTGTATACTTCCATTGCGTTAGGTATGAAGAAGAAGTACTTGAATAACCTGGATCAGAATAATGTTTTAGTCTAGATTTAACCAACATGTATTTTCCAGCATTAACATTTTTCTTGACATGTTCTTAATATTTTGATGTGTACAAAATTTTCAAAAACAAGGTTACTTACTCATTGACATTTTGGCAAGTTACACAGAAATTATGACAATAAAATGTGAGGCTGGATGAACACAGCAGGCCCAGCAGCATCTCAGAACCACAAAAGCTGACGTTTCGGGCCTGGACCCTTCATCAGAGAGGGGGATGGGGTGAGGGTTCTGGAATAAATAGGGAGGGAGGGGGAGGCGGACCGAAGATGGAGAGAAAAGAAGATAGGTGGAGAGGAGAGTATAGGTGGGGAGGTAGGGAGGGGATAGGTCAATCCAGGGAAGACGGACAGGTCAAGGAGGTGGGATGAGGTTAGTAGGTAGGAGATGGAGGTGCGGCTTGGGGTGGGAGGAAGGGATGGGTGAGAGGAAGAACAGGTTAGGGAGGCAGAGACAGGTTGGACTGGTTTTGTGATACAGTGGGTGGAGGGGAAGAGCTGGGCTGGTTGTGTGGTGCAGTGAGGGGAGGGGACAAACTGGGCTGGTTTTGGGATGCGGTGGGGTAAGGGGAGATTTTGAAGCTGGTGAAGTCCACATTGATACCATTGGGCTGCAGGGTTCCCAAGCGGAATATGAGTTGCTGTTCCTGCAACCTTCGGGTGGCATCATTGTGGCACTGCAGGAGGCCCATGATGGACATGTCATTTAAAGAATGGGACGGGGAGTGGAAATGGTTTGCGACTGGGAGGTGAAGTTGTTTATTGCGAACCGAGCGGAGGTGTTCTGCAAAGTGGTCCCCAAGCCTCCGCTTGGTTTCCCCAATGTGGAGGAAGCCACACCGGGTACAGTGGATGCAGTATACCACATTGGCAGATGTGCAGGTGAACCTCTGCTTAATGTGGAATGTCATCTTGGGGCCTGGGATAGGGGTGAGGGAGGAGGTGTGGGGGCAAGTGTAGCATTTCCTGCGGTTGCAGGGGAAGGTGCCGGGTGTGGTGGGGTTGGAGGGCAGTGTGGAGCGAACAAGGGAGTCACGGAGAGAGTGGTCTCTCCGGAAAGCAGACAGGGGTAGGGATGGAAAAATGTCTTGGGTGGTGGGGTCGGATTGTAGATGGCGGAAGTGTCGGAGGATGATGCGTTGTATCCGGAGGTTGGTGGGGTGGTATGTGAGAACGAGGGGGATCCTCTTTGGGCGGTTGTGGCGGGGGCGGGGTGTGAGGGATGTGTTGCGGGAAATGCGGGAGACGCGGTCAAGGGCGTTCTCAACCACTGTGGGGGGAAAGTTGCGGTCCTTGAAGAACTTGGACATCTGGGATGTGCGGGAGTGGAATGCCTCATCGTGGGAGCAGATGCGGCGGAGGTGGAGGAATTGGGAATAGGGGATGGAATTTTTGCAGGAGGGTGGGTGGGAGGAGGTGTATTCTAGGTAGCTGTGGGAGTCGGTGGGCTTGAAATGGACATCAGTTACGAGCTGGTTGCCTGAGATGGAGACTGAGAGATCCAGGAAGGTGAGGGACGTGCTGGAGATCGCCCAGGTAAACTGAAGGTTGGGGTGGAAGGTGTTGGTGAAGTGGATGAACTGTTCGAGCTCCTCTGGGGAGCAAGAGGCGGCTTTAACGGAGGAAGAGGTGGGGTTTGGGGCCTGTGTAGGTGCGGAAGAGGGACTGTTCCACGTAACCATCTCCAGCACGTCCCTCACATTCCTGGATCTCTCAGTCTCCATCTCAGGCAACCAACTTGTAACTGATGTCCATTTCAAGCCCACTGACTCCCACAGTTACCTAGAATACACCTCCTCCCACCCACCCTCCTGCAAAAATTCCATCCCCTATTCCCAATTCCTCCGCTTCCGCCGCAACTGCTCCCACGATGAAGCATTCCACTCCCGCACATCCCAGATGTCCAAGTTCTTTAAGGACCGCAACTTTCCCCCCCACAGTGGTCGAGAACACCCTTGACAGCGTCTCCCGCATTTCCCGCAACACATCCCTCACACCCCGCCCCCGCCACAACCGCCCAAAGAGGATCCCCCACGTTCTCACACACCACCCCACCAACCTCCGGATACAACGCATCATCCTCCGACACTTCCGCCATCTACAATCCGACCCCACCACCCAAGACATTTTTCCATCCCCACCCTTGTCTGCTTTCCGGAGAGACCACTCTCTCCGTGACTCCCTTGTTCGCTCCACACTGCCCTCCAACCCCACCACACCCGGCACCTTCCCCTGCAACCGCAGGAAATGTTACACTTGCCCCCACACCTCCTCCCTCACCCCCATCCCAGGCCCCAAGATGACTTTCCATATTAAGCAGAGGTTCACCTGCACATCTGCCAATGTGGTATACTACATCCACTGTACCCGGTGTGGCTTCGTCTACATTGGGGAAACCAAGCGGAGGCTTGGGGACCACTTTGCAGAACACCTCCACTCGGTTCGCAATAAACAACTGCACCTCCCAGTCGCAAACCATTTCCACTCCCCCTCCCATTCTTTAGATGACATGTCCATCATGGGCCTCCTGCAGTGCCACAATGATGCCACCCGAAGGTTGCAGGAACAGCAACTCATATTCCCCTTGGAAACCCTGCAGCCCAATGGTATCAATGTTGACTTCACCAGCTTCAAAATCTCCCCTTCCCCCACTGCTTCCCAAAACCAGCCCAGCTCTTCCCCTCCCCCCACTGCACCAAACAACCAGCCCAGCTCTTCCCCTCCACTCACTGCATCCCAAAACCAGTCCAGCCTGTCTCTGCCTCCCTAACCTGTTCTTCCTCTCACCCATCCCTTCCTCCCACCCCAAGCCGCACCTCCATCTCCTACCTACTAACCTCATCCCACCTCCTTGACCTGTCCGTCTTCCCTGGACTGACCTATCCCCTCCCTACCTCCCCACCTATACTCTCCTCTCCACCTATCTTCTTTTCTCTCCATCTTCCGTCCGCCTAAACCTCTCTCCCTATTTATTCCAGAACCCTCACCCCATCCCCCTCTCTGATGAAGGGTCCAGGCCCAAAACGTCAGCTTTTGTGCTCCTGAGATGCTGCTGGGCCTGCTGTGTTCATCTAGCCTCACATTTTATTGTCTTGGATTCTCCAGCATCTTCAGTTCCCATTATCACTTACACAGAAATTATGACTGGAAATTATTAACCTTGAGTTAGTATTACCAAGACCATGCATGGTTTGCAAAACTTGATCTTACATTGTTACAGTGAATATATTCCTATGCAAAACTTTTATACAGTCAGTAACAGTTCGCAAGGATAAACAATGAGGAGAAACTGAATCACCAGCAGAACTGACCCATGCAAATAGCATGTCAGATGAAATGAACAGGAGTGTGAGAGACTGTTACAGAAGATTACTGGATTTAAGAATAACAGAAAGGGATTGATTGGGGCATCAGTGATCCTTGCACTTCTCTGAATAATTTACCCTCAAGTGTATCTCGGGATGCAATAACAGGTGAAATAACACAAAGGAAAACTAAGTGTAAAGGGGAATGAGACAAAGGTTTGATTCATTCGACACCGGAATTTGCACTTGCAGTGCTCACCAGAAAGAGGTTTCAAACAACATGAATAATCAGGAGAATGAGGCAAGAAGAAATATTCTGTGTTTCAAAGGGAGATGATGCAGCAGACGTTTTAAACCTTTGCTGAAACATCTCCTCAGGCAAACGTCTGTGAACATCAGCCAAAACAAAAGAAACACTCTCGGGTTTACAGCAGCATTCTTTATTTCATGAAACAATGGTTAGCAAGTCTTTCTTCATACTGGAGAATGTATCATAAACCCCACCAGAAGACTGTGACTGCCTAATAAAGTTATGGAAAGCAATGGAACTGTTGGCAATTACAGATAATGATATATTTCTGGAAACTAAGGAAAAACAAGTATCTTGAAGGGTCTACAGATCTCATCATCTCTGGAAGTGCATAACAAACTATTTATTGCTTGTGAAATGCATGTTTCAGCAATGTAATCTGTACTATGTTGACAATTGTGTTTAATGTTAATTCCATACACGTATAGTTTTATCACTTTTCATTGAAAAACAAGCCAGCTTTTGGTAGAAACAGTTTGTCCATTCTACAAGGAATTGGTTGATCACAGCTGAAGTTGTATAATAAACATTGCAATGGGAGTTAATCTGGGACACCTCACTATTAGCTCCAGACCCCATGAAATCTCATGGCACCAGGTCAAAGATAAACAAGGAAACCTCTGTCTTGGAATCACCTATCACCTGCCTCTCTCCTAACCAACAAATCCATACATATCAATTGAAGATAATTTGGAGGAAGCACTGAGGGTAGTAAAGTTGCAGAATGCACTCTGGGTGGGGCACTTCAGTATTTATCAGCAAGAGTAGCTCAGTAGCAAAACACCAGATGGAGACAATCAGGTCCTGAAAATATAGTTGCTCATTTATGTCTGAGGCAGGGAGTAAGGGAACCAACAAGACAGAAAAGCACATTAGACCTCATCCTCACCACTTGTTGCAGATGTGTCTGGCCGTGCCAGACTTGATAGGAGTAGATCAAAAAAAAAGTATGATAATGAGTTTGGTCAGGTGGGTTTCAAGGAAATAGATACGCTTAGCCCCTGTGGAGATAAAGTCCCTTCTTCACATTGAGGTTACTTTCCATCATGCTGAACAGCACAACCAGGCTGATATCTGGGCAGACTTTGAATAGATCGAGTAACTCAAAACTGGGAATCCATTGGGTGCTGTCGGCCATCAGCTACAGCAGAATTGTATTCAACTACAATTTGTAGTCCTGTGTCCTGGCACCATTACCATCAAAATAAGATCAACCTTGAGTTAATGAAATTTGTAGGAGTGCCTGCCAGAAGCAGCGCTAAGCATGTCTGAAAATGATGTGACAACCTGGTGAATATACTGAGGACTACCTGCTTGATAAACAGTGGAGACAGCTCCCAATGGTCAGGCTAAGCAATACACAACCAATGGGTCAGATTTAAGATTGGCAGTTTTGCCATGTTCAGTTATGAATGGTAGTGAATCATTAAACAACGGACAGGAGGTAGTGGCTTCACAAATATCCTCATCTCTAACAGTCTAGGGTATCAGTACATAAGACATGGCTGAAACATTTGCACCCATCTTCAGCCAAAAGAACCAAGTTAATGATCCATCTCCGCCCAATCCTGAGGTTGTCTAAACTCAAAGATACTAACTGTCGGTAAAAATTATTCATGCTGCATGAAGGTACTGCAAAGGCTGTGACCATATATTGAGACCTTTCTAGAATCGATGGAATTTCAAGCGTATCTATTTCCCTGAAACCCACCAGACCAAACTCATTATCATACTAATTTCGTTGATCTACTCACCTATGCTTCCAACACCCAAACATTCTGGTTGCCATCCACTTTATGTCCATTCTGCCCTTTCCACTGACCAACCACAATAACCCCCTACGCGCATCCACCTTCCTCCATCCCTTATACCCTATCCCAGCCCCAGCCTCCTCCCTCTCTTTATTTCTGGGCTGCCCTCCTCCTCCCCAATCCTGACAAAGGGTTTTGACCTGAAACATTGACTTCCCTGTTCCTTGGATGCCGTCTGACCTGCTGTGCTTTTCTAGTCCAACATTTATTGACTCTAGCTTCCAGCACCTGCAGTCCTTACTGTCTCAAGTCACTCATTCATCCACCTACCCAAGCTCTAAGGAAAACAATCTGAATCTGTTCAATCTCTCTTCATGACTGAAACTTTCCAGCCCAGGTGGCATCCTGGTTAATCTCCTTTGCATCCTCTCCTATGCTATCACATTCTCCTATAATGTGGATTTCAAACTGCATACATGCTCTTGCTAAGGCCTAATTTACATTTTCTACTGTCCCAGCATAATCTTCCCGCTCTTAAACTCTATGCCTTGGTTAATGAAGGCAAGTGTCTCATATACTAATTAAATCACTTTTCCATCCTGTCCAGATATCTGACGGCACAGATTTAAATGCACACTAAGCTCCTTTCAATTCTTGGAGCTTCCCAGGATACTATTGTTCCCTCTGTATTCCCTTGTCTTTTTCTCCTACTTCAAGTGAATCACCTCACATTTATCCAGATTAAATTCCCATTGCCACTGATCAGCCCATCTATATCCACTTGTAGTCTAAGGCTGTCCTCCTCACTATTTACCACCCCACTGATTCTTGTGTCGTCTGCAACCTCACTAATCAATCTTCCTAAATTCAAACCTAAGTCATTCGTATAAACCACAAACAGTTTGGTCGCTACACTGATTCCTGTGGGACACCATAACCCATCACCCTCTGCTTCCTGCTATTATGCAAGCACCACTCCAGCAACTGGCCTAGTTCCATGTGTGTCCTGGGACATCCTCAATCTGTGGCAACAATGTGCCTCACTCAGCTGGAGGAAATGACATTGAAGAATATAGTCTCTGGGTATGTTGAGAGATTTTCAGCTGGAGAAGCTTCAGCTGGAAGCTGTTCAGCAGCTGCTTGAAGTTGCTGGTGGACCCTAACCAATTGAGGCAATGTCTCTGGGTTTTCATTGCACCACAACCATTGCTACAATGGTGATAATCCCCACCAAGGCTGAATCCATTGGTCAACTTGCCATTAAACCTATGTGAGTGAAATAACTCCACAGAGGCTGTTACCTAATCACCCAGTGACCCTTTATTTATATGTGAAAAGCCCTTGACACTGGCCCAGCTCTCTCAAAGCCAGCTCACAGAATGTCAGAATCTCTGACAAGCCCTTTTCATCTATCAGCCAGGGGTCTCTGATTAGACCAGATTAACAGCCCCAATCAGGAACTCTTATTCTATGATGTCTATCTGGCTGACCTCTTTGCAATCACTACAGTAGGGAATAGCAGAAACAGAACAGATCTTTGATAATGTGAGCGGTCAACATTCACCTCACACACAAATGCCAGTTGATCATAGTCTTCCATACAGAGGGACATAAAGATCTCTGTTAAGGAGGGCCACAGGATGCCTCTTCATGGACATTTGACTCAAGGTCAGTATTCTGATGAATGCAGCGCAAGCCATGCCACACTAAAGCAGTAGGAATTAAAGAGTGCTATATGATTAGTGATACATTATCCACCTATCCCCCACATCACCCAAGAAAGAGGGCATTGCATGAACGAGCATGTTGGTGAATATTTCTGAGGCAAGGTGGCAGGAAATCAGCTCCATGCCAATGTGATCATGGATTGTTTTTGTGAATTGTGGCACATAGGTGTCAATTTTAAGGTCTCCTATGATTGGCTCTGCTTCATAGATTCATAGAGTCATCCAGTCATACAACATGGAAACAGACCCTTCAATCCAACTGAGTTGCACCGACCAGATATCTCAATCTGTCTTAGTTCCCTTGGCCAGCATTTGGCCCAAATCCCTCTAAACCCTCCCTATTCTTACGCCCACCCAGATGCCTTTTAAATGTTATAATTGTACCAGCCTCCACGATTTCGCCTGGCAGCTCATTCCATGCATGCGCCGCCCTCTACATGTAAAAGTTACCCCTCAGGCCCTTTTTAAATCTTGCCCCTCTCATCTTGAACCCATGCCCTCTCATTTTGAACACCCCTACCCTTGGAAAAAGACCTTGGCTATTCACCCTATCTGTGCCCCTCATGGTTTTATAAACCTCTGTAAGGTCTTCCCTCAGTCTTTGATGCTCCGGCGTAAAATCCCCAGCCTACCTAGCCTCTCTGTCATGACCAGCAACATGATCAGCATTTCTTGTGAACAGATCTGCACCTCACAGAGATGGATACTGGACAATTTCACATATAGGGTACCAAACTGGGGATCACTACAATTTGTGCTGCAATTGCTCATTGAGGGACTTCATGTCAGAAACAAATAGAGCCGACATGCTCAGGCAGGCATTTAAAAAGTCACTTAATCTGCCCACTGTGGGTATTGTCACAGCCATTTCCCCTTTCATTAAAAGTTTTAGAATTTACATAATCATTGAAGGCAATGCAGGTCACGTTTGGTACAGTGAGTCTCAGGCTTAATATGACGTCAGCTTAGATATTATGGAAATGAATTTATTTTTATACGTGTCTGCAATCTGCAAACCTCTTGTTTGAGATACAGTTTCCTCTCACACAAAGCTGACCCAATCACCCAGTTACTTATTCACCTGCTCACCCATTCACCCATTTGTTCACAAATCCACACTGAAAGGCTAGACCTGTGAATGTGCTGCGACTCCAGCTGATACCATAAAAAAGGTGGGGGGGATTGTGGTAATGGGAGCCTCTCTTCCTTGGGGTGGGATCTGGTAATTAGCAGGCTGCTTCTTTGTCTACATTTGATTGAATGAAATGAAACTTCATAGGGTTTGATGTGAATTGAATCAGTCCTATTATTGGAGCAGAAGATGAATAGAAATGGAAATGATTGGGTCTGGAACATTGTCAGGAATGATTCGATGAGTTTTTTTCTGTAATGTTTCAAGCTGTTGCTTAATTGATCTGTGGGACAGGTCTGTCAATTTCAGTATAAACCTCCAGATGTCGGTATGGAAAACTTTAAGAGTCGACAAGGCTGAGTTTGTCATTGTCTTTTTCAATGCATAGGTCAAATTGTCTATCTAGTTTCTTTTCTTTCCTTAGCTTCATACTAATTTTTGATAAACTGAGTAATTCACAGGTAATTTCAAAGATTATTTAATAATCAACAACATTGCTGTGGCTCTGGAGCACATGTGAGTCAGATCAGGTAGGGATGGCAGTTTTGTGTCCTAAAAGACATTAATAAACCAAATAGGCACCAAACTATCATCTCCAACACCATTCACAACCTCATCACCTCAGGGGACCTCCCACCCACAGCCTCCAACCTCATTGTTCCCCAACCCCGCACGGCCTGTTTCTATCTCCTTCCCAAAATCCACAAACCTGCCTGCCCTGGTCGACCCATCGTCTCAGCCTGCTCCTGCCCCACCGAACTCATCTCCACCTATCTGGACTCCATTTTCTCCCCTTTGGACCAGGAACTCCCCACCTATGCCCGTGACACCACCCATGCCCTCCACCTCCTCCAGGACTTCCAATTCCCTGGCCCCCAACACCTCATATTCACCATGGACGTCCAGTCCCTGTACACCTGCATTCCGCATGGAGATGGCCTCAAGGCCCTCTGCTTCTTCCTGTCCCGCAGGCCCGACCAGTCCCCCTCCACCGACACTCTCATCCGCCTAGCTGAACTCGTCCTCACACTCAACAACTTCTCTTTTGACTCCTCCCACTTCCTACAGACTAAGGGGGTGGCCATGGGCACCCGCATGGGCCCCAGCTATGCCTGCCTCTTTGTAGGTTACGTGGAACAGTCCCTCTTCCGCACCTACACAGGCCCCAAACCCCACCTCTTCCTCCGGTACATTGATGACTGTATCGGCGCCGCCTCTTGCTCCCCAGAGGAGCTCGAACAGTTCATCCACTTCACCAACACCTTCCACCCCAACCTTCAGTTCACCTGGGCCATCTCCAGCACATCCCTCACCTTCCTGGACCTCTCAGTCTCTATCTCAGGCAACCAGCTTGTAACTGATGTCCATTTCAAGCCCACCGACTCCCACAGCTACCTAGAATACACCTCCTCCCACCCACCCTCCTGCAAAAATTCCATCCCCTATTCCCAATTCCTCCGCCTCCGCCGCATCTGCTCCCACGATAAGACATTCCACTCCCGCACATCCCAGATGTCCAAGTTCTTTAAGGACCGCAACTTTCCCCCCACGGTGATCGAGAACGCCCTTGACTGCGTCTCCCGCATTTCCCGCGACACATCCCTCACACCCCGCCCCCGCCACAACCGCCCCAAGAGGATCCCCCTCGTTCTCACACACCACCCTACCAACTTCCGGATACAACGCATTATCCTCCGACACTTCCGCCATTTACA
Organism: Stegostoma tigrinum; assembly: GCF_030684315.1. Classification (NCBI taxonomy): domain Eukaryota; kingdom Metazoa; phylum Chordata; class Chondrichthyes; order Orectolobiformes; family Stegostomatidae; genus Stegostoma; species Stegostoma tigrinum. The sequence goes on along the minus strand of NC_081358.1, from coordinate 105,156,091 downwards.
ATCCGACCCCACCACCCAAGACATTTTTCCATCCCCTCCCCTGTCAGCTTTCCGGAGAGACCACTCTCTCCGTGACTCCCTTGTTCGCTCCACACTGCCCTCCAACCCCACCACACCCGGCACCTTCCCCTGCAACCGCAGGAAATGCTACACTTGTCCCCACACCTCCTCCCTCACCCCCATCCCAGGCCCCAAGATGACATTCCACATCAAGCAGAGGTTCACCTGCACATCTGCCAATGTGGTATACTGCATCCACTGTACCCGGTGCGGCATCCTCTACATTGGGGAAACCAAGCGGAGGCTTGGGGACCGCTTTGCAGAACACCTCCGCTCAGTTCGCAACAAACAACTACACCTCCCAGTCGCAAACCATTTCCACTCCCCCTCCCATTCTCTTGATGACATGTCCATCATGGGCCTCCTGCACTGCCACAATGATGCCACCCGAAGGTTGCAGGAACAGCAACTCATATTCCGCCTGGGAACCCTGCAGCCATATGGTATCAATGTGGACTTCACCAGTTTCAAAATCTCCCCTTCCCCTACTGCATCCCTAAACCAGCCCAGTTCATCCCCTCCCCCCACTGCACCACACAACCAGCCCAGCTCTTCCTCCCCACCCACTGCATCCCAAAACCAGTCCAACCTGTCTCTGCCTCCCTAACCGGTTCTTCCTCTCACCCATCCCTTCCTCCCACCCCAAGCCGCACCCCCCGCTACCTACTAACCTCATCCCACCTCCTTGACCTGTCCGTCTTCCCTGGATTGACCTATCCCCTCCCTACCTCCCCACCTATACTCTCCTCTCCACCTATCTTCTTTTCTCTCCATCTTCGGTCCGCCTCCCCCTCTCTCCCTATTTATTCCAGTTCCCTCCCCCCATCCCCCTCTCTGATGAAGGGTCTAGGCCCGAAACGTCAGCGTTTGTGCTCCTGAGATGCTGCTTGGCCTGCTGTGTTCATCCAGCCTCACATTTTATTATCTTGGAATCTCCAGCATCTGCAGTTCCCATTATCTCTGAGGCTTTTACAATCACTGATTATGTGTTCATTCACACACTAGGTCAGCTTTTATTTCCAGACTTATTAATTCAATTCATATTTCACCATTTGTCATGTGGGATTACAAACCACATTCCCAGAGCAAGGGCCCCTGTCTCTGGATTGTGAGGATGTAGCTGTATTGGATAGTTTCTCAAATAAGGTGAGTTTTAATTATGGTTTCTAAAATTAGAATTAATACAATGAAGTTTGACTTAAATTGTGCCTGGTCAGAGAAAATTACAAACACAAAGCAAGACATTTCAAAATGCAATCTATTTTTCATTATCACGACAGATGATGTGGCAGTGTAACTGAACTGTTTCAAGTTAAGAAGGACAGATGGAAGCGGATTGTTTTAGTAATCAAGAAGAATGAACAATAGATACAATGCTAAATTAAGCAATTTAAAACTGAGCTCAAGGGAGTTCACATGGACTGTTTAGAAGTTTTGAGAAAATGTGTGAAGAAAGATTATACCTTCTTGTTTACATAAGTGATAAGGGTTAAAAAAGTCAAAATCAGAACATGAGGAGATTATCTGTGTGGAGAATTGTACGTGGTGGAGTGCGAGGAGTGGTAGATGGAGTTTAATTTAGATAAATGTGAGGTGCTACATTTTGGAAAGGCAAATCAGAGCAGGGCTTACACACTTAATGGTAAGGTCCTGAGGAAGTGTTGCTGAGCAAAGGGACCTTGGAGTTCAGGTTCATACTTCCTTGAAAGTGGAGTTCCAGGTATACAGGATAGTGGAGAAGCATATGATATGCTTACCTTGATTGTTCAATGCATTGAGTATAGGAGTTAGGAGGTCATATTGTGGCTATACAGGACATTGATTTGGCCACTTGTAGAATACTGGTTGCAATTCTGCCCTCCCTGATACAAGAAGAATGTTATGAATCTTGAAACAGTTCAGAAAAGATTTACAAGGGTGTTGCTAGGGTTGGACAGTTTGAGCTATAGGGAGAGGGTAAATAGGCAGGGGCTATTTTCCTGGAGAGTCAGAAGCTGAGGGGTGACTTTACAGAAGTTATCAAATCATGGGGGAAATGCTTAGGATAAATAGGCAAGGTATTTTCCCTGGGGTCGGGGAGTCCAAAATTAGAGGGCATAGGTTTAAAATGACAGGGGAAAGATTTAAAAGTGACCGAAGGGGCAACTTTTTCACGCAGATGGCGGTGCATGAGTGGAATTAGCTGCTAGAGGAAGCCCTAGAGGCTGCTATAATTATAGCATTTAAAAGGGTAAGTGAATAGGAAAAGTTTAGAGGGATATGGGCCAAATGCTGGCAATTGGGACCAGATGAATTTACTTTGTCTGATTGGTATGGATAAATTGGACTGAAGGGTTTGTTTTCATGCTGTATACCTCTAACACTATATCTCTATGACTCTAATTACAATTACACAGGATAGCATAGAAGACAGTTTACATAGAACATGAATGAAATGGATCACAAGAAAGATATTGTGCTGGATGAAATTACTAGGACTAAGGTCAATGGTACGTTTGTGGAAATCTTTAAACATGAACAGAGATTGATCAAAGTGCATATGTTTTGGAGGATGTTCCAATGAAGCACTGAACTGTGTACTTTGTGAGAAAAGGTTGGAAAAGTTCGGAGAGATAGGAATAGCCAAACTTTCATTCATTTCTTTAGTTCATCCTTGGGATACGGGCATGGCTGCCTGGGCCAATATTTATTGTCCATCTCCATTTGCCTTTGATAAAGTAAATGGTGAGCTTTTTATTTTGAACCACTGCTATCTATTTAGTCTAAGTAGAACCACAATCCTGTTTGAGAGAGAATTTTGGGATTTTCTTCCAGTGACTCTGAAGGAACGATGATCTATTTCCAAATCTTGGTGGTGTGTGGCTTGGAGGGTATTTTCATGTAGGGGTGTTTCCATGTGTCTACTTCCCTTGTCCTTCTAGGTGGTAGTGACTGTGGATTGTTAAGATGCTGTCCGCGCAGCCTTGTTATATTTCTGCAGTGCATCTTGTAAATGGTACATGCTGTTCGCAGTGAGCATCAGTGGCAGAGGAAGTCAAGGTTGTGGATGTGGTGCGAACTAAGATGGCTGCTTTGTCCTTCAGAATCCAATGTGGGTGGGTAGGGTGGGGAGATAATTACTGTTAGGGAAATGAGATGCATGGCATATTGTACGACATTTGATACTAGTGATGAATTTTTTAATTAGCTGGAATTGTGTGGAGATTTGAAGGAGGGTTAAATGGTTTCGATGTTTGTACAGGTGAAATAAGAATAGATGTGGTTAGAACTCAGCAATAGATATCTCAGCAAAGGAAAAAAAACATTCTTTTTCATTTAATTCTGAAATGTATTTCATCAACTAGAAGGCAATATGTAGTTGTTGGAACATTAATGTTGTTTATTTAGTAAATAAAAGGATTTTTATGAATGCGATTATTTTAAATAGGTAAAGCCTGCTATACACACTTAGAGCTTAATGCAAGGCAAATTTATTTTATCTCAGAGGTACTGGGAACTGCCGATGCTGGATATCTGAGATAACAAGGTGTACAGCTGGATGAACACGGCAGGTTTGGGGACCACCTTGCAGAACACCTACTCTTGGTTGGTGACAAACACCTGCAGCTCCCAGTTACGAACTATTTCAACTCTCCCTCCCACTCCTTGGATGACATGTCCATCCTGGGCCTCCTGCAGTGCCACAACGATGCACCTCATATTCTGCTTGGGATCCATGCAGCCCAATGTTATTAATGTGAACTTCACAAGCTTCAATATATCCCCTCCCCCAACCACATCCCAAAACCAGCCCAGCTAGCCCCCACCTCACTAACCTGTCCTTCCTTGCACCTATCCCCTCCTCCTGCCTCAAGCCCCACCCCCATCTCCTACCTACTAGCCTCATCCCACCCCCTTGACCTGTCTGTCCTCCCTGGTCTGACCTATCCCCTCCCTAACTCCCCACCTACACTCACCTTTGCTGGCTCCATCCCCGCCTTTTGACCTGTCTGTCTCTTCTCCACGTAATTTGTCCTTTATCCATCTTCTATCTGCCTCCCCCTCTCTCCCTATTTATTTCAGAATCCCCTTCCCTTTCCCCATTTCTGAAGAAAGGTCTAGGCCTAAAACATCAGTTTTGCTGCTCCTCTGATGCTGCTTGGCCTGCTGTGTTCATCCAGCTCTACACCTTGTTGTCTCTTTATTTTATCTCATGTGTTCAGGAATACTTAGGCCTGGTTATAGCGGACATTAAGTGAGTTAGTATGTTTGTTGAAATGCTCCAACTTCATTTTCTCACCTACTCTCCACATCTCTTGATTTCCTGAAAGGCAAAAATCGTTCAAAATAAGATCAATGAAAATGCATCCACATTTCAACTTTAAGTGAAGAAATCTCCCCTCTTCTCAGTCCTAAACAATCTGCCCCTTAACATAAAATTTGACCCCTTGTTCTGCATTCAGACAAATGTGCAGTATCTACCCTGTCTAGCCCTTAGCAATCTTGAATATTTCAATGAAAACCTGTCTCTCTCTTCTATAGACTGAAGTTTTTCAGCAAAATGCTTCAAGGTAACTACCAGACAATGGAATTTTCTGTGCATTGAGATAGTACTTTAAATACAGAGTCAACACCTACTACAGCTTTAACTGGCACTCAACTTGCTGTATGTCTCAAGTTTCATAATCCACCATTCACCATTTATTAGTGGCTGCCATTTAATAGCCAAATGGAAATGATACTCACTGTCACTGAAGACAAATATAGAAACCTAGAAAATCGGAGCAGTAGTGGGCCATTAAACCATTTAAGCCTGCTCTGCCATTCATTGTGATCATTGGTGATCGTCCAACTCAATCGTTAGTTTGTTCTAGCTTCTGTCCCATATTTAGAGGGTGACATAGTGGCTCAGTGGTTAGCACTGTTGCCTCACAGCGCGAGGGACCTCGGTTCAAATCCACCCTCGGGCAACTATCTGCGTGGAGTTTGCACATTCTCCCTGTGTCTGCGTGAGTTTCCTCCAGGTGCTCTGGTTTCCTCACACAGTCCAAAGATGTGCAGGTTAGTGTGGATGGGCCATGCTAAAATTGCCCATTGAGATGTGCAGATTAGGTGGGCTTTTCGAGGGATGGGTCTGAGTGGGATGCTCTGTAGGTCCACACTGTAGGGATTCTATGATCTATATCCTCTGTTCCCTTTAATACCATGTGCTATATCCAACTGTTTCCTAAAATCATGCAATGTTTTGACTTGATTGCTTTCTGTAGCAGCAAATTCCACTCGCTCGGTGAAGAAATTTCTCCTCAATTCAGTCCAAAATTGTTTAACCCATATCCTGGTTCTGTAGCCCCCACCTTTGGGACATCCTTCCTGGGCCTACCCTGTTAGATTTCTTCAACATTCCCCACCTTTTTTCATTGATTTAATCTCAAATACTTCAATTGCTTCTCATATGTCAGTCCTGCCATCTTACAAATAATTCAGGCAATCCTTTGCTTTGCTACTTCTATACCAAGATCTGCCCTCCTCAGGGAAGGAGACCAAAACTGCACACAACATTCCAGGTGTGTCTCACCAAGTCTTTGTACAATTGCAACAAGACACCTCTGTTTCTGTATGTAGGCCAGGTCTCATTGCACAGTTCCCTCTATCTCAACTTGCAGCCATTCAAATAGCACTCTGCCTTCTTGTTTTTACCTCATATAACCTCACATTTATCCACATTATACTGCATGTGCCATACATTTGCCCACTCACTCAGCTTATCCAAATCACATTGAAATATCTCTACGTACTTCTCAAAGCTGAGCCTCACACTCTGCTTTGTGTCATCTGCGAATTTGGAGTATTACATTTAATTCCTTCATCCAAATCATTAATATATATTGTAAATAGCTGGGGCCCAGCACCGATCCCTGCAGTATCCCATGAGTCACTTCATGCCATTCAGGAAAGAAAAAGACCGGTTTATTCCTACACTTTGCTTCCTGTCTGCCAACCAATGTTTCATCCATTTCAATATGCCACCCAACCTCATGCATTTTTATTTCACATGCTAATCTTTTATGTGAAACTTTTGACAAAAGCCTTCTGAAAGTCCAGATAAACCACATTCACTGATTCCACTCCAGTGGAATCCTTGAACATTTCTAATAGATTTGCCAAGCATGGGTTCCCATTTGTAAATTCATGTTGAATCTGTCTGAAGCCACAGCAGGTCAGGCAGCATCCATGGAGAAAAAGCAAGCTATTCATCAGAGTCAGCTAGACTCAAAACATTAGCTTGTTTCATCTCCATGGACGCTCCCTGACCCGTTGTGAACTTCAGCATTTGTTGTTTTCAGTACAGGTTCCAGCATCTGCAATAATTTGCTCCTACATTGAATCTGACTGATTCTGTCACTGTTTTTCAAGCGTTCTGCTGCTATTTCTTTTCTGATTAACTTTAACGTTATCCCCAACACTGAGGTCAGGCTAACTAGTGTCAATTTCCCAGTTTTCTCTTCGTCTTCTTTCTGAAATAGACAGATTAAATGATTTACCTTCCAATCTGTGAGAACTGTTCCAGAGACTTTAGAGTCTTAGAAGATGATTACCAATGCACCCACTATTTCCTGAAGCACTCTGGGATGTAGATTTTCAGCACCTGGGAATTTATGAACCTACAACACATCAATTTCCCCAATACCATTTCTCCTCAGATATTGATTTCCTTCAGTTCCTCCCTCTCACTAAACCTTATGTTTACAAACATTTCTGCTTTGTTGGATAACAAGGTATGAGGCTAGATGAACACAGCAGGCCAAGCAGTATCAGAGGAGCAGGAAAGCTGACATTTCGGGCTGAGACCCTTCTTCAGAAATGGGAAAGGAGAAGGGGGTTCTGAAATAAATAAGGAGAGAGTGGGAGGTGCATAGAAGATGGATAGAGGAGAAGATAGATGGAGAGGAGACAGACAGGTCAAAGAGTTAGGGATGGAGCCAGTAAAGGTGAGCGTTAGGGAAGGGATAGGTCAGTCCAGGGAGGACGGACAGGTCAAGGGAGTGGGATGAGGTTAGTAGGTAGGAGATAGGGATGGAGCTGAGGTGGGAGGAGGGGATAGGTTGGAGGATGGACAAATTGGGGAGGCAGGGACAAGCTGGGCTGGTTTTGGGATGCGTTTGTGGGAGGGGAGATTTTGAAGCTTGTGAAATCCACTTTGATACCATTGGGCTGCAAGGTTCCCAAGTGGAATATGAGGTGCTGTTCCTGAAACCTTCAGGTGGCATCATTGTGGCACTGCAGGAGGCACAAGATAGACATGTCGTCTGAGGAATGGGAGGGGGAGGTGAAATGGTTTGCGACTGGGACGTGCAGTTGTTTAGTGCTTTGTTTCTCTGCGATGTTATTCTGTCCTCATTTGTGAACACAGAAACAAAGTATGGATTTGGTTGGTCAGCCATATAGCTCCAGGTTTTATTACGTGGCAATGTCAAGATTTTGAGTTAAAATTATGTAAATGCTTTCATTGCATCATTGGATTCTAACCTGAAGTCTCAGATGCCCTGAAAGTTGTATGGTTAAAATATTGTTTGATTGGAATGTGTCAGAGACAGAATATCAAAAACTCATTCCCTGCCTGCTGTTGCTAACATGGTGTCGAAGTCAAAATTAGGTCTTAAGGTTGACATTATCTAATGGGATCTCTAATTAACACGGAAAAGAAACGTTTGCTCTGAGTGACGATAAAAACCAAACAGGAAGCCAAGGTACAGGCCAAATTAATGAAGAATGCAATGGTAATGAACAACTTCAATGAAGGTGTCCTGGTCAGAGCAGAGCATCATGCTATCACAAATAAAATGGCAACCTTAACTGAAATTGAATTCAGTGACAGAATCAATTACAGTTGCAACTGGTATAATATGTAATTTTTTCAAGGTCTGACACATTATTTTGCAGACGCCCGCAGATGCTGGATGGCGTATTTTGAAAAAAACAAAAAAGGAAAACCTGAAGCTGAATCATTTATGCGTAAATTATGACAGCTTTTTCTTATCCCTGATTTTACTCTGTTGCAAAGTTGAGGGATAACAGACAGTATTGAGATAAAATATTTCAGAAAAAAAATGTCTCTGCATCCTGTAGCAGCATACAGACTGAGGAGGAGGTCAGGCGAAATATGCCAGGTAAAATTTGATTAAATGTGTGCCTTCAATCGGGCAGAAAATTAAAATATTTCAAAAAATCTTAAATCTGTCCCATCTCATCCTCAAAGCTAATAACTTCCAGTTTGAGCTGAGATGGGACCGGCAGCGAGTCACTTGTTTAAGTCATAGAATCCCGATGGTGTGGAAGCAGGCCATTTAGCCCTTCAAATCCACACTGGCTCTCCAAAGACCATCCTACCCAGACCCATCGCCCTACCCTATCCCGGTAATTCTTCATTTCTCTCAGCTACTGCACCTAACCTATACCCCAGGACGCAGTGTCAATTTAGCATGGCCAGTGCAACTAACTTGAACATCTTTGGATTGTGGGAGGAAACTAGAGCACCCAGCAGAAAGCCACACAGACTAGCATCCAAGGTTGGATTTAAAGCCTTGTTCCTGGTATTGTGAGGTAGCAGTGCTAACCACTGAGCCATCAAGCCGGCTTATGAGACTGCCTACTTATGGTTTTTATGTATTGTCCAGGGTTAATATTGGCTATCAAAATGTCTCCAGCTGGAATAAATCCCACTGAAGTGAACTGAAAACTGCTGTATTAAATCAGTTAAGTATCTTTCCCATCTTTCTCTATGGATCAGAAGGAACAGGAATGATTTCTTCCTGCCCATTCATAACCCCACAGCCAGTCGAACTTCTGTTCCCTCAATCATCAATGCCTATAGTCTACATGGTCACTAACACTTGCTTTATAGAGGCACCATAATCGCTGACTCATCATTATTTTTCCTTTCATCGCACCAGCAACCCACCGATCGCTCCCCAACATTATCCCCACTTACTTTGTCTTTTTCTAATTCATTCATTGGAAGAGGGTGTTGCTGGTTAGATTGACATTTCTACCTATTCCTAATTTCCCCAAAGGGCAGTTTAGAGTCAACCATACTGCTGTGGGTCAGGATTCACATGTAGGTATGGACATTCGTCCTCCTCAACATTGAACCAAATATGTTTTTCCAACAATAAATAATGGATTCATGGTTATCATTAGACTCTTAATTTCAGATTGCTTTTATTGAATTTAGATTCAACCATCAGCCATGGCAGAATTCAAACTTAGGTTTCCAAAAAATTAGAGATAACAAGGCGTAGAGCTAGATGAACACAGCAGGCCAAGCAGCATCAGAGGAGCAGGAAGGCTGATGTTTCTGGTCAAGACCCTTCTTCAGAAAAGAAAAGGGGGTAAACCAAAACATCAGCTTTCCTGCTCCTCTGATGCTGCTTGGTATGCTGTGTTTATCTAGCTCTACACCTTGTTATCTCAGTTTCTCCAGCATCTGCAGTTCCTGACATACCTTCTCAGAAAATATCTGGGCCTCTAGATTAATAATCTAGTGATAATATCACTTGATCATTGTCAATCCAAATCTTTCCTAACTCCCCAATTTTTCCATAACCTGGCATTTCACCTTCCGATCTTTCTCTTACCCACATCTTTACACTCAAACTCCAAACTTTAGATTCAGAAGAACGTCAAGATTATAAAAGCAACACTACCTCCAAGTTACATATGTAAAATTTTTGCATCAAAATCCTGAAATTTTCAAACATTGCCGGGAAGCCCATTGCAAGTAAGGACCATATTGAAGGGTCAAAACCCATCAACACCTATCAGATACAGGACAGTTTTGTTCTGTATTCATTCATGGGATGTGGGCACCCCTAGCTAGGTCAGCAGTTACTGACTATTCCTATTGATCCTGCAAAGGTGGTCATGTGCTTTCCTTCTCAAACCACTGCAGTCCATTTAGTGTAGGTGCATCTATAATGCCATTAGGGAGGGGCATCCAGGTTTTTGACCCAATAGTACTGAAGAATCAGCAATATATTTCCAGAGTCGACATGGTAAATGGCTCTGAATTTGTTATGAATTTGCTGCCCCAAAACTTCTAGGTGGTTGTGCCTTGTTTTTCTCCCTATGAACTCTTCAAACAAATACTTTTAATTTCTACGAGACAAAATTATATCCACCAAAAGTTACTTCATGAACATGCTTTCAAAGACCTTGACTGCTTCTGTGAGTTCAATCAACTTCTTGTGCCATGACTGCCAGGCCATCAGGTCCTAATGATGAGAGTTGACATCCTTGGCCACATTCTCGTCGTTCCTCATGAGGGTGGTCTTTGAGGGCCCTCAGTCGCCTGTATAACCATAATGTTTCTGCAGTTGTCCACCTTCACCAGGCCTCCAATTCCACATCTGTGATTATGTAGACTTGTCTCTGCTTGTGTTTCAATTCCCTCAATTAGAGTTGGAGCAATTTTATTCAGCACCAGCAAGCTGTAATTCAGTTCACTTTCCTATTATGAAGGACAGTCTGTCATTAAGAATGACACTTTTATCCGCAACGTGTTAATATAGGCTACGAGACTCACTGTCAGCAGCATAGAATACATTCATCCCACTACTACAATTAGCTAAGTGAGGTGGCAGCGCCAATTCACATCCTGTTTACTTTCACAACATAAAGCCTACTAAGTTGTCAATTTACTTTATGTCAAAATCATAGCTAGGATCAAATTCAAGTCCATTATCTTTCCAAAGTTAATTCAATAAAGCATGAAGCAACTTAAAAGGCGAGGGAGGGAGGCCAACAGAAATCTTTCGAAAAAGTTGAATCTCAGTGTTGGAACAGCCAGCTCTTCACCTCACCTCTACCTTCCATTGGACTGTTAGCAGTTCCAAACACTTATAAGATTCCTCATCTATTTTCCCAACTCAATACAACCTACACGCATGTATTTTCCTTGGCTGATAGCACAAAGTAGGAAAATCTTCCAAATCAAAAGGAAATAAATCGATAAAATATATTGCTTCTATTCTGATTTTAGGTACCCATTATTTAATTGATGGAACTGTTGTAGTTAAATCTTCTCTTGAAGGAATCTTTGAATGTGATGGTCTGATTGGTTCAGTTATCTGAAGTGATGTTTTACTCTGATGGATGAAATATTTTGGTAAAAGTTTCTGGGAAATCCTACAAATCAATTCTTCCACTTTTAAGAACGTAATCTACCGCATTTGTAATTTTCCTAGGTCTGCTCTTTCAAGTGTTGTTTCTTCTTCACCTAATTATTCACCCAAATGAAAATAAACGTAAGAAAGCCAAAGATGTTTACTGTTCAGGGTGAAAATTGATAAAAAGGGCAATAGCAACTCAAATAATTGACAAAACGGTAGAGCTGTTTGGCCCTTTAGCAAACCATTATACTTACAAACATATACCTGAACCTTGATATCACTGTCATTATTGGATTAATCTCAGATAATTTGTGGTAATTTATAATTTATGTTCTGATGACTACACTAAGTATCTGCTATTTTTACTGTGATTACAAAGTATATCAAGGTACATATCTCTGTAATCTCCTTCGGTGAAGATTTTCATCTATTCATTAATTATGCAATATTTTTGTATGTATGATGAGCAAAGTGGATGTTCTCACATTGCTGGGACCTTCACTGTTACATAGCTCTTGCACCATCTTTAAAGCCCAACTGGTCATCACCTCAGGCACTGCAGGGCAGAAACAACATCACTGGTACTGAGCACTTAAGTTTAGAGATGTGTCAGAGGAAAGGGCTCTTACTTCCAGAATAGGGACCTGGGGGTTGCTGACGGATGGAATGGTGGAGGGATGATCAGTCATTTGTTGTACTGACAACTTAAGGAGACCATTCATAACCAAACCTGGACAGCAATTGCAGTGTGTGTTCGTGTTGTACTTTGAGCCAGAATTAACATCCAGCAATACAAAAAGAAGGTCAACAATCTTTCACACTCTACAAGGTTAAGAGCCACTATCTCTCTGTTATATCACATGCACAGGGAGAGTACTTGAACTCTGTCACCATATTTCACAAAGCCTTCTGGCCTAAAAATTTCATTACACGAGCATCATGTCCACTGATGCTCTCACAGCCTCATATTCACAAAGTACTAACCATTCACAGCCTTTGTGCCTCCTAATCACTCATTGGTGACCCTTCCCCACCTCTCTTGTTCTGTATCACTGCTAACTACCCTGCATCCACTTTCATCATACCAATCGCTCCCATTATCCTCAATGCAGTATAAGTTCATCCAACTGACATTCCCAATGTCACAAAGTCAGAAGTGGGGATGTTTGCCAGTGATTGCACAATGTTCAGCAACAGATTCTATGATTCTATGATGATCTGTGACTCTTCAGATATTTGAAGCAGTTCATGTTCAAATGCAACAAGATCTGACAATATAAAGACTTGGGCTGACATGCGACAAGTAACATTCAGGCTGTACTAATGCCAGGCTATGGCCATCTCCAGTAAGAGGCAAAGTAAACACTGCCACTTGAAATTCCATCACTGGAATGCATCCATCGCTGAATCCACCACTATGATCATCCTGGAAGTTTCTATTGACCAGAAACTCAACTGGACTCACCATATAAATACAGACATAATAGGAACTGCAGATGCTGGAGAATCCAGGATAACTACGTTTAGAGCTGGATGAACACAGTAGGCCAAGCAGCATCTTAGGAGCAGGAAAGCTGACGTTTCGGGGCTAGACTCTTCATCAGAAAACCTGATCAGAAAATTCTGATGCAAGGTCTAGGCCTGAAACATCAGCTTTCCTGCTCCTAAGATGCTGCTTGGTCTGCTGCGATCATCCAGCTCTGCACCTTGTTATCTCAGCATATAAATACAGTGGCTCCAACAGCAGGTCAGAAGCTAGGAATCCTGCAACAATGTAACTTACCTTCTGACTCCCCAAACTAGCAATGCATAAGTTAGAAGTGTGAATAAAGGGACCTTGGAGTGGAGGTTCATGGCTCCTTGAAACTGGAGTTGCAGGTAGATAGGATAGTGAAGAAGACATTTGGTATGCTTGCTTTTTTTTCGTCAGTGCATGTATGAGTTAGGAGGTCATATTGTGGCTGTACATGATATTGGTTAGGCCTCAATTGGAATACTGCTTTCAATACTGGTCTCCCTGCAAATAGGAAGGACATGGTGAAACTTACAACAGTTCATAAAATATTTACAAGCATGTTGCCAGTGTTGGAGGGTTTGAGCTACAGGCAGAGGCTGAATAGACTGGGGGATTTTCCCTGGAGTGTCATAGGCTGAGGGGTGACCTTACAGAGATTGATAAAATCATGAGGGGAATGGATGGCATAAATAGGCAAGGTCATAGAATCCCTTCAATGTGGAAACAGGCCCTTTGGCCCATCAAGTCCACACCAAACCTCAGAGCATCCCACCCAGACCCAGCCCCCTGAAACACACCTAATCTACACATCCCTGAATGCTATGAGCTATTTAGCATGGTCAATTTACGTAACCTGCACATCTTTGGATTAGGGGAGGAAACCTACACAGAAACGGGGAGAATATGCAAACTCCACACATACAGTCATTCAAAGGTGGAATCAACCCCAATTTGCTGGCACTATGAGGCAGCAGTGCTAACCACTGAGCCACTGAGACACCGTGCCACCCCATGTATTTTTCCAGTGGTGGGGAGTCCAAAAGTAAAGGGTTTAAGGTCAGATGGGAAAAATTTTAGAGGGATCTAAGGGGCAATTTTTTCACACAGAGGTTGGTGCGAGTATGGAATGAGCCACCAGAGGAAGTGGTGGAGGCTGGTACAACTATAACATTTAAAAGGCATCTGGATGGCAACATGAGTAGGAAAAGAGATACGTGTCAAAGGCTGGCAATTGGGACTAGATTTATTTTGGACATCTGTTTGGCATGGATGGGTTAGGCCAAAGCATCAGTTTCCATACTGTATATCTCCAAGGCTCTATGAAGGAATATGCCACACTTGCCTGGATGGGTGCAGCTCCAAAAACACTCACAAAGCTTGATGTCCTCCAGGACAAAGAAGCCCACTTGATTGGCATCAAATCTACAAGCATCCACTCTGTTCACCACTGATGCTCAGTAGCAGTAATGAGTGTGATCTAAGACATATATTGCAGAGGTTCACCCCAGATCATTCGACAGCACCTTTTAAAGCAGTGACCACTTCCATCTGGAAAGGCCAGGGCAGCAGAAACACCGACAAATTTCCCTTTAAGATGCTCACCATTCTGACTTGAAAATATTTCATCGCTACTGTGTCAAATCCTGGAATTCTCTCCCTATCAATATTGTGAGTTCTACAGAAAATGGACTGTAGCATTTCAAGAACGCAGCTCACCATCACTTGCTGAAAGGCAATTATGGATAGGCAATAAATGTGATGTAGCCAGCGATGCCCACGTCCCATGGGAGAATAAAAAAAAACTTGGGTGAGAGGTCTAAGACTGGCAGAGAGAATGTGGAATCAGACTCTTCGCTTCCTCTGAGAAGAAAATTCTGGATTTGGCCAAAGACGAGTCAGACCGTTCATTGGTAGATGGTTTGACATGGATGGGCAACATCCCAGTCAGCTTCATCATGCTGTGCTGATCTTCTGTGACCACCAGCACTAACTTATTCTTAATATGTGCAAATTTTAATCCATTTTCCGCAATTAATTCCCAATCTTCTCACAGCAGTCTTTAGCAGCACCCAGCAATACTCTACAAAGAGGCCAGTGCCTTAAACTCTCAGCTTCAACTCTAACTTAGTGGAGGAAGCCAGTAAAGTCTCATACAATGCACCAAGCAAGGTTTTCACTTTGACCTTCTCTAGCTCAGAGACCTTTACCTCGGTGGATACTTTATCTCAACTAAAGTTAGGGAAACAACTTGGTGAGCATGTCATCAGTATGTCTTGCAAATAAGAATCACATCAGATCTCTGGGAGGCAGAAGACTGTCTGAGACCAGGCACCTGCTCAGCCATAAGCAGAAAATTTGTCACTTTTCTTCACCATTAATGACTCGGCCAAACTACAGAGAGAGACACAGGAACATCAGACAAGTTTACAATGGGTAATGCTGTTCAACGTGATTTGGACAAATTGGATGAGTGGGCAAATGCATGGCAGGTGAAGAATAACGTAGATAAATGTGGTTATTGACTTTGGTTATAAAGTCATGACTGTGGGTTATTGTCTGAATGAAGATAGTTTCAGAAAGAGAGAGGAGCAATGAGACCTAGGTATCCTTCTGTTTCAGTAGCTGATAGTAAGACTGTAGGTGCATTAGGCCATGAAAAATACAAGCGATATGTTGGCTTTCATAGCAAGTGGTTTTGAGTATGGGAGCAGGGATGTCTTCTTGGAATTATACAGGACATTGGCGAGACGACATCCAGATTATTATGTGCACTTTTGGTCTCCTTACCTGAGCAAAACATTATGACTTCGGAAAAAAAAAGTAGAAGGTTTTCTGAAGAAGGGTCCAAACCCAAGATGTCAGCTTTCCTGCTCCTCTGATGCTACTTGACCTGCTGCGCTCATCCAGCTCTACACCTTGCTATCTCAGAAGTTTTCCACATTGATTCCTGGGATGGTAGGACTGATGTTTGAAGACAGCGTGGATTGGTTGGACTGATTAGGATAAATTAGTGGGTAGTTCAGAATTAGGGATTACAAGTCCAAGGATTTGGGGTTGGCCATTTAGGACTGAGATGAGGAAAAATATTTGCCACAGAGTGGAGAGCCAATGGAATTTTCTGCTACAGAAAGCCGTCAAAGCCAAAACTTTGAATGTTTTCAAGAAGGAGATAGATGTAGTTCATACGGCTAAAGGGATCACAGGGTAAAGGATGAAAGCAGGAACAGATTACTGAGCACGATGATCAGTTATGAAATATTGAATTGCAGAGAGAATGCAAAGGGATAAATTATTACTTTTTTTTTAATCTTTCTATGTTTGGAATATTTTTGTATTTTCTATAGTGAAGACAGAAGCAAGATATCAATTCATTTCATTAAGTATTTACTATATAATCAGCTATTAACTCAAATTCTCTAGAATATTCACTGCACTTACTCTCTGCTTTTTTAAATACCTACAGAAACTCTTGCTTTTTTTGTATATTTCTAGCTTGCTTCTTCTCACACTCAAATTCTTTCTCTTGGCTAATCTTCCACTCATTACATGTTGCTCTTTAAATTCTGACCAATCATATGACATGTGTTTGCAGGAATGTGTGTTTTTGTTCCTTTAGTTTTCCGTCTATCTTGACTTCTTTAATTAACCATGAATAGTGAGTCTTCTGCTTAGAATTTTTCTTTATAGTAGGGATACTCTGGTGAAAAGGGATGGTCACTGTTCACAATCTGATATTGTACTGATCATTTATTAAACATCTGTCCCTACATTTTACCAGATCAAAAGTAGCCTGATCTTGGTTTGATGACGAAGGTTTTGTTCTTGGAAAAGGGAAATTTCACAATCTCCCCTTGATGTTCAATGGCACTGGAATCACTGAACCCCCACGATCAATGGCCTGGGTGTGAACCATTGACCAGAAACTGACTAGGACAGTCATAAGTAAAAGCTGTGCCTACAAGAGCTGATCAGAGGTTTCTGCAGTGAGCATCCCATCACCTGTCTTCAATTACAAGGCATAATTTACTACTATGATGGTATACTCTACTCTTGCCTGGATGGATACAGCTCCACAACAAACAGGAAGCTGAGCATCAATCAGGGAAAAGCTGTCCGCCGTTTGGCACCCACACACTACCTTTCAAATTCATTCCCTTCAGCTGTCGACAAATAATGGGCTCAAGTTGTGATATTCACAGATTTTGACACTTTATTCAGTTCTATTCATGACTCCTTAGACACTAAAACAGTGTGTCTGTCTGCAGCAAGACCTGGAGACATCAGGAAAGGACTAATAAATGGCAAACAATAATAATTTCGAACATGAGAAACTCTAAGCTGATGCATAGGAGCACCAACACTACAAGATTCCTTCCATACCACACATACTATTGAGACATAGAACTTTATTGCTATTCCTTCACTATCACTGGGTGCAGATCCTGGAACTCACTCCCTAATATTATGGTTAGGATTCCAACTCTTTCTCCAGGGAAATGAGTAATAAGTAATAAATGCTGACTAAGCAAGTGATGGGTCATGCCATAATTGAAGAACAAAAGAATGGTGTCTGTCAATGTTTGTCCACTTCTTAAAAAAATAGTCTTCAAGGAAACAAATTGGGAACAATTGATCTAGTAACTACATTAAAAAAAACTTAGATTCAGCAAAAAAAACTTTTTTTTAAATCGGGCATGTTCTATTGGTATATTTTGCATCACAAACGTATATGAACCAGGTATATGTTGTGAGCGCTGGGATGCCAAATACTACCAGCTTGTGTTTGGGAGACTTGGCTGCCAACATTCTACTTCCTTGACTGGGCGTATGAGCTTGGTTAGTTTACACTGGTCAAAAAAAAATTAATGAATCTGAAAGAGAAGAAAAATTTGTCTTGAACAAGTCGTAGTTTATTTCATAATAGTAAACACGTCCAAGTTACATTGCAGACATTATTACTGAGACTCTTTAACTTCTTTAATATCAAACAGCTTTCACTTCAAAGATCCAGCGCCGCTCTACCTTTGCCCATCCAAACCCTTATGCCATCATCAGTTTGGCAGGAGCTTCTAATAGTAATTATTTCAGAACCATTATGCCAAAAGTGGCAACTTTGTAAACTTTTCACTGAATCATGTGAGTACATGTGACAGTAAAGCTAACTCTAATATAGACCTTTACTAGTGCAAGGCATTCACAGTGCAGTAACCTAGTCCAATTCTCATGGCTCAGAAGGTAAACATTCAAAACTGGTGTTGCTAAAACAGAAGAAAAAACAACAGGTTACGGAGGCGGGGATGAGCTGTGCTGGTTTTGGGATGCAGTGGAGGGAGGGGAGATGTTGAAGCTTGTGAAGTCCACATTGATACAATTGGGCTAGAGTGTTCCCAAGCGGAATATGAGTGGCTGTTCCTGCAACCTTTGGGTGGCATCCTTGTGGCACTGCAGGAGGCCCACCATCATGGGCCTCCTGCAGCGCCACAATGATGCCACCTGATGGTTGCAGGAACAGCAACTCATATTCTGCTTGGGAACCCTGCAGCCCAATGGTATCAATGTGGACTTCACAAGCTTCAAAATCTCCCCTCCCCCCACTGTATCCCAAAACCAGCCCAGCTCGTCCCCGCCTCCCTAACCTGTTCTTCCTCTCACTCATCCCCTCCTCCCACCTCAAGCCGCACCTCCATTTCCCACCTACTAACCTCATCCCACCTCCTTGACCTGTCCGTCCTCCCTGGACTGACCTATCCTCTCCCCACCTCCCCACCTATACTCTCCTTTCCACCTATCTTCTCCTCTATCCACCTTTGGTCCGCCACCCCCTCTCCCCCTATTTATTTCAGAATCCTCTCCCCATCCCCCTCTCTGATGAAGGGTCTAGGCCCGAAACGTCAGCTTTTGTGCTCCTGAGATGCTGCTTGGCGTGCTGTGTTCATCCAGCCCCACACTTTGTTACCTTGGATTCTCCAGCATCTGCAGTTCCCATTATCCCTGAAAGAATTGCATCTGGCTATATCTTCCTATGACAGATGATGCATTTATTCAGTGACTCATCAACAGCAAAGAAATTTTACCTCTGTGTAGAAATTTATCTTTATTATTCCTTCTTTACATCTATTTGGTAAGAGATTTTTTTTCATTTGAAGCACTCACCTGCATTGATGTTGCGAAAAGGCTGGTTATCATGCATAAATACCAAAGAACAAAAATGCATTCGTCTGTAAACATGCAGAGTCAGTAACATGCTCTAAAACTCAACCTCAGCTCTGACTAACAATGTTACTTTGAATGACCCAAGTCTGTGCATAATTAATTATTAAAATTCAATTGGCTTTGCAGTGCTCCATGCCTTCAGCAAACATATGACTATAAAGCAAACACTCAGGGTCTGCTCCCTTTTAAATTAGGTCTTAATGTTTGCAGCAACAGTGAATTCAGTATGCTAGCTGCATTTCTATGTCTTGTATGTCAAGCATCCTGTTGCAAATGATAAAATCATCAACATTTCACAGATGCGTCTGACCTTTATTTGAACAAAGGCATGAGGAGGTGCTCTCCCAGTCTCTTTCAAAGGTCAATTTTAAACTGAGCCAATGTACCAAGTTCTTCAGTGTTGCAGTATTATTTCTGTACTTCACATCATCTGATTCGCATTATGAACTAACCTAGAGAAATGTTTAGAGACTAGTCGGGTTAGGGCTTAAGTTCCACTTATTATGGGAAGGGTGCTCTTCAAGCAAACATTGAAAAATAAGTTTTGGCATTGACAAAAATAGTGGATTAATACTGAACAAGGTGATTTTACTAACTTCTGCATGTTATTTCAGTGAAACTTTATACCCATTGAAATCAGTTAAAAATGTGTTAACAATTCCAACATAATGAAGTCGTAAGACACTAGCATTTTCCCATTGTATTCACAAACCAATTTTTAGGCAAAAGTTTATTGATGGTGCGGGAAGGAAGCTGGTGACAAAATGGCTTGTTTTAGAAATGCAAAAACCTTGGGTTAAGCAAATAAAATTATACCATGGTTTTCTGCACCACCTATTGCTTCTTATCTACAAAGCCTAAATAGTTTGTAGTGGTCAGTTGTGACAATGGTTCATCAGACGTTTTCACTGTCCAAGTTATAACAAACAATTCACTTCTAATGGGTGACTTTAAACTTACTTTCCCAATAAAACCCAGATGGGTGGGCAGTTTAAATAGCCCTTGTACCCAAAGGACCCAACTGACCATGTTTTTGCATTGACCATTGCACAGGATGCTCAATACGTACTCATTGATGGGCAGTTCTTATTGACAAACCTGAATGTACTTGAATGATGACTACATTTTATAACTTCAGGTAAGTTGCCGTGACTTAGCAGTCTGAAGACAGTCTAGTACATCAAATGAATAGGCCATCAAGATAATGGAAAGCTCAATCAGTTAGCATTTAGTTACCTTTAGATAACCCATCCATGCAGGGATTCCAGTGTGTCGGTGTCTCCCCACAGTTCTCACCTGAATCTCCATTCCCCACATGAACTGGATTTCTGGCTATTTCGTCTGGACTGGCTGCTTGTTGACATTTTCTGCACCTCATTTCAGAAACTACATGTGACTTACCAATTCAGATTGCAATTTACCTGCCTTCCACCTGTCCAAGGCTACACCTGTAGTATTAGGTTTACACCTCGTTCAAAGTTACAAGGTGGCTTTTGTGTATCGTCCAAGTTTTCAAAGCAAATAGGACCATGGCCCAGTGGACTATGACCCCAGCCTCCAGTTTGAGATCCTGGTCCTCATGCGTATTGGAGGGAATACTGAATTTTGTTGTCCATTTTTGCCCTCATCAAGAAGAGACTCCTGACAGTGGGAAAATGGTCCACACTGTAATTGATGTTTATCAATAGGGCTGACTTTACACTGCAGAAACTGGTGGAAGTGGATCTTAGGCACTTTGATTGTTGAGTGAAAGGATAATTTTCTCCTACGATTCAGAAAAGATGTCAACAATAACTTGGAGCTCAGCTTAAGTGAATGCATACATGGGTGTTACATATGTACTACAGCTTAATGACTGAAGTTGGAGTGATGTTAATTTTTGTTGGAAGTGGTTTAAGGTGAATATTTGCATGCCTGATTGTAAATTATCTCCATGCATGTGGACATTTTGCTGAATGCAAAGTACACTACTATAGAGATGAAAAAGGAGAAACGTAGAAGATAGGAGCAGGAAGAGGCCTTTAACCCTTTGAGCCTGCCCCACCATGAATCATGATCATGAAGCAGCCTTGTTTGACACCACAGGAGAACCAACACAAATTCCTTTGTGAGCCATACTGCCCAGATTCAAAACATGCATCTCTGAGGCCAACTTGGCTGAGCAGTGCATATTATTTGTATCCCTGACACCAAACACCTCCAAAGCATACAGAAGACTCCCAGCAGGACAGCAGCAATGCTTTAAAGATGTCCATAAAGTATCCCTGATGAACTCAAATACACCCATCATGGGACTCCTATGCTACGTGGCATTCCTCCAATGGCTGTGACTTCACTGAGCCTGTGGCAAATTCAGCCCAAGCTGCCAGCATCTGATGTGGCAGTCTTCACTGCAGGTACTGAAGATAAGGCCCCTTCTCTGTCGCACCCTGCCCACCTCCAGGTCCTTATCCACAAAATGAGGCACCAGTTTCCCCTTCTTTTCTATGTCTGAGGCAAATGTCAGTCACTGTGTTGTTCCAGATTGACAACACTTACAAAGATATACAATGACCTTTTAAAGATGGTGCCAGAGACAGTAACCTGTTTTGTGATCTTCCATCAGTGGAGAATTCTACAAGTATGATGAGCAATAGAATCAGATCAGCATTGGACAAGAGCAGAGATTGTTAGTGAGGTCATAGGGCATTCTGTGGGGCGAAACTCAACAAAATATGATGATATATTTTAAGGCATATTTTAAGGTCAGCTTTAACACCAGTAAAACATTGGACCGGGGGTCATCCAACTTCAAAGATGCACTCCTAATTCAAGTCAAAATTTTGAGTACGGTAATGTTTTGACTGACTAAGTGGTTCTGTGAGTGAGTACTTCAACTGGAAGTGGAGAATTTACTGTGGGAAGTCCCAGTGACTAAGTACATTGCAGAATTTATCAGTAATAAGGGAAGCAGGCTCTTGACTGATGATAAATTTCTGTATATTTTCTCTAAGTTGCCTGTCTTGATGATTGAATACAATGGTTGCAAGCTCTTTCAATTTCAAAACCAACCCTATCACTAAAACATTTTAAAGCTGCATGCAAACCCATATATTCCATATAAATGGGCACATGTTATTCTTGATTTTTACATGGAATTTACAGCATAGAAATAAATCAATTGATAAAACAGGGCTATGCTAAAAATAAAAGAGCAAGGAAACACTCTGTAGGCCTGGTAGCACCTCTGGAGGATGAATCTAATTAACTTTACAGGTTGTGGCCTTTCATGAGAACAAAGGTCCCAACTTGAAATGTTAACTGTGTTTCCTTCTGCACAAATGCTTCCAGACCTGCAGAGCATTTCTGCCATTTTCTGTTTCCCTTCCAGAATTCCAGAATGTGTCGTATTTTGTTTTGTGTCTACGATACTATTTGCCCTAGCACAATCAAATTTGATGTTGTTGATTAAAACATTTTTGCCGTAAACAGTACTACAGCTCTCCCAGTGTTGCTCCTGGCCATTCAGTTTCCTTGGCTAAGGAGTTAATCCCTTTTATTCTTCTCTGTCTTGTTACGGTGCAAGGGGCAGGAAACATTTCAAAGCAACTTACACTAATTAGCCAAGAATGACTATGTTCAGGCATTAAACATTTAAACTAAAGTGAAAATATGAATATATGGTGGATAGGAGCAAAATATTTCATATTAATGGGTATGTTTTTGGAATTTATCCACATTCTGGGTTCTGAATATTGTTATAGCTTCTATGCTCTTTCATCAATCTACTATATCATTTTTTTCATCTAATGTTTGTGAATTTCTTCGATTAAACACACCAATGCCATTTGTAGTTATACATGTAATATACTCTATGTAGAATACACGACAGATAATCACTTTCTGTTGAGTTAGATATCTTGAAGTTTAATTGCAAGACTAATTATTTACATTGCAGTGTCTAAGCCCGAACTATTCTGGGGAAGGGTCACCAGGCCAGAAGAGTTAACTCTGTTTTCTCCTTCACAGATGCTGTCAAACCTGCTGAGCTTTTCCAGCAACTTTGTTTTTATTCCTGATTTACAGCATCTGCAGTTCTTTTGTTTTTTTATTATACATACTGCAGAGCCTTTTGAGTAAGAATAGTGAAGATATGTTGATACACTTTGCTGTTTTATACAATGGATAATCAAATTCTGAAAGTCAGATATCTTGAAGTTCATTGATAATGCTACCTATTTACAAGGATATGATATCACACATACTTTGTTTTCTAAGCGTACTGATGTTACTGTGCATTACACACTATATTGAAATGACTAAACACACTAGACTGGCTCAGTTAAACAGAGACTGACTAAGGGCAAAACACCTTTATAATGGAGCACCACATGTCACAACGTCAAGTATCTGTCTTCAATGTACGTACCTATCTTACCTGTAATCTATGCTGTAATATTGCATACACCCCTGACCATTCTAATTCCATTTCACAATTGATAAAAGGAAAATATTGGATGAATGTAAATGGTAAAATACATCTGATGATTTCTCCATAACTCAGAAGAGA
Organism: Stegostoma tigrinum; assembly: GCF_030684315.1. Classification (NCBI taxonomy): domain Eukaryota; kingdom Metazoa; phylum Chordata; class Chondrichthyes; order Orectolobiformes; family Stegostomatidae; genus Stegostoma; species Stegostoma tigrinum. The sequence continues at coordinate 105,132,606 of NC_081358.1, read as the reverse complement.
AATTTTTGGAATTTTGACTGAGTAGAAACTGCTTTATGCTTTGTATGATTTGGTATTATCACTAAAAAAAAGGTATGACGAATGCAGGAGATGGTGGTGATGAGTAGTGGCAGAGGAGTTGCACCTAATTTGTGAAGTGAAGGTAAGTGGAATATAGTGAATCATGACATTTCTCATCTCTCCTGATTTCTATTCCCATTAGCCTAAATAGAAACATTTAAAATTCAGACAGAGTAAAAAAAAATTCCCTGATATTTCTTACTAACTCCTCTTTATTTTGGGAAACATTACTTTACCATTCAAGTAAGTAGAACATCTTTGGTCATTTCTAGGGACACCACCACAATCAAGACTTGGAATGTTAAAACTAAGGCAGAACAGAGCTCATACAATGCCAAGCATGCATTCAAAAAATGCCAGCATGCATCAACTATTTCAAAGGAAACACTGATGATTTCTGACAGATTTACAGGAAATGTCAACCTGTATAACATATTTATGAACCTCAATTGATATTGTCATACTTAACTTTTGTCACTAACATTCTGGCTCACCTTCTTCTGAACTCTTACTTTCTTTGTCTACATGTATTATTAGAGTAGGAATATGACTAAAACCATAATATGTATTATTTTGGTGAAAATTAATATTAATCGCAGTGAAAGCTTCTTTTTTGTTTTTGTGCATCCTTCCCCACAGAATGATGCTGCTGTTAATTGAAGTTAAACTGGCCCTATACTCACTTTTGACTGCTAAATACATACTTTAACATATGTAACTGCAGGGCAGAGCCATGGTCATGTGATCTGGTGTGCAGTTTGAAAGCTGGCGCATATAAAGAAATTTACATGAACATGAGCTGTTGGTAACACATAGCTGGGGAGCTAATGCTGTGCTTATGCGTAATGTGACCAATACAATGAGACACAGTTGCAGAAGTAGGTTGTCACAGCTAGAAAAGACCAGGAAGGTTGGATCATGAACTAGATTTGAGAGGCATTTGGAGATGTGTGACTCCTGGTAAAGATGGCAGCCATGGAGGTCAGGTTCAGTTAACTTATCGCTGGCTATGGAGAATGTTGGCTGCTAAAAAAAAGGAGGTTGAAATCCTGCACAGAGAAAACAAAAATTTGAAGACTTTGAGAGTTACTGTAAATTCTGAGTGGGCTGATAAGTCAATTCATCTCCCATTTAAAGTACAGTTTATAGCTTTTTAATGGGTTTTGCTCATGTTAATTCTGGATATTAGAGTATAGAATTAATGTTTGCTTAGTTGAATTGTAAAAAATAGATTTTTGCAATTGTGAAAAATCCAGGCTTTAAGAGGTACGTTTTGTCTTTTTTTAAGTAAAGAGATCTTGAGACAGAGGTTGAGTGGTCTGTGCCAAGCGATAAAGTAAACAGCATATAAGGTTTTTTTTAATAAAGATTGGAACAATAGAAGAAGCATGAAGGAGTGGCAGTCAAGCTGCCACAGAATCAGGATTTAGTTTATCTTTCACTAGCTGCGAGGATTCTGATGCTGCTTTACAAGTCTCCCTGCTACAGCAAAATATTTGAGTTCTCTCTTTCTCTCTCTCTGAGTTTTCCTTTAAGGTTCTTTCATCCTGGACGAGAGAATTTCATGTGAGAGGATCTATTTTTCTGAATTTGCCTTTGCCAAGGGTGTGTTTACTATATTGGCACAGTTGTTATTTAGAAATAAAATAATATATTATTTTGTTAAGGTTTCCACTAGAGTTACATTATTTCAAGTTCTCTTTTATTTGAATTTTAACTATAATGTACAAATAGAGTGCGAACGTTTTGCTTCAAGCCCGGTAGTTTGACCAATCACTTTGAATCTGGGCCACAATGCCTTTACTTGCCTTTAAAAATTAGAAAAATAGTTGGACTCTAGTCTACCTTAATATATTTTGAGGGGTTTTAGTCTGATCCATAATAAAATATATTGGTTTTAGTCATTTAGCAATTATTTAACATTTAGAATTTTGTTTACATTAAGAAATATAACCGGTCTCCACTGAGATTGCAACAATTGTTACAGAAGAGCTTATATTTATCCTCCTTGTCATATTTTTTGTAATTCTGCATGTCAAGCCATCAAATGTTGACTGCTGTCTCCAAGCAGTTTCTTTAGGGGAAAAAAAGCTAAGATTGATAAAGGCTTAATCTACTCAACAGTTAAAATTACAGCTCCTATGCAATGCCAGAAGTCTTATCAAGCATGGATTTTTCAAACATTTGGAGCCTGTTGTGGGTCAGTTATCTCCACACAACTGAATTGTAGCCAAACAAAAAGCCAACATTTGGCTCCAGATGTGACAACATTTTTTAACCCTCATTTCAACCTAATTCCTATGTAAACCCATGTTTCAACTTTTACAGTGGGCTGAGTGTAAAACTAATACAGTATCGTTATTTGTTATTTTTATATTAATGCATAAGTATACTGGATTTGTATTAACAATAATATTTTTATTGAGCCCATTTGACCTATGCATTGCTGAATAGAATTCAGGTAATTCTTTGCTTTCATGGCTGCAACATGCTGCCACCAAGAAAATATATCAAAACAGTTGAATACCAGGTAAATACATCTTAAAAGTGCATCACAGTTTGGCTATTTATTCAACACCTTAAAGGTAACTTTGCAGCACTGTACAGAAACTGAAAGTATGATTATTCTAAATTGTACCAATAATATAATGTTTTAAGAAGCATCTATTATTTCCATCAAGTGGAGAGCGGAATGTGGTGGATTGGTGTCTCAGATGATTTGTGCTGGGCTGGAAGCTTTTCAACCTTCACCCTAAGCTACTATATCTTGCAGAAGAATTTAAGAACTAGGAGCAGCCATAGCCCATACAATGCCTTGAGCCTGCTCTGCCACTCAGTATTCAACCTCACCTCCATTTATGCATCCTATCTACACGCTCTTTGATTCAGCTCTTGTCTGTTCAACCTCAGCTTTGACTAAGAGTTCTCAATCCCCATTGAACAGGGGATATTCCAAAGTTTCACAGACTCTGAGGGGACAATATTCTCCTCACCTCAGTCCTAAGTGGGCAGTCTTGAGACTTCTGACCCATATTAATAGACTTGCCAACCAGGTGAAGCAGCCACTCAGAAGCTACTCTGTCAAACACTCCAAGAATATGATGCTTTTCAATGCAATCGCCCCTCATCCTTCTGACCACCAGAGAATATACACCTTTCCACCTCCTTCGTTCCAGTTGAGAGCAATTAATTCAGCACAGACTAAAGAACAGTCCTGGGATTTAGTTGGTTTATATGGTATCAAACAACTGAAAGTGTGACAGAAAAGGCTTTTATCTCATTAGGAGATGAAGGCGGCGATGGGTGTATTTCTTTCGTTCAGCTGACAGTTGAAACCTGGTAGAGATGAAACGTTTCTGAACTATGGAGGAGCTGAAACTCAGTGTTCATTACCTTTCCTCACACGTACATGTAAAAGAGAGAGAAAAGAATGTAATCCTTTCAATATTTCAGAGTCTTATTATGCAGCTGCTACACTGTTGGCACTGTCTCATAACCAGTAGGTTTTCAGCTGCTCTGAATAGAAATTGGGAAAGAGGGGAAAAAGGCTATCTGCCTCAAACAGCTCAATCCTTTCAAGCCATAGATGGAATACCTTGCAGCTTGCAGTGTGCTTCATTGTGTTTTTGTTCCAAACTAATAGGCTCTGATGGAAGATAACAAGAAGCAATAGAACAGATGTGCCATGCAGTGAGTTATATGTGGCACAAACAAAATGTTTTAGCAGAGATATAGCAGTGATGCTCTGTGCTATAGTCTTTCAGTTAAACTCAGTAATTTCAGAAAATTCCACCCAGCTGAGCATTGTGAAAGCACCGTGTTGTGTAATAAGGGAGAAGGACTGAATAAACGAAAGAAAACCCTTTAGTCATTGTACTTCCTTTACCCTGTGGTGGATGAATGAACTGAGATTGAAAGCAGTCACAGTTGAAGTCAGCAGGCAGTGAATAGAGTTAACAGAACCTGCAGTTATATATCTTAATAGCAGATGTTGGAAGAGTTTAAACTGTCACAGGTGTATAAAACTGTGGATTGTTCTCACTTGTCTTCATTTTCTTTTCTTTTGCAAATTGTTTCATGGGCAACTGGAATTACATTTGGAAATTTCCTGCTTGAGGGAAGATAAGGTCTTTAGACTTCTGTTAAAATTAGTAGACTCCTAAATCATCATTGGCAATTGCTCACTAACAAGTATGGATTTTCCACCTCAGAAATTCAGTGTCACTGGTTATGATTAGATTAGATTCCCTACAGTGTGGAAACAGGCCCTTTGGCCCAGCAAGTCCACACCGTCCCCTGAAGTATCCCATCCCCCATAACCTACACACCGCTGAACAAGACGGACAATTTTAGGCATGGCCAATCCACCTAACCTGCACATCTTTGGACTGTGGGAGGAAACTGGAGCACCTGGAGGAAACCCATGTAGACACAGGGAGAATGTGCAAACTCTACACAGACAGTTACCGGACGCTGGAATCGAACCTGGGTCCCTGGCACTGTGAGGCTGCAGTGCTAACCACTGAGCCACCGTGCTGCCCGTGGGTTCTGGAAATCTTTGTGTGGCTGATGAGTCATGGTCAATCCACCTAACCTGCACATCCCTGGACACTATAGGCAATTTAGCATGGCTAATCCACATAATTTTGGTCTGTGGAGGGAAACTTGAATATCTGGAGAATAACCTACACAGACACAGAGAGAACAAAGTGTGGAGTTGGATGAACACAGCAGGCCAAGCAGCATCTCAGGAGCACAAAAGCTGATGTTTTGGGCCTAGACCCTTCATCAGAGAGCCACTCTGAGCTTCATCCTCTCTGATGAAGGGTCTAGGCCTGAAACGTCAGCTTTTGTGCTCCTGAGATGTTGCTTGGCCTGCTGTGTTCATCCAGCTCCACACTTTGTTATCTTGGATTCTCCAGCATCTGCAATTCCTATTATCACAGACACAGAGAGTACCTGCAAACTCCACACCAGAATCAAACCTGATTCACTGACACTGTGAGGCAGCAGTGCTAACTGTTGAGCCACAATGCAGGTTCACAGCACCATATGGAAGAGTTGGAAGCATACCTTCATCCTTCAGCCTGCTAAATAATCATGTCTAGAAAAAGAGAAAAGCCAACATTATGAATGATAGAAATTTGGGATGAAAATGGGAAATTTTGGAAACAAGTATGGTGGAAAGAATGATCAGTTAATATTTTAGTTGGAAGTCACACATTAGTGCAATTCAGGGAGGTTTTCATTTGTTCTGAAGGCCACAAATAGGTGGAAGTGGGGACATTTAATTGTGCAGTATGGTGATGAGTGTCCTGCTGACAATAGAGGGTGTAATATTGGCAAATAATCTGCCTCAGGCTAGCTTTTCTAGTGATCTCCCTCCTTCCTTATCCAGCAGACCACATCCCATCCACACATTGCCTAATACTGGGAAAAGTCACTAATTCTGGTTTTCCAGTGCATGCATTGCTAGCAGCTTCTACAATTTATGCTGGTGCTGCCTGCAATGAGTGGGCAGGCAGGATCAGAGCTTATGCTCTTAATGTAATTGAACTGGGGAGACCCACAATTACATCTTAAGTACACTTAACGTCATGAGTGTTCCAAAGAAAACATAGGTCTCTTATCAGAGATAATGGGAACTGCACATGCTGGAGAATCCAAGATAACAAAGGGTGGAGCTGGATGAACACAGCAGGTCAAATGGCATCTTAGGAGCACAAAAGATTTTGTGCTCCGAAGATGATGCTTGGCCTACTGTGTTCATCCAGCTCCACACTTTGTTATCATGGGTCTCTTATCAGCTGCACAGCTACTGAGTGAAAATTTGCCCCTAAATGCATTTCACAGCAAATGGGCAACATTGTAGGTAGGGACACTAAATTTTCTGGGAGCCCAAATCTCATCTACTTGTTGACAGGTTGAATTTAGGGGCTAAAGTTGGTGGTGGCTCAGCAAATGGTTGGGATTCATGACATTCAGTGACAGGAAGTGCTTTTCTATATTTTAGCACTTTGTATATATTCTGTCAATGACAACTTTGACAGACTAAGTCTTATAGCTGTGATTAACTCATCAGGAAATGGGAAATCCATTCCAGCTGATTTATGACTTGTTTACAGTGGTGTGTATAAGGTGAGGTAATCCATTGGATCAGTGGTGGACACTTGCCTTTGCTGAAGACGAAGGGAAAGTGGGGTGGGGAGGGAAGAAGATGCAGAATGCTGCAACAGTAAAGTGGGGAAGGATTTCTGCAAGTGGTATTGGTATCTAAACAGCAGCAACAGAAGGATAACAATGGCAGAATGCTTGATAAGGGCATTAAAAGGAGCAATGTTGAAAATACTAAAAACAAGGAGTACAAATAGGCAAAGGCTTGGGGACAGCTTTGCAGATCACCTCCGCTCGGTTCGCAATAAACAACTGCACCTCCCAGTCGCAAACCATTTCCACTCCCCCTCCCATTCTCTTGATGACATGTCCATCATGGGCCTCCTGCAGTGCCACAATGATGCCACCCGAAGGTTGCAGTAACAGCAACTCATATTCCGCTTGGGAACCCTGCAGCCCAATGGTATCAATGTGGACTTCACCCGCTTCAAAATCTCCCCTTCCCCCACCGCATCCCAAAACCAGCCCAGTTCGTCCCCTCCCCCCACTGCATCCCAAAACCAGCCCAACCTGTCTCTGCTTCCCTAACCTGTTCTTCCTCTCACCCATCCCTTCCTCCCACCCCAAGCCGCACCTCCATCTCCTACCTACTAACCTCTTCCCACCTCCTTCACCTGTCTGTCTTCCCTGGACTGATCTATCCCCTCCCTACCTTCCCACCTATACTCTCCTCTCCACCTATCTTCTTTTCTCTCCATCTTCGGTCCGCCTCCCCCTCTCTCCCTATTTATTCCAGAACCCTCACCCCATCCCCCTCTCTGATGAAGGGTCTAGGCCCGAAACGTCAGCTTTTGTGCTCCTGAGATCCTGCTTGGCCTGCTGTGTTCATCCAGCTTCAAACTTTGTTATCTCGAGTACAAATAGGCCATTTGGCTTCTCAGTCCTGCTTTATCATTTTATAATATCCTTCCTTAAATAAGGCATTAATGTACACACAGGACTCGAGATGTGGTCTCATCAGTGCTCTGTATAACCGAACAGTATAGTATTTAATTGACATTTGTAATTCCCCTCACAATGAATAATAACATTCCGTTCATTTTCCCAATTGTTTGCTGCACCTGCACATTATCCTTTTGTGATTCATGTATTAGGAAGCCCAGATACCTCTGCATTTCAATGCTCAGCAATTGCTCAACAATTAAATATTACATTTTTTAAAATTCTTCCTGCCAAAATGGACAATTTCACATTTTCTAAAATTATTACTCCATTTGCCAAATCTTTGCAAACTCACTCAAACTATTTGTGTGTTGGTTTTCTTTTTTTCCATAGTCTCCTTATGTTCTCTTCCTACATATATGAGTGCTATCAACAAATTTAGTAGCAAGTCATTTGTATGAAGTGTAAATAGTTGAGGTTCCTTCACCAATCCTTGTGAAACAACTTTAATTACATCTTGCCAGCTTGAAAGAAACTCTTTTTTCTTCTGGACCATAAGTACTGTATATCTACCTGTACCCTATATCAATACATTACTTCCTCCGAGAACACCAGTAGATTGATGAAACATAATTTCCCTTTCACAAAACCCTGGTAACTCTGCCTGATTATTTTGAATGTTTCTGAGTGTCCTGATACAACTTCTTTAATGATAACTTCCAACATTTTACCTTTTACAGATGTTAATCTAACTGGTCTGTAGTTTCCTGCTCTTTGTTTCATTCTCTTTTCGAATAAAGCAGTTCTGATTGCTCCTTTATAGAACATAGAACATTACAGCACAGTACAGGCCCTTCGGCCCTCGATGTTGTGCCGACCTGTCATACCAATCGCAAGCCCATCTAACCTACACTATTCCATGTACGTCCATATACCTGTCCATTGATGACTTAAATGTACTTAAAGTTGGCCAATCTATTACTGTTGCAGGCAAAGTGTTCCATTCCCTTACTACTCTCTGAGTAAAGAAGCTACCTCTGACATTAGCCCTATGTCTTTCACCCCTCAATTTAAAGCTATGCCCCCACCTGCTCACCGTCACCATCCTAGGAAAAATGCTCTCCCTATCCACCCTATCTAACCCTCTGATTATTTTATATGTCTCAATTAAGTCACCTCTCAGCCTTCTTTTCTCTAACGAAAACAGCCTCAAGTCCCTCAACCTTTCCTCGTAAGACCTTCCCTCCATACCAGGCAACATCCTAGGAAATCTCCTCTGCACCCTTTCCAAAGCTTCCACATCCTTATTATACTGCGGTGACCAGAACTGTACACACTACTCCAAGTGTGGCCACACCAGGGTTTTGTACAGCTTCACCATAACCTCTTGCTTCTGGAACTCGATCCCTCTATTAATAAAAGCTAAAGCACTGTATACCTTCTTAACAGCCCTGTCAACCTGGGTGGCAACTTTCAAGGATCTGTGTACATGGACACCAAGATCTCTCTGCTCATCTACACTACCAAGAATCAAACCATTAGCCCAGTACTTTGCCTTCCAGTTACTCCTACCAAAGTGCATCACCTCACACTTGTCCGCATTAAACTCCATTTGCCACCTCTCAGTCCAGTTCTGCAACTTATCTATGTCTCTCTGCAACCTACAGCATCATTCGTCACTATCCACAACTGCACCGATCTTAGTGTCATCTGCTAATTTACTAACCCGTCCTTCTAAGCCCTCATCCAGGTCATTTATAAAAATGACAAACAGCAGTGGACCCAACACCGACCCTTGTGGTACACCACTAGTAACTGGTCTCCAGGATGAACATTTCCCATCAACCACCACACTCTGTCATCTTTCAGCAAGCCAATTTCCGATCCAAACTGCTATATCCCCCACAATTCCATTCCTCCGCATTTTATACAATAGTCTATTGTGGGGAACCTTATCGAATGTCTTGCTGAAATCCATATACACCACACCAACCAGTTTACTCTCATCTACCTGTTTGGTCACCTTCTCAAAGAACTCAATAAAGTTTGTGAGGCACAACCTACCCTTCACAAAACCGTGCTGACTATCCCCAATCAATTTATTCTTTTCTAGATGATTCTAAATCCTATTTCTTATAACCTTTTCCAACACCTTACCAACAACTGAGGTAAGGCTCACTGGTCTATAATTACCTCTACTCCCCTTTTTGAACAGGGGAATCACATTTGCTATCCTCCAGTCATCTGGCACTATTCCTGTAGACAATGACGAGTTAAAGATCAATGCCAAAGGTTTGGCAATCTCCTCCCTGGCTTCCAAGAGGATCCAAGGATAAATCCCATCCAGCCGAGGGGACTTATCTATCTTCACCCTCTGAGGGATTCTAATACCTCTTCCTTGTGAACCTCAATCCCACCTAGTCCAGTAGCCTGTATCTCAGTATTCTCCTCGGCAACATTGTCGTTTTCTAGAGTGAATACTGTTGAAAAATATTCATTTAGCGCTTCCCCTATCTCATCTGACTCCACACACAACTTACTACCACAATCCTCGATTGGGCCTAATCTTACTTTCGTCATTCTTTTATTCCTTCAATACCTATAGAAAGCCTTAGGGTTTACCCTGATCCTATCAGCCAACAACTTCTCATGTGTCCTCCTGGCTCTTCTGAGCTCTCTCTTTAGGTCTTTCCTGGCTACTTTGTAGCCCTCAAGCACCCTAACTGAGCCTTCACATCTCATCCTAACATAAGCTGCCTTCTTCCTCTTGACCAGAGATTCCACTTCCTTCGTAAACCACGGCTCCCACGCTCTACAGCTTCCTCCCTGCCTGACAGGTACACACTTATCTAGGACACATTTCTAATGTGCCCATCCCCTGCAGTTTCCTTCCCCATCCTATGGTCCCTAAATCTTGTCTAATCTCATCGTAATTGCCTTTCCCCCAGCTGTAACTCTTGCCCAGTGGTATGCACCTATCCCTTTCCATCACTAAAGTAAACATAACAGAATTGTGATTGCTATCACCAAAGTGTTCACCTACTTCCAAATCTAGCACCTGGCTGGGCTCATTACCCAGTACCACATCTAATGTGGCTTCGCCCCTTGTTGGCCTATCTACATACTGTGTCAGGAAGCCCTCCTGCACACTCTGGACAAAAACTGACCCATCTATAGTACTCGAACTATAGTGTTCCCAGTCAATATTTGGAAAGTTGAAGTCCCCCATGACAACTACCCTTTCTCTCTCATTCTTATCGAGAATCATCTTTGCTATCCTTTCCTCTACATGTCTGGAACTATTCAGAGGCCTATAAAAAACTCCCAACAGGGTGACCTCTCCTTTCCTGTTTCTAACCTCAGCCCATACTACCTCAGTTGATGAGTCCCCAAACATCCTTTCTGCAACTGTAATACTGTCCTTGACCAACAATGCCACACCTCCCCCTCTTTTACCATCTTCTCTGTTCTTACTGAAACATCTAAATCCCGGAACCTGCAACAACCATTCCTGTCCCTGCTCTATCCATGTCTCCGAAATGGCCGCAACATCAAAGTCCCAGGTGCTAACCCATGCTGCAAGTTCACCCACCTTATTCCAGACGCTCTTGGCATTGAAGTAGACACACTTCAAACTAACTTCTTGCTGCCGGTGCCATCTTGCGTCCCTGAAATTTTATTTCGGACCTCCCTACTCTCAACCTTTTCTGTACTCGAACTACAATTTTGGTTCCCATCCCCCTGCTGAATTAGTTTAAACCCACCCGAATAGCCTTAGCAAATGTCCCCCCCAGGATATCGGTACCCCTCTGTTTCAGGTGAAGACCATCCTGCTTGTAGACGTCCCACCTACCCCAGAAAGGGCCCCAATTATCCAAGAATCCAAAACCCTCCCTCCTGCACCATCCCTGTAGCCACGTGTTCAACTCCTCTCTCTCCCTATTCCTCACCTCACTAGCACGTGGCACGGGCAACAAACCAGAGACAACAACTCTGTTCGTCCTAGCTTTAAAATCAATTGAAAGGCTTCTTAAATCTAAGACCCTTTGGAAAATTAAAACTTGCCTTTTATTTGATGACCCTACAATGAAATCCATCAAGAGCAACCTGAAAATTCAAAACTCTTATCTATTTATCTATCTTGATACGTGTATTCGTTTGTGGACTGTGCTGGTTAATCAATATTTAATACCCGTCCCTGGTTGCCTTGAGAAGGTGGCCTTCATGAACCGCTGCAGTTCTCCTGCTGCGTGTTGACACATAATGCCATTAAGGGGTCAATTCCAGGATTTTGGCCAAGCGACATTGAAACAATGGCAATTTATTCACAATTTGAAATTGTGAGTGGCTTAGAGGGGAACTTGAAGGCTATGGTGTTCCCAAATATCTGCTGCTCTTGTCCTTCTAAGTGGAAGTGTTCGTGGGTTTAGAAAGTGTTGCCTGATGATTTTCGGTGAATTTCTGCAGTGCGTCTTGCAGAGTTTACACTGAACATCTACTCTAGTAATTGCAATTTTTCTGATTTCCTCCTTCCCTGCCGTTTTCTGAATTACAACTGTTTCTATGATGTTACTTATTAATTCTATAATGAAAACGAATGCAAAATACTTCTTCAATTCATCAGCCAACTCTTACTTTTCTTTTTCAGTTCAACAATCTTACCTCCTGAAGGACCATGGCTGTCTTTGCCAACTTTATTAAAAAAAATAGAGAAACTCATCATAGTTCAGGGTTTTTTTCTCATATTCAGACTTTTCCCTCCTTATTCCTTTTAGTCATTCTTTCCTTTTTTATATATTCTGGTCAATCTTCTGACCCACCACCCGCCTTTACACACTTATGTACACTTTTGTTAAGCTTAATGCTATCTTTAAGCTGTCTAGTTCAGGACCGATGGTAGGCATGTTCCCTCCAATTCTATTTATTCTGAACTATCCCCTTAAATAACTTCAACAACGTCTCTATTGATTATTTGTTTCCCCAAATTTACCAATTCACTTTACTCTGTGTTTATAGCCTCACAATTGCCCTTATTAAATTTTCCACTCTCCCACAAACGGCATGCGAAATTATGGTCACTAATATCTAGGGATGCCATAACTTTGAGACCATTAATTAATCTTTTGTCTTTGCATGATATCAGTTCTGTAGTAGCTTGCTCTCTGGTTCGCTCCAGAACATATTGTTTAATGAACTATCCTAAAACTACTCCCCATCTGGGTTATAGTTGTTCATCTGACTTTTCCAATCTATATCATCGAATTCCTACAGTGTGGAAGCGGACCATTTGGCCCTTTGGTCCTAAACGAACCCTTCAAAGAGCATTCCTTCCAGTATCCTCCCCCACCCTACCCTGGCCAACCTGCGTTTTCCATGGCTCATCCACCTAGCCTGCACATCTCTGGACAATATGGGCAATTTGACATGGTCAATCTACCTAATCTGCACATCTGTGGGAGGAAAGTAGACCACTTGGAAACCCATGCAGACACAAGGAGAATGTGTAAACTGCACACAAACAGTCACCTGAGCATGGAATCAGGCTCGGGTTCCTGCTGCTATATGGCAGTGGTGTTAACCACCATGCTGCCCCAATATCTAGAATAAAACACCCCATGATTCTTGGCTCACCTTTCTGACACCTCTCAGTATTTCTTGCCTTATACTTCACCCTGCCATGTCATGACTGTTAGGGGGCCTTACATTTGCTTTTACAAGTTCTCATTTCTACCCAAACTGTTTCCAGGTCTTGGTAGCTTGGGCTTAAGCCATCCCTGTCTTTGTGCTACTATCATCATTAACTAACAAAGTTGCCTGTTCACATTTTGTTAGTTTGCAGTCCTTCCTTAAGGTCCTGTACCCTTCAATATTTATATCACAATCCTGGTCATTCCAGGGTGAGTGAAGGTATTTCCAGGTAACAGTTTTACAACTATTCTTTTCAATTATCTGTCAAATTGTATAATTATGCATGATGATCACTAATTCCACTAATTCTGGAAAAAAAAAGGATGATTTGATCTAACAGGTTGTAGAGCTGGATGAACAGAGCAGGCCAAGCAGCACTACAGGAGGAGGAAAGCAGACGTTTCGGGCCTAGCATCTTCTTTAGATCTAGGCCCAAAACTTCAGCTTTCCTGCTCCTCTGATGCTGCTTGGCCTGCTGTGTTCATCCAGCTCTACACCTTGCTATCTCAGATTCTCCAGCATCTGCAGTTCCTACTATCTCTGATGATTTGAGCTATTTATTTCAACATCACCAACCATCACTTTGTGAACAGAAAATAGAACTCACTCATAATTTAACTTCTTTTCTAAACTTCATCACAGTGTGTACTTAATAGGTCAAAAACTAAACTTCCACTAGAATTGCCTTTCTGCAGTAATTTGGTATAATTTGAAATTCTGCGTCAGAAATGGAAATAGAAGCACATTCAAAAGTACCTTCCTAAAAGGAAATAGCTATATACTTAAATGTGACCTCTCAGTTTTATCAAATTCTTAAACAAATGTTGCCTCTACATGCAAAATCAAAAACCTTCTTCTGTTTAAGCAAAATAGATTCAGCTATTATCTTTCAATTTTCCATTTTCCAGACAAGTGAAAAGGGTCTATAACATTAAGGGAATGTGTATTAATTTGAATTGTGCAGTTGAAGTCAATATTCAGTTTCCTTCCATTTTCCTTCAGTTGATAACTACAGTTGTCATCACTCATGCACACTTGTCAAGTTTCCCTCATCTGGTGTAGCATTCATTTATTTATGTTTAAAAATATAACTTATTTTGAGTGATTTCTCTCTTTGAAAAGCACAGACACCTGTCAACCATTAAGATTGACAAGTCGCCAGGCCCGGACCAGATTTGTCCTCGGCTGCTTTGGGAAACGAGAAATACAATTGCTTCGCCACTTGCAAAGATCTTTGCATCCTCGCTCTCTACTGGAGTCGAACCTGAGGGCTGGAGAGAGACAAATGTAATTCCTCTCTTCAAGAAAGGAAATAGGGAAATCCCCGGCAATTACAGACCAATAAGTCTCACGTCTGTCATCTGCAAGGTGTTAGAAAGGATTCTGAGGGATAGGATTTATGACCATCTGGAAGAGCATGGTTTGATTAAATGCAGTCAACACGGCTTTGAGAGGGCCAGGTCATGCCTCACAGACCTTATCGAGTTCTTTGAGGATGTGACTAGAAAAGTTGATGAGGGTCGAGCTGTGGATGTGGTAAATATGAACTTCAGCAAGGCATTTGATAAGGTTCCCCATTGTAGGCTCATTCAGAAGGTCAGGAGAAATGGGATACAGGGGAACTTAGCTGTCTGGATACAGAAGTGGCTGGCTAACAGAAGACAGCGAGTGGTAGTAGAAGGAAAATATTCTGCCTGGAAGTCAGTGGTGAGTGGTGTTCCACAGGGCTCCGTCCTTGGGCCTCTACTGTTTATAATTTTTATTAATGACTTGGATGAGGGGATTGAAGGATGGGTCGGCAATTTTGCAGATGACACAAAGGTTGGAGGTGTTGTTGACAGTATAGAGGGCTGTTGTAGGCTGCAGCGGGACATTGACAGGATGCAGAGATGGGCTGAGAGGTGGCAGATGGAGTTCAGCCTGGATAAATGCAAGGTGATGCATTTTGGAAGGTCGAATTTGAAAGCTGAGTACAGGATTAAGGATAGGATTCTTGGCAGTGTGGAGGAACAGAAGGATCTTGGTGTGCAGATACAGAGATCTCTTAAAATGGCCACCCAAGTGGACAGGGTTGTTAAGAAAGCATATGGTGTTTTGGCTTTCATTAACAGGGGGATTGAGTTTAAGAGTCGTGAGATCTTGTTGCAGCTCTATAAAACTTTGGTTAGACCGCACTTGGAATACTGTGTCCAGTTCTGGTCGCCCTATTATAGGAAAGATGTGGATGCTTTGCAGAGGGTTCAGAGGAAGTTTACCAGGATGCTGCCTAAACTGGAGGGCTTATCTTATGAAGAGAGGTTGACTGAGCTCAGACTTTTTTCATTGGAGAAAAGGAGGAGGAGAGGGGACCTTATTGAGGTATACAAGATAATGAGAGGCATAGATAGAGTTGATAGCCAGAGACTATTTCCCAGGGCAGAAATGGCTAGGACGAGGAGACATAGATTTAAGCTGGTTGGAGGAAAGTATAGAGGGGATGTCAGAGGCGGGTTCTTTACACAGAGAGTTGTGAGAGCATGGAATGCATTGCCAGCAGCAGTTGTGGAAGCAAGGTCATTGGGGAACATTTAAGAGACTGCTGGACATGCATATGGTCACAGGAATTTGAGGGTGCATACATGAGGATCAATGGTCGGCACAACATTGTGGGCTGAAGGGCCTGTTCTGTGCTGTACTGTTCTATGTTCTATGTTCTATGTTCTATAAAGAATAAAATTGGACAGATAATTTGACTCAACTGTAAACTTTTTGTTCATTAGAAACCTCCTTGCATCCTGCTATGCATGCCTCTAAGATAATTTTAATGACACTTCGCAACAGCTTGATTGGTTTGTCCAATTTAAATTGCTTCACAACTTGCTTCACATCCACGCACACTATCACCACAAGTAGTTCGGAAACACTTTTACTGTTCTATGTTCTATGTTCTATGTTCTACCTCACCGCATGAGCTTGCAATTTGTTTCACTCATTTTGAACATGAGTTTCACTTCTGAGAATGACAGGTCTGCTCATCTGCTTGTTTTCATGAATTATCCAGTCTTAGTGTGATTTGAAAAGATGTTGCTTTTGTTCCATCAAAATGGCTCTAATCAATTTGAAACAACTAAGATTCCCTGAAGCCTCTGGAACGATGAGTGTTTACTGGAAAATAGCAGTTCCTACCCAATTTTTAAAAATCTTTCAAAAGAAGGAGACAGAGTAATATCTGATTAAGATATTCTGAAATAACAAAGTCTCTCTTGTGCAATTAAAAGAAAACATTGGAATTGAGAAATTATTAAAAAAACTAAAAGAAAAAGAAACTGACTGGAAGTTGCAGCAGACAAAGAGGCACACTGTTTTCTATCCTGCTGGCCCAGGCCGAGGTTCTATCGGTGAAGGACAGTGATGCGAGTGTGGGTCAATGCTGTGGAAATGGTCATCTTTAGGAATCAGCTGTAATTACATCAGTGATAATGGGAACTGCAGATGCTGGAGAATCCAAGATAATAAAATGTGAGGCTGGATGAACACAGCAGGCCCAGCAGCATCTCAGAAGCACAAAAGCTGACATTTCGGGCCTAGACCCTTCATCAGAGAGAGGGATGGGGTGAGGGTTCTGGAATAAATAGGGAGAGAGGGAGAGGCCGACCGATGATGGAGAGAAAAGAAGAGCAGTTAAGGCTGAAGAGATTACAAGAGAGTTGCAGTGGAAAAGAGATTCCCTGAGGTTGGTCGGGAGAGAGGAAGGTGACTTCTTCAGGTTAGGCATCCCTGGAAGAAGCTTCGCAGTGAGGTTAAAATTGTATCAGTGATAATTACATCAAATAGTTTTAGAGAACAAAATGAATCCACTGTTGAATACACTGAACATAAAGTCCTTTGGACGCATAGTTATTAAATTGCAGTGTTTGTGGATGATAATAGCCCCTGCAGTGAGTTATAGAAGTTTGATGCATGGTTGAAGGAATGCAACGTGTGGGTGTAAGTAAAATTTGGGTGTTTTTCTGATGCCCATCTGTCCCACGTTAATTCTATCCTTTGTTGAGATAATTAGGCCTGTTCTCCAGACGCTGACAAAACTCCCATTGATTATTTCTGTACACAACCGATTTAATGGCCTTTAAAAATAAGAAACTAAAATGTTTTGGAGGATCAGAACGCTGACTAATGTTGACTCCACTGATGAAACATATGCTTTGACTTGTAGTTTGTGCTAGCTCACTGAGGCTGATGGCTTCTGCCGAAGTACCATGTCCCATTTAGAAGACAGCACCTTCAACAACGAATCATTAGGAAGGCAGCAGAAATGACATGACAGGCAATGATCATCTCCAATAAGACACAATCTGGCCACCACTCCTTGACAATCATTGCTGTTATTTTCATTAAATCTATACTATCAACATCCTTGGACCAAAACCCTACTGGACTCACCATATAAACACACTGGCCATAAGAGCAGGTCAGAGGCTAGCAATCCTATAGGAAGTAACTCACCTCTTGACTTCCCAAAGCCTCTCAACCTTCTACAAGGCACAAGTCAGAAGTGTAATGAAATGTTCCCGACTTGACTGGATCAGTTTTGTTCCAACAACACAGAAGAAGTTTGACAACATCCAAGGCAAGAAACCCACAGCAAACCCACTACTACTTCCTCTAGAAGGACGAGGGCAACAGATACATAGGAACACCACTATCTGCAAGTTCCTCACCAATCCACTCATCATCCTGACTTGGGGATATTTTGCGGTCCTTTTGACATAGCTATGTTAAAAGCTGCATCCCCAACAACACTATGAGTGTACACCAAATGGACTGTAATGGTTAAAGAAGGCAGTTAATTCGGTCTACTCAAGGATAATTAGGGGTATGCAATAACTGCCTGCCCAATGAATGAATGCAAAAAGGTACAACCAGAACACAAGTCAGGGAATGGTTGTACAATAGGAGTTGAGGCTTGGACATAGGAACGTAGAAACAGGAATGGGCTATTCAGCTTTTCGATAATATAGTAACAGAGGTGGTAATGGTTGTGCAGAGCAGCACGGCACAATGAAGCTTTCATAGTTGCCAGGACTAGGAGGTCTCAGCATCACCACGTAAGCTATCTGAATCCTCCACCACTGATGCAAGACTTCTCTCAGACTTCTGACCCCTTTCCTGAAAAAAACAGTCATATCAGGCTCAAAATATTAACTTAAGCCCTAGTCTCTCCTATTAGTGGAAACATTTTCTTGGAAACATGTACCCTATCCAGGCTTCTCAGTATTCTGTAATTTTCAATCAAATCTCCCCTCAACTTTTGAATTTCCACGAAATACAGACTCAGAGTCCTAACCACTTTTTGTATGACTAGTCTTCCATCCCAAGGATCATTCTTCTAATGCCAGTACATTCTTCAAAACTGCTCTTTGAAATGAGATCTGACCAGGGTCTTATACAGCCTCAGCAGTACACCTCTGCTCTTGTATTCTAGCCTTCTTGAAATGAATGCTAACTTTGCATTTGCCTTCCTAAAAGCCAACTGAACCTACATGTTAACCATAAGATAATCCTAAACAGGATCTCCTAAGCCTTTAGTGCTTCAGATTTCTGAAGCCTTTTAGAAAATAGTCTACACCTCTATTCTTCCTACTAAAGCGCCTAACATCACTCTCCCACGTTATATTCCATCTACCACTTCTTAGCTCACTCTATCAGCCTGTCCAAGTCCTTCCGCAGCCTGTTATGAATAGTTGGTAAAGACTGTGGTAAAGAGAGCTTTTGAAGTGAGGTTGTTGAATATACCCAGGACAGAGATCAATACATGTTTGGGTTCGAGGTGAGTTAAGGCAGCGAGATAGCAGAGGATCCATTTCTTCTTGAATGGTGGAGCAGCTTAAAAAGACCTAATATTTAACTCCAGTACTTAGTTCATACTCTCTTTGGCAGGAAGGCACAATATTATATCAGTGATAATGGGAACTGCAGATGTTGGAGAATCCAAGATAATGAAATGTGAGGCTGGACGAACACAGCAGGCCCAGCAGCATCTCGGGAGCACAAAAACTGACGTTTCGGGCCTAGACCCTTCATCAGAGAGGGGGATAGGGTGAGGGTTCTGGAATAAATAGGGAGAGAGGGGGAGGCGGACCGAAGATGGAGAGAAAAGAAGATAGGTGGAGAGGAGAGTATAGGTGGGGAGGTAGGGAGGGGATAGGTCAGTCCAGGGAAGACGGACAGGTCAAGGAGGTGGGATGAGGTTAGTAGGTAGGAGATGGAAGTGCGGCTTGGGGTGGGAGGAAGGGATGGGTGAGAGGAAGAACAGGTTAGGGAGGCAGAGACAGGCTGGACTGGTTTTGTGATGCAGTGGGTGGAGGGGAAGAGCTGGGCTGGTTGTGTGGTGCAATGGGGGGAGGGGATGAACTGGGCTGGTTTTGGGATGCGGTGGGGGAAGGGGAGATTTTGAAGCTGGTGAAGTCCACATTGATACCATTGGGCTGCAGGGTTCCCAAGCGGAATATAAGTTGCTGTTCCTGCAACCTTCGGGTGACATCATTGTGGCACTGCAGGAGGGCCATGATGGACATGACATCTAAAGAATGGGAGGGGGAGTGGAAATGGTTTGCGACTGGGAGGTGCAGTTGTTTATTGCGAACAGAGCGGAGGTGTTCTGCAAAGCTATCCCCAAGCCTCCGCTTGGTTTCCCCAATGTAGAGGAAGCCACACCGGGCACAGTGGATGCAGTATACGACATTGGCAGACGTGCAGGTGAACCTCTGCTTAATGTGGAAAGTCATCTTGGGGCCTGGGATAGGGGTAAGGGAGGAGGTGTGGGGGCAAGTGTAGCATTTCCTGCGGTTGCAGGGGAAGGTGCCGGGTGTGGTGGGGTTGGAGGGCAGTGTGGAGCGAACAAGGGAATCACGGAGAGAGTGGTCTCTCCGGAAAGCAGACAGGGGTGGGGATGGAAAAATGTCTTGGGTGTGTTCTCACACACCACCCCACCAACCTCCGGATACAATGCATCATCCTCCGACACTTCCGCCATCTACAATCCGACCCCACCACCCAAGACATTCTTCCATCCCCACCCCTGTCTGCTTTCCGGAGAGACCACTCTCTCCATGACTCCCTTGTTCGCTCCACACTACCCTCCAACCCCACCACACCCGGCACCTTCCCCTGCAACCGCAGGAAATGCTACACTTGCCCCTACACCTCCTCCCTCACCCCTATCCCAGGCCCCAAGATGACTTTCCACATTAAGCAGAGGTTCACCTGCACGTCTGCCAATGTGGTATACTGCGTCCACTGTACCCGGTGTGGCTTCCTCTACATTGGGGAAACCAAGCGGAGGCTTGGGGACCGCTTTGCAGAACACCTCCGCTCGGTTCGCAATAAACAACTGCACCTCCCAGTCACAAACCATTTCCACTCCCCGTCCCATTCTTTAGATGTCATGTCCATCATGGCCCTCCTGCAGTGCCACAATGATGTCACCCGAAGGTTGCAGGAACAGCAACTCATATTCCGCTTGGGAACCCTGCAGCCTAATGGTATCAATGTGGACTTCACCAGCTTCAAAATCTCCCCTTCCCCCACCGCATCCCAAAACCAGCCCAGTTCATCCCCTCCCCCCATTGCACCACACAACCAGCCCAGCTCTTCCCCTCCACCCACTGCATCCCTAAACCAGTCCAGCCTGTCTCTGCCTCCCTAACCTGTTCTTCCTCTCACCCATCCCTTCCTCCCACCCCAAGCCGCACCTCCATCTCCTACCTACTAACCTCATCCCACCTCCTTGACCTGTCCGTCTTCCCTGGACTGACCTATCCCCTCCCTACCTCCCCACCTATACTCTCCTCTCCACCCATCTTCTTTTCTCTCCATCTTCGGTCCGCCTCCCCCTCTCTCCCTATTTATTCCAGAACCCTCACCCTATCCCCCTCTCTGATGAAGGGTCTAGGCCCGAAACGTCAGCTTTTGTGCTCCTGAGATGCTGCTGGGCCTGCTGTGTTCATCCAGCCTCACATTTCACAATATTATATCATCCTGCTTGCAAGAACTTGAGTTTTTGATTTTTATCTCTGGATTACACTCGAGGTTGACCTATTCAGTAGATTATCAAAAGAAAGGAATAATTTTAATTCTTTTCAATCTTTTTCACTCTTATTGGTTATAAAGGTTGTCAACTTTTTGGTAAGAGCAGAGATCCAAGATTAAGTCATTAGTTTAAAAATAACTCGCATTTCATGATTTCCCTACTTGCTTGTTCAAATCAAATTGTCTCTTCACTGAGAGCTAGAAAATGTTGTGACAGTCCATTTTTATTTTACTATCATCTACCTCTTAGCTTTGAGTTTCCCTTCCTTTGTGCCTTTTCGCTTCTCATCCTATTACTCCACAGTGCCTACCAAGGTGCTGCTTAAAATGTACTACCTATGCAGATTCATCACAGCTTGGTGTGGCAACTGCTCTGCCCAAGACCACTAGAAATTACAGCGAGTTGTGAAGGCGCCTTCCTTCCACTGTCTTCTTCTAAACTTCCCCCTGCCTTGGGAAAGCAGCCTGCATATTTAAGGATAACACAGTGTGGAGGAACGTAGCAGGCCAGGCAACATCAGAGGAACAGGAAAGTTGACATTTTGGGTTTGGACCTTCTTTAGAAATAGCGTAATCAAAGACCCTTCCCACTCTGGTTATAATTCTTTTACCTTCTTCCAGCTGGAAGATGTAAAAGTTTGAAAACGTATACCAACAGATTCAAGAACAGCTTCTTCCTCACTGTTGTTACATCTATGAATAAATCTCTTATATATTAGAGTTGATCTTTCTCTGCATCTTCTCTATAGCTGTAACACTATTTTATGCATTCTGTTCTACTGCCCCGATGTACTTATATAACGTTTGATTTGTCTACATAGAACACAAAACAATACTTTTCATCACATCTTGGCACATGTGAGAATAATAAATCAAATCCAATTAAATCTTTGACCAAGTATTTAGGCATTTGTCTCAATACATCATCTGTTGTCTGGTGACATCCCTATAATGTGAGTCGTCACTTTTTGCTGTGTCAAAGACAAAATATAAACGCAAGCCACTACAGCAATACATGAGTTAAACAGCTGTTCTGTCTTTGCTGAAATTAGTACACAGTAAAATAACCAGGAGAAATAGTGTACTGTGAAACAAATAAACCATTAAAATTGTTGTTTGGATTCTCTCAGTAATGTCAATATCACCAGTTGCAATTAAATACATGGCAGACAGTCAAATCAGTTACCTCAGTAAAATAAACAGCATTGTTGAGAGTTGTTATTTTAAAAGGGATATTTTCCTTTACCTTTCAAAAGTGTCACATTTCAGTGAACCACATACGATGAGGCTAAAAATGATGACAGATGGGTTTTTAAAAAATTCATTGTGGGGTGTCCATGTCGTTGACTGGAACTGCAGTTATTATCTGCCCCTAGTTGCTCCTTGAGAAGGTGGTGGTGAACTGCCTTCTCGATCTGCTGCAATCCACATGCCATATGTTGATCCACAGTGTACTTAAGGAGAGAACCCAGGACTTTTGATCCAGTGACAGTGAAGGAATGGCGATATATTTCCAAGTCAGAATGGTACGTGGCTTTGAGGGAAACTTGCAGGATGGTCCCACGTATCTCTCTCTTTGTCCTTCTAGATAGAAGTGGTTAAAGGTTTGTAATGTTATATCTACAGATCTTCGATGAAATTCTAAATGCATCTTGTAAGTAGTACACACTGCTGCTACTGTGTAACGGTGGTGGAAGGAGTTGATGCCTGTCTGTACGTGTTCCAATCAAGCTTTTTTGTCTTGGATGGTGTCAAGTTGCTTGGGTGTTGTTGGAACTGCACACATCCAGGCAAGTGGGGAGCATTCCATTACATTTCTGACTTGTGCCTTGTAGATTGTGGACAATGTTTGGGGAGCCAGGAGGTGAGTTACTCACTGCAATATTCTCAGCCTCTGGCTTGTTCTTGTGGCTATTATGTTATTATGGTGAGTACAACTGATCTTCTGGTCAATGGTAACCTTGGGGATTCTGTGATGGTAACACAATTGAATGTCAACAAGAGATTGCTGGATTGTTTCTCATTGGAGATGGTCGTTGCCTGGCATTTGTGTAGAGAGAGTATTACTTTCCACTTCTTAGCCCAAGCCTGGCTATTTTTTAGATCTTTTTGTGTTTGAACATGGACAGCTTCAGTATCTGAGAAGTTCTGAATGGTGATGAACATTGAGGCTGTAGGCTTGCTTGCTAAGCCTGTGTTTTTTGTTGCACACATTTTGTCACCCTCCTAGGTAAAATCGTCAGTGCTCCTGTGGTGAAGCGTCGGTGTTCTATCCTGCATATTTATATGCCTCGGATTGCTGGGGTGGTTGGCATTACTTCCGGTTCTGTTTTTCTCTAATAATAATGAGGGAGAAGTTGTTCTTGAATCTGTTGGCACTTGTTTTCAAATGTTTACATCTTTTTCTTAACAGAAGAGGTTGGAAGAGAGTATAACCGGGTGGGAGGAGCCTTTGCTGATGTGGACTGCTTGCCTAAGGTAGCTGGACATTTAGAAGGAGTCAGTGGAGGGAAGGCTTACTGTAATGATGGACTAGGCTGCGTTCACAACTCTGTAGTTTCTTGAAGTCTTGGACAGACAGAACAGTTGCCATACTAAGCTGTGATGCATCTGCTTGTCTTTCTGTGTATTGGTGATTAACATTGTGCAATTAGCAGTAATATCCCAACTTCTGACCTCATGATAGAGGGAAGGTCATTGATGAAGGAGCTGAAGATGGTTTGGCCTGAGATACTATCCTGAGGAACTCCTGCAGAGATGTCCTAGAATTGAGATAACTGACGTCCAACAATTACAACCATCTTCCCATTTGTCAGATATGACTCCAACCAGCAGAGAACTTGTCCCCTGATACCCATTGATTCCAGTTTTGATAATTCTTCTTTGTGCCACACTCAATCAAAAGCAGCTCTGATATCAAAGGCCGTCACATGCACCTCACCACTGGAATTAAACTTTTTTGTCCACGTGTGAGACAGGGTTAGACTGAGATCAGGAACTGAATGACCTTAGTCCCTCACTACACTCCCCACTCCATCCCCATTTCATGACCCCAAATTGGGTGTCACTGAGCAAATGACAGGTGAGCAGGTGCTTTTTGATAACACTATTGCTGACACCTTCCATCAAGAATATATTGATGGGGTGGTAATTAGTCAGATTGGATGTGTCCTGCCTGTTGTGTTCAGGATATACCTGGGAAATTTTCCATATTGTTAGAGACATTCCAGAGTTGTAACTGTACTAGAACAGCTTGGCTAGGGAAGCAGCTAGTTCTGGAGCAGAATCTTCAGTGTTATTGTTACAGTGTTAATTTAGCCTAATATGTTTGCAGTTTCCAATGCCTCCACTGTTCCCTGGTATCATGTGGACAAAATTGAGTTGGCTGAAGACTTTTATGTGTGATCCTGAGGACCATTAGTGAAGGCCGAGATGGATCAGCCACTTGCTGTGAATGCGTCAACCTTAACTTATGTACAGATGTGTTGGACTTTTCCATCATTGAGGGTGGGGATATTTTATAGGGCCTCCTTCTCCAGTGAATTGTTCAATTGTCCACTGCCGTTCAATAATTGGATGTGGGAGGACTGCAGAGTTTGGACCTGATCCATTATTTGTGAGATTGCTTAGTTCTGTCATGGTTCGGAAAGAGTTACGGTGAAGTTGCATTACACTCCACCCTATTATTCTAGAGTGAGATGTAAAATATCTAGCTCTTAATGGTATTAATGATACCTAAATTGTTAATTTTAGTTATATTTGTTTCTATCATGCAATAAACTACACCTTGTTATGTAAGACAAAGTGCCTCTGGTTCAATCATTGCCTCTTCCGTGATTCATCCACAATCAATAATAATGAGACATCTTCAAATATAGCACAGAAGTGAGGATTCATGGCAGCTAATTGACCAAACCATAATCTCACTATGACTGGTAGCTGGAGCCCAAAACATTATGGTGGTCAGCAATACTGTTGCTGAAGTGCCTGAAGATTACAATGGTGCATAGAGTCCGTTTAATCCAGATAAAAAAAATTCAGAAGGCAGAGATAGTAGGAACTGAAGAAGGGTCTAGGCCCAAAACGTCAGCCTTCCTTCTCCTCTGATACTGCCTGGCCTGCTGTGTTCATCCAGCTCTACAACCTGTTATCATAATTCAAAAAGCAAGTGTGTTTACCACTTGACAGGATTTACCAGTTTAGGAAAAGACACCCAGTCAATCAATAGATGAAATGCATAAAATATTTACAAGTCTGCGAAGAGGATGGGTTACTACAGGTACTAGCTTACTGGAAAATGAAATCATCTATTGGGTCTGCTGTTAATCAAATCACAGATTATTACAGTGCAGACGAGAACATTCAGATCATTTTGCCTGCTTTTTTTACTCCGTCTGTGTTATTTGGTGCTGATCTCAATGCTTTCTCATATCTGTGCACATCATTCCTATCCAAATAATCATACACCACCCTCTGAAATGCCTCAATTTAGCCTGCCTCTACCATATTTCCAGGCAATGAACTCCATATTCTAAATTTTCATTGTGAAAAAGACTTATCCACATTGTTTGCATTGTTTGCACAGCAGTTTAAATCTCTGCCCTCTCATTTGTGTTTTCATTACAAGCGGAAGCAGCTTCTGTCCAGCCTGCTAATGATTTTGAAAACCTCAAGCAGATATCCTCTCTACATTCCTCTCCCTGGGGAGAATGCAGTGTCATAGTGTCATATAGCTCAGAAACAGAGCTTTGGTCCAACCAGTCAACACTGACCATGTTTGCAAACTAAGTCAAACCTGCTTACACTTGGCCTAAATTCCTCCAAACCATTCCTGTTAATGAACTTATTCAAATGTCTTTTAAACATTGTAACTGTTTCCGCATCCACCACTTTTCCTGACAGTTCATTACACACCCTAACCACTCTCTGTGTAAAAAAGTTGCCCCTCGTCCTTTTTAAATCTTTCTCCTCTCACCTTAAAAATATGCTCCTTAGTTTTGAACTTCCCACCCTATGGAAAAAGATCCTTGTCATTCACCTTATCTATGCCTCTCGTGATTTTACAAACACTCTGTAAGGTCACCCCTCAACCTTTTATGCTTCAATGAGAAAAGTGGCAGTCTTTCCAGTCTCAAACCCTCTATTCCTGGCGATATTGTGGTAAATCTTTTCTGAACTTTCTCCAGTTTAGTAATATCCTTGCTATAACAGGTTGACCAAAACTGCACACAGTACTCCAGCTGAAATCTGTCCTTATAAATGAAGTTTTTCATATCTGGAACTATCTTAATAAATTGCTTCTGTACTCTCTCCAATGCATTCACATTCATTCCACGATGTGTCACCCACGGCTGTACACAATATTCCAGCTGAACTCTAAGTACAAAGTCAACAACACCTCCTTGCTATTGTATTATATGCCCCTATTAATAAAGTTAAGAACACTGTATGCATCAGTTACTACCCTCTCTGCCTGTTCTGCCACCTTCTTGGTCTGTGTAGACCATGATCTATACACTCAGGTCTCTCTGCTCCTGCACTCCACAAAGAATTGTACCCTCTTTTTTATATTGTCCTTGACTGTTCTTCCAGTTCTTCAAAGGTTACTGAAAAAGGCGGATAAAAAAAACACCAGTATGTTATAGCTTTCTTACATATTTACAAGAAATGTCTCAAAGCATGGATGAGTCCAGCTCTGACTTGAAATGGTGCCCTAAACAGAGACAATTCTGTCCAACAATGACAGGATGCTCATCTCCATCAACATGACAAACCATAATGGAGCTCTTGAAAGTCTTTTTGTGATAAGAAACAGAAGTGAAGATGGAGGAAGAACAGAAGTAAAAGAATATTTTGTTCCAATGATCTTGTCAACTTCTGGTACCTTCTAAGAAATGCAACGACCATACTTTAATGGTGTTCATTTACATTCAGCACTTTTTAGTCCTTTCCATATCTCAAAGGATCTGCTGAAACTCCTAAATGTTTCCTTCTCAACAGCACATGTTCAAGATCTGACTGTGATATGTCTCACCATTGCTGGGCTTTGGAGTAGGAATTCAATTCATGAAAGTAAAATCATGGACTGGTTGGCTAAAATCTCCTAAAATGTGATTCCCAGGATATCTGACGTTACATAGAATGAAGGCAATGTGAACAAATGAGTGTATCAGGCAATGTATACAAGGCTCTAGAGGGACAAAAGATGAGTGATCATCATGGAAGAATTAGATAAAATGATTGCATTGAAAGTTCAAGAACTCAAAAGCCTTGCGTGCAAATGTAGGGATTGAATTGATTGCTTGTCATTCACATCCAACTGGACAAGTTTATTTTTCATCTGAAGTCTGGCAATTGAATGAACAAGTTAATTACACTCTAAATGGAACACTGAACAAAGTCACAGCCATAAATTTAAATAACAAAGTTCAAAACTTTTCTTCTTAGTGTTGGGGAAAACCTGACAATCCTAAATAATTACATTCAGTGAATCAATGTCTTGTCTTTGCTTTTGTTAAACATATTTGGACATCAGTGCAATCATTGATTGCCCCAAAGGGGCGTTTAACTGTGTACCACCTAAGCAGCAAAGCATTTAAGCTTTTGTAACATACTAAAAATTAATCATACTTTCAGTCAATGACCCTTATTATGGCCACTGAAGCAAGAAATACATCAAGGCCTTAGTTCTTTCAATTTAATTAAGTTGAGCATCATGTACACTCAAGGCCATACATACACTCAATTCCATGTATGGATCCAGACATTTTGTTTGGGTCTCAGTAGAGACCAGAAATATTTTATAATGTCAGAGTGAGTATGCACTCACAGTTATTTTTCCTTTACTTCTTCCAACCCCAGCTATTATGCAAGTTGCATAAACATTGTCATAAAACTAAGTGATGTACATCTTTGGAAACTAATCAACACAATTTGCACAGGATAGATGCACCAATGCTATCTTCAAGTAACTGAAGCAGCTGCTGCAACAGATTCTCAGCTTTTGGATCTTAACAATGCATTCTGTTATGGACCAGACCAGACTCCTCAAAATATATTAAGAGGGAAGCCTACTCCCTCACATTTTCTTACCTTAAAGGTAAGTGGCAGATGCTGTGTTGCAGATGCAATTAAATTGGCCACCTATTCAAAGTTAAGTAAAAAAAAAAATTCCAATATTATAGTTAAAATAAATGAAAGAAGAACTTGAAATAACTTAGCTCTATTTGAACAATAGCAACAGTAACTCTTAGTAATTAATTGTTCCAATATAGTAACATTCCACAAACACGGCCTTGGCAAAAAGGCAAATTCAGAAAAGGGAAGCCGATTTTGTCACATGTTGTTCAACAATCGAGGAAAAAAGATCAAAAGACAATTCAGAGACAGAGACAGGATAGCAGCTGGGAGAGATCCATTGCCTTCCAAACCTGCTGAGACCTCAGCAACAATAGCCGTAGGCTAACTACAAATCCTGGATCTGTGAGACCTTGGCCACACCCATTTAGGCTCCTTCTGTTGTTCCAACCTTAAAAAAATCACAACACCTCATAAGTTTGTTTCTCTTCTCACAGTCTGCTTGTCACCTGTCTCCCAGTCACTGTCTAAAAGAAACTCGGACAAAATGTACCTCTTAAAACCACTGTATCACCACAGTTCTTCAGTCTCCTTCAGATTGCATTGCATCACTGGATTCATCAACTGCTATTGATCACCCTGAACTGACTAATCTTTGTCCTTTTACATATTTTAATTGGTTCAATTTTTCAGATGTTTTGGTGCTCACAAAGTTGTACTTCTTTCCTTAAGAACAGGGAGAATTGGTTTCTGTCTATCTGTTTTGTTTCCCTTTTGCTCCTGTCAATAAAATTCCCCATCCACTTCAGAAAAATGAAAGCTCCATTCGACAGTAATGAATAAAAAGGGAACATTATCACCAATGACAGAACTGACCGATAGTGCACAAAACTAGTAACAACTTTCAAACCAAATGGACAGCTAAGATTATGTACACATCTCTCTCAGTTCAGCAAAGGGTTTCAAAGAAAAGTCCATCTAATTTCATCAAATGGCAACAGTTTGCCCAAATTAGAAAGAAGCTTGTTCTTAGCTGCAGTAGTGGATTTTGGTGAATATCCCTACTCTCTGTAAGTCATGATTTTTGACTACAATCAAGACATTGTTTGAAATAATTTATTTTAATCTTTTTTTTTAGAATTTTGTCTGCACCATTAATCTTTCAGGAAGTGATGTCAATATTCTTCAAGTAATTGCTGAACATTTGACACACAGACTATATTCTCATTCATGATCATTCAAAAAGTTAACATGGGCAGACAGTCAAAGTGTTAAGGGCATTACAGAATTTAAACCTTATATTCAATGTGAAATGTCAATTTTCAAAGACAATAATTATGTTCTGGGGTCATATAATCCATGTCAAATGGAGAGGGATGACAGACAAAATCACATGGCTACTAATGTCCAAGTACACAGACTTGGATTTAACATTCACAGCTGAAGAGATTTCCTCAGAAATTGAGCAGCACTATGACATGTTGGATACTCATGAATCCCCAGTAGAATTACTCATGAGAAGAAGATTGTAAAAAGACCTACTGTTATTAAAATCCAATCTGTATTCTAATTTAATCTCTCATGGCTGTGAGAAGCTCAGTGGAATGAAGAAATACTGTAGAATTATGTTTTTGGGGTGTGTAATCACA
The DNA here is from genome assembly GCF_030684315.1 of Stegostoma tigrinum. Taxonomy (NCBI): domain Eukaryota; kingdom Metazoa; phylum Chordata; class Chondrichthyes; order Orectolobiformes; family Stegostomatidae; genus Stegostoma; species Stegostoma tigrinum. Next base: position 105,103,009 of record NC_081358.1, on the reverse strand, counting down.
GAACAATGTATTTCTGTGGATTCCAGAAAGCCGAGAGCCGTAAGTGAATTTCCAGCGACAAAGTGATTAAATTGCGTACAGTGCTCCTTAAGAACGGTGAACCAAATGGTTCTGTGGAATACTCCAAACCTAGAACTGTTGAGTGTTGAATTTTCTCATGATATCTGTTCAATGCTTGATTTACTAGGCAGTATTTTGACCATCTCTCTAGACTGAGTTGTCTAACCTTTGGGTATCCTCAGAGGTATTATAACTTGTGAGACAGAGCATGATTGACGTTGAAAACAAGTTAGAAGGTTTAACATTAGAGACCGAAAACAATGGAAGCAATAGCTCTTAAACAAACAGATCAAATAAAGTCATATGCAGTCAGAATCCACAAAGGACATTTTAGGAAAACCAGGAAAGTATCGATCTTACTTGAGCTAAGTTGTGAAGCCAAGTATGATTATCACAGGGTGTCAGATAGTTTTACAAGTACTTACAAATACCATACAAAAAGGTACAATTGTTTCAGGAGTAGTAGAGAAATATCATCCACACATGGAAATCAAGTGAACTAGATATTGGAGCATCCAGTGTGTGTGTGTGTGTGTGTGTGTGTGTGTGTGTGTGTGTGTGTGTGTGTGTGTGTGTGTGTGTGTGTGTGTGTTTGTCTGTTAGGGGAGAACAGCAATGTAGTAATTGGGACCAGGTTGACCTTGTTGACCACCAGGTCATTGATTAGGGTTGTTGCCCTGGGCTAATCAGGAAAGCCCTGGCTGACCAATATAATCGGGAGATGAGAATCTCCTCAGTTCAGGTACTAACTCAAGCTGGCTGGCCACGGCCAGTGTACTGTGCATCAGTAAATAAAGGGTGACTTGGTGATGGGGTGCAGGTCTCTGTGCAGTTATTTCAAGTGATAATAATGTTAATGATGGCAATGTAATTATTCTTAATTGCAAAAGTTAAGGAAACTAAGTAAGAGAGCAACTTGAGGTGAGATGTCGTACAATTGAATATGGCATGTTGATGTTGTACCTGACATTGTTGTAAAATCAGCAGAGCAGAGGGAGAATAGGGACTGATGAGAACCATATAAGAAGGGCTGTATACATTGGTATGTAGTGTATAAATGTCAGTACAGATCATAAACATTATTGTACAGAACAAAGTGGGAGGGCCTTACTCGAGGGTCACAATTAACTCACATTTCTAGAGGCCAAAAAGAGTGGTTTTCAAGTAAAAGTGAGCAGCAGTATATGATCAAACACCAGTGTCCAGAGATGCTAAGGAGAAATATCTAAACATTTTAGCAGTAGGGATCACAGCAACAAGCATAGAATAAAGTGTAGAATACCTTGAAATCTTATTTACCATTTTCTGTTTGTCATGATACATAATGATCATGAAAATAATCATCATGAAATGAGTTTTTCTGACACTTTTACCAATGCCATTCTAACAAAAGCAAAATGGGTATTGGGTAAGAAAAGCCTTGTTGCACTCATGACCCATTTATATTCCAGAATGAGGTCAGGTCGGAATAGTTTCACTTTCATCTTGTTTATCAGTGCTATGGACTATGTTCTGTGAAAAACGAAAAGCAACAATGGTGACAAAGAGAATCAAAAACTTGACTTTGCTAAGCTATAGTATCTCTGAAAGATAAGAAAATGTCCATGGAGGACACCAGTGGGAAATCAACGCAAACTGTGCAATGACATTCTTAACAGTGAAAAATATTAAAGGCTGGTTTTGGTTGGCAGCACAGTCTATCTCTGCAGTGAGGGCCAATGCCAGAGAAGATGGTTGAGAATTCTACCTTCCTGCATGACTTTTTATCCCATCTGGAGGTGAAGACAGTGACTCATTTACTTAGCAACATTGCCACTAATGTCAGGATTCATCAGTGGAAGAATTGTAATTTAACAAGAATTGCTAATTATCACGGTGTGCCCTTTTGTACTACATTCTTCATCAAAATTAAATAGTCTGCTCACATCTTTATCATTTAAGTATTTCGTTCATTTAGAGCTTGCCATGATTAAAAGATATTTTCAGAGAGAATTTCCTGCAGGTTTCTATGGATCAGCCACCATAACACAAAGTGAAAATTAGCAGAAAGCCCGGAAATACCAGTTGATTGGAATTTGTGACTGAGTTACAATGACTTGAGAATCCATTATGAATCTCCTGGCACTGTGTAACAGAACAAGGTAAACACATTGCTTCACATGACAGCATTAACCATCACCAGCCAAGCATCTACTGAAAATGTATTGGGTATGGCTGATCTCTTAAGAAAGAAGATGTACAAGGTCAAGCAACAAATATAAATGTACCACACATAGAATAAGCAGATCAAACATAAAATCAATTTCTTTTAAATTGCAGACACCCATTTCAATCTTAAAGAGACTGTCAAGTGCAAAGGATTAGCTGGACCCAGCCAACAGAGAGAATATTGACCCAATGATGTACTTAGAACAACTCATGTCATTCTCTGGAGAAGCCTGCCCTGTGCGTGAGAGAGAGAAGATAAGAATTCATTTGACTTGGTTCTTGAGTCCCAGACGGACATTGAGGAGATTCTGCCACAATCTCTTTCATTAGCCAAAGCAATGTGCCACTTTTGAAAGTCCACCTTATTTGGATTTTGCCAGGTCATCTTTAGCTGGCTGTACCCTTGCTTCCTATTTGCTGGTGTTCAATCAATGCCCACTCTGACAATGTGTACATCAAGAGGTGGAATACACATCTATTAGTCACCATCTTCCCCCTGCCACATTCACTGTCTGCACCTCTGAACAGTATTGAAATGCTTTTAGTACAACACAAAGGCACAGGATGAAAATTATCTCAGCCACAGCTGTTGTGGGACACAACTGCTCCCATTCATGGCCCTGACTTTGACAACAATTTAACTGACTGGAAGAAACATGGGCCTGATATTTTACACAAAACTTTGGTTGAGCCTTGAAAGCAGATTTGGAAGACGTAATTCATAGTTAAATCTCATTCATTTTTATAATGCGGGCAGCATAGAAACTTGATGTTAATTTAAATGACAGTTGTGTACAGTTAAGCATTAAGCACCTTGCTGAGTGGCTGGACACTTCGGTAGGAAGTAAGCCGTTTTGCCAGTCCAGTACAGTTTAACACCATTAGATGGCACAGCAGAAAGAAGATTTCTGCTCTGCGTAATATTTGAATGCGGTGGTGTAGGGAAGAGAGCATGCTCTCAGTTCTTTAACATAGCCTTGGCAGAAGGAATGAGGTCCTTTAGCCTCAGGAGAATAGTAGGCCCTACTTAAAAAGGCCCTATAGGTTGCAGTAAATTTCTTCATAAAACAGAGATGAAGAACACACTGTTCCTGGCTGAAGTGAAGACAGGGGAGGTGCTTTCTAAAGATCCTTGATGGATGGATCAGGAGTCCATCCTGTTGTATTTCCTGTTTCAACAGTTTGTTCTTCACTCCCCTCCTCAAACTCTGTGTCCCTTGCATGTCAAGAGGTTGAGAACTACTGTTGTCCTGACTGGATCCAATATTCTTACACCCAAACTTGAAGACAATGTCTTTGTCACATGCAGCACAATTAATTTTTGACTTCAGCAAATTTACATAGCAGGAGAAACCTCACACCTACAAACTCAGACTAGTGCCAGGGGAAGTCTATCATAAACTAGCTGGAGGTCCTATCTGTGGTCAATGCAAATTTAGCCGTCGATGTTAAAACTGGAGAACAACAGCATTGCTGTCAAATGAGCACTACGTTCTGACTGCTGTCATAATTTACCTACTCTGTATGCACTTTCCAAAAGCTACTGCTGATACTTCACCAAAGTAAAAGGATAAAGTCGTCATTGTCCTCCTGGACCATGGAGCTTCTCTCTCTTTAGAGAGAGAAGGCTGGTAGTGGTTTAACATGAGGATCAGCATGCCTCAGGAGAAGGGAAAGGCTGAGAAGGAGAGTCCTTTGCAATAACTTAAGCTGGTATGGGAATTGAATTGAAACCACACAGCTGACATCACAAATAACCATCCAGCCAAGTGAGCTAACAAACCACCACCCCTCCCCATGTGTGAATACATCTTTTTTACAATACAGATCCAAACATTGTGGCCCTTCTGTTTAATCTGGAGAGCTATACTGTGAAGTCTGTCTGGGGCCCTGCAGCTTGCCTGGCAAATTTAAGTGATGCCACAGCTTCTAACTGACAAGATCCTCCACAACATGGCAATTGACAGCAAGCAGTATACTTCACAAATCAAGTTCACAAAATTCAACGTCTGTTCCACTCTCTTTTTGCCTTACTGAAAACAATTTGATCTTTATGCTCAAAAATAAAGTTGCTGGAAAAGCTCAGTAGGTCTGGCAGCATCTGTGAAGGAGAAAACAGAACGGAAGGATCACTGGAGCTGAAATGTTAACTCTGTTTTTCCTCCACAGACGCTGTCGGACTTGCTGGACTTTTCCAGCAAATTTGTTTTTATTCCTGATTTACAGCGTCCACAGTTCTTTCAGTTGATTTTCATGCTTTCCATCACCCATTCAAGCATTCCCCCTTGATAACCTATATCTTAATTTGTCGATGTGCTCATTGTCATCTCATAATAACTTGTTTATATTTATATCATCTTAAAGTGTCTGTATATTGTGCTTACTGTCTAAAAAAATGCACGGTTGAATCACCCACCATCAACACAATGAGGGGTTAACATTTACCAGAACTGAACTGATCCAAATACATGAACACAGTGGCTTCAAATGCTGTGATAATGGGAACTGCAGATGCTGGAGAATCCAAGATAACAAAGTGTGGAGCTGGATGAACACAGCAGGGATTGCAGCATCTCTGGAGGACAAAAGCTGACGTTTCGGGCCTAGACCCTTCATCAGATGAAGGGTCTCGGCCCGAAATGTCAGCTTTTGTGCTCCTGAGATGCTGCTTGGCCTGCTGTGTTCATCCAGCTTCGCACTTTGTTATCTTGGCTTCAAATGCTGACAGGATAGCAGCATGAGCGCAGTTTCAACAACACTCAAGAAGCTCAACATTCCATCAGGACAAAGGAGCCTGCTTTATGAGTGGCCCATTCAACACCTGAAACATTCATTCTCTCCTTAACCTTTGCAGCCTGTCAGCAGTGTACCACCTTGAAGATGCATAGCAGCCAATCAACTGGGCTCCTATGACAGAACCTTCCAAATCTGTAGATATTGCTATTTTGAAGAACGAAGATAACAGACTCATCGAACCACTTGTTACAATCATAATAAAATGTGGACAATTGATTCTTGAATTCAGTCATCCAATATTAATACCTGAGATTTTCAGGGAGTAAAATATTTTAAATAATTTTAAATTAACACTGATTTAAAATGGCTGCAGTAATCAGCCACCCACAAGGGACAGCGAAGCATCATGAAATATACGTGGAATAAACAAAATCATCTGAGCTGAAACCATAATTTTCATCAAAAATGCTGAACCTAATCAACCTCATTAGCCATGAAGAAAACCTTCATCTTCTACTTTGATTTACAACTATATGAAAAGTTTCAAATATTACTAATGAATGGTCAAGTTTGGAAGCAATGAACTGAACATATAGATGCACAGACAGATTGTATAGTAAAACTGTAATAAATCTATCTAAGTTATGGACTAGTTCCTGTCCCAATGCATTTTCTGTTTTTGATAATACCATACACTGATGGTTGCCAGTGAGCCCTGCTAGTCTGCCTTTGCAGACCCCACTGCCAGTGCATTGGAGGATGCCAAAATGATAGCAATGATTTGTTGGCAATAGAATGTCAATGACCATTTGGACAGTTATCTGTGACTGGTGTTGTTAGATCGTGCTCTGCATTGCAGTTTGACCATGCGCAACGTGAATGTCTTTTGGAGAAAGTGGCATGGTGAACTCAGGCAATAACTCACTCTGGTTTCCATATTGAGTTTTTCCAATGACTATTTTGTATTGTGTATTTGATAAGACCGCAATCGTGTGGCACATTGGGCTGTAAACAAGTTGTTTGACATCTCATTTGGCACTGTTAATTAGTGAGAATCTCACCATGCTTTTTAAGAAAAGCAAACAAGATGCATCAAGATGATCTCAACCTCAAGTTAGGCCTGGCAAAACAGCTCACCTGATTCTATTATGCATCTTGCTATAACATAGTCCATGTCACTCAGCGCTTTGTAAAATTCTGCCAATATGGAATATCAAACCATTACTAATGTAGCTGTGTATTTGCAACTTAATATGTATGACTCAAAGTGCACAGAGTAATTCATGTTTTTCTTTCTTAATTTTAGATAACAGTAGGAAATTTGAATGACAATCGTGACCAAATGCTCATCATACTTTGTTGCAATTTTGCAACCTCTGCTATGAGGCAAACACATTGTCGGAAATGGATCTTTGTCAGACAGATGATAAAGATCTAAAATAGAGAGGAGCTTCATGGATAAGAGATAATGGGAACTGCAGATGCTAGGAGCTTCATGGGTTGGTTCCTGGGTTTTTCCTCAGATGGATTGAGCCAATGATTGGCTGGACACTCAAAAGAAGCAATCAGTGCTGTTTAGCCCTTTGTATTATTTGTGACAGTGCCAAAATTTTTCAGTCATTAAAGAGACTCCTCGCCATATGGGGTGGATGCCAGCCAATTTTAGTCATCCAGGACAAGCCTGGGTGGTCATCAGAGCTGAGAGCTCGATGGCCAATTCAAAGGCCAAGGAGAATCAAAGGCCTAAACACTTATATTAGTGCACCTGTGAAAGGCTTTCCTCTCTAGCCTAATGGATCTATTGTCTTCATGACTTTCGTGTGCTAACCCTTCTGCAGGTAAATGAAGGTACCTTCTTGTTGAAGCCTGCTTGAGCAGCACCCACCAGTCTTGTCGAGTCTGCCACTCTGTTACTGCTGTGGAGCTTCGAAGTGAACTCCTGTTTCACCTGTCATTCCAATTAAATGACTAATTGGGGGAGCACATGAATTCCCTGACATAGCCAACTGTCCACATTCAGAATTGAGATAGGCATTGGGATAGAACATAGAACATAGAACAGTACAGCACAGAACAGGCCCTTCAGCCCACAATGTTGTGCCGACTATTGATCCTCATGTATGCATCCTCAAATTTCTGTGACCATATACATGTCCAGCAGTCTCTTAAATGACCCCAATGATCTTGCTTCCACAACTGCTGCTGGCAACGCATTCCATGCTCTCACAACTCTCTGCGTAAAGAACCTGCCTCTGACATCCCCTCTATACTTTCCACCAACCAGCTTAAAACTATGACCCGTCGTGCTAGCCATTTCTGCCCTGGGAAATAGTCTCTGGCTATCAACTCTATCTATGCCTCTCATTATCTTGTATACCTCAATTAGGTCCCCTCTCCTCCTCCTTTTCTCCAATGAAAAGAGACCGAGCTCAGTCAACCTCTCTTCATAAGATAAGCCCTCTAGTCCAGGCAGCATCCTGGTAAACCTCCTCTGAACCCTCTCCAAAGCATCCACATCTTTCCTATAATAGGGCGCCCAGAACTGGACGCAGTATTCCAAGTGCGGTCTAACCAAAGTTTTATATAGCTGCAACAAGATCTCACGACTCTTAAACTCAATCCCCCTGTTAATGAAAGCCAAAACACCATATGCTTTCTTAACAACCCTGTCCACTTGGGTGGCCATTTTAAGGGATCTATGTATCTGCACACCAAGATCCCTCTGTTCCTCCACGCTGCCAAGAATCCTATCCTTAATCCTGTACTCAGCTTTCAAATTCGACCTTCCAAAATGCATCACCTTGCATTTATCCAGGTTGAACTCCATCTGCCACCTCTCAGCCCATCTCTGCATCCTGTCAATATGGATGACCATACCAAAAGTGCAATGCAGCCTTATTAACTCTTTTTCTCTCTCCGGAGATGCTGCTGAATATCTATAGCACATTTTATTTTTATTTCAAATTTGTAAGAGTTTGCTTTTTATACATTTAAGCTCAGGTTCACATGAATTGGTAATTCACCTTAAGATCTTGGTACTAAGACAAAGACAAATATGTCCCAGAGGTAATAACCACATAAAAACAAGTGTGCAAAAGCTGAAAGGACTCATAAGAATTTAAATGATATGTGGAAAAAACCATGAATAACCTGAATAAATATTAGTAACATGATGCAAGTTTGGAAGCGAATTAAAAGAGATGTTTTTGAGCAGAGGTAATATGAAGGCTTTTCTCAGCTATTATTGATTGATAAAGAAGACATGTTCATGAAATTTAAAAAATGACAACTTAAAAAATAAAAGATTTGGGACATGGGCGAGGTGTTTAAACTAACTAACAAATATTAACTTGTAGATAATTTCGCTCTTTGATTTGGTAAATTGTTTGTTTTTGTATTGCAACAATTCATGTGTCCAAGGGATGAATTTCACAAGGTGAGTGGGGACTCCAATGGTAGGATAAAGAGAAGGTTCCCAGCAGCAGGAATTTTCCAGGAGGAGGTGCCTTAATTGATTACCTATGAGCCCACCATCCGATTATGAGCAATGGGGGGTTCATGATGCTGCCTACCCAGTCAGAAAGCCAGCAGCCCACAAGCTTGAATAGTGCCACTTGAAGGCATGGACTCAATGCTGTAGAAAGCTGGACAGCTGGGGCCTACAGGAGAAGATTGGCTGTGCCAATCCCACCCCTCCGAGCACAGACCCCTCTCTTTGTTGTATTAAATCTGTTCCCTTCTGGTATTTCGCTTTTGTGTTGAAACTGAGCTGAGAAAACAATCAGTTACCGTGCAAATCCATGATTGATTAGACTCGAAGGAGTGAATAAGAACATACAACATAAGAACGAGGAGCAGGAGTAGGCCATCTGGCCCCTGAAGCCTGCCCCACCATTGAATAAGATCATGGCTGATTTTTTTGAAACTCAGCTCCACTTACCCGTCCACTCACCATAACACTTAAATCCTTTACTGTTCAAAAATTTATCTAGCCTTGCCTTAAAAACATTCAGTGAGGTAGCTTCAACTGCTTCACTGGGTAGGGAATTCCACAGATTCATAACCCTTTGGCTGAAGAAGTTCCTCCCGACATCAGTCCTACATTGAATGATTGTTTCTATGATTTTGTGTTTCCCAAGTGAAAGAGTAGCTGAAGTCACCAGAGCTGTTGCATAATGTTGGAGACGAGATCGAAAAGGCGTGAGACACAATTTTTTTAATGATTGATGTTAAATATGTGGTGAATGCAAGAACCTTGTTCATGAAGCCTGAGATGGATAGCATTAACCATGGATAAATGAACATAACAACAGTATTGGTCAAACTCTGACAATCCATAGTTGAAGATACAATTAAACAAGCAATTAGAAATGCATGGATTAATCAAAGGCAGCCCAAATGGATTTATTAAGGCAAGTCACACCTGATAAGCTAAATAGATCTTTTTGAAGAAGAAACAATAGAAAGAGAAGGGGTTGCGTTTGGACACAACATACATAGATTTTTCACCAAGTACTTTCTAAGATTTGTTGAGAAAGTACATAACCATGGTAAAAGATTATGTAGCTTAATTTTGTAGAAGTCAAATCAGACTGGACTTTCAGACAAAAAAATACTAACTGGCTCTCCCAAGTTGTTTTGGTCAGTTTTAATTTTCTTAAATTTTCAAAGCTGCAATTGATTTTTTTTGTGTTGAGAAAGGATCTAAAGGGATACCGAAAACACAAAGGGAGATATATAGGGCTGAGTACAGGTCAATAGTGTTATAACTGAATAACTAAACAGCTTTGAGTGGATGAATGGACCAGTTCTGTTCTTATGTTTCTTTTTTATTTAATTTGAGTTACGCTTTAGCATAATTTATTAATCTTTATACTTTTTCTTGTTTTCGTTTGTCATTATGCCTTCTGAGTTACTATACGCATTCCTTCAGCTTCAAACAAGAGGTCTTTTCAGGGAACCCTGCTTTCTCATCAATACACAACAAGCCCAATATTAATACTTGGGGCATAAACCATTTTCCTTCTGATCAATAACTTTTCTGTTTTCAATGTTTATTTTTATTCCAGCACTGAATCTTACTTTCCAGATGTTTCTGTTTGCTGCACCTTGTCACAGAATAACAGCTATCAGCACAGAAGGAGACCATTTGAACCACTCTCCCACTACCAGATCATTAAATGAGCAACATTACTTAGTTACTAGTCTCCTTCTTTTCCCCCATAGCATTGCATGTTATTTTTATTCAAATATTTATCCAAGATTAGTTTTATCATATCTTCTCTGGAACAAAGTAATGTTTTGTTCCTTGTTTGGACACCAATATACTGAAAGAGAAAATTATTCTAAACCTTGTAAAAATAAAGCTATCCCTTTCCTCACCAGATTGTCTTTGTCTGCTTTCAAATAACTGTTATAACCCAATAGTGTAACTAGAATGTTACAACACTCTAATTGCAAACTAAATTTCAAGCATGTCAATAATCTCAATTAGAGTTCAATAACCACTACTCTGCAGATCAATTTATCGAGATTTTGTTTGGATCATTTTGTCTCAAATACATACTGAAACTCCTGTAATGTTGAATAATGACATGGTTTCATGTTTGGTATTCCACTTAAAATAGACATTGAGAAAAAAAGGAAAATTTGATTAGTGAGGACCATTTAAGCTCAATGTCCATGCAACTTTCTAATTTATTTTAGTTCTGATCATTCATTTTACTTCTGCCCCATCATCATTTCAATCATGTACCATTTCAATTGGATGTGATAGCAGTAAAAATATACTCAAGATGTTTTAATTGTACAGCTAGAAATCTTGCGTAGATGATTTGGTTCACTTCTCTTTTCTTGAGGCCTATTACCAATGGACAATTCTAGAGAGATCCGACTGAACCACTGCCTTGTTTTGACTGGGAGACATTGATGATTCTTCCTCCTTTAGCCAGATGCCATTATTTATCTTGGCTGGTTCATCTCCAAAGGAAGAGTTTCCAAGCCAGTGGTTGTAATACTTGACTCCAGTGGGCTGTCATTTCAGTATTAGGTTTCTGTTTCGCATTTAATTTTCATACACGCTTGAAAGATAGACCTATGGGGAAGGCCTTGCAAGCTTATATTTGAGGTGAGTGGCATGGATTTATGGAGCATGAGCCAGGAAATTGCAGACCAGGCAGACCACAAAGTCAGTCAGCATGTAACACTGATGTAATTCCAGTAATCGCTTTTTCAAACTCAATGTCCTAGCTCAACTCGTCATAGCTACATTCAAGAACAGGAAGGATCTCCCACAGCATTATTTAAAAGGGTCTTTCATCATCGAGATAAAACACTGATTGATTCAAATTTCTGCTGTAATATAGGAAGAGTATTTTGAAGTTAGTTTTGTTGTTTAAGTTTCTGGATAATGTTGTGATATTTGGTGAATGGTTCATTTTCACTTCAACTGTTCTGTTAGATTGCTTGCTACCAGTGATAACTTGAATGCCAATTTTAGCACTGCATGTCAGGGAAAGTGAGTAGACATGACACAGAGGAGGCCATTCTGCTCAAACTGGGAGGAGGAAGTGAAACTGATGATCTTCGGGAGAGGACATATTCACCCAGAATCTTCGGGGCCAATTATTTTATGACAACCCACAAGAAGAAAAGCATGATATTTACCCCCATTTCACATCATTTTGACTTGGAAGTAAATCACTGTTCCTTCTTTGTCCCAGAACATCCTGCCTAACAACACTGTGGGCGTGTCTGCACTTTATGAGAAAATGACTTACCAGTACCTTAGCCTGCTTATTATCTCTAAAGGCCAGGGGCATCAGAACCATCTGAGAAGTGTTATCTAGTTTCATGGCCAAGAATCCTTCACACTGATTTTAATCTATGGTACTGATACCAAATTGGTGAAGGATACCTACGTGATGCATTCAGCACAAGTGAGATTGTGTTACAATAAGCAGGATTAGTTTATTATATTGTGCTTAATAACTAGTTACATTTAGAGAACTGTTATAGTACAGAAGGAAGTGATTCAGCCTATTGTGTCTGCAAAAGCTCCTCAAATAAGCAGCATTACTTATTGCTAATCTCTGGCTTCTTCCCCACCACCCCCTCCCTCCATATCTTTGCACATTATTTCTATCCCCCAAATAATGATCCCCACATGTATGAATGAGTTTAGCTCTAACAACAGTCAAGAAGCATGATGCAATCCAGGACAAAGCTGCGCCCTTGATCCACAAACATTCCAACACCAATGCCCTATCACAGCAGTGTGTACTATCCACAAGATGCACTGCTGAAATTCACCAAACATCCTTGGAGAACATCTTCCAAACCCCCTACAAAAGTAAATCAACAAAACCTCTAAGGGCTTCTAGGGACAGGCAAGAAGTGCAGGTCTAGCCAACAACACCCATGCCCCATGAGTGACTTAAAAAAAACCTCTTGAACGACTCAATAATTTACATCGAAGTTACACGCCAACCCTTTGTAAGAAGTCAGTCAATACTTAAACAACCTTTTTGAACCGTTATAGTCAATATGCCATAGGTAGGCCTACAATGCTGTTAAGGAGGGTATTCCAGGATTTTGACTCAGTGATAATGAAGAAACAGCAATATATTTCCAAGTCAGATGGTGAGTGACTTGGGAGGGAACTTACAGAAGTTGGTGTTCCCATGCGTCTGCCCTTTGTATCCTTCTAAATGGAAGTAAGGGTAATCTAGAATGCCCACACACTTGCAGCTTAGAACAGAGGTAGTTAGCTTTTCCTGGAACATTTCCTTATATCCTGATGGGCAGACCTTATCTCATGACATCAGTTAACTCTTTAAGAGCTAGCTGTCTTACACAATATTTCATTACCCTATTAAGGGTCATTAACGATGAATACAAAATACTTGCCTTGCTCGTGTTGTCAAACATCCGTGAGTGAATAAAGAAACTACTGTTCTTGTCTGAGCAGCAAGTATTACTTCAGCCTATTTTTAAAATTTTATCTGTCTATTTCAATTAGATTATACATTTCTGGACACAACATTTGCCTGTTTCTGCCACATGGGAGTCAGAACTCAGACTTTCAATTGTAAAAAGAGCTATCCTCACTATATCAAGTAATATTTTAACTTCCTGCCCTTGGCCGGTTCTAAGCTCCATCTCCTGTAGGGGCTACGTACATATCTGGGAGCTTAATATACCCCTGGAGTTTACTCCACTGTCCTTACCTGAAAGCTTTTTCTCTATCTATCCTTCTCTGTACATTGTATATATTCTACCTTGGGTATTTTTCTCTATAATTCAGAATTTCCACATGTTCCTCAGTCTCAATAGGCTGTGTACATTATGGTATCAAAAACTCCCAAATTGAGCGAAATTGCACACAACACTGGATACTTCCTGAATAATTGGAGTCAAAAATATCAAATTAGAAAGTATTTTCAGGTCAACTGCACATGAGTGCCACACTCCAATCCAGGCTAACCCCTTCAATTGACTAGCTTTTTAAAAATCAATTACTTTTCAATTACAACATGTTTTTATTCTGTCAAGTGAACCTTATCAGAATAAACAACCGGATCATCCAAACATGTTTGGTATATTCACAGATCATTAAGGAGCATAGCTCACCACCAGGAATTTCATGCCCAATTATTAGTCAGATTGTCTTTTAGATCTTCCTATTCATAACTCATAATTTTAAAAAAATGATAAATTCAATATGTAACACATACTCTCTTAGTTCAGTTTTGGCCTGTGTTTTACCCATTATCTTCAGACAATTCAAATTTCTTTGGTCAAAGTTTTCCTTTGGAATAATGGGCACTTTGATCTGTATGCCACCCAAACTCATGCGAGGTACTAAGGCAGCTATCAGTAGCCCTGAACAGTGTCCAGTTTACTAGAAATTATGCTGGAAGGCTAAGATATCTTAAAAATTTGAGCAACAGATTGCTGGTGCTCATCACTTATGGGATTCTGCCATCAAACTAAAAAGATTTTCTGTTTTTCACTGGAGTAATAATCTGGATGTCCAGGCTAATATTCTGGTGATTCAGCTTTGAATCCCATCATGCCAAATGGTTAAATTTGCAATCAATGATAAAAAGCTTAGAATGAAAAGCTCAGCTAAACTCACTAACTCATTTGGGGAAAGAATTCTGCCACACTTACTTGGTCTAACACATTTGTGACTGCAGAATCATAGCAATGTAACTGACTCTAACTGCCCACTGGTCAACTCAGAATCAGCAATAAATGCTGGCCTAATCAATGATATCTATGTCCAATGCAAGAACAAACAAAAGTTTTCAACTCTTTGCAGCAAATAAGGTACTGACTGTGGCCAGCCAGCTTGTGCTTACAAATCTTGCATCACAGTGTCTAGAGTTGAATGTAATTTTGAAATTAGACAGCATTTGTCAGATAATCCTGAATGTGCAAGGAATTACACTGACAACCAATATAGGATTGTCAGTCAGGTAAGGCGTGTGACAAGCTTGTGTCGATTGGAAGCTACACAGATTAATACACAGGGTCTTGTTCCTTGTCGACAGAAAGAACACGTGCATAAATTGTACCTGTTTCAACTCAACAAAATAGGTTATAACTATGTGTTGGCTCCATACTCACGATAATGCCCGAACCAATCAAATTTAATCTATCTAGTCTAAAATTTAAACAAAACCTGTTTGCAAATTGTCAATCAGCATTAACGTGAGCATCCTGTATTGTGATTCTTCTACCGATCAGAGTCCACTCACCAAACTGTCCATGCTCTCCTCGCATGCAGTATAAGCATTTGTTTTCTCCTTGAATTTTCATACTTGCAAAATGCCCTAACGATTACAAAAGAAAAAAGTTTTAACAAATCTTTTTCACAGTAGCTACATTTCTTAATTGAGCAAAGCTGTTTTTACGTCTTTATTTACATTTATCTTCACTTTCTCATGTAAATGTGGTAAAGCAAGCTTTTAGTATATGTGTTGATCAATGCTACAATACAAGATAGACTTTCTGTACTATCTACACACTATTTGACATTCTGGCATACAGCCCAATATCTTTATCAGACATTGATTCCCGTTTTATTAACATTTCAGCTATTTCAAGTAGCTTAAAATATGTATGTCAAAAAAAAACCTTTTCCTCTTATGAGGTTTGTTCCTGTACTGTGGTCACTCACACCAATAAAACATGCTGTTATGTTGTCGAGAGGGATGGCTTTTGACAAATTAAATCAAACAATGGAACTAACATGATGGAGGCCATTTTCAGATTGAAAGAATCTGATATGTGAAATGAATAGCTGAAATTAGGTTAATAACATGAGATACTGAGGGATATGAAATAATCTTTTGGTGGTTTAATTATATGTAAGACCCTCAGGGAAATGAATGAAACCAGCCTTACATCAATGTTTATCTTGTATTCCATGGATCAATCAGCTCATAGGTGAACCTAACTCAAGAAATTTCATTCTGTAATGAACTAGTGTACATTTTGAAACCCAATATTTTTCTCATCCCTGTACGTTCACTATCACGTAATCAAAAATCTTGTGGAATTGGTTCCTTTAATTATTTTCCAGATCTTTGAGACTGATTCTGAAGACCTTGATATGACTTAGTTTACTTCTTTTGCCATGCAATTTGCAAGCACCAATAATCCCTAATTTAACTAATACACTCCTTTTAAAAAAATCTAAGTTGTGCCCTACTCTATGGATTCGTCCAACCTAGTTTTTCATTTCTTTTTCAGGATGGTATTTCTATTTCCAGTTGTCTTCTGAGCCTTATGTACAGAGTTCACTGGGTCAGTAATTGGAAGAGCTGATATATACTAAGTATCTTATTAAATGCTTCAGGCACATTACTGGATGTACCCTGAGCAAATTCCCGCAGCACGTCTGCTATTATTCGATGACTGTCCTGCTGTCAGGAATAAGATAACCTTGATACACAAATTTTTTCTAATAAGAAAATATTGATAAGAAATGAAAAATTGCCTTTTGGTTGAGATAAATCCTTGTTTATGTCAATGCAATTGGATGGTACTGTTGTGCCTGACATGTTTACAAAGGACAGTACAAAGTAAATTCAATTTGAAATGTTCTACTATTGGTAATTTGTTTCTGAAAATGAAATGTATACAAAGATGTGGAGTTCAAATAGTTGAAATTAAGTTAATATCATTCATACTGGGGGATGGCCGCAGTATCTGGGACACGGTTCTGCTATCTAACATTTGTCAGAAAAAAGAGTTTGAACTTGGCTAGCTGCTTGGAGGTCTATTGCTCCTGTACTCCTTAAGAGGAAGCCAGATAAAGAAATGTATCAGAGAGTGTTGGGTAAAGATTATGAGTGCGTCAAGGCATGCATAGATGGCAGTGCTGTATTACTATCGTAAAAAGGCTTTACAAATTTCAAATATTATGAACCCGTGTTATGTGTGTAGATGTTGAGCATCAAATGTAGTTTGGGATTTGTGTCTCAGTCCAGCAGTTCAATCTACCTCTGCCTTTTTTGCTTTTAATTGAACTGATTGTGACATAAACTAATTAATTTGATGAAGGTGCAGGGAAGAGAGTGAAATAGAAATGCAAGAATGAAAAACAGGTGCCATTTGACAATGAAGATACAACAAAGAGCAACATTGAGTGGCTTCATCTCGCAATTGGTACTAATCAGCTCATCATGCTGTACACATCACTTTCTAAATTATAGGAGGCATGAAAAAGGTAGATTAGCTGTCATGCAATGAAAAAGAATGGCTGCATCCTGTTAAGTTGAATCAATCACTGTAAGCAGTTGGAAAGGAAATGTCAAAAGTAACATCTCGGGTCATTTCTCTTCAAGTGCACATTAGAGTCGGGCGCCGTCTTCTTTGCCAATCAGTAAAAATGGGACAAAAAGTGCATTTCGAAATATTTCACTGCAAGTGACTAATGCATGTTTCTGAAATATTAGCTATATTCTTGCTGGGTTTGACTGCTTTGTTTTTTAAACTGACATTAGAACCCAAGTGAGAATTTGTCTACTTCTCAGGTATTTGATGGTAATTACACAAAAATAGATGTTTGTTAGATTTCCTATCATTGAATACAAATTGTCAGGAAAAGTGAGCATAAATTGAAGCTATCAGTGCAACCTCATTATCACCAAAGATAGCAATGTAATCCCACAGAATGCTATTACAGTTAGAGACCCCAAGTATTTTGATAAAGCATCAGTGTCTATTGAAATACCTGTGTATTGACAAAACATTATGTTTACAACCTATGCAGCAATTGTGTAAAGATGTTAGGGCTCCAGAGCAAACTTGAGATGATGTCATGCAGCAATTCCTCATTGAGCATAAAGAGCACAATGTGGGTGGAGTTAAGAGGAAGGAAAGAGCACATGGCAATTTGGGCAGAAGCCTGGGGCTCAGGCACGTGAATGGTAGAAGCTCTTACAGCACATCCATAAATATTAGACGGTAGGTTTCATGCAAAGGTTTTTCAAAAATTATTAATATTTGAGTCTGGTATTTCTCCTGATGTATTGTTCAGTCTCAATGTGTAATAAAAACTGAAAGAGATGTAGATGCTGTGAATCAGAATCAAACAGACAAATGGCTGGGAAAGTTCAGCAGGTCTGGCAACATCTGTAACAAGAAATCAAAGTTAATATTTCAGATCTGATGACCCTTCCACAAAACAGACCCAAAACATTAAATCTGATTTCTGTTCAGAGATGCTGCGAGATCTGCTGAGCTCTTCCGGCAATTTTTATGTTTGTTTTGATGTGTAATAAACTTTGCTATAAAGAGGGTCAAGTTTGAAAACAGATCTTGACATTACCTTTCCTTGAATAGTATGTCTTAAAGCCAAATGAATGAATATGGGTGAAACAATTTCACAGAGATTGGTATCCTATCACCAAATTACCATTTTTTAAAGTTGGAAAGCCCTCGACATGGATCCAGCTCCCTCAGAGCCAAGTGACCGCACAAGCCAGATGTTGAACACTCCTTTTCTTATCTGTGAGCTGGGAGATGGCTCAATTTATCTGCATTTGCTACTTAGTCTCATGATCAGTGTTCCAAATTGTAATATATGCAATTCATCTTGGAATCCAATGCTGAATTCAATGCCTTGTCGTCGTTAGTTAGCAGTGGTTTGCGGTCCATGATTATTCCACATTTACATCTCTAAAGGCATTGGTAGAACTTCCTGACTCCAAATACGACTTCCAAACTTTGTGTCTCTATTTGAGTGTGTTACACTCTGCATTAGCTAAAGTCTTGGCTGCTTACATCATTTGACATTCCTCTCCATTGGGTCACCTACAATCTGATACTACCCCAAAGCTGTATGGGGAGGCATCATGTGTCAACACCAGATCTCGTTTAGGATCATAGCATGCCAACACTTGAGAGGATGATAGCTGCTTCCTCACTTCCCTGAAACCAAGGCTTGACTATGCAACTATTTCCAAGCCTGATCGTTTCTTAATAGTTGATGCACAGACGCCAGGATGGAAGCCAGAATATGAATGAACTTTCTGTAATAATTCGCCAGCCCAAAGAAAGACCTAAGCTCCTGCACAGGCATAGGAGCCCAGCATATTTGATCACCCTCACTTTATCTTCCAGTGGGTATAACTTGTCTTGTAGACTTTGTAGCCCAAGGGAGTTATTTGGAACACATATTTTTCTCTTCTTAGGCCTATGCCCACCTGGGATAAACGTCTAAGGTCTATGTCCAAGTTGTCCAATTGCTTCTGATCGGTCTTCCCTGTTATCAACACATCATCTCAATAAATGGCAACCTGGAGTAGTCCTTATAAAATGTTCTCCACCATCTGCTGAAAAATTCCACAGGCTGACAATACCCTTAATGACAGTCTCATTTATTGTTAGAAACTCTTTTGGGTATTAATTAAAGCATACTTCTGGGAAGCCTCATCTTACCCCAATTGCAAGTATGCATGACTCACGTCCAGCTTGGTGAAGAGAGACCCCTGCCAGCTTTGCATATGTATACTCTGTGTGAGGCATTGGATAATTATCCACTGCAAAAAGTAGTTCCCCACGAAGATAAACTGACCCATTAGGCTTCACAAATCAATATGACCGGTGCTGCCCGTTCCATAAACTGGATTGGTTTAATGATTCCTTCGCTTTCCAGCCTTTTGATTTCTGCCAAAACTTTTGCCAATAAGGTAAATTGCACTAAGTAGGCCTTGCAGAATCGTAAACCTTTGATAGTCCGTAGACTTTCCTGAAAGGCTTCTGGGAATTCAATTAGAACTTCAGTCAGGCAGAAATTTTTTAATCAGAGAATGTTGAGCCAACCTAGGTAAATCTGTGTGAACCAACTTCACCACATCAAGCTTGGGCCAGAGACTTCTCTTAAAACTGAAGTTGTACCCTTAATCTGTAAAGATTTCCCTTTACCAATATTAAAACCGATAGCATCTCAGAATTAGAAGAGGCTTGGGACTGTAATATCTCTTAACTAAATTTTTCAACTTTTGAAAGATTTTAGCATCTGGTGGCTCAAGGACTGTTAGGCTCCCAATAACTGAAAATGCTATTGGTCCACAATCTCTCAGGAGAGTTACATTTTATCTGCCCCAATGTCATTTGCCCAGAAAACGTAATGCATTCTTTCCACATACTGGGCCAAATCTTAGATGAGGCAAGCTTCCCAAATAATGGAATGATACCAGAAATGCTTACCCCAACTCAAAGACAACTATTGCGAACAAATTCTTCAGGAACATGCTTTTACTCTCGTCGCCACTGAAATAACATGACAGAGCCCAGTATCGTGTCACCAAATCACCCTTTACTTTAACGTGGAGAGCCTTGACCTGACCTAGCTCTCACAGAGCCAGATGTTAGAATGAACAGGATGTGTGAAATTTCTGCTCTTATCTGTCAGGGGTCCCTGATTGGGACTGTTAAGCCAATCCAATCAGAGAACTCGTATTGTATGAAGTCTACCTGGCTGACCTCACTACAATCACTACAATGGGCATTAAAAAAGAGAGTAAATGATAACAATGGCAACAATATACACATCCTTGAAATTGATGGCAATAAGAAAGTTTAGGGAACAGGCCTCCGAGTGCAGGATGAAAAGAGGAGCTCAAAAAAATTCACTTTAAAAAAAACTACTTTCAAGACAATGGCCTGAAAACCCTTTGTGCTAAACAGATCTTGGGAAGATAATAGAAATCCCTGAACCAGAGAAACGATCAAATACAACGGTGAGTCTGAATAAAGGATTTTTTACAGGCAGTACAGGAGAAAGAGGATCTAACTGAAAAAAAATCAGCTCATTAAAACACAATAACTAAGGGGATAAATCCAGATTGAGCAACTGTAAAAATATCTAACAGTGCTTTAACAACTTCTAAACTACATACTTGGTGCAAAGTTAACAAGAAGTTAAGAAAATCCTTCAGAATTTTTTTAAAAAAGGAATGGCAATCATCTATTGGACATCAAAGTTTCAGATCCCGAACAGTGAAGTTATTTAGATCCATGCTATTTTTAAAATTTGAACAAACAGTGCAAGATTTATTCAGCAACTATGAAGGTTATATTGAGTTGATTCTCTAAAAGTCAACAAATAAACAGTAAAGAATGAGACTGTGAATTTGGTCACATGGTGTGGAAATATCTGTTGTGAAAAATAAACAGCACAAACACATCACAGCAGCCATCTCTGAGAGGTGCTAAAGGTTATTGAATATTATTGAATGACGCTATTTTCACAAAGGTTTCTATTCCCAGAACTTTTATAAATCTTAACCATCTTCGAAAAAAAAATGCCTTTATTTATCTTTATAAAGATGCCTAATTAGTGAAGGAAGAAAAATATACCTTACATTGAAAATAAATGACATTTCAAACAGCAGAATCTCAGCTTTCAGATTTAGTACAACCATCTTCACAACAAAATATACTTAACAACAACTTTTATCAGCTAAGAATGCAAAAAGGTAACAAAATGAATACATAACAAAGAGGTTAAAATTGTAACAATGGTGACCCAGTTCAAGAAAACAATCAACAACCACAAATGCTGATCAATTAAACGGCAATGCAAAAAAAAGTAGCGATCTTTCCACCAGAAATATTCAACACATGAGATTCATTTGATACATCAGCAAATTAGACATCAAATAAAATGCAAAACAGGACAGCACAACTGCCACGATAAGGGAAGAACCTCAGACCATCGATTACATAGCCAGTAGATTGATGAGAAAAAAAATATTTTTGACAGTGTTTTGACAGCTTTTGTTCAACATTTCACTTCAAGAACAAAGAGGAAACTGGTAAGAGCACATTTTAATATCTGATGCCAACTTCCAAGAGAGTTTCTGTATAGCTTCATTAACTACTTGTGTGACCTATCTGAATTGTGCATCTTTGGAACATGCAACAAAAGTTCATTAATAACAGTTATCATTGGTCTCTTAGATAAATCCATGACTGAACTTCTTGAAAGTGGATCCGATGGTAGAATGAGCAGCCCAAACCAATTGATAGAAGTTCTAGAAAATTAATGAATCAGCACTATGCAGCAAAATTTCCATTTAATTCAGAAAGCATTGGCTACTTATAACACAGCAGTGCAATAAACTAGAGAAGACAGTCTTTTAATCAGAAAATTAAGCCATACGTGACACTGTCGGTATAAAATCCTAAAAGCAATCAAATACTTGTCACAGGTGTGATACCAAAGTCCTGCGCTAATGAAGATGTTCTGCCTAGTCTTACAGAAAAGTATATTCATGGTCAGGAAAAAAATCTCACTTCTTGAAAGTGAGTTCGTTTAAGGAATATACCAAGCATCAAACTCAATTGTTTCCAAGCAATTATGTCTACTCATGACTTGAAGCAGAATTTTAAAGAACAGGTCAATACTGAAATTGGACAAATTACTCTTTATGGGAGCAATGGAGGAACAATGTCATTTTTTTCTCAGAGAATCAGTATGACTCCCTGTTCCAGATGCCAATGATGGAGAAGAGAAAGAAGTGCCTAACCCCCTAAACCATTCTTACAGTTCCATAAATGCAAGACCCTTCAACAAGTACTGCTGATCTAACTGAAGGCATCAGTGCAAAGGAAAATCCACTCGATATACATCAAGTATTTCTACACCTTGTAATAGACTTCCCTGATGTACCTGTCAGCATAAACAAACCAAGCCAAAGACTTGGGTGGTGTGAGAGATTAAAACTGAAATATTCAGTAAATATTTTAAGAGGAAAATCTTGGAAACTCATTTGAGAATGTATGTACATTTTAATAAATGCTTATAATGGTGGAGCAACATTTGATTAGGTATGCATTCTAAGAGCTTTAGGATCTAGGGGTAATCTGAGATGGTGTCACAAAGCTGTACCTCACTGGACATAAATAACACAGTATGGGTAGGGCTATGGGAAAGACAGAAATACAAGTACAGTTCAGCAGAAGGCTGCAGCCTATTCACTTCTTTGTGCAGGAGCAGCACGAGCGGGAGTTTGGACCGGGGCCTGTCGGGAAGCCGGGTGAGTCAGAGATTTTTCAGACTTTCAAAGCTTACCTCGCGCGTCGGAGCCTTCCATTTCTTTGTGCAGCAGCGGCACCTCGAGCAGAGGTTTCTGGGAAGGGAGGAACTTTTTTTTCATCCCTCAGCTATATAAGTGATCATTGTCTAAGCCCAAGACCCCATCCTTGTAGGGCTTCCCACCTATCCACCTCCTCTAACCTTATACACCAGGGACAAATCAAGGTAAGCTTCTCTTTTTATTACTTTCTGTTTAGGGGATTAGCAGGGATGGCAGTGCAGGTAGAGGAAAGTTCCTCCTGCATGATGCATGAGGTGAGGGACACCATTAGTGTCCCATCCAATTAAGTCTGCAGGAAGTGCACACAACTCTTGCTCCTCCAAGACTGCGTTAGGGAACTGGAGCGGGAGCTGGATGAACTTCGGATCATTCGGGAGGCAGAGTCAGTGATAGACAAGAGTTACAGGGAAGTAGTTACTCCTAAGCGTGAAGAAAGCTGGGTAACTGCTAGAACGGGGAAAAAGCAGTCAGTGTAGGGATCCTCTGTGGTTGTTCCCCTGAAAAACAAGTATACCGTTTTGGATACCGTTGGGGGAGTGGACTTACCAGGAGCTTGCAGTAGGGTGCAGGTCTCTGGCACAGAGTTTGTCCCTCTTGCACAGAAGGGAAGGGGCAATAGGAAGAGAGTGATAGCCATTGGGGACTCAATAGTTAGAGGGACTGATAGAAGGTTTGCCGGGAATGAAAGAGACTCATGGTTGGTGTGTTGCCTCCCAGGTGTCAGGGTCCGTGATGTCTCGGATCGTGTCTTTGGGGTCCTGAAGGGAGAGGGTGACCAGCCCAAGTTGAGGTCCACATAGGCACCAACAACATAGGTAGAAAGAGGGATAGGGATGTCAGGCAGGATTTCAGGGAGCTAGGGTAGAAGCTGAGAGCTAGAACAAACAGAGTGGTCATCTCTGGTTTGTTACCCGTGCCACATGATAGCGAGGCAAAGAACAGGGAGAGATTTCAGCTGAACACGTGGCTGCAGGGATGGTGCAGGAGGGAGGGCTTCAGGCACATGGACAATTGGGGCTCATTCTGGGGAAGGTGGGACCTTTACAAACAGGACGGTCTCCACTTGAACCAGAGGGGCACTAATATCCTGGGTGGGAAATTTGCTAGTGCTATTCGGGTGGATTTAAACTAGCTCAGAAGGGGGATGGGAAACTGAGGTGTAGTCCTAGTACACAGGAGGATAAGCATAGGGAGGACATGGACAGGACCTCACTGTCACAGGAGTGTGCTGGCAGACAGCAAGCTGGGTTGAACTTTGTCTATTTTAACGCCAGGAGTATCAGGAATAAGGTAGGTGAGCTTGCAGCTTGGAAAGCTACGTGGGATTTCAATGTTGTGGCCATTTTGGAGACATGGCTAGAGCAGGGTCAGGAATGGATGCTGCAGGTTCCAGGGTTTAGACCTTTCGTTAAGGTCAGGGAAGGTGGTAAAAGAGGGGGAGGTGTGGCTATGTTAGTCAAGGACAGTATAATGGTGGCTGAAAGAACTTTTGATGAGGACTCGTCTACTGAAGTGGTATGGGCTGAGGTCAGAAACAGGAGAGGAGAGGTAACACTGCTGGGAGTTTTTTATCGGCCCCCGCAAAGTTCCAGGGATGTGGAGGAGAGGATTGGTAAAACTATTCTGGGCAGGAGTGAAAAGAACAGGGTGGTCATTATGGGAGACTTTAACTTCCCTAACATTGACTGGAAATGCTATAACTCTAGTATGTCGGATGGATCAGTTTTTGTCCAATGTGTGCAGGAGGGTTTCCTGACTCAGTATGTCGAAGGGCCAACAAGAGGGGAGGCCACATTGTATCTGGTACTTGGTAATGAACCAGGCCAGGTGTTTGATTTAGTGGTAGGTAAGCACTTTGGACAGAGTGACCGTAATTCGGTTATGTTTACTTTAGCAATGGAGAGGGATAGGAACATGCCACAGGGCAAGAGTTATTGATGGGGGAAGGGCAATTATAATGCGAATAGGCAAGATTTAGGAGGCATAGAATGGGTTAGCAGAATGCAGGGGATGGGGACAATCAAAATGTGGAGCTGGTTTAAGGAACAGATATTGCATGTCCTTGATAGGTATGTCCCTGTCAGGGAGGAAGCGATAAGGTAAGGGAACCGTGGTTTATAAAGAAATTGTATCTCTTGTTAAGCAGAAGAGGGAGGCTTATGTGACGATGAGACGAGATGGTTCAGATTAGGCGTGGAGAGTTTCAGATTAGCTAGGAAGGATTTAAAGAGAGAGTTAAGAAGAGCAAGGAGGGGAGATGAGCAGACATTGGCAGGTAGAATAAAGGAGAACCCTAAAGCTTTCTATAGGTATGTGAGGAATAAGAGGATGACTAGGGTAGGAATAGGGCCAGACAAAGACAGAAGTGGGAAGTTGTATGTGGACCTGGTGGAGACTGGAGTGGTGCTAAATGATTATTTCTCATCTGTTTTTACTGAGGAACAGGAGAATACTGTAAAGGAGATGACTGAGTTACAGGCTATTAGAATTGAAAGGATTAAGATTAATAAGGAGGAGGTGTTATCACTTCTAGAAGGTGTGAAGGTAGATAAATCCCCTGGGCCAGATGAGATTTTTCCGAGGATTGTCTGGAAAGATAGGGGGGAGGTGGCGGAGCCTTTGGCCTTGATCTTTAAGTCCGCATTGTCTATAGGTTCAGTACCAGAGGACTGGAGGATTGCAAACGTTGTGCCCTTGTTCAAGAAGGGCAGCAGGGATGACCCAGGTAATTATAGACATGTGAGCCTTACGTTTGTTGTAGGAAAAATTTTGGGAAGGGTTATAAGAGATAGGATTAATAATCATCTGGCAAGCAACAACTTGATTGGAGATAGTCAGCATGGATTCGTCAAGGGCAGGTTGTATCTCACAAACCTCATTGAGTGTTTTAAGAAGGTGACCAAGCGTGTGGATGAGCATAGGGCAGTTGACGTGGTGTACATGGACTTCAGTAAAACCTTTGATAAGGTTCCACATGGTAGGCTATTGGAGAAAATACAGTGGCACAGGATTGAGGGAGATTTAGCAGTTTGGATTAGAAACTGACTTTCTGTAAGAAGGCAACGAGTGGTGGTTGATAGAAAATATTCATCCTGGAGTCTGGTTACTAGTGGTGTGCCTTAAGGATCTGTTTTGGGACCACTGCTGTTTGTCATTTTCATAAATGACTTGGACACAGGCATTGGTCGATGGGTTAGTAAGTTTGCAGATGACACTAAAGTCAGTGGAGTGGTGGACAGTGTGGAAGAATGTTGCAAGTGGCAGGGAGACTTGGATAAAGTGCAGAATTGGGCTGAAAGGTGGCAAAGGGAGTTTAATACGGATAAATGTGAGTTGATTCACTTTGGGAGGAATAATAAGAAGGCAGAATATCAGGTCAATGGAAAGATTCTTGGTAGTGTAGATGTGCAGAGGGATCTTGGTGTCCATGTACATAGATCCCTGAAAGTTGCCACCCAGTTTGATAGTGCTGTTAAGAAGGCTTACAGTATGTTAGGTTTTATTGATAGAGGGATTGAGTTCCGGAGCCGTGATGTCATGCTGCAACTGTACAAAACGCTAGTGTAGCCTCATTTGGAATATTGCGTGCAGTTCTGGTCACCCCATTACAGGAAGGATGTGGAAGCATTGGA
Organism: Stegostoma tigrinum; assembly: GCF_030684315.1. Classification (NCBI taxonomy): domain Eukaryota; kingdom Metazoa; phylum Chordata; class Chondrichthyes; order Orectolobiformes; family Stegostomatidae; genus Stegostoma; species Stegostoma tigrinum. The sequence goes on along the minus strand of NC_081358.1, from coordinate 105,076,752 downwards.
AAAGGTGCAGAGGAGATTTACCAAAGGAGGCTAAGAGGAGATTTAATAGAGACATACAAGGTGATCAAAGGATTAGATAGGGTGGACAGTGAGAGTCTTTTTTGAGGATGATGACTTCAGTTTATACAAGGGGGTATAGCTACAAATTGAGGGGTGATAGATTTAAGACAGATGTCAGAGGCAGGTTCTTTACTCAGACAGTGGTAAGGGCATGGAATGCCCTGCCTGCCAATGTAGTTAACTCAGCCACATTAGGGGCATTTAAACAGTCCTTGGATAAGCATATGGATAATGATGGGATAGTGTAGGGGGAGGGACCTAGATTAGTTCACATGTCGGCGCAACATCGAGGGCCGAAGGGCCTGTTCTGCGCTGTATTGTTCTATGTCCTATGTTAGAAAATGTGCAAAGAAGCTTTCTTAAAGCTTAGCTCTTGGATGTGTGCATAAAATAGCTCAATAAAAGAACAACAAAGGACACTTACATTTATACTATTTTATATCTATATTAATAGAGTAAAACATGCCAAGACATTTTTAAATAGTATGATAAGAAAAAAAACTCAATACTGGGCCAAAGTTGACATTCTAAAATTTTACTAAAAAGCTTTGCTGGTCTTAGCTTGAAGGACAGTCATGGAGGAGACTGGGCAGAGTGTTGCAGGGCTATAGTGTTGTCATGGAGGAAATTCCAAAACTTCGATGCTGAAAGTTCAAAAACACAGGAATGCAGAGGTAAATACATAAAAGAAATCACGTTAGTGATTGAATTGCTATCTCATTAGCAGATAATCAGTAGATTGTGATTAATGTTTGTCATATTTTATTATTATTTGGGTATATGAATTATAAAGTAGTGCTAATTGGTTTTTGTTCAATGAAGGGAGATATTTTTGAAATGTCAGAAAGCCATTTTTGCATAGTCAGAACAAAACAGTATTTCTAAACAAAAGTTGTTAAATGACTTAAGATTGATGAAACAATTGGCATGTATTTTTTATGGACAGAAGAGGAGGCCAGGGACCAGAAGCAGGCAGTAATTCAGAAGAAAATATCCATTCCAGTAGAAGGGCAGTTGGAAATTTTCAGCCTATCAGTGTTGGGAACAAAAGATGCTTCAGCAGCCCTTAGATTTATTTTCTAGGAGTTTCGTGTGAAAAGTCAGTAAGTGTCTGTCTTTATAACAGTGTGACAGTAACAGACAGCATCACTTCTAGTGATTGCACAGAAAGCTACTGAAAGGGAAAACTTGTGAAATTGTCAAGTAAGAAATTTTGAAATGAAGAGCAGTATGATAGTTCACAGGAGTTGAGCGATAGTTCACAACCTTGAATTTTTCATTTTTCTCTTTGTGAAAAGATGTTTATGAATTATTTTATAGAGTCTCATAGTTGTTTACAGCATGAAGGCCACACAGTCCTTTGCTGCTCGTAAAGATCTGACTAGACCAATCCCATTTTCCAGTCATGGCCCAAAGCACTGGAGGCTATAACAATTCAAATCAATACCGAAATACTACTTAAACTTTATGAGAGTTTCTGACTCAACAATCCTTTTAGTTAGTGAGATTCAGACTTCCATCACTTTCTAAGTGAAAAATATTCTATTCAACTCTCTTCTCAGCTTTCTACCTCTTACTTTAAATCTGCGCTTTGCACCCTCAACTGCCACCCCATCCCACCGTCCTGGTATTGACCTCTCTATTAATGGAAAAAAGTGGCTTCCAATTCACCCTCTCTATGTCCTTCATTAATTTTCCATAACTCCATCAGGTACCATCGCAAACTTTGCTGCTCCTTGGATAGCAGTCCCAACCTATCCTATCCAGTATGTCGAATCTAACAGCCTTTTGATGTCATGTCTGTAATTAGGGAAATCATTGGCAAGACATTGGAGAATTTGGTGATTTGCAAAAGCCATTGAACTAAAGGATCAACAAGAATACTGTTCTGCAATCCACAACAGTTATGTAAATTAGTATTAGTAAAGAATTAGCAAAATTCTGCTGCTGTGAAAACTGCTGGGAAATATGGTAAACATTAAAAGAGAGATAAATTTTGTGCCCTATTTAGAGATAGATTCAATTTTATAGATTTGGAGTATTGCTGACATGTTTGTTGACGCTTTACAAAACATGCCTTTTTCAGCAATATTCAAGTTCTAAGCTGTCTAATATAGAATCATTGAAACTCTGAATATTGCTCATGGTGAAGCTCCCATCCAACATCCTTTTCAAATTATTCATGGTCTCAGTTTCTATCAACATATTACGCAACATTCTCCTAATCTGGATATGAATGAGCAAAAAAACATGCTCTGAGTATCTACATTATGAACAATTCAAGCAGTTAGTGCTTAATTAGGATAACAATGTAGTGACAAATTTGGTTAGCTAATCTTTCATTCCCGTGTGCCTTGTATTGTAAGCAGCAAATGGGACCATATGACCAATTGGTGTTAGGTACTCCAGGCAGCCAACATACAAGTAAATATATACAAAGTTTAATCTCAGTGAAATATCGCACATTATGGTTCTTAAACAGCATGTGGGAAACCAAGGTCACACAGCAAGGAAGTTGCCATTCACAATGTTCCAAGTTCAAGTATTTGTATAGAGCTTGACAGAAAAGTCAAAGCCAACTTTCTAGTGAAACTGGAAATGTGCTTCACTCTTTGTGGTGCCATCCCTTGACTGAACCATAGAGCTGATGATGCACCTGCTTGGTCAGGTTCACATTAAAGATCCCAAGGCAACATTTTGAAGAAGCATGGAAGAGATGTTACAAATTACTTGCTTTTTTTTTATTACTCAAACAATGTCATGTAAAAACAAAATGTCTTATGGTTTTCTCAGAGAGGCTTTATGGAGAGTTTCTGCACACTATTGGCTGCTGTGTTTCTTATAATCAACACCCACTACATTCATTGACTGTAAAGCAGATTAATACATTATATGATAATAAAAACTCTTAAAGAAATGCTGCTGGGAAATTAGTGTAGTTTCTTTTTTATGAAGGCATTTAATAATTAATATGGTCATACTTTCTGGGACAGGAATAGCAGAGCACTTGGAAAACAGTGGCAGGATTGGACAAAGCCAGTGGGGATTTGTAAAACGGAAATTATGCTTAACGAATCTATGGAATTCTTTTAGAGTTGATGAGAAGGAGCTGGTGTGTTTGGTTTAATTGGATTTTCAGAAAGCTTTTGACAAAATACCACTTAAGATATTAGCATGGCAAATTAAAGCACGTGGTATTGAGGGGTGGGGTGGGTCTTGTATTGAAATGGTTAGAAAACTAACTGGCATGTTGGTGTTAAAGAGTGGAAATAAATAAAGCAAATACATGTTTGGTACTGTATAATTAGGCAAATGAGAGGCTATCCACTTAGGTAGCGGAAAAGGGAAGGCAGATGATTATCTGAATGGATATAAATCGAGAGAGGGAAATGTGCGTTGAAACCTGGGAGTCCCAGTACAATAAAGGGAGGCATGCAGATGAACTAGGTGGTAAAAAAGAAAAAAGTAGTATGTTGGCCATCATAAAGCAGGACTGGGTTACAGGAGCATGGATGTCTTGCCGCAATTATGCAATATATTGATGAGACTAGACTGAAATCTTGTGTGCAGCTTTGGGCTTCTTATCTGAGGAAGGATGGTCTTGCTATAGAGGGAATGCAATCAAGATTTGCCAGATTGATTCCTAGAATAGCAGGGCTGATGTATGAGGAGAGATTGAATTTCCCTGGAATTCAGAAGAATGACGTGGGACAATTCCATAGACATTTACAAAATTCTGACAGGACTAGACACAATAGATGCAGGAAGGATGTTCCTGAGGGTAGGGGAATCCAGAGGCAGGGTTAGAGTCTAAGGAAATACAATAAGTCATTTAGGGCTAGATGAGAAGAAATTTCTTCACCCAGAGAGTGGTGAGCCTGTGGAATTCACTCGCATGGAAAGTGAGGCCAAAACACTGTATGAGCTCAAGGAGTTGGATAGAGCACTTGAGGTGAAAGAGGTCAAAGAATAGGGTCAGGCTCTGGGTGAGCAGTCATGATCATAATGATTGGTGGACCAGGAATGAAGGGCAAAATAGCCTACTCCTACATCTACTTTCTATATGTCTGATAACTTTAAATGATTGTATGCCAGAGATTAGATGACTGCAAGGCCTCTTGTATGAAGAATGCAAACTTGTTTGTGTTATGGGGTTTATGACCAGGGAAAACATTAAGCTATTGGCTTGGCAGAATATAAGATGAACAATGTTTTTCTTAACTTAGTTCAAATTCAGTTCAAAGGGCACCCAACTAAAATCAGATGCAAGTACAACTATTCCAGGAAAAGAGATGGTTCAGAACAGTGAAGAGAATAAGTTATTTCAGTGAAAGAGAGAGGGAGCACAATGAGGAATACAGATCTCTCCTTCCCCCTCCAACACCATTTTGATTTAGTTCCTACCCACGCTCCCTACCTGCCCCCTCACTTTTGATGGCTCTTGTTGCACACAATGAGTTTTATTTGGAAATATTTATTGGGCTACATGCATGTCTACTGGAGATGGTTAGTTAAAAAAGGAGAAAAAGCAGAAAGCAGAAAGGATGTTTGGGGACTCGTCAACTGAGGCAGTATGGGCTGAGGTTAGAAACAGGAAAGGAGAGGTCACCCTGTTGGGAGTTTTCTATATGCCTCTGAATAGTTCCAGAGATGTAGAAGAAAGGATAGCAAAGATGATAATCGATAGGAGTGAGAGAGACAGGGTAGTTGTCATGGGGGACTTCAACTTTCCAAATATTGACTGGGAACACTATAGTTCGAGTACTATAGATGGGTCAGTTTTTGTCCAGTGTGTGCAGGAGGGCTTCCTGACACAGTATGTAGATAAACCAACAAGGCGCGAAGCCACATTAGATTTGGTACTGGGTAATGAGCCCAACCAGGTGTTAGATTTGGAAGTAGGTGAGCACTTTGGTGAAAGCAATCACAATTCTGTTATGTTTACTTTAGTGATGGAAAGGGATAGGTGTATACCACTGGGCAAGAGTTACAGCTGGGGGAAAGGCAATTATGATGAGATTAGGCAAGATTTAGGGAGCATAGGATGGGGAAGGAAACTGCAGGGGATGGGCACATTAGAAATGTGAAGCCTATTCAAGGAAAAGCTCCTGTGTGTCCTAAATAAGTATGTACCTGTCAGGCAGGGAGGAAGCTGTAGAGCGCGTGAGCCGTGGTTTACGAAGGAAGTGGAATCTCTGGTCAAGAGGAAGAAGAAGGCTTATGTTAGGATGAGATGTGAAGGCTCAGTTAGGGCACTTGAGGGCTACGAGGTGGCCAAGAAAGACCTAAAGAGAGAGCTCAGAAGAGCCAGGAGGACACATGAGAAGTTGTTGGCGGATAGGATCAGGGAAAACCCTAAGGCTTTCTATAGGTATTTAAGGAATAAAAGAATGACAAAAGTAAGATTAGGGCCAATTAAGGATTGTAGTGGGAACTTGTGTGTGGAGTCAGAGGAGATAGGGGAAGCACTGAATGAATATTTTTCAACAGTATTCACTCTAGAAAACGACAATGTTGTCGAGGAGAATACTGAGATACAGGCTACTAGACAAGGTGAGATTGGGGTTCACAAGGAAGAGGTATTAGAAATCCTACAGAAGGTGAAGATAGATAAGTCCCCTGGATTTATCCTCAGATCCTCTGGGAAGCCAGGGAGGAGATTGCTGAGCCTTTGGCGTTGATCTTTAACTCGTCATTGTCGACAGGAATAGTGCTAGACGACTGGAGGATAGCACATGTGGTTCCCCTGTTCAAGAGGGGGAGTAGAGACAACTCTGGTAATTATAGACCAGTGAACCTTACCTCAATTGTTTGTAAAGTATTGGAAAAGGTTATAAGGCATAGGATTTATAATCATCTAGAAAAGAGTAAATTGATTAGTGATAGTCAGCACGGTTTTGTGCAGGGTAGGTCGTGCCTCACAAATTTTATTGAGTTCTTTGAGAAGGTGAGCAAACAGATAGATGAGAGTAAACCGGTTGATGTGGTGTATGTGGATTTCAGCAAGGCGTTCGATTAGGTTCCTCACAATAGGCTATTGTACAAAATGCGTAGGAATGGAATTGTGGGGGATATAGCAGTTTGGATCGGAAATTGGCTTGCTGAATGAAGACAGAGGGTGGTAGTTGATGGGAAATGTTCATCCTGGAGACCAGTTACTAGTGGTGTACCGCAAGGGTCGGTGTTGGGTCCACTGCTGTTTGTCATTTTTATAAATGACCTGGATGAGGGTGTAGAAGGATGGGTTAGTAAATGTGCAGATGACACTAAGGTCAGTGGAGTTGTGGATAGTGATGAAGGATGCTGTAGGTTGTAGAGAGACATAGATAAGTTGCAGAGCTGGGCTGAGAGGTGGCAAATGGAGTTTAATGCAGGCAAGTATGAGGTGATGCACTTTGGTAGGAGTAACCAGAAGGCAAAGTACAGGGCAAATGGTAAGATTCTTAGTAGTGTAGATGAGCAGAGAGATCTCGGTGTCCATGTACACAGATCCTTGAAAGTTGCCACCCAGGTTGACAGGGCTGTTAAGAAGGCATACAGTGTTTTAGATAATAAAATGTGAGGCTGGATGAACACAGCAGGCCCAGCAGCATCTCAGGAGCACAAAAGCTGACGTTTCGGGCCTAGACCCTTCATCAGAGAGGGGGATGGGGTGAGGGTTCTGGAATAATTAGGGAGAGAGGGGGAGGCGGACCGAAGATGGAGAGAAAAGAAGATAGGTGGAGAGGAGAGTATAGGTGGGGAGGTAGGGAGGGGATAGGTCAGTCCAGGGAAGACGGACAGTCAAGGAGGTGGGATGAGGTTAGTTGGTAGGAGATGGAGGTGCAGCTTGGGGTGGGAGGAAGGGATGGGTGAGAGGAAGAACAGGTTAGGGAGGCAGAGACAGGTTGGATGCAATTTCTGATGGTAGAAAAATCGGTAGATGCTACACACTTTCCAGAGTTCTTCAGAAATGTAGAGTACACTTTTGCGTCTGGTTCCAGGACACCTTTAGGAAAGGTCAAATGCCTTTTGCTGAAGATAAGGTATTCTTTGGGCGAGGTAAGGTTGCCTTTGGAATTGTTAAAAAAAAGGATATCAGTGTACATAAGATGAGGATAAACTCATTGTTATGTCAAGGGAGCTGTCAATCTGTGAATGCATTTAAATCTCCTGACCTTTAAATATTTGAAAAAAAAAGTTGTGTTTAAAATAAGAGTAAACTCTAGCTATTTCATTGATTTATGCTGCGCAGAATAATTTAACAACTTATCAATTACTGACCTGTCCATCAGTTCTCCGTTTGATTGCTAACTCCAGAATCTTTTCATTTGCTTTTGAAGAAGGGTTGTGAATATGGATGTGTTCTTAAAGGAGGTGAAGGGAGTTCAATACAGTGAACTGTTTTTTAATCAATGCAATTTTTATATAATTGTTGCATCAACAGGCACATAAGAAATGTACTTAATCTGAGCATGGGTCCCAAGATTTGACTATGCTAGATATTAGGTTGCATAATATGTAGGATGTCAAGACAATTAGTGGTGTGTGGAGCCATGAATTGAAATGAGTTGGCAATAAGTTAAAATGTCAGCAATATGTACCGTGGGGTGAATTAAAAGATATAGGTTGACATGGATGGAATGAAAGGTCATGGCAGTTGAGCGATGAATGTAGAGCATGAGTGATCATGTGGGATGTGTGGAGGGCCTTGCTATAGGTTTTAAGTCAAACCATGGGAGTCGCTGGCATAGCACAAGTTACAGCAGAAGAAATGTTTGGCAATGGGGAATTGGGTATTGGCATTAATTGGTATGCCTTGGCATATAAGGGCATGATAAGTATATGAGGTTGTAGGATAAAACGTTGTAAAAGGTGAGGGATGGAGAGTTGTTTGTTTTATTATTTACTTTTACAGGTGGGACAAAGAACCGGATTGTAAAGGTGGGCTTTTCCCACAGCCTGACCCCACACTTCGCAACTCCATTGACTGTCTCCAAATTCTCTGTGGTGCCAGTGGACAGGAAGACCATAACATGCGGCAGCCGCTGAAGCAAAGGTTCAAACTTCTAGATTTTGTGGAAGAGGCAGGAATTTTCCTGACTCTGAATATCTGACATGAAGGTGAAATTTCAGCAGCACAGTACATAGTGAGAGAGTATCCAAAGTGATTTGGAGAAGAGTCAAAAAAGGAGAAAAAACGAGGATCTATGAAATTAAGTTAACAAAGAGCACAAAATAATTAAAACTCTACAATTAAATTAATAAAAAAGGGAATGCCAAGATTAAATTAGTCCATTAAGGGATAGACAGGATAATGCCACAAGTGATGTTAGAGGGAGAGAGCTGAAGTATTAGCAATTATTTCCAGAACAGGGAGAGATGACATCAAGTAATGAGTTGCACAATGAGACAAAATGCATTTAAAAAGCAAAAAGATAATGATTTGAAAAATTATTACAAATCATAAACAAACTTAAAGGATAAAACCTTGATCCAGATGAATTGCAACCACATATTTCAAAAGAAGTTAAGGAAGAGATGACAGAAACATTATTACTGATGGTTAGTAATTGATGAGATAAAGTACCAGAGGACTGACACTTAGCTAATACAAATCCAATTTTAAGAAGCAGGATAGAACATACCTGGAGAATTAAAATCTGTCATTTAACATTTCTGGTTAGAAAAATACAGGAAACCTCATGAGAAACTTACACAAGGTATGATGGCTGTAGAATGTTGAACCTATAAACAGTAAATGCGGGAAGAAAAAAACCTGTCATTTGGGGAGCAGTTGAGAAAGTGAGTGCTGCCAATCATCAAGACTACAAAAGGTCAGAGGTAGAAGAATCATGTTGTTCATGCTTTGCATACTTTGACTAGTTTATGTATTAAAAACACTTTACTCAAGTGCTCTTGTTGGTGAGGTTGACAAAGGGCCACAAAATTTGCTTTGTAGTTCAGCTCAATTTTATTAATATTCTTTTTTCTGAAGTTCCCACAGCATTTACTCTCTATTTAGCTCTATCCACCAGAGAAAGGATATTACCCACAATAGTCTATATGTTGGAGCTGGGCCATTGGAGATTCTTTCCTTTCTAACATAGGATTGTCTCTCTTCCACAAAAGTGAGTCTTGCAACTTAGGGCAGATCTTCTCCTGGGTCTTCTTGGGTTGCCACATGATCATCTCCAATGAGCCTTGCTGCGAGTCTTCACTGAGGGTCTGGTTTCCAGTAGAATGTGTTTATTCCTGTCACTTTGGACCTTCCAGACTATCCTGTGACCTTTGGCCAATGGGGCCATATGTGGGTTTCAAAGAATCCAAAGGGGTCGCGCCAACACATTTCATAGTTGCCATGCTGGGGAGGTATAATGTGCATGTCCTCAGAATTGGATGTATCTGGTTCCCCCTAAACATTTATCACCCCTTTGACCTTGGTTTCTACTGTTCTCTAAAGGTGATAATTCATGGTTCCTGTTTCATTTAGTTTGGCACATATTAATCGGTCCTGATGGGCTGTGGGGTAGTTCAGAATATCCAATTTTGGGCCTGTGGTCATTTGAGCATAGTCACTGAGGTTAGAAGTAACAGGGCTGCTGAAGCCAGAAGTAGTGGGGCTGCTTGAGGGTAAGGGAGGGAAAAAGAACCATGGCTGACAGAGCCTGGAGAGTGCAGGCACCATTACTGAGTCGAGGAAGGCGAAATGAGACTGAGTGGTAAATGGGACGAAAAGCCGAAAGAGGAGTGGAAGGCAGAAAGAGGAGCTGCCAATGGGCAAAGGATGTTGTAAAACATTGTGAGTGGCTGTAGAGTCATAGAGTTATACAGCAAGGGAACAGACCTTCAGTCCAAACAGTCCATGCTGAATTCTTGCCAAATTAAACTTGTCCCACATGCCTGCTCCGGGTCCATAAGCCTCCAAACCTTTCCTATTCATGTACTTTTCTAAGTGTCTTTTAAACTTTGTAACTATGCCTGCATGCACCACTTCCTCAGGAAGTTCATTCAACACATGAGCCACACACCCAATGGTTCTATCAACCAAGAAAATACTTGAACAAATTTATGATGATAACCAATGGTGAATCATATCGTAAACTTTCAAGATAATAATGAATGACATTTCTTTTTTTTGAGCTTCACACCCTTTATGCAGCATTCCTGTTCAGTAGAACTTAACTTTGTTTCATTATCATTGGGTGTTGATCCCACAAATGACCCAGCTCCCTTAAATATATTAACCTCCATTGCTTATCATGCTCTCCTTATCGAAATGCATCATCTTATACTACTCTGCATTGAATTCATCCAGTGTCAGCCAACTATAGAATTTGGTCTATGTTAATTTGGAGTTGAACACTATCCTCATCACAGTTTACAATTCTCCCAAACGTGGTATTGTCTGAAAACTTTGAAATTGTCCCCCTGTACAATAAGAGATATATTTCAATATAAGATAAGCCAGGTCACAATTCTGGGTCCTGGGTAAATCCACAGCAAACAATCTTTTAGATTATTTATCCGAATGCTCAGCCCATTTTTGTATCAGGGAAACACAGAAAATAGGAGTAGGCAATCCGGCCCGTTGAGTCTGTTCCATCATTCAGTTGGTGCTGGGTGTCAGAGTACAGGAACATCATGTCAAGAGTGTGCGGAGGGGGTCAAATCCAGTGAGAGGACATGGCAGTGGGAAAGGGTTAGAACTGGAGACTGATGTCAGGCCTGGAATGGAGGGTAGTTGTTGGGGCCTGGGGTGTCGGATGGGGGTCGTTAGATCTAGTGACAGCTGAAAGGACGGCAAATCTGGAAGAGGCCAGGTTTGCCTGGGTGCATGAAGGAGTGTAGGGAGTGGAGGCATAGTTGTGGTATGTGAGGTATGCTGGGACATTTGTTTAATAAATATTCAGAAGTTAGACCAGATATTTAGCCTAACATTCCCTGAGTAAGTCGTTACTGAACTTCATTGTACTTTAACTGGATTCCCCAAACACTCCAAATTTAATCAATACTTGTATAGCGTTCAAAGCATCATGAAATTGCTCAGTGAAATCTTCAATTTCTGGGGCAATTCTTTCAGAGTATGCTACAGTCTCGATTTCACAGTGTCAAACTGCAACCCCCACCTATGTTTCAGAAATGATTAAATGACCAGTGGAAATTCTGGGCCATAATACCGAAGCTCGAAAGGTGATCAGCATATTAAAATAAATGAGGAAATAATTTTCAAGTCAGAGCCTTCCGACGAAATATAACTTTAGTGTGTTGGATTGAAATGTACATCGAGTTAAAAAATAATTCATATCCGTTTTTGTAAACAGAAAGGCAACATTAAAATTGCAAAGTACAAGTACGGGAACATGCTTCATTAGACAAATCTCATTTCTTCAAGGGTATTGGAGTTAGAACATAGAACATAGAATATTACAGCACAGTATAGGCCCTTCGGCCCTCGATGTTGTGCCGACCTGTCATACCGATCTCAAGCCCATCTAACCTACATTATTCCATGTACGTCCAAATGCTTATCCAATGACGACTTCAATGTACCTAAAGTTGGCGAATCTAAACCGTTGCAGGCAAAGCGTTCCATTTCCTTACTACTCTCTGAGTAAAGAAACTACCTCTGACATCTGTCCCATATCTTTCATCCCTCCATTTACAGCTTTGCCCCCTTGTGCTCGCCGCCACCATCCTAGGAAAAAGGCTCTCCCTATCCACCCTATCTAGCCCTCTGATTATTTTATATGTTTCAATTAAGTCACCTCTCAACCTTCTTCTCTCTCATGAAAACAGCCTCAAGTCCCTCAGCCTTTCCTCGTAAGACCTTCCCTCCATACCAGGCAACATCCTAGTAAATCTCCTCTGCACCCTTTCCAAAGCTTCCACATCCTTCTTATACTGCGGTGACCAGAACTGTACACAATACTCCAAGTGTGGCCGCACCAGAGTTTTGTACAGCTTCACCATGACCTCTTGCTTCTGGAACTCGATCCCTCTATTAATAAAAGCTAAAACACTGTAGGCCTTCTTAACAGCCCTGTCAACCTGGGTGGCAACTTTCAAGGATCTGTGTACATGGACACCGAGATCTCTCTGCTCATCTACACTACTAAGAATCTTACCATTAGCCCTGTACTTTGCCTTCTGGTTACTCCTACCAAAATGCAACACCTCATACTTGTCTGCATTAAACTCCATTTGCCACCTCTCAGCCCAGCTCTGCAGCTTATCTATGTCTCTCTACAACCTACAGCATCCTTCGTCACTATCCACAACTGCACCGACCTTAGTGTCGTCTGCTAATTTACTAACCCATCCTTCTACACCCTCATCCAGGTCATTTATAAAAATGACAAACCGCAGTGGACCCAACACCGACCCTTGCGGTACACCACTAGTAACTGGTCTCCAGGATGAACATTTCCCATCAACTACCACCCTCTGTCTTCATTCAGCAAGCCAATTTCCGATCCAAACTGCTATATCCCCCACAATTCCATTCCACCACATTTTGTACAATAGCCTATTGTGGGGAACCTAATCGAACGCCTTGCTGAAATCCATATACACCACATCAACCGGTTTACTCTCATCTACCTGTTTGCTCACCTTCTCAAAGAACTCAATAAAGTTTGTGAGGCACGACCTACCCTGCACAAAACCGTGCTGACTATCACTAATCAATTTACTCTTTTCTAGATGATTATAAATCCTATCCCTTATAACCTTTTCCAATACTTTACCAACAACTGAGGTAAGGCTCACTGGTCTGTAATTACCCGTGTTGTCTCTACTCCCCTTCTTGAACAGGGGAACCGCATTTGTTATCCTCCAGTCATCTGGCACTATTCCTGTAGACAATGACGAGTTAAAGATCAATGCCAAAGGCTTGGCAATTTCCTCCCTAGCTTCCCAGAGGATCCGAGGATAAATCCCATCTGGCCCAGGGGACTTATCTGTCTTCACCCTCTTAAGGATTCTAATACCTCTTCCTTGAGAACCTCAATCCCACCTAGTCCAGTAGCCTGTATCTCAGTATTCTCCTCGACAACAGTGTCATTTTCTAGAGCGAATACTGTTGAAAAATATTCATTTAGCGCTTCCCCTATCTCCTCTGACTCCACACACAACTTCCCACTACAATCCTTAATTGGCCCTAATCTTACTTTTGTCATTCTTTTATTCCTTAAATACCTATAGAAAGCCTTAGGGTTTTCCCTGATCCTATCCGCCAACAACTTCTCATGTGTCCTCCTGGCTCTTCTGAGCTCTCCCTTTAGGTCTTTCCTGGCTACCTCGTAGCCCTCAAGTGCCCTAACTGAGCCTTCACATCTCATCCTAACATTAGCCTTCTTCTTCCTCTTGACCAGAGATTCCACCTCCTTCGTAAACCACGGCTCCTACAATCTACAGCTTCCTCCCTGCCTGACAGGTACATACTTATCTAGGATACTGGAGCCCTTCCTTGAATAAGCTCCACATTTCTAATGTGCCCATCCCCTGCAGTTTCCTTCCCCATCCTATGCTCCCTAAATCTTACCTGATCTCATCGTAATTGCCTTTCCCCCAGCTATAACTCTTGCCCAGTGGTATACACCTATCCCTTTCCATCACTAAAGTAAACATAACAGAATTGTGATTGCTATCACCAAAGTGTTCACCTACTTCCAAATCTAACACCTGGCTGGGCTCATTACCCATTACCAAATCTAATGTGGCTTCGCCCCTTGTTGGCGTATCTACATACTGTGTCAGGAAGCCCTCCTGCACACACTGGACAAAAACTGACCCATCTATAGTACTCGAACTATAGTGTTCCCAGTCAATATTTGGAAAGTTGAAGTCCCCCATGACAACTACCCTGTCTCTCACTCCTATTGAGAATCATCTGTATGAATTAAAGGAACAGCTGTTTTCTGTTGTTGATTTCCTCCTCATCTTTCTTCCCTTCTGAAATACCTTGTCATAGGTTCAGTGTAAAACCAATATATGCTCAGAAGAAAAACAAAGTCTGGCAGCATCTGTGAAGGAAAAAACAGAATTAATGTTTTGGGTCCAGTGGCCTTTCCTCACAATTGATGATGGCTGGGAAAACATCAGTTTATATGGAAAAAATAGGGAGGTGGGTGGCATATGGAGTAAATTATAGGATAGAGCCCAACGAGAGAGAAAGACAGTTGGACAGACAAAGGAGTTTCTAACGATCAGGCTGGAAGGGTGAATATTTGTTACTAGAGATGTTAGTGACGAACAACAGCAGGTGTGTAATGGCAGGCTATGTGGTAACAAGGCCTGGTGTGTGGGGTGAGGGGCTGGGACATGGGAGAGTTTAGGCCCCAAAATTATTGAACTCAATATTGAGTCCAGAGAGCTGAAGGGTCCCAACTGGAAAATGAGATGTTGTTCTTCCAGCTTGCGTTGGGCTCCACTGGAACACTGCAGCAAGCCAGAGACAGCGATGTTGGCCAGGGAGCAGGGTTGTGCATTAAAGTGGCAGGCAACAGATAGTTCAGAGTCTTTTTTGCAAGTAGAATGTAGATGTTCTGCTAAGCAGTTGCCAAGTCTATGCTTCGTTTCCCCAGTGTAGAGGGGACCACATTGTGAGCAGTGAATGCAGTAGACTAGATTCTGGGAAGCGCAGGTGAAGTGTTGCTTCACCTGGAAGGTATGCTTGGGCCTTTGGATACTGGGGAGGGAGGAGGTAAGTGGGCAGGTGTTGCCCCTTCGTTGGTTACAGGGTAAGGTGTTGTAGGGCTGTGGGGAGCCCTGGAGGGAACAGTTCCTGTGCAGGGCAGACAAGGGAGGGGAGGGGAATATGTGTCTGGTGGTGGCATCTTGCCGGAGGTAGTGGAAATGGGGTCTGATGACCTTTTGAATGTGGCTGCTGGGAGCCAGTAGGTAGGGATAAGGGGAACGCTATCACTTTTGCAAAAGGGAAGAGAAGGGGAAATGCAGGAGATGAGTTGGACATGATAAAGGGCACTGTCGACAACGAAGCTGGGGAATCCTCAGTTGAGGGAGAAGGTGGGCATTTTGGAGGCTCCCATGTTGAAGTTAAGCCTCATCTGAACATATACAACAGAGCTGGAGGAACTGAGAGAATGGGATGAGCCTTTACAGGATGTGGGGTGTGAGGATGTATAGTCCCCTTGTGTGTGTGCGTGTGTGTGTGTGTGTGTGTGTGTGTGTCCATCTGTTTGCTTTCAGTTATTCAGAAAGGTGGGCATGTATATACATTACATACAGTATGTTGTTTTTCTTAAGGTTTTTTTTAAAGTCACTTGTTTTTGTTCCTGATTTGCATCATCTGCAGTTCTTTCAGTTTTAATCATGTGGCTGCTTGTTCTGTGATGGGTGAGTTTGTGGACAACCCTCAGTCTTTCTTGACATCATGATGTTTCCTAGGCACTTTTATCTCTCTCCTTGGGCCTTTTCACAATGTTTGCTGTGTTCAATCATAATCATGATACTGACAGTTATACTTCTTCTGAAACATTCATCAGGTGAGTCACATAAATTGCCAATAAACTGGCTACATGATTATTACCAAGGACTTTCAAATTCTATTTTACAATTTATATTTCTTACTAACCTTATCGCAGGAGATACAAAAGGATACTAATTTCTGCCAATTATCATAAAATTTCCTAATATCAGATCCAATATGAAGTTAGCTTTGTGTATATAAATAAAATTAAATTGTTACACTTAATGTTAGAATGGGAGCAGCTTCTTTCTCACTCAATCTTCTAAGATCAACAAACGTAGTCACTCTACCTTGCAGCTGCAATTATAACTCCTTCTGTTCACATACTCTAATCGGGTTTTCTTAAGGTTCATCTTCCCCAATAATAATGGGATGGAGAAGCACTCCCTTTTCTACTCTCTGAGGCTGTCTTGCTTGCAGAATTTTTGCTGGAACCTCTTTTATGCTTACTGTGGTTTTTGATTTTGTTTATAGACCTTTCTGCCATATGTGACAGATTTCAGACTCCAAATTAATTAATGATAAAATTATTCATTCAGTATACAGGCTGATTTTATCGAGTTATCCCTGCATAAGCAATCTGCAGTCGTATGTAATCAGTTATCTTGGTTACATTCTGTCTACAGAGCTACAATTGTTCTCACTTATAATTTACTTCAAAAAATACTACACCAACCAAGATATTCTAAATTAACTGAAAACTATTTCCAGCCAGAAGGCCCTGACCCAAAACATAAACTCTCCTGCTCCTCTGATGTTGCCTGGCCTGCTGCCGTCCTCCAGCTCCACAATATATTATTCTAGCCATCTTGCACTGCTTTCAGCCGTGGACAGCCTCTTTGGCCATTTTCTGCTCCTATCAGCCATGGGAAGACTTTCTGGCCATTTTATGTCACTTGCAGCCACAGACAAGTTCATATATGGGCCAGTTCTTGTTGAATTTGAGTGTGGATTGCATCAGTACCTGAGGAGTCACAAATTGTGCTGAACATTATGTGATCATCGGTGAGCACCCCCACTTTGGACCTGATGATGGAGAGAAGGTCATCAATGAAGCAGCTGTGGATAGTTGGGCCTTGGATATTACCCTGAGAAATTCAATAATTCTGTGTTTATTAAAGAAATGTGGATGATGGATCTTTTACTCTTAAATCTAATGTAATGATGATCGATCTTTTAATCTTAAATCTAATATAGTGTGAAAGCCTACACTTGGACATACTGGGAACTGGGTAAAACAACTAAATTTATGTTGTGGCTGATGGAATAATGTGACTAGAAAGTGGGACTTGTCCCATCTTAAACATGACAGCTGAATAGCCAACTCCTACTCCCTTGGCCTGTTAAAAGACAAATCACTCTGTATCAGATCACATCGATCCTTTGGGAAATGATCAATGTTGCCAAGAACTCAGCTGTTTGTCTCAATGTTGAACCAAGTTTAGCTGTCTGTGTTCGATTATTCCAGCTACCTTGATTCTACCCACTTGCAACTGTGAGTCTTCTGATGCTTTCTTCCAGATATCAGAGCAAAAATACACCATTTACGTCCATTTTGAATGTCATTCAGTGAGGATATGTCTGATTTGTGACCTAAACCCCTTAGGTATACACCTCTCGGTATCCCAAATAACTTCCACAAAAATATATCAATCTCAAATAAAAATTAACATTTGATGCAGCACCAACTACCATTTATATCAGAGAGTTTTAGTTTCTGTCATGTTCTGCGTGTAGAAGTGTCCTATAATTTCAGTCCTGACATTTTACTTAATGATTCCTGGACTTAGACTTTGTAAACAGCAGAAACATATAATTTTGTTTCTCCATTCTTTCAATTATTTAGGAAGTCAGTGATGAGGTGTCATCAATATTAAACTTCCAGTGAGAATGAGGTTACCATTTAGGAGAATTGCTCGCAGATATATTGCTTGGGCAAGGATGTGGTCGAGGCATCTTTTTTGGATAAAGCAGATAAATGTTTGGAACAGATAAAGATACATTGTTATGATGAACAATGGGATGAGATTTGGATTGCTGTAGTGAAGAACTGACATAGATATTAATTACCAAATGGTCCCCCTCTGTGTTGAAAACTTTCTGATGTCTTCAAACGGTTTAATTCAGGATGTTTCAGCACTTGAATCAAATCTATCAGGTTTTTTTTTGCTGGAAGTGCACAGCAGGATCCCCGGAGAGAGGAAACAAGTTATTATTTTGGAATCTGGCATTCTTTCAAAAAAAAATTGAAAGATGAGCAGTGTTTTAATAGAAACAGAACAAAGCAGAGGGAAGAGGGACAGAGACAAAGTATGAGTGGATTCAAGGAAATGGAAGATGAATGATCCCTGTGGTGATAATTACATCAGGCAATCATCCAGAGAGGAACAGTGAAATTTTGGATTGACTTCAGGTGAAATAACGTAGGTTAGTAGGCAGGTACTGCAAAATGAGCTGCAGCTCTGAACTCTCTCCGAAGGAAGTTAGTTCAAATTAACGTGCTGAGAAATAGCCACAGCAGGGAAAATATGAAAAAGCAGTCACAATATTTTTCTGTTTTTATCTGATTTTCACCACATGTATTGAAGTACGTGCAGGGGGCTAGAATGAGTCATTCAAGTATGATGACAGCCATGCAGAATCAAGCTAGAGTTCAGTGACAGCAGTGGAGGCAATGTGACAGAACTGGTGGTGAATAGGAAAGGAGCAAGGAGTAAGAAAATAGAAAGGAATACCTGATGTGACAGTTACTCCACTTAGAACATTTGGCAACTGTGATGTGCCTAAGGCTTGGATCATGACACCTACTGTATTCCCTGTTTGTGTCATATCTGTACACTTTTTTAAAATCATGCTTAATGAGCATGAGGGAAACAAATTCATATCTCACTTCACAATGGCATTCTTTTTGTGGATTGACACCTTGCTGGGGCAGCGAGGCTTGAGTATTACATTGATCCTGAGAGGGCTGCTGCCAGGAACTCCTGGCAGGGCTACCCACAATGGTATTGTTGGAGAGGAGGAACCAGACAAAGCACAAACAAATCATCAGCAGTGATCCAGGCAATATCAACATGTGATATCAATGGTGCATGAAGGATTCAGCAGCAGGGAGACATGCTCAGTTATTGCGGTTATCTTGCTACTGGAGCTGGATCTACCTCCTGTCAAGGACCATGTGTCTGCTGAAATACAATAGCATTCCTACGTTAAAATATGTCCCACATACCTAGAGAAATTAAACAATGGCACACATGGCAGAGGCTTGCAGTGATTGTTGAGAGGTGATGGGACAGGATTGTGAGATCCAGAATTCTCAGCTTCAGGGGTTTGACCGGTGTTGCAGCATTTCCTAAGTAGGCAATTGTACTAACTCACAAGTAAATGGCATTACCAACAATTGGCATGAAAGCCATAAAACAGCATGATATTACAGAATTGTTGTTCTATGTCTGTATTAGCAGGAAAGATGTTGCACAAAGTTGGAGACAAGTGTTGGAGAATTGTTGGGTGTTAGGAGATGGAGAAAGGGAATGAAAGGTAAGCATTCTGTTGTGACACATGGTGTAGTCCAAAGCCTGTATTCAGGACCTCAAATTTTTACTATATTTATGAATGGTTTGGATAATGGAACTGATAGTCACATTTCCAATTTTGCATATAACACAAAATTCAGTAACACGTTAAATAACACAGATCCGAGCAAGAAATTACAAAGTATATGGACAGATTAGGTAAACTGGCACATTTGTGCCAAATAAAGCTCAAATCTTGACTAAAATTCAAATCTGAATTTTATGTAAATGGTTATAAGTGAGAAACTGTAAAGAAACAATAAGATTTAAAACAAAAAAACAGATTTGTACATCAATCAGTTAAAATAATGAACAGGTACAAAAACACAATCAAAAAAATTCATTGATAGAGATTTATTCAGACTGTATTTGGCATATTGCATTTAGTTCTGGACCCTGCACCTTAGGAGAAAATGTTCTGGAAGGGAATGCAGAATAGTTTTACCTAAATGACACTAGTTGTAAAACATTAAAGGTTCAATAAAATTACAAAGTATACGTATCACAGAAATAACTCACTTTATTTAAGGGTTTCAAGCCAATGTTTATGCTACGCATGAGCCAGCTCCTACCCATCATCATCTTATCACATTGAAACTTTGACCCAACCTTTCTTTATCAGTGTTTCTCTGTAACTTCCCCTTGAATTCATCAGTGCTAATTATTTCATTAGACAGACAAATGAAGAGAGGCTGAATTAATTAGGACTGCTTTCCCTGGAGTCCCTTCATTACTAAAGCACAGTGGGAGTAGTGTGTATCATCTGTATAAGATAGGAGCAGGAGTAGGCCATTCAGTCCTTTGAGCCTGCTCCATTGTTCAATAGGTTCATAGCTGATCAGACATTCCTCATATCCACTTTTCTGTCCTTTCCCTATAACCTTTGACTCTCCCACTGATCAAGAATCTACCATCACAGTGTTACATATAGAAAAGGTGATGCAGCCTTGTGGCATTATTGCTGGTCTGTTATTCCAGAAACCCAGATAATATTCCACTCCCGCACATCCCAGATGTCCAAGTTCTTTAAGGACCGCAACTTTCCCCCCACGGAGATTGAGAACGCCCTTGACCAAGTCTCCCGCATTTCCCGCGACACATCCCTCACACCCCGCCGGATACAACGCATCATCCTCCGACACTTCCGCCATTTACAATCCGACCCCACCACCCAAGACATTTTTCCATCCCCTCCCCTGTCTGCTTTCCGGAGAGACCACTCTCTCCGTGACTCCCTTGTTTGCTCCACACTGCCCTCCAACCCCACCACACCCGGCACCTTCCCCTGCAACCGCAGGAAATGCTACACTTGTCCCCACACCTCCTCCCTCACCCCCATCCCAGGCCCCAAGATGACATTCCACATTAAGCAGAGGTTCACCTGCACATCTGCCAATGTGGTATACTGCATCCACTGTACCCGGTGCGGCTTCCTCTACATTGGGGAAACCAAGCGGAGGCTTGGGGACCGCTTTGCAGAACATCTCCGCTCAGTTCGCAACAAACAACTGCACCTCCCAGTCGCAAAACATTTCCACTCCCCCTCCCATTCTCTTGATGACATGTCCATCATGGGCCTCCTGCACTGCCACAATGATGCCACCCGAAGGTTGCAGGAACAGCAACTCATATTCCGCCTGGGAACCCTGCAGCCATATGGTATCAATGTGGACTTCACCAGTTTCAAAATCTCCCCTTCCCCTACTGCATCCCTAAACCAGCCCAGTTCATCCCCTCCCCCCACTGCACCACACAACCAGCCCAGCTCTTCCCCCCCACCCACTGCATCCCAAAACCAGTCCAACCTGTCTCTGCCTCCCTAACCGGTTCTTCCTCTCACCCATCCCTTCCTCCCACCCCAAGCCGCACCCCCAGCTACCTACTAACCTCATCCCACCTCCTTGACCTGTCCGTCTTCCCTGGACTGACCTATCCCCTCCCTACCTCCCCACCTACACCCTCTCCACCTATCTTCTTTACTCTCCATCTTCGGTCCGCCTCCCCCTCTCTCCCTATTTATTCCAGTTCCCTCCCCCCATCCCCCTCTCTGATGAAGGGTCTAGGCCCGAAACGTCAGCTTTTGTGCTCCTGAGATGCTGCTTGGCCTGCTGTGTTCATCCAGCCTCACATTTTATTATCTAATATTCTTGGGACCTGGGTTCGAATCCCACCATGTCAGATGGTGGAATTTGAACTTAAAAAAATCTACAATTCAGAATTTAATGATGGCCATGAATTGATTGTCGGAAAAAAAACCCATCTGGTACACTCAGATAGTAAGAACTGCAGTAAGAGGCAGATAGTAAGAGGCTGGAGTCAGAGATATCAAAGTATGGAGCTGGAGGAACACAGTGGGCCAGGCAGCATCACAGGAGCAGGAAAATTGATGTTTTGGGTCAGGACCCCTCTTCAGGAATGGGGAGGGGAAAGGGAGCTCAGAAATAAATACAGAGAGGAGGGGTGGATCTGGGGAATGTAGGTGGGATCGTGATAGGTGAGTGCAGGTAGGCAGCGGTCAGTGAGGTAGGAGAGAAGGTGGACAAGTTGTGTCAGGTCAAGGAGGCAGGGATGAGAGGGAAGGTTGCACACGGGATGAGGCTGGGGGTGAGGAGATTTTGAAACTGGTACAATCCGCGGTTAAGCCATAGGGCTGTATGCTCCCAAGGTGGAATATGAGGTGCTGCTCCTCCAGTTTCCAGGTGTTGTCATTGTGACACTGGAGGAGGCACAGAATGGACATGTCACCCACAGAGTGGGAGGGGGGAGTTAAAATGTTTTGTGACCAGAAGGTATTGTTGTTTGTTGTGTACAGAGTGCAAATGTTCTACAAGACGGTCTCCAAATCTCCCCTTAGTCTTAGACCTTCTGGTCGTGAGACATTTTAACTCCCCCTCCCACTCCCCGTTTGTAATATCCATCCTGGGCCTCTTCCAGTAGGTCTGGAGTCAAATGTAGGCCGGACCAGGTAAAGTTGGCAGCTTCCTTCCCCAAAGGACATTAGTAAACCAGAGATAACAAAGTGTTCACCTTGATCACAAGACAGTATCTCCATTCTGGGGAGAATCAGAGCGAAAATTTTCTGAACAGTCTCCAATTTAATACTAGCTTTCCTTAATTAAGGGGACTAAAACTTCTCAAAGGACTCCAGATATGATCTCATCAACAACTTGTCCATTTACAGTAAGACTTCCCTAGTCTTGTGCTCCAAGCCCCTTGAAACAAGGGCCTACATTCCATTAGCCTTCCTGATTATCTGCTGCACCTGTGTGCTAGCTTTCTGTGTTAGGTTTACAAGTCCCTTTGAGTTGTAGCTTTCTGCAGTTTTTGCCACTTAAATAATGTTCTGTTCTTTGTTCACCCCTTCCAAAATGAACAACTTCACATTTTTCCACATTACATTAATTCGCCAACTTGCTCGCTTACCTAACCTATCAATATCTTGGTCTACCATTATGGGCTTTGCCAAAGGCTATTGTGAGAATTGTAACATTTTTCAATGTTTCTTTTCAGGTGAACTGTTCAATGATGACAATTTAGTCACTGCAGCTCTCTAATGTATACAAAATGAGGAATGAAAACTATTCTTAAGTTTTTTTAAAATTATTAGGAAACGTGAACTTGGTTTTGTGAATGTTACACTGTATTTAGCCAATGTATAAGAGATCTTTGGGGGAATAATGTGATGCAGAGAAAGTGGATTTGGTGGATAATTAGAATCCGAGAAGGCATTCAATAAGGTGCCACATCAAAGTTTATTATGGGAAACAATAGCTCATGGTGGAGGAGAGCATAGCATACAGGAATGGATATGAGTTAAACGGGTTAATTAAAAGAAAGGTGTTGTCATAAATGGATCTTTTCCAGTTTGGCAAAGTAGCATACTATAGGGATCAGTGCTGGGAACTTGGCTGTTTAAAATACATATTAATGATTTGGATGAAACAATGGATGGTTTGGTATGGATGCCAAATTTGCTGATGGTAGAAAGGTAGATAGAAAAGTAAGTTGTAAAGCAGGCATAGGAAGACTGCAAAAATATAATGATCAGTACATAAGTTGGCAAAGACCTGTCAAACGGAGTTAAATTTGGGCAAGTGTGAAATTGTCCATTGGCAGTGGATATAAAAAAGCATTTGTCTAAATGGTGAGACTGCAGATTTCTGAGGTGCAGAAATTTAGTATCCTACTGCATGAATCATGAAAGGTCACGAGGCAGATACATCAAATAATTAAGGAAATTAATGGAATGCTATCATTTATTGTGAGATGAATTAAATACAGTAGATGGGCAGGGAGGGAATGCAGGGTTTGCTCCAGTTTTGCTGGACACTCATAAGATCACATTTGGATACACAATACAATGATGGTTGTCTTATTTAGGGAAGGAAGGATGGAGGCAGTTCAGAAGAAGTTTACCAGAGTGTTACCTAGAATAGCAGAGGGGCTGCTGTCTCATGAGTAGAGGTTAGACTAGGCTATATCTGCTGAAGTTTAGATGATTGAAATGTATAAGATCCTGAATGGTTTTAACATTATGGATATGGAATGAAGGTTTATGCTTATGGGTCCACCCAGAACTAGGGGGCACTGTTTTAAAATTTGAATTGATCTTTAAAGGGCAGACATCAGTAGAATTGTTGTTTTATTATTCCTTCATTGGACGTGGGTCATACAACTCACACTGTTGTTAGGAAGCAAGTTCCAGAATTTTGATTCAGTGATACTGAAGAAATAGCAATTTAATTCCAGATCAGGATGGTGAGTGGTTTGGAGGGGAATGTGTAGGTTTTACCATGTATCTGCTACCCTTGTTTTTCCATATGATCATAGTCATTTTTTCCTTTGGAAAATGCTGCCTAAGGAACTTAGAGGGCTATTGACTTTTAAACTCTGCCTCAGAAGTTGAAGGGAGTGTGGTCATTAAATCTTAAGGCGGAATAGCCATAGTCTTATTAGACAAGAAAATAAAAGGTAACTGGGAATGTGAGCTTCTATCAATGAAAACATCAGCTGCAACCCTTTTGAAAGCTTTGTATCTGAAGCTCATTGCCTGAAAGGGTAGAGGAGGTAGGAACCCTAAAGACATCTTAGAATTTTTTCGATGAGCACTTGAAATGCCATTGCATAGTAATCTATTAGAATAGTGGATGTTTTATGACTGGCATGGATATGATTGACCAAAGGGCCTCTCTCCATACTGGAATAAACATTATGACAGCAAGGTTGACAGCAAAGTGAACAGTTATCACAATCAGTGATAATGGGAACTGCAGATGCTGGAGAATCCAAGATAACAAAGTGTGGAGGTGGATGAACACAGCAGGTCAAGCAGCATCTCAGGAGCACAAAAGCTGATGTTTCGGGCCTAGACCCTTCATCAGATCACAATCATCTGATTTCTTGGAAGCATTGTTTTAAAAAAATCTCTAATGCCGACAATGAACTTTCAGTGATCTCTTTAAAATAAACCAGTATAAAGATTATCAAAATACTTAAAATAAATTCTTTTCCACAATTCTGCAAGAACTAAGCCCCCAAGCAATATTAACAATTGAGTGTAATTAAAACAAAATAGGGGCTTTTCCAATGTTCTTATACATGTAGAATTACCCAGTGATTTCAGTGTAGCATAGCATGACAGTATTCCTGATTCAAGTTCTCCAATTGTTTTTAGAGTGAGAGATGGATAAAACAGTGAAGCAATTTGTATTGGTTCTTTGAATTATCGGAAAAAATTGTTAACAGGTCTAGAAACTTTGGCAGCAACTCACTACTTCGTCCTTTCTACTGTTCCAAAATGTTTATTTCTTTAATATTCCTATTCCATTTTATCATCAAGACTTTGCTAATATAACATCTGACTCACAACAATTTACAAGTATTACCCCCTAACGTTTGCAATTTCAAGGTGCCACCATTTTAATGTCTCAGTTGCAGGTTGTCATGTCACAGGAGGTGGCATCCCACTGTGTTGAATTTCAATGACTGTCGTAACTCTCTAAATATAGTTTTACAAAATGACTTGAATTGTAAGCGTGCATTGCGTTTAGTATGATGAACATCATGGGTCATTGCTTCACTTTGCCTCTGAAAGCCACAAACTGCTAAAACACTGCTAAAAACCAGACTCTCTTGATTAAGTTTAATGAGATAGTTAAAATGAAGTGCATTGTTTATGGGTGGAAACATCAAATCTAAAAAGCAACTGCAGTTTTCTAAGAACAATACAAATGTTCGTTTCAACTCATAGTTTGCTGTTCTCGTTTTCAAATATTTAATGTTTTCTTTAGTTTTCTTTCCTAATTGCGCTCCTTGCAATATGCCTGTTGAGATGGTATGAGA
The DNA here is from genome assembly GCF_030684315.1 of Stegostoma tigrinum. Taxonomy (NCBI): domain Eukaryota; kingdom Metazoa; phylum Chordata; class Chondrichthyes; order Orectolobiformes; family Stegostomatidae; genus Stegostoma; species Stegostoma tigrinum. The sequence goes on along the minus strand of NC_081358.1, from coordinate 105,051,303 downwards.
TTTTGAACATCACTGACTACTTTGTTACAATCCATCATTTTAGGCTATGTAGTAATTTGACTAGAAAATGATTTGCATACCATCACAAAATGCAGGTGTGCTTTTGATGTGCATATTTGGTGAACAACCATCTATCGTCATTCAGTAGCCAATTTGCCAACTTCCAGTTACCAAGAAACCAAAGCATGAACACAAAACAAACTTCTCATCTTATCATTTTATCGACAAATGCAATGAATGATAAAGCTTGCACCTAAATGAATAATGAGATCATAGCTCAATGATAAGCACGTGTTACTTATTTTTTTTTAATTTAATATCAGAAACATAAGTTATAATATGCAAATTACCAAAGCCAATGCCACATGTCTAATGGCTAGCAAACCTTGCAGGAATACCAGAAAATATATGATTGAAATTAACCTTTGTCCTTTGCCTGTGATTCGATGATATGTGCGTCCCAAAATGGCCTTCATTCAAGTCAAATGTAATTTTGTTAATAATCAGGATAGTCAGAGCCAATGAAGTGTCTGAATGAAGCTGGGTTGTTACTTGTATTGCTGTCAAAGACTCATTTTATTTTAGCTTTTTTTTCCAATAAAAAATGGCAGTGACTTCCACAAGAAGTGTGAGATAGGAGTAACAGCCCTTAACATTAAAGCAGCATTTAGCTGAGTGTTGTATGAAGGAAACATAGCAGCATTTAACTCATTGGCAAACAGTTGCTTGTTGGATTCATACCTTACTAATGAGAGTTGGTTATTGGCAGTCAATCATCTCAACCTTTGATCATCATTGCAAGAGTTCCCCAAGGCCAGTGTATTAGGGCCAGCCATCTTCAGGACTTCATAAATGGCTTTCATCCCATCAGGAGGCCAGAAGTCTGGCTGATAACTGCGCAATATTCAACACTGTTTGCAACTCCTCAGACATTGAAGAAGTCTGTGTCCGTATACAGCAAGATCAAGATAACGTCCAGGCTTAGTCTGACATGTGAGATTCATGTCAAAAAAGTGTCAGCCAGTGGTCATCTTAACAAACCAGAGTGTAACTTTCACCACTTGGCATTTTGTGGATTAACTTACAGCAGATTATTGCATAGGATCAAGAATAGAGCTCATCCCCACCTTCTCAAAGGCAACCGGAACTGGCATTAAATGCCGGCACAACCAGAAATACTCATACCCCATAAGTGAACTATTAAAAACAAATCAATAGCATTGCCATTTTCAAATTTCCTATTATTAATATCCTGGGATTACAATTAACCATAAAATGCACATCATATAAATACACCGGCCACAACAACCAGTCAGAGGCCAAGAATTCTGAGGTGAGTAACTCACCTGCTGTATACCCAGTGCCTGTCTACCTGGCTACTGAATGACGATAGATGGTTGTTCACCAAATATGCACATCGAAAGCACACCTGCATTTTGTGATGGTATGCAAATCATTTTCTAGTCAAATTACTACATAGCCTAAAATGATGGCTTGTAACAAAGTAGTCTGTGATGTTCAAAATCTCATACCATCTCAACAGGCATATTGCACGGAGTGCAACTAGGAAAGAAAACTAAAGAAAACATCAATATACAGCACACAAGTCAAGAGTGCATTGGAAAACTCTCCACTTGCCTGGATAGATTCAGCTCCAACAACACTCTGGTCAGAACACTCAAGTCTCTGGTCAGGTAGAAGAAGAAGGCATACATTGGGCTAAACTGCCAGGCTCAAGTGAATCCCTAGATGACTATAAAAAGTGTAGAATCACACTCAAGGGGGAAATCAGAAGAAGAAAAAGAGGGTATGAGACAGATCTGGCTAATAAGGTTACAGATGATACCGAGTGGTTACGTAGTGATATTAATAATAAAAGGGTGACTAGAGAGAGAATGAGTCACCTTAAAGATCATACATGGCCATCTATGTGTGGAGCCACAGGAGATAGGGGAGATTTCTACTGAATATTTCTCCTCAGTATTTACCGAAGAGCGAATCATTAATGCTAAGGAAATAAGGGAGACAGGTGGGGAAGTTTTGGATTGCATACCCATTACCAGAGAGGAGGTGTTTGCAGCCTTAAAGTGCATTAAGGAGGATAAGTCCTCTGGCCTGATCAAGCCCATCCTCAGCTGTTGCAGGAGGCAAGGGAAGAAATTGCAGAGACCCTTGCAGAGATTTTTGGTGAAGTTCCAGAAGACTGGAGGGTAGCTAATGTTGTTCCATTATTTACACAAGGTAGCAAAGGCAAGGCAGGGAACTACAGGCCAGTGAGGCTGACATCAGTGGTAGACAAGTTATTGGAGAGGATCCAGAGGGACAGGATCAATCAACATTTGGATAGTCAAGGTCTGATTAGGGATAGTCAGCATGGATTTGTGTATGGGAAGTCATGTCTGACAAATCTTTTGGAGATTTTCTAAGAAATAGCCAAGAGGATGGATGAGGGTAGAGCAGTGGGTGTTGTCTATATGGGCTTTTGTAAGGCCTCTGGCAAGGTGCCCCATGGCAGGCTAGTCAGGAAAGTTAGGTCACATGGGATCCAGGAAAGGTTAGCTACCTGGATTCAAGTTTGGCTCAATGACAGGAAGCAGAGGATAATGGTTGAAGGTGGTTTCTTGGACTGGAGGCCTGTGACTAGTCGTGTGTCACAGGGGTTAGTGCTGGGACCTTTGTTATTTGTAATTTACATGTATGATCTGGATGTGAATGTACAAGTCATGATTAGAAAGTTTGCAGATGATACAAAATTAAGAGATATTGCTGATAGTAAGGAAGGTTATCATAAATTACAGAGGGATCTTGATGATATGCGGAAGTGGGCTGAGGATTGGTGAATGCAATTCAATATAGATAATTGTGAGGTGTTGCACTTTAGAAAATTAAAGTAAATGGTAAGTGCCTGAGAATTGTTGTGGAACAGAGGGACTTAAGAGTACAAGTACATAGTTCATTGAAGGCAGCGTCACAGGTGAGGAAGGTATTTGGCATGCTGGCCTTCATTGGTCAAGGCATTAAATATAGCAGTTGGAATGTTATGTCACAGTTGTATAAGTTGTTGGTGAAGCTGCACTTGGAGTATTGTGTACAGTTTTGATCACCCTGTAATAGGAAAGACATAGTTAAACTAGAAAGTGTGCAAAGGAGATTTACAAGGAAGTTGCCAGGATTAGTGGGCCTGAGTTATAGTGAGAGGTTGGCCATGATAGGACTTCAAAGAATGAGAGGTGACATAATTGAAGTGTATAAAATAATGAAGGGCAATTATAGGATGAACGCATATAGCCTTTGTCCCAGGGTTGGAGAATTGAACAAAAGTGAGTATGGGAATAAGGTGAGGGGGGATAGATTTAAGCAGGACCTGAGGGGCAATTTTTTTCATGCAGAGAGTGGCGTGTGTATGGAATGCGCTGTCTGAGAAAGTGGTTGAGTCAGGTAAAATAGAAACATTTTAAAAACATTCGGATAGGTGCATGGATGAGAAGATTTTAAGTGTGATATGGACCAAATGCGAGAAACTGAAACTAGCTGAGAGGACACCATGGTCAGCATGGACCAGTTTGGGCCAAAGGGTCTGTTTCCATGCTGTATTACTCTATGCCTCTATGACTCTATAACAAAAAAGCGTGACACCATCTAGGACAAAGCAGTCTAATTGACTGACATTCCCGCTCACATCGTCAACATACACTTGCTTCACCAACAATGTACAGGAGTGGCATTGTTTACCTTTTACCAGATGTATATCGGAAGCTCAGCAAGCATCCTTTACCAAAAACCTTCTAAACCCATGATCTTTACCTCCTGGACGAACAATACCAGCAGATGCATTAGAACACCATCATCTGCAAGTTCTCCTCTGAGCTGCACACCATCCTGACTTGGAAGCATATTGCTGTTGCCTTATAGTCACTGGGTCATAATCATGGAATTCTCTTCCCAGCATCTGGCTCAATCATCTTCTTAAGGGAATGAAGCCTATGGTCTTCATCCAGTTCAGTCCAGTCTTGATGTAACTTCAGAGCCATTGTGTTGTGGTTGACTCTTAACATCTGTTTCAGATACTTGAGCCAGTTATTCAGTTCAAAGGGAATTAAAGACAAGCAACAAATGCTGGTCTAGTCAGAAAAGCCCACGTCCCACATGAAAGAACAAAGAATTAGTCTACATTTGCTGTGACCTTAAATTTTTCTTTGATAGTTTCAATTGTTTAGTGCTAAATTACTTTAACTTTTCCAGAATTTGTTGTCCTTGAACTAGATGGGTTACTTAGACATTTCTGAGGTCAGTTAAGAGTTAATCACATTGCTGTATGTTTGAAGTTATATGTGGACCAGATCAGGTGAGGAAGGCAAATATCCTCCACTAATGGACATTATAGATAATAAGTTTACGTACACTTAATTTCAGATTTATTTATTTTAATGATGGAGAATTATGCATTTAAAGTGCAATTAGAATTTTAGCGCAAATAACCAGAAGAAGACTATCTCCTATGGTATTATTGTATATACCATTAAGATTGATTCTCATCCCATGATATTTATCTTGATTTGAAACTCACCTACAAGTTGAACAGCAGTTGTCAATGAAGAGCTCAGCTTTTTCTGTAAAAACTGGCTCTCAGGTTTATGAAAAAAAATGTTTACAGGAAATAACAAGCTACACACGTGTCAGTCTGTATAAAATGTATAACAATTGCAATAAGAGCTCAAAAGTGCATTGTTAGGCAAATAGGTAGGTGAAATTCTATGTGCATCTGAAATGGAAGCAGTCATGAAAGAAAAAGATATCAGTGTGCCTCAGCAGCCTCACATCCTAAAGGTTAATGACCAATTTTGCAAAATTTTAGCTGAAGCGAACTAAAACAGTAGTCATAGGCAATTGATTATGATTGTAACTTTGTATAAGACCTTGGTTTGGTTTCAATTAGAATGCTGTGCATTTTTAATCTCCTTACTTATTTGGGGCTATTATGATTTAGAAAAGACATAAAAGAGAAAAGAGGTTTCATTCCTATTTAATGCATTTTAGCTGGCCAAACAAACAAACAGAAGCAAGTCTATTTACATTGTGGAAATTAGGCTGATTATTTTTTCAATTCCCTCACTGGATGTGTATGTTTCTGGCTAGGCAGCATTTATTGCCCATCCCTATTCGCCCAGAGGTCAGTTAAGAGTCAATCACATTTCTGTGGGTCTGGAGTCACATGTATGCCAGGAAAGGATGTTAGTTTCCTTCCCTAAAGCACATTAGCTAAACAGATGGATTTTTTCCCAACTAGTGTTTCATGGTCATCATCAGAACCTTAATTCCAGTTTCTTTATTAAATTCAAATTCCACTATTAACCATGGCAGAATTTGGACTCAGGTCCCTGGAATATTAGCTGAGTTTCTGGATTAATAGTCCAGCCCATCATAAGAGCCCTATAGTGTGGAAGCAGGCCATTCGGTCCATCAAGTCACACTGGCCTTTCAAAGAGCATCCCACCCCATCCCCATACACCTGCATTTACCATGGCCAATCCACCTAACAGGCTCATCTTTCGACTATGACAGGAAACCTATACAAACACAGGGTAAATGCATAAACTCCACACAGATAGTCACCCAAGACTAGAATCAAACCTTGATCTTAGGAGCAGGACACAGTAATGCTAACCACTGAGCCCTCATGCTACCTGACTTCAAGTTATTAATTTAAGGAAAGGATGAGTTTGGGTTTTACTTGAATTATTTGTTTCAGCTGAAGGTTGGACCAGCCAATCATGATTCTAAAAAGGATGGGTTTTGAATGGCTACTAAAAAAATTTATTTTGTCAAAAAATAAAGTTCTTATGAGGCAAGTTTCTGTTTGTATGAGTTACTGATGAATTTATTCTATTCCATTAACCAAGAGCAGATCTCGCTTCTAACTGATATAATGGTCATTAATACAAGAGTTACTGGCCCTATCGTATTGGTAGGCTTTATGGATGATTCTAGAGGCGGTTTAGTTGCCTCAAGGGATCAAAGAACATTATGTTTTGACCTGGCCTGAGATATTCTGAATTGATTTGCATTAATTTTCTCTTCTTACTGCAACTCAAGGCACATAATATTCTCATAATCAATTTACACAAAGCAAAGCACAGGTCACATATTTCTACACTGCTCATTTTACATACTGTCCACTATTGAATTTATCTAAATTTAATATCCGTGCAAATATTCTGTCCTTTATTTTCTTTTCTTCTGTAGGAGAAGATCTACTGGCCAAAATATTATGTAGCTGGTTCTGTATTTGGTGCTATCCTAGAATTACATGTAACACAACTGAATTCAATCACACTTCTTTTTTCAGGAATAAAGCAACTTAAGAAAAAGGCTTCTTAAATTTCACCCTGCAAAGACATGACTACAACCATCTGGAAAGTTAAAGGCAGCAGATACAAAGGAACACCACCACCGACAAGTTCCCTTCCAAGCCATTCACAATCCTGTGAAATATATCCACATTCCTTCTGTGTTGCTGGGTCAAGACCTTTGAACTCGCTCACTGGTTGTGTTATGGGTTTACCTAAATGAAAAAAGACTGCAGTGTTTCAAGAAGGCAGCTTACAACTGCCCACTCAAGGGCACCTAGCGATTGTCAATAAATGTTGGGCCAGACACTAAAGCCCACATCTCCTGAATGAATAAAAAACATTACCTTTAATATATAGATAATAACATTCTATTTTTCTTTCAATAAATGGGTAAGTTGCCTGATTTTTAATGAGCTACTGAGTTACTAATGATATAATGGAATTAGCTTTTTAAAAAACTATGTAATTTCTGGGAATTCAGTTTCATTGGCTGTCACCTCAAGTTGCAGCTAATATTAAGTGTGCCTACACTAACGACTTTTTTAAACTGCTTTAACAGCCAACAAACCACCTAACCAGCCTAAATGTTGGAAGGTTAAACAAATAGTGTTAGAAATTGGAATAGATAATAGCAAAATGTCATTAATAGAAATAAAAACAATTTTAATCAAATATTGAGCATTATCATTGGGTATATTAAAGGCATCTTGATGCCAGAGAAAGACCACTAGTTCAGCCAAGAAAGAGACAAGTATACGTGTCTTACTATGTGTAATTTTCCAGACTTCAACTCTTGTCGGGACATATTACCTATTAAGGATGTACCTACTATCTTAATGTTGTTTTCTGACTAGTGGGTGGTCAGATAATCATGCATTATATTTGTCTTTATTTGTGATTTGTGTTCAACAAAAGCTTGCACTAAATTCACATTTTAGCACAGTAAAATGTTAAAAATGTTTCTAGAGTTCAACTTTTCTGTGTTGAATTGTGTGAGTCTGTTTGATACTGATGTGGTTGATTTATTAAGCTTAAGTGTGGAGTCACAGCAAAGTAAAGAAACCGTAGAAAAAGCTTAAAGGCTAGGCTGAAGCATGGATTAGGGATCTTAAAACGGAGTAAATAAAGTTGAAACAGTGCCATGTCTGTATTGATCCAAGACATAGAAGATATAGCATTCAAGAAGCAAATTATTTTTCCTTATCAGTAAGTAGCTCTTAGACATACTTTAGAAAGAAAATGCACAACTTTAAAAAGAGCTAAAAATAAATTTATAGTTGTCATGCACACTTGAGAGCTGAACACATGCCTATGTGCACAATTAATTTATAATACTTATGATCATTAAGAATGTACATAACAGTGAGATGAAATCTCACTAATCAGTGGTATGAGTCCTATGTGCATGCATTAACATCTCATGATGACCTAGCATCACCTCATTAAATGCAATTTTCTATCCCCATATACTGGAGAGAAACTAGAGGGAGACAATTCCTGACATGAATGTTTGCAAGTGTACCTGGTAGCTCCAACCTGCTGCTTACTGCTCTGGCCCTTCAAATTGACCAGCAGCCTCCAACATACCTTCTACAGAATCCAGCAAAGGATAGGCATTAGCATCACAACATCCTCATGCCAGATCTCCAATTCAATTAGAATACAGTTATCTATTTCAATATATTGAAACATCATGAATAAGAGCAGGGATGGGTCTTTGAGCATTCTTCCCCATTCACTATGGTCATGACTGGTTTGCCAACTCGATAGCCTTTTCCTTCTTCCCCCATCCCCATCCTCCATATCCTTTGATCACTTTAGCCTGAAGTAGTATTTCCAACTCCTTCTTGAAAACATACAACATTTTGGCCTTAACTGTTTCTATGGTATTGAATTCCACAAGCTCGCCAGTCTCTGGCTGAAAAAAAAAATTCCACGCATCTCGGTCTTAAATGGTTTCCCCCGGACAATGGACCCTTGGCTCTAGATTCCCCCAACACTGGGAACAGCTATCCTGCATTTATCCTGTCTGGCCATGTTACAAATTGATAGGTTTCTATGAAATCCTACTACCCTCCCATATTCTTTTGAATTCCAGCAAATACAATCGTAATGCATTCATCCTCTCCTCATACATCAGTCCTGCAAACAAGCAATCAGTCTGATACACTCTCTGTAGCAAAAACATCCTTTCCAGATAAGGAACCTAAAACTGCATGCGATATTCCGGATATAGGCTCACCAATTCTCTGTATAATTACAACAGGCCATCCTGGTCCCAGCTCTTGAATCCTGTTGCTATAAATGTCAATATACCATTTGCCTTCTTTTACTGCCTGCTACACTACACGCCTAGCTTTAGCAACTGGTATATGAGGACATGCAGGTCCTATTGCATATCCACCTCTCTCAAATTATAACCACTCAGATAATAATCTGCCTTCCTGTTTTGCTCCCAAAATGGGTAATGTTGCATTTGTTCACTTCATACTGCATTGACCATGCATTTGTCCAGTTGGCGTATTATCCAAATTGCACTGAAGCATCCCTGCATCCTTCTCACAGATTACTGTTCGATCCAGCTTTGTGTCTTCTGCAAATTTGGAGCAGTCACATTTAGTTCCCTCATCTAATACTTTGGAACTCGCCAACACCTTTCATTGGAATGTTGTTGCCAGTCCACTTTGCGCAGAAGCACATGCACTCATTACATATGCAATGGAGCAAACTGCATCTCTGGGTTATTTGCTTGATTTCCTAGCATTTTACAGTTCCCTCATTTTTCACGGTATTGCTGCCTTGTCTTTCTTGGTCTTTTAGTGCTTTGTCTGCTTGTTCTGAACAAGAGACTTCGCAGTACTTCAGTCTTGCCTTTTAGCATTAACCAGGCAGCTTGTCAGCAATGATCAGTCAAGGGAGTGGACATGTTGCTGTACAACACTGTGCTCCATCAATGTCACATCTGCAGCTTTTGCCAGCAGCTGATGTGACAAGAATATTAAACGCGCTTCAACCAAATTACCATGTTCCAAAGTCTAAAGGGAATACTCCTCAATCATAGAGACATAGGAACACGAGTATGCCATTCAGCCCCTCAAGACTGTCCTGCCATTCAGTGAGACCATGGCTGATCTGTGCCCTATCTCCAAACACCTGTCTTTAGCCCATATCACTTAATACCTTTGCTTGACAAAAATAAGTCTCAGATTTCAAATCAACAACTAATTCAACATCCACTGCTATTTGTGGAAGACTGTTCCAAACATTTACCACCTAAAATGTGAAGAAGTGCTTTCTAATATTGCTTGCTAATGCTCGGTCTAAGCTCCCTAATTCTAGAATCCCCAACCAGTGGAAATAGTTTATCTTTATCCAACATATATTTCCCTGTTACTATCTTGAAGACTTTGATCAGACCACCACTTAACCTTCTGAATTCTAGAGAAAGAAGGCCTAATTTGTATAATCACTTTTTATGATTTAACTCCCGAATTCCAGACATTTTTCTTGTGTACCTATAATGCACCCCTTCAAGGTCAATATCTCCTTCCTAAGATTTGGTGCCCAGATCTGCTCACAATACTCTAAGTGGGGTCTAGCCAGGGTTTTGTGTAAAAGCAATATAACCTCTATATCCTTGTGCTCCAATCCTCCAGATGCAAAGGCCAGCATTCCATTAGCTTTCTTGAATATTTTCTGCATCTGTTCATGACATTTTAAAGATCTATGCACCTGAACCTCAGAGTCTGTTTGGACATGTACTTTACTCAGCTTCATACCATCTAGAAAGTACCTTGGTCTATTCTTTATCAGTCCAAAACAGATAATCTCACACTTGGTTACTATGAACTCTGTCCACACAATTTTGTCCATTCAATTAGCTTAGCAACTTCCCTTTGTAATTTTGTGTTATCATCTACAATGCCTCCACTGCTGACTATGCATTCAGTACTTTTGAATATATAACTTTCAATGCTGTTATCAATCTTGTTAATAATTAATGTGAATAACTGAGGCCCTTTCAGAGATCCTTGTGGTGCAACACTGGACATGTCAAATGGGATTTTTGTCAGTGAGGGTCCTGCTATGGTTAGTCAAGGGCAGTGTTCTTTCAGAATTCCAGGGTCTTGGACTTAGTCTATCAGCTACTTGGAGTGCTCGGACTCAGTGATTCCACATCAGTATAATCCATTCCTGCAGGTCCAGTGTAACAAGTTAGCACTTTATTGACAAGTCAGTTAGGGTACTGCCCAGAGATCAGACAGAAGTCTGGTCACCCATCAGCTGGCGCTACCCTTCCAAGCCAGCCAGGAGTGTAGGCCATGGCCTGTGGTCAGCAATGACAAAATATATTGCTACACTGGGCATTAGGAAAAGAGTAGTACCACCTTTAGACAATATTCTAACTCAATATCTCATGAAGGATGGATAGCCTGCAAGGCTTGATACTTGCAGCTGTAGTTATAGTGATAGTCGAGCAAATAGATGATGATGGAGTAGCAATACTTTTATGAATGTGCGCTTCTATTTACAACGATAAGTTACCTGTGCCACCGATGCGTCCTCAGAAGCTTTTCCTTTCCATTTAGCTCCCACTAAGTGTGCTGCCAAAGTTTATAGTCGGTTAGCTGCTGTTGAAATCCCAAAAGATCCTAGTATTGGAAAGAACTTCCACTGCTGGTAAGTGTAATATGGTGTGAAAGTGGTGCCATTGGTGCATGGTGCAGACACAATGAAAGGGGTAACATAGAATTATATGAAATAACTGACTTGAACTCATGAAAGCCTCAATGAAATTGCCAAAAGTTGATACATTAGCAGTTTTTGCCAGAAGTTCAGCCCACAGTTTCTGTTCGTACAAGACTTATCAGTATTATAGTAAGTCATTAAGACTGGCAAGGCTCACCCCATGATAAACTTTCTCCTCAGCTTTTGCATAATGTTCATGGGCCAGATGAATTAACAAACTTTTCATAATTTATATGGGTTAAGTGGTTCATTAGTTACTTAAGAAGCGAAAAGGATCATTAGGACTGGTGTGCTGTGAAAATTTTTTTCACAGTTTGAGCTAATGAAATTATACAGTATGAAATAACCTGCTTATACAGATGATGCACAATAGCCATTTTCACGTCAGCAGTTACTGATGTTCTTTTAAATATTAACACCTCTTTTAAACAATGAAGATAGTACAGCCATTGACATTTACAGCCACAAAGAAATATCTGCTCCTGCTTGAAATTGCACATTATCTTTAAGTGAACAAACTGTTGCAACATATTTTTCAGAAAACGGAATGCAAGTTCAACATAACAAAGTGTGGAGCTGGATGAACACAGCAGGCCAAGCAGCATCTCAGGAGCACAAAAGCTTTTGAGCCCCTGAGATGCTGCTTGGCCTGCTGCGTTCATCCAGCTCCACACTTTGTTATCTTGGATTCTCCAGCATCTGCAGTTCCCATTATCCCTGATGCAAGTTCAACACGGTGGGAATGTTGTCAGAAAGCTTGTTTGAAAAGTTGTGCTTTAAAGAGATTTAAAACAAAGTGGTCAGGGAGGAAGGGTGAAAGAGTCTGTTGCCGGAGTACTCAATAGAGTGAGATCAAGTTGCTGAATAGCCTCTTGCCTGATCTGGAAGGAGAGGTGCACAAATACCAGATTGGAGATAAGACAGGGAATATGAGGAGGAAGAAGTTCCAAAAAAAAGATAAAGGTAATACAGCAAAGGGATGTGAAGATATAAACTTCAAATACAATGAATGAATATGACCTGCCATCTGGGTCAAGCTGGAGGGCCTAGACTTCTTAAAATCATGGCAAAAGGGTTTGGGAGAGAAGCTTTCAAACAATATTCCCCAGAAGGGCAATTGGCATGGGTGTAGCTACCCAGCAACATGAGGCAGGCCAGCAATTATTTCAATTAAGTTGCCAAATTCTAACCCCACCAGCATTTCACCAGATGAAGGACATGCTCAAGTTGTGTAGAAAAAACAGCAGGTAAACTGGCTTTCACACAATGTGATCTTGGGGATGGGTAGTTTTCCATTCTTGTCATTGACTAGCCCATAGAGAGTGCCTTCAGGGGCAATGGGAGCCATCACATCCTCATATAGCCTTTGAAGTGTTAACCCTTCAAATCACAGGGCTACCTACACTCACCAAACAAAATTCCATTTACAGCATGCAATCCCTTCACATGCCCATCCCCCATCAGGATGGTCTCAGAGATCTCTGCTTCTTCTTGGGTAAAAGGCCTGATTGTTCTCATCCACCACCACCCTCTTCCGACTGATTGAACTCATCGTCACTCTGAGCCACTTCTGCTTTATCTTATTCAGGTTAAAGTGGTGGTCATGTGTAGCCACGTGGGCCCTTGTTATGCCTGTCTCTTTGTGGGGTACATGCAACATTCCCTGTTCCAGTTCTACTTCAGTCCCTTGCCATAATTCATTCGCTGGAATGTCAATGACATCATTGTTGCTGCCTCCGTCTGACACCCTAAACTGGAAAATAAAGTTCACAATTTTGCTTCCAATTTCCACCATGTTCTCACCTAGTCCATCAATGGCTCCTCTCTCTCCTTCATCGACATCTCTACTTCAATTTCTGGGAATAGTCTAGGATCCAAAATCCATAAAAAGACTAATTGTTTCCTGCAGATAACTTGACTATACATCCTCGTACCCTCTTCCCACAGGGCGGCACGGTGGCTCAGTGGTTAGCACTGCAGCCTCACAGCACCAGGGACCCAGGTTCAATTCCAGCCTCGGGTGACTGCCTGTGTGGAGTTTGCACATTGTCCCTGTGTCTGCGTGGGTTTCCTCCGGGTGCTCCGGTTTCCTCCCACAGTCCAAAGATGTGCAGGTTAGGTAGATCGGCCATGCTAAATTACCGGTAGTGTTCAGGGGTGGGTGGGTTATAGGGGATGGGTCTGGGTGGGATGTTTCAAGGGGTGGTGTGGACTTGTTGGGCCGAAGGGCCAGTTCCCACACTGTAGGGAATCTAATCTCATCACTCCATCTCATTTTCCCAGTTTCTCCAACTTCAACACATCTGTTCTGATGATGCCACCTTCCAGGAGGTGGCCCAGAAATGTCAACCTTTTTGCTCAACCAAGGATTCCCTACTATCATCGTTGTCTGGGCCCTCAGCTGTGTCCGACCCATCTCCCACACTTTAGCTCTAACCCTTTCCCCTCCCTCCCATTACAATGATAAAGCCCTCTGCTCCTCACTTATTATAACGCCAGTCTTCACATCCAAAGGATCATAAAATACCATTTCTGTTAACTCCAGTGGGATGCTACAACTAGACACAAATTCCCCTCCCCTCTCTTGTCAGCATTTGATGGGGACTGTTCCCTCTGATCCATTTCTCCATCACCAACATCTCCTCTCACACTGACTTTCCCTTACAATTGCAGAAGATGCAATAGCTACCTATTTACCTCTATCCTCCTTACCATCCAAAGCCCCTTCTATGTGAAGCAGCGATTTACCTGCATTCCACTCGATCTAGTCTACTGTATTTGCTGCTCACAATGTGATCCCTGTACAGTGGGGGGACAAAATGAAGAATGGATGACTGCCTTGCAGGACACTTAGTTTAGCCTGCAAAAATGAACTTGGGCTTCCAGTTGCCTGCCACTTCAATGCTATTTCTGCCACTGGCCTGCTGTAGTGTCCCTGAAGAACAACATCTCATTTTCCATTTGGGAATCCTGCAGTGTCTAGGATTCCTTATTGATTTCAATAACTGTAGATTATGATTCTGTCCTTCCATGTCTTTTACCCACCCTAAACCCAAATGAGATTTCAGTTGAGTTGCTCCATTCCTGTTCTAGGAAAGAAAAAGAAAATAAACCAGGTTTCTTTTCCTTTAGGGCAACCAAAGGCTCCAAGTAAAAGTTCATTTTGGTTGTTATTTTACTTAAAATGGACTGGGCCTAACAGACTAATGTGCTTCAGTTAGAGAGCCATAAGACACCTGATTGTTGTTGTATAAGTTAATAAATCTAAAGTCAGGTTACATCAAACAAATCATTCTGCAAATATCATAGCCTGTGGTTCGAGATTTGCAGATCCACTCTAGCTTTTGGAGGGGGCAGATGTAACTGTACCAGATACCTGAGTTCTTCGCATTTATGCCTGACCAAATGCAGTTTTACTCATTGTAATTGTGCAATTGGCCTTCTCATTATCTAAGATCAGCACTTTGTCTGTTAATATTCCATGAATCGGTAGATTGAGCCAAGACAAAGCAAAGACAAAGGAGGGCAGGTGGCACCAAAGCACCTCAAACAGTGTTGACCCAGTACCATTTACTGGTCAAGGTACAAAATACCACAAAGTGCAAGGAATCGTCATCTGAGAAAATACCACAACAGCCAATGGCCATCAGACTCAAATGAACATCTTCCACCCCTTAGCATGAGGGGCGGCACGGTGGCTCAGTGGCTAACACTGCAGCCTCACAGCGCCAGGGACGCGGGTTCGATTCCCGTCTTGGGCGACTGTCTGTGTGGAGTTTGCACATTCTCCCTGTGTCTGTGTGGTTTTCCTCCGGGTGCTCCGGTTTCCTCCCACAGTCCAAAGATGTGCAGGCTAGGTGGATTGGCCATGCTAAATTGCCGGTAGTGTTCAGGGGTGTGTGGGTTATAGGGGGATGGGTCTGGGTAGGATGCTTCAAGGGGCGGTGTGGACTTGTTGGGCTGAATGGCCTGTTTCCACACTGTAGGGAATCTAATCTAATATAATCTTGCACCAATGACTGTGACTGTTTCAAACTTTTCCTCGTGTCTTGCTGGAGTTACCATATTTGAGAAAAATTTGCAGCAAGTTAGAAACAATTAATCAATGTGCATTTTAACCTTTTGCTCATGGTGATAATAATTCTTTCCAAACTTCACATGCAATGAATATCCAAACAATGTAAATAAATACTTTTGGTTAGTGATTTCTTTCCAAAGCCATTCGCTCTTGAGGCATCTGGCAGTCATTTTTTGCACTTCATAGGACTTTACAATTAGGCATCGTTTATGCCATACAAAATTAATTAGAAATGTCTGCAACATTTTATGAATATGCAGTTATGCTAAAACAAATTGAGAGTTAAGTCACTGTTCTAACCCTGCATGGTTTGCTATTTGCATATGTTTTAGATGACTGTGCTGAAAGCCAGCTGTCTTGATCAACTATGGCAGAATGCATATGCAATGCTCTAATGAGAATTGCAAATTTATTAACAAACATATTTTTGTAATTTGCTTGCATAAGTGATTGCAAAAGCAAATGGTTTTATAGTATTAAATTGGTAAGATTTCTTTCCTGTGCAGTGACACCTTCATTGAGGAGCCATCCATGATATTGCATACGCACCTTTATAGGTAACATCTGTTGTTTTGTACTTGAATAGGAGCACAATCCTCAGACTGTCAACTTGTCAATCAACACAATTGTTGGGGTTCATCCAGTTGCCATTACAGATTCTATCCACTGCATCCAAACAATGTGGAATGGATCTTCCTGGGTTTAGCCTGCTTTGTGTCATTCTGTCAAGTAAATACTACGTTAAAATTTGCAGTACATCCCACTTGCAACACTTTTTTGTAAAAAAAAGTTTACAATTTTTCATTCTTCTTTGTTCAAAAGGGCTAAAAGAGAGAAAATTGTTCTGCAATTGAGCAGTCTTCTAGGTTATTTCAGAGGGTATATAAGAGTCAGCTACATCACTGTGATTCTGGTGTCATATGTAGGCTCCATTGGCTAAAGACCAGGACTTGAAAGTCAGAAGTGAATCAAATGGGTTTTTACAACAATTAATAATAGCTGGTGTGATATTTCTGGTTTATTCATTAAATTTCATTGCTGCGGTTATGGGATTTGAACCCAAGTTCCCTCAACATTGGAATGGGTCTCGGATTTTAGTTCACTGATTGCATCACCATCCTGGGCCAGGTATTGTTTAATGAAGCTACAAATTGCTTAATTACAAGAAGTTAATAATTGAAAACCAGATGACCTTTAAGGAACATCCTCATTACTAATCTTATGTTGGAGGGAGATCATTTATGAACCAGTTGAAGATGCAAGGGCAATTTTCCCACAGAGGGTTGGTACTTAGTGAGGACCTAGAGTTGAGTGGTGGAGCAATTTTTTGACTGAACTGGGTTTGTCCTGTTTTGTGGACAAACCAAACCAGGGCAATTTTCTAATGACGGCCTGAGTCTGGGATAATTGGCCACCGTCAAACACAACTTTTATGCCAGACATGATGGTAGTCAGTGAAATGTTGTCAGTGAAAGTTCTTTCCCTTATTCTCATTAACTTCAATATTACCAGGAGTCCTTTGTGCCATACTTGCTCATGTCACACTGATTTCAGAAGCTTTCATTCTTACTTCACCTCTGTAATTCAGACCTTTTGTCTATGTTTGAAACAAGGCTATAATGAGGCAACAAGGTGAGTGTTCCAGGCCAAAATTTAAAATGGACAGGTTCTTGGTGAGCAAGTATTGCTTGCCAGCACTGTCAACAACTCTTTCCATCACATTAGTGAGTGTCTAAATTGTTGAAACTGTCATTGGCTGAACTGGATTTGTCCAGTTTTCATAGACAGGCCATAGAAGGCAATTTTTCAATCCAGGTGCTGTAAATGTATTGGTATAGTTTAGCTAGGAGAGGTGAGTTATGATGCAGTTTCTTCAGCTCATTAACAGAGATTTTTCTGGGACCCAAATGGTTTTAATATCTAGTGTACTCGCTCATTTCTTGACATTAAGTGGTGTGAATCAAATTGGTTTCAGAGTAAACACACGTCTATAGACATGATGACATGTCCATCCTGGATCTCCTGCAGTGCCATAATGATGCCACCCAAGGGGTTGCAGGAACAGCAACTCATATTCCGCTTGGGAACCCTGCAGCCCAACAATACCAATGTGGATTTCACAAGCTTCAAAATCTTCCCCCCCCCCAATGCATCCCAAAACCAGCCCAGCTCATCCCCGAATCCCTAACATGTTCTTCCTCTCACCTATCCCTTCCTCCCACCTCAAACTGCACCCCCATTTCCTACCTACTAACCTCATCCCGCCCCCTTGACCTGTCCGTCCTCCCCGGGCTGACCTATCCCCTCTCTACCTCCCCACCTACACTCAGCTCTACTGGCTTCATCCCTGCCTCTTTAACTTGTCTGTCTCCTCTCCACCTATCTTCTCCTCTGTCCATCTTTGATCCACCTCCCCCTCTCTCCCTATTTATTTCAGAGCCCTCTCCCCCTCCCCCATTTCTGAAGAAGGGTCTGGGCCCGAAATGCTAGCTTTTTTGCTCCTCTGATGCTGCTTGGCCTGCTGTGTTCATCAAGCTCTACACTTTGTCATCTCAGATTCTCCAGCATCTGCAGTTCCTATTACCTCTGGCTTCAGACCAATCTCTGTGGTGTTGTGGATCTCAGACTAAGACGAAGGTGGGTCATCCATTCAGTACATCTGACAGAGTTCATTGTAAATGCTTCTGACTTGACTTGTGTATTCACATGCTGAGTTGCCCCACATTGAGTTCATGGAGTTCCTCTGAGCTCATTAGTTGCTTAATTGACCAATTCCATTCATGGCTTCATGTGACAGGATTGCAGAAATCTGAAATTATGTGCAGTCTGTGGCACCTTCTTGCTCTGTTAAATACATGGTGTTTCTGCTGTTTAGCATGCATGTAGTCCAATGTTGTAGCTTCACCAAGTTAACACCTCTTAGTATATATGCTGAAGAAGGAGAGATGTAATATCATCTTTGCTTCACTTCCTTCATAGATAGACATTAGGCTTGTGTCTTCTGGTGTTATGTGGAGAATCAATCATTGAGGACAAAGCAGCCTGTTTGATTGGCACAGCAGACATCATTGACAATCTCTCACTCACTCCACCATGAAGAAAACAGTGGCAATGTGTGCCATTTACAAGTTGCACTGCAATAATACACCAAAGCTAGTTAGACAACATCCTTCAAATCATGACCTCTACCATCTAGAAGGACAAGAGCAGCAGGAACATGAAACTCCACAGCTTGCAAGTTACCACCGTCATCGCACCCCACACCGTACCCCCCGACCCATGTCACACGCCATTCTGAAAATATTTTGTCATTCCTTCACTGTCACTTGGTCAAAATCTTGGAATTCCCTCACTAACAGGACCATGGGTGTACTCACATCAAATAGACCGCAGAGTTCAAGAATGCAGGCCACCACCACCTTCTTGAGGCAATTAAGCATTCACAAAGTGCTGATCCAGGCTTCAAAGCCCACAGCTTGTGAAAGAATAAAAAACATAATCCCTTTGAAGATACATACTCAGTGGGGAGGGGGCAGGCGAGTTGGTTGTAATGACCTCTCCCACCTAATTCAAACAGCTATGATTTCCCTGAATTGTACTGAAGGTGTGGGCAATCTGCACTATTTTGGGGATGAGGGGTAGAGGTGGAATTTCTTCAAATTCCTGGCCGAATGTAAATGTGAGGAGATTTGGTAACAAAAGCATTAATCCTTATTTCCCTTCACAAGCACATGTTGCAAGAAGATCTTATTGATAGAAAAGTTGATTCCATGAATACTAAGTTTGTAAAAGTATCTTTAGTGCAGCAACCAAGGCTTATCAGCAGGACGTCATGAAGAGAGAAATAATTAATCGCCTATTTATTCTGCAGAACTGCTTTATGAAACAGGTCTGTAGTATTGCCTGAGGGCTCCAGTACTGTGGAAATCACCCGATTTGTATTATGAATGGATTTCATAGAGTAAAAACAACAGAGAAAGAAATGACAGCACATTTATTTTAATGAAATGATTCATGACTTTCAAGTTGGTTATGTACTTTTCTATTGGTTAAAATATATAGATTTATAAATAGCAGAAAATCTAACTCACTCCATGGCTGCACTAAGCATAGAATTTATCAAAGCATAAGTGGTCTGTATCTCTTGTGCACATCTTAACAAATCTGAGCCATTGCAGAACTTCAGAGGTACAGTAAAAACCTCAACATCTCTGGAGGTGGCATCATTGCTTCAATTACTTTACTGTGCTATTACCAAAGACAGAAACGGTGTAGGCTGGAACACCATCAAGTAACTAAAATATTAATACTCTTTAGTGAAAGTAGGTTTTTTGCTTCACCTCTACCTACCACTGGCAACAATTTAAAATTAAGCCAATCTGTTTAAATTCGATGTCAGATGTGATTCCAGGTGTAGCTACTAAATTTATCTGCCCCTGTAATGTTTATTCTGCCTTCATTAATTGTGCTGTTGAAAATTCTGGTTCATTTCTGGTATGTTTCCCACATTCTGTTCTATATAATCTTAAGGTTCACCAAACTGCCTGTGTATTAACTCATAGCATATTCCAATCTCCACCTCCTTACCTGCTAACTTGCAATGGTGCCTGAACAAGACAGTATCTTGGCTTCAAAACCATCATCCTTGCCTTCTATTCCTCTAAGCCTTGTGGGTCATCCCTTCAATCTCCTCCATCCCAATAACTCTCCAACGTATCTGTGTTCTTCTAATTTTGACCTTTGAATATTTCTGATTTCCAGATCCTGAGTCTGATCACCAGATTGGCAAAATTTCAGTTCTTCACTGGCATGGGAAAACAATTAAGAGCCATTTCCATTCTCCAGACCAATTAGTGAAGGCAGGGCAGGTGGGATAACACAATCTGTCTGTTTGAGGAAAGATCTCTATTTGAAAGGTCCACAATGTGTTTTTGAGAAAAATTCAGCAGCCCTTGGGATTTTCAAGCTCAGGAATGATGAGCAGACTGGAGAAGGGTTTGTCTAGCTGAGGTATTGAAGGGTTGAGGAAAAGTGAGGGTCTTAAGGATGAGAGGAATAAGAACTGTCATGAAAGACATGTCATTAAAAGTATCCAAGAACATCTGCTACTGCAATGGGTGGCCTCCAATTTACAGGCAATACATCAAGTAGGTCAAAAATTTCAAGAGAGTGTGACATATGAGTCACAAATTACATTCAGGTATGATGCTCCACTCTCTGACATTCACAGTATTCTCCAACACAGCACAAATCAGAGCATACACTTTTTTAGATCCACTCATTGTTCTCTCACAACAGCAGCTCCTCCCCATCTTTGTCCTTCTAATTGGTAGAGGTCAAATATGCTTTCAAAGGATAGCTGTGAGTTAAAAACAGAGTTAACGTTTCAGGTCCAGTGACCCTTCATCAGTTCTGAGGAAGGGTCACCGGACCCGAGACGTTAACTGTGTTTCTTCCCTTCACAGATGCTGCCAGGCCTGCTGAGCTTTTCCAGCAACTTTGTCTTGTTCCTGATTTACAGCATCTGCAGTTCTTCCATTTTTTTATTTAGCTGGTGAGTTGTTGCAGTGCACTGTAAATCCTACACACTTCTGCAATGTGAGCAGAGAATACTTAAGGTGTCAGCTAGGGTGCAAGCTAAGTGGGCTGTTTTGTCTTGGATGGCTTTGAGCTACTTTAGTGTTGTTAGAGCTGTACAAATAAGAGGGAATTTTCCATCGCATTGCTGTCTTTTGCCTTGTCGGTTGTGGTAAGGCTTTGTAGGGTAAGGAGTTACTCAGTACAGAATGTTGTCTCTCTGAATTGCCCTTGTAGTTGCAGTAAAAAACTGATTCAGTTCAGTTTCTGGTCAGTTGTGGATTCTGTCATCGAATTACCAGTAATAGTCAAAAGAAGGTTGACATTTTTTTGTTGCAGATAGCCATTTTTTGGAAACTTTGTGATACAAATATCACTGGCTAGTTTTCTAATCAACCTGTTCAGAGATGTTATTACACACTTCTGGAGTAGGTTGGGCTCAACGCTGAATGTCACACAGAACTTACCATATATGGATACAGATTGCCTCAGTATTTTGTGATTTATAAATGGAATTGTACACTGTTGATTGGTTATTAAACATTAATATTCTGAAGTAATAATAGAGGGGAAGTTATCGAGGAGCAGCTGGACCTCGGACAAAACCTTGATGAATTCCTTCAAAGATGGTCTATGTTGAAATGACTGGTTTCCGAAATGATGAGTGGAGACCAGGCTACAATATCTGAGCCATTTGCTGGATAATCCAGACGAATTTCTCTGGGGCCATGCATTCAAATCCACGCGTGGAATCTGGTGGAATTTAAATTATGTTAATATATGTGGAATATAAAGCTAAAATAAGTAACGTTGACCATCGCTGATTACCACAATAAGACTATCGAGTTCACCATTATTCTTTAGGGAAGGAGTACTGGCCTCAATAGCAATATAAAATGCACCGTGTTAGGCAAAATGAATTTAAATGAAGCTACATTGGAATGAAATGATGAGCAGAAACATGGAAACTTGGTAATGATCTAATGATTTGGAAGGTTGTGGGTTTTTAACATATTTTGTTAGGCCAAAGAAAAGTGTGTGCTTGTGTATATCAAGCCTTGTAACTCAAACAGTAATGGGCTGAACTGTTACAGTAACTCTGGAAAAGTTGAAGTTTTGTTTAAAATGGACACAGTGATTGTCATTGAATTGTGCAGTGTAAATATTATTGATTCGATGACATGTACATGGTGAACAGAGAGGCACAAGCTGAAGTTTTATGTCAAAATTAATTAAGGGCAAGAGATAGTATTTTTCCAAGGAAACACAAATATGTTTTAATGAGTTAACTGATCAAACAGATAGGAAATAAAAACACATTTTTTATGTTTACCGGTAGTCAAGCTGATCATTTTCTAGAAGCAGGATGCTGCCTAAAAGATAAAATGCAAAGCTCCATTGTATGGGAAGAATATGAAGCTGTTTGCTTCATTGTAAGATTTAACTAGTTGAGAGGAATTTGACTGATTAACACTGAGGAGTTGAGATGGGGTGGGCTGATTGCCTGTTCTGATCTGATTTTTGGACAAATCTACGTAAAGATAATCACTTGTATGAATAAGATTTTTCCAGTATTTTTATTGTATTGTTTGCTTTAATAAGGAACATTGGGTGTATTCTGTTGTTAGAACTGCCCTGGATTGTTAATCTCCAGAGGGAACTAAATAAACCAAGAGGTATATGGGCCAAATGCACTGAAAGTACCTCGCAAAAAGAAGAGCTCTTACAGTCACAGTTTTCTCCCTGTCCTCCAAGGTGGGCCAAGAAGTGGCAGATGGAGTTTAAGTTAAATAAATGTGAGGTGCTGCATTTTAGTAAGGCAAGCCAGGGCAGAGCTTATATACTTATTGGTAAAGTTGGGGAGTGTTGCTGAACAAAGAGACCTTGGAGTGCGGGTTCATTGTTCCTTGAAATAGAGTCATAGGTAGAAGGGATAGTACATGAGGTGTTAGGTATGCTTGCTTTCACTGGTCAGTGCATTGAGCCTAGGAATAGGGAAGTCATATTGTGGGTGTACAGTTAGGTCACTCTTGGAATACTGCTATAGAAAAGATGTTGGGAAACTTGAAAGGATTCAGAAAAGATTGCCAAGGAATTTGCCAAGGTTGGAGGGTTTGACCCAAAGGGAAAAGCTGAATAGGCTGGGGTTCTTTTCCCTAACACATTGGAGGCTGAAAAGTGACCTGACAGAAGTTTATAAAATCATGAGGAACATCGTTACGGTGAATAGCCAAAGTTTTTTCCCTGTGGAACAGAGTCCAAAACTAGAGGGGCATAGGTTTAAGGTGAGAGGAGAAAGATTTAAAAGGGACTTAAGGGGCAACTTTTTCACACAGAGGGTGGTGTGTGTATTGAATGAGCTGCCAGAGGAAGTGGTGGAGGCTGGTACAATGATAACTTTGAAAAGGCAGCTGGGTGGGTGTATGAATAGGAAGGGTTTAGAGGTATATGGGCTAAATGCTGGCAAATGGGAATATATTAATTTAGGATATCCGGCCGGCTTGGATGAGTTAGACCAAAACGTCTGTTTCCATGTTGTACAGCTCTATACCTCTATGACCAGGGAAAGTCGAGATAAAAGCCGACACTTACCCTGTATGGCTTGCACTCGACTGCTGATCTATAGCAATATACTGACTCTTATCTGCCTTTTGAAGAGACCTAGCAAACCATTAAGTGCAAAGTGAGTTAGAGATGGGCTACAAATATTGGAATTGGCAGTGACACTCAGGTGGCATGAAATAAATATTAAAGAAGAAACCATGACCAAATTCCTTTGCTCTATTTACTTGTAAAAGTCTAAATTATGAGAGTCTGTAATGTTGTTTTTGTTGCCCGCAAAAGACATGAAGTGTTCCAGAAGGTCATTCAGTCTTCATAAAATTCAGTCTCACCAAATGAGTATCATGATTTTAGCCGTTCTCGCACCTTTTCTATAGACCCACGTACTATTTTCATTTAACTAATCATTGAATGCCTTCATGAACATTCCAATTAACCTGCCTGCATTACACATCCAAACAATGCAGTTCCAGGAATAAATCACTCTCTGTGTGAGCAAGATTTTCCTTTCTTTCATATACATTTATCTATTTTGTAAGAACCAGATTTGTGTTTTTTTTATTTTTGCGCCTTTTAAAACTGTGGGCTGCAATGAGAAAGCATTTTTTTGTGTCAAACAGTGATTTACTAGGATGACAGCAGATTTTCACAGGAAGGAGTTTTATGCTAATTATGAAATCTTTTTTGTTCTTGCTATGGGTTTCTGAAATGTGCAGATGATCTTGAGCAAATGAGTTGCTGCAATTGAAGCTGATTTGTTTTTAGTTGGCTGAGCAGGTCAGAACTGGAAACACGGTACTAAGACAAAGACACAGACACGCAGAGAAAGAAAAAGAAAGATGTGTTGTTGTTTGCCCGGGCAAGAGCTGTCTATTATATGCAATAAAAATAACTTTATTTAAACTTGAAGAAAACCAATTACTTTTCCTGTAGCAGTTACGACTTTTGAATTGATAAGTTAGCGACATTCCATAAGTGAATTAATTGTTCCTTAAAAATAGGAGGAAACTTCCATAGAGCACCAAAGGCTTGCTACCTGATGTGAGATCATCTCAACATTAGAATCGGGAAGCAAAAACTAGTGAACAAACATTGCAGTTTTTCTACTTCTGCCAATAATCTATATTATCTATTTTCCCCATTTGTTTGCGAATGTATGTGTGTGAGTAATCGTTTATAAAGGAATTAGGGTTGTAGTTAGTAGTGTTATTTGCCAATGGGTTTTTATTTATGTACTTTACACTAAAGTCAGAGAAGGGGGTTATTTTGCTCAGTTGGCTGGACAGCTGGTTTACAATGCAGATTGATGCCAACATTTTGGGCTCAATTTCCTTTCCGGCAGAGGTTACTACGAAGGATTCTCCTTCTCAATCTCTCCCCTCACCTTAGACATAGTAACCCTTGGGTTAAACCACCACCAGTGTCTGTCCATAATTAGAGAGCAGACCTATGGTCCTCTGGGACTCTGGTGACTTGATAGACTGATTATTTACAACAAATATCAATTCCTGTTTAGTATAGAAATCCTAGTCTGTGCTTTCTATCAACCTTGGTCTGAAAGTCATATAAACTAGGTTATTGTGAATACCTTAAATTAAAACTTTAACATTTGATATGACTCCAGGAATAGAGGGGATTAATTTATGAGAAACTATTGTAGTAGGTTGTGACAATTTTGTAAATTACTTTAAATTTCTCCCCTTTTGAACTTGATTTTTTTCTGAGCAGGAACTGTTTTCCTCTCTCTATTCTGTCTAGATTTTCCTTGATCTTGAACACTTGCATCAAATCTCCTCGAGGACATCTCCTTTCCAAGGAAAATAATATCAAAACTTGTCTTCTTAATTGATGTTTCTCATTCTTGGAATGATTCTAGTAAGCCTCTTTTGCAATGTCCCTAGTCTGTTTACTTCCTTTCTGACTTTTTCTTTCCCTACTCTGACTCCATATGCAGTATCACTATTCTCTACTCTGATGCTATTTGTCTCTCTCAGTATTTTGATATATGACTCTCTAATATTCTTCCCTGGTTCCTACACCCATACAGAATTGGTTTAAACTCTCCCTAACAGTAAAGAGAATGCTCTGCAAGGAAATCCATTCTGCCTCTGTTCAGTTAAATCCACCTGGTTTCTACAACTGCTGTCTCTACAGAAGCAGTTGTAGTTTCCCAGGAATTTTGAAGCTTTCCCTCCATCACGATCTTTCCAGCAGTGCACATATTGGCTTATACCACTACCTTTGTAATCACTTGCTCATGATACTGGGATTAATCCAGTGCTGACACCATTTGAGGTCCTGCTTGCTAGCTCTCTACTTAGCTCATTAAATTCTAATCTTAGGACCTTATCCTTCTCTCCTACCTATACTGTTGGCACCAATGTGGCCCATGAACTCTGGCTACTTACACTTACTCAGAAGAATATTCTCCACCTAGAAAGTAATATACCATCCTAGGCTTACAACCTTTTGTGCAGAAACACTTATGTATTCTTGAATGAATGCACTACCCCTGCGTCTCTTCAACTCTGCTTCCTTCTCTCCCTTATAGCTGGCTTAACTTGTGATGCCACAGCCTTAGCATAATCACATTCTTTTGAGGGAACATCACCTTCACCAGTATCTGAAACTGGCTTTTGAGCAGACCTCCAGGGACACCTGCATTAGCTACCTGGTTCTCCTGAACTGTCTGATAGTTACCCATTCACTATCTACTCGCATACGTCTATCCAGAGCCATGATGCCCCCTTCCCCTGAACATGCTATCCACATAACTCTCAGCTTTGTGGATGTAGCATATTGACTTCAGATACCACTTGAGTTTTGAAACTTGGAATTTATGTTTCTGCTGCCTGTGACATTTACTGCAAACAAAAATTTTTTCTCTAGGTTAAGTGAAGTGTTCATGGTCCCTCAAATGGCACAGGATGGGCATTCCTCTTGGCTGAGCTGCCCTGCGTTACTTAAATTTACTTTTATGTGATTTACTTTAAACTGAATACAAGAGGTTTACAAATTTACAATTCTCCTATGATGACACTCTTACACACCTTTACTTTTAAACTCAGCCCTCTTCTGCCACTTTTCAACTCCTTATCTTGTTCTTGAATAGCTGCAATTCATCTGCTGCAGGTAGATGCACAAAGCCATCGGGAGGGAGTTCCTGAATTTTGACCCAGTGACACTGAAGAAATAGTGATGTATTTTCAAGTTAAAATGGTGAGTGTCTTAAAGGGAAATTTGAGGAAGTGATGTTCCCACGCACCTGGTGCTTTTGTCCTTCTAGATATTAGAGTTTGCAGGTTTGAAAGGTGCTGTCCAAGAAGCCTTGGTGAAATTCTGTAGTATATTTTCTGGATAGTGAACACTGCTGCTACTGTACATCAGTGGAGGAGAGAGTGTATGTTGTCATGGTTACATGGGGTAACAATCGTGCAGGCTGCTTTGTCCTGAATGGCATTGAACTTCTTGTGTGTTTTTGGGGCTGTACTCATCCAGACAAGTGGGGGAAATTCCATTACATTTATGATTTGTGCCTTATGGGCAGGTTTTGAGGAGTAACGAGTGAATGACTCAGAAGACATAGACTCTGACCTGCTGTTGCAGCCACAGTACTTACATAGTTAGTCCAGTTTAGTTCTTAGTCAAGGTAACCCACAGGATGCTGACAGTGGAGGATTTAGCAATCGTGATGCCACTGAATATTAAGGAGCTATGGTTGAGTTAGTTCTTGTTGGAAATAGTTTTGCAACTGATGTTACAATACTAACCCAAGACTGGATGTTGTCCAGTTCTTGCTACATGTAGGCATTAGCCAGTATCTGAAGAATCACAGACTGTGTTTTTTTTATATCAGGTGAAAGTGGTTGGACGAGAGGAACTCATGCAGTAATGTCAGGGCTGAGAGGATTAATCTCCTTCGACCACATCAAATATTCCTTTGTGCTAGGTATGCCTGATATCAAGGAAAGATCTCCCAAAGTCCCCTTCCATCATTTCTACAAGGCTGGCTTTCAATTTCAAGTATACTTCTTGGATAGAGTTCAATTTCATCATCTGCCTTAATTGCATTTGATCTCTTGTCCTCAAAGATTTAGCCTGCACCTCTGGACTATGAGTCTAGTGCAATGCCACTGTGCTACCACCTTTCAAATGCTTCAGTCTTGTCTTTTGCACAGATGTGCTCGGCTTTCACCCCAGTGGAGATGGGCGCATTGTGAACACAGGAGAGGAGCATTGGCAAAGTACAAGAGCAGCAGGAGGAAAGACCAATGCCAGCTAGTCTCACTTCTGCCCACATAACACCTACTTGCATGCTCTAGGCATCCGTGTCTTGCTTTGCTATGCTGTGCCATATCTGTTACTAAGCAAAGCCAAAAGCTATCAGTACTGTTGCATTGACAAGCTATTTAGTGAGGACAGGCAGATAGGCAGGCTGCTTGCCATGCTTGTGATAGGCGTCTGCACAAGTTGTGGTCACCCTGATGTATGGCACACCTTGACATCAATTTGACATCTACCACATTGGCCAGCTGCCATCACTGCACACATATTGAATCTTTATTTAACTAATTGACGCTGTCATCATAGAGGGACTAAATTTCAGCCCAGTCAAAGTGGGAAGTCCACTATCTGTCAGATGTCATAGGCAAGGTCTGCACACACTTCAGAGGATTGGCCATAGTCAAACATCTGTGCATGGTCAGTGGATATGTTTAACTGCAGCCTGGAGAATGACCAGTAGTCCATCCTGTCGGGCCATCTGTTGCAGTCAGGATCTGATCAGTCATGTCAAGGGGTTCGCTTGTCAAAGTTGATCAGAGGGCTGGGGAAAATTCAGTCCCGGGGCAAATGCAGTCCTGGGGATTCACCCGTTCATCATTCAAGAGGATGCAAGAGTTGCCTGTAGAGGTGATAGTGGGGGCTTGGGGATGTTCATTGTGTGAAGGAGTCAAGGCTGAGAGAAGAGGCATGTAGAGATAGGACAAGGATGGTGATGGGGTAAGGACAAGATTTATCGGTATGACAGGTCGGCACAACATCGAGGGCCGAAGGGCCTGTACTGTGCTGTAATGTTCTATGTTCTATGTTCTATTTTCTATGTTCTATGTAAAGGATTATGCAGGGGGCATGGTATTGGCAATGGCCACCTGCAGGGAAAAGGGGTCTGTTTCTCAGGCTCAGGGAAGATAGTTGGAGAAATGCAGTGTGGTGGATCTTCACATAATGGGAGTAGAATTCAGAGTAAATGGGACCTGGAGGGTCTCGGACAGCACCTCATGATCATGCAAAATCTGACTGTATCCGCCACAAGTTGCATTCCCTTCTATTAATTGTCATTCTCGAGATGTGAAATCCAACTGGAAAGTGGCCATGACAAAGGCCAGAGTGGGCAGAGTCATGCTCAGTTTGATGGATGAATGCATGGGGTCAATATCTGCTGCATCATAGGATATTGAAGGGGCAAATGCATGAATTAGGCAATTGTAATCTCCAGCTATACTTAATTTTTATTGTTTTATTATCCATTTGCAGTACATGTAGAGTAAATGTATTTAAGATTCAAATGTTGGTCAAAGGCTAATTGTGCTATGTCATTTATGCTTGCACTTTGAATATAGACATCTCAATATGCAGATCTTATCAGAAAACGAGGCCAATGCTGGCCAAATGTGAACCTTTATTAGTGCAACTTCCAAGTGTGCTGTGGGAGCCACACATCTTCATTTCATCATCTGTTATGTAAGTGTGATGATGGGCTGTACCAAAAGAAATGAAATGTTGAATGATTGATATAGCTCTGGGATAGGAAGGCATTCCGATTGCAGCAGGAACTACCTTTCGATGTAATGTGCTCGTTAACATGGATTAAGTTGGATTAAGTTGTGTTCAGTGTAGACTGGAGCATCTGCAGTAATTTGCTGCTAAAAAAAGTATGCTTTGATCGAAAATTTGTAAATTGAATGTTGCAGTGAATATACATCGATGGTAATATGCGGAGGTAATAATTTATGAAAGGTGTAAATAATAAAACTCAGAAGAATGAAGCTTGAAGCTCAGTTTACATATGAGGAAGTTCCATGGCTGTAATTAATACATTTTTCCAGTTTGGAGATGCTACTTAGTGTAAGAGACCCTGTGGCATTGCCATAAAGCTTGCTGTTCTGTTTAATGAGTTTTAGGCATTAATATCTCCATCTTGTCATCACAAATAATTGCCACCACTTTTTAGCAGTGATATCTATTTATGTAAAAATTAAAAATGAGATTTGCTGAACTTCTTGTGATTAACTGAGTTTCTAGTTAATTTTATTGCTGTGAGGCATTGAAGGGAGAAATTGTTTCATGGGGAATGTTAGAAATTGCAATGAACATATTATGTTAATTTATGTATCATTGAATGGCAGTTCTAGTAAAACTAAATAAAACAAAACTTTAAGATTGAAAGGCCATTTAACAGTGTTGTGATTTTTTTGCATCCTTCAAAAGCATGAAAGTTGTGAAATATTTTCTGCAGTGTTCTGGGAGAGCAAAACACAAATAGAAATTCATTAAGTTTATTTTCAACAAAGGGAGACATTATTCAAAATTAGAATCATGAAATGGTCAAGCAAAGGAGGCTTTTAGCCCATCCTGCATGAGTGGAATTTAGCAAGAATCATCCTGCTCTTACCTTAACATCTTACAAACATTTTCTTTCAAGATTTTGTTCAAATGTTATTCTTAAATATGTTCCCTTCAAATCCTGAATTTGAAGGCTACAGGCTTTATTTAGGTTAGCGAATCCAACTGGGATTCCGACAGGGCTTAGTGATTTTGAACTCGCGGGATGGGCTGAACAAATGTGAGATTTCTTCTTCTTGGGCACAATTTTGTATCCTTTCCGGGAAATGTATGCATGGTGGACATTGCTAGCAGTTTTGAATACAATCAAACGCCCAAATTATCCTCAATCATCCTGTTCAAATTAGATAAGCTCAATATTATAAACCACAGGTAAGAAAAAAACTCAGCCAACAAACTCTTCATTTGTGGCAAAATTGGGTGGTTTATTCATCGACAGTGTTTCCATTTCTCCAACCAGTTAAATCACTGTTAAAAAAGCATGATTTCTTGAGTGACATATGAGAAGATCATTTGCTTGGGTATCAAATAGCTCAATTACGATCTCTGGTAAAGGAAAATATTGTTTTTCTCTGACTAATTCGTCAAAACACTTGGGCTGCTCTGCTCTTTTTTGTTTGAAACATTACAAATAAAATTCATTTTATTGCCACTGTATCTATTGGACCCTTCAGTGTTTGTAATCCAACAATATCCCAGTGCGACTATCTAAAGGACTGTGAATCTCTATCATTCACAGCCTCCTTTAAGCTTGCATTGATTTCAGTCTTAAGAAGATTCTATCCCTTTTTCTCTCCACTAGCCATAGTCTATTTAGTGTCCAACCAAGGTTTCTAAACATAAAGAAGCCAATTTTAGTTTTTTTAAAAATTATTGATTATTTTGAAATGTATTAATTCGTAATGAGTAATGTCATATTCAAGTGGAAACATATTTTTGTGAAGGTTTCATGCACCTGGGCACCAGTCATTTGGCATTAATTTATTCTGGACACTATCAAAGGCTGATACTGTTTGGCATTTTGCATTGTCAAACAAATAACAACTGTTTGATCTTCAACCAAAATGACACTTTTGGTTCTTTAGATGGTTCAAGCATCATTTTATGTAATTTATTGCTCTTTGCTCATCATCTGGTATCTGTTCTGATAACTGTAGGAGCCTCCCAACGCTAACATCTCTCGGTTTTGATGCCATGCCAATAACTTCTTTCATCTGAAGCCTATCTACTTGCAGATACATCACAGCTTCCCTTCCAGCTGCAGTGAATCATAACATTTTAATCTCTTTCATTCTCATTAATGTTTTAAAAAAAGCTACTTCTTTCTCTTTGCAACCAGTATATAACACTAGTATCCTGGTTGTAGATCTGCCAGAGACTTCGCACGTTCATTAAAGGATATCACATCAGTCCAGGGAAAGAGAGTGGAGACATTTGTGATGTAATTTTGTCTCAGACCATGGGATCTTCATTCTTCACCAGAGGGAGGACAAAGAGAAGAAGGATGTAATTTGGGACCTGCAGCTTGTCTCGATGTAAATGAAAGGCCTGCAGATCCTATTTCTTTTATTCACTAGAAAAGAGACAATAGGCCAGACAACAGCTCCTCGTGTTGCCTGACAAAGTTGCATCTTTCATTCAGAAGTCATTAGAGCTCATGTTTGGGTATCATATGCCAGCCTTTTTATTCTGAATATATCCAGCTAGGATGCACACAAGGTTCCATGGGTGGAGCTGGTACAGGCTGGTATGTATGATGCTAAAGGCTCTGTGTTCACCTGAGCTTTGAGGAGATGACAAGTACCCTCCACTAGATCTTCAGGAGCAAGTCATTCAATGGTGTTACAATCACTGAACCAGCCAAATCCTTGGGGTTTACCATTTACCAGAAACTGAACTTTTCAAGCCTTGTAAATAATTTGCCACAAGTCCAAGTCAGAGGCTGGGAGTTCTGCATTGAGTAATTCACTTCCTGACTCTCTAAAGCCTGTCCACCATCTAAAAGGAACATGTCAAGAGTGTGATGGAATACTGCCTATTTGCCTACTTGAATGCAGCTCCAATAACACTCAAGAAATTTGACACCATTCTGGACAAAATGGCCTGATGATTGGCATGATACTAACATACAGTCAGTTCTTCCAGTACTAATGCTCTGTAGCAGTAGGTGTGTATCACCTACAAGAAGGACTGCAGAAATTCACCAAGGGTCTATAGACAACACCTAACAAACCCATGACAGCTACCAACTAGAAAGACACATACTGTAGATACATGGGAATACCATCACCACCTGTGAGTTTGCCTCCAAGCCACTCACTATCTTGATTTGGAAATATATCACTATTCCTTCACTGGGTCAAAATCCTGAAACTTCGTCCCTTATGGCATTGTAGGTCTACCTGCAATCAATGGACTGCAGCAGATCAAGAATGCAGTTCAACACCACTTCTCAAAGGCAGCTAGATGTGGGCAGTGAATGTTGGTCCAGTCAGTGGCAGTCACATCCCATGAGTGATTTTTTAAAAAAGTACCCTGGGACTGGAAGGGTTGGCAGTGGCATTCCCCAGGGCATTCTGGGACAGCCTGAGGAAAGACAACACTCTGACAGTGATAGTAGGAACTGCAGATGCTGGAGAAGCTGAGATAACAAGGTGGGAGCTGGGTGACCACAGCAGGCCAAGAAGCATCAGAGGAGCAGAAATGCTGAAGTTTTGGGCCTAGATTCTTCTTTATGGCTTTGTGTGAGTCAGACATGAAAGTAGTCCTTTTGGCTTGTGCTGATGATGTGCATCTCAGATCACAGACCCAGGTGACCTTTGGAGAATACATGAGTACCAAGGAGTGTATTCCATCACTTCCTTTGTGATCAACTAACATAAATATTTGGGGCTGCTGGTTGGCAGATGGATCTAATGGTAGAGGAACAACAATGTGAAGTACTTCTCACCCCTACTATCGAGGATTCCACCTTTAATACTACTGATAAACCCTGGCTGACAAATTGGCAAGAGCTGGAAACCAAGGTGTCTTCTTGTTTAGGAGACTGGACAGGAATGTAGTGAGTGTTGCTTTACGGGGCTCAGGTCTTGGTCAGAAACCAGCTGGGTGTATCATGTTGTGACGCTGGTCACTTTGGACTTTCCCCAGGAGGTCATCATGAACATGCAGAACAAACTCATCAAGTTTTCTGAGATAAACAGAAACATTGAATCATTATTAAGATAACAAGGTAAGGAGCTGGATGAGCACAGCAGACCAAGCAGCATCTTAAGAGCAGGAAGGCTCCTTGCTGCTCCTAAGATGCTGCTTGGCCTGCTGCATTCATCCAGCTCCAGACCTTGTTATCTCAGATTCTCCAGCATCTGCAGTTCTTATTATCTCTGATTGAATCATTACTGAGTCTCTTATTTCAAAGGGAGGCTGAACACTTTTGGTGCATTTCTGCACTCAGATCCTTACCAGATCCCTTATCTTGAGTCTCCTCAGGGCAGTGTACCCAATTATATATTTTTCAACCCATTGCATAGCCTGAATTATGAAATGCAGTTTCTGTTTATGGATTCGACAAGTGTCGAGACCTTCTTCCGGGAATTACTTGTGTTTTTCCTGGACCTGATCAAGGATTAGGATACCTTGTACCAAAACGTATCTGATCAGGATGAAAGCTCTCAATAAGAATGTGGTATTCCATCAGCAATTTTTAGGTGGCTAGCAGAGGTGAGAGCTCATGATGATGTGGGTGACCAGAAACGAGGATATGCTGTTTGGCAGAGGATTGGGATAGCTGGTGTTCATTTGGTAGGATGTCAGTTCACATCAATGAGCAGTCAAAACGATCCAGCCTTATAACAGCGTTCAGCTCTGAGAAAGCACAGGCAACTGAAGTGGTTCAAATGTGTCATTAACTTTAGGATGAGCTAACCCTCATCTGAACGAAACTCGACACTGGCCCCAGAAACAGAAATTTCTTCAGCTATTCTACACTGCATTGTTTAATCTGTCTCAAGGATGTCTTTGTACCATTTAAAATCGTAGGAGGGTTTTCCTATATTGGCTGCTAGTGCAGTCTGTCCACTTCCTGATCTTTATCCAACACCCATGGAATTCACAATTACATTCCAGTGGCAAGGGCCTCAAATGGGGGGTCTCTCAATAGAGAGGGTCCTCACTATTTCTAGTGGAGATCTGGGCTGCAGATTGTTGCCTGTAGCAATTCTGTGCAATAAATATTTGAGTAGGTTCACTGGCTGTGAGGTTAAATGCAGTTTCTGTGACATGGGGAAACAGTTTTTCACTTTAACTTGGATGTTTTAATTTTCAGCCCTCACTTAGCTGTTTAAAAGAGGCTGCTTTTAAGCATTTAATTGCAGTTCAGGTCCGCACATACAGCCTATGTGGACAGTAGTGGCCGCAAGTCCTTATGAGCCTGCTCCTGGGCCTGGATAAGGCGGTATTAACAGGAACAGCAGCGGGCCACGAAGGGTTTTGGAGCTCCCAACTCACCATCTCTCGTCCAAAGTTACACCCACATTCAGGGATGCATGGAGGGAGAGTATGTGGAGTTCACTGGCATAATAGAGGCCTTCAGGTATTGAAGGGCACCATAGAGGCTGGGGTGCAACATATTGGTAAGTTTCCGCTGCAAGATGCCAGTAACCTTTTCATTTTCTCTTATTGCATCCCAATGACCCTCGACAATGCTGCACACTGCTGGGAGGTCACCTCAATGAACTCTGTGAGGGGCCAGTCCAGTGCGGGAAAAAATGTTCTTGTCTGAAACAGCCCCCACACGGGGTCAGAAATGGCTGCCTGCTCCTATTGGCTTATTTCAAATTCCCATTCATAAAATTATTCATAGGCTGGGTAGTGTGGTGGAGCCATCTGATGGAATTTCTGCTCATTTCCTTGTCACTCCCTCTTCTGAAGCCTACCTCTATGAGATTAGGAAATTTCTAGTCCTTTATGTTCTGCACACAGTACAGCGCATTCTATAATCTACCTGATCAGCTCACCCCATATACCTATGTAATTTGCTTTAATTACGTTCAGTGCTCTAACTACAGAATTTTTACAGGATAGATTATCCTCAAACTCAGTGCGCAGTAGATAATGGTAGGGTCATTCTGTACCAGATCTCTTATCATGAACTTACCCTGCTGTATGCTTGCTTCCTTGAAAATTAGATTTCTCCCATTGTCTCTGACAGTTTACAATTCTTTCTCTTTTTGTTATTTTAGTATATACTGTTTGGCACCTCAGTGTGGTCTTCTAGATTGATCTAAGTTTCTGCTATCTTCTTTTCTGGTTTGGTGGTTGTCTTTAGAATGCATTCTAACCTTATGTTTTTATAGCAAACAAAAAAACAAAGTCACTTAAGGAATTATTTATAACATGACCAAATTTTATCAAATATATAGGTTTTAAGGTGCTTCTTAAGGGAGGTAGGAGTTGGGTGGAGAGATGCAAAGGCATATGGAGGGAATTCCAAAATTTAGAGCCTTGAGAAAGGATTGCATGGCCACCAAAGTTGGGAACAAACTGGAGTCTGGAGAAGAGTGTAGAAAATTAGAAAAGCAGAGATATCTCTGAGGAGTGTGGGTTTGGAGGTTATTCCACAATTAGGGAGGGTGAGGCCATGAAAATGTGAAATTCCTTCTTGTGAATAGGATATGAACTGACATCAAAGAGCATAAAGAGTAATTCTCCAATTTACTGCACCCGTACAGGCATTGAATTCACCTCTTTGTTCAGAATATGATGTTGCACCCCTGAACAGGAATAAAACTTGGGACTATGGTAGCACAATTTCTGTTTTCAGTAACTGAATCACAACACTACATATGCTGAATATAATCGTGACCAAGAGTTAATTCACACACTTGTCTTCTCATGGAAACTTTGATTTGGAGCAAGATCACATGCAGTAAGCTGTAGCTGTCTTGACGGACTACTGCCTGTGGCAACAGTTTGTGTGGAATCATAAATAATGTAGGAATGGCACCCATGCACAAATGCTAAATAAAGAGAACAGGAGCCAGTTGGACATGAGCCTTTCCCTTCTTATTTCTCACTATGAGCATTTTTGACAGGGTAGATGAGAATGAGAGTCATTATCAAAGGTCACAGATTTAACATTTTTGGCAAAAGAGCATGGCTGGTAGTGTTAAGGTGGTGTTTGTGGTTAAGTGGAAGAGGAGAAATTTGTTGTGATAAGATGCTGAGGTGAAAGCAGATTCACAAGTAGTTTTACAAAGGGAATTTGACATATAATTGTAAAGGAAATATTTATATAGTTATGAGAAAAGAGCAGGGGAGTGTGATTAATGGATATTCCTTTCAAAGAGCCAGCATTGAAATGGTAGGCCAAATAAGTTCATTCTGAGCTGTATGATTATATAAATCTTCTAAACCTAAAGGTATATGCAGATACTTTATTGTTTCTTTATTTGCTGCTCAAAATGTCAATCAAACTTTACTTCTACATTTAAAGACAGCCTCTTCTCCATGATATTCCTTTCTCTTCTGGTTTGCTCAACCCACTGAAACTATCAACCAGTCTGTGTCTGTTTGTAACTGGATAGGCTGAATAAAAAGAAACAGCCAAGTGAAGAATATTTATGTGTTCTCCTTACCTTGAGTCTCACCGTAGTTTTATTGACAAAGTTACCTTGCTTAATCAAAACAAAACAGATGGTGAAAATAAAAATGTGACCATTCTCTAGTAACAGGTGTTTGGTTTTCTTTTAAAAGCAATGTTATTATATTGTAAAATTTTGTTCGAGGACAGAGAATCAATAAGGTCA
Source organism: Stegostoma tigrinum (assembly GCF_030684315.1). Taxonomy (NCBI): domain Eukaryota; kingdom Metazoa; phylum Chordata; class Chondrichthyes; order Orectolobiformes; family Stegostomatidae; genus Stegostoma; species Stegostoma tigrinum. Next base: position 105,014,557 of record NC_081358.1, on the reverse strand, counting down.
AGTTGAGGAGAATACATTGACTTTCACATAACTTTCATGACCATTTCTTAATTCAAGATTATATTTCTTTAAAATAATAGAATGGCAAAATCATTGCAGCACTTGCTGGTACACTCGGTACTTATAATTTCAGTTAGAGAGTCTGAACTAGTTAGACCATAATTTTACAACGGAATATTGCGTTCTATTATGTCAAATATTAGTGACACTTGATGAGTAAAGAGAGACTTAGGGAAGAAAAAGTCAAATAAAAAGTAGTAAGAAACACCCTTTAGAAGTTACCATTGAGCAGTAACAGGCACAGTAAAGTGCCACAAACAGAGTATTGGAGAATAGACTGGTTTCGATCTCGATGGTAGATTGACGAATTCCGTCTTTGTGCAGTGCTTTGCTCAAACATTCCTGCATGAGAGCTCTGCACAAAGCCAAATCTTTGGCTCATAGACTGCCAGTGCTTCTTCCCGAGCTGTTTTTATGGCTTCTTTTTTATCAGTGGTGGTGAGGAGGCAGGTCCCAAGTCTACCTCAACTGGAATGGCAATTGAACCCATGCTAGCCATCAAGGTAGCTGACTTTACCAGGCCCTACTCAAAACTGCTGTAACTGCTATTTTTTGGCTCACACACGCCTCAGCAATAGTTTGGCTGCTGCTGCTTTTTGCTTTTTCTCTGAAGGCATAAGCTCTCATGGAGTGTTAACTCATCTGTCTTAAAGCATCCTCACGTATCCACTGTTGCCTGTCTGGTATCAATCTCTGGTGTTCCTCATCCAACTAGTTTGGCCACACTTTCTGCTCTTCTCTCTCCTTCAGTGCAGACTCTGTAGTATTTCAGGTCTGATTGAATGACCAAAATAATGATATTTTCTTTTATGAATTTTACTATATTTCTTTCAACTTCATCATTCCACCAATCATTTTCTCTTATCATTGGTCCTAAAATGAAAAACCACCAATCTTGAATCTTTATTTTGTTGTAAACTGTTCCTTCTAACTGCCGAACATTTTTGTTTTGCCTTGGTGTTCACACCTTGTGGAGTTTGCCCATTCTCCCGGTGTCTGCGTGGGTTTCCTCTGGGTACTCCAGTTTCCTCCCATGGTCCAAAGATGTGCAAGGTTAGGTGGATCAGTTGTCGGAAATGCAGAGTTAAGGGGACGGGGCTGAGCCTGAGTGGGATCCTCTTCAGAAGGCCAGTGCAGATTTGATGGTCTGAATTGCTTTTCTGCACTTTGGGATCCTACAATTCAATGTATTGTTGGATTTTCCTTGCCACTAATTTTTACCCTAAAAGTGTATCTACTCCTTTGGCTATTTGTTCTACATAAAGACTGAAATATTTTAGTGACAGTACACACCATCTTGTTGTTGTCCTCACTTCACTGAAAGCACATCTGCTTGCCCATTTTCTAGCTTAGTGCTTATGAATTGTCCCAATACAGGCCGCGAATAAATCTGACATCTTTACTGTCAATGTCACATTTCGGCAACATGTTGATAAGATCAGTCGCTATGAAGCATATGTAAGTTTCTTTGTTTACTTCTAGAAATTTATCGCAGTTTGTTTTTAGGTTAAAATTATTCCCTTGTTCCTTCTCCAGGTCAAATTCTAATTCCAGACTGTATTTCACAGTTTCTGTTCCAAATGTGATTTGAATTCTTTCTATTATGATTTTCAAGTTCACTTGAAGGAAATGACTCAGTTCTGAAATGAATGCACTGCATTGCTTTAGGTTTCCTTGGTAACATAATGAACAATAAATGCCTCAGTTAGTTGGAATTTATCCTTTGGTATGTATTCAATACATCTCTAAGCCTGTTTATCCAAAGGCTTTTAAATATTCTGTTGTTACTTCTTGCAGCTTTTCCTGTAATGATCACCTGATTTTCCATTGGTGTCAGTATTGTGCCATAGAACTTTGTGCTCTTCTGGTATTCTCATGTGATCTGCTGATTTCTCCTGCAAGACAAGTTCAAATTGATTAACAGATGCCCAACTGAGGAGTTTCAAGAAGTTTGAGGCAACTCAGCATGTTTTCTTTTTGTAACGTTGGGTGTGGGAGCAGCTGCAAGAGGGAAGAATAGGGTGAAGCAGCTGTTAAAGCAGAAACAGGTTTTATGTAATGAGAAAGTCCAGCAAGGCTTCCCTGCTAACTTCACCACATTGGTAGTAAGTAGGACAGGGAAGGACAAACAGTGCTCAATCCAAAGCTGGGTACTGTTGACTTTTGGACTGGATACAAGAGATTTGATAGTGAGTAACATACCTGCTAAGGTCTTTGAATCTTTTCCTGCATTGCAGTTAGATCTTTGGGAAAACAATAGATGCGACTGACTTTTTTTTGCCAACTCTCTCTTTGCTTGCTATCTAGTCAGTTGTGGCACTCATTGGTCGTTAAGCAGAGGAGCAACTGCTTCTCATTTGGTCAATCAGATCCTATAGAAATCCTGAGATATTAGTATTTCCCAGTGTTCATCTCTTTAGGTTTGGTTTGCAGTTTAAGTGCCAGCGCCTTTCTGTTCCTGAGGAATATAACATATAAAAACATAAGAAATGGGAATAGCATTCAGCCATTCAGCTCATCGGTTTAGTCCATTGTTTCATAGCTCATTTTCTAGCTCAACTACACCTTCTCACAGTATCCAAACATTCTTGTTTCCTTAGAATCCCAATTCTATTCCATTCAAACTTGAATGTTTGAAAATGTATTTATAGTTATCTCCAGTTTTTATATATTTAAAAAATGTGTGGTACCAGTGGGTTATGTTTTCTGCCTATTGGCCAGAAGTACTGGGTTTTGGTCCCATTCTGATGATTCACGCACAGGAGCAGGGATATCTTGCAGCAGTTGTACAGGGTATTGATCAGACTACACTTGGGGTGTTTTATATACATAGATAACACAGTGTCGAGCTGGAGGAACACCACAGGCCAGGCAGCATCGGAGGAGCAGGAAAGTTGACGTTTCAGGTCAGCACCCAGAGTATTGTATTGGTTTTGGCCATCTTCATTTGAGGAAGGATATTCTGTCTTTGGAGGGAGTTCAATGAAGGTTTACTCGACTGTTTCCTAGAATGGTAGATATGACATATAAAGAGAGATTGGATTGGTTCAGACTTCATTCACTGGAGTTTCAAAGTTTAAGGGCGGCATCTCATAGAAATTTAAAATTCTAACAGGGCTACACAGGGTAAACACTGGAAGGGTATTTCTGTTAAACAAAGAGTCCAGAACCAGGGTTCACTACACATACAGGATAGGCCATTTAGGACTGAAATGGGGCAAATTTTTCTTCACCCACAGAATTGTGAGCCAAGGAATTCTCTGCCACAGAAAATAGTTAAGGCCAAAATATTAAAGATTTCCAGCAGGAGATAGATATAGTTCTTACGGCTCAGACAGTATGGAAGAAAGCAGGAGCATGGTACTGAGCAGCGTGATCAGCCATGATTATATTGAATATCTGAGCAAGCTCAAAAGGCCGAGTAGACTTCTGTTCCTATCCTCTACATTTCTAAGGCCATTCGAAGATTTGGATGAAATGCTCAAAGCAGACATAAAGATTGAATATCAACCTGCAAATCCTTCCAACACCCCTTAATGACAGACAGTGGCAGTGGGAAAGATTCCTGATCAACAATGTGATCAATTCTGAGATTCCAAACGTCAATCCCATGTCATTTGGAACAGCCATTAATTTCCCATTTCTAGAATGAAAATTTCATTATTTCACTAATCAGAGAAATATGATTACAGATGGCAACAGTGGATTTGCGAGGCTGATGAACAGCTCAGTGTTTTATTTTCAGAGTCCTCTTTATCCCCAAGGCATCAATACAAATTTTGAATTATTGAGCTCTGCTTTGCCTGTGTGTTGAAGTGAATTTAAAGTTTTAGACAAATCTTTTATAATACTCAGTTGAATATCATTACATTGATTACAATATTGTATAATTCTTTTCCTTGGATTTCTAGGTTATTTGCAGAAATCTTACTATGGTTTAAAAGAAAAGTCTGTTCCACAGTATGTCTTCCTATTCTGAAAGCAACTCAATCTTTTGCCATCTGCTCATTACTGTGAAGATTGAGTTGGCTTGTTAATTCCTGAGTGATCCTGCTAACATGACAGATGAGGTCAGTGGAACTTTAGTTCTCACATTTAGTGATAGCTTCCTCGCTGTGTATAACAACACTCGTCCAAATCTTCGAGACATTGCCAAGAATCCTTGTCTCTTTACAGATGGCATTTGTGGTCTCCACTGACAAATGAATACTGGGTATGAGCATTTTGGCTTGCACAAAAGACAAATTTGTCAATTGGTAATGGAGGTCAGCTTCCTTATACCAGGGTGGCTTTATACCGACAAAAAATGAATGAGTTGAATTTTTAAAAATATATTTTCAATATAAATAAAATTTCTTAGAATATGGCAAAGAACCATGAGAACTGCCCAGCTAATTTGGGGCATTCACTCTTTGTCTTATGCAGAGAAATGAACTTCTGGGTCCCCAGGAAAACACCCAGTGTGAAGGGCAGACTTAAGAATTACAATATCTGCAAGCATCACTGGTTCTCACTTCATTCCTGGCTTTGGCCATTGTTGCCAAAGCAAGTCAGTGTCCAGCAAAGTTACCAAGTTATTAAGAGACTCATTAATTAAAAATTAAGTGGGCTAACTTTTTTTTTAAGTTTTGTGATGTGATAAGCAGCCACATTAATTTCCTGGAGGTGGTCAAGGACCCAGCAATCTAGACAGTTCTGAAGGTTGTCCCTCCCTGCTGAAGGCTGTCCTTATTCCTCTGAGTGTAAGTTTAAAATCTAGAATAGTTCTCGTTTCCTGCCCACAAGAGAAATGTGCCCCCACTATGACCTCGAACCATCCTATTCCCGTATCCCAAAAACTCCGTATCTAATCTCAACTCATCCAATTTCTGAAGACTTCACCTATGTCTTTAGAGATAATGGGAACTGCAGATGCTGGAGAATTCCAAGATAATAAAATGTGAGGCTGGATGAACACAGCAGGCCAAGCAGCATCTCAGGAGCACAAAAGCTGACGTTTCGGGCCTAGACCCTTCATCAGAGAGGGGGATGGGGAGAGGGAACTGGAATAAATAGGGAGAGAGGGGGAGGCGGACCGAAGATGGAGAGTAAAGAAGATAGGTGGAGAGAGTATAGGTGGGGAGGTAGGGAGGGGATAGGTCAGTCCAGGGAAGACGGACAGGTCAAGGAGGTGGGATGAGGTTAGTAGGTAGCTGGGGGTGCGGCTGGGGGTGGGAGGAAGGGATGGGTGAGAGGAAGAACCGGTTATGGAGGCAGAGACAGGTTGGACTGGTTTTGGGATGCAGTGGGTGGGGGGGAAGAGCTGGGCTGGTTGTGTGGTGCAGTGGGGGGAGGGGACGAACTGGGCTGGTTTAGGGATGCAGTAGGGGAAGGGGAGATTTTGAAACTGGTGAAGTCCACATTGATACCATTAGGCTGCAGGGTTCCCAGGCGGAATATGAGTTGCTGTTCCTGCAACCTTCGGGTGGCATCATTGTGGCAGTGCAGGAGGCCCATGATGGACATGTCATCTAGAGAATGGGAGGGGGAGTGGAAATGGTTTGCGACTGGGAGGTGCAGTTGTTTGTTGCGAACTGAGCGGAGGTGTTCTGCAAAGCGGTCCCCAAGCCTCCGCTTGGTTTCCCCAATGTAGAGGAAGCCGCACCGGGTACAGTGGATGCAGTATACCACATTGGCAGATGTGCAGGTGAACCTCTGCTTAATGTGGAATGTCATCTTGGGGCCTGGGATAGGGGTGAGGGAGGAGGTGTGGGGACAAGTGTAGCATTTCCTGCAGTTGCAGGGGAAGGTGCCGAATGTGGTGGGGTTGGAGGGCAGTGTGGAACGAACAAAGGAGTCACGGAGAGAGTGGTCTCTCCGGAAAGCAGACAGGGGAGGGGATGGAAAAATGTCTTGGGTGGTGGGGTCAGATTGTAAATGGCGGAAGTGTCGGAGGATGATGCGTTGTATCCGGAGGTTGGTAGGGTGGTGTGTGAGAACGAGGGGGATCCTCTTAGGGCGGTTGTGGCGGGGGCGGGGTGTGAGGGATGTGTTGCGGTTAATACGGGAGACGCGGTCAAGAGCGTTCTCGATCACTGTGGGGGGAAAGTTGCGGTCCTTAAAGAACTTGGACATCTGGGATGTGCGGGAGTGGAATGTCTTATCGTGGGAGCAGATGCGGCGGAGGCGGAGGAATTGGGAATAGGGGATGGAATTTTTGCAGGAGGGTGGGTGGGAGGAAGTGTATTCTAGGTAGCTGTGGGAGTCGGTGGGCTTGAAATGGACATCAGTTACAAGCTGGTTGCCTGAGCTGGTTTCCTTCCCAAAATCCACAAACCTGCCTGCCCTGGTCGACCCATCGTCTCAGCCTGCTCCTGCCCCACCGAACTCATCTCCACCTATCTGGACTCCATTTTCTCCCCTTTGGCCCAGGAACTCCCCACCTACGTCCGTGACACCACCCACGCCCTCCACCTCCTCCAGGACTTCCAATTCCCTGGCCCGCAACACCTCATATTCACCATGGACGTCCAGTCCCTGTACACCTGCATTCCGCATGGAGATGGCCTCAAGGCCCTCCGCATCTTCCTGTCCCGCAGGCCCGACCAGTCCCCCTCCACCGACACTCTCATCCGCCTAGCTGAACTCGTCCTCACACTCAACAACTTCTCTTTTGACTCCTCCCACTTCCTACAGACTAAGGGGGTGGCCATGGGCACCCGCATGGGCCCCAGCTATGTCTGCCTCTTTGTAGATTACGTGGAACAGTCCCTCTTCCGCACCTACACAGGCCCCAAACCCCACCTCTTCCTCCGTTACATTGATGACTGTATCGGCGCCGCCTCTTGCTCCCCAGAGGAGCTCGAACAGTTCATCCACTTCACCAACACCTTCCACCCCAACCTTCAGTTCACCTGGGCCATCTCCAGCACATCCCTCACCTTCCTGGACCTCTCAGTCTCCATCTCAGGCAACCAGCTTGTAACTGATGTCCATTTCAAGCCCACCGACTCCCACAGCTACCTAGAATACACCTCCTCCCACCCACCCACCTGCAAAAATTCCATCCCCTATTCCCAATTCCTCCGCCTCCGCCGCATCTGCTCCCACGATCAGACATTCCACTCCCATACATCCCAGCTGTCCAAGTTTTTTAAGGACCGCAACTTTCCCCCCACAGTGATCGAGAACGCCCTTGACCGCATCTCCCGTATTAACCGCAACACATCCCTCACACCCCGCCCCCGCCACAACCGCCCTAAGAGGATCCCCCTCGTTCTCACACACCACCCTACCAACCTCCGGATACAACGCATCATCCTCCGACACTTCCGCCATTTACAATCTGACCCCACCACCCAAGACATTTTTCCATCCCCACCCCGTCTGCTTTCCGGAGAGACCACTCTCTCCGTGACTCCCTTGTTTGCTCCACACTGCCCTCCAACCCCACCACACCCGGCACCTTCCCCTGCAACCGCAGGAAATGCTACACTTGTCCCCACACCTCCTCCCTCACCCCTATCCCAGGCCCCAAGATGACATTCCACATTAAGCAGAGGTTCACCTGCCCATCTGCCAATGTGGTATACTGCATCCACTGTACCCGGTGCGGCTTCCTCAACATTGGGGAAACCAAGCGGAGGCTTGGGGACTGCTTTGCAGAACACCTCCGCTCTGTTCGCAACAAACAACTGCACCTCCCAGTCGCAAACCATTTCCACTCCCCCTCCCATTCTCTAGATGACATGTCCATCATGGGCCTCCTGCACTGCCACAATGACGCCACCCGAAGGTTGCAGGAACAGCAACTCATATTCCGCCTGGGAACCCTGCAGCCATATGGTATCAATGTGGACTTCACCAGTTTCAAAATCTCCCCTTCCCCTACTGCATCCCTAAACCAGCCCAGTTTGTCCCCTCCCCCCACTGCACCACACAACCAGCCCAGCTCTTCCCCCCCACCCACTGCATCCCAAAACCAGTCCAACCTGTCTCTGCCTCCCTAACCGGTTCTTCCTCTCACCCATCCCTTCCTCCCACCCCAAGCCGCACCCCCATCTACCTACTAACCTCATCCCACCTCCTTGACCTGTCCGTCTTCCCTGGACTGACCTATCCCCTCCCTACATCCCCACCTATACTCTCTCCACCTATCTTCTTTACTCTCCATCTTCGGTCCGCCTCCCCCTCTCTCCCTATTTATTCCAGTTCCCTCTCCCCATCCCCCTCTCTGATGAAGGGTCTAGGCCCGAAACGTCAGCTTTTGTGCTCCTGAGATGCTGCTTGGCCCGCTGTGTTCATCCAGCCTCACATTTTATTATCACCTATGTCTTTGTTACTTTAGGACTATACTCTTTCAATGGCATCAGGTCACCACTCTTATCCACCTTCCATAAATTTAAACTCACTCAAAATTTGCTTGTTCATCTCCTAACACAAACCAAATTCCATTTACCAATCACTCATGTTCTCACTGACATACTTTGGCACCCGAGTGCAAAGTCACAGTTTGAAATTCTGATTTTTACGTATAAATCCCTCCGTGACATCTCCTATCCTTATTCTTGTTGCTTCCTGTAGTTCTAAATGTCCCTCATATCTCCATGCTCCTCTGTTTCTGATCGCTTATTAATCTGTGATTTTGAACACTGCGTCATAACATTATAGCATCAACTCCCAAGGTCCCAACATCTCAAATTCCTGCCTTAAATATCTACTTCTATATCTCCCTCTGCGTCTTTAAGGCTGTCCTTAGAACAGATATCCTCCAGTTGTAACATTTCGTTCATTTGGTCCATTGTCAGCTTTTGTTCAATTGTGTTCTCAGAATCTTTTGGATGTGTTCCTAAGTTAACCCTGCCACAGATCTGAAAGTTGTAATTGTTGAGTCAGTGCGTATCAGAGAAAAGGGAAGTCGATGAATGGGATGTGAAGCAAGAGACTGTGCAATATGGTTTTTTATAGCATAGATTATGTCTAGGAGCTCACACTATTATACTTCAATCATTCAGCAATGCAATCCCAGTAGTTCCTATTTTTATTTCAGACTTTCAGTGCTTGTAAATTTTGATTTTTATTTATAGGCTCTGACTGTTTGTCTACTGTTGATGCTGTGTTATGATTTTCATGGACTGGTTCTGTTGGTTCATCTTTCATTGAAACCCAAACCATGGCTACCAGCAAGATGCAGCCATTCTTTATCCCTGGGTCCTTCATCAGTATTGTATTATAAACAAAGATATATTTTTCCAACCTGGGAAGATGCAATTCAAAAAAAGGAGAAATAAATGTGACATGATTCTCAGTATTCTGCTCATTTGCCGATGAAATTTACCTGACTGTAAGGAGAATGGCTAGAAGTGAGCATTTATTAAAAGTAATTTGGGCAATCTGCAATTAAATTGTACAAAATGGAAGAGCCAGGACTTCATTCTACAAAATGAATTAAGGACAAAAAATGGCCACGTGCGGGAAGCATGGCGTAGAAGCAAAATGAGCGAATATGTTGCAGTAATTTTTTTAGTCTTGATCTTTATGATGATTAAAACATTCTTTGTAAATTTTGCAAAATTTTAGCCAAATATTTACTTGACAGCAATATGTTCCATCTATTTTGGTAAGCATATTGTTCAGGTAGAGTAGTATTGAAATCTGCTATATAATCCATCTTGGAAAATTACTCTTTCTCTTTTAGTTTTCAAGTAATTTAGCTGACATTTTAATATCTGCGCATTCATTATTGACGCCTCCCTGAGGGTTTGTTGGGAAAGAGGGAAAATCTTGACCATTGTCAAATTCTGCTGGCACTTTATTTTTATTCATTCATAGTATGTAGGTATCACTGCTAAGACCGGTGTCTAAACCTCTGTCCTCAGGAAGGTGGTGGTAAGCTGCTTTCCTGAAATATTGTGTCTGGCATGAGATCTCACTGCACTGCTGGGGAGTTAACTCCAGTGGGAGTGAAATGAATTGTCAGAAAACAGCCATATGTGACAGTAGCACAGCGAAGCAAATCAAGATGCAACGTTCTGTTTGCGTATCTAAAGGTGAATGCAAGCCTGTCATCATAGATATTACCGACTATGGGGATGTTAACAGCAACTCCTTGTATTAGTTGTTTAATTGTCCACCATTATTCACAATGCATGTGGCAGAGCTGCAAAACCTTGGTCTGATTTGATGTTGGTCCTAGGAGCATTTAGCTCTGTCTAGATTGTGTTGATACTGTTAGCATCTGGAACAGAGAGATGATGAGACAAGGCCAAGAAATGTTTTGACAACGCTGGTTCTGTTTCCATGATGAAAGCTCAGCCATGTAGCTCAGCTAATTTGGTCCATTTCTTTCTCAGAATCAATCTTGTTGGCTAATGGCCCCAAGCTCCGAATAAATACGGTACCTTCACCATCCTCAGTGCTTCTTCCAACTAGAATTTAACATGGAAGAGTATGGATTCATCAGCTAAGGGAGGACGGAAGTGATAATGGGTAGCAGATTGTGTTATCTCATTGGAGCTTTGTTGCCGTCTGAGTTTTATGCCCAGTTTTAAGACTTTAGGCTGGAGACAGCAAGCTGAAGAGCTGTCTTCAGGCTTACAGTTGCTTTAGACCTCTGTAATTCTGTATATTACATATAATACTAAATGGCACAATGCATAGTCATCTAAGATTTTCAGGCTTCACTCTTATTGTTATTCTCAACATGTGCTTCTCTAACAATATAAACAAATCTCGACTCGCCTGTTGTTTAATCTCCTATCCGTGTAACTAACACTGTGTTTTTACACCAGGTAGGAAGCAGCTCTATGTCATCCTCATAATGTTTCTTAGTCCTCACACAAAAGGAGAAGTGCTGTAGTGTTTGCCTGAGGCAGTTATTGTGACCCTATAATAAGAACAGGAGAACTAGAGTGTTTGCTGGAACTATTGCAATATTCACTTTGCTGAGCACTGGGGGATTAGTAGTTTGCTCTTGACAAACTGCAGACTTTGGCGAAATACATCCATCTCAAATTCCAATGCGCTTTCAGAACGGGAAGATTCACAAATAGCATGGTCTTCTCAGTCCATTTGCTGTAATAGTAAGGAATATTGTACTGTCTTAATCAGTCTCACCAAGGCATTTCACAACATTAGGGGAGGTGATCTGCTTAAGCTACAGAAGAAAACTAATGTTCTTCCAAAGCTACTCAGTATGATCTTCTTTAACTATGACACCATAATGGGTAAAGTCATCTGTGACAGGCCAATATCTGAACTCTTTGAATTCTGCAGTGGGGCCAAACAAGATTGTGTTCCAATACTGATCCTGTCTGGCTAATGTTTAGCTGCTGTCATATGCCTTCAGTTCGCCAACAGAGGTTATGCTTTTGCATACCAGAGCTGACAGAACTGTTTAGCCTCTGCTGCTTATGATCCAAATCAAAAGTACACCACATTCTCATCGTAGAGTTGCTCTGTGCCAATAACATCAAACTAACATTATATACTGAGCAAACTTTCAGTGAGAGTAGACAGACTTAATCACATCTGCAAATTGTTGGCTATGACCTTTAGTATCAGGAGGACAAATATTATGGTTCAGGACATCGTCATACTGCCATCCATCAGCATTAACATGTGATGTTAGAGGCTGTTTCTTTGCTCAACATGTTGAATCTCCCTAATGATTATCACTTGGTGACATAGAAGATACATGCAGGAAAATGCCATTTACCCCTTGAATGCCCAGCCCCTCTTTCAACATGACCATGAGTGATGATGCAACTCAGCGCACTGATCTTGCTTTTGTTCCATACCCTCTGATCCCTTTACATCTAATCTCTTCTTGAAAACATTCAATGTTTTGGCCTCAATCACTTTCTATAACAGAGAATACAAATGACTCACCTCTCCATAGGTGAATAAATCCCTCCTCATCTCAATCCTAAATAGCCTACCCCACTTCCTTAAAATGTAGTCCTTAATTCTGGACTCCCGTCTCATTGGTAACATCCTTCTTACATTTACCTTGTCTAGGTTCGTACAGGTTTCTATGAGATACCCCTCCAGCCCCTCTTTCTTCTAAACTCTAGTGAATATAGTCATGCCAGTGCTGTCACTCCAGGAATGAGTATTTGTTACTGTCTCTCTAGAGCCAGAACACTTTTCCTCAGATAAGAAGACCAAAAATCCAGATGTGGTATATCAATGCTCTATCCAATCGTCACAAGATATCACAATTAGACAAATAGGGGCTGGAAGAATACAGCAAGCCAGGCAGCAGCTCACTGTTGGAGAAAAGGAGAAGCCAGTGTTTTGGGTGTTACCTTTCTTAGTGTCCTGAAGAAGGGTAATATCCAAAACGTTCACTTCTCCTTTCCTCCAGATGCTGCCTGGCTTGCCTTGTTCTTCCAGCCTCCTGTTTTTCTCCCTTGGATTCCGACATCTGTAGTGTTTTTTTTTGTCTCTAATCAAGATATCAATGCTGGAATCCTCTTACTATGAAGGCCAACATACCATTTGCTTTCTTCACTACCTGCTGCACCAGCATGCTTACTTTCAGTGACTGGTATACAGGCCATCCAGGACCCAATTCACTTTCCCCTTTCCCAAAATATTGCCATTCAGATAACATTCCACTTTCCTGTCTTTGCAACAAAAGTGGATAACCTCACATTTCCCCACATTATACTTCATCTGCCATGGCTTTTCCCACTCACTCCAACCTGTCCAAATCACGCTAAAGCATCTCTGTATCTTCCTCACAGCTTACCCTTCCACCTGGTTCTGTGTCATCTGCAAATGTAGAGTCATTACATTTAATTCCCTCATCTAAATATTCAGATATATTGTGAATAGCTGAGGTCCAAGCACTGAGCCCTCCGGTACCCCAATACTGCCACTTGGAAAAATACATGCACTCCAACTGCTAACTGTTTCTTGTCTGCTAGCCAGGTCTCAATGCACCTTGACACATTATCCCCAATCCTTTTCACTTGAATTTTACTGATACTGATCTATTATGTGGGACCTTATCGAAAACCTTCCAAAAGTAAACTAAATGCATTGGCTTTCCAGTTGCTGGCTTCCCATTCTCAACATTACCAGTTATATCCTTGAAAAGTTCCAGTCAGTGTGTCAAGTCTGATTTCCCTTTCATAAATCCATACTGACTCTACACAATCCTGTCAATGTTTTCCAAGTGCACTGCTATTAAATCTTTTACAATGGATTTGAACATTTTTCCTATCACTGATATCTAGGCTAACTAATCTATAATTCCCTGTTTTCTCTTTACTTTCTTTCTTAAATAATGGAGTTACATTAGTTACCCTCACATGCAAAGGAAATGTTCCAGGCTAGAATCTTTAGAATCTCAGAAGATGACTAACGGTGTTACTCATTTAAATTCAGTGAAGTATGTTAACTCTGAAATGTAACGTGAGATCTACACAGTAACATTTTTCTTCAGAGTATCTCCATAAAGTGATCTGAGATAATAGGAGCTGCAGATGCTGGAGAATCTGAGATAACAAAGCGTAGAGCTGGATGAACACAGCAGGCCGAGCAGCATTGTAGGAGTATAAAAGCTCCATTGCTCCCAAGATACTGCTTGGCCTGCTGTGTTCATCCAGCTCTACACTTTGTTATTTCCATACTCCCACAGTCACTGAAGAATTTGAGTTTGAACCCTCTCTCCACATTTTGGATGCGTGCAACAAGTTTATTCATAGGAATTTTGAAATATTTCTGTAATCACAAAATGTCTGCACTCAAGCTAACAGTCAACCTCTGTGATGCTCTGTGATGCCTGTTTACCATGAAAATACCCAGGCTAACCAGTTAAGCACAGTGAACATAGAAAAGTTATCAGGCTCACAGTCAAATACAGAATTAAAAAAAACAAAAGAACACTGTCTGTAGTTTCAGAATGCTACCAGAGGAGCAAAGATTATTGATCATCCTGAGAAGCCAATGAAGCACACACTGACAGATATGTCAAGCGACTCACTGAGGCCAAGGTGTCAGGTATCTGTGAAGTAGGTAAATGGTATGAGGGGCTTGATTTGGAGAAGCTGTTTGGAAACTTAAAGAAGGGAATTTGTATTTATGGGCTAATGGGCCCTAAAGATGAACTGCCGTCCTGAAATAACTCCACAGAAGTTGGAGTAGAAAAAGGGGGTAGTATAGTGACTGTAATGAGGTCAACCAGGTGGATATGATAGAATATCAATTCTCTGATTGGAGCTGTTAATCTTGGTGTAATTAGGGAGCCCTGGCTGATAGATATAAACAGGAATATCACAGGCTCTGTTCACTCTGACAGCTGGCTCTGAGGAAGCTGGATCTGTGACAAGGACTCTCCACTTGCAAATAATATCCCATCACCAAGTCAAGCTTAATTTTCATGGTGAAAGCCCTTGACACTAAGCTTACTTTTTTTTTTGCCTCTCTCTTCTTTATCACCATACAGTTCAAAGCCGCTTTCTCTCTGCTTCTAAGCAGTAACACAGTAAGCAGTGTAGATTTGCATATTGACTTTTTCCTCTACCCACAAGTCTCTCAGCAGCTTATTGAAGACACTTGTTGAGGGTATTTATGTTTTTGGACAAGGTCATACCATTGCCAGACTAGGCCAATGGCATCTGTTAATTCCTACTCGATTAGTGCAAAAATAAACGATGTTAAACTCTTGATACTTCCGATCTTTCATTGTCAATGTTTTTTGTTCTTTTAGAAAAGAGTTTTTTTATTGTAGGTCTTCAAGAAAAAGACTGTGTTCCTCTGCTAGTAAACAGTCACAATGGCCTCTCACTCACTAATTAAAGCTAAGTCTAAGCCTAAGACTCTTTATAATTTATAATTATCAGTGGTAGAGCATAAAACACAATTGAGCCGAAATGAGAAGAGGCACTTGCACAAGTTACACTTTATTGCTCGATAACAATAGGTACAATTGACCATTCAATATAGCTATAAAGATTGTCAGAAGCCAGAGATAACATATTGTCTACGATGGGACGTCATTTGTAACATATCTTCTCCAACTGTGACATAATCAGAGTGGGTGAAGCTTATTGTAGTGTCAGCAATGCACTCTTTCTAAGGCATTATCTTTCTGAGGCATTATCTTATTCAACAGGTACTTAACTTGCTTTGTCTCATTATAACTATACCTTCCTTGTTCATCATGGCCTGGAAAAACATCTCAGCCCAGACCTTCAGTCGCAGAGGCACAGATGTTACACATCACAATACAAGATACCTGTCAGGGAATAGCTAACTCAGACAAAGGATAGAAACTGGAACCTTCCTACACAGCATAATTATGGATCCACTCAGCACCTTCAGGAGTAAGTTTGCATTATGTACCTGGTCTGGGACCACAGTGTTGACAAGTACCTCAGAATGTATTACTAAATAGATTTAGCTCCATTATATATTGTAACCCTCATAGAACGGTAATATACCCTATTACAAGAGAAACTTTAAAAGAAAATTAGGAGAGCAAAAAAAGGGCATGAAATAATAATGGCAAAATCATAGGTTATTTTGCAATTACATTAAGGATTAAAAAAAGGAAAGAGTGGGGCTCATTAAGGATCAAAGTAGTGCTGGGTGGCAGAGGATGTAAATAGAATTCAAAATGAATACCTTGTATTGGTGTTCACTGTTCAGAGGGACAATGCAGATGCAGAAGTCAGGGAGAAGAACTGTGATATACTTAAGGAAGTAATCATGAGCAAAGAGCAGAGACGAGTGATCAGGCAAGTTTAAAATTATATTCATCTCCAGGGCTGTTGAGTGAGACGAGAGAGGAGTAGCAAGGGCACTGGCAATACTTTCCAATATCTCTCTGGATACAGGAGAGATGACAGAGGAGTGGAGGACGGCTAATCTGTGTCATTGTTCAAGAAGGGGGTATGGGGTAAACCAGGAAACTGCAGTACAGTCAGCCTAAACACAGTGGTGGGGAAGCTATTGGCAGCAATTCTGAGGGACAAAATTAATTTTCACTTGGAGAGATAGGGATTAATCAAGAACAGTCAGCATGGCTTTGTTAATGAGACATCATATCTGACCAAATTGTTTGAATTTTTCAAAGAGGTTACCACGTGTATAGATGAGGGAAATGCATTCAGCATTCTCTATTTGGACTTGAATTAAGCTTTCTGTGAAGTTCTGTACAGGAGATTGATAGCAAAAATAAGAAGTCATGGGATCAAGGGAACTTTGATTAGTTGGATCCAGAATTAGTCAAATTCTGCCAGCAACAGGACAAATAGGGTGATAGTCCAGTTGTACTTTTGTGACTGGAAGCTTGTTTTTAATGGAGTTCCACAGGGATCACTGCAGGGCCCCTTGCTGTTTGTGGTACATATTAATGACTTAGATCTGTCAACCACACTACAAAGGTTTGGTACAGACTTCCTGTAAAATTTGTTCAATCCACAAAAGAAGCATAGCATTTCCTTTTTCAAGGATGATCTTAGAAATTCTTCGATGGCCTTTATCTTCATGTTTCTCAGTGCCATCCGTCCACGTCTGATGTGTGCTAAGAATGTCACTTCTGCCTTTGCAGAATTCTGTGTCTGCCAAGTTTATGGCCAACTTTGCCTTCCGTAGTCTCTCAAAGAACTCTGCCAAATGCTCTATGTGACCTTCCCACGAAGGGCTAAAGATCACTGTGTCATCAATATAGACAGCGGAATTAGTCAGTCTTGCAACAGCTCTAATCATAAGTTTTTGAAAATTGACTGGCGCGTTTTTCATTCCAAAGGGCATTACTTTAAATTGATGTCGCCCATTTGGGATTACAAACACAGAATGTCTTTCACTTGCACCAACAAAGGTACTTGCCAGTATCTGTGAAGTAAGTCCAACTTTGTGATTTAAGTGACTTGCCTTAAATTCTCCATGCAGCCTTACAGCCTTAGAATTGGGTATGAGTCAGATTTGGTCTTGACGTTGACCTCAATAATCTATGCAGAATCTATGAGTATCATCAGATTTAGGATCCAACACGATTGGCGAACTCCACTCGCTTTGATCGGCTCAGTGATTCTACCTCCTTCTGAACCTGTGCTGCTTTGAGAAGATTATGCCCGTAGGGGTAACACAGCGTGGAGCTGCAGGAACACAGTAGACCGTTTCTGAAGAAGGGTACTGACTTGAAATGTTAACTTTTCTGCTCTTCTGATGCTGCCTGGCCTGCTATGGTCCTCCAGCTCCACACTGTGCTATCCCTGACTCAAGAATCCACAGTTCTTACTGTCTCTAAGGCTGTGGGGGTGTTGTTTTATCAGAACAGTATTCCCTACTTTAATCTCATGTACAATTGTGTTAGTCCTCCTATTCAATTTCTACATTTGCCCTCAAAGCACTGTAATAAGTCATTCAATTCAGTTATAACAAGGTGTAGAGCTTGATGAACACAGCAGGCCAAGCAGCATCAGAGGAGCAGGAAGGCTGACGTTTCGGGCCTAGACACTTCTTCAGAAATGGGGGATGGGAAGAGTGTTGTGAAATAAATAGGGAGGAGGGGAGGCAGATGGAAGATGGATAGAGGAGAAGATAGGTGGAGAGGAGACAGACAGGTCAAAGAGATGGGGATGGAGCCAGTAAAGGTGAGTACAGGTGGGGAGTTGGGGAGGGGATGGGTCAGTCCGGGAGGACACACAGGTCAAGGGGGTGAGATGAGGTAAGTGGGTCGGAAATGGGGGTGCAGCTTGAGTTGGGAGGAGGGGTTAGGTGGGAGGAAGGACAGGTTAGGGAGTTGGGGATGAACTGGGCTGATTTTTGGATGTGGTAGGGGGAGGGGAGATTTTGAAGCTTGTGAAGTCCACATTGATACCATTGGGCTGCAGGGTTCCCAAGCGGAATATGAGTTGCTGCTCCTGCAACCTTCGGGTGGCATCATTGTGGCACTGCAGGAAGCCCAGGATGGACATGTCATCTGAGGAATGGGAGGGGGAGTTGAAATGGTTCGTGACTGGAAGGTGCAGTTGTTTTGGGAGAACTGAGAGTAGGTGTTCTGCAAAGCAGTCCCCAAGCCTCTGCTTGGTTTCTCCAACGTAGAGGAGGCCACAATGGAAACAGTGGATATAGTGTACCCATTAGCAGATGTGCAGGTGAACACCTGCTTGATGTGGAAAGTCTTCTTGGGGCTTGGGATGGGGGGGTAGGTCTCGGGGCAGGTATCATACTTCCTGTGGTTGCAGGGAAAACTGCTGGGTGTGGTGGGACTGGTAGGGACTGTGGAGCAGACAAGGGAGTCACGCAGAGAGTGGTCCCTCCGGAATGCAGACAGGGGTGGGGAGGGAAAAATGTCTTTGGGGGTGGGGTCAGATTGCAGATGACGGAAGTGTCGGAGGATGATGAATTGGATCTGGAGATTGGTGGAGTAGTACATAAGGATGAGGAGTTTCTGTTTTGGTTATTATTGTGTGGAGTGGGAGTGAGGGATGAGCTGCGGGAAATGCGGGAGACATGGTTGAGGGCGTTCTCGACCACTGAGGTGGGGAAGTTGTGGTCCTTGAAAAATGAAGACATCTGAGATGTACAGGAATAGAATGCCTCATCCTGGCAGCAGATACAGTGAAGATAAAGGAATTAGGAATAGCGGATGGCATTTCTGCAGGAAGGTGGGTGGGAGGAGATGTATTCTAGTAGAAACTTTCCACATCAAGCAGATGTTCACCTGCACATCTGCTAATGTGGTACACTATATCTGCTTTTCCTGTTGCGGCCTCCCCTATATCGGGGAAACCAAGCAGAGGCTTGGGGACGACTTTGCAGAACACCTATGCTCGGTTTGCAAGAAACAACTGCACCTCCCAGTCATGAACCATTTCAACTCCCCTCTCAATCCTCAGACGACATGTCTATCCTGGGCCTCCTGCAGAGCCACAGTGATGCCACCTGAAGGTTGCAGGAACAGCAAGTCATATTCCGCTTGGGAACCCTGCAGCCCAATGGTATCAATGTGGACTTCACATGCCTCAAAATCTCCCCTCCCCCTACCACTTCCAAAAACCAGCCCAGCTCATCCGCACTTCCCTAACCTGTCCTTCCTCCCGCCTAACCCCTCCTCCCACCTCAAGCCCCATCACATCTCCTACCTACTAACCTCATCCCGCCCTCTTGACCTGCCCGTCCTCCCTGGACTATCTCCTCCCTAATTTCCCGTCTATGCTGGCTCCATCCCCACATCTTTGACCTGTCTGTCTCCTCTCCACCTATTTTCTCCTGGGACAGATAGATCACTACCCCTTCTCATTTCTTAAGAACTTCTTCATTATTCAATTTATTCTGAGGCACATCAAAATCCAAATCATCTGGATTTGATTTCTGATTTTGAGTGGCAGTAACTATTGTCTGTGTCTTTGGTTCCGTTTTCCTGCCATAGTAATGTTTCAGCATGTTCACATCACATCCCCGATAATTTTTTTTTTCCTGTCTGGAATCTTCACCAGATAATTCACCTGACTTAACTTCTTCTCAATTGGATGGAGATCATTAAATTTTGCTTTGAAAGGATCTCCTATTAGTGGTGACAGCACCAAAACTTTATCCCCACAGGCAAATGTAGGAATTTTAGATTTCTTACCTGCTTCTTCCTTCATTTGATGCTGTTCCACCCGCAAATTTTGTTTAGCTAATTCACCAACTCTGTTTAATCTTTCTCTCACCTCAGATACATAATCCTGTTCTGAGGTCTCTGATTTAAGACCAATCAACTTTTACTTAATTAATTTTAAAGGATCTCTTACTTCGTGTCTGAATATCAATTAAATAGAGTAAACTGTGTCAATTCATTTGGAGTGTCTCTAAAGGTAAGTAATATAAAGGGGATACCATTATCCCAATCATTTAGGTAATCTGAGCAATAAGCCCTCAGCATGGTGTTTAGGACCTGATGCCACCTTTCCAATGTTCCCTGGGATTCAGGATGCTATGCACTTGATTTAAAGTGTTAGATACCTAAAATATCCATGATCTCCTTAAATAGTTTTGTAGTAAAATTGGACCCTTGGTCTGATTGAATCTCCCTGCGTCGTCCTTAATGGGCAACAAAAGCAAGCAAAATCTCCACAACCTTTTTTGACATTCCATAATTGAATTGCCTCCGGAAACCTGGAAGATGCATCCATTAGGATTAGCAAATACTGGTTTCAGGGAGAGGATCTACACAATTAATTACAAGCCACATGGCACGACAGCTTTATTACTGCCTGTCGCTTTCCTACCATCTGAGATGTACGACAGGTACAGCAAAATCCAACCGCAACTTTACAGAATCCATGTCAATGGAAATGGTTCTGTATCTTAGCCTGAGCCTTCCTCATTCCTAGATGACCTGCTACAGGTAACTTGTGTGCTACCTGCGGTACTTCCTTTCTGTATTCTACTGGCAACACAATCTGATGAACTTCTGTCCATTTCTTATCTGCAATAACCTGCCAAAGTTTCCATTTCTGCCTTAAATTTTATCCTTAAGGTAATAACATTTTAGAATATGTTATGATTCCTTTTCTGAGTAGGCTTTACAATACAAATCCTTTATTGTTTCATCTTTTTGTCGTAACAACATTAATCTTACGGAATTAAACACCTCAGCCTGAACCTCTACCTGCTTCATTTTTTCCTTCAGCATCTTATCAAAGAGTATGTCAGCTAAGTGGGCCTCAACTCCTTCATCTTTCTCTTTTGTTTTCCCTTTCTGTTTTAATTTATGTCGATGGGATCTTGATACCACAGTCTGGAAAAATTCCAAGGCATTTCCCTTTTACTTCCCAGTTCCCTGGTTTTCTTTTGGCTTCTCCACTATTATGGGCATGATTCCCACCTGTGATCCATCTGTATCATTTCCAGAAACAAACTGTGTTGTTAGAAGAGTCAATTTTTCTATCACTCCCACTCTCACTCCACCAGCCTTGATTGCACTTTCTAGCCTGATCTTACACAAGAGGACGTCTCTCTCCATATATTTCACAGATTGCCACTCTCTCAGGCAATATTTCAGAAAGAGTGCAAATATTCTTACCTCTTACTATCAGAGATTGACCAGCTCCCATATCTCTAAATATTTTAACTTCTTTACCTACTCCCCTTGTTCTACCTGAGTAAATCTTAACCACACAAGTGAAGTCTTCGAAAAGATCAGGTGCTATCTTATTATCTAGTCCATGACTAGGCTGTGCACTTTCCTGCAGCTCCTTGACTTCTCTTGGATTTTCTTCACTATCTCAACTAATCTCACTGGTTAAACCTCTTTTGCCATGTCCTTTTTCCCCAGTGCATTTCTTAAACTACAAGAACTGTAACTTTGTGTATACCAGCTTATTGCAGTGAAAACACCTGAGGTCTTCCATCTCTTTTCCAACCTCTTGGGTTTCTTTCTTCACATGTGGTAAACTGTTCCCAGTGTGAACTAATTTTTGTTTATCATTATTTTTCCCAACTTCTATCCCTCACAGAATAAAATAACTGTCAGAAGCTAGATTTCAATTTATGCATGAGTGCATATTCATCCGCCATCTCTGCAGCTCTTCTTGCTGCTTTAGCCTTCTGTTCCTCAAATGAGTTATCACTTCTGGAAGTGAGTTTTTAAACTCCTCCCACAGAATAACATCTCTAAGATTCTCCTATTTTTATTATTATTAATGCTGTCATCCACGTATCAAAGTTGCTCTGATAAATCTTTCAAACTCGAGATAAGTCTGACGTAGTTCCTTTCTTACATTTCTGAACCATTACCTATATACTTCTAGTGCTAATTTGTTGGCACTCAAAATAGCCTGTGTTACTTCTTCATATTCTCCTGACACCTCCTCTGATACCTCACTACACCTTGTCTACCAACTTGGTCTGAATTAACATTACCTACACAGTCTCTGGCCAGTTCATCTGTTTGATCAATTTCTCAAAGAAAAATCTGTTATAAAGTAGAGAGTGATCTCTCTGCACTGCACCCACACCCCCGACCAGCTCAGTGAACTAAAGCTGAAACACCCAAAGAGGAGCACCTTACTCGATAATCTGTAACTGGAGTGTAAAAAGTGGGGTAACCTGCGTTTCTGCAATTTATCATGTTTAAAGAAAGTAAATCCCTGCCACTCACTTTACAATCAATAAGTAACAGTTTATTTATCCAACTCTAACAGTGGACAATTTAACTCAACTGTTAACACACTTAGCAGATCCCCTCTAACTACTAATTATTCCAAAATAATGCATAATGCTAGTGGTATGCTGTTCCAATAAGTAGAAGTCTCACTTATATAACAAAACAATATGATTTAGTCTCTCAAAATTACAGCCAGGCTACATTTTCCAGAATGTTTTGAAACTTTTCCATCAATTCTTCTGTCAGGAATCTTAGCTACAAATGTTGTGGTACATGAGCAAATGGTAATTTTACTCAAAGCTAAGAGCTATTATCTTTAACAGGTGGCAGTTAGCTCTGCTGATTTTCCAATGTCAGCTTCTTTTATTCCCCTGACATATCAATTTCTTATATTTGGTTTGGTCTGAGGTTGTCAAAACCATCAGATACAAATTTGATAGGTCTTTGATATATAAGTGCCTGGTTCAAATTGATAGGCTAAATTAAAAAATCTGTTGTCTTTGTAAAAATGCTGCTTGCCTGCTAACAGTATGGCCTTTTGATACAAATGTTTCAATTTGGGTGCTCTGTGTAGTTGCAAATTTTCAAACTGCTGCTCACAGACTGCCTGTTTAAATTTCAAAGCATAGAAAAAGCACATCATCTTTTTAAGGGACCACACACTGCTTTTCACCTAGCATTTTGTAAACAGCAATATTTTACAAACATCAAATTCTCACTTCCTGTCTCTCAATCCACAAATACTCTACCCAACTTCTCCATAATAGAGTTTAAGAATAGGAAGGTTATGCTTGAATTGAATATAATGTTGGTTAGGCCACAATGATTGCTTGTATCAGTTCTTGCAGCTCTGGAATCTAGGTTACAGGAAGGATGTGAGTTCATTGGAGAGAGTGTGGAGGAGATTCACCAGGATGCTGTCTGGGCTGGAGAGTTTTAGTTATGAAGAAAGATCGGACAGACTGGGACTGTTTTACTTGGAACCGAGGAGACTGAAAGGGAAACATGATTGAGATGTTTAAAAATGATGAACAACATAGACATGGTAGAGAGAAAGAAACATTCTGCCCCTGAATCATTGATCCTTTAGTGGAGAGGTGAGGAAAACATTTTTCACTCAGAGGGTAGTGGGAATCCACAACTAACTGCTTCTGATATAGAATTCGTCAAAAAATTAAAGAAAAGGCAGTTTTTAACAGCTCAGACTCAATGAGTTCTCTCTGTGCTGTGATTCAATGTTAGTTCATTATTCCGTGTCTGGGTCTGCAGTTCACATTTCAATGCACCATAGGTATCCAGGCTGCCTTTGCAATTTCAAATTACCTTTGTTTGACCTGTATGACTCTCATTTAGAAAACTGACTCCATTTCAGAAAATCATATTCTGATGTGCTCTGTTTTCCGTCAGACTGTTTTGAAGTATTTTGTTCCAGGAAGTGTTTGAAAAGCAGCTCCATTTTAAAAACATTGCTTTTAGAGGGGCAGCGTATTACTGAAAGCTAAATAAAAGCTGTGGTCTGAGATAATAAGTAGTTACAATCATTTAACTGTGGTGTTCATAATTTAAAATTTTATGGAATAAAAGTGATTGTGTTTATTTATCTAATCATTCACAAATGATGAGCATTAATGGCTCAGCTGTCATTTATTGCCTATTCCTTAAGAAGCTTGTGGTGAGCTACCTTCTTGAATTGCTACTGTCTTTGTGCAGATAAACCCTCAAAGCTGTTAGGAAACGCATTGCAAGATGGTAATCAGCCACAATGAAGGAATGGCAATATCATTCCAAGATGGTATGTGGCTTGGAGGAGAACTTGCAAAAAGTGATGTTCCCATTCATCTGCTGCCCTTACACTTCCAATGGTAGAGGTGGGGGATTTGAAAAATGCTGTTGAAGAAAGTTTGGTGAGTTGCTACTTTTGCATCGTGTATATATCACACACTTTGTCACAGTGCAGCAGTGGCAGAGGGAATGCATTCTGAAGGTGTTCGGGAGGAGATAATTCAGCCCAGGGAGGACGGACAGGTCAAGAGGGTGGGATGAGGTTAGTAGGTCGGAAATGGGGGTGCGGCTTGAGGTGGGAGGAGTTGATAGGTGAGAGGAAGTACAGGTTAGGGAGGTGGGGATGAGCTGGGCTGTTTCTGGGATGCAGTAGAGTGAGGGGAGATTTTGAAGCTGGTGAAATCCACATTGATACAATGGGGGTGTAGGGCTCCCAAGCAGAATATGAGGTGCTGGTCCTGCGATCTTCGGGTGGCATCGTTGTGGCACTGCAGGAGGCCCAGGATGGGCATGTCGTCTAAGGAATGGGAGGTGGAGTTGAAATGGTTCACGACTGGGAGGTGCAGTTGTTTATTGCAAACCGAACGTAGGTGTTCTGCAAAGCGGTCCCCAAGCCTCCACTTGGTTTCCCCAAAGTAGAGGAGGGCACAACAGGTACAGCGGATGCAGTATAGCACATTGGCAGATGTGCAGGTGAATCTCTGCTTGATGTGGAAAGTCTTCTTGGGGCCTCAGATGGGGGTGAGGGAGGAGGTGTGGGGGCAGGTGTATCACTTCCTGCGGTTGCAGGGAAAAGTGCCGGGTGTAGTTGGGCTGGAGGCGGGTGTGGAGCGGACAAGGGAGTCACGGAGAGATTAGTCCCTCCGAAAAGCAGACAAGAGTGGTAATGGATAAATGTCTTTGGTGGTGGGGTCTACATCGCAGAAACCAAGCAGAAGCTTGGGAATGGCTTTGCGGAACACCTTCGCTTGGTTCACAATAAACAGCTGCACCTCTCAGTCGCGAACCATTTCAACTCCCCCTCTCATTACTCAGACGACATGTCCAACCTGGGCCTCCTGCAGTGCTACAGCGATGCCACCCGAAGGTTGCAGGAACAGCAACTCATATTCCGCTGGGAACCATGCAGCCCAATGGTATCAATGTGTATTTCACAAGCTTCAAAATCTCCCGTCCCCCTACCGCATCACAAAACCAGCCCAGCTCATCCCCGCTTCCCTAACCTGTACTTCCTCTCACATATCCCCTCCACCCACCTCAAGCCACACCCCCATTTCCTACCTACTAACCTCATCCTGCCCCCTTGACCTGTCCGTCCTCCTCCCTATCGCCCCACCTACACTGGCTCCATCCCCGCCTCTTTATCTTGTCTGTCTCTTCTCCACCTATCTTCTCCTCTATCCATTTTCTATGCGCCTCCCCCTCTCTCCCTATTTATTTCAGAACCCTCTCCCCGTCCCCCATTTCTGATGAAGGGTCTAGGCCCAAAACGTCAGCTTTCCTGTTCCTCTGCTGCTGCTTGGCCTGCTGTGTTCATCCAGCTCTACGCCTTGTTATCTCGGATTCTCAAGCATCTGCAGTTCCTACTATCTCTCAAGGTCATTCATGGGATTCCAAAGAAATGTTGGACTTCATTCTGAAAGGTGTTAAGCTTTTTGAGTTTTGTTGGATCTATATTCATCCAGTGAAGTAGAGAGTATTCCATGGCATTCCTTGTGCATTTTGGTCAGTCTCCGGGGAGTATAAAAGTGAGTTACGTACGGCAGAATTCCTAGCCTTGAATGTACTCTTGCATCCAAAGTATCTATATGGCTGTTCAGTTCAATTTCTGGTCAATGAAAACAAATGGGAGATGTTTCAATTCTTTTGTGTTGAAGATTTTCAATTCCAGTAAATATACTTGCTGCTTATGAGTCAAGACTTGAATGCTGCCCAGACCTTGTTGAATACATGAACAAACTGTCTCAGTATCTGAGGAGCCACAAATGGTGTTCAGTATTGAGTGATCATCAACAAAACCCCCTTTTCTATCCTGATGATGGAGGAAAGATGATGATGTAGATGAAGGTAGTTAAGCCTATAATATTGCCCTTCGAAACTCTTGCAAAGAAGTCCTGTGACTTGACTTCCTTCATGGAAGGAAGTTCCAGAAGCTTTAAATTCAATTTGCACCATCCAAAAACTGCTGAAGAATGCAGGGAATAATCTAATGACCTGTCAGAGTAGCCAAGTAAATCATTGTTACCAGGTATCACCTTTTGCCCATCTCTTTAACTCTTAGACTTTCCTGTCATGTCAGGAAAACTCAATGGTAAATAAAAACAATCTCTGCAAACATTGAAATGTAACCTGAGCTTACAATCAATCTGTCAATTCACAAAGCCTAGAAAGAAAGAGGGAGGTTTTTATCTCAAAGCTTACTCAATCTCAAAATGCTTTGTAGCCAAGAAAATACATGAAAAAGTAACAAACAGAGCCATCGTTTAATGTGTTCTACAGACAACAATGGGAGAATATACAATTTTTTTGTGATTTTTGTTTATGGATAAATATTAGCCAGATTGCCATAGAGGATTACCTTGCTCTTCTTCAAAATAGAGTCTATGGACTTCTTAAGTCTATGTTCAAGGGCAGACAAAACTAAAGGACACCATCACCTATCCCGTCAGTCTCAATAGGTATTACTCCAGCATCGCTCTGATGAATTTCAATGGCCTCCTTGATACTTTGATGAGCTATTCTGTGTATAATGAGGGTAAAGTCACCAGATGCTGCCAAGAAGGACATAGTGAAGGTTGAAGTCAGAGGAGTCTTTGACTTGGAAAGGATATTGTGTTTTTCCCTATGAAGTGGGTTTCTGATGTTCAACACACAGTTGACAAAATGGAAATTTAAGGAGAACTGACTTTCCTAGGATTCTGACATTTACTTTTGTCCTCATCCAAGTGAGTGTTTTGTGAATTTAGGGCAAATGGTTTCCATGCTATATCACTCCAATCAAACAATTTCTGTCTCCTCATCCATCTATTTTCAGGAGATAGAATAAGCAGAACCTTAGCCCTAAACTTAATTGCTTGCTGATCAGTCTTAAATAACAGCAAAAATCCTGATAAAACCTTTAAGTTACTAAATAGATCAGAGAATAGATCTTATGTGCAGAGAAGTGGAAGCTTTCAGGTAGAACTTCCAATGAAGTTAAATAATGGTGACAGCAATTTGCAGGAGAAGATGGGCGAAATGGGTCAAAATAATTTAATTTAATTTCAGTTAAAATTAAAGTTAATTATTGAATTATAGGCAGTCAAATTTTCAACTGACTTCATAAGACTAGTACTTCATTCTGGTTAAAATAATTTTGGTGCAATGTTCGACAAGTAACATTAAAGTGCTATGCAATATCGTTCCATTTTACTGTTTCCCAAACAGCTTAATAATAAGATAACAAAGTGTGAAGCTGGATGAACACAGCAGGCTAAGCAGCATCTCAGGAGCACAAAAACTGGCCTGAAACGTCAGCTTTTGTGCTCCTGAGATGCTACTTGGCCTGCTGTGTTCATCCAGCTTCACACTTTGTTATCTTGGATTCTCCAGCATCTGCAGTTCCCATTATCTCAGAGCTTAATAAGTGTACCTCAAGAAAAAAGTCAGCTTAAGAAGTCAAGGAGTGCTTAAGCTTGGCTTATGAAAGGCAATAGATTGGGAAGAACAAGTAGCTATTCAGATGCATACAAAATAAGGTGTCATATGCTACAACTTGAGTTACAGGTCTCTTCTTTATTCATTCAAGGGAGTTGTTATTTTGTCAGGCTAAGCCAACATTTATTGCCAATTACCTGAGAAGGTGGTGGTGATTTGTCTTTTTGAACCACTGAAGAACATTTGATGCAAGTAAACCAGCAATGTGGTTAGTGAGGGAATTGCAGAGTTTAATTCCAATGACACTGAAGGAACAGTGGTATTTTCCAAAGCTGGGTGGTGTGACATAAACTGAGTGATTTATACGTATTATTAATGTTTATATATGGGCTTTCTGTGTATCTGAAGTTGGTAATTAAATTGCAAGTGTTTCTGCAGTAATGGTGACTTATTTTACTATAGTGTGAGAGAGCTTCTTTGGCACACAAATCGGGTTTTGTTTACTTTAGGATGATTCACAATTTAGCAAGGTAGAGTAGTGTTTTAGGATTACTGTTTACTTTTGAAAATCTTTGAAACTGTAATATGAGTAAACAGGTTAATTTATCCTAATTTACCTTCATTCCTTTTAGATTAGATTAGATTCCCTCCAGCGTGGAAACAGGCCCTTTGGCCCAACAAGTCCACACTGCCCCTTGAAGCATCCCACCCAGGCCCATCCACCTACAACCCACACATCCCTGAACATTACGGGCAATTTAGCATGGCCAATCCAACTAATCTGCACATCTTTGGACTGTGGGAGGAATGGGAGGAAACCGGAGCACCCGGAGGAAACCCACACAGACACAGGGAGAACGTGCAAACTCCACCCTACCAACCTCCGGATACAACGCATTATCCTCCGACACTTTCGCCATTTACAATCCGACCCCACCACCCAAGACATTTTTCCATCCCCTCCCCTGTCTGCTTTCTGGAGAGACCACTCTCTCTGTGACTCCCTTGTTCGCTCCACACTGCCCTCCAACCACACCACACCCGGCACCTTCCCCTGCAACTGCAGGAAATGCCACACTTGTCTCCACACCTCCTCCCTCACCCCCATCCCAGGCCCCAAGATGACATTCCACATTAAGCAGAGGTTCACCTGCACATCTGCCAATGTGGTATACTGCATCCACTGTACCCGGTGCGGCTTCCTCTACATTGGGGAAACCAAGCGGAGGCTTGGAGACGGCTTTACAGAACACCTCCGCTCAGTTCGCAACAAACAACTGCACCTCCCAGTCGCAAACCATTTCCACTCCCCCTCCCATTCTCTAGATGACATGTCCATCATGGGCCTCCTGCACTGCCACAATGACGCCACCCGAAGGTTGCAGGAACAGCAACTCATATTCCGCCTGGGAACCCTGCAGCCATATGGTATCAATGTGGACTTCACCAGTTTCAAAATCTCCCCTTCCCCTACTGCATCCCTAAACCAGCCCAGTTCGTCCCCTCCCCCCACTGCACCACACAACCAGCCCAGCTCTTCCCCCCCACCCACTGCATCCCAAAACCAGTCCAACCTGTCTCTGCCTCCCTAACCGGTTCTTCCTCTCACCCATCCCTTCCTCCCACCCCAAGCCGCACCCCCAGCTACCTACTAACCTCATCGCACCTCCTTGACCTGTCCGTCTTCCCTGGACTGACCTATCCCCTCCCTACCTCCCCACCTACACTCTCTCCACCTACCTTCTTTACTCTCCATCTTCGGTCCGCCTCCCCCTCTCTCCCTATTTATTCCAGTTCCCTCTCCCCATCCCCCTCTCTGATGAAGGGTCTAGGCCCGAAACGTCAGCTTTTGTGCTCCTGAGATGCTGCTTGGCCTGCTGTGTTCATCCAGCCTCACATTTTATTATCTTGTATCAGATCCTACTAGGTATTCAACAGTTGATAAGGAAGTTTAAGGTCATTTCTACTAACTTTCCTTATTTGTTCTGTGATCTTCTTTGAGGAAACTAATTTTATAATCTAAAATCATCATATCTATGTAAAGAATCTTCCAAATTGTTTTAGCAAAAGTGTGAGAGCTGGGCAGCTTCCTGGAGAGAGAACCCTGCACAATGAAAGTGACAAAATCACCCACTGAATCATTAAGGAATATTTCAGCTGATTGGCGACCAGTGGCCTTTCTGCTGGAATTAAGGCTCCAACTTTGAAACGTCCAACAAACAAGACCGATTTGCCTATCGGAAGGGTACAGGTTTTATAACCGGGGAAGGAGTGGATCTCAGTGCCATCTCCATGTACTTGATCCAGTCTATTGATCACACAGATTTGTGTAGATCGAGAGACCTATGATGTTCCCAATACCGTACCATGCCTCCCAAACTGACAGTCATTCACAATAGCTGGATATTTTCATTCTTTCTCTTCCCACCTGGAGCTGAAATAATTGCAGTCCAGGTAGGATGAGATCTTTAAATGGTTATTCATTGACCTCAGTTAGCAATGGCTAGAAGGGTGGATCTTGAGCCTTCCCAAGAGTTAGTGGAAAGCAGGGAAAGTAGTGGAGTTCTACTACACCACCAACAACCTCATGAAATTCACTTCCTGCCTCCAGACAAGTTACCTCTGGGCCCTGAGAGATCTGTCTAAATTCCTTTGTTGGAAATATAGCTAACAATTTAGAAACTAAAATTTTAAAGAAGAGTTAGAAGAACAAGGATTTTGCCTGTAGAAAACAATGCAGATGAATCCTGACAAAGTTGATCATATTTCTCAATAACTATTGAACAGCGAGAAGAACAATGGCAGAGGAAATGAAAATGGCTGAGGGCAGGCTAGTAACTGCCTGAGTCTCAGACAAGGAATAAGAGTACTGATGGGAACTTTCTGAGAGTCTTGACTTTTAAATATACTTGGAAAGAATTTCAGTTTCTCTTGGTTTCCCATACTGTTCACTGCATTGAAATTAAGCATTATCACATCATATTCTACTGTAATTTATTCTTTCTTACCTCATCTCATAATTTTCAGTGCTTAGAAACATCAAGTATGGTGACACCTGACCATTTTATGTCGGACTGGACAAAGAAAGCAAAGCAGTTCATAAGGCACTTCGAAGAACATTGCAAGCATCACTAAAAGCAACAGTCCTGGTCCCACAAAACTGATGTTCATTTCTAGATTTTACAATTTAAAAAGAAAAACTGAAAAATTCAAATAAGTAATCACTCTCCTAATATGAGCTTGTTTATTCACTCACTATGCAAACTACAACAGCAGCATAATAAGAGTTATTGATGTTGCTTTTTATTTCTCTGAACAGACCAGATAGTTGGTGACATTATTTGGACGAAGTCAATGTCATTCTTCATTCACTAGCCTAGTCTATATCCAATTGGAAGCAGCAGTTGAGATTAAGTTGTAGTTTGTCATGTGTTGATTGATAATGTAACACAGTTGATAGCAGTGTTATGATATAGTCACTTCATCCTTTCATTCAGGGACACATTAGATAGTGTACTATTGTAGTCAAGAGCCAAGTAAGGTGACAAGTTTACTGCAGAAGCCAGATGGCATCCTATTTTTTTAGGTCTGTAACAATTACCTGTAGAACTGAAATTGATTTGTTTTAGAGAACGATGTGGAACATAAGAGGAAAGAAATGCATTTATATACAACCTACTCTTTTGACTTCGTCAACACTTATAAGAAACTTTGTGGCAAAATGCTTACATAAAACAATTTATCATTGACAAACAATACAAATTTTAAATTCAAACAGAAATTGCTGTCAAAATTCAGCAGGTCTGAGTTCTGATGAAGAATCACCAGGGTCAAATCTTTGCTTTTGCTTTCTCCCCACAGATGCTGCCAAACTAGTCAAGTTTAACTGGCAATTTCTGTTTTTGTTTTCGATCTCCAGCATCTGCAAACAGTTTTTTCACATATTTTAAATTATTTAATTACACAGATTTTACTCGAATTATTCTAATTACCGTAGACAAAGTGTCAATATCATAATTGTTTTCTATGTTTATGCAATGATAAACAGTTTTTCATCATACCATGTGTAGAAGGTTGTCAATTTGTAATAATGAATATTATAACATATCAGTAATGAAATTTATTTTAAAGCAGTGGCCTAGTGTGACAGAATGGAACTTTAGCTTTGAATTTCTGAACCCTGAATTAGAATTTAGGTCTGAATGTTGAAGTAATCCAATGCATGTTGGAAAACCTGTATTTCTGATATCATGATAAGTGGTGCACAATACCCCTACACCCAAGTACATCATGGCTGAAGAAATTCGCTCACCAAAACTGACTTTTCACCTTTTTCATCCTTTTTTCTCCTTTTTTTCTGGAACTTCCTCAAAATTTCCTCACCAATTCAACCAAACATTTGGTCACATGTTGTACATATTTCTTGTTTAAGTCAGGGCCAATCTATTTGTAAACCTCAGCAGAGTATGTAGAATGTCCATTCCACAAACTGAAGTGAGGTACAGAATGAAGTGCAGCATTCTCTTGGGACTGATAAAATTGGCCTCCTACAATTAAAATCCTGTGCCACTGTGCTAAGTTTAATTCATAGAATCATGGAATCCCTACAATGCAAAAAGAAGCTATTTGGCCCATCAAGTTAATTCAGAGACCCAGGTAATGTTCTGGGGACCTAAGTTTGAGTCTGCCATGACAGTTGATGGAAATCAAATTCAATAAATATATGGAATTAAGAGTATAATGATGACAATGAGTCAATTGCTGATTGCTGGGAAAATCCATCTGGTCCACTAATGCCCTCTAGGGAGGGAAGCTGTCATCCTTATCGAGTCTGGCTTACATGTGACTCCAGACCCACAGCAATGTAGTTAACTCACAACTGCCGTCTGGGAAATAAGGAATAGACAATAAATGCTGGTGTATGCAGCAAGACCTCATCCCATGAATGATTAAAGAAAAAAAAGTCTACTGTGAACCTTTCAAAAAGCATTCCTTCTAGACCTAGCCCTTTCACCCTATCTCCTTAACCCTTGCATTTACCCTGGCTAATCCAGCTAGCCTGCATACCCCTGGATACTACTGGACAATTTAGCTACACATCTTTGGGCTGTGGGAGAAAAATCCGAGCACCCAACAGAAGCCGACAGAGACATGGTGAGAATGTGCAAACTCCACACATTCAGTCACCTAAGGCTGGAACTGAACATGGGTCACTGGCACTGTGTGGCAGCAGTGCTAACCACTGAACCATCATGTCACCTTAACAGTTTCTTGCTAATGGAGAAGTTCCTCCCAATTTGCAACTGCTTAGGTTTACTCGATTCCATCAACACTATGTTCAGTAAAACACTGCCTTGATGCAAAGACAGTCAAATCTCACTTCACCTCTGGAATTCAGACCTTTTACCCATGTTGAACCAATGTTGTGATGAGCTCGAGAATATAGTAGACTTGGTGAAGTCAAACCTGTGCTTTGCTAGCCATATTCCTGTCTAGCCATTGTAGAAGAGTTTGGCCAAGTGGCTAAGGGCCCAAAATTGGATATTCTAAATTGATCTACAGCTAGAAATATTGGACCTGACAGAAAATTTGCCAGACTAAATTAAGTAGCAGCCAGTGGCAACTGACTACAGAGAACTTGAAAACTAAGATCAAAGTGGTTGTAAGGGTTTGTGGGGGAAAATAATTACAACCAGCCCGAGAGTCGTGTATTAGGGAAGTATCAATCAGACTTTCTGGTACCTTGACTTCGAACCACTGCCTGAGGATGTGCACTCTACACCTGCCCAGCATGGCAATAGTGAAGACTGTTGGCATGACCCCATTGGACGCTTTAAACCTTGCTTATGTGCCCATTGGCCAAAGGTCACAGTACATTCTGGAAGGTCTTCAGCAAGGGGATAAAAACACACAGCTGGAAGCCACCCACTCAATGAAGATTCACAGCAAGAGTCGTGGCAGAAGACCATGCAGCAACCCAGAGAAGATCTGTGAGAAGATCCACCCTGACCTACCTTTGTGGAAGAGATCCAGCCCTACATTGGAGAGGAAGAAATTCCAACAATCCAGATCAATCACATGGATCATTGTGGGTAATAGCCTTTCTCAGATGGATAAAGCTTGCTGGAGAGTAAATATTATGGAAATTTCGGAAACACTTTTATGTGTTTTTAATAAGCAATATTTTGTTAATAATGTTGAGTTGAACCACAGGCCAAATTCTGTCTCCTTTGCCCGCTTCACCAACAAGAGTGCATAGGTAAGTGTCCAAAGCAAGGGCAACAGGAGCTTGGCTCGATGTTTGGTGTGATCTGAATCACTCGTCTTCAGGAACAGTGACCGTTAATTTTTAGTAAATGATAAGACAATGGCTTATGTGACATGTCACTGTGTGATCAATGAGATCAACTTGTGACTTGATCCTTACACAGTTTTTAAAAACCGAGCACCAGTGTTCAGGTGCCATTCTTTACTCAGAGTGTATGCTGGGATTACTTCCAACTGAATTTAATACTCTTTGATAATTAAATGAGAGAAACCTACCATATTAAGAGCAATGAACTACTTTCTGAGTTCACACATTACTCAGTTGGGTGAAAGAAAATGACCAGGAGCAGAGATGGGAAATAATGTATTTTAATCAGCACCAGGAGACATTTTGTTTGTACCAGTCAGTATGTCAGCTATGAGGAATGAGAACTTAGCAAAGCAAGGCAGTCATTGTGTACAGGAGTTGTGAGCAGTGGAAGTTTGGATCAGAAAGAGTTAAAACAAGAAAATATGTTTAACGTTATGAATGCATGGCAGGCCTATCTAAGTGCACCACCTTGGCAATGACTGATTACACCTACATTCCCATCCAGGGACCAAAACACGATGCAATGGTCAACTCAATAGAAATTATTTCATTCTGTGCCTCCTCTGTTTCATGAAGGAAATTGTCAGTCTCTCAGACAACATGTATATGTTGCATTTTTGCATCAACTTGAACCAAGTTTATTTCAAGATTATGGAAGGCTGAAAGCATGGATCCTTGAAGATCTGACATATTAACAGTACTTTCATTCTACAAAGATGAATTACTGAAATTATAATTGGTGAAGCAACGTTTTTGCTGTCTGAAAAAGATCATGGTGTATGCATTACACACAGTCGACACTTCAATCTCCTGGAGTTATTGTCTTCTGTTGTGTGTTATTGCAAATGTCAGAGAAGAACAAACATAATCAAGGTGGACTTAACATTTTACAGTGATCGACAACACATAACTGCAGAAATATCGGTGTAGTCCATCAGAATGCTGTACCAATAATGCATCCAAAGTTCACTCAGTGCTCCAATATTCTTTCAGAAGTCCTGCTGAAAATATCTAAACTTTAGGTGCTCTCACAGCAGCTTCTTCGCACTGTGGCCATTGATTAGTGTGTCACCACCTTACACACTTCAAATAGAAACCTAAAATTTTAGAGAAGATAGTAGGAGAGGAGCGGAATGGAGGGAGACGAAGAAGATGGAGGGATATGGGAAAATGGAGTCAAGAACCTGGAAGCAGAAGGTCAGCTCTGATAGTGGTGAATGATGAGCCAA
Organism: Stegostoma tigrinum; assembly: GCF_030684315.1. Lineage (NCBI taxonomy): Eukaryota > Metazoa > Chordata > Chondrichthyes > Orectolobiformes > Stegostomatidae > Stegostoma > Stegostoma tigrinum. The sequence continues at coordinate 104,979,402 of NC_081358.1, read as the reverse complement.
CTTGAGGAACTGTATATCCTATTCCTGCTACTATGTATTATGGTCTGATATTTTCAGAATGGCAGGAGAGAAGTAGCAGTGTGAAAATAGGAGGTAAGCACACAGAGACATGAAATGCCCATTAGGAATAGGTGAGAATGAGGGAATGCATTGAAGGGAACAAAACAAGGGATTGTGGGGTGTTGTTAGTGGACGCACAAGCGTGTAGAAGAAAAAGCAGTTAATGTTAGAGAGGTAAAGCCATGTCTAAATCTTGCACAGAAAAACAGAAATTGCTGGAAAAACTCAGCAGCTCCGGTAGTAGCTGTGGAGAGAACTCAGAGTTAATGTTTTGGGTTCAGTGACAATTCGTCGCCATTTTCCCAGCAACATCTGTTTTCAATCTGATTTGCAGCATCCACAGTTCTTTCAGTTTTTCTTTTCTACATGCAGCTCATTGGGAATGTTTAAACTGACTCATTATGAGGAGTAAGACTGAGGGTGTTGCTGTGAATATTCCCCTTCCTGTTCAGAAAAAGGCAGTTCAAAGGAATGCAGGCAATGGGAATCTGTTTAGAAAAGTCATCTGCAGAGAAACCCTGTAAAAATGGATTTAATTTGCTGTTGAAGTTAATGGAAAGTAATGTCAGATGAAGTGTAAAATGGACAGTCACAGTTGGTTACATTAAACTTTCCACACAGTTCTAATTGTGTTATCATTACATAAATGGTCTAAATTAAAACTATCTTGAATGTCAGAAACTAGCCAACACACAACAGTTATGAGATGCTCCAACACTTTACTGTGATTTCAAGTGAACAGTTTTCTTTCTGATCTGCGTTCAAATTTTTTGCCAGAAAGCAGTAAACTGTGTAAGCTGGATATTTGAAATAAACTCAGAAAATGCTGGAAATATCCAGCATCTGAAAGGAGAGAAAGAAAGAGACAGAATAATAGAAATGTTAGTTCCACAGGGCCAAGGGGAATTGAGATCAATTTGAGAAATGACAACCCCGCTTCTCTGTAATTTTATTGCTCTTGGCTTCCAAACTACCACAGACCTTCTTGTTGACCTTGTCCCATTCACCTTTTACACAAAAGTTAAAGTTCCAATGTCTCCCAATTCTGATGAAAGCTTCAGATTTGACATGTTAATTCTAATTCTCTCTCTACACAAATGTTGCCTAACTGATAAGGTTTTCCAACATTTTCTTTTTTGATTTCAAATAATTTGTTTCATGTTCGACTGAAGTAAAGCACATCATTCAAGGACATTTTTTATTCCAGTTCAAAGTAGCGCTTTGTTCTCATAGTTTTAGTTTCAGCAGCAACAGTGATGCATTATCAAAGGACATTGTTCAAGAGTGACAAATCTCTACTTCCATCAAATTTTGCAGAACTAAACCCTTACACAGTTTTTAAAACAGTTGCTGTTCAGCTATTTAATAAGGTTAAGCAACAAAGCACATAACTTGGGTGTGAGAAAGCAGTGAAACCCTGCAAAAATGGTAAACAACACATATTTATTTGCCAGCCTTCCCACAGCTCTACAATCAGACTTACAGCCAGCAAGCAGAAGAGGTTTGCTGAAATTCTACCCCAATGAAATAATTCATAAAAGGTGGCCCATGTTGAACAGCCCCCAGTTTTCTCCTCTCTAATCACGAAGTGGCAGTCCAATGCCTCGTATGTCTCACTGATACCTTCATCAGTATTTGGCATTTATGGCTGCCATATGAAAAATTGCAGAATATATCTAACCACATATTGATGCTCTAATATTTTTCAAATGGTTTAACACCAGTCTTCATCTTGTTATCTTTAGAAATTTCAGCTGTTTTTAAAACTAACTACTGAGATAGAAAAAAAAAACTGGAAATCACATGTTTTGTCAAGGCTCTTTTCACACGCCACCTTTTATTATATGGCAGTAAACTGTATCAGATTTATTTATTTCAAACAACATCTGTGTTCTCAGACAGTTAAATCTGCCATTTCTTCATTCTGATTACCAGGTGAATTTGTTGATTCTAAGATGGTTCCAGTTAACGAAGGGATTTTATACTCAATGTGAGAATGATTTGCTGTAAAAATGACACTATTATTAATGAAGAGCTGCATGTCAGTTTATATTCTGTTACTCCGTTACAAGAAAGCCAGTATGATTGAATTCAAAAAAAGCACAGCTCTGTAAACCTTTCCTCCATGTATTATGACTATGTTAAAATGAAGACTCATTTGAGTTGGACAGCAGGCAATCAGTTTTGTAACATATGAACACACTAATCAGGAGCAGGAACAGGCCTTTCAGCTCCTTATGGCTGCTCATCCATTCAATGATATCATAGTCGATCTGACTGTAGCATCAAATCCTCTCTTCTACTTACCCCTGATAAATTTCAAGTCCTTGCTTACCACAAATCTACTTACCTTTGCCTTAAAAATTCAGAGATTTTGCTTCCATCACCTTTTCAATAAGAAAGCTCCAAAGCCTCATGACATTGAGAGATTTATCCTGTCAGGGTCTCTTAGGACTATGCTTCCATCAAGTTATCTCTCAGTCTTCTAAACTCCAGCTGATTCAAACCAAGCCTTTACAATCTTTCCTCATAAGACAACCTGCACATTCCAGTTATTAATCTATTAAACCTTCTCTGAACTTCCTTCAATACATTTACATCCCTGCTTATATACAGTGGCAACCACTGTTAATATATTCCCAGATGTGGTCTCGCCCATAACCTATTTAATTGAAGGCATAACCTCCTCACTTTTGTATAGCATTCTTTTTTCCAATAAATGATAACATTTTATTTACTTTCTGAATTACTTGCTGCAACTAAATGCTAACCTTTGTGAATCATGCAGGTGGAGGACACAAGGACACAATTCAGAGCTGTGCAATCTCTCACTATTTAGATAACATTTGCTTTTTCTTCCTATCAAAATGGATAACTTCATATTTTCTCACTTTAACCTTACTCTATATTTTTAACCTCTTTATATTTTTATAGCCTCCTAGTACAGTCTTCACAGTTTACTTCCAAATTTATCTTTATGTCATCAAATTTAACAATCGTATTACATGAACTAAGTTATTTGCATAAATTGTTATCAGTGAGGTTGCTCCACCAATCCCTGTAGCATATCACTCGTTCCATCTTGCCAACTTTACTAGTTGTGTTTATCATTTATACATTAATATATCTCCTCTAATTTAATGTGAAAAAGACTGATTTGGATATCGGGGATACAGTAGACTTACAAAAGCACTGCCTAGGTACAGACCCATATGATCGGGTTGTTATTAACAAAGAAACCCAAATTGAAGCCTATTGGAAATAAAACCATATTTTTCACATCTTGACACAGAAGAGGGAGTGTTTATTTTGGCAGGAGACTCAAAGTGACACAAGGAGAGTGACTGTGCAAGTATTCCTGTGAAGAACAAGGAAAAGTCTTTCAGAGACAGGAGGAACTGCAGATGCTGGAGAATCTGAGATAACAAGGTATAGACCTGGATGAACACAGAAGGCCAAGCAGCATCATAGGAGCAGGAAAGCTGATGTTTCGGTTTTCTAAAGAAGGGCCGAGGCCCGAAGCGTCAGTTTTCCTGCTCCAATGATGCTGCTTGGCCTGCTGTGTTCATCCAGCTCTACACTTTGTTATCAAAGATAAGGCTTTGTTGTGTAAATGACCATACAGGAAAGCTGATGTTTCAGTTTTCTGAAGAAGGGTCTAGGCCTGAAGCGTCAGTTTTCCTGCTCCAATGATGCTGCTTGGCCTGCTGTGTTCATCTAGCTCTACACTTTGTTATCAAAGATAAGACTTCGTTGTGTTAACAACAATTCAGGATGCTCATGAGATCTTGATTCTTGGTTCAAAAAAAGCTGAAGAATAGATGGTATTTGGGAGAGTTAAGGGCCAAGGTGGATCTTGCTGATGGACTCCAGGTCTTAGTTTCTGGCTGAGTAGAAAGAATTTCAGAAGCCACCAGAAGTTTAGCCTGGCATGGGAGGAAGACTAATTATGCAGAAAGTCCAAAAGTAACTGAGATTCATTCTTATAATGTTATGCAATGGAAACAGTGCAATAAACAGTGAAAGGGGTTTGCAATATATTCTGAATACACTAGTTAATCAAAAATGCCTTTTCTTCAATTCAAACTATTAGATGCCTGTAACAGTTGTTCTATGTTAATGGAGATGGTTTGTTACAGTAAGACTCTTTTAAGATTTAAAATATTGTGTTTGTATTGTTTTTGCTGGGAATATGTTTTTCAAAGGTTCAGTCTATATAGGAACAAAAATCATTAATGTAGTTTTGTAAACATTTGTAACAGACCAGAGAGTGGAGGTTCACTGTGTTCACTCCAGTTTCGAAGGACTATAAATGATTACCTAACATTTCAGATAAAGGAGGAACCATACTTATTATTTCTCCTATTTTAAAGTATTTATTGTCTTTGTTATTTTTCTCAATGAGACGTCTACCATATTTCTTGCATTCTTAATACATAATGAGATTAAAATTTGCTTACAAATAATAAAACTTCCAAGTTATACTTTCTTGAACATGTGTTCCTAATATGCATGAATGATGATTAGATGATTTTATTCTTTGATTTTTCGATGTAAAGAAGAAACATGTCATAATTTTTAAGCTTTCCTCAGGCTCATTAGTTTCCTTTAATTTCCACTTCTCTTGACATTTTTCCTGCTTCTTTTGCCACATGTTAACATGACTTTCAACATGGGTTACTAATTGGCAATAATGCCTAAAAGACTGGTGTAAATTTTAGCACTTCAGTGTGAATTACAATGAAATGCATTCCACATGTGAAAATGTGAATCAGTGGAATCTTACAGGGACCTGAATGACATGGAGTATGGTAAGATTTGTGTCAGAATCACAGATAAAATCAATATCTGGAACTATTTGCTGCATCTTTTCTGCATCTGCCAAATGGTGTTGCTAATTTCTCACTGGTCAGCAGTGATTTGCCAACTGAAGCGATGATATACAAATTGTCAAATTAGTAACAGTGAACCTCACTTTGTAAATATTCAGGTTCATATCAGCCAAAGAAGCTGAATGCCAAGAATTCTCAACGTGAACATCTGCGTGGATAACTGACGACTTCAGCTCACTGTTTGCTCCAAACAACCAACTGTTTGCCCAGCTCACAAGCATCAGCTACTTGCATGCCACATCCACAGGCATTCACAGAATCATAGAATCCCTACAGCGTGAAAGCAAGCAATTCAGCCCATCGAGTGCACACTGACTCACTCCAACCCTGTAATCCTACATTTCCCATAGTTAATCCACCTAGCCTGCACATCCCTGGGCACTATGGGTAATTTTGTATGGCCAATCCACCTAACCTGCACATCTTTGCACTGTGGGAGGAAACTAGAGAATGCAGACATGGTGAGACTGTGCAAACTCCACACAGTTGTCTGAGGGTGTAAACCGATCCAGGTTTCTGGTGCTTTGGGGTAGCTATGCTAACGGGCTCGGCCACTGTGCCACTCCATTGATATTTGACATTTTACAGACTCTGTGAATCCTCACGATACATCTCCAATCAAAGTACAAGGATGACGAGAGCGGTGGAGCTTCTAGTGAAAAGGAAGAAGGTAGCTTACGTAAGGTGGAGGAAGCTAGGGTCAAGTTCAGCTAGAGAGGATTACATGCAGGCAAGGAAGGAGCTCAAAAATGGTCTGAGGAGAGCCAGGAGGGGGCACGAGAAAGGCTTGGCAGAAGGAATCCGGGAAAACACAAAGGCATTTTACACTTACGTGAGGAATAAGAGAATGGTCAAAGAAAGAGTAGGGCCGATCAGGGATAGCATAGGGAACTTGTGTGTGGAGCCTGAGGAGGTAGGGGAAGCCCTAAATGAGTTTTTTGCTTCTGTCTTTACGAAAGAAACGACCTGTGTAGTGAATGAAACCTTTGAAGAGCAGGTGTGCATGCTGGAATGGATAGAGATAGAGGAAGCTGATGTACTGAAAATTTTGTCAAACATTAAGATTGACAAGTCGCCAGGCCCGGATCAGATTTGTCCTCGGCTGCTTTGGGAAGCGAGAAATGCAATTGCTTCGCCACTTGCGAAGATCTTTGCATCCTCGCTCTCCACTGGAGTCGTACCTGAGGACTGGAGAGAGGCAAATGTAATTCCTCTCTTCAAGAAAGGAAATAGGGAAATCCCCGGCAATTATAGACCGGTAAGTCTCACGTCTGTCATCTGCAAGGTGTTAGAAAGGATTCTGAGGGATAAGATTTATGACCATCTGGAAGAGCATGGCTTGATCAAATACAGTCAACACGGCTTTGTGAGGGGTAGGTCATGCCTTACAAACCTTATCGAGTTTTTTGAGGATGTGACTAGTAAGGTTGATGAGGGTCAAGCTGTGGATGTGGTGTATATGGACTTCAGTAAGGCATTTGATAAGGTTCCCCATGGAAGGCTCATTCAGAAGGTCAGGAGGAATGGGATACAGGGGAACTTAGCTGCTTGGATACAGAATTGGCTGGCCAACAGAAGACAGCGAGTGGTAGTAGAAGGAAAATATTCTGCCTGGAAGTCAGTGGTGAGTGGGGTTCCACAGGGCTCTGTCCTTGGGCCTCTACTGTTTGTAATTTTTATTAATGACTTGGACGAGGGAATTGAAGGATGGGTCAGCAAGTTTGCAGACGACACAAAGGTCGGAGGTGTCGTTGACAGTGTAGAGGGCTGTTGTAGGCTGCAGCGGGACATTGACAGGATGCAGAGATGGGCTGAGAGGTGGCAGATGGAGTTCAACCTGGATAAATGCGAGGTGATGCATTTTGGAAGGTCGAATTTGAAAGCTGAGTACAGGATTAAGGATAGGATTCTTGGCAGCGTGGAGGAACAGAGGGATCTTGGTGTGCAGATACATAGATCCCTTAAAATGGCCACCCAAGTGGACAGGGTTGTTAAGAAAGCATATGGTGTTTTGGCTTTCATTAACAGGGGGATTGAGTTTAAGAGTCGTGAGATCTTGTTGCAGCTCTATAAAACTTTGGTTAGACCGCACTTGGAATACTGCGTCCAGTTCTGGGCGCCCTATTATAGGAAAGATGTGGATGCTTTGGAGAGGGTTCAGAGGAGGTTTACCAGGATGCTGCCTGGACTGGAGGGCTTATCTTATGAAGAGAGGTTGACTGAGCTCGGTCTCTTTTCATTGGAGAAAAGGAGGAGGAGAGGGGACCTAATTGAGGTATACAAGATAATGAGAGGCATAGATAGAGTCGATAGCCAGAGACTATTTCCCAGGGCAGAAATGGCTAGCACGAGGGGTCATAGTTTTAAGCTGGTTGGTGGAAAGTATCGAGGGAATGTCAGAGGCAGGTTCTTTACGCAGAGAGTTGTGAGAGCATGGAATGCGTTGCCAGCAGCAGTTGTGGAAGCAAGGTCATTGGGGTCATTTAAGAGACTGCTGGACATGCATATGGTCACAGAAATTTGAGGGTGCATCCATGAGGATCAATGGTCGGCACAACATTGTGGGCTGAAGGGCCTGTTCAGTGCTGTACTGTTCTATGTTCTATGTTCTATGTTCTAAGATACTTCTCATTTTCAAAGCCGCACTGGCAACTATCAATGCAAAGTTACCTTGAGCCAAGGAACACACGCTCATCTCATGGAAGAGACTAGCTGCATGACCACCCTGTTTACCTGCTGCAGCAGTGCCCACTCATCTGCGCCAATCTCTAAGTCTGCTTCATTGCTGTCTAGCACTGTTCTGCCTTGCCCATTTGCAATTCACTCCCTCAGCCAGAGATACTAATACTCCTGTATTCCCTTGCCACTTAGCAGACGCATAAAGCCTAGAGGCTTGTCATCGGTGTCAGCAGTCCTCTACAAGTCAAGGAGACAGGTCAGGGGATCCAAAACACTGTAAATTAAGGATAGACTCTGATACCTATCCAAAAGCTTGGTCAGAAAACTTCAAAAGGCATTTTGAGTCAGAATATTCTCCACATATATGTGAGGACCCAAGTGGCATGCAGTTTGCCACGCACCTTGACTCTTTATGCCCAATTTTATTCTGATTTCCTCCTGAAATGTGTGAGATGCAAATATTAAGGGAGTTGAAAATAGGCGATACTGCTGTTACTGTTGGCATAGGTGGGTTTGTTTACTGAACAAAGTAAGCAGCCCATGAGATGTGCAGGGTTCATGTCGGGGGTTTTGGAGGTGGTGAGAGGGAATGACGGAGGAAGTTGGAGGCAATAGTAAAAGTGTTAGAGCATGTGCCATGGTGTGAGGTGGGTACAGCAGCAGAAAAAGATGTGTCAGATATCAAAAAGAAGATGGTGAAACTTACTCTGGTAGGGTAGAGAAAGGCATTAATTTTCCTCTTACGTTTCTGAGCATTCTTTTCAGTGGCTAGACTCCATGAATGGATGCTAAGCTCGCACTAAACTGGCGTCATCAGTCATTATAACCTCTGTTGGCCCCAGAATTGGCAGATACTCTACCTGTGCCCCAGCCCATCCAACAGGACTTCCCAATCTCTGCCCACAAACCAGGGCATGAAATCTCCTTTGTTTGGCACAAATGCCAGGAACCATGATACTGTTTGGTCTGGTGCCCAAACAGCCTTTTCATGGTGATGCCAGCACAAGGAATGCTGCTAAATTCTGGGATATCCCAGCAATGGCCAATTGTTCTGGGAGTGGTAGGATGTAAGTTGGGGCTAGAATGGGATGATAAGAACGTCATAGAGGAATGGTAGGTAATTAATAAGTTGAGTTGGTAAGCTGTGGCAAGAAAACTCACTCAGCTCCACAGTAAAAGAAAACCTCCAAAAAAACCCAATGCAACTGGCATGAAACTGAAAAAAGTGTAAGATTCTATTCATTGTTTCTTTGATGACATCAACTCGAAGTTTGTTGCATTTGAAAGCAAGCAACAATTATAAATATAGTTGGGGAGAGACTTTTACTCATCCATGAATTTCTAATGCTGTTTAAATTTAAGTATCTCAGTGGTTAAAGCTTTGCTCACACAAACTTTATTTACCACAGTGAAGCAGTAACACTGATGCATCAACTTCTCCATAATTGTATTTGTGATTAACTGTGATTAAGTAAGCCAAATCCATAGCACTTTACAGCACAGTGATAGGCTCCTTGGTCTGGGATGTTTTTGCCAGCACTTTTCTCACATAACCCAATTAACTCAACGTTTTGTTTCTGATTTACAGCATCCGCAGTTCTTTCAGTTTTTATTTACCAATCGACTCAATGTTATTTTCCAGATTGCTTTCAAGTTCCCTTAATATTCCTTTTTTGAAACAACTATTTAAAATTTCTTTGATGGACTTATGGGCATAGATTCTAATATTAAACCTTGACGCTGTCTGCTGCCTCAAATGAATGCAAAAATGGCATTATGTTGGAGAAGAGCAGTCAATTTTTCCCTGGTATCTTGACTAATATCCCTCAATGTGACATCAATAGATTGACTGGTGATATCTGCGCTTGTTGGGTGCCAGTGTGTGCAATTTGATTCTTACATTCCTACACTACAATAGTAGCAACACTTTAAAACCTCAGATGTTTGTTAGTATGAACTGGAATATCGCAGAAAGGAAAGCATGTTATCAAAGCTTTTCATCTTGCACACACCAGATCAAGCCTAAGAAGGTCAAATCATCTCAAAAATTTATGCTACAACAGAAAATGTTAGTAATCAGTTGCCAAATGGGCTAACTTGAAGATGTGTTGCCAAAGAGAACTATTGGTTCCTCAACTTCCCAGATAATTGAAAAAAATGTTAAATATAATTCTTCTTTTCTTGATTCCAGAAACCATAAACGAGTTATGTTACCAGCGCAACTTATGACTGTAAATTTAGTATGTTAGTATATTAGTATATTAGTTAATGCATTTGTTATTGTTCAGCATGTTCTACCCAGTGATGGAATCAGATGTAACACTCGGCTTTTTTTAAGTTGTTGAGAACAGTGGGTACTCTGTGTATTATAAACAATCAAAGATGCATGTTGTTTGAATAGATCAACAAGTAATATGGTCTACATATCAAATATTGGACTGACATTGAGATTCATAATCAACATTGTTCAATTCTTTACCAGCTTGAAGAATTGTTGGAAGTTGTGAGGTCCTAAAATGCAAGTTACTTATTCATTTTTAACAATAGTTTATAGTAGAAAATCCTCAGTTTACCTTTTTGCACCAATTTTTTTAAACATTCATTTAATTTTTGAATATCATTAATTATCCCACAAACAATGAACTCAATTTTTCACAGCTTACCTTATTAAAAGATTTTATTCCTCAAGCATGACACTTAATAAGCATTTTGGTTCAATGAAAAGAACTTCAGTTTGTCACGTCTCCACCTATATGCCATTCTCTACCAATCCTATTACTGAGTGCATTGAGTACAGGTAGTTCTGCTTTAATACATGTTTCGCTAATGCTAATTGGCTGTAATGCAATTAGTGAATAATGGATTCCGTTTGGATAACATGAACTTTCTGCTGTACAGGCATAGCGATTTTCTATAGCAATTTCCCTATAACGTGATTTTCAGTGGTGGTTTTCTATAGTGTGAGGTCACATGAGAATGCCACTGTTGTGTTATAGGAGAACTACCAGAATACAATATCCCAATGTAACATAATGAGCAGCTTACATCACTAAATCACTTTTGTTTTTACTATTTCTAAAATTAATCATGGACTTCAGCTTTTACTGAACTTAACCATTTGTCATTCCACCTTATACACTCCTTTTACTTTTTTATTCTGTTGAGAAACCAATTGATTAGATTAGATTAGATTCCTTACAGTGTGGAAACAGGCCCTTCGGCCCAACAAGTCCACACCGCCACTTGAAGCATCCCACCCAGACCCCCCCTATAACCCACACACCCCTGAACACTACGGGCAATTTAGCATGGCCGATCTACCTAGCCTGCACATCTTTAGACTGTGAGAGGAAACCGGAGCACCTGGAGAAAACCTACGCAGACACGGGGAGAATGTGCAAACTCCACACAGACAGTCACCCGAGGCTGGAATTGAACCCACGTCCCTGGTGCTGTGAGGCTGTAGTGCTAACCACTGAGCCACCATGCTTACTCCCTTCACTCTGAGATTATGTGGTCTGCCTTTGGGTTTTCCATAAGGGCAAGTAACCGCTCAGTCTCTACCCTGCCAAGTCCCCTCAGCTTCAATAAAGTTGAACCAAATTCCCCGATATGCTCACATAGGCTCTACCTCAGTTAGGCAAAGCCTCCCTCATGCTGCCCATGCTCCTCACTGACTGTGTGGTTTAAATCAAGTTTAAACATGGTATTATATCAAGCATTGATGAGTAACCTTTTAGCTTTACTTCCTACAATGATAATCAACATTTCATTCAAGCAAAGGATTTCAAGTGTTTGATAGACAATTGCTGTTATCAGGAAGGCTATTTTAATTAATTTAAAGGCAATTAATTTGAGGTTTAAATCTGAGTTTTAATCCAAAACTGAAGTTGATAAAGATTTACCACTTTGAAATAAATTCTCTACCTAAAACTGGCAAAGTGTCCCTTGCAAAGAGCCATGCTGCTCCATCCCAGCACACTTCCTTTAGCTCCAATCATAATGCTCTTAATTCGATTGCAGTAACATTCAATAGTACCTTCCAGAGAGTTTATTGTTCAAATTCCTTAGAAGTTACATTTAATGCACTTATTAAATCATTTATTTTCTATTATTTCCATCAAGAATCCTACAATTTGACCAAGCACAATTTGCATTTGACAGGTTGATCCTGATAAACCTCATTTTCCCAAGACCTAAAGACAGCTGAGCCATTCGCACTTACATCATAGCCTACAATGTCTGAAATAAAATCAGAATATCTTAGAAACTCTCAGCAGCCCAGGCAGATGTTGTGGAGAGAGTGACAGAGTGAATGTTTCAAGCCATCATTTTATTTTAGCTTCCATGAGGAGAATTATCAAAATGCTCCAGGGTAAGTTTAACAAGAAAACTGGGGTCGGATGAAATAATGAAGATTTTGTATCTAGAAATTGTTGACGGATCTTTTCCTTGAATTAGGGGAAACAAAGTATTTTGTTAAAATCCTAGAATCGAAGTCTATGAAGAGAGAAGTCAACACCATAGCATTGAGCATGTGGTTTAAGGAAACAGCAAGAGCAATGAATAATACATTATTCCAGGGTTTGATTCACTTCAAATCTCTTAATAATTTTCAAAAGTAGTAGGTTGGTTTCTAGTTTCTGATGTGGAAGCATGGCTTTACATTGGACAAGCAATCAGTTCACATAGTGAACGTGCCAGAAATTCAGACATGAATATTCTTTTCCAGTCATCCCTTTTATTATATACAAATGCACAATTGTGTTCTGCAAAAATAATCCCGGGCATCATTAAATGAGGCACAATGAGACACAAGTGGGTCAGGACAGGTGGTGAGAGGCATTTATAATCTGAGTGCAAATATTATGTAAACAATTGTAGATGTGATAAATTTTTACCCACAGGCAAGGCGGTCAGTGACCTTTGTAATTCTTTTAAAATATGTGTTGAATCTGTAATTTTTAAATAACATTTGATAAAAAAAACTTTTAATAGTTTAAATCTATTATAAGCAGATCAGCCGCAATTTTCTAGATCAAAAGAACTACTGGTCCATGTAATCTGGTGACCCTTGACCTGGACACTGTACGAACTGGAAGGAGATTATGACCGGGCACTGCATGACTATCAGGCAAAAAGGGGAAATGCAGACACAAGCAAAACCGACCAGCCTAGTTGCTGGAGGTTGATGGTAAATCGTTCACAGAGATTGATAAAGAGAAAATGAACAGACATTGAAAGAGAAACATATCAAATTCTTGGAAGCAGATGAAACAAATCTCTCAGGAATAGGTCAGATTTTCTGATTGCTGAAAAAGAGACAGGACCTCTTAGACAAAATGTGAAATCTAGCTAAGATGGTTCAAACACTAAAGTTGTGTGAAAAGTTCAGAACTGCAGATGAACTGGATGTTTTACTGAAAGTGACCAAACAATCTGGGATGTTATTGGCTACATAGTTGAAGACAAACTGTGGAAGGCCTACTGCGAGTCAGCAGAGAGAGTGTTTAATATGGCAGGAGGGTGTAATGTGGCAGGAAGATATATTTTTATGAAGTTGCCTATTTAAGTGGAGTTTACCTTATTATTATGTGTCATTTGTCTACTATTTCACACTTCTCCCAATTTGAACTAATGTAGAAGGGACCAAAAGTTATATCTTTCAGCAATTAGAGACTTGACAAATTTGATTATTTTGATTGTGACCCTTAATGGGGTTGTAATACTGTTTTGTTTAGAATAAGTGAATTACATTCAATTCTACAACATACCTAAATATATTAAATCTTTCTGTGGCTATCTATGAATCCCTGCAATCATGACCATTTCCATTTATATCACAGGCCCTACTCCCAACTTACTGACTCACTTCCGCCAGTTGATAACCAGTTCTAAATTGGGAAAGGCAGTCACTTTTCTGTGGGATCAAAAAGACATTAAAATTACTTCACTGCCATTAAGATTCAGAGGTTATTAATACCCAGAGTCTTCACATAATATCTACAAGGGTAACACAGAAGCTGTAAGTATTGGAGCTGCAATGACACTCAGTTGATAAACACTAATGTAAAGCAGATTATTTCATTGCTTAGTAACACTCTTCTGAGCATGATATGTGGTGTTTTACTGTTAAAGGGATTATATAAGCACAAGTTATAACAGCATCTGAGTAACCACTCTTCTTCTCGTTCTTACATAATTCACAAAACTACCAAGTAAATTGTTATCTTACATCTTGATGTTCATACCCTCAACACATCTGCCAGCATCTGCTTCAATGCATGTTAACCTCTGTCTCTGTGAAGGAACAAGCATGTGAGTTAATATTAATTAAATAACTGCAGTTTCAGGACACACCATTTATCAGCAAGTTTTCTCATTGGTTCCTCATACTTTATATGTATTATATCAAAGTTTTGGCTGACATGAGCAGGATTCTGGGGTTTGGAAACTAGCATTTCATTGCTGGGATTGAAATTTTCCTTGTCATGGGTGCAGACAGCTTTTAGAACAAATGAAGGCAGGGTTCACCTTTATTTCCTGTTAGAGTTAAAGAGAATCCAGATGGAATCACTTGAATATCCGTCTCATTAACATACATTTGTTGAACCAATTCCATTTTGCAAACACCTTGTTAAGAAACAGAGGTAGGAGAATCTGCTATTCCAGCTTCAAAACTTCTAATTACAAGAGATTATGAGTCTGTTCTTTGTGTGTTCTTCTACTAACAGAACATAGTGGAGGTTATGAAGAGAGCTGCATGTAATGGTATATTTCAGTAGGAGGTTGGCACTCTCTTAAAATCACTAGATTGTATGTTAATTTTGCAATCTAATTATGTTAAATCTAAATGAATGATCAGTTAATCTGCAAGATAGAGTTTGTACACCAGGAGGATCAGATGCATGCTGCTTTATTTATACTTATTTTGAGTACTCACAAAAAAGTACATTTATTATGAAATCTTTGATTGAGTGTGCCTCAAAGTAAGTATACATACTTTACTCATTGATCATCAAGGATGCTCAGATCACATTTTGAGATTTCATTTGTTTGATAAGTTGACTCTGAGCTACAAAACTCAAACATTACAAGGATTCCTGGAGAAATTTAGAAACATAGAAAATAGGAGCAAGAGCATTCAACCCACCAAGTCTGCTCCAGAATCAATATGAACATGGATAATCCAAGATAACAAAATGTGAGGCTGGATGAACACAGCAGGCCAAGCAGCATCTCAGGAGCACAAAAGCTGACGTTTCGGACCTAGACCCTTTATCAGAGAGGGGGATGGGGTGAGGTTCTGGAATAAATAGGGAGAGAGGGGGAGGCGGACCGAAGATGGAGAGAAAAGAAGATAGGTGGAGAGAGTATAGGTGGGGAGGTAGGGAGGGGAAAGGTCAGTCCAGGGAAGACGGACAGGTCAAGGAGGTGGGATGAGGTTAGTAGGTAGGAGATGGGGGTGCGGCTTGGAGTGGGAGGATGGGATGGGTGAGAGGAGGAACAGGTTAGGGAGGCAGAGACAGGTTGGACTGGTTTTGGGATGCAGTGGGTGGAGGGGAAGAGCTGGGCTGGTTGTGTGGTGCAGTGGGGCGAGGGGACGAACTGGGCTGGTTTAGGGATGCGGTGGGGGAAGGGGAGATTTTGAAGCTGGTGAAGTCCACATTGATACCATTAGGCTGCAGGGTTCCCAAGCGGAATATGAGTTGCTGTTCCTGCAACCTTCAGGTGGCATCGTTGTGGCACTGCAGGAGGCCCATGATGGACATGTCATCTAAAGAATGAGAGGGGGAGTGGAAATGGTTTGCGACTGGGAGGTGCAGTTGTTTGTTGCGAACTGAGCGGAGGTGTTCTGCAAAGCGGTCCCCAAGCCTCCGCTTGGTTTCCCCAATGTAGAGGAAGCCGCACCGGGTACAGTGGATGCAGTACACCACATTGGCAGATGTGCAGGTGAACCTCTGCTTAATGTGGAATGCCATCTTGGGGCCTGGGATAGGGGTGAGGGAGGAGGTGTGGGGGCAAGTGTAGCATTTCCTGCGGTTGCAGGGGAAGGTGCCGGGTGTGGTGGGGTTGGAGGGCAGTGTGGAGCGAACAAGGGAGTCACGGAGAGAGTGGTCTCTCCGGAAAGCAGACAGGGGTGGGGATGGAAAAATGTCTTGGGTGGTGGGGTCGGATTGTAGATGGCGGAAGTGTCGGAGGATGATGCGTTATATCCGGAGGTTGGTGGGGTGGTGTGTGAGAACGAGGGGGATCCTCTTTGGGCGGTTGTGGCAGGGGCGGGGTGTGAGGGATGTGTTGCGGGAAATACGGGAGACGCGGTCAAGGGCGTTCTCGATCACTGTGGGGGGAAAGTTGCGGTCCTTAAAGAACTTGGACATCTGGGATGTGCGGGAGTGGAATGTCTTATCGTGGGAGCAGGTGCGGTGGAGGCGGAGGAATTGGGAATAGGGGATGGAATTTTTGCAGGAGGGTGGGTGGGAGGAGGTGTATTCTAGGTAGCTGTAGGAGTCGGTAGGCTTGAAATGGACATCAATTACAAGCTGGTTGCCTGAGATGGAGACTGAGAGGTCCAGGAAGGTGAGGGACGTGCTGGAGATGGCCCAGGTGAACTGAAGGTTGGGGTGGAAGGTGTTGGTGAAGTGGATGAACTGTTCGAGCTCCCAGTCGCAAACCATTTCCACTCCCCCTCCCATTCTTTAGACGACATGTCCATCATGGGCCTCCTGCAGTGCCACAATGATGCCACCCGAATGTTGCAGGAACAGCAATTCATATTCCACTTGGGAACCCTGCAGCCTAATGGTATCAATGTGGACTTCACCAGCTTCAAAATCTCCCCATCCCCCACCACATCCCTAAACCAGCCCAGTTTGTCCCCTCCCCCCACTGCACCACACAACCAGCCCAGCTCTTCCCCTCCACCCACTGCATCCCAAAACCAGTCCAACCTGTCTCTGCCTCCTTAACCTGTTCTTCCTCTCACCCATCCCTTCCTCCCACCCCAAGCCGCACCCCCATCTCCTACCTACTAACCTCATCCCACCTCCTTGACCTGTCCGTCTTCCCTGGACTGACCTATCCCCTCCCTACCTCCCCACCTATGCTCTCTCCACCTATCTTCTTTTCTCTCCATCTTCGGTCCGTCTCCCCCTCTCTCCCTATTTATTCCAGAACCCTCACCCCATCCCCCTCTCTGATGAAGGGTCTCGGCCCAAAACATCAGCTTTTATGCTCCTGAGATGCTGCTTGGCCTGCTGTGTTCATCCAGCCTCACATTTTGTTATCTTGGATTCTCCAGCATCTGCAGTTCCCATTCTCTCTGATCATGGATAATCCTCTGTTTCAATCCCACTTCCTCCATATACGCCTTGATATCTTTAGGTTCTCAAACTCTTGCATTTTTTTCTTTAATACATTCAGTCACTTGGCCTCCACAACCTTCTGTGGGAAAGAATTCTAAAATATCACCATTCTCTGAATGAAGAAATTTCTCCTCATCTCAATTGAAACTAGGAAGCCATGTTTCCTGAGACCATTGCCTCTTGTATTCAATACTACAACCAGGTTGGTGTCAAGACCCAAATCCATTTCTGCACTTAGTGCGTCTAGCCATTTCTTGATATCAGTTTTAATGTATCAACTTGGTAGAAGACGAGCATTTGAGACACTCAGATCCTAATGAAGAAATTAACTTGGATCATCTACTCAACATTATTGGCTAAAAGTGGTTGAAAACAATTCATCCTTTTTTTTTCTGATGTCCTGGACTTTCACATTATTGAGGATGGTTTCAACAATTGGATCACCTCCTCTGATTGGTAGTTTAGTTGACCATCACAATTCATGACCAAATGGGATAGGACTGCAGATATTTTATCAGTTCTATTCCTTACGGAATTGCTTAGCTTCATCTATCGCATTCTGCTTTTACTATTTGGCATCCATGAAGTTCTGTGATTATAGCTTCTTCAGGTTGACAAAATATTTCACCTGGCATTTGCCCTGGCATTGCTTCTTGTGCTTATTGACACTGGGCTGTCACCAGCTTGATGATTATCGTAGAATAGGGAAAATGCCAAGTTGTAAGATTATAGTTTGTCACTGAATACAACTCTGCTGCTGATGATGGTCCACAATATCTCATGCATTACCACTTTTGAGTTATTATGACTAACACTTTTGACTAATTATGTCATGAATCTATTCAATTTAACATGGTTGTAGTGCCACACAACACAATGATTCAGTGTGAAGAGTGAAAGGGGTAAGATCAGCTTCAGTAAAAGTTGCATAAATATTAGGCAGGGTTGTATTTGGACCAAGCAGTGTATCTTATGAAAAGCAGTTGAATTAATTCAGTGCATTAAGGTTACATGAAGTCTGACATGTTAGGAAAATAAACAGGATTAAACAAAGAAGAAAGCATTAAAACAAATGTCATGATCCAGTGTTACAAAAATAACTGCACAGGAAAATGACAACTCCAGTGTGAACGATGCCAGGCCCAGAGCAAATGGCTCTTTTCCTATGAAATGATCAGATGTGCCACCTTAGGGCATTAAGCCATTGAACTGGGTCAATAAACAGAGAGAATGTTCCAGTCATTAAAGATTGGGTGTCTCGTCAAAACACATTTAAAGACCTAAGAGTTAGTCATAACTTTCTCATCCTCTGTTTCTTCTCCATTGCTTCTCATCCTCTGTTTCTGCCCTCCACCCCTGCCTGTTTTTAATCCTCTTTTTCTCATACTTTCTTTCCCATCCTCAGTTTCTACACCCCTGCATTTCATCCTATGTCTCTCATCCACTGATTCTGCCTATATGTTTCTCATCCTCGGTTTCCGCCCTTCTGTTTGTCATCCTCTGCTTCACATCCACTACTTCTGCCCCATTGTATCTGACTCTCTGTTTCTCATCCTCTGTTCTTGCCGAAAAGGAGTACTGTTTAAACTTATTGAGCTGGTGGTTTCCTTGGCCATGTTTAACCTAATATTATGAGACTTCATGAGGTGAGAGGCATTGTTAAGGATTTCCAGAGCAATTCCTTTCTTAGCGTTTACCACGGAATCACTATTTCTGCTGGGCATGCCCTGCCTATGTGACAGGATGTAAACAGGAATGATGATAGTAGTGTCTCAGATATTTGTGCTGATTATAATTTGGCGAGTAGCTCAATGCCTGACTACTTCTTGACAAGTCTATAGGATAATTATCCCAGGTTTGGCATTAGCACTTGAGGCTAGTAAGGAGGTCATTGTAAGGTCAATTGGGCAGTGTGTGCCATTGTCATTTTCAGCATATAGTGGATGTGAAGCAGAGGATGGCAAACTAGCTATTACCTACTAGCTAATGCCAAACCTGGGATAATTATCCTATGGACTTATCAAGAATATTCTGGCATTGAAATAGTCACAAAGTCATATCTTAATAACTTCCTTTGTTTAGACATAAGACACATTTTTGGGTTGACCTACTTCACTTTCTATCACAATTAAGAATTCTATTTGGTCTCTTTTCCAAAACAAAACTTTTGTGACAAGATTCAAAGTCCAGTGGGAGAATTAGACATCAGTAAAGTAGAGGAACATATCTGAAACTGAGGCTGATGCATACTATTCAAGTAAAGGCAGGTTTAACAGTGCCAAATATTTGCATCTCTCCTTTAAACATAGGAGTGTTTAACACTGAAACTTAGACCACTTCCTTAATATTTACATCCTTTCCATCAATAAATAAGAAGTAAGAATGGTACAGGTCCTTTATCTGTATTCCAAAGAAATCCATTTATGTTTGGTGTTAACATCTAAAGGGATATTTGTAAATCATCAAAGTTATTGCAATAATGTACTTTGTGCATCGTTCTCTGTAGTGGTTTAAAGGATATTCATGTTTTAACAGTGATATTTATTTTCAATGAGACATTTCCCTAAATACTAGATTGCAACCTAAAGATTTTTGTTTAACATAATATCGCCATCTGCTTACAAGTATGCTCACTATTGTTTATTCTTCTTCTCACAAAATGAGTTTTCACTGTTATTTCAAAGTCAAAGTGTTCCTCAGCACCTAAAGGGGAGTAAATATTTGAGACACGTGTTTTTTCGTCCATTTGGTTTGCTATGACCATTGAAAGTACAAGTAAGTAGATTTTACAAAAAACAGTGTCATTTCAGAATGACTTTATCTTGTATTAGAACGACTGCTTAACCAAAGTTTGCAAGCAAACGTGATTTTCAAATAACTTGCAAATCTGACTGCATTTGCAGAAATGTCAATCCACCATAAAATTGAAAGCATTTTTGAATAATTGTTCAAGATACTTTCATACTCAGCAAAACTAGGCACCAAAATTACTTTTTGGCAAAACAAGGAGAATATTTGTTACTTTGAAATTCCT
The DNA here is from genome assembly GCF_030684315.1 of Stegostoma tigrinum. Classification (NCBI taxonomy): domain Eukaryota; kingdom Metazoa; phylum Chordata; class Chondrichthyes; order Orectolobiformes; family Stegostomatidae; genus Stegostoma; species Stegostoma tigrinum. The sequence goes on along the minus strand of NC_081358.1, from coordinate 104,959,372 downwards.
TCACAGTGTCCTATTAACTATGCTTGATTTAATTCTAGCACATTTTACCAAGAAATAGAAAATTCATTCGAATTAGGACTTCTTTTTCTCTGTACGTAAATAGATTTGTGGAATAATATTTCAGAGGAAGTATTTGATTCAGTATTAGAAAGGTCCTGAAACAGAAGATCAAGTTTCACTCTGAGGCTTGAAATATAAAAAAATCAAGGCAGAGGTGGGGGACTGATGCATTGTCTTTTAGCTAAAGCTCTCAACCATGGCCTGCCCTCAGATAGAATTTAGATTCCTGGCACAATTTCAAAAGGCAGGTTTTCCCTCATTCAAATATATAAAATTGAGTTTTGACATGGCATACCTGGAGAGAACGATTCCCCTGATAAGAGAATCTAGAACTAAGAGTCACTGTTTAAAAATAAGGGGTCATTAATTTAAAACAGATGAAGTGAAATCTTCTCCCAGAGGGTGTTGAATATTTGGAACTCTGATGAAGAAAAGGCGGTGCAAGCAGAGAGCTATTAGAGGTTGATAGATTCTTGGTAAGCTACCAAGTCAAAAATTATCTAGACTGAGTCGGAATCTGGTCTGAGGGTAGAGTTAGATCAGCAATCAGATCAGTGAAGGGTAGTGCAGGCCACATGGTTTGAGTTGCCCACTCCTGCTTATTGTTTGTATGACAGTATGCCTATCTCTCCATTTCCCTGGCTATATGTACTCCACAACAAATATCGTTAAAATGCTGACTTTAAAATATGTTGACTTCTGAGTGCTGTTTTTTGCTGGGAACCTTCTTAACATTTTTCGATTCAGTGCCAAAATTGAGTTTTATTTGCATTTTTACATATGAACAAACATTTTTATATTTTCTCCAAATGACAATGACTTGATGGACAAACTATATCTGATAAATATTATCATACATATTAATAACTATGTACGTGTGTAGCTGTTAGGTACAGACAGATTTCCTGTAATACATAATGACTCTAAAATAAAATCAAACAATACGGACACTGATTTTTCACTATTTCCAATTAAGAACAACCAACATGACAATGGACATCTGATGGAATCTTTGAACTTTTTGACAATATGAGTAAGTTGGACATTAGTTATATGACTAAACTGGCAATCTTGTGGTTTACTCAGATGATCTAAAGTCTGTTTTTTTAACAATGTGTGAGTCACTTTTCCCAAGGAGAGTCATAAATTTATATATTGGGATTTCAGACTCCAAAGTCCTGTGGAGCACTGACCTGAGAACAAACAGCTGTGAGACACCTTTAAATTGTGAATACTACTTTTATCTTTTTGGCGTGTGGAATAAATGTAGGAAAAGGAAGTGTTTAAAACCACTAAAACTGTGTAAGAAAATGTTAGCAACTTAAACAAAAAGATGTTACTGAAACGTCGTAGATGTAAAAGTTACCTATTTGAGCAATGATGGAAATTGAGTGTGTGTGTGTGTGTGTGTGTGTGTGTGTGTGTGTGTGTGTGTGTGTGTGTGTGTGTGTGTGTGTGTAATTCTGGTCAGACAACTCTGTTCATTTATTGAGGTTTTAATTAAACAATTGTGTGGGTTAATGAGACCACAGTACAGTAGCAAGCTTTGATTGATTCCTGAGAAGGTCACTGGAGCTTCATATATGAACAGTACAGCAAGAACATGTAATTTCCAAAGGGAAACAATCTCTCTCTCTTTCCTGATCCATGTGAGTAGAAATAAAAGAAATTTCATGCAGCTAGCTACTCTCTTCCTCTTTCCGCAATTCCCTTGTTAAAGGACAATATGACAGCCACATTCAGAGACACTGAAAGAGCAAATTCTCAATCAATGAGTGAAAAACTGAGCATCAGCATGTCCACAACCTTGAGTCACTATCAAAGAGTCAAAAGGAGTCAAAGAAATAGACAGGAATTGAAAGAAGACAACTTGTCAATGTCTATGATCTGGACTGAAACCAAAACTGTGCTTCTCTAACTTTCTTTCTCCCTTCCCACCATAATATTTGTTTCCTGTCTTGTTTCTTTGCCTGAGTTTATACGTGGATGAGAATTCTAAGAAAGGAATAAAGTTTAAGTTACAAAGTTACAAGTAGCAATTCATCTTTCATTTTTTCCATTGGTTAAAAACTAATTAATTAAATGAAAAGCACTTACGTGCATATACATAACTACAATTAGTAGCGTAGTTAGCATTAGGCAAAATCATCCCATCTTTTTCAATGGTGGCCAACCTATCTTGTGATGCTTTTAAAAATCTGCTGTTTAAAGTGATATTTGATTATATCACAAACATTTTTTATCCAATCAGTTGCACAGTTCGGCACCACACTCCACCATGTACCAAGCTCACAATTTTCCTGCCTTGATTCTCTTTAGGGTCATTGCAATTTTTAATCTGAAAATGTGTTTTATCTAGAGAGTTTGAAGTTCAAAATCTGTTAAATGAACTTGAAAATTTGAAATCAAGAAAATTGACTTGCAATGAAAATACTGTTGCCATGGATTGATCAGTTTGTTACAAAATCCCAACCATTAATACCCTTTGCTTGAACTGGCCTGTATTTACCTCCAATTTACACCATCTATGGACTATTTATTTTCGTCTTAAGTAACCTAGCACTCCACTCACTTGTGTAAGGACACTTAACAGATGCTCTGATCTTGACAGTAATGCCAAAGGTCTGAAAATGATTAATGATAATCTAAACAATAAATAATGAACTTTTCATTTCTAACTATCATTACTATATTTTTGTTGTAACAATAATGTATGAAAAAGTTGTTAAAAAATTGCATGCTCACGTGCTAGCTCATCTGACTCATACAAATTATACCAATAGAACAAATCTGTTCAATGAACAAATGTACATCAGTCCTGACTTGTCATTTCTTCATATGGAACCATAAACACTTCTTTTAAAATTTTAGAAATATGCAAGACTCAAATGTATTTCCTTGCAGATACATTGTCACTGTGTTTTATAAATGGTCATTGTTAGCAGTAAAGAAAAGGGTGGCAATGCTTATGATTGGTAATAGAAAGGTGCTTATCCTTCAGTTATTGCACAAAAGACAATGTTTTTGTTTTTAATATTATAGTGTCATTGACTTTTCTTTATTGACCACAAGAAAAAATGGCTGATGAAGGCGCCTACAGATATAAAGATTAGAAAGTGTGCTCATATTTCTTTGCCTGTTGTAGCAATGAGATGGTATACAAATAAGGCATCCTTATAAATTTATTATCATTTTGCTGAAGTATGAAGTGTCCAGTGTAAAGTTGCATAATGTAAACTGGATAAATGACTTTTTTTCACTAATCTAACAAGAAATATATCATGTTGAGGAAATTAATAATGTTTCACTTACAGCATTGATTTGAAAACTCAGATGCTTTCTATTCTCAGAAACTTCTCTCAGATGTTAACTGATTTTTGATATGTTTCACGCAATATTTGCTACTTTTCCTCTAACAGTGCCAGGTCAGGGTGGATTAAGGTGTGGATTAAATGTCAGGAAGAATTTGATAACATTTAGTTCTCAGCTTTCATGAGAGAAAAACATGAGGTATAAAATTGGAACTATGGCTTTATATCAGTACTCTGCCTCATATACACATTTAAACTTGTTAAATTAACTAGTCATGTGTTGAGTCAAGAAGTACTTCAAGAAGTAAATCCGACTCTGTCTGTGTTGTTGATGGGCTGAATCCAAATGCTTATTGCCAATGTGATCATTTGTTAACAGACCTATGTACTAAAGCACAATCTAACATTGAAAGTTTAATTGAAAATTACTGAAAGAAAGTGCCATGTGATCAATGTTGTACTAGCCTTTCAAGGTTCCCAAGATGATTCTAACTAATCGGGCCTCTGCAGCCTTACCCTGTGATGAGCCACTCTCCTGGAACTGGTGGTGAGGAAGAAAGGTGGAGGTTGACAGACTCTTGATGAATAAGGGTGTGGGGTGGTGGGCGGGTGCTAGGAGTCAAAGAATATTGGGGCAAAGCAGTTAAGTGAAGATGAGGCCAGAGTCTGATTAATCACAATCTTAATAAATGGTGGAATGAACCATGACAGGCCAAATGACCTTCTACTCTTCCTAATTTATAAACAGCTGATCAGCAGATAAATGATTCCAGAATCCATTGTAATGGTCCTGGATAACTCATCTAGCTGACTCTTTGATTACTGCTGTTTGTGGGTCAAATCACCACATATCTGACTTCGGACTTTAGAGGAGTGGAATATGAAGGATTATATCAGAGTTCATCAGCTCAGGGATAGAGTCAGAAATTTCTTGACAACCTTAAGCCTACCATGAGAGAAGGCTCATGTGATCCTAAGTCCTGTTTGTGAAACTGCCTCTCACATCTCACCTAAGGCTGAATAGTTTAGTCCTGCTCCAAGTCCTCCACTCCTATGTTCCCATGTTCTACAGGAACAGAGAAATACGGGAAAGGTTATAGCAAACCATGTAGTGACATGCAGGAATCTGTTTTCTATTCATTTATAGGATGTGGGCATTGGTGGCTTGGCCACCATTTATTAATTGCTCCTACTGCACTTGAGAAAGTGATAATAAGCTGCTTTCTTGAACCGCTACAGTCTTATTAGGGTGTTGGGTGTCAGTAAAGATTTGCATACACCTTGGAGTAATTGTAATAAAACAGATAGTGCATCAACATTGCCATTTGTTATTCATGGTAGGTGTATTGATTTGGTAATGACTAGCTGGTACGATAATATGGGAATGAGGAGATGCTGCTTGGCCTGCTGTGTTCATCCAGCCTCACATTTTATCATCTTGGAATCTCCAGCATCTGCAGTTCCCATTATCTCTCTCTATGGCTGATGTGTTTGTTGTGTTGTGTGATTTTGAGTAGGTTGCAAGACTGTCAATATCCATGTCAGCAGAAGGTGAGTGGATTTTGTTACACAGAAGTTATTGTTGAACTCATTTCTGTCCCTGAGGTATTTGATGGGGACAAGAAATGGCAATTTTAAAAAAAAGACAGTGTTCAAATAACAACTTGGAATGAATCACAGTTTGGGACAGCGTGTGAAGGAGCATATGGGAAATTAAATTAATTTACATGCAGGAAATTACATAATGCCAGAAAACATGCAGAATGGCTTCTGCATGGATTTTCATCAAATAAACGAAAATGCACTTGTTTTGATTTTAGGTTGAAATGCAAAAGAAAGTGTGTTAATCCCCTGCATTTACAAAGCAGAGTGGCTTCCCTTACGCTCCCATTCTCATGAAGAAATGCAGCAGTAGCCCAGCATCATATGAAGAGTATACCACTGCATAGATTTGTATTGTTCAGGAAGGGAGATTATAGGAATTTTTCTAACCATTTTGTGAAACTTCAGCAGCCTATTTTAATCCCAACCAGAATATTATAGAATTGTCTAAGGGCATTAAGAGTAATGCAACAGATTCTTATAATGTGAGCCAATAATATTTCAGTAAATAGTAGCTAAAATAAAATACAATAGGTCACAGTTCATCATCATGAGCTTCTGTGAGCTAGAGCAAATTATAAAGGTGTTGTGTCCTTCATGCAGTATGTAAGATGGAAGCTTCCTACTTATCTCCGAGTACACTGCACAGATTTATGTGATTGGATCTGAGCTAATTTTTTATTTCAAATCATGTCATAACCCATCTTCAAGATTGTAAAAATGATCTGCTTAGCTGGCAGCCGATGCTTTAAGAAGATTAACTGCTTGACAACCAGTCGCCACTGCTGTGTTATGTTAAAAACCAATTATCATTTGTCTCCATGAACGCTCACAGGCAGCATAACTAAAATTTGCCAAATTGTTCATCTGTCATGTTGTTGCATATTTCCTATCCATCTGCCAGCCAACACAGGCTGTTATTTAGTTGGAAGGAAGTGATGTTACTGCTACTGAGAGCTGGGTTTATTTGTTTGCACAAGACAAAGTACATTAATTGAATGAGGAAAGTTAGACCATAACTTCAACTGACATTATTTAGTCAAGTTAACTACTTCATGATTTCCAGTCACCAAATAGATACGGTTCCAAGCTGTAGAGACTTTCAGCAACTAAAGTATGGGATTGAGAACTTTAATCTAGTACCAGAGAAGTGTCAGCGATCTCATAAATTCTAGCACAGAGTCTCCTGCAATCCACAGCTAGTAGCCACGACTCTCTCATCTCTATAACATTCACATGTTTAGGCTTGTCTCTGACAGTAACAGACAAACCTCCTTGTCACACCTATTCCTTTCACCACCCTTCACTTTAGCCTCCACCTGAAACGTCATCTCAAATACCTATGCTTATTGTCCTCATCCTCACACACCCATTCCCCACAGCTTTCTTTTAAACATTCATCCTCCATTCTCACCAGCCAGCTTCTCACAGCTTTTCCTGCCTTTTCTTGTTGCAAGAGAAGAGAGCTCAAAACTCCGTGGAGAACCAGAGAAATTTCAGGAATGGCCGTCTGATTGTGATGGAGGAGAGAGTCCTGGAGATCTCCATGGTGCTAACAGTGGAAGCCATTTACAAAAGAGAGGTGAGATTATGACAGCATTAGTTATCACACTACCACAAGTGGCACTTAAATGTCAATCATGTTCATTCAAAGCCATTAATACACTAAAAATCATGAGCCACAATGTGCTAACCTGTAGCTATATTTCAACAAAGTTTAGCACCAATTCATCTCTCCCATTCATACCACCACCAGAAGAGATGAGCGATGAGTTGAGGAGTTTTCAAGGAGAACCAGCATGGCGAGGATTCACTATCACACAATTCCTGGGTGCATCTATCAGTTTAGATCCTGTGCACATCTATCTGCTTAGGTATGTTCCCCTTAGTGGATCTGACATTGCAGGACAATAGGTGGTAAAAGTCACTATTAGCATCTGGAAGGACAAGGTGGCAGATGCATGGGAGCACCACCATCATCATCCATGCAATCCTCACTCCAAATGTTGTTCTTTGTGGCACAAGCACTGGAAGGGAAATCATGGACTAGCAAAGGAAGTGCAAGTGTTGTTGTCAGCTGTTCCAGAAATTGTTCTGATGTCTCAGGCATTAGTTCTAATGCTTATGAATGTAGGGACATTAGACCTAGGGGCAGGAATATGCCATGTAATGCCTCAAGTCTGTCCTATCATTCCATTGAATTATGATGATCTAGATGCTGTCTCAACTGCTATTTCCTGGCTGCATCTCATAATCATGGACTCCTTTGTCTATCAAAAATCTGTCCAACTCTATTTTCAATATATTTAAAGAACTAGACTCCACTATCTTTCAGAGAAGAGAATTACACTCTTGAAGATCCCTTTTAAGAGGAAAAAAAGAAAGTCCTTATTTCTGTCTTAAAAAAAAACTTCTTAAAGTTTGTCCCTGAGTTTTAGTCTTGTCTAGAGAGGAAATGTCCTCCAGATATCCATCACATGCAGTCCTTTAAAGATTTTATATGTTATACTAAGTTCACGGCTCATTTTTCTAAACTCTAATCGATGTAAACTTATCAGTGATAATGGGAACTGCAGATGCTGGAGAATCCGAGATAATAAAATGTGAGGCTGGATGAACACAGCAGGCCCAGCAGCATCTCAGGAGCACAGGAGATGCTGCTGGGCCTGCTGTGTTCATCCAGCCTCACATTTTATTATCTCAGTGTAAACTTAACCTGGTCAGAACCTCAGGATAAACTTTGTCACATGTACTCCACTTTAGAAGTACAGTGAAAAGTTTTTACAATGTCTGCCTCTTATGAACCAAGTTAGGTATAAGTCCCTAGGCACAAATGTCTGATACAAAAGAGGAATAATAAGTAGTTGCATTACTTTACAGAGTTTAAAAAATTAAGTTATAAATAAGACACTGTGAAACGATTGACATTACAGTCGGTAAATATTTCTTCATAAGGTAACCTCTTCATCCCATGAATTAATTTATTTCTTACATTGGAAAAGTGGACAAACATCATAGAAACTCAAGTGCAGCAAGCCACCAGGTACATTCAATGTACATCAGTGGCCCATGCACTTGGGCTAACTGTTGATATAATGTGTGTTAAAGTCTGCCTTGTTTTGGTAGTCAATTATTCTCTCACCTTGAGAGAGAGAGAGAGAGAAAGAGAAAGAGAGGCAGAAATTGAGAAGATGGAGAAAGAGCTGGAAACTTGTGGTGACTTTGTCTCAAGGCATCTCCACGTCTCAATCCTTGTTCTCCCCCTCAGACAGAGCTGTAGCTGTCATCTCCTGCCCCATAGTAAAGTCTGCTGCTGCCCAGGTACATATGGAACTGTGATAATAAAATGTGAGGCTGGATGAACACAGCAGGCCAAGCAGCATCTCGGGAGCACATGTGCTCCTGAGATGCTGCTTGGCCTGCTGTGTTCATCCAGCCTCACATTTTATTATCTTGGAATCTCCAGCATCTGCAGTTCCCATTATCTCTGATACATATGGAACTGTCTTTGGCAGGGGCCTCATAGTATCCCATTTACCATGTCTGGGCTTCATTTTGGTAATGAAATGATGAATGGCTTTAGTGAGGCGATAATGCAGTGACTATAACTGTTGGCTGGGTGACTGTAGTGAGGAAGTCATGGTGGATGTTTTTGTTGAGAGGAAATGTTTTGAACACACATTTGAAGTGAAACATGTTTGAATGAGGGCTTCGTGGTCTTCTCTGGCAGGAGGTCTGCAGCTCTTAGCTCGGACAGAATGTCATGATGCTCTTCCTCTTTTACTTCCTCATTCCATGTTCTACATGAAATCTTTCATGCCTTGTCTACGTCAGACCATTTATGGCCAGCTCCTCATATCCCACCATCTCTAAACCTGAGATTATTCAAAACGTGCAGCCAAATCTCATTAAGTTGCATTCAGCTATCGTCCCCGAACTAACAGACTGACCCTTTCAATCTTGACTCATCTTGATTTTAAAATTCTTTTTGCAATTTTCAATCCGACACTACCACCAAAGACATTTTCCCCTCCCTACCCTTATGTGCTTTCCGGAGGGACCACTCTCTCCGTGGCTCCCTCGTCCGCTCCCCTCCAGCCCCACCACCCCTGGCACTTTTCCCTGCAACTGAAGCAAGTGCTACATCAGCCCCATACCTCACCCCGATCCCAGAGTAAGGGGTGACAGTAAAGCTGATCTTAAAATTTAAAGTCTACAGCTTTAATCTCTGAATTAGGTCTGAAGCCCTCAACCCTTTACACCAGAATGACACCATAAGAGTCAAGCTGGTAGCTTCTTGGGTGAATCTAACTGGATTGATTGCGATAGAAATAGAATGAAATTCCAAAATAATTTCCATGCTCTTCCTCTCAAAGAAGTGCAGCGAAGGTTTACCAGGCTGATTCTAGGGATGGCGGGTCTGATGCATGTGAAGCAATTGACTAGGTTATGATTGATTTCATTGGAGTTCAGATGAATGAAGGGGGAATCTCATAGAGATATATAAAATTCTAACAGGACTAGACGGGGGTGGGGTGGTGGGGGGTGGGGGGAGGAGGATGTTCCTGATGGTGGGTGTGTCCAGGACCTGGGGTCATGGTCCGAGGATTCTGGGTTGACCATTTAGGACAGAAATGCCGAGACATTTCTTCACCCAAAGGTTGATGAGCTTGTGGAATTTGTTACCACAGGAAGTACTTGATGTAGTACATTAAATGTATCCAAGAAACAGCTAGAGCGCTTGCGATGTATGGGATCAAAAGGTATGGGAAGAAAGCAGGATTAGGCTATTGAATTGGATAATCAGCCAGGATCGTGATGAATGGTGGAGGAGGCTCGAAGGGCACAATGGCCTCCTCCTGCTCCTATCTTTTTTGTTTCTTTGTTTCTATGACTATGCCTTAGCCCAGCCAACATCCTTACATCTCATAGCCCCATAACACCAGTCATCAAATTCTATTTGATTATATCACATTTTAATTAACTCTGCATCTCTCTGTTCTGTTGCAAGTCAGGTATTGATTTAACTTCTGAAAGGGTTAATGGTTGCCCCACCAATCGCTTTCGCCCAGCGTCAACTTGCACAAGACTGTAAAAAAACAAGCTTCTCATATTGAGTCTCACTTGAGGCACTTTAATAACATTGTAACTTCAACCACTAGTTTATTAATGGAGACAATACCATTTACCCTGAAGACAGCAGTCAATTTTGAAAAGTTATGAATTTCCAAACCATAAAGATTCGGCAAAGTTATTTCTGGGTCACTGCAGACCGAGAAGGTATTAAAGGCTACCTGAGGAAAACTTGGCCATCCTTTTGTACATAATAAGGATATGTAAGAGCCTGCAGACTTACAAAATTAGCACAGTTCCAGTTATGTCCAGGTAGGCTTATATGGAATTAAATAAAACATACAGCACAGCGGTAGGAATAGCTCATTGGTTGCAAGCAAAGATAAACAGTTCCTGGAGGATGGTATGAGGTAGAAATCAAGAGTCTATCTAATTCACAGTGCCGCTTATGCAATGCACATGACCTGATTGAAATGCACGTACAGGTTTTTAGTGGATGAGTGGTATTGTAAGTTAGTAACTTCAACACCAATCTAGAATGGGGGCCAGAGGCACATTTAACTTATAGGCTTACTTGTAATGTTGCAGGTTTGTAGGTTGCATTTCACTATCAATGTAACATGCAACATACAGCCTTTTGCTATCTTGATGTTTAAGCATTTATATTTGTTCACATAAGTGATTCTGTTGCATATTTTGAGTAGTCAATGGAAGTAGATTTTATGGGCAAAGAAAATGGACAAGAGTGAAACAATAGACAGGCTATGTTGATCTTTCAAAAACAGAGAACTGAATGATCTTTTCCACTGATTAGAATTCTCATATTCATGTACTCTGTTTCAAATTTAGACAGATTAGCTGCAGCTAAATTGACATTTAACACCATAGTATTATGTATTTTTGATGCTCAACATTTTTTCTGCAAATTCTCAATATAAAATGATACATTGGAAACCTGTATGCTGTCCCCACTGCTCATAAGGTCATAAGATAAAGGAGCTAAGTAGGACAAAAACAGAAGTTGCTGGAAAAGCTAAGTACGTGCGACAGCATCCGTGAAGAAAAAAATCAGAGTTAACGTTTCGGGTCCAGTGACCCTTTCTCAGAAGAATTCTGAGGAAGGGCCACCACCCAAAATGCTAGCTCTGATTTTTCTTCACAGATGCTGCCACATTTACTGAGCCTTTCCAGCAACTTCTCTTTTTGTCCCTGATTTATAGTGTTAACATTTCTTTCAGTTTTTATTGAGCTGAGTAGGACATTTGTTTCACTGAAGTCATCTCCACCATTCAGTAAGATCTTGGTTGCTAATTCTCAATTCCATTTTCCTGTCTTATCCCTATCATCTTATTGGTTAAACGGTCTCTCTGTGTCAGTCTTGAGTATACCGAGCTTCAAAATCACTCTTCAGTAAAGAATTCCATAGATTCACTCTTCTTTCAGAGAAGAAATTACTCCTCATCTCTGTTGCAAATGTGTGACCACTCAAGCCCCCTGGTGCTTGGGGAAACTTCAATTTAAGCCCCTTGGTGCCAGGGGAAACGTTTTCAACATCTACCCTGTGAAGCCTCCTAAGGATCTCAACAGTGTGAACCTTGAAATGCAATTGAAGATGTTTTTGTAATGAAGGACACAAAGATATGAACAGTTGTGTGCATCGAATCTAAAACCTTTTCAATATCACACATCGTTCTGTGCCAATGGCACTTGTCAATGGTAATGGCTTCTAGTAAAGGTGAAAGCCAAGAACTCCGTTTTCCTTTCTACACTGTAAATAAACTCAAGGATGACCTGATCAAAGGTACTTAAACATTAAGGCATTGCAACGCGTTAAACAAAGAAAATCTGTGAAAAGTCAAAAATTATGGAATGTTGTTTAAAAGTTAAAACTACACCATATGCGATTGAAATAAGGAACATTTTTTACACACAAAGGGCAATTGAACTCTGCAATTTTCTCTTTTAGAAGACTGTTGTGGGAGGGCACTTGTACAAAACTGAAATTCATTTTTTTTTATTCGGCCAGGGGATTATGTTAGAAGACAGGAAACAGGATGCAATGTTTTTATTTTCCAATCCCTTGCAACTTGTTTGCAATCTAGAGAATTTTGGAAGATGACACTGAATGAATTCCATACCTGCAGTCATTTAACTTAACTCCTAGGATATAGGCCATCAGATTCAGGAAACTTGCTGTAATCCCGTTACTTTTGCTGCTATTTTTCTTTAGCAACCATGATTGCTTTATGACCATGTCTGCCTTTTCCTCCTGACTTTCTATGTTGCTTTTTGTGTCTTCTACCATGAAATTGAATTTTATACAAAATGTTTGTTTGAAGTCGCTGCTATTTCCTTGTTTCCCATTATTAATTCCCCATTCCTGTCATTATTTACTTGAGAAATTCTCTTTTCATACAGTTGTAGAATATATTACTGTGCGTTTTTACAAATTTTAAAGTGAAAGGCAAGTGGTTTCAGAACAAATTTGGGGAAAACTTTCTCACCCAGAGGATGGTGAGAGTCTTTAATGCACTGCCTAAGAGTGTATAGAGCCTTGAGGTGAGAAACCTTACAACTTTTGAAAAGTACTTGGATGAGCATTGAAGGATCAGAACATTCAAGACTGTCAGCTTTCTGTGGGAAAGTGGGATTAGTGAAGGTCGTAGTATATTTTTGGCCATGCAGACTTGATGGACTGAAGGGTTCCTTCTGTGCTGTATGATTCAATGATTCCTCTTTTTGTTTACAAAATTATCTCTTGTTGTTTACTAAATTTCTTCGAGTTTTAAGCTATGACAAGATGCAAGTTTGTGAAGAGCAGGATTCTTTAAAAGCTCCATCTTTGGGTGAAGAACATGGAGGATTTTTCTGTGCAACGTTTACTGTCCAATCACTATCGCATGTTACATTTGCAGAGGCAACTGCTGAGTAGCCTGAGTTCTCATGGCCAACTTCCTGTGATTCCCACAGGACCTGTTACAAATGGAGATCAGAATGATAATCTGCAGTGGAGAAAGATATTTCAGAGCTAACAATTCTCATGGTTCCTTGGCAGCACTTCCCTCCAGTGGGTGATGCTTAGAACACTGGGTGAGGTAGAAATCATAGAAGGCAGAACCAGCTGTACAAGAGAACTGAGGACAAACATAGCCATACTCCATTGAGCAAAGATATATCACAAAAAAGGAGGACTTCTCTGGTTCATCCAAGGCAGGTGAGTTCTTGAATGCCAATGACTCTTGAGGGATTACAAAGCCCTGAACAAAGGATTGAGGAATCCAATGTGTACAGATGCCTCATTATAATTGAGGCTTTTAACTAGTTGAGAGGGAGTCAAGCATGATGAAGAATTGTATGTAGACCCACACTGTTTGGGTGCAGGAACGGTGAGCTGACATGCCCAGAATGAGTGAAACTCTCTTAACATATGTCACTAAGTGTCATGAATTGTGCTGAGATTCTTTGAGTGGATGGCAGGTGCCAGTCAGCTGGTAGCACCAACTAGCACAAAAGGGGTCTTTACGGGGCTGAAACAGTTGAAGTTACCTTAGAGGCTTTTAAGCAACTCTTGGGTAGGCACATGGATGATAGTATAATGTAGGGTATGAAGGGTAGTTTGATCTTAGTAGGATAATAGGTCGCCACAACATTGTGGGCCGAAGGGCCTGTACTGTACTGTTCTATGTTCTATGGCTGATAAGGAGGCCACCACTCAAGGTGAGTGTTTGTGATCTACCACCTCTTCAGCACATTTTACACAGAAGCCATTCTTAGCCCCATTCTTAGCCCCATTCTTAGCCCCACAGAAGCTGCCGTGAAATGGCGCGGCAGCCCCTGGAAGAGAACCACAGCACCTACACAAAAAGGTCAAAAGCCTCAGGCATCACAACAGTGAGCAGAGCCCAGGAATCAGGCCACCTCCACATCATCCTCAGTCATGGGAGAAGAACCCAACAGAATTGACAAATGTTTTTCAATAGGCTTTCTGGTTGCAAAGGATGATTTTATTTTTGTTGCTTACCTTTACCTTTAATAATAATTGCTAATACTGTCAAACTTATGCCTTATTATTGCGGATGTCAAAAGAGAGACAAAGTGTTAAGGGACAGGTGTCTAGGAACTTGGGTTCCTGCACTTACTACAAAGCAATGGTCTGTGATATAGGAGAATGCTTTCAACATCAAACCCATTCTTAATGCTTTTAGGTGGGAATAGTTTTCCTCTGATGTGTGCACCTGCTGAATGAGTTCATACCGGAGATGCCTTAGCAATATTTCTCAACTGCCTCAGCAATGTTTTTTCAATGCCAGGGCACAACCCTCCACTAGAACACTCTCTTCACCCTTCTTCTCCCCATCCTCCAAGCTGTCGGGGTAATCTATTGTTATCTCAGCAGGCACTTGCTCATTCATCAAGTTTATCCAACATCATGGTATAGGAAATAGTATATTAGCATGGGTAGAAGATTATCTGATGGATAAGAATGCTGAGAGTTGAGAAATAGGGGACACTTTCACAATGGCAAGCTAGAACAAATGAAGTGGCACAGGCATCTGCCCTTGGACCCAAGTTATTTCCAGTATATATTAATGCCTTGGATGAGGAAAGTGAAATATACTGTCATCAAATTTATGGATGACTTAAAATTAGATTGGAAGACAATTTGTGAGGATGGCACAAAGAGCCTACAGAAGGATATAGACGGGCTAAACAACTGAGCACAAACTTCGCTGATTGAATATAATGTGAGAGCATGTAAGTTTATACACTTTGTTATGAAGAACAAAGTAGATCTTTATTAGAGAAGAACTGCAGAAGGCTGTGGAACAGAAAGATTTGGAAGTACTTGTGCATTATTCTCCAAACCCCAACATTCAAGTTCAGCAGTGAAGACAGATGGAATGTTAGATGAGGAGAATGGAAAATAATAACAAGGCAAGTCTTTCAAAAATTTTGCGAGGCACTAACCACACCACAGCCAGCATATTGTGAACAATGCTGGGCACTTTATCGAAGGAACAAATATATTGGTATTGGAGGCAGTTCAGAAAATGTTCACCAGGCTAATCCCAAGTATGAAGTGACTGTCTTATGAGAAGACAAATAAGTTCAGGCTGTACTCATTGGGGTTTAGAAGATTGAGAGATGAACTCATCGAAAAATACAAGATTCTTAGGTGCATTGACAGGTGAGATGCAAAGAGGTTATTTCCCCCCGTGGGACAGCCTAGGAATAGAAAGCATTATTTCAGAATAAAGACTCACCCGAAAAAGACAAAGACGAGGAGGAATTACTTCTCTCAGAAGGTCACAAGTATATGAAGTTCTTTACCGCAGGAGACTTTTGAGGTTGGATTTTTAAGTATGTTCAAGGCTGAGATAGCCAGATTTTTGATCAGTAAGAGATTCAAGGGTTTTGGGGAAAAGGTAGGAAAATGATTGGAGGATTATCAAATAAGTCATTGAATGGAGGATCAGACACAATAAACTCAATGCTTTGTGTCTGCTCCTATGTCTCGGGACTTATGACCGAAGGTTTCCATCATCTATGTCTGGTGCCCAGGTAATGCCAGCAGTTTCAAGCTAGAGCTCAGGCTGTTTACAAAAGCAACGCTGCCACCATCAATGAATGGCAACACTGTGTCTGAGCAGTGCTTGAGCAGTGGACTATAAATACCCATTTCTTAAATACATTGGCCATTAACACTCAGATCTTCCCACTGGATTTACAGCAGATGCTTCCGTGATATATCCCAGGCACTCTGTTTTCCCCATTTCTACCCACTGAAATTTTAAACCGCTGCTTCAGTTTCTTTATGTCGGACCTACACTGAAATCAATGACCAGTGAATTGGAGGAACACATATTCCAAGATTGCTACCTACTTTTGGAAACTGTTTCCTGTTGTGGAGACCCAAAGCTTTAAACATTTAAATCTGAGCCATGATTTCTTTGCCTCCCAACTCTTGGAATATGCCTTTGTATCCACAACCTAAGGCAACTCTCACTGGCCAGTCATTTTTTCTTTCATCAAATCCAGCTACCCCACCAAGTGTTTTACCATAAATACCATGCTCTTTAAGAACTGCAAGCTAACAGCACACCATTCAGACCATCTACACAACTCGAGTGTTTTGTACTTAGCTTCTTGTGAGAGTCCTGTTGATGAGCCAGCAACACAAATTTTGCATACTTTCTGGTCTGCAAAGTTATTTCACATCATGATCCCTTTACCTAATAACGGGCCTCATTTAATTTGATCCCCTCTGTGTCCCAATGATTTTTCTTCAATGTGATTGTTGAAAAGCCACCCTTTGGCTTGTCTTGCTCACATAAATCCTAGAGACTCTGTTATAGAAATAATTTCTCAGAGCTGTAAGTCTCCACTCAAAATCCTGCAGCAATCTATAGGCAACTATGGGCCTAATAAGCAGTAAGCGCCATTCTTTTAATCCTGACCATAATCTTTAGGCTATCTGTGCTAGTAGGTCAGGGGCAGATGAAAAAGGAGGCAACGAGGAAGATGTTCAGGGGGTAAATGAAGCAAAGAGAGTGGCAGCGGTATTTGATGAGGATCAGGCGGAGGAGAGAGGGAGGGAGCACGAGCACCAATAAGAATGAGAGGAGAAGGAGAATAATGCCAATTTCAATGGGAAGGAAGTGGATCAGCTGAGGACAAGAGAATGATATGAAAGGCTGTGGAGTTGGATAACGAGACTAGGCTTAGAGGAAGATAACAAAGTGTGGAGCTGGATGAACACACCAGGCCAAGCAGCATCTCAGGAGCACAAAAGCTGACATTTCAGGCCTAGACCCTTCATCAGAGAGGGGGAAGGGGTGAGGGTTCTGGAATAAATAGGGAGAGAGGGGGAGGCGGACCAAAGGTGGAGAGAAAAGAAGATAGGTGGGGAGGAGAGTATAGGTGGGGAGGTAGGGAGGGGATAGGTCAGTCCAGGGAAGATGGACAGGTCAAGGAGGCGGGATGAGGTGGTAGGTAGGAAATGAAGGTGCGGCTTGAGGTGGGAAGAAGGGATGGGTGAGAGGAAGAACAGGTTAGGGAGGCAGAGACAGGCTGGGCTGGTTTTGGGATGCAGTGGGGGGAGGGGAGATTTTGAAGCTTGTGAAGTCCACATTGATACCACTGGGCTGCAGGGTTCCCAAGCAGAATATGAGTTGCTGTTCCTGCAACCTTCGGGTGGCATCATCGTGGCACTGCAGGAGGCCCATGATGGACATGTCGCCTGAGGAATGGGAGGGGGTGTTGAAATGGTTTGCGACTGGAAGGTGCAGTTGTTTATTGCGAACCGAGCAGAGGTGTTCTGCAAAGCCGTCCCCAAGCCTCCGCTTGGTTTCCCCAATGTAGAGGAGGCCACACCGGGTACAATGGACGTCCAGTCCCTATACACCTGTATTCCTCATGCAGATGGCCTCAAGGCCCTCTGCTTCTTCCTGTCCCGCAGTTCCATCCAATCCCCCTCCTCCGACACCCTCATCAGCTTAGCCGAACTCGTCCTCACCCTCAACAACTTCTCTTTCGATTCCTCCCACTTCCTGCAGGCAAAGGGGTGGCCATGGGTACCCGCATGGGCCCAAGCTATGCCTGCCTCTATGTAGGTTATGTGGAACAGTCCCTCTTCCGCACCCACACAGGGCCCAAACCCCACCTCTTCCTCCATTACATTGATGACTGTATCGGTGCTGCCCTGCTCCCCAGAGGAGCTGTAACAGTTCATCCACTTCAACAACACCTTCCAACCTAACCACAAGTTCACCTGGGCCATCTCCAACACATCCTTCACATTTCTGGACCTCTCAGTCTCCATCTCAGGTAACCAACTAGAAACTGATGTCTGTTTCAAGCCCACTGACTCCCACAGCTACCTAGAATACACCTCCTCCCACCAACCCTCCTGCAAAAATTCCATCCCCTATTGCCAATTCCTCTGCCTCATCTGCTCCCAGGATGAAGCATTCCACTCCCGCACATCCCAGATGTCCACGTTCTTCCAGGACCGCAATTTCCCCCCGCAGTGGTCGAGAACGCCCTTGACCGCGTCTCCCGCATTTCCTGCAACAAATCCCTCACACCCTGCCCCTGCCACAACCGCCCGCAGAGGATCCCCCTTGTTCTCACATACCACTCCACCAACCTCCGGACACAACGTATCATCCTCCAACACTTCCGCCATCTACAATCCGACCCCACCACCCAAGACATTTTTCCATCCCTACCCCTGTCTGCTTTCCGGAGAGACCACTCTCTCCATGACTCCCTTGTTCGCTCCACACTGCCCTCCAACCCCATCACACCCGGCACCTTCCCCTGCAACCGCAGCAAGTGCTACACTTGCCCCCACACCTCCTCCCTCACCCGTATCCCAGGCCCCAAGATGACCTTCCATATCAAGCAGATGTTCACCTGCACATCTGCCAATGTGGTATACTGTATCCATTGTACCCGGTGTGGCTTTCTCTACATTGGGCAAACCAAGCGGAGACTTGCGGACTGCTTTGCAGAACACCCCTGCTCGGTTCGCAACAAACAACTGCACCTCCCAGTCGCGGACCATTTCCACTCCCCCTCCCATTCTTTAGATGACACGTACATCCTGGGCCTCCTGCAGTGCCACAATGATGCCACTGGAAGGTTGCAGGAACAGCAACTCATATTCCGCCTGGGAACCCTGCAGCCCAATGGTATCAACGTGGACTTCACAAGCTTCAAAATTTCCCCTTCTCCCACTGCATCCCAAAACCAGCCCAGCGTGTCTCTGCTTCCCTAACCTGTTCTTCCTCTCATCCATCCCTTCCTCCCACCTCAAGCCGCACCTCCATTTCCTACCTATCACCTCATCCCGCCTCCTTAACCTGTCCCTATTCCCTGGACTGACCTATCCCCTCCCGACCTCCTCACCTATACTCTCCTCTCTACCTATCTTCTTTTCTCTCCATCTTCGGTCCGCCTCCCCCTCTCTCCCTATTTATTCCAGTTCCCTCTCCCCATCCCCCTCTCTGATGAAGGGTCTAGGCCCGAAACGTCAGCTTTTGTGCTCCTGAGATGATGCTTGGACTTGCTGTGTTCGTCCAGCTCCACACTTTGTTATCTTGGATTCTCCAGCATCTGCCGTTCCCATTATCACTAGGCTTAGAGGATGTGTGAATATCTGCGGATTGGGCATAGAATTTCAATGCCAAACAGTTATTGTTTTGAAAATAACGTCTTGGTCACAGTATAATTTCCTTATCAGAATTAATTGTGAAATTTAATCATGTTTATAATGAAAAATCTTTTTCAATGTACAAAAAAAGTTAAATTCCTCTTGAACGTCTGTTAATATATGAGGAAAAGAAGTGCCAATCTCGTAACTTCAATATTTGGATTTCCTCCTTTGGGTTTTCTTGAATTTACCATCTATTTTTCTCTAATGCAGTATGAAATATTCTGTATACCTATGGATTAAGGTATCAGGAGTGTGTACCTATTTATTTTCATGTGTTGTTGGTTGTAATCAAGGCCATTCATGAACTATAAGTGTTTTGGGGCTGCTGTCAATTTTTATGAAGTCAATACAAAATTTCAGTGCTGACGTGTACACACATTATATGACAAAACTACTAATGGCACATTCAGTAAACCGTCGCAGAAGCCTAGGAATTTGCTGAGATCCACAAGTAGATTGCAGCCAAAGATTTGATAGCAAAGCTGGAAGATAAGAAAATTGAAGTAATTGGAAAGGCTCACTGAGTGTGCCCAAAAATAAATGTAAAAGAGAGCTTGTCATGCTTCATTTGTATTTGGATGTGAGGTAGTATAATGACAAGGTGCGGCCAGAGGCAAACAAGATAACAATGAATGTCTCAAAAATGTAATTTCAAATTGCTAGAATCTTTGCGAGATATTTTACTGAATTGACTGATGTGCCAGAAGTTGTTAAAAATGTTTTGAACAGACTGCTGTTTTGCTATGATTTAGTTTGGAACATCTTCACTTTCATGTCATATTGCTCTGGCTCAAAGGTATTTAAGGCAGAAGTTGACAGATTCTTGACTCACAAGGGTTTCTAAGGTTATTGGAGGTTGGTAAGGAAATCACATTGGAGTAATGATGAACTTATTGACTGATGGTGCAGGCTAGAGAGGTCAAATGACATACACCTGTTACTAATTCATATGTTGATGTGTATGTCTGAGAGTTGGACACAAAAAAATCAAGGCTGATGTTTCAGTGCAAGGCAATATGCAGGGAATGATGCAGTGACAGAAATGTTAGAATTTGGAAGACATTTTAAACGAATGTCTCAACCGTTCTCATTGATGGACATGAAATATTGCCTGGCACCATTCAGAGAGGAGCAGTGACTTTGGACCCAATTTTCCTGCTGGGGGTCACAGCTGTAGTAGAATACCTCACCTTTTGATGGGAAATATGAATTATTTCCAACATTTCATGGCATAATCCATTATATACATCACTGTCTATGACTTGCCCAAACAAAACCTTGTGTGCGTCGCCTTAGTATTTTTTTTGCCATCAGAACCTCAAATTAAAATATGGACCTATTGCTTTGTGCATGGCCTCAAAAGTCTTCCAACTGTCTGCTCATGTTAGACTTTGCCTGGTATAACTTTTAAATTGTCTCTTTTACCACTTGATTCTAGTTCATGACATTCGTAGTTCTGCAACTTCAGTACCATTTAGTGCTTCTGTTAAAATTTATAGCTTCCCTGCAGATGATGTAAACCTCAATTTTGCCTGCAAAAACATAAAAAAAATTCCTGTAAGATGTGGACTTATATGCGTATATGTACAGTCATACAATGTTAAGATTTGAAACGATTTTTTTAAAAAGGAAAACCAAATGGCTACTGTTAAAATTTTAAAATTCTATGACAAGGAAAATAAAATAGTACTGCTATTTAAAGCAGTAAAAGACCTCGAACGAATGAAATGACAGAAGCTGTGAAATTACAGTATAACATTATTGAAATACAGCAGAATTATAAAGATTTAACATTAAAAAATCACATTGGAGAGATATAGCTGGTGAGATAATACGATCTGCAAGATTTAACATGGGAGTTAACCGGAATATAGGATTGGACAACTTGGAGAAAACAGTTATTAAGCTACATATTTTCTTCAAGCCTAAATAGTTTATGTACTGGGGGCATCTAAAGATTAATTCATTAATGATTTCTACTTAATAGGATACATCTGCTACATGGGAACTCTGAAATCAGAATTCATAATTCTGAAGTTTATTTAAATTATTGATGAGACTTTGTCAAATTTATTAGAGCTGAAAGAAATTTTGACTTTGAAGAATGCTACTCACTGTATTGGAATCAGAAATCAGATATAGCTAAATCCTGAGAGAAGAATGACAATCTCATCATGGAAGAGACAGAAAACTATTCACTTTTAAAGTCTGAAAACTACAAATGCTTGTGACTAGTCGATGTAAACATTTGGATAAGCAATGGACACTTTGACTGAATTTTACAAAATATTGTCTAAACATCAATTTTAGAGTTTTTTTATGAGTTGTCTCTCAAGAGCACACCTTTTTGTGGATGCACTGTAGTATTCCATTCATAGTACAGTGCATCTGGGAGTAGTGAAAGTGGTGTCGCTCTATGTCCTAGGAATGCCAACACCAGTGCCATATTTACACTCTAGCTGCACACCAGATTAAGTGCTGTCAGTCAGAAGCTTTCATTCCCAGTTCCTGTAAAGAATTGCCCCAGAGATGGTCGACAGAGGCATATTACCATTCTGCTTTACCAACTGGGAACTAGAATTCCTGGCAGATGAGATAGAGGAAGGAGGGCTATGTTTTCCATTCCTGTCCTCATGGAAGAATCTTCAGATAACAGAGATTAATGAAAAGCTGGTGAGCAGAAGCAAATTCTGGCAAGAGTGAACAGTGAAGTAGATCAGAAGAACAAAGATACCTAATCTAATTAAAAAGCTGGAGTCAATGTTAGTATACTTGATCGCAGATCTATCAGCAAATTGATAATAAATTGAAGACGAGCTACATTTGACTCCATAGAAGCATGACTAACATTTGTATATTCATCACAGTGAAATGGCAGAAAGTAACCGGCTTAGAAATCCAAGATACTGCAAAGCAAGAAGTAATTGTTTCCATTTTGTCTCTAATAGAAACTAATTAGATTAAGGATTCCTAGAAGATGTTATTTGCAAACCAGTTGTCCAGCTGAGATCAATTAATTCAGTTGGATAGCTGGTTTGTAATGCAGTGATGCCAACATTATGAGTTCAATTCTTCAACTGGCTATGGTTACCATGAATGACTCTCTTTTTCAACCTTTCCCCTCAACTGAGGTGTGGTGAGCCTCAGGCTAACTCATCACCACAGCCCTCCATGAAGGACAGCCCACAGATAAAACATCAGAAGTTTATAAACCTTGCAATGTCAACGTTCAGAATCAAGGAAAACAGTCTTCAGATTGTGTAAATTTTCCAAGACAAAGACAACAAATCTTAGAATAGTTGTGAAATCTCCAGGCTGCCTGAAGTTGTAAATTACTGAATTACATTTCTGTGTGTAGGTAAGGCAGAGCATCTTGTCGGGGTGACCTGTACCTGTCCACACAAAGTGACCCATACCTGCTTACGCCAAAGCGGCCCATGTTTGAAAGACATAAAATGGCTGACAAGGATTAAAACAAAATGGGATGACCTACTGTAACATTTAAGTGAAATAATAATGGTACCTTTGAACAAGACTACACCAAAGTCTACAAAACAGCCACCAACCATCCGAGATAGTTTTGATAAGAAAATGCCGAAGAACGGACAAGTGATTAATTTCAGCCTCATTCATGAAAGGATAATTGTCCCAGTAAATAAGTAATATCAGGTAGGAGTATCAGCCCATGAACAAGCCAGATTAACTCCTTAAGCAAATGTGAAGACAACAGTTAAAGCTCTTTCACAGTAAATAGTTGTTTCTTTGAAGTTATAATATTAAGAAATAGGCTCTACTTAAAGATTCTTCAGATAATCTTAGAGGCACTTTTCAACAAAAAAGGAGACATGTACAGCCAAAGTATAATACAAGCTTTAGGGGAAAAGCACTTAAACCTTGATATGAAAGTTAATTAACCCTAGGAAATGCTTTCCTTTTCACCCTGAACAGAATAGTTTTTTCACAGCCCATTAATTACATAGAGCTAACAGCCAAAGTAGCTGTATAACTTTACACTTTATCACTAACTTTTATTACAAATCTTATAGCATGTAGTTAAAACTGTCTTTTGTATTTTTGCATATATAATTAGTACAGTGGGAAATATCAGAGAAGTAATTGGATTTGATAAAGGCAGTGCATGGAGTACAATGAATGGAAAAATTCAAGCTGCCCTTAAAGATAAGCAAGCCTGAGACAAATCCGAAGGAGTATACCCAGTAAGTTTGGAATGCGAATAAATAGAATGCATAGAAAGGTCCCAAGGCCGAGAGGTTACAATGTCTGGTAAACACCATAAGATCATGGGAACTTTGGGCTGTCCATAGGAATGCTCATCATTGATTTGGCGTCCCATGGGATTACGTATATGGATTAAGGGGGAAAGGACAGTGGCTACACTGTATTTGATTATTGCAACACAAACTGCATAAAAATGCTGTATTTCACTGTAAAAATCAGTGTGTCATTGATCTTTCTTCTGATATGAGCCAAAGATTATTTTTTTTTACATCAAGGTCAGATTGAAGGAAGATCCTTTGACCATCTCTCTGCATTAACCGGTTCCTGCTTGATTCTTCTTCTTCCCTGAATCCTGCCTGACACCTCAGTCTTTGTTCCCAGTCAGGATGATATACTCATACAGCATCCTAGGCTGTCATGGAGTGAAGGCTTATATCCATATGTCTCCTCGTAGTTGTGGTGAAATGTTTATTTCACTAATGTAACTTGTAACTTATAATTATGTAGCCTAATTCTTATCAATTAGTAAACCATATCTTGTTAAGATAAGAGTATCTTCCAGTTGAGAGTCAATAGTGGTTGATCCTTTCCTACTGGAATCAAAATACATCCTTAGGCCCAATCAAATGAAAGATGATTGGTGGCAGCATACTTCTAGCGACATGGGACACAGATTTGCCATAATATAATGCACAAGAGGCTGCTAACAGTCTGTATTTACAGAAGGCAAACATTGTTATCAAGTCAAAGATTGCCGGAAACAGCACAATGTTTTCCCTTTGTTCATTACGCTAAAATTACCTGTAATGGCCATTCAATATAAGACTCTGGATTTAACTCTGTGTCAGTTACTTTAAAATTAATGATGCAATTGTTACAGTAATGAAAGGATATTTTGTCCTCAGTTCTAACAGGGTAAAATAGTAACATTTCTGTCTGCAGACCACACATTTGTACTGGTACTCTGCGGCTCGATTCTCCAAGCTGCTCTAGCACCCTCACTTACTCTCCTTCATGGCAGTGGTCTTCCCTTCATCCCACCCTCCTTGCCTTTCTTCCTCCAGTTTATTTAAATGCCCCACCCACGTTACTCCAGTTCATGTTGGTACTGTCAAGGTTTCAATCTGCTGAAAATCTTCAGCCTTCGCGCCAGAGGTTTGTTGTTTTGCAAAATAAGATGGTGGTGATTGTGACAACAACAATTTTCAACCTAAGAAGTTTCTCCAAACCACTTTCCTCTCTCCTTTCCTATTGACCTCGTTATTATATAGCTACCGATGAAAAAAGGACACGTGACAGCAGGAATACAAGGCTTTATGTTTATATACTCACTGGATGTGGGCCAGTATTTGTTGGTCACCCCTGATTGCCTTTAAGAAGTGCCTTCTTGAGCTGATGCAGTCCATCTTGTGTAGATGCTGTTGCAGTACTGCTCAGGAGTGAGTTCCAGGACTTTGTGCCAGAGACTGTGAGTAAACAATTTTATAATTCCAAGTCCGTGTGATCTGTGGCTTGTAGGGGAATTTGAAGGCAGTGATCCTCCCATGTATCAGCTGGCTGTCTCCTACCAGGTGGTAGAGGCCGCAGGTTTGGAAGGCGGAGACTTCATGGTGATGTCACTGGGCCAGGAATCCAGAATCTCAGGCTGCGGACATGGTAACTCATGACTTTGAATTGCAATTTGAAAATCGAATTAAAAGCTGGCCTGCTATTGTTTACTGTACTATGCAACCACCGTTTATTATCTTTAAAAACCATCTTATTCACTGTTGTCTTTTTAGAAAAGAAAACTGACAGCTTACATGTTTATCTTGTTACATAGAAATGTGGAAAACTCAACGCTACTCTGAAGTTTTGGAGTGACATACTCAGTTCTACAGTTCAGGGCAATTAGAAATGTGCAATAAACTCTGGTCCAAACAATTGTCTACATCCCATGAGCAAATAAAAAAATAAATTGATGTGGGGATAGTTTGCAAGCAGGCATTGAACTTGATAATCATATTGAATGGTGAAACAGAACCAAGGAGCTGAATGGCCTGTTTCTGGTCCTATGTTCTTGAGCTAAGACAAGCACATTTTAAGATTCAAATTGGTAAATCCAACAGTGCGAACATGTTTCTACCAAATTTGGAGCATTTTATTTTCAATGGATCTGATCAATTTTTCACTGAAATTCATACATCAACTGTTCAGGCTTTATTTGCACACTTGTATCCGAGCCGCAGTGCCACAATAATTTTTTTTTTAAATGAAAGTGAAACATTCTACAGCATAATGAAAATGGCATTCTGGCCTAGTAGAAAAGGTACCGTGGATTACTACACGTTGTTCTGCACTGTTATTGCACATGAACTACACTCCTCACAGGTTGAAAGGTTATAGTTAAACGCTTTTGTTAGAATAAACTATTTAGGTTGCTATTTTAAATGTTTATAACTGTACGTATTACATTTACCTTTAATTTAGAATCAATGCACGAGCAATATATCTTACTAATCGGCTATGTGGTAGCTATGGCAACAATAACAGCTCATTAAAAATAACAGTAAATTTCAATTAATCAGTTTTTCTATTTATCTGTATGCACAACAAGTCTGCTTGCAACAGCATTTGTAAGATGTTCAACCAAGGGTCATTTTGGCAGATGACATAAATAAATATTTAAAAATAAAATATAGGCATGGAAGAGATTTTGCTAATATCAGAAGCAGATTGGAAAATAAGGATGACAATAGCTTTAAGGAGGAATAAGCAAAAAGAGACTAAAAATATACATTTGTAGATATTGTGAACTTTTGGTTTGCATATGTGAATTGAGTTTAATTGAAACTTTCCAAGTGGAGTATGCTCTAGTGACTGGATGTTATGAAAAAGCTAAACAATAATTTGAGGAATTTTATAAAATTACCAGAATTGAAAGTTAGTTAATTACATGTGAGTTCAATTTGATGCTGAAATAAGTATTGCTAATTAACTGCTCCAATATAGTAATATTCCACAAACACACCTTTGGCAAAAGATAAATTCAGAACACAGATTGTCTCACGTACAACTCCCATAGCAGGAAGAGAACCCCCACCTTTAGGCTGGAAACTGAGGCAGAGAAACACATAGCTTCCACTTCTTCAAGATAGCAACTGTTGAAAGCTAAAACTAAAAATCCTGGCTCTGCGGGAACTTGACCACACCCATTCAGATTGCTTCTATTGTTCTAACTTTAAATAAAACCCAAGACAACATAAGTTGTTTACTCTCATGGCTCTTGTAGCCTGCTTTAATGGTACCTCCACCTTACCTCTGCCTTAAAGCCTGTCTTCAAAACAACGGTCAAAATATGTCTCTTAAAGCCACAGTATCGCCATAGCAGCATCCAACCAAACATCTCAAAATCTCTTTGCAAAACTTCATGTAAATAGCCAATGCATTTAATATTCCTATGCCTGTTGACAAAGAGAAAAGACCAGGATGAAAAGTTGTGAAGCATAAGGAACAACAATGCTGGAAAAACACACATTTGATACAGAAGGAAGATTGATGGACGATGGTGACAATATCAAATTAAAGGGGTCAGATGCCATCTGAAACAGGAGAGCCACAAGAGTCTGAATGTAATATGGCCTGTAAGATTGTATGACAGTGATTGTGTTGAATCATTTGTGCAACGTTATTAGTAAAAACTTCCAGCTGTATCAATCTATTTTTAAAATTTTGTTTCAGTGGTATAGTGCTTGGCAACCTGAGTTATTTCAAGTGTGACAATTTTCTGCAGCCTATTTTCTTCATTTCCATTGAAAGGCCTGGCTGATGGCAAGGCCTGCTTTCACTAGTGCTGAAAGGCTCTTCCAGGCTTCCTAAAGGTGACTATTTCTCATGAATGAGCACGGTTAAGGAAAGAAAATTGAGCAGAATAATGAAAGAATACTCATCTTGCCTGCCACACAATAACGTGGGCTGGACGTGCAACATTTTAGTGGGGTCAGTTGGATTTTGCTTTTAGCTTTTATGAGCCTGCAGGTTGTCCTGCTTATGACTGAGCTTTCACCTCATGGGCAAGGAAAGCAAATTGCATGCTGCTGCAGAATTGAAAGACCAGTAGCAGAGTAAAATAAGCTCGGCAGGGAAAATTGTTCAGGGATTGGTGATTCAGAAATTGCAAGTGCAAAGGTGCCAGGTTTTTGGTGCAAAAGGGAAAGTACAGGCTCGAATCAAATTTTGAAATCATTATCTTGTCCCCAAATGAAGAGATTGGCAGAATTAAGCTTTGTAGCTATTCTTCCCTTGCTTTCTTTCTTTCAAATTTTCACCTGCTTGTCCCAGTTATCAGTGGGAAAAGAAAGACTTGCATTTATGTGGCAACCTATCATGATCGTAATGAATCCCAAAGCATTTCACTGACAAAGAGGTGTTTTTAAAGTAGTCTCTGTTCTTGAATCATTACAACATGAAAGAAGACCTACAAGTTCCCCTCCAAGTTGCACACTGATCTTTCACTATTGTTAGATCAAAATCCTTGAACTCTCACCTTGCAGAATTGTTGGTTGATTACCATTCCTCTATAGATTGCAATAATTCAAAAAGACAGCTCACCACCACCTCCTCCAGGAAATAAGGAACGGGCAATAAAAGTTAGCCTTTCCAATGATCACCACATCCCATGAGACAAACAAAAATCATCGTGTTTGCAACAATTCAATCTGAGTAAAAATCAAAAGAACTGCGGATGCTGTAAAGCAGGAACGAAAACAAAGTGACTGGAAAAGCTCAGCAGGTCTGGCAGCATCTGTGAAGGAGAAAGCAGAGTTAACGTTTTAGGTCCAGTGACCCTTCCACAGTTCTGAGTACGCATCGAATCCTGAAATTTTGCCCACTTTTTCCATGCCTCTGCAAACTTCTATCTTCCAACAATCACCATGCATTTTTGTTTGAAAACCTCAATTCACCCTGTTTAAACTAATCCTCTGGCAGTGCAATCCGCATCCTAGACATTCACTTTGTGAAGTGAATTTTCCCTATGTCACCATTGTTTGGTAACTATCTTAAATGCCCAAAAATTCTCAATCTTTCTAATACTGTTGAAGGTTTCTCCAAACCCCACGAGATTTTCAATCATGGAACTTTCTGTTACTTTATGTCGCCGTTTTGTGTCGTTTTTTTCATTCATTCAGGGAATGTAAGATAGAAGTAGGCAAGGCCATTATTTATTACTGTGTAGAAGGCAATAGTGTGCTGGCTTCTTAATAGACTGTAGTCCTCAGAGCATAGGGAATCTATCATGCTGATAGGGAGTGAGTTTCTTAGAGTGAGGACTTTATTTCGTTGACAGTCAGGATGGTGATTGACTTGGAGCGGATGTATGGGCGGTGGTGGTGTTCCCATGTTTCTGCTGCCCTTATACATTGCAGAAATTACAGGTTTAGCATAGAACATTACAGCACAGTACAGGCTCTTCGGCCCTCAACATTGTGCCAACCTGTCATACCGATCTGAAGCCCATCTAACCTACACTATTCCATGTACGTCCATATGCTTGTCCAATGACGACTTAAATGTACCGAAAGTTGGTGAATCTACTACTGTTGCAAGCAAAGCGTTCCATTCCCTTACTACTCTCTGAGTAAAGGAACTACCTCTGACATCCGTCGTATATCTTTCACCCCTCAATTTAAAGCTATGCCCCTCGTGCTCGCCATCACCATCCTCGGAAAAAGGCTCTCCCTATCCACCCTATCTAACCCTCTGATTATTTTATATGTTTCAATTAAGTCACCTCTCAACTTTCTTCTCTCTAATGAAAGCAGCCTCAATTCCCTCAGCCTTTCCTCGTAAGACCTTCCCTCCATACCAGGCAACATATGAGTAAATCTCCTCTGCAACCTTTCCAAAGCTTCCACATCCTTCTTATAATGCGGTGACCAGAACTGTACTCAATACTCCAAGTGCGGCCACACCAGAGTTTTGTACAGCTGCAGCATAACCTCTTGGTTCCGGAACTCGATCCCTCTATTAATAAAAGCTAAAACACTATATGCCTTCTTAATAGCCCTGTCAACCTGGCTGGCAACTTTCAAGGATCTGTGTACATGTACACCAAGATCTCTCTGCTCATCTACACTACTAAGAATCTTACCATTAGCTAAGTACTTTGCCTTCTGGTTACTCCTTCCAAAGTGCATCACCTCACACTTGTCTGCATTCAACTCCATTTGCCACCTCTCAGCCCAGCTCTGCAGCTTATCTATGTCTCTCTGCAACCTACAGCATCCTTTGTCACTATCCACAACTCCACCGACCTTAGTGTCATCTGCAAATTTACTAACCCATCCTTCTATGCCCTCATCCAGGTCATCTATAAAAATGACAAACAGCAGTGGACCCAACACTGACCTTTGCGGTACACCACTAGTAACTGGTCTCCAGGATGAACATTTCCCATCAACTACTACCCTCGGTCTTCTTTCAGCAAGCCAATTTCCGATCCAAACTGCTATATCTCCCACAATCCCATTCCTCCACATTTTGTACAATCGCCTATTGTGGGGAACCTTATCGAACGCCTTGCTGAAATCCATATACACCACATCAACTGGTTTACTCTCATCTATCTGTTTGCTCACCTTCTCAAAGAACTCAATAAGGTTTGTAAGGCACGACCTTCCCTTCACAAAACCGTGCTGACTAACCCTAATCAATTTATTCTTTTCTAGATGATTATAAATCCTATCCCTTATAACCTTTTCCAACACTTTACCAACAACTGAGGTAAGGCTCACTGGTCTATTTTGGAACACTCCAGGAAGTGCCTTTTCCGAGTCTTTACATCACTCGTCGAAGTTTGTGTACTCTCTAGCATCACCACAGGCCAAGGACCAGGTGATGCTGGTGTTATATGAGGCTGGTTGTTATCGTCATTATCAGCAGGGCCCTACTGATGTTATTGGCTTTGTAAGGAGGATGTGGACCAGCTTCTGTCTCGGTGGAGGATCTTACCTCACCGTTTGCGGTTTTTGCTCACTTGTCACTGAAGAGTTGTAAGAGTTCGAGTGTCAGTGACAGAGTGAGTCTTGATGTCTTTTGGGCGAATGTATCGTATCTCTCGATGCCGAGGAATTTCATGAGGCGCTTATTCATATCCAGCCACTTGCCTCGTGCACCCATCACAAAGCCAAAGTATCTGGGCACCACGCCTCCCGTCAATTTTGTGACCTCGGCATTCAGGTGTTTATACTTTTCTTGTTTCTCTCGCCATGCTGTTTCCAGTGCTTTACTGTCATTCTCGTACCGCACTGTGCCATCAACAACCGCGATCTTCTGGTCTTTTCTAAATATGAGATCGGGTTTCCATAGGGAGCCGCTTTTGTCAAACAGTCTGGGCTCCACGTATGATGTCCAGCCGTACGAACTGACATGTTTCTGCAACTGGGCAGCGATCTTGTTATGGCGTTTTATCCGAGCATTTTTTACGAATGGGCAGCATCCTGAGATGTGAGATATGGTTTCGTTTGCCATCTCACACCTTCGGCATAATTTGTTTTGGTTTGGCCTACCTCTAGATAATGTGGTTCTTGTCGGGTATAGATTATACCGCAAGAGCACGCTGTTAATAAATCTAGAGGATTTTTGCTGTACTCCGGCCTTTGTCCAAGAATTAGAGTTCTTGTCGTCTCTAAAGTACTGGATGCCTGCCCCTTGACATTCCAGTTTTTGCCATTTTTTGAATTCCCACTCCCTCCAGCCTGCATACCTATTGGGTGATTTTGGTCGTCCCGGGTTTGCCTTCTGGAGTGCCGGCATCATGTCTTGGATGGTGGTCATCAGGTTGATTTTCCCCTCGCCGCTGCTGCGGCTACTGGGTTGGAAATTTTCAATTTCCTTGAGGACCTTGAGCTTGCGCAGTCCCGCAACGGTCTCTGTGTTGCTCTCTCCTTTATATTGAAAGGAGGCCCGAATGACCACATCACTGGACATGTCTAGTGCCTCGTGTTTGCGAACAATCGTGGATGGGATTTGCACTTCTAGTTTTGGGACGCCTAGACCGCCGTTCTTGTTGCTAGCGCATAGCATTCCGTCTGCGGTATGAGGTGGTAGGTGTAGGAATTCTTTGGTGGCGGTGCGGATTATTTGGTCCAGCTTTATGAGAGTAGCCTGTGATGCTTCTGTCAGGATCAAATGGAAGTACAATCGGGGGATGACATACTTTTAGGATCTCCAGCCGTTGTCGTAGTCGGAGAGGTGCTGCCTGTATTCCCTTAACCTAGGACTTAAGCTTCTCCTACCACTCCCCTTCTGCCACACCTGCCCATGGATCGATGCAGGCACCCATGTCTTTCTCTGTGTCACCTGGGGGTTCATCCCTCAGCTTCCAGTTTGCGAAGTGATTGTACAAGAAGGTTTTCCTTTTAAAAGTGAAGTGGAATCCCTTCGTCTTCGCTGTGTTTATACTGAGGCCTGTATGGTCACAGTATGCCTGGAGTAGCTTCAGGTTCCTAGCCATGTGAGTCGCTTAGAACGGCGATGTCATCCGCGAAGGCCAAAGTCGAGCAGTTGACTCTTCTGCCGCCCAGGGCATGGAGACCCCTGAGTTGGCCCTCTCCAGAGGGCACACCAACGGATCCAAAGCAATGTTAAATGGTATTGGTGAGAGTGGGTCACCCTGCTTTACGCCCCTCTCAATGGTTATTGGGGTGGTTATGTTCCCGTTCTCTTCCACCACTGTTGTGTTGCCAGTGTATAGGTCTTCAATGAGACTTACAAAGGCTTTGGGTAGTTGCATTCTTTGCAGAGATTTGATCAATAGTTTGTGCCCAACCGAGTCGAACGCTTTCGCTAGATCGACAACAACAACTGCGAGGTCCTTACGATTGTATTTTGCTCCTTTGATGATATTTTCGAGGACAACAATGTTTTCATTGCATCCGGGAGTGGCTGCTAGAAACCCCTTTTGCCTGGGGTTTATTTTGACTCTTTCACTCAGGCGTTTTGCCATTATTTTCGTGAATAGCCGGAGCAGCATTGGAGCGATGGTTATTGCTCGCCAGTTATCAATGCTTTTCAAGCATTCCTTATCCTCGCACTTAGGAATCAGGACCGTTCGACTCTTTTTTAGTGAATCGGGGATCGTGCTTGACTTTAGTCATAAGGAGAAAAGGCGGGGTAGACGAGTTTCCTCCTGCTCATGGAGTGTTCTTATGTCCTGCAGTTTCAGGCTGTCTGGTCCAGTGGCACTGTTCTCATCTATCCCCTTGATGGCCGCTTCAACATCCGCTACCTCTATGGGTTTCATCAAGGACCCGTCATCGACTTTGCCAGTGTATGGGGCATACTTATTTATGTTCGATTTCTTGTTTGGTGCTGACAGTTTCTCACGGAAACACGTCTCCAATTCCTCTTTTGAGAGAGGACAAGCGGATGAGGTCGGCGCCCCCATGATCTCGCGAGCTAGTTGACGCCGGTTGGATTTGTAAAGCCGCTGTGCTAATCTAAGCAGCGCTTTACGTGCTGCCCACCGTTTTTGGCTCCGGTATTGCTACCAGGCCTTTTGTCTTTCTTGGCCCGATCTTTTTGAGGCCTCTTGTGTTTGTCCCATCTTTTCCTACTATTCATTAGTAGATCGGTAATGCTTTCCACTAGTCCGTTTCCGAGGGCAAGCGTATCTGGGTCCTTCCTTGCGCTCAAGAGCTCCTCAGCTTGTGTAAGCTGGTCATCTACGTCCCGATGTTTAGGGATCGAAGCTGGTGGTTTTCGGCTGGCTCTTTGGCGTTGGGCTTGATCTTCGGAATTCTCCTGGACACTCTCTGCCTCAGAATCGTGCGAGTCTATCATTGGCTCGTTGATGGTCTTGACCTCCGTCGGGGTGTTTGCCAGGAGCTTGCGCATGTCTGAGATTTGCTTTGGTGTTTTGGTTTTCAGGATGCTTGTGATGGATTTGTTTATAAATTTGCATCCTGCAAATCTCACCTCCAGTTCCCTCAGGAGTGCCACCTCCTCCTGTGACCATACACGGTAGCTTCTCCCAGGTTTGCCCTTGACTTTGGGTGCCGGTTTGAGGCGTTTCTCGTTCCGTAGAACCGGGCGCCTGTGCCTCTCGTGTTGACCAAGGCCTGATTGTGTTGAAAACCGTTGATCACACGCGCTGCATGCAAAGTCCCCAGTTGGGGGTTGTTTCGTTCCTTTGCATTTGGGATAATGGCAGGCTATTGAATGGTATTCTCCTGCCTTATCGCAGTGCGAACATTTTGTTCGGATGTTCTTTATTCCATGCACTTTAGTCATATGGATCTTAAACAGGCTCACCGTGGGGAAGAGGGTGTCGCAGTCCTTGCAGAACAGCCCATTGACGGGATAGTAGATGATTACCTCCGAGATGGACGTTCTGTCGCATACTGGCTCGATAACAACTCCTTCCATGAAGGCAGTTGCATCAGCTGTTTCATCGCCAGTCTCATTTATCATTTTTTTGTCTGTGCCCTGCTTTATGTCTCGATAACTTTTGCTGTAGAAGGTTTGGGTGTTTATGCTTGTCTCAACCGTAGGGTGGGCTGCCCTTACGGTGCCTTCTACAATGTTATCTATGTCATCCGTTACAGGGTGAGCTGGCCCCCTGGGAGGGGTGACCGGTCTCAGCTCCGTGTAGGTTGGAGGTAACGTCTCAAGGTCACTGTCTCGGTCTGGACCGAGATGGACCTTGTTGCGGGTTTTAAATATGTACAACCTAATGACTTATCAAAGCTCGCAGTTGTGGACGAGGCTGCGGGGCGTTTGTTTATCCGGGACGCTCCCCAGCTGGACTGCTCCAGTGAAACTGGAAGAATCATACCGGTTTTTTTGAGGGTTGGTCTGTATAGACCACGGCCGTCTCGTACTTTTTTTGGTCGTTTGGTCAGCCAGCAGCCAGGACTGCTGGGCTTACTGGCAGGGCCAACGGGGAGGCATGACACAGACTATGTGCCAAAAATACGTCAAAACGTCATAGTGGGCAACTATGCGATCTTATAAGAGAGTCATAGTTAGTCCCGCCTAATTACCAGAGTTGTCTCTACTCCCCTTCTTGAACAGGGGAACCACATTTGCTATCCTCCAGTCGTCCGGCACTATTCCTGTAGACAATGACGAGTTAAAGATCAATGCCAAAGGCTCGGCAATCTCCTCCCTGGCTTCCCAGAGGATCCTAGGATAAATCCCATCCGGCCCAGGGGACCTATCTATCTTCACACTCTGTAGGATTTCTCATACCTCTTCCTTGTGAGCCTCAATCCCACCTAGTCTAGTAGCCTGTATCTCAGTATTCTCCTCGACAACATTGACGTTTTCTAGAGTGAATACTGTTGAAAATTATTCATTTAGTGCTTCCCCTATCTCCTCTGACTCCACACACAACTTCCCACTACTATCCTTGATTGGGTCTAATCTTACTTTCATCATTCTTTTATTCCTTAAATGCCTATAGAAAGCCTTAGGGTTTACCCTGATCCTATCTGCCAACAACTTCTCATGTCTCCTCCTGGCTCTTCTGAGCTCTGTCTTTAGGTCTTTCCTGGCTACCTTGTAGCCCTCAAGCACCCTAACTGAGCCTTTACATCTCATCCTAACATAAGCCTTCTTCTTCCTCCTCTTGACCAGAGATTCCACTTCCTTCGTAAACCACAGCTCCTGTGCTCTACAGCTTCCTCCCTGCCTGACAGGTACATACTTATCTAGGACACAGGAGCTTTTCCTTGAATAGGCTCCACATTTCTAATGTGCCCATCCCCTGCAGTTTCCTTCCCCATCCTATGCTCCCTAAATCTTGCCTAATCTCAGCATAATTGCCTTTCCCCCAGAAAACCTAATCCTCTGAATATCTGGAGGTGACCCTTTAGATGGAAAATGGAAACTGGCCCATACTTTTTTTTCCATCATGTATGGTACAGCAATCTTCCATTTATAACTTATCATGTAAATACTGAGTTTAATATGGCTTGGCTGTGAGATTGATTTAAATGATGGCAGGAAATTAATGTCAGCAATGGTACAAATAATTAACGTCTTGTGAAAGCTGATAACAAGTGAAAAGTGCAGTAGATAAAAGCAGTTACTTTGTCTCATCAAGCCCATTTCTCCCATAAACCCTGTACACTGTACTATATTCTGACCATTTAATTTCTTCTCACTTCCTCTGAACACTCTATAAACAGACCCTGCCCAATCATTAAATCTTTCACCACATCCCTGAAGCTTACTAGGTTCAGAACCCGATCCATCATTTTAAAATCCTCCAAAAGTCATTTTGCAAATTCCCGATCATGGACTTGATTCCACACATTTTATCTCCTCCCAAGCCCAATATTATCTCCCTAAAATGGATTCTATCTTGTTCATTTCACCTGCTTGAACAGGCATCTCACCATCGTGAAACACCAGCATCACAAGCTAAAAGCTCAGAGGAGCTGCGGTTATATGAACATGTGAAACAGGAAAAGACTAGACTATATGGATTGTCAAGCCTGTTCCACCATTCAATAAGATCATGGCTAATTTGTTTCTCTTGAAAATTTCACAATCCCATTTATCCCCAAAAACTTCCAATTCTCCTCCTTGACAAGATCAACCTGCCTCTATCTTGAAAATATTCAAGAACTCTGCCTCCATCAGCTTCTCAGGCAGCGTTCCAAAGTCTCTCAACCTTCAGAAAGAAAAAAGATTCTCTCTGTCATGAAGAGTCAATCTTGAATTTTTGTACAGTGCAACTTAGTTCAAGACAGACTCAAGGCAAAACATCTTCTCCACATCCACCTTGTTAAGACTATTCAGGACCTTGCACACGTCGACTAAATCATCTCTTCTCTTCTAAACTGCAGTGGAAACATGCCTAGTCTGTCCAACCTATCCTTGTAATATAACCCACTCATTCTCGGTATCAATCTAGTAAACCTCCTTTGAACTGCCTCCAATGTATTTAATCATTGCTTAAATAAGGAGACAAACTGCACACAATATTCAAGATGTGATCTCACCACTGCTCCATATAACTGAAGCATAAATCCTTACTTGTTCTTTCTTTCTTGTAATATAGAATAGCACACCTTCAATTTTCCTGAATATTTGCGAGATCTAGAAACTTATTGTGACTCACGCACCAGAGAACCTCAACACCTCTGCACTTTGGAATTCTGCAGTCATTCTCTATCTAACTAATACAGTGCATTTTTATTGTTTCTGCTGGTGAGCAACATCACATTTTCTTACACCATACTCCAGGTGCCAATTTTTTACCCCTGACTTAGCATATCGATACCCATCTGAAACTTCCTTTTGTCATCTTCAGATGAAACTTTCCAACTATTCTGGGGTCAGCTGTGAATTTAGTTACCGTACCTTCACTCTCTTTCTTCTTCATGACTTCATATTGTTTCCATTTCTAGAACAGGCTATCAACAGCACCTACAAACTGACTCCCTCACTTGTTACCTAGAATACAAGTCATCAAACCCTGCTACTTGTAAGGATTTCATTCTTTCTCCATCTCTATCACATCCTCACTTCGCATCCCAACAGTTTCTGCATTCAAAGGATCATTTTCCACCATTTCCAGGAGGATTCACCAAATACAGCCTTATTTTCCTTCCACTGTCAGCATTCCACAGGATTATTTCTTCCATGAAACCCTGGTCCATTGTTCCATCAATCCTAATACTTCTCCAATAAATCACACAAGGTATAACACTTGCCCATTCACTTCCTCCTTCTCACTGTCCAAGGTCCCAAACACACCTTCCAGATGAAGCATTTTACTTATAGTTTTTTCAAATCAATCCACTGGTTTTGCTGCTCACAAATGTGGTCTCCTTTACATTAGAACTACCAAACATAGACTGGATGACCACTTTGCGGAATGCCTCTACTCTATCCGTAGGAATGGGCCCAACATTCCAGTTGCTTGCCATTTCCATAAACCACATATTAACATTTCCATCCTGAGCCTACAGCAGTGTTTTAATGAAATACAATGTAAGCTGAAGGAATAATACCTCATTTTCTGCTGAGCCAGTTTACGTTTTCTAGGACTCAATACTCAGTTAAGCAACTTCAGAGCATGATCTCTGAAATTCATTTTACATCTGGTAATCTGCTGTGTCTCATCTGTGGTGAGAACAAAGCCAAGAAAACAGAGTGGACCCACTTTCTCCTTTTCATAAAAAACATTTACACCTGTTTTACACATCCATCTTCACTGCTTTTGTATTTTGCTCTGGACATTCTCAATCTGTGCCACTTATTCCTCCTCTCCCTTTGTTTGTAACTCAAAAAAAATCAGCATTTCCAGCTCCTTTCAATTCTGAAGAGTCATTGGCGACTTGAAACATGAACTCTGTTTCTCTCTCCACAGATGCCAGTCCTGCTGAGTTTCTCCATCATTTAGTTTTTACTCCCACTTCTGGGTCATCTCACCTGCCCCCCTCACAGTCACACCATCCTGTTCCTGACCATTGACCAAATCAGGAGGCCTAATCCTCAGGAGGTTTGATTATCCCCTGGTAAAATGAATCCAGCTAACTTTCTGCTTCCCTGATGTATCAGAGAGTCTGTAATTGAGCCTCCAGCTCATAAGCTCTGAGCTGAAAATGTCTGAAGCCAAACATTCACTGCAGCCACGTTTATAACAATAGCTCGATAACATATTGTAACTAACACTCTTCAATTAACACATATAACATCATGCTATTTTACTTCTCAAACCAATGAGGTTAAAAGTTAATAGTTAGTTAGAATCTGTATTGATAAAGTCCCTTATCATGCTTCACATAAAAGTCCCCAAGCATTTTACATTCACTTGAACTTCACTGAAGGATAATCACATGTTCTGTACACAAAAGAACAATTCTAAGATGGCATCAAAGCATTTCTCAAGAGATGAAACATCCAAGCCAATTCATTGGAGGCCCTGGCTTCTGACTGATCAAAGTGGAGATCTATTTGGGAAGATAGCCAACACTTGGTCAGAAGAAGTACATAGAAGTGAAGTCAAGACATTGGAGAATGTACATAGACATTGAAAGACCGCATCTGCCATGCCCTTCAAGCATCAACTACAGGGAATATGGCAAATTCTCTAGATGGTGCACTGAATTTATCAACAATTTCAAAATCTGAGTGGAAGCAAGTTATCCTTGATCCCCAGGGGCCACCTGAGAAGTAGAAGTGGTCTGCAATTAGCTGTCCAATTAGCATACAAGATTTTATAAGCAACAATGTTGTCATTGATCTTGGTTGAGGGAGGTAACTTTCTCTCAAAATCTCACAACTTTCATTTCAAGAATCAAAGAAATAGTAGAGGGAGGCTCTCCAGGATTGTCATCATGTTGTGTCCATATAAACAGTCAAATGGGCTCTAGCTTTCATGACTCATTTGCACAACCTCTGCCAGGACAGTATTCTCCCAGTATTGCACGAGGAGTCGTGACTTGGATTTTGTATCTTTGTCTTAGCACGTGAGGCTTAAACATGCTTTTTCTTTTTGAAAGAAGAGAATGCTACCAAATAAGTTGAACTGATGTAAACGAGGGTGCTAGTGAATCTTCAATAAAGGGTTTCTATCCCTGATATTAAAACTTTTCTTTCTGCATTTGAACATTTCTCAAATGAGATCCTCCAACCACTGAAATCGCTCTTCTTTTTCAAAGTTCTAAATTTAGAAAACAAAAACAATCTGTTTAACTTGTAGCATGAGATCATAACCATTTTAGAGCTGCACTCATTTCAGCAGACATTTTGTCCAAAGATTATATTTTTCTTTTCCTTTTCACCTCTTCAGATGTGCTGACTGCTCCTGAAACACAATTTCACTAACACCAGCTCCCTTCTGACACTTTGTATTTTCAGGAATACACACAGACATTGAGTGATGGCTGGTTTTTCACCAATAGAATTGAATTTATAGAACTGAGGATATCTGTTCCACTGGGCTTGTCAGTGCTAATTCTTTATCTGCAACTATCTACTCCAAATTTATGAAAAACATTGTCAGACATCACAGCAAATCATGGCCTTGCCAATACTCAATAATAAAAACATACACCTGTAAGCATCATCTCGTACTAACCAAAGTTGATTTTCCCTACTTCCCTCACATCCCTCCCCACTGCTGAGAAGTAAAAGGGGAACTGAAGCCAACTGCAATGCTGTTGTCAACCTGTCAACTAACCTTTGAATTTTGACCTTTGGTTCATTTCCTGTTGGTTTTTACTTTTATGTCAAATTTCCTACTGTAAATTGCCATGGTAATGTTCCCTGTTCTGTCTTCTGTCCATGTAATTGTAGGTTCTAGCCACTAGG
The DNA here is from genome assembly GCF_030684315.1 of Stegostoma tigrinum. Taxonomy (NCBI): domain Eukaryota; kingdom Metazoa; phylum Chordata; class Chondrichthyes; order Orectolobiformes; family Stegostomatidae; genus Stegostoma; species Stegostoma tigrinum. The sequence continues at coordinate 104,919,556 of NC_081358.1, read as the reverse complement.
CAGTTCTGTGGAGCAAGTTCCTTGAAGTAACTAACTGTTCCCACCTTGTGTACGCTTTTGTTTGCAACAAAACTTACATTTGTCAACCAGAAAACTTAAAAAGGATACCAATCTTAAAACGTCTAGGATTCAGGCAGAGACAATAGTGGAATCCCTGGGGTAACAGAAGTGTGGAAGTGTTATTAGATTCAACAGAAATCAATGAATCTAAATTTATATTTGGAAGCTACTGTGAAAGGGGTCTTTGTTGCTGCATATTGTTTATGTAGAAGGTGATGCACCAGCTAGACTTAGCAAATGATACTTTGATAACTTGATTTATGCATTACTATTTATTGTTTGGTGAATGTTATTTATATTTCTGGGCATTATATCTCTAGTGCTAGCCCCCTTGTATAAAAGTCCAGATCTGCTATGACTTTCATAGTCACTGAAAATGCAATGTCTGGTGTGGAATGGGTCACAGCTAACTCCATGGTTCCTCTGTTAAGTTCAGCCTCAATAAGCATTACTCCTTTGCTTGACTTGTATATTTTGGTCTTGGCGTACACAATGTGCAGATGCCGTATGTTTTTAACTAACATTTGTTCCTTGCTTCTTTTTGTCTTTCTCGACAACATTTTTTTTAATTGGAAGCTCGCTGTGGCTATGATAGAATCCAGGTGAAGAATGCTGAGGATTCCTGATAACATGACTGAAATGAAGTTATGAGTTGTGGCTCAGAAATTAGAGTTTGATTTGTATTTAAAAGTAGCTCAGCGACACCTAACTATAATGCACCAGAGGAACTCCAAGGTAAAAGAAAAAGATGTATGCTAAGCTGTGAGATGCAGGATTTCTCTTCTGTCTTCCAGGAAAAAAAAGGTCGAGATGTTATGGCAGCTCATGTTATCTCCAACACCCACCATTGCCACCTGAGATCAATGCCAATGAGAATTGTGTTAACTCTGGCAAGTAGTCTTTCAGCCTTGGGAAACTTTTCTGCCCTCCCACCAATTGCCAGTTACTGGGTACACACCTGACTGGTGACACATGAAACAGAGCTGAAATTTATGGTCAGGAATGTTTATATCCTTTGCCTTCACTCTAATTCATGCACATTATCAGGAAGGAACACTGTCAACATGAGTGAAAACTTCATCTGAGAGAGACAAGTCTGAGGAATTGGAATGCTGGAAGTCTTGTCCAAGTGGGAATTTGGTGCAAAGGGAGTCAGAGGCGCATTAACTAAGCTTTATGACAAGAACTAAACTCTCCGGAGTGAAAGATGAGTGGGAGAGGATAAATATAACTTGGATTGCAAGGCTAATGTGCAGTGAGGCTAATGGAGGAGTAACATCACAAACCATTGCATGTAGCACAGGCAGGGACAGAAGTTTATTAGTGAGAAGAACAAGAGAATATTCAGCGAAGAAGAATAGCTTGTTAGGTATAAGTTTGAAACTGCTGACCTGTTTTCAGACATTGAAACAAAAGGATCAAATCAACAAAGTATAAAGAAGAGGGAGTCCAGAATAATTAATCTATCTATTAAAGTAAACTTGACAGTAATGACAAGATGAGTGATGCATTGCTGTGGTAACATATGGAAGCCACTGGATACCAATGTGATCTAGAGTGAACACCTCTGTAGTAAGCGTTCACAGTTCAAAAATACTTTGTATCTGAGTTAAGCAGCTGGAACCTGAGTTTGCGGATGTTGTGTTGAATCAGAGAAGAGGAAAGTAACCTGGATACTTTGCTCCAGGAAGTAGTCATACCACATCTCCTGCCCCAACCCTGGTCAAGGTAAATCAAAATTGGAAAAGCAAGGGCAACGCAGCAGGTGTGGCAGCATTTGTGACAGACAGTATAGCCAATTGTAGTTTAGGTTCAGCCACCTTTCTACAGAACTGAAGCATGCTGCCAGAACTGCTGAATTGCGTCCAGCAATTTATTTTTGTTTCAGATTTCCAGCGTTCACCGTTCTGTTTTATTTTATCTTTTAAATTCAAAACTGGTCTGTGTTCAAGGACAGGAGGGTATGACTACAGGTGAGACAATTACAAGGACCCAGAGGAACTTCAACCTCTGCAAATGCTTAAGATTTGAAGCTGTGAGGACTGTAGGGGGGATAAGCAAACAGACTACACCACCTTGGTAAAGGGAGCAATTGAAGTGAGGGGAATAAATAGGCATTTGGTAATGGTCGAGGGCAATATAATTAGGGAGAGAGATACCGTCCTCTGCAGCCATGTTAAAGAGGCCTGAAGGCTGTGCTGTTGCTAAAGACATCTTCTCAGCGTTGGAGTAAACTTTGGAGAAGAGGAGAGTTGGCCAATGATGTTGTTAGGACAAGAAAAGAGGCTCAGCTGAAAGAATGAACAGTTAGGAGCTACCTTGAAAGGTAAACCCTTCATGGTAATAATCCAAAAAATATTGCATGGAGCCACAGGCAAGCTGGCAGAGGTTAATTAAAGTCACACAGTTAAATTCAACCCTCGGTAAGCATAAAACATGGTTTTGTTTTGTGCGGCATTGACTCTAGTAATGGTGTCAAAGGAAACTGTTCTGCTGGGACAGCTTTCACTTGAATCATGCTGGCACCAGTGCCCTCATGAATCAAATAACTATGACTGCAGAGAGGGCTTTAATGCAAATGGAGATTGAGAGGGTTTGGGAGTGGAGTGGTGTCAGTTTGCAAAGACGAAAGGACATGGCAGCATTACAGGACAGCTATTTGGATGATGATATCCAGAATGGGACAGGAAGATATAGAATATATAAAGCACAGAAAAGCAGCAGTAAATATGATGAAATGGGGAAAAAATGCTAATAACTGTCTGCCAATTGATTTAACATCCAATATTGAGGAAATGTTAGAGTCCATTATGAAGGGTACAATGCCAGAGCATTTAGAAATACGTAATATGATCAAACAGAGTCAACTTGGCTTTATGAAGAGGAAATCATGTTTGACAAATTTATACAATTTTTTGAGTTGATAACGAACATTAAATAAAGTGAAAGTCATGGATGTAATGTGCTTTGATTTCCAGAAGGCTTTTGATAAGCTGCTATATGTTAGGCTAAACTTTAGCTTAACAATGATGTTGCAACAGTATATTAGCATAGATGGAGGACTAGCTAAGCAATAAAAGACAGAGTTGGAATAAGGGTTACATTTTCAGAATGGCAACCTGTAACTATTGGAGTGCTACAGATACTGGTGATGGGGCTATAACTATTTACAATATACATTAGTGACTTGGATGAGGAGAGTGAACGTACCAAAGCCAAGGTTGTGAATGATACGGAAATGGGTAGGAAGGCGAGTGGTGAGGATGACACAAAGAATCTGCAGATAGATTTAGTTAAAGGTAAAGTCACTGTGGTTCTACCAGATTAAAGGGCCTCTCTCTTATTAGACAGGGCTGGCTGTTGGTGGTTTAACCTGAAAGTTACCACACCTCAGGCTAGGGGAGAGGTTGAGAACCTTCATGGTAACTTGAAGGAATTGAACCCATAACTGTTGATGTCTGCATCACAGTCCAACAATACAGCTGAAATATAAAACTAGGTAAACCTTGCTAAGATTATGGAAAGACAGAAGTTGGATCACACCTGAAGTATTGGGTACTGCTTTGGGCCCCTTATCTAGGAAATGATATACTAGCATTGGAAACAACCCAGAGAAGGTTCACTGGGGTGATCCTGGGTATTGAGGGATTTTCATGGAGAGGCTGTATAGGTTGAGCCTGTACTCAATGGAGTTTGGAAGAAAAAGAGGCAACCTTATTAAACAAAGAGATAACACGGTGTGAAGCTGGATGAACACAGCAGGCCAAGCAGCATCAGGGGAGCAGGAAAGTTTGATGTTTTGGGTTGAGACCCTCCTTCGAAAGAAGGGTCTTGACCTGAAATGTCAAACTTTCCTGCTCCTCTGATGCTGTTTGGCCTGCTGAGTTCATCCAGCTTCACACCGTGTTATCTCAGATGCCCCCACATCGGCAGTTCCTACTATCTCTGTAACCTTATTAAACCATGCAAGATTTGTAGTGAACATGGCAGAATGGATATGCAGGGCTATTTCCAATGTGAGAGAGTCTAGGACTGCAAAGATTATGCCAGAATAAGGATTCCCCATTCAAGAAGGAGATGAGTAAGAATTTCTCCTCTCAGAAGGTTTTAAATCAATGGAATTCTTTACCAGATGTGTGGTAGATGCTGGGTTGTTAATTATATTCAATGCTGAGATTGACACATTTTTAATCAGTAAGGAAATCAAGGGTTATGGAGAAAGGGCAGGAAAATAGAATTAAAAAGCACCAGAGCAGCCATGATCTCAAGGAATGGCATAGCAGATTCAATAGTTTGAATGGCGTACTTCTGTTCCTACGTCTTATGGTCTGTCTATAACCCAAACTTTCCCCTAAAGGTCAGAAGATATCAAGTCAAAGAATTTCACTGACTTGAGATTTTGAATTCTCAAACAGTCCTCTATTCTACCTCATTCCTAAAATACAAAGGTAGCTTCCTTCACATGAACAGTAACAAGATCTAATTACTGATCCCTTCACTAAGGCTCGATAATTTAGCTTCAAAAGGTATTCATCCTTGCTTTCACATGCCTCTATCTCACCTTGGTGATCACCTCTAGTTCGACATCTCCATGCATGCCTGTTGCTTCTCTAACACCAGGTTGCTTCTCTGATGTCCATTCTTCAACCCTACAATGCCCAATGCCAGAAAACCATGAATAGATCTCTTCATCTTGTCACCTTTCTCCTTACTTACAAAAAAAACTCCTCAAAAGCTTTCCCGTAAACTAAATTGATTTGAGATACTTCTCAACACATAGACCCTTACAGTTGCAGAAATAGTAGGAATTGCCGATGCTGAAGTCAGAGATAACACAGTGTGGAGCTGGAGGAATACAGCAAGTATCTCTGATGCTGCCTGGCCTGCTATGACCCTTACAGTTGCTGTTGTTTTGGTGTGTTCTATGTCTGAGCTGAAAATACCCAAAGTAAAGACTACATTCAATGTTTCATTCCTCTGCACTCGTATCTTATAAGAAACATAGCAGAAAAATAAATCTTCAATAACAAAACAGATCTGAAGTGAATCTAATTTTAAGGTGAACTGAGTGCCGTGTACAAGCATATTTCCTTTGAAACTTGTGTTATTTGAATGACTTGAATTTGAATATGTTGAAAAAAAATTTGGCTTTGCAATGGCCCTAGGCATGAAAAATAAGTTCATGCTCTCAGCTCGTTTGTGCTATAAAGCGCATAAAAATCAAGCTGTGTGAATTGAGTTTTAAAACTATCATGAAGAGCTGAGCATTACCCCCATAGCAACGTATTTCTCAACTGAAAAGCAGAAAAGAAAATCAAACAGTGAGTTCCTGTAAAAATAAGGGTGCTAAAAGAAGGTGATAATGATATGGGATATGCAGACTGTGGAGATTTGCTGTGTGAATTGCCATCTCTGGCTTGTAAGTCGGAAATTCAAGATGTAAACAGACTGTGATCACTTGGCACAGGCTGATATGATGTGTCGGGTTGCTAATCTGCTGCAAATTTTTTCGTCAGCTTTCTGAGGTTAAACAGAACTGCAATATCAGTGTGCGGCCATCTTCTAAGGCTGTGGAGACCCATGAGAAAATAATATTACATGAGGCAAGGTCACGTTCTCCCAGCTAACTTGGACTGTGCTGTTGCTCATAGTAACAGCACATAGGGTTCTTGTGGTACACGATTGGTAAAGTCACTGCCTGTTGCAGCATAAAAGAATCCAAACAATGACGACTTATTTTAGTACCAAGGTATAGAGACAAAATCAGAAATATTAAAATCCAAACAATGTTCAACCACTGACATTAAACTGTTGCCACCACAATTCAGTTCAGTAATTCTAGCTACAGATGGTGCATGATTAGTGAGTGATGACACTCCAAATAGCTATATTTGTTGTTGCTGGGGGTACAAAAAGCTAGGATGAACCCAAGACTGGGGTTATTTAGGACATCCTCTTGAGTTAAATAATCTGGCAAAATTAAAACAAAACGAAGAACTGCAGATGCTAGACATCTGAAGCTAAAACAGAAATTGATGGCAAACCATATCATGAAAACTTCATCAGTTCTGCTGAAGAGTCACTTGACTCGACACTTTAACTCTGTTTTCTTTTTGCAGATACTGTCGAATCTACCAACATTGTCCGCACACAGGCAAAGAATGGTTTAACCTGCAGGCAATTGTGGGATTTATCAAATGGTCAGTTGGATAAAAAAGGGTGAAAACTTCATTATTTGTAGTAGTACACAATGGTGCAATAAACATTCCTTTACCGCTAACATTATTTATCTCTCATTGTCTCATATCTCTCTTTACCCAAGCCCTTAAGTGGGTAGTAGTGGCTTGGGCAAGTGTAGCAGGAGAGGCAGGGATGAGAGAAGTCCCTGCATTTTGTATGTCATTCTTTATTAAAACACGGCTTAGAGCCCTGTAACAAGGAATGTTGTTGAAAACCAGATCAAAGATTTGGAGGCAGGAAATGCATTGACACAGCCTTCACGTCACTATTGATGCACTTTATACAGGCAAGCAGTGGTGTTACAAAGAAGATGTTTCTTTTTATTGTGTGGTTTCAGAGCAACAACAGAATCGAGTTCACATTATGTAATAGTAGTTAACAGTCTTTTCAATCCCTTTAAGGTGAAAAACTCACAAACTTGCAAACGTTTCCAGAAAATCCCAACCTGAAAGTGACCGAAAATCTCATGCGCTTCCATGACAACTGCTTTTTGACCACATGCCAGGGAAGAAGCTACACAGTTAAAGGTGCTTAATAAATACAGTTGTTAACGAATGGAATTAATTTTGCTTATGATATGTCACCAAACCCTCAAAGACAACTGATCTGAATTTCAGAGGGGTGTTCCATTTCATTTCATTGGCTTCATTTTTGGCCAAACATGAGAGACAGGCTCACCTCCTCGACATGATGCAACCTGTCCACCTTCTCTCCCACCCTTCTGCTCCATCCTTCCCACTGACCTATCACCACCAACCCCCAACCTGCATCCACCTACCACCATCCAATCTACCTTCTGCCAATCCCACCCCTCCTCCCTCTATTTGTTTCCCAGCTCTCTTCCCCCTCCCCAGTTCTGAAGATTGGTCCCAACCAGAAATGTCAAAGTTTCTACTTCTCTGATGCTGCCTGAACTGCTGTGTTCCTTGTCTGAGTGCAAACTATTTTATTGCTAACGCGAGAATAAAGTACAATGTCAATTGAACAAAATATAAGAATCAATTAATAACTAATCAATTGCTACCATAAGCCAGTCTTATGGAAACTATTTGGGAAGAAATTTATTTGACATATTTTTAATTTCAAAGGCCGCGCGTGTATTATTTGAAAGGCCCCTATTAATTTATATAAGTATTTAATAACAAATTAAAATCAGAAAGCAAATTCATCTTTGTCAGCGAGTGTACATAGTAATCAAAGAGAGATATGGCCAACTTTAAATGTCAAAAATGTTTAGCCTTTTCATACATGCAGTTTCTTGATTTATATTGGCCTCATGTAACATTTTGATTAAGCAAACAGCAGACTGATCTTTTGCCTGATGCCTTCTGTTCACGTTTAATGAAAAGTAGAAACCAAAAGTGATTTGAACCAAGTCTACACCTGGGCACTTGGTTAAAATATACAATTATAACCACTTAAGTTTGTTTCCCCTTGTATTTGAAATGAAATATGTTGTTTATCCAGATTTGATGATGACACTAAGTTGGAAGCCATTAAGTTAAGTAGTGCAGCCATGAAGATGTACTTACAAAGCTGTGTATTTGATTAAGCAAATGGATAAAACTGTGGAGTGCCATGCTGTTTGGAAATGGGAGCATTTTCTAAATTGTGACAAACTAGTGAGTGTGAAGAAGCAAATAAATTTTCATGTCAATATACACAACTTATCAAAATACTGAAAAATACCGTATTCAAAAAACAGACAGTGTTGCCTTTTGTATCATGCAGGCTGGAGTCCAAGTGGGACATGGAATCACCAGAGTGTGGAAGCAGACTATTCACTCAGAGAGGCCACTCCAACCCTCCAAACTGCATCCTAGCTAAACCCAACCCCTCACCCCACATTTCCCATGGCTAACCCACTTAAACGACAAATACCTGGACACCACAGGCAATTTTGTTTGGCCAATCTGCCTAACCTGCACATCTTTGTACTATGGGAAGAAACCCCCACAGACTGGGGATAATATGCAAACTCCACACGGACAGTTTTGGACACTGTATGGTAGGAAGGATATATTAACCTTGTGTGGAGCTCCAATACAGATCCATTAGAAAGACTAGTGACAGTTAAATGGTTAAGTTATGAGGATAGGTTTCATAGCATAGACTATTTGAGTGTTGAGCTTTAAACATTCAAAATATAAAAAAAATTGAATAAGAATGAGAAGAGACAATCATTTAGGCCGAGGTGGAAATTGAGAGAAATATGGCAGTCTCTTCAAATTAGTACCATCACTCCCGAGTGAAATCTGGGTTGAATTCTTTATGCAGGTGTTGTAGAGCTTTGGAATAAAAAGCGGTGTCAATGTGAATGAAAACTTCATCTGAGTGAAGCAAAGGATGAGTGAGTAAAGCTGGGAATTTGGTTCAAAGTACATTCAGAGAGGGACAGGGGTGCTTTAACGAAGATTTACTTCAAGAAGTAAACTTTTCAAAGTGGGAGGTAAGTGGGAGAGGATAAAAGGTGCGAAATGAGAGGCCAAGATAGAGTAAGACCAGCATCAGAGTGATATTACAAATGATAATGTGACGCCAGTGCAAGGAAAGCAATTAAATGGTGGGCAGGATTGGTAATATTAGAAGTCTTTTAAGTAAAAGCAAGATCTCTCGCCTTTTTCTTTCCTCCTTTATCTTTAAAATAGCTTAATTATAAGATAAACATTGCTTTTTATTATCAGAAAAAAAATGTGAAGAGTAGGCAGTCTAGAAATTAATTGCTAAACCTATCTGACAATGTAGAAAACTACCCGGATATTTCCTGTGCACTAAAAGCAGGAAAAACCCGAATGGGCATCTTACTGCTCCATCAGTCTACTCACAGTAAAGTGATGGAAGGCATCATTAACAGTGCAATCAAGCATTTTAAGGAGATGAAAGGGGGTAGCAGAACACTTACTTCTGGTGCAGGTGGGGGTTGGGTTGGGTGACAGTGAGTGAGGGAAGATGTTGTGATCAATGGAGAGAGTGGATGAGCATGGGCTTGGTGGGTGGTAGTTGGATATAGTAGCAGAGATAGATTGTGTGTGATATACCAGATAGAAGATTTGGCCATTTGTAATGATGGAGTGGAAAAGGCTATTGAATTGCATATTACTGTGTTGCACATTCCTTCAGTTGGCTAAAACTGCTTTAATTTAGGTGACAACTTTGGATTAGACTGGCATGGTATGGTGTTGTGGTAGCCACTGCTGGTCTAAGATGAAGACATCATGCCTCTGTATCAGCCCAACCAATTCAACCTCAATGTCCCTGCCCACACAGCAGGATAATGATCTCCCCAGTCTGACATGTCCAGGGCAAAGGCAGGAACTGTGAACCATAGATCCAGACTGACCGCACTTGCCTGGGTGCACAAAGGGCCTTTAAAGATGTTAGGGTCACACTGTGAATGATAGAATATCTACTGAGCAGTGAGTTATTCTGAGAATGATGTACTGTAAAATGAGACAAGAATCAGATGTACAAGACACCATAGAGATAGGCTACGTAGCCAATAAGGTGATTTTGGTGCAATACTGTGAGAAAACGAATTTCACCTCACGTGGAAATCCCTGCTAAAACTCAACACAACTTGGACTTTGTCAAAAACATGTAATAATCAGCTGATAGGGAGTTAAGGAAGCAACATTTTTTACATGTAAGTTATACTGGAAGTACAAATAAGAAATATTTTGGTTGGAATCACAGTAAATGAAACACAATCTGTTAACTTTTCTGCATTGCATTAGTTGATCACATTGCATTCTGTGAAAAAATGTACTTGCATCATGTAACTTTAAAATGCCTACATTTTTTTAAAAATCAGGGGATAGGGTAGTATATTGCAAAATTTGGGTATTTTGTTATATCTCTGCAGCGAGATGCAAGTAATGTTTGTTCCAAAACAGCTGCCTGCAGATGAGATAACAAGGTGTAGAGCGGGATAAACGCAGTAGGCCAAGCAGCATCAGAGGAGCAGCAAGACTGACCTTTCGGGCCTAGATCCTTCTTCAGGAAATGTATTTTCTGAAGAAATTTTCTGAAGAAAGGTCAAGGCCCAAAATGTCAGCCTTCCTGCTCCTCTGATGTTGCTTGGCCTGCTGTGTTTATCCAGCTCTGAACCTTGATATCTCAGATTCTCCAGCATCTGCAGTTCCTACAATGCCTGTAGATAAGTACTTCTTCTTCTTACACTATCACCTCATTATGTGAGCTCAAAGAACAGTTTGGTAAAATTACATTCCCCTACCTCAAATTCATTATTAATTTTAATAAGTTTATAATTGTGTTTTCCTGTTTTAATGCTGTCAACTTGCAGTCAAAAGGCCAATGTAAATGCAACTATTGATGGCCAGAAATCACAACAGGAAATGTTGGAAATTCTCAGCAGATCTCACAAAATCTGTGATGAGAAAAAGAGCTAATTTCAGTTCAATGTCATTTCTCTCTATTACTGCTGCCAGCTTGAGTATGCTGCAGTGTTTTGTTGTGTTTATTTTCAAATTCCAGCATCTGCAGCATTTTGCTTTTGCATTAATAACTAGTCTGCAGTATCGATCCATTTCAAGTCTTACATCCCATAGTTTATTGATCTGTTCCATGTTTTCTATTATGCTAACAGTTTGATCAGAGATAAGAGCAGTCGAAAGGGACTGGTTAATGCAGATTGTGCTCTTGGAAGACACTTGAATTCCTTCTTATCTTACATTTGAGCTACAATGAATTCCTAAATCTTGGGTGAAGTTAACAATAAAAACTTTTCCCTGGCAAGTGCAATGAAGCAGGCTTTTAAAAATGATATTTTATTTATATTAAACCTTTCATGAACTCTGTAAAATCAAAGAAATGCTTTTAAAATGTAGATAACATAAACAGAGAAATGTAGAAAGATGCCAAGGCTACATAAGTAGCAATAAAATCAATGAAAAGTTTCAGAGATTTTGTTTGAAGGATAAATTTGCCAGTACAAAAGTAGAGCTCTCTTGTTGTATTGAATATTGTTGCATATGCACAAAAATTGGACATATGGAAATTTAATTTATCTTTCTATTGAAAAGATGACACCTTTGACAATGTAGAGTCCTGAAATAAAATGCCAAATGCCCCCTATGCTTTTTATTCTGTTTTTTTTTATGTACTTGTGTACTGTGAAATGTATTTGTGTTGCAGATCTCTGTAAAAAACCATATAAGATTGCATATTGCTCACCAATCCCTATAAGTAAGTAAGTACTGTTTTGGGAGGAATTTTCCCCTCCCCGTTGTCACAAAATTAAGATTGAGAAGGGATTGATATTTTTAAAAACTTTCCCAATTTTCCCTTCATATGTGATTTCAAAATCTTGCTGTTGAGCAGTGACTGCCCGGTTTCCTTGTACTTACATCTCCTTAAAGCTGTAACTCATTATGTTTACTTCCCACTTCCAATTTGTCTTTCCTTCATTGAGAAACAGAAGGCATACCAGATAAAACAGAACCAGTACTTGGGGCCTCTGCTCCATGGCCACTATCCTCATCAATCCTTCATCCACCTATGTTCTATGTCTCTATGTAAGTCACTACCATCAGAATATCATCTGGAAGATATTGCTTCAAGACTGTAATTTAGTTTATCTGTCAGTCAGGATCTGTTCCAAAAGCAGAATTACAGCAAATGGATCTGGGCGCACAAGCACGGCTGATAACATAGTGGTTATAGCCAAATGATCTAAAAAGCATGATCAGAATTTTGGCTCATTTTCTACAGCAGAAGAGATGGATAAATGAAGGTTAGATGTACATGGCTGTATACATTCAGGTTGTTGAGTCTGTCCTCTCCAGATAAAGTCAAAGATATAAGACAAATACAGCACCGCACCGTGAACCCTATCATCACCCAATCCCAAGACGTGGAAAAGCTACTGAGGTTCTTTGGATTCTTTAACTTCATACTCAGCAGATGTGGCTCAGGTGTTAATATGGTTTAAAAAGTTATGTGATGCAAGTATATTTTTTCACAGAATGCAATGTAATCAACTAATGCAATGCAGAAAAGTTAACAGATTGTGTTTCATTTACTGTGATTCCAACCAAAATATTTCTTATTTGTACTTCCAGTATAACTTACATGTAAAAAATGTTGCTTCCTTAACTCCCTATCAGCTGATTATTACATGTTTTTGACAAAGTCCAAGTTGTGTTGAGTTTTAGCAGGGATTTCCACGTGAGGTGAAATTCGTTTTCTCACAGTATTGCACCAAAATCACCTTACTGGCTACGTAGCCTATCTCTGTGGTGTCTTGTACATCTGATTCTTGTCTCATTTTACAGTACATCATTCTCAGAATAACTCACTGCTCAGTGGATATTCTATCATTCACAGTGTGACTCTAACATCTTTAAAGGCCCTTTGTGCACCCAGGCAAGTGCGGTCAGTCTGGATCTATGGTTCACAGTTCCTGCCTTTGCCCTGGACATGTCAGACTGGGGAGATCATTATCCTGCTGTGTGGGCAGGGACATTGAGGTTGAATTGGTTGGGCTGATACAGAGGCATGATGTCTTCCCCTTGGACCAGCAGTGGCTACCACAACACCATACCATGCCAGTCTAATCCAAAATTGTCACCTGAATTAAAGCAGTTTTAGCCAACTGAAGGAATGTGCAACACAGTAATATGCAATTCAATAGCCTTTTCCACTCCATCATTACAAATGGCCAGATCTTCTATCTGGTATATCACACACAATCTATCTCTGCTACTATATCCAACTGCTACCCACCAAGCCCATGCTCATCCACTCTCTCCATTGACCACAACATCTTCCCTCACTCACTGTCACCCAACCCAACCCCCACCTGCACCAGAAGTAATTATTCTGCTACCCCCTTTCATCTCCTTAAAACCTGCCTCTTCTTAATTTAGGAGATAAAGAGAAACCTCATGTTTAACCCAAGTTAAGTGGTAGGTTACAAAACAGAAATTGTTGGAAAAGTTCAGCAGGTCTGGGAGTATCTGTGAAGGAAAAAAAAACACAGAGTTAACGTTTTGGGGCCAGTGATGACCCTTCCTCAGAACTCTATGTGTTAGTTTGTTTGTTATTTGGCGTCTCATCCCTTATGTGGGATGTATCCTGAATCTAACTTCCCCAAGTGGCTAATTGACTGTTTCCAAGCCCCTGCACTGGTTTCAGAACCTGGCATTATCTTACTGAGCTCAGACTCATTGATTCGTCCTCAATGACAGGCCTGCTCACTGGAATAACAAGCTTCCTTCCTTTGTGTCTGGGCTAAGTATAAAGGCAAGACAGAAGTATTATGGGCCATGTGTCTCTGGCTAACAGGAAACATCACAAAAAGCCATAGAACAACAAGGATACTGTAAGCATCTAGGTTCAGAGTGAGTGAATACTTTGTCAGTAAGTTAATTCAGTAGGTCAGCAAGTAAGTCAGTAAGCTTGATCCATTTCATGAACTGTGTGCGTATCCCTGAGTGCACAGCATCATTGCTGTAGTATTATAGCAAAAGTAGTTAGTGCAGCCTGAGGTGTAACATTGACGGGTAGGAGCGTCCTGCAAATGGATTGGAGATGTGCAATGAGGGTCCTGAGAAACTGGCACACGTTGAATGCCAATGTCCATGGATGTGGAGTGCGTTTGACCAGTAACCATAGAGCATGCCTTGAGATGTTGGTGTCCAGTGTCCAACACGGAGGTTGTTTGGAGAAAGTGACAAGTTGAATTCGTTAGGTGCCTGCTCAGATCTCCAAATCAGGTTTTCTGAAGGTGTTTATCAAACAATAATCCCCCTTAACTGACAACTCGCTTCTGCCTAGTGAGAAATGTTCCTCGATGCTCGTGAAAAGATGGTGCAAGACACTCCCGAAGTCAAAGATCGCCCTTAGAGGACTGGTTGATTCAGTCACACATCTCACTTCACCCAGACCTTTATGAGATTTCAGACTCCATGTTTAACAAAAATATCAACAAGTGACAAGAAGTAACAAAAAGAACAGCTTTAGTAGGAACTGCTGATTCTGAGATAACACGGTGTGGAGCTGGATGAACACAGCAGGACAAACAGCATCAGAGGAGCAAGAAAGTTGACATTTTGGGTCGAGACCCTTCTTTCTTGTTTTACAATTCATTCATTTAACCTGTCTGCTTTGTCTTTCTGTCTTGATCTCCTTTCCATTTTCTTTACTTTAATTTTGCTCTGTCAACATCTCTGATTGGGTTAAATCTGAAGTTTGACTTATTATTAACTCCTTTTAATAAAGGCAATTTAACATTGATTGATTTGTCTTATACTCAAAGACCTTAACTTTTCTCTGCAGCTGGGTTCTGTATTATTGGCAAACTTTCAATTACTTTTTGATTTTCATTTTCTTTCTGATTTTCACTTGGGAAATAATGAGTTTATGAGGGCTCTCCTACTTTCTGTTTGTCAGATTTCCTCTTTTAAACAAATGATTTAGACGACAGTGGCAGAAGTTCATAGAACATAGAAAAGTGCGGCACAGTACAGGCCCTTCGGCCCACGATGTTGTGCCGTTTTCCCAGCCTCTCTTACTAATGTGAACACAACTGGCCTTTTCACAGAATACCTGCATATTTCTACTTGTCACCTTGGTGGTTTGTCACCATGACCTTCAAGCTAGCACTGAACTCTTGGAGATTCATGCCTGAAGTATCATGACTCAGTTTCACTTCATCTTCCTTCCCTCCAACCTTGTTATTCATGTCAGCATTAAACAAACTAAACCTTGTCTGAGCAGAGTGTTTAAACGCTACCTCGAAGGTGAGCAACCTGTTGTTGACTGCAGAGTTATTCTATAAGGAACAGAAAATTGCCTACTCCATGTCAAAGAGAACTAGGGAAATGTCTGTATGGCTTGTCACCTTGCCAATACCTCTGCAAATACCTCTGCACTATCTGTACACTTGTTGTTGCAGCAGCTTTCAGTTCTGGTTGTCATGGCGATAATAGTATGTGTCACACTCCATTCCTGTTTTACAACTATTTCAAACTTCTCTGGTGTAACCTTTAATTAGGATCCTCCTGAAACCCAGTAGGCCTTCTCTCATATCTCAGGTCAGGAAGTCTCTTATAATCTGTGTCTATCTCCTTGTGCCCTATTTATTACTTCATGCTGCTCACGAGTTCTTAATCCTTTGACTAATTTCCATGCTGCCCAGGATGCTATACACCTCAGTCAGGCCTTCCTACTCAACTTTCTCTGCTCCAAAGAAAATAATTCAAGCTCATCCAAAGAACAACAAAGAACAAAGAAAATTACAGCACAGGAACAGGCCCTTCGGCCCTCCAAGCCTGCACCGATTGAGGGTCTGTGTCCATTTGCTCCCCGCCCATCCATGTACCTGTCCAGATACATCTTAAAAGACGCTAACGTGTCTGCGCCTACCACCTCCGCTGGAAACGCATTCCAGGCACCCACCACTCTCTGCGTAAAGAACTTTCCACGCATATCTCCCTTAAACTTTCCTCCTCTCACTTTGAACTCATGATCCCTAGTAATGGAGTCCCCCACTCTGGGAAAAAGCTACTTGCTATCCACCCTGTCTATACCCTTCATGATTTTGTAGACCTCAAATCAGGTCCCCCCCTCAATCTCCGTCTTTCTAATGAAAATAATCCTAATCTACTCAACCTCTCTTCATAGCTAACACCCTCCATACCAGGCAACATCCTGGTGAACCTCCACTGCACCCTCTCCAAAGCGTCCACATCCTTTTGGTAATGTGGAGACCAGAACTGTATACAGTACTCTAAACGTGGCCAAACCAAAGTCTTATACAACTGTAACATGACCTGCCAACTCTTGTACTCAATACCCCGTCCGATGATTGAAAGCATGCCATATGCCTTCTTGACCACCCTATTGACCTGCGTCGTCACCTTCAGGAAACAATGGACCTGAACCCCCAGATCTCTCTGTTCATCAATTTTCCCTCGGACTTTTCTATTTACTACATAGTTCGCCCTTGAATTAGATCATCCAAAATGCATCACCTCACATTTGCCCGGATTGAACTCCATCTGCCATTTATCTGCCCAACTCTCCAGTCTATCTATATTCTGCTGTAATCCAGCCTCTACCTATCCCCTCCCCACCTATACTCTCCTCTCCACCTATCTTCTCCTCTATCCATCTTCGGTCCTCCTCCCCCTCTCTCCCAATTTATTTCAGAACCCTCTCCCCTTCCCCCTTTTCTGATGAAGGGTCTAGGCCCGAAACATCAGCTTTTGTGCTCCTGAGATGCTGCTTGGCCTGCTGTGTTCATCCAGCTCCACACTTTGTTATCTTGGATTCTCCAGCATCTGCAGTTCCCATTGTCTTTATGTATGTCTTCAGTGCCATTTGTTTCTATTATACACCATGTATATACTGTATTCTTGGATGTGCTAACTGGTAGATTTATGATGGCTACTCCCAAATACCGCTCCCCCTCCACCTAGCCATCCCCAACAGCGAAGACAGCAGAATAAAAATAATGAAATGCTCATATTCTATAATATACTGCAACTGGAATGCTGATTTTAAATTCTTTGTGATTTTTCTTGCTGTTGAAGTCAATGGAGTGAGTAAAACCAGCCTCCTGTGGACTTCAGGCAGCAGAGGAACAGCAAATTTGATATTTCAGGTCCTGACCCAAAATGTCAACTTTCTCACTCCTCTGATGCTGCCTGGCCCCTCTCTCTGCACCTTCTCTGCAGCTGTAACATTATATTCTACATGCTGTTCTGCTACCCTGATACACTTTGTATGGTACAACCTGCCTGTACAGCACTCAAAACAACACTTTTCACTGTATGTTGTTACATGTGACAACAATAAATCAATCGATTAATCAATCAAATTGAATCAAACACTGAAGTTTTCACAATGGTCATTAGTAGCTGTGACTGCTTAGCGGCTGAAGCAGTCCATGTCAATATGAGCAAAAGCTGGATAATACTCAGGTTTGTACTGACAAGTGTTGAGTTACATCTGTGCCACACAAATTCCAGGCAATGACCATCTTAAACAAAGAAGAAGTGAACAATTCTCGATGCTATTCAATTATATTAATGATCCTTAATCTCCCACAATCAATAACTTTGTGATTACTATTAGGCAGAAGATAAACTGGTCTAGCCAATACTGCAGTTACAAGAACAGGTCAAAGGCTTGGAATTCTGCACTGAGTAACTAACCTCCTGGCTCACTATAGCTTGTCCACAATCCATAGGGGTAAGTCAGGAATGTGATAGAAATGCCTCCACCGACCTGAATGAGTTCAGCTCCAATGGTACCGAATGAAGTTCAACACCATCTAGGACAGGGAAATCTGCTTTATTCTGAATCCATCCACCATCTTCAAAATTCTCTCCCGCTACTACCAATACGCAGTGGCAGAAGTGAGTACCATCTACAAGCTGCAATGGACTACAGTCTACATTCAAGCCTTCCCAATTTGGCCCCAACCGTGACCACCTCTACACCCAGAGCATTCAGACCCTTTAGAAGCGTTTCTCCCTGCGAGTCCTGAAACAGGCACTTGCAGCCATGCGCAGGCACTGCAATCCAGCCTGCCCCAGCTCAGAGCCTCCCTCTCCCAGAACTGCAAAGGACCTCTGCTGTTTTTTATCCTCTGCAGGATCCACAGACTGAACACCCAGTTCTACTCAGCTTCACTGGACACCAAAAATCGTAAGTACAACAAACTCACTGGCTCCTGCCACCCACAAGAGGATTCATGCACCTCCCAAATCCCCAGCCTGTCCCTGCCCCTCCCCCACCATGCACCCGCCGCCATTGACCATGAGGACACGGCCGGTGACCCCACCGATGACGCCACTGCCGGGCTCACCACTTCCGGGACCGCTGCTGCCGTCACCGCCTCCACTTCCAGAACCAACACCACACAAATCACCCTCAACGCTGCTGCTGCCGCCCACTCCGCTCTGCCCACAGCTGACGGAACCCCGCCCAGAGCCGACGCCGCCGACAGAACCCAGCCCACAGCCGACGCCGCCGGAACCCTGCCCACAGCCTCCACAGCCAGCAACCCCAGAGTAGACAGTCACACTGAGCCCTGCCGCATCTTCACCATCCACCCAGACCTCCCACTGACTGAGGATGAACGGTCAGTCCTAAGCAAGGGGCTCACCTTTGTCCCCCTCCACCCACACATCAACGAATACCAGTCACGTTTGGACATTGAGCAGTTCTTCTGCCGTCTTCACATCCACGCTTACTTCTTTAACCGGGAGCCGAACCCGCCCTACACTGACCCCTTCACCCGCCTCCAACACAAGTTCTCCTCCCGGACACCACCCCCAGGCCTCCTACCCTCCCTTGAACTCTTCATCTCCAACTGCTGTGGACACATCAACCACCTCAACCTCTCCACCCCTCTCACCCACTCCAACCTCACCCCGCAAAACGGACACCCCTCCACTCCCTCCGCTCCAACCCCAACCTCACCATCAAACCCGCAGACGAGGGTGGCGCAGTGGTAGTATGGCGCACTGACCTCTACATCGCCAAGGCCAGACGCCGACTCTCCGACACCTCCTCCTACTGCCCCCTTGATCATGACCCCACCCCCGAACACCAAACCATCATCTCCAACACCATCCATGACCTCATCACCTCAGGGGACCTCCCAACCACAGCCTCCAACCTCATTGTTCCCCAACCCTGCACGGCCCATTTCTATCTCCTTCCCAAAATCCACAAACCTGCCTGCCCTGGTTGACCCATCATCTCAGCCTGTTCCTGCCCCACCGAACTCATCTCCACCTATCAGGACTCCATTTTCTCCCCTTTTGTCCAGGAACTCCCCACCTACTTCCGTGACACCACCCATGCCCTCCACCTCCTCCAGGACTTCAATTTCCTGGCCCCCAACACCTCATTTTCACCATGGACGTCCAGTCCCTGTACACCTGTATTCCTCATGCAGATGGCCTCAAGGCCCTCTGCTTCTTCCTGTCCCGCAGGCCCGACCAATCCCCCTCCACCGACACCCTCATCAGCCTAGCTGAACTCGTCCTCACCCTCAACAACTTCTCTTTCGATTCCTCCCACTTCCAACAGACAAAGGGGTGGCCATGGGCACCCGCATGGGCCCAAGCTATGCCTGCCTCTTTGTAGGTTACGTGGAACAGTCCCTCTTCCGCACCTACACAGGCCCCAAACCCCACCTCTTCCTCCGTTACATTAATGACTGTATCTGTGCCACCTCTTTCTCTCCAGAGGAGCTTGAACAGTTCATCCACTTCACCAACACCTTCCAGCCCAACCTCAACTTCGCCTGGGACGTCTCCAACACATCGCTCACCTTCCTGGACCTCTCAGTCTCCATCTCAGGTAACCAGCTAGAAACCGATGTCCATTTGAAGCCCACTGACTCCCACAGCTACCTTGAATACACCTCTTCCCACCCACCCTCCTGCAAAAATTCCATCCCATATTGCAAATTCCTCCACCTCTGCCGCATCAGCTCCCAGGATGAGGCATTCCACTCCTGCACATCCCAGATGTCCACATTCTTCAAGGACCGCAACTTTCCCCCCCGCAGTGGTCGAGAATGCCCTTGACCATGTCTCCCGCATTTCTTGCAACACACCCCTCACAACCCGCCCCCTGCCACAACCGCGCCCAGAGGATCCCCCTCGTTCTCACATACCACCCCACCAACCTCCAGATACAAAGTATCATCCTCCAGCATTTCCGCCATCTACAATCCGACCCCACCACCCAAGACATTTTTCCATCCCCACCCTTGTCTGCCTTCCGGAGAGACCACTGTCTCCATGACTCCCTTGTCCGCTCCACACTCCCCTCCAACCCCACCACACCCGGCACCTTCCCCTGCAACCGCAGGAAGTGCTACACTTGCCCCCATACCTCCTCCCTCACCCCTATCCCAGGCCCCAAGATGACCTTCCATATCAAGCAGATGTTCACCTGCACATCTGCCAATGTGGTATATTGCATCCATTGTACCCGGTGTGGCTTCCTCTACATTGGGGAAACCAAGCGAAGGCATGGGGACCGCTTTACAGAACACCTCCGCTCGGTTCGCAACAAGCAACTGCACCTCCCAGTCGCGAACCATTTCCACTCCCCCTCCCATTCCTCAGATGACATGTCCATCATGGGCCTCCTGCAGTGCCACATTGATGCCATCCGAAGGTTGCAAGAACAGCAACTCATATTCCGCTTGGGAACCTGACAGCCCAATGGTATCAATGTGGACTTCACAAGCTTCAAAATCTCCCCTTTCCCCTACTGCATCCCAAAACCAGCCCAGTTCATCTCCTCCCCCCACTGCACCCCAAAACCAGCCCAGTACTTCCCCTCCCCCCACAGCATCCCAAAACCAGCCCAGCCTGTCTCTGCTTCCCTAACCTGTTCTTCCTCTCACCCATCCCTTCCTCCCACCTCAAGCTGCACCTCCATTTCCTACCTACCACCTCATCCCGCCTCCTTGACCTTTCGTCTTCCCTGGACTGACATATCCCCTCCCTACCTCCTCACCTATACTCTCCTCTCCACCTATCTTCTCTCCATCTTCGGTCTGCCTTCTCCTCTCTCCCTATTTATTCCAGTTCCGTCTCCCCATCCCCTTCACTGATGAAGGGTCTAGGCCTGAAACGTAGGCTTTTGTGCTCCTGAGATGCTGCTTGGCCTGCGCTGTTCATCCAGCTCCACACTTTGTTGTCATGCACTGCTGCAAAGGTTCCTTTGACAGCATTTACAGCCTCTCTCACCTTAGAGAATAAGGCCAGCAGAAGATGCAAGGGAACACCATCAGTTAGAAGTTCTCCTCCAGCCACTCACTATCCTATCTAGCAACTATACCGTGGTCCCTTCTCAGTGGCTGATTCAAATCCTTTCCAAACAGCACTCTGCATGTACACAGGATACACAAAGCACTGTATATTATAGCACAGTAGCTGGGGCACAGACTTCTGTGGCCACTATGCTTGCGGTTGAATTAGGGTTGGAGCCACTGTGCTCATATCATGGGCTGAGGTAGGGCTCATGATTTCTTTCACCTCTTGGGTGTAGGTACACCAAATGAACTGTAACAATTTAAGAAGACACTCACCACAAATCTTAACTCCATCAATTATCATCAGAGCCTTCTCAAGGACAATTCAGGATGGACAATAAATACCGACGGAGTCTATATCCACATAGTTCTTTGAGAAGGTGACCAAACAGGTAGATGAGAGTAAACCGGTTGATGTGGTGTATATGGATTTCAGCAAGGCGTTCGATAAGGTTCCCCACAGTAGGCTATTGTACAAAATGCGGAGAAATGGGATTGTGGAAGATATAGCAGTTTGGATCGGAAATTGGCTTGCTCAAAGAAGACAAAGGGTGGAAGTTGATGGGAAATGTTCATCCTGGAGACCAGTTACTAGTGGTGTACCACAAGGGTCGGTGTTGGGTCCACTGCTGTTTGTCATTTTTATAAATGACCTGGATGAGGGCGTAGAAGGATGTGTTAGTAAATTTGCAGACGACATTAAGGTCGGTGGAGTTGTGGATAGTGACGAAAGATGCCGTAGGTTGCAGCGAGACACATATAAGCTGCAGATCTGGGCTGAGAGGTGGCAAATGGAGTTTAATGCAGACAAGTGTGAGGTGATGCACTTTGCTAGGAGTAACCGGAAGGCAAAGTACTGGGCTAATGGTAAGATTCTTTGTAGTGTAGATGAGCAGAGAGATCTCGGTGTCCATGTACACAGATCCTTGAAAGTTGCCACCCAGGTTGACAGGGCTATTAAGAAGGCATACAGTGTTTTTTTTAGCTTTTATTAATAGAGGGATCGAGTTCCGGAACCAAGAGGTTATGGTGAAGCTGTACAAAACTCTGGTGCGGCTGCACTTGGAGTATTGCGTACAGTTCTGGTCACCGCATTATAAGAAGGATGTGGAAGCTTTGGAAAGGGTGCAGAGAAGATTTACTGGGATGTTGCCTGGTATGGAGGGAAGGTCTTGCGAGGAAAGGCTGAGGGGCTTGAGGCTGTTTTCTTTAGAGGGAAGAAGGCGGAGAGGTGACTTAATTGAGACATATAAAATAATCAGAGGGTTAGATAGGGTGGATAGGGAAAGCTTTTTTCCTAGGATGGTGACGGTGGGCACGAGGGGGCGTAGCTTTAAATTGAGGGGTGAAAGATATAGGACGGATGTCAGAGGTAGTTCCTTTACTCAGAGAGTAGTAAGGGATTGGAATGCTTTGCCTGCAACAGTAGTAGATTCACCAACTTTAAGTACATTTAAGTTGTCATTGGACAAACATATGGACGTACATGGAATAGTGTAGGTTAGATGGGCTTCAGATCACTATGACAGGTTAGCACAACATCGAGGGCCAAACGCCTGTACTGTGCTGTAATGTTCTATGTATCTATATATACCATGAACAGATTATTAAAATGGCGTCTGTTTATTCTTTTATACATTTGATTTCAATGCATTATCCTGTCACTGTCCAGCTCACTATTGCTTTCAAAGAGGCTTAATATTTTTAATAAGGATTTTTCAATGGCATTCATTGACATTCATGGGGACAGTGATTGTTGGTTCTAATGTGATAATGCTTATTTTAAAATATTGTGTAATGATCAGCCAATCAGAAGACCCATTTAGCTGATATAGCTATTTCTTCTAATCACAGAGGATTTGATCTTTAAATCCTTTCCAAAGACAGCAATCAGCTCAACAGCAGGGAGAACATGCTTCTATTGTGTAATATTATTGATTGTTACTACCGCAGTTCAAAGAATGCAATATCTATTAGGCTGAGTAAATAACAAGTGGAAACTATTTCCTCGCTGGAAGCCAAGACAGACAGTGGTGCTTTCGACAAATGAGGCAAACTGTGATACATGACAGATCAGAATGCAGCTGGCAAAGTCATGTTTTAAATTCTGAAACACTTTTAATCTTAAACACTGGGGAAGTTTATACTGGTCGAGGGTAAAAACAGTTTCTCAATTTATGCTGCTCTAACAAGACTAAACTGTTTAAACAAATACATGCAACACCCCATTTTGGTCCAAATTGCTGACTATTGCAAAATGAACTTGCCTAGCGCACCAGATAAAAAGGATGGGGTGCATTTTAAAATTCAACAAAAGAGGGCAAAAATGAAATTTGAGAGTAAAATTGCACATTGTTATTCATGAAATGGATGTGGGAACGAAATGGCCATTTCTAAGAATGTTGTTGATTGGTGGGATCGAGGTAGGATTGTGCATTAGGAAGGCAATACAAGGAGCTTTACAATGATTTAGACAAGTTGACTGAGTGGGCAAACATATGGCAGATGGAGTACAACGTGGCTCACTGTGAAGTTAGACACTTTGTGTGAAAAACTGGGAAGGAAGTGAGTTATTTAAATGATGATATATTCGGAAGTATAGATGTACAAAAGCATCTGGGCTTTCTTATGCAGCCTTCAACTGAAGTCAACAGTCAGGTACAGCAAACAATTAAAAAGGCAAGTTGTTTGCTAGAAGAAAATTTGAGTTTAGCAGGAGGGATGTCTTCCTGCAGTTCTGTAGAGCCATGGTGCGTCCACACCTGGAGTATTGCATGCAGCTTTAAAACTTCCTACCCAAGAAAGGATATGCTTGTCAGAGAGGGAGTGCAGTAAAGGATTTCTAGGCTGATACTGGGGGTGACAGAACTGTCCTGTAAGGGGAGATAGGTTGAAATGGGTCTAAATTCACTAGAGTTTAGAAGGATACGAGGGGATCTGATTGAAACGTATAAAAATCTGACAGACATAAAGGAGATTGTTTTCCTGTCGGAGAGTTGCAGAATTAGGGAATACAATCTCATATCATGTGGTACACTAATTAGGACTGAGAAGGGCTACTCAAAGGATAGCAAGCATGTGGAATTGTCAACACAGAAAGCTCTGGAGGCCAAATAACTGAATATTTTAAGAACGAGATAGGTACATTTCTGGATTTTCAAGACATCGATATGAATGGGGAGAAGGTGGGAATATGGCATTGAGATAAATGATCAGCCATGATCATATTTAATGGTAGAACAGGGTGGAAGGGCTGAATGGCCTATTACTGCTACTAATTTCTTTATTTCTGTGACAATTCACAAACCTACAGTTTTACACTCAAATAATGACTTGATACAATCTTCACAGACGTGTCTTCAGGTGGAATCTGAATGTCAATATGGTAGACTGCATCCGCTGTACCCGTTTTAGCCTCCTCTGCATCGGGGAAACCAAACGGAGGCTTGGGGACTGCTTTGCGGAACATCTACGCTCTTTTCGCAACAAACAACTACACCTCCCAGTCGCGAACCATTTCAATTCCCCTCCCACACTCCTTGGACGACATGTCCGTCCTGGGCCTCCTGCATTACCACAACGACACCACCCGAAAGATGCAGGAACAACATCTCAGTTTGCCTGGGAGCCCTGAAGCCCAAGGGTACCAATGTGCACTTCACAAGCTTCAAAATCTCCCCTTCCCTGACCACATGCCAAAACCAGCCCAGCTAGTCCCTGCCTCCTTAACCATTCCCCCCACCTCAAGCTCCATCTCCATCCCATGCCGTCCCCCCGCCCCGCACCTGTCCTCCCTGGACTGACCTATCCCCCGCTAACTCACCACCTACATTCACTTTCGCTGGCTCTAACCCCACCTCTTTGACCTGTCTGTCTCCTCTCACCCTATCTTCTCCTTTATCCATCTTCTATCCACCTCCCCTGTCTCCCTATTTATTTCAGAATCCCCTTCCCCTCCCCCATTTCTGTAGAAGGGTCCTGACCCAAAACATCAAGCTTTCCTGCTCCTCTGATGCTGCTTGGCCTGTTGTTTTCATCCAGCTTCACATTCGTGTTATTTCAGGTGGAATCTTCTGGGTTTGCATGAAGCAAAGTAGGAGGTGAGATGTTTGAAAAATTAATTGATACCCAACTCCTTCACATTTTTGCTGACGTAAAGCCTAGGCAGGAAGTTCTGTGTATGCCCTCCCTGCCTCAAGAATTGTAAGAGTGGCCAACAACTTAATGACCCACTTGGCTGCGATTACCTCAGTTCAAGGTCGGAGAAGTGCAAGGAAGGCTCTCCGGCTGGTGAATAATTTGCCAGGAGTGTTGAGGAGGGTGAGCACAGTAATGCAGGCCATCCTCTGAAGGATGGAAGGAAGGAAGCATTGCTCTTTCACCATCTTTTCAGCAACTGAACAAGTCAGGTATCAAAAGGATTCTGCCCCTTGCACCACTTCTGAACTGAAGTTGTGCACTGTATTGGCTGACCAGTTGCACATTGAAGGATAGTTCAAAGGGGAAAAAAAGGCAGGAACTCAGATAAGGTGCTAGAAGTAATTGTTGGGGAGATTCATTGGAGGAAGAATGTCTGCTGTTACAGAATGTCATCTCACAACCTCTTGCCTGAAGATTGTGCTGCTTTTGCTGGGCTTGTCTCCTGTTATTCCTGGCTTTGACTAAGAAAAACTCTAATTAAAATGCTGCGAACTAGCCATCCCAAATTTCTGGTGAAACCTGTAGAATGGCACCTTCTTTGCGTGCAAAACCTTCAGAGAATTTGCAGAATAACTGCTGCTGAAGTCTTAGTGAATTCAGTTTCAGAGACCTAGCAACAGTGACCATAAAGTAGCAAGCATCCCTTCAGGTAGAACTTGAAATGGCCATCTATGCTGTGTTTACTACCAAATAGGCAGTTACGGTGAGAAGAAAGCAGTAAAGTAGACATTAGCCACTAAGCAGCCTTGATCTCTTTTTAGTGAACACTGGCAGGAATTTTAAGCATATCTTAAGCCATCAACAAGCCTCAGGTCAGCAATTCTTTGTGCAATTCATTTAGCAAAGTGTTGCTCAGTGCTAAATATGGGCTCAACCACGACTTCAGTTCAAGACCCAAACTACAAAAAACAAAAATCAACCCCTTCATACTTTCAGAATTGAGACAGAAGATGGCAAATTAGATACCACCTATGTTTTGACACCAGAGAGGAACAGTCAAATTCCAACAGAATCTTAACGTGACAAAAAATAGCTGGAAATCACAGTGGTGCGAATGTTTTTTTTTATCATGACCTTTAGATGTGTTTTTATACATTAGAAGCTACAAGGAAATAAAATAAACTAATGACTTTCAGTTGCACCTTCCTTGACAGCGTTTTTGGTTCATGGTTTCATGCGGATCTGGACAATTTCTGTTTGATGACTGTTCGATGAAAATTGTGCCGTCAGCGCTTGAATGCTAAATCAGCAGATTTGTGTTTTATGCTGGGTTCACTTCCAACTGTCAGAGGTGCATAGAAACTTCTCTGAGCAGGTTGATTAGAAAGTATCACATCTGTAGTCTGTGATAAAAAGTCTGATACGTTCCAGATATAGGAGGCCCTCTGACAAGGTTTCAGTGTCTCCTGGAGAAGCATGGTAGAAAAGGACCCCAGACAGAGAGTCAGAGACAATGATTAATATATCGGAGCTGTTGGGGGGGAAATTTTCCTTTCTGAAAGAGCCATTGACTGGACTACTGTGTGAAGACTGATGATCTATTAAGTTCAACACATGCAGGGGGCTATAACTACTGGCCAGAACACTGAGACAGTAATTGTCGTCTTCCGTACTTTCAAATATTATAGAGCAAATGCTAAGAAGGCTGTCCAGTACCTGTAGTAATTGATTGTGCATATAATGTCATTCTTCTTTCCCTCAGCTGGCCTTCTGATATTGCCACGTCCATGAAACATCATCACTGGACAGCACAATGTTACCTCACAGTCTCTTTAATTAAATACTATTGGAATGATAGGAGGTAATGTGGGAATGCATGTCCCCTGTTGATGAAGGGTCTAGGCCCGAAACGTCAGCTTTTGTGCTCCTGAGATGCTGCTTGGCCTGCTGTGTTCATCCAGCCTCACATTTTATTATCTTGGATTCTCCAGCATCTGCAGTTCCCATTATTTCTCCCCTGTTGACTGCTGGGTTCAGCCTTCTCGTCATTAATAGCCCTCAAGCTGCCTTCAATAATAATAATCCTGGCTACTTCTTCCTGCCATGATCTACAGCAAATGTTTTGTTTTCTCTTCTTGTGGGCCAGTATGGTTGAAGAAACGGACTGATTTTTTTTTTAAAAAATGAGATCATGATAGGCAAATAGAGCATATTTGGTTTTCAATATATTTATGTCTACTCTATCTACATATGGACTGATGCCCTCAGAGAAGCAAAAATGAGATTTTTTTGAATTCAGCGCTGATGGCCCTGCTGAGTACAGGTTTCCCTATACAGGGTCAGATAGTTCAGATGGTTGGAAGGCTATTTTGCAATACAGTTTGACAGCAACAGTGTTTATTTAATTCCTGTACTGGCTAAAGTCACTATTAAGATCCCATAGTCTCGTCTGAGCCACGGTGACCCTCACATTAAACCACCACCAGTTGCGTCTCCCTCTGTAATGAGACTCCTCTACAGCAACATTACCGTACTGGCAAAAATGAAATCTGTCAGAGACAAAGACAAATCCCACTTGCAGTTTTTAAAAAATCCACACAAACAGGTGTGTGAACATGTAAAACAGAATTAGGCTGCTTGGCCTTTTGAGCCTAGTCCATCATCCAACAGGATTTTGAATAATCTGATTACTTCATATTCCAGCTGATAAACATTCGTAGTGGAAAAACTACCAGGAGACGTGGAGAATTCTTCAGGAAGTTAAACTTTTATTTGCAAACAAAAGCTGTGACAATCAGGAAGTGGTTTCCCGATTGCCCCCGATCCTTGGGCTTGTCATTTTTTATACCTTTTTGCTAACCTATTTTCTTCAAATTATCAGCATGCCCAGTGGTATTAATTGGTAAACAACTTATGTCACTGCTCTTAGATCACTTCTATCTCACAACAGAGAGCCATTGCACCTGCACTTGAAGGTCAGTTAGAGTGGTTAGTGCTCCTCTATCTTATCAGGTCACTGCTGTATTCTGAAAGGCGCATTGTCTACTATCTTCCTTTGCAGCAGTCTGAGGATTAGTGATTTATGTAGCTCTAGCAGAATTAATAAAGTTCGCAGCCTAGAAGCCATTTTGTCGCTAATTTACATCAAGAAGCCATCTTGTGCCTGTATCTAAGTTTCTTATTTATTCCTACATCTGCCACAATGGCCCTTCACCTCGGATTGACCCCATTATGTCATGCTCGTCCTTAGTTCTATGTTACATCTTTAATTAACCTAATTAAGCTGCCGTTAATAGCTAACCTAGGTGTCCTACCTTTGTTTTACACTCCCTTGACCTATGCTCAAGCACTTTATTCTGTTAAGGTACAACATTCTATTGAGTATTACAACACTCCATAAATCAGTACATCATCCTGCAGATCACTGTAAGATTTAACCTTTCGCCTGCCCCTATAATTTTAATTTCCATCACATTCACCTCTTTATTTAGCAAAGATGTATCAACGACTGCCTTCAAAATACCCAAAGGCCTTGCCTCCACCAAATTTTAAAGAAGAGAATTCCAGAAACTCACAACTCTCCGAGACCTCTTCTCATCTCCTTTTTAAATGGGTAAGCTCTTATTTTTAAATGGGGACCCCAAAGTTTCACCCAGAAGAGGAAGCATTTACCCTGTCAAGACCCCTCAGGATTTTACATGTTTCAATTAAGTCACATCTTACTGTTCTAAACTCCAGCAGATACAAGTCGAGCTTGTCCAACATTTCCTCAAAAGACAATCCATACACTCAAGCTCTTAATAAATTAAACCTTTTCTGAACTGCATGTTTTTGCATTTGCATTTTCCTTCAATAAGTTGGCCAACAACTGTATTCCAGATGTGTTTTGCAAATGTCCTGTATAATTGAAGCATATTCTTCGTACTGTAGTCTTCAATTTCTCTCAAATAAAGAATAATATTCTGTTAGCTTTCATAATGAGATGCTAAACCTTCCTGTTAACCTCTTGAAATTCATGCACCAGGGTACCCAAATCCCTCGATGCCTTAGAGTCCTGCAATCTCTCACCATTTTGATATATTCACTTTTTGATTTTTCCTGTCAAATTGGCAGAAGGGGAGGAAGAAGATTGAAAGGCGTTGGTGATAGTGGATTCCTTAGTTAGGGGAACAGGCAGTGATTTCTGTGGCTAACACAATCACTTAGTTTGACTCCAAGATGATCTATTATCTCTCTCGGGTCAAGATGTCAAAGAATGTCTGCAATACATTCTTCTGGGCCAGAGGTCACAGTACACATCAGTATCAAAGGCAGAGGTAGGAACAGGATAGTGGTCCTGCAGTTGGATTTTAGGGAGCTAGGTCAAACATTAGCAAGTGGGATTTCTCAAGTAGTCACTGTCAGATGCTCATGTGCAAGTGAGTACAGAAATAGGACAACAGGACAGATGAATGCATGGCTGGAAAGATGATGCACGAGGGGATATTCCTACATCACTAACACTGGCTCATGGGATATGGCATCTGTACAAGCCAGACAGGATGTATTGAAACTGAGCCATGACTGATTTCTGCAGCGGGTATTGAGGAGAGCTTAACATAACTTGGCAGAGATCTGGACACCAGGAGATAATTTTAGAAAGTAATACTAAGGTGCACAAAATGCTGGAAAAGGCAGATAAGACAAAAATAGTAAATAGTAAGCTAATAGCTGGATTTGGAAGAAGGGAGAATGTAATTAAGTCCAAATCAGGGTTACACAGTATGTGAGTGCATGGATAGTTAACAAGATTGATAAATTTCAAGCACTGATTGTTATGTGGGATTACGATGTTGTGCTGATAACAGGAACCTGGCTCAATGTAGAACAGATATGAGTGTAAAAAATTCCTCATTACAGGATATTCAAAACAGATGAGTAAGGAAAAATTGGAGATGGGATGGCGTTTTGGATCGGGAGAGCTTTTCTATACTGGAGACTGAGAATGTTTTAAATGGTTCAAGAACAGAATCAATTTATCTAGAGCTAAGGAATAAGAAAGTTGCAATTATATTGCTTAGTGTCATCCAAAAATCATCTGCTAATGGGATGGAAAAAGAGGAAGAAATCTGCATGAAAATTATGGAAAGGTATAAACATTATCAAGTAGTAACGTGGAAGGGCTTTAAGTGCTTGTATATGGATCGGGATAATGATAGTGTAAGGGACAGAGAGGGACAAGTGTTCATAGATTTTGCCCAGGAGAATTTCCCTCAGCAGTTTACAATCCAATGCAACAAGAAAGAAATCATTGCTAGTCCTTTTTTTTATATGCCTGAAGGAATATTTATGGCCATGTTATCCAGCGGTCATCATTGGGGCCATTGCTTTTCCTGACACATTTAAACAATATACTGTGTCGCATGTCGGGAACAATTTCAAGGGTGTTTGTTCAAATCACAAAACTTAGTGAAATTGTAAACTGTAAGACTATTTAGAACTTCAATAAGGCATTGGCAGTAAAGTGGTCACCTAGGTGGCACATGAAGTTTAACGTGGAGCACTGTGAGGTGAAACAATTTGATCCAATGTACATGGAGAGATGGTATAAATAAGTGTCACTATTCACAAGGAGGTGCCGGAGCAGGGAGACCTTGGTGTATGTGTATATATGTCATTAAAGGTGGCAGAGCAAGTAGAGCAAACTATTAATAAATTATGTTATTTTCTCTACTTTATTCATTCACAGGATGACGGTGCAGCTGACTAGGCAGCATTTATTGTACACCCCTAATTGCTCAGAGAGCAGCAGTATTCTAGACTTCATAAATAGGTGTATAAAATGTAAGATCAGGGAGTTTATGATGAAATTATATTAAGCAGACTTCAGCTGGATAATTTTTTTTATTCACTCATGTAACATGTGTGCTGCTGGGTGGAATAGTACTCATTACTCATCCCTCGATACCCTTGAGAAAGTGGTGTTAAGGTGCTTTGTTTAAGTGGTGCACTTTATTTAATATAGTTAGCATGCTATTAGGGAGGCAGTGCCAGGGTTTTGATGCAGAGACACTGAAGAAATGGCAAAATATTTCCAAGTCAGGATGGTGATTGGCTTGGACGGGATCTTGTAGGCGGTGGTCGTGTTCCCATGTATCTGCTGCTCCCTTCTCCTTCTAGCTGGTAGCAGTGTATTTGGAAGGTGCATCTTAGGAGCCTTGGCGAATTTCAGCAGTGCAGCTTGTAGATAGTGTACACTGCTGCTTCTGAGGATTGGTGGTGGTAATTTTGCACAGTTCTAGGTGTCACAATATTGAAGGATCTGAATGCATTGGAGGAGAGGGTGTAGAAGAAGTCTATGGAGAATTGTTATAGAGATAGTAGGAACTGCTGATGCTGGAGAATCTGTGATAACAGAGCTGGATGAACACAGCAGGCCCAGCAGCATTAGAGGAGGAGGAAAGCTGATGACTTCAGAAAATGAACAAGGGTCTTGACCCGAAATATCAGCTTTCCAGCTTCTCTGATGCTGTTGGGCCTGCTGTGTTCATTCAACTCCACACCTTGTTATCCCATGAGAATTGTTCCAAGATTGAGACACTTTTGTAAGAACAGGTTAGAAATGTTGGAACTTATTTTCCTTGGAAAGGAGAAGACAAATAAGAGATTTCATGTAAGTTTTCAAAATACTGAGTGAGCCAGTAAAGTATACAGTGTGAAATTGTCCCCATTTATAAATGGATCAAGCTCTAGAGGGCTTTCTGAGGAGTTTATATTATCATTTCCTTTACATTCTACTTGACCAATTGGTTTCAACCAGAAGGCCTATAAATCAGTCCCACAATTGATTTCTTGCTTTTACCATTTTTCACCTCTGTCCAATGTCCTTCTAGACTTTATTTACCTGAACTTGAGACATCTTCTCCATTGTGCTGATAGCATCATTAAATAACAGAGCTACCCGTTCACTTTTTCTTACTTCCTGTTCTTCCAAAAAGTAACTGCCCTTCAATATATGTCTCAATCTATGTTGTTAGCCAACTGTAAATTTTTCAGTCAGCTTTGGCCATTCAAGAAGGAGAGTGCACATATGGAGTGGGAGTAATTAAGTGAATAAGTAGTTTGGGAAATTTATACGCAGATGAAAGGATGCATAAGCATGAACTGGGGGAAAGAAAAGCTGATGATAAGACCATTAGACGGTAGAAATCGGCTAGGTGTGATGAAAGCAGCCAATGTGATGACAGGGCCAGGGATATGGAAGTGGGTAAAGGGCATGAAAGGTGGTGTTCAAGGCCTAAAAATGTTGAACTCAATATTGAATCCTGAGCTCGCAGAGTCCCCAAGGGAGAAATGAGATGCTGCTCTTCCAGCTTGAGCTGAGGCATGCTGAAGTACTGCAAGAGGTCCAAGACAAGAAACGTTGGCCAGGGAACGCAATATGTTTTGAACTGGTGGGCAACTCGAACCTCGGGATCATTTTTCCAGATAGAACATCAGTGTTCCACAAAGCTGTCGCCCAGTCTGCATTTCTTCTCCACAATATAGAGGACACCACATTATGAACAATGAATACAGGGGACTAGATTGAGTGAAGTGAAGGTAAAGTGAAACTTCACCTGAGAGATGTGTCTTGGGTCTTGGACAGTGGGTAAGTAAACAGGTAAGTGCCACATCTTCTGGAATTGCCTGAGAAGATGTCCTGGAGGTGTGGGTGAGGAGTGAACCAGGATATCCCCGAAGGAAATGTCCTTATGGAATGCTGACAAGGGAGGTGACAGGAATATACCTCAGGTTGTGGTATCACACTGGAGGTAGCAGAATTTGTGGTTTGGGATTGTTTGGATCTGGAGGCCAGTAGATTAGTGAGTGAGGCTAGGGGGTGCCCTATCAGTGTGGGTGTTCCCTCTCTCTGACCTTCATTTGAACCATCATTTACTCTTTTACCAACCAACTGCAAAAAATAATCTTCAGCATATATATTACTTCTTCTTGTCAGAATTAGTTCTGAAGAAGGGTCACTGGGCCTGCAACATTAACTCTGTTCTCTTCACAGATGCCATGAGACCTGCTGAGTTTTTTTCAGCTATTTCTGTTTTTATTACAGATTTCCAGCGTTCACAGTTCTTGGTCTTATACACACATGGAGAAAGTTGTTTCTCAAATTTGTCAGTTCCCATAGGCTCATATTGAGAAACTATACAGAAACATTGCAAAAACAATTCAATCCGACAGATTTCTGTTTTAAAAAAAAGTAAAAGATTAGCAATTCAACAGCGCCAATTAAGATATATACCTTTAATCCTCTGCTCTCAAGCCTCCTGCTGTGGTAAATAAATAACAAACATGACAAAAATGATTTAAAGTAAATTAAAACCTCCAATATTTAAGTTTTGTAAAGACCATAATTATAAATTACAAAGTGTGTTTTGACTTACAAAGGAACACTGCTGGTGCCTAATATTTGTGACTGATTTAAATTGTAGGGCATCTAGACTGTTAAAGTGATATTTGCCCCTGACTGAGCATGCTCTCCAAAGTATACAGTGTTGTTGCTAAGCTACGGTGAGCATCTCCCACTGTTCCACACAATGTCATCCTGGTTGGAGCCACTGTTGCTAAAATTGTCTACCATCATTTCCCACACTCCTGATTCTTCAAAGATATACTCTTCTGTCAACATCACTACTGTGAACATCATCCGCTCCACCAACATACAAGAAACTTGCTTCCCAACTTCTTTGCACAGCTTTACGTTAAGTATGTACAATCTCAAAGCCTGATGGAATCCCACAAAGAGTGCAAAGGCACATATTCAAGGTCCTCACTGGAAACTGCATGCAGTTATTTCAAGACTGTTGTCACTGTCACTCCCTGACCACTGACAGAACCTGCTCTCTACTGAGATGTGCTAACCAGCAGCACTCAATGATTTTGAGATTAGTTTGGGCATGCTCCTTGTGAGCCTTGCAGCAAACTACTTGCACTGTTAGGAGATTTATTTGGAGGAACATTAACATTGCTTAAGATAGTTATTTAAAAAAAACAGAAATAACAGAGGTTTGTTCCATCATTTCCTTTGTGGTTAGCCTCCACACCTTTAGATCTCTTCAAAACCTGTTGGAACTAAACTTCCCTTCCATAAGCACTGCTATAGGTACCCAGACTTGCAATTCTAAGTCAAAGACAAAATACTGCATACACTGGGAATCCAAACCAAAAATGAGAAAGTGACAGAGAAATGCAACAGATCTGGCACCAGCTGTTGAGGGAGAAAGTTCTTATTTTGAGTCCAATATGACTTTTCTGCACAACTGAAGAATTGTAGTCAACACCGAAAACATGCATTTAAAAAAAAAAGAAAACCTGTGATACTACAGCCTTCCTTAGATCGCAGTTTAGGAAACATATACAGAAGTCTGCCGTTCATTGCCGACCAAGGCTCCTCCCCTGCAAAGACTCTGTATTACTTACACCTTCATACCTATCTTGCTCCCTTCTTTGGCATCAGACCATTTCTACCTTTGTTCCTGTTACTGTTTTCCTAGGTCAATGAAAAGATAGGAAAGATGTGACACTGCAGAAACAAGAAACAAAAATTGTTCCAAGTTTGAGAAACTTCAGGCATGAGAATAGATTGTAGAATTTGGGACTATTTTCTATGGAGAGAAGAAGGCTAAGAGGAGATCTGAGATTGTCAAAATCATGAGTGGGCTGGACAGAGTAGTTAGGAAGAAACTTTCCCTGCTTGGATAGGAATGAGAGGGCATTGATTTAAAGTGATGTGGAAAAGAAACAAGGGTGATGCAAGAAAACAGTTTTTCACTCTCAGTCATTCAGAACTGAATGGGCTGCCTGGAAGTGTGGTGGTGACAAGTGTAATTGAGGCACTCGAGGACATTGAATGATTTCTTAAATAAAAATAATGTCAAGGTATGTAGTAAAAGCCAGAGATTGGTGCGAGACGATGATGCGCATTTGAACTGTCAGTGCGGTCGTGATTGGCTGAAAATCCTCCTTCTGCGCCATTCCAGTGTGTGCAGTTCTGCCATTCTTGATTCTACTAACTATTTCATAGACTTTTCTTTTCAGTGCTTCCACTCCAAACCCCTCGGATAATTTTACAATTATTACTAACGAAATTAAACTTCCAACTTCTGCTGTAAAGAAAACTAACTCTTTAATTCATTCACTGTATTCTAAACTTAAAATAAACTAAATGAAAGAAAAAAATGTAATTTACATAGCATGGATTGGTAATTAAAACTGTTCACATTACAGTCTTCACCAAATATTCAAATAATTATACATCTGAAACTATAAACACCAATAACTCTCCTACAATCCATTATCATGAAATAAATCTGCAATGTTGTAGCCATTACAGAAACTTGCTTGAAAGAAGGGCAGGATTGGGAGCTCAATGCCCTAGCTTTTAGATGCTTCAGACATGAAAGAGAGGAGTGTACAAAAGATGGGGGAGCTTGCACTACTGATTCAGAAGGGTGTTATAGCCATACTTAGATAGTGCATCTTGGATGCAACTGGGTAGAATTTGTGAATAAGAAAGGTGCATTCACTATGATGGGGTTACACTGTAGCCCTCCCAATTGCTAATTGAAGAAACAGGAATAGATATGTAAACAGGTCATGGAAAAGGTGCAAAAATAACTAGGTTGTTGTAATGTGTGTTGTAACTTGCCCGGTGTTGACTGGGATTCCCTTAGAACCAGGAGCCTATATGGGGCAGAATTCGTTTAGTGTCTCCAGGAGGGCTTCTAGCAACAATATGTCGATATTTTGACCAGGGAACATGCCACACTTGACCTTGTATTGGGGCGATCAGCCTGGCCAGCTGTTGAAATTTCAGTGGGGGCGAATTTTGGGAACAGTGATCATAATGCCATAAGTTTTAGGATAGTTATGGTCCTCAGGTGAATGTGCTAAATTGGGG
This sequence comes from Stegostoma tigrinum, assembly GCF_030684315.1. Classification (NCBI taxonomy): domain Eukaryota; kingdom Metazoa; phylum Chordata; class Chondrichthyes; order Orectolobiformes; family Stegostomatidae; genus Stegostoma; species Stegostoma tigrinum. The sequence continues at coordinate 104,883,371 of NC_081358.1, read as the reverse complement.
GATGGCTAATTACAATATTAGGTAAGAGCTGGAAGAATTAGATGGGGCACAGCTGTTTGAGGGTAAATCTTTACCTTATGGGGATGTTTTAAAAAGGTCAGTTGATCATAGTTCAGGATCAACATCTTCCTGTCAGGATTGAAGAGAAAGATTGCAAGAGATATTGAATGTTTAATCAAAAATTAAAAGGGATCATATGCAAGATTTAGGAAACAAATCAAACAAAACTCCTGAGGAATAAAAAGGAAGCAGGAAAGAGCTTTAACAGGGAAATGTGAGGATTAAAAAGGACCATAAAATTTCCTTCACTAATTAGATTAAGAAGAATCCCAAGGCATTTGTACACATATTAGGCACAAGAGGCCAATTGGGCAAAGGAAAATGAGGACATTTATGCATGGGATCAGAGGAAGTGAGTGAGATCCTTAATGAATACTTTGCATTGGTATTCACCAAGGAGAAGGACATGGTTGGTGGTGGCAAGATTAGGGAGGAGTATGTTGATATTATCGAGCTTGTCAATATTAAGAAGAAAGTGGTGTTGGGTAACCTGAAAAACATTGAGATAGAGAAGGGCAAGAAGGAATCAATCCCAGGATACGGATGGAAGCAAAGGAGAAAATTTCTAGAATCTTGACACAGATCTTTATATCCTCTTTAGCCACATATAACATCTCAGAAGATTGTAGAATAGTCAATGTTGTTCCTTTGTTTAACAAAGGGATAATCCAAGAAATTATAGGTTCATGAGCCCTACATCAGTGGTCAGGAAATTATTGTTGAAAATTCTTAAGGACAGGATTTAGTCACATTTGTAAGAGAATGGGCATATCAGGGATAGTCAACTTGGAATTAAGCAGGAGAGGCCTTGTCGCACAAACATTGAGTTTTTTGTGGAATTGATGAAGATGGTTGATGAGAGAGGCAATGGATGTTTCCAAAATGGGCTTTACTAAAGCATTTGACAAGATTCCTCATGGTAGTCTTTGTCCAGAAGATCAACTCATACAAAATCCACGGTGAGTTGGCAAGTTGGATACAAAATTGGCTTGGCCATAGGAATCAGACGATAATTGTTGAGGGATATTTTTTTGACTGGAGATCTGCGACAATGATGTTCTGAAAGGATCAGTGCTGAGATATGTATGTAAATGATTTAGATGAAAATGTTGTTGTTCTGCTTAGTAAGTTTGCATATGACACAAAAATTGGCAGAGAGTTGTGGATTATGAGGAAAATTGTCAAAGGTTATAGCAAGATATAGGCCAGTTGGAAAGTTGGGCAGATAGATGGCAGATGGACTTTAGTCTAGACAAGTATGAAGTGATGCATTTTATGAGGTCAAATCGAAGAGGAAAGACTACAGTAAGTGGTAGGACCTGTAGAAGCATTGACATACAGAAGGGATCTTGGGATACGAGTCCTTAGCTCCCTGAAATTGGCAAGAAATTTTAAGGCAGTAAGAAGATGTAGGACTCATTTAGAGTATTTTGTGCAGTTCTAGTCACCACACTACAGGAAGGATGTGGGAGCTTTGGAGAGAATATAAAAGAGGTTTACCAGGACATTGCCTGGATTGCAGTGTATTAGCTATCAGGAGAGCTTGGATAAACTTGGGTCGTTTTTACTAGAACATCAAAGGCTGAGGGAACAACCTGATAAAGTACATAAAATTATGAAAGGCATGGATAGGTTGGACAGTCAAAGTCTTTTTCTCGGATTGAAAATATCAAATACAAAGGAGCACAAGTTTAGGATGCAAGGAGGAATGTTTAAAGGAGACGTGCAAGGCATTTTTTTAAATACAGAGGGTGGTGGATGTTTGGAATGCACTAACAGGAAAAATTTTAGAAACAGATATGATAGCAAGAGGCATTTAGACAGACACATAAAGAAGCAGAAAATAGAGGGGATACAGACCATGTGCAGACAAATGAGTCTAGTTTGAATGGCATTATGATTGGTGCAGACAAGGTAGGCTGAAAGGCTTGTTCATGTGCTGCTCTATGTTCTAAAATCATATGTAATCTATTCAATCTGATCAACACTATCCTGATTACAATTTTTGCACTATACAGCACAACACAGCATAATGTTGGATTCTGAATGAACATTGCTGCAGGAGATCTTGTTTTTTTGATCATGTCTCTGTCACTTGTTTTCCAACTGAGTGGTTTAGTTCTTTGAATTATTTGATGTTTTTTAGCCTCCGATATTTGATTGCATTTTCTTGCACAAAATAATCACAAATCAAAAGGTTTATCAAAGCACTTCGGAGGTTCAAACATAGAAATGTAGAAAATAGAAACAGGAGGAGGCTATTCCATCCCTTGAGCCTGTTCGCCATTCAATATGATCATGGCTTATCTTCCAACTCATTAATTTGTTCCTGTATTGTCTCTTTGGACCCTTTAGTCCGAAGAATTGCAACTAATTATTTCTTTAAAACATTCAGTGTTTTTGTCTCAACTGCTTTCTGTGCCAGAAAATTTCACAGCCTCATTCATCTCTGGGTGAATAAATTTGCCTTCATCTCAGTCCTAAATGGCCTGCCCCATATCCGTAAACTAAGACAATAAAATGTGAGGCTGGATGAACACAGCAGGCCCAGCAGCATCTCAGGAGCACAAAAGCTGACGTTTCGGGCCTAGACCCTTCATCAGAGAGGGGGATGGGGAGAGGGAACTGGAATAAATAGGGAGAGAGGGGGAGGCGGACCGAAGATGGAGAGTAAAGAAGATAGGTGGAGAGAATATAGCTGGGGAGGTAGGGAGGGGATAGGTCAGTCCAGGGAAGACGGACAGGTCAAGGAGGTGGGATGAGGTTAGTAGGTAGATGGGGGTGCGGCTTGGGGTGGGAGGAAGGGATGGGTGAGAGGAAGAACCGGTTAGGGAGGCAGAGACAGGTTGGACTGGTTTAGGGATGCAGTGGGTGTGGGGGGGGGGTGGGGGGAAGAGCTGGGCTGGTTGTGTGGTGCAGTGGGGGAAGGGGACGAACTGGGCTGGTTTAGGGATGCAGTAGGGGAAGGGGAGATTTTGAAACTGGTGAAGTCCAACCCCGCACGGCCCGTTTCAATCTCCTTCCCAAAATCCACAAACCTGCCTGCCCTGGTCGACCCATCGTCTCAGCCTGCTCCTGCCCCACTGAAATCATCTCCACCTATCTGGACTCCATTTTCTCCCCTTTGGTCCAGGAACTCCCCACCTACGTCCGTGACACCACCCACGCCCTCCACTTCCTCCAAGACTTCCAATTCCCTGGCCCCCCAACACCTCATATTCACCATGGACGTCCAGTCCCTATACACCTGCATTCCGCTTGCAGATGGCCTCAAGGTCCTCCGCTTCTTCCTGTCCCGCAGGCCCGACCAGTCCCCCTCCACCGACACTCTCATCTGCCTAGCTGAACTCGTCCTCACCCTCAACAACTTCTCTTTTGACTCCTCCCACTTCCTACAGACTAAGGGGGTGGCCATGGGCACCCGCATGGGCCCCAGCTATGCCTGCCTCTTTGTAGGTTACGTGGAACAGTCCCTCTTCCGCACCTACACAGGCCCCAAACCCCACCTCTTCCTCCGGTACATTGATGACTGTATCGGCGCCGCCTCTTGCTCCCCAGAGGAGTTCGAACAGTTCATCCACTTCACCAACACCTTCCACCCCAACCTTCAGTTCACCTGGGCCATCTCCAGCACATCCCTCACCTTCCTGGACCTCTCAGTCTCCATCTCAGGCAACCAGCTTGTAACTGATGTCCATTTCAAGCCCACCGACTCCCACAGCTACCTAGAATACACCTCCTCCCACCCACCCTCCTGCAAAATTTCCATCCCCTATTCCCAATTCCTCCGCCTCCGCCGCAACTGCTCCCACGATAAGACATTCCACTCCCGCACATCCCAGATGTCCAAGTTCTTTAAGGACCGCAACTTTCCCCACAGTGATCGAGAACGCCCTTGACTGCGTCTTCCGCATTTCCCGCAACACATCCCTCACACCCCGCCCCCGCCACAACCGCTCCAAGAGGATCCCCCTCGTTCTCACACACCACCCTACCAACCTCCGGATACAACGCATCATCCTCCGACACTTCCGCCATTTACAATCCGACCCCACCACCCAAGACATTTTTCCATCCCCACCCCTGTCTGCTTTCCGGAGAGACCACTCTCTCCGTGACTCCCTTGTTTGCTCCACACTGCCCTCCAACCCCACCACACCCGGCACCTTCCCCTGCAACCGCAGGAAATGCTACACTTGTCCCCACACCTCCTCCCTCACCGCCATCCCAGGCCCCAAGATGACATTCCACATTAAGCAGAGGTTCACCTGCACATCTGCCAATGTGGTATACTGCATCCACTGTACCCGGTGTGTCTTCCTCTAACCGGTTCTTCCTCTCACCCATCCCTTCCTCCCACCCCAAGCCGCACCCCCATCTGCTTACTAACCTCATCCCACCTCCTTGACCTGTCCCTATTCCCTGGACTGACCTATCCCCTCCCTACCTCCCCACCTATACTCTCTCCACCTATCTTCTTTACCCTTCATCTTCGGTCCGCCTCCCCCTCTCTCCCTATTTATTCCAGTTCCCTCACCCCATCCCCCTCTCTGATGAAGGGTCTAGGCCCGAAACGTCAGCTTTTGTGCTCCTGAGATGCTGCTGGGTCTGCTGTGTTCATCCAGCCTCACATTTTATTATCTTGGAATTCTCCAGCATCTGCAGTTCCCATTATCTCCGTAAACTAAGACTCCTGGTTTTGAATTTCCTAGTCATCGACCATGCTCTATATTTTCCCTGCCAAGTCATTTCAGAATTTTCCATGTTTCGATGGAATCCCCCTTCCTTTTTACGAACTCCAGTAATGTAATTGTAACTTATTCAACCTCACTTCATACATCCGTCCTACCATTCCAGGAATCAGTCCATTGCACTGTCCCCCATAGCCATTCTTCCTGGAAAGGGAAACAAAAACTTCACAGAATACTCCAGGAATGATCTCATCAAGTCTCTTTATAATTGTGATCAGAGATAATGGGAACTGCAGATGCTGGAGAATCTGAGATAACAAAGTGTGGAGCTGGATGAACACAGCAGGCCGAGCAGCATCTTGTTCATCCAGCTCCACACTTTGTTATCTCTTTATAATTGCAACAAGATGTCCTTGATGTTCCTCAAATCCTCTCACGTTAATGGCTAACATGCCATTTGCCTTCCTCACCATCTGCTGCACTACTTGCTTACTTTCACTGCCTGATGTACCAGGACACTAAGGCCTTGCCGACAACACCACACCCCACACCACAACCACACCCCCCAACCCCCACCACTCTTTTACAAACTTATCCCCAATCGGATAGTAAACTGCCTTCTTATTTTTGCTGGAAAAGTGATAAGCTCAAATGTAACCACATTACTTTTCATTTGCCATTCATTTTCCCACTCAGTCAACTTACCTAAATCACACTGAAGCATCTCTGCATCCTCCTTACAGTTAACCTTCCCTCTCAGTTTGTGTCCTCTGCAAACTTGGAGATATTGCATTTAGTTTCCTGATTTGAATCATTAACGTATATTGTGGATGGCTGAGTCCAAGCAATGATCCTTGTGGTGTCCGACTTCTTACGTTGTGATGAAACCAAGGTCACCCTTGAAGTAGCTTGAAGATAGTTAGCCCTAGGACACTACCTGGAAGAACTCCTGGAGCTGAGATGATTAACTGGAGAATGGCTGCACAATTGCAAGTTATAGTGGATCATATTTTTCTGCTCCATGAATCATTAAATATTTTATATACATCCAGCACAAATTATGTGTGTGTCCAGAACTAAGATACTGTTTTAAAATTAGGCATTTTCTTTTGAAAACAGAGAAAAGAGATTTTTTTTGGTCTCTCAGAGAGCTGTATGACTTTGAAACTGACTGCCTCAGAAAGCAGTGGAAGCAGAATCATTGAACATTTTGTTAAGGCAGTGCGAGATAGATTCTTGTTAGCCAAGGGTATCAAAGGTTATCAGATCATAGATCATAGAATATCATATTCTAGAATCCCTACAGTGTGGAAGCAAGCCCTGAGGAATGTGGAATTTGGAACATTAACAGAGCAGAAATGATTTTATTGAATGACTGAGAAGTTTTGAAGTGCCAAGAGTTGGCTGGGAACCTGCATGGGGACTCAAGCCTCAGTCCACAAACACACCAATTTTGTTTGTGCCAGATCACAACACTTTACCTCATTTTTTTTGCCATGATGAGGCTGGTGTTGTAGGCAAGACAGTAAGCTTTGCTTTTTTCTCCCCTCTAGAGCAGAAAAGGTTTCCATTCTACCAATGTGCAAGTCACCTGTGATCATTGGTACCCCATTTTAGAAGCCTGACTAGGTATCCAGGAAGTTGCTATGATACCTGTCAATTTGAGAACGCTCATGTTCTTGCTTTATTCTAAATGTCTTTAGAATATTACTGAGAATTGTCAGTAACAATGGCTCATGACTCTATTATGCAGCCCCCAACAAAGGCAAAGTGCATACAGCGGCGTTCATTCTTCCATCAGGATGATCATGGAGCAGGCAATAGCCCTCATAAAGATGAAGTCCTGATGGCTCTGGGTTTCTTAAAGAACAGTCTGGACAGAGTGTGCCACATAGTCCCCGCATGCTGTGCTCCGCAGAACTGGAGCAGACTAACAGAAGATATTATGGATGCTGAAGAACTGGAAATGTCTGCAGAGGAAGATAAGGACATTGAGCAAGAGTAATATTACTTTGATCATGATTGAATTTTACAGCACTAGGCGGAACAAGCTAAGCAGGAATGAACTGAGCCCCAGTTCCAGTAGTTAAAAGCTGCACCTCAGTGATCAGTCATTGACCTGTTATTGCTTCAAAAGAAGCAGTTCTTGTCTGAACCAAATGTAGAGTTTTGTTCTTTCTTCTTTACTTTTGCTGTTGTCCAATGAAAGTTAATGCTTTTGGCTGTTTGAAAGTTTCCAGTCTGTGATGTTCCATATCTAATAATGTGTTAATATGCCAGCTGTTAGGGAAAGAATACATTCATTTAGACAGGATTCTGAGATAGTGCATGGTACTAAAGACAGGTAGCCAGTGTGGCTTAACTCTTAGAACTGCAGTTACAATGTTGGCAATCAGACAGATGTAAATGTAAGATAACATCTACGATGATGAACTTCTATTAGAACATAAGACCATAAGAAGCAGGAACAACAATAGGTCATCTGGCCCCCTGAAGCCCACTTAGCCATTCAATTCTATCATGGATGATCTTTTTATAGTCTCAGCTCCACTTACCCATTCTCTGATCATTACTGTGCAAAAATATATGGAAAATTAAATTTTAAAACATTCAATGAGGAAGCCTCAACTACTTCACTGGGCAGGGAATTCCAATGATTCACAAAACTTTGGGTGAAGAAGTTCCTCCTCCATTCAGTCCTAAATCTGCTTCCCCTAATTTTGAGGCTATGCCTTGTTGTTCTAGTTTCACGCAGTAGTGGAAACAACCATGCTTCTATAAGATTCCCCCTCATTCTTCTAAATTCCAATGAATACAACCTCCTCAGTCTCTCCTCATAAGCCAACCCTCTCAACTCCAGAATCAACCTTGTGAATCTCATTTGCATCCCCTCCAGTGCGAATACATCCTTTCTCAAAAAAGGAGACCAAAACCACACAGAGTACTCCAGGTGTGTCCTCGCCAGCACCCTATGTAGCTGCAACATAATCTATCTGCTTTTAAACTTGATCCCTGCAGCAATGAAAGGCAATATTCCATTTGCCTTTTCACATCTACAAACCAACCTTCTGCAATTCATGCACAAGGACACCCAGGGCACACTGCACAGCAGCATGCTGCTTTTTTTTTGAACCATTCAAATAACAGTTCTTTTTACTGTTATTCCTACCAAAATGGTTGACTTCACATTTATCAACATTGTACTCTATCTGCCAGACTTTTGTCACTCACTTAAACTATGTACGTCCCTCTGCAAATGTTCAGAGTCCTCTGCACACTTTGCTCCATCACTCATCTGTGTCATCTGCAAACTTTGACACACTACAGGTAGTTCCCAACTCCAAATCATGTATGTAAATTGTAAATAATCGCAGTCCCAACACTGATCCCTGAGGCACACCACTATTCACTGTTTACCAACCAGAAAAGTGCTCATTTATCTGAACTCCTATTAGTTAACCAATCCTATATCCATGCCAATACATTGCCCGTAACACTGTGCACCTGCACCTTATTCAGCGATCTTTTGTGTAGCACTTTGTCGAAAGCCTTTTGGAAGTTTAGATTCACCACATCTACTGGGTCTCCATTGTCCGTTATGCTTGTAAAGCCTTCATAGAATTCCAGTAAATTCATTAAACATGACTTGCCCTTCATGAACCCATGCTGCATCTGCCCAATTAGATCATTTTTATCTAGATACCTTGTTTTTTTTTCCCCTTGATGATAGATTCAAGCATGATCCCACTATAGAAGTTAACCTAACTGGCATAAAATTCCCCCATCTTTTGTCCACTTCCTTTTTTAAGCAGTGGTGTCACATTTGCTGTTTTCCAAACTGCTGGAGCTGCCCCAGAGATCAGCAAATTCTGGAAAATCACCATGAGTGCGTTTGTTATTTCTCCCACCATCTCTATTAGTACCCTGGGATGCATTCCATCAGGGCCAAGGATTTGTCTACCTTTAGCTCCATTACCTTGCCCAACTCTACCTCTTTCATGACAATGATCATTTCTTGGTCCTCACCTACCTTAGTCTCCTCATCAATTGCTGGAATGTTATTTGTGTCCTCCACTGTGAAGACTGACATATAATACCAGTTCAATGCCTCAGCTTTTTCCTCATTTCCTGTGATTAAATTCCACTTCTCATCTGATAAAGAATTAATATTCACCTTAACCACTCTTTTTCATTTTATGTATTTGTAGAAGCCTTTGCTATTGTCTTTATATTCTGAGCTGGCTTACTGTCATGATCAATCTTACTTTTCTTTATAGTCTTTCTTGTGGTTTACTGTTGACAAGTAAAGTTTTTCCAGTCTTCTCGTTTTCCACTGGCCTTTGCCACTTTGAATGCCGTATCTTTCAATTTGAGCCCCGCCCTTATTTCCTTAGACATCCATGGCTGATTACCCCTTTTTCTACAATTCTTACTTTTCATTGGTATATGCTTTTGCTGACCACTTTCAAAACAATTTTTCAAAGTCATCCATTGTTCCTCAACTGTCCCACCATAAGGCCTTTGCTTCCAGTTCACTTTGGCCAACTCCTCCCTCCTTCTATTCTAGTGTCCTTTGTTTAAGCACAGAACCTGGTATTGGATTTTATCTTCTTACATTCCACCAGTATACTAAATTCAACCATAGTGGGATTGTTCTTTCCAGGTGGATCCCTAACTATGAGACAATTAATTATTTCTGTCTCATTATACAGGACCAGATCTAGGATAGCATCTTCCCTCATCAGTTCCATTACATACTATTCAAGAAAACTATTGTGGATACATTCAATGAACTCCTCCTCAAGGCTGCCTTGACCAAACTAGTTCAATCAATTGGCACGTAGATGAAAATCCCCCATGATAATTTTTTTTTTACAGGAATTAGTTACTTCTTTGGTTATTGCCCACCCAACTAAATATTATTAGTTGATGGCCTGGAGACCATGCCTATCAGTAATGTTTTCTTCTTAGAATTTCTAATTTCCACCCAAGTAGATCCAACTTTCTTCTCCATAGAACCTATATCATCTGTCACTGCCACCATGATGTTATCTTTAAATATCAGAGCTACAAACCCCTCTTACCTTCCTGCCTTTCCTTCTGAATAGCCTGATAGCCCTGAATATTTAATTCACAGTTGTGACCATCCAGCAACAATGACTCTGTAATGACTACAAAGTCATACTCATCTGCTATGCAGCTTTCTTTTCTATTTACTATTATACTTCCTGTCATATTCTCTTTCCCTTCCCTCCAATTCACCAGTTTAAAGTCCTCATGACCACCCTATTTATCCTTTTCACTCAAGCACTGGTTCCAGATTGATTCAGGTGGAGATTGTCCCAACGTTACAGATCTCTCTGTTCGAAAGCTGATTCCAATGCCCAATGAAATGGAATGCCACTTTCCCATACCACTCCTTTAGCCACGTGTTCACTTCCCTAATTTCTTATCTCTAAGCCAATTTACACGTGGTTTAGGTAGTAATCTAGAGCTTATAACCCTTGATGTCCTGTTCCTTAATTTTGTTCCTAGTGCTTGGCAATTCCCGAACAGGTCCTCTTTCCTAGCATTGCCCATGTTGTTTGTCCCAATTTGGGCCACACAACTGGATTCTCACCCTCCCATACCAATATCCTTTCAAGAGAGATATCCCTCAGCCTGGCACTGGGCAGGCAAAACACCAATTGGGAATATTGTTTATTCTTACAAAAGGATGCTATCAATTCCCCTCACAATGCAATCCTCTACCACTACCAGAGATAATGGGAACTGCAGATGCTGGAGAATTCCAAGATAATAAAATGTGAGGCTGGATGAACACAGCAGGCCAAGCAGCATCCCAGGAGCTCTACCATTTGTCTTTTTGCCGCCCCCATCTTGAATGGCCTCCTGTACTACAATGCAGCTGCTCATCCTCCCTACAACCCTTTTAGTCATCCACTCAGGGAGCAAGCTCTTGACCTTGTACCTGTTGGACAAGGTCAAGAGCTGAGGCTCCTCAGTTCCTGAATTCGGGATTCCCAAACCTGCCTCACTTGCAAAGAGATCCTGCGATTCCTGATCACTGATTTAAGTATTTCAAATTCATCTACCTGTTGTGACTGCCTCCTGAAACAAAACATCCAAGTACTTCTCCCACTCCCCAATGTGCTGTAGTGCTTGAAGCTCAGGTTCCAGCTCATCAACTCTGAGCTAAAGATCCTTGAGCAACCAACACTTGCTGCAGATATGGTTACTGCAGCTCACAGTGGGATCAGCCAGCTCCCACATCAAACAGCTAAAGTGCATCATCTGCCCAGCCATCTCTACTTGCTTTATCAATTTATATAATTTTATTGATGAGTTAATGAGTTTATAAATACTTCTTTGCTGTGTTCATTTTCATGTTTAGTGTGGATGTCCTACAAGCCAATCAGGCCACAGCTTCCCTGTGACATCACTCCTTTTATTTTCACAGCTGCAATTGCCCTGAGCTCTGTTAGTTCTATACTTAATCTGTGCTGCTGGTCCACCCTCTGACCACTCCCTGCAGACTAGGCTGCAATCCCTGAGCTCAGTTGGTTTATACTCATTCGATATTGTTGTTCCACCCTCCAACTGCTTCCTGCAGATAATAATGATGATAGGTCACCCGTGCTGTCTACAACCCCTCAGAATCTTTTCTTTATCAATTCCCCTTTCACTTAGTGTGTTATGCATGGCAGTTCCTGACTGACAGCATTTGACATGGCGCATGTTGGGATTTAAATATGGCACCAGTGCAGGGAATCCCATGAGTTCATGGCAATGCTGAGTTCTCCTGCCGTTGCTGAGTGCGCAACAGTGGGAATGGGGGTGCGATAGAAACATAGTGCACATATAATGCAGTGAGCAGAGGAGAATTGCTTGAGAAATCTCACTAGGGCACATGGAGTGAAATTGTATATTAAACTTCCTGAAATTTAAATTTAGCCAACTTGTTGTAAAAGTTAGACCACTGACTCTGCAAATAATTCTGAAACAGATGATTTGCCATTATCACACTGATCATTACTGAATCACATCATACACAAATAGGCAAAAATATTCCCTGCCTAAAAAAGTGACTGCATTACCATTCTATCTACATTGAATTAAAAGATCATTTGGCCTTCTGAGCCTTCTCCATCATACTATTGGAAAATTATAAATCTTTGAGGCCTGACTCTACATTTCCACCTGCCTCTGATAACCATTGATTCCATATGTTAGTCAAGAATCTATCTACCTCTGCCTTAAATATATTCAATGAGCTTGCCAAAGACCTTCCATAGAAGGGGTTTTAAAGATGTATTACCTTCTGAGAAAAAAAAATTCCTCGTTATCCTTCATTCATAAACTATGTCCAGAAGTTCTAGTTTTTCCAACAAGAGGAAAACATCCTTTCAGTATCCACCCTGTCAAGCCTCCTGAGGATCATTCATATTTTCATAAAATTACCTCTAATGCGTCTCAACTTCAATCAATATAGAATCCAGCTTTCCCTCATATCGCACCTCTATCTCAAGTGCCTGTCAAGTGAATCTTCTATGAAAGGTTTCTAATGTATTTGCATTTTTTTTAAAATAAGGAGACCAAACTTTACATGGCAGGCTGGATTTCACCTCACTGGTGGTCTACACAACTGTAGTAAAACAAGTCTACTTTTTGTAAGTCATTCCCCTTGCAATAAGTGATAATGATTACTTAACTGGATGCAGATCAGCCTGAAGACATTAATGGGAACTTGGGAAAGTTAGCGGGAGTCCATAACATAGTCGAGGAGGAGTTGGAAATATTAGAATGTACGAAGGTGAATAAATCTCTGGGTTCTGGCCAGATATATCTAAGAGCCCTGCAAGAGGCTGGAGAAGAAATTTCAGCAGCCCTGGCTGATGTATTTGCAACATCATTAGCCACGGGTGAGTTCCCAGAAGACCATAGCAGATTTGAACATCATGCCCTTATTCAAGAGGGCTGAAAAGAATATCTTGGGAATTATAGACCAGTAAGCTTAACATCTATGGTCAGTAAGTTACTTAAGAAGATTCTGAGGAATAAGACATACGTACATTTAGAAAGACAGGGTTTGTTTGGTTATAGTCAGCATGTCTTTGTGCATGCAAGATCATGCCTCATAAGTTTGTTAGGTTTCTTTGATGAAGTGACCAGAAAGGTTGATGCGGGTAGGGTGGGAGACATTAAAATAGGCAGTGTCATGGGCAGTGAGGAAGGTTATCAGAAAGTCAAATCAGGGCAGGAGTTTCATAATGAATGGTAGGGCCTGAGGCATGGAGTGGAAGAAAGGGACCTTGGAGTTTAGGTAGACAGGGCAGTGAAGAAGGCTTATGGCACACTAGCCTTCATCAGTCAGGGGAGTGAGTACAGAAGTTGGGAAGTTGTGTTGCAATTGTACAGGTCATTGGCGAGGCCACACTTGGAGTATTGTGCTCTGTTTTGGTCACCTTGCTATAGGAAAGATGTTATTAAACTGGAAAGAGCCCAGCAGAAATTTACAAGGATGTTACCAGAACTCGAGGGACTAAATTATAGGGAGAGGTTGGACAGCCTAGGGCATTTTTCTTTCCTGTGTAGGAGACTGAAGAGGAAGTGTATAACATCATGAGAGGCATGGATAGGGTGAATACACTCAGCCTTTCTGCCAGTGTTGGGGTATCGAGGACTAGGGGGCATCAGTTTAAGGTAAGAAGGGAAAGAATACATGCGAACATGAGGGGCAACTTTTTTTGCACAGAAGGTGGTACACAATGGTATGAACTGCCAGCGGAATACTTGAAACAGGTATTTTAGCAACATTTAAAAGGCATTTAGACAAATACATGGATAGCAAAAGTTTAACAGGGCTTGGGAAAGTGTGGGGAAATGTGGTTAGCATGGATGGACATTTTGGTCTGGCATGGACCAATCTGGGCTGAAGTGCCCGTCTCCGCGCTGCAGGACTCTATTCCTTTGTGATTCCATAAGTCCAAGTTCCTTGACCACAGTTACTAATATAGGCAGTTGACCGTTTGTAAGAAATTTCCAGATAGGTTATCATTTCTTGAGAAGCAGCAGCTAAACATGATACAGTAGATAATAAAAGAGTAAAAAAGAAACAGTTTACAACCTGAGACAAGTCAGGATGTTTCACTGATACCAGACAATGAACAGGCTGCCAGCATGGAGTATGCCAATCTCATTAAAGTTGTGAAGGCAACATCCTACACTCTGGCTGAAGTGTTAGGGAATGCTTCTCTGGATCTTTCCTCCCTCTCATCCATCTTCCATTTGAAGAATTCAGCTGCATCTGTTGAAGGTTGTCCCCTACAAAGACTGCGCTATGACTCTGAACGCTTGGTAATTCTCCGTTTTGGGTGCTGGCAATATATACTGTGTCAATCATTTGTCTGATCCATTGGCAAATGTGCCATATACTCTCAAAATTAGAAAAGCCATTCACACTTGCCTTTGCCCAATTTCACCCGAAGGTTACTTTTCATTCCTTTTAAGAATAAAACATATTTTCCCTTAACTTAACATTGATAATAGGGAATATTCAATGCCATATAATTATTTAATAATCAACCTTCGGAACATAATGCTACTTACTAACACTTATATTTTGTTTTGAAGAAACTAACATGTTCAGGGAAAGCAAGGAACTGATAGTCATAGAGCTGTACAGCATGGAAACAGCCGTTTTTGTCTAATTTGTCCATGCCAACCAGATATCCTAAATTAATCTAGTCCCATTTGCCAGCATTTGGCCCATATCCATCTAAACCCTTCCAGTTCATGTACCCATCTAGATGTCTTCTAAATGTTGTAATTGTTCATTTCAGTAACAATAGTCGCACAAGATCTCATGCTCTATGTGAAATACAAGAAAAAGCCAGTTTTAAAGAGACATCAACTTACAGTTTTTTTTAAAAAGAACACTCTCAAAAGTAGACTTGTAAACTATTTAGTTTTATCAAACTACATGGTGTGATACAAGAAGACAACTGAACACAATTCCCAATACTCCCATTTGTAACCATCTATTGACTGGACACAAGAATCAGCACTAAAATCAGCAAGGCAGCTCTTTCAATACAAACACTGATTATTAAGTCTTCCAGTCTTCATCAGCATATGACAGGTTGAAATAAAGTGTAGACAGCTGCTTTTACTTTTTCAGCAAATTCCCCTGTGGGAGATGTAAAATCCTCTTATTGGGTTGAAAGGTGTTGGCTCAATAGCACACAACAAAATTACTACAATTCCATTTAATGGGGTATAACTTTATTACTCTACTACATAGTAGTACATTCTCAAAACGAACGTAAAATCCCAAGGATTAGGATCGTTTACAGATGGTCCATCTATCAACAGTTTTCCTGGCATGTTTTCCAGAGCAGGTAACCAACTTGCTCTTTCTGGTTACAAATGGTTGTGTCGTGAGTTGTTTACAAAGTCATTTCTATGACTATGCCACATCACGTATTATTTGGCTTTGTCCCACTTGATTATCTTTCAATCATATCACTGTCCTGTTTGAAGCCATCACCAGAGATAGTAGGAACTGCAGACGCTGGAGTATCTGAGATAACAAGGTGTAGACCTGGATGAACACAGCAGGACAAACAGCATCAGAGGAAAATGAAGGCTGACATTTTGGGCCTAGACCCTTCTTCAGAAATAAAGAAGGGATTCGGCCTGAAACGTCAACTTTCCTGCACCTCTGACGCTGCTTGGCCTGCTGTGTTCATCCAACCAGATATACTTTCTCTGGATCACTTCTTCAACACCGTGCTTAAATAAACACAAGCAGTCATGTAGCTTACTACGTCTAATTTGTCTCAATAATGAAATGTAGGAGATAGGGTTATGATCCTTCACAGCTCAAATGAAGTTTAAAATCTTGCGCAGAATTCCGTGGCTTGATCAATGCCTACCCATCCTGCCTTCCTGTTCTCATGGCCCTAATGCAGTTCTTTGATTGCAGTATCAATTTCTTCTTCAATCCATATTTCACCATCATGAGACAAGTCCAGCATATGCAACTTGGCCACAACCAGTCTAAATCCATTAATATAAAAGAAATAAAAAAGGTACATGATTCAAAATGATGCATACAATACGTGAGTAAGTAATGCAATGGTTTACAGATGTGTGTGTGTGTGTGTGTGTGTGAGAATCAACTGGCCAATTTCAGTTGTTGAGAAGTTGTTTTTCACTGTAAGGCTGTATCCCCTGGATGGGGGAATCTCAAACAAATGTCCCATGATAAGCGATTGATCATTCAGGATTGAGATGGGAGGAAATGTATTCACTTAAAGAATTGTGAAACTTTGGAATTCTTTATGACAGACGACAGTAGATACTCCAGTATTGAATATGTTTACATTTGAGACAGACAGACTTTTGGTATTTCTAGGTTTAAGAGAAATAGTGAGAAGGTGGGGAAGAAATAGTTGGAACTGCAGATGCTGGAGAATCTGAGATAACAAGGTATAGTGCTGAATGAACACAGCAAGCCAAGCAGCACCAAAGGAGCAGGAAAGCTGACGTTTCTGGTCTAGACCCTTCTTCAGAAATTTGGGGAAGCATAGTCTATCCTGATCCAATCTCTCATTGGAACAACAGGAATGTATTTAGCCTTTACAGCCTGTTTCACCAATTAATCATATCATGGTTGACCTTTGGCCGAATTCCACATACCTGTCTTTGGCCCATATCCCTTAATACCTTTGGTTAATAAAGATTTCACTAACAACTATTCCAGCATCAGTTAGCATTTTTGGAAGAGAATTCAAAACATCTACCACTATCTGTATGTAGGAGCACCTACTGACCTCTCTCCTGAACAATATAGAACGTAGAACAATATAGCACAAAACAGGCCCTTCGGCCCTCGATGTTGCACTGGCCTGTGAACTAATCTAAGCCCATCCCCCTACACTATCCCATCATCATCCATATGCTTATCCAAGGACTGTTTAAATGCCCCTAATGTGGCTGAGTTAACTAATGATCCCTAATTTTCAGACTCTGCCACCTGGTTCTAGAATCCCCAACCAGTGGGAATAGCTAACCTTGATCTAACTCGTCTTTTCCTGTTAATATCTTGAAGACTTTGATTAGATCATCCCTTGACTTTCTAAATTTTAGATAACACTTATATTGTCTCTGCTCAGTGTTATCCCTGAAGTCCACTTTAATTCTTGTAAACCTATGTTATAGCCTCTCCAAAGCCAATATATCCTTCCTAATGTGTAGTGTCCAGGTCTGCTCACAGTACTACGAGTGGAGTCTAACCAGATTTTGCATAATTTCTGCATTCTTATGCTCCTGTCCTCGAGACATAAAGAACAGCATTCCATTAACTTTCTTGGTTATTTTGTGCACTTGTTCATGGCATGTTAAACATCTATGTATCTGACCCCGAAGTCTTTGTGGATATCAACTGTATTTAACTTCATATCATCTAGATAGTACTCTGATCTACCGGTTCTGTTATTGCATTGAGTTCTTCAGAAACATTGGTCATAATTATTTGAATCCAGTGTGATACCCATCTGTAGTAACTTTTCCTACAGATATTCAGTTAAGGAATATTACCAATATCACTCGGTGAAAGCTTAATATATTTGCAGAGCTTTCGTCTGCTGTCTGCATGAAGTCTCAATTTTGTGGCTATATTAAATCGTGAACAGAGCAAAAAAGTGTACAAACACATGAAGCATTCTCCATTAGTATCCAGGTTATGTGTGTATGAAGACTCCACTTCTAATATACTGTAATAATTATTGCTGGATGAGAAATTCACAAAATATTCTGACCAGAATGAATTGCATTCCTCATTGCATGAGGAAATCAGCCACCGAGTGGTCCTATCAGCTTCCTGCTGGACACAACGTCCTGCCAAAGTGTACACTTAGGCTTGATGCCAAAATTATCCTGGAGATTTACACTTGTAATTGCATATCTACATTGTAGCATCTATTTTTAATGCAAAGCCTAGGGAAATTATAATAAACATTATAACATATCACAACATGGGTGGTACAGTGGCTCAGTGGTTGGCACTGGTGCCTTGGCATGCCAGGAGCCTGGATTTGATTCCGGCCTCAGTCTGTGTGGAGTTTGTAGGTTCTCTTCGTGTCCGTATGGGTTTCTGCCAGGCTCTCCAGTTTCCTCCCACAGTAGAGAGATGTACAGGTTTGATGGATTGACCAGGCTTAAAACTGCCCTGTAGTGTCCAGGAATATGCTGGATCAGTGCGTTAACTATGGTAAATGTGGAGTTATGGGGATAAAGTGGGTCTGGGGGGGATTGCTCATCAGAGTGGTGTAGACCTTGATGGGCCAAATAATCTTTTCCACACAGTAGGAATTCTATGATTTATGCCAGTACTCAATGTCAGAATTTCTGAGGACCTGTTGGATCTGTCGGGCATTTCCTTTACTAGAGCAATAATTTAAGTCATTCTTATATCTCAATTAACATCAATAATGCCCTTTTATAAATACCAGTATTTGCGCTGCTGCTAACTAACCTGAAAAACAACCATGGGAGTGTTCTGGGAATTGCACAATTTATTGCTCTAACTTTGTCTTTTTCAAAGCCTTTAAACTTGTTTCCCATTGGCCTGAGATTGCTCAGCTCCCAATAGCTTCTGTGGAACTAAAATGGGTAGATTTTTAAAATCTTTTCTTGGTTCACAAGCACGCTCATTTTGCAATGGCACAAACTCAAGGTCCACTCAATATCTAACCATATTTCAAATTTGTTTCATTTATTACAAGTAGTATTAATTCAATTTTGAAAACTTTACCAACCTAAGATTTAATTTGCCAAACAATGCAATTTATTCAACATTAGTGGCTTCCAACTTCCATGTCATTTGTTAAATCATATAAATAGTTAGTTTACAACAAACATTTCTATTATTGTCCTCACATGCTCCTTCAGAAAATTTAGTGAAAAATACAAATAAATATTATGGTTAATTTAAGAAGTCAAAAGTTTTTTTTACTACCTTTAGCTAGGAGCACATATATCAACCTCTATTGTGCGTTGAAACAATAAAATCACAGCCTGTACTCTAGGCCAAGATTATATGGTTCACAGAGGCCCAAAGTGAAGGACAACAAGTGGAAAATGAGTGCAAGTTGGATTGTGTGGTGATTGGATCCAGTGCAAGGTAGATCTCATTGACTATGAGATCCTTGATTGAGATTGATAACCTGGGCCAGTGACCAATGGCTGGCAGATATAAATGGGAGATTCAGGAAGTCTCCTAACTCTAGGCTAACTTTGTGGCGGCTGGTCAGACCTCACGTACTGTGCACACGTAGGTAAAGGGTGACTTGATGATGGGATGCCAGCCTCTGTGCAGTAATTTCACAGTGACAGCAGAGGGGTTCATTGTCTCCGAGACCTGCAGCTGCCCTTACTTTCCTGTCACTACCATCATTCTAGGCCCTTCCGAGAATCAGAGTGTTCCAAGATTGCATTTGAAGCAGTAAAATAAATTGAGACAGGAAATTCAGGCGATTCTGTGACTGGGTAAAGGGCTAACAGCCTAACTAGAGCCAACCGTCTGCTATGCATTCCAATAGATCCCGATCACGGCTTGGTAACAGTATTTGTCAATAACATTGAAATTCGAATGCTTCATGTTCAAATATGTCTCAACTCAATTAAATTTCATTCTCCTTATTAACACCTATTCAAATTTCAGTTCCTAAATTTAGGATATACCAGATATAACACAGTACTCCATGCCTAAATGCAGGAATAACTTTAAACAATTAGCTAAGTTATTAAAAAGCAGCAAATTTGTTGAACCACTCACTGAATAATTTACAGTTACTACTTCTGTTCTCTTTCAATTGGATCTCATCCACTTTTTGTCCATATTAGAATGGCTTCTCTATATTTGGACATTCTTGCACTCTTTATTCTTCTCCTTCAGATTAGTCTGTTCATATGATCTGCAACTGATCGTTTTACTTGCTCAAACCACCTCCAGAGCGGAATTTTAACTGTGACACTCTATTATCGATGGTAGAATAGGAAATGGCTGACAATTCCACTCTCTTGTTTCTGAATGGTCCTTGCATGATTACAATTAACATGTAAAATGCTGGCAATGTACATGGGGGACACGTTCAATCGCTCAGAGCAGGGTAAGCTTTTTAACAGTGAAATACACCATCGACTGACAATGCAACAGGTATAGGCCAATCTATTAAAGAATTGCCTCATCAGACAGAGAAGTTCAATATCACAACATCAGTTCTTCCAGCTAAATTAATTAACATTGACATACGACTTACTGAGAGAACAGAGATAGCATGAGTACTTTTACAATTTAAATTTCACAAGTAAATATTTCACATTACGTTGAATCCACAATTTAAGTGACGATCGTTATTATTTATTAAATCTAGCTTAGTGTGGGAGTTTAGTCCTGCCAGCCTGAGAGGGACAAGTGTGGCCATTATTGACATTTCCTTTAGCTTCCACATTTTCTCACCTTGACTGATTGTCCCCCAACAGCAAGTCAGTGGCAAGTCAACAATCTTTAAAACAATGGTCCCTCAGCAATAAAACACTGGGGGTGTCACACATGGTGTTGGTACACTGGGGGAGTCCCACACAGTGCTGATACATTCTGGTGGTCTTAACAAAGTCATTATGAAACTTCTACACTTTAGGGAAAGGAAGTGCTGCCCTTCAAAGCAATCAATAAACAGTAATGCCAGTATGGTCAGAACTCAGGAGTAGCTGATGCTCAAGCTACAAGCCACCTGACCAAGTGACCATTATCTGGTGGAATTTTCCCATTTTAAGCTCAATTGTTTCAGTTTTGTTGACTGAGATTCATGGTGCCCAGTTGGCCATGGTTCAGGGTGATTTTTACACACAGTCTTCCACTCTTTACCACATTGTTTATGTAATTATGCTTTTGGGCACGATTCCTGGAAGCGGCACAGTGTGAGAGGTACCAATGCTTGTCACTTCCTGGACCTTCCGGCTGAATATGAAAAGGCCAGCTGCACAACAATACAGATGCCGCAGGCCAGAAGGTCAACCTGCATTCTGCAAGGGTAACAGCTATCATTTTCAGACTGCTACATCACACTCAGAGTTACCACTCATTCTAAACATGCCACTACACATGCCATTTGCCATGGCTCATGGACTACAAGTCTCAGTATTGCATGCCGTATATTCATTCAACTGCTCTCATTTTCACAAACTGCTCACCCATTCTGCCCTCAGCACTTGCTACGCACTCAGAGGGAACTCCTCTTCTCTTCATGCATTGCCAGAACTCATCCATCTACTTCCATTGTATTCAATTCCCCCTCCCCCAACTTTATTCATTTCAGGAAGAATTAGCCCCACTCCTCAGCCTGATATCTCAATAACACCTTGACTGATTTACCTGTAATCCCTGAACTGATGGCACTTGAGCTGAAGAATTGACTGTGACTCAATCCCTGGACCACAGCAACACAGAGCCCCAGACTCCAGTATGACTATGACCAAACCTGGACTGAAGGGAACAAGCTGCTTGCTGATATATACTGGTGACCATAACTGCAGTCCCCTTCCACTCCAATTCGGCCTTTCACACATTTGCTTGAAGCACATACTGTGTGTTTTCTGTGTAAATTGTTTGCACATGCTGTTGGTCTGGTGTTGATGTATCACAGTGCCACATATCCAGCCCCTATATGAGCAACAGATTGACTGTGCAGTATTCCCCACCAACACAAGCTGCCTCCTCTCTCTTTGCACTAATATGCAATGCCAGCCACAATGACTGGCAGTAAAGGCCCTATGTGCCAAGAAAGCAGTGTGATCCACAAAGACTGGTAGCCAGTAGGTTAATGCTGTTGGGCATGAGCCATCTACTGAAGGAGCCACATCCCTTCTTTGTTGCTTTTTCAAATGACAGCAGTTGCCTGCCTTTGCTCTTCCTTCCTTGGCTACCTGCATTATTGCTGCAGGGGTGAAAGCCATCACCATTCAAACAATTATTGGCCAATTAAGGGTCTCAATAGGCACAAGTGTAGGTGAGATAGTCAATGATCCTTTCTAAGCACTGCATTATGGAGGAAAGCTCAAGGGTAGGCAGTGAAAGGCAGTATGTTAACCTCCCTATTTTATGTGCCTCCCAGCACTAACTCAACTAATTGGTCAGTCTCTAATTTGAAATGATCTGCTTCCTATCCCCTGCAATAATAAAAATGCAAAAAATCCACCCATATCATCAATTACATACCGACTTGTTAAGATTGTCATTTAGATTGCATGGAACCTACTTTAGCAATATTTTTTCACTGAGAATCCTCACCTATTTCTGGTAAGAGCCACCAAAGGCCAGGATTTCTATTGCTTTCTCCCTTCCTATCAGGTCTATCTGTTGCCCTGAACACCAGAACTACTGTAAAAAAGAGGACGCATAAATCCTTCACTCCAACTTTGATGCAATGTGAATGAATGTCACAAAGTGACCGTGAACTTACTGTGTGGCTCCCACTGGACACAGGCCATGATGTATACTAGCAGACAAATACATGTAAGAGAAGGCACATATGAGCATATGAACGGACAAAATGGGACCAGGAATATGGGATAATAATTTGTGGAGCTGGATGAACACAGCAGGACAAGCAGCATCTCAGGAGCACAAAAGCTGATGTTTCAGGCCCAGACCCTTCATCAGAGGGCCATCCCATTATCTCTGGGACCAGGAATAGTTTATTTGGCCCTTTCAAACCTGTTCCATGATTCATTAAGTTCATGTCTCAGCTATTTTTATTTTGAATTTCACATTTCCCTTCAGTCCCCATATTGACCTGGACTCTGTTTCCTAACACAAACCAATCTAAAATTTAAAGAAATAGAAAGTGTTAGAAAAACTCAGCAAGTCTGACGACATCTGTGTGACAGAAACATCCAGTGTCCTGAGATGGCAACCTGCCTACACAGTTTGACCTTTTGTGCACATTGCATAGTGACTAGCCCAGTTGCAGCTAAGTTAATGCTAGCAGCAGTGTGATGAGGTCCTTAAGTCATCTTTAATTAATCTCTTAAGAGCCTCAACTGATGGTAGAGCACAATGGTCAACCATGTGTCTTCCCATCCAGACCTGAGTTCTGGCAGAGGTGGGAAGGTAGCAGAGTTAAGATATTGTATCACATTGCCTACACAAATGTACCTTCCATCTCCATGCTCTCCAATAGTGTGAAAGGCCAATATCTCTGGTTGAACTTTGACTTTGACACAAAGTCCGGTTGGATTGTGACATTAATTAGTCAAAGCATAGTCAAAGACCATAGTTCATTTTGGTCTAGCAATGGATTCTGTGATATCTGCAAACTTTATTTCTTTCTAGACTTCACATTAGACGATTGGAGGAATTCAGACTTGAGGAGAATTATCAAAATTTCCTTTTGTAAGCAAATGATCCACCTGACTCTGAACAAGCTTTACCTCAATTTTCAATAGATAATTGATTCACCCAATTTCTTTACAACATCTCTAATTGCTATCACAATACTGTGTTCCTTTGTGTTCAGGGGACCAAAACTGTTTGCAATAATTTAGATGTGGTTGTCATAGATTTTTTGCCATGACATTCGAACCATCACTGAACTCTGAGAGTTTCTTCCCAAGAATAACATTACTCAGAGTCATAGAGTCATACAGCACTGAAGGGTACCCGTCTCCACCTAGCCTTTCTTTCTCTTGCCTTACTATTGATATTGGATTTAAACAAACCACAACTTGTCCAGAGACTATTTAATGACTAACTCATAAGGTGAGCTTTTGTAAACTTTGTGGTTATTCTGTAAGTAACACAGAGCATGGCTGAGCCTGTGTCAAAAGAAACTTATAGTTTACTGTCTAGCTTGTGATCTTAGAAATAGATCTTCAAAGACTGCTTCACAATCTACATATTTCTGCAGCTCCACTTGAGTGCGCTCAAATACAGTATTGCGCAGAAATATTTCAAACTCTTCTATCATAAACTGTGGACCTTTATCTAATACCAGCTCGCCTGGAAATCTATGTACTGCAAACAAACCTCTCGAAACCTCTATATTTTTGGCAGTTGTAGTATTTAGACTCAGCACTTAACTACTTGCTACAGTTATCAGCCAAAGCAAAATGTCATTTCCTTTTAATTCCAAAGAAAAAAAACACTGCCTCATTCCCATTGTTATGTTTTTGGGTATGACCATGGAATGAAATTAATTTTGTTAAGCTGTTTCGCAGTCCATGTCAGGCTTCACAAATTTTCACCGACTCTTCAATTTCTCAATCTTCTTTTTGATACTAAAAATAATTTCTTGCTCCTGTTTTGGTGCCTGACTTTCATTGTGTGTGTTCAACTAAGTTCCTTGAAAGATCTTGCTGTTGGCAAATAATAACTCCTAGGTCCCATTGGATGTGACCTACAATCAGTTTATTTCTATATGTGAAATACTTCTACACTTTCTCATCTTCACACTGTTTGAGCCAACTATTCCTGATGTAATTAAACAATTTACTGAGCACTATAGCCTTACACATTTCAATATTAAACATTCTCAAAGGCACTGGCATCTCATTTCCAAATGTAATGTAAATGGCTATGCAGTGAAGGTATATGCCTTACAATGCCCTGGTGTACCATTGCCTGGTCATTAAACATATTGATTCATTTAAACCTCTAAACATCTAGCATGTAGCAACCAAAATTTCAGCAAGGCGTGTGCTACTACAGCTTCCTAGCAGATATTCCTGGGATAGAAAAATAATAATAACAGAAAATACACAGTAGGTCTGGTAGCATCTGTGGAGGAATAAATTTCACATTGAATATGATTCCTTTTGAGCAGATAGAAGGTAGAAATATGAGATAACAAAGTGTGGAGCTGGATGAACACAGCAGGCCAAGCAGAATCTTAGCAGCACAAAAGCTGACATTTCAAGCCGAGACCTTAATATTCTGGGTTACATGCTGACAATGGTGGGGAGGGGGAGCGTGAACAAAAGGGGAGCTCTGGTATTGTGTAGAGGGTGGGACAGGTCAAGTGACAAAGATGGGATGGAACAAAAGGAATGGTACTGGCTGTAGCAAAGAAGCAAAACACTTGACAAGAGTGAGTTTAAATGCAAGGATAATGAAGAGCTTTGTCCAAAACTGTCATGGAAAAATAAGAATCAAGCTGGCACATGGCCAAAAATGAAATCAAAATGGACAACACAGCCCATTTTCTGAATCTTTTAAGCTCAGTGTTATATTCAGATGGCTTGAGTGTTCCTATCAGAAGATAAGGCATTGTTCCCATGTGTTGAGCTTCACTGCAATGTTGAAGTCAGCCACAAACAGAAACATGGATGTGAGAACAAGTTTGAGGTTTAAATGTCAAGCAATTGGAATTTTGTGGTCATACATGTAGACTGATTGGTAGTGTCCAACAAATCAATCGCCTAATTTGTATTTTGCTGAAAGGAAAGCATTTTTATTTCCTGGTTATTCACGATTTTTAATAGAGGCAGGTGCCCTGGACGTTGATGTCACAGACAAGGCAGCTATGTGGGAAGTAGAATCTCTGTGGTTGTAGCATCACCAAACTCAGTGCAAAAATAAAATCCTTTGACAGCTTTTCTTACACATTTTTTAAAATTTAACTCCTAACATGGGATCTCATTGGACATGCGGTTTTCTCATCATGATATTCCTTACCAAACTCACTGCATTAATTGGCAGTAAGCCTTCATGGTACAAATCATATCAGTTTATTGCCACATTGTGTCAGCCTTGTCTTAGGTTGCCACCTAGGTTAGATCATTCTCATCCATCTGGAGGAATGCTCAGCTCTGTAGTAGGAAGATGAATGTTCTTCTCCACTCTGCCTTCTCTCTGATACCTTACACTCACTCTTACCTTGCCACTGGAATCACCTTCTACAAAGGCTCATGCTCTACTGCTCTCACTTTAAATGCAACATCTCCCCTAACCACCCTTATCCAGCCCAACCTGTGACACCACTCACTTTGCATGCCCCTTGCACGACCTACTCACTTGTTCTGGAAATGTCCCCAACTGCGTCAATGGTAATAGTTGTGCCACCCACTTTCATCTTCTGCTGTACCTGCCTTTCTCTCATTCCGTGAGCAAGTCAGCCCACAATAAGGAAGGAAGAATCATGAAAGGTGCCCTTCAGGCCAACAATCAGCTCACCACTCCTTAATCAGCAGAGAACCCTCACTCTGATAGCACCAAGCTGGGCTATTCAGGTACCAGAAGCTGCTGTTAGTTTACTGTTCGGGGTAAAGGCAAATGTCCTTGATTGGACTGACAACTCTGGGAACCTTCCTGGCTTTGTTAAGTGTCACAACAAGACTGTTGTAATATGAGTTTATTTGCTCTGGATGAGGCATCAACGCACAAAATTGCAAAACCAACCATTGCAGCGATATGAATACTGTGAGTGAGCAGGTGAGTGAGAGCTGGGGCAGCAAGCAAAAAGCCCAGAAATGCAGCTATGCCCTGTCCACGAGCTGGGTGCATGCCCCTAAGTGCACAGCTTCCTTGTTGCAGCATTACAGTGACCATAACTGGTGAAACCCAACATGCAATGATAGTCTAGAAGCATCCTCTAAGTGGATGACGTTCATAAGTTGGGGTGGGGGTTGGGGGGGCATGTGTCAGATGCCAATGTCTGTGGGAGCACTTAACAAGCAATTGGGGACTACCGATGCCTGGGAAAAAATGAGGAAAGCAAACAAGATGTGGCAAGATGATCTTCATGTAGAGTTACTATTCACTCAGCATCTTGCCTGATCTGACCCCTCAGTTCCTCCAAGCCCACATCACTCATGGCCAAGGAAGATTCCAGACAGACATTTCCTGAGAATGAGATTAATCTCCTGATTCCTGAACCTGGACTTATTGGATTGACCAACTGCAGGAAATGCAGGAAGATGGGGCTGGGTGGACCAGATCCCTTGTGTTAAGCTTTCTATTTGCATGAAATGATTAAAGATCTTCTTCATGGTTGGCACTCTTTTCCTGCCCAGTTTTACAGCCAAAAAGAACCAGACAAATCTCTACATTGAATGCTGGCTCAACTGGTGAAGAAAACACTGCCTGAATGAATAAAAAAGTGTATATTTTCAATCGCAAACAAATCCACCCTTTGCGATTTCCTCCCTGTTTTCTGCTATTTAATTCCTCTCTGTGTTACTTTTACCTCAACAGTTTAATGGATATTTGAATGCAACCAATCCACTCCTTTACTGTAAGAAAGAATCAAGCTATCCCTTTGTGATTGCTGGCTGCTGAATTGAAGATGGATAAAGAAGACAGGTTTTGTCAATTTTCAGACAAAAGATTTACCCTGGACAACTAAAGCTGTCAATGGGAAATAAGGAACAAAAGTAGTGGAAACAAAGGAAGCTTGCTTAAATATGTTGGGTTAGTTTCAACCCTTTTGCCTCAGAAGCTCTGAAATTATATTGTAAAGCATGAAATTACAACATAAGTAATCTAAGTTTTTAACTGTTATCCTGTGAGTCACTCACTTGCAAAAATGAGCTTGTTGTGTTGATAGAGTATAGAAGGAGGTGTCAGTGCTATTTCCATCTCTTCGGCCAATTTACTTGGCAATTTGTGTTCATGCAAAGTAATTTTGATTTTGTGTCAGTGCAAGCTGTAAAGTACGGTTCACTGCAACAGCTGATAACCTGTCCTCCAAGTCTAACTTTCAAGGTGGCAGAAGGACCTTTCTCATGGGCGCAAGAGAGGCAGAGAGCTGAGAAGAGGTAATTGAAATAAAAGCATGCATTTTCCAACAAGTGTTTTGATGGTAAGAAATAGGCTGACTGTAAAATGATTGATTCACAAAGGATGCCAGCAAACAGTAGGAGATAAAAAGGTTAAAAATAATGTAAAAACAAAAATAAAGATGATGCTTTAAAAGCACAACGGGTTAGCCAGTATCTGAAAAAAAGGCAGAAGAAAAGCATCATGTTTATAAATTCTGTAGTTAAAAAGTTCCACCTGAATGTTAAAGTGTTAGATGCTGCCTGTTGATCATTTCCAAATTTAGCTCCTACAATGTCAGTTTTTGTGCTCAGTGGCAACACTTCCTCAGTGGGTATTTAAGAAACAGGGAGCTGAGCCAATTTAGCAGCACAATAGTTTTATTAAAGTGAAGCCTGCCATTATGCTTTTGTTAAGACTTTGACTGCCAGAAATTTTACTGCCTTCACAACCTGTCTTGATCTTAAGTTGTAAACATCGCCAGAGCACTATGAACAAAGTTGGTGACTTGCAGCAAATATGCCAACAGGCATTGTGATCTTATAGTTGATACACAAACCTACTTTTAGAGTGGTGTAGTTAATGTAAGTCTGAGATTAGAAGCAGAAATGTGTAGGAAATCAATTAACATTAGAAAGAGGAAGAGATAAGGCATCTGCTAGGAACATTGAATATCTTAATTCATGGATCAATTAGAATGTATCCAAGAAATGGCATTACGGTTCACTTAGGGAATCAACATTACCGTGGCAAGATATATGTTGTAATCTGGAGTTATTGATAGTGATGGACTGAGGTTACAGTGTTTCTCCGTCAAATGGTTCACCAAGAATTGTTCCTGATGCTACCACTTCCATTGCGAGGATCTGAAGGTTGATGCATGATCTGTTTGGCTGCATTATGAATCAACCTTCCTTGACTATCAAGCCCTGGGAAGGGGTGTGAATCCAGAACTTCCCCTATCCACTGCCCAACAAGATCCCTGGCACATGTGAAGTAGTAGTTAACAAAACCATCTTATTGAATCTTACACAAAAGTGAGAGGTTTGGATAGACTGGAGTCAGAAAATATGTTTCTGCTACTGGCAGGCTAGGACACAAGGGCATAGCCTCAGAGTTAAGGGACAACCTTTAGAACTGAGATGAAGTGGAATTTCTTCAGCCAGAGGATGGTGATTCAGTGAAACTCATTTGCAGAGGGGGCTGTGAAGACCATGTCATTGAGTGTATTTAAGACAGATATAGATAGTTTCTTCACTACTCAGATAATGAAACGTTATGAGAGAAGGCAGAAGAATGGAGCTAAGAAACATATCAGTCATGATTGAATGGTTGAGCAGGCTCAATGGGCTGAATGGTATCATTCTGTTCCTATATCGATAGCCTTAAACAGCCTTGCAGCAGTGATCACTATACACAGAACAAAGAACAATACTGCACAGTACAGGCCATTCAGCCCACGATGTTGTGCCGACCTATTATCCTAGAAAGTTCAAACTAACCTGCATTCTCTATATTATCCTATCATTCATGTGTTATTCAAGAGTGCCACAAAGTCTCTAAAGTATATGACTACCATTGCCGGCAGTGCATTCCACACGCGAACCATTTTCTATGTGAAGAACCTATCTCTGACATCTCCCCTATACCTTCCTCCAATCACCTTAAAATTTTGCCCCCTTCATAATAGTCATTTCCATCCTGGGAAAAAGTCTCCGACTATCCACTCTATCTATGCCTCTCATCGCCTTGTAAACCTCTATCAAGTCACCTCTCATCCTTCTTCTCTCCAATGAGAAAACCCCTAACTCCCTCAACCTTTCCTCATAAGACCTGCCCTCCAGTCCAGGCAGCATCCTGGTAAATCTCCTCTGCATCATCTCGAAAGCTTCCACATCCTTCCTGTAATGAGACAATCACAACTGAACACAATATTCTGAGTATGGCCTAACCAGGGTTTTATAGAGCTGTAGCACAACCTCGTGGCACTTAAACTCAATTCCCCTGCCAATGAAAGCCAACACACCATACATCTTCTTTACAATACTATCAACTTGGGTCACAACGTTGAGGGGTCTATGGACGTAGACCCCAAGATCCCTCTGTTCCTCCACACTGCCAAGAATCCTGCCACTAACCCTGTGCCCTGCATTCAAATTCAACCTTCCAAAATGTAGTCCTCAAGTTGACTAAATATTTTGTCTGATTATTTGGCAGGGCGTTGCTGTCAATTTGCACCTGTCGTTCTCTCACTATTTCTCCTGTTCTTTTCCTCATGATGTAGATTTTATTTCCCACAATGTATTTACCTGTTGTAGGAATGTTTATATTATCCTTGTAACATAAATAACTGGGCTGTGGATAACACGGTATTAAAAATACAGCATTTGTTTATTACAACCAGCTATTTAATATAAACAGTACATTCACGGACACAGAGGCTGGGTGTGATATTAGAATACTTGAATACAAAAAGCAGAATGATTCTTGTAACATGATATCTTCCAGGGATACCAGCTGAGATGAAGTGTGCACTTGTCGAACCCTTAGGTCGTGTACTTTGATATAATGATTAGTTGTGACCATGTTTCTTAATGATGTACTGATATACTAACCTAGTTCGATCAAAATAGCCTTCTCATGAGTGTGCAATCGCCATATTGCTGATGAGTTTTATTCTTCCTTTTAAAGGATCCTTCATAGCTTAAGACCACTGAACTATGGGTCCCTCTGGGAGCTGCATTACAGTCTAATTTTCTTGAAAATTGTTCCAGGATCGAAAAGTCAAAAATAGTTTCAGATGCCACCTACACCTACTCAGATGGAGTACCATCCTAGTTCTGAAGTAATACCTAACTGCCATCTATGCAAGCCTTATAAATTTACTCCTCCTATTTCACCCGTTCTTCTCCCAGAAAATCAAGAGGTCATATAAGATCTCAGTTACTGTGGTGTTTAGACTGCGGTCCTGATTTTTCTGTAGCCATGTCTCAGCCTTCCTCAACATTTCTGGTTCCTTCCAATGTATGATTGTCTCCAGCTCCCCTGTTTTATTGCAGACACTGTGGGCATTCTCATTCAGACACTTAAACACATTTTTACTCGGAATTCCTGTTACTTTTTTTTAATCATCCTTGGATCCATCTTTCCTTGTCTGGTTTAAAGCTTTTGCTACGTTCCATTTACACATTCTGCCAGGAAGGACTTCCCATCCTAAATCAAATGATGCCAATCCTTAATGTCCTAGAACTGATGTCAGTGTCTTGTGAAAAAAAAAGAAAGCACTCTTTTACTCATTAACATGGAATAATCTTTCAGTTCTAGTGGGCTGGATAACTGCAATCATTATGCATTTGGTTAATAGTGGTTGTAACAATAAGGTGAACAACTGCTGATCTGTCAGTTTAACGACTGTGGTTGCAAAACTTCTAATTTAGAACAAAATTTATTGTCACTTCAAAAATGCAGATTAATTAAGGATATCTAATAATAATTTATTAAGAGAAAATAATGTTTAACTAATTTAGCAGAGTATAGACAATGTAACAGAGAAGATTGATCATGGCAATAACATTGATGTGGTGTGAATAGACTTCTGGAAGGAATTAGTAAAATGGCTCACTACAGACAAGGTTAGAACTCTTGGAGTAAAAGGCACAATAGCAACATGAATGTAAAATTAGTCGACTGAAAGGAAGTAGAAAGGAATGTTTCATGTATATTGTTCATGTTGGGGGAAGGTTTGTAATGGGATTGCGCAGGGGCCCGTGTTGGCACTCTTGTTTTTTTCCAATACAGATTAGATTAGATTCCCTACAGTGTGGAAACAGTCCCTTTGGCCCAACAAGTCCACACCGCCCCTTGGAGTAGCCCATCCCCCGATAATCCACACACCCTTGAACACTATGGGCAATTTAGCATGGCCAATCCACCGAGCCTGCACATCTTTGGACTGTGGGATGAAACTGGAGCACCTGGAGGAAACATAGTCAGACACAGAGTGAACGTGCAAACTCCACACAGACAGTTACCCAAGGCTGGAATTGAACCCCGGTCCCTGTTGCTGTGAGGCTGCAATGCTAACCACTGAGCCATCGTGCTGCCCTAAGATTCTTTATGCAGATCTTGCACTCAACACATAGTTTGTAGGTATTGTAAAGTGTGAGGAGAGTAATGTAAATTTTAAAAAGGATAAGCTGGAGGAGTGGGCAGGTGGATAGTAGCTAAAGTTCAATGCCAAAAAATGTAAAGTGCTATTTTGATGAGAAGAACATGGAGAGAAGGTGCAAAATTAAGGGGGCCCTCTAAAATGGATGCAGGAATAGAGCAACCTGGATGTATATTAGTGCAAGCCATTAAAGTTGGCAAAATAGGCAGTAACAACAATGAAATGATAGAAGTTTCAGTAGTTCAGCTGTAGAGCACAAGAACAAGAAAGACTTGTTGAAACTCCTGAAATATGCCAACTGAGAATTTGATAGAATCCAAGCATTCAAATGTGATTTAGATTGATCCTTTCTAAATAACTATGTACAGAGTTGCTACAGTGCAGAAGGGAGGCCATTTCCCCCCCTTGTGTCTGTACCAGCCCTAACAATGAATATCTCACTGAGTGCCATTATCCTGGCTGTTCTCCATAACCATGTACATAGTTATTTGATATACAGAGTACATTGTATGATATGATGATTACAGTACCAGAAATCATTGTAATTAGTTTTACTTTATGTAGAAAAGGGAAATGAAAAGAACTTGTTACAATTTCTGTTCCTGATGCCTTTAACTGATTTCTGACTCCTAGGGTTTGCAATTATTTGGCTGTTAGTTAAGGAACAGGATTGCACCTGGCCATAACCTACCTCTTGACAGAACTGCATCATTACAGAGAATGGTGACTTGAACAGTATACCTCCTGACCTAGTACCTTCAGGCTAGTAGAAAAAAAAGGGAAAAGTGATGACAAAAAAGCCAAAATGTTACATAGGTAAACCATTTAATGATACGAGAGTTAAGTTCTTCTCTTTTTCCTTTCCCCCCTGCCAGTATGATAAATTTGCCTACAAGTTTGTGCTCATAATTGCTGCATGATCAGCACATTTGTTCAAAGATCTTTTGCTGAAAGACTCCTTAGGGTGAGTGCGCTGTTGGGTAAAATATACCTAATGCCAAGTACATTTCCTTTGAGAATTCTTTATTCTCATTCTATGAAAAAGAATTCATTTGTTCTTATTAGATGACACAATGGTAGGTCAGCATTCAGAATTCTTAGAAGTGACGTTAGCAGGTTATAAATATGAAAATAAAAAGCAGACAGAGAGTCATACCGAGAGACAGTAAAAAACCGCTGATGCTGAAGTCAGAGATAACACAGTGTGGAGCTGGAGAAGCTCAGCAGGCCAAGTAGCATCAAAGGAGCAGGAAGGTTGACATTTTAGGTCGAGACCCTTCTTTAAAAATGGGAGGGGGGAAGGGAGCCCCAAAATAAATAGGGCGGGCGATGTGTGGCTGGAGAAGGTAGGTGGGAGGGTGATAGTTGAGTGCAGGGTTGGTCAGTGAGGAAGGAGGAGTGGATAGGTGGGAGGGAAGATGGACAGGTTGTGTCAGGGCACGGATGCAAGGATGAGAGGGAGATCTGATCATGGGATGAGACCAGGGGTGGGGAGATTTTGAAACTAGTAAATTTCACATTGAGGCCATCAGGCTGTAGGCTCCCAAGGCAGAATATGAGGTGCTGCTCCTCCAGTTTCCGGGTGGCATCATTGTGACACTGTAGGAGGTTCAGGATGGACAGGTCACCCAGGGAGTGGGAGAGCAAGTTGAAATGGTTCGTGCCTGGAAGGCATTGTCGTTTGTCATGGACAGAGATCAGATGCTCTACAAGCGGTCTCCGAGGCTCTGCTTGGTCTCACTGATGTAGAGAAGGCCACATCGGAAGCAGTGGATGCAGTGGACCATGTTGGCAGATGTGCAGGTGAACATCTGTCAGATGTGGAAGGTTTTTTTGGGTCCTTGGATGGAGGTGAGGGGGAAGCGTAGGGGCGGGTGTAGCATTTCCTGCATTTGAAGGGAAAGATACCAGGGATGTTGGGGATAGTGGGGAGTGTGGAGTGGAAGAGGGAGTTGCGGAGAGTACGAGGAGGAGATGCGAGGGTCAGAGGCGTGGGAAATGCAAGAGATGCAGTCAAGGTGGCGAAGTTGCAGTCCTTGAAATAAGAGGTCATCTGGGATGTTTGGGAGTGGACTGCCCCATTTTGGGAGCAGACGTGACGGATGTGGAGGATTTGGGAATAGGAGATCACACTCTTCTCACCCATCTTCTTGCAAGCTCCTCTCACTCACCCTGTTGCGAGTTTTACTCCACCTCCTCTCACCCACCTTTCTGCAAGAATATGATCCCCTACTCCAAATTCTTCCACCTCTGCCGCATCGGCTCCTTTGATGGGGCGTTCCCCTCCTGAACATCCCATCAGTGGTCAAAAATTTGCTCAACTGCATCCCTTGCGTTTCCCATGTCTCTGTCCCTCACATCCCCTTCCCTCAACAAACAGAAAGCATTGTTTCCAGTGAGGGCCCTAAGCCTTTCCCTGAATCTCTTCAACATGGAAATTCCATTGTTTCTGCCATGAACAAAGGCATCTAACCTTTGATGTTCTTTGACCTCCCTCAACCCCCCCCCAACTGTGACATTGTATGTTTCTCCCCTCTCAACTTCCAAAATCCCTGATCTATAACATCCCTCAAGTGCCCGCTATCACAGTGACAATTTCCTCTGCTTCACCAGGCCTTGCAGTGAGCATCAGACATGTGTTGCATGCAATGTGGATGGTGTTTTTAAAAGATCCTTCATTGCCCAGACTGACTTTAGGCCAACGAGACCCAGATAGACTGGAGTCCAACTATGGACTGACTGAAGCACAACGAGCGCAACTCACCATGCCTGCTTTATTTGCTGTTCAGTTTCTTAATTAGGCTGAAGGCATTTGGAAAAAAGCAAAGTTAATTCTAACACGTTGAGGTATTAATGAGATGCAGATATATGCAGAGGGGCTTCTCGCAGCCTCCTTGAAGTTTATTTTGACAACGAGGATCTGATTTTGCTTCCCATCTTGCGCCATCCTTCTTGCCACAGCAGGAACTCAACAATCACATCCAATATGTTACTTAAGACCCGTCTGCCACATAAACCCTTTCCCCAAATGTCTGCACATTCATAGGGTTTCAAGTCAGAGTTTAATTTGCAAAAGTTATCCTTTATAAGTGGCAACCACAAAGTCACACTGATGATCCAATTTGTTTTATTTTGGTTAACTTGAAATATTAACTACATTTTAGAGGAGGAAGGGGCTGAGTTGGCCGCATAACTTACTGGGACTATTTCTTTCCACACGTTTGAAAACAAAATGCGTCATTCCCTCAAATCATGCAAAGGGCCCAAAAACGCAGGATATACCATCTTTCTCACAAAGGAATGCTCTCTCTGTCACTTGATTACCCACAGGGAGCTGTTTCTAAAACAGTAAAAATTGCTTCAAGTTCTGTCACTGGATATTATTATAGCAATAAGCTTGCACAACAACAATTCTGAATGCTTTGTCAATACAAAGCCTGAAAGTTAAAAGGGTAGAGTCCACTTGTCCTCCTGGTATTTAATTAACAATTAAAGGAGAGGCATGGACAGTTGGTAGCTTTCCTAATATTTACTCATTCCTGAAGAGAGAAAGCAAGAAAGGTTCTTGGAATTACTAGCTTGGTCTATCATCTCTGTGTGAGATCACTTTTTTTTTGAAGTCAACAAGTCATAATGTCATTTGGAAGACACGTAGCAAATGCAGGACAACTAAACGTCAAACAGAATAGGATTGATGGAGCAGATATCAATGAGATAGAAAGAGAATTTTATGCCAATGAAGTATAGCAATGTTCTGCTGAGAATTGGGATGCAGAGAATTTTGTCAGTCTCAAAAGCAGCATTTCCCTGATCAAGTTAAATGTCAAATAAAGTTCTCTGTAAGTACCCAAAATGGGCTCCAACCTCAGACTACAAGCATAAAACATTATTCTATCATTTGCGTTAACTCACTTTAAGGAGCATCAGTGGGCAATTAATTTTGTCCTAATCATCTATGAGTTAGGAAAACTTTCCTAATGTAGAATTATAAATTTTTGGAACCACATTCTGAATATCATATTTGAACAAGAGTCAGAGAGCCATAGAGTTATACAACACTGAAACAGACTGTACAGTCCAACTCACCCGTACCGATCCGGTTTCCCAAACTAAAGGAGTCCCATTTGCCTGCATTTGGCCCATACCCTTGTAAACTTTTCCTATTAATGTACCATTTCTTTGAAATGATATAACTGCACCTGCATCTACCACTTCCTCTGGCAGTTTGTTTCACTGTGTGAAAAATTTGGCCCTTAAGTCCCTTTTAAATCTTGCCCTTCTCACCTTAAACACATGCCCTTGAGTTTTGGACTCCCCTACCCTGGGGAAAAGACCTTGGCCATTTACCTTATCTAGGCCCCTCATGATTTTATAAACCTCTCTAAAGTCACACCTCAATCTCCTATGCTCCAGGGAAGGAACTCCCAGCCTATTAAGTCTCTCCTTGTAACTCAAACCCTCCATTCTCAGCAGCATCCTTGTAAATCTTTTCCAGTTTATGCAGAACACTGAATTCACTGAACTCCAACCTAATGAAAGCCTAAGAAATATAAAGGTAGAGAATGGGGACAAGAGCCATTCAGCCCATTAAGCCCAATCTGCTATTCCACATGATCTGTATATTTGTTGACACAAGAGACAGAAAAATTGTGCGCTTATGTGTGTTGTAGTGGCTATAGCTCGAGGATATACTCTCCTGCTTGTATCACCTGCCAGAGTCATATTGCAAAGAAATATAGTTTGATAATCAACAAGTTTTGGTGAAAGTATCATTTGTCATCAAATTATGGAGTCAAGATAGTTATAATATCTCTCACAACTATAGGCATCTTTTTCGACTGGAAAGAGAATTTTACTTACATAGCTTAAGGAGCACAATTCCATGTGAATCCTGGGACAGACAGACAACAGGCAGATACAAAGTCTGTCGCAATTATAGCAGGAATAAAACACAGTTGGTGAAATTAGCCATCCAGCCAAGACAGCTAACCAATCCTTCTGCAAGCTTCACAGTTAAGTACCTTTGAAAAAAAAGTACCTTTTTTGTGACAACTTCCACCACATCCTTTAAAGGCCATTGATTATGTGGCATGCAGATTCAGTTAATGTTTCAGGGTCCAAAATGTTAACTCTGCTTTCTCTCAGATGCTGACAGACTTGTTGAGGTTTTCCAACAATTTCTGATTTTGTTTCTGATTGCCAGCAGCTGCAGTTCTCTCTTTTTTGCAGATTCAGTTATTCTGCATGCAGCAAGAATGTTGTGCATTGTTGTTCTACAGAAAGCATTCGGTTAATTTTACGTACCACCCAAGCAAGCAACTTGAAAGTCACCTCTTACAGATACAGTAGCATGGTCAATAATAACTTCTCATATATTTGAAAACAATGCAATCAACTTTGATCTGTCAGCAATTTACTTTAATACAGCAAATTGTTACATGACTCATTACATCTTAATACTTTAATTTTGATGCAAAGGAAGTGCATGTCTTTAAGACTGTGCACCTTGAAAATCAGGATCATTAGCAGAAGCATCAGTGAAACAAAGCAGTTAAGTTACTTGAGGCAGCTGAGCATAATCCCTAGTGAAAGTTTTTCAGTCCTATTTACAACAAATGAGCATCAAATGATGATATGTGATTGAACTGTTAGAGGTACCATTTACGAGATATCTTAATGCCGTTAATGGCCTAAGTGTGGACTTGTACTAACGGGGCAACTGAAGTATAAAAGACACGTTAATGGGCAATTGGTATAAAAGGCACGAGAATGAAGTGCATATTTCCCATTAAATTCTAAACTTGTGAATAGTAAATAGTAATATATAAAGTAGTGAATAGTAACATAGCCTTTTATACCAATTGCCCATTAACGTGTCTTTTATACTTCAGTTGCCCCCTTAATACAAGTAGATTCATATACAGATTTGTATAGATGCAGTACAGGACGGTCCAGGGACGGTGGTGATGGAGTTTGGGCCTTTGTGTGTATGGCATGATTTGTGAACATGTCTATATCAGGATGCTGTTTCACGAATCTGTGGAATAGCTGTCCCAGTACTGGTACAAATTCCCAGAGTTTGTAAGGAGAATTTTGCAGGATACTTCACATTAGCCATTGTTACTTTCAATGCCTTTGTCAATTTCAAGTTGCCTAAGTTGTTTAATTCCTTTTGTTACAGCTCACAAAGTGTCTTGCAGTCTCCAGATCTGTCCATTCCAGATCCCAGGAGGAAAAACCAGTAAAGCTTGTGAATGTGACTTGACAGATATGCCTCAAAATAGAGACCCAGTACAACCGATGTATTCATTTTGAAGTATGACTCTTTGGTTTTTAGTTTTCTTTTCTTCCTCTGGGCTGGCCATTGACAGACTACAACATGTTGTGGTTCTTAGTCATGTGTAGAACCATGCAGCTCAGAAGGGCACTGCTCCTTCCCTGAAGGCGATTAATGAACCAGGTGGATATTTTTATGATCGTTACACGCTAATAATTAGGCTCAGTTATAATTCCAGATATTTATTGAATTCACTATCTGCCATGGTTTGATATAAATGCATGTTTTCAGAGCATTAGCTTGGGGCTCTGGATAATTAGCTCCGTGGTATTATGACGGAGCCATGACTTTTCAAAAGAGCTTTAGAACCTTACTGGGGGATACAAATAATGGGCTGTCTTGTGGGATTCTTTTTGTTTATTGTTGATCACGGAATTCCTACAGTGTGGAAATCGGCCCTTCGGTCCAACAAGTCCACACTGACCCTCAGAGCATCCCACCCAGACACATGCTTCTATAACCCACCTAATCTACACATCCCTGAACACCCTGGGCAACTTAGCATGGCCAATGCACCTAGTTTGTGGGAGGAAACCTATGCAGACTAGGGGAAAATGTGCAAGCTCCGTACAGACAGTCGCCCGAGGGTGAAATCGAACCTGGGTCCCTGGCACTGTGAAGGAGCAGTGCTAACCAGTGAGCCACCTTGCCGCCCTAGAGGTAGTTTTATTTTCCAAGATTTTAAACTTCTATAAAACCGTCAGGTGTTGTTCGAAATATTGCCTTTATATTCTTCCTAACTGCCTAAATAATGTCTCAAACTATTAGATGCTGACGGATGGAGATGATCAGAGACAAATGAATATGGGAGGGGAGTAGGAACATGTGCTCAACCTCTTATTTGTTTATGTAACCTACAGGATCAAACCGTAGACAAAGGACCCGGCAGAACCACAGAGGTGCTGTACTTCTGCCACAGTTCTTTCATATACTATATTAACTGGTTGGATGTCCATCTAATGCCTGTAAACATAATGCAATTTCAACATTTCCAACTCCATGTTTATTAGTTAACAAATGAACAATCTAACAAAAACAGAGATAGAAAAGACAAACAAAAACAAATACAAAGAAAGACAAAAGAAGGAGAGATAACAAGGTGTCGAGCTGGATGAACCCAGCAGGCCAAGCAGCGTCAGAGGAGCAGGAAGGCTGGCATTTCGGGCCTAGACCCTTCTTCTGCTTCAGAAGAAGACCCTTCTCTTTCTGAAGAAGAGTCTAAGTCCGAAACACCAGTCTTCCTGCTCCTCTGATGCTGCTTGGCCTGCTGGGTTCATCCAGCTCGACACCTTGTTATCTCAGATTCTCCAGCATCTGTAGTTCCTACTATCTCTGAAACCAAAGAATGAGCATAGGTTTTCTGAGATAAAATTATAATTCAGTGTTTTAATGGTTTTTGCATAGATGATAGCATCCAAGAATGAAGTTCTTTTGATTTCACATAGTTTTGTTAAGTATAATATTTCTCTTTATTCTAATATTTGTAGGTAGCTGTTTAAACATTCAAAATGGTAGTTGAAGGGTTAAATTAAGGCAGTGAGGTACAGTGTCCATTGACCTTGTCATAGTTTGCCTCTTATCACACAAATACATGCTCTGTCTTGTACTTTACCTGTATTTTTATGTTGCGGATATTTTTGAATAAGCAGTTAAATTGATGCACAATAGGATGACAGACAACAAAAATGGAAAAAAAAGTTCAATCAATAAAAATGAAGCCTAGAGAGACAGATGGCAACGTCACTTGTGAAATGGTAATTACAGAAAAAAATATTGGAACCATCAAACTGATAAGAATAACAAAGATCCTTATCATATAAAAGTCATGAGAAACCAGGGATAAGACAACATTCATGAAGACAAAGGATTGGAATATGTTTACCAATAAGCCTTTAACAAAGGATTATTTTAAGATTTTAAGACTGAGGGAGAGATGGTCGGGATATCCAGACATGAAAATGAAACATGTTTGCTCATAAACCTTTAAAACAGGATTTCTTTCAGACTGAAAAATCAGGGAGAAATGAAGGAAGTATAAAATATCACAAATAAATTAAATGGATAAAAACGTTCAACTTCATAAAATGATCTTCACTAAATAATTAAAAAACAATGTAAATGGTACAGCATCACATGAAAGTGACATGAATCTAGACAGAGAATCACCATCCACATTTGCAACACAGTTAGGACCAAAATTATAATAAAATAAGTCTCTTTCATTTAAATTTCAGAAGCATTAGAAAAATTCAAATAACTTTTTTCAAAATGTATTTTCTTCAACCCAGCGAAGACATCTTAGATGTCTGTGATGAAAACTTAGCTTTAAATGCTGATGAATATTCTATTCCGAGACATTGTTAGAAGTTATATTCTGAGCTATTTACAGATATTCTTGATTTTTAAAAAAGTTATAAATAATATTAAACTGAATTCTATGAATAATAGTCACAATATAATGTTGATAGAGGCCTTTCGGCCTACCATGTTTGTGCTGACAAACAAATACCAAAGAGCACTAATCCCATTTACCTGCACTTGGTCCACAACCTGACATTTTAATTCCTCATCCACATGCTTCTCCAATGTTGCACGAGCACCTGCCAACCTCTCAGAGGCATGGTTCATACCTATATCAACGCAATGTGAAGAAAAACACTTTCTCAGATCTCCTCCAAACCACCTGCTCCTCAGCTTAAATTTATGTCCTCTTGTTTTAGACACATTTGCCACAGAAAGAGATTCTCACAAAATACCCTGTATAGGTGTCTCATAATTTTGGATTTGATTTGATTTGATTTATTTATTGTCACTTGTACCTAACTACAGTGAAAAGTTTTGTTTGCCAGCAGTACAGGCAGATCTTAGTAAGCAAGGACAGAAAGATCATCAGGTGAAAAAAAGACTTGGATGGTGTAAGGTGTACAGGTTAAACTGTGCAAGACTTGTCTGGCAAGATCAACATTAACAAGATCGACATTATTTGAAGATAATAAAATGTGAGGCTGGATGAACACAGCAGGCCAAGCAGCATCTCAGGAGCACAAAAGCTGACGTTTCGGGCCCAGACCCTTCATCAGAGAGGGGGATGGGGTAAGGGTTCTGGAATAAATAGGGAGAGAGGGGGAGGCGGACCGAAGATGGAGAGAAAAGAAGATAGGTGGAGAGAGTATAGGTGGGAAGGTAGGGAGGGGATAGGTCAGTCCAGGGAAGACGGACAGGTCAAGGAGGTGGGATGAGGTTAGTAGGTAGATGGGGGTGCAGCTTGGGGTGGGAGGAAGGGATGGGTGAGAGGAAGAACAGGTTAGGGAGGCAGAGACAGGTTGGACTGGTTTTGGGATGCAGTGGGTGGAGGGGAAGAGCTGGGCTGGTTGTGTGGTGCAGTGGGGGGAGGGGACGAACTGGGCTGGTTTAGGGATGCGGTGGGGGAAGGGGAGATTTTGAAACTGGTGAAGACCACATTGATACCATTAGGCTGCAGGGTTCCCAGGCGGAATATGAGTTGCTGTTCCTGCAACCTTCGGGTGGCGTCATTGTGGCACTGCAGGAGGCCCATGATGGACATGTCATCTAAAGAATGGGAGGGGGAGTGGAAATGGTTTGCGACTGGGAGGTGCAGTTGTTTGTTGCGAACTGAGCGGAGGTGTTCTGCAAAGCGGTCCCCAAGCCTCCGCTTGGTTTCCCCAATGTAGAGGAAGCCACATCGGGTACAGTGGATGCAGTATACCACATTGGCAGATGTGCAGGTGAACCTCTGCTTAATGTGGAGTGTCATCTTGGGGCCTGGGATAGGGGTGAGGGAGGAGGTGTGGGGGCAAGTGTAGCATTTCCTGTGGTTGCAGGGGACGGTGCCGGGTGTGGTGGGGTTGGAGGGCAGTGTGGAGCGAACAAGGGAGTC
The DNA here is from genome assembly GCF_030684315.1 of Stegostoma tigrinum. Classification (NCBI taxonomy): domain Eukaryota; kingdom Metazoa; phylum Chordata; class Chondrichthyes; order Orectolobiformes; family Stegostomatidae; genus Stegostoma; species Stegostoma tigrinum. Next base: position 104,841,395 of record NC_081358.1, on the reverse strand, counting down.
ACGGAGAGAGTGGTCTCTCCGGAAAGCAGACGGGGTGGGGATGGAAAAATGTCATGGGTGGTGGGGTAGCATTGTAGATCGCGGAAGTGTCGGAGGATGATGCGTTGTATCCGGAGGTTGGTGGGGTGGTGTGTGAGAACGAGGGGGATCCTCTTTTGGCGGTTGTGGCGGGGGCGGGGTGTGAGGGATGTGTTGCGGGAAATACGGGAGACGCGGTCAAGGGTGTTCTCGATCACTGTGGGGGGAAAGTTGCGGTCCTTGAAGAACTTGGACATCTGGGATGTGCAGGAGTGGAATGTCTTATCGTGGGAGCAGATGCGGCGGAGGCGGAGGAATTGGGAATAGGGGATGGAATTTTTGCAGGAGGGTGGGTGGGAGGAGGTGTATTCTAGGTAGCTTTGGGAGTCGGTGGGCTTGAAATGGACATCAGTTACAAGCTGGTTGCCTGAGATGGAGACTGAGAGATCCAGGAAGGTGAGGGATGTGCTGGAGATGACCCAGGTGACCTGAAGGTTGGGGTGGAAGGTGTTGGTGAAGTGGATGAACTGTTCGAGCTCCTCTGGGGAGCAAGAGGCGGCGCCGATACAGTCATCAATGTACCGGAGGAAGAGGTGGGGTTTGAGGCCTGTGTAGGTGCGGAAGAGGGACTGTTCCACGTAATCTACAAAGAGGCAGGCATAGCTGGGGCCTATGCGGGTGCCCATGGCCACCCCCTTCATCTGTAGGAAGTGGGAGAAGTCAAAAGAGAAGTTGTTGAGGGTGAGGACGAGTTTGGCTAGGCGGATGAGGGTGTCTGTGGAGGGGGACTGGTTGGGCCTGCGGGACAGGAAGAAGCGGAGGGCCTTGAGGCCATCTGCATGCGGAATGCAGGTGTATAGGGACTGGACGTCCATGGTGAAGCTGAGGTGTTGGGGGCCAGGGAATTGGATGTCCTGGAGGAGGTGGAGGGCATGGGTGGTGTCACGGACGTAGGTAGGGAGTTCCTGGACCAAAGGGGAGAAAATGGGGTCCAGATAGGTGGAGATGAGTTCGGTGGGGCAGGAACAGGCTGAGACGATGGTTCGACCAGGGCAGGCAGGTTTGTGGATTTTGGGAAGGAGATAGAAATGGGGCGTGCGGGGTTGGGGAGCAATGTGGTTGGAGGCTGTGGGTGGGAGGTCCCCTGAGGTGATGAGGTCATGAATGGTGTTGGAGATGATGGTTTGGTGCTCGGGGGTGGGGTCATGATCGAGGGGGCGGTAGGAGGTGGTGTCGGAGAGTTGGCGTCTGGCCTCGGCGATGTAGAGGTCAGTGCGCCATATTACCACTGCGCCACCCTTGTCTGCGGGTTTGATGGTGAGGTTGGGGTTGGAGCAGAGGAAACGGAGGGCTGCCCGTTCTGCGGGGGAGAGGTTGGAGTGGGTGAGAGGGGTGGAGAGGTTGAGGTGGTTAATGTCTTGACGGCAGTTGGAGATGAAGAGTTCGAGGGAGGGTAGGAGGCCTGGGGGTGGTGTCCAGGAGGAGGACTTGTGTTGGAAGCGGGTGAAGGGGTCAGTGGAGGGAGCGTTAGGCTCCCGGTTGAAGAAGTAGGCATGGAGGCGAAGACGGCGGAAAAACTGCTCTATGTCCAATCGTGACTGGTATTCGTTGATGTGTGGTTGTAGGGATACAAAGGTGAGCCAATTACTGAGGACTGACCGTTCGTCCTCAGTTAGGGGGAGGTCTGGGGGGATGGTGAAGATGCGGCAGGATTCAGTGTGGCTGTCTCCTCTGGGGTTGCTGGCTGTGGAGGTTGTGGACGGAGCGTTGAGGTCGTCGGCCGTGGGCGGGGTTCCGTCGGCGTCGGATCTCCCCTTCCCCCACCGCATCCCTAAACCAGCCCAGTTTGTCCTCTCCCCCCACTGCACCACACAACCAGCCCAGCTCTTCCCCTCCACCCACTGCATCCCAAAACCAGTCCAACCTGTCTCTGCCTCCCTAACCTGTTCCTCCTCTTACCCATCCCTTCCTCCCACCCCAAGCTGCACCCCCATCTACCTACTAACCTCATCCCACCTCCTTGACCTGTCCGTCTTCCCTGGACTGACCTATCCCCTCCCTACCTTCCCACCTATAGTCTCTCCACCTATCTTCTTTTCTCTCCATCTTCGGTCCGCCTCCCCCTCTCTCCCTATTTATTCCAGAACCCTTACCCCATCCCCCTCTCTGATGAAGGGTCTAGGCCCGAAACGTCAGCTTTTGTGCTCCTGAGATGCTGCTTGGCCTGCTGTGTTCATCCAGCCTCACATTTTATTATCTTGGATTCTCCAGCATCTGCAGTTCCCATTATCTCCGACATTATTTGAAGTTAGATAGTCTATTCATCAGTCTAACAATGACAAGGACGAAGCTGTTCTTGAACCCGCTGGTCCATGTGTTCAAGCCTTTATATCTTCTGTTTGATGGTAGAAGTTTTGGGAGACCATTACCCGGAAGAGATGAGTTTTTGATAATGTTGGCAGCCTTTTTGCAGCAGTGATTCATGTATATGGGGTCCATGAGTGGGAGGATAGATTTCTTACCGGTCTGGGCTGTGCACATAACCTTCTGTCATTTCTTATGGTCCTGGGCAGAGCGACACCGGGCCATTATGCATCCAGACAGAATGCTTTCAATGGTGCATCTACAGGAGCTGAAGAGGATCCTTATGGACGTGCCAAATTTCCTGAGCCACCTGAGGAAGAAGAGGCATTGTTGTGCCCACTTGACATCAAATTTACTTGCAAAGTCCAGTGCAGGTTGTGAGTTATTGCCACTCCTTGGAACTTGATGCTGTCAACCTCTCAACATCCACTCCACCAATATAGGCAGGGGTATGTTCTCCACCTTTCTTGCTGAAGTTGATGACCAGTCCTTTAGTTTCTCGGACACTGAGGGAGAGGTTGTTGTCATTGAGCCATGTCACCAAGCCCTCTCTCTCCTTTCTGTATTCTGACTCATTGTTGTTTGATATCTGTCCTACCACTGTGGTGTCATCAGCAAAATTGTAGATGGTATTCATTTGAAATTTGACTACGCAGTCAAGGGTGTACAGGATGTATAGTAGGGGGCTGAGAACACAAGCTTTGGGGGCTCCAGTGTTGAGTGTTATCATGAAGGAGGTGCAGTTATCTATCTTCAGTGATTGTGGTCTATGTGTCAGAAAGCTGAGGATCCATTTGCAGACGGTGGAGCCAACACCTAGGTCTTAGATAATAAAATGTAGGCTGGATGAACACAGCAGGCCCAGCAGCATCTCAGGAGCACAAAAGCTGATGTTTCGGGCCTCGACCCTTCTTAGAGAGGGGGATGGGGCGAGGTTTCTGGAATAAATAGGGAGAGAGGGGGAGGCAGACTGAAGATGGAGAGAAAAGAAGATAGGTGGAGAGAGTATAGGTGGAGAAGTAGGGAGGGGATAGGTCAGTCCAGGGAAGATGGGCAGGTCAAGGAGGTGGGATGAGGTTAGTAGGTAGGCGATGGAGGGGCGGCTTGGGGTGGGAGGAAGGGATGGGTGAGAGGAAGAACAGGTTAGGGAGGCAGAGACAGGTTGGACTGGTTTTGGGATGCAGTGGGTGGAGGGGAAGAGCTGGGCTGGTTGTGTGGTGCAGTGGGGGGAGGGGACGAACTGGGCTGGTTTAGGGATGCGGTGGGGGAAGGGGAGATTTTGAAGCTGGTGAAGTCCACATTGAGAAAATGGAGTCCAGATAGGTGGAGATGAGTTCAGTGGGGCAGGAGCAGGCTGAGACGATGGGTCGACCAGGTCAGGCAGGTTTGTGGATTTTGGGAAGGAGATAGAAATGGGCCGTGCGGGGTTGGGGAACAATGAGGTTGGAGGCTGTGGGTGGGAGGTCTCCTGAGGTGATGAGGTCATGAATGGTGTTGGAGATGATGGTTTGGTGCTCGGGTGTGGGGTCATGATCGAGGGGGCGGTAGGAGGTGGTGTCGGAGAGTTGGCGTCTGGCTATCTGGACTCCATTTTCTCCCCTTTGGTCCAGGTACTCCCTACCTACATCTGTGACACCACCCACGCCCTCCACCTCCTCCAGGACTTCCAATTCCCTGGCCCCCAACACCTCATATTCACCATGGACATCCAGTCCCTATACACCTGCATTCCGCATGCAGATGGCCTCAAGGCCCTCCGCTTCTTCCTGTCCCGCAGGCTCGACCAGTCCACCTCCACCGACACACTCATCCGCCTAGCCAAACTCGTCCTCACCCTCAAAAACTTCTCTTTCGACTCCTCCCACTTCCTACAGACTAAGGGGGTGGCCATGGGCACCCGCATGGGCCCCAGCTATGCCTGCCTCTTTGTAGGTTAGGTGGAACAGTCCCTCTTCCGCACCTACACAGGCCCCAAACCCCACCTCTTCCTCCATTACATTGATGACTGTATCAGCGCCGCCTCTTGCTCCCCACAGGAGCTCGAACAGTTCATCCACTTCACCAACACCTTCCACCCCAACCTTCAGTTCACCTGGGCCATCTCCAGCACATCCCTCACCTTCCTGGACCTCTCAGTCTCCATCTCAGGCAACCAGCTTGTAACTGATGTCCATTTCAAGCCCACCGATCCCACAGCTACCTAGAATACACCTCCTCCCACCCACCCTCCTGCAAAAATTCCATCCCCTGTTCCCAATTCCTCCGCCTCCGCCGCATCTGCTCCCACGATAAGAAATTCCACTCTCGCACATCCCAGATGTCCAAGTTCTTCAAGGACCGCAACTTTCCCCCCCCAGTGATCGAGAACGCCCTTGACCGCGTCTCCCGCATTTCCCGCAACACATCCCTCACACCCTGCCCCCGCCACAACCGCCAAAAGAGGATCCCCCTTGTTCTCACACACCACCCTACCAACCTCCGGATACAACGCATCATCCTCCAACGCTTCCGCCATCTACAGTCCGACCCCACCACCCAAGACATTTTTCCATCCCAACCGCTGTCTGCTTTCCGGAGAGACCACTCTCTCCGTGACTCCCCTGTTCGCTCCACACTGCCCTCCAACCCCACCACACCCGGCACCTTCCCCTGCAACCGCAGGAAATGCTACACTTGCCCCCACACCTCCTCCCTCACCCCTATCCCAGGCCCCAAGATGACACTCCACATTAAGCAGAGGTTCACCTGCACATCTGCCAATGTGGTATATACTGCATTCACTGTACCCGGTGTGGCCTCCTCTACATTGGGGAAACCAAGCGGAGGCTTGGAGACCGCTTTGCAGAACACCTCCGCTCGGTTCGCAACAAACAACTGCACCTCCCAGTCGCAAACCATTTCCACTCCCCCTCCCATTCTCTAGATGACATGTCCATCATGGGCCTCCTGCACTGCCACAATGATGCCACCCGAAGGTTGCAGGAACAGCAACTCATATTCCGCTTGGGATCCCTGCAGCCCAATGGTATCAATGTGGACTTCACCAGCTTCAAAATCTCCCCTTTCCCCACTGCATCCCTAAACCAGCCCAGTTCGTCCCCTCCCCCCACTGCACCACACAACCAGCCCAGCTCTTCCCCTCTACCCACTGCATCCCAAAACCAGTCCAACCTGTCTCTGCCTCCCTAACCTGTTCTTCCTCTCACCCATCCCTTCCTACCACCCCAAGCCGCACCTCCATCTCCTACCTACTAACCTCATCCCACCTCCTTGACCTGTCCATCTTCCCTGGACTGACCTATCCCCTCCCTACCTCCCCACCTATAATCTCCTCTCCACCTATCTTCTTTTCTCTCCATCTTCGGTCCGCCTCCCCCTCTCTCCCTATTTATTCCAGAACCCTCACCCCATCCCCCTCTCTGATGAAGGGTCTAGGCCCAAAATGTCAGCTTTTGTGCTCCTGAGATGCTGCTTGGCCTGCTGTGTTCATCCAGCCTCACATTTTATTATCTTGGATTGTCCAGCATCTGCAGTTCCCATTATCACCTAGGTCTTAGAGTTTTGAGATCAGTCTGGAGGGCATAATGGTGTCAAAGGTGGAGCTGTAGTTGATGAGGAGGAGTCTAATGTAGGTGTTCTTGTTGCCCAGATGTTCCACGGATGAGTGCAGGGCTAGGGAAATGGTGCCTGCTGTTATTTCTTGTTATGTCAATAGGAAAATTTCACGGTATCGAGGCAGACTGGAAGATTAAATTTAATGTGGGCTATGACCAGCATCTCAAAGCACTTCATGAAACAGGAGTTCAGAACCACTGGATAGTAGTCATTCATAAAAGTTGTGTGTGTTTTTTTTAGGTACTGCTTAGGTAGTACTTCAATCAGGTGCCCCCTCAGGCTCCTCCGCTCCAATTAAAACAAACCCACCCTATCCAGTCTGTCTTCTAACTGAAACTTTTCATCCCAGGCAACATCCCACTGAATCTCCGCAGCACGATCTCCAATGCAGTCATGTCCTTCTGATAATGTGGCTACCAGAACTGTACACAGTGTTCCATCTATGGCTTAATCACTGTTTTCTAAATTTGTAACAAAGCTTCCTAACTCCAAAATTCTACACTCGACTAACAATGGCAAACATCCCATATGCTTTCTTGTACCTGTGTACCTGTGCGGACACCTTCAGAGATCTATGGACTCATACCCCAAGATCCCTCTGTTCCTCAGTACCCCTTAGGGACCTAACCCAACGTGTATATCCTTTCCTTATTGGAGTCCAAAATGCATCGTCTTAAACTTATCAGGATTTAATTCCACTTACCATTGCTTTGCCCAGTTTACTAACTGATTATTATCAGACCGCAGCCTGAGACCATCTTCCTCACTGTCACCAACGCCACCAGTTTTTATCCATTTGAGTGCCTGTTAAAAAGTCTTATCTCCCCTGATCAATTTTAGCATGGTCTGGAACCTCACCATCCCTGTTTCCAATGTCTTACTCCTCCATGAATACAGATAATAAGTAGTCATTTAGGAACTCACCCACATCCACTGGTTCCATATATTAAATCTTTTGATAGTTTTCAGCATAGTCATCTGCTTGTCAATTCAAAATGTGTCACTTGTTAATTTCTGTTAATGAAATTGTATAATTAATAAATCATATTATCTAATCATATCATATCTGATCATGGACTGAAAATTGGTTAATAAGCAGGAAACAGAAAGTGGGGTAAGTTTTCTTCAACAAGTTGACGACTTGTAACTAGTGGGCTTCCACAGGGATCACTGCTGACAACACAAATGTTTCCTTAGATACATATGAATGACTTGGAGAAAGGAAGTAAACGTACATTCGCAAAATTTGCAGATGTCACCAAAGTATTAGAAAGGCACGTTGTGAGATGATTACAAAGAGTTTACAGAGAGGTATTGATAGATTAAGTAAGTTGACAAAAGGTTGGCAAATGGAGTGTGATGTTGGAAAATGTGAAGTTGTACATTCTGGAAGGTAGGCCTGAATAAGTGTATTATTTAAAATGGAAAAACAAAAACTGCAGAAAGCTGCACAACAAAGGAACTTGGAAGTATTTGTGCATGAAACACTAGTTGCAGCAGATAATCAGGAAGGCTATTGGAAGGCTAATCCTTATTTCAAGGGGTCGGAGTATAAAAGTAAGGAAATCTCATTGCAACTGTACAAGGTACTGATGAGACCACATCTGGAATACTCTGAGCAGTTTTAGTCCTCTTATTTAAGAAAGGATATTACTTCATTGGAGACAATTCAGGGAAGGGTTCACTAGAATGACCACTGGCATGGAGGGGTTATTTTACGAGCAAAGGCTAAATAGGTCAGGACTGTACTCATTGAAATTAGGAAGAATGAAAGATGATCTCATTGAAATATATAAGATTCTTCAGGAACTTGACAGGGTAAATATTGAGAGAATGTTTCCCTTCGTGGGAGATTTTAGGACCAGAGGTCATAGTCTCAGAATAACGGGGTACCAATTTAAGACAGACTGGAGAAATTTCTTTTTTCAGATGGTTATGGGTCTTTTGGAACTCCTCGCTACACACAGGTATGGGAGGAGAGTCTTTGCATGTACGTAAGGCTGAGATAGATAAAATGTTAATTAGTCAGGGAATCAGGAGCTATAGGGGACAAGCAGGAAAGTGGATGTGAGCAATGTTGGATCAGAGATGATCCTATTGAAAATTTGAGCAAACTCAAAGGTCTGAACAGCTTACATCTGTTCCTATTTCTGATGGTCTTAATTTTTTCTGCTAAGACTAACATGCAGCTTAATATCTTATGCATTTCCTTAAGTTGGGAAATATATTTGCTGAAGCGAGGCGTCCTGGATTCTTCAAATATCTGTAATATTTATCGCATAGCAAAAACTTTTCAAATTTAAGTTGGCTACTTGGAAGATGGGGGCGGGGTGGTTGTCTAAATCTTACAAACCCAAAACTAAGCATGGGTGAAATTAATTAACTTGAATATAGCCAACAGAAGTTATCAGGAAAATACCTCTTGATCTAAGTTTGCTCGAAATAAAAGCTAAACCTATAAGTCACTTCGGCAAATAAAAATGGCATAATGCAAATGACCCCATTAACTTCATACACGGTAACAGTTTGGGACAGGTTAATGATGGCGTTTGCTTTTAGCAGTGCGCATGCTTTTCATGTCATATTGAGTTAGGTGGAGAAAAGGCAAAAACCTTTGGCTGTTGTAGAATGTAGATTTATATCCTTGATATCTTTGTAGTCTTAGTAACATTATTTACATTATTGCTGTAACTTGTGGCTGGTTGCTATCATGCACCAAACTACATCTGTTTAAGACAAGAGTTTTTTCTAGTTAACTCTGACAAAGGGTTTTCGTCTACCCTTGCAAACCAAGTCGACCTCAGATACAGTCAAAGAGGTATTTGGCGGCAGCTGTGTCAGCAACATTCAAGTTTTAGAACAGTTATCTACTCTTGCTAAATGGCTTATGGTGGCAGTGTGGGTAGGTGTGACTTAGGATAAAATGAGAATTAGATATGATCGTTTTGTCTTTAAAATATCTCATAATGTTTTCCATCCATTTATGTGATGGAGTACCATTTTCTTCTGGTAGTCTTTCAAAGTGAGAAGGTTGGCTTCCAAAGAATAGCTTCTGGCAAGAATACTGACATGGAGAATTTTTAAAATGGGTGATTATTGTGCTGAAGGTTGTTTGTATCCCTGGGATCATGCCATTGTATTATTCATCACTAGGAAGTAAGGAAAGATAGAAAAGACAGGGATAAAACATACCTTGACCTATAATACTGTGAAGGTTAATGTCTGTACCAATTACTGTGCTAAATGGTAGACCATTAACTGTGGGAGCAGTAGGTTTCATATGAAATATTAATCAGTCAATCTTAGGAAGGAGAAGCTAATCAGTTCGGTATAAAAAGATGATTGGAAAATGGCAAGAGAACAGATTTACTTAGAATCACTCTAATTTTGCAAGGCCATGGATGGAAGGTAGAGCCTTGTTGCTTAAATCACATTTGTGGCAACAGCATTGGCCAGAATTCAGCAGAAAAAAACAATAACAAGAGTTGGTTCGAGACCAGAGTTCATAGTTTTCTCAATCCAGATCTGACATATAAAAATTGGTACGCATAATACACTGCTTTTGTCTACTGGAATACGCTGTTTTAGACTGACTGTACGCCGCATTGTTAGCTGCTAGAAACGCATCATATTTTCTCAATTTTCACAACAACTTAGAAACTCTTCTTAATTTTAGAAATGGAGCACATCCCAATGTTTAGAAATTTATCTCAAACATAATTGCAATCTTTTTCACAGGGCCTGGGGAGGATGAGTGCAAGTTACATTTTACATTGATGATCCAAATAAAAAAAAACAGCTGCCTCCAATCATATCTGACTTTTGTATGGTCACAGTGTGTGGAGATTAGAATTGTTAGGAGCAGTCCCAAAAATTTTGGAGTCCTTTGTGGAGCTCAGGTACTCTATGAGAGAAGTAAAGTACTCTTTTAGAGACAGTTCTGCCTTATGTTAGCTTGGCTGTCTCTTTGGGAGAGGTAAGTTGTCCTTTGGGATTTATAAAGTAAATATGGATGTCTATAGAGACTGCATAAACTCATCAGAATTGTCAAGCCGTTGAAAGTAACTGTCTAAAAGAACAGCAGAAAGGGTCAGTTAGCTCAGCTGTCTAGGGAGCTGCTGTGTGTCAAACATAGAAATACAGAAAATAGGAGCCCATCAAGCTCGTTCCGCAATTCAAAATTGATTGGAGCCGATCCTCTATCTCAAAGCTATACCTCACTTCTCTCACTATACTCCTTGACAATATTAACCCTTAGAAATCTATCTATTTCTTTTTTGAGCATTTTCAATGTCCTTCATATCCTTCTGCAGTCAAGAATTGCACAGGTTCAATTTTCTCTGAGTGAATAAATTTCTCTCCATCACAGTCCAAAATGGTCTCGAACATATCCTGAGACCCTTTGTTCTGTACTATGCCATCAGAAGCAACTTCATCTTACATCCTGTCAGAAGTTTATATGTTTCAAAGTAATCTCCTCTCATTCTACTGAACTCTAGTGAATTCAAGCCCAGTCAAGCTAATTTCTCCTCATTTAACAAATCTACAAACTTAGGAATCAGTATAGTGAACTTTCTCTTTGGTAAGTATATCAGTTCTTCACTCAAATCAAAACTGCACACAATATTCCAGGTGTGGTGTCACCAGGATCCTGTTGAACATCAATAAGATATCTTTGCTTCTATATTTAACCCCTCTTACAATGAAAGGATATCCTTTGCCTTCCTAAAAACTTGCCTCTGTGACGATGAGCCAAAATGGGGTTTATGTACTTAAATCTTTGTTGACAAATGTAGATATGTTGGGTCAAATGACTTCCCTATGTATTATAATATTTAGAAGTCTGTTATGTCAACGTAACCCATCTGTAATTGCAGTCTTCTCCCTCCATTTTTTTTTAAAGAGTGGGATTACATTTTCCACATTCCAATATACTGGGATTTTCCAAGAATTTCCATAGAATATTAAAAGATGACATCCATTATTTTCATGATTACCTCCTTTATTACTTTGACTAGATGATCAAGCCTTGGGGATTTAATCACAATCAACCCCTTTAATTTTCCAGCACTTCTTTCCACCTTTACATTTATCTTCACTAACTCATTTCCTTTTGCATAATTATAGAAGCAGCCTGCTTGTAAGATTACTCCCACACTCTATTGTTATCCTCTTAATGATATTACATTTTGGTCTTCCTTTGCCAAATTTAGGTCTCAAGTCTAAGATGGTTGGACAAGTTTTCCTGTTCGGTTGTTTTACCCAAAAGGAATGTTAAACTGTTTTGATTCATGCATTCAGTCTTTAAATAGAAACTACTGTATATCCATGGTCTTTTTTTTAAGAAATGAAGATACCCAGTCTATCGAGCTAACTGTATCAGTGATAATGGGAACTGCAGATGCTGGAGAATCCAAGATAACAAAATGTGAAGCTGGATGTACACAGCAGGCCCAGCAGCATCTCAGGAGCACAAGATGCTGCTGGGCCTGCTGTGTTCATCCAGCCTCACATTTTACTATCAGAGCTAACTCTTGCTTTATGCCTTTGTAGTTTCTTATGAGGTCTTACGAGGAAAGATTGAGGGAGCTAGGGTTTTTCTCATTGGAGTGAAGAAGGATGAGAGGTGACCTGATAGAGGTGTACAAGGTGATGAGAGGCACAGATAGAGTGGATATTCAGAGACTTTTTCCCAGGGTGCAAATGACTATTATGAGGGGGCATAACTTTAAGGTGATTGGATGAAGGTATGGGAGAGATGACAGAGGTAGGTTCTTTACAGAGAGTGGTGGGTGTGTGGAATGCGCTGCCGACAGTGATAGTGGAATCAGATACTTTGGAGACCAGGAAAAGTATGTGGAGGATAGTAAAATGTGGGCTACGCAGGATAGTTTGATCTAAGTAGGATAATATGTCGGCACAACATGTTGGGCCGAAGGGCCTGTACTGCGCTGTACTGTTCTATGATCTATGTTCTATCTTAGGCCCTAAGTTTGGTGTAATGGCTCAGTAATTAGCACAGCTGCCTCACAGTGCCAGGGACCTACGTTTGACTCCAGTCTCGGGTAACTATCTGCGTTGAGTTTGCACGATCTCCCTGTATCTGTGTGTATTTACCCTGGGGGCTCAAGCTTCCTCCCATAGTCCAAAGATGTGCAGGTTAGGTGGATTGGCCATGCTCCATGCTTGCTTGGCTAATTCCATTATTAGTGATATGAGACCCTTAAGTGGACAATTAATTAATGTCTCACTCTTTTTGTTACGCAACATCCTGTTAACATCCCAGTTTATCCTGGGAGGTGAAAATGTCTCATGCTCAGGAAGGAGACAAGTTCATTACACATTCTATTTCAATTTGACAATAACATGGAACAAGTCTTTTTAATTACTTCTAAAGCACAGTCAACTACTAGAGTGTAAATTCAGTACCCGAATGCAGGGTTCCTGTGATCTGTTGGTAAATAATTCAATTACCCATCATGCCTATTTCTGCTGTGAAGTTAACTGATAAAGATTCTTGATGACACAGTCATTGGCAAGACAGGAAACCCATTCATGGATTATCACACTGCAGGTTTTACTAGGATGGCAGCATGCAGATAGCAGAAAACCAACCACCATCCTTCTGTCTGATCAAATGTCCCATCACCACCAAACCTATCATGGGTAACACATTAAATTCTATCTTGTTAATCTGAACTGCAATTTTCTTCAATTCTCGACAAGGTACAACCCCCTTTGCACACAGCAACTAAGTGTGCGAACATTTAGAGCAGTCAAATAGACGCAGAGACAGTTTGAATGCCAAAAAGCCTCATCTTGTGAGGATCTCAAGAGCAGAAAAAGGAAATGTTCCAATGTTTTTTGGCATGGGAAGCTCTGTAACAGAAGTAAAATATCAAATACTTTTAGGAAATGTGTATCTCGATGATAGTGAGTGAAAAAGTCACAAAAGAGGACATTATTCGTAAGGTATATATAGTAATATTACATCTTCACCTGCATTGCAATGTATGTAGGCCACATGCCATTGCTGAGGGCTTTTCTAAGGTCGCCAACTGAAGATGAAGTATTACTCAGCACAAAGCAGTTTCAATTCATTTTTAAGAAGAGAAATTTCAATCATAAATATTTCACAAAATTGATTATTTGATCATTTATGCAGATAAGTAGAAACCGCCCATTACAATGTCAGCAAGAGACTTCATAGCTTCATTTAACTTCACAGCAAGAAACACTGCAGTGATAGTCATGGTGATGTGACATGTAATTGAGTTATTTACCAACAGATCACAAGGAGAGCCCTTCATTCAGACACAGATTTTATACTTCAGTAGTTTGCTGTGCTTAAACAGTAATTAAGAACATTTTGTTGGAAAATGGCAGTATGAAAAAGCAGAAGATATAATGAGCTTGTTTCCTTACAGGAGCAGTGACCTATAGTCAATGTATATGGAAGGTGACATTGCCAGATCCTTGGTTAAGCTAACTTTTCTTATTAACAGCGTGGCAGAAGGATTTAGACACTAATCTTTCAATGCAGTTCTGGTCACTCTCACAAGGATCGCAGGGTGGCTAATATCAGAAATGGAACGCTGTCAATCTGAATATTTCCTGAGTCTGTGGCAGTAGTATATTCATAAATCAGGATTCCATGAATGTTTGTGGAATGTTTGTAACTTTGTTCATTTCATTGAAGCAAACAAAGTGAAAGGTCCAAATGTGACAGATCAAGACACTATGATTGTGGAAAGTATCAATGACAAATTAAAACAGGAATTAATAGATGAAACATTGAGCAGATCTTGTCTCAGTCTTTTGAATTGAATCATGTTCTGTGACAATATAGCTTCAGTCATAGATTTAAAAGTCTTCTGTGCGTTAAAACTAGGATATTGGCTTTTTTTTTAAATTGTGGAATTACCTCGTTCATCCTTCTTCTTGTCCATGTAGGAACAGAAGTAAGACATTCAATCTATGAAGCTGACCACAATATTTAGACCATGTCTAAATTATCTTTGCACTATTTTTCCACTTCTTGTCACATTTCTTAACATTAGTCTCTGGAAATCTGTTAACTTCTGCCTTGCAGGTCAAGAGCAGCACTAGGCATTCTTAAAACTTGATGTGCAAGCCTGGTGAAGTTACCAAACAGAACAGCTGGCATTCCAAACTGCAGATGCAGCAGGTTAGAAACAGGAGTCAACATTTCCACCAGCAATGATCAAATATAACCTGTACAACACTGTAACAAACCACAAACAGGAGGTGGAGATGAAGGGTTCCCAAATATCTCCATCCTCAATGATGGCAGAGTCAGTATTTCAGTACAAAAGACAAGGCCGAAACAATTGCAGCTGTCGTCAGGCATAAGTGTCAAGTGAACGATCCGCCTCAGCCGCCTCCAGCATAATAGCAAACAGACTCATCACTCATTTACATTCTGGGAGTGGACTTTGCAGTCTGCCTGGGCGTGAAGATTATCATGGAGGGACCCATTAAGGAATGGTTAGCCCCAAACACTACATTAATGTCACGTTTCCAGCTCTCCTTCCTCCTCTAACCAAAACAAAAGGGAGAGGCAAGGTTCAGAGGAGACAGAGCATCATGTGAGGAAGGGCAGCAGATAAAGGAGTGCAAGCCTAAACTGGTTCTGGGGACTGTTGTTGGTGAGTAACAGGAAAGTTTTGCAATCGGAGAAGACAGCATCAGAAGCTTCAACTTAGTATTAGCAGTATTTGACATTGTAAGAAATAATTAATTTAAAGGGTTACGGCATGGCAGGAGAGCTCGAAATTGTATTCTGTTCCTTTTGCTTGCTGTGGGATGCCGGGCACATTTCCAGCTCTCGGGACCTGCATGTGTGCAAGAAGTGTCTCCAGCTGCAGCTCCTGGAAGCCCAAGTTTTGGAGTTGGACCTGCATCTGGGGACACTCTGAAGCATTCACAAAGTGGAGAGTGTCATGGAAAGCGGGTATAGAGAACACCACAGACTCAGATCCACAGGCAGGAAGGGAATGGGTGACCACCAGGCAGAGCAGGAGGGCTAAGCAGGCATTGCAGGAATCTCCTGTAGTTATTCCCCAGCATAACAGAGATACTGCTTTGGATACTGTTAAGGGGATGGTCTCCCAGAGGATAACAGCAGCAGCAAATTCATGGCACCATGGTTAGCTCTATTGTAGAGGGAGTGAGGTACAGGCATAGAAATGCTACAGTTATAGGGGATTCAAATGTAACGGGAACAGATAGATGTTTCTGTGGCCACAAATTAGAGCCCAGGGTGGTGTGTTGCCTCCCTGGTGCTGAGGCCCTGGATGTCTCAGAGCAGATGCAGGACTTTCTGGAGGGAGAAGGTGAACAGTCAGGGGTCAAGGTGCATGCTGATATTAACAACATAGGTTAAAAAACGGATGAGGTCCTAAAAGCAGAATGTTAATGGTAATACCATGAGTTTTAAAATGCCCATGGATAGGGATAACAGCCGTCCTCAGATGAAGGTCTTAAATTGGGGGAAGACGAACTATGACAATATTAGGTAGAAACCGGAAAATTTTGATTGGAGACGGCTATTGATGGTAAATCTATAGCGGACATGTAGGAGTACTTCAAACGGCTGTTGATAAGAGTTTAGAAGTGGCATGTTCCTGAGAGAGTGAAGGATAGGTATGGCAATTTAAATGAATCTTGGATGGCCAGGGATGTTATGATCTTGGTGAGAAAGACAAAGGAAGCATACATAAGGAGGACGTAAATTGATGAAGCCCTTGAAGTACAGAAGGAAAGTAGGAAAGAACTTAAACAAGGAATTAAACGAGCTAAAAGGGGTCACGTAAAATCATTAAGGATTTAGGAAAGGATTAAGGAAAATCCCAAGGCTTTTATACATATATTAAAAGCTAGGGAGTAGCCAAGGAAAGGGTTGGCCCACTCAATAACAAAGGAGAGAATCTGTGTGCTGAGCCAGAAGAGGTAAGTGAGGTCCTAAATAAATACATTCTGATGGTATTCACCACAGAAAAATAATTGGTGGAGGATGATTTCAGAGAAGAGAGTGAAGAGTTTCTCAGCCAAGTTACTATTAAAAAGAATGAGACACCGTAAAAAGTACTAAGTCAGACAAGTCCCCAGGTTCTGATGGGATCTATCCCATAATATTGAGGAAGGCAAAAGAACAAATTGCTGGAGCATTGGCAGATGTGTTTTTGTCCTTTTTGGTGACTAGCAAGGTCCCAGAGGACTAGAGAATAGTCAATATAGTTCCATTGTTTAAGTTTAGTAGCAGGGATAATCCTGAAATTACAGACCTATGAGTTTCGCACCAGTGGTGAGGAAATTATTGGAAAAGGCTCTCAGTGACAATGTTTGTGCAAATTTAGAAGCTAATGGACTTATTAGTGATAGACAGCATGGTTTTGTATGGTGGAGTTTGTGCCTCACTGACTTGATTGAGGTTTTTGAGGAGGTGACAAAGGCGATTGATGAGGGAAAAGCACTTGATGCTGTTTCAATAGACTTCAGTAAAGCCTTTGACAATGTCTCTCACGGTAGACTGGTACCAAAGGTGAAGTCACATGATATCGGGGTGAGCTGGCAAGATGGAATCAGAACTGGGTTAGTCATAGGAAACAGAGGGTAGCAACGGAAAGATATTTTTTCAGAATGGAGGGCTGTGAGTAGTGGTGTTCCATAGGGACTAGTGCTCGGAACTCTGCTGTTCATGGTTTGGAGGAAAACATAGCTGGTTTGATTAGTAAGTTTGCAGGTGAAACAAAGATCAGTGGAATTGCAGATATTGAGGAGGATTGTCAGAGGATACAACAAGATATAGATCAGTTAGAGGAATGGGCAGTAAAATGGCAGATGGAGTTTAATCTGGGCAAATGTGAGGTGATGTATTTTGGATTGTCAAGTGCTGGTTGAAATTATACAGTGAATGGCTGAAGCCTGAGGAGTATTGATTTGCAGAGGGATCAGGGTGTGCAGATCCACAGATCACTGAAGGTGACAGCTCAGGTAGACATGGTAATAGAAAAGAAGTCTTGTGGCATGCTTGCCTTCATTGGAAAGGACATTGAGAATAAGAGCATACATGTTCTGCCGCAGCTTATAGAAGTTTTGAATGGCCACACTTGGAATATTGCCTGCTGTTCTGTTTACCACATTACCCGAAAGGATATGGATGCTTTGGAGAGGGTACAGAAAAGGTTTACTGGGATGTTGCCTATTGTGGGGGATTTTAGCTATGAAGGAAGTATGGATAGACTTTTTTTTCATTTGTTTTCACTCCAACATAGGAGATTGAGAGGTGACCTAACAGAAGTTTATAAGATTTGGAATGGCATGGATGGACTATGAGGCTTTTTCCCAGGGTGGAGGGGTCAATTACTAGGGGACACAGGTTCAAGGTGCGAAGGGAGAAGTTTAAAAGAGATGTGTGAGGCATGTTTTTCACAGAAAGGGTGGTGAGTGTCTGAAACCCTTTGCCAGAGCAGGTGGTGGAAGCTGACACAATAGCAGCACTCTAGAAGCACTTGTATGAATACATGAAGAGGAAAGGAATGGAGAGATACGAATCCTGCAGTGAAGACTGTTTCAGTATGGAAGGGCAAAATGTGGTGGTGCAGGCTTGGATGGCCAAAGGGCCAATTCCAGTGCTGTATTTTTCTTTTTCTCTTTGTTCTTGTTCTCTTAATACTTGCTAGTCTTAAGCAATTCAGTACACTCCACATGCAATCAAGAAATGGCTGAATGCCCACAATTCTGAAAATGCTATACATCCCAATTTAGCAAAGATTGAATAATATTCAAGGACTATTTATGAAGATGTGTACTCCAGATCTAGTCTAATTTCTCATCTTTACTTCACATATGGCAGCAAAAAAAGTCATCCACCAAAAATTATGGAAAATGGTTCAGATATACTCTGTTCTCAAAAAGCAGAGCAGATCCAATCTGGCTTCTTACTGTTCTTTCATTTATAGTCTATCATCAGAAAAGTGTTGTAAAGGGTCATTGATATAGTTTGTGAGCATTATTCATGAAGGAGTAACCTTCTCACCAACACACAGTTTAGGTTCTGCAAGGGTCACTTAGATCCTGCCCTCATTTCAGCTTTGGTGCAAGAGTGGGAAACAGAAGGTGAAGTGAAAGTGACTGCTTTGATAGCACGGCAGCATTTGGTCAAGGTTGGCATCAAGGAGCCACAACAAAACAGGAGTAAATGAGAACTTTCTGGTCAGAGTCATACACAGCACAAAAAGCGACAAGAGATAATGGGAACTGCAGATGTTGGAGAATCTAAGATAACAAAATGTGAGGCTGGATGAACACAGCAGGCCAAGCAGCATCTCAGGAGCACAAAAGCTGACGTTTCGGGCCTAGACCCTTCATCAGAGAGGGGGATGGGGAGAGGGTTCTGGAATAAATAGGGAGAGAGGGGGAGGCGGACGGAAGATGGATGGACGAGACGATGAGTGGAGAGGATGATGCATTGTATCAGGAGGTTGGTGGGATGGCATGTGAGGACGAGGGGGATTCTGTTAGGGCAGTTATGGCGGGGAGAGGGTGTGAGGGATGTGTTGCGGGAAATGCAGGAGACTCGGTCAAGGGCGTTCTCGACCACAGTGTGTGTGTTTGGGGGGGGGGGGGGTGGAATTGCGGTCCTTGAAGAATGCGGCCATCTGGGATGTGCGGGAGTGGAATGCCTCATCCTGGGAGCAGATGCGGTGGAGGCGAAGGAATTGGGAATAGGGGATGGAATTTTTGCAGTGGGGTGGGTGGGAGGAGGTGTATTCAAGGTAGCTGTGGGAGTCAGTGGGCTTGAAATGGACATCAGTTTCTAGCTGGTTGCCTGAGATGGAGACAGAGAGGTCCAGGAAGGTGAGGGATGTGTTGGAGATGGCCCAGGTGAACTTGAGGTTGGGGTAGAAGGTGTTGGTGAAGTGGATGAACTGTTCGAGCTCCTCTGGGGAGCAAGAGGCGGCGCCGATACAGCCATCAATGTATCGGAGGAAGAGGTGGTGTTTGGGATCGGTGTAGGTGCGGAGGAGGGACTGTTCCACGTAACCTACAAAGAAGTAGGCATAGCTTGGGCCCATGCATGTACCCATGGCCACCCCCTTTGTCTGTAGGAAGTGGGAGGAATCAAAAGAGAAGTTGTTGAGGGTGAGGAGGAGTTCGGCTGGGCGGATAAGGGTGTCGGTGGAGGGGGACTGGTTGGGCCTGCAGGACAGGAAGAAGCGGAGGGCCTTAAGACCATCTGCATGAGGAGTGCATGTGTATAGGTACTGGATGTCCATGGTGAAAATGAGATGTTGGGGTCCAGGGAATTGGAAGTTCTGGAGGAGGTGGAGGGAGTGGGTGGTGTCACAGGCGTAGGTGGGGAGTTCCTGGACCAAAGGGGAGAAAATGGAGTCCAGATAGTGTCTAGGCCCGAAACATCAGCTTTTCTGCTCCTGAGATGCTGCTTGACCTGCTGTGTTCATCCAGCTTCACACTTTGCTGACAAAAAGCGACAATTGTAGTTTTGTGCAAACATCTCAGCTCCAGGTCATCTCTGCAGAAACTGCTCAGATAGTGGTTTGTCCCAGTCAACTTTGGCTTTGTCATCTCAGATTCATATAACATGGAAACAAACCCTTTAGTTCAACTAGTCCCTGCCAACCATGTTCCCAAACTAAACTGGTCCCATGCCTGTTGTTTGTCCATAAACCTCCAAACCTTTTCTATTCATGTACTTATCCAAATATATTTTAAATGTTCTAACTGTACCTGAATCCACCAATTCCTCTTGCAGTGTATTCCATACAGGAATCACTCTCTGTGTGAAAAAAAAAAGCCCATCAGATCCTTTTTAAAACTTTCTCCTCTCACCTCAAAAGCCTACACACCAGTTTTGACCCCCTCTATCCCTAACCCATGGAAAATTTCCAAGCTATTTTCCTAATCAACCTCATGATTTTATAAACATCTATGAAGTCATCTCTCAACCTCTTACATTCGAGTGAGAGAAGTTCCAGCCTATCCAGCTGATTTTCATAATTCAAACCCTCCATTCCTAGCAACATCCTGGTAAATCTATTCTGAACCCTCTCCAGTTTAGTTATATTCTTTCTACACCAGCGTGGTCAGAACTGCACACAGTACTCCAGAAGAGGCCTCACTAATGTCCTGTACAACCTCAACACGACAATAACCTTCCCTCCAATATATGGTCAGAGGTGGTGGTGTTCAGAGATGCTCATACAATACTCAGTATTATTCATGATTCTTCAGATATGTCAACACTCCATGGTCTCATGAAGCAAGAACTGAACAACATTAAACAAAAACTAAAAATTAAACAAGGCCAGGAGGTCCTTCTGGAGCAGTGACCTCATCTAATTGTGTAAGGGAGAATATGAATGTGACACAAAAATATGTTGAAAGGCAAGTTGTGAGAGGAATACAAATAGTTTACAGGGAGATATCGATAGGTTTAGTAAGTGGGCGAAGAGTTGGCAAATGGAGTACGATATGGTAAAATGTGAAGTTGTTCATTTTGGAAAAAAAATCAAAAGAACAGGGTATTATTTTAATGGAGAAAAACTGCAGAAAGCTGCAATACAAAGGCATTTGGAGTACTTGTGTATGCAACACAGAAAACTAGCACACAGGGGCAGCAACTGATAGTTGGGTTGATGGAATTTTGGTCCTTGTTACAAGGGGTTGAAGTATAAGAATAGGGAAGTCTTACTGCAACTGCATAAGGTGCTGGTGAAATTACATCTGGGTGACTGTGGGCAGTTTTGGTCACGTTATGTATTTCATTGGAGGCAGTTAAGAGAAAGTTCACAAGGATGATCCCTGATTTGAAACTATTGTCTTATGAGCAAAAGCTAAACAGGTTGGGAATGACAGGAATTTGGAAGAATGACAGATGATTTTATTGAAACATATTAGATTCTTAAGGGATCTGTCAGCCTAAATGCTGACAGGACATTTCCTATCATGGGGGAATCTAGGAAGAGAAGACATAGGCTCAGAATAATAGGTGCCAATTTAAGACTGAAACAAGGATGAAATTCTTATCTTGAGGCATCTTAGGAGCACAAAAGCTGATGTTTCGGGCCTAGACCCTTCATCAGAGAGGGGGATGGGGAGAGGGTTCTGGAGTAAATAGGGAGAGAGGGGGAGACGGACTGAAGATGGAGAGAAAAGAAGATAGTTGGAGAGGAGAGTATAGGTGGGGAGGTAGGGAGGGGATAGTTCAGTCCGGGGAGGACGGACAGGTCAAGGAAGTGAGATGCTTGCCCTGTTCGACCCATTGTCTCAGCCTGTTCCTGCCCAACCGAACTCATCATCCCACCTCCTTGACCTGTCCGTCTTCCCTGGACTGACCTATCCTCTCCCTACCTCCCCACCTATACGCTCCTCTCCACCTATCTTCTTTTCTCTCCATCTTCGGTCTACCTCCCCCTCTCTCCCTATTTATTTCCAGAACCCTCTCCCCATCCCCCTCTCTGATGAAGGGTCTAGGCCCGAAACGTCAGCTTTTGTGCTCCTGAGATGCTGCTTGGCCTGCAGTGTTCATCCAGTTTCATACTTTGCTTTCTTGGGTTCTCCAACATCTGCAGTTCCCATTATTTCTGAAATTCCTCTCTTCGAGGGTTTTGGGTCTTTGGTACTCCTTGCCATGGAGACCTGTGGGGATAGAGTCCTTGTGTATATTTAAGGCTGAGATAGAGTCTTGATCAGTGAGAGAATCAAAAACACAGGTACCTGGATGGGAGGAGTACCAGAAGAGGCATGATCTGACTGAGTGGTGAAGCAGTCTCAAGGAGCTGAGTGGCCTTTTCCTGTTCTTATTACTGAGAAGTCTTCTGGTCTTATCAAGCTCTTTTGTTTATTCTGTCCTATGTGACCTCCTTATAAGTCCAGGGAAGTTTTACTGCTTGGTGTAGCTTCAATAGTGGGATTTTAGCCAGCACTTTCCTGACCCAAAAACACAGCCAAGAACTCCAATATGCTGGACAGTTTCCAGCTGACTCTCATAACACTTAGATATGTCAACCCTTTCCAACACAAATTGTCTACAATTTGCTCATGTTTACTGTACATAGAACACTAAAAAGTCATCAATCACTTATTTCATTCAAGCTAAAGGTTGTGAGGCATGTTGGAATTGCAATATTTCATTCATTAACACATCATTGTCAAAGTAATTTTTGGAACATGTGTTTAAAAGGTTCTGAAGAGTGTTTTATCCCTTTTTTAATTTACACTCAGTTGCAGAATAAATAATTGACCACTTCAATACTTGACCCTGTTAAATTTTCATTAAAAGGTCATTAATTTCTATTTAAATCTGGCCTGTATCACATGTCCTGTTAAATCATGATTTATATTAACATTGTTTATACTAACAACATTATTTGAAGTGCCCTTGCTGTATAACCTCTACTTTGAAACACATGAATTAAAATTTGAATGGTGACAAGAAACTGACTGTGATATTGAGTTCTGATGAAAGGTCACAGACACATGAAAAGAAATGAATTGTTAACTCTTTCTGTCTCTACTAATGCTGCCAGATCAGCTGAGTACATGCCACATTTTAGGTTTCCACCTTTGATTCAACATTATTCACTACAAAACAGACAATAGTCAGGCAATTAACATGTCTTTGTAATAATTATCCTGGAACACATGCCAACGGGACAATAGTGAGCCATTTGTGTAAATCACCAAAACAAAAAGGGAAAGGAATTACAGATGAAGCACGCTGGATAAACATGCTCACTTATAGGACAAAGGGAGCGCTGAGAAATTCAATCAGCTGTGCACCGAGTTAAATAATGCTGGATACAAGTGGTCAAAAAAAGTGGTCATTTCACAATTCTTTTTGCTGCTGTCTTAAAACACAAATACAAATCCTGCCCATCCATCACTTCTGTGCCTGCTGACCTACATTGCACCCTCAACCACAAATGTCTCTTTATCCCCTATGTTTAAGATTACAGTCCAGTAAAATGTCGTGATAACAAGGTGTAGAGCTGGATGAACATAGCAGGCCAAGCAGCATCAGAGGAGCAGGATGGTTGATGTTTTGGGCCTAGACTCTTCTTCAGAAAATGGGTAGGGGAGGGGGTTCTGATAGAAATAGGGAGAGACTGGGAGGTGGACAGAAGATGGATAGAGGAGAAGATAGGTGGAGACCAGACAGACATCTAAGAGGTGGGGATGGAGCCAGTAAAGGTGAATGTAGGTGGGGAGATAGGGAGGAGATAGGTCAGTCAGGGTGGATGGACAAGTCAAGGGGGTGGCATGAGGTTAGTAGGTAGGAGATGGGGGTGGGGCTTGGGATGGGAGGAGCAGATAGGTGGGAGGAAGGACAGGTTCGGGAGGCAGGGATGAGCTTGGCTGGTTTTTGGATGAGGTAGCAGGAGAGGAGATTTTGAAGCTTGTGAAATCCACATTGATATCACTGGGCTGCAGGGTTTCCAAGCAGAATATGAGTTATTGTTCCTGCAAACTTCGGGTTGCAACTTTGTGGCACTGCGGGAGGCCAAGGATGGACGTGTCGTCTGAGGAATGGGAGGAAGAGTTGAAACGGTTCACGACTGGGAGGTGCAGTGGTTTAGTGCGAACCGAGTGTATGTGTTCTGCAAAACAGTCTCCAAGCCTCCACTTGGTTTCCCCGATGTAGATGAGGTCACAACGGGAACACCGGATGCAGTAAACCACATTAGCAGACGTGCAGGTGAACATCTGCTTGATGCGGAAAGTTTTCTTGGGGTCTGGGATGGGGTTGAGGGGGCAGGTGTAGGGGCAGATGTAGCACTTCCTGCGGTTGCAGAGAAAAGTGCCGGGTGTGGTGGGGCGAGAGGGGACTGTGGGGCGGACGAGGGAGTCACGGAGAGAGTAGTCCCTCCCGAAAGCAGACAAGGTTGGGGAGGGAAAAATGTCTTGGGTGGTGGGGTTGGATTTCAGATGACGGAAGTGTGGGAGGATGATGCGTTGGATCCAGAGTTTGATGGGATGGCACATGAGGACGAGAGGGATTCTGTTTTGATTGATATTGCGGGGAGTGGGTGTGAGGGTTGAGTTGTGGGAAATGTGGGAGACACGGTCGAGGGCATTCTCGACCACTGAGGGGGGGTAGTTGCGGTCCTTGAAAAATGAGGACATCAGAGATATACAGGAGTGGAATTCTTCATCCTGGGCGCATAATCCGTCCCCACCACCAAAAACATTTTTCGCTCCTCACCTTTATTTGCTTTCCAGAGGGACCACTCTCTCCAGGACTCTTTTGTCCACTCCACAGTCTCCTTCAGCCCCACCACACCCGGCACTTTTCCCTGCAACCACAGAAAGTGTTACACCTGCCCCCACACCTCCCCCTTCACCCCCATCCCAGGCCGGAAGAAGACATTCCACATTAAGCAGATGTTCACCTGCACATCTGCTCATGTGGTATACTGCATCTGCTGTTCCCGTTGTGGCCTCCTCTATATCGGGCAAACCAAGCGGAAGCTTGGTAACGGCTTTGCAGAACACCTATACTTGGTTCGCAACAAACAACTGCACCTCCCAGTCGTGAATCATTTCAAATCCTCCTCCCATTCCTCAAACGACATGTCCATCCTGGGCCTCCTGCAGTCCCGCAATGATGCTACCCGAAGGTTGCAGGAACAGTAACTCATATTCTGCTTGGAAACCGTGCAGCCCAATGATATCAATATGGATTTCACAAGCTTCAAAATCTCACCTCCCCTACTGCATTCCAAAACAAGCCCAGCTTGTCCCCACCACCTTAGCCTGTTCTTCCTCCCACCTATATGCTCCTCCCACCCCAAGCCCCACCCGCAATTCCTACCTGCTAACTGCATCCCACCCACTTGACTGGTCCGTCCTCCCTGGACTGACCTATCTCTTCCCTACCTCCCCACCTACACTCAGCTCTACTGGCTCTATCCCTGACTCTTTGACCTCTCTGTCTGCTCTCCACCTATCTTCTCCTCTATCCATCTCCTATCTGTCTCCCCCTCTCTCCCTATTTATTTCAGAAGCCCCTTCCCCTCGCCCCATTTCTGAAGAAGGGTCACGGCCTGAAACGTCAGTCTTCCTGCTTCTCTGATGCTGCTTGGCCTGCTGTGTTCATCCAGCCCTCCGCCTTGTTATCTCAGATTCTCCAGCATCTGCAGTTCCTGCTATCTCTGAAACAAATGTCAAGTGATGTTCTGCTGCATAATAAGTGCTTCTGTAGTTGTTGAAAATCTTTCAATTTTAAATCGGCTATTCAAAGTCAGTCAAAAAATTCAAATTTCAATATTGACTGTAGGATTCCTTTCGTCCTGTGCAACACTGTCGATATAGTATGTGATACAACTATAAACTGTTGACTGGTTGGCAAAAGAGTATTAATACTACAAGAAATGCTAATTCCTTAGTTCAATCTCATCACTAATAGTTCCTGATAACTATTTGCATTGTACTGATTGATTGATTCAGCCAAATTGTTAGCTTGTCACCTTGTTTCGTGGAGGCACACTCTGTCACTCTGTCTATCGTAAGTGACAGTAGTACATATTTGTTTTCAACAAGTTAGGTGTTGAGAGGATGTTTCCCTTCATCAAGTGCAATTACATCAAGGGTACATCACTTCAAATAAAAGACAACCTACTTAAAACAGAGATGAAGAAGAACTTATTTTCTCAGAAGGCCAGGATACTTTGGAATTAGTTATTGTATATGCTCAAAGTTGACCAGACAGATTTTTGAATATAGGAGAGCTAAGAAGGAATATTCCCACTTCTGAGCCACGAGATCTGGGGCCAAGTCCCACTGAAGGACAAAACTCAAGGCTGACATTTCATTGCAGTCTTGAGGGTGTGCTGCACTGTTAGATGAGCTTTCTCTTAGGGTGAGATGTTAATCTGACTCCCTGTCTGCCCCAAAATCCGCTGGTATTATTTCGAAGAGAAGAAGTGCTATTGCTCAAGTTTTGGCTGAAATTTATTCCTTGGCCTAAGTCATAAAGAACGGTTAACTGGTTATTCTCATCATACTTTTTGCGGGAGTTTTCTATGCACTAGTTGGCTACTACATTCCCTGTAATATTTATAACATTACAGGAGTAATTAATTGCCTATAAATCACTTTGAGATGTCTGGTGATTATAAACAATGCTCTAAAAATGCAAGTCTTTCTTTTATCCATTCAAGACAAATCACACCAAAAGTATTTGTAATGATAAAGGAGACCATCCATTCAATCCTGTCCATGCTCTTTCTGTAACACATAATCCGAATATTAATCCAACAGTGCTGGTCTGTACATATCATTGTAATTTTGTTTCTGCTTTAGGACTTACTTAAATGGACCTTAAAATTTGAAATATTCTCTTGCCTTAACCAAATCCCATGGTAAGATATTTCTCACATGATCTGTGGACCAAAATTGCACCAAATCACTCTCAAAACTTTCGTGGTGACATTTTAAAATTGGTGACACTTCACTGAAGCGACAAAAAGTAATCCTTTCCAATTTCATAACACTTCATGTTTTTAAGACAGCTCAACTAAATCACCCATTACCCTACTCCCATAGAAATAGTCATTCTAACTCAAAACTCTTCTAATATCTATATTTTTCCATTTCTGGTACCATAGCATCACACAGAGCTCACAGTACGACAACAGCTCATTCACATCATCAAGCCTATCCTATTTCCATGCTCCATCCTTAGAGTCCTGAATTTTCATTTTCCTGAGGTGTTCATTCATTTCCGTTTTTGAACTCATTCAGTCTCTCACTCATTTCTGCTAAACTCAGAGTCCAAGAGTTTCAAGTCATTACCATAATTGTTGAATAAAACATTCTTCATTATAACTCCCAGAATTTATTAAATTTGTGCCTTTTAAGCATTGTACCATCAGCTAATTGTCAACTTTATTTAAACAAGGGGAAGTTGTTACTGGGTGCGGTAGTTCATTGATCCAATCACAATAGCAGTCTGTAGGAGACAGAATAACTCATGACATAATGTGGGTCAGCCAAAAGGTCGTACACTAATCATAGTTGACATTAATCTCTACATAAATTTCAAAAGTCAAATTTCAAAGATACCAATGTAAAAAGCTAACTGGAACAATATGTTATGGATCCAGATAGGGATCAGGACATTTTGGATCTATAATGAGGCAGATATAAGAAAGTATCTCAGGATAAGAGATCTCTTGGGAAACAGTGACCATATGAGTTTAATATTCAGCTTGAGAGTGAGAAAATTGGCTCAGGAATAAATATGTGAAATTTAAATGAGGATGATTACATATGGGTGGGTGCAAGAGTGGATTAGGAAAGGAGTTTAGCAGAAAATGACAGTTGAAAAATAATGGTAGTTATTTCTAAACATGGTTCATGACTCACAGCAAAGATACATACCAATGAGGAAGCAAAACTCTAGAAATAGGATAAAATAACTACGATTAACAAAGGAAATTAAAGTTAGTATCAAACGGAAAGATAAAACATTATGATGTTGTAAAAATTTGTGGCAAAACAGAGGATCAAGGAATTTTTAAAATGGCAATAAAAGATGTCCAAAATTAACAAGGTGGCAAAGGGTAAACTATAAAGACAACCAGCAAGTAAGATAAAACACATAGTATAACCTTCTTTAAATCTTGAAAAAGGAAAAGAGAGTTAAAATGAACACAAACCCTTAATGAATGAGGCAAGGGAAATAATAATGGGAAACCAAGAGATAGAAGAGCAGATGAATAAATATTTTGCATCAGCCTTTATAAAAGAAGAGTTTAATAGCATTCCAAAAATAAATAATATTGAAGACTCAAGAAGCCCAAGAAAATAAACATGATCATCCCGTGAGAAAAAGTACAAGGGAAACTAATGGGGCTAATGGCTGCTCAGTTCTTAGTGCTTAAAGAGCCCCAAAATAGGATTTTAAAGGAAATGCAGAGATAGCAGATGCACTGGCTGTAATTTTCCAAGAATCCTGAGGAACAAGAAAAGCATAAGACTGAAAATCTGCCAATGTAAGACCTTATTCAAAAGGGAGGGAGACATAAAGAAGTAACTCTGGGCGAGTTTGTTTAATGTCTTGTCTTTCGGAAAACTTTAGTCTATTACAAAGGGGTAAATAGCAAAGCATTTAGAAATACATAAAATAATCAAACAAATTTAATGTGGCTCCCTGTAGGGAAAATCATACCTCATAAATATATTGCAGTACTTTGAGGAGATAACAAGCAGGATAGATAAAGAAGAACCAGTAGATATAATATATTTAGATTGCCAAAAGACTTACGTAAATTACCAGAGATTAGGCTTTTTAATAAGGGATGAAGTTATGTTGTAGAAGGCAATGTATTATCATTGATAGAAGATTAGCCAGCCAGTGGACCACAGTGAGTTAGAATAAAGGAGGCATTTTTAGGATGACAATCTATAATTAGTTGAGTGTCACATCAATCAATGCTGAGACTACAGTTAGTGGCAATATATATTAATAAATCATATCAAAAAAGTGATTGTGTCAGATTTTGGCAGACACAAAAACAGTTGGGAATGCAAATAGTGAAGATGATACAAAAAAGCCTACAGAGGAATTTGTACAGAGGGATGATACAAAAAGTCTACAGACAGATTAATTGAGTGAACAAAAATATGGCAGATGCAGTATGACATGGGAAAATGTGAGGATATGCACTTTGATGGGAAGTATAGAAGAGCTGATTATTATTTAATGGCAAAATACTGCATAAACCAGCTATCACACGAAATTTGGAAGTTCTCAGCACAAAAACCTAGCACTCAAGCTCAGTGGGTAATAGGGAAGGTAAATGGACCATTCTCCTTTTTAATATCAAAAAGAGAATAGATGATAAAAGTAGTGAGGTATTGATAACACAAGACACTAATCAGACCACATCCAAAATACTGTGAATTGTTTTGGTCTCCTTATCTAAGGAAAAGTAGACTATCATTGAAGGATATCCAAAGGATGTTCACAAAGTTACTTCCAGATGAGGACCGGTTTTCTAATGCAAAGTGGTTAAATAATTGGGGTACTGGTCATTAGAGTATAGAAGAGTGAAAGGAAGCCATTTGAAAAATATGGTTGATTAGGATATGAAGAGCTTCTTACATAGAAACAAAGAAGATAGGAGCAGGAGGAAACCATTCAGCCCTTCAAGCATGCTCCACCATTCCTCACAATCATGACTGATCATCTAACTTAATAGCCTCCTGCTTTCTCCCGATAACCTCTGATCCCATTCACCTCAACTGCTATATCTGGCCACCTCTTGAATACATTCAATGTTTTGGCATCACTCCTTCCTGTGGTAATGAATTCCACAGGCTCACCACTCTTTGGGTGAAGAAATGTCTCCTCATCTCTGTCCTAAATCATCCAACCCTGAATCCTCATACTATGACCTCTGGTTCTGGACACATCAACCATCAGGAACATCCTGTCTACCTTGTACTTTGCAAGTGTCTCTGAGACCCCCACCTCATTCATCTAAACTCCAATGAAAACAATCTGAAACTAGTCAACCTTCCCTCATGTGTCAGAACCGCCATCTCCGGGATCAGCCTGCACCTATGCTGCACTCCCTCGAGAGCAAGAACATCCTTTCTCAGAAAAGGAGACCAAAATTGCACACAGAATTTCAGGTGTGGTCTCACCAAGGCCCTGTGCAATTGCAACAACACACCTCTGCTCCTGCAGTCAAAACATCTCACAATGAAGGCCAACATACCATTTACCTTCTTTACCCCCTACTGCACCTGCTTGCTTACCTTCAGTGACTGGTGCACAGGGATGCCGAAGACCTGCTGCATACTCCCCTCTCCCAATTTACAGCCTTTTGGGAGAGCCTAGGACCAAAGGGTAAAATCAGAAGCAAAGAAGGCTCTTGAAGACAAAAATGGGAAAGATTTGTTTCCTTGCTGAAGGGTAGCAAGTCTGTAGAATTCTTTATCACAGAATGTTGTTGAAGTATGTCATTCAGTGTTTTCAAGGTTGAGATAGTCAAGTTTTAATCAGAAATCACATGACACCAGGTTAAAACCCGACAAGTTTGTTTGAAAACTCAAGATTTTGGAGAATCAGCCCTTCTTCAGGTGTTAGTGACAGAGGTAGTATCAAACACCGACTGTATAAGAAAAAGGTCGAAGATTCATACCATTGATGGGGATGCACTAAACTAACCTAAGATGCTGTTAAATCTTTAATCAGTTAGAAGATTTTAACTGATTATTATGTCCATGTAAATCTCTGAATTCCTCTCAAGTCACGGTCCTGAGAGAACTAGAAGTTTCATCATTGTTATGAAGAGGTGACATTTAGGGCAGACAATGCATGATAGGTGTGAGGCCTTGCTTAGAATCTGTTTGTGCTTAGTTTGGAGCCAGGTTGGTTTTATTTCTAATGTAGGAATTTATAAAGCACTATACTGACAGGCTGTCTGTAAATTGTCTGCTTTTTGAACAAAATAAAATGCATCTGCAAATGTAAAATCACCCCATAGATTCACATGTGTGTGTGTGCCTGTGTCTGTGTGTGTGCCCTTGAGTGAGTGTATATAGTGTGGTGGGTTCACCTTTCGAGCAACATGAACCCAAGATCCCGGTTGAGGCCATCTTCCTGGGTTCCGAACTTAGCTATCAGCCTCTGCTCGACGACTCTGTATGGTCGGGTATCCCGAAGCCCACCCGATGATCTGCGGCTGAATGTCCTTGACCACTGAAGAGCTCCCCCACTGGAACGGAACGTTCCTGTCTTGCGATTAGTGCGTGGTGTCCATTCAGCTGTTGTCATCAGTTAGGGAATCAAGGATTATGAGAATGAGTCAAGAAATATGATTGCAGATTATCAGATCACCCATGATTTCATTGAGTAACAGAGCTATTGGTTTAATTTTGCTGTTAATTGTTACAGTTTTATACTCTCAAACCTGTATAATGGTTATAAATCTATCATTACCTCTTGCTCAACTTCAATGCTCCATTCACGACATTCTAACCTAACCTTGCAGCTAAAACCTCTCTTTCCTGGAAACATTTCACTAAAAGTCCTTTGCAACTAAAAGACCATCAAATCCTTCATTTAGAATAGTTCCTACAACTGGACTAATTACTTCTTTTTATTTCATCCGTAGGATGTGAGTGTCACTGGCTGTGCCATTATTCATTGGCCATCCATAGTTGTCTTTGAGAAGGCAGTAGTGAGCTGCCCTCTATAACTGATGAAATCAGTTTGGTGTAGTTACACCTACAATGTAGTTAGTCGGTGGATTTCTGGGATTTTGACCCAGCGACACTAAAGGATTGGTAATATAATTACAAGCCAGTATGGCATGTGGCTTGGAGGGGAACTTGCAGGTGATGGCATTCTCGTACATCTATTGTCTATCTTTCTAAATGGTAAAGGTCATAGGTTAGGAATGTGCTGTATAAAGAGGCTTTGTGAATTTCTCTAGTGCATTTTGTCGGTGGTTTGCACTGCTACTACCAGGCACTACTGGAGGGATTGTGGATGTGTTGATGCTTAACCAGAACCTTATAGAGGTCCAACGGAACATTGCTTTCTTAATAGTTCATACCTTCATATGTGAAGGTCAAGTTCCCTATATAATATTTTGACAACTCTCTCAATATGTCTGGTTGCCTTCAAATATCTGTACACATTACTCAAGGTTCTTCTGTCCATGTACACTCTTTAGAACTCTCGCCATCAATTTTATATTGCCTCCTTCTATTCCTTCTGCCAAAATGTGCCACCTCACTTCTCTGTGCATTCAATTCAATTTGCTCAATCTGCCTGCCTTCTACTGCTTGTCACAGTTAATTTGTATCATTTTCTTCACTGTTACACTTCAAATTTGGTTTCATTGGCACATGTTAACACTCAATAAAAGAGTGATAGATTCATACAGCATAAAAGTCGGCCTTTCATCCCACCATTTCTACGTCAACCAATAAACACCAAACCACACTACCCTTTTTACCTGCACTTGATCCATAGACTCTATGCCCTGATATTTTAAGTGATCATCCAAATACTGTGATCATATTCTGAATATCAATGTGCATCATCCTTAAGTCTGAAGAACAACCATGTATTACAAGTAGCTAATTTCGGTCTTTAAGTTATTTCCATTTTCATAAAGTTGATACTGATTTTCTAGTTCTGTGATCCTCAACCTTTTTACAAAGTATTTAGCATGGCAAACTATTATTTAAAATCCAGATAGACAACTCTTATTGTTTTCCCTACATTGGCCTTTTCTCCTAATTGTTCAAAAATTATCAAATGAATTTGAGCATCAATGGCAAGGAAATTGTGTGAGGTTGCTATAAACATGCATTATACTACCTGCCCAAGTTTAAAGCTTTACCACTGATTCTTTCATCCAATATTATGTTTTCTCCTCTTATCTAATAAAAGCTTGCATTTTCAGGGAGTCATGCATTTGAATTCCCTGAAATGTCTATTCTGCCACATCTTTCAGTGCCCTTTTGTTGAATCAAGGCAGATGCAAACTGGCTGATATAAATGGGTGTAGAATTCTCCTTAATCAAGAAGAAAAGGGGATCAGTATAATGCCCTGCTATAGAAACATTTGTCGCATGAAGCAATATACTGACAGATTTCCCATATCACTTCATTTATGTAAGTTAGTTTAAAGTAAGGTCAGTCACTTGCTCTGAATGATCAGGCAATATCCTATGCCCCGAAGACACAGTCCTACTGACCAAGGACGACATTATCTGTCCTTGTCCTATGAGCATGTTGACACAATGAAATACCAAAAATCAAACTTTCTTTTACTCTGAGCATTTCCAGTGTCTTATGAAGGGGGTAACAATTCTGTTGGCTTATTAAACAGTAACTACGTGATGCTTGTTAGATTTTACATGATTAATTATTCATTACGCAAAAGTCATTTCCATAATCACATTACCACATTAAAATATGTATGTTGTCAAGTGCAAAAAAACCTCCAATCAAGTAGAACTGGAAAAGTTGAAAGCAATTCTTGTCAACAATCAATTTGATTTGCTTCTGGATTTGAACCACAAAGCAAAGATATGAGAATATAATCTCGGCAGCTGCTTTGCAGTAATGGTGCACTATTAGGTAGTAATAATCATGGAGATGACAAAAAGCATGGAAGTTAAAAACAAAATACATTTACATTTCTATGGAACAGATAAATGCAGTGATATTGTGCAAAGGTACAAAATCTGAATCCAATCCTTTGTTTTAATTTTCAGATATGACATTCTCTGCCTTTGTGCTCAAAAGGCTCTTTTCCTGATGATGTCATGTGGTGACCTTTTCCTCTAACCGTATTTATGCGGGTAGGGCAAGGAAGCAGATCCTGAATCCCCACCTCCCACTTGGTTTGGGAATTTAACCCCTTGTTGGCACTAATCTGATCTTTACAAACTGTCCAATCAGCTGGGTCAAATGGCATCCCTCGCACATCTTCCACTGATATGCACAAGTTGTTGTAGCATTCTGGAACTGTGAATTGTGAGGGAGAAGGTTCCAATCCTTGGTTCCATTCTTTGGTCCATGAGGAATCTCTCCTGCTCTCACTGCTTGTTATTGAAATATCTTGGAAGGTTTTCCAAATGAATATTCAATCCCTTTGGCTATATTATAAATGCACCTTTGATCTAGCAGGACTTGAATCTGGAATTTCTGGCTCAGAGACAACGTACTACCACTACACCACAATTCTCCATACATCAGTGATTCCCAAAAGAGGTGTCACGACAATAAGTCAGTCAGGAAATAAAATTTTCCGGTTGTAAAATCCAAGGTAATAAAGGGGTAATGTGGGGTCAGAGCAAGTTACAACAGCTGTGCTCCTGCTCCAACAAACCCTCATTCTCACATGACTCACTGAGGGCTCACAACCATTTTCCACCCTTTAAATAGGGTCAGTATGGAAAAAATGTTTGCAAACCACTTTCCTACACTGTGACATGTTGATGGGAAATAGACACAGCCACATAATGGAGAATTCCCTAAAACTATAACAATCAGGACTTCAGATTACAGAAAGCCAGAATACAAAAATGCTTGCCTAATGGGATATTTACTTAAAACAATATGTTGCTTTTTTTCGAATACATTTTGATATTATGTTGCAAGCTTTACTGATTTATTTTCTCTTTATCAATGAAGAATTTAATTTTGTTCCTACATACAGGAATTATATCACCGAAGAAAGCATATTCAAAACTAGTAAAAGAAATAACTGTGATGATATAGTGTCTAATACAACGTTCTGATGTCCCAAACCGCTCTATAGCCAATTGCTTGCACATGAAGTGCAGCCACCATTACAACTTATGGAAAGCATCAAGACTGAAATAAAGAACTCTCTTGAGTTGAACTTCAATGAGTTATTAATCTGACTTCAAAAAGAAGGAAATTTTTCGACCCCAACAACTAATTGCATTTGTAAAGCCCTTTAAAGCATGTAACGTGCGTTAATACTGTGGGATTGTGTACTCACTTCACATGAAGTTTCATCCTAGTGGTTTGAAACTCATAAGTTAATTTCTGGGGGTAGGCTCAGGTACAAGAGAAATTTACCAAGACCATATAGGTTCTTATGCAAAGGTGCCTTTAAACTGGATTCAGATTTCATGAATGTTTTAGAATGGCAAATTCATCACTTGCACAAATGAATTTCTATACTCTTCAGATCATGTATACCAGTCACCATTTTGAATGCTTTGACCTTGTCAATTCATACTATCATTGAGATTAGCTATGGATTAATACAAAGAAAGACGGCACTTGCATTTATTGTAGCACCTCTTCTTTTGTTTGGAGCATAAGGCACAGAAGAACTTATCTCCTTTGTAGAAGGATCACTGTCCGGGGTTTGGAGCTTTAAGGTAAGAAGCAGGAGAAGTTAGACGAGATATGAGGATTTTTTTTCACTCAGAGTATAATGGGAATCTGGAACCCGTTGCCTTTAAGGGTGGTAAAAATAGAAAACCTCAGAATATTTAAGAGATAAATAAATATGCATTTGCAATGCCAGGCATATAAGACAAGTGTTAAAAAAATGGAACTTCAAAAGTTGGGTGGTTGCTTATGACTGATGCAGGTTTGATCGGCCAAACGGTCTTTTTCTGTGCTGTGGACCTGAATGACTTTTATGATACCTTAAACAACACCCTGAAAACCTGCAGCTTTACCATCTTGAAGGACAAAGGCACATAACATCTCCCCTCCGAATTACGCACCCTCTTGGCTTGGAATGACATCATTTCTTCTTCTCTGTCATTGGGCCAAAATCCTGTAACTACCTTCTTCATGGCACAGTGCATGACCCTACATACTAAGGCATGATAACAAAGTGTGGAGCTGGATGAACACAGCAGGTGAAGCAGCATCTCAGGAGCACAAAAGCTGATGTTTCAGGCCTAGACCTTTCATCAGAGAGGGGGATGGGGAGAAGGGAACTGGAGTAAATAGGGAGAGAGGGGGAGGCGGACCGAAGATGGAGAGAAAAGAAGATAGGTAGAGAGGAGAGTATAGATGAGGAGGTAGGGAGGGGATAGGTCAGTCCATGGAAGATGGACAGGTCAAGGAGGTGGGATGAGGTGGTAGGTAGGAAATGGAGGTGTGGCTTGAGGTGGGAGGAAGGGATGGGTGAGAGGAAGAACAGGTTAGGGAAGCAGAGACAGGCTGGGCTGGTTTTGAGATGCAGTGGGGGGAGGGGAAGAGCTGGCTGGTTTTGGGATGCAGTGGGGGAAGGGGAGATTTTGAAGCTGGTGAAGTCCACATTGATACCATTGTGCTGTAGGGTTCCCAAGTGGAATATGAGTTGCTGTTCCTGCAACCTTCAGGTGGCATCATTGTGGCGCTGCAGGAGGCCCATGATGGACATGTCGTCTGAGGGATGGGAGGGGGAGTTGAAATGGTTCGCGAGTGGGAGGTGCAGTTGTTTGTTGCGAACTGAGCAGAAGTGTTCTCCGCCGCCTTCGCCTCCACGCTTACTTCTTTAACTGGGAGCCTAGCCCTCCCACCACTGACCCCTTCACCCACTTCCAACACAAGTCCACCTCCTGGACACCACCCCCAGGCCTCCTACCCTCCCTTGACCTCTTCATCTCCAACTGCCATCGAGACATCAACCGCCTCAAACTCTCAACCCCTCTCACCCACTCCAGCCTCTCCCACACAGAACAGGCAGCCCTCCGCTCCAACCCCAAACCTCACCATCAAACCCGCAGACAAGGGTGGCGCAGTGGTAGTATGGCGCACTGACTTCTACATCGCCAGGGCCAAACGCCAACTCTCCGACACCTCCTCCTACCGCTCCCTTGATCATGACCCCACCCCCGAGCACCAAACCATCATCTCCAACACCATCCATGACCTCATCACCTCAGGGGACCTCCTACCCACAGCCTCCAACCTCATTGTTCCCCAACCCCGCACAGCCCGTTTCTATCTTCTTCCCAAAATCCACAAACCTGCCTGCCCTGGTCAACCCATTGCCTCAGCCTGTTCCTGCCCCACTGAACTCATCGCCACCTATCTGGACTCCCCCTTTGGTCCAGGGACTCCCCACCTACGTCCATGACACCACCCACGCCCTCCACCTCCTCCAGGACTTCCAATTCCCTGGCCCCAACACCTCATTTTCACCATGGACATCCAGTCCCTATACACCTGTATTCCTCATGCAGATAGCCTCAAGGCACTTTGCTTCTTCCTGTCCTGCAGGCCCGACCAATCCCCCTCCACCAACACCCTCATCAGCCTAGCCGAACTCATCCTCACCCTCAACAACTTCTCTTTCGATTCCTCCCACTTCCTACAGACAAAAGGGGTGGCCATGGGTACCCGCAAGGGCCCAAGCTATGCCTGCCTCTTTGTAGGTTACGTGGAACAGTCCCTCTTCCGCACCTACACAGGCCCCAAACCCCACCTCTTCCTCCGTTACATTGACGACTATATCGGCGCCGCCTCTTGCTCCCCAGAGGAGCTCAAACAGTTCAGCCACTTCACCAACACCTTCCACCCCAACCTCAAGTTCACCTGGGCCATCTCCAACACAACCCTCACCTTCCTGGACCTCTCAGTCTCCATCTCAGGTAATCAGCCAGAAACTGAAGTCCATTTCAAGCCCACTGACTCCCACAGCTACCTAGAATACACCTCCTCCCACCCACCCTCCTGCAAAAATTCCATCCCCTATTCCCAATTCCTCCGCCTCCACCGCATCTGCTCCCACGATGAGGCATTCCACTCCCGCACATCCCAGATGTCCACGTTCTTCAAGGACCGCAACTTTCCCCCCGCAGTGGTCAAGAACGCCCTTGATCGTGTCTCCCGCATTTCCCGCAACACATCCCTCACACCCTGCCCCCACCACAACCGCCCCCAGAGGACCCCTGTCGTATTCACATACCACCCCACCAACATCCGAATACAACGTATTATCCTCCCACACTTCTGCCATCTACAATCCGATCCCATCACCCAAGCTATTTTTCCATCCCCACCCTTGTCTGCCTTCTGGAGAGACCACTCTCTCCACGACTCCCTTGTCCGCTCCACACTCCCCTCCAACCCCACCACACACGGCACCTTCCCCTGCAACTGCAGGAAGTGCTACACTTGGCCCCACACGTCCTCCCTCACCCCTATCCAAGGCCCCAAGATGACCTTCCATACGAAGCAGATGTTCACCTGCACATCTGCCAATGTGGTATATTGTATCCATTGCACCCGGTGTGGCTTCCTCTACATTGGGGAAACCAAGCGGAGGCTTGGGGACCGCTTTGCAGAACACCTTCACTCATTTCGCAATAAACAACTGCACCTCCCAGTCGTGAACCATTTCAACTCCCCCTGTCATTCCTCAGATGACATGTCCATCATGGGCCTCCTGCACTGCCACAATGATGCCACCCGAAGGTTGCAGGAACAGCAACTCATATTCCACTTGGGAACCCTGCA
Source organism: Stegostoma tigrinum (assembly GCF_030684315.1). Lineage (NCBI taxonomy): Eukaryota > Metazoa > Chordata > Chondrichthyes > Orectolobiformes > Stegostomatidae > Stegostoma > Stegostoma tigrinum. The sequence goes on along the minus strand of NC_081358.1, from coordinate 104,803,378 downwards.
GCCCAATGGTATCAATGTGGACTTCACCAGCTTCAAAATCTCCTCTTCCCCCACTGCATCTCAAAACCAGCCCAGTTCATCCCCTCCCCCCACTGCACCACACAACCAGCCCAGCTCTTCCCCTCCAACCACTGCATCCCAAAACCAGTCCAATCTGTCTCTGCCTCCCTAACCTGTTCTTCCTCTCACCCATCCCTTCCTCCCACCCCAAGCCGCACCTCCATTTCCTACCTACTAACCTCATCCCACCTCCTTGACCTGTCCGTCTTCCCTGGACTGACCTATCCCCTCCCTACCTCCCCACCTATACTCTCTCCACCTATCTTCTTTTCTGTCCATCTTCGGTCCGCCTCCCCCTCTCTCGCTATTTATTCCAGTTCCCTCTCCCCATCCCCCTCTCTGATGAAGGGTTTAGGCCCGAAACGTCAGCTTTTGTGCCCCTGAGATGCTGCTTGGCCTGCTGTGTTCATCCAGCTCCACACTTTGTTATCTTGGATTCTCCAGCATCTGCAGTTCCCATTAAATTCAAGAAAGCATTGTACTAATATTCCGCAAATTGTAAAAAAATTTCTAGGGTAGATTAGGAAAAGCAAACAGCTGCTGCCTAGTGACAAGCTGTCTCTGGACTCAGTGTCACAGAAGTATGGAACCGTCCAGAAATAGGGACCAGTTAAGTTAGTGAAAAGATTGTCAACATAGTAGACTGAAAACAATTGGCTGGTTAAAGATCCTTCATGACTGAAAAGAAAGCCTATATGCGGAAAGCTACTGGAAATTGAATTTTATGCAAATCAGTGTAGTTTCTTTGAACGTTTTTTGAAGTCAGTAAAAAGAAGCTCCCTGTTACTTCAACACGAAATGTTGAAACAGTGTGACCTTCACTGAGGTCTGAATACCTGCAAGGTTGTTGTTGGGGGTAATAATGATAAACCTTTGTTTTTGATATTTGTAATGCAGACACTTCAGCTAGTTCTTGCATAACATAGAATATTTCTTCTTTTGATTTCTGTTGAGCAAATCAACTTTTGATATTCTTTTGTTAAAAGTGCATCTACCACTATTTGTATGTTCTCTAGCTGATCCCCACAGTAAACAAATAGCTGAAAAAAAGTACAGTTTAACAAGCCAGTTTTCAATCTTGGATCTGTGATTCGGACAAATTTTCAGAATATTTTTTCAAATTTCTGAATCTAAAAACAATAACTCAGCACAATCGTGCAGAGCTTTGCTCCAAAGAATGTAGTTTACACTGAAGCCTGTGCTTTATACCTTTCAATGTTTGAGCAGGTTCACATAGCAATTTTGTGTTTGAGTCCATTTTCCAAGTGCCAGGCGAAGGCCAGCAAGTTTACTTTTAGTAAACGTTTACATGAATCACAAAACATTTTTGTGTGGATACAGCAAGTGATTAGGAAGGCAAATGTAATGTTGTTATTTATTGTAAGGTGAATGGAATGTAAATGTAGTAAGGCTTTATTGCTGATATATGGAACACTGGTGATGTACAATCTGGAGTATTATGTACAGTTTGGGCTCCTGATTTTAAAAGAATATAATTCTCTTAGAAACATTTAAAGACAGTTATTGTAAATCATCCTGGAATGACAGTTAATCTTTTGAAAAAAAGTTGACTGTGTTGAGAATTTAACCCTTGGAGTTGAGAAGAATGAGGAGTGATCTTATTGAAACATCTAAAACACTGGGAGGACTTAATAGGGCAGATACCTGGAAGATATTTCTTCACATGGGTAATCGAGAAATAGCCCACACAATTTAAGACTAAGAAGTTTTGCCTTTAAGATGGAGATGAGGATTTGTTTTCTCTTTACCAGTAATTAAGTTGAGGTTTGATCAATTAATTCATTTAAAACTGATTAAAATAGTGTATTAATAGACAAATTGGGACAAGGGCTATTGTGGGCATACTGGAGCGTGAACTTGTGGACAAGGCCTATGAGGAATATGAAGGAAGCAGGAAAGAGCTTAGGTGAAGAATTAGGAAGGCTAAAAGGGGTCATGAAATGTCCTTGTCAAGTGGGAATCCCGAGGAATTTTAGACGTATACTAGGAGTAAGAATGTAGCTGGGGAAAAGGCAGGTCCTCTCAATAATAAAGGAGAGAATTCATGCCTGGAGCCAAAAGAAGTGGGAGAACAACATGGATGATGGTAAAATGGTAATGGGGATATATTGAAATTCTAGGGCATGTTGATATTGAGAAGGAAGAGGCATTTGGTATCCTGAAAAACACTAAAGTAGATAGGTCCTCGGGCCTGATGGGGTCTAACCCAGCATATTAACGGAGGTAAGGGAAAAAAAATTCTGCAGCCCTGTCAGAAATCTCTGCATTACCTTTAGCTTCAAGCGTAGCCCCAGAAACTAGAGAATAGCCAATGTTGTTTCTTTCAAGAAGGGTAACAGAGATAATTTAGGACATTGTAAGCTAGTGAGCCTTACATCAGTGGTCAGACAAGTTTTGGAGAAGATTCTGAGGAACAGGGTTTACTCGCACTTGGAAATAAATGGTCTTACCAGGGATAGTCAGCAAGTAGAATACCCGTCAAGTAAGTGATGACTAACAGCTGCTAAAACACATATCTGAAGAGTAAAGCTGCAATGATGAGATCAGAATATCATTGCTTATCAGATTTCAGAGGAGTAAGCAGTTATAACTGAACTTCTAAATATGCAGCGTTCATTCAGGATGTTAACATTAATGTTGTGAAAAATTTGATGTTTTTTTTAAGTTCGTGAGGAGTCTCAAGAAGAGTCTAGGCCCAAAACATCAGCCTTCCTGCTCCTAATATGCTCCTAGGCCTGCTATGTTCATCCAGTTCTACACCTTAATAATAAAATGTGAGGGTGGATGAACACAGCAGGCCAAGCAGCATCTCAGGAGCACAAAAGCTGACGTTTCGGGCCTAGACCCTTCATCAGAGATGAGTTCCCATTATCTCAGTTCTACACCTTGTTGTTTACTGAGGTCTAGCCAGGCCTTGCATTGGATCTGCAAGAAATGTTTCACAGTATCAATGTTATTCGTACCACTGATTCCACTTCATGCCCAAAAGCCTACTGTGGTCAAATTGCAATATTTTGGAAGGGCCGTGAGGCAAGAATAGGGGAGTGGGACAAATTTATCCATCTTTGAAAAAGCTGACGCAGGCTCATCAGCTGATTTGCTGTTTGTCCTGATGAAATCTTTGTCAATTTGAAGTTTTTCATGAAGAATGCCAAGTTGGATCAAATTCCAAGAAAACTGCAGCAAGTATGAGACAGCCTTCAGCAGCAAAAGGAGAAGGGCTATGCATAAAGTTGTTGGATGTAACTTTTAACGTGTTTCCTCTTGGGATATATCTTATGTGCATCTTCTTTTGAAGCTGAGGAAACATTGCTGTTTCCTTCATTTTAATTGGCTGTACACTATGCGGTAGCTCACTTTTCCCATGAGTTGTCAACAGATGAGTGTTTCATTCGACTCAGCTGGAGAGACAGAGGGAGGGTAAAATGAAGCATAATGAAAAGAAAGTGTGACATTTACCCCTCCCCAACAATGCAGGCTTTTCTGCTTCTACCTACAGGGGAATGTTTGTTTGATGAATCTGTACGGCTTTTGATTGTCGCTGTGATTGACAGTCTACAATGTTAACAAATGCTGATGTAAACAGAAAGTAGGTCATTGCAAGCGGAAGCACGGCTGCTTGATTATTGAGTATGTGCCAAAAGGAGAAAAGCAAAAAGGGAAATTGCCAAAACCAATAATTAATTCTTGTGATTGTCAATTATTGATAAAGGTGTCCAACATAGTTTTGGATAATGTTGATTTGGATAAATTTGGCAAATTTACAAACTGAATTATTTATTTGCATTTTTTATTCATAAATAGAAATGAACATACACAGAAAGTAATAAAATGCCTCTCACTTAAATGCAATATAATTTTACTTAATTCATTGTTAATGCCTAGTTTACAAAATGAATACAAATAAAATGCATTTGTTTGCTACCAAGTGCTTAAATAGGCAAACAGAGGGATAGATACGGAGGTTGATGGATGGATCACAGAATTAATAATTCACTTTATGCCATTGTCCCATCATTTCCCAATAGTACTGGACATTGTTCTTTTTCAATTACAATCTAATTCCCTATTGACCACCTTGTCCATACGCTTAGGCAGTGTACTCCAGACCTTAACCATGTGGCAGCATAAAGTTCTTTTTCTCTCTCGTGTTGGTTGTGTTCCTTTTGCTAATTACTTTCAATCTGTGTACCTTCATTCTCCATTCTTTCACAAGGCCTTGCTATCTATTTTGCCTAGAGTTATTATGGTTTTGAATATTTGTACCAGATCTCCTCTAAACATTTTCAACTTCTTCAATCTGTTTTCATGACTTAACTCTCTCATCTCTGGAAAAATTCCTATGAATCTTTACAACATTCTGTCCAATAGCCTTCCAAAACAGCAACAAACAGAAATGGTCACAATACTCCAGGTGAAGCATAACTAGCGTCTTATAACTTCTGAGATAACAAGGTGTAGAGCTGGATGAACACAGCAGGCCAAGCAGCATCAGAGGAGCAGGAAAGCTGACATTTCGAGCCTGGATCCTTCTTCAGAAATGGGGGAGGGGAAGGGGATTCTGAAATAAATAGGGAGAGAAGGGGAGGCAGATAGAAGATGGATAGAGGAGAAGATAGGTGGAGAAGAGACAGACAAGTTAAAGACGTGGGGATGGAGCCAGTAAAGGTGAGTGTAGGTGGGAGGTAGGGACAAGATAGGTCAGTCCAGGGAGGATGGACAGGTCAAGGGGGCGGGGTGAGGTTAGTAGGTAGGAAATGGAGGTGTGGCTTGAGGTGAGAGGAGGGGATAGGTGAGAGGAAGAACAGGTTAGGGAGGCGGGGATGAGCTAGGCCGGTTTTGGGATGCAGTAGAGGGAGGGGAGATTTTGAAGGCCAAGAGGCCGCCATGCACTACCAAAAGATCACCATACCAGGCAAAGACACCACCACGTGCTGTGAGAGACTGCTACACCTGGCTGAGGGAACTCCATCCTTGACATGGAGAAAGATGATTAGCATTAGGCATTCTAAGTACGTGGTTGGCCCAGCAGAGTTTGTATCAGGTAATTGATGTTTCAATGTTGGTGCTTTTATTTACTTCTAGGATGCTGATTTCAGAGCGCCTGTCCTCCCATCTAATGCAGTGAATCTATCTCAAGCAGTGTTGACGGGACTTGTCAAGTGTCTTGAGGCAGCAGCTATACATAGTCCATGTTTCAGAGCCATATAGAAGAGTCAGAAGGTTAACTATTTAAAATACAAGGATCTTGGTATCAGCACAGATATCACAGTCATCAAGGATTCTCAGCCTTAGGCATCTTTAGGCAATATCATGGGATATTTAACTTATTAATCGGCAAACTGTGGTTCATTATCATATCTGGGATTCTTTGTGTTGCAAATACCTCCTTCAGTGAAGTAATCACTATGTCAGACATGTGATTGAGTAATTGCTTGACTTCTATCCATCTAGAGTAGCAGTCAGTTTCCATAAGACCATAAGACATAGGAGTGGAAGTAAGTCCATTCAGCCCATCAAGTCCACTCCGCCATTTAAATCATGGTTTCGATCATTAATATTTTGGCTTTGTGTTCATAAAGGTCCACGCTAATACATTCTCATAGTTGTGATGGAATGGAAGATGCCATCAACAGTTCTTTTGCCTCTGGATACTCAATAGCAGTTTGATATCATCATATCCAATGATGTGTGTGATCTGGCTACCAAACTGAATATCCTGCTCTGGTTTAACATTTTACAATGCTCAAATGCCCTTAGAATATTCTTCACAGTATGTGAGATTAAGAACATTCAGAATGATGATCTCCATTCATCAAAGCTGAGTGAATAAACAGTAACTAGTGGTATGCCATAAGAATCGGTGCTGGGTACGCAGCTTTTCATCATTTATATAAGCAATTTAAATAGAAGTACGATTAGTAAGTTTGCAGATGACACCAAAATAGGTGAACAGTGAAGAAGGTTATCTTAGAGTATGACGGGACCTTGATCAGATGTGTCAATGGGCCAAAGAGTGGCAAATGGAGTTTAATTTAGATAATTGTCAGGTGTTTCATTTTGGTAAAGTAAACCAGGCAGGACATATACAGTTAATGGTAGGGCCCTGAGGAGTGTTGTGGATCAAAGAGGCCTACAGGTGCAGGTCCATTGTTCCTTGAAAATAGAGTCACAGGTAGACAGGTGGCGAACAAAGAGTTGAGATGCCATTTTGTGGTTGTGGTGAAGCTAATGCATTCAGGTTTGGTCAAAAAGTTGTTAGACTTGAATGTGGTCATAAAAGATTTACAAGGATGTTGCTGGAATTGGAGGGTTTGAACATAGAACATAGAACATAGAACATGGAACATACAACAATACAATGCAGAACAGGCCCTTCCGCCCTCAATGTTGCGCCGACCTGTGAACAAATCTAAGTCCCTACCCCTATACTATCCCATTATTATCCATATGCTATAGACCATTGAGCTATAGGGAAAGGTTGAATAGGTTGGGGCTATCTTCACTGGAGCATCGAAGGCTGAGGCTTGACATTATAGAGGTCAATAAAGCCATAGCGGCATGAGTACAGTGAAAAGCCAATTCTTTTCCCGAGGCTGGGAGAGTCAAAAACACAATGGCATAGATTTAAGGTGAGAGGGGCAAGATTTAAAAGGGATCTGAGGAGTATATTCTTCATATAGAGGGTGGTACGTGTGTGGAACAAACTTCTAGAGGAGACGGTTGAGGCTGGTACAGTTACAACATTTAAAAGGCATCTGGATGGGTACATGAGTAGGAGGGTTTAGAGGGATCTGGGTTAAATGCTGGCAAATGGGACTAGATCAATTTAGGATGTCTGATTGGACATTTGGATTGAATGATATGTCTCCATGATTTTTAACTCTATAACTACACTGAGATTCTCCTTTGTTCATCACACTGTCGGGTTTCATAAGATTGAATGACACACAAAAGTTGACTGCAATGCTCTCTGACCTGAACACATTCTACATCAGATTTCAATACATCTCCGACTTTATTTAGTTGCTGCTTTGTTGCAGGTGAAGTTCTAATCAATGGCAATGTAGTAGTTTCTGTCTTTTTAACAAAAGCTACATCAATTTGTTTCATCCATGCCAGAGGGATATGGAATGGACCCCGACTTGCTGCACTCAGCTATTTTGTAGGAACATACATTGTCATTACAGTAAACCCCATCTGCCTCACCTTGAATTGTTGTACATAGAAGGTTTTAATTTTCAAATACTTATAATTTGAAGCAAGTCACAAAGGCTTTGTGGTCAGTCTTCATCTACAAGTGTAGAATTATACACAAAGAAGACCCATTGCTTTTGCAATCATGAAAGATACTCTTAATCTACACTCGTCCCACTTTCCACCACTGAGCCCAGAGCCTTGAATGTTTCAAGTGCTCATCCAAGTATTTTTTTCAAGGTTGTGAGTCTTCCTACCACATCTACCCTCCTTGGCAGTCCATTCCAGATTCTCATCACCCTCTGGGGGATAAAGTATTCTTCCAATCTGCTCTATATGTTTTGCCTTTCACCTTAAAATTCTGTTCCTCTGATGTTGGCCTGTCACTAAGGGAAGCAATTGCTTTCTGTGCACCCTGCCAATGCCACTCATAACCTTGTAAACCTCAGCCAGGTCCCTTCTCAGTCTGCTCTGCTGTAAAGAAGACAGCTCAAGCCTGTCCAGCCTTTTTCTGTTGCTAAAATGCTGCACTCCAGGCAACAGCCTGGCGAGTTTCATCGGCACGTTCACCAACGCAATCACATCCTTTCTCTAGTGTGGTGACCAGAATTGCACACAGTATTCTAGCTGTGGCCTTGCCACAGTTTTGTTCTGCATTAACATAACTTCCAGCTCTTAAAGTCTATGCCATAATAGATAAGACTAAGTGTCTTGTGTGCCTTATTAACTACTGTATAATGATGTCCTCCATCAGAACTGACCCTCTGATAGATCTGCAATACCTCAGCACTGATTCTTTAACTGTGTGCCGCTCCCTCAAATCTGACCCTTGAAATGAGGCACTGCCTCAGTATTGACCCTCTGACGATAACATAGTGCCAAAGTTCTAACCCTTTGACAGTGCTGCAATTCCTCAGTATTATGGAGCCCAGACCCCTTCTGTTCCTCAGAGTTTCCTAGTGTCCTGTCATTCAATGAATAGTCACTTAAGGGTTATAGAATCATAGAGATGGATAGCACAGGAACAGACCATTCGGTACCACTTGTCAATGCTGACCAGACAACCTAAATAAATTTAGTCTCATTTGCCAGCATTTTGCCCATATCTTTCAAAACCTTTCCTGTTCATGTACCCATCCAGATGCCTTTTAAATGTTGTAATTGTTCCAGCCTCCACTACCTCCTCTGCCAGCTCTTTCACCATGCTCTGCATGAAAAATGTTGGTCCTTAGGTCCCTTTTAAATCATACCCGTCTCACCTTAAACCCTCTAGTTTGGGACTTGCCCACTGCAGGGAAAAGACCTTGTCTATTTATCCTATCTATGTCCCATATGAATTTTATAAACTTCTGTAAGGTCACCCCTCAGCCTTTGACACTCCAGGGAAAATAGCCCCAGCCTTTTCAGCCTTTCCCTATAGCTCAAATTTTCCAATCTTTGCAAAATCCTTGTTAATAGAGATAACCAAGTGCAGAGCTGGATGAACACAGCAGGCCAAGCAGCATTAGAGGAGCAGGAAAGCTGATGTTTCGGGCCTAGACCCTTCTTCAGAAGTGAAACATCCTTGTTAATCTTTTCTGAACCCTTTCAAGTTTCACAACATCTTTCCTGGAACAGGGAGACCAGAATTGGATACAGTATACTAAAAGTAGCCTTACTAATGACCTGTACAGCTGCAACATGATCTCCCAGATCCTTTACCCAATGTATTGACCCATTTCTAAAGAAGGGTCCTGACCCAAAATGTCAACTTTTCAGTCCCTCTGATTCTGCCTGGCCTGCTGTGTTCCTCCAGCTCCGCACTGTGTTACCACTGACTCCAGCATCGGCAGTTCTTACTATCTTCATGCATACCAAATGTCATATTCACTATCAGCTCTACCTTCAACTTCATTTTCATGACCTAAGAACCTGCACACCTAGGTCTCTTTGTGCAACAATACTCCCCAGGATATTATCATTAAGTGTATAAATCCTGCTCTATTTTGCCCTTCTAAACTGCAGAACCTTGCATTTGTCTAAATTGAACTCCATCTGCCACTCATTAGGCCATTGACCCATTAGGCCATTGACCCATTTGATCATCATCCCATTTTATTCTGAGGTAAGCTTCTCCACTGTCCACTGCACTTCCAATTTTGGTGTCACCTGCGAACTTACTAATCATACCTCCCATGTTCACATCCAAATCATTTTTATTAATAACAAAAAGCAGTGGACCCAGCACTGAGTCTTGTGGCACACCGGTGGTCACAGGCCTCCAGTCTGGAAAGCACCCCTTCACCACCACCATCTGTCTCCTACCTTTGAGCCAGTTTGGTATCCAGATGGATAGTTCTCCTTGTATTCCATGTGATCTAACCTTGTTAACCAGTCTATCATAAGCAATCTTGTCGAACACCTTATTGAAGTCCATATAGATCATGTCCGCTGCTCTGTGCTCATCAATCTTCTTTGTTACTTTTTCAAAAAACTTTATCACATTAGTGAGACACAAGTTTCAATGCACAAAGTCATGGTGACGATCTGTCATCAGTCTTTGCCTTTCTAAATACATTAAAACCTATCCCTCAGGATTCCCTCCAACAAATTCCTTACCACCGTTGTCAGTCTCACCAGTCTATAGCTCCCTGGCTTTTTCTTACCACCTTTCTTTAATAGTGTCACCACAATAGCCAACCTATAGTCTTCCAGTATCTCATCTTTGGCTATTGATGATACAAATATCTCAGCAAGGGGCCCAGCAATCAATTCCGTCACTTTCCACAGAGTTTTCAGGTACACCTGATCAGGTCCCAGGAATTTATCCACCTTTATGCCTTTTAAGACATACAGCACTACTTCCTCTGTAATATGGACATTTTTCAAGATGTTGGTACTGATCTCCTTGTGTTCTGTGTCTTCCATATCCTTCTCTACAGTAAATGTTGATGCAAAATACTTGTTCACCATCTCCCAAATCTCCTGCAGTTCCACACATAGGCAACCTGCAAATCTTTAAGGCGCATTATTGTCTTCCTAGTTCCCCATCTGTCCTTAATGTATTTGTAGAACGCCTTTGGATTCTCTTTAACCTGATGTGCCAAAGCTATCTCATGGCCCCTTTTTGACATCCTGATTTCCTTCTTAAGTATACTCCGATTGCCTTTATACTCCCCTAGGATTTCACTCAATCTCTGCTGTCATTTATTCTGTGTCGACTTGTTGGGCCAAAGGGCCTGTTTCCACACTATAGGGATTCTATGATATGCTTCCTTCTTTTTCTTGACCAACCCCCTCATTTCTCTAGTCATCCAGCATTCCCTACACCTACCAGCCTTGCCCCTCACCTGAACAGATGTATACTGTCTCTGGGCTCTTGTTATCTCATTTTTGAAGACTTCCCATTTTTCAGCCATCCCTTTACCTGCATACATCTGCCCTCCAATCAACTTTTCAAAGTTCTTGCCTAATACTGTCAAAATTGGCCTTCCTCCAATTTAGAACGTTAACTTTTATCTCTGGTCTATCCTTTTCCACCACTATCTTAAAAGTTATAGAATTATGATACAGGCCCCAAAGTGTACCCCCACTGACATCTCAGCCACATGTCCTGCTTTATTTCCCAAGAGAAAGTCAAGTTTTGCACCTTCTCTCATAAGTACATTCACATAATGAATCTGAAAATTTTCTTGTACACTCTTAACCAATTCATCTCCATCTAAACATTTAACACCATGGCAGTCCCAGTCTATGTTTGGAAAATTAAAATCCCCTACCACAACCACTCTATTGTTATTACAAATAACAGAGTTCACCTTATAAATTTGTTCTTCAATTTCCTGCTGACTACTGGTGGTGGTGGTGGTGGTGGTGGTGGGGGGGGGGGGGGGGGGAAGGTGTCACACCTGGCAGTACATTCAAGACTCCTACCTTGGGCCGGCACAGTGGTTTATTGGTTAGCACTGCTGCCTCACAGTGTAAGGGTTTGCACATTCTCCCGGTGTCTACGTGGGTTTCCTTCGGGTGCCCTGGTTTCCTCCCACAGTCCGAAGATGTGCACGTAGATTGACCAAGCTGAATTGCCTGTAGGGTTTAGGGATGAGTTGATTATATGGGTTATAGAGGGATGGGTTTGGGTGGGATTCTCTGAGAGTCAGTGTTGACTTGTTGGGCCGAATGGCCTGTTTCCACACTGTAGGGATTCTATGATCCATGAAACTTCTGAGACAGAGTTACAAAGCCACACAAGGTCTGAAAGAAAACATTTGTCCTCATCTCTGTCTTAGAAGGGAGGATATTTAATTTTATAACAGAGCCCCCTAGTTCTAGATAAAACTGAAAGAGAAAACACCCATTCCATGTCCACCATATGAAGACCATTCAGGATATTATGCATTTCAAATTATCTCCACTTTCTAAACTGCAGTAGAAACATGCCCATCCTTCCTAGACAAACCTTATGAGACAATCTGCTCATTCCAAGTATCAATCAAGTAAACCTCTTCAGAAGTTAGTGCAAATGAGATCATTGAGTAGTTTTCAGGCAGAAATCAATAGATTCTTGTTAGGCAGGAGATTCAAATATTATTCAGGTTAGATGGGTCAGTGGAAATTGAAGCACAATCACATCAGCGATACTTCTGCCATCTGCAATCCGACCCCACCACCAAAGACATTTTTCCCTCTCCACACTTGTCTGCTTTGCAGAATAACCACTCTCTCTGTGACTCCCATGTCTGCTCCACACTCCCCTCCAGCCCCACCTCACCTGGCACTTTTCCTTGCAACCGCAGGAAGTGCTACACTTGCCCCCACGCCTCCTCCCTCACACCCATCCCAGGCCCCAAGAAGACTTTCCACATTAAGCAGATGTTCACCTGCACATCTGCCAATGTGGTATAGTGCATCCGCTGTACCCTTTGTGGCCTCCTCTACATCGGGGAAACCAAGTGGAGGCTTGCGAACCGCTTTGCAGAACACCTATGCTCGGTTCTCAATAAACAGCTGCACCTCCCATTCGCAAACCATTTCAACTCCCCCTCCCATTCCTGAGACGGCATGTCCATCCTGGGCCACCTGCAGTGCCACAATGATGCCACCCGAATGTTGAAGGAACAACAACTCATATTCCGCTTGGGAACCCTGCAGTCCAAGGGCATCAATCTGGATTTCACAAGCTTCAAAATCTCCCCTCCCAAACTGCATCCCAAAACCAGCCGAGCTTGTCCCCGCCTACCTAACCTGTTCTTCCTCTCACCCATCCCCTAAACCCACTTCAAGCCACAACTCCATTTCCTTCCTACTAACCTCATCCCGCCCCCTTGACCTGTCCAACCTCCCTGGACTGACCTATCTCCTCCCTACCTCCCCACCTACACTCACCTTTCTCGGCTCCATCCCCACCTCTTTCACTTGTCTGCCTCCTCTCCACCTATCTTCTCCTCTATCCATCTTCACTCCGCCTTCCCCCTCTCCCTATTTAATTCAGAACCTTCTTCCCCTCCCTCATTTCTGAAGAAGGGTCTAGGCCCGAAACATCAGCTTTACTGCTCCTAAGATGCTGCTTGGCCTGCTGTGTTCATCCAGCTCCACACCTTGTTTTCTCACATCAGTCATGATTTTATTGAATCATGAAGCATGCTCAAGGATCTGAATGATCTGCTTTTGCACTTATTTCTTATGTGTGTCAGTAATTCCTACCCTATAAAATTCAGAAACAGTGTAGAAGAATGAGAGGTGATCTTAATTAAACAAATAATACTTTGAAGTCGCTCAACAGGATGGCTGTTGAGGGGAAGATTTTGATCTGATTTGATTTATTATTGTCCCAGGTGTGGGGGTCCAGTGATTTACAGGCAGCTCACACTGTACAAGTGCATCAGAGTAACAGAACAGTGTACAAGATACAATGTTACAGCTGCCGAGAACAAGCAGCGAAAGATTAACAACATGAAAGAGGCCTTTGTTGGGGAATCTAGATCTAAGGGCCGCAGCTTCAAAATCAGAGGTCTCCCATTTAAGGAGAAGTCTTTGTTTTCTCTCAGGGAGTTGTTAGTCTTTCGAGTTCATTCCCCAGAGAGCGGTAGCATTATGTAGGTTAGGAAAGAAAGTGGAGTTGAAACCACAATTAACCCAACTGTGATCTTATTGAACGGCAAAGCAGGCTCAGTCGGTTGAGTGGACTACTCCATTTTCTATTTATTATGATGCTATGACCAAAGGTATATGATTTTGAGGTACAGACAATAATGAGTCAAAAGAACAAATTATATTAGATTAGATTTCCTACAGTGTGGAATTAAGCCCTTTGGCCCAACAAGTCCACTCCACTGCATGGAGCATCCCACCCAGACCCATCCCTCTCTAACCCACACACACCCCTAAACATTACAGGCAATTTAGCATGGCCAATCCACCTAGCTTGCACATCTTTGGACTGCGGGAGGAAACCCGCACAGGCATGGGGAGAGTGTGAAAACTCTGTGCAGACAATTGCCCAAGGCCGGAATTGAACCCAGGCCCCTGGTGCTGTGAGGCTGTAGAGGTGACCACTGAGCCACCGTGCCCCTGATTTGTATCATGTGTGTTAGAAAACTGTAGGCACACTGAACATATCCAAAACCTGATGGCAGAGAAAAAGGAAAGAGAAAATCTTCCCTTTGATTTCAACAAAGCAACAATGTAGGGAGTAGAAAGGTTGAGTCAGACAGCCCAATTGTAGTTGCCACAGAATGATATAGAAAAGTCTGCAGCATGACAGAGTTCAACATTATCAGTAAGATGTGAAGGGACAATAAAGATAGTGATAGAAAGAGAGAGAAATTGAAGGCTGCAGTGAGCAGGTTTCACAGGCAACAGTCATTTGGATTTGTGCATTTTTGGTAATAATTTTGCTCCCTCAGAAACTGTTACATATTTTGCGAAGCTTCCAACTTTGTAGCACAACAATGCATGCAGTTCAGATACGTTTAACCAAAGGCTTATTTATGGAACAGCGGCTTGCAATTATTAATTATACATGGTGCAAAGTATCAGCTGAGCTAATTTCTGTTTCGTGATGGATAAACTCATTTTCAATTTCTGTTATGGTTCTTGTATGAAGAATGGACACTTAGTGATATAGAGGGAATGAAATTCGGCTAACTTCAAAAACAAGTGTCAGGATTGAGCAATATAATTAACCCAAGCAAATTCATTGTGAAGTAGGAAGGCAACTTCATGGTGCCTGCTGTTTTAAATGGTGGGTGCATGTTCCTGATGCTCTCTAAGGGTTGTCCCCTTCAGTAAGAGTCAGATATTCTGAATAACCTGCCCTTTTCAAAAGGCAGACTGCATCACTTAAAAGGGCAGTATATTGTGGCTACAAGAAGTGATGAGAGTCATTTGCAAAGTGAACATGTTCTGTGAAACTTTGAGAATTATGTTAACATATTTCCAAGCTTTTAGTGAATGATTTGGAGATTTTACAGCTATAGCACTAAGCAGAACCCAAATGCTCAGGGCACTCTGGGACACAGTGAGTGTAGCAAGTCAATACTAGAAGTGTGGCTCCGCGAACATGCGTGGAGTGAATGAGAAGGGTTCAAGTGGCATGAGTTATCATGTGGAGTAATTTTTGTCTCTGAACAGCAAATTCTACCCACTAGTCTTACTCACCACTCCAATCACTAAAGGATAAGTAAATGTCATGCCAGCAATCATTATCAGTCAGTGTTCAATCTTTTGATTCATACAATTTATGTCAGCCTCACACATTTTGCAAACGTTGCACCACATCCCACGTTCACTGGCAAATCTTCAACTTTAGCAGGGTTCTGGACAGGAGAGAGAAATATAGACACGGATTGAATAAAAAAGATAGAAAAATTGCAGATGCTGTAAATCAGAAACAAAAATAGAGATTGCTTGAAAAGCACAGCAGGTCTTCCAACATCTGTGGATAGAAGTCGAGTGACCCTTTCTCAGAACCATTCTGTGGAAAACCTGATATGTTAACTCTGATTTCTCTCTGTGCTTGCTACTAGACCTGCTGAGCTTTTCCAGCAATTTCTATTTTTGTTGTAGACCCAGATTGAATTGTTTTATTCCTTTTGCTTTCTGTTCACAAGTAGAGCAGTTAAATGTCCATCAGGCCATGGTTGATATCAGCACAATAGCTACCTTAAGTCCAACCCAACCACACTTTGTAGAGTATTTGTTCTAATTTTCGTCACGTATAAAAATGCCCCAAATGCAAATGTGATTTCACAATTAGCCAGAAAAAAAGAAAACTAGCAACTAACCACTAAATTCATTATCTTTTTAAATAGTGCTGTTTGGGCTAGCTTCATTCCAGTGATGCAGGGTTAGGAAAGGACAATGTGAAATAATGAAGCAGCAGTATTGCTATAAAATCTGCAGAACAGCTTTGCATCTCTAGCCCTTTGTTTTACATTATTGGGGGTGTACATCACACACACACACACACACACACACACACATAGACACACACACACACACACACACACACACACACACACACACACACACACACACACACACACACACGCCCCTTTTGCAAGGAGGTCTCCTGTAAACACCTATCTCAGTGCCCATTTCTGATTCTAATGTGACTGCATAGCACCAAAAATACAACTGGTTAATGGCCCAGTGTAGTCCCCATTGTATGATAGACAATACCTGCTGAACTATATCACAGTAGTAACCAATTGATTCAGGAATGAGGCTGAACGTATTGAGCAATGAAGGAAAAGCATAAAATATTTGAGTCCAATTTCAGATAAACATCAACCCTGAGACAATTGAAATTGTCTGCAACCTTTATGTTGTCTGATATCTATCAATGGAATTGATTACAGTAAAATTTGGACTAACTAACATTTTACCGACTGGAATTCCCTAACAACCAGAATATCTGTACTCAGGCTTTTGTACCTTGCCTCTTTAACTAACTTGCTGTGTTTTCTAAACTACACTGATCAAACATCATCTTGATTTTAAAGTTATATCCTTGGTCTCCAATTCTTCCATAGCCTAACACCTCTTTAATCTACTCCAGCTCATAGTCACATTGTGGTTGACTGAGAATTACCCTTAAAAATGACTGAAAAAGCCATGATGTTCAAAGACAATTGGGGATGGGCAACAAATGTTGCCCTGGAGTGCAATACCTAGATCCCTTGTAAGAATAAAAGAAAAAGAAAACAACCCTCAGAGATGTGCATACCCTTCTAATTCTGATCTCCTGATTTTAATCACTCCATCATTAGTGGCAATGCTTTCAGTTACCTAGATCTTCAGTTCTGGAATTCACTCTCTGCACCTCTCTGCCTCTCTACCCAAAACTTTTTCCCTTTAAAACACTCCTGATACCTTAGTTCCGTAATCACACTTTTGATTATCTAATTTATTATCCCTTGGAATGTTGAATTACTTAAAGGCACTGTATAAATGTACATTGTTGATTCACACCAAATAAGTCATTCACATGGATGGAATAACTAATGTGTATGGTTTTTAAATAAGTTCCTACTTTTGCCAATTGATAAATATAGGTGAGAAATTGAAGATGTCTGACAGAGTCATAGAGTCATACATTACAGAATCGGACCATTCGGTCCAACTCATCTGTGATGACAAGAGATAACAAGGTGTGGAGCTGGATGAACACAGAAGGCCAAGTGGCGTCAGAGGAGCAGGAAGGCTGACGTTTCGGGCCGAGACAGTTCTTCAGCCTTCCTGCTCCTCTGATGCTGCTTGGCCTGCTGTGTTCATCCAGCTCTACACCTTGTTATCTCAGATTCTCCAGCATCTGCACTTCCTACTATCTCTGTGACGACAATATATCCCCATCTGACCTAGCCCCATTTGACAGTATTTGGCCCATGATAAACTTGCACTCAGGTCCTTTTTAAATCCTTCCCCTCTACCTTAATCCTATGCCTTCTAGTTTTGGACTCTTTTACCTTAGAGAAAATACTTCGGCTAATCTCCCTATCCATGGCCCTCATGATTTTATAAACCTCTATAAGGTCACCCCTCAGTCTCCGAAGCTCCGAGGAAAATGGGCCCAGCTTATTCAGCCTCTCCATATAGCTCAAACCCTCCACCCTAGCAATGGCCTTGTGAATCTTTTTGCGAATCCTTTCAAGTTTGACAACATCCTTTCTATAGCAGGGAGACCAGAATTGAATGCAGTATTCCAAAAGTGGCCTTAACCAATATCCTGTACAAGCACAACATGACCTCTCAACTCCTAAACTCAGCGCACTGACCCAATAAAGGCAAGTATACCAAATGCCTTCTTCACTATCCTGTCTACCTGCCACTCCGCTTTCAAGCAACTATGAAGCTGTACTCCAAGATCTCAGCAACACTCCCCAGGACCTTATCACTAAGTGTTTTAGTCCTGCCCTGATTTACCTTTCCAAAATGCAGCATCTCACATTTATTTAAATTTAACTCCATGTGCCACTCCTCGGCCCATTGTCGGATCTGATCAAGATCCTGTTGTACTTCAGCTGATCTTCTTCACTGTCCAATACACCTCCAATTTTGGGGTCATCTGCAAACTTATTGAGCAAACCTCCTACGTTCACATCCAGATCATTTATATAAGTGATGAAAAGCACTTGCTCAGCACCAATCCTTGTGGTAAATGGCTGGTCACAGGTCTCCAGTCCAAAAAGCAACCATCCACTTCCACACTCTGTCTCCTACATTCAACTCTGGGGAGGCAATGGCCTACCGGTATTATTGTTGGACTGTTAATCTAGAGACCCAGGTAACATTCTGAAGACCCAAGTTTGAATCCTGCAACAGCAGATGGGGGAATTTGAACTCAAAAAAAATCTGGAATTAAGAGCCTAACGAATACCATGAATCCATTGCTAATTGTTGGAAAAACATATCAGGTTTATTAATATCCTTTAGGGAAGGAAACTGCCATCGTTACCTCTTCTGGTCTATGTGTGACTCCAGACCCACAATAATGTGGTTAACTCTTCCCTGCCTCTGGGCAATTAGGGATGAGCAATAAATGCTGCCTGGCCAGTGATACCCTCAACCCGTGAATGAATAAAACAAAACACTTTTGTATCCAATTGGCTAGCTCCCCCAGATTCCACATGATCTAACCTTTCTAATTAATTTATCCTGTGGAATCTCATCAAATACTTTGCTGCAGCCCACTTCAACAACATGTACTGTTATGCCTTCATCACTCTTCTTTGTCAGCTTGTCAAAAACTTCAATCAAGTTAGTGAAAAACAATTTTCCATGCAAAAATCCGCCTTGACAGTCCCTACCCAGTTCTCGCCTTGTAAATCTGAGGCAGGTCATCTTCAAAAGAAAAATTAGTTAGTCCAGGAAGGAAAACAAACAGATTTTGAGTGTTCTAATCAGAAATGTGCTCATAATGAAAATGGAATGGCTAGTTGTTTAGTTCATTAACTTATGAAATGTGCTATCAGAATACTTTTATGGGTAATCTCAATATCTATTACCTCGAATAGCTTGGTAGCACAACCGCTGACTGAGCTGGTCGAGAACTAAAGAACATAGCTGCCAGAATGAAGGTTGAGAGGAATATCTGTTTGACCTCATTTTCAGTGATCTGCCTATCCCAGATGTATTTGTCTATGTATCATCCACATCATTGAATTGACCACCACAGGGTCATTGAGATGAACTCTAGCACAGTTGTCAAGCATGATTTCACTTTCACAAAGCCATATTGACTCTGTTTGATTGTGTTAATCTTTACAAAGTTTCTGTTATTATTTCTATAATAATGGATTCTAGATTTTCCCAACAACGGATGTTAAGATAACTGGCCTACAGAGTTCTGCTTTCTGGCTCCTTCCCTTCTCAAACAGACATGCCATATTAACAGGTTTGCGATCTACTGGAACTTCCTGAGCCCTCATGATGGAGACTATTACCAGACTTTTCCTCCCATTTTCACCATGCTTCTCTGATATCTTATCTATCACAGTGTCTCCACTGCAAAAATATGTAAAATATTGGATTAAATTATCGCTATTTCCTTATTTCTTATTATCAACCTCTATTTGCATCCTTCACATATCCCACACTCGCTTTAATTGCCTTCTTTATTTTTACGTACTCATCGAAGCTTTTCCTGTTTATTTTGGTATTTCTTGCCAATTTATTCTTTGTCTGAAAACTGAGGCAGTCCTGTTACATCAATATAACTGATATCACACTGAAACCTTCTTTTACAAACAAAGTACCTCACATCCTTTTTCATTTTGTCCGTATTTTTAGAATATTGAATTACTTTGAGTATTGAAATCCCAGCCCTGGTCACCCTGCAACCACATCTCTGTAACTGCTATCAAATCATATTCATTTAATTTGATTTGTGCCATCAACTCAACAATCTTGTTTCAAATGCTACATGCAGTCAAATTTGAGTGTTAAAAATTGAATTTTTACTGTAATTACTATTTATGTTCAATTTTTTTCTGCATTCTTCTGTTAACATTTTCTGCCCTTTCCTGTCGCACACTTTGATTGTCATTCACCTCTTCACTACCTTGCACTTTTGGTTTCTCATTTCTTTTTGAGAACTCTAGTTATACAATTTGCAAGGACACTGGTCTCAACATGATTCCAATGAAGCTGAACCCAACAGAACAGCTCTGTTTTGGCCCAGGTACTGGTACTGGTGCCCTATCAACCAGGACCTATTTCACCCATTGCAATCTTTGAGCTGCGCACCGACCAGTCTAATCTTATTTACCTTATACCAATTAAAAGAGAGTGTTACGCTAAAGAGTTATGCTCCAAAATGCCATTACTGGCAGAAAGTCAACTGATTAACATCATGGTGTAACACTTTCAGTGGCTGTTCAATGTATCTGAATTCATGTTAATTTCAAAACGGCATCCGTGGAAACTCACATCAGTTTTTTTGCACATCGTTGCTGCAGGTGCCATGTGGGTCAGCTACGACACCAAACAACAGCTGCTAACAATCCTAATTCTGCAATGCACATTTTGCAGATAAGGTGTTAAACCTGCCTTCTTCAGTGCACATGATAGATTCCATGATATTGTTTGAAGAAAATAAATAGTATTCTACCAGTGTTTGGTCCAATGTTTTCCACTTGACCAACATCAACAAAATGCAGATGAACTGGGAATTTATTGCACGTATTGCATGTTAACTTGTTGCTTACACATTGGCCATTATGTTCCCCTGCAATAGAACAGTGACAATACTTCTAGCATGTTTGTTGGCGACAAAGCATTTTGCAACATATTCTGAAGTTATGAAAAGCAATGTACAATTGCAAACAGTTGCTTTTGTTAGATGTAACTTTTCAGAAAAATGATCGGAAAATATAGGAATGGATGGTTTTATTGGAACTTTCCTTCTGGAAATGCAAGATTTGAACATTTCCTTACTGTCAATATATTCTCTCCAATTTCTCGGTGTGGTTCAAATTTTCCCTATGCAAGTTCTGATCATTTCTGTTTACGTTCATACTGGCTGCCCAATTTATTTACACAAGCTTCAGTTACTGCACCTCAATTATTCACATATATAGCATTTTAGGAAATGCTATTGATATGAAAGCCATTTTACAGATGCAAATTGTTTCTCTGATGAGTTGTGTACTGTGACTTTTAAAAACTGGAAGGCCTGTTTCAGATTTACAACAGTTTCTGTTCAGTTATGTAGCTTCCTGCCACTCTCATTGCTTGGTTAAATAAGTATCCTATTGTGAAACAAAAGAAAGCAATATGCGCCAATAAAATGCATTGGGAGTGAATATACTCCCTGTATACTGTTACTGACCTGTAGAGGGTGCTAAAAAACAATCAACTTGCAGTAATTCGTCAAAAATGCATGAGGTGTAGGAGTTGAGAAAATTATGACTCTATCACTTTGTAATAGAGGCTGATATGCCTTAAACAAATCAATGTTTGTTTACTGTTATTATTGAATAACTCTTTCCTGATCGCCTTCCCTTCTTGTGTTTAGTTATTGATGACATTTTATCTTCATCACTGTAACATTCAACTCTGCTGGCACTGAATAGGTTTGTACTTCAGCATCAAGCAATAGTTAGATGCTGAACTCCCTCTACTGCTTTGATCCCAACATCAGAAGGCGATATCCAACAGATGATTGCACCACTCTCAATTTAAGCATCTCTTCATCTGAACTCCCACAGAATGCAACTGCCAGGTAACATTGAATTGTAGCCAATTTGTGCAGTGAGGCCAAACTCTGTAAAAACTTTCACCTGCTTTGATCTTATTTTAAACTTTCAGCTACCTGATAGAGAACCATCCAAACATAAGCCCCCAGAGGTGTAACAACCATGATCTTAATGCCTGCAGTGCTGCATCAAAAATCTCTCCCTTGCAGAACACAACTTCTCTCATGTTAAGTTAATGGAGCTCTCAAACAATGATTTTTGGATCTAATGGGATGTAATCAGAGCCACAGCTTAAGCTGAATTAAATTCCCTCTTTATTACATCGGATTCCAGGCTACTTTGTTTTCCTTGAGGTGGGTTTTTGCATTGTTGTTTCTAACCAATATTTATTCCTCAATGGACATTAGAAAAGATAGTTCAGATGTTCATTATTATACTGCAATTTAGTATTTACATTCAGCAAGCCTCAGAAAGGCATATCCACCAGTACATGTAATTCTTCCATTGGAAATTATTCATTAAAATAATCCAAACTGTGTTAAGAGTTACACCGAAAACTAACTTAAGGTCATCAGCTAGCCTCTTGGTCTGATTCGTTTATACATGGCAGAGCTACATACATAAATACTCAAGGTCCGATTTCATTTAAGCAAAAGGAATTTGTACATACTTTGCAACATTTTCGTAAGAAAAGGGGGGGCCATGGAGACAGGTAATCTCTGCTGTACCCAGATAGCAATACCCTGACATCTTTGCATCTTCCTGACCGATCTGAAAATTAAGATTGCCAGTTAGCTGTTCTTGCTCCATCTCCAGGCCAATGATGGCCTGAGCAATCATCTCATGCTGTATGAAATGGAGTCTTTTTTTCAAGTCTGTTTCTTAGGTGACAGGTTTAGACGGGGAACTGGGATCGGCGCAGGCTTAGAGGGCTGAAGGGCCTGTTCCTGCACTGTAATTTTCTTTGTTCCTGCATACCAATTCTGATGAATGCAAAACAAATTGCTTTACCTTCTCTTCTTTCAATAATGTTTAAATTATATCACTTTGCTGTTCATGGGAGTTTATTATGTACCTAGTGAAATATTTTGACACATGAAGATAAGAATTAGGAGCAGAGATAAGATATTTGGCCTCTTGAGTCTGTTTTGTTATTCGATAAGATAACGGCTGATCTGATTACCCCTATTGCCATCGATCCACGATAACTTTTTATACCCCTTCCTTATCCAGAATTAACCTGCTAAAGTCTTAAAAGAGTTTCAAGACTGCTTTCTCCTCTCAAGGTAAATACTTCCAAGTACTCATGAACTCTTTATCACTGTATTCACTGCCTTCTGTCTTCCACAGAAAGCTAGGCAGAATAGGCATTAAATTCATTGAAGGTTAAATGGTGAGACAGATTTTCGTTAAGCTCGAGAGTTTAGGGATAAGCAGGGCAGACAGGAAGTTAGAATTAAGACCACAATCAGATTAGCCACAATCTTATTGAATAATTAGCAGGCTTGAAGGGCTGAATGGCCTACTCTTGTGTTCATATTAATATAAATACTAATAATAACATGCATAATAATGAAATGGATGACTCCAAAATCCCAGATTTTTCCACAAGAGGATTCATCCTTTTCCATGTCCACTCTGTTAAAATCCTTCGAGTCATTTCTCACTTCTAAACTCCAGCGGTTCCATCCTAATTCCTCGTAAGACAACTTGCCCACTCCAAGTATTAGCCTAGTGAATCTTATTTGGACAGATATGTCATATTTACTTCATAATTTATAATAATAGGTTCATATTTCCTTTTTCATTATTTGGAGATCTGAAATATTTACCAGTGATATTACATATTTCATTCTGCATTTCCATTTGTCTTCTGCAAAAGACAGAAAATAATTGTCTTGGGCATCATACAATCATAGCAACATGGAATCATAAGAACAGAAGAACACCATGCATCTCATTGCAACTCTTTGCATGAGTTATTTAATTAATCCCACTATCTATTTCTTTTCCCAGAGTTTGACAATTTTCATTTCTTTTCAAACGTTATATCCAACTCTCTCTTGCAAGGTCCCATTGAACCTGTTTCCACCACCTGCTGAGATTAAACCAGCTGGTTATGTGTTTATTTTCTTTGCCTCCTGATCACTCTGATTGTTTTGCCAATTACTGTCGATGTTTCATTTTCTAGTTAAAGGTGTTATCGCTGGAACTAATTGTTCCTTGTTTATTTTATCAAGATCCTCCTTAATTTTAAACTAATCAAAAATAGTTTTCAATTATCTCTCCCCTCAACCTTCTATGTTTTGAAGAGAACAACTCATAATTCTTCAATCCTTTGACATATCTGAGTATCCTGGTCAGATTCTTGGAATACTCCTTTGCACCCAAAGACCTTAAAGCCCTTCTATTCCTGTAATAGCCAGAATTATGTACAATATTCCAGCCATTTCCTTATCCATAGTTAATAAAGGTTTAGAGAAAGTTCTTTGTCTTAGATGCATGGGGATAGGTGTAGGCCATTCAGCCAAGTGAGTCTGCCTTGTCATTCAATACAATCATGACTAAATCCTTCAATACCTTTTATCCACCATCACCCACATCACTCTTAATAATGAATTTTAAAATCTTATTGACCAATGAAATCAGGCTAACCAGCCTACATCTTCCTGTCTTCTGCTTCCCTCCCTTCTTACACAGCGGTGTTACACTAACCATTTTCTGGGCCTTCCCTGGCTGCAATAATTCCAGAAATATCACCACCAGTACCTCCACAATTTTCTCAGCTACCTCCTTCAGAACCCTGGGTACAGTCCATCACTCTGAGAGATTTATCCACCTTCAGACCTTTCAACTTCCCCTGCACCTTCTCCTTAGTGACAATCATGCACTTACCTCTTCCCCTGAATCTCTTGAAGTTCTGGTTTCTCATCCTTTTATAAGAGAGTTTATGGATTTACTTTAGAGTGATGTAAAAATAACAGATTTGCAGTTGTCCATTTTCTCTCTCACGCCCTTCTTAAATAGAATCACTACAGTGTGGAAACAGGCCATTTGGTTCATTGAGTCCTCATTGACTCCCCGAAGAGCATGCACCCAGACCCATATCTCTACCCTATTACTGTAACCCTGCATTTTCCACAGTTAATCTACCTAACTGACACATCTCTGGACACTATGGTCATTCAGCATGGGCAATCCACCTAACCTGCTCAGCTTTGGACTGTGGAACACCCAGAAGAAACCCACGCAGACACAGGGAGAATGTGCAAACTCCACACAGATAGATTAGATTTCCTACAGTGTGGAAACAGGCCTTTCGGCCCAACAAGTCCACACCGCCCTTTGGAACATCCCACCCAGACCCATCCCTCTATAACCCACACACCGTGAACACTACAGGCAATTTAACATGGCCAATCCACCTACTCTGCACATCTTTGGACTGTGGGCGGAAACCGGAGCACCCGGAGGAAACCCTAGCAGACATGGGGAGAATGTGCAAACTCTGCACAGACAGTTGCCCGAGGCTGGAATCGAACCCGGGTCCCTGACGCTATGAGGCTGCAGTGCTAACCACTCAGCCACCGTGCCGCCCCAAGGATGGAATTGAACCTGGGTCCCTGGTGCTGTGAGACATCATGCCGTCACTATAGTGGGGTGACATACCTTCTAATCCACAGCAATTATTCCAAAATCTTTAGAATTTTGGAAGGCTACCTCCTTCAACTTTCTGGAATGAAAACTACAAGGCCCTCTAGATTTATTAACTTATTATCCATATTTTTCATGTATAAAGACCACAGAGAGCCCATATGTTTTCCTTTAACAGCCTAAAAAAGTTATTCTGTCCTCTTCAGAATTTTAAGTATGTGATCTTCCAGATCTTTCTGCTCCTGCACCAACTTTAAAACTGTTACCATAAAGTTCATATTTCTGGTAAGGAATCCAAAGGAATCCAGGCTAATGCTGTGGGGACATGACCCAAATCAAACCTTAGCAACTGGTGGAAATCAAATTCAATTTATACAGTCTTGAAATTTTGACTGACAGAAATGTAATGGGCTGTAGGGCCTTTTTTCTGTGACTCTGTGAGTTATAAAACAAGTCTGTGGTAATAATGTTTGCATACTGTAAAACCCTATCTGGTTTGCAAATATTCTTCATTGAAAATAATCTGTTATCCCTACCCAGTCTGGCTTATGTGTGGATCCAGATACTTCGTGATGTGCTCGACTCTAAACTGCCCTTCCATAAGTTTCAATCAGTTCAAGGCCAGTTAGGGACTAGCAATGAATTCTGGCCTTATCATTGACTCTCACAAAACTGACCTGTCATTCTCTATTAGATGCAGACTGTCATACAATATATTTTACAAAAATAACTCACACTTACATATTGCCTTTTTCAAATTCAGGGTATCCCAAACATGTGCAGTCATTGACTTAATTTAGGGAATAGGGTGATAATTTTTAAGTCAAAAAACCTTGTTCTACAAACACCAAGATGGTAATTTTCTTTCAGATTGTGCTTTGAGAAATGAAGATGCAGGGGGAACCAAACAAATTCACTTACTGTTCTTCCAATGGTGTTTTCAGATCTTTAACATTCACCACTCCTAAGCCCTTCCTACTTGAAGCCACATCTCCATTGACTCTATGTCACATTGCTAGCATTGTTCAAGTTCTGATGAAAGGGCAGCTACCTGGAATGTTAACCCCAGCTCGCCCTTCACAGATACTACCTTATCGGCTGAGTATATCCAGCATTTTCTGTTTTTATTTCAAATTTACAAGATCTCCATGTCCTTGCCATTTGTGTTAGTGTAAAAGAGCTTTGGTTCAAAGCTTCATTAAAGGGTCAAATCTCTGACTGTGGAGCACTTCCTCAGTACATGTACCAGAAAGGACAGGATTTTGCCTTCCGGTCTGAGTGGAACTTGAACCTAAATCTTTAGACTCAGTTGTATGCATGCTAACACAATGACATTGCTGATATCATAAACACCCAACATTTGCACAGCTTTTCACTCTCAATATAAATTGCCTGTCAAAATATTAAGGCCTTCAAAAAATATTTAATTCCAAAGATAAGATTAAAAAATAAATCCACAAACAACTGTGGCGTTTCTATTTACAGATGGATTGCTGCTGTCTGAGCTGAACGAAAGACAGATTATCTTTACACTGGGAGTGTAGAACAGACTAAGCAGATAAAGAATTTATGTTGAAGGTCATCAATTCAGCAACTAACTGTATTCCTTCAGCTTGATCACCTCCTGTTCATATGCACCAGATGAAATGTTAAGCATAAAATGCATTTGGCAAAGGAAGGTCAAATTCATTGATTCATGAATAAAATATTCCTATGGATCGTTCTGTTGAATTGATTTTTCATTCACGAAGGAGCCAAAATAGGAACAGAAAATGCTGTCAATGTACTTTGGTGTCCCCAGGAGGAGGAGTGGTTGTGGTTTGCTGGTTTCTGGAAAGTTTCCGGCTAATTAGTGTCACAGACCATTGTCAGCACTGCAGGGGGCCAGGGTACAAGATCATTGCAAATATCGGGAATGAAAGTAGGTTAAACAGACTTACTGGTGTTAGTCAGGGAATGCTAGGCAAGAGGTAGAGGGGAGCTGTGGGGAGTGTGAAGGGTGTGTGGAGTTCTGCACTCTTTGTCAGGCTTTGTCGCTGGCTGACCTCTCTATTATTGTAACCTCTGTCCAAGTAGGAGGGATCATTCAATCCCTTGACACCTGTCAGCCTGGTTGTCAATTTCGCAAGGCCACTGTCTGAGCAGCACCATGATTAGACCCTTCAATGACATGAAAGTTTTCAGTAAACAGACTCAATTAACTACCAGATGAGGCAGACATTCTCAACACTGCCCACAAGGGCCATAATCAGGAAGAATGCGAAGATGGTGATGTCTTCACCTGAGTGGCTCCTTTCTTTGCTCTGTGGTTCTGTGAATTTATAAAGTGCTTGCACATCACGTTTTCCAGATATTAATCTTAATAGAGTAATATTGAACTTAGCTATGATCAATTATAAACTATCCTTTCTAATGAGGCTCAATAGATTGCTAATAAATGGGTAGAAGCCTGGATAGTTCATTGGATGAACTAATTTATCATGAGATATGTCAACAGGAGCTCAATCTCCACCTCTCACTAATGAAACATTCCTTCTTTGTGCAAATTTGGTTTACAAAGACAGTTTGGTGAAAGAATTATCATTGAGTTTTACACACCAAACAAAGTATACCCCAACAGTATCTTCAAGTAGCTAGATTAGATTTTGATTTAGATTTGAGCTGTGAATGCAATGAATAATTCCAGCTTTTATTAGCGAATTCCCATATATTCGAACAACCTGCCCAGAGTGGTAATCGCACATTAATATGATTCCTGTGGTGATGATTATTAACATACAAAGGTACCTAGATTTACAAACACTTAAACTATTACCTTTCTCTCGCATTTTACCTCCCATTCGAAACAAAATTCACTGATAACAAAATGTTAACAAGACAGGTATTCCTAATCCTATTTATTTGCAGTTTCATAATTTCCATAGAAAACATAAAGTCTTTACACATTGCAAGTACTAGGGATAATATAAGCTAGCCACTGTTTTGTTACTTTAGTTATTTAAACTAATGGATTGGTAGTTCAAGTCATTCTCCAGTGATTTGGAGCATGATTCAAACTCTAGGCAAATGTATTGATGGAGCTATGATCCTTGATGAGACGTTAAAATAAAAATCCATCTACCTGTTCAAAATATAAGGCAGCAAATGATACTATTTGATGTAATACTTGTTCCAGTCAAATCTCAGGCAATGACCATCTCCAATAGCAGAAAGTCCAGCTATCTCTCTTTGACATTCCTCAATAATAACAAACCTGAATCTTACATTATCAACATCCCAAGTCAGCATTCCTGCTAAATTAGTTTTCTTCTGCAGGGACCTCCTATGTCCATGCACAGCAGCAATCCCCACAAGTGGCAATCAACCCTGTTAATGGTGTTTGCATGCTATTCGCTATGTGTGAACCCAAGGATCAGTTGCACATGTGCAATAAGACTGCTTTTTGTTTCCAGAAACCCTTCTGCACCCTTCAGCATTTAGGAGGAATTTACAAGAAGGTCAGGTGTTAAGGTTTAAAGAAGCTACTGCCTATAAAGAGTTTACCCCTCCAAATGGATCTTATTGTATTAGATTCTGAAGCACTGCTGAGTGTACCTGGAATAGTCACACTTGCTATTATCTATCCTTTATGTCTTTATTCAACATTTTCATTGAAGTAACTTCTTCATTTAATATTCTCCCTGTGTCCAGATTGGCAATTGGGAGCCACACTACTCAATAAAGGACAGACTAAATTTGAAATTATGTTTCAAATCGTGAAAGCCCAGGATTTGACAGCTGTCATTGAATCTACACCAACATCATTACTAAATATCTGACATCATACAATCACTTTATAATGAAATATTTACAGCAAGGAATCTTTGAGACGAGGAGCTTTGCAAGCTTTATAATTTAACTGTGAACACTGAACAATTAATTCAATATCAAAGCTTTTCTGCACATTTAACTAGACAGCAGTTTCTCAGCATGGAATACCAAGTGCTAGTACAGTTGGAAACCTTTATTATTAGTGCTTATCTGAAGTGGGAATGAACCTGCTAAGTGTGCTGATGATTTGGTAGGTGTGGTGACAGAGAACAACAAAGCTGAGGCATTGCATTTGTAAAGGGTGAAGACACAATTGCTAAATAGTCAAGTTATTGAACTTACTTGGACTTGGTTAAAAGACAAATGCAAAAGGAGGGAGCAGTGAAGGAAGTCTGTGAAATGATCTAGAAATTACTTTGCAGTGCTAAGTGAAATGATATTGGTCTCAGCCAAATGGCTGAGCATATGTCACCAATGCAATGTTTGCATACATGACCTGATACAAACTCTTCCAAATATCTGCATTCAGCACATTTGCACTTACTCATTCAATAGTCAAGCATGTTCAGAGCCACATTCAGTGCTCCTCACTTAGGATTTACAGAAATGCTTGTTGTATCAAGCTTTAAAAGCTTGAAGTCTGAAGAGATATTGCATCTGAGTCATGGAATAATTTCAGCTCAGACAGAGGCAATTGGCTCACTGTCTAGGCCCGAAACGTCAGCTTTTGTGCTCCTGAGATGCTGCTTGGCCTGCTGTGTTCATCCAGCTTCACACTTTGTTATCGTGGCTCACTATGCTCATCTGCAGAACAAGCCAGTCAGTCCCATTCTCCCACTCTGTGTTTGCATATCTGCCAGCTTGTTTCACCCAAATACACGTCCAATTTCATTTTTGGAATCGTTCATGGTCTCCACTTCCACTGGACTCCTAGGCAATGGGTTCCAGATCATTACCACTCTCTGTGAAAAAAAGAGATCTTTCTGATACCCTCCTACAGTTCTTCAAAACCTCATGTTGACCTCTAATTGACCTCTAATTGTACAGTGAGCAAATGAGAACAACATTTTCTCCTTTTAATTAATCTAAACCTATTGTAATCATGTCATTCTTTGTTAATTGTTCCCTCAATCACTTTTGCACCAAGGAGAATGATTCCATTTTCTACTGAACTGCTGAAAATCCCTCACCCCTGAGACCCTCTGAATCCCTTCTGAACCCTGTCAAGAATCCTCGCAACCTCTTTACTTTGTAGTGATGGCAACTGAATGTGATATTCTAATTGCTGCCTTCAGGAATTTATAAATTGAGATTGGCACGGTGGCTCAGTGGTTAGCACTGCAGCTTCGCATCACCAGGGACCTGAGCTCGATTCCACCCTCAGGCGACTGTCTGTGTGGAGTTTGCGCATTCACTCTGTGTCCATGTGGCTTTCCTCTGGGTGCTCTGGTTTCCTCCCACAGCCCAAAGATGTGCAGGCTGGGTGGGTTGGCCATGCCAAATTGCCCATAGTGTTCAGGGATGTTTAAGTTAGGGGATGGGTCTGGGTAGGATGTTCTAAGGGTCAGTGTGGGCTTACTGGTCCAAGGGTTTTCCACACTGTAAGGATTCTATTCAATGAAAAAGATGCAGCATAGATTCTCTATTTTGGTGCTCATTGCTTCGATTTATTTATTCTGAAATTAAAGTCAAACCATGTCAGGCAGCAATTATGACACGAAAAAACCCACACTCTCAGTCATCATACCATTTACAGCACCAGGACTGTCTTTTTTTTGGCAAAACCATCCAAGCAGGCATTTATGCTCCATATGAAGTGCTTTCCTCTTTATGTCATTGCTGTTCATCAACATACTTGGGCCAAATGCTGGAAAATGGGATTAGATTTATTTAGGATATCTGGTCGACATGGACGAGTTGGACCAAACGGTCCGTTTCTGTGCTGTATATCTCAATGACTCTATACCCTTCTAACTAGGGACAGGTTAAAAATAAAGTTGTTTGGCTGCAATTTTCCTCATTCTATGAACTAGTAAAAGGAATTTCTAATCGAGCACAAGGGTTCATCTCTCAGATCCTCCTTTTCCTGATAATTCAACCGCATTTTTTTTTCTGCTGTATCTTCTGCCAGTTCCTTCCAAGTACTGTACGTGTGTGTTCATATGGTGACAACATTAAAGGACAATTATGCAATATGTGGCTATCAATGTTATCAATGCATTTGAGTGGATAGGAAGGAAACAGAATGTATGGAATCAGAACTACTGTCCTCTCCCCCAACTTTTATTCATCTTCAATTTTTGAGGAAATGTGCACAGAAGATGCAGAAAACAGCAAAACTGTGCAGACGGCAGAATATGGGAAAATAATAGATCTCTGATTTGAAAGCAGAGTTTTTTTTTCTTCTTCATGTGCATCCTATTCTATGTAGTCACATAGACAATAGTCACCAAAGGTTACATTAAATTACAGAAAGAATCATTCCTTTAGTAACTCCAACATCATTTCTCCACCTCTCCTTTTCCTATTAATTACATTTTTTATCCTACCCCCAAACCCCACCACCACCCCCCCCCACCCCGGCTCAGTACTGGTATGATCCTAACTAATGGTAACAGTGGACAAATCAGACCCCAGAGTGAAATTCAGCTCGATAGGTCCTAGGTTTTAACTTTGGCAGTCTGTGATAAGTGATTGCCAAATTGTTTCAACAAAAGAATGAGTTTACTAACTAAACAGAATATATTCAGCCTTTCCCCCAGCATTACTTTTACAGATTCTCAATCACAGTGAAGTGGCATCCCTCTCCTAACTCTTTAATTTCTTACATAATTGTATTTTTCTAGTTTTGATAATAGAGAGATTTCCTTCCAGTTCTGAGCCATAAACCTCCTTTTGGTTCTTACAGCTTGAACATTTCTACACAATCTCTCACAGATTGAAAACTTTATAACAAACCCTGGACTTCTGCTAGGGTGAAGCTGTTCATGTGCATTGAAAACCTGCTACTAAACTAAACTAAAACTTCCAGTGGCCCCGATCTCTTCTCTCTATCCATCATAAAAGTTTAACTTTGTAAACATTGCATCTATTGGCAGCACTCTTAAGATACTTACCTTCTTGGAAATGATGATCACACATTTATTTGATTTCTACTTTAAAATACGAAGCCCAAAATGGTAATAGTATACACCCTTTCATCATAATAGGTAGAGGGAATGCTAATGTGATGGGTGCAGAGTGTTCATGGGAATAAATTGAAATTATTTTGTCTATTAAAATGATGTAGACGTTTTGGAGAATCAGGAAGTAAATCACTAACTGTAGAATGTAAAATGCTATCTGTTGTAGCCACAGCCTTTATATGACTGGTCAAATTGAGATTCTAACCAATGGTAACCTCTTAGATGTTAGTGGTGAGCATTAGGCAGTGATAACGTATTTGACCAGGAGCATAATGGGACAGTTACTGCACTGGTGACTCAGAGGGCTGCATGGCTGGTCATGAAACATGAGTCTAAATAAAAGCATAGTTAGTAGGTGGGGTATTTAAATTCAATTCTTACTTCATACTCACTTAGCGTGAAAATTTAATATCAGCAATAATTATCACGAAACTCCCAGATTCTCATTAAAAAACCTGATCCATTAATTACATCCCTTCAGCAAATACTATTTGCCAGTGATTTCCTGTCAGTAATAAATGTGACTTAAGACTGAGACAATGTGGATGATTCTTGGTTTAAGACTTGCATTGATAAGTAGAAAATAACTTCCACAATGCGTAAGTTTGAGATTTTGACCATCTCTAACATGTTGGAATTTAACCATTTTCACTTGATTTCAACTTCATTACTGTTGCTGAGTACCCTAGTCTTAACATCCTGTGGGTTACTGTTGACAAGAAATTGAAATCATAAATAATGCATCTACAAGGGCAGGTCAGAAGCTAGAAATTCTGCAGAAAGTAGTTCACTTGCTGTCTCCCCAGTACCTGTTCATCATTTGTTAGATACAAATCAGGAATAGATGAATTACTTTTTACTTGTCATATTTTTCCAAATATACTACAGATCTCTATGGCAAGTGATGTACTACAAAATCTATATTGGGGAGATGCTACCTCATGCAAATTGTATCTGAAAGAAAATTTTCTGAACAATCACAATCTCACATGTCATTCTCTGCAGCATTAAGTTCAATAGATTTTTTTTGCTTAAATTATGCCATGGGGTGCAGCTAAAATATGTTTCCCATCCCTCATTGCCCTTGCACTGAATAGTTTGCAGAAGCATTGAGAATCAAATACATTAGCGTGGGATGGAGTTCCATATAGACATGATCAGGTAAAGATTACAGAGTTCCTTCCTTAAAGGACATTTGCAAATTAAAAGCATTTTTGCAACAACAATAGTAATCAAATTATTCAGACTAGCTTTCATGTCTAGGATTGTATTTAAATTCTACCAACTGTTACATTGAGATTTGAACGCACATTTTCAGAGCTTTAACCTGGATCTGTAGATTATTACACTAGCAACAGTCCCACTATGCCAGCGTAAACAGATTAAAAACTGTAAAGAAACCAAAATCCCAGATACCACTGAGTACACAATTCAATGTGCTTGAAACTGTTTGTAAATGATTAAAAGCAAACAGTTAAAAGCAATTGAAAGATCTTGAACAATTAGAAATCTTTATTTGTTTTACTAGACAACATTTACAGTGCTGTAAAATGTGCTTTACTAGTTATTTTCATTTTAATTACATTTTAACATTCATTTTGAGAAATTTTCCATCCTTATTTACATTGCATTAAATGTTATGCAAACTCATAAAAGCAACAAAAATATTCAAAGATTAAAAATCATTCTAAAAATGTTAAATAACATTCAAAACAAACTCACCATAACACTGTTACTCATTTGGATCTTAAGGGGCACTCCTTCAACCACTGACAAAGTGTGTATAGAGAAACAGAGATAGGAAGAGGGTTAACCATTCAACCCCTTGAGCCTGCTTCGCCATTCCATATAATCATGGCTGATCAGTATACTCAGTACCCTAATCCCACCATCTCCCCATAGCCCTTGATCCCTTGAGTAAAAGGAGCTATACCTGCCTCCTTCTGAGAAACACAGCTTTGGCTATCACCACTTTCTGTGTTAGTGAATTCCACAGGCTCAACGCTCTCTGGATAAGAAATTTCGCCCCATCTCAATCCTAAGATGTATGCCCTTTAACTTGAGTCTGTCAGCAGAGGGAACACCTTTCCTGCATCTAACCGGTCTAGCCTTGCTAAGAATATGTGTAGGTTTCAATGAGACCCCTGTACTCTTCTAAATTCCAGGAAATAAAATCCTTCACAGAACCATAAATAAAAATCCTTTTTTCCTCCATTTGAGAACACAAGTTCCCAAATAACACTACAAATTATGTATGTTCATCACAGAACTCATCGAGTCACTTTCGACAGTACTTTCCAATCTTGCAACTTTGACCACCCAAATGGTTAAAGAAAAGGTAGCAGATGTATATCACCAATCACACTGCAAAAGTCCTCTGAAATCACACAGCATTCTGACTTGAAGCTACATCACTGCTCCTTCCACTATTGCTCAGACAAAATTCAGGCAGTCCTTCCCTGACATCACTGGGGTGTAGTTACATTGCAGAGATTGCAATAATGCAAAAAAATCAGTTTCTTCCATTTTCATTTTCAAGGACAATCACAGATGGGCAACATTAACATCAGATGAATGATTAAAAAGCACGATTATCAAAGGAAGGGCAATAAACTTTAACATTTTTAGATTGTGAACACTTCCTACTAATTCAATTTAAATAGAATCTAATTTGAAACCATCAGTTCATTACAACATATTGACAAAGTTTCTCAGTGCAAAGCTGTCAATGTACAGTTGATTAAGTTTATCTTCTATTTGCACTGAACCTCCTGTTTGAATGCTGTGCATATCTGGAAATTTATAATGCCTTATATTTGACATGTTGAATCTTGTTCAGCTATGAGCCTTTATGTGAGAAATCTTTTTGGGAATTCATCCAATAATAACAAGGATGAGCAGTCAACATAAAGAATGCTTGCTTCTAGCAGCCCCTGAGGGGACAATGAATGATGAGACTCTGTCTGAAGATTTACATTTTCTTAATACACCTTGCAGAACCTCAGCTTGTGGCAAAACAAAATTACAACCAATATCATTTGAAGTTCAGTCACTGTTTTAATGTAGGAAGTGGGGCAGCCAATTTTTGCACACAAAAGAGAAACTTCTTCACACAGCCAAGATTGAAGGATTAATATTGACCAAGGCACTGTGGAGAACCACTATGGTCTTCTGGAAACATGCACTTTTTCATGCACTTAAAGGTATAGATATGGCCTCAGTTTTACATCTAAATGATAGAAGATGTGGAATTTAATCTCATAGTTCTGCTTTTAGTGTCACTATACAAGTATGAGTCACAATTCCCAGCTTCCTATGTGGTCAATGAGCCAAGAGGAATACTACTTTCTGGTATGTCCCCTATATCTGCTTGAATAGTTTGAAAAGATGACATCATGATAGGTTGATGAACACACAATCATGTTCTGAGGAAGGGTCACTGGATGTGAAACATTAACTCTGATTTCTCTCTGCATATGCTGCCAGACCTGCTGAGCTGTTCCAGCAATTCCTGTTTTTGTTTGTGTGCAATCACTAAAATGGCCAGTACATGTTCAGGGAACATATTCTTTATTCAAAACAAAAAAAAATCTGGAGAAGCTCAAGAGGTCTTTCAGCTTCCTTCAGAACAGTTATGAGCACTGGACCCAAAACATTAACTTTGTTTCTCTCTCTCTCCATAGATGCTGTCCTACTTACTGAGTTTCTCCAGCAATTTCCATTTTTATTTCAGATTTTTTGCATCTGAAATTCTTCGTTTTGTTTTTCTTATGCAGCCGTATCATCTTGTCGATGATACATACTGGCGCCATAGTGGTAGAGGGAATGGCTGCTGAATGTGATGCACAGGGTACCAATAAATTGGACCATTTTGCTCTGGATAGGTTGATGCTTCTTGAATTTTATTGGTGCTGCACTCATCCAGACAAGTTAGAAGTGTTTTATCACACTCCTGACATTGAGGAGTCAGGAGGTGAGTTATTCACCATAAAATTCCAATCTCTGACTTGTTTTTTTTGTTCCAAGATATGTAAATGATTGGCCCATGCATTTGTCAGAGGCTAATAGTAATTATTGCACTTAGGAATGGTCTCACTCAGGTATAATCATTAACACACTATATTAAACATAACTATATAAAAGGGTGTTGAAGGAGGATATGTTCTTGACCATTAGCCTTGGCACCCAGGTTACCAGTCCTGTGGCATTATCACAATGCTGCCATGATCACATAGTTCTCAACAGTGTAGTAGAGATTCCATACAGCACCGAATGATCAGCTTAGAGAATGTGCTCAAGTCTCCGGTCTGAACCTTCAAGCCATAAGCTTCGACCCAGACATAAGAGTGATTTCACGCTGTCAAGACTGACATAAATAAGTTATTGTCAATTCTATTGAAAACAACAATTGCGTCAACTGTGTCACATATGGGAAAAGCAGGCAATTACAAATGCCTTTCATACGTGCGGCACATTTTTAAAGTGTCATACCAATAAAATGTTTTTTGTTCCTTAGTCATTATCAATTAAGTGTTACAAGAATCAATTTTTTCTCAATAAGATCGTATAAACAACAATGAAATAAAGGGCCTGTTAATGTGGTTTTGATGGGATTGACTGATGAATAAATGCTGTTGATAACAACATATTTTTTCAAATAGTGCCATGGAATCCTTTCCATTTACCTGAGAAGGTAGACATAGTCACATTTTAAAATTTCATTCAAGTGAGAAGGGCTGCTAATTATACTAAATGTCTGGCAACTGCTATCATGGGCATAATATTTTCTGTTCTTGTATTTGGAAAATTAATGAAACAGAAAAAAATGAAAGCTTATAGAAAGTGGCAGAGGATAACAGTTTCTGATGTTTTCTATTAGTCAAAGAATACATTTCATGGATTCGTTTTCCAAATTTGTTCTCAACTGGGCTGTAGCTTGACGTCCCAGAAGTGCATTTCATCATGAATTCACTGACCAGGAACTTTTCATTCACATGTTTCTGTTAGAAAATAGATGTCAAATCCTCTGCCACTTCTGTGGCAAGTCTCCAGACATACGCTGCCAATGAACAAATTAATTTTAATTCATAAGAAGTCCTGCTTAAAACTCAATAAAGTCCAGCCCTAGATTTCTAATTTGCAGATGAGAAAGAAAAATACTTGCAGTGTTAGAGGGAGCAAGCAGGGAGGTGGGAATAATTGGATAGTGCTTTTGAACTGCTGTTGCGGACCCAGTGGATTGAACGGCCACTTTTGAGTGTAAATGCTGCAGTGAAGCTGCACATCTTTAAAAGCCTCTGCATTGGATGGTGCTGGCGGTGGCTCATGTACTATTTTATTATCTATCCTTAATTACCCTTGAGAAGAACATGGTGAGGCACCATTTGGTGTGCACATTCCTGTTGTGCTGTTATGAAAGGGTTTCTAGGATTTTGGTGGAAAGACAGTGGAAGAATTACCGTATAGCTTCAAGTCAAGATAGTGTGTGGCTTTGTGGCGAACTTTTGATTTGACTAAACTGATTCTTTAGTGCTCCGATTTCTAGCCGTATGTATTAATAAATACTGGCATTTGAGTGAATTTTTTTCCAATGTCACAAAATGTGACCTGATCAATTAAAGATCCTGCCAACCAAGGAGACAGGCATCTCCCTGGGCCTGACAGCTGTCTAAGAGTCAATGCCTAAATCTTGGCCATCAACCTCAAGACAGCTGTTTAAGAGAACTGTGCATCACTCAATCCATATTAACGGAACACTGAGGTGGAGCCAAATGCCAAAACAAACTTAGAGAATAAACACTTTGTTATTTAGCAGTGGTAAAGCATGCTGAGACACTTTGAAGTGATCATTTGAAAGTGGCAGGTTTATGGTGTCGCATCAGAATATGAACCAAATCTTTCTGTGAAGTTTATCAGCACAATGTTGGAGGAAAGAATAAGCTGCAATTAATATTTGGATGTTCAATGTAATTTTGCGGGTGAATAAGTTTCATCTCAACATTGAGACAAATTTGTCTTTATTTCTCTTTTCCAATTTCCACCTTTCTTTGACTCAAAGAGGTATATATTCCGAAGTGATGGACTGCAGGCTGCTAGCTGTTAACATGCCAATGTGCAAATTGTATCTGACTGCCCAAGAACAATTAACAGGGCATTTGTGCATGTTGGACTTTATAATGAACTCAAGCTCTACTCTCCTCATTTCAACATATGCCCCACATTTCCATTTCTGAAATGGTCACTGGGTAGGAATCAGATGAGCAAACTAATGGATATTTTTTCTCTCCCATGTTGGCCAATTCCATAACGCAAATAAATAAAAGCAAAATACCACAGATGCTAGAAACTTGGACCAAACACAGAGAATGTGTTTTCTGAGCAGGTTTGGCAATATCTTTGGGAGAGAAAAACAAAGTTAATGTTTCAAGCGCAATATTTTTCTTCAGACTGCATGTTATAATTCCATCTCTTGGCAATGATGAACTGTCTCTACCCTAGCCAACTATCCGCTCCTCCCACCTCAAGCATTTCCAACCTACTAACCTCAT
This sequence comes from Stegostoma tigrinum, assembly GCF_030684315.1. Lineage (NCBI taxonomy): Eukaryota > Metazoa > Chordata > Chondrichthyes > Orectolobiformes > Stegostomatidae > Stegostoma > Stegostoma tigrinum. The sequence goes on along the minus strand of NC_081358.1, from coordinate 104,764,726 downwards.
CCTGCCCCCTTGACCTGCCTGTCCTCCCCGGACTGGCCTATCCCTTCCCTACCTCCCCACCTATACTCTCCTCTCCACCTATCTTCTCCACTATTCATCTTCAGTCCGCTTCCCACTCTCTCCCTATTTATTTCAGAATCCTCTCCCCATCCCCCTTTTCTGATGAAGGATCTAGGCCTGAAATGTCAGCTTTTGTGCTCCTAAGATGCTGCTTGGCCTGCTGTGTGCATTCAGTCTCACACTTTGTTATCTTGGATTCTCCAGCATCTGCAGTTCCCATTATCTCTAGAGATGTTCCTTCTTGGTTTGATTCAGACACTCTCTAAGAGGTACAGATTTCTGTTCTTGATTACAGCTTTTGTTGTTTGGATCAGCTTAGCTATCTTTCATGAATTGTTCATTAGTCTGGTTACTTCCAAGTTGTTTAACTTGCCAAAAAATGGATATATCTTTGCTTGCATGTGAGCAAACTTTAGTAATCTTACTTTTAATGATGTTAGAGCCAGCAACAAATATGTGGCAAAAAAAGGCAATCCCATCATGTTCTTACATATATTCTTACAGACCAAGAAGGTACCAGTTTATGTCCATCATCTCAGCTGAATTATCCCATCTGAGACTAACATACTGGTAGGGGTACTAAAACAGCCATAGAAAACATGAAAAAGAAGAATCCTCAACAGACGTTAATTCCTGAGGGATAGAAATTCCTGGTGAAAATTCTTGAACTACACGGGTGAGAAGCAGCCAAGTTGATACATTAGCATTCAGCCATTATGGAAGCTAGCAACCCGCATGAGTAGTGGTTATAGAGAAGGATTTCTAATAAAGGAGAGTTCTGATTGCCAAGGTCTCTATAGGAAGCACGACCAAAGGCTTTATCCTCATATTGTATTTCTGAAGTAGTTATGAGGGTGAAATTAATAGCTGCACACTACTTATCCCTGAGAGAATCTACTGTTTACTTATGATTGCAGAAATAATTAATAACCTGTCATGAGTTAAAGCAAGATAATAAAGTGTCAAGCTGGATGAACACAGCAGGCCAAGCAGCATCTCAGGAGCACAAAAGCTGACGTTTCGGGCCTAGACCCTTCATCAGAGAGGGGGATGGGGTGAGGGTTCTGGAATAAATAGGGAGAGAGGGGGAGGTGGACCGAAGATGGAGAGAAAGGAAGATAGGTGGAGAGGAGAGTATAGGTGGGGAGGTAGGGAGGGGATAGGTCAGTCCAGGGAAGACGGACAGGTCAAGGAGGTGGGATGAGGTTAGTAGGTAGGAAATGGAGGGTCACCTTGGGGTGGGAAGAAGGGATGGGTGAGAGGAAGAACAGGTCAGGGAGGCAGAGACAGGCTGGGCTGGTTTTGGGATGCAGTGGGGGGAGGGGAAGAGCTGGGCTGGTTGTGTGATGCAGTGGGGGGAGGGGATGAACTAGGCTGGTTTTGGGATGCGGTGGGGGTAGGGGAGATTTTGAAGCTGGTGAAGTCCCCATTGATACCATTGGGCTACAGGGTTCCCAAGCGGATTATGAGTTGCTGTTCCTGCAACCTTCGGGTGGCATCATTGTGGCACTGTAGGAGGCCCATGATGGACATGTCATCTAAAGAATAGGAGGGGGAGTTGAAATGGTTCGCGTCTGGGAGGTGCAGTTGTTTATTGCGAACCGAGCGGAGGTGTTCTGCAAAGCGGTTCCTAAGCCTCCGCCTGGTTTCCCCAGTGTAAAGGAAGCCACACCGGGTACAATGGATACAGTATACCACATTGGCAGATGTGCAGGTGAACCTCTGCTTAATATGGAAAGTCATCTTGGGGCCTGGGATCGAGGTGAGGGAGGAGGTGTGGGGGAAAGTGTAGCACTTCCTGTGGTTGCAGGGGAAGGTGCCGGGTGTGGTGGGGTTGGAGGACAGTGTGGAGTGAACAAGGGAGTCATAGAGAGAGTGGTCTCTCTGGAAAGCAGACAAGGGTGGGGATGGAAAAATGTCTTGAGTGGTGGGGTCGGATTGTAGATGGCGGAAGTGTCGGAGGATGATGCGTTGTATCCTGAGGTTGGTGGAGTGGTGTGTGAGAACGAGGGGGATCCTCTTTGGGTGATTGTGGTGGGGGCGGGGTGTGAGGGATGTGTTGCGGGAAATGCGGAAGACGCGGTCAAGGGCGTTCTTGACCACTGTGGGGGAAAAGTTGCGGTCCTTGAAGAACTTGGACATCTGGGATGTGCGGGAGTGGAATGCCTCATCGTGGGAGCAGATGTGGCGGATGCGGAGGAATTGGGATTAGGGGATGGAATTTTTGCAGGAGGGTGGGTGGGAGGAGGTGTATTCTAGGTAGATGTGGGAGTCATTGGGCTTGAAATGGACATCAGTTACAAGCTGGTTGCCTGAGATGGAGACTGAGAGATCCAGGAAGGTGAGGGATGTGCTGGAGATGGCCCAGGTGAACTGAAGGTTGGGGTGGAAGGTGTTGGTGAAGTGGATGAACCGTTTGAGCTCCTTTGGGGAGCAAGAGGCGGCGCCGATACAGTCATCAATGTAACGGAGGAAGAGGTGGGGTTTGGGGCCTGTGTAGGTGCGGAAGAGGGGCTGTTCCACGTAACCTACAAAGAGGCAGGCATCACTTGGCCCCATGCGGGTGCCCATGGCCACCCCCTTCATCTGTAGGAAGTGGGAGGAGTCAAAAGAGAAGTTGTTGAGGGTGAGGACGAGTTCGGCTAGGCTGATGAGGGTGTCACTGGAGGGGGACTGGTCGGGCCTGCGGGACAGGAAGAAGCGGAGGGCCTTGAGGCCATCTGCATGTGGAATACAGGTGTATAGGGACTGGGCGTCCATGGTGAAATGAGGTGTTCGGGGCCAGGGAATTGGAAGTTCTGGAGAAGGTGGAGGGCGTGGGTGGTGTCACGGATGTAGGTAGGGAGTTCCTGGACCAAAGGGGAGAAAATGGTGTCCAGATAGGTGGAGATGAGTTTGGTGGGGCAGGAACAGGCTGAGACAATGGGTTGGCCAGGGCAGGCAGGTTTGTGGATTATGGGAAGGAGATAGAAACGGGCCGTGCGGGGTTGGGGAATAATAAGATTGGAGGCTGTGGGTGGGAGGTCCCCTGAGGTGATGAGTCATGAATGGTGTTGGAGATGATGGTTTGGTGCTCGGGGGTGGGGTTATGATCGAGGGGGCGGTAGGAGGTGGTGTCGGAGAGTTGGCGTCTGGCCTCGGCGATGTAGAGGTCAGTGCGTTATACTACCACTGCGCCACCCGTGTCTGCGGGTTTGATGGTGAGGTTGGGGTTGGAGCGGAGGGAACGGAGGGCTGCCCGTTCTACAGGGGAGAGGTTGGAGTGGGTGAGAGGGGTGGAGAGATTGAGGCGGTTAATGTCTCGATGGCAGTTGGAGATGAAGAAGTCAAGGGAGGGTAGGAGGCCTGGGTGTGGTGTCCAGGAGGAGGACTTGTGTTGGAAGCGGGTGAAGGGGTCAATAGAGGAAGGGTTAGGTTCCCGGATGAAGAAGTAAGTGTGCAGGCGAAGGCGGCAGAAAAACTGCTCTATGCCCAAACATGACTGGTATTCGTTGATGCGTGGTTGTAGGGGGACAAAGGTGAACCCCTTGCTTAGGACTGACCGTTCTTCCTCAGTCAGTGGGAGGTCTGGGGGGATGGTGAAGATTCGGCAGGGCTCATTGTGGCTGTCTACTCTGGGGTTGCTGGCTCCATTTCCTACCTACTAACATCATCCCACCTCCTTGACCTGTCCGTCTTCCCTGGACTGACCTATCCCCTCCCTACCTCCCCACCTATACTCTCCTCTCCACCTATCTTCTTTTCTCTCCATCTTTGGTCCGCCTTCCCCTCTCTCCCTATTTATTCCGGAACCCTCCCCCCATCCCCCTCTCTGATGAAGGGTCTCGGCCCGAAACGTCAGCTTTTGTGCTCCTGAAATGCTGCTTGGCCTGCTGTGTTCATCCTGCTTCACACTTTATTATCTTGGATTCTCCAGCGTCTGCAGTTCCCATTAATTATGAGTTAAAGCAAACTGGAGGACAATAGGGCTTTGATGGGTTATCTTCATTGGTCATAGTATGCCTATCAGGGTGATTTCAATTTGCTGCCATTGCCTCACAGTGAGGGGACATTGTGACAGGTGGATAACTCCTGCTCAATCTCTTCTTCTATCATATCCCAAGGCAAAGTAGTTCATTTCATGTCGCTCAGCAGAATAGGTGGGAGTAAATTCAAACTTAATTAGTGGAGCTTATAGAATGTGTTATACACTTGCCTGCTGGCTGGTTTGAAGGCAGGGTAGAGCATACAAAACCAAGTTATCATGCAATCCACTCTCTACCTATTTGCTCCTTTTCCACATACACAGCTAACTGTAGGATGAAGGTGTCACTAGATGTCTCCACACACATAAACTAGAACCCATTGGGACAATTAAGTCGTCAATTAACCATCACCAAAGACATCTCCTCTCTGCTGCCTATGTTTATGACTGGGTCATCCCATACAAGTTAGAATGCCCGGCTACATTTGCTCCACACCCCAGTGTTGATAATAAAGGGATGGGAATTTTCACTATTATCTCTGGTCCTTTGCAAGTGTTCTCACCGCTGAGATCAATAAGCACCTTCTGCCTGAGCTCCTGAATCAATACCCCCACATACCTCCCTTACCACTCCATTGTCTTATTGTGGGGGCCCTCAATAGACCCTCGGGATATGTTCCTGTACTTCTTGACTTTGTAGAAATGCTTGAAGTGTCGACAGTTGCCATCACTCCACGTGGTACACCTGGGATTACAGATCAGTGTGTGTGCGGTGATGCCATTCAATGCAGCCCTACAGAGTGAAATTTAACTCCTGAAAACAAGTAGATTGGGTTGTGTTAGAACAACAAATAAGTATTTAAGAACTTTACTCAATTACCTTTGGAGATTAAGGAGAAATTGTTAAGAAGTTTGTCTTTTAAGGAACAGGAATTAAATCCAGCTTTCATAGAATCCTTACTGTGTGGAAGCAGGTCATTAACACCAACAAGTCCACAGCAGCCCTTTGTGGGAGGAAACCCACACAGACACAGAGAGAATGTGTAAACTCCACACAGACTTTCACCCAAGGGTGGGATCAAACCCAATCCCTAGCACTGTTATGCAGCAGTGCTAACCACAGAGTCACCACACTGAGCTCATACAGACAGTATGAGAAGATGGTGACCAATCAGCTTGTGTGAAGATAATTTAACTATTATAATATGGCTGCCCCTTTTATGCTGACAGTAATTCCAATTTTTATCCACAGGCACTCAGATTTCCCAGGCTTATCTAAAACTAACAGCTTGAAGCACGTGAGACGAGCTTAATCCTTGAGATAAGAGATCTTACAACACTGTTTGTGGGCCAGGAGGAACAAGGGCCAGGAGCTCCAAGCTCTGAAATTTATTCATTAAACATGATTTGCCATGCCTCCAATGACTTGATCCATCTGCTTCTCTAACACCACTGTCTGCTTCTCTAACACCCTTATTATCAGAAGCACTGAACAAAATGTGATACAACCATCTGACCCCATTCCCAAGCCTTGTCCAACGCACCCATATCATTCTCCTAGGCTTAAACACTGTGAAGCAAGTTGCCAATCACAAGGGCATTCAGCTGATGAAGCAGGCTACCTGCCAGCCTTGTGGTTAAATTGGACAAGAGTTTTGGGAAACACGCCTTCCAGATTTTCTGACATTACACCAGCTCCCCTTTCTCCAAGTGGACTCTGATACAGGTTGATAAATCAATGCTTCAGCGAGCCAGTGTTCATTCTAATGAAACAGACTTGCTAGACACAGTGGAGAAGAACGCAGTTGATATTTATGTGTGAATTTGCTTACCAAATAAATCATTTTGGCATTACATTCCCAGGTAATCTGAGATACTAGTGTAACATTGGAAAAGCAGATGACTTTAGACTTTGAGATAATAAGAACTGCCAATACTGGAGTTTAGGCTATGCTTTGTACAGAACAAACAAAAACAAAATATTATGAATGCTGGAGATTGGAACTAATATCAGAAAGTGCTGGAGAAGATCCAAAGACACTGAAGAGAGAAAAACAGAGATGATATTTCAAATCGAACATGCTTCTTCTATTGCTAAAGAATCCCATAAATTAGAACATCTGTGTTCATAAAACCCCAGGATATAATGAGAATAATGTTCACTCCATTGTGGTGAACTGGTGGAGTGAATCGACACCTATTGATTTTATTTCCATTGAAATGATTACATTGCCTCTCTCATCTTAATTTCCTCTTAGTGTACAGTGACAGAGATAACATGCCAATAAGTCAACAAAGAAGAAATTGTGCAAATAACTGGTGAACATCTGCAATCTTTGGACCCCCATGGAAATTCTCCAGTTCGCTCACCTGTACAATAAATAAGGATTCAGACCTCTACTCAGATATCTTTGGAGACTGAGGAGAAATTGTTAAGATGTTTGTCACAGGGGCTCATTGTGTTACTGAGACATAGGCACCATGTATTTCTGTGTTTACAGATCTGTGCCAGGATTGCAACTCTATTCAAGAAATTGTTGGAGAAACTCAGCAAGTCTGGCCACATCTGTGGAGAGAAAACAAAGTTTACCGTTTTGAATCCAGTGACCCTCCTTCAGAACTGTTAAAGAAAATAAAAGATTCAGGGGGTAGTAGCTGAACACAGAAGTTTGATCGGTTGCAGCAAACAGGGGTTACTGAATTGACAACATGAGTCGTTTCAACTGGAAGAGAAGACTTAGTGCTTGGTGTGTGTTCTCTGTGGTATGTGCTAGTGATTCATATTAATACTTAGGAAGCATGAATAAGAAATTTGCAGACAATACAAAAATTGCCTGCATTGTTGATAGCAAGGAGGGAAACCGCCAACCTCAATGGACTAGTCAAGTGTGCAGATAAGTAGCAAAAAGAATTCAATGCAGAGAAGTGTGAGGTCTTGTATTTAGGGAGGTCAAACAAAACAAGGGAATGTTTAACAAATTTTAAAGTACTGAGAGGTGCAGACAAAGTGAGTGATCTTGGAATGAATATCCACAGATAGGTGAATGTAACAGAACAGGTAGAACAGGTGATAAAGGAAAAACAAACGAGCTGTGGATGCTCTATATCAGGAACAGAAACAAACTTGCTGGAAAAGCTCAGCAGGCCTGGCAGCATCTGTGAAGGAGAAAAGCAGAATTAACGTTTCAGGTCCAGTAACCCTTCCTTAGAAATGGTTACTCGACCCAATACATTAACTGTGTTTTTCCCTTCACAGACGCTGCCAGACCTGCTGAGCTTTTCCAGCAACTTTGTTGAAGGTGATTAAGAAGCCATGCAGAATACTTTCCTTCATTGGCCAAGGCTTAGATTATAGCAGCAAGGAGGCAATGCTGGAGATATGTAAAATGATAGTTTGGCCACAACCTGTGTACCGCATGCAATTCTGATCACTTCATTACTGAGAGGACATAATTGCACTAGGTTACTTACAAGATTGCAAGGGACCGAGAAAGTATGGTGCAAGTGACCTACTTACCTTAGCAGAGAAGCCAACGACTATATGACATAGATTTCAGTGATTGGGAGAAAGATGAGAGGAGGAATGAGGAAAGCAAATGTCATGCAGAGAATAGTATTCACTGGCTGGAAGGGTAGAAGAGGCAGAAACCTTCTGGTCATGTAAAAGGTGCCTGAATTCACCATGTCCCGTAACTTCCAAAATATAGACCAAATGCTTAAACATGCGAGTCAGCTTTGTAGCTCTTTTTTTTGACCAGCAGAGTGTTATGCTGTAAATTGTTCTATATCTTCTAAACATTCCAAATATCTGAAGAGGAGGAGTGTGCAGGGATACCAGGAGAGTGGCATTGCCTGAATTACCGGTTAGGAAGGCTAGACCTGGCACAATGCAAAGAATGGCCTGCCTCTGTACTGTAATAATTTTACTCTATGATTCTATGATTCATTATTGAGAAGCCTTGCAATTTTAACCCCAGAGACATTTCTTACTGTTTGGCTTTATTCATTTTGCCCGTACTGAAACATATTTTGTTAAGTGCTACTTCTGGAGGCTGTATTCAAATGGTTTCTGGTTTTCTGATCCATTACCTTGTAAAACCTCTTCTCCTGTCAAAGAGCCTAATTTATCTGGCCCAATCAACACCAAAGCACTCTCGAGTTAAATGGAATGTTTAATCCAATCATGAGAATAAAATATGGATGGCTTTATATGTTAGAATGCATTAACCTCGAGAACACTCTGTCTGCTTTACTTCTCAGCCCTCCAAGGTTAGAGATTACAAACTCCTACTTAAGAGGAAAATGTATTTGCTTTAAGTTATTTTGTGAACTTAAAGTGCTTTTAAAATCATCTTGGTTTAGGTAAAAACAGGTAATGTTATCAACCTGGAATGTTAACTCGAACTGTCTTTCCACAATTGGTGCCTGATCCGCTGAGTGTCTCCAACGTTTTCGGTTTCTATTTTAGGTTTTCAGCTTTTATAGTTGTTCATCTTTTTATTTTCTGTGTATTAGATGTGTCTTCAGATCACACACTGAGAAAGATCTTTATTTCTGATTGGCAGGATGTGACAAATGGAGTCTCGCAGGGGTCTGAGCAGGGCTGTCAGCTTTTTACAATTTATTCCAATGATTTTTATGAGAAGACCGAAAGGATTGTGGCTAGGATGATGCAAAGATTGGTGGGAAAGTATATTGTGGAGGTGACATAACAAGAGTACAGATTTGTATGGATGTAGGTTGAGTGAGCAGGACAAAATCTAGCAGATGGAGTAAATGGGAAATTGTTCATTCTGACGCAAAGAATTGCAAAGCAAAATATTATGTAAATTGAGAATTACTACAGGTTTCTGCGGTGCAAAGCCATCTAAGTGTTCTAGTGCATGATTCATAAATAGTTAATTTTTGCAGTTACAGCAACTGATTAAGAAGGGTACGTTTAAAGTTCATTCATGGGATGCAGGCACCACTAGTTAGTCCAGGATTTATTTCCTATCCCTAAATGCCCAAAAATCAATTCAGAGTCAACTACAGTAAAATGGACTTGGAGTCACGTTTAGGCCAGACTTGGTAAGAAGGGTAGATTTCCTTCACCAAAAGACATTTGTGAACTAGGTGGGTTTAATGACATTTGGAAATGGATGCATGATCATCATTAGGCTGGCTTTTCATTCCAGTTTGCTTTTTTATTTAAATCAAATCTCACCATCTAACGTCATGAGATTCAAACTCATGTTCTGAGCACTAGCCTGGGTTCTGGATTACTACCCCAGCACCATTACCGCTATGCCAGCACCTTTTATGTTTTACAAGAGGAATTGAACATAAAAATACAAATGTTATGATTCAGTTATGCAGGGCATTGGTGAGATGACGCCTAGAATCCTGTGTGCGGCATTTGTTCTCCTTATTCAAGGAAGGATGTGACTTTTTGGAGGTGGTTCAGAGGAGCTTTGTGAAATTATACCCAGAATGAAGAAAGGCTGTAACGGATCTTTGTGCTGTCAGGTAGACAGGCTGAGCCCCATTGTTGCTGATGGTCACCAAATTGTAGTGTTGAATGTCAACATAGTCCTTAATTTTTACAGCTCCTGGCACATTAGAGTCATGCATAGCAGCTTCCAATCAACAAAACATCATTGCCTCAAGGAAGTGGCCAATACCCTCTTCAGGAGAGTTAATCAATATGAGCATCATTGCATAGGCCTGGACAGTTAGCCAGAGAGAGATGTCAGCTTTGGTGACATGATTGAATTCCCCAGATTCAAGGTCTAAGATTGGATTCTCGATTGCCAATCCTATTCGTAAAAGAGATAGTTACTTCCTCCAGTGAGGACAGGAACGAAGAAGCAATCCAAAACCAGGCACATGATGATTGGAGCTCCAATCAAGAAGACCATAGGCCTCCTGAAGATAAAATTCAGGTGCGTGGATTATTCTAGTGAGTCTCCAAGGTTATGATTGTCTAGTGTGTTTTGCATATGCTGATTTTGCAGATTGAAGAGGTCTTGGCCAATTAAGATTTAGTGGGGTGAGAGGGATCGTAAATGAGGAGAATATGTAGGAAGCTGGAGAACAGGCATGGAATTTGAAAAAGCACAACAGCTGCATAGAAGGCATAATCATATACACATTAGGGAGGTTCAGATTTATATGTCAATCATTCAGATGAACTTATGCATGTCTTACTTTCAGTCAAATGATGATTCATCTTCAATCTCCAATGTTGCTATTTATCTCAAACATTATCCAGTGCCAGTTCATTCTTCTGGAATACCTAAAGAGCGAATGCAAATATCATAGTAACTTTGAAATAAGCATGGAGTGAGCCATGGTTCTCCTGCATGTCTGGAAAGCTGCTAATAGTAGATGGCCACAAAACAGAAATTGCTGGAAAAACTCAGCAGGTCAGGCAGCATCTGTGGAGACAAAGCAGAGTTAATGTTTTGTGTCCAGAATTGAAGGAAGGTCGCTGGGCTCGAAACGTTAACTCTGATTTCTCTCTACAGATACTGCCAGATCCACTGAGTTTTTTTTTTCAGTAATTTCTCTTTGTTTCTGATTTCCAGCATCTGCTGTTCTTTCACTTTTCGAATAGTAGAAGGAAACGTGGATATATGAATTTGGAGCAGAAGTAGATCTCGTTGCCTCTTGAACCTGCTGAGCCATTCAGTAAGATCACATTTAATCTAATTACTCTACGTTTGTGTATACTTTTGATAACCTTTCATACTTCTGTCTTAATGAAATTATGCAGAAAATAAATTACTTCTTTATTACAAATATCATTAGACACAAGTCGTCATACTTTAGCAATCCATTTACTTGCAAAGCCCAAATGCATTGAATACTAATTGTCTCACAAAAAAGACAAAATGGCAAAGTTGATGACATACTAGCTGCTGACTTTGGGACTCCAGGCAAATTGAGCGACAATTTGAGAATCTCAGCAGTCAGACCTGCACCCTTCGCTTTTGTCCCATCCATTCCTTTCGTAGGAAATGCTGCAATCTTCCACATTACCAGCCAGTCCAGCAGCCTTATTCTCATTTTTCTGGTGTACAGACAACAGACACCTTATAATAAAACATAGCTCTTCTGTAAATGAAATTGAACGTTCACTTCTGTAAACCCAAGCAAGGATCATGGTACGGAACAGGGTACTAAACCTGGCAGAGCCAAGAAGTCACTGATGCGCTTGTGGCCTTGCAACCAAGTTCTCTGAATGGCCACATGGCTACTGGCCTCCTCTATGACCCCTGTCTTCCTTGGTTAGACCAAGGATGGGTTGATGTTCTGCTTCCATTTCTATGGAAGAGGATTTCCTGCTTTTCTAAAGCCACAAAGCACACAATATGTAGTGTGTCATCTCGGAAAAGTGGCATTTGCCTTGTACCAACTTGCATCTCATTCTTCACCCTTTACTGTGGCTGACTTGCTGAGCTTCTCCCAATGGTAGCACTGCATTGCGGGATGGAAATCTCTTGCAGAGGTATACTGAGACCTGAAGCAGCATTATACTCCTGGGAGTGCTTGGTTAGCTGGTGCAAAATGGCAGCAAGACCAGGTATCAGAGCCAGTGTCACCTGCTATTGATCCTGCTTTCCCCTCTCCACTGATTTACTGAAAATTCTGGCCTCGGATTGTAGTCCAATACACGTCAAGAAAATATCAGGCTCCCTTCTGCTTATAGTGACCTCTCTTTTCTCTCAAGAATGGTGACCCCCATCACCACCACCATAGCCCCCCAACACCCCACCCATCCAACCCTTCACTTTGTAATATTTCCTTTCTTGTATTACAAAGGAATATCTTCATCAACTTTCAGTTACATCTCCAAGCCAGGGGCAATCAGCTAGGTACCTCAAACATGCTAAGTTACCCGGTGGAAATCAGAAATACAAAATTATAATGCCATCTAATTAATTTTGACAAGATCTCTGTATCCTCAACCTCTCCAGGACACAATTCCCTATCTTGCCCACTTTCCCACAAATGTTGGGTCGTACACACTTTTGTTCAAAGCAATGTTAGTATCTGAAAGACATCTTTCAAATTCCCTCTAGAGAGATTGCAGGTTCTTACAGCTAAGGAAAGGCAAAGAAATTTAGTCTTGCTTAGCTCATCCTTCAAACAACAATACATCTCCCTGCCACATAAGTCTCAATCTAGTTCCCCGAATGATTTCCAAATAATTGCTTCTGTCTCGATTTCAGAGTACTCCAGCTCCATTTCCTTGTCCAATACTGAGTTTGGTCTATTGCTCACCTTGCTTGAAAGGATCCCATCAATCCTTGATTTGTATCAATGCAGTTTTCCTGTGGGTCCCTTTATCCTCCTTTCATTATTTGATTGAAGTAAATTGCTGGATCTATCTATTTCATACTGTTTGTTCTCATTCTCCTCTCTAAGGTCACCTTCCAGTTATTTCCTTTAAAAGCTAAAGACCCCATTTCTCCTCACAATCCAGTTCTCTGATGAGAGGAACTTCTGTGCATCTTCTCTGAATGTCTCTCAAATTTATCAGTGATAGCACTTAAGGTGTACGTGCACTGGACACAGTAGAACACGTGATAGGTTTGATTGCCTCTGCAAGGAGTAGGATTGATTTGCCTTGAGATTTTTCTTTGTGTTTTTGTCTTAAATACAGAGGAACAAAATAACTGCTGAGAGACAGATATCATTCTTTAGAAAATGGTAGTTCAGATCAAGACACTTCACATTTAAGAAGCTTCTACTAGACTCTTAAAAACAATGGCCTTGAACTGATTGTCACAAGATAAAGGGATGCTTTCTATGGAGGTGGCTTCAGTTCCACTTTTATAGATGGAAGATTTAATCAGTGCTAATGATAATTGCTTTTGACTAATCATTTCTGAAAATGCTTTGGGATAATTGTTGTTTCGCCACCACCTGAGGTGAGACTGCAATTCCACAGTGAGTTACGGTTAGGAATTGACATTTGTCTCATCACGATGCGCTTGAGCACCAAATGGTAAGCAGCCATGCATGGCATGAAACATATCATTCCACTGGAGCAATAGTCTTTAAAATAGAGTTGGATTCACTCATCTTGAAGACATCAAAATTGAAGTTGGCATTTTCCAAATAACATCGCTCGATCACAGGTTTTAAAATTACACTATGCAATATTTGGCAGACTTTTTTTAAAAATAAGAAATGGACTGCGACAGCTTTGCTATAGGATGTAGCTTTCCTTCAACTATTAAAGGTCTTCCAAAACTCATTGTAGCTGTTGGAAAGTCTTTGGTCTTTTATTTTGTGGAAGCATTAATCAAAATGCTAGTACTTTTTTTAATAGAATAGGCAGAAGAATTTAATATGAATATATCAAATGTTTACACACTATTACCTTTACAGTAGAATTATGACATTTCATTTGAACACCAATTTAATCACAAATCAATAGTGAAGTTGAATCCTGGATAGTCCACTCCCTGGTCTTTAAATGCTGGTTAAGATTAGATTAGAATCCCTACAGTGTGGATACAGGCCCTTCGGCCCAACAAGTCCACACCACCCCTTGCAGCATCCAACCCAGACCCATCCCCCTATAGCCTACACATCCCTGAACATTATGGGCAATTTAGCCCGGCCAATCCACCTAGCCTGCACATCTTTGGACTGTGGGAGGAAACCAGAGCACCCAGCGGAAACCCACACTGAGATGGGGAGAATGTGCAAACTCCGCACAGACAGTTACCCGAGGCTGGGATCAAACCGCGGTCCCTGGTGCTGTGAGGCTGCAGTGCTAACCACTGAGCCACCGTGCTGACTATCTTCCGCCTTGGCCCATAAAAATGGGAAATGATGCATTTGGGAGTGAGACTACTGATTTTCAGGGATTTGTGGCATTTTTGCCCATCGCATAGAGCCCTCCCATTGCTGCAAATACTGGGTGTTTGGGCTTTCAAGTGAGGACCAGGCTGATTCTTAACTCAAGGATCATTGAAACTGGGGCAGGACTTCTCATTTGCTAGGGATATCTGGAGAGCAAACTTTGCTTCCTTTCCTTCTACTCCTCTGCCTCATTTTTCAAGTCATGAGGGGTTGAAAATTATGGGGGATGGGTGCATAATGCAGTCTAAAATCTCAGTTAGGGATTGATCAGGGAAGAAAAGTCAGCCCATAAGAAATAATGCCCTTTTAATGGGGAGGAATTCTTATTCTCTGGAGCTGCAAGCCAATCTGACTGACTGGCAGTTCTAAAAGGTTTTGGCAGTGCCAGAGATTAGCAAGGGGCATTGTCAGCATTGCAAGAATGTCCACAAGGCAGACATTCATGGAAACTCAACTTGCTGGTTTGTGAAGCACAGAGGTGCCAATATCAGGCAGTTCAATTCCAGCACCAGGTGAGCTTACCATGAAGAACTCTCCATCTCAACCTCTCTCCTCTGGTGATGGTAAAACCACCAACAGCTGTCCCTCCTTCGAAGGAGAGAGCAGACTTGTGGTCCAGTAGGACTATAGCAACGTTATTGTATGCATGGTCGGTGAGCTGCCAACTTTTAGTTTACTCTAATCTACGCCATTTAATGTGCCACCATTCACAAAACATCTCTCACAGCCTAACAGCAGATCTTGAAGTGTGATGCAGGTTGTTGGACAAGTTACTGCCATTCTGAACAACTAGTAGTGCGCTTCTCACAGTTATTAAGAACAATGCTGTCACACCTCAGGGAAAGCTTTAGGGTTCCCTACAAAGTGAACTATTTGCAAACCCCACACCCCAGTAATGTTGACCATTGAAGAGCTGAGAGAATGGGATCTGGCAGGGGAAGATAAAATTTTCACCATATGGAGATGGTGGCCAATCATAGTGACTGAAAACTGATTTTGCAAGTGTTTTATCTGACTGCTTATGGAGCTGGCCAGGAGGACGATAGTGGTCCTTCCACTGAATCTTGTGGATGCAGCGGAGGCACTGATGATGAAATTGCTCCTGTGCTCTTATATGTCACTGATAACAGAGATCTCACTGCAGTATGGCATGGTGTATGGAATACAGGGTGGAGGTGATTACTCTGTCCACTAAGACTTCTGTTGGCTCACAGCAGATTTTATTTTCTCTCATTGCTGCAGAGGCTGAACATCTACAGCTGGTCTGGCGTTGGCTCTACTTGATAAGAGTGACCTTTTGAAAGAGGTAGCTCTCCAGGTATGGAAAGTTTAGCTAACATGATGTAGGTTACCGTGAATTTTGTTTTGACAACCTTCAAGGAATTGCTGAATTTCTCTGCAGGCAGAATTGAGGAGGTCACGAGTGGCTTACAAATCTGGTGCAGAGTAGGAAATAACAATGTAGTCATCTGCAAACTATAGATCATGTACATCTAGTTTTGGCACATGGGCTACTGAGGTTGAAAAGCTTCTATCAAGTCAGTATTTAATATTGACACCAGAGGGCAGATCAGAGGCAAAGATCAGAGATCAATTAGTTCAGCAAAGGGGCTGAAGTATTCTGCAACTGGTGAGAAGACAATTTCCCATTGTGAAGCTGAGCTTCATGTGGATTTGATATGACTTTTTTAAATATGCAGCCATTTCTCACTTTCAATCAGGAATACACCAAATAGAATCACATTGAAATTATAACAGGGAAATAGGCAGTTCAGTGATAATGGGAACTGCAGATGCTGGAGAATCCAAGATAATAAAATGTGAGGCTGGATGAACACAGCAGGCCCAGCAGCATCTCCGATGAAGGGTCTCGGCCCGAAACGTCAGCTTTTGTGCTCCTGAGATGCTGCTGGGCCTGCTGTGTTCATCCAGCCTCACATTTTATTATAATAGGCAGTTCAGTTCAGCGTTCTGCCTGATATATCCCTCCACAGAGGCTATAGTTCTCATCCCATGTGATCCACCAGTTCTCAAATGCTTTCATTTCCCTTTTCATCAAAGGCTTATTTTCACCGAGTCTGCTGCAATCATTAACTCCAGTCTTGGTACATTCTACAACTCACTGTGCAAAAACGTTTTTCCTGCACATTACCTGGTCCATGCCAGTCTGCAACTTTTGCATTTAATGGTACATTTACTCAGCCTTGTTCTGGAAACAAAAGAGTCACTTATACCCATCCTTAATAATTTGGTACAGCTTAATTAAGTTGCCTCTCAAGCTCATGTAGGGAAAACAACTTGAATTTGTCAAACACATCTTTCTATTTCTAATTTCTCAAATGAGTCAACATCCTGATAAATTGTGATCAGAGACAATGGGAACTGTAAGGTTACACAAAGCCAGCTGCCTCATTGACTGTTCAATAACAAAGCAAGATAGAATTTTCATTCACGTAAAAAGTCTGGTTACAACTCGTGGATTACTTTGTTCACATCAACATGTATTTATATTATTTCAATTTTCTGATTGCTTGCAATTATAGCCCATTTCATTACTACACAGCATCTACTGTCTTGCCCTCCCCCCAAGAAACTAGATGGTGTTTATTTCTAAAATCAAAATCAAAGCCTAAAGCAAAACAAAGAACTGCAGATGCTGAAGATGTGAAACAAAAAAAAGGAACTTTCTAGAGTAATAGAACTGAAAGTTGAGTTAACTTCATTTTGAAGATGGGTTACTGGACTTGAAATGTTAACTCTGCTTTCTCTCTACAGATACTGCCAGACTTGCTTAGTTTTGCCAGCAATTTTTGTTTCTGTAAGAAATCAGAGGAGTTGACCAGTGGCAGTAGTTCATCCTTTGCTTCTCTAGGCCTTCATGCAATTCTGCATTCACCACAAAATTCCAGAATTCTGCATGCACAGTGTCCTCATTCATTCTTTGTCTATCCAAGTGGGCATCAGGAAACCACCAGCCAAACTACATCACCATGGCTACTTTTGGATTGTTTCAGCCCTTCAGGACTTCAACTTCAGCTGCACCTTCAAAGCTTCTGCCAGGTCTCTTTGTGCACAGGGACTAACATGCATCTCATGGTTCTTCACTTCATTTGCTCTGAGCTTACTATGAAGGCGCCAACCTCTGCTCCTTGCATTATTTTTAGTGCACAGGATCTTTGGTGGTAAGTTACAGACGTCAGCCTTTTTGGCTTGTACTTGTTTTTAGCACAGAAGAAGTGGCACAGATTGTCATAATTCACAACAATGAATAATCAAGGAGGGAAGACATATTGTTGTACAATATTGGGCTAATTCCATGTCACATCTACAACATATGCCGGCAGACTTATGTGGCAAACACACAGCATGTATTTCAACCAAATGTCCATGTCTGAGAGTCAAAGGAACCCTGCCCTGAACGGGATTAAAGAGGACTATAGTCAGTCAAGGGATTCTGCCACAGTCAGCCAAGGGGTTCATCAATTCTGGTGAAGGTGTTGATCACAGTTAGTCAAGCACTTGTTTCGAACAGATTCTAATGGTCAGTGTCTCTGCATTACAGGAAATCAACCATAGTCAGTTCTACAGGTCAAATGTAACCAGTCCAGAGATCGCAGTAGACAAATCACCGGAATGATCACCGGACTCAAAACGTTAACTCTGATTTTTTCTTCACAGATGCTGCCAGACCTGCTGAGCTTTTCCAGCAACTTCTGCTTTTGTTCCTGATTTACAGCATCTGCAGCTCTTTTGGTTTTAGTTTACTAGTTAACACATGGCTTCCTGAATTCTTCAAATGTCCTAAGCTACACAGTGATGGCTGGTGGGGGACAGGTTATACCCCGTAATGAAACACTCACACCGATGCAAAATGAAGAGGTAGGGCTGGCTATGTTTCCACAAAGGCCACAGTGGAATTGAATGTGTGACTCCTGAAGATGAGGTTTCAATGCCTGAATCACTCCTGATGAGGTACCTTGGACATGGTGAGACATGTCAATGTGGCATGGTGTAATTTTCACAGCTGTAAGTTGACAGAGAGGACATCCTGGATGCAAAAATAAATAGATCAATCTTCTAAGAGTGAAGATAAGGATCAGGTAAAGGATATTGCTCAGGAGGACAGGTTAGAGCGAGTGGCCTCTAGCTAGTTCAAGGTACATAGGGATCTGATTATTTGTATTAGCCTTTGAACACTTCTGGTTGCTGATTAACTATTTTTATCCACGTAATTGTGAACTTGATATCTACAACTGATATCACATAGAATTATCAACACATTACAAGTCCAAATCACTGTTTGGAAGAAATTAGCATTTAGTGAGACAGGGCATGATGCTAAAGTTACATCATTTTTAAGGCTTCAATCAACATATATTAGGAATTGTGCAGTAAGCTCTCTCATACAGACAATAGATAGAGAAATCTGAGGTACGTCCTTTTGACCCTGCCATCATCAATTATCTTCAATGTTTCAGAATTCATGAAGAAGGGTGCTCAGTTGTCCTGAGCAACATCTAGGACAGTGTTTAATGTGGGAGGCGCAGTGCTTTGTGGAGATTCTACCAGAAGGCCATTGAGTATGAGGGATAGTTGGCATGCGTATTTCCCACTGTCCACCTCCCAGCCATGAATGACAGTGCACTCTCCCTTCAAAAGTGGATGTACAGAATGAAATTTTACCTCCTGAGATGTGTGGAATCATCACTGATTCAGTACTCTGGCTCACAAGGTTTGTATCAGTTTGAAAGGTATGTGCAGGCCAGGTCTCGTTCTCACACACCACCCCACCAACCTCCGGATACAACGTATCATCCTCCGACACTTCCACCATCTACAATCCGACCCCACCACGCAAGACATTTTTCCATCCCCAGCCTTGTCTGCTTTCTGGAGAGACCGCTCTCTCCATGACACCCTTGTCAGCTCTACACTGCCCTCCAACGCCACCACACCCGGCACCTTCCCCTGCAACAGCAGGAAGTGCTACACTTGCCCCCACACCTCCTCCCTCACCCCTATCCCAGGCCCCAAGATGACTTTCCATATTAAGCAGAGGTTCACCTGCACATCTGCTAATGTGGTATACTGCATCCATTGTACCCGGTGTGGCTTCCTCTACACTGGGGAAACCAAGCAGAGGCTTGGGGACCGCTTTGCAGAACACCTCCACTCGGTTCGCAATAAACAACTGCACTTCCCAGTCACAAACCATTTCCACTCTCCCTCCCATTCTTTAGATGACATGTCCATCATGGGCCTCCTGCAGTGCCATAATGATGCCACCCGAAGGTTGCAGAAACAGCAACTCATATTCCGCTTGGGAACCCTGCAGCCCAATGGCATCAATGTGGACTTCACCAGCTTCAAAATCTCCCCTTCCGCCACCGCATTCCAAAACCAGCCCATTTCATCCCCTCTCCCCACTGCACCACACAACCAGCCCAGTTCGTCCCCTCCCCCCACTGCATCCCAAAACCAGCCTAGTCTGTCTCTGCCTCCCTAACCTGTTCTTCCTCTCACCCATCTCTTCCTCCCACCCCAAGCCGCACCTCCATTTCCTACCTACTAACCTCATCCCACCTCCTTGACTTGTCCGTCTTCCCTGGACTGACCTATCCCCTCCCCACCTCCCCACCTATACTCTCCTCTGCAGCTATCTTCTTTTATCTCCATCTTCGGTCTGCCTCCCCCTCTCTCCCTATTTATTCCAGAACCCTCACCCCATCCCCCTCTCTGATGAAGGGTCTAGGCCCGAAACGTCAGCTTTTGTGCTCCTGAGATGCTGCTTGGCCTGTAGTGTTCATCCAGCTTCACACTTTATTATCTGGGATGAATGAAGCCTGCTCTGTAGTTGGCTGTGTTGGACTAGGAAACCTGTTGGGAGGTTTAGGTACAGACACCTCGGATCTGCTGTAAGTGTGCCAAGATGGATGCTCACCTTCTTACTTTAGGGCTTTGGTACCACAAGGAGTTAGAGGAGTGGGCACATCTGGAGTACCCCAAGAGGGGTCCTGTAGTTCTAAGGAATGTTGTGTATGGCCCCTTCTCCCTCTGGGTACCTGTTGGCATGACCTTACCTCCCTGAGAGGAAGGGACACCTGGAGCAATGTCAAAGTTCCTTTACACTCTCTTGCCTTGCTATTGATGAGGGCAATAGAGCTCAGGTCCACACACATCTCCAGCACACACTGAGGGTCTCCAGGTTAGTTATAAACATGTCCATGGAGGTAGCTGGATGCACATGCTAGAGACAATACCATTCTGAGAACATTAGTGGACTCTTCCATCCTTCAGTCCAATTTACGGACTGCCTCTGACAAGGCTGCCAGATAGTCCTTAGCCTTCCCTTGGATATTGGCAAAATCATTCATCACCGATGCTATCGGATCATCTTCTGCTTGTAGCTGAGTAGGTACCCGGTTGCTCTTAGTTAGAGGACAGGAAAGGAGACTTAACAGCGACATGGTTACCAGACCATGCTCCTTCTTCTAATCTTGGTAGACAAACCCATGAGTGAAGCCTGTGAACTCGTGGAGGGTGAAAACACGAACCTTGCTGCTTGATCCTCTGAGGGTTTGGTGGTTTCCTCCTCAGAGGTGGAGCTTGAGCAGAAGGTCTCTGCACTGGCCTCTTTGGAGTAAATTACACCAGTGCCTACATGAAAAAGGGAGAGAATTAGCTGTGTAAAAGGAATAAAAGCCTATCAGATCATGATTGAGTTAGCATTTGGGATGGTGGGAGAGTAACAAAGAACTGCACAATGCATCTTACTGGGTTGCTTGCACACTGAGGTCTCATTGTCCTCATATGAACAGTATCCAATTCTAACATTTTTATCTCATATAGCAAGTGACATCTTATATCTACCATCTCCACCATCATCATGTACTGGGCCTCCGTTCTTTACACTGTCCAGTCATGAAACATTTTTCCCTTGAAATTTAACAAAAGGAGGGATTGAGTACGATGCAAGGGGATAGAGTAAGTGTTAGTGGCAATACAGGAGTAGAACATGTGATAGAATGTCCCCGAGTGGGTGAGTATGAATCTCAGAGGACAGGGAGAGTTAGTGGTCTGTGAGGGTGAGGTGGACAAAAGCAATTGAATACAGACAATGCATAGCAAACATTGTAGTCCATAGCAGCAGTGGGAGGTATGCAAAAGTACTGAGCTCAAATATGTGTTGGCCCTGACAGTGTCAGATCGCAACACATAGATAGTGGCACCTACATTTGCAGAGTGCAGAACACTGTTAGCCTATTTGTTGCATGACTGCACATCCTGGGCACTGAGCCAGAGCACAAGCTCAATCCAGGTTAGTTGAGACTGGTGAATTGGTCTCCTTGCCTGTCAGCAGGAAAAAATAACATACACTGGCCTCCTTTCCATATTCTTGCACATCAGTGTGCCTTCAGATACCTGTCAGGAAACCTACAAACTAATTTGCTTTACGTGGCCATTTCCTGGGGTACAATGGTGCAGGATAATAGTGTGAAAGGCACTTCCTGACTTGCGCTATCAGAATTGCCAGTCAAATATGGAACCATTGGCAAGAGCCTCACAAAGTTCTGGCAACAGTAAGCACTTCCACCTCTCCTACTGCATACTTCACACGATCAAAGCTGTAGATCTCAGAAGCACTACTAATGAGACAAGGAACAGGAGATTGTATGAGAAAAGTTGCCATAGGCTATGGGAGTTTGAGTGCCATGAATTTCACTTGAAAAAAAAGTTGCCAAAAATTAGGATAATCCAACCCTTTATAATTTTCCTCACATACTTCACTCCAACTAAAATCCAGTTAATCTGTTAACCAGAAAGAATAAACAGCCAATCATAAGGTTTCTTGTATGAAGGTAACAGTAATTTATTTATTTATAATTCCCAGCAAAATACAAACACAACAAACACAATACAAACACATACGAACATGGGTAAAAGGTTAAAAAAAAGGAATCATTTATAATACAAGAGAATAATAAAACAGAATGCAGTTTCAAGTCCTAGGTGTTTTTAATCTGAGACAATTGTTCAATGGCGTATGTTGGACAAATAGCAGCTAAGGACAGTGCAGGTATCAGTGTTTGACAGTTTCTCTAATTTACTTTGTCGCTGGTCTTTGTCCTTCCGCAGTGAGAGAGAGCAAGAGAGTAAGAGAGAAACATCCTGCTCAAATTCTTGTCACATATCTATTTCCCAGGTCTGTCAAAGAAGTTGCTTGAAATGAATATCATTCATGTATTCCCTTTATTGTCTTCATGCTGGATAATTGCAAATAAAGTTTCTTTAATCTTCAACTTTGGACTTCCCGTAAAGATGTAAATCAAACAGTTGATGTAGGTTTCAGCATACTGTTTCAGTTTCTTTTGGCAAAAATTGTACATTCTGCAACCGCAGGAAATGCTACACTTGCCCCCACACCTCCTCCCTCACCCCTATCCCAGGCCCCAAGATGACATTCCACATTAAGCAGAGGTTCACCTGCACATCTGCCAATGTGGTATACTGCATCCACTGTACCCGGTGCGGCTTCCTCTACATTGGGGAAACCAAGCGGAGGCTTGGGGACCGCTTTGCAGAACACCTCCGCTCAGTTCGCAACAAACAACTGCACCTCCCAGTCGCAAACCATTTCCACTCCCCCTCCCATTCTCTAGATGACATGTCCATCATGGGCCTCCTGCACTGCCACAATGATGCCACCCGAAGGTTGCAGGAACAGCAACTCATATTCCGCCTGGGAACCCTGCAGCCTAATGGTATCAATGTGGGCTTCACCAGTTTCAAAATCTCCCCTTCCCCTACTGCATCCCTAAACCAGCCCAGTTCGTCCCCTCCCCCCACTGCACCACACAACCAGCCCAGGTCTTCCCCCCCGCCCCACCCACTGCATCCCAAAACCAGCCCAACCTGTCTCTGCCTCCCTAACCGGTTCTTCCTCTCACCCATCCCTTCCTCCCACCCCAAGCCGCACCCCCATCTACCTACTAACCTCATCCCACCTCCTTGGCCTGTCTGTCTTCCCTGGACTGACCTATCCCCTCCCTACCTCCCCACCTATACTCTCTCCACCTATCTTCTTTACTCTCCATCTTTGGCCTGCCTCCCCCTCTCTCCCTATTTATTCCAGTTCCCTCTCCCCATCCCCCTCTCTGATGAAGGGTCTAGGCCCGAAACGTCAGCTTTTGTGCTCCTGAGATGCTGCTTGACCTGCTGTGCTCATCCAGCCTCACATTTTATTATCTTGACATTCCAGTTCAAGCTGGTTCTTGCTAATTAAAGAATATATGAAGTATAGTTAGCTTGTTTTTGAGTAATTATTGCAGCACATTTCATCTCAATGTTATCCCTTTTCAAAATAATTTCAGTCCATGAAAATCCTAGATATTAAAATCAGGTTGAAATAAAAAATACGATGGTAGAGATAATGGGTAGTTCATGTCTTATCACTATAATGACATGATTATCACAATGCAGCCTGATTCTCAATCTAGTTGCAACTCGGAACTTCTTGTTGAAAGGTATATTTTACCTGGAGATCATCAGATAAGGTCCCAAATACTTGTCATTCCAAATGTCAAGGCTCATTCTCCCCTTTCAACTGGACATTCTCACTCAACCCACTTGAATTCAATTTTGATGGCTTTAAAACATAACTCGGCTGTAGGTTTGCCTCTTTATTGAGGTGAAGACCCTTCACTTTGATGAATCCTGTTTTCATATGCCTCCTGAGCTATGCTATATCATGTGGTCAGTTGAAGATGATTGTACTTTGTGACTAAAAGATCCAATGTATTTTTATTTTCCCTATTCTTCATACTTAGTCTTAGCTCTCCTATCCGTTGTTGTGAGTAGCTGAGTTTTATCTACACCGTTAAAGAACATAGGTAATGTTGCAGGCATACAATGCTACCTCAGAGACAACAAGATACCAAAAGTCAGGTCATCATTGGAAACCAGAGTGGGGCAATGGTAGATTGGACAGGATTCTTAAACAGGTACAATTTTAGGTCAGTGCAAGTGGGACAGGTATAATGAGTCCATTTGACAAAATGTCCACAAGTTTGCAATAAAAACTAAGAAAGCTAATTATATACAAAATAATATGGTTTAGTGCTATGAAGCAAAACTAATGTTTTACTGCTTCAGTTGTCTAGAATATGGATATGTTTTCAGCTACAATACTTTGGGTTTCTGATAAAATGTTCAGTGCAAACAAACATTTGTTCTGGGGAATTATAATTATGTCATAAATTCAACATTATGCACAGGGAATTAAATTACTGAATAATTTACTTATAAATAATGAAGTCTATCTCTGTAACTTGAATAGCTTCAGTAAGTTGAAAGCATTGACTCTTATAATCACTTGAGTCCATGAGGAAAGGGGCTGAGGATCCTCTGATAAGAAATCCATGAAGCATCCTACAAAAATATCTTTGATGTAGAAACATTTGCCAGTGATTCAGTGGCTTCCATTAAATTGAATAGGAGATTGCAATGAAGGAAGTTCAGGTTAGCAAGTCAGAGATCTCAGGAGGGTGTGGCAAGTCAAAATTTTGTAGAGTGCTCAATTGGCTGGTGGGGAATATAGTCAATTGTGAAGTATCTAAAGAGTTGATCTTGCTGAAGGAAAAGACTCATGCTTCTCTTGCCCCATTATTTACCTGATTAAACCTGCCCTTCCTGCCTCCTTTTATCTATTGGGCATTGACAAACACTGAAAATCTAGTCTCCATTTCTAAAACAGAAGTTGTTACATGTATGTTCAAATCCATTTCGAAATTCACACTTGAATCTGCTTCCATCAGCCTTCCTCGCAACAAATTCTGGATCCTAAACTTGCTGTGTAAAATTTTTTAAAAATCTCATTCCCTGCCTGGCATTTTTTTTATTACCAATTACCTTCAATCTCTGTTCTTTGACCAATGACCCCCCATCTAGTTGAAACAGCTTCTCACCAGTCACTCTATCAAATCTCCAATCAGTGACTACATTGCACTGCTATACCATAGAAAATGGATATCTTTGTACAGTACACTTCTCAGAAAAAAATCTGTGCTACGTGGACAAGATTTCTAACAGTCTGGTTCAGCCTTGGATAATGGTTAAGGGAGGGCATCAGAAGTCACCACATGTCATTATATACAATGTTGTACAGTAACAAGAATATGTAAAATACTGTATACTATTTGGTATTAAAGGTGGAGTTGTGCATTTTCTGATATTCCCCATTAAAGGTACCAGGTATCTGTGCTGGAAACAATCAAACTTTGAAGTTAATTAGAAATTAAAGTCAATTAAAAGGTCATTGTTTTCCCATGAATCTTCAGTATTTTGTCATGAAACCAATAGATTTTTTTTTAGTTTAGCATTTTGAAAGGCGCCAAATTGAATTAGCTTTGTTTTTATGTAGATGAGTTATAACTAATTTGTGAAACAGAACAATCTGAAGCCGGTACCGTGATAATTCATAAATAGAGCAATAACTCAGGGAGCAAAGAGTAACAGAGGAAGCAGATAGTTCCAACAGTTCTTGACAGTTGTATTTCAGACTGAAGAGTCAAATTTAGTTGTTATACGAAGAGGGGAACCACAATCAAGACTGGTTCTGTCCCCAGCCCTCCTGTTCAATATTTGTCAACTTCAGCCTGCATAGTAGCCAGAACAATAAGGTTTAGAGGGGGTTTTGTGACATTGAGAGGAGACAAAAGAGCCATCATTCCTACATCTTTGACAGCCACCTGTTTGAAAATGCATCTGTGAGTTTCCTTAGATAACAAAGCGTGGAGCTGGATGAACACAGCAGGCCAAGCAGCCACTTGGGAGCACAAAAGCTGACGTTTCAGGCCTAGACCCTTCATCAGAGCATCCTCTCGGCCCGAAACGTCAGCTTTTGTGCTCCTAAGATGCTGCTTGGCCTGCTGTGTTCATCCAGATCCACACTTTGTTATCGTGGATTCTCCAGCATCTGCAGTTTCCATTATCTATGAGTTTCCTTAAACCACTGTCCCCCAGCTCCAATTAGAGGGGCACCTGGACTTCTGAATCACTGGGTTTCCATTAATCCTACAACTGTTGCTATCATTTTCTCCACCTCTCATCTTCTCTACCAGGGCAAACATTATGATGTTTCACTGTTCCTGACCCTTGAAATAGCTTTTTGTTTTGAAATTTTCTCCTAGTCTTCTCACGGACTCTCTAAGGTCATTTTCTTCTTTTTTTAGAGGATTAAACTCATATTAAACTGTTGAATGTCAAACTTCCCTCCTTGGCTCAAGAACTATTGACACTGTAACACTTGGCCTTCCTTAGGTGCTATGATTCCCTTCCAAAACTATATTTTCATGCCAAAGTCCACTTGTAAACATGCCAGTTTTGCAAATTACTGCCACATTTCTAATCTTTCTTCCCTCTCCAAAGCCCCTGAACATATTCTCATCTCCCATCTGCGCTATCTTTAACATACTTACATGTCTGAACACTTCGGCACTAGCTTCTGTAACACTGAAAAAATCCTCTTCCAAATCACAACTGATATCCACTGTGACTAATTGGCAGTTGTGCACTTTTTCCCATCATGTCAAACCCTGTGCTTCATTTGAAATGGTAGACTAAATCACTCTCATCAAAAGACTCTCTTCCCTTGACAAGCTGAGTGGGTCTGAATGGAATTGGTCCCTGTTTGGTCCAATTCGTACCTGCTCACTAATAATCAGGCCACTCCCAGCGATGATGTCTGCTCGGTTCCTGAATCTGAAGCTTCCTTAGCCCCCTTCTCATCTACATTTTGCATCACGATGCCAACTTCCACATAGTGACAGGCAGCTGTGTGTCTCAAACATCTTGATCAGTCAGCACCCTCAATGTTGTAAATCTGCATGTTTATCTTTCAGCACGAGGCAACTACCTATTGGAAACATTGAATTCATTATTTTTTTGGTGCCAACCATGAAGTACATTCCTAATCATCAGTTTGTGGTATTCCTTTAGCCATTGTCCAACGTTGAATCAGATGATTAGAAGCCTTGATGCTCCATTTAACCCTTTGACTGGATATTCACTCCATCACAAATCTTGGTCTTTCCAGCTCAGAAAATTGCCCATCATTTCTCTTGACAAAACCAAATTAATGCTGCAACTGTCGCTCAATTTTTTTTTTCATCTACAAACTGGACTATTTCAGTCATCATCTACATGACCTGCCATCCTCCACCCTTCCTAAACTTGAGTTCATCTTAAATCCTGCTGACTACATCCAAAATTCTCCTCTAACGTCACCCATGTGTTGACTAAATGGCTTTGTCTGCTGGTTCACCAGCATTTCAAATTTAAGATAGAACCTTACAATTTCTATGTGCAGAAGCAGGCCATTCGGCCCACTGAATCCACACCAACCCTCCAAAGTGCACTCCACCGTTGTCCATCCTGTAATCCAGCTGGCCTGCATATCGCTGGATACTATGGGCAATTTAACATGGTGCAGCCACCTAACCTGCGCATGTTTGGACTGTAGGAGGAAATCAGAGCACCTGGAGGAAACCCACGTACACACGGGCAGAATGTACAAATGACATACAGGCAGTCACCTGAAGGTGTAATCATAACCAGGTTCCTGGTGCTGTGAGGCAGCAGTGCTAGCCAGCGAGCGACTGTACCACCCCAATTCAATATGCCTTTGATCTTGTCCCTCTCCATATTTGAAACTTCCTCCACCTCTGCAATCTTCCAAGATTTCAACACTTTTCTGACTCTGACATCTTCTGCCATCATTACCAGTTTTTCCAACAAAGCTGGTAACACCTTTAGTTGATTAGGTTCAATTGCAATTGTACCCCAAACTTTTCTGCTGTTTCCTTTCTTTCTCATCTTTATAAAACCAATATTTGACAATTCTCTTATTCACCTGCTATTGTCTCATGTTACTTGCTATCTGGTTATGTGATATAAATCTCTTTTAGACTTATTCCTGTATTAAAATGTAGATAATAACAATAGGCAATAGACAATAGGTGCAGGAGTAGGCCATTCAGCCCTTCGAGTCAGAACCACCATTCATTATGATCATGGCTGATCATCCACCATCAGTAACCTGTTCCTGCCTTATCCCTATACCCCTTGATTCCATTATCTTTAAGAGCTCTATCCATCTCTTTCTTGAAAGTATCCAGAGGCTTGGCCTCCACTGCCTTCTGGGGCAGAGCATTCCATATATCTACCACTCTCTGGGTGAAGAAGTTTTTCCTTAACTCTGTTCTAGATGGCTTGCCCCTTATTTTTAAACTGTGTCCTCTAGTTCTGGACTTACCCATCAGAGGAAACATGCTTCCTGCCTCCAGAGTGTCCAATCCCTTTATAATCTTACACGTTCAATCAGATCCGCTCTCATCCTTCTAAACTCAAGAGTATACAAGCCCAGTCGCTCCAATCTTTCAACATATGATAGTCCCGCCATTCTGGGAATTGACCTCGTGAACCTACGCTTCACTCCCTCAATAGCCAGAATGTCCTTCCTCAAATTTGGAGACCAAAACTGCACACAATACTCAAGGTGCGGTCTCACCAGGGCCCTGTACAGCTGCAGAAGGACCTCTTTGCTTCTATACTCAATTCTTCTTGCTATGAAGGCCAGCATGCCATTAGCTTTCTTCACTGCCTGCTGTACCTGCATGCTTGCTTTCATTGACTGACGTACAAGAACGCCTAGATCTCGTAGTACTTCCCTTTTACCAAACTTGACTCCATTTAGATAGTAATCTACCTTCCTATTCTTGCCACCAAAGTGGATAACCACACATTTATCCACATTAAACTGCATCTCCCATGCATCCGTCCACTCGCCTAGCCTGTCCAAGTCACCCTGTATTCTCATAACATCCTCCTCACATTTCACACTTTGTGTCATCAGCAAATTTGCTGATATTACTTTTAATGCCTTCATCTATATCATTAATGTATATTGTAAATAGTTGGGTCCCAGCACAGAACCTTGTGGAATGCCACAGGTCACTGCCTGCCATTCCGAAAGGGACCCGTTTATCACTACCCTTTGCTTCCTGTCAGCCAGCCAATTTTCAATCCAAGTCAGTATTTTGCCCCCAATTCCATGTGCCCTAATTTTGCTCACCAATCTCCTATGTGGGACTTTATCAAAAGCTTTCTGAAAGCCCAGGTACAGTACATTCGCTGGTTCTCCCTTATCCATCTTTATAGATACATTCTCAAAAAATTCCAGAAGATTAGTCAAGCACGATTTCTCTTTCATAAATCCATACTGACTCTGATCTATCCTGTTACTGCTATCCAAATGAGTCAAAATTTCATATTTTATAATTGACTCCAGCATCTTTCCCACCACTGATGTCAGGCTACCCGGTCAATAATTCCCTGTTTTCTCTCTCCCTCCTTTCTTGAAAAGTGGGACAACATTAGCCACCCTAGGTCCTTCAGCCGTTATTACATCTGGGAGATTGCTTGTGTCTTCCCCAGTGAAGATAGATCCAAAGTACCTATTTAACTCTTCTGCCATTTCCTTGTTCCCCATAATAAATTCACCCATTTCTGTCTTCAAGGGCCCAATTTTAGTCTTAACCATTTTTTTTTCTTTTCACATACCTGAAAAAGCTTCTCCTATCCTCCTTTATATTTTTTGCCAGTTTTCCTTCGTATTTCGTTTTTTCTCTGCCTACTGCCTTTTTAGTTATCCTCTGTTGCTCTTTAAAAACTTCCCAGTCCTCAGGCTTCCCGCTCATCTTTGCTTTGTTATACTTCTTCTCCTTTATCTTTATACAGTCCTTAACTTCCCTCTATCAGCCACGGCTGCCCCTGCCTCCCCTTAGGATCTTTCTTCCTCTTTGGTATGAATTGATCCTGCACCTTCTGCATTATATCCAGAAATACCTGCCATTGTTGTTCCACTGCCATCCCTGCTAGGGTATTGTACCACTGAACTTTGGCCAGCTCCTCCCTCATAGCTCCATAGCTCCCTTTGTTCAACTTTAATACTGACACTTCAGATTCTCCCTTCTCCCTCTCAAATTGCAGATTAAAACTTATCACATTATGGTCACTACCTCCTAATGGTTTCTTTACTTCAAGGTGCCTGGTCAAATCCGGTTTGTTGCACAACACCTGATCAAGAATTGCCTCCTCTCTGGTAGGCTCCAGTACAAGCTGTTCTAAGAATCCATCTCAGAGGCACTCCACAAACTCCCTTTCTCGGGGTCCAGTACCATCCTGATTCTCCCAGTCTACCCACATGTTGATATCTCCCATACAACTGTAGTGAAACCTTTGCAACAGGCCAATTTCAACTCCTGATTCAACTTACACTCTACATCCTGACTACTGTTTGGGGGCCTGTAGATAACTCTCATTAGGGTCTTTCTACCCTTAGAATTTCCCAGCTCTATCCATAAATGTATGATGTAAATTCAATTATTCTCAGTGTAAATACAGTAGATGATGAAAATATGAAACAGGAATAACAAGAGTTGGAAATACTCAGCAGGTTGGCAGAGTGGAATGGAGTTAAAGTTTCAGGTTAAGATAAGGTTGCACCAAAATTGAAGAAATTTCATCATATGTTAGATTTACCAGAGAAAGGTAGCAGAGTGCATCAAGAACAAAAGGGAAGATCTGTGATAAAATGCAGTACAAACCACTCAATACTTTATAATAAAAAAAGCAACAAAAGTGGTAACGGGTTTAATTGAAAGATGTGCCTGGATTCTCTTTCTATTTCTTCACTAGATGCAGGCATTACTGACTGGCTCTGGATGTATTACCTATCACTAATTGCCCTTGGAAAGGCTGGAGTGAGCTGCCTTTATGAATCGCTGCAGTCCAACTTTGTCAGGGATTGAATACCAAGACTTTGACAGTGAAGGAACAGCTGCACATTTCTAAGTCAGGATCATCTTGGAGAAGAACTTACAGGTTATAGATTTCCCATGTACTTGCTGCCCTCATGCAAATATGACATGAACAACTCTACAGCAGCCAACTGAATGCAACATTAAGGAATATGACATAAAACATAGAACAGTACAGCACAGGAACAGGACCTTCGGCTCTCCACTTCTTTGCCAACCGCAATGCTATTCAGCTTCTCAGTATGGCTCAAACTCTCCAACTCTGGCAAATGCTTGTAAATCTTGTCTGCACCCTTTCAAGTTTAAAAACATTTTCCTTATAGCAGGGAAACTAGAATTGAATGTGTTATTCCAAAAGTGGCCTGATGAATGTCTTATACAGCCACAACATGACCTACCAACTCCTATACTCAATGCACTGACCAATAAAGGCATATGTACCAAATGCATATTGTTCCAAAAATACTACCCCAGGATAACTTAATACCCATGTTTTATATTTTTAAAAAATGTCAAGACCCAGATCTACTAAAACATAAAAAAAAGCCCTCAGCCTACTCACCCTTACAGATTAACAAAAAAATTCAAGGTTTATGAGTTTTCTAACTCTTAAAAACAAACACTTAGCTGATCAATGAAATCCTTACTCTCCTGGCTGTGAGTAGTTCTGATAATGAGGTCTCTCCAAGGTCAGCTGTGAAATTTCACTGTTTGTTTGATTTCCAGAGATGCTTGTACTTTCACAGTCAGTTAGCTTCCTTTGTAACTCTGAAAGGCCTTGTTTGATTTCTGTCATCTGAACTTTTCATATGCTTCTTTTTTTCCCTTTGAAACTAAAGGTGTAACATTTCTCATCATCCGAGGTTCACCAATCTTATCTTTAGCCATCATGGCAACATATTGACCCTGAACTCTGGTCAACTGGCTTTTAAAAGACTTTCACATGTCAGATGGGGATTTATCCGCAACCAACTGCCCTCAATTCAATTTTTTTAATTCCTGCACAGTACTGTCACAATTAGCTTTCCCCCAAATTAGTTCTTTCAACCGAGGGCAGTCTTAACTTTTACTCTAATACAGAATTATGATCCTTGTTCCCAAAATGCTCCGTCACTGAAACTTCAATCACCTGGCTAGGCTCATTCTCCAATACAAGGTCTAATTTAGCCCCATCCTTTGTTAGACTACCTAAATAAAGAAGATTGCACCAGCATTGAAGAAAAGACAAAAGCAAAGGCTATGAGCCAAAGTTTTTGATGTAATTGTTGCATGGAGAAGGCTATAGACTACTGGATTTTGAGTTAAGATGTTGCTCCTTGAATTTTCACTGACCATCACCTGAGTACAGTATCAGGGTCATGGAGAGAAAGGTCACAATTGGAGCAAGATGGAGAATTAAAATGGCAAAGGAAATAAGCTGAGAGTTATGCTAGCAGGTAGAATAGAGGAATTCCTAAAGCTGCTGTTAAGAGATCAAGATAATAAAATGTGAGGTTGGATGAACACAGCAGGCCAAGCAGCATCTCAGGAGCACAAAAGCTGACGTTTCGGGCCTAGACCCTTCATTAAGAGATCAAGCTTGTTTGTGACCTGCTCCCTGAGGCAAATGGCTTGCCAGCACTTTGCAGCTTAGCTTATGTCAGATGCACCATTTCAATGGTGAAATTTCAGCAGAAATGCATAACAGGTCTTGGCTAGCAGCTTTTGGTAAGGAAGATTTCCAATTGCCCTTGGTCCTGATTTTAAAGGAAAGCCAGTTGTCGCCATTGCCACTGTCTGATGGCTTATATTTTACAGGCATTCCCAAAAAACAGGCAGTGCTATTGTTCCACTAACTCTCCAAACTAGACCACTGTTAATTTGACAGGCTTCCCATTGAGGTCATCAGATACGCAAGAGTCCTTATTTAACTTCTATTTCCTAGTCCAGGGCAGCTGATACCAATTCCACCGTGCTACCCTGGACAAAATCAGCTAACATCCCCTGCTCAGTCAAGGGGGAAATACGTTATCAAACTAATTGATGAACAAATGAAAGGCTGAGACAAAGAAGCTTTGCTGAACCACTCAGGACCTGCAATGCGAATACCCAAAGCCAGCAATGGTAACACAGCAAGTGCAATGTTATTTATATCTTCCAAATCATTGAGAGATCAGTGTGAGACAGGTCATTGTGGCAGCAGAACAAAGGGGACAGAAGCTAAAGGAAAATGTGCTCATAATAAATTTGAAGTGCTGCATTATTCATGCTGATACACAGGTAGTTGTGGTGCTGGTATTTTTGAATTAAACAGAATTGATTTCCTGCTTTTATACTCAGAGATATCAATACTATTTGTACTTCCACTCATCAGACCAGATAAATTATTGATTAACTTCAAAGGAACATGTGTTTCAATGTACAATGTGGCCCTGCTGATAACTTGCAATTGTAACCAAGTCCTTGAATTCTTCAAGTTCAAATTCCCTTTTGATCTTGTAAGATTTGATTTAAGTCTGTAATTTTGGCTGCTATTGTGGGGCTGAAGAAGATAAAGGCTCAGACACACAAAAAAAATCGCATAGCTTTCTCAAAAATTCCGTTGCCACTGCTTCCTGTGGCACTGAACCCAACCTATCTGCATAAGCCTGCCTTAATAACAGCAGTACGCCGTAGCTCTCATTTCATATATTTTTTTTAAAAAGTTCTCTTGCTGAGCATGGCACTCTGATAAGGCTGTGTTTAATTCCTCTTCCAAAGCAACATTGAGTTTCCTTTAAAGAAACAATTGTTAGATTTATTGAATTCATTTTCCCAAGCTACTAGTGAGAAGTTGTCATGTCTCTTGGGGCTAGTTGGCGTTCAATGTCTTATCCGTGACAAATTCCTGTCATCCTTTGTCCGTGTGTATTGAGACCAGTGAGAATTGGTCTCTTGGCGGCTAGTTGGTGCTCATCCAATTCTCAACAAATTCTCACTGTTCTCAATTCACACGGACTAAGGAGGACATGAATTCAACTGGGACAAGACATCCATAATAGCACAGGCCAAACACAGAGATAAGACTGGGAATTCCTGGAGGCCTGGCATTCCAATTGGAACTTCATCAACAAACACATTGAATTGGATCCGATATACAATCCACTGCAAAACAGAACCACAAGTGATACCAACCCCTCCAGCAAACTGAGGTATATAAATAACAAGCAGGATAGAACACCGATGCTTTACCAGAGGCGCACTTAGATATTACCTAGCAGGGTGACGAAACATCTGCAACCAAACAAACTGGCTTGGTGAGCAAATCTACAACCTTATCCATGACCAGTGCTAAAAATCTTCTCAAAAACTTTATAGGCCAAGAGGTCTTTACTGCTGTTCTCAAGACCATTTTTAATAAAGACCAACATGCTATGTGGCTTCCTAAGTGCTTGATGCAATTGCAAGTTTATTTTAGGAAACTCAGATATTTTTGGGCACCCGCACTTCACAACCTCTAACCCTTTAAAGACTCTGCTGCCTTTCTGTTCTAACAAAACGGATAATTTCATTCTATTTTATATTCCTTTGGCCATGTTTTGATTCATCCATTGATGTGGCACATTGTCTTCACAACTTACTAATTTCTAATCATCCTGTTCAAAGATGTTGTTAGACAGCACTGGGCCAGATGTGACTGGCCTCCAGGCTCAGATTTAGGGACATTACTATAGTACCACAAAGGCTTTCCTCCTAAGTTGTATTGTGTCATGAGGGTACTTCAAAATATTGCATTGGCCCTCACATACAAATCATTGATCTAAATTGTAAACAACTATGAGCTTAACACTGATTCTTATGGTACTCCACTAGCAACAACCTGCCAACCTAAAAATGATCTGTTTATTCCAGCACACTGCTTCCTGTCTGTTAACGAATTCTCAATCTTGGCTAATTTAATCTCTCTCCAACTCCTCAGTCTCATGTGTTGTAATTTTATTTATTAATCTCCTGTCTGGAACCGTATCCAAATCTTTCTGAAAACACAAATACATCACATTCACTGGTATGGATAGAGTTTGAATTAATCTTGCTGGGTAGCATTCTATCACCACCATCTCTCGGTTACTCTATTCAATAATGGCTCAATGCATAAGCGTGTCTGCATGAATAGCCCAACACCAGAATGAAATTTTATTGTACAGCCTCTTGAGCTACAATTTAAAATAGAACAGGGGGGCAAAAAATGTCTAGAAAGCTTGGCTTTGAATAAAGTCATTTGTGAGATGCAACATTTGATCCGTGGCTTTCCTATCCAAGGAATAAAGAAACTGAGATGATTATTGTTTCCAAATTCTGGGAGGAAACCATCAGGCATTTCAAGAATTTTCCAGGGGGATCTTCCAAATGTCCTGAAGATAGATTTGCCATTTAATTAAAGCCAAAGAAGCCTATAGTACAGCAACTAATGTTGATCATCAGCAAACAAGAACATCCCAGTGAAAATTAAAAGCAGTTAAAACCTATCAGAGACGCTCTGCAACAGGAGATTTAGTAAATTCCCGGAGAAAGAGAATTTGTCACTACAAAGCAGATACAGGCCGGATCCGAAATCAGATCATTTGTAATCATTGTGGGAACCAGGCACTGTAATGATTGGAAAAAGGTCAGCCAGATGGTGGCACAGTGGTTAGCACTGTGTCTAACAATGCCAGGGTTCTGGTTTCAATTAAAAACTTGGGCGACCACCTGTGTGGAATTTGCACATTCTCCTCATGTCTGCGTGGGTTTCCACCACGTGCTCCAGTTTCCTCCCATGGTCCAAAGATGAGCAGGCTGGGTGGATTGGCCATGCTAAATAGCCTGTAACATTCAGGGATGTGTAGCTTAGGTGGATTAGTCATGGGAAATGCAGGGTTGCAGGTATAGGATAGGAGGGGGTGAATCTGGGTGGAATGCTCTTCGGACAGTTGCTGTGGACTTGTTGGGCCGAAAGGCCTGCTTCCGCACTGTAGCGATTCTACTTATTATAGAACATGACTTCCCTGATTGGGGCTGTTATCTGGTCCAATCAGGGAAGTCTGGCTGATAGACATAAACAGAAGTGTCAGGAGTTCTGCTCACTCCAGGAGCAGCTCTGATCTATTTGGGTTACTGCTGTCTTGGTGCTGGGATCCTGGCCTTCATGGGTTTATTTCAGGCACTAGAAGATATGACAACAGAAATGGAAATAAAAGGGCTACAAAAGAAATAGTAATCTGAGACCTTAAACCCACGGCATCACAAAACCATGAATTGAAGCAGTCGAGTTGGAAGAATTAAAAGGCTCAACCTGGTGTAACGGGGCCAAAATGTTTCAGAATCTTTATTCAGGATGCAGAGAAGAAGAGGAACAGTCAAAAGAGACATAATAAAGGTGAGAATTATTATTAAGTTGTGGGTGATGGAATTATTCAGTACAACTATAACCAAAGCAAAAAAAAACTGTTTATTAAAGCCACAGACAACATGAGGCATTCAGAAAAACCATAAAAGGAGCAGGAATCATTTACTGAAGACATGAACTTTGAAAGGAGAAAACTGAAGGACTGACACTGAAGGAACAGTGATGTATTTCCAGACGTGGGTGATGCGTGGCTTGGTGGGAACTTGCAGGGTGTGATGTTCCCAAGTATCTGTTGCTGTCTTCCTTCTAGATGATGATGGTTGTGGATTTTGAAGGTACTGTCGAAGAGCCTTGGTGAATTTCTGCTGTGTGTCCTGAAGATGGCACTAACAGTAGCTACTGAGCATCAGTGGTGGAAGGGGCGAGTGTTTATGGATTTTGTGGCAATCAAACAACTGCTTTTTTAACTCATATTCCGCTTGGGAACCCTGCAGCCCAATGGTATCAATGTGGACTTCACAAGCTTCAAAATCTCCCCTCCCTCCACTGCATCCCAAAACCAGCCGAGCTCACCCCCACCTCCCTAACCTGTTCTTCCTCTCACCTATCCCCTCCTCCCACCTCAAGCCGCACCTCCATTTCCCACCTACTAACCTCATCCCACCTCCTTGACCTGTCCTTCCTCCCCAAACTGACCTATCCCCTCCCCACCTCCCCACCTATACTCTCCTCTCCACCTATCTTCTCGTCTATTCATCTTCGGTCTGCCTCCCCCTCTCTCTCTATTTGTTCCAGAACCCTCACCCCATCCCCCTCTCTGATGAAGGGTCTAGGCCCGAAACGTCAGCTTTTGTGCTCCTGCGATGCTGCTTGGCCTGCTGTGTTCATCCAGCTTCACACTTTGTTAACTGCTTTTTCTTGGATGATGCAAAGCTACTTGAGTGTTGTTGGAGCTTCACCCATCAAAGTCAATGGGGAGTATTCCATCACCCTCCTGACTTGTACCATGTAAATTATGGACAGGCTTTGAGAAGCCAGGAAGTGAGTAAACATTGCAGTATTCCCGACCTCTGACCTGCTTTTGTAGTCATGATGTCGGGGTGCTGAGGTGGACAAGGTCAGAAATCCCCTAAAACCAGGCTGCAGTCCAACAGGCTTTCACAATCTCACACCTTCTTCAGGTGTTTGTAAGAGAAGTTGTATCAGACACAAAATTTATAAGTAAAAGATCAAAGGGTCACACCAATGATGAAGGTGCATTATATAAACCGACAATGCTGTCACATCTTTAATCTGTTAGAAGTTTTTAATTGACAAACATGCACAATTTCTTTCAAGTCACTGCCCTGAGAGATTTAAAGGTTTTAACAGTGCAAAGAAGAGTGACGTTTTAGGTGTTTCTCTCTCTCTCTTTCTCAAACACACATACACACAACCTCTCTCTCTCTCTCTCCCACTCACATACACACACTCACTCACTCCCTCCACCCCTCACACACATGCACACGTTCTCTCTCTAATCCCTTTTCCCTCACACTCAGTCGTTCTCTTGCACGCACACACACTTCCCCCCCTCTCTCTCTCTCTCTCCCTCTCCCACACACACACTCAATCTCTCTCTCTCCCCTGATCCCCGGCACACTCTTTCTATCTCTCTCTCTCTCTCTCTCTCTCTCTCTTTCTATCTACATTCTCTCTCTCTCTCCCACACACACGCACACACACACACCCACACACACACACACACACACAGACACACACACACACACACACACAGACACGCATACTTAAAATCCATGGGGTGAATTTGTATTTACAGATACATTTTATTTTGCTCAAAATGCACAGAATTTATAGACAGACAGTCAATGAGACATTTTATAAATTCCTACTTTAGAAATAAAACCAGTCTGACTCCAAACCAAAACACAAATTATTCTAAACAAGGCCTCACACCTAACATGCATTGTCTGGCCTAAAGTGTCACCTTTTCTTCACACTGCTAAAACCTTCCGTTCTCTCCGGGCAGTGACTTGAAAGGAATTTAGGGATTTACATATATGTATTAATCAACTAAAACCTTCTAACTGATTAAAGATTTAACAGCATCTGAGGTGTTTAATGCATCCTCATTAGTGGTATGACCCTTTGATCTTTTATTTTTAAATTCTGTGTGTGATACCATCCCACTAACACCTGACAAAGGAGTGAGGCTCCAAAACCTTGTGTTTTCAAATAGAGTTGTTGGACTATAACCCACTTTTGTAGCTACAGTATGTACATGACTCGTCCAGTTCAGTTTCAGGGTAACAGTTTCAACAATGAAGTTATAATAGTGAGCTTTCGGAGAACTAAAGCCATTACAAATCTCCCCACTTCAAGGATCTAGGATTTCCAAAGATTCTTAGAGATGCTAAACCAGTTGATAAAAATTTTACCATAATTGGCAATGATCACAATACTCTTGCCACAATTCCTGAAGAAAACACACACGATATTGGAACCCACATCAAAAGATTGCTTTCTATTACATCATGAACATACTGATCTCGTCAGATGCTCTAGAATTTTTTTTATAATCACCACAGCAGCTGAAACTTCTGTTACAGGTTTAGAAGCAATACGCTTCCAGTAGCAGCCAGATACCTTTTGTAAACATGTCTATTGTGAATCATAAGCACGATTAGACAGGAAATGTTGGAGAAACTCAGCAGGTCTTGATGGAGAGATAAACAGAGTTAATGTTTTGAGTATGTATGAATCTTCAAAACTGAATTTTATTACAGAAGGAGAGTCATTCACGATTCAAAATGTTCACTCTGTTTCTCTCTTTCTCCCTTAATATTTCCTAATTGACCTGCTCAGAGACATTATTACACAACTCTGAAACAACTGCACCTCCCAGTCGCGAACCATTTTAACTCCCCCTCCCATTCCTCAGACGACATGTCTATCATGGGCCTCCTGCAGTGCCACAATGATGCCACCCAAAGGTTGCAGGAACTGCAACTCATATTCCGCTTGGGAACCCTGCAGCCCAATGGTATCAATGTGGACTTCACAAGCTTCAAAATCTCCCCTCCCCCCACTGCATCCCAAAACCAGCCCAGCCTGTCTCCGCTTCCCTAACCTGTTCTTCCTCCCACCCATCCCTTCCTCCCACCTCAAGCCACACCTCCATTTCCTACCTACCACCTCATCCCGCCTCCTTGACCTGTCCGTCTTCCCTGGACTGACCTATCCCCTCCCTACCTGCCCACCTATATTCTCCTTTCCACCTATCTTCTTTTCTCTCCATTTTCGGTCTGCCTCCCCCTCTCTCCCTATTTATTCCAGAACCCTCTCCACATCCCCCTCTCTGATGAAGGGTCTAGGCCCGAAACGTCAGCTTTTGTGCTCCAGAGATGCTGCTTGGCCTGCAGTGTTCATCCAGCTTCACACTTTGTTATCCTGGAACAAGTGGAATGTGATGCCAGACCTCCTGCTTCAAAGGTAAGAACACTTTGAATGCACCACAAGAGCCTATATAGCTTTACACCTGTAACAGATGCTGCCAGACATGCTGAGTTTTTCCAGCATTTTCTGTTTTTTTCTTCAGATTCCCAGAAACCATAGTATTTTGGCTCTCTTGAAAAAGCAAGTTATGCTGTCATTGAGAAAGAGGCTCTTTTGGTTAAATGGGGCTTATGCAAGTGCTTTTATGCTATCCCATTTCTGTTAAAGTAGATGTGGAAATGGATTGCAAACCTATGGCAACTTTATTGGATAGCAAGGAATGAGTAGGGGTATCGCAAAGAAAACAAGAACTTCAATGCTATCTTAAGAGATTTGTGTACATGTGTAAGGGAAACTGCAGGGGATGGCAGGTACACTCGCCAGCTTAAGACTCAACAGCTTTACCAGGTGTTGTATTAAGTTTCAAAATTAAGTCACATACACATACTTAACCCTATAGCAGCACGATGATCAGCAAGCCACAATTAGTTATGGTTGTTTGGCTCGCTGAGCTGATTCGTTGTTATCCCACAGATGTTTCATTATCCTGCTGGGTAACATCATCAACGCAGCCTCTGTTGAAGTGCCTGGTATTTAAACTCTGGAGTCCATTGAGCTGCATTACCTCACTTCTGGTTTTCCTTCATTGTAGAGTGTATATGGGGTCAAGTTCTATGTGTCTGTTGGTGGATTTCTTTATGGAATACCAGGATTCTAGGAACTCCCGTGCTTGTCTCTGCTTTACTTGTCCCAGGATCTTGGTGTTGTCCCAGTCAAATTGGTCGTTCTCCTTATCAATGAGGATAGAGATGAGTGAGTATTGTCGCGTCTTTTTGTAGCCAATTGGCGTTTGTGTACCCTTGTTAATTTCCTTCCTGTTTGTCCAATGTAGTGCTTGCCACAGTCTCTGCAGGGAATCTTATACACGACATTGGACCTGTCCATAATGGGGAGTGCAACTTTGGTTTGGGGGAGCAGTTGTCGTAGGGTTGATGTGGGTTTGTGTGCCAGCCTGATACTCAGTGCTCGTAGGAGTCTTGTGGTTAGTTCCAATGTGTTCCTGATGTAAGGTAGTGTGATGAGTGTGTCAGGGCATGTAGTATCTTCCTGGTGTCGTTTGTGTAATAGGCATCTTCTGACCCAGTTTTTTGGAAATTCCATTATCTTTGAAAACCTGGAAGATGTATTCTTCCTATTCTTGGCACAGTTCCGTGTTGCTGCATTGTTGTTGCCCATTTAAATAATATTTGCAAGCAGCTTCGTTTGTGTGTGTTAGGATGGTTACTATTGAAGTTCAGTACTTGGTCAATGTGTGTGGCTTTTCTGTGTACTTTCATTTGGAATTCCCCATTTGCCCTGTGCTCTACTATTACATCCAGGAATGAGAGCTGTTTGTTCTTCTCCTCTCGGGTGAATTTGATCCCATGAGGGTGTTGTTTATTAGTCTGTGTGTTTCCTCTAGGTTGGCCCGCGTAATGATGACAAAAGTGAGGTCCATGTAGCATACCCATAGTTGTTGTTGGTTTAGCGGAAGGGCCATACTTTCCAGTCTTTGCATTATTGCCTCTATAATTCTGGAGATAGGCGATCCCATGGGTGCCCTGTTGACCTGTTTGTATGTTTGACCATTGAAAGTGAAGTAGCTGGTGAGGCATAGGTCCAGTAGCTTCAGCATGTTGTCTGTGGA
The DNA here is from genome assembly GCF_030684315.1 of Stegostoma tigrinum. Taxonomy (NCBI): domain Eukaryota; kingdom Metazoa; phylum Chordata; class Chondrichthyes; order Orectolobiformes; family Stegostomatidae; genus Stegostoma; species Stegostoma tigrinum. Next base: position 104,723,438 of record NC_081358.1, on the reverse strand, counting down.
GATGGTTTCACTGGGGTCTTGTTCTTGTTCTAGTAGTGCTGTCATTGTTTCCCTTGCTAGTGGAATGTCTATTGATGTATATCGACAGTGATATCGAATGATACAATGGCCTCATCATCATCTATCTTTCAGTTTTTGATGGAATTGAGGAATTCTTGGACTGAGTGGATTGAATAGGGTGACTTGGTGATCAGGTGTCCTTTCATCTCCTTTATAGTTCCTTGGCTAATCTGTGTGATGATCTACACAAACACACAGAACTACGTAAAAAAAAAACTTTATTCCTGGAAGCTACCAATCTATTCCTCACCACCCACTTCACTTTAAATGGCCAAACATACAAACAGATCAAGAGGACACACATGGGATCACCTATCTCCAGACTTACAGAGGCAATGTTGCAAAGACTAGAAGTAGTGTCCTTCCGCAAATCCAACCAAAACAATGGAACGCCACGTGGGCCTCACTTTTGTCATCATTACATGGGCCAAGCTAGAGGAAACACACAAACTAATAAACAACACTCTCACTGGGATCAAATTCACCAGAGAGGAGGAGAACAAACAGCTCCCATTCCTGGATGTCATAGTAGAGCACAGGGCAAATGGGGAATTCCAAACGAAAGTACACAGAAAAGCCACACACACTGACCAAGTACTGAACTTCAACAGTAACCACCCTAACATACACAAACGAAGCTGCGTGCGAACATTACTTAAATGGGCACCAGCACACTGCAGCAGCATGGAACTATGCCAAGAGGAAGAAGAATACATCTTCCAGGTTTTCAAGGATAATGGATATCCAAAAAACTGGGTCAGAAGATGTCTATTACACAAACAACACTAGGAAGATACTACATGCCCTGACACACTCATTACGCTACCTTACATCAGGGAAACTTCGGAACTAACCACAAGACTCCTAGGAGCATTGAGCATCAGAGTGGCACACAAACCCACATGCTCACTAGTACCCACTATGGACAGGACCAATATCATATATAAGATTCCCTGCAGAGATTGGCAAACACTACATTGGACAAACAGGATGGAAATTAACAACAAGTCTACATGAACACCAGTTGGCTACAAAAAGACACAACCAATACTCACTCATCTCTATCCACACAGATAAGGAGAATGACCAGTTTGACTGGGACAACACCAAGATCCTGGGCCAAGCAAAGTAGGGACAGGCACGGGAGTTCCTAGAATCCTTGATATTCCATGAAGAAAGCCATCAACAAACACATAGAACTCGACCCCATATACACTCCACAACAAAGGAAAATTGGAATGAGGTAACCAGCACAATGGACCCCAGAGTTTCAATAACAGGCGGGAAGACACAACAGTGCTTCCTTGGAGGCTGCGCTGATGATGTTACCCAGCAGGGTAATGAAATGTCTATGGAACAACAATGAACCAGTTCGGCAAGCCAACCAAATGCAACATCCACAACCCGAAATACAAATCTACTCCACAATCAGCTTTAACTGTACTAAATAGGAGTAGTTGAGAGCCCAGGGTACTTCAACATCCAATGGTATTGTTGTAGTTGGTATGAATGGCACATAGGAGCATGTTGAGTCCTCAATAAGAATTTTTAAACGTACCTTTCGAAACATTCCCATATTCAGACTATAGTTCACAACTCCTCAAATGTCATGGAGGAGCAGTGCCAACTTCACAACAATTACAGTTCTCCATGAATAGACATGAGTGTGGGTTGCAGTTTGCCATATGTATTGCCACTGGCAAAAATTACCGGAGCTTCTAATGAGATTTGAATTCCAGAGTTGGGTCATGCCTGCCATTTTTAATGCCACTAGAATCAGCTGAACTCTGCACAAATCCGATCCATTATCTTAAACTTAGAGCGAGGCCATGCTGGAGTAAAATCAGGAGCATTTATATTACACAAGTACAAGAAACCTGTCATACACACCCTCCCCCCCAAAAAAACACTGGGACAATTGAAAATTTGTTTAGTAAAGCTATCAAATGATAGATAAGTGGGATTGCAGTGCGGATCAACTATAATCTTAGTGATTAGTAGAACAAGCTTAAGGGATGAAAAGACCTACTCCTGTAATTAATGAAAAATATAATTTGTGAAGATAATATGGCATTACTTGTTGTAGCAGACATTGACACACAGATGTATGGGCATGGTTTTGAGGAATTAAATTACTGCAAAATCTCCGCAGAGTTAGCCAATACTTATCAAGAATATCACAGAAATATGTCAATATTTATAGGCGGTCTGGAGAAATGCATTGCTATCAATTTGTGAACCAATGTCTGAAAACAGATTCAATAAACTTGAAAAGGAAAAGAAAATCTAATTGGATGTTTCATTCAAGGATTTGTTGAATGGCCTCTCTCTGTGCTTATAATTCTATAATTACACAATGTAGCGGCTCTTTGTGCATCAATATTTTCAGGAGATCCCCAGCAATATGTCAATATTTGCAAAGTTCCTTGGATGTAAGCCAATGTCTGGAGGGGTTTTCCAAGATTCCACTGTGATGACAATTGTTTTGTAAGGTGGAGGAACAGAACATGCATTAAGAATGTTAACATGCAGCAGTGTGAGGAGAGATAGCTATGTTGTGAACAGCCTGGTCAAAATGGGATCAAAGATTTAGGAGGTGGATGGGATTTTAGTACTTAATGCTGTGGATGGTTATATGAAGGCAATATGTTTGGCTGCATTTTAGACGAGGGTAGGAGAAAGAAAGAGGCTGAGGCAACTGAGTAGATCATCTCAAATTTTGTTTTTATTAATCGTTCCTTGGATGCGGTTGTCAGCGTTTGTTGCCCATCCCTAATTGTCCAGATGGCAGTTCAGAGTCAACTTCTTTGCTGTGGGTTTGGAGTCACATGTCAGCCAGGCCAGGCAAGAATGGCAGTTTCCCTCCCTGAAGGAAATTAGTGAGGCAGATGGATTTTTCGCAAACAGTGGTCATCTTTAAACACTTAATTCCAGATTTTTTCCATTGAATTCAAATTCCACCATCTGCCATGGCAGGATTCAAACTTGAGTCCCAAGATAATCCCTCTCTGGATTAACAGCCTGGAAAAATACCACTAGGCCATTGCCTCATGATGAAAATATTGTCAGTGCTGGGAGTTTATGCATTGTTCCCACAGTAACGTCAAATGCAAATTGAGTTTTGTTCACAATTCTACTGAAGTTACTGCAACATAATTCAATTCTCATTCAGCAATTTCTCACAGTTCATTCTGGAGGGCTCAGCTTGATTGAGCGAAATTACCATGCTTTGTCTTCCTGTGTGTAAATTGCCACAGTTCAAAGAGATTGGTTGTATGATATACTACACATATAACATATGTCCTATGTAAAAAATTGTACCTCTTCCATAAATGCAAGTATTATTGTTTGTTGACATTGTCAAGTATTTTGTTGCATCTAGGACCAAAGGATATAGTCTCAGAGTAAAGATTAGCCAATTTAAGACTGAGGTGAAAGGAGTTTCTTTTCTCAGAGGGTTGTGAGTCTTTGGAACTTTTTGCCACAGAGAGCTCTGGGGGGAGAGTCTTTGAGTTTATTTAATACTGACATAGATAGATTCTTCATCAGTCAGGGAAACAAGGTTTATGGGAAAGGGCAGGAAAGTGGATATGAGGAGAGCCAGATCAGCTATGATCCCATTGAATGGTGGAGCAGGCTTGATGGACCCAGAGGCTGACTCCTGTTCCTATTCCTTCTACTTTTATGGTCTTATCTACAAGTGCTAACTCCATTAATTTTGATCTTCCTTGTGTAACACTGTGATATAACAAATAAGTTAAAAGACCACTTTACTCCTTTTCTAAAATTGGCAGACATTGGCATGTAGAATGGAAATTTACAGCAAGATAAATATTTTATTTTATATATATATTATATATATATATATATATATATATATATATATACATACATATAGCTGATAGATCATGATGTGCCCCATCTGTGTTGTGAATCATCCTCCCTCCATTACCTGACCCACACTATCATTCTCAGATAATTTTATTGTGCTCCTGTTGTGATCAAGTCTGGCAAAATCTGACGTTGTCTCATCGGACAAGCATCTGTTCGTAAGTGATATCAGCAATTGCAGTCTGTAACCTTAAACTTCTTCCCCAATGACAGAACATTATTGGGATAATATGAAATTGCTTAGAATATTGTGGAATTGTCCAATTGCCAGGCAGAAGTTCACTTGGTCACAGGTCATGAATCACATTTATTTTTTCACATAAAACAGCAGTGGACAAGATTATAATGATTATCTTATGAAAACTGACATCCATTTAGCACCTGCTTACCTTTCACAATAATATTGTCTTTCATTTTTGTGAGGGATGCTGACACATTCAGCATTACAGGTGCAAAGAGAGCAGATACCCATTTGCTCAGAGTGACTTTTCTTCATGTGATAGTCAATACGTTAAGGGTATACATTAGTTCTGGATCATAATTCAACTGTTTGACAGGGAATTGACAGAAAAAAAACTGCCCAATTTTCTTTTCCACTAACTTCAATGATCAAATTAGGTGTGATGTAAAACTTGCTGCTAGTTATTGTTTTGTGTTGCTCACTTTGACATCTCCCAGGAGTTAATATTATTAGTAGTTGGAGGAGCTAATGTATGAAAAATGAATTGTTACGTAGCAGATGGCCACCAAGGTCTTTTGTTGCAATAAAATTAAATGAAGTAAACTGTCCATTCTAGATGTTGTTCACTCCCATTTCCATATATCCATATTTTCCTTGTGTTTGTATTTCATATTACTCATAAGTATTAATTATAATTGTCATTAACATTTTAAAATTATTGCCCTCAGCAACCTTTAACCCCAGTATCCATCCACACTGCTCTATCCAGTCTGTACTGGGCAATATACAATAGATCTTTTGCATTCATAAAACTGACATTCCAAAAGTTGTGAAAACCTGTGTGTTTGTTAAAACTCTTTGTGTTAGCTTGTGTGCTGAGTACATTCTGTTATAATATGCCTCTTAAACCGAGTCTGTACTCCTTGCCTCGCCTTGTATGTCCAATCTCCCTTGATTTTGAAGATAGGAGGAAGGGTCAATTTGGTGACACTGTCATCTTCCCAATTTGGACCTGTCCTGCCATTTTATTTTACATCTGCTTCAAAGCATTATCTAATTTCCACATCATGTCCTTGAGTCTTCTCTTCCCCATGGAACCTTCATTTAACTGACTTTCAATCTTTGACAGAGTGGCTTGGAGGCCAAACATAAACAGATTGTGGCTGAGGAGCCTTATGTTCAAGCTTTTAATTAGCATTAAAACACCAAGGACAAAAGTATTAAATATTCCCATGGAAACACTAAATGCAGTCTAATTCTCACAGTTCCGCTGAAACAGAAATAACTGCACTGTATGAAGTTTTATTTCTTTTTCTCTCCTGACGGCAGTGTTTACTGGGTGACATAAATATTGATTCTTCATATGTACGTACCATGCTTCACAACCAACTATTGATGAGTTTACAGAACTACAAACTTGCATTTATTTGTTATTTTTACCATGGGAAATATCTCAATGGGCTCTGCTAAGGTGAAATTTGGGTGCTAAACTGCTGTAAAAAATGTTTGGGGTGACTAACAGTGTAGTAGAGGACTAGGATCTGAGATAGAATTTTATTAAGATGGAAGAGAGATAACACAATGAAGCAATCTAGAGAGATCAGAATAGATGTCTCAGGTGGTTAAATGACCCTGAAAATAAAATTCAGACAAGTAAGTGAGGCTAGAGTTCAAAACAGTGGAGACTACGGACTGGCGGAGATTTTAGAGGATATTCGAATGAGTTAATGTTGGGACTATGAGAGCAAGTGTAAAGAATTTGAATACAATGCATTGGTGCATCTGTGTCAGAGAGATGGTGGCATGTCACTATCGTTACTGGACTAATAATCCAGGGACTGGTTGATGATTTGGGTATGGGGTACAAATTCCACAATGGCATCTATTGGAATTTAAGTTCAAACCCTCGATCTGAAACATCTTTTGTGCTCCTGAGATGCTGCTGTGCCTGCTGTGTTCATCCAGCCTCACATTTTATTATCTTGGATTCTCCAGCATCTGCAGTTCCCATTATCATCTGAAACATCAACCTGGTCTTAGTAAGGTGATTGAAAATTCATGTTATAAGAACACATTTGATTCACGATTGTCTTACAGGGAAGGAAGTCTGTCATCCTTATTTAACTTGTGCTATATGTGACTCCAGACCCACAGCAATGAAGTTGATGCCTAAGTGCTTTGAGAGGTTTGTCATGGCTCACATCAACTCTCGCCTCCCAGCCTGTTTTGATCCCTTGCAATTTGCTTATTGGCGAAACAGGTCCACAGCAGATGCCATTTCCCTAGCTTTTCACTCATTCCTAGAGTATCTGGATAAGAAGAATACCTATAGGCCTGAAATGTCAGCTTTCCTGCCCCTCTGATGCTGCTTGGCCTGCTGTGTTCATCCTGCTCTACACCTTGTTACCTACATTAGACTCCTGCTTATTGATTCCAGCTCTGCCATCAACACCAAAATCCCAACCAAACTAATTTCAAAACTCCAAGACCCAGGTCTCAGCTTCTCCCTCTGCAACTGGATCCTCAGCTTCCTGACCCACAGACCACAATCATTGAAGATAGCAACAGTGACTTCTCCATGATAATCCAAAACCCCAAGCCCCACACGGACGCATACTTAGCATCCTACTATACTCCCTATACTCTGATGACTGTGAGGCCAAATTTCATACAAATGCCATCTGTAAGTTTCCTGACAATGCCACCGTTATAGGCCGATATCAAACAATGATGAGTCAGAATACAGGAAGGAGATAGCGACCTTGGTGACATGGTGCAAAGATAACAATTTGCCCCTCAATGTTAGCAAAACTAAAGAACGGCTCATTAACTTCAGAAAGCAAGGAGAAGTACACAACCCTACCTTCAATAATGGAGCTGAAGTGGAGAGGGATGAGAGCATTAAGTTCCTAGTGCTGATGATAACCAAAAATCTGTCCTGGGCCTCCCAAGTAGGTGCAATTTTTCAGAAGGCACAACAATGCCTCTTATTCCTCAGGTGGGTTAGGAAATTCAGCACATCCATCAGAACTACCCCAATCAACTTTCATAGATGCACCCGAGAAAGCATTCTGTCTGGGTGCCTAGTAGCCTGGCATAGAAACTGCTCTGTCCAGGTCCATGATAAACTAAAGAAAGTTGTGTACACAGCCCAGACCATCATGCAAGCCACCCTCCCCTCCATGGGATCAATTTACACTTCTCATTGCCATGGAAAGGCTGCCAACATCATCAAAGACTCCTCCCACCCTTGTGATTCTCACTTCCAATTTCCTCCACTAGGTAGAAGATACAAAAGCTTAGACACACATACCAACAGGCTCATGAACAACTTCCTCCATGCTGTTATTAGACTCCTGAATGGAACTCACTAATGTTGTTCTTGCTTTTGTGCACTTCCAGTGCAGCTGTCACCTTGTAAGCCTCAGTCTGTCTAAACACCCCATTATCTGTATGTCCTTGTATGTTATAATCTGCTGTACTGTTCAAATCAAAACTTTTCACTGACTTAGGCACACGTGACAACAGTAAACAAATTAATTCAAATCATATCACGTGGCCTCTGAAATTATCCAGCAAGCCTTGCAGTTCAAAGGCAATTAGTGATTGGCGACAAATGCTGTCCTCAACACCCATGAAAGATTTCATGCCTTCAGAATTATATATAAAAACAGACATCTTTTACTTTTATTTTTCTAAATTTGGAGCACTTTAGCCAATTATGATATTGTAATCATTACTCTGGTTGAGATCATTTAAACTCACCATCAGCCGAGAATATAATTTGGCAAAATTCTGGTCATAGGTAGTTTGGCTTCTGACAGCACTTGTCAAGCATCTGGATGTCAATGTCAGACTTTTTTTTCACTGAGATAAACACAACTTGGCAAACGAATATGTAGATATTGGTCTATCATTTACTGTCAAGATAATAATGAAGCTAATAATTTTTTCACTAATGATACACAAATAGAGCAGCAACTTCAAATGAGGGCTGATGAGCAATGAAATAGGAGAACCAAAATGGTTGTTAAAGATGGACAGTTGCGCTGTCTGCTGTGCAAAGTAGTACCAGACTGATGAGCATGCAATCGAAGTGCATTGAGCTGAACTTGTGATATTTTACAACATATGTGAATTAAACTTACCACAGAAGATTACAAATGGTCTGATGTGGCAGAAAGAGAATGTTTCAAATGTGCACATAGATTTGAATCTGTGTTAACAGTCACAGATTCTTTTAGATATTTTTAATCAGACCATTCAGATATATTATGACAGATATATTATGGGTCAGAGCGAGGGCCACTACACTGCACTACAAGAATCTTTCCCAGATTCTTTTACCAATATAACATCTATTTAATGATAAATTAACAGTGATTTGGAGAAAATAATGATTGTAGGTGTGGTGTCTTATTATTTCAGGAGCTGGAAATTTTACAGTGGTGAAATTTAAAATTAACACTTACTGTCTTACTTTCCCTTTATGTCTCATTTGTTTTTCTCCAGTTTCCCTCAATCTAATTGTCCATTCCTTTTATTTCAACATTGGAGTCAATCTCTCTCATTGACATTAGCAATTCAATTCCTCCTTTAGAAATTTCACAGTTTCTTCATGTTGTTGTTTAAGGAGCTGTACAATTACTTGCCTAGTTCCTGACATGTCAGATGTTTGCATCCCCTCAGCACAAAATTATTAGCTCACATTTTCAGCAGCTCATGCAACATACCATTACAATAAAATGTATAAGAGTGAGTCAAATGAATTTCAGATGACATTGTTACCCCCTTCTACGAATGATGGAAAATTGGCAGATAGTACAATGTAAAGGAAAAAGTGAATTTGTCTAGCCTGGAAAGAAGAATCAATAAACAGTACATAATCTAAATGGAGAAAGCAATGCAGAAAAATTTCTGTATTATAATATTTCAATCATAAAAATACAATTCAAATAGCAAGTGATTAGGAGAGCTAAGAGCTGTTATCAGTATTCCAATGGGAATGAAATACAACAGAGGGAACTTTCACTACAGTTGTAAGGGGCCTTGATGAGGCCAAATTTGGAGCACTGTATACTGCTTTAGTCCACAGGCTTGAGAAATTATATTGTAAATACAGAATGTATTTATTTTGCTGCATTTTTAATCGTTGACTGAATAAGGAAAAGAATTATTTTTAAAATGAAGGATTGCCAGAGGATTGATGCAGGTTTTGAAAGAAAGTAACGTGACCCTCTTGTTAGTATTATGTATATAGCTCTGGCTCAAGGGGGGAGGAGATGGCTATGGATGAGCCGATAGTTACGTACAAACAGAGTTTCTGGTGGTAACAAGGAGCTGACTGGTCTATGGGCTAGTGACCAGTAATTGATGTCAAAGTCCTTCTGCCTGCCTATGTGATTGCTTCCCAAGTAACTGAACAGCATGGGGCTGTGAGCAAGTTGGGAGAAGAAACCCAAACTTCATAGGCTCATAAGCGATCCACATTCATTGCAGTAAAAAAACACTTCAACTTGAAGAAAACCAATGAATTTGTCCTTAATCATTAATTGTAAGTTGTGATGGCAAATTTATAAGTTAGATAATGCTTAGAAGTGTAAACCAACCATCCTATCCTTCTTGGAAAGATGCTAAATTATCCAGAGAATGAAAATCTTGAAAGTGTGCTTTGATCTGCACTAGAATCATCCCAGCAAATTACATTAGCAAAGGCCACTGAACTACCATTCCCAATTCTTCCCTTCCCCCATCTTCTTTCCAGTTTGTTTGTGTCTCTACGTGTGTGCAGAAGGGGAACTGATAAGATGGTTAGAAATTTCACCAGCAGATTAATATACCGCCAGTTCAAAATTTTGTCCCTACAGGTAGGATCTACTTATTTGTAACAAATAGTAATTCTTGTTAAGATAATAAACCTGGTGTATGCTTTCTGTTGACTTGGGTCTGAAAACCAGGTAAATTGAGGAATATTGCACAAATTTTTAAAAAATCTTTAACTTTTTTGATTACTCGGGGACATGATTTCCAGCATGCTATCCTGGTGAGGAATAACAAAATAACACCATTTGAAGAAATTCAGAGAGGTCCATAAGACCATTAGACTATTAGAAATAGGAGCAGAACCTCTTGAGCCTGCTCCACCATTCAATTGGATCATGGGGAATAAAACACTCCTCGTGGTAACAAAGTGTGGAGCTGGATGAACACAGCAGGCTTAGGAGCACAAAAGCTGACGTTTCGGGCCTAGACCCTTCATCAGAAAAGGGGGATGGGGAGAGGATTCTGAAATAAATAGAGAGAGTGGGGGAGACGGACCAAAGACGTACAGTGGAGAAGATAGGTGGAGAGGAGAGTATGGGTGCGGAGGTAGGGAGGGGATAGGTCAGTCCAGGGAGGATGGACAAGTCAAGGGGGCAGGATGAGGTTAGTAGGGAGAAAATGAGGGTGTGGCTTGAGGTGGGAGGAGGGGATAGTGTGAGAGGAAGAACAGGTTAGGCAGGCGGGGATGAGCTGGGCTGGTTTTGGGATGAAGTCTGGGGAGGGGAGATTTTGGAGCTGGTGAAATCCACATTGATACCATTGGGCTGCAGGGTTCCCAAGCGGAAATTGAGATGCTGTTCCTGCAACCCATGGGTGGCGTCTGCAGGACGCCCAGGATGAACATGTCGTCTAAGGAATGGGAGGGGGAGTTGAAATGGCTCGCGACTGGGAGGTGCAGTTGTTTATTGCGAACTGAGCGTAGGTGTTCTGCCCAGACGCGGACCATTTCAACTCCCCCTCCCATTCCTTAGATGACATGTCCATCCTGGGCCTCCTGCAGTGTCATAATGATGCCACCTGTAGGTTGCAGGAACGTAAATATCCGGAGATGTACTGAAAGTTCATTGAATTCTTCCTGATGATCGAATGGGTAAATAAATCAACAGGTGTGGTGTTATGCATATATAGACCAAGTTGGTCAAATGCATAATCCAGTTTGATGTGGCAATGAAGGTAGAATAACTGGTCTCAGAATCCCCTGAGGTGTTGGTGGTGACTTCAACCCTGCCAGAACATTTGCATCTTTGTGAACTTAGTTAGGATCGAACAGGTTTTGACTTTGGTCGTTCATGATTGAAAACTTGACGTGCCTTCATAATCTGGTGCCAACCCACATGAACTGCAGAGAGACACACAGTATGACTATCAATACACTTTCAATAGAGTTTTTGCTATCAAGAGGAGAGAACTAACAGGAGTAAAGAATATTGAAACAACAGACAGAAAGTTGATAGCAACTGAATGCAAGATAGACAATCTTGCTGATTAAAGATATTTTTAAAACTAAGCACCTAGAATTTAATATTTCCATGGGTTTTAATCCAGTCATTCGGATTCAATGAAAAATGATTACCAATCATTTCTAAACTGTGATCAATGCCTGCTCACAATCAAAGAGAAAAACATCCACAATGAAATTTGTATTTACTGTATGTGTAAAATGTTGAAGTAACTTATTGGTGGAAACTGAGAGCGCTCTGTGTGCATTTGGAAAATGTATTTGAAGCTTGGAGTTCATCTTTCAGTCAGATCTGATGAGTTGAAATCGTGCTTCAGAGATTGCTCATGAAAGATGTATTTAAATTAATTTTTAGAGCAGTGATCCATTTTAGAAATCAAGGAATTTGTCTTCTCGGAGAAAAAAACCTCGCAGAAGGGCTGAAAATCATTTCTTAAATTTAAAGAATAAACTTGCTTTTTTCAGTTTACATCTTAATAATAGAATTTTATAAAAGTACAAGAAGCAGTGTTTCAGATCCAACCACCTTAAGTTATTTCACCAAAATTCTTAGCTCCGTCACCAGGTCAGAAGTGGAAATATTTGCTCATGATTGTATTGTTCAATTCAATTCATAACTTTATAGATAAGCAGTCCATGCCCACATCCCAACAAGCTTCATAAACATTCAAGATTAAGTGGGAAGTAGCATCCATGTCAACCAAATGTCAAGAGATGGCCATCTCCAACAAAGGTAATACTTAACCATGTGCCCCTGACATTTAATTATAGTTCCATCAAATAATCCACAGCTTCAACATCCTTGGTGTAGCAGGTGAGGGATCTACAACTGACCAGAGACATGCCTCAATACGCCACTTAAAGCTGGGAGATATGTGGCAAGTAACTCTTTTCCTGATCCTCAAAGCCTGCATATGATCTACAAGGTGCACATAAGGAATATGATGGTATGCTCCCCGCTTGCCTGGATGAGCTCAATTCCACCAGCTGTCAAAATGCTAAACACCAGCTAGGTCAAAGCAGCCTCTTTGTTTGACATCTTATCCATCATTTTTAAAATTCACATCCTCTACCACCATTGCTCAACGGCAGCGATACATACCATCTACAACACATGATGCAGCAACTGGTCCAGGCTCCTTGCAAACTCTTAATTTCTACCACCTTAGAGAACAAGCGTAGTAGCTACATACGAAAATGTATACAGCGCTGCCTTGTGCAGGTAATAGATGTTGAAGGTGGTGAATTGGTTCCAATTACGCATCAATTTTGCTCACTTGTGGGATATGGGTGCCACTGGCTGCTCCAACAGTTATTGCCCATTCCTACTTGACCATGAGAAAGTGGTAGTGAGCTGCCTTCTTGAATTGCTGCAATCCATATCCTGTAAGTAGAATGCCCTTAGGGAGGGAAATCCAGGATTCTGAGCCAGTAATTGTGAAGGAACAGCAATATATTTACAAGTCAGGACAGTGAGTGGCTTGGAGGGGAACTTGCACGTGACGGTGTACTCATGTATCTGTTGCCCTTCTGGATGGGAGTGGTCATGGATTTGGAAAGAGCTGTCTAAGGACCCTCAGTGAATTACTGTGGTTCATCTTGTAGATAGTATACTCTGTTGCTACTGAGTGTCAGTGATGCAAGGAATGGATGTTTGTGGATATGGTGCCAATCAAACAGGCCGCTTTGTCCGAGATGGTGACAAATCCCTTTAGGGTTGTTGGAACTTCACACATTCCAGGCAAATCAGGAGCATTCCATCACACACATGACTTCTGTCTTATGGATGGTGAACAAGCTTTGGGAATCAGGAGGTGAGTTGCTCGCTGCAGCATTCCTAGTCTCTGACCTGCTCTTGTAGCCAGAGTATTCATATGGCTAGTCCAGTTTAAGTTCTGGATCTTGCTATTCTGTAAGATGTTGATGAAGGAGGATTCACCAATACCAATGCCATTGAATGTTCAGGGATAATGGTGATGATTATGTCACTTGTATAGTACAAATATTACTTGTCAGTTATCAACCCAAGGCAAGGACTTGTGGGCATTTCTCCAAAAGTACACAGATTATTTCAATTCTTGAAAAGCAGGAAATGATGCTGAACACTGTGCAATTATCAGGGAATTTTCAACCAATGGCGAGATATTCCCCAATCCTTAATGATTACAGTTTTGTTCAGGCTCCTGATGTCATTCTCCCCTTCCCTCTGGAATACTACTATTTTTGACCACGTTTGGATCAAGGGCTGTCATGAAATCTGGAGCTGAATCACCATGGTGAAACACAAACTGAATAATCAGGAGCAGGTTATTGCTGAGCAGGTGTTGCCTGATAGTGCTGCTGATCACACCTTCCCTCACTTTACTAATGGTTGAGAGTAGACTGACAGGGCAGTAATTAGCTGAGTTGGATTTCTGCACATTTTTGTTAACAGAGCATGACTGGGTAATTATCATAGAGTGGTTGTCAGTTTTGTGGCAGTACTTGAGGATTAGTTAGCTCGGTTGGGTAGACAGATGGCTTGTGTTAACAACAGCATGCATTCATGTCCCATATTGGCTAAGGTCACTACGAAGGATTCTTGGCTAAACTCAACCCCTCACTGATGTGTATTAACCTCAGAAACCATCACTAATTGTCTCTCTCCAGAGCAAGCTGATGTTGATTTTACTGAGCGGTACTGGAACAACTTGGGTTAGCAGCTCAATTCTTCATAGCAAGGATGATTCCTCTTTGCAGATGATTAGGTTTGAGTACTATGTCAAAATTGGCACAGATTTTACAGATGATTTCCGAATGCTTCACCACCTTATAGACATTCCCATAGTGAGGCATCAGTTGGCTAAAAATTGACAGCTGTAGTGATTAGGACCATGCTGATCTCATTAACTATGAGGCTCTTAATTGGGGTTGTTAAACTGGGCTAATTAGGACAGCCTTGGTTGACTAATATAACCTGGAGAATAGAATCTCTTCAATTGAGGATTGAGTCTGAGTTGATTGGCCACAGCCAGTAAAGGAAAAAAAAAATAACCAGGAGATTAGCATCTCCTGGTTTATATTTTAGGTGACCCTAATGTTTGTTTCTCCATTATGCACACAATTGGTTCCCGTTCTTGAGTTTTTCATCTATTTGCATCTCATCGTCAGAGAATGGTCTTCTTGTCATATTTATTCCATGGAATTCCATGCTTGCCAAGGCAGCTGCATTCCTATTGTTCACCAGGCCTCAGTAATAATTTAGACAATGGTCATCAGCAAATCACAAAAAAGATCTGTTGTCTCTCAATGTCGTTTCAATAAAATGTTTGTAAAATATTACCATTTTAATATCCTGACCGAAGAAGCAGGCTAATTTCCAGTCTTGTGGAACTCCATGTGTGGAAAAGATCACCTGAGTTCTTAATGGCAAGTTGTTTCAAAGCAGATTGTCCAATACCCATTTCTGAAGAAGGGTCCCAAACCAAAATGTTGTGACGAAGCTCTGACTCCAGCATCAGCAGTTGTTTCCATCTCTGAGTGAGTTATAACCCCACTGTGAAGCCTCTTATAGGTTGAAGAAGTTGTCCTCCTCCCTCTGGAAAGAACTGATTTAAGGAGTTGCTGTTCACTGTCCAGTTGTGCATTTTCATTTAGGTACTGTCTCAGACAAGGGAAAGTGGTAGAATGCTTTCTACATCTTGACTGATCACATATAGATATGTTTCAAAAAGTGTTTTATGCCTTTGAGTGATGTGGCACTCAAGAGCAGACAAAAGACAAAATTTCTTTTTTTTGATAAATGAGCTTAAATGTTTATCTCTAGACAACCAAATGTATTCATAACAGTAGCCACTCTGACACACACACACACACACACACACAGAAACAGGAGAAAAAGTGATTGCAAACGTGGTAACATTACTTAAAATGCAAAAAGAAAACTCACTATATGTTTGAATCTCTCTCTCTCTGGATGGAAGATCAAAGTAGACATAAATATATCATCTGAATACACTGAAGAAATAAAAGGTAAAGATTTCTGATAATGGAGTCACAGTAGCTTACTGCTTGTTACAGTAGACTTCTAGTTTCAAACCAGTTGAGTTATATTTGAAGCCTTATGGAAAAGATTAGTTTTAGTTCTTCAAGTCAGCACATAAAAATTGGACACAATTCTCTGTATGGTGTTGGATTCTCAGCATATAAGCATTATTCTTCTTTTGTTGGTCTCTCCCTGTCTATCTAGTCTGGCCCAGTGTGGTTGCTTTCAAAATATGTGTCAATAATTGTTCCTTAGCACAACCTGGTTTATATTTTAGGTGACCATAATGTTTATTTCTCCATTATCCACACAATTGGTGCTTGGTTTTGAGTTTCATCTATTTGCATCTCTTCGTCAGAGAATGGACTTCTCCTCATATCTATTCCATGGAATTCCATGCCAGTCAAGACAGCTGCATTCCTATTGTTCACTAGGCCTCGGTAATAATTTGGACAATGGTCATCAGTAAATCACAAAAAAAGCATCAGCTGTATCTTAATGTCTTCTCAATAAAATGCTTATAAAATGTAACCATTTTAATATTCTGACCAAAGAAGCAGGCTAATTTCCAGTTTTGTGGAATTCCATGTGTGGAAAAGATCACCTGAGTTCCTAATGGCATGTTGTTTCAAAGCAGATTGTCCAATACCCATTTCTGAAGAAGGGTCCCAAACTGAAACGTTGTGACAAAGCTCTGACTCCAGCATTGGCAGTTCTTACTATCTCTAAGTGAATTATAACCCCACTGTGAAGCCTCAACTAGGCTTGAAGAAGTTATCCTCGTCCCTTTGGATAGATCTCTGTGGATCTCTCTCCCACTGCAACCCTCTCGTAATCACTTCGGCCCCAAAACGTTTAAGACCACATACTGAAGCAAACCATGTACTACAGCCACGTTGCCTTTTTCAGTACCTGCCTACAGAACCAGATCATCCCCAAAGCACACACTCTCAGCAAAAGCCTATTTCTGAAGAAGGATCCTGACCCAAAACATCAGCTTTCCTGCTCCTCTAATGCTGCCTATCCTGCTGTGTTCCTCCTGCTCAACACTGTATTATGCCCATTCTCCAAGTTGATTTTAAGTGTAACATGCCCATTTTCCATAAAGCCATGAAGATAAATGCATAGCCATGGTAACATACATTGTATGCTCAGAACATGCACTTTGATAGCTCTTTATTGGTTAGTATTCCTGTTACAGCCACCTGATTGGTACATTTATTTGGCTCTGTGATTCCTGCAATCTGCTGGTTGGTGGAGTTTCATCTACCAGGCTGTATTTAATCAAATATGAAGTTCAGATTAATTTACTCAGAAATGTTTGATATGGATTGTATTAGTTGGAGGTACCGAGTATGAAGGCTATAAGACCATAACTACTAAAGAACCCTAAGACCATGAGAAGTAGGAACAGGAGCAGGCTATTCAGTCCCTCAAGCCTGGTCTGCCATTCAATAGGATCATGGCTGATCTGACATTCCTCATGTCCTCTTTCCTGCATTTTACCCATAACCCTTGATTCTCCTATAGATTAAGAATCTATCTCAGCTTTAAATATATGTAAGAACTCTGCCCCATAGTGTTATGTGGCAAGAAGTTACAAAGGCTTACAAAATCTGAGAAAAGAATTTCCCCCTCTCCTCAGTTTTAAATTGGCAACCCTTAATTATGACACTATGTCCTTTGATCCTAGATTTGTTCATGAGGGGAAACGGTCTCTCAACATTTACCTCCTCAAGCCCCTTAAGAATCTCAAATGTTTCAATGAGACCTCCTCTCATTCTTCTAAACTCCAGAGAGTAGAGTCCCAACCTGTTTAGCCTTTGGTCAAGAGACAACCCCTCCATACTGGGAATCATCCCAGCGAACATTCTCTGAACTGCCTTCAATGAAATGATATATTTCTTTAAATAAGTGGACCAAAACTGCTCACAGGAGTCTAGATGTGGTCTCACATACCTTGTGCAGTTTCAGTAAGACTTCCCTACTCTAATGCTCAAAACCCCTTGAAACAAGGGCCAAATTCCATTAGATTTTCTGATTATCAGCGGCACCTGTGTGCGAGCTTTCTGTGTTTCATGCACAAGTACGCCCAAGCCCCTTTGTTGTTTATCTCTATTTCAATAAAGCTCTGTCCTTTTGTTCATTATACTCTTTTTGCAAACATCTTTTCTATCCACTGAACTTATCAATACCTCGATCAATATCAATATAAAGTGCTTGTACTCATCTCACAGATTACCTTTCCACCTGTTTTTGTTTATGCTTTACATGTGGAACATAAAGACATGAGGAACACAAATAGTTCATTCAGACCCATATGCCTGTTTTACATTTCAATTAGATTTTAGCCAGCATGCATTTCATTTCCATTTTCCTACCTTTGCTATATTTCATTTGATATCTGGGCCTCTGAGAATCACACTATTTAAGTCTTAGGAGCATCAACTCACCCAGGACTCAGATTCTTCAAGGAGTGTTTCTGCTAACGCTTGTATTTAAAAGAAAATCCTCTTTGGTTTCTCTCCTGAATGATTTAGATACTGCCTGCATGTGCTTGATTCTCCACCAGTAAAAATAATTTCTCCTTAGCTACCCCATCAAATCTTCTTAATATTTAACTACCTCAATCAGTTCATTGTTTCACCACCCACACTCAGAGGAATATGCTTTGAAAATATGGCATCTGTAAAGGTTGAAGTGTTTTTAATTATGTGCTACATTGCGTGTCACAGTCTGTTTTTGGTACTTTCCTGGAGAATCGTATATCATTGTGAAAAATCTATATTAAACAAATAACATGGATGTTGGAGATCTGAACCAAAAATAGTTATTACTGGCTAAACTCAACAAATCTGGCTGCATCAAATGAGAGAGAACGCAAAGTTGGCGTTTCAAGCTCAGTTTCAAGAATTGGGTGAAGAATCTGATAAAGAGTGATTGGACTCAAAATGTTAGATCTTCTTTCTCTCTACAGATACTGTCAGACCTGCTGAGTTTCACCAGATTTTTTTGTTTTGTTTCGTTAATAATTCATCTGCTTTATAGTTGTCATTAACCACTGCCACAATCTTGTCTTAGCCCCAGACAATTGAGCAGATGAAAGATTGGTGTTCTATTACAGGGCTAAGTAAACAAATAATTTTCTGCAAGGACTTAGTTTCAAAGGAAAGTTACAATCAAGTTAACAGCATGTAGCTCCCTTTATTGTCAACCAAACAACTGTATCATCTTCAAATCAAATTGCTGTTTCGTGATTCAGGAGAGAAAAAAAATGCAAGGGCTGTCAGTGGAGTAACGCTGCAGATTGTAGTAATATTAGACAACAAGAATTGCCTTAAAATAGTGAACATGATGTGCCATCTGCCTTCTGTAGGGATGCAGATCTCAACAGCAGACTGCCTCTCCCTGCTTGACTCATTCTGCAGAGTAAATGGCAACTTGACTTAACATCACAGGGCAGGGTAAGCAGAAGTTAGTGCAAGTTGTATTCTGCTGTGATTTTGAACACTTTGTTCTGGGTCATTCAAATATGTAGGATATGCTACCATGTGACCTTCACTATACAGGGAGGAATTCATCACTGTTGCAGCAAAGAGCAGTCACAGCACTAGAGTTTAGTGGGTCATAAACGATAAAATTTATCCAAGTGGATAATTGTTTAAGTCACTGATGGAATATATTATGGTTAATTTTCAGGAGTTTTTAAAATAGGGATGGCACAATGGTTAGCACTGCTGCGTCACAGTACCAGGGACACATTCTTGATTCCAGCTTCGGGCGACTGTCTGCGTGGGTTTCCTCCAAGTGCTCCGTTTCCTTCCACGGTCCAAAGATGTGCATGTTAGGTAGATTGGCCATGGGAAATGCAGGGTTGTAGGGTAGGGACATGGTTTTGGGTGGGAGAATCTCTGGAGGGTTGGTGTGGACTCAGTGGGCTGAATGGAGTCATTCTATGAAACTGATGCATACTTTTGCTCTTACCCTTGACTGGTTCTACTGTTTTAGGAGAACACACAGAATGTCATCATAAAATCCCTCCAGTGTGGAAACAGGCCATTCAACCCATTGAATACACACTGGTCATCCAAAGGGCATCTCACCCAGACTCACACTGTCTCCATAGCCTTGCATTTCCCATGGCTAACCCACCTAGCCTGCACATCCTTGAATACTATGGGCAATTTAGCTTGGCAACCTTGGTCCCTGGTGCTGTGAAGAGCAATGCTAACTACCGTGCCACACTGGTGGCAGGCAATTAAACAACAGCAGCTCATGACAAAATTACAGCTTTTATACAAACATTGACAAAAGACTGAACTTCAGAGGTGAGGTGAGAGTGACTGCCCTTGTCATTAGGGCATCATTTGATTGAAATTGACATCAAGGAGCCCTAGCAACATTGGTATCAATAGGAATCAAAGGAACAATTCTTCGCTGATTTGAGTCATAGGTTATATTATGACCTCTGCTGATATTATTCCTGAAGAAGTCAGAACCCAAATTGGCTTGATAGATTTTTAATTTAATTTTGATTTTAACAAGGTGGTCTTCCATTGAAACACAGATTCAGTTTTAATGGTAAAACAAAAGTTCCTTATGTAAAAGAAATTAAGAAACTTTATGACAAATTCATTGCATTTAACAAAAGTTTCCAAATTTATAAACACACAGAAAATAGAATTCCATTAACTCCAAACACTCTTTTAGAGTACTGACACTGGAGATAATTGTCTTTAATTTCAAAAATATAGGTTTTAATTCTCTTCAATTCCCCATCTTGATAATCTGAAAGCCTCTTCATGAAGCCTTCCATACAAGTGAGCTCAGATAATTTCAGCTTCAAGGAATTCGTTCAGGGTTGTAACTAAACAGTTTCCGTCTGGATATTTCAAACTAAATTGCTTAACTAAAAAGGTGGAGGTAGGAAAAAACCTTTCAACATTTCAAGACTGCTCCACCATTGTACCTTATGTGAATTTCTTCTCACCCCGCATTTGCTTTAAAGCTGTGCCTTTTGGTTCTTGATTCTTTTATGGAGCAGAAACAACCTCTCTCTCTATCTATCTATCTACATTGCCAAGCACCTCATGATTTTGAAAAATTCTAACAGATTTCCTCTTGGTTTTTCCCTTTCTAAAGCAAACAATCCCAATTTCTCCAATCCTTCCTCATATTGGAAGTGTCTCATCCTTTGAACTTGAACTTGAAAGTGAAAGGCAAATGTTTGAACTTGAATTCTAGAGAAAGGTTGGCAGTGGAGCAAAGTAAGAATGAGAGAGAAAGAGAACTTAAAAAAATGAATAAAATCATGAGCTTGATACAGAAAAATTTAGGTTACAAAGTGAAAGAGAATAATTGAGATGATCTAGAAGCTGGATTAAACCAAAAAAAAACCTGTGATAGTAATGATATCATATCCTTATGCGTTAATCAGCAACTTCATCTCATTTCCCTTAGTCACAAGACTCCTTTCATTAAAATAGGTCTTATTCAACTTTGCTGAGCTCCCTCCTGCCTTAAATGTTTTATGTTCTGCCTACCAGACTGCCTTGGCTTTTGTCTCGTGGGTGCTCCCCACTGCCTTCAGCAAATGCCCTGGAAAATATCAGAGCAGGAAAAAATAACATTGATATTCTACTTTCCGGAGATTAAACTGCTGTACATACCCCAACTACCATTCCGTGCCTGGGAAATAAACTTATCCCTACAACTCAGGAATATGTGATGACTGACGCTGGATTTTCAACTGAAGTCAATCAATTTCCAAAAGGCAAAAGCTTACAGTGTATTTCCTGTGTGGTGACTCCAACCTGAAATGCTAACTAGTAACATGATAGACACACGTGACAGTTTGTGAGCAGACAGTCAATTGTTACATTCTCTAAGAGATGACAGTCACTCTATTTACATTAAATCCAATTGCACTGGCTCAAATTATTTTTATAAGGCTACAAGCAAAGTTAGAGAAGTGCACAGTCTCTCTTTAGACTCCTACTCCACTAGTCAAAAAAGTTTAAATACTCTACCCAGTTACCAATACCACCCTTTATTTAGTTAACCTATATCAAGTGTAAAGATCCATAGCGCACTTTCTTTGTATGAATGAGATAATGGGATCAATGCCCATATTCACCACTTTAATGTTATAATTTTATAGCTAGTGGTAGTGTCGTTGCTTCTAGACTATGAGGATCACGTAACAATCCTACTTGCCTATGACTGTCATGAAGTTTTTGAGAAGATTTGTAGCTCGGTTTGTGGATGATGTTCTAGACTTGCCCACTAAGTTGGTGTGTTTGGTTGTAGATGTTTTGACATCCGGCAAAGTGTCAGTGTTCTGTTCCATTGCTTATTCATATACCTCAGGTTGCTGTTCTTCAGTGGTTTGTGTGTCAGGTCCAGTTCAATGTGCCTGTTGAGTTATGGTTGGAATGCCAGGCCTCCAGGAATTCCCTAACATATCTCTGTTTGACTTGTGCTATTATGGATGTGTTGTCCCAGTCAAATTCATGGCCTTCTTTGTCCGTATGTATTGAGACCAGTGAGAATTGTTTGTGTCTCTTGGTGGTTCATTGACAGTGTTTATCGTTATTACCAGTATCTTCATGTATGGCCCATGTGACATTTCTCACAGTCCTTGCATGGTATTTTATATATTACATTAGCATTACTGGTTGTGGCTAAGTGTTCCTTTATGTTTGTCAGTAGTTGTCACAGGGTGGTTGTTGGTTTGTGGGCTACCCTGATACCTAGGGTTCTGAATAGTCTTGTGGTTATCTCTGATATGTCTCTGATGTATGACATCATCAACAAGGACAGCACCCTGGAACTACTGGATCTGTGCCACACAACCCACTTCACCTTCAATGCCTGTAAATTCAAACTAGTCAACCAAACACCAATGGGATCCCCAATATCAGGACTGATTGCAGAAGCAGTAGTGCAAAGAATAGAATGGACAGCGCATGCAGCTATGCAACCCAAATTCTGGGTCCGCTATGTAGATGACACCTTCATGATTATCAAATGCTCAAGACTAGAAAAAACCCACTGACACATGAACAGCATCCTCACCAGAATAAAATTCACAAATATATAATATGTTTCTGATGTATGGCAGGATGTGTGTGTGGCCATGTTGTGTCTTCTTGCTCTGGTCTGTCATGGAGGTAACAGCAGATTGTGCTTTTTGGGTACCCATTCCTTTTAAAAAATCTGTATAAGTGCTCCTTTTCTGCTTTGCACAATTCTAGGTTGCTGCAGTATGTTGTGGCTCATTTGAATAATGTCATGAAGCAGCTCCATTTGTGAGTGTTGGGGTTGTTGCTGATTTAATTACTTATCTGGTCGTATGTGTGGTCTTTCTGTATACACTAGGCTGCAGGTCCCTGTTGTTCATACTTTCTACCATGATGAACAGGAAGGGTAGTTATTCTCTTCTTCTTTTGTGAATTTTATTCTGGTGAGGATGCTGTTTATGTGTCAGTGGGTTTCTTCTAGTCTTGAGCATTTGATAATCATGAAGGTGTCATCTACATAGCGGACACAGAATTTGGGTTGCATAGCTGCATACGCTGTCCATACTAATCTTTGCACTACTGCTTCTGCAATCAGTCCTGATATTGGGGATCCCACTGGTGTTTGGTTGATTTGTTTGAATTTACAGGCGTTGAAGGTGAAGTGGGTTGCGTGGCACAGATCCAGTAGTTCCAGGGTGCTGTCCTTGTTGATGATGTCAGTGCTGTGGGGTGCCTACCTTCCTGATTTGCCCAGCAGTGTGACAATTGTCTCTTTAACTAGGTCAATGTTTATGGATGTAAATAGTGCTCTTATGTCGAAGGATATCATTATCTCATCCACTCCTATTCTGACATCCTTGGTGATGTTGAGGAATTCTTGGGAGGGGCGGATGGAGCGGGTAGTGTTGTCAACTACGTATTTCAGTTTATGCTGTAGTTCTCTGGCTAGTCTATATTGGTACGCCTGGTAGTGTGACAATGGGTCTGAGGCGGTCCCCTGGCTTAGGTACCTGAGGGACCCCATAGAAGCAGGGTGTGTTGGATCCCTCTGGCTTCATTTTTTGGTAGTCTGTCTTGTTGATGTGTCCTGAGATTTGTAATTTCTTCAGAGTTGTTTTGAAGAAAACTGGCAATAAGGACGCACAAACACCAACTGGCCACCAAGAGAATTTTCACTGATCTCATACATACAGACAAAGGGCATGAATTTGACTGGGGCAACACATCCATAGTAGCACAAGCCAAAGAGAGGCTTGCTAGGGTATTCCTTGACGCCTGACATTCCAAATCCATCAAAAAACACATTGAACTGGACCCGATATAGAAAGCACTGAAGGGCAAACCTAGAAGTGATAGCAACCAGCCAGAAAATCGAGGCATATAAATAGCAAGTGGGGCAGAACACCAACACTTTGCCAGAGGTGCACTGACAACGTTACCTAACAGGGTGACAAAACATCTGCAAACAAACACACTGCCTCAGCGAGCAGGCCCACAACCTCAAGGTTTATCATAGTATGGTCAAACAGGTCAATTTAAATAACTAAAAAGATCCATCGCCAAGTTTCTTTAACAACAACAAAGGTATTGATTTATTATAAACTAGGGATTTAACAATACTGTAAATCTGATTACCATGCAGTTTGAAGTACGAGCGTATAAAAATATACTTGTTTAAAAAGCAGACGTGCAGGCAAAAGCATCCCAAATAAAATTAACAAAACTAAATTTCACTGACAGGTTAATTTTGATAAAATCATTTTGGCTAATAATTGTTTGCATTTGGAGAAAAAATGTTTAAGGTATGATATGGAACGTAGAACATAGGACATAGCTTACAGAACAGTACAGCACAGTACAGGCCCTTCGGCTCACGATATTGTGCCGATCTATTATCCTACAAAGATCAAACTACTCTGCATACTTTACATTTTACTATCCTCCATGCGGCTATCCAAGAATCATTTAAAAGTCTCTAAAGTATCTGACTCTACTACACTGCTGGCAGTGCATTCCACACGCTAACCACTCTCTATGTGAAAAAACTACCTCTAAAATCTCCCCTATACCTTCCTCCAAATATCTTAAAATTATGCTGCCTCATAATAGTCATTTCCTCCCTGAGAAAAAGTCCATGACTATCCACTCTATGTGTGCCTCTCATCATCTCTCAAGTCACCTCTCACCCTTCTTTGCTCCAATCTAAAAGCCCTAGTTCCCTCAACCTTTCCTCATAAGACCTGCCCTCCAGTCCAGGCACATCCTGGTAAATCTCCTCTGCACCATCTCTAAAGCTTCCGCATCTTTCCTGTAACAAGGCTACCAGAACTGAACACAATATTCCAAGTGTGGTCTAACCAGAGTTTTGTAGAGCTGCAGCATAACCTCACGGCTCTTAAGCTGAATTCCCCTGCCAATGAAAGCCAGCACACCATACGCCTTCTTTGTGACCCTCTCAACTTGGGTTGCAACTTTGATGGATCTTTGGAAGTGGATCCCAAGATCCCTTTGTTCCTCCACACTGCTAAGAATGCTGCCATGTGTTAAATTTGATTTCCAGTCACCATCACGACAGATATGGACAGTTATTACTGAAACATTCCCAGATGCAGTTCATTCAAGAAACATTGAGGACAACTTTTTTCAGAGGTTTTTTAGGAAAATAGCTTGATCAGTGTTAAATTTATCACACAGTGCCCTCAAAAAGGTTTCCTCAGGAACACAGTAAATGAGCTGGGTATCTGCTGTCTCATAAAAGAGTGTCTCTTAAATGAATGCCAAATAATATCAGAAGCAAAAAGTCACTGTTGTTAGGAAAACCTCAAGCATATAAATAAGCCCAAGCAATCAGCTTTAACCAAGATAATAAAATGTGAGGCTGGATGAACACAGCAGGCCAAGCAGCATCTCAGGAGCACAAAAGCTTTAACCATGTGGCTTCTAAAGAAGCTTTAACCATGTGGCTTCTAAAGAAGTATCTTTCAAAGAAAGTGTCTGAAATTATCAACACACAAGGTATCCTGTCACCAAGTCACCCTTTGTTTACACATGGAAAGTCTTGAAACTGATTCAGCTTCCTTTGAGCCAGATGCCAGAGAGAACAGGATGCCTGACCCTCAGCAAGATGTCAGCCAGGGCTCCCCGATCAGACTAGATTAATAGCCCCTATGAGCAAACTCATATTCTATATGGCCCACCTGGTTGATCTCGTTGCAATCACTATAGTGTCCTATTGTTCAATTATTTTACAATATGAGGTCTGAATATATCCTTTTTTTTCAAATAGACCAGTGTTCATAATCTTTCAAGCATAAAACCACATATGGTTTTATGCTTGAAAGAGCATGGAAATTGATCGTTTGGTCCAACTCATCCATGCTGACCAGATATTCTACACAAATCTAGTCCTGTTTGCCAGCATTTGGCTTATCTCCCTCCAAATTCTTCCTATTTAAATACCCATCCAGATGTCTTTTCAATGTTATTAGTTTACCAAATTCCACCACTTTGTCTGGCAGCTCATTCCATACATACATGCACCACCATCTGCATGAAAAAGTTGCCCCTTAGGTCCCTTTTAAAACTTTCCCCTCACCTTAAACCTGTGCCCTCCAGTTTTGGATTCCCCCACCCTGAGGAAAGGACTTTAATTATTCACCCTTTCCATACCTTTCATGATTTTATAAACCTTTATAAAGTCACCCCTCAGCCTCCCACACTCCAGGGAAAATAACCCCAGCCTATTCAGCATCTCCCTGTAGATCAAACCCTCCAACCCTGGAAACATTCTTGTCAGTCTTTTCTGCATCCTTTCAAGTTTCACATCATTCTTCCTACAGCTGGGAGACCAGAACTGCATGCAGTATTCCAAAAGTGGCCTAACCAGTGCCCCGTACAGCCACAACATGACCGCGACATGACTCAATGCACTGACCAAAAAAAGCAAGCTAATCCTTTGCATACACACAGATCTCGTTCAAAATCTGAATTTTAAAATATTAATAAAAATCACACATCTTACATCACAAATAACAGTATGCAATTATTTTGTAACTTTAATTTAATTGAAGTTTAAAAATAAAGGAACAAATGACTTTTCAATCCAAAAAATTGCACATACCGGATGTTTTTTTTGTACAGCAGAACTTAATCCTCTTGAATATTTTCCTCTCTTCTTCGGTCATTGATATTTTGTTGTGTATCAGAGGATTATGCAGAAACATCAATCATTAAACTATGCTAACCATTTCAAATACTTTCAAACTGCTTTCATTTCCACTCTTCCTTCAAGCACTCTAATACAAGGTCTAGAATTGACGCCTTTATGATAACTTTAAACAAGTTTAAGCTTCATTTAAAATAGAATTGTCTTGGATGAACATGTTAACTTTTTTAACTGTCAAGTTTAGACTGGTGACTGCTTCTTTGTAAATGTTGCATTATGTATGTGCACTCTGTGAATGCAGCATCTACTTTATAAAAAGTCTTGCATCCAGTTCACAGCTGCTATACGTCACCCATCAAAGTGTCAAAAACATAATATAGAAAAGAAAGGAAGTAATTTCATGCTGATAATAAAATGTGAGGCTGGATGAACACAGCAGGCCAAGCAGCATCTCAGGAGCACAAAAGCTGACGTTTCGGGCCTAGACCCTTCATCAGAGAGCGGGATGGGGTGAGGGAACTGGAATAAATAGGGAGAGAGGGGGAGGCGGACCGAAGATGGAGAGTAAAGAAGATAGGTGGAGAGAGTATAGGTGGGGAGGTAGGGAGGGGATAGGTCAGTCCAGGGAAGACGGACAGGTCAAGGAGGTGGGATGAGGTTAGTAGGTAGCTGGGGGTGCGGCTTGGGGTGGGAGGAAGGGATGGGTGAGAGGAAGAACCGGTTAGGGAGGCAGAGACAGGTTAGACTGGTTTTGGGATGCAGTGGGTGGGGGGGAAGAGCTGGGCTGGTTGTGTGGCTCAGTGGGGGGAGGGGACGAACTGGGCTGGTTTAGGGATGCAGTAGGGGAAGGGGAGATTTTGAAACAGGTGAAGTCCATAGTGATACCATATGGCTGCAGGGTTCCCAGGCG
Organism: Stegostoma tigrinum; assembly: GCF_030684315.1. Classification (NCBI taxonomy): domain Eukaryota; kingdom Metazoa; phylum Chordata; class Chondrichthyes; order Orectolobiformes; family Stegostomatidae; genus Stegostoma; species Stegostoma tigrinum. Next base: position 104,695,903 of record NC_081358.1, on the reverse strand, counting down.
GAATATGAGTTGCTGTTCCTGCAACCTTTGGGTGGCATCATTGTGGCAGTGCAGGAGGCCCATGATGGACATGTCATCTAGAGAATGGGAGGGGGAGTGGAAATGTTTTGCGACTGGGAGGTGCAGTTGTTTGTTGCGAACTGAGCGGAGGTGTTCTGCAAAGCGGTCCCCAAGCCTCCGCTTGGTTTCCCCAATGTAGAGGAAGCCGCACCGGGTACAGTGGATGCAGTATACCACATTGGCAGATGTGCAGGTGAACCTCTGCTTAATGTGGAATGTCATCTTGGGGCCTGGGATAGGGGTGAGGGAGGAGGTGTGGGGGCAAGTGTAGTATTTCCTGCGGTTGCAGGGGAAGGTGCCGGGTGTGGTGGGGTTGGAGGGCAGTGTGGAGCGAACAAGGGAGTCACGGAGAGAGTGGTCTCTCCGGAAAGCAGACAGGGGAGGGGATGGAAAAATGTCTTGGGTGGTGGGGTCGGATTGTAAATGGCGGAAGTGTCGGAGGATGATGCATTGTATCCGGAGGTTGGTAGGGTGGTGTGTGAGAACGAGGGGGATCCTCTTAGGGCGGTTGTGGCGGGGGCGGGGTGTGAGGGATGTGTTGCGGGAAATTGTGTTCCCGCAACACATCCCTCACACCCCGCCCCCGCCACAACCGCCCTAAGAGGATCCCCCTCGTTCTCACACACCACCCTACCAACCTCCGGATACAATGCATCATCCTCCGACACTTCCGCCATTTACAATCCGACCCCACCACCCAAGACATTTTTCCATCCCCTCCCCTGTCTGCTTTCCGGAGAGACCACTCTCTCCGTGACTCCCTTGTTCGCTCCACACTGCCCTCCAACCCCACCACACCTGGCACCTTCCCCTGCAACCGCAGGAAATGCTACACTTGCCCCCACACCTCCTCCCTCACCCCTATCCCAGGCCCCAAGATGACATTCCACATTAAGCAGAGGTTCACCTGCACATCTGCCAATGTGGTATACTGCATCCACTGTACCCGGTGCGGCTTCCTCTACATTGGGGACACCAAGCGGAGGCTTGGGGACCGCTTTGCAGAACACCTCCGCTCAGTTCGCAACAAACAACTGCACCTCCCGGTCGCAAAACATTTCCACTCCCCCTCCCATACTCTAGATGACATGTCCATCATGGGCCTCCTGCACTGCCACAATGATGCCACCCGAAGGTTGCAGGAACAGCAACTCATATTCCGCCTGGGAACCCTACAGCCATATGGTATCAATGTGGACTTCACCAGTTTCAAAATCTCCCCTTCCCCTACTGCATCCCTAAACCAGCCCCGTTTGTCCCCTCCCCCCACTGCACCACACAACCAGCCCAGGTCTTCCCCCCCACCCACTGCATCCCAAAACCAGTCCAACCTGTCTCTGCCTCCCTAACCGGTTCTTCCTCTCACCCATCCCTTCCTCCCACCCCAAGCCGCATCCCCAGCTACCTACTAACCTCATCCCACCTCCTTGACCTGTCCGTCTTCCCTGGACTGACCTATCCCCTCCCTACCTCCCCACCTATACTCTCTCCACCTATCTTCTTTACTCTCCATCTTCGGTCCGCCTCCCCCTCTCTCCCTATTTATTCCAGTTCCCTCTCCCCATCCCCCTCTCTGATGAAGGGTCTAGGCCCGAAACGTCAGCTTTTGTGCTCCTGAGATGCTGCTTGGCCTGCTGTGTTCATCCAGCCTCACATTTTATTATCTTGGAATTCTCCAGCATCTGCAGTTCCCATTATCTCTAATTTCATGCTGATTCCTTCTTAACCCAGAGATGGACTGATTAAGAATTTGATAGAACTCGAAAGAATTTATAAACTTCTCACATGCTCTAAATGTACCCACAAGTTCCATAGTCAATGAATTAATGTCTTTCACAAGCTCAGGATGTGGTTCAATGAAGGCTGGCACGGGAGCTCAGTGGTTAGCACTGCTGCCTCACATTTTGAGGGACCTGGGTTCAGTTTCAGCGTTGGGCAACTGATTGTGTGGAGTTTGCACATTCTTGCCATGTTTGTGTGGGTTTCCTCCCACAGACCAAAGATGTGCAGATTAGATGGATTGACCATGCTAAGTTGCCAATTGAGTCTCAGATGGAAAGTGCAGGTGGTGGTTTTGGGTGGGATTTTGTATGGGGGTTGGTGTGGATTTGAAGGGCTGAATGGCCTGCTTCCATCCTGTAGGGATTCTATGAAGTATAGCAATGTTGGAAATGCAGCAGCCAATTTGAACAGAGTAAGTTCTCACAGAAATCCATTGGGAAACAACAATGCCTTCTATTTTTGTCAAGTTGATTGAGGGACAAATATTGACCAGGACATCAGAGGTAATTCCCCTGCTCTGTTTGACAATGTCAAAGAAGTTTTTGCATCCACCCCCTGTGATTGAATCTGGGGCTTCAGTTTCAAATCACATCCAAAACATGGCAACTCCAGCAGACTCTAAGGAGTTCATTTTAGCACTGCCTTAGATCTTTTCCCCCCTCAAGTGCGATTTGAAATTAAAACATTCTGACTTGGCATCGTGGGTTTTATCAACTAAGCGCAACCAACATACTTCGCTCATTTGCTAGTCCCCTAATTGAGACAATAAATGAAATTAACCCCAATGTTACTCAGCATGAAGTTGTGTTATCTAAAGTAACACTGCACACATGAATAAGTATCTATATCTATAATATATGTATATCCTGAACTTATTGAAAAGAAAATGTGTGTGTGTGTCTGTGTGTGTACATGTGTGTGTGTGTACATGTGTGTAGTTCATACATACTGACAATGAATTCAAACTCTTGTGACCAGAAGAGGACTGGGATCCAGAAAGGGTCGGTCCAGCCAACCTAACTTGATCATAACATTTTGGAAAATGCAAAGATGCAATTTAAAATCTCAACATAGAATATTATAAATTTTGGTCTGAAAGTAAAGGAAAAAAATGTAGTCAGGGAAACTACTGATAGTGATAATATCCAATTAATGTGTTTTCAAATTGAGAGACCCAGCACTCATTGTCAAACAACAGTTAAGAATCAAGCAATTTGCAGTTGATCTGATGTTACATGTAAGCCTAATCAGGAAAGGATGGCAGATTTCCATCTGTAAAGCACATTAGTGAATCAGATGGGTTTTTATAACAATATATAGTTGCCTGTAGTATGGCTTTTTAATCACAACCTTTTTTTTAATTGAATTCTAATTTCACCCGCAGATATGGTGAAAAATGATCCCATGCCTTTAGAACATTACTGTGAGGCTTTGAATCATTAGTCCAGTGACAGTACCACTGCACTATCCTAACCCTGAAGATGGAGCCTTTTGCTCTACAAAAATTGGCTATTTTACCTGGAGTGTCGGAGGCTGAGGGGTGACTTTATAGATGTTTATAAAATGATAAGATGCATAGAAAGGGTGAATAAGTTAAAAATGATAGGGGAAAGATATAAAAGGCACCTCAAGGGAAAACCTTTCATGCAGAGGGTGGTGCGTGTATGGAATAAGCAGCCAGAGGAAGTAATGCAGGCTGGTACAATTACACCATCCAAGAGGCATCTGGATACGTACATGAACAGGACAGGTTTAGAAGAATATGGGCGAAATGCTGGCAAATAGGACAGGATTAGTTTAGAGATAATAGGAACTGCCGATGCTGGAGAATCTGAGATAACACGGTATGAAGTTGAATGAACACAGCAGGTCAAGCAGCATCAGAGGAGCAGGAACGTTTAACATTCCGGGTCGAGACCCTTCTTCAGAAATGGGGGAGGGGAAGGGAATTCTGAAATAAATAGGGAGACAGGGGGAGGCGGATGGAAGATGGATAAAGGAGAAGATAGGGTGAGTCGAGACAAACAGGTCAAAGAGATTGAGTTAGAGCCAGTGAAGGTGAATGTAGGTGGGGATTAGGGAGGGTATAGGTCGGTCCAGGGAGGACGGACAGCCAAGGAAGTGGGATGAAGTTAGTGGGTAGGAGATGGGGTTTGGAGCTTGAGGTGGGAGGAATGGTTAGGGAGGCGGGGACTAGCTGGGCTGGTTTGGGCATGTGGTTGGGGGAGGGGAGATTTTGAAGCTTGTGAAGTCCACATTGATACCCTTGGGCTGCAGGGTTCCCAAGCGAAATATGAGCTGCTGTTCCTGCATCTTTCGGGCGGCATCATTGTGATGGACATGTTGTCCAAGGAGTTGGGGGAGTGGTGCGGGGGAGTTGAAATGGTTCGTGAATGGGAGGTGTAGTTGTTTGTTGAAAACTGAGCATAGGTGTTAGGTCAGCATGAACAAGTTGGACCAAAGGATGTATTTCCATGCTGTACATCTCGATGGCTCTATAAAAATGGAAATTGCTGGAGAAACTCAGCAGGCCTGGCAACATCTCTATAGAGAAAGCAGAATTAACATAGCAAGTCCAGTAACTTTAATCCAAAGAAGGGTCATTGGATTAGATTAGCCTTGAAGCTTTTGGTCTGTACTGGAACACTGGATATTTGAAAACCAGTGAAAGGAAATACATTTCAGGCATCGAGATGTAGTGTGCATTGGTGTTGATTTTTTGTGAGTTCTTTTGCCTGAGTGCTTGTAGAAATCACTTCACAAAGGACTCCAGTATTTGTTTGCTAGTTCAACTGTTGGATCAGGAGAATGCAATGGAGACAATGTTAAATTTCACTAAGACGATGTAATAACACACAATGAAGGTCAATGGGATTTTTATGGGTTTCTGTTTAGCTTTGGCATGGAGCTAACTGCAGTTATTGGTGCCATTCAGATGGTACTTAATAGTAACATCAGAGGACAGCTAATCTTGAGGAGACGGGAAAACAGACAATCACAGAATCTTACAAGCACAGGCCTTTTCTTACAAATTCTTTAGGGGTCTGCTTAGGGTGTTGATGAGAGGAAAAGCACGGCAGTTTTGAAAACTCAGATGCAACCTCTCAGAAGGCTCAGCTTCTGCTGATTTCTACCTATTTGATTGGCATTGCAGCTGTCTCATTGATGATGGTTCAAACATTCATTCTATCACAGCATGTTACAACATAACTGGGAGCAGTTGAAAATGTTCCTTTTAGCATTCACAGATAGTATTGACAACCTTAAGCAGATGCACACCATTTGATATTTCTCTACAGGTGGCCATGTTCGCTTCAAAAAATGTTTAGCTTGTCATGACCATTTGTATATTATTAATCTCTTGAACTATTTCCACCAACTTTATGTCGTTTATCTTTTGGATTTGCATTTGAACATCAATATTTAGCTGCTGAAATGCTGCATTTTTCCCTTGCAACCTAATGTTGTTCTGCAAGATGATAGGAGATGATTAGTTTTGGCTTCGGATATCTCATATTTCGGAATCATTTTTATCAATCCAGTCCATTCCTTATCATGCTTAAACAAAATGATTTGTGCCCAGAACTCTTTTAGAATTGACTTCATTTTATGATACTGTTCTCGAATTGAGTTGGATCTCTGAAGATTTTCTAGATATATCATGGGAGGTGCTTGGAATTCCTTTATCAGTCAGGATGTTTTATAGTTTGAATGTCAATCATCTTCCTCTTGGACCTGTGATCTTTGTGATACCTTGTGCTTGATGAATATTCATCATTTATTGAATAACTCTATGATCCATTACATGGATTAAGGAATACAGCAACCACTCAATGAGTGATTCTTCTTTGTTAACTTGAGTTTCTATCAGAATGAGCTCCCTCGAGCATTAACTCAGATTACTCATGGAAAATGGTACCAGACACTGCAACAAAGATGCACTAAAAAAAACGCATCTTTTGCTTTATTGAGATTGATTCAGATTTTTCAGCCTGTACATAGATAAGTGTGAAGTCAGGCTACATTGTATGTGTTTGTACTTTTAACATACATCTTTAAGGACTCTAGATGTTGAGTGTATACAGTATTGTGTCTCTGCCTGGCTTATGGTTTTCAAGGTACACACAGAAATCAATTAGCTTACTGTCATGTCTGATTCTTGCCTTGTTATGCATTTCATTGTTTTAAATAAACTAACCACTTGAGTTAATCAATCCCCTACAAGCAATTGATTATCAGAACATTTTCTATAACGTGGCAGTGATGAGTAAAAACATCATTAGCTGGTGTTCCAATTTCCAGAAACAAAATGAAAAAGTGGCAGGGCTAGCTGCAGGTAACTAATTAGGATCCTTAAAAGCAAATTGATGTCAATTATCAGAGGCCAGCTGGAAATTTCCATTCAGCCTCTGGGCCACTGGGAAATCAGAGAATAAATCTATGGATAGTCTTCTGGTGGCAAACCAACAGTCTCTCACTGCCTCAGAAATAATGGGAACTGCTGATGCTGGAGAATCCAAGATAACAAAGTGTGAAGCTGGATGAACACAGCAGGCCAAGCAGCATCTCAGGAGCACAAAAGCTGACGTTTCAGGCCTAGACCATCTGATGAAGGGCCGAGGCCTGAAACATCAGCTTTTGTGCTCCTGAGATGCTGTTTGGCCTGCTGTGTTCATCCAGCTTCACACTTTGTTATGCAGGCTCTCACTGCCTGTCTGACTTTAACAATAGCTGCCCGACAAAGAAGATCTGCTTCCACCTTGGTGATCCAGCTGCTGAAGATCATTTTAAATTTAAATATGTTAAATATCAAGAGCTGGTACCTCAAACTGAAGGTTTCACCCTTTCTCTCACTATTTTGCACAGCACGCAGCTGTTCCTTTCATTACTGATCCTCCAGTTTCAATGGCCAACCCATAATCCATGATTGAACAGCAAATACACCCTCTACTGTTTAACAGCAATTTAGATAAATATAGCAACTTTGATGCACCAAAACTACACAATGCACTTCATATGAGTATTATAAAAAAGATAATGACACCAAGTCACATGAGATCAGATGCCCAAAACCTTTCTCTAACAGGTCAGTTTTAAGGAGTGTCTGAAAGGAGTGCAGTGGGCTAGAGATGATGTAAAAGAACCCAGAATTAGAAGAGGCAGAGATATCTCAGGATGTGTGAAGTTGGAGGCACTTCCTGAGAAAAGGAAGGGTGAGGCCATTGAGGGATTTGAAAACAAGTTGAGAGTTTCAAAATCAAAATGTTACTTGAGCAGCAGCCAGAGTGATATGGGAAAAGAACTCGTTTTGATTTAAGACAACCATAGGAACAATTTCAATCATTCTATATTTACAGAGGGTAGAAAGTCACAGATTAGCCAAAAGAATAGTCAATGCTTTCAGGCATGAAGACATAAATTTGGATTCCAGTCGCAGATAAGCTGACAGAGTAAGGTTTGAGGAGGTAACGGAATGGTTATAGATAGTCTTATTGACAGCATGAAGCTGAGATCAGAATTTCATCCTGGGGTTGAATGTGATACTAGGGTGCTGAACTGACCAGTTTAATCACAGATAGTTGCCGGAAAGAGGAATGGAAAATTGAGTTAACTAACAGAAATCAGAGCTGTGATCAAAAATAATGGGTCCAATCCTCCCCATATATAACCAGAAGAAATTTCTACTCATCCCGCCATGGATGCCAGACAAACATGTTGATAGTTCAACATCAGTGGAGAAGCTGTAAGAGATGATTGTGAGATAGAACTGGATGTCATTAACACGTAAGGAAAAATGAATGTTGTATTTTCAGTTAAGGTTACCCAGAGGTAATTTGGAAATGCAAAGTAAAGCCAAGATTCTTGGGGAAACCAGAGCCAATAGCATAGGAGCAGAAAGAAAAACCTTTGCCATTCTCTGGCAATGATTCACTAGATAAGAATGGGGCCAAGCAAGAATAGACCCAAACAACTGAATTATAAAGTTTATCTTCTTCTAGCACTATCTAACTTGGGAATGAATTTGATGCATAAGATTAGCCACATAGTGTGATGGAGTATAAAAAAAGAAATAATGGGAACTTTTCAGAAAGATACCATGATAATCATAAGGGATTTTAGGTCATAGAATGTATTTACTACGTCTCTTAGAACAACATGCTCTGGAGCTGACAATAGTCTATGCTGGACATATTTTGCAACAAGATTGAATTAATTAATGATCTCATTCTGAAAGCATCCCCAGGAAGGAACAATTATAATTTGAATTTTACATTCACTTTAGTAGAGTGAAAGCTAGGCTCAGGACTGCTATTTTAAACTTAAACATGGACAATTCTGAGATCTTGACGTAGAGTTAGCCAAAGTGAATTGTGAAATTTGGGTTCAGGGAAAGGGCAAGAGAAATGCAATAGCAGACATTGTAGGGGATATTTGAGAATACATAGAGAAAATACATTCAGCTGAGAAAGAAAAGTTCCAAGGAGAGGACTCAACACACGTGATTAATTAAAATGCTAAAGATGGTATCTAATGTGTAAAAATATATAATTGTGTAAAAATGGGTAGCAAATTAATGGATTGAACAGAATATATATGAAAATGAGGACTAAAAGACTAGTAAGAAGGGAAATGATAGAGTACAAGACATGGTAAGTTAGAGATATAAAAATACAATTTAAAAATTACTATGGATATAGATTTTGCGCAGGTCACAAATAAACACTTAACAATTCTATTTCTGAGGAATGCAACAGATGCAGCTGAAATTAGACAGTTATTTTGCATCAGTATTCACCACATAAGATAAAAAGTAATGTTCAAGAAATAGCTTAATCACGAAAAGGAAAGGAAGGAGGAACACACAAAAAAATCTCAATCACCAGGAGTGTGGTGTTCAGCAAATTGTTGGAGCTGTAGACGGACAAGACTCCTGTCCCGATAGACTTCGTACCATGTTTTTATAAAAAAGTGGCTCATGAGATAATCAACACGTGGGTTTTAGTTTTCCAAATTTCACGAGATTTTGGGAAGATTCTACATAATTGGAAGATGGCAAATGTTATTTTGTTGATTCAGAAAGGGAGAGAAGCATATAGTTGGTAAATATAAGCGATTTACCATAATGCCTGTCATGGGAAAATGTTGGAAGCTAATATCTAATGCATTGCAGGGAGTACTTGGAATAGTTTGAAGCAATCAGGCAGAGTCAACATGACTTGTTGAGAAGAGAACTCATGTTTAATCAATTCATGAGAATTTTTTGAGCAAATGCATATACTCTAGATAGAGAGGAACTGGTGGATGCACAATATTTAGAGTTCCAGAACATATTTAATAAAATGCCACATTAAACATTTTATGGAAAATAAAATCTCATGATGTATTGGTTAATGTATTGGGATGATTAGAAGTTTGGCAAATTAATTTAAAAAAAACAGAGGATAACCAGAAATGCGTCATTTTCTGGTTTGACAGGATGTGATGAGTAATGTGCCACAAGATGAGGCTTCAACCTTTCAATCAATTTGGGTGAAGGAACTGAATGGAAGGGCACAACATTTGCTGATGTTGCTCAGATAACTAGGAAAGTAAATTGTGAAAAGTATAAATGAAGGTTACTCAGAGATCCAGGCAAGCTAAGTAAGTGGGAAAAGATCTACTATGTGGAGTGTAATGTGAGAAAGTGTGAAATTTTACATATCAGCAGCAAGCACATAAAAAACATATCTCATCCAAATGTGTGAGATTGTGGGGGTCTCAGATTCAGAAGGATCTGTGAGTCTATGTGTATGAATCATAAAAGAATAGCATGCAGGTGCAGAAAAAAATAGAAACTTTAATAAAGTGTTATTGTTTATTTCAAAGGGAATTGAATACAAACATTTGGAGGTTCTACTTGGAGGGCATTGATGAGAATATATCTGGAGTATAATATTAATCTCCTTATTTAAGGAAGCATGTAAAAAGTGTTTGTAAAAAGTAAAAAGATTTTATTGTACAATTACATCGTAAAATGTAAAAAGAGATCAATCAGATAGGCTTTACCAGCTAACATCTGGAATGGACATGAGATAACAAAGTATAGAGCTGGATGAACACAGCAGGACAGGCAGCAGCAGAGGAGCAGGAAGGCTGACGTTTTGGACCTAGACCCTTCTTAAGAAATGGGGGAGGGGAAGGAAATGCTAAAATAACTAGGGAGACCGAGGAGGCGGATAGAAGATGGATAACAGAGAAGATAGGTGGAGAGGAGATAGACAGGTCAAAGAGGCGGGGATGGAGCCAGTAAACGCTTGGGAGAAACAATTGTGTCTGATAATTGGCATATAGCGGGCTGTGTGTATTTGGATACTTGATCCAAGGCAGCATATTAATCTCAAGATAGTATTTATTAAAATGATTCGGACATGAAGCCGGTCTGACCCAATATACATGGCTCATCCCTCATCACAGAAATACAATATCTAGTTATTATCCTAGCTCTTCATGGGACATTGCTGTGTGCAAATGGTTTGCTTCATTTCCTATAGCACTGACTACACTTTGAAATTATCCAATTGTCCATGAAATGCTTCGGGATGTTTTGAAGTCACAAAAGACAATATGTAAATACAAGTTTCTTTTTCCAAAATGTTCCGTTTTCTCACCCCCCTCAAAAGCATAGAACATTTCCAATAAAACAACCTTTCTACCTTTGCCACATGTATGACTTAATATTCTTGATGGGCAGCCTTCAGCCCGTCTTCTGTGCAATGTAGTTTAATTAGGAACTACATCAAAGCGTACAGAGATGCATGCACAGCCGCCTCAAGGCAAAATATATCATTCACGCAAAAATTGAACTAATGTGTTTTTTTCAACCCAAGGCTGCAATTCTATTTCTGTTTCAAATATTTGTGGGAGGAAGCAAAATTGGAATTAACTGTTAAGTAGGAAGTATGCTTAGTGCCTGGTATTTCTCATGTGAACCTGCTGGGCTACCATTAAGAAACTAATTAACAATATCTCAGATATAACACAGTGTGGAGCTGAAGGAACACGGCAGGCCAGGTAGCATCAGAGGAGCAGGAAAGTTAACATTTCGGGTCGGGACCCTTCTTCAGCCCATTTCTGAAGAAGGGGTCAGAACCAAAATGTCAACTTTCCTGCTCCTCTGATACTGCCTGGCCTGCTGTGTTCCTCCAGCTCCACACTGTCTTCTCTCTGACTCCTGCATCTACAGTTCTTACCATCTCTGAACAACATCTCAGATTCTTTGTCACTTAGTCTCAGCTCTGGTTAATGGACATTGCTTCACTAACTCTTGACAAAGTCACCAGGTGCAGTGTAACAAACTCAAAAATATTACTTAGAAAGGGGATTTGTGGAGTTTTCACTTTGGGCGCAATCTATAAATTAGCTTCAAGTTGTATTTAGATTTTCTCCTCAAATTCACTTGCAAAAATTCAAACATAAAGTATTCCAGGATGCACTATAATTTGACAACATAATAGAATGCAACTGTTGTTTCTTTTCCTTTCCATTCAAAAATATTCCATGACCGATTTAATGGTGGCCATTTGGTGCTGTGTTAATGAAACTCAAAATGGATTTAACAAATGACAAAGACAAATGCAGCCCTGTTGACACAAAAAATATCTGCCAAATTTTGGAGAGCTGTCTCGGAATGGTCTGACAAATGCAGAATCTTGGAATCAAATCTTAGAGGCAACAGCCTAAATGTAACGATCACTATCCCTGGACCTGTCCTGTCTTACTAGAGGACAGACATAACAGATGTGCTACAATGCTGGTAAACAGTAGGGAGGTAGCTGCCCTAGGAGTCCTCAACATTGAGTCTGGCCACCATGAAGAGTCATGTCATCAGGTCAAATTTGGGAAAGGAAACCTTTTGCTGAGTAGCATACCATGCAGGCACTTGTCTGATGAATCAATGCCTCATACACTGAAGAAACACTGAGGGTAACAAGTACACAAAATATATTCTGGATTGGCGTACTTCAATTTCCACCACCATGCTTTTATTTCCAGCAGCAGTACTAACGGAGCTGTTGAGTCTTAAAGGCCATTGCTGCTAGACTGGGACTGTGGCAAGCGGTGAGGGAGACAAGAGGAGGGAGAAACATGCTTGACCTTATCCTCATTAGTCTGTCTGCTGCAGATGATCTGACCCTGACGGTATTGGTAAGAGGAACCATCACACAACTGTGGAGTGAATTCTCCATTTTCCCTTCAAGAATACCCTGTATCATATTGTGTGGCACTATCATTGTGTTAAAGGAATAGGCTTTGAACAAATGTGGCAACTCAAAACTGAGTTTCCATGATGCACCATGGGCTATCTGCAGCAGCCAAATTGTATTCAAACATAATCTGCAAACATATGTTTAAGCATATCCTCTACACTACCTTTATCACAAAGCCAGAGGATCAATTCTAATTCAGTTGAGAGTGCAGGAGAGCATGTCAGGAAAAGTACAAGGTATTCCTAAATACAAAGTGCCAACCTAGTGAAGCTACAGGACTAAACGTATACCCAACAGCGTAAGCAGCACATGATAGATTCGGCGAAAAGATTCTATAAACAACGGATCAGATCTAAGCTTTGTAGTTCCACCACATCCAGTTGTGAATGATGGTGGCCAATTAAACAACTTAGTAGAGGAGATAGTTCTTCAACTGTCTGCATTCTCAAAAAAGGAAGAGCCCAGCGCATCAATGCAAAGATAGGACTAAAGTATTTGCAACAATCTTCATCCAGAGGTGCTGAATAGATGAACTGTGTGAGCATTTTTAAAGGTTTTTTTCCTCTTCACATCATATCAAGGACTGGCTGGAGGCACTGGATAATGCAAAGGCTATGGACCTTGACAATATTCCAGCATTAATACTGAAGACTTGTTCTCCAGAGCTTGCTGCACACCTAGCCAAGCTATATCAGCACAGCCATAGTACCAGCATTTGTCTGACCATGTGGCAATTTACCCAGGTATGAACAGTGTACAAAAACCAGAACAAACACACACAACCTATTATGGTACAAAATAACCCAGTTTTGGTTGTTGGAGGTTAATTATTTCACCTCCAGGACATCTCTGCAAGTCTTCCTTAGAGGAATGACTTAGATCCAACCACCTTCAGTTGCTTTATATCTTACATTCCCTCCATTACAAGGTGAGAAGTGGTGATGTACAATCTAGAATCAGCAAGTCATGAGTGTGATGGAATACTCCCACTTACCTGAATGTCTGCAACTCTCCAAGAACTGTCAAGAAGTTTGACACCATAGCCTGCCTAACTGACACCACATCCAGAAATATTTACTCCTTTCGTCACTGACACTGCAGCTGCAGTGCGTACCATCTACAAAATGCTCTGCAGAAATTTACCAAGGCTCCTTAGATAGCACTTTCCTATACCATAGAGTCACAGAGTCATAGAATCATACTGCATGGAAACAGATTCTTTGGCCCAACCTTTCCATGCCGACCAGGTTTCTGAAATTATACTTGCCCCATTTGCCTGTGTTTAGCCTACATCCCTCTAAACCTTTCCTATTCATGTACTTGCCCAAATGTCTTTTAACTGTTGTAATTGTACCTGCCTCTACCACTTCCTCTGGCAGTTTGTTCCATATATGTACTACCCTCTGTGTAAACGTGTTGTCCCTCAAGTCCCTTGTAAATCTTTCCCTTCTTGCCTTAAACCTATGGTGTATAGTTTTGGACTCTCTTACTCAGGCAAAGATACCTTGGCAATTCAACTTATCTATGATTTTATAACAGCCTCCTAGGTTCCAGGGAAAACAGTTTAATGACAGTCTTCTTATTGGAAGGTGACCAGAACTCTATGCAGTATGCCTAATGTGGCATTTCCAATATCTTGTACTGAGGTAATGTAATACCTCATCTCCTGTACTCAGTTGTCTGGCCAATGAAGGCAAGTGCACTTCACCTGCAATGCCACTTTCACCCATGACCGCTTCCACATTGAAAGACAAGGGCAGTAAATACATGCAAACACCATTACCTGTAAGTTCCACTCTAAGCTACTCATCATGCTGACTTGGAAATATATCAGCATTCCTTCAATGCTGCTGGGCCAAAAGCCTGGAACTCCTTCCTTAACAACATATGGGTCTCGACACAAAACAGACAGCAGAGATTTCAGAAGGCAGCTCATTGCCACTTTCGGGAGGGCAGCTTGAGATGTGTACTGATTGTAATAGAATCAGCCGACCGGACCTCATAGAATATGAGTTCCCTGATTGAGCTGTTAATCTGGTCGAATCAGGGAGCCCTGGCTGACATGTAAAAAGGATGGTAGATAACAAAGTGTGGATCTGGATGAACACAGCAGGCCAAGCAGCATCTCAGGAGCATAAAAGCTGACGTTTCGGGCCTGGATCTTCATCCTCTCTACATCATTTAGCAATTTAATTGACAGACTACTAGTCAACTTCTCTGTACTATATTTATTTCCTGACATGGAAATAGTTTTAAAATGTATCTGTTGGTGCCTATGCATCTAGCGATTAAACACAGGTTGAAGAACCCAATCTAATCAATGTAATCTTGCATTATCAATCTGTGGAGTGATCAGATTTATATGTAGGCGTCTAGTCAGTTGAATGGAACATTCATCTGTCACAAAAGTTTTTATAAAGTAATCCTGGGCATAACACAGTCACAGTGGGTTGAATGGTCTTCTACCAGCTGGACCATTCTATAATTCTGTAGTAATGCCTGTGTATTTTCTGGCCTTGCTTGTTTCCTGAGAAGTTGTGCCACTGAAACCAGAAACAAATAATTTTCTTCTGATTCTCGACAAACATTTTATCAATTCATAGGTCCAGCTGCTTTCATTTCACCTTTCTCTCAGTTTATGCTCTGAACAATTAAATCTGAACTGGACAAAAAAGAAAATAGATTTTTAATCCACAATAAAATTGATTTTAAGGATGGCTACCCATTTTTCCAAACACCTCAAGCCACTATTCCTGTCGCTGGCATGGATTAATGATTGTATACTCTAACTTGATGACATTAATTGAAGGATAATTATTATCCAAGAGACAAGAAAATGTTCCCCTATTTTTGTAGAAGTATTGATATGGAAATCTTTCCGTCCAGTTGAGAGGACAGATGGAACTTCAAATCAATGTCACACCCAAATGCTGACATCTCTGATTTAACAGAGCAGAAACCAAAATATTATTTTCTCTGTTGAGTGATCAAGATAAGTGATCAAGAACAAAAGGTCACAATCTTAGAATCTAAATTGGATTATTCAGCAGAGTAATCCTCATATGAAGAATTCTGGAATTACTTCCCCCGAAATATTTTGGGGAGTGGGACCATTAGTGCTCCCAAGACAGAGTTCAATAGGTTAGAGGCCAGTAAGTTTTGTTATGTTACAGCATCAAAGAATATGAATTTAAGATAATTAAGTTAAGTTGAGGCACAAATGAGTCATGATGGAAAAGGCCCTGGCTGCTGATCAGTATATTCTTCTTCCTACATAGAGAATAGGATGGCTTCATATTGTACAGATTGATTGATTCGATGGTTATGTTGATATAAAAAAATGAGAAATATATGGAAAAATGTCTTCCACGGACTAAGTCCGCATTTTATATCTATTAGGGTTCAGCTGGAGATTTAAGACGAGTTAAACTTTCTTTTTTACTGTTATGATCCATTATGAAATGTGATTGATTTGGTATCAATAAGTGTGATTCAACAAGCGCAATATATGAATTGACTGAGATTGAGCAATCACCTATGCAGAATAATTGTCCCTTTCAAAAAGAGATTTTTTTTATATTTAAAATATATTCATCCCGAGCATTATTTCATCCTTTTTTTTAAAAGATGCAATCTACTAGAGGGAATATTGTGCTGTTGAAGCTGTTGTGTTTCAGGTGAGATGCTAAGCCAGAACTCAATCTGTTTGGTCATCATCCATGTTTGTTTTGGTGAAGAAGTAAAAAAATTGAAAATCTTCCCTGTTGTTCAAAAAAACATAAAAGTCCCTAAGGAGGATAAAGTGCACAAATTAGCAAAAACTAAAAGGAGTTTTAAGTTACTAAATTTAATAAATGAACATTATTAAAATTACCAGGAAAAGCTATGGAAAAAAATTGAAAAAAGTTACAAAAATCATTTTAATGTTATCATAATTTGACTGATTAAAATGAAAAGTTAAAGTCAGAAGAAGAGTTTCCTTGAAGTCAGCATTTCCAAGAAAAGGATAATTTCTATTGTGAAACCAAAAATATTCTTAAAAATGCGATAACAGTGCCACATCTTTTTGTTTCAATTTAAAATGACAAAAGGAGTTCAAATAGTCCATAGTTTTTAAAAGGCCATGTAAACCACTAAGAGGAAAGAGAAGGGAAGTCTTTCTACGTGTTGTGTGAAAATAGAAATACATGGCCGAATCTTACAATAACTTGGCTGAGTGCCATTTTTGTCAAATGCCATGGAAGATTTCAATATGCAAAGCCCAAGGGGCTTCATGTGTTATTACTCTAAACTCACTTCATTAACAAAATGCTCTATCCTAACGTACCCGGCTTTCTTCTCTGATGTTGGGCAGATTTTATCACTCACCAGAGCTGGAAGAATTTACCACTGGGATGTGCCAGAGCAGATCTCCATTGCTGATGCTGGAACCATGTTTAAAAAGCCATTGCACACCCGGACAACACTAACAGTCCACAGTCACCTTACACGATTCATGGCATTTTCCCCAGGCATAGCAGAAAGGGAGAAATTGGCGCCCTGCTTCTCAGGCAACTACCTGGAATTCCTGATGGGGAGAGTGATGGAGATGGGGCCAGCTATTTCCACCAGAGCTGGCATTGGAGGCTTCAATGCCAGATGCTGCCAACCTGGGTTGGTGAGGTGCCCATGGTTTGGAGAAATGCCCAGAATTGTAGGAAAAAGATCAAAAACTGTCTCCACTCTGCCAGGTTAATTGCCTCTATTTTCTAACGGCTACTGCACTCACACTGTATCTGCTAATGTACCTGCCTCCTATCACACTCTGTCCATTGCATACAACTTTCTCCCTCACTTACTCTCAAACTCTTTCCATGCTACAAACTCTACGTGTGCACTATGTTTCCTGCTCACTCACTTGGTGCAGCTCAGCACTTTTCTCCCATGTGCACCAACGCTAACAGTGGGCCACCTGCTTTCTCACTCAACCTCTCCATTTCACTCAGCCCATGAAAAAGATGCAGCCCACAGTAGGGTAGAAAGAACCAGGGTGAGTCTAGGATGCCTGACATTAGGCTTCTTGCCTCCATTATGCAGCGGGTGCTGACCCTGACAAGAAACGCAGCCATGTTCAAGCCCCTGGATTAATGGAGGCTTCCTTTGCCTAGGTGGACGGAAACTCCCACTAACTGAAAGGCACTTCCCTTGTCATGATTGAACACTGATCCTCTGGCTTTCAAGAAAGGTCATTTGATTGAACCTGTCTGTCTATCACATCAGCTGTTGGCGTTTGGTGTAGACGTAACACTGATGTAGCGGGGTGACATGCAGCAGCATGTCCACTCTCTTGACTGGAGACTGCTGACGACAATGGCAAACTGACTGGCTTTGTCTCTGCACTGAGAAACAAAGCAATACAAGGTAAGGCAGTGCAAAGGGAGGCAATGGTCTAATGGTGTTATCGCTGGACTGTTAATCCAGTGACCTAGATAATGTTCAGTGGACCCGGGTTCGAATCCCACCATGGCAGATGGTGAAATATCTGGAATTAAGAATCTAATAGTGAACATGAATCCATTGTCAGTTGTCAGGGGAAAAAGAAAATTCACCTGGTTCACTAATGTCCTTTGGGGAAGGAAACTGCCTGGTCTGGCAAACATGTCACTCCTGACCCACAGCAATGTGGTTGACTCTGAACTGCCCTTTGGGCAATAAATGCTGCCTAGCCAGCAAAGTCCTCACCCTGTTAATGAATGAAGGAAATAAAAGGCAAGGTAGGGCAAACAGTAATGAATCTTAGTGGCTACAAAGGGAGTGAGTACTAAGGGAACAAGAGAACAGCCCTGAAATACAACTTGTTCCAACCCGTGAGTTAGTATCTGCCCCTCTGTGCAAAATGTCCTTGCAGCAGCCTTTCCATGAGAGGTACACAACCAAGAGTAATGTTAAATGTAAAGTCACTATTATCCCAGAGGACCATAGGGCTGGTCTCTCATTACAGAGAGACAATTGGTGACAGTTTGACCTGAAGGTCACCACACATCAGGCAAGAGGCAAAGTTGAGAAGGTGGAACCTTCATGGTAACTTCAGCCATTGTGTGAAGTGTGTTGTAAACACATACTATAACAGTTTTAAGTCTGCCATGATGATTTCCATAGGCTGGCACGTGTCAGCTGCTAAGGTTCATGGAAGAATGGTACTTGCTACCACTGCCCATGGAACATGCACTAAGCTGTTGCTGCTTGTTTCAAGATAGAGATCCAGAGGAACAACTGTGCCTTGCAGTTGCCAGATACAACTTTAATATTTATGTCAGGAATTCCCGATGCCCAGTTTCTATCTGACATGTGCAGGAACCTGAATATTGATAGGATGAGATTTGGTAGTAATGAGAATGATAAAGAGCAATAATCCCTATTAACAGACATCTTGTGCTTTGTACTGAGAATTGCATCTTGATGCCTCAATCTCTGTTGGAATATCAGACTTTTGCTCTTGCTGTTTTTGAGAGACCTTACAGGACTTCTCCTGTGACACTCTCAAATTTGTTGCCAGAGCCTACATAATTCAGAGTTTTGTAAGATTTTTCCACAGAATTTCTTATTTTGTCAACAGAAATATGTGAGCAATTATGAAATAATTATAAGTTTTTAACACTAATTAACAAAAGTTTGAGAAAATTTTGGAAAACGAAAAAGTAACAAACAAGAAATCTTAAGAAAATCAACAAATCTTCTTAATGGCACAATTTTATTGGTAATTCATCGTCGTTATCCTAAAATTAAAGAAAATAATTGTAAAAATCTAAAATAGTACTAATTATGGAAGACTAAGCAAATAATAAATTTGAAGAGAT
This sequence comes from Stegostoma tigrinum, assembly GCF_030684315.1. Taxonomy (NCBI): domain Eukaryota; kingdom Metazoa; phylum Chordata; class Chondrichthyes; order Orectolobiformes; family Stegostomatidae; genus Stegostoma; species Stegostoma tigrinum. The sequence continues at coordinate 104,676,978 of NC_081358.1, read as the reverse complement.
TGTCCGATTTAAAATATTGTGCAGAAAATCTTACAGCAGTATCTACACATGAAATAAAATCTTGGAACAGCTTTCAAACAAATCATTTAAGTAAAACAGCTATGATACACATTAATGATGGAGAGAAATAGTGTACCCTGAAGTTAACTTGGTACAATAAATATTTCATTGTAATTGAATTAAATTGAACGAGACAATACACAAAACATAGAACTACCTCAGGATTATGGAAGCAGCTCAGACAAGAATAATTGAACTCATTGTGTAGATCCAATAGATCACATATTAAAACATCAGAAAGTAAAACTAGAGACTCATACATTTGCCAGCATCGTTAGAATGTTTGAAGGTTACATTATGTAATGCAGCAAACATAAAACTGACAAAAGGAAACGTTGAATAACATATTCAGGAGAACATGCTAACAAATTTATTAATTTTTTTTGACAAATTCTCAAAGTTTTATGATTATAATGACTTAAAACCAGAACTAATATGAGACAGAAATGCCATTGGCATTTCTGATCCATTTCTATCAGGCCATAGAGGATCTTACATTGGAAAGATTACTCGAGATAGTGGTAGAATCTAAAATCTGAAAACAGTACAAAATGAGTGCATAAAGCCAACTGAAAGCAAGAAAATGATAATGGAAGCCATGGCTTTGTGGTTATTTATCCAGAGATGTAGATAGCATTATGGATACCACCTTGTCAGATAGTGAAATTTGAGTTCAATAAAAATATGGCATTAGAAATCTAATGTTGATCATAAAACCATTACTGATTGTCATTACCAATTCATCTCAATGTTCTTCATGGAAAGAAACCACAGTCCTTACTTAGTCGAGCCTTAGTCGAGTGACTTTAGATCCACAGCAATATGGTTGAATCATAGCTACGCTCAGCATTCAGTTGTTTCAACCACTAGAAAGGAAAAAAAAATGAAAATGGATAGACCACTTGAATAAGGCACTGGAAATGGCAACAGTAAACAAAATCCTCTTGACACTGCAAAATGTTCCTTACTGACATTTGAGAGCTTGTGAGAAAATTGGGAGAGTTGCCTCACAGACTAATCAAGCACAACCTGACATAACCATACTCACAGAATCATATCTTGCAGACAATGTCCCAGATAACACCATCTCTATCCCTGGTTATGTTATATCCCACTGCGGTTAGGAGGGAGCTTCTCCAAGGGCGTTCAACTTGGACTCCAAAACCCATGAAGTCTCATGTTATCTGGTTCAATGTGGGCACATAATCTAAGAATATTGACCATCTCTTGGAGGAAGCACTGAATGTGACACAAGTGCAGAATCGACATTGGCCAGGAATTGAACTGGACTAACCATGTAAATACTGTCACTACAAGTGCAGTTCAGAAGTTAGAAGTCTTATACTGGATTGCTGCCCTCCTGGTTCCCCAAAGCCTGTCCACCATTTACAAAGTCTAAGTCAGGAATACTCCCCATTTGCTTGGATGAGTGCAGCTCGATAAAACACTCAAGCTGCTTGACACAGACCAGACAAAGCAACCCATTTGATTAGCATCACATCCTGAAACATTCATTCTCTCCATCATCAATGCTCAGAATGTGCTGTAGAAATTCAACAGAAATCCTTAGACAGCGTATTCCAAATTTTTGACCACTACCAGCTAGACAAACAAGAGTGTCAGATATATGGAATAATGCGACCTGTAAATTCCCCTCTAATCCGCTCACTATCCTAACTAGGAAATATATCACTATTTCATCAATGTTGCTTGGTCAAAATACTAGAACTCTCTTCCTAATAGCATTGTGGATGCACCTACACCAAATAGACTGTGGCAGTCTATTAAATATTCAAACTTGAAATAAGCAGAATTTTATTCAGGAAAGGAATCAAGTGATATTGAGAAAAGGTAGGAAAGTTCAGTTGAGGGCTATCAGATCACCATGATCTTATTGAATGATGGAGTAGGCTCAATTGGTTGAATGACTACTTCTGCTCCAAAGTCATATGGTCTCATTAGATTAGATTTTAGATTCCCTACAGCCCAACAAGTCCACGCTGCCCCTTGGAGCCTCCCACCCAGACCCATCCCCCTATAACCCACACACCCCTGAACACTATGGGCAATTTTAGCATGGCCAATCCACCTAGCCTGCACATCTTTGGACTGTTGGAGGAAACTGGAGCACCCGGAGGAAACCCATGCAGACACGGGGAGAATATGCAAACTCCGCACAGACAGTTACCCGAGGCTGGAATCGAACCTGGGTCCCTGGCACTGTGAGGCTGCAGTGCTAACCACTGAGCCACCATGCCACTATTACAGGTAGTTCAGGAAGACAACTCACAACCACATAACTTCATTGGATCATATATCTTTATAAAATGATATAAAATATTTGGGAAAGGAACTCAGTTTGCATGTAGGAAAAAGGTAAGAAAATGGACTTGAAGTTTACCAGATCAGCCATGACTTAATTGAATGGCATAGCATACTCAATGGTCTGAGTAATCTATTTCTGTTTTTTACATCTTTTGGTCTTATGATCTTAATAGGGGACTCATCTGATGGTTAGTGGTCACACAACTCATTTCATAATTAACAGTGGAGTAGACGCTATTATATTATCTGAAACTACAATTGTCTTGCAGAGAATTGCCAGGTTCAGGCAGAACCTGACTACCTCAAAACCAAAAGAATGCTGAAGGAATTCTTAAGATACAGAGATCTACTAAGTCAGCCATGTGCACCGATCAGAATCCAACATTTCTCGGTTCTGGTCAGAAAAGAATGGTTCACTCTTCAAATTCTATAGTATGGTAAAGAACCTCAACAAATTCATGAGTCAAATTCCGGATATCATCATTGGAAACCAATACAGGTCTCAAGAGAATGTTCTTTGAGCCTTGGAGAATGTATATATTACTTTCAACAGCTTTTTACAACTGAGGGATCAAAAGGGACAACTAATTTCACAGATTTGAAGAACCATTGACTTATCTTCCAATCACAAATGAATCTTCAAAGATTAATCATGGGACGCCTTTGAAACTGCAAATATCAGCTGTCCGCAGTAAATTCTTAATATACTCAAATGGCTGTTGAAAGGAAGCAGTACTAAAATAGTTCAGTTAGTTTTACTGATTATCATTGATCCAGATAAAATAAAATGTTATCTTAAAGAATATGTACAAGAAGGGAGAGATTACTTACGAGCCTTGCTCATTATGATGTAAAAAGGAAAAGACTACTTATTTCAGGAACACAGCTACCTTCTCTGATATGATATGAGGGAACTAAAGATCATCCAAAGGAGACAAACATTCAACAGCAACATCAATGCTCAAAAATGTCCTTTGCAAAGTATATTTTAAATACCATATAATAAATTGATTTTGTTTAAGAAGGGTGTGCCTATCTTCTGCCAAAGACTTTGTATGATCGTTCTGCCCCAGTGCTATCTGTAACTTAGACTAATACCAAAGAAGGAGGACTGGTGGCAGCGAATCTACCCAAGATAACCCAGATGTTTCTGGTGGACACAACCACAAGATTACTAGGCAGCTGTTCTTCAGTTCTGAAGAAGGGTCACTGGACCTGAAATGTTAACTCAGATTTTTTTTCTTCACAGATGCTGCCAGAGCTTTTCCAGCAACTTTTGTTTTTGCTCCAAGTAGACTGAGCTGGTATCTGAAAACATAGCAAAAACCTTACACTTCACTGCCTTCAAAATCTGTTAGATGAATTGCTGTGTTCATCCAGCTCCACACTTTGTTATCCCCAGAACATTATCTGGGTCTCTGGATTAACAGGCCAGCAATAATATCACTTGCCCATTGCCTCCTCTTTACCTCTGGGTGGGATGCTCTGTGGAGGGTTGCTGCAGACTCAGTGGGCCGAATAGCCTGCTTCCACACTGTAGGGTTTATTATGACTACATGAACTGAGTTAAACCTTATCCCGCCCCCTTGACCTGTCCGTCTTCCCTGGACTGACATATCCCCTCCCTACCTTCCCATCTATACTCTCCTCTCCACCTATCTTCTTTTCTCTCCATCTTCGGTCCGCCTCCCCCTCTCTCCCTATTTCTTCCACAACCCTCTCTCCATCCCCCTCTCTGATGAAGAGTCTAGGCCCGAAAAGTCAGCTTTTGTGCTCCTGAGATGCTGCTTGGCCTGCTGTATTCATCCAGCTTCACACTTTGTTATCTTGGATTCTCCAGCACCTGCAGTTCCCATTATCACTAAGGCTCAACTTTGTCCTGGTTCAATTGAATAGAGTTGGCTGAAATGTTTCAATGCCCTACACCAGCTCCTTTGCTCTGAATTCGAGATAATGGGTTTGTTTTGATGACACTACGAAGTTAGATTTGATTCACAAAAGGTTAACTCTCAGTAAACAAAAGAACACATTCCATTGGACAAATCGTTTGGAATACCAGCTGTGTTAATATCATGCCTTTTCACACAGCCGATCTGCTTGAGGCAGCAGGGATTGTGCAACAGCTCCAAGAGATATTCACACCTTTAAAGTTGGAAGGACTTTCAGTCAGAAGCACTCAGCAGGAAGCTCAGCTAAACAGATAGTGTAGTTACCATAGCATCCACATCAAAGGAAAAGTTACTTATGTGAGATGAAAATGTGAAATAAAAACCAAAAGAGCTGTAGATGCTGTAAATCAGGATAAAAAAAAGACAAAGTTGCTGGAAAAGCTTAGCAGGCCTGGCAGCATCGGTGAAGGAAAAAAAAGAGTTAACGTTTCAGGTCTGGTGACCCTTCCTCAGAACCAAGTTGAAAATGTTGATTGCCAATTCAATGAGCCAATATCTGCTATAGAGGTGTTAAGGGATAGGAAAGAACAACTTTTGTCTTTTTCTCTGGAAGAACCACATGGGGTGAGGTGTCTCATTTTCCTGTGAGAGGTACAAACTTAAGAAACTAATGACATAACATACAAAAGAGGCTTTGTGCCTATCAGTTTGGGAACCCATAATTTGGAAAGTCAGTTAAGGCCATTATTGGAGAATAGTTTGTCATTTTTCATGGTACATGGAGCAAAGGGAAATCAATGCATGACATTTTATGTTAATACTTGCATTTCATGGCAAACAAATCAGTTTATTGCTTGATGAATTACTTTGTTGTACTTTCAGTCTGTCTCTCAAAAGACAGGAGAACCCAGGTAGTGCAACATGTAAGATCACAGAGTCCAGTGAATCAAGTTTTGATCTTATTGCTACAATTTCATTTAATTAGATTTTCATAATAACACTACCCTGAATCTTAGGGAGTTGCAGGTACCGGGGAACTCAATAAAATGTTCAATTGCAGGAAAAAAAAGAGAGGAATTATTAATGTCACATTAAAGCTGAGTATGACAGGGTCCTAGAAAATCTTTGGATTATGGAAAAAAGAATACCAATTTGTCATGAAACATAGTGCAACTGCAGCGATTTGAAAATAAGTGGTCATGAATGCAAATATAGTCAATGGGAAGATGATGGTAACCTGCTTTCAAATGTTGGTGTTAGGACTTGTTACAGGATTTGAAAATAATTAAAGATGAACATCATTTAATATGGATGGTAATTGTTGCACAGAAACTGGCTATTCAAAGCTGATGCTACTGTCTGTTATCTACAAGAGCTGCCAGTAATTCTTTTTTACTTTAGATTTGGTGATATGAAGGTTCGCTAATTGATTGCTGATGTGAAAATGCTATCTTTTGAGAAAATAATGAGTAGAATGTGTCTATATACTCTGAAGTTCAGAAGCATAGAACTATTCTTGAAATATGTACCATTCTTAGATGGAAGTTGCTGAGAAGCTGTTTCCTTTAGCTGGTGTGTCATAGCCTCACAATAAGAAGTTTGACATGAAGGACTTAAATGAAGAGAAATTTCTTCACTCAGCAGGCTACAAATTGCTGGAATTCACTATTCCAGAGAGCTGCACATGCTGAGATGATGAGTATGTTCAAGACTGAGCTTGATAGATTTTATGCATTAATAGAATCCAAGATATAAAAAATGGTAGGAGAGTGGAATTCATGTTGAAATTCAACCTTGATCATATTGAATGCCAGTGTAGGCTGAAGAGACCATATGGTCTATTGCTCTGATTTCTTGTGTTCTTCATGCAATCCTATTAACATATCCTTCTGTTCCTTTCTCTCTCATTGCTTTATCTCACATCCATTTAAAAATATTTATTTTAATCATCTCAGTTAAACCTTTGACAAAGCTTTACATTCGAACCATTCTCTGGATAAAAGGGTTTCTGTTAAATTTCCTGTCAGATTTATTACTGACTATCTTAGGTCTGTTGCTCAATCATACTTTTGTAATAATTAATGGATAAGGTGAAATTTAACATCAATTTTCATAACCTCAGAGCCTACTAGTTTTAAAGACTTAGCCTGAGTATATTTAGTGAGATAAGCTCAAAAAATATTGGGTTTTGTAGTTGATAAATTTATGGTGTTGCATGATGTGAAGCAGTATCTCTGCCAAATCTTCTTTATCATCTGTTCAAAGAAGGCGGCCATTCATCCCACTATGTCCTTGTTAATCACTGCAATATAATTTTATTTTGTTATATTTTCACTGTACTTCCTCCATAATGATGCAAATTATTTATCTTTTGGTGGTGCATGTATGGAATAAGCTTTCAGAGGAAATGGTGGAGTCTGGTATAATTATAATATTTAAAGGGCATCTGGGTGGGTACATGAATAGGAAACATTTAAAGGAATATTGAAGAAATGCTGGCAAATGGGACTAGAGTAATTTAGGATATCTGGTTGGCATAGATGAGCTGGACCAAAGGCCATTACTCTATGACTCTATAGGGCACAGGTTGCCCCAAAATGCCATTAGGGAGGGATTTAAAGGGTTTTGACTCAAAAACTGTGAAACAACAGTGCTATATTTCCAAAATAGATAGTGAGTGACTTGGATGGGAACAGGTAAGTGGTGGTGTTCTCATGTATCTGCTGCTCATGTCCCTATGGATGGAAGAAGGTTTAGGCTTAGAAGATGCTGTCAGAGATTCCTTTGTGAATTTCTGCTACGCATCTTGTTGATAGTAAACATTATTGCTCCTAAGCATCAGTGGTGGAAGGAAATAATATTTGTGATTGTGGCACCAGTCAAGTGGGTTGCTTTGTTCTGGATAGTGTCAAACTTGTTGAGTCTTGTTGTCACTTTACTCCTCCAGGCAAATGGGGAGTATTCAATCAAACTCCTGGCCTGTCCTTTGTAAAATATAGACACACTAGTCAGGGAGTAAGTTGTTCACTGCAGGCTTCCTAGCCATTATTATAATCACTGCATTTATATGATCTGTTGTTAAGCCTGATTGGAGTCCATCTTCTCACTTAGTATTACCAAATGTTAATTCTTTTCAGAGTATACACAGTAGTCCATTTTACCTGAGTCTCTCACCCAACATTGATAGAAAGCACAGGCCAGGTTGAAATACTAAACATGACTTATTAGTAATTATTAATAATTCAATCATAGCTACAAATAAGTCAACTTAAACCATTGGCATATAAAATGGAAAGTATAATGGACCAGCTACAATTTTACTGAATGGAGGAGCAGGTTTCTCACATACACACACACACACACACACACACAAATAGATTAACAGATTAATGGCAGAGGTAAAAATATTGAAAAGTCAGTTCAGTAGACTTTCTTTCCTGATTCCAATGCCAAGATGATCCTTCTTCAGTTAGACGCACTTTGGTGTTCAGATGTTTTCCTTTGGAATTTGTCACTAGTTTGTAAGAAGTACAGAGTGGCTGATTCACTTGCAAAATATCGCTTATTTATCAACTAAAAAGCCATATTCACAGTGTTTCTTTCAGAGAAGATAACTGGTTTTCTTCAAGGTTAAACTGAGATTTTTACTGCAGAAAACAGATAGCTTCTGCTAGGGAAAACAATAGCACTTGCATCTTTGTCTTTCTCATGTGGTCTATGCCTCTGTCACTTTCCTCTCTGTTCAACCCTGCTCAGGTAGCTGAGGACTAATCAGCTTCACTTGCAAAGAACCCCTTGGCTCCTTATTGTTTGTACATTGCATGAATCCATAGCTGTTTAAAAAAGTTCACAATAGATATTAAATTCCTTTCTTTGAAATTCTACAGGCATCCTGGTAAATATTTGTTTTATTTTAAAAAACTGTTCTTTCACCTTTCGGTGGGCAGTTTTTTTTAAAGGTACGGAAACAAAAAGTTTTTTTTTACATTTGCCCAGTTCAGTTTCTTGTTGATGGCAACCCTTAGGCTTAAAACGTGGAGCATTCAGTGATAATAATGCAATTGGATGTCATTGAGTGATAGTTTCTCTTCTGAGTTAGATAGGAGAAAAATCTACAAGCAGAACAGAGAACATGAATTTAAGGGACCTGTATGAAATAGTGAATGAGCTCTTTGTTTAAAGTTCCCAGGAAGAGATGTTGTTGAAAGAAAATAGCATTTATTGTACACATTTGCCAAAAAAAATTGTCAACTGAACAAGGAATTTTAAATTCTTTGGAGATGGGGTGACCTTTCAGTAAGTTTGAAGATCTGTAATTTCATTGAGGTTAAATGGGTTGAACTTTGTTGATAACATTGGTGACAAGCCCTTGTTAAATAGCTCTTGTATAGTGTAACTCATTTCATTTTACTTTTGGGAAATAATCTTTTATATTTGCTTTTTTAAAGTATATAGGCAGCCCTGTGAATATGTTCAGCGACTAATGTCCATTGTAAATAAAATAAAAGTAAAAGTAATGTAAAAATGAAAGTAAAAGGAGTCTATCTAGTTGACTGTTACTAGCAGCTGGATACATAACATAATAAAATAAATTGTATTCCATCACACTTCTGACTTATGCATTTAGAAAGTAGCATTACTTCATGGGGACAGGAGCTTGATCATTCACAGCAAAAAATTTAGCTACTCATCTCCTCTTGTATCCATAGTATTTGTATGGCTAATTCATTGCCACTAATCAATGATGATTCCAGGATGCTGAAGTTAATGTATTCAATGACAACAGTGCCATTGGATATCAAAGGGAAATAGTCAAATTTTATCTTATTCAAAAAACCACTGTCTGGTACATTTGTATGCATTCATTCATTCATTCATTCACAGGATATAAGTATCACTGGCTAGGAGACCTTTCATTGCCAATCCCAAATTGTCCTTGAGAAGGTTGTTGTGAGCTTTCTTTTTGAACCATGCACTTTGTAGGGGTAGGTGCACCTACAATGCTGTTAGGGAAAAAAATGGTTCCTGTTCCAGTGACAGTGACAGAATGATGATATGATTCTAAGTCACAACATTGAACAACCTTGTTGACATACTGAAGTGCATCTTGTAGATGCAACTCACTGCTGCCATAGTGTAGTTGTATTGAAGGGCCTTTGATTGTTAAAATTAGTGTCTGGGATACTGATAAGATGGTTGTGCTCTTTGGATGGTGTTAAACCTCTTGAGTATTGTTGAAAATGCAGTTAATCATAGTCCAGACATGTGACTTGTAGATGTTAAAAAGACATTGTCGGGGCAGAAGGTGAAATGCTTTCCATAGAATGCCTAGAACCTGACCTGCAGCCATAGTATTTATATGGCTTATCCAGTTCAGTTTAGTTTATGGTCAATTGTAACCTTCAAGGTACACACAGGCCAGGTAGTTTAATTATCTGAGGAGTTATGAATGACGCTGAACATTGTACATGAATCAATGAACATCTTTGCTTCTGATCTCATGACAGAAGGGTCAGAAACAAAGCACTCGATGATGTCTGGGCTTCGGGCATGGCACTGAGGAACTCCTGCAGTATATCCTGAAGCTGAGCTAAATAATTATATTTCTAACCAGTGGTGAATTGTCCTACTAATTCCAATTTTTACTTGGGTTCTGTAGGTTATTTTAGATAGCAAGTAGTAAAAGTCAATCATTTTCAGACTAATGTAGTCAAGACAATCAAATTATCAAGTGAAATGTACATAATGTTGAGTCTTCCACAATTTGTTTTTTGTGGATTTTTATAATTACTTTTGTTAATTACAGGATCATGTAGACAAATTAGTAACAAACAATGAAATATAAAAGATAGGAGCAAGAGAAGGCTGTTTGGCCCCCTCGAGCATGCTTTGCCATTCAATATGATCATGGCTGATCATTTGAGCTCAATGCCCTAATCCCACCCTCCCCCAATATCCCTTGATTCCCTTAGCCACAAGTCCTGTATCTACTCCTTTCTGGAAAAGACATAATATTTTGGCCTCAACCACTTTCTGTGTTAATGAATTCCATACACTCACTCACTCTCTGGATGAAGAAATATCTCCTCATCTTAGTCATGAAAGATTACCCCTTATCCTTAAACTATGGCCTATGGTTCTGGACTCCCCTACCATTGGGAACATCTTTCCTATATCTAACCTGTCTAGTCCTCTTAGAATTTTACAGCTTTAAGACCATAAGTCCACAAGACATGGGAGCAGAAATTAAGCCATTCAGCCCTTTGAGTCTGCTCCACCATTCAATTATGGTGTTAAGTTTCACAACTCCATTCTCCTGCTTTCTCCCCATAACCCTGGATCCCCATAATAACCAAGAAGCTATCTATCTCTGGCTAAAATATACTCAATGACCTGGTCTCCACAGTCCTGGTCTCCACAGTCTTCTGCAGCAGTGAATTCCATAGATTCACCAATCTCTGGCTGAAGAAGTTTCAATGAGATCCACCATCATTATTCTAAATCCCAGTGAATACAACTGTAACAGACTCAATCTCTCCTCATATGCTAATCTTCTCTAACTTCAAATAGTGTAGATCTTGCTGATGTTGATCTTGTTTTGCACACCTCCTGTGCAGCTGTAACTTTGTATGCCTCACTCTGTCTAAGCACTCTACCATGTGTATGCCCTTGTTTGCCTTTACTACTCACAAAACAAAACATTTTGCTGCACTTAGGTGCATGTGACTACAATAAATCAAATCAAATCCTGCTGTCACCAGAATGAATTTTGTAAACCTTTGCTCTGTAGCAGATAAGGAGACCAAAACTGTACACAATGTTTCAGATGAGCATCACCAATGCCCTGTATAATTGCAGCAAAACATCCTTTATCCTATACTCAAATCCTCTCACTATGAATGCCAATGTTTAGAGATTATATTCTTCAATACCTGCAGCAACTACACGTTTATTTTCAATGGTTGGTGCAGGAGGACACCCAGGTCTCATGGAACATTCCTTTTTCTCAATTTACAGCCATTCAAATACAAACTGTCGTCTTATGTTTGCCACAAAAATGGATAACCTCACATTTATCTATATTATACTGCAACTGCCATGCATTTGCTGATTCACTCAGCCTGTCCAAATCATACTACAGCATTTCTGCTTCCTCCTCTGCAAATTTTGAGATATTACATTTAATTTCCTCTGAAAATAATTTATGTATGTTGTAAATACCTGGGGTCCTGGTACTGATTTGTGAATAAGTTAATTGGTTAAATGATGTCATCTTCAAAGCAACATATGATTTCTTGACAGTATTTCTTGACTTTACATATGGCAAGTCTAAAAGCTTTGATCTGCCTTCACAAGGTTACTGTAAATTAAGAATATAAAATAGTGTGATAGTGACTATAGCAATGTATTGTAATTGGATGTGTGCCAGAAACTCAAGAATTCATGAAAACTTTACATTTCTGTTATACAGATATTTGAAAGATTAACAATTTACTTGTGCTGTGATAAAGATAGGTATTGCAATCAAAGTAATTTTAAATTACCAAGAAAGTTTGTTTTTAAATATTAAAATTTTCAACTTTACATTTATGTAGGTGAAGTAGGCGAACTCTCCTGAAAACAGAACCAATGAGATACAAGTAATAGAGAGATTGGTGGCAGTGGTGCAGAGGTCATCATTGAATGGAGAACAATGTTCATGCTCTGATTTTGTTGAGTCCAATGTTGAATCCTAAAGGCTATAACATGCTTAAGCAGAAGTTGAGATGCTCTTCCAGCTTGCATTGAGCTGCACTGCAACACTGTAGCAGGCATAGGAAAGGAATGTTGGCTTGGGAGCAAGATGGATTTTTGAAATGGCAAGCAACTGGAAGGTCAGGGTCATTTGTATGGGCTATTGAAAATTTCACCAGTATCTGCAGTATTTGGAAGCACTTTTTCTGATGTCAGCTAGCTTTTGGCTACAGCAATTGTGTCCTTGCACTAACTTCCACCACAGTTGTAAGGTGTTGTGGGCATCACACAGCACTTTTTTGCAGGATGCCTACTGGGCAGGGTGTCACTGGGTGTCACTCATGGGTCTGATGGAGAAATTTCCGAAGATGAGCAATGTTCTACACCCACAGGACAGAGCACTGAGGTTACAGGCTGTGACTGTCACCTCTCCTTCTTGGTTCCATCACAATTGTAGCCCTGGCTCTACTGGCCTAGAGTCATTTCCTCCTCTTACCTCTCACCCAGATCAAACGAAACACCTCACAAAATATTTAAGACCAAGTGCTCTTTATCAGTTATAATTGCTTAATTAGGTTCTTCAATAAAGCAGACCATCACAGCAACTATTCTTCATGGGTGAAACACTCAAAAAATTTCAGCATAACTGTTGTTCAAATGTTCAAGAAGTTTTGGAAGGACAGAAAGTCTCACCATGTGTTACAGAGTTCCTGTTTACAACTCCAGAAGCAACAAACATGCAAAAGTATTCAATTAAATTGGGCTTGGAATTAACATCAATACCATATTTACACCAAAACAATTGGTTGCTGCTAGGAATGGTGTTAAAACATTCATAAGTCCTGGCTCCAAGTGAATCACTTCTGCAGTGAATTAAATTTGGTTTCTACTTTATTTGCCTGAGTCGTGTATCAAACTGAGAAACAGAGCAATTGGAGAGGAAGAAGGAAGTTAACAAAACAAATTTACATTTCAGATCAAGCACTCAGTATGTTGATTAATTATCTGAAACTCAAGCACAATGGTCCACTTCAAATGATACAAAATTGATATCTGTAAACATGAACAGGAGCAGCTAATGGGTGATCTGAATACATTTTGGGAAAATTGTGGAATTCTTTATTCTAGCTAAGCCCATGAATATCTGGATCGAACATTAATAATAGAATATAGCCAGTGATAATGGGAACTGCAGATGCTGGAGAATCCAAGATAGCAGCTGCTAGGCCTGCTGTGTTCATCCAGCTCCATACTTTTGTTATATAGAATATAGCCATTCTGGATTCATTCGGGCGAAGGTTTTACCAGTGGAATTTATTACCTTTCTTCATTGGTGTCACAAAGAGTTTGATAGCATACAGGGTCAGATGCAGCCTACTTGGAGCACAGTAACGTTTTTGATCCTCTTAAAATGCTACAAATTTAAGTAAATAAAGTGGGAATCGCTGGAAATAGTGTACAATGGAACTTCATTTGGTTGAACAATGGAAAAGAGAGTGAGGTGATAAAGGAATTATCATCAGCCTGTAAGAAAATTAATAGTAGCATTTGAAGCAAAGTGTGCAGAGGACACTGAAAGTCCGCAGTGTGCTGAGAGGACAAAGGTCTGGCAGAAGGATCACAATGCTGGTAAATGTGGGGTCATCCACTTTGGTAGGAACAAAAAAAAGGACTATTATTTAAATGGTGAAACATACCAACATGCTGCTGTTCTGGGGGAGCTAGGTGTCCTTGTGCACTAATCACAAATGATATGGAGGTGCCAATATTGGGCTTGAGTGGACAAGGTCAGAAATCACACAACACCAGGTTATAGTCCAACAGGTTTATTTGAAATCACAAGCTTTTGGAGCGCTGCTCACTCACTTGAGCAGAAGCAGGCCATTTGGCCAATTAATCTGGCCCTGAGTACTGTATTCAGTTTTGGTCTTCTTACTTGAGAAAGGATGTACTAGCACTACAGGGGCTACGGAGGAGGTTCATTAGGCTCATTTCAGAATTGAGAAGGTTACCTTATAAGGAGAGATTGAATAGACTGAGACTATATTCACAGCAATTTAGAAGAATTTTTATTATCTTTTTATTATCAGGGCAGCACAGTGCTCAGTGATTAGCACTGCTGCCTCACAGCACCAGGAACCCTGCTTTAATTCCAACCTCGGGTCTGTGTGGAATTTCCACGTGTCTGCATGGATTTCCTCCGGGTGCTCCAGTTTCCTGCCGCAGTCCAGAGATGTGCAGTTTAGGTGGATTGGCCACACTAACTTACACATAGTGTCCAGTCATATTAGGTTAGATGGATTAGCCATGGGAAATGCTGAGTTACTGAGATAGGGTCAGGGAAATGAGTCTGGGTGTGATCCCCTTCGGACAGTCGGTGTGGACTTGTTGCTGCTGACTCGCCTGTTTCCATACTGTAGAGATTCTGTGAAAGAGGGGGGATCTTGCAAAAACATATAAAATTATGAAAGGAATAGAAAGGTTAGAAGCAGGAAAGTTGTTTCCATTGGTGGGTGAAACTAGAACAAAAGAGCACAACTTCAAAATAAGGGGAAGCAAATTTAGGACTGAGTTGTGGAGGAACTTCTTTCCACAAAGGGTTGTGAATCTGTGGAATTCCCTGCCCAGTGAAGCAGTGGAGGCTATCTCTTTGAATGTCTTGAAGGTCAAGATAGATAGATTTGTGAATATCAAGGAAATTAATGGTTATGGTGAACGGGTGGTTAAGTGGAGATGAGCCCATAAAAATATCAGCCATGATCTTATTGAATGGCAGAGTTGTCTCAATGGGCCGGATGGCTTAGCCCTGCCTTATTTTCTTATGTTCTTATTCCCACAGGTTTGTGAAGACTGATATTTGACTTAGATACAGGCACAGTGGCTAAATTCACCGAAAATATAAAGGTAATGATCGTGGTGAGTACACTGTCAAATGGGATATGTTTCTGGAAGTTATGAACATACTTAGTGATGGGTTAGACAAAACAAAATCAATAGGAAAATAAGTGATCTGGGATCCTGATGGTCAAGACATTAAAACTACTGCAACAGCAGCAGTGATTAAAATAAATCAGATTTTGGAAAGTATTAAGGAATCAATACTATATCAATAACATAGTGATTATCCTGCACTTTATAAATCATTGCAGCCACACTTAGAATACTATGTACGGTTCTGATCGCTATAGTACACAAAATGTGTTGCAGCTATTGTAAAGATACAGAAGAGGACAACCAGAATGATTAAATGGATGGAGACATTATTTAAATTCAGCTATTTTTTAAAATTGGACATGAATTCGTTGGAAAAGAGAAGACTGAGAGATTGTGTTGTGATCATTGTGGTTAGTTTTCTAAAGGAGTTTTAATGTAGGCCATAACAATACATTTTGCCTTGTTCTGAACAGTAAAACCAGACAATATTTGATGAGGGCAGAGTGGTAGACATTGTCTACATGGAATTTAGTAAAGCTTTTGACAAGGTTCCGCATGCTAGACTGATTAATAAAGTTAGATCACATGGGATTCAGGGAGAGCTTGCTAATAGGGTACACAATTGGCTTGACAGTAGGTGACAAAGGGTAGTGGTACAGTTTTTCAGTCTGGAGGCCTGTAACCAGTGGCGTTCTGCAGGGATCGGTGCTGGGTCCATTGCTGTATGTCATTTGTATAAGTGTTTTGGATGAGAATTTAAGAGGAATTGTCAGTAAACTTGCAGATGACACAAAATTGATGGTATAGTTATCAGTGAAGAAAGTTATTTAAGATAAATGAACTGCCAGAGGTAGATGAGGGTACAGTTACAATATTTAAATTATATTTGCATAATTCATAGAATCATGAATCTGTAGAATGTTGGAAGATAATCACAAGTGCATTGGTTATTTTGAAACCCATCTCCTCTAACAAAGCATGCAGACTAGTAGTTCCTGAGGGTCTATTAACTCTTCAATACCTAATTTCATCAGTACAATCTTCCTACTAATGCTAATTTATTCAAATCTTCATTCTCAATAGCCAGTTGGATCTTTACTTGTGGAAGATATCTTATATCTTCCTCATTTGAAACAGAGTAAGAAAGGTTTGGGGAGGTATTGACCAAACACAGGCAAGTAGGACTAGTTTAGCTTGTGAAACATGTTTATCATGGATGAGTTGGACAAAAGGGTCTGTTTCCATGGTGTATGACTCTATCTATGACTGGATTTGTGGAGGACATATGGGTGGAGAAAGTTTGGTGGAAGATGGTGTGGGGTTGAGGAGATGGTGGTAATGATATTTAGGCAAGTGCTAAGCTGATCTGGTAAATATTGGGCTGAATTTTTCCAGTTATGTCATAGTTCTGATGTTGGCTTCGATCACAAAAATGGCTGTGGTGGTAATTTGTTTTGATTTATTGTAGTCACATGTACCTCCATACTGTGAAAAGCTTTGTTTGTGAGCAGTACAGGCAGATCATAGTAAGCAAGGACATACAGATCATTGGGTGCCTAGACAGAGTGTGGCACGCAGATTACACTGCACAGGAGGTGCACGAAACAAGATCAACATTACTTTAAGTTAGAGAGTCCATTCATGAGTCTAATAACAGCAGGGATGAAGACGCTCTTAAACCTGTTCGTGCATGTGTATAATCTTCTGTATCTTCTGCCTGATGGAAGAGATTGTAGGAGAGCATTACCAAGGCCGGATGGGACATGGAGAACATTGACAGCCTTTTTGCAGTAGTGAGCCATGTAAATGAAGTCCATGGATGGAAGGTTGGCTTCCATGATGGCCTAGGCTGTGCACACAAACTTCTACAGTTCCTTATGGTCCTGGGCAGAGCAGTTAAAGTCAATGATTAGTTCTTCTGTTTAGCTGGCATCAAGGAATAGGTTGTTATCATTGCACTATGACACCAATGCCTCTATTTCCTTCCTGTATTCTGGCTCATTGTTGTTAGATATCCATCCTACCACGGCGGTGTTGTCAGCAAACGTACAGATGGTGTATGTTCAGAATTTGGCTACACAGTCGTGGGTGTACAGGGAGTACAGTATGGGGCAGAGAATGCATTCTTGGGGGCCTCCAGTGTTGAACATAATAAGGAACAAAACAAAGTTGCTGGAGAAGCTCAGCAGGCCTGGCAGCATCTGTGAAAGAGAAAACAGAGTTAACAGAACTTCTGAGGACGGGTCACCGGACCTGAAACGTTAACTCTGTTTTCTCCTTCACAGGTGCTGCCAGACCTGCTGAGCATTTTCAGAAACTTTGTTTTTGTTCGAGATTTACAGCATCCACAGTTCTTTTGGTTTTTATTGAGTATAATAAGCCTCATCTTTTCAAAGAGGCCTTCTTAATTGTCTGTGGGCAATCAAGAGTGATCAATGGAACAAGAAACCTAGAGGAACAATAGCGGGCCCACTGAGTCATCACAAAAGCTTCTCTCTTCATCTGATATATGGCTATGGTTGTTGGAGATCAGTCATCTTATCTTCAGGACACCTCAGCAGGAGTTTCTCAGGGTAGAGTCATTGTCCCAACTATCTTCAGCTGCTTCATCAATGATCTTCCTTCTGTCATGACGTCAGAAGTAGGGATGTTCCTAATAATTACATAATGTTCAACACCATTCATGACTCCTCAGATGCTGAAACGTTCCATGTTGAAATAAAGCAAAACTTGGACACAATCCAAGTTCATACTCACAAGTGGCAAGTGACATTAATGCTCCACAAAAGTATCCCTGAAAAGATAGAATCTAACTAATCCTCTCGAAGAATGCCTGAAGACCATCCTCTACCCCTGTAAGCCTTGTAGATATGTGATACATCAGTTAACCAGCCCATGAAGCACCTGAGGTAACCTCCAAAGATCTGGTGGCTTCGATAATTAGGTTTCCTTGCGGGTAACTGCCACTGTCTTTGGAATATAGTCCATTTTAGAGGAAGTCAGTCATATTTCAGCATGTAATTCTTTGTGTCAGAGAAAGTTTATTCATATCTACTGCAATGCATTGAATGAAAACTATGGGTTCCCATTTCAGTACCATAATGAAGGAACGCTGTACTTTTAGAGAAGTTGTGTTTCAGATTAGTTGTTGAACCAGCCTGCCCTGTCAGGTTAATGAGCAAGATCTCATGGCACTATTTGAAGTTGAGCAAGGAATTTAACACAATTGGATTTGGCATTTTATTTTTATTTCTCAACAAATGTCACTAAATAGATTATGAGGTCATGAACGTTTCACTGCTTTTGGGACATTGCTGTACTCAATTGATTTCCCATTTGCTACATTATAACAGTGACTACACTTCAATATCACTTAATTTGGCCATAAAATTATTTTGTGACCTTGATTGCATAGAAAGATTGACAAAAACCTCAGGTATTTTGTCCTTTTCTTTTTTAATTGCTTTAAATGAAGTCAATGAGAGCATTGAATAAACAAAGAAATGGTGTCCAAATTTACCAAGAGTTGAGTATAAACTCACATAACATGGTACATAGTCAGTGAATGTCATTTTAAAGCTGTCCAAAAAGTATAACTCACGACAACAAGTCTCCTGATTGACAAGGAAACCTTCTATTTTGTATATCTCCCTAAATACTTCTGATGTCTAGTTTTACCAGGGAGTAAACAATGGAGACAGCTGGATAGTCTTGTGCCATCAATAACAAAACTGCAACAACTTGTAATGATATAACAGCTTTAATTTTGGAAAGCAACCAAAGAGATTTCATAGTAACATTGATAACCAGTACATGACATAAAACCACTTAATATGACCAGTTAACACAGGCAGAGCTTTTTTTTTAAGGGACATTTAGAAGGAGGAGAGACAACGGTAGAAACACAGAAGGCTGAAGGAAGAAATTCCAAAACATAAGGCCTTGACAACTGAAACTATTGATAGCAATATTAGAACATCAAAGGTGTAAAATAGCTCAGAATTGGATGAACATATATCTTAGAGAGTTGTAAGGCTGGAGGAAGTCACAGATACAGGAATAGGTAATAAGGCTAAACAGCACTTTATCTAGGGACAGGAAAATGTAAAGTCCATTATTACTGCTAACAAATAAAAACACAGAATTGGACTGAATGTTTCAAAGAACCAAAAAATGACTCACTGTCATGATTTGAGTGTTATTCACTCTGAAACAACCTCAAAATCAGGGGAAATCTAGTCAAAAATGTTCTTGGCTCACTGACCATCAAAACCCAGCAAACATTCATCCACACAGAATGTAAAAGACTGCTCCTGAGATGCTGCTTGGCCTGCTGTGTTCATCCAGCCTCACATTTTATTATCGTAAAAGACTGCATATTGTTCTCAAAAAAGAAATAACACAAATATAGAACAAAAGCTGAAAAAGTAATTGCAATTAACAAAGTTTCTGATGAAATTATATGTTACAATAATTTTGGTAATGAACATTCCAAAGATGAGATTCCTGCCAGGAGTTGAGCTTTGAGTGGGGAAATGGAATAGAAGTCATTCTAAGGCAGTGAACTGGTATGAGGTCGACTGTTCCAAATCTTCACATCACATTTCAAATATTGCTTGTCAATTCCACCTGTATTTTGAGGTTTTTGGAGACTTGCTCACAGTTAATGTTATTTAAGTGGGTTGATTCTACCAAGCAAATCATTAATGATCCTAGGCAACAAGATACAATGGCCCCTATTTACCACTAATGGCAGTAATGATCAGTGAAACACTCAATAACTTAAATCCATGATTTAAGAGAACTCTTCAAGCAAGCTCACAGGAAGAACTCTTCTAATATACTGAAATTATTTGTACTAAGTTCAGAAAAAAAACACTACCGCCAAAATTTAAAGTTATGTCCAAAAGCTCAGGAAAATTCTAGTATCAAATATATGAAATAGAAATAGGAAACACAGGATACAGACATATGGTAGATTTAACCTTTCAACTATGGTTCCTTAATCAATACTGACCAACTTGTTCAGTGTACCCAGCATTTCTAGCAATTGGAGGCACAAGGTGATAACGTTTTTTTTAAAACAATGCACAAGATCTTATTAGAGTCACCCAGCACAAAATATTGATCCAGACCTTGGAAGATTGAGAATGAGGAAATCTGAATTTTAGTCTGTGTGGTGCTTTGGCACCCATTTTTCTTTACAGATCAACCTGCCTCCTTGCTCTGCCTTGTCGACCTTCTCAGCACATCATCTTCACACCAATTTATCTCCAAATTTTCCATGCAGTTTTCCTCATCTTTATTTATTATGTTAATACTCACTGGAGTGGCATACTACTTTTACGTCACACACACACACACACACACACATATAGGCAAAGAGAATAAAACTGCAAAGACAGTTCAGTAGTGAAATGAGATAGTAGGAACTGCCGATGCTGGAGTCTGAGATAACAGGGTGTAGAGCTGGATGAGCACAGCAGGCCGTGTAGCATCAGAGGAGCAGGAAAGTTGACATTCCTGCACCTCTGATGTCACCTGGCCTGCTGTGTTCATCCAGTTCTACACCTTGTTATCTCAGTAGTGAAATGATCCTTGTGGCTCTCTTACTGGTCAGCATTTTGCTTTAGTTAACTTTCTCCAATGCTTCTATTGGGTGGTAAGAGACACAAGGTGATTCACTCACTAATAAAATATCAGTTAAAAGTCATGATTACAACAGTTGCAGTTAGGATTTTTTTTCAGGTTGCAGTGAGTTTTAACAGCAAAGAACAGAGAGAAAGATTGCTCCCAAGCTGGGGAGGAAGTAAACACTTGAAGCAAAAAGAGAAATAGATTGATAAACTCAGCAGATCTAGTAGTGTCTATGGAGATAAAGAGATGTCAACATATCAATTCCAGTAACTCTTCCTCAGAAATTTTCTTTCTTTCTGGAACTTGTTCTCAGCATCAAGCTGTTCAGTTACCTGAGAACCAAACACACAGCTGTTGGCAGACAAAAAAAAACTCTGTCATTTATAACTGGTCATTAGTCCCAAGACCAATCAACTTTTTGTTGCCAACAAAAGCTGCACAAATACAACCTCAACTCCAAGAGATGCTGCTCCAAATTATTACATGTTCAAACAGTTGTCTACAGGATGACTAGTATGGATGTCAGGTTCCTTGGTTTCAAAACTACTGGCAATTTTTTCATTTTTTTTTTAAAACAGCACTTTATCGTTTTAATTTTTAAAACACAAAATAATAAAGTATGGTCATGACAATCCACCCATCTTTCCACACACCCTCCTGCTTGTGCACTATCACTGTCATAGTTACCCTCACCAGAGGTGTCCAATCACTAGGTGAAACCCTGGCATTCCTTTCCCTTATCGATCTCTTCTTTCCCACCTGACAGAAGAAAAGAGATCTCTCGTCTGTTTATAGCTTCATTCTGCTACTCAGCATATCCAGAACAACTTGCCACTGCTGGGACCAGCATCATTGGTGCCATTTTTAAAAGGCTGTTAGTCTGAAGTGGCCCTGGGTGGTTCTTAACGTTTCACCTGATTATGACAGAGGAGGGAAAGTTGTCATCTCATTTTGGGCAAGGGACTGGAGTTCTTGGTGGACAGGATAGCACAAAGACAAGAGACCACAATCCCAAACTATACTAGCCTGGTCCAAGGTTTACAGCCATGTCAGTGCAGTCTCAGCCATCTGAAGGAAAGCATAACAATGCAGAAAGGAGGCTAATGAGCTTCCACACTCTCCCAAAGTAAGTGACCCTATCTTCTCTCTGATATCTCACACCCACTCTATATTTGCTCCCTCAACCAAAGGTCAAGCTCTATCTCTTTCATGATAGCCTGCAACATCTTCCTCACTTGCTGTCATCTATTCAAACCATCGACAGCATTAACTGCCCGTATCCTCTACACTGCCTACTCAGTCACTCAGGACACTTTCCCATCTGTACCAAAAATAATAGTTGGTCCACCTATTTTCCTGTCCCTTTAATGCCTGTTATTCTCTCATCCCAAGAGGAAAATTTCCTAAAATGGGCTAGAAAGAATCAAGACTGTGCATAGGCTGCCCAGTGTTCTGTGCTCAGTTCTGAAGGATGGTCTTACTTGACACAAAGTTTTAAGTGTTTCTCTGTTACACATGCTGACAGGCTTGCAGAGTTTCTTCAATAATCTGTTTTCATTCCTAATGTTGGCATCCATGTGCACCCAGCATATTATCTGAAAACATGTCAGAGGCGAATGGTATAGTAGGAGGAGTGTCATTACTCATACCCTCATATTTCCCCATCAAAAACACTTTGTGAGTGGTGTAATATTCAACTTGTGGAGTTTTTTTCTCCCTCAAATATAGGGATAAACGTGCATTGTCAACGTAGTTTATATATAATTGTTTTCGGATTGAAGTTAAGGTCCATTGAGAGTAAAGTCACCATATTCTTACCAGACCACAGGACTGCTACTTCATTAGAGACGGACACAATGGATGGTGGATTTACCTGAGGGTCACCATGCTTCAAGCAAGGGGAGAGGTTGAGGGGAATCCTTTATGGTAACATCAGCTGGAAAAGGAATTGAACCTACACTGTTGGCTTTACTTTGCATTGACACCCAACTATCGATGCAACTGAGCTAAATGAACCCCATCACAGTGAGGGTAATGTCAGACTGGTTCTATAATGAATTTGCATCCTTTTGTTCGATGCCGTTGTGGAGTAATGGGCTAAGTGAAGGTACAGAGTGTGAGCATAAAGAGTGAGATTTTACTGACAAGAGGCCACATGGAAATTGAGCATGGTCTGCAAAATTTCAAAAAGATGTCTTCTCTTGTTGTTTCTTGTCATGTTCAACAAAGATTGTTACCATTTACTAACCTGAGTAGACATGAGCTTATTACTGCTGCATTTCATTGAAGGTTATATACAATTCCTCTAAGCATTGGAATGTGATAAGTTTCTTTTTCCCATAATATCTCTTCCATCCTTCACGCTCCATCTTATGACCTTCATGATACTGGCATTGAAATTTGCTGAGTCTTTGTCATTTCAATTCAGGATAAATCCATGAATTGCCTCGATGTGGAACTTGATAGTTCTTAAAAATGATTGTTGCACCATCTGTTAGACTGTAAAAGGGAGATAAAGAATTTGTATTAAATTTTTTTTAAAAAGTGCTGTGTACAATTTCTGATGTTGAGGATGAAATAAAAGTGCGCATGATGGAAATCAGACAATGATCGACAAGAAGTGTAGGTCAGTCGGCATATGAAAAAAACCCAAGTTGCTACTACACTTGGAAGTAGTATAAAGAAAGGAATGTCATAAGATGAACTAAAACCAGTGGATGTGTCATACTCATTAATGCAATCATCCCAGACACTCAGCCTATTTGTTTGGTAAGAACATTTTGATATTTCGGGAGCTGACCGAAATCAGAGAGACACGAATGCAAAATATAAGGAGCACATCATGCCTTTGCTAAATTTAGACTTGGCTGTTTAAATGCTCTGCTCACCATCTTTACACCCTCAATTTTCTTCTCAATCTGCAAGTATTCTAACTTGTGCACGCTTCTGAGCTAAATGAACCCCATCTGTTTGCCCACCAGCCCTGGTCCCTCAGATTTACACTGCCTTCAAAGCTGTCAGCTCTTTGTTCTTTATATAATCCTTTTAATTTCAAATCTGTCCAGTTCCTTATCTTTCCATACAACTGGAACATCACCCAGCTCCAATAACCCATGAGCATTTCTGCGTTTCTCTTGTTTTGGACTTCTGTGCAACCCGTATTTTCCTCACTCCCTTTTTGGTCAAAAGGTTGCCATCTGCCTGGCTTTCAGATGCTGTAATTTCCTTCCTAAATCATTCTGTCTCTCTAAGACTTGCTACTCCTTTTTAGACTCTCCCTAAATCCTAACCATCAGGTCAAATTATGGATAACTTGATCAGATACAAGGATGGCACGGTGGCACAGTGGTTAGCACTGCTGCATCACAGCACCCAGGACATGGGTTCAATTCCAGCCTCGGCCGACTGTCTGTGTGGAGTTTGCACATTCTCCCTGTGTCTGTGTGGTTTTCCTCCGGGTGCTCCAGTTTCCTCCCACAGTCCAAAGATGTACAGGCCAGGTTGACAGGCCATGCTAAACTGCCTGTAGTGTTCAGGGGTGTGTGGATTAGGTGGGTTGTATGGGGATGGACCTGGGTGGGATGTTTTATGGTGCAGTGTGGACTTGTTGGGCTGAAGGGTCTGTTTCCACTCTGTAGGGATTCTATGATTCTTGACATAAAAGGCACATGTTTACATACATTGCATTTGTATGGTACAAGTTTGTTTGATGGCTGCCATTTTCTTGGTTAAACTAATTACAAAATTTCAACATAATGCATACACATTGTTAGATGAAAATATTCAGAAGGCCAAGCAACAGTTGGGAGGGAACCACCCTCTGCATGAAAAAGTTGGCCCTTAGGTCCCATTAAATCTTTCCACTCTCACCTTAAACCTGTGCTGTCTAGCTTTAGACTCCATTACACTGGGTAAAAGACCCTGGCTATTCACGCTATCCATGCCTCTCATGGTTTTATAAACTTCTTTCCTGTCATCCCCTCAGTCTCTGATGTTTTAGGCAAAATAGCACCAGCTTGTTCTGCCTTTACCTATAGCTCAACCCTCCAACCTTGGTAACATCTTTGTAAATCTTTTCTGTATCCTTTTCTATAGCAGGGAGACCAGAATTGAATGTAACATTCCAAAAATGGCCGAACCAATGTATTGTACATCTGAAATATGACCTCCCAACTCCAATACTCAGTGCATTGACTAATAAAGGCAAGCATACCAAATGCTTTTTTCACTATCCTGTCTACCCACAACTCCACTTTCAAGGAACTATGAACCTGCACTCCAAGGTTTCTTTGTTCGGCAACTCTTCCCTGAACCTTATAATTAAGTGCATAAGTCCAGTCCTAATTTGCCTTACCAAAAAGCAGCACCTCACATTTACCTAAATTAAACTCCACCTGCCACTCCTCAACCCATTGACCCATCTGATCAAGATCCCATTGTACTCTGAGCTAACCTTCTTCCACTGTCCACTACACCACCAATTTTGATGTCATCTGCAAACTTAGTAACCACACCTCCTATGTTCACATCCAAATAATTTGTATAAGTGACAAAAAACTGTGGACCCAGGACCAACCCTTGTGGCACAGTGCCAGTCACAGGTTTCCAGTCTGAAAAGCAAACCTCCACCACCGTTCTGTTTCTTACCTTCAAGCCAGTTATTTATCCAAATGGCTAGTTCTCCCTTCAGTCCATGTGATTTAACCTTGTTAGCCAGTCAACTGCTCTCTGCTTTGTTGAATGCCTTACTGAAGTCCATGGAGATCAAGTCCACCACTCTGCCTTTATCAACGCTCTTTGTCACTTCTTCAAAAAACTGAATCATAAGTTAGTGAGGCACAAGTTCCTCCACACAAAGTCATGTTGAATAACCCCAATCAGTCCTCGCCTTTCCAAATACATGTAAATCCTGTCCTTCAGAATCCCCTCCAACAACTTGCCCATCATTGACATCAGGCTCACCCATTTATAGTTCCCTGGCTTTTCCTTGCCACCTTTCTTAAATAATAGCACAAAATTAGCCAAACTTAAGTCATTCTAGCACCTCACCTGTGGCTATCAGTGATACAAATACGTCAGCAAAGGGCCTAACAATCACTTCCCCAGCTTACCACAAAGTTCTGGAGTAAACCTGATCAGGTCCAGGGGATTTATCCACCTTTATGTATTTTAAAACATCCAGCACCTCCTTCTTTGTAATAAGGACACTTTTCAAGATATTGTTATTTATTTCCCCAAGTTCTTAGCTTCCATATCCTTCTCCATTGTCAACACTAATGCAAAATACTTGTTTAGTAACTCCCCCATCTCCTATGGTTTCACACATAGGTGACTTTGTTGATCTTTAAGGGGCGCTATTCTTTCCCTAGTTACCTTTTTGTTCTTAATGTATTTAAAGAATCCCTTTAGATTTTCATTAGCTCTGCTTACCAAAGCTACCTCATGTCCCATTTTTCCCTCCTGATTTCATTTTTATTTATATTTCTACTGAGTCATATTCCTCTAGGGATTCACTCGATCCTTTCTGCCTATACGTGATGTATACTTTCTTCTTTTACTTGGCTAATACCTCAATCTCTCTAGCTATCCAGCATTCCCTACACCTACCAGCCTTGCCCTTCACCATAACAGGAACGCACTGTCTCTGGTCTCTTGTAATCTCATTTTTGATGGTTACCCATTCTTTCATCCATCCCATTACCTTGAGCATCTGTGCCCAATCAACTTCTGAAAGTTCTTACCCAACACCATCAAAATTGGCCTTTCTCCAATTTAGAACTTGAACTTTTGGATCAGGCCTATTATTTTTCCATCATTGTTTTAAAATTAATAGCATTATGATCACTTGGTCTAAAGCGGTCCCTCACAGATCAATCTCAGTTAATGCTCTGCCTTATTTCCCAAGAGAAGGCCAGGTTTTGCTCCTTTACTGGTAGACACATCCATATACTGAATAAGAAAATTTTCTTGTACACACTTAACAAATTCCTCTCTATCCAAGCCCTTAACACTATGGCAGTCCCAGACCCTGTTTGGAAAGTTAAAATCCCCAACCATTGCCATCCTACTATTCTTTCAGATAACTGAGATCACCTTACAAATTTGTTTCTGAATTTCCTACTGACTATTTGGGGATCTGTGATACAACCTCTTTCTTTCATTCCAGGAGAAAAATCTCACGTTAAGGTGGAAAAATAGGTGGTGAAATGCTTGACATCTACCTTCTCAGCAATTATGAGGAGAGGATCTTCAGCAGAGTGGGAAAGGACCGTGATGACTCATATGATGTTACTCAGATCTACATGTCCTGGCAGCTAAGTGAGATTCATTGTCAAATGTTGCACTATTCTCCCATTACAGCGTGTGATCATAATAAGTCTAAACCTCTATCTCTATTTTATCACTTATTTTATCTCACTTGTCTCCTGCAGTGACCAGTGGCAACTTCATGATTGCTACTCTGAAGTGGGCAACCCTCCGGACATCAACTTTGCCATTACCTTTGAGGAAGAATCACAGATCCTTCAGAAAATGTCCTTGAAAAGTTGCTTTTTGTACCTTTCACCAGTTCAGACATGGGAAGCTCCTTGGGTACATTTACTAATAAAAGCACATTCTGGTTAGCACATCGTTGCCACCTCTGCTCAGCTGGTCAAGAGTAAAATGTGCCAGATCATTGGCACTCAGGGAAGTGCTGGAAACCAGTGACCAGCTCTACCTTACCAATAGCTATCCCTTCCATAGAACCAATACTGACATAAAACATCAGCAATATTGAGGAGAGAGCATCAGATGATGTGAAGACTTGAACATTGAACATGGTTCACAGAAAAGGTTCACTTCAGTGTGGTTTTGGCTCAAGCTGCTGCACTCTCAGATGCCATAGGTGCTGTGTCTCTCCTGGATCCCCATCATCCTTCTTATAGACTCAGTGCACCCTCCAGTTGCCTGGACCAGAGGTTCTGAAGATCAAGTGGCATCGCTGGTTGGACTGTACTGGCCCAAAGCCATTGACATGTCCTGCACAGAAACCTGATGTGGAGGGGTTATTGTATGGCATTCGGTAGCCCCATTGGAAGACAGTATTACATTGCAGATTGGCTGGTCATCATAACGTGGTGCTCTGACCTGCAACTCCAAACAGAATATGACACTGTCACCTGACGCTCATTTGCACGGCATTCCATGGGAGACATATGACTCTGGCTCTCCTACGCCTTAACTGCATCATTTAGATATCTATGGCTAGGAGTCTGCAGTAGGGGTAGCTCTACAAAAACCAGTGACTGATGCTGGTCATGAGCGTGCAGATGCATGTGTTCACCATTCAAATATGTAGCACGGCCACAACACTCCTATTGTGTGGATTCCAGAACTGCAATTTCAAGAGAGATGGTAACAGAGAAAATGAATCCATTGTGATCATCCTTCAAAATTCTATTAATTCTGCCAGCAAAAGTGACCCCAATGATTATGAAAAGAAGAAGAGAGAAAATGGATAACTTTAGAGTTTTATGCTTGGTATCACTACTTGTGAAGATAATATAATTTAGTACAAATTATGTGGTTTCTGGATATTTAGACAATGAAATCTGATGAGGCAGATTAAATATGGAGCTTTAAGGAAAAATTGACAAACAGGATAGAGTGTTTTGAGAATGTTACTCCTAGAATTGATAAGGAGGATCTAATGAATGTGATGTATTTGAACTTTCAGAATTTTGATAAAGTCTTCGACAGCTGGCAAAAGAAATTAAATGGAATTGTAGATAATATATGAGAGTGGATTGAGGATTGGTAACAAAAAGAGAGAATACAATAGGAATAAATGGGACATCTTCAGGTTGGCAGGTTGGAACCATGGGGTAATGCAAGGATCAGTCTTTGGGCCCCAATTGTTCACAATCTATATCAATGGTTTGTATGTGAGATGTACAATTGCACTTTATCCAATTTTGTGAATGATATAAAACTTGGAAGTTTCGTAGGTTGTGAGAGGGGCCCAAGAGACTTCATGCGGATTTAGACAGGATGAATTGGTGGGCAAGAACATGGCAAATGAAATAAAACATTAATAATTATGAGATTACCCACTTTTATCAAAGGAACAAAGGTATACATAATTTCTAACAGAGGTAGTAGGGACTGCCGATGCTGGAGTCTGAGGTAACACGCTGTAGAGCTGGACGAACACAGCAGGCCAAGCAGCATCAGAGGAGCAGGAAAGCTGACGTTTTGGGCTCGGACCCTTCTTCAGAAATGAGGGAGGGGAAGGAGGCTCTGAAATAAATAGAGAGTGGGGGAGGCGACGATAGAAGGTGGATAATGGAGCAGATAGGTGGAGAGACAGGTCAAGGAGGTGAGGATGAAGCCAGTAAAGGTGAGTGTAGGTAGGGAGTTGGGATGGGGGTTTGTCAGTGAGGAGGGAGGGGCAGATAGGTGAGCAGGAAGATGGAACAGGTCTAGGAGGCAGGGATGAAGCTATTAGAGGTGAGTTTAGATACGAAGTGGGGTTGGGGATTGGTCAGTGAGGTGGGGAGGAGTGGATACATAGGAGAGAAGACGGGCCGGTCAAGGAGGCAGGGCTGAGTGGTGGCGGGGTGTGGGGGGGGTGGGTGCTGGTCTTGGGATGAGGTCTGGGGTGGGGAGATTTTGAAGCACGTAAAGTCCACATTGATGTCAATGGGCCATAGGATTCCAAGGCGGAATATGTGGTGCTGTTCCTCCAGTTTCCAGTTGGCATCACTGTGACACTGGAGGAGGCCCAGGATGGGCATGTTACCCAGGGAGTGGGAGGGGGAGTTGAAATGGCTTGTGGCTGGAAAGTGTGGCCGTTTATCACAAGCCGAGCATAGATGCTCTACAAAACGGTCTCCAAGTTGTGAAATAATGAAAACTATCTCTTTCCACCAACATCTATAACTCTTCCAATGCCCCATATTAACTCAACAATTGTAACTTTCTTTGCTGTAACTGCCTCCGCTTCATTATGGACATGCAATCCCTCCACAGTTCACTTTCCCATCAGAGCAGTCTGAAGCCTCTCAACTTCTTCATTGAGAGAGACCTGAACAGTACCTATCCATCACCAGCCTCCTCTGTCTGGCTGGTTTTATCCTCGTTTTGAACAATTTCTCCTTTAACTTGTCTCAAGTTGTCCAAAGCAAAGTTGGGTACAGTTAGTGCATTATTATAAAGAAGAGCAGGGATTTCTTTCTACTTTCCTTACCAGCATTCAACCCTCAATCAATGACTGAAATAAATCTTGCAACTTGCGTTATTGTTATCTTTCAGAGTCCACTATCCTGGTTGGTGTGCTTCCTACGCAACAGAGAAAACATTAGAACTTTATTGTCTGTAAGAAACTTTGGAATGGCTTGAATCAGTGAAAAGTGCTTTACATTGAAAACGTTTCTAGAATTTCCTATTTTTAATTTCTTATAGTATTAAAATCTGCTGAATGAATTCCAAGTATTTAATACCATAATCTTATCTGAATGAACTATATTATTTGCCACTCAGATAACAAGTGAATTGCTTTGTTCTTCGAAGGACAAACCTTTAGTATAAAAATACTGGACAACCATTGAGCTAAGTGGCATTAATGATTGCTTTTACACGAGTAGAGGCGCCTGAATATTTGACCAGAAGCTGCCAACCGACTGGCTTTATTATCGCCTGGCAACACTTGCTTTCATCTTAAGACTGCTTAGTTTCAATAATCTTTCTGGCTGATATTGTCATGACCTTGGGATCTATTTAGAATAGTTGGATTAAACTCAGAGAAGCTGCAGCAGCAAGAGTTGAAAAGTCAGAGGTGAACAAATGTTTTCATTTTAGCTGTAAGTCTCGTCATGTCTGATTCCAACCTCAGTGGCAGCAGGTACTCTTATGCAGGACAGCATGTGAGACATTGATTTACTGTAACTTTCATCTGACCTTTGCATAGAAGATGAACTGAGACCAAAATGAAACAATAGGTTTTATCTTTGTCCCCTCCTGAATGCATTCAGCTTTCCTCATCTATCTTTGAGATTGATTGAAGCATATTCTTCACGTTTATTCTCTTACAGTTAATTCCACAAGTAAGAAAAGGAATTAGAGATCATTCTATTTATTGTAAGTGATATTAATTCTATTTATTGCACAGGAGCAATGAAGCATCAACGTTTTTGAATTATATGTTAATTCTTTTCGATTGGATGATTTTTTAAAAAAATGCTAGTTAAGGTTACCTTTTTTTATCAATTTATGTAGTTTACACTGAATTACCATGAATTGTGAAAGAACATAATGTGCTCAATGGCAGCACTAATGGGATCTCAAATCTCTATTGTTATACATAGTTCAAATATTCACAAGCATTCTCCTTAATGTGATCCTCAGGGATGCAGCAGACACTTCATCTGGCCAGTGATGCACTGTTTTTAATTATTTAGCACAGCAGGCTTGCTCGTACTTAGATGGTTATATAAAATATCCAGCAAAGAAACAGGCTATTCGGTCAACTGGTGGCATTTAGCTTCCACACACACCTCTTCCCAACCCTTCTCATCTAACTCTTCCCAACATTTCTTCTACTTCTTTCTTTCTTGCCTTCCAGCTTCCTATTAAGGCACCAATGTGATGTTGAGCATGATTTACTACAATTTATTTTATGTTAAGAGCTGTATCTCCTAATTTACTTTTTGACTTAATAATTGTCTTATATTTATGATGTCTGGCTTTGGGGTCCCTCCAGCTGAGTACTTCCAGTCAATCAGTTGTTGGTATGGAGAGTTTAGTCAGTTGGAGAAATACACTGACTCCCTTCTCCACAAGGGATAATGTCCAAACTCTGCCAGTGGGTCATTGAATGCTGTTCTGTTCTTTCTTTTTTGATCACAGATTTGTTATAATCTACCTGTAGGCACGTCAATCAACCCTGCTGACAGCGGATCTGTGAAGAGAAGGTTCAGCCAGAAAGCCCATTTCTAATCCATTAGTGACCGTGGTCAATGGTCTAGGAAAGTTAAGAAACCTCAACTGTGTAATTTGTCCAATCTTTATTGCCAATTATTTAGATGTAACATAACTGAAACAAATTATCTGATTGTTATCATATTCTACTCTGTGGGTCCCATGAGATCCCTTTACAATAGCCACAATATTTGTAAAACAGTACAATGAAATATTGCAGTGCCTTTGCCCATTGATTTGTTATAGTTTAATTTACTGTGGATCCATGAGGGCACTCTCAGCTCAGAATTAGGACAATTTTAGGAGTGTAAAGCCAATTCTAGAGGTTTGATTGCAAAATCCAGTTTGATATTTCAGTGCAAGATTCAGGGAGACCCACGTTGTTGGAGGTGCCATCTTGTGGATGAAGTGCTGAGCAAAAGCCCTACCTTCCCATTCAGGTAGACTTAAAGGACATCATGGGATGAGTTTGAAGGGGAATTTTACTGACCAAGAGTTATTTTGAGGCATCATAACTGATGCAGTCGATCTGATCATTGGCCTAGCAACAATACTTGTTGCTGATTTTGAAGAAAACTGATTGCAAGCATCAAATGATCACTGGAATGTGGAATTTTTCTTTGCCCATATCAGTTTAAATCTGTCACTAAGTCCAGGGGATGTCTGGATGTCTGGTGACAGTGATATCCGCAAACAAGGTAAGTTATCTCAAACATCAATATAGTCTTGTAGACAGAAAACTAAACATACTAAACATAAATAATATTATAATAAATATAATAACTACTAAATATAAAAATACTAAAAATACTGATTATCTTTCAAATCTGACTTAACTTCTAGATAGCAAAATACATTATTACTATTTGCCTAAGAGAATAAGTAAAATATAATATCAATTCCATAAGAAATAAAATCAAGGAATATTTGATCATTTACAGCTGTTCTACAATTCAGCAAGATCATGGTGGAATTCCTCCCTCCCCCCATACTCCCACACTATCACCACATTCCTTATTTCCCTTAACCCTTAAACACAGATTAACTGCTTCTTAGAAAATGCACAACAGTAACTTTCATGGCAATTCTCTGCACAAAAACATTTCTTCTCACCTCAGTTCTCAATAGTTAACCTGTTATTCTGAGACTATGACCCTACGTGCCCGATTTCCCAGCCAGGGGAAAGCATTTTGCCTGTCAAGCCCCATAAGAATTTGAGTGTTTCAATTAAGCCGTCAGTCACTCTTCTAAAATTCAGGAAATGTGAACTTGGTCTACACAGTCTCCCCTCATACGATTGTTCTCAAATGCCACAAATCCGTCCAATGAATCTTTATTGCACTCCCTCAAGGGCAAATGTTTCATTCCTTAGGTAAAGTGACCAAAATTACTTTCAGTATTCCATCTTTGGCCTCACTAATGCCCTATGTAATTGTATTCATACGCCTTTACTCATATGCTCCAATCACTTTGTAATAAAACCTAACATATCAGGTTCCTTGCTAATTGCTAGCTGTATCTGAATATTAACTTCTGTGGTTTATGTACAAGGACACCAAGTCCTTCTCAATAGAAACATTCCTTGGGGCCCCACTGTTCAAACTTTAAAAAAAAGTGCAAAGTGAAAACTCACGCTTGCCCACATTATGTTCCATTTGTCATGCTCTTGCCCACACGCAAAACCCTTTAATATCCCTCTGCAGCCTTTTTGTATTTTCTTCACTCCTTACTTCCTGACAATTTTGTATCATCAGCAAATTCAGATATAGTACACTTAACTCAGTTATATATTAGTTATTGAAGTAGATTACAATTTTCAGGGGCTGAAACACTAATTGTAGGAGACAAAGTGTAGTGATGGAGGGTTGTTTTTGGACTGGAGGCCTGTGACCATTGGTGTTGTGCAAGGATCAGTATTGGGTCCACATTTGTTTGCCATTTTGGAAATGATTTGCATGAGAATATAGGAGGCATGTTTAGAAGTTTACAGATGGCACCAAAATTGACGGTATAGTGGAAATTGAAGGAGTTACTTAACATGACAGAGATCTTGATCAATTGGGTCAATGGGCTGAGGAGTGGCATTTTAGTTTAATTGTGAGGTGTTGCATTTTGGTAAAACAAACAAGGACAGAATTAATACAAGTAATGTTAAGGCCCTGAATAATGTTGTAGAACAGTAGACCTGGCGGCTCAGGAACATAATTCTTTGAAATTTGCATCACCGGGTGGTTCAGATAGCTTTTAGAATGCTTGTCTTCATTGCTCAGATCTTTGAATGTAGAAGATAGGATGTCATGTTGAGGCTGTATGTGATATTGGTGAAGCCTCTTTTGCAGTCCGAGCTACCCTGTTATATGAAGGATATTATTAAACAGGAGAGGGTTCAGAAAAGACTAAGCAGGATGTTGCTCAGAATAGAGGGTTTGAGAAATGAAAATAGACTGGAAAGCCTGGGATTTTTTTTATTTTTCTGGAGCGTAGGAGACCGAGAGGTGGCCTTATTGAGGTTGATAAAATCAAGAAGGACATAAGATTAAGTGAATGACAAGGGCCTTTTCCCAAGTTTGTTCAAAACCAGGAGCATAATTTTAAGGTGAGAGGAGAAAGATTTGACAAGGAGACAACGTTTTAACACAGAGTGGTGCCTGTGTAGAATGAACAGCCAGAGAAAGTGGTGGGTATAGTTACAACATTTAAAAGACATCTGGGTGAGTCCCTGGATAGGAAAGCTACGGAGGGATATGGGCCAAGACAAGGCAGGTGGGATAAGTTTTGTTTAGGAACATGGTTGGCATAGATTATTTGGACTAAAGCACTGTTTCCATGCTATATGACGCTTTGTTTCTATGACTATGTGTGTCTGTGGCTGTCCCTTGTTACCTCACTGGTTGGATCATAGCAATCCATTTTTTGTTCTCTATTTCTACTCTATTTTCCATCTACTCAACTATCCTTAATGATAATAAATTACCTCCCTCTGATACTAATTTTTGTGTAAAACATCTTTTGTGATATCTGACTGAATGAATTTTTCAGTCAAATATATTAAATCTACTGGTTTTCCCTTAACCAACCCATTCGTTACATGTTAAAAATATTGGAATTGATGAGTCAAATACAAATTTCATCTTCATGAAACCACATGGAAGGTTTTTAATTATATCATGATTTTAATAGTACCATGCCACACCTCATTTCTTGTTCTTATAGAATTCCTTTACAATGATGCCATGACCAAAGATTTTGTCAAATTACTCTTATTGTATTCTGGGGCAACCTCAGCAACGCATTCCCCAGGTGAGTATTGGATAAACAAATCCAAGATGGTGGCAGAGTCAGTCTCCTGAGCCAGAGCTTGGCTGCTCAGTCCATTTCTTTTCTTTTTGACCTCCTCTTTTCATTTTTTTTTCTTTTTCTTTTTATTTCCTGTCTTCTGGTGGCATTGGTGATGTCTGGTGTGGAAGCCAGCGCAGACACCTGGCTTCTGCATGGGACTTAGACTCCCATTCTCATTATAGACTCAAACTCCTGACACTCCCAGCCTCAAGGTAGAGCCTGGCATGGTCAAAGGTGGAAGACCTCTTATTCTGAACTTTTGTTTCTCTATTTTTCTAATTTATTGCTGAACTTTTTACTTCTTTATTTTTCTACTCTTTTTCTTTAAGAATTTGTACCTGGTACCTCGGTACCTAAGATGGCACGATAAATTTTTAACTGATCTCATGTAACGATAATACTAATTTTTGTAATTCTTGTTCTTGTTATTGACAGTATGCTCTGGATTTCCAGAACATATTCTAATGTATAGGTGCAAACATCTGAATTTGCTACATAATTCAGTAGGATTAATTATGGCCAAAGCCTATAGTTTTGTGGTCAAGACCACCACAGAGTTCAGTCCATTTTTCTGAATCATAGAAATGTGCACAATAGAAGGATACCATCAACTTATTGTATGTTTTCTGGGCCAATCCAAATTAATTTCAATATCCCATGCTCTGCTGTCTTTAAAATTGTTACATTTTTTTTCTTTTGAAAGTTGCAATGACATTCCAGGGTTGTAAAAAATGAGTACAAAAATCTAAAGTAAAATCATATATTGCTAGAAATATGGTATAAAGAAAGAGGTAATATTATTGAATATTTTAAACCAACTATCTTCTCACGATGAGTCACCGGCTGAAATGTTAACTTGAAAGCATAGAGCTTTGGGTTTCATATTTCAAGAATAGAAGATGATAATAGGCACAACAGGGATGTAGCAAATTGCTAGAAGAGAAAGAAATCAAAGTAAGTAAATTATCTAGGTTAGAGGAGTAATAACGTTTCAAAAGACTATGAATTACTTTTGGAAAAGGGATAGAGTGGATAAAAATTCTGAGACTGAACAGTTGATTGAAAGAAAAAGAACACCCACTTGATTGTCTTTGTGCAATATGAGGCATGGAATAGTTGCTGAGAGTGAGGAACTTCCTGAGAATTTAAAGCCAGAAGGAAAATATAAACTAGTTCCTGACATCCACACAGTTCTATTAGCAGAGACAGAATCAGCAAGTTTATAAAGGAGGAAACCTGGATGCAGAATGTCACTGTGAAATTCTGCCTTCAAGGATAATCTGCTAAGCATCTGTTTCTTCATCCAATTAGATTGTCAGATCGAAACAACATACAAGTCAGTATGGAATGACAATAGAAATTTGTTTCTAGAAGTCTTTGATACACTATGAAGAGCAGGTAGGAATGATGGCAAGGAATCAATGTGATGTTCTGATTGTTTTTTTTTACTTAATGGTTTATGAGCTGGCTGCATAAATTGCTTTGAACATTGAGTACAACACATTTGAGTGAGGAGGTCTACTTGATTGCATGATAGATTGGAAGATTAATATTTCTGTATATATGGTAAGAAATTATCATTGATTTGATTTTATTGATGTTTTCCTTGGATCATAACCTCTTTCATTTCCTCCCCTTCACAATATATTTCTGGGCTGCTGGCACATTAACTACTGGATGCAAGCATGAGTTTTGCATTAGATCAATGGCTCTTCAGTAATCCACCCCATTCTCACAGCAATTCACGTCTAATCTGGACAAAGAAAGTGGGTGAATTGAATTACTTTAAGATCTTCATTTTCTGTGCATAACAAAGGTGAATTTTTAAATTTTGTTTTATTTCCTTTCCCTTTAAAATTGGCAACACAAAATTTCCACCAAACTCTTTGTGAATTCCAATTTGTAACTGACCCTCAACAAACACTTTTTAGAGTGAAATACAAAAGTGTAGTATATTCAATCTTTCAAACCAAAGGAGATAAATTTTCCAAAATGCCCACACGAAAGAGGAGAAAAGAAGGAAAATAAGTTACAATTATGAATAAAATTTAAACATGATATGGGAATCTCTGGCTTTACAAGAATCAGGGTCCAGTAAGTCAATGTTTAATGAAGGTTCTTGCAGTTTGGTGTTCCCGCAGAATTCCTTTACATAAAATCTCAAATGCATGTAGAAGCTGTTGAAGGCAGAGCAATACAATAGTAAAATCAAAGAAATACAGCTGGTGGAAATCTGAAACACAACTGGAAAATAGTAGAGAAAATCAAACATAAATTGCTGGAAAAGCTCAGCAGGTCTGGCAACATCTGCGCAGAGAAATCAGAGAAAGTGATTTGGGTCCTCTGACCCTTCCTCAGAACCTTCCTTGAGAAACTCAGCAGGTCTGGTAGTATCTAGAGAAAGGGAAGCAGAGTTAACATCGAGTCTAGAGATCCTTTGTTAATGCTGAGTTTCTCCAGCCCCTTTTGTTCAAGTTACAAAGCAATAAGAATGGGAATTGGTTCACTTTATGAGCAAAGTACAGGAGTCCTCTCAGAAATCAGGAATTTCAGGGAGTTTGAGACAAGAGGCAGTATTTTAGCTTAGCCCACACCTGCCTGTGGTTTCAAGTAAAATTAAAAACTGAGGAAAAATTTGAAAATTCTATCATTAAAACAATTCAAAAGCCATAAAATCAGAAGTCACATGACACCAGGTTATAGTCCAACAGGTATATTTGAAATTGCAAGCATTTGGAGCATTGCTCCTTCATCAGGTGAAGTGATAAAGGAGCAGCATTCTGAAAGCTCGTGACCTAAAATAAACCTGCTGTACTATAATCTGGTGTTGTGTTACTTTGACTTTGTCCACTCTCGTCCTATACCAGCATCTCTGCTTCAAAACCTATAAGTTTCAGTCAAATACCTAGAGTTTTTAGATAAATGAAAGAATCTCTACAGTGTAGAAGCAGGCCATTCACCCTATCAACCCTCCAAAGAACACCCCATCCAGACCCACCCCCTAGCCTATCTCTGCA
This sequence comes from Stegostoma tigrinum, assembly GCF_030684315.1. Lineage (NCBI taxonomy): Eukaryota > Metazoa > Chordata > Chondrichthyes > Orectolobiformes > Stegostomatidae > Stegostoma > Stegostoma tigrinum. The sequence goes on along the minus strand of NC_081358.1, from coordinate 104,639,084 downwards.
TTTCCATTCTTAGGCACTGTGGGCAATTTAGCAGAGCTGGTCCAGAAAACTTACACATCTTGGACTGTGGGAGCAAACTCACACAAACATGGAGAGAACATACAAACTAAGCACAGTCACCCAAGGCTGGAATCGAACCCAGGTCCCTGGTGCTGTGAGAGAGCAGTGCTAACCACTGAGCCACCATGTTACCACACCTAGATAATAAAATGTGAGGCTGGATGAACACAGCAGGCCAAGCAGCATCTCAGGAGCACAAAAGCTGACGTTTCGGGCCTAGACCCTTCATCAGAGAGGGGGATGGGGGGAGGGAACTGGAATAAATAGGGAGAGAGGGGGAGGCGGACCGAAGATGGAGAGTAAAGAAGATAGGTGGAGAGGGTGTAGGTGGGGAGGTAGGGAGGGGATAGGTCAGTCCAGGGAAGACGGACAGGTCAAGGAGGTGGGATGAGGTTAGTAGGTAGCTGGGGGTGCGGCTTGGGGTGGGAGGAAGGGATGGGTGAGAGGAAGAACCGGTTAGGGAGGCAGAGACAGGTTGGACTGGTTTTGGGATGCAGTGGGTGGGGGGGAAGAGCTGGGCTGGTTGTGTGGTGCAGTGGGGGGAGGGGATGAACTGGGCTGGTTGAGGGATGCAGTGGGGGAAGGAGAGATTTTGAAACTGGTGAAGTCCACATTGATACCATATGGCTGCAGGGTTCCCAGGCGGAATATGAGTTGCTGTTCCTGCAACCTTCGGGTGGCATCATTGTGGCAGTGCAGGAGGCCCATGATGGACATGTCATCAAGAGAATGGGAGGGGGAGTGGAAATGGTTTGCGACTGGGAGGTGCAGTTGTTTGTTGCGAACTGAGCGGAGGTGTTCTGCAAAGCGGTCCCCAAGCCTCCGCTTGGTTTCCCCAATGTAGAGAAAGCCGCACCGGGTACAGTGGATGCAGTATACCACATTGGCAGATGTGCAGGTGAACCTCTGCTTAATGTGGAATGTCATCTTGGGGCCTGGGATGGGGGTGAGGGAGGAGGTGTGGGGACAAGTGTAGCATTTCCTGCGGTTGCAGGGGAAGGTGCCGGGTGTGGTGGGGTTGGAGGGCAGTGTGGAGCGAACAAGGGAGTCACGGAGAGAGTGGTCTCTCCGGAAAGCAGACAGGGGTGGGGATGGAAAAATGTCTTGGGTGGTGGGGTCGGATTGTAAATGGCGGAAGTGTCGGAGGATAATGCGTTGTATCCGGAGGTTGGTAGGGTGGTGTGTGAGAACGAGGGGGATCCTCTTGGGGCGGTTGTGGCGGGGGCGGGGTGTGAGGGATGTGTCGCGGGAAATGCGGGAGACGCGGTCAAGGGCGTTCTCAATCACCGTGGGGGGGAAGTTGCGGTCCTTAAAGAACTTGGACTTCTGGGATGTGCGGGAGTGGAATGTCTTATCGTGGGAGCAGATGCGGCGGAGGCGGAGGAATTGGGAATAGGGGATGGAATTTTTGCAGGAGGGTGGGTGGGAGGAGGTGTATTCTAGGTAGCTGTGGGAGTCGGTGGGCTTGTAATGGACATCAGTTACAAGCTGATTGCCTGAGATGGAGACTGAGAGGTCCAGGAAGGTGAGGGATGTGCTGGAGATGGCCCAGGTGAACTGAAGGTTGGGGTGGAAGGTGTTGGTGAAGTGGATGAACTGTTCGAGCTCCTCTGGGGAGCAAGAGGCGGCGCCGATACAGTCATCAATGTACCGGAGGAAGAGGTGGGGTTTGGGGCCTGTGTAGGTGCGGAAGATGGACTGTTCCACGTAATCTACAAAGAGGCAGGCATAGCTGGGGCCCATGCGGGTGCCCATGGCCACCCCCTTAGTCTGTAGGAAGTGGGAGGAGTCAAAAGAGAAGTTGTTGAGTGTGAGGACGAGTTCCGCTAGGCGGATGAGAGTGTCGGTGGAGGGGGCCTGGTCGGGCCTGCGGGACAGGAAGAAGCGGAGGGCCTTGAGGCCATCTCCATGCGGAATGCAGGTGTACAGGGACTGGACGTCCATGGTGAATATGAGGTGTTGGGGGCCAGGGAATTGGAAGTCCTGGAGGAGGTGGAGGGCGTGGGTGGTGTCACGGACATAGGTGGGGAGTTCCTGGAATCTCCAGCATCTGCAGTTCCCATTATCTCTATGTTACCACACCTGTTTGGTTAGCAAGTTGCCTTTGAAATATCTGGTTAAAAAAATTTAGATGTAGCTATTGGGTCACTAGCACCATCAGAGTCATAATGAGCTTCAATAGCCTTCCCCTTGTTCAGAATTAGCCATGTAGCTATCTAGTCTGCTATTCCTTTGTGCTGGCTTGACTGGAATGTCTATACATTTTCTGCATCCAGGAGAATGTTTTTGTTCACTGGATGTTTCTGGAAAGCATTATCTGGTTGACAGAAACCATCTAAAGTCTAGAAAGTGTCTACTTTACAAATAAGAGAATATGGTCCTCACAAAAACAGCCAGAAATCACATGACACCAGGTTATAGTTCAACAGGATTATTTGAAATCAGAGACAACACCGTGCAGAGCTGGATGAACACAAAAGGTCAGGCAGCACCAGAGAAGTTGGAAAATTCACAGTTCGGTTTGGGACCCTTCTTCAGAATTGGGGAGGGGGAAGGGAGCTGGGAAATAAATAGAGGGAGGAAGAGTGGAGTGTGGAAAGGTCATTGGGATGGTGATAGGTGGATGCAGGTAGGGAGTGGTGGGGATTGGTCAGTTGGATGGGTGGAACGGCTACTTGGGAAAGAAGATTGACAGATTGTGTTGGGTCAAGGAGGCAGGAAAGAGGGTGGGTGGGGCTGGGGTATTGTAGGTGTGGTGGTAACAGGTGGAGAGATAGTAGGAACTACAAATGCTGGAGAACCTGAGATAACAAGGTGTAGAACTGGATGAAAACAGCAGGCCAAGCAGCATCAGTGGAGCAAGAAAGCTGATGTTTTGGGCCTAGACCCTTCTTCAGAAATGCTGCAGATGTGTCTAGGCCTGAAATGTCAGCCTTCCTGCTCCTCTGACGCTGCTTGGCCTGCTGTTTTCATCCAGTTTTACACCTTGTTATCTCTGGTAATGGGTGGGTGCAGGTAGTGGGTAGTGGGGATTAGTCGGTGGAAAAGGTGGGGTACATAGGTGGGGAAGAAGATGGACAGAAAGAAAATTCGCCAACTTTAAGTTGTCATTGGACAAGCAAATGGATGTACATGGAATAGTGTAGGTTAGATGGGCTTCGGATTGGTATGGCAGGTCAGCACAACATCGAGGGCCGAAGGGCCTGTACTGTGCTGTAACGTTCTATGTTCTATGTTCTATGTTCTAAAAGCTTAGCACGTCTGGCAGCATCTGTGAAGATAGGATCAGAGTTAACATTTCGGGGAAATTTTAAAACTGGTGAATTCCATGTTTAGATCATCTGGCTGTAGGCTCCTGAAGTGGAATATAGGATGTTGCTCCTCCAGTTTGTGTGTGACATCATTGTGGAGGAGGCCCAGGATGGGCATGTGATTCAGGGAGTGGGAGGGGGAGTTAAAATGGTTGGAGACCGGAAATGTTGTTGACTATTGAGTACAGTGCACAGACGCTCTACAAAACGATCCCTGAGTCTGTGCTTGGACTCACCAATGCACAGGAGGCCACATCAGGAGCAACGGATACAGTAGACCAGTTCGGAGAATATACAGGCGAACAACACCTGTTGGATCCTTTCAGTGGACTGCTCCTTTGTCAAATTAAGTGGAGGTAATCACACAGGTATAAAAGCTTTATGCAGAGAGATTCCCAGGTAATTATTTCACCATTATCTCTCTGCATAAAATTTTGTGCCTGTGTGCTTCTCTCCAACAGTGGTCTAAAAGTTTGTGATTTCAAATAAACCCGTTGAACTATAACCTGATGTCATGTGACTTCTGACTTAGTCCACGCCAGTCCAACACCAGCGCCTCTACATCATAAGAAACTTTTAAGAGTTCTCTGTGCTTTCTGGGGAATGACACAGGTTTCAATTTGACACGTTCCCAAGATAAATCTGGATTTAAAAAGCTAACCATTAGAGTTCAACATTTCTGTACACTAAATTGGGGTTATTGAAGTACAGACAATATCATGTTCCTCTGAAATTGTCTCTGTGGTTGTCTCAAGTTCCAAAATAAATAAGAATATTTTCGACCATTGCTTCATCTCTAAGTCTAGAAGGAGAAAAGTGGACTTAGGGAAAAGTTACTTGAAATGGAAAATCTTTGTCGGGCAGCTGAGAGAGAGGTTTTTTAAGGTAGAATATATATTTCTGACCATACTGTTCATAGACAATAGATGATTATTTGAAAAAAAAATCTTCTACTTACTTTCCTCTGGACTTTTTGAAACATATGAAGGAGTTAATTTGAGCTGTTTTGTAACAGCATTATAATAGACTTCTGGCATCCAGGTAATGCAGTGATTATTTTATCTGGATTATATTTTAAAAGCTAATGTACAATTAGATTAAATTAAATTGGAAAAGAGGACGAACACATCAGAAACTTGGACCACAAATTGAATGTGGAATTGTGATACAGACCAGCCATGATGCAATTGAAATAAAAATTGCAACATTTGTGGAGAGAAAGCAGAGTTAATGTTTCAGGTCCAGTCACATTTCTTCACTGCTGAGTTTCTTCAGCAATTTCTGTTTTATTTCAGATTTCCAGCATATGCAGTTCTTTGTTTGATATTCATGGCATTATTGAATCCCGGTTAGTATCTGATATTCCACACTCTATAAGCTTAAGGTTGGTGTTTTATGTCAAAGCAATTCCCATTTATTCCCCACTCATCCATGCTCACTGATTTACATTTGCACTAAGTATGCATTGACTTTAAAATTCTCATTCGTGTTTCCAGTCCTTTCATTGCCTTGCTCCACCTTATCTCTGTGGTTTCTTCACAGATTCCTGCACCTCTCCAATTCTGACCTCTTGAATACTTACAATTATAATTGCTCCATGAAAGATGGACATGTCTTTAGTTGTGCACGTTCCAAGCTCTGGAATTTCGTCCATACAACTCTCTACCCTTCTTTCATTTCTCAAGAGAAACCTACATTAATGACTAATTATTTGCTCTTTTGCTCAAATATCCCCTATTTTGCTCAGTGTGCGCCTTACTTTTCAATGTACTGTTAATATTTTCTTGGGATGCTGAATTACTTTAAAGGCATTATGTGTAATAAGCTGAGATAACAAGTTGTGGAGCTGGATGAACACAGTAGGCCAGGCAGCATCAGAGGAGCAGGAAAGCTGACATTTCGGGTCTGGGCCCTTCTTCATTTTCTGAAGAAGGGTCCAGAACCGAAACGTCAGCTTTCCTGCTCCTCTGATGCTGCCTGGCCTACTGTGTTCATCCAGCTCCATACCTTGTTATCTCAGAATCCAGCACTGGCAGTTTCTACTATCCTACTATTGTATGATCTACTTCTGATCTACTTTTGTTCTTATGGGTGGCTTCACTGCGCAGTAGAAAACTCTCAGATGTTGTAAATGTGTTTTCATGAAAGTCTTTTCCAGTGGATCAAAGCCCTACCTACCTATGCAGTTTTTCTGTAGTTGGTCAATTTACAGACTGTTTCCAGGAACCCAGTCATCTAGAAATTGTGGGCAGCCAGCCAACCAACCAACAGGATCAATCACAATAGCTAAGGCTATAGACAGCTAGTACCCATGCTAGGGCAGATGAGGACTGGTGTTAGAGGTGAGTGGAACATCATTTCACCAGCACCTCCTCCCATCTTGTATACCATTGTTCACTGCACCCAATGTGGCCTACTCTATAGTAGAGAATCCAAGTGCAGACTGGGAGACTGCTTTGTGGAACACCTCCAATCTGTACCCGTGCTTGGCCTTGACCTTCACATATCTGGTCTTTTTAGCACAACATTCTGCTCGCATGGCCACTTATCTGTCCTTGGCATGCTGCAGTGTGCCAGTGAATCACAGTGCAAACTGGAGGAACAACATCTCATCTTCAGATTCGGCACTTTACTAGGCACTTTACTATGCAAACAGTACTGAGTTCAACACCTTTAAAAGGTGAACCATTTCTTCCTTTTCTTTCAGTTTGTTATCAAGCCTGGAAGTTAGACACACCATGGTTCTGCCATTGACACATACCGATCACTTAATCTGAACTATCAATGCATCTTTTCTCCACCAACAGCCTACACCCACGACCCACACTCCGCCCCTCCAAACTATAGCATAAATGCTGTCACATCCTCACTTCTCTTCAGCTCTGATGAAGAGTCATCTGGACTCGAAAGGTTAGCTTGCTCTCTCTCCAGGGATGCTGAATGACCTGTTGTGATCTCCAGCATTTGTTGTTTTCATTTGTATGCTTTATTAATGTTAAATATGGATTTTATGCAGCTTTAAGCCTCTCTTCTGCACCTCATCCTCCTACCTCATGGAGTTTGGTGATGGAAGCATCAGAGAAACTGCCCATCAATATAAAAGAATGATAATCCTCTTAACAGTGAAAACACGATAGTGGAACTGCAACCTGATATTTCAGGCTCTGACAGAGCTTAAACTCCTCTGGAGTTCAACTTTTGAGAGCATTAATCAGTTTTACTAAACTTTACCTACAGTCAGAATGTCTAGAAAAGCACAATGATAAATACATTTTTAAAATGTTTAAGAGAAAGAATGGAAAACTTCCTCATGTTTGAAAAAAATCTTCCTAGTCTGCACACAACTGGAATAAACCAAGGTTTCAAACCAGTAAAACGCAGAGGAAAACAACAAGTGACATGCAATCAATAAGACCCTTAAACCTGGCTGAAATCTGACTGATTAACAGAGGAAAAGAAACTTACTCACAGACAGCTGGAGTCAATCATAATTTAAAACCTGAGCAAGGCAATTAGAGCTTTCCTTCTCGCAATTAACTAACACTTGTCTGACCAGGTACCGACGAAGTCAATATGATTCAGTACCAGCCTTATTGTGGTAGCACTTTGCTCAGATAAGCTTACTGAAGAAGCCTTTGCATTGGTGGTTTGTCTCAGCTGGAGCCCTCCTGTTACACATGTTTGAGTCGAGGATGATGAATAAGATATAAGTCTTTTTGGGAGACTAAGAATTAAGCTGCTTATCACCTAACCTTTTCCTTTTACTGATCAGCTCTTCTACCAATGTTGGTTACACCCTTTATCATAGGACTTGTTCCTACTCCATATCAAATAGGTATAAAGCTATAAAGATCGGAAGTATAAAGATCGGAAATTGGCTTGCTGAAAGGAGACAAAGGGTGGTAGTTGATGGGAAATGTTCATCCTGGAGTCCAGTTACTAGTGATGTACCGCAAGGGTCGGTGTTGGGTCCACTGCTGTTTGTCATTTTTATCAATGACCTGGATGAGGGCATAGAAGGATGGGTTAGTAAATTTGCAGACAGCACTAAGGTCGGTGGAGTTGTGGATAGTGACGAAGGATGCTGTAGGTTGCAGAGAGACATAGATAAGCTGCAGAGCTGGGCTGAGAGGTGGCAAATGGAGTTTAATGCAGGCAAGTGTGAGGTGATGCACTTTGGTAGGAGTAACCGGAAGGCAAAGTACTGGGCTAATGGTAAGATTCTTAGCAGTGTAGATGAGCAGAGAGATCTCGGTGTCCATGTACACAGATCCTTGAAAGTTGCCTCCCAGATTGACAGGGCTGTTAAGAAAGCATACAGTGTTTTAGCCTTTATTAATAGAGGGATCGAGTTCCGGAACCAAGAGGTTATGGTGAAGCTGTACAAAACTCTGGTGCGGCCGCAATTGGAGTATTGTGTACAGTTCTGGTCACCGCATTATAAGAAGGATGTGGAAGCTTTGGAAAGGGTGCAGAGGAGATTTACTAGGATATTGCCTGGTATGGAGGGAAGGTCTTACGAGGAAAGGCTGAGGGACTTGAGGCTGTTTTCATGAGAGAGAAGAAGGTTGAGAGGTGACTTAATTGAAACATATAAAATAATCAGAGGGTTAGATATGGTGGATAGGGAGAGCCTTTTTCCTAGGATGGTGACGGCGAGAACGAGGGGGCATAGCTTTAAATTGAGAGGTGAAAGATATAGGGCTAATGTCAGAGGTAGTTTCTTTACTCAGAGAGTAGTAAGGGAATGGAACGCTTTGCCTGCAAAGGTAGTAGATTCGCCAACTTTAGGTACATTTAAGTCGTCATTGGACAAGCATATGGGCGTACATGGAATAGTGTAGGTTAGATGGGCTTGAGATCGGTATGACAGGTCGGCACAACATCGAGGGCCAAAGGGCCTGTACTGTGCTGTAATGTTCTATGTTCTATGTTCACGATTGCAGTGGCTGGTTATAGAAAAATAGAAAATAGAAACAGGACCAGGCCATTCAGTCCATGGAGGCTGTCAGCCATTCAATATAATATAGCTGATCATCCAACACAGTTTCTGCTTTCTCCTCATGCCTGTTGATTCCTTTCACCTGAAGAACTAACTCCTTTTTGACTTTTTTTTATATAATGCATTCATGTGTCAGGGGCATCAACAGTTAAGCCAGCACTTATCCCAACCCTAACTGCCAAAAGTCAAGTTACGAGCCAATCACGTTGTTGTGGTTTTGGGGCGACATATAAACTCAGCCAGGTGAGCACAGTAGTTTCCTTCCCTTAAAGTTTATTAGTGAATCAGATGGGGATTTCCTCCCAACATTTGACAATGATTTCATGATTATCATTTAATTGACTTCAAATGCCACCATCTTATTCACCAATACCTTTTAGGGAAAAAAAAACTACTGTCCTCACCGGGCTGGGTTTAAATGTAGTTGGCTCTTAACATGACTTTTGGTAATTTGGTTTGGGAATAAATTGCTGGCTTAACTATTGATGCCCCTGACACATGGGCGCATTATATAGTAAATTAATTTTTAGGGTGAAAGGGATCAAAAGACACGAAGGGAAAGCAGGAATGAATTGGATGATCAGCTGCAATCATATTGAATGCTGAGCATGGCAAGCTCGATGGGCTAAATGGCCTATTTATTCCTATTTCAGTTTTTCACGCTTCTATTACCAGCCACAGCAATTGTCCTTTATGCCCATTTGATATGGAGAAGCTGAGGAGAAGGTACAATCAGAACATTATCCTAGTCTTTGGATTAATAATTCAGTGACAGTATCGGTAGGCCATTCCCTCCCCTTTTAAGATTTAGCCTCAACCACTTTCTGAGGCAGGAAATTCCACAAATGCATTACTTTCTGTGTGAAGGAATTGCTCCTCATCTCAGTCCCACACAGCCTTCCCCACATTGTTGTCTTGGTAAAGGTAAGCAGGGGCTCTAGGTGGTACATAAAACAAAAGAAAAACAGCTCTCAGGTCAATGCAATGATGCGTATGTATAATCTATACTTGATTATTCAACCAATAAATTATAAATCAATTCCATTGCAGTTGGACACAAGTTGAATATTTATGCAGTAGTTGCATTTCTTTCAGCTCTGCAACGTTAGCAAATCTTTTATTATAGATGACTGACAAGACAACTGATAATTTGAAACAAATTTAGCTCAAATATTTCATGGTTAATGATGGTGTGCAGTTCCCAAAAGAATATTCAAATAAATCAATGTTGATGCAGTCAATCATAAACTGAATATTCATATGGTTATTACATTTTGTTTTTCAGGCAAGTATGGGTAAGAAGTCTTGTGTGATTTATTAATGACCACTCTACCTTTATTAAGGTATTTAGCTGAAAAGTTACATATTGTCGGAACCAGTTAATAAACATGCCCAGCTGTGCTATGCTGCCATTTGTGGTTCTGAAGTATTCTAAGCAAATACGTTGGTACATTTCCCCTCCAGGGATACTTGAGTATCTGTCAAGGTATTCCTTTTCATCAGATTAACCCACTTGAAGAATTTTCCAAAATGCTAACGGTTGTCTTTTTTACGAACTCTATTTCCTCTTTCAATGGTGAATTGAAAATTCACAGGGCCTTGAGCACGGGGGCCTGAACAAGAAGAATGGGGCTTCACCCACCAGATTACAAGTGCAAGAGCATTTCTTTGTAAAGGTGCATTGGAGCATCCTAAGAATCTGATAGGTGTTACATGAACAAGTTATAATATGTACTTCACTAAACACTAATATCGAATAATATGCAGGGTAGAATGTATATTTCAAGAAGAATAAAACAAGTCCAATTGCAACAAGAAAAGCTTAATTGAAACTATCATGGCACCAACTATAAACATAAAATACAGCAGATTCCAGAAATCCGAAATAAAAACAGAAATCAGTAGAAAAACACAATAGGTTCAGCAGCATCTCAGGCAAAAGAAAGAGAGTTAACTTTTCAAGTTCAAGACCCCGTGGATACAGACTGTGATTTTTGAGTTTTTAACTCTTGTTTTTCTGACCTATGGTAATATTATGTGTAGCTGTAATGTACCTTTTTCTTCATTTCTCTATTCTGTGACTAAAGATTGTATTTTGTATTCGGTAATCTGTACTTAAGATGGCACTGTAAATGTTGACTTATAAAATTTTCACTGCACTCATTTGACTGCATGTGGCAATAAAGCTAATTCAATTTAATTCAGTTCAAAGACCTTTCTTCAGAACAAGAGTTTGGATTTGAAATAGTAACTCTGTTTCTCTCTCCATAGATTCTGTCAGATCGACTGAGTTTCTCCAGCATTTTCTGATTTTACCACAATATATCATACCTTTATGAAACATATCTTCATTGGGTCACTGAGGCATGGGCTCAAATGGACTCAAAAGTACCTATCCTGCCACCACTTCATCTTCCTCTCCTTCCAGAGTTTAATAATCTCATATTATTGATAAGGATTCCATACAGTTAAGTCATCCCAACTTCTTTCTGTACTTATTTTTCTGTTTTTCCTTCTAATTTGAATTTAGTCCCACCAGCTATCCTCCAGCTGAAATCCACTGCATTCTTGTTGTGGTATTTGTAGCAGATTTTTCCTTTCCTTATTCAAGGACATTGAAGCAAACTGGCGTGCCTTACTGCATTGCCAACTGCAATTCCCCGACTCAATATTGATCAGCAATGCAGTCCAGAACTTTAATACTGCATATGATTAACCTACTGGAGAAAAAAAAAATACTCACTAAGCTATCAAAGTGGCCTGGTGTATTTCTACAGCACTTTCAGTTTTTATTTGAGCTATCAAAGAGAACTTTCAGTTCCTTACCACATTTAAAAAAGAAAAGCTACAAAGCTTTGTACTTTCCTCCAGTTCTGGCCTTCTTCACTCACAATAATACCTTACAATAATAACCAGTTGTAATCAACAGTAGAGATTACTTTCTGAATCCCTTCTATTTATGGAATTATTCAAAAGTTCATTCTTGTTATCAAGGATACTTGCCTTCAAAACATTAGGGTAAGAAGAGGTGTGAGATGTCCAGATATATTCTGGATCAAGAGATAAGGTCATATTCCCCTTTTCTGTCAGCACAATACGCTTACTTGCCTGATTGTGTGCCCACTTTGTAATGTTACAATCGAGTGTAAAGATGTTAATGTTGCCATGCTGCAACAAATGGACTAAAGTAATATTTCACTCAGAGATAGTTGGAACTGCAGCTGGAGTCAGAGATATGTGAAACGCCCATTTCTGAAAAAGGGTCCCAACCCGAACAGTCAACTTCCCTGTTCCTCTGATACTGCCTGGCCTGCTATGTTACCTCTAAAATAATATTTGTTTTTCAACTCAACTATGTTTGCAATATATTCAGGAAAGTAAGTATACTGTTACAAAACAGAAATTTCCGAAGAAATGCAACAGATCTGGCAGCATCTGGTGAGAGAAAAACAGAGGAAATGTTTTGAGTCCAGTGACCCTTTGTCAGAGCTGGACAGCCAAATATGATAAAGGGTCACTGGATTGAAAATATTAACTCTGTTTTTCTCTCACCAGATGCTGTCAGACCTGTTGTGTTTCTCCAGCTATGTCAGCTTTTGTTTCAGATTTCAAATATCCCATACTTTGTGCTTGTTTTAGCTGCACAGTTATATGGGTGAGACCATTTCTGAAATACCCTGTGCAGTGTTGGTCACCTTGTTTAGGGAGAGAAGTAAATGTATTGGAAGTAGTTCAAAAAATGTTTTCTCGATTAATACCTGGAATGAAAGGGTTGTCTTATGAGGAAATGTTGGACAGGCTAGGCTTGTGTCTGCTGCAGTTTAGAAAAGTAAGGTGGCTTGATTCAAACATTTAGGATCTTGAGTGTTCTTGGAAGGATAAATGTTAAGAAAATTCTTCTCTTTTGCGAGGGTTTAGAACTGGGAGTGTCTATTTACAATAAACATTTAAAATCGATGAGGTTTTTTTTCTCTTACAGAGAGTCATGAGTTTTTGACCCTGAACTCAATTCCTGAAGAATTACTAGAAGCTGCCACAGGCTACATTTATAAAACAAAAATGGATAGATTCTTAGCAAGCAATGCAGTGATAGATTACAGAAGATAAGTAGGAATGTGAATTTGTAACAACAGTAAGATCAACCATGAGCTAATTTCAAGTCAGAATAGGCTCAAGGGCGAAAAGGCCTGCATCTTGTCTGGGTCCTCAATTGTACACAGACTCACACGTGCGAGATCAAACATTATCAAGGGAGGTAAATGCCACAATCAACCTGCCAACTCCCAATGGATAAACCATAGAATCTATGCTTGTATTGTTTTGTAAATTTGTTAATTATGCAGAAAAGAGGCTTTTTCATTGAAGGGTAAATTCACTCCCACAGTAATCAGCCAAAATCAATTTAGATACCAAAGTGTGGAGCTGGATAAGCCCAGCAGGCCAAGCAGCATCTTAGGAGCACAAAAGCTGACGTTCCAGGCCTGCTTAAGATCCTACCATGCAAAATTAGTTAAAAGAAACTGTATGAAATCTTTGTATGATGCCTCCACCTGCTATTTCACTCCAGACATCAGGCACGCATTTTAGCACAAGAACAGGAAGTGCAATAACATACAATAGATTCTCCAGGATCTGAAAAATAAAGAACTCCATCCATTCTGTCAACAGTTTTCATTACCAAAGTCTAATTCTGAAATGTTAATCCACCTTTCTTCATTTCAGATGCTAACAGATCTGCTATACATTTCTAACATTTCTACCAGCATGGTATCCTGGCTCAATGGTTATGCTTTCAAATTTCAGTTCGAAGCCCTGTTTGAGATATCCAAGCATATATGAAATGAAATTCTCCCTTTAGAATTATTTATATGGCATAGCCCATTTCTTTCAGCCTGTGTTACTTTCAAACTTATTTATGCTGCCACGCTCATGCACATTTCTCAGAGAAATTTCAGGCTATTGTGCAGTTATATACCCATGAAGTATTGTGGAAACATTATTAATGAGATTTTAAACAGCTATACTACTTTGAAACAGTGAATGCAATTCAGAAGTACCAACTTGGTTATGAGCTAATGATCAGATAATCTGTTTTTGCATTGTTGCTTTGGAATAGCTATTATCCAAGACACTGGGAAGAACTTTGATACTCTTCATTGAAAGTTTTGCCTGAGAGGACAGACAGTATCTAAACTCAACATTTTGTAAGAAAAACAACATTTATGGCAATGCAGCATTCCCACTAAAGTGCTAAAGCTTTAGCCTCGATTTTGTGTTCAAGTCTCTGTAGTGAGGCTTGATGTAAAAATGTTTTGATTCAGAGAGAAGTGTGCTCTATCACATTTAGCTTGTATCCTCCTTCACTTTCCTTGTTGAAGGTTAGGATGCCAACATTTGTGAGGTGTTACGTAAAGATTCCCTTGTAATTCTTCAGGAATACCTGGAGCAGTGAAGCAGCAGAATTGACGAACAGCTTGGGGTAAGAACACAAACTTATTTGATGCCTTGATAATAAAATGTGAGGCTGGATGAACACAGCAGGCCAAGCAGCATCTCAGGAGCACAAAAGCTGATGTTTCGGGCCTAGACCCTTCATCAGAGAGGGGGATGGGGAGAGGGAACTGGAATAAATAGGGACAGAGGGGGAGGCGGACCAAAGATGGAGAGTAAAGAAGATAGGTGGAGAGAGTATAGGTGGGGAGGTAGGGAGGGGATAGGTCAGTCCAGGGAAGACGGACAGGTCAAGGAGGTGGGATGAGGTTAGTAGGTAGCTGGGGGTGCGGCTTGGGGTGGGAGGAAGGGATGGGTGAGAGGAAGAACCGGTTAGGGAGGCAGAGACAGGTTGGACTGGTTTTGGGATGCAGTGGGTGGGGGGGAAGAGCTGGGCAGGTTGTGTGGTGCAGTGGGCGGTGGGGGGAGACGAAATGGGCTGGTTTAGGGATGCAGTAGGGGAAGGGGAGATTTTGAAACTGGTGAAGTCCACATTGATACCATTAGACTGCAGGGTTCCCAGGCGGAATATGAGTTGCTGTTCCTGCAACCTTCGGGTGGCATCATTGTGGCAGTGCAGGAGGCCCATGATGGACATGTCATCTAGAGAATGGGAGGGGGAGTGGAAATGGTTTGCGACTGGGAGGTGCAGTTGTTTGTTGCGAACAGAGCGGAGGTGTTCTGCAAAGCGGTCTCCAAGCCTCCGCTTGGTTTCCCCAATGTAGAGGAAGCCGCACCGGGTACAGTGGATGCAGTATACCACATTGGCAGATGTGCAGGTGAACCTCTGCTTAATGTGGAATGTCATCTTGGGGCCTGGGATAGGGGTGAGGGAGGAGGTGTGGGGGCAAGTGTAGCATTTCCTGCGGTTGCAGGGGAAGGTGCTGGGTGTGGTGGGGTTGGAGGACAGTGTGGAGCGAACAAGGGAGTCACGGAGAGAGTGGTCTCTCCGGAAAGCAGGCAGGGGTGGGGATGGAAAAATGTCTTGGGTGGTGGCGTCGGATTGTAAATGGCGAAAGTGTCGGAGGATGATGCGTAGTATCTGGAGGTTGGTAGGGTGGTGTGTGAGAACGAGGGGGATCCTCTTAGGGCGGTTGTGGTGGGGGCGGGGTGTGAGGGATGTGTTGCGGGAAATACGGGAGATGCGGTCAAGGGCGTTCTCGATCACTGTGGGGGGAAAGTTGCGGTCCTTAAAGAACTTGGACATCTGGGACGTGCGGGAGTGGAATGTCTGATCGTGGGAGCAGATGCGGCGGAGGCAGAGGAATTGGGAATAGGGAATGAAATTTATGCAGGAGGGTGGGAGGGAGGAGGTGTATTCTAGGTCGCTGTGGGAGTCGGTGGGCTTGAAATGGACATCAGTTACAAGCTGGTTGCCTGAGATGGAGACTGAGAGGTCCAGGAAGGTGAGGGATGTGCTGGAGATGGCCCAGGTGAACTGAAGGTTGGGGTGGAAGGTGTTGGTGAAGTGGATGAACTGTTCGAGCTCCTCTGGGGAGCAAGAGGCGGCGCCGATACAGTCATCAATGTACCGGAGGAAGAGGTGGTGTTTGGGGCCTGTGTAGGTGCGGAAGAGGGACTGTTCCACGTAACCTACAAAGAGGCAGGCATAGCTGGGGCCCATGCGGGTGCCCATGGCCACCCCCTTAGTCTGTAGGAATTGGGAGGAGCCAAAAGAGAAGTTGTTGAGGGTGAGGACGAGTTCAGCTAGGCGGATGAGGGTGTCGGTGGAGGGGGACTGGCCGGGCCTGCAGGACAGGACGAAGTGGAGGGCCTGGAGGCCATCTGCATGCGGAATGCAGGTGTATAGGGACTGGACATCCGTGGTGAATATGAGGTGTTGGGGGCCAGGGAATTGGAAGTCCTGGAGGAGGTGGAGGGCGTGGGTGGTGTCACGGACATAGGTGGGGAGTTCCTGGACCAAAGGGGAGAAAATGGAGTCCAGATAGGTGGAGATGAGTTCGGTGGGGCAGGAACAGGCTGAGACGATGGGTCGACCAGGGCAGGCAGGTTTGTGGATTTTGGGAAGGAGATAGAAACGGGCCGTGCGGGCTTGGGGAACAATGAGTTTGGAGGCTGTGGGTGGGAGGTCCCCTGAGGTGATGAGGTCGTGAATGGTGTTGGAGATGATGGTATGGTGCTCGGGTGTGGGGTCATGATCGAGGGGGCGGTAGGAGGTGGTGTCGGAGAGTTGGCGTCTGGCCACGGCGATGTAGCAGCCTAATGGTATCAATGTGGACTTCACCAGTTTCAAAATCTCCCCTTCCCCTACTGCATCCCTAAACCAGCCCAGTTCGTCCCCTCCCCTCACTGCACCACACAACCAGCCCAGCTCTTCCCCCCCACCCACTGCATCCCAAAACCAGTCCAACCTGTCTCTGCCTCCCTAACAGGTTCTTCCTCTCACCCATCCCTTCCTCCCACCCCAAGCCGCACCCCCATCTACCTACTAACCTCATCCCACCTCCTTGACCTGTCCGTCTTCCCTGGACTGACCTATCCCCTCCCTACCTCCCCACCTATACTCTCCTCTCCACCTATCTTCTTTACTCTCCATCTTCGGTCCGCCTCCCCCTCTCTCCCTATTTATTCCAGTTCCCTCTTCCCATCCCCCTCTCTGATGAAGGGTCTAGGCCCGAAACGTCAGCTTTTGTGCTCCTGAGATGCTGCTTGGCCTGCTGTGTTCATCCAGCCTCACATTTTATTATCTTGGAATTCTCCAGCATCTGCAGTTCCCATTATCTCTGATATTATTTGATGCCTTCACTGATTACAAACGGTGTTGCCATGTGACCTTGATCTACTACTCAAAGGATCATATGACAAAATGTAATCACAGAGAGCATTCACAAATCTATCAGGGAATTCAAAACATGGGTGGGTCTCTCATAGTTCATCATGATTCACAGAAGTAAGTATCCTTTTAAGTCAGCAAATAAAAAAGACACAATGCATATGAAAGTCTGGTGCTCTTCTGAACACTTTTCTTGGAATGGCAAGCTGGAGAAATAATGATGAATATTCTGCAACTGACCTGAAAGCTGTGATGGTTGTTATGGAGAGATTTTTTCCAATAGTTTCTCATTCAATCAACAGGTCAATACCAACAAAGTGAAATTACGCAATAAGAATTATATTAAGAATAATATGAACATATGGATTAAAAACTGGAGGCATTTGACTGATTGAACTTGTTCCACCTTCAATAAAATCATGACTGACCTAATCATAGCCTCAACCTGACTTCCCTGTTTATCCCCAATATTTATTGCCTCCATTATTGGCCAAGAACCTATCTAACTCAGCTTTGAAAATATTTGGGTGTTCCTGCCTCTACCAGTTTCCATGAGTCACTGTCCTCTGAAACACAAAGAAGATCTCCTCATCTCCATTATAAATGGGGGTTCCACTTTAGTTTTAGCTCTCTTACAATGGGAAATAGCCTTTCAGCATCTAGTCTGTCAAATCCTCTCAGAAACTTTCATAATGTTATGACAATGTACATTCTGGTTGCCATATTTTATTGCTGCACTGGAGCTGTGTGTTGCATAAGCATGGGCATAATCTTATAATGGTATGAGTGCTATGGCCTATGATTGATTAGTAGCAGAATCATGCGAGAAGTCTAATAGACCTATCTTGACAATAGAAACATCTCATTGCACCTTTTATGCATCAAGTGGTGAGGTGAGGTTCATTACTAGTGAGCTGGCAATGAAGAGAGATCAGAGTTTGTTACTAGCCTCGTTAATATTCAGCCTTCTATTTTACCAAATGTGCTGAACAAAATAGACATCAAAGAAATTTGACATGGAGATCAATGCGGGTGCCTGGAGAGTTCAACTCACCATTTACTTCAAAAGATCTTAATATTGGATATTGGCCACTAATACCGCAAGGCTCATTCTAAGGGCACAAGTCAAATGCACACAATGGAAATTGGCATTCAAAATGTGTCAATTTCTAAGAATTCTCGTAGCAAATCTCTGATCTACTCACAGGACACTTCTGCACTTCACTGCTGCACCTCAAGCTGCCCCAGTGACTAGCATTGCAATGCTGTCACTAGGACTCCTTTGCTCAGGGATTGCATCCAGCTCATTTACTGGCTCAGGCTACATCTCTGAGTTAGTTGTTTGCTCTCTTAATGCTCACTCACTTTTACTTAGCAGGATGTTCACAAGGATCCCTGCCTTGCCTTTGTGCACATTACCTCCTCCACCAGAGGGAACAGACTCACATATTGCTGTATTGTCATACTGTTTGGCACAGAAATCTGGGAATCTTGTCACAGTTGACAGAGATAGTGAGTGTAAAGTGCCAAAAAGAATATGGTGACACTTATGCTGTGGTAGTGGAAAAGCTGTTGGACCTTTTTCCGACAGTGCTGGGCATTCCTCTGTATGGTTTAGGGTCCTCTGACCTGGGTGTCATCTGATCCTCAGATCCTCAGCCTATCTTCCACTGCTGGTGCTGGGGAAAGAGGAGTTCCTATCTGTGCATCATCAAATCTAGGAGAACCTCCAGCTCCTTATCCCCCATCAGCCATGTCCAGGGTGAATGTCAGGCACTGTGCAGGGCAGCTCCAGACTGACAGCGCTCATCCAAATGAGCCTTGGTCTTTTAAAGATGAAATTGGTGCCAGTGTTGACAGTCAATTACAGAATTTCTAGTTAGTGTAAAAGAGTATGGTGCACGGTAAGTTGGGGATTCAATTGGATGAGTGTGATACTGTAGAGCTATGGAGGTTCTTAACAAGATGTGTTTGGTGAGATACAGTGAGAAATCCCACTAAGCTTCATGGTGAAAACTCTCCAAAAAACTGAATGCAAATGTAAGATTTGGTCAACTGTGCTAGTTTGTTAACCCACCTGTGATATACAGAGCAGCAAGAAACACGCTTAATGGACCTTCATTATTTTGAGCCTAAAGTGTACTTATTTCTGTCTTCTGGAAACCAGAAAACATAATAATGATGATTGGAGTTTAAGCAATGTAGTTGGTTGTAGACAAGGCACAGTGATAGCAACATCTCATGTGGTACAATTGAGTGCTCCTTGATCTCAGAGGCATGCCCCATGGCAGAGCTGTCCTCAGATGTGCCTTGATTTGAGGATGATGTCTTCTCAAAGTTGTGGGTTTCTGCTCTGGATTTTTGAAGGCCAGTGAAGAGGCCAATTCTTGCCCCAGAGATCAGAGGGTACACAGGGCAGGGTATCTCCCAAAGTAGCAGGCTCTGGAGTGCAGGATTTGTTTTCCTCTTCTTCCTTTCTCTTTTTTTTGCTATGCCTCATCTTTTCAGACAAAGTGCCTCACAGTGTGATGCAGCTTTAATGAGGACTTGTCATCATTTTGAATGATTGGGAGCAAATCTTACTTGTCATTGATGTCAATCATGCTGCCATATCTTCCCCTGGATTTGAAACCTGAGAAAGCAGGACTTGGCAGATGATATGTTTTTCAAATGGATAAAGTGTCTAAGCCATTGGAAATTGATTCTGCAGAGTTTTACTTGAATTGTTGTGGAGCCGGCTTCAAGAAGGATTGCAATTTGCTCAACAGTCTTCCATTAAATTCAGAAATAAAGGAGTAGAGACATTACTGATACATTTCTCTAATACACTCAAGAATTTCTGATACAGTGCCTGGGTTTCACTACCTGTGGTTTCCAACTGAAACTCAACCCCTCAATCTTTTCACCAAAACGAATTGAAACTAGCTCAGTTCAAACTAGGGATCAAAAATTAAAATGTATCAGCTAAATACTTAGATGAAGAAGTGGCCTGAATCACATTCAACGATGCTTTCTGTCAATGAACTTACTAATGAAAGCTGATTATTATCATTGAATGCAGTACCTGAAATCTTGTAAATGGGATGATTTATATGATTCTGCGATTGTAAAATCTTCAAATGGAAGTGCTGTTTTGTCACATGAATTGTGCTGTAGTGAAACCAGGCTGCATTCCGCAGCAGGTTACAGGAAAACGGCATGCTCTTTTATGTATTATACATGACCCTTGTGATGTATGATAGAAATATTAGTGACTGAAAGTTTAATCATTGGCAAAAAAATACAAAGGAATGCAGTGTCTGTTTATAATGTATAACCTCACACCACGTCGTACACTTGCTCACTGAGCTGGTATCTTTGGTTGCAGACGTTCCGTCACTCTGCTAGGTGACATCCTCAGTGCAACCCCAGTGTTACCTAGCAGGGCGACGAAACGTCTGCAACCAAACCCACCGGCTCAGCAAGCAAGTTTACAACTTCATCCGCAACCCGAGCTACAAATCTTCTCAAAAACTTTAAACCTCAGGTCACATTCAGTACGCGTGCCTCTGGATGAGGGAGGGGAGAGTTGTTCAGTTGCCTGCTCCCTGACTCAGGCTTTTAAAGAGTTTGGGATCTGGACAAGAGTTGGGAAGACATCCAAATTGGATGGATTGTAAGAGGGACTCTGCCAGTGGTTCCATAAAAGCTTCCGAAAATAACAGCTTGGGCTTCTAAGGTTTGCTGGCCTTGAAACATGGCCAGACAGCTACAACACTTTCTAAGCAATTTGTCCCTCCCAGTCTCATTCTGCAGATAAGCAACTGCCATTTCGGGTTGGTGGAGTTGCTAAGGTTTGAGTGTTGGATGGCCTCCCATTGACTGTCTGGCATCGGATGTCCCATCATCCCTGATTAGGTAGTGATCCCTCTTCCTGTCCCGTTAATTGGCTAAGCAGTTGAAAATCTCTCAGTTCATGCTTAAAACTGTGGATGTCAGGTCTAACACATAATCTTTCTCATCAGCAAGTTCATTTACAAGCAATGGAGTTGGATGGGATTCAATCTTATACTTCATCTAAGGGTTTGGATGAGTTTTACTGCAGTTTTGACCTCTGGTCTACACTGACCTAGCTTTAATTCTGCAGAGATGAAGGTGAGCCATATATTAATATTAGCTAGGAACCTGTTTTCTGTAATAGTTCACATTGTGGTTTTAGCAATTAGATTGAAAATCTGATCCAAGTGTAGTGACTCCTACTTTACTGAACTGCAATGATTGTTTGTCTGTGTGTATCAGAAGGGTTATTTGCAATGAATGGGAAATGGATGAAAGTGAATCACAGGGACTGGTTTTTCATCATTATTCTTGTTCAACATTACTCCCAATTAATGTGAGAACAGATTGTGATTCCTGCAACGTTCAAATAGCCTGCTGACACCACATAGGGGCATACGGGGCTGATGTGGTTTCATAGTAACTTAAAAGAACTGCAAATGAACTAAAAAGTCCCTGTCTTTCACAGAACCAATATGTAAATTGGCAACATAAAAAGGAAGCTTTGAGAGTAGCTTGGTCCTCCATCTTTTAACCTGTGACTTCAAACGACTGGTTAAAAAAAAAGCCTCTGCCTCACCCTACAAAAATACTCCAGCATAACCAACAGAGGAACACAAACTGGGATAAAAAGAAAGCATGTGGAAAGTGACCTGTTGAGTTAGTATAAATGAGGATGTACTCTGTACACCGACTGAAGGCTTTGTCCTTAGGTTTTCACTGCAGGACGAACTCTGCCTGACTTTAGCCACAAAAAAGCATTTAGTTGCAGCCAGTCAGAGTGAAATACTAGGCAGAAGCTCTTCCCCAGCGGGTGCAGGCTTCTGTAAAGGAAATGCAGCTCAGACATGCTTTTTAATGGTATTGTCTTCCTCACTGGAGTGGAAAATAACTAACTTCATCACATCAGCAGCTAAAGGGCAGCACATCACACCTCACAGAGAAATAGAACAGAAAAATACTTTTTTCTTTTCAAAAAATATGTGCCTGAGTATTTTACTCACAGTATCTAGCGATTCGTGATTATCTTAAAAGGTTTCTTTTTATTGATTTGAGTACGTGTATAGTACTTGTATGTCTGCTTTGTAGGCCAATTGATTTTGTCCGAGGTATTGCCCACAAAACATAAGAAAGATTGTCCTTTTAATCCTGTAACTGTCTTTGCTTGTCACTCTCTTTCACACACACAAAGCCTTTTGTATCTCTATTTATCCCTGAACCTTTTTCTAGCTCTGCTATTCATTCTGCAGAACTCTCCTCCTCTAGATCTTTTCTGATTTCTGTGGCTCACAAACTCGGTGCTCCCTTTTACAGCAAGTATTTGTGACCGTATAGACCTTACAAGCAGCCTTGGAATTCACATTTCATTTCAAAATGCCCATTTTTTAAAATAATGAACTGCATTCAATTACTTTATAAAATGCTATTCAAAAGATGTTTGTGACATGAGCAAGGTTTCATTTATTACTAATCTGTGTCGGTCTGAGTAGATGAGCCCAATCCTTGAACAACTGCTGTCTGTGTGGTGATGCTACTTTCACAATGATATCAGGTAAGGGATTCAGGGATTTGACAAAGCAAAGATGAAGAGAACACTAATTAATGCCTTAGGTATAATGGTCTGGTTGTCATGGTGTTCCATGATATTACTGCTCTTTATTGTTTTCTGCTGCAGGAGTTCCAGAGCTTGATCCTTCTAACACTGAGACCTCTTGACTGAACAATGTATAAATAAGAAGTGACTGAGAATATACAGTGTTGCTGAAGTACCTCAGTAAACATGGCATGCAGACAGACAAACAGACAGGAGAGCTTCAGGAGCCAGGTATCACTTGATAGTAGTAAAACATTTTGTATTTGACAGATTCTTAACTGTTAGAAACCTGAATATTGCAAGAAACTTATAAATTATAAATGATCTACCACTCTTCAGCAAAAAGTTAAAAAAAATTGCATTTCTATTAATGTCTATGGGACAGTGGTAACCACACAACTGAATGTTCAAGATATAAAATCCAGTTTTGTCCACAGACACTATTTTCTTGCCCCTTTTTCCAAACTACAATACAATGCGAATGAGTGCTCTTGTGTTGCAATGGCAGTGTTTTTCCTCTGGGCCAGGATGGCTGAGTTCAAGTCCCACCTATTCCAGAGGTATGTAATAACATCTCCAAACAGGCCTTTTAGAAAATATACACAACGTGAATGATCCCACTATTCTAAAGTTATGCTCCAGCTGTACAAAACCCTGGTTTGGCCACATCTGGAGTATTGTGTCCAGTCTGGTTGCCTCATTACAAGAAAGATGTGGAGGTGTTGGAAATGAGGAGATTTACCAGGATGTTGCTTGGAATGGAGAGAAGGTCTTACGAGAAAGGTTGAGAGAGCTAGGGCTTTTTTCTCTTGGGAACAAGGATGAGAGGTGACTTGGTAGAAGTGTACAAAATGATCAGAGGTATAGATAGGGTGGACAGCCAGAGGCTTTTTCCTAGGGTGGAGTTAGGCATTTTGAGGGGGTGTAGTTTTAAAGTGAGTGGGGGTAGATACAAAGGAGACGTCAGAGGTAGGTTCTTTACTCAGAGAGCGTAGGGGCATGGAATGCATTGCCGGAGAGGGTAGTGGAGTTGGCCTCATTAGGGGCATTTAAGCGGCTATTAGAAAGGCATATAGATCATAGTATAAGGTGGGGTAGAGGTTAGATAGGCCTTAGGATTAGGGTAAAAGTTGTGGGCTGAAGGGCCTGTGCTGTGCTGTACTGTTCTATGTTCTATGTCCTATGACCTCCCATCAGTGTCAATACTGCCAGTGAGATACATTTGACAGTAGAAAATCACAGTTCTTGGAAAAATGGGGAAAGAAACCTATCTTCTTCCATCAATCCTCCAACAACATATGATGTTTATTAAAAACATATGCAAAATGCAGCAGGTGAAGGAGATCTTAAATAAAAAAGAGAATGCAGCAGATTCAATAACATCTATAGAAATAGAAAAAAAAGTTAATGTTTACAAGTCCAAGGAGAATCCTTTGGAACTGATGGTACTGGAAAATGATGGCTTTTATCCTGTTGGTAAAGAGTGAAGAGGAACAAGTGGAACATATTATGATGCTGAGGGCCCTGTCAATGACGGTGTTAGTTGGGGGGATAAATTCTTTGATTGACAAAAATAGATGTAGATAGTCAAAAATAGAAACATCCCTGTAAAAGATTGCATCATTGGAATGGATGCAAATTATTGTGTGTTTTTTCTCTTTATGTTTGGACAGGTCCAAGAGTAACATTATAGACTTTTCATCAGAAGAATAAATAGGCTTTCTTACAGCTCAAGTGATCATTCAGCCTTTCGGGTTCATGCTGGTTCTGACAATCATGTCGAATTAGCCTTGTTCTGGGTGTAAAAATACACACTTGTCTGATGCTTTACATCATACACTCAGCAAGGTAGTTTGTAAAAAGAATCAAAGTAAACAGATGACAACAAACATCATTGATAAGTGTATCACCATAGCAATGCCTCTACTAGACTCCACTTGAAAACCAATCAATACTCTCCCTGCATACAATATAAATGTTGATTTCCATTTAATTTGTTATTTCTTGCAAATTGTCCTGATGCAGGCAAAACAAAATTCTTTAACAAATCATTTCTTTTTTCATCATTACTCAGGCCCTGTACTACTAAACAACAACTAAACTTGTTACTATGCTCTTCCCCCAATATCTTATATTTTCTTTATCTTTTGATGTTAGATATCAAATTCCCTTTTGAACATTACTTTTGATTTTGACACCATTACTTATTCACACATTAAAATCCAATTTATGAGAAAATAAACTGTGTGCAAGTAATTACCATAATTTCTCCTTGAGCCTGTAGAGATACACAAACAGTTGAAAAGTCTACTTGCCTGAATGCTTTTGTTCAGTGCTTTTTTGTATTGTTGTATGGTTATTGTTATTGCAATGAGTTCGAGCCAATGTAGCATATTAATGCATTTCAGTGTGAAATATTTTTATAATGTGTAAATAAGTGGAAGAGAGATTTTTCAAACAATCTTGGTACATCTTTTAGAAACCTTAGTTGGAACTTTTCTGTTAACTGAAAAGAGCACTGTGTTATTAAAACAAAACAATGAGGAAGCAAGATGAATGCAGATGGGCGATTTGGTATTTTTATAACCTTTTGAGATGATTATCACAATCAGCCAACACAGTAGGACAAAAACCTATTCTTGTAAAGTGGCTGCATGATGAGAATCTAATGTCACTTGTGAAATGTTAATGTTCTTTTTTCTCTTCAAAATAAGACAATAGAGTTTTAACGCATTGCAGGTGTACCGTAGTACAATGGCCTGATCACTGGGCTTGGAATCGAGAAGTCCTGATTAATGCTGTGGAGAATTAAATTCAAATCCCTCTATGGCAGCTGAAGAATTTAGATTCAATTAATTAAACAATGTGTGGAACTGAAATGTCATAATCGATACTGTCACTCAAATGGTTGGATTTCCAGGAAAAACACACTTAGCTAGCTAATGTCCTTGAAGGAAGGAAGCTTGACATTTGGATTATATTTAATCTCAGATTCAATGCAATGTGATGCCATTTCACCATTGATAAAATGGCTCACCAAGCCACATTTTAAATTCAAAGAGGTAGTTCGTCACCACCTCCAGACCACACATAGTTTGCTTTACACCTCTATTACAGTTCCTTCATTGTCACTAACTAATAAAAGACCATATGATGTAGGAACAGAAGTAGGCCATTGGGCCAATTTAGACTGCACTACTTTTCAATGAGATCATGGCTGATCTGATCATCTTCAACGCCACTTTCCTGCACTTTCCCTTTTACCCTTAATTCTTTTACTGATTAAATATCTGTGTATCTCAGCCTTGAATATACTTATTGACCCAACCTTGATGGCCCTGTATGGTGATAATCTGAAATAATTTGAAATAATCACTTAATTTATACTGATTCCTCCCAAAGTGCAAAGTTATGCAGATTATGTGGAATGACTTTGATATATTGCTCTGTAGTGTCTAGGGATGTGCAGGCGAAGTGGGTTAACTATTGTAAATATGCAGCTACAGGGATAGGGTTTGATGCTGTTTGGGGAGTCGATGCAGGCTTGATGGGCTGAATGGGCTCAATCTGCACTGTAGGAATTCTACAATTCTTAGTTGAAAGGTCAATTACTCGGGTCATAATTTTAAGGCAAAAGGCATGAGGTTTAGAGAAGTTTGAGGAAATATCTTTTATTCACCAAGAGGTTGGTGGGAATCAGGAATGCACTGCCTGAGGCAGGAAACCTCATAAACATTTTAAAAAGTACTTGGATGTACACTTGCAATGCCATAACAGCTAGGATTAATGTAGAATTCTAATCACTTTTGCTGATGCTGATTTGGTGGGCTGAAGGGCCAGTTCTGTAATGTGTGATTCCAAGATTCATTTGAATATAATTTTCAAGACTTCAATAGAACTAGAATAGTTTGAAAAAAGAAGCATGAAAAAGTAGCATTTACAATACAGATATTTACATAAATACATTATTTGACAAAGTGTCAAGATTGTAAATCCCTACAGTTGCGAAGCCAGGTAAATGAGATTTGAAGTGCCATAATGGAATAACTTGGATACTGAACTCCACGTAGAAGGAAAAATTAGTTTTGCTTTGGTCAGCCTTAGAATGCTGCTGGGCCCTCTGCTCTCCTTACCCCTGTACCATGAGCCCTGAGTTCAAGTCTTTTCTGCTCTTAAGTAGTGTAGTAACACCTCTGAACAGGTTGATTAGAAAAAAAGGATGCTGTTGAGTCCAGCATCCCTTTCAGCGTGGCTTCCTCTACAGTGAATTCTTGGCATTTGCAAGTATTTTGAGAAACACAGGCTTTTGAACCAATCAGATGAAGTACCCTCATTCAAACATGCAGAAACAAAACTACAATGCATAAATTTTGAAATTTAAATTCGTGACAAATTAAGTCCTGAAAACAAAATAAAGATCGAGAAATGCAGGCATGACTACAAGTAAAAGGGCTTTATTTTTAAAAATCTGTTGTTTTTAATCTCCCCTCCTTAACTCCCTTCTATATTTCTCAACATTATTCTCTTTTCACAACATACAAGTCTCTGAACTTTTATTTATATTTACATCACCAGCATTAATTTTATTGTGAGAGAATGCAGTTCCACAATTGCAAAGTAAGCATTTCAGAGGTATTGTTCAGCAATAAATATCGCTTGTTAAATTCCCACTGTATTTATGAATGCACCAACTCTAACCTTTCCAAGCATATTTAATGAGGAATGAATGGTGAAATATAGAAAGTTCACACTATGCAGATATTTCAGCACCGAACTGACTGCCAATAATTTCAACAGTGCAGCATATGGACAAAATAATTATCTTTGACAGCGTGTTCCAGACTTCTGTGATTTAGTTTGCGTATATAAATGTCAAGGTTTACCGTCTGATTTATGCTATATTAATGCTAAGCCCTGGTAGTCTCACTATTTCATGGATAAAGAGAAACAAATGAGAAATGAAAGTGCTGCAGACACCATATCTGAAGATCCCACTGTTTACCAATTATATCTGTAGGCCCTTGAAAGCCTATTTTTCACAAATTAAAAGCATTTCTTCTGCCAGTTGTACATCTGAATGGAGACAGTGTAGCATGTGACAACTGTTGTGAGGACTTTGGCAGTCACGTTGAATGTCAATAATTGATCTTTTGGGCAAAATTTAATTAAGCCCATCAAACCCAGCATGATGGCAGAATCCCTTGGTTAATTGACAAGGAGGACCCACATTTGATTCCTTGCATTGTGAAAATGATCTCCAGTTTAAATCAGATATGACAAGCCACAAGGCAGGGATCCCAATTCCAACGCCATGGCCTTAATTAGTCTGGTTTCTAAACCACTTCTGACCAATTATCCTTGAGACTATCTGAATTCAGTTGTATTTCAGCATTTTATCAAGAGTTTCACAGACACCCACCACCCAAGGCTGCTCATCAAACATTTCTGAATTTACTTGCAACCTCGCAAGAGATGGTTTTTCAATAATGGTCACTCATGCCTGATTGAAGGATATAGCATTAGGATGGTTTCTGAAAGCCACCCTCCTGCTTTTACCTTCGATTCCAAACCACTCCCTTGACTAACCGCCACAATGACACTATGTCCAGTCAGGCTTGGAGGAGAAGCCATATGCCAGCAAAATATATGAATCTGGAGACATTTTGCACTTAAGTCCATCTATCTGGTAAATGATACGAAGGTCCTTCTGGTTTCCTTGAGATGTGCCATCAACTTCCATATTCATTACTATTTCTGTGACGTATGAGCATAACATTGTTGTTACCTGCTAACTCCTGCCAGTGAGGAGGCTACATGCTGTGCTAGCATCGGACCACTGTCTAGCAGGAAGCATCAGAACACCCCTCCTGCACCTTTACTCATATATCAAGGTGCAGCGCAGTGGCTCACTAGTTAGACCTGCTGCTCACAACATCATGGACTCAGGTTCAATTTCACCTCTGGATGACTTTCTGTGTGGAGTTTGCACATTCTCCTAGTGTTTGTGTAAGTTTTCTCTGGGTGTTCCGGTTTCCTCCTACAGTCCAAAGATGGCCATGCTAAATTGCCCGTAGTGTCTAGGGATGTACAGGCTAGGTGGGTTAGCCATGGGAACTGCAGGATTACAGGGATAGGGCAGGGTGGGTCTGGGTGAGACCCTCTTGAGAGTGTCAGTGTAGACTTGATGGCCCAAATAGACTGCTTCCATATGTTAGGGATTTTATGATCAGCAGATTGGTCTGAGTTTCACCGAAACAGGGAGTCTGGGATTTGTGTCATCTGGTCATTCACTGACTGACATCATTCCCTGTCCCCATGTCTTTGCTCATGGCACTTTAGAAAAAATTGAATATAATCTCAAGAGTTAATGTAGTTAAGTAAGCTGAAAACAATTGTTAATTTTCCCACACTCAGAGCTGATTAGTTGTGTTTTCCATCCCATTCTCTTTGACAAGTTCCTAGCCCCAGGACCATAGACACAAATGTTACATGGTTAACTAAGTTCAGCCAAAGAAATTGACTCAATCCTAAATTGGTTATATTGGCTGTCATAGTTGAAAGTGCCCTGGACATTCA
Source organism: Stegostoma tigrinum (assembly GCF_030684315.1). Taxonomy (NCBI): domain Eukaryota; kingdom Metazoa; phylum Chordata; class Chondrichthyes; order Orectolobiformes; family Stegostomatidae; genus Stegostoma; species Stegostoma tigrinum. The sequence continues at coordinate 104,610,222 of NC_081358.1, read as the reverse complement.
TGACATATCTGAGGACTACATTATTTTAAAGACGAGTCCAGCTCCCTTGGTATACTGAACATTTGCAAATATTACATTGTGCATTTGTCCACGTTAATTAGTGTTCAATGTTAAAAAGCAACAAAAAACAACTTGATAAAAAAAACAAAAGCAGAAGCTGCTGGAAAAGCTCTGCCAGTCTGGCAGCATCTGCAGAGAGAAATAAAATCAATGTTCCGGGTTTAGTGACCTTCTTCATGAAATGATGATAGCTAGGAAAAATGTGTCTTTTACGCCGAAGATATGATGTTGGGAGGAGATAAAGAGTAAATGATAGGTGGAGATAGTGCCTAAAGAGAGAGAAAGCAAGGTATTTTCGCCAGGGTTGCGGAGGGTAGGGGGGATCCAAAACTAGAGGACATAGGTTTAAGGTGAGAGGGGAAAGACTTAAAGGGGCTTAAGGGGTAATGTTTTCATGCAGAGTGTGGTACATGTATGGAATGAGCTGCCAGAGGAAGTGGTGGACGCTGGTACAATTACATTTAAAAGGCATCTGGGTGGGTATATGAATAGGAAAGGTTCAGGGGAAAATGAGCCAAATGCTGGTAAATGAGGCCAGATTTACTTCGGATATCTAGTTCACATGGCCGAGTTGGATTGAAGGGTCTGTTTCTATGCTGTCCATCTCTATGACCCCAATGCTCTAAGGACAGTTGGACAGACAAAGGAGTAGATAATGGTCAGCCTAGGGAAACGAATAGCTACCAATGGGGACTATTAGTGGCTAACAATGAGTTATGTGTCATAGCAGACCATGTAAGAACAAAGCCTGGTATGTAAGATAACAAAGTGTGGAGCTGGATGAACACAGCAGGCCGAGCAGCATCTCAGGAGCACAAAAGCTGACGTTTCGGGCCTAGACCCTTCATCAGAAAAGGGGGATGGGGAGAGGGTTCTGAAATAAATAGGGAGAGAGGGGGAGGCAGATCAAAGATGGAGAGAGGAGAAGATAAGTGGAGAGGAGAAAGACAAGTTAAAGGGGCGGGGATGGAGCCTGTCGAGGTGAGTGTAGGTGGGGAGGTAGGTAGGGGATAGGTCAGTCTGGGGAGGACGGACACGTTAAGGGGATGGGATGAGGTTAGTAGGTAGGAAATGGAGGTGGGGCTTGAGGTGGGAGGAGGGGAAAAAGGCAATTTGAACAAAGGTACCAAAGGAAAGAAAGAAGGGAGGGCATAGCAATTGAAAGAAAGGTCTCTGCAGAAGAGGGTGGCTAAACCATTTTTGTATTCTCGCCTTGTTCAGCCACCGTCCTGTATTTTGGAGAAACTAGATGGAGTAAAATTACTGCCAGCCTTCTTTGGTTTTAGTTGTCAGTCACTTTTATCTTGTTAATACTTCCTGTAATGACATTGTAGGGCTAATTATTTGGCTTTTCACTGCCTGAGGGAACTTCAGCTGCTGAGACAGCATAGCAGTGTTTCAGATATGCACACTGTGCAGACTTTTCTGACCATTATTTAGTGAACAGAAAATTGTGTGCCTAATATGTGCTCTAGGCTGGCAGTTTGAAGTTGGAAAGTTACTTTTCATGTTTAATTACAGCACAGTTGACATATTCATGCAAGTAAGAGTAAAATAATTTCTTGCTGAGTTTCCAATCTCAATCCAAGACTAGTTAGGTGTTGTAAAGAATATAAAAATGAATTATGGTTGACTTATAACACATCCTAATGGTTGCAGATCACTCATTACTGGTTCCTCTGTGTATGAAAGAAGCAGTCAACTTATTTCTTTTTTTAATGCAATGGATTTTCTGTGATACAGGCAGATCTTGTTGGAAGATAGAAAACTTTTTACTTCACAATCTTAGCATTGAGCTTTGCCAAATCATGCATTGATTTTCAGTTTACTGTAAGCCTGCTTTCAAAAATGCAACTCTTACTGGAATATTTTGGCACATAACTACTTCACAAATAATTGTCCTTGAATTTTCCAAATGAGATTTAGAATCACTGCCAAACCAGAGCAACCTTGAGCCCACTGTCAGTCCCTACTCGAAATAGTCTGAGATCCTTCTTATTTACAATATCTTTTGTAGGTTCTTTTTGTGTGGAATGCGTTGCCACAGTGGTAGTGGAGTCAGATAATTTAGAGACTTCTAAGCAACTCTTGGATCGGCACATGGAGGATAGTAAAATGTAGGGCATGCAGTGTTGATTGATCGTAGTAGGACAATAGTTCAGCATAGCATCATGGGTCGAAGGGCCTGTGCTGTGCTGTACTAATCTATGTTCTACGCTCTCTGTTCTTACACAGAATTTCTTTTCTAACTGGTCATTTCAATTTCAATCAACCCAAAGGTAACCTAGTCATCTAATCACAACTTTTTGATGTTCCAAACATAGCACAACTTCAGGGAGCGATGAGTAAAAAAAATTCAACAAGTACTTGAGGCAATCCTAGAGAGTAGCCTCAACATATCAAAATCAATAGTACAAGACAGATATATTTAAAGCTGCGTCCCTGAACATCTTGTCGCTTGGTGGTAGTGCCCTTATTCGTGGATCTGTGTGTCTGGATTCAGGTGCCATCTGTGTCAGAGTTGTGCCATAAACATACACCTTACTCGATGTATTGGTATGATTCTATCTCCACTGAAGAAACATTTTATCTGTCGTTATCCCCCTGTGTGTCCTAATTACTCTTCTGGCCATGACTCTGAACAGTGTGGGAATGGGAATGCTGAGTGAGAAAGTGACTAAAGTAAGGGCAAGAACAGACTATAAACTGCTAAATATAAGTGTGCTACAGGCCTTCCTTGGGCATACAGCTGCCAGTGGCACCCTGCTGCTGGACCTACACCTGCCAGTGGTCCCTTTTGACAGAGTGGGCACCGATCTCCAGTCCCAGGTGCACACCAATGGTACATAATTCCTGTCCCAGTGTGGTGACAGGAAGAATACTATCCACTTAGAAGATTTCACAGTTTGTATTCTACACATTGGTAGCAGGTTTATTATTTGACGAAGTGAAGGAAACAATGAGCTTTATAATTGAATCTGAAACTTAGAACGGGATTTTTTTGAAACTTATTATTCTAAAATCAGTTAGCTCTGTTTGAAACTTTTGACTATGGCGTAATATGGCTGGAAGAACTTTACTTTCTGGTTTGGAACAGTATAAGTTTGAACAAATGAACAAATGTTTTTCTTAATTTATGGGTGTGGGCATCTCTGGCTGGGAGCAGATTTGTTGCCTATCTCTAATTGTCATTCAGGTGGCAGTGAGCTGCCTTTGTTTTGAACCACTAAAGTCCATTTGGTGTAAAGACACTCATAGTGTCATCAAGAAAGGTGTTCTAGGATTCTCTCCCACTGAAATGATGGTATATTTTCAAGACAGGATGATGACTGGTTTGGCACATTGGTGATTTTCTGTAGTGAATTTTGTAGATAGTACTACTGCTGAGCATTGGTGATGGAGGGAATGAATGTTCGGAGTTTTCGTGACAATCAAATGAGCTGCATTGACCTGAATGATATCAACTTTCATGAGTGTTTTTGGAGCTGCGGTCCCCCAGGAAAATCAGGAGAGTTCCATCAAGCCCCTGTCTCTTGTAGGTAGTGGACAACCTTTTGTTAATGTAATTTTCTCCGACAGTTCAGATGTGCCACCATGAGAAGAGACACGAAGCTGACTCAGAGAGATGCCTACACAGAGATCTCAAGACATTATTTGGAGAAGGGCAAAGAATTCTTCTGATGTCACAACCACGGTTGTTTTCTTAAACAATCACAATGAAAACATGTAGGGGCCTGTGATACTTTGCAGTGCTCAGTTTGCAATTTTCTATTCAAACGGTGAGTTTGAACTCTGAAGGAACAGTGCCTATAAAAAAAGCCCTGCAATAAAATTATAAAGCACTTTGTGATGCCCTGTCATTACCCTGTGAAGGGCAAAATAAAAATATAGAATTTTCCACCAATGTCTTTTCTGTTCTAGGTAGGTTGTAGTTACTTTTTTTTCCCATTAGTCAGCACAGAGGTCAGATGGGAGCAGGCTTATGGGAAAAAATATGGACAAGCATTTCTGAGTTTGTACTGAACTTAACTTTGCCTTGTGACTACAAATCTCGGATGAACCTTGCCTTTGGAATGACATAACAGAACAATCATGTACAGCTTCTCTTGGCTTTAGTGAGAAAGTATGACAAAATAATCTCCAAATAGTTATGTCATTCCTTACAACAATGAGTTTATTAAGCCCCAAATGATTCTAACCAATACCTTACCATAGCTACAATCTCCTAAAACTTTCATTTTGTGTGTGAGAAAATGTATATCGCCCATGTTGAACAAAATTTGGCCTGTATTGACAATGTTCAGACTTCTTTGAAAACCTAATGGGCTGGAATTTTGCATGGGAAGGAGGTGTTTCAGAAAAAAATGGGCAGGAATGTTTCTAGGCGTCAAACTCAAAATGATTTTTGTGAACCTGCTAGATGACATGGTCCAGAGACAGGTTCCAGAAGTTCACAAGCTGCATGGGCAGCCAGATGACTTTTGGCCTGAAAGGACCAGCAGCCAGAAATGGATGGTAAGTATGAGATAGAACTACTGAACATGAAGTCATCCACTCTTCAACATTTTCTAAATATGTAATCTTTCAAAAATTGGCCTTTGCATCGAGACTGCTGAGTAGGATTCAAGGTAGAATGGACAGGAATCCCTTCGGCCAGGCAGCTGCTCTATGTTCAGACTGACAGAGAGGGCTGTAAGGTCTTCCTGGGACACGAGGTCTCTGCCTGGCTTCCAAACACCTACACTGATCCCTGCAGTCAACATGAACCTGAAGGTCAACTGGGAAATCCAAGCTGGCTTCTTATAATTGGAATGAATTGATATTAAATAAACCAAACACCACACCTGCTCAAAAATGGTGCAGAAGCAAAATAGATCTTGGGAACTGGCATGTTGGATGGCATGGATAATTTTAGCTCCTGCCACCCTCAGAACCCTTCCTTAGCAAAAACCACATTTCCAGCACAAGGCTGAGTGGGCTTGACTCTTTCTTGGTGAACTAATGCCTTGTTATTGGGTTGACAACCGCCACAATGGAGACCCACTTCTTCCTCAACATTTTTCATCCCAGTAGTGACTTGTGGCCTGCTGTAAACTCTAGGTTGTAAATATGCTGAGTCCTATCCTTGGAGAGTAAGAACATGTCATTAAAAGAATAACTGTGCTGCGTCTACCATCAAAGGTGGGTCGAGTTGTGGACAGTGCGGAGGGCTGTTCTAGGTTACAAAGGGACATTGATAGAATGCAGAGTTGGGCTGAGAAGTGGCAGATGGAGTTTAACCCTGACATTTCTGAAGTGATTCATTTTGGAAGGATAAACTTGAAAGCAGAATACAGGGTTAATGGAAAGATTTTTGGCAATTTGGAGGAGCAGAGGGATCTTGGGGTTCATGTCCACTGTTCCCTGAAAGCTGCCACCCAGGCGGATAGAGTTGTTACGAAGGTGCATGGTCTGTTAACTTTCATTAACAGAGGGATTGAATTCAAGAGCGGTGAAGATATGCTCCAGCTGTACAAAAGCCTGGTTCGGCCACATCTGGAGTATTGTGTCCAGCTCTGGTCACCTCATTATAGGAAAGATGTGGAAGCATTGGAAAAGGTGAAGTGGAAATTTAACCAGGATGTTGCCTGGAATGGAGGGGAGGTCTTATGAGGAAAGGTTGAAAGAGCTAGGGCTTTTTTCTTTGGAATGACAAAGGATAAAAGGTGATTTGATAGAGGTGTACTAAATGACCAGAGGTGTAGATAGGGTGGACAACCACAGGCTTTTTCTGAGAGTGGATGTAGCTATTATGAGGGGCGTAGTTTTAAAGTGAGTGGAGGTAGATATAGAGGAGATTTTACTCAAAAAGTTGCTGGGGCGTGGAATGCATTGCCGGACCGGGTAGTGGAGTTGGCCTCGTTAGGGGCATTTAAGATGCTATTAGACAGGCATATGGATGATAGTATAAGGTAGGGGTAGAGGTTAGATAGGCCTTAGGATTAAGGTAAAAGTTCTGCACAACATTGTGGGCCGAAGAGCCTATACTGTGCTGTACTGTTCTATGTTCTACCCTACAAAAACAAGTACATTAATTAGATTTTTTGCAGGGTGTCGATTCCCAAATAGGGCTGTTATGTCTGTGTGCCCAACCACTGGAAGATTGTGGTTCAGTAATGTCCTGCCACAAACCCTTTCTCCTGTACTGCCTCTAAGAGCCTATCTGGTAAACAGGGGTGGAGGATAAATAAATAGTGAGCCTAGCAAGAACTATCAATTGTTTTCACAAAAAGATGTAGTTCATCGCATAATAGCAATAGGTACAGGCTGTATTGGTTCAGTCTAAGACTATCAGGGGTCAGAGATGATGCATCTGACCCCATCAGGATCGAGAGTTGAGCGACACAGTACTCTGCACAGAAACTTATTAGTTTGGGTTCTGTTCTCAAATTTCTGCTGCCTTTGCCCTTCTAGGTGGTAGAGGTCATGGTTTGGAAGGTGCAGTTGAAGTGGATTGGGTTAATTTCTGATCTGTATCTTATGTTGAACATACTGTTGCAGCAGTGCTCAATAGTGGAGTGAGAGAATGTTGAAGGCCATGGATTATATGTCAATCGGTGGCTGTTTTGTCCTCAATGATTTTGAACTTCATGATTTTTATTAGAGCCACACCTATCTAGGCAGATGCAGGATATTTTATCATCTAATGCTTTATGCATAGTAAATAGGTATTGGTGAGAATGAAGGTGAGTTGCTTCATTCAAAATTCCTTGCCTCTGACCTTGTAGCCATTGTGTTTATACGGCTTGTCCAGTTCAGTTTCTGGCCAATGATAATGCATAGGCTGTTGATAGTGTGAGATTTAACAATTGTAATACCACTAAATATTGGGGGAATTGATGAGATTCACTCTTGTGAACATGGTCATTACCTTGCACTTGCATGGTGAACATTATTTGCCACTTATCATCCCAAGTTTGGAATCTGTCCAAATCTTGATACATTTAGGCATGATTAACTATCTGAGGAGTCACAAATGGTGCTGAACATTGTGCAATCCTTCGCAAACATTTCCATTTCTGATCCCAAGATGAAAAAAGCAGGTCGATGAGAAGCTGCCAAAGCTTGTTGTGCCTAGGACACTACCCTTGAGATACTAAATTTCCACATGCAGAATCATAGAATAGTTAGAGCACAGAGGCGGCAATTTAAACACCTTATCTTTGCTGGCTCTCTGAAGAAGCAATTTTCCAACCTTTTCCAAGCAAACCCAAATATTTTTGTCCTCAGCAGACAATGATCCAATTCCTTTTTAATTGACTCATTCTCATTTCTCATACTCTAATGGACTGTGGTCCAAATCCAAACAATTCACTAGGTGTAAACATTTTTCCTCATTTTGCTATTTCTTCTTTTGCCAATCATCTCAAATGCTTCCCTATGGTTCACCATCCTTCCATTAATGAAAACAATTTCAACAATTTTTACATCTCCCATAATGTATGCAGACAGCATCCAATTGAGCTCTATCCATCTAACCTTCCCCTTGTCTCTGAATTTCCTTCAACGATATGTTGGGAAGGCTGAAATCATTGTTTTTGTTCCCTGCCACAAACTCTGCTAGCTGTGATTCAATCGCTCTGCCTGTTAATTGCCTGAAGCGGAATTATGCTGCCCACAAGCATAAGTCTGAGATGTTCTTTTCACCACTGATACACACCATCACTAAGTCTGTGTACTCCAGCCTCTGCAACATACTTCAGCTTTACCCTACCTCAAGTCATCTGATATGGACATACTTTCATTCCCGCTAGTCTTGGTTATTCCTAAGCACTCCTTGACATTCTTCCATGTTTCACAGTATAGAAAATTAAGGTCATCCAAAGCCCTCCCATATATATATTCTTCATCATACAAACTTTTGTTCACTATTCATCCTAGTGCTTGTTGACCTAAATCTGGTTTCTAGTTAAGCATCACGCTCATTTTGAAATATTCATTTTTGCTTTGAAAATCCTCCATGCCCCTGCTTCTTTCCACTTCTTTCATCTAGTCCATCTCCACGATGCTCCGAAACATTCTTCGAATTCTGAATTCTTTGTCATCCCTGATTTCAACCGCTCAACCACTCAGGCCCGTGCCTTCAGCTGCCAAGGGTCTAAACTGTGGAATTCCTTCCAAAACTTCTTCACCACTTTATTTCTCTTCCCTGCTTAAAAGCAATCTCTTTGTTTCAGCTTGTGGTCTTCTGACCTAATCTGTTCTTATATGAAACTGTGTCAAATTTTCTTTCAAGTGTTCTGTGAAGTGTCTTGGGATATTTTATGTGTTAAAAGCACAATATAAACACAAATTGATATTATAATGTAAAGTAAAACAACACAAAAGAACAAGCAATGCCTTATTTCATGTAGTTATTGAGGCATAAACACATTTAAAATGAAATGGTCGAGTATTAGAAAGGAAAGATTATGGGGATAAGACATGAAATAAAATTGGATTATACATAAAATCAAATAAGGACGTGCAGATGTTAGAAATCTGAAACAGAAACAGTAAGCTCTGAAGGAACTCAGAGGTCTGTCGGTATCTGAGGAGTGAAAGCAGAATTAATGTTTTGGGTTTAGTGACCCTTCTTTAGAACAACAACCATATTACACAGGACACCTTTCTGAGTACCTTGGCAACCTCATTAAAAACTATTTTGAGTTGAAGCAATTCCTGATTTCTTTAAAATATAAAATTGTGGGTTATTGCATTATTGGGAAGATTGGCCTTTATTACCAATGACTAATTCCCTTTGAAGTGATAGCGAGCCATCTCCTTAATTGCAGCTAAATAGTTTGTTTAGCTATTTCAGGGTACAATTAAGAGTCAATAACATTGCTTTTGGTATAGATTGATATGTATGCCAGAGAATGTATTGACAGCAGATCTTTCGCAAGCAAGCCAGATATTTTTTTCTGTGACATTTTTGGCCAATTTTATTGATGTGAGCATTTTCTCCCAGATTTCATTATATTAAGTGAATTGAAATTCCCAAACCAGAACTGTAGAATTTGAACTTGTAGCTTAACATTACTTATGCATGTTTGTGGATTACTACATAAGTAACATAAACCACCATGCTACTGTACCCCATAACAGCCACAGCTAGATGCCACTTTCCCCCATCTTTACTTCATTTACTACACTGTTTATATGTATGTTTTGTCAGTAAACTTTGGCATGAGATTAAATCAAAGGGAACATTGTAGCTGAATCTTATCTTCTCTTTGCTGGCAGCTGCACATGCCCATAATTTGAAATGGATAGGCCTCATTCAGGAATGAATTTCCGGATGAATTGTTTTCTCATCCCTAACCAAGAATGCTGATGAAAATTGTAGGATCTTTCCTGACATTGGTATTGTGAGTTAACCATTTAGAATTTTAATGCAATTTTAAGAAAAATGATTGCTTGATACAAACCCAGATGTTTCTATGTACAGTGCAATCTTTCTAAGTTACAGTGTGCATTATGTTTCCCCTTTTGTCCTTTCGCTTTATATTGTTTCTATAAATCAGACACCCCTTCTAATGATGATCCACTATATGTTTCAGAAATCCTGGCCTTGATGGGTAATACCAAGTCCTCTTGATACTTTTATAAGTGCAAATGCTCATTTTGCAGAAATTAAAAGGTAAATGATAGTGAAGATATTTGTAACCAGATGGTAATAGATAAGGTATTAGGCCTTAAGGCTGATGATCTAATCTGTAGGGAGATGATTCATTGAAAAAAAAATTGCTGTGAGAATATGAATTACCCTTTAAATTTCTGCAAAGAACCATAAGTCAAATAGCTTATTGTAACACATAATGAGTAGCCCATGGCTTATTTGATAATGTACTGGAATTTACAAAGGTCTGTACGTATCTGAACAGTAACTTCCATTCTGTTCATTAAAACAATGTGACGTTGGTGCATAGCCCCTATAGTTGAAAGTAATGTGATATATCAAAAACTGCATCCATCTAATTTTTTGTTCCTCTTCTCCAGTTTCTTTCCTCCCCGACTGTTGTTACTTTTAATTTCTGCTATGTGACAAGTTAAATGGATATCAGTTGACCTAGAGTAATGCACCCAACTTCTTCATGCATAACCTTAGATCATTTTTAGCACTTTATAAAATCATTTTTAGTATGAATTGCTGATCATTTATCTTGCTCTTATGGCCATAAGACACTGAGACCATTTAAATCAAAGCAAAATTAAATGGGTCTTTTTGTATTTTTTAACTTTGCCTGGGTTTTCTTTTCTTAAACAACAACATCTGTAAACTTAGTTTCCGCCAAAATGCCTTTTGAGTCTTTAGAGGTTAAGGGACAGACATATGTCTCACCAATTTGAGGATGATTGTTGATTCATGGCTTCAATTGTCTGCAGCACATTGGAATACCAATTAATATACTTTGGGTTTTTAATCCCAGATGCACCATTGTGACTAAAGATAATGTTTATGCCTTCGAGGTGGCATGCAAAACCTGAGTGGATAAATCTCTGCAGACTTCTTCGGTTCCTTCTGATGGGTATTTAAGAAACAGCTTTGACTAAAGTGTTACTGGATTACAGATTTCCAATGAAGAAACTTATTCAGAAAATGGAAATACTCAAGGAGGACAGGTAATAGTTAAATCATCTCAACAAAGGACCCACCAGAGGACCCTGGTTGTGGGTGGCACCGCCGTGCAGGTTCGAAGCAACTGGTAAATGCATTCACACAGCAGCGAAGCTAATTAATGAGCAAAAGCTTGTCTACTCATTCACCAAGAGGCAAGTTATGAAACCGCCTAGGCCTATGTTCCAGCTACTAAACTTTGTTGTGCTTTTAAAAAAAATGTTCAGGGGGTGTGAGGATAGCTGACTGTCACAACATTTATTGCCCATCCCTAAGTGTCCTTGAGAATGTGATTCTAAGCCACCACAGACAAAAAAGCATGTCCTTTATGAATGAGTACATGAGGGAAAAAAAACCATCAAAATTACTTATCTCCATTATAACAGTATTTGACCAGAAATATTTCTTTGATTATTATTGGGAGGATCCCAAATTAGGATAAGTGCCATAATTAAAATTACATTTCACTCAGTACTCCCTAATAACCTTGCAGATTGCAACTTGACAGTTTTCATTTATCTGGAGATTACCAGCTGCCAATTATTCAGAAACAAGTTAATCTTCAGCTTCAGTGAAGCTGGAAAATGGGGTAAGAAAGAAAGGTTGGCTGTTTCATGTTACAGACAGCAATCTCACCTGGAACAGTTTTGCAGTGTTCATCTCCTGACTGAAATCCCTTTCTCACCAGGAGCTCATATTGAGAATTGAGGCTGCATGCCAATGAATCACTGTCCATTGGATGGAAAATTACCTGAGATTGTGGCAATTAAATGATGTGTTTTCTTTACTGGGAGAGCTTTCTATCAGAATGTCAAGCTGTTATTTCTACTTTTTGCTCCATGCAGGATATCTCACAGGTAGTATGAAAAAGCACATACTTACAAGTGGAAGACAGAATCTACACTGTGCCACACCATAAAACAACAACAACAAAAACAAAGTTTCTCGAAAAGCTCAGCAGGTCTGGCAGCATCTGTGAAGGATAGAAAAGAGTTTGTGTTTTGGGTCTGGTGACCCTTCCACAGAATTGGTGGTAGAAAATGCGAGTTTATATGCAGAAAATAAGGAGGTGGGTGGGGTAGGGAGTAAACAATAGGAAGAGCCCAAAGAGAGAGAAAGGCAGTTGGACAGACAAAGGATTTGCTAACGATCAGGCTGGGAGGGTGAATAGTTGTTAATGGGGACTGTTAGTGACTAACAACAGGGTGTTTGTAGTGGCAGGCTATGTGGTTAAAAAAGCCTGGTGTGTGGGGTGGGGGACTGGGACATGGGAGAGTTTAGGCCCTACAATTACTAAACTCAATATTGAGCCTAGAGAGTTCCCAAGTGGAAAATGAGGTATTGTTCCTCCAGCTTGTGTTGGACTTATATGTTTGATGCATGCTATAAACTGTGAAACAGCACATGTTCATCATGGGTTGCACATAGCCTGCAATGAATTCTATGGACATTAGAGGGATTTTCCCATCACAGTGACAGGCCCATCCAACAGCCTGAAAACCAGGGAAATCCCTGGCAAGTTCAATGTGACTCTCTGCATTCCTGCCATGACTTATTGACATTGATTGCTTGTCAGCTTCAGAGAATTTTCACACTGGATCCAAAATTGGATTAAAAATCGGAGGTGGAGGGTTATGGTGCAACACTGTTTTTGTGATTGGAAGTCTATAATCAGCAGGGTACCGCAGGGGTCAGTACTGAGACTCTGCTGTATGTTAAGTACATTAACAACTTGGATGTGAATGTGGAAGGTGTAATTAGTAAGTTGTAGATGGAATAAAAGTTGTTGGTAGTGAGGAGGATGGTCTCAGACTACATTCTGATATTGAACAGCTGGTAAATTGGACAGAGGAATAGCAGATGGAATTTAATCCTGATAAATGTGAGGTGATGCACTTTGGGATGTCTAATAAAGGAAGGATATTCATACTGAATGGTAGGCCCGAGGCAGTTTTGGGGAACAAAGGGATCTTGATGTAGAAGTCCATGAATCCCTGAAGGTGCCAGCACAGATAAGACACAGTAGTGAAGAAGGCAAGTAAGATGATCACCTACATTATCCAAGGTGTGGAATAGGAACAAGGAAATCTTGTTACAACTTTATAAAATATTGGCACGACCATGGATGGAATACTGTGTACAGTTTTGGTCACCACACGATCGGAAGAATGTGATTGCACATGAGAGGACGCAGAGGAGATTCACCATGATGTTGCCTGGGGTGAAAAGTCTCAGTTATGGGGAGAAACTGGATAGGCTTTCTTTGTTTTCCTTGAAACAGAGGAGATTTCTGAGTGAAGTATACAAAATTATGAGAGGCAAAGGCAAAGTAAATTGTGAGAATCTCTTCCCCATGGCAGGCTTTTCTAAGACCAGAGGGCACAAGTTTAAGATGAGGAGTAAGTAGAGGAGATCTGTGGACATGTTCTTCACCCAGGGAGTGATAGGAATATGGAATGTGCTGCCTGCAAGATTATTGAAGGCAGGAACTCTCAACATTTAAGAACTATCCAGATGAAGTTTTAAAATGTCAGAGCATAGTATGCAATGGACCAAATGCAGGTAAATTGGATTAGTACAGTTGGTGTTTGTTAGTTAGCATAGACATAGTGGACTGAAGGGCCTTTTTTATGCTGTATGACTCCATGAATCTATGACTTTCCCACATCTGAGTCCTGTCAACTAAAGACCACACATTTTTCAGTGAAAGTAGTGTCACCGGGAATAGTGGCCATTTTTGATACTCCAGGAGGTCCAGAATGTGGGATTGTTAACATAGAACATAGAACATTACAGCACAGTACAGGCCCTTCGGTCCTCGATGTTATGCCGACCTGTCATACCGATCTGAAGCCCATAATTGTTGGAGTCTAAAGTGAAATTAGGGGAGGTAGGTATGCTGGGGACAATTGTAGTGGCTCAATGGCTTTGTTTCATTGTTTGAATGCCTGAAAGGGAAAAAAATAACAATGGTAGATTTATGATTTGAGAAAAATGAAAAAAGGTATATGCTTACACCATCTGTAGCCAGTAAATCAGAAGAGTGCATGGGATGAAGTGGAAGTTACATGGCAGCTTGAAAATTAAACATGAAGATATCATCATCCTAAATACATTCAGACTCAACTTGAGTCATGGTCTCAGCACTGGGGTGTTCTAATAATAGCTAGCATTCCCTCCTCTGATCGGTTAGGATATATAGGTATATTTCAATTAGTTCCTGCCGGTTCTGGTTATCTACCACCTTGTCCTTAAAGAAAGACTGAAGTGGTTCAGTGATTATGGTAAAACTTGTTTGGCTGATATAGCCATCATGGGTGAATAGCTGAAAATATATACAGTTTCTGAGATGTGAATGTCGGGCTTGCGCCATTTCAATATGTATGAATGTAAAGATGAACCTGAGAATGTTGGATATGAGGCCTGCTTGATAGAGATTATGAGTAGTTGTGGAATAGGAATGCTGTCATCTGAGCAATTCTGAGGTTAATGGTTGCTATATGACATGTTTTTTTTTACATTGATCACTTGTTAGTAATCATTGAACATCTTGTAGCACAACATCTTGGTCCTCATGAGTTAGTCACTTGTAATGACCTCCATGATATCACTGCCTTTTGATGATGGAAACTGGCTATCTCTCTCCATTTCACATCAACAAGTCCTCCAGATAGGGCTTGAAAGCCTTGTGCATTTGCTCTCTGTCTCCGAGATCTTTCTTCAAACATGGCACCATTCACCTACTCTCGCCACAATGTACCTCCCCTTTAAGAAGTATTGGAGATCATTAAGTGATGCTAGCTAACTATTCACAATATTAGCCCTATGATGATCCCATTGTCATCAGCTTTGGCCAGATGGAGAAATTTATCCAATGATCTCATACTTTGTGTACTGCTTACATTAGAATCAAATGATACGAATCAATTGCATGTGTTAATTCCCATACCCATTCTTGTTCGATACTCAATTTAGTTCCTAGTGTGTTTCAAAAAGGATAAATAAAGTCTGCAAAGTGTTCAAGTGGGATAGCATAGAAAGCCCTGCAGGTTTAAGCATTGAACTTTCATGACTGCTAAAGTAGACCTCTGGAATTTTTTTTCCCTTAGGATTTTTTCAATACATTTTCAGAATAAAATGGGAAAGATTACATGAAAGCCAACTTCAGTGTTATATCTTTCCATCTTGCTTTATGTAAAAATAAAAACACTGATATAATCATGATTTGTGCACACATCCCCTAAAATCAATCCAAATTAATATAGAAACATCAAAATGGCATATTTTTTCCAATTACATTAAATTCAAAGAGTATTAATTCCTTGTTCATTAAATATATGCCTACTTATTTGTCACCTTTGGCTACTTTTAACAATAGATTGCAACAGACAATAACTTGAAAAGGTGATATGTTCCCCAGATTTGATTTGATTTCTGTAGAGTACAAATGAAGACTTTGTAAAATTGCACTGGGCAAACAATGCCTTTCCAATCAGTGAGTTTAGTCAGACTGTCATGGGAATCTGATTGAAGAGCATAAGATGCAAAGTTGTAGCAATAACTCTTGTGCCATCACGTAAAAAATATCCATTCTAAAAATAATGGAGATTAGATTCAGGCATTGGCCATCTTCATCTGGCCCCTTGCAATGGAGACTAATAAAGAAGATAACAGGACATGGAATCTAAAGTAAATTGGCAAGATGGATCCAGAATTGGCTCAGTGGTAAGAGACAAATGAGGTGGTGGTAAACAGCTGTTTGTGTGACTTGAGGCTGATGTCCAGTGGTACACCACAGGGATCAATGCTGGTCCTTGGTTTGCAAAATGGTACAGATAATAGTATGGCAGGAACAATAAGTAAGCATGCGAATGACTCCATGTTTGGTGGGTGGTAAGTAGTGAGGAAGAAGGTGTTAGATTGTAGGTTAGGCAGATGGAATTTAATTCTGAAAAGTGTGAGGAGATGCACCTCAGAAGAAATAACAAGACAAAAGGGGACAGTATGTGGCAGATACTCAGGAAGTTCAGAGAGATAGGAGGATCCTTGGATGTTTGTCAGATCCCTGAGGATGACAGGGCAATTAATAAGACAATTAAAAAGGCATGCAGACCTTTAGATTATAAGGGAAGGAAAGTTATGTTGGAGTTGTTCAGCACTTGGATTAGGCTACACCTGGAGCACTGTGTGACCAATTTGGGCACCACACTATAGAAAAACCTATGATTGCACTGGATGGAGTTCAGAAAAGATTCACCAGGATGTTGCCTGGAACTGTTTAGCTATGAAGAGAGGCTGGATTGTCTCAAATTGTTTTCTTTGGAACAGAGAAGGCTGTGAGGAAACCTAATTGAGGGGTTCAATTTACAAGCAGGCATAATTTTAAGTTAAAAGACAGGAAGTTTAGAGGGGTTTGAGGAAAAAAATATTTTCAATCAGAAGGTGATGGGAATCTGGAATGTACGGGTAAAGTAGTGGATGCGGAAAACCTTACAACATTTAAAAAGTACGCGGATGACCACTTGAAAAGTCATAACATTCCAGACTATGAGCCAATGCTGGAAAGTGGGATTAGTGTAGACAGGTCAGTGGAGGCCTCTTTCGTACTGCATGGCTCTCTGACTCTCTGGTCCATTTAAATTACTGAACCCAAAAGGAGAAAAATCACTTACTGTCTGCAGTCAGGGCAGATAAGTGTGCCAACCTTTTGACAATGCAAAGCTAAACTGCACTGTTGGTTTTCATTGTGAATACTTTGATTCAATATATCAAAAGTTGTAGAACAAGTTTCAAGTTATGTGAAGATTCAAACTATTTTTTTTAATGTTGTGTTTTATTTTCCTGGTAAAAAAGGAAGAATGTCCCATTCAATATTCCTTTGAATAAGCCTTCCTAATCGGAAACAAATACAGAAGCTGCTGGAAAAACTCAACATGCCTGGCAGCATCTGTGAAGAAAAAGCAGAGTTAACATTTTGGGTCCGGTGACCCTCCCTCAGAATGGCATACCTAAAAGAGATGGGGTCATGAGTTAAATACTGAAGAAAAACTGAAAGAACTGTGGATGCTGTAAATCAAGAGCAAAAACAGGAGTTGCCGGAAGAAAATCAGCAGGTCTGGCAGCATCTGTGAAGAAAAATTAGAGTTAATGTTTCAGGTCCGGTGACAATTCCTCAGATTTTTATTAAACTTTCCTAATCACCTGGCCTGTAAGTATTATTGAATACCTGTTTGGAGTTATGCAGGAAAGGTGCGGGCGCTGATTTATTGTATGGAGAATCTATCTGGATAGTTTACACTTGCTAAATCTCAAATGATCAAGCCTACTCACAGAAGTTCAAGGGAAATATGTTACACTGCAAAGGAGACGCTTTTGACCGATCTTTAGTGGAATGACCATGTTATGAGGAAAGGATGCAAAGATGACCTCGAAGAGAAACAGATTATGAAAAATTTCAGTTGTTCAGTTGTGAAGAACCCAGTTTTATAAGACGTTAAATAGAATTGTGAAGACTAATCCGCTACCCTAATTAAAATCAAAGTCAAGGGAATATATGTACAAACTGATAGCTGACACTGAGAAATAAAAAAAATGCAGATGACACATGATAGCAGATATAGTTAGATCCTTAAAGGACCAAAGAATGTTGCAAAATGATATCGATATGTTGGGGGAATGGCCTGATAAGTGGCAGATGGAATTCAGTGTCAGTGAGAATGAAGTGATGCTCTTTGTTAAAAATCAGCAGTAATTTTATGCTGAATGGAAGTTGGTTAGGTCATGAGCAACAGCAAAGGGATTTGCAGTGCAGAGTATAAAAGTCAATAGGTAATGATGAGGGATATAAAACCTTAATAAGGCCTCAGTTACAGAGCTGTGGAGCATGATTGCCTTCAAAACTCTAAGAAAACATTGAGGCTTTAGAGAGAATTCACTGATGTTTGATATGAGGAGATTCAAATTCAGAGAATTTCTTGATAAAATGGTGGCTTCTGCATTCAGAAAAGGATTACAGGGGCAATGTGAATAAAGTGTTTAACTTTGTGAAGAAATAGAATAAGATTTGTGGAAGCAGGTTGTTTCTAATAATTTATAAGTCCAGAATATGAAATGAGATAGAAATTCTAGGATTAAAGTAAGAAATTTAGAGTAGAAAGCAAGTGAAATTTCTTCTCACAGTTTTGAGTACTGAAATTTTTCTCTAGAGTTATGATTCCACTATGTCACTATGAAAGAAATTAGAAATGGAAATGCATGAAGGAAAATGTTGAAGAGTGAATGCAGGAAGAGAATGGGTAATTGTGATTAGGGCTACTTGCTTATGTGGAGGGTATATATTGCCTGTCTGAATTGAATATAAATTATTGAGTTGTCTGGATGGCTGGTTTGCAGAGTCATGCCAACAGCATGAGTTCAATTCACACACTATCTGAGGTTATCATGAAGGACTGTCCTTCTCAACTTTTCTCCTCACCTGAAGTGTGGTGACCCTCATAAAACCACCACCAGTCATCTCTCTCTCACAGCCCTGCGATCTAATAGGACTATGGTAGCTTTACCATTACAATCAATTTTTCATGCAAGAAGAGATTAATATCTGGCATGGTTGAATAATAGGTTGGTTTGGGGAGGGAAATTGTTCTCGAGCCTTTGGAGGAATTATAGAGTGCATTCAGGCAGTCATAGAGTTGAATCATTGGAATGTTCTTTCACTGTAATCAGTAGTATTCTAGTCCTATATCTCCTCCATATGACATTTTTGCATTTTATCTTTCTGAAACCCATTCTATCATGAAAGCTCAAAATTATGTCACTAGTCACCTTTCCCCCCATCATCTGAAGGTTAGTTTAAAGCAATGTTTTGAACTTCACTCTTGCTGTTTTCTATCTTGCTGATATCTGGGTTGTTCGGTAGTTTTGTTTAATAAAAGAACAACTGGACTCAAAAAGTGCCATGACATTGAAGTGTACTACATCCCCAACATTAACAATTTTTGTTGCTCACTGTGTGTGAAGAAAAAGAAAATGACTTTTTTCAGTGTTTTGTCGATACACTCTTGAAAGGACTGATGCTGCATGAATTAGTAGAATTTTGAAAGTAAATTCAAGATTGAGATCTTCAACTGCAGATGCCAAAGGGAAATTGAAGAAATTATCACAATAAAGAACTGCTCAAAACGCAGGCATTTAAAAATGAATCAAGTAATATTATCCAGGGTGACAATTATGATTCACAGAATAACAATCCAGAACAAACTTACCATATCAAATTGATTTTGTTTTCTTTTGTTCTCAACTTTAAGTACTTTGGAAAATTAACTTGCTTTTCCAAATTAGTAGCTTTGACTACAGGATGAATAAAGTCTATATTTATCATAACATTTTGTTGATGTTAAATCAATGTTAGAAAATGAAGGCCAACATTGGTCGAAATCTTCAACATTTCTATTTTTTCCTTAACATCTTCATTTCTGTTAAGAATAAACATAAAGAAAATGAAATGTTTATAGAAACAAAGAGCAGGAAAAGCTCATTTGACCACAAAGCCTACACCACGATCCGCCAAGATTTTGGCTGATCCTCCAGCTCAATGCTTTCTCCCTATACCGCCTACACCTTAAATTTCTCGAAATCTATCCATTTCTTTCTTCTGTCAATGACTTCACTGATGGAATCAACCATGAACAATTGCCATTAAGTATTTTTCAGAATTTTCCAGGTACAGAGTGACTTTAATTCATTCTATCCAAAGATAAATTTGTTTTTACTAACCATTTATTGCTCCCTCCAAATCAAACCATTATTTAATGTCTTGTTTTGCCTGTTGTTGTAAAAGCAATTATGTGCAGTGGAAGACTCCACAATAAAAAGAATAGAAACTGAAAAACAAATCAAACTTTTTTTTTGTACAGTGAGAATTTTGCTTTCATTATCATAAGAATTCTGTTCTCATTAGCGACCAAATTAACCAATTTACTTATATCAGATCAGGGTTACCTCTTACAATGAATATTTCATGCTACAGTGGAGTATTAATATGAGACAGAATGGTCAATTTGTGGAGTTGAATTCCAAAAACAATCTTTGCAGACGCTTTTGATTTAGTTTTGTATCTTGCTATGTTGCTAATGGAAGTCTTCAGCCACTACTTTATTGTTTGTAAATAAAGTATAACAGAAGATGTTGTCCTCCATATTCACATTAAGGATGAGTTAGCCTATTGTCTACTAAACCAAAAGTACTCAACGTAATGTAAAATTTTAAAGCCTTAGACAATTGCAGGTAGTCAGGGTTATGGATGCCTCAGGCATGCCCCTTTGGAACGCCAAGGACATATAAAATATAGAGTTATTCTTCTTTTTCAAGGAACCACTTTAAAGGATTCTAAGTTCACAAAACAGAATGTGACTAAAACAGATAACTGTGGAACAAAATGCAGAACAAATGAACAAATAATCGTTAAACAGAATCATGCAATGACTACACACTGAAGGTAGCCATTTAAATAGCAAGTACATAACAGATTTCCACACAGGACTTAAGAAACATACAACTCTACACCACAAGAACGGGCCCTTCAGCCCACAATGTTGTGCAAACATGATGCCAAATTAAAATAATCCCTTTTGCGTGTCTTTGGTCCATATCCTCCATCCCTTGCTTGTTCATGTGCTTATCTAAAAGTGCTCATAATATCTGCCTCCACCACCAGGTCTGGTAGCACATTCCAACCTCATATCACCCTTTATGTAAAATACTTGCCCCTCACATTTCCTTTAAACTTTCCCCCTCACCTTAAAAGGATACACCCCAGTTTTGGACATTTCAAACCAGCGGTTAAAAGATTCTGACTGTGAATGCTATCAACGCATCTCATAACTTTACAGACTTCTATCAAGTCTCCCTTCAGCCTCTAAAAAACAACCTGAGTTTTTCTAGGCCCTCCTTATAGTTGATACCCTCTGATCTAGGCAGCATCCTGGTAAAGTTCTCTGTACCGTCTCCAAGGCCTCCAGATCCTTCCTGTAATGTGGCAACCAGAATTGACTGCAGTACTCTTTGTGTGGCATGAAACAGTTTAGATATTTTCATTCGTCTGTTCTGCAACCGTGTTCCAATCAGATGATTATCAAGTATTCTTTAGAAAGCCGAAATGGCCTCCACCAATCCCTGAGGCAATGAGCTCCTGATCCTAAATCCTTGCTGCAAAAAAAAACATATTTTCTTATGTTACTTTGGTCCTTTTATCAACTCTGTTTCTTCTAGTTTTTGACTCTTCTGCAATTGAAAATACCTTCTTTCCATCAAATGTGTCTTGACCTTCATGATTTTGATTTCCTCTGTTGCCCCTGAGCTCAATGTTGTCTTCTCCAAGGAAAGAAAAGCACTAATCTCTCCAATCTATCTTTGTAAGGGATATTGTGCACCTACTCTTGGCAATTTTTCTGGAACCCCTCTGAAACCAACGATCACAGCATTCCTCAAATGCAATGTCCAGCACGGAATGCAATATTCCAGTTGGGAACTGACTAGTCTCAGCATGGGTCCTAATTGGAGCTCAGCAAGCTTTCATAATGAGCTCATCTGTAAGTTATAACAATTCTCTAAATGGTCTCTTTATGAATCCCTGGCTGAACGCCAACTCTAATAGATTAGCTCAAGATGGGCCTGGTTTCACAAGTGAAAGTGGAGGCTTTGCTTTGACTGACTTTTTTTATGAGGTTATACTAACTAAGTTCTTTGAGCACTTCATTTCAATGTTTGCAAGTTTATTTGTGCACGAATAAAAAGGTGTGATGTGAGGTAAAGCCTTTGTTATGATACTGTCCCGGTTCACTTAGATAAACATTACAGCATTGTAAGACCTGCAGTTCCAAAAATAATCAGATTTATGAATCAGTGTTTCTTGAATTTTTTTTAAGATTTGCCATAGATATTGTAGATTTTCACAGTTCATTTGTTTTATAGTTCATGTGGGATGATTGGACAGAAAAAGCAAGGAACATGCCCAATCCATAGAGGAGTTGTAAAGGGCATGGGGTAATGCACTAGGCATGAAAATGGGACAGAAGCCCAGAGAGGTGTGAGCATGGGGACGACCTCCATCTGCCTGTTGAAAGGGCTGCAAAGCTGGATTGTGGTTTATCGCTCCTCAAAGGGTTCATGAACCCTGAATCCTCAAGAAATTTCCTGACTGTCCAGATGAAAACAACAATAAACTTATAAAACCCCTGTATTCCTAAGGAGTCAGTGTAGGGAGTTGATTGAAACAGTGTTGACTAATTCAGTTGATAATTAGAGTTGTTCAGACAACAGTATCTTTATTCAATGTATCTGAATAATTTGAGTCATGCCTGGGTTCGCTGTCAGCTAATTAATACAGATTGATTATCTTCAGTTAGAATTTAATGATTATTGTATATTATGACCACCAGAATTATAGAAGCATATTAGATGGACCTGGACCTTTACATCATCTAACAATTCCTACACTCCCTGATGGTTATATCATCCAAATCTGTGACATGGACCATTAAGTAATAATTAAATTCACAAGCATATTTATATACTGTTAAAATAATCTCTCTTTGCAAGTACTTGGATATTTTGGTGACTGGATAATTTATAGCTTAGTTTTAGGAATGTGCATTCTTGATGAGTACAATGATATCATAGCTAGTGAATAAGCAATTTTTAAAGTTTACAGTTATAATTTTAACCTTATGCCAATAGTTTAAAATAGAAGATCCCAAGTTGGGAACTCACAATCGATGTCCAATAATTTAATCAATTTTAGTGGGAATAAAATTCACACTTCCATCACTTGTTTTACGTTATACACACAGAGAAAAAAATGCATTCCTCACTGTAACAACACTACCTATTTAAGTAAGTCTTGAAAGATGAATACCAGTTACAAATGCCTTCATAATGTGCAGAATAGAATGAGCAGGTTGGGCAAGGTCAGGATCTTTCAAGTCTTCTCACTTCATAAAAGATAATTGGGCAGAATTTTCATTTCTGGGTTAAACATCATGTTAGGTCTGAAAAGTGGGAGTGACTTCCTGAGAGTGGATTGACTTCTCTCGCTTGCCTACATTGCATATACATGCATGGGAAAATACCCATTTTTACTGACAGGATGGCAATTTCAGGCCTCCTCTGTGCTCCAACATCTTGGCATTATATTTTAGAACACAGGAACAAGAGAAGGCTGTTCAACGCTAATGATCCCACCCACCATTCAAGATCATGACTAATCATCTCCTCAATGCCATTTATCTGCAGTATCTCCATAGCTTTTTAAGTTATTCTAAATAAAGCAATTGAATTAGTAATGCAAATAGACATTAAAGTTTTTGATAATATGGGATTATGGAGACATGGCTCCAGGGTGAGCAAAAATGGGAGCTGAAAATCCAAGGGACATTCAGTTTTTAGGAAAGACAAACCAAAAGATTAAGGATGAGGATCAGCATTATATGTTAGAAAAGGGAACGTAACACAATAATGAATAAGGATACTTGCTCCTGTGAAGTGGAATTTGTATGGTGAGAGATTGGGAACAATAAAAAATTGTGGGGGTTGCATTGAGACTTCCAAACTATAGTGGTAACATTGGGGAAGGCACTAAACAGAAAATTAGGTAATAAGAGTCCAGATGTAATCATGGATAACTTTGATCTGCATAGATTGGGTAAACTAAATTAGTAACAATGCTGCAGAGCAATTCTTGGAGAATATAAGAGATATTTTCAGTATCAATGATTCATTGATACATTGAGGGATCGATTAGGCAACAGGCCATCAAAGACTGGGTTTTGTGTAATCA
Source organism: Stegostoma tigrinum (assembly GCF_030684315.1). Taxonomy (NCBI): domain Eukaryota; kingdom Metazoa; phylum Chordata; class Chondrichthyes; order Orectolobiformes; family Stegostomatidae; genus Stegostoma; species Stegostoma tigrinum. The sequence continues at coordinate 104,586,691 of NC_081358.1, read as the reverse complement.
GAAGAAATGCTCACCTCTAACTATGCGAGGCACAATGGGGAAGAGTGACCATATTGTGATACAATTCTTCATTAAGTTTGGGATTGACTTAGTTGATTCAGAGACTAGATTCCTGAATCTAAATAAGGGAAACTGTGATGGTATAGAGTTTGAGCTGTAATAAATTGGTATCTTAGCTTAAAGGGATAATAGTGGATAGGCACTGACAAACATTTAAAAGTGTATGGATAGATTGCAAGAATTGTTCATTCATACCTGGCTGGCACAAAAACAAAGTAGACAGGATAACCTGCCTGTAACAAACAAGGGAAATTAATATTCATATCAAATCCAGTGAATGGTCATATAAATTGATTTAAAAAAGAAGCAGACCTGAGATTTGGAAGAAGTTTAGAGTTTCTCAAAGAAGAACAAAGGAATTGATTAAGTGGGAGGCAATAGAGCATGAGAGAAAACATGTAGGTAACACACAAAATGATTGTAAAAGCTTCTATAAATATGTGAAAAGAAAAATGAGTAAAGACAAATCTAGGTCCCTTACAGTAAAAAACAGGTGAAGTTATCATAAGAAGCAAAATGATGCAGGACCAATTAAATCTTTATGTTGGTTTTGTCTTCACAAAGGAAGAAATAAATGTCATCCTAAGATTGCTGGTGAGTACAGGATCTAATGAGAGGGAGAAACTGATAGAAATTAGAATCATTAAAGAAAGGGGAAATTAATGGTATTAAAGATCATTAAATCCCTCGGGTCCAATAATCTATAATGCATAGTTCTTAAGGGATGGCCTTGGAAATAGTGGGTGCATTGGTGTCACCTTTCAAGATTCTGTAGTCTCTGGAGTAATTCCTATGGATTTGTGGCTGGCTAATGTCACCCCATTGTTTTTTAAAAAAGGTAGAGAGCAAACAAGGATTACAGACTGGTTAACCTGATAATGGGATGGGAAAATGCTAGACTCCATCATTAAAAAAATTAAAAGTGCCAGGAAAATGGGTTAAGGGTTGAACAGAGTCAGCATGGATTTACAAAAGACTCGACAAATTCACAGGAATTCTTTGAGGGTCTAACTAACAAAATTGATAAGGAGGAGCCAGTGGATATAATTTTCCTGGTCTTTCAGGAGACTTTCGGTAACGTCCCACATAAGAGTTTATCATGTAAAGTTAATCCACATGGAATTGGGGATAATGTATTGACAAGGATAGAGAACTAGTTGGCAGACAGAAAACAATGAGTCAGACTAAACAGATTTTTTTTGAGTGGCAGGCAGTAGCCTTTGGAGTACTGCAGAGATCAGTATGAGGACCCTAGATATACACAATGTATAGTCATGATTTAGATGAAGCTAAATCTCTACAGGTTTACAGATTATATAAAGCTCGGTGGGCAGATAAACTGAGAAGAAGATGCAGAAATGCTTCAGTGTGATTTGGACAAGTTGAGTCCCACCAATATAATGGCAGATAAAATATAATGCAATAAATATGAATTTATCACTTCGGTCATACAATGAGGAATAATGATTATTGACTGAATGATGATAGATTGGGAAAGAGGGCATGCAATGAGACCTGGGTTTCCTTATACATCTGTCACTGGTATAAATGAAGCATAAAGCCATAGAGTTATGCAACATGGAAATAGACCCTTTATTCCAACCAATTCATGCCAACTAAAATCCCAAACTAAATTGGTCCCAAATGAAGATAGTGAAGAAAACAAATAAAGGTACGATGACTTTCATTGCAAGATGATTTGAGTTCAGAAGCATGGGTATCTTGCTGCATTTATATAGTGCCTTGGTTAGACCACATTGCCGTATGAAATGCTGTTTACATTCCCTTATCTGTTGGAGGGATGTTCAAGCTATGAAGGGAGTGCAACAAAGATTTACAAAACTGGTTGCTGGAATGGCAGGACTGACATATGAGAAGAGGCTGAATTGGTTGATGAGGGGTGTGGATTGCACAGAAATCTATAAAATTGTAACAAGGCAAGACAAGCTAAATGCAGGAAGATGCTCCCATGCCCAGGGTGTTCAGAATTAGATGTCACAGTTTATGGATAGAAGGTAAGCAATTAAGAACAGAGGTGAGGAGAAATTTCTTAACCTCTAGAGTATTGAGCCAAGAATTGTCTGCAACATAAAGCAGTTAAGGCCAAAACCTTGAATGTTTTCTAAAAGTTGACAGATATAGTTCTTAGGACTAACGGGATCAAAGGATATGGGAGTAATTGGAATGAGGATACTGAGCTGGTATCAGCCATGATTATTTTGAATGACCAAGCAGCTTCAAAGAGCAAAATGGCCTACTCCTGTTACTATTTTCAATATTTCTACACTTGATCAGCCTCCACAAACCATTAATTTCTATCATGAACCTGCTTAAAGATTGAACTTTCACTGCCCTCTGAGGTGAAGAATTACAAAGATTTAGCACTTTCCAAGTGAAGAAATTTGTCCTCATTTCAGTGGTAAATGGCCTGCCCTCTCCCTTGAGTTCTAGAGTTTTGAGCCAGATGAAACACACCATGAAATGCCCTGTAAGGATTTTCTAATTTTCAATGAGATCAACTCTCAATCAACAAAAATCAACAGAATACAGAGACGGTTACCTCAATCCTCCTTTTGTGGCAATCCTTTTGTCTCAAGGAGTAATCCGGTGAATCTCCTTTACACTTCCTCTGTAGTACAAGGGAGTCATCCTAGACTTTTTAAGGTCTTTCTGAAGGAAACCTTCTATAGACAACCTGATGAAAATGCTACAAAATATTACGATTAATTATGACCCCCACCTGCCTATTGTCAGTTATCAGTAAAGAGATGGAATTGCCCTACAAAAATGCTAAAAAAAAATGCCTGCTCAGTTAGTATGCGTCCAGGCCCTTTCAACATTGGATCAACATAAACAAAAGAACTGAACTCCAGCAGTGAGTTGATTGGAACAATTCTTGACATCAGGGCCATATTTGATGGAATGTAGCATCAAAGAGTCCAAAAAAAATTAGAGCAAATGGGGATGGGGGAAGGTCTTCACTGATACAAAGGATGAATATAAAGACATATAAAGGAAGATGTTTGTTGTTGTTGAATGTCAGTCATCTTAGCTCCAAGACATCCCAGCAGGAATTACTGAAGGAAGTTCCCAAGGCCCAAACATCTTCAGCTGTTTCATCAATGACATTCCTTCCACCATGTGGTCAGGGGTCCAGATGTTCCCTCATGATTGTGTAATGTTCAGGACCCCTTAGGTGCTGAATGTTCACATGCTGCAAGACCAGCACAATATTTAGGCTGATAAGTGGCATTAGTGTTCCTTGGGTGAAACATCTGTATTTCCTTTTCTAGCAGCCTTATGGGGGTACAAAAATCATATGACCTATAGATCTTCAAGAAAGTGGCCCATCAATCACATCTCAAAGCTTAAGCAACAAATGTTAGCTTCGCCAATGAAGTTCCCATTTCCATGAAGAATAAAAAAAAATCTTATGGGGCCATATAAAGAAGAGCAACAATGTTGTTTTGTTATGTTTTAGTTAATATTTATCCTTTAAACATCCTCAATAAAAGTAATTTTCTCCCTTGTTTGTGGGATTTTAATTTGTCCGGATAAACTGCTTTGCTTTCCTGGTAGCAACGACCACACACTGCACTATAAAAGTAATTAGCTGTAAAGTGCTCTGTGACATTCTCTGGTTGTGAAAGATGTATAAATAAAAGTTCCTCCTGTCTTAAACATGCTGATGGACTATGTTTAAATTACAAGCTAACTGATGGACTCATGCTGTGAGATACTTATAGCATAGAACCATTTTTAATAAAAGAATTAATCTCATACAGCAAACAAGCGACCATCTTCTTTAAGATAGAAATTTCATATCACTGTGTAGATGCTAAAAATGTGATATTACCTGCAGCTTTTAAGCTATCCTCTGTACAGGCATCTTCTAGTATCATTTAATTTTAAGGTTGAAGTTCTTTCTTGCAATTGTAACTGTAGATCTAATCGAGCCTTATTCATCGCTCACAGGTATAATAAATGACAGGCCAAATCAACAATTGCAACAATTTTCATCATTTGTGAGCAATACATTGCTGTTTCTTTCAAAATCATTATTTCCTTTCTATGAGAGGGGCACTTAGTTACAAATTTTCTGTGTGTACTCTACCGCATATAAAATTGCTGTCGTTTTTAGAACTGGCATAATCCATTAACGCTGACTGTTGACATTCCCACTCAGGTAAACTGCAGAATAACTCGTGCGAGAAGTAGAAACGGTCATACTACTACAGTCGACATAATTCTGGGGTTGGATTGAAACATTTTCCTGTGGTAAAACATGGGCAACATTAGTTTACATTAATCTACACAGTAGCTAACTTTGATGTTTGCAGTGCTGACTGTGGTCTGTAAAATAAACATGTGTTATTGATCAAAAATATTAGCATTAAAAATAGGTGTCAAAAAATTCCAGAAATCCCCTGTGCCTACTGGTTGTGAGGGCTCTGAGTGGGTGTATGCTTGTAGAAAATTTCACAAAGTGAAACATGAGGAAAATTTGAGAGATTGGCATGACTAATGTTCTGAGCCTGCAGAAAATTCAGAATATGAAAGATTGCAAAACATGTGAAAACTTATAAATTCCTGTTGTTTATTTTCTAGATCAATCCTAAATGCAATAAATGCTAAAACCTCCCATGCTTACGATACACTAACCCCTCCCTTCACCTAAATGACCCTGTTCCTTCATGTCACTTTTTAAATACTGAGGTAGGTTTACAGGTGCAGTTCGGGAAACGTTTTTCAGTCCATGACCACCTCAGCATTCCTTTGGAATTAAACATCACCTTTAAACTGTGTGACCATACCATCAACGGCCATGAGCTGTTCATTGACTGAGAGAGCACACTGCTCTGAGACAGCAACAGCACATAAAATGAATGAGGGCATAAATGAATGAATGAAGGGTGTTATTGAACTTTTGAATGAATTAATGCTGAAAACATTGCTGTTTGTCAATACTTTCAGCACTGATGGTAACTCTGTAGTCCTTGGGTTTACTCATAGAATTCAATAAAACTTAGTTTGTAAAATACACTGTGTCACTCTGATAGATAAGACAGAACTATTAGTTATAATCCAGTCAGTTCTTTTATCTGCAGGGTGAATTTACTGCAGTGAATGGCAGTAAGAGGGAATTGCAGCTGGGTAGTGAGTGGCGCTTTAAGTTTCTTTCAGAATATATTTCAAATTATAAATGTCTGGGAAGATCACAGCAGATATTTATGTTAGATAGCTTAATGGGTAAATGCCCCACCTGAATATAGTTTTCAACCATTAATTATACAAAGGCTGCTGGTTTTGTTGATGGTCTACACTCTTGACCACTGTCTCTCTAGTGCTGAAGAGTGTGCCTTCCGGAGAGGCCACTCTCTCCATGACTCCCTTGTCCGCTCCACACTCCCCTCCAACCCCACCACACTCGGCACCTTCCCCTGCAACCGCAGGAAATGCTACACTTGCCCCGACGCCTCCTCCCTCTCTCCCATTCCAGGCTGCAAGATGACTTTCCACATCAAGCAGATGTTCACCTGCACATCTGCCAATGTGGCATACTGCATCCGCTGTACCCATTGTGGCTTCCTCTACATTGGGGAAACCAAGCAGAGGCTTAGGGACAACTTTGCAGAACACCTACGTTCGGCTCACAATAACCAACTGCACCTCCCAGTCGCAAACTATTTTAACTGCCCCTCCCATTCCTTAGACGACATGTCCATCCTGGGCCTCCTGCAGTGCCATAATGATGCTACCCGTAGGTTGCGGGAATAGCAGCTCATATTCCGCTTGGGAACCCTGTAGCCCAATGGTATCAATGTGGATTTCACAAGCTTCAAAATCTCCCCTTCCCCCACTGCATCCCAAAACCAGCCCAGCTCCTCCCCACCTCCCTAACCTTTTCTTCCTCTCACCTATCCCTTCCTCCCACCTCAAGCTGCACCTCCATTTCCTGCCCACTAACCTCATCCCACTCCCTTGACCTGTCCATCCTCCCTGGACTGACCTATCCCCTCCCTAACCCCCACCTCACAAACTCTCCTCTCCACCTATCTTCTCCTCTATCCATCTTCGGTCTGCCTCCCCCTCTCTCCCTATTTATTTCAGAATCCTCTCCTCCTCCCCCTTTTCTGATGAAAGGTCTAGGCCTGAAACATCAGCTTTTGTGCTCCTAAAATGCTGCTTGGCCTGCTGTGTTCATCCAGCTCCACACTTTGTTATCTTGGATTCTCCAGCATCTGCAGTTCCCATTATCTCTGTGTCTGTGTGTGTTTGATTATTTTGTGTGATACTAACAGGCAGCCTTATTGGCTGGAGCATGCCCCTCATTATTTTCAATTTACTCGATTAATAAGGGAAAACAAGAATGATAGCAATGCTCTCTTTGCCCTGTAGATCCCTTTACAGTAAATTTCTGGGACTTTCTTTCTGAATCTTTACACCTTTCTTCCTTTGGTGCTTAAAATCTGTTCAAAGTATGGACTATTTGCCCAAATGTCACTTGGTACCAAATTTTGTGCAATAAGGTTTTTGAGAAGTGCTTTGTAGCATTTGACTACATGGGAGGCACGATACAGATACAAGTTGTTTTGCTTCAGACGCAGTGACCATTTATAGTCAACCCTTCAACATCTGAGGCAGACACACTAAAAATAACTAAAATGTTATATAATAGATAACATTGATGGAGATATATACAACATAGAAAGTAGTAGCGGCAGCAGGCCATTCAGTCCATTAGTTTCACTTTGCCTTTTGACATAATCATGGCTGATCCTTTGCCACAATACCATACTTGCTGGTCTCTCACATACAGCGTGGTACCTTCAACATGCAGAAATCTATCCATTGCTTTCTTATGTGGCTTCACCCTCACCACTTTCTTTGGTACAGAATTCCAGATTCTCACAATTCTCTGAGTGAAGAAATTTCTTCTCATCTCAGCTTGAAATGACCTAGCACCTATCCTGAGACTATGAACCTTTCTTCTGGAACTGCTAACTGGGAGAAACATTCCTTCATTCCAGCCCTGTCAGATTTCCACATATTTCGGTAAGAACTCTCCCCCATTCTTCTAAACTCCAGTGAACACAATTGACCAAAGTCTTCTCAAAAGACAAACTTGCCATCCTTGGAATAAGTCTTGTGCATATTTACTGCACTCCTTCGATACAAGCAAATGAAAAAATGCACACAATACTCTGATTTTCATCACACCAAGAACCTATGAAGCTGAAATATGATGCCCCTGCTTAAACCGCCTTTCAAAGAAGGCCAATATACGATGTGACCTAAAAGTAAGAGGAGACAATGGTGGAATTTGAATTCAATAAACATCTGGAATTAAGCATCTAATGATGGCCGTGAATCCATTGTTGATTGTCAGAAAAACCCATTTGGTTCACTAATGCCCTTTAGGGAAGGAAACTGCAGTCCCAACATTGACTGGGATTCACTCAGTGTTCGGGGTCAAGACGGAGCAGAATTTGTAAGGTGTGTCCAGGAGGGTTTTCTAGAGCAGTATGTATGTAGTCCAACTCGGGAAGGGGCCATACTGGACCTGGTGCTGTGGAATGAACCCGACTACTTTGGAAACAGCGACCACAATTCCGTAAGTTTTACAATACTCATTGTCAAGGATGGGAGTGGTCCTAAAGGAAGAGTACTAAACTGGGGGAAGGCCGACTATACCAAGATTCAGCAGGATCTGAGGAATGTAGATTGGGAGAAACTGTTTGAAGGTAAATCCACATTTGATATGTGGGAGGCTTTTAAGGAGAGGTTGATTAGAGTGCAGGAGAGACATGTTCCTGTGAAAATGAGGAATAGAAAAAGCAAGGTTAAGGAACCATGAATGACAGGTGAAATTGTGAGACTAGCCAAGAGAAAAAAGGAAGCATACATGAGGTCTAGGTGACTGAAGACAGACAAAGCTTTTCAAGAATATCGGGAATGTAGAGCGAATCTGATACGAGGGATTAAGAGGGCTAAGAGAGGACATGAGATATTGCTGGCAAACATGGTTAAGGAAAATCCAAAAGCCTTTTATTCATATATAAAGAGCAAGAAGGTAATTCGAGAAAGGATTGGCCCACTTAAGGACAAAGAAGGAAAGTTATGCGCTGAGTCAGAGAAAATGGGTGACATTCTTAACGAGTACTTTGCATCAGTATTCACCAAGGAGAGGGACATGATGGATGTTGAGGTTAGGGATAGATGTTTGCTTAGTCTAGGCCAAGTTACATAAGGAAGGAGGAAGTGTTGGGTATCCTAAAAGACATTAAGGTGGACAAGTCCCCAGGTTCGGATGGGGTCTATCCCAGGTTACTGAGGGAAGTGAGAGAGGAAATAGCTGGGGTCTTAACAGATATCTATGCAGCATCCTTAGACATGGGTGAGGTCCCGGAGGAATGGAGACTTGCTAATGTTGTCCCCTTGTTTAAAAAGGGCAGCAAGGATAATCCAGGTAATTATCAATCGATGAGCGTGATGTCAGTGGTAGGGAAGCTACTTCAGAAGATACTGAGGGATAGGATCTATTCTCATTTGGAAGTAAATGGGCTTATCAGTGACAGGTAACATGGTTTTGTGCAGGGAAGTTCATGTCTTATCAACTTGATGGAATTCTTTGAGGACGTGACAAAGTTGATTGATGAGGGAAAGGCTGTAGATGGCATATACATGGACTTCAGTAAGGCGTTTGATAAGGTTCCCCATGGCAGGTTGATGGAGAAAGTGAAGTCACATGGGGTCCAGGGTGTGCTAGCTAGATGGATAAAAAAACTGGCTAGGCAACAGGAGACAGAGAGTAGTAGTAGAAGAGAGTTTCTCAAATTGGAGACCTGTGACCCAATGGTGTTCCACAGGGATCCGTGCTGGGACCACTGTTGTTTGTGATATATATAAATGATTTGGAGGAAGGTGTAGGTGGTCTGATCAGCAAGTTTGCAGATGACACTAAGATTGGTGGAGTCGCAGATAGTGAAGGGGACTGTCAGAGATTACAGCAGAATGTAGATAGACTGGAGAGTTGGGCAGATAAGTGGCAGATGGAGTTCAAACCGGGCAAATGCAAGGTGATGCATTTTAGAAGATCAAATTCCAGGGCGAACTACATAGTAAATGGAAAAGTCCTAGGGAAAATTGATGAACAGAGAGATCTGGGTGTTCAGGTCCATTGTTCCCTGAAGGTAACAACGCAGGTTAATAGGGTGGTCAAGAAGGCATATGGCATGCTTTCCTTCATTGGGCGGGGTATTGAGTACATGAGTTGGCAGGTCATGTTGCAGTTGTATAGGACTTTGGTTCGGCCACATTTGGAGTACTGCGTATAGCTCTGGTCGCCACATTGCCAAAAGGATGTGGATGCTTTGGAGAGGGTGCAAAGGAGGTTCACCAGGATGTTGCCTGGTATGGAGGGTGCTAGCTATGAAGAGAGGTTGAGTAGATTAGGATTATTTTCATTAGAAAGACGGAGATTGAGGGGGGACCTGATTGAGGTCTACAAAATCATGAGGGGTATAGGCAGGGTGGATAGCAAAAAGCTTTTTCCCAGAGTGGGGGACTCAATTACTAGGGGTCATGAGTTCAAAGTAAGAGGAGGAAATTTTAAGGGAGATAAGCGAGGAAAGATCTTTACACAGAGGGTGGTGGGTGCCTGGAATGCGTTGCCAGCGGAGGTGGTAGACGCAGACACGTTAGCGTCTTTTAAGATATATTTGGACAGGTACATGGATGGGCAGGGAGCAAATGGACAACAGACTGTTAGAAAATAGATGACAGGTTAGACAGAGGATCTTGATCAGCGCAGGCTTGGAAGGCCGAAGGGCCTGTTCCTATGCTGTAATTTTCTTTTTTCTTTGTTCTTTGTTTGTCCTTATCTGGTCCAACCTACATGTAACTCCAGACCCGCAACAATGTTGTTGACTCTCAACTGTCTCTGGGCAATTAGGGATGGGCAACAAAGGCTGCCTAACCAATGATACCCTCAACCCATTAATGAGTAAATAAGTAATTATACAGTAGAACAGAGAAAGAATGGGAGATAGTGAGGAGACATAAAAAGGCAGGGCATTCATTACTGGTGACTTCGATCTTCATGTAGATTTGAAGATCAAATTAGCAAGGTCAGTTTTGAAGAAGAATTTATAAAGTGGGTTTGGGACCCTTTCTTCAAACAATTGGTGTGTTTGAGGGCTTGGGCTAGTTTGGATCTGGTAAATTAACAAGTTTAACAAAATAAAAAAGTCAAATTAAAAGATCCCCGAGAAAACATAGGCCGTAACCTGTTGGAATTTCAAATTCTATTTAAACGTGGAATCTTGAGCTGAAAAGATCTGTGCCAAATGTAACTAAGGGTAATTATGAAGGAATGAGGTCAATGTTAGGTTGGGGTGGACCGAGAATGGAGTTCAGCAAAAAGATGATTGAGGAAAAATGGGAAACAAGGCATCCAGGAAGAGAATAATCAACCATGATCAACCAAGAAAGTTAAAGATAGTATCAAACTGAAAGAGAAAAGATACAGTGCAGCAAAGATTCGTTGTACCAGAGGATTGGGAAGTTTCAAAAATCAAGAAAAGACACCAACAATAAAAAGGAAGAAAACAAGCTTTGGAAGTAAACTTACAAGTAATATGAAGACAGACATAAACGTCTTATTTAAATGCATAGAGAGGAAGAAAAAGGCCAAAATGAGCATCGACTCTTTGGAGAATGAGGCTAAGGATACAATAACGGGGAACCAGAAAATGGCAGAGTAGTTAAATGAATACTTTGTATCAGTCTTCACAGTGGAAGGCGCTAGCAGCACACCAAAATTACTAAATAATCAAGGGTCGAAATGGGGAGATTAAATAAATACAGTAACTATCACTAGAGAAAATACACAAAGGAAACTAATGGGCCAAAAGCCATTTAGTCCCCAGGGCCAGATGAGATGCATTCAAGGATTTCAAAGGCAGAAACTGTAGAGATAACGGGTGCACTGGTTGTAATCTACCATGAATCCTTAGATTCTGGATAAATCCCAGCAATTTCAAAAATAGCCAAGGCTAATGACAAAGAAATAGGTATTTTTAGGCCAGATAGCTTAACAGCTGTCATTGGGAAACTGTTATAATCTATCTTAAAGGATGTAATAACAAGTCATTTAAAAATACACAGTAGAATCAAGCAGAGTCAACATGATTTCATGAAGGGGAAATCATCACTCTCAAATATACAAGAAAACTTTGAAGAGGTTATAAACAGGATTGATGAAAGGGATCCAGTAGATGTTCTTGTTCTGGTTTCAGCCTCCGTCATATCATATTATTAACTGTTTTCTTTTGATATATTTTTATTAACTTTAGCCAGCAGTTCTCATACTGTGTTAGAATTTAAGAAAAGAAATGAATTGTCTACCAGAGACTCATCAAACTTGTTTCTTTCTCTATAATGGACCAGGAATCAATCCCCATCAGGTCCAATAAATCGAGGTCTATCTCTGACTGCCTGTCTTCGGGTCCTAATGTCACTCACTCCACGCAGTGATGTTGAATGCCTGTCTCCATGTCCCTGCCTTGCCCACTCCACACTATACTGAATCAGTTCTGGAAAATTGAAAATTAGAGGGGAAAGATTCAGTCAATTTGTGGATTTTATTTTTATGTGTTAAACCGCTTTCAAATAAATCTTGAATTTGATTATATTAAACTGCAGAAAAAGAAGAAGAAAATAAAATGACACAAGCTATGTTTAGTGTTCAGAAGCTCCCAAGCTTTAAAATCTCCCAAAATGTGATGATTTTGCAGCAATTGATGACAAATTCAACTGCTAAAGAGGGTCTTTCTGTCGTCAATCATCTAGAGTAATGAGAAAAATGTCCTACTCAAAACTGTCATTTTGCAGTTTAATCATCATTCATAATGTAATGATTCACAGTTCCTTAACTACTCTTCCAGGCTTGTCAAATGCTCCAAACTCCTTTGAGATCATGTGAGTGTTTTTTTTTACCTTAACATAATTTAAAACACAGTTTGATGTTTATGTTTATTCAGCAAATGAAAAAAAATATCTGCAGCTTGCTTCTCATTGCTTTTTAATTAGATATCTGATTTACTTTGTTGAAAGTCAACAGTTGTGAGAAGTTGAGCAGTTGAAAATTCATTAATATTTGAATTCTTGAATTGTTGATTAGCATTCCCTTTGATGCTGTGAGTCTTGCAAATTGTTCATTGCTCCACGTTACATTGTGCAGCCTCAAAAACTTCAGCACCACTGACAAAGCAAGTTCAAAGGGACACAAGGGACATTTTACCGCCAGAAATTGTGAGAACACTAACCCACTGCTTGAGCTAATGTATTGACTACTCACACTTTTGCACAATTTTTCAATTTATACATTACTGAGCTATATAAATGAACTGAGGGCATTCTGACTACATTTGCAGATGTTACAAAGAAGGTAGTGCGACAGGTAGTATTGAGGAGGTGGGGAGGCTGCAAAAGGATTTAGACAGGTTAGGTGAGTGGGTAAAGATGTGGCAGATGGAATACAACTTGGGCAAATGAACTTTGATAGGAAGGATAGAGGCTTGGACTATTTTCTAAATGAGAAGAAAAATCAGTAATCTGAAGTACAATGGGCCTTGGGAGTTCTAGTCCAGTCTAGACCAGAACAGTCAAGTCCATTGAGCTGTTTTAAGGTAAACATGCAGTTGAGTTGGGAGTTAGGAATATAAACACATGTTGGCATTAATTTTGAGAGGGCTAGAATATAAAAGCAGGGATGTGCTTTTGAGGCTTTATGCAGCTCTGGTCAGACCACATTTAGAGTATTGTGAGCAATTTTGGCTCCCATACCTCAGGGAGGATGTATGGGCCCTGGAGCAGATCCAAAGGAGAATCACAAGACCATTCTCATGAAAGGTTTAATGTATGAGGAACATTTGAAGACCCTGGCACTTTATTCAATGGAGTTTAGAAGGATGAGAGAAGTCTAATTGAAACTTACAGGATACTGAATGACCGGGACAGAGTTGACGTTGAGAAGATACTTCCATTTAGTAGGAGAGACTAGGACCCTAGGGTGCAGCCTTAAAGTAAAGGGAAGGCCCTTTAAATGGAAATAAGGAGATACTTCTTCAGCCAGAGAGTCGTCAATCAATAGAATTCACTACCACATAAGGTTGTGGAGACCAGGTCATTGAGTGTAATTAAGATGGAGATAGACAAGTTCTATCATGGGTAATGGGAAGAAAGCGGGAGAATAGGGTTGAATAACTTATCAGCCATTAATGAATGGAGGAGCAGATTTGATAGGCCAAATGACCTAATTTCTGTTTCTAAGTCTTGTGGTCTTATAAACAATGGCCAAGAAAATTCTATCATTTGCATAAGTCGTGATTTTGAAACAGATGAGAGGAATCCCAAAATTAAATATTTTCCATTTATCTCTAACTTTGCAGTATTTTTACAATGGCAGTGAATATGCAAGGTGAAAAATTGTTTTATTTCCCAGCACTGATGCCTGATTTGAAGGAGCACAGAAACATCATTGTTTTGAATACATATTTTATATAGTCATGTTTACAGTTCCTAATAGGCTTGGATAAAAGATTCCTGTAGAGACTTTCAAAACAAACAATAAGTACATATTGCAGTACTATTTACATAGCAGGACATGCCAAAATGTTTTATGGGAATACCATTTGGACAATTGCTCAATAAATGAGCATCATTACCTTGTGCTTATCTCTTGTTGTTCCCTACATTCTTCTACAATTTTTTTTTATCCACATAATTATCTAATACCACCTGAAATGCCTCAATTCAACCTGTCTTCTCCAAACTTCCAGGGAGTGTCATATACTTACTAATCACCAAGTGAAATAAGTTATTCCTCACTTCACACTTGCTTCTTTTGCAAATCACTTTAAATTAATGTTCTCTTATTCTCGTTCCTTTTCAAATGTGCATAGTTTCTCCTTATCTACTCTGTACAGCTCAATCATAATTTTACAAACGAAGACTACCAGCCTCAGCGCAGACATAACAAGGGGCCTCCCATGGTGACCTCCCAGTCTGGTGTGGCAGCCTGCTGGCCTCCCAGGGAGATGTCCCAGCATGGTGGAGAAACGTTTGATGTGACGTCCTCTCAGCCCAGTGTGGCAATCTGGAGCAGTCCCCCTGCCTCAAGATCCTTAAGGAGGTGAAGCTCCACACAGTCTTGGGTGAGAGTGGACTGCAGGATAGGTGCCAGCTTGGTATGGGTTGGAAGACCACTGTTGTGGACCTTTATTTCTGTAATGTTGTACATTTTATTTCTCCATTTTCTAAGATTTGTAACTAATGAGGCTGTATCTAGGCACCTTTGCACCTAAGAACAGTACTGCAAGTGGCACACTCTACTCAGTGAGTATATGTGACAGCGAAGCTAATTCATTCATTCGCTCATCAGATTTCCTTTTAGCTACCTTCCGTCCAGGAGAAAGGATCAAACTTTTTCAATCAATTCTCATAACTGATGTCCCTCATCCCGAGACCATTTTTGTAATCTGCTTCTGCACTCTCTCACATTCTTCCTGTATTCACATCCTTTCTGTAACAAAACACCTCGAACAGTGAACAGTCTGAGATGAAATAGATGTCTTACGCAAAATCAATTTCACCTTTTTGCTCTTGTGCTCTATGCCCCTGTTAATAAAGCCAACACAAATTGGACAAGGAAGTAATATTGGGGATTGAGACAAAAATGAATGGCTTCATTAAAGCTTTTAAAGTAGTCAAAATGTTTAGTCACTCAAAAATATGGAGCTTCTGCTTCTAAATGACAGTAGTAAGGAGAGCGAGAAGGTAAGGATGATCAGCATACAATGGACAAATGTAGGAAGTATAGAAGACATATGTTTAGAAAGCATGGCACATTTGAATACTGAAAATGGCTTTCTACAGTACCATAAGCCAAAGATAAAGATTCAAAACCAAGAACCATTGAAGGTAAAAGGAGAAAATTAGGTAAATGAAGATTTGGGTTTTAAGCTTAAATATTAACACCCCGGGATGAATAGAACTAGGTCACAAGAGCAGGTATGAGGCTAAGAATCCTGTAGTAACTTAAATGCTATTTCCCCAAAACCTGTCCACTGCCTACACAGCACAAATCACATGTAAAATGGAATACTCCTCATTTCTTGGAAGGGAGTTGCTTGAACAACACTGAAGAAGCTTGACACCATCCAGGATAAGCAACCCAGTTGATTGGCACCACATCCAAAAATATTGACTTCCTCCACCACTCATCATCAATGCTCAGTAGCAACAGTGTGTACTTTCTGAAAGATTCACAGCAGAAATTCAACAAGGCTCTTTAGACTGCATTTTCCAAATCCACAAACTCCACTATCTGGAAGAAGAAGGGCAGATACTGGAGACCATGAGCACCTGCAAGCCATTCACCATCCTGACTTGGAAATATGTAATTTGTTTTGTAAGAATCACTGGGTCCCTCCCTACAGCATTGTCGATCCACCTACACCAAATTAACTGCAGTGATTCAAGAGGACAGCTCATCATTACTTCCTCAAGTGCAGCCAGAAGTGGAATTAGATGCTGATCCAGTCAAGGACACCCACGTCCTATAAATGAGTTAAAAAAATTGGGATGACACATATACCATAGAATGATATTCTACGGCATTGTAGTACTGGGAAATAATGAGTTTCTATTAAAGACAAGGTGAAAAGTCATCTTTTCAATATAGGCAGAATAGAAGAAGCAAATGGAGTTTTTTTTAAATTGCACTACTTTAATGCTAGAAGGAACATGAGTAGTTTAATGACATATTAATTTCATATTTATTATCAACTGCCATCACCATTGCAAAAGCTTGTTACATATTTTCATGTTGTCAAAGTCATACAAATATACAAACCAGGAACAAGACTAGGCCAGAGATAATGGAAACTGCAGATGCTGGAGAATCCTCTCTGATGAAGGGACTAGGCCCGAAACATAGGCTTTTGTGCTCCTGAGATGCTGCTTGGCCTGCTGTGTTCATCCAACATCACACTTTGTTATACAAGACTAGGCCAACCAGCATTTCAAACCTGCACTGCCATTCAATGAGATTATGGCCGATCTGATTTTCACATCAACTCTACATTTCAGCGTATCCCTTCACTTCTTTCATCCCATAGTAGTCAAGAATGTATCTATCGCTACCTTATAATATTTTTAAAAATTCTAAATCCACTGTTGTTTGAAGAAGGTAATTTCAAAGGCTCACAACCCTCTGAGAAATTTTTTTTTCCTCATTCCACCCTCTTAAATGGGTGGCTCATTATTTTTAAATAATAACCATAAGGTCTAAATTCTCCCAGAACGGGAAACATCTTTTCTGTATTCATCCAGTCAAAGTCCTCCAGGAGTGGAGCCTTAGTGATATTATCGCTGGACTGCTCCAGTGACTCAGATAATGCCCTGGGGACCTGGGTTTGAATCCCACCATGGCAGATGGCAGAATTTGAATTCAGTAAATAATCTGGAATTAAGAATCGAATGATGATCATGAAACCATTGCTGAAAATTGGTTTACTAACGTCCTGCAGGGAAGGAAACTGCCATCCTTACCTACAAGTGACTCCAGACCCACAGCAATGTGGATGACTATTAACCATCCTCTGGGTAATTAAAGATGGGCAATAAATGCTGTTTAGCCAGCTATGCCCTCATCCCATGAATGAAGAAAGGAAAAAAAAAGACGCTCTGTTGCAAAAGAAGTAGGGAATTAATTAGTCAGTATCTGGCAAGGGATTAAGTTTTATTCTATTCCTTAGATTCAACTGGTGTTCAGAGTAAGAAAATATATGAAAATTATTTAATAATAAAATAGCAATGTCATATAAAGTATACGAAAAGCTAAATTTAAAATTGAATGAAATAAATTAGTAGTTCCTCGGAACACATGAGCAATGACAGGATAAATGATTTTTCAGAGTTTATGAACCTAAGGTTAAAATGAAGGCAATGCAATGCATCAGGGAGGAAGAAAGCTAGATGGATTCTTTGTAGCATGAGGTAGATACACCTTCGAGAGTTAGATCCTTTGATTTATTCAACATCAAGGACAAGAGAATGTGACTGTGAATTAGGCAGCCAAGGGGCCTTGCCTTTGCAATTGTCCAAGAGGATTGCGGGTCACTTAGCACGTTTGTACGACTGTGAGGGCTGCAGGGTGGGCTGAGATAACTGGTCAAGGCACCATGGTACAGGGAGCTTCCCAAGGCATGGTAGTAATGCTGTGGTAACAGGGGACAGTAGAGTGAAGGGATTGGCACGGCTCTCTGTAGCAAAGAGTACGAGTACAGTTGGCTGTGTTGCCTGCCAGTGTTTGGGATATCTGCTCAGGTCTGCTAGGAATCTTGGAGTGCAAAGATAAGGACCCGGTCATCTTGGTCCACATAAATGCGAATGACATAGGCAAGAAAAAGGAGGTTCTGCATAATCTGTTTGAAGAGCTAGGAATCAAACTAAGATGCAATACTTCAATCAGAACTTGGATAGAAATGAGAAATGATATAGACAATAAGTCACTTGTGGCAGCATGAATGAGCTCCCTCCACCCCTAAGCAGCCAAGAATTAGGATGGGCATAGAAGAAGAAATAATGAAAACTCGATAGAAAGGCATGGGCAATTTTACGTCTCATACTGACAGGAAAAGTCAGATGGGCAAAGGTAGCCTAAATGTGAAGTTCATAGAATGATTTCAGGATAGTTACTTTAAATATTAAATTTTGGTACTGTCCAGAGACACAAGACTTGGTATTGTGCAATGATAAAAGATTAACAATGTTATTGTAAAGGTGGTTCTTGATATCAAAGATTATAACATGATTGAATTTTACATTCAGTTTGAGGGATTGGAGATGAGGCTATTTTTTGGAATTTTAAATAAGGGTGTGTATGAAATCTTCCTTGATTTAGTTAGGGTCCCATTAGACTGGAAGACAGTTAATATGACTCAATTTTTCAAAAAATAAGTCTCAGATTATGGCCAATTAGCTTGCCATTCTCATTGGAAAAATGTTGAGAGCTATTATTAAAGAAGCTACATCAACATTCTTGGATAAATCCAATGGAATGAAGCAGTGTCAATATGGTGTTAAAGGAAAATCATGCTTGTTCAATCTATTGAATTTAATTGAGGAGGTAACATGCGCTGTGGATAAAGGGGAATGTATAGATGTAGTACGTTAAGATTCCCAGAAAATGTTTGATGAGTTGCTACATCAAGGGCTATTGAAAACATAAAAACTGTGTAGGAAGCCTGTTATTAACATGGATGGATGTCTGGCTGACTACAGGAAGCAGGGATTAAGTATAAATGGGTTATTTTCAGCTTGACAAGATGTAACTAGTGGGGTCAAATGTTTACAATTCATATTAATGGCTCAAATGAAGAGGTATTTGTGTCAACTTTGCTGATAGCACAAAACTAGTCGGGGAAGCATGTTATGAAAAGCTCACAAAAATATAAATTATAAATAATAGGTATCATTCATGGTATAATGAGTGTAAAATATCATTATAATGATATTTATGGAGTTTAAGTGAGTGTAAAAAGATGTGACAAATTAGATATAATACTGAAAAATGTGAAAGTATCAATTTTTGGCACCAAGAATAAAAATCATGTGTATTATCTGAGTGGTGAGAGATTGCAGAGCTTTGATGCAATAGCCCTTGGTATACTCATGTATAATTCTGAAGAGCTTTGTATTTTGGTAGAGCAAATAATTAGAAAAGCTAATCGGATGCTATCACTTGTCACCAGGGAATTGGTTATAAAAGGGAAGCAGTTATACTTCAATTAACAGGGCACTGAAAATCCACTTTTGGCCTATTGTGTACAGTAGAGGCCACCTTAGTTAAAGCAAATGAGCCTTATTAATTAAATCCTGGAATGAGTAGGTTGGGAGATAGCTGAGGAGATGGTGGAAGTATGGCCATGCTAAATTGCCCATAGTGTTCAGGGAGGTGTAGATTAGGTGGGCTATCGGGGAATGGGTCTGGGTGAGATGCTCTGAGGTTTGCTGTAGATATGTTGGGCCGAAAGGCCCGTTTCCAACTGTAGAGATTCTATGATTCTATGATATGGATGATGATGTTTCTGGAATCTCTGGAGTCAGGGAGCATCCCAGAGGACTTGAAATTGGCTAATGTAACATGCCTGTTGGAGAAAGGAGGGAGGAAGAAGATGCAAAATTATTGGCTGATCTTTGGTAAGATTTTACAGTTCATTATTAATGATATGTTTGCAAAGTATTTGGAATTTCATGTTAAAATAAGGCTGAGTCAGCACGGCTTTGTCAAAAGGAGTCATACCTGAAAAATCTGTTAGAATCTTTAGAGAGGTCATGAGTGAGTTAGGCAAAGGGCAAGCGGTGGGTGTGACCATTTTGGATTTTGAGAAGCCTTAGACAAAGTAGAGCGTGGGAGGCTGTTAAATAAAATAAGAGTTCATGATTTTATGGGCAAGGTACAGGCGTGAATAGAGGATTGCCTGACTGGCAGAGGCAGAGATTGTGGATGAGGGGGTCTTCTTCAGGATGGCAGTCTGTGACTAAGAGTTCTGTAGGAATTAGTGTTGGGACCATAATGATTCACACTGTACATTAACAATCTGTACGAAAGAACTGAGGGAATTGTTGCTAAAATTGCAGATTACATAAAGATGGGTAGAGGAGCAGAGATAACAAGGTGTGGCGCTGGATGAACACAGCAGGTCAAGCAGCATCACAGGAACAGGAAAACTGATGTTTCAAGCCCAGACCCTTCTTCAGAAATGGGGGAGAGGAAGGGGGTTCTGAAATAAATAGGGAGAGAGGTGGAGGCGGATAGAAGATGGATAGAGGAGAAGCTGGGTAGAGAGTCAAAGAGGTCAAAGAGGTCAAACAGGTGGGGATGAAGGCAGTAAAGGTGAGTGTAGGTGGGAAGGTAGGGAGGAAATAGGTCAATCCAGGGAGGATGGACAGGCCGAGGGGGTGGGATGAGATTAGTTGGTAGGAGATGGGGTGGAAGGAGGAGATAGATGGGAAAAAGGACAGGTTAGGGAGGTGGGGATGAGCTGGGCTGGTTTTGGGACGCAGTAGGGGGAGGGGAGACATTGAAGCTTGTGAAGTCAATATTGATCCATTGGGCTGCAGGGTTGAGGAAGCAGGAGGCTGCAGAAGGACTTGTATGGGCTCGAAGAATGAACAAAGAGATGGCAGATGGAATACATGGTAAAATATGAGGTTCTACACTTTGATAAGTGGATAGAGGTGTAAGCTATTTTCTAAATGGGAAAAAGCTTCAGGAATACAAAGCAAAAATTGACTTTAGACTCCAAGTTGAGATTTCTCTTAAGATTAACATACAAGTTCAGTTGGTCATTAGGAAGGCAAATGCAATGTTCACACTTATTTTGCGAGTGGTAGAATACAAGAGCAAGGATTTGCTATTGAGGCTACATAAGCTTTGGTCAGATTGCTTTTGGAATATTGTGAACAGTTTTGGGTCATGTATCTAAGGAAGGATGCGCTGCCTTAATGGAGGTCCTGAGGGAGTTTACAAGAATAATCCGGAGAATGAGAGGGTTGTCAGATGAGGAGCAGTTGCGGACAATTGGTCAGTACTCAATGACATTTAGAAGGATGAGAATGGATTTCATTGAAGATTACAGAACACTGATAGGTCTGGATAGACTGCACATGGAGAAGATATTTCCGTCAGTAGGAAAGAATAAGACCAAAAGGTACAGCCTCAGAATGAAGGGATGACCCTTCAGAACTGAGATGAAGAGGAATTTCTCCAGGCAGAGGTTAATGAAGCTATGGAACTCATTGCCACAGAAGGCTGTGGAGGCTAAGTACTGAGTGTATTTAAGACAGAGACAAGTTCTTCATTGGTATGATGATCAAGAGCTACAAGAGAAGTCAGAAAAATGGGTTATTTGTTGTGGTCTTATGGTTGTTTTATGTGGAAAACCTGGGCCAGCTAGACTTATGTCCAATGGAGTTTAGAACTGTAAGAAGCAACTTAGTTAGAATCTGCAAAATCCTGAGGAGTCTTGACAGGGTAGATGTGGAGAGGTTATTTCCTTTGAGGGGAGAATCTAGAATTACTAACCACAGTTTTAAAATCAGGAGATGTTGTTTAAAAGAGATGAGATATTTTTTCTTTCAAAGGATTCTGTACCTTTCAAAATACCGACTTGGAAGGAATGGCAGAAGCAAAACCCTGGAGTATATTTTAGGGCTGAGATGAATGCATTCTTGTTGAACAAGGTTATGAAGTTTAGGTTGGAATGTAGGTCTGAGGTCAAAATCAGAATGGCTGTGATCTGATTGACTGGCAGAGCAGACTCATTAGGCTGAATGATTTACTCCTGACGTATATGTTCATAAAACACAGTGCGTTGACGCTACTCATCAGGAGCCTTTTGTGTTCTTTCTTAAAATAATGATGTCAGACTTGATTGCCTTCTTTAGGCAGTCAATTTCAAACATTTAATAACTCCCATGTGAAGCAATGATATCTGCTCTGTCTGTATGTCTTCTTCATTTTGAAATTCAGACCATTCCTCTTCTTTATAACTAAGTGAGGATCCTACTTACCTTTTGACACATTCCTTTGCAATCATTATGTTCTTTCTATGCTTTCCAACCAGAACTCTCTCAATGCTCCAGATTAGGATGAATCGAAGGCTTAGAATCACATCCTGCCTTTTCTGTCTGATTTCTTTCTCTATTCAATCTAAGATTCCTTTTGCCTCATTTATAGCTCTTCATACAAGAAAATTGATTTCAGAAAGATCAGAAAAGAACAAATTCCTTTTGTGCCATTGAATCATAGTATCAGAGGAAGTAATTTGTTTTTTAGTTCAATTCTTGGGCACCTTTTATAACTGCAATTTCTGTATCAATGTTTTTAAAAAGTGTATGTTTGTATTGTCGGTTAATTTGAGACATATTAATAACGGTGAGTTTCCACTTTTGTTGATTATTGGCAGTCTGAGTTCCCATTGGTCACAGTCACACGCCGAAGGTCAATGTAAATGTTTTGTGCTGGTGTCACTCTCCTTACACAGCTGACTGCCAATCATTTATAGAACAAATGGGAAAGCAGTCGAACAATGGCTGGAGTGATTTTCTCCATGAAATATGGATTGGGATTGATGGGAGAGACGGGAATGGCAAGAGCAGAATGCAAAATGCACAGGAAGCACAGGTCGAATGAGTTGGGTGTGGTACGAGAGGAATGAAATGTAACAAAGAGAGTACGAGAAGGAGGAGAGGGCATGGGAGAGGTGAACAAACTAATAGAATTAGTTCGGCCGGACAAAATAATGGAAAAATTATTTGATACAATTTATTATTTGATATTATTTGATGCAACCTTTTGTTTTCAAATTATCATTCCATTTTAAGATTCATAGAATTGAAATGAGATGTTTCAGAAAATCTTCCAAATAAATTAAAAAGTGTAATCAGTGTAAATCAGTCATCAGTGTAAGTTCTATTTGCAAAGGAGATGATATTGGCTGATAGTCTTTCAAGGATTCAACAGTCTAACTCTCATGGGTACTTAGGCCCAAGGCGGAAACTATTGAATGTTTCTATTGAACTTGAATCCTGTATAAGGCTTTTTCCTTGAAACCACTGCTACTTAGGAAACTGTTTTCTTTGCTGATCAATGCTTAGATTATGACAAGCAAGTTAAGGGAATTAGAGTGTTTACTCCTAAGTCAGCTCGGGCTCTTCAAATGCAGAGCAGCCTTTGTTACCTAAGAGAAAATGTTCTCAATTAGATATTCATATTCCTTGCCTATAAACAAGCTACAAAGCAAGGTTCTTAACAAAGTTCCTGTCTATATTCCTAGGCTTGTTTTTACAAATGTACATTTTTAATGCAGATTTTTCAGGGTGAAAGATTTCGATTCTTTTGAAGTCTTTGTGTTAAGAATAACTAGAAATCTTATATTAAAATGCTGCAATGAAGATACTAATTTGACTACCAAAGGTTTCCAGGTCTCTGAGGCTTTATAAAATGGTTTGTTGAGTTTAAGGCAGGATGAAAGTAGGAAAAGAATGGAAAATATTTCAATTTGGATCTAAAAAAGGTTCTGAACAGTAACTAACTGGACAGATTGGCTAGCCTTGTAACATGTCTCCAATTTTGAAATTTTAGAATCTTCTAGCTCCAAAACAAGCAACATGATTACCATGTTTTAGCTTCATTCCTGTTGCCTCCTGAAACAGTAGTTGGTATTGACATACAAACACAGGGGTGTGCATGTGTTCTTCTGATTTATGGTTAGGTAGCAAAGTGTTGGCAATCTTTTCAAACAGGGAGGATTTAATTGCCAAGTCAACTCATGTGCTCCCTTGATTCTATGAGTCTTCAGTGGAGGGGTTCCAACTCTTAATTTACTTTCCCCCTCCCCAGCTCAAATGTACCAGCTGTAATAAATGTACTATCATCCTGACTACAAATACCCAACTCAGTGGAGATCAAAACCTATGTTATTGGCCAAACTGCTTCCCTTAACTGCCTCACAGCATTGTGAGTTTATTTGAATCTCACAGACTACATTGATTCAAGAAGGCAGCTCTTCAAGGGCGACTCGGGATGAATAATAAATACTGTCTTGCCAGCATTGCTCAGATCCCATGAATGGTTAAAAATACCTATTGCAGATTTATTTTTGCCTCAGAGAGATTGTGTTACATTGGTGTAGAGGTATGAACAGAGGTGGGTAATTGGATTTTGGAGGCATTTACTGGCTTCTTTCCATCAATGAAAGGGGTCAGCTCTTACAGATACAAAACTGAAATTTGAGGCTATCCTGTCAGAACATAAGACCATAAGACCATAAGACATAGGAGTGGAAGTAAGGCCATTCAGCCCATCAAGTCCACGCCACCATTTAAATCATGGCTGATGGGCATTTCAACACCACTTCCCTGCACTCTCCCCGTAGCCCTTGATTCCTTTTGAGATCAAGAATTTGTCAATCTCTGCCTTGAAGGCATCCAATGTCCCGGCCTCCACTGCACTCTGCAGCAATGAATTCCACAAGCCCACCGCTCTCTGGCTGAAGAAATGTCGTCTCATTTCAGTTTTAAATTTACCCCCTCTAATTTTAAGGCTGTGCCCACGGGTCTTAGGCTCCCCGCCTAACGGAAACAACTTCCTAGCGTCCACCCCTTCTAAACCATACAGCAATAGAACAGCAATTTAGTTGACACAGAGTTAGATTCAACAAAAAAACTGGTTTGAGATATTACATGGTAAGCGTTTTGCAATGTTGGAAGAAACAATTACGCTGTTAATCTATAATATTTGATGAAGGAACAAATTATAATGTCATTATTGGCTATAATTTATAATTAATAATCACAAAATCAGCGAGGCCACATGATCAAAGTTATAATTGTGAACTAATCTGACAGGTGACATTATTAGACATGGCAGAATATTTCATTATGTTACATGGGGTCATCGTTATCAGAGTATGACTGAGATTTCTATTACAATTGTGGTCTATTTGCAGTGACTCAGCATACAGTAAAGCTTTTAAAGTTGAACCCAACACCCAGCAATTTAAACCCTGCCTTCCTGGAGTTCAACCTGCTAGGAAACACTGTGCCCACTACTGTGTCTGAAGGGAAATTGCCTGCCCCGTGTGGTTTTGAGCCATACAGTATCATTCAAATGTACACCAGGCTAACTGCATTGATTGTTTGGATTAGGGCTGTAGATAGAGTGCTATAGTTCAATTGGGCGCTCCCGGATTAGGGAAGGTCAAAAAAAAATCCATATTGCATTGAATGTTAATCACATTGTAAGGCTCATAGCTAATACTTACATAAAATATTTATGACATTTTACTAAGTGTAAGGAATTAAATTATTGTATCAAATATTAGCTACCATTCTCAGTACCTCAACTCAGATCCAAATGCACCAATAAATCTTAGATGAATAAGGATGCTCTTTCTATTGTCATTTCAATCTTGCCTGGTCAAGTGTACAGGCCAGTTCTGGTAATACAACATAATGATTATGCAAGGAGTATGGACACATCTCCTATTCCATTGGCGTATCTGTGAAAGAGATTTTTTTTAACAATATCACCAACCTTAACCTTCTGAACTGTATCTCCAATCAGTGGCTCCCAAACATTCTTTTAGTTGATGGGCCCTTTTCAAATAGATTAATAGTCTTGGACCCCAATCTAAATTATAATACTGTCTAATATTCCATTGGAAAGTGCTGTAGAGAGTGAACGTTTCAATAATTTATCAAAACAGATAATTGCACAATATCAAATTGAGAACAATGTCACGGATGAAAATGGTGATGTGACCAGGCAACCAGGGTTTCGTGCAGATGCTCCGGTTTCCTCCCATAGTCCAAAGATGTACAGGCTAGGTGAATTGGCCATGCTAAATTGCCTTAGTGTTCAGGGATGTGTATATTAGGTGGGTTATAGAGGAATAGGTCTGGATGCGATGCTTTGAGGATCGATGTGGACTTGTATGGCCGAAGGGCCTGTTTCCACACTGCAGGGATTCAATGAATCTATGAATGTTGAAAAATTAAAAACTGCACTTGTTTTTATGCAGTTAAGTATTGTGTGCTTTCGGTATACAGACCTAATTAGTTCACAGATCACTTCCAATGCAGCTAGCCATTTGCCCAATCAGTATTAATAACATCCATATTTAGATATTTAACAAACCAATGCAACCTCAGCCAACTTTGATTGTTTTATTGAATTGTGCAGATAATTAACAGCATGACAATATCTGGAAGAGGTATGCAAGTCAAACCGACAGCCTTTTTCATGATAACAAGAAAGAAACCATCAAGACATTAATTTAGAGAGAAGTTAAAAATACTCCACATTATAATTGCAATCACTCACTATATGGGTCTAAATTGAGTACATCAGAGAACCGCAGCAGCAGAAATCAATGGAAGTAAATGCTAGACTTTCAGTGAAATGAATGGCAGATGCAGCTTGTGTCACTGCTAAAAAGGTCAAGAATTCAGAAGCTCTGTGAGTGAAAATCTTGTCAGCTACTTGTGCAGAATTAAGATTAATCATAGCTAATTTATCCAAATTTATATAAATGTTCAGACTGTTCCTGCTGTCAACCTTTACCACAGCATGAGAGGATTTGATGTAGCTCCATCCTGGACATTACACAAGGAATAAAGATAGCAGAAACAGAAACACAAACTACAAAGCCAACAGCTGCAGAAGAAGACACAGCAGCAACAGTCGTGTTCTCCTTAGTCATGTGTCACTCCACAGGACAGACATGATGGAGACAGAGATCCAGCTTGATAATGCAATAACCCTAATACAGGAGCCAACTTATGGGAAATGACTTTCGAAGAGTTGGAAATCACTTGTGAAACAGAGATTTGGATTTCTGAACAAATTCTTTGAGCACAAAACTTTTACCAAGGCAGACCACATGTTTAGTTTCACTTTTTACAGTTTTTTTTCACCCTTTCAGCTTTTCTGAACGACAGTGTCTATTGTGCCTTCTTTATATTGACCCTGGTGATGGTACAGGTAAAATGCCTAAGTAAGTCTGTACTAAAATTACACTGATATCTCACAAATAACCAATATTTAAACATTAGCTACTTGAATGACTGACTTGACAGTTAGTAGCTCGACCTTGAAGTAAGTGGTATCATGTCTCAATCTAACAATACTTTACATTTAACATCCTAATAAC
Organism: Stegostoma tigrinum; assembly: GCF_030684315.1. Taxonomy (NCBI): domain Eukaryota; kingdom Metazoa; phylum Chordata; class Chondrichthyes; order Orectolobiformes; family Stegostomatidae; genus Stegostoma; species Stegostoma tigrinum. The sequence goes on along the minus strand of NC_081358.1, from coordinate 104,559,842 downwards.
CTAAACATATCAACCCCCGTTCCCCTCCACTTGGCAATTAAAATGATTCTCACGGAAAGTGTTTCCCTCATCATATATGCTGCCTCAGCAGCTGTGAATTAATACAGCATGCCGAAAAGTGAAAAGATAGCTTTGTATGTATGATCCCGAAAGCTCTCCAGCAGTATGGTTTTGCTGGGTGCTAAATTCTGACATGCATTCCCGAAGCATTTTGGCTTCTCCACTTCTTCACCTTAAAGACCTGCCTCATAAACATGTTTGGAAATGTTGTACATGAATTTACAGGAAATGATTGCTATAATTAGTTGGCAACTCTATTATTGTTGCATCACAAAACTGCCAGAATGGTGGACAGAGATAGTAGGAACTGCGGATGCTGGAGAATCCAAGATAACAGGATGTAGAGCTGGATGAACACAGCAGGCCAAGCAGCATCATAGGAGCAGGAAAGCTGACGTTTCAGGCCTAGGCCCTTGTTTTTTTTAAAACTCAACAATTCATTTTGTTCCTACAAAGTAGCCTACTTCAGAAAGCCAGTAGGGATGCTTTCAGTACACAATCTGATTACTTCTTTAAAATATTCAACCACGTTCCAGAAGTCATATGGTGAGTTCCTAGTAAGCTGTTTTGATTCTGATATTGAAAGAGTGTCTCTATTGATTCCACTTTCCAATAATCAAAGTTACACTGATGATTCTATAATTTCCAGGATCTGGCTTACTATTTCATATTAGTTTCACTTTCACTCTATCCCATGCAGACAGTCCCTGCCATGATTGAACTGTTAAAATATAAACGCACAATGATCACAACATTTTTGTTGTCTTATGCACACTGGAGGTGAATTCCATCAGGCCCAACAACCTGATCAGCTTTGAGATGAGGTCCTCTGTCATGTGTGTATGCTCTCTGCAATTTTTATACTTGGTAACTGAACTTTGTCTATTGAGAGAAAACTAGTGCCAAGTGGCCTTCAGCTAAAGCATGATTATTTGAATTTAACATGTTTAAATGTGAGAAGCCTTTGGATATTAAAAAAGGTGTGAAAATAGGAATATGGGTGTGGTACTTTGGATAAGCTGAATATTGAGTTATGAAGGCTAAGTTGGAGGGGAATAGAGAGGGTCAAACCTTAAAATTTTAATAATGAAAGGAAAGGAATAAGATTGGTGGCAGAAATGCAGCTGAAGTGCAAGATATTAGTGACAGAGAAAATATGAGTGAAGAAGTGGAAGATTAGAATGCTTTAAAACATTCCTCCATGTTTCAAGCCATTTAAGTGGAGGAGTTCCTAAAGCAGAGTGGAGGAAATTTGTCTTCTCTACAGGCAATCCTTTAGACTTTTTTTTTCTATTGTGGAGCCATGGTGGAGGTGCCTAAACAGTCCAACACTGGACCTGCACACTGTCTCCCAGGTGGGAGCAAAAGGTATGAACACCCAGGTTGCTGGGATGCTTAAGTCTCTGTGCGCTTCTTCTGCTGTCAGTGCTTGACCCCCGCTGGGTACTGTCACAGACATTCAAACTGGCTGATGCTTTCATGGATGCTCCTTCTCAAGTTTAAGTAATCTGGACTGGAGATTCCCAGGAATCAGTGGGCAGTTCTTTCAAGGAGGTCTGTGAGATCACTGAAAATAATAAAAAAGCTCTGCTGAGACAGAAAGCGTAAAGTTGATGGTACACTGGTTGCAATATGGGAAGTGCAGCCCTCATTTAACAGTGAGGGTAGGAGTATGATCCATTGCTGGATGAGCCTTGTCAGATTCCAAATAGATTGTGCACTTACCACCTCAGTACCAGTGTAATGTGTTATCACTTTTACGTGTCTGAACCATTAACTGAGCTATTGTGTATGTCACAGGGCAATTATAGTTGCCCGTGAAAAATGATCTTTACAGTGCTGCTATGCTTCGATGACAAGTAATGCTGCTGTCTTTTCTTGTAGTTGCCATGATGCATCATCATGGTGAGCAAACCGATCCATAATATCGCTATCAATCTTTTAATATAATTTATTTCAGTGTTAGGCACGACTGTCAGCTAAGGTCATTCTCTGAATGCAATTGTTCACAGGTTCATATGGACCATATGTATTGGAATAGTATCGGGATCGGGCTGCACCATCAACATATCTATTTCACAGATTGGGATCTCTCTTTTCACAGCATTGCAAAGAACAGCAGCAGTGCAGTTTTAATTATGTTTTAAAATCAATCTCTATTGAATAAAACCTATCTATTTTCAGGTTTAGTTTTAAATTGATCTCTATTGAATAATGCTGGTCCATTTTCAAGTCGGAAAAAAAACAGCCACAGACAGATCATGCAGCAATGTTTCAGTAAATCTTTCAGTGTTCACTAAATAGTATTGAGGAACTTTCTTTACTAAAGTAATGGATAGCAAATGAAGAAAAGTCCTGAAATAAAGTATGTGACTTTGATCAGAGGAACATTAGTGAGAAATTAATTAAGTTGAAGGAAAAGCGAACAGCACCAGGATTTGACAGAATATATCTAAAGATGGCAAAAGTAGAAATTACTGAGGCCCAAGATACTAAAATAAGGCAGCTGGCGCATCAGAGGTAAGGGCAAAGAATCGCAAAGCCCCATCTGCCCAATGCTGCCCCACCAATGGATGAGTTTCTCAGGGAGGCAGGCTGCCATGGGCTTCACTTCACTCCAAGGAGGTAGGTTGTCAGTCACTCCAATTGAAGCACTAGCAAAGGACCCTCAAGCAGGCTTAACAGGCAGCATTCCTAGCATTGAACACCTCCCTGACAAACCTGAAGCCCAAAAGGTCCTCTGAAGCATCCTTTTTGTCGAAACAAGTCAGAGGGATATCTGATCAAGACTCCGCTCAAACTCCCAAACAATGTTTTTGTAAAAATTATGGAAGGCATCTGTGTACCACTGGCTTTGCCAGCATTTATTTCCCTCCTCTGTTGAGAAGATGAAGATAAGCTGTACTCTTCAAACACTGCAATTCATTTGGTATAGGTACATCCACAATACTATTATTGAGGGAGTTCCAAAATTTTAAACCAGTGACACTGAAGGTGAAAGGAATGTATTGATCGAGCTAGATTTTCACAGTCTGATAGTTGGAGGTTCTCCTTTATTGATGCCAGCTTGTTATTCTAAATATATTTAATGAACATTATTCAATCACAAGCTGTCATGGTACTGTTTGAACTTTTGTCTTATTATTCTGGGACTCTGAGTTTCCGGTCCAGTAATATAACCGCATTGTTGTAGCCTTGAATTGAATTGAATTAATTAAATGTATTGTGCTATAGCACAATTGTATAACTGGGCTGAAACTTCTTATCTATTAAGTTAAGCCCTCCTGAGGCAGACTGCTGAACTAACTCGGTTTTGTGTAGATATGAGCTAGCAGCGGATGCATCAGATGTGCTGTACAAACTTTTGCCAACAGCCATTTTGAAAAACCTATTCAACCTGTTCACAGAGATTAAATAAACTTACAACCTAGGTTTTAATTCAGGCCTTTATTCAACAATGCTTCCATTTATAAGGAGTGCTAAGTGCAGCATTGTATCACAAAGGGAATCTACCACCTCTACCATTTCATATACCAGAAACCCCACCATGCAAGGAAACAGTATTTCTCATACACTACCACTGAAGTTATGACAGAGGAGAGACAGCAACCCTGAAGTCACAGTTTCTCAGCCTTGAATCAAAACAAGCAAATGGGTATCCGACAGTGAACTGATGTTAAGCACAGACTGCAGGAGCAGACAAGGTCCATGCTGCACTCAATTAAATTTAAACCACAAGTTCAAGACAAAGGAACCAAGATGTACATCAAAAAAGGCAAAGTTTAGGCATTAAGTTAGCAACAGCTTCTTTGTGCAAGTTCAAATTAGAATAGACTTTCAAGTAAGATCAGTGTGTGAAATAGGAGCCTACTGATTTCAAGTTGTTGCCCTTGCCATCTGCTCAGGTGTGTTGGTTAAAGTTCTAGATGACAATACTCTGGCAACTTCATCATAAGAAAAGAATGGAAATATTTTAACTACCTTTCCCTTAGGCTTTCTTTGGTGGTAGGGTTTGGTTAAAGCATGCAAATGTATACATTGAAAAAAACAAAATTCCTGGAAAAGCTCAGCAAGCTAAGTGATCTGTAGAGCATCTGTAAAGGATCAAACAGAGTTAATGTTTTGGGCCCGGTGACCCTTACTCAGAGCATGAAGTTTTGTAGCACTATTGGAGAAGCGCTTGAAGTTGATATTGGGCAGATTGAGAAATTTAAAATAAAATGTCCTATTCCCCTTATTACTCACATAGATGAGCATACTTTAAAAAAAAAAGAATATTACTGCCAAAAGATCACTTAGCTTGCCATTTGAAGTGCCAAAAAGTTAAAAACAGTGATAGAGAGAGAACAGCTGGGCAATGTCCTGGTGCTAAGACAAGCGCTCAGCAATATATTGTCTGCAACAAGGCAATTACATCCATGCATGACATTTATTTATAATCATGTCATGGAGTGTCATCATGATAACCATTATGGCTCAAATTAACTATCTTTGCTGGAAAAAACTTGTGCAATCTGCAAGGAATATTAACAAAACAACTTAGTTCCTTATCTCAGCATAATGGAGGCAGAAATAATGACAGACAAGAAAAAGGCTTTTGAGTTCATAACACATAAAACATCTAATTGATGTAAGCAGATTAAATATCATTGGAAACCTCAATTAAAATGATGAAAGTTTTATTGAACGCAAAATGAATGATAATTCATGTGGACTAAAGGCATCAAAACAAAACCGAACCACTGATAATTTTTATTGGGTGTTGCAGCGTCACTAAGGTTCAATTTCAGACCATAAGAGCATAATTTTACTCTTGACTCTCCAGTAACAGACTGACTTCAACAACAACTGTTTGTAAACTGAGCATACAGTCTTAGCTTGCATTAAGTTACGATGGTGCACAATTGAAAGGGCTGCTTTTCATAGAAAATATTAAACTGACACCCCATCTGCACTTTTAAACCCCCATGGCAACAATTAAAAAATCAAGGAGGTTTCCACAGTCCCCTACTCAGTGTTTATGCTTCTACAACATCACAAAAGCATATCATCTGGTCCCTAACCTTTATTTTTGCTACATGCGAATTAACAGTCCCATTTCTTACAGACCAACAGGGGCTCACTTCAGCAATATTCATTTACCTATGATTTCCCCTGTTTATTGATGTACCATTCTTACAATTTCCAAATATTTCTTCCTTTATACTCCAGTTCACATTGTGGTTACTTCTACAGGACCAGGCAAGATTCCACAAATGATGCCTTGCCTTTATTATTTCTCGTGTCTTTCCAAGTTGCTTCTAATTCCTATTTTCCTGAATTTAGGTCGCCCCTCTCTATTGAATTAATATCATCGAAGAAAATGTCAGAGTTAATGTTTCAAGTCTGGTGACCCTTCCTCAAAACTGATTCCTCAGAACCAGTTCTAAGGAAGATCCACCAAACCCGAAATGTCAACTCTGAATTTTTCTTCACAGATTCTGCCAGACCCGCTGAGCTTTTCCAGCAACTTTTGTTTCTACTTCTTAATTACAACATCTGCATTTCTTTCAGTTTTTATCGAGTAAATATTATTATTAAACAGAGCCACCTCTCCACCTTTTCTTAGCTTCTTGTCTTTCTGAAATTTCCTGTACTCTTTAAAATTCAGATCTCATTCTATATGATCCTGCAGTCATGGCTCGAAAAAAGCTATCAGGTTATGTGTATTTGTTACTATTTTTATTATCGCTTCATCTATTTTTCTTTGAATGCAAAGTGCTCATCCAAGACTTTGGTAATTTTATAGAGATCTAAGTACTGTGCACTGTGGCAAAATGTATGACAAAATCGAGCTACAAGCACAGTTCAGCTCCATCTTGATGTAAGGAGAAAATTGTGATATCTGTTATGCTTTTCACAAACTGCATGGGAATATTGTTGCTAAATAGTGATGAGTTGCCAATTGATTATGTGGAAGTGGGAAGCAATCCATTGCAGTTGTACAATTCTGCTCCTACACCCACTTTATGGGGCTCAATAAGCATTCTTAATTCCTGCAAGGAAAGAAACCAAAACATTCCATTGATAGCCTGTTCTGGGCCTATAACCTGTTAAATCTGTTTTCACCCTACAGGAAAACCTAAGCAAGTTCCCTGCTAAAGTTAGAATTAAATTCATTATCAGCTTATGCTCTGCTTGTTCAAAGAAGGCTTCTGTTAGCTTCAAAGAGTTATCTTTATCACTTTCTTACAGCAGAAAAATTTGAAATTCGGATTGCTGTAAAGATAGGGTAAGGTCCCCTGAGTCATTTTAATTGTCCAGCTCCTGTTTAATAACTAGAATTATTAAAACTTAAGGACTGGCTTGAGCTTTCTAAGAACTAAAAATGAAAACCCTATGAGAACATGCAGACTGTATTACAAAAAAAATGCATACTTTCTTCATTTTCTCTGAGCACTTTCATTTATTGACTGAGACATGTTAGAAACTTCTTTGACTTGGCCGGGTGGGATGGGGGATAAAAATCATATCCTAAGACTTCCATGAATTGGTTGAGAGTTAGCAATGTATTGGCATGTTGTTTTAAAATCACCTTCCAAGTGACCTCTCTATTACATAATTGTGTAAATAAATGGCCTGACACTTGAGACTAGAAAGTTGATATTGTATTCACCGTTTTATTTTGTGCTTACATGTTCGTTAATTATAAGCTTGGCAAAATGCTTAGCCCACACCACATAATTATCAGAAAATCAAAAGTCAATTGGCTACTGTTAGCATTGTCATCTGATGTGCCACAATGTAATATAGCTGAATTTATATTGTACCCCCCATGCTCACACAATGTGTACTTTGCATTCAAAGGAAAATAGATGAACTGATAATAAAAATAGTTACAAAAACACATGACCTGATAGTCATTTTTGAGCCTTGGCTGCAGGATAGTATAGAATGAGATCTGAATTCTAAAGAGTACAGAGACATTTCAACTCCTTATAGACAGAAATGAATCAGGTGCGCAAATGTAGCCTAAGTGCAGAGTTCATTGAATGTTTTCAACAGAATAGTTGTTTAAAACAGCACATTCTGCAGCCAATCAGAGAACAAGATCTACTAGATTTAATATTGTACGATGAGATAGGATTAATTAACGTCTTTGTAGTGAAAAAATCCCTCAGTAGCAGCATTCATAATATGTTTGTTGTTTCCAGTCCTTTAGTATGAAGGCAGAGTAGTTAAAGCGAACTGACATAGTAGGCTAAGGAATGGATGAATAGAGCATCAGTAACTGGTATTTCAGAAAACTTAGGATTGAGATTTTCTAATGTGAGAGGAAAGAAAGGATCAGTGGAAGACCAACCATTTGTAGTTAACTAAAAAATAGAGGTAGAGTCAAACATAAAGAAAACATATCCATTTGTGCAAAGATGAGTGTTAGGTCACAGATTCGTCTGAATGTAAGAAGGAGCAATGATTGACTGAAAGATTAATAAGGATCCAAAATTCAAAATAAAGAGAAAGGTGTCCCACAATATACAAACCTGTAGTAAGAGTACCTACTGATATTTAAAAAGAGGAGCAGTTAAACAAGTGGGCATTTGTGATATAGGAAATGAGTCTTACAAGTAATAAAAGAAAATCCGCAAATGAAGATTAATGAACAGGATTTTTGCCTCAGTCTTAATTATGGAGGAAGCAAGTAATATCTTAGAAACAGCTATTAAACAAAGACGTGAAAGGAATCCTCACTGAAGATGCACCAAAGATTTTTTTTTGGAGCTGCAGGCTGACAATTCCATGGATGGTCTTCATTCTCGGATCTTTAAATAAATGGCTAGTAAGATAACTTTTAGTTTCCTATTATTTCCTATTAGTTCAGGAAAGCTCTATTAGATTTGGGGAAAATAAAAGTGTGTAATTCTTTTCTACAAAGGCGAGAGAGAAAGAAAACAGGAAATTACAAGCCAGTTGGCTTAATACTTCACATGGAAATGATGGAAGAAGTTAAGAGTAAAGATAATATGGCAGAATACTTTGAAAAGTTCAAGATAGTTTGGCAGAGTCAATGTAGTTTTGTGAAAAAAAAATCAGGTGTGACCATTTCATTGGGCTTCTTTAAGGAAGTAACGTGCTCTGGTTAAAGGGAAATTTCCAGAAGGCATTTGATAAGGCACTTCATCAAAGGTCCTTGTGGAAACTAAAAGGTCATGGTGTAGGGGTTAATATATTGGTATGGATAGACAGTAACAGAATACAAAAGTTGATATAATTGTATCTTCTCTGATAGCAAAGATGCAATGAGTGGTGTGCCCAGAAGTTCAGATCTGATACCATCTATTCATTTTATGTAATGAGTTTGATGAAGGGATGGAAAGTATGGTTGCTGAATTTGCAGAAAGCACAAAGATAGACCGGAAAGTAAAGTATGAAGTGAACTTAGAATATAGATTTTAAAAGTGAATTGGCAAAGATCTGACATTTGGAGTAAATTGTGTGCAAAATATTTAATTGTTCATTTTTTACTGGAAAAAGTAAAAAGAAAAGCATATTATCTGAGTAGTGAGACTGCAGACCTCAAGTGCAGACAGGTCTGTGTGAACTAATGCATTCAGGTACAGCAAGTAAGCAGGAAAGCTGATGGTATGTTACGGTTTGTGTGAGGGGAATTGAACACGAAAGTAAAGAGACTACTTGAGTTATACAGGGCAATGGCATGGCCATTTTTGGATATTGGTATCCTTAGTTAAGAAAGACTTTTGATAATTGTTCAGAGAAATTTTACTGGATAAATGCCTCAAATGGGGAGTTATTTTTGAGGAAATGTTGGGCAGGCTAAGTTTGTATCGATTGGAGTTTAGCAGAACAAGATGTGACTTGTTTGAATCATATTGAACATTAGTTATAAAATATATTTAATGTATTTGCATATAAGTTGTTGCCAATTGAAGACAGCGATGAAGAGAAATCCCTTCTCATGAAGGTTATGAGAATTTTCAACTGTGTATATTTTTAAGACAGAGATTGGGATATTCTTGATTAGCAAAAGGATGAAAGGTTACCTGTAATAAACAAGAATGTGGAGTAATCAAATCCACTGTGATCTTATTGAATGACAGGTCAAGTGGCCGACTCTTGCTCCTAATTCTTATGTTCATATGAAAATTATTTTAAAGTTGAAGAGTTGGAGTTTTCTCCTAGTGTGGTATTATGGTTTATTTGACTGATAGTGAATAGCTTTCTCAGTATCACTTCTTTGAATATTGGTATTGTGCATTAAAGCTAAACACTGCACTCCAAATGTGGCACAGTTGGAGTACTGTACTATGTACTATTTTAAAGTTAACCACTTCAATCTATAACCTTTGGATTGACTAATAAAATTCATCTTTCTATTTATTTTCCTTCACAGTGACTGCCTACGTTAACTGTCAATTCTAAAAGCACCTCTAAATATCTTTCATCTCAACTCTTGGCTACTTTGACATCATTTATATTGTGTGGTTATTGCTTTTATTTTTTGCCTCCAAGCTGCATTAGGGTCCACATATCTGTAATGAATTTCAAAAGTCACAATTTTACCCATTGACTGATTTTATCTCCCTTCATTTGGAATTATTTCACAGTCCCTTCAGTTTAATCTTGTCAATAAACATGACCAATTCACATTCACTTCCCTCAGGACTTGTTTGATTTCTTAACAAACCGGTGCATTAACAATCATTGTATTTCATTGTATCATCACTTGGAGATTTAAACTTAAAAACATTGAGTAATCTATTTATTCTAAGGATATCAAGTATTGCTTTGTAACTTAACTGAGATGTTTCTCTCATGATATTTGCATACTCGTGCAGGCAAGTGGAGAGCATTACATCATGCTTCGGACTTGTGCCTTGTAACTAGCAATAATGGGAACTGCAGATGCTGGAGAATCCAAGATAATAAAGTGTGAAGCTGGATGAACACAGCAGGCCAAGCAGCATCTCAGGAGCACAAAAGCTGACGTTTCGGGCCTAAATCCTTCATCAGAGAGGGGGATGGGGTGAGGGTTCTGGAATAAATAGGGAGAGAGGGGGAGGTGGACCAAAGATGGAGAGAAAAGAAGATAGGTGGAGAGGAGAGCATAGGTGGGGAGGTAGGGAGGGGATAGATCAGTCCAGGGAAGACAGACAGGTCAAGGATGTGGGATGACGTTAGTAGGGAGGAAATGGAGGTGCGGCTTGGGGTGGGAGGAAGGGATGGGTGAGAGGAAAAACAGGTTAAGGAGGCAGAGACAGGCTGGGCTGGTTTTGAGATGCAGTGGGAGGAGGGGAAGAGCTGGGCCGGTTGTGTGGTGCAGTGGGGGGAGGGGACGAGCTAGGCTGGTTTTGGGATGCAGTGGAGGAAGGGGAGATTTTGAAGCTGGTGAAGTCCACATTGATACCATTGGGCTGCAGGGTTCCCAAGCGGAATATGAGTTGCTGTTCCTGCAACCTTCGGGTGGCATCATTGTGGAACTGCAGGAGGCCCGTGATGGACATGTCATCTAAAGAATGGGAGGGCTAGTTGAAATGGTTCACGACTGGGAGGTGCAGTTGTTTATTGCGAACTGAGCGGAGGTGTTCTGCAAAGCGGTCACCAAGCCTCCGCTTGGTTTCCCCACTGTAGAGGAAGCCACACCGGGTACAGTGGATACAGTATACCACATTGGCAGATGTGCAGGTGAACCTCTGGTTAATATGGATGGTCATCTTGGGGCCTGGGATAGGGGTGAGGGAGGAGGTGTGGAGGCAAGTGTAGCACTTCCTGCGGTTGCAGGGGAAGGTCTTGTTCGCTCCCTTGTTCGCTCCACACTGCCCTCCAACCCCACCACACCCGGCACCTTCCCCTGCAACCGCAGGACGTGCTACACTTGCCCCCACACCTCCTCCCTCACCCCTATCCCAGGCCCCAAGATGATTTTCCATATTAACCAGAGGTTCACCTGCACATCTGCCAATGTGGTATACCGTATCCATTGTACCCGGTGTGGCTTCCCCTACATTGGGGAAACTAAGCAGAGGCTTGGGGGTCGCTTTGCAGAACACCTCCACTTGGTTCGCAATAAACAACTGCACCTCCCAGTCGCAAACCATTTCAACTCCCCATCCCATTCTTTAGATGACATGTCCATCATTGGCCTCCTGCTGCCACAACGATGCCACCCGAAGGTTGCAGGAACAGTAACTCATATTCTGCTTGGGAACCCTGCAGCTCAATGGTATCAATGTGGACTTCACCAGCTTCAAAATCTCCCCTTCCCCCACCGCATCCCAAAACCAGCCCAGTTCGTCCCCTCCCCCCACTGCACCACACAACCAGCCCAGCTCTTTCACTCCCCCCACTGCATCCCAAAACCAGTCCAGCCTGTCTCTGCCTCCCTAACCTGTTCTTCCTCTCACCCATCCCTTCCTCCCACCCCAAGCCGCACCTCCATTTCCTACCTACTAACCTCATCCCACCTCCTTGACCTGTCCGTCTTCCTGGACTGACATATCCCCTCCCTACCTCCCCACCGATACTCTCCTCTCCACCTATCTTCTTTTCTCTCCATCTTTGGTCCGCCTCCCCCTCTCTCCCTAATTATTCCAGAACCCTCACCCCATCCCCCTCTCTGATGAAGGGTCTAGGCCCGAAACGTCAGCTTTTGCGCTCCTGAGATGCTGCTTGGCCTGCTGTGTTCATCCAGCCTAACATTTTATTATCTTGTAACTAGTGAACAGGTTTTGGCTAGACAGCAGGTAGTTTACTTATCACAGATTTCTCAACCTCTGACCTATTCTTGTAACCATTGTATTAATAGGTCAGATCCAGTTCAGTTTCTCGTCAATGGGAAGCCCCCAAGATGTTGATAGTGGAGAACGCAGTGATAGTAATGCTGTTGAATGTGCAATCCTCTCTTATTTGAAATAATAATTGTTTGACACTTGTTACTTGCTGCTTATCAGCCCAAGCTTAGATATCATCCAAGATTTGCTGCATAAGGATACAGGCTGTTTCATTAACAGGGGAATCATGAATGATACTGAATACAATGTGATCATCAGCAAAGTGAATGACCCTACCTACATTTTTGAATTTAGGATGGAGGGAAGGTCATTGATGAATCAACTGAAATTGAGGAAATCAACTTGGGAAGTCATGTAGTGATGCCCTGGGACAAAGATGCTTGACCTTCAATGACATATTGACTCCTTGATGCAACATTCAAATATGTGATGCCTCATAAAGTGCAGTCACTTTCAACTCAGCTCTAGAATTTGGTTATTTTGTCTATATTTGAGCCAGGTCTACAATGAGGTCAGGAGCTGAGTGTTCCTGATGATTCCCAAATTGCTCATCAATAAAAAGGTTATTACTGAGCAAATGCTCCATGAAAGCACTGCTGGCAACCCTTTTTACTGAAGATCAAGAGGGGATCATCAGATATAGGGGCAGAAGTAGTCCATTCAGCCCTTTGAAACAATTCCATTATTCAATGAGGTCATGGCTGATCTGATAATCCTTAACTTCAATTCTCTGCTTCATCCTCATAACCCTTGATTCCATTTCAGATTAAAAACCCACCTACCTCATCATTGAAAACATTTAACAACCCAACACTGATAACTCTCTGTAGCAAAGCATTCTATAGGTTCACTACCCTCTGAAATTAAGCCCTCTCCCACAAGCGGAAACAGCATTTCCACATAAAGTCACATCATGAACTTATATGGTTTAATAGCGCTTGTCTCATTCTTCTAACGTCCAATAAATGCAGGCCCAACCTACTTAATCTCCTCATAAGAAAATCCCTCCCTATCTGGAATCAATCCAAGAACTTTTCTCTGGACTGCCTCTAGAACCAATTCATCTTTTCTTTTCCAAAGTTGTTCACAGTATTCCAGGTATGATCTAACAGCCACCTTGAAAAGTTTTAACAAGACTTCCCTATTTTTGTACTCCAATTCATTTTAAATAAAAGCCAACAGACCAGTTCTCGTCCTTATCACCTGCTGAATTTGAATGCGAGCATTTTATGCTTTATGCATGTGCTACAGCATTCTGCAATCTTTGTCTATTTTCACAATATTCTGTTCTTCTATTATTTCTGTCAAAGAGCATAACCGCACATTTTCCTATATTGTATTCTATCTGCTAAGGTTTTGCCCTCTCACTTTCCCTGGCTTTATCCCTCTGTAGACTCCTTGTGGTGTCTCCTTTATTTGCCTTCCCACTTGTTTTTGTGTCAGCTACAAAGTTGATTGAAGTGTATTCAGGTCAATTATCTGGATCATTAATACATGCTGTAAATAATTGTGGCCCTATCACTGGTTTTAGTGGCACCTCGCACATTACAGGTTGCCAGCCTGAAAATGCTCCCTTTGTCCCTATCCTCTATTAGTTGGGTAACATAGAGGGTAACTAGTGAAACCCCACTACTTAAAAATGGAGGAAGAGAGAAAACGAATAATTATAAAGCATTCAACTTAATATCATCGGGAAAGTGATTGAGTACGTAACAAAAGATTTAATAACAGAGCACTTGGAAAACAGTGGTAGGATCAGACAGTGTCAGCATAGATTTATGAAAGGGAAATCAAGCTTAATAAATCTACAGATATTCTTCAAGGATGTAACAAATAGAGTTGATAAGTGAGAGCCACTGTACATGGTATATTTTGACTTTCAGAAGGCTCGAGACAAAGTCTAATATTAGAAATTAATGTATGAAATTAAAGCAATGGGATGGGACATTAGTGGATTGCGATGCATAGAAAACTGGCTAGCAGGCAGGGAACAAAGAGTTGGAAAATAATGGCTCTTTTTCCAAATAGAGGGGAGTGCCTACTGGGGCACCATAGGGTTAGTGCGAGGACCCCGTCTATTCTCAATGTACGTTAATGTTTTTGATGAGGGAACTAAATATAATATCCCAAATTTGTTGATGACACAAAGTTGGGTGGGAAATGAACTGTGAGGAGAGCACACAGATGTTTCAGTATAATTTGGAAAGCTGAGTCAGTGGACAAAAACATGACACATACAGTATAAATGGATAAATATGAGGTTAAATAAAAAAAAACGAAAGAACTGCAGATTCTGTAAATCAGGAGCAAAAACAAAGGTATTGGAAAAGCTCAGCAGGCCAGTGAAGAAAAAACTCAGAGTTAACGTTTTGGGTCTCGTGACTCTTCCGCGTGTGAGGATATACTATTTGGTAGTAAAAACTGGAAGGCATGTTGTGATCTAAATGGCTGTCAACTGACAAAGGGGAATGTGAAAACAACCCGGGTGGTCATAAAAACCATTTTTATTAATTCACTCATGGGATTTGGGCATTGCTGGCTGGGCTGCACTAATGGCCCATACCAAGTTTCCCTTGAAAAGGTGGTAGAGAGCAGCTTTCTTGAATAGCCGCAGTCCATGTGCTCTACGTTGGCCAATAATGTCTTTAGGAAAGGAGCTCCAAGATTTTGAATCAAAGACAGTGAAGGAACAGCAAAGTATTTCCAAGTCAGAATGGTGAGTGACTTGAAGGAGAATTTGCACATGGTGGTGTTCACATGTATCTGCTGACCTTGTTCATCTAGGTGGAAGCTGTTGCAGATTTGGAAGGTACTCTCCAAGGATTTTTAATGAATTCCTCCAGTGCATCCTGTAGAGAAAACCCACTGTTTTACTGAGCATTGGCAGTGGAGGGAGTGTGTGCTTGTAGATATGGTGTCAATCAAGTAGGTTGATTTGTCCTGGACGATGTCAAGATTGTTGAGTTTCTTGAGATGCACTCTTCCAGGTACATGGACATATTCCATTGCACTCCTGAACTGTGGCTTGTAAATGATGGATAAGCTTCAGAGAGGCAGGCATTGAGATACCCACTACAGTATTCCTAATCTTGATTTGCCCTTGTAGCCACTGTGCCAAGTCCAGTTGAATTTCTGGCCAATGGTAACCCCCAGGATGTTGATAGCTGGGGATTCTCTTTCCAAGCTGAACAAACCCAATGGTCCCTGGGTAACAAAAGAGATAGATATTAAGTAAAGAAGAAGTATATTAATGATAGCTGTTATATAACAAATACATTTGAGAGCCAAGCTGACTGCATAAGATGCACAAGGGATATGATGAAGCAAATGTAAGAATCAAGGAAGAATTATGGGCCAATGAATGGCAGCTAATTTAAAGGGAATTCTCAACGTCCTCAAAAGTATATCAATACTAAAAGGATAGTAAAAGTAGGGAAGAGTAGGATAAATAGGAACCATGGATACGAATTAGTTGAGAGATAGGAAACAGAGTAAACAATGGATGCTTTTCGGCTGGAGGCAGATTTGTAGCAGTATTCCCTTTGGAATCCTCCTTTCTTCTTCTACTATAGATAAATTATCTGGCTCTTAGTACGTAGGGAACAAATTCAAAATTTGTAGTTGACACAAAACATTGGAGATTTAGAACATGTAGAACTTCAAAAGGACATTGGAGTAGGTAGATAGGTGGTAAATCAAGTTCAGTATGGAGAAATGTATGGTGATAAATTTTGATACAAAGAACACGGAGAGACAACATAAACTAAAGGCTACATTCTAAAGTGTGTGCACAGGGACAGGAAAACTTAGTTGTATATGTATACAAGTCATTAAAGGTGGCAAGACAGGTAGAGGGAGCTGTTAATAAATCGTATGGTATTCAAGGCTCCATTAACAGAACATAGAGCGCAAAATCGGGGAGGCACTCATGAACTTATATAGCACACTGGCTAAATGTTAGCTTGAGAATTATGCACAGTTTTGGGCACTGCAGTATATGAAGGATGTGAATGCATTGGAGAGAGTGCAAAAGATTCTTCGGAAAGTGGATCCAGGATGTGACATTTCAATTATGAGAAAAAAACTGTTACAGCTTACATCGTTTGCCCTGGAGAGACGAAGGCCAAGAGAAGATTTGACAGATGCATTCCTAATCAGATTTGGGGGCTGGAGTGAGTAAATAGGGAGAAATGTTCGTGATCACAAATGGATTGAGGATCTGAGGGCACAGGTGTGTTTTGCAAAAGATGAGAAAATGCGACTTGTGAAATTAAAAAAAGGTGTTTTAATATTGCAAGTAGTGAGGGTCTGGAATACACTGCCTGAACATGCATGAATGTGACGAGGCATGTTCATTGGAGGCATTCAAAATGACATTGGACAGTTATCTAAACAAAAAAAATGTTAAGGCGTTTGGAGAAATGACGGGGGATTGACGTGAAATTAGAATGGCCAGAGAGTCAGTGGAAACATGATGGGCTGATTGGTCTCCTTCTGCATTGTAATAGTTTTATGGTTTCTCAGTGGCTTTTGAGTTATATTCACATGAGCTCTTGCTCATCACCTCCTTTGCTTTTCAATGGGGATCCAAGGATTTGAAAGCACTTGCCAATTTCCCTAGAGGTCCCTTAACAGTTAGCCTGAAACTATGTTGACAACACACCCATTTTGATCACTTCCCCAAAAAGTTATTTCAATGACTTTAAGAAGATGCATGTGATTAAGCAGGACTCCATCTCAATGGCTGAGCATCAGAATCAAGAAATTGAAACCTGGACTTACAGAAAAATGACATAAGATGTGTTCTAATGTACAATGCCTTTGTCATCATTAGATTACCAGGCCATAACAGTTTGCCCATAGAATCTCTACACTGCAGAAACAGGTCACTTGGCCCAACAGTTCTACACCAACCCCCGAAGAGCATCCCACCCAGATCCATCCCCCTGTAACCCTAGATTTCCCATGGCTAATACACATATCTACACATCACTGAACACTATGGGCAATTTAGCACTAATTTGCACATCTTTGGACTATGGAGGAAACTGAAGTATGGAGAGGAACACACAGGAAGAATGTGCAAACTCCACACAGACAGTCACTTGAGGTTAGAATTAAACCCTGGCATTGGGGAGCAGTAAGGCTAACCATTGAACCACTATGCCACCCTTAGTCTGAACTAACCTCCAGTTCATACCAAGCAAAATGAGAAAAGCAACAGGTTTCCCCTTCATGGATGTTATTTGCTGAGTGTGTAGTTTTCCAAGTGAGTCATTTGGTTGGCATTATTGCAATGGGAGCTAATGCTAGACAGTTTGTACACAGTCAAGAGCTATGCTTTATTCCTATCTTTCAAAGTGGCTTACCATATATCACACTTGTATCACAATACAATATAACCAAACATATGTAGAATTAGTCTGAGAACATGATCTATATATAGAAGGAGAAGAATAAAAATAGATGGCATTCAACGGGGAAAGAACTGCCTTTACTGGAGAGTGGCTTTTTGCCTTGAATATTAGGGAACACAAGTATTGTTAGTAGAAGTTACACAGAGCAGACTCTGATAATACTGAGTATTCTGGGAAAAAAAATTCTCGGTTATTTTTGACATTCCTTGATAACTTCCTCTCTCCTTCCTTGGCTGAATGGTAGATCCAGACTTATGTTGACATTGGGGGTGCAAGGGGACAGAGATGGAAATACAAAGGAGCTGCTCCTAATGGGAGGAATCTTAATATAATTCAATGAAGAGGAAATCCGCAAGTTTAGAGGTCTTGCTGATCTTACAACCAACGCAGTATTTTTGACACTGTTGAGAGTAAAATCGGATGTGGAGGAATCTATTGATATCCCTCATTACTTTAAAATTGCTACTGATTCTAGGCACTGTGCTAAAGTGATAATTCTTCCTCTTCACTTGATTTGTAAATCGATAGTCGCACTGCTTCAGCTTTCAATATTCGCCACCAGTTAGAGGAGTGAATTGCTACCCTAAACTAGTGGCTGCTCTGTTGCAGTGATGTATTTTTAAAAAATGATTAGCAGTGCATGCTCAAAAGAAGCACGATTGTTAACTCATCTCTTCAGCATTGGTTATGAACAGTCTATTACTTTGAATCTGTTTTGTTTCAATCATCAAGCACCCAACTCAATTTAGATTATGAGTATAGGGAAAGAGGAGATAATTACCTAATTTAGCAGGGAGGCGATGACCTGAGTGGAATTATCGCTAGACAGTTAATTTAGAGGTCTAGGCAATGTTCTGGGGAGCCAAGTTCACATCTTGCCATGGCAGACAGTGGAATTTAAATTCAATAAAATTAAGAGTCTCGTGATGACCATGAATCCATTGTCGATTGAAAAATCCATTTGGTTCAACAACATCCTTTGGGGAAAAAGACTGTTGTCCTTGTTTAATCTACATATGACCCCGGTGACCCACGGCAATGTGGTTGACTCTTAACTGCCCCCTGAGCATTTAGGATGGGAAATAAATGCTGATCCAGCCAGCAATGCCCTTATCCATTTATTTAAAAAATTTACAAGCCTGTGAAAGTAAGTATAATTGAAAGCATGGAATAGATACCCAGCAGAAGTAACTGATAACATGTCAATTAATATTCTTAAAAGAGATTGGATGGATATTTAGAGATAGTAGAAGGGTCGAGGCCCGAAACATCAGCCTTTCTGCTCCTCTGATGCTGCTTGGCCTGCTGTGTTCATCCAGCTCTACACCTTGTTATCTCACATGGATATTCAGTTGGCCGAGGAGTAAATCTTTTTTGGAATTAACAACTCTGGCCCAGGAGGCACAGATTACACTCAAACTAAATAAGAGTGAAGTTGTGTAAAACGAGTGCAACAAAGCAACAGGGTAGAGGCCTGTATAAAACAGTAAAACTCCAGGGAGCCCATTCTCGAAAGAAGACTGGTGGTGGCTTAACCTGAGGGCTACCAGGCATCAGACAACAGGAGAGGTTGACAAGGTGGGAACTTCATAGCGACCTCAGCTGGTGTGGTACTTGATGCATGCTGTTGTCACACTGGTCATCTGTGTACAGTCCATCCTGAAATTCAGGTCATTGTTTACATTAGTTAGGAACTTTAATCTTCATGACAATCTGAATACATTTAGGAGAAGCTGGGTTGTATGGCAGAAGAGTCGGTGTCAACATAGTGACCTCGAAAAATACGCCTGCTTGCTCAAGCAAAATTGGTGGACTATACATGAGTAAGATGGTTTTCTAAATGGGTTGAGCTTACTCATAACTAATAAATGTCAAGGGATAGAAGGTATGAAAAAGGTGAGTGAGAAAATTTATCAGGCATCGACATTCGTTGAGATGATGAGTAAACACAAAAAAGAGTTACCAAGATATTAAAAGCTAGATGATGTAGTATTGATATTTAATAATGGGAATAAAAGAAATAAAATTATTAATTTTATTTCAATTCCACATGAAAGACTGCAAACAGATCTCAGGAGTAAAAGAAAGGTTGCCCATTCAAAAGTAACACAGTAAATTCTGGTCAGCATGAATTTAAATGGGGGAAGAGGGAATTGAAGGATGAATGTTTACTGCTCCCTATCATGTTGGTTAATCTTTCCACAGGTGACAGCATAGATCAGATCAATATCCTGATCTATTTTGATTTTCAAAAGATTGTTGATGAAGTCAGCAGGGCTGTAGTTGGTCTTTAGATGAGACTGATTGTATTGTGGAAAATAATAGACCTTTTTTCGTAACCCGTTAAGGCACAAAAGGCTTGAATTTTATTATCACCCATTAACAGTGAAAGACTATTTTCATTCCTAAATTCAAATTGACCTTTCAGGTAATTAAATATGTCTTTAGGATGTGAATGGTTATCACTTTAATTTAGGGTTTCTCACCAGGGAGTATCCCAGTTTCGAAAAAAAAGCAGGATATTGATCTGAAGAACAGAAAGGACAAAACTTTTTAAACAGGCTGTGTTGCTGATTAGTTGCCTGTAGTTGATGGTGTCAGCAAACATTACCTTTCAACTAAGAAATTAAAACCGATGCCATCTAACAGAGAAATTGTATCTGGATCCTTGACATCCTAACACATAGACCGCAATCAGTAAGAATCGGTGACAACACCTCCTCCAATGTAATACTCAATCAAGGTTCCTTGCAAAGCTGCATACACATTCCTTGTACGCTCACAACAATGCAGTCAAATTCTACTCCAACTCTATTTACAAGTTTGCTTATAGGTTGTGTCTCAAACAATGACGAGACAGAGTAGAGGAAAGTGCTGACATGGTGTAAAGGCAACAATCTCTCCATTAATGTCAAATAAGTGAGTTGGTTATGAGCTTTAGGAAGCACCTGTCTGCATTAATACTGCTGATGTGGAGATTGTCCAGAGAATCAAGTTCCTGGGCGTGATGATCGCCAACAATCTTCCTGGTCAACCCACGTCTACGCGATGATCAATAAAGCACAACAATGACTCTGGCTCCTCAGGAAGCTATGGAAATTCAGCATGCTCAGAACCAGTTTTGGCATACCAATTTTTATAAATGCACCATAGAAAGCATCCAATTTGGATGCATTACAGCATGTTATGGTAACTGCTCTTCCCATGTCCACAAGAAATTACAGGGAGTAGTGAACACAATGCAGTACATCATGCAAACCAGCCTTCCACCCATTGACTCCATCTATACTTCTCACCTCGTCCGGAAAGCAACCAACATAATCAAAGACTGCCCCAACCCGGTTATACTCTCTTCCACCCTCTTTCATTGGACAGAACACATAAATGTTTGAATACACATATGAACAGATTTGAGAGATAGTAGGAACTGCCGATGTTGGAGAATTTGAGATTACATTGTGTGAAGCTAGATGAACACAGCAGATCAAGCAGCTTCAGAGAAGCAGGAAAGCTGATGTTTCGGGTCGAGACTCCTCTTCAGAAATGGGAGAGTGGAAGGGGATTCTGAAATAAATAGGGAGACGGGGAAGGCGGATAGAAGATGGATAAAGGAGAAGATAGGGTGAGAGGAAACAGACAAGTCAAAGAGGCAGGGTTAGAGCTAGTGAAGGTGACTATAGCTGGGGAGTTAGGCAGAGGATAGGTCAGTCCAGGGAGGACGAACAGGTCAAGGAGGTGAGATGAGGTTAGTGGGTAGGAGATGGGGGTGGGGCTTGAGATGGGAGGAATGGTTAGGGAGGCGGG
This sequence comes from Stegostoma tigrinum, assembly GCF_030684315.1. Classification (NCBI taxonomy): domain Eukaryota; kingdom Metazoa; phylum Chordata; class Chondrichthyes; order Orectolobiformes; family Stegostomatidae; genus Stegostoma; species Stegostoma tigrinum. The sequence continues at coordinate 104,538,772 of NC_081358.1, read as the reverse complement.
GACTGGCTGGGCTGGTTTTGGAATGTGGTCGGGGGAGGGGAGATTTTGAAGCTTGTGAAGTCAACTGATCCCAAGCAAAATATGCAGGCTTCCCAAGGCTATCAATGTTGACTTCATAAGCTTCAAATCTCCGCTCCCCTGGCCACATCCCAAAACCAGTCCAGCCAGTCCCCGCCTACCTAACCATTCCTCCCATCTCAAGCCCCACCCCCATCTCCTACCCAATAACCTCATCCCGCCTCCTTGACCTGCCATCCTCCCTGGACTGGCCTATCCCCTCCCTAACTCCTCACCTACCTTCACCTTCACTAGCTCTAACCCTGCCTCTTTGACCTGTCTGTCTCCTCTCACCCTATCTTCTTCTTTATCTATCTTCAATCTGCCTCCCCTTCTCTCCCTATTTATTTCAGAACCCCCTTCTCCTCCCCCATTTCTGAAGAAGGGTCTCGACTCAAAATGTCAAACTTTCCTGCTTCTCTGATGCTGCTTGGCCTAATGTGTTCATCCAGTTTCATACCGCATTATGAACGAATTCAAGAGCAGCTTATTCTCTGATAGTTTCAGACTTTTGGATGGACCTCTCAACTGCTAATGCTGATCTCTCTCTGCACCTCTACAGCTGTAACATTGTATTCTGCACTCTGTTCTGCTGCTTTGATGTACTTTGTATGGCACATTCTGCCTGTAGAGCATGTAAATCAACACTTTTTTACTTTATCTCAGCGTATGTGACAACAAGAAATCAAATTGAATCAAATCAAATCAAGTCAAATTGATCTACTTGCAGACTCCAAATTGGCTAAGGAAACGATGAGTCCGTCAGTTTGACATAATTAGGGAGACATCAGAGCCCACCAGGAGGCTGACCTCACATTGTACAACATGCAAGATCAGGATTTCCCATTGTCCCACAACACTAGCTAGATAAGGGGAGGACAAACAGGAAGCATTCAAACAATGCTTTCTGCCCAGGGAACCAATCAAGGCAATTTTTGTTTGTTTTCACCATCTGAGGAAGGTTATTGTGATCAGAGATAATGGGAACTGCAGATGCTGGAGAATCCGAGATAACAACGTGTCGAGCTGGATGAACGCTGCAGGCCAAGCAGCACCTTAGGAGCACAAAAGCTGACGTTTCGGGCCTAGACTGATGAAGGGTCTGGGCCCAAAATGTCAGCTTTTGTGCTCCTAAGATGCTGCTTAGCCTGCTATGTTCATCCAGCTCCACACTTTGTTATCCGAGGAAGGTTATTGATTGTTCAACATGGGAAGAATTAGTCATGCTAAACACATATACAGTTTACAGAAAAGTCATGAGCCCAACAGGATTTTTGGGTCTCTGAAATATTTACAAACAGCTGATAATTGAGCACTGCAGCCATTGCCGTACAGCTTACCAGGAACATTGATGCTAATAGTTGAACAGTGTGTTTTGGGAACCTTAGACAGAACGCCATTCCTTTGTCATGATTTTTTAAATGTAATTGATTGGAAGCACTCAGAGTGAGAAGTTATTGCCATGAGGAAACCAGGAAATAGTTTTTTGCTTGTGACCTTCAAAGCATGCTAACTGTCAAACGCAAGTGACTACGCACTAGAGTGTAAAATCTTACTACTCCATTCCAGAAGAGTCAAAACTGGCTTTTTAACACCTGTTCTTCTGCAATCCCAGGCAATGAGGCATGCAAACCTGCAGGAAGTAGTGTTCTGGTGCGAGAGTAATCCCTCTCATTGTCTCTTCTTGCTGATTGTTTGAGGTTTTCCTGACAATTTACATGTGCAACATTTCATTGCTTTCACAGGACTTTGCCATTCAGACAGCCCTCCTTCTAAAAGCAACATATTTTAGAATTTAACCAAAAATGTCTACAAATACTTTGGGGTCTGATCCATTATAAGAGGGAATATAAGCCAGAAGCCAATGCATAAGCAACACTGATGTCTTATCTCAAAAAGAAGAATCATTCGCTATACAAAGCATTATCACTGACAATAAGGATAAATCACGGAATTGAAGGCAGCAGTGTGAATTAAAAAGAAAAGAAGGCTTGAACCAAATGTGCACTCGATCAGAAAATAGCATCCAAAAACAAAGGCAACATAGTGTGGAGATGGAGGAACACAACAGGTCAGGAAGCATCAGAGGAGCAGGAAAGTTAACATTTTGGGTCAGGACCCTTCTTCAGAAAATGTTCTAATTCAAAACCAAAGCTTTTATGCCCAGTTTTATTTTCCCTCAAGTGGTATTATTAGGAAGGAAAAATGCATGATGAGATAGCATTCATTTAATGCCAAGGAAAACAATTAGCATTGCTGATCAGCTCTCTGTTAAAGAAACCATCTGTTTAGATTAGTCAACCTCTGGTTATATTCCATTTATACGACTGCATTCAATTCTGAGTATGGTACCTCAGGAAGTATTGACCCAGGAGGGGTAGCACGAAGATTCATTGAATGTTGCCATACCACTAAAAAGATTTAATTTTGAGGCAGGTTGTCAATCTGATGCTTGCATTTTTTTCAGTAGAGTTGATTCAGGGGCAATGCACTTTAGCTTTTTAAGGAATATAATGACTCATTATCCTGGATCAGGCAAAACTGTTTCCTTCAACCTTGGGATGGACTCATTATAGAGAGGGGTTTGTAGGATTAGGAAATGGAAATCCAGAAAAAAGGAGCATTATCTCTGAGCCAGACCAATCATGTATGTGTCCACAAGTGATTCTTCACAAAGAAAAGGCTGTGGGAATCTAGAACTCTCTCCCACCCACAAAAAAAATGCTGTTTATAGCTGGACCAATGGAAAATGGCAATACCTTTGTCAGAAAAGGCCTACGGAACCAATATGGAGCAATGGAGATAAGAGACAGATCAACCACCATCTAATTAAATGGTGTAATCCTCTCAAGGGGCTGAAGGGCCTACTTTAGTTCCTATTGCTAAAAGAAATTCAGGTACTTTCTAGAATAGAGCACCTGTTCTACCCCATTTTGTCAACCTGGGCTCTCTTATTGAGAGATGAGTGATCGCATTTTGCTTAATTTAATTAGAATGCAAATCTCATTTTTTGTCGCTCTTCCATTGCTAATTATTTCAGTTACTAATTACATTAAAAATATGATTCAGTTCACCAACTTTATTCTGAATTGATTATTTTAATTAAATGTATACACCACAACTGTTAACTTTAGTTTTCACTTCAAAGTGATTTTCATGTGTAAAATTTGAGTTATTCAATTCACGTTTTACTGCTGTCGCTTAAAAAAAACAAAATTGGTCTTTTGGAGTATATTAATCATGTTTTTAGGATGTTAATGTAGCTGGTATATCAAACAGTATAATGTCGCCTTTGTAATCATGAAAATCTCTGCAGACGAGAATTAATTACCAAAGCTAGATAGAAGAAAAAATCAGGTCTTCAGGGAGATCAGTAAACTGTAAGATATCAACCAGCTGCAATTACAACCAATTCATTCTGACATCTTTTGGAGACTTAAATTAATTTTCTAGGTTCCCCTTTTGACATTATTTCACCATTTTACAAGCTTCAGCCTACCACAAAATGTCCCCTAACCAGTTGAATGGAGAGAAAAAGTCCATGGAATCTTTTCAGACCTCATCACGAGAGGCTAAGAGACCTTTCTTCTCCTCCAGCTACACTGTGCTATCAATGTAATGGGGGAGTGTGATCTTGCTCATACTGGTTTTCACAATGTTCCTACATTCCTAGACCCATATTTAACTGGAAATAGATAGAGACCGATTTCTTAATTTTCTTTAGGCTGGAGATGAGGACGCCTTTCAGAGTACGGTTCTCACTGCTGAAGATTACCGGGTTATACCTGTTTAGTCATGACTGGAATAACATGGATTTCACATAATACAAGATGTCGTCCACCTTGGGTCAATTATGTGCCTTAAATAGCATCCCCACTTGTGAGTCAGAATGCTGTGGATTTGTATGCATCTTGAGGGACTTGAAAATGTGAGATATTGCTTTGGAGCACAGAGGGAAAGCTGCATTTTTGGTGTTGTCTCTGAGTGAGACAGTTATGGCTTCTCATGCCATTTCAGAGACATAAAGCAGAATATTCGAAGTGGGTTCAGGAACCTCAAATCTGTACTCATTTGTGATCCCCTTGCTGCACCTCAACAGTCTCACCGTTGCGATGCTATTTTTAAATTGAAATGACAAAATTCATAGGATGTGGGTGACTGTGGCTATGCCAGCATTCGTTACTCACTCCTAATTAGGGTAATTAAAAACCAACTACATCACCGTGGATCTGGAGTCACATGTAAGTCAGACCAGCTCAGGAAGTCAGTTTCCATCTCTAAAGTTAGGTGTCATCTCCCACCTCACCACCTCACCCACCTTCATATTCTTACTGCCTTGCACTCTCATTAACCCTATTCATTTTAATTGTCCTGTAGAGAAGGATATGGAAGATAGACAACTTGGGGAAATAGACTGCGATACCTTAAAAATGTCTATATTACAGAGGAGGTGCTGGACATCTTAAATGCATAAAGATGGATAAATCCTCAGGAACTGACCAAGTGTGCCCTCAAACTCTGTGGCAAACTGGGAAGTGTTTGTTGAGATATTTGTATCATAAATAGCCACAGGTGAGGTGCTGGTAGACTGAAAATTTACTAACATGGTGCCACTATTTAAGAAAGGTGGTAAGGAAAAGCCAGGGAGCTCTAGACTCTTGACACTGACATCAGTGGTGGGCAAGTTATTGGAAGGAATCCTGAGGCTATAGGGAGAGGCTGCTTACACAGCAAATCCAGCAGATGAACTTCCGTCACAATGGCATTGTTTCAAAATCAAAAGAGAATAATCACCAGCCAAGTTAGAACATATAGCCATGGAGACATAAAGCTGTACAGCATGGAAACAGACTCGTCGATCCAACTCATCCATGCCAACGAGATAGTCTAAATAAATCTAGTTCCATTTTCCAGCATTTGGCTTATATCCCTCTAAACCCTTCCTGTTCATATGCCCATCCAGATACCTTTTAAAATGTTGCCACTGTATGAGCCTCCACCACTTCCTCTGGCAGTTCATTCAATACATGCACCACCCTCTGTGAGAAAAGGTTGCCCCTTAGATCCCTTTTAAATCTTTTGCTTCTCATCTTAAACTATTGCCATCTAGTTTTGGACTCCCCAACCCTGTGGAAAAGACCTTGGCTATTTGGTCTATCCATGCCTCTCATGATTTTATAATCCTCTATAAGGGCACCCCTCAGTCTCTGATGCACCAGGAAAAATAGGATCAATCTATTAAGCCTCTCCCTGTAGCTCAAACCCTCCAACCCTGGTAACTTCCTTGTAAATCTTTTCTGAACCCTTTAAGTGTCACAAAATCCTTCCAACAGCAGGGAGACCAGAATTGCATGCAGTATTCCAAAAATGGCTTAACCAATGTCTTGTACAGCCACAACAGGACCTCCCTACTCCTACACTCAATGCACTGACCAACAAAGGCAAACATACCAAACACCACCTTCACTATCCTGTCTGCCTGCGACTCCACTTGCAAGGAACTATGAACTTGCACTCTGAGGTCTCTTTGTTCAGCAATACTTCCTGGTGCCCTACTATTAAGTGTTAAGTCCTCCCCTGATTTGCCTTTCCAAAATGCAGCACCTCAATATTAATCTAAATTAAATTCCATCTACCACTACTTGGCCCATTTGCCCATCTGATCAAGGCTGCATTTTACTTTGAGGTAACATTCTTCGCTGTCCACTACACCTTTGGTGTCTTCTGCAAACTTATTTACCATACCTCCTATACTCAAATCCACTACAGGAAAGATATGGAAGCATTGAAAACATGCAGAAGAGATATACCAGGATTTTGCCCGGAATGGAGGGAAGGTCATACGAGGAAAGGTTGAGAGAGTGAGGGCTTTTCTCCTTATAACAATGAAAGACGAGATGTGACTTGATAGAGGTGTACAAAATGATCAGAGCTCTCACTGATGAAGGGGCTAGGCCCGAAACATCAGCTTTTCTGCTCCTGAGATGCTGCTTGGCCTGCTGTGTTCATCCAGCTCCACACTTTGTTATCTTGGATTCTCCAGCATCTGCAGTTCCCATTATCTCTGATCAGAGGTATAGATAGACCGGACAGCCGGAGACTTTTTTCCTAGGGTAGAGGTAGCTTTTTACGAGGGGCCTAGTTTTAAAGTGAGTGGAGATAGATATAGGGGAGGCAGCAGAGGTAGGTTCTTTACTCAGAGAGTGGTAGGGGTGTGTAATGGATTGCTGGAGAAGGTAGTGGAGTCGGACAATTAGGGGCATTTAAGTGGCTATTAGATAGGCATATGGATGATAATTTAAGGTGGGGTAGAGGTTAGATAGACCTTAAGTTCAGAGTAAAAGCTTGGCACAACATCCTTGGCCAAAGGGCCTGTACTGTGCTGTACTGTTCTATGTCCTTTGTTCTAAGCAGTTATTAGCACAGTGCCATACAAAACATTTCTACCCCCAAACCAAAAACTGTGTGCTTTTAAATTCTGAATCAGGAGGCATGCACATAAAGGCAAGGCAAGGTGACAAAGAGACTCTGTGAACATCTAAGTGGGCACAGAGTGGGTGATCACTTGGGAAGCAAGCTAAAAGCCTTGAAATGCATTCCTGTTCTAATACATGAGATAGGTGCCTGACCCTATACATATTGGAGAGTCTGGCAGCAGAATTCAAAGTAAGGTGTCAGTGAAGTCAGAAGTGTAGTATTGCAGTGTCAACCACATTGTAAGTGGGTTTAAGATGAGCCATGCATGGAGAAGTACAGAGGCTGGTACTAGTCCAAAGGCAACCTCCAGGAATAGAGGCTTCAGGAGGTGTGTTGCCCAAGGATTATGTGTTTAGGTGTTAGGGAATGTTGGCCAAGGTGAATGCCTGGAGAAAATAGCAGCAATTTCAGCTGTCTGCTTGACTTCTGTGATAGTGGGAACTGGAGATGCTGGAGAATCCGAGATAACTAAGTATGGAGTGGGATGAACACAGCAGGCCAAGCAGCATCTTAGGAGAACAAAAGCTGATGTTTCAGGCCTAGACCCTTCAGTTTTTGTGCTCCTAAGATGCTGCTTGGCGTGCTGCGTTCATCCAGCTCCACACTTTGTTATCTCTGGTTGACTTCTGTGTCTGGAACTGTTACAATCTAAGGTTACGACCACTGCCAAGAAAATAAGAAGATACAGATAAATAATATGAGAGACAGAAGGAGCTGCAAATGCTGGAGGATCTGAGAGAACAAGTTGTCGACCTGGATGAACACAGCAGGCCAAGCATCATCAGAGGAGCAGGAAGCTTTCCTGCTCCTCTGATGCTGCTTGGCCTGCTGTGTTGATCCAGTTCTACATCTTGTTATCTTAATAAATAAAGCGAGTTTAGACAAAAACAAGATATTTATCTTTGCAAACCAATCCCCCTCCATTCATTGATGAGATTCTCATCTGGTCACTAAAACCCCTTAGCTAAAAGAAATCAGGCTTTTTCTTCCCTTGGCTTCAACAATCCAATTTATTTCATTCTCACTGCATTTTATCAACTGTTTGCCCATTGTCAACGTTGGTCACAGCCTAGGAAATTTCAGCCGATAGAGTCGAGGCTACTACAGCCTCAGGCTTATCCTAGGCCTTAACTCATTAAAAAAAAACTCTTCCCAATACACCTTAACTGGCACTGGATTGTCTGTTTTACAAAAATAGGTCATTTGGATGGTTTTTTTTAAAAAGAAGAGAAAAATTCAAGCTGGTATAGTGTAGAATTTTGTTTTTGAATTTACAACCAAGCCATATTGATGAAGTGATGAAGTCCCACCTATGTATGTCCAGCAAATGTCACTTGACTGTGAAATACTTGCTGATAAATGAATGTTGCAGTTGTTGTCATGCCTTGTGTAAAATAATATATAAAAAAACAAAATCTGTTTGGTGGAAGAGATTTCCAGCAGAGACAGAACAGGTTAATCCTTCTGAGTGTGGGCTGGAGTTAGCAAGAGATATTTGAGTTAAAATTGGGTAGACAAGCAAATCAGTGAAAATTTTCCATTCCTCAGCAATGACATGCACTTGCGAAAGTTAATAATTCAGCAAAAATAAATCAGTCAGCTATTTACAGTTTATCTGGGGTTATGAGCAGAAGTGGTTTCATTGAATTATTAGTTAATGGTCTGCATAAACCTCAATGAAGCCTTTCATATTTTGAAAGTGTAAAATTAAAGTGGGGTGTTGGTTATTTGATCCCATTGTTTTTACTGTGCAATTCTTGGTATTTGAATAATCAGATTCATTGTTTAAAGATGTCTGATTGATCACAGGTCACAAAATTCCACCAGTTCCAGGACAAAGCAGACTAATTTGTTGCAGTTGGGGCAAGTTGTATGCAGGGTTAAAAATATGTTTGTGCTACACATTGTGGTTGATTTTTATCAGGCATCTCAGGAATAGCTGGAGAGATGGAGGGTCAGTTAAATGACAGTGGAGGGCAGCTGGTGGCATAGAACATCAGTTGTTCTTGCCGTGTTTTTTCTTTGCAAACAGCAGGTAAATTTTAAAATGGCTGTCCCACACAGGAGCTAAGTGAACCCCATAAGTGGCCAATTAAGGGCCAGTCCCCAGTGCCACTGACATCTTCCTGGCACTTTGGAAGGCCGCCTGGTAAATACCGCTGGTGCGCTCTTCTGCTTGGAACTCTGTTGTTCCAAAAGGGGGGCCCAAAGCTGCAATGCTGCCTCAGCAATCTACCCTCACCAACTCTCCCCTCTTTGTCAAAGCCTGCCTAATTGGTCCTGGCACCTTGAAACCCTCTTTAGCTGCTTGGGAGGTTCGCCTTCTTCAAAATGTTATCTGCCTTCAGATGCAGTCCCAGCAATGGCCACTATGCCTATTGGTGCTACTGAGACTGTGAGACTTCTGATCTGCTGACACTGCAATTGGTTAGAAATTCCTGGAAATCAATATTTCAAGGTGGTAGTCTCTGCAACAATCAATTAGCTTCCTTGAATTTAAAAAAAAATAAAAGTTAGCTGAGTGGAGATCATTCAACCATTGCTGATTGTTGTAAAAATCAAAATCTGATTCATTAATATCATTTAGGGAAAAAAGATCTGCTGCCTTAAACGGGTCTGGAAAAATAGGTTCATAAACAATCTTCTGGCTCCTTTGATGAATGCACCTTTTAGGTCATCATGTCCTGGAGAGGAACTTGAACCTGGAGCTTCTGAGTTAGAGGAAAAGAAGTTATGGCTGCCACAAAATCCCTGTGTATTAGTTAAGCAGATCAAAATAAAAACTATGTGTGAAGTTGGAAGGAGCGTTGATTAATTTCTGCAATTCATTTATGGATGGTACATAGTGAAGCTCATGTAAGTCACTGGTGGAGAGAATGAATTGTCCTAAGACTTTTCTCTGCCTCTCATTCCTTGGCAATCTCTGGCAATCCTGGAATTCCAGTCATGAAAGCATTTGTTTTTTCTGGGTAGAGTGGAAAGTTGTGATTTGATCTTTCTTTGTTGATGTTGCTACTCCATATAGCAATGGAATAGAGCTGTAGTTTCAGAGTGCTGCTTGGAAATCTTATTTCTTCTGTTACAGTATTTTGGCTCTTCATTAGATTTAAGATTAGAGTTTATTGTCACAGGTACTCAAGGATAGGAATACATGAGTACAGTGAAAAGTGTACAAGTTCTGTAGTGCCATCTTGGTTACAAAACCAAAATATTTTTAAAAAGCAGAAATAAAAGAAAGCCAAAAGGTAAGAAAAACATCCAGAATGGTTGAATGTCTAAGTCTTATATCCATAAAAATGTTTGGAACACAAATGCAGGTATCCAAGCTAACCACCGCCTGAAGTCTCAGTCAGCCTGCATGCCTCAAGTCGATCGCCAGGAGGAGCCGCGTGCTTGCTGCTGCTGATGATGCCCTGCTTCCACTGATCGCAGATTTGCCATGGACCAAAATCTTAGCTTTTAAGCGTCTGTAGAATGCCGAACATAGCTCTTTGAAAAGTTTTCAGGACAAATGTTATCATAAATGACAAATGATTGTAGTAACACCTTCTGACCAGAAGAATCACTGTTGTCAGTAATTTTGACTTCTTATTAAAAGGGACTTTCAAAAACCATTATGCACAACAGGTTTTGTGTCAACTTTTCCAAGCTATTGTTCCCTGAGCAGTGATCTTTCATGACTAACATGACTAACAGTCTCAAAAAAAATTTTAAACTCGGAGAAAGCCTCGTTGGCGGTCCCTCACAAATGAGGATGACTCTCTCCCACTCATAGAATGAGTCCATAGATGGCTGTACAGAGCAGTAACGCTACTGCAAGTTCTGTCATACTTGGGGAAGGTGGTGGTTGCAGGAAGGAGTGGGTGGGGTAATGGTGTGGCATTGTGCTCCTTAAGCTAATTTCACCTGGCTTCTATTTTTTTTCCAGCAGTAAATCTCAAAGTGCTCAACACCTTCCCAGATGTTCCTCCTTCATTTTGGAGGATCTTGGTCAGTGATTGCCATATGTATTTAGGAATGCCACCCTTCAGCAGTGGGGCCTTGAGGGAAGCACTTCTTCTGTCCACCTGGGGCTCACTTGCTGTTTCAAAGCTGAGAGTAGAACATCTGCTTGGGGACTCTCTTGCCAGTCAAGTAGATAAAGTGCTCAACCCATCATAACCGACCAAGAGTGGTTGTGCCTCGATGCTGGTGATGTTGGCCTTTTCAAGGACACTGCTGTTATAGCGCCATAGAGTATTACCTCATGGAAACAGGCCCTTCAGCCCAAACTGGTCCATGTTGACCAAGGTGCTCGTTCCATTTTCCCGGATTTGGTCCATATCCCTCTAAATCCTTTCCATCCATGTACCTATCCTATATAGCTGTTTTATTAAATATTGCTATTGTACCTGTCTCAATCAGTTTCTCTGGCAGCCCATTCCATATACACACTTCTTCCTGCATGAAAAGGTTGCCCCCCCAGGTCCTTCTCAAATCTTTGCCCTCTCACATTAAACCTATGCCATCTAGCTTTCAATTCCCCATCGCTAGGCATGAGACAACATGCATTCATACTGTCTATGCCCTTTGTGATTTTATACACCTCAATAACGTCACCTCTCATTCCCCTATGTTCCAAGGAATAAAGTCTTCTCTTGGCCAACCTCTCCCTATAACTCAGACCTACTAGTTCTGGCAACATCCTTGTAAATCTTCTTTGCACACTTTCCAGTTGAACTATTTTTTTCCAGATTGGCGAACTCAATTACTAGGGGTCATGAGTTCAAAGTGAGAGGAGGAAAGTTTATGGGAGATATGTGTGGAAATTTCTTAACACAGAGGGTGGTGGGTGCCTGGAACACGTTGCCAGCGGAGGTGGTAGACGCAGACACTATAGTATCTTTTGAGATGTATCTGGACAGGCACTTGGATGGGCCGGGAGCAAAGGGATACAGACCCTTAGAAAATAGATGACAGGTTTAGACAGAGAATCTCGATCAATGCAGGCTTGGAGGGCCAAAGGGCCTGTTCCTGTGCTGTAATTTTCTTGGTTCTTTGTTCTATATTTTTCCTCTAACAGGGTGACCAAAACTGTACACATTTCTCCAAGTGTGGTCTCACCAATGACTTATACAACAGTAACATAACATCAAAATCCTATACTCAGTGTCTCGATTGATGAAGGACAGCATGCTAAATACTTTCTTCACCGCCCTGACCACCTGTGACACCACTTTCAATGAACTCTGTACTACTCCTAAGTCCTTCTGTTCCATAACACTCCTCAGAAACTCACCATTTCCTGTATAAGTTCTGCCTTGGTATTATTTTCCAAAGTGCAATACCTCACACTTATTGAATTGCATTTGTCAATCTTCAGTCCACTTCCTCATCTGATCAAGATCCCTCTGTAATTTTTGGTAACCTTCCTCATTATCAACAACACCTCCCCTAATTTTGTATCATCTGCAAACTTACTAATCATGTCGTGTACATTCACATCCAGATCATTTATGCAAATAATAAATAACAAGGGTCCCAGCATCGACCCTGTGATATACAACTAGTCACAGGTCTCCAGTCCAAGAAACAATCTACAACCATTATCCTCTGCTTCCTGCCATCGATCCAACTTTGAATCCACTCAGCTAGCTTTCCCTGGATCCCATGCAACCAAAGTTGTCAGAGGCCTTACGAAACTATACATAGGCAACATCTACCCTCATCTATCCACTTAGTTACTATTTCAAGAAACTTAAAAAGATTTATCAGACATGAATTCCCACGCACAAATCCATGTTGACTATCCCTAACCAAACCTTGAATATTCAAATTTAGGTTTATCCTGTTCCTCAGTATAAATGCCTACCATTGATGTCAGGATCGTTGGCCTGTTGGTCCCTGGCTTGTCTTTGCTACCTTTCTGAAACAATGGAACAAAATTAGCCACCTACAGTCTTCTGGAACTTCACCAGTAGCTAAAGATGAAGCAAAAATCTCTGCAAGAGCTTCTGAAGTTTCATCCTTAGCCTCCCATAAAGTCTGTGGATGGACTTGATCAGGCCCAGGGAATTTATCTACCTTAATGCACTCTAAGACTGCAAACACTTCCTGCCTGATAATATGTATGCAGCCCAAAACATCCCCACTTGTTTCCCTTATTTTCTTAGCGCCCATGATTTTTTCCTCAGTATATCCTGAGGAGAAATATTCATTAGAAATCTACCCATCTCCTGTGACTCCACACTTGGGTGGCCACGCATGATCTTTAAGGAGACCTATTCTGTTCCTAGCCATCCTTTTACTCTTAATATAGTTACATACTCTTGGGATTAGCTTTAATCTCATCTGTCAAATCCATCTCATACCCCCTCTTTGTTATTCTGATTTCCCTCTTCAGTGTCCTCCTACACTTTTTATAGTCAGCTTGGGATTCACATGAGCCCGATAGCTTAAACCCAATGTATGCCTTCTTCTTGTTCCTGACCAGAGACTCAATATCCCTCATCAGACAAGGATTCCTAAACCTGCCAGTTTTTCCCTTCACTCTAATGGCATACTGTCCCTGGACTCTTAATATCACACTTTTAAAATCCTCCCACAAGCGAGTCATTCCTTTTCCTTCAAACAGACTCACTCAATGGACCACTGCTCGATCCTGCCTAATGGCTCCATAATTGATCCTACTCCCGTTTAGCACCTTAACCTATGGCCTGTATCATCTTTCCATAACTATATTAAAACTAAGAGAGTTATGGCCACTGGACCTAAAGTACTCTCCGACTGACACTTCAGTCACTTGCCCGACTTCGTTTCCTAAGAGGAGGCCCAGTGTTGTACCCTGCCAAGTAAGATGCTCTACATATTGATTTAGGAAACTTTTTTGGACACATTTAACAAATTCCACCCCATCTGGGCCCTTTACACTCTGGCTGGCCCAATCAATACAGGGGAAATTAAAATCTTCCACCAATACTACTCTGCTATTCCTCTAGTTTCTGCTGGCTATTTGGTAATCTGTAATTTCATTAATTTCATGACCCCATAAGAATATCCTCTCTAAGTGCCGTTGATATGTCCACCTTTCAAAAGGACAACTTCCCCATCCTCGCTTACTTGTACTCCTGCCACGTCTGCAGCTTTTGTATTCTCGAACAATGAGCTGCCAGTCCTGTCCTTCTCTCTGCCATGTTTCAGTTACAGCTACAATATCTCAGTCCCCAGAGCCAATCCATGCTCTGAGCTCAACTGCCTTACCATTCAGGCTCATGTGTTGAAATAACTGCATTTTAAACCAGAGTCTTTTCCCTCCCTTTGCTGTGCCCCAGCTATCCTGAATAGTAAACATGGTCTAGATGGCCCTCTCTCATTCAGTTGTAGCCCCTGGCCAAACTAGTTTAAACCCCCCTGGATAATGCTAGCAAATCTCCCCACAAGGATATTGGATCCCTTCCAGTTCAAGCGCAACCTGTCCCTCTTGTACAGTTGACCTCTACCCCAGAAGAAATCCCAATGATCAAAGATCTAAAAACTCTGCCCCCTACACTAACTCCTCAGCCACATATTCATCAGGCCTATCCTTTGGTTTTTATCCTCACAGGTGCGTGGCATTGGGAGTAATACAAGGATCACTACCCTTGAGGTCCTGCTTTTTAACTTATTGCCTCCCTCCCTATACTCATTCCGCAGGACCCCATCCCTTTGCCTCCCTATGTCATTTGTACCAATATGCACAATGACCTCTGGTTGTTTACACTCCCCCCTCAGAATTTTATGCAACCAATCAGAGACATCCATGATCCTTGTACCCGGGAGGTAACACACCACCCTGATGTCTCTTCTGCAGCCACAGAATACGTTGTCTCTCTCCCTCACAATCGAGTCTCCTATCAGTATCATACTGTCTGACTGCACCCTTTCCCTCTGAGCATCAGAGCCAGTCACCCAATGCCACTGACCTGACTGCTGCTGTTACACCCTGAAAGATTATCTCCTCCAACAGTATCCAAAGCAGTATGCCTGTTATTGAGGGGGAAAGGGCACAGGGGAACCCTGCACTATCTGCTTTCTCCCTTTACCTTTTCTGGTGGTCACCCAGCTAACTGCAGCCTGCACCTTAAGAGTGACCACTTCAGTGCAGAGTTTATCAATGATGTTCTCTGCACCCCAGGTAGCCCTGAGTGCATCCAGCTTCAGCTCCAGTTCCCTAACACGGTCTGTCAGGAGCTGTAGCCGGGTACCCTTCTCATAGCAGTAGCATGCCACCAGGCATACTGGGAGTCTCCCTGATCTCCCACATCATGCAAGAGGAGCATGCTACTGCCCTAACTGCTATCAGTCTAGACAGAAAGAAAGTAGAGTTAAAGAGCCCTTACTTGTACCCCTTACTCAGCCTCCTCACACCAAAACCTTTTGAGCAAAGGCCTCAGCACATCAACTCGAATATTGGCTCACTTTCTTAATTGCTGCTCCCTTGTACATCTTTATCTTGCTAGTCATCCTCACAGAGCCCTTTTTCTTTTGGCCAGAGGAAGAGGGAAACACCAATATAGTGGCTCAGGTTTAACCACAACTTGACAACAGGTCCTCTCTGATGAAGGGTCTTGGCCTAAAACATCAGCTTTTGTGCTCCTGAGATGCTGCTTGGCCTGCTGTGTTCATCCAGCTTCACACTTTATTATCTTGACAACAGGTCATGTCTGGCTTGCTGTGCAGGCATACTAGCTGTGGCAATGTTTCCCAGAATTCCACTGTGATGACTCTCTACCACACTCTGGTTCACTACCTTTCTTTGCCATCTCATGAGGGTGCCCTGCAGAGATCTCCTTTCCCTCTGAGCATCAGAGCTGGTCACAATGACACTGACCTGTTGTGATGACTGTGTCAAAGTCTCCCACAATTCCTCTGTGATGACTCTCAGCTGTCCTCTGATTCATTGATGTTTGCATGTCTTTTTTCCCAGCAGATTGTGAGTACTTCTCATCGGAGAAAATAGCTTACTCATTTGAAGGTATTTTAAGGCATTTTAAAGCAAAACTTTTATTTGAGTGGAGATTCTATTTTTAGATATGCTTAGATAATCTGAGATACTTTTACATATTCTTGAGTAGTTATAAGTAGAATCACACTGTTTTCTGTTAGATTTGGTATTACACCTTTCAATTATTTTTGGCGTCGCTGTTTACTTATCCACTCAAAGTGTTTTTCTTGTTAATTTCAATTAATAAACTGAAACATTACAACTGAATCCAATCCTACTCTTTTATACACACTGTACATGGACAAATATATATTCTGAAGGGATTCATCCCAGACTCTTAAAATATCAGGGACATTTATAGCATGGCCAAAACTTATCAAACTTAAGTAGGTCATTTGGCAGAAGGCAGGATTCTTGGGTAGTTTCTTCTTTTATTATTTAGTTATGTGGGATCCTATAGACACAAGACTAACCGTTTGTGGGATTGACAAAATAAATCTCAGCAGACAGAGGTTATCAGGGAAATTTGTCCAATCTATATTAGCTCTAAAGAAAAATAATAAGTTCTGAATCGCTTCAAGTCAAACAACCGCAATAGGAGACTGAAGATGTTCAGCATGGTCAATGACTTGAGAGGGTTAAGCTATGCATCACTCCACAGGTCAAGAGCACAGTCAATAAGAAGAAACTGCCTGATCTAAGCATCCAAAACACTGCTAAAAAGAAGCCTTTCTCTTCCAATGAAAAAATGAATACCTGATTTGGAAACACAAGATATAACATGGGAGACATTAATTATTTCAACAAAGCAGAAGTCTTTTGGGAACAAAATTTCAAGATTAGGGACCTCCAGATAAGATAATGGACCAATAAGAATGTCTCAAATGAACAATGTCCTTTAAGAAGGACATCTAAGAGGTGAAAGATCTCTTAGATATCCTTCCCCTGAGAAATTGTCGACAGATTAGAAGCAGAAGGAACTGGCTTCATGCAAGAGGCATACCATTTTTCTAATTGCTGTGAAATTTGTGAAAGTTTCAGAGTGCCTGCATTTGCAAAGTCGGAGATTTGGGCACTCTACCTAAATTCATGTCACAATAATAAATCAAATCAAAACCAAAAAGAAAGGTAGAGTCATAACAAATGTCATATCAAGATATAAATGATTACACCATGAGTTAATTATGGGAAGAAAAAATTTGAGGGGAGATATTGTGCTAGGTCATGGTTCTGAAGAGGCTAATGTACACTTTACATTGGCCCAACAATTTGACTGATGTCACATGGAATCTATAATGGAGACAATGAGTTCAGTTTTAACTTTTAGAATGGCTAGATATATCTGGACTTGTTCCCTAAGTCCTGGGACTTATACGCAATCCAACGTAATTGTACTTGTTGCTTTCATGCAATAAATGTTTCTGTTACCTAAGAACAGCATTCTTCAGTAAATACTCTACAATGGTCAATCCACTGCCATGTATTACCAGATAGGCATATGACAAAGCCAAAACCAAGGAGGATTGATAGTAGTGAACCGCCTCAAACAACATTTACCCAGTGCTACATGCTGGTAGAAACGACAAATACCACAACATGCACCAGAGAGGCTTTCAGGAAAATAGCACATTTTTCCCTCCAAAGTGCAATGTTTCATACTTTTCAACACTAAACTACATCTGTCATTCTGCCAGTCTGTTTTCTGTCCTCCTGAAGCACGTTACTGCTCTGTTTATTTAGTACAAGTTTTATGTCATCTGCAGACTCTGAAACTATGCACCTTCTATCCTGATGTGCTTGACCATTGACCTCCTTCTGTGGCATATATTTTGTGTTTAATAAAATTTAGTCTCCATTCTGCCCCTTAAATTCAATGCCCTTCAATGGTTTTTTAATAAGTCTACTCTGCAATACTTTATCTGGTGCCTTTTGAAAGGTCATATAAACATGAATAAAGTACGTTGTCCATTATTTCAACAAAATAAGTCAATCATGTTGGTCAGACAAGCCTTGCATTTAACAAGTCCTCCCTACCTGTAATTTATTGGCCAATGTTTTCAAGTGACAATTGATTTTGGTTGAGATTATTGTATCCATCTTTGAGCTTCCACAAATGTTACTATGGCATGATTGCCATGTTTATTCCTTTGTTCTTTATGAAACAGTGGTCTAAGCTTTGCAGTCCTCCAGTCCTCTGGCACTGCTGCCACATTTAAGAATATTTTTAAAAATATAGCCATAGCATCCAATTCATAAAACTTGTACTGAATGATTATCCAACTCATTAAATTTACTTGTTCAATTCACCCTTATTTCTAAAATGACTCATAAGATTGTCATGGTTCTAAGAAGCCTGAGGCTTTAGACAAGATGTGACTTTTGGATAGCAATTTTTTTTCTATTCATTTATGGGATGCGGGTGTCGCTGGCTGACCAGCATTTCTTGCCCATCCGTCATTGCTCTTGAGAAGTTGTTGGTGAGATGTCTTCTTGAACCGCTGCAGTCCTCCTGCTGTGGGTTGACCCACAATGCTATTAGGAGGGAATTCCATGATTTTGACCCAGCAACAATGAAGTGATATATTTTCAAATCAGGATGATGTGTAACTTGGAGGCGAACTTGGAGGTGGTAGCGTTCCCATATGCCTGATGCTCTTGTCCTTCTAGATGGAAGTGTTAAGCCAGATTAAACTATGTTTATGAAAACAGAAGGTAAAAGGCATATTTATCAATAAAAAAACACAGATATTTACAGTTTTATTCAGCTGATCAGGCCAAAGAATGTCAACATTTTGTACTCCATCATTGGCAGCAACTTGTCCTGAAAGTTCTATCTCAAGGCTTTTCAGAACATGGCTAGTAAAATATATAAAGCTAAAAACTCATTACATCATCCCAAAGTGGACCAGTTGTAGCATTATTATGGAATTACTTTTTATTGGTTTTAGCCACATATGTATATTGTTGCATTACAAGGTACAATGAAATTGTTTACATTATTTCTTCTATTTTGATATTTTAGAAGTCTCTTCATCGTTCAGTTCATGTAAAAATCTTATCAGGAATAGGGGAGATTCAGCTTGCACGTAGTACCTGATCACATTTTCTTTCCCATAGATAGAACATTGAATATTTAATTAATATATTTAAAATGTATGCAGAGGTAGTGTCCCTACCTCTGAGCAAGTAGGCCAAGGTTCAAATCCCACCCACTCCAGAGATGTTTGATAATTTGCCTGAACAGCTTAATTATAAAGATTTTCATGTTTTTATATGTAACCTAGACTTATTAAATCAACCACTGTTTAAGCAATAATTCTTCATTTCTAATTTAAATGAGCCCCACTATTCAATTAGTTAAATGTTTTTGTCCAGTTCCTAATTATTTTATGTGGGATGAGGTCATCGCTGACAAACCAGTTTTTATCAGTCATCCCCATTTGCCTGTGAGAAGGTGGTAGGCGAGTTGCCGTCTTGAACCTCTGCAGTCCATGTGTTGTAGGTAGATCCACAATGCCCTTAGGGAGATTGTCCCAGGAATTTGACCCAGTGTCAGTGAAGGATAGCTAAATATTTCCATTCAGAATGGTATGAATGGTTTGGAAGGGAAATTGCAGGTGATAGTATCTGTTGTATCCCAAGTAAATGTTACCTTTGTCCTCCTGATTGGAAATGGTCATTGGTTTGGAAGGTGCTGTCGAAGGATGGTGAATTTCTTAAGTGCACTTATAAATAATACACACTGCTGCTATTGAGCACAGTGGTGGAGGGAGTGGATGCTTTGGATGTGGTGCCAATCAAGTGGCCTGCTTTGTCCTCAATGGTGTCAAGCTTCTTGAGTGTTACTGGAGCTGCACGCACTCTGGCAAGTGAGGAGTATCCCATCATATTCCTGACTTGTGTCTCGTAGATGATGGACAGGCTTTGGGAGTCAAAAGGTGAGATACTTGCTGCAGTATTTCCAGCTTCCGACCTGCTCTGACAATCATTGTGTTTACATGGCTTGTCCAGTTGAGTTTGTGATCAATGGTAAACCCCAGGATGTTGATGGTTAGGGATTCAGTGATGCAACCACCATTGAATGTCAAGGGTCAATACTTAGATTGCCTTTATTGGTGATGGTCATAGCCTGGTATTTGTGTGGTGTGAATGTTGCTTGCCACTTGTCAGCCCAAGCCTGGGTATCATCCAGAAATTGTTGCATTTTATTATAGACTGTATCAGCGCCTGAGAAGTCGTGAATAGCGCTGAACATTGTGCAATGATTGGCAAATATCCCAACTTCTGAATTATGATGGAGGGATGGTCATTGAAGTAGCAGTTCAAGATTCTTGGGCATAGGACATGATATCTGAGGAACATCTGCCATAATGTTCTGGAGCTGAAATAACTCAACCATCTTCCTATGTGCCAGGTATGAATCCAACCAGTGGAGTTTGCCCCAATTCTCACTGATTCCAGTTTTGCTAGGATGCCACATGTCGTCAAATATGGCCTTGATGTCAAGGGCTGTCACTGTCACTCACAATTACTGTGAATACTTGAAGAGAATAGTCTAAAAATGTCTGTTACTCTCAGAATCTCCTATCCAGGCCCAATTATAAACTTTTTCAATTTTACTTCCCTCAGTAATCCAGAATGCATCCTATTCAAATAGGTGAAATAGTTTGAAAACTCTCACTTTTTACAAAGATATCCTCTTTGTCTGTTTTCGATCTTATCTGTTCCTATGCTGTCTTTTCGATTTTTGCGTTGGGTGGTGTGTCACTGGCAAGGCAGGCAGTTGTTGTTCAACCCTAATTACCCCTGAAATGATTTGTTTCTACCTGTGGTCTGAAATGGCCTAGAGAGGTAAACATATTTGTTGGATTTGGAGTCATACATAACCACACCGTCCCCATCCCCTCCGCACCCAAGGTAAGGATGGCAGATTTCCTTCCCAAAAGGACATTTGTGAACCAAATGTGTTTTTACGACAGTTGGCAAAGGTTACATAATAACAAAACAGTTGTTATTGGATTTTTATAATAGTGTATATTCCGCATTTATAACATTCAGGTATCACCATCTGCCACGGGTGGATTTGAGCCCATGACCCTACAACATTAGCCTGGCTCTCTACACTATCAATGACATTGCCAATATGCTTCCATGTCCCTTTCCTATCCATTTCTATACTGCCCTCTCTCTTATTGAGTCGATAAGTGTGTAAATGAAGGGAAAAGCTGGCAATTAGCTCAGCAATCGCATTAATGATTGAGTGGTCTGTGGGCTCCCTAAACAGTTGTATTCAGATTGGGAAAGGCTGAGAAATCTCTTTCAGATCATGAAAAATAAAAGCAAAGTTTGGGATTCAAATTGCATCATGAGAGTTTGAGAAGATTCCTCCTGCAATTCAACCACAGAGGTATATCACCCAAACTGATTGCACACATCTTGCCGACATATATCCTGTCTGATGCAGGACAAGTTAAAGCATCGCCAGAGACAGACAGAACAAACTGGTGAAGTACAGGCATGTCTACTAGTCCATAACACTACAAAAGTGGCACTTCTTGCCATTGTAACCAGATGCTGATGTATGAGGAAAGGTTCAATTAATTAAGATTATATTCATTGAAGTTTAGAAGAATGGGGTCTGGGGAGATCTCATTTATACCTATAAAATTTGAATAAGACGAGATAGGGGAAATTGGGGAAGGCTGTTCCTGCTCGTGTGGAGTTCCAGCAACAGGTATCACAATTTAAGGATGTGAGGGTAAACTCTTTGGGATTGAGATGAAGAGAAATGTATTCACCCAGAGTGTGGCGTGCCCGTGGAATTCACCACTGTAAGAAAATGGCCAATGCTAAAACATTGTATGATTTCAAGAAAGAATTCCATTTAACATTTGAAGCTAAAAAAAAGGATATGAGGGAGATTATTAGTTATCAAATGCAAGAAATAACAATTCAACACAAATACACTCCAATTAGGAAGATTAGGAATATGAAGACAGTCCAGAAAAAAAGTTAAAAGAAAGTTCATTTATTTGAGCAGAAATTAGTCTTTGCTGGCTGAACCAATATTAACTGTTCTTCACAACTGCCTTTGCTAATCTGTTGGTGAGCTCTTTCTTGAACCGCTGTAAATCATTTGTTGTGGGTATATCGACAATGTGATTCGGAATGAGATTCCAAGGCTTTGATTCAAGGACACCAAAGAGACAACATTATATTTCAAAGTCAGGATGGTGACTATTTTATTGGAAACCTGCAGGTGGTGCTGACACTGGCTGAGAGTTTGGAAGATGCTGTCAAAGGAACCGTGATGAATTTCTGCAGTGGGTCTTGTCGATGATATGCGCTGCTCCTAATGGATGTCAGTGTTGGAGGAAGTGAATGTTTGAGAATACAGTGCCAATTAAGCAGGTTGTTTTTCTCAAAAAATTTTAAGCTGCTTCTGTGTTGTTGGAGCTTCATTCATCCAGGCAAGTGAAGACCAACCATCCCATCACAATCCTGACTTATGCCTTGTGGATGGTGGATAAGATTTGGTGAGTTGGAAGGTGAGGTAATCATTGCAAGCTTCCTAGCCTAGCCTTGTGGAGGTAATCACTTATATGGCTATTCAGTTTAGTTAATCATGAGTTTCTTGACAAAAGGTGAAAGAGAAATAAATACTTAATGCTTAAACACACTTCCAGACTGACAGTTGTTTTCTTCGTCTTGGTCGATATGATCTACTTAGATCTAATTATGTCTCTTCAAGTTCTGGACAAAAGCCTGCAATCACATTAAATTTCCTGTCAATATAGGTAATTTTTAAGTGAAATGTTTGAAGGAACAAATTCCAGCGAATAATCTGGGTCATTAATGTTTCCACAAGAGTCAAGGGGTTTTAATCATTCTCGATTGTATTATCTCTTACCATTAGGTCTGTTGACTGCTGAAAAAAAGTGTTTCGATTTGTTGAAAGTGCATTATTTAGGTGTTGCTGTGCACCAGGAAGCTGCCTAAGTGCACAGAGCAAATTGGACAAGCGTGCTGCTATCCGGTTGATTAGCCTTTGAAAGATAGCCAGGGCATTTCAGGGTCCAAATAGTATGATTCTTGTGGAATTTGCCTGCAGTTATGAAGGCAGACATTTCCTTCATGCAGGCAGACAAGGGGCTATATTTTCTAAGTATTCTTTAAGTGAATCTATGTTCATAATGTAGGCTGTTTCACCTACCCTAATTACAAAATCCTCCAGCTAGGATATCGGACAGGAGTCAGCTCAAGGAACTGCAATAACTGTTCTGCTGTCAGTGCAGGCACTAACAAAACTGGGAAGCTCCAGATAATTTTTATAGGCTGTATTAGTTGGTGCTCCAGCATGTAGTTAATCTCTTCTCGAACCAGGGCCATTATTTTCTGGGGCTAGACAATAGAGATGTTGCCTAATGGGAGTGATCTTTCCCGTATCGACATCACTTAGAGCAGTGGTGAAGCAGCGTGGCTGTCATTCAGTCACTTGCTCCCAAGAGTTGCTCTCAGCTACATGCGGAGACTCATTTAGAGATATCCCTCTGTTATTCAAATACCTGTGCTGGACTAATTTCCAAAGCCCTGATACTTGGTGCTCATTAGCTAATCCAAGTGGAGTAAAATGGGTGAACTCATTGCGTGAGTCCTTACTGACAGAAAGAAAGCCACATCGTATGAGTGAATTGAAAAGAAAATGTAAGGAAAATGTAATCTTGTCCTTTATCCCAATCAGGTGGGTGTTCTTTTTTTGTTTAAGCTCTGGTCATATCAACTTAGAGTTCAATGCGCCTGTGGACAATACAATGAAGAATTTCACTGGATCACCTTTAGATTACCCGTGACTGACTGGAATATTTTGGACATTACGATTCCTCCAATTGGATCCTAGAGAATGGACCATATTGGGTGAAGAATTGAATCCACTCTCAAACAATTGCTTTGACAGATGTGGTTCATAGAAATCATAGAATCCCTACAGTGTGGAAACAGGCCCTTCGGCCCAATATGTCCACACCGAACCTCAGAGCATCCCACCCAGACCCATCCCCCGAAAACCCACGTAATCTACACATCCCTGAACACTATGGGCAATTTAGCATAGTCACTCCACCTAGCCTGCACATCTTTGGACTGTGGAAAGAAAACGGAGCGGCCGGAAGAAACCCGCACAGTCACAGGGAGAATGTGCAAACTCCACACAGACAGATCCGAGGGTGGAATCGAACCCGGGTCCCTGGTACTGTGAGGCAGCAGTGTTAACCACTCAGCCACCATGCTGCCCATAAAATTGGGGAATAACCTTGTGGAGCTGTGGCCAACTAAAATGCTGACTGATATAGGCTTGAGTTTTGCATAGACAAAAAACAGACCTTACAGCATAGTTGCTTGGTGGTCAGTACTGCTACTTCACAACACCAAGGACCTGGGTTCAATTCTGCTCTTGGGCAACTGTCTGTGTGGAGTTTGTACATTTTCCCTGGACCTGTGGGGGTTTTCTCTAGGTCCTCCAGTTTCCTCCTACAATGTGCAGGCTAGGTGGATTAGCCATGGGAAATGTAGGGTTGCAGGATATTGTAGGATGGTAGATCTGGGTGGAATGCTGTTAAGATGAGTGATGTGGACTCATTAGGGGAAATTGTCTGCTTCCATGCTGTAGAGATTCTATGACTTTACTACTAGAATTTTGTCAACACATCTTTCTCCATAGTACCTTGGTGGCACCACTGCCTGAAGGCTCACTGTCCATTGCTCATTTGCCCTCTCCATTTCCTCATCAGCATCTCATTTTTAATGCAGTAGCAGTCAGGGACTGCTTCTTCCTCAGCTTCAGACTGAGTGAGTGTTTTCAATTCAGCTTTTTGGCTGCTACCAGTAAAGGGAATTTCATTTATTACTTTCCATGAGGCCTACAAGACTCAAAAAATGGTTTTAGATATCCAAGCCAGAGGGTTTTCTGATACAATATCACCTCAGTATCACACTCTGAAGTTAACTAGCCAGGGCCTGTACGACTGCATGATCAAGGAAAATATCAGGAATTTTCTTTTGCAGATGTGCAGCCTCCTTAGACCTAACACCCTTCCTGTAAACAACTTAGGGCCTCCCAGATCATTGCCAGGGGGATGGTTGGGTGTGTTCAGAGTGGTGCTGACACAAGATTGCATTCCAGGTACATCCAGTAAAGGCTGATAGGCATGTCAATCCGTTTTACCCTTCTTCAGTTAGATTGTTGAGATGTTTTCCTGGAAAGTGGCAATTCCTCCCTAGAGCATGAACCTGCTGAACCTTCTGCCCTCTTGCAGGATGACGGCCATTTGTCCGTCCACCATCACTACTCTGCCCCTGTCATTTTTCTGTTTGACATTTCTCATTGTCCTTCACCAAAGGGCAGGAACTGATAGTGGTGACCTTTATTGTCGTCTCTATGGCTGTATTACAAAAGGCACACCCTCATCTTCCGTGGTCAAGCATTTTTATCATGCACATAGCTGTTTTTCCCACTCTCTCTCTTGTTTCTATTGAGGTTTGTAAGTCTTATTTGACTGATGGGGTATCATTTGACCTTCTCAGGCCACTGTGCTGTGTATACCACAGGGTTCCCTTCTTTCTCTATGTTATACAGGTTCCTATTCAAACCACTCCTACTTGAGCATAATTCTACAGCATTATTTGTCTAAAAAGAAAAATAGTAGTAAATTACTGTGACTTCTTAACTGAGGGAAGTGGGTTAATTTGCCATTTCCTATACATTGATTTAAGAATTTCGATTTCAAGCTTCAATTATTCTCAAATTTTAAAAGAAAATAATCCAGCCCATGATATTTAATACAACTCAAGTGACTGAACAGCCATATACTCTAGAAAGTCCTAAATTCCAATTAACCCTAACAAATACAAAAATAAATTGAAAGTATGCACTCAATTTGTGAATTCTATTTTCAGAATTAAAATTCCCACATTTTATCATAACCAGAATTTCATCTTGGCCTCAATGAAATTCAAGATCTCATTACCTGAGAAGTTAATTTTAATAATTCCTATTAATTCTAGCTAGCCCTTACGAACGAAACAGAGAACAGCAATATTGTGCTTTAACCAAGAAAAGATAACGTTATTTAATTTCCCATCATTTTTTTAGGTATCCTTTCAAACGACTATAATAAATCAAAGAAAAAGTTGAATGACACAGTTAAGCAAAAACCATTAAACATTTCACTCTTTAGAAAAATCAGAAGATTGTAGAACTTCTCCAGCTTGCCTGCTTTAAGTATTCCGACCCACAGCATGTTCATGAGATAACACAACAACCTTGAAATTTTTTAACAATAATAGAAAACTGTGTTTGTTCCCATTCCTTTTAATCCTCTATAGATTAATTACTGTTTTTGTCACTTCATATAACTTCCAATTTTTAATGTTACCATCATTACACCATTCTGCTTCAAAATCTCAAACTCGCTCAAACAATTATTTCCCTCAAAATTCTTAATATATTTAGGGGACAAAGATGCAACAATATAATGAAATGAGTTAAAAATAAACAAAGAGAATCAAAGTTTCAACATTCAACACTCAGCAAAGCCATTCCAACTCTTGACAGGGTTGACTGTTTCCCATCATAACTGTTTCCATGGAGACATCTAAATGCACACATACCGGGTAGTACAGTACTAATAATGCAGGTGGACTCCTCCAACTTTCAATCCACAAATGTTTCTGACAAACCTGTCTGTGCATTTTCATGAGGTTATTAATGGCTGGTATCATGGCATCAGCTTCTGCGTGGGGTTGAGCACGCCAAGTTTCTGAGTCTTTTGAGTGCCAGTGATGTAGAGAATTTCTTCCTGGACCAACTATAGATACATGGTCGTGATGTGCTTCCAAGTCTCATCTAGAGAGGTAACCACTGAGGTAATAATTGAGCTTCCAGGAGGAAGCATTCCTGGTGCATTCTGTGAGGGGTCTGCAATTTCTTCCTCAGAACCCAGGAGCTGCTCATGGGTGAGTTGCTGAACCTTTTTTGGCAGAGCATGTATCCAAGACTGTTGGGGGAAGCAAGAAGGAGGCAGTAGGATCCCAGTAACTGCAAGTGATTTTCAAATCATCTCTGACCATAAGTGAGGCACCAGAGGACTGGAGGACTTGAGGACTGCTACTTTATTAAAACAGGGAGGGAAGGTAAAACCAAGAAATTACATGTCAGTATGTCTCGGTGGTGAGGAATGAATTCTGATAAATGGAATATGTCTGCTTTTGGAGAGTCACAGATTAATCAAATATGGAGTTGACAAACTTGAGGAGGTAACCAGGTGTGTTGATGACAGTGATGCATTTGATGAGGCCACCATGGAGTTCAGCAAGGCTTTTGATAAGGTCCCCCTTGGCAGATTGGTTAAGGAAGTATGACTCCATAAGAGCCAAGGCAAAGTTTCATGTTGCATCCAAAATTGACTGTGAGGGTAATGATAGAAGCTTCTCTGACTAAAAGTCTAATACAAATGAGATTCTGCATGATTTGGTTCTGGGGCCAATTGGTTTTTGGCGCACATTAACGATTTGGACCTAAATTCAGGGTACATAATCAAAAGATTCCCAGATGGCATAAAAATAGGGTGAAAAATTATGAAGAGTATAGTTGTAATCTGCAGGAGGTTGTCGTTAGAGTACTCAGCTGGGCAGAGCAGTGACAAATAGAATTGAACCCTGGCAGTGTGACACAATGAACTTGGGGAGGCTTAACAAGAGAAGGGATTACATTATAAATGGTAGAACACTGGAAAGTACTGAAGATCAGAGGGACTGAGGTGTATATATCTATAGATCACGAAAGGCAGCAACAGAGATAGTTAGGATCATTAAGAAGGAATTTGGGATAGCCGAGGCATAGAAAACCAGAGTAAGATCATCTGTATAAAATCTGGTGAGGCCACAACTATGTAGAGTTTAACTCATCACATTGCTGGAATAATGAGATTACACGAGGACATTTTCCAGGATGCTCCTTGGACTGGAGAATTTAAGCTGTGAGAAAAGATTGGATAGCATGCAGTTGTCTTCAGTGGAGCAGCAAAAGTTGAGGTGGGACCTGACTGACATGTATAGGATTATGAGGGGCATTGATAAGGTGGATAGGAAGGCGCTTTTCCTTTATTCATTCACGGGATAAGGGTATCGCTGGCTAGGCAGCATTTAGTGTCCATCCCTAATTGCCCAGAGGGCAGTTAAGAGTCAGTCATATTGCTGTGTAGGCAGTTATGTGTAGGCCAGACCAGGTAAGGATGGCAGTTTCCTTCCCTAAGGGATGTTAGTGAACCAGATGATTTTACCATGAGGAAAATATCAAAAACCAGGAGACAAACGAGATAAAACAAAATGTAGAAACCTAAGAGAAGAGTTGAGTCAAAATTCATTTTTACCAAAGAGTTAGCGTATGGAGCATATTGCCTGAGAGGGTGGTTAAATCAGAAACTGTCAAATGGTTAAGCAGTATTTGGATATTCACTTGCATTATCGTAGCCACCAGGAATAAGATTACAGGACAATGAAGCATGTCTGGTTGATATGGAGGCCTCAGCATTCCTGCACAAATGGCCTGTCTCCTCCACAGCCAGTTGAAGACCTTTTCCTCCAATGGGTTGAAGATAATGAATGTCACCCAACTCGCCACCATGCATCTTTGTCCTTTTGGCTCTATTGATCAACATGTTGTCCTGCAATGAGACAAAAGGAGGAACTGAATGAGATGAAAGTTACTGGAAGAATTGTTAATGGTAGTACAAAAGCCATGACATCAGAGAGGTGCCCTTGGCAAATAGGTGAGAAGTGCAGAGGGCAAGGTTTAGCAGTTTTGGAGGGTAAAGTGGTGAGGGTCATTGAATAAAGTTGTTACATGCAAGAGAGAAATTAATAGAACATTAGTCATGGTGCAAAGTGTGCACAGTTAGAGTGTGTGTGAAATTGCAGGCTGAAATTGAGGCACCGACCTTTATGGTGCACAGAAAGTCATTAACCTTCTTTCCACATTACTGGGCATTGCTCCATACCTGGACCCTAAACAAACACTGAATGCTCCCTCTGACCTGGCCAGTAGCTCTTGTTATCATGGCCTCCTTTTGTGGCACAGATAGAGAGGATGGCCCTCCACCATGCTGCCTGTAAGGTCAATGCTAGTCAAACAGAATTTCAAGCTCCCTTTATCAGGCAAATATCAGTCCTTTGTAATAAGACAAACAGTAAACTGGGGCTTAATGTGGTGTCCACAATACCAACATCCCAGCAGTGGAAAGCTCTCCTGTTTGCAACCACGTGATTGAATGATAATGTGCCATTGAGCCGAGAAGCCGATTAGTAAGGCATGTAGTGAGAAAACTCGCCTTAACCATGATTGGAAATCCTCCGTGAAAGCCTTCAAAAAATTACACAGCTAATAAAATAGGAAAATTCAGGCCTTGAATTGCCCAGATGTTTTGACCATGCTTACAATTCTCACATAATAAAATGTGAGGCTGGATGAACACAGCAGGCCCAGCAGCATCTCGGGAGCACAAAAGCTGACGTTTCGGGCCTAGACCCTTCATCAGAGAGGGGGATGGGGAGAGGGAACTGGAATAAATAGGGAGAGAGGGGGAGGCGGACCGAAGATGGAGAGTAAAGAAGATAGGTGGAGAGAGTATAGGTGGGGAGGTAGGGAGGGGATAGGTCAGTCCAGGGAAGACAGACAGGTCAAGGAGGTGGGATGAGGTTAGTAGGTAGATGGGGGTGCGGCTTGGGGTGGGAGGAAGGGATGGGTGAGAGGAAGAACCGGTTAGGGAGGCAGAGACAGGTTGGACTGGTTTTGGGATGCAGTGGGTGGGGGGGAAGAGCTGGGCTGGTTGTGTGGTGCAGTGGGGGGAGGAGACGAACTGGGCTGGTTTAGGGATGCAGTAGGGGAAGGGGAGATTTTGAAACTGGTGAAGTCCACATTGATACCATATGGCTACAGGGTTCCCAGGCGGAATATGAGTTGCTGTTCCTGCAACCTTCGGGTGGCATCATTGTGGCAGCGCAGGAGGCCCATGATGGACATGTCATCTAGAGAACGGGAGGGGGAGTGGAAATGGTTTGCGACTGGGAGGTGCAGTTGTTTGTTGCGAACCGAGCGGAGGTGTTCTGCAAAGCGGTCCCCAAGCCTCCGCTTGGTTTCCCCAATGTAGAGGAAATTCCTCCGACACTTCCGCCATTTACAATCCAACCCCACCACCCAAGACATTTTTCCATCCCCACCCCTGTCTGCTTTCCAGAGAGACCACTCTCTCCGTGACTCCCTTGTTCGCTCCACACTGCCCTCCAACCCCACCACACCCGGCACCTTCCCCTGCAACCGCAGGAAATGCTACACTTGTCCCCACACCTCCTCCCTCACCCCTATCCCAGGTCCCAAGATTACATTCCACATTAAGCAGAGGTTCACCTGCACATCTGCCAATGTGGTATACTGCATCCACTGTACCCGGTGCGGCTTCCTCTACATTGGGGAAACCAAGCGGAGGCTTGGGGACGGCTTTGCAGAACACCTCCGCTCGGTTCGCAATAAACAACTGCACCTCCCAGTCACAAACCATTTCCACTCCCCCTCCCATTCTCTAGATGACATGTTCATCATGGGCCTCCTGCACTGCCACAATGATGCCACCCGAAGGTTGCAGGAACAGCAACTCATATTCCGCCTGGGAACCCTGCAGCCTAATGGTATCAATGTGGACTTCACCAGTTTCAAAATCTCCCCTTCCCCTACTGCATCCCTAAACCAGCCCAGTTCATCCCCTCCCTCCACTGCACCACACAACCAGCCCAGCTCTTCCCCCCCACCCACTGCATCCCAAAACCAGTCCAACCTGTC
The DNA here is from genome assembly GCF_030684315.1 of Stegostoma tigrinum. NCBI lineage: Eukaryota > Metazoa > Chordata > Chondrichthyes > Orectolobiformes > Stegostomatidae > Stegostoma > Stegostoma tigrinum. Next base: position 104,508,389 of record NC_081358.1, on the reverse strand, counting down.
TCTGCCTCCCTAACCGGTTCTTCCTCTCACCCATCCCTTCCTCCCACCCCAAGCCGCACCCCCATCTACCTACTAACCTCATCCCACCTCCTTGACCTGTCCGTCTTCCCTGGACTGACCTATCCCCTCCCTACCTCCCCACCTATACTCTCTCCACCTATCTTCTTTACTCTCCATCTTCGGTCCGCCTCCCCCTCTCTCCCTATTTATTCCATTTCCCTCTCCCCATCCCCCTCTCTGATGAAGGGTCTAGGCCCGAAACGTCAGCTTTTGTTCTCCTGAGATGCTGCTGGGCCTGCTGTGTTCATCCAGCCTCACATTTTATTATCTTGGAATTCTCCAGCATCTGCAGTTCCCATTATCTCTCTTACAATTCTCACATTTGACTTTTCACCAACTTCCCACTAATCCACAAGTACATTTTACTCAGATTATCAAATACTAATATTGGATCCACATCCGTGAATTGATCTGGCTAAGTTCAAAAGAAAAATTATTGGATTCCAACTATTAATTATTGGATTCCAACCTCTCTCCAAAGAGGCTGCCAGATCCGCTGAGTGTCAGCAGCAGGTTTTATTTTTATTGTAGTACTACATGCTGATTTTGAATTCATTGATCGTATCAAAGTAATTGTGGTGGAATCATTCTTGATCGCAACACCATGTAAACAGGAACAGAAAGACTTTGCCAGGGTTTATGCCCCTCGTTGAATTGCATGTGTTGCATATACATGCATGTGTGTGTTGTGAACTTTTGGGTTTATCTCATCCTGGGCATCAGTTTATAAAAGCTTATGTAAAATACTTAGGGGCATTCTAAAATTGTGAAAACGTATACCAGAAAGGATTTATTATGTTATGGAAATGGAAGGAATAGATAACAATCCTTGACTCAAAACATTTAGTAGCAAGGGGTGAATTTATTTTTAAAAATAAATTTCATACAGAAGATAAATTTGTCAGTGAGATGTCAAAAGAACTTCACTGCTGCGTATCTCAGTGCGCTGTCATGAAATAACATTACAGGTACTACTGTCTCTGTGAACTGGTGCAAAATGCAAATTTCAACAGACCTCTAAATTATGTATGAAGTTTCATGCTTTTGAGTATCATGTGAAGTATAGGAGCCCTGTCAGCTTGTCTGCAAATTGAGGTACATTTGCAAAAATTTCAATGTTCAGTAATATTTGTTTATAAAAGTTGTGATACTTCATAATTTTCATCTTCTAATTTACATTACTTACACTAGGTTTCTCATTTTAATTATTGCTTTGCATCAAATTAACCATCTTACTTTGTTGTGCTGCTAAATAATCAACAGTGCATAGCATGTCTTCAATGTGTCCAATGTAGTATAATAAATATTTGCAATCATGTTGCCAGGGAGTAACACGTCAAAAAGTTCAGACGATGACCTAAAATATTTGAGTGGAGCTTGAATAGTGAGCTGACAATTTCTAAACATGCTTGAGATGTTTTATTTGAACAAAAGATCAGTGCCATGTTTAGAGGTGTCACCAAGACAAGTGAAATCAGGAAGAACTTGAATGATATGATGGGAGGCAGTAGAGGCATGTGTTGGGGTGGGGACAAGGACTATGTTGGAGACATTTCAAAGGGATAAAGGGGAAATACGTGATTGCATTAAAAGCCGTGAGGTTATTAGCAGTGATCACCACTCTAGTCTCTAGAATGGGTACATACAGGACCAACTGGACATTAGTAATGTGTAATGTTGGGGCTCAGGATGCAAGGGGGAATATCGGAAGCAAGGTTCAATGGGTTCCATATGGGGGAAACAGGTAGAAATGATAGTGTAATGTTAAAGAGGATGAGGAAGTTCTGCGGTGATACTTGGTTACCAGGACAAGCCCAACACCAAGAGTGTGTACCCTGCCATCACTTACCATTCAGTGAATGATATTGGAAAGTGGTTTGGATAACACTCAGGGTGACCAGAGTCAGTGTAATTTTGATGGTGAATGTGCAGCGTCTACATTTCTTGGACATTACAGATATTAATAGGTAAATACAAAAATCACATGCTTTCAAACTGTAGCTACATTTAATTTGCAATCATTGCATCATCTACAGACTCTTACAGTACAACGGTAATGTCCCTACCTCCAAACAAGAGGCTTGAGTTCAAGTCCTGTCTACTCCAGGAATATGTAATAATATCTTTGAACAGAGCTGTTTAAAAAAAATGCAGTTTTCTTCATAGATGTCATCAACAGACTTGATCCAAACATTCTGGTGCTGTTATGTAAGAACAGTTTTGGCCCTATGATGTTCTTTATCGCTACACTGAGAGTTTCTAGGCTGCTGATCCTACCAGTTTGTTATTATTTATGCTTATTGAGGTGAAATCAAAAATCTGTAACAAAATAAAACTTTGCTGGGAACAACCCAATTTGTCCTTTTAACAGTTAGAAAAATTAAGATGAAAGGCATGTCATAAAGCTTTATTTGTCTTCCTTCCTTTATTTGTTTTCCTTCCTCCTATTCTTTCCTCTTACTCTATCATGTAGCTTAATCTCTGTTGTATCTAACTGTGATAATTTATGTTTTCTCTTGTATTGGCTTTGCCCAAGAATAAATTGCTCTTTAAAAACCTTATCAATAGTTCTCCCCATATCTCAGTAAGGTAAGTGCAACTCTCCAGTATGGTATTCATGGCACAGAGCAAGAAGGTCCCAGACTGAAATCCAAGACTTTGCGAATTGTTCAGGCAGCCATTACTTAGTGGAGCTGAAATTGGCCTGCATGCCCTTTCAAGATATTGGAGGGAAAAATTAATCACTTTTGATTACTATCCAATGACCCCTGCTGTAAAGCATAATCTAATTGTAAAACAGTCTGGTCAATTTTGCTAACAAAACTCACTGAGTGAACACTTGAGTGAGTGACTGAGCCAATGGAATTGAACCTAAGAATGAGTCATGACATTTGGGAGAAAATGAAGAATTCTATTCAGGGGAGATTTAATTTTCAGTAGAATGATTAATTTGATCAGCAAAATACTAGTATCAGGCATATTAAAAAAAATCTGAGCAGCTTTTGAAAACGCTGCTTACCAGTGCAATGTGGGAAATGAGATTTAAGCTTGAAGTGATCTAAATCACACTCGAGTTGATTGTGAGATTATATTGCACTTTTTAACCTTCAGCTGTTACCTCTATACAGGACAGAGGCAGCAGGAATAGCACTGCCTGCAAACTTCCCTCCACTATTCAGACTTGGAGATTTATTCCCATTCCTTCAGTGTTGCTGGGTCAAAGTCCTGGCACACACATGTATCAGTACGTATCGACTGAAACTGTTCAAAAGGCAGTTGTTTCTCAAGGGAAATGAGGTCCTGAGACTTGTTCCAATAAATGAATAAAAATAACATTTAATTTTGATGCAGAAAACACTAATGTGAATGATATTACTAATAATTTGCTCAAGTTTAAAATTCCCCAACATTCTGATCTTCTCAGATTCTGCATCATTTTGCTGACAAAAAAAAAGATAACAGGCTCCAGTGGGTTTAATAGACTGAAAATATCACAGGGGTGAACAAAGATTTGAGGAAAATTCAAAGAAGCTAGGCGAGTTGGACTGGGCTATCGAAAAGATTATCCTTGAAGTCCTATTTTTATGTTTGAATGTTCAATCTTAAATTTAAGTTTCACACTAATGGAAGAAAGATGAGTCACTTGTTTCTGGTGATATTGTCTACCAATGAAGTCATTACCTTATTTGACATAATGGTCGCATGGAACCAGACCCTAAGAGATGTTACTTCACCTGCCTCCCCCTCTCCATGCCCCCCCTTTATCTCTTTATCTCCCCCTACACTTACATCCAGTCCTGAAGAAGGGTAATATCCGAAACATTGACTGCTCCTTTCCTCTAGATGCTGCCTGGCCTGCTGTGTTCGTCCAGCCTCCTGCTAAACTACCTTGGATTCTAGCATCTGCAGTTTTTTTTTGTCTCTAACCAAGGATTAATACTGATGCTTTTGTGCTCCTGAGATGCTGCTTGGCCTGCTGTGTTCATCCAGCTCCACACTTCGTTATCTTGGATTCTCCAGCATCTGCAGTTCCCATTATCTCTCATTAATACTGATCAGTTTGCAATGACAGGCTTCTATTTCGGGCTAATTATCTGATTGTGTCCTAAATTTTTTTAAAAGTTATGCATCAGGAGAATGGGAAATTTTGCAAGTTCGGGATTTAAATAATTGCATGCATTATTGCCAAAGTTCCTGTCGGCTATATGTAACAACCAGAAAGTCTCTGTGTTTATCAAGCACAAGGAAGATCCTTTAAATTACCCAGGTGTGCTGGAGCACTTAAAACAATTAAAGTATTTGTCGCTTAAATAATCATTCATGCTCTGTAAAGTAACATCAGAAGTAATTACGAATATTGGTGCACCACATTTAACTTTTTTACCTTAAATGGGTTAAAGCCAATATAAAAAAGAGGGTATAAAGCCAATATACATAAGAGGAGCACACGTGTATTAAGTGGTCAAATGAAAACATCATCATTAACAAGGTAGAATAGGTTTTGTGCTAAACTCCTGTCATGGGAACAGGAAGAAATTTCATTGCAGATATATTCTAAATAAATGTTGCAAGCGTTGGAAAATGGGTATCCAAGAGGTATATTTCAAAGCACAGGAAAGGTTTGGAATTTGAAGAATGGAGTTTTATAAATTTTACAGTTTGGAACAGTGAAAAAGCAGTAAAAGCACTGGGCATTATCAACTGGTAAGACATTCCTCTGCAAATTTCCTTCTCTTCACATTTTATGTTTAAATGTTGGTAGGGAAGCAAAGCTTTACAAGCCATTCAGTTTATCCGTTTTCACCACTACCTCCACTGATCTTAGAAATCTCCAGCTAAGAGATGATATTTGTTCCAGAGTAACGGTGATAAGTATCCACAGTGGTTGCTTGAAAAGCAAATGTCCCTCAAATGGGATCTTCTCCCTCCATACAGATCTACCCCCCCCCCACACACACACACATACACATACACACACACACTTTGTAAAACAAAAAGTCACCTTCAGATTTCTTCTGTCATTTCTAAATTCCCCTCTCCCTTTCCAGGTGCTATAATAGCTATGTTATGAACTTTTTGCTGGCTTTTCCACAAGGATAGCCATAGGCTGGAAATTTGGCTTTTCATGACTAATGAGCACCAATCTAGGAAAACAAAGCACGCATGGGCAAGGCACCGGGCAGATGTAGAATTGTATGTTTTTAAGGAGAGATTTTTGGTTGTGGACATCACTGGCTGGGCCAACGTTTATTATCCACCCCTACTTGCCCTTGAGAAGGTGTTGGTGAGCTGCCTTCTTGAACTGTGCTGTGGGTAGACCTACAATACCGAAAGGAAGGGAGTTGGCCCAACGACAATGAAGGAAAGGTGGCATATTTCCAAGTCAGAATGATGACTGGTTTGGATAAGATCTTGCAGGCTTCTGTGATCACAAACATCTTCTATCATATCTTCCAGTTAGAAGTGGTCATGGTTTTGACCGGTGCTGTCTAAGGAACATTGGTGAATTTCTGCAGTGCAGTTTATAGATGTGCACCCTGGGGCAACAAAGCATCATTGCTGGAGGGACTGATGGTTATGGATGTTGTGCCCATCATAGGCTGTTTTGTTTGGATGATGTCAAGCTTCTTGAGTGTTGTTGGAGCTGCAATCGTCCAATCAAGTGGGGAATATTCCATTAAATTCCTGATGGTGATTTGCTGTACAGGCTTTGGAAAGTCAGGAGGTGAGTTACTCACTGCAGGAATTCTAGCATCTGACCACACAGACTGAGCCATAGTTTCTGCATGGCTAGTCCGATTCAGTTTCTGGTCAATGGTAACTCCCAGGATCTTGATAGTGAGGATTTCAGTGATGGTAATGCCATTGAATGTTTTGGGACAATGGTTAGATTCACTGCTTTGGGTGTGGTCACTACTTGGCAGTTACATGGCATGAACATTACTTGCCACTTGTCAGCCAAATCTGCATATAAAGCCATAGAGCTGTACGGCATGGAAGTGGACCCTTCAAACCAAGTCATCCGTGCCAACCAAATATCCAAAATTAATTTAATCCCATTTTCCAGCATTTGGTCCATATCCCTCTAAATCCTTCATGTGCTCATCCAGATGCCTTTTACATATTGTAATTGTATCTTCGGTTTGTGGAGTCAAAACTGGTGCTGAGCATTGTTGAATTATCAGTAGGCATCCTCAAATCTGAGAACAGGATGGAACCAGTGTAATAATGACTTAAAGACAAAATTCTAAAATCAAAGCAAAAGAACTGAGGTACAATTAGTAAACTGAATGCAGATGGTCAGAGGTTTCAAACACAAAAAATGTAAAAGAACATACAAAGGGGATGGAATATCCTGAAAGAATTTGAAAGCAACAGTTACTTTAAAGTTGCTTCGCATTACTAAAGCAACAGGTTTGGAAAGAGGTGTACATTTTCTCAAGGTGTTTCTTCAATGTCGGAACTGTTGCGTTGTGATTATTTCACTGGTATTAGTGGACCATCTGGGTTTTAAACATTGGTTCTCATTTTATAATAAAGGTAAGCTCCAATTCAGGATTTCAGATTTTGTCAAAAGCATGTAATCTGTTTGATTTTCTAAGGGATTCACAGGGCAATGTGCTACTGAATGACGAAAGTAATGTGGAATTTGTGAGCAATATATAGGAGCTCCGTGACATTTATGTACTGGCAATAAGGTAAATGGAATATTCCCACCATTTGGCACACCAGAACACCTTTGAGAATGCAAAACACTTCATGATGTTGTTACACCTCAATGGAGTAGCACACAGGAAGTCAAGCCCCGTTGTGCCCAGATCAGTGATAAAAGTTAAATATTTTATCAAAACTGCACAAAATTCCCCAATTTAAATTTTAGATCCAGGTGAACAGAAACGTGAATGGTACTTAATAAGGATTATCACTTACAGTGAGAGAGTCACAGAGACGTCCAAAATGGAAACAGACCCTTCAGCCCAACTTATCCATACCGACCAGATATTCTAAATAATTCTAGTCCCACTTGTCAGCATCTGGCCCATTTCTCTCCAAACACTTCCTACTTGTGTAACCTTCCAGATGCCTTTTAAATGCTGCAATTGTACCAGCTTCCATCACTTCCTCCGGCAGCTCATTTCATACATGCACCACACTGTGAAAAAGTTGCCACTTAGGAGCTTTGTAATTCTTTCCCTTCTCACCTTAAAAACTATGCTCTCTAGTTTTGGACTCACCCACGCCAAGGAAAAGACCCAGCTATTTACCCTATCAGTGCCTCTATAAGGTCACCCCTCAGCCTCCGATGCTCGAGGGAAAATAACCATGGACTATTCCACCTCTCCCTACAGCTCAAATCCTCCAACCCTGGCAACATCCTTGTCAGTCTTTCCTGAGTTCTTTCATGTTTCACAACATCCTTCTTATAGCAGGGAGACCAGAATTGCATGCAGTATTCCATTATTTGCCTAACAAAATCATGTACATCCGCAATATGACCTCCCAATTCATATACTGAATGAACTGATCAATAAAAGCAAGCATACCAAATGCCTTCCTCACTATCCTGTTCACGTGCAACTCCACTTTCAAGGAACTTTGAATCTGCACTCCATGGTCTCTTCATTCAGCAACAATCCCCAGGACCCTAACATTAAGCGTATAAGTCCTGACATCATTTGCCTTTCGAAAATACAGCACCTCACATTTATCTAACTTCATTGACTCATCTGATCAAGATCCTGTTGTAATCTGAGATAGTCTCCTTTGCTGTCCATGTAACCTCCTATTTGGTGCCGTCTGCAAACTTACTAATCATACTTCTTAAGTTCACATCTAAATCATTTATACTAATGATGAAAAGCAGTGGGCCTAGCACCAATCCTTGTGGTACACTGCTGGTTACAGGCCTCCAGTCTGAAAAGCAACCCATCATCACCACCCTCTGTTTCCTACCTTTGAGGTAGTTCTGTATCAAAATGGCTAGCTCTCCTTGTATTCCAGGTGATCCAATCTTTCTAAGTAGTCTACCATGAGGAACCTTGTCAAACTGAAGTCCATATAGATCATGCCTACTGCTCTGTGCTCATCAATCCTCATTGTCACTTCTTCAGAAAACTCAGTCAAGTTAGTGAGACATAATTTTCCAATGCTTTGTTGACTATCTCTAATGAATCCTTGCTTTCTGTCAGGATTCTATCCAATAACCTGTCCACCACTGATGTCAAGCTCACTAGCCTATAGTTCCCTGGCTTTTCCTTACCACCTTTCTTAACTAGTGGCACCACGCTAGACAACATCCAGTCTTCCAGCACCTCACATGTGGCTAGTGATGATACAACTGTCTCAGCAAGAGGACCAGAGTCACTTCCTTAGTTTCCCACAGAATTCTAGGGTACACCCGATCAGGTCCCAGGGATTATCTGCCTTTAGGCATTTTAAGCCATCCAGCACCTCCTTCTGTAATATGGAAACTTTTCACGATATCGTTCTTTATTTCCCCCTGTTCCATATCTTCAACATTCTTCTCCAAACTAAATCTGATTCAAAATATAAAATTTAGCATCTCCCCCACCTCATGTGGTTCCACATATAGCCAGCCTTGCTGATCTTTTAGGAACCATATTGTCCCCCTAGTTACCCTTTTGTCCTTAATGTATTGGTAGAATCCCTTTGCATTCTCCTTAACCATAGTTGTCAAAGTTATCTCATGTCCCCTTTTTGCCATCCTGATTTCCATTTTAAGTATACTCCTACTGCCTTTTTACTATTCTAGGGATTGCTCAATCTCTGCTGTAAACACTTGATATTCTTCCTTCTTTATCTTGATCAAAAATTCAATTTCTCTAGTCATCCAGCTTTGTTTACACCTATCAGCCTTGCCCTTCACCTTAACAGGAACATATTGTCTCTGGACTCTACTTATCTTATTTCTGACAAATAAATATATTTTGACTAAACAATTGTAAGCTAAAATTCGAACATTCCCTGACAAAACTCCCCCTATATACACTTATAAGCCAACAGGCAGAAAAACACATGGTGTAATGAGTGGAAGGGAAAGCTGCAAAGGTTGTTCAATTGTTCGTGTTCGACTGTACTAAGATAATCCTCTTGGCATGCCAAGACTTCTCTAGATACTTTCAGGCGTAGAGTGGATGGTTTACAACTTAAGAAGTCTCTCACTTCTTAGTTAAAAGCCAGCTTATAGCACCTGGTGAGGGAAACTAAGCTGGCTTTCTTCAGGCTTCAGGTAATTTTTTTATTGTGGAGAGGCAGACAATTTCTCCCTTTCCGAGGTGCAAAGACATTTGGCTGTAATGTTCACACCCATCAGCTGTTCAGCAACCTGCTATCCAGTCACATTGTTGTTGGCAGGCAGAAAGCCATTGTCATCAACAACTGGTCATCACTCCACAGACCATTCAGCTACTTGTTGCTCACTTTATACAGTCTCCTTGGTTACAGGTTATCTACAACAAACCTTCCCCCACTGGTTGAAGTGGCATAAACAACATTTACAATATATACTAGTAGCCTGCTTTTTAAAGGTGCAGCAATCTCTTCAATAATCCTTGTTTTTTTTAAATCAGTTTTTAATCAATAATCCTTTTGCACATAAGTTCACAATCATAAAAAAGGACAAACTAAAGAACATGATTATTTACAATGTACACTACTTGTTGATCTGTGAACAATAAAACAGATTGTATACCTGAAGGAAGTTGCCATCATACATGATTCAGGTTCATGTTTCATGCCATAAGATGTAGCTAAATAACTTGCTCTATATTTACAGCTGCCCTGCATTAGCTCCTGACAAAAGTTAACAAATTTCTCAGCAGTTAACATGTGTAGTTGTATTGCAGAGCTTACCTGCAAAGAGAACTGAAAGTCTGCAAAATCGCTAGAAGTCAATTGCATAAGTATATATCAGTAGCTCAAGAGCTTTATCCGCAGGAACAACCACAGAAAACAAACTGGCTCCATCCCTGCCTCTTCAACTTGTCCGTCTCCTCTCCACCTATCTTTTCCTCTATCCATCTTCGATCCACCTCCCCCGCTGTCTCTATTTATTTCAGAACCTTCTCCTCCTTCCCCTTTTCTGATGAAGGGTCTAGGCCCGAAATGTCAGCTTTTGTGCTCCTAAGATGCTGCTTGGCCTGCTGTGTCATCCAGCTCCACACTTAGTTATCTTGAATACTGATACATGTCAGAGAGTGTCAATATAACTTCTGAACTTGTGTAGTGGGCAAACCATATCATGTTCCAACAAAAACAATGAACAATGCCAGTGAAGCCCAACACAAGCTGGAGGAACAAAGTCTCATTTTCTGCTTGCTTCTACAGCCCTTCTAACTCACTATTGAGTTCAATAATTTTAGGGCCTAAACTCTCCCATGTCCCAGCCCCCTGGCCCACACACCAGGCCTTGTTGCCACATAGTCTGCCACTACACACCCCCTGTTGTTAGTCACTAACAATCCCTATTAGCAACTATTTACGCTCCCAGCCTGATCGTTAGCAACTCCTTTGTCTGTCCAACTGTCTTTCTCTCTTTTTGGGCTCTATCCTATTGTTTACTCCCTACCTGACCCACCTCCCTATCTTCTGCATATAAACCGAAGTTTGTCCAGCCACCATCAGTTCTGTGGAAGGGTCACCGGACGGGAAACATTAACTCTGTTTTTTCCTTCACAAATGTTGCCAGGCCTGCTGAGCTTCTCTGGCAATTTTGTTTTTGTTCCTGATTAACAGCATCCACAGTTCTTTCGTTTTTCATATTATGCTCCAAGTGGCTATTCAGTCGATATACACAATAGACACAGTCGATTGGAGTTGAAATACTTGGAAAAAAAATTGAGAACATATTTTAAGTTCTTATTACTGAAAAAGTTACAGTGAATGTTTATGATATATAGCGGATGGATTTTTGAATTAGAAAGTGGTTTCAAAAAATAGAGGTAGATTAATGATGACAGGGAACGTGGCAATGTCAATGCATGAGCAATGCAGAGGGCAAGCTAATCATCTAGAGTGGTAGGTTCAAATCCCAACATAACTCTATCAATTTAATAGCTGGTGACGTTTCAATATAACTATCATCTTCTTTGAATGTAGTCTCTGCAGAATAAGCATGATTTTCTTCCACTCCAATGTTGTGAGTGCTGAGGTTGCTAAAAAAAACTAATGCAGAATCTATATGGCATGTCATAGATAATGTCTAGAGATGGGAGTGGCGGCTGGGATGCCTGGACTTTTGCACACTCCTTCCACTGTTTGTAATTGGCCTTCACCTAAGACTGTTGGAAATGCTAAACATGGTTCACACCTTCAAACCAGAAGAAAAAGGAGCAGAATAAGTCCATTTGGCCTTTGAGTCTGCCCCATCATTCGATTGTGATCCTTCTTCTCCAGTTTGGGTGTTGATGGGCAAAAGATTCCAACAAGCCTGTAGGGTTGTTACATTTTCTCCGGGAGGATTTGAAGACATATTTTTAAGCATATTCTCTTTGTTTACTGCTTGCCATTTTGGAGCTTATTTTGCAAGGTGGTGTGAGGGAGAAGGCCATGGAAACATAGCTGAATGATAATTCGCAGTGCCTCCAGTGTGGGATGTTGACATGGATGACAACACTGATATTGAAATGGTTATTTTCGCTGTTGGAATTGCAAAATGGTGTTCTGGCATCATGTGATATTTCTTCTGGGATTTGAGGTGGCTCCTATACATTAGCCGTGTTTCCAATTTGAACAGAAGGACAGACAGAATTGCTACTCAACAGGTCATTAGGTTGGTGTGGAGATTTGAAGCCTTTGTCATTAAACACTCTAAACCTGTCATAATCTTTTACACAGAGATAATCGGAACTACAGATGCTGGAGAATCCAAAATAACAAAGTGTAGAGCTGGATGAACACAGCAGGCCCAGCAGCATCTTAGGGGCAGAAAAGCTGACATTTCAGGCTGAGACCCTTCATCAGAAATGGGGGAGGGGGAGAGGGTTCTGAAATAAATAGGGAGAGAGCGGGAGGCCGATCGAAGATGGATAGAGGAGAAGATAGGTGGAAAGGAGACAGGCAAGTCAAAGAGAGGGGGATGGAGCCAGTAGAGTTGAGTGTAGGTCAGGAGGTAGAGAGCGGATAGGTCAGTCCGGGGAGGACGGACGGGTCAAGGGCGCGGGATGAGGTTAGTAGGTAGGAAATGGGGGTGTGGCTTGATGTGAGGGGGGGATAGGTGAGAGGAGGAACGGCTTAGGGAGGCAGGGACGAGCTGGGCTGGTTTTGGGATGCAGTGGGAGAGGAGAGATTTTGAAGCTTGTGAAATCCACAATGATACCATTGGGCTGCAGGGCTCCCAAGCGAAATATGAGCTGCTGTTCCTGCAGCCTTTGGGTGGCATCATTGTGGCACTGCAGGAGACCCAGGATGGACATGTCATCTGAGGAATAGGAGGGGGAGTTGAAATAGTTCGTGACTGGGAGGTGCAGTTGTTTATTGCGAACTGAGTGTAGGTGTTCTGCAAAGCAGCCCCCAAGCCTCGGCTTAGTTTCCCCGATGTAGAGGAGGCCACAACGGGTACAGCAGCTGCAGTATACCACATTGGCAGATGTGCAGGTTAACATCTGCTTGATGTGGCAAGCCATCTTGGGGCCTGGGATGGGGGTCAGGGAGGAGGTGTGGGGTCAAGTGTAGCACTTCCTGCAGTTGCAGGGGAAGGTGCCGGGTGTGGTGGGGTTGGAGGGGAATGTGGAGCCGGCAAGGGAATCATGGAGAGAGTGGTCTCTCTGGAACACAGACAAGGGTGGGGATGGAAAAATGCCTTGGGTGGTTGGGTCAGATTGCAGATGCAGATGTGTCAGAGGATGATGTGTTGGATCCGGAGGTTGGTGGGGTGGTACGTGAGGACGAGGGGGATTCTTTTTTGCTCGTTATTGGGGGGAGTGGGTGTGAGGGATGAGTTGCACGAAATGCAGGAGACATGGTCGAGGGGGTTCTCAACCACTGCAGGGGGTGGCGGGGGGGGGGGGGGTGGGGGTAGTTGCGGTCCTTGAAAAACGAGAACATCTGAGGCATACGGGAGTGGAGTGTGTCATCCTGGGAGCAGATGCGGCGGAGGCGAAGGAATTGGGAATAGGGGATGACATTTTTGCAAGAAGGTGGGTTGGAGGAGGTGTATTCTGCTCCTAAGACGCTGCTGGGCCTGCTCTGTTCATCCAGCTCCACACTTTGTTATAGACTTTTACACTTCCATTAAGTAATCCCTCAATTTCCGTTGTTCTTACGTGAAAAATACCAGTTTCTCTGAGCTATCCATTTGCCAAATTACCACATCTGTGGAGCTATTCTGGCAAATCCCTTTTCAACCCCTCAAGTATCTTCGCATCCTTCCGAAAGAGTGGTGACTGTGATTGGATGCAATACTCCAGGTGTGACTTTATAAGAACTTTATAAAGGCCTGGCATAATTTCTCTGACTTTCTGCTAAATAATACAATTTATGACGATAAGGCTAACATGTGCTGTACTAACTATTCTCTCACTGTATCATATCACTGCAAAGATCAATGCAGATAAACTCCAGATACTTCCATCCATGCAGTGCTTAGAATTGTGCTGTTCAGCAGATCTTGTCTCTCTCTATTCCTTCTGCTAAAATGCAATACTTCATATTTTTAGGAAGTCTGGATGTCTGGAATGGTATCCATAAAGTCATTACCATATGTTGAAAAAAACAAACTTGTTCTTTAATGACCTTTAGGGAAGGAAACTGTCAACCTTACCTAATCTGGCCTACATGTGACTCCAGATCCACAGCAATGTCGTTGATGCTTAACTGTCCTCGGGGAAATTAAGGATGGGCAACAAATGCTGGCCTAGCCAGAAATGATACATCATGTGAAGGAATAAAAATAATTCTATCTGCCTTTGCCTGCCCATTCTGCTAGCCCTATCATTTGTTACAACTCTCAGTTTTTGCAACACTACAAGGTTCGCTTTCACAAGCAAATTTTAATTTTCTGACTCTGCATTCCTATATCCAAGTCGTTGCTATACATCAAAAACCAATGATCCTTGCATAACCTTTTGGAATTACTCATCTTGAATGAATTGATGACACTCACAAATAAAGAATGGCTTGCTAGTTACATTACCACTCCTTTGTGGTGTATCAGATCCCAAATCCTGGCCTGAGCTGAATATATAATTTTGTAGTTTAATTATCTCCCAAGTGGTGTATTGGGCTACCTGTCATCTTCATCTGCTATGGAAGAGCTGACTGTAGTATCTGGTCTTTTCTGACTTTAAAGAGACTTATCACCTTTGGGAGAACAGTGAGCAGCATGTTATATACATATTTATGTGAGTGCAGGATAAGAAAAAAAAGGGAAGGAATTAATGGATGGAGCCAAGGTGAGCAAGAGCAGAAATAGGAACACTTACATGGCACCTAAACATGACTTCAAACTGTACCAAAATACAATGAATTGTGCTCTTTATAATGCATAGTCACTGTCACCACATGGGCAAATCTAACCATGTACGGCAAGAGAAATTCTTCACTAAATCACTAATTAGGTATATTGTGGCAAAATCTGGAGGGACAGGCATCGGTCATGAGGCTGCCATCTTCTTGGCTGGAGAAGTTCATCAGATAACAGGTAGCAACCCAAGATAGCACTGAAATTGGAAAATTGTTCACAGATAATGCAGGTAACATCTCCCATTAAATGTGCATATTTTCATTCTTAAAGGTTAGAGAATAAAAGAACGTTAATTCTTATCTGATATTAGAACATGACCAAATTGTAGTTTATGCACCATCAGCTTCAATTTCTAAAAGCATTTGAAAATAGTGCAAAATCATGTGACATAAAGATTGACATCAAGGATTATAGCTATCATAGCTACCATAGTTTGGTGGTAGATCAGAAATAGTACTTCTTTAAGCACACAAACTACTGCTTTTACAGTCTGCAAAGGCTCAGGTCTCCTTCAGTCAGATATATTTCAATGGATCTTTAATCAGAGTTTAAAGAATTTTTAGTCAAGTATACAGCTGGAAACTTAAAGGGCCCTGAACAATATGAGCTACGGCGAGAAATCTGAAATAATCACTTGAGAAGCCCATTGAGGCCTGTCTTGGTAACAGAAGCAACTAGTTGAAGTTTCAAGATGTCATGACAGGATTCTCACCAGTGAGGGGTGAAATGTTTATTAGTAGGGATTATAACTTGTTATCACCCTCATTCAGTGCAAATCTTGCCTCATTAATCATACCATAGCACAGATAGAAGGTAGACTGAGAATTTCTGGCACGAAAGTTTCAGTAGGAAGCCGGGCAACTCCGGGTTTCTTACTGCACCTAGCGACTGTGATTTTGGATGCCTGGCACCAATGTTTCAGAGAGCAGTCTAGGGCACCAGTCTCATGTAAACCACATCCACGAATGCTGAAGAATGAGAGGCAATGAAGTTGAAGTTTATAAATTGCTGAAAGGGATTGACAGAGTAGACATAGAGAGTATGCTTCTTCACATGGGGCAATCTGGAACAATAATTCATAATCCGGAACAAGAATTCACAGATTTAGGATCAAAACCAAAGTTGCTGGAAAACTCAGCAGGTCTGGCAGCATCGGTGAAAGAGAAAAAAACCACAGTTAACGTATCGGGTCCAGGGACCCTTTCTCAAGACTTTTCCAGCAACTTTTTTTTCCCTGATTTACATCATCCACAGTTCTTTCAGTTTTTATCAGGATTTAGGACAATGGGTAGAAGGTTTAAAATGAAGATAAAGGAAAATTACTTCACTTAAAAGTTTGCTCATCTGTGAAATTCACTACCAGAGAGTACGGCAGATGCTGGGACATTAGGTAAATTTAAGGAGATTATACAACACTGCTGTTACAATCCTGCACCATACTCTGAAGAAAGTCATCTGTCTCTGTCTCCACAGATGCTATAAGATCTGCTCAGTTTCCTCAGACCTCTGTTTTTATTTTAAATTCCCAGCAACTGCATCCTTTTACTTTTATACCTAAAATTTCTTTCAATGTCGGTGACTCTGTCTTATGCATTGGATGTGAGGCAGTGATCTGCAGATCCCCCTATTTGAAGTTTCTCTCTGGCAAACAAACCTTGTTATTTGAGATAATGGGAACTGCAGATGCTGGAGAATCCAAGATAACAAAGTGTGAAGCTGGATGAACACAGTAGGTCAAGCAGCATCTCAGGAGCACAAAAGCTGACATTTCGGACCTGTCCTCAGTGAGTCTGAATCCTCAGATATTTTTATCACTTACAAATCCTATCAAAGAGATATTCGTAGCATTATATAACAAAAACGTACGAGGCAGTTAAAGGCAATAGCCTCATTTCGGGGTTCACACAACTTGTGCAAACCACTGAGCTTTTCCATTACAGTTAATGACCCCATTTGAATACTCTTAATTGTATCACTGCCTTGTAATTCACTTCCAGTTATCTTTTGCTGTCCATGTGATAATATGGTGAGGGAGATGTTGCCATTTTATTAAATGATCATAGTTTTGAGATCGAGGGCTTACTTGATAATATCTTACTTGATACACATCTGTATCATTTTCTGTGATCACAGTGCTCCTTCCTAACTGGTTTAACATTGTGACGTTCAATGACAGACATTGTTATTTCATCTGGTTGGCAGGTTTGTTTAAAATTCTTTTGTGCAATGTTGATGTAGTCATTAATCCAGCAGTTATAAAATTCAATGCTGTTGCTTTAAGTCAGGACTATTGATGTGCATACTTATTGTTGTTTGTGTTCTTCACAGAAAGGCAGTTGTCAGAAAATTTAGCCTAGGGGATTTTGTGTGGCTGGATTAACTGGAACAAGTTAACATTCTGGTTTTCAGAGTAAAATGTTGCTGGAGAAGAGTAGTACAACTGAAATGCAGCATTGTGTGATAAGTACTACACTTCAAAAAGTGAATAGAAGCCCTGGAAAGCAGATTCACCAGACTGATATGAGGGTTTAAAAAGGCATTAATGAAGATGAAAGCTTGCGTAAACCTGATTAGATTTAATTTGAGTGTAGAACATTGTAGAATGAGCAATCAAAGTGTATAAAATGATAAAAGGATTTGCTAGGGTAGATAAAACAAGCCTATTTTCTCTGTTGTTAATAAAATGGAATCCTAATCTTCAAATTAGAGTCACATTAATCAGGAATGAAATCAAGAAAGCATGACTTCATATGAAGCGTTGCAGAAATCTGGTGCTTGTTTCTTCCATTCCCAATAAGACTGGGAATTCTGCGTTAATTTAAATGTGGGCACGTGGGAGTTGCATTCAGGCCTTCTGGCTGAGAGGTTCCATTGAATCACAATATCAAGACTGAGAGTTATAGACTGTTAGGTTAATGCTATCAAGCTCTATGGAGGCCTGTGTTCAAGGGTCTAGGCCCGAAACGTCAGCTTTTGTGCTCCTGAGATGCTGCTTGGCCTGCTGTGTTCATCCAGCACCACACTTTGTTATCTTGGATTCTCCAGCATCTGCAGTTCCCATTATCACACGTGTTCAAGTCCTGCCTGCTGGTGGGAGTGTGTTATGATATTTCTGAAAATAACTATCAAGGAATACAGGATAAAGGCAGGTAAATTGGGTTGAAGGCTAAACATGATCTAGTTGATTGGTACAATAGCCAAGAGGTGCTGGATGGACTATCCCTCTGCCTATGTTCTTAATACAAGAGCGAAAACCAAATGAGGAGAATTGCATGCCAGTAACAAAGCACTCACAATTTTCCTTCATTTCATGTATGCATGTGCTAACTGCTAAAGGAATTGCTTTGAGAGAAACAACAATGTTCACTTTAGAAATGACTTGAAACCATGTGCAGAGCAACATCTCCAGAGACAGATGATCCTTGTTGTATTTAAGCATACAATTTACAAGCTAAATTCCCTTAATCTTAGAACCTTTGATATTTAAGGTTTGCTTAAAGCTACTTTTTTGCCCCAAAAGAACAAAATACAATGCATTACATTATCATGTACCTGGTCTAACAAACATCTTCGCTATTGATAAATGCTTGCTGTGGAGCCATTGCCCCTTTAATATTTTGTTCTTTCCAAAGATGAATTATGTAAATTTTGATAAATCATTGGCTGAGATTTTTTTTTAAACACTGCACAATAATGCATTTTTTAGGATTTTGTTTGATTATTCCTGATATGAGTAGCACGGGGTGAGGGAAATAGCCCAGAGCTGTCAGTTCATTTATCTTTGTGAGAAAAAATCTCCCAATCAGATATCATCGCATGAAGCACTAAATGCTTTACAATTAATTGGCAGTAGACACTTCTAACCAACTGCGGCTCCAATTTGGTATGTGCTGAACAATGATTAATTATTCCTCTAGAGTTCCACACCTTTTCCATTTCTCTGCTGCTAAATACAGTGTCAAAAGCCATTTCCTGCGTAATGTAATGCAAAGCGAATTAGATTACCACAGTGCAAGTTAACCAGGTAGATCATTCTGTGATCAAGAGGAACTGCAATTAAGATTAATTACTCATTGCAAAGAACAGTGGTGTAATTATTATCCATTACCAATATAGCTTTTATTATAAGGAAGAGAAGCATGAAATAAGAAAGATACAAATTGTCTAATGGTGTCTTCTCACAGACAGGGGATTACATTGTAGTTATACCATTATAAAATATCTCATCCACTTCTTTGACTTTTTAACAATCTCAAATTCAATACTAATTCTGATATTGCTGGTTATAACTAGGATATTAAAATTAACAATAAAACCAGGGGATAGGAATGGAAAAAATCTGCCTGGGTTGCTAGTGCACATAATTGTCAGTGAGCTGTGCTGAAAATGTTTGAATGTGGGTCTGTGTGAGCGTGACAGTAATGTCTGTGCTTGGACGTGAACAATAGCTCCAAAGAAATACAGACAGGTGACCTTTTCAACTGTACCCCAGAAAGGAGTAGACATATGGAGGAGAGGAGTTAGGGAAAAGTAGTGAGATCAGTTTTGTGAATGACCGTCCTGTAAGATAGGCTGTCCACATAGATTCCCTAGTAAACGGTGGAACTGGTTTTGTTAAGATGACTGTGATTTGACTTTTTTGGTCAGATAGTTGTTACGTGTGGAATTGTCTCGTACGATTCTGTGGTGTCCTTTACAATTAATTTGAAAGGGCAGTAATATAATTTTTAATAAAACTGTCGAATAGAGGGGGCTACTGAGGATTCTGGGAGGAGTCATCTCAGTCACTGCAACTGAGGAGGGGAGCACAGAAGAGCAGGCATCAGCGATCAGTATTAGGGCAGTCAACAGAGCATGCCACTGAGAAGGAATCTAGGAGGAGTCATCTCAGTCAAAACCCAGGAGTGAGTAAAAGGACAGCAAGCTTCAGTGCAGCAGTCATTTTGAGAAGGGCTGCTTTGTTGTTGAAGTGCTGTTGGAGGCTTAAGTGAATGCTGGTCTTTGGTGAGGAAAGCAACCAGCACTGAGCTAAGGCAGTCAGAGGAGGAGCAAACTACTGCAGCTGCTGAAGACACAAGGGTAAAGGCGAAGAAGAAGGGAGTTTAACCATGAAGTCACAGGCAGCAGGTGAGTGGGTGGTGACTGGTGAGTAGTTTTTCTTCTCTCTTCACTTTGCTACTGTTGTTAATTTAAGTGTTATGTCATGGCAGGAGGGCAAAGAGTTTAATTCAGAAAGGGAAATAGAATATGAAAGTAAGCTTGCGGAAAACATAACTGACAGCAAAATTTTCTAGAGATGTGTGAAGAGAAGAAGACTGGTGAAAACAAATGCAGGTCCCTTGCAGTTAGAATAAGGTAAATTCATAATAGACAACAAAGAGATGGTAGACCTATTGAACAAATACTTTAGATCTGTCTTCACCATGGAGAACATAAATAACCTTCCAAAAATGCTAGGGGTCAGAAAGTCAGGCATTAAAGAGGAACTAAAAGAAATCTTTATTGGTCAGGACATTGATTAAATTAAAACCGAGTAAATCCCCAGGGCCTGACGGCCCACATCCCAGAGTGCTTAAGGAAGGAAAATCTAAAAGAACTGCGGATGCTGCAAATCAGGAACGAAAACAAAATTGCTGGAAAAGCTCAGCAGCATCTGTGGAGGAGAAAACAGAGTTAACGTTTCAGGTCTGGTGACCCTTCCTCAGAACTTCCTCAGGTTCTGCAGTTGTGAGGCCACATCTTGAATCTGATGTGTAATTTTGGTGTTCTCGTCTGAGGAAGGTCATTCTTGCTAATGAGGGAGTCCAGCAGTGGCACACCAAACTGATTCCTGAAATGTGGCTGACATATGAAAAAAGATCGGATCGACTGGGGTTTGTATTTACTAGAATTTAGAAGAATGATGGCGGTTTTGGGTGGTGGGGGGAGGTGTGGTGAGGTTGTGGTGGGGGGAGTCTTATGGAAACATAAAATCCTGATGGGACTGGACAGGTTAGATGCCCAGAGAGAATGGGAACTGCAGATGCTGGAGAATCCAAGATATCAAAGTGTGTAGCTGGATGAACACAGCTGGCCAAGCAGCATCTCAGGAGCACAAAAGCTGATGTTTTGGGCCTAGACCCTTCATCAGAGCTCTGATGAAGGGTCTAGGCCTGAAACGTCAGCTTTTGTGCTCCTGAGATGCTGCTTGGCCTGCTGTGTTCATCCAGCTACACACTCTGATAGGTTAGATGTCCAGTTTTTTTGGTCCAATGTTCCAAATGTTGGGGAAGCCTAGAACAAGGGCTCACAGTTTAAGAATCAGGGTAAGCCATTGAGGACTGAAATGAAGAAGAATTTCTTCACTCAGTTGTAAACATGTGGAATTATCTCCCACTTGAAGTTGTTAGGGTCAGTTCATTAGATATATCCAAGAGGGAGCTGGATGTGGCCCTTGACGCTAAGGGGATCAAGAGGTATGGGTAGAGGACAGGAATGGGATACTATAATGGGATACGTATTGATTAGTGGTGCAGGCTCGCTGAGCCAAATGGCCTACTCCTACACTTATTTTCTAAATTTCTATGTAATTTCTAAGTAGTTTGAAGTGAAAGTCACATAGAATGCCAAAAGTATAGAATTGCAGAAGAGCTTTTGGGAGACACGTGATCAGTAATGGGTATTAAATGTAACTGGTCAGTCGAGAGAGATGAAGCATATCCAAAAATTGCAACTTGCATCATCTAGAGGACACTGCAGTACGTGCTTGCGAATGCCATCACCTTGGAGTTCCCCTCTAAGACCCAATCAAATCAACCAAATCTGAACATTTATAACACTTTCTACATTGTCACTGAAGCAAATTTCTTGCTGTCTGCTATTGTCAAAGTAACAATTCCAACAAACAAGAGCATTCTGGAGGTGGTATCATGGACTGCAACATCTTCAAAAAGAAGACCCACTGACATCTTTTGAAAATTATTTGCGAATGAGCAATATGAATTCCATCTAGCCTGCAACAGCCATCTCATGAGGATAAATTCTATAAAAATAACTTAATAAGGTACCTCCATTTGCTATCAGCTATCAATGTAAACTCAAGATATAATTTCTATAATATCTTGTCCATTTATTTTGTTGACCAAGGACCCATCTGATATAAGTTTAATGGAAAAAAAACATGAGTAAATCCAACAAGATTCTAAAAATAATCATGGCATCAAGGATGGGAGGCTGTTCGATGGAAGCATCTTCTGTTAAACAATGTCACATACTTGTTATTAGCACACACCCAATTAAGTTGATATACCAGCTACTGAGATCAGATTTTGGGACTGAAAATAGCTTCTCATTAATTTGTCTGTAGGTGTCAGGTATGATTCAATGAAGCATCCTCACCTCTAATTCAGAACATCTATGGATTCAAGAGCCTTTCCAGTGAATTGAGTATTAGAGAGTAGGCAGAAACTTCTGTGCAGTACTGAGGGTAGGATGCATGGTTTGAAATTCCGAATGACAGTAACTCCTTCAATGCAGTTTTCTTATGGTTGTCTGCTATTGTCAAAGTAACAATTCCAACAAACAACATCTCCTTGTAATTTTAAGGAACCTAGTAGATTTGCACATTATCATCTAAACAATCCAAGTGCCCTTATGATAGCGCAGTAATTGGTAACAGAATACCAAATAAATAACTTTGGCCCAGATAATTAATTAGTGGACTAACAATCCATAAAATTAGAGATTATACTTTAATGTTAAATGTTAAGCTTTTGTACTTTCTTATATTTTTCTGTTTTTTTTCTCACTTTTAATGAAGTTAATCACTGTTCTTTGTTTTCTCTGAAATCAAAGAGATACACTATTGATCACGCTATTCACTGTGGTACAAATGCTCCGTTGCTCTCACTGTATTATTAGCTGATAATTTCAGTTACAGTGTAAAAACATAATGAACTGAAGGGCACAGTCCTACTTGCTTTGGGATAGAACAAAACAAAGTTGTTGAAAAAGCTTAGCAGGTCTGGCAGCACCTGTGGAGGAGAAAAAGGAGTTAATGTTTCAGGTCCAGTGACCCTTCCTCAGAGCAGATCCTGCTTTGAGATGCCATGCTTCAACAAGATACGATCCTCTAAAGTGAAAGCTCACACATTCTCAGTCATGAAGTTCAAACTCAAATTATCACAGTGAAATGTTTAAACAAAATTATTTCATTGTCATTCAGTGAAGTGATCAATCACAATGAAACAGTGCCTCATAATAATTAATACGCAAGGTTGATATTTGAAATTACTCTAATTCAGTGCTTTTTCTTGGGAATAATTCAGAGAGAGGTGATTCAGATTTGAGCAATGGAGACAGGACAAGGGTTAAGCTGAAAGTGCTTCTGGGAGCATATGTGATTTCTTAAACCACTGAAAACAAAGTTGTGCTGAAATTTACACCTGAAAACAGTAGATATATGTCTCAGTACCACATGCTGAAAGTTATCAAGCTCCATATTACACTAAACATCAAATTAAACATACAAAACTTAAAAACAAAATCAGGAATCATTAAGCTTCTCAAGTTTCCATTTTGAAAGTTCCTGCTAATGTGATTATAGCCTCAACTCACCTTCCAGCCTACTTCTCGAACAATTACTCTTGATTCTTTGTAGAGAGAAAAAAAGTCCAGCTCAGCCAAAATACAGTAAAAAAAATCAGCTTGTACTAATCCCTAAGGTACAGAATGCGAGAGAATAATGACTTTCCAAGACATGAAATTCCTTCTTGTTTTCATCTTTAATTAGAAATACCTCATTTTCACAATGTGCATCCTAATTCAGGATTCCCAATGAGGACAAATATCCTGTCAGCATCTTCCCTATCAAGCTCCCTCATAACCTCAAAGGTTTGATTTCAATCACTTTTCATTTTCTAAATTTCAACCTGCTATTTTGTTTTAAAGACAGGCCCTTCATCAAAGGAATCAAGAGAATGAGCTTCTGAACTGCTGCAATTTAAACATATCCATCTTTAAATAAGGCACCAACAGCAATAAAAAACAGAAATTACTGGAAAAGTTCAGCAGATCTGGCAGCATCTGTGAAAAGAAATCAGAGTTAACATTTCGGATTCAGTAACCCTTCCTCGGGACCCTCCACAGATGTTGCCAGACCTGCTGAGCTTTACCAGCAATTTCTGTTTCTGTTTCTGATTTATAGCATTTGCAGTTCTTTTGTCTTTTAACAATACACAGCATTTGAGATTTTGTCTCACTGACACCATAACTCCACACCTTTATACTGCCTTTCCCTTACAGTAAAGGTTAACATTCCATGTGCCTTCCTAACCATTTCTTGCTAACTTTTGGTTATCAAATGGGGCTACCAAATCCTTACTGCTGCATTCCTTAGTCTTCCTCCATTCAAAATCATTTTCTGTTTTTCTTTCCTTCTTACTAGATGTGACAACTTCACATTTTCCCATATCTTACCTTGAATATCAAATTTTATTAATTTATCTTATCTATATCGCTTTGCTTGCGCTATTCACTCACAAATTAATTTCCTATCCATCTTTGTATCATCTTGGCTCTTGATGTCCCCAACATCACAGACACCAACCTTCAACTAATTCGATTCACTGCACATGATGTCAAGAAATGACTGAAGGCGCTGGATACTGCAATAACTAATTCCCAACAATATCCCAGCAACAGGAGCCAAGACATCTCCCTACCCAAGCTGTTCAAGCTATAACATAGGCATCTACATGGAAAAATTGCCTTGATATTTCCTATCCACAAAAAATAGAACAAATCTAAACTGATCACTTACAGCTTCATCAATCCACTCTTGACCATCAATAAACTGATGGAAGTGTCATTAACAGTGCTATCAACAGCACCTGCTCAACAATAACCTACTCAGCGATGCCTAGTTTGGCTTCTGCCAAGGCCATTCAGCGCCTGGCCTCTTTATACCCCTAATTCAAACATGTACTGAGATAAAAATCCCTAAATACCATCCCCAACAGTATTATGGGAGTCCCTATACGTATGGGACTATAACTCAACCATCACCTTCTCCAGGGCAACTAGGAATATGCAATAAATGTTGACCCAACCAGCAAAACCTCTATCCCATAACTGATTTTAATTTTCAAATATAGACTGTGACATCCTAATAATTGTTACATTATAATGGTAAAAAACACCATCATCTACTGGATGATAGAGATTCCTCCTGATTAGAGCGAGTTGACGGGTGGTGGTTTAACTTCAAGGTCATCACACTCAGGTGACAGAAGAGGTTGAGAAGGAAAGTCCTTCATGGTAACCTCAGCTGGTGGCATCACTCTGCATCACAAACTAACTGAGCTAACAATTTGAAATATATTCAAGAGTTCAGATATTTCACTCTTAAGTATTCTCTCTGAGTAGAAGTGAATTTGTCTGCAGTGTGCTGGTCGGCTTGCCATACTTGTAACATCTACTTATGCCATAAGTGCCTTTGTGTACAGTCTGTAGGTGCCATTAACCATGCATCACCTGTAACATACCCTACAGTTCCTCAAACTTCATTAAATATGAACACTGGTCACATTCATTTGTAATTTCTTCTCCTGTAAATAAAGTGCTGACACTATCTGGAGGAAGTGACAATCAGAAAAAATTCAGACTTCAGTCAGAATTAAAATATTGTAGTCACCAATTTCCTTTCATTCTTGATGTACTTGAAACTGCTAAAATTTCTACGACATCTCAATGCTCATGCACATTATGAATTTAGAAAGCACATTCCTCCACCTATTTTCCACTCGACAATGAATTTGGGCAGTTTGTCACTTTAGTGTCCTGAACATTTCTCATTTAAGGCATCCAGAATTCAGAAGTTCAGAAATTCTTGACCCTCTCCAGAAACACGTAGGAAAGTACTGGAAAATTTAAATCGATTTTGAGAGGTAACTTGGCCAAAATATTCATTCTGTAATGGTATGCATTGCTGCCGTTTAGTATTTTGTGTGAGTTTAATAACCACGTTAGCTCGTCAGATGCAAAGTTTGGAATTTTACAACCTTCACTCCTCTAGAGCAAATTAGAAAGTGCAGGGACGAAGGTTTTAAAATTGAGTGGGATGGCAAGGAACAACATAGGTGTCATCTTCCTCTCTGTGCTGGTGTTTGACTTAAAATAGGACATGTTATTAATTTGAACAATTTCACATTATATACCATCTGCTGAACTCCTGCCCAATCTCTCAAACTATCTATATTAGTTTGCAACCTCCTTCTTTCCTCTTCACAGCATATTTTCCTCTCTATCTTTGTGCCAGCCATAAATTTAGTCACTGTGTCTTTGTTCCTTGCATCACTGTAACATGCAAAGGCCCCAGCACAATTTACTGTGAGGTTCAGCTCATAACATCCTGCCAATCAGAAAAAAGACCCAATTGTTCATATTTTCTGTTTTCTGCCAGCTAGGCAAACTTCTATCCATATTGGTGCACTACCCCTGATATAACAAGCCGTTGTGCACCTTTGTGAAATGTGACTCGTTGTCTAATGTCTTCTGAAAATCTAATTACAATATATCAATTGGATCTCCTTCATCCTTGGTACGTATTACTCTTTCAAATAATCCCAATAAATTGATTCAATTAAATGTCTTTCCTCCCTTTCGAATGATCAGATTCATTCTAAAATAATTTAGAAAATCAAACAGGTATTTTTTGCAGTAGTTAGGTAAGGTCTAGAATTCTGTACCTGAGAGTGTGGTAGGGGCAGGTTCAAACAATACATTCAAAAGAAAGATTGTTATTTGAAATAGGAATGTTGTACAGAGTAATGGAGAGAAGTGAACTGCTCACTCAGAGAGCTGAGGCAGACATGACAGATCAAATGGCTTCCTTTTACACCACAGTAATTCTCTGATTGTGTGTACCTTATTTTCTTATCAGCCTCTTCAATGGCTCCTCTTCAGCTACTGTACTGTGACCTACTTTTTTTTCCCATTTGAGTCAACTTTTGCTTTAATCTCCCGTCAAAATTACTCAGTTCACTGTGAATACCAGTTCTGTCAATATAATAAACAGAAACAGTCAAAACCAAACAAATGATTCCTTAGAAATAAAAGAACAATTATTTGCACATTTTAAAGAGTTAAAGCAGAATAATGGTTTGCTGACTTTCCCAGAATGGGAAATTAATTTGGATGAATTTGGAGTCAAATTGAAAGTAGAGAAAGATTGTGTATGATGTGATTAATTTGGAAAGGCACCAATAGGGAGTAAGGCAATATTTCAAATACATCTTCTAACCAAATATATTTGAAGCACTTGAAAAATTGACTAAAATGATATTCAACACCTCATAGCATCTTCAAATATTGCTGATGCTAGGAATCTGAAATAAAACCAGAAAATGCTGATTACGCATCTTCGTTGACCTGAAACAATGGGGAAATGGTGCTGTCGTGATAATAATGCTGGGTCAGCATCACAAATGCCCTGGCTATTGTACTTTGAGGCCACAAGCAAATTCCACTGCAGCTGGTATAATTTAAATGTAATGAGTACTCCTTTAATTAAAAGCTACTCTCAGTAATAGTGACCATGAAACTCTCATCGTCAATCATGAAAAGAAAACAAGCCAACAACTAACAGATCAGATCTGAGCTATGTCGCCCCGATACATCCAGTTGTGAATGATGGTGGACAATTAAACAAATTATTAGAAGAGATCTCACAAAAATCTTCAACGATGGAGGAATGTTGCACACCAATGCAAAAGGCACGGCTAAAGAATTTACCATGCTTCTTCATTCAGAAGTGCCAAGTGAATGATTCATTTTGGCCTCCTCTTGAGCTCCAGAACATCACAAATGTCAGTTTTCAACAAATTCAATTCATTTCATGTGATCCCAAGAAAAGTTGAATGTTCTGAATTATGCAAAGACTGTAAGCTTTGACAATTTCATGGCAATAGTACTGAAGATTTGTACTACAGAAATTGCCACACCCCGAGCTAAGATGTTATTGTACAGCTACAATATTGCAAATGCAACTTTCTTTGCTGTGAGGAGCTCAAGCAAAACTAAAGTCAAATAGGAATCATGGGGCAATCCTTTACTGATTGGAGTCATTACGTGCTACAGAGGAAAAATGTTGTAGTTGGAGTTCAATCATCTCTGTTCCAGAAAATTGCTGCAAGTATTCCTTAGAGTTGTTGAGAGATATTTTGCACAGATCTGAAGAAGATGGGGTTTGAATTCAGGCCTCTGGGCTCAGAGTTAGGGGCACTGCCATGGTACCATACGATCCTTTATTCTGCAGTTTGCTATAGTAGGCTGAATCATGGTCAGCTATTTCTTCAAGGACAGAATTGGAGATGTTTGCTGATGATTTCACAATGTTCCGATTCATTCACAACTCCTCAGGCACTGAAGCACTATGCATCCATATGTGGCAAGACCTGGACTAGATTCAGTTTTAGGCAATGATTGGCAAGAAACATGTATGACATACAAATGCCAGGAAATGACCATCTCAACAAGAAAGAATCTGACCATTACTCTTGATTTTTAGTGGCATTACCATTGATGATACTCTGTTACCAACATTCTGGGGGTTACCATTGACCACAAACTGAACTGCGCTAGCTTTTTTAAAATATTTGTTCCTGATATGTGGTATCACTGATCAAACAAGGAATTATTGCCCATCCCTAATATCATTGAGAAGATGAGCTTTCTTCTAGAAATGTTAGTGTAGTTATATCCATAATGCTGTTCGGAAGAGAGGTCCAGGATTTTGACTTAACGACAGGGAAGCAACGGTGATATAGCTCCATGTCAGACTGATGTGTGACTTAATGGAAACTTGATATAAATGCCATGGCTACAAGGCCAAAGCTAGGGTTTCCGCGTAAGTTTCTGACATCCTTATATTGCCTGTCCACCATCTGCAAGATTCATGTCAGGAGTGTAATAGAGTAATCAAACTTAGAATTGTAGAATTCCTACAGTATGGAAACAGGCCATTCAGCCCAACATGTCCACATTGCCCCTCCAAAGACTATACCACCCAGACCTATTCCTCTACCCCTATATTTCCCATGTCTAACCGACCTAACTTAAACATTCCTGGGCACTATGAGCAATTTAGCATTGCCAATCCATCTATTGTGCACATCTTTGGACTGTGGGATGAAACTGAAGCACCCAGAGGAAACCCACACAGACACAGGGAGAACACGCAAACTCCACACAGAGAGTCGAGTGAGGTTGGAATCGAAACTGGGCTCCTGGCACTGTGAGGCAGCAATGATAACCACTGAGCCACTGTGCCACCTTGTCTGGATGAGTGCAACATTCAAGAACCTTGGCACCATACAAGACAAAGCAACCTGCTTGATTGGGACTGTATTAAGTCCACCAACATTCACTCCGTTCGCCACTGATGCCCAGTGGCAGCAGTGTGCACTGTTTACAATATGTACTGCGAAATCACCAAAACTTCTTCAATCACATCTTCCAAATCCACAATCTCTACCATCTAGGAGCTCCAATGCTATAGATGAATGAAAACACAACTACCTCCAACTTTCGCTCCATTCCATACACCTTGTGGCTATATAGTTCCAAGCAATATTGATATTCCTATTGGATTGCAACAGATCATGATGGCAGCTCACCATCACCGTATCAGTTGCAATTTGAGATCAAAGATCAAAGATGACAAGGATGTCATCACATCCTTGAATAAGTGAATAAAACACAGTTTCTTAATGATTTTTTATATATAATTTGATGAGCTCTCAATGAGTGTTTCCTAGCTACGTTAAAATTAATATTTTTGCAGCTTGCTGCATTTATATTTTTACCCAGCCAACAGATCATAATGAGAGGAAAAAAGAACAGCAAATGAACATTATGACAATATAGATGGGTTGATGGCACAAGAAGAAATACAAGAAAGCGATTTGAAATATTTTATGCAGAGGTGTTTTCAGGTTAAAAATGACTCAAAACTTCCGATTTAATATTCCAAAAGAACAGCAAAAAGGAAAAGGAGGCTTGTGAATAAAGGAAGGTATTAGTGCAGTGATGCACAGTGATATAGGTGCTATACTTAATGGAAGTGGAATTCGTTTCAGTGGAAATAAAGAAAAGCATGAGAAAGAAATTGTGCATGTTTATTGTTTATAGGCACCTGAAGAGATGTCTCACTGTAGACCAAAGTATAAGGTGGGAGTTTGTTGATAAGTGTAACAAAGTGCATTACAACTATTTTGGGTGATTTTAATTGCATATTCACTGGACAAATCAGATGGAAAAGGGTAACATGGAAAATGAATTAGTCGAGTGCATCAGGGATTATTCATTGAATGATATGATGCAGAACCAACGCGAGAACAGACTATTTCAGATACAGAAATTTGCAATGAGTTAGGATTAATCAGAGATCTCATAGTTAGAGATCCTCTGAGGCTAGTGATCAAAACACGGTCTAATTTCAAATTCAACCTGAGAGAGTGCACCCATGTCTCAAACCAGTGTCTTCAACTTATAGAAGAGCAATTACAGAGTTAGGAAGAAGGAGTTGCATAAAGCAGGCTGGGAAAATAGATTAAGTGGGAAGCCAAGGGATAAGAGTGCCAGACAAGGGAATAAGCCACTGGGGCCCAAAACTTTATATCAGTCCTCACAGTGAAGGTCACGATAAACTTCTAAATGATAATGAGAGTCAGCTATCTGATGAATTAATGAGATTAAAGGTAAAAAAGTTACCAAGAACTGACACTTTCATCCAAGGATTTTAAAGAAAGCTGGTGTGAACTTAATGGGAGTATTGGTCAAAATGTTCCAGAAATCACTGGATTTCAGGAGAATTCTAGAAACTGGAAAACTGCTAATGTGATGTTCCTATTCGAGATAGGAGGAAGGCAGAAAGCAGGAAGCTGTAGGCTATTTAACTTAAAATCTGCCATCAGGATTGTGTTGAAGTTCATTATTAAGGAAGAGGTAGCAGAACTTTTAGAAAAGCTTAACATAAGCAAACTAAGCCAACACTCTTTGGTGAAAAGTAGGTCATGGTTGACAAATTTGCTAAAGTTCTATAAACATATAACAAGCAGAGTTGATGAGGGGAAACTGGTATGTGGATTTCCAGAAGTTATTGAATAAGGTACCACTTAAAGGTTATAACACACTGTACAGGTTAATGTGCAGGAGTGAATTGAGGATTTGTTTACACACAGGACACAATTGGGATTAATGTGTCTTTTACAGATTCAAAAGACATAACTATCGGAGTGTCACAAGGTTCAGTCCTAGGGCCTCAAGAATTTATTATCTATATTAATGACAAGGTCCAATGTATCCAAATTTGCTAACAAAATCATAATAGGTGAGACAGCTTGTGGTGATGAGCTCATAACAAATCTGTAAAGGGATACAGATAGGTTGAGCCCATGGACAAAATATTGGTGGATTAAATTTAATATAAGAAAAAGTGATAGGTCATGCACTTTGGTAGGAAGGAATCAAAAAGCAAATTATTATTTGAATAGAGAGAGGCTCCAAAACAAATTGCAACTTGGAGAGATCCGGGTTTTCTTGTGTGTAAATCACAGAACATTCCCATATAGGAAAAGCAAGTAATTACGAAGGTTAATAGAATTTTGACTGTTATTTCTAGAATTTTAGAGTTTAGAATAAGGAAGTTTTGTTACAAAGTTTTGGTGAGTCTACACCTGGAGAGCAATGCACTATTTTGGAACCCACATTTGAGGAGAATGGAATGGCATTGAAGGTAGTTCAAAAGACATTCACTAGGTTGATTCCTGCAATGAAGGGATTGATTTATCAAGAATGGCAAAACAAATTAGGCCTTTATTCATTGGAGTTTAGCAGAATGCAAACCTACAATGTTCTGAGGGAGGCTGGACAGTTTTGTTGTTGAGAAGATGATTCTCAAGTGGCAGAGCTTGAACTAGGGGCCATAATTGAAGAATAAGGAGGCACTTATTTAAAACTACGAAGTAAAGAAATTTCTTCACTGAAACGGGAGAGTTATGGAGTCTAGATCACTGAGAGTATTTGAAGAGAAGGAAGATAAAACAGAGCATTCCAAACCCATGACCGCCAGTAAATGCCCACAATTTGAGAGTGAATTTAAAAGAAACAGATACATTTTTTGAAATATACAGCATTTGGCACGGACGAGGAACTGAGATGTGGTGCAAATCTGCCATAATCTTTTAAAATGGCAAGGCTGGTTTGAGAGGCCAAATAGCCTAATGCTTCCCCTGTTTCATATGTTGCAGGAAGTAAACTGATGGCTTTACTTATTCTGACAGAAAGGCTGGCTGCTGACAATCTTTCCACATTTTAATTTGAAATCAAACTTCTTCTCCCATTTTATCTGGAAATGATTCCGAAAATGAGAACAGAAATTATATTACGGCTTACATATCCTAAATGTGGGCGAAATGCATGCAAATCTTCAAAACACTTTGCGATTAACTGGATCACTGCAGTAAGACATTTTCTATCACTATCAAATGAACAACCTCAGAGACAATCATAAAATGCCCAAGGAAAAGAACAGAGCATGAAAAATATCCCTTTCTTGCCTTCAAAGTCGCGATTTAAAGCAATAATCATCTTGTCCCAGGGAAGCTATTAACTCTGTCTGAAGCTTTGAAAGAGACTTGGATCAGTTCCTAATTCAACAGGTGCTGGAGGGACCCGAGTTTGAGAGGGGAAAGAGAAGTGAAAGACAAAAGTGGGAATAATTTGCTCTCATAGCTATGCATTGAAACATTGTCAAAAATTTCTCTGGACAACATTTTTAAGTGCATCATGAATTGCTTCTTTTGGATTCTATTTATGATGTTGCAACAAGAGGCAAAAAAAAAGACTACTAACATCAGTTCCAGAGGACAGGATTAAGTGGATGAGGTTGATTGCTGTTTAGTTTTGAATTCCTCTGTATCCTTCATATGCACACTGATTTCTCTTGTTCCTTTCATTTCACAGAAGCCAATCATCCAATCAACATCCTTTTTTCTTCTCAGTGTGTTTGGCTCCACTTGTATCAGATGTAGCTTTTTGGAAAATCAGTCACGTTAAAGCACAATTAAAAATCCTAGCCGAGTTGTTCAATAGGAAAGCAGCTGGCTAAAACGCACAGTTACTACTTTAATTGGCAACAGTTGCAAGCAAATTGATTAGCCGTAGAACTCCACTCGCTACAGCTCCAGATACAGAGTTTAATTAATAACATTACTCTTGTATTTTGGTAGGGGTGGCTGCGGTACACCCAAGATAAAATGTAATTCTTACCCAGGTTGAACTGAATTTTGAAACCCAGGTGGTAAAACAGAATGGGGATGTCTATTTGAGGATATTGGGAGTGGGGCAGCAAGGTGACAAGAAATGAGAAGGAGGAAAAAGCAGATTTTTTTTCACTCACTCATGAGGCGCGGGTGTCGCTGACTGAGCCAGCATTTATTGCGTGTCACTAGTTGCCCTGTAGAAGATGACGGTGAGCTGCCTTCTTGAACCACTGCAGTTCATGTACTGTAGGTAGTTCAAAATGCTGTTAGGGAAGGAGTTACAGGTTGATTTCAGAGTTGAGGGGGTTGGATTATGAGGAGAGACTGAGTAGGCTGGGATTATACTCATTGGAATTCAGAAGAATGACAGGAGATCTTATAGGATCATTTAACAGTATGAAGGGAATGAATAAGGTGAAGGCAGGGAAGTTGTTTCCACTAGCAGGTGAAACTAGGATTAGGAGGTATAGCCTCAAAATAAAGGGAAGCAGATGTAAGACTGAGGTCAGGAGGAACTTCTTCACCCAAAGGGTTGTAAATCTGTGGAATTCCCTGCCCAGTGACACTGTTGAAGCTACCTTGCTGAATGTTTTTAAGGCAAGGTTAGATAAATTTTTGAAAAGTACAGGAATTAAGGGATATGGTGTGCAGGCAGGTAATTGGAGCTGAGCCTCAAAGATCAGCCAGGACCTTATTGAATGGTGGGGCAGGCTCAAGGGGCTGGATGGCCTACTCCTGCTCCTAGTTCTTCTATTCTTATCTTGCTCCAGTGATGCTGAAGGATTCAGGATGGTGAGAGGCTTTGGAGGAAACTTGCTGGTGGTATTTCCATATATCTGCCCTTGTCCTGTCTCAGGATCTTTGACAAATTTCTGCAGTGCATCCTGGAAATAGCACACACTGCTGCTACTGAGTGTCTATGGTACAAGGAGTGAATGTTTATGGATGAGGTGCTGATCAACTGTTGCATTCAATTTTCTGTCATACCACTGTTGAGTGTATAAATGGTCCTGCAACAAAAAAGGCATAGATTTAACATAAAGTGGAAAGAAGCAAGGAAGATTTGAAAAAGATGCCCTTTTACCAGTGATTAGTCAGGGTATGGAATGTGGTAGGGCTAAGATCAATTGAGGCTTTCAAGACAGGATGGATAGTTTTTGGGACAGCAATGTGCAGAAACGTGGAAAAGGCAGGAAACTGGAGCCAGGTAATAGAACCGGACTAGGCAAGACAGTTTGTCCATGTACAGTGGGCTAAATGGTCTCCCTCTGTACTGTAATAATTCTGTAATTTTATTGTTCCCTGAATAAAATCCTCTGCCAGTTCTCATGTTTGTTTTCACGGCTCCAATAAAACAAAAACCAGAATCTGAAAGGACTCCGATAATTGTGTTATTTATTTCTCCTTTAGCCCTGGCAAGTCTATGCTGTTGATCAACATTTCTGGCTTTCAGTTGTATCATTAATATTGACCTCTTCAGAACTATGACTGTTCGTTATTTTTGGAAGGACAGAAAAATGTAATATTTGAATGGCATTTTCCCCAAACACATAACTCCTGAAAGCATCTTGCAGCTGATTAATTGCAGATTAAGTACTTAATATTCTATCTTCAATATTTAAATCTGGATGATATAATATCCCCAACTTTGACATTAAATTTCTGCCCTAGTTTCTTCTATTTATTGTTTCCCTCTCACTGTTTAATTCTGTTGTCATTACCTCTTCTGGGCCTCTCTCCTCGATAGATTTTATTTCATTCATCTTTTCTCAGATATTCTGCCTTCTTACCATTCCTTTTCCAAACATTAGCACAGCTAAAATTCCTACGGTCTTTTTAAAATTTATTCAATCTCGAAATGTGGCTAGACCAACATGTATTGTCATCTCTAATTTGCCTTGAGAAGGTGTTGGTGGACTGCCATCTTAAACTTTTGCACTCAATATGGGATAGAGACACCTACATTACAGTTAGGGAGGGAGTTCTAGGATTTTGATCCAATAACAATGAAAGAATAATGATATCATTCCAATTCAAGATGGTGTATTGCTTGGATTGGAGCCTGCAGGTGTTAGAGTTCCTATGGATAGACAGCCTTGTCCTTCTAGGAGTAAATGTTATGCTTCCAAAAGTCCCCCACCCAAGGTTGACTCACTGGTAAAGAGAACTAAACCTTCTTTCATGGTTTACTCTTGGTATCATCAGAAGGACCCATCAAGGTGGTTATTGCTTCCTCCTCATGGTCCACACTCCCAACTGTTCCATTCTAATCCTGAGCTGACTTTTCCACTTAATCCCTACCCGGTACTTTATCCGTCAAACCCTCATTTTATAAAATAACTCTGAAGTTCTAAGTTCAATTCTCAGTTCTCACTGCTGATTCTGTGGGCTTGACCAGTGGATCAGTTTTCACTGCCTGTTACGTCCATGTCATCATAACATTTATTTTAGAAAAGAAAGATAATTTGATTTTTGAAAATAAACACAGCGTCTAAATAAAAAGTGGCTAGAAATCACATGGCTAATTCATGTCGATTCACTTAAGTCAGAAAAAGCATATTGGCTCTTGTGGTATCTCGATATCAAACACAAAGTGAACAATTTAAACAAAAACAGAAGTTCCTGGAGAAGCTCAGCAGGCCTGGTGTCATCAGTGAGGAAAAAATCAGAGTTAATGTATGGGATGTGGTGCCCATTCCCAGAAGGGTCCTGATATTGTTCCTGATTTACAGCATCACATTTCTTTCAGTTTTTATTGTGAACCATTTAAAATGTGATTAACTCTTGGATAACATGATAAGACATTCAAGGTGTGAGAATTCAAAAGCTTCTTTGGCAATTCAGAGACTGGACGAAACATCAGTAAGGAATTCCAACACAATTGACTTGTAATTTGTCAAACCTCTATAGCAGGTATTCTAGCTTTGATCTGTAAAAGGCTGTGACACACCACTTTAACAATATCTCCCCTGGAAGGTCTTGGAGAAGATTTCCAACACCAATTTGTCAGTTCAATAAGAAAGGCTTTCAGAATTCTACAGAAAGAGTAGATGTCATCTGAAAGCACCATAAACCCCACAGGACTAATGATAAACAAGAAGCCTTTTCCCCACTCAAAACATGCTGTACCTACTGAGTCAACCTACACAAGTAAATATTAACTATTCAACTATATAAAAGCTGATTTCAAATTTTTAACCACATCATCTTCAAAAATCTACATAGATAAAGGGGACCCTGTGGTTGCAATGTACTTAGATTTCCAAAAAGGGACAAGATGTCACTGCAAAGTTATTGTATGAAATAAGAGGTCATGGTGTAGGGGTAACATATTAGTATGATTGAAGTATAATAGCTGGCTAACAGGAAGCATCGTGTTGTGACAGTAGCTCTGTTTCAGGCTGGAAAGATGGAATGATCACTGTGCCACAGGGATTAATGCTGTGAACTTAAATGTTTACAATGTACATAAATGACTGGGATGAAGGAATAGAGGAATCAAGGTTTAGCTTGCCAAATTTGCTGACAACATAAAGATAGGTAGGAAAGCAAATTGTGAAAAGAATAAGGATGCTACAAAGTACATAGATAGGATAACTGATTAAGCGAGTAATGAGGAAAATGGAGTATAATTTGGAAAAAATGTTAAAACTTTTATATTGGTAGGAAGAATGAAGTAGAAGCAGATCATCTAAATGATAAGAAAGTGTAGTGTTATGATGTGCAGAGGGAACTAGTTGTCCTAGTGCATGAATTTCAAAAGGATAACATGTAAGTACAACAAGTCATTAAAAAGATAATCAAATGTTATTATTTATCATGAAGGGAATTGAGTATAAAAGTAAAAAGATTATACTTTGATTATATAGGGCAATGATGAGACTACTTATGGAACACTTCTAAGTATTGCTCACCTTATTTAAGGAAGGATATAAATGCCTCAGAGGAGTATAGAAGATGTTTAGCAAGCTTACCTGGGATGAGCGGGCTCTCTTATGAGGAAAGGGTAGACAAGAGAGGCTTGTATCCACTGGAATTTATAAGATTAAGAGGCGACTTTGTTGAAACATAAAAGATCCTAAGTAGTCTTGAAAGGGCCAATGGGGAGAGGCAAGAACTAGGGGGTCACTGTTTAAAAGTCAGGAGTTGCTGTTGAGAACATGGGTGTTGAAATGCTTCTTTTTCTCTCAGAGGGACATGAGAGGTTAGAGATCTTTTTCTGAAAATGTGGTGAAAGCAGGGTTCTTGATTTTTTTTTAAGGTGGGAGTTGACAGATTTTTATTAAACAAGGGGGTGAAAGATTAATGTGTTGGAAATCAATATAGGCCCAATCTACTCAAGTGCTCCTCATAAGACAAACCCTTCATACCTGGCATCAGCTGTGGGAGACTTCTCTGGACTGTCTTCAATGCCACTCTGCCTTTCCTCAGATCTGGAATTCAAAAGCTTAGTCAGCATTCAAGCATATTAGTGTGAGTCTGAAGTTATGTGTAGCCTGACATGAGGAGCTGACAACAGGTTTCCTTACCAGGAGGATGCTAGAGGCCTATTTGGCCTTTGGTGACAATTTGCAGCTTTTTACTTTGATTCATTTTTTTTAAATGAAATTGGCCAAAAGCCACTATGATGAAAATTGTAGCAATTGAAGATCATGGCTCACCACGGGACTTTTCAGGAAACCAGAGCTAGGATACAAATCTTGGAATATTTTTAAGGCAGAGGGCAACGATGCAAATCAGAACAGAATAAGAAATGAAACTGTAATTCAGTCTGTTAGAAATTAACTCAACCTCCTGAGCTAGGAATCTTGACAGCTTCTGCTCATCTCCATGAAGATTTTAAAATACCTGAATGTCCTCTGTTTTATTTCATTATGAAGTTAGTGATAAAAGGTGTAAAAAAATGTGTCTTTAAAAAATGTTTTAGAATTAACAGCCATATTATTGTAAATCCCTAAAAGAAGCTGATAAGCTGTTCTTCTGTATCATTGGGAATAAAATTCCTAGCCACAGTGAGAGGTACACAAAGAAAACAGTTGAAGAATATGGTGCTATCAAGTATTGGATGTTTATCCCTCCTCTTACAGTCTTCTATGTTGGCATTCATTAATTGATCAGGTAACTTCTCTTTCTCTCTTATCCATGAAAGTGTCTGGCAAAAGTTAATATGCCATCCAGCATGAGATAAGCTAAAAATGACCACAGACAAAGTGATATACATTGGGGGAGGTGGTTCTTTAAGTATTTGTCCTTGGACCATAGCTGGAAAGATTTAAACAAGTGATCAAGATTAGGTGCTTGGAGGCAGGGGGCAGTTTATATCTGCCCAATACCTTCTTCAGATGGAGGAAGAGCTTCCTAACACTTTGGCTACTAAGCTAAAGGTTGCTACTGTAAGGTGCAGAGATCATCACACAATCCACACCAGCCTACAGTAGAAATAGAATCAGGTTTTATTGTCACATGTACTCAAATACAGGGGTACAGGAGTACAGTGAAAAGTGAGCAAAGTTACCATTCCCAGTGATAGCTTAGGGACAAAAGGTACCTAGGTACAAAATAGAGAGAAAGTAAAGAGAAAAACAAAATGAGAGAAGAAAAGAAAAAAAGATAAAAGTGGACAGAATGTGTGAGACCTGGGCTCAGGAGCCCATTCACTGCCTATTTCGCATCACCATCTTAAAAAAAAAGTGTTTATAGTTTATTTGTTGTGCAATAGCAGTAAGCTACTCGAACTTATCACTGGTCCTATATTTTCCTTGTTTTTAATAGACCTAAACTGTTGCTTCTTAATAAATGTAATAAAATTGCTATGAGTTCTTAATCACATATTTTAGATGTCACGCGTTTCCACATTGGAATGTTACAAATGATAAAAAGTGTTATTCAAGAAAAGCAATTTTTTTAAAAAAGTGTCTCTCTCTTCTTGGAACAGAGCTCGTAAGAATGTGTTCTGCTTCTATCAAAGTGTCAAATTTTCTTGCTCTCACAGTATTCCTCTCAAACATTTATTGAAACCCCAATATTGTTTTTGAGACTTGCATCAGCTATTATTGTAGCTTACCTGGAGGAATTAAGAACCCATAATGTAGTCTTCTAGTCAGATACTCTTTCCTGAAGGATATTAATGAATTTACTGAAATCTTATGTCATTCCATCAGCTTTCATGGTTCTTGGTCTGATGCTGGTTCACAAATTACTAGTAACAATAGTAATTACGATTAATAATATATTCAATTGCATGACGCAGGAAGCTTCGAAGGCCATGTGATAACAAGACCTGCTGTGTTGGGGTCCAGGTAAAGACAAGGGAAGAAGGTGCTTCAAACCCTGAATTGTTAAACTCTATATTGGGTCCAGAAGGCTGGAGTGTTCCTAAGCGGAAGATGAAGTTCTGTTTTTCCAAATTGGTCTTCTTCTCTTTTCTCCCACATCCTCATCCCCACACTTGCTGAACCTTATCCAGTCGTTTGTCCAACTGTTCTTCTCTCCCTTTAGGCTCGACTTCCACTTATCATTTACGCCTCACCCCCTCCTCTCACCCTCTGTTCTGGACATCAACCAACATTTTCCTGGCTACCATCAGTTCTGAGGAAGGGTCACTGGACGCGAAATGTTAACTCCAATTTCTTTCCACAGATGCTGCCAGGCTTGCTGAGCTTTTCCAAAATTTCTGTTTTTGGTTCTGGTTTCCAGCAGCCACAGCTCTTACGATTTTCATTATTCTTAAAGTTAACCAAGGCCTCTTTTAATAGTCTCTTTCAAGCCTGTGACCACTAACATCCAGACAGACAATGGCAGGAACCTGCATGCTCTTCTTTAATCCAGCCAACCATCCTGACTTTGAAAAGCATTGCTGTTCTTTCAGAATTCAGTGTCAAAATCCTGGAAATTCCTCCCAAACACCATTATGGGTTTGTTCCTATCAAATGGACTGCAGTTTGAGAAGGCTTTTCACCACAAGCCTTTAAAGGGAAATTAGAGATGGGCAATAAATGCTGTCCTAGCCAGTGATGCCCATATTCCATGAAAACTACATTTGGTCAGGCATAATTACTCAAACCTTAGGAAATCTTATAACTCAATTCCTTTTGAAATCAAAGGTGGCACTCCTCCATCTCCTGAATGTGTGTGCTAGTTGTGGAATGGGTGGGGCCAAGATAACAAGAACATTAACACCTTAAGAGTCATTATCTGACAACAGTTGGGACTGCAGCACACAAAAAGATTGATGCTCAAAATAATTTCAACATTTTTTTTCTATATACAATGAACTTACTCAGAAAGAAATAAGTGTCTTGATCAGATCTAATTAGCTACTGAAGTGATTTAGTTGTGGATGGATGAAAATATATGATGCCTAAGGAATCCAATCAAGCTTGGAGTTAAAATAAACCATATTGAATATTTAATTATTGTAAGTTAATGAGTAGATAAGATGGATAACGCTTTGATTTGAATGCTAAATTTCAGTTCCCAGCTATTCACTATATTAAATTCCCCACTGCCTTCATGTAGCTTAATTATTGTATTTTGCCTACAGTCAAGGTGTTATTTTGCCAGCTATTTATCAC
Organism: Stegostoma tigrinum; assembly: GCF_030684315.1. Lineage (NCBI taxonomy): Eukaryota > Metazoa > Chordata > Chondrichthyes > Orectolobiformes > Stegostomatidae > Stegostoma > Stegostoma tigrinum. Next base: position 104,467,971 of record NC_081358.1, on the reverse strand, counting down.
CATATTTGGTTCTTAAATCCGAAAGGTAATACTTAAAATGAGACAGCAAATCTATTGTTTGAATTCATTTCATATTCTCTGAATCCTTTCTTGAAAAAAATTAACTGAGCAATAATAAAGATTTATCATTGCTATTTATAGTAAGAGCAGAAGATTGTTATACATTTTTTTAAAAGCCTCATTAAAACAACCTCATATGCAATTAAATTAAGTACAACGTAAGCCCTCTTCAATTACCATCCTCCAACAGCACTGCAATAAAGTATTTATAGATGAAACAGCCATTCTGTGGGATTGTTTCATTGCTTAATTGGCAGGCTATTAAAAAGACAGGTGATGGAGCTCCTTCTTACTCGCTGTGCTCACATATTATTTAATTAAAAATGAGAGAGTGAAATGAAGAACAGCTAACACCAAATTATGAAATATTTTCATATGCATTTCAATTAGGACATGCACACACTTCGATAATCAAGCGATAAAACAGGTCATGATACTAAGATGCAAGGACTGATGCTCCCTTCTGAATCTAGGAACTCTGAGACTCCTTTCTTTTCCAGATTGTCACACAAGATCCATTCAATATTACTAAAGAATATGCAGCACAGGCAGGTAAATGCATTATTACAATGTTGGGCAGTCATGATCCAATGGAAAGGCAGTGTAAGTTCATTTTTCTTGGAAAGCCTACTCAAGGTTAGAATGCAGGAACAGAAGTAGGCTGTTCTGTCCATATAGGCTGCCTTACCATCATGTCTGATCATCCCCTCAATGCCAATTTTCTATACTAAATCAGTATACCTTAATGTTATTAAACTCCGAAAACCTATCAATTTCTGTCTTGACCTGGCTCAATGATTGTGCTTCCAGTGTCCTTTGGATAGAGAATTGCAAAGATTCACCACCCTCTGAATGAAAACAAAAACTTTTTTGAGACTTAAATGCTTTTTTTATCCTGATGCTATATGCCCTGGTTCTAAACTCATCAACCAGAGTAAACATCCTATATCGATTCACTCTCCAATGCCCTCTAAGAATTTTATACATTTCAATGAGATCATCTCATTTTTAGAAACCAGAGAAATGGAGACACACTTTTTCCTCAATTTCAGGTCATAAGTCAAACCTTCCACCCACGGGTGAACCTGGTGACCCTCTGTCAAAAACCCTCCAGGTCAATGTGTAGCCTTCCTTCAATAAGGTGACCAAAACTGTACACAATACCCCAGGTGAAATTGTACTAAGGCTCTTCACAATGCAGGAGATACCTTTATTTCTATGCTCAAATCCTTTTGTCATGAATGTCAACACATTGTTTGTCTTTTTAATTGTTAGTTGCATGCTAACTTTTGATGACTCATAGACAGACACTCAGATATTTTTGAACAACTGCACTTCCATAGTTCTTACCATTTCAAAAATGTTCTATCTCTCCTTTTTATAACCATTTGCCACATTCTAGCTCAGTAAAAGGCTGTCTAGGTTGTTTTGAATTGCCAAAATTGGTCCCCACATTATTATCATTTTATCATTATAAAAAATTGTGATCAGTTGTGGAACCAGCGCTGGTCCTTTTGACATTCCTGATTTTAAAACATCCCATCATTGATGACCATGCCTTTAGTTGTCAAGACTGGCGGTCAGGTTTTTAGTCCTGAAGTATTTTCGTTACTTTTGCTTCCTTTGGAAACTCCTGAAAAGCTCCCTTTTTTGTGAAATCTTTAATTTCTGGCATAACATTTTAGTGTCAAATTCAGTCTCAAATCCTTTTCAATAGTACACCTATGAAATGGCTTAGGACGTTTTAAACTATCAAAGACCCGACCTAAACACAGAAGTTGTGAATGTTGTTTTTATTGTTCTATCTAATATCTGCCCATTTTTCTCCAGCGTTTATGTTTTTATTTCTGATCAGCAGCACCTACAGCTTTTATGAAAATTAGCTTATTCTTTTAACAATTGGAGTGTGTACAGCTATTTTAACAGAAGTCTTGGTCTCATGAGTCATTTAAGTTAGAGTTCCATAATCACTATTGATCTGAATACTTACTTGCCTTTAGATTATTGTAGATTTCAAAATTAGAAAATGTTGGAAATGCTCAGCAGGTCAGCCAGTATCTGTTGCAAAGGTAGGATTTCTGAAAGAGGTAACAATAAGGCCACAAGAAGCTCCACCAATTTGACAATGACATACAAAATTGGGTAACAAAAGCAGAAAACCAGAATCTGCTAGATGATGGTTTCCCAATAGTGTGATGTGAGTACGCATGATTTATATAGTTTTATATAATTCAATTTAGGACTTAGATTTTAGACTGGTGACATGAAGCTTTGGTTTGTCTGTGAAGGTGTTTAATGATTAGTCTTTATTTATTTCTATGGCTATCTGACCATTAAAGGCAAAGCAGAAGTAGGTCAATTGGCCAATCACATCTGTTCCACTATTAAATGAGATCATAGCTGATTTGATCGTTCTCAATGTCACTTTCCTGCTTTATCTTCATAAAACTTGATTCCCTTAATAATTAAAATTCCCACTCTTGAGTGTAAATAACAACACAACCTGTATAGGTCTCAGCAGTAAAGAATTCCACAAATGCACCACCCTCTGAAAGAAAAACAAAATCTTTCTCATCCCTCTCTTACAGGATGGCCCTTTTCTCTCAGATTATATTCTCTGGTATTAGATTTCCCCGCAAGGGGAGACAAACTCTCTGCATCCACCCTGTTAAAGACTGCAAAAATTCTTATATATTTCAATAAGGTTTGCTGTCATTCTTCTGAACAACAACAAGATTAATTCATGATGAAAAATACATGTTTTAAAACACAGTATGACAGAGAAAAAATGAAACAAGGTTTTGTTTTAATTAGGTGAAATTAATAAGAAAACAGAATAAACATTTCTGTATTAAGTTTCAGAATGTTTAGTGTTAGAGAATGTAATCTGAGAGAGAGGGGCCATCCCGCTAAGAGAGAGATGAGGAGGATTTTATTTTTCTTTCAGAGGGTGATGCATGTATGGAATTCTTTACTGCAGAGACCTATACAGGTTGTGTTGTTAATTATGTTCAAGATTGGAATTTTTAAGTATCGAAGAATCTAGAACTCTTTCAATGCTAAAGGGAACATCCAGAGCTTAGAAAAATCTTTTATGTTTTGGTTTGAGAATTTTTCAGCAGTTTTGTGTGAAGCTAGATGTATAAGACCATTGCTGCTGAAAAAGAGAGATAATTTGGAACAGTTCAAAAACAGCTATATCTGCAAGGAATTTTGTTTGAAAGTTTCTGAAATGAAGCGTTTGCTTACAACCAAGTAGGGGTGATTTGAATCTGTATTTCAAAATCTTTAAACTTACGTTACATATAAATCCTTCCACTGTTTCTAAACTTCATCTTGTGATACATTTCTGCTTTATTGTTAAACTTAAACCTATGGCATTGTATGCTTGTCTTCCAGTAAAAGACCAGCTCATTATAAGAATGAAAAAAGCAAAATATATTCTATCAGCTAAGATTTTAACCTGGGATATCATTTGTACAGTCAAACTATCAATTGGGATCATAATAATTGTCTTCATAACACTATCTATCTTACTTATGTAACCCTCATTGAATTGCTATCATACAAGCTACATCTTAATAAAAACAAAAGCCATTTCTCTTTAAGACTCACTTAGCGACAGCAGACTGGTATCAGCAATAAGCATCAATGTTTAATACTACAAGTTGATGATGATGATGATAATTCCAGTGGAGCCAAGAGTAGTAGCTGATATTGACAGCTTTAAAGACTTCGCCGTTTAAGGAATAAAGGTTCTCCGAGATTCCTTATTGTAGACTGGTTAGCAATGTTAGGTCACACGAAATACGGGGAGAACTAGCTATTTGGATGCAGAACTGGCTAAAAGGAAGACTGAGGACAGTGGTGGAGGGTCGCTTTTCAGACCGGAGGCCTGTGACCTGTGGTGTTCTTCAAGGATCGGTGCTGAGTGCACTGCTTTTTGTCATTTGCGTAAGGAATATTGATGTAAACATAGGAGGTGTGGTTAGTAAGTTTACAGATGACAAGAAAATTGGAGGTGTAGTGGACAGCAAAGAAACTTACCTCAGAGTACAAAGAGATCTTGATAAGATGGGCCAATGCGCTGAGGAGTGGCAGTTGAGTTTAATTTTGATAAATGTGAGGTACTGCATTTTTGGGAAACCAAATCAGGGCAGGACTTCTACACTAATGATAAGGGCCTGGGTGCGTTGTTGAACAAAGAGACTTTGAAGTGCAGGTTCATTGTTCCTCGAAAGTGAAGTTGCAGGCAGATTAGGATAGTGAAGAAGGTTTTTGGTATGCTTGCCTTTATTGCCCAATGCATTGAATCTCGGAGTTCGAAGGCCATGTTGCGGCTGTCTGGGACATTGGAGTATTGTGTGCAATTCTAGCCTCCCTACTACAGGAAGGATGTTGTGAAACTTGATTGCTTTATTGATTGATTAATTAATTGTCACATGCACCAAAACACAGTGAAAACATTTTATTTATGAGCGGTACAGGTAGGTCACAGCAATCAAAGGTTGTACAGATCAAAAAAAAACATACAGGTTACATTATTTGAGGGTAGAATCCATTCACCATTCTGTTAACAGCTGGAAAGAAACTGTTCCTGAGCCTGCTTGTGTGTGTGTGTCCAGGGTTCTGTGTCTTCTGCCTGATGAAAGAGGTTGTAAGAGATCATTACTAGGGTGTGATGGGTATTTGACGATGTTGGCAGCCTTTCTGCAGCATGGAGCTGTGTAAGTAGAGTCCATGGATGGAAGATTGGCTTCCATGATAACCTGGACTGTGCACACCACCTTCTGCAATTTCTTATGGTCCTGGGCTGAGCATTTGACATACCAGGCTGCTATGCACCCGGACATATGCTTTCAATGGTGCATTTGTAGAAGTTGGTGAGGGTCCTTATGAGCATGCTATGTGTACTGAAGTATGGTGAAAAGCTTTGTTTACAAGCAGTAGAGACAGCTCATAGTCGGCAAGGATGTACAGATTAAAACAGCTTAAACAGAAGTAGAGGTTACATTGAAGATTTACAAAGATGTTGCCAGGGTTGGAGGGTTTGAGCTATAGAGAGAGGCTGAATAGGCTGGGGTTATCTTCTCTGGAGCTTCTGAGGCTGAGGGTTGAATTTATAGAGATTTATAAAATCATGATGGGCATGGATAGAGTAAATAGGAAAGATCTTTTCCCCTGGGTGGGCGAGTCTAAAACGAGAAGGTGTAGGTTTAAGGAGAGAGGGGAAAGCTATAAAAGGGACCTACAGGGGAACTTTTTCACATTGAGGGTGGTGCATATATGGAATGAGCTGCCAGAGGAAATGGCGGAGGTTGGTACAATTACAACATTTAAAAGGCTTCTGGATGGGTGTATCAACCAGAATGATTCAGAGGGTATGGACCAAATGCTGGAAAATGGCACAAGATAAATTTAGGATATCTGGTCTGCGTGGATAAGTTGGACCAAAGAATCTGTTTCCATGCTGTATGTCTCTATGACTCTAAGACTCAATGAATATTCATACAGACTTTTGGTAACTACAGTAACAAAGACAGAAGTTGCTGGAAAAGCTCAGCAGGTCTGGCAGCATCTGTGAAGAAAAATATCATAGTTAATTGTCTCTGTTTTTGTGACCCTTCCTCAGAACTGACCTCAGGAGGAAGGGTCACCGGACGTAAAATGTTAACTCTGATTTTTTCTTCGCAGATGCTGCCAGGCCTGCCAAACTTTTCCAGCAACTTCTGGTTTTGTTTCTGATTGACACATCCGCAATCCTTTCAGTTTTTAATTCAGGTGGTAACAACAGCAGCTGGACTGTGAAATTGCCTGGGCAGAAAATTGTGAAAAAGGCCAATATGGGAGAAACAGCACTTAATGTTAAAGCCTTTTACTTCAGCCCTATTAAAAAAAATACACAGAACCTAGTCACACCTAACAGATACAAATTTTGTTGGAAAACAACATATTTGTTGGAACAGTCTTGACTAGAGGTTCAGCTATAAAGTGAATAAACATCTGAGCTTTATGAGCAAGGATGATGTTCCACAATAGGTCAGAGGAAATCTTAACAATGCAGGTCGAACACAGAAGGCTAGAAGTTTAAAAAAAAGAGTACTTACAGCTTAGAGTGAGCATTGATACCATGGCAAGTGTAGGTCACAATTACAACCAATAAAATCTGGACAATAAATGTAGTTTAAGTTGAAGTGACTGTATCAGTAATATCACAGAGTCAGAATGGAGGCATCAAGGGAGCAATTAAGATGGATCATTGCTCAGGGTCTAACAAAGAATCAAAGAAAGAAGATTATTGAGGCCCTGATAACAATTAGGAATTGATAACTTAAATCATGGTTTATGAGGGAAGTTTTTACCAAGTGTACCAGATTTTGATTAAGAAAGATGAGGAAAGTGATGAGAATTACTTTTATTGGGAAGCTGGAAGTGAGAAATCATTAATTTTGCTGATGCAAAAGTAAGAAATGGCTGTAGTGATATTAATGAGATCAGCCAGAAGGACCTCATAGAATTGACTTCCCTGATTGAGGTTGTTAATCTGACCCAATCAAGGAGCCCTGACTAATAGATAAAAACAGGAGTGTCAGACATCCTCGCACTCTGATAGCTGACTCTGAGGGTGCTAGGTTAGCGTCAAGAACTTGCCATGTGTATTTAAAGGGTGACTAGGTGAAGAGATACTAGCAACTGTGAAGTTATTGCAGTCCATTTTACGTGCAGAATGTGGCAAACCTCCATTCTGGCTGCAGAGGTTGGAAACCTTTATTTTAGTTCCAGTAAGCAGTGTAGAGACTCAATATTATGATAAAAACTTCAAAAGTTTTGAAGTATAAAAGTAAATTTCTATAATGGATGAATCAGAAATTAATGAGGAAGTGATTATATCAATATAAGAGCAGAATTCGGACATTCAGCCCATTGAGTCTGCTCTACCATTCCATTACGGTTGAGATGTTTCTCAACCTTATTCTGCTGGCTCTCCCTGTAACCTTCAAATCCTTCACTACTCAAGAATGTATCTATTTCTATCTTAAATACACTCAAAGACATGGCCTCCATAGCGTTGTTGACAACGAGTTATATTGGTTCTTCACACTCTAGGTGAGGAAATTCCTCATAATTTCAACCTAAAGAGTTGTTCCTTCACGCTGAGATTCTTGTCCCTGGATCCTTGACTCTCCTAGTGGAAATATCTTCTCCACACTCATTCTATCCATCTCAATCAGTGATTTGTATGTTTTAACCAGTTTCTCCCACATTCTTCCAAACTCTATCAAGTGTGACCCAGAGTGCTCATTTGCTCCTCATATGACACACCCTTCATTCCTGGGTTCATTCTTGGAAGCCTCCTCTGGGCCCCCTCCAATGCCAGCATCTTTCCTTAGCTACAAGGTTCAACACTGATCTGTGGTCTGACCAGGTTGTCATACAGTCTCATCTCTTCTCTTGTATTTTGCCCTTTTGAAGTGAATGTTAACATTGCATTTAGCTTCCAAACTGCCAACCGAACCTGGATGTTAAACTTGAGAGAATCCTGAACAAGACCTCCCAAACCCCTTTGACCTTTAGATTTCCAAAACCCCTCCTACTTAGAAAATATTCTGTGCTGCTATTCTTCTCACCAAAGTGCATAAGCTCACACTTTCCCACGTTGTATTCCATCTGCCAATTCATTGCCCATTCTCCCAGCCTGTCTAAATCCTTCTTCAGCCTCCTCACTTCTTCAACATTACCAGTCCCTCCACCTATCTGTGTGTCATCCGAAAAATTAGCAACAATGTCCTCTGTTCCTTCATTTAGATCGTTAATGTATAAAGTGAATAGTTGTGGTCCCAACACACACCTCTGTGAAATTCTAACAGTTCCAGGCTGCCATCCTAAAAACTACTTCTTTTATTCCTACTCTTTACCTTCTGTCAGTCAGCCAGTATTCTATCCATGCTAGTACCTTTCCCTGAGCAGCATGGTCTCGAATCTTGTTTAGCAACTTCACATGGCATCTTGTCAAAAGCCTTCTGGAAGTCTCCTTTATCTAACTTACTCACTACCTCCTCAAAGAATTCTATCAGACTAGTCAGGCATGACTGTTCCTTGACAAAGCAATGCTGACTCAGCCCTATTTTACCATGCATTTCCAAGTACTCTCATCCTTAATAAAGGATTCTCAAATCTTACCAATGACTGAGGTAGGGCTACTCCATCTATAATTTTGTAGAAACTGACTCCCTCAATTCTTAAACAGGGGTGTTAATTTAACTTTTTTCTGGTCTCTGGGACTCTCCCTAACTCCAGTGATTCCTGAAAGATCACTACCAATGCTTCTAGGATGTAATCCATCTGGTCCTTGTCATTTATCCACCTTTGGCTTTCCCAACACTTCCTTTGTGATAGCCACTACAGTCTTCCCCCTGACTGTCTTGAGGATTTCCCTTTCTTTGGAATTAATATCAAGGGGGAAATTGCTCTCCTTGTCCATTTTGGTAATGGAATGTACAGGTTTGGAAGATACTGTTGAAGGAAACTAGTGCTGCAAGTACATTTATAGATGGCGTACACTGTGCATTGGTGATGCAAAGAGTCAATGTTTGCGGTGGTGGGTGGGGTGCCAAATAAGCTGGTATTTTTCACTGTGAAAACAGATGACAAGAATCTATTCTATCATTTATTTGTTCCACTTTATTACTTCTCCATTTTCCAGCTGTCTAATATCCACTCTTGTTTCTCCTTTACCTTTTAGATGTCAAAAAAGTCTTGCAATTTTGTTTTATATTGCTAGATAGCTTACTCTCATATTCCAACTCCCCGTCACCCATCTACATATCGCTTGTTTACTTATCTCTTGCTGGGTTTTAAAAGCTTCCCAATCTTTTGGCTACCTAACATCTTCACTATGTTAGATGCTTTTACTTCTGTTTTTATGCTATCCCTGGCATCCCTTGTCAACCATGGTTGCCTTATCTTCCGCTTGGGATGAAATTCTGTGATGCCTTCTGAATTACCCTAAGAAGCTCCACCTGCTGCTCAACTATCTTCCCTGCTCAGGTCCCTCTCTGATTAACTCTGGCCAGCTCCTCCCTCATGCCTTTGTAGTTTCCTTTACTCAACTGTAGTACTGTTACATCTGATTCCAGATTCTCCTCCTCAAACTGCAGGGTGAGTTCTATCATATTATAACTCTTTAATCAAGTCTGCCTCATTATATATCATCATATCAGGAACTGCATGTTCCCTGGTGGATTGTACTACAAGCTGCTCCATTGAAATTGAGATACAACAGAATAATAAAGTTTTAAGATTAGTAGAACAGCTAATGACATCAAGAATAAATGGCAGGAAATCTAGTAGTGTCTGGCAGATATAACTTTACAAAAGAGGTAAACAGAACACAAGATTGGAGATCTTGGAGAAAATGATTATTAGGTTACCCAATTGCTTCTATGCTAAACAGTAAATCACACATTGAATAATCACTATTATATTCAAAATTTTGAATTTTGGTGATGTTATAACTCACTAAAACTTACAAGAAGGCACAGTTATTTTTAAAGATAGCCTTTAGAAATTATTTGAATATCAGAACAAAAATATAACTTGAAAGAACACAATTTAGGAAAAAGAATTCAGTATCAAATCAATAATTACCACAGTGATGTCTTCAGGACTGTGGAGAACTGAGCATGGAGCTTTGAAATCAGAATTTGCAAGCAGCAGAATTGTTGAAGATAGCAAGAACTGCAGATGCTGGAGTCAGGGTAAATACAGTGTGGAGCTAGAGGAACACAGCAGGTCAGGCAGCATCAGAGGAGCATGAAAGTCAAGGTTTCAGGTCACAATCCTTCATCAGTCCTGAAATGTCAACTTTCCTACTCCTCTGATGCTAACTGAACTGTTGTATTCCTCCAGCTCCACAATATATTGACAGAATTGTTGTTGGAATTATTGATGAATTTTACTAGATTTACTACCAGCAAAAGAAAATTTGATTTTGGTTCAAACCATACAAATCATGCTAGAAGAAAGGAAGGAAAGAGAATCACAATAAACTCCCGAGAGGAGAGAGACAGCATTATTACAGGAGAGCTAAAGAATCTCTTAAAGACTCAGTTGACCTATCTTTTTAAACTCATGCTAACAGAAAGTGTGAACCAACTTTCTTTATTTAGCAAGAATTATTATTTATTACAAATAAATAGTTTCTAGCCTTAAGTAAACAATTAATTTTATTATCTTTCACAGGATGTGGGTGTTGCTGGCCCAACCAGCACTTATTGCCCATCCCCAATTAACCAGACGGCAGTTAAGTACCAACATTTCTGAGAGTCTGGAGTCACATGTAGGCCAATCTGGGAAGGACAGTAGATTTCCTTCCCCAAAGAATGTTAATGATACAATATTTTTGTTCAACAATAGTTAAAATGGTCACTATTGGTCTGGATTTTCAGTCCAGACTTCTATTGAATACAAATTTTGCTATCTATTGTTAAAGGATTTGAACCCGCATGCCCAGAATATGAACATGAATTTCTGGATGACTAATCCAGTGATATTACCATTACGTCACCACCACACCAACCCATTCTTTGGATGTAAGATTATCACTATATTGAACAATAAAGAGTGCCAAGTGAAGACAGACAACAGGAGATCCAAGAAAAACCATGCTGACTCTTCCTGATTACTGATCCAATTCAGATATCTTCTACTCAACAGGCATCAAGCTGACTGGCCTACAAGTTCCTGTTTTCTACCTGAATATATCTTGAATAGGGGTTATACATTTTGTTCCAAGCCTGATAGAAACTTCCCAGAATCAAACAATTTTTTTGAAAAAATAATAAGCACCAAACCAGCTATAACCCCACAGATCATCCTTTTTCACGACCACAGGATGAAGTCTATCAAGGGCCAAAAAACTGTTAACTTACAGCTCCACCTGTTTGCTCAGTACTGTTTCTCTAGCAGTTACCATTTTCCTAAGTTCTGCTCTGGTTTCAACCTACTCATCGTTAATGGGACTTTTTATGTGTTCTATTTTGAACACCAAAGTAAAGTGTTTAATCAATACATTTGTGATTGCTTTATTATATACTATTAGGTCCCCATTGTCATCATATGAGAATTAATACTTCACTTTTCATCCATTTGGAAGCTATCTTCAGAATGTATTGGTCCTGATTAACCTGTTGGTCATTCTCTTGTTCCCTATTATTTGACCAATCTTGAATGCTGCCACTTGAAATTATGCAAGGATGAGCTTAGTCCTTGAGTGCTTTGCTGCCTTGAATTAACCATTGATAAATAAAGAGTCCCCCACCTTGGAAATTTTCTGTTTAGTAAGAGTAGAAATATTTTGGAAGAATTGAGCTAATCTGGCTGCATCTGTGGAGAAAGAAGGAGAATTAATGTTTTGAGTCGAGTATGAACCTTTTGTTGAGGGTCTGCTGAGTTTCTGCAGCATTCTCAATGTCTGTTTCAGATTTCCAACATTTGCAGTATTTTGCTAATGTCATTTATAGTCTTCTTTTAAATTTAAATGGAGTTTCTCTGTACTGGATATATTAGTCGAACTACAAATAATCCCATGAAAGATTTGATGGAATTTACATACAACTTTATGTTACACTGTGTAAAGCCAAAAAATTACTTCACTGTTACACTAAGATTTCAGTAGCGAAGAAAGCAAAGGACAAGTGAACGAGAAAAAGAACTGACTTGGATAATAAGACAAGAGGGAGCTTTTTTTCCCCCCAGTACATTATCATGCCTCAGAAATATCCTAAAGGGCCTCAGATACAATTAAATCCTTTGATAGTTATGTTGCTAGCTGATGGGGAAAAAAAATGAAACAGGCAAAATCGAAGAAAATAAATCCAGGAAGTGAGATAGAGACAATTCTGAGCACCAGGTGTTGCAAAAGTAAGAGAGGAGAAAATAAACCATTCAATAACAAGAGTGAAAGAATACATATGGGGTGGAGAACTGTGGTGTTGAAATGAAAGGGATGTGTGTAAGGCAGTCAATTAGAAGAACAGTTGAAGGGAAAGAATGAATCATGAGGCAAAAAGCAAGAGTCAGCTGGAGGTGGGAAAAATTCACTTTTGAAACATCATGAAACATCCACTTTTGGACTCACACAGACAAACAATACAGGAAAATATAACTTCATGTTAGTTGGAAGCAGAGCAACCTTGCTTAACATTGTAAATGGGGCACTAAAATCATAAGTTGTTGGGAGCAAAAGTGACCAAAAAGGTTCCCACTGATCAATTACTTTAGCTATAATAATTTTGAGAGCAAATGAGGCCTTTTTATCTGTAGGATGAACAGAAAGCAATGTACCGTAATGAAGCAGATAAGAAACTAATGGAAAGAACATCATCAGATCTCTGCTCCCTCCCACTTGCACTTCTGTCAACTCATCCTACATTCTGTCCAGTGAAATATTTTGAGATATTTTCTCCAAGAACTAAGTGCAAGCCAGTTGATGGCATATACTGCCTGAACTTTCTCAGCCAAGACCTGACGCACATTCACACCCAGACTATTTGGGTGGAAAGTGCACCAGCATTATTGAAATAACACTTAGAACTTAAAATGACTGACCCTAAAAAATAGCCTAATCATCATGTCTCTAATCAATACAAAAACATTGCGACAACCTATGCTCCCAACACCCACTTTGAATTAAAATTGGTTCCAAAGCCACATTATTAGATGTGGACGACCCAAATGTCTACCATAACCTTATTGGAAAAGACATAGAAATCAGGGAGTGGGTAGTTTAAATGCTGCTTTGCCAGATTCTCGTAATGCGAAAAAAAACTGTTTCCTATTAGGTGGCACAGTGGCACAGTGGTTAGCCCTGCTGCCTCACAATGCCAAGGACCTAGGTTCGGTTCCAGTTTCGGGTGATTGTCTGTGTAGAGTTTGCACATTCTCCCCGTGTCTGCGTGGGTTTCCTCCCACAGTCCAAAGATCTGCAGGGTAGGTGGATTGGCCATGCTAAATTGCCGTAATGTTCAGGGAGGTGTAGATTAAGTGAGTTATAAGGGGATGGGTCTGCGTGGGATGCTCTGAGGTTCGGTGTGGACTTGTTGGGCTGAAGGGCCTGTTTCCACACTGTAGGGATTCTATTTTCAAATATCGCAACAGTTACCAATTTGTTGCAAGCAAAATATTTTGAGATGTTTCTGAGAGATGCAATCATTTCCAGTCATTCTTCTCCAAATTATAAAGGATACGATTTTGATTGAGAACTGAGGGAGGATGTTTTTGCCATTAATGGGATGTGGTCATCACTGACTAGGCCAGTATTTATTGCCCTTGAGAAAGTAGTGGTGATTTGTCGTCTTTAACTGAAATGCAATGACTATCTCGCATATCACAATCCAGTCAGGTAAATTAGAGGTTTTGTACTGCTCTTGTTCATGACCTGAACTGTGCACCTTGGCCCTTCAAATAATCTTAATTTAAAAGGAAAGCCTTATTGAGGAAAAGGGTGCTTCACCAAGCTCCTAATGATTATAAATAGCATCAGACTCACCTCTGATGTCACCCAAATTGAATAAACCCACATATCTCACTATGAATTATTATTTGAGCACGGTATCAAAGGGTGGCTATTCAACTCTGTTTAAGCAGGGAAATTTTGTTTTCAGGACTGGAGAGAATTAAGAGAAAAAATATAGGGTTTCAGCTCAGCAAAAATCAGTGGAAGAGGAGGTACAAAGATAGAGTAGAAGAAAAGAGAATAATATGTGTGGAGATGTTAGGGGAGAAAAAGAGCAAAGAATTAAGCCAGAGTCAAACCAAGATAAAGAGAAAATAATTTAGATAATTGTCAGGGGAAAAGAGAAATGCCTGTACAGGAAACAAATTGCTTACAAAAATGACAATGGGGATAATCTAGACTTCACGATCCAATATAAAATCTAAACATGCACATAAAATAGCATGAGAAATGAATGTTAAACAGGGAAATAAAATGTGATATCAGTTAATGTGAAGTACACTTACTTGAAAGTGCAAAATAGATCAGTATACAAGCAAGGAGCACAAAACGTAAAGGCCTTTGTAGAGTTTATCACTTAATTAAAAATCAAATTAGTTCCAAGTAAAATGATATTCAGTTGAAATGATTTATCACAATTGACCCATGATCTCTGGTGATTAATGTTCTATATGTTCATTATAATTTATTACAATTTAAATTATAACTAAATTGAATGGCATTGTATTGAATATGATTCAATTACTGCAGTGATTAATTAACTGCAGTTATTAACGTCAATCGACTTCAAACATGCAGGCGATTGTAAAGAATATTGTGCTATAACGTCCTGAAATTAATCATACATGTACCTTAGTTAATTGTGATAAGAAAAATACTGTTTAAAATTATGCATTGGCTTTGAGGAACTGAATGTTAAACTGACTTTTCACCTTGGCAAGCTGCATTTAAATCTTGCTGGAATTGAAATTGAAAGTTTTGCCTGTAGACAGGCAATAAGTCTTCTGCTGGTTTTTCAAAACTCAGTAAACTTTGTTTATAATACAATCATTTGGACTAAAAATTAATCTGACTACTAATCTACATTTCTAAATTGGACACAGACTTCCAATCAGAGAAATACCCTTCCAGCATTCCCCATTGCTCCCTGCCACTGAGACAATTTTGGATTCAAGTTGCCAAAATTCCCTCAATGCCATGAACTCGTCATTTCTTAACCAGTCTGCCAAGTGAGACATTGTCAAAGGACTTACTGAAGCCAATAAAGACTTTCTCAACTGCACCACCCTCATGTACACATCTTGCCATAACCTTGAAAAATTCAAATTTGTTTGTCATAATCGTTCTCTTTCAAAGCCATGCCAAGTATCCCTGATTAATTCTTGCTCCTCAAAGTGTGAAGTACTTTGTTTCTCAGAATCAAGGAACTGCGTAAGTTGGCACTGATTCAGAATGGTGGCTCAGCGTCTGAAAGTAGGAGGGAAGTTTAACCCTGATCCAAATTCTTAATATTCATTTTAAAAATTTGAACACACAGTACTGCAACCCCGAAACGGGCCATCCACCCATCTCACCTCAGGAACCAACAGCCTTCATGGCTCTTCCTGGATTGCCTAACCCCCAGTCTGTCCCCTGGAACGGTAGATTGGACCAGCATCCCTAAAAGGCAGGCTCTCTCTGCCAGAATTTCTCCCAGCTCTGTGCACCTGACACGGAAATCTAAATTGGGGCCTAGATTTGTTTTCTATCCTCTTGAAAATAATGTCTCAGGCTCGGAACTTTGTTTTTAAAAAAATGGCCTTGTTGCTCACCTTTAATAATTGGTCTATTTATATTTCAAGATCCCTTTGTTCCTCCACCAGACATAAACTCACAGCCTCTGAGTAACCTTTATGCTCCCTTTTAAGGTAATATCTATGATTTACCTGTGTTGTAATCCATTGCCCAATTATGTTGGCTTATAATTTGCTGATTACATCCACAGAATTAACAATCCAAGCAGCCCACCCCAAATTGGTATCATCCCCAAATGACCTTTGATTCCAAAATTCAACTTGTTAATGTAATTTGTGATCAGCAGTGGCACAGTGAGGTACTAGTCCTTGTGGAAAGCTACTGCAACTTCTGCTATTCTGACGAATTACTTTTTACTTCCATTCCCTGCTTTCAGCCATGAAAACAGCTAAAAATCCATCCTGCTACTCATGCATTGACTCTACATCCTCTCTTTATTCATTTGTCTACTATGCGGGACTTCTTTGGAGGATTTTTGAAAACCCAGATGGATTATATTTAGGATACAATTTCACTCACTCCGTTGCCAATACAAAAACAAATTCTCTCAGGTTCGCAAGTCAGATATTCCCTTTTGAAATCCATGCTGACTATTCAATTATTATATTTCTCATTTCTAGATTATCTTACATTCTCTCTTTAAGCAAAGATTCCATTATTTTTTCCTGCCACTGATACTAAGCTGACTGTTTTGTAATTCCCTGCTTGTAATGTCCTTCTTTTTAAATATAGGTTGATATCCTTCAATGTGTGAAAGACGATGGGAATACAGCCTCAGACTTTTGTTTGATGTCAGCAGAGATCATCTACTACACTTCTATAGATGGCTGAATTTGCTGTTTCTTGAAAAGCAAAGACAGTTATAAGTGCCACAGATGCAGAGAAGAAATTACATTTTTCACCTAACTTCACCCTTATTTCTAAAAAAATGATAAATTGAATATAATAATGCATTTGCTCTCTATTTTTTAGATTCTTTTAAAATATATGTATGCAATTCACCTGGACCAGGAAGATTTTCATCTCTACACAGACTTTTCCAATATATTGTTTGGTTTTATTTAAAATACACTTATCTCATTATGTGTTACATTATTCAATGTAAAGTTTACCTCTTTTATCCTTTTACAAATCTCAAAGCAAAGTAATTTTTAATACATCTGCCACCTCTCTATCATTAACTATCTATTCCTTAATAGTCCTATTTCTGTGACAGATTTTTTCCTCATCGATGCACGGATAAAATATTCTACAATTTTGTTTTATAATCCTTGAAACTTCAATTTCATTGTTGCATTTTGTCTGCATAAAATTTCAACAACACTCCTACTGTCATTTTATTCTCATTTACCATGCATTCCTCTGCTGCCTATGTTCTTTATGTCTGTCTCTTGCCTCTATCAATTACTCCCTGATGTCTTGATCAATCAATGAAGTCTCAGTCGTGTTTAGTTTATTCTTTAATTTTAGGGGTTTATATTTTTACTGCACTCTGTTAAGCACCATTTGAAATGTTCTCCATTGTCATTCTATGTCTTTGTTCATCAATATTATTTCCAACTTTATTTTCCCAAATTCTATTCTTGGCCTCCCAACATCAGATTACTGCAACCTATTAGTTCCCACCATTCTTACATTCTTCTGTGTTATCATCTTAATACTTTTAATGGTCACTGTTCCCTTTCTATTACATCTACCTTTACTTCTATTATCTGTTTTGTTTCATTCTAGTTTATTATAAAACAAGCCAGCATCTGCAGTTTCTACTATCTCTGAAATAGTTAATCTTCCCTTTTAGGACCTTTTTATAACACTTTACGTTAGAAATGAGCCTGGACAGTTGTAGGATCTCATTTCTCTTATTCATCTTATCTACCCCTTCTAGCTAATTAACATGTTAGCTGAGATACCCCCATGGTGATTTTTCAAGATCTTTTAACTTAATTCCTTATTTTGGCTGTATTTTTCTTTCTCCACGTCCTTTCCAGTCTTGGATAATCTGTTTGCTCCTGTGGATATTTGTTTAGGCAGAGGATATAGCCCTTAAAATCTTTCTTTTCAAATTGAAGGTTTGTAACTGATATAACTTCAGCAGAATATATGCTTCTACCTATGCTCTTTGTTCCAACATGGACCATACCAATTGTATTTAACTCTCCCTTTCCAAGGGGCAATTCAGCCACCACGGGTTTTCTTTTCACAAGCAGAAGTTGCCAGAAAAGCTCAGCAGGTCTGGCAGCATCTGTGAACCAAAAATCAGAGTTCACGTTTTGGGCCCAATGACCCTTCCTCAGAACTGGTGATATCCTTTATTCTGGCACTGAGTAGACTACATGCCCTTCAGTACTTCCATTCATGGCTGTGGAGTGTGCAGTCAATTTCCTTCATTGTAAAGTCCTCTGGTACTACTGGCATAATCTCATTTGAGATGAGTAAATTTGTTTTAAGAAAAGTCATCCAAAATGCCAATTATTTACTGAAAGGTCAAAGCCACAAAATTTCATAAGTTAAAAGAGAAAATAAATTTGTACCATTAGATCACCAATCTTGTTACAAATATTGTTTGATTTCAGAGAAAGAAAATTAAGCTTTGCCTTTCTAGCATTAGTACTAAGTACTTAGGTGGACAAATAGGAGGCTGGAAGAACACCACAAGCCAGGCAGCCTGCAGGAGGAAAGGAGCAGTCAATGTTTCGGGCATTACGCTTCAGGACTGGATAAAGGGGTAGGCGGAGTTACAGGCAAAGTGGGGGAGGGGTGAAGGTGAATAATGGTGATACAAGGACTCTTTTGGGAGGTACGACCTGGCTGGTTGATGGGAGGGATGAATCCAATTGGTGGCTGGAAGGGAGGGTCAGAAGGTGGAATGGAAGGGAGGAGCTGGGGCTTGAGGGGGGCGTGAGGTGTTTGTATTTGTATTTGGACAACTCAATGTTTAGTCACAGAATATAGAAAAAAGAACGTTGCAGCACAGTACAGGCCCTTCGGCCCTTGCGCCAACCTGTGAAACCAATCTGAAGCCTATCTAACCTACACTATTCCATGATCATCTATATGTTTATCCAATGACCATTTAAATGCCCTTAAAGTTGGCGAATCTACTGCTGTAGCAGGCAGGGCATTCCCCGCCCTTACTACTCTTTGAATAAAGAACCTACCTTTGACATCTATCCTATACCTATTACCCCTCAATTTAAAGCTATGTCCCCTCGTGTTACCCATCACCATCCGAGGAAAAAGGCTCCCACTGTCCACCCTATCTAATCTTTTGATCATCTTGTATGTCTCTATTAAGTCACCTCTTAACCTTCTTCTCTCTAATGAAAACTGCTTCAAGCCCCTCAGCCTTTCCTCATTAGACCTTCCCTCCACAGTAGGCAACATCCTGGTAAAGCTCCTCTGCACCCTTTTGAATGTTCCACATCCTTCCTATAATGTGGTGACCAGGACTGTACACAATACTCCAAGTACGGCCGCACCAGAGTTTTGTACAGCTGCAACATGACATCATGGCTCCAAAATTCAATCCCTCTACGAATAAAACCTAACATACAGTACGCCTTCTCAACACCCCTATCAACCTGGATGTCAAATTTCAGGGATCTATGCACGTGGACACCGAGATCTCTTTGTTCATCCACACTACCAAAAATCTTACCATTAGCCCAGTACTCTGCATTCCTGTTACTCCTTTCAAAGTGAGTCACCTCACACTTTTCCACATTAAACTCCATTTGCCACCTCTCAACCTAGCTCTGCAGCTGATTTATGTTCCTCTGTAACCTGTGACATCCTTCCGCACTATCTATTACTCCACCAACTTTAGAGTCATCCGCAAATTTACTAATCCATTCTTCGATGCCCTCATCCAGGTCATTCATAAAAATGACAAACAGCAGTGGCCCCGAAACAGATCCTTGCGGTACACCAGTAGTAACTGAACTCCAGGATGAATATTTCCCATCAACTACCACTCTCTGTCTTCTTACAACGAGCCAATTTCTGATCCAAACCACTAAATCACCCTCAATCCATGCCTCCGAATTTTCTGCAATAGCCTACCATGGGGAACCTTATCAAATGCTTTACTGAAATCTACATACACCACTTCAACTGCTTTACCCTCATCCACCTGTTTGGTCACCTTCTCAAAGAGGTCCATAAGGTTTGTGAGGCACGACCTACCCTTCACAAAACCGTGTTGACTATCCCTAATCAAATTATTCCTTTCTGGATGATTATAAATCCTATCTCTTATAATCCTTTCCAACACTTTACTCACAACCGAAGTAAGGCTCACTGGTCTGTAATTACCAGAGTTGTCTCTACTCCCATTCTTGAATGAGGGGACAACATTTGCTATCCTCCAGTCTTCTAGCACTATTCCTATAGACAATGACAATTAAAGATCGCAGCCAAAGGCTCTGCACCCTCCTCCCTAGCTTCCCAGAGAATCCTAGGATAAATCCCATCTGGCCTAGGGGACATATCTATTTTCACACTTTCCAGAATTGCTAACACCTCCTTATGAACCTCAATCCCATCTAGTCTAATAGACTGTATCTCAGTATTCTCCTCAACAACATTATCTTTTTCCTGCGTGAATACTGATGAAAAATATTCATTTAGCGCCTCTCATCTCTTTGGACTCCACGCAAAACTACCCACTACTGTCCTTGACTGGCAATCATCTTTCTCTAGTCATTCTTTTATTCCTGACATACCTATAGAAAGATTTAAGGTTTTTCTTGATCCTACCTGCCAAAGATTTCTCATGTCCCCTCCTGGCTCTTCTTAGCTCTCTCTTTAGATCCTTCCTGGCTAACTTGTAACTCTCAAGCACCCTAACTGAGCCTTCACGACTCATCTTTACATAAGCCTTCTTCTTCCCCTTGACAAGAGATTCAACTTCTTTAGTAAACCACGGTTCCCTCACTCGACCACTTCCTCCCTGCCTGACAGGTACATACATATCAAGGATATGCTGTAGCTGTTCCTTGAACAAGCTCCACATTCCAATTGTGTCCAACCCCTGCAGCTTCCTTCCCCATCCTGTGCATTCTAAATCTTGCCTAATCGCTTCATAATTGCCTTTACCCCAGCTATAGCTCTTGCCCTGTCGTATATACCTATCCCTTTCCATCGCTAAAGTGAATGTAACCGAGTTGTGGCCACAATCACCAAAGTGCTCACCTACCTCCAAGTTAACACCTGGCCCGGTTCATTACACTGTACCAAATCCAATGTGGTCTCGCCACTTTATGGCCTATCTCAATACTGTGTCAGGAAACTCTCCTGCACACGTTGGACAAAAACTGACCCAGCTAAAGTACTCAAGCTATGGTGTTTCTAGTCAATATTTGGAAAGTTAAAGTCCCCAAAATAATTACCCTGTTACTTTCGCTGCTATCCAGAATCATCTTTGCAATCCTTTCCTTTACATCTCTGGAACTTTTCGGAGGTCTGTAGAAAACTCCCAACAGAGTGACCTCTCCTTTCCTGTTTCTAACTTCAGCCCATATTACCTCAGTCGACGAGCCCTCATCAAACATCCTTTCAGCCACCATAATACAGTCCTTGACTAACAGTGCCACACCTCTGCCCTTTTACCACCTTTCCTGATCTAACTGAAACATCTAAACCCTAGAACCTGCAACAACCATTCCTGTCCCTGCTCTATCCATGTCTCTGAAATGGCCACATCGACGTCCCAGGTACCAATCCATGCTGCACGTTCACCCACCTTATTCCGGATGCTCCTGACGTTGAAGTAGACACACTTCAAAACACCTTCCTGCCTGCCGGTATACTCCTGCGACCTTGAAACCTTATTCATGACCTCACCACTCTCAACCTCCTGTACACTGGAGCTACAACTCAGGTTCCCACCACCCTGCTGAATTATTATAAACCCTCCCAAAGAGCATTAGCAAATTTCTGTCCCAGGATATTGGTACCCCTCTTGTTCAGGTGTAGACCATCCTGTTTGTAGAGGTCCCACCTACTCCAGAGTGTACCCCAATTATCCAGGTATCTGAATCCCTCCCTCCTGCACCATCCATGTAGCCATGTGTTCCACTGCTCTCTCTCCCAGTTCCTCACCTCGCTCACACATGGCATGGGTAACAAACCAAAGATACCAACTCTGTTTGTTCTAGCTGAAAGCTTTCCACCCTTGCTCCCTGAATTTCTGCCTCACATCCCCATCCCTTTTCCTACCTATGTCATTGGTGCCTATGTGGACCACGACTTAGGGCTGCTGCACCTCCCCCTTAAGGATCCTGAAAACACAATCTGAGACATCATGGGCCCTGGCACCTGGGAGGCAACACACCAACCGTGAGTCTCTCTCATTCCCACAGAATCTCCTACCTGTCCCCCTAACTAATGACTAATATTCTCCTCCTCTCCCCGCTTCCCTTCTGAGCAACTGGGGCAGACACTGTGCCAGAGACCTATATTCCGTAGTTTACCCCTGGTAAGCCATCCTCCCCAAAAGTATCCAAAACGTATATTTATTATTGAGGGGAATGGCCACAGGGGATCCCTGCACTGTCTGCCTGTTCCCTTTCCGTCCTCTCCTCCAGACTTTAAGATGCCCAGGCCGAAGATAAGGTTCTGTTCTGCAAATCTATGTTCCAATTCACTGTGACATGGAGAAGGTCAATGATGGACATATTTTGGGGGAGGGAGAGTTGAAATGGGCAGTGATTGCGAGGTTAGGCCATAATGGGCCAGGTGGAGATGGTCAGCGAAACAGTCTCCTAGTCTACATTTGGCCTCACCAAAGTATAGAGAAGGGTGCAATAGACAAGGTTGGAGGAGATGCTGGTGAAGCTCTGTCTCACTTGGAAGGATTGTTTAGGGCCCTGGATGGAGCTGACGGAGGTGGTGTGTTGGCAGGTGTTGCATCTTTTACAGTTAGAGGGGAAGGTACCGGCCGGGTTGGAGTAGTTAGTGGGGAATGTGGCGCGAACTAAGGAGCGGCAAAGGGAATGGCCTTGCGGAAGGCAGAGAGGGTTAGGGAGTGGAAGACGTTCCAGGTGGTGGGGTCTAATTGGAGTTGGCGGAAATGTTTGAGGATGATACATTGGATGCAGAAGTTGGTGCTGAGAATGCAGCTAAAGCCATTAGCAGCAGGAGCCATGCAAAATGACAGACTTGAATTTGGTCTATATTATCCTGCCAATGCCCATTTGAAGTTTTCATGGTGTTTCTTTGTCAGCAACTCATCTACATTAATATTCCCGCATCCTCGAGAACTTTGCATATTTGTTGCATCTTTCATCACCTCAGGATATCTCAGAGCAGCTCACATTGACTGAGATTTTTTTTGGAAGTGTGCTCACTGTTTTAATGGAGGCAGCCAACTAGTGCACAGCAAGATCCCACAAACTGGGACATGATCATGAGCATAAACGCATTTTTTTTGTGGTGTTGTTTGAGTGAAGGCTCCTCTGTTTTTCTCTGATCATCAGAGTTTTACATCCACCTGAGACTTGGTTAATTGCATCATTGAAAGGACAGCAATTCCAATTGTGCAGCATGAACGAGGTCCTGTACTACACAGCCCAGAGTTTGTGCACTATTATCTGTATGGGTCACAAACCCATATCATTCTCATTCAGGTTTGAGCGGTCTGCCTCTGATCCACAGCTGATGTGTCAAAGGACTCCAAACAAAGGCTCAGTGGTTAGCCTTCACAGCACCAGAGAACTGGGTTTGATTTCACTCTCGGGCAATTGTCTGTGTGGAGTTTGTACATTCTCCCCGTGTCTGTCTGGGTTTCCTCTGGGTGCTTCAGTTTCCTCCCACAGTCCTATGATGTGCAAGATAGGTGGATTGGCCATGCCAAGTTGTCCATAGTGTTCAGGGGTGTGTAAATGAGGTGGGTTATGAGGGATGAGTCTGATGGGATGCTCTGAGGAGCAGTGTGGACTTGTTGGGCTGAAGGGCCTGTTTCCACACTATGATGATTTTAACTAAGAACTCTCAGGACTATGGCAAGATTTGTACCAAAATTGGGCAAGAAGATGCCCCACCCATGACCACCTTGATGACATTTTTATGCATTTTTCTTTTATGCATTTAACAAGTAGTGAGGTGAGTTTCTCATGAGTCAGCAGTGAGTGGCCTGTTAAACAGGATTATGACTTGTTAAACGTCCTGATAATGCCACAACTCACCTCAATACAATTCCACTTCCCATCTTACTAAAGGCACTGTACAATCTGGACATTGAGAATTCTCTGTGGAAGTCAGCGTGGGCACTCAGCAGCTTTTGCTTGATCCTGGCTGCTGTTCAGACCAAACGGCCCACCTGCAGCTAGCCAGCACACCTCTCCTTCCTCATCTGTCCACCCTCACAATACACTCTACACCTCCACCTCTCCTCCCTCCTCTCTACCTCATCTCTCCCACACCCCTTCCCTCATCCAGGTATAACAAAGTGTGGAGCTGGATAAACACAGCAGGCCAAGCAGCACCTTAGGAGCACACGGTCACCTCGTCTACGTTTGGTGAAGACACACTCACTATTTAAAATCTGTGCCATTTTTTGAGTCCCCTCCAGGCCCCCCCAACACTGCCGCTGCCAACATTACACACATGCAGACCTCATTCAGCACCGGGACTGTCTGGTCTGACATCAGTTCCGGTTTGGATGTGGCTTCTGGCCCTGGTCTGGCACCCAAGCTTCCGCAACCATCGACCAGGACTGACAGGAGCTTACCTTCAACCTCCATCTCTTCTCTGGGCAACTCCTCAAATGCTGCCCCGGGTTCAGCCAATGGAAAGACTGGGACCTGGCTTAACTTCCCTGCCACTTCCATCTCCCCTACGAACCTGCCCACTCTCCAATCAACACATGGAGGGTCACTCCTGTGCCCTACTGCCCACCTGCAGCTAGCCAGCACACCTCTCCTTCCTCATCTGTCCACCCTCACAATACACTCTACACCTCCACCTCTCCTCCCTCCTCTCTACCTCATCTCTCCCACACCCCTTCCCTCATCCAGTCACCCATCCCACTCCCCTTCCACTCTCCTTTCCCTCCCAAAACTACTCCCTCCCACCACACCCCTTCCCTCACCGATCACACATTATCGCCTTTACACCCCTCCTGTCCTTCAGCCTCCTCAAGTCTAACTCCCAAACCCCCATCCCTCAAACTTGCCACATATTATCCACCCCCTGGTGATCTCAAACTCTCTGGGGCCAAACAACCTGTCCTCAGTAAAAGGCTCACATTCGTGCTGCTCTACCCCCACCTCAAAGTATTCCATGCCCACCACGATGTTGAGCTCCTCTTCCACTGCTTCCACCTTCATGCCTTATTCTTCAATAAAGTCTCCCAACCACCTTCTGGAGACCCCTTCTCTCAACTCCTACCTTCGTCCTCGTCTTGGACACCCCCTCACGGCCTCTTACCCACCCTGGACCTCTTCATTGTCAACTGCCAATGTGATATTAGCCACCTCAATTTCTCCATCCCCCTCGCCCATTCTAACCTCATCTCCTCTGAAGGTGTGGCACACCACTGACTCCACACCAGTCCCCGTTTCACTGTCAAACCCGCTGACAAAGATGCGTCGGTGGTAGTCTGGAGAATGGACCTCTATGTTGCAGATGCTGAATGCCAACTTCCTGACACCACGTCCTACCTCATTCTTGACCAAGACCCCACCATGGCCCAACAAGCCACCATCTCCCACACTATCCATGACCTCATCGCTTCTGGTGATCTCCCCTCCACTGTCTCCAGCCTTACAGACCCCAGCCCTGCACTGCCTGGTTCCACCTGCTCCCCAAGATCCACAAGCCTAACTCCCCCAGCTGGCCCATCATCTCCGCATACTCCGGACTCACCAAAGTCATCTCTTCCTACTTCAACCCCATTCTCTCCCCTTGGTCCAGACACTCCCCACCTACATTCAGCGCACAAACCAGGTGCTCCACCTCTTTAGTAATTTCAAGTCCCCTGGCCCCCAGCGCTTCATCTTTACAACGGATGTGCAATCCCTATACATGTCCATACCCCACAAGAATGGCATAGAGGCCCTCAGTTTTTTTCCTCTCCGACGGGCCCATCCAGCACCCCCCTCTGCAGCCTCATTGAATTAGCCTCACCCTCAATAACTTTTTCTTCAATTCTTCCCACTTTCCTCAAATCCAGGGGGTTGCCACTCACGCTTGCATGGGCCCCAGCTGCACCTGCCTGTTTGTTGGCTATGTCGAACTATCCCTCTTCCGTATGTACACCGGTACTATTCCCTAACTTTTCTGCCATGACATCAATGACTACATCGATGCTGCATCCTACCCTGAGGCTGAACTGGAGCAGTTCATCGACTTCTCTAACAACCTCCACCCTGCCCTCAAATTCACCTCCCTCCCCTTTCTTGACCTCCCTGTTTCCATTTCCAGCAACAGTTTATGGAGCAACATTTACTATAAACCCACAGACTCCATAGCTACCTGGACTACCTCCCCTCCCTCCCTGTATCCTGCAAAAACTACAACCTGTGTTCCCAATTCCTCTATCTCCATCACATCTGCTCCTGACAAAGAGAAGTTCCACACCCAAGCATCCCAGATGTCCTCCAATTTCAAATTTTGTTATTTTTCCCCCTCTTTCATCCGGGCTGCCCTCCACTGTGTCTCCACTCTTCCTCCCTCCACAGCACTAAACACCCTTTCACCTTCAAACACTATAAAGATAGGGTCACCTTGTCTTCACTTTCTGTACCACCGGCCTCCACATCCAAAGTATCATCATCAAAGGCTTCCATCAACTCCAGTCAGCCCCACCACCCTAAACATTTTCCGCTCCCCAGCTCTCCCTGTCTTCCACAAGGGCCACTCTCAGTGCCATTCTTTAGTTTACTCCCTACTAACCACTTCAAAACCCCCCACCCTAGTAACTTCCCTGTAACCATAAAAGATGCAACACTTGCCCACTTAACACATCCATCTAGGGCCCTAAATAGTGCTTCCAAGTGAGACATAGTTTAACCTGCACATCCACCAACCTAGTCGACTGCATCTGGTGCTCCTGGTGTGGGCTTCTCTACCTCAGTGAAACTAAATGTAGACTAGGTGACCATTTCATTGAGCAGCTTTGCCTTACCCGAAAGAGCCAACCTAACCTCCCGTTCAACATCCATTTTAACTCTCCCCTCCACTCTCCCTCAGCCATGTCCATCCTCGACCTCCTCCAGTGGCGCAGTGAATCAGAACCAAATTTGAAGAACAACACCTTATCTACTGCTTGGTCACCCTATAGCCCAGAGGATTTAACATTGAGCTCTCCAATATAAAATAACCTGCCCACACCATCCCCTGGCTTCTGTTCCAGCCCCACCTTCTCCCTTTCATTCCACCTACCAACCTCCCTTTTAGTTACCAACCAGATCATCCCTCCCGTTGACCATTCAGGTTGTACCTACTACCAATGTCCACCTATCACCACCAGTCTGCTACCTTCTCCCTGCCAACAACCTTTACCTGCAGCTCCCCATACTCCCACATCCAGTCCTGAAGAAGGGTAATATCTGAAACATTGACTTCTCCTTTCCTCCAGATGCTCCTGATTTACTGTAATGTTTGTTTCATTGCTTAAATGCTTATGCTCTAACTATGCAAAACCCTGTTTCAGCCACCTCTGGAGTATTACGTCCAGTTCTGGTCACTTCATTACAGGAAAGATGTGGAAATGTTGGAAAAGGTACCGTGGAGATTTACCAAGATGCTGCCTGGAGTGGAGGGAATGTCTTATGAGCAAGGGTTGAGAGAGCTAAGGTTTTCTCTTTAGAACGACAAAGGCTATGAGGTGACTTGATAGAGGTGTACAAAATGATCAGAGGTATATAGGGGAGACATCAGAAGTAGATTCTTTGCTCAGAGAGTGGTAGCAGTGTGGAATGCATTGCCGGAATAGGTAGTGGAGTCGGCTTCATTCGGAACATTTAAGTGGCTATTAGATAGGCATATGGACGATGGTTTAAGGTCAGGTGGAGGTTAGATAGACCTTAAGTTGAAGGTAAAAGGTTACTGCAACATTGTGGGCTGAAGGGCCTGTACTGTGCTGTACTGTTCTATGTTCTATGTTTAAATATTTAAATAAACAAACTCAGAGACTTAATAAATTCCTGATGAGTGACGAAATATTAAATCAATATTATCAACATGACAGGAGGGACCAAACTATATTCTAACACTGGGCCCCTCTGCAGGCTCCAGATTGACCAGCTAGAAATTCTGCTACCGGGAAGCTGCTTGGAGGTTCAGTGGACCTGATAGCTCCCTCATGCAGCTTGGGGAGAACCACCTAATGCTGGAAGATCTTAGCAGAGTCATAAAATTGATTGACACCACATTTGGACCTCTGGTTGGCTGGCTGTCAAGCTGCTGAGAGCTCTGTGCTTTGTAATATCTTGCTGTGCTGGGAACATGTTAGGCTGCACACCTCCTTCCTTTAACACCAACTCCATAACCTTGGTGAACTGCTAGCCAATGCCAGTGTGGGAGAGTGATATTATCCCACCTCCCACATGTAGGAAAGTCTTTTGGGGAAGTCTACACTCTGACTATAGTCCATGGCAAGTTTGTGACGATTCAAAACAAACCATTAGTGTTTTCCCTGCTTTAAGAATGGAACGAGTGCAATGGATGGAATCTCATTGGGGTCTGAATTGGACAAGAAGTCTGGTGAGAATGATCTTGACATCAAAATCTTTTCGATGTTTTATGCTTTTCTTGAGTGGCATGGCAAGATCATTGTTAGGTAACAGCGAATTGACAGGGATTAATGCTAGTTAACAGCCTTGTTAATACTACAACTCACCTTATTATGTTTCAACCTCCCATCTTATGCCAAACAAGATGGTCATCAGGTAAACCTGTTTCACTCATTCTGGACAACCCACAGGCAGGAACGTGATCAGTGGGCACAAAGCGTGTTTCGCTCTTCCGCACGGATTGCTATCTGGCATGTGCTGTCCACTCACAACCGCTCTGACACTTCTCCTCTGCTCAGGTGGTGTGTTCTGGAAACACAGCCTTGCATTGCAGGGCACCCCAGCAAGTTGCATTGAAAGGCTGCAGCAGAGATGTTTAGTGCATAGGGACAGGTACCCAGCACATAGACTGGATTAAGCTGCATATCAAGAATATTGTCTCACTCTCTTAGTTCTCTCTCATTCAGTGCCTACCTGCATAATAACAGCATCGCTGACTTGCCTTGCCATGCTTTACCGTATCACTGTCTTGAAAACCCTGCTGCCTCCCCTTCACAATTATACCGTATCCTTGCCCAGATCCTGCAGTCTCAGTCCCAAAGAGCGAACTGCTGCGGCTCAGTCCTGTGGCAATGACTGAACTTGGCCCCCTTCGAACAACCCTTACAGACTGACCATACCATCCACTCTTGATCGACATGACCAGAGAGCCCCAGGGAAGCAACACCCAGATACCTGCCTGGTGCCTACATATTTCTGGACCTGAAGACTGACCTATTAGGTTAGCTGATCTATCCAGCATTGATTCGGATGACTAAAGGTTCATAAGAAAATTCCAATCTCTTGCCTTTTTCGATATCTTAGCTGTTGCATTAAGATAAAAATCTATCAGACACCGATATGATTGGGAAGGGGAATGTGCTAACACAGAGAGCTGATGGGTCTTACAACAGATGAAACAGAATTGTAGTAAGGAGAAAAAGCTTGAGTGTTCATGTGATCATGAGTGTTCAGTGCATAGTAATTTTATGGAAGACAATGTGCAGCAAGGAGCGTGTCTTTAAGTAATCAGGTGTCCAGCGGTGGCTTTGTGGGTACCATCAATCAAAACTGGCAGGCACAGGAAAATTATTTCGCATTCACAGACCACCTGATGTTCCCTTTGCATACAGAAACGTTTAATGCTGCAGCAAAGAAACCTTAAATAGCGAATGATTTGTTCTTAGGGAAAGAATAGTTATGAAAGGATGAAATGTAAGATTGGGGACATCATTTTATCACTTTCCACTTCTTTCTTTCACTTATTATTTTGATCATTTTGTTCGTTGATTCTACCAGTCTCAATATCCTTTTTCCCCAGGGCAGCCACAGAAAGAAACCCTAAAAAAATTCTGACTTGCGCGCAAAATGAAATTCAGAAGTTAGGCAACAGAAGAGAATGCAGCTAATACCATTAGCAGCAGGAGCCATGCAAAATGACAGACTTGGATTTGGCCCATATTTTCCTGCCAATGCCCATTTGAAGTTTTCATTGGTGTTTCTTTGTCAGCAACTCATCTACATTAATATTCCCACATCCTTGAGAGCTTTGCATGTTTGTTGCACCTTTCATCACCTCGGGATATCTCAGAGCAGCTCACATTGACAGATTTTTTATTTGGAAGTGTGCTCACTGTTTTAATGGAGGCAGCCAACTAGTGCACAGCAAGATCCCACAAACTGGGACATGATCATGAGCATAAACGCAGTATTTTTGTGGTATTGGTTGAGTGAAGACTCCTCTGTTCTTCTCTGATCATCAGAGTTTTACATCCACCTGAGACTTGGTTAATTGCATCATTGAAAGGACAGCAATGCCAATAGTGCAGCATGAACGAGGTCCTGTACTACACAGCCCAGAGTTTGTGTACTATTATCTGTATGGGTCACAAACCCATATCATTCTCATTCAAGTTTGAGCAGTCTGCCTCTGATCCACAGCTGATGTGTCAAAGGACTCCAAACAAAGGCTCAGTGGTTAGCCTTCACAGCACCAGAGAACTGGGTTTGATTTCACCCTCGGGCAATTCTCTGTGTGGAGTTTGTACATTCTCCCCGTGTCTGTCTGGGTTTCCTCTGGGTGCTTCAGTTTCCTCCCACAGTCCTATGATGTGCAAGATAGGTGGATTGGCCATGCCAAATTGTCCATAGTGTTCAGGGATGTGTAAATGAGGTGGGTTATGAGGGATGAGTCTGATGGGATGCTCTGAGGTTCGGTGTGGATTTGTTGGGCTGAAGGGCCTGTTTCCACACTGTAGCGATTCTATGATGATTTTAACTAAGAACTCTTAGGACTATGGCAAGATTTGTACCAAAATTGGGCAAGAAGATGCCCCACCCATGACCACCTTGATGACATTTTTATGCATTTTTCTTTTATGCATTTAACAAGTAGTGAGGTGAGTTTCTCATGAGTCAGTAGTGACTGGCCTGTTAAACAGGATTATGACTTGTTAAACGTCTTAGTAATGCCACAACTCACCTCAATACAATTCCACTTCCCATCTTACTAAAGGCACTGTACAATCTGGACATTGAAAATTCTCTGTGGAAGTCAGCGCAGGCACTCAGCAGCTTTTGCTCGATCCTGGCTGCTGTTCAGACCAAATGGCCACTCCAGGTATAACAAAGTGTGGAGCTGGATGAACACAGCAGGCCAAGCAGCACCTTAGGAGCACAAAAGCTTACGTTTCGGGCCTAGACCCGGTCTAGGCCCAAAACGTCAGCTTCTGTGCTCCTAAGGTGCTGCTTGGCCTGCTGTGTTCATCCAGCTCCACATTTTGTTATCTCGGATTCTCCAGCATCTGCAGCTCCCATAACCTCGAGCCACTCAAGGTATGATCCCTAGCCACCAGTTTTAGATATCCCTTGGCATCTGACATTTCCCAATTCCTCATGATCATCCTGGCATGGATGAAGAAATTTATGGATTGGACCAGGCTGCAATGTCTCTGAGCCTTTCACTGGCTCTCTTAATGCTTGCTCACTAAACACATTGCTTGCTTTGCAGTGTGTGCCTGATTAGTGCATTGGAGCTTCAGCCAAAGGGAAGGGCATTAGCACTGGTTTATTGGGATGATCTTTAGCACAGAATTACAGCCAAGTTTCTTGTCATGCTTGACTGTAGAAACCTGTTGGCTTGGGTGGGGAGGGGGTGTGGTTGGGGTGGTGTGGGCGATTATATGGCAGACCGAGATGTTAATCTAATGTCTAAAGTATGTGCCAGCTGTCTGTGCAGCAAAAACTTACTGCAGACAAATTAACCAAATGGTTTGTTGGAAAGTAGGTAGGAACTAGTCCTCAGTACAGTCAAACAAGCGCTGTCAGAGGGTGCCAGCACTGCCAGTCAGGGCCACAGCCCACACACAATAAAAGGTCTTGGCCACTTTCAGTCATCAGGTTGAGAGGATTTTTCTGACTGCAGACTGAGAAGTAGGCAATGGTCAGTCATACAGGGGCACCACCAGCAGTCAGGGGAGCAGTATAACGAAAGTCAGATCTGGGGGATGCTCATCGAAGCTGGTCAGAGATCTATTCATGGATTGTTAAGGAGGGCCCATAGGGTATTGTTGGATAATTGCCCGAATGTGTGAGGAGTTAAGATTTGGGGATGGTGGGGGGGGAAGTTGGGGCAGGGGAAGGGAGGAACAGAAGAACAGGTAACAGCATTTATGAAGTTGGGAAAAAGTTCACAGCTGGGGTGTTATCTCAAGGTGCATGTGAGTAGGAGGAACAGCATAAGAGGACATGATAAACAACAGAGTGGGACCTATTGGCATAAACCACTTCCACAAAGTGATTGCAGAGGAGGATGGCCATCATTAGGTATAACATCAAGGTTCAGGTGATAGGAGTACAGTTGCAAACAAAATTCAATGTGGTGGGTCTCCATATCGGGAGGGCTAGTCAGAAATGGGCTGTTGAGGTTTTTCACTGTAAAAGGTCATGAAGGCTCTGGGGTGTACCTGGATGTGTTCCCTACCAAGACTTGCTGTTCACTCGATGTAAAATGCAGCTGGAAAATGACTGAGACAATGCCCAGAATGGGTGGAGACAGTGTCACATTGACGACCGAAAGCCCAGGATTCACGTTAGCTGGACACTAGGACATCGCTGGGACAAAAACTTGAAGCAGGCATTTCCAAAATTCCATCAGTGGTAATGGGAACTGCAGATGCTGGAGAATCCAAGATAATAAAATGTGAGGCTGGATGAACACAGCAGGCCCAGCAGCATCTCAGGAGCACAAAAGCTTTTGTGCTCCTGAGATGCTGCTGGGCCTGCTGTGTTCATCCAGCCTCACATTTTATTATGCAAAATTACAGCTATGTTTCATTTGCAATCATTTCTTCACCCATATGTAATGCATGCAGAGAGAGCATAATTAGGCAACAAATACTGAATAAAGGTGAATTATAACATGGTATTGGTGCTGGCAAACCTAACAATGTCAAGTGTATGATGCAGAAACTTGTAGTAATGATGATCAATTGTGGAATTTCCAAGGGTACTGTGGATGTTGGAAACGTTGCTGCCTGTCACCTACTATAATTATGATGATGGGCTGTACTGAAGTGTACAGACTAGTTACATCAATGATATGGGTCAGGATTGGCAATAGGCAATAGGCACTCCCTTTTTGAATGAATGTGTTGGTCAGTCATTTAAAATGGTTTGACACAGGTGCTATGACTGGGGCAATGATGCATACCTTCAGCAGACGAGCAGATGATATGCCTGCTAAAGGTATCCCTTGCTTGTACCAGTTTGGGGGACCCCTCCAGTGTCATCCCAAAAGAGTGCACTGCATCATCCTGGAGTGCTGGGCACTGAACTAGTGGTGCAGGTGACAAGACAACGATAGATGCTAGGGAGGCCAGGGAGAGGAAGGAGGCATCCAATGAAAATGGTGAAGTCATTGAGTTGGAGGAAGCCCACTTTGTAGATGACAGAATTCAACAGCATTGAGTGTTGAATGTGAGACATGACCTGATTGACATCCAGTTCCAGTAGCTGAAAATTAGGCACAAAAGTCTGTAATGAACTGTCAAATTATCATTGATCATGATATTAGCACTTGGTGATACAGCCTCTACTCATTTTATTTATGTTCTTACATACTGACTATTTGCCTGTAAAAGTTAATGTTCAGTCTTGTTTGATTGCTTTTCCCGTTTCTGACTGTAAGGGGTGTGCAATTGGCCCTGCTGATCTTTCTTTCTTCACGTATTTATAGATGTTTTACAATGAATTTTTAAATATTCTGAAAATTTACTCTCATAATCAATTTTCCCCCTTTTGAACAACTTTTTTGTCTTCTTTAATTGCATTCTAAACTCTTCTCATTTCTTAGGCTTACTGCTTTTGCTGCAATTTTATGTGTCTCCTCTTTGGTTCTAATGCTATCCAAACTCCTTTAGTGAGCCATGGTTCAGTGACTTTTCTTGTTTTATTTTTGCATCAGTCAAGTGTAAGTAATTGAAATAAAAGTTCTGAGGAAGGTGACTGGACCTGAAACGTAAACTCTGATTTTTCTTCACAGATACCTTTATTCAGTATTTGATGCTTAATTATGTTCTCTCTGCAGGCATTGCATATGGGTGAAGAAACGATTGCAAATGAAATGTAGCTGGAATTTTGGAAATGCCTGCATTAAGTTTTTGCCCCAGCGATGACCTAGTGTCCAGCTAACGTGAATCCTGGACTTTCGGTCGTCAATGTGACACTGTTTCCACCCACTCTGGGCATTGTCCCAGTCATTTTCCAGCTGCATTTTACATCGAGTGAACAGCAAGTCTTGGTAGGGAACACATCCAGGTACACCCCAGAGCCTTCATGACCTTTTACAGTGAAAAACCTCAACAGCCTATTTTGACTAGCCCTCCCGATAAGGGGACCCAGCACAATGAATTTTGTTTGCAACTGTACTCCTATCACCTGAACCTTGATGTTATACCTAATGATGGCCATCCTCCTCTGCAATCGCTTGCTGAGCTTTTCCAGCAACTTCTGTTTTCGTTCCTGACTTACAATGGTAACAGTTCTTTCAGTTTTTATTCAGCATGAAGTCATTGTAGTTCATGCATTCATTCCATAAATATTAGTATTGCATGTCCACTGCCAATACTTTGCGTAAGGATTTCCACTCCATCACTGCCGACTCACACGTCATACTTTCTTGTTCCCTTTCCTTAGATTCAGTTTTGGATTAAACTTCCTCACTTTCCATCTTCATGAACAATGCTCTCATTTTATGGCCACTCTTCTACAATGGGCCCCATATAACATGACTGATAATTCAACAGCTTGTTTTGCTCAATCCCCAGTCAAGGGTGACCTGGTCTCTAGTTGCTTCCGCATTGTATTGGTTGAAAAAAATCATATATAGACCCCAGGAAATCCTCCTCCACTGTATTTTGCCAGTTTTATTTTTCCAATCTATGCGTAGTTTGTAATTACTCATGATTATAGTTGTACACTTGCTGCAGGCATCTATAAGTCCCTGTTCAATGCCTTCCCTTACTTCTCCACTGTTGTTTGGAAATCTGTAGACAACCCCCAGAAATGTTTTCTACCCCTTGGTGTTTCATATCTTCACTGCCCCTTACTCTTTCTAAGCCACAATTTTCCAAGCCAATATCCTTGCATTGTATTGCATTACATTGAAATCTCTTTCACAAATAATGCTAACTCACCACCTATTCCAATTGGTTTATATTTCTTACATATTATATAGAACACGGAACATAGAACATTGCAGCACAGTACAGGCCCTTCCGGCCTCGATGTTGTGCCGACCTGTCATACCGATCGCAAGCCCATCTAACCTACACTATTCCATGTGTGTCCATATGCTTGTCCAATGACCACTTAAATGTACCTAAAGTTGGCGAATCTACTACCGTTGCAGGCAAAGCGTTCCATTCCCTTACTACTCTCTGAGTTAAGAAACTACCTCTGACATCTGTCCTATATCTTTCACCCCTCAGTTTAAAGCTATGCTCCCTCGTGCTCGCCATCACCATCCTTGGAAAAAGGCTCTCCCTATCCACCCTATCTAACCCTCTGATTATTTTATATGTTTCAATTAAGTCACCTCTCAACCTTCTTCTCTCTAATGAAAACAGCCTCAATTCCCTCAGCCTTTCCTCGTAAGACCTTCCCTCCATACCAGGCAACATCCTAGTAAATCTCCTCTGCATCCTTCCCAAAGCTTCCACATCCTTCTTATAATGCAGTGACCAGAACTGTACACAATACTCCAAGTGCAGCCGCACCAGAGTTTTGTACAGCTTCACCGTAACCTCTTGGTTCCGGAACTCAATCCCTCTATTAATAAAAGCTAAAACACTGTATGCCTTCTTAACAGCCCTGTCAACCTGGGTGGCAACTTTCAAGGAGCTGTGTACACGGACACCAAGATCTCTCTGCTCATCTACACTACTAAGAATCTTACCATTAGCCCAGTACTTTGCCTTCTGGTAACTCCTACCAAAGTGCACCACCTCACACTTGTCCGCGTTAAACTCCATTTGCCACCTCTCAGCCCAGCTCTGCAGCTTATCTATGTCTCTCTGCAACCTACAGCATCCTTCGTCACTATCCACAACTCCACCGACCTTAGTGTCGTCTGCAAATTTACTAACCCATCCTTCTACGCCCTCATCCAGGTCATTTATAAAAATGACAAACAGCAGTGGACCCAACACCGACCCTTGCGGTACACCACTAGTAACTGGTCTCCAGGATGAACATTTCCCATCAACTTCCACCCTCTGTCTTCTTTCAGCAAGCCAATTTCCGATCCAAACTGCTATATCTCCCACAATTCCATTCCTCCGCATTTTGTACAATAGCCTATTGTGGGGAATCTTATCAAACGCCTTTCTGAAGTCCATATACACCATATCAACCGGTTTACTCTCATCTACCTGTTTGGTCACCTTCTCAAAGAACTCAATAATGTTTGTGAGGCACGACCGACCCTTCACAAAGATGTTCAGTTCCCATCCTTGATCAGTCTGTAGCTATATCTCTATAATTAATCTATTTCGTAACCTTGTATATCTGTTTGCACTGTTCATGCATCTACCTTATTGAAAATGCCCTGCGCATTAAGACACAATGCTTTTAGTTTTATCCTTTTAACCTTGGTAGCCATCTTGATTTTATTTACACTTGCTACACTTATTCTTTATGCCTTCCACATTAGCTTCTTACTTTTCTATCTTTCATTTCTATCCTCATTTTCCCTTCTCTGTCTCCCTGTGTAGTTTCCCATTTTCCTGCAAATCTAACTGAAACTCTCCTCAACAGCACTGACATCATCCACCTCTGAGGACATTGTTCCTGGTTTTGTTGAGATGCAATCCACTTGGTGCTGTTCCCATCTTTCCCAGAGCTGGTCCAAAGTCTCGGTATTGAAATGTAACATCTGATTCAGTCATGGTCTATACGTTTCCTTCAGCCATGTATTCAACTGCTTTAAGCTGGCATTTTGACAATGGCTAATAGTAATCCTGACATTACTGTCTTAGAGGTCCTTCCTTGCAATTTGCGACCCAAGTGCTTACACTCGTCTTAGATGACCTTATTCATTTTTTACACCCATGCCATTGTTACCAATGTGTACAATGACCACAATGTGTTCTGATTAGAAATGTGCCATTTATTCTATTGATATAGACATCTAAGACCATGACTAAATCAGTTGTTAGGACCTTAGTCCATTTCCTTTACTCATTCATGGGATGAGGGCATCACTGGCTAGGCCAGCATTTATTGTCCATTCCTAATTGGCCAGAGGGCAGTTAAGAGTCAGCCACATTGCTGTGAGTCACGTGTCGGACAGACCAGGTAAGGATGGCAGTTTCCTTCCCTAAAGTGCATTAGTGAACCAGATGGGTTTTTCCGACAATGGTCAATGGATTCATGGTCATCATTAGACTCATAATTCCAGATTTTTATTGAATTCAAATTCCACCATCTGCTAGAGCAGGATTTGAACCCAGGTGCTCAGAACATTATCTGAATCTCTGGATTAACAATCCAGCGGTAATGCCACTAGACCATCGCCTTCACATACTGTTTGGTGCACCCATTACAAATTTAGTTTGCCTTGAACACAATCTTGTTTCAGACATCTAATGAGGTCAAGTATTATGACTTGACCTTCAGATCTCTGTATTGTAATATTAATGCTTTTGGCACCATTTGTGCCCATTGATGTCACTTGATCACAGCCAAGGATGTCAGGAATCTCTGAAGACTGCACATTGTGATTGAGAGAGAGATTAAAGCTGGCTGGCAGTGACAATTATTTTTAATATGGGAGCAGGACCTAGGAGGTGAAATACTGTTGTTCCTGACTCCACAGTAAGGAAACTCTCAAACTGCTGCCTTGTCTGTTTAGAGCTTGCTGTAATTGCTTTAGCGAAGTGAGTTTGATTTTTGAAACCATAACAAACTGATGATGGCATGCGCAGTGAATAATATTGTCACTCTCAGTTTAATTTTGTTGAAACAGGTTTTGAACTACTCAAAATAAAGCATTGATGTGAAAGTGTCCACTGCATTAATAAAAACATCTGTGAATTAAGCTGACAACATAATTTTATGTCAGACCATTGACATAATTGCTAAAATTACTCAGTATGTTATAACCTCAATCAGGCCCTGCAATACATTGATATACTGAAGATGTTTAATTCAGAACTGGTTATTGTAGTTCCTCTCAGGAGTACACATCTAATGCTAAAGACTGACGTGTGTTTCCAATGAAGATACTGATATTGTAATTATATATATACGTGGTTTCCTTTCTGTCGACTACCTAATTAAATAAATATTAATGTGGACTGTGAAGTTATTTAAAGTTCAGGAGAAATTATCTTCTAAAACTAACAGCAAATTCAGGATGGGAACAACAAAGTAGTGGTGATGTGTAAGGAGAATAAGTCAAATGTAAAGATTTGGGATCAAACTTATACTATCATTAACATATACCAGTGTTAATGTTTGGTTTTGACAGAAAGGATTGATGGAACTATGCTGATGAGAAAGATATTTCCTGAGAATCTGAGAGAGGAGCTAATCCATCTGGAGTTGCTGAGCATGTATCCTGACTGTATTATTAAATGAACACCTTCCAGGGCCATCACATAATCTGGCTAACATTCTGACTAAGAGCTATCGTAATGGAGTCATGTAAGAGCATTAAGCCATAAGATGTTGGAGCAGAATTAAGCTATTTGGCCCATCAAGTGCAATCCATCTTTATTCAATATCTCCCCTCCCCCAACCGTATCCCGAAAACAGCCCAGCTTGTCCCCGTCTCGCTAACCTATCCTTTCTCCCACCTAACCCCTCCTCCCACCTCAAGCCCCACCCCCATCTCTTACCTACTAGCCTCATCCCATCCCCTTGCCCTGTTCGTCCTCCATGGACTGACCTATCGCCTCCCTACCTCCCCACCTACACTCACCTTTACTGGCTCCAACCCTGCCTGTTTGGCCTGTCTGTCTCCTCTCCACCTATCTTCTCCTTTATTCATCTTCTGTCCACCTCCCCCTCTCTCCCTATCTATTTCAGAACCTCCTTTTCCTCACCCATTTCTGAAGAAGACTCTAGGCCCAAAACGTCAGCCTTCTTGCTCCTCTGATGCTGCTTGGCCTGCTGTGTTCATCGAATCTACACCTTGTTATCTCAGATTCTCCAGCATCTGCAGTTCCTGCTAACTCTGATTTAATCATGGCTGGTATGTTTCTCAACTCCATTCTCCTGATTTCTCCCCATAACCGTTAATCCACTGACTAATCAAGAATCTATCTGTCTCTGTCTGAAATACATTCAGTGACTGGGCCTCCACAGCCTTCTGTATCAATGAGTTCCACTGATTCACTAACCAAAGGCTGAAGAAATGTACTTTTGCCATCTTATTTACTCACCCGGAACAAAAATAATAAAGTTGAAACACAGTTACCTGATGCTATCAGTAAATTACTACATGGCAAAAGAGGCTGAAACCCCAAAATTTGATTCAACTAATTGTGCCACTTTTGTACCAGTGACCTGTTGAATTTCTGCCAAGATAAATTCACCATAATTTTGAAGGTGTGAGACAGGGACTTTCAAAGTCGATTGGAGTGACAGGTAAAGGGATAACTAACAGATGGGAAGCTTTCAAAAGTGAGATAATCAGAGTTTAGAGGTAGTATGCCCCTGTCAGAGTGACGGGTAAAGCTGCTAGGAGGAGGGAACAATGGATGAATAAAGATATTGGGGATCTCGTCAAGCATAAGAAGGAGGTATATGTTAAGCATAGACAACTGAGACCAAGTGAATTGCTTGAAGAGTGCAAGGTGTGTACGGGCATTCTTAAAAGGGAAATCAGGTGGGCAATAAGGAGATATTAGCCTTGGCAGATAAGGTTAGGGATAATTCAAAGAGATTCTACAAGAGCAAAAGAACAACTGGAGAGAGTAGGACGCTTTAACGATCCACAGGTCAACTATGTTTGGAGTGATAGGAGATGGGAAAGATATAAAACAAATATTTTGCGTCAGTATTTACCATGGTAAAAGACACAGAGGCTAGTAAACTCGAGGAAATAAATAGTGATATTTTGAAAATAGTCCAAATTACAGAGGTGCTGGAGATCTTAAAAAAAACATAAAGATGGATAAATGTTCAGGATCTGATCTATTGTATCCCAGGGCATTGTGGAAAACTAGGGAAGAAATCACAACATCCCTGGAAGAGATATCTGTACCATTTGCAGCCATGGGTGAGCTTTTAGAGGACTGGGCCATGGCTAATATTTCGGAAACTATAGACCGGTGAGTCTGATATCAGTGGTGGGTACGTTTTTGGAGGAGATTCTGAGTGATAGGATTTAGATGCATTTGGAGAGGCAAGGACTGATGAGGGATAGTCAGCATGGCATTGAGCTTGAGATATTGTGTCTCACAAACTTGATTGAGCTTTTTGAGGACATGACCAAAAGATAGATAAGGGCAGAGCAATAGTTGTTGTCTACATGGATTTTAGTAAAGCCTGGTAGACTAAGTGGTAAAGTTTGATTACAGACGATTCAGGGAGAGCTTGCGAATTGGATACAAAATTAGCTTGACATTAGGAGACAGAGTGTGGTGGTGGAGTGTTGTTTTTCAGGCTAGAGGCCTGTGATGAGCAGTGTTCTGCAGGGATCAGTGCTAAGTCCACTGTTGTTTGTCATTTATATAAATGATTTGGACGAAAATTTAAGACACATGGTTAGTAAGTTTCTGGATGACATCAAAGTTGGTTGTATAATGGACATTGAAGAATAGTATCTTAGGCTACAAAGGGAATGTTGATCTATTGGGCCAATGATCTAAGGAGTGGTCGATGGTATTTAATTTTGGATAAATGTGAGGGATTGCATTTTGGTAAGATGATCAAGGAAAAGACTTATACAGTTAATACTATGGCCAGAGGGAGTATGGCCAAATAAGGAGACCTGGGTTTCAGGTATGTTTTCCTTTGAAAGTTGCATCAGAGGTAG
The DNA here is from genome assembly GCF_030684315.1 of Stegostoma tigrinum. Taxonomy (NCBI): domain Eukaryota; kingdom Metazoa; phylum Chordata; class Chondrichthyes; order Orectolobiformes; family Stegostomatidae; genus Stegostoma; species Stegostoma tigrinum. The sequence goes on along the minus strand of NC_081358.1, from coordinate 104,427,281 downwards.
ACAGAGTGGTTAAGAAAGTATTTAGCATGCTTGCTGTCATTTCTTGGAGCAATGTGCATAGGAGTAAGGAAGTAATGGTGAGGTTGTACAGCAGGCCAACTTTGTAATATTGTGTGCAGTTCTGGTTGCCCGAGTATAGGAGGTATATAAGTAAATTGGAGAAGGTTCAGAAAAGATTTACCAGGATGTTGCCAGGACTGGAGGGTTTGAGTTATAAGGAGAGGCTGGATAAGCTGGGACTTTATTTTGTCTGGAGTGCAAGATGCTTCGGGGTGACTTTACAAATGTTTATAAAATCATGAAGGGCATAGCTAAAGTGAACAATATCAAAAGAGAAATAAAAAGCAAATTCTCTTCAAAAGGTAAAGGAAAAGATTTTGAGGGGTAGGATGTTCTTTGGATGATCAAAGTGAACACACTGGGTCAAATAGCCTGATTCCACACTATAGAGATTTTCTATGGCTGTATTCATTCCCCAATTTAACAGGATCATACCAGAGGAGATGATAGCCTGGTATTATTATTGCTAGGCTATTAATCTGGTGGCTCAATGGTTAGCACTGCTGTTTCACAGCACCAGGAACCTGGTTTTGACTCCAGCTTTGGGTGACTGTGAGGAATTTGTACATTTTCCTTGTGTCAATTTTCTCCCATAGTCCACAGATGTGCAAGTTAGGTGGATTAGTCATGTTAAATTATCCATAGTGTTCAGGGATGTAAAGGCTAAGTACATTAGGCAAGGAACATGCAGGGATACGGGGATGAGGTGAGTCTGGGTGGGACGCTTGTTGGAGAGTCGGTGTGGGCTTCTTGGGTCAAATGGCCTGTAGGGATTCTACGATTCTATGATCTATGTAATATTCTGATGACCGGGTTCAAATCTTGCCGTGACAGATGTTGGAATTTGAATTAACCAAACATCTGAGTTTAAGCATTTAATGTTGGAAACCCATCTGGTATACCGATGTCCTTTGGAGAAGGAAAGCTGCCATGCTTACCTGGTCTGGACGATATGTGTCTCCAGACCCACAGCAATGTGGCTGACTCTTAATTACCTTCAGAATTGGCCTAGTGAGTGATATAGTTGTAATAATTCCATCAAAGTCTCAAAAAATGAAACCATACAGACCACTTCATATTACAAAAGAAACTGTATTTATTCTGTACTAGCTTAATCATTAGGTGATTTTTATAGGCTTAGTGACAGAGCAGGAGAGAAGTCAGATGTAACAAACAAAGTAACTAGGGCCACCTCCTGCTAAAGTCCCAACCTTTGTTTTGGGTAAAGTTTTGCAGTGTTGAAGAGACCACAAATCTGTGCAATACATCGGCAGTCACAAAAGTTCTCTCAAACTATTAAAGCTACAAAAGCAATCCTCCAAGTTTTTGATGAGTTACTTGATACTCATTCTGTTAAGAGAATATACTCCTTCCGACATTCCTCCACTGCTGTCCATGCAACTCTGAGAGTTAACGTTATTTTTGACAGCAGGGATACACTTTGTCATCCCATAACCTATTGATAGGATTGTAATCTAATTCATTTATCTGCATAGTTACTTGGCGATAAACCAATTTTCTGTTTTTTTTTAAACATTGTTCACGTGAACAAATAACTCTCCAATAACCTCCACAATCTAAAAGGTCATGGTGATGATAAATAGGATGAGTATTATAAAGTGAATGGATTTCTGTTGTGGATAAAGAACTTAATTAGTTTACCCTTGGGCTAGTCAACTGTTTGGTGACAAAACATTAAGCATTAGGAGATAACCAGCCTGTAAAGTTGAAATTTGAATCCTCTATGGGCAAATAGTATGGTTTGTTATATATATGGATGTTTGTTCAATCTTTTTTTCTGATATATAGTATAATAACTGCTCAAACATCTGTTTCTTCCCTTCTTAAAAGATTTACTACCATTCCTTTAAAAACAAACAAAAGTAAACAGCTTGGAAAGCCTGACGTCAGCTATGCCGACGTACTGACGTCGAGAATGACATAAGTTTTAAAAGCATGTCAAGTAACTGTGGTAGTATGGTGCACTGACCTCTACATCGCCGAGGCCAAACGCCAACTCTCCGACACCACCTCCTACCGCCCCTTCGATCATGACCCCACACCCGAGCACCAAACCATCATCTTCAACACCATTCATGACCTCATCACTTCAGGGGACCAACCACCCACAGCCTCCAACCTCATTGTTACCCAACCCCGCACGGCCCGTTTCTATCTCCTTCCCAAAATCCACAAACCTGCCTGCCCTGGTCGACCCTTCGTCTCAGCCTGCTCCTGCCCCACCAAACTCATCTCCACCTATCTGGAATCCATTTTCTCCCCTTTGATCCAGGAACTCCCTACCTACGTCCGTGACACCACCCACGCCCTCCAGGACTTCTAATTCCCTGGCCCCCAACACCTCATTTTCACCATGGATGTCCAGTCCCTATACACCTGTATTCCGCATGCAGATGGCCTCAAGGCCCTCCGCTTCTTCCTGTCCCGCAGGCCCGACCAGTCCCCCTCCACCGACACCCTCATCCGCCTAGCCAAACTCGTCCTCACGCTCAACAACTTCTCTTTCGATTCCTCTCACTTCTTACAGACTAAGGGGGTGGCCATGGGCACCCGCATGGGCCCCAGCTATGCCTGCCTCTTTGTAGGTTACGTGGAACAGTCCCTCTTCCGCACCTACACAGACCCCAAACACCACCTCTTCCTCCGGCACATTGATGACTGTATCGGCGCCGCCTCTTGCTCCCCACAGGAGCTCGAACAGTTCATCCACTTCACCAACACCTTTCACCCCAACCTTCAGTTCACCTGGGCCATCTCCAGCACATCCCTTACCTTCCTGGACCTCCCAGTCTCAATCTCAGGCAACCAGCTTGTAACTGATGTCCATTTCAAGCCCACCGGTTCCCACAACAACCTAGAATACACCTCCTCCCACCCACCCTCCTGCAAAAATTCCATCCCCTATTCCCAATTCCTCCGCCTCCGCCGCATCTGCTCCCACGATGAGGCATTCCACTCCCGCACATCCCAGATGTCCAAGTTCTTCAAGGACCGCAACTTTCCCCCCACAGTGGTCAAGAACGCCCTTGACCGCGTCTCCCGCATTTCCCGCAACACATCCCTCACACCCCGCCCCCGCCACAATTGCCCAAAGAGGATCCCCCTCGTTCTCACACACCACCCCTCCAACCTCCGGATACAACGCATCATCCTCCGACACTTCCGCCATCTACAATCCGACCCCACCACCCAAGACATTTTTCCATCCCCACCCCTGTCTGCTTTCCGGAGAGACAACTCTCTCCGTGACTCCCTTGTTCACTCCACACTGCCCTCCAACCCCACCACACCCGGCACCTTCCCCTGCAACCGCAGGAAATGCTACACTTGCCCCCACACCTCCTCCCTCACCCCTATCCCAGGCCCCAAGATGACTTTCCACATTAAGCAGAGGTTCACCTGCACATCTGCCAATGTGGTATACTGCACCCACTGTACCCGGTGTGGCTTCCTCTACATTGGGGAAACCAAGCGGAGGCTTGGGGACCGCTTTGCAGAACACCTCCGCTCGGTTCGCAATAAACAACTGCACCTCCCAGTCGCAAACCATTTCCACTCCCCCTCCCATTCTTTAGATGACACGTCCATCATGGGCCTCCTGCAGTGCCACAATGATGCCACCCGAAGGTTGCAGGAACAGCAACTCATATTCCACTTGGGAACCCTGCAGCCCAATGTTATCAATGTGGACTTCACCAGCTTCAAAATCTCCCCTTCCCCTACTGCATCCCTAAACCAGCCCAGTTCGTCCCCTCCCCCCACTGCACCACACAACCAGCCCAGCTCTTCCCCTCCACCCACTGCATCCCAAAACCAGTTCAACCTGTCTCTGCCTCCCTAACCTGTTCTTCCTCTCACCCATCCCTTCCTCCTACCCCAAGCCGCACCTCCATTTCCTACCTACTACCCTCATCCCACCTCCTTGACCTGCCCGTCTTCCCTGGACTGACCTATTCCCTCCCTACCTCCCCACCTATACTCTCCTCTCCACCTATCTTCTTTTCTCTCCATCTTCAGTCCGCCTCCCCCTCTCTCCCTATTTATTCCAGAGCCCCCACCTCATCCCTCTCTCTGATGAAGGGTCTAGGCCCGAAACGTCAGCTTTTGTGCTCCTGAGATGCTGCTGGGCCTGCTGTGTTCATCCAGCCTCACATTTCATTATCAAGTAACTGTTTGTTCTGTCTAAACATTGGCTCGGAAGGCTATCTCGTGGGAGTGGGGAGTAGAAAAAATATCATACGTATTCACTTAACATACAAACATCTGACTCCCCACAGATAACAACAGCGTTGAAAATGAAGCAATAAAATGTAATTCAAGGGGCTAGAATGTCTTGGACATTTACAGCTGTCTTCACTGCTTATTGTGTTTACTTGCGGCTTACCGTAAATGATGAATTCCAAACCTCTTCTTTGTCTTGTGAGAAACTTTGACTTTCATTTTATTGTATTAAATCAACTTTTTCTTCAGTTATGTAATGGGTTCTACTAACCCAACATTAAATAATAAAGCTTCTATAATTTGGCTTATTATGGCAGAAAATGGGTTCGGCAGCATAATGGGAATGTAAGTGCAGTAATAACACTAAGACGCCAGATTAGATTTTACTCTCCCTTATGTTCCACTTAAATGCCTCAACCACCTCCCTGTCCACTATGTTATTTGTGGCAAGGGAGGTGCAAACCAAGTGGGTCATCCGGCAGTTTTTACTGGGAAAATTTTTTTGCTCATTTGCTTAACATGTTTGTATCCCTCTGTAGATTGTATCATTCTTACAACATAACTCCACAATTATTTTTGTGCCATTTTCAAAGTCAATACCACTCCATTCACTTCCTCATTCAACTTCTCGAGGATAATTTGGGATGGTCAGCAAGTTCTGGACTAGCCAACAATGCCCACATCACATTGAAGACCAAAATACTACCAGGAATGTACTTTAGCCGCATGATCACAATGCAATCTAAATAAATTGCATTTATATGTTGTTTTGTCTGTTTGGTCTATTTCCACCATGAATGCGATGATTTATTTTGCCTATTATAAAATCCCAGTTTCATCTGCTGTCTAAATTATTCCTGTGGTATCCTGCCGGAACAAACAGTTTATTTAATCATGTAATGATTTATTGTATGTAGCTTATTGTCTTTAAGCTACTACTTCATTGTTTAGGCTTAACCATTCTAATGTATTGGTTGCTTCTTGCTGGTAAAAGAAACATATCAGTACTATGTGATACAGTAACGTCCATCTCTGTCAAATAAAGGAAGATCTTAGAGACCTGGATTCTGCAATCTTCTAATTTTTCAGCCATTAAAGATTCCATGTCATTATGAGATTGCAAGTGAAATTGGAATAGTTTTGTCTATCATATCGATTTGTGAAAGAACAGCAGTACATCTCAAATCAAAGTACTCAGATGCGTACTTCTCTTATGCATGCCATAACCTAATAAAAGAGTGGCACAAAACTAGTTAAGTAAAATTCTGAAATAAAATTTATCCACAATCATTGACTTAGCAACATCAATCATTCTTTACTTTCAGAACCAAGGATGAAAAATCGAAGTTCCACATAACCAAACATAATGAAGTTTAGCAAGGTTAAAAAGAGTTGCCTTATCATGCCATATTATATCTCTCAGAATAATTTGAAGAGTACTTTACACATTGTAAGTTATTTTAAAAATGCAGTAATAGTTGCTTTGTCTTCTTGCTAATGTATGAGTATGCTGAAAGAATCTACCCTCTGTAAAGATACTTTTTAAATCTAAAATAATGTATGGTCCGTTCTGCTATAAAAGGCTTAAGCTTTAAGTCTCCACTTGCATTGGTACCCAGCAGCACAATCATACAATCCTTTGCCACCTTCAAGCCTAGACCCTGTGCTTCATTCATAGAAATGTAGGTTCTTGTTGCCATTTGCTTGCAGTCTAAGCCTGTCTCATCCAAATTGAAAACTTGATCTAAATTGTAGCCTTCTTCATCAGTTTTTTTTTACTATGATAGGAAATGCCATTGCATGCTCCTTGTCTGCACTGACAGTTTCGCCACATGGCTTTACATTATGAAAAGCATAGCGAGTCTTAAACCAGCAAACCAGCCACTGCTAGCACTAAAGGCAGGCACATTTAAGGGATTTTCAGGTTTTGCTTTGTTAGCTCATCATAAATTGATAAGGTTTTCTCTTTAGTGGTGAAAAGGGTGGTCCCAGATCGCTTTATCATTTAATCTTCTATGCACGTACCTAGAAGTCGCTTCATCTCTTCAAGTTCATTTTTCTGCGACCACACAGATTTGCGAGCCCTCAGACTTGTTCCAGCAATACAGCTTGCTTTATTCTTTTCTGCATTGCCTCAAAAAGTAGACTCCTTTATTCCTGTTACACAAGCTATATCACATGTTCTCTCATTATGCTCCAGGCACATTATAACATCTAGATTCTCTTCCAGTGTTACAGACTTTTCTTACGCTCACCACCTGAAATTTTGTCAGCAGGACGCTAATTGTTAACATTCTTGTCACTTTGTCCTCACATTTTTGTTGATAACAAGGCAGTATTTGCAAAAAAAAACCCGAAAATTATGGAGCACTGTACCTCTCACAGATAGCGCTTCACGACAAAGTCTACAAAATGATCAGGTGATGCCAGGCAAGAGACTCTTTCGTCATTATCATTGCACATATTCAGGACAAAGCCCCCGAAACAATCATACAATGTTGATGTGCACTTCTCCATGCACCGATAGAATTGTGTTACAGCCAACACAAGTTTGCGTTTTAGAAATAGCATTCCCCTATTCACCAATCAATAGTTATAGCCAATTTGCTTTGCCAGAATATTCAGAGACTGCATAGTGGTGTGTCCCTAAGACATGAAAAAAAGTCACTAATGGCCTGGTTTTGACACTGTCACTGGTAATTTTGGGTGATAGAATACATCAATCCATGAGTGACAAAGATAGTGCAAATCCCCCCAGCAACAGTATTTTCATCTTTCTTTCCAGATAGATGATGCTACCCATGGGTTCAGGGCAGCACAGTAAATGTTGCAGCAATGAGTAACTCACACACTCTTTGTTTTTTAATTGCATTAGTCAAAATCAGTAGAAAAGCAACTGGAGTTGAGTAGTTTGTTTTTAATGAAGCAGATTGTAATGATCTGGAAAGCACTCCTTGAAAGGATAGAAGAAGCAGATTCAAATGCAACTTGCAAAGCAATTGTGTACACTTAAGGAGGAAAAATATGAAACCTAAAGATCAGGATAGAAATTGTAATTAGATAATTTACCTTGAAGGACAGGAACAGTAGATACATGAGAAGACCATCAACTTCAAATTCTTCTTCAAGTCATGCACCATCCTGAATTAGTAAAATATCACCATCCTTCTTGGTTGCTGTTTCCCAGTCTGGGATCTCCCTTCTTAACAGTACAGTGGGTGTAACTTCCACCACCTACAATACTCGCCACACCCACTCCCTCCCCACTATTGACTGCAGCAGTTCAGCAAGGTAGTTACCACCATCATTTCAAGGGCAGTTGGGGTGAGCAATAAATACTGGTCTCACAACTGGCACCCACATCAAATGAATAATGATAAAAAGAAGCTCTTTCCAATAGCCAGCATGGACATGATAGACACAATGGCCTCCTGTGTTGCAAGATTCTACAATTCTATGAAACTCGGGGCTTTGATTGTCTTTTGCATCAAAAGGCTAGTCCTAACTGTCTTGGAAAACACACTACCTTTTGAGAAAAAGTGACTGTTAATACTGAGTGGTTAATAGTATTTGTTCTATAACTGTTAAGGCCAAGAAAGATATCCCTGTTCCTAAAACACAAACATACAGTATATAGGCAGTAGATTTTTGAAAATTTATATAGTACAGCAGTGCACTCGCCAATTTTAAAAAAAAGGTTATCAACCATGTAACAAGTGTAAGGCAGAATTCATGGGGAAATTAAATCATGATTGCAACACAATGGGTAGAGTAGAGAAATGGTTACATCACTGGACTAATTCCAGTGAAACTGAGCTCAAATCACAATTTATATGAGGTAGGTTTCCATGGAATGAGAGAAAGGTGATAAAATTGTGCAGGAGTAACTGGAGAAGGACTGGGAGAAGATGAGAATAAAGTTAATGGTTTAAACTGATTAAACTGAGCACAGAAGATTGTTGTTTATCAAAACTGATAATAGTGTCAGACCACGATGGGCAGAATGCCGAGTTAAAGCAAACTCAATGCTGCCACATCTGGCCTTCACTATCAAACCCAGCATAAGGGAGGAAATCAGAATTATTGAAACAAGTCAGTTAACTTGGCAGGAAGTAGGTTAAAATCTGACAAAGTAGGGGAAGAAGGACTTCTGAATATTTTCATCCCAAGCATTCAGTTGCAAACTCAAGAAATATAGTTACACAACTTGCCAGCCCATTTTGCAGTAAATGTTGGAGTCAAATGCTCTCAAAATGAGCTTTTCTGTTCCTGATGCACTGTAACACAGTTTCATGGACAGTTGTACATTGTAGTATGCTAAAAACAGCTCTGTAAGGCACTTTCTGTACTCCGAATTGATAGTGTTCTCTCAAACTCTTACTGCTGTCAGAATCACATCATCATAATTTGCAATCATTGTTATATTACATCTCTTGCCCCTCTTTCACTCTATTTGGCCTACTTGATTCTCGTAATTGATTTTACTTCTTTGCGTACTTCTGTAACCTCCTCCATCCCCTAAACCTTCCATATCTCTGTCACTTTCTTCAGTTATCATAATTATATAGCAATAATCGCTATTACCTTTATTCACAGGATGTGGGCATCACTGGCTTGACCAAAATTTGCTGCCTATCCCCAGTAGTCCAGAGGGGAGTTAAGTGTCAACCACATTTATCTGGGACTGGAATCACAAGTCGGTTAGAAGAGGTCGTGAATTTCTTTCCCTAAATGACTTTAATCTGCCAGGTGGTTTATTGCAACAACGGTTACATGGTTGTTGTTAGATTTTAAATTCCAGATTTTCATTATGTTCAAATTCCATCATCTGCAAACACATGTCCCCAGAACATTGACCTGGAGTTTTGGATTGTGAGTCCAGTTACATTGTCACTATTGCCACTGCCTCTACCCAAAGTCTGAATCTCTGGTTGAGATTATCTGAAACTGTGACTAGACAATCCAATCTAGTTCCTTTGATTTCACCACTAGGCCATGCACCATGTCTGGAATTGTTGTGTCACTTTGTCCACTATTTAATGTAGCCTTGGGTATGTCTGCTCCAGATCTATGATGATGCTCACTTAGTGCTCACACTACTGTGTGTGGTTTTGGTCTCCTAGACTCAGGAAGGACATCCTTGCTATTGAAGTAGTCTAGTGAAGGTTCACCAGACTGATTCCCAAGATGGCAAGACTGACAAATCAGGAAAGACTGGATCAATTGTGCTTATTTACACTGGACTTTGGAAGAATGAGGGGGTCCTCACAGAAACATATAAAATCCTGATGGGACTGGGCAGACTAGATGCGGGAAGAATGTTCCTGATGTTGGGGACGTCCAGAACTAGGGATCACAGTCTAAGAATAAGGGGCAAGCTATTTAGGACTGAGATGAGGAAGAACCTCTTCACTCAGAGAGTTATGAATCTGTAGAATTCTCTCTCATTGGAAGCTGCTGGGGGAAGTTCATTAGATATATTCAAGAGAGTGCTGGGCGTAACCTTTGCAACTGTAAGGTTCATGGAGTGCAGAGATAAAGCAGGAATGGAATACTGAGATTGCATGGTCAGCCATGAACGTGTTGAATGGTAGTGCAGATTCAAAGGGCCGAATGGCACACTCCTGGACCTATTTTCTATGTTTCTATGTTTCTCAGTTTGATGAACTCATTGCCTTTCTGTTTGTCCGGAATGTCACTTCAGGTGTTTTATTAATATAAGACCACAGTGAAATTGCTTTGCTGATGACTGTGCCTTCAGTTTTCCTGCCCTCCTGATGATATTTTATACCTTGATTTTAAGGTTGAAGGAGATTTTGCCTGGTGCCCAGAATTGTAATTTTTTTGTGGTGGCTTTGTGCTGTTGTGTTTCTAGATTTGTTTGACCTACTCCTATATTGTATTTGGCACAAGGTTGTCATGTAAAACTATTGCATCCCTGTTACTTTTTCCCCTCTGTAAATGCCTGAACTCAGGAACAAAATGTAATCAAAATGTTGATTGGAATTCACTTTCAAGGAGGGTCAATTATACCAAGATTTCTTTTATGTTTTGAAATTGTTTTTGGTTCTACAGAACTTTCATCGGCTCCCAGCAAGTTTGAGCATTGTATCAGAAAATGTTAAGATCCGAGCTAATGTTGCTATTGAACAAGTCAGGTCACAGAATGAAAGTTGGTGCTATCAATTATATTTTGCTTTTTTGGTTTTATCAATGTGATCGCTCATCAAAATATAAAGATGCAATGCTGAAGATGTGTGTTTGACGATATAACAGAAGTTTATTCCGCAGAAGAAATGAAAATAAAATAGATTGATTAAACTGTTTACATATGACACATATTTAAAGATTTCAAAACACATTGTAAAATTACAATTCCATTAATCCTGACAGCACTCTTTTACAGTATACACAATGGAGAGAAATCCATTCTCCATTCCGTATAAGGTTTGACTTAGCTGTGGCTTCAATTCCCAGTTATAAGAACCTGAAAACCTCTTTTTTTGATTCACTTCTGTTGTATGACTCGATAACTCTGTAAAATCCTGCTTTAGACTTTCCAGTTGAGAGTTTTGACCAAATGCGTCTGGTCTGGAAATTTAAAATTTTAGAATTTCTTTCCTTAGTTAAGATCATTCCTAACAGTTCTAGACTATCGCTTTTCTTTGGGAGCAACTATATCTAAATCACACAACTTAGGTCACAAAAAAACAGGTAAATCAGTTTCGAATAGTATAAAAGACAGTCTATTAGAAATATGTTATGCTTAAAAAGTGAATTTCCAAGGGCTGGCTGCGTAAACCAAACTTGTATTCCATTGTGTGTTGAAGATAGTAAATGATCATAACAAGCTGTTTAAAATAATGAAGAGAATTAATTCTGTTGATGCTGAGGAACAATTTCATTTAGTAAGGGAATGCAAAATAAGAGAATGATATTATAATTCAAGCTGAGAAGTGAACACATTCAGCACTGTTGCATATAAACAGTAGCAAATATCTGGAACTCATGAAATGCTGTTCATTTGCGGTCATTTCAATTCTTTTTAAAGCATAAATCAATGGATTTATTTTTTAAGCAAGGACATTAGGGAGTTAGATCAAAGACGCTAACATAGAGTTAACACTGAAATCAGTGGTCATCGAATCATGGGTCAGAGTACTGTTGGCCTGATAGAGGTTGTTATCCACTAATTACAGAACTGGCAGGAAACCCCGTCAGTTCTATGAAGGCTGTTCAATGGAATCAAGTACGCTTTGGCCAACTGAGCGGGTGCCATCAGTCAATCTGTTGGACTAAGGCTCCTGTGGGAGGTGCTCCATCTGCTAAGGACAACTCACCAGCTAGAGGCCAGAAGCTCCCTATCCCAACAGTACCATCAGGCGTGGTGGCAGCCATAGAAATGCAGCCATCGGAGGTCCAGAATCACTATGAGTCCAGAACAAGGATAGATGAAGGTGATGGAGCGGGAATGATGGAGAAGCTAGAGGTAAGGGTAGAGGTGATTGGGCACAGAGAAACTTTGAACAAGGGATCCTGCAGAGGCAGCAAGCAAGCTCAGCCAGATTTGCTAATGCTAATTGTTTGTTGATGAGATTAACTGACTTCCCAGGTCCCAGAGGCAATCTTATCCTCTGACTGAAATGGAAGAAGTTTGTTGCCACCAAAGGATTGATGTAAGACTTATGCTACAATAAAGAGGATCTGGTCAGCATGTTCCATGTTACAGACTGAACTTAAACCACATGATTAAATTTCACAATGGTCTTGAGGGGTTTAATGGTGTCTTCATGTTGTAACATTCCAAGAATACATCCAACTAGAGATTGAAATCTCATACACCAATTGGCCTGCTACACAACAGGGACTAACTTTATTTAATTATTTGGCTATGAAGCTCTTTGAGATCTCCTGGGGGAAGGAAGAACATGAATGCAAGTTATTTTTTGTTTAATAAATTGTTATCTTGAGAGCAGGCAAAACAAAGTAGTTAAAAACCGACAGAACTGCAGATCTCTAAATCAGGAAAAAGAAAACAGAGTTAACATTTCGGGTCCAGTTCTGAGGAAGGGCCACCGGACCTGAAAGGTTAACTCTGTTTTTTCTTCTTCACAGATGCTTCCAGACCTGCTGAGCTTCTCCAGCAACTTTGTTTTTATAACAAAGTAGTTCACGTTTACAAGCCTCAAAGTCAGTTACATGGGGACAAAGATTTACTTACTTATTTATACATAAAAAGCAAGTATCACCACTTAAGGAAGCATTTTTTGGGAAACCTTTCCCAGTTAGCCTTGAGAAGGTAATGGTGAAGTGTCTCCTAGAACTGTCCATCAGTGGTGACAGACTGAACATTGTAGCTGGTGAAATTGGTGCCAATCAAGCAAGTTGTTTTGTCCTGGATGGTGTCAAACCTCTCGAATGTTTTTGGAGATGCCCTCATCCAAACAAATGGAGAGTATTCCATTACACTTCTGATATTTAACTTGTAGATGGTGGACAGGTTTTGTGGCGTCAGGAGGTCAGTTACTCCCTACAAACTTCCTCGCCTCTAACCTACTCTTGTAGGTACAGTATTTATAAGGCCAGTGCTGTTCAGTTTTTATTCGATGGTAACCCCCAGGTTGAAAGTGGAGGATTTAAGCTAGGTTTCCCCATAATTGAAGAGTATTTATAGAGTCTCCTCCTCTTCTTGTTAGTCGTTTAACTTTCCAGGCCTTTTACTACTGAATGTGGCAGGATTGCAAAGCTGTTAGGTAAGGGATTGCTTACTCTTCTTTAGTGTTCCCTTCAATTTTCTTACTGGCTAAGTGGGTCTCCAAGGCCCTTATGCAACAGCAAATTACAGAACCTGATTTCAGTGCTGTGATCTGCATGTGACACTGATCACCAGATGAAGAACAATGCAACATTATGCACGTGCGTGCATGCAATGTAGAGGGAACTTTGCCCCTTTCTATACTTCCACTGTTTGATGTGACGGTAGGCCTGTGTTGTAGATTAACTAGTTTGATTTCTCCTTTTTGGATATAAAAGTCAAATACTACAGATGCTGAAAATCAGAAATAAATACAAAAAATGCTGAAGAAACTCAACAGGTCTGGCAGCCTCTAGGGAGAGAGGAACAGAGTTAATGTATCAAGCTTGGCATGACTTCTTCTGAAGAAATGTTAACTCTGTTCCTTTCTTCATAGATGCTGCCAAATCTGGATATGTCAGACGCTGGTCCTGGCATGCCCTATTGCACTTTTCATTTAACCACTGCTGAAACTGCAAAGATAAATGTATCATTCAAACAAGTGTTAAGTTTTCTCATGGTGTGACCATGAGAATGTCAACAATTCAATATGCAGTGTTGGTGAGCAGCTGTGCTATCCATTATGTTTCTTGTATGGCATTGCGAGAGCCTGCTCTGCTACTAGTGACACGTCAAACTCTTGCCTGTCAGCCCACCATTTGGTGGTTCTTTTTCTTATTTGGGGAAAGTTTTTAGACTCTCCTTAGGATTTGAAATGACCTTAATGCCATGCACTTGGCAACAGAAGAATGGACAAAATTATACCTTTGTACAGCCTTAGAAATCTAGCATCTCTGTCAGGCAGGTCTGTAGGAATGGAGATCAACCAATGGACCAGGCAGGTATCTATTGTTCCAGAGTTCTGCCCACTTCCTGAGGCAGGCAGGTTTATAACACTGCAACACACTGTCCAGTTCATTCAGCAAGCAGGCTTATAACACTGCAACACACTGTCCAGTTCATTCACCAGGCAGGTTTATAACACTGCAACTCACTGTCCAGTTCATTCACCAGGCAGGTCTATAACACTGCAACACACTATCCAGTTCATTCACCAGGCAGGTTTATAACACTGTAACACACTATCCAGTTCATTCACCAGGCAGGTTTATAACACTGCAACACACAGTCCAGTTCATTCAGCAAGCCGGTTTATAACACTGCAACACACAGTCCAGTTCATTCAGCAAGCCGGTTTATAACACTGCAACACACTATCCAGTTCATTCAGCAAGCCGGTATATAGCACTGCAACACACTGTCCAGTTCATGAAGAAAGCAGATTTATAACACAGCAACACATTGTCCAGTTCATGAAGAAGACAGGTTTATGGTATTCCAACACATTGTCCAATTCCTCAGGCTTACTTTTCTGTCATCCTCTAGGTGATTGTTAATGGTGGCCCAGCGACTGTTTGATGTATTAAGCCTGAAAAAATAAACCTATCCCAAAGACTCCGGATTACACAAACAATCAAATGCACTGCTGGATATGATGTTCATGGCTAAACGACTTATAAGAAGCTTAGCAATGTTCTGTGTGGGTAGTTTGCATGCTCCAATGCCCCTGGACTTTTTCCCTTGCTAATCTATGTTTAAATTATCTTTACCTAAAAAAAGACACACGAGCATGGAGTGTCTAAGTAGATTTATGAGTAAACATGTTTCGGCATTTTTCATACAGAGGCACATTTACACAAATATCAGAAAGGTACCAGTTAAGCCAAGCTCACCGGGAGAAATAATGGAATTGAAAAGGAATTAGTAGCTGCCTGACAGCAATTTAGAGTTTTTAATATTTTCAACTAAAGGGGGAAAGCAAGACTGAAAGATAAAGATCCATCAATATGCTCCTGTGGGCCTTTGCAAGTTATACCGGGTATTCAAGATCAGCCTGTTTCTATGTTCACTCGAAGTCTCCAGATATTTCTTGCCAAAAGAAGTATTTGAAAAATAGAAATCATGGGATTGAGATTCTGATTCATATTTTTCCTATTAATTCAATGGAGCTAATTATAATATTTTAAAAAATGTTATTCTCACCTCAACAAATATAAGGGGAAGGAAAGGGAGGGCAGATTATTATATAACAAAGAAAAAGTTAAAACAAGTGGTATGTGTTTAAATGTGAAGGAACTTTAAATATATATATATGTATAAATATCCAAGGATAATAGCAATGAGAGGCAATGAGATGGGTGAACAGATGAGGGAAGAAGATAATGTTTGCTTTTAATTAAAAAGTTCTGTCCTACATGTTTAAATTAATAATTTAGGATTGATATTAGAATAACAAAACCATTTCTAAGTAATATTATTGATGCAAAATGAGTGTTAATTTCTATGCTGCACAGAAAAGAAACAAAAGCTGTTAGACCAGGATAGGGATAGCAAGGTGTGGAGCTGGTTGAACATAGCCGGCCAAGCAGCATCAGAGGAGCAGGAAAGCTGACGTTTTGGGTCTAGATAATAAAATGTGAGGCTGGATGAACACAGCAGGCCAAGCAGCATCTCAGGAGCACAAAAGCTGACGTTTTGGGTCTAGACTCTTCTTCGGAAATGAACAGGTTAGAAGTGCTTTCTTGAACTGCAGACGGCCTCGAAATCAAAACCTCACCTCTCATGCAGCTATTTTGGAAACATGACCTGGATTTTCTGAATTTTCACTGAGGTGGAGAGGATTTCTAGCTTATACAAAATAGTGCTAATGCCTGGATTCTGGTAATTGGCTCCTTTTAAAAATAAATGCATTGGAATTTGAAAAGGTGCCCATGAGGAAAGACTTTTTTTGTTTTAAGTTAACTTTGTTGTAGCCAACAGAGAGAATTGAATAAAAATGGGAGCCAGTTTCTGAACCCATACACTCCCCCACTAACCCCGACCAATCCAACACCCACTCAGAATCATAATGAGTTGGGGTTCCTCAACTGGGACCGACCACAATCTTGCAAAAAAATGCCCCTGAACCTACCGTTTTCAAATATTGGTTGAATATTTTTGGGGCATTTTTCTGAATCTTTACTGCCATTGCTCAGTTCTCCAATATAAATTCTCCGGTTTCCACCTGGATGATCTAGATTTGTGCTTGCTTGTCTTTTCTCCTTTAACATAGTCAGAGAAGCTTTATTGGAATATAAGAGCTAGGAGCAGGAATAGGCAAACAGCCACTTAGGCCCAGTGTGCCACTTAACATGATAGTGGCTGATCTCACTTCAGCCTCAAATCCACTCTCCTGTCCACTCCCCAAAACCTTTCAATTCATTAGTGTTGTAAAAATTTGTCCATCTCCTCTTTAAATTTGTTCAGTGTCTTAGCATCCAACAAACCCTGTGATAGTGAATTCTTTGAGAGCAGCAATTTCTTTTCATCTTTGTTTTAAATCTTTTGCTCCTTGTCTTAAAATTATGGCCTTTCATTCTAGATTGCCCCACTGAGGGAACATTCTCCCTATGTTGGCTTTGTCGCGTCCCTTTAGCGTCTCTTGTTATTCTTCCAAACTCCAGAGAATGTAAACCAAAACTGCTCAATCTTTTCTGAATTGCAAAAGTATACTTTATTCATAAAAATCTTTACCTACATTCAAATGTGCTAAAGCAGTTCTATACACTCTTGCATATCAAAGGAAACAAACATTTCCCTTCAGCTGCAAAAACTAAAGGCATTTCTTACACATGTAGAACATTATTTACTTACATTAAGGCAATGCAAGTGAATTGTAACTGAACAGATCATTGTCATACTTCAGCAGAAAGATCTTAGACCGTGATCTTTCCCAATTTCATCTTAATGGCAGCTGACTCAAACTTTACTGTGTCCCTCAGTGCATAGTCCTGAGCCATGGAATGTGCCAGTCTGTAACACACAGTCCAGGTTAACAATTTACATTGGAAGACGAAGCGAACCAAAGAGCATTTTTCACTGAATTGATGGGCCTCCAGGAACAGCCAATGCTAGCCTAAACTGCTCAATCTCTTTTCAAAAACAAGACCTTCATTTGTGAAATCTGTCGAGTAAACTTCCTCTGATCTGCCTCCAATGCTGCATCCCTCTTCAAGTAAATGTTCCTCTCTAACTTACAATAATATTCTCGCTTTTCTGATCAGTTTCTCAGCCCTCCATTTCTTGGTTTCTGGCTTCTTTGCAACTGTTACGATAGGTCCCGGTTGAGCATCCCAAATTCATTCGAATCCTGTGTGGGTTTTGGGAGCGTGCAGGAACTGGCACCCATGTTTATTCAATCCTCTCTCTTGGTTATGACAAAATTAACTTAAAACAAAAAAAAAGTCTTTCCTCATGGATAACTTTCCAATTTCCAATGTATTTATATTTTAAAGGGGTCAAGTTACTCAAGTTTCCTCGCAGTAAAGAAAGAGTGATTTTACGAACTACTAAAATGTAAGGAAATATAAAGCTCAAGAAAGATTAAAAATGAGAATTGAGCAAAATGACAACAGTTAAAAAAAGAAATTTAATTCTGACTTTGATTTATCCATGAGGGACATATGATGAAACATCAGGAAGTGCTACACCTGCCCCCACGCCTCCTCCCTCACTCCAATACCAGGTCCCAAGAAGACTTTACACATCAAGCAGATATTCACCTGCACACCTGCTAATGTGGTATACTGTATCCGCTGTTTCCGTTGTGGCCTCCTCTACATCGGGGAAACTAATCGGAGGCTTGTGAACCATTTTGCAGAACACCTACACTCGGTTCGCACTAAATGACTGCACCTCCCAGTCGCAAACTATTTCATCTGCCCCTCCTACTCCTCAGATGACATGTCTATCCTCGGCCTCCTGCGGTACCACAACGATGCTACTCGAAGGCTGCAGGAACAGTTACTCATATTCCACTTGGAAACGTTGCAGCCCAATGATATCAATGTGGACTTCACAATTTTCAAAATCTCCCCTCCTCCTACCGCATCCCAAAACCAGCCCAGCTCGTCCCCACCTCCCTAAGCTGTCCTTCCACCTACCTATCCACTCCTCCCACCTCAAGCCCCACCGCCGTCTCCTAGCTACTAAACTCATCTTGCACCCTTGAACTGTCTGTCCTCCCTGGACTGACCTATCCCCTCTCTACCTCCCCAGCTACGCTCACCAGTACTGGTTCCATCCCCACCTCTTTGACCTGTCTGTCTCCTCTTCACATATCTTCTCCTCTATCCGTCTTCTCTCCACCTCCCCCTCTCTCCCTATTTATTTCAGAAACTCCTTCCCCTCCCCCATTTCTTAAGAAGGATCTAGGCCCGAAACGTCAGCCTTCCTGCACCTCTGATGCTGCTTGGCCTGCTGTGTTCATCCAGCTCTACTCCTAGTTATCATGGATAATAAGTTGATTTGATTTGATTTGATTTATTTTTGTCATGTGTACTGAGATATGGTGAAAAGTGCTGTATTAAGTGCTAACCAGACAAAACATGCCTTACATGATAAGCACATTAGGATAATAGAACAAAATGCAAAATATGATGTTATAGCTGCAGAGGAGGTGCAGAGAAAGATCATTGCTAATGTATGAGAGGTCTGTTCCTAAATCTGATAACAGTAGGGAAGAAGTTTCTCTGAAAGTTTTTATTTTACTTTTTGCCTGATGGAAGAGGGAGAGTATAACTGAAGTGGGAGGTGTCATTGATTATATTAGCTACTTTCCCAAGGCAGCGGGAAGTGTAGACAGAGCCAATGGAAGGAAGGCTCGTTTTCGTGACAGACTAGGCTTCATTTATGACTGTAATTTCTTGCGGTTTTGGGAAGAGCAGTTGCTATACCAAGCTGTGATGCATCCACAGAGGATGTTTTCTCTGGTATATCTCCAAAAATTGGCTTGGGCCATTGTGAACATGGATTCTAGTAGCATTGTCTTTGGCAGTTTAAGCAGTTTGTTTGAAGAATCTGGATTCTGTACATCCACTGAGAGTAGTTGTCTGACTAACTTTGTTTTTCTTTGACTGAAAACTTGATTCCAGCATCCAGAGTGAGAGGGGAAGACTTTGCTTTCTACTTGCCAGCTCAGGGATGTTTAAACTTATCAATCAAGAAGCTCACAGTACAATCCAGCTCAGAGGCACTAGAACACCAGACTAGCACAACACACTGGAGGTGAAGCTGGTTTTATAACACTTCTTATTGTGTATAGCTGGGAAGGTAAAACACAAATGTGCCTCCTGATAGTTTTCTTTCACAGCACGTCAAACCCATAGTCTTGGGATGTGATTCACAGAAGATAGTTCAACTTTTTGCATTGTATCTCCTACTTTGAAGATTTTCTTTGAAATTTCTTGACATCCTTCCCCGTGTGTCATTCTATAGTCTCAAGCATGAATATAATCCACCCAGGAATTTCCCAGGCAGTCACAAAATTGCATTCTCAGTCATCTCTAGCTTGTAGGATTCACATTATAGCAGAAATGGTTATGGGATCATTTGCACCAGAAAGTAGCATGAATGTGTCCGAATAAATCTTGATTTATGTTTTTCAATGCTATTTTAGCTGAGTCAATGACAAAGAACTGGCTTTAATGTTAATTTTCTGAACCTGTTACATTTAATTAACATAATCTATTTTTATTTATATGAACTGTATTGTAATGTAGTTAAATCTCATGTGATGATGTTACAATGCTAGATTTAACAAGTTGTTTTAACATGTTTCCTTTATGTTAAAATGAACCAGAATATTTTAAATGGTGAAGTTATATTCAACACTTGTATTTAGAGTCAGAACCACATCATCTGATGGGCATGAATGAGAGTCTCAAAAAGAAGTGTAATGCAACGTCAGATTCCAATTGTTTCAACAGGGATTCAAAATGAAGGAACAACACTTCTTTTTTAATGGAAGAAGGAGTCACCTGTATGAGCCTTGCGGATGAGAGTTAAATCTGAAAGACCCCAGCCAGGTGGAATGTTTTTTTCCAGAGCATTGGATATTATGGTCACTCTTACACAAAATTTATTTTGCATTAAGATTATTAATCTTTTCATTGATTAATAATAAATCTAAAATAATCTGTTCCCTAGTTGGCTTCTTAACTCACTCTCTGGAGTACCATCTTGCACACGTTCCAGGAATTCATTCTCTTTCACATTGTTCATTGGAGTTATCCAGCCTATATTTTAAATGAGATTACCCTTAGTTACCACACCATGGTTGATACATACAACTTTAATTTTGTCCGAGACTACCACTACTGTTTAGTAGTGGCATATAAATAACTCCCAGCGATGTTTATTTTCTGTTCCTGTTCCTATATTCCACGCAAATGGAGTCTACATTTACTTCTTTCAGTCAAGATCCTCTCTCACTAATGTACTGACCCCATCTCTCCTTAACATCACTGTCCCACCTCCTTTCCCTTTTAGCCTGTCATTCCTAAATGTCAAAGATTATTGAATATTCAGATGCCACACTCAGCAACACTCCTGCCTCATCTTGGTAATGCCAAATTTGATACACATTTTTATGTATATTACCAGTTTAAAACTGAAAGAACTGAGGATGCTACAAATCAGGAACAAAAGCAGAAGTTGCTGGGAAAGTTCAACAAGTCTGGCAACATCAGTGAAGAAACAAGTCAGTGTTAATGTTTTGGGTATAGAAGGGGCACTGTACCCGAAATGTTAACTCTGATTTTTTTTCCACAGATGTTGCCAGACTTGCTGAGCCTGGCCTGCTGTATTCATCCAGCTTCACTCTTTGTTATTCCAGCATCTTCTGTTTTTGCATGCTACCAGTTTGTTGTAAATGCTATGAAATCTTTAGCCCTCCCTCCTACATCACTTTGCCAGCAGTATGTTCATTCATTCAATCTCATTGGGAAGAGGTTTATAGGATTCTGAGCAATTGGGCTGTGGAAACATCTGTAGCTGAATTGGTGAGGATTGTCTCAAAATCAGGGGCATCCCATTTCATGTTTTTTATGCTTTTTGCTGACCATTGAAGCAAATCTCTCACTGAGCAGTAGTGAGATGGGGTTAATGAGGTTATCGCTCTTTAAAATCCTTATGAACAGCCCAACATACCTCATTAATATTCAAAGGAAAACAGCATTACACACAAACCCAGGCAGAGTCCCTAATCTCTTGACAAGCTAATTGTCGAGCTTCCTGTTTGCTGTGTATCTGCAAGGCCCATATAGGTGTTTCCTCCACCTATTGCTGCCCAACTTCATTCACACCAATACTGTTGGACTCAGAGGCCATTCAAAGTATAGACATTTTGTCTCACAAAGCCAATGATGTCAGGTTGTCACATTTCCCTCTGTACACCTTGTTTCACTTGCTTCCCCATGCTGCAACAGTCTCTCACACTGACATTGATCCATGGTAGATCCTATGTGAACATGAATTTAGACAGATACAACTGACACAGCTACATTTGGAGTCACCAGAGAAACAAGCAATCTGATGAAAAGTCAAAACAGTGCAATTCACAGAAACGTATCAAATAGTGTATAGTGCATTGCTTTTGGTGTCATCAAATTTCTCCCTCCCAGTACACTCCCTGTTTCTGCAACTTAGGCGGAGGAAGCCTGCTCAACAGTGGAGACTATTAGAGCTGCTGGTTTTGTCGAGTAACTCCATAACGGCTTGTACATCTACTTGCCCGAGGTAACTGAATGCTCTCAGCTTTAAATTCCAAAGATTGGAAGGTGGCAGGCAGGATGGAGGGAAATGGAATGCCCTTATAGGACACTTTTGAGGACCCCTTATGAAGATCTTGCATTAAGCTCAGGAGTTAACATCTTGTAAAACTACATTGGAATTTAGGGATCTTAAGAAAATGAATAGTTCCTGCCACAGATATTTAATTTTCATCCTAGATTTCTTTTCAGCTTCAGCGTCTCAGAGGCTGAGGACTGACACAATAATCCAGATTATGCCTTTATGTATTTGATAGCAAGGTGATGTCCCTGCTGCTCAGAAGGGAAAGGGGGAAGATGAGCAGAGCAGTAGTCATTGGGGACTCCATAGTTAGGGGGACAGATAGGAGGTTCTGTGGGGACAAGAGAGACTCACGGTTGGAGTGTGCCTCCCAGGTGCCAGGGTGCGTGATGTCTCTGGTCGTGTTTTTGGGATCCTTAAGGGGGAGGGGGAGCAGCCCCAAGTCGTGGTCCACATAGGCACCAACAACATAGGTAGGAAGAGAGATGGGGATTTAAGGCAGAAATTCAGGGAGCTAGGATGGAAGCTGAGAGCTAGGATGAACAGAGTTGTTGTCTCTGGTTTATTGCCCGTGCCGCGTGCAAGTGAGGCGAGGAATAGGGAGAGTTGAACATGTGGCTACAGGGATGGTGCACGAGGGAGGGTTTTGGATTCTTGGATAATTGGGGCTCTTTCTGGGGTAGGTGGGATCTTTACAAGCAAGATGGTCTTCACCTGAACCAGAGGGGTACCGATGTCCTGGGGGGGAAATTTGCTAAGGCTATTCGGGTGGGTTTAAACTAATTCAGCAGGGGGATGGGAACCAAAATTGTAGTTCGAGTATAGAAAAGGTTGGGAGTAGGGTGGTCCAAAGTAAAGTTTTAGGGATGCAAGATGGCACCGGCAAGCAAGAAGTTGGATTGAAGTGTGTCTACTTCAATGCCAGGAACGTCCGGAATAAGGTGGGTGAACTTGCAGCATGGGTTAGTACCTGGGACTTCGATGTTGTGGCCATTTTGGAGACATGGATAGAGCAGGGACAGGAATGGTTGTTGCAGGTTCCGGGATTTAGATGTTTCAGTAAGAACAGAGAAGATGGTAAAAGCAGGGGAGGTGTGGCATTGTTGGTCAAGGACAGTATTACAGTTGCAGAAAGTATGTTTGGGGACTCGCCAACTGAGGTAGTATGGGCTGAGGTTAGAAACAGGAAAGGAGAGGTCACCCTGTTGGGAGTTTTCTAAAGGCCTCCGAATAGTTCCAGAGATGTAGAGGAAAGGATAGGAAAGATGATTCTCGATAGGAGTGAGAGAGACAGGGTAGTTATCATGGGGGACTTCAACTTTCCAAATATTGACTGGGAACACTATAGTTCGAGTACTATAGATGGGTCAGTTTTTGTCCAGTGTGTGCAGGAGGGCTTTCTGACACAGTATGTAGATAAGCCAACAAGGGTCGAACCCACATTAGGTTTGCTACTGGGTAATGAGCCCGGCCAGGTGTTAGATTTGGAAGTAGGTGAGCACTTTGGTGATAGCGATCACAATTCTGTTATGTTTACTTTAGTGATGGAAAGGGATAGGTGTATACCACTGGGCAAGAGTTATAGCTGAGGGAAAGGCAATTACGATGAGATTAGGCAAGATTTAGGGACCATAGGATGGGAAAGGAAACTGCAGGGAATGGGCACATTAGAAATGTGAAGCTTATTCAAGGAAAAGCTCCTGTGTGTCCTAGATAAGTATGTACCTGTCAGGCAGGGAGGAAGCTGTAGAGCACGGGAGCTGTGGTTTACGAAGGAGGTGGAATCTCTGGTCAAGGGGAAGAAGAAGGCTGATGTTAGGATGGGATGTGAAGGTTCAGTTAGGGCACTTGAGGGCTACGAGGTAGCCAGGAAAGACCTAAAAAGAGAGCTCAGAAGAGCCAGGAGGACACATGAGAAGTTGTTGGCAGATAGGATCAGGGTAAACCCTAAGGCTTTCTATAGGTATATACAGAATAAAAGAATGACGAAAGTAAGATTAGGGCCAATCAAGGATAGTAGTGGTAAGTTGTGTGTGGAGTCAGAGGAGATAGGGGAAGCACTAAATGAATATTTTTCAACAGCATTCACTCTAGAAAACGACAATGTTGTCGAGGAGAATACTGAGATACAGGCTACTGGACTAGGTGGGATTGAGGTTCACAAGGAAGAGGTATTAGAAATCCTACAGAGGGTGAAGATAGATAAGTCTCCTGGGCTGGATGGGATTTATCCTAGCATCCTCTGGGAAGCCAGGGAGGAGATTGCTGTGCCTTCGGCATTGATCTTTAACTCGTCATTGTCTACAGGAATAGTGCCAAATGACTGGAGGATAGCAAATGTGGTTCCCCCGTTCAAGAAGGCGAGTAGAGACAACCCTGGTAATTATAGACCAGTGAGCCTTACCTCAGTTGTTGGTTAAGTGTTGGCAAAGGTTATAAGGGATAGGATTTATAATCATCTCGAAAAGAATAAATTGATTAGGGATAGTCAGCACGGCTTTGTGAAGGGAAGGTCGTGCCTCACAAACCTTATTGAGTTCTTTGAGAAGGTGTCCAAACAGGTAGATGAGAGTAAACCGGTTGATGTGGTGTATATGGATTTCAGCAAGGCGTTCGATAAGGTTCCCCACAGTAGGCTATTGTACAAAATGCGGAGGAATGGAATTGTGGGAGATGCAGCAGCTTGGATCGGAAATTGGCTTGCTGAAAGAAGACAGAGGGTGGTAGTCGATGGGAAATGTTCATCCTGGAGACTGGTTACTAGTGGTGTATCGCAAGGGTCGGTGTTGGGTCCATTGCTGTTTGTCATTTTTATAAATGGTCTGGATGAGGGCGTAGAAGGATGGGTTAGTAAATTTGCAGACGACACTAAGGTCGGTGGAGTTGTGGATAGTGACGAAGGATGCTGTAGGTTGCAGAGAGACATAGATAAGTTGCAGAGCTGGGCTGAGAGGTGGTAAATGGAGTTTAATGCAGACAAGTGTGAGGTGATGCACTTTGGTAGGAGTAACCGGAAGGCAAAGTACTGAGCTAATGGTAAGATTCTTAGTAGTGTAGATGAGCAGAGAGATCTCGGTGTCCATGTGCACAGATCCTTCAAAGTTGGCACCCAGGTTGACAGGGCTGTTAAGAAGGCATACAGTGTTTTAGCTTTTATTAATAGAGGGATTGAGTTCCGGAACCAAGAGGTTATGGTGAAGCTGTACAAAACTCTGGTGCGGCCGCACTTGGAGTATTGCGTACAGTTCTGGTCACCGCATTTTAAGAAGGATGTGAAAGCTTTGGAAAGGGTGCGGAGGAGATTTACTAGAATGTTGCCTGGTATGGAGGGGAGGTCTTACAAGGAAAGGCTGAGGGACTTGAGGCTGTTTTCGTTAGAGAGAAGAAGGTTGAGGGGTGACTTAATTGAGACATATAAAATAATCAGAGGGTTAGATTGGGTGGATAGGGAGAGCCTTTTTCCTAGGATGGTGATGGCGAGCATGAGGGGACATAGCTTTAAATTGAGGGGTGAAAGATATAGGACAGATGTCAGAGGTAGTTTCTTAACTCAGAGAGTAGTAAGGGAATGGAACGCTTTGCCTCCAACGGTAGTAGATTCACCAACTTTAAGTACATTTAAGTCATCATTGGATAAGCATATGGACGTACATGGAATAGTGTAGGTTAGATGGACTTCAGATTGGTATGACAGGTCGGCACAACATCGAGGGCCGAAGGGCCTGTACTGTGCTGTAATTTTCTAAGTTCTAAGGTTTGATGAGGTATTGAACAGTAATCCTTTGTTTCTTTCAGCTTACTTGCTGTATAATGCACATTCAGCTGATTTTTTCTATTTTCAAGGCTGTGGAATAAACATTTCAGCAAATTATACTTTATGCTGTGAGATACCTAGCAAATGTATTGAAGAAAAATTGATAAATGAAAAGGAATGGTGTGCTGTAGATTTACAAGCAGTAATGGTGTTCTGAATATGATTAACAGTTTCTTGTTGCCTGTCTACCTCGTCTCTAGACTGGAATTTAACAGTCTTTGAGGGATAGCCTGCAGGAGGGCTGGTGAGATATTTGATCTATTCACTGCTGAGGGCCAGGGGCAGTTGTGTGCATCATCTATAAAATTAGCACCACGAATGTAAGAGGTTCCACAGACGGCATTTCCAAACCTGTGACCTCTGCTACCACAAGAACGAGAGTCGTAGTCACACAGTAACACTATAAAAAAACAAGACCCCTTCCAATCCACACACCATCATGAATTGGAACTGGACTGACAATTCCTCAGTGTCACTAAAGAAAACCCCAAGGAATGCCCTTCATATCTTCACCCAACTTTCTGAAGAAGGGTCTAGGCCCGAAACGTCAACTTTCCTGCTCCTCTGATGCTGCTTGGCCTGCTGTGGTCATCCAGCTCTAAACCTTGTTATCTCTAAGTTCAAGCAGGCATTGACCATCTCCTAATCAAGGACTTTTAAGGAGTGACAATAGATGCAGGTCATGCTGTTGACACCACATGAATGAAGTAAAAGTTGACTTCTGATAGCTAATCCAACATAATTAAGGGAGCTTAACTAACTAGGGCGATATTAAAGTAAGCATGAATTCCTCAACACAAAAAATAATTTAGGGAGATATACATACAAATGAAACACTTGTTTTTTTAAATCAATGAAAAGCAGGACGGAGGTCAAAGTGAACTTTGGCCCCTGAGAAAACAAATCTGAGGAAAATTTAATGAGGAATTAGGAAATGGTAATTGGGTAGAATAAATACTTCTCATCAGTCTTCAAAGTAGAGGGTGCCAATAGCATTTCAAAAATGTTAAATATTTCAGTAATGTAAGGGAATAGATAAGCATTTAGAAATAAACAATATAATCAAGCAGAGTCACCATGGCTTCATGAAGTGGAAAATCATACCTGACAAACGTATTGGAGCTCTTTGAGGAGATGACAAGCAGAATAGATAAAATGGACCATTAGTTGCATCATAGAATCATTCGGTGCAGAAGAGGTCCTTCAGCCCATCTAGTCTGTACTGTCAAAAATACATTAAAAACAATGCTAATCCCATTGTACCATTGTAGGTCCATACGCTTGACTATTGCAACACTTCAAGTGCTCATCCAGGAACCGGTTTCAATGTTAAGAGGTTTCCTGTATCAACTGTCTTGCCAAAAAATATGTTCCAGGTCCCCACCAGGTGAAAAAAAATTCTCCTCAAATTCTTACTAAATTTGCCTCTCACTTTAAAATGTAACAATAAATGGTGCATCTGTAGGGAACACTGAGGAACAAAGGACATTGCTGCAGAAGTCCAAGGATCCCTGACGCTGTAGCACAGGTGGGCTGGGTGGTGAAGAAGGTGTACAAGATGCTTACCGTCATTAACCAGGACAATAAGAACAAAGGGATTTTATTACAATTTTCTAAAACATTGGTTAAGCCGTAGATGGAATACTGTATGCAGTTCTGGTCACCAAGCTATCAGAAGGATTTGATTTCACTGGAGAGGATGTTGTCTGGAATGTAATGTCTCAGTTATGGGGAGAGACTGGATAGGCTTGGTTAGGTGATTTTCCTTGGAGCAGAGGAGGCAGAGGGGTTACCTGATAGATGTATACAAAATTACTAGAGGCATGGACAGAGTGGATCATGAGAACTTCTTTCCCATAACAGACAGGTCTAAGAAGAGAGGGCATCAGTTTAAGGTGAGGAGTAGGTGGCTTATAAGAGATCTGGAAAAAATTCATCCAGAGAGTGTTCATAATGTGAAACAAAAACAAAGTTGCTGGAAAAGCTCAGCAGGTTTGGGAGCATCCGAGAAGGAGAAAAGAGAGTTAAAGTTTTGGGTCTGGTACCCTTCCTCAGAACTGATGGTGGCTGATAAAACATTAGTTTATCTGCAGAAAATAGGGAGGTGGGTGGGCTAAGGAGTAAACGATAGGATAGCGCCCAAAGGAAAGACAGTTGGACAGACAAAGGAGTAGCTAATGATCAGGCTGGGAGGGTGAATAGTTGTTAATGGGGACTGTTAGTGACTAACAACAGGGCATGTGTACTGGTATGCTATGTGGTAACAAGGCCAGCTGTGTGGGGTGGGGGGCTGGGACATGGAAGAGTTTAAGCCGTAAAATTATTGAACTCAATATTGAGTCAGGAGTGCTGTAGGCACCCCAAGCGGAAAATGAGGTGTTGTTAGTAATATGAAACTTGTTGAGAGGGCAGTTGAAAGCAAATACTCTTGCAACATTTAAAAGGAATCTGGATGAACACTTAAAATGTGAGCACATAGTAGGCTATCCACCAAATGCAGGTAATTGGGATTAGTGTAGTTTCGTGTTTGTTGTTCAGCATAAAAATGGTGGCTGAAGGATCTTTTCCTACATTGTATGACTCTCTTACTCTAAGGCTCTGTAACTGATTGAGTGACACAGGGAGCAGTGCTGAGCCATAATTATTTACAATATGTATTCCTGTTTTGTTTGAGTGTACTATCACCATGTTCCTGGGTTATACCAAATAGAAGACAAGGTGTGTCAACAGCGGGATATAGATAGGCTCAGCAAGTGGATAAAAAAATTGTAGCTAGACTATTAAGTGGGAAATGGGAGGTTATGCCCTTTGTCGGGAAGAGTAGAGGGGCTGATAATTATTTGATTATGGAAATAAGGCAGAAACCTACAGCGGGGTAGAAGAATCTGGAGGTCCTTGTGCATAAATCATGAAAAGCTAACATCCAAGTTCAGCGAATGGAAGTCTTTATTTCAAATGAATGAAAAATAGGGAGGTCTTGCTAAAACTATACATGGCACTGGCCAGATCACACCTGGAATACTATGAACAGATCTGGCCTCCCTGTTAAAGGAAAGAGATACTGGTATTGAAACATAAAGACATTAAACAAAATGGAGCAGGACAAAGTCAATCAGTCCTTTGAGCCTGCTCCATCTTTTGTTATGATTAAGACTGGTTCAGCAAAATACCCTATTCCTGATTTCTCCCCATGCCTTTGATCACTTTTAATGTAAGAACTATATCTAATTCTTTGTTGAAGCCACTCCCTTGGTTGCTTTCTGTGGTAGAGAATTACACAAAATCACCATTCATCGGGTGAAGAAATTTGCTCCCATCTCAGCCTTAAAAGGCCTAACCTGTATCCTTAGAATGTGACCCTCAGTTTTGGACTTACCAATCATAAGAAACATCCTTCCTGCATCTACTCTGTCTAGTTAGAAATTCATAGGTTTCTAATGAGATGCCCCCATCCCCTCATTCTTCTAAATCCCAGTGAGTATAATCCTAACCACTCCAGTCTCTCTTCATACATAAATCCTGCTCTCCTAGGAATCAGTCTGATAAACTTTTGTTGCAACACCTCATACTTGTGTGGCAGAGGAGACAGATTATGCATATCTCATATTATTCATTTTAGAACCTATTAAACAGGAGTGGTAGCAAGTCAACTTCAAAAACAAAAGACTGCCTAAAATAGGAAGGGAGGTTCATGAGGAACCAGAGATCCAGAATATTGGTGTGATGTCCAACTGCTCATTTAGAGCCAAACATTTTGAATATATTAAGGATGAATAAAGAGTCACATGCTTATAGTTCAGTTTGTCAATATTTAATCCCTTTCAATTGCTCAGCATGTTCCCTTCTCAGTTTTAATATTATGGCAGTAATTTCAAACTTACCCAGCGATTAGACATGTCGGCAATTAATTAAAATTAGCCAGGTTATTTATCTACCCTGTTATGTCAGATTCTTGCTGACTCCAAATATATGCAGGCTTCAGGGCTGTCACTTTGGCTGACTGCGAGAAGCTAATGGGGTTCTTCTTTAAATATTCATTTTCATGTAATAACCAGCAGTGATGACTTACTGTTGTGACGACTGCAGCCTTCAATGTTGCAAGCCATCTTGCTGCGTGTCAGCCATAGCTCCAACATTTGAATGTTTTGCCTTTATTTCATAAGCTTTAGTTGAGCTGTGAATATCTGGTGTCTTCTTTCATCAAAAGCAGTGACTATTGGGGTTGTATCGGTCAAAATGTAATGCATAGAGCCTTCTATGACTTATTGTGAATATAATCCCAGCATCAACAAGATACCTATTCATTGTCTCCAGTCTTAAGCAATTAATTCACAAAAGGCAGCAGGCTAGCAATTGGAATGTCCATTGCACAAAACGGTGCAAATTTGACACATTTTGGCTCCAACATAGAAAGCAGAGGGATCTGATGACCAATTCATCATAAACCGCCTTTGTGAATCAGGGGATCTTTTCTCAATAGTTTAATCTAGGGGGTAAGTTGATAGACAAACTTTAGTTGGTGAATGTTATCAAGAGGTATGGAGTAAAGACAGGAAAATTAACTTGATGTTTACATCAGCCAGGATCTATTTGAATGGTGAACCATGGCAGAGGGACTTACTGCTACAACTAATGATTTGTGCATTCGTAGGCTTTATAAGGTTTTGAAGGGCCAAGCTGACTTGCTAAATTAGCTTTCTTCACCTATATTTTGCAGCTTCTAACCTGAGTAACTTCAGCTGTTGTAGACCTAAAATTGTTAAAGAGGAGGCTTGCCTATTTCACCCAATAATAGATCATTTTTTCCCCCTTGTTCAGGCTGGAAGGTATAAAATGTGGAAATGTCATTGAGTTGAGTAGCATTCCCTTTAAAAGCATGCCTCTTTGGCCTGAAACAGACTAAACTGCGAATGGCAAATAACACAATAAAAAGAAAAGCTTTGTCAGAATCAGGCTCCCACTGTCTCATTAATAATTACTAATGAATCATCCAGTCAGCTCAAACTGCAACCAGCCACAGCTCCATTAGGATATAGCTCCACTGACACTTCACTACATTCAAATTGCAATTTCTTTTTGTGTGTGGATTGATCTCAACATTTAGTAATAGTTTTTTACAAAGCATCATTGGGTAATAACCCAGCTAATGTCACTTTAGTGTGCCTATCCTGTGTTCTGTTTTTTTTTGTTTTCAACCTCTGCTAGATATTTTATGCAATAAAAAGTTATGACATTTAGGACAGTATCCAGGGTGTAAATACAAAATGATCTGGATCATTTCAGTTGTATTTTTGTTGTCTATAATAGATGAGGCCTTTTATTGTCTGAAAAACTTCAAATTCATATCAGTTTTGGAATGGAAAATAAAAAGTAGTGATTATCATGATGGATGTTAAAAACACAGGCTGAAAGAGTCCCAAATAACAAAGGAACGGATAATAAAGATAAAGGTTTCTGATGTATTCCTTTTCAGTTGTTTGGAAAATTGGCATTATGGAACCAATGGCAGGAGCATCAATTGTTTGCGAACAATTGGAAGCAACAAATTTGGGTTTTAAATTGTAATGATCAGTGGTTATCAAACTGTGAGACTCAACTTTAATCACAAAGACAGCAATTAAGTCTGCAATCTCCTTAACCTCTCAAACATCAATCTGCACCAACACGCAGGTAACCCGTATAGTCTCGTGGTCTCAAAACTTTTTACATTTCCTGAAGACCATTTAAAAATGTTATTTATATGGCCCTTGCCACCCAGCTTCTTGATCTCAGACTTGAATTGGGCTGTCAATGTTAATGCACACATCTACTAATTATCACTGGCCATCTGACCTGGGTGTGTTGAAAAGGAGAGGTTCTGATTGCAATGTGTGCATGTGTGTGATTGGGTGTAGGTGAAGGAACGGAGGAGAAAGGGATTTTACTAAGAATTCTACTACAGAATACTAAGTATTCTGCAACCAGGAAATATTGGGAGTATGGTTGTCAGTGGCCAGTAGCTGTCACCAGAAATCATGATCTCGGGTACTCCTCCTGGTCAGGATCCTCACCCCATAGCCGAGATCACAATCCTATCCGAAGCAAAGTGCATTTCCAACCCCTGATCCACAAACCTCGCACAATGGGCCCATGAGAGCTCTGATAATGGCTTTATAATCCCAGCTATTATCCTGATGCACTGCCCTTCCCCAGGCCATGATTATCATATGTCATATTGTATCTCTGTTCAGGAACATGCCATTTTCCACTGCCACTAAATTAGGAGGTGGATGGATCCACATTCAACAGAACTACTTACATTGTGAACTGAACACATTTTATTTTAAATTACATTGGGCTGAATCCTTTTTTGGGCTAAGCGCCAGTTGTGTCAGATGTTTGGAAGATTTTTTGCAATTTGTTCAAACAGGTTCTCTCACCATATCTCATCAATCTCACCTCATTAGGTGTGACAGCAAAATATTGTAGATGCGGAAATTCTGAAATAAAAACAAAGTGCTAAACAAATTCAGCAGGACCTGCAGCATCGATACGGAGAGAAACTTCTTCAAATTTCCAGCTTCCTATCTGATATATTCTTTCTTGTTCTTTCAAAAGGTTAATTTTTTGAGTCCAATATGATACTTCTGTGGATATATTTCCCAATTAGATGTTGTCTCACTGGATTCTAAATCATGTAAAGTTACACCAAGATCTTTTGAGTTTGTAAGAAGTTCACAAAATGTATTTGCCTCTCATTTCTTTTTCTTTATTTCCGGTATATCTGTGAATGTGTGAGTAAAGTAGTCAAATACTTTCAATATTTTGTTAAATAAACCCTACGTTTGATTTTATCTCAAGAGTTTCCTGTGGATTTACTTTTAAGATTGAAACTCAAATAAAAGAATTTGGGAGTACATTTTTCAGCCAGGCTCAGTAGGAGATGGGTGTATATAGAGAAAGATTTAAACAATAGCTTACTTGGGCCGATGCGGGGAAAAGCAATTATAATTTAAATTCACCCCATTCTCCTTTGTTTTCTTTTATTCAAAAGTACTCTTGCCCACAACCAAATGTCTTTTTCTCCTCATCAGCAAATCGCCCATGGTATCTTTTCATCGATTAACCACCACCAGTAAATTATCTTTGTTTTCTGATTGATTACTTTGTATCCAAAGTTGGTTAAGGGCAATGTAAACCGTTAAAAATGTGGAAGGTTTAGGGACAGAGGGAGGGAAATAAATCGAAATGGAGTTGGAAGGGGCCATTATCCTTTGTTTGTGACACATACAAAGCATAGCAAGTAAAAATTGTCTTGGTCCAGATAAATGGAAGGCAAGTCAAGAGATGCTGATCTTTGCAGTTGCTGTAAGTCACCTCAGAATAATGAGCTGATCCTGAGTCAGATAAACAAAGGTACATAACTGATCTCAAGATAATAAAATGTGAGGCTGGATGAACACAGCAGGCCAAGCAGCATGTCAGGAGTACAAAAGCTGACGTTTCGGGCCTAGACCCTTCATCAGAGAGGGGGATGGGGAGAGGGAACTGGAATAAATAGGGAGAGAGGGGGAGGCGGACCGAAGATGGAGAGTAAAGAAGATAGGTGGAGAGAGTGTAGGTGGGAGGTAGGGAGGGGATAGGTCAGTCCAGGGAAGACGGACAGGTCAAAGAGGTGGGATGAGGTTAGTAGGTAGCTGGGGGTGCGGCTTGGGGTGGGAGGAAGGGATGGGTGAGAGGAAGAAGAGGTTAGGGAGGCAGAGACAGGTTGGACTGGTTTTGGGATGCAGTGGGTGGGGGGGAAGAGCTGGGCTGGTTGTGTGGTGCAGTGGGGGGAGGGGATGAACTGGGCTGGTTGAGGGATGCAGTAGGGGAAGGGGAGATTTTGAAACTGGTGAAGTCCACATTGATACCATATGGCTGCAGGGTTCCCAGGCGGAATATGAGTTGCTGTTCCTGCAACCTTCGGGTGGCATCATTGTGGCAGTGCAGGAGGCCCATGATGGACATGTCATCAAGAGAATGGGAGGGGGAGTGGAAATGGTTTGCGACTGGGAGGTGCAGTTGTTTGTTGCGAACTGAGCGGAGGTGTTCTGCAAAGCGGCCCCCAAGCCTCCGCTTGGTTTCCCCAATGTAGAGGAAGCCGCACCGGGTACAGTGGATGCAGTATACCACATTGGCAGATGTGCAGGTGAACCTCTGCTTAATGTGGAATGTCATCTTGGGGCCTGGGATCGGGGTGAGGGAGGAGGTGCGGGGACAAGTGTAGCATTTCCTGCGGTTGCAGGGGAAGGTGCCAGGTGTGGTGGGGTTGGAGGGCAGTGTGGAGCGAACAAGGGAGTCACGGAGAGAGTGGTCTCTCCGGAAAGCAGACAGGGGAGGGGATGGAAAAATGTCTTGGGTGGTGGGGTCGGATTGTAAATGGCGGAAGTATCGGACGATAATGCGTTGTATCCGGAGGTTGGTAGGGTGGTGTGTGAGAACGAGGGGGATCCTCTTGGGGCGGTTGTGGCGGGTGCGGGGTGTGAGGGATGTGTTGCGGGAAATGTGGGAGACGCGGTCAAGGGCGTTCTCGATCACTGTGGGGGGAAAGTTGCGGTCCTTAAAGAACTTGGACATCTGGGATGTGCGGGAGTGGAATGTCTTATCGTGGGAGCAGATGCGGCGGAGGCGGAGGAATTGGGAATAGGGGATGGAATTTTTGCAGGAGGGTGGGTGGGAGGAGGTGTATTCTAGGTAGCTGTGGGAGTCGGTGGGCTTGAAATGGACATCAGTTACAAGCTGGTTGCCAGAGATGGAGACTGAGAGGTCCCGGAAGGTGAGGGATGTGCTGGAGATGGCCCAGGTGAACTGAAGGTTGGGGTGGAAGGTGTTGGTGAAGTGGATGAACTGTTCGAGCTCCTGTGGGGAGCAAGAGGCGGCGCCGATACAGTCATCAATGTGCCGGAGGAAGAGGTGGGGTTTGGGCCCTGTGTAGGTGCGGAAGAGGGACTGTTCCACGTAACCTACAAAGAGGCAGGCATAGCTGGGGCCCATGCGGGTGCCCATGGCCACCCCCTTAGTCTGTAGGAAGTGGGAGGAGTCAAAAGAGAAGTTGTTGAGTGTGAGGACGAGTTCAGCTAGGCGGATGAGAGTGTCGGTGGAGGGGGCCTGGTCGGGCCTGCGGGACAGGAAGAAGCGGAGGGCCTTGAGGCCATCTCCATGCGGAATGCAGGTGTACAGGGACTGGACGTCCATGGTGAATATGAGGTGTTGGGGGGCCAGGGAATTGGAAGTCCTGGAGGAGGTGGAGGGCGTGGGTGGTGTCACGGACGTAGGTGGGGAGTTCCCCCCCCCACGTCCGTGACACCACCCACGCCCTCCACCTCCTCCAGGACTTCCAATTCCCTGGCCCCCCAACACCTCATATTCACCATGGACGTCCAGTCCCTGTACACCTGCATTCCGCATGGAGATGGCCTCAAGGCCCTCCGATTCTTCCTGTCCCGCAGGCCCGACCAGGCCCCCTCCACCGACACTGTCATCCGCCTAGCTGAACTCGTCCTCACACTCAACAACTTCTCTTTTGACTCCTCCCACTTCCTACAGACTAAGGGGGTGGCCATGGGCACCCGCATGGGCCCCAGCTATGCCTGCCTCTTTGTAGGTTACGTGGAACAGTCCCTCTTCCGCACCTACACAGGGCCCAAACCCCACCTCTTCCTCCGGCACATTGATGACTGTATCGGCGCCGCCTCTTGCTCCCCACAGGAGCTCGAACAGTTCATCCACTTCACCAACACCTTCCACCCCAACCTTCAGTTCACCTGGGCCATCTCCAGCACATCCCTCACCTTCCTGGACCTCTCAGTCTCCATCTCTGGCAACCAGCTTGTAACTGATGTCCATTTCAAGCCCACCGACTCCCACAGCTACCTAGAATACACCTCCTCCCACCCACCCTCCTGCAAAAATTCCATCCCCTATTCCCAATTCCTCCGCCTCCGCCGCATCTGCTCCCACGATAAGACATTCCACTCCCGCACATCCCAGATGTCCAAGTTCTTTAAGGACCGCAACTTTCCCCCAACAGTGATCGAGAACGCCTTTTACCGCGTCTCCCGCATTTCCCGCAACACATCCCTCACACCCCGCCCCCGCCACAACCGCTCCAAGAGGATCCCCCTCGTTCTCACACACCACCCTACCAACCTCCGGATACAACGCATTATCCTCCGACACTTCCGCCATTTACAATCCGACCCCACCACCCAAGACATTTTTCCATCCCCTCCCCTGTCTGCTTTCCGGAGAGACGACTCTCCCCGTGACTCCCTTGTTCGCTCCACACTGCCCTCCAACCCCACCACACCCGGCACCTTCCCCTGAAACCGCAGGAAATGCTACACTTGTCCCCACACCTCCTCCTCACCCCCATCCCAGGCCCCAAGATGACATTCCACATTAAGCAGAGGTTCACCTGCACATCTGCCAATGTGGTATACTGCATCCACTGTACCCGGTGCGGCTTCCTATACCTTGGGAAAACCAAGCAGAGGCTTGGGGACCGCTTTGCAGAACACCTCCGCTCAGTTCGCAACAAACAACTGCACCTCCCAGTCGCAAACCATTTCCACTCCCCCTCCCATTCTCTTGATGACATGTCCATCATGGGCCTCCTGCACTGCCACAATGATGCCACCCGAAGGTTGCAGGAACAGCAACTCATATTCCGCCTGGGAACCCTGCAGCCATATGGTATCAATGTGGACTTCACCAGTTTCAAAATCTCCCCTTCCCCTACTGCATCCCTAAACCAGCCCAGTTCGTCCCCTCCCCCCACTGCACCACACAACCAGCCCAGCTCTTCCCCCCCACCCACTGCATCCCAAAACCAGTCCAACCTGTCTCTGCCTCCCTAACCGGTTCTTCCTCTCACCCATCCCTTCCTCCCACCCCAAGCCGCACCCCCACCTACCTACTAACCTCATCCCACCTCCTTGACCTGTCCGTCTTCCCTGGACTGACCTATCCCCTCCCTACCTCCCCACCTACACTCTCTCCACCTATCTTCTTTACTCTCCATCTTCGGTCCGCCTCCCCCTCTCTCCCTATTTATTCCAGTTCCCTCTCCCCATCCCCCTCTCTGATGAAGGGTCTAGGCCCGAAACGTCAGCTTTTGTGCTCCTGAGATGCTGCTTGGCCTGCTGTGTTCATCCAGCCTCACATTTTATTATCTTGGAATTCTCCAGCATCTGCAGTTCCCATTATCTCTGATACATAACTGATCTCGATGCCTTTATCTAGCCAAAGTGCTTGGCTTAAGAAAGCAAACGTTGACCTCCAGAAGCTATTTACTTTCTGACGTTATTTTTCCCTTCAAGCACCTGTTTATATATCTTATTTCGGAGGGTCTGCTGTAAATCACTCTTCACAGTGGACAAATATTCAAGGCAAGCCCTTCTATTTTCATTAAAACCTCATGAAGGTGAATTTGTCTTGTGACTTATTACTAATAGGATGCCTATTTCACCTTTGCTTATATAGTTGGTTTACATATGGGTCATAGAAGACCGTACAAAAGTCAATCTTTGCAGGAATGTCTTGCTTCAGGTCCTGTACTAGTGCCATATTATACCATAATATAGTCTTTATCTCTACCCTTGGCAAAGATAATGCCTATACTGTTCTGAGCTTGTCAAACTCGGCTGTTTTTCACAAAGGAGAGACAGGACAATCCATGTAATGGTTAATGAATTACTGTAGTTCTATAATTTCTTTCAGTGTTGTGAGAAAAGTACCTCATTTGCTCTAGTCAGGTCATTGAACTTTCTGGAGTTGGTCATGAGAATTGCAATGATGTCGTATGAATTCTATCCACTTTTATGAAATTGTGGTACCCAAGGTAGAACTCTGGAATGCAAAGTCTGAAATGTAGTGGAAGCCTCAAAACAATTATATCCATAATTGAGAAAGGTCAGTCTGACAAATTTACTAAGAATTTACTCAGAACAGAGTTGAGGAAAAACTTCTTCACCCAGAGAGTGGTGGATATATGGAATGCTCTGCCCAAGAAGGCAGTGGAGACCAACTCTCTGGATACATTCAAGAAAGAGATAGATGGAGCTCTTAAGAATAGTGGAATCAAGGGTTATGGGGATAAGACAGGAACAGGATACAGATTGTAGATGATCAGCTATGATCATAATGAATGGTGGTGCTGGCTCGAAAGGCCGAATGGCCTACTCCAGCACCTATTGCCTATTGTCTATTGTCTAAGTATGCTTGGCTATAGTTGTATTGACTGACGGCACAGGCTCGAGAGGATGAATGGCCTACTCCTACTCCTATTTATTATGTTTCTATCCTCGAGCGTTAGGGATGTGAAATGCCTTCCCCTCCATTTGCAATGGCAGTGCTTCTTAAATTATTTTCCAAGGACCTTTTTAACACTTGAAAAATTAAATGACACCCAAGCAGAGACAAACAAAAATGAAGCATCAATAAAACATTACATTACCATTCATTATATAATTATTACAGCTTGTATATTATAGATGAACATATAATGTTTCATTAAATATGAAAATTGTGTTTGTAAATTGCTTTGCAAAAATATTATTATTTTACCAGCCCATTATTTTATCTGAACCATACCAGTTCATGAACCTTGGCCGGGAATGTGATAGAATACTAGCGATGTTCACATTTGCATTTAACATTGATTATTTACAGCAACATTACATTAACTGATTTTACATCATTGATTTTATTGTAAAATGAATCAAATAAACATCTAGTTTTTCCGCTAAGGATTCTGAAGGACACTTTTTTTTTAGTTCCAAAGGTCGTAGCTACATTGTAGGTTCTACAGTACATTGTAATTGAAATTTTTTAGGGACATGGATGATATGGACTACAACAAGATTGTGGCTGAACTGCATGAGAAGTTCAGAGACTTATCTCGATGTCTGCAGCAACTCATAGAGTCATACAGCACAGAAACAGACCCTTTGTTCTAACTCGTCCAGTTATCACAGATTTAATTACTCCTATTTGCCTGTGTTTGGTCCATATCCCGCTTAAATTTTCCTATTCATGTACCAATCCAAATGCCTTTTAAATGTTCTGATTATATGCACCTCTACCACTTCCTCTGGTAGCTTATTTCATACATGCACCACCCTCTGCATGAATTTGACCTACCAGGTCAAAAAAGTGCAGTTTAAACTGTCTTATTTTTTCCTTAAATATTCATGTGATGTTGGTATTGCTGGCCGGGACAGCATTTATTTTCCATCCTGAATTGCCCAGAGGTAACTGTTAGCTGCATTGCTGTGGACTTGGAGTCACATGTAGACCACATTGTGTAAAGATGACAAATTTCCTTTCTTAAAGGGCACTAGTGAACCGGATAGACTCATTGAGTTGTAAAGCATGTCCTACGTTCCAGAGAAAAAAATTCCACAGCCTATTCAGCCTCTCCCTGTAACTAAAACCCTCCAATCTTGGCAACATCCTTGTAACTCTTTTCTGCACCCTCTCAAGTTTACCGACATATAGAAGGGAAACCAGAATTGCATGCAGTATTTTAAAAATTCCCTCATTAATCTCTTGTGCAGCCATAACATGATGTCCCAACTCAATGCTCTGACAAATGAAGGGAAGTGTGCCACGTGTTTTCTTTACCACCCTGCCTACCTGCAACTCCACTTCTAAGGAACTATTTGCAGGCTCTTTTATGTTTCTGTGGAGTAGCAATGTGAGTTTCTCGTGAGGCAGAGGCACTTTGCAATTTAGAAGCATTGCAGCTATCTAAACGCGTATTGGTGGCACAACTCAACTCATTTATATTCAGCTCTCTCCCTTACCAAATATGCTGAACAAGCTAGATAATAACAACTCTCCCACAGAGGAGGAGGAATTCTTAGTTGAGGAGAAAGGAAGACATGTAGGAGATGGAAGGTGACTTCTTCAGAACAGATGAAGGAATATAGTTGGGAATACTGCCAGTTACTGTTATATCTGTTGAGTGCCTCCAGCACTCTTTATTTTTCTGTCAGATTTCCAGCAGCCACAGTATTTTGTTCTTCTTTGAATAATTTATGATTTCTTTCCATCATGGTCTTCACAGGAGTTGGAGTCTTTGGGCATCTCACAGTCACAATAGGTCACAGGCCAAGACTCCAAAAGTTAAAGAAGTACACATGCTAGCTTTTATTTGCCAAAGGTTTTGGAGGGTTCAAGCTATTTCCAACTTAGTGATTACGCAAAAAATCTCTTCATGCTCCTGGGCATGATCTTTTCTGAAATGAAAACAGAAAATGCTGGAGAAATTCAGCAGATCTGGCAGCACATGCAGCAACAAAAGCAGAGGTAACATTTTGGTCTGATATAGTACCTTAGAGATACATGGACTTTTCTGCCTATCTAGATTATGTACCATATCTCAATGGTTGCTTCATAACAAAGGGTCTTTTTTAAAAAGAAACCTAAGATTTCAAATCCCTCTTTGCATAATGTGTGATTCCCAGATCAAAATCCAAAACTATGCTGTCCCTTCATTTTTCACCCATGGTGTGCACCGAATTCAAACATAAATTTATTTTACCAATGATTTTACAACAAAGCTACGGAGCA
Organism: Stegostoma tigrinum; assembly: GCF_030684315.1. NCBI lineage: Eukaryota > Metazoa > Chordata > Chondrichthyes > Orectolobiformes > Stegostomatidae > Stegostoma > Stegostoma tigrinum. The sequence goes on along the minus strand of NC_081358.1, from coordinate 104,387,103 downwards.
AGACACAGAGCAGTACAGCAGCATATTCAATTGTTCTACACTGAGACAGCATGAAGGAGTTGCACAGAGGCGGAATAAAATGTCAGACTCTGTCCTTAAGGTTTTAAGTAATAGATGGGAGAGTGTGATGCATGGCGTAAATGAAGATGCTGGAGATGTGAAACAAAACCAGAAACAGAGTTGTGTGAGCAATTTCTGCTTTTGTTTGTGATAAATCATGGCTTTCAGTTTCATGTTGGGGCCATTAGTGAATCTGGCGCCTGCTCTCCTTCGAGCAATTAGGTTACAAATTGAAACAGTAAATCGAAAATACAATGGCATGCAGTGATATTCCGAATAGTCTCAGTTTTCACCTATTCCATTTGGCAGAACTAGGCCAGACAAGGTACTACCTGTGTAAATCTGACTGGTTGGAAAGTGAATGGTTGTAGCCTAACATGATCACTCTCCTGTCTCTGAGTCTTTGTAAATAAGTATCCCGTCTTCAGCTTCATCATTAAATGCTTCGTTTTTCCTGGTTCTTTAATCAGCCCAAAAATGCCATCAGCTCTCAGCATTCCTCTGACTCAAATCTCCCATGCAACATCACCCCCCGGCCCCCATTCTTACAGACCATGCCTTCGTTTGTTTCTGCCCCTCATTAGCTTCCAACTCTCCTCTGATCTAACGCTGTCCTGTCGCAGTTATGTTTCTGGTCTAATTTTCAGCAAACAAAGATTTATCAAGAGAATATGAATTTAACTCCACAGTAGCAGCTCTGAGAAATGGAAGTTTAGAAATGAAACTTGATATCAGTCACAAAAACAGAAATTGCAGGCGAAATTCAGCAGGTCTGGTAACATCTGTAGGGAGGGAACTGAGTTTACGTTTTGAGTTCAGTGACTCTTGGTCACAACTGCTATCAGTAATCGTGGTAGTCGTGGAAGCGGAGTCATTAGTGACATTTAAGCGACTGCTGGACATGCACATGGACAGCAGTGAATTGAGGGGAATGTAGGTTAGGTTATTTTATTTTTGGATTAGGATTATTCCACGGTACAACATCGTGGGCTGAAGGGCCTGTACTGTGCTGCACTTTTATATGTTCTATGTTCTAATCGTGATCATGAAGTGATCTAATTGTCTTAAAACTCCAACTGACTGACTAATGCCTTTTCAGGAAAGAAACCCTGTGTTCTTACCTGGTCTGCCTTTTCCGTGGCTCTATAACTGTCCTACAAAATGATCTATGTATCTACAATCCTCTTTCAGGCTGTACCAGACATTCAAGATCTCTTATTTTGTATGGTTTATGAGAATCTCTTTGCATTAAGGATCACAAACACTTTCCGACACCACATTAAGACATGGGATTTGACTTTTGAAGTTTAGATAATTGTGAAAACTTTCTCTTGATCATCTTGGCACTTGATGGAGATTAACTGTGACCTCCTGTGTTTTATACACAAAACTTGCTGTTAGTGAACTATTCACAGATTCATTATGGGTTGTTTACAATATACATCATATTGGTTTTCCCCACAACGGTTGTTTATTATTTTAATAAAGAGTGGTAGCCAATTGCAAAGGAAGCAGCATTATGTCTATAAATCAGCTATTATAATGCAATTCAGTGACAGTTAAGCACCTGAAAACAGAGTGATAAGGCAGGCAAAAACACTTGGATCCTCAGCAGAAGTTTTTATATATTAATATATTAATGAGCAAGAAGCAAGGTTTTGAGGATGGGAGCTATAAAGCCTTCTCTAAGAACATAAGGAGCAAGTTTGTTTCATTTGTTTGAATGATGGCTAAGGTTCAGTGAAATATAGAAGAAGCAGCACAAAGCAAGGCCACTTAGATCATTGTGTCCATGCTGGCTCATCAAAAATGCGAGCTCAATTAAAAAGTATTATAGTTAGTCAAATTTCCTTTTGTAAGTTGTTACAACACATTGATAACAAGCCAAATCAAATTAGCCTCACTCTCACTAGATTCATAACGTCGCGCAATTAAAACATTTGATGCCCTTCAAAATGGCTCAATTGTTCTGAGCCAGCCTTTAAAAATAGCAAATATTGGACACAAAGTTTATATCTTAAATAAAAACAGATAACATTTTATTATTGACAATGTAGCTTTTGTAGATCACAAATATACAAAGCAACCTAATTATTATTTACAATCTAAGCCCTATCTTCTTTAAATGCAAAGCTCCAGTTGTACACAGACAAGCACAGTTTGGGGATTAAATTGATAAAAACAAAAATAAAAGAATCATAATTTGCCAGGTTGGTAAGTGCATTGCTATTTTCCATGTCTTTTATTGTTAGCTATTTCAAAACCTCCTTTCCTTTCCTGCTGGTGTCTTCTTTTACTCTCTCAAAAAAATTTCTGCCTCAGCCTCAATAGCTTTTATTTTTTCATTCTGTTCTCTAATTCCAGTCCCAGTTGGATTTTCCACTCTGCACTCATACCAGTTTATATTCTTTCCCCTACTCCATTCAGCTTTCTTTACCAAAACCATTGCTGCCAGCTGGTATACATCAAAGAGAATATAACATGTTCTTTCCCATGAGCTCAACTAGCACTTCTCTCAATGTCAAACTTCTGCAGATTATCCTGTAAAAGTGCTGAATGAAGGTGGATATTACTATTAGTAAATTAGACGCTTTATCAAGACAGTATTCAGCCTTTTCAGTTTCTTCTTTTGCAAGAACAAACGGAGACTATTTCATCACAGTCCTGGTGGGTGGAAAATCTTTGACATCAAGTGACAAAGAGCGTTATAGAAAATACACACCCCACCCCAATCTGCTCTGCAAGCAATGGCACTCGTGTCACTCGTTCAATGCCGTTTCAGACCAATATTGACCCCCAAAAATACTAAGGGTGTCATGTTGACTAGTAGTAATACATGTGGAGGGAGGAGAGTTTGCAAAAGAATTGAAGCCATTGAACCTGTTGAATGAGCCAATATCCATAACGTATCAACAGAACGACAATCTATCTGGGGATGCTGACATGCTTACTGCTAGTCCGGTACAGGCATTGACAGCCATGCTGATGTTCATGAGCATTGACCAGAATGTAAGACATTAGTTATTGTGAACTGGCCTTCCTGAAATAAATGGCAGAACTTCAATGCATCTCTGGAAAACAACATAGTTTTCAGTTGCTGTTCCCTGGTCTCTCTGTAATGTCCAATGACATTGGAGCACTGTGTTCTGTTCCTATACAGTGAGAAGAAATTTCCAACCAGATTATCTTTAAAGGAAGAGTTCAATGCTGCCTGTATCAATTTCTCTCTGTCAGACCTGCTGAGCGTTTCTAGCTATTTCTGTTTTTGTTTCAATTTCTCTCCGCATATTTTATCTAATTGAGATGGATGCTCATCGCAATTCAAAAGATGAAAGGTGATCTCATTGAAACGTGTAAGATTCTTAAAGAATTTGACAGCTCAATGCTGCGAGAATATTCCCTTCATGGGAGAGTCGAGGTCCAGAAGATATAGTTTCAGAATAAGGGCTGCCAATTTAAGACTGAGATGAAGGAGATTGTGAGGATTGTGATTCTTTGGAATTCCTTACCACAGAGAACTGCAGGCCAAGAGGCCTTGTGTATGTTTAAGTCTGACATAGATAGATTCTTGATTAGTTGGTGAATCAAAGGTAAGGGAAAAAGGGCAAGAAACTGGAATTGAGGAATGTTAGATCAGCCATGATTCTACTGAGTGGCAGAACAGGCATGAACAGCTGAACAGCCTTCTTCTATTGCAATTTCTCATGGTTTTATAGAAGATGACAATATACATTCCTCCAACAACATGAGCTTTGCTATGTAAATTGCCTCCTGGTTGTTGGAATGCCTGATTCATGTTTGTGTTTTTTGAAACTAGATAACATTGGCCATTCAGTCATTCAAACCTGTTCTGACGCTCAATACAATCATGACTAATTATCCAGTGATAATGGGAACTGCAGATGCTGGAGAATCCAAGATAATAAAATGTGAGGCTGGATGAACACAGCAGGCCCAGCAGCATCTCAGGAGCACAAAAGCTGACATTTCGGGCCTAGAGCCTTCATCAGAGAGGGGGATGGGGTGAGGGTTCTGGAATAACCATTTCTACTCCCCCTCCCATTCTTTAGATGACATGTCCATCATGGGCCTCCTGCAGTGCCACAATAATGCCACCTGAAGGCTGCAGGAACAGCAACTCATATTCCGCTTGGGAACCTTGCAGCCCAGTGGTATCAATGTGGACTTCACCAGCTTCAAAATCTTCCCTTCCCCCACCGCATCCCAAAACCAGCCCAGTTCGTCCCCTCCCCCCACTGCACCACACAACCAGCCCAGCTCTTCCCCTCCACCCACTGCATCCCAAACCAGTCCAACCTGTCTCTGCCTCCCTAACCTGTTCTTTCTCTCACCCATCCCTTCCTCCTACCCCAAGCCGCACCTCCATCTCCTACCTACCAACCTCATCCCACCTCCTTGACCTGTCCGTCTTCCCTGGACTGACCTATCCCCTCCCTACCTCCCCACCTATACTCTCCTCTCCACCTATCTTCTTTTCTCTCCATCTTCGGTCCGCCTCCCCCTCTCTCCCTATTTCTTCCAGAACCCTCACCCCATCCCCCTCTCTGATGAAGGGTCTAGGCCCGAAACGTCAGCTTTTATGCTCCTGAGATGCTGCTGGGCCTGCTGTGTTCATCCAGCCTCACATTTTATGACTAGTTATCCACTTAGTTCACTCCAATTCATCCACTTGTAAATACAACATCTTCATATCTCTTTACATTAATGGAGTGTAAAAGTCTACCAAATTCTACTTTAAACATATTCAATGACTGAATTTCCCCACTCGTCTCTGGAATAGAGAGCTGCAGAGGCTCGCAACCTTCTGAGCAAACAGAAACCTCTGCATTTCTGTTCTCAGTGACTTCCCTCTGATTTTGCAACTGTGATGTCTTAGTTCTAGATTCTCCAACAAGGGGAAGCATCTGCCCTTTCTATCTCCTTAAGTATTTTATAGATTTCATTGAGGTCACCACCCATTCTTCGAGTCAATTACAGGCCCAGTTTGCCCAATTTCTCTTTACAGGTCAGTGCCACCGTTCCAAGAACAAATCTGATGAACCTTAGTTGCTAAGACAATGGAACCACACGGCACACATTACTCCAGATGCAGTCTAACCAAAGTTTTATACAATTGAAAAGAGACATCACCTATCATGTCCTCAAACACTTTAGTGATAAAGGCTAACATTCTAATAGGTTTCCTAATTGACTGCCTCAGCTGCGCATTAGCCTTCATTAACTTATTGATGAGCATATTAAGGTCCCTTTGTACATCTACAACTTCTAATCTCATACCATTTAAGCAATACCCTGAATGGATAATTTCTCTACATTATATTCCTACTGCCATGTTCTGGACTACTCTCAAAGCCTGTTCAAATCCTCTTGGAGTCCTTTTGCATCTTCCTCACAGCACATATTCCACTGAACAGAAACAAAGTTGCTGGAAAAGCTCAGCAGGTCTGCTAGCATCTGTGAAGGAGATAACAGAGTTAACGTTTCAGGTGCGGAACGTCTCATAACAGAATGTAGTAAATGGTGAAATTTAAATTCAGTTTTAAAATATGCAGCTCCAGTTATAAACATTAAGCAATTGTGTAAACATCCCATTTTGTTCACTAATGTCCTTTGCCTCACCTAATCTGATATGACTCCAGATCCACAGCAGTGTAATTGAAATGGTCTAACTATCTACTCAGTTTTAGGGTAATTAGAAAAAGAAAGCAACTTTATTGTTCGAGGTACATACATTCCATGAAATAATAAAGAGAATGTGAACCTTGTGGCTCCTCCCTAGTTGCAGTGCCAATATCAGGTGGATCTCTGTACTTATGGGATGAATGAACACTTTTCCAGAAGCTTCTTCAGTATCATGATTTTCACAGCCCCCAATTTTTAAGGTTTATAAACTGAGCAGATAATCACTAATTTAAAAAAAGTTAATGAATAGGTTTAGCCACAGTCATTCCCTCTCAAACAAACCAACAATAGCAGCTTCAGAAGAGAAAAACTCTGCTACACAATGGTCTGCATTGTATATCCTGCAACTAGAACCAACTTGGTAATTGAGGAAAGGTCAGATGAATGAGAGCTAACACAAATGACTTTCAGTGAGCAGCTCTCATTCCCTATGTGGGCACAACAAAACATATCCACTGTTTCAAATCCACCTTCCACTTTCCTTACATTTGTTGGCTGCAGAAAAGTTCAACCACCCTGCCACAAATTAACAAAAATGTCAATTAACAAATAAATGGTTTCTACACTGCTAGTTTCCAGTGGAATCAAAATTCAGATTGGTGCAGCATCAGAAGAGCAGGCAAGCTGGCGTTTCGGGCCCAGACACTTCTTCAGAAATGGGAGAGGGGAAGGCAGTACTGAAATAAATAAGGAGAGAGGGGAAGGCGGATAGAAGATGGATAGAGGAGAAGATAGGTGGAGAGGAGATAGACAGGTCAAAGAGGCGGGGATGGAGCCAGTAAAGGTGAGTGTAGGTGGGGAGGTAGGGAGGGGATAGGTCAGTCCAGGGAGGATGGACAGGTCAGGGGGGCAGGATGAAGTTAGTAGGTAGGAGATAGGGATGGGGCTTGAGGTGGGAGGAGGCACAGGTTAGGGAGGCGGAGACGAGCTGGGCTAGTTTTGGGATGCATTAGGAGGAGGGGAGATTTTGAAGCTTGTGAAATCCACATTGATACCATTGGGCTGCAGAGTTCCCAAATGGAATATGAGTTGCTGTTCCTGCAACCTTTGGGGAGCATCGTTGTGGCACTGCCGGAGGCCGAGGATGGACATGTCGTTGTCCCAAAGTACCTTGGCTGTTATAGTAATCTTGTGTCCAATACTCACCTTGAGTACTGGCTCCATTGCAATTCATGGGGATCACATTTACTTTATATAGTTCTGCAGAAGTGCATCTTTGGACATTTCTTAGTCATGTGCCTACTACACGCTTGTGGAAACATTGGTATCACACCTCCCATGGGATAGGCTTGTTCAAGGTTCATTCCCTGAGCACAGCAATTATTCAATCAAACACAGGGGCATCACGGTGGCTCAGTGGTTAGCACTGCTGCCTCGCAGTGCCAGGGACCCAGATTTGATTGCAGCTTCGGGCAGCTATCTGTGTGGAGTTTGCACATTCTCCCTGTGTCTGCATGGGTTTCCTCCAGTTTCCTCCCACAGTCCAAATAGTGCAGGCTAAGTGGATTGGCCATGCTAAATTGTCCATAGTGGTCAGGGATGTTTAGATTAAGTGGGTTAGACGTGGGATACCAGGGGTAGGAAAATAGGGCTGAGTAGCTTGTTCTTCCCGGGGTGGTGTGGACTTGTTGGGCTGAAGAGCCTGTTTCCACGCTGTCAGAATTCTATGATCTATGACCTTGGCACAGGGTGCCAATTTCCAAACAATATTTCTGAATAGTCCCAATTGCTGATTAGACTTCTATGCCATTTGTACAACACAATTTACAATTAAGTATGAAACAGCCAATGCTTGACACTGACTGAATTCAGAGTGGGAAATGCTGGCTTTGGGAATTACAGGCCTTGATCCCATCACCTTCCCATCTTAGGTCATTTACGTGATGTTCTGCACATTGTCATTCACCGAATAAACTCCTGGATATATCGTTGGCCTCGTGCAACTTGCCCCCACTCAGTTTCCTGAGGGGGTTGCGAATAGGAGGGCAAAAGGGCAAAGTTGATGGAAAAGCTGAGCAGGCCTGGTAGCATCTGTGAAGGAAAAAACAGAGTTAACCTTTTGAGGCCTGGTGACCTTTCCTCAGAAACGTTAACTCTGTATTTTCCCTCATAGATGCTGCCAGACCTGCTGAGCTTTACCAGCAACTTTGGTTTTGTTTCTGGTGAGCAGCATCTGCAGCTCTTTCAGTTTTTATTGTGAATAGGACGAGTTCTGTCTGTATGGTAGGAGACTTGTAGCGTGACCACAGAAGTTCAGAGCTTTGAAGCAGTGCTTGTATGATATCACAAGAAAGCAAGGTGCAGTCATCAAGAGTCCTGACCTGCAAATAGCCTTCCACTGAAATTTATGTTTTTTCCACAACACAACCAAAGCTTTGGTGAAGAGTCATCCAGACTCAAAATTTGAGCCTGTACTCTCTCCGTGGATGCTGTCTGACCCGCTACAATCTCCAGAATTTATTGTTTTCAGTACAGATTCCAACGCAGTAATTTGCTCCTACAAACAAAGCAATATGCTCATTTTCTATGAATTTGTCTTTAACATAAAAAGACATGAAAATGTGAAGGTGGCCATGTTGGACGGGGGTGGACAAGGTCAGAAATCGTACAACACCAGGTTATAGGCCAACAGGTTTATTTGAAAACACAAACTCCTGGAACCTCGGTCTTTCTTCAGGTGTTAGGGAGCGAGGTGTTATCAGACACAGAATTTATAAGTAAAAGATCAAAGGGTCACGCCACTGATGAGGATGTATTAAAGAAACCTAAGATGCTGTTTAGTCTTTAACCAGTTAGAAGACATGAAGAAAGAAGAATTTGCATTCATATCACATCTCTCACAAATTCAGCATATCCCAAAGTGCAATACAGCTAATAAAGTAAAAATAGCAGCACCACATTAGGGCCAAGACCCTGACGTCATTATATCAGTGTGCAATTTGAACAGCAACAGATGGCAAGTCAAACGGAGGTTCCACTGGTGATTTCTAAATGAGTAATCAAAAATGCTACACGAGCTAATTTACAGCAATTTTGCAATGCCTTCAGAAATTTCAATCAGTTCACGAATGACATGGGGTAAGGACTTGGCAGCATTTAAAGGATGGCGATACATGGGGAGGTGATGGGTTAGCAGTATTATCGCTAGACTATTAGTCTAGAGCCTCAGGTAGCGTTCTAGGGTTTGGAATTTGAATCTGACCATGGCAGATGGTATAATTTGAATTCAATAAAAACAAACTCGAGAATTAAAAGTTTAACAATAACGGTTTAAGCAATCGGTTGTTTAGAGGAAGGGATCATTGGAGAGGGGCCTACGATGGGACTTGAACATTTCCACAGCCATGGGAAATGTCAACTCCTTAAAGCAATATTGTACAGATGTTCAAGGGGAACATGGATTGTGGAGCAGGTTCCTCAAGTAAAGAGATAAATCTAAGAGAGGGGAGGAATAAATAATCAGGAGTTCTATCCACCTTCAGGATCAGCTACATGATAGGGGTGTGGTAGAAGGCCATAGAGTTTATTAGCTGCAAAAAGCAATGTGGAGACTGTGGTATTCAATTGTGAAAATGTACGGACAACAGGTGAGTTATTATACAGATGTCACATGAGCAGTGTTGATGGGCATGAAGCCTGTCAGAAACTGTAGTATTTGGGCCCACACGTTTCACGTTATCCAGAGGAACAGGAGAGAGGGAGCTATTTTTGAGGTCAGCTAATAGGCATCGCTGTAAATGAATGGATATTAAAACTAGCAGAAGTACTGCTTGGTCAGTAGAGAGAAATACAGGGGGAGACAGTGACACGATGATATTGTGGCTGGGTTAGTAATCCAGAGAGTCAGGTCATAATCAGGGGCTCAGGGTCAAATCCCACCATAGTAGCTGATGGAAGTGAATTCAACGAAATCTGGAATTAAAAATCAATCTGATTAACGGAACTCTTGGCCAGGTGGATTTCATTGAGCATGACTTCCCCAGCTGGCTTAGGCTAACAGTCGCAGCCAGGGAGTCCTGGCTGATAGATGTAAACAGGAGTTTCAGGGATCCTCCTCACTCTAGGGGCTGGCTCTGACCGAGCTGACCAGAGTCCATTATGCTGTACACATGCAAATAAAAGGTGGCTTGGTAACAAGATACTGGCCTCCATGGAGTTATCTCAGACCTTAAGAAAGGAAAACTGCTGTCCATGCCTCTTCTGACCTACATGCGACTCTAGGCACATAGTAATGCGATTGACTCTTAACTGCCCTCTGAAATGACATTCATAAGACAAGAAGACATAAGAGCAGAGATTAGGCCATTTGGCCCATCGATTCCGTTCCACCATTCAATCATGGCCGATAAGTTCCTCAACCTCATTCTCCCACTTTCTCCCTGTAACCCTTGATCCCCTTGACAATAAAGAATCCATCTATCTCTGTTTTAAGTTTCCCAATGACCTGGCCTCCACAGCCTTCTGTGGCAGTGAATTCTATAGATTCACCACTCTCTAGCTGAAGAAGTTTCTCCTTATCTCGGTTCTAACAGTTCTTCCCTTTACTCTAAAGCTGTGCCCTCGGGTCCTAGTCTCTCCTACAAATGAAAACATCTTCTCAACATCCACTCTGTCCAAGCCATTCAGTATTCTGTAAGTTTCAATTATTTCCCTCCTTTCATCCTTCGAAACTCCAATGAGTAAAGTCCCAGAGTCTCAAAAGTTCCTTATATGTTAAACTTTTCATTCTTGAGACCATTCTCGTGAACCTCCTCTGAACTTGCTCCTGGGCCATTACATCCTTTCTGAGATCTGGGGCCCAAAACTGCACACAATACTCCAAATGCAGATGTCCAGAGTCTTATAAAGCCTCAGTGATACATCCCTGCTTTTATATTTGAGTCCTCTCAAAATAAACGTTGCATTTGCCTTCCTGACACCTGACGCAAACTGCAAGTTTACCTTGAGAGAATCCTGGACTAGAACTCCCATGAGTCTTTGCACTTCAGACTTCTGAATTTTCTCCCCATTTAGAAAATAGTCCATGTTTTTATTCTTCTTTTTATTCAGCCACATCAATTGCTCGAGAAGCGAAAATGAAACCTGGCTGAGCATCTGGCATTGGCTGAGATACCATTAGTGAAATATTTACCCTGCCAACCCTTACACCTGGGGCTCGTGCCAAAACTGGAAGAGCTGTCTCACAGACATATTCATATTTATGGATTCATACCTTGCAGACAATGTCCCAGACAGCAACATCACCATTCCTGGACATGTCCTGTCACACCAGCAATGTAGAGGTAGAACCTAATAGTACATAGTTGGGAGGCACTTGTCCTCAGAGTCCTCAACATTGAGTCTGCACCTAGGAAGAGCCTTGCATCAGGTCAGGCAGATGGCAATATTCTGCCATCCTTTGGCTGATGATCATTACTGCTTCATGTTGAGCAACACATGGAGAAAGCTGAGGGAAGCCAGGCTATAAAATATACTACAGGTTCATCACCATGAGTGGCTTGATATCATCATGACTGACCAAGCCGGTTGAGTTTTAAATGAAGTAATTGGTAAGCTGGGTGGCAGGTGTTGAACATAACAGCAAGAAGGTAAAACATCCTTTCCATCATTCTTACCAATCTGCCTGCTACAGATATTTTCAGCCATGACCATATCAGTAAGAGTGACCACCGCACAGTCCTTGTGGAAATGAGGTCACGTCTTCATGTTAACACTTTACAGCTGGATATGTATTACAATGCTAAATGGGACAGAGTTTGTACAGATCTAACAATACAAGACTGGGCATCCATGAGGCACTGTGGGCCATTAGCAGTGACAGAACTGTACATAAGCACAATTCTACAACCACATGACCTGGCATATCCTCACTCTATGATTATCTTTAAGTCAGGGGATTAACCCCTGTTCAATAAAGAGTGCAGACGGCGATGCCAGGAGGAACATCAATCATACCAAAAAATGAAGTGTCAACCTGGTGAAGCTACAAATCAGGATTGCTTAGGTGCTAGACATGACTTCTGACTAGGTGCTGGACTGTACAAGCATTAAATGATAGAGAGGACCAAATGCTTCTACAATCAACGCATCTCATCTAACTCATCTCAGTCCTGTCATATCCAGTTTTGACTGGTCATAGATACTTAAACAACTCACTTAACAAGGAGGTTCCACAAATATCCCCATCCATAACGATGCAGGAGCCCACCTCAACTCTCTAAAAGATAATGCTGAAGCTCTTGCAACAGTCCTTAGTGATATCAAGAAACAGCTGGAGGCGCTAAATATATCAAAGACTATGGTCCCTGACAACATTCTGCTGATAGCACAAAAGATGCATGCTCCTGTCTTGCCACTCAGTTAGCCAAGCTGTTCCAATACAATTACAATATTACATCTACCATCAAAGTGGAAACTTGCCCAGGTATGCCCTGCACACAGAAAAGCAAAACAAATCTAACTCAGCCAATTATTACCCCATCCTTCTACTTTTGATCAACACTAAAGTGATGGAAGATGTCTAACAGTCCTATTAAGCAGCACCTGTTCAGCAGTAACCTGCTCACTGATGCGCAGTTTGGGTTCAGCTGGAGCCACTCAGCTCCTGGCCTCATTACAACATTGGGTGGCACATGGACAAAACAGCTGAATTCCAGTCGTGAGTTGAGAGTGGCTGCACTTGCCATCAAGGCTTCACTTGAACAAGTCAACAAGCCACAAGTAGCATCAACTGTTCTTACAAAACTGAGGTCAATGGGAATCAGATGGAAAACTCTTCACTGATTTAGATGACACCAATGTAAAAGGAAGACTGTTGTAGTTCTTGAAGGTTAGTCATTTCAGCTCCATGACATCCCTGCAGGAGTTCCTCGAATATGTATCTATGACCCAATCATCTCCAGTTGCTTTATCAATGACCTCCCCTCCATCATAAGGTCAGAAGTAGGAACGCTGCTGGTGATTGAGCCATGTTCAGCACCACTGGTGACTCACCAGGTACTGAAGTAATCTATGTCCATATGTAACAAGGCCTGGAAAATATCCAAGTTAATGCTGAAAAGTTAGATTCACAGCACACAGATGCCAGACAATGGTCATCCTCAAAAAGAGTGAATCTAACTATCAAAACCGTTACAAGTCAAATAATCAAAAGCAATATATCGCTGATTCTCTCATTGTCAATAATCTGTGGGCAACAGTTAATTTTTTAAAAAATCTTAGACTAGCCAATGAATACAACAGATAAAAAGATCATTCAGACACTAGGAATCCTCCAGTAAGTAACTCTCTTCCTGACTCTCCAAAGCCTGCGCACCATCCAGAAGGGGGGAGATGAGTGCAGACCCAGAAATACTTATAGTATTTGACATTCTCCAGGACAAAACACCCCACTCGATCAGTACCAGATTCATATTCATTCCTTCAACACTAATGCTCAGTAGAAGTAATGCACATTATCTACAAGATGCACAATGATCTACAAAATTCTCAAAGCTCCTTAGACAGCACCTTCCAAACTCACAACCACTGGTGTTCAGAGGGGCAGATACATATAAGCACTTCCAGCTCCAAGTTCCCCTCCAAGCTGCTTACAATCCTGACTTACAAATGTTTCACCGGTCCTTCAGTGTTGTTGGGTCAAAATTCTGGAACTCTCTCCCAAATGGCATTATGGGCCTACCCACATGGAATGCAATGGTTCAAGATGGCAGCTCACTACCACTTTCTCATGGGCAACTAGAGGTAGGCAGTAAGTGGTGGTCTTTCCAGCAGGCCTCACATCGGAAGAATGAATTTTCAAAAAAAAACATTAAATTGAAATTAAAATCACATAACAAGCCCTTGGAATCAGCTGGTTGTCCTGTGAGTAGCAGCTGAGAAAATTAGGTCAATATCCTTTTAAACGATGACCCCATTGAAAAATGCATAAATCTGAAGGGACCTGACGGATAAGGCACTGATAATTTGTTTCTCTGGCTGAGGAATCAAGGTCATGGGGCACAGCCTTAGGCTAAAAGATCAATCATTTATGGCTGAGTTGATGAAAAATGTCTTCACTCAAAAGCTTATGAACTATTGGAATTTTCCACACCAGTGGCTTGGGGATTCCACATCGCTGAGTTATTCAAGGCTGATTTTGTCCAATTTCTGGTCTACCGGGTAAATCAAGGAATATGAGGAGCAGAGAAGTAAAGGTCAAGCAAGGGATTCACCATTTAAACACTGAAGGTCAAAACAAGCTGTTGGGAGAAGGGGGAGATCACATAGTCTACTCCTTCTCTTTTATTATTATGTATTTATGTTCCGACAAATTATCTTCAACAGTTCATCAGCCTTAATTAATACCTAGAATTAGAATAATAAAAAGGGGTGAGAGAAAAATACCTTGAAAAGCACCCACGCTCTCAATGAAAGTGTTGTCTGAAAGATTATGTTCTGCTAATTCCAATGAAATAACAAGGCCAGCAGTCCTTTGTGATCTTTTTCAACTGTATAAAATAGAACAGTAGCTGGATCTGCATCAACAAGCTGTGAGTTTGATTCCAGCTTTACACGTACCAGAGAGGCATAGCAGAGAAATCTGGTGAGGAAGTAGTCAACCCAGAATTGCTTTCTAAAAATAATGAAATAATGCAATGCTGTAAAACTTAGAAAGCTCGAACAGCAGCTAATACATGATTTGTTCTCTTACCTTGCACTTCATTGCAGTTGCATGTTGAACTGTGAAACTGGGCCACTCCCAACAGAGTAACATAACATAATTAGCAGAGGCAAGTCCAGCATGGCAAAGAAAAAGAGTCTTCTCTTGCCATTACAGAACTAAGCAAATTGGACCCAGATCGCATTACAGACTTTGCAATATTATACTATAGCTTCTAATGACTATTTTTTTAAACATTGTTAATCTTAATTAAAATTTTTTTTTAAGTTATGACAGAATCCTGCTTTATTTTCACACTTCTAATTGACGGCACACGCAATAAAATGTTTCATCCTTAAGCATAGCTTAATGGAGATTTATCTTTTTAATTAGTTTAGTATGTTCAAAGAATGGGTTGGGTTAATTTTGGTCTTGTTAATAATCTGACAGGTATGTAAGTGAGTCAGAAGCCCATCTATTCCAGTTTTCAGTATATTAACCATTAAGTTGATGATTACGATCAGGGTTATAATGTGTTGCAGAATCTGGACTTGAACACATTTGAGCCAGAATATGTGGAAGAGAAGAGCCTAGAGCTTGGTGAGGGGTGAAGTCAAGTGATATCATTTAGGATTCATGAAGGCAATAAGAGATTTCCTCTAAAGTGACTTGACTGTTGTCGTGTTACTTAGTGCAGAAGTTACATGGCACCAGACCTTTCTAATAATAGTGCTTTATTTCAAGGACAAGGTTGAAGGACAATATTCAACTGGGAAACTGAAGTCTTAAAAATGTGCCTTGGGATTTTAACTTTTACCAAAGCAAGCACAAAGAACATTTGTTTACCATCTGACCTAAAAGATTATACTGTTCCACAATGTAACACTATCTCAGCAACACACTGAAACATAAATATACCAAAAGGAAGGGTCAACCAGGGGAATCAAATCTGTCAATTTTTTTTCTCGCTCCTATGGAGACTATAACCAGTCCAGGAAATCTGACTGGCCATATGAACGTGTAGCATTAATTTCCTTATGTTGCATTTGAAACATTATCCTACCTGTTAAATTTCTGCAGGCAGGTTTAGGAACACAGCATCTGATTCATGAAAAATTGGTACAACAGATTCACCTGTAATGAACATGCTGTCTGGATAATTTTTAAAGTTTAAGTCTGAAATTGATTTGTATTCAATGGTATTAGTTACTTCCAAAATATGTTTATTTAAGAAACTAAAAAAGGCATGAGGCATAAGAGGAGATAACACAGTATGGAGCGGAAGGAACACAACAGGCCAGGCAGCATCAGAGGAGCAGGAAAGCTGACATTTTGGGTTGGGACCCTTCTTCTTCATCTATAGTTTTTACTGTCTCTGATTGAGGCATGGGAAATTATAGAACAAGACAATTAACATTTTTGTTCTCCAAGAATGCAAGAGTTCCAACTTCTGAGTCCCTTAAAAATAATCCAGGATGGGTGTGTTATCTGATGAAGCACCTTAGAATGAGCTACAGCGTGGAGCAGATACAGCAACAAGTTCTCACTCTACTGCACAATCATTTTCTCACCACATGGAGAGGAAGGCACTCAATGTCTCAGAACGGCATCCTCAATTTGCATAGCAACCATTTATATGATCTGTCAGATATAAAACAGCAATTTGGGAATTGTTTGCTTTACAATTGGGTATCATGGGCAATTTGATCATAATGTCCATGTGATTTCCTTGGTAAGAAGCCATTCTGAAGGTGAGACCTTATTTTCCTAATATCAGCCAGCTGTGAGCACTGAATTAGTACTTTGAAACAGTTTACCTGTTGGTGTTGGATAAAGTGAACTCATCATGGAACTGGAACAAAATGTCAGTTTGAAAAGTGTGAGATAAGATTGAGCAACTGGCTATAGGCTGAAAATTTATTGTAGAGTCAGAGATGAGTGCTCATGCATTTCTACTACTGCAGAAATCTCAGGTTCACAATTTATAGTTCTTCTTGAGGTATACTTCTTTTAAGGATTGCCAATCAGGCCAACCTCTATCTAATGTGTCGGAGTGGCATGATGGCTCAGTGATTAGCACTGCTGTCTCACAGCGCCAGAGACCCTTATTCAATTCGACTCTTGGGTGACTGTCTGTGTGGAGTTTGCAAATTCTCCACGTGTCTGCGTGTGTTTCCTCCATGTGCTCCTGTGTCCTCCCACAGAGATGTGCAGGATCGGTGGGTTGGTCATGGTGAGCTGTCCGTAGTGTTCAGGGATATGTAGTTAGCTGTTTACCCATTGGAAATGTAGGGGGCTGTTCTTTGGAGGTTCAGTATGGATTTAAGGGCTGAATGGACTGCTTCCACACTGCAGGCATTCTATATTGATTGATGTCTCAGTGTGCTGGGTGAACTCTATTTTGGCTTGTTAGGATTGCTGTGGAGTAGTATATATATATCTTACGACTTCGATCTGCAAATTCCATATTGTTTGCTCTCTGAAACAAATATATAGGCTCCTAAATGTGAAATATTGGCCATCAGATGGGAATGGAAGCAGGAAGCTAACTTTAGCCGTGGGATTTTCAGAGCACTATTGTCTTATTCATTGCTGGTATGGTCTCTTAAAGCCAATAGATTTTGAAGATTTTTTAAAAATCAGTCCCTAGATGTGAGCATCACTAGCTAGGCCCACATTTATTCCTTGTACCTAATTGCCTAGAGGGCAATTAAGAGCGAAACACAATTTTGCTGTGGACCTGGAGTCACTTGTATGCCAGGCTAGGTAAGAAAGATAGCACAACATGGTCATCACTAAACTAAGTTTTATTTTGTTGAATTCAAATTTCACCATCTACCATGGTGGGTTTTGAACTCGAGTGACAAACATTAGGGAAAAGGCAAAATGCTGCGGATGCTGGAAATCTGAAAAAAAAGCAGGGAATAGTGATGTTCTGAGTTCCTCCAGCATTCAGGGTCAGGAGGGTGTGAGGAATGTAGAGGGATCCATGAGGTAGTGCTGAAGGAGCCTGACCACTTTAGCTTGTCTAACAGTTTTGAGATTCTTGTTCCATGTGTATATGAGAATGGAATCTGAGAGGATGATGAGAAAGCATACTATAGAACAGGGAGCCATTGAAGATGCAGGGTGAGATGGAATTAAAAGAAACTATAGATATAAATGGGGTGGTGTAGTATGGGGAATAGACACTGTTCTCTGTGGCCAAGATTCAGAGTCCCAAAGGGTATGTTACCTGCCTCATGCCCAGCTTCAGGATAACTCATCTGTGCTGCGGAGAAGCTTGGAGTGAGAAGGGGAAGATCCTTTTGTCGTGGGCAATATAGATAGCAACCATACAGGTAGAAAGAGGAAAGAGGCTCTGCTGAGGGATTATGAGCAGTTATGGACTAAATTATAAAGCAGAACCATAAAGATAATCTCTGGATTACTATCTGAGCCCTGAGTAAGTTTGCACAAGGTCAGTTAGACTAAAAAGGTAAATGAGTTGCTTAGAGATTGGTGTGGGAGAAACAGGTTTGAATTCCTTTGACATTGGTAGCAGTATTGGGGACAGAGGGAGCTGTTCTGACAGGATGAGCTCCACAATAATCATGCTGGGACTAGAGTCCCGGTGGATCACATAACTAGGGATGTGGATATGACTTCAGTAGAGGGATGGGTTGCATGGAAAATAGAGAATATGGATAAGGTCAGGAATATAACTTAAGGCACAACAGGTTAAGGGGCAACTAGTAGAAGGGAACAATTAATGCAGGACTGAGAGTGTTGTATTTAAATATGTGCAGTATATGAAACAAGGTAAATAAGCATTTAGAGAAAATTGAAGCTGGACCGACAATGTTGTAGGTATTAGAGAGATGTGGATGCAAGGGGGTTCAGGGATGGGATCTAGGTACCCAAGGATACTCATCCTAATGAAAGGTCAGGCAGATGGGCAGAGTGGGCAAGGTTGCCTTGTTAGTAAGAAATGAAATTAAATTATAGCAAGAAGTGATTTAGAGTCAGAGACATCTGTGTGGGAAGAGTTCAGGAAGCACAAAGCGAAAATGGCCCTGATGGGAGTTTTGTGGAGGTGCCCTAACATTAGGTTGCAAATGGTACGGAGAAAGGAAGTGTTGAGGGACAGGCGTTAGGGGAATGCAGATGATACGGAAGGTCTTGAACAGGCTTGGAGTGTGGGCAATGAAGTATCAGATGGAATACAATGTAGGAAAATTTGAGATTATGTGCTTTGGTTTTCAAAATAAAACTGGTCCAGATCATTTTCTCAGTGGGAAAGGCTTCAAAAATCTGAAGTGCAAATAGGCTTAGGAGTCCTAGTTCATGATTCTCTTACAGCTATCTTGTAGGTTCAGTTGGCACTCTGGGCCTGTGCTTGATGGAGTTTAGAAGGATAAGGAAGAATTTGACTGAAACTCACAGAACATAGGAAGGCTTAATTAGAGTGGGTATGGAGGACATGTTTCTGTTAGGAGGATAGATTAGGACACCTGAGGCCATAGCATCAGAATGAAGAGATGACCCTTTAGAACTGAGATGAGGAGGAATTTCTTCAGTCAGAAGGTAGTTAATCTGTGGAACTCACTGACACAGAAGGCTGCAGAGGCCAAGTCATTGAGTGTATTTAAGACAAGGATAGATAAGTTTTGGCTTTAGAGAATCAAAGTGATTCTCTTTGATAAGAGAAACAAGGGTATCGTGAGAAGGCAGGAGAACGGGGTTGAGAAACATATCAGCCATGATTGAATCAGCAGTGAACAATTACTAGCTCAGTGACATTATCATTACACCATCACCTTCCCTATGAGCCTTTTGATGATTGGCCTCAAATGCACTGACTGTGCAGGATCCTTTAGAGTCGGCAGAGAGATGGAGAGAAAGATTTGACATTGATACCAGGAGTCTTAATCCACTAAATCAAAAATTCTTCTTATCCAAACTAAAATAATCTTCCCTGATAAGTGCTAACATTTACATTCACTTGAGAGGGCAGACATTGCCTTGATTTACCATTTCATTTCAGAAAACAGTGCAGCACTCTTGCATACTGGCCATGTCAGCCTGGTACTGATAACCTTCTGACTGAATGTCTTTGAACCATGGCTTCCACTACTTTCACCCCTCACATTGTCTCAAGCTGAACTAGTCTGCTTGCAATTTTTGCATTCTGATTGAGACAGTCGAAAGCAAGTGACTTGATCTCTTCTCTTTCATAATGATAAGCATTATTTGTCTCGAAAAGATTATTTGCCTCTGCCTCTGCATTAACTCAGCCACTGTTAACTATCTCTTTCGTGGCTTTTTTCTCTTCTGGCCTTATTTACCTCAATGTGGTCAGCTGTCTGCTCCCACTTGAATTGAAATACATTTTAGAAAATGTCACCGAAAAGATGTTGCACTTTGGTGAATGTACACTAGCTTTATGATGGGGCAGTATCTGTCTCAGCTTTGTTATCAATGAAACATGCCAGTGGTCCAGCAGAGCCACTTGGAAAGGAAATTCTGTGACCAACGCCCATGTGCCTATAGCAATACATGCAATGGCACTTTCAAAGAAAGAAAAGAGGAAGTTGGAAGGGGATGGAAAGAGATCAACTGGCAAAATAAGCGTGCATTCAATTTTGGATTCCAGATTTTGAGAACATTAAATGAACATATAATTTTGTCATACATTTTTCATCCTGTAAAAAAATAAGCTTCCTTTCTTACCTCCATACATAAGTACTAATTTAGACTTTGGTTGAGGGATTTTGAGCTGCTGTGGCAGAAATGCCATTGTTCTGACAACAAATTGTAGGTTTTTTTTGCTGGCCTTCAAGGTGTTTCAATGTATGTGCTTTAATTGAAACACTGGCTAAACAGAGCTGACTAATAACGTATAGCTTTTGTGTCTTCTGAGACAATATTAACATAACAGAGTGAAATTCAGTTTCAAAGGCCACAGCAAATGTGTATTAGCTGATAAAAGTCAATGACGAAGAATATTGAGTAAAGTGTCCAATGAGTGGGCAATCAATTATAGTCCCCATTCTACCTGAGAAGGCGTCAGCCGAGAATCAGAGTATCCAGTTTCTCATTAATTCAGATACGGGAAATGAAGAGGAATGATAGTGATTGTAATGAGGTCAGCCAGACGGACCACATGGGATATGGGTTCTGGATTGGGGCTGTTAATCTGGTCCTATTGGGTAGCCATGGGTGACATATATAGATAGGCAGGAGTGTCAGAAGTTCTGTTGACTCTGAGAGCTGACTCTGAGGAAGCTGGATCATTGTCAAGCACTCTCCAGGTGAAAATAAAAGGTGACTTAGAGACGGGATACCAGCCTCTGTGGAGTTATTTTAGGAGCCGTATTTGACTGGAGACTCGGAAATTTGTAATTTTCAAAGTAGAAAAAAATGATGAGTATAATTTAAAACATAGTCTTCTCAAATTACCTGATATATGTTTAATATAGTTATAGCTAAACTATTGTTACAACAAAACTCCTGGTCCTGTAACTTTTTTTTAAATGAGTTCACAGAATGTGAATATAAAGGCTTGCATTCTACAGAAGGGAGACAAATCAATCTCATTGCTGTGGCTCTGGAGTCACATGTAGACCAGACAAGTTAGGATGAGAGATTTTCTCCTCTGTAGGGGTTACTGGACAAAATGGTCCTTTATGAAAATTGGTAGTGGTTACATGGCCACTGTTGAGTTATCTTTTCACTGAGATCAAATTATGTGTCATGGTGTGATTCAAACCTACCTCCCGAGAACATCAACCTGGGGTTCCAGTTTATTCATCTAATGACATTAGCATAACACCACCATCTCCCTTTAAGTGTAGAAATTTATGTGTAAATGTAGAAGTTACTGGTTCTCCTTAAACATGAAACATTTCCTTAAAATGCATCTTCTGATGGCAACAGCAATAAACATTTATCAATGTTGGCCACTGGGGTCCTGAGGGAGCCCAAACCTGATTGTATGAGCTGTATTAATTCAGGAAATTTAAACTATTGATGGGCAGTAATACAATGCCTAGGCCTTCAGAGCATGTGACTGACAATGAAGTTACTATTAGAGCTTCGGTATCTCTGGGTAATTAGGGATGACCACAAATGCAGGCTCACATCCCATAAATGAATGAAAAAAAATGCTCCCAGTGAAATACCACAAAAATCTCTGGCCTGGTTGACAGCAGGACCTGTTTTGAGAATAACTAAAATTAAACTAGGCTGAACAATTAACAACAATCTGCCCCATCACCAAAACAGTTCTTTCTATTTCATATCATCGCTTCATACATTCCTGTCTCATTTTCTGAAATCCTTGGTGCCTTAGGTCAGTAGATGTTAGTGAATATTGTTGTAGATGTGAGCATTATCAAAAGGTTCAAAGGGATGACCTTTGTTGGGATGGGATTAAATCGAGGTGAGTACCATTGGAATATGTTATGGACCAAACTGAACCCCCTTCAAAAGAGCTTGACTTTTATCTTTTTATAGACAAGTGTAATGCGCTATATTCAAGAGGTAATTCAACCACTCAGCTTTAAACAAAACATACTTTACTCTTACCCTATAATTAAAATACAATAACAAGGAAGAAAAAAATGGTGTAACATTTTAACTGTGTAGGAAAATGTAACAGAATAATAGGTTATTTAACTACTGAACAGTAACTGTGCCAATATAGTAACATCCCATAAACACATACGTGGCAAAGGCAAATTCAGTAAAATAGATCGTCTTATATGTGACTCTGAGAACAGAGAGAGAACTCCAGACTTTTGCTATGGCTGAGCTTCACAGCCAGCTTCAAAATCCCAACAGCTGCCGAAAACTGAACTAAAACCCGGGTTCTGTAGGAGCCTGACTCTATCCATTCATGTTGCTTCTGTTTTTCCAAATTTATAAAAAGACCAAGGACTCACAAGTTGTTTATTTTACTGGCTTTGAGGAGACATCTTGGGGATGAGCAGTGTTTTTGTGGGGTTAGCAATGTCATTGCGGGTGACAAGGTTTCGAGGGTGTGGCCAGTGTTGAAGTGATGTTGCTGAACACTGATGACAAGGTGAGTAATACTGGGGGCATGTTGGTGAGCAGTGTTGAGGGGGTGAAGAGTGTTGAGGGGGATTTAGTGAGGAATGTTGACGGGGTGAGCAATGTTGAGCAGAAGAATAGTGTTTGGGTGGGGTTTAGTGAGCAGTATTGTGGGGTATGAGCAGTGTTGGGGGGATGTTAGTGAGCAACGTTGATAGGGGAAGAAACGTTGAGGCAGTGTTAGTGAGTAGTGTTGAGAAATGAGCAGTATCATTGTGGGGTTTAGTGAGCAGAATTGGGGGGTGACCAGTATTGGAGGGGTAAATAATGTTGATGGGGGCATGAGGAGTTTTAACTTAAGCAGATATGTCACAACTGTCTTACCTAATAAAGTGTAATAATAAATGAAAAAAAAGGAGCTCCTGGCTTTCAAAAAATCAAATTAAGAAAATTGAGAAGTATCCCTCAAAAGATCTTGAATGCAACATCTTGAGGAAATAATTACTTTGAGTCCTGGTAGATCAAGTGGCAGGATTGCTTCTTGGTGAGAAATATAAATACCTGGATGTCAGGGAAGGATTGCACTGTCTTACCATGTGGTCCATCGCGCTTGCATTGAAATATTTGAATGATAAGGAGCCAGGTCAAAGGACAAAGCAGATTGACAATAAATCTAGATGTGTTTCCGGCAGAGGGACATCTACCTCATCTACCAATCTCTTTCTCAACCCACCCCTTCCCCGTAGCATAAACATATTCATCTCAAATTTCCAACACTTCCGCTGCTGAGAAAAATGGGAAGCACAGTTAAGATTCTTGGGAATCAAAATATTAGCTTGCTGAAGTTTGGTGAGGAATGAAGAGACAAGTACCAGCAAGTGAGGTTAAAACAGAATCTATGAAAAATAACATGAGGTATTTGATTAAGAATGCAATGAAATGATAGACTTAACACTGAAGTAAACAAAGAAAGCATGATTTTTCTGGAGCTCAGGTCTAAGCTATTGATTTCTTGGATGAATGAACAATCAAATTGTCTTTTCCTTTTCTTAAGCTTATGCTCAACATCTTCAGATAAATGGACACAGTATGGATTCATAGAATAAAATCAGTGCAGCCAGTCTGAAATGCAAACAATCAATTCTGAGGCAACAGCAGAAAACAAAAGTTATAATCTTGTTAAACAACAATAATAACTTGTGATAATATAACACTTTTAATGTTGAAAACTTTCCCAAATACTTCACAGAGGTGTAAAAGTTGCCATGGTTCCAGAGAGCTGATCTTTCATTAGAGAGAGATGACTCATGGTGTGTTTAGTCTGAAGGTCACCACACATCAGGCAAGGGGGCATGGTTGAGAAGGCAGAAGCTGCTTCATAACCTCCATTCTAACAAGAATTGAACCCATGCTGTTGGCATCACTCTGCATCACAAACCAGCCATCTAGACACAGTGAAAAGAAATAAATGCTGAACCCGAGAGGGTAACAAGTCAGAAAGTGACCAGAAGATTTGCAGCGGAGGTGGGTTTTAAAGAGAGCCATAACCCACAATTTTCTTTTAGTTAAATTAGGAATCACACAACATTGGGTTATTGTCTAACAGGTTTAATCGAAAACAAAAGCTTTAGGAGCCGAAGTCTTTCTTCAGGTGGTAGGATGTGTATTTTAATTAGGATGTGTATTTTAATTAGGGATGTGAACTTTATTTAGGATGTGAATAGTGCTTACAGGTCACAAATCATACAGCAAATCATAGAATCCCTATAGTGTGGAAGCAGGCCATTCAGCCCATTGAATCCACACCAACCCTCTGAAGAACATCCCACACAGACACCCACACTCCCACCTTGAGCCTGTAACCTCGCATTCACCATGCCCGATTCACACATGCTTGGACACCGTGGTCAATTTATCATGGCCAATCCACTTAACCTACAAATCTTCGGACTGAGAGGAATTTGGAGCACCCGGAGGAATCCAACGCAGACACGGAGAGAATGTGCAAACTCCACACAGACAGTCGCCCAAGAGTAGATTCGAACCTGAGTCACTGGCATCGTGAGGCAACAGTGCTAACCACTGAGCCACCCTTTTAACTCCTCACAAAATGAGACAAGGTGGATTTCCCAACATCTTCGCTAACCTCACCTCACCCCAAACCAAAGCTGACTGATTTTTTTTTCAGGGGCTGGAATATGAATGTGGAACAAAAAACAAAGTATTAAAATTTGGAGCCACTCAAGAATTCAGCATTAGATGGGACCATAATCTCAGAGTCACAGGACTAGATCATTATAGGGACTGAAAAAGAGGATGAGAATTTTAAAGTTGAGTATTTGCTTGACCTGAGTATTAGGCATTTTTGGTTTTCTGTGTGCTATCATCATATTGTAAGATCTTTCTTTTTTTAAAATTAAATACGTCTTATATTACACTTGCAATAAAATGTAACCAAGTGTGAAGTGGACCAACATCCTCAGGTCAAATAAAGGCAAAATACTAGAAAGTTGGAGATTAGAAATTAAGATAAAACAAAAAGTACTGGAGCAAAATAGCAGGTCTGGCAGTTTCTCCGTAGACTGAAACAAAAGTAATGTTTTGAGCCCAATATAACTCTTCTTCAGAATTGAAAGTGGCTGGAAAATGATAGTTTTATACTGTTGACAAAGGGAGAAGAGAAACAAATGGAATGAATGGTGAGGGTCAGGGAGAAAAAGACAAGGAAAATGCTAATAGTAGTAAAGGAGTTATATTTATACAAAATGGATGCTAATAGTTGGTGGGAGTAGTCAAAAATAGGTTGCCTTTGCTCAGAGTAAAATGATGTAAACAAAACCAAGACACAAAAGTGGGGGTGAAAATGGTTGTAATGAAAATAAAGGCAGTCTTCAGACTCTGAAGGTGTTGAACTGAATGTTAAATCCTGAAGCTTGTAAAGCACCAAGCGGAAATGATGTGCCAATCCTCGAGCTTACATTGAGCTTCGCTGGAGCACTGCAACAAACCTTGGGCAGAAATGTTGGCATGACAGCAAGATGGCAAGTTGAAATTACAGTTGTTCGCAAGTTCAACACGTACCATCTTGCTGTTGTGCAAAATTTCTGTCCTAGGCCTAATGCAGGTGACTGGGGCTTACATATATTAAGATGCAACCGAATTCTGTACTATCTCACATTTATGAAGGATGGATTGTGTGACCTCACCCAGACATAAATTGGGATCAGTAGATTTGTAAGCCTGCTTTGATATTCAACAAGATCGTTGCTGATCTGTTTGTTCGGAATTTCACATTCCTGTCTATTCCTGATAACCTTTTTGCTTAATTACTTGACTGACCTGCACTGGTCTGCGTTTATGTTATGTTATCTTAACAATATACTTTCTTAGCCACTGTTCTGTTACTTGCATATCTAGCTGTACTCCCTTGCTCTCCCCACTTTTTTCTTAATTGAATCTATTTTGAATCAACCTGTTCAGAGATGTTATTATACACCTCTGGAACAGGTGGAACACTACCACTGTGCCACAAGATAGTCTCCTGTTCTCTTCATCAAAGTTATTGATAAATTGAAAAAAATGTGATGCCCCAGCTCAGACTTCAATGGGACTTAGTTGTCATACACGGCCATGCTGAATATCATCAATTTATGCATAATTTCTGTCAGCCAGCCAATCTTGTGTCTTCACTAAGTTAACCCCTACACTATATACTCCCACTTTGCACGGTTCCCATCAGAGACCCCACAGCTCCATGCCATTTCCGGAGTGTTTGCACTTTCATCCAATTCCCCTATTTCCTTCCTTGTATTATTGCATAGATTTCAGATTGGACGCGTCTTTACCATAAAGACAAGACAACACAACACGTATTAATTCTGGAATAATGGTGCCTGCCTCAGCTTCAGTCAGTCTCTGTTCGTGGACTAAGTGTAGTGTCCTCAGTCAGTCAGTTATGTGCATGTTTGGATCGGTAAGATAAGGAAAGCACAGAACCCAGATTACACGTGGAAATTTATGATATTGTAATCGTGTATGGAGCAGTGTTCATAAATTTCAAGGTATCTGGCTCTGAGTCTTATGTTACGTTAATGCACAGAATTTCACAAACTATCAGCTTCCATCTCCTGACTTACAACTTTTTTTTGTGAAATATTACTTGCATCCTGTGTAGAGAACACTGAAGCAAAATATGAGTTAATTCTATTTGTGATTTCCTTACCATGTACATTAACTCCCCATTCTCAAACTATGGAAGACTTACAGTCACTTTACTTATGCCTCTTCTTTTCAAATATCTACAGAAACGTTTGCTATCTATTTTTAACAATTCTAACTGGTTTCTTCTCATATACTAATTACTTTGTCCTGATTAATCTTTTAGTCATTGTCTGTCATTATTCATATTATATCAAATAACCTGGTTTATCTTTGTCCAATTACATGACATTTTTTTTCCTAATGTTTGATGTAATTAGTCATGAATGAGAGGTCCTTCTCTAAAACTTGTTCTTTATTGTAGGAATATCCTTATTCAGAGTATTCTGAAATATCCCCTTAGATGTCTGTCATTGCTTCTCAACTAAATTTTCCTCAAGCCTGGTTTGGCATTCACTTCAGATAGCTCACCATTTATGCCCACATAGCTAACCTTATTTAAAATTTTGAATCTTAAATCCACTTTTCTCTCTTTCAAGCTGAATGTGAAGGTTAAAGACCGAAAGAACTGCAGATGCTGTAAATCAGGAAGAAAAGCAAAGTTGCTGGAAAAGCTCAGCAGGTCTGGTAGCATCTGTAGAGAGAAATCAGACTTACAGTTTCTGGCTGAATGATCCTTTGTAGAATGGTTCTGAGAAAGGGCCACTTGACCCAAAATATTAACTCTGATTTCTTTTCACGGGTGCTGCCAGACCTGCTGAACTTTTCTAGCTGTTTCTATTTTAGTCTCTGATTTGCAGCATCCGCAGTTATTTCAGTTTTTATTTCTATGACAGTCACTGCTACCTTTGTCCTGTGATCATTAATTAAACCTGTTGCTTTACATTATACTTAGTATAACTTGCACTCTGATTTGTTTCAAGGTATTTTCCCAGCGTAGCCTATTCCGAAAGAATTTTATGAACCTATCATCCATTCTGCTGCTGTCAATCGGATTTTTTTTTCATTTTATAGGTAAATTAATACTATGTATGATTATTGTTGTCCCTTTATCACAAGTGTCCAATAACCAAAGCATGTATGTATTGCTTTTAACAGAATATTGACACATATTTAGAATACTCAAAGAATTTGGAGGGTAATAGAATAGGCCAGTGAAGTAGAACACATAGAATAGCTCCTTTAAACAGCTGTGGCAATAATAATAGGTTAAATGTCCTCTTTCTAATGTTGTATGATTCTATGCAGTACTACAACATTCACACAGTACCATGATTTTGCCTTGTGATTGGCTTGCCCTTAATTGAAATCCATGTTATTCACCTGAAATTCGATAACAGCTATTTGATTAACCTATACTGTTTCAGGCCATTATTGGGAATTATTGATTAGTTATTCAGCAAGCAATGACTTCAGGTAAAATTTTGAACTTCTTGGTAACAAACCTCTTTTTTAATTCTGAAATATCAATTTGGCAAGTCTGTTGAGAAGGCAGGATTAAAATAATTGCTACATTGAGTGACGATCAGAAATGAATTGCAGACTGCTGGGAGAGGCAGGTCAGAGCTGTGATGGGTGTGCAGACATTGGTAAAATCATGCAGAATACCAGTTTTTTTTAATAATTCATAAACAGGTTCTGTTTTGAAGAGAACTGCTTTGTCACACAGCTAGAAAAATAATGCTTCGAACCTCGATTTGTGCAACAGGAAACTCATAGCTTCAGTTAATAGGGACATAAAATATCAGTGGCTGACAGTATTATCACAGTCATAGTCAGGTGATAGCTTCATAACCTGTATTAAGATGGTATCTTCTGATAATGGTGGTGATATGATTTGTATCTCTTTACAAGCAGTCGCGGGTTGAATTGAATTGCTCTCTCTCAGATCCAGCATAGGCATGAGTTGAATGGCCTTTTGCCATGTTGTAAAATTTTGGTTGTATGGCTGCAAAATCCCATACAAATCAAAGGACTATGATTAAACAATCACATTTTGTCACATTGCAAAATATGCATCATACTTGTGCCTACATTTGTCATGTACTGTAAAACAGCAGCAACTCACAATCAAACAATCTTTTCATACAAGCAAGAAAAATATTGTAAGGAAGTCAATCATTTCCTTCACACTTTGCCGGAACACATCTATCTTGTTTCCCAGTGCAGTTTAAAATGCTGAAGGTCCACATTGACAGGATCTTCTCAATCTAGCAGCTGTAAGACAAAGGCTATGACCAAAGGAGGTCATTTTAAGTTGCCTTTATTGACCTCACCCATTACCAAGCAGTGACGGTTCATTTAAGCTGCTGTAAACTACTGATTGACCACATAGTGTGATCCCTTCTTTCCATGATAACATGATGGACAAGATATGATAGGATACAACTGGAACTATTGAAAGCTACATTGGGGTCCAAAGGGTTGTGCTCAGGCGCTGAAAGTCTCCTACAACTTTTTCCATTTGATGCCTTCAGCTTGTTGACTGACACACCAAGACTAAAATTCATTTGTTCAGCCTTGTCTGCCTGAAATTCAAAACAAAGTCACATCATGTCCTCACCAGGGAATTGCTCTTTGCAGATGATGCTACACTAGCATTCCAGACCAAGGAACACCTCAGGGGAAGTGGACATTTATGTCTGTAAAGATTTTGTTTTGACCATCTCTTTTGACATGGCCCAGAATGTTTCCGCAACAACCTTTTATCAGCATGGATGATATGAAGCTGGAGATTTTAGGTAGGTTCATAAACTTAAGTTCCACAATCACCATCAAATTTTTGCTTGATACAGCAATCGGCAAGTACGTTGCAAAAGCTATTGCTGTTTTCTCCAAGGTAAGTAATAAAAATGTGGAACAGCAACCTGGCGAGCCTACAAAGCCTATGTCCTCAGTGCACTCTTCTGTCATTCTAAACCAAGGTGAAACAGGTAAAAAGGCTAAATAATTTCCACTTCTGTTGAATCATATGTACCAAAACGGTATCTCAATGGTTCTCTTAATAATTGAGAAGTCCTGGAGCATCCTAACACCATCAGTATATACTCATTGCTCAGTCAATGATGTCTGCAATAGCTCTACCATGTTCATAGAATAAATGATCTTTGTATTCTAAGACTTTCTGTACGGTGAACTGGGCATTGGGTCATGTCCTGCTGGAGAATGATATCACTGCTACAAATACACTTGCAAGGCAAATTTGAAAGTAGTAGACATTAGTCCTTCCAAGATGGTGCAGGGGTGCAACAGCATTTTTCGAACTGTCGACAGCAAATCTAATTCTTGCATATCTTATTATCATTCTGCTTTCTAAACCTCAATTGTAAGTCTATCAAAATTACCAACTATATTCTCTTGAATCTACTTTCATGTTTAACATTTCTATGACAGCAGACTCTTGGTTACTGATGCTGGAAGTGCAAGCCCAGGGGAATTAAGGACTTAAAGACTTCCTGCAAGCCTGACCTCCTCTTAGAAAATTGGAACTGAGGCTCGACCCACCCAGGAACAATACCTGACCCCACAGTGACCCAATATCAAGGAGGCCTGACCAGATCAACTGCGAGACCCTCTGGAATGCTCAAGGCCACAACTCGTGTCCCAGACCTCACCAGGAGAACACAGTTACCTCTTGGAGCAGCAGACCTCCGTCACTGACACCCGGAATCAACCAGGTGCAGCCACCTACCCTGGAAATGTGAGAGACGTGTTGGACTTCAGGTGAGACTGAAACTTCAGGGTTTCAAGGCCCCATTCCTAGCACATGCCTCACAAACATCCAAGCCATTGAAAGCAAGATGGCTGACCTTAAAGCTAGACTCATCTTCCAAAGGCAATTGAGAGACTACTGTGTGCCCTATTTTACAGAGACATGGCTCACTCCTGCTATACCTGACTGTGCCTTACAACATGAGGGTTTTTCAATTCACCAAGTGGACTGCTTGGCATCCTTGGGTAAGGTAAGAAGCAGGGGGTGTGCCTTCTAATCAACATCTCCTGGTGCTCAGATGCGGTGACCTTAATGAGTTACCGCTCCCCAGACCTGGAATATCTTAAAGTGCTATCCCTACTACCTGCAGCGTGGTTTCATCTCCATTATCCTAAGAGCAGCCTACCTCCCACCCTATGTGAAAGTATTTAACAAGTATACAATGCAACAACTTTTTTGGAATAGAATAGAATAATCTTGAGATGGAATACCCGGATGTCTTGTTCATCTGAGCTGGTGACTCCAGACTTCAACCAGGCCAACCTCAACAGTGTGTGCTAACAAAATACCATCAACCCATCCCACCAGAGATCAAAAC
This sequence comes from Stegostoma tigrinum, assembly GCF_030684315.1. NCBI lineage: Eukaryota > Metazoa > Chordata > Chondrichthyes > Orectolobiformes > Stegostomatidae > Stegostoma > Stegostoma tigrinum. The sequence continues at coordinate 104,356,197 of NC_081358.1, read as the reverse complement.
ATCCTTGACCAATGCTATAGAATCATCAAATATGCCTCAGTGTGGAGCTGGAGAAACACAGCAAGCCAGGCAGCTTCAGAAAATCAGGAAAGTTGACATTTCGGGTCATCTCTGATGCTGTCTGTCCTGCTGTGTTTCTCCAGCTCCATACTTTTGTTTCTGACTCCAGCATCGGCAGTTCTTATTATCTCATCAAAGATGCCTACTGCTTCACCCCTCCATCTGCATTTCAGAAAATCAGATCACAATGCTGTGCTCCTTCTCCCGGATTACAAGGAGAAATTGAAGCCTGTGGACCCACTACAGAAAGCAGTGCAGTGTTGGTCTGAGGCAACAGAAGGGCTTCCATGGGACTGCTTAGAGTCAGGGGACTGACCTATATGAGGGAACTTAGTGACCACTCGAAACAAGTATGCCACTAGCCTTACAGACTTTATTAGTAAGTGTGTAGAATATTGCATGCTGCAGGAGTTAATCTGACTGTTCCCCAACTGGAAACATAGATGAACCCGGGGATCCACTTCCTGCTGAAGTTCAGGTCTGAGGTGTACAATTTGGTAAGCCTGACTGAAACAGGAAATCCAGGTATGAGGTTTGCAAGGCCATCAGAGATACCAATGGGCAATACCTAACTAAGCTTGAGACCCAAACCAAACACTTGAACACCTGTCACTTGTGGCATAATGGACTACAAAGTGAAATTGAACAGAATTGCAGGCAATAGTGCGTCACTACCCGAAGAGCTCAATACATTCTGTGTACACTTTGAATAGTACGTTAATAAAATGACATCACCTATCCCAACAGCCTAGAATGCACTAGCACTCATGGTCACCACCCCAGATGGCAGATCAGCCTTCTGCAGACTAAGCCCATGGAAAGCAACTGGCCCAGATGGAGCCCCCATCTGCGATCCTGTGTGGACCAGCTGGCAGGAATACTCACAGATATCATTAACCTCTTCTTACTACAATCTGAAGTCCTCACCTATTTCAAGAAAACCACAATCACCCTGGTGCTAAAGAAAAATCATGTAGCGTGCCTCAATGACTACCACCTGGTGGCTCTGACTGCCATAATAATGAAGTGCTTTGAGACATTAACTCCAGCCTATCAAATTGACTCAATCCGTTGCAGATGCTATCTCACTGGCCCTGGACTCATCCTTAGAATATCTGGATAACAAGGACACTTACAGCAGGCTCAAACATCATGGCTACAGTTCCGACTTCAATAGCATAATTCCAAACAAGTTCATTTGTAAACTCCGAGACCCAAGTCTCAGCTCCCTGCTCTGTATCTGGATCATCGACTTCCTGACTCATAGACTGCAATCTGTAACGATAGCGACAACACCTCTTCCACCATAATCCTTAACCACCAGTACCTTGCAGGACTGCATATTCAGTCCCCCCCTGTAGTTGGTAAACTCATAATTGTATGCCCAAATTTCGCCCCAACTCCATTTACACATTTGCTGAAGATATCACCATTGCAAATCAATCTCAATGATGAGACAGAGTACAGAAAGAGATTGAGTGGTTAGTGGCATGGTGTAAAGACAACAGTTTCTCCATCAACATCAGCAAAATGAAAGAGCTGGTTATTAATTCAGAAGGTGGAGTGGAGGGCTGTGTCTGCATCAATGGTGCTGAGGTGGAGACGGTGGAAAGCATGAAGATCCTGAGAATGATGATCCAGTTCCACTCACGTCGACACGATGGTCAAGAAAACAGTACAAAAGTTTTATTTCCTCTGGAGGCTAAGGAAATTCAGCACGTCCACAGGGATTCTTGCCAACGTTATCAAAGACCTCTCCCACTTCAGTGTTACACTCTTCCTTCCTCTTATGTCAGGCCGAAGGTATAGAAGTTCTAACATGTGAACTAATAGATTCAAGAACAGCTTCTTCCCCACTGTTATCAATCTTTTTAACAAACCTCTCAAATGCTAATTTGGATCTCTCTCTCTGCACCTTCTCTATGGGCTGGAACACAGAATTCTGCACTCTGTTCTGCTACTCTGAGGCACTTTACAATATATGACCTGCCTGAAATGCACACAAAACAACACTTTGCACTGCATCTCACGACATGTGACAACAATAAGTCAGCCAATTGATCAACCTAAACTCAGGCAACTGGGAGACAGACATTGATGTTTGTGAGCTCTAGAGGCTAACTGGTTGAAAGGTGTGAAGAGGTGACAAAATTGAAAAGCTCAGCTGACCAAGAAGGAGTACAGAATAAAGAGAGGTCAATAAGTCCTGTACTTTTTCAGTCTCTGAGTCCATGTAGAGCAAGACTGATAGTGACCCCATACTCGGGTAGGACTTCTGAGCCATACCATGTTATGTTCAACACAGAGAACTAAATCTGTTGATAAAGTGTCATTTTCATCAAGCACCTATTGAGGGATTGGCAGTTTGGCGCTGTCCTTCACTGTCACAGTAGTGGCTCAATATTCCTACACCTATGGTTGTTCAGGCACCAGTCCACAAAAGTCATCTAGCCTTAGCCATGTACCAGCTTACAAGCTTCTCTAACTGTCGGGAATTTGGGAAAACCTGACAGTCTACTGACTGTGTGGTACTTCAGCTGTGACCTCCTCATGTAGTATCTGCTTGAGTTGCACTGGAGATTGCTGCTAGTCCTGGAATTACTGTTGCATCTATTCCTCTCTGTTTCTCTGTGCCATCATTAAACAGCAGCAACAACATAAGACCATAAGACACAGGAGTGGAAGTAAGGCCATTCAGCCCATCAAGTCCACTCCGCCATTTAAATCATGGCTGATGGGCATTTCAACTCCACTTCCCTGCACTCTCCCCGTAGCCCTTGATTCCTTCTGAGATCAAGAATTTGTCGATCTCTGCCTTGAAGGCATCCTAAGTCCCAGCCTCCACTGCACTCCGTGGCAATGAATTCCACAAGCTCACCACTCTCTCGCTGAAGAAATGTCGCCTCATTTCAATTTTAAGTTTACCCCCTTTAATTTTAAGGCTGTGCCCACAGGTCCTAGTCTCCCCGCCTAATGGAAACAACATCCTAGCGTCCACCCCTTCTAAACCATACATTATCTTGTAAGTTTCTATTAGATCTCCCCTCATCCTTCTAAACTCTAAGTAGTACAATCCCAGGATCCTTAGCCGTTCATCATACGTTAAAACTACCATTCCAGGGATCATCCGTGTGAATCTCCACTGGACATGCTCCAGGGCTAGTATGTCCTTCCTGAGGTGTGGAGCCCAAAATTGGACACAGTATGTATTCTAAATTGAGCCTACTGATAACTTCTGCTATGGCTGGTCTGTCAAGCACACTTGCGTATGAAGCAGACAAAGCAGAACAGAACTTTAGCGATGAGTGCAGCCAGCATTCATATCATTCACAATTGGACTTTTAACATTCTCCTCCAAACATTGGGACATGAAGCATCCCACAAAAAGGCTTATGTATTGACCCATCTTTGTGCTATGAGATTAGACCTTATTTCACAAATGCATCACTTATCATTTACTAACTTGCTGTGAGTAGAGTGTGAATGCTACATGAGTACTGATCACTAGTCCTCCCAGCAACACGTTCCCATGAAAGGCATTGTTTCATATAAGATATTCTTACATTATACTTCAGTCAATGTCGGAATCAGTTCCATGTTTACCCTTGGTTGTCTCATTCTAACTGCGGATTTGGCCTGTGGCCCTTCTTTTAAGGTCATCTGTGGTTACTTCTACTTCACAGAGACATCTAACCATGAATTCCAAAGGGCCAATGAAAAAATGCACATTGCTTGTTAACAAAGTGTGGAGCTGGATGAACACAGCAGGCCGAGCAGCATCTTAAGAGCACAGAAGCTGACGTTTCAGGCCTAGACCCTTCATCAGAAAGGGAGACGGGGAGAGGGTTCAGGAATAAATAGGGAGAGAGGGGGAGGCAGACTGAAGATGGATACAAGAGAGATGCAGTGGGAGAGAGATCCCCCGAGGTTGGCCCAAAGGGAGGAGGGTAACTTCTTCAGTTTAGGCATCCCTGGAAGAGGCTTTGCAGTGATGTTAAAATGTGATCAGAGATAATGGGAACTGCAGATGCTGGAGAATCCGAGATAACAAAGTGTGGAGCTGAATGAACACAGCAGGCCGAGCAGCATCTTCGGAGCACAGAAGCTGGCGTTTCGGGCCTAAACCCTTCATCAGAGAGGGGGATGGGGAAAGGGTTCTGAAATAAATAGGGAGAGAGGGGGAGGCCGACCGAAGATGGATACAAGAAAGTTGTCAACTTCTGTGCTCCTAAGATGCTGCTCAACCTGCTGTGTTCATCCAGCTCCACACTTTGTTATCTCGGATTCTCCAGCATCTGCAGTTCCCATTATCTCTGATCACATTTCAACCTCACTGTAAAGTCTTTTCCAGGGATGCCTAACCTGAAGAAGTTACCCTCGTCCCTCTGACCAATCTCAGGGTATCTCACTCCCGCTGCAACTCTCTTGTATCCAACTTCAGTCTGCCTCCCCTCTCTCCCTATTTATTTCTGAACCCTCTCCCCATCCCCCTTTTCTGAAGAAGGGCCTAGGCCCGAAACGTCAGCTTCTGTGCTCCTAAGATGCTACTCGGCCTGCTGTGTTCATTCAGCTCCACACTTTGTTATCTCGGATTCTCCAGCATCTGCAGTTCCCATTATCTCATGCACATTGCTTGTGACAAGATTTGTACCCCACACACACTGACACAGCACATAGACTTTGCACTCACAGTGCTATGATTGCAAATGATGTGAACCCGCAAGATCAATTCCTGACAGGGTCGATTGCAAAGCCGGAGACATCCCCATGCCCCTTTCTACTTCACAACCCATGGACAGCTCAGCACTACTGAACTCCCACATGTACACCACCTACCTATCATCTTGAATTGAACATCCAATTTTCTTGGAATACTGAACTCATCACCACAGTATGGATATGCCCACCATCATGCTACAACTTTGAGAACCTGATAACACCTCCCCCTCCTGCAGCATCCGGTGGCCTCCCATGCGCTACTGGCACCCCCAGCCCACCTCTACATTGAACATCATTCATTACCATCCTTGCACACTCACATCTCAAGCTGTTGTCTACAATCCCCAGTGTGAACCTTTCACATACCCCCACAACAGTCTCCTCTGGTATCTACACATGACATTCATTGCGCTCCCCACCTTAGGACAGACCAAGCTCCACATTCACTGACCAGATCTCTAGTCGGTCTCTGAGAAGCTCCCTGACTGATGTTCCAGGAGCCTCTGATTGTTTGGACTGGTACTGGTGAACTCACTGTCATGAACTCCCTGGACTGTACTGAAACTGGTCCTATGAACCTGAACTGTCAAAGTAGATAATTGATCTCAGGGGTTTGGACACTGTCAGACTGTTCCGTTGAATGAGTGAACCAGGATGCCCACTGAAGAGTGACCATCTGGAGTTTATTGACGATTATTTCCTTCAACTTTGAGTCATGGGTATTTGATTGGTGCATATGCAATGTGTTTGCCATGTAGGCCGCATGGTACTATTGTGAGATTGACACAGCAGGGTGCCATACACCCCCTTGATAGATGGCAAGCTGGCTGGCTTTGTGTCTGAGTTAAACAGCAAGGCACGACTAAATACGATAACCTTCAAAGTGCAGCTGAGGGTGTAAGGCATGAAAAGGTAAAGGAAGGCATTGATACTGTGGGCATCTAGGTAAGCACTAAGTGAGTTAGATGCAGCCTGCTCCAACCTGTGAGTCGGACACCTAGTTATCCAAAGCATTGCAATAAGAGGCACTGGTGCACTCCAAAGTTCAGCATTAAAGTGCAGGAACATACTATAAATGGTTTGAAGGTGTGCCATGACAGTGCGGAGATGCTGGCATGTGTTGGATGCAAGTGTCTGTGAATATAAAGATTGTGAAGCACTGCCTTCTACTGTGCCTGGGGATGTAGGTGCCAAGTTTTCAAGATGGAGGACCAGAGGAGCAATTAGTATCTGCTCCAACATCCATGTTGGGAATTCTCTGCATCTATTTCCTACTTGCTAGAAATGGAATCTGGCTATTAACAAGGCAATAATAGGTAGCAAAGAAAAGGTGATAATGAGCAATGATCCCTGCTAATAGGCCTCTTGCTACTCACCAATGAGAATCTTGTGGCAATGTCCAGAGCTTAGTTGGAAAATGCAAATATTTGCATCACACATGAGAAATCACTTGACTTCTCATATGGTTCTGATGAACCTTTTGCTGTAGCCCACACCATTCAGGCCCTGGGAGGATCTCACCCAATATGACCAGCAGATCCAAAATTAGTTTCATGAAGCTGACCATTGCTTTGTTCATGCATTGGATTTGGGAACCTGACTTTTCCCAAAGGCAGGAGACCTCAAATCTCAAGCAATTGCAAGCTATGAGAAATTCTTCCATAAAACACAGTTGCTCTTTGATTGATACAAAATTGCATTGTGTTGAAAAACCTTGTTTCAGGAAGTAACTATATTGCACTCATCAGGAGCAATCCATTTCGTTACACTTCCATATTAAGAAAAGTTGGCACCATAGTCTGACAGAACCACAGGGAAGCTCTGTCATTGGAGACAGATGACTGGCAGTGGGTTTACCCTGAGCATTACTATGCATCGGACAAGGGGTAAGGCTGAGAATGCTGGACCTTCATGGTCAGTGTGGGAATTGAACTCAAGATGGTTTCTTGGCATCACCCTGCTTCTCAAAAGAGGCTAACTGACTCCCCCAATTACACCCACACCAAATCTCTCTGCAGGTTATAAACAAGCCCCTGTTCTTCATTATTCTATGACTCAAGTAGACAGGGCGCATGAAAAATTGACATAGGTAGGGTTGGGCTCAAAATCACAAATGGTAAATCATTGTCATTGCTGTCTGTGCTTGTATAGAATTAAATAGTCATTTAGCAAGATCTGGAGCATATTGGTACCTTTGGTTGAGCTCTACTGCATTTTGGGGCTTGAAAGCCAAAAGAAGTTTTAAAGTAAACACTAAACAAAGAGTTTAGCAAAATCAGCATCATGGCAATTTAGGTAAGTGATTATGCAGCCAAGACCACATTGTGATAGTCATACATCAGTAAATGGTTGACTTAAAGAATATTGTGACACTAATGTGCATTAAGAAAGATGTTGTGGAGAATATATACAATTGGATCCATAAAGTTCCCGGAGCTGCAATGCACATAGACTGTTTGTGTATTGCAGTTAAATGAGCTATGCAAAATATATTCACATCTATTGCCTGAATTAAATACATGAATAAGTACACAATTCTGATTTTAAAATACAGCCGATATAAAGAGGCAAAAAAGGTCACTGCAGTAACACACATGCACGAGCTATATATGTAGTTTATTAGGTGTGCTAACAAATATCTACCATTTAGTCGACAAATGATTCATGTCATATTGAATTACACTCCTGTTCTCCTGCAATGGCTTTTCATATTCCTTTGACACCTCAATTCATTAAGGGAGCTGAGATAAAACATGTAACTGAAATCTTTTGTTCAATAATGTGCAAACTCATATCTTGTGGAACCTGCTTAATTTGCCTCCCTTAACAGAAGGTTGTTCCACTTGAACACCTAGCCTAATTACTGCTGACTCCCTCCTGGTGCAAATCCATTGCAAACAGCATATGCATATTTGAGTAAAGGTCATGCAAACCTCCCCATTCACCCAGCAATGAAAGGAAGTAAACCTGAAAGCAATAAGAGTTAGATTAGATAACATTACCCAATTAATGTTTGAGACATAATAACTTGTGACCCAGAACAACTACAATAGCCTATTGCAAGAGATTAGGAATAATATGCTAATTATCCAGACTGCTTTTTAATATGAAAAACAATATGTACCTGTATGTTCAGGGAGGAAATGGAGCAGAACCACTGGATCTTCAATCTATTACCAATCATTTGTTCAAAATAGTATTGATGCCTTAAATGCATGCACAGGGTTTATAAAATGAGGAGTTGTGGGGGTGATTATGATCACAAGAATGGGCTGGTTTTATAAAACAAGAATTGTGAAGAGCCAGTGAGCTTTCAGGTTGGTGTCAATCTCTGAATACAATTTATAGTCTCAAGTCTCTCACTGAGGATCCTGTTTGTCTCACACAATTTTTTTGAGACTTATAAATAACTATGCAGCAAAATTATTTTCTCAAGAAGATTATTTGATTTATAAGCCACAGTTTCTCGCTCTCGCTCTCTGAACTAGAATTAACTCAGATGATCCTATAGATTCAGGAAAACTCCTCTTTCCCAAGGATCACTGGATTTAAAATGTTAACTCTGTTTTCTCTTTAAAGGAGCTGCTAGATCTGTTGAGTTTCTCCAGCACTTTGTTTTTCTTTCAGATCTCCAGAATCTACAGCTTTTTGTTTTATTTGTTTATCTTCAGATTTAATCGAAAGTGAATCAGACTTAATAATTTTGTAATATATGCTAATATTACTCTTAAAACTGTTACAAAATGTGCATAAAAGAAATTAAAAACTTTACCCATACTCAATCACTTTCTCATTCCTTGTGATCTCATTTGTCCTTTAATTTTTTTCTACCTCTTTGGAACATTTTTATTATTTACTTCTGAATTTAAATGGATAAGCTTATTCACTTCTGTCCTAGATTCACCATCTGCTTTTAAGGTCCTGATGGCAGTATCCCATTAGTTGAAGAACCAGAATGTCAAACTGACTTTCCTTCAATCTCATTTTCATTGATTTTTTTTTTGACTGCTTAGTACACTATGTTGTGAAACAAGTTGGATGTTGTCTGGGCTAGAATGATTCAGCTCTGAAGAGAGGTTAGACAGGATTGTTTCTCTTAGGTTAGAGAAGGCTGAGGGATATAAAGTTCTGAGTGGTATAGGCAGCATAGATATGAAGACAAAATGTCTGTCCCTAAGGGGTCAACAAAAAGCTTATGACAATTTTTAAGTCAAGGAGCAGGGCTTTTAGAGGGGACTGAAGGAAAAATGTTTTCACTCAGATGGTTGTGGTTATCTGGAACTCTTTGCCCAAAAGGGTGGTAGAGGCAGAAACCATGAAATCACAAGGCTCCAGATCAAGTGTTGGGAAATGGGATTAGAATGAATGTGTCTTTGCTGCCTATCAAAGAAACTAAAAGGCCTCTTTCAATTCTGTAAAAGCTTTGTGTCTAGGTAGGATGCCATCATATAGATATTGCAGATTGGCCATTGGAAAATTGATGGATTTGTTCTTGGAATTCTGTTCATTTGATGGGATGCTCTTTAGAAGGTCAGTATGGGCTCAATGAGCCAAATATCCTACTTCCACTCTGTGGGGACTCTATGATACCTGATGAAACAAGAGAACTGGTAATCAAATACAAAGCTTTAAAACCTCACAGCCAGTATAAAGTATGACTTTTTCACCTTCATCTGAATCATAACCAGATGCATGATTACATGCTTCATGGTAGGAGGTGGCACAATGATTTGAGTTAAAATATTTTCTTTTCTGCTAATGAAATGAATTGGAAGGCACAAAAAGTAATGGCTCTGGATAGCAAGCTATAGATGTTGAAGACAAAAGACCTATCTTTTAATAATCATATTTTTGTTCTTTTTACATTTTTATACTCAGAACAATCTGGCATTGATATCTTTTACATGCATGGCCCATTGAGAAAATTTTACAGATTTTATATTAACTGTATACATATTTCACAAAGAAACTAATCCTTAACCTTGTTGGCAACTGCTTTACCAGAAAATCGCACTTCATTTAAATAGAAAAAGTGCAAAGTTGCATTATGCACATTTAACAAAAAGTAGAAGAACCTTCATACTTGATGAATGATTCCTCATAATAAGTATAAGTAAATGTTTTTATCACTGTCAATTATGGCATCCAACTTTTTTCTTGAATTGAAATTGTCCAGGCCAGATTTGAGGAAGCATTGATGGATAATTTGAAGTTTGCCAGCAAACTATTCTAAATTATTTGAGATAGAAATAGACTGGCAATTAGTCTATGCACAGTCCTTTTCATCTGTTACAGCTATGTTGGAATTAAATTCAAAATGTGGAGTGAAAGCCTCCTCTTTTCTACCTGTAAAGAATTTCTCCTGAAATGGTACAAAATAGTAACCTTCGATTCTGCACCAGGAGAAGTAAAAAGAGTGGTAGGGTTGGTGAAACCTGTTATTAGTGTGAAAGTGAGAGCCTACAATTAGCAGATGGCAGATACTAACTATCTGTCCAAAATTGCTAACTGTTGGCCTGAAACCAGAAACAGTTATTTCCTTAGTGCTATCATCCCTCATTTTTGAGTGCAAAATAAAGCTCCACGAGATGTTTTAAAATTAGATGACAACTCTGTATTTAGACATGTTGGTTTAATTGCATTCATCACATCCATGCTAGACAACGTTCTGTGAAACTATAAGTTCTTTCAACCATTCAGGTAACTGAGTCGGATGAACTTTGCATTCAAGATCATTGGAAGAAGTACCGTCACATGCAAACGCCAAGAATGAAACAGACTCGTGACTGGTATCAAAATAGCACAAATGAACAATAATTGCACAATTTATTTACATTATTAATCTGTTCCAAAAGCCTAGTACTGAGTACACAATTTTGGGATGTGTTTCAAGCATACTTCATTGATTAATGTGCAGGATATGACAGACCAACTAATTGAACAGGACTTCAAATAGTTGAGTTTTTCTGTGTGATAAGATTCCATGATGTACTCAGACTAATGCAGAGCCCTTGAAACAATGCTGTACACTAGTACACTAGCCTACAAATTAAAACAAGCTAGTTGTCACTTCAAATAAAATTGGAGGAAAAATAAATTTGTTGGAAGTCACTAAAAGTTCTTTGGATAAAAATGCATCATTTCCAGTCCACTCTGGTACACTAAGTGTGCCAGACCCGCATCATTTGTTAGGGCACCCTGAGCACACTCGTAAAATAATAATTTAATTCTGTGGAGCATCATAAATCAGATGCATGCAGGCCCTTTGTTGACACTCACTTCCAAACTGGTATCAAGTAACTGTGGGGCTGAGCAGTGTTTGGAAAACATTCAGACATCCATACACAGTAACAAATCAAATAAATTGTCACAACTGCCAAAGAGTTAATTTTTAAGCGATTAAAAGCAGGTAATCCCTCTGCCATCAAAATACCAGCTCAGCAAATTAAATGCATGCATATGAATATGCATAAGGCTATATGTGTATGAGGCAGGGTGGAGAAATCCAATTAACACATGCCACATTGCAGTGATTGAAATGAAGAATTTTCAATCATGCATAAACCTCACTAAAGACGTGAACAATTCGCTAGCCATAGCGAGAGGCATTCCTTCAAGTGTGGAGTGAACTGGCAGTGTAGGTACATACGGTAGTTAGACAGTACAGCAACTTTAATTTTTTAAAACAACAATGCCTCTTCAATTTTTTGAAAATTCCCAGGATAATAAGATTTTGAAATACTGCAGACATAGATATAGTCATATGAAGTTTTGCTTCTATCAAGAAATGATGTACAACAATTAGCATCGCTCAAGTTAAAAAAGACATCTGATGATTCCACAACCACCTTCTAAGCTGATGTATGATATTAGTTGTAGTATGTCATTATTGGTAAAGGAAAATGTTGATTTGAATATAATGTACAATGACTTCAGGATATTCATGTAGTCTGCTGCAAACCAGAACTTGGTGATAAAACAAACAGTAATAATTGCCATAGAGGAGAGTAATGCTTTTTAATGAACATTATTTTTCTTTGGACTCTATTAAGTAGGAAGGGATTTTAAAGAAATATTTCTGCTTAAAATACTAGAAGACACATGCAATGGCCTTGCGTTATTATCACTAGACTGTTCATCCAGAGACTCAGATAATGTTCCGGGGTCCCGAAGTTTGAATCCTGCTGCAGCAGATGACAGAATTTGAATACAATTTTAAAAAAAACTGGAATTAAGAATCTAACTGATGACCATTAAGCCTTTGCCAATTGTCAGAAAATCCCATCTGGTTCACTAATGTCCTTCAGAGAAGAAAACTGCCATCCTCACCTGGTCTGGCCTAAATGTGACTCCAGACCCACAGCAATGTAGTTGAATCTCAACTGCCCTTTGAAATGGCCTAGCAAGATATTCAATTATACTGATCGCTATGAGGACTCAAAGAAATGAAACCGGACGGATCACCTGGCATCAAACAACTCTGTTGACTCTGGACAGACGAGGCACTAAGGATGGCAAGGGCACAAAATGTACCCTGGGTTGGGGATTTCAATGTCCGCCACCAAGATTGGCTCAGCAGCAGATTGAACTGGTCAGGTCCTAAACGACATTGTTACATGACTGGGTCTGCGGCAGGTGGTGAGGGAACCAACAAGAGAGAACAACATACTTGGCCTCATCCTTACCTCTGCCAGCTGCGGATGCTTCTGTCCATGACAGTGATGGTAAGAGTGACCATCGTACAGTCTTTGTGGAAATGAAGTCCCGTCTTCACATTGAGAATAATCTCCATCATGTTGTGTGGCACTGTCACCATGCTAAACAGGACTGACTTCAAACAGATTTCGTAACTAAAGACTGGGCACCCTTGAGGTGCTATGGGCCATCAACAACAGCAGAAATGTACTCCATCACAATTTATAACCTCATGGCCCAGCATATCCCCGACTCAACCATTACCATCAACCCAGGGGGTCAACCCTGGTTCCTTGGAGAGTGCAGGAGGGGATGCCAGGAGTAGCTCCAGGCATACCTGAAGATGAGGTATCAACCTGTGGAAGCCACCAAACAGGACTACTGGCAATTCAAACAACATAAACTGCAAGTGGTAGATGGAGCTGAGCGATCCTACAGCCAATCGATGAGATCTAAGCTCTGCAGTCCTGCCACATCCAGTTGTGTATGGTGGTAGACAATTAAACAATTCACTGGAGGAGGAGGCTCCACAAATATCCCGATCCTCATTGATGGAAGAGCCCAGCACATCAGTGCAGAAGGTAATGCTGAAGCTTTTGCAGCAATCTTCAGCCAGAAGTGCTGAGTGGGTGATCAATTTCAGCCTCATCCAGTGATCTCCAGCATTATAGATACCAGTGTTCAGCCAATTCAATTCATTTCACGGTATATCAAAAAGCAGTTTGAGGCATTGAATACTGCAAAGGCTACGGACCCTGACAAGATTTTGGCAATTGTACTGAAGACTTGTCCTCCAGAACTTGCCAATTCCCTTGCCAAACTGTTCCAGAACAGTTACAACACTGGTATCTACCCGACGATGTGGAAAATTGCCCAAATATGTCCTGTAAATAAAAAGCAGGACAAATCCAAGCTGGCCAATTACCGACTACTCTTGATCATCAATAAAATGATGGAAAGTGTCATCAACAGTGCTATCAAGCAGCACCTGCTCAGCAATAACCTGCTCAGTGATGCCCAGTTTGGGTTCCACTAGGGCCACTCAACTCCTGACCTCATTACAGCCTTAGTTCAAACACTGACTAAAGGACTGAATTCCAGAGGTGAGGTGAGAGTGACAGCCCTTGACATCAAGGCTGCATTCAACCGAGCGTGGCATCATAAAGCCCTAGCAAAATTGGAATCCATGGGTATCAGGAACAAACTCTCTATTGGAGTCATACCTGACGCATAAGAAGATGGCTGTGGTTGTTGGAGGTTAATCATCTCAGCTCCAGGACATTGCTGCAGCAGTTTTTCAGGGTAGTGTCCTTGGCTCAACCATCTTCAGCTGCTTCATCAATGACCTTCCCTCCGTCATAAGGTTAGGAGTGGGGAGGTTCGCTGATTGCAGTGTTCAGCATCATTCACGAGTCCTCAGACACTGAAGCAATCCATGTTAAAATGCAATGCAACTTGGACAATATCCAATACCTTGACTTGGGCTGACAAGTGGCAAGTAATAGTTGCATGACACAAATGCCAGGCAATGACCATTACCAACAAGAGACAATTTAAACACTATCCCTTCATACTCAAGTGTTACCATCATTGAATCCCTCAAGCTCAACATCCTGGGAGTTATCATTGATCAGAAACTCAACCGGACTTACCACACAAATGCAATGGCCATAACAGCAGGCTAGAGGCTAGGAATGCTGTGGCGAGTAACTCTCTTTCTGACTCCTGAAAACCTGTCCACCATCAACAAGGCACAAGTCAAGAGTGCAATGGAATATTCTCTACTTGCCTGGATGAGTGCAGCTCCAACAACATGCAAGAAGCTTGACACCATCCAGGACAAAGCAGCCTACTTGATTGGCTCTGCATCCACAAGCATCTATTCCCTCCACCACTGACGCTCAGGAGCAACAGTGTGTACAATCTACAAGGTGCACTGCAGAAATTCCTGGTCATCCATGTGGTCATCTAGTTCCTTACCATACCCTATCATTTATTCTTGCAGGAATGTGCCTGTTCTGAAATTTTCAGTTGTCGTTAGAAATACTCCCTCATGTCTGATGTGGATTTACCCTCAGACAGCCACCTCCAATCAACAATCTCCAGTTCCTGTCTAATATTGTTGTAATTCACCTTCCCCAAATTTAACACCTTCACCTAAAGACTGCTGTTGTCCCTATCCATGTGTATCGTAAAACTCATGGTATTATGATCACCACTCTCACTGCTTCCCCGCTGAAACTTCACTCACCTGGCTGGGGTCATTTCCCAAAACGAGGTCCAGTATAACACTTTCCCTGGTTACACTGTTTACATAGAGTGTCAAGAAATCTCCTGAATGGTCCTTACAAATTCTACTCCATCCATGTCTCTCGCACAAAGTTAAAATCATCCACAGTAACATTGCTGCTGTTTTCACATCTTTTCAAAATCTGTCCACATATTCTCTCTTCTATCTCCCGTTGGCTGCTAGGAGGCCCATAGTATACCCACAGCATTGTGATTTTACCTTTTCTTTTCCTGAGTTCTACCCATGTTGCCTCAGTTCAGCGGTAAGATATACCTTTATCAGTAATGCAACTCCCCCTGTCTTTTAAAAAGTCTTTCTGTCACGCCTGAAACATTTAAATCCTGGCAAATTCAGCTGCAAGTCCTAACCCTACCATAGCAATATCTCCATAATCACAATAATGTCACAGTTCCAAGTACTAACAAATGCTCTAGGTTCATCTACCTTGCCTATTATACCTCTCTCATTGAAACACATGCATTTCAGACTACCTCCTCTGGTCTTTTCAGCAGCACTTCCCTACCTGTTCTTGTTTTTAGTAATGTTTGTCTTAGTTTCCACCTCTCCCTCAATTTATTTATCTATAGCCATGCTGTGTTAGCTCAACATTATTACAACTATGCAGCTCTCCCTGAGGCATTTCCTTGCCTAATTGATACAACGTAAGGCTTCAACTTATTGGCATGTCTGTATTATCAAAAAAGCAACTGACCCGAATGGAGTCCCCGGCCAAGCACTCAGATCTTGTTCGGACCACCTAGTGGGAGTTTTCGTAAACACTTTTAACCTCTCTTACTTTGATCTGAAGTCCCCACCTGTTTCAAGAAGATATCATCAACCTGCTGCCAAAGGAAAATTATGCAGCATGCCTCAATGGTTACCACCCAGTGACTCAGACCTTCATAATTATGAAGTGCTTCAATAGATCAGTCAGGACTCGCATCAACGCCAGTCTACCAAACTGCATTGATCTTTTGCAGTTTGCCTACTGGTGCAACAAGTCCACAGCAGATGCCATCTCTCTGGTCCAAAACTCGGTTCTGGAGCATCTGGATAACAAGAATACTTGTGTCAAGCTCCTGCTTATTGACTACAGTTCTACCTTCAACTCTATAATTCCAAACAAACCCATCTCTAAACTCTAAGATCTAGATCTTGGCACCTTCTTCCATAACTGGATCTTCAGCTTCCTGACCCATACATCACATTCAGTAAGAATAGACGACAACAAGTCCTCTTCTAAAATCCCCAACACCGATACCCCTCAAGGCTGTGTACTCAGTCCCCTACTATATTCCTTGTACACTCACGATTGTGTGGACAAACTCAGCCCAAGCTCCACTTACAAGTTTGCTGACGACACCGCCATTGTATGGTGGATCTCAAACAAAGATGAGACCGCGTACACAAGAGAGATTGAGTACTGAGTGGCATGGTGTAAAGACAATAATCTATCCATCAACGTGAGTGGAGGGTACCTCCCGCTGTCTGCATCAACAGTGCTGAGCTGGAGATGCTCAAGAGCACCAAGTTCCTGGCAGTGATGATCGCCAAAAATTTGTCCTGGCCCACCCACGTTGACCCGATGGCCAAGAAAGCACCATAGCATCTCCACTTCCTCAGGAAGCTAAGGAAATTTTCAAGACCACAAACTACAAAGTTTCAAAACTACAAAGAACACAGCACAGTCCATCTCACGTGCCAACCTTTTCATCCATTGACTCCAATTATACTTGCCACCACCTCGTGAAAGCAACCAGGTAAATCAAAGACACCTCCCATCCCAGCTTTATTTTCTTCCACCCTCTTCCAACCTGCAGAAGATAGAAAAGCTCGTATATATGTATAAATTGATTCAAGAATGGCTTCTTCCCCACTGTTATTAGACATCTAAAGGGACCTCTCAAATTTTAAATTTAACATTGATCTCATTGCCCACCTCTACAGCCATAACAATATATTCTTCATTCTGTTCTATTACCACAATGTACTTTGTATGGTATGATCTCCATGTACTACACACAAAATAAAACTCTTCACTGTACCTAGGTACAAACTGTAGCAATTATAAATCAAATCAAATTGTTAAATTATTGAATGGTACTGTACATAAAGTTTAGTAATGGAAAGACTTTATTTGTCTGCAATATTGTGATGTTGTCAAGCTGACTTTCAGTTGTCATTTCTTTGAGTATAAACTACTTTTTCTTCAACTTGAGGTGAAATGAAAAGCACAGGAGTAAATTGATGTTTTGCTGGGGTACAGTTTTAAATAAGTTCCAGTAGTTTGGCTTTAGCAATAAACAAAACTGTTCCAGAGGAACGGGCAAGAATTAAGGGTGCATTGATTGGATATAGGGAATCCCTCCAATAAGCACTTCTCCATTAGTCAGGAATTGTAAATGTAGAATGTAAGTTCAGGGATAGTGAGGATTGCCAATGCTGGGGTCAGAGATCACACAGTGTGGAGCTGGAGGAGCACCGCAGGCCAGGAAACATCAGAGCAGCAGAAAGTTTGACGTTTCAGATTGGGACAGGTTAGGTTATTATTGGGAAACCAGGAACTCACTTTGCATTCGTCAGGAGTTACAAATATATGAGGAAAAGCTGTTAGTGTATAGGCACAGGGCTGCAACTTAGACCGAATTTTCAATGAGATGCCTGCAAAAAGGGTATAAAAATATAATATTTGCCAGTGTCATTTGCATTAGCCAAAGGGTAGAAGTGGTCAAGAGGGCATTTAACTGGAAATCTTGCTGGAAGAGAAAATTAGGACTTATTTAGAAGAACGTGTGAGGGGCATTATTAGTTAGTGAGTTTTGAGAAGATTTGTAGCTCAGGTTGAGGTTCTGGATGTGAGATTGCTCGCTGAGCTGGAAGGTTAGTTTTCAGACGTTTCGTCACCATTCTAAGTAACATCATCAGTGAGCCTCCGACGAAGCCTTCGTCGGAGGCTCATTGATGATGTTACCTAGAATGGTGACGAAACGTCTGAAAACTAACCTTCCAGCTCAGCGAGCAATCTCACATCCAGGCATTATTAGTTGATGGCTCATTGTCATCGGTTAAATGATTTGCCATGAAAAATCCAGGTTAGAAGTATGAGAGCAATAACCAAATTAACTATTCAGGCTGAATGTAACCACATCAAGAAAAAGTGAATGTAAAATATTTCTGTTTTGGAAGTTGTTTTTACAGACAGTATTCAGCAGGAGTTATAGAGAGAGAGAAAAAGAGAAGCATTCGATGAATGAATGCAATGGTTAAGGCAAATTGGGAAATTAGAATTAAAGTGTAAAAATGTAAAGGGTATATTAGACATAAAATAACAAAGTTAAAATCTCAATGCATATTTATGAATTAAGAGACAAGGTTCAAGTACATTGTGGGTTAAAGAATCAGTTTGAAGGAACAAAGAAGGCAAGACCATAGAACTCCTGGGATCCTTTGAAAGACACATTGAATATTTGTTGAATTTTATACCTTGCCATGCTTAGGTCAGTGGAATGTTAAACATTAATTCTGATTGTTCAGTAAATCTTGTTAGTTTGCATTCTAAATTAATGGTTGTCCTTTTGCCAATATGGTTACTCACTAACAAGAAATTTCTTATTCTGGGATTTGGTGTGGAGTCCAACAGAAAATACAAACTTGACGAAAGAGCTTTACAAAGATTTTGCACCTGACTGTTAAGGCTTCAGCTCACTCCATGTTGAACAACGTGTCCTGAAAACTCTGCTTACAGTTTGCTAGCTGTGACAAATTGTACTACAGCAGATGACATAGTCTACAACATTTTAAAAAGGATCAACAAGGTTCAAAATAAATAACCCAGAACAGATTAATAAAACCTGTCAATTTACACTGTCTTGCAGTATGAATAGACCTCTCTTTAAAAAAAATCAGGATCTGGGTTTTGGGTCTGTATGCTCTCCAAAAAACTGCTTGGGTCTTCCTCAGAGTATAGCTAACCTGGGCAGCAAGTTTTATTGAAATCCGTAAGTTTTTGAAATTTTACAGACAGACTAAGAGCTATGAAAACTTTACGTGTTCTGCAGTGAAGGTAATAGTTTCAAGTATAATTAGCTGCAAGGGACCAAGCTGCTCACACATCTCCTGCTGTGTTTCACTACAGTGTTCTGTACAACTGAAGAAATAGCATTTTCTCCTATGTTTAAATCTTCTTTGATAAAGGCTAACATACCATTTGCCTTTCGAATTGCTTATTGCACTTGCATGCTAGATTTCATTGGCTTCTGAACAGAGACACTTGTATCATAGAGTCATATAGTCATAGAGCATAACAGCATGAAAGCAAGCCCTTCAGGCCAAACTGGTCCTTGCTGACCATGGTGCCCACTCAGTTAGTTCTAGTTGCCCACATTTGGTCCATCTCCCTCTAAACCCTTCCCATCCATGTACCTATCCAAATGTTTCTTGAATATTGCTCATGTACCTGCCTCAACCACTTTCTTTGGCAGCCATTCCTGCATGATAAAGATGCCCATCACACCCATCAAAATCTTTCCCCTCTCACCTTAAATCTAGCCCTCTAGCGTTCAATTCCCCATCCCTGGGGAAAATAATGACATGCATTTGTCCTATCTTTGCCCCTCATGATTTTGTGCACCTCAACAAGGTCACCCCTCATTTGCCTATGTTCCAAGGAATAAAGTCCTATCCTGACCAACTTCTCCCTATAACTCTGGCCTTCGAGTCCTGGCAATATCCTCAAATCTTCTTTTCACACTTTCCAGTTTAACTATGTCTTTCCTATAACAGGGTGACCGAAATTGTATACAATATTCCAACTGACCGCACCGACACCTTAAACAACAGTAACATTACGTCCCAACTCCTATACTCAATATCTCAACTAATGACGGCCAACATGCTAAATGCCTTCTGCACCACCCTGTCTACATGTGACACCATTTTTACTGAACTATGGACTTGTACTGGATCCCTCAGTTCCACAACACTCTTGAGGACCTTAACATTTACAGAACAAGTCCTACCGTGCTTTGACTTTCCAAAGTGCAACACCTCACAGTCACCTGTATCAAATTTCATTTGGCAATCCTCAACCTATTTCCATATCTGATCAAGTTCCTTCTGTAATTTTTGATAATCTTCCTGGCTATTAACCTCCTAATTTTGTATCACTTACTAAACATTCCTGGCACATTCACATCTAAATCATCAATGTAAATAACAAATAATGTCTCTTTTCTTTCATTCTTAAGATTGTATTACTAACTTTCTTATAGCCATTGTTGTCTGTTATTGGCCAATATATATTACTATTGATCATTTACTGATTTTGATTTTCTTTATTGTAGTCACATATAGCTAAGC
Organism: Stegostoma tigrinum; assembly: GCF_030684315.1. Taxonomy (NCBI): domain Eukaryota; kingdom Metazoa; phylum Chordata; class Chondrichthyes; order Orectolobiformes; family Stegostomatidae; genus Stegostoma; species Stegostoma tigrinum. The sequence goes on along the minus strand of NC_081358.1, from coordinate 104,336,075 downwards.
ACAGTGAAATGCTGTGTTTGCGAGCAGGCTGATCATATTAAGCAAGGACATACAGTTCATAGGCCGCCTAGAAGTTGCGAAGCATACAGGTTACACTGTACAGGAGGTGTAGAAAGCAAGATCAACATTAACAAGACCAAAACAACTTTCCTGCTCCTTTTGATGCTGCCTGGCCCACTGTGCTCCTCCAGCTCCACACTGTGTTATGCCATGCCAGGCCATTATGCACACAGACAGTAAGCTTTCAATGACGCATCTGTTACTGTGCTTCCTTATGGACATGTCAAATTTCCCAAACTGCCTGAGAAAGAAGTGTTTGTGTGCCTTCTTGGCTGTTGCATTTACATGTGAATCCCAGGACAGGTTATCAGTTATTATTGTTCCTCAGAACTCAGTGGTCTCAACCCGCTCAATCTCCTGTCCGTTGATGTAGGTGGGGACATGTCCTCCTCCTTTCTTTCTGAAGTTTCTTTTCATTGCACAAAAACACCAAGCCATCTATCCCCTTTCTTCTGACTCATCATTGTTTGATATCCGTCCTACCATGGTGGAGTAGTTAACAGAATTATAGATGATATTCGTTTGGAAACTGGCAAAAGCCTTCTGTTTTTAGTGATCTTGGTTGAGGGATGCACATGGACTGGAACACTGGAAAATCTTCCCCCTTCTTTGCTGTCATGTCATGTGACATTTTATAGCTGACTTAAGAAGCTGGTGGAGATTTGGTTCAAGGTCACACCTCAAGCACAGCACCTCAAAATGTCAATGTTCCTCTAATACGGTGCTGAGTGTGAGCCTAAATTTTGCATTTCGAACCATGCATATTTTTGATCTAAGGCAGAAGGCTGCATCAAACAGGTCACACCTAATTTCCCAAATCACTTCTACACCTCTAAGGCACAAAAGGAAAATTTGATATGCTCTTCATTTGCCTGAATGAGTGCAGCTGCAACAATGCTAAAGAAGCTCAACATCATTATAGACAAGGCAGACTGCTTGATTGGTAGCTGATTCATCATGTTAAACATTCATTCCCACTATCCCCCAAACCCAGGAGTTCCAACAGCTAGAAGGGAGCAGACACATGAGGTCAGCATCAGTTCAAGTTACAAGCACGCCTGACTTAGATCCATGTCATTTCATTATTGATGGGTCAAAATTTGGAACTGCCTACCAATAATACTGCAGGAGTACATGCACCAAATGTACTGTAGTGTGACAAGTAGAAGGCTCAGGGTCTTCTGAAAGGCAACTCGAGCTGAATGTATTTGGTAGCTAATAGTAACATCTATATTCTGAAGAAGAATTTTTTAAAATTAAGCAAATGCTTTCTGGCAAATCTTTTGATTTCCCTCTTTTCTTTTTTCTGATTTCTGTATTCACTGTTATCTTTGTTTGCCTTAGCATTCTGGTATCAGTTTCATTTCTGAGTCAGAGGAGTATGAGATGCAGTCCTACTCCAGAGACTTGAACGAATAATTTAGACTCACACTTCTCCACAACATTTGAGGAGAATTGTATTGTCAAAGGTAAGGTCTCATAGATGAGATGTTAAATCAAGGCCCCATCTATCGTGTATTGGGGACATAAGAGATTTCTGATGCTACTTGAATAAGAGTCATTATCCTTTCCTGATCTCGAAGTCAATATTAAGCCCATAATATTGCTAAAAGACCTTTCACCATGCAAGTTCCAGGAACAGCAATTCATCTTTCAATTTGGTATCATGTGGCTTTCTGGTCTCAATTTCAACATTTTAAGATCATAATTCCTGTCTTGATCTTGTTCCTTGAGCTTTTCTTAGCTGATTTGTTTGCTTCTCCATCTCATTCAGTCACATGAAAGCTCCATCACAAGGTCAACACCTCTCCAGTTCCAAAGGTATCAGATGTAACATATTAACTGTGTGTCTTTTGATCACTTTCTGTTTTTATACCTTTTTTTGTTCTTCCTGCTCTGTCCCCCATTGCACTGCCTTAAAGCTTCTCCTACTTCTCCCTGCCTTCAGTTCTGATGGAATGTCATTGATTTGGAAGGTTAACTATCTTTCTACCCACAGATGCTGCCTGACCTGGTGAGTATTTTCAATATTTTTTGATTTTTAATTCAGATTTCCAATCTCCGTTCTATTTCTTGCTTTTGTTTCGTAAAGAGGATTGTCTGGTAGTGACTGCATTGCCTCTAGTTGGAACTTCTTGTGACCAAATTGATTGTATTGTCCTTTGTTACAACAGTAAATACACTTCAAACTACTTAGTTGACGATGGAAACATAAGCAAACACAAAATATGTCATTTCTTTCTCCTTTATGAAGACCTTTGTCTCCACTTAGCTGTAATTTTACTTGCCTTCATCTCAAACTCTGACTCAATTGTTACTCTCTCTCTTTTCTCCTTTTTTGCTCTCTTTTCTTGCTTCTCATCTCTCTTGCATTCATCAGGCTTCAACCCAGAAAGTTTGTAATATCTCCATCTCTGACATGCATACATACTATTTTAGAAGCTTTATCACCATGATACGGCAAAAGGAGTTTTCAAATCTCAAATATACTGACTATAACTCCATTAAATACTCACAAAAACATCAATGTAGTCAATATTATTTCAGGTTTTCTACATTCAAAGACATGGCTAAATATTAAAAGCTAGTCATTCAATATTAAAAGGGGATAAATCTAAAAGCTCAGATAGTGTCAGGTTGAACAAACTCGTTTTAATGCTATCGGATCATTTTCTCAATCAGGTTAATTTAAATTTGCCTCTCTGTTATGTTAGACAAATCAAACCATTTATTTTAAAGTAGTTAATCATTTATGCTAAAGCCAAAGGCAAGAATGTCAGATGAACAAACTAAAATGTTTTAACTTTTGGAGGTGTGGCACAAAATGGTTGATAGTGAATGAGAATTTCCTTCCCATACCAGCCACCTCCCCTCAGCCCCTCAGGTTTCTTTATCATTGATTTCAGTGTCAAGGACAAATGAAGGGAGCTGTATAATGGGTTGCTACTACAGTGAATTATAGCATTAAACCATGCAAAATTCATACCATCAACTTTTCATGTATTGGAATCCATAACATAAATTCAGAGCCTTAATTTTCACTAGGAGTTTAAATTAGAAATTATTTCCTATAGAAGACATTGAATAATATTATAGTATAATATGTTAGGATTTCCTGTGGTATATTAGTAGTCAGAGAGATTAACGGGTGAATAATTCGGATTTTGCTTCTTTGCAAAAAAAATGTAATATAGAGAAAATAGAAACATAGAAAATAGGTGCACAAGTAGGCCCTTCGAGCCCACACACCATTCAATATGGCCATAGCTGATCATGCCGTTTTCCACTCCTTCTTTCGCTCCATTTTCCTTGATCCCTTCAGCTGCATGGGCCACATTCAGCTTCCCCTTGAATATATTTATCAAACTGACCGTAACAGCTTTCTGTGGCAAAGAATTCCACTTGCTCACAACCCTAAGAGGGAAGAAATTCTTTCTCATCTCATTATACTTCGACTGTGACCCCTAGTTCTGGATTTACCTAACATCTATGGAGGTTTTCCCAAACTCCTATTATGTTCTCAGTGGAAGATTGATAGCAACTCCAGAGAAACAGAAATGTTTATAATAATTCCAAAAAAGAGTCACATAGGCCTTTATACATTAATTTTAGGTGGATTCTCCACCTCTTGGAGCAGCGTAGATAATGGGATGAACATTGGGATATCACAGTGAGAATGAAATGATTGGAATCTCAACCTTGAGAAAGAAAGACCCTGATTTTTTTTTTCCCCTTAAGCTTTAAATGGCAACTTCAGCATGGCATTACTAAGCATAAAACAGGTTGTTTCCATCTTTGTATTGGTCCAAGTTGCTCTATTTATATGTCCTTACTGGAGAAAAGGTGTCCTTCGCCCTGACGACAAAGTGGTGAGTTAACCTGCTTTTTGGAGTTTTTTTCATCTGTGATAATGATGCAAGAACCACAGTGTGAAGGGCAGTTTCTAGCTTGTAACATCTGAAATAGTGTGCAGTTGGGCTTCAAATCTTGTGCCAGCAGCATGAATGCAGTAAGGTCCCAAGTGTGGTGGCAATATGTGCCTCTCTGCCAAGCAATTCCCTGTATAGCCTGGATGCATAATTAACAATGCAATGAGCAGAAGATAGTGTGAGAAAAATCACTGTAAACCATGAGACTGGACACTGTAAAATTCAACTGAAAAAAAGGTTAAAAATGAGAAAACCTAGCCCTCTTTTTCTTTCTCTACACATCTGTTGACAGACCTGTTGCATTTATCCAGCATGTTCAGTTTTTATTATAAACAACCTTGATAGCTTTCTTTTCCAAGATTTCCATCGATGATGTAGTATAATTGCAATGGCTGCTGGGATGATCCCTAGGAACATTTTACTCTCCTGTTCTATAACATGACTACCATATAGTTTTTTAGCGAATAGTTAATCAACATTATTAGCCCACGGAGTGGCCACCATAAAGTTCAGTATTTGATTGGTGATCATTCAATTGCTTTTCACACAGGGAATCAATGGAGTCAGAATTATATTGTCCTATTTAATAAGTTGGATTAATAATGATGCAGCATCAATAGATAAATGTAGCTAAAAGGGAAAATAACTATAATTCATCAACATTTCAAACAAAATATCAGTGAGCTTTAAAAGTGTCAAGATACAGACACCCAGGGAACATAAAATGTGAAAGAGGTAGTACATTAAGTGCAGTCCAAGGAACAATTACAGTACATACAGTATTTGTTTGACATCTGAAACTATATGCTAAATAAGACAAGAGGTTACACAAAGGAATTAGACTGAAGGAAAGGCTACCTGAGAAATAGGAATTGCAAACAAAAATAAACAGAAACTAAAACAGAGCTGAATTAAATAATCATTCAGACATGTTCAAAATGCAAAGTTTTCTGCAGTGTAAAAATGCTCTCAGATGAATCACATAGAACATTAAAACAGGGTACTTGAATGAGACTTTATTAGCTTATTATAATTTCACACTATTAGCCTTTAATAGTTGGCATAAAAAAATCTTTTTTTATTTGATGTGCAATGTCACCTTCTGATAACTTTTGAAATAGCCTAACTATTAAAATAAGTTTATAGTTGACTGAACTTCTGTTCATTTCAGCTGGCAGGTTATGTAAAAATGTAATAGAAATGACTTTTGTACCACTAATGGCTAAATTCCTTACATTACACACTTCTCTGATACACCTAATTTGAGTCCTAATGTGTTTGCCATTGAACAAGTTGCCTTTGCATAATGTGTTTAACAGGGAAAAAAATCCCACAGTACTTTACCAATGGGAGGAAGAAAAGCTCATATTGAGCAAGTGAAGGAGTGTAAACAATGGCATAAAAACAATTGCCATGAGTTTTTTTGAGGGTTTTTAAAAGAAGAAAGTGGATTTCAGAGTAGGATTCAGTTGCCGAGATTATGACGCTGCGAGGAGAGAGGGACAAACCGAGAAAAGTGGAAAGAGAAGAATGGACTGCCTGGACCAGTAATTTGATAGAGGTGTTGGGCAGGATTTTATGGAGTCCACAAGAACAGGAAATATGTAATATGAAGTGACTAAATTAGGCAAACTACAAAATTTAAATTCTCAATGGCAGGTCAAAATGAACTGATGAAGTCACTGACATGTTTGTCATTTGTCAAATTCGTACCGGCTGCGTAATATATTTGCATTCAACTTTCAAGATATCTCCAATGGTACAAAAGAATCCCAAGGCATCTAATTCATGATTGCTGAAAGATGGTGTGCACCAGTCAGACTTGTGTCAATGTTTGTGAGGTCAGTCTCTGTTATCTCCTGACTGGCCTCCATTTCCTTGCACTCCATAAACCTCTACTCACCCAAATTTTAATGCCATTTCTGGTCCCACATCAGGCTCCATTCACATCTTGTTTACTCACATTTTGTTAACTAAATGGCCCCAAGTTTTGTTATCGTTTCAAAGCCTCTCTCTCATCTGTTTCGTTGACCAGACTTTTGATTGTTCCTCTGAATATCTCCTCTAATGATTTGGCCTTATCACATTAGTGTAAAGCTGTTTTTTTTTGTTGTTTAAAATGTCAGGGAAACAAGCAGAGAATCAATTAAATACATCAAAATAGCAATGTCTGCCCTTACCACAAAACAAGAAGATATGCTTTTGCTACAGTATCTCAAAGTCTTTCAAACCACAACTCAGTTGCTGTCCATCTCTTATCTAAGATGAATAACCTCTTCACATCTGATGACAATATATCGTAATGTGTAACTTTGCAGAAGTTAAAATCAGCCATTATCAATTTTACACAAAATGTTATCCCGAGGCAACTTAGCATGAAAGGAAATTCAAGCTAACAGTGGTGTGGTTATTTTTAAACGGGAAATATTTATAAAAAGTTATTGTGGTCAGATGGTTGATGTGTCAAGTGCATAATTAGGTGAAATATGCCTTGAATTAAAGAATTAATTGAAACTTTCTACCCGTATTTAACATTGTCCTTTTAATTATTTTTTGTAAACTCCAGAACAACCTTTTATAAATTTCATAATTTACAGGCAGGGTCAAAGCAAGAATTGCAAAAACTGAGGGTTTTTATTTGTACAATTCCTCAATGGTTCTGCTACTAAATATGCTGCTGAATGTGGAGCTCAGCCATGCAAGAGTTGTATCCAGGCCTGCTCAGTTTGTCTGATCATTCTTTGTAGCAGGGGAGGGCAGGGGGTTTATAGCGGTGCTGGAGGACACAATCCATTTGGCTCCTTGACTACAGTTAAGGAATAAGAATGTTATAATTGCATTGCATGGTGCAATCTATTGATCACTGACTGGTGGAAAGGGTAACAGAGAAGAATATTTGGAGGGAAGTTACAGAGATGTGTAAACATCATTGCATAGTTATAAAAGGGGACTTCAATTACCTGTAACGTTATGGACAGAGAGGGTGAAGGTTCTTAGCGTCCAGGAGAATTTTTGACAGCAGTAAGTGTCCAGGGCAGCAAAAAAAAAGGTACTACCAGTTTCGGTTCTTGGGAATGAGATAAGCCAACACAGGAGAACATCTGGGGAACAGAAATCATTGCATCATCAAACAATCACTGGTGCTGGGCCATCTTCTAATAACTACTTATAGTCCTATTTCCCGTTTCAATCCACAATAGAAAGAAAAGAAAATGATATAGCCTCATCGCTATTGATACCTAAAATTGATAAACTTCAGAGGTAGATGAGATACATTCAAGGATATTGAAGGAAACAAAAGTGAAAATTGCAGAGGCATGGCCAATGTCCCCTTTATCTTTTCTTCAACATGCATGGACCTCTGAAGTCTGTGTATGGCAGTGGCTTCTGGAAGTGATAATCTTGTAGCAGTTTGATGAAGGATTGGCATAGTGCCTCCCATTAAATATTAAATTCAAATGTTGAATTTAAAAATTTTGAAAAAGACGGGAAGAGTTGCAATGTAAAACACATTTCATGACCACTTGATGTGCTTTACAGCCAATGAAGTACTTCTAAAATGTGGTTGCTCTTGCAAAATAAAAAATGCAGCACTCAAATTGTTCACAGCAAATCCTACAAACAGCAATGTGATAATATGCAGAGGTGGTCTGTTTGGTTCAGTTGGGTGGAGGCTGGTTTACGATGTAGAGTGACATCAACAGAATTGGTTAAATTCCTACACCAGTTGAGATTGCCTTCACCTGAGGTGTGGTAAACTTAAGATTAAACCACCATGAATCATTGCTCTAATCAGAGAGCAGGCCTTTGGTCATGGTAAAACTATGGCAACTTTATCTTTTTAATAAGCAGATAACCTGCTTTCATGATACTGATTGGGAAATAAATGTTGGGCAAGAAACTAGATAGAATGCACTTGCTCTTCTTCAAAATAACAACAGCAAATCTTCAACAACTACATGAAAAAGCAAAATAATTTTCAGCTTAATGTCTTTTCCAAAAGAAGCATGTTGCACTTCCTCATTGCTCCAGTGAAAGGCTAGCTTTAATGTCTGTGTTCAGATCCTGAAGTGGAACTGAAACCATAATATTATATTTTCAAGGCAACAACGCCAATGCATAGCTGTCTCCAAAATAGGGTGATTTTGATATCATGTAAATGGTATGATTTTGGTTGTTGTTATTGATCTTCTTTTCTCTTGACCTCAATGAATGGCTGAGTCTATATACTATGCACCCCACTGTTATTAGAAAGTTATAATTGCCCTACAAAAATTTGACAAACACCTATTGAACAAAAATCTTTTTTGCAATGTCTGAATATGTTAGGTCTTTAAGCAAATTCAAGGCTGAGATAGATATTTTGCTTAATAAGTAAGGGAATCAGGTTAGGGGAAAATGACAATACATTGGAGTTGAGGATTTTGGTCAGTCATGGCCTCATAGAATGAAGGAGAAGACTTGATGGGCTAAATAGCCTACTTCTGCTTCTATATTCTATGGTGCTATGACCTTAAAGTCTATAAGAAGAAAAAAAAGTTAATATTTGAATGTGACTCTTCAAGAATACTCACTTCTAAGGTTTTGTTTGAATTCATTTGACTCACCCTTAGCACTCTTGGAGCTACATAAAAGATAAAATAAACTGCCTTTTGAAAACTCTCTATTCAGGTAATGTTATATTGCCTTCACGTTACCAGGGGATCTGGGACACAAAGACAGAGGCACTTGTGATTTTCTTTTTGTCCTATTAATGCAGAATCCACAGCCACATGGGACTAATGTAGGTGTGCATTGTAAAAAACATTCAGATCACGAATTACCATGATGTATCTGAAGTTACATGGAAAATGAAAGAAACTGGTAACATTATGTAAAACCCACAAATGAAAGAAAATATGAAGGTCAGACAAAGACAAGGAAATAAATTAATTTCCAATGCTTATTCAAAATTATTTTTAAAAATCACAAACACAAAGCCAATTTAAACATTTGTCCTTTCAAGATGGTTTGAAAGAAGGAGTCTTTTTGTAGGAAGAAAGCAGAGTTAACGTTTAGAGTCTGGTTTCTTGAAGATTCACTTGATTTGAAACATTAATTCTGTTTTTATTTTCTCCCCAGATTCATCAGATCTGCTGAGTTTCAGCAGCAATTTCTGTTTCTTTTCTTTTCAGATCTCTAGCAACCTCACTTTTTTTTTGCTTTATCTGAATAAATATTGGTTATTGAGTAAATAGGTGAGTACTACAAGTTTTATACAAATATCTGTGGAAAGCTGAAACTGATTTTTTTTAAAATCAGTAAGAGAACTAGGGACTGTGTAGAAAAGGCAAGAAAATGGAGTTGAGGATGATCAGATCATTTGTGATCTCATTAAATGGCAGAGCAGAATGGTCTATTTCTGCTCCTGCATTTTATTCATCAAATAACTTCTGTCATAGTTGACCTTGTAAGCTCACCTCTCACCTCCATGTTCCCTAGGTCTCCAATAGAAGCTTTGAAACCGACCCTCTCCACCTCCCAATGTAACATCCACACTTTCCATCACACCAAAATAACCTTAAACAAGGTAACAATTGATATTCTTGTTGAATGTGAACATGGTGCAAGATTCCAAATCATGCTATAATGTTTAACTTGGCGGATCATATCATATAATTTTCTTTCAATCTTTACATGAGACGTCCATTTTAAAATCCAATTCCATTACATAATTCCAACTACTTAACTGGAAATGTGTTTTCTTCTCATTCCTGCATCAGCATCCCATAACTCCACAAGACTTCTTTGCTGAGGTTTCTTTTCTTGTTTGTTTATGTTCTGCTCCTTTTGGATGTATAGGTTAATAGCATGAGTCTAAAGATCATGTTGCAATGAGAAGATTATGCGAGTAGAGGAAAACTGGAGTGAGATCACTTCCAGGTGACACTAAGCTATGTAGAGAGTTGGTGTATGAGAAAAGGTTGTGATGAAATGCAAACAGACTACTGACGAATCATTTGAGAGACAATCAGACCAACATTATCACAACCAGAAGGTGAAAATGCTGTCCATAAAGATGGGGTCAGCATTCATGAGTGCCTCAAAGATACCCAGCTGACCCACAATCAGGTACTGAATGTCTTTGAACAAGGAATTACAACCTCCTCCCTCCTTAACCTTTTGGGGCTCAATGAGTGAAAATGGAGCTATATTATTATAATCCTAGCTGGTATTACTTCTGGACAAGACAGATCCCAGATCAAGTTTGTTAGATTTTTTTTTCATTAATGAGGTTTTTTTTTACTGAAACACAAACGCAAAATGTCGCAGCTCTGGCTTTTCATAATAAAACAGAGGTTTGCTTTGTAAAAGGAAGCTAGATAAAATGGAATGAATCATCTAAACCAAACTGAAGGATTTGAGGAAAAACATTAAAAGTATAATCTGTCCCAATGCCAATTCTTTGCAGTTGTCAAACACCAGAACTGACCTGCTTCTCTATCACAACTTTAGGTTTGACCGAACCTGCATTTTTCCACTTCCAGTTTTTGAATCTTGTTAGTCTCTTCTTTGATTAAACACACAGCTGAGTTTTGATCTTCTCAGCTTCAAATAACCTTTTCCAGGTTTTAACCAAGCACTTTAGCTTTGGAAGTTCCAAACTAAAATCCTAATGCTGAGGTGAAGTATTTCCTATTATTTTGGTAAAAGTCTTTTCTCTAAGAGAAGCTGTTCCAGATATCTAACTTCAAGCAGAAATTCTGAAAACTGAAACCAAAAATCTTTTCAAGCTATCAGTGTTTTCCCTTAAGCAAAAATAGTCTTGCTTCTTCTAAAAGGCAAACTTAACAGTCCTCAATGTTTATTATGTTTGTTTGAAAAACATTCCCAATGCACGCAAATAACTTGCAGGGTCTTCGTCTCTATTACTGATTTTAATAAAAAGTGTTCTGATTCCAGAAATGTTGACAATTTAATTATTAAATGTCCTCATGCACGGGCCAAAACCCACACTTCATTCATGCAAAATTTATGTTATAAAATTTTAAAATATACTTAATATCAAAAATATTGACAGTATGAAGACTAAGATGGTTTTTATTGTTCAACAGATGTCAAAGATGGATGTTGTCACATATTTGATTACTCTGTTTTAAGAAAGATTACTGACTCTTCAGTAGGTTTAAATGATGACTAATTCATTACGTATGAGGGAATGATGTAAAGCTTCACTGAAGGAGGTTTAAGTGTATTGAAATAATGGTAGCTTTTGCTGCATGTCTTATGGTCTTATTTCTCTGTCATGCAGTCTTACACGTCATTATTATGAGAGGTTACATTCGCACTGTCCCTGCATCACCCTTTCAAATCCTTATACTACTGCTATAAAGAAGCAGGTCAATTGGTTGAAAGGTCAAAATATTTTTGTGACAAAATGGGGACAAAGGTTATAGATTTTGTTTTATAATAATTATAAGTGACACCAAGGATTTAGTTTTTCCAGGAAGGGTCAAATGGGGCTGCAAGAGGGCGACAATATTACGTAGTGAGGAGCATATGAAAATTGTTGAAGATATCCTGGTGCATCAGAAATAAAATTAAGATGAGAGAGCTACAAGTGATGGCAAGAAGGTATTTATGAATATAGGCAGAATGCTTTATGTGGAAGTGAATTCAGAGGAGAAAGTGTAAGGACGTCTTAGATGGCAATTGATAATGCTGGGGAGAATATCATCATTAAACAGCCTGGTTATTGTGAACACTGCGTTTTGAAAAGGAAATCATTTTCTGTCGCACATGTTGTTTAAAAGCACTTTATAATTTAGCTCTTAATCAGCTTGCTAAAGCCAGTTTGTTTAGTGCTTAAGTTTCTGGAATGAAGCCCACTCCATATTGTTCAGAAAAGCTGTGAAAATGATTGATGCAGAAAATTAACTGGTAGGCTGATGTGGATGGGCACGTTATTCTATTGTTATGAGCACCATTCATTTGAAGCTTTGCAGGATGGATCTTCAGAGTGTGGCTCAAGAACTCTAAGCTTCTGAATTCGCTTTTATATCAGGCCACGAAAATATAACGATGTACCATTAGCAAAACCACTGGTGCAGTGAGTGCATTTTTGGACTCCCCATTATGCAGATGATGTGAACCTTACTTGCCAGATCAAAAAAAAATACAGTTTAAAATGTCTCTTTTGTTTTCTTTCTTAATTATTCATGGGATGTTGGTAGTGTTAGCCAGGGCAGTATTTCTTGCCCATCCCAAATTGCCCAAAGAACAGTTAACAGTTAACAATGTTGCTGTGGGCCTGGAGTCACATGTAGACCACAACATGTAAAGATGATAAATTTCCTTCCTTAAAGGCTGTAGAGAACTAAATGGATTATTAACAATTAACAGTTGTTATTCGGTTGCATTAGTCAAGTTTTCTTTTGATTCTATATTTCTACTGAATAAAAATGTCCTCATCTGTCATAATGGAATCCACACCAATGTTCCCAATACTTTATCCTGAGGCACAGGATTACTAGTTCAGAATAATATCACTACTCCAAACCCTCCCCATGTGCCCAGTGCATGCTGAAGATCAATATTTTCATCTCTTTGGTTCAGTAAGAGACAAGAAATTTCCCAGGGCTTGCAGAGGCCCTTTCCATATGTGGACATTATGTCTCAATGATATAATCTGGACCATTCCACAATTTTAACCCACTAATTGGAATGGGATGATACTGTCAGCTAGAGCCAGAAAATTAATGAGCACTGCGGCATGAGAAGTCCCATAAAAGGCTTTGGTTCAATAGCAATTGATCAAAAATATAAGATCATTCACAAATAATCTACACTAGGGGTGAAGATAATTTTTGTCTCTTGAGAGAATTGTTAGTTCTGTAATTCTGTAACTGAAAAGGTGGTGACATCTGATTCCATGAATAATTTTGAAAGTGAACACAGTAAGCACTTGCAGATGAAGAACATACAAGATTATGAAAAAAAAACTACAGGTATGCGAATCTAAACATGATGATGGCTTTCTCAAAGGCCTACATAAGTATGAAGGGCTGAACAGTCTCCTGCTGTGCTATATGTTTCTATTATTTAAAGACTTTTGCAAAACTGAGCGATGAACACAGTGAAATTCTAATAGATACAATAGACTAGGGTGGGAATGTTTCATGAAGAAAGAAGAGATTGAATTAATATCACATTTTTCACAATCCCAAAGCACTTCATAGCCAATTAAATACTTTTGAAGTGTAGTCATTATTGCAATGTAGGAAACGTGACAGGCAATTTGCACATACACGGTCCTACAAACAGCAACGAGACAGCCAGACTTATATTAACTAATAATGACAATGGTGTTTTAATTCTTTGAAATTTAAGCTTCTTTGTTGTTTGGTTGACTGCTGCAGAAGCCCAGTAGGTTCAGAAAAGAATCAAAGAAAGTTCTCGTACATTGAACAAGGAGGTTTTGAGAGAAAATAGTGTAGGGTTTCTTTTTGCGGAATATTTCAAGGAGGCATTGGTTTCTATGAGAAAGAGAAGCAGTGCATTTACAATTGGACTTCATCACACTGCAGTCACAGTGGAAAAGATTCAGACATCACATTGAGCCATTCCTCATGTGATCTATGATGCATTCCATGCTGGGAACAGCAATAATGTAGACATGTACATTAAAAATAGCAAGAGAAGTCTTATTATGATCACAATGGTAGTGAACATCCATGGGTCTTGATATTTCCAGGTAGGAATGGATGATATTTTAATTTGGAGAGGCATAGGAGCCACAACATGGGTCTGCTCTGCCATTCAATGAGATTTCAGGAAAGTCAGATAATATTATATTTACCTCTCAAGTTGGAGAGCTACTCAAACTGCTTCCAGTCCTACTTCTCCACTGAACTAACAAAGTTGATATTTTGTCAGGGAGATGGTGTGGCCAGTTTTTAAGGTAATAGACTATACCTGGTTTAGTCACAATTCGGCCCCTCTTTTCTTTTACCAACCTCAGACAGGCATTTCAGGCCTTGGATTTGTTTTTTGAGGTATATTCAATCTCAGTTGCGCCAAGCAAATATTGTTTTGATTCCTTCACCCTTGTTCACAGCCGGATTGAACTATTATTAGGACACAGCTTTTTCCAAGCTGTCAAAGCCCTCAGGACATTTCCTGAGCCCGATCTCTAACACTTAGTTCCTGGTTTACTCCTAGAATTGCATTCTGGCTACACAGAACTAGTAGTTTTACGTCACCATCTCAACAGCGCAGATTTTACATGCATGGAATCTGCCTCTGTTCTGCTGTGTCCCCTTCTCTAACTAGCTTTGAGCCAGGAACTGTCCTTGAATGAATAAATAATTTTATTTTCACATGTATTTGGAAAAATACAGGCAAAAATGCTTTGTCGCCACAATCTGACACTGTTTTGGAGGGCATGCTCACGTTGATACTCGCATTGTTCCTTTGGACCCTCCTGTTCTGGGCATGCTCACATTGCCCCTTCTCTTCTGTTCTGAGCATGTGCACGTTTCTTCAGCGATGTCTCAACAATTTTGAAGGACCTTACAAGAGCTTTACAAGAAACACCTCGGTCCCAGTAAAACTTGAATGTAACTAACATTGTCAAATATAGAAACGTCTTGGAACTTTTCTCCCTGAATGTTACAATGTTCACTAACTGCTGGCTTTAGCATCATAAATTTCATACAACAAAAAAGAGTTAATCCTAATATCCATATTACCCATGAAATAATTCTAATTCCTAACATATTGCCACTGGTGTCAATAATAAGGCACAGTTTGTTTAAAATTTCATAACATATTACAGTCATTGTTGGTGGTTTAGGGAAAAAAGAAACTATGTTGTGTTAAATTACATGCTGTAAAGATGCAGAAAGGCAGCATCATGTAAATATTAATGATTCCCAGTTGTTCTATGAATCACAACCGCTTCATTTTTAGCATTTTTTGAAATTAATTATCGGTTACACAGTGTTGAAGGTAATTAAACCCCACTTCAAATACTACTTAAAATGATGTGTTTACCACAGGAAATAAAATGTAAAAAGAAAAGGCCTGCTTCAGTCAAGTTGTTCCCAAATTACTACCATAGTTTAATTGAGTACCGTCTTCCAAGGCAAAGAGACAATGGCTCAGCTTAATACAATGTGAAAACCAGATTGATGCATTAAGAAAAGAGGCATCCTATTGGAAGCAGCAACATGATGTAGATTAGAGGCAGTTCAGAGAATGTTCATGAGAAAGATCCGTGGTATGGAGGATTGCCTTACGAGTAAGGCAAAAGTTGTGTCTCTACTCAATGGAATTTAGAAGAATGAGAGGTGATCTCATTGAAACATAGATGATTCTTAAAGGATTTGACAGGGTTAATGCTGAGAGGAAGTGTCGCCTCATGGAAGAGACTCAGACCAGATGGCAATGTCTCAGAGTGAAGGGATGCAAATTTAAGACTGAGAGAGAGGGGATTTCTGCTCTAAGAAATTTATCAGTGTTTGCAATGTCGTTCCACAGAGAGCTGTGAGGATAGAATCCTTGCGTACAATTAAGGCTGAGATAGGTAGCTAGTTTCTTGATCAGTAGGGGATTTATAAGTTGTTGGTTGATTTATTATTATTATTGATTTATTATTATTTATTATTTATTATTATTGATTTATTGTTATGTGTACTCAAATACAGTGAAAAGCTTTGTTGACAAGTGACACAGGCAGATCATAGTAAACAAAGGATGTGCAGATCAAAAAGACTTAGAATGAGGCATGCAGGTTTCATTGCACAGTGTGAGATCAATGTTAGCAAGATCAGTGTTATTTGAGGGTAGAGACCCCAATAATCAGAATGATAATGGCCGGGAAGACGCTGTTCCTGAACCTGATGGTGTGTGTGTTCAGGCTTTTGTTTCTTCTGCCAGATGGAAGAGGCATGTGATGAGCCATTGACTATGCTGGCAGCCTTTCCGCAGCAGCAAGTGTATAAATGTAATCCATAGATGTAAGGTTGGCTTCCGTGATAATCTGGGCTGTGCACAACACCTTCTGTAGTTCCTTACATTCCTGGGCAGAGTAACTACCATACCAGACCATTATGCATCCGGACAGTGCACTTTCAATGGTGTATCTATAGAAGTTTGAGGGACCTTACAGAAATGCCAAATTTCCTGAGCTGCCTGAGGAAGAAGAGGCATTTTTGTGTCTTCTTGACTGTCACATCTATGTGGGAAGTCCAGGAGATATTCTTGGTTATCGTCACTCCGAGGAACTTCAGTTTTGTTGATGTAAATAGAGGTGCATTCTCCTCTTTTCTTCCTGAAGTCAATGATCAGTTCGTTGAGAGACAGATTGGTTTCATTCCATCATGTCACCAACCCCTCAATCTCCCTTCTGTAGTTTGACTCATCGTTGTTAGATATCCATTTGACTATGGTGGCATTGTCAGCGAACTTGTAGATGACATTTGTTCAGAATTTGGCAGCACAGTCATAGGCATAAAGGGAGTACAGTAGGGGGCTGAGGCTGTATCTTTGGGGGAGCTTCAGTGTTGAGTGTTATTGTGGAGAGATAGAGTTACCTATATTCACTGATTGCAGCTTGTGGGTCAGAAACCTAAGGCTCTAATTGCAGACGACAGAGCTGAGATCAAGGTCAGAGTTTTGAGATCAGTCTGGAATGGAGAATGGTGTTGAAAGCAGATTTGTAGTCAACGAGCAGGAATGTGACGTAAATATCTTTGTGAGGAAAATGCCGGAAAGTGGAATGTGAAGATTGAGATTAAACATGATCTTACTGACTGGCAGAACAGATTTCAGGAACCACATGATCTACTTCTGATGGAATTCATTTCAAAAAGAATTACAGGATAAAACATTTGCCCTACATGTTAATTGGTGTGTTCCCATGTCAATTTCTTTCCTACTGTCTGTTTTCCTCCACACTCCGACAGTATAATCTCTTTTCCCTATCTCCGAAGCATTGGCTAATACTGATGTATGGTTCAACAGACCACAGTCCCTATCTAATGCCTTATGTAAATGAATATTTCTCGTTTAGATACTTTGACTTTACTGTTGGAAGAGAAATCAAATCCATATCCTGTTCCTAAGGTCCCAATATTGACATAAATGGCCTTCCAGTTGCATTCGTTGATCAATAATCGCGTATTAGAACACTGAAACATTTTCACCCTTCTGAGCCTCTAGGTTTTGTATCCTAGATAAATATAGCAGAGCAATATATTCCTGCAAGCATTTCTGAAATGATGACCTATAAAGATGGTGTCACAGATGGGATATAGAGAGTAACCAAATGGCAATTAACTCAACAATATCTCCTCTATTTCAATGACCATTGAAAAGGAGTCTAGTGCTTAATTATACTTCAGTGTTTGAAGATGTGCATATATCAGCCTCTCTTTGTCTTGATTCTTTTCCCATTATTTTTAATGCTTTTCCTTACAATCCTGCAAAATCCCTACATACTTGTCTTGTCTCATTGTGATGTCCCGAATTTTCTCAATTTTTAAAAATTGCTCATTTTTTCACTCTGATCATTTAAGCTTTCCCAATCTTTATCTGGAACAATTGCAGTTGAATTTGGAACTTTGGCTCCAAACATCATAATTTCAGACATGTCAATGCAAAACAATTCAATCTATCTGCAGCAAAACTGCTTCTATTTCAGAAGACCACCCCTGCCACCCTCCTTCAAAGACTTGAAAATAATGTTTTGGCATAAAATGAGTTTGAATAAATTAATTCACTTCCCATAGGGCACAAAAGTCACAATTTCTCCTGGCATTAAGTAATAATCTGACTCAATAAGGTCTGAAATGGAAAATGCAAAACATATCACCCTGTTTCAATGGAGGATGTTCTGAACAAAATTCAGACTGAAGCACCTGGTTATCACATAGACAGTGGAAGGTTTGCTGTATTATACAAATAAAACTCAGAATAAACGAGTTTTGATGCTGACACAGGCAATTTTACATTTTAAATAGTTAATTTCTTTACTTTTGAAATGTTGTGCAGATCAAAGAGAATGTGGAAAACTGACCTTATTTATTTTTATGTTGAAGATTCAAAAAGTGTCTGCAAATGTAGATTTTCATGACTTTTCACTAATGGGCTGAACAAAACAGAATTGAAAGAAACATGTACTGCGACAATTTCATTCATACAATATTCTAACAAAGAATTGAATTAATACAGCACCATTCATACAGAAAAGCAGCTCAAGCGACTTCACTGAACAGTTCACAGAGCTAAGTGAGCAAATTGATTTGGCCGAGGCCAAATGCCAACTCTCCGACACCACCCTCTACAGCACCCTTGATCATGACCCCACTCCCGAGCACTAAACCATCATCTCCAATACCATCCATGACCTCATCACCTCAGGTGACCTCCAGCCTCCAAACTCATAGTTCCCAACCCCGCACTGCATGCTTCTATCTCCTTCCCAAAATCCACAAGCCCGCCTGCCCTGGCCGACCTGTTGTTTCCACCCACTCCTGCCCCACCGAACCCATCTCCACCTATCAGGACTCCATTTTCTACCCTTTGGTCCAGGAACTCCCCACCTACATCTGTGGCACCACCCACTCCCTCCACCTCCTCCAGAACTTCCAATTCCCGGCCCCCCCTCTGCTTCTTCCTGTCCCACAGGCCCGATCAGTCCACCTCCACCGACACCCTCATCCGGCTAGCCGAACTCGTCCTCACCCTCAACAACTTCTTTGATTCCTCCCACTTCCTGCAGACAAAGGGGGTGGCCATGGGTACCCGCATGGGCCCAAGCTATGCCTGCCTCTTTGTAGGCTACGTGGAACAGTCCCTCTTCCACACCTACACCAGCCCCAAACCCCACCCCTTCCTCCATTACATTGATGACTGTATTGCCGCCGCCTCTCGCTCCCAAGAGGAGCTCAAACAGTTCATCCACTTTACCAACATCTTCCACCCCAACCTCAAGTTCACCTGGGTCATCTCCAACACATCCCTCCCCTTCCTGGGCCTCTCTGTCTCCATCTCGGGCAACCAGCTAGAAATTAATGTCCACTTCAAGCCCACTGACTCCCACAGCTACCTAGAATACACCTCCTCCCACCCACCTTCCTGCAAAAATTCCATCCCCTATTCCCAATTCCTTTCCCTCCACCGCATCTGCTCCCAGGATCAGGCATTCCACTCCCGCACATCCCAGATGTCCGTGTTCTTCAACGGCCGCAACACCCCCCCCACCCCACCCCGGC
The DNA here is from genome assembly GCF_030684315.1 of Stegostoma tigrinum. Taxonomy (NCBI): domain Eukaryota; kingdom Metazoa; phylum Chordata; class Chondrichthyes; order Orectolobiformes; family Stegostomatidae; genus Stegostoma; species Stegostoma tigrinum. Next base: position 104,316,829 of record NC_081358.1, on the reverse strand, counting down.
AGTGGTCGACAACGCCCTTGGCTGTGTCTCCTGCATTTCCCGCAACACATCCCTCACACCCCGCCCCCGCAATAACCACCCTAAGAGAATCCCCCTCGTCCTCACATACCATCCCACCAAACTCCGGATACAACGCATCATCCTCTGCCATCTACAATCCAACCCCACCACCCAAGACATTTTTCCATCCCCATCCTTGTCTGCCTTCCACAGAGACCACTCTCTTTGTGAATCCATTGTCGGCTCCACACTGCCCTCCAACCCCACCACACCCGGCACCTTCCCCTGCAACCACAGGAAGTGCTACACTTACCCCCACACCTCCTCCCCCACCCCTATCCCAGGCCCCAAGATGACTTTCCATATTAAGCAGATGTTCACCTGCACATCTGCCAATGTGGTATATTGTATCCAATGCACCCAGTGTGGCTTCCTCGACATTGGGGAAACCAAGCGGAGGCTTGGGGACCGCTTTGCAGAACACCTCCGCTTGGTTCGCAATAAAAAACTGCCCCTCCCAGTCACGAATCATTTTAACTCCCCCCTTCCATTCTTCAGACGACATGTCCATCATGGGCCTCCTGCAGCGCCACAATGATGCCACCCGAAGGTTGCAGGAACAGCAACTCATATTCCGCTTGGGAACCCTGCAGCCCAATGGTATCAGTGTGGACTTCACCAGCTTCAAAATCTCACCCTCCCCCACTGTATCCCAAAACCAGCCCAGCTCGCCCCCTCTCCCTACTGCATCACAAAACCAGCCCAGCTCGTCCCCGCCTCCCTAACCTGTTCTTCCTCTCACCTATCCCCTCTTCCCACCTCAAGCCGCACCTCCATTTCCCACCTACCAACCTCATCCCACCTCCTTGACCTGAGCATCCTCCCCAGGCTGACCTATCCCCTCCCCACGTATACTCTCCTCTCCACCTATCTTCTCCTCTATCCATCTTCTGTCCACCTCCCCCTCTCTCCCTATTTATTTCAGAACCCTCTCCCCATCCCCCTCTCTGATGAAGGGTCTAGGCCCGAAACGTCAGCTTTTGTGCCCCTGAGATGTTTCTTGGCCTGCTGTGTTCATCCAGCTCCACACTTTGTTATCGTGAGCAAATTGATTGTTGCATTTCACACATTGTGACACTTCAAAAGCATACCAGAGTCACAGCTTTCAAAATGTAGCTGCGGTGAAAGGTCCAGAGCATCAGCTAGACAGAGTGACAAACTAATGCTTTCTGACCTTAGGAAAATTAGAGTCCTACCATCCCATTACTTTTTTTAGCTGAAATGAAGTGAAAATTGTGCAACCATTAGGAGAGTGCCTACTGTTGATACAAACTGGAGGTCAGACATCAGGAAAGAACAGGACAAGGATTGAGTGCATGGATATACATCAGCAGATGGACAGAATGCGGCATGCGAACTGTATGTAGAATTCCATTGACCAAAAATAAATGTCGATTAAAGGGCAATGGTTACAACGGAATGGACGAATATATGGATGGGTGGAGCCATTTGCAATGTCTTTTCTCATTATAAGGGAGTAAAAGAGGGTACGGGACTTGAAGATGAGAAGTCAATGTGAATTGAACTGAGGGTTGAATTCACGGAGAATGAAAAGTCATTCAAAGAAGAAGTTGAGAGAGAAAAAGGCTGAGGATATTTCATTGAGAAACCCAGTCCAACTTGGATGGGTGATAAAAAATGGGAATGTTAAAAAGGAAGAGCAGGAGAATGAAACGGGGTGAGATACTCAAAGAAAGAGATGTCAGGAGATAAGAGTCTGACAAAAAATAAGCGGCGGGATAGAAGATCTGATGAAAAGTCAGTGGTCTGAAATTTTGCCTGGATTTTGTCACAGCCTTTGGAATTTTGACACTAGGAATAAGTAGGGGCCTTGAGGATTCACTCAACGGAAATGAAACTGGCTCAGCGATCTTCTGGGAAGTGGCTAATTGTTTTGTTGCCTCTGTTATCCAAAAAGGGACAATGGATGGGTTCTCAATGAAGGCCTATTTAGAGAACTAGCAGCTCTGGATCATCAGATACCCCAGTTGGATATGTGGGCTCTGCTGAAGCAATTCATAGAGATGGTAAGGCATCCTCACAGGGCTGTAAAGCAGTGAAGATGTAAACAAACACTCGGCTACTTGGCCCATCAGGATGGATTTGGATCAGCCAGAACTGTGAACATTGAAAATGTGGCCGAAAAGTGGCATGGATCTCATGACCTCTTAGTGTGGGAGGGGAGTAGTTGGGAAGAAATGTGATTTGCTGACAGCCAAGTGCAGGTGAACATGCAATTTTCCTGCTCATTACGGTCTCAACAAGCACAATTAGCATCTATGGAGTAGGCAACAAATCTATAATCCTAAGCCACCCTTAGGAAAGTCAATGGGTAATAGTAATATATTATTCAATGTCCCTACCTTCAGACTCCAGCTGTCCACCACCAGCTCCCTACTCAATATTCCACCTCTCTCACCTCTAAGCCAGGCATCAATGCCCTGGGAAAATTTTACCTTTCAACTCTTTTTCCAAAGTTATTTACAGAATGACTGTTTCCAAAATTTTCTGCTTTCCTTTATGAAAGATAAAAGTAACAAAGTAGACCAAAGAACGTCCAATGGAAACACAGTGCATCTGAGTCCCACAGAACTGGCTGTGATCAGACTGTAAACTGATGACGACAGAAAAGAGACAATAGCCACAGCTGAATTCTAAGGTTTTGTGGGCAGATGTGGGAAGATTGGAGATGGCCAGAACGTTCATTAATCAATATCCAATTTCCGAGCCATGTCTGAGAAGTAAATCAGAAACTGTTTGATAGTGCAAGTGATCAATGGTCTATCCCTAGATGTTGTCCATAGGAAACAAATGGTCAGGAAGGAGTCATGCCTGAGGTAATAGAATATGATTGAGGGGTACAGTGGAGCTGCACAGTGCTTACACTGTTCACAGTGTGTACCAATGGATTTAGCACACATGCAGAGGAGTGAGAAACTGTGGGAGTGAAAACACTAGAACCAAGTGCGATGAACTCAAGGGAACCAGGCGAGGATGAGAAAGAAACCTGAAGAATCAGTGTGGATAAAATTCACAATAGATTAGATAGTCTCAACTCTGTCAGCAAAGGGAGTCTGAAATAATGGGAATAATAAAAGATCACTGACCCAGCTATATATTTTGTAACTGCCTGCAAAAGTTATTTAATTTAAAGAGTTTTGATGTTTAACTTGGTTTATTTAGTGAGGTAGCTGCCTTGGCTTGAGGGGCTGATTTTGGTTGCACAAATGCAATATCTTAGATTGATGTGAAATAGTTTATAATAGTTTTGCTGTCTCCAGTCCTCCACATGAATAAAAGGAGCAAAACAAAAATGTCTGGTGTAATGCTCAGGGAAAAGTCTTATTAACAAATGAAGAGTTTATGTTCTGCCATCACTCATAGTCAATTGTTGCCTCTAATTCACTGATGAATATCTATGATGAATAATAAAGCCATAAGGCTGAACCTTACCTAATTTGACAAAGTGCCACTTCCACTGAGTTTCATGGAGGATTTCTTTTTCCATGAGGCCAAGCAGGTTTTCCTATGTAAATATCCCAAACACACCTCATTAACACATCAGTATTCTGCCCCTCTTGTCTGATACTAGTTCAGTTTTCCACTTGCAGCAGTCTGAAGTACTCACAGCTGCTGAGATCCCCCTCGATATACTGGCATCCCTGGCACTGGTACAATATCTAAAATGCCATTGCCAATGCAGTTAAGGATGCTAACAGTCCAAATATTTTCCCTCTGTATGGCTGCAAAGCGGACAGGGACTGGGAAGTGGATGAAGTAGTGCTGAAGAGGGTTATCCTCTTCCCAGACAACCAGCAGAGGAGAGCATGACACCATTTACAGATAGCCTAGGCAGAGGTCACCATTCAAGGTAGTGTGATCTCCAAGAGCTGAATAAACACCCAGCAATGCAGGAAAAATGAAACTTTCTTCACTTTGCCTGAGTAAGTGCCACCATCTTCTCTCTGCTACGTCAAACTCACTCTGTCTCTAATTTTGCAGACACCTCCCACTAAGGCTTGCTCTTTCACCACAACTCCTCACACTGTGCATGGTGTCTTTCCTGTAAGGACAGATCAGGACAGCTCATCACCTCCATCCTCACCAACACATACAACTATGCCATCCATGCTCACCTGTTTGTCAAATTGCAGGACAAAAAGACCGATAACAGATCTGAAATGTTGCAGAATATTCACCCACGTGCCTTTTACCACGAGAGATTGTGGCACCGGTTGTGAGGGCAGGGACGCAAGCTAAAATCTCCATGTCTTTACAACCAAGGAAGAAGTGCTGACAGTACTGGGAAATCTCAGTAGATCTGGCGGTGACTGTGGAGAGAGAAGTTGTTAATATTTCAATTCTGGCTCTTCTTCAGAACTGATGCATAATAAGACCAGTGTTGGATCTGAGGGAATGAGGTGCAGCAAATTCAGAGGGAGACAGGTTAGCGTGGGTGAGAGTAGCAGAAAAATTAGACAGTCAACCTCACGTCGGCAATTCTCAATGAAGAGATCAAGTGGTGACCAAAGGTCAGATGGTGAAGTCCAGGTAGAGAGAGAGTTTTGAAAAGAGATGAAAGGGTCTGTGTGGTGGCAGAGAAGTGGGCACAGAGCCAAGATGATGTGTTGTGTGTAGCTGAAATTCATTGAGGTTGGGTTGTAAAGGAATGAAGTCCTCTGCTGAGCACAAATCAGTCAGCGTTTGAGGTCAGATGGGACGGTGAATAAATAACGAGAAGTGGGATTAGATGAAGGGATGGAGAAACACAGAGGAGGAGAACAATCCAGTGGGGCATCAGTGGCATCAAGTATTTAGATCTTGTGTTCCTTAAAGCCTGACGTGAAGAGAAAAAGTTCTGATTTTCAGGGATTGGAGTTTAAAAATGGAAAATCTGGTTACAACTGTGCAAGTTGTTGAAGATGTGCCTGGAATATTTTACACTGTTTTGACTCAATCGCAGATGGAGGATAATTTGGGAATATGAGATTCTACTTTGTTGGGAAGAATAAAAAAGCCGAATACTACTTAGCTGGAGAGAGACTACACTGTTCTCTGGAGCAGATCTAAGTGTTTTCACAAATGAATTACACAATATTAGCATATAGGTATGCAAGTTAAAAACCTCAGTTCCAAGGGGTTACTGGCTTTCTCTACATATCAGGTATGATCAATATCTGTCATATTGCCTTGAAACTACAGACGATGCCCTTGAGGGAAATGAATTTTGCTCGATGTATGTGCTGATAGTTCAGAGGATTCATTCAGTCGTGTGCAGGTAAGCAATTCCTGAAAGGCTGAAATGTGCAGTGTCTTTTAGAAGAAAGGTTGCTCTGAAAATTCCAGCTGGATCTGCTGCTTGCAATTCGTGAAGAATGAGGCTTGTGAATAAACATGCCCAGTATCCTTTTCTCTCCCCCTCTAGTGGCCAATTGCAGATGTTCAATATTGTTTTTTGAAAAGGTTGCAGCATCAATGCAAATTACATTGCCAAGATTTCTCATTTTGTCTTTTTAGTATCTATTCCAGGACATTTGAGAAAAGTTTAAAAAGTTCCTTAGTTCTACTGCGTGAAATTGTTCTCAGTGCATTGAAGCTTGGAAAATCTGTATGCAAAGAAATGAAATGAGGTAGTTTCAAAACTGTTCATAATCAGCAAAAGTCCACAAGGCAAATACTGAGGGTGATTTTATTTTTCTGGCAGGATTGGTGGTGTGCAATACAGAGTGATGCTGGTGTGAGTTCAACTTCTGCACTGGCTTAGGGTATCATGAAAGGCCCTCCTGCCCAACCTCTTCCCTCACCCAAGGCATCGTGATCCTCACCGCCAGTCATTTCTCTTTGCTGAGAGAGCTGGGCCACACTTTACTCCTCTATGAGGCAAACAAATTAACCCAGCACAATTTGCTCAAGTCAGTAGATTGGCTCATGCAGGAAATTAAAAATGGTATATTTATAGGAATTTTAGAGATGTCAAGGAATGCTACGTGCATAATAGTGAGGAATTTTCATGTCATATCCAGAGCACCAGAAAAGTTTAATGGTTTTATTTTTCTAATTCAGGCCAAAAATTTACACATTTATTGCGGTGAAATTTGGATGGGACATAAAACTGCTCATGCATATCAACCAGCTATTGTAGAAAGATCACCATTTTCTACTCTCTTGATTTAAGTTGAAATGAAATTTCTGCAAGAAGCTGGTCTAAAATGAGTCATACTGTCAAAATCACAGTAGCTGCGTTTCACACATGCAGAAAGATGAAAATCTCTACCACCAAATTCACTTGGCAATTCACTGGGGTTAGAATTGAATATATAACATGCATCCTTGTGTAATAATCTTGATTATTGGAACCCTGTACAGGTTAAGACATTTCTCCTAAATTATAGGACATTCTCTACATTGGACTATGTTAATACAGACAACATATTGGTTATAATAATACTTCTTATTCATAGGATTAACTTTGCATACGGCATAAGAACAGGTCATTCAGCTCACTCAGTCCCTGTTGGTATTCATGCTCCAGTCAAACCTGCCTGGACCCCTGTTTACCATCTTATAATTATGCCACCTATTTATGCCTTATCCTACAAGGAGAAGTATTGTCTCTGTATCTGTGCACGAATAATATACTAGTGCTCTTAGCGGGAATAATTTCTTGTGCGATACGCAACATAAGGACCTAGAGCTAACATGTAACTTATACTGTCCAGTCTATCTTTAATCTGATCTTTCACTCTGGCATTTCAGCTCACAGTCTCAAACCCCATTCTCGAACTTGAACACATAGTGGAAGCTAACATGATAGAGGTCTGAAATACAGAGAGATCTGGATATCCTAGTGCATTAATGTATATGGCTAGTGTGCAGGTACAACAAGTAATCAGGAGAGCTAATAAAATGTTATGATTTAATGCAAAATGAATTGAATGCAACAGTAGGGAGGTTATGCTTCAGTTGTATAAGGCATTGATGCGACTACAGATGGAGTACTGTGTGGTCATGTGACCATTGTCATAAAGCTGGACTTTCAAAACTGAACCATAGCTGCAGAAACCAGGCCTGACAGAAGTTTGGCAGAACTAAATTATTGAGTATGGCTACAGGGATCAATGGAAATCAGCGTCAACAAAATCACAAAGGTTTGGAGGAACCAGTTACAACCAGCCTGAGGGTTGTGTATTGGAGAAATATCGATCAGACCTCCTGCTACCTTGACTTCCAGCCAGTGCCTGAGGACATGCTCTTTACACCTCCCCAGCATGGCAACAGTACAGGATGTTGGCACAATCCTATAGGATGCTTTAAACATCACTCATGACCCCATTGGCCAAAGGCCACAAAACATTCAGGAAGGTCTGGGGTGAGAGGGATAAAAACACACACCTGGAAGCTATTCCCACAGGAAAGACTCATGGCAAGACCCATTACAGGAGACTGTGTGGCAACCCAAGACCCATGAGAAGATCCACCCTGACCTTTTTGAGACCCACCTTCGTGGAAGACAGCAGTCTATATTGGCGAGTAAGGGGATTCCAATCGCTTAGCTCAAACACATGGATTGTTGCAGGTAATACATTTTCTCAGACTGATGAAGTGAGATACAGAATAAATATTGGGGAAATTTTGGACATGCTGTCACGGTGTTTTTAAATAAGAAATATTTTGTTAATAACATCAACTTGAAGCACAAATCACATTCCATCTCACTTTGTCCACATCACTGACAAAAGTGCTTGGGTAAAGTGTTTCCAAGACACAAACTGATCAAAGTACCTAAAGTGCAAGCAACAACTGTGCACGTGCTGGTTACTCTTCCTGATGAAGGATGCTACCTTGTTGGAAGGACTTCAGAGAAAGTTTCCTCAACTAATACCTGGAGTGAGAGGATTGCTTTATGGGAAAGGCTGGATAGATTAGGCCTGTATCCTTTGGCACTTAGAAGAGTCAGAGGTAACTTAATTGAAACATTATAAGGAAGTTGAAGGAAACTGACTGGGTGGATGTTAAAAAGATGTTTCCTCCCATGGAAGAATCTGGAATTATACTTTATAGTTAGGGGGTTATCCATTTAAGGGAGAGATGAGGATTTTTTTTTGCTCTCTCAGACGGTTGTGAGTCTTTGGAATTCCCTACCTCAGGAGGCACTGAACGCAGACTCATTTTTAAGGCAGATAGGTTCTTGATTGCCAAATGATGAATGAATGTCAGGGATATGCAACAATGTAGATATGAGGTTAAAAATCAGATCTTCTGCAATCTAATTGAATCGCAGAGTCAGGTCGCAGGGCTTGAGTAGGCTACAGTTGTTCCTTGTTTGCAAATTTGTACATACAATGCAGTCATGAGGGAATGCTATTTTGTTAGTGGTGTTATTTTCAAATTAAAATGTTGAACTAAAGCCTTAACTGTTTAGCCTGCTTAGTTGGATTTAAAATAATTTACAATATTTGCTTTTTGAAGAAGCTGCGAGTCAATAGTTGTTTCCTAAGTAATACAGTCTACCTCAGTAATTCATCATGTTTGCCATACATGGTATGCTGTGTGAAAATCTATTTTCCAGGCAAATGTGTTCAATGACTGTTTAAAAGAGCAGTTAATTTGCTGTGAAGTATTTTGAGACATTCTGAAACATTCTTCTACTTCCCAGAACATAAGGCATCTTGGAAAGGTTTTATTCTTTGTCAATCCTCAGTCAAATAATGATACTTTCAAAGTATTAAGGTTTCAGCTCTAAACTGAGCACTCTAAATAATCCACTGTCTCCTCAATTCCTGAAGTTCCGAGACTTTTGGTTCACTTTAATTCTCAAGTCTACGACCACTTTCACCTGCCATGCTTTTTTTAATTACAACGATGCATCTGAGCTTTGAAAATATTATATCTAGACCTCCATTCATTCCCATGCCACAGCTCCTGATTCATCCCCAGACTATGAGACTTGCACAGGCTTAGACACTACAATATTTTGGAGGAGACGCTACAATATTTTACAACACCAACATTTCCTTGTACTCAAGATTAACTTTCAACAGCCTTGCAGAGCATTCATTCGTGATTCAATTATTTATCAATGTTACTTTGTTTGGTGGGTTCCAGGCAAGCTGGCATGACAAGAAGGTATGCGGCTCTCTTTGAACCTGACCTATATCTAGTTTGTACACATGAAAAATTTGAACATTTGTACCATATTATACCATTCTTAGTGGTTTATTTGTTAAGGAACAACATAATTTAGCTTTCTTGAGGTTTTGCAAGTGTTAAGATTTTGTGGAACTGCTCTGTATAGCTGATACAAATTAGAAAAATAAATTCAAATAGTATTTCTGCCTCCACAGGACTCATGAAAGTGCATTACCATTAACTATAAAGGCTATGCTGCACTATTGTAGGTTCTGAAGCTACCTACTGTTGAAATACTCTGCTTCTGTGGCCTCAAAATATGAAATAAGATAATTATAATGCAGCGTGAGTACGCAAAGTTGAAGAAGCCTTCTGAGGACAGTATGTGACTGTTTACAAACACTGGAAGTTGGATTGAGACTTAAGGGAGATATAAACCAATGCATTCTCTTTCTGAGGGAAATTATGAATCATCAACAGAAAGAAAAGTTCTTTCTGAGGGAAACAAGAAAATAAGACTTTGAGATTCAGAAGGAAGAATGCGCTTGCCACAATGCATATATCCGGAAAGTGACTGCTGCTTCAGCTTCTGTTGGAAATTATTTTAAAGAATTATATTTTGAATAGTCAATATATTATTCCCCTTTCTGCATACAGTAAGCTCTGAACAAAGTGTTCAGGACTTCAGTGAGATAATTAGGAGACTGTGCAAGTGGACAAAGGCTGAGTAGGGGGGCAATTAATTACTAATTAGTTAACTCTAATTATTCAGTGTAGTAGAATAGTCACTAAAGAGAAACCTTCAGCTCCAGCTCTTCTCCATATCCTGGCACATTAAGATGCTGCCTCTCAGTTCCATAGCATCTCAAGATTATCCTAACATTTTCTTTTTGAATATTTCTTCAGGAGATATAAAAATAATGGTGGCTAGGCAATTATTGGCAAACCCTAACAGCCCTTGAGTAAGTGCTGAGGAGATGTCTTTGTGAACTGCTGCAGTTTTTGGACTGGTAGATAGACCTGGGCTGTTCTAGGATTTTGACAGAGTGACAGAGAAGGAACCACATATAGTTTGAATTCAAGCCTGCAGGTGGTTGTGTTCCAATGTGCTTGATACCCTTGTTCCTCCAGTGTGGTAGAGGAGCAGGTTGGTAAACTGCTGTCCAAGCAGTCTTGGTAAATTTATGTAATGCATCCTACACACGGTACATGCTGCTGCACCAGTGTCCTCTTGCATGAATTGCAAAAGGTTACTATGCAGGTACAGCAAGTAATTTGGAAATGCAATAAAATGTAACAATTTATTTTGTGGGAAATGAATGTAAAAGTTGAGAGTTATGCTTCACTTATACAAGGTGCAGATTAGACTGAATCTGGAGTACAGTTACAGCATTTGGCCACTTTTTATTTGAAGAAGGATACAAATGTGTTGGAGGCAGTTAAGAGAAGGTTCTTGAGGTGAATGTGTGGAATGAGTATGTTGTCTTCTAAAGAAACATTGGACAAGTTATCCTTGCAGTCACTGGAGTTCAGAAGTGTAAGGGAGTGACTTGAATGAAACCCATCAGGTCGCCCACTTAAAGCAGAGATAAGGACTTTTTTTCTCTCTCTTTGAGGGTTGTGAGTAATTGAAATTCTCTTCTTGAAGACAGAGTCCTTGAATAGTTTTAAGGCAGAGGTAAATTGAAAGAGAGACGGCAATGTGGATTTGAGGTTATAATGAGATAAGCCATGATCTCATTGAATGATAGAGTAGGTTGAAGGTATTGAATGGCCTCTTCCTATCAAGTATGCCCATACATTCATCAGGGTGTTCAGTGGTGGAAGAAGTAACAGCTGAAGGTAATGAATGGAGTACATGTCAAGTTGGCTGCTTTCTCCTGAAAGTTATCAAATTTCTCAAGTGTTGGAGTTGCACTCATCTTTGCAAACATAAAGTTTCCCATTATGCTCTTGACACTTGCCTTGCATTGCTTGCTTGACAAACATTGTAGAGACAGGAGCTATATTGCTTCTAAACTGCATAAACATGTGATCATACAACTGCTGAGAAGCACTGGGCAAACAAATTGACTTGCCACAGCAAAGCTTCCACTTCTGGAAGCTGCTGCCTTGCACAGATATTAAAGTGCAGCAGCAGGAAAAATTAAAGGAAATGTCGGAGAGCAGATGAATTCTTCACCACAGATTTCTTACCATCTGATCTGCTCTTCGAGCCACAGTGTGTACATACACAAGAATCGTATGATTTCTGGACAATGATAACCCCAAGATGTTGCTAGTGGCTGATGTATTGATGGCAATGTCACAGAACATCAAGGGAGGTGCAAATTACTGTAGATGCTGGAATCTCTCCTGGAAACAAAAAAATGCTGGAGATTACAGCAGGTCAAGCAGCATTCATGGAGAGAAAGCATGCTGATGTTTCAAGCCTAAATGACTCTTCATCAGAGCTGATGTGGAGCATGGAGTGGACAGCATTTATACAGTAGATTAGCGAGTGAGAGGGAAGTGTGGTTTGGAGTACTATGAGACAAGGGGTACTGGAGGAAGATGGTTAGATTCTTTCTTTCTGGAGATGGTCATTGCCTGACACTTGTGTGGCATAAATGATCTATGCCAAGGACACAAATTACATAGAGGGAAGGATGAGGAACACAGGATTTAGTGAGAGAGAGGAGCTGAAGCAAATCTGTAGTAGTAGCAAAGTCATGTGGGAGAAATTGATGCAATTGAAGGCTAATAAATCCCCACAGCCTGCAAAAGCATCCAAGAGTACTTAAGGAGTTGGCCTTAAAAATAGTAGATGCATTGGTAATCACGTTTCAAGATTCTTTACACCCAGGAACAGTGCCTACAGATTGGAGGATAGTGTAACCTAATTATTTAAAAAGGCAGGGAGAAATAAATCAGGGACTAATTGCCCAGTGAATCTGACATTGGTAGTGGGGAATATGCCGCAGTCCTTTATCAAGGAATTATCAGGAGAGCACTTTGAAAGCAGTAATAGAGTCAGACACAGTCAGTATGGATTTATAAAGGGGAATTCATGTTTGACAATTCCATTGGAATTCTTCAAGAATGTAACTAGAAGAGTTGACAATTGAGAGTCAGTGAATGTGCTTTCCTTGGACTTTCAGAAGAGTTTTGATAAGGTCCCGATACAGTCATCAATGTAACGGAGGAAGAGGTTGGGTTTAGGGCCAGTGTAGGTACAGAAGAGGGATTGTTCCACGTAACCTACAAAGAGGCAGGCATAGCTTGGGCCCATGCGGGTACCCATGGTCACCCCCTTTGTCTGTAGGAAGTGGGAGGAATCGAAAGAGAAGGTGTTGAGGGTGAGGACGAGTTTGGCTAGGCAGATGAGGGTGTCTTAGTTGAAGTAGGTTTTAAAGGACAACTTAAAAAGAAACAAAGCCCATAAAGTTTACAGGAGAAGCTTAGGGAGTCAACTCCAGATGTTAAAGGCTCGATGAGTGGTTGCTGAGAGTGGAGCGATGAAGATTGTACATGCATAGAATTCTCAGAGAATTATGAAGATCAAATTGGCTACAGAGAAAGACCAAACCATGGAAACAAACATAGAAATTTAGATGATAGGAGCAGGAGTAAGTCATTCAACCCTGCAAGCCTGCTCCACCATTTAATATGATCATGGCTGATCATCAAGTTCAATGCCGTGAGATGGGTAGGTAAAATTAAAGTGCATGGGATTGAGGGTAATGTATTGAGATGGATAGAAAATTGGTTAGCAGATGGAAACAGGAAGCAAAGTGCAGCAATAAATGGATCTTTTTTCTGATTGGCAGACTGTTTCCACAGTGATAAGTGTGAGGACTCCAGCTATTCACAATATAAGTTAATGATTTCAATCAGTCAACTGGACGTAATACCTCAAAATTTGAAAGTTCCCTGGAAGATGAGCTGTGAGCTGGGTGCGAAGATGTTGCAGTATGATTTGGGCAGACTGAGTGATTGGCCAAATGAATGGGAGAATCGGTGTAATGAGGTTTAGCAAGGTTATCCACTTTGGTTGTAAATATGGGAGCGAGTTATTTGAATGACAGCAAATTGAGAGAGGGGAATTTCAATGAGACCTGGGTGTCCTTGTGTCCCAGCCACAGAAAGTAAGTGTGCACATGTAGCAGGCCATAAAGAAGACAAATTGTATATTGACCTTCATAACGAGAAGACTCGACTACAGGAATAAGGATGTCTTGCTGTAATACACAGTACATTAGTGAGGCCACACCTGGAATACTGTATGCAGTTTTAGTCTCCTTCTCTGAGAAAAAGGTATTCTTTTTGTAGAAGGAGTGCAGAAAAGTTTTGCAAAATTAATAATCAGGGTTGGCAGAACCGACAAACGAGAAGTTGAATCAGCTAGGATTTATTCAATGGAGGTTAGGAGAATGATTGAGGGCTTCATAGAAATGTATAAGTTATTTTTCAAGACTAGGTGGGTCAGATGCAGGAAGGAAGTTCCCAATGGTAGGGGAAGGCAGAACTACAGGTTATTGTTTAAGGATAGGCAATTATCTATTTAGGATAAGACAAGAAAATTCTTCACCCAGAGAGTGGTGAGCCTATGGAATTCACTATTGGTTGAGCCCAAAATACTGTGTTTTCATGGAGGAGGTAGATATAGTTCTTGTGGCTAAAGGGATGAAGGAATATAAAGGAATGGCACATCATTGAACTTGATGATCAGCCATGATCATATTAAATGTTGGAGCAGGCCTGCAGGGTTGAATGACTTACTCCTGTTCATATCGTCTAGATGTCTATGTTCGTTTCCATGGTTTAGTCATTCTCTGTAACCAATTCGAGCTTCGTAATTCTCTGAGAATTCTATGCATGTACAATCTTCATCGCTTCACTCTCAGCAACCACTCATTGAGCCTCTAAATTCTGGAGGTGACTCCCTAAGCTTCTCCTGTAAACTTTATTGGCTTTGTTTCTTTTTAAGTTGTCCTTTAAAACCTACTTCTACCAAAGGCACCTTCATCCACCTAGCCGAACTTGTCCTCACCCTCAACAACTTCTCTTTCGATTTCTCCCACTTCCTACAGACGAAGGGGGTGGCCATGGGTACCCGCATGGGGTCAAGCTATGCCTGCCTCTTTGTAGGTTACATGGAACAATCTCTCTTCTGTACCTACACTGGCCCTAAACTCTACCTCTTCCTCCATTACATTGATGACTGTATTGGCACCGCCTCATGCTCCCAAGAGGTGCTCGAACAGTTCAACCATTTCACCAACACCTTCCACCCCGGCCTCAAGTTCACCTGGACCATCTCCAACACGTCCCTCCCCTTCCTGGACCTTTCTGTCTCCATCTCAGGCAACTACCTAGAAACCGATATCCGTTTCAAGCCCACTGACTCCCACAGCTACCTAGAATATACCACCTCCCAACCACTTTCCTGCAAAAATTCCATCCCCTATTCCCAATTTCTTCACCTCAGATGAGGCATTCCACTCCCGTATATCCCAGAGGTCCTCGTTCTTCAAGGACCGCAACATCCCCCCACAGTGGTCGAGAACGTCTTCGACCATGTCTCCCACATTTCCCGCAACTCATCCCTCACACCCACTCCCCACAATAACCACGAAAATAGAATCCCCCTCGTCCTCACATACCACCCCACCAACCTCCAGATACAACGTATTATCCTCCGACACTTCCGCCATCTACAATCTGACCCCACCAGCAAAAACATTTTTCCATCCCCACCCTTGTCTGCCTTCCACAGAGACCACTCTCTCCGTGACTCCCTTGTCTGCTCCACACTCCCTTCCAACCCCACCACACCCGGCACTTTTCCCTGCAACCGCAGGAAGTGCTACACCTGCCCCCACACCTCCTTCGTCACACCCATCCCAGGGCCCAAGAAGACTTTCCACATCAAGCAGATGTTCACCTGCACATCTGCCAATGTGGTATACTGTATCCGCTGTACCTGTTGTGGCCTCCTCTACATTGGGGAAACCAAGCGGAGGCTTGGGACTGCTTTGCAGAACACCTATGCCTGGTTTGTAATAAGTACCTGCACCTCCCATCCACAAACCATTTCAACTCCCCCTCCCATTCCTTAGACGACATGTCCATCCTGGGCCTCCCGCAGTGCCACAACAATGCCACCTGAAGGTTGCAGGAACAGCAACTCATATTCCGCTTGGGAATCCTGCAGCCCAATGGTATCAATGTGGATTTTACAAGCTTCAAAATCTCCCCACCCCCACTGCATCCCAAAGCCAGCTGAGCTCGTCCCCGCCTCCCTAACCTGTTCTTCCTCTCGCCTACCCCCTCCTCCCACCTCAAGCTGTAACTCCATTTCCTACCTACTAACCTCATCCCGCCACCTTGACCTGTCCGTCCTCTCCAGACTGACCTACCCCCTCCCTACCTCCCCACCCACACTCACCTCTACAGGCTCCAACACCGCCCCTTTAAGTTGTCTGTCTCCTCTCCACTTATCTTCTCCTCTGTCCACCTTCAATCTGCCTCCCCCTCTCTCCCTATTTATTCCAGAACCCTCTCCCCATCCCCCTCTCTGATGAAGGTTCTCGACCCGAAACGTCAGCTTTTGTGCTCCTGAGATGCTGCTTGGCCTGCTGTGTTCATCCAGCCTCACTCTTTGTTATCTCTCTCTCAACCAAGGATTTGTTCTCTGTTCTCATCCCTCATTCTTTGGAGCAATGTGAGTTTTTTTGTCTGACAATGCTGAAACATTTTACTATAATAAGTATTTGTTGCTGTTGTTATGCTCCATTGACAGTGTCATTCCTCGTTAATGACACCTAACCCTGGCATTCTGATTTTTACATTAGCATTGCATCAGGATCACCAGGAGAATACTCAAAAGACTGGCCCTGCATTGTAGGCTATGCCAACTCAATCCTGCACCATAGGACATAGTAGTCCTTAAAATTGCCAAAATGGAAGAAAAATATTCATACAATTGAACATGTTCCATGGCCAGATTCACCAAATTCCAGCATAACTACTTTTATTGGCTGACCAATGATAGTGCTTATTGACATATATCTAAATGTGAGATTTAACAGCCAAAGAGGAATCCCATCAGCTACATTCTCTGGGTTCAATGCAAAGGATGTCCTATGAATCCTTGTGTCCTTCTTGGAACTAGGTCCTCAAGCACCAAGGCAAAACACCTTGAAATTGAAACCAAAAGATCTGCGGCTACTGTAAGTCACGAGCAAAATATAAAAGTTGCTGGCAAAGTTCAGCAGATCTGGCAGCGTCTGTGAAAGGAAATCAGAGTTAAATGTTTCGGGTCCGGTGAGTTCTGAAGAACAGTCACAGGACGTGAAATGTTAACTTGAATTTTCTTCACACATGCTACCAGGCCTGCTGAGCTTTTCCAGCAACTTCTATTTTTACCCCATGAAATTGACTTTGATGGATTGGCCACTGTGCCTAGATGGTGAAAGCTACCCTGCCTTCCAGGTTCTGTTCTTTTATCTCTGAAGTCACTAACATTGTGTGGAAGACAAAAAGAGATGCTTTAAAGACACACTGAATTTCCCCTTGAAGAGTGATGGCGTTGATCTTAATTAGTTGGAGGAAGTCACTATCAGAGTGTTGATAAATTGCCAATCCAACTACATCATGCATTGAATGACTCTGCCTTAATGATGTGAGAGTAGTTGCAGAGGAAGAAAATGAAGAAAGCAAACACTACACTCTGGATCCTACTCCCCCATCAGGCATCCTTCCTCATGCCCGTAAAGATCTGTGGTGTGAGAATTGACCTGCTCAGTCACATGAAATGCCACAGTCGAAACTCTGTGCCAAACTGGTCATTGTCCTTGAATGGTGGGACAGCTGACAACAACAACTTTTTATGATTCTAGCAGTAGTCCGAATAGGTTCTTTATCTAATTTAGTTTCCAATGGAAACTTCTGAAGTTACTGGTCTAGATATTCAATGGGGCTACACTCGGAAGACATCACAAAGTGAGCACCTAAGCATTAAAGATTATGGCTAAGGTGCACATACATCCTACTCAGAGGAAGGATGCTGCAATATTGTTAACGGCAGAATAAAGTACAGTCTTGCAAAAAGATTAAGGTGGAAAGACACAGAAAGGAAAGTGCACATAACTACAGAGGTGATAACAGCAAGAGGAAGGGAGGAGAGGGACAGATAGGAAAAATGAATGAGGTACATGATTAGGAAAGGTTTAGAGGGACCTGGGCCAAACTTGGTCACACAGACGAGTTGGACCAAAGAATCTGTCACTGTGCTGTATGACTCTATAACAATTTTCATAATGCTGTTGGCGAACAACTTCATGGGAGTTCAGAAAACTGAATGAAAACAATTATTCAACGTTAATGATTTCAAGTAAACTCTGTGCTTCTGAATGTTCTAGATTCATTGTAAGCAAAGAATATATCCCAGGATATCCCCCTTTCGTGTAGAAACAATAGGGCCTACTGAAATTAAGCACAATGTATATATTTTTAATTGCCTGTTTATTTAACATTACTTCAGAGACTTAATTAATATCATGAGTTGCAAGCTGGTTCATAATGAGCTTATTTCAAATCTTTGTGGGTTTAACTTCCTTCTTTCTATTTTTAGTGTATGGTACAATAAGTTGAATAGAAACCTCAATCAAGAGACTTTTAAAACAGAGTTAACCACCACAAAATAATTTCATGACTGAATTTCATTACCCAATATGTACGACACAAAATTGAGGTTGTTGGTCTTTTTGGAGGATTCTCTCATTGTTTTAAATGATTATTGCGTCAAACTAAAAGCAACAAATGCTGGAAATCACAATGGGTCAGACCCATGGAGAGAGAGCAAGCTAATGTTTTGAGTCTAGATGACTCTGCAGAGCTCTGATGAAGAGTCATCTAGACTCAAAACACAAGCTTGCTTTCTCTCCATGCATACTGTCTGACCGGTTGTGGTCCCCAGCGTTTGTCGCTTGCAGTACAGATTCCAGCATCTGCGGTAATTTATTCCTACATTGCAATTTGATCATGTCACAAAATAAAGATGGCCATATTAGATCATCCATCTGGAACAAGCTTTGAGTCATTTCCTGCAGAATTCAATTATTTCTGAAATATTACAGGGTCCTGGTATTCACTACTCAATGAAATAATGTGTCAGACAAAATCAAAATAACTGGATTATTAATTGTTAATGCGAAAGGCTCTCGACCTTTGAGGAGTGATGATTCAGCGGGTTTGCATGCTGCCCTTTCAGATTTCTTCAGTTTGTGTCAAGTTGATTAATATAAACCAAGGGCAGCAATGAGAACACAAATAATAACATCAGGAACAAAAATCAGAAGTTGCTGGTAAAGCTCAGCAGGTCTGGCAACATCTGTGAAGAAAAGAATCAGAGTTAATGTTTCGGGTCCGGTGACCTGCTTTCGGAACATAATGACACTAACATGTATTTATGTAGGTTTTTTTTAATCATAATAAAAAGCTCCAAGATGCCTCACAAGACTATTACAAAACGGTATTGACACAAATGTCCAAAGGTGTATGGGTTAGGTGAATTGGCCATGGGAAATGTAGGGTTATGGGGATAGGGTAGAGATTGGATCTCGCTGGGCTGCTCTTCAGAGGGTCAGTGCAGATTCAATGGGCTGAATGGCTAGCTTCCACACACTATAAGGAGTCCATGAAAAAGCCTTATGAAGAGATTTTGAACCACTTGATCAAAACACTTGATCAAAGGTCTTTTTTTTAAGCTCATTTTAAAGTTGGAAAGTGAGGTGGAGATATCAGATTCAGGCACTGACTACTGAAAGCATGGTAGCCAATGGTGAAGCAATTAAAATCAAAGATGCAGAATAATCTGCAATAGAAGAGCACAGATAACTTGGAAAGAGTGGGTCTTGTTGAAATGACAGGTACAGGGGAGAACAAAGCCATGTTGTGATTTGATATGTGAGCTCAATCAGCTCCATATGTCTCGATGAAGATTAGGAATATACTTGATTACCAAGATGATAGGATCATAAGATATTGGAGCAGAATTAGGCCATTCAGTCCATAGAGTCTGATCTGCCATTAAATCAAGATTGCCATGTTTCTCAGTCCAATCTCTAGCCTTCTGCCTATAACCCTTGATCCTCTTACTAATGAAGAACCTATCTATCGTGGGGCAGCACGGTGGCTCAGTGGTTAGCACTGCAGCCTCACAGCGCCAGAGACCCAGGTTCGATTCCAGCCGTGGGTAACTGTCTGTGTGGGGTTTGCACATTCTCCCTGAGTCAGCATGAGTCTCCTCTGGGTGATCCGGTTTCCTCCCACAGTCAAAAGATGTGCAGGCTAGGTGGATCGGCCATGCTAAATTGCCTATAGTGTTCAGGGATGTGTGGCTTATAGGGGGATGGGTCTGGGTGGGAATATCCAAGGGGCTGTGTGGACTTGTTGGGCTGAAGGGCCTGTTTCCACACTGTAGGGAATCTAAGCTAATCTAATCTATCTCTGTCTTAAATACACTAAATGACTTGGCCTCCACAGCCCTTTACGGCAATCAGTTTTATAGATTCACCCCTGTCTGTCTTAAGACATTCTTTCCCGTCTCAGTGCTAAATGTTGTCCCTTCACTCTCAGGTTATGCCCTCAGTGCAAGGTATCATTGAAACAACTACACAGCAATATCAATAAGCTTCATCCCACCATCAGACTTACCATCAACTACTCTTTAGAATGAGTCTCATTCTGGACATACACAACAGGGATGGACACCTTAATACCTCACTCTACCACAAGTCTACGGATAACCTCACAATGCTGTGCTTCTCTAGCTTCCACCTGAAACATATTAAAACAGCCATACCCTACAGCAAGCCCAACTCATGCACAGAATCTGTTCTGATTAGGGGAAACAAGACAGACACCTGAAGGTGTTGAAAGATGCCCCCATAGGAGCAGGATACAATGCGCAACTCATCAATCACCAGTTCCAATGTGCCACAGCAAAAAATCCACAATGATCCTCTCAGAAGACCCACACAGGATATGTCTGATTGGGTACCCTTCGTCGTCCGGTGCTTTCTGGGAGCGGGGAAACTAGGCCATGTTCTTTGCAGCCTTCAACACATTATCAATGATAATGAGCATCTCACCTCCACTT
Source organism: Stegostoma tigrinum (assembly GCF_030684315.1). Taxonomy (NCBI): domain Eukaryota; kingdom Metazoa; phylum Chordata; class Chondrichthyes; order Orectolobiformes; family Stegostomatidae; genus Stegostoma; species Stegostoma tigrinum. Next base: position 104,296,494 of record NC_081358.1, on the reverse strand, counting down.
ACCTCCATTTCTTTGTTTCAAACAACAGCCAAACATTAAACAGACCATTGTTTGCAGAAAACTACCCAGCCTTCAGGACAACTTTGACCACAACACTTCATAACCCTGTCATGACAATCCCTGCAGGACATGTCAGATCTTTGACATGAACACTACTGTCGCACGTGGGAACACTGCCCACCACGTACACAGCAGATAATCATGTGACACAGCTAACATTGTTTATCTCATACGCTGCAGGCAAGGATGGCTCAAGACATGGTATATTGGCAAGGCCATGCAGATGCTAAGGCAACGAAGGAATGGCCGCTGCTCAACAAACACTGGACAGAAATGTTCTTTCGCATTGGGGGAATACTTCAGCGATCTGGCCTTGAACCTTTGAGTAAATGTCCTCCAAGGTGGACTTTGGGAAACACAAAAACTCAGAGTTGCCAAGCAGTGGCTGATAACTAAGTTTGGTGCCCATAAGGACTGCCTCAACCAGGATCTTGTGTTCATGTCGCACTACAGGTGACCACAACACACTGTACACTCTCACACATGCATATGCAACATGCATACGCAAACACACACACACACACACATGCACACTCACTCACAGACACACACACATTCTCACACACACACACACTCACTCACAGACACACACACACACACACACACACACACACATGTGTGCATGCACAACACATGTGAATCAATAGGGTGAATTTGCATTTGCAGGTACATTCTATTTTGTTCAAAAAGAATATAATTTATAGACAGTCAATCAATGTGGCAGTTTACAAATTCCTACTTTAGAAACAAAACCATCTGACTCCAAACTAAAACCCAAATAGAATCTAAACAAGGCCTCACACCTAACACGCATTGTCAGACCGAAAACATCACCTCTTCTTTACGCTGATAAAACCTTTAGTTCTCTCAGGGCAGTGACTTGAAAGGAATTTGGAGATGTACATAAACATATTAATCAATTCAAACGTTCTAATGGGTTAAAGATTTAACAGCATCTTAGGTTTGTTTAATACATCCTCATCAATGGTGTGAACCTTTGATATTTTACTTATAAATGCTGTGTTTGATACCACCTGTCTCACAAACACCTAAAGAAGGAGAGAGGCTCCAAAAGCTTGTGTTTTCAAATAAACCTGTTGGGCTATAACCTGGTGCCATGTGATTTTTGACCTTGTCTACCCGAGTCCAACACTTGCATCCCAAAAATTAGTCTCTCCAACTCGTGGAAACATCTCCATGTTCACTCTATTCAAGAATCTCATTATTCTGTAAGCTTCAACGAGATCCACAGTCATCCTTTGAAATCTATCTAATATAGAGGCACAGTCTTCAACCATTCCTCACATGACAAATGATTGCTAAGATTACATTTGCCTTCGAACTGCCAACTGAACCTGTATGTTAACCTTGCGAAAATCGTGAAATAGAACTCTTAAGCCCGCTTGCGTTTCAAATTTCCGAAGTGTTTCCCCATTTAGAAAAAAGTCCATGCCTCTATTCTTCTTCCTGCACAGCAATGTCAATTAATCCTCTAACATTTGATGGACGAAGTATTTTACCTATTAAAGGTACCAATTCAGCTCAATGGTTGCACCCTGGTCTCTAAAATAACAGTATGCTAAATTTAAAACATGCTCCAGATACTTGACTACAGTGAAACACTAAGGGATTGCTGGGCTGTTGGAGCGCTGACTTTCAGATGAAACATAAGTCTAAGATCTGAATTGCTCTCAGTTTTAGACATAAGAGACGTGGAGCACAACTTCAGAAAGGGTTTCCATTCCTGAACAAACTAATCACTTTGAAAGATGCAGATAATCTATTCATTATTCTATTGCTGCTTATGGGACCTTGCTGTGTGAACATTGGCTTCCAAGTTTCCGATGTTACAACAGCAACTGCACCCAGAAGCATTTAGCTGGTTTTAAAGTGTTGTGCAAATTTCTGAGGATACAAAAGCCACTACTTATAATACAGTGCTTCGACAGAGAGGAAACCATAAGTGGAAAGTTGGTTTGACCGACATGGATTTCTATCTATTGGTTATATTTAAGCTTCAGTGTTTGAACTTGTAGATGAGGTTAAATTTAGACATGGAACATAACGTAGAACAGTACAGCATAGGAATGGCACTTTGGTCACAATGTTGCGCCAACCTATTATTCTACTAAGATCACTCTACCCTGCATACCCTACATTTTACTATCCTATAGCGAAAAGATTACCACCTTGAAAAACTGCACTGCAGTATGATACTGTCGCCTTTCGAAGGAACAGGACCATAAGGCGATTTGTTTAATTATTTTGCTTCATGAAGTAAAACACCAATGAGAACAACTGAATGCACGTTACCTTCAGTGGTTCATCAAGCAGATAACTACCGTATATATACAATGATGTTGACTCCATGCACATGATTAGTATCAAATGAAATGCAATTTCGATACACACATGTTGATTCTGCCTGCATTTTCTTTCTCTGCTGGTCAAACTCTTAGTTAGTGGCAGTTAGGATTCCATCTGAGCTCAAAAATAAAGACCCCCATTGTGGCCAGTAAAGGTTTTAAACACCTGCGTGCTTGAATCACGATAAGCACAGCTATTGTTACATATTTACACCTTTACTGGATTAGGGTCCGTGGAACTCTCCGTTTAATTTTAAAACCCACTAAAAACCACTCAGTCATTTTAGAACCAGAAATAAAATTGTGGCTTATGTCATATTGTCATTTGTAGTTTATTTCATTAATGTTCCAGAAATTGTCACAACACAGGTCATTGTTCCTTTTCTAGTCGAAGGGAAAGTAATAGTGACGTTTCCTTGTGTGAAGCTATAAGGTGAAAGGGGTTTTATTCAGCTGCTTTATAATGGAGCCATAAAACCATTATCTGCTCCCTTTATGCAGCTGCCTGCTTTGTCATGTTACATTCTATTCAATATTTACACACAAAAAAAAACTATGGTTCCATTTAGTTTGATGGAGCAGTTTAAAATAGAAAACATTATAAAGCTCTGCTAAATTACTCTATTCATTTCCAGGCTAAGCATTTTAAGAATTAATAAGTAACGTCTTGCCCAGCTACTAGTTTTCCATCCACCCTAGCAAAATGTAGATAAGCCTTACCTAACTGTGGAACTAGACCTACTCCTCTTGGCTCTATTTTAGTGCAATAGATTGTTTATTTAGCATCATGGAGGTCTATATCACTGATAAAGGCCATTCAACTCATCGAGTCTGCACTGGTCAAAACCTACCAACTAACAATTCTTGGTGATAATGGGAACTGCAGATGCTGGAGAATCCTAGATAATAAAATGTGAGGCTGGATGAACACAGCAGGCCCAGCAGCATCTCAGGAGCACAATAGCTGACGTTTCGGGCCTAGACCCTTCATCAGGGAGGGGGATGGGGTGAGGGTTCTGGAATAAATAGGGAGAGAGGAGGAGGCGGACCGAAGATGGAGAGAAAAGAAGATAGCTGGAGAGGAGAGTATAGGTGGGGAGGTAGGGAGGGGATAGGTCAGTCCAGGGAAGACGGACAGGTCAAGGAGTTGGGATGAGGTTAGTAGGTAGGAAATGGAGGTGCGGCTTGGGGTGGGAGGAAGGGATGGGTGAGAGGAAGAACAGGTTAGGGAGGCAGAGACTGGTTGGACTGGTTTTGGGATGCAGTGGGTGAAGGGGAAGAGCTGGGCTGGTTGTGTGGTGCAGTGGGGGGAGGGGACGATCTGTGTTGGTTTTGGGATGCGGTGGGGGAAGGGGAGATTTTGAAGCTGGTGAAGTCCACATTGATGCCATTGTGCTGCAGGGTTCCCAAACGGAATATGAGTTGCTGTTCCTGCAATCTTCGGGTGGCATCATTGTGGCACTGCAGGAGGCCCATGATGGACATGTCATCTAAAGAATGGAAGGGGGAGTGGAAATGGTTTGTGACTGGGAGGTGCAGTTGTTTATTGCGAACCAAGCGGAGGTGTTCTGCAAAGCGGCCCCCAAGCCCCCGCTTGGTTTCCCCAATGTAGAGGAAGCCATACCGGGTACAATGGATGCAGTATACCATATTGGCAGATGTGCAGGTGAACCTCTGCTTAATATGGAAAGTCATCTTGGGGCCTAGGATAGGGGTGAGGGAAGAGATGTGGGGGCAAGTGTAGCATTTCCTGCGGTTGCAGGGGAAGGTGCCGAGTGTGGTGGGGTTGGAGGGCAGTGTGGAGCAAACAAGGAAGTCACAGAGAGAGTGGTCTCTCCAGAAAGCAGACAAGGGTGGGGATGGAAAAATGTCTTGGGTGGCGGGGTCAGATTGTGGATGGCGGAAGTGTCGGAGGATGATGCGTTGTATCCGGAGATTGGTGGGGTGTTGTGTGAGAACGAGGGGGATCCTCTTTGGGCGGTTGTGGGGGGGGCAGGGTGTGAGGGATGTGTTGCGGGAAATGCGGGAGATGCAGTCAAGGGCGTTCTCAACCATTGTGGGGGGAAAGTTGAGGTCCTTGAAGAACTTGGACATCTGGGATGTGCGGGAGTGGAATGCCTCATCGTGGGAGCAGATGCGGTGGAGGCGGAGGAATTGGGAATAAGGGATGGAATTTTTGCAGGAGGGCGGGTGGGAGGAGGTGTATTCCAGGTAGCTGTGGGAGTCGGTGGGCTTGAAATGGACATCAGTTACAAGCTGGTTGCCTGAGATGGAGACTGAGAGGTCCAGGAATGTGAGGGTTGTGCTGGAGATGGCCCAGGTGAACTGAAGGTTGGGGTGGAAGGTGTTGGTGAAGTGGATGAACTGTTCGAGCTCCTCTGGGGAGCAAGAGGCGGTGCTGATACAGTCATCAATGTAACGGAGGAAGAGGTGGGGTTTGGGCCCTGTGTAGGTGCGGAAGAGGGACTGTTCCACGTAACCTACAAAGAGGCAGGCATAGCTTGGGCCCATGCATGTACCCATGGCCACTCCCTTTGTCTGTAGGAAGTGGGAGGAATCGAAAGAGAAGTTGTTGAGGGTGAGGACGAGTTTGGCTAGGCGGATGAGGGTGTCGGTGGAGGGGGTCTGGTCGGGCCGCGGGACAGGAAGAAGCGGAGGGCCTTGAGGCCATCTGCATGCAGAATACTCTCCTCTCCACCTATCTTCTTTTCTCTCCTTTTTCGGTCCGTCTCCCCCTCTCTCCCTATTTATTCCAGAACCCTCACCCTATCCCCCTCTGTGATGAAGGGTCTAGGCCCGAAACGTCAGCTTTTGTGCTCCTGAGATGCTGCTGGGCCTGCTGTGTTCATCCAGCCTCACATTTTATCAACCTAACTTTTCTTATCCCATTTTTCCAGCTCTTGGCCCGTAGCGTTGTTTGTCTGTTATTTGTTACATAGGCTCAGGGAAATCTTCCCAGTTTGTTGGCTCAGAAATGAGAATCCACTCGATCATTGCTCAGCACAAACCTGCCTTTGGTTATAAGCTCTCGCATTGCTCTGTTCACCATTCCCACAGCGTGAACTGAATCAGTTCCCAAGATTTGGTTTGCAACCTTGCCCTGCTGCGGTTCCTCTTTGGGCATTATGTTGAATCTCTACCTGCTTGACAAGAGACTGTTTGTTATTGTCATCCACAGACTGTTTAATTTGACATTCGCTTGAGGATTCTCATCAACTCTCCCATTAAAGTCCCACAGAGATAGTGAGGCTTCACTGAGCAGGAATGCATTCACAGTCTTTAATGTGCAGGTGTCACTGCAGATCATTTAGCAGGATGATGATTTTAAACTTCTGAATGAATTTCTCAGCATAAATAGTGCCTTTCATCTGAAATATACATTAACAGCAGTTTGTAAACATGTACGCTTTATTAACCTTGTGAAGTCATTAAAGTGCGCCCTGTATTAGAGAGAAAAGCTAAAGACCCAAATATGTCATATTTCATGTCCTTCAAGGGAACAAAGGAGCAATCCAGCTTCAAATCATACAGTAAATAACAAGCTTGGGGATGCAACTTAAACGCTTAAGCCTGAGATGAGAAGATATTTGTTTTCTCTCAGAGGATTATGCGCCTCTGCAATTCTCTTCCTCAGAGAATAATGACGTCATTAGTTGCTTAAAAGGCAGAAGTAGATAGCTGCTTGATTAACACAGAAATCCATAGGAATTAGGGCAGGTAGGAAATTGAACTGAGACTACAATCAGATCGGCTACGATCTTTTTGACTGTTGGAGCAGGCTCAAGTGGCTGAATGGTTCACACCTGCTCTTAAGCAACACGGAAGCATATCACCGAGTTTCCATACATGGAGGTTGTACGATACTGTGTATTTAAGAGATGTGTTCTCTCTTGTTTCTCTTAAAGAGGGGTATTGTCACAGTGTTGCCAAAATGTCTCATACAGACAGGTAGTTGGTAAACAGCTTTGAGATTCCCTTTTGTATTTTCTTTTGAAGTAAGACTAAAGAATCATGAGTGGCTGGGGTCAGGGCTCAGGATGGCTTTTAGTTTTTTTTTCAATTTGTTGAGAAGGTTTCTGTTGGCTGCTAGAACTAAAAACTTGAGTTCTGTAAAGTCTTAGGCAGTGAAGCTTCCTCTTAAAAATCAAAAGGACTGGGTTATTTCTTTCTTCAGGCTTATATAGTGGCAGCTCATGAGAATAATAGATAACAAGGTGTGGAGCTGGAAGATCATAGCAGGCCAACCAGCAGGAAAGCTGATGTTTCAGGTCTGGCTCCTTCTTCAGAAATGGAGAAGCAGAAGGGTGCTCTGAAATAAATAGAGAGAGGGAAGGGTGGTGATAGAAGGTGGATAGAGGCGCAGATAGGTGGAGAGAAGATGGACAGGTCAAGGAGACAGGGATGAGGCTAGTAGGTAGGAAGTGGGGGTGGGAGTTGGTCAATGCGGTGGGAGCAGATGATAGGTGGGAAAAAGATGGACAAGTCAAGGAGGTGGGGACGAGAAAGGCTGGTCTTGGATGACGCTGGGGGTGAGGAAATTTTGAAGCTTGTAAAGTCTACATTGAGACCATTGGGCTGCAGGGTTCCCAGGCAGAATATGAAGTGCTGTTCTTCCAGCCTTCGGGTGGCATCATTGTGGCACTGGAGGAGGCCCAGGATGGACATGTCATCCAAGGAGTGGGAAGGCGCTTTTAAGTGGCTCGTGACTGAGAGGTGCAGTCGTTGTCATGAACTGATGTAGGTGCTCCACAAAGCAGTCTCCAAGCCTCTGCTTGGTTACCCTGATGTGGAGGAGGCTTGGAGACTGCTGGATGAACTGTCCAAGCTTCTCATGGGAGTACAAGGTGGCGCTGATACAGTCATCAACGTAACGAAGGAAGAGGTGGCTTTTAGGGCCAGTTTAACTGCGGAAGACGGACTGTTCGACGTAACCTACAAAGAGGCAGGCAGCGCTTGGGCCCATGTGGGTACCTATGGACACGCCTTTCATCTGTAGAAAGTTCATCCACTTTACTAACACATTCTACCCCAAACTTAAGTTCACCTTGACCACCTTTGATACCTCTCCCTCCTCCCTGGGCCTCTCTGTCTCCATCTCTGATAACCACCTAGAAACTATTTCAAGCCCACCGACTCCCACAGCTACTGAGAATACACCTCCTCTCACCCACCTTTCTGCAAGAATGCTGACCGCCATTCCCAATTCCTTCACCTCTGCCGCATCTGCTCCCAAGATGAAATGTTCCAATGCAGGACATCCCAGGTGTCCTCATTTTTCAAGGACAGCAATAACCCCCCCCCCAGCAATGGCTGAAAATTCCCTCAGCTGCATCTCTTGCTTTTCCCGCACCTCAGCCCTCACACCTCCTCGCAATAAGAGCGAAGACAGAATTCCCATTGTCCTCACGTGTCACCCTATCAACCTCCGGATTCAACTCATCATTCTCCATCATTTCGACCACCTGCAATCTGTCTCCACTATCAAGGGCATTTTTCCCTCCTGCCCCTTATCTGCTTTCCAGAGGTTTTGCTCTCTCCATGATTCCCTTGTCCTCTCCACACTCCCCACTAGCCCAACCACCCCCGGCACTTTTCCCTGCAACTGCAGGAAGTGCTACACCTGCCCCTACACCTACCCCCTCACTCCCAGTTCAGGTCCCAAGAAAACCTTCCATGTTAAACAGATGTTCACCTGCACATCTGCTAATGTGGTTTACTGCATCTGCTGTTCCCATTGTGGCCTCCTTTACATCGGTGCAGCCAAGCAGAGGCTTGGAGACAACACCTCCTAGTCAAGAGCCACTTCAACTCCCCCTCCCACTCCTTTGATGATAAGTCGAACCTGGGCCTCCTCCAGTGCCACAATGATGCCAAATGAAGATTGGAGGAACAGCACGTCATATTCTGCCTGGGAACCCTAGAACCCAATGGTCTCAAAGTGGACTTTACAAGCACCAGGGGTGGCACAGTGGCTCAGTGGTTAGCACTGCAGCCTCACAGCACCAGGGACCCGGGTTCGATTCCCACCTCGGGCGACTGTCTGTGTGGAGAATGCAAGTTCTCCCCGTGTCTGCATGGATTTTCTCCGGGTGCTCCGGTTTCGTCCCACAATCCAAAGATGTGCAGGTTAGGTGGATTGGCCACGCTAAATTGCCCGTAATGTTCAGGGGTGTGTGGGTTATAGGGGGATGGGTCTGGGTGGGATGCTTCAAGTGGTGGTGTGGACTTGTTGGGCCAGAGGTCCTGTTTCCACACTGTGGGAAATCTAAAATCTCCTCATCCCAAGACCAGTCCCTCTCATCCTTGATCTTTTTTCCCACCTATCTGCTCCTCCCAACTTACTGACCAACCCCCATCTCAACTCCCTACCTACACTCACCTGTATGACTTCAACCCACCTTATTGACCTGTCCATCTTCTTTCCACCTATCTGCTCCTCTATCCAACTTCTATCATCGCCTTCCCCTCGCTTTATTTAGTTAAGGGCCTCCTTCCCCTCCCCCATTTCTGAAGCAGGGTCCAGACCCGAAACGTCAGCTTTCCTGCTCCTCTGATGCTGCCTGGCCTGCTGTGTTCCTTCAGCTCCACACCTTGTTACCTCAGACTTCAGCATCGGCAGTTCCTTCCATCTCTCATGTGAATAATAGTTGTGTTGTTGAATTGGATTCACCAACAGTGTGCTTGTGGGATGTTGCCTATACTGGAGCCGCTGATAATGAGTAGTTAAGTAATACATTCTCTTGTTAAGCATTTCAACAAATTTATGGCATTTCTCATATTTTTTTGAATTTTAACTATGTTGTAAGAATAAAGAATGCTTTGATTAAATCTTCGTGATGGACCAAACAAATCATATCTGGAACAGAGCACCTTCCACTTGCATGTTAAAAAATATATGAAAGTTAGTGCCTAGGCTATCTCCAAATATATACTTTGGTGGGCCTGGTCTGGTTGGTCCATAATAAAGTAAGGTGGGAAGCTCACAATCTGAGATATTAATAGTTAAAATATTTCCTATCTGATTTGATTTATCGCAGTACAATGAAAAGCTTTGTTTTTCGAGCAGTACAGGCAGATCACACTAAGCAAGTACGTACAGAGCACAAGATACTAAGACAGAGTGAGGCAAACAGGTTACATTGCACAGGATATGCACAAAGTGAGATCAACATTAACAAGAGCAACATTATTTGAAGTTGGAGAGTCCATTCATCTGTCTAGTGGTGACATGGAAGAAGCTGTTCTTGAACCTGTTTCTGTGTTTGTTCAAGCTACTGTATCTTCTGCCTGATGGAAGAGGTTGTAGGAGAGCAGCACTAGGGTGGGAAAGAACTTTGATGATATTTTCATCCTTTCCGCGGAAATAACAAGTAGAAATTGAGTCCATGAATAGAAGGTTGACTTCTTTGATGATCTGGGCTGCGCACACCATCTTCTGTAGCTTCTTACGGTCCTGGGCAGAGGAGGCCTTCATGCTCCAAGTCAGTATGCTCTTGATGGTGCATCTGTAAAAGTCGGTGGACATGTCGAATTTTCTAAGCCAGCTGAGGAAGAAGAGGCATTATTCTGCTTGAAAATTGCATCTCCATGGGAATTCCAGGACAGGTTGTTGGTTATTGTCACTCCTAGGAGCTTGATGCTCTCGACTCTCTCAGCCTCCACTCGTTTAGTACAGGTGAGGACGTGTTCTCCTCCTTTCTTTCTGAATCAGTTCTTTAGCTTCTCCGACACTGAGGGTGAGGTTGTTGTCATTGCACCATGTCACCAAGCCCTCTATCTCCTTTCTGTATTCTGACTCATTGCCATTGATATCCTTCTGACCACGGTGGCATCGTCAGCAAACTTAGATGGCATTCTTTCAGAATTTGGCTACACAGTCATGTATGTACAGGGAGTTGAGTAGGGGGCTGAGAACACATCCTTCAGGAGGCTCTGATGTTGAGTGTTATCGTGGAGGAGGTGCAGTTGTCTGTTTTCATTGATTGCAGTCTGTAGGTCAGGAAGATGAGGATTTGGTTTCACATTGCAGAGCACATACTTAGGTCTCAGAGCTTGAGATCAGGTTTGAAGGGATTAGACAGTGAAGATGGAGCTGTAACCGATGAGTATGAGTCTCACGTGGTGTTCTTGTTGTCCAGATGTTCCAGGGATGAGTGCAGGGCTAGGGAAATGGTATCCGTTGTTGATCTGTTACATTGGTACGCAAGTTGCAGGTGGTTGAGCTAGGCTGTGATGGTCAAGTTGATGTGGCCCATGAACAGCCTCTTGAGTCATTTCATAATTATGGAGGAGACAGCCAAGGGACGGTAATCATTGAGGTATGTTGCATATGCTTTCTTTGGTATATTGACAGTGATGTTCTCAGCACCAAAATTTTCTTTAAAATTAAAAAAAGTGAAGAAAAAGAATGCATTTGCCCACTCGACAGATGACTTGGTAAACTCAATTCAAAATCAAAATTTACACACCTTGGTGTGGTAGTTTGACAACTGAGTGAAAACATTCTTTTTTATGTATTTTTTATGTTGGTCTTTCTGAATGACTCTAAATTAACGTGTTACCTCCATTATCTTTCTAATAATGGCAGCAAACAACCCAATTATTGTTCAGAAAACTTTCCCATTTGGCAGAGTGTGAAGAAAGATGAAGTGTTCTTCTCAGGCCCTCTATTCTACCAGGTCCCTTGAGCGTATATATCCATGAGGATCAATGTGATCCACAACTGGGACAAATTGTAGAGTCGGGGGATTTAAAGTCTAACTTGTGCTTCAGTGCTGTTCTGTTCAGAGTCAAACCTCACAACTTACTCATGGAAGGAAAACACAAGTTATGAAATACTACATAGAAAACAAAATGCTGTACAAATTACTGACATCATGAATAAGGATTCAATTCCACTGGAATTCCCAATGGGATGTGTACACCTGGATGATTATTCTGAAGATATCTTGTAAGTATTTGGAAGTGACAGGAAAACAATTATATTGTTAATTCAGAGATAATGGGAACTGCAGATGCTGGAGAATTCCAAGAAATTGTTAATTCATATGTGATTGGTTTCTTCTCTCAGAAGATGGAGTGATTTCAATAAAGTTCATAATATTGAAAAATGATATGAACTTTTATTGGAATAAACTTATTCCAAATGCCCAATTTAGACTTATGATTCTTGAGCTGTGCTTTCCATGTTTTAAGGGTAACTCTTTCTGGGTAGAGCAAAGGGAACCTCTGAATAGCAGCCATTTCAAATGGAGCAACTTCTTGTTTTTGCATTGCACTGATGTTTTATTGTGAAATTCACTTTGTACATTGGTAGCATCAACGTTCAACTGTCTCAAACCCATTTTCTGAAACTGTCACTTTAAATCTCTGCATCGCTTCCTCTTTCCTCCAGATCCTATTTAAAACCCATCTTCCGGGTTGAGCTTTACATCAACTGCCTAATACCTGCTGGTTTGGCTTAACAGCAATTTCTATCTGACTCCACTCCTGTGAGGCATCTTGAGGTTTTTTTTAACATTTAAGTTTATTTCAAAATGAAAATTATTCTAATTATTGCCACTGACTTCAGTTACTTTTTTTTAATTGCTGTACTTGCTCATGAGGAGTTTCTGGTTTTGATTCAGACAGGTCACAGGAGCCAAATATACACAAGAGTTGAATGTGATGTCACAATACAAGAATAAGAGTTTGTCATTTAGAAGTGAAGTAAGGAAAAATTTCTTCACTCAGAGAGTTTTGGTCTTTGGGACTCCATACCAGAGAGCTGGGTATTCCTAATCATTGAGTACAAAAGAAGGGAAGGGATATTGAGATAATGTGAAGCGACAGAATCTAGGAAGAAGACCAGGTGTGCTCTTTTTGAACGGTGTGACATATTCAAAGGGCTAATGGACTACGTCAGTTTCTACATTTTATTACATTCTTATGCTTCTTTTCTTACAAATTAAATCAAATCTTTCAAAAATTAAAACAATGCTGGTGTTCAAAATCCAAAGCAACTAAGAAAGTATTGGGAACAATCCCAGATCAGTCAATATTTGTGGAGGGAAAGGAAGATTCAAATTTCAGGTGTTGATTTATCATTAGAATGTTGAGGGAAGATTTATACCAGAAACAATATTGCATCATCTATTCTCTACATTACTAATAGTTGTATATCTGCTAGTATTAATCTTGCTGACTTGCACTGCTGAATTCTTGATTTTATTAGCATATGTTTAAACATCAAATCATCAAATATTGATGTAAACAAACTGCAGAAGTGTAAAATGCAATATTAAATTGGTTTTGGAAGTTTCCTTATCAGGAACCTTTGAAAAACTAATTTCTATGGTTATACTGTCTTATCAACAAATTAGGATCCTTGAAATTCCTGAGTTTGAAAAGTTGAGGAGAGACTGGGTGGGGTTTGGGCGAAGGGTAGTGGATTGGGAGAGCAAAACACTCGCATTCCCTCAAAATTCGGGCAGAAAGTTGAAGGCGTATCTGAGTTGCCTTCCTGGGCTTTCTCTTTGGAAATTCTGTGCAATATTTTAATTTGTTTCCAAAGGTTCCTACTTCTGTTAAGTGTAGATGTCGGTTCCTCAATGGGTCTTTAGAATAGCCCAAATGATTTTTAGAACAAAGTTTATTGATTTGTTTCAAACTTATGTTTCCCTTTGGGAGAAAAACAAGATGAAAATCTATAATAGTCTTTTCAGCACGGTAAAGAATTAGTAATTTTTCATCCAACTCTCAAAAAAGTGCATTTATAGGCAAAAAAACACCGACCCAGATCATTAAAATATTTTCAGGATTATCACTGTAATTTTGATTTTTCCTTTTTTCGTGATCTAATGGCGTGGTTTGCTATTGGAACAGAGTTCCACATATTTTATACTGTACACAGAGATTATTAATTCAGAGGTGTAGAAACTATCATTAATCCATGCCTTCTATTCATTTTTTAAAAGAAAGTTTGTCAAGTTTTCATTGAAGAACTGTGATTGATGTTGCTTTATCATTGTCCCTGGTGAGGTTTTCTATGTCTTAATCATTCTTTCTATCAAAGCGACATGAATAACCTGCCTTTTTTCCACTCCATTTTCTTATGCTCCTCTATCAGGAATCAGGCTACTTTATCTTGTTTGGACTGTCTCAAAACAATACAAATATATACACTATTAAATGAGAAGCAGGTGAGAAAACAGGGAATTAGAGGCCAATTAGCTTGACATTATTCAATGGGAAAATATTCAGATTCATCATAAAGGATGTGAAAACTAGACCGAGTGAAAATAACATTAGATTGAGCAGAATAAATGGTGACTTGGAAAAGAGAAACCATCTTTAACAAACCTGTTAAAGGTTTAGAGGACATATGATTGGAACTAAGTAGATCACATTGACAATGAGACCCTTGATTGGGGTTGTTAACCTGGGCCAAATAGAGAGTCCTGGCTGAAAGACATAAACAGAGATTTAGAATCTCCGCAATTCAGAGATTGACTCCAAGCTGGCTGGCCACAGCTAATATATAGTGCACAAGTAAATAAAAGGTGACTCAGTGATGGGATACAGGCCTGAATGCAGTTATGAATCTGGCAGCAGGTTTGATAAAAAAAAATCCACTGAATGGAATGTATTTGGATTTTCAGGAGGTGTTCAATAACGTCACAAAAAGGTCATTAGAAACAAAATTAAATCAAATGGAATTAGGGGTAACATAATGAATTGGGAATTTGCCAATAGGCAGAAAGCAGAGACCCTGATTAGCAAGTGTCTGTGCTTCCAAGTTCCAGTCAGGAGCAGCTGGCTAGATCGTGAGTCAAGCCCAGTAACTCAGGAAGCGCAGAAGAGCCTGACAATTTCTGAGTTTGGCACAATATCTGTCTGGGGCATTGAGAATGAATAGGCATCTTTTGGCTAAGTATGGCATCAAAGAGCTCCAATAAGACTGATTCAACAGTAATCGGGGATGGAGGAGTGTATTTCTGCAGTAAAAAAGCCCAGTTCCTGCCTCCCCAAAGCTTGTTCATCATCTTGAAGGCATACGTCAAGAATTTGATGGAGTAATCTCCATTTGCAAGTCTAAGTGCAACTGTAACAACACTCAAGATACTTGACCCCATTCAGGGTTGATTGGTATCCCATTCACACCTTCAACATTCACTCCCTCCATATCCGTACCCCTGGACTCAAATACTCTTGCTATGAAGGCCAATGCACCACTTGCCTTCTTCAGTGCTTGCTGCATCTGCATGCTTACATTTCGTGACTAATGTGCAAGAATACCCAGGTACTGGAGTTTCCATTCTGCCCACTCTCCCCACAAACATTTTCAATCTTTTGCCATTCAGATAATAGCCTGCTTTCCTGTTTTTTCTTCCAATGTGAATAACCTTACAATAATCCTCATTAGACATGCATTTGCCACTCACTCGTCTTGTGAAAGTAAAATAGTTCATTTGAAATTAACTTCCAGAAAATTGTGGGTCGAAAATCTTCAGTTTTACAACATGATGCTCCTATGTTATGTTGGGAACAGAGAAATAGGAATTTTATTTAAATATTATTACCACAGTAAAGGAGACTGGACCTGATAGTCAAACTATCAATCGTAGTGTACTTTTATTCCCTCATGAGACACTGCTCAATCTTCACAACCTTGGTGACAGTATACCGTAATCTAAGCCTTTGGTCGGACTGCTTTATTGCCCAATTCAATCTCTTGCACTCCACAGAGCCATCCCATTCGTCGCTTGACCTTTGCGATGAATGAGAAATTTGAATCCATTTTAAAGGACACACTTCATATCAGAAACTATATCATTAGATGAGTATCCAATGTGGAGACAAATCTAATTTCTTCATCATTTATATTATCATGTGCTTTTAATGTCTTATTTCCAACTGTGCGCTGTGACATGAATTTCAACCATCTCATTCTGGTTATTTAAGAGATTAGACAGGGAGATTTGAATGCTGCTACTGTCCAATCCCTGCTGTGTTGAAACCTTCACAATGCCTGTTCCTAAACTGTCATTTGGAGTCTTGATGCCACAGGCTTCATACGTGAAATAAGATCCTAAAACTATAGAACTATAAAGTACTGTTGACATTAACAGTGAATTCTTAACAATCCCAATGCCATTGTTTTAATGGAAGTGCTCACCCAAAAAAATATATACAGGCTATGGTCGACATTAAAATAATGAACAAGTGAATGAAAATAAGGATTTTACCTGCTAATAGTGTTGACTGCAATTACTTTGCTATAAATTGTTTAGGATTGAAACGTAAGGTCCAAACAGTAAAAGGCAATAACAGATGGATTTGAAGCAGGAAGTCGCTGTCATACAGTTGAAGACAATTAATCTTTGTTCACAGTATTTGATTTTATTGTATGTTTCCCCTCAACTCTGTTCCCAATGTTTTGATCAAATCAGGCTCTGTGATTCTTCACCCACGGACTCATTCTTCAGATCTTAGCCTGTTTAGTGACAGCTGTTGAGCTATAGCACATCTTAGTTGTTTCCTCACAAGATGAACACACTTCCTAGTAAGGGTTCACCGAACGAGTTTTGGGAATGAGTCCTTTTCTCGACTATAATGGAAAATTGATCCAATCAACTTGGATGTTGTGTCTATTTTATTGTAGCATTTGTTCAGTGTTTGTAACAACAATGTATGATCTGGGCTGGAACCAATATCACAGAATCGTTCTACTAATCCGTCTTTTCACACAAAAATCTTGAACTCTAGTTACTAGTTCATGCTGGGATAACTGTCTGCGTGCTCATCATCATGCTCTTGTATCCTTTTCTTCCTTCTTTCCAGTCATGCATCATGATTGAGTAGTGAGACTATGTTGGGGAAGGACTATGTGGACTTGTCTCCCAAACATTCGTGCTGCTGTTCAAGCTAAACCACTGCCTTGGGGAGTAACCATACAGATTTAACACAGCTTTCTGAAAATATCTGAAAGCTGTTTTCTCTCTAATGGGCTAATAAGCATGGGCTTCAACATGTGAACAGTGTGTTCTACACAACTGTTAAGCTGAGGGTAGAAGGATGATAAGGCAATGTTGACTGTCCCACTTCCTGTCCATGGCTTGAAGGGTTCTCTAACATGCTGTGGATAATGTTGGTGAAAACATAGAGGAACATCAAGTGAATTGAATATTTTGACGAATATATATCAACAGCCCCATTACACTCCTGGGCATCTTTGACTCCCTAGCTTCCCCATCCTGCTGTTGCATTGCTTTCAGTCCTGAGGACCAGTGCTGGGTGATGAAGTGTAGGTGTCTGTGCCTCTCTAACTGGCTCAGAGGGTACTAGACCTGGTTCTTCATGAGAGCTACCAACTTGTCAATGGAGGCAGCTAGGTGATCACATGTATAGCTGCACTTCTGTAACTTTTGAGTAACAAATGTCATTTTGATCAGCTATTCTCTTTGGTTCTGAGGTATTTTATCTCTGGAGTGTCAGGTTGGACAAATGCCAGTAGAAGATAATGGTACAATATATTCTTGAATTTAGACTTACATAGCTCCCTCAGATCTACTGAAACAACAAAACTCATTTTTAATAGTTCAATGGACTGCTTATAATGTCATTTTCCAGTAGTTGTATATGGCCTCTGCCTGCGTATTGAGATTAAAAATAGGATTCAGAAAACATGACTTCCATGAATATTCCTCTTCCTATAGGATCAGCCATTTGGATGGTCTGAGGATCTCTTGGCCCCAGGCAGAGCAATAACATGCCTTCCACTGCCCACCTCTACGACTACTGCCTCCAGCTCCATTTCTGCCACTTTGGAAACTGCCCTTTTGTTATTTTCACTAATATTTTAAATTGCAATAATATTATGGTATGCAGTCTTCTAAAAACACAGACTGCCTTTAAGAGAAGAGGCTAACTCTACAACACACTGCTCAGTCCCCTGCAGAGTGCAGAGTATCCAGCAGTGCACCAGATGTGCTACAATTATGCTCAAGAGATGGTTGCACCAAATTTATATTCTGCCTGCCTGCAAAGGAGCCAATGTGGGAAGGTTGTGAATCACACCAGGAAAACACATTAAGACAGTTTTAAGTCCTTCCTGAAGTACTGCGCAAAGCTCTGGTCTCCATACATTAAGAAGTGTTGGTAAGTATACAGTTTTTTTTAATGCAAGGATGTTTCCAGAACTGTGATTGCAGCTATCAGCAAAATTCGAACAAATCTTTTCTTCAGAGAACAACAGATATAAGTCTGAATTTACCGAGGCAGGTGGAATAAGTCCAGTCTTTCCACTCACGGTTTAGTGGAAACGCCCTCAAATGGCAGGATTTTCAGCCTGAGTTAAACAGGTGCTGGAAGGAATCATGTCCATTAACTCTGATAGCTAATCAGGATTGACCGGAGGACCAGTGAAGTGCCACGTTAGCCTCGTTAAAAGATTCTGATCCAGTTGTCTATGAGTTTATCTCAGCTGTTTGGTCATATTTTACGTTCTCTCACCATTCCTCTCATTGCCATTTACTCTTCATCCATTCCTCATGCCATTTCTGTGGCTCAGAGTTAACTCAGCTGCAAATCAGTTTCCCCAATTATGCCATTACATAATGCAACTCCAGATACTGGACTAACAACACAATATAGCCGACTCCATAAAAAATATTAAATTCAGGAGCCACATTTGAACAGTTAGTGTGATCTTTGTTAACAAAGACAGAAAAAGTTAGAGAAACTCAGCAAGCCTGGTAACATCTGTAGAGAAAAAAGGAGTTAAAACTTTTAAATAGCTGGCTTCTACAGAACTAAGAGCTTTGTTTGATTGACATCTTTGTGTGACTCTACTAAACTTTTTTTCAGTGATTTCTCTTGCCAAAATCTCAATGATAATTTGGACAAAATTGAAGTTTGAAGTAGTTACAGTTTTTGTTAACTATACTTGAATGGCCTGTTTGATGGAGTTGTAGAAACGCCATTTTGTAATGTGAAAATTATGAAAGAAGCAGTTTTATTTTTCCTGTGCAATTTCATACAAAGTATTGTTACAATAACATTCCTTGGTTCTGTACTTAGAATATACTGAGTGAACAGACATGGATAGACTCTGAGTAGGCATAGGGGCCAAAATGGGCTATGAGTTGGCATTGAGTTGGCAGGGAAGGGGCCAGATGATTCACATAAGCAATTTAGTACTTAGAACATAGAACATTACAGCACAGTACAGGCCCTTAGGCCCTCGATGTTGTACCAACCTGTCATACCGATCTCAAGCCCATCTAACCTACACTATTCCATGTACGTCCATATGCTTGTCCAATGACGACTTAAATGTACCTAAAGTTGGCGAATCTACTACCGCTGTAGGCAAAGCATTCCATTCCCTAGCTACTCTCTGAGTAAAGGAACTACCTCTGACATCTGCCCTATATCTTTCACCCCTCAATTTAAAGCTATGCCCCCTCGCGCTCGCCGTCACCATCCTAGGAAAAAGGCTCTCCCTATCCACCCTATCTAACCCTCTGATTATTTTATGTTTCAATTAAGTCACCTCTCAACCTTCTTCTCCATAATGAAAACAGCCTCAAGTCCCTCAGCCTTTCCTCGTAAGACCTTCCCTCCATACCAGGCAACATCCTAGTAAATCTCCTCTGCATCCTTTCCAAAGCTTCCACATCCTTCTTATAATGCGGTGACCAGAACTGTACACAATAGTCCAAGTGCGGCCGCACCAGAGTTTTGTACAGCTTCACCATAACATCTTGGTTCCGGAACTCGATCCCTCTATTAATAAAAGCTAAAACACTGTATGCCTTCTTAACAGCACTGTCAACCTGGGTGCCATCTTTGAAGGATCTGTGTACATGGACACCGAGATCTCTCTGCTCATCTACACTACTAAGAATCTTACCATTATCCCCGTATTTTGCCTTCTGGTTACTCTTACCAAAGTGCATCACCTCACACTTGTCTGCATTAAACTCCATTTGCCACCTCTCAGCCTAGCTCTGCAGCTTATCTATGTCTCTCTGCAACCTACAGCATCCTTTGTCACTATCCACAACTCCACAAACCTTAGTGTCATCTGCAAATTTACTAACCCATCCTTCTACGCCCTCATCCAGACCATTTATAAAAATGACAAACAGCAGTGGACCCAACACCGACCCTTGTGGTACACCACTAGTAACTGGTCTCCAGGATGAACATTTCCCATCAAATACCACCCTCTGTCTTCTTTCAGTAAGCCAATTTCCGATCTAAACTGCTGTATCTCCCACAATCCCATTCCTCCACATTTTGTACAATAGGCTATTGTGGAGAACCTTATCGAAAGCCTTGCTGAAATCCATATACATCACATCAACCAGTTTGCTCTCATCTACCTGTTTGGTCACCTTCTCAAAGAACTCAATAAGTTTTGTGAGGCACGACCTTCTCTTCACAAAACTGTGCTGACTATCCCTAATCTATTTATTCTTTTCTAGATTATTACAAATCCTATCCCTTATAACCTTTTCCAACACTTTACCAACAACTGAGGTAAGGCTCACTGGTCTATAATTACCAGGGTTGTCTCTACTCCCCTTCTTGAACAGGGGAACCACATGTGCTATCATCCAGTCGTCTGGCACTATTCCTGTAGACAATGAAGAGTTAAAGATTTATGCCAAAGGCTCGGTAATCTCCTCCCTGGCTTCCCAGAGGATCCTAGGATAAATCCCATCTGGCCCAAGGGACTTATCTATCTTCACCCTTTGAAGGATTTCTAATACCTCTTCCTTGTGAACCTCAATCCCACCTAGTCTAGTAACCTGTATCTCAGTATTCTCCTCGACAACATTGTCGTTTTCTAGAGTGAATACTGTTGAAAAATATTCATTTAGCGCTTCCCCTATCTCATCTGACTCCATACACAACTTACCACTACTATCCTTGTTTGGCCCTAATCTTATTTTCGTCATTCTTTTATTCCTTAAATACCTATAGAAAGCCTGAGGGTTTACCCTGATTCTATCTGACAACAACTTCTCATGTCACCTCCTGGCTCTTCTGAGCTCTCTCTTTAGGTCTTTCCTGGCTACCTCGTAGCCCTCAAGTGCCCTAACTGAGCCTTCACATCTCATCCTAACATCAGCCTTCTTTTTCCTCTTGACCAGAGATTCCACCCCCTTCGTAAACCACAGCTCCCGTGCTCTACAGCTTCCTCCCTGCCTGACAGGTACATATTTATCTAGGACACACAGGAGCTTTTCCTTGAATAAGCTCCACATTTCTAATGTGCCCATCCCCTGCAGTTTCCTTCCCCATCCTATGCTCCCTAAATCTTGCCTAATCTCATTGTGATTGCCTTTTCCCCCAGCTATAACTCTTGCCCAGTGGTATACACCTATCCCTTTCCATCACTAAAGTAAACATAACAGCATTGTGATCGTTATCACCAAAGTGCTCACCTACTTCCAAATCTAACACCTGGCCGGGCTCATTACCCAGTACCAAATCTAATGTGGCTTTGCCCCTTGTTGGCCTATCTACATACTGTGTCAGGAAGCCTTCCTGCACACCCCGGACAAAAACTGACCCATCTATAGTACTCGAACTATAGTGTTCCCAGTCAATATTTGGAAAGTTGAAGTCCCCCATGACAACTACCCTGTCTCTCTCACTCCTATCGAGAATCATCTTTGCTATCCTTTCCTCTACATCTCTGGAACTATTCAGAGGCCTATAGAAAACTCCCAACAGGGTGACCTCTCCTTTCCTGTTTCTAACCTCAGCCCATTCTACCTTAGTTGATGAGTCCCCAAACATCGTTTCTGCAACTGTAATACTGTCCTTGACCAACAATGCCACACCTCCGCCCCTTTTACCATCTTCTCTGTTCTTACTGAAACTTCTAAATCCCGGAACCTGCAAAAACCATTCCTGTTAATAAAATGTGAGGCTGGATGAACACAGCAGGCCCAGCAGCATCTCAGGAGCACAGAAGCTGACGTTTCGGGCCGAGAGCCTTCATCAGAGAGGGGGATGGGGTGAGGGTTCTGGAATAAATAGGGAGAGAGGGGGAGGCGGACCGAAGATGGAGAGAAAAGAAGATAGGTGGAGAGGAGAGTATAGGTGGGGAGGTAGGGAGGGGATAGGTCAGTCCAGGGAAGACGGACAGGTCAGTGGGAGAGAGATTCCCTGAGGTTGGTCCAGAGGGAGGAGGGTAACTTCTTCAGGTTAGGCATCCCTGGTAGAGGCTTCGCAGTGAGGTTAAAATTGTATCAGTGATAATGGGAACTGCAGATGCTGGAGAATCCAAGATAATAAAATTATCATAACCATTCCTGTCCCTGCTCTATCCATGTCTCCGAAATGGCCACAACATCGAAGTCCCAGGTACTAACCCATGCTGCAAGTTCACCCACCTTATTCCGGACGCTCCTGGCGTTGAAGTAGACACACTTCAATCCAACTTCTTTCTTGCCGGTGCCATCTTGCTTCCCTGAAACTTTATTTCGGACCACCCTACTCTCAACCTTTTCTATAGTCGAACGACAATCTTGGTGCCCATCCCCCTGCTGAATTAGTTTAAACCCACCCGAATAGCCTTAGCAAACTTCCCTCCCAGGATATCGGTACCCCTTTGGTTCAGGTGAAGACCATCTTGCTTGTAGAGGTCCCACCTTCCCCAGAAAGAGCCCCAATTATCCAAGAATCCAAAACACTCCCTCGTGCACCATCCCTGTAGCCACGTGTTCAACTCCTCTCTCTCCCTATTCCTCGCCTCACTAGCACGTGGCACGGGCAACAAACCAGAGACAACAACTCTGTTCGTACTAGCTCTAAGCTTCCATCCTAGCTCCCTGAATTTCTGCCTTAAATCCCCATCTCTCTTTCTAACTATGTCGTTGGTGCCAATGTGGACCACGACTTGGGGCTGCTCCCCCTCCCCCTAAAGGATCCCAAAAACACGATCAGAGACATCACGCACCCTGGCACCTGGGAGACAACGCACCAATCGTGAGTCTCTCTCATCCCCACATAACCTCCTATCTGTCCCCCTAACTATGGAGTCCCCAATGACTAATGCTCTGCTCCTCTTCCCCCTTCCCTTCTGAGCAGCAGGGACAGACTCTGTGACAGAGACCTGTGCCCCACTGCTTTCCCCTGTAAGTTGTCCCCCACAACACTATCCAAAACGGTATACGTATTGTTGAGGGGAATGGCCACAGGAGATCCCTGCACTGCCTGCCGGTTCCCTTTCTGTCCCCTGACCATAACGCATCTGCCTTTTTCCTGTACTTGAGGAGTGACTACCTCCCTGTAACTCCTCTCAATAACCCTCTCTGCCTCCCGAATGATCCGAAGTTCATCCAGCTCCAGCTCCAGTTCCCTAACGCGGTTTTCAAGGAGCTGGAGTTGGGTGCACTTCCCGCAGATGTAGTCAGCAGGGACACTAGTGGTGACCCATACCTCCCACATTCTGCAGGAGGAACATTCAACTGCCCTGACCTCCGTTCCCATTATTCTAAATTCCCAAGACTTAAAAAATAAAGAATGATAAGGTAACAAGTTTATTTTTTAATCAGGCACAGAGAACTTTTTTTTTGATTAGAGGAGGAGGATGGATGGGAGACACTACCCGGGTAGTGTTTCGGGTAACGCAACCTCACAAATATATTACCTCACTCACTCGCCAGTCCCGTGTCACTCCTGCTCAACATACCTCCGCCTATTCATGAGGTAAGCTTTTTAAAGATTCAAAAACAGTGACTCAACAGCTTCCCGACAGGCCCCTGCTCCAAGCTCCCGCTCGCGCTGCCGCTGCAACCAGAAATGCCTGCTGCTGCTAAATAACTTATCCTGCAACACATTTCCAGATCGACATCAATCATGACTCCTCTTATCACCATGAACTCCAAATCCCTGTGAAAATGGCATAACTTCCCAAGAATTGTGAGGGGCAAAGAGACACTTAGCTTGATAATTGAGTTAGTCAGGCTGGGGATGCAGGATGTGTGCTCACGACCTGTGCTCTTATGCTGTGCCAGTAAAACTTGGAGGTGCCAGTAACGATAATATATTTCAATGGCCCTGAAGTCCATTAAACCCCATGGAAATCTGGACCGCGCAAGTGATATTATTGAAGTCTTTCGATAAGAAAGGACTGACAGAATAAATGTCTGATTTAGGGTCCAGGCCCGAAACGTCAGCTTTTGTGCTCCTAAGATGCTTCTTAGCCTGCTGTGTGCATCCAGCTCCACACTTGTTATCTTAAATGTGGAGGACATGTAGGGTAATCCAAAACTAGTGCTAGAACATTATGAATAACTCCAAAAGCGAACTAAGGAGAGATGTGTTTCTGAAGAAGTAGTTCCACGGGCAATACTAAGGCAAATGGATAAGAAGCTTCAAAGGGAACTAAATGAAGATATGCAGAAAAACATAATGCTAAAATGCGGCAAATGAAATGGGAGGACACTCAGATGGCATATGAAAACCAGCACAGACTAATTGGTCTGAATAGATTACCTCTGTGATGTTTATTCTGTGTAATTCTATGAAAATACATAGCTGCATTTTTCTTTCATACTAACAAAATTATTGCATATGCCAGATACTTTAACTTTTTCAAAAGTTAAATATTCCAGCCCTATTATGCCTTGACTGTTGCAACACAGCTGAAAGAACAAGCAAATAATAAAATCCATAAGGCATTAAAATTCATGAAATGCATTACAACAAAACCCTGTAAAAGTGTCTGTTGCAAACTCTTTGGGACCTTTCCCACAACTCCCTGTTGTAGATTGTGCATGTGGTTGAGTCTCTATCTTTGTTGTCTCCTGCGTGGTTGAACTGGTACTACGCTGCTTACATCACTTAAACAAGTAATCTATGCTAAAAGTGCAAAGTAGCAGAATGTGCATCTTTAATAATGTGAAGGTGAAATTGTGTGACAGAACAAGAGGGTTTTGGGGACGGCAGGAGAGAAGTGGCATCTTTTAGATATAACAGTTCAGAGATCTTATTACCCATGAAAATAACTTAGACCTCTTCTTGATGCTTTCCAACACATGGTAAATTTTACATGTCGATTTTGAAAGTTTCTTCCAGTTCTGCTCAATTCATTTTGCACTTTAGGGATTTAAAGGTACAAAATCAAAGTCACTGGAAAAGCTCAGCAGGTCTGGCAGCACCTGTGAAGAAAAAAATCAGAGTTACCACCTGGGGTTTAGTGATTTGAAGGCACAGTTTGTTTTCTGTTCAACTTAAATTCAATTTCACGTTCCTCCTAAGTGCTATTCTTCATGCATTGGGGTTCTGCCAAGCTTCAGGAGCCTGTTGTTAGGGCCAAATACGTGTCCCAAATTGGCACTTGCTGGCAATGATCCCGATGGAGTTATTTTCCCAGAGGAGGAATCCCAATCAGCTGCCTCCTCAATCATCACCCATTTGAGAATGGAACTCTGATCCTGATACTGCTCAATAAAAACCTGAAGAACTGTGGATGCTGTAAATAAAGAACAAAAACTCTGTTTTCTCCTTCACAGGTGCTGCCAGACCTGCTGAGCTTTCCCAACAACCTCTATTTTTGTTCCTGATACTGCTGCCCAATCACAGAGTTGGTAGATACAGCACCTTGGAAGCTTCACCAAGAGCCATGGATATCGCTGAGGCAGGTTGCTGAACCTAAGAGGGCCACAATATGAAGGTGTCTCCAGAGATATTAATAAAAACTAAGAATTTGAAGGGGTCAAGCGCGAAGGGCCTTTGAGCAGAGGGGAATCTTCCCTGACATAAGCATTTGAAGCCTTGCTGTTCGCAGCCCCTATCTTTGAGTTATGGATCATTTAATCCCTCCCGGAGCCAGTTGTGGAGATCTGAACTATCAACATCCTTTCTCCCCCAGCACTCCGACGCCTGCACCCCCTCACTCCCCTTACGATTGCATAAATGCTGCCCCCTCCACACTTCACTTCAGCCCTGATGATCTGTCATCTAGACTCAAAACATTAGCTTCCTTTCACTCCAGGGATGCTGCCTGACCCATTGTGATCTCCAGCAGTTTTTATTTCCACCAGAGATTGCAGCATCTGAAGTAATTTGCTCCGACCTTGCTACTCCAAAGATCTACTTCCCTATCAGGAAAAAATTTAATGCCATCTCAAAATAGCTCCAATTTAGAATTTGAAATTGACAAAAAGCTGCTAGTGTCCAGTAAGAATACATTTGATCTATTTTTTCACACTACTCCTGGGAACCCTCCTCAGTAGCGGTAATGAGTGAGAGAATTGCTCAGCAGTTTCCAAATATTATCCTATTTCCCATTATATTCCTCTATCCCCCGACACCACCATGACAATCGTCGCTCACATCACTGCCCAGTTTTCAGTTCTGCCATCGTGAGATCAGAAATGTTCTAGCTCTTGAGTTAATAAGCTGACATAAAACGACTACCTCCAAAATTTTAACACAGTTAGCTTGCTTAAAATCAGCAGCTTGTTAGTTGTGTTAAAATCACACACAAAGAAATTTAATGGCTAGATTTTACAACAGTGTATGTCTGGCATAAAGCTTTGAATTTTGCTCCTATAGCTCAATTTCATATTAATTAAATCTCAGCCCCTCAGTGGTGAATTAACCAGCCTACTAATATCTATAGATTGAATCTTGGCATCCATAACTTGATATTGCCTTTAGCGATGGGCTTGCTGCAGTGAGAAATTGTGGAAGTCATACATCTTGAAGACTAGTGCTAAATTAAAAGGCCATGTGGATTTCAGAAAAGCATTCAATAAGGTTCCAAATGCTAGACTAGTTAGTCAGGTTAGATCAAGCGGGAGCTGGGAGAGTTAGCCAATGGATATAGAATTGGCTTGGAGGGAGGAGACAGAAGCTGGTGGTAGAGGGTTGCTTTCCGGACTTGATGCATATGACCAGCAGTGTGCCACAAGGATCGGTGTTGGGTCCACTGTGTTTCATCATTTATATAAATGACTCGGATGTGGGAAGTATGGTTCATAACTTTGTAGATGACACCAAAATAGGTGATGTAGTGGTGAGTGAAGAGGATTATCTCAGAGTACAATAGGACCTTGATCAGATGGGCCAGTAGGCTGAGGAGAGACAGATGGAGTTTATTTTAGATAAATGTGAGGTGTTCCATTTTGCTAAGGCAAACCAGGATAGGGATCTGGGAACTATTACCAAACAAAGAGATTTCGGGCTGCAGAAGCATAATTCCTTGAAAGTGGAGTCATGGGTAGACAGGTGAAGAAGGTTTCTGGCACATTTTTCTGCATTAGTTAGAACATTGAGTATCGGAACTGGGACATCATTTTGTGGCTGTCCAAGACATTGGTGAGGCCACATTTAGAAAACTGTATAATTCTGGTCGCTCTTTTAGATGAAAGATTTTGTTAAACTTGAGAGGGCACAGAAAAGATTTACAGGGATGTTGCAGGGTGTGGAGGTTGTGAGTAATAGGAAGAGGCTGAACAGGCTGGGGCTTTTCCCTGAAGGGTCAAAGGCTGAGGGGTGACCTTATAGAGTCTTATAAAATCATGAGGGACGTAGATAGAGTTAATTGTCAAGGTTGTTTTCTTGGGGTAGGGGAGCCCAAAACTAGAGGGCTTGGGTTTAAGGTGAGAGGAGAAAGAATTGAAAAGGACTTGAGGGGTAACATTTTCATGTAGAGTGGTGTGTGTATGGATGGGCTGCCAGGGAAAGTGGTAGAAGTGAGTATGATTGCCACTTTTACAAGGCATCTGGGTGGGTATGAATAGGAAGGGTTTAAAGGGATGTGGGCCAAATGCTGGCAAATGGGACAAGGTTAGATTGGGATGGTTGGTTGGTGTGGATGAGTTGGACTGAAGGGTCTGTTTCCATACTGTATGATTCTATGACTCGATGGCTCTATAACTCACATTTTATGGAATCTTTTGTGACTTCAAGATGACCCAAGTGCTTCAGAAGTGAAGTCTATGGAAGTTACAAGAGCCAATTCATGTTCAGCAAACAGC
Organism: Stegostoma tigrinum; assembly: GCF_030684315.1. NCBI lineage: Eukaryota > Metazoa > Chordata > Chondrichthyes > Orectolobiformes > Stegostomatidae > Stegostoma > Stegostoma tigrinum. Next base: position 104,269,076 of record NC_081358.1, on the reverse strand, counting down.
AGATAAACAAATCAATAGACTATCCATTTTTGCAGTTTCAGTTGAGAATTAATATTGGCTGGGAATCTGGAAGAAATGCCTATTCTTCTGCAAACGTTGTTGTCAGATGTTTTGCTTTATTTACTGAAAGGGTAGCCAGGATCTCAAACTTTGAACTGAAAGGCAAGTGTGCTAGTAATGAGCCAAGGCTGACAGTGCAAAAGCAAAACTAATCATTCAACTTAATGATCAGCATAAATTACAAAAATATACCTGACCTCGCAACAGATTCCATGCTCTCATTTTTTTTTTCATTACCAATCTCAAGATCTTATGTATTTATGTTTTATCTTTCCTCCTCCAAGTGAGGAAATGTGTTTCCTGAAGCTTGCAGAAGGAAGCTGGTGTAATGGACAGTTTTCATGTGTCAGAGCTGATGTTCACTTGCTTGAATCTCTGGCTGCGTTTTCAAAGCTGCTGGCCCAGTTTTTGTTATGTTTCCTGGTTGACATAGGTTGACATGCCCAGCAATTACAAACCAGTCAGTTTCACTTCAGTAATGGTGAAGGTTCAAGAAACAATTATTCAGGACAGAATTTGTAGTCACGTGGAAAAAGTTGGTTTGATTAGGAAGAGCCAGTATAGATTTCCGAGGAGGAAACTAAGTTTTGACAAGTCCTGCAGTATACTGCAGCTCTTAAAGGGAGCAGTATGATTTCTGCAGTGGGAAACTGCTATAGGGAGGCATTGGGCTGGGAAGATGTGTGCCTTTTTTTATCAACTTTCTAATCAGCAGAGAGAGAAAAAAAAACACAAATTCCCTGCAGCCACAAAGACCCATTTTTTTTTTCAATATAATTCATTGCCAAAGCAAAAGCAGCCTTATTTTAAAAGTACATTCACAGGAGTGGGACATTTTGAGATATTGATAGCAACAAAACCTTGCATTGAAATAGCATCTTTGGCAGAGACAAGTCCAAAGGCTTTTTTTATAAGGCCGGAAGATGTAGAAGTAGAAGTAGGTCATTCAACCCATTCAGCCTACATGCCATTCAATGAGATCATGTTTGATCTCATAATTCTCAAATCCTCCCTTTCCTCCCACTTTGCTCCCTTTTCTTTGTATTCTTTGATTCCCTTGCTGATTAAAACTGCATCTATCCATAATGACCACTTCTCAGCAGTGTGTGATGCCCTTACTCTGGGATTATTTTTTCTGGTCCTAGACTCTCCTACAAAGGGAAACAAACTTTCCCTATCTCAATCTATTCAACTTCTCCAGTCATGACAGTCCCTCCATACTTAATAATCTTCTCTGGACAGTCTAAAATATCAATGTCTTTTTTAGATAAAGTGTGCACAACTGTTCACAGACTATAGTAATCTGACTAATGTCTTGCATAATTTCAGCAAAACCTCCTTACTTTTATTGTTTATTCCCTTTGAAATTAGGGCCAACACTCTATTTGCCTCCGCTATTACCTGCTGAACTTGATAAAAATTGATGGACAAATAGCAAGACACCTTGGGTGTTAGAAATCGAAGACAAACACTAAGAATGTTGAGAAACTCAGCAGGTCTGGCAGTCTCTGTGGAGAGAGAAATAAAGTTTTATTTTGAGTCTACTATGACTCCTCCTCTGAACTATTACTGCTGGATAAATTGTTGGTACTTAAAATTGACGAAGCACCAAACCTGGAACAAGGATTTTGAGTGAAGTGAGGATAAGTCTTGTTGAGGCAAGAGTCACAAACTTTCAGCCTTCCCTGGACCAACAGGTAGTCTGCTCCAGAAAACGGGAGAATTGCAAATATTACAAATTTATTCAACAAAGGTTGCAATGATTAGCCCAGCAATTACAAACCAGTCAGTTTCACTTCAGTAATGGTGAAGCTTCAAGAAACAATTATTCAGGACAGAATTTGTAGTCACTTGAAAAATGTTGGTTTGATTAGGAAGAGCCAGTATAGATTTCCGAGGAGGAAACTAAGTTTTTTGAAGTCTGTGAACATTTGCTTATGTCATTGAAGTTGGTATGACAGATAGAAATAACAATTAGTAAAGCATTCAGTGACGAGAATTGATTGGAGAGATTGGGACCATTCTGCTTGAAAAGATAAAGGTGAAAAGGGAACCTGACAGAGACTTTAAAAAACTTCAGAAGTCTGGATAGAGTGGATAGGATTTAGAGATCTTCCAAAAAAGTAAATTAAATGTTAGATTTCTTTTCATGTGTTGAGTGGTTTAGATCTAGAATGCAATAGAATCATAAAATCATACAGTACAGAAATGGCCCTTTGGTTCATCAGGCCTGTTGCATCAAAAATCCATTCAATCTACACGAGCCCTATTTTCCAACATTTGGTCCATCGCTCTGGATATTATGACATTTCAAGTACTCATCCAAGTATTTTTCAAAGGGTATGAGATTACACACCTCAACTACACTAACTCGCAGGGTATTTTAGACCTTGACCACCCTCTGAGTGTAGAAACACATCCTCAAATCCCCTCTAAATCTCCTGCCTTCCAAACTAAAAGAGTCCCTCTTGTTACTGATCCTTCAGTAAAAGAGAACAGTTGCTTTATATCCAACCTGCCCATGCCCCTTTACTCCTATACTTCTTTATCAGGTTCCCCCCACCCACCAATTTTCCCTGCTGCAAAGAAAACAACCTAAGCTTATCCAGCCTTTTTATAGCTGAAATTCTCCAGCCTGGGCTACAACCCAGTGAATCTTCCCTGCAATCCTTCCAATGAAATCACACCTAGAGTTAGAATCAGAACTGCACACCGTACTCCAGCCGTAGCTTAACCAAGGTCAAGTAAAGTTCCAAGACAGCCTCCCTGCCCTTATTGTCAATGTCTTAACTGATAAAAGCAAGTGACCCATATGCCTTCTAACCACCAAATTAACATGTCCTGCCACCTTAAGCAATTTGTGGACAAGCATCCCAGAATCCCTCTGTTCCTCTGAGCTTTCTAGCATTCTACCATTCATTGGATATTCCCTTGTATTGTTACTGCTTTCAAACTGAATCACCTCAGCTGGGATGATCATCTTTCCTCAAAGCAATATGCCGGGGATGCAAAGAAATAGTTAAATGGCATAGTATTAATGTTGTTAGCCCAGTAAAACAATTGCTCCCACCAATGCTCCTGGAGCACAAGTTAAAATCTCATCATCATGGAAATTAAATTCAATATAATCTTGTCTCAGTTAAAACAATTGTCCTCGAAACTCATTTTATTTACTAATGTGCTTAATGCAAGGAAATCTAGTCTGGTCTTCCTGCGACTCTCAACCTACAGCAATGGTGTTGAGCCTTCAATGTTCTCTGAAATGGCCAAGTAAAGCACACAGTGTATGAAAACTATGATAGAAAAGCCAAAAAGGAATAAAACTAGACAAACCTTCTCAGACCCAATAACAATGGCACTCCCAATCCTATCAACCCTTCAAAAACCTTCTTATTAACATCTGGCACTTGAGGCAAAATTGGGTGAGTTGCCCCACAGGCTCGTCAAACATCAGTTGATAAATTCATACTCATGGAATTGTACCTTCCACACCGTGTGATAGAGACAAGTACAATTACAATATTCTACTCTGTGTGATAGCAGCACGTACAACTACAATATTTAAAAAACATAGCACAGGATAAGAAAGGTTTAGAGGGATATGTGCCAAACACAGGCAGATGGGATTAGTTCATTTTCAGATACCTGGTTGGCTTGCCTGGTTGAGCTGAACAATTTGTTTCTGTGCTGAATACTCTATGACTTTGTGCCGCAGACAACACCGCCCTGGAACTCTATCCTAAGCAGCGCTGTGAGTTTACCTATACAACCTGCGCTGAAGCAGTTCAAGAAGGCAACTCATAGGAACATGGAAACATAGAAAACAGGAGCCAGCGTAAACTATTTGGCCTTTGGGCCTGCTCTGCCTTTTATTATGTCATGGCTGATCATCCAACTCAACAGCCTGCTCCCACTTTTCCCCCATTTCATTTGAAAATGCTGTATCCAACTCTATCTCCAAATCATGTGATGTTTTGGCATTGACTGCTTTCTGCTCTTCACCACCACATCAAGGACCATTGGGCTTAGGCAGAAAATGAAAGTTTAACCAATGACGCCACATGCCAGATGTAATTAATAAGTTCCATAACCACTGGTCCATTTTGCTGCACAGCAGTTGCTGCTGATGTTTCAGCGTAGCTTCTTAACATTATTTCATCGCATTTCCCTTTCACTCACACAATCATCCCTTTGTCATTTGATTTCTTATCTCGCCTCTTTCCTTTTTCTCTGGTTAAACTTTCTTGGCTAACATCTTCTAGACTTAATGAAGTGGTAAGAACTTGAAGCATTAGTTTTGTTTCTCTCTCCAATAAGTATGCCTGATCCACTGGCTGGGGTGGCATAGTGGCTCAGTGGTTAGCACTGCTGCATCACAGCGCCAGGGACCCATGTTGAATTCCAGGCCTCAGGCGACTGTCTGTGTGGAGTTTGTAAAAACTGCCCATCTCTGTATGGGTTTCTTCTGGATGCTCAGGTTTTCTCCAACAGTTCAAAGATGTGCAGTTTAGGTGTTTTTATTGTGCTAAATTGCCCATAGTGTCCACGGATGTGCAGCCTAAGTGAATTAGCCATGGGGAAATATGGGGCTAGGAAAATAGAGTAAGGGTTGAGTCTGGGTTGGATGCTCTTTGGAAGGTCGGTATGAACTCAATGGGCCAAATGGCCTTCTTCCATGTTGTAACAGTTCTATGATCTACTCAGTATTTATTTACAAATCAACTTGTTCAGAGGCATTATTACACATCTCTAGAAGAGGTGGAACGTGAGCCTAGGCCTCCTGGCTCAGAGTTGGGACACTACCTTAATCTGCTGAGCATTTCCAACTGAGGCTTATCAAAATCAACTGACTGAGTTAGCAAAGCAGAAAAGGAGCAGGAATTCAAGATAACAAAGTGTGGAGCTGGATGAACACAGCAGGCCAGGCAGCATCTAAGGAGCACAAAAGCTGATGTTTCGGGCCTAGACCCTTCATCAGAGAGATGACGAAGGGTCTAGGTCTGAAACGACAGCTTTTGTGCTCCTGAGATGCTGCTTGGCCTGCTGTGTTCATCCAGCTCCACACTTTGTTATCTTGGATTCTCCAGCATCCGCAGTTCCCATTATCACAGGAGCAGGAATTGGCCATTTACACCTCGAGATTACTCCACCATTGAAAAAGGTGATGACTAATTTTCTACCTTAATGTTCTTTACCTATGCTATCCACATATGCTTTGATACTTTTAATAGATTGACAGCACAATCACACACATATTGCCCACTGTCTATTAATGGTTGCCTCAAGGAACGGCTATGAATAAGTTAACGTCAGTCCAAGATGCCTTTGGAAATCTCTCTATTTATTAAATGTGATAAAGGAAATTCCTGAGAATGTAGCTAACTGCGTGGTCACATTCTTTCCCAAAGAGCAATTTGTCACCTTGACTAATTGGAGATGGTGATGTTGTGGTAATGTCACTGGAGTAGTAACCCAGAGCCCAAGGTTAATGTTCTGGGGTCAAAGGTTAAAATCCTCGTGCGGCAGCAAGCGAAATTAGAATTTAATTTGCAAAACCATCAGGAATTCAGGAAATAACCAGTTTAATGGCACCTATAAAATTATTGTCACTAACAAACACATTTTGTTTACTAGTTCCTTTTAAGGGAAAAAATCTGTCACCCTTGCCTGGACTGGCCGACATGTGACTCCAGGCCCATTACAATATAGTTGACAATTAATTACCCTTGAAGTAATAAAAGGTAAAACAATAAATTCTGGCCTAGCTAGTGACACCCACACTTTTTGAACAACTGAAACAAAACTGAAAATATTGTTAACAGCCATATGTAAATCCTATATTACGTATGAGTATATTAAGATAAATATATGCCTAAAACTCAGAATCAATGCTCATGGTGAATTATATTTCTAAATTAAGCTTTGTACTTCTGAAAGTGGAGTGAATCCCATTAGAGAATGTTATAGCATTGTTACCTAAAGGTTCTGTCATACGCCTCCTGCAGGTTAAACACTAGCAAGCCACTGCTTCCAGTGTTGCACGCAAATTCTGGGAACAAAAATCTACCTCCCCAATGTCAAACATACTGAAACACACAAGAGACTGAGAATTACAACTGACATAATTTGACTACAAAGCTAGAAACTTCTATCAGCAAGAAGAAGCTAACAATTAAAGTGTTTAAAAACTATTTTAAGAAATGCACTGTTCCCCTTGGGTAGTCAGCCAAAGTTGACCTGCAAGCTAATTGCGTCTGATCAGACTGGGGCCAATGGTTCTTTAGCATGATTTTGTTCTTCGATGGTCATACGTTCTAACACTTCTGCGCTAAGAAGGGTTCTGAACCCCCTGTTTACTCTTTCATCCCAAGGCAACTGTCTTCATGCAGATCCTTCTTCAACCCCTTGATTGGTTTATGCAGTACTTTAGCCATCCTTGATTCGACTACTAATCTTGAACTGAACATTAGTCCAAAATATTATTCATTGTGACTTTTCTTCCCATAATTAGTTTATTTGTTAAAAAAATGTTTGATGCACTAAGTGAATTTTCCATTTGTTCCTCTCAAACAATCACTGTCTCACAGATGGAGGCAAGTATCCCCAATTCATGAATATCAACAACCATTTGTAAAAAAGCACAACAATGGAACATACTTTTTTTTTCTGCATGCCACAATACTTGTTCAAGAACTTTTATCTTATTTCTGTTACGCCTTTGCAATAACTTTTAACATTTCTGCAACAATATACTCATGCATGCCAATTCCAACTCTCTGGTCTAATTTGCAACAGAGTGATGCACAATGTTTAGGGATGTAACTTCCAGACATGGGAATTTATGTGACAAAATAATGAATCAATCAGCATTGATCAAACTTTGAAATATATGATTAACAAGGAGGAGAAGAGGTTATTTTGTTCCATCTGATCTGTTCCAGTGTCTGCAAATTTTTGTCATACCCTTCTGTCACATTTTTCAAACATTACTTAACCTGCTCTTAAATTTGCTGGCTCTTCATTGCTAAAATGCAGCATTCCAGCCAACATCTTGATGAATCTCCTTTGCAGCCCATCCAATGCAATCCTTCCTGTATTCTGTTGGCCAGAACTGAACACCGCTCCAACTGTAGCCTCAGCAATGTTATATACAGCTTCAAAACGACTTTCCTGCTCTTATAATCTATGCCGCAATTCATAAATGCAAGTGTCCATTATACCTTCTTAACAACCCTATTAACCTGTGCTGAAACCTTCAGGGATCTGTGGACAAGTACACCAAGGTCTGTCTTTTCAGCTTCCTATTGTCCTGCATTCATTGACTACTCCTTTGTCTTGTTCCTGCACCAAAGTGCATCACCTCACACTTATCAGGGTTACATTCTATCTGTCAATGATCTACTCATCCAACTTTTATGTCAATATTCTCCAGTAATGTAAGACATTCTTCATTATCAACCACTCAGCCAATCTTTGCGTCATGTGAAAACTCATTTGTTATCTGCACTGAACCCCCTCACCCCCATATTCTCATCCAGATTATTTGTACACATTCCAAACAGGGGTCCAACAAAATGGTACACCATAGCCAGCAGCCTCCAGTCACACAAATAGCCTTTTACCACCACCCTCTGCCTCCTGTCACTATGCCAATTTTAGATCCAACTTATCAAACTACCCTGGAGTCCTTGTGCTTTTACACTCAATTAGATTTCCTGATTACTTGCTGTACCTGCAGATGAACCTTCAGTGATTCATGCGCTAGGATACCCAGATCCCTCTGCATCTCAGAGGTCTAAAACCTCTCACCATTTCAATATTTAAAAAAAAAATTTTCTGCAAAAATTGACAATTTCACACTTTTCTACATTAAGCTACCTTTTGCCAAATCTTTGCGCCTTCATTGAACATAACTATATCATTTTGTAGTCTCCTTATGTCCTTTGCATGACTTTCTTTCCTATCTATCTTCATGTAATTAGCAAATGTAGCTACTACACCATCAGTCCCTTTATCAGAATTATTTATATAAATTATAAAGAGTTGATGTCCCAGCACCAATCCCTGTGGCACACCATTCCCAACATCCTGCCAGCCTGAAAAGAACCCATTCATTCTTATGCTCTGTTTACTGTTACCCAGCCAGTCTTCTATCCACATCAATATGACACTCCCTATACGATAAGCTTTTATTTTCTGCCACAACATTTGATGTGGCACCTTATCAGGTGGAAATCACAGTACAATGCCTTCGTCAATTTAGCTTTGTTCACAACGCAAGCTAATTTTTAAAAGAACTGAAGTAAATTAATTTAGCAGGACTTACCCATTGACAAAACTATTTGTCTCGGCTTGTTTTCATTAAACTGATCCAAGTTCCCAAGTAGTGTCTTTAATAATTGCTTCTAACATTTCTCTTCTGGTACATGTTAAGCTAACTGGGCTGTAATTTCCTGTTTTTTTTGCCTCCCACCCCTTTTGAATAAAGGAATTTCATTTGTTATTTTCCATTCTAAGGGAACCTTGCTTGAATCTAAAGAGTTTTAGAAAATTAAAACCAACACATCTACTATCTCACAAGCCCATTTATTTTAAGGTCCTTGGATTAAATCCATCAGGACCTGGAGACTTGTCAAAATGTAGTTTCAAAAATTTACTTAGAGCTGCTTCCCTGTTAGCTTTAATTTTCTTAAGTTCCTTCCTCTCTACCATTTCCTCTTTTATAGCTATTTTTGGTATGTTACTTGTATCTTCTCAAGACTGAAGCAAATTATCTTCTTCTCAATTTTTCTGCCAGCTTCTTGCCTTCATTACTAATTCCATAGGTTCTTTACCCATTGTATCTAAAGAACCATTTTTTTATTTGCTTTTATAATTTTGGCTAACTTTTTCTTGGAGTCTAGTTTTTCCATCCGTAAAGTTCTTTCAGTAATTTTTTTCTGTTTTAATATATTCTATCCAGTCCTATGTGTAACTTCCAGTACATGTGACTGTATGACGCTGTGAGCCAGAGTGACAATCCTAAACAGATTGTCAGTATAATTCTTCCCATACGCAGCATTATCAGCAAATGTTGCCCAATTGTAGAATCATGCTAATGTTGGACACTCTCTTTACAAATATAGGCTAGTTGAATACAAACAATGCCTAACTTGTAATGAACAGCAGAAGAGAAATGCTGTTTGGTATGATCTGCCAGTTTTTGGGACCTGTAACTTACATACCTAACATTGAGCTGGCACTGAAGTTCAAATATCTCATTACTCATTTGTGAGATTCACCAGTTTCTCAAACCTTTGAGATGTTTTATGCTTTCAGGATTATCTAAGATGGACAAGCATTTTTTCAGATGAAGAACCACCTTCTTTAGTGTCAAGTTATCATGTATACTCCCTTACAGAAGTCAATAAAGACCAAGCTCATGGTATCAACAGCATAGGCTAGGCCTGAATTGCCTGGAATTTGAACTTTCTAGTTTCTCCTCAAAAGACAATCTGCTCATTTCAGGAATTAATCTAATAACCCTTCTCTGAACAGCTCCCAATTCATTAACGTATTTCTGTAAATATAGTGACTTGTACTGTACACAATACTCCAGATAAGGCCCCATTAATGTCCTGCATAGGCCCTTGGCCTTGGAAATTTAGTTGGAGGATCAGGAGCCCTTATATCTGGATGGGCCAGAAATTCCAAGTGTCTTCTTCCCAGAGGGTGACCCTCCTGGGTTGGAACTTCCAAGATTTGGGGAGGGTCAGGCAGAGTAGTAGCAGCAGGGCCAGGCACCTCCTCAATTTGCTGAGTAGTGACTGTAGCAGGACCTGTGTGTGGCTCTTCTTCCACAGCATGCCTTTTGGCACTTCCTTGTGGAGCCTGAGGGTGTTGGCTTTGTCTACCAGGGCCATCTCCAAATTATCCACAGAGGCAAATGGTCACAGGCACAGCTACGTTACTGAAGAATCTCAACAGTAACAAGGATCTGCTTGCAGTGGCCACAATAGCTGGGCAGTGACAGGCAGCATATTCTGCCACAGCTTCACAGCTATGCGGGTCAGTGCCTTGTGTACACCTGCAGGTGACTGCTCCCCTGACTCCCAGTGACATGGGGCTATTTCTCTTTCACCCATCTGTGGAGTTATCAAAGAGTCAGAACTGAAGCGACTGAGATTTCTGCATTCATGTTGCTGGTGATCCAGAAGGCAGTCTCCATGATAACCCCTCCAATACCTGGCCACTTTCGCTCAGGGAGTTCAAGGCAGATGGACTGGTCCTTGAGAGGTGGGTCCACCTGTAAGAGGCAAAGAGCTTTGCAGCCACTAGTGAGTAACATGTGGTTAATGTGACTATTGCAGTGGGATGACTAGTTATACTTATGTTGCGGTAGGGACATGGATATCTCCACATACCTGCTGGAGTGCTCCCTTTTTCTCTCCCACAAGGGTAAGAGTCCTTTCCTTGACAAAGATGAGGCCATGGATATCTACCACCACCCCCGTTCTACATTGCTCCATCTCCTTACAGGATGTTGTATCCTGTAACAACTTAACGGATGCGCCGAATAAGCAAAACAAAGAGGTTAGCATGGCTGTTAAGTGCTGAAATGATGCGTAGGAGTGAGGAGGCAATGAAGATGGCCCATGGGGTTAATGATGTGACAGTACAGAGGGTAGCAAGATGCTGCATGCAACAGCGTGGGTATTAGAGCACGCCTGTTTGTAGGAGGTGGGTGAAATGGCAAAGATAAGTGTAATTTAGCAAAGACCACAGTGTTGCACTTACCCTAGCAGATCAGAAAACAGCATTTACCTCGTTTTGCACTGGTGCCCTGTCTTCTTCACCCTGGAGGTGGCACTGACCTGGGTGGTGATCTCCAGCCACACTGCTGTCATATGGTAGTATGATCTCCTCCGTCATTCCGCTAGGAAGAGGACTCCTCTCCCTCCAGCACCCTTTCCACCAGGTTCCTTGCAGAGAAGAACAAGCCTCCCTGTCTCTGCCACCTCTCTTTACTCCTTCTAGAGTTGAGCAGCTCAGTTACTAGATGTCAGCATCGTGCAAGTGCACAATGGGCTTTGGATGGTGGCACAGGCACAGGGAGTGCTGTTCATGGGGAGACCTCTGCTGAACAGCGAGTTGCAATTCGGACACAATGCTCACTATGACTGCTCAAACAGCAATAAATGAGCAAGTCTGCTAAGCTACAGTGAAGATATGTACTCAGGCTTGATGCAAGAATCACCCCACAGAATTCACAGTCACTTACACTTTTTCCAAAGAAAAAGTACCATTGAGCTTTATATTTTCTTCTCAACCATTATATCACTGATTCTTTGACTATGTATGTCTCTGTCCTGTATCCTTCTATGATGCTTTTATACCCACGGAAACAAGCAGCTAATTTGTTATTTTCCTCAAAACCATAAATTGAACTTTTTGCCTTACTTAAACCTTAAGTATGTTCTTAATAAAGTCCAGTAAGCTTTGAATGAATTGTTAGAATTAGCACTTAATTGCCTTTGGGACTTTGTTCCACTGGATGAAATGATTGCATGACACTACTCACAGAAATGCTATGGCTTGTGGTCAACATTTCCATCTCAGTTATCACCCTCACTTAAGAAATATTATCTGATGTTATGATCATTCATGTGGAAAGCTGTTGAAAGAGTTTTTCACTGATTTATTTGGCATTTATCCCTCAGCTGACATTATTAAAAAGCAAAATGACTCATTTATCACACTTGCTATTAGTTGGATCCTGCTGTGCAGAAATTAGCTGTTACAGTTGTCTGTAAAACAAAAGTACCTACTTCAAAGGATTTAATTACCGAAATAAGCCTTGAAGCACTTAAGGACATCTAATTGCAACCTCCATCTTTCACATAATCTGTTTTCTGTTAGTAATACGATTATAGAAAAAAAATGAATAAAGCAAATCTTGCACAGAATTAGAATTTAAAAACTGGACGGCAATGATTTACAGTCGTAATCAAAATCTCCTTGGCACTGATAATCTTTTAAAATTTATTCTTTTCTTTTTTTACTCATTTGGTTGTCTGAGTAATGCACTTCACTGAACTGAGCTGTTTAGCAGTTAGCTGTACTTGCAATGAAGTGGGTTCTCCAGGAGTAAATGGCGTTTATAGCTCACTTCAATCACTGTAATCTCCCCCTTGAAATTTTCCTGGAATTCTTCTGCGTCTTTTAGAAGATTAGGGCTTTCAACATTTGAAGTGCCCTTATCAGTCAGTTGCAGTGATGCCTTGTGGGATGGCTGGCTGCACAACAAAAAGCCATCAGGTTGAAGAATTTTAAAAAAGTTCCTCTGTTCACTAAGGCTGAGCTTTTCTTATCACATCGTCTGCTTTCTGCAGTACTATATTTAAAAAAAGTTTTCACCACGCTTGACTGGAAGAATATATCTCAATTAATGATGAGTTTTACTCTCCTGCTCAGCTGCCTTGCTGCTTGATTCATATGTTACTCATCCTTTGTTACACAGTCTATATGGTGAATACATAGGACATGTGGTCAAATTAATATTACTGAAAGGAAAAGGAAGGAGTTAAACAAATCAAGTCACTGCGACCTATGTGTAGATCACTTTTGTTCCCTGATGTTTTCCTCTGGTTTTCTTTTTTCCCCAATCCTTCCTTTTCCCTCTTTATTCGTTATTGGTTAATAAGCTTTTTTTGCCATATTAGTCATTTTTTACTTTCCTTTTCTATTAAATAATATCATAATTATGAAGCACATTTATTTGCATGGTTTCTGGCCATGCTTAAACATCTCTGGTGGTTCTCCACAATGCACTCTAGAACTCCAATGAAAACAGAGCAACAGAAATAGGCCATTCAGCATATCAAGACTCTTCTGCCATTAATTAAATTGTAGATGATCAATTACCTCCAATGCCCCATTCTTGCATTACCTTCCTATCTTTCAATGGCATTAGATCCCAGAAATATGCTAATGTCTACCTTTGAAATGTTCAATGATTGAACATCTACAGCTCTGTTGAATGATGAAAGTTCTCCTCATCTCAATCTCTAATGACCCACACTCCATCCTCATTATGTTCTCTTGTCGACTCACTACCCAGAAGAAATGTCAAGAAATGTCATGTCTGAAACACACTTTAAATTGCAATGAGATCACCTGTCACTTTATAGAAACAGGCCCAGTTTTCTTACTCTGTCTACTCAAAACAATCCTGTAATCCCAATGGTTTTCTTACTCTGTCTACTCAAAACAATCCTGTAATCCCAATGATTACTCCGGTAATCTCCATTCCACTCCCTCAATGGTAAGTAGATCCTTCCTTAATTAAAGAGATCAAAGCTGTACGAAATGCTCTGTGTGTGATAATTTTTTTTTCTTTATTCATTAATGGGATGAGGACATTGCTGGCTAGGCAGTATTTTTTGCTCATCTCTAATTGCCCAGAGGGCAGTTCAGAGTCGACCTACATTCCTGTGAGTCAAGAGTCACATGTAGGCCAGACCAGGTAAGGATGGCAGTTTCCTTCCCCTAAAAGATATTAGTGAACCAGATGGGTTTTTCCAACAATTGACAATGGATCCATGTCATCATTAGATTCTTAATTCCAGATGTTTGATTGAATTAAAATTCCACCATCTGCCATGGCAGGATTTGAACCCAGGTCACCCCTCCAGCCCCCACCCCCTAGAATGTTATCCAGGTTATAAGGATGCCTTATCTAAGAATTCAGAACACCTTGTGATAATGGCCAACATCCCACTTGCCTTTCCATGTACTTGCTTCACCTATGCACTTACTTTCATTGACTGATGAACAAGGTTCCTTTGGACAGCTACACTTCCCTACCTCTCTCCATTTAAGAAATATTCTGTCTTTCTGTTTTCCTTGCTAATGTGAATAAATTTACACTCATGAACATTATAATCTATCTGGCATGTTCTAACCCATTAAGTTAGCTGGTCAACATCCTCCCCATGCTACCTTGCATCATCCGTATAATTTACACATCACACAGTTTTGTATCATCAGAAAATTTGTAAGTACTACAATTAGCCCCCTCGGCCAAATAATTTAGACAGATGGTAAGCAACTGTGCACCTTACTTTTATTGCTTGTAGCATCCTGCTATTCCGAGACTTATCAATTCATCCCAACTTCTGCCTCTGTCTCTTAACCAATTCTCAATTCATACTTCTATATTGTCTTCCAATTGCATTCAATCTATTTTCAAAATTAATGTCTTTATAGAGCCTTATCAAAAGCTTTCTGAAATTTCACATTCAAAATTCAAATCTACATTCACTGGTTCTCCTTTACCCATGCTACAAGCATTAAAAAAAATTCCAACAAGTTCATGGAAAAGCATGCTCCTTTCATTAATTCACATAGACTCTGCATAGATTATTAGAGGAGGTGATGGTATAGTGTTTTATCACTGGACTATTAATTTGAAATCCAAGAATGTTCTGGGGACCCCAGTTCAAATCCTGCCACAGCAAAAGTTGGAATTTGAATTCAATTTAAAAAAGGCCTGGAATTAGGATCCTAATGTTGACCTTGATTCTATTGTTGATTGTCAGGAAAAACATATCTAATTCACTAATGTCCTTTAGGGAAGTAAATTGACATCCTGACCTGGTCTGGCATACTCCAGACCCACAGCAATGTGGTTAACACTTAAAATAGTATCAGAGATAATGGGAACTGCAGATGCTGGAGATTCCAAGATAATAAAATGTGAGGCTGGATGAACACAGCAGGCCAAGCAGCATCTCAGGAGCACAAAAGCTGACGTTTCGGGCCTAGACCCTTCATCAGAGAGGGGGATGGGGGGAGGGAACTGGAATAAATAGGGAGAGAGGGGGAGGCGGACCGAAGATGGAGAGTAAAGAAGATAGGTGGAGAGGGTGTAGGTGGGGAGGTAGGGAGGGGATAGGTCAGTCCAGGGAAGACGGACAGGTCAAGGAGGTGGGATGAGGTTAGTAGGTAGCTGGGGGTGCGGCTTGGGGTGGGAGGAAGGGATGGGTGAGAGGAAGAACCGGTTAGGGAGGCAGAGACAGGTTGGACTGGTTTTGGGATGCAGTGGGTAGAGGGGAAGAGCTGGGCTGGTTGTGTGGTGCAGTGGGGGGAGGGGATGAACACCTCCGCTCAGTTCGCAACAAACAACTGCACCTCCCAGTCGCAAACCATTTCCACTCCCCCTCCCATTCTCTTGATGACATGTCCATCATGGGCCTCCTGCACTGCCACAATGATGCCACCCGAAGGTTGCAGGAACAGCAACTCATATTCCGCCTGGGAACCCTGCAGCCATATGGTATCAATGTGGACTTCACCAGTTTCAAAATCTCCCCTTCCCCCACTGCATCCCTCAACCAGCCCAGTTCATCCCCTCCCCCCACTGCACCACACAACCAGCCCAGCTCTTCCCCTCTACCC
The DNA here is from genome assembly GCF_030684315.1 of Stegostoma tigrinum. Lineage (NCBI taxonomy): Eukaryota > Metazoa > Chordata > Chondrichthyes > Orectolobiformes > Stegostomatidae > Stegostoma > Stegostoma tigrinum. Next base: position 104,253,578 of record NC_081358.1, on the reverse strand, counting down.
ACTGCATCCCAAAACCAGTCCAACCTGTCTCTGCCTCCCTAACCGGTTCTTCCTCTCACCCATCCCTTCCTCCCACCCCAAGCCGCACCCCCAGCTACCTACTAACCTCATCCCACCTCCTTGACCTGTCCGTCTTCCCTGGACTGACCTATCCCCTCCCTACCTCCCCACCTACACCCTCTCCACCTATCTTCTTTACTCTCCATCTTCGGTCCGCCTCCCCCTCTCTCCCTATTTATTCCAGTTCCCTCCCCCCATCCCCCTCTCTGATGAAGGGTCTAGGCCCGAAACGTCAGCTTTTGTGCTCCTGAGATGCTGCTTGGCCTGCTGTGTTCATCCAGCCTCACATTTTATTATCTTGGTTAACACTTAACTTTGCTCTGGGTAATTAGGGATGGGTAGTGAAGACTGACCTGGCCAGAGACATCCCACAAATGATCAAAACAAAAATTACCATTCCTCTCAATGTGTCTCGTTACACATTCTTTATAACAGATTCTTTAAAAAAAAATGCCTCCAGCAGATATCAAATCAACGGGGTGCAGTTCTCCATTCTCCTTTTTAATTCTTTTCTTAAACAGTGAACTTACCTTTGCTATTTTTCAGACCACAAGAAACTTTCTATATAATCTTGAAAGACAACCAACAATGTTTCACTGATCACCTTCTCTAATATGCTGGATGTAACGCATTTTGATCCAGGGGATTTATCAAACTTCAATCTAGTTATCTTTTCAAGAACTGCTTCTTTGCTCATGCCAATTTCCCTTATTTCATTAGTTTGACAAGTCCCTTGGTTGCTTATTTCCAGGACATTTTTAATCCGTCAGTTCCTCGCTACAAGTCAGTGTGAAAACCTTTTTGCTGCTGCTCATTTAAAACATTGTCTCACAAATCATTTGCACAGCTGGCTGAATTTCTTGTATTTGCCAGAGGTGACAAAACTCCCAAACAGACACACAAGGTTTGAGATTTATTGTGAGGTTAGTTTCTGATTATTTCTTCTTAACCTCCTTTTTCCATTGCCAAATATGGGAAATAATTCACTGATTTTGACTTTATTTTGTGGGCGATAGTCTTCTGGAGTATAATGGTAGACCAATATCTCAGAGAACATTCTGACATGATATCAGATGCATCTAATGTTTCTTGGGTAAGGGCAAGATGGTGTGTGGGGGGCCGATAAACAAACCTAAGTTTACTTTTCCAAGTCAATTACAACAGCCCCCTGGGTGAACATGAGTGAGTTGATGGAAAATTATGGGCAGCCCATGACCTGTGCTCACAGTGCAGCAAAGATTCGGTAAATCAACCTTTCTTTCTATATAATATTTTTATTTGCATTTTCACAAATGTGCATTCAATTCTATCCTGCTACACTGAAAGAAATGGGAACTCAAATGTGCATGAAAATGACATCTAATGAAAAGCAGGATGAACCAGTTTACCAACTCAAACATTCCAATCAAACTATACTTGGGGAAGGTAGATGGATGCAGAAAAAATCCTCTGTTGTTGCTGGACTGATGATACCAGATACATGGGGTGTTTCACAGGTGAGGGAAAGATGGTGTGGGGGCAGTAAACAGACAAAAGATCAGGCATGCATTGCTTCATAAGACAAACTATGAATCATTTGTACCTGGGTTTTTTGTACTTAGGTACTGAATGTTACTGCAATACATTACAATATTATTAGCATCCCTACACAAAAGCACCCATTCAGTACCTAGTGAGTTTCAGCTGCCCACGCCAACATTGAAGCATAATATCTAACCCCAACTTCACCTAGCCGCCACTCCCCATACATCACATATCACTCACTCTACCATTACCATCAACTAAGGGCCAACTTAGGTTCAATAAAGAGTGTACAAAAGCATTAGACATTCTTAAAATGATATGACAATCTGATGAAGCTACAGCATTGGACTCTAAACATGATTAGTAGTGAAAGTAGCACACAGGATAGACAGAGCTAAGGAACCCCACATAAAAAAACAGACCAATCCACTCCAGTCCTGTAAGAGTCATCGTGAATGATGGGAAACAATTAAGGGTGATCTTAGCACTGTTGTGCAGAAGGCATAGTTGAGACAGTGGGAATATGACATTGCGGTGGAAGATCAGGCTTAAAGGGTGAATGGCTTACTCCTGCTCCTAGTTTCTAGAATTCTGTGGTTCTGGTTGCAAACATTTTCGGCTGGAAGTTGCAGACGTTTGGTCTATCTCACACTCTTGCTGACGTGCTTAGCCTCGTGGAATCTATTCTTCAACTAATTTGGTTTATTTCATGAATCCGTCAGAAATTGAGGAAATATTGGTAGCGCAGAAGCAGAAGGCTTTTAGTTGAGAATGGCATCATGTGTTGGCGCAGCTTTGGTGGGCCAAAGGGCCTGTTCCTGTACTGTACTATGCTTTGTTCCGTGTGATGACGTGAAACTGTTCACAAAAACACAAAATAGTAATATATACTGTCCAGTGTACCCATTGGGTTCCTAGTGCATTTTATCAAAGCGCCAAACTCCTGCCATTTCTCTATAACCTGTGCAATGTTTCTATTTACATAATCATCTAAAGCCCTTAATTTCCTTAATTGAACCTGTCTCCAACACATTTCCAGGCAGTGCATTCTAGATCCGATTCACTCATTTTCTCTCACCTCACATTTGCCTCTTTTGCAAAATATTCCCAAACTGCATTCTGGCACTCAATCCTATTACAAATGAGAATATTTTTTTCCCTACCTACTCCTGTCAAATCTTACTTTAGCCTGCTCCTCTCCAAGCAAAACAGTCCCAAATTCTCTAATCATAACTAAAAGATCTCATCCCTGTTGCCATTCTTGCAAGCCCCTACAGTACTGTCTCTAATGTCTTCACATTCTTCCCAGAGTGCAGTACCTAGATTGGTACACAGTATTCCAGCTTTGATCTAACCAGTAACCTACATAACTTCAGTATAACTTCCTTATTCTTGTGCTCTATGCACCCATTAATGAGGCCAAGAATATTGTATGCACTTTTTAACAGTTTTGTTAATGGTTTATGTACATATACACCCAGATCTTCTTGCTCCTGCTCACTTTTTAGAATAGTAACCTTTATTTTGTACTTTCTCTCCATGTTCTTTGCACCAAAGTGTTCCATCTCACACTTTTCAAACACCTAACTGTTTATGCCACCCACCTTGTCAAAGTATTTTTGAAGTTCTACATTGTGTCATGTGCAAGCTTTGAAATTGTCCTCTTCATACTACGATCTATATTATTAATGTATAACTGGAAAAGTAAGGGTTCCTGAGGAACTCCAGTGAAAACTGTCCTCCAAAAATGCCCATTAATCATTGCTCTTTATCCTATCATTCAGATAATTTTGTATTGAAATTGCTACTGTCTCATATATCCCATGGCCTGTGGTTTTCATCACAAGTTTGTTATTTGTACTTATTAAATACATTTCGGAAGTTCATACATACATATCAAAAGCACTGCCTTCATCAGCCTGCACTATCATCTCTTCAAAAAACTTGGTTTCTTCCTGTCTCACTATGGGTATCATCATCATAATATCTGCCCCATACTGCTGCCAAATACTCTTATTTTGTAAGCCTCTGTTTCCCCTCTCCAAAGTACTCCTCTCCTCTAATTAGTTTAAAACCATCTGTATAGTCCTAATCATTCGAGTCAAGGGAAAACTAGTTCAAGTCCATTCTACCCAAACAGCTCTTTTATGCTTCTGTAATGGTGCCAGTGCCCCATGAACATTACATCCTTATCAAACTTTGAGCCATGCATTTATGTTCTTGATTGTATTTATCCAATGTCAGTTTGCCTGCGGTTCATGAAGTAATCTAGAGATTATTACTGTGAAGGCATTGCTTTTTAATTTCACTCCGAGATTTCAAAATCTTTCAGCAGAACCTCCTTACAAGTCCTGTTAACGTCACTGGTATCGACGAGGATGACAAAAACTGGATCCCTCCCCTTCCACTCCAAGTTCTTCTGGAGCCCTGAGGAGATGTCTTTAATATGGGCACTAGGCAGGTGTGATGGGATTGTGTTTTTATAGTGATGTGTTCTATGCTGTTTCTCTTGCAGGGAGGTATTGCCACAGTTTTACCTGAATGTCTGCATCAGAAAGAATAGGTAAACAGCTTTGATCTCCTTGAGGATTTTTAAAAAATAAGACAAAAGAAGCATGAGTGGGTGGAGTTAGGCTCATACAGACTCAGGTTTTAAGTTTGCTTTTAGTTGGGGTGCTTGAAATAGCCTGTTCAAGCTAATAGATATAGATTTCTGTTGCAGAAAAAGGCTTGAATTCTCTTTCTGTTATCAGATTGTTTCTTTCAGCATTCCTTTCTCCGGGCCTAGAAAGGAGATAGCACTTCAGAAAAATCTCTTTTGCTGGATTTGCCTTTGCCTAGGGTGTGTTTATGGGATGCTGCTATCCTGGGACAGTTGATGATTGGTAGTTAAATAAAATTTTATTTTATTAAGTATTTCAATAGATTTAAAGTTATATCTACTTTTTTCTCTTTTTTTTGTATTTTATCTGTCTTGGTAAGAATAAAGTGTGATTTGCTTACAGTCGAGTGGTGGACCAATCAAATTACATTTGGAATACAGCTTGCCTTCAAATAAAATAAAAGTTTGGGTCTAAGCCTATCTCATTGATATATTTTGAGGGGGTTTGTTCTGATCCGTAACACAAGCAATGCAGTCTTTGGGACTTCTGCTTATGGCTACGGAGAATAGTATATATCCCCCTAATTATACTGTGCCCTGCCACTGCATATTCCCATTTCCTGCCCCAACTTTTATATGTCACTGTACCAAGGCACTGTGGTCAGTTTGATCATCCTCACTGCAGTCCCCACACTCATCCACAGAGCTTACAAGAAATTTGTAATTATTGGACAATTTCAAGGGCTGAGACTCCTCAATTGCAACCCCCTGGTTTATCATATCTGCCTCACTTGCAGTGACACAAACAAATTTTTAAATAATTAATCTGAGGGGTATGACTGCCCACAGGGGCAAAGTATCCAGGTAACTTTCCCCTTCCCTGATGTGGCACAATATCTGCAACCTCGATTCTAGATCCGAAACCCGATCCAAAGTTTGTTGCGCTGCCAACACTTACTATAGATGTGTTTACTCTGGATCACAGTGGTGTCCAGTGGCTTTCACAAGTTGCAGCAGTAACAATATATCCATCCTGCCATCACTGTTGTTTTTGACTCAATTTACAAACTAATTACTCTCGATTCCTTGTCCTTTATATTGACTGTAATATTTTGTTTTAACGAAGAAAAAATAAAACCCATCATCAACCCTAGACTAAATCAATACTTTTAAGAAAGGAGATAATCCACTTCACCAACACCTTCCACCCCGACCTCAAGTTCACCCGGACCATCTCCAACGCATCCCTCCCCTTCCTGGACCTCTCTGTCTCCATCTCAGGCAACCACCTCGAAACCGATATCCATTTCAAGCCCACCGAATCCGACAGCTACCTAGAATACATCTCCTCCCACCCACCATCCTGCAAAAATTCCATCCCCTATTCCCAATTCCTCCGCCTCCGCCGCATCTGCTCCCAGGGTGAGGCATTCCACTCCCGTACACCGCAGATGTTCTCGTTCTTCAACGACTGCAACTTCCCCTCCCGGCAGTGGTCGAGAACACCCTCGACCGTGTCTCCCACATTTCCCGCACCTCATCCCTCACATGAACTCCCCGCAATAACCGCCAAAAGCGAATCCCCCTCGTTCTCACATACCACCCCACCAACCTCTGGATACAACACATCATCATCCGACACTTGCGCCATCTACAGTCCGACCCCACCACCAAAGGCATTTTCCATCCCACCCTTGTCTGCCTTCCGGAAAGACCACTCTTTCCGGGACCCCCTTGTCTGTTCCAAACTCCCGTCCAACCCCACCACACCTGGCACTTTTCCCTGCAACTGCAGGAAGTGCTACACTTTCCCCCACACCTCCTCCCTCACCCACATCCCAGGCCCCAAGATGACTTTCCACATCAAGCAGATGTTTTCCTGAACATCTGCCAATGTGGTATACTGCATCCACTGTACCTCTTGTTGTTTCCGCTACATTAGGGAAACCAAGCGGAGGCTTGGGGACCGCTTTGCAGAATACTTACGCTCAGTTCGCAACAAACAACTACACCTCCCAGTCGCGAACCATTTCAACTCCCCCTCCCATTCTTTAGATGACATGTCCATCCTGGGCCTCCTGCAGTGCCTCAACAATGCAAACCGTAGGTTGCAGGAACAGCAACTCATATTCCGCTTGGGAACCCTGCAGCCCAATGATATCAATGTGGATTTCACAAGCTTCAAAATCTCTCCTTCCCCCACCACATCCCAAAACCAGCCCAGCTCGTCCCCGCCTCCCTAACCTGTTCTTCATCTCACCTATCCCCTCCTCCCACCTCAAGCCGCACCTTCGTTTCCCACCTACTAACCTCATCCCGCCCCTTTGACCTGTCTGTCCTCCCCGGACTGACCTATCCCCTCCCTACTTCCCCACCTATACTCAACTCTACAGGCTCCATCCCCGCCCCTTTAACTTGTCTGTCTCCTCTCCACCTACCTTCTCTTCTATGTATCTTCGGTCCACCTCACCCTCTCTCCCTATTTGTTTCAGAATCCACTTCCCATCCCCCTTTTCTGACGAAGGGTCTAGGCCCGAAACATCAGCTTTTGTGCTCCTAAGATGCTGCTTGACCTGCTGTGTTCATCCAGCTCCACACTTTGTTATCTTGGATTCTCCAGCAACTGCAGTTCCCGATATCTCAATATTCCCATTATCTCTGATCACAATGTTAATCTCACTGCGAAGACTCTTCCAGGATGCCTAACCTAAAGAAGTTACCCTCTCCTTCCGGACCAACCTCAAGACATCTCTCTCCCACTGCAACTCACTTGCCCTCTCCGGACTGACCTATCCCCTCCCTCCATCCCCACCCATACTGTCCTCTCCACCTATCTTCTCCTCTATCCATCTACGGTCTGCCTCCCCCTCTCTCCCTATTTATTTCAGAATCGTCTCCACATCCCCCTTTTCTGATGAAGGGTCAAGGCCCGAAACGTCAGCTTTTGTGCTCCTAAGATGCTGCTTGGCCTGCTGTGTTCATCCAGCTCCACACTTTGTTATCACTTTTTAGAAAGGAGACAAGAGAAAGAAAAGAACACTGGAGATCAAAACACAACCTGAAGATTTTACATTTCCGTTAATGATTAGAAATATTCACCACTCCAACTCTCAGCTTGCGTACCTGCACTCTCATCCCACTGTGGACTGGTGTCCCTCCTCTGCTGGTCTCTGTGCAGGTTGGCTTCTCGATCCATACCTTTCCCAATTGCTTCTTACTCTGGAAAGCTTATTTCATGAATAAACATTAGTCAATGCACCTCTCTCCCTATTTGCAGCAATTTTCCACTTTGAAACAAATCAGTCAGTCGGCCATTGTCTCAATCTGATGAAGTCTCATGCACATTGATTGTGCTCTTTGCTATTTTCATAACCAAATGAAATTTAACAAATTAACCAGACAGATTTGCTTCACTCTTATGTTTGAACAATAATGTGGTAAAATATACCTGAGGCAGTCCCTGAACATTTTTTTAGGATTTCAGTGACTTTTGACATTAGTTTTACAGCAATTATGTCATCGTTGTCTCCAAAATTTACTGTGAAAGGATTTTTTTCACAAAAGGTGAATAGAACTAGTGAACTGTTGGCATAGAATCCAATGCTGGGACTGTCTGTGTGTTAATAGTAAAAATAAGTAAGTGTCAATGTAAAGTGGAAAGTTTTGTCCTATAGTTAAGGTGTCTTGTTGCAAGTGGAGCCAGAAAACAAAGCTGAAATTTTAAACAGGAGCTGTATATTTGTATTCATTGCAGAAAAGCCTATATAGGTGTCGACATGGGGGAGGAGGCCTCTGATATACTTGATTAAATCAGCTTTGATTGGGTGAAGATATCAACTGCTTTAGCAGCTTGAAGCCCAAGCCAAGATGAAATATGTTCAAGGGTTCTGCAGGACACAAGATCTCAAGGTTGCAGTCTCTGACATTAATTTTCAAATCCTCTCTGGCCACAGGAGAGGTGTCAGAAGACTGGAGGACAGCAAATGTGGTACCATTGTTCAAGTAGTTTGGTGGAGATAAACCAGGAAACCACGGGCCAGTGAGTCTAATAATTGTGGTAGGGAAACTACGGAAAAATTTCTGAGAGACAGAATTAAACTACACTTCGACAGACAAATATTAATCAAGATTGGTTATCACGTTTATTTAAAGGGATAGATCATAGAACATAGAACATGGACCATTACAGCACAGTACAGGCCCTTCGGCCCTCGATGTTGTGCCGACCTGTCATACCGATCTCAAGCCCATCTAACCTACACTATTCCATGTACGTCCATATGCTTATCCAATGGCGACTTAAATGTACTTAAAGTTGGCGAATCTACTACCGTTGCAGGCGAAGCGTTCCATTTCCTTACTACTCTCTGAGTAAAGAAACTACCTCTGACATCTGTCCTATATCTTTCACCCCTCAATTTAAAGCTATGCCTCGCGTGCTCGCCGTCACCATCCTCGGAAAAAGGCTCTCCCTATCCACCCTATCTAACCCTCTGATTATTTTATATGTTTCAATTAAGTCACCTCTCAACCTTCTTCTCTCTAATGAAAACAGCCTCAAGTCCCTCAGCCTTTCCTCGTAAGACCTTCCCTCCATACCAGGCAACATCCTAGTAAATCTCCTCTGCACCCTTTCCAAAGCTTCCACATCCTTCTTATAATGCGGTGACCAGAACTGTACGCAATACTCCAAGTGCGGCCACACCAGAGTTTTGTACATGTCCAATAAATTTGATTTAATCTTTTGAGGAGGTGACTCAGTGCAAAAATGAGGATAGTGCAGTGTTGTAGTCTAACATGGAATTTAGTAAGGCATCTCATGTGTCAGGCTGGTTAAGAAGTTAAGAGCCCATGGGCTCCAGGGCAATTTGGTAAACTATACCAAAGTTAGCTTTGTGACAGGAAGCAGAGGGTGATGATTGAAGGTTGTTTTTGTGACTAGATGCCTGCATCCAATGACATACTGCAGGGTTCAGTGCCGGCTTTAGAATCAAGGAAGCACATAGGATCAGAGATCCTATACATTCATACATCCTTAAAGGCAATAGGGTGGATAGACTAAATGGTTAAGAAGGCACATGGGATACTTGCCATTATTAATCAACACATTGAATACAACAACAAAGAGGTTAGGATGGAGTACTGTGTGCAGTTCTGATCACCAAAGTATAGGAATGATGTGATTGTACTAGAGAAGGTGCAAGAGAATATTACCTGGACCAGAGCAGTTTTCTTCTTTCTTCATTCATGGGATATGGACGTTGGAGCTAAGCCAACTTTTATTTCCTATCCCTCATGCCCTTTGATCTGAATGGCTCGGTAAGATCATTTCAAAGAGTAGATAAGAGCCAACCAAATTGCTGTGAGCCCGAAGTCTCATCCTTGCCAGGCAGGGAAGAATGGAACATTTCCTTTCCAAAAGGACATTTGTGAACCAAATGGGTTTGTACGACATGTGACAATGATTACATGTTTGCTAGCTATGAAGAAGGACTAGATAGACTAGGGGCTTGTTTCTTTCGAGCAAAAAATGCTGAAGGCAGAGAGGTGTTCTGATTTAGGTGCACATGTTCCTAAGAACTATAGCCAGGGTAGATTGGGTTAATTGTTTCTCCTTACACAGAGATCAATAACTAGGTGGGCACAGTTTTAAGGTAAGAAGCAGGAAGTTGAGACTGAAGTTGATTTGAGGAACTATTTTCTCACCCAGAGGCTTTTAGGTACGTGGAGCGCACTGTCTGAAAATAATGTAGATGCAGGGACCCTCAAGATATTTAAGAACTATTTAGATAAGCACCAAATGCCAGAATATGCAAGGGCACAGGCCAAGTGTTTGAAATGGGATTAGAACAGATGGATGTTTGATGACCAGCACAGAAATGATGGGTCAAGGGACCTTTTTTCATGCTGTGAAAATGAATTGACTCTATGACTCTATTAACATAAAAAAACACAAGAAATTATGCCTGTACACTGATAATTTTTTACAACCCTCCATTTTTCTTTTTGAGGTCAACAAATAATGAAGGTATATGTGCGACTTTTATATCAGGCCAAGTCCCCAGGCTTGTACCTGTATGGCAAATTATTATATTCACCAGCTTAAAAGTGGACTGGGGTTCCCAATACAACAAAGGAAGGCTAATTTTAAATTTCAAAGCCACAACTCAATATCATTGGTGTCAGAATAGTATTATAACATTTGGAAGTCTGCTCGAGGCCAACTTTGAAATTTGAACCATGACATAAAGTGATGACTGGCTAGAAAAGGCAAAAATAAGTTTTCAAAGCTACTTTAGTAGGAGAAACAGGATCAGCAGGTACCAGCAGCCAAAGCCTTCCCCACCTGTTGGGTTTAAGGTAAGGACTATTCGCCACCATTCTAAAGTTTCCTACTTTCTTCTCCCCATTAGTTTGCTAGTCTCCTCTATCAATTTTGCAGATTTTGAGGGAGAGATTATCATGGATTTCTTTAAGTGAGGCAAGGTGTGAGTTTCCTTTCAAACTTACACTGAATTCCAAACAAGTTTGCTGATTATATTTTTTCTGCCTTCATGTGCATCTCCCTAAGTAGGTATCCTTGCCTGAATCTATTGAGTTATGTATCTGCTTCTCTCACTTTCTGCCCCCAAAATGAGTCTTGTTCTGTTTTTCTTCATTTCGATTTCTCTCTCTATCTAGCTGCTTGTATAGATATCTACCAACTCCCTGTGCTAGCGTTTTCCTAACTCTTCATTTTCTTCACTATATCTATTTCTTTGAAAGCCTCAGTAAACACCTATATGTACCTCTGAAAGGGCGCTAATGTGAAAGGGACAAAAAAAAAGAAAATTTATTGAGCCTGAACTGAAACACACAATGCTGCACCAGTTTAATCAGAAGATCGGTGTTATTGTGTTTGGCAGTCTTGAAAAGAGAAAAATATGAACAGTCACAATGGGTGGAAATCCTCAAACAAGTAAGGGTTGATGAGTGGGACCAAGCTCACAAAATTAACCTACATTCCTATCTTTACTGAATCTGTTTCAGCCTCCCTCTTTCTCTCTCTCTTTCTCACCGTCCCTCTTCAATTGCTGTATATCATTCTATCTTTTGCTCTGTGTCTCATTGAGTATTCCAAGTCTTTCATCTCTCTATAGTCTTTGAATCTTCCTTTCTCACTTTCTCTCCAAAGCTGTTGATGACCTACTTATCTTACTTCAGTGTCTCTGTAGCTGAACAAAGACAATTTTTTCTCTGAAACACAGAAGCATTTTTGTGAGTGGCAAAGTTCACCTCTCTATACAATTGCTATTTTGTTTTTGCTTTATCAATTAGCTCTGTGTAAAAGCAACCTTCAGCCATTTTCCGCTAAAGGACAGACAGGCAGATGGGGATTCATATTAGGTCCCAATTTGGTGTCTAGCTATTTTAAAGCTGCCACTTTTTCTCCCTTGATTGACAGGGCAGGAATATTTACAGACCCAGAGTCTCCTCTTTTTACAGTGACTCTTCAATTCCAAAGTGCTTGTATCAATTCATAATCAGTTTTCTGTCTGGCAGTATTGATTTAAGTGGGGTCATCAGTATGATTGCAGCAATGAAACTTAAACAACATTTGAAAGGAGAATGATAAAAGCTGGAGCTACTTTTTTCCTTTTCTAGTCAATTGGCTTATTTGGCTTTACTCACTGCCTCTTACTGAAATCCGAGGACATGGCTAAAGCAACTCACTCCACACCACTAGACAGAAATTTTGCTCCCAACTCCTTTTTGGCACTTGAGATAGTAGCAGCTGCCGACGCTGGAGAACCTGACAGAACACGGTGAGAGGATGAATGAACACAGCAGGCCAAGCAGCATTAGAGGAGCAGGAAAGTTGACGTTTCAGGTCAAGACCCTGCTTCAGAAATGCATTTCTGAAGAAGGGTCGTGACCCGAAACATCAACATCATCCAGTTTCACACCGTGTTAACTCTTATTTGGCACTTGTTGGGATTTGGGTCTTTCTTTTCCACTCAGTGGCAGGCACCGCTGGCTTCCTCAGGGGCTCTTGTTTTTATGAAGGAAGGTTACAGCTCTCCTCCCAGAACTTTCAGCCAATCAAAGGCCAATGTTCAACAGTATTAACAGTGCTCTTGAGGGTGGTGGACACTGCTGGGACTACAGCTGAATGAAAAGGATGATGTGAAAGAATGGCAGCCTCCCAACAGGCTAAGTTGGCACTGGGTGGGCACTGGAGCTAGTTGCTCAAGTCGCCAGGGAGGCAGGGAATGGGTGTTAAGGGTTGGTGCTTGTAGTGAGGTCAGGTGGAGCTCTTGCTGTGGAAGCAACCAATGCCACCAGTGGACTCATGCTTCTCAGGCCAGGGACTGCTTTGGTAGAAGGACTGAAACCTAAGCTGACTAAAAGGCACCCAGGCCTGACTGAGAGCTTCCCTACATAGAGGAGTGGCATGGTGGCTCAGTGGTTAGCACTGCTGCCTCACAACACCAGGGATCTTGGTTTGACCCCACCCTCCAGCAACTGTCTATGTGGAGTTTGCACATTCTCCCCCTGCCTGTGTGTGTTTCCTTCAGGTGCTCTGGCTTCTTCCCATTGTCCAAAAGATGTACAGACTAGGTGGATTGGCGATGCTAAATTTCCTGTAGTGTTCAGGGATGTGTAGATTAGATGTGTTATTAGGGATGGGTCTGGGTGGGATGCTCTCAGGGTCGATGTAGACTTGTTGGGCTTAAGGGCCTGTTTCCACACTGTAGGGATTCTATGAAAATAGGCCTACATGCCTCTGATAAAATGCCAATTGTTCCAATACCTGTGGAGAATAAAATCACATCTAAAATATAATCGAAAACTGACTAAAAAACACAAAATTTAAAACATTGAAAAGGAGCAGGGGTGTACCATACATTCACACCTACTGACGGCTTTGTGTATCCATCTACTTCTTTCTTAAATTTCCTCAGCGATTTAGGGTCTACCATCTTATTTGTAGACCATTTCACACGGTCACCATGAAGAAACTTCTTCTCATGCTAATCTGTATTCCTGAGACTGTGGCCCCTTGTTTTACATCAGTCAGCCAAGGGAAGCATCATTACTGAAGTCCAGCCTATCCAGTCCTATTAAAATTGTGTAGGTTTCAATGTGGTCCTTTCTCATTCTTCTAATCTCCAATGAATAAAGACCTATGACTCCTTATATAACAGACCTGTCATTGCAGACATCACCTGGTGAACATTTGTTGATCTTCCTCTATGGTAAGTGTATTATTTTAGACAAGGAGTCCAAATCTGTACACAACATTCCAGTTGCTACCTCCTTGACGCCCCATGGAGCCTCAGAGAGACATACTTGCTAGTGTTCTTGAATCTGTTTGCAATGATGGCCAAAATGCCATTTTCCTTCTTAACTGCATGCTTTACCTTCACGATTGCTTTCAATGGCTGGCGTACAAGAAAATGTAGGTCCATTTCAACATCAACATTTCGCAAACTATCAATATTTAAGTAAAGCAGTTAATTAATAGAGCATGGACATCTCCTTCCTTGTCTGCTACCTAATCCCACAATCCTAAGTCTTCTCATGAAATGGGTTGTTTTCAGCACATCCAACCCATTTTCAATGATTCATAGCTCTATTATCACCTGTCCATTCTCCTCATCCCTGATTTACTTGCAACAATCCAGTTGTCTGCCTATTTTTTTTCTCTTTCTCTGGGCTCCATTTTGACCTATCCACTCAGTCTGTCACAGCCCCTGCAAACAGAATCCCACCCCAGCGAGTTTTGAGAAGATTTGTAGCTCAGGTTGAGGTTCTGGATGTGAGTTTGCTCGCTGAGCTGCAAGGTTAGTTTTCAGACGTTTCGTCACCATTCTAGGTAACATCATCAGTGAGCCTCCGACGAAGCGCTGGTGTTATGTCCCGCTTTCTATTTATCTGGTTTGGTTTCCTTGGGTTGGTGATGTCATTTCCTGTTCTTTTTCTCAGGGGATGGTAGATTGGCTCCAAGTCAATGTGCTTGTTGATGGAATTCCGGTTGGAATGCCATGCTTCTAGGAATTCTCGTGCATGTCTCTGCTTGGCTTGTCCTAGGATGGATGTGTTGTCCCAATCAAATCACGCTTCTACGGACTACCAAAAATTCACAAACCAGAAGCCCCCCTCACGCCCATAGTGTCACTACCTGGAACACCAACCTACAGATTAGCCAAGGAACTACACCAAAGACTAAAACACCTAATAGAAGACTCCCACCTCTCCATTCGCTCCACCCGAGAAGTCCTGAACACCATCAAAGACACCAAGATAGAAGAGGATGAAATAATGGTTTCCTTTGATGTAACAGCCCTGTTCACATCCATCAACATCAACCTAGCCAAAGAAACACTGACTACATTATTAGAAGAACAGAAGACACATACACCAGACACTACCAATTTCATCAGCAAGGATAACATCATCAAGCTAGTGGACCTATGCCTCACCACCCACTTCACTTTCAATAACAAAACCTAGAGACAAACCAACGGTACACCCATGGGATCCCCGATATCAGGGTTCTTAGCAGAGGCAGTAATGCAGAGACTCGAACAAACAGCTCTGCCAATCATCCAACCCAAACTTTGGGTCCGCTATGTGGATGACACCTTTGTCATCACTAAACAAAACAAATTAGAGGAAACCTTCAAGACCATCAATAATCCCCTTACTGGCATAACATTCACAAAAGAGGAGGAAAACAACAACAATCTGCCATTCCTAGATGTCACAGTAGAGCGAACAGCCAATGGGGAACTTCAAACCAACGTCTACAGGAAAACATCACATACGGACCAAATACTGAGCTACAGGAGCAACCATCCCAACACCCACAAACGAAGCTGCATTAGAACATTATTCCAACGAGCCACCACACACTGCAGCACAGAGCAACTATGCAGAGCAGAGGAAAATCACCTATACAGTGTGTTCAAAAGAATGGGTACCCTATGAACACAGTCTGCCGATTTCTCAGCAATAAACCCAAACAAACAGACAAAACGTGCCCAGAAACCATAAACACCCTCCCCTACATCAAAGACATTTCCGAAATGACTGCCAGACTACTCGGACCTCTTGGCATCAGGGCAGCCCACAAACCCACCAACACACTAAAACAGCACCTAATGAACTTAAAAGACCCTATACAGACAACAAATAAAACGAACGTCATCTACAAAATACCTTGCAAAAACTGTGACAAACACTACATTGGACAAACTGGCAGGAAGCTAGCCACCAGAATACATGAACATCAACTAGCCACAAAACGACATGACCCACTATCACTCGTATCCTTACATACAGATAAGGAAGGGCACCACTTTGATTGGGACAACACATCCATCCTAGGACAAGCCAAGCAGAGACATGCACGAGAATTCCTAGAAGCATGGCATTCCAACTGGAATTCCATCAACAAACACATTGACTTGGAGCCAATCTACCATCCTCTGAGAAAAAGAACAGGAAATGACATCACCAACCCAAGGAAACCAAACCAGATAAATAGAAAGCGGGACATAACACCAGCGCTTCATCGGAGGCTCACTGATGATGTTACCTAGAATGGTGACAAAACGTCTGAAAACTAACCTTGCAGCTCAGCGAGCAAACTCACATCCAGAATCCCACCCCCTCATCATCAGCATAAACAACATCTTTCTCCTTGCTGTTTCTAGTTCAGAAGAAGGGTTACTGGGCTCTAAGCTTTAGCTGTGTTTCCTCTCCACAGATGCTGTCAGGCCTGCTGAGATTCTCCAGCAATTTTGCTTTTGTGTATTTTACATCTCCAGCAATTGCAGTTTTTTTGTTCATTATATAATTTAATTTTGCTGACACTCTATTTTTCCGATTGCGGTGGATAACTTTGATGGTCTAGTGGCATTATAGCTAAACTAATACCCCTGAGACCCAGGGAATTTTCTGAGGATCCAGGTTCAAACCCCACCACGACAGATGACAGAATTTGAATTCAATAAAAATATGGAATTAGGAGTCTAATGATGACACTGAACCCATTGTTGATTGTCAGAAAAACTCATTTGGTTTACTGATGTCCTTTAGGGAAGGAAATCTACCATTCCTACTTGGTCTGACTTACACCTAACTCGAGACCCACAGCAATGTGATTAACTCTCAACTGCTTTCTGGGCAATTAGGGATTGGTAATAAATGCTGGCCCAGCTGGTTATTCCCTCAGCCTGTGAATGAATTAAGAAAAAAGTCCAAATTATACTTTAGCTGCCATGTATTTGCCTGTTAACTCCACATGTCCAATTTAGCATAAAACGTCCGTACCTCCTCACCATTTATAATTTCTCCTAGTTTTATGTCATCAGTAAATTAGAAACATTACGATTAAATCTGTCATCTAAATTGTAATTTCCTCATCTCAGTCAAACTGTTAGAATGAACATATTAAATCCATATTGACTGATACAGAAAAGAAATGTTAGTTTTATCACAACTGACAATCCTATACCATGTTTATAATTCACACTGTCATTTTAACAGATATAATATTTTCCCAGAAATAGTCCAAAGCTATACCATGCTCCCAGTGACCTGTTTCCTGTTCCTCTTGACCTGGAGACTTCTCTGTAAAGCTAAAGCTGGGTCAATCTTGCAGCCTTGTTTAAATCCTCACATGCTTAATCTATCAATCTGAGCATGAGCTCCCATCCATGTCCTTCTTGATAAATAACAAGCTGATTTTGATACAGCACTGGCTGCATTTGTCTCTTTGCCCTTTATGTATTTCCCTGAAATAATTGCTAACAAACATGCTTCTGTCAAGTTCAGAGATATCTTCAAAGAAAAAGCTGGTAAGCAGAATTTACATTAGTTTGCATGCACTCTTCTTTCCTAAATTTTATTTCCAATGCCAAATGTATCATTTAGATCTTGTCTCCAGAAATGCTGATTAACTAATTTAAACTCCAATTCCATTTCAAGTTGAAATTGATCAGATAGGTTAAAGCAAAGCCCTTTATAAAATATCTGGCTTTATAATGGATTAAGTACTTCAGGAAATTTGGAACTACTGAATGGGCATAGAGCAATATCGTGCTTTTATACAGTTACATTTAGAGTTAAGTCTTCAAACTTTACTTAATCTCAGGTTGGTATGAAGCATGTAAAGTGATTTGAGTGGGTAGTTAGCATGGAGAAGATGTCTCCGCTCATATGACATGTCCTTCCTTCCTAAGATCATTTCTGTAAACCTCCTCCAACATCAGCACACCCTTCCTTAGACATGCAGCTCAAAACTGCACATAATATTCCAAGTGTAGTCTGAACAGAGCCATAAACAGCTTCAGTAGCACATCTCTGCTCTTGCATTCTAGCCCTCTCAAAATGAATGATAACATTGCATTTGCTTTCCCATCTGCTAGCTGAACCTATGTGTTAACCTGAAGAAAATCATGAACTAGGACTCTCAAGTCCCTTTATGCTTCACATTTCTGAAACCTATCCCTATTTAGAAAATAGTCTACCTCTATTCTTCAATTTCACTGTGTATCATTGTGGAATTTGTACCCATGTCTGATGCATGCAAGCTTGGTTTCTGGGTGACTAGTCCAGTGACATTATAATTGTAGAACTGCCACCCCACGATAGTTTAATTACCTTTGTTAAAGATCAGCATGCCTTTTAAAATCAACATGCCTAATAAAATCTTCACTTCGCCTAATAATAGAACATAGAACATAGAACAGTACAGCACAGAACAAGCCCTTCAGCCCACAATGTTGTGCCGACCATTGAGCCTCATGTATGCACCCTCAAATTTCTGTGACCATATGCATGTCCAGCAGTCTCTTAAATGACCCCAATGACCTTGCTTCCACAACTGCTGCTGGCAACGCATTCCATGCTCTCACATTGTAATAACATTGGACTTCTTCAATACTAACAAACCTGCTCTCCCCACCTCAAGCTCCTAAGATTCTGTAAAGCAACTAGAAAAAAACCCAGTCTAAATTCCCGCACCTTTAAATGTAATCAGCATAAGTTGTGCACTCATCACCCCAAGATCAAGTGGTAGTGAGGGCTAAGGATATTTAAGAGTGACAAAAATGTTTAGAATAAAAGGAGAAACTGAACTTATTAGCAGCATACTGACAATGGACGCAAACAACAAAATCTTGTAGATGTTTTTAATCAATTTGCTCAGATATCGTGTGACACATCTTTGCGTCAGGTTGACTTGAACCCAAACCCAGAGGTAGGGACGCCATCACTGAACTACAAAAACCCTCATTTTAACCTTATGAATTGTTTAATACCAGTCCCTTTGAAATGATGAGCTGCATAGGATGGCAAATGAATAACTAATCACTTGCCAGTTTTTGATGAGCAAAGGAAACCAGGTGGGACCTTCTAAAGGCCCTGCATACATACAAGGCTGTTACTTACAGCACAGGAGACCCAAATCACACTAATAAGGAGATTAAAATTAAAATTCCCCAGGGCTTAGTTCTATTGATTACAAGAGCTGACAACTAACTATGCAGGTAGCTAGGAGTCAAAAGAAGTCATGGTATTTTGCTGATCGATTCCAAACAGAATCTTGATTTAGCAATGTAAAACTAGAGATTCTACTATCGCTCGCAGGTTCCATATTGATTACAAGCAGGAACAAGCGTCTATGTGAACTCTTCTGAGTCACAGATATTCAAGGTTCAAATTAACTCTAAATTTCACACATTGAGACGATCAATAAGTGCAAGCTTGAACCTGGATTCTGAACCCAAACCACAGCCTCTTCTAGCTTTTCCAACACCTCTCGAATGGCACAAGTGAGAAAGCATATTTTATAACAAGAGAACCTAAGTGCTGAATTTTATCAGCCCAATGGGATGGATTGAGTGACAGGTAGTTTGCAATACACCCAATAGGAGATTAAGTAGTAATCACCTTCCTGCGGCCGTTATATTTGCCATGATGGTAAAGAGATGGTGAGCTCTTCTGCCCAGAAGCAAATTGAGTTATTTAGTAAGCCAATCAGAGCCTTTTCCCACCACCTCGGAATTACAAAGACATAGTTTGTTATGTTTGGGCACTGTGTCTTTTACGTTGTCAAAATGTAGGAATGGGGAGAGAGTTCCGAATTTACCTGTTTTGAATCACTGTATGTAGGTAGGCTAACAAGAGGTGAGGCCACATTGGATTTGGTACTGGGTAATGAACCAGGCCAGGTGTTAGATTTGGAGCATTTTGGTGATCGTGACCACAATTCGGTTACGTTTACTTCAGCGATGGAAAGGGATAGGTATATGCCGCAGGGCAAGAGTTATAGCTGGGGGAAAGGCAATTATGGGGCAATTAGGCAAGATTTAGGATGCACAGGATGGTGAAGGGAACTGCAGGGGTTGGGCACAATTGAAATGTGGAGTTTGTTCAAGGAACAGCTACTGTGTGTCCTTGATAAGTATGTACCTGTCAGGCAGGGAGGAAGTGGTCAAGTGAGGGAACCGTGGTTTACTAATGAAGTTGAATCTCTTGTCAAGAAGAAGAAGAAGGCTTATGCAAAGCTGAGACATGAAGGCTCAGTTAAGGCACTTGAAAGTTACAAGTTAGCCAGGAAGGATCTAAAGAGCCAGGAGGGGACGTGAGAAGTCTTTGGCACCTAGGATCATGGAAATCCCTAAAGCTTTCTATAGGTATGTCAGGAATAAAAGAATGATTAGAGTAAGATTAGGGCCAGTCAAGAACAGTAGTGGGATGTTATGCGTGGAGTCCGAAGAGATAGGAGAGGCAGTAAGTGAATATTTTTCATCAGTATTCACACGGGGGAAAGACAATGTTGTTGAGGACAATACTGAGATACAGGCTGTTAGACTAGACGGGATTGAGGTTCATAAGGAGGAAGTGTTAGCAATTCTGGAAAGTGTGAAAATAGATAAGTCCCCTAGGCCAGATGGGATTTACTTTAGGATTCTCTGGGAAGCTAGGGAGACGATTGCAGAACCTTTGGCTTTGATCTTTATGTCATCATTGTCTACAGGAATAGTGCCAGAAGACTGGAGGATAGCAAAATGTTGTCCCCTTGTTCAAATAGGGGAGTAGAGACAGCCCTGGTAATTATTGACCAGTGAGCCTTACTTCGGTTGTGGGTAAAGTGTTGGAGAGGATTGTAAGAGATAGGATTTACAATCATCGAGAGAGGAATAGTTTGATCAGAGATAGTCAACACGGTTTTGTGAAGGGTAGGCCATGCCTCACAAACCTCATTGAGTTCTTCGAGAAGGTGACCAAAAGGTGGATGAGGGTAAAGCAGTTGATGAGGTGTATAAGGATTTCAGTAAAGTGTTTGATAAGGTTCCCCACAGTAGGCTATTGCAGAAAATACAGAGGCATGGGATTGAGGGTGATTTAATGGTTTGGATCAGAAATTGGGTAGCTGTAAGAAGACAGAGAGTGGTAGTTGATGGGAAATGTTTATCCTGGAGTTCAGTTACTAGTGGTGTATCGCAAGGATCTGTTTTAAAGCCACTGTTGTTTGCCATTTTTATAAATGACCTAGATAAGGGAATTGAAGGATGTTGTAGGCTACAGAGGGACATAGATCAGCTGCAGAGCTGGGCTGAGAGGTGGAAAATAGAGTTTAATGTAGAAATGTGTGAGGTGACTCACTTTGGAAGGAGTAACAGGAATACAGAGTACTTGGCTAATGGTAAGATTCTTGGTGGTGTGGATGAGCAGAGAGATTTCGGTCTCCATGTGCATAGATCCCTGAAAGTTGCCACCCAGGTTGATAGGGTCATTAAGAAGGTGTATGGTGTGTTAGGTTTTATTGGTAGAGAGATTGAAGCCATGAGGCCATGTTGCAGCTGTACAAAACTCTGGTGTGGCCGCATTCGGAATGTTGCGTACAGTTGTGGTCGCCACATTAAAGGAAGGATGTAGAAGCATTGGAAAGGGTGCAGAGGAGACTAACAAGGATGTTGCCTAGTATGGAGGGAAGGTCTTATGAGGAAAGGCTGAGGGACCTGAGGCTGTTTTCGTTAGAGAGAAGAAGGTTAAGAAGCGACTTAATAGAGACATACAAGATAATCAGAGGATTAGATAGGGTGGCCAGTGACAGCCTTTGTCCTTGGATGGTGATGGCTAGGATGAGGGGACATAGCTTTAAATTGAGGGGTGATAGATATAGGACAGATGTCAGAGGTAGGTTCTTTATTCAGAGTAGTAAGGGCATAGAATGCCCTGCCTGCAACAGCAGTAGACTTGCCAACTTTAAGGGCATTTAAATGGTCATTAGTTAAACATATGGATGATAATGGAATAGTGTAGGTTAAATAGGCTCCAGAATGGTTTCACAGGTTGGCGCAACATCGAGGGCTGAAGGGCCTGTAATGCTCTGTAATATTCTATGTTCTGTGAGTAATACTTGGTAAATAGTTTGAATGGCTTTATTGTTAGAGCCTGGGCTGATTTACTGGGAAAAGGATTATCATATTCCCTTAACATGTGAGCTGCAGGTTTGTACATAGACTGTTAAAGTCTCAGTGCATACACACTGAGAAATATGCCCCAAATAAATTCTTAAGTCCAGGAGCTGACTGCATACAGGAATCAGATTCATGCTTCCCCTCAAACTGTTTGGGGGCAGCCACAGACAAATTGAGTGCTGAGTTTAAAGGTTGACTTCATTGCTGACTGCCTTATCCCAGTTACATGGGTGTAAAAAGGGCCCTCTCATTCTCACTCCTCATACCCCTCACCTATCTGCCACTCCACTTATAAGAGAGACTAGGACTTGAGGGGACAGCCTCAGAGCAAGCGTTCAACTGTTTAAAACTGAAATAAAGTAGAATTTCTTGAGCTAGAATGTGGTGAATCTATGGAATTCATTGGTGCAGAAGGCCGTGGAGACCAAATCATTGAGTATATTTAAGATAGAGATGGATAGGGTCTTGTTTGATCAGGACACAATGCAAGAACATAGAGTTGAGAAACATTTCTGGCCCTGATCGAATGGTGAAGCAGACTTAAGAGCCAAATAGCTTATTTATGCTCCTATACCTTACAGTCTTGTGATTTAATGATGGTAATCCCATTGAATATCAAGGGCAGTGGTTAGGAAAGAGTAAGGACTGCAAATGCTGGAAGCCAGGGTCAGAAAATGTGGAGCTGGATAAGCTCAGCAGATTAGACAATATCAAAGCAGCAGGAAAGTCAATATTTCAGGCTGAAACCCTTTGTCAGGACAGGGGAGGGGGAGGGGAACACAGAAAAAAAAGATGGAGGGTGGTGGGACTTGGGGAAGGTTGGCGAATGGTGATAGGTTGATGCAGGTGAGGGGTTATAGTGATTGGTCAGTGTGAAGAATGGTGTAGCTAGGTGAATAGGAAGATGGATGTGTTAGGATAGTTCAAGGAGGTGAAACATGGGATAAAGCTGGGGTTGGAGGGATTTTGAAGGTGGAAATGAAGTCAGCATTCATCTCCCAAGATGAAATATCAGGTGCTGTTCCTTCAGTTTACGTTTGGCCTCACTCTGACAGTGGAAGAGGACAAGGATTGTCTCTTTTTGAAGATGTTCGGTGCATGTCATTTGTGTGGCACAAATGTCACTTTGATCAGGCATGGTGCTTTTGAAAAAAAATTGTTCCTGGGGCATGAATGTCATGGCTAGGTCAGGATTAATTGTCTATCACTGTTTGCCCTTCAGAAGTAAAGGATGAACTGCTTTCTTGAACCACTGCAATCCATTTGTCGAATCTCTGGCCTTGTCATTAACACTCATTGATACAGTTGACTCACATAATATATGTTACATATAGTCAAGTTGTCATTGAATCAGTTATCTTAAAGTTTGTTTACGACACTGATTATTTACAAAGCAATGTGTGGTATCACAAAATTACTCTAGCCTCTACATTTAATAATGATGTTTGCATTATGCAGACAGAACCAACTGACTGAAAGCACTGACTCCACTGCACAGAGAGAGCTACTGAAGGCAAGGCAGGTAATTTTATCAGTGATAATGGGAACTGCAGATGCTGGAGAATCCATGATAACAAAGTGTGAAGCTGGATGAACACAGCAGGCCAAGCAGCATCTTTATAACAGAATGTCACATATGGTAATGTCATGTCACCATCTTAAAGATGCAGGTCAATCTGGTCATATTCAAGCCTTAACTCAATAGTTATATATCCTGTGAATGAACAAAAAAGACACATCAACATTTATTAGCCAGTCAACAACACAACTTAAGATAGAGTCCTTGCTCTGCTCTGAGTTTGCATTTTTGTCTGCAGCAGGTGGTAATTTTTTGTGATGATGTCCTTAGGGAAATGCAGATTTCTCACATATTATCCCTCACAGAAGGTCAGGTGAGAATTGTTCCATTCACATGAAGGGCTGAGGCAGTGTCATGGTCAGAGCACTTCTCCCTCTCTTCATCTTCCAGGCTAATGCTCTCCAGATCCTCCTTTTTTTTCTCCTAATTATACTACCTTTCAAATGAAATATCTTCAAGTGCACCAATGTCTGAGAACTTGCTTTGAGCAGACCTTGAACATAATATAAAGCCCCTCTCAGAATTTGCCACATCACTTCCTATGATGTCTTGCCATTTTAAATTCTGATATTAAGCATCAAATGCTCGCACAATTGTAGAGAGAAATAAACTAGGTGCAGGCACAACGGGCCAAGTAGCCTTCTTCTGTTCTGTAATCATTTTCTGATTCTTTGAGCTAACCTGGGAGTAGATGATAATTCATTTCCACAATGTATTGAATGGCCTTTCATCCTGCTGAATGCATATTCAGCCTCGTGATTTTAAGGGAGGTCATTAGACAGAGATTTGATCTCTAAAATAACATCACTGACATCAGTTCAATGTTGCACACTGATCTAACCCCCCTGCATGTTTCCATTGGCTGTCACTGCCTTTCATCAATATGGTGCTGGAGTATTTCATCCCAATAGTGTGTGCGTGCAGCTCAAATGTCACTTTGCACCTATCACATCAAAAGGAAATGCTAACAAGCCCTATATCTTTCCCATTAACTGGCAAATACTCTGCTAATGGAACTAAGAAAAATGCATTTTTCATTAGCTGGAGAGAAATGTAATTAGTGGTACAATAATTAAAATAACAAGCTAGATTTTCCAAAGTTAGCCACAGCAATATACGAAGGAAGATTTAATGAAACTGCAAAGCACACTACAGAGCGTGGAATGTAATGACTTTTGAACCAGAATAGGCTGCTACTGTAGAAACCATCATCGCTTAATGAACTATTCTGAACAGTGCATTGCAAACTTTTAGAGGCCATATCAGAGCAATATATAATGCATAATTACATTTTGTTTAGATTTTCAGTGAGGCTTTGTCATAAGTCCTTTCTCTTACAAACAAATTCTTACTTCAGATGAATGAGATAATATTGTTTTCGGCATTAAATAATTGTTGAAGCACATAGTTTTATTTGTGAATGAGTTGACATATTTTTGGATACTTTGTTGAGATACTCTTGAGCATTTTAAAAAGGAGATAGCCAATTTACTTGTTTCCCTTTGTGGAAAAGAATACTTTATAGAATAGAGTCCTCCAAAAGTTTGGAGCTTGACATCTTATAACTGTCCAGGTTCTAGCACCTGTATGTCCAAAAAACGTTGCTGATTCAACTCTCTGCTCTTTTCTTAGGACAGTCTTTAAAATCTATGTTTTTGCCAAGCTTTTGGTGAAATATGGCAAAGTGTCCTCCCTTTTGCTGGGTGTCAAATCTCTTTCAGCTAAAACTCCTATTGAATATGTTGGTCTGGCAGAACTCATGCAGAAAAGTATGGCATTAACATTCCAATTCCATTGACTGTTCTTCAGAATAAAAAAGGGCTGGTCAAGCGATAGGTTTAATGCAAGCGAAAAAGTGGGAAGAAGTAAATATTAATGGTTGATGTTAGTGGCAGCAATAGATGTACTGAAAGCCAGATAAAATACTGGGAGTTGGAGGAGCAGGGAAAAATGAACATGGGGGCAGTTTTCAAGGTCTGAATTTTTTTTTTGTATTTGTTTGTGAGATATTTTCATCCGTTAATGTTGGTGAGGCCAGCATTGATTACATGTCACTAGTTGCCCTTGAGAGGGTGAAAGTAAATGCCTTCTTAAATTGCTGTGATCCATGTGCTACAGGTAGACCCACAATGCCATTAGGTAGAGAATTCCAGGATTTTGACCCAGCAATACTGACAGAATAGTGATTATATTTCCAAGTTTAGATTGCAAGTGGATTGGAGGAGAACTTGCAATTGATGATGTTCCCATATATATCCCTTGTCCTTCTTGTTGGAAATGGTCATAGGTTTCATGGTATTGTTTAAGGATCTTGGGGTTTTTTTTGCATCTTGTAGATAGTACTTACTACTGTTACTGAGCGTCAGTGATGGAGGGAGTAGATGTCTGTGGATGTTGTGCCAGTCAAGCGAGGTCCTTTGTCTTAGATGGCGTCAAACATCTTGAGAGTTGCTGGATCTTTACCTGTTGGAGCAAGTTGGGAGAATTCCATCATACTCCTGACTTGTGCCTTGTACTTGGTGGGCAGGCTTCAGGAAATCAGGAGGCAAATGACCTTCTGCAGTATTCTTAGTTTCTGATCTGCTGTGGTTTGCAGTTGCTGAAATCAATGTTGAGACCTGAAAGCTGTAAAGTATCATAATGGAAAATCAAGTGCTTTTGCTCCAGTTTGCATGGGCTTCCCTTAAATATTGCAGCAGGTATAAGACAGAAATGCTAACATCTGAGCAGGATCAAGCACTGAAATAGCAAGCAACAAGAAAGTCAATATCATTCTTGTGGACAGAGAGGTGTTCTGAGGAAGAAGGGGTAGTGAAGTAGAGGGGGTGGTGAGTTAAGGTGAAGCACAAGGAGGGGGGAGTTGTGAGAGGTTGGGACAAGCTAGGAAGGGAGAGAGTGCAGTTTGGGAAGGACATGGTGGAGTAGGAAAAAATGTGTGGAGCTGAGGGTGAGGGAAGTGAAATGAAGAGGGAAGGAAAGGAGTGTGGAGGGAGAGAAGAAAATAGAACATAGAACAATACAGCACAGAACAGGCCCTTCAGCCCTCGATGTTGCGCCGAGCTGTGAACTAATCTAAGCCCCTCCCCCTACACTATCCCATCATCATCCATATGCTTATCCAAGGAATGGATAGTGAATGGAGGGAGAGAGAATACAAGAGAAAAAGAAGCTGGGGAAATGAAAAAGAGAGAAGGAAATAATGGAGAGGGAGCAGTGGGGCCTGAGAACAGAGGCAAGTGTGTGGTGGCAGAAAAATGAAGGATATGGGAGATTGCAGGGGGAATGAATTGGATTGGGGTTGGGCAAAAGAGTGGTGTGGGGTTAGGTGGGAAGGAGGAGAGAGGTGAGCAGAGGAAAAAGATTGGGGAGGAGAGATGTGACGGGGTAAAAAGGGGCGAGAATCATAATGGCATAAAACAATAAAAGTTTAATACCACATCAGGATATCAAGCGTTAGTAACTACAACAACCAATATAAGTAATAACACTGTAATTATCACTGTTGTGGATTTTTTTTTAAAAAATGACAGCTTGTAGTGGCCATTTAGAAAAATTTGAATCCCAAATTTTTTCTTCTATTGATTGCATCCCTGCTGATCTAGTTTTTGCTCCAGCTGATTTTTTTTTGGTGATTTTCATTTATTACATATGAATGCTTTAAGCACTTTAAAGGAAAATAAATGTTTGCAGTTGATCTGGTTGTAACACTATGATTTCATTTCATGATCATTGAGCTCATCGCTACTGGATAGCAACAAATGACTGAACATTATGGAACATGATTATCTTGAATATAGTTTGAATGGTCTTGAACACAAATCATTGCAAATGGACATGATCAAATGCTGTTGAGTTCAATGTCATACTCAATAATTCTGGTAGTGTATCGTCTCTCTTTATATCGGCAGCTTTCGACCCAAAGAACGCGGAATTCGGTAAACCCATTAATACCCTCAACAATATCCTCATTAAACATGTATCCACAATAACAATGAAGAGAATCATTAATTTTGTTAACATCACAGTATTTAAATTGGCACAAGATAACTGGCATATGTTAGGAACAAAAGTTTCTGCTCAAAAAGCTGTCAAAGACTCAGAACATCACCAGTCACATAAGCACACAATTGGAAGATTTTAACCAGGAAATTGCTTACTTTTATATAGCATCGCAGAACTCATTTTCATATTTGAGCTTAACAGTCAACAATGTACATTAGAAGAGGATTCATTACATTCCACACAGCAATAAACTTGAAATCCTCACTCATTTTCAAGGAATTAATTTGATCAGCGTTTTCAAGTTTTCCCCATTTACAGATGGCTGAGGATTCCTGCTGGAGATCTATAAAACTGTCCATCATGGGCCTCCTGCACTGCCACAATGATGCCACCCGAAGGTTGCAGGAACAGCAACTCATATTCCGCCTGGGAACCCTGCAGCCATATGGTATCAATGTGGACTTCACCAGTTTCAAAATCTCCCCTTCCCCCACTGCATCCCTCAACCAGCCCAGTTCATCCCCTCCCCCCACTGCACCACACAACCAGCCCAGCTCTTCCCCTCTACCCACTGCATCCCAAAACCAGTCCAACCTGTCTCTGCCTCCCTAACCGGTTCTTCCTCTCACCCATCCCTTCCTCCCACCCCAAGCCGCACCCCCAGCTACCTACTAACCTCATCCCACCTCCTTGACCTGTCCGTCTTCCCTGGACTGACCTATCCCCTCCCTACCTCCCCACCTACACCCTCTCCACCTATCTTCTTTACTCTCCATCTTCGGTCCGCCTCCCCCTCTCTCCCTATTTATTCCAGTTCCCTCCCCCCATCCCCCTCTCTGATGAAGGGTCTAGGCCCGAAACGTCAGCTTTTGTGCTCCTGAGATGCTGCTTGGCCTGCTGTGTTCATCCAGCCTCACATTTTATTGTCTATAAAACTGTTCTGTCTCCTTTGCAGCCTTTCATTCTCCACCTGCCTTGCAGCCTCCAACCCCACCCTCCCAATCTCTTTCCCCTCCTTGGAGATCCCCTCTCCCTCTTGCATGTCCCTCACCCCACCTTCATCCACGAATTACAGTCATCCTCTCTCCCAATCTTCGTCCATGGAATCTCTTTCAGCATCGCTCCACCCAATCTACTTGGAGCATCTTTCACTACTACCAACAATGCCCCTAGCTCTATATCACATTGGAGCCTCCTTCTCCCTACCTCTTTTGCAACCCACTTCAGACCCGAAATCATTTTCTCTGATTGGCTGCTTCACTGATTGAGTTTTCCTGGATCTTCTGAAGCTATTTGCCTGCTGTCCCTGAGTATTTTCAGCACCAGCACAGAGCATCATCTATTATTCGATGATATGAAGGTGGGTTGAGTTGTGGATAGTGCGGAGGGCTGCACTAGGTTACAAAGGGACATTAATAGGATGCAGAGCCGGGCTGAGAAGCGGCAGATAGAGTTTAACCCTGAAAAGTGTGAGGTGATTCATTTTGGAAGGACAAATTTGAAAGCAGAATACAGGGTTAATGGAAAGATTCTTGGCTGTGTGGAGGAGCAGAGGGATCTTGTGGCTCATGTCCACAGTTCCCTGAAAGTTACTACCTAAATGGATAGAGTTGTTAAGAAGGCGTATGGTGTGTTAGCTTTCATTCAGAAAGGGATTGAGCTCAAGAGGCGTGAAGTTATGCTCCAGCTATACAAAACCCTGGATTGGCCATATCTGAAGTATTGTGTGCAGTTCTGGTCACCTCATTATGGGAAAGATGTGGAAGTGTTGGGAATGGTACAGAGAATATTTACTAGGATGTTGCCTGGAATGGATGGAAGCTCTTACAAGAAAGGGTTGAGAGAACTAGGGCTTTTCACTTTGGAACAATGAAGGATGAAAGGTGACTTGATAGAGGTGTACAAAATGATCAGAGATATAGTTAGAGTTGATAACCAGAGACTTTTTCCTTGGGTGGAGGTAGCTGTTACGAGGAGACATAGTTTTAAAATGAGTGGAGGTAGATACAGGGGAGATATCGGAGGGAGGTTCTTTACTCAGAGAGTGGTAGGGGCATGGGGTAGGGATGGAGGTTAGATAGACCTAAGGTTTAGGGTAAAAGTTTGGCACAACATCGTGGGCCGTAGGACCTGTACTGCGCAATACAGTTCTATGTTCTATGTTCTACTTTTGAGCTCTCCCAGTGGCAGTTAAGGAGCACCAATGACAAAATAGAAAGTCATAAAGCGTGGAAGTTTTGGGAGGTCTTGCAGCAATGAATTGGGAGATTGGCAGCAAACAAGGACAGTCTCGATTTTCCATATTATGTTTAGTACAAGATTCCTACTCCTCATGACACCGAAATGAATGTAAAAGAAAAGTGCTCAAAACAAACAACTGGTTTTACAATCACTTCCCATCGTCTTCATTCGTTGACAAAGCTGAAGCTGCTTACATGTTCAGATCAGAGTTCAAATTATATAAGATTTTATAAAATCTTTAGACCCTTGACATAAAGAAGAGTCTGACTGTAATCAAACTGACCAATTACAATCAAGGCATGTGTACAAGTGACCAGAAATAGGCAGATGAGTTAGGTCAGACATTTTAACTGCCCAGCTACTTACATTCCACAGGATCAGTAAAGACAAAATCACCTTCCTGTTTCAGATCTCCTATCAGATCGAGAAGTCTGAAAGTGCAATTATTTCAGGCTATGACTTTTTCCCCTAATTTTATTCCTATTTTCTTTAAATTTTTATTTTTGCCTTTGTTTTTCTCGTTGTTGCTTTTGGGTGGCTGTTACACATCATTCTGCCATTCACATCTCCCTAGACACATCTTCTGTCTCATTAATTGCCCTATGACCAAACCCAGAAGCCTTGTGGCCCCAGCTACCCTGCTTTCTCCCCTACGATGGACCTTCATTTTTTTCCCAATCTTTCCCCATTTCAATGGATTTCATTAAAGATTAATTTAAACTTTTAAAAAAAGATGCAGTCCGACATCCAATGTAAAATGGCCAAGTCTGAAGATCATGATGAGAAATGAATTGTTACTGGACTCACTTTTCATTCTGCCTGGTGTTAAATTTTGAGTCAACTGCTCAATCAACATCCATGTTTCCAAGTAAATGACATAATGATCTCACGCAGACCAAGATGTTCACAAGCAACATTCCATATAGGCTTCAAAGACAGGCGCGCGCGTGTGCACGCGCACACACACACATGCGCGCACACACACACACACACACACACACACACACACACACACACACACACACACACACACACACACACACACACACACACTCCTCTGCTGATACTGTACTCAATATGTTGGTCATGTTATTTTACCTGTCTTCAAATGCCTGTTTATTTTTGCCTGATAATTTGCTTGTCAAAATCTCAGCTGGTTCTTCGAGATTGCTGAGAATATTTTTGCAATACATACATTGAGCAATTTAAAATAATGACATTCTCAAAAGTAGGACAGTTAATGCCAGTCTTCTAGATATTTTTAACTTACTAGTTTCCCTGTATATAAATTGGGGCCACACCAAAGTTCAGACTGAATGAGCACAGATGATTAATTAGACAAACATTCCAGAGCCATCATTTCTACTCTCAAATATTACGATAGGAACTTGTATTCTTAACTTCAGGGCATAAAGTGAGTAAATTGGAAGGTAATAGAAATACTCTAACAGTGGGCTAATCAAGCCCTTTCCTGTGGATCTGCTCACAGTGAAATGTTTCCTTTGTTAAACACTACCATTAATTCACATGATGTGGATTTCACTGATAAGGGCAGAATATATTGCACAACCTTAAGAAGAGAAGGGTGAGCTGCCTTCACAAATACAACTGAATGACTTATTAAGGTGTTTCGGAGAATGTTAAAAGTCAATCACGTTGATCTGGAGCCAAGTATAAGAGAGATCACATTGTGGATAACACATTTCCTTCATTAAGGAACAAGATGGATTTTTAAACAATTTATTCATTCATTTGTCACCATCACTGCTGTGAGACTTTTTGAAATTTTCATTCAGTTCATTAAATTTAAATTTCTCAGCTGCAATGGGGGAGACTCCTGTCATCAGATCATTAGTCAAGGAATCGGGATGACTAGTCCTTGTCCACTACACTGCTATTCCCATTCTTTTTTCTAAAAATTAACTTGTTGATGGCAAATGCCCCCTCCTCAAACTTTGACATACCCAAACTTCTCCAGGTTGTTTGTTGACAGCTGCTAATAAGATATAGTCTAAGCCTCAACAAACAGAATAATTCAAGGTAGCTTGTGGAGCTGAATTAATGCTCCTGTAGTGTCTCTAAAGAAGAAATGTAAGTTGTTTCTCCCGAATGTGTAGCATAATGTGTGTCTGACACTGTATAATCAGAACATAAATTATCCAGAACTACTTCTCTCATCTCTTCTGGGTAACACAAATGGGAAAATCATTGGAAAAATTCTGTCAGATCGCATTATCCTGTAGTAAGCTGTTTGTAGCTATTGCTGTTTCTTCAAAAATCCACGTAAAAATAGAATATACTTGTTTTAGTATATCATTGTTTTAACTTGTAATTCATTGTTAAGAATAGTTATGGCATGGTGTAGGTCTACTTGTGTTTACTTTCTTGCCTTTGCAGTAGATGTTGAAGATAATGAACTTTTTTTATTATTTCATGGGCAGGTCTTAGATGTTTTAATAGGATCATGTCTAACTCTTCTAAACTCCATTGAAAACAAGCCTAACCTACTCAACCTCTCCCCATAAGAAAATCACTTCACCCCCAGAACTCACCAAGAAAACCTTCCCAGGGCCATCTCCACCATCAGTATATTTCTCCTTTGACAAGGAGAACAAGACTGTTCACAGCATTCCAGTTTGGTCTGATCATTGCCTTCTATAGTTTTAACAAGACCCTCCCTAGTTTTATATTCCATGTCTTTGAAATAAAGGCCAATAGTCCATTTTTCCTTCCTTACTATCTGTTAGACATGGATGTTAGATTCTTGAAATCCTTGAAACTATCTGTGCTGCAATTTATTTGCAATCATTCTCCATTTAAATAATATTTAACAATAATGTTAAATAATTCTATTCTTCCTGCCAAAATTCACAATCTTGCAATTTCCCATAGTTTTTCCATTTACCAAGTTTTTGACACCTTACTAAAGTTGACCATATCCCTTTTGTATGCCATTTTCTGTCATCATCAGTATTTGTCTTCCCATCTATTTTTGAGTCATCTACCAACATGATGACAGTGCATTCACTTGTGTCATCAAATTCATTAACATACATTGTAAATACGTATAGCCCCAGCACTGTTCCCTGTGGCACTTCACTAGATGCTGCACTAGAACTGCTCCTTTTATCCTAAGGTTCATTAGCTCATCCTCTGTCTGGCCAGGATCATGTAAGGAGTAGCACCAGATATAGCTAAAAAATGAGTTGCTAACTGTCTGAAGCTATAACACAGGACTACTGCCGTGCAAAACAACAGAGCTAAGCAATCCCGAGAACAACAAATTAGGTCAAAGTTTTGCAGTCGTGCTACATCCAAATATTCCCAAAACAATCAACAATCTCTCCCAAATATTGATCATTGGGAAGCCCACAAAATCAGTGCAAAAAACAAAGCTAAAATATTTGCAGAGACAGTGGGAACTGCAGTTGCTGGAGAATCTGAGATAACAAGGTGTAGATCTGGATGAACACAGCAGGCCAAGCAGTATCAGAGGAGCAGGAAAGCTGACGTTTTGGGCCTAGACAGCCAGAAATGTCAGCCTACCTGCTCCTCTAATGCTGCTTGGCCTGCTGTGTTCATCCAGCTCGACACCTTGTTATCTAAAATATTTGCACCCATTTTTAATCAGTCATGCTGAATACATGACTTCTTTTGGCTTCATTTTGAGGTCAGCAACATCATAGATGACACCTCTTCAGCCAATTTAATTCACTTTATGTGATTTTATTTGACAGCTTAGGCACTGGATGCAACCAAAGGCACACAGCTCATGACATTTTTAGAGCTTTTGTATAACCATGTATAAAAGAGCTAAACTTCAGAGGTGAGGTGAGAGTGACTGCAATTGACAATAGGGCAACATTTGACCACATATGGCAAAAGAAGCCCGAGTGAAAGTAGAATCAAAGGGAAAGTTCTCTGTTGGTTAATGTCACACTTAGCACAATGTAAGACAGTTGTGTTTGGTGGAAGTCAATTATCTCAGCCGCAGGAAACTTTTGATGGAATTCCTCAGGGTAGGTATTTTTCATCAACCTGCTCAGAGATGTTATGACACTCTTCCGTTGCAGGTGACACTTGAACCCAGGCCTCCTGGCTCAGAGGAAGTGACATTACTACTGTGC
Organism: Stegostoma tigrinum; assembly: GCF_030684315.1. NCBI lineage: Eukaryota > Metazoa > Chordata > Chondrichthyes > Orectolobiformes > Stegostomatidae > Stegostoma > Stegostoma tigrinum. The sequence goes on along the minus strand of NC_081358.1, from coordinate 104,219,963 downwards.
CACAAGAGCCTCAGGGTAATATCCTACATCCAACTATTTTCAACTGTGTCAATTCTTAACCCTCCTTTATTAGATCAGAATTGGAGATGATTGCTGATGATCATGCATTGATTAGCACTTTTCACGATTGTCAGCAATGAAGACATCCGTGACCATTTGTAGAAAAATCTGGACAGCATCCAGGGTGGTACTGAAAATTAACAAGTAACATTTGCACCACACAAGTGCTAGACAATGACCATGTACATTAGGAAAGACCCTTGTCGTTCAATAACATTATCATTGCTGAATCCACCATTACCAACAGCCTGGGAGTTGCTTTTCACCAGAAACCTCGTAGACTGGCCGTATAAATACTTTGTCTGTACTGGCAAGTCAGAGGCTAAGCATTCTGTGATGATTAGCCCACCTTCTGATTTCCCAATTAAATCATCACTCTTGTATGGCATCCAATTCATCACCTTTAGCATTCATTCCCTTTGGATCAATGCACATTGGCAATAAAATGCACCATCCACAAGCTGCACTGTGATAACTCACCAAAGGTCTTTCAACAGCACCTACCAAACCCACAATCTCTAGCACCTAGAATGACAAGGGTTACAGTTTGAACTCTAACACCACCTGTTCCCTTCTGAGACACACATCATCCTGTCATCCTGGCCTGAACTGTATCACTGATTTTTCACTAGTGGTGTGCCAAAATCCTGAAACTCTCTCCCTCACAACACTGTGAGTGTACCTAAAAGCCAAGCACTGCAGTAATTCAGAGACAGTAGGAACTGCAGATGCTGGAGAATCTGAGATAATAAGGTGTAGAGCTAGATGAACACAGCAGGCCAAGCAGCATCAGGGAATCAGGACGGCTAACGTTTCGTGCCGAGACCCTTCTTCAGAAATGGGCGAGGGGAGGGGGATCTGAAATAAATAAGGAGAGAGGGGTAGGCGGATCAAAGATGGATAGAGGAGAAGATAGGTAGAGAGCAGACAGACCAGCCAAAGAGGTGGGGATGGACCCAGTAAAGGTGAGTGTAGGTAGGGATGAGATAGGTTTAGTCCAGGGAGGACAGACAGGTCACAGGGGCGGAATGAGGTTAGTAGGTAAGAGATGGGGGTGGGGCTTGAGGGGGGAGGAGGGGATACATGGGAGGAAGGACAGGCTAGAGAGGTGGGATGAGCTGGGCTGGTTTTGGGATGAGATAGGGGATATCCCTGCCTCTTTGACCTGTCAGCCTCTTCTCCACCTATCTTTACCTCTCTCCATCTTCTATCCACCTCCCCCTCTCTCCCTATTTATTTCAGATCCCCCTTCCCTCCCCCGTGTCTGAAGAAGGGTCGAGGCCTGAAATTTCAGTCTTCCTGCTCCCCGATGCTGCTTGGCCTGCTGTGTTCATCCAGCTTTACACCTTCACCGCAGTGATTCTAGCAGGTAACACTTCATCACGTCTTCCTGGGCAATATTGAATGGGCAATACATCCTAGCTGCATCAGAGATGATCAAATCCCATGAAAATGGAATTTTGGATGCACCAAAAAGAAGAGGGTATTATGTTACTGTTATGTTTCCAACCTATGATTGCATGAGGCAAGTCATATTCCAGTCTGAAATCTGTTTTGACACTCTCTGGGTGGGATCTTATAGGGGCACGATGAGAAATGCAGCAGGACCACTAAGGCGTCCAGTAAGGCCTGTCACAACACTGGGAACAAGTTGCTATAACTTTTAACTCGGTTCTGGGCATAAGACAAGAGATTGGTTACGCAACGGTAATTTGCCTATTAGGTGGATCTATTGCTTGTGGACAATATGTAAAGAGCAGACATCACTTAATTAATGAAAGGTTCTCTATTGTCCTATCGAACAAGAGAAAATGAGATGTTGAGAATTCACAAAGTAGAAGTCAGAGCAGGTACCTGGAGACCTCAGCTCATCTCAGGCTCACTCTGAAAGATATCACCTGGCACCAGATATATAAATATAGATATACAATTCATGCTCCATGAGCCCTGACCGCATTCATCCACATCCACAGACATTGGTATTTCATATGTGCCAACCACTAAAAACTCTAACTTGTACACCTCTGGTCTGTTTACTGTGTGATTTTGCCTTTCAATGCTGCATTTCAGCACGCAACAGGTATGATCACAGTGATGATGCAGAACAGATGTTTTGTACTTAGGGATTTATGCACAGCTCAGGAACTGGACCAGGCTGCATATCTGGACTGTTTGCTTGCTCTCTCACCACTCACTCACTTTGAACCTAGCTAGATGTTCACAGATCCATGCCTGGCCTTCACATTTTGTGTTGTATCCTTCAGCTAGTAATATTCTTTTGGAATTTGACACTATCTGCCTTACAGTTTACAATGCTTGTAAGTTTTGTGTCCCATGCACAGTAACATATAGAATATATATGTTAATCCCTGGGGAAATCCATTATGAATCTTCCTCCAGCCTGAAAAAAAATCCATCACTCTCTTATTCCTACACTTCAATCAATTTTGAATTCATTTTGATGGTGACCTTTCCAACCCGTGAGCTATAACTTTTCTCACAGGCATATAACATGATGCAATATTGAATGCCTTCTGGAAGTCTATGAAAGATTATACTAAATCAACAACATTGCTATCATCAATGTTAACTTTTCAAAAAAGTACTTTAGCAAAATTGTCAGATATGACTTTCCCTTAAGAAATCCATGCATACTCTTCTTTCGATTTCTGTCTAAACTGCCCTCTCACAGAACTTAGCTTTATTTCTCTCTCCATTCTTTTCTCTTGCCTCCACGGTCTGCACTTGCTTAAAAGCTACTCTATCTCCAGCGTGTTTCAGTTTTGATGAAACTTTGTCAAACTGGAATGTTTACCATGATTCTTTCTCCCTAGCTGCTATCAGATCAGTGATTCCAGTAATTTCCTAAAATGTTCAGCTCTAGTTGGAATTTACTGTTGCTTTTCTCTAAGAATTGACCGAAAGCTTATTTTTCTATGATTATTTCTTCAGATTTTTATTTGTAGCTTAGTTCTCAAATCACCTTAAGAAATTATTCCAATAGGTCATCATTTTTAAAGGATTAGCTATGATCATATTGATTGGTGTGGTCAGCTTAAAGTGTTGAGAGGCCTACTCCTGCTCTTAGCTCCTATGTTTAATGTAACAGTGTAATGTACCAGGCCAAGCTCCCTCAAAATATATTAAGAAGATAGTCCAGCCCATAACTTGTTACAGGTAAATGTAAAGCGTTGTGTTCCAGCTGCAATTTTATTGGTCAGACTGCCAGCTTGAAACAAAACATATTTTATTCATACACTATAAAATATAGACAAAATAGAATTAAAATTAAAGAATCAGCTTAACTGAAAATGTACCAAAATGCTTAACAAAATAATATTTGTATTAATGAACTGTTCTGATATAGTAACATCCTATAAACACACCCTTGGCAAAGGCAAATTCAATAAAATAAATTGTCTCACATGTAATTCTAACAGCAGGAGAAGACCCCCAGCTTTTCCATGAAACAGAGAAAGGAATAAGAGCCTCCACATCCAGCATGAAGACCCCAACAATTGCTAAAGGTAAAACTAAAAATCCTTTTTCTGTGAGAGCTTGACCCCACCCGTTCAAGCTGCTATTTTTTTGGTCCAACTTTAAAAAAAAATTCCGAGGCCTCTCAAGCTTTGGAGCAGACTGCTCAACCCCTTTGTCTCAAACTTTCTGTATTAAAGAAAAGAGACAAAATACACCTCTTAAAAGCCTCATTAATATTACACGAGCTTCATATTATCTCTTATTTAAGTATGTAAGGGTTTGAGGGGTGTGTTAATCGGCATCCATCATAGTGATGTTACATGGACTTAATGGGAGAATATTTTAGGATCCCGAAGGAGAAAGACCTACTATCCTCGAGCTTCTCATTGTCTCCCTGACAACTTCTATCATATCAATATAACTAGTACTTTGTCATGAAAATGCAATACACTACAGATTGCTTAAGGGATGAGCCTCTCTCATTAGGCTAGCAAGTGATTTTCCTCTGTTACATTAGACCATGCAAACACTGTGAAACGCTACCTTTAAAGATGGCAGTGACAGTTAACTTACCGAAGCAATGGTGAGCAATAGCACAAAATGCCACGGACAACATAATGATCAGCAGTCAGAATTGTTCATACACCAATATCCATTTTAATTTACTTCTCATTAATTTAAATTTATGTTTTGTGGTCATGCTTTTCAAGCGTAATGTACAATTCTGGGTCACCCTATCAGTGTCAGTTAATATTTTATCTACTCATGTCATCTTGACACAGTTTTCAGCAAGCATTCAAGAAGGTTTAAAAGAAAGAAGTTATATTTTATAGTTCCCTTTACAAGCTCAGAACATCCCAGAGCATTTTACAGTCAAAGAAATAGCTTTGAAGTGCAGTCCCTGATGTAATGTAGAGAAACAGGGCAGCTCATTAGTAGACTACAGCAGTGAAATAATAATCAGTTAATCTCTGTTTAAAAATGTTGAGTATATATATATTTGTCAAACCAGTGCGTAGAGCTCCCCGAATCTTTTTTGAAAGAAAAGGCATGATACCGCATACTGCAAGGTAGAATCTTGTTATAAAGTTGCTGCAGTGGGAAAATAAAACTGATTCATATCCTCTCAGTGGGACATCGCTATCTATTCTGTAGCTTTGTTTGTTAACTGATGAGTCACAGTCTCATAGAACACAACAGTAGAATCTTTGCTCTTTGCAATTAATTGATGTAGATGAAGGTGCTTGCAAAAACTGTCAGCAAACTTATGGACAAGATGAAGCAAATGTTATGACTGTAAACAAGACTAAACAATCAGATGATGATCTCGATATATTGAGGGAATGGGCCTGTATTGACCAAATAATACAAAAACAGTCGAGGGTGGTAATCTAAAGGTAGGAGGGTAGATAAATAAATTTATGTACAAGAAAGAGAAAAAGAGATGAAAACAGAAAGGTCTTTCTGTTGTTGTTGTTCAGAACTGTCCAATGATTCACAATGAAGATGTAATAAATGCAGATAAATCACAGCCATAGAAAAGTCAGCATTGAGCCACATTTAATAAAACATTCCATCCTGTCTTCATACAAGAAATTGTTTAGGACTCAATATGTGCATGGCTTAGACCTCTCAAAGATCTGTGATATTGAAGTTTTGGAAAAAATTCAGATCAAAGCACAAGGATGATAGACGATCAGTTCTCACTCTTTTAAGTAAATATTGAGTGAGAAACAATTCTAACTAAGATTCATAAAATCATCACGAGGCTAAATTGAGAGTTTGCTGACAAATTATGCGCTGAGTGCCAGGATTTCATAAATTACAGAGGATAGCAATCATTTCATTGTTAGATGTGTTTTCTTTTCTCAGTGGACAACAGACCTGTGGGGTTAGCTTCTGTAGCGAATGTTACCTCACTGAAGACCTTCCAGTTTTGCGTTTATTTATGTTTGCAATAGCTTTTAAGAATACTACCTTTTGCATCAGAAATTTTAAGGACAAACCTTTAACAGGAGATTCTTTTCTCTTATTCATTCACAGGGCATCTCCATTGCTGATTAAGAAGCATATATTACCTATCCTAAGTTGAGTTAGACAAAGAGGAAGTGAGCTGCCTTCTTGAAATGCTGCAGTCCATAATGCTGTTTGAGAGAGAGATCAAGGATTTGACTTAAAGATAGTGATTACTGTCCAAATAAGGCTGAAATTCTGGTGAAGCTCTGTTGAGCAAGATGTGGCGTGGATGAGCTGTAAACTGAAATACTGTTTGTCTGTTTGATGGAATTTTAAGGTCTTGACAGAGACACAGTACCTAACACACATTCCCTCTCTACCGACACCAAGGAACAGACCAGATTAATTGATCATCTACTAGGGCACTTAGAGACATTTCTGAAAGGTGTTTGGGAAGTAAATGGTTGTTTTGCTCTAATCGTTCTTTCCATGGAACTCAAGCTTTGCCAATTTTCCCTATAATGTGACACATGAAAGATGGTTATTTCAGGAAGATTCTGGAGTGCAGATAAATTCACATAATAAATGAGGCAGGAGTGGGAGGAAGGGGAGGCTTGAATTGGAAAGGGAGATCATCTGATAAAACTATTTATTCTTGAAGACATCAAAATGCGGAGAACACTGTAATCTGTTAAAACTTGGAAGAGTTTTTTTGACAGGTTTACACTCTCTGCCTAAAATGTTTCTGTTTCAAAGGTGTTGTTGTCCTAGATACTGATCTTTTGGGATTACCCATCAGTTTCTCCCATTTACATATATTATTTCTGAGCACTTGTTTAGACATTTCAAGATTATCGATAAATACAAGAGCATTACTTGTTAGTTCAAGTGAGTGAGAGACAATATCAGTGCAATTCATTTTCCCAAGCCTTGAAGATTTCAGAAGCTGGTAAGGGGTAGTGCATCCCAAATGCAGTATATCTTAGATGTTGACCGAGGAATGTTGGAATGTTGAATGTTGGTATCACTTCACTCAGATTAGTGAAATGGTAATTATTTGAAACCCCAGATGTTAACTCCAAACACATCCTGAGATTATAGTTACTAGAATGCCTGATTGAATAGAAGCTCAAAGGTAGGTGTTGTTGTTTTTTTAAGCTTTTTTTTATTATTTCGTACATAAGGGTAATATTATTGTCCACTCGAAATTGCTCTTGAGAAAGTGGAAATGAATTGTCTTCTTCAATCACTTGCTTTCCAAGCATGAATTGTGCTTGGTAAGGTAACCATTTGATATTTCAAAGACGTTGAAGCATTCTAATGCAAGAGGCCTGCTTTGTTGCTTGATGATCATTTATTTGAAAGCATATATCATTTGTTTAGCAACACCATTTGAGTGTGAATAGTGGGATGTTGTGATATGGGTCAGTCCTTCGTAATACTCATTTTTTGTTATTTTTAACACGTGATGTGGGTATTTCTGAGAAAGCTCATTTTTGTTGCCCTTCCCTTATTGTCCTTGAAATGAATGGCATGCTTTGTGTTTTCAGAGAGCAGTTACAAGTCAAATGCATTGGCATGGGTTTGAAATTAGCTTGCAGTCCCAACCAGCTAAGAACAGCAGATCTCCTCCAAACAACCAGGTTGGTTTGTGCAATGGTTGACAATGGTCACATGGTTGTGATTCAGCTTGCTTCTAATTCCAGATTCTTTTGAAAGGTTGAATTCAAATTTTAAAATCTGCAACAGTGGGATTGGAACGCAACTCCTCAGACTATTTGTGTGATCTTCTGGATTACTTGTCTGATGGTATTATTGCTTTGCTATATGCTATACAATTATCAAGAAAAGCTGGCCAGATTTCACGTAGGCGCAGCACATCATGTCCGTTACCAATTTTGTTTGTTTACTGTGCTTTTCTGGCCGTACGGACGGTTTGTCTTCTGAGCAAAAATTGAACAGGTTGGGTCTGTACTCATTAGAATTTAGAAGGATGAGAGGTTTTTCCTCATAGGAACATCCAGAACAAGAGGGAATTGTCTCGGAATAAAGGGTGTTAATTTAAGACTGAGAACAGGAGGAAATTCTTCTCTCGGGGGTCATGTGCCTGTGGAGCTCTGTACCACAGAGATGCATAGTCCCGTGGAGGCAGATGCCTTGTGTATATTCAAGGTTGACATGGATTCTTAATGAGCAGGGGATCAAGTGTTCTGTGAGGAATCTCAGATCAGTCATGATTCTACTCAATGGTAAAGCAGGCTTCGGAGAGATGAATGATCAACTCCTATTCCTATTTCTTATGGTCTAACGGCAGCAGTAATGTTGGTTACTTCTAAAGCATGTAATTGTTATTAGTTTTTCAATATGGCTACATATTTGCATTCACCCTCAATAAGGCATCAATGGTGAGGCTCAGAAAAAGAACATCCTTCTGAAAGCTTTGGTGTAGAGATGATAACTAAATAGGCCTGTCTAGCAATTCCTCTTTGGAAAAGTTACATTTATGCCCATTGTATCTTTTAACAAATTGCTGAATGGATTATTGGGATCGCTATCTGTCAAGGATGCATTGGATACTGTTAATCCTGAAGTTAATTCTGACCTTCAACTGATCTTCAAGAACCTTCCAGACCTTTTCTGAATCTTTCTGATCGTCCATAGAAAGACTGAACGTATTATTTCAGCCCAATAGCAATCATGATTTTCAGAGCTCTTTCCTCAAGATCACTTATTACTTGATCTGTAAGATAGAATTACTTGTGGTGCATATACAGTTGTAAGTCAGCCAGAGTGTTTTTTCTTTTCTTTATTCATTTGTGGGATGTGGGTATTGTTGGCTGACCAGCATTTCTTGCCTACCCCTAGTTGCCCTTGAGAAAGAGGTGGTGAGCTGCCTTCTTGAACCGCTGCAGTCCTCCTGCTGTCGGTTGACTCGCAACGTTATTACAGAGGGAATTTCAGGATTTGGACCCAGTGACTGTGAAGTCAATGAAGCCAGGATAGTGAGTGTCTTGAAGGGGGCCATTTTCCCATATACCTGCTGCCCTTGTCCTTCTGGATGGAAGTGGTTATGGGTTTGCAAGGTGCTGTCTGAGGATCTTGGGAGAATTTCTGCAAAGCATCTTGTAGATAGTACACACTTCTTCTACAGACCGTCGGTAGAGGACAGGGTGGATGCTTGTGGATGCAGTGCCAAACAAACAAGCTGTTTTGTCCTGGATGGTGTCAAGCTTCTTGAGCGTTGTTGGGGTTACATTCATCCAGGCAAGTGGGGAGTATTCTATCACAATCCTGAATTGTATCTTGTTGATGGTGGACAGGCTTTCAGGAGTCAGGAAGTAAGATATTTGTCATGGTATTCCAAGCTCCTGGCCTGCTTTTGAAGCCACTGAGTTTATGTGGTGAATTCAGTTGAGTTTCTGATCAATGATGACTCCCAGGATATTGATAGTGGGGGATTCAGTGGTGGTAACAACCATTGAATGTCAATGGTTGGTGGTTAAATTGTCTCTTATTCATGATGGTCATAGCCTGGCACTTGTGTGGCGTGAATGTTATTTGCCACTTGTCAGCCCAAGCCTGGATATTGTACAGATCGTACTGCATTTGGACGGCGACTGCTCCAGTATCTGAGGAGTCACAAATGGTGCTGAACATTGTGCAATCCTTGGTAAACATCCCTACTTCTGACCATATGACTGAGGGGAGTTCATTGATAAAGCAGCTGAAGATTGCTGAGCCAAGGACACTACCCTGAGGATCTCCTGCAGAGTTGTCCTGGAGCTGTGATGATTGGCCTGCAACAACATCAGCCATCTTCCTATGTGTCAGGTATGACTTCAACCACCAGAGAGTCTGCCCTCTCATACCCATTGATTACTGTTTTGCTAAGGCTCCTGATGCCACACGTGGTTGAATGCAGCCTTGAAGTCAAGGGCTGTCACTCTCACTTCACCTCTAGAATTCAACTCTTTTGTTCATGTTTGAACCATGGCTGTACTGAGGTCAGGAGCCCAAACTGGGCATCATTGAGCAGGTTATTGCTGAGCAGATTCAAGGGGAAGGTGATAGCCTATTCAAAATATTGCTCGACCATTAATCCAGAGGCCCATCTGGATACTGTTATAATATTAACTGGGGAGCCACATTCGAGTCCCACCACAGCAGATGATGGAACTTGTATTCAATCAGAAAAATCTGGCATTAAGAACTTATTGACGGCAATAAAATCATTATCGATTTTGGAAAAAACACCTGATCAATAATGTCCTTCAGGGAAGGAAATCTATAATCCTCACCTGATCTGGCCTACATGTGCTTCCAAATCCTCAGCAGTGTGGCTGGCTCTTAATTGCCCTCTGAAAGGGCCTAAAAAGCCACTCAGTTGTACCAGTCACTACAAAGACCCAAAGAAATAAAGTTGGATGGATCACATAGCATCAACATAGGCACCGGGAAAGACAATGGCAAAAACAGCCCTGTCGAATCTACAAAGTCCTCCTCATTAACATCTGGGGGTTAGTGCCAAAATTGGGAGAACTGTCTCACAGACTAGTCAAACAACAGCCTGACATTTTCATACTCATGGAATCATACCTTACAGACAATGTCCCAGACACCACCATCACCATCCCTGAATACGTCCCATCTCACTGCCATGATAGACCCAGCAGAGATGGTGGGACAGTAGTATACTACTGTGTTGCTGGAGGAGCCCTCAATATTGACTCCAATCCCCATGAAGTCTCAATGGCTTCAGGTTAAATATGGGCAAAGAAACCTTCTGCTGATTATCATATACTGTCCTCCCTCAGCTGATGAATTGGTATTTCTCCATGTAGAGCAACACTTAGAGGAAGTACTGAAGAATGCAAGGGCACAAAATGTACTCTGAGTAGGGGATTTCAAGTCCACCACCAAGAATGGCTCGGTAGCAATACTATAGTTCGGGCTGTTTGGCTCCTGGAGGACTTAGCTGCTAGACTGTGTCTGCAGCAGGCGGTGAGGAACCAACAAAAGGAAACAACATACTTGACCTCATTCTTACCAATCTGCCAGCTGCAGGTGCATCTATCCATGATAATATTGGTAAGAGAAATCAGCACACAGTCCAATCCTTCACATTGAAAATAACCTCCATTGTGTTGTATGGGTCTATCACCGTACTAAATGGGACAGGCTTCAATCAGACCTAGCAACTCAAGACTGGACATCCATGAGATGCTGTGGGCCATCAGCAGCAGCAGAATTGTACTCCAGCACAATCTGTACCCTCATGGTCTGGCATATTCCCTGCTCAACCATTACCATCAAGACAGGGGATCAACCCTGGTTCAATGAAGAGTGCAGGAGGACATGCCAACAGCATCAGGCATACCTGAAGATGAAGTATCAACCTGGTGAAGCCACCAAACAGGACTACTTGCACACCAAACGACATGAGCACCAAGTGATAGACAGAGCAAAGCGATCCTACAACCAACAGATCAGATCTAAGCTCTGTAGTCCTGCCACATCCACCCGTGAATGGTGGTGGGCAATTAAACAACTTAGTGGAGGGGGAGGCTCCATAAATACCCCCATCCTCAATGATGAAGAGCGCAGCACATCAGTGCAAAAGGTAAGGCTGAAGCTTTCACAGCAACTTTCAGCCAAAAATGCCAAGTAGATGTTTCATATCTGCCTCCTCCTATCATCCCCAACATTACAGATACCAGTCTTCAACCAATTCATTTCACTCCACGTGACATCACAAAATGGTTGGAGACACTGGATACTGCAAAGGCTACAGGCCCTGACAACGTTCCTGCAATAATACTGAAGACTTGTACTCCGGAATTCACTGCTGCCCTATCCAAGCTGGTCCAGTGCAGTTACAACACTGGCATCTGCCCGACACTGTGGAAAATTGCCCGAGTATATAAAAAGCAGGTTGGACCCAACTCGGCCAATTACCGTTCCATCATCCTACTGTTGATTATCAATAAAGTGATGGAAGGTGTCATCAACAGTTCCACTCCATCTTGCCCATTTTATGATGAGGTTTCTGCTCTCTGTGATTACTCCTTAAGTTTTTTTTGCACTATCTACATTGAGCAATGAATCCCTGACTTTGTGTCAAAATAACTTAAAACTGCTGTTCCACCTAATCTCTTTGAAAATGCTCTTTTCCCAACAAAGACATTGTAAACTTGTAGGCTTCTTCCTGCTGCTGACATGTGCATCAAATAAGGAATAATGCCATTGAACCATTGTAATAAATATGGTATAGGTGTGCTCACTGTGTTGTTAAGGAGCTAGTGAAAGCATAACAATATAATTCTAAGTCAGGGTCGTGTTTGCATTGGATAAGAATTTGCTGCTAGTGATGGTGTTTCCATGCATCTTCTGCACTTGTACATTGAGGCAGCAGAGGTCAGAGTTATGGAAGCTATTACTGAAGGAGTCTTGCTGAATTACTGCAGTGCATCTTGTCGATGGGACACACAGCTGCCACTGCACATTGGTAATGGAGGGAGTGACTATCTAATCAAGAAGACTGCTTTGAACCTGATGGTGTCAAGCTTCTTTAATACTGTCCAAGCTGTATTTATGCAGGGAAATGGGCAAAATTCTGTCAAACCGCTGTTCCTCCTGGATTAAGCAGGGTTCAGGGAGTCAGGGAGAGAGTTACTGCAGGATTCCCATCTGCATGCGCAGTCCACAATTTATGTTAGTTCAATACTTTTTTTCTGGAGATGTGTCCTGCAACCCTTTAATCAGTGGCAGCACATTCACCTGTGAGTCAAAAGGGCATAGAGTCAAGTCCTTTTGCAGAGGCCTCAGCATGTGATCTAAGTTGATGCTTTCAAGTTTCTTGCTCATTTGTTAAATTTAGTACCTGTCCGTCTGCTCAGATAGATATTGGATATTATGTGTCATTATTTGAAGAAAAGTAGGAGCAAATTATTGCAGATGCTGGAATCCGTACTGAAAACAACCAATGTTGGATATCACAGTGGGTCAGGCAGAATCCATAGACAGAGAGAGCAAGCTAAGGTTTTTACTCTAGGTGACTTTTCATCAGAATCATTAAGACTCAGAAGGTTAGCTTGCTTTCTCTCCACGGATGCTGCCTAACCACTGTGATTTCAAGAAGAATGTTGGGGGTTACCCCAGTCCTCTAAACAATATGCATACCCTTGTTTCATGGTTCAGATACTTGGCATGTCATGCTGGAGTGCAGAACATTGTGTATTCAATTCCTGAATGGTGGCTAGTTGCGAATCTATTTATATCTTGATCATTATTATTTGATGGCTTGGCAGAGCTGACTCTTCAGGAGCAAGTCACAGAGCTTGCAGGCTGCCTGTGAAGATCCATAGGTTTTTATTTAGTTTCTTGAGGGAAACTACATATCAATTCTGGAGGAAAGTCCAACAATAGATGAAATACTGCCTATGTTGGCATAGGTTTTTCAAAGTCAGAAGGAGATATCCGCAACCTTAAGTACTGATGTTCAGATTCTTTTCTCATCATTGATTCCAGCTTTACCAGTAAGATGATAGTTTGCCCTGGGACCTTGTCAACCCACATGATTTACACTGAAGACTGTCCAGGGATAGATGATCAAAATTAGCATCTACAAGTCTGGAATGTGACTAATTATTCTCAGAGGGCTGGTCTGTTGTTCACCTTCCTTTTGCTGGATTAGGAGGAGGTGTTCAGTGGGGAGAATTACAAACATTTAATCAGAACTTTAGAGGCATTTGGTTTCTGGATGCATTTTATCATCCAGCTCTGGTTTCTCCACGTCACTGCAGAGGGCTTGAGAAAAGATAACAGGCCCTTGACAGAACGCTTTGTTTGGGAGTGGAGTGAGTTAGAGGTGCCTTCTGTTGAGACAGTATACGCCATCTGTTTGAAACCTCTTCTGTGTCATCTGTAGAGGAGGATGATGGATCTGGGCAGACCAGGCATGGAGGTTACCTTTTCAGCTTATGTCAAACAATGTTTCTCATGGTTCAGAGCCCATTGACCAGCAGAAGACACTCAAAATCCAGTAGGATAACTGCATAGTGCCTTTGCCTAAAACCACATTAAAAAAATGGTTCCTGGTGCATCAGGAGTGGAATCAACTTTCTGCACTAAAGAGTAGACTGAAGGAAGGACATACTTACCCAAGAGGGATTGTTCATTTGATTGGTTTATGGGTGAGGTACTTGGCTTCTGAGGAGACACTAAATAGCATACATCCATAACTCTCCATACAAATGAGCAGTAAACAAATTAAAATGTATACAGTCCTTAGTAGCTTGATAGAGTGGATAAAGACGTTTTTTTTCCCCTGGCTAATCGACCTGGAAATGGGTTCATCATCATAGAACAAGGGTCATGCCTGTGATGAGGAGACATTCCTTCCAACAGAGAGTTATGAATCTTTATAATTTATTACTAATACACTATATCCAAGTTAAAAGCTGACAGCTGACAAGCTGACCCTTGTTTTGTGAATCGCCGATTTGGGGTAGGACAGAATGGTGCATTTGACTAGAAGATGAGCCATGATCTTTCTCTGCTAATGCACTATTTTGGAAGTATTGTGGAATGCTTTGGGGTATGTTTTGTTGACTCCTGAATTTCCCATGAAGTAATGATACATCCTCACGGAGAGAAGAGAATCCATCCAATGAGTAGTTCACACATACACTGTATCCTCTATGAAGACTGCAGTTACAATGTGTCTGGTTCTGCAACAAGACATGGAAACAGAACAATGGCTATGGTGAAGATTACTCCTGCCAAAGTCATCTATTTTCCTTAAAACTTTAGGACATTAACTGTCAGAGCTATCAATGCAGCTTCATCAGCTTTCTTTTGTATAACTATTGCATCAAAATACAGCTGAATCCCTGTGGCATAGATCTGCAACCTTACCCTCTCTTGAGGTGGTGCAATGATTTTATTTTGCCTTGGCCATGTTACAATCCATTCATGCCTGGGAACTTGTTGCATGCTGCATATCTCCACTCTGTATGAACCTCAGGGATATGTGGGTTGTCAATATCTGAATAACAATAAAGTTCTAGGATCTCTTCAGCAGTGATGTAACATTGTACCACATGAGTGAGAACAGAATATCAGTGATTGTGTTGCAATATGATGCATGTAACAGAGTTGAATAGCTGGAGGTATGTGGGACCATTGGGAAATAGGGTAAACATTGTATGTATTTGAATGGGTGCTGGGGTGAGGTGCAATATATGGATATCAGTTCTGAGTTCCAGGGATTGCTGTTTGATGAAGAATGGGAATAAGTAGCATGAAGCAATAGTGGGAAAGTGACCCTGAGGTCTTTGAAATTAGACTCTGCATTGCATTAACACTCACCTGCTCCCATTCCCTTCAAAGGCTGATTTATGAGGGCTTCCTGGCTACCCCCCAGTGTACATAATCTCTCTTCTCTCTTGGGCTCAAGGCTTAAAGCCTCCCTTGCAATACACATGAATCCAGGAATTGGATTTTTATAAATCCTGAAACCTAGAGAGAGGTCAAACTTGCCAGAAGCCTTGGCCCACAACATAAAACTTAACTAAAATTCCATCAGGAAGCAAAAATGATGTAACTTATAGTGTGAAAAAGTTGGACCTGATATTATGGTAACTTAAGATTATTGCCATGGAAACCAATAAATCAGACAAGTCTTCTATGCCTGTACAAAAATAACTCAGTTGATGCACTTTCAATGCCTGAGTAACATCAGCATCAGCTTAAATACGTACCATAGAAAATCCCTTTTAGTTTTCCTGTTGCTAGAAATTTGTATGTTTACTAAACCTTTAATGAGCCTCAATAGCTCTCTCTATATTTGTGGCCTGAGTTCCACTTTCCTCATCCCATTTTAAAGAACGTTGGACCTGCACAAACTCCAATACTACACTTCTCCAAAGGCTGGCAACTGTTTTGTTACTTTGCAAAATGCCGGAAGCACGCAAAATGTCTGTCAGAGGAAAGACAATTGAAACTTGCTGCAGGAAGATCCTCAGAAAGTGTGGGATATGAAAGTTGTTCTACATTGTTGTGCTCCCATCAGAGACGTTGTGCTCATAAGAATGAAAACACTGTCATGGAGCTGAGCTAATTTCAACTGATACATTTTTGTAAAGATCTCCTTACGGACAGATACTGCATCATGAAATCAACCTGACAGCAACTCTTTTATTCTTATGAAGTGGTTATACATATCGCCCTTGTTTCACACAACATTTAATCAGCCACCATAGGCATACAGGAGATGCTTATGTGAAGGCATCTGTGTGATTCCCATCAGTATGGCAATCATACTACTAAAAGCCGAAATACCAGAGAATGGTGATAACCTTGTAACTGGAATATAAAATATACAGTGTCTTTCATGACCCAAAATGCCTTCTAGTCAAGTACTCTAGACACATTTTAATGAAGGAAATGTGCGGCCAATATGCTTAAAGCGCGGTTCCACAAACAGCGAAGATCAGATAGTAAATAGAAACCGAAAGAACTGCAGATCCCGTAAATCAGAAAAAAAATACACAAAGTTGCTGGAAAAGCTCAGCACGTCTGGCAGCATCTGTGAAGAAAAAAGCAAAGTTAATATTTCGTGTCTGATGACCCTTCCTCAGAATGGAAGTGTCACAGGACCTGAAACATTAACTGTGTTTTTCCGTTAACAGATGATGCCAGACTTGCTGAGCTTTTCTAGCAACATTGTTTTTGTCAAAGATCAGCTAGTGATGTTTCCGCACTGCTAATTAAGAGATAAATACTGGGCAAGGGCAGTGGAAAGAATCTTCTTAAATAAAGTAAATTTGAATAAAACAAATTACAGGAGGTTTGCCCACAAATTTGTGTTATGTGGAGTTTTGAGATTGTTGAGGAAGACCGCAGTGTAATTTCTTTTGCCTACAAATACGCTTTTTGTCACAAAAATGAAAATAGAGTGACACAGTAAATTCGTGAAAACTGCCTTCATATTTCAACTTGTTCACTCTTTACTACTTCCAAAAGAAGCATTGAAATAAAAATGGGAGTTAACGCTGGAAAATCTCAGACCAGTTGTGTTGAGATTTTTGCAGGACTTTGCTGTGCATGGCCTAATGGTTTTCTCAGGGTATCTTTACCAAATTTGGCTCTTGAACCACCTGACTTTCCCATGGTCTCCCTCTCAACTATTGTTAGCCCTAAATACTGTTCTCAAAACAACACACCAGAATTGACTAGCATTGTTGGTGCGAGCGCAAAATTCAGAAGTGCATCCAAACACTCATTCAGTCAAAAGATACCCTGTATATGTTCTGATATTTGCCCTCAGCATGCAGACAAGGGAAAGTTGGCACCTCATGTTGCAGGCAAAGGCCTGGAGGTTCATAAGACTAATAAGAAATGGGAACAGAAATAGGCCATTCAGCCCCTTGGGCCTGCAATGATCCATTCAGTAGGAGCATAGCTATTCCAACATTCCTCATGTCCATTTTCTTACATTTTCTTCACACTGATTGATTTCCCCACTGATCTATCTATCTCAGCCTTCAATATACGCGAGGCCTCTGCCTCAACAGCTGTCTGTGCTGAAGAGTTCCAACGACTTACAGCCTTCTCAGGGAAGAAATTTTCCTTCATTTCAGTTTTTATTTTGAAATGATGCCTCTTTAGTAGACTCTCAAATGAGCAGAAACAATTACTCAATATTTACTCCATCAAGCTCCTTAAGCATCCTATATGTTTCAGTGAGATTGTCTTTTTCTTCTAAACTCCAGTGGTTGGAATCCTAACCTGGTTAGCCTTTGCTTGTAAGACAATATCTCCTCAGAAGGCATCATCCTAATGAACCATCATTGAACTGCCTCCAATGAAATTATATCTTTCCTTAAATAAGTGAACCAAAACTGCTCACAGTGCTCCAGATAGGGTCTCACTAGTACCTTGACAATTGGGGTAAGACTTCCCTACTCTTACTCTCCAACCCCCCTTGAAGTAAAGGTCAATGTTTCATTTGCCTTCCTGATTACCTGCTCCAAATGTGTGCTGGCTTGTTTTGTTTTATGCAAAAGTATCCCAAATCCCTTGCGATGCAGCTTTCTAAACTTTCTCTTCATTTAAATTATGTTTTTTCTCTTCCTTCCAAAATGAACAATTTTACATTTTCCCAACTCTATACTGCATTTGCCAAATTTTTGCCCAATTAGTAACCTGTCAACATCTCTCTGTAAGCTGTTTGTATCCCTCTCACATCCTGTTGCTCTATCTATTTTTGCATCTTCTGCATATTTTTCTATAGCATCTTCACTTCCTTCTTTCAAGTCATGAGTATATATTGTATACAGTTGTGGGCCTATCTCTGATCCCTGTGGAACGCTACTGGTCAAATTTCACCAACCGGAAAAGGAACCTCTTACCCGCACTCACTGTTTCCTGCCCATTAGCCTATTCTCTATCCATGCCAAAGTGCCACCTGCAACATTATTCCAAATGCTTCATGCATCAACATCCAAAGCCTACAATTTTGTTCATTTCAAATTTCCTAAAACTTTTTTGCTTCCTTGGTGCAATATGACATTCAAACATTCTGTCCGTTCCTTTTATTTTCTTGTAGTAATCAGCCCATCATTAACCTGCAATCTTGCCTTCCTCTTTACCTTTGATTTTCTAATTTTCCGTGCATCTAATTCTGATTGATAGGACCGCATAGCGATCGCGTTCTTTTTGCCCAGGACCAGTGCAGGAGGCTACAATACCAACCTGGTGCAAGGTTCACCTCCTGGGTCAGCTGTTCAGATGAATGCCCAGCAATATAGCAGATCAATGACTTTCAGCACTCCATCAAAGTAAATGCCACCTTACTCTCTCTCTAATATCTTATACTCATTGTATCTCTGAGAACGACCTCATGTCCCGTCAAGAGTCATGCTCTATTCCTCTCAATAATGTCTGCACCATCTTTCCGCACTCCCTGTCACCCATCCAGCCCCTGAAACCACTAAATACAAACTGAAAGAACTGCAAATGCTTGAAATCAGAAATGAAAACAGAAATTGGAAAAGCTCAGCAGCTCTGGCAGCATCTGTGGAGATAACTCAGAATTAATGTTTCAGGTCCAGTGACCCTTCCTCAGAATTGATGGTGGCTATGAAATAGTTGTTACTTTATGCAGAAGATAGGATGTTGGCTGGGGCTTTATGGAGTGAATGATAGGAGGGGATAGTGCCAAAGATATAGAAGCACAGTTGGGCAGGCAAAAAAAGATGGATTGCAATCAATCTGGCAGAATGAATAGCTACTAATAGGGACAATTAGTGGTTAACAATAGGTTGTGTGTAATAGCGGACCATGTGGTAACAAAGATCTTGTGTCGGGATTGGGGTAAGGACAGGGGAAGAGCGCATCAAGCCTGAAAGTTATTGAACTTGATATTGAGTCCAGAAGGCTACAGAGTTCCCAAGTGGAAAATGATGTGCTGTTCTTCCAGTTTGCACTGAGCTTCTCTAGAGCACTGCACCAAGCCTGAGACAGAGATGTTGGCCAGGGAACACAGTGGCATGTTGAAGTGGCAGGCAACTGGATGCTTAGTGTCTTTTTTGCAAGCAGAATGTAGGTTTTCTGCAAAGTGATCACCCAGTGTATGCTTCATTTCCCCAATGTCGAGAAAACCACATTGTGAGCAGCGAATGCAGTAAATTTTCTTGTTGGAAGTTGCAGGTAAAGTGTTACTTCACTTGGAAGGTATGTTTGGGCTCTTGGATACTGAAAAGGGAGAAAGTAAATGAGCAGGTGTTCCACCTTCTGTGGTTGCAGGGGATTGTTCCAAGAATCTGTGGGGGAAAGGCGGTGGTAGGGAGAGATATTGAGAATAAAGGAATGGATCGGGATATCCCAGAGGGAACAATCCTTGCTGATGAGAGAGGGCATAGATCCAGTCTCACTGGATCTCACAGAAGTTGGCAGAAATGGCAGCTAATCATCTTCTACATGCTGATGGGATAGTAAATGAGGATAAGGAGGACTGTATCACTGTTACAGGAGGGAAGAGATTAGGTGAAGGCTATAATGCAGGAGATGGATCAGGCCCAGTTGAGAGCTCTGTCAACAACAGTTCTGGGGAATACTAGGCTTGAGGAAGAAGGTGGAAATTTTGGAGGTCCCCTTGTTGGAGTTGGCATCAACAGAACAGATGCATGGAGACTGAGAAACTGGGAGAATGGAATAGAGTCTTCACAGGAAGCAGGGTATGACGATGTATAATCAGGGAAACTGTCAGAGTCAGTAGGTTTGTAGTGGATATTGATGGCCAGCCTACAGCCAGAAATGGACACAAGGATATTAAGGAAGGAAAAAAAGGAGTCAGAGATGGACCGGGTGAAGGTGAGAGTGGGGTGGAACTCAGAAACAAAATTTGGAGACTTTTCTAGTTCCGCACAAGAGAATAGTTCACTATGGCCTCATTAGTGGTGTTGACTCATTTATCTTTTGCCAAGACAAGGACAGGAATCTTACAAGGAAGTTGGTGAGTACAGGAATATTGGAGGATGAGGACGCTTTGTCACTTATGACAGTTCCACTATTTAATAAAATTTTGATCATGATCCAAGGTTAGATGCTGTCTAAAGTTGCAGTAAAATAATCTATTATTTGGGTATTATGAAACAGAGCCATGTTGTTTTATCTTCTTCAGTTAATTTCATTATAATATGGACATCTGACTTCAAGGCTTATATCACATGAAGCATGGTTGCTTCAGTGATCTACCAGAAGGTGAACAGCTCAAAATGAAATACACTCCAATCCAAGTCGGCATTTCAAAAAGAGAGGAAGGACACTCAATAAAACTGGTAAGAACAGGGATAAAGAATTCCCATTACTTTAGTGGTATTTAAAGGAAGGAACTAGCAAAAGGAATAGATAGAATTCAATCTACACTCAGCTCACCTATTCCTCTCTTTTTTAATACAAATGGCCCAAGTTAAAAATTCTGATAAAGACCTGTGTGTCCTCCTTTTCAGCAGCTACCTAATGGTACTGCAGTACCAGGGGAAAGGAACAAGTGTTCAGGTCAACCATGGCTATCCCCATGTGTTCAAATTCTTCCCATTACTGGTCTCAGTGTGTTCAAACTAATGTCAGCCTATGTTTCTATCATTCTCTATTCTGTTTTAGTCTTGTTCATGGTAAGTTGCACAAATTAAAGGCCTCAGGTAAAACTGGACTTTTGGAAGAGTTTTGGTTCCCTATAGAATTCAACATATTTGGAGCAGCCTCCCATATTAAGTAAAGAACATCCTCATGCAATTCACTTCCTCGAGCTGGGTGGCCCTCTGATTGTTGCTTTGTTAAGACCAAGAAGCTGTGCATTGTTTTTATATTGAAGGTCCGGGAATGTTTAACAAGGGCAGTGCCTCAGTAAGTTAAAACCTAGAAGCTTCTATTGGTGATGTCAGAAAAGAACATTTAAGACAACTTTTCTGTTCACTGTTTTAAAGTGGGAAGCAGAGATGTGTTGGCCCTTCTCTTAAAATACACCAAACCAGTCAAAGGAATGCCATGAGCAGATAACATGAAGTATTCTGACTGTTCAGTCCTAACTGAAGGTTTAAAACAGATTCTCTATAGAGACTATACAAGAACAAAAACTGCTGAGAAAATTAAGCAGGTTGAAAATGCTGTGGAGGAAGAACGGTTACCATTTTGACTCAATGTCCTTCTAGAAAACCAAAAAAAGAGAGTTTTTCAGCCAGTGGAAGGGAATGGGGCCAAGTATTAACCAAAAAACATCTGCTATAGCATGAAGGCCAAAAGGATGGCTATATAAAAAAGATGTTGTAATGCTTCAGTCAATAATTGTGAAAATAGATAAAATGAAAAGGCGAAGGTTGTGTTCAATGAAGTGTGAATTGTGATGTAAAATTCAACCTCAATGGAGCCCGAAGAGATAAAGGCATCAGAAGATAATGAAACAGCAAAAAAGGAAAAACAAATACAAGTAAGGAAAGATGGAAGCAGAGGTTAAAATCTGAATGTGTTCAAACTATTGCTCAAGCTGGTGAAGTATGGGCTACTAGTTGCTGTTCCTCAATTTGGCTTTCAACTTCAGTGGAACACTACAGCAGGCCACAGACAGAAAGTTGTGCACATGAACAAAGCCAAGAATTAAAGTAACAAGCAACTAGAAATTGAGGGTTGCACTTCCAGACATGATGGAGGTATTCCTTGAAGCAGTCACCTGCAGACGCTGCCTGACCTTTCCCAGCAACTGATTGAAGTTGTCACCAATGTTATCAAGCAACAGTTGCTCACTGATGCCCAGTTTGCATTCTGCCAGGACCTCTGTGCTCCTTATCTCATTGCAGCCTTGGTTCAAAACATGGAGATAACAGGTGAATGGCAGAGGGGAGTGAGATTAATTCTGTAGTACCCCTGGCAACGGCAGCATTTTTTGCCCACAATTGCTCTTGAACTGAATGCCTTATTAGGTTGTTTCAATAAGCCAATGACATTGCTATGGTTCTGAAGACACATGTATGGCAGATCAGGTAGAACAGCAGATTGTTCTCCCTAAAGGACAGTATTTGACCAGATGAGTATTTGGAATTATCAATGATAGACTCACAGTCAAAATTACAGTAACCAGCTTTTAATTCGAGAGTTATGGCAGTTTCTCTTTTCATTTCCAATGAAGTGCATGTAGCATGATGAAGCCCTTGTAAAGGAATATATTTTGATGTTTGTAGCACTTAAAACATATGAGATACTGTCAGTTGTGCTCAGTTCAAAGGATTTTATACGTGAACGTGACACATTCAAGATTAAGAAATAAGGGTGAATGACATATTTCTGACAGTAAGATTCACTGATGTTATCTGCTCTATTAATGTACCATTTTATACAAGTGCTGCTGTCACAAAGCATTTCGTGAGAAACTGCTTCTTAACATTCATCTCAATTTTCCCTTTCCTTTTCCTGTTCTCTAAAACTTTGTCCAAATAACTTTTCACCCATAAACATCAAATGCAAGTGCCAGATGAACAATTTCCATGCCTTTCTCTGATAACTTGACATCTTTCTTTCCTTTACTAAATGTTTATCTTTTTGCCTTATAAATGCTATTATAGATTCTATTATTTCTGGAACAGCACGTGATTTCATCTCAAACTCAGATATGAGAGAAGTAACATGACCTCTCCTATTTTTCAGAAGGTAGTTTCTATTACATTAGTGACTTAGTTCTGCTATCTTTTTGCACTGCAGCAATCATTATACTGTAGGTACATCTACAGTGCTATTAAGGAGGGAGTTCTAGAACTTTGACACATCAAAAGATGATATTGCTATATACAGTCAGAATAGTATAGGGCTTAGAGGAGAACTTGAATGTAACGATGCACACAAACACCTGCTATCCATATCTTTCCAGGTGTTAGAAGTTGTTCTCTGTGTAAGTGTTGCCAAACCAGCCAGGGTGAATTACTACAGTGCATCTTGTAGATGGTGCACACTGCTGCTACTAAGAAAACCTTTGTTCTTTTATACTCTGCTCCTTTTCAAATCAAGGCCAACATTCTCTTTACTTTCCATCTTACCTGCTGAACTTAAATGCTAACCTCTTGTGATTCATGGGCAAGCACTCCCAAATCCCAATGTGCTATAGCTTTCTTCTGCTATCTTCCTTCAGTCAGCTTCACAGCGAAGCAGTCTAGAGTGAGCGTCCTGAAGTAAGGATCGCAGTGAAGCAGTCTGATGTGAGTGTCCTGAAGTTAGGACCGCAGTGATGCAGTCTAGTGCGAGTGTTCTAATGTCAGGATCACAGTGAGCAGTCTGGTATGAGTGTCCTGAAGTCAAGACCACAGTGATGCAGTCTAGTGCGAGTGTCCTGATGTCAGGATCACAGTGAAGCAGTCTGGTGTGAGTGTCCTGAGCCAATATCACTGTAAAACAGTGTATGAAGAGAACTTAGATGGTAATTTTTATGGTTTGTGTACAAAGATTGCCAAATCCCTCTGCTCTGCAAATTCCTATAGTCTTACTCCTTTTAAATAATATTCAGCTGCTCTATTCTTCCTGCCAAATCACATAAACTCAAATTTTCCCATAGTTTTAAGGTGTTAGGAGGAAGGTATAGAGGAGATGTCAGAGGGAGGTTCTTCACTCAGAGAGTTGTGAGCGCATGGAATGGTTTACCAGTGGTAGTCGTGGAAGCAGAGTCACTAGTGACATTTAGGCGACTGCTGGACATGCACAATGACAGCAGTGAATTGAGGAGAATGTAGGTTAGGTTATTTTATTTTTGGATTAGGATTATTCCACCGCACAACATTGTGGGCCGAAGGGCCTGTACTGTGCTGTACTTTTCTATGTTCTATGTTCTATTATATTCCATCTACCACGTTTTTTTCCACTCACTTAAATCACTAATATGTCCCTCTGCAGACTCTGTTTGAATCCTCAGCACTTGTCTTCCCACCTATTTTTACTTCATCTACAAACTTTTCTCAACTAAGTCATTGTATATTGTAAATAATTGCAATCCCAGCACTATTCCCTGTCAATCTCCATTAGTTACAGATTGCCATCCTGAACACACCCATTATCACAACTGTCTTTTTCCGATTAATTAGCCTATCCTCTGTCTGGGCTAATACACTAACTCCAATTCCATGAGATATTATCCAATTAAGTGGCCTAATATGTGGTCCATTATCAAAGACCTTCTAAAAGCCTAAATATATTACATCCACTTCTTTCTCTTTATCCATACCTCCTCAAAAATTTCCAGTAAGTTTGTTAGGCATAATTTTCCCTACATGCTAACACTGCTTAATCATACGTTGTATTTCTGAATGCTGTGGTATTTATAATAGATGGTAACATCTTCCCAATAATGACCACTGAGCCAGCTGGCCTAAAGTTAGCTGATAATTCTCTCCTTTTTAAATGAAGACTAGCAGTTTTCCAATCTTCTGGGACTTTTCCAGAATCTAAGGATTCTTGGAAGATTAATGTTAGTACATCCACTCTTTCTGAAGCTTCTTCTTTTAACACCCTAGAATGCATCCCAGCAGGTCCAGCGGACTTATCAGACTTTAATCCCAAAAGTTTCCATTGTGCTTTTTCTCTTGAGATAGTATTTCTTTCCTCCCTCCTTTTCCATTTAGTGATTTTGGATTGATATTAGTGTCTTCTACTATGGAGACTGATGCAATATATTTATTTAAGTCCATTGGCATTTCCTGGTTCCCTATTTGTATTTTGCCAGTTTCATTCTGTATGGAACCTATGTTTTCTTTGGCTTCTTTCTTACATTTATATCATTAAAGAAGTTCTTACTGCATCTCTTGATATTTCAAATTTACTTGCAAATTTACTCTCAAAATTTATCTTCTCTCTCTTTATTAATTTCTTTTGTCTTTTGTGAGTTTTTAAAACTTTCCCAAGCCTCTAGTTTCTCAATAAGATTTGCCACTTCTTATATTTTTTTCTTTCAGTTTGATAAAGTCCTTAACTTCCCAAGATAACCATGGTTGGTTCATCCCCTTCTCAGAATGCTTTTCCTCACTGGGATATATCTTTACCATGAATTTCAGTTATAACTGCTTGTAAGTAAAATTGCAGGAAGATAGGATAGTGAAGAAGATGTTCGTAAGCATTGAGTACAGGAGTTGGGACGT
This sequence comes from Stegostoma tigrinum, assembly GCF_030684315.1. NCBI lineage: Eukaryota > Metazoa > Chordata > Chondrichthyes > Orectolobiformes > Stegostomatidae > Stegostoma > Stegostoma tigrinum. The sequence goes on along the minus strand of NC_081358.1, from coordinate 104,194,794 downwards.
TGGGTTGTAGCTGTACAGGACATTCTTTAGGCCACTTTTAGAACACTGCATGCAATTCTGGTCTCCCTGCTCTAGGAAGGATGTTGTGAAATTTCAAATGTTTCAGAAAAGATTTACAAGGATGTTGACAGGTTTTGAAGGTTTAAGCTAAAGGGAGAGGGGAGATGATGGCCTAGTGGTATTATCACTGGACTGTTAATTTAGAAACCCAGGTAATGTTCTGGGGAGCTGAGTTTGAAAATGATGACAATGATGCCATAAAGGTTGGGGCTACTTTCTTTGGAGCCTCGGAGACTGAGGGTGATCTTGTAGAGGTTTATAAAATCATGAGGGGCAAGGTCTTTTCCCTGAGGTGTGGGAGTCCAAAACTAAGGACATAGGTTCAAGGTGAGAGGGGAAAGATTTGAAAGGGACCTAAGGGGCAACTTTTTCACACAGAGGATGATGTGTGTGTGGAATGAGCTGCCAAAGGAAGTGGTGGATTCTGGTACAATTACTACATTTAAATGACATCTGGGCAGGTGTCTGACTAAGAAGGGTTTAGAGAGATTTGGGCCAAATACTGGCAAATGAGACAAGATGAAGATATCTTGTCAGCATGGACAAATTGAACCAAAGGGATTATTTCTGTGCTGTATATCTCTTTGGCTTTGTGACTTTATTTCATTGAAAATATCACATTGTTTGTCAACTGCCTTTCCTACTGAAACCAAAAGAACCGCAGATGCTGTAAATCAAGAATGAAAACAAAGTTGCTGGAAAAGCTCAGCTGGTCTGGCAGCATCTCTGAAGGAGGAAACAGAGTTAACATTTCAGGTCCAGTGTCCATTCCATTCCTCAGAACTGATAGTGGCTGGGAAAATGTCAGTTTATTTGCAGAAAATAGGGAGGTGGGTGGGGTGAGGAGTAAATGATAGGATAGAGCCCAAAGAGGTAGGAAAAACAGTTGGATAGATAAAGGTTGCTAACGATCAGCCTGGGAGGGTGAATAGTTGCTAATGGGGACTGTTAATGACTAACAACAGCAGGTGTGTAGTGGCAGGCTATGTGGTAACAAGGTCTGGTATATAGGGTTGGGTGCTGGGACATGGGAGAGTTTAGGCCCTAAAATTATTGAACCTCAGTATTGAGTCTGGAGGGCTGTAGGGTCCCCATGTGGAAGATGAGATATTGTTCCTCCAGCTTGCGTTGGGCTTCACTGGAACACTGTAGCAAGCCAGAGATAGAAAAGTTGGCCAGGGAGCAGAGTGGTGCGTTAAAGTGGCAGGCAACAGGTAGTTCAGTGTCATTTTGCGAACAGAATGTAGATGATCTGTGAAGAGGCCGCCAAGTCTACGCTTTGTTTCCCCAATGTAAAGGAGACCACATTGTGAGCAGTGAATGCAGTAGACTAGATTCTTTGAAGTGCTGGTGAAGTGTTGCTTCACCTGAAAGGTATGTTTGGGACCTTGGATTCTGTGGAGGGAAGAGTTAAATGTGCAGGTGTTGCACCTTTGTGGTACAGGGGAAGGTGATGTAGGGCTGTTGGGAGTTGTTGGAAATATGGGCCAGGGTGTCCTGGAAGGAATGGTCCCTGCAGAAGGCGGACAGGAATATGTGTCCGGTAGTGGCTTCTTGCTGGAGGTGGCAGAAATGGCATCTGGTGATCTTCTGGATGTGGATGCTGGTGGGATGGTAGGTGAGGATGAGGGGAACCCTATCACTGTTGTGGGAGAGAAGAGAAGGGGTGAGGGCGGAAGCGCAGGAGATGGGTCAGACCTGGTTGAGGGCCCTGTTGACAACGGAGCTGGGGAATCCTCAGTTAAGGAAGAATGTGGAAATGTCAGAGGCTCCCTTGTTGAAGTTGGCCTCATCTGAACATATGCAACAGAGATGGAGGAACTGAGAGAATGGGATGGAATTTTATCGGAAGTAGGGTGAGAGGATGTATAGTCCAGATAACTCTGGGAGTCAGTGGGTTTGAAATGGATATTAACGGCCAGTCTGTCCCCAGAAATGGAAACAGAAATGTTGAGGAAGGAGTGCATGGAACATTTCTCGTTCCAGTCCGATTCCAGCCCCCACCCACAACTCTTTCTCTGATACATCAATGATATCATCAGTGCTGTTTCCCTCTCTTGACTGGAATTGGAAAACTTCATCAGTTTCACCTCCAATTTCCACCCTGCCCTCACTTTCACCTGGCCTATCTCTGACTCCTCCCCTCCTCGACGTTTCTGTTTCCTTTTCTAGGGGCAGACTGGCCTCTAATATCCATTACAAACCGACCGACTCCCACAGCTGCCTGGACTATACATCCTCACACCGCCACTTCCTGTAAAGACTTCATCCCATTTTCTTAGTACCTGCATCTTCAACACATATATTCAGATGAGGTCAACTTTAACAAGGGATCCTCCGAAATGTCAACATTCTTCCTCAACCAAGGATTCCCCAGCTCAGTTGTTGACAGGACCCTCAACCAGATCCGACCCATCTCCCACACTTCCACCCTCACCCCTTCTCTTCCTTCCCGCAACAGTGATAGGGTTCCCCTTATCCTCACCTACCATCCCATGAGCATCCACATCCAGAAGATTATCAGATGTCATTTCCACCACCTCCAGCAAGATGACACCACCAGACATATATTCCCCTCCCCTCCGTTTTCCGCCTTCCGCAGGGACCATTCCCTCCAGGACACCCTGGTCCACACTTCCTTCACCCCCAAAAACTCCTCACAGCCCTACAGCACCTTCCCCTATAACCAATGAAGGTGTAACACCTGCCCATTTACCTCCTCCCTCCCCACTATCCAAGGGCCCAAACATACCTTTCAGGTGAAGCAACACTTCACCTGTACTTCCTAGAATCTAGTCAACTGCATTCGCTGCTCACAATGTGGTCTCCTCTATATTGGGGAAACGAAGCGTAGACTTGGCAACCACTTCGCAGAACATCTACATTCTGTTTGCAAAAAAGACCCTGAACTACCTGTTGCCTGCTACGTTAACGCACCACCCTGCTCCCTGGCCAACATCTCGGTCTCTGGCTTGCTGTGGTGTTCCTGTGAAGCCCAACACAAGCTGGAGGAGCAATACCTCATTTTCCGCTTGGGGACCCTACAGCCCTCTGGACTCAATATTGAGTTCAATAATTTTAGGGCCTAAACTCTCCCATGTCCCAGCCCCCTACCCTATATACCAGGCCTTGTTGCCACATAGCATGCCACTACACACCCGCTGTTGTTCGTCACTAACAGTCCCCATTAACAACTGTGCACCCTCCCAGGCTGATCATTAGCAACTCCTTTATCTGTCCAACTGTTTTCCTATCTCTTTGGGTTCTATCCTATCATTTACTCCCTCCCCACCGACTCCCCTATTTTCTGCAAATAAACTGACGTTTTCTCAGCCACCATCAGTTCTGAGATTGGGTCACTGGACCCGAAACATTAACTCTGTTTTCTCCTTCACAGATGCTGCCAGATCTGCTGAATCTTTCCAGCAGCTTTGTTTTCGCCTTTCCTATTGATCTCTTTTTACAGTCTACTCCAACCGTTTCTGCCCTTGTTCCTATGTAATTACCCTTAAGTTAGGAAAGTTGTTACTGACTTAAGTTCCTTGCTCTGAAACTGATTACTAAATTCTACCATGATGAGGTCACTGTTCCCTAAGGGATTTTTATTCTGAGATCATTTATTCAACTTGTATCATTAGGCATTTCTAAATGCATGATAGGCTGACCTTTGGTTAGACATACAACATATTCATAGCATCATAGAGATATACAGCATAGCAACAAGTCCTTCAGCCCATCCTGTCTGTGCTGACCAGCAAGCACCAAACATCAATTAATGCCATTTTTCTGCTCATGGTTCATAGTCCACTATGCATTCTACTTTGCAATTTAAGTGCTCATATAAATGTTTCTTAACTGTTGCAAAAGTACCTTCTCCACCATCCTTTCAAGTAGCATATTCCATTTTTCTACCATCCTCTGTGAATACACTTCTCCTCAAAACTTGCAAATTACTAATTCCTCACATTAAACTCATGCCCTCTGATCTTAATCATGTCTGCCATGGGGAAAAGATTCTCACAAACTGCTCTGTCTTTGCCTCTCATAATTTTGCATAGCTCACTCAGATCCCCCCATTCAACTTCTGCTGCTCCCAGGAAAACAAACCCAGCCTATCTAGTGTCTTCCATACCTGAGACTTTTCATTCAAGACAACATCTTGTTGAATCTCCTCTGACAGTCATTTCCTTCTGATAGCATGGTGACCAGAACTGCACATAGCATTCTATCTGTAGCCTAACCAATGTTTTATAAAGTTGTAACAAGACTTCCTTGCTCCCATATTCTCTGTCCTGACTAATGGAAGCAAGTAACCTTCAAGAGAGATAGTAGGAACTGCCGATGTTGGAGTCTGAGATAACAAGGTATAGAGCTGGATGAACACAGCAAGCCAGGCAGTGTCAGAGGAGCAGGTAAGCTGACATTCGGGTATGGAGGGGAATGGGACTCTGAAAAAAAGAGAGAGAGTCGGATGCGATGATGGAAGATGGATAGAGGAGCAGATAGGTGGAGAGAAGACGGACTGGTAAAGGAGGCGGTGATGAAGCCAGTAAAGGTGAATATCGGCCGGGATTTGGGCTGGGGATTGGTCAGTTGGGAGGGAGGAGCGGGTGAGTGGGAGGGAAGACGGACAGGTCAAGGAGGCAGATGAGATTAGTCGGTAGGAAGTGGGGGTGGAGGCTTTCAGTGAGGTAGAAGGAGCGGATAGGTGGGAGAAAAGGCGGACAGGTCAAGGAGTCGGGGACGAGCTGGGCTAGTCTTGGGATGAGGTCGGGGTTGGGGAGATTTTGAAGCTTGTGAAGTCCACATTGAGACCATTGGTCTGCAGGGTTCCCAAGCGGAATATGAGATGCTATTCCGCCAGCCTTCGGTTGGCATTGTTGTGGCAGTGGAGAAGGCCTCGGATGGACATGTTACCCAAGGAGTGGGAGGGGGAGTTGAAGAGGTTCGTGACTGGGAGATGTAGCCATTTATGACGAATTGAGTGTAGGTGCTTCAATGTCTACCTATACTGAAACCTTTAGCAATCTATGAACTTGTACACCAAAGTTCAGCACTGCCTGAGAATCTACCATTCATTTTGTATATCCATCTCTTATTATATTAAGTTTGGTGGTGAGATTTGGTCTTATGTCACCAGGATATTAGCCTGGATATTTAGGTTACTAGATGAAGAAGGGTTACAGGACTCACAACATTAGCTGTTTTCTCTTCAAAGATTCTGCTAGACCTGCTGAGTTTCTTCTCAAAATACATTACCTCACACTTATCAGAGTTAAATTCAGTCTACCATTCGTCTGCACAATTCACCAGCTGATCAATATCAGACTGTAGCTATCATGATTTTTATCAATTATAAATGGTAAACCGGGAACCAATAAAAATGAAATAATAAAATATTTACTCGAAAAATTGGAAAGCATCTTTGGAATGAGATAAGGCAAACAGGGTTAATGAGCTCTGACCCTCTTCTTTATGCCCAGCATTTTTGTTTCTCTTTCAGATTTCTAGCATCCATGGTAATTTGCTCCAGTTAATACATACCCACTTGTGTCTCCATTGAGTTTGAAATGAGAAATGTAATTAAAAAAACTGTATTATATTTTTGGGTGCTTATATCCGTGTGCTACCTTATTCACTATATAACTTCAGGCAGTCTTTTACTTTTTTTGATCTGGCTGAATAAAGCACCAATAAATATTAATCACCTTACAAATGTGCATGTCTGGCCTGCTTCGGTTCCTCCACTAGGAATTGGAAAACCAGTCAGGCTTTTCACACTTTGTTGCTGTGCAGTGACACTGCCTGGATAATGAACATTGGTAGATTGTTGACAAAGAATGCTACCTTTTCCCCTAGTGTTGCCTGTCCAGATTGTTTCAGATTAACGGCCACAGGGGCGAGACACTAAAGAACAGCCACTGAAGAATCAGCATGTTCAGGAGAGGAGATAATGTAGGGGCAAAGATTTTATTCACACCAACAGTGGGTTGCACAAACAGAAACAAAAACCTGGAGAGCACTCGCTTCTGATTTTGTTTGTGTTTGTGCCAGCAATTAAAAATTAATAAGTTGTCAGTTCCATGGATTATACTGTAGCATTTAAAAAAAACCACATTCACAAATTTGGATATTACTGGCCAAGCCAGCATGTTTTACCATTCTCAAAGGGCAGTTAAGAGTCTCTCTGATGAAGGGTCTAGGCCCGAAACGTCAGCTTTTGTGCTCCTGAGATGCTGCTTGGCCTGCTGTGTTCATCCAGCTTCACATTTTATTATCTAAGAGTCAACCATGTTGTTGTGTGTCTGGAGTCAAGTGTAGGTATTAGTGAACCAGACAGGTGTTTACATTTATCTACAGTGGTTACATGGTCACCATTACACTAGCTTAAAATTCTCGACCTTCGTTGAACTTAAAGTTTGGTGGTGAGATTTGGTCTTATATCACCAGGATATTAGCCTGGATATCTAGGTTACTAGATAAAGAAGGGTTACAGGACTCACAACATTAGCTGTTTTCTCTTCAAAGATTCTGCTAGACCTGCTGAGTTTCTTCAGCAACTTCTCTTTTTCCCCACAAGGTTACTAATGCAGCGACATTACCACGATGCCACTACCTCCCTCAAGGTCAGGGCTGTCATTTTAAAGTAATTAAACAGGTACTCCAAGTAGTGGTTTTAAAGAGTTCACTCATCACAAAATGCCATTCGTCATAATGATCTGGCCAAGAACAAAAGCATTAAACCCTGTACTGAACTCAAGGCTGGCAGGGGGGTGATGAATGGATGTTGAATTTCAGATAGCATCAACTTTTTGAAACTAAGAGATGAGATGATTGGGCAAAGAAGGACAATGGTGAGAACAGCAGCAGTGAAGAGCTGGATTAACATCAACAGACATGATAATGATGTATTAATGATAGCAGAATCACATTATTAAACTGGAAGGGAGTAGAAATTCTTAGTTTAGTGTGATGGGAATGCATGTATAGTTTGAGCTGTAAACAAAGAGCTCTTACAGTTGACAAAAACCAAAAGAACTGTGGATGTTTTAAATCAGGAATAAAACAAAACAGAAGTTGCTGGAAATGCTCAAAAAAAAATCAGAGTTAACGTTTTGGGTCTGGTGACCCTTCCTCAGAACTCTGAGGGAGGGTCACCGGACCCGAAACTTTAACTCTGATGTTTTTCTTCAAAGATGCTGCCAGGTCTGCTGAGCTTTTCTAGCAACCTCTGTTTTCTTAGCTTTTACAGAAAGGTCCACCGGATGCAACAGCTTTATTTTGGGCAATGAACAGAGTTAAACCCTAAACACACGACAAAACATAAAAGATTGAGAACCTGTTTGACAGGACAATTCCAGGTGTGATTCAAGAAGCTGCTTCTAATCTAAGAACTTTGGTCCTTAATGAGCATTTACATAGTTTATCTGAAGATTTCAACAAACCTGGTGTTTGCTGATGTCTTCTGGGTGTGCTGAGAACCTGGGGTACAGTTAAAGTGAAGGGTTTACTGAAGCTGGTTCAACCTAAGTTTGGTCAACTATTTTCACTTAAATGATCTCTTTTTGATTTGTGTCTTCTCAGAAAAAAACACAGTTGAAACTATGATTCACATGAAAAGTACTCCTTGACTGTCTGGGATGACCAGCTTTGAAACTTCAATCCTGCTGAATTACTTAACCTTAGAGATTTGGTTTTGCTAATCTTGGCAAAGGCATCAACACAGGGTGAGTGTCTCAGCTGCTTTATTATGATCATATTTTTCTCTGAATTAACTTTCCACTTCCTTTCTGGAATCTATCATCTTGTTATGAGATATGATATCGCTAGTACTAATAGAAACTGCTCCCACACGGGGTCTGCCACATGCAAACCTACAACTTGAGTGAAGTAAAGCTAATCTCTATCTCCGCTGCTCCAACTCTCATTGCATCATGTTTCCAGGTAGAATCACTGCAATAACAAGTTGAAACATGAACCCTGATAATTATTTTCTTCAAATGTGAGTTCCTGTCCTCCTATCATCATTGTGACAACAATCAGATGACTTGGCAGGTTCTGTGAACCATAGGCAGATAGTACCTGTGCTATGTCAGAAATAGCACACTAAGGAGTAGATTTATCATGTTGGATACCATGAGCTAGCTAAACTGTTCCACCTTTTCAGCTAGCTCATTTAATAGGTTGGAAGAGTTTGCTATTGAATAGAAAAGGGAGTGACATAGCTATTTTTGCTTGCATTTGATTAAATTCCTTTTATGAGGCTGTTTTTATGAGGTATTGCTTTCCTACATTCTCTCTGAGCTTAACAAGAACAATCGGCAAAGAACATACAGCACAGGAAAAGGCTATTCGACCCATCAAGACTGTGCCATCACTTGACGCCTTTCTCATCTAAAAGTTTTCTCCCTCTATTTAGTGTGTATCCCTCTATTTCCTTCCTATTTATATATCTATCAAGATGTCTATTAAATGTTGCAATTGTATCCACCTACACCATCTCCTATGGCAATGCATTTCAGATATTTACCATCCCCTGTGCAAAAAAAACTTGCCTCTCACATCTCACATCTCCTTTAAATGCACCCCTTTTACCTTTAATTTTTCCCCCTATTAATTGACCCTTTTACGCTGGAGAAAATTCTCCATCTATCCATTCTATCTAAGCGTCTCATAATTTTATAAACTTCTATCAGGTCACCCCTCATCATTCGAAGTTCAGGTAAAAACAAGCCAAGGTTTTCCAATCTCTCCTCATAGCTAAGACCTTCCAAACCAGGCAACACCCTGATAAATCATTTCTGCACTCGGTCCAAAGCCTCCACATCCTTCTGGTAGTGTGGCCACCAGAACTGTACACAGTATTCCAAATATAGCTGAACTAAAGTTCTGTCCAGCTGCAACATGATTTGGCAATGTTTGTATTCAGTGCCCTGACCAACGAAGGAAAGCAGGTCATATGACTTTTTGACCACCTTATCTACTTGTGTTGCCAATTTCAGGGAACTGTGGACTTGTAAGTCTAAATCCCTCCATATGGTGATGTTACTAAGGGTTCAACCATTTACTGTCTACTTCTTTCCTGCATCAGAGCTTCCAAATGCAAAACTTTGCATTTGTCCAGATTAATCTCCATCTGCCATTTCTCTTCTCAAGTCTCCAGCCTATTATAGTCCATTGTATTCTCTGGCAATCGTCCTCACTCTCTGCAGAGCCACAATCTTTGTATTGTCCAGAAACATACTCATCAGGATACATACATTCTTACCTACCATAAAAAATTGCCCTATTATTGATCAAATGAACAAATGATCCTTGTGTAACACCACTGATCACAGATCTCTAGTTAGAAAAGCAACCTTCCGCTGCTACTCTCTGTCTTCTATGATTAAACCAATTCTGTATCCATCTTATCAGCTCTATCATGAATCCTATGTGACTTTATCTTTTGGATGAACCTGTCAAGATGGACCTTCTCAAAGAATTTCCCTATAACCAATTAGATAACACCCACTGCCTTTCCCTCACAATCACCTTTCTCATTTTCTCAAAAACCTCAATCACGTTTGTGAGACAGATCCATCCCTGCATGAAACTACGCTGCCTATTGCTAATAAGTAAATAGATTTTCAAATGTGAGTAAATCCTATTCCTAAGAATCTCATCCAATAATTTTCGTACTACAGACATAAGGCTCACCAACGTGTAATTTCCCAGAAAATCCCTATTTGCCCTTCTTAAACAAAGGAACAAAATTGGCAATTTTCCAGTCCTGTGGGGCCTATCCTATGCCTAAAGAGGATACAAAGATTTCATACAACACCCCAGCCATGTCCTCACCTTTCCTCAGATAAATCCCATCAGATCCTGGGGATTTGTCTATATTAATCATTTCAAAACACCCAACACCTCCTCTTATTTTTTAATGTTGTCATGTCCTTGAATACCAACATACCCCTCCTGATGTGAATACCTATGCAAGGTATTTGTTAAGGACCTCATTGGCTTCCTCCGGCTCCATGCATAACTTCCCTCCTTTGTCCTCAAGTGAACCTATTCGTTCCCTAGTTACCCTCTTGCTCCTTATATATGTATGAAACATTTAAGGAATTTTTTTGTAATTATGTTTTCTAAAGACATTTTGTAGCCCCCTTTAACCCCCCTAATTTCTTCTTTGAGCTTTTTTTTATTATTCTTTCATAATATAATGGTGTCACTGACTAGTTCTGCATTTATTGCCAATCCCTGCCATCTTTGTATTCTTAAAGGGACCTGTCAGTCTTCAGTTTCCTGAACCTTACAGATGCCTCCTTTTTCTATCCAGTGACATCAATTTGTTGTAAGCTCCAGATGAATGGTATAAAAGTAGTTATCTTCCTCCAAATGTTTGTACCATTTCCCTTTTCATTTCCAAGGGCCAGGAAGGAATGGGCATTGATGGGCATCAACATTTACTACTAAAGATCTATTGAAACCAAGTTTCCTTAAAGATGTCTACAGAATGCTCAATGACATCAGTTCATTCAAAGATACTTCCAACAAAGTTTTTAAAAACACAACATGATATTGTGTTCAGTGATAATGGGAACTGCAGATGCTGGAGAATCCAAGGTAATAAAATGTGAAGCTGGATGAACACAGCAGGCCCAGCAGCATCTCAGGAGCACAAAAGCTGATGTTTCAGGCCTAGACTCTTCACCAGAGAGGGGGATGGGGTGAGGGTTCTGGAATAAATAGGGAGAGAGGGCGAGGCGGACCGAAGATGGAGAGAAAAGAAGATAGGTGGAGAGGAGAGTATAGGTGGGGAGGTGGGGAGGGGATAGGTCAGCCCAGGGAAGACGGACAGGTCAAGGAGGTGGGGTGAGGTTAGTAGGTAGGCGATGGAGGTGCGGCATGGGGTGGGATGAAGGGATGGGTGAGAGGAAGAACAGGCTAGGGAGGCAGAGACAGGTTGGACTGGTTTTGGGATGCAGTGGGTGGAGGGGAAGAGCTGGGCTGGTTGTGTGGTGCAGTGGGGGGAGGGGACGAACTGGGCTGGTTTTGGGATGCGGTGGGTGAAGAGGAGATTTTGAAGCTGGTGAAGTCCACATTGATACCATTGGGCTGCAGGGTTCCCAAGCCGAATATGAGTTGCTGTTCCTGCAACCTTCGCGTGGCATCATTGTGGCTCTGCAGGAGGCCCATGATGGACATGTCATCTAAAAAATGGGATGGGGAGCGGAAATGGTTTGCGACTGGGAGGTGCAGTTGTTTATTGCGAACCGAGCGGAGGTGTTCTGCAAAGTGGTCCCCAAGCCTCCGCTTGGTTTCCCCAATGTAGAGGAAGCCATACCGGGTACAGTGGATGCAGTATACCACATTGGCAGATGTGCAGGTGAACCTCTGCTTAATATGGAAAGTCATCTTGGGGCCTGGGATAGGGGTGAGGGAGGAGGTGTGGGGGCAAGTGTAGCACTTCCTGCGGTTGCAGGGGAAGGTGCCGGGTGTGGTGGGGTTGGAGGGCAGTGTGGAGCGAACAAGGGAGTCACGGAGAGAGTGGTCTCTCCGGAAGGCAGACAAGGGTGGGGACGGAAAAATGTCTTGGGTGGTGGGGTCGGATTGTAGATGGCGGAAGTGTTGGAGGATGATGCGTTGTATCCGGAGGTTGGTAGGGTGGTGTGTGAGAATGAGGGGGATCCTCTTTGGGCGGTTGTGGTGGGGGCGGGGTGTGAGGGATGTGTTGCGGGAAATGCGGGAGACGCGGTCAAGGGCATTCTCGACCATTGTGGGGGGAAAGTTGCGGTCCTTGAAGAACTTGGACACCTGGGATGTGCGAGAGTGGAATGCCTCATCGTGGGAGCAGATGCGGCGGAGGCGGAGGAATTGGGAATAGGGGATGGAATTTTTGCAGGAGGGTGGGTGGGAGGAGGTGTATTCTAGGTAGCTGTGGGAGTCGGTGGGCTTGAAATGGACATCAATTAAAAGCTGGTTGCCTGAGATGGAGACTGGGACGTCCAGGAAGGTGAGGGATGTGCTGGAGATGGCTCAGGTGAACTGAAGGTTGGGGTGGAAGGTGTTGGTGAAGTGGATGAACTGTTCGAGCTCCTCTGAGGAGCAAGAGGCGGCGCCGATACAGTCATCAATGTAACGGAGGAAGAGGTGGGGTTTGAGGCCTGTGTAGGTGTGGAAGAGGGACTGTTCCACATAATCTACCACCCCAACCTTCAGTTCACCTGGGCCATCTCCAGCACATCCCTCACCTTCCTGGACGTCTCAGTCTCCATCTCAGGCCACCAGCTTGTAACCTCATCCCACCTCTTTGACCTGTCCGTCTTCCTTGGACTGACCTGTCCCCTCCCTACCTCCCCACCTATACTCTCCTCTCCACCTATCTTCTTTTCTCTCCATCTTCGGTCCGCCTCCCCCTCTCTCCCTATTTACTCCAGAACCCTCACCCCATCCCCCTCTCTGATGAAGGGTCTAGGCCCGAAACGTCAGCTTTTGTGCTCCTGAGATGCTGCTGGACCTGCTGTGTTCATCCAGCCTCACATTTTATATCTATGATATTGTGTTCAACTGAGATTTCTCCACAGTATTGTGACTTACACAAGCCCAGATTTCATTTGCAAAGACACTGTCCATGCCGAGCTTTCATGAGGGCTGTTCGTGGGTTTAAAAGCATTACTCTGGCTGTTTGAATACAGAGACACAAATGAAAGTCTGACTCAATGTTAGAATAAGTGGTGAGTTCCTAGAAGCTCAGTTGGCCAAAGACTATGAGTGGTTGATTTTTTATAGCTGAGAAGTTTCTAGGTTTGATTCTTTCCCTCTGCTGGATTAATTAGGACAGCAGTCTAATTTTCCCTGCTTTGAGTGTCTAGAATTGCCAAAGGCAAAGGGAGATACAGGAAAAAGAAGAATCTCAATCTGCCATTCAATCACAATCTTATAAAAACTCAACTAAGCCAGCCTCGCCCGTTAGGGAAGGAAGTCTGCCACACTGTTCTGCCCTAAATGTGATTCCCAACCTACAGAAATGTCGTTGACTCTTAACTGCACCCTGCAATGTCCCAGCAAGCCACTTAGTTCAAAGACAATAAATCCCAGCTTGGCCAACGATGATCACACCCATGAAAGAATAAAGAAAAATGAGGTTGCCAAATTGAAATTGAATTTTGTTATTTATAAGTGAGAAATAACTCTGATGCAATTAGTCAGAAACTGACATAATAACATCTGGATTACAGAGGAGACAATCTGCAATGTTCCTTCTCACTCTCATTAGTTTTTCCAGTATTTCCAGCTGAAATTGTTCTTATGTGAATAGTAGGCAAGGATAGATTGCACTTAACTGTGAGATTGCTGTAGTTAAGTGGATATGGTAGTTTGGTAGCTTTGGTACTCGACGTGCAACATGTTGAACATAAATTCCAATGTGTCAAGTTAGGAGTTAATAAAAACCATGGCTTTAATCTCATATGTGTCCAGGCTAACATGAGATGAGAGGCAAAATTATATGAGAGGCCCACTGAGGTTCATTTCGACATCAGGAGAACCTCCTAAAACCTTTCATGTTGTTCATAAGCATCAAGGTGAGTTTCTCATGATGAGTGATAAGTTGCTGATTAAGGGGAATTATTGTTTGTTAAATGCCTCGCTGAGTACCCAACTCGCCTCATTACTATTCAGCTGTCTATCATAGCAAGCTCAGCAAAGAAGCAGGATGTTGATAAAGAACTGTGGATGCTATAAATCAGGAACAAAAACAGAATTTGCTGGAAAAGCTCAGCAAGTCTGGCAGCATCTGTGAGAAAAAAAAAATCACAGTTAATCTTTCAGGTCTCGTGGCCCTTCTTCAGAAGATCCTGTGAAAACTAGATATAAATGATCCAGAGTGGGTAACTAGAAAACTCTGTTCGCTGCTGCTCTGAACACTAAGGCACCAATGCCTCAGGACATGCACCATAGGCACTGGCCACACACACCCCATGTCTACAGACTTTGGCATCCAATATGTGCCAAATCAAAGAACCATCATGACACATCTCCCATACATTTCCAGGATTCTTCGTCACTTCAGTGTCACACCTTGGACAGCATTGGCAGCTACTATTTTAATGCTGCTGCAAGGACTTTGTGTCCTCAGGGGCACAAACCCAGCCCATGGATTGGCCAGACTATATCTCCAGCCTGTTTGCGTGTTGTCATCATGCTCACACACTCTGGACCCATCTGGATGCCCACAGCATCCCAGCCTTGCATTGTTTTGCCTTGGTTTTTTGCACTTCTCCTCACCTTAGCCAGAGATATTACTTCCATCTTGTTTTGTTGTGCATTGCAGATACAATGGAAGAAAGCCTGTCATAATTCTCTGCAGGCTTTAATCAAGTCAACAAAAATAACCTTTGCTACCATTGTTTGAAATGAATCTCTAATCCTATTTTACACACTTGACTCATAATACACTCAAAATAGTTGGAGACAGGCAATAAGTGCCATATTGATGTGTGCTATCCCGAGAATATCCAGATACATTATTCAAAACTCCTTAGAGTGACAGCATTGGCAACTACTATTTTAATGCTGCTGCATGGACTCTGTGTCCTCAGGGGCACAAACTCAGCCCATGGATTGGCCAGACTATATCTCCAGCCTGTTTGCGTGTTGTCATCGTGTTCACACACTCTGTGACAGATATTTCAACATTGAATTTTCACAAAGATGCTCCCTCAATACATTTTTTGAAAGTTATCAGCCTCATTAAAACCACTCTTCATTGATTTTCCAGCAATTCCTCTGAACCTTCTCTAGTGTTCTGACAGGATTCTTAATGTGGCCTCCAGGAGCAGTAAATGTTTTGGGGGAGGGGAATTCAATGGATGAGATGCAACATTTCATTTTAGAATGATAGGTTTGAGATGCAGGGATTAAATCGGCAGCATTGTCGTGGTGGTTTGGACCTCATGCGATCTAATGCCAAATTCCTATTTTCCATACACACACATTCCGTGGATACATATTATGGTATAATTTTTTTCAGATCCCCAAGTCTTGAAGATGATCATAAATTATTCCTAAAAGCTACTCTTTTTTGATATCATAAGCATGTCTCATAAAGGTATACTGGCACGCTGACTGCAGGATATAGTGGAACTTAAGAATCAGGAAGTGCTTACTTTATTGGGTATAGTTAGGATAGAACAGCTCTTATTAAATGCTAAGTGAGGGGCCTAAAAGATGGCCTTTATAGCACCTTACATCATGCACTAGCTGTTAAAATAAGGAGGCTGTATATCAGGGAGAAGATCCATAGGTTCAGACGGGAATATTTTTCTTCTTCTCTTGTACGATGTGACATCACTGGCTGGGCCAACATTCATTGCCTGTCCCTAATTGCCTTGTAGATGAGTGGCGTGTTGTGTCACTTCAGAGGGCATTTAAGCATCTTCCACATTCCTGTGAGTCTGGAGTCACAGATAGGCCTGATTAGGTATGGATGCCTTCAAAGGATATTAGTGAATCAGATGGGTTTAGACAGCAAATGGCAATTGGAGTAGCTTTCACAGTCACTGCTTTCTATATACAGATACTCTACCCATGGACCCACATACTCATGAGGCCAGCCCAGACCTGATTGCTTTTCTACATCGGCAGCCCTGATGGATCACACATTCCTTCTCAGTATACACAGGATTTCCGTTACAGTGATATCCATTTTTTTTGCTATACTCAGGGCAACAAAAATTTGATGCAATTACAATTTTTTATTGAATTCAGATTGCACCGTCTGCCAAGTTGGGATTTGAACTCAAGTCCCCAGAGCTGGATCACTCATCCAGTGACATGAATGCAGATTGGCACGGAAGGGCTAGGTCCTGTCTGAGGTCAAATAATCAAAGGTCTCAGAGGGTGAACGAAGAGACTCAAATCATATAAGAAGGATGATGAGGGTCAAATCAGAGATCAGAGGACAAACATCAACAATGAGGAGTGTGGGGTCAAGGCAAGTGATAATATGTTCATTACCAGTGTCACAGGTTCAAGAATGATGGTGGGGCATTCATGGATGATCATAGGAACGTAAACAGTAATGTTTGGAAGGTTAAGGATGATGGGTACAAAGCCCAAGGTGACTGAGGAAAGGTGAAAGATCACAGGGAAGGATCACTGTTCTGAGGAAGGGTGACCGGACCCGAAACATTAACTCTGAGTTTTTCTCCACAGCTGCTGTCAGACCTGCTGAGCTCTTCCAGCAACTTTGTTTTTGTTGTGAAGGATCACAATGTGGGTCAAAATTGCAGTCAGTTGCCAGGAGACCAAGTCAAAGTAAGGTGGAGCCATTTTGGGATGGGAGATATTTTGGATGTGGGCAAGAGTGAACCTGAAAAGTCCAACAGTGACAAGCTATACACACAGAAACCCTACTCCTAGAGGTCTTCTTCACACAGTTAACTTACTGTGAATAATATACACCTATTAGAAGGAAGACAAGTAGACCTGTGCATCTTCAGACCATTGGATAGCTACCTGCTAATGTTGCCTATTATCTAGAGATGGAAATTGATCTCAGAGATAACAAAACAAATATTACAACAACATGAAAATGAGGAAATTTCATTTTTTGGGAAGGATTAGGATTTGAAGTTATGTTTAAAAAGGCAGAGAGATAAAATAACTAACCAAATCTGTATTTTTGAATCTCTATTTCAAAGTGAGAAAGAGAATGTCCATTATATTTTTCAGTGAAGAAAACCTACCATTCTTACCCAGTCTGGCTTACATGGGACTCCAAACCATATCAATCTGATTAACTTGCATATTGTTTCTGAAGTGACATTGCAACATACTCTGTTGTACCAAACTACGACAAAGTTGAAAACCTAAACAGAAGAAATGACAATGGCAAACACTGTTGGCAGTGTAATGTCCTCTGAGCTAATTTCTGGGAATTTGTACCAAAATGGGGTGAGCTGTCTCACAGACTTGTCAGTGCTAACAGCCTGATATAGTCAAATTCACAGAATCAAACTTTGAGGCAAATACAAGACTTTATGCCACATCACCATCACCATCACCATGTCCTCTCTGACAGGCAGGACAGCCCCATCAGACGTAGCAGCATAGTGGAATACAGTTGGGAGGAAGTTGCCATGAGAGCTCTCAACAATGACCCCACACCCCTCATGGCATTTGGTCAAACATAGATATTGTAACCTCCTATGGATTACTACTCTAACACCTCACATTCCTGACCTCTTCCCCTTCAGCTGATGTAGCATCACGCTTTTATGTTGGGCACTAATTGGAAGAGGCTTTAGAAGTGGCGCAAAGGCACAGACATACTCTGGATGGAGGACTTCAATTGGTATAACTGAGTATGGCTCACCAGTACCACTACTGACTCTTTTATCACTTAGTATTGACATGTTGAGCAAGGCCGAAAATATTGGCAGTTCAGCTAGAGACACTGCCTGCAGGTAAACACTGTTGTTTTTGGTTAGAACTTGAACTGCATGCATACTAGTTTCAAAGGTGGCTGAAAAGTCATTGCAACTTGTGAATCAATACTGTTGCACAGTACTCCAACGTATAGCTCAAACAGAAGTTGAGGTCCAAGTAAAATCAAAAAACTACTTAGCCTGATAAGTCTCTTCAGATCAGCATGTGGCGTTCAGCAGGATCTCAACTGCTTTCAAGATATTACCTTGCCATCTGTTCTTCTCAGGTAATGACTTTTCAGGACATATGGCCACAGAGTGATACAAGGTCCAATGAGGGGATTTGAGAAATGCAAATAAGGGCACTAGACATCTCTGAATCTTCTGAGCTTTGACATACTGCCTATGTTGGGTTACTGAAGGGAATACTGATGTCTAAAGCAAAGGCAATTTGAATGCTGATGGGTACATATTATACAAAGGTCCTGCATTTGCATGGTTCACTCATGTTTCATTCAATTTATTGCCAAAGGGCTGAAGCTAAAAGCAGTGTTTCACCATTACTGCAAATAGCTTTCCCAGAAGTTAAAGGGGAATAGCATTCTACTAATTTACCATGTAGCAGTAAATGTCAGAAAAGGTATCAGTTGCTCACTAACTAATGTCTCGCAATCCTGTCTTCTTGATGCCTTTTGTGATTGATTGTTAGATGCTCAGGGATCAAAGAAAGAATGTGCATGTATTATGCATTTCAGTGTCAGCCTTAGCTGGGTGGTTTCATCTCTAAACCTGAAAGTTGTGAGTTCAAATCCAGATCCCATGACTGAAGCAAATAATCTTGGCTGGCATCTTGTCAGAGGCAGCATTCAAATGATGCGACATTAAGCTGGGATCCAGTCTGGTCTCTCAGGTGACTGTAAAGAGTTTCACACTATTTGAAGACTGCCCGAACTACTTGAGGAAGAACAGGGAAGTTTTTTTGATGCCCGACCAACAATTACCAATCAACTAATGGCATTTATGCCAAAACTTACAGTCATTTGGTGATTACTGTTTGAAAGACTTCACTTTATATCAATTTGTTAACATATTTCCTACATCACAACAGTGACTATACGCGTGAAAGCAAAACAGTCCTGCCTGCTCAGTTCATCTAAAATGTCCCATATTCACTATTCAAAGAAAAACAGTGAAGTTCTCCTACTGTGCTGGCTAATCTTTATTTCTCAAGTATTGAAAACTGACTATCCTGTCATTTATTTGAATGTTATTTGTGGTTGTGTAAAATATTGCTGCTTTATTTACGTTCCGTATAATAGTAATCTCTCTTCAAAATATTCGACTGTGTCGTATATTAGAACTTTTTGATGAGATGAAATTCTCTATGAAAATAAATAAGTCCCTCCTACTCAATCTGTCTGCACCTAAGCTTCCTGGAATCATACATCTCAGTCAACAAGTGGAGCACACTTCAGTGGGTTAACATCTGGCAATAGTGATCATATTATAATTAGAATTAATGTCATTATGGAAAGTGACGAAGAAAATTCAGTGGTGTAATTATCTCCTGGAAGAGAATCAACTTCAGTGATTTAAGAAGGGTGAATGTTTCTGGTTGTTCATTAGAACATCAAACTTAGGCATTTTACAATTTTTAGACAAC
This sequence comes from Stegostoma tigrinum, assembly GCF_030684315.1. Taxonomy (NCBI): domain Eukaryota; kingdom Metazoa; phylum Chordata; class Chondrichthyes; order Orectolobiformes; family Stegostomatidae; genus Stegostoma; species Stegostoma tigrinum. The sequence continues at coordinate 104,175,654 of NC_081358.1, read as the reverse complement.
TCCAGAACCAGGGCAAAAGAGCAAGGATTGGAGGAAAGAACTGAACAAAAAGGGAAGATTTGAGCTGTTTGGAGGTAGGGCTGTTTATAATTCATGTGCAGATCAAAAGTGGATGGTAATTGGACATTGCAGGGTCTAGAGGAAATGTCAATGATTCCAGCTGAACTCCCACTAGTATCCAGTGATCAAGAAAATGGGGCCATGGTTATGATCTAATGCTGTCGTGTTTAATGCTGAAACCAGAGATTTGTGAAATGTCAAATTGAAAGATAAGGTACAACATCAAATTGCTTCTTTAGATGTTCTTTTTCTGGCATCTTCTGTTTCTGTCTCACCCAAAAACAAAATAAAAATCCAAAATTAATCTTCCTTTTCCTCATTATGTTGGCTGAGGTTACTTTCTTTTTGAAGCCATTTTTCAACCGTTGCATTCTGTCATCCATAATTCTCCTTAGACACAGAATTCTTGCCCTAGAGATATGTGGTAATCAGAATCAATTCAGATTAGGACAGAAGTGATGTTAGTGAAAGGAGAGTTGAAAATTGATGGCGAAAGAATTAGACTCATGTTTTGTGCTTTGAATGTGGGTGAGGAAGGTTATTGTAATGAACTGAGGGGAAAATTACATCATCTGCAATGTGAGGTTGAGAAGAAATGTGCAATTTTGAACTGATGTGAAGAGAAGGAGAGTCGGATGAAAATAAATAAGTGCAAGTTAAATGGGATACACTAGATTTGCAAATTAAATCCAAATGGGATTTGAGGTTTGATGGCAATTGAGGTTTTGGGGCATGAATGTTTGAAAATATTGCACATGGTAATTTTTCAGCTCATGATGAGGTTGAAAATGGAGCAGTGATTTTGTTTTTCATTTTGCATGGAATTAAAAATCTATGAATTGTGAAACATTAGTATGTGTCAAATTAATGCAAATGCACCATTTATAATCTAAATATTTAATGCCCTCTAGAATTGTACTTCTACTTTTGATTTTTTTAGAATTTGTTTTTAGTCCTTTAAGCTCATGTTTTTCTTCCAAATGTAAATGAGGAACAGGTTAGGTTAACTCCAAGTTTAATTTACAAAAGGCAATGCAATTACATTCGTTTTCATTTACTGTCAGTTATGAGATATCATTTTTTTGTGGAGGAGGAATGTCTTGTGGGGGTAAGATTAAAGTGTTAATACCAGCTTCTTTCAAAAAAAGGGACAATTTCACTTTAAAGGAAAGGTGTTGTTTCAGTACTCTTGTTAATCCCTTGACCCGGGTCAAGAATTTCACTGAAGTGAATACATACAGGACTGTGTGGTCAAGTCCAACTCTCCATACTCCCATGGACAGCTGTAAGCTTGTCCTGCTAAGACCTTCGTTTCAACGCCATGTCTAATTTACAAGCTACTTATCATGAGACCTGATTATATAATGCAGCTGAGGCCTATGAACTACATGAAGTAACTCAAACAGAGCAAGTTTCACACATGAACGGAAGAAGTGAATGTTCTCCAGCTAGCAGGAGAATATTGTGAGCGTTGTATCTAAAACTGAGAAGAAGCACAATTTAGGCATCCATTGGGCACATTAATTATTCAATAAGCAACTCTCATGTCCCAGTAAAATGGTGATGCTCATGTTTATTCAGCAAAAGTCAACTCACTGCATGAATATCAAATCTAGCAGGATCCTGAAGTGTATCCCCTATTTACGATTCACTGAGAGCAATAGCAACAGGGAATCCAAGCTGATAAGAGACTGCTGCTGATATTATTATAAACCCTTAAAATGTGCTTATCAAATTTTGTCTCCATTTTAACTTGCCTGTGATTTCTGGGCTAATATTCCACCAGTATGACACCATATTAACAAAATTACATCACAGTGGGTTTCTAATTGAGTTTTCTTTGGTCTACAAATGAAGAATTGCGGTGCTGTGTTTGTCTAACATATCTCAAAGATTTTCACGGGTAATGAATTATTATGACAGTGTGTCCCCTGCCATTGATCTTCACCAGGTAGATGGTGTCATTGACATCACCACTGTGCATTCACATCAAATGGGAGCCAAAAATGGAAGAGATGTTGATGTTTCGAGTCCACACCCTTCTTCAGAAGAGCCTTTCTGAAGAAGGGTCCAACCCGAAACATCAACTTTCCTACTCCCCATATGCTGCTTGACTTTCTGTGTTCCTTCAGCTCTATACTTCTACCTCTGTTATCTCTGTTATGTTATTATGTGATTATGTTATCTCTGATATTATCTCTGACTCCAGCATCTGCAGTTCTTGTTATCTCTCAATGGAAGAGATGAGTCCATTTTTACTACCTCCCCCTAGCCACCCAGTTTTCTGGTCCCATCATCACTCTGTTCTACATTCTCTTTACTGTTACATAGTATTTGCAGCCCTATTCACCACCTGGTGAAGAGCCATGCCCTTTGGTGGCTGTATAAATCATTTAGTAATTGTATATCTTGTGTCTGTGAATCCAATCAAAATAGGATCACAGTGCACATATTTTGATTTTAAAATATAGCCTTTTTATTGAAGGGCTTGTTTTTGCTGTGAATGCATTCCCTACAGATGCATTGGCAAGTACTGTCATATTGACATGCACTTTTGAACATGCACAAAGGCAGACAGCTTGCCATGTTATTCAGTGTGGATATGTCTGGAGAGCAGAGGTCATCTTCTATACAGCACACTGAAATATTAATCTAACACCTACAGCATGTGTCAACTGCACACACAGCAAGCACACGAAGCATTCAATCAACCGAATAACCATGTTGAAAAGTGGGAAGTATGTAATCCCTAGTCTTCAGTCCAGTCATGGTGGGTGGCAACTATCTGTCAAAGAATCCTGGTACTTTCAGTCATCACAGGCACAGCCCACACACAGTCCAGGCACTTGGCCACAATCAAACATCCACTCAGACTGGTCACAGTCAAGGGTGATGTCTGATTACAGTCTGGCGAATAGCCAACAGTCCATCCCTTAGGACCAGCACCAACAGTCTGAGGAATCTCATCATATATCATCAGTCACAGAACTGAAAAGACATTGGTCAGAGTCGAGTCAATCAGGTGTCAGGGCAGCTCATGAAATCAGTCAGAAGTCCAGATCCTGTGAGTACATGCATTGACCGTTAAGAGGGTGCAAAGGATAGGAGTAAAGGGGAAATCAATGACAAAAGGGAAGGGGCGGTTCAGGTTAGGAAGGGTAAGGCAGGAGATTGTGTAGAGGTGGGGAAAAGGGTAGTGATGGTGTAGGGGGCGTATCCAGCATACGAGGGATATGATGTGAGAGCATCAGAGGCAATGGTAGGCTTTTGGAAGGCAAGTTATTGGCAGTGATCACCACTGTGACGCTGATGGCAGTCTTCTGAGGAGGAGGGTGAGGACATTGTGGAGGAGGAAGTTGACATTTTCCATCAGAATGGAGCAGAGAGCTCAGCTGTGTTGGGTACAACAAGCCAGACAGAATCTGACACCAGGTCCCAGCTGATGAAAGCTGGATGCAACACACCATCATGGAATGTTAAATAGTCATTGGTCATCATTTCATTTGCATTGTGGGGATGAACAGAAGCCTCTTCTTGTTAAGTTTGTGCTTATCTTTACTGTCTGTAAATACAAAGCTCAAGTTTGGAGTTGTCCCATATTTGTCTTTATATGTTCACTTGCAGACAGTGATAGGCTGAGGGTCTCCAGCGGTCAGAGAAGCAGTGACCTCGAGAGTGCATTTAAATAGGATATAGCTATCGACAGGTAAGCTGTGTCATATGGTGGTTAAAGAGTGATTGGGGTTAGAGAATGTGGCTCTATGCGTAAGGGAGCCCTCAACTACGTGCCATGAGCAGAGTAGCTTTGTGGCTGCTGAGTCATTATTTCGTCAATGAGAGACAACTGCAGATTGCCGATGCTCATCCAAGTGCACGGAGACCTTTTAAAGATGAAGTAGATATAGAAATCAAAGTGGGAGACTGTGATATACTGGAATGAAGTGGGATTGAGAGGGAGAATGTTTTAATGAGCTTAAAAATGGGTCAGCCCTGGGCATAGATGAGATGCACTCCAGGCTAATGTGGGAGGCAAGACAGCAGATTGTTCTGAAAGTAATTTTCAAATCCTCGCTGCCCTCAGAATGTGTGAAGGGGTCTGTGGGTAGTTGATGTGGTACCATCACTCAAGAATACTGGTAGGGGTAAGCTTGGAAACTACAGGTCAGTGAATCTAACCTCAGTGGTCAGGAAAAAAATTCTGAGGGACAGAATTAATATCCACTTGGAGAAGTAAAGGTTAATTAGGGATAGTCTGCATTTTTTCATCATGTCTAACAAATTTGTTTGAAACGTTTGAAGCAGTAGCTATGCGTCCAGATGAGAGCACTGCAGTTATGTTGTCTACACGGACTTTAGTAAGACCTTTGACAGCGTGTTGCATCAGAGGCTGCTCAAGAATGAGAAATTGGATCCAAATTAGTTTACTGACAGGAAGTTGTTTCTGTGACTGGATGCCGGTGTTCTATGGCGAACAATGGAGTTCAGCCTTTGATATCTTACTATTTTTGCTGTATATTAATGTTCTAAGCATGAATATATAAATAATGATTAGTAAGATGGTAGATGATACAATTAACAAGACAAAGGAACACACAATTATGAGTAGGACCCTTGGAAATGCAGAGGACCAGACTGCCCTCGGTGTGCATGTCCTTAAATCCTTGGAGGCCTGAGGGCAGGTAGATCAGATAGTTAAGAAGTTTGGGATGCTTTCTTTTATTAGTTGAGGCATTGAATGCAAGAGCGGGGTGGGGGGTGTGGTCTGAGTAGTGAAGGTGTTTTTAATAGCAGTTAGGCCTCAGTTGGAGTACTGTATGCAGTTTCGTTGTCACAGCACAGGAAGAATGTCATTACATTAGAAAGGGTGCAGAGGAGTTTCACCAGAATGCTTCTTGGACTGGAGCAATGCAGCTATGATGACAGATTATTTAGGATCGGGCTGTTTGCCTTAGAGCAGAGAAATCTTAGTGGGATTCAGGTCAAGGGCTACAAATTCTGAGAGACATAGACAGGGTAGAGGGGAAGAAACCTTCCACTTCAAAGGAAGGGCTAGTAAGCAGGGAACATAGTTTTAAGATGGCAGATGTTTAAAAGGGCTTAAAGGAAGACTTGGGTATCTGAAACTCGCTGCTTAGAAAAGTAGTAGACACTGGAACCATCATACCACTCAAGAAGCATTTATGCAATGACGAAGTATGAGAACATACATGGCTACTGGCCACATATTAGGAAATGGGACTAAAGCGGATAGGTGTTTGCCGACCTGCACTGACAGGACGGACTGACACAATTTGGGGCAGCACAGTGGCTCAGTCATTAGCACTGCTGCCTGACAGCACTAGGGAACCAAGATAACAAGATGTGAAGCTGGATGAACACAGCAGGCCAAGCAGCATCTCAGGAGCACAAAAGCTGACGTTTCGGGCCTAGACCCTTCATCAGAGTCTAGGCCCGAAACGTCAGCTTTTGTGCTCCTAAGATGCTGCTTGGCCTGCTGCGTTCATCCAGCTCCACACTTTGTTATCTTGGATTCTCCAGCATCTGCAGTTGCCATTATCACAGCACTAAGGAACCAGGTTTGATTCCACCCTCAGGTGATTGTCTGCATGCATTTCCTCCGAGTGCTCCGGTTTCCTCCCACATCCCAAAGATGCGCAGGTTAGGTGGATAGTCCATACTAAATTGCCCAGTCTCCAGGGATATGTAGGTTAGGTGGGTGAGCCATGGAAATTGCAGGGTTGCAGGGATAGGATAAGGTAGGATGTGAATCTGGGTGGGATTCACTTCAGTAAGTTGGTGTGAACTTGTTGAGCTGAATGGCCTATTTCTGCACTGTAGGGCTTCTATACTATGAGTTCCAGAATATTCCCTCTAATCAGCACAGCCACATGGCTGCTCTGTTGTTCCTCTCAAGCCAAGAGGTTAGTTTTCAAGAAGAGATTCTAGACTATCAGTCTCAAAAAAGGTTAAAGACCCAATCACTGTTTGTTTGGAAAGGCTGGACTGGAGATTCCATGATTTAGGAGAACTGGAATGACATTAAAAGAAAACATCTCTCAGCAGTAATAGAGATATGTGGTAAATGGTTCCATTAAGAACTGATAAAGGAACTTCACACAGCCACATGAAATGAAGATTGACTGTACAGTTTCAGCTCACAGGAGTTTAATTGTAGCTAGAGTGAGAGTACATACTAATTGTGCATTAAAGTGTCACAGTCAGCTGTAAACGAGTTTGCACCAACTTTCAGCTGAGATCCAATTGTTACTCATGTGGCAAAATTTGCATTTCACATGTTAGCTCACTGACCCAGTTTTAATTTTCTGCCTGTCAGAAAAAATTTGAAAGCTTACTTATTTTGCACTTAGCAACACTTTCATACAATAGAAGCTAATGTAAAAAAGCAGCAGAGGGAAGAAGTAGATTTCGTATAGGACATAGAGTGGTCCTGCAATTTCCCCAGAAATCATATTGGAACAGGCAAGTTCTCACTAAAACTAAAGTAATGTGCAAAGCTATTTAAATATCCCATTCTTGAGCATGTTTGAGGTGTGGAGGGCCTAAATACCAAAGCCTAAGGCACGCCTGATAATGGGCCTTCACCCATTTGCCATCATGTCAGTGAATAGTGGCAACTAAAGGGAAACTTGCCAATGAAGCATGAATAAGAATTGAGGTGCTGTGAGATGTGGCCTAAGGGGCTGATTGAGTCAGGTCACAGTGGCAATTGTGAAGAGGTATGGACCAATGTCAGAGCTATCCGTAGTAAACAGCATTCACTTGTGGTGAGATAAAGAGAATTTGCTCTCATCCAGGCTTCATATTTAGGGGAGTAGACTTTAGGGCCTTAGCTTGTTTGTGGCAATCTAACATGCAGTTCCCTTAAGGAGCACTTGTTAGTCCTCATGCATGCCTGCTTTCTTCTGTATATTGCCTAATACCTTAGAACAAGAATGAGAGGTGATCTCATTGAAATATATATAGAATTCTTAAGGTCTTAATGAAGTAAATGCTGAGAGGATGTTTCCCCTCATGGGAGAATCTCAGACAAGTTGACTAGACCCAGAATAACGGGGTGGCAATTTAAGACCCAGATGATGAGATGATGGAAGTCTTTGCTGCAGAGAGCTGTGTGGGCAGAGTCCTTGTGTATATCTAACACTGAGATGGATAAATTCTTGATAAGTGGTAGGATCAAAAGGTAAGGGGAAAGGCAAGTAGATAAAATGAATATCAGATCAGCCATGGTCCTAGTGAATGGCAGAGCAGGTTTGAGGAACTGATGGTCTCCTGTTATTAGACTGAGATCTGTGGCTGATGATGAGAAAATCAACACAAGGGATAAATATATTTAACATTTCCCCGACCAATACACCTGCAGCAGATATATCTGTTCAGAACAGCATTTGTAACAATGTGAACTCCACAAGCCTTGATGGGATGAAATACTTCAAAAAGTACTAAAACTCTCCAGCTGAGCAAACATCCTGGCAAAGCAGAAAATGAGATGTTGTTCTTGCAACTTCAGCTAAGTCTTCTTGGAGCACTGCAGCAGGCCTGAGACAGAAATGTTGGCCAGGGAACAGTGTGGTGTGTTGAAATGGCAGGAAACTGGAAGCTTGAGGTCATCAACACCAGCATCACCTCTTTGCTGTTTTACTCTGTGTCACTATTAATAAAGCCAAGGATATTGATTGCTTTATCCACTGCTCTCTATCTTCCATTTTCTCTACACACCCAGGTCACTCTGCTTCTGCAACTGCCCCCGACCCCCTTACAATTGCTTCTCTTTTTAATTGTCTTCCAATGTTCTTCCTAATTCACAGTTCTCTCCATTGAAACTCATCCCACATATCTGCCCACTCAGCCAAATTGTCTGCGTCTTTCTGGAGTTCCACACTGACCTTCTCACAGTTTGCCTCTCACACACTAAGGTCTAGATCATTAACTAAACCAAGAAAAGCCTGGCATGTGGGGAACTCTGTGGTAAATCTTCCTCCAGTCCAAAAATTATCCATTGACTATTACTTACCATTAATTATTGCTCAACCAACTTATCATCTAAATTGCTACTGACCCTTTTAAACTATGGCTTATAACCTTCCTCCCAAGTCTGTTGCCTGGCAATGTATCAAACTTCTCAGAAACCCTGTATAGCACATCAACAGCATTAAATCTATCAAACCTTTGTATTACCTCTTCAAAATAAAACTCTAACAACTTTGTTAACATGATTTGCCCATTGGAAATGCATGCTGAATCAACTACCTTTTCCATATCATGATTTATTCTATTCTGAATAATTATATCTCGAAGTTTCCTCAACGCTGAAGTTAAACTGACTGATCTGTAATTGCTGTGAACACCATTGATCTCACACAAAGAAATAATGTTCCTAGCCAGAAAGATAGAATCCAGTTGTTAAACACACATTAGCTCGGTAAGTTGAAACTTATTCATCCAGGAACTCTGTCACAAGGCCAAAGCTCCTGCTTTTCTTAAAAAAAACAATGAAGATTTAGTTATATAGTTTCGGAACCCTCACTTCAGCTCAGCTAGACTTTATTTAGTGAAACCCCTATTAACTTCAGTCTGCCTGAGAAGCTAAGGCATGCTAATCTCACTGATGACTCAAAGCATAGCATGCCTCAGGTGTCAACTTCTTCCAAATCTGATTTCCAGAACAAATCTTATGTGCACCTGAAGAGTAATCCAAGTCTATAAACCAACATCATCTCTCATTGTGCCTTCACCAAGTTCACAAGGATTTCTGAGATCCAAAATGGAATATATCATCTATGCCCATTGAAAAATTGTGTGAATCGAGGGCCATATCTTTAATTTTTAGTGAAACAAAGACATGCAGACACTGAAAATCTGAAACAAAAACAGAAATTGCTGGAGAAACTCAGCATGTCTGGCAGCATCTGTGGAGAGAGAAAAACAATGTTTAAGGTCAGCTGACTCTTCATTAGAACTTTAAGACCTGAAACAATAAGTTTGTTTTTGTCTCTACAGATGCTGCCAGATCTGCCAAGTTTCTCCAGCATTTGTTTTTACTCTTTTTCTTCAAGTCAAGCATAATTGTTAGGCACTGAGTAGCTCAGTTGGTTGGACATTTGTTTTTTTTATTATTTCAAAAATATGCTTTGTTCATAAAAGTATCCTTATAAACATACATAGTCCTAAAGCAGCTCTGTTCTGTGTAGTAGCATATGAAGAAACAAACAAACATTGGTGTTTGACTCTATCCAACAAGCAAACCAAAGCCTGTTCTGAGAAAGAATCACAGGACCCGAAATGTTAACTCTGAATTTTCTTCTCAGATGCTACCAGATATGCTGAGCTTTTGCATCAACTTCTGTTTTTGTTTCAAAGGCATTTATTATTTGTACAAGTCAAAATTTACGTATATCTGAGGCTTGGGGGAGTAGGGGCGTCCAATAACAAAACACCTCCACCATTAAGTTTCTGTGGAAAGACTTTAGACAGTGATTTTTCCCCCAGTTGTGCTTTGTAGCAGCTGTTCCAAGGTTTATTGTGTCCCTTAGCACACAGAATCTCAACAGTGTGGAAACAGGCCATTTGGCCCAACAAGTCCGCACCGCTCCTCCTAAGAGCATCCGCCTGCCAGACTCATTCCCCTAACCCTGCATTTCCCATGTCTAACCCACCTAACCTAAACATCCCTGGGCACTACAGACAATTTAGCACAGCCAAACCACCTAGCCTGCACATCTTTGGACAGTGGGAGGAAACCAGAGCACCCGGAGGAAACCCACGAAGTCACAGGGAGAATGTGCAAATTCCACACAGGCAGTCGCCCGAGGCTGGAATTGAACCTGGGTCCTTGGCGCTGTGAGGCAGCAGTGCTAACCACTGAGCCACTGACCTTGGAATATGCCAGTCTGCAACTCTCGATCGAGATCAACTCCTCAAGTTTCAGGCAGACGAAGAAGCATCTTTCGTAGAGTTGATTTTGATTTATGCGACAGAGTTATGCCAACAGCATGACTTCAGTTCCTACACTAAGGTTACCATGAAGGTCCCACCTTCTCCAACCTCACCTGGAAAATGGTGACCCTCACGTTAACCTCACCATCTCTCATTTCTCTTTATTGACAGAGTGAGGCTATGGTAACTTCTTTCTTTTTTCTCTTTTATCCTCATATACTTGTGCATATGTTAAACAACCACCTCCTGGGCTTCAATGTGTGGATAGACTTTATCTTTTTACAAACCTAGAGAACGCTGGAGAAACTCATCAGGTCTGGCAGCATCAATGGAGAAAGAAACAGCATTAACATTTCAAGTCCAGCATGACTCTGGTAAGTTTGGAAAAGTCATACTAGACTTAAAATGTTAACTCTGTTTCTCAGTCCACTGCTTTGGCCAGATCTGCTGAGTTTCTTCAGCATTGTCTGCATTTGTTTCAGATTTCCAGCATCCACAATATTTTGGTTGTATTACACTTTTTTTTAATGAGAAGCAATTTTAAACTGGACTTTACAAACAGAAGAAATGAGGAGCACATCAAAACCTATTTCAAAAGGGAAAATAAATATGAAAAAAAATTAAATATTCTGCTTTACGGACAAAGGAGCAGAAAATTAACATAACTCAAATTGGGAGAAACTGGAAAGCAAAATTCACTGAATTATAAGTTGATCATGTTTCTGAATATAGAAAAAGCAATCTTTCATTATTTGACACTCTGATCAATAAATGTCAGTTCCATACGAAATTTCTGATTAAGGAGTTTGAGAATATTGTTTCAAGATGATAGATCATGAATTGGTGATATAAAATTAATGGAAATAGACTGATTAATTTTGCCAATAATGCAAATAGTTAACACTTCGTGTAATATTTTAGGAAGATGACCAAGTTAATAATTAAAATATCATGCTCATTTGTCAGGATATGGTCATGTTCAACATAAACTCACTATTGCTGCTGAAGCAGGACAAGGTTGGAGCATCATAAGATCAAAAGGTTGTTGGCTGAGTGTCAACAAAGTGTACCAGAAGGGAAAACAGTAAAATTGGAAAATAGGGCACACTGGTCCAACTTGACAAGCGTACTGAAAAATGGAGGTCCTGTTCAACCAGTACATTTATTTCCAACTACTTTTTTTTCTCCCCCTCTTCTTCAGAAGATGGTTCAAATTGATCCTATCATTCTCCTTGACTGTGTTTATTTGAAATTGCTTTCTGATGTTAGCATTAGTTAACTGAGTGTCATTCATTTTGTAGATCTGCTCCAGCCATTAAATAAGGCATAAATAAGAGGAAGGAGACAGAGAAAATAAATTTAATTCAGTTAAAAATAAGAGACAAAGAAGCAAAACTAAATTTAAAACAAATCTTGATTTTCAGCATTTGCCCTGTATCAACATATATAAAATATTGATCAGTTTTAAAATATGAAACTAAAGGATATTCTTTACACTTTGCACTTTAAATAAGAAACCTTATTAGCAGCCAACACATTTTATGAGTCCTTGTGCATTTTCTGCATGATTCCCTGAGCATTAAGTTAAATGGTCAGAAATGGGAATGTGAAATCAGAAAATTATCCATTTAGATGCAAAATCAAAATTATTAAATGGAATATAGAGGAAAGAGGCAATGTAATGAGCCACAGTAAATTATGCAAATACCATATTAAATTGTATTTATTTAAGTTGGCTGAATGCAGCAATACTATGATGAAGCTTCGCTTGATGTTTGTCAAGCTCCAGTGCAGTATTAGCAATTTTCCGTGTCAACTGTGAGAGCCAAAGACCAACAAAACTGGTCAATCCAAGGAGACAGGGGCTTTACAGAATCAGCAAAGCATTAAGAGAACCAGTTAGGCACATTCAAGGCATTCTACATTGAGCTTTATGAGATGGTTTGTAATATTAACTTGATGACAGAGGACAGGTTTTCTTGGAGAATTTTCTATGCACTCTGTGTACATGCATTCGTACATGACAGGAGCAGCTGGAGAAGTGGATAAAAAGTTGGGCAAGAATGCAATAATCAAGAGCTGAAACAAGGAACGAGAAAGACTATTAAAGACGGACATTGGATTTTTTTAGCAATCAGCTGAATGCTTTGAAAGCTAAAAGTGGTTCTCTGAAAAAATGAGATCAAATGGAGTAAGGAGCTAACCCGGTCACAGCTTTTGCAATTAAACTGATGATCTTATGATACATTGATCTCATGCTTCAGCTCACCCGGAATTACACTAATTATTATGCATCACCCTGCAGATTATCCATTAAATGCTATGTCTGATAAATCCCCAAGTTGGTGCAGTAATGCAATGACTACATTCACAGGCATAGAATCCCTACAGTGTAGAAGCAAGCCATTCAGCCTATTGAGTCTACACTGCCCCTCCAAAGACTGTTCCACCCAGACCCATCCCCTACCCTATCCCTGTATTTCCTATGACTAGTCCACCTAACCTGCCCACAATGGGCAACTTAGTGTGGCCAATCCACCTAACCTGCACATCTTCGGACTGTGGGAGGAAACCAAAGCATCCAAAGGAAACTCACACAGACAGAGGAGAATATGCAAACTCCACACAGACAGTCACCTGAGGGTGGAATTGATCCCAGGTCACTGATGCTGTGAAGTGTCAATGCTAACCACTGAGCCACTGCGCCATCCCAGTAGATTATGGTAGATGGAAAACTTTAGATTCACTGGGATATTTCCTTTGGCTGCAACAACAGCGGAAACTCCAGATTATAATTGTTACAATCTACTTCCTCCTTAAAGAGCCCTCTAGTGTTAGATTTACAATGTGCAAGTATCATTTGTCAGTTAGGACAGAACATCTGGGATATCACGATCGATCTATTACAGTACTGGGAGCACAATTTTCATTATGACAAACATTAAAATGTATGTGCATGTCTTTGGTGTCTCACTGTATTCATTCTGTGTAAGAGTTTTGGGAATTATCTCGAGGAAGCATAGGTTATCACTTAATATCATCTATATTACATTTGCTGGCTGTCTCTTAGTATTCAATTAGAAGCCACTTGAGACAGAATGGTATATTTTGACCTTGTTTTGTCAGTATTTGCATGTATTTTTTAAAATGTTCTTGCCAAATTATTGTCAGCTTGTCCTTACAGGGTTCTGACATTCTCCCCAACACCTAACCTGCATAGTTATAATTTATGTGAATCTTCATGCCGCACACAGTCATGGTATTTGGTTGTCAAACGGAATTATTTCTAATAGAACTTAAAACAGGCATTATTCATCTGATAACTCTCAAAAGCATGCTTTTCTTTCCGTAATTCAAAAACATGGAAGTAAATTGCTAACAGCTCACCCAGCTCAGATCAGCTAATTCAATGTGCATTTCAGCCAAGGGGGTGTAGTTTCGAGCCCTACCTGCTCCAAAGGTCTGCAATAGCATCTCTGACCTGGAGGTTGATTAGAATATATTGAGGATCAAACTGTGAAATATTCTAAGTTTGTACTCGGAGGTGCAACAGCTCATTCAAATTACTTTGATCGTCTGCTCAGGGAACAACCTAACAAGATCTATCTTCTCCTTTTACACAGGGTCTCAAGGAAGCTATGTGCTAACTACTTCCTGATGGGCTTGGAGTCAAAGGTGCTTTCCTTTACAATTTTTTTCACAAAGGACAGGTGAAATGGAATGGCCCAACTACTTGGATCATTCTATGGTGCCAAGGCCAGACCTATCCTTCATAACACTAGGGACATGTAGAACCTCACTATGTAGTGACACTTGGTGTTTATGTACTGAGGGTCTACCTGCAGTCTGATACAGCCATACACAAAGGTGTCTATCAGCGTGAGGGTGACATTGGGTATATACTTGCACACTTTATCCAGGGCTTTTTATTTGCTGTCCTTGTGAACAGGGTCCATATTGAACCTCCAGATGAAGTAGAAGATGGCTCGGTGACGGCAGTGGCACAGACTCAGGGATTGGGTCAGACCTGTGCCACGTGCTACAACATCAGCGGTACCTCACATCTGATGATCAGATTTTTTTTACCTGCAATGGTGAGAAACTGGTGCCTCCAAAGGCTTAGCTTCTGCCTCATCTTGGTGATATGCTCCTCCCATGTTTTGGTGTATGCCCCGGCCACATACCCAGCACCTTCAGTTAATCTGTCCTGACAGTGAAGGGGATAAAGGATCAGTTGGCTCAGTTCCCAAATTACATGGTCTCACTATTGCCTCAGTTTACCTTGGCTCCTGAGGCCAGTTTGAACTAGCCATAGATGCTCATTAGTCTGCACATTGACTATGCATCTGAGCAGAAAACAAATACAGGGAGGCTTTGACCTGCAGGCCTCTGCTGCCTGGAATAGTCACCCCTCTCAGACTCATATCTTTCCTGACAAGGCAGGCGAGAGTGGGCAGCCCTGCCTGACTCCAGGCCTGATCATGATGTTTTCTTGATTGAGACTGCACTGACAATGTTGGTGTGGAATAATCGGATCTAATTGCAGATTGCCTCCTCAAAACACATGTTGGACAGCATACCCCACCTGTGGATGTGTAATATCCTGTCAAAGACCATGCTCATGAGGCAGCCATCCCAGGCCCTCTGACCTGCATGTAGGAGCTTATATCTCTGAGGAGCACAAGGCTGTCAGAGACCATTCTGCCTGGAACAGGACATGTTTTGTTGTGGTGAGTCACCGATCCCAGAGCAAATCTGACCCCAGTTGGGAATATCCTTAGTCAGGATTTTGTACCCTGCACTCCTTAGTGAAATTCCTTGCTAATTTCAAATTTGCTCCTCCTTTCTGCTTGTAAATGAAAGTGACTGTACCTTTTCTCATGGACTCGCACATGCTGCCTGTCAGAAGCATATTGTCCTACGCCTCCAGCAGGTCCTGGCCAATCAAGTCCCACAGATCTGAATTTAACTTAGCTGTTAAGTTATCGCTTCCGGGAGTTCTATTCTTTTCTAAAGATCATTTGTCAGCCCATCCAGGGATAACAGCTGGCCTAGCCTCCCCCACGTGCTGTCATCTAAGGCCTTCACATTAAAGGGCAGCAATGACCCGGAGGCTGTGCTGTCTGTGGGCTTCATATCATCCAGTCTGACAGAAAAGGATTTGTTGATCCTCAAAATGTCAAAATGAGATGACATTACTGAGCCATCTTCTTCCTTCGGGCTGCTGATCGCAGAGCTCTCCCTGTGCATTTTCCAGAAGAAGAAATGGGGAGCACATCTCATTCGGCTTTATGGGCCAGAAAATTATCTTGGAGGTCTCTGAGCCAAAGAGCAAGGCTTGTTGGCTCTTCATCTCCTGGAGATCCTCTGTGCCATCAGCCAAACCGCACCCCCCCTCCCCTCCCCACCATGGCTCAGTGGTATTATCACTGGACTGTTCATTTAGAGATCCAGATAATTATCTGGAGACCGAGTTTCAAATCCTGCTATGGAAGGTGCTGGAATTCAAATTCAATATAGTATTTGAAATTAAGAATCTATAAATGACCATGAATCAATTGTCAGAAAGTCCATTTGCGTCACTCATGTCCTTTAGGGAAGCAAATTGTCATCCTTACCTGGTCTAGTCTACATGTGACTTCGGACCCACAGCTTGACTCTGAAATGTCCTCTGTGCACGTGGGGATAGGTAATAAATGCTGCCTCGTCAGTGAGCCCCTGTCTCCCATGAATGAATTTTTAAAAATCATCCGTCTCAAGAATACATTCCGCATGCTTTTCTGGAGTTTTGGCAGTATTCCTCATCTCTCTCTCTCTCTCTCTGTGTGTGTGTGTGTGTGTGTGTGTGTGTGTGTGTGTGTGTGTGTGTGTGTGTGTGTGTGTGTGTGTGTGTGTGTGTGTGTGTGTGTGTGTCTTTCTCACACACACTCACTGTCTCTCTCTCTCACCTTCTGAAAACTTCAGAGGTTGACAAACCGCTTGACACTTGACTGTTTCCTGCCCGTCCACTGGAGTGTCAAAGAGCAATCTCACGTTTCTGTAAAGTTGAATCCAATTTAATCTCCTCAATGTGTTCTGAGGTCGACAGTTTCAAGTTCAGTTTCCACATTCCCTTGCTGGCCCACTGGTCATCCCGCAGATGACGGCTGGCCAACAGTAGGCAGTGGTCAAAGAAGAATACTAGCTCAACGTAGGTGCAACTGGCCAAGAACACTCAAGATGCAAACAGGAGATCTATCCCAGAGCTGATAGGCCTTTCTGGCCATATCCCAGGTGTGGATATGTTGCTCTCCATCTCCAGGGGTGTTGAAGATATTATGCAACATGGCATTTTTAATTCTTTGCATCAGGAATCTGGACATAGTATCCAATTTATAATCAACCACTTATTTTTATTTCAAAAATATACCTTATTTATAAAATACTTCTTTGTATACATTTTCACAAATGCATTTTAATTCTGTACTATAGCATATCAAGTAAACAAACAAGGAATTTGACTCTATTTAAAAACCAAAGACCTCTCTAACACAAACGCTGCCATATTTACATACATTTGAGGCATTTGGAGGATCCGGTAACTGAATGGACCCCCATTTACTTTCATCAGAAAGACCTCAAACAGTGGTCTTTCCCTCATGCACCCTGGCAACAGCTCTACTGCTTGGGGTCCACAGCAAGGGCATCCCCTTTAAAAAATAGGCTCAATGAACTGGTGTACCTTCTTCATCTTTCTTCACAGTCATCATAACTGTATTCCATACACTCTGTCCTTGGATTCAGGTGTTCACAATAGCTTTTGGTTGGCTATGCACTGAATTGGAATTATGCTGAAGATAGCATGGAAATCCACCAATAGCAGCTCAGCTCAACTGATGATTCTCCAACACTCAGTCATGATCTAGCAATAATCTCAAAATCCTCTGATAACTCGCAACTTGGAACTAACATTTGATCTTCGCCAAAAGGCCCAGAAGCGATTGGAATAGAGATATGTTGTGAGGGTGTCGTTGGGCTGGTATTTGTCAGATATCAATGTTTGTGAATGAGGAGCTCACTGCTTATGGATTACACTTCAAAATGCTGATGACTGCTGGAGGTCCAATGGAAGCAAGTGGAGAGATCAAGTCACCAGGTAACTGTTCAGTTCTATCCAACAGGCTA
Organism: Stegostoma tigrinum; assembly: GCF_030684315.1. NCBI lineage: Eukaryota > Metazoa > Chordata > Chondrichthyes > Orectolobiformes > Stegostomatidae > Stegostoma > Stegostoma tigrinum. The sequence continues at coordinate 104,158,476 of NC_081358.1, read as the reverse complement.
AAACAGGTACAGTCTTAAACAAGATAACAAAGTGTGGAGCTGGATGAAAACAGCAGGCCAAGCAGCATCTTGGGAGCACAAAAGCTGACGTTTCAGCCCTAGACCCTAATTGGGGAATCAAGTTAAGGGGGAAAAGGCAGGAAAGTGGAAATGAAGTACGTTAGATCGTATTGAATGTTGGAGCAGGTTTGAGGGGCTGAACAGCCTATGTCTTAACATTTTTTTACAGGTGGGTAGATTGGAGAACAATATAGGTGAGGTGAGATTACATAGTAATAAGATGGTAATTCATGCAATAGGCCTCATAGCTCACTTTGTGAGAATCCCGTCTTGCCATGCAACACTTGGTCAGAATATAGAGCTTTTTGCTGTTGACATCTCACATGATTTTCCAACTTTCTTACCAATGCCTATATTGTTCACTGCTTGAGAAGACTCGGCCCAAAATTCCTGCAAGTGATTGTTTTCTACTGAGAAATGAGGAGATATTCTGCTTGCTCATTTTCTCTTATATTTCCCTCTGTTTGCAGTCTGCCTGACACTCTTTAGGTGCAATATCCCATGAGCCCCTCACATGGCTTTGCCAGACCGTGACTGAATTTACATCCAAAGTCTTCCTTCTGATTTGTTGTCATGCCTTGTGGATACCCACCATTGAATTTCAACTGTAGAAGTTAAGTTTCTATCCTATGCTGGGAGTCATCATTATGCGTGCTACTTTAACTACTCATTTCAAAGTTAACGATATCTTGAGCAATGCAGTGTGAGATGACAATGAAATTCTTAAATTTAAAACAACTAGTTTCTTATGGCTTAAATATTACTTCTTGATTAAATCTATGTTTTGTTTCATCACAATATTCTTTTAAAATGGTAATTCTTGATCATTATTCTGTGACCTTTACTGTCGCCATAACAATGGAAAAGTAAGCTGAGTCATGGCTGTGAGTTTGTAAAGGTGCTATGGGGCTAAATGAAGGCCCAGCCACCTGTAGCAGGATATGGAATTATTATAAGAGTTGTGGTCCATTTTCTGCAATATCTACTGACCCTAGGTAGAGTTTACCATGTTTGGGAAACCGGCACAAACATCATTGCTCAACATCCATGATTCAGCACGTATCTGTGGATAACAATCAAATGTTGGAACTTTGGCTGACTTCTTCAGTCTTCAGGCTTTGAGGAAACTTAGAACATGGATGTGTGGAAGCATCGACAGTTAAAACAGACCAGGAACTGAGCATATACTGTGAATGTGGCAATGGGGAAGCCTTTTAAATGCTGATTTTTACTTAACTCAATATAACCTGGGTGGAAAGGGGCTTGATTGTCAAATATGCCAATAGCATTTTTGTGGGGCGTTTAGCCGACATCTCGGAGTTTGTTACATTGGAAATTCTGCAGCATCTAAGCACACAACACCTTTCTACGCTGCAGGACCAAATATCTGGAAATCAGAAAATCCAGTACAATGTATTTTTACTACTCTACGACTGAGATCCAAAACCAATTATACTTTGGAAATAACTGATCTTAGCACCTCCATGATTAGTAGAATGAATGAATACCCTTCAGAGATGTATTCTAAGAAAACAACAGATGACCTATCAATAGAAGACAATTGCAGAGAACAAAGCAAATTTGAAAATGCAGTTGAAGTCTGAGTGAAAATCTAAGTGTTATATAAATAAAAGCCAGGGGGGAGAAAAGCCCTTCTGCAGTTTCATTTGGAAAAGAAAATAATTGGTAATGTTTTTTTGTCTCTTGTTCTGTACTTCAGAATACACATTTCAATGTGCTACACCTGAACTTTGCATCAAACCTCACAACGTTTGATTTTAGTTACTTCTGGTAAGTCTCATTTTTGTCTAAAATGTTTGAAGGCCATCTTCAAAAATAAGCTCCTATTGAACTTCTCTTGATGCATTCAATGGCCAACTTTTGAAAAACTCTTTTTGTATTTCCAACACATCTGAAGGACGGCTTCGGAAAGCACCAGTAAGTCTTCAGTAAGTTTGATTATTTCATTCATTATCATTCATAAAGGAACGAAAGAACAAAAATACATATGCAAGCTTCAAACAGATGAAAAATATAAGCCTCGCAACTACATTGAGTTTGTCTGAATCCAGACATGTTTTTGGGTTCAAACTCGAAACTGTGAGGGCAGCAGAAATACAATCAAGAGACTGAAAGCCAATCTGAAATTGGAGATAACAAGGTATAGAGCTGGATGAACACAACAAGCCAAGCAGCATTCGAGGAGCAGGAAAGCAGCTTGGCCTGCTGTGTTCATCCAACTCTACACCTTGTTATCTCAGATTCTCCAGCATCAGCAGTTCCTACTATATCTGAAATTAGAGATGGTGCCTTATGAACATTCCCACTGCTACCAGCTGATACCTGTCATGGCTCCATAGTTAGCATTTTCATCAAAGGCTCTTGTGGCACAGAAGTAGCATCCCTACCTTTGAGCCAGTAAGCCTGGGTTCAAATCCCACAACCTCCAGAGGTGTATCATAACATCTGTAGGCAGATTGATCGAAAATGTCTAGCACTCTTGTTGGAAATATCAGCTTGTTTGGTTCACCAGCTGTGAAGAAGTGGTAAATTCTAGGAGAGGTGTTTGTAGTTGGTGAGGTACAGGCATAAGAAATGTGGAGTCAAGGTGAAACTCCTGTTGCTTCTGGCTGTTCAGTTATAAACTCCTACGTATGAATGTTGATAAAAAATCTCTGACACACAAGCAAAATGATATTTATTTCAACCTCATGACAACTTCTTATATGCACATGAACATTCAAAGGCGCTTTGCGTTAAAAAAGTCCTTTGAACTGTCTTAGTTCAGCAAACGACTGGAAACGTTTACAATTAAAACTAAAATTGAGAACGTTGGAGAAACTGTGGAGAGAAACTGTTTCAAGTCCAAGATGAGTTTCCTTCAAACTTGAAAAAAAAATTGGACCATTTAGAGTGTCAGATTCACAGAGTTATGCCTCACGGAAGCAGGCCCTTCGTTCCAACCCACTGGCAGCAGAGTATGAGAGATGAGCACCAGGTTCGTCTGCTCCCATCAGTTTTCTTTTTTATTTCTTTTAGCTTCTGTTATTTTTCTTTTATTTTGTTTTTTTTCCTTTGTTTTCTTTACGTTTAAGCCTACAAAATGCAGGTTGAGGAACAAGGCTTCTAGTGGCAGCAGCAATGCCAGGACAAGACAGATACAGCTGCACCCCCAACTCCAGATCTCCTGCTGAGCAAGGATCAGGCCCGGGACTGACTCCCCGAGCACAGACCCGCAGGCTAGGCTGAAGCTACAGCTCTGCAGGTAGGCCTGGGTGTCTGAAGGAGGAAATGGGTAGTCTCGTCCTCGCGTGACGGTCTCATCCCATCTGCTCATCCCCTCAGGGAATTCTATCATTCCTACATTGGCCCAGGTTCCATTAGATAAACTGTGATGAGCTTTGACGGAATTTTACTTTTTTTAAAAAGTATTGTGTATGACTTCTGTTATGGGAACAGCGGTGGGTGACATATAAAACTTTTCATTGTATTTTTCACGTTAAAGTATACATAACAATAGATTTCTATTCTATTCTATTCCAATCTATTTTTTTCTATTCTATTCTATTCTATTCTGTTTGTCCATGCTGATAAAATATCCTAAACTGATCTAGTCCCATTTGTCAGCATTTGACCCATATCCCTCGAAATCCTTCCTATTCACGTACCCGTCAAGTTTCCTTCTAAAAGTTGCAGGTGTACCTGCCTGCATCATTTCCTTTGGCAGCTTGTTCAATGTACGCACCATCCTTTGTGTGAAAAAATTGCCCCTCAGGAGCTTCTTAAATCTTTTCGCTCTCACTTTAAACCTATGCACTCTTGGGGAAAGAAAAGCCTTGGCTATTCACCCTATCCTCATGATTTTATAAACCTCTATAAGGTCAGACCTCAGCCTCTGATGCTCCAGGGAATACAGCCCCAGCCTATTCAGCATCTTCTCCTTAGCTCAAATCCTCCAACCCCAATAACATCCTTGTAAATCTTTTCTGTGCCCTTTGAAGTTTCACTGCATCTTTCCTATAGATGGGCAACCAGAATATGAATGTGATATTCCGCAAGTGGCCTAACTAATGTCTTGAATAGCTACAACATAACCTCCTAACTCCTGTACTAAAAACACTGACCAATGAAGGCAAATATGCCAAACATCTTCTTCACCACCCTGTCTACCTGCAAATCTACTTTCAAGGAACGATGCACCTATACCCCTAGGACCCTTTGTTCAGCAACCCCTCCCAGGGCCGTACTGTAAGCTGTTTGATTCCTGCCTGGGTATCCCTTACTGAGACGCCACACCTCACATATGACTAGGTTAAGCTCCATCTGCCACTTCTCAGCCCATTGGCCTATTCGAACAACGTCCTGTTGTACACCGAGATAAGCTTCTTCACTGTCCACTACACCACCAATTTTGGTGTCACCGATAAGCGTACTATCTATACATCCTTTATTTACACCCAAATCATTTATATAAATGACGAAAAGTAGTGGACCCAGCATTGATCCTCGCAGCACATCACTGGTCACAGCTGCCCAGTCTGAAAAGCAACCTTCTACCATCAGCCTCTGTCTCCTACCTTCAAATCAATTTTGTATCCAATTGGCTAGCTGTTCCCGGATTCCACATGATCTAACCTTGCTAACCAGTCTGCTATGTGAAAACTCGTACTATGAAACTTTGCAGAAGCCCACATAAACAATATCTACCACATGTCTTCATCAATCTTCTTTATCACCTCTTCAAAAAACTCAATTAAGGTAGTGTGGCAAAACTTCCCAAGCATAAAGCCATGTTGACTTTCCCTAATAAGCCTTTGCCTTTCTAAATGCATTTAAATCCTGTCTCTCAGATTCCCCTCCCACAACTTACCCATGACTAGCTTCATACTCATTGGTCTATATTTCCCTGGTTTTCCCTTATCATCTTTCTTAAATAATGGCACCACATTAGTCAACCTGCAATCTTTTGGTTTTTGATGATATAAATGTCCCAGGAAAGGGGGCCCAGCAATCTCTTCCCCAGGTTAACATAGAACATAGAACATAGAACAGTACAGCACAGAACAGGCCCTTCAGCCCACAATGTTGTGCCGACTATTGATCCTCATGTATGCACCCTCAAATTTCTGTGACCATATGCGTGTCCAGCAGTCTCTTAAATGTCCCCAATGACCTTGCTTCCACAACTGCTGCTGGCAATGCATTCCATGCTCTCACAACTCTCTGTGTAAAGAACCCGCCTCTGACATCCCCTCTATACTTTCCTCCAACCAGCTTAAAACTATGACCCCTTGTGCTAGCCATTTCTGCCCTGGGAAATAGTCTCTGGCTATCAACTCTATCTATGCCTCTCATTATCTTGTACATTAGGTCCCCTCACCTCCTCCTTTTCTCCAATGAAAAGAGACCGAGCTCAGTCAACCTCTCTTCGTAAGATAAGCCCTCCAGTCCAGGCAGCATCCTGGTAAACCTCCTCTGAACCCTCTCCAAAGCATCCACATCTTTCCTATAATAGGGCGACCAGAATTGGACGCAGTATTCCAAGTGCGGTCTAACCAAAGTTTTATAGAGCTGCAACAAGATCTCACGACTCTTAAACTCAATCCCCCTGCTAATGAAAGTCAAAACACCATATGCTTTCTTAACAACCCTGTCCACTTGGGTGGCCATTTTAAGGGATCTATGTATCTGCACACCAAGATCCCTCTGTTCCTCCACACTGCCAAGAATCCTATCCTTAATCCTGTACTCAGCTTTCAAATTCGACCTTCCAAAATGCATCACCTCGCATTTATCCAGGTTGAACTCCATCTGCCACCTCTCAGCCCATCTCTGCATCCTGTCAATGTCCCGCTGCAGCCTTCAACAGCCCTCTATACTGTCAACGACACCTCCGACCTTTGTGTCATCTGCAAACTTGCTGACCCATCCTTCAATCCCCTCATCCAAGTCATTAATAAAAATTACAAACAGTAGAGGCCCAAGGACAGAGCCCTGTGAAACCCCACTCACCACTGACTTCCAGGCAGAATATTTTCCTTCTACTGCCACTCGCTGTCTTCTGTTGGCCAGCCAATTCTGTATCCAGACAGCTAAGTTCCCCTGTATCCCATTCCTCCTGATCTTCTGAATGAGCCTACCATGGGGAACCTTATCAAATGCCTTACTGAAGTCCATATACACCACATCCACAGCTCGACCCTCATCAACTTTTCTAGTCACATCCGCAAAGAACTAAAGGTTCCCACAAAGTTCTGGGATACATCTGATCAGATCTTGGGTTTTATCTATCTTTATGCATTTTGAGGCCTCCAGCACCTCCTCTTCTATAATATGGACATTTTTCAAAACATTGCTATTTATTTCCCCACGTTTCCTACCTTCTATGTTCTTCTCCGTAGTAATTACTGATGCAAAATATTCATTTAATATCTCACCTATCTCCTGTTGTTCCACATATAGACAGCCACATTGAAATTTAACAGGCCCTATTCTCTCCCTGTTTACTCTTTTGTCCTTAATGTATTTGTAGAATCGCTTTGGCTTTTCCATAACCTTATATGCCAAATCTATCTCATGTCCCCTTTTTCATTTCCCTCTTAAGTATACACCTTCTGCCTTTATACTCTTCTAGGGATTCGCTCGATCCCAGTTCTCTATACCTGATGTAATGCCACCTTCTTTTTCTCGAGCAGGGTCTCCATTTTTCTAGTCATCCAACATTCCCTACACCTATCAGCTTTGCCCTTTACACCAACATGAATGTATTGCCTTTGAATTCTTGCTGTCTCATTCTTGAAGGGCTCCCACTTTCCAATGATCCAGTGACCTGCCAACAACCTCCCTCAATCAACTTTTGAAACTTCCTGAAAATTGGTCTTACTCCAATTTAGAACTTTGACTTTTAGATCAGGGCTATCCTTTTCCGTAACTGTTTTAGAACTAAATAGAATTATGATTACCCATCCCAGAGTGAACCCCCATTGGCATCTCAGTCAATTGCCCTGTCCTATTTCCCAAAAGAAGGTCAAGCTTTGCCCCTTCTCTTATAGGTACATCCGCATATTGAATAAGAAACTTTTCTTGTACGCACTTAGCAAATTCTTCTCAATCCAAGCCCTTAACACTGCAGTAGTCCCAGTCTATCTTTGAGAAAGCTAAAATCCCTTACCATTTCAACCTTTTTGTTCTTAGAGGTACCTGAGATCTCCTGACAAATTTGCTTCTCAATTTACCGCTGGCTGTTGGGAGTCGATAGTACCATCCCAATAAGGTGATGATATCTTTCTTATTTCTCATTTCCACCCATATAACTTCACTGGATGTTCTCCAAAGAATATCCCCCCTCAGTACAGCCATAACGGCATCCTTAAATAAAAAGGCCACTGCCCCTCCACGCTTGCCTCCTCTTCTACCCTTCCCACTGCATCTATACCTCAGAATATTGAGCTTCCAATACTGTACATCCCTGAGCCATGCTTCTGTAATAGCTTTGATAGCTCTGTCCCATCTCCTGAGTTCATCTGGCTTACCTGTCGGGCCTTGTTCTCTGCTATGTTCTTACCTGCCTTGACTATTTGACTTGCTCCCCTTATGTACTGTACCAGCCTCAGACTTATCTCTTTTCTCACTGTTTCTTTGGTTTCCAAGCACCTCGTTTCTCCCATAGCAGCAGCACAATGGAGTGCCCCACTCGTCTTCATTACATTTAGAGCTGGAGGAACAAATAACTCTGCTGCCTCGGTGCACACTGGGATTTAGAAATTGGGCTTCATAGAATTTGCCTTGTTTGTTACAAGGCTTTTAAATTACTGATAGCTGGAGATTTGCATTATTCCCTGGAGCAACCAAATTTGAAGGACTTTACCTCTAAAACTTTAATGGCCTGAAATAACAGCTATTATTAGAGTAATAAATAACACCCAGTAATAAATGCACTCCAAAACAAATTCATACATTCTAAAGTACTTTGATATTTTATGAGGTTATTTGTATATATTTTTGTTGAGTTGGGAAGATTCCTCTGATCTATGAAAATGGTAAGTAAGACCTGGCCGCAGAACTCTGATCCTCATTTCTGATAGGTCTAATTTTAGTTGGAAGGGGAGAGGAGTTTGCTATGATTCACAAAGGGTCCTGAACTCAGCAAGGCCATTTGAACTCAGAATTAAGTTCAAACATGTTGACTCTTGCTAGAGTTTTAACCTACAGTCTGGGATTCATGAATTTATGGAGCAGTCATATATTTTCCTGAAGGACACGCTATTAACTTGACACTATCTGAAATTATTTAAATCTCAAAAGGCTGCCGTGTTTCCTAATTGAAGAGGAGGTACCCTCACTCTACCACCTTCAAATGTAAGATAAAGCAAAGATTTTTGAAGCCAGGCCATGTTTGTGGGATTGGGGGATGCAGGAAGCAAGGGTCACAAACTAATGCTGAACCCAAGGAGGTGTGGCACAGAAGTTTGCACTCACTTGCCTGCATTCTCAGCAACTCCTGTGATCTTGCCAACCCATCTCACCTGCCTCAACACAAGGAAGAGGTATAATGCCCCAGCTCACTGATAAAGCACCAGAGACATTTGAAGACAAGGCTCCCCAAAGACTGTATCACTTTCCTCTTTAGCAGATGGATTTTCTGAGCTTCAACATAGACAAACTGTTTCTTGGGTTCAAGCTTTTGATCATACAGTAAAACCTGAGCTAGACATATAGGCTGTCCAATAAATGCCACAGACTGTAACCTGTTCAAGTTCAGCTCCGCTGCTTAGATGATACTTCCTCCCAGTTGACTAAAGCAGCATTCATAATTTAGTTCGTCACTGGGTGCTGTGCTGTATAACTTCAAAGAAGTGATTCACCTTGTCTAGCAATCTCTGAAGATGCTTTCAAATGGAGAGTGAAATATCAGAAAAGAGTGGCAGGGCTGGTTGTGAAATTATATTCTGTGGACAGTGCAGTCTCTGAAGGATAAAACCTTTTTCCTCTCAAACCAATTATGGCACACTGCTTTTAAGTGTCATTGATTTTTGATTATTTCTCATACAGGGAACAGGAGTACATAATACAGAGAGCTGCCTTTACTGCAAATTTCATTTATTTTTGGAAAAATGCCTTTTTATATTTCCAGTAATAACATCAAGTCATGACGGTATTGCTTGCTAGTATGTAAACGAATCTTCTTAAGGGTAAACCTTTAAAGTTGGGACATGAATTTAATCTTTTGTTTCTTATTGTAAATTTAATAGGATTTTCTGAAGCATAATATATTAAAATACATAATGTATTTTTTCATTGTAAGTCAGGGTGGAATCTCAAAGGTCTGATTAAAAATGGGAGTGTTAATTAATTAGATTTCTCTCTGGCCTTTTTCACAGCATTGCTACTAATCACAACCTTGACTTCACCATTCACTGGCATAAGAATAGATTCAAACTCACAGATCTGACAATTATTTGAAGTACCAGAATGTTAGAAATGTGCCCTTCAGCATCTCAAATCTGTCCAACATTCATTTGGGCACAAGTTGATCTATATCTTAATTCTATTTACTCAAGTTAGTCATTATCCTTTGACACCCTTCCCTTAAAAAAAAGTTAGCACTGCTGAAAGAAATACTTTAAGTTCAAACTTTTAATCTTGCACTTGTCAGGATATTTTGCAAGAGTACCAATTCCTGGGGAGAAACCATCATTTTTAACTGCATGAGAGGCATATCTGAATTGGTTGGCAAGTGGAAGGTGATTGGCCTTTGCTGGAGAATCCTGAATCTTTAGGAATTACTTTGATGGCTAATAAGGCTTGCAGTGTACATTCACAATGAACATGATACAGACCACTACTGTTTGCAGATAGAAAGAACATGTATGCACACTGCAACAAAACTTTCAATGGAATAGATGAGAACAATTTGTTGGTTAATTATTAAGGGCGATGCACTGACCAGTCAGAGTCAACAGCCTGTTTTAAAATTAAAACAAAGCCTTACTATTAACTGTCAGTCTTATTAAACGAGCACCTTCTCTATGACAATGTCAGTTAACACTCTCCTCTCTTGCAGAGTAAATGTGGATTTCCCCTTTGAATGTGCATGCTCGTGAAATGTTATGATGAGGTCAAGATGAAAAGCTTTAACAAATGTGTCTTTTCTCAGCTCAAGCTCTGTACTATCAAACAATATTTGAGTAAAGTATTAAATTCATTCTTAACAATTTTATTTGACCCAAATTCCATAATCTTTTGGGAGATAGTGTTAAGTCTTCGACTATCTGTTCTGTAAAGTAATGCCTCTGCTGTCACATCTGAATGACCTACTGTAATTTTAATATCCTTTTCCTCATTGTTCTACCTTCAATTCAGAGAAAACAGATTAATTTTCTGCAGTCTTTTTTTTATTTCTTCTAAGTTTACGGATATATAAAACATTATTGTGTTGCCTTTTTTTGTTACATTTGAAGCCCCAGGAACATCCTGGTCAATCTGTGCTGAGGCACAATTTATCACATGATCAAATGTAACTCCATAATTCTGGATGACAAATGTTCTTTTTTGCTTCTCTACCTGAAACTGGGTGGGAGATGCTGAAGGTTTTGTGTGTTCTGCATCAAAATTTGAATCTTCCCTTTATCGTCGATTGAGGTAATTTTAATCGACCTTGGGAAGGATTTTCGGAAGACCCTGCAACCCTTTCCAACCTGCAATGGGTATTTGTAAATGCCGAGTCTTGTAAAATAGTTAACCTTATGAATACTTTCTCATTGCTGCCCAACCCATTTCCTAAAAGATGGCGAAGGGGTGGGGAAAGCAATAGGCTGCCTCCGTACCCTTGATCCTAATGGGGTCCAAGTCCATGGCCACCTTAGGGTCTAATTTTACCTCCGTCACTATTTTGCCAATGGCAAACAAAATCAGTTGGTTAGTCACAGTTTTTTAGCTTGAGCCGATATCTGGCAAGAGGTAGGGGTGCAGACTTTGTATGGGTGATCTTGTGTGTTCAGACATACTCCTCCAAAGAAGCCCTCCCCTCTTTATGTGTCATTCACACATCCTCTCCAACGCAGTCCCTACAGTCCCTCACCTATTTCACTTTGATCTGCCACCCAGACCTGTGCTAAACTCCAAACTGATTTTGCAACCTGGTGTCCATCTTCTTGGGAACTGACTCTGGTCCCATCAGTGATTGCTGCTCAAACCTGGAATTGATATGGGCTACTGAGCTGTTCACCAATCAAACTGGCTTATGGCTCCCTAATATGTGATGTCTTCCTAGATGGGTCAGAAGTATCACCCCGGTACAGTTGATTCTACACCCAGCATAAAATGGATGAAGATGGGTGCTGGCTTTTAGATGGGTGAGTTGTAAACCTACAATTCAGTCATGGGTTGAGTAGGGCAGGCGGAATATGGGAGCCTATAATATCCAGCCTTACATATTGATATCGGAGCAAGGACATGGCAGAACCCAGTACCAAGGAAGCTGTAGGCAGAAGGGTCATCACTGTAGCTCAGTTTAAAAGGTTAGCTAACAGGAGTAACAATCCAATCAAACCATAAGTTCGCCAGTCCAGAAGGTCAAGTCAAGAAAATGGAATGGAAAAAGGAATACTCTAGTCTGAGCAGATTGAGGTACAAGTACTGAGACTAACTTTTCCCTGTCTCTTAACAGGTATTGAGATAAGAACTGAAGCAATAGTCACCATTATGTGCCTCTCACCTCATTTGTTTATCATTTCCATGCTTATGCTTCATTTGTCTCCTTCCTCAGGAATTCCTAGTACATTTGAGGCAATACAAAAGGTCATTAAGGCATCACTTTATCATCGCAAAAGTTAGTGCTGATGAGGTTTAGGGTAATATATAGGAACTGGTTAACAGGCCAAGCACAGAAAATAAGGATAAAATCTATTTTGAATGACACTGTATAATTAGTTAGACACCACAAGAATCAGTCCCTCAGAGATCATCAATTTAAAATCTATTTCAGTGATTGTTTAATATGAACAATTTTGGCAATGGTACTAAGGTAGTTGAGAGATTTAGCTGTGAGAACAATGCAGAGATAGCAAGAAGCATATACTAGTTACATGATTGGGCAAGAAGGTCGCACATGGAATATAATCTGCCATTGTGGCATTTGTGGAATTATCCATTTTGGTAAACAGAATGAAAAAACAAAATAATTTCAGTAAGGTGAGAGGTGGTTAAAGTTGGGACTCACACAGAGAAGTATCATTGGAATTTAAGTCCAACAAGTTTGCATCCAGATAAATTACCAAATAGAGTGTCATATTGAATATTCTTATGTTTCTGAGAATGTTAAAGAGATCCCATAAAAATGTATAAAGTTCTTAGAAAGCTGACAAAGTAGATGCTAAGAAGGATATTTCCCCTGATGGGCAGTCAAGAACTCAGGTCAGAGATAAAACTAAAGGAATTAGAATTTGGACTGAAGTTAAATTCTAATGAAGTTAAATTTCAGTGAAATTCTTTCCCTGAAATCTTCTAAGTATTTGGAATTTATCCTCCCCAGCCCTCCCTGAGACCTGTGGATGCTTAGTTTTCAAGGAAATTCAATAGTGAAGTCAATCAACTTTGGGTTACAAGAGAATTAAGGGGAATGTTTAAAAAGGTGGAGTTGAGGTAGAAGATCAGCCATGTTCTTATTGAACAGAGTAGAATTGAAGGGCTAAACGTGTAATCCTGCTTCCATTTTTTATTATAATTCTTCTAGCAGGTGAAAGTTATCTATTAAACATAAGATCATAAGAACATAAGTCATAGCAGTAGAAATGGGCAATTCAGGCCTTCATTGAGGTCATGGCTGATCTGATCACCCTCAACTCCACTTTGCTGCCTTTTCACCATTATCTTTGTTTCTCTTACTGATTAAACATCTGCCTATCTCAGTTTTGAAGATACTTAATGAGCTTTCAACAATAGATCTCTGTGGTAAAGATTCACCAACCTTTGAGAGAACAAATTCCTCCTTATCTCATTCTTAAATGTGCAACAACTTACACCATGCAATCTAGTCCTCGACTTTCCCATAAGGAGACAAAACTTTTCCTGCATCTATTGTATCAATTTTTTCAAGAATCTCGCATGCTTCAAAAAGGTTGCCTCTCTTTCTTCTAAATTACCGTGAGTACATGCCTAATCTACTCAACCTCACCTCATAAGACAGTCTGCCCAAACCCAATATCAACCTATTGAACCTTCTCCAGACTGACTCCAATGCCAGTATATCTTTCTGTAGATAAGGGGACCAAAACTGCTCATACTATTTCAAAGTCAGAAATCACACACCACCAGGTTTATAGTCCATTACGTTTATTTGAAATTACAAGCTTTTGGAGCGTAGCCCCTTCATTGGGTGATTTCAAATTTGTGATTTCAAATAAATCTGTTGGACGACAACCAGGTGCCATGTGACTTCTGACTTTGTCCACTCCAATCCTACACCGGCACTTCCACATCACAACATTCCAGCCCTGATCTCACTAGTTTTAACAAAACATTCCTACCTTTATATTTCATTCCCTTTGAAATAAAGGTCAACACTTCATTCACCTTCCCTGCTACCCACTGAACATGGATTCAAGCATTTTATGATCCATGTAAAAGAACTCCCATATCCCTCTTTCTGTACCCATTTTCTATTTAAATGATATTCGGCTCCTCTACTCTTCCTGCCAAGGTGTATAACCCTACATTTTCTCACATTTTATTTGACCTGTCCAGATGATCACGAGATGTAGCAGCAATATTAGGCCATTTGTCCCATTGGGCCTGTCCTGCCTGATATGGAGGTACCTTCCTGATAATTCAAACTGAAGCCCCCTGAGAAGCTTGTCTCATCTCTTAATCTGTTGAAAGAAATTTGAGAAGTAGTGTAGCCTGACTCACACCTTCTAATTTGTTATAAAGGAGAGGTGAAATAAAATAAACTCCAGACAGTCACCCTACAATCAACAAGTAACAATTTATTTATCTAACTCTTACAGTAAAGGAATTAACAGAACTACTAACAAAACAAAAATTCCCTCTTAACTACTAACTACTCCAGAATAAAACACAATTTCAATGGTATGCTGTGCCAATAGATACAAATCCCACTTCAATAATCAAAATTAATAATAAAAAAATTCTCAACATTACAGTCAGGATAATTCTTCCAAAATGTTCTTTGCCTTCGCTGCTGTCCTCTAGTCAGGAATGTGTCCCTCCATCAAATCCTTGCATCAGGAATATTAACTAAGAGCATTTAATCTGAGAGTTTAGAGATTTCTGTGACAGCCAGTGAGTTTCTCTTTAGATGGCAGTTTGCTTTCACACTGATTTTCAAATCCCCTCTTCTTTTATACACTTGATGGCCTATTAATTTCTTACAATAAGACTGGTCCTAGGTTGTCAAAACCATAATTTAGTTTTAATTAAGTTTTGTTATCTAGGGCCTGGTTTAAATTTTTTTGAATAAATTCAAAAAACTGTCTTGGTAAAAACGCTGCTTTGCCTGCTAATGGTATAGTATTTTGATACAATGTTTCAATTTCAAGAACCCTTTGTGCATCTGCTACTGTCTGCAAACTTTAAAAAAAAGTTTCCAAGCCTAGAAAAGTGCATAATCTTTTAAAGGGGTCACACACTCTTCCCCACATCATTTTACAAGTGTCTAATCCTAATGTCTAACCTCTCAATCCAAAAATAGTGTACCAACTTCACAACAAGCTATTTGATTCTTACATATGTTTCTTAACCCCATTCTTTCACCTTCTCCCTGTAACCGTTGATCCCTTTACTTATCAAGGACCTACCTATCTATGTCTTAAATACACTCAATAACTTGGTCTCCACAGCTTTTTGCAGCAACGGATTCAACAGATTCACCATCCCTTGGCTGAAGAAACCCTCTGCAGATATCTTTGTATCATCCTCATCATTTGCCATTCCATTACATTTGTGACATCTACAAACATGGCTATTGTGTATTCACTTTCCTCTTTCAAGCCATTAATGTACATTGTAATGATTGTTACACCATTGATGCCTGTGGTACTCTACTAGTTACAGTTTGCCATCCTGAAAATACCCCTCTTATTGTGTTTAGCACAGGAGCCTCACAGTGCCAGGGATCCAGGTTCTATTCCACCTTCGGGTGACTGTGTGTGGAATATGCACATATCTGAGTGTTTATTCATATCTGAGGGTTTACTCCGTGTGCTCCTATGGATTGGCCATGCTAAATTGCCCAAAGTGTCCAGGCATGTGCAGACTTGGTGGGTTAGCCATGCAAAACACAGGGTTATAGACATAGGGTAGGGGGTGGATCTGGGTCAGATGCTCTTTGGAGGTTTGGTAGACTCAATGGGTCGAATGGCCTGCTTCCACACACTAGAGATGCTGTGGTTCTATGATTCAATTGGTTATGAATCTTCTTTTGCAGTCTTTCAAACTTCCCTTCAATGAGAATGTGCCATCTCTTTTGTCATGAATCCTGCCCTGCTTACTGTCTTAACCAGAATTTCTGCAGCCTTCAGCCCTCAGGCAAATAGAAACAAACAAGTCACCTGAACTTAAATTCTAAATAGTTTACCCTGAGTGCTAGTCTTCCTCAACAAGGCACAGCCAAATAGCTCAAAGACAGTATTCAATCACCTCTGTCCGATATGCCAACAGATTCCTGCTGGAACTATTCACTGGCCTATAACTCCTTAAAACTGCATTAGTTCAAATGGCCTGACCCATTCAGATGACAATGAATTTCTGATCATTACTAGAATTCTGAAATGATGTGAACCAGATTCAGCAATCATTTCTCTCTGTCAACAGTTCCCTGTAAATGACAATTATTTACCCCATGCCAAAAATACAATGGTGGTAGACGAAAACAAATGATGAAAATTAAAATGGGTTAACTTGAAGTATAACTGCCCACAATTAATTGCAAGACCCCACATTCATTCAGGATGGTATTGTCAGAACGTAATCATTATCACAAAGTGACGAGCATGTTTGCGTATTTATTGACTGGAATCATCACATATCCCCTTTGACTAATGTTGCAGCTCTGCCATTTATTTCAAAAAATTACTTTATAACTTATGCACACGAATAATTTTGAAATAAACAAAAACATCTCAACCGTAACAGAATGGCCTGACAAACCTTCAATAACACCTCAACCATTATAATAAAATGTGAGGCTGGATGAACACAGCAGGCCAAACAGCATCTCAGGGGCACAAAAGCTGACGTTTCGGGCCTAGACCCTTCATCAGAGAGGGGGATGGGGTGAGGGTTCTGGAATAAATAGGGAGAGAGGGCGAGGCGGACCGAAGATGGAGAGAAAAGAAGATAGGTGGAGAAAAACTGCTCTATGTCCAACCGTGACTGGTATTCGTTGATGTGTGGTTGTAGGGGGACAAAGGTGAGCCCCTTGCTTAGGACTGACCGTTCGTCCTCAGTCAGTGGGAGGTCTGGGTGGATGGTGAAGATGCGGCAGGGCTCAGTGTGGCTGTCTTCTCTGGGGTTGCTGGCTGTGGAGGTTGTGGGCGGAGCGATGAGGTCGTCGGCTGTGGGCGGGGTTCCGTCGGCGTCGGCCATGGGCGGGGTTCCGTCGGCGTCGGCCGTGGGCGGGGCGTTTGGAGCATCGGGGTGGGCAGCAGCAGCTGTGGGGAGGGTGGTGTGTGAGACGTTGTAACTGGAAGTGGAGGTGGTGACTGCAGCAGCAGTCCCGGAAGTGGTGTGGCCGGCAGAGGCCAACGTGACATCATCGGTGGGGTCTCCGGCCGTGTCCTCATGGTCAATGGCTGCGGGTGCCTGGTGGGGAAGTGGCATGGACAGGCTGGGGATTTGGGAGGTGCATGAATCCTCTTGTGGGTGGCAGGAGCCAGTGAGTTTGTTGTACTTACGATTTTTGGTGTCCAGTAAAGCTGAGTGGAACTGGGTGTTCAGTCTGTGGATCCTGCGGAGGATAAAAAACAGCAGAGGTCCTTTGCAGGTCTGGGAGAGGGAGGCTCTGAGCTGGGGCAGGCTGGATTGCAGTGCCTGGAGGTGCCGGCGCATGGCTGCGAGTGTCTGTTTCAGGACTCGCAGGGAGAAACGCTTCAGAAGGGGCTGAATATTCTGGGTGTAGAGGTGGTCACAGTTGGGGCCGAATTGGGAAGGCTGAAATGTGGACTGTAGTCCCTTGGGGGTGATCTGGTTCCGTAGGCAGGTGCTGAGAAAGGTGATGTGGCTGTGGTACCTGGTTTGCTTCAGGACATGGTCGAGCAGTTTCAAGGCCGAAGAGATTACAAGAGAGTTGCAATGGGAGAGAGATTCCCTGAGGTTGGTCCGGAGGGAGGAGGGTAACTTCTTCAGGTTAGGTATCCCTGGAAGAGGCTTCGCAGTGAGGTTAAAATAGTATCAGAGATAATGGGAACTGCAGATGCTGGAGAATCCAAGATAATAAAATATGAGGCTGGATGAACACAGCAGGCCAAGCAGCATCTCAGGAGCACAAAAGCTGACATTTCGGGCCTAGACCCTTCATCAGAGAGGGGGATGGGGTGAGGGTTCTGGAATAAATAGGGAGAGAGGGGGAGGCGGACCAAAGATGGAGAGAAAAGAAGATAGGTGGATTAAAACTGCTCTAAACTCACTGGCCCCTGCCACCCACCAGAGGATTCCTGCACCTCCCAAATCCCGAGTTTGTCCATGCCCCTCCCCCACCATGCACCCGCCGCCATTGGCCATGAGGACACGGCCGGAGACCCCACCGATGACGTCACATCCGCCTCCGCCGGCCACACCACTTCCGGGACCGCTGCTGCAGTCACCACCTCCACTTCCAGTTACAACGCCTCACACACCACCCTCCCCGCAGCTGCTGCCGCCCACCCCGATGCTCCAACTGCCCCGCCCACAGCCGACGGAACCCCGCCCACGGCCGACGCCGACAGAACCCCGCCCATGGCCGACATCGACGGAACCCCGCCCACAGCCGACGACCTCATCGCTCTGCCCACAACCTCCACAGCCAGCAACCCCAGAGAAGACAGCCACACTGAGCCCTGCCGCATCTTCACCATCCCCCCAGACCTCCCACTGACTGAGGACGAACGATCAGTCCTAAGCAAGGGGCTCACCTTTGTCCCCCTACAACCACACATCAACGAATACCAGTCACGATTGGACATAGAGCAGTTTTTCTCCACCTATCTTCTTTTCTCTCCATCTTCAGTCCGCCTCCCCCTCTCTCCCTATTTATTCCAGTTCCCTCACCCCATCCCCCTCTCTGATGAAGGGTCTAAGCCTGAAACGTCAGCTTTTGTGCTCCTGAGATGCTGCTTTGCCTGCTGTGTTCATCCAGCCTCACATTTTATTATCTTGGATTCCTCAACCATTATGGTTGACTTTAAATAAAAACTTAATTGGATGTGTTATGAATTGGTTGACACAGCATTTAGCAAAAATCAATTTTTTTCTGTCAGAATACAACGTTATAGAGGAGACTGTAATACTTTTTATGGGCAATGGGAGAATCAGAAGACAGTGTTTGGCAAAGTAACATTAAAGCTGTCAAACTTAATTCAACTTTGTGCATTAAGCTTGATAATAAAAATGGAGAGATGCCATTGCTGCATAATTTTCCGTGCTTCAAAGGCAACGTTAAATAAAAGTTAGCTCAAAGTAAGTCCTATGCAGCCTCTTGTAACATTTTGCGGCTGAACGTTCCCATTGGAAAGGGAAAACAGGAGATGCAATTCTGTTTTGGAGTGTTAGAAGTTCATCTCCACTAGAAATCTGACTTCATTGCAACTTTCATGTAGTTGTGGCCTTAACGAGAATGCAGATGCATTTCTCACTTAACTGAAGGTAGGAATGGAGACGGGTTTCAGACAGTCTTTGGTCTACTGCGCTGACACAACTACATGCCCCGGGGGATTAACTTTGTGTCATTGCACTACAGGGACCTAGGAGACTAGGGAGGAGAGTTCTCCTTCCCAGAGGGTGGCAGGAGGAGGCCACCTCGTCTGCAATAGGGCCACCTCTCATATCAGGATCGTTGGCCTTATTATGAGGGTCTTAGTGAAATCCTGACTGCTCCTCGTGTGGATTTATGCAACGAATTATTTAAAATGGGGAAACACATGCAGAAGGCTAAAACAGAAAGGAACTTAGTGTATTTGTGCATGAAACACAGAAAGCAAGTGCACCGGTGCAGCAGGTAATTTAGAATGCTAATGAAATCAAAAATTTCTGGGAAAATCCAACAATTCTGGCAGCACCTGTTGGAAGAGAGCAGAGCTAATGTTCCAATTCTCATCCTCAGAATACCAAATCACTGGAGTTGAAACTTTAACTCTGCTTTCCCTCCATGAACACTGCCAGCACAATTGAATTTCTCCAGCAATTTCTGGTTTTGCTTCAGATATCCAGCATCTGCTGTTCTTTGTTTCATTTTAAGGCTACTGTTTCAAAGGGATTGGAATATAAGAGTAGGGAAGTCTTCCTGCAACTGTGTAAGGTGCTGGTAAGACCACATCTGTAGTACTGTGGGCAGTTTTAGTCCCTTTACTGAAGAAAAGACATTATTTCATTGGGAGCAGTTTGGAGAAAGTTCACTCAGATGGCCCCTGGTATGGAGGGATTGTCTTATGAGTAAAAACTAAAGAAACTCCACTCTCTGGAGTTGAGAAGAATGAGAGATGATCTTATTGAAACATATAGGATTCTTGAGGAGCTTGACAGGATAAATACTAAGAGGATGTTTCTCCTCATGGGAGAATACAGGATTAGAGGGCATCATCTCAGAATAAAGAGGGTGCCAATTTAAGACTGAAATGAAGAAAAAATTCTTCTCTCAGATAGTTGTGATTCTCCTTTCTAGAGACAGCTGTGGGGCCAGAGTCTTTATGTTCATCTAAGGCCAATATAGAAGGATCTTTGCTCATGAGAAGTATCAAAAATAATGGGGAAATGGTGGGAAAGTGGACATTTGGCATGGTGGATCAGCATGATCCCATTGACTGGTGGAGAAATCTCAACAAACCAAACAGCCAACTCCTGTTCCTATTTCTTATGGCCTTATTCTAGACAATGCTGGCTGATACTTGTATGACACCCAGGCACCAAGCATTGGCACCTTGTGGTTGCTGTTAAGTGATGCTATCAATCTTATAACCAATGTTAGCCTAAGAAGCAATAAGTCTTGGCAAAATAGGTTCTTGCCTGAGATAATATGATACAGTTTACTATATCTCAGTGCCTATAACAAGCTGCATTAATTCATAGGCTGCACCAGACAGCAACTGATTCTTCATCTGTGTGATATCATCAGATTAGGTAGGGCTCAGCATATGGTCAACATTAACCCTTTCATGACCATTACTTTATGTAACTGGTGGCACCAGACCTGAGCTCTCAATGTCCTCTCAGTTGTTATCCACATGTATTATCAAACATTATCAAAGAGAGCAAAGCACTGTAGGCATTTTGAGACTGATATGAATCTTCTTCAGGAAAGTTCTAGGCTCCTTTACCACTGCCCTTCATCATCTACATATATCTTCAAACCAGCCTACAGATCCTGTGATTATGGTAGTTTCTCTAGGTTTGTGCATCTTATCCCTCACCCTGTCTTCCCAAGGCTAGCTCTCTGCTCCTCCCACACTGACTGCTGATCCTCATTCCAAATGTGTTGAACTCTGAGTTCAATTAGGTATATCTATTTCTCCAATGTCAGTACAATGCCAGCTGATTCCAGGAGGATAAGAGGTCACTGAACTGGCACATTTCTTCACTTTACCTCCTCTGCTTACCGTAAAAGACCTTTAACACCAAAGAACTAAACGTTTTATGGTTTGAAAACATCTTTAATTACTTTTTGAATGCCTCCTGCCTCCAATCCATCATCCTGTCTCCAGACAGCTGCTAAGTTTTGATCGCTACATTGAAAATTAATAAATAATCTCCCATGGATCAGCTCTTAGTGAGTTCATGAGACCTTAAGAGAGCTTTACACTAGGGGAAGCCTGTTCTATGGTCAGCCCCATCACTTACACTCAGGAAACTGGCTAAAGGTTGAAACAGAGGCTGGAGTTCTGACCACATACATCATCAGCCTTCGCTCAGTTAACCTCCACTTGGATCCAGACATCACCTGGAAACTTTTGGTGTGAGTTGTCAAAAAACAGACTTCATCTTCTGGTAAAGCAGAGTTACGTATACTGGTTGTATAGAAGTAATTTGGTTTGCATTATATCCTGGTACAACCTAACCTCATTTTAGTTTAATTCAATGATCTATGCATTAATTATAATCAAGCAGCAAAAGCCATTACAGTTTAAGAAGCTAGTTGGGAAATAATTCAGATAATTTTGCTATAACAGTATGACATGTTTAAAAGGTGATTTTTATTCAGCCAATAGCAGGCATTTATCGGTTGCTCATTTACACAGTGGAGCGCTTCCAAAGCAAAATATCTAAACATCTGAAATTTTATTTGATTCATGTGAAATGTACTTTCCTTCCTCATGTGAAAATATTCCATCTATTTGTTTCTAGAGAGGTTAATTGCAGGCTGGAAAGACTCAACGCATTAAGAGAAAGACTTTAAGAGCTGTGAGATCTTGTTGTTTTAAAAATAAACCATTCTGGAGAAATTGATGTTACTGGCAATATTTATTGGCCATTCCTTGGTATGGTTGATTAAACGGAATGTTGTACTTAAATAGTTTAGAGTCAACCACAATTACTGACATAATAATATTATTCCTATATTTGCAGTAAATATGAGTCAGCATCATAGAATCCCAATAGTGTGGAAACGGACTTATCGGCCCAACAAGTCCACACCAACCCTGAGAGCATCCCAACCAGACCCATCCCCATAATCTACACATCCCTGTACACTACGGGCAATTTAGCATGGCCAATCCACCTAGTCTGCATGTCTTTGGACTGAGCACCCAGAGAAAACCCACGTAAACATGGGGAGAATGTGCAAACTCCACACAGACAGTCACCTGAGGCTGGAATCAAACCTGGGCCCCTGACACTGTGAGGCATCAGCGCTAACCACTGAGCCACCATGCCAGTCTCTGCAAGATTATTTTATGCATTAAGGACTGTAAGGAGTATGTTTTATCTATACCACATTCTGGAACTTTTGGTTGTTATGGTTATCAAAACTAAGAACTTAATCTTATCGTTTCTTGGCTCAGTGCAAGTTGTGTGAAGATTTTTTGATAAATTCCTGCTGCAAGGCCGAGCATATTTCATACTGTATCTCACCAAACTCATCACATTAACCACCTGCCTCACCCCATAATGCGTCTACGTCCGATCCTATTCCCATTTTGCTACACATTGTTCCAGGAACAATGTGCCACTCAGTGGAAAGTTACCAAAAATCTGGCAGCACTTGTGCCCATGCCATCTGTGAGAAATAACTGTGCACACAGATGAATGTTGGAAATTATGCATTATCCCCAGATGTATTTCATTTGAAGACCATCTCTGAGTTTTCAGTGTTCTTTTTCCAACACCTACTGGTAACCCGCAACATGTTGTTGTCCAGTGGGGAACATCACACACAAGCAGGATTTTGGATGAGTCCAAAGATGAACTTTATTTATAACTTATATAGGAACAGGAAAGAAACAAATACAGGATGCAGTTCACACCCATTATGACAGCCCGGATAGGATTCTGCTGGAAGCAGTGTCCGTCAGGTCCTATCTGCCATGTAGGGACCAGTATAGCTGAGCTCTATGATATACAAAGAGAGCTTACTCCCCTACAGTGCTCTTAGCCTTCTCCTCAGAAATTTGCTGCAGTTCCCTAGTTCCTCATAATCTATCTCATCACTTCACTGCGCGCAGACATCAGCACTCCAGGATGGTGGGCCCACTCTGTCCAGACGTTACAGAAGGTCCCACTCAAGACTGTTCCAACATACAGGAGCAGACCTTCAGCAGACCTATGGTCAGCTTTGTCACAGCCCTGGCCACCGTGTGTGCAGCAACTTGCCGAATGTGTCTCAAAGGCTGACCAGCACATGACATCAAAAAGTGAGTGCTCACTATAAGCACCCTTCCCATCACAGACACACCTCATCCATTCCACTTTCCATTATATTATTCGGGTCCTTCATCATACTTACGTGATTTATGATGTAATGATATTTTCCTCTTCTGCACGGCATCCTTGCAAGTTCCCAGAATTAATGATTTCTTTTTCCAACACTCAGATAATTTTAAGTTGTTGTCATTAACTCTTGCATCTCTGAGATGACAATGTTTGTTTAGCTCACACCAATGATATTGTGCAATCTGCTTTTGACTACCATGCAACACATAACCATTTTCAATCTGCATGTATTGCAAACATGTAAAGAAATGCTTGCAAATAAACTGTGGCTGGAGTTTGTGAGCAAATACTTACTCTGTTCTAACATCCAACAGACAGGGACCAGGGCTTTTGACCAACAAAGTGATATTAACTCTGCCCACCCTGGACAGTCTCTGAGCCATTTCCAGTTACAGAATGGATCTACAGATCAGCAAGTGATGGTTGGCAATGCAGTTTACATTGGATACCGTCAGCACCAGGCTCACCTTGTTTCCAGTTATCTGTCCTCCAGAGGCACCATGTACCTCTTTATCTCACAGTATCCTGGCAGATCACTTTCACACCCCCCAAAACCTTGAACTTCACCCCCGACCCCTGAATCCCTCCATTAGACCTTAATGGTCCTTCCACTGCTTTTTTACTCTCCCTATGTGGAGGCCAGTAATGACAGGACGATCTTGGTCAAGGCCCGAGCAATCTCTTCTCTCGCCTCTGCCAATAACCTATTGCAGATACCATTGGGCCCAGGGGACTTATCCACCATGGTGCTTTTCAAAAGACCCAAAACCACTTCTTCCTTGATCTCAAAATGCCATTTTAGCATTTTCCAAACTAATCCTACTATCCTCTATATCCTTCCACCGGATAAAAACTGACACAAAGTACTCATTTGGAATCTCATCTCCATCCTCTTCCTCCAAGCATAAGTTCCTTCCTTTATCCTTGAGTGGTCCTATCCTCTCCTTAATTATCCAATTGTTTTTAATGTATGCATAGAGTGCCTTGGGATTCTCTTTAGGCATACTTGCCAAGGTCATTTAATGGCTTTTCCTACTTCCTTACTTGAGTTCTTTCCTGTTTTCTTTATACCCTTCATGGGCCAACTTCAAGATTAACATTTTAACCTTACATATGCTTCTTTTTTCCTTTACTGTTGCTGGATCAAAATCCTGGAATTCCCTTCCTCAGGACATTGTGGCATTTGGCAATATATCAGAGTTGGACATTGTGGGAAAAAAAAGCCTTAAGATATAGGGGAGCTTCCAAATTACATACTACCTCAGAATTTGGCTGGGGGGTATACTTCTATACACAATTAGAGGAATATTTGTGGGCATTACACCTCATCAAGATGTAAAAGAAACAGCAGATACTTTTGAAAATTTTGTGAAACCTTTGACGGTTATTTTTTCTCAGACTAAATAAAGTTCTTGAAAGAACAACATTTTACAGAAGAGTTCAGCATCCAGTAGGAGCCACTGATGATAACATTAATGATCTCTTCAGATAATAGAAGATTGAAGCCATAGTGCTTTGAAGTCATAATTCATAAGAGACTGAATTATTGTTGAAATTGCTTATGGGTCTTTATCAGATTAATTACAGCCAAATGTAGATTTGACTGTAAGGCACTCCATATATTTACTGAGTGAAGCTCAAGTGCTGAAGCATAACAGACTAGTCCTTCCAGCCAAAAATCTTATCACATGAATACAGCACAATCCATTCAGTTCTTAGCATTAAAAAAAACCAAAACATATGAGAAACCAATACAGTGAATGGGATGGCTACCAGTTTCTCAAACTTGTTATCAATGCTGTGGAGCAAGAACACCTCACAGTCATAAACAGTGCCTTGCTATTAAAAGTAAAGCTTAATTATAACAGAAAACTTTCAGAAAACATGCAAATATAGCACACAGTTCAAGAAACACAGAAAGTCAAATAATTATCCCCTCAATGGTGTTCTTGAGGATGAACATTCTACAGTGGAAGAAAAGGCTAAAGTGTTGATGTAGAAATAGATTATCTATACATGTTAATGTTAATAAGTATCTCAATTATCTCAATTTTGCGTGTTGAGCATAACAATATTATCATAAAATCAAAGCTCATCGTCAGCAGCTGACATTAGTACAACTGCATCTCCTGGTCCATGAGAGATTTATGTTTGATGCCACGCAGTAGGGTGATTCAGAAAGTGCAAGTTCAAACAGAATATTTCATTTTCTCACCAACCCAGAGAGTTTCCTCAGTACCAGTGAGAGTCACCATGCCAAGTGAGAAGTAAACTTTATGGGCCTGAATGCAATAATGAAGTGGTGGTTTCCCTAATAATCGCTGAGGCTGAATGAAATTGTTCAAGCAAGTCAACAAGTTAAAATGTTCACACATTTCAACACAGATTTACTGCCAGATTGAGAATGAAAATCTGTTGTCACAGATGGTACATGTGGAGCATATTACTGAGAAGGGACGACTGAGGTCCAGAGATCCAGGATACGGAACAGAAGGAATGTTTTGTTCAGAGATTCGAGATACTACAATGAAAAAGTTTTTTGGTTTTGTGACCCAGGACTCTGATAACAAGACTCCCTCCATGAATGAAATCCAAATGTTAAAGATTCTCCCATCAAAGGGGTGCTTCAGCCTTCACACTGTCAGAAACAGAACCAAAGTTGGCTATCTTCAACCCAAACACTTTCAGATCAGAAGTAAATTCATTCACAGGGAATGGTGTAACAGACTGACTATCTGGATTTGTGAATTCCGGGACTTGGGGTGAATGAGATAGCTTTAAATGTGTACATATATACTCAAATATATAATACTAGTAATAAATAAAAATGCTTGTGAACAGATGTCAAATAAGTGCTTCACGGTCTGGAAGAGTTAACAATGAGTAGTGCCTTAAGCACCAGCTGCTATGTTAGTATCATATGGACTTGATAGGAGAAGAGCTTAGGATCTCAAATGAAGAGGACCTACCATGCAGGTCATGGTCACCTTAACAAAGTCTTAATATCAATGTAACTTACATTTCATAAAATCTCCACAGCGTGGAAACAGGCCATTCAGCCTAACAATTCCACATCAACTCTCTGAAGAGTATCCCTCCTACATAGACTCACCCGCCTAATCTGTTCTGTGTAACCCTGTGTTTCCCATGGCTAATCCATTTAACCTTTACATCCCTGGAAACTATAGGCAATTTAGCACGGCCAATCCACCTAACTTCCACATCTTTGGACTGTGAGAGGAAACCGGAGCACCTAGAGGAAACCCACGCAGGCACGACGAGAATGTGCATCTCTACATAGACAGTCATCAAAGGGTGTAATCGAACCCCGTGATACTGTGAAGCAGCAGTGCTAACCACTGAGCCGCTGTGTTGTCCCTGTTTATTAGTTAATTTTTTTTTCAAGATGAGAACTTCTTGTTGAACTCGCGAGAGATTTTCCTCCACCACCACTGTCCAAGTGGGCTCTGTATATTCCTATCCTAAAAGAATAAGATGACAGCAGCCTATGACATTATGAGTTATAGTGCAAAAAGTTTCAAACAACAAGTTGGTCAGCAGTGAGGCTTGCACAAATACTAAGATTACAGTTAACAGGTAATGTTTTATGTGCCAGCACCAAAGGAACAAAATGAAACACTAGGCAGGCTCATGCACTTTAACTTTACAATCAACAAACATTGTTAGGCAAAACTGAAACATTCCCCTTTTCTTGATTTATGTATCTCATGTACATTGTCATACTTTAAGGAATACACTTGCTGATCCCTGGTCACTGACTTACAAATATAAGTTTGAGTCATTTTTCTTGTCAACAGCATTGTCCGTTGTGTAGAATACTACAGGATGAAAAGACTAGGCAAGAGCTAAAATGAGAGCCTTTGGAATTACAGGTCACGATTCCATTAGTAGATAAGCCATTACAATCTTAGTTTTTGCCTTTGCTACTTTGGTGACAGTCTGATGATTAGATTTCTGCCCTTTAAGAGACCTGCCTTTTTTATTCCATTGTGATCAATAAATTAAAGTTTTTCTGGCTCTATAAAGTGTACAATCCATATTACAACGCAGGTGGTGAAGATGAAATCTATCCCTTTATCTTTTATATTATATGTCCCTTGGGAATGGAGAATAGCTTCATATCCATATGTTTGATGACTGCTTAGCAGTTCACTAAAACTTTCCTTGTTACTTTAGAGGAAAATGCAAACATGTTGATCATTATTTCATGTTTTCCTGTCTTGCTTCATTGTTGCTGATGATAGTCTCTTTGCACCAATGGCTAACTAAGCTCTTCCTTCTCTGAAGCACTGTGAATCAAATGAATTGGGGCTTTATTTCTTTGAACAGATGTCTGCCTTCAGCTTTCAGTGTAGGTGTGTACTGTGCATCAATAGTGAGGAAGTGTTATCTACTTTTATCTCTCATTGTTTCTTCCAGGTTATTTACCAATTACACTGTCAATCACATTGAGTATAGGGGAAAAGGTTGTACATTAAAAGACATTTTATTCCTCAAGACAGCTACAATTCTTTCTTGTCAATCAACTCCTCCAAGGTAGAGTCTTTAATTCATCAATCCAAACTGTAAACATTTTTCAATTGTGGCGAGCTGGAGTTAAAAAAAATATGAGAGTGGATTTAGAATCAGGGCATTTAAATTTGGAAACTATGAGGCTTCTTAAAATTCAAAATGATCTCCGAATTTATCTCTAACATGAAGTGCACCATATATTGATGTTTGACCTAATGACTGGTAACTATACATAGAAAAGGGAGATTTTGAAATCATTTTGTCTTGATGTTAGTGTCGATGCTTTAGGCATCTATTCAGGTCTATGGCCTCGCTTAACCCTCACGACGCTAAACACAATGACAAGCAGTGTAATGGACCAACCCTCAATGAGCATTAAGTAAGCAGGTTATCAATTATTTACAGGCTAGCTAGTGATTTATTTCCTCTGATTGTTGTTGCAGTTCAGTGAAATTTCAGTTGCTTTTCACATTTGATTTGGCAGCTCACCACCACCTTCAGGGCAGTTGGGAATTGGCAATAAATGCTGGTCTAGCCAAAAGAGCCCATGGATGAATTAAAAGAAAGATATTTTCCGGCATACCATATTAATCCTTGGGGCCATACATTTTACACTGATTTGTTCCAACTATCTTTTTTTATAGAATCTTGCAACACAGAATCAGCCCATCAAGTCTGTGCTGACCTATCGACACTAATTCCAAATAGTTCACAGAACCACAGAGATAGTTCATAGAATCCCTACAGTGTGGAAACAGGCCATTTGGCCCAACAAGTCCACATCATCCCTCTGAACAACATCCCACCCAGACCCATCTTTGTACCCTTGCATTTCCCATGTCTAGACCACCCAACCCAAACATCCCTAGACACCATGGGCAATTTAGCATATCTATATTCTTGAATGATATGACATTTTGAGTGCTTATTCAAGTACTTTTCAAAAGTTCTGAGATTCCCTGCCTCTACTATCCCTACAGGCAGTGCATTCCAGATTCCCACTCCCCTACCCTCATTAGGTAAAAAGGAATCTCTTCAAATTTCCTCTAAATCCTTAGCCCTTCACATTAAAATTGGAGGGTTAAGGCTGATGGATACAAAACCCTCTTTTAATGTACAAAACCCAGTCATCAAGGTGACTGAGGAAAGGTGAAGGATCACGGGAAAAGATCATCGTTCGAAGAAAGGGTCACAGGTCTTGAAACATTTCAACTAAAGGGAGCAGATGTTTCTTCTCCATTTTGTCCACGAACCTCATAATCTTTTACAATACAACCAGGACCCTCTCTCAGGCTTCTCTGCTCCAAAGAAAACAACACAAGCTTATCTAGTCTTTCTTCATCAGGGTTGACTCCTGGCTACCCAAGGATATAGGGTATTTCCTCACCAAGATTCCAGTAGAGCATTCAAAGCGACTGCTATTCCCCATGTTAACTATTTTTAATCTTTGCCAGGTCAGATGGACTTTTCAAGTTACATCCAGTACCTGCTCCACCTACATTGTATTTCCCTTTTAGAAAGTACAGACTAACATGAAGCACTGCATTGATTGAAATAGCAAGGGTGCCAGGCTCCTTGTTGATGCATGCAGTGAGTAAACAGTGCAGAAAGAACTAGGTGCAGAAAGCATTGTAATAAGCTATCATACTGTATGCTTTCCACTGAACTAAAAAGATTATCACAGTTCATGATCCCTGCAATTGCTTCAGGAGTTTATCATTTTGACCCCTGTGGTGTTTTGACTTCTCCAGTTTTCTTGCCAAGCCAGGAGGCAAAAAGTAATCTAGTTAGCTATGTATCTTCAAGTTTTTCTATTTCCTTGCAGCTGATCTCTATACAAAATCCTTTGTTCAAACTCAGGCACGCTCCCATGAGACTTCTTTCTGTTGACTTCTAATTAGATCAATCATGATTTTATTGAACGATGGAGAAGGCTCAAGGTTGCAAATGGCCTACTCCTGCATTTTTAAAAAATGTTTTCATGCTCTAACGCACCTTTCTTTCAGAAAGGTCCTGAATTGTATCACAGGCCATTTGCTTGCCCTGAGCTTACTCTCGCTCATTAGCAATGAAACAGATGGAATTTTCTACAGCCCCATCAAGTATTAGCCGCAGGCATTCAGCTGACCAATATGTAATATGGCTTCCAGCAGCACCATCTAGCATCAAGCTTTGTCACAGAGCTGAACTACATGAGTGAGGTGAAAATAACTATCCTTAGTATTAATGTAACATTTGATTGAGTGTGTTGGCATCAACAAGCCCTAGCAAAACTGAAATCATTAGGAATCAAGAGAAATCTCTCCAGGGGATGCAGTCATGCACAGCACATAGGAAGATGGTTGTGGTTGTTGACAAACAATTGCAACACAACATTACTCCCCAGAGACAGAGCAACATGCAGGTGGCATATTTTAGGTTTGTCTGTCAGGTATGAGAATAGAATTTCACTGTAATCTGTTCTTTTCCAGGAACACTCATCCTGTTAGAGCAAGTAAGTGAATACAAAATAAACAAACTGATTCGATCATTTACTGACTCAACTCTGGTCATCCTTTTAAAGACGAATTACAATGAAATGAAGATAGAGCAGTGTGTACATGCGCTGGTGCTGACGTCACTGCGCATGTGCAGATGGATCCTCAAGCATGATACTGCTAGCCAACATCACCAGCCCCATCTATGCAAGTACTAAGGCAATTTTATTGACTATTTGGCACTCAAAGGGACCACTGTAATTTGTCAACCTTTGTCATAGAGTCCTAGATGTCTTGCCTTGGCTGTGCCTAACTGTGCCATAACACTGACACTGTTTATTACCATTTGATACTTGGCTTCAGTCTTTGTGTTGGCTTATCATGTATTTCTTTAGAGTGTTTAATGTTTCCACAATAAGTTGAAAATAGCCCACAGGATGTTTGGAGATCAAGGAGAACTGCTCCCTTTTGTAACACACAGCACACCCATCCCGAGTTAAATCGTTGAATTATGAGAAATCTGGAAAATTTTCCATTAAGAAATCCGACAACAATTCTATGCCTGATTAATCATTATTCTAAAA
This sequence comes from Stegostoma tigrinum, assembly GCF_030684315.1. Lineage (NCBI taxonomy): Eukaryota > Metazoa > Chordata > Chondrichthyes > Orectolobiformes > Stegostomatidae > Stegostoma > Stegostoma tigrinum. The sequence continues at coordinate 104,127,683 of NC_081358.1, read as the reverse complement.
CTCCATAGTCACTATTTTCCACTAATCTGTCGAGGCCATTAATAAAATTCTCATTAGATTTCATTAGAAATTACAACCATTTGTAAAATCTTGCTTGTTCAAAAACGTAATTTGTTCTTGGATTGAAGTAATTATCAAAAATTTCTAGACATTTTCAAAACGCCTGTTCTGTTAATAACCTCAACCGCAATCAGACCCCATTGTACTTCCTGCAGAACATAAGGCCAGCTTTTGTTGCCCACCCCTAATCACCCCCGAACTGAGTGAGTGTCTTGCTGGGCCATTTCAGAAGATAGCTAAGAGTAAACCACATTACTGTGGGGAAGGGGAATAGTGACCTAAATGGCCATTGGAGAACTACACGGTTTTTCCAACAGTCCACGATTGATTCATGGTTGCTATTGTTGAGATGGCCTTTCAGTTCAAGGCATTTTTTAATTGAACTTATAAATTCAATAATCTGCCATGATGAGATTGAATCCACAGAGAATTAGCTAAACCTCTGGATTACTAGTCCAGTGATGTTACCACTGCACCACTATCACTGCCTAATTTTGCAGTCGGAAAATATGAGTATGCCTCTCAGCCTGCACCATTCAATTAGATTAATAATAGAGTAATAAAATGATCACCTTAAGTTATGATATTCAACCTTAAGGTAATACTGTCATCTTCATGAAGTCCAATCTGTGTTCCCAATGGCCCTCTTCTAATCTTGAATTTACTAGGAAGTATTATGTAATTTTCAATTTTTATCAATGTGCTGATCAATCTTATTATCGTAAAGCTATTTTAAATATGGTTTTAGTTTTTCTGCTCCTTAAACTTATGGTCTAGTAGTCATCAATGCTGATATAAATTGAATGACTGTAGGACTTGCTGGACATTTAATCATAATGAAGGTGCAATATTTTCTTTATTTTCCAGTCTTTTTAACCTCTGCAGTTTTGTGATACTGGGTTGAATTGTAAAGACTAATAAAGCTTTTAAATTGTGTTCCTGGTTGTTTGGTAGCAATTTACTGTTTTCAACTCTTTTGCCTGTTCTTTTGAGCACTATTACTTACTGCGTATCCTATCTTAACCCGGATTTGTCCTTCTTTGGACATTGTTCAACATGATGTTTCTTTTAAGAATTTTGTGCCTTCTGCAGCCATAAATAAAGTTCTTTGGTTGCAGCCTTTGTAAAGCTTTCCACCAAAATTGTGTCGTAACTTCTGAGTCTCCTCATTTTCCTGACTTTTCTTCTTCTGCTATACTTTTGCATTGGATTTCATTGCATTTTCTTGTTTTCAGCTTAATTAAATTCTGAGAACATCCTGAGTTTAAAGCTCTAACAAATTTATGTACTGGAATGTTCACACAACCTAGAGCTGGGCCTCATGGAACTAATATAGTTGGCAGCAATGCTGGTTTTGAGAATGAGATCTTTTCTTTGTTTCATTTTTGTGACATTTCACTTCATTTTTCCTTTTTCCCTTAAAGATATATAACTTTACCTCTTGATGCATTCAATTACTCATGACAGACTGTCTTTCAGGCCTTTGCATTTTCCCAATATGTTTGCTGTTTCTCACTTTTCCAAGCCCACTCTGCTGCCACAGCGTTCTTAACAGCTTCTGAATTAAGTTATTAACTTTGGAGTGCAGAGTTTGCAATTGCTATTGGCAAAAGCAAATCAGCTGCAAGCCGACTGCATCAGACTTTTAAAAATGGCATTCTTTGCTTGAAAGTTTTATTTTCTTTTGGGTCCTCTGGATTTCTTCTTTTAATGTTGGGATCTGATTCGCGCCACTGTAACTATGCTGCCTTTTCCAAGCGGACGATCTCTGGTACTTTACGTTATTTGCCCCCTCTATCAGTATGTGGTACCAGGTAAGGGCTGGTTGACATAGCATGCTACAGTCTATTCTCCTTTGACTTTGCTTTGTCTTGGGTCAATCTAGTGATTAGTGATTGAGGATATATCACATGGAGTATCTATAGACGGCACACTGTTCTAAGGTAACAAGAAGATTTATTGCATAATAACAATATGACTAAGCAGTATGATTAAATTTGGCCAAGCACAGTTACTAAGACCTTAGGGAGCTAGTACAGTTACATAGGGTTCTTCTGAAAGCTCGAGTATAACTCCCTGTCTCCACGCACAGAATGTGTGTGACCTCAGTGCAACAGATAGAACCAATTTAACATGAATATCAATTTCTTCAGAAAAACCGTCATATGAAGTGGGGGTGAGTGTCAGTATCATCCAGAAGTTGACAAATTCCTAAGCTACTAGGGTGGATGAGCAGATCAGAGGTTTTGTCTTCTTCCAATCTTCCAATGCCCTCTCACCACCTGCCACACATGAGTCAGGAGTATTGTCTAAATGTGTACAGCTTCAGCAAAACTCAAGAATGACAAAACTCAAAGAATGACCATTTGGATGACAACTAACTGAGACACTTGCCTCTATCATCACTTGTAACTGCAAATGTGTGTCATCTACAAATTATGGAAAGTAAATGCTGGGTTAGCCAGTGACACCCATACCACATTAATGGATTTTAAAAAGTGAAATTGACAAAGGATAAATTAACAGATTGGTTAGTTCACATTTAACGTGCTGTGAATAGATATGTAGCCAGATTATTAAAAAGATGTTCTCAACATTTGAATAAGGTGCTGAAAAGATATGTATGATAGCAGTATTGAAAGGATGCAACAATTAGGAATGTTTTAGGAGGCTGTGAAAGAGATAGCTAAAAAAAGTCCTTTACAATTGTAAGGAGTATAATAGATGAACCTAGCGAAAGCAAGCAATGGTAAATGGAGTGGAACACTGTACAATCATCAGCAGGTCTTCTCACTTCTATCCTGAAGTTGAAAGGAAGGTCATTGATAACACTGCTGAAGATGGTTGTGCTGAGGACAGAGCCCTGAAGAACTGAAGTTGTTGCAGCACAGTCATAGTGTCCCTGCCTCTGAGCTAGGAGCCCTGGGTTCAGTCTTGCCTATTCCAAAGATGTTTGTTAACATCTCTGAATGGGTTCATTAATAAAATGTCTACACTGAAAAGCTTCTGTTAAGATGTTCTTCAGTCGAGATGATTAACCTCCAACAACTGCAAATTACTTTATGCTAGTCATAACACTCAGCAGCGGAAAGTTTTATTATTCCCATTGATTTTAAACTTACAAGGACTTCTCGGCCCCACAGTCAGGTAAATGTTGCTTTGATCTCAAGGGCAGCCAATAACATTTCAATTCTGGGGTTAACCTTTTATTACCAAGGAAATGTATGACCATTCCTTCACTGTCGCTGGGTAAATATCCTGGGACTCCTTCCCTAGCAGCACTAAGGTAATGTCAAAAGTACATGGACTCCATTGGCACAAGAAGGCAGCTCATCACCACCTTCTAAAGGGCACTTAAGGGTATGCAAGTAATGCCAGGATGCCCAAATCCTGTTAATGCTTCATTTTTCAAAAAAACTATAAGTTTCTGCCTTAATCATTTCAATTAATTAGCATTTCGAAGATGCAGTCTTTGTGTATTATGGTGCTTGTTTGAAGCCCAAAATAAAATCAAGTGAAGGCAGCAGCTCATAAATTCTACTATTCCAATTTTTTTCTCTGATTTATCCTCTATAACAGGAAATATCCTCATCTCATAGGAACTTGTTTATCTTCTTTTTGAAAGACTGCAGCAAAATCACATTTGGTTTAAGGCTTGGTAGCTTGTTCAGGAACCAATTATTCCCTATAAATCTAAAAGTTTTGAAGCATCTTACGAAGATCTGTGTACATATTTTGTCCACATGCCCTATAATTCTTCTATTCTTACTCGTCAGTTAGACTAGTGTAGCTGGACAGAATCAAATCCATTCATCATTTTAAAACTATCAAACATACCTCCATAATGTCTGTGCTTCTGTCATAAAAAAAGTCTTGCTATCCTTAAACCTATAACAATGCTAGGAATTAGTAATAGTTCTATAATTCTCTGCATGTTTCTTGTGGTTTTGTTGACACTTGCCATGCTTTGGGGCCAGAAGTAAGTACAATATTTCCCATTTGGTGCACTGACAGGGTGAAGCAGAACATCCTCAGTATGAAGATGGGACATAAGAGCTGTGTGGTGGTCATTTTGTTTTTGGTATTTTCATTGACAGATGTTTCAGCTACAGTTGGATTGGTCAACAGCAAGTTCAAGTGCTTATTTCCCTCGAGTTGGTTCCTCACCATCTGTTGTAGGATCAGTCTAGCAGTTACCTTCTTTAGTACTCAGCCACCTTAGCCACTACTGGTGTTGCTAAGATATTCTTAGTTAAGAACATTGGTGGCCTGAAACCAAACGTTTTACGTCCTCACTATTCTTGATGCAGCCTCAAGTGCTGCTCAACATGGAGAAGAACTGATTCATCAGTTGAGGGTGCCAGGGCATGGCAATCAGCAGTAAGTTTCCTTGTCCATGTTTAGCCTGATTCACAAGACTTCTGGAGTTAATGATGGCAATTCTCAGGGCAATTCTGTTTTGATTATGTGCCACTTTTTCACCAGCTCTGATGAACCTGTCATATTAGTAAGACAGGATGGACCCAGAGATGGCAATGGTGGGGTCAGGGTTGTAGCAGTTGGATGCAAGTGAGTGGCTTGCAATGCCATTTCAGAAGGTGTTTGAGAGTTAATCACATCATTCTGGTTGTGAAATCACATGTTGGCTACACCATGTGAGAGTGACAATTTTGTCTTTCCAAAGCTTTTGTTGGGCTTTTGTAACAATCAACAGTTTCATTGTCACTATAAGACTATCATTTCAATTCCACAAATGTTATGAATTGAATTCAAAGTTTACTGTCTGCCTGGTGGGATTCAATCCCATGACAGAATCTCAGAATTGTTAATGTACAGAAGGAGGCCATTCAGCCCATCATACACACTGGCGCTTCCTCTGTGAGCATTTTGACTGAGTATCAATCAACATGGCCTTTAGTTTTTCATACTGCTATGTGGACCTCTGAGGTCTACGTATAGCAGTAGCTTTCAGAAGCAAAGGCTACGTTTTGGCACGCCCATTGACGTGCGCAGAGTTCTCGGTAGCTGCGTAGCCAATAACTAAGAAGGAATATGAGCACCAAAACAACTTATTAACTCAATAGAGAATAATTTCAAAAAGCTTTGGCATAGAGTAATCCAGGCGTCCTTGTGTATGAATCACAGAAAGCCAATATGCAAGTAATAAGGACAGCCAATGGAATATTTGGCATTTTTTGTTAAGGAAAAGAATATAAAAGTAGGGAAGTGTTGCTTTAATTGTACAAGGCATTAGTGAGACTGAATTGGGAGTACTGTATACAGTTTTGATCCCTGTATTTGAGGAAGGATGTAATTACATTGGAGTCAGTTCAAAGAAGGTTCACAAGAATAGTTCCAGAGATGAAAGGATTGATTTATGAGGAGAGATTGAGCAGTTTAGGTCTATACTTGCTGGAGTTTAGAAGAATAAGAGGAGATTTAATTGAACTATATAAGATGCCTAAGGTGATCGACAAAGCAGATATAGCTGTGACGTTTCCTGTTGTGGTCAATTTGGAACAACATATCACATTTTTAGGCTAAGGAGTGATAGATTTAAAACAGAAATAAGGAGGAAATGTTTCTCTTGAAGGATTGTGAATCTGGGAAATTCACTGTCTCCAAAGTAGAGTGGACAATGGGATACTGAATAAATTTAAGGAGGAGATAGACAATGAACAATCAGTTAAAGCGTTATGGGGAGCAAGCAGATAAGATATGTTGAAGTTGAGATGAGTTCAATAATGATCATATTGAGTGATGAAGAGAGCTCAAGGGACCGAATTTCTTACTCCTGTTTTTAGTTCTTTTATTCAATTTCCTGCCATTTCCCTGTAACTCTGCATGTTGCTCCGATTTAAATAATTGTGTCATGCCCTTTTGAATGCCTCACTTAAACCCATCCCCACTTCATGTCTGGTCATTTCATCCTAGACTTAATTACTTGCAGTGTGAAAGACAAATGTGTCTTTTATTTGCTTTGAGTTATAAACACTTTAAATCCCTGCAAAACATTATGAATCTATCTCCAGACAGATGTGTCTCTAGGCTACAGCACCAGTGACAACATCACTACACCACCACCTCTTCTACTGTTCGACAAGTGAGTTGTGCAATTTTGAGAAAAAAGGGAGGTAAATAAAGTTGAGGTACAGTTCAGCAATGGCCCAGCTGAATAGCAGAACAGGCTCGAGATGAGAAATGGTTGACTCTGGTCCTATCTTTTCAAGATTCCTGTATTTCACAGAGGATTTCTTTTCTTTCTCCTTCCAAAAGATTGCATAAATGGCAGCTCACAGGAATGGCCATGGATCAGTGTGTCCGAACTCATTATTGGACCATATTAGTCAATAGAGTGTGTGCTTATTTTTCTCATCTTTTGTTTCATATCCCTGTATGCATTTGGTTCATGTCACTTGTTTCGCCATGTGCTTCATGGGTAATTAATCTTTGTTCCTCTGAAATCTTCATTTCCACCTTCTATCTGAGAGCACAGGTACTGATTCAAACCTTATGCTTTTACACAGCGATTGGCTGATGTGGTGGTGTCTATTTGAACTGTGTTGATGAACATTTAAGGACAATTACATCTTAAAAGTTAGCTGCCACCCCTTGTCCTGTTGCAATATTTGCATTCTGTCCTCAATTAATATAATAATCTAAAGAGGCTTGTAGCTAGCATTGTGCTGAAAGGCAGAACCATCCAGGGATAGTAGGAGCTGCAGATGCTGGAGAATCTGAGATAACAAGGTCTAGAGCTGGATATACACAGAAGGCCAAGCAGCATCAGAGGAGCAGGAAGGCTGATGTTTTGGGCCCAGGCCCTTCTTCAGAAATCTATTCTGAAGAAAGGTCTAGGCCTAAAGCATCAACCTTCCTGCTCCTCTGATGCTGCTTGGCCTGCTGTGTTCATCCAGGTCTACGCCATCCAGGGATCCCATGTATGAGAGTCACAGCTTCTACATGGTAATTGACCTGTAGGACAGCAAGCTAAATGAATGTTAAAATCTTTGAAAAACATTCTGTATTGCTAACTCAGTCATTTAGGAGCTGAGCAGTGAGTTTTCATAGAATTCCCTTAAAGCCGAAATATAACGAGGCCACTATTTATTCCCCATCATTAGCTGTCATTGAAAAGGTGATGATCAGTTGTCTTCTTAAACCACTTGTAGTCCACCTGGGGGAGGTGCCCACATTGCGGTTAGTCAGGGTGATGCATGATTTTGACCCAGAAATACTGAAGGAACAGTGACATGGGGCTGAATTTTCTTGATGATTAGCAATGTCACATACCTTTGCAAGAAAAAAAAATCTGTAAAAATTACTAACAATTTTCTATCGTGCTTTTGTGCACCTCCTGTGCAGTCATAACCTTGTATGCCCCAATCCGACTAAGCGTCACATGATCTGCATGGCCTTATTAGATGTGATCTGGCTGTATTGCTCACAAAACCAAATTTTTCACTGCTCTTAGGTACCTATGACAACAATAAATCAAATCAAAAAGGATCTCTACATTTCTGAAAGCAGATTTCGATCAGGAATTCTTCCAAATAGAGAGTTGTTCGTCCATTCTAATAGCTCTCTCAAAATACAGGACTTTCGGAGGAAGACAAATGATATTCCCGTTGCACAGCTATCAACTGCTGTATTCTGAAATTTAAATGTCCTGACAACTGATTTCAGCTGCTGTCAAATGGTAAATGAATAAGAGTGACGTTATGATGCAGGGAGTATAGGGGCAAGCTGAGTATTGAGTAGAATACCAGATGGATAGGAAGCCATGATGTCAAATACATAAGGTGCCAACTGGGTTGGAGTAAGGTTTCCAGACTTACAATACTGGATGGTTAGGGGTCAGGTGTCAGGAAAGTAGAATGCCACATCCACAAGCATTCACTGCCTCTACCACCGATATTGCATACCACCTACAAGATATACTGCAGAAGTTCACCAAAGCTGCATAGACAGGATCTTCCACAGTGACTACCACCTAGAAAGACAAAGTCAGCAGATACACAGGAACACGACCACCTGCAACTCACTCTCCTGATTTGGAAATATATTGCTATTTCTTCAAAGTCATTGGGTCAAAATCCTGATCTCTTCCTATGGACTTTGTGGGTCTATCCGCATCAAATAGATGGCAGCTGTTTAAGACAGCAGCTCACCACCACCTCCAGGGTAACTAGGGAAAGCAATAAAGGCTGGGCCAACCTGTAGCGTTCACTTCCCTGAATGAATAACAAAACAAAACTGCATGATTGTCAGAAAGCTTAACACATCTTCATAGATATACATAAATATTTTTTAAAAAGCAAAAAATTGTTAAATATTGAGGAGGAGAAAAAATCTTTTCTTTTGAGGACTAGAGCTTTGGACGCTAGAAAGAGGCCCTCTGTGAATAGTTTTAATTATATCTGTACAAATCCTCTTCTTCCCTGTTTCCATAACGGGAACTGAATGAGCTGTTCCCACTCAGAACAGAATCTTAGAATGATATAGTACAGAAGAGGCCCCTCTGCTTATTGAATTGGTACTACTTCAATGATGCTAAATCTGCACTAGCCCCCATTTTCAACATTTGGCCCTTAGCCTTGAATGTTATGACTCATCAAGTGCTCATCCAAATACTTTTTGACTGTTCTGAGGTTACCCACCCTCACTGGCAATGCTTTTTAGATTCCCACCGACCTCTGGGTGAAAATGAATTTTCCTGAAATCACCTCTAAATCTCCAGAATTGCATATTGAAAGTCTGCTTCCTTGTACTAACCCAATAACTAAGGGGAATAGCTGATTTCTATTCATCTGGTCCATGCCTCTTTATTGTCTTATACACCTTTATGAGGCCCCTTCTCAGCTTTGTGTGCTCCAAAGAAAACAGCTCAGGCTTATCGAGGTTCATAGCTAAAGCTAAAGCTACCATTCCAGGAATCATCCTAGTGCATCCCCTCTGCACCCCACACCCTTCCTATAGTGTGGTAATCAGAACTACACACACTCTACCAGTTGTAGCCCAACTAAAGTTCTACACAATTCCAACATAACCTCCCCGCTCTTATAATCTGTGCCTCAGCCATTAAAGGCAAGCATCCTGTAATCCTTCTTGAACTTTACTGCACTTTCAAGGATCTATGGACAAACATTCCAAGACCCCTCTGCTCCACCAAGCTTGCTTGTGCCCTACTATTCATTGAGTACTCCCTTGTCTTCATAGAATCCCTATCAAGTGGAAACAGGCTCTTCAGCCCAACAAGTCCACACTGACCCTCAGAACACCCCATGCAGACAATGTGCAAACTTCACACAGACAATCTCCTGAGGGTGGAATCAGACCCAGGTCCCTGACGCTGTGAGGCAGCAGTGCTAACCACTGAGCCATTGTGCCACCATAGTTACTTCTTCCATCCCCCTCACAATTATCAAAATTAAATTCCAGCTGCCAATAATTTGTCTTTTTGACCAATCCATCTATATCCTCCTGGAACTCAAGACTTTCTTCCTCACTATCAGCCACTGGCAAATCTTTGTGTCATCTGCAAATTGAATTATCATTTCCCCAAACATTCTCATCTACATCGTTTTTAAATATAATATATGTATTTCATGAACTGTGAACTTGCTCACCATGTCAGACCAGCAAGTCCAGCACAAGTTGTAAAAGAAAGCAAATAAAGGTGCAGATTGAGTAAAGCAATGAATAAAAAAGAAAATATAGAAAGAAATCTAATAAATAAATACAAAATATACAAGGGAAGAGAGGAAATGCAAGGTAATCATTTCAACAGTTTCATGTCTGGCAAGGAGATTGACACAAGAGAGTGACAAACAAAGAGAGAGAGAAAAGCGGAAGGTAAGTGTTTTAAAAAGCTTAGAATTAAATCTGCTTTTCATCTATAAAACAGCATGATTCCTGTCTGACCCAGCCACTGTGCAGAAAAGACAGGATGCATCCTCTGCTTACATATGCACAAACTGTAGAGTTACTGAGCGCACAACTAAAATGCTATAGATGATTTCTCTACAGAAGACGGCATATTTTGATATTCTTAACCTCTTGGAAATGAATCACGGCCGTAAAATGGTTCCCGAATGGACAATAAGCCATAACCAGTTGTAATGAAATTTCAAATTCTAAATGTTTTTAACGCCACCATAAGCATTTAGTTGGTCTGTTGAGACATATTTCTGAAGTTTGGAAACCATCAATTACTGTACTGAACAAAAAAGCCCTCTGAATATAGATCAATGTCTTTCCACCCATTCAACATGCTTCAATTAAAGTGCTTGGCGAGTGCAGTTGAAACATACCTGATCTTTGGCCGACTGTGTTTTACTCACCCCTCTGTTAAAGATTTGTCTCGAAACCTATTTAGTGAGAGGGTTAGCAATGAGTCATCATCAATTCAGAATTGTTGCTAAGAGAATGAGGAAACAAGTTATAATGATAGCCCTTTAAATCAGATCTTGTGAAAATGTGAAAATGTGAAATGTCCTGCAACAGAAAGTAGCAGAGATCAATGCAATCTTAAAGGGAAATTCAGTAAAGATTTGGGACAGAATAGCATGTTGGGAAAGAAGATATGGATTAATTTTAGACTAGAGCCAGCCTCAATATGATGAGTTGAATTATTCCCTTCAAAGATGTTACCATCTATGCTTCTGTATGAAGTAGAAACAAAAGCCCTGGAATTGCAGGGAAAGAAGTGGCAGGTAGGGATGCAGAAATTGAATCGCCAGCTGCAGGCCAGTGATAAAATGTCCATATTCATTGTCTCTTTGTGTTCAAGCAATTCATGCAGTCGATCATCAAATTATAGAGTTGAACTAAATCAACATTTTCCCTGCAGTAAGTTTGATAGAGCTCTGCCTCTCAGTTGTTAATGTGTATTATCTTTTTCCTCCTGGATAAGCCATAGAAACAAGCAAACATTGGAGAGAGTTAGCAACACAAGCCTGGACCATCAGTTCCAAACCCCATCAGCACTTCACATACAGCCAGCCAACTGCTCCCTCTACAGTGAAAGCCCAGAGAATCATAGAGTTATTGAGTCATACAGCATGGAAGTAGACCGTTCAGTCCAACCAGTCCATGCCAACCATAATCCTGGAATTAACTCGTCCCACCTGCCTGCGCTTAGCCCATATCCCTCCAAACATTTCTAATGCCTGTAATTATATAAATGTCTTTTCAACATTGTAATTACCTCCAAACACTACTTCCTCTGAAAGTTCATTCCACTCACGAACCACTTTCTGTGTAACAAAAAATTGTCTCTTGTGTCTATTTTAAATTTTTCTCCTCTCACTTTAAAAATATAGCCGCCTAATCTTGAAACCTCCCACCTTAGGGAAAAAGACACCTGCCAAGCACTTTATCTATATCTCTCATGATTTTAGAAACCTCTGTAAGGTCACCCCTCAACCTCCTACACACCAGTGAAAAAAAAACTCCAGCCTATCCAGCAACTCAAACCCTCCATTCCTGGCAACATCCTGGTAAATCTCTCCTGGAACCTCCGCAGTTTAACAATATTCTTCCTAGAACAGGGATATCAGAAATGGACACAAACAAAACTCTATGCACGAGAGTGGTCTATGTTTGGAGCTTTGTTCCGGAAATTGCAGTGGATGCTGGATCAGTTGCTGATTTTAAACCTGACATAGATAAATTTGTGTTTTACAAAGGCATTACGGGATATGTTTCAAAATCAGGTATATAGAGTTAGCTTACAGATCAGTCATGATCTCATTGAATGGCAAAACAGGCTTGAGGAGCTGAATTGCCTTCTCCTATTCCTATGTCCCTATGTAACTTGCTTTTTATTTTGATGAGCAGAACAATTTCTGAGTCTGCATCACACGGTATTCTTCAGCAGCTGCAGCACGTGTCAACAAATGACAAGTTGTTTAAAAATAAAATTTTGACTGTGTGCGTACATGTGATGTTCATGAATTCCTGAGCTGCATTTTGAGACTGCCACAAGCCTTCCAAGTGGGACAAATTTCCAACTTTTAGCTCGTCACCTCTCTCACTGTTCTTAGTGGAACCTTGCTGAAACACAAAAGCACATTACAGCAGATGTTGGATGTTCAAATTTAAAATGATGAATAACCAATGGAGTAAGCATTCACTTCCTTTACCATTGGCACACAGTGATCACAGTGTGTACCCATCTGAAGATGAACTTTTTTTTATTCATTAATGGGATGTGGGTGTCACCAGCTGGACCAGTATTGCATTAGCATACCAAAGCTTTTTTGACACCAACTTCTAAACCCAAATGTTTGTAATTGAGAGGAATTAGGACAGCGTACACATGGGAAACCCATGATTCATAAGTTTCCCACCATGCCACACACCTTCCTGATGTCAAAATGTACCACTGTTCCTTCATTATCGTTAGGTCAGAATCATCAAACTCTCTCCTGACGGTGCTCACAAGTGCTGATCATGAACAAATTTAAATATAAAATGACCGGCAACATCTGTGGACTGGGAAATGGAGCTAATGTGTCAGATCCATTGTCAGAATTCAATTGTGGTAAAAGTCATGACCTGCAATTTTCTGTGGAATTTTAAAGTTGCATTAGCCTCCCTTTTCTCTCGCTCAGCATGGAGGTGAGGTGGTCAGCTTGGGAAGTCATAAGAAACTCCAAAGATTGAATTTCCCTGCACACTTTGGAGTTTTAACTAACAATTCCTGCGTGACTCATAGGTTTTTACTCCAGTGTGTTGCAACCAAACTTTAGATAAGGGTGACATTCCAAGGTGTGATTCTCTCTCTCTCTCTCTCTCCAGACAGCCACTGAATTTTCTTCTGCCCCCATCTTTTGGGTGTGTTTTCTTTAAACACATTTTACAATTAGAAGTTCAATACATTCACAAGTACTTTCAATTTCCTCTAATCCTGTGACAACTGAGAGTCTAGCTAGTGAAGGCTGCCAGAGCAGATAAGTACAGGGCAAACAAGACAATGCTGGAGATACTCAGTAGGTCTGGCAGCATCTTTGGAGAGAGAAACAGAGTTGACATCTCAAACCTAATATGACTCTTCTTCAGATATGTTTTGAAGAAGACATGCCAGACTCAAAATATTTACTTTCTTTTTTTCTCTCTCCACAGAGTTTCTTCAGCATTCTCTGTGTTTCTTTCTGATTTCCAGCATCTGCAGTCATAGGGTCATACAGCATGAACACAGACACTGCAGTTAAATTAGTCCATGCTGAACATATTCCCAAACTAAACTAGTACCACTCGCCTGCTCCTGGCCCATGTCCTTCAAAACTTTTCCTATTTGCGTACTTATTCAAGTTACATTGTAACTGTACACACACCCACCACTTCCTCAAGAAGTTCATACCACATGGGAACCGTAAAAATATACCCCCCGGCCTTGATAATAAAGTGTGCAGTGGGATGAGCACAGCAGGCCAAGGCTGACATTTTGGGCCTAGCCTCTTCATCAGAGAGGGGGATTGGGAGAGGATTCTGAAATAAATAGGGAGCGAGGGGGAGGTGGGCTGAAGATGGATAGAGAAGATAGGTGGAGAGGAGAGTTTAGGTGGGGAGGTAGGGAGGGGATAAGTCAATCCGGGGAGGACGGACAAGTCAAGGAGGTGGGATGAGGTTGGTAGGTGGGAGATGGAGGTGCAGCTTGAGGTGGGAGGAGGGGATAGATGAGAGGAGAACAGGTTATGGAGGCGGGGACAAACTGGGCTGGTTTTGTGATGCAGTGGGGGAGGGGGCGAGCTGGGCTGGTTTTGGGATGCTGTAGGGGAAGGAGAGATTTTGAAGCTTGTGAAGTCCATATTGATACCATTGGGCTGCAGGGCTCCCATATGGAATATGAGATGCTGTTCCTGCAACCTTCAGGTGGCATCATTGTGGCACTGCAGGAGGCCCATGATGGGCATGTCGTCTAAGGAATGGGAGGGGGAGTTAAAATGGTTCGCGACTGGGAGGTGCAGTTGTTTATTGCGAACTGAGCGTAGGTGTTCTGCAAAGCGTTCCCCAAGCCTCCGCTTGGTTTCCCCAATGTAGAGGAAGCCACACCGGGTACAACTACCATCAACTCTATCTATATTCCTCATTATTTTATAAGCTTTACCTCTCAATCTCCTATGCTCCAGTGAAAAATATCCCATGCTATCTAACCTTTCTTTATTACTCAAACCTTCCAAACCCTCAGCCCAATGGTAGACTTCACAAGCTTCAAAATCTCCCCTTCCCCCACTGTAAACCAAAACCAGCCCAGCTCATCCCCGCCTCCCTAACCTGTTCTTACTCTCACCTATCCCCTCCTCCCACCTCAAGCTGTACCACCATTTCCCACCTACTAACCTTATCCTGCCTCCTTGACCTGTCCATCCTCCCTGGATGGACTTATCCCCTCCCTACCTCCCCACCTGTATTCTCCTCTCCACCTATCTTCTCCTCTATCCATCTTCGGTCCGCCTCCCCCTCTCTCTCTATTTATTTCAGAACCCTCTCCCCGTCCCCCTTTTCTGATGAAGGGTCTAGGCCCGAAACGTCAGCTTTTGTGCTCCTGAGATGCTGCTTGGCCTGCTGTGTTCATCCAGCTTCACACTTTGTTATCTTGGATTCTCCAGCATCTGCAGTTCCCATTATCTCTGATCACAGTTTTATCCCCTTGGCTTTGAAATCCCCAATCTTCGGCAAAAGACAACTACCATCAACTTTATCTTTATCCCTCATTATTTCATAAACTTCACCTCTCAACCTCCTATGCTCCAGTGAAAAATATCCCATGCTATCGAGACTTTCTTTATTACTCAAACTTTCCAAACCCAGCAGCATCCTGGTAAATCTTTTCTGAACCCTCTCCAGCTCGATAATATCCTTCCTATAACTGGGTGACCAGAACAGATCCAGTATTCCAGAAGATGCCTCAAACTCAACGTCCTGTATAACCTCAACATGATTTCCCAACTTCTGTGCTAAAAGGACTGAGCAATTAAGGCAAACCTGCTAAAAGCCTTTTTAATCTACCCTGTCCATACGTGAAGCAAACTTCAAAGAATGATGCACCTGCACCTCTTTTCTTGGGAGCAGGAGATTGCAATTTCTGGTGGGGACGAGCATTGTTCTGAAGGAGGAGGCCCATATGGGAGACAAATGGAGTGGATTGGGATAGGATCAGGAATCAGGAGAACTGCCAATCCTAAAATCTAGAGGTGGGGTGAGATTGGAGTCTTTGGAAATGATATCAAGCGCTTTGACACATTTGGAGGTTGTAGAAAGGCCTATATAAACAGAAGTCCACCATTTCTTTCATACTGTGGAGAGACATTTTCACTCAATATTATTCAGTTCACTGAAATTACTTGAAACATTGCCAATTTTGCTGGGGCGTATTTAGAAACATCTTGCAGACAAAACTGTCATTGTGGCAGTTACTGTTATAGATATTTTCTAACCAACCTGTTCAGCAATGTTATTACTCACCCCTGGCAAATACTAGGCCTCCTGGCTCAAAGGTAAGGGCACTACTTCTGCTCCACAACGGCCCTTCCAGTTACTCTTACACTGCGATTAGTCTGAGACAGAAATAGCCTTAGTGGTATTTCATAATGCGCTTTCGACTTCTTGGATATATCAGCAACAACCATGGTCAACATAAATAGAAAATTTTTTTATAGGCTTTGAGAAGTGATGGTCCTAAACATGCTTTTGTTGTACTCGGCACATATTGAAAGTGGTATCCCTATTAACGCCCTCCATCAATCCAGTTGGGCTAGAAGCCTCTGAAGAATAAGCATTCTGCTGAAGCTTGACATTTCCATTATCTGCTTTGGCCTATTCAAACTAAATTAGGTGTCAAATTCAATGCAATTATCTTATATGAAACGCATGTGTACTATGCAACAGACAGTGATAGACAGAACTCTGTTCAGCTTTGACCTTTAATGATGGGAAAAAGCCTCCCTTTGCTTCTCCTGGGCCTGTTCTAAGCCCAGGGCCATTCAGCGAGCATCTGCACCTGGTGCTGGTGTATTATTCAGCTTTTGACACATGCCCTCCAGTTACATTTTAAAGACATGATTCATGCGTTTCAGTTTTAACAGAAATTCATTTTCAGGATCTTTTCATTATTCAAATGCTCACACTGTTCTCAGCAGGCACTGATAGGTGGAAGAATGTCAGACAGCTCCAGTACTGAACTATAGGGCCTAGTGACAAAAATCACTCGCTGGTAACAATTTGATCTGGCAATTCCTGTATCACAGTTTCCATAGCCACTGATCTTGGCTGTGAGATAACAAGGTGCAGAGCTGGATGAACACAGCAGGCCAAGCAGCATCAGAGGAGCAGGAAGGCTGACGTTTCGGGCCTAGACCATTCTTCAGAAAAGCTCTAAACTGGCCAGGGAGAGGGATTTTTGATTTTAAATTCTCAGCCAATAAAGTTATTTAATCTGAAAGTTACTCCCGGCTCCAATGCAAGGTTTACAGTAAATTAAATACCTGAAAGTTTAGGAAGATAAAAGAAAATTAGATAGGATATTTCATGATAGAAAAGATAAAATTATATGTATAATTGAAAACATAAAAAGAGATGAAATTCCTTTCAATAAAAAGAGAGAACCCTTTCTTTTGTAAATTGTTACTGACACATTCTTGAAGTCCAAAGAATTGAGTGTTTTCAACTAAAATGGACAACCGACTCAATTTTATTCTTGACAAGCTACCATCAAAACACACAATCTTTGGAAGTGAGCTTAACATATAAATTATCAAAAAATGCCTCATGCTTTCCTTGCAATTAATTCCTTCACAGCAACATTCGTTTACAAATTAACGTCACTACCACGTAAGATCCCACAAATACGGACTGTTAAGAATAATTAGCTATCCTATTTTAGGAGCATTGAGAGTAAGGAATGTTGAGGAGTAGGCTGCCAGAATTCCCTGCTCCCTTTTTACAAATGGAACATGAGGGTTGGAGAAGTGCCTTTTTATTTATTTCATGGTCTGGCACAAAGCTTTATTTTGATGAGAGCTCAAAAGGAAAATTGGGAAACTGAGAGCAAAGGGTGTAAATTATGGTCTGGATAATTTTTTTTGCCCTGCTAAAATGAAACAATTGAAAATATGTGCACTTGGAATCAAATGTACATGGCTTCATACCAGGGTATCGAAAACATGTACCTCCATCCAAAGAAAGATGCTTCAGGAATGCTAACTTGTAAAGTTGAACTTTGATGTTCAACTAAACCAAAACTTTGAAATAATTACAAAATACACAAAATTTCACCATGTGCTGTATGCCCCAACAGTATGTAAGATGCAGCGATAAAGATTTGTAGCCCAGAGGCACCTATCAAATCAATTCTTTCATTGGCATCTGCTTGACAATGTGCGAAATAAATTGTTACTGAGCATCCTCTTCTCAAAAGCAAAATTACCTTGGGCAAGGAGTTTTTTGTGAGTGTCTGCAGCTAATTATTTGAAGGTACTGTCAATAGTTATATTGCCTCACCAGAAATAACAAGCTTGACATCTTGTCGTAAGTATCAAATGCTTGGACTAGAGCTAAATTTCTGGAGGAGATAATTTGTGTAATCACATTTTGACATCAAGGTATAACTGACAAGTTAAACCGAAAGAACTGTGGATGCTGTAAATCAGGAAGAAAAACAAAAGCTCAGCGAGTCTGGCAGCTTCTGTGAAGAAAAATTCAAAGTTAACATTTCGTGCCTAGTGACCCTTCCTCAGAACTGATGGTGGCTGGGAAAACGTCGGTTTATATGCAGAAAATAGGGAGGGTGGCGTGGGGTAGGGAGTAAACGATAGGATAGGGTCGAAAGAGAGAGAAGAGGAGAAGACAGTTGGACAGGCAAAGGAGTTGCTAATGATCAGGCTGGGAGGATGAATAGTTGTTAATGGGAACTATTAGTGACTAACAACAGGTGGTGTATAGTCGTGTCTGGCTATGTGATAACAATGACTGGTGTGTGGGGTGGGGGCGCTGGGACATGGGAGAGTTTAGTCCCGAAAATTATTGAACTCAATATTGAGCCTGGAGGCCTGCAGGTTTCCCAAGTGGAAAATGAGGTGATGTTCTTCCTGACTGCATTGAGATTCGATGGAACACTGAAACAAGCCAAAGACAGAGATGTCGGCCAGGGAACAGGGTGGTGCATTATTAAAGTGGCAGGCAACAGTTAGTTCAGGATCTTTTATGCATGCAGAATGTAGATGAAAGAACATAGACTTTAAGAGCGAATTATATGGTAAATGGAAAAGCCCTGGGAAAATCGATGCACAGAGAGATCTGGGTATTCAGGTCCCATTGTACCCTGAAGTTGGTAATGCAGGGTGGTCGATAGAGTGGTTAAGAAGACATACGGCATGCTTTCATTCATCGGATGGGGCATTGAGTACAAGAGTTGGCAGGTCATGTTACAGTTGTATAGGGCTTTGGTTCAACCACATTTGGAATACTGCACACAGATGTGGTCACCACATTACCAAAAGGATGTGGGTGCTTTGGAGAAGGTGCAGAGGAGGTTCACCAGGATGTTGCCTGGTATGGAGGGGGCTAGCAATGAAGAGAGGTTGAGTATATTAGGATTATTTACTTTAGAAAGACAGAGGTTGAGGGGGAACCTGATTGAGGTCCACAAAATCATGAAAGGTATGGACAGGATGGCTAGCAAGAAGCTTTTTCCCAGAGTGGGGGACTCAATTACTAGGGGTCATGATTTCAAGGTGAGAGGGGGAATGTTTAAGGCAGATATGCGTGGAAAGTTCCTTACGCAGAGGGTAATGGGTGCCTGGAACATTTTGCCAGCAGAGGTGGGAGAGGTGGGCACAATAGTGTCATTTAAGATGTATTGAGACAGATGCATGAATGGGCACGGAGCAGAGGGATACAGATCCTTGAAAAATAGGCAGCAAGCTTAGCTAGAGGATCTGGATCGGCGCAGGCTTGGAGGACCGAAGGGTGTGTTCCTGTGCTGTAATTTTCATTGTTCTTTGTTCTGTAACGCAGTCACCCAGTTTATGCTTTGGTTGCCCAGTGCAGAGTAGGCCACATTGTGAGCAACAAATACATTAGTCTAGATTTTGGGAAGTGTAGGTGAAGTGTCGCTTTACCTGGCAGGTATGTTTGGGTCCTTGGGCACTGGGGAGGGAGGAGGTACATGGGCAGGTGTCGCACTTTTGTCAATTACAGGGGAAGGTACTGTAAGGCTGTAGGGGGAGGTGTTGGGGGTGAAAGAAGTATGGACCAAGGTGCCCTGGAGAGAATGATCGCTGTGGAAGGCGGACAAGGGAGGGGACCGAAATAGGTTTCTGGTGGTGGCACCTCGCTGGAGGTGATGGAAACGGCATCTGATGATCTTTTGGATGTGGATGCTGGTGGGATGGTAGATAAGGCTAAGGGGAACCCTATCACTGTTGCAGGAGGGAAGAGAAGGGGTGAAGGCAGAAGTGTGGGAGATGGATTGGATGCATTTGAGGGCTCTGGCTATGATCTCAAGTAGCATTGGAAAAAATAACTGCTATCAGTGGCATCAAAATGTTAATTTCTGTCCAGTGTGACACGTAAAGGGACTATCATCTCTGTCAGCAGTCAATCAATGTTTTTCAGGTAATGTCCATAGACCAAACATCTTCCATTTCTTCAACATTTGATAAGCATTTGATAAGGCTCCCCACGGCAGGCTCATTCATAAAGTCGGGAGGTATGGGATACAGGATGATTTGGCTGTCTGGATTCAGAATTGGTTGGCTGACAGGAGGCAGAGAGTGGTTGTAGATGGTCAGTATTCTGCCTGGAGGTCAGTGCAGAGTGGTGTCCTGCAGGTCTCTGTTCTTGGGCCTCTGCTCTTTGTAGTTTTTATAAATGACTTGGATGAGGAGGTTGAGGGGTGGGTTAGTATGTTTGTTGATGACACAAAGGTTGGAGGTGCCGTTGTTAGTATCGAGGGCTATTCCTGGCTTCAGCGAGACATTGACAGTATGCAGAGCTGGGCTGAGAAATGGCAGATGGAGTTCAACCTGGATAAATGCGAAGTGATGCATTTTGGAAGGTTGAACTTAAATGCTGAATATAGGATTAAAGGCAGGATTCTTGACAGTGTGGAGGAACAGAGGGGTCTTGGTGTTCAAGTGCATAGTTCCCTCAAAGTTGCCACCCAGGTGGATAAGGTTGTTAAGAAAGCATATGGTGTTTTGCCTTTCATTAACAGGGGGATCGAGTTTAAGAGCCGCGAGGTTATGCTGCAGCTCTTCAAAACCCTGGTGAGACCACACTTGGAATATTGTGTCTAGTTCTGTTCGTCCTATTATAGGAAAGATGTGGAGGCTTTGGAGAGGGTGCAAAGGAGGTTTACCAGGATGCTGCCTGGACTGGAGGGTTTGTCTTATGAGGAAAGGTTGACTGAGCTCGGACTTTTCTCTCTGGAGAGAAGGACGAAGAGAGGTGACCTGATCGAGGTGTACAAGGTAATGAGAGGCATGGATAGAGTCGATAGCCAGAGACTTTTCCCCAGGGCTGGATTGACTGCCATGAGGGGTCATAGTTTTAAGGTGTTAGGAGGAAGGTATATAGGAGACATCAGAGGGAGGTTCTTCACCCAGAGAGTTGTGAGCACATGGAATAGTTTGCCAGTGGTAGTCATGGAAGCAGAGTCATTAGTGACATTTAAGCGACTGCTGGACATGCACATGGACAGCAGTGAATTGAGGGGAATGTAGGTTAGGTTATTTTATTTTTGGATTAGTATTATTCCACAGCACAACATCGTGGGCCAAAGGGCCTGTACTGTGCTGTATTTTTCTATGTTCTAACAAGTACATTCCAAGCGTTATTATTTCAGATTGAGGCTATATACCGATAACTCGATAGTGTTCCATTACTTTTGTAACTGCTTCACTTATGAAACAGCACATCTTGATCTTTAGATGTACATTATCCGACAACCTTTTACATTTTTACCCATGAAGGCACTGTACAAAGTGAAATGCTGCTCAATTATTCTTCTCAAATGTTTAAAGGAAGTGTTGATAAGAGTCAGAGGGATATGCGAAACAAACTGCTGTGTCAATCCTTAATGATGCAGAAGCTTCAAAATAAAAAGCTGCTGCTGCCCTTTGCATAATAACTTGATATTGAATAGTTTATAATTAATTTTAAATTACTGTGTTTCCTTTATATGTAAGAAACAGATGGTTACATTTCACCCTGAGTTTAAAGTGATTAATTTCAAAAATTGCCTTCGTGAATGATGTAAAATTGCTAATTGTGTTTGGATATTTTCAGGCATGGATCAGATGGCAGCTCTGAGCCAGAAGGTTAGAAGTTCAAATCACTCTCCAGAGACTTGAGCAAAAATATCTACACAAACACTTCGGTGCACTGCAGAGGGAATGCTGCATTGTCAGAAAAGACATTAAACCAAGGTCCCATAAATTTTCTTAAGTGCATAAAGGGCTTCAATTAAACACAGTGGAATAACATCTGTGTCATTACCAATATTTGTTTTTCAATAATTACAACAACAATAGATTATCTTTCACCACATTGCAGTTTATGGGAGCTTGCAATAGGCTGCTGCATTTCTTCTACAGGCATTTGTCTTCTAACGTGATAGTTGTGTTCTTCACCATAAAAAGCCATGTTATGGGAAAATCACTATAGAAAATGGCTATACCCGTAGAGCAGAAAGTTTGTGTTATCCAAACAGCATCGACTGTTTATCAATCATGCCAACAGACAATTCATGTTATTAAAACTCGTTATAGCAGAAGTACCTGTGTATTACCAAAGTGACAATACTTTAAATGTATTTTGCATTTGTTGTTTTCACTTTAAATGTACTTCATTAATTCTAAAGCACTTTAAACTATTCTTTTGCATTTAATCTTCTAAGTGATTGGGAATGTTTTTGTTGACCAGTGTCTTTTATCACTGGATTTGACAAGATTTGTCACGCTAAATTACGACAACACAGAAACTGTTGCAAAACACATTTGAATTTATTTTTCAGGACAAAGAACATTGCTTTTCAAAATGGAAAGTACAAGGAAGCTTATAAATCAATGCATACCTTAAGTTGAATCATTATGCCCAATTTTGAGCATTGCACTTCGGGATAAATGACAAGGTATTGGAGAGGGTCAAAATGAGATTTATCAGGAATCATTTCAGGAGAAAAGACCTCTGTGGAGAGACAACATAGGTTGGGATTGTTCTCTTGGCAGCTAAGAATTGTAAGCAGCCGTTTAAAATAATGAGAATGGAGATGTCCAAAATTGGGTATTTTACATAGTAAATAAGAAGAAGCCTTTTCTGTTTCTGAGTGGATCAGAGAACATACATTTAAATGTTGGAAAGGAACCAGAGGGGAGAAGGTTTGTTTTAAAATCCTGTTATTATGATCAAGAGTGCACAGGTTGAAACAGTTTTAGTAAGGGAAACTGAATATCGAAATGAAAGGAAAAGAATTACAGGCCTATGCAATAAGAACAGGCAAGTTAACTAATTACTGTCATAGAGGTGTACAGCACAGAAACAAACCCTTCAGTCCAACTCATCCATGCCAACCAGATAGCCTGAATTAATCTGGTCAATCTTTTAATGAAAAGTTATGCAAAAAGAGTAACAAATAGGAGGTACCACTTTTACATCCTCTGCGATCCAATACAGTCATATTTTCTGCTGCATCTCCACTTAGCCACCTGACTAACCACGATCCCTTAATTTCCTGAGAAAGTGGAATTAAATTGATTTATTTTTAATTTGACAGAAAAATTTAATAATTGTTATGATCCCCAAAGAAACATAGGAATATGAGTAGGCCATCGATCCTGATCCACCATCCAAAGAGATCATGTGGCCTAACTCTATTTATCTGCCTTTGGTCCATTTTCCCTTTGATATCTTTGCATTACAAAACTCTGTAAATCTCAGATTTAAAATTAACAACTGATTCAGCATCCATTGTTATTTGTGGAAGGAATTCCAAACATGTACCATCAATTGTATGTAGGTATGCTCCCTAACATCTTTTCTGAATGTTGTAGCCCCAGTTCCCAGACTATTCCCTTTAGTTCTAGAATTCCCAACCAATAGAAATGATTTATCTGTCCCATTTTTCCTGCTAATATCTTGAAGCCTTCAAACAGATTAATCCTTCTGAATCTAGAGAAGACAGCCTTTTTTTTAATTTCTCCTCATAACTTAACCCCTGAAGTCCAGGTAAAATTGTGTTATACTCTCTCCAAGACAAATGTATCCTTTGTAAGGTGTAGTGCCAAATCTGCCCACAGTACTCCTAGTGAGGTCTAACTAGAGTTTTATATAACTGCAGCGTAACTCCTCAATCCCTGCACTTCAGCCCTCTAGATATAACATTCTATTGGCTTTCTTGATTATTTTCTGCACTGTTTATGACATTTTAAAGATCGACATCCCTGAATCCCCAAGTATCATTGGACATCCGATATATTTAAAGTACCCTGAGCTACCCTTTCTCAGTCCAAAATGGATAACCTAACATTTATTGATATTGAACCCCGTCTATTACAGATTTGTCTAGTCATCAAGTCTACCAATATCCCTTAATAATTTTGTGCTATTCTCTACACTATGCACAACACTGCCTAACATTGTGTCATCAGTAAATTTAGATACATGACTTGCAAAGTCATTACCTAAGTCATTAAAAAAATGAAGAATTGTAAAGAATCTAGATCCTTGTGAGACAGCATTGGTTACATCCTGCTAATTTGAGTACCCACCTATTATCCCTACTTTCTATCACCATCCATTTTCCAGCCATGTCAGTAATTTATCCTCAATTCCATGGGATTCTACCTTAGTTAATAGTCTGTTATGTGAGACTATACCAAATATTGAAAATCCGTACAACATCGATATACATCTCCCTGCCCACTACATTAGTCACCACATTAAAAAAACAATCAGCGAGGTTCGTCAGATATTACCTACTTGTCATGAATTCATGCTGGCTCTCCTTGATTAACTGAAAATATTCAAGGTGTTCAGTTATCTCATCCTTGATTATAGACTGAAACAATTTCCCCATTACAGATTTTAAGATAGCTAGTCTTTAATTCCCTGGATTTCCTCTTTCACCCTTCTGAAAAAGCAGAGTGTAGTGCAATTTTCCAATCCAGATGGATTATTTCTCTATTGAGGGAACTCTGAAGGATTATATTTAGGGCATGTACAACGTACAATGTACACCTTTACTTCATTTAACACTCTCAGATTGAAAATAACCGGTCCTGGTGATTTGTCGCCCTTTAATTCTATTAATTTTCTCACTACTGATGTTCTAATTGTATCAATTTTATTCGATCCCTGCTTTGATCCATTCTTAATTTCCTTGGGACTTCCAGCAAGCTATTCTTCCTTTCCACTGTCAATATTCGAATGAAATAATTATCTATTTCTGTCATTTCCCATAATCATTGACAATATCCCCACTTTTAGTCTTTACTGGGGCAACATTGCTCATGACCATCTACTTTTCCTTTATATAATTATAACATTTCTTCTTATTGATTTTGATTTTCCTGGAAAGTTTCATTTCATAATCCCTTCGGATGCTTTCTTAAGCTGATTTGTGCCCTTTGCCTGTCTTTGTATCTTTCCCATTCAGGAGGATCAGAGCTGTATTTTTTGGTAAGCCCTTTTTTCTAGTTTTATGCCATCCTTTACTTGCTTGGTTGTGCATGATTGCTTTATTTTGTGAAGTGGAGCTTTGCCCTCTCAGGGGTGTAACCTTGTTTTGCATTGTGTCAAATGCTTCTTTAAATATCTCACACTGTTCTTCAGATGTTTTACCCATTAGCAGATTCTCCCAGTTTGCTGTGGACAGTCTATGTCTTTGTCTCATCTCGTTTAGGTTGGCCTTTAAAGCTAAAACTCAGTTCAACTACTACATTGTACTTTATCATGTTCTGATAGCTGTTTAACAAATGATTACACATAATTGGATTATTTATTATATCCCACTCATTACTTATTGCTAAATCCATCTTGTTTGTTACTTTGTTGATTCCAGGACGTATTGCTGGAGAATACCATCCCAGACTTGGGGGTTGGTTTAGCTCAGTTGGCTGAACAGTTGCTTTGTAAAGCAATATGATGCTAATAGTATGGGTTCAATTCCCGTCCACTTGCTGAAATTACGATGAAGAGCTCAACTTCTTAACTTCTCCCCTCACCTGAGGTATGGTGGCCTTTAGGTTAAATCGCCACCAGTTGCCTCTCTTTCATGTTCTATCCTGGACGCACACCAGAAATTCACTCGCTTTCTGACAGGTGCTTGTGTGTATCTTAGAACTAACATTCCCCTTTAATTCTAATCTATCTTTGCTATTTACTTGCCTAATTTCTACCCTCAATTTAACACTTCAGAATTGTTTCTGGCAGTCTGTGTGCAAC
Source organism: Stegostoma tigrinum (assembly GCF_030684315.1). Lineage (NCBI taxonomy): Eukaryota > Metazoa > Chordata > Chondrichthyes > Orectolobiformes > Stegostomatidae > Stegostoma > Stegostoma tigrinum. The sequence continues at coordinate 104,102,174 of NC_081358.1, read as the reverse complement.
ACCTATTCCAGTTTTAGGTCTTTTACTGTTCCTCAGTTCCACTTGTACAGTCTCCACTGAATACTCTCTCCTCATTATATCCTCCTCATCACTGATGTAATTTTGTTTCTAATCAGTAAAGCTACCACGTTCTCCAGCATTTTCCCTCCCTGTCCTGTAAGCATATAACCTGTTATATTTATTTTTCAACAACCTGACCATCTTGCAGCCATGACTCAGTAATGGCTACTATATCATAACATCCAATTTAAATTTGCGCCTGCAGCTCATTTAACTTATTACTTATGCTCCATTAATTCATATATGGAATTCTTATTTGGGCTGTACACTGTAAACTGCTCCTCACCAATTTGCATGTGGCTGATATTTTAATTTGAAGTGCCAGTGATGGTTTTAAAAGAATTTGTACAATAAAATTTCATGTTTTAGACTTTCTAAAACAAACTAAAGTCAACATCAATTGAACATCACTTAGTAGACAATCAAACTTAGAATGGCAGAAATTATAATCCTTAATATTTTAATATTTACCTTATATCACACTCTTTGCAGAATTGTAATGTTTCAGAAAATAGTCCACGTCGCTCCCAGCCTCCCAGCCAATGCCCCAGTTGTGCTGAGGTATAATGTCCAGTGTGAATTCAAACTCCTGTTCCTCATTCTTCAGAGTAATTCAGAATCATTTTCCAGCAACAAGGCTCAGTTGTATGACTCCTCTTCACAGGCTTAAATCTTAAATCACAGCAACCTTAAATCTTTGTAGATTCCATCAGAAGTAAACTTTTCACTGTACTCTGCCTTGTAGCTGGTAGAGAACAGATATTCCCTATTGTTTGCAATGGCTGCTCCTTCCTTTTTCCCGTTTCTCTCTGTGCAAAATGTCTGACTCAGTAAGTTTGCAACAGCATAATCATTTGCCTCTGTGTTCATTTGTTAAATTTACCAGATGCATTTATATAGCAGTTGGCCTGGGATTCCTGTCCATATGGTAAACAAACCAGTCATTGGGCAAAACTCCTCATAAATTATAGTTCCAAACATAACCATCTTATAAAAGTTTAACATCCATAACACATGTTTCAAACGTAGAATTGCTCTTTCAAGACCAGTGAAGCTATTTAGTAGTAATCATGAACACAATACTCTAAAAACCCTGTTGTACTCGCTTCAGCAAGGTTAAGGGAATAAAACTGGAAAAAAAATTAGAAATTCAATAATTTACAATTGATTCAATTCTTGGTGGATCTTAACTGCTCCCCTCCTCTGGAGAATAGTAGAATCAGCAACAGAAATGTCTGAATTCATGTGTTTAAATGTGTATGTTTAGACATATATACTGTTTCAGAAAAATCGCTTTGGTGATTGCTAATAATCAGGACATAAAATCCAGCCCTATGGCCATATAGGATGCATGAACTTTACTTTCTTCTATCAGAATAGCAGGGATGAATTCTTACAGTTCATGCCAGGACAGCAAACACGACCAACCTCCAAAAATCAACTCTGCTTTGAAGGTCACATTTGCATAATACTTACTGTTGAGGATTTAACTGATCAAGAATGACTACAATTCAGATAGATATAAATGTACCAATGCCATCAGTGCTGGGGGAAGACTTATGAATAAAATGTATTGCACAGTTTGACAGATTTATGCATTTGGTTTTAAATTCCTTGGCTATTTATTGGGCACCTCGTAATTCATCAGATTTTACTGTAGATTATAGGCCAGGCTATAATGTCATGGCAGGTATTAGAGATACATTTACTGCAGGTTGTAAAATATCAAAGCAAATGATCTAAATCTGATTTCAAATTGTAAATACAATATGTACTGGAGCGTGATTTTAATGCAGTTGAAGATTATTTAAGTATGCACTGACAAAAGAAAATGTTGAAAACATACTCTAATTGAAACAATATATGAAAGACAAAAAGAAGAAAACATTGTTTCACCATTTGTCTCTTTCTTACTGAAATTGGAACTGATTTCTCCTTTACAGTGATTGCCTGTATTACACTATTTCTCCGTTCTTATTTCATATTAGCTCACCTACCATGTTATTGGTCATAGTTTGGGATATGGGACATGGCCCCAAAATATTTGACAGGAGCAGGGAATTTGCTTAACTTGAATTCTTTCTAAATTTCAAATTTTTTTCAGGAAGTAACCTATGTAGCCCACAGGGTAATTAGAAGTCAACCCTTGCTTGTAAATAATTGGTTTCTTGCCCATTTAGTTCATTCAAATCAGCAAAATCATAGAACCCCTACAGAATGGAAGCAGGCCATTTGGCCCATTGATTCCACATCAAACGTCTGAAAAATATTCCACCCAGAACACCCTCTTGCCTACACCTGTAATCCTGACTTTCCCATGCCTAATCCATCTATTCTGCACACTATGGGCAATTTAACATGGCCAATCTACCAAACCTGCACATCTTTAGACTGTGGGAAGAAACCAGAACACCTACGGAAACCCACAGATACATAGGTAGAATGAGCAAACTCCACACAGACGGTTGCTCAAGAGTGGAATCAAACTCATGTCCCTGGTGCTGTGAGGTAGCAGTGCTAACCACTGAGCCACCGTGCCACCAGACAGCTCCATACAATTTACTTTGAACACTGACTATATAAGTTTATGTTTAAAATAATAAAATGTGAGGCTGGATGAACACAGCAGGCCAAGCAGCATCTCAGGAGCACAAAAGCTGACGTTTCGGGCCTAGACCCTTCAAGGGTCTAGGCCCGAAACGTCAGCTTTTGTGGCTCTCTGATGAAGGGTCTAGGCCCGAAACGTCAGCTTTTGTGCTCCTGAGATGCTGCTTGGCCTGCTGTGTTCATCCAGCCTCACATTTTATTATCTTGGAATCTCCAGCATCTGCAGTTCCCATTATCTCTGATATTATGTTTAAAATATCTGTTTTTAAATTAAATTTTTTAAAAATCCTCTCGATAAGATGATTGTGATCGTGTCTCTACTATGAAAACTGAGTGTTATGGGGAAAAGAAACTTATTGAAAATGAAGAGATAGTTTTTACACCTTGTTATGAAAGAAGGATAGATGTTATTAGGAGTCTTAGGGTGGGATCTTCAATGAGGTTGTTGGTGAAAGCTTAACATGTGAGTGACACTTGTGCTTAGGAAAGTTGCAAACAGCCACACACCTCTACACAGCAGGCAATTGACTATGAATGGCCAAGGAGCAGAATGTTTGGTGAGGCTCGCAGGACATCCATGCCGCTGCCACTGCCTCATGGAGTTGAAGGTTGAATTTCCAGAGCAAATGGCACTGAGAGAGGCATTGCAATTCCTGCAAGACAACATGTCAACATGATGCAACCAGGTTAACTAACACAGCCATTCCTCCCACTTTTAGCAGCTTTCGATTCATCCTAAGTGTCACATATCCTTCAATATTCAGGTTCCAATCCAGGTCAATCTACAGCCAAGTCTCAGTTACAGCCACTAAATTGCCCTTATTTATCTCAGTTTTTACTATTAGTTTATCTATTTTATTTCAAATACTATGTGCATTAAAATACAGTGCTTTAAATTTTGTTCTTTAATTTGGTAACCACTTGTCATACCTACTGATTTCCTCTTAGAATTGTGTCCTCTGCCCCTTCCTGCCATTATATTTTGATCATTTCCCAAGTGAATTCCTTCCTCTTCCGTCTTGTCTCTTTGACCCACCAAAACTTCCCAAATTTGGGTGCTTGCCCCCATTAGTTTAAAACCTGTTGTACTTTCCTAATTGTTGCAGAGATAGTAGGAACTGCAGATGCTGGAGAATCTGAGATAGCAAGGTGTAGAGCTGGATGAACACAGCCAGCCAAACAGCATCATTTCTGAAGAAGGGTCTAGGCCCAAAACGTCAGCTTTCCTCTCCTCTGATGCTGTTTGGCCTTGTGTGTTCATCCAGCGCTACGCCTTGTTATCTCGTACTTTCCTAATTATTCATTTTGGAAGAAAATCAGTCTAAATATGGTTCAAGATTATTACATCTGAGGTTTTGCTTCTTAACTTGGTGCCTAGCTCTCTTATCCTCAGCCTTCTCTCAATTAACCTTGAGTTTCAGGGCTTGGGAAATAACAATCTGAGATGACTCTTTCTCGTTCCTTAAACATTTGGTTCAATGGCTTTCTGACTTCCAAGTTCCCTGTATGGCCCGGTATCCTTCCTCTGTCCTTCACAAGAGACCAAAGGGTTGCTACATTACTCCTTGACTCAGTCATCAGGAGCTGTCCATCAGCTTGTCATCTTCTCTTTCTGCATACTTGGTCTGGTCTTGGTTGAATGTAACCTATTGGTCAGGCAAAAGTGCTCCTCTTTTCAGAGGTTTCCATAGAGAAGGGAACACACTGGGCTGAGGTTCTCATCCATTTAACACATGATTCTCAGGGTCGTCCTTTACTTGGCAAATTGTGCTCACCAATACCTCTAACAACACAACACTCTCATCCTACTTTGAAAGATCATACTTTCAATGTGAATGCATTCAAAGAAGACATTTTAAAATGGTGTACATCACATTCCAGACTGGATCCATTAACTTCACCCTTCACCTCATGACCCACCAACTCCAATCATGATCCTCGATGTCATTAGTGACGGAAATCTATCAGTAGAAATACAATTAGCACTGCAGGTACAGCGTAACCAATAATCAAGACAATTGGAGCAAGATGTCTTTGCTCATGTGCTAATATCTCTTGCGATAAAGGCTAACACAATGTTTTCTTTCTAAATTGTTTGCTACATCTGCATGTTAGTTTTCAGTGATTGGTGGCCAAGGTTACTTAGATCCCTTTGGGGATGATTACTTGTAAATCTCTCACATTTAAGAAATGCACTGTAACTCCTTTCCTGCTAACAAAGTTCCTCCTGATAATCTTACACTTACCCAAATTATATTTTATCTGCAACAATCTTGCCCATTCAGTCAGCTTGCAAAAATGTCTCTGAACCCTCTTTACACCCTCCTTACAACTCACAACTTCCATCAGGTTTTGTATCATCTGCAAACTTGGAAAGATTACAATTGACCCCACATCTAAATCATTGATATAGATTGCGAACAGTTAATACCTTGGGAACAATCCTTAGAGTAACTCACTGGCCCCAGTTCACTAATCTGAGAATGATTCAACTATTCATAGTTTTCTTTTTACTTTTGCCAGTGAACTAATACTCAATTCCATGCAATTTAGTTTCGTTTACTAACCTCTTGTATGAGAAATTATTAAAAGTCTTCTGTAAATCTAAATATAACTCATCCACTGGTTCCCTTCATCATCTCTGCCAATATGATCCTCAAAAAACTCTCAGGTTTGTCAAATATGATTTCCCGTTCATAAGTCCATACTGGCTCTGCCCAATTAGGCAAAGATGCTCTAAATATCCACCGATCATATCCTTTATGACAGATTTTAATATTTCTCCTGTATAGGCTAACAGATCAGTTTCTCTTTCCTTGGATTTCAATGTGCATGCAACATTGAAGAATTAGTATTGCCATTCTATGGTGAAGGTCATTGACTCATGGGGTTTTAATAGCCTTCAGTTCCACTACTTCATCCAATACTTTCTTTTTAACAAATATTATTTTCTTTCACCTGAACACTTTCACAGGACCCTTGATAGAGTCATAGAGAACGTACAGCACTGAAGCAGACCCTTAAACCCATCTCGTCCAGTCCGACCAGACATCCCAATCTGACCTAGTCTCATTTGCCAGCATTTGGCCCGTATCTCTCTAAATCCTTCTTATTCATGTACCCATTCAACTTCTTTTTAAATGTAATTGTTCCCGCGTCCACCACTTCCTCTGGTAGCTCATTCCATACACACACCTTGCTCTGTGTGAATAAGTTACCCCTCAGGCCATTTTTAACTGATTTCCCTCTCATTGTAAACCTATGTCCTCCAGTTTTCTTAGCTATTTCAAAGAAACTTCTTGTATCTGCCACTGTGATGACACACACAGTATACATATTTATTATTTATTCTTTATTATTTCTCAATTTCCTATTATAAATTCTTCTGCCTCTGCCTGAAGTAGTCTCACATTTGTTTTTACTAACATTTTACATTTTACATATCCATATAAGATTTTGCTTCTGGTCTTATATGTGTTTAGCTATCTTAACATTCATATTTGAATTACTCTTTCTTTCACAATTTCTTTGTCCAACTTTGCTGGCTTCTAATAGTCTACTGATCGTGGTATTTACAATTTTTGGCAACTTGATAGGCCTCCTCCTTTGATCCTAAATTTCATTTGCAACCATGACTCACTTACTTTTGCCTTGAGGAATGAATGTTTGTTTTTAAACCTAGCATTAGTTATTTATGTAATTATGTTTATACAATTTTATAATCATTACAATTGAAAATCAAGATTTTAAATGTGCTTTCTCAATCCACGACAGATAACCTCCTTGTGCCTTCACAGTTGTCTTTATTTAGATTTAAGATTCTGTTTCTTTTAAAATTTAATGGACTTTTTTGTCACATTATAGTCACTATTCATTAAAGTTTTACTTTTACACAAAGGTTATTAATTAACCCCTCTCATTGCGTAATATTCAAGCAAAACAAAAAGATGCCCTAGTTGGCCTCTCAACATATTCATCCAGAAATCCATTCCAAACACCTTCCAGGAATTTTTCCTCTACAGCACTGGGGTCCATTAGATTTACCTACTCTAAACGTATATTAAAGTCCATGATGGCCGCGTTCCTCTTGCATCTATAATTTCCTGATTCATACTAAGCCCTGCATTACCACAAGTGTTTAGTGACCTATATACCAGCCAATGTGAGCTATTCCTAGTTGCTTCTTATTCCTTAAGGCTCCACCTAGACAGGTTTTACATCATGCTCTCCCAATTGGAGATCTTCTCACATTCATCTCCCCCCTTATTATTAACACTACCCGATCTCCTCTTCCTTTTTGCCTATCCCTCCTCAATATCAAATAGTGCTTAATATTCATTTGGTTACCCGTAATTCTGTAATAGCAATCTAAATCATAGAAGAATCGCTATAGTGTGCAAACAGGCCACTCAGTCCATTGAATCCATACCTTCCCTCCAACGAGCATCCATCCAGACCTATACTCCCTTCCCAACCCTGTAACCCTGCATTTCTCATAGCTAATCCACCTAGCCTGAACACCCTGGACACTATGGACAATTTAGCACGGCTAATTCACTTAACTTGCACATCTTTTGACTTTGGGAGGAAGCTAGAGCACCTGGAGGACACCCATTCTGACATGGAGTGAACGTATAAACTCCACACAGACAGTCACCTGAGAGTGGAATCAAATCTGGGTCCCTTGTGCTGTGAGGCAGCGATGCTAATTATTGAGTCATTGCGCCACTCCACACTTGTGCTCCGACTAGAGGTAACAATTCACATATACTGTTACAATTAATATGTGCATTAAGATACAGTTCTTTTACTTCTGGTTTTTTTAACATTATTCTGTTGATATTAGGATTTATTACTTCTGCTGTTTTTCATTTTCCATTCACAGATTTTCCACTTCCCTAACCAAATTGTTTTTTACTCTCTCTGAATTCTCTTGAAGGCTTTCATTCCTCTGACAACCTAATTTGAGGCCCCCCAACAGCAGTAGCCTCTCTCTCCCTCTTTCTCCCTGCCACAGAAAGACATCTCCCGATGCCCTTTGAACTGCTGTCACACAATCTCAATTGTTGCCCGTTGAGGAGCAACTCTCACTGAGAGGAAAAAAGCAGTTGTTACTCACTCTCACTTCAGCAAGCTGATGATCTCCTATGTTGTGTACCACTTATACAGTTGTGAACCTGAAGGGACAACACATCACTTGCAGATAAATCAATTGGAAAGGTGAACTTTATTCTGGTGATAGCATCTTCTAATGAGCAGAAATGACATGAAAAAAGCATGGTAACTGAGCTTCCCAACACTTGGATACTTCTACACAGCTTCAAATTTCCAAGAACTAGGTATCATCCCACTGTCAGAAAGCTGACCTGTTGTCAATTGCATAACAAACTACTCTGTCTATCAAATTTGAAGCTCCTGAGAGCATCACCTGATTCTGCCCAAGACACAGAGACAGACAGTGGGAGACACAGGCATACCAAGGAATTATTGCTGTAAACAGGGTCTGTTAAACACCAAACGGTATGCTTGTGGAAGTTGCATCTCTGTTCAAAAGGCAAGGAACAGGATTGATGGAGCTTTTCAAGATTTAAAGAACAGGAAGTTGTAAAGGTGAGCCACAGGTTGAAATTAATGCTGGAATACTAAACAGAGGTTGACTCAAAGGTTGATTCTTTACACTCTGCAAGCAGCCCATAGATAAGTAAACAGCAGACAGCACTCAAGACGTGCATGGAGAAAGGGAACTCTTTGCTTCTTTAAGTCTCATTTCCTTGTCCGTGATCTTCCGGGAAAATAGATAGATGAAACAAAACTTAGGCAGATTATCACTTGACTCTCTCTCTCTTTCTACCTACCCAATACAACAAGCATTGTTTCAGAGATAGTAGGAATTGCAGATGCTGGAGGATCTGAGATAACAAGGTATAGAGCTGGATGAACACAGCAGGCCAAGCAGCATCAGAGGAGCAGGAAAGCTGATGTTTTGGGCCTAGACCTGTCTAGACTCAAAACGTCAGCTTTCCTGCTCCTCTCATGCTGCTTGGTCTGCTGTGTTTATCCAGGTCAATACCTTGTTACCCCAAGTATTGCCATAGTTAGTGAAGCCCAGCTACAATCCATGATTGAGTATTTTAGGACACATTTCTTTCACAGCATAGGGTGCCATGGTGAAAGTGAGTTGTACAAACAAAGACAGGACATATACAATTAATGGTAGAGCCCTGGGTAATGTCGTAGAATAGAGAGACTAGGGGTTCAGGTACATAATTTGTATCATAGGTAGACAGAGTGGTTAAGAAGTTATTTAGTATGCCTGCCTTCATTGCTCAGACTTTTGTGTCCAGGAGTTGGGACATCATGCTAAAGTTGTACAAGACATTGGTGAGGCCTCTTCTGGAGGACTGTTAACGGAAGGATATTATTAAACTGGAAATTTATCAGAAAGTATTTACCAGGATGAGATTGTTAACTTGCTTGCTGAGCTAGCTTTCTTTTTGTTCAGATATTTTGTCACCATGCTAGGTGACATCATCAGTGGAGCCTCTAATGAAGCGATGTTATTCTACTCCGCTTGGAATTCATCTTTCCTTCAGAAGGGAGACTAGAATTGAATGCAGTATTCTAAAAGTGGCCTAACTAATGTTCTGTACAGCCACAATATGACATTCCAACTCTTATATTCAATGTAGACAAACAGGAGGATGGAAGAACACAGGAAGCCAGGCAGCACCTGGAGGAAAGGACAAGTCAATGTTCTGAGTTTTACCCTTCTTCAGGGCTACGTTCAATGTACTGACCAGCAAAAGCAAATGTGCCAAATGTCTTCCTGACTACCTTGTCTAACTGTAACTCCACGTTCACCCCAACGTCTCTTTGTTCGGCAATACTCACAGGAGTAAAGAACCATTAAGTGTATAAGTCCTGCCCTGATTAGCATTATCAAAATGCAACACCTCACATTTATTGAAATTAAGTTCCATCAGCCACTCCTTGGCCCATTTGCCAACTGTTCAATGTCCTGTTGTACTCTGAGGTAATTATCTTCACTGTCAACTACACCATAATTTTGGTGTCATCTGCAAAATTACCAACCATACTTCCCATACTCATACCCAAACCATTTATACAAATGACAAAAAGTAGTTGACCCAGCACCGATCCTTGTGCACACTGCTGTTAACATGCCTTCAGTCCAAAAAGCAACCATCCACCACCGTCCTCTGTCTCCTACCTTTGAGCCAATTTTGTATCCTTACTAACTTTCTTAAATAATGGCACCACTTTAGCCAACTTCTAGTCCTCCACAAACTCACCTGTGACCATCGATGTTACAAATATCTCAGCAAGAGGCCCAGCAATCACTTCCCTAGCTTCCCACAAAGTTCTGGGATACACCTGATTAGGTCCCGGGTATTTACCCACCTTCATACATTTAAAGATGTCCAGCACCTCCTCATCTGTACTGTGGACACTTTTCAAGATATTGCTAATTGTTTCCCCAAGTTCTCTAGCTTTTATATCCTACTCTGCAGTAAATATTGACATGAAATTCTCATTTAGCATCTCACCCACCTCCTGTGGTTCCACACATAGATGACCTTGTCGATCTTTAAGTTACTCTTTTTCCCTGGATGTATGTCTATATTCCTTTTGAATTCTCCTTAGCCCTATTTGCCAAACCAACTCATGTCACCTTTTTACCTCCTGATTTTCCTCTTAAGTATCTTCCTACTGCCCCTATACTCCGTTAAAGATCCACCAAAGCCCAGCTGTCTATCCCTGAAATATGCTTCCTTCTTTTTCTTCACCAGAGTCTCTATTTCTCTAGTCATCCAGCATTCCTTACACCTACCAGCTTATTTTAATTTCACTAAATGTTTCTCCATCTTCCACCTCCTAATTTACAGGAATCACAGAAATGCCATTTTTCATCCTCCACAATACAAACAGAAGCAAAATATTTGTTCATTTCCTCCACCATTTCCTTATTATCTATTATTAACTCCACAGGAAATGGCATTCACTCTCCTTCAAGGCATTTGTTCCTGGTGAGGCCTTACAAATGGGTTATTTTCATTTCAATGGTTTTGGAATGTAAAAAAATATAATGATGTATATGTTTCACCATATTTGTGATTTCAATCATTTAAATGTAGCTTCAGTTTTTTTTGCCAATAAATTCATACAGTAGGTTTTACAAAAAGTAGTCTTACAACAATGACATCTCAAATTAATATCCTTTTATCCATTTACCTTGACACCTTGCCAACAAAAATGCACAAATTACAGAACATCAGTTGACAAAGCCGCAGTAATATTTAATTACTTTGTTAGGGTAGTTGGGGCGGCATGGCACCTCACAGACAACATCCTTGGGCAACTGTCTCAATGGAGTTTGCCCATTTTCCATGTGTCTGCATGGGTTTCCTCTGGGTGCAGAGATGTGCAGGTTAGATGGACTGGCCATACCAAATTGCCCATAGTGTCCAGGGATGAGCAGGCTAGATGGATTAGCCATGGGAAATGTAAGGATAGGGAAGGTGAGTGGGATGCTCTTCTGAGGGTCAGTGTGAATTCAATGGGCCAAATAGCCTGCTTCCACAATGGAGGGATTCCATATAAAAACAGGGATTGAGTATTAGGAGAAGGAGGAGAATTCCTAAATGGCAGGCATTTCAATAAACAAGATAACAACGAGATAATTAATTACCAGATTATAATTACTGTCAGTATCTTTTTTTTTTAGTTTTTGTGTTCTGTTTTTCTGTCATTATATCTATTATGGCAGAACCAGATGATTTGGCCAGAACCTGTAAAACCCACCTTTGAACTTGCTAATGACCATTTTGTGGGAATCATGCTTTATTCATTCACATTTCACAACCATATCTGCTCATATAATTCAACAGCTGCCTCCAACTTTGTGTGCCTCTGCTGACCTGTTTTATCTGAACAATGAACTGTGTAAGTTAGACCTTGTAGGAACAGATCTGAACCTTTACTACAGTACAGCATTTGCAATTTTCCAGTTTGATTGGCAGCTACAAGTCGTTCCACTTTGGAGTGGAACAATGAATTCCAATGGTTGTTGTTATAAGGGATTATGCACTTATGTGAAACTCTCGTTGATATAAGACATTTCAAAGTCCTGTGCTTTAAATCTTTGGAGAAAATGTTTAGTGTTTTTAAAAATATTCACTATTTCACTCTGTCTGTTGGCGTAAGCCAGTTGCATTTCTTTACTACTTTAGTGCTGTACATCTGACTGCATAACCAGTAATTATCACATTTTGTTTGATAGCTATATGTGGCCATAGAAGCTTTAAATTAGGACTATGAATTCCAATGCTTATTGTCACGAGGTATTATGCACTCCAATGAGGCATTGTTTACTTGAAAGAACGTAAATACAGTAAAAAATGGATTATCAAGAATGAGAGTTTTTCTTTTTAAATGCTGATGCTTATAACAGCTACTTGAAATTTTATTTGATCTTTGCACAAAGCTGAAATCTGCCCATTGTGGACACTGATTTGACATGTAAGGTACAAGTGAAAGGTTGGCAAGATTTAGTAATTTGTTGGCATAGTGGCTATGAAGCTGAAAGCATTTAAGGGAGAGCAGAGATGTAGAAGTTAGCATTGGGCCTGGTAGAAGTTAGCATAGGAAAACTATGGAGATTGTGCAGTGGGGTTTAAGTTGGCATGGGCAAGTAACTGGCGAGTACATTCATGCAGAAGGGAATAAGTTGCCATCAGAACTATGAGAAGCCTGGGGAATGGGGCATACAGATGTAAGTTTTCAAAAAGACTATAAAGGGTCATAGTGACTGTTTTCAAGAGTTTAGGAACACATGAACATATAAATTTGGAGCAGAAGTAGGCCACTTAATCCCCTCTGCTCGCTCTACCACAGGCTGATCTTGGCTGATCTGACTCCTCCATATTCCTGCTTACCCCAATAAACTTTCAGCCACTTGCTTAACAAGAATTCATCTACTTCTGCCTTAAAAATATCCCAAAGCTCTGCTTCCACTGTTTTGTGGAAGACATTTTCAAAGACTCATGACCTTTTATAAGAAAATAGTTTCTCTTCATTTCTGTCTGTAAATGGATGATTGCTTAGAAACAGTGACCGCTTGTTCTACATTCTCCGACAAGCAAAAATGTATTTTCCATGTGTGCTCTGTCAAGAGCCTTCAGGATTTTATATGTTTCAATTATATCACCTCTTAAAGCTGAGTGGATACAAGTTTAGTTGTCTAGCCTTTCCACAAAAGACGCTTGACCCACTCTAGTGCATTAGTCTAGTGAACTTTCTCTAAACTGCTTTCCATGCATTCACATATTTTCAGAAATAAGCTGACCCATACTGTACACAATTCTCCAGGTGTGACGTCAGCATTGCCCTGTATAACTGAGATCTAACATCGTTACTTTTGTATTGAATACCCCTCACAATAAATCATAACAATCTATTAGCTTTCCTATTTACTTGCTATGTTTGCATACTAATATTTTGTGACTCATGCACTGAGATAATCAGTTCCATCCGCATCTCAGAGCTTTGCAAACTCTCATCATTTATATTACATGCGTTTTTATAATTCTTCCTGCCAAAGTGGCAATTTCATATTTTCTAACTTTATATTCTATTTGTTAAATAGTCGTCCACTTACTTGACCTATGTATATTTCTTTGTAACTTTCTTATCTTTTCTTCACAACTGTGCTTTCGTCCAACTTACACTTTGACATTGAAGGTATATGGTGCCAGGGTACGGAGGAAGAAGTCAGCATGGAAGGTGCAATGGGTGTGTGGGTAGGGCACATGGATTTGGCAAGAATATATGAGGAGTGGTGAAGGAGTGTGAAGTATGGTGGCTGGAAGGGCCGGTTATTGACATCAGTACAATTCAGGGGTATCAAGTCACATTTGTTACCCAGCATCCTTCTCACTCCTCCAGGAGCTATCTGGCCTGATTCCAGCACCCCTCCATGCCAGAATGTAAATCCTGACTTTTAGGCAGCATTTTTCTGGTTGCATTTGTGGAGCCAGGAAATGTCCCAACTCTGCACTTCCATTCTAGCAGTGAAAATCCAGGCCTATGCTTCACCAGGACATACAGAAGAATAAAATTTAGCATCAATGGTCCACAAATGACGGGGAAATAAACTGTTCACCCTTCCCTAACTAAAAAGTCCATTGATAACTGACCAAAGAGAAAAATGAGATAACAAGCTTTAGGCAACTTTAACTAGGAAAGAGTGGGACTTGTGCCCATCATTGTGGAGAAAGTCCTATCCTCAGCAGATCCCAGCCAACCTGATAGGCAGACAGCTCTAGCAGTCCTGGTGGAACCAAGAACTCAGTAGTGGGGTGCAATCAGTTTTGCAGGCAGGACCACTAAAAAGGCAGCCTTGGATTCTGGACCATGAGAAGTCATGTTCATTTGACTTGGAGGTTTTGACCAGCCTGTTGGGGGTGTGTTGGAGAGTGGGTTTTGGAGAACACGTAGGTGGAAAAAAGGGATTCCTTTTATGGGATAATAAAATGTGAGGCTGGATGAACACAGCAGGCCAAGCAGCATCCCTTTTATGAGGTTGGAGTTGCCTGAATATATAAAAGGTGTCTCCTGAAGATAGCAAACATCCCTCCTTTCCATCCTTCCAAATACAGAAAGGATGTCAGGCTCCTGTCTAGTGGCACCCACCAACTGTATTTTGGCATGGGTTGTGCATTATCAGTGTCAAATGAGTGTTGACAAGCTCAACTGACCCTTCATTATTTATTTACATATGCTACATTTGTCAATTTCAGAACCAAATTTACTTTTTATACAATGGTGGTGAGTAGGAATGTTGTGTACTGCGTATCTGTCCCCTTCAAAACACACCAAATAGGTTATCTAAAATCGAGACCAATATGTTCGGGGCTAAAAGTAAGCACAGAGGATTAACTAAAGTCATACCTTCTATATGGCAGATTTTATATATAGCTTAGAAATATTCAAAACTAAATGCTTTTAAACAAGTGATAATGGGAACCGCAGATGCTGTAGAATCCAAGATAACAAAGTGTGGAGCTGGATGAACACAGCAGGCCAAGCAGCACCTCAGGAGCACAAAAGCTGACGTTTCGGGCCTAGACCCTTCATTGGAGAGGGTTCATTCTAGCAGTGAAAGTCTCTGATGAAAGGTCTAGGCCCGAAACGTCAGCTTTTGTGCTCCTGAGATGCTGCTTGGCCTGCTGTGTTCATCCAGCTCCACACTTTGCTATCTTGCTTTTCAACAAGATAGTTTGACAGTCTTATTTCTCCGTGGACTCTGAATGTCCTCTTTGTGTTTTCAACTTAATTATGAAAAAGTAAAAGAAATTTCTCTGGACCTTACCTTCTTGGAACATCTTTCTCTTCTATGCTTGTAATGTCTTAGACAAAAGCAACTATTTCTCTGTCTGTGAATGACTTAAAAAAAAAATCTCAAGCATATGACGAGAAAGCACTTCTTGAGTAGGAATGTATTTCAAGGCAAACTATATCTCAGTGACTGAAACATGGTGGAATTGCTCAAACATTTTTAAAAAATGTAACTTGCCATTGAGATGTGGACTTTGCTGGCTGGGGCAACATTTATTGTCTGTTGTTAATTGCTCAGAGGCACGAGTCAAAGTAACATGGAAGCCAGACTAGATAAGGATGGAAGCCTTCCCTTCCTGAAGGAGATTGGTGAACGAGATAGGTTTTTACCACAATCAACAGTGGTTATACATTCACCATTAAGCATTCCTTTAATTCCAGATTGGTTTTCATTGAATTCAAATTTCACCATTTCCCACGGTGGCATTTCAACCCTCCCAAGAACATTAGCCTCACCTAATAGAACAAGTAACACTACCATTACATCACAGTCTTCCCTAACTGTGAAATTCAAGTATAGTTTAGTTTCTTCCTTTTTTGTAGACAACTCTGAATGAGTGCTTATGCTGCATGCATTTCCATGTATCTTCTCATTTATATTTAATACATTCCTGTTTGCCAATCATCCATGATAAAAATCACTGCTATCAATCTATCATCTTGCATGCAATACATTACTGATTGCCTATTATCTAGTGACACACTTCCATTAATCTGCTTTCTTTCATGTAAAGTACTCCTCACATGTGTACAGTGTAGTCCTAGATATCTGTTGTTCTATCAGTAACACGTTTCTAGCTTTCAGCTTTTCATGTGTAACACACTCTTGTCTACCCAATTTGTTGTACGTTCTCCCAACCATCCTTTCAGTATCAGACTCCAGTCTGTCTGTTATTCTGCATGTAAAACACCGCCATCTATCATTTACATCATGTCTAACATACTCCTCGCTATCTGTTATCCTGTATGTAACCGGCACAAGCCTATCTGTTATTCCATATTAACACATCCTCTAGCTATCGGTTACTGTGGATGTAACACAGTCCCTAGTTATCTGTTATTGTGTATGTAATCCATTCCTTTGACAGTACTTACTCATGGAATTATGTTATCCTTTAGCTTGTGCTTTAAACACCATTCAGCGGTGAGCCCAGGAAAGACATATATTGTATGGAGCAATTTATGAGATTTTCAAAAGCCTGAGGCTGAGTAAAGTAAATGGAAAATATCACATGATACAGGTCAAAGTCTTCTGTGTAACAGATGGAGGCCACTGAAAAGATTCAAAATACATATTCTGTGAGCAACTTGAGAACTGAACTCACTTTTTCCTTACTACTGGAATGTAAGGGATTTAGAGCTACATTTTGAGAATGGTTGAGCATGGGTGAGATAGGATGGTAATTTTTAAAAAAAATTTCTACAACAAATCCAACCTGTTGATTTTCATGTTTATGACAGGTGGGTGAGTGAGAAAACAAGCTACCTAGTCTCAGGAGGTGTGTTGCTTGCTCAAATATATTAACAAGATTGTGAACATCACATTTTATCTTTTTTTTACTTTTAACCATGTCTGGACTATCTGAGAAACCCAGCAACTAATAGAAGTAAAGGAGCACTGTCACAAGTATGGGTTAATTGCATCAGATAAGCTCAGACTAGACCTCAAGATGTTCCTCCAGACAGCATTTATTAATAACATATACATGATTATCTAGCAGCAGGCATCTCTGCCCCAAGCCACTTTGATTTCAACCTTCTAGCCGAGTCATTCTTACGTAACATTGAGGTCACAATCGCCTCAAAGGCTAATCTGTGCATTTATTACAACCTCTCTGTACTTGAAGGTGCTGCTTGTTTTCTTACACTGTTTTTCAGATAGGAGGAGCAGTGGTATTTTCCCTACCTATGATTTGATATTTTGCCACAACGATTACTGATCCCACCCTCTCAAAGGTTAGACCCTTCCCTGTGATTACTGACCCCATTCTCCCCAAATTCTGCGATTTCCCCGAATTCCTCATGACCAGACACATCACCATCAACTGCAATTTTATTTAAAATGATCTTATTTTCTCCAGAAAGCTGCCATTTGTGGTTCAGAATAATCTCGCACAGAGTTGACAACAGGAGCAGTTTCAGTGAGGTTTTAAAATTGGATGGACCTGTCCCGATATTGGAATAGAGAAGTATTTGAAAATTGGAAGTTTTCTGTCACTCATTAAATATGCATTAAACATAGGAAAGTTACATTCACAAACACGAAGAAATTTATTTTATTTGTGAACTGTTTCCACTTGTCTTCTGAAAACACTGAATCATGATGGGATTTAGTTTCATGGGAATATATTACTTTTTGGTAACTCATCAAAGTAACTGTTCACTGAAGGGGAAAACAAAGTCAAAAACATTAATACTTTGAAATGAATACATTGGTCGTACTGGACCTCCACTTTGAAGCATGTAAAAAGTGAGATAACCAATATATCTCATTTGCCAGTTAAACTGCTTTTTATTTTGTACTGGCCAGTTACCAGGCTCCAGTCAGAACTAACAGAACTAAAGAACATGTACACTTGTTTGCTGCAATCCAATATGAATGTTTTGTAAGAAAGCTGTGCACTCTGTAAAAGCTCAAAATAAGCCTGAGCAAGCCTATGAACACTGGTTAAAGACTCGTCAGTGTTAAGCGACCCACCTCTTAAAGCAACATTACACATACAACCTCTGATACATAATAACCCTCCCTCTGTACTTTCAGCCTTGCCCTTAAACAAATTAATATTTACATCGTTCCAAACGCACTGTATATGGACAAGCAGCAAAACTATTTACAGGAACATGATACACAGTTCCGTTAGATACAACAAACACGAGGCACCATTTAAGAAAAGAGAGTCTATTCAGTAAGCTCAAGACTCACCATTGTCACATCTCTTGAAAGGATACAGTCTCAATATAACATGCATCAACTACAATATGTAAATTTTTATTTCTGTGAGGTAAAGACTGATACAGCAGGGCAAAAGATACAAAGCTGTGCAAAGGATGAAAGCATCATGACCTGATCTTATCCTCTCGGATTGGAAGATTTTCTCTGTGTTCTATATATAGATGTAACTGTGCTCTTGATCTTCGGTATCAACATTGGGTTAATAGTAAAGTCATGAGTCACAATTTACAGAATTGATGTTATACAAAAGCAAAACCTATTGCTGAAGTCTATTTTGCATCTGACTTTTCACAGTTCTGGTGAAAGATCACAGACCTGAAATGTTAACTTTGTTTCTCTCACCACAGATCTTCTTTGACCTGTTGAGTACCCCCAGCAATCTCTGTTCTTACTGTAGATTTCTAACATATGTACTATTTTTGCTTTTGTGTTCCTGTCAAAATAGACTGCCTGGTTATTACATGTTTGTGGTGCATCTTTGTGATACACATTTGGTTTTCATGTTGCTCAATTTTACGCAAGTGACAATACGTCATCGACATCACATAATTGGCTATAAAAGCATTCTGGGATGTCCTGAGATCCAAAAGACAATATACCGTTATGATTTTATTTGAGGCCAAATAACATATTTGTTTTTAATCTCTTAACCCATTAAGTAAAAGAATGAAGCTGCACTGTCCATGGTTTGAAATTAAAACAAGTTATCACACCAATATCAAAGAAAATAAATCCAATCAACTACATTCTATTTTAAATATGCAAGTCAATCTGTTCTTTCTCCCATTTTCCCTTTTGAGGGTTGGACCATGAATTTCCACTGAGTTGGTCCACACTTATGGACAAAGTACAGTAATAGCCTATTGTTATTTCTGCGGGATGGCTATCTGCCTTTAGTCACATTGGGAGGATCTACAGGCTGTCAATCAAGTTGTTGGGCCAAGTTGCAAAAGCCAACAAATCCTGTTGTGGGACGCAAATCAGGAAATTCTGACTAAGAGTTAAGGAAGTTGCCATGATACTCCAAGGTCTCCTAGATGAGCAGTTATATTAAAGATGTTTAAAACACAAAAACAAACTCTGTAGACCAAAAAAAACCTCTTTAAATTGTATTTCCCCTTACACCCACTACACTTACAAGCGAATGATCTTAGGAAACTTTCAGTTTATTATATTGGTAAACTTCTAGTCAACACACAAAATTTAATCTCAACTCTGTTTATAACTACTTCAATCTACTTGTTCTGAAATTTGAAACTACATCCATCTCAATAAAAAAATGCTCTTTGCTTTTTTTTAAACACCCTCATGATATTTGTCTGTCCCTATTATATGGTGGCAGTCCTTCTTCCAAGCAGTGGGCATGAGGTATTGACCAGAAGCAAAACATCTGGCTGAATACTTGGTTTCTTCATGCAATTTTTAAAATTAATTCATGACATGAGGTCATCACTGGATATTTTTGCGCACCCTAGTTGCCCTTGAGAAGATGGCAGTGAGCAGGCATTTTGAACTGCTGCAGTTTGCTGAAGTTTGTAGATGCACAATGTCATTATGAAGGGAATTCCAGATTTGTGACCCAATGATAATGAAGGAACAGTGGCATATTTCCAAATCTAGATGGTGGGAGGCTTGGAAGGCAATTTGCTGGTAGTGGTGTTCCCTTGAGTCTGCTGCATTTATGCTTCCAGTTGACACTAATCATGAGTTAGTAAGGTGCAGTCTAAATTACCTTGGTGAATTTCTGCTGTATATTTGTAGAATTCTATACCATAGAGGGTTTTTGCGGCTGTACTAGTGAGTATATTCAGATCTGAGATAGACAGATTCATAATCAGCAAGGGAATTAAGCATTATGGGGAGAAGTCAAGAAACTTGAGTTGACAATTATCAGATCAGCCATAACCACATAGAATGGCAAGCCAATGTTGATAGGCTGAATGGCCTAATTCTGCTCTTACATTGTATGGTTTTATGGTCTTTGAAGATAGTACACACTGCTGCCATTAAACATGGGTAGTGGAGGGACTGAATGTTTGTCAAATGGTGCCAATCAAAGTGCCCTACCGTGTCTTGGAAGGTATCTAGCTTCTTGTCTTTTGTTTTGTACACACTTTCAGAAGTCAGGGGTTAGTTACTCACTGCACTACTCATCTAAACTCTGAACTTATATTGTAGCACTGTATTTATAGCCCCGTTCAGTCATTTTTTGTCAATTATAACTTCCAGAATGGTGATAGTAGGGGACATAGTGATGGAATTGCCATTGAATATGAAGGGATGGCGTTTTGATTCTCTCTTGTTGTTATGGTCATTGGCATTTGTGGAGCAAATATTACCTGTCACTTGTCAGCCCAAGCCTGGGTATTGTCCAGGGCTTTTTGTATTTGGGATATGGAATGCTTCAGTATTGGAGGAGTCACAAATGTTAGCCAACATGCTGAATTCTGTGTGATTGCAACAAAAGTTAGATTTCTACCTACATCTGAGAGGATGAAATCTACTCATTGAGGTTGAAAAGGGATTGAGGCACCTGTGGACACCAAAATAAAAGCAGGGGGAGAAGCAGACATCAACCCAGAACTGCATTTCTGCAGCATCGCGGTTTCTTTTTCATTAAGAGAGTTTGGTAAAGGGCAGCACAGTGGCTCAATGGTTAGCACTGCTGCCTCACAGCGCCAGGGACCCAGCTTCGGTTCCACCTTCAGGCAATTGTCTGTGTGGAGTTTGTACTTTCTCCCTGCGCCAGCATTGGTTTGCTCCAGTTTCTTTCTACCGTCCGAAGATGTGAAGGCTAGATGGATTGCCCGTAGTGTTCAGGGGTGTGTAGATTAGGTGGGTTATAGGGGGATGGGTTTGGTGGGATGCTCTGATGAGTGGTGTCGACTTGTTGGGCCAAAGTGCCTGTTTCTACATCTTAGGGGTTCTCTATTTTTCAACGAGGCTACAGTCTTTGAAAAGGTTGACCAGACCAAATTTACCTCCTCACTGGAATTCAGCTAGGTGATGCTGTTCTCCCCTAGTTCGATTCATAGTCAGAGAATCATTTGCCATTGTTTCCCTCCCAGTTCTTGCCCTGTTACTTCCGGTGCACCCAAGGTTCAATCCTTTGACCGCTTCTATTCCTCCTCTCAATACTGGCCCTTGACAACATCATACAAAGGTGTACTCTTAATTTTAATATAGATGCTGGTGACAACCAGGTGGGCTTCATTACCATACAAATAACATAGAAGGCTGTGCGGGGTAATGGATTAGTATGTTTGTGGATGACACAAAGATTGTTCAGGTAATTAACTGTGAAGCTCATTGCCTTGGGTTGCTGTAAGATATAAATGGGATGGTCAAATGGGCAGATAAGTGACAGATGGAATTCAACCCTGAAAAATGTGAGGTAATGTGCTTTGGAAGAAGTTATTTGACGAGAAAGTGTTCAATGAAAGGTATGACCCAAAGAAGTTTTGTGGAAGGAAGAGACTTTGGTGTGTTTGTCCATAGATTTCTGAAGGCAGTAGAGGATGTTAGCAGGGTGCTGAAAAAGGCATATAGGAAACATTTCTTCATCAAACGAGGCATGGATTGTAAAAGTAGAGAAGTTAATATGGAATTCCATAGGACTTTGGGAGACTACAGCTAGAGTGCTTTGTGCAGTTCTGGTCACCACATTACAGAAAGGATGTTGCCTGGGATGAAAACATACGTCATTAGAGCAGAGAAGCCTAATGGGTGATCTGATTGAAGTGTACAAAGTTATGGCAGACATGGACAGAGTGGGTGAGGAGCAGCCGTTCTCCTTAGTTTAAAGATCAGTCGGAAGGGGATATGGTTCAAGATGAGGGACAGGAGGTTTTGGGGGGATGTAAGGAAAATCTTTTTCTCCCAGAGGGTCTAGAATGCACTACCTGGAAGTGTGGTAGTGGTGCGTTGCCTCATATCCTTTAAAAAGTACCTGGATGAGCACTTGGCACATCATAATATTCATGACTTTGGGCCAAGAGCTTGTAAATGGGATTAGGTTGAAAAGGTCAGGTATTCCTCATGTGTTGTTGCAGGCTCAATGGGCCAAAGGGTCTCTCCTGTGCTATATGATTCTATGATTCAATTGGATTACTTACCTGACATCTAATAGTGGATGATCAGAAATTTAGTCCACTTAAATATTGTGAAAACTGAAATCCAGGCTCCCACTTATCCTTGACAAAGTCTGAAACCCAACCAGACTTTTAAACATTAAGAGAAAAACAGAAAACACTGGAAAAACTCAGCAGATCTGGCAACATCTATTGGGGGAGCAAGAGAGTTAGCATTTTGTGTCCAAATATGCTCCTGCAGTACCGTTCCAAAAACTTTTGGCATTCTCTGTAGCTATTTCAGATTTCCAACACTTGTAGTATTTTGCTCTTTTCAGATTGTTCACAGCTTTGGTGTTACATTTGATCCCAAGAAAAGCTTTCGACCTCACATTCATGTCATCACAATGATTATGTATTTTTCCCTCTATATTATCACTTGCTTTCACCTCATTTGCTGCTGGAAACCTCATTCAGGCCTTTTGTTATCTTTAGACTTGACTACTCCACTGGCTGCTGTAACCACTTCTACATTATCTAAACTTGAAAATCAGATGTCCTCAACTAAACTTGTTGTAAGTCGCACTTCCCTGTCAACTTTTTATTCACTGCCTTACATTGATTCCCAGTAAAGAAATATTTTAAAACCCACACTTCTGTATTCAATTCCCTCTATAGCTTCATCTCTCTTTTTCTCAGTAACCGGCCCAGGCCCAATATCTGCATTTAATTCTAGTCCCTTGTGCATTCCCAATTTTGTGCACTGGTTGGTGGTTCCCTCAACTGAGAATTCTGGAAGTCCCTTTGCACACTTCCTCACTTTCTTCCTTTCAGACATTCTTTAAAAAAATGAACATTTTGATCACCCTTTTGGTAATCTGTCCCAGTATCGCTTATGTGGTGTTGTATTTTGTTTTAATTCCACTTTTATAAAGAGTCTTGGAAACATTTGTTATTTTCAAGTGGCATATAAAGGTACGTTGTTATCATTATTCCTAGATTATATGTAATTCCTGATGATGTGGACTGTATTTAGGGGTGTTCATGTGTATCATTGAGGGGATTGTGAATTACAACAGATATCAACACACACAATATCGCAAACACCTGTGATTCATGATATGCCACACTCTGTACAGGGTCCATCATGGGATCCTCGGGAATTCAACAAGCCCAATTACACCTGGTGCAGTTTAGACTGTACAGCATAGTTCAAACTGCTTAATCTGTTTACCAGCTGAGCCAGTGCAGGGAGATTAGGACGAAGCAACTGCTCTTTCAGTTCAAGGGTGTCTCACTAATTCAAGGATGTGCTGATGCAGGCTGCAGCAAAAGAATCCAAAGAAGGTTGAAACTTCTTTTCACGCCATGCCAGGTCATTCTGTGACTGGTGATGATTTAGAACAGGCCTCTAATCTAATGTGCTGCAGATGGATCTTTCCACAGTCACCCTGATTTTTATCAGAATCTGCCCTGTCTGCTATCGAGAACATGCTTCATTTTACACTTAAAAGTATTTTACCCATTGCATGACATTGGGCATAGCTCCGCTGATATTTCTTTGGTTAAAAAAGTAGTCGTGAGCTAGAAGTAAAAGAATGTCAGGAGAAAGCACTAGTGAATAAATCAACTTGAGCAAAGTCCTGAGTACATTATTCCTTGACAACAGGAATAAGTAATGTCAGCTAAAAAAAAATGTATAATTCTTGCCATAACGTTTTACATCTCTTCATTCTCTCTGACCTTCTCTGGGGTGCTCTTTTCCATTACATCTTCCGTATGGTGTACCTTTATGGCGTTGTTGTCTCACGGCTTGATTCTTATCTGTCACATCAGTTTCTAAGGCATCCTTGTCATTGTTCAGAAACTCACCATTTTTCAAGTCTGAAACAAGTGTAACAATTATGAACTAGCAATATTATTGTTAGTGGCTGTGTTTGTGTTGTATGTTAAAACCATATTAAAATTTCTCCTGCGATATGATTAAGTGGAACTAACGTGTGCAATAGGAGAACTTGGCATTATGGAATCATAGAATCACATAACGTTAGATAACAGAAATGGCTATTTGATCCATCATATCTTCTGTGCTAGTTCTCTGAAGAAGCAAGCCATGTACTTCCACACTACTTCTCCCCGCTCACGTCTAAGCACTTCTCTCCTTCTTGGATATTCAGAAAAATGTCGAAAAAATTATGGCACAGAAGGAGTCCACTCTGGCAATCAGGTCAGGGTGGGCTCAAAAATGAGTCAACCAGCCTTTTCTTATTTTCCAATGCTTGGTTCTTATCCATGAAGGTTACAGAAATTCGAGTACATACCCACCTCTTAAATGTGGTTCTCCTTTTATTACCCTTTCAGGCAATGTGTTGCAGACCCTTTCAAAGCTTTTATCAAATCAGTTCTACTTTCAAAGACAAGCAAGACCAGCTTCTTCAACCTAGCTTCATCTCTGAAGTTTGTCAGAGAAACACAGAAGATAGCTGCAGGGAGAGGCCATTCAAGCCTGCTTCTGCATTCATATAATCAGGGCTGATCATCCAATTCAGTACCCTGTTCCCACTTTCACCCCAAATCATTTTATATCTTAGTCCTAAGAACTATATCTACATCTATTTTTTTTCCAAATCCTTTAATGTTTAGGCATCAACAGTTTCCTGTGACAAAGAATTCCACAGGCTTACCACTCTCTGTGTGAAGAAATTGCTCTTCATCCCTGTCCTAAAGGTCCTACCTTTAATTCTTAGACTGTGATCCCTGGATATATACTCCCCAGCCATTGAGAACATCCTTCCTGCATCTATCCTTTCTGATCCTGTTAGAATTTTATAAGCTTTGATGAGATCACCCCCTCATTCTTCTCAACAATCCCAGGAATCAGCCTGGTCAATTATTTTTGCTATCCCTCCATATCCTTTCTCAGAAAAGGAAATGAAAACTGCACACAATACTCAAGCTGTGATCTTCAACAATGCTCTATACAGATGCTTGCTCTATGCATCCTTGCTCCTGTACTCGAATCCCTTCACTACGAAGGACAACAGACTATTTGTCTGCTTCACCGCCTGCTATACCTGCATGCTTACTTTTAATGATTGGTGTATGAGGACACCCAGGTTTCATTATGCCTCCCCCTTTCCCAATCTATCACCATTCAGATAGTAGCCTGCCTCCCTGTTTTTGATACCAAAAAAACCTTATATTTATCCACATTATAATGCATCTGCCATTTATTTGCCTATTTATTTAACTTGTTCAAATCTCACTGAAGCTTTTTGAATCCACTGTACTAACTTGGAGAAATGACCAATAGTTTCCTCATCCAAATTATTAAGATATATTGTGAATATCACTGATCCTTGCAATACTGCACTCGTCACTGCCTGACACTTGGAAAAATACTTGCTTACTCCTACTTTTTGTTTCCTGTCTACCAACCAATTCTCAATCCATTTCAGTATGCTATTCCCAATCCCTTGAGCCCCTCATCAGCAGAATCATTCTAGTAGACCTCTTCTGCACTCTCTCTGATGCATTCACATTCTACCAAAAGTGTGGCATCCAGAACTGTACCCAATGCTCCAGTTGGGGTCGAAATGTTGTTGTAGACAGGTCCAGCAAAATCTCCCTGCTCTTGTAATCTGTGCCCCTACTAATATAGTCTAGTATACTGTATGCTTAATAAACAGATCTTGCTACCTATCCTGCCATCATTAATGACTTGTACACAAAACATGCAGATCTCTTTGTTCCTGCATACTCGTCAAAGTGGTTTTATATCGTCTCTCCATGCTCTTTCAACTGAGATATATCACCTCAAAGTCATTGATATAATCAGTGAAGATGGCTTGCCGAGGAAACTACTCCGAGGAATTTCTAGAGTTAAGATGGCTGACTCCAACAGTAACATATTTCTTCCTTTATACCAACTATTATATCAAATAGCGGAGAATTTCCTACTGTTCCTACTGGCTCCAGTTCTGCCAGTGTTCCTCAATGAGAAACATGGCCAACTGCTGCTGTGATGTCAAAGGCAGTTACTCTCATCTCTCATCTGCAGATCAATTATTCATCCATGTTTACATCAAGGCTGTAATGAGATCTTGAGCTAAGTGGATCTAGAGTGAAAACAGAGTGGAAGTGAGCAAATTACAGTAGTTCTTCTGTGATGTGATAGTTGCATTCTTGCGTGACCTTGTGCGAAAGAAAATCACTGTAGAAAATCACATTATAGGGAAATCACTATACCTATACGGCTGAAAGTTTGCGTTATCCAAACAGCATCCACTATTCATCAATCTTGTTACAGCCAATTCATATTAACAGAATGCCTTATAGCAGAACCACCTGTATTCCTTTGCAAGTGGTACATAATTGCACCACCAATAGCCCTTTTTATCCTTTTTCTGATGATTGAGGGAGCAGTCTGGTACCAACTCCCACTACTTCCCCTCAGCTGATGGATCCTATCCTCCATGCTGAACATTACTTGGGAAAAGAACTGAATTGGGTAAGGGCACAGAACGTGGTCTGGATGGGATCTGTCCACCACCACGGGTGGCTCAGCAGCAACACCGCTGACATTGCTGATCTGGTACTAAAGGTGTAGCTGCAAGGTTGGGTCTAATGCAGGGGGTGAGAGAGCCATCAAGAGCGAAATGCAGACTTCAGTTCATCCTCAACAGTCTGCCTACTGCAGATACATCTGTCCATGACAATATTGGCAGCAGTGACGTCTGCACAGTGTTTGAGGAGACAAAATCCATCCTCACGCTGAGAATAGCCTCTATTGTGTTGCGTGACACTATCGCTTTACGAAATGGGATGAACTCAGGAAACAAGTGATGAGGATGCCATAAAGAGACTGCAGAGGAATATGTACAAGTTACGCAAATGGTCAAAAACTTGTCCGATGAAATATAATAAGGGAAAATGTGAGCTTATGCACTCTGGCAGGAAGAATAGCAAAGCTGAATTTTATTGAAATGGAGAAATATTGCAGAAAACTGAGGAACAGAGGGATTTGGGAGAGCTACAGCACGCATCAAAAATAACTAGCCTCCATGTCCAGTGGGCTATAAGGAAGACAAATGGAATATTGGCCTCTTTTTCAAAAGAAATGTTATATAAAAGTGGCAATGTTTTGCTAAAATTATACAAAGCTCTAGTTGGACCACAGTGGGAATAGTGTGAAATGTTTGGCCCTCTTACCTGAGGAATGACATACAATAGCATTCGAGTTGGCCCAGTGAAGGTTTACTGGGTCGATATCAGTTACAGGCATACTGTCTTATGAAGAGAGGTTAAGTAATTTGGATTGTACTCATTGGAATTTAGAAGGACCTTTCTGAAATACTCAAGATTCTCAGGAGACTTGACAGGTTAAAAGTGGAATGGCTGTTTTGTTGTGGAAAGTTTAGGACCAGATGGCAAAATCTAAGAATAATGAGTCACATATTTAAGACAGAGATAAGGGCGAATGTGTTCTTTCAGCAGATATTGAATCAGTGAAATTCTTTATGGCAGATGGCTGTAAATACTGCATCATTAAGCATATTCAAGGCCAAGACAGACTTTTTTTTAATCAGTAAGGGAATCAATGGTTATGGGTAAAAGGCAGGAAATTGGAGTTGAGGATTATCAGATAAGCCATGATCTCATTGAATAGCAGAGCAGGACTGATGGACTGAATGGTTTGAAGGTGCAGATATCAATAGAGGTTTCGATCTACCCAAGGAGGTCTGGTACTTCTCCGTCCATCCAAATTTATTTCATTTCTTTAGGAAACGCTCAAAGGAGCCATTATGTTGCTGAGATGCTAAACAAATTTCTAATTCAACCCATTCATGCTCACACATCACAAAGTGGTTTCATTTGTTGCTGACATTAAAAAAAACACGAAATTAATTCTAGATAACAAAGTGTGGAGCTGGATGAACACAGCAGGCCAAGCAGCACCTCAGGAGCTCCAGAGATGCTGCTTGGCCTGCTGTGCTCATCCGGCTCCACACTTTGTTATCTTGGATTCTCCAGCATCTGCAGTTCCCATTACCACTAAATTAATTCTACCTCTTCCCTCGCTAGGTGATATTCTGCCTTGTCCCACTACATGGCCAAACCAATCACTTTTGTTTTAGCAAATTCAGTTTTGATAAACAATGACCAATTTGATGTTTTGCAACCAATCAAACATTTCATTCAAATATTGTAAATATTCTTCCAGATTAGGCTGAACACAACAATTTTATCAATACATACAACACTGCTGCATAATCATTTGACAATCTTGTGTATTTGGAATGTATCTACCTTTATTACAGCATTGATAGTGTGATATACACTTTTCAGCACTTCAAAATATTAGTACAGGACTTGTGAGTTCTTTGTATAAATTCGATGAAGGATGCATGGGCTGGGAGTTAAGGAAGTGAGTGGAGTGATGGAGCTTTACACTGATCTGAGAAAATGTGCTAACATTTGCTGATGGAGGTAGACTTTTAACCTGCTGCCTCAACATTAGGCATTGCATCCTCCATGAGATGAAAACCCCGTCATACCGTCAGAACACAGATTAAATCATCACAAATATTCTTGCAAAGTTCAGTGGAGGAAGGATTATTGAATATTTTCAGGGCTGACTTGGGTAAATTCTTGGTTAAGAAGGAAGTGAAAGGTTATAGGTGGTGCACGGGAGTTGAGGCCTCAATCAGATCATCATTGTCTAATCGTGGACCAAGCTTGAGGAACTGAATGACTTCCCCTTGTTCCTACTTCATATGTTCAAGGCTCCATGATCCTATCTTTATCTAAATCTACAACTCATCAATCATGGACACCCTTTCTTGCATTGGCTTCTAGTTAAGCGATGCCTCTATTTTATAGTTCTTATTCCTGTTTACAAATTCCTTTCTGAACCCGTCCCGTTCATTATCTATTATCCCTACAAATCTTCCAATCTTTCAGGTACATATACGCCATGAATTCTGACCTCTTTAAACATTTGAGTTTTAATTGCCATACGACAGACAACCATGACATCAGCTGCCAAGATCATAAGTTCTGAATTTCCTTCCTCAGGCTCTCTGCTTCACTTTCTTCCTGTAAGGCACTCCTTAAAACCTATTTAATTGTCCAAAACTTTGGTCATCTGTCATGTTACTTCCTTATATGCTAGGTATCAAATTTTATTTGAAATTTACTTCTGCGAAACTTTCTAGGATGTTTTAATATATTGAAGGCTCCTTAGAAATCCAAGTTCTTGTTTACCTTCTTTTTTAATTTTGTAAATATAATGAAGTATTCTTCGACTTTCGGAGAATTGGTTCATTAAATATTTTAGCAAGGTGAGTAATTCTCACAAAATACTATTCATAACATGATTTGTGGCTGTGTGATAATAGGATTAAATTTCTTTCGATGTTTATGGTTAGATCTTACACTGAGTGTTGTCAATTTCAATATTGTCACTAGTAGTCTCTGATGTTGATTAGCTCATGGGATTAGGAGAAAAATTGTTCACAGAATATAAAACCATAAGGTCAGCTAAATGAAGGCTATCATTGTGCTAAGATGACACTTTGCAGCCTCCAGCAAAAGCTTGGTTATGGCAGATATGGACGTAAGATACAACTTTATCTCTAGTTTGACATCTAATAGATCGAGTCTTGAAGCATAGAAGGAGGTAATTTGGTCCAGTGCAGACCTATAGGATGATCTATCTAATTAGTTGCATACTCCGATCTTTTTTCTCTAGCCCTGCACATTTCCCTTCAAGTATATCTCTGCAGTTTGACTTTACACGCTAAAATATTCAAAACACCTGATAAACTGAGTGAAGCTTCTAATGACCAATGTGTTGCCACTGGTTTAGTTTTTGTCCAAATCTACATCAGTGTATGAATTACCTGTCAGCCTCTTTTCTTGCTTCCAATTGGCAATACACCTGAGGAGAAATGAATCAGATTTATTGCAATATCTACATCAAAACTTAAGCTCTTCGCATCATTGCAGCTTATAAGCAGAAGTCATGGATTGAAGGTCATTGACCAAAAATCTAGAGGGGAGATGAGCAGATTTTCTTTTATGCAGAAAGTTGTAGGCATTTGGAACAACGTATCTAATGTGATAATTGAAACAGATACCGTTAATATTTTTAAAAGGAGTATGCACTCAAAGATGAAAAATTCGTAGGATTATGAACAAAAACCTGGGTTAACTGATAAGCATGATTGCTCTTTCAAAGAGCTTGCATAGACATAATGGACTCAATGGAGTCCTTCTGTACTGCAAGTCTTATGATTAAATGATTATATACTGACTGTAATCTCAAATAGTTTTTCGTAATTTATTTTAACATGTTTACAGTAACCATTTTGAAAATAAGGACACCTGCAGACACAAAGGACAGCTGACGTAAATCTCTTTGGTATCTGTACTTCCATTGCATCTTATATCTGTGAGCAGTGGTCACTCACCTTCCTGCTACTGGTAACAATTTCATCCATTCTAGTCTATCGAAATGCATTGAATTTTGCATGGAGATCTAAGAACAATGGCTTTGGCAAAAAGAAGCCTCCTTCATGTAATTGGGAACTTTAAAGTAATTCTGAAAGGAGGTGTTTCTAATGAACTGCTTCAACTTCAAGGGCAAACCTTGTTCAAAACTTGCTGCACTTTTGAATGACCCTGACTACTAACTACCTGGGGTTAAAGGACAGTGACAGTCAAGTAGAGAATGATCTTTGGAATTGATCTAAACATCAGTGTGTTCTATTCAACAACAATGTTGGAAAGGAAGACATAAAAACAGCTCATTTTTAGAAGCCAACAAGGAAAAATGTTGTTGGTGACTATTCAATCCCTCATTTCCTGGAACAGACAGATTGTTAATTCTTATTTTTGTGCTGAAATACACAAATATGATTGCGTGGTGCCTTTATCTTTAAACGGTCATATCTTAATCTCAATAAAATTATTGTTTCAGATTGAGCTTCATCTCAAGTATCTAAGAACAAGACACTCTACACTGGTTTGCTTTGGAAAGGCTGGATTTTCTGAGTTTTTATTCATTCAGCTGGTGTGTATTCCAACTGTCATTCCTTCAATAGTCCTGGTCAAAAGCAGGACCTTTACTGCCACCTCAACTCGTTTCAGCTGCTGTAATATATAGCCAGGAACCAAAGCCATCACCTTTTATTTGTTGGTACAACTGCAGCAAGCTTTGCGGGGAACAACAACGTCATTTCTATTATTTTTAATTTCTTTAACTTAAAATTCTTCTCCAGCAAGCTCATGGATATCAAAGCTGCCAACTGCCCAAGTAAGAGAAAAAAATATTAAAGAAGGAAACTTTAGATATTTGATGGATGATCTATTCCTGTGACTGCTGGAACAAACAAATTTTATTTTATTTTAAGAAACTTCAAGTACAATGAAGTTTTATTTAATCTGACATGGAACAGCAGAGTAGGCATGGCTGCATAAACTTCAATACAGATTATTATCAGGCAGCAAAATGGAATTCATTACGGCTATGTAACTGGTTTATAAGTTTTTCCAAATACGTTTCAATTCCTATAAATAGTTTTCCTTTATCTAAGTTGCATCAATCATTACATATATCTGTGTAAGCATCTTGGGACATTTAGGGCTAATGTAAAATATTATGATTCAGTGGGGGCTGTATCAGAGACCAGATATTATTGTTGGATTGAATTCAGCCTGACTGAATGGATTCAAACAACGGGGCAGGATTTTACTGCCTATCTAAGAAGCAGCTACCTCCACGACTCAAAGGGAATGATGATATTGTGTGGGCGAAGAAATCGAAGGTTCATGCGCAATTGGCAGGCTACCCACTATTCTGAAATAACTGATTAACAAGCCATTGGTCTTTTGATAACGCAATCATCTGCAAATTTTCATTGCACAACTGCAGCTCTCAGGCTTCAGGTTTTGAAAAGGCTTGGGAGCAGAAAAGAAAAGGTCTGCCACTGGAACCATGGTAAAATGTACAAGCAACTAGAGAAGGTAGCAGCATCTGTATGTGTTTTCAGGGCACCTTAAAAATATTTTCTGAGCCTTCAATGATAAATAGACTCTGATTCTTAGAGCAGAGGATCTTCACACTTCTAACTGCACAGTTCTAGTGACCAGCTTCGTGTTCAAGTTGTTGATCCTCTCCTGCCTCATGTCCCAGTCTAGAGTGCTACTAGGGTTTTTAAGACACATTTGCTCTGAAAATTACCCTTTCACAGCAACTACAATGACATTTAAGTGGACAAACCCCACAAAAATTGTACAGGTAATTCTGCTACAACACGTGTTTCATTAATGCTAATTGACTGCAATGCAATTGATGAATAGTGGACACTCTTTGGATAATGCAAACTTTCTGCTGTATAGGAATAGCGACTTTCTATAATGATTTCCCTATAATATGATTTTCTACAGGATGATTTTCTACAGCGCAAGGTCACACAAGAAATCAACTATCCCTCTATGGGAGAACTACCTATAAACTGCACCTACACCCATCACTTCCTCTGGCAGTTTATTACACGCCCCAACCACTATCTGTGTAAAAACGTTGCACTTCATGTCCTTTTCAAATCTTTATCCTCTCACTTTAAAAATAGACCCCTTAAACTCTCCCACCCTAGCAAAAAGACCCTGGCTATTCACCTTAGTGGGGCAGAGAGTAGTTAGTTTCATTCTTATCTTTTTCATTTTTATATTTTCTGTGTAGCAGTCAGTAATCAGTCAGATACCATAGAGATGCATGCTTGGACCACAGCTCTTCTCTTTCAATATATACGAATGATTTAGTACGGGGCCGAAAGGTAATGTCTCCAAGTTCACTGATAACACAAAGCTGGGAGGGAAGGTTGGCTGTGAGGAGGATGCAGAAATATTGAGTGGGATTTGGACAATTTAAGTGGGCAAGTGTGTAGCAGATGCCATATGATGTGGATAAATGTGAGGTTATCTATTTTGGTAGCAAAATCAAGCAGGCAGATTATTATCAAAATGACGATACTTTGGGATAAAGTGAGTTGCGATGAGAGCTGGGTGTCCTTGTATACCACTGAATGAAAATAAGCATCCAGGTACAGCACGTGCTGAAGAAGACAAACGGTTTGTTGGCCTTCATCGTGGGAAGATTTATAGCACAACTGCAGGGAAATCGTCATACAATTCTAAAGGTCTTTGGTGGCACCACTTCAGGGGCATTGTATGCAGTTTTGGTCTCCTTATTTGAGGAAGAATACCCTGCTTATGGAGGCCTGTGACCAGCAGTGTTCTGCGGAGATCAGTACCATGCCGATTTTTGTTGATCTTTTATATAAATGATTTGGATGAGAATATAGGTGGCATAGTTACTAATTTTGCCACGGTGTGGAGGTGCCAGTGTTGGGCTGGGTGGACAAGGTCTGAAATCAGCGGACACCTGGTTATAGTCCAACAGGTTTATTTGAAAACACAAGCTTTTGGAACCTCACTTCTTTTTCTGGTATTAGGGAGGGAGATAGTATCAGACACAGAATTCTTCAGTAAAGGCTCAAAGGTCACAGCACTGATGAGGATCTATTAAATAAACCTAAGATGCTGTTAAATCTTTAATCAGTTAGAAGGTGTTAACTGATTAATATGTATATGTAAATCCCCAAATTCCTTTCAAGTCACATAGGAGGTTGCGGGGTGACTTTATAAAGGTTTATAAAATCATGAGAGGCATAGTTAAGGTGAATAGTAAGGGCCCTTTGCCTAGAGTGAGAGAGCTCAAGGGACATTTTTAAGGTGAGAGGAGAAAGATTTAAAAAGGACATGAGGGGTAACCTTTTTATACAGAGAGTGGTTAAGGCGTGGAATGAGCTGCCGGAGAAAGTGATGGATGTAAGTACAATTACAATGTTTAAAAGACATTTGGATAAGTACATGAAAAGGAAAGATTTGGAGTGATACGGGCAAAATGCAGACAGGTGGGACTAGTTTAGCTTGAGACCATGGTAATAAAATGTGAGGCTGGATGAACACAGCAGGCCCAGCAGCATCTCAGGAGCACAAGCCCAGATGCTCCTGGGCCTGCTGTGTTCATCCAGCCTCACATTTTATTATCATGGATTCTCCAGCATCTGCAGTTCCCATTATCACTAGCTTGAGAACATGGTTGGGATGGTATAGTTAAATCAAAGCATCTGTTTCCATGTCATATGACTATGTGAAAAGCGCGCGTAAATGCAATTTTATTTTTTGGCATTTCCTTCTGTTAGAATTTACAAATTACAACAAAGCTTCTTAATTTGTTGCCTATGGCTAAACTCACTCTTCAATGGAAGTTATCAAGTCCTACACTGGCCATCAAACTTGAAAACACGTAATGGATTTAGCATTTTTGCACTGCTCAAAATCTTTTGTTATGTTTATTTTATTCAAAGCAGATCTCCACTTTCAGAGGTGAAAAGTAAAATCCCTCAAGCTCTTTTTGAATCAAATTCAATACTATGCTAAAGTTCTACACCCTACAGTGCCAAAACTAAACAGTATCAGAGAGACAATGGGAACTGCAGATGCTGGAGAATTCCAAGATAATAAAATGTGAGGCTGGATGAACACAGCAGGCCAAGCAGCATCTCAGGGATGCTGCTTGGCCTGCTGTGTTCATCCAGCCTCACATTTTAGTATCAGAGAGACTGCTACTTCTGGGCTTCTTATAATTGTTTCTTTCAGGCAGTGTGTCTTGAGCCCAGGTTTGTATGGCCACTTCAAAACCTTTGCAAATAAAAAAAAATCACAAAGAAATGTTAAAGTTATAATTTAAATATTTTATTGGACACTTCAGTCATCTCCTTTGATGGCTGAAGTCCAAGATTTTTCCAACCTCTTCTCAGAACTCGGACTCTACAGGGCATAGGAACACAAGAAATAGGAGTAGGAGTAAGCCATTCAGCACTTTGAGCCTGCTCTGCCTTCAATGTGATCATGGTTGATTATTCAACTGAGTATGTGAGATAATTGCAGAGGCCAGTATCCCATCACCAAGTCACCCTTCAGTTACATAAACACAGTACACTGGCTGTGGTCAGCCAACTCGGGCTCAGTCCCTGAACAGAGAAGATTCAGAATTTCCTGTCTATATCTGTTGCCGAGGGCTCCCTGATTGGCTCAGGTTGACAACCACAATCAAGGTTCTCATAGTCAATGTGATTAGTTCCAATCACTACAGTATAATGTTCCTGCATTCTCCCCATGTGATGTGAAAGCCTAAAAAATAAGGAGGCCATTTTGCTTGCAAGTCTAGTCTGCCATTCAATAGTGGTAATTTCATGCAGTGCCGTACCTTTTCTTTGATAGCATAATTAACTGGTGCCACAGAGGTCACTATGCACGTCTTTATTAGCTACTGTTCAACATAATTGAACAGTCAAAAACAAGGAGGTATAATTTTATGATGAAAAGGAGGAGGTTTAAAAGAGAGTTGAGGAAAATGTTTTTCATCCAGAGGGTAGTAGAAATCTGGAATGCATTGCCTGGGAGGGGATTAGAGGCAGTGTACCTCACATTGTTTAAAAAGTGCATTGATAAGGAGTTGAAATGTCATACCATTCAAGGCAATAGGCCAAGTGCTGCAGGGTGGGATTGGTATAGATAGGCCAGCGTACATTTGATGAACCAAAGGGGATTTTCAGTGTTGTATAATTCTATGTGTTTATCGAGAAGAACTTGGCTTATAGTCATTTCCTCAAGGGAAACTAGGGATGTCTAATGAATTCCAGTTCTGACTAATACCCAAACCCAATGAAAGAATAATTTTAAAATACTCTGGAACCTGCTATAGAATAGACCTGGAATTTGAATTGAGATTTTACAGATTTAGTGAGTAGCCGCAATGGACATTACAAGAATGAAATTTTTCCAATTTTATGGTACTTTTCGTAATCTCAGGACATCTTGAAATATTTTGCAACCAATGAATTTCTTTGGAGGTTTCTTTAAATTCTCTCATGGAAGCCATGACATCCAATACAATCTGCCAGGAGATTCTGTAAAATGCTAGGGTGGCTTTTTGCTCATCTAAGGGTAACAGTTTTGGAGATTGAAAGTTCAGGACAATGGTCAGAATCTACATCAAGGACATCTTCCTGATGCAGTCCTACAACTGGGCCTTTCAGGCTATAGCAGGACTGGATACACAGTGGATGAATTAAGGTAGGTATCCGATTTAAATAAATATTTATGAATCACATTAGCATTGATTCTTTGGGTCTACAGGTATACTGCTGGCATATCAGTAGTCCCAACCCTCACACTACGGGGACAGCCACCAACGTCGTCGAGCTTGAACTTTCCATATCCTAAAGAAGGGACCGTATGAAGTGAAGACTATCCCCACAGCCCTACGGACCATTTAGGAGACCTGCTTTTTGGCCCATTTCATATTTAGTTCATTACCTCTGGGCCCCCTTGATTCCGTTGTCCCTCAGCAACCCATTACTTGTAGTGGGGACACCAAGGATGTAGAACTGATGGCCTTCTGAATAGGCTGGCACCATCGGGAGTGCACAGTGAAGACAGCAAGCCCAGAGGTGGGCAATTAGGAGGGTTCCCACTACCAACCACTCCCTTTGGTGAGAATCTATTTCATCTCAGCATCAAAGTCCCAAAAACTTATGTAAAATTCTGCCGTCAAATCAATTCACAAAGGCATTAGGGTATGCTATGATCTGACCAAAGTTTTCAAGTGTCCTTATTGGAAAAAGATTGAGACAATTCCCTGTGGTGTTTTTGCCACTTGAACATACAAAGAATTTGATCATTTCCTGTAATTGTCATTAATCCCTTCCATTTATGAAACTTTGGTTAGGCCTCAGCTGGAGTAGCCAATTCTAGACATCAGTATGGAGGAAGGATGTCAAGACATTTGAGGAGATTTACCTGAATAATATCTGCCATTATAAACTTGTTATTTGGACAGCTAGAGAAAGTTGATGTTTTCTCTCTAGCAATGTGAACATTTAGGACAGATTTGTTCAAAATGTTCAAGATCATAGTCAGGACACACTCTCAGTTCCACTAATATTGTCCCAAAATCAGCATACTGGTACAAACAATGAAGGAATGCTGAGTGAAAATGATGTCCAGTTCAAACTGAAGTTAAATTAACTTCTCCATTAGATTTTACAAAATTGCATCGGAAAAAATGCCCATGAGCCAAACCATTAATTTCCCAGAATACATTACTCACCTTTGTAAGTTTCCATTAATTGCTGTTAACTTGTATGACTTGGACGAAAGCTTTGACAAAATTAAGTCTTTAATTTACTAAAGAATTGAATACTGTTCTCCAGTGTGACTAGAAATTTGGTTTGCTCGTCGTCTGATTCAGTTGTTTGAAACATAGCTCCTCACTAGTGGTGAACTGAATACTCAGGTTATAAATCTTAAATTTGGCTGTTTTTAAAAGAAAAACCACCTCAGTTTACCACTCAAAATTATGTCAAATTCATCAAACCATTTCAAAGATGCCATTGAATTGCATGACTTCATGTCAGATCATATGTTTGACAATATGCAATATTTTTCTCTATTCTTTTTGGGATATGGGCATTGCTGGCTGGCCAGCATTTCTTGCTCATCCCAGGTGCCTTGAGAAGGTGGTGGTGAGCTGCCTTCTTGAACCGCTGCATTCCTCCTGCTGTAGGTTGACCCACAATGCCACTTGGGATGGAATTCCAGGATTTTGACGCAGCGACAGTGAAGGAAAGGCAAATAATTTCTAAGCCAGGATGGTGAGTGGCTTGAAGGGGAACTAGGAGGTGGTGCTGTTCCCATACATCTCCTGCCCTTGTCCTTCTAGATGGAAGTGGCCATGGGTTTTGAAGGTGCTGACTGAGGATCTTTGGTGAATTTCTGCAGTGCATCTTGCAGATAGTACACGCTGCTGCAACTGAGTGTTGGTGGTGGAGGAAGTGGATACTTGTGAATGCCAATCAAGCTAGGGAATATGATGGCCAAGTGGTATTATCGCCATATTAATGTTCTGGAGATCTATGTTCAAATCCCACCACAGAAGATGGTAGAATTTGAATTCAATTTATAAAAAAAGTTTGGAATTAAGAGTCTACTGATCACCGTGAAATCATTCTTGATTGTCAGGAAAAACCCATCAGATTCATTAATGCCCTTCAGGGAAGGAAATCTGCCACCCTCACCTGGTCTGACCTATATGTGACTCCACACCCACAGCAATGTTATTGGCTCTCAGTTGCCCTCTGAAATGGCCTAGTAAGCCATTCAGTTGTACCAATCACTATAAAGTCTCAAAGAAATGAAACCGGACGGATCACCTGGCATTGACCAAGCCACCGGAAAAGACAACAGCAGATGCAGCCCTTTCGAGTATGCAAAGTGCTCCTCTCTAATATTTGGGGGTTCATGCTAAAATTGGGCTAGTCTGTCTCACAGACCAGTTAAGCAACAGCCTGACATAGTCATACTCACCAGCAATGTCCCAGACACCACCATAACCATGTTATGTCCTGCCCCACTGGCCAGACAGACTCAGCAGAAGTAGTGGCACAGTGACATACAATTGGGAAGGTATTTCTCTAGGAGTCCTCAACATTGACTCTGGACCCCATGAGGTCTCATGGCTTCAGGTTAAACATTGCTGCTGATTACCACATACTGTCATTCCTCAGCTGATGAATCGGTGCTCCTCCATGATGAACAACAATTCAAGGAAGCATTGAGGATAGTAAAGGCACATGGTAAAGGTTTTGTACTCTGAGTGGGGGATTTCAATGTCCATCACCAAGAGTGGCTCAGCAGCAGTACTACTGATCGAACTGGTCAGATCCTAAAGGACTTAGCTGCTAGACTGGGTCTGTGGCAGGTGGTGAGTGAACAAACAAGAGGGAAAAACACACTTGACCTCATCCTTACTAATCTGCCAGCTGCAGTTGATTCTGTCCATGACTGTGACAATCACACAGTTCTTGTGGAGGCTAAGACCCACCTTCACATTGAGAATAACCTCCATTGTGTTGTGTGGTACTATCACCGTGCTAAGTGGGACAAACTTTTTTCAGATCTAGCAACTCAAGACTGGGTATCCTTGAGGCACATGGGTCATCAACAGCAACAGAGCTGCACTCCAGCACAATCTGTAACCCCATACCTGGCATATCCTCCATTCAAACATTACCATCAAGCCAGGGGATCAATCCTGATTAAATGAGAGTGCAGGAGGGCATGCCAGGAGCAGCACCAGGCATAATTAAAGAAGCTACCAGTTATGACTACTTGCACGTCAAACAGCGAAAGCAGCAAGTGATAGGCAGAGCTAAGCGATCCCACAACCCACAGATCAGATCTAAGCTCTGCAGTCCTCCCACATCCAGTCGTGAAAGGTGCTGGACAATTAAACAACTCACTGGAGGAGGAGGTTTCACAAATATCACTATCCTCAATGATGGAAGAGCCCAGCATATCAGTGCAAAAGATAAGGCTGAAGCATTTACAGTAATCTTCAGCCAGAACTGCCAAGTGAATGATCCATCTCCGCCTCCTCCCATCATCCCTAGTATTACAGGTACCAGTCTTCAGCCAATTTGATTCAGTCAACGGGATATCAAGAAACGATTGGAGACACAGGATACTGCAAAGGCTATGGGCCCTGGCAACATTCCGGCAATAATACTGAAGACCTGTGCTTCAGAACTTGCCACTCCCCTAGACAAGCTGTTCCAGTCCAGTTACAACACTGGTTCTAACCGGCAAT
Organism: Stegostoma tigrinum; assembly: GCF_030684315.1. Classification (NCBI taxonomy): domain Eukaryota; kingdom Metazoa; phylum Chordata; class Chondrichthyes; order Orectolobiformes; family Stegostomatidae; genus Stegostoma; species Stegostoma tigrinum. The sequence continues at coordinate 104,062,285 of NC_081358.1, read as the reverse complement.
GTGGAAAATTGCCCAAGTACGTCCTGTCCAGAAAAAGCAGGAAAAATCCAACCCGGCCAATTACTGCCCCATCAGTCTACTGTTGACCAACAGTAAAGTGATGGAAGGTGTTATCAACGTTGCTGTCAAGCAATACTTGGTCAGCAATAACCTGCTTGGTGATGCCCAGTTTGAGTTCCGCCAGGGCCACTCAGCTCCTGGTCTTATTACAGCCTTGGTTCAAACATCAACAAAAGAACTGAATTCCAGAGGGGAGGTAAGACTGACAGCCTTTGACATGAAGGCTGCATTCGACTGAGTGTGGCATCAGGAAGTCCGAGCAAAACTGGAATCAATGGGTGGCAGGGGGCAAACTGTCCAGCGGTTGGAGCCATTGCTGACACATCAAAAGATGGTCATGGTTGTTGGAGATCAACCATCTCCAGGGCATCCCTGCAGGAGTTTCTCAGGATAGTGCCCTCGACCCTACCACCCTTAGCTGCTTCATCAATGAACTTCCTTCCATCATAATATCAGAAGTGTGGATGTTCACTGATGATTGCACAATGTTCAGCACCATTCTTAACTCCTCAGATACTGTAGCATCCATGGTAAAATTCAACAAGATCTGGACAATATCCAGGCTTGGCCTGGCAAGTGGCAAATGACATACATGCTACACAAATGCCAGGCTATGACCATCTTCAACAAGAGACAATATAACCACTGTCCCTTGACATTCAATGGTGTTACCATCACTGAATTCCCCACTGTCAACATTCTGGGGGTCATCATTGACCAGAAACTCAACTGGACTCACCACATAAACACAATGGCTACAAGTGCAGGTCAGAAGCTAGGAACACTGCAGTGAACAATCTCTTCCTGACTCCCCACAGTCTATCCACCATCTACAAGGCACATGTCAGGAGCATGATGAAGTACTCCCCACTTCTCTAGATGAGTGCAGCCACAGCAACATGCAAGAAGCTTGGTTCCTTGATAAACAAAAATATGTTTGGGCAGAAACCTGAAAAAAAGAAAAAAAACACCTCTCAGATTATTGCAGTTTGCATCTGGATCAAAAGCAGACTCTTGAACAATTTTGAATTGAGTAAATAAGCAGAAACCGTTTCCAATGACAGCTAACTTTAAATATCTGACTTTAGTGCACAAAATCATTTGGCAGAAGAACTATAGGAGATATAAGGATAGAAAGAATTATGCCAGGAAGCTGTCATGATCAGCGTTGTGCTGCCTGAAAGTGGATTCAATGATAACTTAGCAAAAGAAAATAGATGAGCACTTTAAATGGAAGAACATGCTGAGTCCTATGGAGTCAGAGCTCAAGAATGAGGTAAACTTAATCGTCTTTGCAAAGAGGCATGAACTACCAAATGCTTTCCTGTTATACTGTTTCTAAAATTCCAGTTTGTCACCTGCTTTTTGATAATGTAGAACAAAGTGGCAGCATTACATAGAACATAGAACATAGAACAATACAGCACAGAACAGGCCCTTCGGCCCTCGATGTTGCGCCGACCTGTGAACTAGTCTAAGCCCCTCCCCCTACACAATCCCATCATAACAAAGGACAGGTGTTAGTTAACAGATACCAGGGATTGCCAGGGAAAGATGTTTGCAATCGCTTTGTCTGGCCCTTAAAGGCACAGCCCAGATTCCATGCTAAAAGCTTTTTTTTCGGCTGGACTTATATTTTTAAAGTGACATTTCTTGATTATCATGTGCAAACTAACCAGGCCCTGATTCTGCACTGATATTCTCCTCCATGGCTAGTTTCTCTGGGGTTGCAAGTTTGGGGAATATTGTTGGATCTTGGGATCCCTTTAAAACTGGAGTTTTTTTTCTGGCATTTCCTGTGGAGTAGGGGACCTGATACAATGGATGGGATGGCAGTAAGTAGCCTTCTAAATTTATAGCAGATATGAATAAATGGAAGGTACAAGAAAGGCCACAAGAATCAATTTTCATTGTGTTAATGTCAAAGAATTATACAGCACACACATACCCTACTATTAGGGTGTGCAATTTAGGAACTTAGAAGTTTTGGTCTTTGAAAAATTGACAATTAATCTTCAGATAAGGGTAGCCATGGGAACAACAGTCATCCTGATGTCATGAGTAGTTGTCACGTGGTCATTGGCTGAAAGGCTTCAAATGGGTGATTGATATAGCATAAATTAACGGTCCCTAGAAACCCAGTATATCGACTCTTTTCCTTGCCAGGGTTTTCTATCCTTCACTGTCTTTTCTCCATGTTCTTTTTCCTACTTTGCAGGAAGCATACGTAGTTGATCCTCTAATTGCAAAGATTGTTAGTTACTGATTGAAGGCATTACCTTAAAGTAACTAGTGAGGAGAAGTAAACTGGCTTTCTTCAGGGATGGTAAGAACTGTTGATGCTGGAGTCGTGCTGGAGATAACACAGTGTGGAGCTGTCTGATGCTGCCTGGCCTGCTGGTTTGCTTTAGCTCCACACTGGCTTTCTTCAGGTTTCAGCTATCTTAATCTACAGCAGTATCTGCCGTTGCCATTGCTTCTGCCAGTATTGTTCATAACCAGAAGCTGTTCAGCTACCCAGAAGCTAATGTGATTGTTGTTGTCAAGTTGATGGCCTGTGGCATCCATACCAGCTAACAGCTTTACAAACTAATCAACAACCAGAAGATGATCCACGAAGCTGGCTTTCAGGTTTGGATCTAACCTGTCCAATCACAACATCAACAGGGACTGCAACAGTTACATTTCATACAGTTACTGCACCTGCCACATTTCAATAAAATGTATACATCATCTAAAAGTTTCTAACAAATGGTTAACTGCACCAAATTAGATAACTGGGGTCACAAGCTCTCATAATTTAACAGTCGATAAAAATGATGAGCTTGAAAATTCAAGCTGGACTGTACTTATCCTGATCTGTCAAACCATCTGAAGCTTCAGTATCCCTGTGGTCTGAAGGAAGCAAATCAGTCAGAGTTCCTGGCATTAAATGATCACTATCTCCTGTTATCTTTCATTTAAGTGAGATCAAGGCCATATCTGTTGTTAAATAACTTAGTGATTTTTTTTTTGTCTGGACTGACCCACTTATAAAAGTATTGGTGAGAGTAGCAATTGAGGGCTCATGTTTTTCCACTGGACAAAAACAAGGTCACATAGTCACTTAGGTAGGAAACTGGCAGACTGCTGATGTCAAAGAAAATGTTTGGCAGCATGAGTCAATTTCAAAAGAGGAGAGAAAAGTAGAAAAAAAATGACATATTGTTCCCTTAACAAAAGAACTTTGATCCACGTACAATATGGTCCCCAATTATTTCCTGACAGCTCGGAAAAGTAAACATGTTATCAGTGAGCTGCCAAATTCCTCTCAGAGCCAGAAGGTCATTAAGCAATTCTAATCATTGAGTTTGAAATGTGCGTTCTGCGCACTACCACCATCCGAAACCTCGTAGTTCAACTCCTCTACCATCCCATGCCACATTCAAACCTAAGTATTATTTAATTGATTGATTACCAGGGCTATGTTACCATGATTCACCATTTAACTACACAAATGGGAATTCATTGAACTCCAATTTCAGAATTTACCCTGATCGAAGTTTAATGACTCCTGACACCCTCATTTTTACATTCTTATTCTCAAAGCTCTGATTTCCTCTGGTGTTTGAAATTCCTGTTCAGTTGTGGTGTGAATGGATCAGTCAAGATAAGAAAATTGTATTGGTAAGCAGATGCTGAGGGTGACAGTGTTAGTTATTGAAAACAATGGGAGAAGTGCAACAACTGATGAAAACTCAGGCCACAGCAAGACAAAATAAAGCAGGAAGATTACAATCGATATTGTTGTGATTTCCACAGTGACGGTTAACATTTCAAGAAGAATCCAGAGATCTCATCATTTACTGATGCAACAAAGCCACTAGATTCCACAGTTTAAACAGGTGGGCTGTGTTTTTCAAGAGTCAAACAAAGTAAACAGTAACAACTGGACACCATTGTGAGAACTCAACTATACAATTTCAAAAACAGGTCAGTTATAATTTCAAGCTACACTCCCCATCTGAACCTTCTCCCTTCCACTTCAAGAACAAAAACAAAGTTGCATGAAAAGCTCAGAAGGTCTGGCAGCAGATGTGAAGGAGAAAACAGAGTTAACGTTTTCGGTCTGGTGACCCTTTCTCAAAACTGATGGTGGCTGGGAAAACGTCAGTATATATGCAGAAAACAGGGAGGTGGGTTGGGTACGCAGTAAATGATAGGATAGAGCCCAAACAGAGAGAAAGGCATATGGGCAGACAAAGGAGTTGTTAACGATCAGGCTCCACTTCAAGTTCCCTTCAGAAAGACCTGTAAATATCAAGCTATTGAAGATGCCTTCACTTCCTGAGGCCAAACCAAAGTACCACAATTGTCAGTAATTCAATCTGATTCTTCTCAGTGGCTTTCCTAGCTTCTGAGGTTACAGTTTGTTTGCTGATCTTCCAGTATCATCCAGCTAAAAACATTCTATCACTACTTAAACAAGTCATGTTGTGAAAACCACAGCTCAAATATGGGTCTCACACATTCTTGCTCAGAGAAACTAAACATAGAAACATGCCTATTTTCTACAGCCCCCTTAGTGTACAGTTGTTTTCAAGCTTCTGGGAGCTTTTCTCTCCCTGCTCCCAAGCTGAACTGCTGGCTTCTGTTAACATAAAGAAACAAATAAACCCCATACAAAAGGGTAATTACATTAAACTATCTACACGGCAATGCGGTATACCTTGGGATATTGCAAACATAATTTATATCAATTGACTTCAATACCCAACACCCAACACCCAAAACTTTTAACCCCAAGGTCTCAAGACTGGTTTACAATTTCTACTGGAATGACCAGTCCTGTTTTCAGACTTGCTGGATCGGCAAGAAGCCTTGTGTTTACAAAAAAACAGTTTGCTTCTTTGATCTCAGTAGTACTATTGAATAGCTCAATTTCCCTAATTAAATAATTGCAGACGTCCTGCCCTTACAAAGCTCAGAGATGGATCAACCATTGTTTAAGTTTCTCACTTCCAACCCTGATCTTATTCGTTAAACACAAAACATATTTTGAACTGTCATGACATGAATTATTTTCACAATTTTCAAGTATAGAACTTTAGTTACCTCTCATTTATCAGTTGAATCTTCCCAAAACACTAAAATAAACCACAAAAGTAGGTGATTATGGCAATTTTTCTTCCTTTTATGTTCTCCTAATTCTTCTTTACTCTCACAGAAGTCTGTATCTAGAGAAACCCTTTAGAATTCAACGTCTTGTTCAGTGTACAATGTGCATATATAGGTCAGTGGGGTGGGGGGAGTGCTTTTGTATCCTATGACATGAACTGCCAACATGGACACAAGATTATTATGCCCTTACCTGAGTCAAAAGAAGAATGTAGATATGTATTTATAAAGCATCTTTCATGATTGCAGGATACTTAAAAGCATTTTAGAACAAATAATGTATTTTTATTTGTTTTGTTTATACCATTGCAATAATTTGTAAGACAAAAGGTTGACGAACGATTATACGGTGAATTTTGCCCATATGAATTTTAAGAAACTAATTAGCAAGATTACACTTTAAAAGCTGGTTTTAAAAAAATTAAAGCTTATGGAGTAGGAGAATGAAATGTGTTATTAGATAAAAACTTGGCCCTGAGACAGAAAACAATCAGCTGTGATAGGTATAACACAGTGTGGAGCTGGAGGATCACAACAGGCCAGGCAGTATCAGAGGAGCAGGGAAGTTGACATTCGGGACCCAGCTATATGCTGTGTTATCCCAGGCTCCAGCATTGGAAGTTACTGCTATCCCCACTCCTCTGATGCTGTCTGGCCTGCCTGTGTTCCTCTAGCTCCACATTGTGTTATCTCTGACTCCAGCATCTGCAGTTTTTGCTATCTTCCAGTTGTGTTGGATAGTTTATTTTTTTGCAAGGTCTTGTTGTGGTAGTGTGCTGCCAATCACTATTCCTGGAGTCATCACAAAAGTTAAAGATTTTATAAAACATGCAAAATCCCCAAATTTACATGTCTCATAATTCCTAGTTGACAGAAAGCACCAACTGCTTTTGTACTTAGCAAGAATTACCATTCACTACAAATAGAGTCTAGCTACAGGTAATCAATCTGAATCATTGGCACATAACTTGACTAGGTAAAACTCTAACCCTCTTATAAACGCTCCTGTACACACACCGACAGAGAAACAATAAGTGTGAACAGCAAAGGGAAAGGTTGGTTAGGTCTGATCCCTACTCACTGAGTTTACTGAGATAATGATTTTGGCTTGTTAAGATTTGTTGGTTCTTCATTCTCCTTCTCCAGCTACTTTTGCGTATCTGCAGAAGTTTCAGAGTGGCTGGTTCAAACAAAATAAAGTCCTTGGCTTACTGGTAAAGAAACTGCCAAGGGTAAAATAGATGGGCTATGTTCAGGCTTAGGTTGGTTTTTAGTTGGTTGATGAGAGCAGAAACAGTTCCTGGCCTTGCAGAGATCAGATAGTTTCTCATGAGTATTCGCACAAACTGTTCAGACACCTAAGATCCAATCATATAATTGTTGATCAGGCAGGTGGTCTTTGTCATTGGTAACTTATCACTAGCCCAACAACTAATCAGCTGCTTGTTACAAGCCAAATCTTCATACATACACAGCCCCTTGGCTCCAGATCATCCATAACCAGGCTTCTATTGGTGGTTGAATCTATTTAAAAAGTGCAGCAATCATTCCATGAGCCTTAGTTTTTAAAACATCTCTTCCCCATTTTAGTCCACAATCAAAAATACTGAAAACTAAAAAGACATGGTCTTTACATTTTGGACCAGAGGATGCCAGACAGTAAAGTTGTTCAAGGGTCAGTTAGGTTAAGACTATTGATTTTCCTGCTACTTATAAATGACTTGGACTTGGAATGCCAGGTTAAATTTCAAACTTGTCCATGAAAGTAGACTTGTGGATGATATGGTTTGTCTGTTCCAGAATACAAATAGGGTGACTGAAAGGGCACGCAAGTGGTAGGTGGTATTTTATACAGAGATGTGTGCAGTGATGTATGTTGGCAGAAAGGTTGGGAGGAAGCAATAGAACATGACATGTACCAGGCCTCGAGCTGGTGAGCACAGAGATGGGGAAGGAATGTAATTAGGTGAAAGATCAAAACCTCGTCAACTTTCCACCTTCACTGATTATAGGTCGTTGATGGAAGGCCAAGTGAAAACATCCTGATGTGTTGCCAATGACCACTTAAATATCTCATCCTGCCTGATTCACAAATATTTCAACTCCAGACGGTGTCAGTCTAGCCATCTGGTTCATCATGTGAGTAAGATGTCAGTTGATTGAATTGTTGAGAGAGTTAAATCTGGACTAATCTGCGCAGGATCAAGGGACTGAACAGAGGGCAGTTAGGGGGGGCGCGTGTCATCATTGTGAGCCACAGCATCACCCTTCCTTCTGAACCCCATGGCCTCCTCTGTCTCCATGGCCCCTACCAGGTAGAATAATAACCAACAAGTACCTTTTCCATTCTAGGATCCAACCTCCGTTGTGGGGTCTGGAGCGGATGGGGGCATATAGTTACTGCAGCTACAGCCTCCTGCCTGAAGTGCTGAGTTCTCCTTGGCTGGCCAGCTCTTAGCACCTGGGGTCTTTACTTTCTAGTACCTGTCAAAAGCTCTTCAGCAGCCTGTTTGCTGGGAACTCCACTTGACTTTCTCATCTTGCTATGCTATTGGCTTCCCACCTCCAATTCCTTCTGCTTTCAAACTTAACCTGAAAAGCAAAGACTCATTGGCATAATTCTGAAAACAAAGAGGGGACCTGAGGGACCAGGTAAATAAACATTCGAAGGTAGTAGAATATACTGAACAAGTAACTAGCAAGCTTACAGGACTTTGGGCTTCATAACTAGAGGCATGGTGTACGAATGCAGAGAAGTTGAGCTAAATCTGTACAACGTTCTGGTCACCACTTATTAGGAAAGATATGAACTTTACAGGGATGATTCAGAGGAGATTTGTGTTTCCAGGGATGAGGAGATCTTGGTTACAAGATTGGGCTGGAAAGACTGGCATAATTCTCTTGGCAGCAAAGGAGATTGAGAGGAGATTTGACTGAAGTGTATATGATTATTGTGATGATAGAGCAAATAAAGAAAAGCTTTCCCCTTTATCTACTGATATAAGGAAGGGGGGATGCAGATGTTAGCTTTTGAAACATTATGATGGGATTGGTAATTACCTAGAACTTACGGCCCATGATCGTGATGGATGTCACAACAATCACAGGCTTTGAAAGGAAATTGAATCTATGCACTAAGGAAATAAACTTGAAGGGCTATGGGGACAGACTGGATTTCTGTAATAGAGCTGCTATTAACTAGATGGGCTGAATGCCCCTGTGCCAAATATTATTTTAATATGTACACGTGCCAGCTCCCATGGCAGCAAAGTGATAATGACCAGATAATCTGTTTTTTTTTGTATGATGTTGATTAAGGAAGTAATGTTGATCAGCGAACTAGCGTAAATTCCGTTCACTTATTTGACATCATGCCTTTGGTCCTTTTACATCCACCTGAGAGGTCAGAAGTAATTTTGTCTTCACTTTTGATGAAAAATATGAAAGAATAATATAAAGATTTACCACACAAAAAAACCATCTTTTTCCATGGCTGCTTCAGATGGTAGGTAATGATTTGATGTTGCTGCCAGTTGTTAGTTCTGACATTTGGAGAGCCCAGCACAAGCAGAGGGCACTCCAGCTGAGCTGATAAACAAAACTCTGACAAATAATGCTGACATGTTTGTCAGAGGAAAAGACATGGCTGTGCCCGATTCCTGTGAGCAAATAGAAATCTCCCTCCAACCGTGACAGATGACTCATCGTCTACTAGTATAAAACAATGGATGAGCTTGAACTTTTCACTAGTTTTATCAGACATAGTCATCATCAGCAGCAATCAAGCACTAACAGGTTTGATTATCTATGTGAAGAATTCCATATCACTGGTCATGGATTCTGTGAGTCCTTGCAGAGCTTCATAGAAAGGTATTTTGTTATTTTTCCTAGATTCTTTAATTGCCCATTCTCCATTTAAATATTAAACATGACAGCAAGAATATGGTTTAATCTCACACATTTGTCAAGGAGAGGGATGGAGCCAGTGTCCAGACATCAATGGCTATTTTCTCCACAACAATTAATAAGAGGAAACCACTCCTGATCCAGTATTGAGATTGAGAGACGAGCAGTCTGATCATTTTCAAGTGAATGGGACAGAAAGTTGGCATTGAGGAAGCACATAGGAACAGGAGTGGCCATTCAGCTCCTCTAGCCTGCTGTGCCATTCAGTAAGATCATGGTTGATCTATGACCTAACTGCTTTGATTTCTTGTATTACCTTTATGCATTGTTGCCTGGAGGTGCGAATTTTAAGGTCACCTGTGAATACTTCTGACCGATGGAGAAGACTGTCTTCAATTTTCTATAGCCAATAGCATACCCAAGAATGCTTGTGACCAGCTGGACACTGCAAGCATATCACATGCAAGGTATTAGAATCACAGATTAATTCAATCTGCACTGTGAAAATGTCTGTTTAACGCAATTGCCCCATGGGGGTGTCATATCAAACATATAGAGCTCATGTACTTGAACAGAAACAAACATTAACCCCACATTGTTGCCGTGGTCATAGCTATCTTCCATTTCCAGCGCTCATTTTGTGTCACATGAGAATAGATGATAGTGCAGGTCACACTTTGCACAGCGAATCACAGGCACAGTGTGGTTGTCAATGCCCTCCCTCAAAACTTCCATTCTCTCTCCACCCCCAACATGCATGCTTCTTTTTTCTTTCATAACCTTAATCTTTCATAAACCCTCTTGTGTGCTGAACCTCTGATCAATACCTCCTAGGTTCCCACACATCATTTTGAATTATGTCTTTAATTCTCGGCATTACCAACTCATGACATGAATAAGCTGTTCTACTTTTTGGCCATGTGTACAGACCTCAGAAAACACTGACCAATGCTCAATTTCCTTTCACTGCTCCACAACATCTCCTTTATATGTGACCGTTCTACTACTTCCCTACTGGCTCTCTCCATCACCCTCTCCCCGGCACCTAATCCCACTACCTGACGCCCAATCAGGCTCTGCCTAGTGGTTGAGTTAATGATGACTGGAGATGACATTGATGGTCTGATGGTGTCTTCCCCAACTGTCACAGTCTCACCATCTGCTTCTCCTTGTGACATGTCCTAATGTTGTGTTACTCATTCCTGTATCTCAGTGCATCCTCAGAGCACCATTCTTCCTCCGAGATCCTCACACACCTCCACATCATATTGGAAAGAGAATCAAGGTTAATGGAGATGGCAGATCTCACTGTGAGACCTTTCATCCTAATATGGGTTTCTGGCTTTGTTTGCACAAAGAAAGGACCTGACTAAACATTGAACACATTGTCCTTTCATCTGCTGTATAAGACCTTATCTCACTTTAAGTGAGGGCCTGGTACCATCCTAACAATCTCTAGATTGCAACCCCCCCCGCCCCAGTGGCATCAGAATTATTGGTAAGAGGGCTCCAAATACTACCCCAAACCCTGTCTACCTTCACCCAAACAGTGAATTCTCTCCTGGGCATTGAGTACTCTGTTCTCCTGCAAAGTGAATAATAGGAGTGTAATTGAAATAAGGAGTGTCCTGGATCCTTCATGAGTTGCCAGCATATTTGATGATGATCACACTCAAAAGAGAGAGCACCATCAAATATGTTGGCAACTTGTGAAGGATTCTGTACACTGTTTATTTCAATTACACTGTTGTCTCTATTAGTGAATGTGTTCTGAGCACACATGACAGATGACCGCCATCCCAGGCCCCAAGAAGGCTTTCCACATCAAGCAGAGGTTCACCTGCACATCTGCTAATGTCATAAACTGCGTCCACTGTTCCTGTTGTAGCCTCCTCTACAATCGGGGAATCCAAGCGGAGGCTTGGGGACTGCTTTGCAGAACACCTACGCTCGGTTCTCCCTAAACAACTGCACCTCCCAGTCGCCAAACATTTCAACTCCTCTTCGCATTCTGCAGACGACATGTCCATCCTGGGCCTCCTGCAGTGTCACAACGATGCTACCCGAAGGTTGCAGGAACAGCATCTCATATTCTGCTTGGGAACCCTACAGCCCGACGGTATCAATGTGGACTTCACAAGCTTCGAAATCTCCCCTCCCCCACCACATTCCAAATCCAGTCCAGCTCGTCCCCGAATCCCTAACCCGTCCTTCCTTCCACCTATGCTCTCTTTCCACTTCAAGCCCCACCCCCATCTCCTACCTACTAACCTCATCCCACCCCCTTGACCTGTCCGTCCTCTCTGGACTGACCTATCTCCTCCTACACTCACATTCACTGGCTCCATCCCCGCCTCTTTGACCTGTGTGTCTCCTCTCCACCTATCTTCTTCTCTATCCATCTTTGATCTGCCCCTCCCTCTCTCCCTATTTATTTCAGAGACCCCTTCCCCTCCCTCATTTCTGAAGAAGGGTCTAGGCCTGAAATGTTAGCTTTCCTGCTCCTCTGATGCTGCTTGGCCTGCTGTGTTCATCGCGCTCTGCACTTTGTTATCTAGGAAAGAATGATGTATATTCTCTTCCGTTCCTAACAATGATGTGCATTGCATCCATTTCCTTCACAGGCTTGCTGCAAATAGGACAAGTTCATGGTTGTAATTTGAGCTTTGCATGGCCAAGTGTTATCAGGTTTCAAAAGACAGTTGAAGTGCTTCTGGCACATGGTCCACACTCCACACACATGCTGACTCTTTGCATAACCTCCAATAACATCTGCTTGGTCACACTAGCTGGCATCCTTTACTATAATAGAGTCAATTCCCATCACTGTCATCGTCTATGAGACAGTATGGCTTAACCATCTGGGATCCCTTGGGAAGCTTCATTGTCACCAATTCTATGCATTGGCATTCATCTAAATTACTGGTATCAAGTGGAGAAGGATGTCATATGTGAAGCCTTTAGTAGAAGATAAACTCAATCTTGATCACCAGTAAAGGTTTATTACATAGTGCTTTTTATTGAGCTATCTAATCTCTGACATAAATAATGGCCTCGACGAGACATCCAGCTCAAACTAAAATTAAGTCCACATTACTTGCTGAAACGTTCTCATACATGCAACAATTTTACACTGAACTCACTGGACAAACCTGTCCAACTCTGGTTAGTTCCTTCCAGGAATTACCCTTTATAACCTGATGAATGGAGCTTTTCTTTTGATGTCAGTTAGCACTTTCGGGTAATAACTGCCTTATTCAATACTCTGCTCCTGCTCTCTCAGGAAGCAGAACCAACTCCCATCCCCTCGCCACTAACCCAGAGGATTTCTGTAAATTGTGGTTCAGCTCTTCTAAGCCTCTGTTCCATTTTGGTCATCCCTGTTAGGTGCCAGCCCCTTCTGCATCACTCCAAAGTAGCCACAGTGTGGGCTGCTGACCACCCTTTAAATGTGACATCCTGCTTCATCTTCACATCTCCTTGAACTAACTATTGTTGCTATTTCAGCAAGGGTCTCGCTTTTGGCTGCCTGAAGGAAAACTTGAACCAAAGGGTGGTTTCCACTGTGAATGAGGTCAGAACATGACATTGTCCTGATATCACAATGATTGCAACGTTTCTTAAACTGGATAATTCTGTCATTTAATGTTTGTATATTAGTTAAAAAGAATCACTTTATTCTGTTTCCGTCATTTGCTATCTGAACACATTCCCTGAACTTTCAGGATAATCATGTAAATTATCTGATGAAGTACTCTGAAAATTGCATTCCCTGCACAAGGAACAAGTGGTTAAACTGAGATGACACCTAACATGCAATGAAATAGTTATTTATTAGGGAAGTATATAAAGCCATGGTTAACTTTGAGAGTTAGGATTCATGGACAAGTGAGTAATGGTCTCAAATATAAGCAGGGGCTTCTGTCATTCCAAATATATTATTCCAGTAGCCCACAGCTGTTCACAAGTTATTTTTTGAAGCAATTTAGTTCACTGTGACAGATGAATTCCAGAAGTCACTAAATCAAGTAACTACTTATCTGCTGGTCTCCCTACCAGACCCCAGGCCAAACTTTCTCAGACTTTGATCTGCCATGCTGAAGATCCTAATACTTTTCATTCTTTCTGTGATCTGACTTGGCAATTGTTAATCTGCAACTTCAAGACATTTTCAATACAGATTACCAGTCCTCTGAAAATATTCCACTTTACTTTTCTTGAGTCTATTTTAAACACAGACCTCTAAATGTCAATATGATTTTTATGACCCTTGCTGGCTGAATATTGTTTGTGTGTACTGTTATTTGGATGAGTAATGTCAAGGGAAGTGTGCAGCAAACCTGGCTCAGAACTAACATGTATTGATTTGAAGTACATTGATTAGCCAGTGGCAAGTGAGCTAGGGCATAGCTTTCTCCTCTTATCAACTGTGTTGCAAAGAGGAGGTATAACCTCAAGATACCAGCATAAACAATGATATTAACAGTTCCTGAAATAATTGCTTCAACTCTCTTTCATAAAATACCTTTCAGCATTTTAACACATTTCTCAAAAAAAAAGAAAAATGAGTTATTCCAATTTGGAAGGCCTGTCAATGCCATGTTTCTTTCTGCGTCAAGAAAAAGAGAGTCTTAGGCTTTCTTTATGAACTGGATGTAACAAATGGACTGACACAGAGTCACACAGCACCCGGCAGCACTGTCTCCCTGCCCCCTACCTATTTCCTCTAAGTTCAGACTATGCTGCTCTTTACCTTTCATCCACCATTCCCCATGACCATTGCGGGGATGACATTCTCTGCATTCTTGAGGAAGAAGTTATTCAGAGAGAGTGGACAGAGTTCTCATGCTGTTGGAAATTAACCAGAGGCAAACTAATGATATCCTTCACTCTAGTACGCAATACATTTAGCTGGAGGCAGGTGTCCATGCAGCCTGACTGATTTGACAGACATCACTGAGTGAGCCTGGAGGAAACTGTGGCATAGAAGTTCCAAATAGTAACGACTTTCATCTCCATAGGCAAAGGTTATATTCCCGAATGAAAGTTACTATTAAATCAGCTTCCATGGCCCTTTCAAGAAGCACATTGTACATTGTAACAGATTGCTGCACAGAAAAGGTTTTTTTTCATTTCTATGTTTATTTTAGCCAGTCATCGGAAATATCTGCTCTCTGTTTAAAAAAACACAACTACCAGTGGAAATAGTTTTTTTTCTATATTTATTCTATAAAATGCTCTCATAATCTTGACTATGTGTATTAAAACTCCCTTTACCCTTGGCTAATTTCCGAGAAGAGCAATCTCAGCATTTTGAGCCTTTTCCCCTGAATCAAATCCTTTTGTACAATTCTAGAAGACTGCCTTTGTACCCTCTCCAAGATTTTGACATCCTTCCCAAAATATGCAGTCTAAAATTTAACGCAGAACTCAACCTTTTTTAAATCTCATACGTTATGCATCTATTCATAAATGCATGAGTTCCACAATAGCTTCATCAGTTCCATCCATCAGAAATGACTGATTGTCTGGACCCCACAAGCTCTGTTTGTGCACCCCTTTAACCTGTGAGACTTTGAGGCAGGTCAATATTCCAACGGGTGGCCAGACAATCAGCTCCTTCTGATTCAAGGCACTCACTGAACAATTAATATGAGGTTCTCTCAAGCGAACATTACTGTACAGTTTACTGGAGAAGGGGTTAGAATACCGGATTACCTAATTATTGATCATAGGAAAAGAAACAGATGATCTAACAATTCAAAAAAATTGGATGAACCGAAGGACAAATGCAAAATGCCCTGTAAGATCTTGTGTTAGTAGCCACAAATACCTAAGATTGGTAGTTAACTGTATAATTACATTTAAGATAGTTTATTATGCTTATTAAGAAGCAATAGATAGCATAAGATACATGCTAAACTAAATAAATGGGAACAATTTGTAACCCGTGACAGTTACCTTGTGGTTCATTGACATCAGAGAACTCAATAGCTTGTGATGCTGTCCAGCTGAAGTATTCCAGGAAATCTTTCTCCATCATTCATGGTTCATCTTCCATCTGAACAAGGCAGTTGTCTGATGAGGACTGCCCACTGACAAGGCATGACATTATCTCCAAGCACTTGATAACATGTTTAATTTCTAGGAGCTGGTAGTTTACTCTATGTTGATCACTTGTTTGAATTTTTGTAATTAATGAATGTAGGACAGGTACGGAAGATATCGGTATGGTCATCTCTTCCCCTCTGTCTATCACCATTTAGTTTGCTAAGGGTCAGTTCCTGGTCATTCGAAAATGTGCAAGGTAGAAAAAGTAGACTTCCAGCTGACTTAGGAATGTCCACATGGATGCCTGAACCAACAGACTCCTGCAACTTCAGGGAATATTTATGTGTATTTCCAGAAATAGGAAGATTGAGGTAGCTTATATGACACATGTCATCTTTTATTTAGCATTTCTATACTAACTGTTATAAACACACCACATTTGGAATTAAATTGCCACCTTAGCATTGCCATAATTGAACTCCTCACCATCAATATCCTTGGCATTACCATTGACTAAAAAGCAAACTGGGCCAGCCATATAAACGTTGTGGCAAAAAAAAGCAAGTCGGAGTCTAGCAATTCTGCAACAAGTAAATCACCCCTAGTCTCCCCCAAGGCCTGCCCAACATCTACAAGGCACAAGTGAAGAATATGCTGGATTATTCTCTGTTTGCCTCTCTAATTGCAGCTTCAACTACATTTAAGAAGCTCAGCATCATCCAGAACAAAGCAGCTCACTTGATCGGCACCCATTCACACCATTTAACGTTCACTCTCTTCAACACCACCACACTGTAGCAGCATTACATAACATCCACATGATGCATTGTAATAACTCCCAAAGTTTCCTTCAACAGTACCTTCTCAATCTATGACATTTATCGCAAGAAGATCAAGGGCAAAGACAGCAGATACATGGGAATATCACCACCTGCAAATACCCCTTCATGCCACTCAAAATCTTGTCTTGAAACCATATTGTGGTTCCTTCAGTGTCACTAAGACAAAGTCCTGAAACTGCCTTCCTAAAAATATTATGGGTGCACTTACACCTCAAAGAATATAGTCATTCATGAAGATAGCTCATTAGCATTTTCTTCATGGGCAATAAATGCTGTGATATCCACGTTCCATAAATGGATATAAAAAAATTCTTCTTAAAAGTATCATTTGTTAAAGGTCCTTTTTCTTACAGATGCATGTCATAAAATGGATCGACTAAATATGCATATTGATTTTTGTTAGTATACTTCTGGGTTAATCCTGAAAAGATATTGGATGATTTTGGACATAATTAATAGAAGTGAGAGTCACAAGTGTGATTGCAGTGTCTACTGCATTTGTTAATTAAATAAAACGTTTAGCCTGGTGATACCTTCATAAAAGAGGTATATGTTATCTATGAGCTTAGTGAAAGGAAATTTAGTGTAATAATCAATAACCCTGAACGTAGCAAAAGAAATGTACTTGTGGAGCCAATTACTTTGTCATTATCAAATAAAGACATCTTTAGAAAGATGCAAAACAAAGTTGCTGGAAAAGCTCAACAGGTCTGGCAGCATCCGTGAAGGAAAAGACAGAGTTAACGTTTCAGGTCATCATAAACATCAGTTCTGAGGGAGGGTCACCGGACCTGAAACGTTAACTCTGTTTTTTTCCATCAAAGATGCTGCCAGACCGGCTGAGCTTTTCCAGCAACTTTGAATTGTTTATGCAGACTGGCCTGAAAAGTTAATTACAGATTAGTTATTGTTCTAAGCACACAGGAGATGATTCAACACCTGACTTGTGTTAGCCTCGATGATTTACGGCATCTACAGTTCTTTTGGTTTTTATTTTAGAAAGAAATTTTGCATTGAAGTTAAAGTTTACAATATTACAACTAACACAGTCACCTCACATGAAATTTCTCGGTACCGTTTTAATTTTGTTATTCTGTAAAATGAGCCGGATAACATCTTTTTGGATGTACAGGAGAGTTTCACAGTGTATTTACATATGCTGTCAAAGCAATTCAAAACCATAATCTGCACTATTCCACTGAAAGTACCATCATGAATATAGAATATTACACAATGATTCACTATTCATAAAATTCCCAGCAAGTTGGCTTTTCAAAAGAATAGTGCATGGAGTGACTACGATCTGGAGATTAATTTAGATTATCCTCATAAGTGTCATTTTCTTCTGTTAACATTAACATAGATCAATGACATGGCTGAGAAAACTAGGAGAGGTTGCAGTAGAGGTTTAGCAGGCAGAGGAGGTTTAGTAGGATAACATTAGGTAGGAAGAACTAGCTTTGTAAAGAGATTTACTAAATTGGGTTATTCTCCTTACAGCAGCAAAGAACAAGATAAGTTCTAATGGAGGTAATTCAAATTTATGGGGAGATTTCATAGTAGAAGCTGTGAGAAAATTTACTCTGGATTTGTAATCAAAGGTGTCAAATTTAAAATAATTGGCCTAAGAAGAAAGAAGCAAATGAAGAGAAACATTTTCACACAGTCAGGAGTTCCCAGCTGGTATGAAATACTGAAAAGAAGTTGGGAGCTGGCTCAATAGAAATTTTTAAAAGGTAATTGGACGTGCATTTTAAGAGAACTGATTTCCAGGATTGCAGATAAAATCCTGGGGAGTGGCACAAAATTGAAAAAACTCTTTCAGGTAGCTAGTTGAAAGGTTTCTTTTTCATTGCTATTGAATTATCTTATTCTGAAAAGACCCTACTTCTAAGCTTATAACCAGGGAACCATTTTAATGAGAAACTGGCCTGAAATTACTCAAACTAATCTTGTTCATGATCCTCAGTTGATTTCTGAGTGATGTCCTTCAAGCCACATTTCTGGATTTTATTCGTGCAGAGATCACAAATAAAAATACAATATATCAGCCCTCTATAATGATACACCACCCATTGCTCTTAAGATTTTAATAACTGATTTGCAAAATGTCGTCACTTTGGATTCATTGCTTTCAATGCCTGGTGCCGAATTGCCAAGGTAACAGGAATACATGAAGACTGACCAGGCATGAAAAGTAGTTAAAAATTGGCTGGTTGAGTAACCATTACAGCTATCATACAGGATCATACACCCATACATCTATTGATCGCTGGCTTAATGATCATTTTAAGGCATTTCTTTAAAATAATTATGAATGACCAACACCTATAATTCAAAATCGTTGTTTTTCTCCCCCCATTTAACAAACATTTAAAAACTAAGGGATTGGGGAAGGGGCATAATTACCGAAAATTTGATTTTTGTACTACATGGATGCTTTGGCATTGGAGAGTACTCTTTGAAATGGTCTGTCACTGTTAAATAGCCCTGAAAATGTTTTTCAGTTGTCTGCATGCTGTAACAAGATTTAAAACCTGAAGCTCAAACTCACATACAGTAATCGCTACTTCCTAATTTATCTCATCTGTCCCTCACATGTTTCTTAGCCTTGGGACATCAGCAAGCTTTTCTCAATAAGAACAACTCATCTCTCCCACAGCCTATGCAGTAACATACAATTTTCAGAAGGATCATCATTATTTTCTCTACCAAGTAATCAAGTTATTTAATTCCATAGGAAAACAAATTTTATGACAAAGAAAGGGGCCACTCTGCCCACCTTAATTATGTCAGCTCATCACACAAAAACAATCCAAAACTTACTGACTGGGATAACAAGCCGTAGAGCTGGATGAACACAGCAGGCCAAGCAGCATCAGAGGAACAGGAAGGCTGATGTTTCAGGCCTAGACCCTTCTTCAGAAATGATGGAAGGGGAGGAGGTCCTGAAATAAATGGGGAGAGAGGGGGAGGCCGATAGAAGATGGATAGAGGAGAAGATAGGTGGAGAGGAGACAGACTGGTCAAAGAGGCAGAATTGGAGCCAGTAAAGGTGAGTGTAGGTGGGGAGGTAGGGAGGAAATCGGTCAGTCCAGGGAGGACGGATAGGTCAAGGGGGCAGGATGAGGTTAGTAGGTAGGTGATGGGAGTGGGGCTTGATGTGGGAGGAGGTGTTCCTTCCGGATTTTTGTCGGAGGAAGGACAGGTTAGGGAAGCGGGGACAAGCTGGGCTGGTTTTGGTGTGCAGTAGGCGGAGGGGAGATTTTGAAGCTCGTGAAGTCCACATTGATGCCATTAGGCTGCAGGGTTCCCAATCGGAATATGAGTTGCTGTTCCTCCAACCATCGGAATGCATCGTTATGGTACTGCAGGAGGCCCAGGGTGGACATGCTGTCTGCGGAATGGGAGGGGGAGCTGAAATGGTTCACGGCTGGGAGGTGCAGTTGTTGAGTCTAAACTGAGTGTAGGTGCTCTGCAAAACAGTCCCCAAGCCTCTGCTTGATTTCCCCAATGTAGAGGAGGCCACAACAGGAACAGCAGATGCAGTATACCACATTCGCAAATGTGCAGGTGAACATCTGCTTGACATGGAAAGTCTTCTTGGGGTCTGGGATGGGGGTGAAGGTGGAGGTGTAGGGGCAGGTGTAGCACTTCCTGCGGTTGCAGAGAAAAGTGCCGGGTGTGGTGGGACTGGAGGGGAGTGTGGCACGGACAAGTGAGTCACTGAAAGTGTCGTCCCTCCGGAAGGCAGATAAGGGTGGGGAGGGAAACATGTCTTTGGTAGTGGGGTCAGATTGCAGATGGCAGAATAGTTGGAGGATGATGTGTTGGATCCAGAGGTTGGTGGGATGGTATGAGAGGATGAGGGGTTTCTGTTTTGGTTGTTATTGCGGGGAGTGGGTGTGAGGTATGAGTTGTGGGAAATGCGGGACACGTAGTCGACGGCATTCTCGACTTCTGAGGGGGGGAATTTGCAGTCCTTAAAAAACAAGGACATCTGAGATGTTCAGGAGTGGAATGCCTCATCCTGGGAGCAGATGCAGTGGAGGCTAAGGAATTGGGAATAGGGGATGGCATTTTTGCAAGAAGGCAGGTGGGAGGAGGTATATTCTAGGTAGCCGTGGGAGTCGGTGGGCTTGAGATGGATATTGATTTCTAGGTCGCTGCCCAAGATGGAGACAGAGAGATCAAGGAAGGAGAGAGAGGTATTGAAGATGGTCCAGGTGAACTCAAGGTTGGGGTGGAAGTTGTTGGTGAAGTGGATGAACTGTTCAAGCCCCTCGTGGGAGCATGAGGCAGCGCTGATACAGTCATCAATGTAATGGAGGAAGATATGGGGTTTAGGAAGATGGATTGTTCCACGTAACCAACAAAGAGGCAGGCATAGCTTGGGCCCATGCAGGTACCCTGGTCATCTCCTTTGTCTGTAGGAAGTGGAGGAATTGAAAGAGAAATTGTTGAGGTTGAGGACAAGTTCGGCTGAAACGGATGAAGGTGTTGGTGGAGGGGCACTGGTCGGGCCTTCGGGACAAGCAAAAGCGGAGGGCCTTTAGGTCCTCTGTGTGGGGAATGCAGGTATATAGGGGCTGGACGTCCATGGTAAAGATGAGGTGTTGGGGACCGGGGAATTGGAAGTTCTGGAGGAGGTGGAGGGTGTGGGTGGTGTAATGGACCTCGGTATGGAGTTCCTGGACTAAAGGGGAGAAAATAGAGTCCAGATAGGTGGAGATAAGTTCGGTGGGGCAGGAACAGGCAAAGACAATGAGTTGACCAGGGCAGTCAGGTTTGTGGATTTTAGGAAGGAGATAGAAGTGGGCTGTGCGGGTTGGGAAATGATAAGGTTAGAGGCTGTGGGTGGCAAGCCACCTGAAGTAATGAGGTTGTGGATTGTTTGGGAGATGATGGTTTGGTGTTCGGGGGTAGGGTCATGATCAAGGGGTGGTAGCAGGAGGTATCAGAGAATTGGTACCTGGCTTCAGTGATGTAGAGGTCAGTGCACCATACTACAACTGCGCCTCCCTTGTCTGTGGGTGTTATGGTGATGTTGGGATTGGAGTGGAGGGAATGGAGAGCTGCACATTCTGTCGGGGAGAGGTTGGAGCGGGTGAGAGGGGTGGAGAGGTTGAGGCGATTGATGTCTCGACGGCAGTTGGAGATAAAGAGGTCGCGGGAGGGTAGGAGGCCTTGGGGTGGTGTCCAGGAGGAGGGGGTACGTTGGAGGCGGGCGAAGGGGTCTGTAGAGGGAGGGTTAGGCTCACTGTTAAAGAAGTAAGTGCGGAGGCGGAGGTTGCAGAAAAACTGCTCAGTGTCCAAGCCTGACCGGTATTCGATGATATGTGGGTGGAGGGGGAATAGAATAGAGGTGAGCCCTTTACTGAAGACTGAGCATTTGTCCTCAGTAAGGGGGAGATCTGGGGGGATGGTGAAGACTCGGTAGGGCTCAGTGTTGCTGTCTCCTCTGGAGCTGCTGGCTGTGGTAGCGCTGGGCGAAGCGGTGTCAGCTGTGGGCGGAGTTGCAGTGGTGAACCGCTCTGATTCCTTACTATAGTCCTGTGTTATTTTTACATAAAATACTAACTTGATTTTTCCTTTAAAATGCAATTGCCTTTGTTTCAACTGCTCACTGTAGCATAGCTGTTGTCTCACTGGACTAGTCATCTGGAGACAAGCACAGGCAATTTTGGAGAAGCTTTTCAGGACTGGTGTCATCTGAGGAGCGAAAAACAAAGATAATGTTTTGAGTCTGGTATAGTTCTTCTTCAGTCATATCAGACACAAAACATTAACTTTGTTTCTGTCTCCACAGATGCTGCCAGACCCGCTGAGTTTCTCCAATGCTCTCTGTGCATTTTCAAATTTCCAGCATCCACAGAATTTTGCCTTTCTCTAGTGTCTGGAGACCTGGACTAATGGTATTATTTCAAATTCTACCTTGACCGGAGGGGTCAAGCCGTGGGAGCTGCTGGAAATGAGAACATACAGTGAGATAGTATTTTCCAATTCTACATAGATATAAAACTGTAAGTATATAATATTAAGCTCTTTTGGTGCAGTGGCAGTGTGGGTCAGGAGGGCTGGGTTCAAGTCTGACTTGCTCCAAAGACGTGACACAATACGTTTGACTGGATGTATATGACAAACAATACTGAGACATGCTCATTATGCTATTTTGGAGCGAGGTATGGGAAACATGATCAGGATTGAAAAGGAATGCACAATGTTGCATAAGCATAGAATAAAAGGATACAGTTCAACAGAATTAAGTATGAATTAGCACATTTTGCCAAAAAAACCCACCTTAAATAATACAGAAAAACTTTGGAAATTATAGAGAAATGAAGACATTTTGGTAAAAAGACCATAGTATGAGTCAATAAGGTCATTTGAAAAGACAAATGAAATTCTTGTCTTTTTTCTATCTGGAGGTGCATAATGCAAAAAGAGGGAATTTATAATGAATTTGAACAAGCTTTTATTTAAACTACAATACCATGTATAGTTTTTGACATGGAGGAATGGGAAATCACTGTTTTCATTGTCAGTGAAGTGATAACAGGAGCAACTAGATTTATGGCCCTGATGGAAAAACTGAACAGAATATGGAAAAAAAATTGCAAAGTGGTTGATGTGTGGTGCCCCTGCTTCTATATGTTTCTGAGACCCAGGACAAATTAAACCAGGCACCTCAAAGCGCTGAAAAATAAATAGTGCTTTCACAAGATCTACAATTTGATTGGCAAGAAAGATGGTTTAATGCTAGTGTGCTCTCCCAAGCCAACAATATGTGAATCACTCAGAAGTAGCTCTCGACATTCATATGGCTGACCAAGATTCCTGAAGCAGCTGCTCTAGTTAGAACTCAGTTTTGGTAGGAGAATCACAGAGGAACAACTGGAGTGCAATAGGCTAAATCATGGGATTTCTTGGCTCATGACCAACCAAAATGGAGAAGGCTCATTCAGGAGTGATCAGGACCAGGGGCGCAAGATGCACCGAGAAATAGATAGGGCATGTCAGAAAGGCAAGGTCATGGTGATCATGGGAGACTTCAATATGCAGGTGGATTGGGTGAATAATGTTGCCGGTGGATCCAAAGAAAAGGAATTCATGGAATGTTTGCAGGATGGCTTTTTGGAATAACTTGTGATGGAGCCCACAAGGGAGCAGGCTATTCTGGACTTAGTGCTATGTAATGAGCCAGACTTTATAAAAGACCTTAAAATAAGGGAACACTTAGGAGGCAGTGATCATAATATGGTAGAGTTCAATCTGCAGTTTGAAAGAGAGAGGGCAAAATCGGATGTAATGGTATTACAGTTAAATAAAGGTAATTACAGGGGCATGAGAGAGGAATTGACGAAAATCGACTGGAAGCAGAGCCTAGCGGGGAAGACAGGAGACCAACAATGGCAGGAGTTTCTGGGTGTAATTGAGGACACGGTACAGAGGTTCATCCCAAAGAAAAGAAAGATTATCCGGGGTGGGATTAGACAGCCGTGGCTGACAAAGGAAGTCAGGAAGTATATCAAAAAAAAAGACAGCCTATAAATGTGGCCAAGAGCACTGGGAAATCAGAAGATTGGGAAGGCTAAAAAAACAAACAGAGGATTATAAACAGAGCAATAAGGAAGGAGAGGATCAAACATGAAGGTAGGCTAGCTAGTAATATTAGAAATGATAGTAAAATCTTCTTTCAATACATAACAAACAAACGAGAGGCAAAAATAGATAATAAAGTGTGAAGCTGGATGAGCACAGCAGGCCAAGCAGCATCTCAGGAGCACAAAAGCTGACGTTTCGGGCCTAGACCCTTCATCAGAGGGTGGGAGAGAGAGATTCCCTGAGGTTGGTCCAGAGGGAGGAGGGTAACTTCTTCAGGTTAGGCATCCCTGGAAGAGGCTTCGCAGTGAGGTTAAAATTGTGTCAGAGATAATGGGAACTGCAGATGCTGGAGAATCCAAGATAATAAAGTGTGAAGCTGGATGAACATAGCAGGCCAAGCAACATCTCAGGAGCACAAAAGCTGACGTTTTGGGC
The DNA here is from genome assembly GCF_030684315.1 of Stegostoma tigrinum. Classification (NCBI taxonomy): domain Eukaryota; kingdom Metazoa; phylum Chordata; class Chondrichthyes; order Orectolobiformes; family Stegostomatidae; genus Stegostoma; species Stegostoma tigrinum. The sequence goes on along the minus strand of NC_081358.1, from coordinate 104,038,229 downwards.
CTAGACCCTTCATCATATTGGGCCACTCCAAATTGATGCTGGAAGGCCAGTGATGGGAGATAAGGAAATACCTGAAGAACTTAATAAGTACTTTGTGTCAGTCTTCACAGTGGAAGACATGAGTAGTATGCCAACAAATAGGGAGAGCCAGGGGGCAGAGTTGAGCATGGTAGGCATTACAAAAGAGAAAGTGCGAGAAAAGCTAAAAGGTCTAAAAATTGATAAATCTCCTGGCCCCGATGGGCTACATCCAAGAGTTCTGAGGGAGGTGGCTGAGGAAATAGTGGAGGCTTTGGTCGTGATCTTTCAAAAGTCACTGGAGTCAGCGAAAGTGCCAGACGATTGGAAAATTGCTGTTGTAACCCCCTTGTTTAAGAAAGGATCAAGGCAAAAGATGGAAAATTATAGGCCAATTAGCTTAACCTTGGTTGTTGGTAAAATTCTAGCATCCATTGTCAAGGATGAGATTTCTAAATTCCTGGAAGTGCAGGGTCCAATTAGACCAAGTCAATTTGGATTTAGTAAGAGGAGGTCGTGCCTGACAAACCTGTTAGAATTCTTTGAAGAGGTAACAAGTATGTTAGACCAGGGAAACCCAGTAGATGTTGTCTATCTAGACTTCCAAAAGGGCTTTGATACGGTACCTACGGGAGGCTGCTGAGCAAGGTGAGGGCCCATGGTGTTCGAGTTGAGCTACTGGCTTGGATTGAGGATTGGCTGTCTGACAGAAGGCAGAGAGTTGGGATAAAAGGCTCTTTTTCGGAATGGCGACTGGTGACGAGTGGTGTCCCGCAGGGTTCAGTGTTGGGGCCGCAGCCGTTCACCTTATACATCAATGATCTGGATGAAGGGACTAGGAGCATTCTGGCGAAGTTTGCCAATGATACGAAGATAGGTGGACAGGCAGGTAGTACTGAAGAGGTGGGGAAGCTGCAGAAAGATTTAGACAGTTTAGGAGAGTGGTCCAGGGAATGGCTGATGAAATTCAATGTGAGTAAATGTGAGGATTTGCACTTTGGAAAAAAGAATACAGGCATGGACTATTTTCTAAATGGTGAGAAAATTCACAAAGCAGAAGTACAAAGGGATCTGGGAGTGTTGGTCCAGGATTCTCGAAAGGTTAACTTGCAGGTAGAATCTGTAATTAAAAGCGAATGTAACGTTGTTGTTTATCTCAAGAGGGTTGGAATATAAAAGCAGCAATGTGCTTCTGAGGCTTTATAAAGCTCTAGTTAGGCCCCATTTAGAATACTGTGTCCAATTTTGGGCCCCATACCTCAGGAAGGACCTACTAGCCCTGGAGTGTGTCCAGCGGAGATTCACACGGATGATCCCTGGAATGGTAGGTTTTACGTATGATGAACGGCTAAGGATCCTGGGATTGTACTCATTAGAGTTTAGAAGGTTGAGGGGAGATCGAATAGAAACTTACAAGATAATGTATGGTTGACAAGGGGTGGACGCTAGGAAGTTGTTTCCGTTAGGCGGGGAGACTAGGACCCGTGGGCACAGACTTAAAATTAGAGGGGGTAAATTTAAAACTGAAATGAGACAACATTTCTTCAGCCAGAGAGTGGTGGGCTTGTGGAATTCATTGCCACGGAGTGCAGTGGAGGCCGGGACGTTGGATGCCTTCAAGGCAGAGATCGACAAATTCTTGATCTCACAAGGAATCAAGGGCTACGGGGAGAGTGCAGGGAAGTGGAGTTGAAATGCCCATCAGCCACGATTTATATGGCGGAGTGGACTTGATGGGCCGAATGGCCTTAGTTCCACTCCAATATCTTATGGTCTTATGGTCTTATGGAGACGCATTGCTGAGAACATACAAATATGAATTCAGAGGAATCACACTTAATCCCCAATCACCCCATTGACCCTACCATCCAAGCACCATCTACTCAACATGTGGCAGAATTTGCAGATTGTTCATTGGAAGTATCTATCATCTCAGAAACCATCAAACCAGAGTAGAAGCAAGTCATTATTGATCTTGAGGGACTTTTCTAAGAAGAATTCTCCTTTGCAACATTGGCCATACTTTATCTTCAATAGGAAGTAGTTCTTTTTTTAATGTACAGAGATCTTATGAACCAAGTTCGTCCAGGTTTAACCTCATGGCCTTGCATATCTGCCATTCTGATCATAAAGTTGGGTGGCTAGTCCTGGTTCAGTGAGAATGCACAAGTTTTGCCAGAAGCCGCAGCATGCATATATAGAAATTAGATGTCAACCTTTGTAAGCTAAAGCACAGCACTACTTGCATGTCAAACAGTGGAAGCAGCATGCAATAGACAGGCCTATGTGGCTCCACGATAAAGTGATCAGATCTAAGCTCTCCAGGCCTGCCACATCCAGTCATAAATTGTGGTGTGTAAGGAAACAACTCACGAAAGGATGAAGCTCCCAAAATATTCCCATTACATGTAGGATTCTAGTGCATCAGCATAAAAGAGTAAGCTGGAACATTTATACCTACCTTCAGTCAAAAGTACCAAATTAATGATCCATCTTGATCTCCCCCTGAGGCCCCCAACATCACAGATGCTAGCTTCAATTTGACTCGTTCAAAATGATATGAAAAATGGCTAAAAGTGTGCAGATGCAAAACATTGCTCATTATTATTACTGAGAGAACTCTGCTCATATACTGATCTGTGATAATGGGAACTGCAGATGCTGGAGAATCCAAGATAATAAAGCGTGAAGCTGGATGAACACAGCAGGCCCAGCAGCATCTCAGGAGCACAAAAGCTGACGTTTCAGACCTAGACCCTTCATCAGAGAGCTCTCTGATGAAGGGTCTAGGCCCGAAACATCAGCTTTTGTGCTCCTGAGATGCTGCTTGGCCTGCTGTGTTCATCCAGCTTCACACTTTATTATCATATACTAATCTTCTGGCTTGACCTCCTCTCCCTTATCAGTCGCCACTAAACACTTTGACTTCAACACATAATCAGTTCTAATCAGTTTCAGACACTTGCAAAAATAGAAATATAACCACTTAACCATACACAATGTATAACACATATTGATTTCCACATTACACTACTCAGCAGTAACAAGGGATTGATAGCAGTGTCAAAGTGTCAGCAGAAATTACGTCACACTTTCCTAGTCTTTGTTCAATAAAAATAACACTAGTAGCAGACATATCAATACTTATCAGGAGTAATGAATTAATAAATGTCACAAGAGAATGAGAATTTGGTTATTGTTCGCTCTGGCTTCCTGAAAGCCCTACTCATTATTCTCCTGTGTGGACTGGTCAGATAAAGTAGTTTAATCAATCAAACCTCACAAATTTCAAATGGATTTCTTGGCCAACAGCCAGCTTCCAGACTTCATCTGTCATTCAATCATTTTACAGACCGGGCCCTCAATTTTTGTTGTTTGTCAGATAATCTGAGCTCACCAACTCTTGCACTCTTATATTTTTCTCCTTTATTTTTATTCTTATCTACTCACTTGCTCCAAGCAATTTTTCTCCACTCTAGGATGGTAATTACTTTGTTCAGGATGTCTTTTCACAATAGCTTGCTCCCCTCACCCATGTGTCAATTGTTTGCATAGGCCAAAAGACAGGCCACCGCCAGTGCGAAGTTGACATGATTTAAGTCTGGTGGCCAGTAGAATGAAATGGGCAATAATGCCAGCTACACAGGGCCAGAACATAGCTTTTGTGAGTGGGTGGGTCGCATGGACTCAATCTATATGGCACCAAATTTAAATAGTCCTTTGCAAGTAAGACTGATCCCTACCATTACCTGAAGCAGCAAAGATATAATTTTAAAAGGATGCTTTCGTGAAATGGCTATATAGCTTTGTAAGAGACACGTATTTATGTTTTTGTTCAGATCAGCACTTGCACCTAATTAATTCTGTTGAAACCCTGCTATATATTTTCAGATTTGACTTTTATGCTAGATTCATTTTGTCAAATCCAATATTCCAGATAGCACTCATATCTGATGACCTGCTCCCTACGTCCGTAGCAGTGTGAACTCTACATTCTTATGACTTAACACAGGCTTTATTAAACTTAACTATTTGGAACAGATAGTAAGAGAAGACACGCTACTGCTTTTCTCATTCCATATTTATGTCATTTGACATTACCATGAAATGGTACATGTTGAATAGCTAGTTTTTAGATTTTGTATATGATTAAACCTTTACCCTACATCTCTCAGATTCATGTGTTATGATGTACCATTTAACCGTTACCACTTAACCATGAGCATTCAACTATTTACTCCCACTTTCACATCCCCTGCACTACAGATGCAAAATTCTCTTTGACTTGAGGCATTAACCTTCAACAGAATTTAGAGCCATCTCAAAGAAGAACCATCTCTTTCTTTCTTGGAAGGCTGATGGAGTGAGATGGCATCTTCTCTACAGGCAAGAACATTTCTCAAACTGCATCAGAAACTAGGAGTGCATCTTTGTGGTTCAATGCCTAGGTGGACTTTGAAGTTTGTTGCTCAATGCTTCCAGTCACTGATGAGCTTTTCTTTAGATATTTCCCACTTCTGGGCTCAGATCACTGGAATAGTAATTGTAGCTCATCTGTAAGACAAGATTGTCACTTTGCCTCACTTCAGATAGTCCTTGCTTCTTGCCTCCAGCCCCATGGGTCTTCTCATTACTCATAATGTGAGTCTAATGAGTGAAGACCAACAGGTTTTATTTAAGGTAACTAATTATAAGCCACAATCAAAGAGGACATGCTGTCATAAATTAGCTAAATATGATTTCCCTTTCACAAAACCATCAATTATCTCACTAGTCATTTCTTCTTAGACTGGTGAATTTCATCAGGACCCAGGGCATCTGTCAGCCTGCAGTTCCAAAATTTGTTCCGTACTACTTTCCTGGTGATTGTAATTTTCTTGAAATCCTCCATCTCTTATGCTCCCTGATTTACAACTAATTTTGGGATAATATTTGTATCCTCCATTCTGAAGACTGATGCACAATATCTGATCAATTTATGTGTCATCAACCTTCATTCCCATTGTTAATTCCCTAAATTCATCTTCTGTGACACCAATGTTTACCTTATTAAATCTTCTCATTTTTAACTGTGTGTCAAATTTGTATGATCTGAACTGACATTTTTAGCTAGGCGTTGTTTAATCTCTAAGGCATTCTTGCCTTGGAAATTTTCTTTCTCATTACAACATTTCTATTCGGAGTGCTCTGAAACATCCCCTCAATCATATACCACTATAACGGTTGACCGATCCCCTAAACTGTGAACATACAAATTGCTCCTTAAGTAGGAAAAGAAAATGTGAAATTTTTGCACAAGACCAAAGTGAATCTATTCAGCCTGAAAACTGCAATGTCTACAGGAATTTGGGTCTTAAAGAAACAATAATTTGAGGCAGATGTTTGCGCAGAAACCAATTTCACTGGTTAGTCAGTCTCTCATGGTTTCTGCCAGAATCCAGACCATTGATTCTCATTACAAGTTCCTTTAAATTAATGTAATGGATGGGAGTGATATGGTATGGCAATGCCACATGCTAAAACATCCACCATCCCATACCTAATGGTAAGACACAATTTCCACTCGTTTCAAAAAGGATGAAATGGAGGCCAGAAAATTCTGAACTGTTTGTTTTCTTAAGACAATTGATCCAAAGCAATTGATTGCTGTGGGGAAAATGGCTTCAGTGCACAGCCTGATTTTTATATCTTCTTCCGTCTTCTGCTGGATTTACGCACACGTCTTCATAACACGGTTAGCTTTTATACCTTATTTCAGAGTTTTTTTCATTATGTCTTACCCATCTGCCTTGTTTTCCATTCTAAAAAAAATTATCTCACACTCCTCTATAGTAAATTGCATCTTTCAACTCTCTGCTTATCCTGTTTACCTATCTGCATCCTCCTGAATTATTTTATTGAAATGCATTTTAGGTCCCTAATTGTTTGAGCCATCAGATGCTGATATTGCAATCTCCTTGCCCAATCCAAATCATCTACATATGAAAAAGATAAATGAAACCTGCACAGACTCCTAGAGTATATCATTACCAAACATTCCCCACTTCAAACAAGGCCTTGAAGCAAAGGTGATTTCACACAACATTGCTTGAAGTGATGGTACACAGGCTTATTCAGACACAGAATGGGGCAGACAATGATGTCAGATATGATCTGGATGGCCTCCTGGGTTTGTTTTGATTAGTATTATTGATAAAACCCAGGCAGGCCATATATGTAGCAGGCAGAAGTGCTCTTTGGTGCTGGCCAACTGATACACCCTATTGGAAATGGCAATATGTGTACAAATCTTTCTCCCCCTCTGCACTAATCTATCAGTCAACTTGAATGTCCTCTAATAATGTGTTTATACAATATGCAATGCATTTTCTTTTCTTCACTTCAATAAATTCTATTCAATTTGTCACAACACATCTTTGCCAAATCTGTTATAACTGCCTTAGATTAAAGCACAAATTACGAAATGCACACCAATGTTTTCTCTAATTATACAGTTTAGGAGTTTGTTGAAAGCTCATTTTTCTATATTCTTGATAGTGAAATATGAATTTGTTTCTTTCTGGTCCAGATCACTGGAATACTAGCCCGGTTTCATAATGAACAAAGTGCCAGAGCTTGTTGAATTAATTGATCTATATCTTTGCTAATAATCGTAATTACAAATCATTCAAAGATGGCAGCACCAACGAAAAGTATTCAGGCAGAATTTATAAATACACTTGGCTGTCTGCTGTGCATTTTAGGAAATTGCAGGCACATAGTCCATGATTTTCCAGGCACATAGAAGCTAAGAAATTCACAGAAACATAGGACTGAATCTTAGCTGTAATCAGCTAAGGGCCATTTTCATCAAGTTTCATGGAGAATTTCATTCTGCTAGGTCGAGTGAGCTTTTTCACAACATCATTTCAAATTTGCCTCATTAATTAGGTACTGGTCCACATGACGCCTCTCTCGCCTACTGCTATTTGGATTCTCCGACTCACTGTAGACTAGAAGTACTCATCTCAGGCACGATTAGGGCTCATGATTGAAAATTGCTCTTCGTGATTGAAAGCATGCACCTTGGGCATGGGATGATAAAGGAAATTAGCAACATGACTTGTCAATAGGAACTTGGAGGTCACAATGGGTGGAATAGTATCATCCTCTTCCCCCATGACTGGCCGAGAAGGCCGAGGGACAAGACACCGTCAGCCTAGTATGACTTTGCCACTTGGGTCTGTGCGGTCTCCATAGTCTGGCCGGGCAGTGTTGAAAAGGGGCCATTGACTTGAACGCTGCTCCAAAGTAAGTGTCACCATCTTCTCTCTGCTATCTCACACTCATTCTCTATTTGCCATTGCACACACCTTCCATCAAGTCTTGTGGACCACCATTCTATTGCATTCAGCAATTACTTCAACTCCCTCATGCTATTAACACTGCATGCCCTCTGTTTACTCACAGGACTCCTTGCCATCTTTCACCTTCTGCATCAGCACCATCAGCTTCATGACCCACTTTTACCTCATTCAATTCGCCCCTACGTCTGATCACAGAAGAAGATAGCCTATAATAGGGCTGAAAGAACCAAAACAGGGCCTGAGCCTGAACCTATCCTGCAGAAATACAAAACAACATCCAAGTGAGTAGCATTGTTCATTGTCATGCTACTCTCCAATTACCTCTGTACAAGCATTGTTAACATTCCACAATCTCTACGCCTTGGTCAAAATGCATTTTCTCTCATCAAAATTAACACTTAGCTACTCTATGATGAAATTTACACCATTGTTAAATATTAAAGCAGCAAGGTAGATGTTTTTTGAGACAGTGTGGCACCAGGAGTCATTGAGTTAAGGAAGAACTGCACATGGCAGTCTTCGAATTGAGCTGCAGTTTGTTCCAGACCTTTGAGTGTAGTCCAATCAGGAATATCCAGACGACTGCAAATAAGAAACATCAGTCAGTATCTCTCTCTCTACCAGTGAAAAAAGACAAAACTCAAACACTCCAAAAATAAAGAATTCTAATACAAGAAAAATCTTAAATCTATTTAATCAACTATTGAATTGAAGAACATCAATCATTCAGTAGACAACAGTATATCAATATCATTAACAAAAATAAAAAAAACTATAAGAAACAATATATCCTAGCTTTGTGTTCTGCAGTCTTGATGTACTAATGATATATCTACCAAACTGTTCTTTTTTTAATTTTATTTGTGCATAAATATGGATGTGCTTGAGGTTTTAAACTGACATACATTAATTTGTACAGCAGGAGTAAACCACTTTTGTTTGCCATGCATTAAAGGATAAGTTTACTTACAATAAACAGCTATTTTCCTACTGACAATGAAACCTAGTATGATTTGCCTTTGTGCTGAGCAGAAGTCAGTCCAGCAAATTGATTATTATGGTGGTTAAAATTGGGCAGTTACACATTTGTAACTACGTGTGAAATAATGTAATTTGATTACGAGTGCACATTCCCAAATTGAGTCCTGACAGTTCACATTGTTGCAACTAGAGGAATGAAACTGTTTATGTTGTAGGATAGGTTGCTTTGTCCTAAATGGTGACAAGTTTCCTGAGTGTTATTGGAGAGCACGCATTCAGGAAAGTGGAGATTTTTCCATCTCATTCCTGACTTGCACCTTGTAGATGATGAACAGGTTTTGGGAGTCAGGGGGTTAGTTACCTACATCAGAACTCCCAAACTTTGACCTGCTGTTGCGGCCACCGTATTTATGTGGCTAGTACAGTTCAGCCTGTGATCAATTTTATCCCTATTCAAACCTTGAGTAGTATCCCTATTGTCAATAGTTGTTGATCCAGCAATGGCAATGCCTCTGAATGTCAGAGTGAGACGGATTTATCCTCACTTGTTGGGGCTGGTCATTATCTGACATGTATATGCTACATCTCATGAGGCCTCAGACCCCTTAAGTATCTGATAAGTCATGAGTTGTACTGAGCATTGTACAATCTTCAGTGATTATGTCTATTCTGATGTCCTGTGGTAGGGAAGGTGATGAAATAGCTGTAGTTGGTTGGCCTAAGAACATCTGAAGAACTCCTACAATTATTTCCTGAGATGATTGATCTCCAACAAACAAAACAATCTTTATTCATGCCAGGTATGACTCCAAACAACACCGAGCCTTCTTCCCATTCTGATCAGCTTCAAATTTGCCAAGTGTCCTTGATGACACACATCGTCAAATGTTACCTTGTTGTTAAGGCCTGTCATCCTCAATTCCCCTATTCATTTCAACTTTTTTGTTCATATTTGTTTTCTTTGTAATAAGTTCAGGACCCAAGTGGTCCTGGCAGAACCCAAACTGAGTATCAGCAATGAGGTTAACAGTGTAAGCGCTGCTTGTTGGTACTGTTTACCACATCTTCGGTCACATGGCAAATGTGACAAGGACACAGATGGAGTGGTGATCGCCTATGTTGGATTTGTCTTTCTTTTTGTAAACAGGACATACCTGTAATTTTCAGTATTTTCTGGTAGTGGTCCTGTAACTGGAACAACATCGCTAAGAGCATAGTTCATTTAAATCCCAAGTCTTCATTAATATTGTTAGATGTTGTCAGAGCATATGCTTAATGCTGTATTCAGCCACATCAACTATTATTCATATCACATAGAATGAATTGAATTGATTAAAGACCGTCATCGGTGATATTGCGGACCTCTAGAGAAGGCCATGATGAACCTTCTGCTAAGTACTTCTGTCTGAAAATGACGGCAAAATCTGCCGACTGGAATTTTACAGTAATGGGCTCTCCCATTATTAAGAATAATTTGGTGAATTCTCCCCCGATTATTATTTCATTGTTCACCACTATTCCTAATTGGAAGTGATGGGTCTGCAGCATTTTGATCTGTCCCATTGATTGTATGTTTATATAGCTTTGTTGATTTGCTAATCCAATCTCACCTGTTTTCCAGTATCATCATGAATAGTTTTATTTCTCTGTATGTTGTTTGTAATATCTTTGTAAATATCAAATTGCATTTTCACCTTCATTTTTTCATTGAATATGGGTGTGGTTATCTTGCTGCACACCCAATTTGCTTTATGTGGCTGGTTAGGCCTTAATTAAGAGTGACCCACGCAATGCTGTGGGTCTGGAACCAAATGTAGACCAGGCCCTGATAATGTAGGGTTCTGGTTTGTGATCAGTAATTTGCTGATTTTCAGGTGGTTCAAATCACCCCCTGATCCCTGGTTCTGGCACTGAATGTACTTAGGAAGGTGAAATGATGAAGGCAGTAGACAGGTATTTCAGGGCAAAAGAATCTCTGTGTTTATTTAAATACGAAAAGGTAAGTATAATACAAGACATAAAGGCAAATTTATGAAGCAGTGAAATTGACTAATCAATTATACAGGGGCCAGTAATTTAATATACTATTAGAAGATAAATAGTGGTTTTAATCACAGGAACTTTAATCAGTCTTCCTACCGTTAGGGTTCCCTACACTGCCATCTTCCCCTCCCTGCTAGCTAGGTTGGATACTTTGAGATCTTGCGAGTTCAAGCTGGAGAGAAACGTGATTTTGAACCCCAGCTGGCCTTTCTTGCTTGCTGTACCCACTGCCTCAATGAAGACTTTGTATGGTGTAGGCCTCCAGTCTGGGTTGATGCAATGGGATGTGAAGTGGATTTATCAGGTAAGTATTTGATTTTTCTTACTTTGCAGTGGTTTTTGTGAGCTGGTTTTCACCTCAGGGTGTGTCTGAGGCCTTGTGGTGGGTCGGTGGTGTTTGGAGGTTTTCAGTTCTTCGATCTGTAGGTTATGGTCAGTTGCCATTGGTTCCCCTGGTACGGAGCAGGCCAGTGTCAGTAAATTTCGGAATTACTGTCAGGGTCCCACTTCCAGAGATAGCTGAGCAGATAGCTCTCAGTGAGATAGCATAATCAAATTCTAAATTCCTCTTCTGAAGATAGCTCTCCGTGTGGTATCTCCCTCAGGTGAAATCGAGACTGCTGTTAAAATAATTTGCAGGCTTTTTATCTTCATGGCAAATCTGCACTTGCCATTGTTTTACTGGTGTTTCCTCCGGGGTCAGTTGGTTTCCTGTCAGTTAACAGTATGTGTGAGTGCATTTTGATTATGTTGAATGTCTGATATTTCTGTGAATGAATATTGACTTAAATTGAATGTCTGGGATCTGTAGAGGCTCCAAAATGTCTGGGCTTAGTAGCCCAAGGTGTAAAAGGGTCAGCTTTCAGTCGAGAGTGCTAGGTTTGGTTGAGTTTTCTCTTAGAGGCATGGTATGAGTTGGATTTTTGCGCTGAATAAAGGTTTGAAGCGGCCACCTCTGTTACTAAGTATTTTTCCCAGAGCATAGCCCAGCTGTCTTTTTTTACTTTCTTATTTGTTTTCAGTCCAGGGTTTTGGTCCAGCATTTTAGTTGATAGGGGTTTTTGTTCATCCCTACAGTATGGATGGCAGTTTTCCTTCCATAAAGGACATAAAAAAGTGGATGGTTTTTTTATAATAATCGATAATATAATCACGATCTTTTCTGAGACTGGCCTTATGTTCCAGATCTAATACTTCATTGAGTTCAAATTTCACCAGCTGCAGTGGTGGAATTTACATCCATACATCTGTGTGGAGTTTGCACATCCTCTCCTTGTCTGCGTGTGTTTCCTCTGGGTGCTCTGGTTTCCTCCCACAGTCCAAAGACGTGCAGGCTGGGTGGATTGGCCATGCTAAATTGCCCATAGTGTTCGGGGAGGTGTAGATTAGATGAGTTAAAGGGGGATGGGTCTGGGTGGGATGCTCTGAGGGTCAGTGTGGACTTGTTGGGCCAAAGAGCCTGTTTCCACACTGTAGGGATTCTATTCTATATTATACCCAAGCCCCCATGATGAGTCTGGTTCTTTGTATTACCAGTGACATGATCACAAAGTCACCATTTCTCTCCATGTCCAATGGGTATGTTGCCCTTTTGAGCTTTAGCAGTTATAATTGGTAACATTTCGGTGGCAGGGATGGGAGAAAATAGAGCTGTTCAACCCAGGAACCAGAGAGGAAAACTTTGACAATTTGGCACAAGAATCAAAGCTCAGATGCTTTTACTCAGATCTGAAAATTGCACATATCCTTCCTCTAGCTGTAAAGCCTTGTAACAGGCTGAAAAAGAAACATGTCAATATAAAATCCAGTATCTTTGAACATGTGGGATTGCAAAGATTTTGAATTTTCTAAACAGGCTACAGTGCAATCGCTGTAAATACAGGACAGGATAAATTTAGCCTGACATCGGAAATATGCAAGTAGAAAATCCTACTTGGTTTAAAATTTCTCAGAGAAAAATAGAATTAAAAAACCATCAAAGAACAAGATTGATCTGTCAGTGAAGGGAATGTCAAGGAAACAAGCAGCCTTTCAAAAAAAAATCAGGATTTTACTGGAAGCCTTGTCAAAAAATAATCTTTTCCCTTCAGTGCCACTGGGTTGGAGGTTGAAAGCACTCTTTTAAGCCTATATTAGACAGTCTACAGCTTGTGTTATAGGAAACTAATAAAAAAAACCTCAAGAAAAACATTAATGCTTGTTTTCCAAGTTCACTGTTCAATTCAGATCCTAAAATGAATTCTCTTCTTAAAAGGTATGCTTGTGCACCTGGTGCTGTAGTGTTTTCCAGAAAGTTAGTTATTGTTCTGAGCTGGATATCTACAGTTAAGTGTTGAAAAGGCTTTCTGGTCTGGGTTAAAGTGGAATTGGAAAGCCTACCTAGACTGGATGGAATGAATTAACAAATCACACTTTTGCCATCTATTTCAAAAGATTTCTGAAACTTGTTTCAGTCTCAATTCCGATTATTTTTCTTTTTCTCCTTCATCTTATTCAGCTTTCCCTGTCGTTTTACATTTACTGCTGCTTCAAGGGTAAATATCCAGAACCACATTGATTCAATGTTGATGTGCCTCTATGGAGTAGTACACAGTTTCATTTCTTTATCCCTCTGTCTCATTTTTGCTTGGCCTGGTACTACTGTGGGATTTTTCTTTCTTTAAAAGTTGGGCAAGGGCCAATAAGAATATGTCCTGCGGTCTAAACAATCAGAAGGTAAGATCCACACCATTATAAGTACCTGACAAAAGAGCAAGATGATGAGACCCATTGCATCCTGATGTGCACCATCAGCTGTGCCCACAGCATTTTGGTAAACACCAATCCTGAACACAGCAACCCACAATAACGCACAATCGCTTCACAAGTGGGACCTGTGGCAGAACCTCTCTTTCAAGGATTATCAGCTTGATGCTCAGCAAAGGTGTGTTATTTGAAGATGCTCCAAGTGAAATGGGCTGTTTACTGAGTATCCAAGATCATCCAAGGATGAAATGAAGACTCCAGGTATCATCTCACCAAAGACCTGCACAATTGTACCAGTTTATAGTGGAATGTTGGAGAAACCCTGGTGAAGTTCCATTGCGCGTAGCCATCCTGTTGAATAAATACATTCAACTCAGGTTCTCCCTTAAGAATGGCACAGTGACTCAGCAATTAGCACTGCTGCCTCACAGTGCCATGAACCTGTGTTCGATTTCACCCTGTGGTGACTGTCTGGTGGGGATTGCACATTCTCCCCACGTCCTCTGTTTAATCCAGCTTCCTCCCACAGTCTAAAGATGTGCAGGTTAAGTGGATTAGCCATTGGAAATGCAGGATTACAGTGATAGAACAGAGGGTGGGCCTGGGTGGAATGCCCTTCAGAGGCTTGGTGTGGGATTTATGGGCCAAATGACCTGTTTCTACACTGTAAGAATTCTATGATTCTTTCACATATGAACTGACATTATGTGTGAGAATGTAATAGTTAAGGTCTCAGATTAAGTCACTGATTGTCAGGAAGAAAATTCATCCAGAGGGTGGTGGGAATCTGGAACTCACTTCCTGTAAGGGGGTAAAAGAAACCCTCAAAACAATGAAGTAGTATTTAGATGAACACTTGCGATAGAAGGCTTTGGGCCAAGTGCTGGGAAATGTGTTTTTGTCCTGCATACTCGATGGGCCAGAGGGCCCTTTCCTTATCTATGGGCCTCTATGGCTTCTTGAGATCAGTTAAATTATTGAACTGAATGAGCTTTATTGTCACATACATTCGAATGAGCACAGCAAGAATTTTGCAATGTCACTGCTTATGGTATCAGTACAGATACTTAAGTATTTGTATCAAATTGAAAGAATAATAAATAAAAATCCAGCACAAGAATAAAAAGGAAGAAAAAGTACTGAAATTACAGTCTTTTCCACCCCAGTCCGTGCCTTCACCGACTCTCCAGGCTGCACCAGGCCAAGTCTTTGATCATACGAGACTTCAAAACTCAAGGCAACACCTCCAGTTCACAAGAAAGCCTCCGGCTAGGGACTCACCTCCCTACGATGTGCTCTGGTTTGGGACCCGCCTCTCCTGCAACAGCATCCAGGCCTGGACTCCCCTCTGTGGCTTGCCTTCCTGCACCAGCCTTCAAACCAGGACTCTACTCCCTGCGATGGGCCCACAACGGCCTCCAGTCTTGGCTTCGCCTCCCCACAATGGGCTCCAGCCATGGACTCGCCTCCAGGAATTACCTCCCCACACTGGCCTCGTGACCAGGACTTGCCTCTGGGACATGCCTCCCCACATCTGCCTCCTTTCTGAGGCTCACCTCCTCATGCTGGCCTCTGGTCTGGCACTCGCCTTCAGGGACTTGTCACCCATGCCAGCCTCCGGCTGACACTCGCCAAATGGTATTCGTCAATGTGATTGAGCTGAGTATTGTCAATCTCAGTTGCAGACATATTTAAAGAGCTAATATAGCAGCAAGATCTGTCAAGCTGTGTAAGAAGAAAGCTATCTTACACAAACATATTCATTAGGATTATGGCTTTTGTCCCTACCTAATGAGCAACTTGGAAATACCCTAAAATAACGACTCCTTATTTAGCAGGTTATCAATCTTATTGCTTTGAAGTTTTACTCCAAAGTTGTTTCTCAATTGATGGTGAAAAATGAGTCTA
This sequence comes from Stegostoma tigrinum, assembly GCF_030684315.1. Classification (NCBI taxonomy): domain Eukaryota; kingdom Metazoa; phylum Chordata; class Chondrichthyes; order Orectolobiformes; family Stegostomatidae; genus Stegostoma; species Stegostoma tigrinum. Next base: position 104,023,188 of record NC_081358.1, on the reverse strand, counting down.
TCACTTGAATTATTGATTCCGTGTCTTAATAATGTTTCAACAAAAGCCACACAGGAAAGTCATGAAAAAGAAAGTTTATTTTTAAATTGGTTGAAAAGGCAGGAGGCAATAGAATACCGTCTGCAGGGACATCGTTAGGCAGAAAGACAGCTTCTAATTTATCACCAAAAAGCTTTCGGTTCCTCAGTAACTGGGTGGTCCTTTGCACAGCTTGCCATTCTCTTTGACCAAAAAACGTCATAATAAGCCTGTCATGAATATGTGTGGTTAGTCAAACTCCCTACAACCTAACCATTGTCATAACAAATATTATTCATCTTTAGTGTACCATCGGATTGAATTTGAGCTACAGGTCAACATGAATCAATCCAAAAGACCTGGTTCTGTGGCAGCGAAATACTATGAGATAGAGGCTGAAATCGTGTTGATTTGTTTTATTGGTTAATGTCCTGAGGAATTCGAGTTTTGTAGAGAAACATGACAAGCTTCAAGAATCAACTCTGGAGTTAATTGTCTTGAGTTACAGCATCTTTACTTCTTTAACAGGTAAATGCAATTTTCAAAGCGTTCCTAAAACAGTCCAATTAGGATGTCACGATTTCAATCCATGGGGTGAAGGAAATATCGATTGACCTCCAAATTTGCAGGATGCCTTGGATATCCCTTCGTTGGGTTTTTCCTGCCAAAACCAACCTATCTGCTTACTGATATAACAAGGTGTCGAGCTGGATGAACACAGCACACCAGCATTGGAGGAGCAGGAAAGCTGATGTTTCGGGTCTGGACCCTTCTTTAGAGATTCTCTGAAGAAGGGTCCAGACCTGAAATGTCAGCTTTCCTGCTCCTAAGATGCTGCTTGGACTGCTGTGTTCATCCAGCTCCACACCTTGTTTTATCAGATTCTCCAGGATCGGCAGTTCCCACTATCTCTCTCTGCTTATTTTATGTCAGGTATCCTTATCACATTTCACAAACACCAGTCTCAGGACTGCTCGATTTTAATGGCCAGGCAATTTTCATTAGCCAACCAAAACATCGGGGAGGTAATGTCATCCATACAGCAGTCAGCTTAATTGGCCAAATCTCCTGCTATTGGTCCCAGACAAAATGGCTGCTTGATGGGCATTGTTCACTGGGAATTAAAATTAACAGCTTTGAAGTCATTATGCTCCTCTGGGGGAATAATTATTTCATTCCAAAGAAATTTTTTTGATCACACACAACTTGAGTATTGCTAAAAAAGAAACATCTTGTACACATCAGGACAAACACAAGAATGCTAGATATCAAGTGATCACAAGAGTTTATACAACATGAGATAAAGGGGAACAGACAGGTTGGTGAGTCATTTCCGATTGGTCATAGCGTTGCCATGGAGAATATAATTGGAGTCTTATGTTCCTGAGTGATTCAGAAAAGGTTTAATACTTGAACAAGTTAGAGAGCAGATCTCTGCAAATGAAAATATGTTGCTTTGAATATTGTTACATATATATTCTATGCAAGCAAAGATCCTTGGTTCAACAACTTTTTAAACAGCTTAGTAATGTATCCATTCACCTTACTAATTTTTTTTCTTATTAAATGGCAAACAAGCTAGGCATCAAGAATTCTTGGCATGTAAGTCAGAGTGGGTATCTGCTAACTTCAGCTCACTGCCTGCTCCAAAGGAGCTCAGTGATGGACATTAGGTACTAACATCTCATGGCCCGCTCTAAGGACACTGTATACACATACCCACAGGAACTAGCATCCAAGACATGTCGGAATTGAAGGACCCTCGAGACACTTTAATCCAATCCATTTATGGGAAATTTTTGCAGTTAAAAGTTGCACTTTGGGCTGTACGGACAGCCATCATTGTATTTCTGCTGCAAGCACACCATGCACACAGGGAGGCAAAACCCAGTTTGTGGATTAGGCAAAGCTGTATGACCAGTTTACATAGAGTGAGCCTATTTGGATACTTGTAGAATTCCAGCCTTATATTGACTTGCCTTGTCTATGTGCACCTTGCCCACTCACCTGAAGATACCAGGTTCACAGCATTGTCATACTTCCTTGTTGTCGGATACAGAAACAAGGTAAGTTTGTTAGCAATCCTCACTCAGATCAAGGGAGATAGCCTTACTTCAGGGTGTCCCAGAATGGTAAGCCAAGGGCACATTCTGATACCAGACCAGAGGCCCAGGATATGGTCAATCTCTTGGGGTTATCCAGATAATAGGTGAGAACTAAATGTTGAACAGCCCATCACCTGTCTTGAATCTTCTGCCTATTGTGGGATGTTTGTCTCCTTGAATGAGAGCGCTGCAGGTTTTAAAGGAGATATAAACAGGTCGCACACAAGTTACTGATGCTGGAGGTGGGGAGGAACTGGAGTGAGTGAACAGGCAGAGCGCATACAGTGTCCGTGCTGTCAGGGATTGGGGTGGGTAACAGTGAGCGATGGAAAGGATGGAGTGATATTACAGGAAATAACAAGAGTGGTAGAGCATGAGACTTGAGGGAAGTTGGATATAATAGCTCACATAGTATGAGCATATTTGGATACTTGTAGAATTCCAGCCTTATATGACTTGCCTTGTCTATGTGCACCTTGCCCACTCAGCTAAAGAGACGGAGCGAGTATAAGGTATAACAGAGAAGATGGCGGCACTTCTGGAAGTTGGAATGTAGGAAGTGTTTGATGACTGAGATTCACTGACCTGCGTGGCATCCCTGGACCCAGCTGGCAGAACCAGGAGTCATGGGCTCCTGTGCTGGTCTGGCAGTAAAAGACGTAAACACTGCTGGGTTTTCAAGCCATCCCGTGGATCCCAGAGCCAGGTAATCCAGGGTTTTTACAGTGGAGAGGGATCAGGAAGCCTTCACAAGGTGGCAAGACCAGGGTGTCAGGGAATGGCAAAGAGAAGGTGACCCCAAGGCATAATAGGTTACGTTAAATTTTGTAAATAATGATATGAAAGAAGTCTTAGGTCTTGAGAATATAAGATGTAGAACCATAAGTAGGCTGTTCAATCCAATTAGATCACAGCTAATCTGATAATCCTCAACTCCACTTTCCTGCCTTTTCCCATAATCCTTGATTTCCTGCTGATTAATGATCTGTCTGTCTCAGCCTTAAATATAGTTAGTGATCCAGCCTCAGCAACCCTCTTGTGGTAAATAATTCCACAGATTCACCACACTATGACAGCAAATCAAAATCATCCTCACCCCTGTTTTAGATGGATGACTCTTTATTCTAATATAATGCCATCTGTTCCTAGACTGTTCCACAGCCATCATTGTATTTCTGCTGCAAGCACACCATGCACACAGGAAGACAAAACCCAGTTTGTGGATTAGGCAAAGCTGTATGACCAGTTTACATAGAGTGAGCCTATTTGGATACTTATAGAATTCCAGCCTTATATTGACTTGCCTTGTCTATGTGCACCTTGCCCCCTCAGCTAAAGATACCAGGTTCACAGCATTGCCACGGATTAAACAACCTTTCCATATCAACTTTGCCAAGATCCTTCAGAATATTTTATGTTTGAATAAGTCTCCTATTTTATAAAATAAAATTATTTTATTCATTCATGGAATGTAAGCATTGTTGGCTGGGCAGGATTTATTCCCTATCTTTAGTTATCCTATCCAGCTGGTAAGCTGTTTTTGATCTGCTGCATTCCATTTGCTGCACTTTGACCAAAAATGCCAATGGGAAGAAAGTTAAATGTGAGCCAAACTACTCAAGCTCTCCTTGTAAGGTACTTCCTCCATATCCAGGACTAACCTTAATGAACCTTCTCTGAACTGCTAACACCCTGATTTCTTTCCTTAGATAAGGAAACAAAATCTCTTCACAGTATTCCAACAGTGGCACTAATTAATGCTTTGTATAGTTTTAACAAGACCTCCCTGTGTTCATAATGTATTCCCTTCGAAATAAAGACAAACATTCCATTTGCCTTCCCTATTACCTACTGAATGTAGATGCTAGTTGGTTTTTTTTGTGATTCATGCATGAGGACCACCAAATCTTTCTATGTTGCAGATTTCTGTAGCCTTTCGCCATTTAAAATAATAGTCAGCTCTTCTATTCTTCTGACCAAAGTACATAATCTCACATTTTTGTCCATGTTTCTCCAGACTCATTCTGTCATCCTCACTACCTTACTTTTTGTGTCATCCACAAACTTGACAATATACATTTACTGTCTTCATCCAAGTCTTTAGTATAGAACATGAATGATTGTAAACAAAGCATTGATCCCTGTGGCATTCCACTAGTTGCAGGTTGTCATCCTTAAAATGCCTCCTTTATCTTAACAATATTATTCTATTAATTATCCAGAACTCAATCTGGCTAATATACTACCCTGAACACATGGGTTCTTATTAAGTAGGAATATCAATAGTACCTTATAAAATGACTACTGGAAGTCCAATTATCTTATATCTACTGGTTCTCCTTTATCTACCCTCCGTTTAACTCCTCAAAGAACATAATAAATTTGTCAGGCATAATTTCCCATTCATACTGCATGTTTACTATGCTTGATTATATTACATGTATCTACATGCTCTGCTATTACATAATTTAGAACAAATTTGAATATTTTCCCAACAACAGACATTAAGCTAACTGACCTATAATTATTTACATTTTTTCCTTCCTCCATTTTTGAGTAAGGTTGTTATTTTAGCAGTTTCTCAATCCTTCGGGAGTTTCTCAGAATCTAAAGTTCTACTGCTACTTCCATTCAAATCCTAAGATGCAATCCATCATGTCCAGTGAACTTACTTACTTTTACGCACATTAGTTTGCCTAGTACTTTTTCTTTCATGGTACTTATTTTTCTTTCTTCTCTCCTTTTAGTCCTTTGATTATTTAGTATTTTTGGAATGCTATCATGAAGTATCTTTAATTCTTGTGCCATTTCAATTATGGATTTGTTTTAAGGTACACTCTCATTTGCAAAGGAAGGAAAACCATAAATCCATAAGAAATAGCAACAGGAATAGGCTATTTGCTCCTCAAGTCTTACTCTGCCTTTCAATCGTATCATGGCTACTCCAACATTCCTCATATCCACTTACTCGTGCTTTCTCCCCAGTCATTGTCGCCCATACTGATCCAGAATCTATGTATCTCAGCCTTAAATGTATATGAGAAATTGGCTCAAAAGCAAAGTTGCTGGAAAAACTCAACAGGTCTGGTCACTGGCCCTGAAACGTTAATTCTGTTTTCTCCTTCACAGCCAGACTTGCTGAGCTTTTCCAGCAACTTTGTTTTTGTTCCTGATTTACAACATCCGCAGTTCTTTTGGTTTTTATGAGAAATTGGCTGCCTTTGTCTCAGAAGAAACAAATATTACTTCACGAACAGATAAAACAAAGAACTGCAGATGCTGGAAATGTGAAACTGAAATTCAAAAAACCAGGAATTGCTGAATAAACTCAGCAGGAATGGTAGAATCGGAACATGATTCGAAAGATTAACTCTTCTTTCTCTTCTTTCTCTCCACAGATATTACTTTATGTTCCTCTCATACACAGCTCTATTTATCAGGTTACTCAAAATGTACAGGGGCTTTTCTGTGCTACAATTTCTTCCCCTTCTATAGGCACCGACAGACTGGGGTACAGTTCCATGTCGGTAACAAGAAAAAAGATCTGGATTGAAGATACGCAGTTCAATGAGGGCACATCTTGTCAAAGCCTAAAAAAAAATCTCATGCATATATTTCGCAGCCAGTTATAAATGACCTGGCTGATATTCCCCTTTGCTATCACTGAAGCAGTTCACAGCACCTCTAGAGGCTGTGATCGGTCACAAATTAAACCTAGGATTTTCCTGCTGTTGTACACAGGACACATCACATAGTTTGTTTAACTACAGAGAGGATCAAGAGAGTACCATTTGAAAAGGTCTAACCCCTATCAGTCCGAAGTATGCACTGCAATAGACTTGATGACTGCAGCAACTGTGAACATGCTGGAATATTTGAGCCTTCATTTGGCTTTTTTCTACTGAAGTGATTATTTTCATGCTTTTTCTGCAGTTGAGCACTGCAGGTCCATCTCAGGAGGCCACTAAAACTGACAGAATGAAGCATATCGAGAGGAGATAATTAGTTATCTGTTTCCACTGTAGATGAAACAAATGTGCCTTTCACTCTCTCCACCACCACCCCCCCCAACAATGGTGATGTTGTATTGCCAATAAAAGCTAATTACAGCGGAGGACATTGCCATTATTGTGTGTTATTTCTCCACACATCGGCAGCCATTGTGTGTCATTAGGGCACCGTTATCAATAAACAAAAGATCATTCATGGATCATTTACTAGGCAAGAGAAATAATTAGATGTTGCTAGTCTGGGATGCTAGTTTGTGAGGGGAGATCAGGCCAATTACAGAGGGTAACCCATTACTTGTTATAACATCAATAAAAAAAAATACATGAAGGTACATGCATTTGACAAGTTAAATTTTGTGCGTCATTGGCCATGACTTAAGTTTTATTTTATATTTTAATAACACATTTTATTAATAATTTAAAGGAATATTATTAGCCATTTTTTTTCTTTCTGCCTGTTATCCTCATTGTCCCAATTCCATGAGATCAAGTGGCTAACAGCTGAGAAATCGATTTGGCTCGACTAGAACAGGAATACAAATACACAAAAATCATAAAAACCAAAAGAACTGTGGTTGCTGTAAATCAGGAACAAAAGCAAAGTTGCTGGAAAACTCAGCAGGTCTGGCAGCATCTGTGGAGGAGAAAACATTTCGGGCCCAGTGATCCTTCCTCAGAGCAGTTCTGACAGGTCTGCCAGACCTGCTGAGCTCTCAGAATCCCTATGATTAAAAATAGGAATTTGATTTACTTGGAAAAATTTTGAGAAATATACACACACACACGCACACACTCTTCCCATTTCAATTCTCAAATGCATTTTGACTTAAGCGTCCAGTGGTTAGCCAGAAGCCAGATTTAAGGTGGACAAGTCCCCAGGTCTTGATGAGGCCTATCCCAGAATATTGAGGCAGGCAAGAGAACAAATTGCTGGAGCATTAACAGACATCTTTGTATCCTCTTTGGCTACTGTTGAAGTCCCGGAGGACTGGAGAATAGCCAAGTTGTCCTATTGTTTAAGAAGGACAACAGGGATAATCCTGAAAAGTACATGCCTGTGAGTCTCACATTGGTGGTAGGGAAATTATTGGAAAAGATTCTAAGGGACAAGATCTATACACAGTTAGGAACAAATGGACTTCTTAGTGATAGACAACATAGTTTTGTGCGGTGGAGGTTGTGCCTCAGTAACTTGACCAAGATTTTTGAGGAGGTGACGAAGATGATTGTTGAGGAAAAGCAGTTGATGTTGTCTACATGGACTTCAGTAAAGCCTTTGTCAAAAGTCCCTCAGGGCAGACTGGTATGAAGGGTGAAGTCACATGGTATCGGGGTGAGCTGACAAGATGGACACAGTGATAATGGGAACTGCAGATGCTGGAGAATCCAAGATAATGAAATGTGAGGCTGGATGAACACAGCAGGCCCAGCAGCATCTCAGGAGCACAAAAGCTGATGTTTCGGGCCTAGACCCTTCATCAGAGAGGGGGATGGGGTGAGGGTTCTGGAATAAATAGGGACAGAGGGGGAGGCGGACCAAAGATGGAGAGAAAAGAAGATAGGTGGAGAGGAGAGTATAGGTGGGGAGGTAGGGAGGGGATAGGTCAGTCCAGGGAAGGACAGGTCAAGGAGGTGGGATGAGGTTGGTAGGTAGGAGATGGAGGTGCGGCTTGGGGTGGGAGGAAGGGATGGGTGAGAGGAAGAACAGGTTAGGGAGGCAGAGACAGGGTGGACTGGTTTTGGGATGCAGTGGGAGGAGGGGAAGAGCTGGGCTGGTTGTGTGGTGCAGTGGGGGGAGGGGATGAACTGGGCTGGTTTTGGGATGCGGTGGGGGAAGGGGAGATTTTGAAGCTGGTGAAGTCCACATTGATACCATTGGGCTGCAGGGTGCCCAAGCGGAATATGAGTTGCAGTTCCTGCAACCTTCGTGTGGCATTGTTGTGGCACTGCAGGAGGCCCATGATGGACATGTCATCTAAAGAATGGGAGGGGGAGTGGAAATGGTTTGCGACTGGGAGGTGCAGTTGTTTATTGCGAACCGAGCGGAGGTGTTCTGCAAAGCAGTCCCCAAGCCTCCGCTTGGTTTCCCCAATGTAGAGGAAGCCACACCGGGTACAGTGGATGCAGTATACCACATTGGCAGACATGCAGGCGAACCTCTGCTTAATGTGGAAAGTCATCTTGGGGCCTGGGATGTCGGTGAGGGAGGAGGTGTGGGGGCAAGTGTAGCATTTCCTGCGGTTGCAGGGGAAGGTGCCGGGTGTGGTGGGGTTGGAGGGCAGTGTGGAACGAACAAGGGAGTCACAGAGAGAGTGGTCTCTCCAGAAAGCCGACAGGGGTGGGGATGGAAAAATGTCTTGGGTGGTGGGGTCGGATTGTAGATGGCGGAAGTGTTGGAGGATGATGCGTTGTATCCGGAGGTTGGTGGCGTGGTGTGTGAGAACCACTTCAAAATCTCCCCTTCCCCCACCGCATCCCAAAACCAGCCCAGTTCGTCCCCTTCCCCCACTGCACCACACAACCAGCCCAGCTCTTCCCCTCCACCCACTGCATCCCAAAACCAGTCCACCCTGTCTCTGCCTCCCTAACCTGTTCTTCCTCTCACCCAGCCCTTCCTCCCACCCCAAGCCGCACCTCCATCTCCTACCTACCAACCTCATCCCACCTCCTTGACCTGTCCATCTTCCCTGGACTGACCTATCCTCTCCCTACCTCCCCACCTATCCTCGCCTCTCCACCTATCTTCTTTTCTCTCCATCTTCGGTCCACCTCCCCCTCTCTCCCTATTTATTCCAGAACCCTCACCCCATCCCCTTCTCTGATGGAGGGTCTAGGCCCGAAACGTCAGCTTTTGTGCTCCTGAGATGCTGCTGGGCCTGCTGTGTTCATCCAGCCTCACATTTCATTATCTTAAGATGGATACAGAGCTGGCTTAGTCACAGGACATAGATGGTAGCAGTGGAAGAATGCTTTTCAGAATGGAGGGCTGTGACTAGAGGTGTTCCACAGGATGAGTGTTGGGACGTCTTCTGTTTGTGGTCTATATTAGTGATTTGGAGGAACTGTAGCCACTTTAATTAGTAAGTTTGCAATGATACAAAGATTGGCTGTATTGCAGATAGTGAGGTTTGTCAGGGGAAAGGCTGACAACATCATCAAAAGACCCATCATACCTTGGTAATTTTCTCCTACAACCTCTTCCATCAGACAAAAGCCTGAACACCATCAGGTTCAAGAAAAGCTTCTTCTCAGCTTTTATAAGACTGATGAATGAATTCTCTACCTTCAAATAATGCTGATCTTGCTAATATTGATCTTGCCTAGCGCACACCCTGTGAGACATAACCTATATGCCTCTGTCTAGGTTTTTTTAACCTTAAGATCTGTATTTTCCTGCTTAATATGATTGCCTGTACTTCTCATAAACAAAGCTTTTCACTGTACTTCGGCACACGTGACAATAAATAAATCAAATCGAATCAGCAAGATCAGTAGGATGCATAGGCAGAAAACTAGCAGATGGAGTTTAATCCAGACAAATATGAGGTGATGCATTTTGGAAGGTAAAGCACAGGTGGAAATTATACAGTGATAGGCAGAACCCTTAGGAATATTGATTATCAGAGGAATCTGGCAGTACAGTTAGATAAGATTATATAAAAGGCTTATGGCATGCTTGCCTTCATTGGAAGTGGCATTAAGTGTAAGGATAGACAAGTTATGCTGGAGCTTTATAGAACTTTAGTTAAACCATAATTGGAATATGGGATCCCATGTTACCAGAAGGATGTGCATGTTTTGGAGAGGGTACAGAAAAGGTTTACCAGGAGGTTCCAAGATAACAAAGTGTGAAGCTGGATGAACACAGCAGGCCAAGCAGCATCTCAGGAGCTTTTGTGCTCTTGAGATGCTGCTTGACCTGATGTGTTCATGCAGCTTCACGCTTTGTTATCTTGGATTCTCCAGCATCTGCAGTTCCCATTATCTCTTTACCAGGAGGTTGTCTGGTATGGGAGATTTCAGCTATGAAGTAAGGTTAAATAGACTGGGATAACAAAGTTTGAAGCTGGATGAACACAGCAGGCCAAGCCTTCATAAGGGTCTAGGCCCGAAACATTAGCTTTTGTGCTCCTAAGATGCTGCTTGGTTTGCGGTGTTCATCCAGCTCCACACTTTGTTATCTCGGATTCTCCAGCATCTGCAGTTCCCATTATGCTAATGGGTTTGTTTTTACTGAAATGCAGGAGGTTGAAGGGTGACCTGATAGAAATTTATAAGATTGTAAATGTCATGGATGGAATGGGAAGTATGGCTTTTTCCCAAGGTGAAGGGGACAATTACTAGGGGAACAGGTTCAAGGGTGGGGGGGGGGGGGGGGGGTCATATTTAAAAGAGATGTACGAGGCAAGTTTTTCACAAAGGGTGGTGAGTGCCAGGAATGTGCTGCCAGAGGAGGAGGAGGAAAACAGATACAATAACACATTCAAGAAATACCTGAACGACGACATGAATAGGAAGGGAGTAGAGGGATATGATCCTGTAAATGAAGACTGTCTTCGTATGAAGGAGCAAAATGTATTCGTGCAGGCTTGGGAGGCCGAAGGGCCTGATCCTGTGTCATATTGCTCTTTGTTCTTCTTGCTAAACCAGCCGCAGTTTGAAATCTAAATCAGTATCAAAAGATGGCATTAGGATCATGACAACATTTTGGTTTGTATCTGTACTACTATCTCCCATTCCTCATCTCTGTTCATCTCTAAAATGGTGGGAAGATTTTGGGAAACAAAATGACTGTCGGACATTCTGAACGCTCTCAGTCCTTCAAACAATGTATGTTTTACATGGGACATGCTTTGCTGAGTGGAGGAAGAGGACGTATACCAAGCCTACAGCTGCAGCTGGAAGGAGGATAGTATAGATGTCGCTGCTCTCATCGCAATTATTTCCCTTTTAATAGAGGACAACGCATGTTCATTCTGTTGAAGAGCAGGTCAGGAATGAACTACACTTTCTAGAAGCTGTCAAAGGATTGCGTCACCTCCTGGAACAAAAAACATACAGCTAGCGTCCACAGCTAATTCAGTACTACATGTTATCATCACAGCCTCTTTAAAACCTCACCATATTCACCATTGGCTCCTATCACAATTCATCATAATTATTTCCCTTAGTTCATTTCTCTAATTATACTTAGTAGCACCTCTCACACAGTGATGTTAACCAAAATAAAAGGAGCCACCTCCAAGCTGACTGCTCAAAATGCCAACTATACCTTCAGAATGAGGTTTCCAAGCAGTCAGGAATGAAAAAAGAAATGAAGTGACTCAGCCCCAGCAACATCAATGGAAAAAGGAGTCTAGAAACAATACCAACATACAGTCAAGTGGACAATTGGCTGTAAGCCTGTTTCCTGTTAATGCATGCACTGCTTTTATCCCAGTGGGCCGTAAAAGCTTGGCAAAACAAGAAAGTGAGGAAGGAAACTGTCAGCATGTCGAAAAAAATCTAGGTTTCTCCGCTTTTTAATTATAGCATTTTTGCTATCCCAATTATAGGATGATAGGGGTTCACTTCCAATTTGATTATAAGACCTAAATCAATTACAATTAAAGACTGAGTTTGAGCAACCCCTCTTTGCCTTCCCTTCACCACTCCTTATTTCATGAAACACTCCTCACCAACTACTCCAACCCGCCCAGTGCCCTCCCCTGTAACTGTAAAAGATGCAACACCTGCCCATACACCACTTTCCTCACCTGCATCCAGGGCCCTAAACAGTCCTTCCAAGTGAGACAGAGCTTCACCTGTATTTCCTCCAATCCAGTCAATTGCATCTGGTGCTCCCAATGTGGTCTTTATGTCGGTGAGACCAAACATAGACTAGTTGACTGTTTCACTGATCATCTCCAACTGGCCCATAACGAAAAAGTCAAACCTTCTAGTCACTGCGCATTTCAAAGCCCTGCCCCACTCTCCATCCAACACATCCGTCCTCAGCCTCCTCCAGTGTTGCAGTGACTTGGAACGCAACTTTGACGAATAACACTTTATCTTCCACCTGGGCACCCTCCAGCCCGCAGGACTCAACACTGAGTTCTCCAATTTCAAATAACCTTCCCACCCATCTCCTACCTCCCATTCCAGCTCCACCTCCACCCTTCCATTCCACCTTCTGACACTCCCTTCCAGCCACCAACTGGATTCTTCCCCCGCCCCCCCAATCGACCAACCAAGTCTTATCTACCAGGTTTTAGTAAGGGGAGGTTGTGCCTGACAAACCTGTTAGAATTCTTTGAAGAGATAGCAAGTATGTTAGACCAAGGAAACCCAGTAGATGTTATCTATCTAGACTTCCAAAAGGCCTTTGATACGGTGCCTCATGGGAGGCTGCTGAGTAAGGTGAGGGCCCATGGTGTTTGAGGTGAGCTACTGGCATGGATTGAAGATTGGCTGTCTGACAGAAGGCAGAGAGTTGGGATAAAAGGCTCTTTTGTGGAATGGCAACCGGTGACGAGTGGTGTCCCGCAAGGTTCAGTGTTTGAGCCACAGCTGTTCACCTTATACATTAATGATCTGGATGAAGGGACTGGGGCATTCTGGCGAAGTTTGCCAATGATACGAAGATAGGTGGACAGGCAGGTAGTACTGAGGAGGTGGGGAAGCTGCAGAAAGATTTAGACAGTTTAGGAGAGTGATCCAGGAAATGGCTGATGAAATTTAATGCGAGTAAATGTGAGGTTTTGCACTTTGGAAAAAAGAATACAGGCATGGACTATTTTCTAAATGGTGAGAAAATTCACAAAGCAGAAGTGCAAAGGGATCTGGGAGTGTTGGTCCAGGATTCTCTAAAGGTTAACTTGCAGGTAGAGTCCGTAATTAAGAAAGCGAATGTAATGTTGTTGTTTATCTCAAGAGGATTGGAATATAAAAGCAGCGATGTGCTTCTGAGGCTTTATAAGGCTCTAGTTAGGCCCCATTTAGAATACTGTGTCCAATTTTGGGCCCCACACCTCAGGAAGGGCATACTAGCCCTGGAGCGTGTCCAGCGGAGATTCACACGGATGATCCCTGGAATGGTAGGTTTAACATATGATGAACGGCTAAGGATCCTGGGATTGTACTCATTAGAGTTTAGAAGGTTGAGGGGAGATCTAATAGAAACTTACAAGATAATGTATTGTTTAGAAGGGGTGGACGCTAGGAAGTTGTTTCCGTTAGGCGGGGAGACTAGGACCCATGGGCACAGCCTTAAAATTAGAGGGGGTAAATTTAAAACTGAAATAAGACAACATTTCTTTAGCCAGAGAGTGGTGGGCTTGTGGAATTCATAGCCACGGAGTGCAGTAGAGGCCGGCTTGTTGAATGCCTTCAAGGCAGAGATCGACAAATTCTTGATATCAGAAGGAATCAAGGACTACGGGGAGAATGCAGGGAAGTGGTGTTGAAATGCCCATCAGCCACGATTTATATGGCGGAGTGGACTTGATGGGCCGAATGGCCTTAGTTCCACTCCTGTGTCTTATGGTCTTATGGTTTTATGGTCTAAGTGTCCACCTATCACCACCATTCCACCTCCACCCCTCTATCTGCAGCTCTCCCTACCTCCATATCCAGTCCTGAAGAAGGGTAATACCCAAAACATTGACTGCTCTTTTCCTCCAGATGCTGCCTGGCCTGCTGTGTTCTTCCAGTCTCCTGTTTGTCTACAATGGAAAGATTTACTCATCTTGATTAGTTAGAAGACCCATTTCATGTTCAAGTATGCTTTCATAAATTCTACAGAATGTGTTAGATTTTTATGCCAAATATAAAAGCGATTTCAAAAACTATGATTGTGATACTGGTTGAATGAGCATAGATCTCTTGTCCTGTTGTCTTGACTGAAGTTCTCCTTCTGTCTTCAGTCTTGCTTTCAGCACAGAACACTGTCCAGAATCACCACTTATTAACCCATGTGAGCCACTACATGCAAATTCATGAAGTAGAGACGTACTACACAACAATCAGTTTGTCAGTGCATGGACAGCACATGATCAGACTCAGCAACAGTATTCTTTTGTCTGAATGCGCATCTTAATGGCATCATAGTGGTATCATTTCCTATTGTCTGATTTATTCTTTGACATTCCAAACACTTTGAAAGATCATCCTTTTAGTAACAGCTTATCTCTTTTAGCAACAGCATATCTCTTTTCGCTTACTAACTCAATAGGTCTCTCCCAGAGTAATATGACACCAGTAAAACAACGTATGTGTTTTTTTACAGTATGCACTGTTACCCATTACTGTTTTGCTGCATCTCAAATATCACAACTAATACATTTTGTTGTTCTGGAAAAGTTAAATATAAATCGCCATGTGAAATTCTAGAACCAACTGTTTATGCCTCTAATAAATTACGTTAAGGCTATACAGGACATTGGTGAGGCCTCTTCAGGAATACTGGGTCTAGTTCTGGTCACCCAGTTATAGGAAGGCTAGGAAGGGAAGTTGAAGAGGGATCAGAAGAGATTTACTAGGATGTAGCTGGGTATGGAAGGTTTGAGGTACAAGGAAAAACTGGATAGGTTGGGACATTTTTCACTGAAGCGTAGGAGGCTGAGAGGTGACCTGATAGAAAAAGCTTATAAAATAATGAGAGGTATAAATAGAGTTGATGATAATTGTCTTTTCTCTAAAATGGGGAATTTCAAGATCAGGAGGAACATTAAGGTGAGAGGAGAGAGATTTTAAAAAGACATGACAGGCAAAGTCTTTACACAAAGGGTGGTGCACATGTAGAATGAGTTTTCTGATGAAGTGGTGGATGTGGGTACAATTACAATGTTTAAAAGAAATTCGAATGGATATATGAATAGGAAAGGTTTGGAGGGAAATGGGTCAAGGCAGGATGACTAGTTTAGATTGTGATTATTTTTGACATGGGCTGGTTAGACTGAAGGGTCTGTTCCATGCTGAATGGCTTTATGACTCTATAAAAGAAACCATAAAAGAAACACACAATTGACCTGGTCATACGACTTCCTTCCTTACAGAAAGTATTTCTCAAATAACCACAATTAAATAAAATGTCATTTAATTTCTTACTTGTTTAGTCAAATCAAAATTATATATTATTGAAAAAAGAATTCTAGACAGTATCTAAGCAGCCAGCAGTGGCCCCTCTTACCCAAGTCTCAGGGCTGTCAAATATGTGTAAGAAGCTTTCTAGGAGGACTGTTGCTCTAAAATGAATTTTGCAGACAGTTTCCTTTCTGTTAACCAGTCGGTCCTTGTACCTGTTTCTCAGTTCTCTTGTTCTATCTCTCCTTATGAGGTTTAGACTTAGATGGCGTTGGGAGGAAAGCAGGCAGCACAGTGATATCCAAGAGTACAGTACATATGTGAGACCATGTCTATTTGTGTTCTCTGTATTCACGTTATATCTTCGACAAATGCAATCGTCACCGTGCATGACTGGTCAGTAGACAGAGACAGACCCAGCGCTTCTGTGAAATAACAAAATAACTTAGCAATCTTTTCCTCGGATCTCATCATGCACATATATTGACTACATGCTCACATTTAAAATGACATACTGTGTGACCTCTGTAAATTTCAAGGGACAGTTGCAGAATTGATAAGTGATGGTTAAGAGAAGCTTCATGAAATTTGGAATGTGCTGAATTTCTCCTATAAAAGCAATAACACACAAGTTGCTAGATTGCAAACAGATTTCAACTGATTTAAAAAAAGACCATCTCATTCAAAAAAGCCAAGTCTTTACTGGTGTGACAATTTGGATAACCAGACTGCAGCTATGAATAGAAATCTTCAGCCTAGAAGGAAATTATAAGCTAAACCCTCACTATACTTTTATTAATCTAATAGTGACTTGAATCATTGCAAACCCAGTGGTTTGGCAAAGTAAAGTAAATCATGTTTTTCTCATGACTTGGGCTGCTTGAGGCGGATGCTGGAAATGATCAAGTCTGTGATTATCCATATCATTTGCCCTGCTTTGTATAAATGTGGGAGAATTTTAAACATTTAGGCAACAGCCAAAGGAGTGAGCAGGGTCTCAGCCTTGCTAGCAGTGAAAAGGCCGGAACTATTTTCAGCCCAGAAGAGGTAATTTCCTGCTCCAAATAAGCCATCCAAAGTTAATCATTAGATAAAAAGCAGGCAGTTTGGACATTGGCAGAAGACAGTTTCACAATCCTGAATGAGGGAGCTTGGACAGCAAATGTCCAGATTATTTGACTGGGGAAATCACAGAATCATAGAGTCATACACACAGAAACAGGCCTTTTGGTCCAACCAGGCCAAGGCAGCCATAATCCCAAACTAAACTGGTCCCAACTGCCTGAGCTTGGCCCATATCCTTCCAAACTTTTCTGGAAATGATACCATAAATGATAGTAAAGTTATTTAATGCTCCACAGAAACCCTAATTAGTAAATGAAAAGGTCTTACCTCCTTACATAAGCCTAACAGACTCTATTAAATTGGAGGAGTTGAAAAGTCAGCAAAATAGACACTAAGCTTACAGATCTTCTGTTATCTTTAATTTGGACTGGATTCAGAATGATGGGCTTCAGCTAGGATTAACGTATTTTGGAAGGAATTTTAATAGAGTGTGTGTCTGCGATCCCTGTAAGTGTATAAATTTACACATTAGCTGTCTCAGACAATCTGGAGAAGCAGAGTACTGGAAATGTTCACCAGCTAGAAGAAGATTATGAGCAGGGCTCTGGCAATTTTGTTATGTATTGATGATTTGGCTCAGGGTATTAAAGCAAAATATTTAAGGATTAAAGTAATCTTAGAATTGGAAGCAGGCAAATAAAAAGAAATTAAATCCCATTCTGATGGACTGAATATTAGTTTCATCTCATGTAGTGGATATAAATATTACATGGAGCTGATTGGGGTCTTCTGGCACTGTGATAGTGTCTGCATTATTTGCAAAAATATCTGAGACATTTACTGCTTCTTTCCTATAGATGCTGCCTGAACTGCTGCATTCTTCCAGCCTCCTGTTCGTCTGCCTTGGATTCCAGCATCTGCAGTTTTTTTTGTCCCTAACATATAGATTACACCCAATTTTATACAATAACTTGCCTCCTCCCGATTACATGTCCTCATCATCTTCTCAGTATGATCCCATCATATGTTCAGCTTCCTACCTTCTCATTACTCTTTCCCTTTCCCAAATGACTCTGCCTCCAACCACCCTGAGGATTACTGCTGGCAGAGCAGCAGCTGGAAATCTAACCCAGGCTCACCAGTGAAATAAAATTAGGGATTGCGAATGCTGGAGATCTGAAACAGAAACTGAAATTTCTGCAGAAATTCAGCAGTTACGGAGACAAAAAAGCAGAGTAAGTGCTTTGAGCCCAGTGATCCCTTGTCTGAACAATCAGGAATGTTCATTGGGATTATCTTGTGAAATGATCAGCATAAAAACAGTCATTAGCTTTAGTAAAATTTGCATTACTATAATGTACTAAATTGTATTAGCGGGAGACACAATATAAATTAAAAGGGCTTTGAGAGTGGTATTAGTAAGATTCCAACTGGAATACTAGATGTTACTCCTATCAGCACAGTTGAACAAGAGGATTATTGTATTTGAGTGAATACAAAGATACGGTGAGAGTTTCAGAAATTATAAAGATATTTGAAATTGAAGGATTAAGAAAGGTGTGTTAAATAAATAATAACATCAAGACACCTTAATAAGTCTTTAAAATTATAAAATTATACTGAGAATCTGATTGAGACAAATTATTCACTCAGGCAATGAATAGGGACTTTTGGTTCAAAAAAGTAAGCTGATGGTGGTGTTGCTTTCATTCCCATAACAAATGGATTGTGGAGAAAGTTCCTAAAGAAGGGGCTGTGCAAATTGGTTCAAACATTAATTACATGTCTTTCCATTGAGAAAGTGGAGTCAGGGGTATCGCAAGAAGGCAGGAACTAGCAACTACCCCATCACTAGTACACTGCATCTCTCATCCTTAGCACCCGTTCTCTCCCCTTCCACAAAGTCAAGCTTCTGCTGAGGTCAGAATCATTGGATCATTAAAAGCCAAACTGCTTAAGATGATGATTAAATTTAAGTGATAAAACTCATTCACTTAACCAGGTCGGTTGGTTTGCAAGAGCAGTAACATCACAGTGCTGTGGAACACTAGTCTTTAGAGAGGTTTGTTAAGGCTGCGTAAGCAGTGGTGTAGATTACACCTGACCAATGCCCTGTTGTCTAACCTTGGAGAGGCTTAGGCAGCACAATGTTGAAGAAATACTCTATTTCTGAACATGGTCATCCATCATCTTGACAGGTATGCATACACTCAAAGCCCAGTTTCAAAAATAATATCACTGATGTAGTCTTATCCAGATTGTCAAAATTCTGTTGGGTTTTTAAATTAGAAAACTATTTGAATTCTATCTGTCCGCTTATGGATTACGTGTATCTCAGGGCGATCAAGGTGCTCCTGACCTCTGGAAAGGGTTTTCGTTCATAAATTAATACTAGTGCATTATTTCTGTTAAACTCTGGAATGTAATTCTAAAGTATTTCAAAGTCCTGACTAAAGATGTCTTCTCATCCTGATGCATCATTCCGTGACTGGGCTCATTGCCAAGTGGAGGAACGATTTTGAATCAGAGATCAATTTTTCTACTTGTTCAGGTATCAGAGTTCATGAGAGCCCATGAAATCTTAAACAGACCCAAGAATCATCAGTTTCCCAATCACTCTGATGTAGCTGTGGGGCAGCCCTTCTACCCTTGAGCCAGAAAGTTATGAGTTCATTTCCTTAGATTCACAGAGATATACAGCATGAGAACAGACCCTTCTGTCCAACTCATCCATGCTGACCAGTTGTCCTGAATTAATCTAGTCCCATTAACCAGCATTTGGCCCATATCCCTGTAACCGTTCATTTTCATATACCCATCCGATACTTTTTGAATGTTGTATTGTATCAGCCTCCACCACCTCCTCTGACAGCTCATTCCATACATGCACTGCCATTTATGTGAAAATGTTGCCCCTTAAGTCCTTTTTAAATCATTCCCCTCTCACCTTAAACCTATGCCCTCTAGTTTTGGACTCCTGTACCCCGGGGAAAAGACCTTGACTATTCACCCTAGGCCCCTTATAATTTTATAAGCTTCTAATAATGTCACCCCTCAGTCTCCAACACTTCAAGGAAAATAGCCCTGGCAAATTCAGCATCTCCTTATAGTCCAAACCCTCCCACGCTGACAACATCTTCATCATAGACCATGAGCTCCTGGTCTCGGGAGACACACTTGTGTGGTATTGAAGCATTGCTGCAATGTTGGAATTAAATAGAGTGAATCCTACGTTCAGGCCATTGGGCTATAGGCTCCCAAGGTGGAATATGAGGTGTTGCTCCTCCAGGTTGCTAACTATTTTGACGCCCTGACCCATTCCCTGGGTGACATGTCCATCTTGGGTCCCTCCAGTGCCACAATGATGCCACCCACAAACCAGAGGAGCAACATCTCATATTCCACCTCGGGTGCCTCCAACCAATGGCCTGAACATAGGTTTCACCAGTTTCAAAGTTTCCTAAACCCTGGCCTCAGCCCACCTCCGACCTCCCTATCATCCCTGCCTCCTTGACCTGACACAACCTGTCCATCTTCTCTCTAGACCTACGCACCCTCTTATCCCACTGACCAATCCCTACTACCCCTACCTGCATCTCCCTTCTCATTTCTCCCCTCCCCAGTCCTGATGAAAGGCCCCGACCCGAAACCTTGACTTTCCTGCTGCTCTGATGCTGCCTGACGTCCAGTTCCTCCAGCTCCACACTGTGTTGGAAGTGACAATCCCTGTCTGATTCTTCGAGCAGTTAACATTGATCTTGGCATTGTCTACGATGGAGAGTTGCAGGCCTCTGAATGGCCATTAGATTTTGGGAGCCAGAAATCCCAGTTTTGGAATCCTAAATCCCAGGCATGGCCTGATGCTGATCAATTAAGTGCCAGAGAGATGGGAGAAGCCCCTATTAACTTGCATTAAATCCACACAGTGAAGGCATCACATGACCTTTAATCCATAATCTAAAAACGGATACATTTTATAATTTTTTTTTCAACTTATTCATGGGATTTGGGCATTGCCAGCTCTGCCAGCATTATTGTCCATCCTAGCTGCCAGTCAACCAAATTGATATTGGTCTTGAGTTACATGTATGCTAGACCTAAAGTGAAGGGCAGGAGATTCAGAAGGGGCATTAGGAAAAGTCTTTTCACCCAGAAGGTGGTAGAAACCTGGAACTCACTGTCTGCAATACTGGTAGAGGTAGAAGCTCTCATTACATTTAAGATGAAGATTAATGAGATGAAGTCTCATGGGAAAGTTGAACATCATTCAGATTCCTCAGTTCATGTGGAGGACTCTTCTGCATATGCAAGATTGGCTGTCGTTGTGAGCATGTATACTCTGTAGAATTGTTCAGACTCAAACTGCTCATTGACTTTTGTAAAATTGTTGTCACCAACAGGGAATAACTAAAGACGTTGGAATTTCTATTGCATCTTTTGTAACCGCACATAAACATTTTTCAGGAACAGTATTCCACACATCAGCGAGTATCTCCTTAGGAGCAGGTAGAGAGTAATGTTCTCCCTGGACTGGAATAAATGCGCAGAGATTAATGAGTGATTAATGAGAAAAGAGTCAGGTACAACCACATTTCCTTCTCGTCTATGGTCTATGTCTGGTGTTCACAGGAGTCTCCAACTCCTTACAAAGCGGTTCTACAGGAGTAGAGGGATCTCCTTTCAGACAGACCTGAGGACGCAGTCTATAAAGCTGTTTGAACTCTTGAAAAAGCTGAGCTGAGAGGAACTGAGGGATCCTGGGGTACTTGTCTACAAATCCCTGATGATGGCAAAATAAGTTAACGAGGTATTTAAGGAGGCATCCATGACACTTGCCTTTATCACATGTGGCATAAATTATAAAAACAGGGATGTTATACCACAACTGGTGTACTCTGTGTGGTTCTAGTCACCACACTATAAGAAAAATTTGAATGCACTGGAGGGGGGAGGGGGTGCAGAGGAGATTCACAGGATGTTGCTTATGGAAGAGCATTTAACTGTGAAGAGAGGTTGGATAAGCTTGAGTTGTTTTCCTTACTATAGGGAACATTGAGGGAAGGGCATAGTAGAATTGAATGGGATTATGAGCGATATTAACAGGGTGGATAGAAAGTAACTGTTCCCCCTTTATATGTCGATCACAAGGGGCAAATCTTTAAGTGAAAGACAAGAGGTTTAGAGGAGACTTCTATAATTCTTGACAGAAAGTAATCCAATCATCTTGGCCTGGAGGCTCAAGAACTTGAGATAACTCTTGAGAAATGTTTCATTGATGAAAGGTAGTCATCAACTATGCTGAAGACATCATCCAGCCAGCAAGCAACTTGCTGACATGGAGTGTCTTGTAGTGACTGTAGATGATCTGTTTGCATACAAGCCTCATAAATCAATAAGGTTTTGCTCTGATTTCTTAAGATGTTAACAGGTTCTGCAATAACTTTATTAGCATGTACAAGTATGATTTCAAAATGACATTTCAGTGAAATTTGTATTCCTCCAGGTGATTGAATCTTGATTTTTGATGGCTAAACATTTACATTGTGAAACTATCTTTAAGTGTAAGCAGCATAGTAATTTTGATCCTAAATTAAGAAAAAGTTTTACATAAAAATACTGATCTTCATTACTATTCTTAGGCCTGACAACCAATTGTTGTCTGACTAGCAAAATATGTTCATATCATCAAATTTGCTTGGAGGGTTAACAATACCTACTTGGTTAAACACGAGGGCAGTTTCTGCATTCCTCTTCTCCTTCATTGTTCTATAGGATTTGCTTTGAAAAGGTAATTTATTGTTGAACCAGCCAGATCAACCACATTGGCAACATTGTGTGCACTTGCACGACAATTTTACAGGTTGTAGAAGTCATGACAACCGCCAGCGTGGTGGCACACAGGAAATGGATCGTCAGGCCCGAGGGATTTATTGCCCCTTAATCCCATCAATTTTCCCAACATCATGAACCTACTAATATTGATTTCCTTCAGTTCCTCCCTCTCACTAGTCCTTGTGCTTCTAATATATTTGGGATTTTATTTGTGTCCTCTTTTGAGTAGACAGAATCAAAATATGCATTTAATTGTTCTACCACGTCTTAGTTACACACTAGAACTGTCCCTTTTTATGACTGCAAAGGACCTACATTTGTATTCACTAATCCTTTCCTCTTCACATACCTGTATAAGGTTTTACTATCAGTCTGTGAGCTCCGCACAAACATTCTGTCATAGTCCTTTCTCCTGGCTTTGTCGTCCTTTGCTGAAAACAAAACTGTTCCAAATCCTCAGCTCTGCTGACCTTCTCAGTTGGATTGTCAACCCTTTACTTAGATCTAATGATCTTTTTAATTTCAATTGTTTGCTATGCTCAGGCCACCTTTCCCTGTTTTTTTTGGCAGACCAGAAAGAACAATTGTTGCAGTTCCTCCAAGCACTCTAAATATTTGCCTTTGCTCGTTTATTTCATCATTGGCTTCGGTAATAGAATATTACAGCACAGTACAGGCCCTTCGGTCCTTGATGTTGTGCCGACCTAATAATCTCCAATTTGTCATAGTCGGCTCCCGTCTCATATCATCATAGTTTCTTTCATTTAGATTCATGGGTCTAGTCTCAGGAACAAATATTCCACTCTCCAGCTTAATGAAAAACTTTACCATGTTGTGGTTATTCCTCATCAAGGGGCTTCACACAGCTAGATTGCTAATTATTCCTTTCTCATTACACAGTAACCTGTCTAGGATGACCTAGTTCCCTAATTGGTTCCTCAATGTATTGTTGCAGAAAACTCTCCTGTACACACTCCAGGAATTCCTTCTCCAGAGTATTCTTACTGATTTGATTTACCCAATCTATATGCAGATTAAAGTCACCCATAATTACAGCTGTACCTTTGTTGCTTGTGCCTTAATTCCCTGTTAAATTCCTTCTTAAATATTATCGCTACAGTTTTAGGATCAATATACAATTTTCCACTTTTATTTTCTACCCTTTGGTGTTTTCTAAGTTCAACCCCCACCGGCTCCATTTCTCACCAGAAGTACTATTTTTCCTCATTCTTGTGTTGATTTATTCTTTAACCCACATTGGCCCCCATCTCCTTTGCCTTTCTGCCTGCCTTTCCTAAAAACTGAATAGCTTGGGATATTCTGCAACCATCTCTGGCTACCCAATAGTCACATCTCTGTAATCCGAACTATATCAAACCCACTTATGTGTTCACTCAAATAATGCATCCACTTTGTTGCGGCTGTTCCATGCATTACAATGCAAGGCTTGCCTTTTTAATATTTTTACTCCCAATGATGAGTAGCCCCTAGACATGACTGATGGGACCCCAGACTACAATTTTTGCAGCTCCCTGACTGATAATATGCAACTCTAATGACTAGTAGTGCTGAACTGACAGGACTGGCTGCTGTCTACTCCCTGGACTGTAGTTACACAGATCCCCTGACCCGGAGTGGTCCAAGCAGGTAAGGGACCGTGTCCCACATCCCTTGACTGTAGCATATTGCCCGAGACTGCCCCTGACAAACAGTGACCGCCTCCTTATCTGGACTGAGGGCAATACAACAATGCTGATTGTGTAAGGCTTTGGCTAAAACACCAGGCTATCACACACGGCAAGGTAAAACAAAGCACAAATGCTGCAAATATATAGGTAGATGCTAAGTGAGTGAGCAATAAGAGACCAAAGGAAAAATCCTGAGCTTCAGCCTAGTTCACTTCATAGGCCCATGACTCTTGCTGGAAATGACCTATGATGACCTACGTTGGGAGCATAAAGAACAAAGTAAGCTCTTAATTCTGAGCATATTTAATTGTAGTGGACTTTGCAGGTAAGGATTCTTCCACGTAGTGAGGCATACAGCACCCTGATGGCAAGAGCCATGTCTCTATTGTTTGCACAACTCCAGCCTCAGCAATGTACAGCAACTTGAAGGTGATAAACCACACATACCGTCAAGAGGGAGTACATGCTGCATTTTGAACTCCTTCGTGATTTGATTTGATTTCATTTCATTTATTATTGTCAGATATACCTGGGTACAGGTGAAAAAAATTGTTTTGTGTGTGGTACAGGCAGATCATACCATATGAAGTAATTACAGCGATAGAACAGAACAAAGGATGCAATGTTAACTGCTGGACAGAAGGTACACAGACACCAAGGTCAACATTAAATTGAACATTTAATCTAATAACAGCTTCTAATGTCAGACGCACATAAACAATGAATCCTGGCACTGGATTTGGCAGAGTCCATCACAATACTTACATGAGAGATGGTGAAGATTCCCACAGCCCCCTTGCAAGATTCACAAATTACAGCTCACCTTCAGCCGGTATTCGCCTCCTTTTCAGTCATTACTGAACTGCTAACATTTGCACCACTGAGCTTGCAATGTACATTTTGAAAGCACCAATGACATGGTGCAAAATGCTTTTGATCAGTATTTGAACACTATGCATGCTCACTCTGCATACATTGCAAATTGGTGAACAATGATTTAAATTAAATGCAGCTGAATTTTGCAAATGAATGCTTCATATATTTGTCCTTTCAATATCCAAGAGCTCAGCAGACAGAAACATTTGGTTGAATCAACATGCAAAGTATTAGTTGCTTATATGTGTTACATTGACACCAAAATATCTCACTCCGTGAAAAATCTCTGCTGGCAAGCAGTATGTCTGTGTTTGCACCAATGAACAAATGAATACAGCAGTACTGATAGTCTCTATCCCCTGGCTGAAGTGCCAAAGGCAGAACATGGCAAGGCAAGGCAGTGATGCTGCAAGCATAGAAGTAGGTGCTAAGTGAATGAGGGCTCAGTTAAAAAGATGTTGCATGGTACAATCAGAGAGTTAGGTGCCTGATGCTGCAAGGAACAAGTACTTGCTGCATCTTTTCAATGAAAGCTGATGATGAACCCTGTATTGCAGGTCTGTACTTCCTAAGTGTCCTACAAGTGAATCAGTGAGGCGCCATGAATAGCTTGATACATTGACACATATTGGATGCGATTGTGCCTCGACATGGTGTGTGTATGACTGGTGCCCATGGATTGTGCCCTGAGATGTAGTTGCATAGTGATCAATGTGGAGGCTGTTCACAGCCAACAGTGAGCTGAAGACACCAGTTACCTATTCTGATTTGAATGTTAAGAATACTCTGTGTCAAACTTGCTAACAGCAGGTGAAATTAATGAGGTGAGATTCGCGGTTAATAAGGAATAATCTTTAATGAGCAGTAACCCCCCTTATTAGACAACTCACTGCTCCCTGGTGAGAATCTCACCTTAATGCCACAAACTTAGTTAAGAGCTTCAGCAAGTTGACACATCAAGTTAGGCTTTGTTGGATTTCTCACAGGATTCTGCCACATTTCTCGCCATAGCCTACATTGGTCACATCCCTATAAAATTCCATGCATGATTCCATTGCAATGCCTGGTAGGATATTTCATATCCTTACAATTTGCTGCCTGAGAAACATTCTCCCAAATTCTCCCTTCATTCTTCCGGTGATAATATTTTGACTGCTGATGACCAACTCAACATGCAGTGAAGGTGGTTTTGCCTGTTTAAAAAAAATTCCTTACAACTGCAGATATGTTTGCAGCATGAGTGGCAAAACAACATCTTCAAATAATGCAGTACTTAAGGGAATGAAGGAAATTACTGCCATATAAAAGGGGAATAAGCTCCTACTACTGTAGCGACTATAGGATCTGTGACGTCAGTAACTTGTCCAAAAAAGGCAGCAATTTGGGAAAAAAACAAAAAAAGGAAGCAGAGGTACAATGTTACCGGAGATAAGGCTGCCCATCATTGTTCAGCAATCTGTCCAATTATCTAAGGAGCATAAAAGCCCTAGTCAATTTAAAACCAGCAAGAATGAGATAATGAAAGAAAACGAAATAAAATACATAGAAGGTTTCTGTCAGTGAGAACTTTGATGACCTTCAACGCAGTTATTGTGGAAAAGCTCAGATGAACAATGTTCATGATTTTCATTATGCTGTATACACTTAGGTTTTAGGCATAAACATAGGACTAGACATATAGCTTTTTTAGATCTTTTACGACAAGAGTAAGTATATAGTGTAGTTATTTGAAATTATGAGAAAGAATAGAATGTTATCGAACAGAAAAGTCACTATGCGCAGTGTGGAAATATCTCCTCTGATAAGAATGAGTATGAATGCAACTGTGATACCCTTTATAGTGAAATGGGTAAATGCAGCAGAGATGGTGGACTCATGGTAATGTCACTAGACTAGTAATCCAGACATCCAGGTTAATGCTGTGCAGTCATGGGTTCAATTTTATCACAGCATTTAGTTGAAATTAAATACAATCAATAAATCTGAAATTGAAATCTCATTGGTGGTGACCAAGAGCTATCATCGATTGTTGTAGTGACCCATTTAGTTTATTAATGCCCCTTAGAGATGGAAATCAGCTACTCTTATCTGTTCTAGGCTACTCGTGACTCAAGTCCCACAACCAGGTGGTTGATTCTTAACTAGACTCTGAAATGACCTTATCAAGCACTCAGTTCAAGGAATTGGCAACACATGGTTTTGTCCATGACACCTACATTCTATGGAAGAACAAAAAAAAAATGAGCATTGGCAAAGTTTCAGAAGGAGTGGGAACCTGACTGACCGATTACACCATCAGGAAAGGAAAAAGGTAGACAAAGCTGGTGGAGTCATAGAGTTGCAAGCCACAAAACCAAACTCTTTGATCCATCTCATTCATACCGACTAGATATCCTAAACCAATATAGTCCCATTTGGCTCAAATCCCTTTAAACCCTTCTTATTCATGCACCAAGCAACGTCTTTGTAAACCTTTTCAGAACTCTTTCAAGTTTAACAACATCTTTCTTACAGTAGAGAGACCAGAATTAAATGCAGTATTCTAAAAGTGGCCTAACCAATCCCCTGTACAGATGCAACATGACATCACAGCTCCTTTATGCGATACGCTGACCAATGTTGCCAATTTAAAATGCAACCTGTTTCGTGCAGCATATTTCAGAAAATGTAAGTATGACTCTTGGAATATATTTGTACTTTGTGTCACTTTTGCAACTGACAAATCCCCATCTCAATATGCTGACAGTTCTGTAAGAGCGATTCCTATCATGGGAGCGGATTGGTGAGATGCAGTGGAGGGATCAGCACAGTTTGAAGTAATGAAAAGGGAAAAACCGTACTAATGCTGCAAATTGGAAATAACAACACATGCCAGTCAACACCTGTAACAGGAGAATGATGGGTAAATATTTCATAACGTGACTTCCGCTTCACAATCAGCACAGTCAGGCTGGAGACAGTATTTCAGAAAGTAAGAGATTACAGCAGGTAATACTCAAAACAAAAACAGAGCGTGTAGTTACGTTGTGTGTGATTGCAGGCGATTTATTATCTCACTTTCTTTTGGCCTTTGTCAAGCCAGTCTTTTCAACCAATCAAGTGGTCACTTGCCTAATACCTGTTTCTTTGATTTGGTGCCTATTTTTTCTTGTCTGATTATGTTTCTGTGAAGTGGTTTAGCGTGTTTTCTATGTTAATGGTAATAACCAGTTGCAGGTTCTTGGCAGACACTAATTTGCCGACTTTATTCCGATGTCAATGAATATAAAAGTGGGCAACAATTTATCTTGAGGACAGCTCAATGACTGAGCATGCCCTTCATGAAAATGCCCAGTTAATGGTTCTTCTCATTTGTGTTTAAATATCTGCAACTGGGATTATGTCCACAAACTAACAGTGAAAAATGGAAATGTATTTTTGTTCATCCTCTGTGATTAGCCTTGACCGTAGGTCTAATCTCCAATGAGCTTCAACGGGGACTTTGCCATCAGGTATCCTCTGGAAGAAGTGAACTAGAAGTCAGTTCATTAATGAAATGCAATGGAACCGCTCAGGGCTAGGTTTTCCTGTCAAAGGCAGACATGCGGGACAACAGTTTCCATTTTGATTGTATTTTGCAACCTAGGCTCTGGCCTTTCCTCAAGTTTCATGTTCAAACCTAATTGTGCATTTCCAAATTTAAAATCTTCCATGATCAAGGCCAACTGGGCAGCATTTCAAAACACAATTTAAAGATATAGATATATTACAAGATAGAGTTAAGAGCAATAAAGTGCCACAGTCACCCTTATTACAGGTGAAAATAGGTTTAATTCCCAAAATAGACATTTCAAGCTAATGACTTTTGGTCCATGTTCTGTGAGTAACCTAATTTTAAATAAATTGAAATTTACTTCTACTTTACATTAATTTATTTCTTACAAAGCAAAACACTGTACATGCTAGAAATCTGAGCCACAAATTTTAGATTTCTGATTAAATATAATTGAATTGAAACTTTTGAGTGGAATTTTCTAATCCAATAGTATGGGAAATTGTTAGAAATTTGGGAAAACATAGAAAAAAGGATCAGATTCATAATGTTGACAAGTATTTCCAACTTTCTCCTGCGGGTTTAATTAGTGAATTCTGAATACTATCAATGAGAGGTGACCACCTTATTAGGTGTGCTTGTATTTCATTATTAGATAATTTCACCTCATTTCTATGCAGCCCCAAGTTCACCTCTCCTGCTGTGTAAAACTAGATGTTTCCAATTCCTGACACAAAGGTTGGAATTGTTTACCAGAAGCAGCAAGTCACCACACAATTCTGTGTACCTTTACTAATTTTGTCTTCACAGCAATGCCATTGGCTTGTGATCGCCACCATCGTTCTCCATCCTTCATCTGCAACAATATTGCATATCGCTCTTAGCTAACTTTTATCACACTCCCTCACTCTGTGCTTACATGGAGGCTACCAGCCTCTGTTGTGTGCGCTGCTTCTCAGCAGAGAGAGAGGGACAGAGACAGGCAGATTTTCATAGTGTGGAGTACTGAACAGTCAAGATGATGCATGTGTCACCTTACAGCTTCATACTATGTCAATGTCACAGCTCTATGCTAACAGATCACAGCAAAAATACATTGCATTTTCTTCAACCTGTTGACCATGTGTGAATATCAAACGGGTTTAGTCCTTTGTTAAGTGAAGGAGAACCAGGGTCATTCAAAACCGTTGACATCAATCAAAGCATTTGGCTAATTCCTGTCCAAACTTTGGGCTATTTATTTTCCCTTCAATTAGATAAATGGAACAATTTATGATGGAAGTGCAGTTGGTGTGGTGCATGAGCAGGGGAGGTGGTGAGG
The DNA here is from genome assembly GCF_030684315.1 of Stegostoma tigrinum. NCBI lineage: Eukaryota > Metazoa > Chordata > Chondrichthyes > Orectolobiformes > Stegostomatidae > Stegostoma > Stegostoma tigrinum. The sequence goes on along the minus strand of NC_081358.1, from coordinate 103,993,678 downwards.
AACCGTCAAAGATTGAGCAAAAAAACGTTAAGAGCTGAAAGCATTTGTAGTTTAGGCGGATGGGGTGAGGTGAATAAGAGCCATTGAATAGGCATAGTGTACACAATACTGTAAGTAGCAGTCCATGAGCCATTGTGAGAAGAGTGTGCAGTGGCTAAGATGGAATGAGTGATGGTTTTGACTGTGGGGAAGCAGAGAGCAGATGTTAGCACTTTACTTAGTAGAGCACAGAGGTTATTGACCTTCTTCTGGAACTGTTGGGCATTGAGCTTTACTTGTGACACGACTCTGATTCACACTGCTATCATGGTCGAAGCCTTGGCATGGTCTCCTTTACTGGTCAGCAGGAACAGCATTGTATCCCCTTTCACCTCCAGCTCACTGTGGCTGGACTGAAAAACTAACTTTCCTTTCAGAGCCATTTCCTCAGGATAACAGGGTAAGACCACAGTGTGAAAGACATTGCTTGGTTTGTAGCATCTGAAATTATGTGCAAATAATTTTTGAATATGGTGCCAAAGTTTCAAACAACATTAGAATTAGAATTAGAATAGAATCAGAATTAATGTCCTGGTTCAGACCATTAACTCTGTTTCTCACTCTGCAGACGCTGCCAGATCTGCTGAGTATTCCCATTTGTTACATCGGTGTTCTGTACTCAGTTTTCTTTAGGTAACATTGAAAATAAATTAACATTTAAATGTTTTTAACATGGCAACTTTTCGCATCGTAGCAGTTAGTAAAAGGAGCTTAATTTTAGAGCATCCTCAAAGATCAATTTATACATGCCATCAGCAAGAGCTCCCAATGGTGCTTAACGGTGCTTGGGAAGGTGTCTATGCAAATAAGTGGAACCAGCTCAGAGAGAGTTGTAGAGCTCTACAGCACAGAGAATGAGTCTTTATCCCACTGAGGCTGTACCAGTCAAACACAAGCGCTGGACTATTCTAATTCCTCTTCCCAGCCCTTGGCCCATCCCCTTTGTATCACAGGTGCTCATCTAAATATTTCTGCGATTTGTGACAGATTCTGCCTCAACCACCCCTACAGGCAGTGAGTTCCAGATTCCCACTAAAATTTCCTCACATCCCCTCTAAACCTCCTGACCTTAAATTGATGCCTATGGCCAGTCTTTCCTCCATTGAGAGGGAAAGTTCCTTTCTGCCTATCCAACAAAACTTCATGCATCTCAATCTTGTCCTCCCTCACTCTTCTCTGTTCCAAGGAAAACAATCCGTGTCTATTCAATCACTCTTCAAAACTGAAACTCTCCAGCCCCAGCAGCATCCTGGTAAATTTCCTCTGCACCCTCGACAGTGCAATCACACCCCTACTAAATGTGGATTCAACAGAACTACATACAATATTCTAGCTATAGCCAAACAAATGTTTTATATGATTCCAGTAGAACTTACCCAGTCTCAAACTCTATGCCTTGGCTAAAAAAAGGCAAATATCCTTTCTTAGATAATAAAATGTGAGGCTGGATGAACACAGCAGGCCCAGCAGCATCTCAGGAGCACAAAAGCTGACGTTTCGGGTCTAGACCCTTCATCAGAGAGGGGGATGGGGTGAGGGTTCTGGAATAAATAGGGAGAGAGGGGGAGGCGGACCAAAGATGGAGAGAAAAGAAGATAGGTGGAGAGGAGAGTACAGGTGGGGAGGTAGGGAGGGGATAGGTCAGCCCAGGGAAGACTGACAGGTCAAGGAGGTGGGATGAGGTTAGTAGGTATGAGATGGAGGTGCGGCTTGGGGTGGGAGGAAGGGATGGGTGAGAGGAAGAACAGGTTAGGGAGGCAGAGACAGGGTGGACTGGTTTTGGGAAGCAGTGGGTGGAGGGGAAGAGCTGGGCCGGTTGTGTGGTGCAGTTGAGGGAGGGGACGAACTGGGCTGGTTTTGGGATGCGTTGGGGGAAGGGGAGATTTTGAAGCTGGTGAAGTCCACATTGATACCATTGGGCTGCAAGGTTCCCAAGCGGAATATGAGTTGCTGTTCCTGCAACCTTCGGGTGGCATCATTGTGGCACTGCAGGAGGCCCATGATGGACATGTCATCTAAAGAATTTTCCCACTTCCTACAGACAAAGGGGGTGGCCATGGGCACCCGCATGGGCCCCAGCTATGCCTGCCTCTTTGTAGGTTACGTGGAACAGTCCCTCTTCCACACCGACACAGGCCCCAAACCCCACCTCTTCCTCCATTAAATTGATGACTGTATCGGTGCCACCTCTTGCTCCCCAGAGGAGTTCGAACAGTTCATCCACTTCACCAACACCTTCCACCCCAACCTTCAGTTCACCTGGGCCATCTCCAGCACATCCCTCACCTTCCTGGGCCTCTCAGTCTCCATCTCAGGCCACCAGCTTGTAACTGATGTCCATTTCAAGCCCACTGACTCCCACAGCTACCTAGAATACACCTCCTCCCACCCACCCTCCTGCAAAAATTCCATCCCCTATTACCAATTCCTCCACCTCCGCCACATTTGCTCCCACGATGAGGCATTCCACTCCCGCACATCCCAGATGTCCACGTTCTTCAAGGACCGCAACTTTCCCCCCACAGTGATCGAGAACGTCCTTGACCGCGTCTCCCGCATTTCCCGCAACACATCCCTCACACCCCGCTCCTGCCACAACCGCCCAAAGAGGATCCCCCTCGTTCTCACACACCACCCCTCCAACCTCCGGATACAACGCATCATCCTCCGACACTTCCACCATCTACAATCCGACCCCACAACCCAAGACATTTTTCCATCCCCACCCTTGTCTGCCTTCCGGAGAGACCACTCTCTCTGTGACTCCCTTGTTAGCTCCACACTGCCCTCCAACCCCACCACACCCGGCACCTTCCCCTGCAACCGCAGGAAATGCTACAGTTGCCCCCACACCTCCTCCTTCACCCCTATCCCACACCCCAAGATGACTTTCCATATTAAGCAGAGGTTCACCTGCACATCTGCCAATGTGATATACTGTATCCATTGTACCCGGTGTGGCTTCCTCTACGTTGGGGAAGCCAAGCGGTGGCTTGGGGACCGCTTTGCAGAACACCTCCGCTCAGTTCGCAATAAACAACTGCACCTCCCAGTCGCAAATCATTTCCACTCCCCCTCCCATTCTTTAGATGACATGTCCATCATGGGCCTCCTGCAGTGCAACAATGATGCCACCCGAAGGTTGCAGGAACAGCAACTCATATTCCGCTTGGGAACCCTGCAGCCCAATGGTATCAATGTGGACTTCACCAGCTTCAAAATCTCCCCTTGCCCCACTGCATCCCAAAACCAGCCCAGTTTGTCCCCTCCCCCCACTGCACCACACAACCGGCCCAGCTCTTCCCCTCCACCCACTGCATCCCAAAACCAGCCCAGCCTGTCTCTGCCTCCCTAACCGGTTCTTCCTCTCACCCATCCCTTCCTCCCACCCCAAGCCGCACCTCCATCTCATACCTACTAACTTCATCCCACCTCAGTGACCTGTCAGTCTTCCCTGGACTGACCTATCCCCTCCCTACCTCCCCACCTATACTCTCCTCTCCACCTATCTTCTTTTCTCTCCATCTTTGGTCCGCCTCCCCCTCTCTCCCTATTTATTCCAGAACCCTCTCCCCATCCCCCTCTCTGATGAAGGGTCTAGACCCGAAACGTCAGCTTTTGTCCTCCTGAGATGCTGCTGGGCCTGCTGTGTTCATCCAGCCTCACATTTTATTATCTTGGATTCTCCAGCATCTGCAGTTCCCATTATTACAAATATCCTTTCTTAACCATTTTGTCTACCTGCCCCGCTATCTTCAGGGACTGATGACTATACAGAACACAGTTCTTCAAATCCTGGTGCTTCACAGGATCCTATCTTTCATTATGTATTCCCTTGCCTTGATTCTCCTGCCCAATGGCATCACATCACTTATCTGAATTGAATTCCATTAGCCATTGATCACTTCTTCTCTCACTAATGTGAGGATACCTTCTCACTACTTATCACTCCACCAATTTTTTTAATCATCTGCAAACTTACTGATCATCCTTCCTACATTCAAATCTAAATTATTAATATACGCCATAAACAGCAACGTCACAGGCCACGTGCTTCTAGTTAAAAAAAATCTCAACAATTACCCTTTTCTTCCTGTCACTCAGCTAATTCAGGAACTATATAGTCAAATTTCCTTGGATCCTGTCGGCGCTTGGCTCTCCTTTCGGCAATCAATTTCCTATCTGGGAACTTATCCAAAACATTGCTGAAGTCCAGACTACCTACATTATCCATGTCCACATGCCAGTCGCACCTGTGAAAAATTCAACTATCTGGTCAGATATGGTGTCACTCTTAACAGAACCATGCTGACGGTTCCTGATTAATCCCGGCCTCTCCAAATACAGATTAATACTGTGCCTCAGAATTCTACCCGTTCATTTCTCCACTACTTAGACTAGGCTGACTGGCCTATAGTTTCCTGGTTTACCCCTTCCTCCTTTCTTGAATGGTAGTAACACATTGGCTGTCCTCAAGCTCTGGCATCTCTCTTGTCGCCAGAGAGGAATTGGAATTTATTGTCAGTACCTCTCAAAAGTCTGGGATGCATTTTGTGGGGACCTGGTGATTTACGTATTTTTAAATCTGTTAAAGCCTCCTCTCTGTCTATGCTAATTTCTTTAAATTATATCACAGCTCTCCTTCACATACAATTCCAACTGTAGCCCTTATTGGACCCTATTCCTTCCATAGTTATCTTTTCACCTTTAATATATTTGTAATATAACTTAGGATTTTTGTCTATTTTACCTGCCATCATCCTTTCACGGTCCATTTTGTTGTTCTCCTAATTTCCTTTCTAATTTACCCCTTACACATTCTGTACTCCTTTCACGTTTCTGCTATTTGAGCCCTTGCTATCCTCACTTTCTCTCTTTATCCATTCCTGTATGCCCTCGATGTCCTGGGTTCACTAGATTTGTTTATCCCACCCTTTGTCCTAATTGGCTTGCAGGCCAATGTTGTTTAAAATGGTACAAAAGATTGCAGAAATTCAATTTGCTGTGGATGTGTGAATTGATGGTTCAATTCCTTTGGTGTTTTCTGCTGGTTTGTCCGTTTCAGGAAAATTGCAGTGAAAGGAAGCACAATTTAATGTAAACACCAAAATATGGAAGCTTTTTTCGTAGTCTAAGGAATGACCTGTTAGCAATATTACCAGAATGCTCATTTCTAAAACGTTATTCCTATGAATTTGGCATAATTTGAAGCAGTCACTAACAATTTGTATGCAATAATGCTCCTGTAATGGTTCTCTCAACCACTTTGCCAGCCTGAATATCAGAAAGTTTGCAACCCACTGATGTAGTGCAATTTTTAGTGACAGCAAGTTTTAAAATCTGTCAAAAGTGCACCGCTGTTAACTTCCATTGTGGTAAAAGTCAAGCATGTTTCAGGAGAGGAAGAAAGACATTCACAAATGCGAAGAAGTGACAAGACTTGCATTATATCTCGCAGAGTGGGTAATTTTCGCTGTGGGGCTGTTGTAAATTGTACAATATCAGAATGACTGTCCATGGTCCATGATATGTGATTTACTCTTCCATTAACGTCAATGGTATGGCTAGTAGGCGGTTGCTTCAAAACATTTATACTATCAATCAACGTTAAAGTTAAAGCCAAATAGTGGGTGTGATGTTGGCTATTCAGGAGAACTGGATCATTGAAGAAAAACACATTTGAGAGTTATTGCATTTTTGATAGAAACAGGAGTCACAATGCAGTCTCCCACCAAGTTCTGTGTCATCTTCAAACTTGAAAATATTACAATATTACATTGTACTGCATCTAAATCATTCATAGAGACTGGGAATGACTGGGACCCAAGCACTGCTCCTTTTGGAACTCCAGCAGTCATAGCCTACCAATCTGAAAATGACTTAGTTATTTCTAGACAACAAGGTGTAGAGCTGGATGAACACTGCAGGTCAAGTGATGCTGCTTGGCCTGCTGTGTTCATCCAGCTCTACACCTTGTTGCCATGGATTCTCCAGCATTTACAGTTCCTATTATTTTTTAGTTATTTCTAGTCCCTGTTTTCCATCTGTTGACCAATTCCTAATCTGTTGCAGTATATTCACACCATTTCCCACTGCTCAAAGTTTGTTTGTGTGTAGCAGTTACATTGAAAAATAGGAACAGCACCACTAGCTTAGGCAGCTCATCCCTAACTATCCTGGTGAAAGTAGCAGTGGGTCAACATCTTGAACCTCTGCATTCCTCATGATTGAAGTACTGCTGAATATTGGGGTCCATTAAAAATTGAATTTTCCAAATATAGCAAACGGTTTATTAACCAGCACCTCTGGGAGCAGGAGTGTGCCGGTTGACCAACTATTCCAGTAGATTATTCTGCATAATCAATGTAACAACACTACACTACATAATAGGGAAAATGCAGATCACTGTTGTGCTTTATTTACAGCGTAAATCAGTGCAGTAATAATGCAACTTTGCCTTAGTAAAACATACTGGGAGAGAGTGTTCTCAGTCGTACCCTCAAATGACAACTTGGACATTGCAGAGATCATAATTCAGTAAACTTCCAGTATTTGAGGTATGTAATTTTTGCTGGTTTATCAAGAGTGCCAGTTGATTAGCTGCCGGTTAAAACAACGTTTGCTATATTTACTGTGTAGCATGAGCCTTCATTTAACTGCTATTAGAGCAGTAATTAACTTGCTAAAATTCTAGAATTGGGAATAAAAAGGGAAGAATCACAAGAAACACAACTGTCATGATGCACATTGAACTAACATCAACAGATGTACCCTATTACCTATGTGGATACAGCTAGAACTGCAGATGCTGGAGTCAGAGACACTTCCCAAGCTGAAATGTCAACTTTCCTACTCCTTTGATGTTGTCTGGCCTGCTGTGTTCCTCCAGCTCTAAACTGTGTTGTATCTATTAACTATGTATTGTTTTCAAAAATAACAACTTTTTTTTAGAATCAATGAGAATGGAAGTCATAGATTTGTCAATGTCTATAGCATAGAAACAGCCCTTTGGCCCAACTTCCCCATGCTGCCCAGTTTCCACAATTTAAACAAATCCCATTTACCTGTGATAACAAGGTGTAGGGCTGGATGAACCTACACCATCCAGCAGGCCAAGTAACATCAGAGGAGCAGGAAGGCTGACGTTTCAGGTCTGAATCCTTCTTCACATTTGCCTGTGTTTGGTCCATATGCCAGCATACCTATCCAATCCACATACCCGTCTAAATATTTCTTAAATGACAAATTTGTACACGCTTCAAACACTGACTCTGGCAGCCCATTCCAGACACTCACCACCTTTCATGTGAAAACAAATTTCTCCTCTGGACCCTTTTGTATTTCTCCCTGTCACTTTAAACCTATGCCCTCTAGTTTTTGACTCCCCTACCTTGGGGAAATGTTGTCCGCTATCTACCTTATTAATGTTCCTCATGATTTTACATACCAATATAAGGCCACCCCTCAGTCTCTTATGCTCCAGGGAAAACAGTCCCATCCTATCCAAACTCTCCTTATAACTCAAACTTCCGGTCCAGGTAATATCCTAGTGATTTTTTTCTGTGCTCTTCCTAGTTTAATAAATCCTTTTTATAGCAGGGCTACCAGAACTTCATGCAGATGAACTAGGGGAAATAGTCATCCAGCATCACGGGTGGCAGGGTTATGACCATTAGCCACAATGGTTCAGACAATTGAGCGACACACAGAAAATAAGCTACTCCTAGAAATCTGATAGAACAATTAGTGTTCATGGGCAGTGAGCAGTTTTTTTTATAAGCAGACCTAGTAAGCAACAGTTCTTATCAGGTGGTCCCCAGACAGGAGACCCCATTAAGCACTCCTCACCAGGTGGATTGAAGAGGGGCCAGAAGGAGAGGAAGAAGACCAGGGGAGGAGTTCGCTGACACCTTGAATAGAGAGCAGGATTTGGCCCCATCTCATTAATGAGACGGAAACATTCCATGCCGACAGCCTGTTTGTCTTCTGGTATGAATCATCATAGTTCTATGCTTTATTTTTATCTAACTAATATAATATGTTATATCTAAACTGCTGCTTCTTATCAAGCTCAATAAACTATCAGAGACTACTTACACATCATTGAGTGTCCATGCTAGGTAACTGTGAGCACAAGCCCACTAAAATCAACAGTACACAGAGGGCTGTTCAGCAGGGAGTTTCAGGATTTTAGTCCTGCAACAATGAAGGTACCCACAATATTATTCCAAGTCAGGATGGTGTGTTAATTTGAGATGAACTTACAGGTGATGGTGTTCATTTTTTTCCCATGTAGCCACCACCCTTGTTTTTCTAAAAGGCCAAGATCATTGAATTGGAAGCTGTTGCCTGTGAGGCCTTGAAGCAGCTGAAAATGGTTGGCCTTAGGATACTTTCCTGAGGAATTCCTACAAGAGATGTTTGATTCCAAATACCACAACTATCTTCCATTGTGCCAGATATGACTCCAACTAATGGAGAATATTCTTCCTTATTCCCATTGACTCCAATTACACTAGGATTCTGTGAAGCTACTTTGATGTTAAGGCCAGTAATCTTTTCTTCCCCTCTAGAGCTCAGCTTCTTTGTCCATGTTTTTATGAAGGTTGCAATGAGATTAGGAGATGAGTAGCCCTGCGGAACGATAACTGAGCTTCAGTAAGATTATTCTTGAGTAAATGTTGATGTCTCATCCATCATTTCCTGATGACTAATAGGATGGTGATTGTCTGAGATGAATTTGTCATATCTGGGCAATTGTCCATTGCCAAGTAAATACTCGCGTTGCAGCTATAGCAGGACAACTTCACTTGGACCACAGCTAGACCTTGAATACTAAACCATGATATAATTGCGAAAATGTTGTCAGGACCCCTGGGCTCTGCAGTATCTGTGTTGGAGGACCTGGTTACATAGACTTTCAGCCGTTTCTTGACATTACGTAGAACGAGTCAATTCATCCAAGGCTAATATCTGTGATACTGAGGACTTCAAGACAAGGCTGAAATAAATTGTCCACCTGACTTCTGGATGAAGATTTTTACAAATGCCACAGCCATATCCTTTGCACTGATATGCTGAACCCTCCTATTATGACAACACTGGTCACTACCAATAATGTATTTAATTCCAAATCTATTAATTGATTTCAAAATTCACCACAGTGGGATTTGAATCCATGGCCCAAGAACATTTTCCTTGATATTCTGATTACTAGCCCAGTAACATTACACTTACACCTTCACGTCCTTATTTTACTGTAAACTATTCTGCAATTAAACCATCAGGCTGTAAAGATGCTTCTTGAATTAAATACAGTTATTACAATATAATAAATAATAATATTATTATCAGCGAAAGGCATAACAAGTCCTTGAAAGAAAAGCAATTCACTATTTTTCTTTCACTGGTAAAACCTGAATGCACAATCCTTCAGGAATTTATCTCAGCAGTACATTATCCCTAATTTTTTTTTGACTAAAAGCATCAGAGAGATTAGTGTTGACCCAAAACTTTTTTCTCCCTTCCATCTCCTTTCCAACAATTCATTAAACATTGCGTGCTACAAATGTCACACATAATCTCCACATACAACAGTTGACCTTGTCTCGTCAAACTCTCTGTCATACTGCTGGCAGTCTCACTTACAGCCACTGCAGAGAAATAGAAAAATTCAATCTGACAGCATGTCCAATGTCTGTATCAATTAAGAAGGTTTAATGGCTCTGGTCAGTCCACTCTTAGCATGCATTTCCAGATGTTTCACCAGACAGGGCATTGAGAGAATGTCCAGAGGCAATAAAGGGATCTGTTAAATGGAGAGTGCAAGACGTGATTTTCAAAGGATAGCATATCTGCAAAACCAGAAAGCAGAAAAGAAGAGCCAATCTCAGTCAGTACGCAGTCACTTTTTCTGATGCCTGGTGTCCAACTATGAAGGACAAATGATTTAAGATAATCTTGCAGTTGCATTCTGCTCAGTGTCACTAGCTGAATGAGGGAATCAGAAATTTGTGGGACATTTTTCATTTAGCAGAAAATTATCACCAGTTTTCATTTGTAATTTCTAACATATATATGTAAATTTATGTTATTGTATGAGACCTCAAACAGGTCCAGTAAAAAGGGTTGATAATATTTAGTCCTACAACTTTTTGTGAAACTATTTATGTATTATGTACTGAAAATGTACTTACCCGGATCCTGAACATGAGTTTTAATTCAAGAATCAGTCACATTGTAATTAGTATTGCCTGCTCAAATGTTGTGGTTTTCACCTGAACCATTTAATGAGGTAAAAAAAATTATATTTACGATTTGGGACAATCCAAAACACTTTACAACCAATTGAATAATTTAGCATTCAGTTATTGTCACAATGTTAGGCATGCAGCAGTCAACATTCGCAGAGCAAATTCCTGCAAAAAAAAACACGATGAGATAAATGACCTGAAGAGTCAGCCATAGTTAGTATTAGTCTTGCCTCTGAGTTACAAGGTTCTAGTTTCAAATCCCAATTCAGAACTTGAACAAGAACATTCTGGTAAATTTTTAATACAAGGCAATCTACACTATTAAAGGTGCTGTCTTTCAGATGATTTATTCAATTGAGTTGGTCTGCCCATATAAGGGGACGCAAAATATTTGAGGACACTATTCTGAAGAAGAGCAGGGTTTATCCTAGTTCTTGGAAAATATCAGCTTTTAACAGGAGCATCACAAGCTGCAATTTGAAAGGCATGAATATAACCTTCTTTAAGAATGCTTCCTTTGTGCTGCTCAGGCTTGAAAGTAGGTTTGTGACTTATTTCAATAAAGTAAGTAGGCGGGCCAGCAATTTGATGTATTTCAGTTCAAGGTGCTAATGTGAGATTTTTGACAAGGTTTCGCATGTCAGGCTGATTAAGAAGCTATAAGCCCAGCAGATTCAGGGCAACTTGGCAAATTGCGTCCAAAATTGGTTTAGTGGAAGGAAGCAGAGGATGACAATCAAAGGGTGTTTTGTGGCTGGAAGTCTGGTTCCAGGGGCATCACAAAGGATTCCACTCTGAATCACTTGTTTTTGTTGTATATGTTAATGGTCTAGACATGAATGTAGGAGTTATAATCAGTAAATTTACAGATGGCACAAACATTGGTGGACTGGTAAAAAACATGGAGGAAAGCCTTAGACTACCGACTACAGGGCAATAAAAATGGGCTAGTCGGGTGGGCTGAACTGTGGAAAATGAAGGGACCCATTTTAAAAGGACTAACAAAGCAAAGGAGTTCAAATGAACAGTGAACTGTAGGAAGTACAGTGGATTAGAAGGATTTTGCTGTCGATAGATTCTTGAAGGCAGCATGCCAAGTAAATGAGGTGATTGAGAATGCATTTGGAATATTTTTCTTTATTAGTAAGACATTCAATTCAAGAGCAAGGTGGTTGTGATGGAGCTGTATATAATGCCAATTAGGCCATAATCGCAGTACTCTATGCAGTTTTGGTCTACATAGTATATAAAGGAGTGATTGTACCGAGTTGGTGCAGAAGAGATTCACCACACTGTTGCCTGGGCAGGAGTGAGTCAGCAATGAAGAAAGTCTAGACAGGCTGTGGTTGCTTTCATTTGAACAGGTAAGGTTGATGGAGAATCTGATTGAAGAGTATAAAATTCTGAGGGGCATAGACAAAGTACATAGAGAGAAATGCTTTGTCTTAGTGAAACGATCAGTTTGAAGGTGAGGCACAGTTTGAAGGTAAGGAGTAAGAGGTTCACAGCAAATTTGAGGAAGAGTGTTTCCACCCGTAGGGTTATGAGTATCTGCAACTCACTGCCTGAAAGGGTGGTTGAGACCGGTCCACTCAAGTCATTTAAAAACTATTAAAATGAGCCCTTGAAATGCCATTGTATACAGGGTAAGTACCAAGTTTTGAAAAATGGGATTAGAATAAATGATTTTTTGATGACTAACACTGACAAATGGGCCAAAGGGCCTCTTTCCATGATGCTAAGAAATCTATGACTCTAAAATGGTCTGGTTCCCATACTGATGTTATTGGCCAGGTTTGACATTTACCTTAAACCTCACCTGTTCAAGACCTGTTTGCTGCTAAGATAACCTCAACTTTGCGAAGAGTTAATAAAATACTGATACCCCACTAAGTACTTTCAATATTTACAATGTTATTACAGACCTTGTAATCTTATTTTCAAAATGATGATGGAGAAGTTACTTTAAAACAGTTTCACCATATGAATATTTACACACACAAATTCAATGATTCTCTGAACTTTACAAATAGCATAGTTATAATATTGTGTATCACAAAGCTTATTGAATAGGGTGATCCAAAATAAAGTCAACACTGTGGGTGGAATTTTTTTTTGTGTTGGCTAAATTGTGAGTCATTTTTGGTGGAGTGATTTTTCTCCACAAGACCAGCGTGTTTTCTTACCGGAGATTATCAAAGACATCACATTAATTGGTGCTCCTGCCTTTATGGTGAATTTGCAGTCCGTTTCCACCCAATCATAACAGGCTCAGTTCCCAGAGCGACTCATCACTCCTCGACATCTGCCTTAAGATCAACAGCTGTTGTAGCTGCACCATCTTTCAAAGCAGGCTCTTACCTAGAGGAGCACAAACGTCTAGAACCTGCCCTGCTTAGTTGTGAAAGGCAAGCAGAGAAATGACAGTGAGTGAGAGGCCAGTGCCTCACTTCTCGAAGAGGGTCATTGAGGGCCTTGTGGACAGGATGATCAAGGGCAGAGGGATCCACTTCCTGGAATGCTGGCAAAGGAAACCTCACCACCATTCCATGCCAGCCTAGTCGCAGATAGCCACCTGGATAAGTGTCATCATCAGGCAAGAGTGGAATGAGCTGCAGTGCAGGTGAATAACCTTCTTTGCTTTGCCAGTGTAAGTGCTGCCACACACAGACCCTTCAGCAGTTTCCACTCAGGAAGTTACAGAGGTCGCAGACCCTTCACCTGCACTTTGCCTGTTCCCATCTCTGACCCCGGGAAGACCAAGCCGAGGAAGGTTAGCTTGCCTCTGGCAAGAAGACGTTTGACATATCTGGCCTGTCAAGACCCAAGCACACTCACGATGGGCAAGACCAATGGGCTTCCCTGGAGTGGTGCCCCTCTATCCTTTGGAAACCAGGATAGTTCAGAATCATATTGTGGAAGGGAGAGGAAGTAGAAAGTGTATCCTGGGCACATATGGATGACAGCTAACAAAGTGATCTAAATAATTTCATTTTTTCAGACACCCTTGTTTCTTATTTTTCATGAAGTTGTTCCTGTCTCTGCATGGGGCATAGATGCTTTGTTGCACCCTGCAACATCACTGCTTGTGCAATGAGGTTGGATGTCTACAATGCATGGTGAGTACTTTTGGGTTATCGATGCATGTACACGCCATTGGCTTGCTGCAACACCTTAGAACTCTCCTTTCAATATTGCATGTCTTTCACTGGTTGTGTCTGCAGAAGATTATATCTCAGGGAGTTCATTAGCAGTGATAGTGCCAGTGAGACACCACATACAGGAAGGGTCAATGCAGCAGAATTGCCAGTCACAGGTACTCTGCTTACCTGTATCACCAACTTATTCTCTGTCTGTGACTAATGTTGTTCTCTTGTGAAGGCCCAGTGTCTCATTGAAGATGCAGTTCCCTTTCTCAGACCTCGCTTCACTCACTCTGTCCATTGTGACTGCGTTCATAGCCATTCTCCTAAACATGGCATACTATCCATGTGCTTCATGATTAAAATGATATCGAATGGCTTTCTGCCTTTATCGTGAAGATGCCAAAGAGACCTCAATAAGCGTCACCCCTTTCAAGGTGCCCAAACAATGAATTCTACAGGCTTCATATGCTCTCAAATGATCTGACAGTCTGTGTACACATGTTTGACCTATCACCTCTCCCAACTGACAAACTCCTTCCCTCTCAACCTCTGTAAATTGAAGCATTAGGATGACCATGACAGATCCCCTTGACAGACCTGGCCTGCCACAGTTAACCCATATTTACCTGGACCCTGGCTGATGACCATCTTATGTGCAAAACCAGTAGAACCCCCTAAAAGACTAACCCAATGGCCAAACTGTATGATTCATGAATAGCAGATGCATACAACCTTCAACTCAGGACATTGGTGACAAACCATCAGGCCGTCTTTGCCACATTTTGGCACCTCAAATGTACTGGCACTGCGCTCACCAGGGGGCAGACTTGTTTACCAGAGTACATTGGCAACCAGTAATGTATGACTGCATCACATACAGGTACCACACAGGGGCAGGCATCCTGCCAATGGCATGGATCAGGCACCTCTGCTCTCTGTCTATTCACCTGGTAGCTATCAGCTTACCCACAGCATGCATGCCTTGCCTTGACCTGTCTTACCTTGCAGTGGCAATTGGCACAAAGACACGACCAGTGAAGACGTCCTCAATAAAAGGGCACATTATACTTCAGTGTGTACACCACTGCGGCATCTATACCACATGTTCATGGATCATGCCCTACTCTGCAGTTCAGCTATGGCCAAAATCAGCCTCACCAAATACCTTGCCCAATTTTCTGCCATAGGTCACATCACTCAGATCCCTGCAGTATTGTGCCCTGTGGCTCACTTTTCAATGGTTACCTGTCCACTATGTCTTTGTTAATTTCAATTGCCTAAATATGAAGCTTGAGCTCGGAGGGAAATCCTAAAATATAGAAAGGGATTTCCAAAAGCTGCAATATGTCAAGAATGTGATAATGGGAACTGCAGATGCTGGAGAATCCAAGATAATGAAACGTGAGGCTGGATGAACACAGCAGGCCCAGCAGCATCTCAGGAGCACAAATGCTGACGTTTCGGGCCTAGACCCTTCATCAGAGAGGGGGATGGGGTGAGGGTTCTGGAATAAATAAGGAGAGAGGGGAAGGCGGACCGAAGATGGAGAGAAAAGAAGATAGGTGGAGAGGAGAGTATAGGTGGGGAGGTAGGGAGGGGATAGGTCAGTCCAGGGAAGACCGACAGGTCAAGGAGGTGGGATGAGGTTGGTGGGTAGGAGATGGAGGTGCGGCTTGGGGTGGGAGGAAGGGATGGGTGAGAAGAAGAACAGGTTAGCGAGGCAGAGACAGGGTGGACTGGTTTTGGGATGCAGTGGGTGGAGGGGAAGAGCTGGGCTGGTTGTGTGGTGCAGTGGGGGGAGGGGACGAACTGGGCTGGTTTTGGGATGCGGTGGGGGAAGGGGAGATTTTGAAGCTGGTGAAGTCCACATTGATACCATTGGGCTGCAGGGTTCCCAAGCAGAATATGAGTTGCTGTTCCTGCAATCTTCGGGTGGCGTCATTGTGGCACTGCAGGAGGCCCATGATGGACATGTCATCTAAAGAATGGGAGGGGGAGTGGAAATGGTTTGCAACTGGGAGGTGCAGTTGTTTATTGCGAACCGAGCGGAGGTGTTCTGCAAAGTGGTCCCCAAGCCTCTGCTTGGTTTCCCCAATGTCGAGGAAGCCACACCGGGCACAATGGATGCAGTATACCACATTGGCAGATGTGGAGGTGAACATCTGCTTAATATGGAAAGTCATCTTGAGGCCTGGGATAGGGGTGAGTGAGGAGGTGTGGGGGCAAGTGTAGCACTTCCTGCGGTTGCAGGGGAAGGTGCCGGGTGTGGTGGGGTTGGAGGGCAGTGTGGAGCGAACAAGGGAGCCACGGAGAGAGTGGTCTCTCCGGAAAGCAGACAGGGATGGGGATGGAAAAATGTCTTGGGTGGTGGGGTCGGATTGTAGATGGCGGAAGTGTCAGAGGATGAATATATCAAGAACTCCTTGTTGATCAACAAGCTTGAATGCTTTTAGCCAGCAGATTACCTTTGCTTCCTTCAGTTATAACTCTTGAAGCGCGTGAAGCTCCACTATGCAGCTGGAGGCATGGTGTGAATACAGAGTAAGATTCTAACATTTTCTTATCTTTCTATCTTTGAGATAAAGTATTGAATCAATGACACATTTCCCTGTCTGGTTTTGCTTCATTCTTTGAAACAAAACACAGAATTTTCCTGGCTTCCTGGCCAGCATCTTAACCTCAACTACCACCAGCTGACAGTTGACAGATCTTTGCTGTTCAAGGAGTTTTATTATGTGTGAAATGGCTGCTGCAATAACCTGTGTTACAGTCCGAAACATTATTTTTCTACAACATCTGTTGAAAATTTGCAATGTAGAACCTCAAACCTGAAATACCAGTTGCTTAAGCAATCATGTTCTATCAATTCCAATGATCAGAAGTATGGCATTTTGGATTGGAGTTTCACTCTGGCACCATGCAAGAATCTTGATCCACATGAATCCTCAGGAGTTGCCTGGGGAAATTGATACTTTGTTGCCAATTTCAGGTGGCCTCTGAAAAATGTTCTTTAGGATTGGAGGTTTCACAGTGTTCCAACTCACATTGTTACCCAGGAAAATGAGGATTATAAATCTAACTTATAGGCAACTATTAAACTGAATCCCGATTTGGTTCTGACCCCTCTTCAACAACTCCTACTCTCAATCTCTTGCATCTCCAATCTGATCACCCTTTAACTTGACATTCGCCGCCATCAATCTGACAGCGCATCTGATCTGATGCCACCATACCTTACCCTCTGTAACCTGATTTTGACCCTTTGACCCACATTAGGGTCATTTATTTGCCTGACACCTTACTCCCTCACCCAATTGGCTCCATATTCCGTCCTTATCTTGCATAACACATCTTTCCTCGGCACCTATGAAAGAGGCTACAAAGCATTTGACCACAAGACATGTCATGCTTCTAGATGAGAAAGGGAGGTTGATTTCCTCACTGACCGAATGCATTGCTGTGTAATGTGCAAGTAATGTTGGAATGGTCTCTGCTGCTTTGTAACAGGAGGATCTCATCCAAAGAATGTGACAGCAGAACTGATCAAAATGTAAGTGTTTAGCTTTTGGTCCAATCAGGGTTGAAATTTGGCTTTTTGATGATACCAATTGGAAAATCTGGGCTCTGTCACCTGAGGACAGATGATAGAAACTGCTACAATGTAGCCTTGAGCAAAACATCTGTAACAATTAAGAAGGGGCATCAGTTTGACAAGGGTCTCCCGACAAACAGTTTTGAGATTTATAAAGGCCTATTGCATTTTCCATAATTTGGCTGTTAGAATGGAATTGTACTTGTTATCCAAATTTGTGGTGTGTCTGTGTGAAATTCTGCATAAATGTGCTTGAAGGCTAACACCTGAAATTATGTGATTAAAATAACTCCTGAAATGGGTGTTGTCATTTATGTGATGCAGAAATGCTTGTTATCCACAACAGACCCGTTTCTTGAAAAGTTATTGCAAACAGATTATATATTGTTTTAAGTAAGCATCTGTCATCAGTTCAACAATTCTACAAACAGGTAAAGTGAAATTTACAAGACTACCATTTCAAACCCCAATGTAATGCTTTGGAGGAATCACAAGACATCATGACCTATGATCATGTTCCTCTTTGGAGTGGTACATGTTGCTCTTTGTTACATCTGTTTGTCAACTCAGTTGCCCTGCTGCAGAAAGTTGTCACTCAACTGCACCACAAAAACATTATCATTCCACATTAAGCAGAGGTTCACCTGCACATCTGCCAATGTGGTATACTACATCCACTGTACCTGGTGTGGCTTCCTCTACATTGGGGAAACCAAGCGGAGACTTGGGGACCGCTTTGCAGAACACCTCCGCTCAGTTCGCAACAAACAACTGCACCTCCCAGTCGCAAACCATTTCCACTCCCCCTCCCATTCTCTAGATGACATGTCCATCATGGGCCTCCTGCAGTGCCACAATGATGCCACCCGAAGGTTGCAGGAACAGCAACTCATATTCCGCCTGGGAACCCTGCAGCCTAATGGTATCAATGTGGACTTCACCAGTTTCAAAATCTCCCCTTCCCCTACTGCATCCCTAAACCAGCCCAGTTCGTCTCTCCCCCGCCTCCACTGCACCACACAACCAGCCCAGCTCTTCCCCCCTACCCACTGCATCCCAAAACCAGTCCAACCTGTCTCTGCCTCCCTAACTGGTTTTTCCTCTCACCCATCCCTTCCTCCCACCCCAAGCCGCACCCCCATCCACCTACTAACCTCATCCCACCTCCTTGACCTGTCCGTCTTCCCTGGACTGACCTAGCCCCTCCCTACCTCCCCACCTATACTCTCTCCACCTATCTTCTTTACTCTCCATCTTCGGTCCACCTCCCCCTCTCTCCCTATTTATTCCAGTTCCCTCCCCCCATCCCCCTCTCTGATGAAGGGTCTCGGCCCAAAACGTCAGCTTTTTTGCTCCTGAGATGCTGCTTGGCCTGCTGTGTTCATCCAGCCTCACATTTTATCATCATCATTGGAGTTTTCTTTCTCACTCTCTTTGTACACAATTTAGTGTCAGACATTGGCCTCAGGTAGCGCCTGTTCCTTCTCACTTGTACACTGATCAGTAACAACTTTGTATGACCTAGGCACATTATATATTTCAGAAAACTTTGCTGGCATCCAAACAACGGAATTTATATTTCTAACTTACTCTCTGCCCAATTGTGGAGTTCAGTGGAATCCCACATAGCAGGAAAATGTCAAAGGGGGCTCAATAAGATCAGAGCTAAAGTCTTTAATGGCTACTGGCAGGGCAACAGTTGTAGTTTTGCATCATAGCTGGGGAACGGATTATGTCATCACTTTGTGGAGATAAGTGCTGACTGTGTTAAAGAATGACAATAAATTCAGTGCTCTGCAAAAAAAGACATCTGTTGATCATATTAAGGAACTGATAATTGTAAAAATGCTGTGTACACAAGTGTCTGTTACTATATTGTAAACGAACGGCAAAGCTACTCCCTGCAATAACTTAAGTTCAAAAAGATGTAACAGCAAGTTCTCCGAAAAAAGACAACTGTAGGCCATTTTACCATCTGCCTCTCACTCAAGTTCGCGTTACAAGAAGAACACAACCGCATGTTGTAGCTGGCAGGATCACAGGAACAAGTCCACTGTGCATAGTTGTTGCTTCACTCTACAGTGAGGTAAGGATTCCTCTTTTCTAACGTCCGCAACAGAAGGCCAGACCGTTTTTTTTTGGAAAGACCCGTCCAACGTGATCAGGAACAGAATGCAAATGAATTCCCAGTAAATTCTACTTAGAGGGAGACATCACTGAGGGTAATTTGATAAAAATTATATAAAAGTGTTCATACCCAAGAGACATAAGAGATTGATAATAAGGGGCAAGAAATTACCAAGTAAAGGGTAGGCAGGCACTGCCAGATATATCAGAGAGGGAAGTTTGACAAAAACTAAAAGAATAAATTGACTCTATTTGACTTTAACTGAAATCTCAAAGAAATATGGAACCTACATGTGACATTGGTCTGAGGAGTCTGGGGAAAAAAAACAACCTGACTCAGGGATATAAAAAAAAGGAATCCCTTGGCCCCTGTGTGTCATGCAACAACTGAGACAAAGACAGAAAATCATCAATGGATCAAATCATGGCAGGGAAATTAATAGCCTTAAAGATCAATAGACCAACGTCTGGAGTGAATTAAAAACTACTAAAGAAGGCCTGACAAAAGCACAAAAGAAAATTGAACACCTTAAATCAGACAGAGGACTGTGTCCTGGCCCTATTTACAGACCTCTGCCCTACTATCCCCAAGTCCACGCAATGGCCCGTTAGGCCCTCTCTCAGAGTCCAACCACAAACAGGAAGGAGGACAGGAGCCCTCAGCCCAGATGCGACTGGTCCGATATGAGCAGACTACAGGCCGTAAGGAAACTGAAATGGATGCGGATGGCAAGCCGACGGGCAGAACCTGACATGATTTTATGAAATGGGTTCTCCATGTACCTCCCGACCTCAAATTATTCGAACGGTGATCCAAATAACTGCCACCTCCGGGAAAGGAAGGACCTGGTTAGAATTGGAGAAACTCAAAAACATTTAATGTCTCCATCCGTTAGATGGGGTCCAAATTCTTACAGCCATGGTAGGTGGCTGGAGCACAATTGTTCAGGGGAGTAAAAAGACAGGCTGGGACAAAATGACCAGGATGTGGACAAGGAATTGGAAGCCGTCCATGATTGGCCACATGAATATATATGGACCCCCTAAAACGACTGGACAAAGTTATCATCTTACCAACAGAAAGGCTCTGAGAGCGTGAGGGGCTTTGCTAAAAGATTTATTAATACTGGATTGAACATTTGATCTTGGCCCTCAAAGACACCCTGCGGGAAGTAATGGAGCAAACCCATCCTCCCCTCAAAGCAGCCTTTGTCACTGGTTTGAAGTCCAAACTTTCCAAAATGCTGAGACTACAGCATAGAGATTGGGAGTATGAGTCCAGACATGATTTAGCCTTCCTGATGAATGAAGCCAGCCATTTGGAAAGGGATATGGAATCTAAATTGTGGGTTATCCAAATAGCCACGCCCTCCTCTAATCCTGAGGGTAATTCAGACAAATGTCCTGGACGCTGCTTTAAATGCAGCTGTAGTGGCACTGGGAACAGAATTGCAGACGGAAGGGTAGACATCCAAAAGCAGGGGAGCTGTCCTCCCCCTCCCTATTGACCCCTCTGTGTGCAGCCTTAGAAGAACAATTCGATTGCAGCTATATACAATGGGGGATGGGTGATAGAGAAATTGATTGTCTTAGACACAGGGGCTGAATTGACTTGCCTCCCTTTGCGTGAAGCACCTCATTTACCTTTGGATGGAGAGAATAGAATGACCATTGGTGCTGGCAGGGTCAGACTCCTTATGCCAAAGATTGTACCCATCCTGGTCAGAGTGGGCCCTTATGAAATGGTCATCCCCTTGTGGGTTGGCCTGGTCCAACAGGTTGCCTTAGCAATGTATGTCTACTGCTACTGATTGTTCAAATTATTTGAAGTCCAGAGCCCCATTGTCCAGTTGATCTTTAATTGGTTTGCCAGTTCTCTAACACTCAGATTTTGGAATCACTGTTAGTCACTTCTGTTGACCAACTTATAGGTTTTGCCTCCAGCAGAATATTTTGTCTGATGCGGCCATGCTTAACTTTATCATTCATAACGTAAGAAACAGGACGTGGATTGTGTGGTATTGAAGAAACTAGCAGACATTTATTACAGATGGCTATTGGATACATTTTTTGCCATGTTTGTGCTAGTATTAGGCTACTTGAAAACAGCAGAAGAGCATGTTTCTAGTAATATGTCATTCTACAAGAGATCCCCAGTAGGTTGTTTCTGATAACTTTATATCCTCAGGTCACATGCAATGATACAGTGATGACATCATGAACATGCCTTAAAACTATACTGACATGCTGGCCACGAGGCATAAGACAGCAATGACAACTTTATATCATTTTGGGCCCTTACAGCTGTAAAAGAGGAGCATTGTTATCCTACTATTTTTGGTGACTGCTGAGAAGTAAAGAAGATTGTGAACCATCCACAGCACTGCACTCATGGAGCTTAGAACTTAATCCTAAATATCAACCATTTCATGTGATAAGCTCTTGAGCAGATGCTTTAAGCCGTTAGCTATAAGAATTATATCAGCAAAAAAAATTCTGTATTTATTCTTAGACCCAGTAACCCAGGAACCAAGGAATTTTACACTAAAGTTGAAGTGTAAATGCTGGGTTTTTTTCTCTCTCTTCAGGTGCTGTTTGACATGCCGACAAAATCCAGTACACTCTGCACTCATTTTTGGATTTCCAGCTCCTATTGTATTTTGCTTTCATGTGGCATAAGAGGTAACCTGTTTATAAAGAAGTCAAAGGGTATGTAGTTCAGTTTTCATTCCCTTTGAAAGCTGTACAATTTTGTTACCTGTAAGGCAGGGTTTACTTTTTAACTTGATTCATGCTATCTTATCCTCATCAAAGCACCGAAACAACATGCACTTTAGCTTACAAATAAGCTGTTTAGAGAGGAGCCACTGTACATAAATATGCATGTAAACATATGTAGGAGCCAGGGAAGAGAGGAGCAAGAGTAGGCTATTTGCCCTTCAAGCATGTCCCACCATTCAATAAAATCATGACTGATTCAGTTATGGTCTCAGCCTTACATATCTGCGTGAGTCATTACGTTGATCAGTGGACTCGAACCTCACTGTACGATATAGCTTTCCAGCAGTAAAAATGCACTGGGGAAAAATCTCAGTCCGCCATTCACAACTAAACAAAATGATGAAGAATCTCACAAGAGGCTTACATAATCTCGAGTAGATGTAATAGCATGGACGTTATGGTGTAAATGAGTGCTTATTTGACTGGAACTACATGCAAGAAACTGGAAAGTCCCCATTTTGATGTGATGAAGCCGAGCATGGTCAGGTTACTTTGTACAGGATTGAAAAAACCCAGTGAAGAATGCCATTGAGGATAGTGGAAGAGAAGATTAGGTAAATTGAACAGGTCTAGGTTGATGATGCCAAACTTTAAGGTTATAAGGGGGCTGGAAGAATGAGGGAGGCAAGGAATTTAAGAAAAAGTGCTCGAACCAGCTGTTCATCATCTTTCATGGGAGAGAAAGGTAGGGTTAACATCTCTGGAACTTTGTCAGATGAATGAGAGGTTAAAAAAAATGGCAGGGAAGAATGAGTTCAAGTGGAAGAGGGTGCAGAGAGCCTTGCTGGTTCAATCAAATCTTCAATTTTATTTGCTTTCAAAAACTCTGGGAGTTACATAAATAGTTATATTGAAGTTGTTAGCTTGTTTGTTTAAATGAGTTAAAATACTGCATGCATGTATTGTACCTGAGTCCATTAAATAGTCATTAAAAATAGAACTCAGCAATTTATGGCCTGTGGGAGTGCAGGGAACTGGAAAAGGATGTAGTGTGTAGACTGGTACAATAATGGAAAGTTGATGGGAAGCCTCAGGGCCAATATCACAGTGAATCTGAACTGACAGTTACACAATAAAGACACTCTCCTATTCCTTAAGCCCTTCACTGCAACACAGTGTTGTTTTTCTACTTTGAGGAACTCCTGATTAAAAGTGCCTTTTATAGTTAAAGGAACAAGACAGTGTAGTGACTTCAGGGGTATGACACATAAACTGGCTCAGACTAGGAGTTAATGAGTCCTGAAGGAGTCTTGTTGTACCTTTATCTTGCTATTTTGTCACTGATAGCAATTTTAGAGTCTAAGCAAGTAAGTCAAGCAAGTCCAAACAACTTGAATAAACTTGTCTTGAATTCCCTTGAGCCTAGACGATTTAAAGTTGATCTGATTGGGATATTTAAAATGTTAAAATGATTGAGAGGGCAGAAATTGTTTTTGTGATATGACTTTTAAAACAAAATGATTGGTGAGTGAGATTTCTGACAAATTTTGACATTTTTTGCAATGGATTCCCAGTCCTCCAATATTGCAAATGTTAAATTTTAATACTCATTTTAAAATTCTGCCATGATCTCACCACCCCTGGCCACTATAATCTCAACTAACTCTACAAACAATCCCCACAAACAATCTCCACCCGATCCCTCAATTGTTTTTTCTTTAGCCTTTTTAATATTCCGCCCTGCTTCCTTCCAAAGAGACACTATGCTTAGCCACCCAGGTCCTACGCACTCAAATTCCCTCCTTAAAACTTTCTGCTATTGCCCTAATTGTGCTCTGCAGTTGGCAAATAATATCTATAATAGGAGTGGGATGGATTTCCCAAGGGCTTCTTCTGTTCTGCAGCTGTAACCTTGGCTAATATCCTGCTAAACATCTGCTGATGTTACAGTAGTTGAACAGCAGGATCCTTAAGTGAAGCTTGAGGAAAGGTGCTATTTAAATGTGGGTAGCTGTTTTAGGATGGTGGCCACAGAAGTAACATACAAGAGGGAATGCTACTTTTTGAGTAGATCTGAGCTACAATGTGGTGAAATTAGTCATGATGGTTTTCAAATGGGTTTTCATTAGCAACAAAGCAAATTAAAATGATAATCAGAGAAACGAGACAGGCGCAACTAACACGAAGATTTAAAATTGTCAATTTTCTAGTTACAGTCTCTCATCCCAGCCTTTCCCAACTCCAGGGGCACTCCTAATCTGTCTATTCTGGGACTTGAAATTCACCAATAACATCAAGCCTAGCAAAGTCACCTCTATGACACCCATACACGTTAAGAAAATTAATCATTTTCTCTGCATGTAGAAATATGAACCCACAATTAATATTGAACCAAAAGACAAAGTGCTGCAGAGAGCTTTTATGGAACAATAACAAGATTTTCCCAGTGGCAGAGTAACATTGTTAACATCAGAGGCAGAGGTGCTTGTATAGAGTGAGATGGATAGTACTGATAGACAGGAAGAAGCCCTGGACTGGTGGTTAGTAAGGAAGGCATTATGATTGATGAAATGAAGTGGACTAGATAGGATCTTAATATGGATGACTGAGAAAAGGTTTGGCAACATTGATGCTCTGACAAGCAAAGAAATAATGTGCACAGTTACCTTGAGTTTTTCTTTTCTCAAATTTGTTTTGAGGATGAGTGAATTCTAAGGCAAGAAAAAGAATGTTGTTCCAAAAAAAAACTGACCTCTCTAAAGGCAACATTCACATTTTTCTTTTCATTAACTCATTAGACATGGAAATTACTGGTAAAGGTAGCATTGTCATCTGTCCTTTAGTTGCTTTTAAAAAGGTGGCTTCTTGAATTGCTACGGTCCATGTGGTACAGGTACATGAACAGTACTGTTAGGGAGAAGGTTCTAGGATTTTGGCCCAGTGATAGTGAAAGAACAGTTATGTAGTTCCAAGTCAGGACGGTGTGGAACTTGAAAGGGAATTTACAGGTTCCGACATGCCTTCTACCATTGCTCTCAAGATCATGGATTTGGATGGCACTTTTGAAGAACTATCTAATGAATAACATCATACTATCTAAAAAGTGTTAAGTATCATCAGTGTTTTGTTTATTTTCCCTCTGTCTTGGATACAATTTCAAACATTTTTCATTCTTTTACTTTGGAAACTCATTTGAGGGTTACAATCATTTTTAACAAGCACTGGAATTCGTGGTCCCAAAACAGGACAAAAAAGAGACAAGACAAGCATGGGCAGAAGTTCCTCTTTTATTTCCATTGGCAGCAGGTTGCAGGGAAAGTCCTGAGGCAAGAATCCCAGACTCTCCATCTGTATTATATTGCTCAGCATCCAAAAGTTAGTGCCAGCAGACATATCCTCATGAATGTGAGCTCCTAAATGTCAAGAGAATTGCATGGTCTGACTATATATTCAGAGCTTAACATGGGCTCTGCCATAGGATTAAGAAACCTCTTTGCAGAAGTAGCAAAATGAGTAAACAATATCTTCAAAATCAGAACTGACTCTGAAACTTGGGTAATTGTTGACTTAATAAAACTGATCACACTTGCATACATATGTTATCACTTTTGGAACTTTGATTTTAGAGTATTGGTGGAATAGGTTACAGGGCTGTGCTGTCAGCAAGTCATTGCATCAACAGCTGGTTGAATGATTCCAAAGTTTGTACGTAGGTGTAAGATTAAGGGTGGATATTACAGCCAGCACGACTGATGCAGTAAAGGGGATTGGTTACAGTTTTCAAGGAAGAATACTAAGTTGGGGCATGATGATGCACAGTGATATCATCCACTAGACTATTAACCAGAGAACCAGGTAGTGTCCTGGGGATCAGTGTCTGAGTCCTACCATGGCAGTTGTTGCGTTTTTAATTCATTAAAAAAATCGGGATTAAGATTCCAATGATGACCTTGAAGTTGTTGACAATTGGTCGGAAAAACCCATCTGGTTCATTAACATCCTTTATTAAAGCTAGCCTTACCTGGTCTGGTCAATGTTATGGACCAGAATAAAACCCCTCAAAACATGTCAAAGACATAGCCCAGCCCATAACTTGTTCTTATTTTAAAGGCCAGCGCTAGGCATTGCATTCTGGGTGAAATTCAATTGGTGGAATTACCAGCCTTGAAGCAAAACACACTTTATCTATGCATTATGGTTAGAATACAAATAAAAGGGAAAAAAAGGATTGAAATAACTCTTTTAGAAAACTTAACAGAATAATAAATTATTTAATTACTGATAAGTAACTGTTCCAATATCATAACAGCCCATAAACACGTACTTGGCAAAGGCAAGTTCAGTAAAATAGAGAGTCTCACATGCAGTTCTTCAATCCAGGAATAAAGAACATCAAGGGCAGAACTCTAAGATACAGAGAGAGAACTCAAAGCATTTTGTTGTAGCAGGGAGAGAGGTGCTGCAGCTTCCAAACCTGAACAGCTGCTAAAATCCTAGTTCTGCATGAGCTTGGCCCCACCTATTCAAGATGCTTCTATATTTCCAACTTAAAAAAAAACCAAGCCCTCACATGCTGTTTACTTTATTGACTTGAAGCAGACCGCTCTTGCCTCTGTCTTAACATTTCTTCATAAAAAAAAGCTAGAACAAAATACACCTCTCAAAAAGCCATAGTATCATCACACCTACATGTGACACAATGTGGTTGATTCCAAATTAGGAACGAACAATAAATGCTGACCCATCTCGTGATGCTCTAATCTCATGATTGAATTAAGAAAATAAAAGTGCTCTGTCTACATGACGAAGTAGGTAATGCATTCATTGCACCTCTAGCTGCGCAATGTCAACTGGCTGAAATGCTTTTACTTCTCCCTCAACTTCACTCACATGGTTTTCTTTCCCAACTGCTATTTCCAGCCACACTGTCTCACTCCTCTCTGGATATTATCCACGGCATGTTCAGTAGGCCTTTATAATAAGGGAGATTTCCATCAGAATACATTAGCATAATGACTCCTGTTTCTATTTAAACTGCTAAAGCGAACTGAAGTTGCCAGGATAGAAATGGGTCAGATTGTTGTCCAAGCAGCTATTCCCAAGCATGCCCAGAAAATTGGTGAAGTGTGTGAAATATTTGACAAATGTGAGCTGAATGCATGAATAGAGCACAGACATTGCATGATGTGTTTGTTGTGATCACATGAAAGCTTAGGCTGACTCTGAGGTGTCCCGTGGGGAACACAATTACAATCCATGTTGTCTTGAACACTGGGGATGCAAGGCAAGGGTCTCCTATGTTGATAGGTATTAATGGGAAATGCCATTTAAAAAAACTTACATTTCACATTTTCAGCATGTCTTGAGGCATTTTGCAGCCAATGAAATTATAATTGAAGTGCAATCACTGTTATAATGCAAGAAATGTGAAGTCAGTTTGAGCGGATAGAACACCCACTAATGTGGTAATGGCCAGATAATATCATTTAATGATATTGTTTGAGGGCAAAAATTGAAGGAGAAATTGGTGCACGCAATGTACTCTTTTTCAAAGTAACAAAAACAATCTCATCACCCGCCAGAGGGACCATACAGGGCCTAGATTTAATATCTCATTAGACGGACTACACTTCCAATACCACTTCTTCAGTACTACACTAGGATGGCAGCCTTGATCTAGTGCTCTCATTTCTGGGGCAGAAGTTGAAGCCAAACTTTTGATTTAAAAGCTGAAGTGTTGGTCCAAACCATGGCAACTACCCCGAATGCATTTGTTAATCCCGATTGATCATCATTCTTGTGGCACTTGTGCATCACATAAGAAGATGTGTGATGGTACATTAAGATGACCTTGAAGCAAAAATGAAAACGAAAGAACGCTGGATATATTCAGCAGGCCAGATGGCTTCTGTGGAGAGAAACAGAGTTCACTGCCCAGATTTTCGTAGTCCATTACAAGTAATGTTGTTCTGTGATTCTTAACACTCATATTTGTAGTGGTGTGGGGGAAGGGTACCAATAGTGAGCCGACGTCCTGCATTCATAAAGTAGCCAGCTCCATTCTGAGGCTGAGCATCTCCTAACCTTATGGAATTTCTCTGAGAAGCCAGGCATCATAGTCTAGACACAGGAAGTTTTTGAAATTCAAACTCTTTCCCACAAGTTCTATGCCAACCATAGAAAAGGAATGGAAATTGGGCTCTCAACCAAACTTCATTTAACATTTTTTTAAAAAGTGAATGCCTCCTGATAACAATGATCTGATTATAAATTTTGAAAGCACTTGCTAACTTCAGATTTTGTGAACATGCATTCCCAATACAGGGGCAATGTTTAAAGATCACTTTTGCCTTGACAAGGAAACTCCAGCACAACATTTCAGCTCTGTGAACTTTCAAAGGACAAAAATGAGTACAGTATAGTAACAGGACCTTTGGCCCACCAGGACTGAGCAGACACATGATGGTTCTCGAAACTAAAACTTTTGCCCGTATGTGGTCCCTTTCTCACTATTTCCTGCCAATTCATATATCTGTCAAGATACCTCTTAAATGTTGCTTTTGTATCCGACTCCACCCCCTCCTCTGGCAGCACATTCCAAGCGCTTACCGATTGTGTAAAAAAAACCTACCTCTCACATCTTCTTTAAACTTACCCCCTTTACCTTAAACCTATGTCCCCTAGTAATTGATGCTTCTACGCTGGTAAAAACACACCAACTATCCATTCTATCTATGCCTCTCATAATTTTGCGAACTTCTATCAGGTTGAACCTTATCCTTTGAAATTCAAGTGAAAACAAACCAAGTTTGCCCAATCTCTCCTCATATCAAATACTCTCCAAACCTGGTAAAGTCATGGTAAATTATTTCTGAACCTTCTCCAAAACATCCACATCCTTCTGGTAGAGTGGGGACCAGAATTATTCGCAATATTCCAAATGTGGGCTCTTTAAGTTTCAATATAGATGCAACGTGACTTGCTAATGTTTACACTCAACGCTCTGACCGATGAAGGCAAGCATGCCATATGCCTTCTTGACCACCTTATCCACTTGTGTTGCTATTTTCGGGGAACAGTGAACCTATGCCAAGATCCCCTGTCTGTAGGTGCTACTGAGGGTTCTGTCATTTAATATATACTTTCCCGCTGCATCAGATCTTCTAAAAGGCATTACTTCACATTTGTTTGGATTAAGCTCCATCTGCCATTTGTCCACTCAAGTCTCCAGCCTATCTAAATCCTGTTGTATCCTCTGGCAATAGGCCTCACTATTCCACAGCTCCTTCAATTTTGTGTCATTCACAAACTTACTAATCAGGTCACTTACAATTTCCTCCAAATCATTTATACATGTTACAAACAACAGGGGCCACAGCACTGATCCCTGCAGAATACCAAAGATACCAGATCTCCATCACCCTTCCACCGCTACTCTGTCTTGTATGACCAAGCCAGTTCTGTATCCATCCAACCAGCTCACCATTGATCCCATGTGACGTCACCACTTGTTTCAGCCTACCATATTGAACGTTGTCAAAGACTTTCCCAAAGCCCATTTGCACAACATCTGCTGCCCTGCCCTCATCGAGCATCTTTGTCACTTCCTCAAGAAACTCAGTCAAGTTTGAGAGACACATTCTTTCTTACACAAAGCAATGCTGCCTATCACCAATTTCATCAGGGCAATTACAAGAATCAGATAAATACTAGTTCTAATGTTCTCAGGCCTCAGAGCAGAGTGACCATTCAAAGCAGATCTACTGCCAGGCCAAATAAAATCAGCGAATGCATGATAAAATTTTCAATCTGGCCTGGATCCTTCCTTTTCTATTGGCCTCAATCATGACTGAGCATTTTTTCAGTCAACTGAATTATCTGGAAATTTCCTAAATTGTTTTTGATTTTTAATACTAATTTTTGTCTGGCACCTAAACAAAATCATTGCATGGTTCTGAAATATTACCAGTACCCATATTTTAATTTCTCAGTAAAATTTCCAACAGAAGTAACTCAACCACAATTTCCAGGGAAGGCTTTTATAATATATAATTCTGTACAACAAATTATGTATTTATATTTTATACTTTAAGCAGAGTCAGGGTGGCTCAGTGATTAACATTGCTGTCTCTCGGTGCCAGGGACCCAGGTTCAATTCCACGCTTGGACACCTCTCTGTGTGGAGTTTGCACATTCTCCTGGTGTCATGTGGGTTTCCTTCAGGTGCTTTGGTTTCCACCCACAGTCTAAAGATGTGCAGGCTAGGTGGATGGGCCATGCTGAATTGCACATAGTGCCCAGGGATGTGCAGGTTGAGTGGATTAGACGTGGGAAATGCAGGAATGGTAGTTTGTGATGTCTGGACAGGATGCTGTATGGAGGATTGGTGCGGACTCAATGAGCTGAATGACTTGTTTCTACTCTGTAGGGATTCTATAACAATAAACATAATGGTAAAGAAGACACTAAAGGTTTGAAAGTAGGAATAATAAGACTTATTTTAACGTACTATGACTGTTATGCTAAGATAGAAAGTAGATTTGTCCTAATTTAGGATATTGCGTTCTTAAAAAGAACTCTGGGTTAACTCACAGGTCAGACTAGACATCAGAATCCTGTACTGGTTTAACTGACAGGTGCATTTATAAGTTAAAGACAATGGAAATGCCATGTCCTTCAGAAAAGAAGCTGAAGTAGCCCAGGTTAATATTGCTCACTATCAAAAGGCCTGAATACTAGAGTTTGGCTTCTCAATGTTCCAATGTTGTAAATAGTATTGTTTTAAAAGATTAAAAGTTTCATTTGTAATTGGTTTTATGTTATTCATTTTTTTTAATTGCTTTAACTTTCACAGTTGCTCAATCTTTTCAGAAAGTGGTGGTCGTAAAACCATAAGACCATAAGATGCAGAAGCAGAATTGGTCCATACGACACATCAGGCCTCCCCACTAATTGATCATGTTTGATATATTTCTGTAACCCATTCTCCTGCCTATATCCAGAATCTTTGATCTTCTCATTAATCAAGAACCTATCTTCATCTTAAAAACGCTCAATGACTTGGCTTCTACAGCCCTCTGCAGCAATATGTTCCAGAAATTAATCACCCTCTGACTGAAGAAATTCCTCCTCATTTCACTTCTAAAGGATCATCGCCCTCAGGTCCTCATCTCACTAACTAGTGGAAACATCTTCTCCACATCCATTCTATCCAATCTTCTGTAAGTTTACCTCCTCATACTTCTAAAGTTCAATCGAGTTTCTGGGTAATCCAGAAAGGAGGCAGGAAAAAATTGTGACTGTAAGAGCTGCTCCTTTTTTGAGGCATTTTCCATGTTGGAGCTGATTTCGTGGAATCCTAGCAGTAATTACTGTCTTGTAAGCTTGTTTTTTTTCACATTGTTTTGGAGCTTTGGGAAAGAAAAAGATCAAAACAACAGCGCTTTAAAAAAGGAGAAAAGGAAGCAATGGCAGTGACCACATGGTGGGAATCAGCGGGAGAAAGAAACTGACACTGCTGTCTAACCCAGCAGTGAACCTTCGCAACTACTGCCTCTGCTGTTTGATTTCAAGCACCTCTATGACGCTATGGCTCTATGAGTACAGACCCCGAGTCCTCAACCACTCCTTGCATGACAAGCCTTTCAAACCTGGGATTATTCTGCAGCTCCTCTGAGTCACTTGATCTCCCCCACACCCAGCTCAATGCCAGTGCATTTTTCCTTACATATGGGGCCCAAAATTGCTCACAATATTCCAAATACAGTCTAACTAGAACCTTATACAGCCACAGCAGTGCATCATGGCACTTGTATTCTAGCCCTCTTGAAATGAATGTCAACATTGTATTTGTCCCCCATACTGCCAATGGAACCTGCATGTTAACCTTCCTTAAGAGAATCCCGAATTAGGACTTCTAAGTCTCTTTGTGCTTCAGATTTCCATATCTATTTTCTATTTAGAAAATAATCCACACCTCTATTCTTCCTATCAATGTGCATAACCTCACACTGTCCCTTATTGTATTCCATTTGCCACTTCATTACCCACTATCCTAACACGTCTAAGACTTTGTGCAGCTTCCTTGCTTCCTCAAAACTGCCTTCAACTTCACCTACCTTTGTATCATCTACAAATGTAGCAACAATTCCATCAGTCCCATCCTCTAAATCGTTAATGTGCAACATGAATAATTGTGATCCCAACACAATCCTCGAGAACTCCATTAGTCCCCTGCTGCCATCTTGAAAAAGAACCTTTTGTCCCCAATCTCTGCATTCTGCCAGTCAGCCAATCCTCTACCCATGCCAGTACCTCATCCCAAACAGCATGGGCTCTTGACTTATTTTGTAGACCCCTGTGTAGCCCCTTGTCAAAGGTCTTCTGGAAATCCAAATAGATCATCCACTGACTCTCCGTAGTCTAACTCCTCAAAAATTCCAACAGATTTGCCAAGAATGACTTAACCTTGGCAAATCCATGCTAACTCTGCCCTATTTTACCGTGTACTTCCAAGTACTCTGCAATTCAATCTTTAATAATGCATCTAAAATCTTACTGGTGACAGATGTAAGGCTAACTGGATTATAGTTTCCTGTCGTCTTCCTCCCTCCCTTCTTAAACAGATTTGTGACATTATCCATTTTCCAGTTTTCTGGGACTCCCACTGACTGCAGTGATTCCTGAATTCCTCCACAATCTCCTCAGCTTTCCTCTCCAAAACCCTGGGTTGCAGCCCATCTGATCCAGGTAACTTTCTGCCTCCAAATCTTCCACCTTCCTCATTAATTTCTCCTTAATGATGGCCACTACACTCACCTCTACCCCTAACTCTCTTGAAGTTTTGGTATGCTACTGCCATAGTAAAGGATCTATTCAGTTCCTTCGCCATGTCTTTGACTAAAATAAAGTAAGTCTGTGGAGCTGAGGGCTGATATGAGGACTTTACTATAATGCCCAATAGAGAGAGTAGATTTCAAGGGAGAGCAATAGCTAGAGAAATAATCAATAATTGTGGACATTTTCAGAAGAGAATAGCTTAAGTTAGAGCTCAAATCACTTTGGAGCTGAAGATGGATATCGTTGGTAAATTGAGTTTCAATGAATACCAGAAGGGAATTAAATCAAAATGAAAGTGAAGAAGGCAAAGGAAACAAACAGAAATGAAGGAGAAATAATGGAAATCTTTCAAGGCAGCCATACATGGAAAATAACTGCTAGTAAGTTAAACAATACAAGTAATAAGCAAAATTCTACTGATAGTAGTAATCAATAGATAAATGAACTCTGAAATATAATGCGCCTGCATTTGAAAGACCCTTTCAAATGCTTTATCTTCACATACAATAATCAGCACCACCAAGAAAGGAACTTAATGAGATCAACATTCTGAAGGTGTTGAGTAGAGTGTACATCCTGACAGATAGAAGTAATTGATTTTTCAGGCGTAATGTAATTGAAGGAGGATGTTCGTGGTCTTGAAATAAATTGCAATTCAATTTGGTTCCAGCCTTTTAATCACCTATTATATTCATTATTCATTATAAAAATATGCATTTGGTAGAGTAGGAGACACAGTTCTGTCAATAACTAGTGATTAGCTTCCCCAAAACTTCATTACAGAATTATACATTCAGTCCTGAAATGAGTCATTCAACAGTTGCAGCTGTTATCTTTCCATTACCAGCCCTCTGATGTTAACTGGGCTGCAAGTGGGTTATAAGAAGATTAGAATTAGCCATGAAATCCTAATATAAAGGAAGAGAGAAAATGGGTCATTTATCTTGCAAGGAACGTCTCCTTGAAATGGCATACCTTGGATCTGGGTAGGATTCTGAGGTAACATTCACAGAGTAATGCCAAACTTTACAATTGGTACCTGTAAGATTGACGTGCTATTGAAAACATGGAATATAGGAAAACAAGAACAAAGTCATGGTACTTGGTTATTCAACACCTTGAGCCTGTTCCCTCAACTCGATCATTGACATCCAATCAGTCCATCATTTCTTCATTGATACATTTACCTGCCACAAAACCATCCATCTCAGATTGGAAAATTTCAATTGATTGAGCATCCACAGATTTGAGGATACATGTTTGTAAAGACCTCATTCCTGATTTCAACAGTATAACTTCAACTTTGCAATTAATGTGTTTGTTTCTGGCCTCCCCCCACAAATAAATTTGCTTCTCTGTATTTATATGAGATGTTTTTATTCAAACTGTTCAGGTGGGTTGTGAAACACATCTTGAAACTCCTGGGTCAAATGTAGGGACTACCACTGCACCACATGAGCCCTAAAATGTCTCAATTAGATCACTACCAACCTCCTAAATGTAAGGTGGCTTATGCAGCATTATGCTTTAATTTACCCTTTTAAGAACATAAGAACATAATAAGAACATGAGAGCTAGGAGCAGGAGTAGGCCATCTGGCGCCTCGAGCCTGCCCCACCATTCAATAAGGTCATGTCTGATCTTTTTGAGACTCAGCTCCACTTACCTGCCCACTCACCATAACCTTAATTCCTTTACTTTTCAAAAATTTATCGAGCCTTGCCTTAAAAACATTCAGCAAGGTAGCTTCAACTGCTTCACTGGGCAGGGAATTCCACAGATTCACAGCCCTTTGGGTGAAGAAGTTTCTCCTGGCCTCAGTCCTACATCTGCTTCCCTTTATTTTGAGGCTATGCCTCCTCATCCTCGTTTCACCTTCCAGTGGAAACAACTTCTCCGTCTCCACCTTATCTATTCCCTTCCTAATCTTATATGTTTCTATAAGGTCTTCCCTCATTCTTCTGAATTCCAATGTGTATAATCCCAGCCTACTTAGTCTCTCCTGATAATCCAACTCTCTCAACTCTGGAATCAACCGAGTGAACCTCCTCTGCACCGTGCTAGTATATCCCTTCTCAAGTAAGGAGACCAAAACTGCACTCAGTACTGTAGGTGTGGCCTCACCAGGACCCTATACAGCTGCAGCATAGCCTCCCTGTTTTTAAACTCCATCCCTCTCGCAATGACATACAAAATTCCACTTGCCTTTTTAATTACCTGCGGCACCTTCAATCCTACTTTTAGTGATTCATGCACAAGGGCACCCAAGTCCCTCTGCACAGCAGTGTGCTGCAATTTTTTTATCATTTAAAACATAGTCCCTTTTGCTATTCTTCCTACCAAAATGGATGACCTCACACTTATCAACATTGTACTCCATCTGCCAGACCTTTGCCCACTCACTTAGACAATCTATATCCCTCTGCAGACTTGCAGTGTCTCCTGCACACTTTACTCTAGCACTCATCTTAGTGTCATCTGTAAATTTTGACACACCACACTTAG
The DNA here is from genome assembly GCF_030684315.1 of Stegostoma tigrinum. Taxonomy (NCBI): domain Eukaryota; kingdom Metazoa; phylum Chordata; class Chondrichthyes; order Orectolobiformes; family Stegostomatidae; genus Stegostoma; species Stegostoma tigrinum. Next base: position 103,958,456 of record NC_081358.1, on the reverse strand, counting down.
TCTCCAACTGTAAATCATCTATGTAAATTGTAGACAATTGCAGTGCCAACACCGATCCCTGAGGCACACCACTAGCCACTGACCACCAACCAGAGAAACGCCCATTTACCCCTACTCTTTGTTTTCTATGAGTCAACCAATCTGCCATCCATGCCAATACATTACCTGTAATACTGTGCAAGTTTATCTTATGTAGTAGGCTTTGGTGTGGCACCTTTTTCAAATGCCTTCTGGAACTCTAGATGCACCATGTTCACAGGTTTTCCATTGTCTATCATGCAAGTATTGGCCTCAAAGAATTCCACCAAATTAGTTAAACATGACTGACCCTTCATGAACCCATGCTGGGTGTTCCCAATGGGACAATTTATATCCAAATGTCTTGCTATTTCTTTCTTAATGATGGATTCAAGCATTTTCTCCACTACCAAAGTTAAGCTAACTGGTCTATAGTTACCTGCTTTTTGTCTACTTCCTTTTTTAAACAGTGGCATCACATTAACTATTTTCCAATCTGCAGGAACCACCCCAGAGTCTAGTGAATTTTGGTAAATAATTACTGGTGCATTTGCTATTTCCTCCATCACCTCCTTTAGTACCCTGGGATGCATTTCATCAGGGCCAGGAGACTTGTCCACCTTTATCCCCATTAGCTTGCCTAGCACTGCCTCCTTAGTGATAATGATAGTTTCTAGGTCCTCACCTGCTATAACCTTCTGGCCATCACTTTTTGGCATATTATTTGTGTCTTCCACTGTGAAGCCCAACACAAAATGGCTGTTTAATGTCTCAGCTAATTCCTCATTCCCAGTTATCAAATTAGCCTTCTCATCCTCCAGAGGACCAATGTTTACATTCACCACTCCTTTACAATTAACAAATTTACACAAACTTTTGCTGTCTGTTTTCATAGAACAATACAGCGCCCATATTCTGAGCTAGTTTACTGTCATAATCTATCTTACTTTTCTTTATAGCATTTTTGTGGCTTTCTGTTGGCCTTTAAAGATTTCCTAATCTACTAGTTTCCTACTACTCTTTGCTTTTTTGTATGTGTTTGTTCAATCTGATACTTTCCTTTATTTCCTTAGACATCCATGGTTGGTCCCATCTTCTCCTACAATTCTTCTTTAGCACTGGAATATACTTCTGCTGAGCACTGTGAAAAATTGTTTTGAAAGTCCTCCACTGTTCCTCAGTTGACCCACCATAAAGTTTTTGCTCCCATTCTATCTTAGCTAACTCCTCCCTCATCCTAACATAGTCTCCTTTGTTTAAGCACAGGACATAGATACTGGGTTTAACCTTCTCACACTCTATCTGTATTTTAAATTCGACCGTACTGTGATCACTCCTTCCGAGAGGATCCCTAACTGTCTCATTACACAGGACTAGGTCTAGGATAGCTTGCTCCCTTGTATGTTCCATTATATATTGTTCAAGGAAATAATCGCGGATGCATTCCATGAATCGTTCCTGAAAGCTGCCATGACCGACCTGGTTTGACCAATCAATATGTAGATTAAAATCCCCCATGATAATCGCTGTTTCATTTTTACATGCATTAACTATTTCTTTGTTTATTGCCTGCCCCACCACGATGTCATTATTTGGTGACCTGTAGACCACACCTATTAGTAACTTCTCCTTGCTATTCTTAATTTCCACCCATATGGATCAATCTTTTATTCAGTAGAACCTATATCATCTCTCACTACCAACCTGATATCATCCTTAAAAATCAGAATGACACCACCTCCCTAACCATCCTGTCTGTCCTTCTGAATAGTTTGATACCCCTAGATATTTAACAACGAGGCATGACCATCCTGCAATCATGTTTCTGTAATGGCAACTAAATCATACCCATTTGCCATGATTTTCACTGTCAACTCATCCACCTTGTTTTGAATGCTCCGAGCATTCAGAAAAGTTTCCTTATGTCAGTTTTTGCATGTTCTTTTTGAGTCCTATCACCTCCATTGCTAACAGCTCTTGAGTTCTCCTTTGCTTTAACTTTTTCCAAATTTTCAATGGAGTTAAAACTTCCTTGTTGCCTGCTAGCCTGCTGCTTTGCCTTCCATTAATTGCTATTCTCCCTGTATGCTCACTCCTCCCTTTCCCCTACTTATTAGTTTAAAGTCCTATTGACCACCCCATTTACTCTTATCACCAGAACACTGAACCCGGCCCTGTTCAGGTGGAGTCCATCCTGGTGGTACAGTTCCCTCTTGTCCCAAAACTGATGCCAAAGTTTCATGAAAAGTAAACTCTTTTTACCACACCACTCTTTTAGCCACGCATTTACTTCCCTGATCTTCGCCTCCCTAACTGCATGTGGCTCAGGCAGCAATCCAGAGATTATGACCCTTGAAGAACTGTTTTTTCCATTTTGTTCCTGGCTTTTCATGATCCCGAAACAGGTCTTTTTTCCTAGTCCTGCCTATGTTTTTGGTACCTATGTGGGCCAAAACAACTGGGTCTTCCGCCTCCCTCTCTAGTATCCTCTCAAGCCAGTCAGCGATGTCTCGCACCCGGGAAAACACCCTGTGGGATTCTCTATCCTGCTCGCAAAGGATACTGTCTAACCCCCTGATGATGGAATCCCCTACAACCACAATCTGTCTTTTTGCTCCCCGCTCTTGAATGGCTTCCTGAACCATAGAGCCTTGGTCAGTTGACTCATCCTTTCTGAAGCCCTGTTTCTCATCTACGCAGGAAGCAAGTGCCTCATACCTGTGGGACAATGTCAAGTGCTGCGGCTCCTGTTTTCCTATCTGCAGGATGTCTCTACCTGCCTCACTCTCAGTCACACGCTGCTGTCCCTGTCCGCCGATCGAATTAACATTCCCGATGGCTCAGTGGTTAGCACTGCAGCCTCACAGCACCAGGGACCCAGGTTCAATTCCCGCCTCAGACAAATGTCTGTGTGGAGTTTGCACATTCTCCCTGTGCCTGCGTGGGTTTCCTTCCGGTGCTCCAGTTTCCTCCCACAGTCCAAAGATGAACAGGTTAGGTGGATTGACCATGCTAAATTGCCTGTAGTGTTCAGGGGTGTGTGGGTTATAGGGGGATGGGTCTGGGTGGGATACTTCAAGGAGCGGTGTGGACTTGTTGGGCTGAAGGGCCTGTTTCCACACTGTAGGGAATCTAATTCACATTAGTTAATCGACTAAGTGTGACTGCAAACTGGAAGACAGTATCCAGGCATCTCTTCCCCCCCAGATATGCCGCAATGTTTGGAGTTCAGATTCCAACTCAAAGATCTGCTTTAATTTGACAAATTTTGTATAGTATGTCTGCCAGTGTCTTTTCTTTACTGTCTAAACACTAGCTTTTAGCAAACACATATGAATTTCTATATGAATTTCAACTAGAAAATGGGGCTGAAGAAGTAATAATGGGGAACAAAGAAATGGCAGAGGAACTAAATAGGTACTTTGCATTAGTCCTCACAATGGAAGGCACCAGCAGTTTCCTGGGTCACACCTCAACCTCCTAAGCTCCAGTGAAATAAAGCCCAGTCTTTCCAGTTTATTTTTAAATCTCAACTCCTCCATTCCAGCAATATCCTGGTAAATCTTTTCTGAAAAGCCTCCAATTTAATAATATCCTTCCTATAAAAAAGCAACAAGCAAGGCTCAGAGGTGAGTGTCATGGTCATCACTAAGGAGGTGGTGCTTGGGAAGTTGAAAGATTGAAAGGTAGATAAATCACCAGAGCCAATGAACTGGAGGTGGGGAAGCTGCAGAAAGATTTAGACAGTTTAGAAGAGTGGTCCAGGAAATGGCTGAAGAAATTCAATGTGAGTAAATGCACTTTGGAAAAAAGAATACAGGCATGGACTATTTTCTAAACAGTGAGAAAATTTGTAAAGCAGAAGTACAAAGGGATCTGGGAGTGTTGGTCCAGGATTCTCTAAAGGTTAACTTGCAGGTAGAGTCCGTGATTAATAAACATTTAATGAAATGTTGTCGTTTATCTCAAAAGGGTTGGAATATAAAAGCAGTGATGTGCTTCTGAGGCTTTATAAAGCTCTAGTTAGGCCCCATTTAGAATACTGTCTCCAATTTTGGGCCCCACACCTCAGGAAAGACATACTAGCCCTGGAGCGTGTCCAGTGGAGATTCACACGGATGATCTGTGGAATGGTAGGTTTAATGTATGATGAACAGCTGAGGATCCTGGGATTGTACTCATTGGAGTTTAGAAGGTTGAGGGGAGATCTAATAGAAACTTACAAGATAATGTATGGCTTAGAACGGGTGAATGCTGGGAAATTGTTTCTGTTAGGCGGGGAAACTAGGACCCGTGGGCACAGCCTTAAAATTAGAGGGGGTAAATTTAAAACTGAAATGAGACGACGTTTCTTCAGCCAGAGAGTGGTGGGCTTGTGGAATTCATAGCCACGGAGTGCAGTGGAGGCCAGGATGTTGCATCAAAGGGAGGTCATACCCGACAAATCGGCTAGAATTGTTTAAGGAGGTAATGAGCAAGTTAGACAAAGGAGAGCCAGTGGACAAGTTCTATTTGGATTTGCAGAAGGCCTTTGACAAGGTGCCACACACTAGGCTGCTAAATAAGAGGAGTCTGTGGTTAGGGACAAAGTACTGGCATGCTTACAGAATAGGCTACATGCCAGAAGATCGACAGTGGGGATAAAGGGGATTTTTCAGCATCACTGCCAGTGAATAGTGGAGTTCTGCAGGGGTCAATGTTTGGACCACAGCTATTTATGTTACACATTAATGATCTGGGCAAAAGAAATGGCATAACCATAGGTGGAGGAGTAGGTAGTGTTGAGGAAGCAGTGAGGCTACGGAATAATTTATGGATGCTAAGAGAGTGTGCAAAGAAGTGACAGATTGAAGACAATCTGGAAAAGTGTGAGGTTATGCACTTTGTCAGGAAGAATAGAGGCATTGAATATTTTCTAAATTGTGAATGACTTTGATATATGATGAACGAAGGGACTTGGGAGTTCAAGTTCAGGAGTCTCTTAAGGTTAATATGCAGGTTCAGTTGGAAGATAGAAAAGCAAATATAATATTAGAATTTGTTACAAAGGGGCAGAATATAACAGCAGAGATGTACTGCTGAGGCTGTACATGGGTCTGGTCAGACCTCAGTTGGCTTATTGTGAGCAGTTTGGGCCCCATGTCTGAGGAAGGATACGCTGGCCTTGGAGCGTTCCAGAGGAGGTTTAAAAAAATGATCCGAGACATGAAGGGCTTATTAAATAAGAAGTAGTTGAGGAATCGGCATCTGTACTAAATGGAAATTAGAAAGATCGGGGAGTATCAATGAAACTTACAGAATACAATAAGTCTGGATAGAGTGGACGTGAAGAAAATGTTTCCACAAGTAGGAAAGACTAGGACCTAAGGACACAGCATCAGAGTGAAGACACAACTCTTTAGCAATGAGATGAAGAGGAATTTCTTCAACCAAACGATGATGAATGTGTGGAACCCATTGCCACAGAAGGTTGTAGAGGCCAAGGCATTGGGTGTGTTTAAGAAAAAGATAGATAGGTTGTTGATCAGTAAGGGGATCAATGGGAATGGCTAGAAGGCAGAAGAATAGAGTTGAGAAACATTTCAGCCACAATCAAATGACAGAGCATACTTTATGGGTTGAATGGCCTCATTCTGATCCTGTATTTTATAGTATTACATCCCTTCAGAAGTTTGGTGCCCAGAGTAGACACAATGCTCCAATTAAGGCCAAGCCATTGCATTCTAAAGTTTGTCTTTTTTCAATCTGAAACATAAGCTGACACTTCCCTGCATTAATCACCATCTGCTACAGTCTTACCATTTCAGTCTTCTGTATACAAATAGTTTGTATTTCTTAGCTTAGTGTTTGTAAAATTGAAATACATTTCTTCACAGAACCTGTGGATCTTAGAGGAATATCAATAGCCATATTCCTCCAATTAGAGAGGGTTCTTTTATTGTAACTTTTACCACTCCAACAAATGTCATGTAACTGGTTAGGGAGAGTCCCTGGGTTATGATTGGGTTCTGTTCTTGAGTCCATTCTGAAGCTGATTTATACACAAGTCAGAACACAATGCAGGGAAATACACATAGCCATTCTTAAGACACAGAAAAGGTTCATGTGCTGTATCTTTAAAATTTTACACCTGTGTGTGATTGCGTTTATAATTACGAGCATCTGTAAGTCAGAAGTTCATTAATCAGGGGCCTCTGTACCTTCAATTCCAAGTGCTTTCCCCCTCATGTGTATTTTTATTGATTACCTTCCAAACGATAAATCAATAGACTCTATGCTAGTGAATTCTTCAATGTATTTGACCAGATTAGTCAGCATTAACCAATACTCCACCTATCCATAATGATTCTTTATGATCAGCTAGGACCTGAACAAGTACAATCTATTGTCACCATGCACATATCCTCTGATGATGGTCTTCTCACGTTTTTGTTCACTTAATCTGCATGGAATTTTTCCCTCCTGACTTACAAACTGTTAAGATAAGATGTAATTAGCCATTTCCATGAGGGACCATGGGCATCACATTTGATGTAAGTGATTTCATCAAGCATGGGCCAAGGCAGGGAGGCTACCCACCATGAATTATCATAGCTACTACAGGGTTTAAACCCTCCTGGTCTTATTCTGCAACATACTCTAGCTATCTGCTAAACTGGCTGAATCAACTAGGGCAACCAGGTGACCTGTGACCAGTGGTGTACCGCAACGATTGGTGCTGGATTCACTGCATTTCATCATCTATATAAATGATCCGGGTGTGAACTTAGGAGGCATGGTTAGTGAGTTTGCAGATGACTCCAGAACAGGTGGTGTTGTGGACAGTGAAGAACATTATCTCAGAGTACAACAGGACCTGGATCAAATGGACCAATGGAGCAACAAGTGGCAGATGGACTTCAATTTAGATAAACATGAGCTGTTGCATTTTGGTAATGCAAACCAGGATAGGACTTGTACACTTAATAGTAGGGCCCTGGGAAATGTTACCAAACAAAGAGACCTAGGGATGCAGGTACATAGTTCCTTAAAAGTGGAGTCACAGGTAGGAAGGGAGGTGAAGGAGGTATTTTGCATGTTTGCCTTCATTTGTCAGAAAATTGAGTATAGAAGTTGGGAAGTCATGTTACAGCTACACTGGACATCGGTGAGATCACTTTTCAAATACTGCATATCATTCTAGTTACCATTCTACAGGAAGGATGTTGTTAAACTTTAAAGGGTGCAGAAAAGATTTACAAGGATGTTGCCAGGACTGGCAGGCTTCAGCTATAGGAAGAGGTTGAATAGGCTGGGGCTTTCTCCCTGGAGCATCGGGGGCTGCAGAATTACCTTATAGAGGTTTACAAAATCATGAGAGTCACGGTTAAGGTGAACAGCCAAAACCTTTTTTCCCCCGGAGTAGAGGGCATTAGTTTAAAATGAGAGGGGAAAGATTTTAAAAAGACCTGAGGGGTAAATTTTTCAACAGATGATGCTACGTGTGAGGAGCAAGCTGTCAGAGGAAGTGATGGAGGTAGGTTCAACTGGCACATTTTAAAGGCATCTAGATAGGTTTATGAATAGGAAGGGTTTGGAGGGAAATGGGCCAAATGCTGGTAAATGGAACTAAGTTAGACTGGGATATCTGGTTAGCGCAGAGGAGTTAGAACAAAGGTTTTGTTTCTATGCTGTATGATTCTATGATTAGATATACAAATGCCTCCAAAGCTACCGCAAATCTTTAATAACAAATGTGAATTGATTCAATTCGATTTATTAATGTCACATGTACTGAGATACAATGAAAAATATTGTTTTACTTGCTAACCAGACAGATCATACTTTGCTTAAGTATATCAGGGTGATAGAACAGAATGCCGAATGCAGTGTTACAGCTACAGAGAAGATGCTGAGAAAAATCAACTCTATCATATGAGAGGACCATTCATAAGTCTAATAACAGCAGGGAAGAAGCTGTTCTTAAATTTTTTGGTACATGCTTTCAAGCTTTTGTATCCTCTGTCAAATGAGAGAGGATGGCAGACAGTATAACCATGGTGGGAGGGTCATTGATTATGTTGGCTACTTTCCCAAGGCAGTGGAAAGTGTAGATGGAGTCAATGCAAGGAAGGTTGTTTTGCATGATAGACTAGGCTGCATTAACGACTCTCTGCAGTTTCTTGCAGTCTTGAGCAGAGATCAGTTGCCATATCATGCTGTGATGCATCTGGATAGAATGTTTTGTGCGGTGCATCTATAAAAATTGTTAGGACTCATTGTGGATGTGCCAAATTTCCTTAAATTGCTAGGATGTAGTAACATTGGTGTGCTTTCTTGGCTGTAACAACAACATAGATTGACCAGAATAGATCATTGGTAATATTTACTTGTAGGAGCTTGAAGTTCTCGATCAGCACTACCTCAGCACCATTGATACGGACAGGACTGTGTCCTCCTTGCCATTTCCTGAAGTCAATGAGCAGCTATTTCATTTTACTGACATTAGAGGAGAGATTGTTGTTTTAACATCATACCACGAAGCTGTCTGTCTCGTCATTGTTGAGATCCATATGTCTAGGGTGGCGTCGTCAGCATATTTGTAAACTGAGTTACAGCTGAACTGGTTGAGAGTGTATAAGGAGTACAGTAAGGTGCAAAATATGCAGCTTTGCAGGGCTCCGGTATTGATAATTATTGTGGAAGAGGTGGTAGCACCTATTCTTACTGATTGTGGTCTGTGGGTCATGAAGTTGAGGATCCAGTTGCAGAGAGTGAAGCAGAGAGCTAGGAGATGGAGTTTGGAGATGAGCTTTGTTGGAGTTATGGTGTTGAAGGTGGAACTGTAGACAATAAATATGAGTCTGACCTAATTGCCTTTATTACCAAGTGTTCCAGCGATGAGTGTAGGGCCAAGGAGACTGCATTTGCTGTGGACCTATTGTGATGGTCAGCAAATTGTAGCAAAGGCAGTCTGGGAGGCTGGAGTTGATGAGTGCCATTACTGACCCCTCGAAGCACTTGATAATGATGGGAGTCAGAGCCACCAGGCAGTAATCATTAAGGCATGTCGCCTGATTTTTCTTTGGTATTGGGATGGCAATGGTCTTCTTGATGCAGGTGGGAACTTCACATCCCAGTAAGGAGAGGTTAAAAATGTCTGCAAATATTTCTGCCAACGGCACAGGATCTGTGTGCACAGATGGGGACTCCATCTGTGCCAATTGCTTCCCACGGGTTTACTCTCAAGAAAGCAGATCTGATGCCTGTGGTAGTGACTGTGGGTACAAGTGCACCCAAGGCTCTTGTCCAGGTGACATTATTTCACTGACTTTCTGTTCAAAATGTTGCATTGAGTTCATCGGGTATAGATGTATTGTTGTCAGTGATTCTACTCGACTTCAATTTGTAGCCCGTTATATCATGTAAGCCTTGTTGCAGTTCATGTGTGTTTGTGTGGCTAGTCTGGCACTCTATTGTCAGCCTGGCATGGTCCCTTGGCAGTTTTGTGAAGATTGTACCTAGATTTCACCTATTGTTCGGGGTCACCCGATCTGGACCCCTCATACTTGGACTTCAGTTGGGAGTACATCTTCTTTTTCATCCATGGCTTACAGTTGGGGAAAATCTGGATTAACTTCTTTGACACAAAGTCTTCTGCACACTTACTGATGAAGCCTGTGACGGTAGTGGCATATTCATTCAGGGTGGCCGCTGAATTCTTGAATATGGAACAGTCCACTGATTCCAAGCAGTCACGTAGGAGCTCATCCATTACCTCAGGCTACCATCGTGTGACTTTCTGTACCAGGTCCTCATGCTTCAGATCCTGCTTGTAAGTGGGGAGAAGGACCACAGTGTTGTGAACCGATTTACCAAAATGCGGGTGTGGAATGGAGTGATAGGCATCTTTATGATTGTATAGCAATGATCCAGGGTATTTGGACATCTAATGGGACAGGAGATGTATTGGCGATATGTTGATAGCACACTCTTGATGTTGGCCTGATTTGAAGTCACTGACTACGATGAACAAGACCTCACGGTATTCTGTCTCAAGGCTATTTATAGCAGTGTATATTTCATCAATGGCACTCTTCAATTTCACATAAGGTTGGGTTGCCAGGGTCATCACGCCTGAGCACCAAGAACTGTTGATCAGGAGGCAGGCCCCTCCATCCTTTGCCTTGCTTGAGGACACCTTGTGGCCCTATATTTTAAAACCCATATTTTTATCCACTGACATGAAATATCGAATTCTTTGCTGAAATTGTGTCATGGATTTGTTTTTAACATTAACTTGAGGAGTCACACAATGCTTTGGTTTAAATCTCACTGTGGTGATTGTAACAGGGTCAGCTAAGTGGATCTTATAGAATCTGAGTTCCCTGACTGGGGCTAGTAACATGGTTGAGTCAGTGATCTCTGGCTGGCTGATGTAAACAGAAGTGTCAGGGGTTCTGCTCATCTAGGAGCCTGTTCTATGTTAGTTGGATGTCACATACTGTGCACATGTAAATAGAGGGTGACTTGGTGAGATATTGATTGGCCTTCATGGAGTTATTTCACTCACTAAAAACAACACCTCAAATGTCATAGAGCTCCTTCAATACTGCATCAGAGTGGCAGTGTTGAGTATGTCCTCATCTGGAGTTTGAATATGATCTTTTTAATCAGAGATCAGCATTCTCTCAAGGAGGCAAGATTAACACATAACCCAAGCCAAGATGGAGTTGTTCTGGGAGGTAATGGCTAATTAGCCATGATAGGTACAAAATATCTGTGAATTTGGTCAAACAGTGTTATACATATATTCCATGCACGCTGAGCAGCAACATTGCTTTTTACAATATTGGTTGACATGGGTAAACCTTTCTTAGCTTTTGAGATAAGTTCATATTGGAAAAGTGGAACCTATAGGCTTAGATGCTGCTGCATGTTATCTCCAATAAAATGCAACAGGAACACATTCCAAATGCCAAGTTGATAAATAACTGGCTCAACTTTAAAAAATTCCCGTCAAATTACAGATAAGCTTCACTCATAACTACTCTGGCCATTCTGTGTCAAATAGTCTGAGTTAGTATCATGGTTCATTCTTATGGTGAAGATTGTCATTTATTACTGATATCTCTATAGAGCGAGACATAGAAGAAAAACAACTGAACTTCGAAATAAATAAGATATAAGGATATTCATAAAATAATGGTCTTCAATATAGATGACTTGCCACAGAACAAATTGTTGACCATGGTCTTGGCGAGCACTATTTTGCAGCTGGCGTTATTAACGACCAAATGAAGTAATGTGTTATAAGGATGCATTTGATTCAGAACATAAAAATAAAACAATATTTATTGATATGATAAAATGTGGTGTCATGGTTATTGTGGTACAGGCTTGCATTAATTTATGAAAGACCAAAGTTTGCTGTCACCAGGCTATTTATGAGGCATTTTATCAAAGGTGAGGTGGAGGGTTGGCTGAACTATCCATGCATAAGCAAAGTGTAACAAATTAAGGATGCTTAAAGATAATTTACCTCAGCCTGAGTGTTGGAGACCAACCAGCTGCTTCCCCATCTGCCTGCAGCAACAATGATAACTCCTCCACAATGGGAGCCTGACTGTTGAAAATACTTATTGTTTAAAATTTACAAAATAAAGACTTGAGATAGGGTACCTAAAAATGGAGGCATAGTGGTTTTATGCCTACCTCTGAGCTAGGAGACCCAGTTTCAAGTCCTGCCTGTTTCAGGGGTGTTAATCTCTGAGTGGGTGGATTGGGATAACATCAAAGTTACTACAGTATGATTGTTACTCAAAGTTTGCAGTGTTGTGACCTCTATTTGAGCCAAACTTTAGGATTCCATCTAAAACCCAAACTCCTTCCCTTACTTTCTTGAATGGGAAGACCAAATAACCTAAAGGAACAGTTTCATCAGAATTTACCCTGTAAGTTAAGAAAAATGGAAGCCCACCTTTGACAGCAGAAAGTAGTCAATGGTACAAACTGTGATGTGTCCACCAAATAATCCATATTGCCTCTCTGGGCCTACTTCACAAAAACATTTGCCAGTCAAACCACATAAGATCCCATCTTGGCCTATGATAACTGCGGAAAAAAATATTTGAGGAACAAGATCCCAAAACTGAAACTAAAGTCACCAGAAACAGGGAACATCAAGGGAGGTAGCAGTGGGGCAGAAAAAAAACCTTTCAGCAATGCCATTGCAAGATCTTCCAATTCCCGTGGCAGGAAAAACAGTCCAACAGCAGCAACCTCTCCAAAGCCAGCATGAACATGCCTGGCATTGAAGTGATGATCCTTCAATGCCAGCTCTGCTGAGTGGAAGATATCATTCGTATGTCTGACAACAGACACCTGAAGCAACTGCTCGCCTTCGAAATTGATCATGGCAGAAGATTTCAGGAAATCAAGTGAAACCATTTCGGAAGATACACAAAGCATTTCTAATGAGGTAAAATTGTAGAGTGAAAGATCACCTACATTTTTAGGCTAGGAATAAGTGTGAAAAAAACTGCCATCATGACATCAAAGCACTTGAAACATGCCAGTGTCTATCCTGTTCTGGAATATCTTACCAATTTGTGTGTATGGTAATGTTTAATATTTTAATGTTCCTCACATGGTCACAGACCTGATTTTATTACACAAGCCACCTCTCTGTCTCAGAATGGAGAAGGTTCATTCAAAGAGGCACTGAACATCAAGAAACTTCACAGGGAAGTGATGTGGAAGCATCACAAACACCCCCCTGCAATTTATCTACCTGACTGTCCAAGTAACACCTGTCCCACAGAGTGAACAGATCATGTGTTGGACGTAGTAGCCATCTCAAAAAGCAAAAGCAGCATGCGGGTAAATCATCCTCAATCCTGAAGAACTGCCTAACAGACGCAATTCCATTGACATTAGTGATTTCCTCTCATGAGATTAAGTAACCAATGCAAAATCTGAAAAGCAGCAATTGTAAAAGACTGTGATTTACTGTCATTAAAACGGTACAATGTTCTTAGCTTTAGCACGTTTAGCAACAACTAGAATTATTCCCAAAATTCAGTAGAGCTTTGCACCCCCTTGAAAGCCCTCTTGTGTGCTCAGTGATAATTTATCTTGAAGTAAGTGAATGCTTTTGGTCTCCAGTTCTTACCGTTTTACTCATTAACCTCTAGCACTACTTCGAAACACAACAGATTTAACAGAGCTCTAAAAATAACTACCCACCACACCACACATTCCCCCCACACCCCGTCACTCTCAGCTTTAAATTTATTACGTTTGAAGTCATTACTTATATTTGCATAATTGACATCATTATCTGTCGGCTTGCTCAGCTCAGGCTGACAGTCATTAAAAGATCATTATAAACAGGGCTGTAATGAGTTCATGAGGCCAAATGGCAGCATTTTAATCACCAGAGAATGATAAGCTGATGGTGGCCTAAGGGAGAGGGCTCTTGTAACTGGCAGAGTTAATGAACAAATCAGGTTAGGAAAATTCACCACCTGTGCCTAAATATACCATGTAATTGCGACTGTAATTTAGAGAGAAGTCGAACCAGAATAGCTGTGTATATCATTACTGAAGTTGTGGATCACCAGTATGGAACAAAAACAATTGGAGCCACAGGGACACTGTACACCTTATCAGAACTGCTGGAATGAATACAGAAGGATTTTCTGATCCTTTTGGTAACTTGTTTATTATTGTCTCCTCAACTATGCAATTTGTCCTTGTTTACGGTTGAGAAGGTAAACAGATGATTGGTTCTTCTGGAAAACTGAGAAAATCACACGACAAAATGAGAAGATGCTTTATCAAAGTTCCAGTTTGGGTTAATGTAAAGGCACAGTGTAGAAAGATTTTAGCTGTAGCCAGATTATGTCATATCTGATTTTCCCCCTGTAACACCTTTGGCCAAGGACAAATATAAATTGTGTAAAACATGAAAAGGCTGAATTTGAACATGAGATTGGAGTAAAGTGGTAGAGAGTAAAAATCCACTACTGATATCAGAATAATGGAACACCACTCTTGTCTTTAGGAATAACAGTAGAAAATGTGAGGAAAAGGCAAAGGATTTGGCATGTGTGGAGAGAGAAATAAAGTTAATATTTTGAGTTCAGTTTGACTGGAAAATAATAAGGAGCAAGTGGGACAGATAGTGAGGATATCCATAACAAAGGACAAAGGCATTGATAATTGTGGTAAAAGAAAGATAGATATGTGAATGCTAGTTGTTGAAAGGAGAAAATGGATCCACTCTATTGAGAGCAAAACCAACAAGACCGAAACAAGACATAGCCAGGGGAGGGTGATGGAGTACAAAGTTATGCACTGAAACTGTTGAACACAATCTAATATACTTGAGGATAAAGTACCTAAGCAGATGATGAGACACTCCTGATAAGAGTTTCTAGTTCCTGAGTTACTCTTCTATAGAATCTCTACAGTGTGGAAACAGGCCATTCAGCCCAACAAGTCTATATCGACCCTCTGAAGTGCATTTCTACTCCTTCCCCTATCCTAATCATGCATTTCCCCTGGCTAATGCACAATCCACCTAACTTACACATCTTTGGACTGTAGGAAGAAACTGGGCCACTGGCAGAAACCCACAGAGACATATGCAAACTCCACACTGACAGTCCCTCGAGGGTGGACTCGAACCTGGTGCTGTGACACAGCAGTGCTAACCACTATGCCACTCCTATGGCTATTGTGGCCATGGTATTTATACAGCTGTCCCCGTTCATTTTCTCATCAACGTAACACCCAAAACATTGATAGTGAGGGATTTAGTGATGGTGATATCATTAACAATTAAGCAATAATGGTTAAATTATTTCCTTTTGGTTAGTGCTTTACAGTGGTGTGGTGAGAATATTATTTGCCACATTTCAGTAAACAAAGTTTTATTCTTGGTAGTCAGTTTGAAAATTGATCAAATGCTGTGAAAGTGTCTTTCAATGATCACTCGATATTATGACTTAGTGAAATGGGGAGACATGAGCCCACTGAAAGCTGGGTAGCATTTTGGACTGTTTCTGTGCTCCTGCGGGCCTGTGTTATGATGTACATTTCAGTGGCAATGACTGTTGCTGTTCCTGCTTGTTTACTTAAAGTCCTAGGTTTCTGACATAGCCCTTCATTTAATTGAACATTCCTAATCTCAACTCAGATCTGTGGACACCTGGGGCATAATATCCTATAAGGTGGTGCAGAAATGCATTCTCATTCTACTTAATCATTAAAACATTGTAGCTCAAAGCATGATACAGGTTGATGGACAGCTCGTCACCATTTTGAACATTTGGCAGCAAGTTCTTCTTAGTCATTAATGTCAGTTCTGTCATTCTTCATAGAGGCTTAAGGACTGCCTTTGGAGCGTTTACTTTGTCCTTCTCAGGAATGTTGGCCATTTGAGGCTCCTAGAGAGCTGAACTTATTCTTTTTCTTTTGGGGCCACCCCAAAATTGTGGTCATTCCGATGAAATTGATTTTGCATTGTTGATTTCGGGGCAATGGTGGCATGGTGCTAATGTCACTGGACAAATAAATCTAAGGCTCAGGTTAATGCTGTGCATGTTACAAACCCTTCCATAGTATCTGGTGAAATTTGAATTCAATCAACAATCTAGAATATACAGCAAATCTTGAAATGGTCACCATGATTATGACTACCCTGAATTGTTTTAAGAACCCAGCTCACTCACTAATGTCCTTAAGGAAGGATATCTCTTCTCCTGACCTGACCTGGCCTGTACATGACTCCAGACCCACAGCATTGAAGATGAACCTTAAGTTTTCTCTGAAATGGCTCTGGCAAACCACTCAGATTGAGGTAATTTGGGATAGGCAATAAATTGTGGCCTTGCCAAAGACAACCACATCGCCTGAAACTTGTGAAGCTAGTTTCAAAGCTTGCTCATCTTTCTTGTTATTAAATTAGTGAGGATGCTGCTGATGGAACTCGGGCTTCCAAGGTGCCTCATAGCACAAGGTAGAAAAGTTATAGCTTTCCTCTTCCAATCATTAACTTTCACGTTGTCAAAACCAAGGAACATTAACAATCAAGTTTTAGAAGTGAACTGAACAATGTATTCATGTCTTTTGTAGCTTTCTTTTAATCAAAAAACATTATTCATAGAATTGTTGTACCTCTTTTTCTGAGCATTCTATAAATTGCCTTTGGCCTTCACTACTTCTTCTCAATTCTGTGGTGTGATTCAACAGTATATGTTTCTGTGCCAACCACACTGCACCACTTTTCCATCAGTTTTGCAGCTTCATGCTATGATCCCTCTGCTTAGCTTCTTGCATTTTGCATTTCCTCTTTTAGGTGCTCTGGTTGTTCTCTAGCAGTCTGTTATTGATCTCCAATAGATCATTGGTTGATCATGTTATAGTGTTACGCTGCATCCAAAGTTCACTAATTTGTTGTCTGAACTCAGCACTTTCTTTTACTTTTCAATTTCTTCTATTTGATGCATTTGAATTCTTTTGAATTTTTGAGCTGGGGCATGGGAACTGTCTCTTAGATGCCCCTTCTTCTAACTGTACAACATGCAGTTTCTCTGCTACCTGCTCTTTTTCAGCTTGTCACATAAATATTCTGTACATTCATAATTCTTTCCGAGTCAGTGAATTTCTTACTTCGTCCTAATTTTTCATCTTGAAATGCTGTAAGTTTCTGGAAATCTTCTATAACTCCCTGAACTTTCTGAATTGGTTCGCTTTTCTGTCAGCTCCTTGTGTCTCTCAATATGGACTTTGAGAATTTCAATATTTAACTGCAATCATTCCCTTAGTTTTGCTGGTTGTCTGTCATAATGATAAAATTGACCCAATCAATTCTGTGATTCTGGCAATCACCATATTGCTTCTAACCAGAGGATACTTGTCAATGGGAGTATGACTTCAATCCTCAGCAGCCGACCTTAACTCTTGCCTTACAGAGATAAGTTGCAGATCTTCATAGCTGTACACCTGAGCTCACTGATCTGCAATAACTCCTGGTCCAACAATACCTCAGTTTAAAATCTTAATTCTTGCTTACAAAACCTTTCAAACTGTTGTCCCTCCTAAATCTCCTCCGATAACTGCTGTCCCCAGCTCCAAATCCTCCAAGATAGCCACATTCTCCTAATTCTGATCTCATGAGCATTCCCAACTTTAATGTCAACATTTCTGCCTTTGCCTTTACCTGCTTTGTCCCTAAGGTCTGAAATTACCTTCCTAACCTCCTCTACTTTTCTACTGTGTTTTAAGATGTTCCCTAAACTTTAACTCATTAACTAAACTCTTGGCCGCTTAACCTAAATGTGGCTTGGCGGCAAATTTAGCTTTAGAGCACTTCTGTCAGGTACAATAAAGCATCTTACACATTCAGAGCACTATATCAGTACGAGTTGTTCTTGATGTGTAAGAACAATAGGAGGTAAAATGAAACATGTAAGTGTGGCTGTAATCGTGTGTGTGTGTGTGTGTGTGTGTGTGTGTGTGTGTGTGTGTGTGTGTGTGTGTGTGTGTGTGTGTGTGTGTGTGTGTGTGTGTGTGTGCGCACACACGCATGCGCGAGAAGGACTGGGACAGTCAATTGCGTGTGTTAATTTATATTGCTAACAAGGTTAACTGTTGAATCTAACTACATCCCAAAGGCATGCAGTGATTGTTTTGGTTTTCAAGAGTTGAAATCCATCTAACAGAGTGTGAAAGAAAGGAGCTATGTCTTTATTTTAAATTCTATTGAATTCAGAAAGCAAAGTGTATATTAATAGCAGAGCTGTGGTACCTATTACTAAGTACTAGTTCCCTGTATTTAATCTGAATCTGACTGTCTGAACACAATGCTTTCTAAAATGAAAGCATTTTCAAATCACGTATACTGTTCTGCATAAGGTCACTCCCAAATGTCACACCTAATAAACTTGAAAAATTTGTAACTCTTGTATAAGACAAGGGCTAACATTACAGAATTTCTATTCAATGGAATTCTCATCTTCGTGTCAGATGCCATTCACAAATGTATCTACTCAGTTTTTTTTTATTTCATTGAGAGCCTTCCAAGTTAATCTTGCTCCATTCCTAAAATGCTAGAATGTTTAAATGACAGCTCTCCCTCTGGACTTCAGTCTTGGCCTCTGCCACTGTACCTTCCCTGTATTTATTCAGCTGGGCTGTCTCAAATTTCAAATCATTCATTGAGGACCTCAGTTGAAATCAGGAGTCAATTGGGAAAGTTGCTATTTAAGTATCACAGTGTTGGAAAGAACAAAGTATTAACATCTGAAATGAACACGCGCCAGTAAAAAAGGAAGCATGGAAAATATGAATTACATACATGCTCACTCTTCACATTCCCCCCAGACACAACTTTCTAGCCTTATATACACAAATATACTTATTGCAGGGCCCAGTCCGAAGTCAAGGTTGAAGCATAGAAGTAACAAGCAGTGTAACACAATGTATATTAAAAGGCATTTTTAACATTTTAAAGCATTCCATAGCATTTCATAAGAGCAACAATAATATTCTATTTTGTATTTAGCCAATGAAAATCCTGAATGCAAGTGATAGCCTCATTACTTACTGAGTTTACGACAGTCTGCCACTTGTTTTGCAGAGTGGGCAGTCCTCAGTCTTATGCAGCATTGTTTCTGTCCCTTCACAATTGTATAAAAGGGTTTGTGATAAAACCCCAGCCAGGGAGATTGGCTGCACAGGGGTTCTATACTGTCCTGAACCCACTTAGCCAGGATGACTCTCACCGAGTTAAAAGAGAACCTACTTTTCAACAGAAGGGATTTGTCACAAGGTTATCATGGAGTAATAAGTGTTCAGCATGGATGGTTTTAATCAGCTTGTTGTTTTTCTTTGGTTGTTGAATGTATGGGTGATTGATACTTGTGAGAACAGAGGGTGAGAGAGGATGGTTGCAGTTACGATGCACATTGTGACATTCAATTGACCATCAATAAGATGCCAGACAGGTGCACAGTGTTCTGCTCTGGACTATCACAGGGCTATGGTCCAGATTTATTATAAAATAAATATGATTTCAAGCCAGATAAGAAGATTTAGGTCAGATGACCAAATCCATCGTCAAAGCGGTTATTTTGAAAAGTCATCTTTAAAGACAGATGCGAGGTATAGAGGCAAAGAGCTGGACCAAGAGTATTCTGGACCTCAGATACAGAGCTCTGGTTTGCAATTTTCTTGATTTTAAATCTGCTTGAATCCCTCCCAGATCCCTTGTTCTAGTCACTGGACTTGCTTATGGGGATGTGAATGCAGAGACAGTGTAAGGTGTTTAAGGGCAAAGGAATCTCTGTGTTTATTTAGACAAAGTAGGTAATTATAAATTCAAAGAGGCTAATACAATGAATACACAGTAACACACTAGTCTTTAATGGATGGGATGTTACGAGCAGGTTTTCACCTCAGTTTGTGACTGAGGACTTGCGGCTTTGGTTGAGTCAGTGATTGATTGGGTTTGTCAGTGTCTGGTTTGGATGATCACAGCTAATAAGTGATGTTCTTGCCATTAGTATTCTCGAGTTGGATAGAAGCTTGTTCAGCCTGTTTGACTTCGGATCTCTTGGTTGGCTTCCCTCCAGCAGATGGGCTTTGTTCTGATGAGGTCCTTTGTTTGGCTTCCCTGTTCCCAGTTTTTGGTTCAGGCTCTGTGATTCTTGATTCAAAATGGCTTGCTGGGCAGGGTTGGTGGAGTGGGAGTCAAGAGAGGCCCCTGGGGAGTCTGTTCATGCAGAAGATTGTTGTTGAAAAGGCCCCTCGGGTGAGATCAGGTCAGTCAGTTAGAGGCCACATTATGTTCGTGCCAAATCTGTAGTTTTCATTGTGCTCTTGTTGCACTCCTCTGAGGTTAATTGGCTTTCTGATGGTTAGTGTATGTATGAATACATCTTCATCAAGGCTGAATGTCAAGTATCTCCGTGTAGTCTGAGGTTGACAGCTGTCTCAGGCTTGGGTTGGTGATAATGGGAACTGCAGATGCTGGAGAATCCAAGATAACAAGCAGGCCAAGCAGCATCTCAGGAGCACAAAAGCTGCTTGGCCTGCTGTGTTCATCCAGCTTCACACTTTGTATTTAGGCTAGGGTTCCCCTGTTCAAAAAGGGGAGTAGAAATGACACGGGTAATTATAGACCAGTGAGCCTTACCTCAGTTGTTGGTAAAGTGTTGGAAAAGGTTATAAGGGATAGGATTTATAATCATCTAGAAAAGAATAAATTGATTAGGGATAGTCAGCACGGTTTTGTGAAGGGTAGGTTGTGCCTCACAAACCTTATTGAGTTCTTTGAGAAGGTGACCAAACAGGTAGATGAGAGTAAACCGGTTGATGTGGTGTATACGGATTTCAGCAAGGCGTTCGATAAGGTTCCCCACAATAGGCTATTGTACAAAATGCGGAGGAATGGGATTATGGGAGATATAGCATTTTGGATTGGAAATTGGCTTGCTCAAAGAAGACAGAGGGTGGTAGTTGATGGGAAATGTTCATCCTGGAGACCAGTTACTAGTGGTGTGCCACAAGGATCGGTGTTGGGTCCACTGCTGTTTGTCATTTTTATAAATGACCTTGATGAGGGCGTAGAAGGATGTGTTAGTAAATTTGCAGACAACATTAAGGTCGGTGGAGTTGTGGATAGTGACGACTGATGCTGTAAGTTGCAGAGAGACAGAGATAAGCTGCAGAGCTGGACTGAGAGGTGGCAAATGGAGTTTAATGCAGACAAGTGTGAGGTGATGCACTTTGGTAGGAGTTACCAGAAGGCAAAGTACTGGGCTAATGGTAAGATTCTTAGTAGTGTAGATGAGCAGAGAGATCTCGGTGTCCATGTACACAGATCCTCGAAAGTTGCCACCCAGGTTGACAGGGCTGTTAAGAAGGCATACAGTGTTTTAGCTTTTATTAATAGAGGGATCGAGTTCAGGAACCAGGAGGTTATGCTGCAGCTGTACAAAACTCTGGTGCGGCTGCACTTGGAATATTGTGTACAGTTCTGGTCACCGCATTATAAGAAGGATGTGGAAATTTTGGAAAGGGTGCAGAGGAGATTTACTAGGGTGATGCCTGGTATGGAGGGAAGGTCTTACGAGGAAAGGCTGAGGGACTTGAGGCTGTTTCCGTTAGAGAGAAGAAGGTTGAGACGTGACTTAATTGAGACATATAAAATCATCAGAGGGTTAGATAGGGTGGATAGGGAGATCCTTTTTCCTAGGATGGTGACAGCAAGCATGAGGGGGCATAGCTTCAAATTGAGGGGTGGAAGATATAGGACAGATACCAGAGGTAGTTTCTTTACTCAGAGAGTAATAAGGGAATGGAAGGCTTTGCCTGCAACAGTAGTAGATTCGCCAACTTTAAGTACATTTAAGTCATCATTGGATAAGCATATGGACGTACATGGAATAGTGTAGGTTAGATGGGCTTTAGATTGGTATGACAGGTCGGCACAACATCGAGGGCCAAAGGGCCTGTACTGTGCTGTAATGTTCTATGTTCTATGTTCTAGGGTCGGTTGGTTTTGATCAATTGTTCTTTAGAGAGGAGGAGTAACTTGGGGTTCCAGGTAACTGAAGGCACAGCCACCACTGATGATGTGATTATAACTTCAGGGATGGACTCGAGATCAGAATTGTTTGAGTGCAGATAGCTCAGAGCATTATGAGCCTGGAAGTATGAAAGAAAGAGGGTGGGGTGAGGCCATGGATGGAGTTAAAAACAAGAATGAGAATTTTAAAATCAAAGCATTGTTTGACTGGGAGCCATTGGCTGTAAACACAGGTCTGACAGGGAAACAAGATGTGGTGCAAGACAAGACACTGTAGAGTTTTGGATGACCTCAGTTTTACAAGCACAGAATTGGTGAGGTCAGCCAAATGTACATTACAATTGTCAAGCTCTAAAGATAACAAAGGCATAAGTGAGAGTTGTCAAAGCAGGTGAGCTGATAGGGTATGAAATCTGGTCATTGTTACAGAGGTGGAAATAGATCGTCTTCTTGATGGTGTAATTACCAGCTCAGAAACTCACTGTGACATGAAGGCTGTGAGCAAACTGTTTTAATTGCCGGCAGTGAGAGGAATTGAAAGGCTAACTAGAGAATCAGGATGTAGATTTAAAGGGTAGGGAACGGTGCAATGCTAATTTTAGTCGACTATAATCCAAAACCCCAGACTAATGTCTGAGAATCTGGGTGTAAATATTACAGCAGATGGTGAAGTTTAAGTTTTTTGAATGCCCTTTAGGAAAGGGAATTGGCCAACCTTTACTCATCCACTTGTCTCTTGTTTCTTCAGAACTTACAACAATTGTGTTACAAATTCTCCCTGCAGCTAGGGATCAATAAACACATTGTTTATGTTAATTCAAGAAAGATGAGGTTAATTTGATCTCGGTGAAAGTTATGTGACAGTATGGATCCTTTACAAGTTAACTTTGCTGCAACCCTTCATGCTTCCTCATCCATAGTTTAATACTTTCGGGCATCCCTTCTGGAATTATAATGAATTAGGGAATATCTTCCAGGGGCATAATAAAATGATCATCTTATGTTGTCCCACAGAGCTTGATGACAATGGAGAGGGGCTGGGGCAGAACTAAGGAAGGAGATAAATATGTTGGAAACTATTCAGAAATTTACCAGATTACACATGGAATGAGATAAGTATCTCATGAGGAAATATTAGAGAAGCGAAGCATTGACCCATGGGAGTTCAGAAGAGACAGAAGATCAAGAGTCTCTGGGGCGCTTTTCCTCGTGAGGTGATGGAAGCAGAGAATTCAAATGCCTTTATTACAGAGGTAAATAGATTCTTGTTAATTAACAGGGTGAAAAACTACTGCATTAGGTGGACTTGGATGAGGGGATTGAAGGATGGGTCAGCAAGTTTGCAGACGACACGAAGGTTGGAGGTGTCGTTGGCAGTATAGAGGGCTGTTGTAGGCTGCAGCAGGACATTGACAGGATGCAGAGATGGGCTGAGAGGTGGCAAATGGAGTTCAACCTGGATAAATGCGAGGTGATGCATTTTGGAAGGTCGAATTTGAAAGCTGAGTACAGGATTAAGGATACGATTCTTGGCAGTGTGGAGGAACAGAGGGATCTTGGTGTGCAGATACATAGATCCCTTAAAATGGCCACCCAAGTGGACAGGATTGTTAAGAAAGCAAATGGTGTTTTGGCTTTCATTAACAGGGGGATTGTGTTTAAGAGTCGTGAGATCTTGTTGCAGCTCTGTAAAACTTTGGTTAGACCGCACTTGGAATAGTGCGTCCAGTTCTGGTCGCCCTATTATAGGAAAGATGTGGATGCTTTGGAGAGGGTTCAGAGGAGGTTTACCAGGATGCTGCCTGGACTTGAGGGCTTATCTTACGAAGAGAGGTTGACTGAGCTCGGACTCTTTTCATTGGAGAAAAGGAGGAGGAGAGGGGACCTAATTGAGGTATACAAGATAATGAGAGGCATAGATAGAGTTGATAGCCAGAGACTATTTCCCAGGGCAGAAAAGGCTAACATGAGGGGTCATAGTTTTAAGCTGGTTGGAGGAAAGTATAGAGGGGATGTCAGAGACGGGTTCTTTACACAGAGAGTTGTGAGAGCATGGAATGCGTTGCCAGCAGCAGTTGTGGAAGCAAGGTCATTGGGGACATTTAAGAGACTGCTGGACACGCATATGGTCACAGAAATTTGAGGGTGCATACATGAGGATCAATGGTCGGCACAACATTGTGGGCTGAAGGGCCTGTTCTGTGCTGTACTGTTCTATGTTCTATGTTCTATGGAATAACCAGGGCAGCCACAATCCTACTTAATGGTGCAGCAGTATGAGGGGCCGAATGGCTAAATGCTCCTATTTCATATGTTTGGATCAGCTCCGCTGCATCAATGGGCCCTTAAAAGAGATATCCCATCACCACCTTCCCACCAGTCATGCCAGGAATGAGTCTGATAGATATGAAACCTGATACCCTTTTCTGCACACCCAATGAAAATCTATAATGAGTTTGGATGAGTCCATTAAGTACAGCTATTAATTGGTCACTTAAGGGCGTTGATTGGCCAAAGGGCAGGGCTGACGCCTTCTCATTAAATTATGGTGGATGGATCAGCGCACCATGCCCCCACCATGATTTAATTAAGTGATCACCCCAAATGCCTGGCAACCGAGCCCAGCAAGGAGTAAAATTCTGTGTAAATTAGAGGGTACAAAGTGTTTAAGAGGGTAATGCCCATTGGCACAATGCTGAAGATACCGGTACAGTTGTGATTAAAGTAAAACAAAGTGACTGTTGGGACCCTTAAGTTATTTAAAGTTCAGTCCCAGTCACACACTGCACAGCAACATGTGCTCAAGAAATGATGGGTTAAGCCTTAATAGTTCTACACTCCTGCACACCCTTCACTTTGCACTTGAAGTTAACACCTGACTGACAACGTACTTGAAATCCTTCAGTGGAAAGAAGCATTTTCAGTAAGAATTCCTCCCACTATCATTAGTGCCACTTCATTACATCTAATTGGAGCATATTCTGGCACTAAGTCACTGAAGTAACTATTCAGCAGAAATAAAAGTCAAGAAACCACTGTTGCAAATGATAATTGAGATAAGTATTTCTCTTTTCAATTTTATCCCACACCGTCAATTTATGTTGCAACATTTTGAACATTTCAAGCGTATGTATTTAATGATACTTTGTATTGAGAATCAGCTGCAGGCAGTGCTGCTGCAAATGCTGTTTTGGAAACTTATCTTGCACAGTATCATAAACAACCAATTGTGAACAACTAGTGTAGATCTGGAAAAGCACAACAGGTCAGAGAGGGAAGTCAACTTTTTGGTCTTTCCCTGTTCCTCGGATGTTGCCTGACCTGCTGTGCATTTCCAGCTCCACACTTATTGACTCTAGCTTCCAGCATCTACAGTCCTGACTGTCTCCAACTGTGAATAGCTACTTTGATGACTTATATATAGGATCTTACAGAAGCAGAAGTGCTTTTTTGAATAGATATTGCTCTGTGGCAGCAATAAGAACGTGGTTAACACATCTTAAATTGCCCTTTGCTGTATGCACATACCAGGCAGTAATGAACTGTGTAGCTATTTTACTTTTCCCATTGACACTGCATTCGAAGTAGGTTACCAATTCTCCCATGGACAGTTTACAGTAACATCAAATTTGAATTCATGAATCCAGGGATGAAGCCAGTTTAGCTTATTGTTCATGCACAAGCTTGGAATCACACAACACTGACCCCTTCTCATATGTGTAGTGAAAACATACTGAGTTGGAGAGAGCTGCAAACCAGTCTGAAGAAGATTCATACTGGACTCAAAACGATAACTCTGTTTCTCTCTCCATAGATACTGCCAGACCTGCTGAGTTTCTCCAACATTTTTTTTGTTTTATCTGGGCCGCTCCTTGTACTGGTGAAGAACAATGTTTATTAATGATTTAGTGTATTTGTATAACTAGCTAGGAGAGGGCAATCTTAGAATCTTTCAGTGTTCATCCCAGTTCCAGATGCCATTTGTCAGCAGCTGTATGTCACATGTTGACATATGATAATGAGATGTACCCATTACCATAAAATGCACCATGTATCATAACACTTGGATCATAACAGCCAACTTTTCACAATATGAACTCTGTGCCTTTGAGGAATTACCCATGTCACTTGACAAAATTCTTCAAATCATAAAAAATGTAGTTAACTGTAAGGAGGAAGATAGGCCTCCAGATATCTTTGGAATCTAAGAGGTTTTATAAGCACAGAAACAGAGAGCATGCAACTAAAATTAACTAGCCTCAAGCACAATTTAAGGGAATTTTAATTTATTTTAGAATTCTGAATATATGGTTGTAAATTATTGGTTGCTGGCCCAGTTAACACCTCTCAGAATACAGCTTTGATGAATGCCCAATTAGGAACAAGATGAAGAAAATGTGTGCTGAGAAAACTGAACTGTGGAATATAATTCGTTCAGAGATGGTCTCAAAGGCACCAAGACAGAGTTTTGGAAAATAAACTCCTTTCTTCAGAGGTGATGGAAGAGATATTATCTCTGGGAAAGGAGATCAATGAGAGCTTCCATTCACTTCATGCATTGAAGATTGAAGAGTTTTTGCATTGGGGTCTCAGACTCACACATTCCACAGCATAGTTGAGTGCTGACAGGACTCCTTCAAAAAATGATAGTTTAACCGATAACCCTTCAACCATGGCCATGAGTTTAGTTTTCTTGTATTCCAACGCACTCTTGATCAGGTCTTTTGACTGACACAAAATAGTTGGCTATAAATTTCTTCCAAATCATACAACTTATACATGAATTAAGCTCTGAATGTAGCTTAGTGACACTAATACAATTTAGCTTATCTATTACAGAATCTTCTGTACTGTTCACTCCCTGTTGCTGAAGCCAGGGTGGAGGCAGCCTGCTCATTCCCAATGCCCTGGTCAATCAGTTACCTCTGGCCATCATTCTCTAGTATGCACAGGGGTAAAGTTGGTCATGGAGCAGGAATCTGTGTATGTGTATCTATCTGCAGTGTACATGCTGCCATATCTCAGATTGGCATTCATACTTAAATAAGCCGCTTGATTTCAATGTTAGACCCATCCACTACCCTTAACAAAACAAATAGACATTTGATATTCCTCAACATTCTGAACCTTAAGAAACTTTACTTTGCTTGAGTAACACCCCATGTAACAATGGTGTATCATGCCTGGAACATGTACTATCCACAGGATGCAACAAAATATCTTTGCAAGGTTTCTCCAATAGCATCGTCCAAACAAGCAACTGCAAGTATCGAGAAAGACAAGGGCTTCAGTTTTGTGTGAATGCTATGCCTGAATGTTCTGCACTGCATCACACATCGTCCTGAATTTGATTAAGTTGCCATATCTTCAGTGCCTCCATGCCAAATCCATGGAACTGCCTACCTAACCACAAAGGACCCAGAAAATCATTGAATTTTAGAAAAATGAGTGGTGATCTTATTAGAACATATAAGATCCTGAGAAGACTTGTTAGGATAAATTCAAAGGGGATGTTTCCTCTTGTGGGGATGCATAGAATTAGAGGACACAGTTTAAAAATTAGGGGTCTGGGTGGACAGATATTTTCAGACAGACGGGAGGAGCATTTTCTTTTCTCTCAGAGGGTCATTAATCTTTGGAGTTCACTCCTAAGCAAGCAGTGGAGGCTGTGCTATTGGATATATTCAAGGCTGAGTTAAACAGATATTGAATAGTAATGGGAGTCAACAGTTATTGGTACAGACGGGAAATTGGGATTGAGGCTGTCGCTTTTTCCACCATGATTTTATTGAACAGCAGAACAGGTTCGAAGGGCTGTAAGGAAGACTGGACAGACTAGGTATGTGTCCTCTGGAGTTTTGAAAAGTAAGAGGTAACTTGATTGAAAGTTCCTTGGGGATCTTTGTAGGACGGATGTGGAGAGGAGGTTTCTTATGACAGATTCTAGAATCAGGGAGTCATTGTTACTAGCAAGGTTTGCACAAGGATTAGAGGATTTTTTTTGTTCTCTCAAGGATCATGAGTCTTTGAAACTATTTTCAAAGAATCACAACATATCATGGCATAGAAGGAAGTCATTCAAGCCATTGTTCCTACACTGGCTCCTCAAACAAATGTCATTAGCTAGTTGCAATCCCCTGATTTTTCCCCATATTCTACGCACTGTTTTCTATTCAAACTGTCATCCAATACTGCCTTGAATGCCTCAATTGAACCAGCCTCCACCATGTTTCCAGGCAGTTCATTCCATCTCCTAGCTGTTTGTTGCATGAAAAGGTTTCTTCTCCCTTCAACCTTGTTTTGTTTACACATCACTTCAAATCTTCCTGAAAAGCTGATGGAAGCAGACTTCTTGACTACTCTGAAGGCAGAAGTAGGTGGATTTGTGTTAAACAACAGGCTGAAAGGTATTAGGGGAAGAAGGGATTGAAGATTTGAGGTGACTATCCTAATTTTACTGACTGGTGGAGCAGACTAGAGGGACTGAATGACCTAGTTTTTATTTGCTTGTTTTTTTGTATTCTGGCTAGGCAGCATTTATTGCCCATCCATAATTATCCAGAGAGCAGTTCAGAGTCAACCACACTGTTGTGGGTCTGGAGGCACATGTAGGTCAGACCAGGTAAGGATGGCAGTTTCCTTCCCGAAAGGGCATTAATGAACCAGATGTTCACGACTGATAGTGAACCAGTTTTAAACAATCAACAATTCATGATCATCATTAGATTCTTAACTTTAGATATTTATTGGATTCAAATTCTACCATCTGCCATGGCAGGATTTGAACCCATGTTCTCAGAATGTTATCTGGGTCTCTGGATTAACAGTCCAGTGATAATATCATTAGGCCACCGCCTCACCAAAATGTAATTTAATGTAACATTGCAATGTAAAGCACAAAAGGTTGTCAAATAACCCTGGAATCAAAAGACGTCTTTTTGAAGTTTAACGCTACAGTTCCACAACATCAGGGAAGAAATAATTCATAGATGATTGGGATAAAATTGGGAAAGAAAGAAACAGAATGAAAAGGAACATTTCCTATTTTAGCCAATGTCCATCTTCAAAGGTGGGATCATTAACTAGATTCACATTTAGGTGCCTGAGGTTAGATTTCGTCTGCTTTACTCCTAAATAACTTCCAAGTTCCAAACTCAAAACAGGGGAGGAATGGTTTTGGATGGATTGGTTTGCATAACCCTTTCCCAGTCCTGAGGCTGAATTTCCCCATGTCAGTCTGTGATTTTTCTAATATCAGAGTATCCCTGGAAGGGAGACAGAAATTTAAATTACTTGCAAATCATTGCCAAATAAACCTGCATCCAGATTTCCTCTCATAGTGCCAGGCGCACATTAGGAACAGGGCAGCTTCTGTTTCCTCAGCTGACATATAAGTACAGTTTATGTTTTGGTTCAGACCAAAGCCCTGTCACAGTCAATGATGAACCATGCTGGACGATTAAACAATTGACACGAAGAGTGCACTCCATTTTGCTCTGATGGGGGAAACATAGATAAGACTGAAGAATTTGTTTCACTTCAGAGCACTCCCTTCTCTGAGTTCACAGATTGGATTCAAGTCACACTCCAAAAAAGGCTGATGCCCCTGTGGCTGGAACAAGAACGCCCTGCAGATATAACACAAGCGAGGGACAACAGGGACTGCAAATTCCACCATCTGGAACTGCTGATTAATCGGATTAGCATTCCCAACAGTCGCGGTGGTGCCAGAGGTCAGTAGTTGGCACTCTCTAGACTGCACAAAGCAGAAGGTGGCATGTTGGCTGCTTTGACTGCCTACCTATGAAAGCAGGGGTGGCAGGACTGACAGTAAACCCAAGGGACTGGGGTGGCATGGTGGGTCAGTGGTTACCACTGCTGCCTAACAGCACCACGGACCCGAGTTTGATTCCACCCTCAGGTTGCTGTCTGTATGGAGTTTGCACATTCTCCCCATGTTTGTGTTGGTTTCCTCTGAGTGTTCCAGTTTCCTCCCACAGTCCAAAGATTTGCAAATTAAGTGGATTGGCTATGCTAAATTGCCCATAGTTTTCAGGGAGATGGATCTGGCTCTGAGGTTTTGTGTGCTTTTGTTGGGCCAAAGGGCCTGTGTCCACACTGTAGGGACTCTATGATCTATGAGTAGCAGCAACAGCAAGCTAGCATGGAGAATGAGGAGCAACTAGCTCAGGAAGAGGTTGCAGCCTTAGGAAATTCAGGATGCATGTTGGGAACAGGAGGCCAAGAGATTTCAGGCCCAGATTCCATTTCCAGGACAAGGGGTCCATGTGTCCCAGGCCATGATGATGGTAACATATCAGATGCTGAAAGTTGCACGAGTGGGAGACCTCCTCTCCCAGTGGAACTGCTGAGCTCCTGTGTGACAGGCTCCTTCCAGGGAGCAATGGGTGACCTGTGTCGCATCTCTCAGTTGTGCCCCCACAAATGGATCCAAGCAGAGCCCATGCAACTTTATTTCAATCCCTTCATAATGACAAGGTCAGTGCTGCAAATATATAGCTATGTGACTCTGGCACTTGCAAGTGAAAAACAAAAGATTCCTTTATACAGGAATGAACTTGTTTATTTGACAAGTGTCTTGATGCATTGACCTATAAGAATCTTACTCCATAGAAACTTCGTGCCATTGTAACTTCCATAATTATTGGATGACCCATTTGAACACAACTTTTTAAACAGCAATTGGAGCTGTAATTTGCTTATTGCGAACGCTGTGAAGCTAGTGGCTCAGAAAGTCGTACATTCTCAAAACACAGACCTTTGCCATTGCTGACAGAAAAACAAGCCACAGGAAGGTTTTGCAACTGAAGATTTACCTTCTAGAATTGATCTTTCAATTCACGCAATACCATGGAAAGAACTGACAGTATTTGCATCACGCTAACTTTGTTAAGGCCTGCAACTTGTTTTCCACAGGATGAGCTCAGATTGAGGAAAATATTTAAACAAAATCGCATTATTGAGGAATAAAGGAAGTACTATGTTCAATGTAGAAGCAAGAAATTCTCACTTCCAAACATTTAAAGTTTAAATGTTCCAGGGGGCTGATTTGCACTTCATCGCTTGGATAGCAAGCTAATGGAGTGAATCGACTATGTGTTGTAGAATCCTGACTGATTCTAAAGTAGAATCAGCTATTTCCACATCATGTACCCCTGATACCGATCTGAAAACCTCATTTGCCTGTATTTGTCTTTTAAATGTGACTCATATGTGCATGTACTGCAACCTCGTTTTTTTTCAAACTGCTTTTGAAATGGCTCAGTCCTAAGCTGCTGGATTCTGAATTTCTGTTGTGGATACTATTAGTGAAGTCTAGCACCCTCCATTGTAAAATCACAACTTACCTCCTGTGACCATTCACTCACAGAAGTTATTCTAAACCTTTCCTTCCCTCAGAAAATGAATTAATAACATTAGTAATTTGTTCCAGTCTAGTGGCTTTTGCTATTTGCAAGAGCTAGCTTGTTTTTCATATGCCTTCATTGCACTCTCTCTATTTAAGCAAGTTGATCACCTGTAATGGCTATGCATCAGATTTATATTAATTTATATTAATTCTTTGCCTACTGTCTAACATTACATTCAGTCAGCAGCTGTGACACCAGGTTTTAAAAGGTCAGAAGACACATACCATCCCATTGGGCCCATTAGTTGGTTTGACGTGTGATTTCCTTCTCAACATTCTAAATTTCATGGCATACCACGAGTGGAAATTATGCATTAATACATTCAAATAGCTTTAGTCCCATATCACCTACAGGGAAATCTATTCCTACACAATTAGGTAATGTCAGTATTGAATGCAAAGAGGCAAATTTAGAGCACCACCCCTCAATAAGCCCACCCAGTAGGCAACACATTACTTTGAGCTGAAATGTACCAAAATGAGGTGAAACTTCATTGTCTTTGTTGCTCTTTTTTTACTGAAACAGAGCTGAAGGTAAAGATAAATGTACAAATATGACATCATGAAGAAACATATTCGAGTGAGCAAAATAAAACAGAAGAAAAAACATTTGAAGAATTTAGAATTCTATTCACAAACATTTGCTGAAAATTATTAGCAACAGAGACTTTAGAATGAGATTTAAGGAGTGCAGAATTGAGATCTAATAATCCCAAATGTGCAAGTCAAAGGCACTGACCTACAATCCACAGATTTATAAATGATGCTCGTATTATGTTGTTAGATGAACATTTTTTATGCTTGTACAGTTATCCCTCAATTAACACTCCTAATATGTTCTCATAAAGCAGCAGGCTGACTACTAACATGATAAACAAAAATCCTATTTCCATAAGAAACCATGCAATATGAGTGCATTATGTTTTTGACGTATAATTTAAAAATAAAACTCATTTGCTGGCTTGAGCCTAGCCTGCTCAAAAACTCGTCTTATTAAACCTTCCTTACTCTAAAAGAAAGATGAAAGGAAGCAAATGAGGTAGAGAGAGGGACTGTGATTGTGAGGCTGGGGAGGGAGCTGTTGAGTGCCAACTAGTAGCAAGCTAGAGGGTTAATGACTGAGAGGGTCAGAGGTTGGAAAGTGAGAGATTTGGCAAGTGGATAAGTCAGTGAGCAGGATTTGTGAGCAGGACAGTCTGGGCAGGGAGGGTTGGTGAGCAGGAAGGCTGTGACGAGGGGAGAGAGTTAGAGTTAGCGTGTAAAAAAAGCAGCAATCATGATGGTGGGGAAAGGAGGGTCAGAGGAACTAGATGCTAGGAAGGCCTTGGTAAACAAGAAGGCCAGGGCAGGAAGCGGAGAAATAAGAGATTGTTTAAAGACGCTGCATTCTCAGATAGCCACGCTAAAATGAAAACAGGGGCAATGCTTTTCTGGGAACTTACTTAAATCATGCTAACATGAAAATATGCTGTTAAGTTGTGCTTCAATCAGGGATGCCTATATAACAAATCTCTGTATCTCATATTTTAACAGAGCTGTCAAACTCTTTCAAGTAAATAATTAACCATCTATGCTGAAATTCCTTGATAAAAGTATTGAATATGAATATTCTAAAAATCATCATGATTAATTATAATTACCAAAGTCTAGATTAGGAAGGAATTGGAAATGTAATTAATGCACAATGCACTCCCCAGGGCCGAAATATATACAGCAGAAACAAAACTAGTAATTCAATGCGCACCATCATACCTAATGTCCTAATGGATTCAAAGGAGGTGATATCCAATAAATTAAGGTTACTTTGCATGAGATATCAGGAATAATGCTCTTGCCCCTCCCTGACACAGATGCAGAGGGCTGGATCATTTAGTGCAGGGAAACTGGGAGCAGGGATAGTCATTATATTAATCACATTGACCTGTGTGTGCAGGGCACAATTTCAAAGCTTTCAGTTGACACAAAAATTAAAAGAATTGTGAAATGTGGGGACAAGAATGCTAAATTGCAAAAAAGGCATAGATGGTGGAATGGACAAACAGGAGGCAGATGAAATTTAATGCCTAAAACTGTGAAGTGATAGATGTTGGCAGGAAGAATGAGAAAGGCAATATAAAGTAAAGGTAAGATTCCAAAGGGGATACAAGAGGGATCTGAGTTAGATGATGCAAATAGTTAAAGATGGAAAATTTGGTT
Organism: Stegostoma tigrinum; assembly: GCF_030684315.1. Taxonomy (NCBI): domain Eukaryota; kingdom Metazoa; phylum Chordata; class Chondrichthyes; order Orectolobiformes; family Stegostomatidae; genus Stegostoma; species Stegostoma tigrinum. The sequence goes on along the minus strand of NC_081358.1, from coordinate 103,925,232 downwards.
AAGAAAACTTTTAACAACACAATAGGAAACCTGCAGGGTTTTATTTAAAAGTAGCAGCATAGAGTACAAATGCAATGACTGTTTTTGGACCTTTATAAATTACTGGCTCAACTTCAATAGGATTTTATGCCCAATTGTGGGTAGAACTCTTTAGTAAGGATGTAAATATACAGGGTGCAGAAAAGATTTAAGAGAAAGGCTCCAGGACGAGTGACTTCATTTCAATGGATAGATTAAAGAAACTGGAACTCTTTTCCTTGGGGAAGATTCAGAGGAAACTTGATACCAGTCTTCAAAATCGTGGGGATGGTACAGAATGCATCGGGAGAAACGATTTCCATTTGTGAAAGGATCAAGAATGAGAGACCATAGATTTAACTTAATTTGAAAAGGAGCAAAGTCAAATTGAGGATGTTTATTCACATAGCAAATGATTAGACCCATAAGGCACTATACAAGGATGTGGGAAAGCAGATTCATGCATGCTATTCAAAAGGAAATTAAATCATTACCTGCAAATTGTACATTTGATGGACAAATTGATTCCCACATTTCCTACATTGTAACAGTGACTACATTTCAAAGATTTCTGAATTGACCACAAAGTGCTTTGGGATATCCAGAGGTCAGCAAAAGTGCATATAAATGCCCCCCCTATCTCTAAATCCTGATCCTTCTTTTGATGTTGATCCAAACCAGGCAAAACTAATTATTCATCCCAAGAACTGTTTACCCCTCATTCATGTCTTAATAAACCTCTCTTTTCTTACAGAAAATTTGTGTGTTATGTGAATACTATTGTAGGTCTGCTGAAGAATGGTGTTGCATCTTCAAAGATAATTAGCAAGGTATGATTGGTGATTAGTGTAGCTCGATAGCAACTTTAAAAAAAATCTTGGAATTAGAAAAAACTGTGGTGCACTTTAATTCTAACAGACAAATTGTTCTATGTTAGAAATCCCTACTTATTTACTTCATTCTTCTGAGAGCGAAATTACTTCTTTAAAGAGATCGCAAGTGGCTAATTGAGAAGGACACCACGAAGTTAGGAAGGAGCATGTGAGAATTTGAGAAGTTCAGTAAATCGACGATATGCAGATGGATTTCAACACAGGAAAGTGTGATGTGATTAACTTTGGATAATAAAGAATAAATCTTAGCATGACTTACTAATCAACAAAACTTCTCAGCCAGTTATTCTTGGAGATATGACATGCATTCTTTTGCAAGCAGTTACCTGGATAGACTGGAGAAGATGCGATTATATTTCTTTAGAAAAGGAAAGGGCTAAGAAGGCATTTGAGTGAGCTCTTTAAAATCATGAATGGCAGCACGGTGGCTCAGTGGTTAGCACTGCAGGCTCACAGCGCCAGGGACCCGGGTTCAATTCCAGCCTCGGGCGACTGTCTGTGTGGAGTTTGCACATTCTCCCCGCGTCTGCGTGGGTTTCCTCTGGGTGCTCCGGTTTCCTCCCACAGTCCAAAGATGCACAGGCTAGGTGGATTGGCCATGCTAAATTGCCCATAGTGTTCAGGGGTGAGTCGGTTATAGGGGGGTGGGTCTGGATGGGATGCTTCGAGGGGCCGTGTGGACTTGTTGGGCCAAAGGGACTGTTTCCCCACTGTAGGGAGTCTAATCTAATCTAATCAGTTTACTGAGAGAAAGAAGCTGGTCTAAGAGCAGAGGAACATTGATGCTTACATCACATCAAAAATCATTGAAGGTGACAGGACAGATTGAGAGCATTTGCACCTCTTGATAGTGTCTTGGATTTTTACAAGAAGTGCATACACTCTAAAAGAAAAGAAGTTATGTTAAACCTGTATAAAATGTGGGCTTGGTTTCAACCTGGACATTCATGTCCAATTTTGGACAGCACATCTTAAGAGGGCATTGGAGAAGTTCCCTACTTTAATATGGAAACAGGTCAGGGATAGGCAGAGAAGATTTCAGACAGACCTGTCATTTTAGTTTACAAGTTCCCTATCCACCCTCAAATACACTTTTCGACCATAAAATTCATCATATCCTGTTGTTTGGCTGAGTTATTAAAACAGTAGCACGTCAGGTGAATATGAAAGAATCACATAACTCTGTTTGAAGAAGAATAGAGGTATTATCCCTGGTGTCCCGGCCATTGTTTATCATCAGTCAATATCATAAGAACAGACTGTTTGGTCATTTTCTCAGTGCTACTGTGAGATTGCTTTGTGCAAAGTGTCTGCTGTGTTTCTTACATTACAACAGTAACTGCAGTTCAAAGATTCATAACTGGCTGCAAAGTGCTTTGGGTTTGTGAAAGATGCAAGTTACAATCCGCATTCTTACATCTGGGGCCAAGTGATCGCAGACAAGAAGATACATTAATTACTTTTTTGGCACTCTAACGGGAACTTCCAAGGTTTGATCACAAGTTGTGCTGAGCTGTATTATCTACTTGAGGGCAATTATTAAACGGGAGTTGTGCTGACAAAAATGTTCTGAGTCAAGATATTGTAAATGATAGCTTGAGTAAAAATACCTGTGCACTTTAAATGCCAGTAAGACCCCTTCAGATGGGTAATACATTCTTTGACTGGCTGTGGTATAAGAGAGTTAATGCCGAGAAGTTTAATTGGTGTTATGTGTTTACCCATCAGGATATACAAGATTGCCCCTGGGCAGAACTAACCATTTGCACAAAATACTGGAGAGATGGAAAACACTAGTATAGAGATTAAAAAGTTAACAGATGAAGTTGGAGTAACGCAAAAAGCAACGAAATCCGAAATCTAAATCAGGGTTACTGTGCAAGTACTTAAATGCAGGATATAGTAAACAAGACTGCACACAAGTGCAGAATACCTTGTGAGAATTCAATTTTATGGCAATAACAGAGACCCGGTTCAAGAAGTGCAGGACGGGGTGTTAAATATTCCTGGTTACAAGATATTCAGAAAGTATCGAAAGGAAGGAAGGAGGAGGCATGGTGCATTGATTAAGGAGGGCATTTTATAGCTTGAAAAATGCTACAGATGGTTTGAGGTCAGAATCAATCAGTCTAGAGTTAAGGGAATAAAAAGATGTATTTCCCTTGTTCGCTATAATTAATAGATGACCAATTAGTGGGAAAGACATAGCGGAACCAATCTACAGAGATGTTAAAGAGAGATGCCAACATTATAGAGTAGTTACAATTGGGACTTCAACTCACCCGAATGTAGAAATTGGCAGTGATAGTGTTAAGGGCTGAGAGGAACCATCCCAAATTGTGTTCAAGAAAATCTCTTACGGGCAGTATGGGTCTAGTCCAAGCAGATGGGATGCAATGTTGGTTCTCATTTTAGAAACAAGTGAACTATGTAGATCAAGTGGCAGTGGTGGCACAGTTACGAGGCGCTACATTGTAAGGCACAAGATGATTAAAGGAAGGGACAACAAGCAGTCTAGGTAAGAATAATTAATTGGGGCAGAGTGGATGCAATGGGGAAAGAACAGAGCTGGGTTAGGTAGACTGAAATCAACAATTAATAGGAAAAAACTATAAATAAGCAACAGGCTACCATCAAAAAGGAGATAAATTTAGTGCAGTCAAGGTATGGTCCCTCAAAACAGGAGAGGGCAAGCAGATTCGAAGGTTCCTAGATGAAAAATAAGATAGAAATTTGTACTTATTTACAGGTGACAGTTAGAAAAATGTCAAGGGGACCAAGAGGAAGGCAAGATATTTAGCTGTGAGATGAATAAGTAAATAGGAGTAGTAAAAGTGATTATGAGAAAAGACTGGCAGTCAACATAAAGGGAATCCAAACTCTCTATAGCCTCATTAATAGTAATAGGTTTGTAAAAAGAAGTGTAGATCTGATTAAAGAACAAAAAGATGATTTCGATGAAGAGGCATACAAGACCATAAGACATAGGAGTGGAAGTAAGGCAATTCGGCCCATCAAGTCCACTCCACCATTTAAATCATGGCTGATGGGCATTTCAACTCCACTTTCCTGCACTCTCCCCGTAGCCCTTGATTCCTTCTGAGATCAAGAATTTGTCAATCTCTGCCTTGAAGGCATCCAATGTCCCAGCCTCCACTGCACTCTGCGGCAATGAATTCCACAAGCCCACTGCTCTCTGGCTGAAGAAATGTCGTCTCATCTCAGTTTTAAATTTACCTCCTCTAATTTTAAGTCTGTGCCCACGGGTCCTAGTCTCCCCGCCTAACGGAAACAACTTCCCAGCGTCCACCCCTTCTAAGCCATACATCATCTTGTAAGTTTCTATTAGATCTCCCCTCAACCTTCTAAACTTTAATGAGTACAATCCCAGGATCCTTAGCCGTTCATCATACATTAAACCTTCCATTCCAGGGATATGGTGCTTTGCCATTCAATGTGGTCATACCTGATCTTCAAATCTACCTTTCCACCTGCTCACCACGTCCAATGATTCCTCGAGAGGCCAAAGGTCTGCCTAGCTTTAATATTAGATTAGATTCCCTACAGTGTGGAAACAGGCTCTTCAGCCCAACAAGTCCACACCGCCCCTTGAAGCATCACCCCAGACCCATCCCCCTCTACCCTATACCCCACACACCTCTGAACACTACGGGCAATTTAGCATGGTCGATCCACCTAGCCTGCACATCTTAGGACTGTGGGAGGAAACCAGAGCACCCAGAAGAAACCCACACAGACACGGGGAGAATGTGCAAACTCCGCATAGACAGCTACCTGAGGCTGGAATTGAACCCGGGTCCCTGCTCCTGTGTGGCTGCAGTGCTAACCACTGAGCCACCGTGCTGCCCATTATATTCAATCATATTCATCATAATAAATCCATATAAGTCCTCATAAATCCATCATATTCAACAATGGATTTTCCACAGCCACTAAAATTCCAAAAACTCACAACACTTTGTATATAATAAATTCTCCTCATTTTGGCTCTAAGTAATCACCACCTTATCTTGAGACTGTGCTGTGCTGTTCTAGATACTCCGGAAAGGAAAACAGCCTCTCAGTGATTACCTTGTAAAGGCTCTTCAGAACCTTATATATCTCATTGAGATCACCTAACCTTCAAAAGTCTAGTGAGTACAGACTAAAGTTACTCAGCCTCTTAACACAGGACAACCAGGGACTAATGTAGAGAATGAGAGATAATGGGAACTGCAGATGCTGGAGATTCCAAGATAATAAAATGTGAGGCTGGATGAACACAGCAGGCCAAGCAGCATCCCAGGAGCACAAAAGCTGACGTTTCGGGCCTAGACCCTTCATCAGAGAGGGGGATGGGGGGAGGGAACTGGAATAAATATGGAGAGAGGGGGAGGCGGACCGAAGATGGAGAGTAAAGAAGATAGGTGGAGAGGGTGTAGGTGGGGAGGTAGGGAGGGGATAGGTCAGTCCAGGGAAGACGGACAGGTCAAGGAGGTGGGATGAGGTTAGTAGGTAGCTGGGGGTGCGGCTTGGGGTGGGAGGAAGGGATGGGTGAGAGGAAGAACCGGTTAGGGAGGCAGAGACAGGTTGGACTGGTTTTGGGATGCAGTGGGTAGAGGGGAAGAGCTGGGCTGGTTGTGTGGTGCAGTGGGGGGAGGGGATGAACTGGGCTGGTTGAGGGATGCAGTGGGGGAAGGGGAGATTTTGAAACTGGTGAAGTCCACATTGATACCATATGGCTGCAGGGTTCCCAGGCGGAATATGAGTTGCTGTTCCTGCAACCTTCGGGTGGCATCATTGTGGCAGTGCAGGAGGCCCATGATGGACATGTCATCAAGAGAATGGGAGGGGGAGTGGAAATGGTTTGCGACTGGGAGGTGCAGTTGTTTGTTGCGAACTGAGCGGAGGTGTTCTGCAAAGCGGTCCCCAAGCCTCCGCTTGGTTTCCCCAATGTAGAGAAAGCCGCACCGGGTACAGTGGATGCAGTATACCACATTGGCAGATGTGCAGGTGAACCTCTGCTTAATGTGGAATGTCATCTTGGGGCCTGGGATGGGGGTGAGGGAGGAGGTGTGGGGACAAGTGTAGCATTTCCTGCGGTTGCAGGGGAAGGTGCCGGGTGTGGTGGGGTTGGAGGGCAGTGTGGAGCGAACAAGGGAGTCACGGAGAGAGTGGTCTCTCCGGAAAGCAGACAGGGGTGGGGATGGAAAAATGTCTTGGGTGGTGGGGTCGGATTGTAAATGGCGGAAGTGTCGGAGGATAATGCGTTGTATCCGGAGGTTGGTAGGGTGGTGTGTGAGAACGAGGGGGATCCTCTTGGGGCGGTTGTGGCGGGGGCGGGGTGTGAGGGATGTGTCGCGGGAAATGCGGGAGACACGGTCAAGGGCGTTCTCAATCACCGTGGGGGGGAAGTTGCGGTCCTTAAAGAACTTGGACATCTGGGATGTGCGGGAGTGGAATGTCTTATCGTGGGAGCAGATGCGGCGGAGGCGGAGGAATTGGGAATAGGGGATGGAATTTTTGCAGGAGGGTGGGTGGGAGGAGGTGTATTCTAGGTAGCTGTGGGAGTCGGTGGGCTTGTAATGGACATCAGTTACAAGCTGATTGCCTGAGATGGAGACTGAGAGGTCCAGGAAGGTGAGGGATGTGCTGGAGATGGCCCAGGTGAACTGAAGGTTGGGGTGGAAGGTGTTGGTGAAGTGGATGAACTGTTCGAGCTCCTCTGGGGAGCAAGAGGCGGCGCCGATACAGTCATCAATGTACCGGAGGAAGAGGTGGGGTTTGGGGCCTGTGTAGGTGCGGAAGATGGACTGTTCCACGTAACCTACAAAGAGGCAGGCATAGCTGGGGCCCATGCGGGTGCCCATGGCCACCCCCTTAGTCTGTAGGAAGTGGGAGGAGTCAAAAGAGAAGTTGTTGAGTGTGAGGACGAGTTCCGCTAGGCGGATGAGAGTGTCGGTGGAGGGGGCCTGGTCGGGCCTGCGGGACAGGAAGAAGCGGAGGGCCTTGAGGCCATCTCCATGCGGAATGCAGGTGTACAGGGACTGGACGTCCATGGTGAATATGAGGTGTTGGGGGCCAGGGAATTGGAAACCAAGCGGAGGCTTGGGGACCGCTTTGCAGAACACCTCCGCTCAGTTCGCAACAAACAACTGCACCTCCCAGTCGCAAACCATTTCCACTCCCCCTCCCATTCTCTTGATGACATGTCCATCATGGGCCTCCTGCACTGCCACAATGATGCCACCCGAAGGTTGCAGGAACAGCAACTCATATTCCGCCTGGGAACCCTGCAGCCATATGGTATCAATGTGGACTTCACCAGTTTCAAAATCTCCCCTTCCCCCACTGCATCCCTCAACCAGCCCAGTTCATCCCCTCCCCCCACTGCACCACACAACCAGCCCAGCTCTTCCCCTCTACCCACTGCATCCCAAAACCAGTCCAACCTGTCTCTGCCTCCCTAACCGGTTCTTCCTCTCACCCATCCCTTCCTCCCACCCCAAGCCGCACCCCCAGCTACCTACTAACCTCATCCCACCTCCTTGACCTGTCCGTCTTCCCTGGACTGACCTATCCCCTCCCTACCTCCCCACCTACACCCTCTCCACCTATCTTCTTTACTCTCCATCTTCGGTCCGCCTCCCCCTCTCTCCATATTTATTCCAGTTCCCTCCCCCCATCCCCCTCTCTGATGAAGGGTCTAGGCCCGAAACGTCAGCTTTTGTGCTCCTGGGATGCTGCTTGGCCTGCTGTGTTCATCCAGCCTCACATTTTATTATCACTAATGTAGAGAATATTTGCTATGCCACCTCCAATACAATTCTATCTTTCCTGAAAAGTGGACTTCGCCACCTTGCAAAAATAACCATGTTATTTGCCTTCCTCAGGTCCCGTGGTACCGAAGTGCAATTTTTTTTGTCACTTGTGTGAATCTTCTGAACACCATTATTCAATGCTTAAAAATACTCTACATTTATAATCTAACCCCATCAAATGAATAACTCCTTCACGTTTCTGCACATTATAAGACCATTAGACCATAAGAAATGGATACTGGAGCAGGCTCCTCAAGTTTGGCCTCTCAGGTTTTGTCCACCATTCAAAAGAATCATGGTTAATCTAACATTCCTCACTTTCACTTTCCCACCCTTTTGCCTAACTTTTGATTTCCTTAATATCAAGAATCAATCTATTCCAGCCTTAAATATAGACAAGGAGTCTGCAACCACCGTGCTCCCCGTGCCCTCCCCCCCCCGCAACTCTATGTGGCAAAGAGCTCCAAAGACTCACAAAAACTCTGAAAGAAGAAATTCCTCCTCACGTCTGTCTTAAATTGGCATCCTTTTATTCTGAGACTCTGCCCACTGGTCCTAGATGCTTTTTGGAGGGGAAGCATCCTCTCAGTATTTACTCTATCAAGCCCCTTAAGAATCCCTTCTGATTCAAAGAGATAACCTCTCATTCTTCTAAAGTCCAGTGAGCAGAGTCCCAACAGAGCCCCAACCTGTTTAGCCTTTGACCAAAAGACATATCTGCATAGCAGGGATCATCCTAGTTAGCCTTTTCTGAACTACCTCCTATGAAATGATATCTTTCCTGAGATAAGGGGACCAAAACTGTTCACACCACTCCCAATGTGCTCTCTCCAGCACATTGTCTTACTCTTATACTTCAATCCCTTTGAAATAAGGGCCAAAATTCCATAACTCTTCCTGATTACTTGCTGCCCCATGAGCAAACTTTCCGTATTTCATGATTAAATATCCCTAAGTTCCTTTATGTTGTAGCTTTCTTCAGTTTTTCTCAATTTAAATAATACTGTTCTTTTGTTCTGCCTTTCAAAGTGAACAACTTCACCTTTTTCTATATTCTACCGCATTTGCCAACTTTTTTTGCCCACTTACTTAACCTATCAATATCTCCCTGTAACCTATTTATATCCCCTCACAACCTGCCTTTTCACCTATTTTTATTATTCTACATGTTTGTCCTTGGAAGATTTGTTTCCTTCCTCTAAGTTATTAATATATATTGCAATCAGTTACAGTGCCAGCACTGATCCTTGTGGAACACCACTGGTTCAGGTCACCAAACCAAAAACAAAACACTCTATATCCACTGACTGAGCCAATTGTCTATCCATGTCAACATATACTGCTAACCATGCCATGAGCTCTTGCCTTATGACTTAATCTTTCGTGAAGGAGCTACACAGCCTACATCCCTTTGCAGCATTTTTGTCCTCCTCACATTGAGGAGTCATCCATTGAAGACAGAGATGAGACGGAATTTCTTTTCTCAGAAAATAGTGAATCTGGAATTCTTTATCAGAAAGGGCTGTCAGGCCTGGGTCATTAAACATACTGGAGGCGACACACTCCATGTTGGAGGGTTAAGTGACTGAAATTAGGGGTGCAGTAAGCATCAGTCACAGGCTTTAAGAACATTACTCACAGGCCAATGCATCTACAGCACACAAGAACGCAGGTTGCTTTCTCCCAGGCCATCCTACAACATTGATACTCTCCATATGTTATCTTCTTTCCCTCCCTTCGACTACATGTTAACATAGACCCTGGTTCTGGAACTACAGTACAGGGAAGTTCTCAACCCTTAGCCCTGGAGGCTTGGTGGGGAGACCTCTGGGGCCATACATATATATATGGGCCAGACATGCAATGGGACATCTTTCGAAAGACAAGTTGACAGACCTGGGCTTGAACCTCCAAGGGCCAGAGGAGGCAGACAGGATGGAAATGCAGGACTCAACCACTTCTGCATATTGAGTGGTAACTGTCTGCAGATAGCAGCCCTTGAGGATATTGTGTCTAACTCTCCATGGCAGCCACCATCTTGTGTATGGAGGCAGCTGGATGGTCACATGATTCACTACATTGCTGCAACTTCTGAGCAATTAGGACCATTACATCCCATCTGCCAGTCTGCATGCTGCTTCCCCTCTCCAAGTATTCAGTGCCAGCTCAAAATCAGGCTAAATGTTTTCCTTCTTTGTTATAACCAACCTCTGATTCTATAACCCCCACTCTACTTCCCCTGTCATTTATCTTTACAAGTGCAGAAGATCAATGTCTACACTTTTGGTTTCTCCCTTGGCTTCATCCAACGTTTCAGTCACACTTCCTCAGAGAAACAGATTTACCATGTTGTTCTTCCAATTTAATAATAGAACCATAGACCGATACAGCACAGAATCGGGACATTTGGTCCATCTTGCCCACGCTAAAGCAAAGATGTCCTTTCTAATCCTATCTTCCAGCACATTGCCCATAGCCCTTCAGTTTACAGCACTATGGTGCAGATCCAGGTTCTTTTAGAAAGAGTTTAGGGTCTCTGCCTCCACCAAGGAACAAATTCAAGATACCCACCACCCATTGAGTAAAAAAAGCTATTCCTCGTATCCTCTCTAATCCTTCTGCCATTTAGTTTGTATCTGTGAACCCTAGTTTTTGCGCTCACTACCAAAGGAAACAAGTTCAACCTGTCTACTCTACCATTGCATTTCACAACTTGTGTACATCAATCAAACCACCTCTCAGCCTTTGCTGTTCCAAGGAAAACAACCCCAACCCCTCCAATCTTTCCTCATAGCTACAATTCTCCAAACCTGGCACACTCTAATAAATTGTCTCTGCACTCTGTCCAGAACAATTACATCCTTCCGGTAATGTGGCAACCAGAAATGCACACAATACTCCAGTGGTGGCCTTATTGGTGTTTTATGCACACATGTGTGTACTATGGAGTCTACGTTATACTGCAGAAATTGAAAAGGAGAATGGGTGAAACTCCTTATTTCACCTTGCAAGCATAACCCTGAGCTTCTGGTCACCTGTCATTTTAATTCTCCCCCTTGTTTCTAATCGACCTTTCTGTCCTCACCCTCCTAAATTATTAAAATGAAATTCAGAAAATGTGTGAGGTACTGCACATTATTTTTTGATTAGGCACTTTATAGAGTTCTCAATTCAATGTTGAGCTCAATATTTTCGGGTCATAAAGACTGCTCTCATTAGCAGCTTTTGATAATGACTTTGCATCAACAATTTACAGCTTCTCCAGGCTCAGAGTTTGGTTCTTTCCTTGTCGCAACTTAATTTGCCTTATGTTGTCACGCTTGTACGCCACTATCAGTTTCAGAATATAATTCCTAATGTCATGTGCTTATGGGCTGCCTGTGTAGACACTAAGTGCAATTTCCCATCATCCGATAGCACATTACGGACGCAGACAAGGGTCCATAATTGAAGGCCTGTTCTGCAGCTTGCTGCCCCGTGTGCAAACAAAGGGGACAATGCATGTGTCATAGAATACTGATAACACCTTTGACCATCGTTGTTCAATATATGTGCAAAGATGTAATGGGGTGCAATGGGGTGCAATGAGATGCAAATACAGTGAGTATCAATGTTGCAGGATGGCTTGGGAGTAGACAGCCTGTGTTCCTGAGTGCTGTACATTGCATGGGCCTGTAAATAATATTCTTACAGCCTGTGACTGATGCTTATTGTACTCCTCCTTTCAGTCACTTAACCCTCTCACTTGGAGTATGTTGCCTCCAATATACTTAATTTACCTTATGTTGCCACGCCTTTTTTATGTAATCACATTTGCCTTTTTCCAGTCTTTCTCCCTTCCCCTCACCCTTCTCCCTGCTTCTGTACTTGCTTAGAACCAATTGCACTTTGTCAAAAAGGGAAATGACTTGAAAAAACTGTATTTTGCCTGCAGAGTGGCCGTGAACATGGCAGAATAACATATCAGGCAAGTCCCCAGTTTATTTCTACCTCTGAACACTGATGCTGGTTGTGGCGGTGGTAGCAGTAGTTGGAGGAGAGGAGGAGTGCCTGTCAACTACCGACCTGGCAATGTAAATCCAGTTAAAGGGTGCTATGAATTGATTATGTTGTGTTTCTATGACTAGAAACATGACTCCAAGATGGAATTTGCCTCCCTGATGCCAGGATCCAGGATGTCTCAGAGCATCAACAAGGCAATCTCCTGAGAGAGAGAGAGAGAGAGAGAGAGAGGGGGAGAGATAGAGAGAGAGAGAGAGAGGGGGAGGGAGGGAGAGAACAGCCAGAGGTTATGGTCCATGTTGGTAACAATGACTTCAGAAGGAAGGGGTAATCAGATATTAGGGAGCTAGGTAGACAGTTAGTAAGCAGGACCTCAAATGTCATAATCTCTGGACAACTCCCAATGCCAGGTGCAAGTGAATTGAAAAATCAAAGGATAAGGCAGTAAATGTGTGACTAGAAAGATGCTGCAAGAGGGAAGGCATTAGATTCGTCGAACAATAGGTTTGGTTCTGGGCAAGATTGCACTTGTACAAGCCAGATAGATAGCACCTGAACAGGACTGAATTCTTTGCAGGGTGTTTTATGAGTGCTGTTAGAAAGGCATAAAATAATTGACAGAGGTGTCAATAAGAGGTTTCACTAAATACTAGAGATGCCACCAACACCGACAGAGGCAATAGCAAGTTAGGTTAAATCAGAGTAAGGAAGCCAAAAATGAAGTCTAAATCAAAGTTACTGTGCATGTATATGGATGCACTGAGTCTAGTAAACAAGGCTGGGGCTGGGGAATTACAGGCACTGATTACCATGTGGAATTTTGATTTTGTGGCTGCATAGATACCTGGCTCAAGGAAAGACAAAACTGGGTGTTATGTATTCCTGAGAACAAAGTTATCAGAAATGATAGAAAAGGAAGGGAAGGAGGATGAGTGACTAAATGGCCATGAAAATATTGCAGTGCTGGAGAAAGAGGATCCAAGTGCAGAATTGTATCAGAGATAATGGGAACTGCAGATGCTGGAAAATCCGAGATAACAAAGCATGAAGCTGGATGAACACGGCAAGCCAAGTAGCATCTCAGGAGCACAAAAGCTGACTTTTTGGGCCTATGCCTGAAATGTCAGCTTTTGTGCTCCTAAGATGCTGCTTGGCCTGCTGTGGTCATCCAGTTCCAAACTTTGTTATCCAAGTGCAGAATTGATTTGCCTATAATTAAGGAACAACATGGGAACAATCACTTTGCTAGATCTATGACTACCACCAGCTAGTGGAAAGGATGTAGAGGAACCAATTTACAGAGAAATTCCAGAGAGATTCAATGTTATAGGTGAGTTAAAACAGATTTCCATAGCTCAGATATTGATTGGGATGTTTGGTTTGCATGGAATATCAAAGGGAAAATTTGCCTGGGCTGCCTGCAGGGAGCTTTTTATAGCAGTATGTTCTTACAGCCTGTGACTGATGCTTACTGCGCTTCCCCTTTCAGTCACTTAACCCTCCGACTTGGAGTGTGTCACCTCTAGAAAGGATACACTGTTCGACTTGGATCATGGAAATGAGATAGACAATGTAAATCAAGCATCAGTGAACATTTAGGAGACAGTGACCATTAAATTGAAAAGTTCAAAATGGTGAGGAATGATATGCAACAATCTAGAGTAACAAAAATTAATTGGTGGAGAGACATTTGGGTCAGCCAAGGACAGAGCAGGACAGGATTGACTGGAAGGAGAGGTTGACAGGGAAAACATAGGTTTTGGATAAGGTGTAGCAGATTCGAAACAGAGATAAGGCGAAATTACTTCTCAAAGTGTCATGAATCTATGGAACTCACTGCCCCAGAGTGCTGTAGATGCTGGGACTTTGAGGAAATCTTATGGGAGCCATTAGGTAGACTTAATTTGTCTTGGTTTGAAGCTTTATGGACAGCAGGCTTGAAAGAGGAGTTAAGGCCAAGATGAGGTCAGCAATAATCATAACAAATGGCAGAGCATGTTCGATGGGCTGAATTGCCTATCCCTGCTCCTAGTCCTTATGTTTTCATATGTTTATATAACTGACCATCTTCAAAGAGGAGGTTGCTCGATTAAAGTCAAGGTGTAGTCCTTAAATGTAAAAGAGAGAATAAACAAATCCAGAGCTTTCTACACAACAAAGTTTATAGGAATAAAGATAAAAAAGAAAAAGTGAACATTTTGCAAGAGTCAGGTAGAAAATAACATTGAGAGGAATATCAAAGGCACAAAGGGAGATGGAAATGCAAATAAGAGGAATTATGAGTAAAGAAGCAGGCAACACAAAGAGATGTCTAAAAGTTTTTTATGGGTGTCCATATGGCAAAAGAGTGATGAAAGGAGGAGTTGAGCTGAACCGAGACCAGAAAAGGAGATTTATACCTGGAGGCAGGAGGCATGGCTGAAGTGTTCAATGAATACTTTGCATCTGTCTTTACCAAAGAGAGAGAAATGATAACCCGGCTGTGGTTGACAGAGGAGGGAACATAATCACTGGAAGGGTTCAAAATTTAAAGGTAGAGGTATGGGTACTAAAAATTGACAAGACACACAGACCAGATGCCATGTGTTCAAGGATTTTGAAGAAAGTAGAAGTGCAAATTGCAAAGGGACACTGCTAATAGTCTTTCAGTGTTCCCTGACTCAGGGGTAGGTGTCAGGGGCCTTGAAACTTGCAGACATTGCAGAATTATTCAAGAAATATTGTCAGGATAAGCCCAGGAATTACAGGCCAATCAGTTTACCCTCAATGACAGAAAAGCCTGTACAGACAATTATTGAGGATAGAATTAGATAGTGCCACACAACACACTTGTAAGGAAAGTTATAGATCATGGAATGAGAGGGCCAGTAGCAACATGGGTGCAAAATTAGCCGACTGATAGGAAACAGAATAATGGTCAATGGATATTTTTCAGGCTGAAAGCAGGTTTGTAATTGAATCACCAGGTGTTGGTTTTTGGACCCTTGTTGGCCCTGGGACTCCAGAAGGTACAGATAAGTTGTTCTGTGGAAGGGTCACCAGATCTGAAACTTTAACTCACAGATGCTTCCAGACCTGCTGAGTTTTTACAGCAACTTTGGTTTCGTTCATGGATAAGTTGGAGTTGGCAGATGGGAGCAGATATTGTGAGGTGATGCACATTGGTAGAAAAAACACAGTAAAACAATATAACATTCGGCGTACAATTCTAAGTAGGGTGTAAGAGCAGAGGGACCTGGGTGTAAATGTGCACAGATCATTGAAGGTGACAGAACTGGTAGAGAAGCAATAAGTAAGCCATACAGTACCCTTAGCTTTATTAACAAGGGGATACAGTACAAGAGGAATCAGGTGATACTGAGCTTGTATAAGACATCTGTCAGACCGTTGCTGAAATATTTGTACAGTTCTGGCCATCACATTATAGAAACTAGGTGACTGCATTGGAGAGATTGCAGAAATGGTTCACAAGAATAGTTTTGGGTATAGGGAGCTTTATTTATGTGGATATATTTTAAAATGGGACAGTTCTCTTTGCAGATAAGAAGACTAAGGGAAGATCTGATGGAGATTTTCAAAATTATGCCTGGGCTGGATAGTATAGGCAGGAGAAACTGTTCCTCTTCATAAAAGGAACAAGAATAAGCAGGTATAGATTTAAAGTCATCTGATAAAGGAACGAGATTGAAGTGAGGAAAATGTTTTTTGTTCAACAAGTTGTTACAATATGGAGTGCACTGCCTTAGAAGGTAGTGGGGCACATTCAACTGAGATATTCAGGAGGACATTGGATTATTATGTGTCTAAAAATAATGTGCAGTGGCTTGGGACAAAGCAGAAGATTGACGCTATGTAATGATGCTCCTTTAATGAGTGAGTGCAAGCACAATGGGCCAAATGTCCTCTTTCTGCTTTGTACCACTTCTGTGATTCTGCAATTTTCCTGAGCCTTTCCAATTTCCTCCATGTTGTGTATGGCATGTCAGCTCATAGAAAGTTTAGTATATGGTGTAAAAACCCAAAGGATCCAGCTTCATATGACAGGCAAATAAACGGAAAATAATGGGAAACCTGTTGTCAGCATTAGTCAAATCGCCTACCAATTCAAAATTCCCTCTGAAGCCCCACTGGAGATTGGGAAAATCATTCTGGCTCATTCCTCAGCTTCTTCTTTTCTCTTTACAGAGTGTAGCATGAGATTTGAACACTTGGACAGCTCAAATATCATGAAGCAAGGATCGTTTACTCTGTTGGCATCAGGTCAATACAAACAGGAAGAGAAATTAAGGAAAAACAAGAACTACCATAGAATCCCTACAGTGTGGAAACAGACTATTCGGCCCAACAAGTTCACACTGCCCTTGAGAAGAGCATCCCACCCAGGCTCATTCCCCTACCCCTGCATCTACCTCACATCTAACCTAACTTAAACATCCCTAAGCACTATGGGCAATTTAGCACGACCAATCCACCTACATCTTTGGACTGTAGGAGGAAACCGGAGCACCCAGAGGAAACCCACGCTGACACAGGGAGAATGTACAAACTCCACACAGACAGTTGCCCAAGGCTGGCATTGAACCCGGGCCCCTGGCACTGTGAGGCAACAATGCTAGCCACTGAGCCATCATGCTGCCCTGTACTTTACTAACATGGAACAACCATATGGGTTACGTTAGATTGAGAAATTCCTTTGACTCTCCTCTCTCCACCAAGGACAGATTTTTGTTTCCAATGCGTGTCCAGTCAACTGTTACAGTTTCACTCTTTTACTATTGCCACCTGATGATTGAGGCCCCATTATAAATGGTTCCATCTCGCTCCCAGTCACCAGTTGCTCACCAACTGTGCACAGTGAATGTTGCTAGCCTCCCTTACATGCCTGCTTCAAATCGACCATCTGCCCTATGCTGGCTACTTACTGCCCCTAATATGATATTGAATGTGATGGTGGTCTACTACACCTTTTATAAACTAAAAGCAAATAAAACAAAGTGTGTCACCAAATTGCTGGAAAAGCTCAGCAGGTCTGGCAGAATCTGTGTAGAAAAAAGCAGAATAAACATTTTGGGTCAGATGACACTTCGTCAGAACTGAGAACAGACTGGAAATGTTAACTCCGTTTTTCCCTTCACAGATGCTGCCAGGCCAGCTGAGCTTTTCCAGCAACTTTGTTTTTGTTCCTGATAGTTCTTTCGATTTTTATTAAGGTGTATCACTAAATTGTCAGAGGCCTGGACCTGAAAATTTCATTTCAGTTATCATCTTTTCGTGAAATATTAAACAAAGCCTCATCTACACTTTCTGGGGAATGTTAAAGTTCACAAAATACTGTATCAAGGAACAACTGGGTAGAAAAAACTCCACGAATGCTGGACAAACTCAGCAAGTTTGCAGCATCTGTGGAGAGAGAAACAGAGTTAACATTTCAACACCAGCATCATTGAAATTCTCCTAAAGACACGTTAAGATCTCTGGCCCCTGACTGTCCTTAATCTGCACACATAACACTCTCACCAAATACTTTCATATGCTCTCCCCCAGATCCTTTGCAAGCTCTCTCTACTCTTTCATGTGCTGGATCTCCACATATATGCAAACTATCTGTGCAACTACAGACTTGCTTATTTCTCTTTCCCTCTCTGTAGAAGAAGAACAGACATACCAGACTCAAAACATTAACTCTAGAATAGAAGAGCAATTTATTACCGTACATTTTTACAAAAAAAGATGCAGTGAAAAGATTTATAAGTTGTCACAACACAGCATCTAAATTATTGAAAGAAATCATAAATAATGAGAGAAAAAAGTAAAAGCTCATCACAGTTCAATTAATGTCTCCTCAGTTTGGGGCATGTTGTAAAACTGGGCTGAGACTGCTCCACCACGTCAAGATGAGACCTTCACGCTCGGCCAATGGAAGGCCAAGAAGCTGCCTCCAAAGCAAGAACAAGCCCTCTGTGCTGGGACTAGACCTTCACATCAGGCTGGTGAAATACTGGAAGGCACTGAAGAGGAACTCCATGACAGGATGAGACCTCCACTCTAGGGCAAGATTGCCACTCCAGGCCAAGACTGCACCTTCTGGACAAGCCTGCCACATCATCAGACTACCTCGCCAGGCGCCAAGCCTACATCGCCAATCTAAGCCATTGGATGCCGTCTCATCTCTGGACCTAGGCTGGAAGAAGATGCCTTCCACTGAAGTCATTGAAAGAACACAAGATGCCATGACAATAACTCTCTGTTTCTCTCTCAATAGATGCTTCCAGGCCTTCTGAGTTTGTACAGCCATTCTCTGTGTTTCTTCCAGATTAGTAACATCAAAGTATTTTGTGTTTATTAGAGCAGGCTGGAAACTGATTCTCCTGGACAATACTAATCCCTGAAGAAACATAATTGGAAACAGATTTGCGGTCATTATCACATTGCTGTTTGTAGAGTAGTCCTCCGTACAGACTGCATGCCCACCACAAATCAACATGATTTTACTTCAGAAGAATCTAATTGATCCGTAAGTGTTCTGGGAATTTTTTAGTCATGAAAGGTGATGTAAATGGTCCATTTTCTTTCTTTTTCCATTCACGGCAGAGAGTAAAGGAGCAAACACTGTAAAACCAAACAAAGAACACCATCCGGTTTGAGGTAAATGTACTACAGCCAGAATGTAACTTTGGATGAAGAGAAAAGAGTTCTCATTGTTTTGATAATATTATTTGTGTTAACTATATTCCGTGAGTTATACTGACTTGATATACTATTAATACATGCACATCGTTCTGCTAATGGCTCTCGGATTTGATATGAATTATTTCCCATTAAAGTCAATGACTTTTATTAATTATATCTCCACATTATTTAAATGAAGTTCTTGCCAAATTATTTAATGAAATCTTCATTATGCTGAGTTAATAATACAATATTTATTGATTACATTTCCAAAATGCAATTATCAATGTTTAAAATGTCACGGAACATCTCTGTAATACACTTTTATTTAAATGTCATTAATTTTATTTGGTGTATATATATTTACACTATTGATTAAAATTCCACAGCATAATTATAATTAATTTTCTAGAGTCAAAGTAATTGTGTATAATTTATGGTAACATTTCAATCTTTACATATCTTGATAAGTACTCTACTCTTAGTCTATGCAACTGCAGCGTGCCAATGCAGAGATAGAGATGAGAGACCCTGTAGAGTGCACAGGTAGTTTGTGAAAATGTGGGTAGCCAACATATGGAAGAATAGAGAGAACTTGTGAATGATCAGAGAAGGAGCACGTGAAAGTGAATGGAGGGAAAGAGCTGTCTACAAAATTAGGGGCAGACAGCAGCCAGAGTTCCTACAGTGTGTTCAGTAGAGTTTCTGACATTAGTAAATTCATTACCCAATGAAGAATGACATATTCATGGGGCTTGCTCTTGCAAATGCATTGGGGCATGTTGATTAAATATCAGTACAAAAATATTTAGATGACAGTGATCAGTGTATCAGAAGTTTCATGTTGATACAATGGAAAAGGCGTAATCCAGAAGAAGAATTAATTAGAGGAGAACCAAGTTAAATGGGGTGTAAAAGTGCTTGGCTTAGAAAAATTGGTAGCAAAAGTTGACAAGCAAAACTACAACTGAACAATGGTCCCATAAAGAAGATATTGTTTGGGTACTGTCCACAGGGACAAAAGTTAAGACACACAAAACCAAAGCTTCCAAGAAATGGAAAGAAAATAGACTTGAAAAATCGAGACATTGCAATAAAGCAGAGAAAAAAGATGCCAGGAGGATAATACAATTGAAGTTCAAGGTCAATGTAAAGGGTTCTGATGGAAATTGAAGAAAAGCAAATAGAGAAGCAAAGAGAAAACTAGGGAGAGAAAAGCAATGAACATGAAAGCAATCCAAAGATCTTCTACAGGTATATAAGTGATAAAAGAGTGGTAAACTGTGCAATTGATTTGATTCAGAAATAAAATTTACAAATGAAGGCAGGAAATATGGCTAAAGTATTAAATCAATCCTTTACATCTCTTTTTACAAAGGAGAAACGTTGCCATGGTGAAGAAGGAGGCACTTAAATTATTTATTTGAGCGAGTATTG
The DNA here is from genome assembly GCF_030684315.1 of Stegostoma tigrinum. Lineage (NCBI taxonomy): Eukaryota > Metazoa > Chordata > Chondrichthyes > Orectolobiformes > Stegostomatidae > Stegostoma > Stegostoma tigrinum. The sequence goes on along the minus strand of NC_081358.1, from coordinate 103,905,392 downwards.
GTAAGGCTGAATTTTGGATTGGGCGGTTGCAGGCATATTTCATAAGCCATTTAGGACCAGACAAACTGCATCCAATGACACTGAGGAAGGTAAGGGTTGAAACAGTGGCGGATATGGTCATACATGTTCTACCCTTCTTCTAAAAATGGTGTAAGTATAAACCAAACAACTTCAGACCAGCCAAGTTAACAACAGGGAAGAGGCAGTATTCAGAAACAATAATTCAAGACAAAATTGATCAGTTTTTTTGGGAAAATCAGGTTTAATTAAAGTAAACTGTCATGGTTTTGCCAAAGGAAGATCATGTTTAATTAACTTACTTTTCATGAAGCTATGAGAAGGCTAATGAGGGTAATGTTGTTGATCTCGTCTACACAGAATTCCAAATGGCTTTTTTTAAAGATCCGTACAACAGACACACAAGTATAGCTAGAACTCGTAGAATGAAAGAGACAGCAGTAACATGAATATAAAACTATCTGAGTGTCAGAAAACAAAGTGAGATGGTTATGGGTTACACAGAAAAGTACAAAATAAGAGCAGAATCTGGATCTTTGATCCTTCTCCATCATTCAAAAAGACAATGGCAGATCTACTTATAATTTGAACTCCACATCTTTATGAACATACAAAAATTCTGCCAACAAGAGTCTACCTACCTCACTTTTAAGATTATTTAAGATCCAAACTCCAACATCTTTTGAGTGAAAGAGTTCCAAATTTGTATAATCCTCTGTGTGAAAAAGTTTTCATTTCTGTCTTGAAAGGGTGAATTCTGATTTTATGAAATCACAGGCGCTAGACTCACACACAAAACATCCTTCCCGCATCCATCTTATCAAGGCTAATTACGATCTTTTATCCTTTATTTAAGTCACCATCTACTCTTCTAAAATCCACTGCTCTTCTAAACTCCATTGGAAACAAACCCAATCTGTCTAACCTTTCGTCATAAGATAACACATGCATTTCAGACATTAATTGAATAAACCTCCTTTGAACCGTTGCTCATACATCGTTGAACAGGTTTGAGAAGGAGATGATTTCTTTAAAACATCTAGATGACATAACAATCACTTAATCAGTTAAGCAGTCAGCCAGTCAACTATGAACATAATGATATAGCAACATAAATAAACATAGAACTCAGACTCTATCTAAGTCTGAGATGTCATATTAATGCATTGGCTAGATATTAATGCATCTGCCAATCAGAAAACAAACCATTTATACATACTTACTGTTTTCTGCCAACCACCTAGTCTTCAATCCATGCTACAATAATCTCCCAAAGCCATGCCATGATCTATTATGTTACTCAATACCCTTTTATGTGACACCTCATCAAGTACGTTTTGGAAATCTAAGTACAATACATGAACAGAGTCCCCTTTGGCCCAATGCATGTCACTCCTTCAAAGAATTCTAATAAATTGGCCACATGTGTTTTCCATTTCACAAAACCATGCCAACTATACCCAATCACCTTAAGTTTTTTTTTCCCCAAGAGCCCAGCCATAACCTTCTTAATGGTTGAATCTAACACCTTCCACATGGTAGACATCAAGGTAACTGGCAAGCAATTTCTTGTCTTCTGCTTCACTCCATTCTTGACTTGAAGAGTTATCATTGTCTCTTTTCTCATGAACACACAATATTATTCAACCATGTGTCTATAATTGATATCAATCATTTTGATTTAGTTTACTGTGTAAAATCAGTTCGTTTATGTTGTTGCAGACAGATGCAGAGACTTTGCTGTTTTGTAACATCTAGTCTTAAATGTTGGTATATTTTTAGCTTTGTCCTCTTGGTCCCTTCGTGCCATACACTGTCCTTCATTTTCCATATTGCTATTTATCACTCTAACTCTGGCTTTGTTATGTTACCTAAGCTTGATCCCTCACCATCATTGTCTAGTTTAAAGCCTTCTACCAGTACAACATGAGGTTAGTAAAGCTTCCAGCACAAGTAATAGGACACAGTGTATGGAAAGGGCCAGGAATCTAACTTCATGCATAGTAGATGAGGAGACAACTATGAGAAGGGGGACCGTCAACACAAGGCTGAGGGTGTTGTACTTAAATGCATGCAGTATGTGAAACAGTGTAGATGAGCCTGTTGCACAGATAATGTGTATCACAGAGACATTGTTGCAAAGGATCCCGGCTGGAAACTAAATATCCAAGGGTCATGTCCTGTTGAATGCAGAAGCAGATAGACAGTGAGGGCAGGGATGCCTTGCTAGTAAGGAATGAAATTAAATTGATAGCAAGAAGTGATGTAGAGTCGGAAGACATAGAATCTGCATGGGTAGAGTGAGGAACTGCAGAGTGAAAAAGACCCTGCTGGGAGTTGTGTACAGGCATCCTAGCAGTATTCAAGATGTAGGAAAGAAAACAAATCAGGTGACAGAAAAGGTTTGTAAGAAAGGCACTATGACATTAATCGTGGGGCTGCAGTATTCAGGTGGATTGGGAAAATCAGGTTGGCAGTAGGTCTCAAGTAAAGGAATTGGATGTCTATGAGATAGTTTTTTGGAGCTGCTGTTGGTCGAGCGCAGTAGTGAACAGGCAGTTCTGGATGTGGTGATCTTTAATGAGGCAGACGTGATGAGGGAGCTGAAGGTGAAGGAACCCTGGGGGCAGTAACCATAATACGATAGAATTCACCCTGCAGTTTGAGAGGGAAAAGCTAGAATCAGAAATAACAGTATCACAATTGAGTAAAGACAACTGCAACAAAATAAAGGAGGAGTTGGTCAGAATTGATTGGAAAGGGAACCTAGGAGGCAAGACGGTGGAACAGGATTTGTGGGGATAATTCAGGAGGTACAGCAAAAATTCATCACAAGGAAGAAGAAATATACCAAGGTGAGGACCAGGCAAGCATAGCTGACAAAGGAAGTTAGGAGCAGCAGAGAGGCAAAAGAAAAATCATGTAATGTGATGAAAATGAGAGGGAAGCAAAGGAATGGGAAGACTTTAAAATCCAGCAGAAGATAGCTAAAAACAAATGAAGGAGAAGATGAAACACACGGGTAATCTGGTTAGTAATAGAAGATTTCAAGAGTTTTTTTTCACATTTCTAAAAGGCAACAGTTGACATTGGCCTGCTGGAAAATGAGACTGAAGAAGTAGTAAATGGGAACAAAATGGTGGAGGAGGAACTGAATAGATGCCTACTGAATAGGTAGAAGAAACTGGCAGCATACAAGAACTTCAAGAGAGTCAGGAAATAGAGGTGAGTGTAATAATCTTGCAAAGGAGAAAGTGTTGTAGAAGCTGAAAGATTTGAAGGTGGGTACACCCAGATGAGATAGACTACCAAGTTCTAAATGAGATAGCTGAGAAAATTGTGAAAGTATTTGTAGTGATCTTTCAGGAATCATTGGAGTCAGACAAAATCCCAGAGGATCGGAAAATGGACAATGTTACAAACATGTTCAAGAAGGGAAGAATGCAAAGGACAGGAAACCATAGGCTAATCAGCCTAACCTTGGTTGTTGGTCAGATTTTAAATCCATTATCAAGGATGAGATTGCAGAGAACTTGCAAGTGCATGGCAAAATAGGGCTGGGTCAGCATGGCTTCATCAAGGGGGTGTCATGCCTGAGAAATCTGTTAGAATTCTTTGAGGATGTAATGAGTAAGTTAGACAAAAGAGAGCCAGTAAATGTGACCTATTTGAATTTCCAGAAGGCCTTTATCAAAGGGTTGCATAAGAGGCTGCTAAATAAGGTATGGGCCTAAAGTGTTAAGGGCAAAGTGTTGGGCATGAATAGAGGTTTGGCTGACTGGCAAAAGGCACAGAGTGGGGATGAAGGTGTCTTTTTCAGGTTGGCAGCTGGTTACTAGTGGAGTTCTACAAAGGTCCATGTTGGGCCCACAAATATTTAAATTATATATGAACAATCTGTACAAAGAAGGCATTTTTTGCTAGGTTTGCAGATGACACAAAGATAGATGGAGGGCTAGGTGGTGGCAATAAAGCAGGGAGGTTGCGGAAGGACTTGGACAGGCTAGGAGAGTGGGCAATGAAGTGGCAAGTGAAATGCAAAATGGGAAAGTGTGTGATTTTGCACTTTAGTAGGAAGAATAGAGATGTACACTATTATCTAAATGGAGTAACACCTCAGAAATCCTAAGTGTCTGAGGAAGGGTCACTGGACCCAAAACATTAACTCTGTTTTTTCCTTCACAAATGCTGCCAGACCTGCTGAGCTTTTCCAGCAACATTGTTTTTGTTTCTAAGAGCCCTAGTTCAGGATTCTCTTAAGTTTAACATGCCAATTGAGTTGACAGTTAGGAATGCACGTGTAATGTTCATGATAATTTCAAGAAGGCCAGAAATCAGGAGCAGGGTTATACTCCTGAGGCTGTATAAGGCTCTAGTCAGACCACATTTGGAATATGTGAGCTGTTCTGGATCCTGCATCAAAAGAAGGATGTGCTGGCATTGGAGAGCGTCCAGAGGAGGTTCACAAGAATGATCCCAGAGATGAAGTTCTTGTCATTTAGGAAGTGCTTGAGGATTCTGAGTCTGCACTCAATGAGTTTAGAAGGATGTGAGTGATGTGATTGAAAACTTACAGAATACCGAGAGGCCTGGATAGAGTGGAAATGGAGATGATGTTTCCACTAGCTGAAGATGCTCAGGCCCGAGGCCACAGCTTCAGAGTGAAGAAACAATACTTTAGAATGGGGATAAGAAGGAATTTCTCAGCAAGATGGTAGCTAACTTGTGGAATAGAAGGCTGTGGATGCCAAGTATTTGAAGTGAATTAAGTCAGAGATAGATAGGTTCTTGATTTTAATTTGATGAAATTTTAATGAATTGAAATTTTAAACCTGCATCTTCCACTACAATTAATTCTATGCACTCAAGCTTTTTAAACTTTCTAGAATTGTTACAGGTCACATTGCTTCACTTGCCATCCTTTCTTTATGCCCTCCCTATCAATGAGTGAAAATTCGGTTCCATCATCTCTACTCTCCAAACTTCTCTCAAATTACTCTGTCCCTTTGTCTCTCATCATTAAAAGTCATCAATGGTATTTATTTAACCAAACTTACTGCCACTGCTCCCGAACTTCCTGTGAAACATTACACACTCTTTGCTATTGTTGTTTCTTATTTGGCGTGTTTTCTTTTAATTATTCACTCATTGAACAAGGTCACTGCTGACTGGACAAGCGTTTACTGCCAGTTCCTTGTTGCTGTTAAGAAGGTGGTGGTGTAAGTTGTTAGCATTTGGTATAGATGTGATATTAATACAGCTTTACAGCAACATCCTCTTGACTGATCAATACTGGCAACCTTGGCAAGTTGCATGGCTTTGTGATCAGAGATAATGGGAACAACAGATGCTGGAGAATCCAAGATAACAAATTGTGGAGTTGGATGAACACAGCAGGCCAAGCAGCATATCAGGAGCACAAAAGCTGACGTTTCAGGCTTAGACCCTTCATCAGACCCTTTTCTGATGAAAGGTCTAGGCCCGAAACGTCAGCTTTTGTGCTCCTAAGATGCTGCTTGGCCTGCTGTGTTCATCCAGACCCACACTTTGTTAGCATGGCTTTGTGACTTGTGTCAGAAGTACTCTGAGTCTTCATGTTGAGAAAGCTAATAAAGGCAAGGCAAGGTAGAGATTTTGAGAGCGTCTAAGAAGGCACATAGTGAGTGAATGTTGAGAAAATGGGTAAGAAATCCTGAAATGCATCTGTTTCATACCATGATGCTGGTTCCTTGGTAAGATTTTAAATCCATTGTCAAGAATGAGAGGTGCAGTTCGTCACTTCCCAAGGAGGGTACCCTGGGGTGTTGAGGTCTGCTGTCCAAGATGGTGTCCCAGAGGAACAAAGAACAAGCTGCCAGATGCCCACACTGACTTTCATGTCAGGAATTGTTGCCATTTATTTTCTCTTCAGCACGAGGGAGAATAAAGAAATCATAGGCAAATGTAGGTACAAATGAGAAGTAACCACATGCAAATAGACATCTCACTGTTCAAACCTTGGGTCAAAAATGTGACTTTTCCTTCTTCAATGTTGAGGATTTCATGTTTTTCTAAATTCTCATATTTTCCCATCTGACTAGTCATTCTTCATCTCATTCAGACACTGGGAAATTTCAGCCCAAGGATCCTTTAAACTGTGTTTACAGCATCTGGAAAATTCTCATTCGATCCCAACCGAATCCCAGGATAAGGCAGAAACCGTATAAGGAGAAATCAAGGAACGTTAAAATTGTGTTGGCTGCTGAAATTATCCGGAGTCAGTAGCATATCTGTCAAGGGTAGGAGGAATGTATTACCTCATTGCATTTTTAACAGTGTCTGTGCCACCATACCAAAGAGTGGAGTAAGAATGAAAAGAATGAGAGAGTTTGTGACTGAATTCGGGGAGGAATTAGGAATGAGTGCAGGAAGAAAGCCAAGGAGATTACATGATTAAATACAGGGAGGGTAAATTTGGCAACACGTAGAAAAGAAACTCGTAAGTGGAGAGTATTGAAAGAGCACTTTATTTATCATAATCATATGTTATTTCTCCATACTGAACTATATGAAAGTTAACATACTGCTAGAGAGTGAAGAAATCTTACTACAGTTGTAAAAGCCTTTAGCAAGCCCACCATTGGAGTAATGTGTACAGTTTTGATCATCTTACCATAGAAAAGAATTGTTAAACTTGGATGGAAAACAACAAAGGTTCCCTGGAATGATTCTTTGGATGAGGTATAGCCTATAGGGAAAAATTGAGTTGACCTACAGTCCCTGGAATTTAAAAGAATGAGGAATATTCTACATAGAAGAATGAGAAATACTGTGCCCACCTCCCCCTCTCTCCGTATTTACTTCAGAACCCCCTTCCACTCCCCCATTTCTGAAGAAGGGTCTAAGCCTGAAACGTCAGCCTTCCTGCTCCTCTGATGCTGCTTGCCTGCTGTGTTCATCCAGCTCTATAGCTTGTTGTCGCAGATTCTCCAGCATCTGCAGTTCCTACTATCATAGGAAGCATCATGCCTGAATGCATCACTCTGTGGCATGGCAACTGCTTTTCCCAAGACTGCAAGAAACCACAGAGAGTTATGAACATGGCTAAGTCAAGCATGCAAACCAGCCTTTCATCTATTGATAGGTAACAAAGTGTGGAGCTGGATGAACACAGCAGGCCAAGCAGCATCTCAGGAGCACAAAAGCTGACGTTTCGGGCATTGACTCCACTTATACTCCTGCTGCCTCAGGAACGCAACCAACAGAATCAAAAACCATTTCCACCTCAGTTATACTCTCTTTCACCCTCCGCCGTCGAGCAGAAGGCACAATCGAATAGACATACAAATAGATTCCAAAACAGCTTCTTCCCTTGTTTTGTTGAAGTTTTGAATGGGCTTCTCAAAAATTGATTCTGATCCCTCTCTCTGCACCTTCTCCGCAGCTGTAACACGATATTCTGCACTCTGTTCTGCTACCCTGATATATTTTGTATTGTACGAACTGCCTGCATAGTACTAAAAATGACACTTTCCTTGTATCTCCATACATGGACCAACAGCATGGTGGCTCAGTGGTTAGCACTGCTGCCTCACAGCGCCAGGGACCTGGGTTTGATTCTGCTCTCGGGCAACTGTCTGTGTGAAGTTTGTCTATTTGCCCTGTATCTGTGTGGGTTTCCTCCTCCAGTCCAAAGATGTGCAGGCTAGGTGGATTGGCCATGCTAAATTACCCACAGCGTTCAGGGATGTGTAGCTGAGGTGGATTATAGGGGGATGGGTTTGGGTGGGATGCTCCAACAGTCTGTGTGGACTTGTTGGGCCAAAGGGCCTGTTTACACACTGCAGGGTTTCTATGATCATAAATCAATGTATTTTGCATTTTAGTTTGATTTTATTTGATTTATTGTTGTCACATTTACCTAAATACAGTGAAAAATATTGTTTTGCAAGCAATACAGGCAGATCATAACATACAAGGACATACAGATAATAAGGTACTTAGAATGAGGCATACAAGGTTTTGGCTGTACAAGTGGTGAACAAAAGCAAGTTCAACATGAGATTTGAAATTCGAGAGGTCCTTTCAGCAGTCTAGTAGCAACAGGGAAGAAGCTGTTCTTGAACCTATTGGTATGTTTGTTTAAGCTTCCGTGTCTTCTGCCTGTTGGTAGAGGTTTTCACACTGATTCCACAGACCTCAAGATTGCACACCCGACTTTTGTTGCCGGAAGCCTTTTTTTTATCCCAGTCCATCTTTGTGAATCTGTAATTGTTAAAGAATATAATCTTGCTTCAGAACTGCTGGTTAGAACATTTGAGAACCATATCTCCATCACAGAGTACTAGCTGAGAAAGGATTATCAGTAACCAATTAAAACAGAGATTCCTTTTCTTGGTAGTTTTAAATTTAAGCTGAAACTCTATTCATCTAAATGCACAGGTTTTTGGGAAGCTAACAAAAGCCTTAATAGATTTAGCAAATAATGAAGAAAAACTTCCAGAATTCAAAGTAATAGCATCATTAATTTTAAATGTTAAGAAGCAAATCGCCATATAGTATTTGCAGCAAGTATGCATTTAACTGGGTTTAAAAGATGACAGAAGACAGATAATGACAATGAATCATTGTGAGACAAAAGCCACTTGGTGTCTAGAGTAAACTGAAGTCAGAGTGGGTGTTGATTACAAGCCTCTGCAGAGAATAGCCGTCAACAAAGTGAATGCCCTTGAAAATTTTAGTTACCGTAGATATTTATACAGCAGTTTCAGGAAGTTTTGCCTCTTCCCATAATCACGCTCATGTCCCTTGCATATTCATGCTTTTCCTACACATACAGATATAACAAAGAGATGAACAATTTTGATGTTATGAACTCCAGAAACCCTTTGCTTCCACATTATAACTTTAACAAATAAATCTCAGAAATGACCCTAGTGCATCACCAAGTAGGTGATCATTGCCTAAGTCTCTGAAATACATGATGCCAGTGAAAAATCTATATGGACACATTCTCCAGGCAAATGGGGAGCACTCCATCACACTCCTGATTTTGATGTTGTCAATGGCGGAGTCAGGAGGTGAGTTCCTCGCTGCAGGATTCCTTAACTCTGACCTGCTTGTGTATTTCTATGTGTAACTCAGCTCCTTTATGCCGTCCTTGGTAAACCTCAGGATGTTCACAGCAAACGTCAATGTCCAGTGATGCTAATAACACTGAATGTGAAGAAGCAAAGGTTAGATTGTATTGAATTAATATAGTTTGCCTGGGGTTCCGGAAGTGCTGGTGGCTTGTCATTTAAAGTGGATGGAATCAATAACAGGTGGTGCTGTGTAATGAAAAGGCCTTAGTTTTGACTTTGAGTATCATAGCCAGATCACTGGCTCGCTCGCGGTCAGGGGCACTTCCCTCTTTGGCTGAAGTGTAAGAGGAATGTAGAGCAAAGTCAGAAAAGGGATAGCTGTTGACAGCAGTGTTGGGGAAGGGTGAGACTGGGAGAAGAAGGAAAAGAACTGTCTCAGCAGGAGATTGGACCAGACTCTGGATACTTTTGTTAGAAGTTGAAACCATGCAAGTGTAAATGACTGAACTGTTGTGAACTAACTACGCTATTTATTAATACAGACTTAAGCAGCACTTCACTAGAACCTTCTTGCCTCAGCTTTCCTTACAAACACTTCGAAGATTTTCCAAGAGCAATGCTTTTATTTAAAACTACATCCATAGCAGTGTGTGCAATAATTTGGTTTAGGTAAGAGGTATTCAACAATATTTACCCCTCTTGCAGGTAGATCGCCGAATCCAGGGGGAGAAAAGACCAAAAGTCATTATTGGCTATGACCTGACCTGGCCTATTCATTACTTTGCTTCAGAAACTGTCGAGTCCAGTGGCATCTGCGACAGCTCTCAGTTTGCTTTACAAGGTATATGACTGACCCTCTTCATGTCAGGAAAGGCAGGTTCAGTGTCTTTCTTCTGAGCAGAAACAACAGGAGCATCCATGTGCCCACGTCAGAATAGCATGATTCACCCTGGTACAGGCTGCCATCAGCTACAGGTGAACATCACATTGTTTACATCACATCTAAATGCTGAAATGAACCTCAAGCACAAAGGGCTATTGAATGTTCAAAACGCATCATGGCAGTAGGTAAATTCACTTCAGAAAGTACCTAAAATGCTGGGGAAAATACAAACATGGGAGTGAACGACATGGAAAATCAGCCCGGAAGTAAAATGGACAGAATGAGTGAAGAATGGCTCGTCTAATCACAGGCTGGTTTACTGTTAGTTTCAAGAGCTTATCACTTGTAGAGCCCAATATCTCCGCTCGTTTATGATAAAGGCTGTGCTGGTGCACAACAAAGACTATTGGTATTCTCTCACAGTATTATCCTGGTCTGGAACAACAGAACCTTGTTACGTCTGCCCAGATTCATCATAGAACATAGAACATAGAAAAGTACAGCACAGTACAGGCCCTTCGGCCCACAATGTTGTGCCATGGAATATTCCTAATCCAAAAATAAAATAACCTAACCTATATTCCCCTCAATTCACTGCTGAACATGCACAAATGGCTTACAGTTTCCTGAATAGGATCATTGTGATGAGGGCACAACGCTTGCTAATGGGAACATTGACAAGGAGGAAGAATGCACGCTGCTAGCACATGCCTTTTCCAGCTGATTGTCTATGATTGTCCCATTCATCAATCGTTATACCACTCAAGTTCTACAACTGACACAGCTTTCTTATTAATGGTTTGAAAGATTAAGGAGAGCAGCCAGGAAACTGGCGTTGAGGTCAAGAGGAAATCAGCCATGATTGTATTAAATGACAGAGCAGTTTCAAGGGCTAAGTTGCCTTTCCTGCTTTTAGTTCTTATGTTCTTATATTCTTATAATCTGTCTCTCTGGTCACCATCCTGACCTTTTGGTTACTATTCTGAAATAAAGACATACAAGATGACCAGAGGTTTAGATAGGGTGGACAGTGAGAGCCGTTTTCCTCGGATGGTGACGGCTAGCACAAGGGGACATAGCTTTAAATTGAGGGGTGATAGATATAAAACAGATATCAGAGGTAGGTTCTTTAGTCAGAGAGTAGGAAGGGCGTGGAATGCCCTGCCTGCAACAATCATAGACTCACTAACTGTAAGAGCATTTAAAATGTCGTTGGATAAACATTTGGATGGTAATGGAATAGTGTAGGTTAGATAGGCTTCTGATTGGTTTCACAGATTGGCGCAACATTGAGGGCCAAAGGGCCTGTACTGCACTGTAATGTTCTATGTTTTAGGTTCTAAAAGTGAAAAGATTATTTCAAAACAACTTTATACAACAAACCATCCAAAATCCCATGTGAAAACAAAAATTCAGTTTTTCACATTCCCATATTGGGTGCCTTTGTCTGATCTAATGTTCTTACACCATGATGCCCCACTAGCTGTGGCGTGACTGGTGAAAGGCTGCTGTCTTTCAGCCTGGCGCACTGTAAACTATGGAGCAGGACATTCTGCCTGGAGGGTGTCAATTTATCACCTCGGCATGGGTGGCAGCAGACTTGGCTGGCTGTTAGGGACAACAAAGCCGCAGAAGTGTGGCAGCAGTGGGAGGACAAATATTATCATCTATACAGAGATCCATGCACCACAGGTGCTCAGAGCAGGTAGAATAGTGACAAGTGGTTGGGAGTCTGGGATTCCTCAACCATTCTAGTAATCTTTTTTGGGCACGTTATGGGATGACTGTAAACTCTGCAACTCTGCTAGCCATGATGGTTGCAGATTAAGTCAACTTGACAACAATTTTAGAACATGTGAGCTCAGTCTGACCTTCTGCAGGTGTTTGATGCCCTTTGCCTGTCCCGTAATGGAAGCTGGAATTTCAGCTGACAGATTTTGGTCACGGTTTGATCCACAGGTGCCGTCATTGAGCTGGCTGCCACTTCCATGGTGAAGAGAATTCGATCCAAGCTCTGCACGAAGACCTGTGCCAAATGCAATTAATATCTTTCACGGCCCCTGACAGTAACAGCAGGCTTTTTTGGCAGGTCTGACAATGAAACAAGTATTTCATTATGCATTAAAATAAAATGAAGAACTGCGGATGCCAGAGATCTGAAAGCAAACCAGGAATTGCTGGTTAAACTCAGCAGGCCTGGCAGCATCCATGTGGAGAAAGCAGAATTAATGTGATGAGGAATCATCGAACTTGAAATGCCAACTCTGCTTTCTTTCCACAAATGCAGCCAGATTTGCTTTCACAGCAATTTCTGTTTTTATTTCATCGTGCACATACTTTATCTTTTCCCACTACAAAACCTCATCAAAGTCCTCATCTGTATCCTCTGCAGCAGAATCTCTATGAGGCCAACCTCTTTCCAACAATCTACTTGCCTCATATCCTGGCGGAAGCCATTTCTGCCCAGTGTGCGGAGCATCCAGACCCCACATACATGTTGAGTTCTAAATTAATGTGCAGTGCCAATATCTGAGTTGATGCTTGCAATTGTGAGTTCAATCGGCACTGTTTCTTCATCATTAGTTTCTACTCCTATGGCACTCCACACTCCAGGTGTGGATTTCTTAAAGAAAAATAACATAAGGATAAATTTACAGTGAGCAGGAAAAGCAAGAGTCCCATCTCAGGCAATCTGCAGGTAATAGATAAAAGCATTGCGGGTATAGAGAGAAAAAGGGATATAACCGAGGTGGATTGTACCATCAATTTCTATATTTCCAACCCTACCACTACTGCGGCCTCAGTCTTGGTCACACTAATGATCGCCAATGCCATATGCCCCAGTACTTGAAGGCACATAGCCATGTCTTCACATGACCAATTAAATGCTGCTACCTCAGTTTGTGCTAGTGACACTAGGTTGCAATAGGTTTGCATGATAGAAAGACAGGCAAAAATGGGAAGATAGAATGTTATTTAAATGACTGAAATTTGAAACAGGAGAATGTTAGTGAAGACCTGATGTGCTAGTGCACCAGTGTCTGAAAATAAACATGTATGTTCAGCAGGCAATAAAGAAAATGTTGGCCTTCATGAAGAAAGGATCTGGCTACTGAAACAAAGATATCTTGCTGCTTGTACAGGGCATTGATGAAGCCATGCCTAGAATATTGTGTGTAGTTTGGTCACCTTACCTGAGAAACGATGTTCTTGCCAGAGAAGAGTGCAGCGTAAGTTTATCAGATTGATTTGTGTGATGGCAAGCCTGGTGTATGAGGGCAGAGTGAGTCAGCTGTGACTGTATTTGTTGGAGTTTAGAAGAAAGAAAGGTATGAAATTCTACCTGGGCTATACAGCGGTTAGATGTGGGAAATATATGCCAAATGGGGGGAGGGTTTAGCAAAAGGAGTATTATTTTAAGGAGTAAATCATTTAGGATTGTGATGAAGAGAAATTTCTTCACCCAGAGAATGGTGAGTCTGTGCAATTCATTAGTTGAGTCAAAAACATATTTTTTCTTCAGTTCTTGTGCTAAGGGAAAGAAGGGATATTTGGGGAGGGCAGGATTAGAACATTGAGATCAATGGTCAACTGTGGTCATATTGAATGGCTAAACAGTCTCAAGGGGTTGAAAGGCCTGCTCCTGCTCCTATCTTCAATGTTTCTATACAATGTGTCTCCTTCATAGTTGAATAGCCGAGTGGACCAATTGAGCAAGTTTCACAGCAGTGCTACATTTGTGAGGTGACATGAATTTTATTTGTTTTGAATAAATGGGTGCTGGGTAATCGTACCCTGTGATTTCCCATATCCGCTATTAAGTGTTATCCAATTCTTTCCTTATTGATTCTGATTGCATGAGTTATTCAACCAAGCTACTCAGTCCTAGAATATGATGGTCTTCTTGAAAATTGTTTCAGCTATACTAATCCAAAAAGATTTGGCCATTTGTTTTTCATAATCTATACTAGCATTAGTATAGTATAGATCAACACGAAAAGATACTGGCTGGGATTCGTATCCAACTATTGCACTAATATATATCCCTAAATTCTTTCCTGGTATAGCAGAGCAGTTCGTTTATTTCTCATTAAATTAACACTTTCTGTTACACTGACACTGCCTTCTCCCATTCTTTACTCCATCTGATCACCATTTTTTTCTGTTTGCCCAAAGTCCTTCTCTTCAATTTGTTCCTCCTATCTCATCTACCAAACCTTCCATTACTTCTTTCCATTCTCCTACTTGTTTTGTTGTTTGTCCTATAAAATGGATGAGGAACGCACCAGAAATGTGGGTCATTGTCAGTTCCTATAATGGGGCAATTCGGAATATATAGCATTCAGATATATTTTCATTTGAGTGATGTATTGTGAATTTGCTTAGCAATTTAAGAGGTTCAGCAGAGGCATATTCACAGTGTGTAGTGGGACTGAAATAGATTTTGAAATACAACATGTTGTGTGTAACTCACCAAACATTTCAGTCACATTAATGCATTTGAAACTGCAGGCTTTCTATCTGTTGACTCGTTCCAATTTATCTTAATGCCTGCTGCTTCTTTGAACCATATGAGAAGCAACAGGTGATGGTTAGAATTGTCACCTTGCGTTGCTCAGGGGCAAGATAGAAGTAAGGTTTTACTTTGCAATACAAGCACAGGTTTTAGAAAATCAGAATGGAAGGTTGGTAGTGACCCTTGTGATGGAGTCACCAACATTGTCAATTCCAATTTGCCCACTCCTCAGTTGATCTCTCTGCCACCATTTAATAACCTTGAGGCATAACATGAAAATGTGTAGATAAACTTCTTCTTATTTCTCTTTCCTTGGTTTGGTTTCTTTCTTACATTCTAGGGGCCAATCTATTGTATTGTCATATAGCTAGCTGTGTAAGTCTCATTCATTAAAAATGAAGCCAAATATGCATACAGAATTCCAGATGTGGTCCCTACAAAGCCCAATACAATTGTAAGAAGTTTCTTTAATTTTGCAGGCTATTCCAGTTGTCAGTCTGATGTATTCCTATACATATACTTTAAAGAACTCGTTTCTCCCCAACCTAAGGAAATGTTACTTCTGAGATATACATCACAACCATTTATAACATGGAACATAGAACAGCACAGCATAGGAATGAGCCCTTTGACCCACAATGTTGTTGCAAACATGACGCCAAATTAAACTGATCCCTTCTGTCTGCCCAGGTCCATATACCTCCATTCTTTGCATATTCATGTGCTTATATAAAAGTCGCTTAAACTCCCCTACCATATCTGCTTCCACCATCACCCCTGGCGGTACCTTCCAGACTTATGTTGTAGACTTGCTCGCCAAGCTGATGTGTTTGATTGCAGGTGTGTCATCACCCTGCTAGGTAAAATCGGCCGTGTACCCCTGGTGAAACATTGGTGTTCTCTCCCGCTTGTTATTTATGTGCCTCGGTTTGCTTGGATGTTTGATATTACTTCCGGTTCTGTTTCTCAGTGGTTTGCATATCGGGTCTAGTTTAGTGTGTTTGTTGAATGAGTTTTGGTTGGCATGCCTGTCCTCCAGGAAGTCACTGGCAAGTCTCTGTTTGGCTTGTGCAATTATGGATTTGTTGTACCACTCGAATTAGTGTCCTTCTTTTCCGTGTGTATTGAGACCAGTGAGAATTGGTCATGCCTCTCGATGGCTAATGGTGTTCATATATCCTTATTGTCAGTTTTCCTCCAGTTTGGCCTCTGTAATGTTTGTCACAGCCCTAGCGCGGTATTTCGTGCATTACGTTTGTTTTACCGGTTGTGGGTACGGGATCCTTTACATTCATCAGTAGCTGTCGCAGGGTGGTTGTAGGTTTGTGGGCTACCCTGATACCTGGGGTCTGCATATACGGTCTTGGTATGTCTCTGTTGTATGGTAGGGTGACTGGTGTGTCTGGCTGTATTGGGTTTTTTTGCTGTGGTCTGTTGCTGAGGTAACGGCAGACTGTGATTTTTTGGATATCCATTCCTTTTCCGTACATGTGCTCCATTTCTACTTTGCACAATTCCAGGTTGCTGCAGTGTTTTGTGGCCTGTTGAATAATATCCTGGTGTAGCTTCGTTTATGGGCATTGTTGTGGTTGCTCAAGTAATTAAGCATCTGGTCCTTACGTGTGGCCTTTCTGTATATGCTAGTTTGGAATTCCCTGTTGTTCGTACGTTCTACCATTATTTCCAGGAAGGGTAGTTAGTTATTGTTCTCTTCTTCTGTTGTGAATTTTATACCAGTGAGGATGTTGTTTGTGTTAGTGGGTTTCTTCTAGTTTTGTATTTTTGATAATCACAAAGATGTTATCTACATGGCAGATCCAGAGTTTGAGCTGTATAGTGGGGAGTGCTGTTCATTCTAACCTTTTCACTACTGCTTCTGCAATCAGTCCTTATATTGGGGATCCCATTGGTGTTCCATTGACTTGTTTGAATATATGGTCATTGAAGGTGAAGTGGGTTGTGAGGCACAGATCGAGTAGTTCCAGACTGCCGTCATTGTTGATGCTATTGGTATCATGGGGTACCTCCCTTCCTGATTTATCCAGCAGTGTGGTAGCTGTCTCTTTGGGTAAGTTGCTATTAATGGATCTGAATAGTGCTGTTACGTCGAAGGATATCATTATCTCGTCCTATTCTATCCTGGCGTCCTTGATGATATTGAGGAATTCTTGGGAGGAGTGGATGGAGTGGGTAGTGTTGTCAACTATGTAGTTCAGTTTCCGGACTCCTACCACTCTCTGTGTAAAAAAACATGCCCATCACACCTCCTTTGAACTTTCCCCCTTGCACCTTAAATGCATGCTCCCTCGCATTAGACATTTCAGCTCTGGGAAATTGTGTTGTGTAAGAAAGTCATGAACAGATCATCTATTTTAGGCAATGATTTAGGAGTACAAATGGAAAAACAATCTGTCCTTATTCAAATAATTTCATGATACTTTTCATGTTTACCAGGAAGAACAGACTGTTTTAGCATTTTATCTAAATGAACTCACCTCCAGCAGAGTAGTACTTCATCAGTTTGATACCGCTATGTCAGACCTT
Source organism: Stegostoma tigrinum (assembly GCF_030684315.1). Classification (NCBI taxonomy): domain Eukaryota; kingdom Metazoa; phylum Chordata; class Chondrichthyes; order Orectolobiformes; family Stegostomatidae; genus Stegostoma; species Stegostoma tigrinum. Next base: position 103,888,369 of record NC_081358.1, on the reverse strand, counting down.
GAAACTACAATCTCCTAATTTAAGAATGCTAACACGAAGCCAAGTGTGACAGAAACTGTGGGCAGGAGGGATTAACGTGCAGAGACAAAAGAATAATTTTGAGAATTTAAGAAGACAGTAGTTGGGAGCTTTGTAACCGAGGACCAGGGGGACAGGAGAAAGTGCAGTAGACTAGAGCTGAACTAGTGAAAATGCATGGCCAGGGAAACATAAATATGCCTTAGTTTGGAGCTAACCTGATTTTGGAGCATTCTGCTCTTCAGTGTTTTTGCTGCGGTTGACCTGTTTTCTCAATTTATCCATAGAGGGCAACACACTGGTTTTAAACTACTGCCTTGCCTTAAACAAATGGTGCGATTCAGTGACAATGGAAACGGTTAAATCTTTAAACCAGTTAACAGCAGGGAGGCCATATGTCCACTATTGGCATGGATTAGCCCTTTTCGTTACTGTTTGCTACATAACCTTTGTCTCTTCTTCCAAGAACATATTGTGAGTGCCAGCCAACACAACCAACGCAATCACCAGGCCTCACCCCACGCCAAAATGAGCTTTCTTTTCCTCTTTTTGTTCCAAGAAACGGTCACACTGATGATCAGTTTGAACAAACTCAGCTAAGTGGATTTGTTTCTGTTCGTGTCACTAAATTCTGACTGCCACCTACATTAAGGTCACAGAATTAAATGTAGATGAAGAAGGCTGCTACGTCAATCAAACTAAAGTGCCTATGTTTCAGCTCATTACAGCAAACATCAATTCCAAAATTTTCCCCACCCTCAACTTTGGTAGGCAACCTAAGTCAGTATTAACACATTTCTGCAATCTTGAAGCTGAAATGTCTTCATAAAAATATTATGTCAATTATATAGAGAGGTTTTTTTTAACAACTGATGGAATTCTAATGATCATGTCACAGTAGTCCAGTATATTTTTTATTTATCTCCAAAATAAAGAATTAACTAAATCATCACTAGTGTGCCAATCTTCATAGGATTAAACATACATCATTCTGTTTCATGTAACATAACAGTTTCTTTTGTGTTTGTGGATTACACGGATTGGAGGCTGAAGGAGATTTCTATGAAATTTCATTTGCGGCTTTTCTGAACCCCTAAACATTATGACAGATTAATTTACTTTTCTAAAGTCCAGAAAAGCAGAAGAGTTCTCCCTGAGGCTTTGGCCAATATTTATCTATCAACCAATATTACTAAATGAACAGAATCACTCGATTCAGTCAGTATCATCAGTGGGAACGTTACAAAATAAAGACAAAATGTTATCCTATTTATTTAACTGAAACAATGTGTATGTTCATACAAATAATCCAAACAGGAAATTTCTACAAATTTAGTTTGTTACATTTTTCCCTCAGCATCATCAAAGATGCTTTGATCTGAGATATAAGGAATTTCTGGCACATTAATCTAAGGCTGAAAACTCCAGGGCGGATTTATTCCTATTTATTTCCATATCCTTTTTCTAGTTACAGTCAAGATCAGGCTGGGCTAAGATCAAGAATTTTCCTCTCCGATATAATGCGAACCACAAGAGATGAACCCTCTGAATTATTTGTGGGCTGTGATTAGTATTTAGTTTTCTTTTGGAATTAAGTTTGTGAAATGCGATTGCTGCATTATGGTGTTCATTACCAGGTGAGGGAACCTAATTTAACAGCTAGAAGATGAAAATCCTTCTATACGGATATGGGAAGATTAAGGAATAGTAACAAACTTGGCTTGATAACAGCGACTTGTATTCGTGCAGTATCTTTTAATATGCTTTGTAAAACTCTTCATTGCATGGTTATCAAACAAAAGAAAGAGTTGCCAAAAGAGGTATAAGTCTAGATAGTTGCTCATTTGTTGCTATCAGGCAGCTCTCATCTATGTCAAATTACGAGATGGAAAGGAATAGGTTGTACTTCTAACTCCCATCCTTGACAGATGGATTATAATTTATGTGGTTGCTATTTATTTCTTAATTTGTATGAACATATCTGAACACAAATGCCATTCCATATGGGCGAGATTAGTGTTCGTGTGAAGACAGACTTTTGTTGGGCTTTCATGCAGTGCAAGCCTAATGCAGTCTACTCGTTCAATGTGCTAATTAAGAAGATATAGTAGCCTTAGGCCAGGCATTGAGCAATTGAGAATCATGCAATCATGAAAGAATGGAATCACTGCTCAAGTATCATTAAATTGCTTTTGATGTGTAGCTATCTAATTGTGTTTCTCAGTGCAAAATCAGTGTAGACGTAGTCATAGGTCAGTCCACATTGAAAGTTATTGTTAACTTCTTGTAACTGCTCTTGTATTTTAATTAGCCACATACTAGTCTTGTGATCTTGACAATGATGACAAACCAAGAAGTCCCCAGTTTGATGGTACTATTGTTGATCTTTTTTTTTCAAGATAGAATGTCAAGGTTCACTTGGTTTCCAGTTCTTTATTTACTCCAGTGATGATACTTTTCAAGGAAGATTCATATTTCTGACTACTCACTATTAGTCTTGCTCATAACATCAGCTGATTTCCACACTAAAAAATATCAGAATTTTCTAAGCCATGTGGTTGTGTCATGCCTCACTGTAGACCATAAGATGTAGGAGCAGAGTTAGGCCATTTGGCTCATTGGCTGTGCTCCACCATTTGATCATGGCTGATATATATCTCAACCCCATTTTCCTGCCTTTTTCCCATAACTCTTGATTTCTTCTTTCTACCACAGTCTTAAACACACTCAATACCTGGGTCTTCACAGCTTTCTGCTGTGATGAGTTCTACAGACTTATCACCCACTGGCTGAATTCCTCCTCATCTCACTTCTAAAGAGTCATCTCTTCATTATAAGGCAGTAGCCTCAGGTCCTAGTCTTTCTAATGAATGGAAATGTCTTCTCCACATTTACTATATCAATGTCTGTCAGTATTCTGTAACTTTCAGTCAGATGCCCCTTTGTCCTTCTAAACTCCATTGATAATAGACTTAGAGTCCTCAACTGCTCCTCATATGACAGGTTTATTATGCCCAGTATCATTCTTGCAAACCTTCACTGGGCCCCCTGCGTGGCCAGCAAGTCTTTCTTTAGATACAGGGCACAAAACTGCTCAGACTTCCAAATGTTGTCTAACCAGAGCCTCATATAGACTCAGCAGTACATCTCTACTCCTGTTTTCTTGCTCTGTTGGAATAACTGCTAACATTACATTCATAGTCAGTACCTCGAAGAGACATGCTCGTATTATCATCACTACACAATCTAAAGGTATAAAAGTCTTATACTCCATCTTACACCAGGTAAGCATGAACTTGAAGCATGGTGTGCTTCTGAAATCATTCTGATCAAATGTGAATTAATAGTGTGTGTAATAGCTGTAGTAAACATCTGTTGGATTTGTCAGTGCCGTTATATCAATGCCCAGTTTCTTCTCTCGCGTGGGGCAACACAAGCATTGACACTTCAGATAAAATAATCTGAAAGATGCAGAATCATATCAGAGGTGGGAGTAGACTTCATTGAATGTAGCATTTCCAAGTGCTGGAAAATGATGTTGAATTGATTTCTGATCTCATACAGAACTCTTCCGTATTTAACCAGACGCGTTCCAAAGTCTTATTGGAAAATCCCGGTCGGCCATGGAAAACGAGGAAAAGAGCCTTTCCCTTGATCACATATGTTTTGCACCATATCTGAACCTCATCAGGGTCATTGAGGTGAGTTCACAGTGCAAAAGGAATCTTTAATAAAAATGACAGGCTGAAAGCCTTTGATTAGTTGGGCTAAAAGAGATCCACCCATACCCATTAAGATACTGTTGTTCAAAGCCCATCTCAAAGAGTGTGTTCAGGTGATTGTCAGCTTCTTGGCAGATATGTCACTTGTCTAGCACTTCAGCCATTTCCACTGAATTTCTCTGCTGCCAGCTTTCACTATGGCATGGGAGCAGCTTATGGTGCTTCACTCTCCCCTGTTGCTGAGCTGCAAGATCAGAGGCCACACGACTATAACACCAACTGCCTTCTCCACAGGCCACGGGGGATGGACAGAGATCCCGCTGAAAGGAGGTAAGGCAACAACAGATGGTTGATGGGTGTAAAATCTGCTCACCTGATATGTCTGAGCTACCAGGGCCTCAGAATGATCAGGCTCTCACATCAGATCACCACTGACATCTGCAGCATCCTACAATGAGATACTTTTTCCAGTGGAGAAAGAGAGCACACACTGCCAGTGAATGACAAGGATCCTGTCATGTATGAAAGAGTAGCCTCCACCTTCAGCTCTCTGCCTCTCACAATGCTCCTTTCTCCGGCACAGAGAGGAAGCAGAGAGCAAAGAATCAAGGTAATGGCATGCAATGACAGGAAGGAAGGACACTGCTTATGAAGGCTCCGAGTAAAACGTGGGTGCAAGAAGATGTGTGCAAATGTTAGCTGTGCAGATGGATGTGTAACGTGCCTATGGAGAGAAGTGTTTGTAGATCTGCACAGTACATTGACATGGAATGCTCTTGGGAATGCTGGGTTGGTCAAAATGTGGGATTTGGCATCTTTTACATCCTCTTGGGATCTGGGATCCTCTTCATACACTGTCTCCAGGTTTCAGGGCATAACTTTTACTGACAGACACTGGCCCCATCCTGGCCATTTCTATCATGGCTGCTTATTTGGAGAGATTATTATCTCAGTCCCATCCTGGGTAGAGCTCAGTTCCATTGATTCTGCACCATCATGTAAGTTAATCAGAGATGTGACTTGAGGGTTCTGAGAGGCTGGCACATATTGCATGCCTATGTCCACGGATGTGGAGTGTGTATGAATGCTGCCCATGGAACATGCTCTGAGATGTTGGTGCCTGGTGTCAAATATGAAGGTCCTGTAGAATAAGCAATGAGCTGAAATGACTAGGTACCTCTCTGGTGTCCATGCCAAGCTTTCTTGTTTGCTAAGTTAGGAAGCTGTATGCTTGAGAGGTGATTGAGCCCTGAACAAGGCTTTTAGTAAGCAATAATTGGTAACTCACTGCTGCCTAAGAGGAATCAGCCACCCCTCTTGTCAAAAGCATAAAAGACGGAGTGAGGCTCCTGATTTCAAGATCAGCCTGTCAGATTTCTTATCAATTTGACACAAATCTCACCATTGCCCACGTTGTTCAGTTCCCAAGAAGATTTGGTCCAGTCTCTCATTAAATTCAAATAATACAAAGATCTGTGAAATGAGAATGGAAACCCACTTGACTGATAAGGCATCAAACATAGGGAGTGGACTTTGCAAATTAGCATTTCCAAATCAGAATTTTGTACATTGGGTGCATTGATCAGACATTCAAGTGCTAAAGTCAATGCTGCCAAATGGCTTCCTCCATGCAAGGAGCCCTAGTTTGTAAAAACACTGGTGTGGCATCCATTAGCACCATTCACTACAGTTTACAAGCTAACAAGATATTACTTGTGCTTTTCCTGGTATTGCCCGAAACAGGCAATAACTCAACGCAGAAATGATTGGAATAGTTACATGCTTCTCAAGCCATATTCATACATTGTCCTTAACATGAGTACTGCTCTACAATTTGTGGTGTCGAAGGGATTTGTGTTCGCCTATGAACAAAGGTAATTAATCCTGTGCTACAATGAATTTTGTTTTATATATCTCTTGGTATAAAGCCAGGAGAACAAAGCATTATGTCAATGCAGTAAAATTCAGCTGGAAATTCATGGTATCTAAAAGTTTGCATTCCGAACATTCACCAGTTCTAAAATTTGATGGAGGATTGCCCATATAGATTTCATGTATATTCTTAGATATAAAGGGGAATGAAAGAAAGTGCATAACTTGCACTGTTGATAGACGTTCTCATTTGTAATGACTGTTTCAGAATTCTACATAAATCTAATGCATTTAATTTTATTGCGATCTTAGATTTCGCCATTAGTATGTAACTGTCAGATCTGACATTTTAATTCACACCTTTTGGTGGCCCACTCCTAGCAATTAGCCAGCCATGTTATTATGCTCAAATTATTTATTCCCTTCACAGTAGCTCAGATTCGGTCGTATTTGTAAAAATTACATTAGTCCGAGGCTTCTGAAAAGGGTCAATTACCATCGGATTGTCAAACTGCTTCTATTTTTCTGCAATCCGCGATTTCCAGATTAGGCCATGCTGAAATATGAAGCATATTTTGGGGTCGATCTTTGAACTTGAGGATCATCATGAAGAATCCAACACAGGTCACTTTTTTGTAATAATGGCACTAGCTGCTGCAACATGATAAGGTCATTCATTTAATAACACAGTGAAAAGCTGCGGGACATTTAAGTGTCTTTTTAGTGTGCTTAAGGATAAACATGAGTGAGGTAAGTGGGCAGACAGGGTTAGCATGACTGGGATACTGTGTGGTCAGAAGTAAAGCAATATGTTTGAGTCAGGTTGAATGGGGTTGGGGAGAGATTGGAGGGGTCAGGAGTTGTGTAGCGAGGTCAAGTGGAGGTCTCGCAGGGATGAGTTGGAAGGCAGAAGTCTCAAGCGGTGGCAAGAGAGTTGGAGGTTTATGAGTGATGAGGAGAAAGATGATCAGGAAATTGGCATGAGTTGGGAAGGTCAGAGGATGTCAACCGGGAGTGTTAAACAAGCTGTGGAGGAGGTGTGGATGCAGTTAAAGGTAGATTGTAGATCTTGCTTGAGCCAGAGGATCAGGGGATTTGAAGTGCCAGTGCACGGTTAGAGGGTCAGGCAATGTGGCTCGAGGGTCGAGGCAGTGGAATTGGAGGAGAGTGAAGTTTGAAGCTCATGAGTAGAAGGAGTTAAAGTGTGACAGAGAAACCAGAGGGATGATCAAGGTGGTACTAGGGGTTAACATAGAACATAGAACAGTACAGCACAGTACAGGCCCTTCGGCCCTCAATGTTGGGCCGAGCTCAAGCCCATCTAACCTACACTATTCCATGTACGTCCATATGTTTGTCCAATGACGACTTAAATGTACTTAAAGTTGGCGAATCTACTACCGTTGCAGGCAAAGCCTTCCATTCCCTTACTGCTCTCTGAGGGAAGAAACTACCTCTGAAATCTGTCCTCAATTTCACCCCTCAATTTGAAGCTATGCCCCCTCGTGCTCGCCGTCACCATCCTAGGAAAAAGGCTCTCCCTATCCACCATATCAAACCCTCTGATTATTTTATATGTCTCAATTAAGTCACCTCTCAACCTTCTTCTCTCTAATGAAAACAGCCTCAAGTCCCTCAGCCTTTCCTCGTAAGACCTTCCCTCCATACCAGGCAACATCCTAGTAAATCTCATCTGCACCCTTTCCAAAGCTTCCACATCCTTCTTATAATACGGTGACCAGAACTGTACACAATACTCCAAGTGTGGCCGCACCAGACTTTTGTACAGCTGCAGCATAACCTCTTGGTTCCGGAACTCGATCCCTCTATTAATAAAAGCTGAAACACTGTATGCCTTCTTAACAGCCCTGTCAACCTGGGTGGCAACTTTCAAGGATCTGTGTACATGGACACCGAGGTCTCTCTGCTCATCTATACTGCTAAGAATCTTACCATTAGCCCTGTACTTTGCCTTCCGGTTACTCCTACCAAAGTGTATCTCCTCACACTTGTCTGCATTAAACTCCATTTGCCACCTCTCAGCCCAGCTCTGCAGCTTATCTATGTCTCTCTGCAACCTACAGCATCTTTCGTCACTATCCACAACTCCACCGACCTTAGTGTCATCTGCAAATTTACTAACCCATCCTTCTATGCCCTCATCCAGGTCATTTATGAAAATGACAAACAGCAGTGGACCCAACCCCGACCCTTGCGGTACACCACTAGTAACTGGTCTCCAGGGGGTCAGGGTTGTCACAAGGAGGTAAAAGTGGAGTTCAACCGTCAGCAGGATCCTAGGGAATATTAGAAGAAGTGAGGAGTAGGAGAAGTCAAGTCTTAAATTGGAGGGATATCAAAGGGTTGGTTTTGATAGCCAATGGGGGTCAGGATAAAATTGGTGAGAGGGGTAGACTTTATAATTGCCTGTTGAAAGTTTAATCACACGACCTACCTACTGGGATAAGTCTGGCCTTCAACAATAGGAAGACTGGAAATTCTCAGCCATTCCATTAAGTCATTTACTTAAGGAGGTTGTTCAATATTCATTGGGCTCCAGTATCTACACAAATCTAATTCTGATATTCAAAGATAATTCCTCCACTGAATAATAATCCAATCATCTTGCCTTTTAATATGTTGTTCTTTATATCTTACTATCCCACAATGATATTGGTAAAATTAAGGATATATGGATTTTGGGAATAAAAGGCTGTGGTGAATTGAAAGATTTTATCCCTATTCTAGGTGTAAATACTTTACAAAGAATTAGTTTATGATTTAGGTCACATTTTTCCGGAGAAATTCTTCCCTTTCCCTTTGCGTCTTTTCAACTATAGCACCTTAAAGGCTCAAAAGGATGATTGTGCCTCTCTCAGGGATCCTGGAAGTGCTCAGTCTTGTAGATGGATGCCTTTAACCTCCATTGAAATGTCCTATTAGCCTGTACACCTCATGAAAGATGTGAAAATTTTGCATGATTTGACAATGCGTTACGCTCTATGACCATATTTATTACCAAATTTAACAAGCCACTTGGCACTGACAAATAGTCAATCCATGTGTATAGATCATGGTGAGGACAAATTGTCTTTATCTGTTCAATGTTGTCACCACCATATATCTGTCAGACCTAATTCTCCAACTAACCCATCTATCACTGACCAGGATTTATAAGGGCAGGTCATTCCACTAAAAGCACTGGTAATAACCTAGAAGTGAATTGAAATCGGCTTTCAAGATTGGTCCCAAACACATTTGAATTTATTGGGGCACATTGTATCGAGAAAGTTGTAATATCTCTTTTCTTGTGCTCCTCTATTTATGGCATATTAAAACTTTATTCTGATTCACCTCAGAAACTGTATCAGATCAGGCAGAGGAGTGAAATAAATAGTTGTCTGGGCAGGAGGAGTGAAACTTGATTTTATATTTATGTACTTTCCCTTTATTACAAATATGGGCAATAATAATGATGAACGTATGTTTTAGAGGTATGCTATATTGGGATATTCCAAAGTTGACATTTGTTGCTTATTGCCTGTAACAGATTTCCTTCTCCTATCCTGTGTGCTGTGTTCAGTGTAATATTGTGTGTATTACTGATGCTCGGTTTAATCCCAATGTAAACTCTTAACTACTGCCTGTGCCACAACGTTTTGCTTTTCATTTTACATCTCAACACAAGAAGAAGGATATTATTGAGGAAGGATTATTATTGAGCTGCAGAGGGTTCTGGAGAGATTTACCAGGATGTTGCTGGGAATGGAGAGTTTGAGTTATAAGGAAAGCCTGGATAGGGTGGGACTTTTCTCAGTGGAGTGTAGGAGGTTGTGGGGTGGCCTTATAGAGGTTTATAAAATCATGAGGGGTATAGATTAAGTAATGCCAGGTTTCTTTTCCCTAGGCTGGGGGATTTTAAGACTCAAGGGCATATTTTTAAGGTGAGAAGGGAAAAGTTTAAATAAAGATGTGAGGGGTTTTTTTACACACAGTGATTGATTTAGATAACTACAAGAATAAGAAATGTATAAGATGATAAGACATAGGAGCACAAATTAGGCCATTCAGCTCATCAGGTCTGCTCTGCCATTCAATCATGGCTGATAAATTCCTCAACTCCATTCACTCGCTTAGTGGGATATGGGCCAAGCATAGGCAAGTGGGACTAGTTTAGTTTGGGATTATGGTGAATTTGGACTGGTTGGGCCAAAAGGTCTGTTTCTGTGTTGTATGATTCTTTGACTCTAAAAGAGGTGCTATGTGTATTATAAAGATAATCCAAAATTGTACCTTTCTTATAATCCTAAATTTACCTTTCTTAACCTTCCATGGGTTATAGAAAGCTAATATCCAAGTTCAGCAGGTAAGAGGGAAGTCAATTGAATATTGGTCTTCATTTCAAAGGAAATGGAGTAAAAATGAAATGTTGGGAGGTTTTGTGAACAGTTTTTAACCTCTTAACTAAGGAAATATATATTGGCAGTCCAGAGAAAGGCAACAAGAAATTAATTGAAAAAGTACACAATTGGAGGATGGTAAATTGAGTTGAAAATGAATCTAATCCAGATATATTTGAATCAAGGATTGGCAGGTAAAACCATAACTGAGCAATAGGTGACCATCAAAGAATGGACAGCTTAGTTACAGGCTAGATACATTCCACAGTCGACAACTTTGAAAACCAGAGTTCCCTGAATGACTAAGATTGAAGGGATTATAATAAACTCAGGCAGGAGGCTTGTAATGAATTTCAGCCTCATTATAAAGCACAGAAACAAGCTGAATTCAGAAAGTAGAGATGAGATTTTTTTAAAAATTAGAAATTTCAAGCTCATGTGTGGGAACATATCAGTGGATGCCATAAAACTGCGCCAAAAATCCTATATACATATGCAAATAGTGTCACAGTCAAAGGGGAAATAAGGGTGAATTTAAATTATCTTTTTTTTTCTGATTTAAAGCTGAGATAACAAGGCCTTGTTTGAACTATTGCTTTGCTTTTCTACTCACATCAATTACTGGGTATGCAAAAGAGTGCTCCCTAAAACCCTGTTATCTTTTGCGTTCCAACTTTTCAAATAAACCCACAGAAAAACCTGTGAAGATGAAATCAAGAATAAGGCAGTTCTCAATTTTCCAATCATACAGGCCTGCACTCAGGAAATTAAGGAAGACAGGACCATAGATGAGATAAATTCAAAATTAAACATTTTAGGTCAACGCAGAAGTATTAAAAATCAATGTGTGAGATTTTCAACTTCCAGGAAGTTAGTGTCAACAAGAGCAGTTTTCTCAATGAGCTGGGCTCTGGTGTTTTTCTTTCTTGCAGGCAAAATGTAGGCTTTTCTTGAACCAGCAACTTGAAGACAGAGATGAAGGATCTGAGGCAGGCTGCAAACTCAGCCTGGAGTTCTGTGAATTCTCTGGAGGTCAAACAGCAACTTCTGTTTCTGTGTTCAAAATGTAGTTAGCTTTATCTACCCTATTAGAATTTCCATTGTGAGGTGACAACGTAATTGTAAAAACATTGACACTCATTCGAAAATAATTGATGTTGATGTTTTTCTTTTTCCAGAGCTGGCTGGAAGCAGGTGGTTCATCTTTAGATCCCTTGAGTCAACTAAAGTTGCAATGTTTATTCCATGCAGAGATTCAGAAGCTTCTGGAAATATGATCATGTGATTAGCCACAGGCTCTTTATAAGTTCAGCTACTGGCCCATTTCTAAAATAAACAGGATTTAAATATGAAAATGTAAAAGAGAATAAAGTGTGCTTTGGGATTTCTTCACATTCTCTTTGGCCATGTTGATAGTAAATCAGTAGAAAAAGTAAAAAAAACATAAGATCAAAATAGAGATCTTCATGTGAAAGCACAGGGGTGGCTGAAATACAAAATAAATATCTTACATCAGTCCTTACTAAGGAAGAGGATACTGTCAATGTCACAACATTGGAAGAAACTTAATAGGGTAAACATAGATACAGAAGATAACAAAATGTTTGGTGAGATTATAATAGAATGTCAGCTGTTCAGACAAGATACAATCTATACTGCGGAGCAAAGCAAAGATGAAACATACACACAAAATGTCTGGCCACAATCATTCTGTCCTTCCCTGAGATTGCAATGGTGTCGAGGTCAGGAGCACTTCAAATGTTTCACTCCCATTCACAAAAATGTCCAAAAGGGACAGAGATTTTCTCATCAACCAGTTCAGAGATGCTACTCCACACTCTGGAGCAGGTAGGACTTGAACACGGGCCTCCCAGTCTAGAAGCAGGGACACTACGACAAACAAGTTTCTATCAAATTTGTGAAGCTGCAAGACAAAAATATTAAAATTCAGCCCAATGAGCATTAACAAAATGATGACTGATTTTATTTTTCCCAGAAACAAATCTCAGTTTCTTAAAGCAATCTGCACTAACTGTTCAAATTGGAAAGTTAAATTAGTCAACTAAGTAAAATGTGACTGGTGAATGTGACTGGTGAGAGTAAAGTGCACATTATCAGAAAGAGATAAACAAAGAAAGTGCAGGACAGCTAACTTAGCATCAGTAGTGACAATAATCAAGGTGAAATTTAATTAGAGATAACAAAGTATAGAGCTGGACAAACACAGCAGGCCAAACAGCATCAGAGCAGCAGGAAAGCTGACATTTCGGGCCTAGACCCTTCTTCAGTCTAGGCCCGTAACATCAGCCTTCCTGGTCCTCTGATGCTGTTTGGCCTGCTGAGTTCATCCAGCTCTACACCTTGTTATCTCAGATTCTCTAGCATTTGCAGTTCCTACTATCTCTGAAAATTAATTAGTGTTGGAGAAGTATGGGTTAATATATGAATACTGTCAGGGATTTGAACAAAGAACAAAGAACAAAGAAAATTACAGCACAGGAACAGGCCCTTCGGCCCTCCAAGCCTGCGCTGATCGAGATCCTCTGTCTAAACTTGTCATCTATTTCCAAAGGTCTGTATTCCTTTGCTCCCTGCTCATCCCTGTACCCGTCCAGATACATCTTGAAAGGCACTATCGAGTCTGCATCTACCACCTCTGCTGGCAACACGTTCCAGGCACCCACCACTCTCTGCACAAAGAACTTTCCACGCATATCTCCCATAAACTTTCCTCCTCTCACTTTGAACTCATAATCCCTAGTAATTGAGTCCCCCATTCTGGGAAAAAGCTTCTTGCTATGCAACTTTCTAAAGAAAGTAATCCTAATCTACTCAACCTTTCTTCATAGCTAGCACCCTCCATGCCAGGCAACATCCTGGCGAACCTCCTCTGCACCCTCTCCAAAGCATCCACATCCTTTTGGTAATGTGGCAACCAGAACTATATGCAGTACTCCAAATGTGGCCGAACCAAAGTCCTGTACAACTGTAACATGATCTGCCAACTGTTGTACTCAATACCCCGCCCGATGAATGAAAGCTTGCCGTACGCCTTCTTGACCACTCTATTGGCCTGTGTTGCCACCTTCAGGGAACAATGGACCTGAACACTCAGATCTCTCTGTACATCAATTTTCCCCAGAACTTTTCTATTTACTGGATCACTCTTGAATTAGATCTTCCAAAATGTATCACCTCGCATTTGCCCAGATTGAATTCCATCTGCCATCTACCTGCCCAACTCTCCAATCTATCTATATTCTGCTATTATCTCTGACAGTCCCCTTCACTATCTGCTACTCCACCATCTTCGTGTCATCTGCAAACTCTACCAATCTTCATGCCATCAAATCAAATTTGACTAATGCGATTGTATTCTTCAAAGTATGGAAGTATATATCGACTTTCAAAATGCACTTACTATGTATTGTGTACTTAATATATATTGTACCTTTTATCAAGATTAAAGCTGATTGGCTACAGGAATACAAATTTGGTTAAGGTACAGACAGGAAATAATGGTGATTGGAGATCAGAGATAATGGGGGCTGCAGATGCTGGAGAAGCCAAGATAACAAAGTGTGAAGCTGAATGAACACAGCAGGCCAAGCAGCATCTCAGGAGCACAAAAGCTGACGTTTTGGGCCTGGCATGGTTGTTTATTAGATTGATGGGAATTGGATTACCCATGGATCTGTCTTAAGGCTACAGCTCATTTTAGGCCTATCTTAACAACTTATACTTGGATTTACAGAATTTAATTTCAGAAGATAAAGGTGAGTTTCTGCCAAAGACAAACCTCTAGAAAGTGGTAACGAAGCTGGTAATAGTTTTTAGGTGGAAATATGCACTCTTATGATACACAGATGGCAGGTAAAATATAAAGCTTAGAAGTGTGAATCGATTACTTTTCATAGAAGGAGTGGGAAGGTCCTTAAATAGGTAATAGTAAATAGTTAAGAAGACTGTTAAAAATTAGACAGGAGGGATCCTTGACATTACAAATAAGGGCATGAAGTTCAAGGGAGTTACAGTAAGCCATTAAAAAATACTGTTCAGGCCTCAGCTGGAGGGGGAATTGAAGTCAATTCTGGATGTAATCTTTTTGGAAGAATGTCAAGACCTTGAAGTGGGCCTGGAGGACAGTTACTAGAATGAGCACAGAACTGCAGGACTTCAGTTATATAGGGAGGCAAGAGAATCCATTATTGTACCTCTTAGCTCAGAAAAGCTAAAGCAAGTTCTACTTGTGTTCAAAATCTTGAAGAGCTTTAATAAAGTAATGAAGAAGGTGCCAGCAGAAGTGCCAGAAGCCATGAAATAAGGATTTAAAGTAGTTGGCAAAGGAATGTGAGATGACATGAAATAAAAGCAAGCTTTACACAGCAGGGTAAAATGACTTGGAAAGTATTGCCTGAAAAGATGCAAGGGTATTCAGCAGTAACAAAAGGAAATCATATAAATAATTAGAAAGGAAACACTAGAAATGGTCTGTAAGCATGGTGAGCAAATATTGGAAGGAGGTCAAAGATCCGTCTTCCCTGGACTGACCTATCCCCTCCCTACCTCCCCACCCATACTCTCCTCTCCACCTATCCTCTTTACTCACCATCTTTGGTCCGCCTCCCCGTCTCTCCCTATTTATTCCAGTTCCCTCTCCCCATCGCCCTTTTCTGTTGAAGGGTCTAGGCCCGAAACGTCAGCTTTTGTGCTCCTGAGATGCTGCTTGACCTGTTGTGTTCATCCAGCTTCACACTTTGTTATCAAAGACTGTTCCTTGCCACTTTTAGAAGTTACCTGATTGTAGTTTATTACTGCAAGCACTTCAGATCAGGAGATTCTTGCAGTTACATTTGAAGGCGTATAAACATTTTGCACTTAATTTTCAGAATGTTCCAGGCTGCTTAGCAGGGTTCCCCTAGAGGTAGCAAACTCTCTAAGGAAACAAGAGGCTCTTTTTGGAACTTCCAAAAGTTCAACAACACATAACACAGTTAGTGGTCAGTAAAACAATTTTCTCCTGGTCTGTTTAATGGGGACCCCGTGCTCAGAAAAGGCACATGCACATTTTGCATCCAAAGCCTTCCAGGAGGAAGGCCAGACAAAAATGATTCAATGTCAGGAAGGCTGAGGAAAACTGTTTTCCAGCTCAATAAGAAACAATATCCACTTTTTACAACCCCTTCACACTTCCATTGGCAGATGAAAATCTGATGCCATGTCCAGATGATGTACATTATTAAGATGTGGTTGGGCAGAGTTTAGCTGTTCAGGATGTAAATCTACCTGGTATATTGCAAGTGCATTAAACTTTGTTTTCTTTGCTGGTTCAGTAAGATGGCTGACTTTCATTATGGAATGCTATTGGACTTAAAAGGCATAACATTAAGTATCGGAGATAATGGGAGGTGCAGATGCTGGAGGATCCAAGATAACAAAGTGTGGAGCTGGATGAACACAGCAGGCCAAGTAGCATCTTAGGAGCACAAAAGCTGACATTTCGGGCCTCGGCCCTTCATCAGAAAAAGGGTCATTAAGTATGTATGTTTTGTAAGTCCAATGGCCAGTGAAAGGGCAAAGTCTCCCCCTAAAGAAGGCTTATTAAATCATTCAAATGACAATGGATAACACAATAAAACATTCGGTATTCTTATTCAGGTTTTCCCCCATGCAGCAGTCTCACAACCAGACCTTGATCATACCAGATAATTATACGGACAAATTGAGTCAAATATTCAAAGCACAAATGTTTTTCAAGTTAACGGCCTCACCTTTCTTGTTTCAATCAAGTGCCTGTTTGGTGAACAATTTTCCAATTTGACACCCATAACAGATTTTGTGCATTGAAACTGGAGGAATAAAGCCTACATCATATTCAAATATGTACCAAATTGCCTGAGAAACTGATATTAGCTTTTTATAAACTTTGTTGTCAACAGCATTTTTTTTTGGGTCCAATGTCATGACTGATATTAATGGGCTTCCCAATGAGACTCTCGTGATCTGAAGTGCTTTTAAGAATTAAAGACTTTGATAAACGTGTCAGGCAACTTCTAAAAGTAGCAAAGAAAAGTTTTTTTCCCTTCTTTCTATATCTCCTCAGCAGGGCTGCAGGCCGTGGTGACCATTTCATGTTGCAGTATTTTGAGAGGAACACAGGAACATTAAGAACTGGAATAGGTGTCCATCTGTTTCATAACTCAATTAGATCATGGCTTTCAGTTCTTCAACTCCAGTTGCCTTTGTTCCATAAACCATGATGAGGATGGGGAAATTGTGAATCTAGATTGCAGGAAGATAGAATTAGAGCCCACAGAAAAAAATATCTTCAGTCAATAGGATTTACTGACCGTCTTAGGCTTACTTAGAATTTTTTAATGCCTCAGAAGATGATGCTTCATCCCAGTTGCAAAATTATGTTTGTAGCTGGTGGAAAGTATGCCACCCATTCAATAAGGAAAACATCATTGTCAGTAAGAGCTAAAGTTATCACTGCATTGATTTTCTTGTGTTTGCTTCCTTCCAAGCAGTATCGGGTTACTCTTACCATAGGGCTTAAAGCAGATGTTTTCCGCTGTGAAAAGATTACAACTGTTCTTTTCAAGCAGGCTAAGCAGGGAACTATCTAATTCTAATAACTAACTGAGTGAAACACATGATGGAACTATAACACGGAATATCTCATAAGCTAATTGCCTGATGAAAGGTAATGGATTTCATTCAAATAACATGTATCTAATGTGCAAAGTCACTGCATCATAATACTCATTACTTTGTCAATTTGGATCATGTTTCATATTGGATCAGACCACCTAACTAATAGAATAGCTGAATGGAGCTCAGAGTTTTCCAGTCTATCTATCATTTTTAATTTAGTATGAAATCTGCAGGCACAGGGAAAGTTAAAAATTATAATGAAACCCATGCCAATATAAAAAATTCAGTCGAGTAGATTACATTCTGAAGTCTCATTTTCGGAAGCTAATTCTTAAAACTGAGGTGAATGTGGTGATGATGAAGAAGATAAAGAAGTTATTTATTTTGATCATCAAAAGAAGAAAGAGAAGAACACTCAATCATCAGTAAAGTGACGGATGGAAGATATCATCAATTGTGCTATCAAGCAGGACCTAGTCAGCAATAACCTGCTCAATGACACCCAGTTTGGGTTCCACAAGGCCACTCAGCTCCTGATCTCATTACAACTTTAGTTTAAACATGGAAAAAAGAGCTGAATTCCACAGGTGAGGTGAGAGTGACAGCCCTTGATATCAAGACTGTGTTTGATGAAATGGAACATCAAGAAACCCTAGCAAAACTGGAATCAATGGGCATCAGGGTCAAACTCTCTGGTGGTTGGAGTCATATCTGATGCATAGGAAAAGTGGCCATCGTTGTTAGAGGTCAATCACCTCAGCTCCAGGATATCTCTGCAGAAGTTCCTCAATGTAGTGTCCTAGGTCCAAACACCTTCAGCTGCTTCACCAATGACCTTCTCTCCAACATAAGGTCAGACGTCGGGATGTTCACTAATGATTGTACAATGTTCAGCACCATTCATGACTCCTCAGATACTGTAGGAGTCCATGTTCAAATGCAACAAGATCTTGCCAATATCCAGGCTTGGGCTGACAAGTGGCAAGTGACATTCATGCCACACAAATGCCAGGCTATAACCATCACCAATAAGAGACAAGCTACCATTGTCCCTTGCCAAGAAACGGTGTTACCATCACTGAATCCGCCACTATCAACATCCTGGGTGTTATCATTGACCAAGGATTCTCAACTGGATGCACCACATAAACGCACAGAGCGGGCCAGAAGCTAGGAATACTGCAGTGAGTAACTCACCTCCTGACTCCTCAAAGCCTGTCCACCATCTACAAGGCACAAGTCAGGAGTCTGATGGAATACTCCCCGGTTGCCTGGATGAGTTCAGCTCCAATAACACTCAAGAAGCTTGGCACCATCCAGGACAAAGCAGCCCACTTGACTGGCACAATCAACAAGCATCAACTCCTTCCACCACTGATGCCGAGTAGCAGCAGTATAGGCTATCTACAAGATGCACTGCAGAAATTCACCAAAGCTCTTCAGAATGCGTCTTCCAAACCCATAAAAACCAAAAGAACTGTGGATGCTATAAATCAGGAACAAAAACAAAGTTGTTGGAAAAGCTCAGCAGGTCTGGCAGCATCTGTGAAGGAGAAAACACATTCAGTAATATTGACAGACCACATACTCTTTCTTCCAATCCACTCATCAGATCCAAAAATTTCATTACGTTTTGCATTCTCTATTGTTTCTGTAACTTTCCTCCATGTCACAGAAAGAAACATTCAGATGCTGTCATCCAATTTCATGAGATTGCAAGCAGGTGCAGAAAATCTAAAGATTGATTGGTGAAATAGGATTTACGTTTTAATGCAAAATTAGGCCAAAAGGCTCCAATAATTTCTGGCTAATTAATTGCAACTATTTTTTATTGCCATGAATAGCATCTATGCCATCTACCTTACAAGCTGTAGGCCCTAATAGACTTTAGTTATGATCTACTTCCTGATTAGTGCAAGGTAAAAAGTTGGCCAAGATGTAGCTTCAACATTTGAGAAACGCAGTGATTCATCTCAGTCGAGCTTCTGTCCCCACGGGAACCATTTCACATTGTCATTCTCTTGTACTTGCATCAGGTATTCTGACCGTAAATCCAAAGCTCCATTAGGCATACTATCACCATCATAAAAAGATAACACTATACATTCCCATTCCTTGCAACTCACTGTTTGTTATAGGCTCAGATTTGATGACAGTCCAGATAGCCCCAACAATTCATGAAAATTGTTCTGTTCAGTTTCGCCTTCAAAAAGTCAACTGAAGCACTGTTAACTGTCAATCCAGAAGCCATTAATGTCCTTTGAGCTTCTACCAAGGTCTGTGTTGCCATAGTAACATTCTGCACTTTCTTTCTTTCCAATCCATTTAGAATGCCATGAGAAGCTCCTCTCAGTGTTTTGCAAATGTTCACCCCAACAATGGGTATGAAAACCATTTCTATTGTCAGTCCATATAATCTACGCTCCCTAACAATAGCTCTGTAGAAGGCTAGCTTTTGGTTGTGTTAAGCAAGGAGAGTTATTACTTCACTCTCAACACAAAATTGCTTTGCTGTTGCCAATTTCCACTCCCACTATAGTTTTTATTTATTTAAAATCACCCCACATAGTTAATTCCAAGAAACCTCAGGTGTTAGTCATAGAATCCAGGATTTTTTTTATTCATTCATAGATTGTGGGCAACACTGGCTAGACTAGCATTTATTGTCTATTGCTAATTTCCCTAGAAAAGTTATTGATGGGCAGTGTCTTGCACATGATGTGTAGCTACATGTACAATACTGGAAGGGAGTGTTTTGGCACAATGACAGTGAAGAAGTGACAGTATATTACCAAGTCAAAATGGTATGTGACTTGGAAATCAATTTGCAGATGACATTGTTCCAAATGTTAAGTTGCTTTTTCAAATATTTTTCCTACCTCTTGTCATGTGCTTTCCTTGTCCTTTTAGGTGGCAGGGATCACAAGTTTAGAAGGTATTGTCTCAAGAGGCTTTGAGCAGTAGCACTGTGACTGGGCAGTAATCCAGAGGTTCAGGCTAATGTTCTTAGAGTTTGAACCCTGACATAGTATATCATGAAATTTGAATTTAGTTAATAAATCTGGAATCCAAAGCTATTAGAATAGTGACCATGAATCAATGTCAGTAGTCGCAAAAGCCCATCTGGTTCACTAATACATCCAGGGAAGGATCTGACATCTTTAAGTGGCCTAGCCTATAAGACCCAGACACAGCGCGAAATGGCTGACTCTTAAATGCCCTCTGATAATGCTTGGCAAGCCACTCAGTTGTATCTAGCTGTAGCAAACTCTAAGGTGCTCACCAATGGGAAGAGAATTTAACTTCTCACTTTGGTACAAATCTGTTCAACTGTAAAAGGGTTTATTCTGTAAAGTTTTGCTCTCAGCCTCACTTGATACAGAAGTTTCAACCACACCCCCACCATGATCCCATGTGCTGTTTAAACAGAAAATCATCTAAAATAAAACACAAAATCCAACACTTCAAGAAGTGATGATGTTCCAGATCCTGAGTGTGCCAAGCCAACTGTAAGAGTAGATTGCAATTCAGCTCCCATGTCAGTTGAATCAACATGCAGACCAAGCTGTTAGCCAGCCCATATGTTAGTTGTACGAACCAACAGAGCGGCTGGAAAATAGCCCCATGTTAGCTGAAGTAATAAAGGAAAAGTTGAGCTGAAAATTACCTACAATGAGTCACCTCTGATGGAATTGTAATTACTGGCTCTTAATTCATTGCTGCATGAGTAAATCTTAAAACAGGAGCTGCAGCCAGCAGCTCAAATTGTATCAATAGTTGTTTAACCCTTTCCTCATCTTAAAGCCATCGAGCCTGAGCTAACATCATTAGATACATACGAATGTTTAATGCCCTCATCTCTGAAATTCCTCTCTGCATTACTTATTTACAAAGCATTGCTTATTTATTTGCCACATCAAAGTTTCTCTGCCCAGGAAGTGGACCATCAGAAAAATGCATCATATACTGATGTCATAGGTGACCTCAACTTGAAAGATCAAGATGTAGATTAATTTGAACAGAGATATAAATTACACAAAAGTGAAAAGACATTTGAGGGAATGGTAGCTACGCTGTAGAACAGAGTACACAGGAAGGAATAAATGGAGGTATGTATAAAATGTGCTACAATATTTATGGGTAACTTCAATTCACATGAAGATTGAAAGAATCTGACAGCAACAGTGGAAATGAGAAATTAGTTTCTAGATATTTTCAGATCAAATTTATGGAATGCAAGAGCCTACTATGAAGAAGGCTGTCCTAAGAGACAGGATGAGTCAATAATTGCACTGTAAAGGAGCCTTTAGGTAAACAATAACCACACATGATAAATTTTAAATAACGTGGTGTGAAGCTGGATGAACACAGCAGGCCAAGCAGCATCAGAGGAGCAGGAAAGCTTGACGTTTGGGGCTTCACACCATGTTACCTCAGATTCTCCAGCGTTGGCAGTTCCTACTATCTCTGATAGAATTTCAAATTCACTTTGAAAAGTGAAGTGTGAGCCCTTGACTAGTGTTTCAAACCCAAATAAAGGTAACTGTGCAGATAAAGATGCAGAGCTGGGTCTCTACTCTCTTCCTGAAGACATTTCTCCTCATCTTAGTCCTAAACAGCTTACTCCATACACTTAAACTGTGTTCCCTGGTTCTGGATTCTCCTGTCATTGGGAACATCCAACTTCCATTTACCCTGTCTAATCATGTTACAACTTTAGACGTTTCTATGCCCTCATTCTTTTAAAAACAGTCTATTTGATATAGTCCTAACTGATACAGTATCTAGTCATGCTTACCATTCAGTGGATATCCAGAATTCACCGGCAACCCTTGTTCCGCACCATCTTTAAAAGCCCATAATGCACCTGGATAGGTGTTGTCAGTTCAGTGTTATTATACACAGTTGCTGCTATTTGCCCTGAATATGGCAGTTAGGGGGAATTCAAAGCTCTACTTTGCAGACAGTGTTTTGGAGGCCCTGCTGGATGGGTGGTGCCAATGTGGGTCTTCCCTTCCCCAGGACCATTATGCTAGCCTGCTCTGAGATGGCTACCCAGGTTGAAGTACACTCAGCTGTCAAAAGAATGCACAGCAATGTAGGAAGGAGGTCAATGTCTCTCTTTACTCCACCAAAATACGTTCCACTACCTTCTTTCTGAATCCTCACATTCAATCTACAATTGCCTCTGCACTTACTTCCCAAGGTTCATATTCTACTATTCTCACTACTGCCTGATTATTCCCTCATTTGCTCTTGTCTATCCCAACACTCCAACACCATTAATCCTGCGTACTCTCTGCACTGCCTACTCAATTGATTGTGATACCTCCCAATGTACACCAAAATTAATAACTGGGCCACCCACTCTTGTCTTCCACAATAATTGCCTCTGTCTCATTTAATGAAGAAAACAGGCTATAATAGGACATAAGGACTCAAAATAAATGGTATAATTCTCATCATTCGGCCTTAATAAGGAGTGTGATATAGTTCTCAGGGTCAACAGGATCAAAATATTTCAGAAGAAATCAGAAACAGGTATTGAATTGGATGATTAGCCATGATCATATTTAATGACAAAGCAGGGTCCAAGGGCTGAATGGCCTACACCTACCTCTATTTTCTGTGTTTCAATTTAGTTCCTCACCCTTTATAAGGAGCAGATCCTGACTTGGGCTGTCCCTGGAATGCCCTCGACTGGCATCAGGCTCTGATTTTGAATTATTCTCATGGGAAACCCTGAACGAGAATGACAAGCTTCTTTGCTTTGTGTCTTCAGCAATTGGAGAGGCAATAGCAGCAATATGAGCATGGTATCTCTAGGTGTGATGGCAATGCAAATAGAGGCAAGGGAATGCGAATTTAGGATATGACAGTGAGCATGTAACCCAGAGATGCATGCAGACTAGTCGAGCCCTTGAGTTAGAGATAGTAGGAATTTCAGATGCAGAAGAATCTGAGATAACAAGGTGTAGAGCTAGATGAACACATCAGGCCAAGTAACATCAGAGGGGCAGGAAGGCTGATGTTTTGGGCCTAGACCCTTCTTCAAACACTACACAAATACTGTAGCTGCAAGCTCAAAGGATTTTCCCCAAAACCCTCCAACCAGCTAACATGCTGTAGTACATCAAGGAGGAGGAAAGTCTAAGATAATAGAAGTATTTATTTGGGAAATGGTGAAATGCAAGTGCCATTTCCATGTTTTGCACTGCCATGAAAAGACTGGCACTTTCAAATGACATTCTATACAAATAAAAGGAGGCCTTCAATCTGAACATCTACTTGTGCATCTTCATCTCATTAGACTTGATATCATTATCTGTCAAAACTCGATGTCAGTCTTGAAAGTTCCAACTGTCCAAGCACCTACAATATTTTTTTGCAGAGAGTGATTCAGACATTTATTATCCTTCAGTGAAAAAACAGCCTACTTTCAATTTTAAAGTTATGTCTCTTTGTTTTGAGAGGAACTACGATAGATTTGAAGAAACTATCAAAATATACTAACATTTTAAGCACCTCAATTAGCTTACTATTCAATCTATACTTGCAAGGGCCTGTAAACCAAGGTGGTGCAGAATTTAAACTTCTAAGTGTTGGTATCATTCTGGTGAATTAACATTACATTATTTCAACATCATTATATTCTTTGTAAGGTGCCAACGTAAACTGAAATACTGCTCTGCATGAGGTTGTACTGTCTGCAACAAGCATTCCATCTGATTTTGAATGGAATTTTCCCATTGCAAGCTAGAGAGTTTCCTGAAGAAAAATCTGTGGCCTACTTTGGTCAGAAAACCTGCCAGATCTTATGTCAACAAGTTAGCTGGGAGACTGTCACTAGGCTTTCTGCTGGAATTTGAAATGCTTACTGGGATGTCCATCTCACTTGGAGCCAGCTATTTCAATACTTGTCATTCCTTGGATCCCAAGTTGGAGGATATGCTGGAAAAGGTAGATATTGTTGGAAATAGGAGTCCTCTTTAAACTGACTCTTTTTCAGTATTTCATATTTAATATTTTCTGTGCAGCCCGAGCAGTAAATAACCTTCTACAAATATAAAAAGAGATCTCCAGTATGTGAAAACAAATAATAGGTCATAAGAATCACTAAGACTATAACTAATGTCAAAGATTTAATGGGTACCAATTCTGCACTATCATCATTTTTTTTCAGAAAATAAGATTTTCTTTAGTATGAATGACAAACTAACCCTTAGATTCAGGTGGTCAATAGTGATCTTGGCATCATGGGTAACTATCCCACTGCCATTAACCAAAAGGGGTTAGACAGGTGATTGACATAGCATAGATGACCCAAAATAAGGCATATCAAAAGGAGTAGATGGGACAAGAGACAGAGAGAGATGGGATCAGGGAAATGAGCCACCACCTTCTTGGGAGAAGACCTGGAGTTCTTCAACATCAATCAAAGATAGACTAAAGACTACATCAAAGATTGCACAGCATCAGGAATGAACACTCCGCCATTTCAAGACTACTCCCACCACTCCTCAATTCCAAAGAACCATCTCAGGATTGGTAAAGCATTCTCATCTGTCATGAGTAGTATTTTTCCTTCCATTGTCTAATTAAATGGTGCATCATATCTAAACTGAAAATTGTAGACAAATGGCTGACTGCTTGTATTAGACAACTGTGATAACAAACTCCAAAAAATCAACAGGACCAATTTGTCTTTTGCCTCCAAAAGGCAAAGGATGTCTTTACCCAATGCAGAAATGCTTCCATTCTCCCTAATAGCATATGAAACTAGGACCTGAGTAGTGTCATATTAATAGATCCAACAACATTTATTTTTGTTCACTAATACATACTAATATTATGTTGACAGGCACACCCCTGGCTGGGTTAATATTAAACTGTGCAGTTAGAAAAAATATCATGCTTCCATCATTGTGTCATACTTCAAGTGACCCCAATTAAAATGGAGCATGAGACATTTATACCTTCAAATCTCGATGATAATATCTGGAACATGGCTATTAAGGGTGGGTTGAAATACTTACTGTTATGCTAAATGTACAAGCAGGTTGTGTTGATGAGGAACACGGGTTTGAGTGTTGCAGGGGCAGTGGAGCAGGGGTTACAGAAATGAAGACAGGAGGGTCACACCCTGCCCTAGGTTGATTCTCTTGAACATATGTCCCTTGCATAAACTGGTGGTGATCTAGGGAGTTCCAACCTCACACCAAATTTACAGCTTTTGCCTGTGCTTAGTTTATCAATTGGTAGACGTGAGCTGAAGTAATTAAAGCCCGAGGTGCGATAAGGCATTGAGCAGATGTTAATTGACCACTTAAGGCAGCAGGGCAGCGAGGTCTATCATGAGCTTCTTCCTCCTCCACCACCCCAATTTGAATTCAATTTCTGAGATGGCAGAAAGGAGATGGGATTTTTCCCAATGCCAACCCATCCCAATGCCTGCCATGGTCACCACTTTCCCTGCCATTTTATACAGGGGAAAATTCCACATGTTACAGTGGATAATATGAATTTGGAAAGAAGGAGGGAACTAAAGAAGGAAATTTCTTAATCCTCAAAGGGGAGACGGTGATATCAATGGAATGCATAGTAATCCAGAACCCTGATTAATGCATTTGGGACATAAGTTTCAATCTTGCCTTAGCAGATGGTGAAATTTGGACTCAACCTGGAACTATAAGCTAGACTAATGACGACCGCGCGACCTATGTTGTTTGTCATTAAAATCCAACTGATTCATTTGTGACCTTTAGGGAAGGAAGTCTATTATCCTTATTTAGTCTAGTTCACATGTGATTTCTGATTGAAAGAAGTTGATTCTTGTCCTCTGAGCTATTAAGTGTGGATAATAAATACTGGTCTAGCCAGCAACAACCATATCCCATGAATGGATATAAAAGCAATGTATAGTATAGACTTTAAACTTGCTCAGGAAATAAGTTATCAAATTCAGAAACATCTGCTTAGAATTATAGAGTCATTAAATGGAACAGAAGGAGGCCATTTGGCCCATTAAGTACAAACCTACTCTCCATGCAAAGATCCAGTAAGTTCCATGGCTAAGTTCTTTTTTCTCCCCCCATACCCGCCCATATCTGGAAAAGCCTGACCTAATCACCTGAAATATAGGAGTACTCAATCCAGTGCCTGTCAAAAATATCTGATTACAGCAATAAAAGACAAAATTAAGTAATAAAGCATTAAGCTCTCACTTTTTGGAAGCCAGCAAAATGCCTTGTGGCACTTAGTCATTTCATACAAGTGAGCAGAGTGAATGATATACCTTCCTCTTGAGAATGTTATACAATCATGTTCATCTCTAAGTTTCATAGATTTGAATATCTTACTGGTGGAGTGTTACAGAGATCACATTTACTCATCAGTCACAATTACTTACAATATATTCCAGTGTATTGCATGAGGAAGTGAATGTACAATAACCAAGTTTGGAACGGACAAAAAAAGGTGGCAGGAATATAGAAACAGGAGTAGGCAATTCAGCCCATTGAGCCTGTTTCACCATTCAATGAAATTCTAGCTGATCTGTGGTCTAACTCCATATAACTCCCCTTGGCACAAATTCCTTAATATTTTTGATTAACAAAAATGTATGTATCTCAGATTTTAAAACTGGCAACTGATCCAGCATTCACTGCTGGAAGAGAGTTCTAGACTTCTGCCACCCTTTGCATGTATGCGTGCTCCCTAACAGCTCTCCTGTACAGCTTGGCCCTAATTCTCAGACTATGTCTCCTAGTTCGAGAATACCTAACCAGTGGAAATAATTTATCTTTATCCAGCTTGTCTTTTCCTGTTAGTATCTTGAAGACTTTAATCAGATCACTACGTAACTTTCTAAATTCCAGAGAAAACAGGCTGAATTTATATAATCTCTCCTCTTAACTTAACACCTGATTCCCATGTATCATTTTTGTAAACCTACATTGCACTCCCTCCAAAGCTAATACATTCATCTTCAGGTAAATCATGAAGATGACATGAAGTGCCTACAAATGGATACAGGTTAAAAATGAGTGCATGATGGAATATGATGTGGGAAAATGTGAGGTTATATGGTTTTGCCAGAAGAATGGAGCAGTTGAATTTTATTCAAATAGATAGAAATAACAGAAAACTGCAGCACAGAGGTATGGAAATCCTTGTTCATAAATCAGAAAAAAAGGTATCAAAGTTTGGGGGTAATATGGCGGGTAAAGAATTGGGGCTGTAATTTCATCTAGTGTAGAATATAAAAATAGAGAGATTTTGCTAAAACTATACAGGCACTAGTCAGATCACAGCTTGAGTTTCATGAACAGTTTTCATCCCCATATCTAAGGAAAGATTTATTGACATTTGAGACAGTTCAGAGAAGATTCATTAAGTTGATCCTGGGTGTGGAGGGATTTTCTTACAAGGAGAGGTTGACAAGATTGGGCTTGTAGTCACTGGAGTTTAGTAGAATGAGAAAAGATGTTATTGAAACATATATGATTCTTAGGGCTCTTGACAGGGTGGATATGAGGAGGCTTCCCTAGTGGGAGATTCTAAGACCAGAGAGCATAATCTCAGAGACAGCAGTTGTCTATTTAAGGTAGAGATGAGGAGACATTGGTCTGTAAAAGAGCAATGAATTTGCAGAACTCTTCACTGCAGAAGTAGGGCTGGAATACTAAATATTTTCAAGGCTGAGGCAGACAGATTTTTAATCAGTAAGGAAATCAAGAGCTATGATGGTAAAGCAGGAAAATGGATTTGAGGATTATGAGATCAGCCATTTCCTCATTGAATGGCAGGACTGAATCAGTGAGCTAAATGGACTACGTTTGCTCTTGTGGTTTATGGTCTTTTGGTGAAGTAAGACCAGGGTACAGTAATCAACTCTTGAGAGGGAATTCACTGGTTTGAAGATTTACCTGTTTTTCTGATCCTCAATTGATGAGAACATTGGATATGCAATATTTAATTTTTTTTTCAAACTGAGGGGAAAGAGTAGGAAGTGAGACTAATTAGATAATTCTTTAATATAGTCAATGTTGGCAAAATGGGCTAATGGCTTCATTAAATGCTATATGTTTCGATGATTCTACTCAATTAGAAAACCTAGCTGTTTACAAAAAGCTCACTACAGCTTATAAACAAGGTATTATACTCCTGTATTTTGGTACAAAATGCATATTCTAACATTAGTATGGCTTAGGTTCCAAGAGAGGTCTGGAGCACAAGGATCATTTTTACCCCTTACCTGTAATTCAGAACAACCTTCAGCTTCAGAGCAGCAGTAGGACAAAACCAGACTGTAACCATAAGCAAACAATTCAAAACAATGAGATGTAGTAAGAAGCATATATTATAAAACATCAAAAATGGCTGGCAGATACAGCATGGTAATTAAATCAAGCCTTGTAATTTTATCAGAATCCTTTGATTCAATTAATATTTTGTGGTCTGCCTTCAGCTAGCTGTTACTTTTCATTTAATTACTGCATTACAGCTCTGTAGCACTCAGCATGCAGCTTCTTGCCTTTTGTAATTTTGCAAATATGTTCTAGCTTGCATTACAATTTGAAAAATCATCAGTAACAGTCCCAACATATGATAGATTGTAATTTAAGGCATTAGCGAGATTCTATTTTGCTGCTGCAGAAGGATTGTCAAAACTAAATACAGTTCAAATTGGGTGGAAGAATATAACAGCTGAGGTTCAGTGTGGAGAATGTAGATGAAGAGGCTTGGAAAGGAGATGATAAGAATGCAATGGATGTAACGTGGTTGAGAATTGGGGAGAGAATGAACAAGGCATGTGGGTATGAGAGAGAGGAAGAGAGGGATGTGGGGAAGGGAAAGTCTGAAAGGAAATGAATGGTGCTCAATAAATAAAAGTCCTTTTTAGTGAAGGAAATATGTGGGTGGAGAGCATTGAATTGAGAAAGGTTTAGAGACCATATGGACATAGGAAAGAGAAAAAAGATTAGGCCATTCAGCCTATCAAACTATATTGAGATAATTACTGAACTGGATCATGACTGATCCTCCTCATTATAGTATTAAATGGCCTACCCCTTGCTTTGGGAGTAGATCCATGAGATCGGGGAAACGTCCTTCCAGCTCTTCAGGCTGGTAATGAGCTCAATGTAGGAGGGAAAGGATCACATTCTCATAGCTCTTGTTGGAATTATTTATTTATTCTTTATTCATTCATGGGATGAGAGTGTCACTGACCCGGCAGCATTTATTGCCCATCCCCAACTCCTCAGAGGGCAATTAGGAGTCAACCACATTGCTGTGGGTCTGGAGTCACATGTAGAGTTGCCCAGGTAAGGATGGCAGTTTTCTTCCCTGGAAGACATTAGTGAACCACTTGTGTATTTTTGCTGATAATTGACAATGGATTCTCAGTCATCGTCAGATTCTTAATTCCAGATATATACTGAATTCAAATACCACCATCAGCCGTCACAGGATTTGACCCCAGGTCCCCAGAACATTATCCAGGTCTCTGGATTAATGCTCCAGTGATAATACCACTCAGTCACCACCTCCCCGGTGAGAGTCAGGTGATGATCAGGATTTTTAAAGACAGTAATAACAAAGTCCAAATTATAATGTGTTTCAGCTGCTGATCAGAAAGATTAATCTAACAATCTGGGAAGGGAAAATAGGTTCTGATAGTGATATCCAAAGCCATGTTACAAGGAAGATCCTTAACAATCTCAGCAACATCTATTGGTTTAATAGGGCCAAGGTGATTCTAATAGGGGCAATGTGGTAACAGACACTTGGACTGTTCTCCTCTCTCCCTATCTCTCTCTCACCTTGGAAAGTTTGTGTTCTCTTTAACGGGCTTTGCAGATAAATTTAGCAATTATTCAACATGAGTGACTTACTGCTGGTGGTTAATAGATGAAAAAAATCACAGTAATAGACAAAAAAATGCATTCAGTTGAATGTAACAGCATTTCTGGATATAAGAAGAAAATAGATTGCTATGTGAAGGACTCTTGTGGTGCAGTGGTAATATCTCTGCTTTTGGTCCAGGATGACTAGGTTCAAACCCCATCTCCTCAAGACATCTGTAATAATATCACAGAAGGGTCACAAGGAATATCACAGAATTTTCTGAAGAAGGATCTATGCCTGAAACGTCAGCTTTCCTACTCCTCTGATGCTGCTTGGCCTGTTGTGTTCATCTAGCTTTACACCTTGTATTCTCAATTTCATAGAACAGCTTGATTAGAAAACAATCATAAAATAAAAATTATTTGTGAGGGGAAGTAAAGTCCCGCCTCTCCATTACCTTTGGTATTATTGCATGGCTGTTAATGGGTTTTGCATGTAAATTGAACAACTGAAAACATAGGTGAGTTAAAGGTTGTAGTTAAAGGGTAAAAATTGGTGGTGGGATTAACAGGTTGGTTCTGTGTGATAGCCCTTCTGGATATAAAAGAGCTGGATGAACACAGCAGGCCAAGCAGTATCAGAGGAGCAGGAAAGCTGGCATTTTGTTTTCTGAAGAAGGGTCGAGGCCCGACCCGAACTAACAGCTTTCTTGCTTCTCTGATGCTGCTTGGCCTGCTGTGTTCATCCAGCTCTACACCTTGTTATCTTAAAAAAAAAGGAACAGACAGTTAACCTAACAATTTGTCACTCAGCTACTTTGGGGACTCTTGTGGTGCAGTCGTATTGTGTCCTCCTCTGAGCCAGGTGGCCTGAGTTCACATCCCACCTACTCCAGAGGTGTAGAATAACATCTCTGAACAGACTGATCAAAAATTGTTCATCACAGTGGTTAGAATGCTATATTTCCCCCTCCAACTCCATTTTAATTTAACCCCCTCACTTTCTTCCTATTTTTGGTATTGCAGCATTGCTCCTGCTGGGTAATCTGTCAATAAATCTGACACGGATGATTTGGTGGAGGTTTGCAGAAAAACTTTTGTTTATTGGGATTAGTGGAGTTGTAATAGTGATATCATGGATGAGCGATTCTGATTCCAGGCTACTATTCTGGGGACATGGGTTTGAATCTCATCTCAGGAGATAACGAGAATGGATTCGAAGGGAATCTGGTATTAATAATGGCCATGTAACCATTATTGTGAAAGGCCATGTGGCTCCTTTCCATTTAGGGATGGAAATCTAAAATCTGGTCTGACCTAGACACAAATCGAAATCCAGCGCAATATGGTTGACTATTATCTGGGCAGTTGGTATGGGCAATAAATGCTGGCCTGGCCCACATCCCATAAGCTATTATTTTTTAAAGAGTTGCTCATTAAATGTATGTTTGTTGTGCCATATTCAATTTGTAAATTGGGCTGATATTTGTAAATTAACTCTGCATTTGAGTATAAGAATAACTTACAGTGATACTACTGATTTGGAATACCCGAATGTTTTTAGCTCACTTAACTTTAATGAGAAAAATAGAATGTGAGGAAACATTTGGCTGTGGAATTTTCCAGGGACTCTAATTTCTTTTTCCACTGGGCTTTTCCTGGTTGCTGATGTGGTTATGGAGGGCAATATGACTCTAAAGAATGTGGTACTAAAAGGCTTCCAATTTTCCTTCTGTCTGGAGAAGACGAGGAAACCAGGCCAATCCGAGTTCATTGATAAGTGATAATGGGAACTGCAGATGCTGGAGAATCCAAGATAACAAAATGTGAGGCTGGATGAACACAGCAGGCCCAGCAGCATCTCAGAAGCACAAAAGCTGATGTTTCGGGCCTAGACCCTTCATCTCTGATGAAGGGTCTAGGCCCAAAACGTCAGCTTTTGTGCTCCTGAGATGCTGCTGGGCCTGCCGTGTTCATCCAGCCTCACAATCCGAGTTCATGCCATCTTATGGCCAAATGCAGCACCAGCAAAAGCTGGTATTTTTAACACTACTTGCATTTATAATATAAATTGTAAAATAATTTACTCAAATGTATTAATACAGAAAAACATACCAAGACTCTTTCATGGGGTGAGGGCAAGAGAAATGAACATCACACAAAAGAGAGGTGTCAGGAGGGGTGGCTGCAAACAAAATATAAATAAAATCATAACAAGCATGGATAGGGTGACTAGTTAGGGAGATTTTCCCAGGGAGGCGGAGTCCAGAGCCAGAGCATTTAGGCTCAAGGTGAGAGGGGAAAGATTTAAAAGGGATCTGAGGGACAAAATTTTTAATGAGCTACCAGAGGAAGTGGTGGAGGTTGGTACAATTACAACATTTAAAAGGCACCTGGATGAGTATATGAATAGGAAGGGTTTCGTGGGAAATGGGCTAAATGCTGGCAAATGGGACTGGATTAATTTAGGATACCTCTTTTGTCATGGACAAGTTGGACCAAAGATTCTGCTTCCATGCTGTACAGCTCTGTGACTCTATGATCTTCAAAAGAAGTCATTTTTAAAGTGGATTTTAACAGAGGGAGGTCAAATGGAAAGACAGATGTCTTTGGAGAGAAATTTCCAGAGGATAGGCCTAGCTGTCTGAAGGCACGGCCCAATAATACAGCAAATTTGAGAATGTGGGCGATATCTTCAAGATGCCTGAGTCATAGGCACAGAGAATTTAGTAGGGTGATTCTGGCATATATTAAAGAGCTAGGAATAGGCAAGAAAATGAATAATTCTAAAACTATAAATAAAGATATTTAAAATTGACACACTGCCTATTTGAGAGGGGGAGCTGGTGCTGAGGTGGAACTCTGTGAATGTGAATTAGATATAGGCAGTAGAGTTCTGATGGAGAATCCAGCAAGGGATTCCCAAAACCTTCGCAATCATTTTCATGTTGGATAATTTTGTATTTCGAAAATGATCATGAGTAACTTTGTGCACTAACTTTTAACTCCATAACAGCGGTTTTGAACATCTGGTTCGTGACGCAAAATGATGCCAACAATGCAGTTCCCAAAATGGCTGAGGTTACCATGAAAGGACAAAAATAGAAGTTTGTGGAAAAGCTCAGCAGGTCTGGCAGCATCTTTGAAGAAAAATTAGAGTTGACATTTCGGGTCCAGTGACCCTGCCTCAGAACACAGCCAAAAACGAGTTCAGCATCACTTCATATCCGAAACTCGTTAAGGTGGGAATGCAGAGACCTTAGTAGAGCACAGATCAGTCAGCATCAGAGAGTGGAGGGTTGGGTGGGATGGTGCACACCCAACAGGAGGTGGGGTTAGGGGATGAGCTGGAGTCAGAGGGAATGGGAGGGGAGGAATGCTCCATAGGGCCTTGGTTATCTCTGACTGTTTGCGTCTTGTTGCCTGAAAGGAAAAGAAAAAAAATTTCTTGTTAGCATGAGGAATGACCCAGAGGATGAATTGGAACAGTGGAGTCGTGCAGGCCTGAACCAGGGTGTTGCAGTGTTGTTAGAGAGAAAGGTCGAGAATGTGCACGTGATTCTGCATGGCAATCTCAGGATGCAGCGAGAGCACGGGGAGGATTTAGAGCATGAGGGATGAAACTTCAATTGGAATCCACATGGGGTGAGTCTGAGCCAGAAGCAGTCACTGAGGAATGTGATGTGGCTGTGGAAATGAGCTTTAGCAAATACTTGGTCAAACACTAGGAGTAACAGTGAAACAACATTCTGAGGGTCACTGGACCTGAAATGTTAACTCTGATTTTTGTTCACAGATGCTGTCAGACCTGCTGAGATTTTCCACCAACTTATGGTTTTTTTCTCGATATACAGCATCCACAGTTCTTTTGGTTTTTATTTATCATGAAGTATTCTCCTTCTCGATGTCTCCCCTTGCCTGAGGTGTGGTGACCCTCAGGCTAAACCACCACCAATTGTTTTTCTCTCTCTGTCTGTCTATCTATCTATCTCTCTCTCTCTGTCTCTCTCTTTCTCTCTCTAATAAGAGAACAACTTTACAGTCTAAGATAATAAAATGTGAGGCTGGATGAACACAGCAGGCCCAGCAGCATCTCAGGAGCACAAAAGCTGATGTTTCGGGCCTAGACCCTTCATCAGAGAGGGGGATGGGGTGAGAGTTCTGGAATAAATAGGGAGAGAGGGGGAGGCGGACTGAAGAT
The DNA here is from genome assembly GCF_030684315.1 of Stegostoma tigrinum. Taxonomy (NCBI): domain Eukaryota; kingdom Metazoa; phylum Chordata; class Chondrichthyes; order Orectolobiformes; family Stegostomatidae; genus Stegostoma; species Stegostoma tigrinum. Next base: position 103,854,648 of record NC_081358.1, on the reverse strand, counting down.
GGAGAGAAAAGAAGATAGGTGGGGAGGAGAGTATAGGTGGGGAGGTAGGGAGGGGATAGGTCAGTCCAGGGAAGACGGACCGGTCAAAGAGGTAGGATGAGGTTAGTAGGTAGGAGATGGAGGTGCGGCTTGGGGTGGGAGGAAGGGATGGGTGAGAGGAAGAACGGGTTAGGGAGGCAGGGACAGGTTGGACTGGTTTTGGGATGCAGTGGGGGGAGGGGATGAGCTGGGCTGGTTGTGTGGTGCAGTGGGGGGAGGGGACGAACTGGGCTGGTTTTGGGATGCGGTGGGGGAAGGGGAGATTTTGAAGCTGGTGAAGTCCACATTGACACCATTGGGCTGCAGGGTTCCCAAGCAGAATATGAGTTGCTGTTCCTTCAACCTTCGGGTAGCATCATTGTGGCACTGCAGGAGGCCCACGATGGACATGTCATCTAAAGAATGGGAGGGGGAGTGGAAATGGTTTGCGACTGGGAGGTGCAGTTGTTTATTGCGAACCGAGCGGAGGTGTTCTGCAAAGCGGTCCCCAAGCCTCCGCTTGGTTTCCCCAATGTAGAGGAAGCCACACCGGGTACAGTGGATGCAGTATACCACATTGGCAGATGTGCAGGTGAACCTCTGCTTAATGTGGAAAGTCATCTTGGGGCCTCGGATAGGGGTGAGGGAGGAGGTGTGGGGGCAAGTGTAGCATTTCCTGCGGTTGCAGGGGAAGGTGCCGGGTGTGGTGGGGTTGGAGGGCAGTGTGGAGCGAACAAGGGAGTCACGGAGAGAGTGGTCTCTCCGGAAAGCAGGCAGGGGTGGGGATGGGTGGTGGGGTCGGATTGTAGATGGCGGAAGTGTCGGAGGATGATGCGTTGTATCCGGAGGTTGGTGGGGTGGTGTGTGGGAACAAGGGGGATCCTCTTTGGGCGGTTGTGGCGGGGGCGGGCTGTGAGGGATGTGTTGCGGGAAATGCGGGAGGCGCGGTCAAGCGCATTCTCGACCACTGTGGGGGGAAAGGTGCGGTCCTTGAAGAACTTGGACATCTGGGATGTGTGGGAGTGGAATGCCTTATCGTTGGAGCAGATGCGGCGGAGGCGGAGGAATTGGGAATAGGGGATGGAATCAAAATCTCCCCTTCCCCCACCGCATCCCAAAACCAGCCCAGTTCGTCCCCTCCCCCCACTGCACCACACAACCAGCCCAGCTCTTCCCCTCCACCCACTGCATCCCAAAACCAGTACAACCAGTCTCTGCCTCCCTAACCTCTTCTTCCTCTCACCCATCCCTTCCTCCCACCCCAAGCCGCACCTCCATCTCCTACCTACTAACCTCATCCCACCTCCTTGACCTGTCCATCTTCCCTGGACTGACCTATCCCCTCCCTACCTCCCCACCTATACTCTCCTCTCCACCTATCTTCTTTTCTCTCCATCTTCGGTCCGCCTCCCCCTCTCTCCCTATTTATTCCAGAACCCTCACCCCATCCCCCTCTCTGATGAAGGGTCTAGGCCCGAAACGTCAGCTTTTGTGCTCCTGAGATGCTGCTGGGCCTGTTGTGTTCATCCAGCCTCACATTTTATTATCTTGGATTCTCCAGCATCTGCAGTTCCCATTATCAGTGATACAACTTTACAGTCTGTTGTTTTACAAGCAAGGACACAAAGAGCCATGATGTTTTGAATTATATCAATGTCACTCTGCCATATGAGAATCGGAGGCAGGTCAGTTAGCACTGGAAGGCTCAAGTCAAAAAATGATGAAGACAGGGATGACACAGCAGCTGATGGGAAAAGGTAGGGAAACACTACTAAGGTGGAAGCAATTAGTCCTTGTGATAAGAGAAAATATGGACTTGGAGTTCAGTTCAAAGATGATTGAGCCGAGAAGATTGGCCAGAGATCACAGTAAAGTCAGAATTGAGTGTTTGTGACAGGAGCTGAGGAAACAGTGTAATGACATTTCCATCTTATAATTGTTGGAAAGTAAGTAAAGATTTTAACAACATAGGACCATTTGGGTTGAGGGAAATGCTGGAGAGGTTAAGATTGTTGTCATTAGCATAAATGTGGAAATTGTGTACATTCAATTGTGTAGAATAAAGATTTTACAAAATATGAAACAGAAGCTCCTTGAAGGATGTGTAAAACTATAGGCACTGACAAGTGTTTGATACAACATTGGTTTATTCTAGCTTCTGATCATTACAATCTATAGTAATGTGAACAAAGAGGTTACTGTGGAAAGGTTTAAATTTCTTAAACTACTTCCAAATGTAGCTTTTTTTTAGAAATGAAGTGTGTGCCCCTAGAACCTGACACGTAGAAATATGGTCCACGACAGCATCCAATGTTTCTATGCATTCCCAAGTAGGGAATAAATCGTATCTATCTTAGGAGATGCCCTTCTGCTGAACCATCACCCCTGAGTCAAGACAGTCCTGACTCTACCACTCTGATATTTTTGTCTCCCATGTATTTTTATATTTGGCACCTCAAAGTAAAATTGCCAAATTAGTGCTAACCAGTGTCAAATTTCACTATGTGTTCATATCTCACCTCCTAAACTAGATTTAGACTAACAAAACATATTTTACATTTGAATTTTCAATATTGATCAGATGTATCTCCTCTCAAGAGTAATAATTTGTTAAGTCTAAGTTAGATTTAAACCTGTATCCAACTGAAGAGCTAAGAACATGCAGTTACTTGTTAAACACTTGCATAGTAAATATCTTTGTCTCCTCCAGGTATTGACTGCTCGTGTATTGTAGCATGCAACAGAACAGGATTAAAGAATTGTGCAGAAAGAGGCCATTGTGCAATGCACTGGCGGACTGGACGTATTGGCTTAGATTCATACAAGTCTACAGCACAATAGGAGACTCTGTGGCCCGTCATCAAATACCCACACACTCTTGATCCATTATCCAGCACTAAGTCTTGCATGCTACAGTGCTTATCTAAACATTTCTTCAATGTTATAATGATTGCCACCTTTACTACTATTTCAGGCATTAATTTCCAGATGTTCAACACTCTCTTTTAATCCCCTCCAATCCTCCTGACCTTTAGCTTAAATCTGTGCCCCACCTTTCCACCCCCAGTTTTTGATTCCTCTGATAAGCGGAACATTTTCTTCCTGGTTACCCTATCTATGCCCCTCACAACTTTGTATGTCTCAGTCAGATTCCTCCCTCTGCTTTCTCTGCTTGAAGGAAAACAATGCCAGCCCATGTAATCTCTATTTATAGCTGCAACAGTCCAGACCAGACAACATCCTGGTGAATCTCATCTGCATCCACTGTCGTTTGTTTCTTATTCATTAATGGCACATAGACCTTGCTGCTGGGTTGGCCGTTATTGTCCATCCCTAGATGAGAAGGTAATGGTGAGCTACCTTCTTGAGCCACTACAGTCAATTTGCTGTAGGCACACCCACAAATCCATTAGGCAGAGAGCCCCAGAAATTTGACCCAGTGACACTGAAGGAGTGGCAATAAATTTCCAAGTCATGATGATCAGTGGCTTGGAGGAGAACTTGCAGGTAGTAGTGGTATTCCCATGTTCCTGCCACCCTTATCCCTCTAGATAGAACTTGTTATGGGTTTGGACAGTGATGGGCAATAGAAGATCAAAAAGAGCCATCCATAATCTTTTCTCAGTGGCCCATTGCATAAAATGTGACTGAGGTCCAATATTATTAAAATATTGTCAAATAATGGTCGAAAGGTGTGCTAATTAGTGTGTGCAAAAGAAAACTTGACTGTGATTAATCCCAATTGAATCTATACCCAAGATGGGTATTTTCAACTTAGTTCAAGTGTGTAAAACATGATAGCAAATCTGACCTTATTTCATATTTCTCCAGATTTTCAATTCCCATCGAAGTATGTGAAAATCAAATTCATGTGAAATGCAGAATAGGCTTCCAGGTGGCTATCAACCATTTTATGATAGCGAACAATAAAAATGACTGCAAGCCTCTCTACATGCTCATTATATAGAAGACATGACAAGGTGGTCCTAAAAAAAATACTGCAAGGCTGAGTTCACGTTTTATCCACTTAACTCAAGTGGGCCAAGCCGAACTGTAGCCATGCCATCTGAAATATGTTAAATCAGCACCAACTTGATGCAGCAAATTAGATCTTTTTTATATAAAAAAAACAAATTGGCCCAACTCTTCATAACTTATCCAACTTCAAAACTACAAAGCACAAGTCAGGAGTATGATGAAATACTCACCACTTACCTGGATATATACAGTTCCACCAGCATTCAAGAAAATTGACACCATCCAGGGAAAAGCAGCCCACTTTATTGACACCACTTACACAAATATTCACGCCCTCCATGACCGATGCTCAGCAGTAGTACTGTATAGCATCTACAATAAAAGCTAAATACTGCATGCTGGCAAAATGAAATACAAACAGGAAGTTTCAGAGAAATTCAGTACATCTAGTAGCTTTGGAATGAATTATAAACCCAAATAGTCTTCAGGCAATTATAGAGCAAATGTGAGGGCAATTCACTAGATGTGTAAAAATAATGATTTTTTAAAAAATTCACTTGTGAGACCTGGGCATCACTGGCTAGGCAGCATTTACTGTCTGTCCTTAGTTGCCCTTGAGGAGGTGGTGGTGAGCTGCCTTCTTAGACCACTGCAGTCTATGTGCTGGAGGTAAACCCACAGTGCCCTTCGGGAGGGAATTCCAGGATTTTGAGCCAGTGACAGTGATATATTTTCACATCAAGATGTTCAGTGGCTTGAAGGGAAATTTGCAGGCGGTGGTGTGCCCATGTATCCGATGCCCTTGTCCTTCTAGATTGAAGTGGTTGTGAGTTTGAAAGGTGCTGTCTAAGAATTTTTGGTGAATTTCTGCAGTGCATCTTGTAAATAGTAGACGCTGCTATGACTGTGCATTGGTGGTGGAGGGAGTGGATGTTGTGGGTGTGATGCCAGTCGGGTGGGCTGCTTTGTCTTGGATGGTGTCAAGATTCTTCAGTGCTGTTAGAGCTGTGCTTATCCAAGCAAGCACTCTATCAGACTCCTAACCTGTAGATGTTGGACAAGCTTTGGGGTTGCAGGAGGTGAGATACTTGCCACCGTTTTCCTAGCCCCTGGCCTCTTCTTGTAGTCACCATATTAATGTGGTGAGTCCAGTTGAAATTCTGATCAATGGTAAGCCCGCAGAATTTTGATTGTGCGGATTTCAGTGATGGTAACACCAATGAATATTAAAGGGTAATAGTTAGATTAGTTCTTATTGATGGCAATCATTGCCTGGCATTTGTGTGAAATGAATATGATTTACCACTTCTCAACCCAAGCCTGGATACTGTCCAGACCTTACTTATATTTGAATATGGACCGTTTCTGTGTCTGAGAAGTGAAAAATGGTGCTGAATGTTGATGATTGCACAATGAACACCCCAATTCTAACCTTATGATGAAAGACAGGCCATTGATGAAGTAGGTAAAGATGTTTGATTGGAGGCAGCTGTTTGAGGGTAAATCCACATCAGACACGTAGCAATATTTCAATGCAGTTGAAAAGAGTTCAAGAGTGGAATATTCCTGCAAGAATTATGGATAGTTATGACAAGTTCCGTGGACCTTGGATGACTAGGTATATTATGGCCTTAGTAAAAAAGAAAAATAAAGCATATGTAAAGTCAAGGAGGATGGGAACTGATAAAGCCCTTGAAGTATATAAGGAAAGTTGGAAGAAACTTAACAAGGAATTAAATGTGTTAAAATGAGTCATGAAAAGCCATTAGCAAACAGCATTAAGGAGAATCCCAAGGCTTTTGATGCATATATAAAAAACAAGAGGATAGACAGGAAAATGGGAGACCCACTCATGGACTAAGGAGGGAATCTATGTGTGGAGCCAGAAGAGGTACGTGAGGTCCTAAATGAATACTTTGCGTTGGAATTCACCAAAGAAAAAGAATTGGTGAAGGATAATCTCAGGGAAGGGAGTGTCAAGTTTCTGAGCCAAATTCCTATTAAAAAGGAAGAGGTGTTGTGCATCCTAAAAAGTATTGCGGTAGATAAGTCCCAGGGTCCTCATGGGATCTAACCCAGAATATTGAGGTTTGCAAGAGAATAAATTGCTGGAGTATGACAGACATCTTTGCATCCTCTGGCCACAGATGCGGTCCCAGAGCACTGGAGGATAGCCAAAATTGTTGCATTGTTTAAGAAGGGTAGCAGGTATTATCCTGGATATTACAGGCTTGTGACCCTCTGTTTGGTGGTGAAGAAATTATTGGAAAAGATCCTCAGGGACAGGACCTCTACAAATTTAGAAGCAAATGGATGTATTGGCGATAGACAATATGGTTTTGTGTAGGGGAGATCGTGCCTCACTAGCTTGATTGAGTTTTTTGAGGAGGTGACGAAGATGATTGAGAAGGGAAAAATGGTTGCATCATCTATATAGACTTCAGTAAAGCATTTGACAAGTTCCTCATGGCAGACTGGTACAAAAGGTGCAGTCACATGGTATCATAGGTGAGCTGGCAAGATGGATACAGAACTGGCCTAGTCATAGGTGACAAAAGGGTAGTGTTGGAGGGTGCTTTTCAGAATGGAGGGTTGTGACTTGTGGTGTTCCACAGAGATCAGTGCTGGGACCTCTGCTGTTCATTGCCAATATAAATCATTTGAAGGAAAAAGTGACTGGTCCAATTAGTAAGTTTGTGGGTGATACAAAGATTGGTAGAGTTGCAGATAATGAGGAAGATTGTCAGAGAATAAGCAGGATCCTAGTGAAAAAGGTTTATGGCATGCTTGCCTTCTTTAGAAGGGGCAGTGAGAACAAGGATTGGCAAGTTATGCTGCAGATTTATGGAACTTTCCTTAGACCATACTTGGAAAGGTACGTGCAGTTCTGGTCACCACACTGCCAGAAGGATATGAGTGTTTTGAAGAGGGTATAGAAAAGATTTACCAGGATGTTGCCTGGTATGGGTGATTTTAGGTATGAAGAAAGTTGGGATAAACCGGGTTTGTTTTTACTGGAACACAGGAGGTTGAGGGGTGATCTGATAGAAGTTTATATGATTGGGAATGGCATGGATAAGTTGGAAATTATGAGGCTTTTTCCCAGGATGGAGGGGTTAATTATTCGGGGACACATGTTTGAGGTGTGGGACAGAAAAGTTTAAAAGAGATGTGTGAGGCAGTTTTTTCACACAGGGGGTGGTGAGTGTCTGGAACGCACTGACAGAGGAAGTGGTGAACACAGACACAATAAAAGCATTCAAAAAGCACCTGAATTATACAAGAATCAGAAGGGAATATGTGGACATGGATCCTGTACATGAAGACTATTTAAGTATGGAAGGACAAAACGTGTTGGTGCAAGCTTGCTGGGCCGAAGAGCCTGTTCCTGTGCTGTATTATTCTTTGCTCTTTGTTTGGCCATAGAACCGTACCCTGCAGAGATGTTGTGTGCCTGATATGACTGACATCCAACCACCACAGTAATCTTCCCATGTGCCAGATATGACTCCAAGTAAACTAAATTAGGTGATTTTAACTATTCCTTAAATAATTTGGATAATCATGGTATAAAGAGTTCAGCGAGCAGTTTTCTTGAAATCTATACAGGAGAGCTTTTTATATCAACATGTTGTTGGTTCTATAAGAGGCAGTGCAGTGCTGGACTTAATTCTGGGCAATGACCCTCATCCGCCTAGCCGAACTCGTCCTCATCCTCAACAACTTCTCTTTCAATTCCTCCCACTTCCTACAGACAAAGGGGGTGGCCATGGGTACCCGAGTGGGTCCAAGCTATGCCTGCCTCTTTGTAGGTTACGTGGAACAGTCTCTCTTCTGTACCTACCCTGGCCCAAAACCCGACGTCTTCCTTCGTTACATTGATGACTGTATCAGCGCCGTCTCGTGCTCCCAAGAGGAGCTTGAACAGTTCATCCACTTCACCAACACCTTCCACCCCAACCTTGAGTTCACCTGGACCATCTCCAATACATCCCTCACCTTCTTGGGCCTCTCTGTCTCCACCTCAGGCAACCACCGAGAAATCGGTATCCATTTCAAGCCCACTGACTCCCACAGCTACCTAGAATACATCTCCTCCCACCCACCTTCCTGCAAAAATTCCATCCCATATTCCTAACTTCTTCGCCTCTGCTGCATCTGCTCCCAGGATGAGGCAATCCACTCCCATACATCCCAGATGTCCTTGTTTTTCAAGGACCACAACAACCCCGCCCACCCGGTGGTCAAAAACACCCTCAACTATGTCTCCCGCATTTCCCACAACTCATCCCTCACATCCTGTCCCCGCAATAACTGTCAAAAGAGAATCCCCCTCGTCCTCACATACCACCCCACTAACCTCCGGATACAACGCATGATCCTCCCACACTTACGCCATCTACAACCCGACCCCACCACCAAAGACATTTTTCCGTCCCCACCCTTGTCTGCCTTCTAGAGAGACACTCTCTCCGGGAATCCCTTGTCCGCTCCACACTCCTCTCCAACCCCACCACACTCAGCACTTTCCCCTGCAACCGCAGGAAGTGCTACACTTGACCCCACACCTCCTCCCTCACCCCCATCCCAGGCCCCAAGATAACTTTCCACAACAAGCAGATGTACATCTGCACATCTGCCGAGGTTGTATACTGTATCTGCTGTACCCGTTGTGGCTTCCTCTATATTGGGGAAACCAAGCAGAGGCTTGGGGACCGCTTTGCAGAACACCTCCGCTCGGTTCGCAATAAACAACTGCACCTGCCAGTCGCAAACCATTTCAACTCCCCCTTGCATTCCTTAGATGACATGTCCATCCTGGGCTTCCTGCAGTGCCACAACGATGCCACCCAAAGGTTGCAGGAACAGCAACTCATATTCCGCTTGGGAACCCTGTAGCCCAATGGTATCAATGTGGATTTCACAAGCTTCAAAATCTTCCCTCCCCCCACTGCATCCCAAAACCAGCCCAGCCCGTCCCCGCCTACCTAACCTGTTCTTCCTATCACCTATCCCCTCCTCCCACTTCAGGCCGCACCTCCATTTCCTACCTACAAAGCTCATCCCGCCCCCTTGACCTGTCCGTCCTCCCCGGACTGACCTATCCCCTGCCTATCCCCCCACCTAAACTCACCTCTACAGGTTCCATCCCCGCCCTTTAACTTGTGTGTCTCCTCTCCGCCTATCTTCTCCTCTATCCATCTTCAATCTGCCTCCACCTCTCTCCCTATTTATTTCAGAACCCTCTCCCCATCTCCCTTTTCTGAAGAAGGGTCTAGGCCTGAAAAGTCAGTCTTCCTGCTTCTCTGATGCTGCTTGGCCTGCTGTGTTCATCCAGCTCCACACTTTGTTATCTCGAAGCTGCACAAGTATTTGAGGTGGCAATGGGGGAACGTTTTAGTGATGCTGACCACACCACCACATGTTTAAAGCTTGTCACGGCAAAGGAGAAAGATTGTCCTGTAAAAATGTTTTGGATCGGGGTGAAGAAAACTTTTTTTGAAATAAGGCAGAATCTGCCAAAGTAGACTGGGAACAGTTAGTTCTGGGTAAATCTACTGTAGACCAGTGGGAGATGTTCAAAAAGGTCTGGGAGAGTTCAAGCCCAACATGTTCCCTTTAGGGCAAAATGTAAGAGCAACAAATCCAGAGAATCCTTGATGTCTCGGAATGTTGAGGGCTACCTGAAAAGGAAACGGGAGGCTGTAACAGGAACAAAGAGAGTAAAACAGAGGCCATAAAGGTCTGTAAAAGGGCCATTAAAGAAACCAAGAAAGTAATTGGGGGAAATAAGAGGCGACGTTAAAAAAAAATGCTAGTGGGCAAGATTAGACAGAATTCCAAGATATTCAGCAAGTAAATGAAGGGGAAGAGGATAAACAGGGAAAGAATAGGGCCCATCAGAGAGCAAGTCAGCAATCTGTGCCTTGTACTAATGATATGGAAAGGTTTTTTAAAGTATTTCACATCTGTTTTCATTCAGAAAGAAGGTGCCAGGACAGAATTTGAAAAAAAAGACAGTGAAATTCTTGAGCATTGTTGACAGTTCCTCTGGGACACGTTCCCAGGTTCTCAGTGAGGACGTTGGCTGCAAGAAGGTAACCATGTTAGCTCCTCAGGTATCGAGCGAATCCCCAAACAGACAGCTCTTAATGCGCAGCCGAAGCAAAAATGACAAGGTACACACAGTTCCAGACACAAAGCATGAATGCTGTCTGTGAGACACCAAGTTGTCTTGGCCATGAACTACTCACACAAGTGGCAGCAAGGCAATTCTGAACTGCGCTTCCAATTATAGTGGGAGTTTAGTCCAACGCCACTTTCTGGAAAATGCTCAAGTACAGATAAAAAGATAACAGAATAAGAATGGCTCACAAAAAGTGTGAATTAGCAATCAATCACAGTCCTGAAGAGCTGGGTTTCCCTTCTGATCAACAAATGTGGGTGTGCCTGCACGGCAATGATTGCAGCGGATTGAGAAAACAGCTCATCAGCTCCTTTCTTTTTTAAAAGTAGGATGGCTCAGTGGTTAACACTGCTGCCTCACAGCACCAAGGACCCAGGTTCAATTCCAACCTAAGGCAACTATCTGTGTAGAGTTTGCACATCCTCCCCACATCTGCGTGGGTTTCCTCTGGGTGCTCTAATTTCCTCCCATAGTCCAAAGATGTGTAGGTCAGGTGGATTGGTCATGCTAAATTGCCTGTAGTTTTCAGGGATATGTGGGTTATAGGGGGATGGGTCTGGGCAGGATGATCCAAGTGTCAGTCTGGACTTGTTGGGCCCAAGGGCCTGTTTCCACACTGTAGGGTTTCTATGATTCTGTTCTGTGAAAGAAGACAGCATGGAGGCATTGGTGGGTTTCAAAGTGGACAAATTCTTATTATCTCCCATAGCGCACTGGGATGTGCAGGAGGAAGTAACAGAAACCCTGAACAAAAAAAAACTTTTAAGTCGTCTCTGCCCTTAGAGGAGGTGGCAGAGCCTGGAGGGCAGTTGATATGGTTCCACTTTACAAGCAACATAATAGAGATAAACCAGGGAGCTATAGATCCGTGAGTCTCACATCAGTGGTGAGGAAACTGTTGAAGAAAATAGTAAAAGAGAAAACTAATCTCCCCTTAGAGGGAGATCTGCTGTTCCTACTTTCTCTTCCCTTAGGGGGCCAAGGTTTGAACATAGATAGTAACAAAGGTGATATAGGAATGATAGAAATGTAAAATGGGTGTGAAAATGAGAAAAGGGGATGGCTCTGCTGTGAACAAAGCTAACAAAGAAAAATGAAGTACAGATGTCATAATTTAAAACTGTAGAACTCAGTACTGAGTGCTAGAAGCTGTAAGGCACCTCAGCAGAAAATGTGGATTTGTTTCTGAAGTTTGCATTGAACTTCATTAGATTACTGTAGCAGGCCTTAAATGGCAAGTGGGTGTTTGCCATTTCAATAAAACAGTATTTCCATACTAATATTTCCATCTCCTTTACAGTGTTTCCAGGCTGGGATATAATGTAGAAAAATATGGACTTATCCACTTTGGTTGGAAGAACAGATTTCAAAGTATATCTTGATTGGTGAAAGGTTTCTTTGGATAGGAACTGGTTAGGAACCTGGATGTCCCTTATCAATAAGTCACTGAAGGCTAACCTGAAGGTATTGGATAGCGCCAAAGCTATGGGCCCTGACAAAACTCTGGCAACAGTACTGAAGACTTCTGCTCTAGAACTTGCTACACCACAATAAATCTGTTCCAGCACAGTTACAACACTGACATCTGCCCAACAATGTGGGAAATTGTCTAGGTATATCTTGTACACAACAAGCTGGTCAAATCCAATCCACCCTGTTAGTCCACTCTATATCATCAGTGAAATGATGGAAGGCATCATAAATAGTGCTATCAAGCAGCATCTACTCAGCAATAACCTGCGCAGAAACAAAAAATATGAATTACTGGAAAAGCTCAGCATGTCTGGTAGCATCTGTGGAGAGATTTCAGAGTTAACATTTCAAGTCATGTGACCCTTCCTCAGTACTGGGTTCATTGGCCCTCAGTTTGGGTGCTCTAGTCCACTCAGCTCCTGACATCATTATAGCCTTGATTACAACATGGACAAAACAGCTGAATTCCAGAGGTATGGTGAGAGTGACAGCCCTTAACATCAAGGCTGCATTCAACCAAAGCATCAAGGAACTCTAGGAAAACTGGACTCAGTTGGTGTCAGGTGCAAACCCTCTACTGCTTTGAGTCACAGCTGGCACAGAGGAAGATTGTTGTAATTGTTGGAGGTCAGTCTTCTCAACTACAGGATAACTCTGCAGGAGTCCCTCAGGTTAGTGTCCTAGGCCCACCATCAATGGCCTTCTCTCTATCATAAGGTCAGAAAAAGTTGGAATGTTCAGCAATCATTCATAACATCTCAAATACTGAAGCAGTCCATGATCAAACACAACAAGAGCTGGGCAATATCCAGGCTTGATCTGCCAAGTGATAAGTTACACTCACGCCACACAAATGTCAGGGAATGGCCATCTCTACTAAAAGCCTATCTAACCACTGCCTCTTGACATTCAGTGGTATTATTATCAATGCTGATTTTGAAAATAAAACTTCTCACTATCTCCACCACTGCCCACACCTATCCCTACAACAGCAGGAAGTGCTACACTTACCTTATACTACCTACGTACATCGGTGAGATCAAGCGCAGGCTCGGAGACCGTTTTGTAGAGCACCTGCGCTCTGATTATGACAAGTGGCAACACCTTCCAATCACAAACCATTTCAACTCCCCCCCCAACTCCCCGAGTGACATGTCCATCATGAGCCTCCTCCAGTGTCACAATGATACCACCCGGAAACTGGAGGAGTAGAGCTTCCTATTCCATCTCGGGAGTCTATAGCCCGATGACCTAAATGTGGATTTTACCAGTATCAAAACCCCCCCAACCACAGCCTCATCCCATGTCCAACTCTCTCTCATCCCCACCTCCTTGACCTGACACAACCTGTCCATCTTCTCACTCACCTATCTGCCCCTATCACTTCACTGACCAATCCCCACCACTGCCTACCTGCATTCACCTATCGCTATCCCACCTACCTTCCCTAGCCCCACCCCTCCTCTCTATTTATTTCTGAGTTCCCTTTCCCAGCCCATTTTTGAATAAGGGTCCTGACCCGCAATGTCAATTTTCTTGCTCCTCTGATGCTGCCTGGCCTGCTGTGCTCCTCCAGTTCCACACTGTGATCTTTGACTCAAACATCAGAGGTTCTTACTACCTTTGATAAAATGATGACCTTAATTGCAAGAACATTTGAACACAGGAGTAGAGAAGACTTGCCTGAATGGTACAGGAGCTTGATTCGGCCACAGCTGGCGGTTCTGGTCTCCTTATCTCAAGGAAGACATTTTTGTGGGTGGTAGTCAACAAGGGCTCACCAGACTGGTTTCTGGTGGGATTGTCCTGTGAAAAGAGATTGGGGAAATAGGTTTTGTATTCTCTAGTGATTCAAAAAAATAACGAGTGATCTCATTGAAACCTACAAAATACTTAAATGTGATGGACAAAACAGATGTAGATAAGATGTTTCCACCAGTTAGAAGTCTAGAATCAGTGGTACAGTTTAAGAATGATGGGGGCTGAGATTACAAGCTTTTTTGTCAAAAAATGCCTACAAATCTTTGGAATGGTCTCCCTTAGAGGGCTTTGGAAGCTCGGTCATTAAGTATGTTTAAAGTAGAGGTTGGTAAACTCTTGATTATCAATGGCATAAAGGGTTATGGAGATCAAATTGGTAGAAGGCATTGATGGGTTCAATTTGTCATAATCAAATTAAAATGGTAGAGCAGGATCGATGGGTTGAATGGCCTACTCTTCTTCTTATGTTCCTAAAACATCTCCTAAACTTGCATACATTCCGCCCTTAATCTTTCTGATCTAAGGAGGGCATTCCCAGCTGCTCTAACCTTTTACGTAGCTCAAGTTCCAATTCCCTGTCAACTTTCTTCTTGTTCTCCTGATCCTGTCAAGGACTTGGCCTTTGATCTTGTGTGTGGGGTCTAGAATTGGACTCCATCAGTGGCCTAATGAGTAACTTAAGATCGTTCATAATCTTTTGCTTTAATAAACTAACAGACAAAAGTATAGATATGATACAGTTGTCTAACGACTTTTTTTTCCATTATAAGCTTACTGACTTGTGCATCTCCATTCTACAGAATCTTATTAACCTGCACAAGGAACCGAAATCCTAGCCCTTCAGCATAGAAAAAGGTACTAGGAATAGACACAGATCCTTGCAGTGTCTGTTTCTTGTAAGCAGCTTTGACAAGCTTCAATTACTTCTCATTAAAAGTGCTTTGACTTTGAAACGTTGTTACAGGCAAGCGATGTTACTTTTTAAAAAAAACTATTTTTCATGAAGAACAGGTCTTACATGATTTGCTTCCGTGAGCATCACTTAAACCCCACAGCATGCATGTCACAATAGCTTCAATTATGGGCCTGTGATGGCTGCTGACGCCACTGCATGTGGCTTCTCGTTCATTAAATTTTGCAGCTGAATAAATCGCCTGCTTTGTCTCCCCAACACCAGCCCCCCCTCTGCCACCGTTATCAATATCTTCGACTAGTCTTGCTTCCAATGAATCATGCTTACCCAACATACTCAGTGTTTCGCACCTGCTTGCGGCTATTAGTGAAGTCACTGAAATGATGAAATCCAGTGAGCATGGGAATTCAATGGCACTTTCCTTTGCTCCAGCTCTCTCCACACTTTCAAGCAGATCATACTTCCCATCCCTTAAGCTCCCTCTTGCAACAAATACAAAACCACTGTATCACCAAGCCTTCTGCAGCATTTTTTGTTAAATCAGACCAGTCACTGTGTCATCATAATCTGGTTTTATGGGAAAAGCATGAGCCTACAGACATATCTTAAATCCCCGTTATGCCATAGAGTGGAAAAAGGAAGCACCAATTGTTTCTTAATTTTTATATCCTTTTGCTGAATTCTTATTATCATCACTTGAAGTGAGTAAACAACCAAGCAAATGTATTTATTGAAGTCCTTCTGTGCATATTTATGACAAATTTTATTGAATCTCAAGGACAGATGACAGACACATTTTGCGAAGCCAAACAACAAAAGGTCAAAGTAAATTTCAAGCAGGAATGGGTGATAAATGATCAGAGATAATGGTAACTGCAGATGCTGGAGAATCCGAGATAACAAAGTGTGGAGCTGGATGAACACAGCAGGTCAAACAGCATCTTAGGAGCAGAAAAGCTAATATTTCAGGCCTAGGCCGAAGGGTCTAGGCTCGAAACGTCAGCTTTTGTGCTCCTAAGATGCTGCTTGGCCTGCTGTGTTCATCCAGCCCCACACTTTGTTGTGGGTGGTTAATGCTTCAGTTTTGGTATTTAGCTTTGTTGCTGATGAAATTTCATCAAAATATCTTAAAATATTTGTAAATTTACAGAAGTTTAGACCAAAAAGAAACCTTGATTCTGATTTCAGTTAGGTTGTGGAAGAAAATGATGGATGCATGATGACAATGATTAATAATTGCAAAAACTCACCTGGGTTATAAATGTCCATTTAAGGAAGGAAATCTACCATCCTTATGTGCCGAATATGTAACTCCAGAGCTACAACAATGAGGGTGACTCTTAATTGATCTTTGGGCAATTAAGGATGGGAAATAAACAAACATTGTCCTAGTCAGCAATGCTTATATCCCAGAAATAAATTTAAATACTACACCCTTCCTGCTCAGGTAAGCTGAGACCAATTGTCACAGCTCCAATTACCATTCTAACTATGATGAACATACTGCAAAGAAAAGGTCTTAATTTTTGAATGCTTTTGCTGAAGTATGATAGATTCCAGACTGATAGTTACATGATATTATGACATGATATTCTGGTATAAAAAGGTATCTGCGTCACTTACATTTACGGTCATGTAGCCAGTGTTGTCAGTTAGCTATACACATGTGTCACGTACAGTTACATTGTTAAACACAGAATCCAAATTACCCTGTACAAGTCTATGATATTTGTTAATAAACCTCACGTTATCTGTTTCATTAGAACCTGGCTATTTGTGCTAGATGTTACACTGGTTAACATTTAGAGAACATGCAAAGTGTCATGGTGTCAACAACTGGACTCTAAAACCCAATTGTGGCCATTAGTTAACAGCAGTTTGTGAGCAGTAGTGGCAAAAACAAGTGACAACAGCGTAGTAATTGCAAAATATGTTTTCCCAACAGTTATCCAACAATCTGTCTGAGTTCAGATCTGAGTGCTGCAACTGAACCAAAGGAGACTAATCCGTACTTGAGAAGAATTGTATTTCTACTTTCCTCTTACTCTTTCTAAAATGAGGCTGCTTTCAAACACCATTTCTTTTTTAAAAAGGCAATTCAGATGTACTAAAGGGCAATCCCAACCTTAAAAAAGGGAAACAATCATTAAAATGATTTAAAGTACAACTACATATAGCTTAATAAAAGGGTAAAAAAGCTGACATATAATGCAGAATTCCAGATTCCTTTAATGGAATTTTGAACAGCCAAAGTGACAAATAAGTATCTAACCATGGATTGGCATTTCATTGCCATTTTTGTCAGAACCACTGTTAATTAAAGAAAGAATCAATCTTCACTGCATAGATCTTTACTTACAAATTACTAAAGTAGAACAACAAGCAGACAAACTCTTTCTTGCAGGTGAGACTTGACCTGGGTCTCTTGGTCCAAAGTTAGGGACACTGCCACTGCACTGCACGAGGGCCTCTATCACTTTAACTTTATAATAGATAATCTCAGAATATTTAACTGGGGAGTCAGAGGTGAGATTTTCTGGGGTGTGTAACCTTAAAGTTAGAACTTGGATCTTCAATAATTGTATCAGAATTCACTTTCGTGGAACAAAGGAGAAATGGGAATCTGGAACTTACTCTGGCCAAAAGCTTTTGAATTTAGTTGCTCGAGGTAAGGGTTTCAGGAATGTGGAGCAAAAGGTTGTGGTCCACAGATTATCTGTGGTCTAACTGAATCACACAATAGACTCAAGAAGCTGAATGGCCTGCTCTCACTTCTACCTTGTGTTCAGTTGATGAAAGCTATTTAGAGAGTAAAACAAAATTCTCAAATGAAGCTTAGAGACAGAATGTCACTGAAAGAGGGTCATTTCATTTTACAAACCTGCATTTCTTCAAGGGAGATTTTCCATTTCCACAATACAAAACCAGATATTTGGGCGACACATATATTACCAATAATTGTTGCAGGGAAAGAAGTGCCCCGTTGGCTGAATGAATACAGAAAGTTACTTCAAATAACAAAATAAAATCATGGCGTGGACTATTTTCTCTAAACTCCCATTTGCTTGATTAATAGTGGGTAAGCAGTAATGGGTAAGCAGTTCAATGAATCCATTCAATAGTCGCATGTATCTGCTTCATTTCCAATTTGAGGAAATGTCTATCTCCTGGATTCAGCTGAGATTCCTTAATTAAGGATCATTTGCTAAGGACTGGGGATAATTCTGGATCATTGACACTGAATCAATGAATAGTATGACAGCAGAATCAATGAGAAGGTGATATCATTTGGCATATCTAATCATACTTCATTTTTAATAAGTACAAGAAAATACAGCTTGTACCAGTTCCCCAATGTTTAAAAGTGTGAATTTTCCTCAGGCATGGTGCCGAGCTATATTCAGTCACAACAGTCTCCATGATTTCACTATTTTGTGTAAGCAAACAGAAAGAATCAGGCATAGCTCACATTGAACATAATAACAAAGCACAAATAAGTGAAAGAAAACACATCTGAGTGAGTGACATTCTGTCAACAACATGCAAGAAGCTCAGCATTGTTTGGGACACAGTGGCAATCTTAATTGGCACTCTGCGTTTCCCCTCCCCCCCACCCCACCTCCCTCCCCACCTCATCCTCCCCGCCAACCAACCCACCATTGTAAATATTCATTAGCTCCAATACTGATGTACCATGGCAACAATACGTGCCATCTACAATATGCCCTGCAAGAACTGATTCTGGCTCCTTCAACAGTATTTTCTAAACCTTTACTGCCAAGAGGGATAAGAGGCGCATTGGAGCATCACATCTGCCAATCCATTCTATGTCACACACAATCCTGAGTGTAACATTATCACTGTTCCTTTTTTGTCACTGGGTGAAAATCCTGGTGCTCCCTCCCCACAGCACTATGGGAGTCACTTTTCCACATGGAGTGCAGTGACTCAATAAGATCCCTTTTCTCAATATTAGTTATGAATGAGTAATAAATATTAGCTTTATCAATGATACATATCTGGGGGAAAAAAATGAAACATGCTATTCAATGCATGTTGGTGACAGAGCTGGATTGTTCTAAACTTGATGCCCACAGAACTTAACAGCATTCCGATAAATGGAGGAAGAAAAATCTACTGGCTAGATCAGTAATATCAATAACTCTACTATTTCAACTTGTTAAATTTTTGATCTACAGGATTGATCGCTTCCTATGGTGGTTCACATCTAGAGCCAGAAAAGTTCACAATACATAAGGATCCCATGTTGCCTATTATTTCTTTCTCCAAGCAATCCAAAGTCAATCTCCACGTTCCACTTTACATTTCTAGCGAAACATTTCCCACTTCAATTTTTGTCCGGTAATCTGTTATTCATTCACGAGGCATGGACTTCACTGGCTGGGTCAGCATTTAATGACCACTTCTAGCTCGCTTACGAAGATGGTATTGAGTTGTCTTCTTAAACTGCTGAAGGCCATTTGGTGTAGGCACCTCCACAATGCTGTTAGGGAAGGTGTTTCGGGATTTTAACTCAATGTCACTGAAGGAACTGTGATATATTTCCAAGGCAAGATGGAAAGTAGCTTGGGGAGGGGTACTAGTAGGTGGTGGTGTTCCCATGTTCATGCTCTTGTCATGCCAGATGGTAATTCCATGGGTTTGGAAGATGCTGTCTAATTACATAGATGGTACACATGGCTGCTGCCGAATATCGGCAGTGAATAAAGTGGATATTTTGGATGTGCCACCAATCATGTTGGCTGCTTTACCCTGGATGTTGTCAAGTTTTTGCATGTCGTTGGAGTTGCACTCATCGAGGCAAGTGAGTGGTATTCTCCCATACCCCTGACTAATGCCTTGTAAATGGTGGTCAGGCTTTGGGGAGTCTGGAGGTGAGTTCCTTGCTGTAGGAGCTTTAACCTTTGACCTGCTGTTGTAGTCATAGTATTTGTACGTCTAGCCAACATTTTCAATAGTAATCCCCAGGATATTAACTGTGGGGGACTCAGTGATTGTAACGCCATTGAGTATCCAGGATTAATAGCTACATTCTCCTTTATCAGAGATTGCCATTGCCTGGCATTTGTGCAGTGCAAATATTATTTGCTGCATGCCAGGTTGAAACCTAGATATTGTCCAGATCTGAGATAATGGGAACTGCAGATGCTGGAGAATTCCAAGATAATAAAATGTGAGGCTGGATGAACACAGCAGGCCAAGCAGCATCTCAGGAGCACAAAAGCTGACGTTTCGGGCCTAGACCCTTCATCAGAGAGGGGGATGGGGAGAGGGAACTGGAATAAATAGGGAGAGAGGGGGAGGCGGACCGAAGATGGAGAGTAAAGAAGATAGGTGGAGAGAGTGTAGGTGGGGAGGTAGGGAGGGGATAGGTCGGTCCAGGGAAGACGGACAGGTCAAGGAGGTGGGATGAGGTTAGTAGGTAGCTGGGGGTGCGGCTTGGGGTGGGAGGAAGGGATGGGTGAGAGGAAGAACAGGTTAGGGAGGCAGAGACAGGTTGGACTGGTTTTGGGATGCAGTGGGTGGAGGGGAAGAGCTGGGCTGGTTGTGTGGTGCAGTGGGGGGAGGGGAGATTTTGAAACTGGTGAAGTCCACATTGATACCATATGGCTGCAGGGGTCCCAGGCGGAAGTTGCTGTTCCTGCAACCTTCGGGTGGCATCATTGTGGCACTGCAGGAGGCCCATGATGGACATGTCATCTAGAGAATGGGAGGGGGAGTGGAAATGGTTTGCGACTGGGAGGTGCAGTTGTTTGTTGCGAACTGAGCGGAGGTGTTCTGCAAAGCGGTCCCCAAGCCTCCGCTTGGTTTCCCCAATGTAGAGGAAGCCGCACCGGGTACAGTGGATGCAGTATACCACATGGGCAGATGTGCAGGTGAACCTCTGCTTAATGTGGAATGTCATCTTGGGGCCTGGGATGGGGGTGAGGGAGGAGGTGTGGGGACAGGTGTAGCATTTCCTGCGGTTGCAGGGAAAGGTGCCGGGTGTGGTGGGGTTGGAGGGCAGTGTGGAGCGAACAAGGGAGTCACGGAGAGAGTGGTCTCTCCGGAAAGCTGACAGGGGAGGGGATGGAAAAATGTCTTGGGTGGTGTATCGGCGCCGCCTCTTGCTCCCCAGAGGAGCTTGAACAGTTCATCCACTTCACCAACACCTTCCACCCCAACCTTCAGTTCACCTGGGCCATCTCCAGCACATCCCTCACCTTCCTGGACCTCTCAGTCTCCATCTCAGGCAACCAGCTTGTAACTGATGTCCATTTCAAGCCCACCGACTCCCACAGCTACCTAGAATACACCTCCTCCCACCCACCCTCCTGCAAAAATTCCATCCCCTATTCCCAATTCCTCCGCCTCCGCCGCATCTGCTCCCACGATAAAACATTCCACTCCCACACATCCCAGATGTCCAAGTTCTTTTAGGACCGCAACTTTCCCCCCACAGTGATCAAGAACCGCGTCTCCCGTATTTCCCGCAACACATCCCTCACACCCCGCCCCCGCCACAACCGCCCCAAGAGGATCCCCCTCGTTCTCACACACCACCCTACCAACCTCCGGATACAACGCATTATCCTCCGACACTTCCGCCATTTACAATCCGACCCCACCACCCAAGACATTTTTCCATCCCCTCCCCTGTCAGCTTTCCGGAGAGACCACTCTGCACCACACAACCAGCCCAGCTCTTCCCCCCCACCCACTGCATCCCAAAACCAGTCAAGCCTGTCTCTGCCTCCCTAACCTGTTCTTCCTCTCACCCATCCCTTCCTCCCACCTCAAGCCGCACCTCCATTTCCTACCGACTAACCTCATCCCACCTCCTTGACCTGTCCGTCTTCCCTGGACCGACCTATCCCCTCCCTACCTCCCCACCTACACTCTCTCCACCTATCTTCTTTACTCTCCATCTTCGGTCCGCCTCCCCCTCTCTCCCTATTTATTCCAGTTCCCTCTCCCCATTCCCCTCTCTGATGAAGGGTCTAGGCCCGAAACGTCAGCTTTTGTGCTCCTGAGATGCTGCTTGGTCTGCTGTGTTTATCCAGCCTCACATTTTATTATATTGTCCAGATCGTGCTGTTGTGGACTGCTCCAGGATCTGAGGAGTTCGTTAATGGTGCAGAACATTATGCAAACATCAGCCAATATCTCCAACTCTCACCTTATAACAGATGCCAAATGTTGCAGTCAAGCAATTAATTCATCAGAGCAGTTTTGCTTCGCTATTGATCTGATCGAGGAACATTAAGCATACCATTGTGCAGAGGAAGAAAAATATATAATAGGAAAAGAAAAAGAGTGTCAGAGTGGGAAAGGAGAAAGACAGATGGAAAGGAGAAATAGAGATAGACAGAGTGGGAAAGTTTGTGCTACTCACTTTCAGATGAGTCAGAGAGCAAAATGTACAAAGAGGATGAGACAGATGAAGCTGAGCTTCAGAAGTCCTGTAGGTGATACGGTAGCCACTGAAGTCTGCACTGAAATAAGATAGGTGAGTGTTATCTAATTTGAATTTCTAAATTATTTATTTTATATTTAGTGATTTTTTTTGTCCAAGTTATTTCAGCTAAGAACACACAGTACCATGTGCACATACAATATTTTCTCTGGGATAAATAATATCTGAAGAAATCCATCTCTGGCTTTAATTTTAATTCCTACAGGAAACTATGGTTCACTTCAGGATTTCTCTGTTGAATTCATGATTTTCAGGATCACAACCACAAGGATAAATGAGGACTTGATTAGATTCTTTCTTCTTTCTGGGTACCACTATGAGTCTAGGTGACCCAGTGAAATCTTCTACTGGTTGCCCCTTCCTGGATGGTTGCTGACAGTTTGCTCCTGGACCAGTCATATCCTTTGAAAATACCTCAGCACCTTCTGCAATAAAAAAAACTTTAAGATTAAGACATTCGGGCAGTGCAGATTCAAAAGTAAGTCGTACAGATTGTAAAAGCCAAAAGAACTTCGGATGCTGTAAATCAGCAACAAAAACAAAAATCACTTCTGGTGAAGTGTCACCAGACCCGAAACATTAACTCTGATTTTTTTCCTTCACAGATGCTGCTAGACCTGCTGTGCTTTTCCAGCAACTTCTGTTTCTGTTCCTGATTGGAAATTATTTATACATTTTCAGCTCTCTTGTGCTCTTTGTATTGCAGTTATGAGTAACATGAATTTACCCTCAAGGTATTCACCTGGAATCTGTTGGCTGATCTCAGCAGAATATAACTGCTGTTTCTTCAGATGATTTGGCAGAATTTTACACAGGACTTCATGATATGGACTATGTTGTGGTTTGTAAATTGTATGAGAGATCAGGTGAGACCTATCCCACCAACAAAACAACTTACTCCATCTTTTAACTAAGTTCCAAGTATTCAAGTGAATTTTTTTTGTGTGATAAGTTGCCTATTAAGGGGGATTTTTGCTCATTAGCTACCTACTTAACAGCCTGTCTTTGCTCATTAGCATTCAGTTTCTTATCTTACCAAATCTGATGAACAAACGAGGTGTCAAGAATTCTTAATACGGACATCAAAATAGGTAACTGATGTCCTTCACTCACTGTTAGCTGTGAAGACTCTCTGTGATGTTCAGCACCAAACAGCATCTAGGGGCATGTTCCACTGGCACCGGTCGCACATACTCACCCTCCACTGGCATTGGCATCTGACATTTGCCAACTTGCCATGATCCTCATGGCACCTCTCTGATCCACTCACAGGACACTCGGCAAGTACAGGAGTGCATTGCCGGACACACCCACAGCTAATATTGAAAAGCTGCTACAAGGCCACCTTGCATGCAGACACAGTCACATCTTATATCAAACCGAGCTACATCTCAAGGCTCCTCGCTCACTCACTCACTCGGTGCTTAACTGCAACTTACAACTAAAACTCAGAACAAGGGAGGGTGAACAGATCCGAAACGTTAACTCTGTTTTTTTCCTTCACAGATGCTGCCGGCCCTCATGAGCTTTTCTAGCAACTTTGTTTTTGTGCCTGTTTTACAGCATCTGCAGTTCTTTCTGTTTTTATTGCAACTGACAATATTCATGCCCTGCCTTGCCCTGCCAGTTTAGCACAGTGGCATTTCAGTTGTAGCCATGTTAGTAGCGCTGCCTTATTGATATGTGCTTTCGGGCAGACACAGAGTCACAGGCAGGCTGCTCGTCAGTTGGAATGTGTGGAGAGATGATGTGACAATAGAGGGATGGGGAGGAGAATGGTGCATTGGAAAAGCACTGTGCTGTATGACAGATGAAGACATTGATCTAATGCAGCATGTGACAACTGCCAGCATGGCAAATACACTGCATGTAATTTCAACCAAATAGCCAAATGGAAAGTCAATGGAGGCTAGTATTCAGTCCAGTCAATGGTAGGGATGAGAGAGACGACACTTTCAGTCAGCAATGCTGTCCAACATGGGCATAGTCTGCACACTGTTGGCCACTGTCATTTGCTCACTTTGACCCTCTCACTGTCACTGACATTCCAACTAAACCTTGCAGTTTAGCCTTAATAAATGTGCCCACCAAATCTGTGGTTTAATTCCCAACGTTATTGCAGTCTTTAATATTCTTCTAACTGCTATTTATTTGTCAGAGTCTGTCTCGTAAATCCTTCAAGCTGTCATTATGTCACCTTAAATATGCTTCTCAATGTTTGCAATTTTGCACCCCTCAGTTAATGCAACAGCTCTTTAGTTCATCCTACAGTATTGGTATGCACTCACTAGGGTGGTAATACTCACTGTGAAAGTAACAATTCTTGTTTTCACCTTTATCATTCCAGTTTGGAAGCGTGCAGCAAGAACATAGTCAGCATTTTTATCATCAACAAGCTGATACATTTTCCTTTAGTTATGGCATAGACAAAAGCCATATCCACAGGGGACACTCCAGCTGTGAATTGGTTGAGGTTTTGACATGTCTAAAGTGAACTATCTTCACCCTGCAACACATAGTAAGTATTAAGAAAAACAAAATTCTGTTTGCAGGATGAGTAAGTAGAGATCACTGAAAAATGCGTGAGACATCTGTGAAGGGGTAGAGTATGTGACCTATAAGTTTGGTGTGACCTATTATGAACAACATTTTAATATCTGATCGCAGGCCATTAAGAGTTAATTAACTGTGTAGAGCAGAAGATTGAGGAATTAAGGTCACCTTAACTGAACAATAGGGAGGACAGTGTAATTAAAGAGGTTTGTCTAAGCATAAAGTGTAATTTCAAATGGCCATCCAATTGCGAAGCAGACTTGCTATTTAGGTTTTTATGATTATTGGCCCAATTTTAATCCATTCAAAACCCACGACTTACACACAGATAAAATCAGGTCGCACAAGATAGTCATTGAAAGATGGTCATTCTATTTATTGTGCCCATGATGGTTCTTTCAAAGAGCTGAATAATTATTCACATTCCCAGCTCTCTTCCCACAGAATTTTTTTTCTTTTTTGAATTTATTTTCTTTACTTTTCCTATATATCTGACTGTCTCCCATTTTTTTGATCTCCTGTGCTGAAGGTATAGAATTGTATGTATTTCCATAGGTACAATCTCCCTTTCAGTCCCTCACTGAAGGTAAAAACAAAACATTGAGGCCACATTTCAGTGGGTCAGGTAAGCGCACCGATTAAACCTGGATCTGCAATGGGGACACACAAAAATGTAGTTCTAATTTTAAGATTGCTGTTCCAGTTTCGCCACCAGAGGAAATAATTTCTATCTACTCTATTCATTCCTTTTATCATTTCAAATGCCTTAATTGGATCAATCTTCTAAATGCAGAAGAATACAGGCAAAGTGTATGAAACCTCCCAAGACATTTTCATCCTTTAAACCCTGATATAATAGTTAATCTTCACTGACCAACGCAAAGACAAATGTCTCGTTCCGGAGGTGGAGTGCTGAAAGTTCTTCAGAATAAAATCTGATCAAAGCGCTCTAGAACTGAAGCATTAGTTTTACTCCATTAGCCTTTTGGTTACCTTTTGTGTATCTGCACACCTGCTTTTTAGCCATTTCCCCCTGTATTGTGTCTCCCTTGCCAGATTCTATTCTCTCAATTATCAAGTGGCTAGCATTCCACAGAGGTCAAAGAAAACACTTCAAAGACTCTCTGAAGTTCTCCTTGAAATAAGGCAGCAGTGATATTAATGACTGGGAGGAGTCTGCTACCAATCATTCAAAATCGAGATAACTTATGACCATCAAGTTGCATAGTGCTTAGAATCTAAATGCCTTACGGATGATCAAAGCTGCATCTGAGCAGGAAGGAAATTCTGGACTGTGGATCCCAGTAACTATGCGAAGTTCTTCCCCATCTATAGTGAGGAAGACAAATTGAAACGATCTGTCATTAAACATCCAAAACTCATATCCGTCAGCTCAAATCAGAGGGCAGCTGAGCTGAACACTCAATCATTTTCATATAGAACGAAGGAAAGGGAATTCAAGGGATATAGCATAAACATATATTTTACATGTCTAGACTTACAAAGGTTTAGCATACAAACAGCTTTCTGTTGAACCAGACTGTTGTTTCCCTTCTCAATTATCTTATCCATTTTGTTCCTGTATCTCTTCCACTCCTTTTCCTTCACCAACATATCCGTTCTAACTTAAATGTTGTGTAGATTCTATAATTGGCATTTAACCTAAGAATTGTTCTCCACAGTCCTATAAAGTTGTACATAAATAATTTTCTCCTATCCTCTCACTTTATCATGTACATTTAATCTTAGTTCTGTGGCCATTGTTATACATGCCTCAGCTAGGTTATTCTATCAGTTCAGTCTCTGCTTTTGTTATTTTAAACTCTTCTCCCCACAATCCGCAATTTTCAAAATGAAGCGTTGATTTTTTTCCCAAAATGAATCACATTTTAAGTTTAACTTAATTTACATGGAAATTAGCTCCTCTCTGTCTAATTTTTAATTAAGCGGTGGCACAAATAAAATGAGAGCTGAGGCATCTCATTTAATGAATCCCAAACCTTGTATCCATCCGAAGCAGAGTTAGAAACAAATGATTCAATAGGTGGTCACAATTAAGAAATAGATGATGTAAGGGACAAAGTTCCTGCATCGTGGAAATAAACTAGAGAATATCTGGCCTCTTCTGAAATTAATGGCCCGCTGAGAATAGTGCATTCTCAGAAATTGGCAATTAAAAGCACGGTCTGGATCATAGGGCATAAGGGCATTTTGACAAAAATCATCTGACATTGAACCAAGAAAGATAACTAGCGTGAGTGCTGAAAATGTGCTAAATTCAAAGCCATTCTTTCCTGCAATTTTATTAGCGGATTGTTAATTATAGAGAAAAATTGGCATTCTTCAAACTCCTGTCGTTTTCATTTAAAATGACATTTTAGCCCCGCGGTATGATTTCTTCTTTTTTTCAGTCACTTTGGAGCAGAGCTTACTCTGTCTAATTCAAGCGCACATTTTTGCAAGCCTTCTGGCTGTATCTAAAATGAAAAGCATCAGGCGGGAGGCATACTGGCATTATGTGTCTGTCACAAAGCACCAGCTTGAACTTGCAAATTTTGTGCTCCACATGACATTGATTTCAGCCATGGCCAAGCACTTCCTCCTACAGTGAGGAAAGCAAATTGAGTCACTGACAGACTGCTCTCACACACCTTCAATCAACTACAACAAAGATCAGAGTGCAGACTGTCTATTTGCCTCTCGTCCAGAAGCAGAAGATAGCCTGAGGAAGCTAACAAAATTAAAGAGTTGGGGAAGGCAGTAGATTTTTATTCCCAGTTTCTCTGGTCCATTGGGTTTATTCCGGATAGCAACAACCTAAAGGAGTTTTAAGAACTGATTATACCCAATGTTCTTTATTAATGCAAAGTACCTCACCAAAAACACCTGCAAACTTTAGCCCATACAATGCTTACAAACACAAATGTACTCCTATAAATGGGCTTGTCCAAAGATCAGACCAGAACAGGTGATCAGCCCAAATGAAAACAGAAATTGCTGGAGAAACTCAGCAGGTCTGGCAGTATCTGTGGACACAAAGCAGAGTTAGTGCCTTGAGTCAGAACACTTCATCGAATCAGCCCACTTCACCTCAACTTCTCACTGTTGATCAGTTGACCTTCCCCTGAACGAGCTCAAGTTTACTGTGAAGCAAGTTGCTTTATACAACAAAACTTTGTATTTTATATTATGACAGCATCCAGTCTCCAGAAAATGATCAGTTTGAACACTGTTAAACATCACAAACATGTTATGTTTACCCTGCCAGTTTGATCAATTAGCTCATTCAAATTTATTCGTGTCTCCTTGGAAATATACTTATCTCTTGGCCTTATTAGTCCTTGACATAAAATTTTAGCTTGTGTCTTGTTGTTTGCCATTTATATGTCATTCCATCAACTGCATAATATCTACACAGTACAATTCCATGGCAATCACAAATTCAGCTGATAAATAGTCCACACTATTACATCTGATTCACTGTGTCTGTTCTCAAGAAAACTTCAACTTTTCCAGAGTTAGCATGACAATTCAGCCCATTACTGTGTGAGTTTCAAGGCTTGATATTAACCACTACACACATTCCTTCAGTCTAACAAAATAAACACTTCAAAAAATCCATGAAGCATTGGACAATCACCAAGTTCCATATTTTTTATCCTTCTCATTTCATTATAATATCATTGTTTCAGCTAAACCAGCAAATTTTAGGCTAATATATGCAGCAATGTTGCAGAAAAGAAAAACGTTAGGTCAAATACATGACACGCATACTACTTGAGTCAAGCTGATATGGCTCAGGATGAGGCTGAAGGAGACCCAGCAGATGTTTGACCATTGTACAGCAATAACCTCAATGTTAATGGACTATTGAATATACTGGCAAAATAAAATTCCAATTTTAAGCGAGAATCTAGTAATTTCCCTGATTGGGGTAGTTACTATTCAGAGCTAGGCTCATCAAACATGTTCATGTTGTGTTCAATTATTTCTGCAAAAAAAAACTGATTAATTATTTTGTTCAAAAAATAATTGGAGTCTATAAGAATGGAATAGGGTACATTGGGCAATTAAGCATTAGGCGTAAGGAGCTGGAATTTATGAAAGGATTTGTACAAAGTCTTGCTTCAACCTGACTAGCAGTTCAAAGGAAACTATGAAAACAGCCACTTACTCAATTTTTCTACAGTTTCAGTTGCTCTTTCAGCAATATTTTTGCGATGGATCATGGAACTCCCTAGCATATGCATACTTTTCAGCAGAGATCGCATGACAGCTGCCAGGAGTAGAATTTGGAGCTTCTCCTCCAACTACAATCAATTACATCTATTTATTCATTTGCCATGGGATGTAGGATGTCCTGGCAATGCCGATGTTTGAAGGTAGTAAGGATTGCCGATACTGGAGTGTGAGAGAACAGTGTGGAGCTGGAGGAACACAGCAGGCCAGACAACATCAGAGCAGCAGGAAAGCTGTCTCTTCATGTCGGGACCCTTCTTCAGACATCAGCTTTCCTGCTCCTCTGATACTGCCTGGCCTGCTGTGTTCCTTCAGCTCCACACTGTGTTAATGCCATCATTTGTTACCCATGTTCGTGCCACCTAATCTTCCTTGAATTGAGCTGCTTGCTTGACTATTTCTGAGGGCAGTTAACAGTCAAGCATATTAAAGTGAACAAAAACAGAATTTGCTGGAAAAACTCAGTAGGTCTTGCAGCATTGGCGAAGAAAAATTCAGAGCTTTAATGTTTCAGTGTTCTGAAGAAGGGTCATTGAACCCTAAATGTTAACTGTGATTTTTTTTCTTCACAGATGCTGCCAGGTCTGCTGAGCTTTTCCAAAAACTTCTGTTTTTGTTCCTGATTTACAGCATCTGTAGTTCTTTCAGTTTTTATTTAATATTAGTGTGGATCTGGAGTCACATGTGGGCCAAGTAAGGTTGGAAGATTTCCTTCCCTAAAGGAAATTACATATTAATTGACATGAGTTGTTATGATAATTAACAATAGCTTCATGGTCATTATTAATAGCTTTTCGATTCCAGATTCTGTTCATTGAAATTAATTTCCCCAGCATAAAATTAAAGGCATGCTTCCAATATTAGGACAAAGGAAATTAGAGAAGCATCTATGATCAGAATTAAGAGAATGCAGTTTCAGAAAGTTGTAGGTCTGGCAGAAGTTACAGAGACAGAGTGGGTTGAGATCATGAATGAATTTAAACACAAGGATGATCATTTCAAATTGTTGGATTGGGAGTCAATTTAGTTCACAACCTCGAGGCATGAAAACCAATTGTAGCATTCATGATTTCACTATAACTCAAAGAAAATAACTGTAACCTTCTAGTCTGTATAAATTAGAATCCCACCACTAAGCACATTCAGAATCTGAATCATTCAGGGCTAGCATGTTAAATAAGCCCCTTTTTATTAACAATTTGGAATTAAAACATGTTCTGAGTCCACCAAAATTTCACATGAAGCTAAATTCCTTTCTAGATTTTAGGTTTCAGAGAAGTAAATGGTTTCATACTAAGGCAAGTTATTATTTAGTTACTTTGTAAAATGGGAGACGGAAAGAAGTTAATATAATTTATGAAAATTATACTGAAAATGTTGGGTAATTCTTCTGAAAGTGGGAGGATCAAGATGCGTAAAGCAGGAAATTAATATAATAAAGAACACTGAATCAATTAATACTGCTGAGCACATGAAAGCTTTGCAGTTAAAAATTGTAACATCGTCCCCCAAAAAGATTCTGCATAACAGATTTAATGATGAAAGAATACTTAGCCTGTTATTGCCATATTTACATTTGTATGCTTAAACCGAAGGTGTTCGTGAATCATAAGGCTATGACAGAACCTTTTCATCTTAATAAAAAGTAGTTGGTAGGCAGAACAATTTCTGAGATCCAACTTCTGCTTTTTTGCCATCAGGGGAAGCATTCCAGATGTGGCCACCATATTTAGTTCACCATCAAATTAAGGGCAGACTCCTGAGTCTGCAAACTCAACCAAAGGGCATGCAGCCTTATAAAGATGACAGCCATATCCCCAGGGCTGGCCGCTGTTACTAATGGTGGAAGAATGCAGGTGCATCTCAGTCTTGAGGGACCCTCAGAAGCAGTTTGAATTATTATAAAACCCCATGAACAATTCTAAAAGGATTGAATGGGTCGTGGTGAGGAGCACATTATATGAGCAAATGTTGGAGCTGGGGTAGCAGTGGAGAGTCACAGTCAGAGTTAAATATCATCTTGCATCAGTACTTCTTGTCGTCCAGGAGCCTATCACCAAGCCTGCCTGGTGAGGACAGGAGCTGCAGAATCTGGGAACCATGAAAGGATAAAAGAATCCTTGCAGTCGCATGGATACTTGGCAGAAATGTATATTATCCACTTTCACTGATTACATTACAGTTGCACTTTAATGGAGCAAAAACTTGGCTTGGCTTCAGTATTACACGTCCTATCTCTATGACTCCTCTAAACCTGCAGAAACTCTTCTTTCAGTCTTTGGTGCGATTTTGGGTATCCTTGGTATGGACAAGCCAAGCATTTCTTGTCCATTGTTAATTGTGATTAAGAAATTGGCTTTTTAGTCCATTTTAAGAGCAGTTAAAAGTCAACCACATTTCTGTGGGCCCAGAGTCACATATAGGGCAGATCAGATAAAGACGGCAAATTTCTTTCTTCAAGTGGGCATTAGTGAACCAGAGATAGTAAGAACTGCTGATGCTGGAGTCAGAGATAACACAACAGGCCAGGCAGCATTAGAGGAGCAGGAAAGTTGACATTTCCGGTCAGGACCCTTCAGAATATTTTCAGAAACGTCCACTTTCCTACTCCTCTGACGCTGCCTGGCCTGCTGTGTTCCTCCAGCTCCACACTGTGTTATTAATGAACCAGATTAGTCTTTATGACAATGGTAACCAGTTCCTCAAGAATAATCAGGAATGGGCAAAAAATACCGGCTTTTCTATTGACACCCACATCCCTTCAAAGAGCAGTATATAAAGCTACACCTTGAGTATAGTGCACATTTTTGGTCTTCATCTCTAGCAATGGAAATACTTGAATTGGAAGTAATGGAGTAAAGGTTCATTAGATTGGTTCCTTATGATGACAAGCTGAGTAAATTTTGCCCAAGTTCCACAGCATTTAGAAAAATGAGAGATGATTTTATTTTTATTATTATCTGTTCCAGTTTGCTGTTGGAGATGGTGATGGTGATCTGCCTTCTTGAAATGTTACAGTCCATGTGCTGTAGATAGAACCACAATGCCATTAGGAAGACCTAATTAAAACATGCAAGATTTTAAAGAGATTTGAAACTGAGTAATGATTTCTCCTGCTGTGGAATCTAGAACACAAAAGTACAGCCTCAGGATAAGGAGACCATAATTAAGGTTGTTTTGTGGAGAAAGTTCTATGGTCAAGAATTATGAATCTTAAGACATTTTCTATTCTCAGGGTTTGGGATGATCTGTTATTGTGCATATTTAAGACAGAGCAATAGATTTTCCTTCTGTCAAGAAACTAAAGGATGTGAGAATAGACAATTTAGAGGTATTGTGATCTGCAATGATTATATTCAATAGTGAAGTAGGCTTGAGGGATCAATAGTCCACTTCAGCTCCAACTTCTGATCTTCTCAGCAAATATAGACATAAATCAGGGAAGTCTCACAAGTGTAAAGGTAAGAGTATTCACAGTGGTTTCCAAGCATCTTAATACAAGGATCACTAAGTATTTGCCCCATACCCTCCAGAAAAAAAAAGCAATTTTAGTTCAAAGCAACTATTCCCATCATCAATGGTGTTTTACCGCGCATGACAACAGGTTTGTTGGTTTGCTGAATAAGACATTAGTATCTGAAAAGTCTGTGAGTGAAGCGAGGGCAATGTGTCACTCTTCAAAAATCCTATTTAAAAGTAGGGCTCAGGCTAAAGATTTTCACTGCCTGTCACAAATATTTCTGAACTATCTTCCTGGAAAGATGATGGTAGCAGAATTGTTAGGTAATTTTAAGGCAGAGGTAGTTAGACTCTTATTAATCAAAGGGTTAACATGTTACTAGGCTGGTGAGAATGCAGGTCTGACACTACAATCAGATCATTCATGATCCTATTGAATGGTGAAGCAGATTCAAAAGGCTGAATGCTCTCTCCCACATATACAACTAGCTATTAAGTAATATGTTAAAAAAAGTTCATCAAGATGGAGTCTTTCTTTTGATGAATATTGTATCTTGGCATATTGTGAAGTTGGGTAGAGTACTTGTGGGTTGGGAGACAGGACATTAGAGTTTGCTGTTTGTAAAATATCGATGTTTATAAAATGATAGGGGGGAAAACAGTGTGTGGTCCCATTAAAAGATGATGAGCTTTTATTCTAGGCTTGGAAATTTTAAAAAAATTGCCTGTGGGCAGCTTGTGGGTTTGCAGGTTCACAGGCTACTTAAATTGTGACATTTGTACCAAAAGGCTGGATGGTTATCAAGCCAAGCTGCAGTTTTGTTTTGTTATCTAGTCACAAGTTTTGATTTAACCAATTAGTTTAAACCAGGCATTTAGATACTAAAAACTAATTAAATTTAAATCTGATGGTTTTCACAATTTAGGACCAATGCTCTTGTAAGAAATATTGATATTCCATCAAGGGTATAAAAAAGAGGGCAGGTGGAAAATTGACAAAGCGCCAACTGTCATC
This sequence comes from Stegostoma tigrinum, assembly GCF_030684315.1. NCBI lineage: Eukaryota > Metazoa > Chordata > Chondrichthyes > Orectolobiformes > Stegostomatidae > Stegostoma > Stegostoma tigrinum. The sequence continues at coordinate 103,821,575 of NC_081358.1, read as the reverse complement.
TGCCAAGAGAACAGCACTTAGCTCTGAAAGAAAGAATCACAGGCCCTCACAAAATTCTCTCTGCCTTAAAATAAGATCTATCTAAATTAACGGTACTTAAGGCACAACCAGTTAATATTCCTGACAAAAGGATTCGATGGAGAACATGTTCCTGACAGAAGGGCTCACAGAGAAGGTGCTCCTGGCAGAAGATTAATGGACAAGACACAGGACATTCCAAAAGAAGCAACTTGGCTATAATTTCAAAACACCGAGTTGTTTTTGTTTTATTTTGGTCTATATATGTGGGACTTATATTTATTGGAACAGCATACCACTAGAGTGTTGTTTTATTCAAGAGTAGTTAGTAATTAGAATGGAATTGTTCAGTTTGATAATATTTCAGTTAATTTTTTCACTGTTAGAGTTGGATAAATAAATTGCTACTTGTAGGTTATAAAGTGAGTGTTGGGAGCTTAGGAACATTTAACCACTTCTTTATACCAGGTTGGATGTCAGAGGCAGGTTATACCACTTTTCACATTTCTTTTAACAGATTATAGGGTGAGGTGAGCCTCTTCTGGTGTTTCAGTTTTAGATATCAAAGGACATCAACCTCTGCTTTATAGTAGGCACACTTCCCCAAATAATACTAGTAGCTTAGGTTGGTATCACCAAGAAGGATTGGTAGCAGTGCAAATACCCAAGGCATCCTAGATGGTTCCGACAGAAGCCAATTTGTACCAGATTTTTCACCCATTGTACTATGCATATCAAGTCAGTTACATTTGCACTGAGTTTCCATTGTGTACTTATGTTTTCCAGTTTGAAACGCAGTGCATAATCTGACAGTGCAGTGTCAGAAAAGAGACTGCATGCTTAAAAAGGCTCTTATTTGCATTTCTCAGTGCTTAAATGGCTTCTCCAAAAGATCCATGTGGGTTCCATTCTGCACTTGCACGCGGCTCTGGGGGAGGCTGGAAGGGGTAGGATTGCAGTGGAACTCTGACCCCTCCAATATCAGTTTCCAGGACTTTCTCACCAGCACTGACTGGACCACATTTCCCAACTAAATTGGAATATTTCGCCAGTAGTTTGCTTCAGTCATTAAGTTGAGACCAGTGAAAAGTCAGCTGTGAAGGTTCCAACTTTAAAAGCTGATGTTTCTTTTCCTGGCAGGGCTTCCAGCCTCTGCCTGCCCCACTCAGGGACTGTTTCTTTCAATTCATTTCTGAGGGATGCTTGGTTTAAAAGTGTCTCGTGGTCGTTGCAAGGCGATCTGGCTTGGATTGTCTAAGGAAATCAGTAATCAACCACAGCTGCACCAGTAATAACTGAAAAGTAAAACTCCTGTGGATGGGTTCACCCACTTGTGACCCACATGATACAGCTTACTGATTTTACCCAGGTCTGCATTTCCTCAGCTGGAAATGCTTTGGCTAAGTAGATCCTTCCTGACTGAAAACTTCACACTCAGCATCTGTATTATTGACAGCTTCAGACCATCAGCCCTGACATGATATTCCAGTTTTATTTTGACACTGATGGAGTGTCGAACAGGTAAAATAATGTCCCGAAGAAATAGGAAATAAGTCCAATTTGCTGATTATTTATAGGCTGAAAATAACACTAAATGTTCACTGAAAAAAAAAGCTCCAGCCTACAACCATATGTTGTGCCTGTTGAGAATACGTTTGAACATAACACCTCTGGTAATTTATTGTGCAAGTGCTCCTGGCATTGCTTTATTGACCTGTGAGATTGCCAAAGACTATAAAATCTCTTTCTTGTTTTTCTTCTTAAAGTTTTATTTTTTATAGTGACATATTTTCACACAAGAATACAATGCGTAGTTCACCCTTTTCTAGATAAGCTCTTGTGTCAGGGCATTACCTAATATCTCTTGAGAAGAGAATGACCAGATGATTTGGTTGAAGATTTAATGTCGCGAAATTTGACAGTGAAATTTGGGCAGTAGAGGTGGTCTCCAGAGAGATGAAGTCATGTACCCTGTCCCAAATCATGGAAATGGAACAAGTTCCACAGCTAGGGCCAGGTGACCCATACATCTGTACAGCCTGTCTCAACAGCCAGCAGGAAAACTGAACCAATTCCATTGCAAACAGGAGGTCAGGGAGGGGCCAAACAAACAAAAGAATGGAAAATTCATAAAAATTCTCTTTTGTTTGCCTTTTATTTTTGAATCAACCTGTTCAGAAATGCTATAACACACCTGGAGAGCAGGTGAGCCTTGAACCTAGGCTTCTGTTGTAGAAACAAAAACAGATGTTGCTGGAAAGCCTCAGCAGGTCTTGCAGCATTGGTGAAAACTAACATATTGGGTTTCTCAGTTCTGAGGGAGGATCACTGGACCCAAAACGTTTACTCTGATTTCTCTTCACAGATGCTGCCAGACCTGCTGAGCTTTTCCAGCAACATCAGTTTTTGTCATGAATTACAGCATCTGCAGTTCTTTCACCTTTTTTCTCTGGTCTAGGGTCAGGAACCCTACCACTCCACTACAAAAGGGCCTATCTAAGCAATGCCTCACCAAAAATAAGCATTCAGTTTCATCTAGGACTGATTATCTCCCCTCACTTAGCACTGTTTTGTGACTTTACTGGCAATGCTCAAGTTGAATTAGTACTAAGGCATGACTACTGGAATTTTTCAGCAAGCTTGTGGCGTCCATTCAAACATTTGGCCTTCAATGCATCATGGATTTAAATTGATGCTTATGATACTACCACAGGGTTGCTTTAAGAAGGCTTATTCTTTATTCATTCATGGGACGAGAGTATTGCTGGCTAAGCAGTATTTATTGCCCATTCCTAAATGCCAAGAGGGCAGATAAGAGTCAACTACATTGCTATGGGTCTGGAGTCACATGTAGCCTGGGCCAGGTAAGGGTGGCCGTTTCCTTCCCTGCAGGATGTTAATGAACCAGATGGATTTTTCTGACAATTGACAACAGATTCATGGTCATCATTAGACTCTTAACTCCAGATGTTCATTGAATTCAAATTCTACCATCTGCCATGGCAGGATTTGAACCTGTATCCCCAGAATGTTATCTGTGTTAATAGCCCAGTGATGATACCAGTTGGCCTTTGAATCCCCTGGGATCATGTTGTTTGCTAAAAACACCATCTGGTCATCTTTCTACACACAGATGCTACAGGCAGCATTCAAGTGCAGATAACAATACTGGAGACATTAGACACAATGGGGTGGCCCAGTGGCTCAGCAATTTTCACTGCTATCTCATAGTGCCAGGAGCCAGAGTTTGATTCCACCCTCGGGCGACTGTCTGTGAGGAGTTTGCATGTTCTCCCTGTGTCTGCTTGGGTTTCTGCTGGGTGTTCTGGTGTGCTCCCGCAATCCAAAGATGTGCAGGCTCAGTGGATTGACCATGGTAAATTGCCCATTGTGTTTATGGATGTGTAGATCAGGCGTGTTAGCCTTGGGGAATGCAGGATTACAAGGTAAGGAGATGGTTCTGGGAAGAAAGTTCTTCAGAGTGTCAGTGTGAACTTGTTAGGCCAATAGGGACTGTTTCCACAGTGTAGAGATTCTATGAATGAATGGCACAACCATTCATTTGAGCTGGGTACAAGAGCATGTTGCTTATCATAGTTCAGAGTTAAACAAATTCCAGCCTGTTTAATGTCAGTGAATTATTTTGGCCAAAATTTAGCTATCCCCACTGCAAGGACATCATCTTCACTTAGAGTAAGGGTCTCGGCCCGAAATGTCAGCTTTTGTGGTCCTAAGATGTTGCTTGGCCTGCTGTGTTCGACCAGCTCCACACTTTGTTATCTCTTTATTGTTCCCTCTTTAACTCTGAAGGTTGTCATAACCATGGATCAGAAAGTGCCACAGATGGCTTTACCTTGTAATTCCATTTAGGAGGGTTGACACGGCCATAAACAGTCATGAATGACAATTAAATGGCTGCCTGGAGAAATGGATCCATGGAATAACAAGGCTATGGATGTAAAGGGGAATTCAAACCACAGCTCTCCAAAGGTGGATCGAGACAATCAAAGCAGATTGGATTTGATGTCTTATGTCGATAAAGATAACAAGAGGCTGATGACACCCTGCTCAACAACATGTACAACAAACCACCTCCTGCAGACTATGTCACAAACCACAGACACGTTTTGTGCTTTCCCCTTTTTTTAAAGAATACACAGGAGCTGGATTTAAAAAGACAGTTTCAACTCTACAGGAGTGACTAGTGAGACTGAATTCTTGCATGTGTACTAACCAGGTGTTAACATTCCGTGGCTGAAACTGTCAAAGAGCTGTCCACTAGTAATCCCTGTGTTTCAGGTAAAGACTGCCTCCTTCTTCAAAGGCTGTAAACCAAACAAAAGGAAACAAGAACACCAACAGGACACTATCTCACCTTGAAGGCTGGAAATCAATCACTGTTGAAAGAATCAGAACTACATAATCTCGACAAATCTGCAAAACAAAAGATCGTGAAACCAATCTTTCTACTGCCAATGTCAATGCTGATTGTAACCTCCACTGCAATGGCTGCAATTTTCATCCACTCTTCGCAAACAATTCAGAGGCTGATCCGTGTTTTCTTTCTAACTGTTACCCCTTTGGACCATGTCTTATTTATGCATGTATGTGCATGTTCTATTAATCCTTTCCATGTTTCATAATCAATAAACTCACTCTTTGTTATTCAAAAATGTCCAGTTAAATTGTTTCCTTTTAAAACAGGAGTTAATTCGTGTCTGGAAAAACAATACCTACAATGGAAGATAATAAAATGTGAGGCTGGACGAACACAGCAGGCCAAGCAGCATCTCAGGTGCTCCTGAGATGCTGCTTGGCCTGTTGTGTTCGTCCAGCCTCACATTTTATTATCTTGGAATCTCCAGCATCTGCAGTTCCCATTATCTCTCACCTACAATGGAAGAGATCATTTTAATAATTAACCTTACTGTAACCAGTCAAGGAGATGGGTGAATAAAGAAGGGGAGCCAGCTCATCCCTCCTCACCTGAGAGCTTACCAATTCAAAGTATGATCCAGAAACATAAACTGGGGATCCGCACCAGGGATCTGGTCATAACAAGCTCATAACCCATGGTCATTCCTGTCATGTCAGACAGAAAAAGCAAAGAGGTTCTATTTGAACATTGGCCTTTACACCAAACCTGGAATGGATTCTCAGCTTACATTCACACATTGCTGCTATCAACAAGGTCAACATCATGATTGAGAAGAAACTCAAACTCAACTTTGCCTTCCCTAACCCAGGAACACACTACCCCCAGTCATTGATTTGGTTCAGAGTTGTTAACTTTTTAATGCTGAAAATAATAAGACTTATGCTTTTCTGACTGGCTTGTTCAGTGAATTCTTGACTTGTAGCAACATTCATAAGGCCATTCAGAAAGTGAGCACAAGCAATTTTCAAGCAGAACTCGTTAAACTCAACGCAAATCATTCCATTTATGTAGACTCAGTTACTAATAAATTTCAACTTAGATTTTAACACCTTTTTAAAAAAAAATTGGGAGAACACTCACTGCCGTGAGAAAGAAGGGTGACCAAACCTGAACCTTTAACTCTGATTTGTCCTCACAGATGCTGCCAGACCTGCTGATCTTTTCCAGCAATTTCTGCTTTTGTTTCTCATTTATAGTTACTGTTATTCTTTCTTTAGTGTTTAGATTTTACCCATTTTGTGATTGATGGTATGATTTCATGATTAGAAACATCACCACTGCTGACACAATATTATAAGTTGATGGTATTTAAGTCTCCTTTTGATAGTCTGAGCAGTGTAGAAATCTATCCCCCATCAAATGGACCATGGGCCCTCTTTTCCTTTAAGGAAAAAAATTAGTCTTTTATTTTTCATATGCACTAGTGTAACAAGCCCAATTTTATGCCAGGTGTTTGTCAAAAGCTTCTATGAAGCGGAGTAAGACTGTAAAGAATTTCACTAGGGCTTGATATTATGTAATTGAGTAAAGTGGGTGAGAGAGAGTGGAAAGTGTCACGAAGTTCAGTCGAGCACTTGTGAATTGGAAGGCAGGATATCAGAAGTTGGTATTTGTTAAATGTTGATGCTTATAAAGTATGGGGAGGTCAGGGTATGGTCCCTTTAGATGATGATGTTTATTTTCTATGCTTAGGGATTCAGAAAAGGTCGGTTTCCAGGTGCACAGGCCTATCTAAATTGAAACATTTGTATCAAAACATTGTACTGTTAGCCTGCAAAGCAGCATCTTTGACAGGACAACACGTTTTTGCATTTGAGATAACAAGGTGTAGAGCTGGATGAACACAGCAGGCCAGGCAGCATCAGAGGAGCAAGAAAGCTGATGTTTCAGGTCTGCGCCCTTCTTCAGAAAGGTTCTTCATTTTCAGTTCTTCAGTTTCTGAAGAAGGTCCAGACCTGAAACATCAGCTTTCCTGTTCCTCTGATGCTGCCTGGCCTCCTGTGTCCATCCAGCTCTACACCTTGTTATCTCAGATTCTCCAGCATCGGCAGTTCCTACCATCTCTCAGCGATGTTTTTGTATTCAGTCAAATCATTTAAAATAGGCCCTTAGGTAGCAAAACCAATTAAATTTAAATCTGATGGTTTTAACAACAAAGGACCAATCTTATTGTAAGTAACTGATATGTCATCAAGGGTATAAAAGATGAGGGCATTTCAGAAAATCGGGAGATCCAACCGTTATCTGCCAAGAGAACTGCTCTTAGCTCTAAAAGAAAGAATCACTGGCTCTTAGAATTCTCTAAGCATTAGAGTAAGCTCCATCTAAATTAAAGGCACCTGACACAAAAAGAATTTTTCAGAGAAGGATTTCCTGACAGAAGAATTCACCAAGAAGGTGTTTCTGATAGATGAATTCACTGAAGACACAGAATATTCAAGAAGACATAAAGTGGTTGTAGTTTTGAGAGAATAATTCCTATTTCTTTTAGTTTTACTTTACGTAAGTAAGACTTGTACTTATTGGAACTGCAAACCATTAGAATCTTGTTTTATTCGGGAAGAGTTAGACGTTTAAAGGGATTTATCCATATTGTTAATTTGCTCACATTAAGGTTAGATTATCATTACAGTGTTGGCGCTATACACACCACAGTGCAAATGACACAGGCGGCCGACAGCCATCTTGTAATTTTTCTCTTGGTCGTATTCGCCGGCAAAGAATCAAGCTAGACCTGTTCTTCCGGCTGTTAGACCACCCCCAACCAGAACACCGATTGTTGGCTAAAACCTCAGCCAGATAACACAAAGGTACTCTCGTCCAATGCCGTTACCAGGGGGAAACATGTGGAAGTTCGACCAACACTGCAAGCGATAAGTTAGATGAATAAGCTGTTACTTGTTGTTACTTGTTATTTAACCACTTCTTTATTACAGACTGGGAGCTCTTTTAACAGATTATAGGGCAAGACTTGCTTCTTCGCACTTTGGCTTTAGTTATCGGAGGGGGGTGGAGTCTTGATCTCCACTTTATAATAGATTGGGAGCTCTGGTCTAGGATCTGGACAGCTCAGGTCTGGAATTTGGGACATGTTGGGACAGGATTTAAATGGAATTGGATTGATGTGAATGGATTTGGATGGATCTGGACAGATGTGGACAGACTTAAGGTACTAAAGGACCTAACAGACTTAAACAGACTTAGGGATTGGCATCTTAGTTCTTTAAAGAAATCTGAAGTGTAAAGTGGAAAATCTGTTGAATTTTGGTTGCGTTTGTCAGTTAAATCAAAAGTGGGAAAATGGCTCTTGACATTGCTACACAGATTCTGGGTATGGAAGCTGCTTCCCAAATTTGCCAAGAAAGCTCAGAGTACAGAAAATGGAGAAACTTTTACAATTAGTAGACAGGCCCGAATTGGGTTTAACTAGGGGTAAGAAGAAATGTGAAAGTGTCATAGGATCATTCAAGCATTTAGGTATAACACAGAAACCATAAAGTGTAGTGGAGTTAGAACAAAATTAAATTGCAAATAAGACAGCTGGAGTTAGAGAATGAAAGGGAACAGAAACAGTTTAATTTACGGTTACAAGCAGAAGAAAGACAAAAAGAGAAAGACAGAGAAGTTGCAAATTAGACAGGATAGCCAAATTAAAATGATGGAAATGAAGGGTGAAGATAGGCTTCGTGAGGAGGAGGGTGATGATGAACAAACCCATCATAGCCAAAGACCTGGTAAGCATGTATAAAAATACGTCAAAACATTACCAAAATTCAATGAAAAAGATGTTGAAGCCTTCTTCATTTCGTTTGAGAAATTGGCTAGCTGCTGTACTGGCCAAAAACTATGTGGTTAATAAAGTGTGAAGCTGGATGAACACAGCAGGCCAAACAGCATCTCAGGAGCACAAAAGCTGATGTTTTGGGCCTAGACCCTTCATCAGAGAGGGGGATGGGGTGAGGGTTCTGGAAGAAATAGGGAGAGGGGGGAGGCGGACCGAAGATGGAGAGAAAAGAAGATAGGTGGAGAGGAGAGTATAGGTGGGGAGGTAGGGAGGGGACAGGTCAGTCCAGGGAAGGCAGATAGGTCAAGGAGGTGGGATGACGTTAGTAGGTAGGAAATGGAGGTGCAGCTTGAGGTGGGTGGAAGGGATGGGTGAGAGGAAGAACAGGTTAGGGAGGCAGAGACAGGTTGGACTGGTTTTGGGATGCAGTGGGTGAAGGGGAAGAGCTGGGCTGGTTGTGTGGTGCAGTGGGGGGAGGGGACGAACTGGGCTGGTTTTGGGATGCAGTAGGGGAAGGGGAGATTTTGAAGCTGGTGAAGTCCACATTGATACCATTGGGCTGCAGGGTTCCCAAGCGGAATATGAGTTCCTGTTCCTGCAACTTTTGGATGGCATCTTTGTGGCACTGCATGAGGTCCATGATGGACATGTCATCTAAAGAATGGGAGGGGGAGTTAAAATGGTTCGCGACTGGGAGGTGCAGTTCCTCTGCTTCTTCCTGTCCCGCAGGCCCGACCAGTCCCCCTCCACCGGCGCCCCCATCCGCTTAGCCAAACTCGTCCTCACCTTCAACAACTTCTCTTTTGATTCCTCCCACTTCCTACAGACATAGGGGGTGGCCATGGGTACCCGCATGGGCCCAAGCCATGCCTGCCTCTTTGTAGGTTACGTGGAACAATCCCTCTTCCGCACCTACGCCGACCCCAAACCCCACCTCTTCCTCCATTACATTGATGACTGTATCGGCACCACCTCTTGCTCCCAAGAGGAGCTCGAACAGTTCATTCACTTCACCAACACCTTCCACCACAACCTCAAGTTCACCTGGGCCATCTCCAACACATCCCTCACCTTCCTGGACCTCTCAGTCTCCATCTCAGGTAACCAGCTAGAAACTGATGTCCATTTCAAGCCCACCAACTCCCACAGCTACCTAGAATACACCTCCTCGCACCCACCCTCCTGCAAAAATTCCTTCCCCTATTCCCAATTCCTCCGCCTCCGCTGCATCTGCTCCCATGATGAGGAATTCCACTCCCGCACATCCCAGATGTCCAAGTTCTTCAAGGACCGCAACTTACCCCCTGCAGTGGTCGAGAACGCCCTTGACCGCATTTCCCGCAACACATCCCTCACACCCTGCCCCCGCCACAACCGCCCAAAGAGGATCCCCCTCGTTCTCACACACCACCCCACCAACCTCCGGATACAACGCATCATCCTCCGACACTTCCACCATCTACAATCCGATCCCACCACCCAAGACATTTTTCCATCCCCACCCCTGTCTGCCTTCCGGAGAGACCACTCTCTCCGTGACTCCCTCGTTCGTTCCACACTCCCCTCCAATCCCAACACACCCGGCACCTTCCCCTGCAACCGCAGGAAGTGCTACACTTGCCCCTACACCTCCCCCCTCACCCCCATCCCAGGCCCCAAGGTGACTTTCTATATTAAGCAGAGGTTCACCTGCACATCTGCCAATGTGATATACTGCATCCATTGTACCCGGTGTGGCTACCTCTACATTGGGGAAACCAAGCGGAGGCTTGGGGACCGCTTTGCAGAACACCTCCGCTCGGTTCACAATAAACAACGGCACCTCCCAGTTGCGAACCATTTTAACTCCACCTCCCATTTTTTAGACGACATGTCCATCATTGGCCTCCTGCAGTGCCACAATGATGCCACCCGAAGGTTGCAGGAACAGCAACTCATATTCCGCTTGGGAACCCTGCAGCCCAATGTCTCAATGTGGACTTCACCAGCTTCAAAATCTCCCCTTCCCCCACCGCATCCCAAAACCTGCCCAGTTCGCCCCCTCCCCCCACTGCATTACACAACCAGCCCAGCTCTTCCCCTCCACTCACTGCATCCCAAAACCAGTCCAGCCTGTCTCTGCCTCCCTAACCTGTTCTTCCTCTCACCCATCCCTTCCTCCCACCTCACGCCGCACCTCCATTTCCTACCTACTAACCTCATCCCACCTCCTTGACCTGTCCGTCTTCCCTGGTCTGACCTATCCCCTCCCTACCTCCCCACCTATACTCTTCTCTCCACCTATCTTCTCCTCTATCCATCTTCGGTCCGCCTCCCCCTCACTTCCTACTTATTCCAGTTCCCTCTCCCCATCCCCCTCTCTGATGAAGGGTGTAGACCCAAAACGTCAGCTTTTGTGCTCCTGAGATGCTGCTTGGCCTGCTGTGTTCATCCAGCTTCACATTTTATTATCTTGGATTCTCCAGCATCTGCAGTTCTCATTATCTTAAAAACGATGCGGTAAAGTTTATTCAGGCCAAGTTGGTAGGCAGGGCTAGTGAGGAGTTTGCAGCAATGTCAGAAGAGGTGTCAGGACAATATGAAGAAGTAAAACAGGTTATTTTGAGTGTCTATGAATTGGCACCAGAAGCACAGAGACAATGATTCATTAATGCAGGGAAGGAACCAGGTCAGACTTGTATCAAGTTAGAAATAATTAAGCAGAGCAACTTTTATAGATGGTTGAGAACATTACAGATTGAAAAGACACATATGGATCTTAAGAGATGTTATTCTGCTGGAGGAGTTCAAAAACTCCTTCAAAAACAAGAGGAGTTAAACAGCAAGATGAACTGCAAAGATAGTGGATGAATGCATATTAGTGCATAAATTAAAATGCAGCTTCTGACAGTAATTTCATTCTGTGAGGGATAGAAGATGGGAAAGAGGGAGATCCTTCAATGACATTCAAAGAGTGGATCACACTGGGCACAGTTTACCACAAGTGAAACAAGAAAACCAAGAGGGTGGTAAAGAGGTGAAAGACCAATGGTGTTTTCACTGCCAAAGGTGGGATTCACAAAGTCATAGTGCTGATGAGTTAAGAAAGGCACTTGGAAAAAGGATATGATAAAAGACATTAAACCAATAGGATTAGTTTAGGTGGTGAAGAAAATCCCAAGAGAAGTCAAGGGCCTACAACAGAGTCCACATCCTAGTTACAGGCTAGAAAATAAGACAGTGCTCGATCTTTTCAAAGACTTCACTTGTGTGGGTAAGGTTTACTCAGGTAGAAACAAGGATAGTAGGTAAATAAATTAATATATTTAGAGATACGGGAGCTGGTCAGTCTCCAAGAGTAAGAGGTGAAAATATTTGCACTCCTTCTGAAATAATGCCTGAGACAGTGACAATCTTTGGAATAAATGAAGAGAAAACTAACACTCCACTTTGTGAAATTAGACGAGAAAGTCCAATCAAGACTGGGAAAGTGATAGTGGGAGCAATAGAAAAATTGGCTATTCCAGGAATACAGTTTGTTCTTGGAAACAATTTAGCTGAATCAAAGGTGGGAATGATCCATTGGAGTGGAGAGGCTGAAAGAAAACCAGGAAACTGAGGAGTTAAAAGGAAAATACCCTGGAATTTTTCTGGGCAGTGGTGACAAGACCTTACATCCATAAGGTGAATCAAGAAAGGCAAACAAAATGGAAAGATGAAGGAGTTGAGGTCCAGTTGGTCGAGACTTTGTTTGAAGAAATGGTAAAGAAAAACACCTAAGAAAATAGAGAATCAGGCAAAGGTATCTAATTCTGAAAGATTAGCAGAGTTACAACAAAAAGATGAGATTCTAAAGGATTTATCTCATAAAGTCTACTCAGAAAAGGAATCAGAATGTATACTAGGATGCTATTGCCTTAAGGATAAAATTTTAAGACAGAAATGGAGACCTTGGTAAGTTAATGCAGATGAGACATGAACGGAAGTTCACCAGTTGCGTTCCTGAAAGAATACACACAGGAAGTATTGCGAGTAGCACACAAATTATCTGTAGGAGGTCATCTAGGAAAGAGGAAGATTCAGGCTAAGATACAGAAACATTTCTATTGGCCTGAAATACATAAGAATGTGGTTGAATTTATAAAACATCACCCCTACAGGCTTAATCCTATTGAAGCAATGCGGGTGCAGAAAGAAATGGAAACGATGCTCCAAGAAGACATCATACAGCTGAGTCAAAGTGAGTGGTATTTGCTGATTGTACTCAATGATTCTGCATCGATTATCAGAAGGTCAATGCTGTGACAAAGTCTGAATCATATCCACTTCTAAGGACTGCGTGATTAAAGTAGGACAAGTCACTTACATCACAAAGTTGGACTTATTTCGCAGTTACTGGCAAGTAGCTTTGTTGGAGAGAACGAAAGAAGTTTCTGATTCTCTAATCCCAAATAGGCTGTGTCAATTTAAAATAATGCATTTTGGAATGAAAAACATAGTAGCCACTTTTTAAAGACTCATGAACAACATTGTGGCAGATTGACTAATTATGCCATCTGTATAATTGATGTAGTGATCTTTAGCTATTTGTGGAAAGATCACACCGAGCATTTGGTAGAGCTCTTTGAGAGACTACAGAAGGCAAAGTTGGTTATAAATTTGGCATAAACAGAAGTCGTGAAGGCGGAAGTGATGTTATTAGGGCACTACATTGGACATGGACGGATGACACCGAGGAACATGAAAGCAAAGGCCATCGAGGAATTTCCAAGATCATCATTAAAGAAGCAAGTGCTACAGTTTTTAGGATTGAGTGGAATCTACAGGAAATTTGTACCAAGCTTTAGAAGCTTGACGACACTGCTAACAGACTTGTTGAAAAAAACACATGAAATTTCGGTGGACAGGGCAATGTGAAGAGTTATTTGAGAATTTAAAAGCAATGCTAACCACTGCACCAGTTCTAGCCACACCAAATTTCTTCAAAACCTTCAAAGTCGCCATCGACTCAAGTGATGTAGGTGTTGGAGGTGCTTTGTTACAAGAGGATGAATGTGGAGTCAAAAAGCCAATCAGTTAGTTTTTCAAAAAAAACTCAATAGCCACCAGGGAAAATATTCAAACATTGAAAAAAAATTTCGAGCTTTGTTCTGGCCTTACAAACTTATAATGTGTAGACTGCAAACAATGCATCACAGACATTTGTCGATACCAATCACAATTCTTTGACACTTCTGGAAAGATTTAAAGAGAAGAGCACTTGATTATTTCATTGGAGTATTATGTTACAAGCATTTAATTTACAGATTGTACATGCTTTTTGTCGTGAAATTGTTATTGAGGGTGCTTTATGGCGGGTTTAAAAGAAAAATGTTTATATAAGATAGAAATGGTAATGTTCAATGTTGTATATCATATAGAATTAGTATGAAATGTGTTGCTTTAGTTTAATGAGATTTGGATCTAGTAATAATGGTGTTAAGGTTTAGAAAAGAAAAATGAAGCCATCTTTGGCCTGTTGTGTTCATCCAGCTCCACACCTTGTTATCCCAGATTCTCCAGCATCTGCAGTTCCTACTATCTCTTTTCATAATGATGGTTCATTTTTAAGGGGGGAGGGTTACGAGGTTATGAAGTTGAGTAGAGTATTTGTAGATTGGAAGGCAGGATATTAGAATTTGGTGTTTGTAAAATGTTTGTGTTTGTAAAATGCTTTGGGGAGTGCAATACATGGTGCTTTTAAAAGGTGATGTGCTTTTTCTATGCTTAGAGATTTGAAAAGGAATGTCTGTGGTTTGCAGGTGCACAGCGCATCTGAATTGAAACATTTGCATCAAAAGGCTAGACTGTTAGCAGGTAAGGCAGCATTTTAACCAAGAAAACAGGCTTCTGAATTTAGTCAATTATTTTAAAACAGGTCCTTAGGTATAAAAAACCAATTAAATTTTAACAACATAAAGACCAATACTATTGTAAGAAATTAATATATCATCAAGGGTAATGAACGATGAGGGAATTTGGAAAATTGAGGGAGACCCAACCATCATCTGCCAAGAGAACAGTTCTTAGCTCTAAAAGCAAGACTAACTGCGGCTCTCACATAATCCTCTAAGCCTTAGAGTATGCCCCATCTAAATTAAAGGTACCGGCAGCACAAATAGTTAATGGTCCTGACAATAGAATTTGACAGAGAAGGTGTTCCTGACAGAAGAGTTTGTCGGAGAAGACACAGAACTTTCCAAAAGAAATAACCTGGTTGTAACTTTGAGAGATTAAATTGTAACTTTTTGTAAGTGGGTCTTGTATTTATTGGAACAGCATACCATCAGAAGGGTTTTATTTGGGAAGAGTTAGTAGTTAGAAGGGATTTATTCAGTTTTTTAATAGTTTAGTTAAATTGTTCACTGTTAGATCTTTCCATTTGCAGGATGTGGCTGTTGCTGGCTGGCCAGTATTTCTTGCCCATCCTTAGTTGCCCTTGAGAAGGTGGTGGTGAGCTGCCTTCTTGAACCGCTACTGTGGGTTGACCCACAATACTATTAGAGAGGGAATTCCAGGATTTGACCCAGTGACAGTGAAGGAGCGATGATATATTTTCAAGTGAGGATGTTGAATAACTTGGAGGGTAGCTTGGAGAAGGTGGTGTTCCCATATAGGAGATGCTCTTGTCCTTCAAGATGGAAGTGGTGGTGAGTTTGGAAGGTGCTGTCTGATGATCTTTGGTGAATTTCTGCAGTGCATCTTATAGATAGTACACACTGCTGCTACTGAGCGTCAGTGGTGGAGGGAGCAAATGCTTGTAGATATAATGCCAATCAAGCAGGCTGCTTCATCCTGAATGGTGTCAAGCTTCATGAGTGTTGTTGGGGCAATTGCTACTTGTTTGTTATAGAGTGAGTATCAGAGGTTTATTTTATTTAACCACTTCTTTATAACAGATTGGGGGCTCTTTTAACAAATTATAGGGTGAGGTGCGTCCTTTTGGGTGTTCCCTTTTTTTTGTTATCAAAAGTGTATTGACCTCTGCTTTACAACAAAATCCTGCTTCATGTTGCTTCTCATTTTTATTTCTATCCACATTCCTACTAAATGCCAGGCAATTCTATAAATATCACAATAAATTCATTCTCAAAAAATATCCTTGAAATCTATTTTAAAGATTTCAAATGAACTCCACGTTAACTGTCCCCTCTGTTCTTCACAAGTTGGCATATAATCTTTAACATTCTCTGGAAGCACCAGATGGGGCTTTCATTAATTTGTTTGCTGGATAGTCAGCTTCAAGAATTTTTTTTGTCAGTAATGTGTTGCACTCAACTAAAATTATGTTTTTGAGACTTAAAGTGGGGCAGAAACTCACAATCCCACGACACCATGGGCCAAATGGCTACCAAATGAGCCACCCTGAGAAAGGCACTGTCTCCTCATAGCCACTCTATTTATTTCTCCAACTCCATTCTACCAGCAGAAATCAATATGAAAATAGGTACCAAATAACTCATGCATTTATTTGATTGGTAGCAGAAAACTAGGTTTCATACTGAGAAGCACAATGGTATTATTAAGCTTTTAGCTTGCTAAGATACGTTTGAGTTACTTCACCTCATCTACATGGGGCAGCAAGTCATTGTACTGTACCAACACATTTATATAATCCTTTTATGCTTGAAATGTTTGCTAGACTAACCAATGTTAGGACAGACAATTCCTAGTGGACCCAGTTAGCACACTGGCTGCTTGAACAATGACTGCACAGTCATTATCCTGTTATAGAGAGTTTGCCTTGCATTTTTAGAGACTTGAGTTGTCAAATGTAATTGTGTGGAATATGTGATATGCAAACAATTCTCAATGCTTTCGCTTCCAGGGCTTCTATTGATTAAACTGCTGCAGCACTTTGGGTCAGTGACCCTCAATTCATTGGCATTGATTTTGTTTAAGTAAGAACAAGAAATGCTTGTATGAATTGATTCACATTTCCTCCCCATCTCTTCTTATATCATAACATATCAACGTAGAGCTATTATCAATTACAATTCACAATATGATGTCTATTCTCATTATTTTACAGGACGTGGCATTATCTTATTCACAATTTCCTAGGAATATATTCATTGCAGCAAATTAAGAGATAGCTAAACATAGGCTTCATTTTTGGGGTTAAATCATGACTAAGATTAACATAATTATTTCTGCATCATTTCTTCCTTTTTTTTGTCTTTACCCCAAATATGTATCTGTCTTTTCACCTTTCCTTCTTTCCAAAGATTGGGCAACACATATCCATTGGATTAGTCCATGCTTATGAACAAATTATTGCAGTGGTGTGCCATTGTCTTTCACATTATTACAAGCCAGGAAACTCTCCAACTCTTACTAATACTCTCATGGTATATTGGAAGGAATCATAGGCTGCCGATCAATGTGCTTCATTACATTATGACAGCATCCTCCTTGACCAACAAGCCTTGGCGTAAGGCTTGAACAAGCAATTTCCAGCACTGATTAGTCACACTACCATTGTGCCAGAATACCTCCTCAAATATCTACTACCAGATATCTATTCTGCAGGCTCAATATTTCAGTCAAGTTAAAGAGGAGCGTAGTGCCTGAATGAATATTGGAGGTTGGGGTGGCAGGGGGTGGTGGCCATGTTTTCTAGATTTGCACTGAATCTTATTACAACATCACTCCCATCTTCATTGAATCCCTACAGTGTGGAAACAAGCCATTCAGTCCACACCAACCCTCCAAAGAGCATCCCGCACAGACCCAGAACACCGCACCCCCCCCATCCCCCTAACCATGCATTTCCCATGACTAATCCACTTAGCCTGCACACACTGGACACTATGCACAACTTAGCATGACCAATTTTGACCTAACCTGCACATCATTGAAATGTGGGAAGAAATCATAGCACCCGGAGGAAACCCATGCAGACTTGAGGAGAACATACAAACTCCATACAGTCACCCAAAGGTGGAACCAAACCTGTGCCCCTGGTGCAGTGAAGCTGCAGTGCTAACAACTGAGCCACCCTGCCACTCTATCGCTGAGTCATTGTTACCCCTTTACTTGCTGACTCACATTCTTTCTAGGCCAAGCAATATCTTGACTCTTCATTCTCGTTTTCAAATCCTCAATGGCTTCATCCCACCCTAGTCTCTTTTGTAATTGCCTCTAATTACAAAAGAGGTACCTGAAATAGTCTAATTCTGATATCTTGAATATGCCTTATTTTTAGTTATCCTGCATCATTGGCAACTGTGTCTTCAACCCTAAGTTCTGGAATTCCCCCAATAAACTTTACATCTTTGTACCTCTCTTTTCGTTGTTTAAGAAGCTCATTAAAATGTATTGTTCTGGCCAAGCTTTTGATGGCTGCCCTATAATTATATTTTGCTTTGTAGTGCTTTGGGAAAGTGACATGGGAAATTCTATTTACATTCATTAATGGGATCTAGGTGTCGCTGGCTGGACCAGCATTTAATGTTATTAAAGATTCTATAAGAATCCAAGTTACTGCTGAACATTTTAGTGAAATTCATAAAACTACTCCAATTATTTAGGTGAAGCTGAGAATGAATATCAACATTTTTCAGGCTGGCCTCTTTGGTCACATGTTGAAGTGGTACCTATATGTTTAGTACTTTCAGTTGGACCAGAAACAAATTAATTCTTCCATTGCTCTTGACGTTATGCAATAAGAGCCAACCATGTTTGTCAGAATACAACTGGCATTTAGAAATTGAGAAAAGAGGAATCAATATGCCAAAATCACATCATACAAACATTTCATTTTACACTTACACAGCTGATACACGGGAAGACTAGCACCTACAAATTTTCTTTCAAGTCATATTCCATCCTGATTTGGAATTATATTTCCATTCCTTCACTGTCTTTTAACTAAACTCCTAAGAATCCCTGCTGAACAGCAGGCAGTGAAGAAAGTGTGCTGGCCTTCATAACAAGAGGAATTGAGTATAGGAGCAAAGAGGCCCTTCTGCAGCTGTACAGGGCCCTGGTGAGACGCACCTGGAGTATTGTGTACAGTTTTGGTCTCCAAATTTGAGGAAGGACATTCTTGCTATTGAGGGAGTGCAGCGTAGGTTCACAAGGTCAATTCCCAGAATGGCGGGACTATCATATGTTGAAAGATTGGAGTGACTGGGCTTGTATACACTTTTTAGAAGGAGTTTAGAAAGATGAGAGGGGATCTGACTGAGGCGTATAAGATTATTAACTGATTGGACACTCTGGAAGCAGGAAGCATGTTTCCGCTGATGGGTGAGTCCAGAACCAGAGGACACAGTTTAAGAATAAGGGGTAGGCCATTTAGGACAGAGTTGAGGAAAAACTTCTTCACCCAGAGAGTGGTGGATATATGGAATGCTCTGCCCCAGAAGGCAGTGGAGACCAACTCTCTGGATACTTTCAAGAAAGAGATAGATAGCGCTCTTAAAGATAGTGGAATCAAGGGTTATGGGGATAAGACAGGAACAGGATACTGATTGTGGATGATCAGCCATGATCATAATGAATGGTGGTGCTGGCTCAAAGGGCTGAATGGCCTACTCCAGCACCTATTGTCTATTGTCTATTGAAAAATGTTGTGATCATGCCTACATGGTATAGACTATAGTCATTCAGGAAGGTGATTCACTATCACTTCATCAAGGACAATAGAATTTGGTAATAAATATTGCCCTTAATATTCTTACGTGATTTTTTTAAACCCTACATTTAAATATGACATGTGGGAAATAAGTGGATGTCACAAAAAGACAAGTTAATCATTGATAAGAAAGTGAAAGCCAAATCATAGATCTGGTTCTTGCAATAAAATTTCATATCTAAGGATTGATTAAATAATGCAGGAGAACCCATATCTGTGTTGACCATTATAATTTTTTCCATTATCTGAGAGGAATGTATCACTCAAAAATGATAGTTAAATAGCAGAGCTGAATCAGTGGATTGATTTCTTTAACATTGAATAATACTTTTAACATTTATTTTTGTTTCCAGCCCTTCCTTGATGTAACAGTAGGTAAATTATAATTGTATTGCTGTAACTGAAGTGAAATTTGGAACAGTAAGTGTCAGATTATAGACGGCAGAACAAGAATCTGTTAACTGTGTGCCAAGTATAGGTAATGAGGTAAACACAGATCAAACAAATCGTCTTCATTCACTCCAAGTTTCATGTGTATTTGCAATCTCACAATGATTTGTTCAACTGTCAGAACAGCATATGGAACCATTTCTCCATTTACAATATTTGCAACTCTTTTCAATAGGAAAGTTTCACTCTTTACGGCACAAAGATTAATCTGCAAAACCTGAGACCAAAATTTCTGAGTGGTTTCTTGGCCCATTGCATTCCTGAGTTAATGTATTTTTGATAGGCCCATATTTATTGCCCCTCCTTAACTGTCCTGCAGATGCTGGACAGCTACCTTCTTGAAACGCTGCAGGCTTTGGGAGTGTTGGGACACCCAGAATGCTATTAGAAAGGAAGTTTCAGGAATTTGGCCCAGCAACAGTGACAGAATAGCAATGTAGTTCCATGTCAGGGTGATGCAAAACGTGATAGGAAGCTTGCAGGTAGTCGTGTTCCAATGGATCTGCTTTCTTTATTGTTCTAGTTGGTGGGGGGGGGACACTGGTTTTGAAGATGTTGTCTAAGGAGCTTTCATGAGTTACCTATAGGTGGTGCTTACTGCTGTCATTGTGTTTTGCTGGTGACAAAAGTGAAGGTAAATGTTGGAATGCAAGTCAAGTCAGCTGCATTGCCATGAATGTTGTCAAGCTTCTTGATTATCATTGAAGATTTTGAGCATTGTTGATGTTGTCTGCACGCAACCAAGAAAGTCTCCGCTAATTCCCTTCAGCTCAAACCTTATTTTCATTTGTAGTCTCATCCAATTCAAATTCAACAGCATTTGACAAGCATGGCCCCAAGTTCACATGAAAGAACTAGGGTGAACACGTGTTTGGAAATTTTCTACCACTCCCTTTAAAAGGCACCAGGCTTGGGGGCAGCAAGTATGTAGAATATGGCTGTAAGAGGGCTGACAACTGTTGTAACAAAAAGTTCAAGTAAGATTTGATGACACACTTGAAGAATGTCTTCGAGGTATATAATAGACAGAGGCACCCAAATAATGGAACTTGACATTTCAAAGAAACATCACACCTACATCACACTAGAAGTCAGTCTCCGATGATGTATGGCAACTGACAGCTGTGACTGCAAAGTCTACAGCCTTCATTTGTGTGAACACCATGGGAGATTTTTCTTCATTGCGGGATTCAATGGAGTGTGTGGCAGCTTCACTGAAATGTGCATCAGCATATCTCAGAAACAACCAGAAGTCATTCATTACGTCTGCCTCCACAGAAGCAGATCACAGTGACAACAGGGAGCTAATTAGACAGCGGGCTTTGTATTAGTATTCACACACTATGGGGTCACACATTTGTGTCTTAGGGCTCTCATCATCTGAGAACTGCCAATAGTCTAAGTGATCAAGGGGTTCTCAGAACCTGGGCTCGGTTCAATTTCATTACAGAAAATCTCTGGAACAGAAGCAAGCCAGTCCGTTGAATTGATACACAGTGTCATGTATGACACACAAACCTCCCCCAACTCTTTTCCCTCAAAAGTCTCCTTCCTCCCCATTCTAACACTTTTGTTTGCTCATGTACACATCGACTTTCCTTTTCAAAGCGTCAACATTATTTGCTTCAGCTATTTCACATGGCAGAAAATGTTATATTCTCAAGGCTCTATAATGAAAATCACATTGCGTTCCTCATTCGGTTTAATCTTATATTTAAGCCTCCTTTCTTCTGGGCTCGTCCACAAGAGGAAGCAGATTCTCTACATTCACCATATCTAACCTAGTCATCATTTTAAAGACTTCCATCAAATGAGAAATGCAGGTAGTCACTCTGAAAGCTTATTGGTCTCAATATTACTGTGCGCTGGAAGCTGATGGCAGGGAAATTGAAAATTTTCAGTAATCCTGTTCCCGTGTCTGCATATCCCTGCCAGCCTCACAGGCGTTTGGTGCACAATTGAAGGGAAGCATCCAGCAGCCTGCCTGCCTGTTATTGAGAAGCAAATTAACGGAAGTGCTCATTTCAGCAGCACTGGGATTTTGTTCACAGTCAGCAGCACACATCTTGGTGAGCAGAGTAAGTGCTACAGTCGGGCTAATGGCTGAGTCTATTGCTCCCATTCACACATCCTCCTCCTGACCCTGTGTTTCCTTGATCCTGCCCTATTGATCCTGCCCTCTCCTTCCTGAATCTCTCCCCTACGAGCTGAGACTGGCCCCAATAAGACCCCAGAAAGTCCAATTCATGGTATCACTTCTTTAGAACAGATTGCTCTAGCAAAGGCCACAGCTCCAAGTGGTAAAGATAAAACAAAGCGATGACAGCCATTTGATTGGCCAGCAAGTCTTGGAGACAGACCTTCCTTTCCAATGGAGGCAGCAGTCCCACCTCAATGGCTAATCATCTTCTCAATGTCTCAGGCCAAGCCAAATAAGCGTAGGTGATCATACCACCAACCTTTATATTGGGGATCTTTGTTCCATCAAAAACAAAAGACCATCATTTCACCAGGTATTATCACATGCCTGGCATATAGCTAAGTACCACATCTCAATCTTGAGATGGCATCCTTTACAACTGTTATGCGGTAAAACATTTCCTCTTCGTTTCTCTCTACCTATGTGCAATCTTTAGCATGGTTGATCTTACTTGTCTGCTCCACCAACTCTCGTATTGTCCCGCTGCTTGACAGGGCCATTGGCTAGGTTCATTCCAACCTCTCAAAATAATTTCCTGCAATGTCTTTTCTTCCTGTTCTCATATTGTCAACTCTAGAGTCTTTACATCGCTGATCTTTGGCCTTTTCCAATTTCTCATTTTCATTCCACTCCTTGGTGACATTATCTGAAGATATGTCAGAGCCATTGGTATGCTAATAACATCACTCAGCTCCTCCATTACTTTTGATATGTAACATTGCTTGTCCAATGCTCAGCATTAAATAATAAAAATATCTTTGGAACATCAAAATCATTGCCATGGAACTCCAATGCAAACTTTGTTGCTTAGATTCCAACTCCCAGACTGAGCTAGACTGTTTGTAAACCTGCTATCCAGAGCTAAACTTCTCGTCGGATGTCCTTTGTATCACCAAGTCCTCTTATCTCTATCTTCATAACATTGTGATCTCTATCCTTGCCTCAGAATATCTTGTACTATGCCTTTGTTAACTCCAGATTGGACCATTTCAATAGTCTCTTGGACTATTCACTTCATTGTATTCTTATGTAATGAACCTACACAGAGTGCAATGATGTTAGGAAAGACATGAACTGGCCATCTTGGTGTCTGAGTTTCTTTCCTGACACAGAGGGGAGAAAGTCTTATCTCCATCCTACTAAGAGGCAATATGAATGGTAGACGGTGTTCCTTTGGCAACTTCTATTGACCTCCAGGCTGAGGATTTTTGGGAAGTTAGAAACAGTTTGGCAGAATGTACAGAATTCAGGCATCTCACATTATTCAGCTAATTGTTACAAAAAAATCAGTGAAGGTTTACTGAGTCACTCTTACCTTTAAAATCAGACAAAATAATTACAAGGGATACATTATAATGTTAGGAACTCATAGTTACGAGAATCATTCAGTTCATAGATTGAAAGAATAGACAAGATTCCCAGAACAAATGGAACCCAAAAAGAAGTCAAGATTTGAAATCAGAATATACTTGTATGGAAGTAAAATATTGCTAATGCAGATTGATGTGGAGGTATAAGCTTTGCTATGTAAACTTCTTTTGCCCAGCAAAAGATGGACAATTTAAAACAGTCATCACCAGTTTGGAGAAACATTTCAATACCCACTTGAGGTGGAAGCAGGTTAGAAATTTGGAACTAAAAATTATAAAGTATCCAAATTGTTAGAGAGTACACTGTGTCTCTGAGGGATTTCTAATTTCAATACAACTTTGGCGCATGTGTAGCCTATGCATTACAAGGCAGATGTGTCTGTGATTTGGAGGATAAATCAAATTTAATAAGCAAACAAAAATATAACACTTGAGCTATCATGCAAATTAATTTTACCATGGAGATGGCAACAAAAATGCAATGATGCTTATAAGTCTTGTTCTAGGCAAAATTCCAGTCTAGCTTCTGTCAACTATTGAAAGGCCTGAAGTTTAATCCTGAGCAAACTTGATCAGTAGAGAGCTGTTGTTAGTTGTTTATTGACTTTTTATCATTGTGATGAGAACCACACAACATAGGCATGTTAATACAGAAGCCCCAAGTGCTTTATTTGACAAATGATGAACACCATATTACAACTCTTGCAAAGAAAAAGCCAAAGTACGACAGAACACTTGCTCCAGTTGAGATAGAAAACAACAACATCACAAGTATGGAGTTTACAATCCTGAAGAGAATCTCAAGTGCTTCAGCAGAGGATATCTAGAGCTGTACAATATTTATGCAACCAATAATCATTCGAATGACAGGCTTTTGTACACAGCTATTTATTAAACCAACAGAAAATCAATATTTGCATCAATACATCTGTACATTTCCCTTTATATCTAGACACAGATGATAGCATTTTTGGTTACAGCCTTTAACAGAGAGCATAGATTAATTGAGCTCCTACACCAGTGTTGGAAAGTTGTGTACCACCAAGTGCAATGTTTAATAATAAGCACACGTAGAACATGACTCGTCAACTGAGGTAGTATGGGCTGAGGTTAGAAACAGGAAAGGAGAGGTCACCCTGTTGGGAGTTTTCTATAGGCCTCCGAATAGTTCCAGAGATGTAGAGGAAAGGATAGCAAAGATGACTCTCGATAGGAGTGAGAGAGACAGGGTAGTTGTCATGGGGGACTTCAACTTTCCAAATATTGACTGGGAACACTATAGTTCGAGTACTATAGATGGGTCAGTTTTTGTCCAGAGTGTGCAGGAGGGCTTCCTGACACAGTATGTAGATAGGCCAACAAGGGGCGAAGCCACATTAGATTTGGTACTGGGTAATGAGCCCGGCCAGGTGTTAGATTTGGAAGTAGGTGAGCATTTTGGTGATAGCGATCACAATTCTGTTATGTTTACTTTAGAGATGGAAAGGGATAGGTGTATACCACTGGGCAAGAGTTATAGCTGGGGGGAAGGCAATTACGATGAGATTAGGCAAGATTTAGGGAGCATAGGATGGGGAAGGAAACTGCAGGGGATGGGCACAATAGAAATGTGGAGCTTATTCAAGAAAAAGCTCCTGTATGTCCTAGATAAATATGTACCTGTCAGGCAGGGAGGGAGCTGTAGAGTGCGGGAGCTGTGGTTCACGAAGGAGGTGGAATCTCTGATCAAGAGGAAGAAGAAGGCTTATGTTAGGATGAGATGTGAAGGCTCAGTTAGGGCACCTGAGGGCTACGAGGTAGCCAGGAAAGACCTAAAGAGAGAGCTCAGAAGAGCCAGGAGGAGACAGGAGAAGTTGTTGGCAGATAGGGTCAGGGTAAACCCTAAGGCTTTCTATAGGTATTTAAGGAATAAAAGAATGACGAAAGTAAGATTAGGCCCAATCAAGGATAGTAGTGGTAAGTTGTGTGTGGAGTCAGATGAGATAGGGGAAGCGCTAAATGAATATTTTTCAACAGTATTCACTCTAGAAAACGATAATGTGGTCGAGGAGAATACTGAGATACAGGCTACTAGACTAGGTGGGATTGAGGTTCACAAGGAAGAGGTATTAGAAATCCTTCAGAGGGGGAAGATAGATAAGTCCCCTGGGCTGGATGGGATTTATCCTAGGATCCTCTGGGAAGCCAGGGAGGAGATTGCCAAGCCTTTGGCATTGATCTTTAACTCGTCATTGTCTACAGGAATAGTGCCAGACGACTGGAGGATAGCGATTGTGGTTCCCCTGTTCAAGAAGGGGAGTAGAGACAACCCTGGTAATTATAGACCAGTGAGCCTTACCTCAGTTGTTGGTAAAGTGTTGGAAAAGGTTATAAGGGATAGGATTTATAATCATCTAGAAAAGAATAAATTGATTAGGGATAGTCAGCAGGGTTTTGTGAAGGGAAGGTCATGCCTCACAAACCTTATTGAGTTCTTTGAGAAGGTGACCAAACAGGTAGATGAGAGTAAACCGGTTGATGTGGTGTATATGGATTTCAGCAAGGCGTTCGATAAGGTTCCCCACAACAGGCTATTGTACAAAATGCAGAGGAATGGGATTGTGGGAGATATAGCAGTTTGGATCGGAAATTGGCTTGCTGAAAGAAGACAGAGGGTGGTAGTTGATGGGAAATGTTCATCCAAGAGACCAGTTACTAGTGGTGTACCGCAAGGGTCGGTGTTGGGTCCACTGTTGTTTGTCATTTTTATAAATGACCTGGATGAGGGCGTAGAAGGATGGGTTAGTAAATTTGCAGACGACACTAAGGTCGGTGGAGTTGTGTATAGTGACGACTGATGCTGTAGGTTGCAGGGGCATATAGGTAAGCTGCAGATCTGGGCTGAGAGGTGGCAAATGGAGTTTAATGCAGACAAGTGTGAGGTGATGCACTTTGGTAGGAGTAACCGGAAGGCAAAGTACAGGGCTAATGGTAAGATTCTTAGCAGTGTAGATGAGCAGAAAGATCTCGGTGTCCATGTACACAGATCCTTGAAAGTTGCCACCCAGGTTGACAGGGCTGTTAAGAAGGCATACAGTATTTTAGCTTTTATTAATAGAGGGATCGAGTTCCGGAACCAAGAGGTTATGCTGCAGCTGTACAAAACTCTGGTGCGGCCGCACTTGGAGTTTTGCGTACAGTTCTGGCCACCGCATTATAAGAAGGATGTGAAAGCTTTGGAAAGGGTGCAGAGGAGATTTACTAGGATGTTGCCTGATATGGAGGGAAGGTCTTATGAGGAAAGGCTGAGGGAATTGAGGCTGTTTTCATTAGAGAGAAGAAGGTTGAGAAGTGACTTAATTGAAACATATAAAATAATCAGAGGGTTAGATAGGGTGGATAGGGAGAGCCTTTTTCCTAGGATGGTGAGGTGAGCACGAGGGGGCATAAATTGAGGGGTGAAAGATATAGGACAGATGTCAGAGGTAGTTTCTTTACTCAGAGAATAGTAAGAGAATGGAACGCTTTGCCTGCAATGGTAGTAGATTCGCCAAATTTAGCTACATTTAAGTCGTCATTGGACAAGCATATGGACGTACATGGAATAGTGTAGGTTAGATGGGCTTGAGATTGGTATGACAAGTCGGCACAACATCGAGGGCCTAAGGGCCTGTACTGTGCTGTAATGTTCTATGTTCTATGTTCTATTACAGCATAGTACAGGCCCTTTGGCCCTCGATGTTGTGCCGACCGGTCATACCGACCTGAAGCCCATCTAACCTACACTATTCCATGTACGTCCATATGCTTATCCAACACGTTCCTGAAATTGCCCAATGTTACAGTGAGATATCTGAACAAAGAATTCTTAATGAATCAAGATTGGCATTGCTAGCTGAGGTTAGACTAGAAGCAAGTTTTTGAGTTGCAATTTTCAAACAGCCATAGCAACATTTCCAAGAACAATTGGGACGATATGTTGTATATGGAAGTGCATGTTCAATCAGGCCTCGTACAAAACAATATACTGCAAGGCTAGTTCAATTTCTTTCTTTAAAATTATCAGCAGGATGCGGGTGTGGCTAACTCGGCCAGCATACGTTGCCCGTCTCTTACTGTTTTAGAGAAGGTGATGGTGATTTGCCTTTTGGAACAATTGTTGTCATAGAGTCATACAGTGCAGAAACAGACCTTTTGGTCCAACCAATCCATACTGGACATAATCCCAAACTAACCTAGATTCATCTGTCTGTTCCAAGCCCATATCCCTCCAAACCTTTTCTATTCATGTAGTTATCTAAATGCCTTTTAAAAGTTCTAACTGTACCCACATCCACCACTTCCTCAGGATGTTCATTCCACATGGGACCCACTCTCTGTGTGAATAATTTACCTCCCATGCCTTTTTTACATCTCTCTTCTCTGACCTTAAAAACATGCCTCCTAGGCCTTGAAATTCCCCCATTCTCAGAAAAGACAACTACCATTAATTCTAAAACAAAAACAGAACATGCTGGAAAAAGGTCTGACAGCATCTTTGAAGATAAATCAGTGGGATTTCCCTTTACACATGCTGCCAGACCCGCTGAGATTTTCCAGCAATTTGTGCTTTTGTTTCTGATTTACAGCATCTGCAGTTCCTTTGGGAAGGTTTTTTTTTACCATTAACTCTATCTAAAGCACTCATTATTTTATAAAATTGTATAGTGTCTCCTGTCAACCTCCCAAGGTCCAGTGAAAAATGCCCAAGTGTATCCATCTTTTCATTATAACTCAAACATTCCTTAACTGGCAACATGATGGTAAATCTCATCTGAACCCTCTCCAGCTTAATAATATCTTTCCTAAAACTGGGTGACCAGAACTGGACATGATATTTTAGAAGAGGCCTCACCCATGTCCTGTACAACCCCAAGATGAGTTCACAGTGTCGTCAGGGAGTTCCAAGAATTTGACCCGTTGACAGTAAAGGGATGGCAGTATGGTTCTAAGAAAGGGCAGTAAGGACTTGGAAAGGAACTTGCAGGTGTTGGTGCTCCCATGTACCTGCTGCTGTTGCTCTTCTAGGTGCTAGATGTTAGGAGGTGCTGTCAAAAGAGCCCTGGTAAGTTATTACAGTGCAATCTCAGGATATGCACTGCTCTATATTATGCCGGTCTCTTAATAGTGCATAATGCATTGCTATTGCTGGTGTAAGTGGTAAAATCATATTGTACTGATCATCTACATACAGAAAGGGCAGAGCTTCTCTACTTGTACAGCAATATTTGTAGATGTAGTGATGAATCTAGTTGCTTCATGTAACTCAGGTGACAGCTACTCAGCAGGGCTCCCATTTTCCGAGGCTCTTGAGACTGCTGAACATTTTCTTTGGCTTCTTATAGCTCAGCTCTAGCATTGAACTGGGCAGTTTTATCAAAGTGAAACTTGGCTTTATGCCACTTTATCTCTATTTTGTCACGGACCCCTGTACCTACTTCAGTTTCCCATAGTTTCTTCATTGTTGGAAGAATTGTTGGTGCTGCATGACTGACTTTAGACTGAACTAATTTCCATGTCTTTTGCAGGTGGGCGTGGTATTTCTGCGGCCAAGAATCCCTTGTTCAGTAGATCATGAACTTCTAGCATAACAAGGTGTAGAGCTGGATGAACACAGCTGACCAAGCAGTATCAGAGGAGCAGGAAGGCAGTTTCGGGTCTGGACCCTACTTCAGAAATTGGGGAGGGGAAGGGGATTCTGAAATAAATAGAGAGAGAGGGGGAGGTGGATGGAAGATGGATAAAGGAGCAGCAAGGTGGTGAGGTGACGGACCGGTCAAGGAGGCGGGGATGGAGCCAGTAAAGGTGAGAGTAGGTGGGGAGTTAGGGTGGGAATTGGTCAATCAAAGGAAGACAGACAGGTCAAGGAGGCTGGGGTGAGGCTGGTAAGTAGGAGGTGTGGGTGGAGGTTGAGGTGAGAGGAACGGATAAGCAGGATAAAAGACGGACAGGTCAAGGAGGCAGGGATGAGCTGGGCTGATTTTGGGATGTGGTTAGGGGAGGGGGAGATTTTGAAGCTTGTGAAGTCCACATTAATACCATTGGGCTGCAGGGCTCCCAAGCGAAATAAAAGGTACTGTTCCTGCAATCTTCAGGTGGCATCGTTGTGGCACTGGAGGAGGCCCATGATGGACATGTTGTCCAAGGAGTAGGAGGGGGAGTTGAAGTGGTTCGTGACCAGGAGGTGCAGTTGTTTGTCGTGAACCGAGCATAGGTGCTCCACAAAGCGAACTCTAAGCATCCACTTGGTTTCCCTGATGTAGAGGAAGCCACACTGGGAACAGTGGATACAGTATACCACATTAGCAGATGTGCAGGTCAACATCCGTTTAGTGTGGAAGGTTTTCTTGGGGCCAGGAAGGGGGGGTGAGGGTGAAGGTGTAGGTGCAGGTGTCGCACTTCCCTCGGTTACAGGGAAAGGTGCCGGGGGTGGTGGGGCTATTGGGGACTGTGGAGCAGATAAGGGAGTCACAGAGAGACCGGTCACTCCAGAAGTCTGACAAGAGTGGGGAGGGAAAAATGTCCTTGGTAGTGGGGTCGGATTGCAGGTGGCAGAAGTGGCGGAGGATGATGCATTGAACCCGGAGGTTGGTGGGGTGGTACGTGAGGACGAGGGGGGTTCTGCTTTCATTGTTATTGTGGGGAGGTGGTGTGAGGGATGAGTTGTGGGGTATGTGGGAGACAGAGTCAAGGGCATTATTGACCACTGTGAATAGGAAGTTGCGGTCCTTGAAAAATGTGGACATCTGGGATGTCCAGGAATGTAATTTCTCATCTCGGGAGCAGATGCGGCAGAGGCGAAGGGCTTGCGAATAGGCATTCTTGCAGGAAGGTGGGTGAAAGGAGGTGTATTCTGGGTAGCTGTGGGAGTCAGCAGGCTTGAAACAGATATCAGTTTCTAAGTAGTTGTCAGAGATGGAGACAGAGAGGTCCAGGAAGGAGAGAGAGGTAGTAGAGATGGCCCAGGTGAACTTAAGGTTGGGGTGGACAGTGTTGGTGAAGTGGATGAACTGTTTGAGCTTCTTGCGGGAGCACGAGGCGGCGCCGATACAGTTATCAATATAACAGAGGAGGAGGTGGGGTTTAGGGCCGGTGTAGCTGCGGAAGACAGATTGTTCCATGTATCCTACAAAGAGGCAGGCATAGCTTAGAACATGGAACATAGAACATAGAACATTACAGCGCAGTACAGGCCCTTCCGTCCTCGATGTTTTGCCAACCTGTGAAACCAATCTGAAGCCCATCTAATCTACACTATTCCATTATCATCCATTTGTTTATCAAATGACCATTTAAATGTCCTTAAAGTTGGCAAGTCGACTACTTTTTTCTGTAGGAAGTGGGAGGAATTAAAGGAGAAGTTGTTAAGGGTAAGGACGAGTTCAGCTATGCGGATAAGGGTGTCAGTGACGGGGGAACTGGCCGGGCCTTTAGGACAGGAAGAAGCAGAGGGCCTTTAGGCCATTGCATGGGAAATGCAAGTATATAGGAACTAGACATCCATGGTATAGATAAGGTGCTGGGTCCAGGGAATCAGAGTTTTGAAGGAAATAGAAGGCATAGGTGGGGAGTTCCTGGGCCCGGAGGAGAAAATGGTGTCGAGATAGTGGAGATAAGTTCAGTGGGGTAAGAGCAGGCAGAGACAATGGGTTGGCCAGGGCAGTCAAGCTTATGGATTTTGGGAAGGAGATAGAAACAGGCGGTGTGGGGTTAGGGAGCCATGAGGATGGAGGCTGTGGGTGGGAAGTCACCTGAGGTGATGAGGCTGTGGATGGTCTGGAAGGTGATGTTTGGTGGTCGGGGGTGGGGTCAAGATCAAGGGGGAGGTAGGAGGAGGTGTTGAAATGATTACAGTGTCAAGGAGAGGTTGTTGACTTGCTCATCGAGCTGGCTTATGTCAAGGGATCAATGGTGGGTTATGCCATTCTCACAATCTAATTAAGAACCAAAATCTCACAATTCAAAAGCAAAAGGCATTTTTGGTGCTTTATCATACTTGTACAGGATATATGAGTGTCTGAAATGTAAACAGTGGAAGGCCATTTGGCTCCTCAAGTCTGCTCCAACATTCAGTAAGATCAAGATTGATGTGTTTGTGTTTCAAACTCCACTCCTGACAGCACTTGATTCCTCTACCTGACAAGAATCTAACCACCTCTGTCTCAAAAAAATTCAATGGGCCTACCTCCATTGCCTTCCGAGGAACTAAAAGTTCCAAAGTAGCCCTCTAAGAGAAAATAAATTTTCCTCATCTTCGACCTGAAAGGGTGACCCCTAATTTGAAATTATTACCCCTGAGTTCTGGACACTCACACATGAAGTTCATATCCACATTGTCAGGACAATTCAACCTGTACAACCTATCCTTGTAAGGCAACTCTTTCATTCCAGGTATCAGTCTAGTGGACCTCCTCTAAATTACTGGCAACACATTTACAACTTTCCTTTGGCAGGGAAACAAAAACTCTACACAATATTCTAGATATCGTCTCAAAATTTCCTTGTACAACTGAAGCATAGCATCCCTACTTTAATGTCCAATTTCACTCATCATAAAGAGTAGTATCCCATTAGCCTTCTCAATCATCTGCATAATAAATTTTTATGACATATGAGCCTCAGAGTTCTTCAGCTGCTCTCCATTTAAGTCATACTTTGCTTTCTTATTCTTCCTGCCAAAGTGATTAACTTCCAAATTTCCTACACAGAACTTCATCAGCCAGATTTTTGCCCAATCAATTAACTTGTCTGTGTTTTCCTCCAACATTGTTTTTGTCTTCCTCACAACATACATTCTTACCTGTCATTTTGTTGTCTGAAAAATTATATACTATGCCTTCATTCCTCTCAGTTAAATCATTGTAGAATCATAGACTCATACAGCATGGAAACAGACCCTTTTGTCTAGCTTGTACATGCCACCAAATTAGTTCCACTTGCCTGCATTTGGCCCAAGCCCCTCTAAACATTTCCTACTCATGTCCCTAATGACATTTTTTTAAATGTTGAAAATGTAGCTGCATCTACCTCTTCCTTTGGCAGTTCATTCCACTTATGAACCTCCCTTAAAAATGTACCGCCTAGTTTTGAACACACCCATCCTAGAGAAAAACTTTTGCGATTCATCCTGTCTATGCCAGTCATAATTTTATAAACCTCTATAAGGTTAGCTCTCAACCTCCTATGTTCAGGTGAAAAATGTCCTATCCTATCCAGCCTCACCTTATAACTCAAACCCTTCCATCCCAGCAACATCCTGGGAAATCTTTTCAGAACACTCTCCAATTTAATAATATCATTCCTACAGCAGAGCAACCAGAACTGTGCACAGTACCCTCACTGAAGTCCTGTGTGACCTCAATATGACATTTTAACTCCTATACTCAATGGTCTGAACATTGAAGGCAAGTGTACTAAATGCCTTCTTAACCAACCTCTCTACCTGTGTTGCAACTTTCAAAAAACCCTAGTCTTTCTGTCTTTTTGTTTAACAACACTACCCAACAACAGTACATCATTATCATTGGCATTAATTGTAAAAGCTGGGATCCCAGCACAGACGCCTGTAGAACTCTACTCATCACATGCTGCCAATCAGACAGCTATCTATTTATGCATATTGGCTGTTTGTACCAGCCATCCAATCTTCTGACAATTCTGCAGCGTTTACCCTCTAACAGCTGACTAGACTGAGGCTATTTTCACTGAAACATCAGAGGCTGAGGGGTGGCCTTATCGAGGTTTATAAAATCATGAGGGGCATGGTTAAGGTGAACAAGCAAGGTCTTTTTCCTGGGGTAGGGTAGTCCAAAACTAAAGGCTAAGGTTTTAAGGTGAGAAGGAATATATTTAAAAGAGACCTAAGGGGCAAATTTTTCACGGAGGGGTCGTGCACGTACGGAATGAGCTGCCAGAGACAGTGATGGAGACTGGCACAATTACAACATTTAAAAGGCATCTGGATGGGTATATGAATAAGAAGGGGTTAGAGGAATATGGGTTGAATACTGACAAATGAGGCTAGATTAGTTTAGGGTATCTGGTTGGAATGGACAAGTGGACAGAGGGATCTATTTCTATGCTGTACATCTCTATGATTCTATAACCATCAGCTTTGATTTTGCACAATAGCCTTTGATTTTGCATCCTATCAAACACCTTTTAGTAATCCAAGTACAGTACATTTTCAGTGCCCCACAACCTTTTCATCAGTGCATGTTATTCCTTCAAAAGCCTTCAATAAATTGGTTAAATATAATTTAATTTTGATGAAGCCATGGTGACTCTTCGTAACTTGTTGCATTAGGCACTCGGATGTAAGCGCTGAAAGTATAATCATTTTGAGGACTGCTGATTTTCTCATTACTGCAACTGAAAATGAAATTGGATTTCAGGCAGAACAGAATCCAAAAGAGTCAAAACAGATATTGAATGTTTGCGTGGTTTCACCAGTGTAAAGATGAGTAACTGAAATCATTCCACCACTGTCATCATGAGTCGACATTGTCAATAGTGGGATCACAGTTGGATGGTTAAGTTCTTCTGAGAGATAGAATTTGGGCATGACTCTATGCTGAACATAAGAAATTGTATGAGACGCATAGCAAGAGGATTTAGTTTATCGGCCTGACCTAAATAGAGAAAATGGGAAGCAAATGTACTATCATCCAAAACTATAGAAATAAGCCACTAATCATGATGAGCCAGTTCCTTTCAAAGAGTTCATGTAGACATTCTGGAAAGGAAAGTGGAAATTTCTTGGAGTTCGCCCATTGCTACATGAAGTGCATCAATGTAAAGTATGTTAGCCAAAGTACCAATGCTGAATCAGCAATAAATAAATTACAGTCCATTTTTGCTGGCCATGACTTACCTCTGATAACAGCCATCAAGTTCATTCTGCTCTGTTTGAATATTATATGAAACAAAACAGCATCAACCATCCTATGATAACAAGGTGTAGAGCTGGATGAACACAGCTGGACAAGCAGCATCAGAGGAGCAGGAAGGCTTACATTTCGGGCCAAGACCCTTCTTCAGCTTTCCTGCTCCTCTGATGCTGCTTGGCCTGTTGTGTTCATCCATCTCTCCACCTTGTTATCTCAGATTCTCCAGAATCTGCAGTTCCAGTATCTCTATCAAGCATCCTATCCCCTGTTTGCTATCTGCATCAAGTGGAGAACAAGATCTGTTAGGCTAGTCAAAGAAACTCTCAAGGAACAAGTGTTGAATGGCTCCTTTAAATTCACTTTGAAACAGCAGCTGGCTAATTCTTTGCTGAAGTGTAGCACAACTTCACACCCTGTGTGAAGAGAATTTAAAGAGCATTTAATGAGGAGAAGAGTTTTTTTCAGTCTTTCAAATTTGATTGCAAAAGAGGAACTTGAGCGATTTAGCCAAGATGTCAGTATGACCTGACCCTGACAAAAGGGAATGCGGCTTCATGTTCATATTCTAAGCCCTTTTCAACCTTCCCTAGTCCTCTCAAAAGACTCACAAGCATGATGTTGGAATGTAGTAGCGATTTATGAAACAAAATGAAACTCAGCTGAAATTAAAGGAAAGGAGAGAAATTCGCATGTGGATCATATGATCCCAGGGAAGTATAGAACAAGACACAATACTACTGACTTGATCATGAGTTCATACTAAAGCGCAATTCAGTTCAGATTTTAGTGTGTGAAGTATCAGGTTCTGACAAATGTACTGCATTCTCACATGTACTGAACTGGAGCCGTCAAAAATCTGACTTCAACAAAGCTAATAAGGAGATCAAGAAGGTTTCTTAGAATGGTTATTAAATTTCATTTTAAAATGTAAGTTGCAAGTAAAAAATGCTACGTTTAAATGTGTTTATTGTGCACATTTTAAAGACATTTATTTGTTTTTCACTTTTGTAGTTAGGAAACAGTTTATATTTTTAAAAAGTGCTTTGTTAAAATTAGGTGACATATTCATTCACTATTAAGATGCACAGTTTGCAATGATGGAAGTTAACACATGAATGGGATATCTTGATGTCTATCCCTGTTTTGCCAGTGCCTACCAAAGTATAGCACCTGGCAATTTGCATTGTCCAGAAATTTAAATTCATCCAAAGTTCTACTGCTGATTCCCATTCACCCATCACCACTGGACATGCCGAACAACCTTAACAAATGGTTCAGCAATGTCTCAATATTAAAATTATCTTCCTTGTTTTCAATACTGTGGTCTGCCATTAGTTAATAAAATTCTCATCTTTGAATCATGACAGTTCTGGATTCTAATCCCACTCTGGACCTTGAATACAAAAATCAATTCTAACACTTCAGAACAGTGCTGATGGAATGCTTTACTGTTGGACACACTGTCTTTCTAATGCAATGTTAAATCTGAGCAGCTTTTCAGGTGAAAGCAAACTATCCCATGATATTAATGAAAAGTAAAGCAGTTAAGTTATCCCCAGGATTCTGTCCAATATTTAAACCCTCAATGACAACACAAGTGTAAGTTACCTGATAATGATCATATTGCTGTTTGCAGCAACATGCTGTGTTCAGGCTCTCTGTCACTTTTTTAAACCAAAGTTACAATAATGAATACACTTCACTAGCTGAGAAGCAGTTTAAGATATTTGTTGGTCATGAAAGGCACTGTATAATCCAAGTCTACCTTTAATCTCCTTCAGCTCTGCAACTTTACAAGGTATTTGTACTCTCCAATTCTGGCTTCTTGCACATTCCCCAGTTTATTTCCTCCAGCACTGGTGGCCATATCTTCATTTACCTAAGCCTGAACCTCTAGAATCCATTTCCTAAACCTCCTTCCTGCACCCTTTTAAAACATTCCACACACCCAAAACATGGTCAAAGGAGCAGACTATCAGTCTTAGATAATAAACAGCATCTGTAGTTCCCATTATCTCTGAGACTATCAGTCTTATTGCCCTAGACTATTGTGGTCAAAGTGGGGAAAAGCAATGCTACTTATTATTGAGCTGGATGAAAGCCTTGCTGTCAGGTTTAGGAATCTATGTGCTATTAACTGTGTATTTGATGTTCGTGATCAGAGATAATGGGAACTGCAGATGCTGGAGAATCCAAGATAACAAAGTGTGGAGCTGGATGAACACAGCAGGGCAAGCAGCATCTCAGGAGCACAAAAGCTGATGTTTCGGGCCTAGACCCTTCATCAGAGAGGGGGTTGGGGAGAGGGTTCTGAAATAAATAGGGAGAGAGGGGGAGGCGGACCGAAGATGGATAGAGGAGAAGATAGGTGGAGAGAAGAGTATAGGTTGGGAGGTGGGGAGGGGATAGGTCAGTCCGGGGAGGACAGACAGGTCAAGGAGGTGGGATGAGGTTGGTAGGCGGGAAATGGAGGTGCGGCTTAAGGTGGGAGAAGGGGGTAAGTGAGAGGAAGAACAGGTTAGGGAGGCGGGGACAAGCTGGGCTGGTTTTGTGATGCTGTGGGGGGAGAGGGCGAGCTGGCCTGGTTTTGGGATGCAGTGGGGGAGGGGGAGATTTTGAAGCTTGTGAAGTCCACATTGATGCCATTGGGCTGCAGGGTTCCCAAGCGGAATATGAGTTGCTGTTCCTGCAACCTTCGGGTGGCATCATCGTGGCACTGCAGGAGGCCCATGATGGACATGTCATCTAAAGAATGGGAGGGGGAGTGGAAACATCAAGGTAACGGAGGCAGAGGTGGGGTTTGGGGCCAGTGTAGGTGCAGAAGAGGGACTGTTCCACGTAACCTACAAAGAGGCAGGCATCGCTTGGGCCCATGCGGGTGCCCATGGCCACCCCCTTTGTCTGTAGGAAGTGGGAGGAATCAAAAGAGAAGTCGTTGAGGGTGAGGACGAGTTCAGCTAGGCAGATGAGGGTGTCGGTGGAGGGGAACTGATTGGGCCTGCAGGACAGGAAGAAGCGGAGGGCCTTAAGGCCATCTGCACGAGGAATACAGGCATATAGGGACATTTGATGTTCGTGTTGACTGATGGAGATTTCTGTTACCATGCTGCAATGATATTATCAAGTTGTCTCCACAGGAAATGAAAAGCATTAATTATCAAATCACCTCCCAAAAAATGTTACAGAGTGAAATAAAAGCAGGGTCATTCATGGTGTTACGAAGAAATTGAAATATTAAGAACAAATC
Organism: Stegostoma tigrinum; assembly: GCF_030684315.1. Classification (NCBI taxonomy): domain Eukaryota; kingdom Metazoa; phylum Chordata; class Chondrichthyes; order Orectolobiformes; family Stegostomatidae; genus Stegostoma; species Stegostoma tigrinum. Next base: position 103,784,501 of record NC_081358.1, on the reverse strand, counting down.
TTTAAGAAAATCTCAAAACCTTTAAACATCTGAAAAATAATCATTTTGTACATTTGTCAGTATTCCACACGTGTAACTTTTTTTATTTGTGAGCAAATCAGTTTTTTTTAGCAGTAGCTTTTACAACTATCACTATTTAAAAAGCCAGCTCACCTCACTGAATAACGCAGGATTGTTTTTACTGGAGTATGAAGGCAAAAGACAGGAAGATCTCTTCAAATCATTTAGTTTAATTGATAGTCGCTCGGGGAATGGGAGATTCAGAGTGCAGCTTGTTGTGAAACGGCGAATGACGTACAATATTGCAAATTCAGAATGTCTTTGTTAATGTATACTGACAGTTCACTCTCAATAAGTTTTAGAGCAATACTTTTTGTGGCTTAAGGGCTGACTTTGTTTAACAACGTTCATTTGAAGGCTGTTGGAATATTTTACTGTGTTAAAGGCACCACAGAAATGTAAATTGTTGTCCTGGTTGTGGGAAGCTACAGTAAGCTGCTTCAAGATAAAGTTACAGCAATTTACTCAGAAGGATTACACAAACCTCAGTTACGTGAAGGATAATTTTTTTTTGAAGTGATACATATTAGCTGCGCACCAGAAGATCCCGCCTGCATTTCAAATGACACCATAGCTTATTCTGCATTTTCTGGAACATCAGCGTACGGTTTTGTACAATAACTTTGAATCAGAGTTGATACAAATTAACATACTTGCCCTGAAGCCAAAGGGTCTATGTTCAAGGTACACTCCAGAGACTTGAGAGGTACAAGATCTAGGTTGAGGTTCATGTTCGGGTTGATCGAGCCCGATACTCTCATACACAGTATCTCCAACAAAGTGTTAAACCTCTTCCCTCTCAGATAAATGTGAAAGCTTCAATGAAAAATGAGAGACTTTGACATTTTGGCCAATATTCTTCACTCAATTAACACCTAGAGCAATTTATTTGGTCATTATTACGTTGATATTTTAAGATTTACTTTGTTAAAATTGTTTGCCACATTTCCTGAATGGCAATAGCATCAACATTTCAAAAATATTTCATTGGTTATAAAATGCCTGAGTTCTGATAGGTGCAACATGAAAGCACATTATTTATTTCTTCTTTCTTCATTTTATCCTCTGATAATGCTTCTGTATAACATCAGTGTGTCAGCCGAAAATATATGCTCAGAGCTGTACTCTCAGAAATATAAAGTGCTCATCCTCAGCCAAGCTGATTTTAGAAAGGCTTCATGTTACTGGTTCAGAGCAGCATTCAAAAAGCCCTCAGGCCTGATCTGAGTGAAATATTATGCTAGCTTAATGCTTCTTTGATCTTTGAGGTGTTTCCAGATCCACCACAGAAGCATTTACACAGAAAGTGAAAATTCTCCATCTCCTAGGCAGAGGTAGAATTGGAAAAATGTCAGAGACCGGATTCATTGGGTCCTCATAGGCCCCATTTCTTCATGGTATATCCAAGAATTTTACTCACTGCTTTAATGTGCTAGATACTGTAACCAACTAACTACATACATTGTGGCTGCATTTGTTTGGGAAACAAAGTTGTGGCAATCTGATAAACTCAGATTGTTTATCATACAACATTAGAATTAAATTCATTCACCTGTTTACATACAATGCCATAGAAAGAGATCAGAACACTGAAGTACTGCAGACAACATTAACTGTTAATTCCGAATGTGGTTTTAAAGAAATCTGTAACAGCCAATGAAATGAACAGACTTGTAAATTTAGTCACACTCTGGCAACTCCCCTTTTGATACCCATGGAATGTTCCACCTGTCCAGTGTCAGGAGAATGTCAGAGAGAAATGTAACAGTAACAAGCAAAGAGGGTTCTCACGACCTTCTGGCCCACTGTATCAGCAGGAAGTCACCTCTTGGAGAATTTTAGTGACTTTGGCCTTACAGGAAAATATGAAAAAATGGTTAAAAACCAATAGTTTATGAGTTAATGGCCTTACATTCTAAGTGCACAGATTGTGATCAAAACCACAGCCCTGAGAACAACCATTAAATATCTGTGTCAGGCGTGTAGAAAAAAATGGGAAAGGCTGTTTATCATTGCCTGCTGACCAGTGCTGCCAGTCAGCTACTGATAAGAAAAAGTCACGACACAGGCTTCAATCACGTTACAAAGTCAAGAATCTCAAAATCAACTGGTTAACTACCATCATCAATACTACCTGTAACATCCACTAAAACAGCCACAACATTCAACTACCCACTTCACATATACAATTCAGGGACTAATCCATATGTTTTAAAACTTATATCTTTCTGGACTATGTTCATTGTACTGTGTTGCTATTTCTTCTCACGTTCAGTAATAAATGAAAGCAACGGGCACAATCTCACATTGGCTTGAATGAAGTGGACCTTGGGAAATGAATGGCTTGAGAATTACATTGAGGCCTACCTCAATGTCAGGAACAATTTGCTACATCTTTTATCTAAGTTTTGGGTGCCAAGGTAAGGTTCATGCTAGGCAATGGTGAGTGACTTATTAAGGGGGATTGTTATTGATAACGATCTTGTTAATTACTCATGTCACCTCATTAATATGAAGCTTTCTATCCTAACACCCTGCGCAAGCAAACTGAATGTTACAAATACTTGGCATGGAAGTCCAAGTGAGTACCTGGCATTTAAAAATCATTGTGTGCTCCAGACAATCTCCATATTGGACACCAGGCACCAAAATCCCAGGGAACACTCCATGGACACGATCAACATTTATCCCACATCCACAGACATTGCCATTTGACATGTGCCAACCTTTATGAATGCAAGAGACACATTTACAATCCACTTACATGTCACTTCTGCATTTCAATACTGCTCCTGGGAGCACACCAGCAACTATCATTGTAATGCTACGGCAGGTCACTGTGCACTCAGGGGCACTCACACAGTTTATAGACTGGACAGGATTGCATCGCTGAACTGTTTCAGAGACAGTAGGAACTGCAGATGCTGGAGAATCTGAGATAACAAGGTGTAGAGGCGAATTAACACAACAGGCCAAGCAGCATCAGAGGAGCAGGAAGACTGACATTTTGGGCCTGGACCCTTCTTCAGAAATGGGGGAGGGGAAGGGAGTTCTGAAATAAATAGGGAGAGAGGGAAGGTGGATAGAAGATGGATAGAGGAGAAGATAGGTGGAGAGGAGGCAGACAGGTCAAAGAGGCGGGGATGGGGCCAGTAAAGGTGAGTGTAGATGGGGAAGTAGGAGGAGATAGGTCAGTCAAGGGAGGATGGACAGGTCAAGGGGGCGGAATGAGGTTAGTAGGTAGGAGATGGGAATGAAGCTTGAGGAGGGAGGAAGAGACAAGTGAGACGAAGGACAGGTTAGGGAAGCGGGGACGAGCTGGGCTGGTTTTGGGAAACGACCCCGGCTAGTCCTCACCTCCCTCACCTGTCCTTCCTCTCACCTGCCCCCTCCTCCCACCTCAAGCCCCACCCCCATGTCCTTCCTACTAAACTTATCCCGCCCCCTTCACCTGTTCGTCCTCCCTGGACTGACCTATCCCCTCCCTAACTCCCCACCTACACTCATCTTTACTGGCTCCATCCCCGCCTCTTTGACCTGTCTGTCTCCTCTCCACATATCTTCTCCTCTATCTATCTTCTATCCGCCTCGCCTTCTTTCCCTATTTATTTCAGAACCCCTTCCCCTCCACCATTTCTGATGAAGGGTCTAGGCCTGAAATGTCAGTCTTCCTGCTCCTCTGATGCTGCTTGGCCTGCTGTGTTCATCCAGCTCTACACCTTGTTATCTCTTGCATAGCTGAACTGTTTGCTTCCCCTCTTAGTGCTCACTCACTTTGAGCATACCTGGATATTCACAGCAACCCTGACTTGAGTTTTTGTGCCTTGGCCCTCAGCAAAAGGTACCAGGCTCTCAGTTCTTCTGTATTTCCATGCTGTTTAGCACAGACACAAAGAAAGGAATCTTGTTATGAATACCAGCAGCCCTCAGTCACATTAAGGGGGGAAAAGTCTTCGGGCGACCCTCACACAGGACAGCCTTTAACAACCATCCAGCAGCTTGGATACAGTCACTCAGTCACTCAGTGTGATCAGAGTTAAGATTTTCTCTTGATAAGTGATGACGTGTTAAGTACTAGGAAGCCCACAACTAGTCCCGCGTCTTTCTGCCCCATTGTGGGCTGTGTTCCTCCTGGAATGAGATAGTAACAGGTATTAAGGGAGATGAAAGCAAATAGTACAGCTGTTACTTTTGGAGCAAATGAGCAAGTGAGTAAGTTTCCTGAGCAAGTGAGTGGGCAGCACAGAGGACGGACGGTATCAGTAATATGGGCATTTAACATGGATGTCTATAAATGAAGGAAGACGTTGAAATCAATCATGAGAGTAGCAGAACCTTGGTAGGAGGTGGGCATAGTAGCAGAGATAGTGGGAGTTTGATATAAAGAGATGATAGTGGCATTTAGACTCATGAGTATAAAAGGACTTTCCTCATACATTGCTGTGCATTCCTCCAAATGGCTGAGATTGTATTGATCCTGGTATGACTTTGTTGCATGGCTTCTGTGCCTGGTCCTAAAGGATGAGGATATCCCCCTTCTGCACGATCCTATCCAGCAGGGCTTCAAGAACCATGTCCCAAAGCAAGACATCAATTTCTTCTTCTCTGCACAGTTTCAATGTCCAAGGTGAATATGCAGGAAAGTTATAGGCCAGCAGCGCCTGCCTAAGTGAGCAACTGTGTTGTTAAAGATGCCATTCCATTCCAGGATATACTACCCATGGTAAGCTGTTCTTGGTTGGTCATTAATGAAATAAGTTTGGTCAACAGCGAGAAAACCCACCAGCCTCAAAGAGAGAAACCCTGTAAGAAATTTGATGAACCTGACAGTTAGCCAAAGAAATGCAAGTATCATCCCACTGTTCTTTTTTATTCATTTAAGGCTGGTTGTATCATTTCCTTCTAAAATATAAGTTCATTTGCATCTGGTAGAAGAATGTCCACAAGAGAAGGGATCTTTTATTGAATTAACCTTGTGGCTGGGACAAGGAAAGGTGAGTAATCAAGGAGAATTTGTTCATCCCTTCTCACCAGGAATTAAACAGTTTCAGGTGTCCCATCTGTTCCTGGAACAAATTGAGGACTGATCAACTGCTTTTGAACAATATCCCAGAGGACATCAAAAGCAATACAATTCTTTGTTCAAGGAGTGTTCATAAGAAAATGATTTGCTTTTCTCAGTAAATTTTGCATTCATTTGCCTTTCTGGATTTCAACAGATTGATCGAAGAATGTCATTTCTTGGAGGTTTACTGTCATTAATAACTGGTGTTGAAAAGCTTTTTATCCTATTTTAATGTGAGTCCTGTATCTGGTCAGTCTGCTAAGATTACTTTTTTCGCTTCCAGAAAACTGATTACCTGACGATTTCAATTGTTGCTGAAACTATCATTCGCCTGGTCGTAAATTTAAAAGGGAGTCTTTGTCTCCCATTTACACATTCAAAAAATAAGAACATAAAACTCTTTTTGGGTTTCTTATGAAGTAATGCAAAGCCAGAAAAGAGATAGATATGAGATCACAGAATACCATGGAAACACTGCTGACTTTATAAATTCTCTATAAGCAAAGTTTTCAGATCATAAAACATCCTTATCTTCTTTTCAATAACAATGGGTTTTAACTCATCCTGAGCCTTCCTTGAAGTATTCGCTCAAAGAAATGTACCTCTGCACAAGTTACAGAAATTGTTAGCAAACCTATCTTCTACTCGATGTACCCATGGCAACGCCACTAACCTGTTGATGAAAACAGTCATCAAAAAAAGGTATTATGTCTAAGTGCAAGTTCGGAGCAACTGGGGATTTAAATGCGAGCAGATAGATATATCTTCGTCCACAAGTTGTCTGAAAAAGTATCTAATGCGGTGAAGTAATTGCTGACAAGGATGAAAGTGTAAAGTGACTCTAGGCCCTCAGTGAAGGTAAAGCCTGGAAACAGCCAAATGGTTGAAGTGTATGATTACTGTCTTTGATGTAAGACATAAGCAATTCAATCTGCAACGGTATAAGACTGTGAAAGAATATATAAGGCTAGAAGCAGGGCAGTGGAATTAGGTCATAATGGACCTCTGATGTTCATGTTAGAATGATAGAAATTTTCAGCACAGGAGGTGGTGATTTGACCGTAGTGAGTGTGTCTGCACATTGCCAAGAGAATTTAAAATTAATCCCAATGACCTGTGCAGTCTCAACAGCCTGTACCTTCAATTATTTATCTAATTTTCTTTTTAAAGATGGAATTGCCTTTGCCTCAATCATATCCTTGAGCAAAACATTCCATTATTCATAAGAATTAAGGAAAGTTCTAATCTCTCTCTTCAACCTTTTAGTGAAATCTATTAATTGTCAATTCCCCAGCTTTTACTAACCAAACTAAAGAAATGATATTCCACCATCTTAAACATCTCAACTAGATGTTCTCTTAGTCATTATTCCGCAATAAAAGACATTCCAAGTAAACCAAATCTCTGTCTTCCTAAATAGACGTGGAGTTGGCAGTGTTGGACTGGTGTGGGCATGGTCAGAAATCACATACACCAGACTATAGTCCATAAGGTTTACTTGAAAACACAAACTTTCATAGTTATACACCCTCTTCAGGTGTTAGAGAGAAAGATAGTAGCAGACACAGAATCTATAAGTAAAGGATCAAAGGATCACATTATTGATGAGGGTGTATTACATAAACCTAAGATGCCGTAAAATCCGCAATCAGTTAGCACATTTTAATTGATTAATATGTATGTGTAAATTACCAAATTCCTTTCAAGCCCCTGTCCTGTGAGAACTAAAGGCTTTATCAGTGTAAAGAAGAGATGGCATCTTAGGTTGGATATTTCATGTTGGATGTGAGACCTTGTTTAGAATCTGCTTGTGTTTGGATGGGAGTTAGACTGGTTTTATTTCAAAAGTAGAGACTGACTGTCTATAACTTTTGTGCTTTTTGAACAATATAGAATGCATCTGCCAATACAAATTGTGTGTGTGTGTGTGTGTGTGTGTGTGTGTGTGTGTTGTGGGGAGTGCTGGTGGGGAGGAAGGGAGAGAGAAAGAGTGTGTGAGTGGGACAGAGTGAGTGTGTAGAGTGTACAGTGTGATGGGGTCACCTGTAATGCAATTTCAACCCAAGATCCCAGTTGAGGCCATCCTTATGGGTACCGAACTTGGCTATCAGCCACTGATCGGCGTCTCTGCTTTGTTGTGTATCCCATTTTCACCTGAAGATCTGAGGCTGAATGTCCTTGACCGCTGAAGTGCCCCCCCCCCCACCACTGGGAGACAACATTCCTGTTTGGCCATCATTGCGTGTTGTCCATTCGTCCGTTGTCGGAGTACCTGCGTGGTTTTGCTAATATACCATTCCTCGGGCATCTTTGCCTGCAGCATATGAGATAGACAATGGTGGTCAAGTCACATGAGTATCTGTCATGTATGTGGTGGGTGGTGTTCCCACGTGTGATGTTAGTATCTATGGCAAAGATTTGACATGCCTTGTATAGGTTACCATGACAGTGTTGTATAGTGTTGTATACACTCTCTCTCTTTCTTTCTCTCTCTCTCTCACATACACACAATCACACAAACACACACACACACACACACACACACACACATACACAATCAACACAGATTCTGTCTCATAAACACACTGTCCCTCTCTTGCACACACCTCCACACACACACACACACACACACACACACACAATCCCTCTCTCCCTCACACACACAGACATGCACACATGTACGCACTCTATCCCACAGACACACTTTCTCCCCCACACACTCTCTCACACACACTCATTCTCTGTTTCTCTCCCTGCACAGACACACAAACTCTATCTCTCTCTCTCTCTCTCACACACACACACACACACACACACACACACACACACACACACACACACACACACACACACACACACACACGAGTGAAATAAGGGATGAATTTGTATTTGCAAATATATTCTGTTCAAAAAGCATACAATTTACAGACAGTCAGTCTCTATTTCAGAAATAAAACCGGTCTGACTGCAAACCAAAGCACAAACAGATTCTAAACAAGGCCTCATACCTGACATGTATTGTCTGACTCAAGATGTTACTTTGTCGTCACGCTGATAAAACATTTAGTTCTCACAGGACAGGGACTTGAAAGGAATTCGTGGATTTATATCTACATACTAATCAATTAAACCTATCCTAAATAGACTTTACTAACACTGACACATGTTTCCATCAGCTTTAATGGCCATGTTATTTATATACTTTAAGCAGACCTTTTTTTAACTAATTCATGTAATGTGAGTGCTGCAGACTGGGTCATTTATTTTCTAGCATCAGTTGCTCTCAAAAAGGTGGTAATAAGCTGCCTTCTTGAACCACTGCAGCCCATGCGCTGTAGGTAGACCCGCAATGTTGTTAGGGAGTGAGGTCCAGGAAACCCTCAAGGAATGCAATATATTTCCAAATCACCACTTAAAGAAGATGTGTGTCCCCTTGTATCTGCTGCCCTGGAGCTTCTAATTGGCAGTATTTGTGGGATTGGAATTTGCTGTCTATGGAGCCTCGGTGAATTTCTGCAGTACTTTTTGTAAATGATAATGATACACACGGTTGCTACTGAGCTTCGGTGGTGGAGCGAGTGAATATCTGCAAATGTAGCAGCAATCAAGCGGGCTGTTTGGTTCTAGATGGTCTCACACTTCTTGAGTATTATGAGGCTGCACTCAAACAAACACTCATCCAGATTTTGGCTCATATTTATTACTATATCGCTTTTCCATCCTGTGCCTCTACTTATAAAACTAATGCGGTTTTGGTCTTTTAATGTCCCTTTTATCTACTCCCCTTACATTTTTAATAAAATTTGTGTTTGGATCCTCTGATCTTAGTATGCAGTATCTTACCAGCTTCAAAAAAGATCCGCTTTCTGGACCCCTTCTACCTTCACTGTACAGTGTACCCTCCATTCAAAATGGATCTTTTGAGAATTTTGTAGTGAAGAAGTTTCATAGTTGTTTAGGTCATTTGAGTAGGTTATTACCCTCAGAGTCATTAGTCCACAGTCTTGATTATCCCCAAGTTTGTGGCCTCATTATCCTTGCTGCTCTTCCATTTAGAGGATGTCACAGTTGTCCCCAGTTTGCTGTGGGAGGCCATCTCCAAATAGCCCTAGGCTTCGGTCTTAGCAGGGCATTGGCCTCACTCCGGTTAAATACTGGTGACTCTTGATAATGGTCCATTGGGGAATGGAGCAGAGTGCCTTCAACTGATCTAATTGTCTGCTTGCCTTTGGGAGACCAGGTAGCAATTCACATGACAACTCAGTCCTAGAAGGATACAGAGGTAGGACAGCATCAGAGACCCAAAACAGCTTGCGCATTTTTTACATTTTGCCACATTTCTACCTGCGAAACAATCTTCATCTGACCAGGAAAATGCTTTTAGGGTCTTTCCATTAGAGTTTGAATTAATAGTCCATAGTTTTCCTGTTGCAGGATATCTATTTTATCACAATGACTTGCATTTGCACTATTAGCACAATATAAAACATTTCAAGAAACTTCAGAGGAGCTTTAACAAAAAAAAAATGACACAGAGCCACAGAAGATGATTCTGAGTAGATGGCCATAAGCTTGGTCATAGTGGCCCTTAGAAAATCTGCTACAAACAAAGAGCATTAGAAAGACTGAGTTGGGAGGTGGATTCATGAAGAAAATACCAAGTTTTGGAACAGAAACAGAAATTTGTGGAAATTCTCAGCAGGTCTGGCAGCATTTGTGGAGAGATGGCAGAGTTAACATTTTGATCCAGTGACTCTTCTGAAGGAAGGCAAACCAGTGACTCTTCTTAAATACGCAGAAGCAGTTCTGATGAAGACAAAAAGTTAACTCTGCTTTCTCTCCACAGATGCTGACTTTATCCAGTAATTTATGTTTTTGCTTCTGATTTCCAGCAACCACAGCTTTTTTTGTCCAGAGTTTGGGACCTCTACATTGGAAGGTATGACGGTTAACTGTGGAGGGGAAGCTCTGGTGTCGTGGTAGTGGCACTGTACTAGTAATCTAGCAACTCAAGCTAATTCTTTGCAGACAAAATTTCAAACCAGACCATGATAGCTGGTGGAACTTCAGTTCAATTATTTATATCTGGAATTGGAAGTTCACCTCACAAGCGGTTTCACTAAACTACCATCATCGTGTCCTTTAGGAAGGCAAATCTACCCTTCTTATTCAGTCAGCCCTGTATGTGACTCCAGGCCCACAGTAATGTGGTTGGTACTTATCAGCCATCAGAAATGGACCTGCAAGCCACCCAGTACACACAGCCTATGAAAAATTATAACTATTAGAAAAAACATCATAATTCAAGAAGTACCATCATCTAGAATGAATAGAGGGCTGGAGGGTATTATGGAGATAGTGAAGGGCAAGAGAATGGAGAGAATTAAAAATAAGCTTGTGAATTTTAAAACAGAGGCTTTGTTTGACTGCAAGACAATATAAGCCAGTGAGAACAGTGGTGATGGATAGATGGAATTAGGAAATAGAGAGTAGAAATTCGGAATAAACACAGAGAATGCTGGAAAACACCCCAAATGTGGCAGTAGCTACGGTGAGAGAGAGTAACAGAGATAATTCCTGCTGAATTTTTCAATCATTGCCTAGTTTTGTTTCAAATTACCAGCATCTGAAGTATTTTGCCTTTATTCGAGCAGAGATTTAGATTTGCTTATGTTTATGATGTGGGTAAGCTAGGAACTCAAGCAAGGGGCATTGGATAATCAAAACTAAAGGCAATAAAGGTAATAAGGTGTAGAGCTGGATGAACACAACAGGCCAAGCAGCATCTTAGGAGCAAGAAAGCTGACGTTTCGGGCCTAGACCCTTCATCAGAAATGGGGGAGGGGAAGGGGTTTCTGAAATAAATAGGGAGAGAGGGGGAGGTGGATCGAAGATGGATAGAGAAGAGGATAGATGGAGAGGAGATAGACAGTCAAAGAGGTGGGGACGGAGCCAGTAAAGGTAAGTGCAGGTGGGGAGGCAGGGAGGAGATAGGTCAGTCCAGGGAGGATGGACAGGTCAAGGGGGTGGGATGAGGCTAGTAGGTAGGAAATGGAGGTGCAGCTTGAGGTGGGAGGAGGGGATAGGTGAGAGGAAGAACAGATTAGGGAGGCAGGGACAAGCTGGGCTGGCTTTGGGATGCAGTGGGGGGAGGGGAGATTTTGAAGCTTGTGAAATCGACATTGATGCCACTGAGCCGCAGGGTTCCCGAGTGGAATATGAGCTGCTGTTCCTGCAACCTTCAGATGGCATCATTGTGGCGCTGCAGGAGGCCCAGGATGGACATGTCATCTGAGTAATGGAAGGAGGAGTTGTTTATTGCAAACTGAGTGTAGGTGTTCTGCAAAGCAGTCCTCAAGCCTCCGCTTGGTTTCCCCAATGTAGAGGAGGCCACAACAGGTACAGCAGATACAGTATACCACATTCACAGATGTGCAGGTGAACATCTGCTTGATGTGGAAAGTCTTCTTGTGGCCTGGGATGGGGGTGAGGGAGGAGGTGTGGGGGCAGGTAATAATGCTATCTTACCTATTGTAAACTACAACTGTCACCACACTTCAATTTGATGAACAACTTCCTGAAGCAATGTGCAGTTCTTTTGTGCTGCCGTCAGGTTATGAGATAGAACCTTCTCCAACTGTGTAACTGGCCAGTCTCTTTTTTAACACCTGTGCAAACATGGGAATTAGGGAATTGGCCATTTAGCCCTTTGAGCTTACTCCATCATTCTATCAGATCATGCCTGATCTGACTGCATGTTCCATGCTAAAATTCCTGCCTAAATTCCAATAACATTGGATTCTAACATTTCTAAATGAAGAACCTAGAACCTGCCAACCAGTATTAAACTGAAGTCTGTCTTGTTTTGCATAGGTGCAGAACTTGCACCTTATTACCTGTTTAAGTTTCACACTTAAGAATCATCCAACCATTATGCACACATGGTAGTTGCAATGTGTTTAAGAAAATATAATTGTGGAAGTTGATAATGTAATTCATTCGAAAGCATCAAAATAGATGCAAAGAAACACAAAATACAATATACCTGTCAGGGTTGAGAAAACATAAATATAATTTCAAAACTTGCCAGTGGCTAACAGAAAAATAACTTTGGCTCCTGGTGCTTTCAAGATGTGGGAGTGACTTTCCAGTCTGATCAGCATTGGTTTAAATGTACCAATGTCTCTTCCTTCTCCTTCCCTTTTGGCAGCAGGGTTTTGACAGAGGTCATGCTAAATGGACAATAATAACAACTTGTATTTATACAAATGAACACAATGACTTGAGGAAATTTGTGCATAAGATAAAAACCAGGACAATTTTTTTCATTCTTTTGTTGACCAAACTCTTGTGAGAATCAAACATTTCTTGCTCATTTCACATCGAGTCAGAGAACCATACTGCACAGAAACAGTTCCTCCGGCCCAACTTGCCCATACCAACCGAGTTCCTTGAACTGAACTAGTCCCATTTTCCTGCATTTGATCATATCCCTCTAAACCTTTCCTATCCACACACTTGTCCAAGAGTCTTCTAAATGTTGTATTTGTACTCAAATCTTCCACTTCCTCTGGCACTCATTACATATACACACTTGCTTTTTTTGTGAAAAAGTTGCCTCTCAGGACCCTTTTAAATATCTACCCTCTCACCTTAAATGAGTTGTATTTTTTAAAAAAACTTCAGCGCTAAACTACCCTCAAGGCTAAATTTCCATTGAAGCAAAAATCTGTTTAAGCAAGGTGTCAAACTTGATCGACGTTGACATCAGAAGGTTATAGGCTCATATGATATACTGGAGACTTAAGCACATCCCTTTGGCAAAATACCCAGTGCAGTAGTAATGGGCCTTTAGCACTCTCAACCATTTCAGAGGGAAATTAAAAGACATCCCCATTTCTGTAGAGCTAGAGTGAAATGGAGCCCAGCTCAGTTAGCGGGGGTAGATTTCCTTCCCTGAAGAAGATTAATAAGCCAGATGGGTTTTTGCAACAGCCTACAATGGCCACCATTAAACTAGCTTTTAATTTTATATTTTACTGAATTCAAATTTCACCCTCTGCTCTGGCAGAATCTAAACCTACATGTCCAGGACTTTAGGGTGGAAGTCTGGATTACTTGTCCTGTGACATTATCACACCCCCACAATCAGCCAGTTGGCTGGGGAGGTACCATATTTCAGGTGAGATGCTGACTGAATCAATTTCAACATCCCCTTCAGAGTTTGAAAACCGTTTTCTAAGAACAATGTCTGCAAAGTTGATTAGCTGGTTCAACAAATTTTGTTTTTGTTATCTTGCAATGTGAATCGATTATGTTACTCATACTGTGACTCCGATACTTCTCTGAGGTACTGAGTATTCATTGAGGCTACATGAAGGAGTAACTAGTACTTGAGCATTTTTGAACCACAGGAAATGTGGTATAAATTGTCGACTTCAGAAAGCTCTCAAAAATTAGAAGTTGGCATACTTTTATGAATACCTCATCATCACATATAATAATTTGCAGATATCTGTCACCTTGCTATACACAATACAAGGAAAACCTTGCTTTAACATAGAACAGCACAGGAACAGGCCCTTTGGCCCATCTTTTCTGTACCAACCATGATGTTATTCTAACGTAATCCCATCTACTGGCACATGGTCTGTATCCCTCTGTTTCTGATAGTTAAGCAAGGGTGTGGGTGGTGGGTGGAATCTTGCCCAATAAGAGCTGCCAACCTTTGAAAGGCCAGCATCTCTATTGAGTGGCAGGCTTAGGGGTGGCAGGGGGTGTTTACTATGCCACCTAACTGAGACTTTTGGCACTGGATCCCAAACCACTCATGACTAATGACAGGAGAGGGGTCATGGTGTAGAGCTATTAGGATATAGAAAGGCATTGTCAGTAATGGAAGAACTCTCAACAAGCCTCCCTCTTCCTGATGTCTGTTCTCTAATCAAGCACTGAATATCTTTAAGAAGAAACAATCCTAACAGCCCAAAAGCCACACTCCAAAGACAGTCTTGGCTTGATCCACACATCATAATTTGTTGGCCCATTACTTGGTTAAAACTAGGGGCAGCAGGATGATTCTTTTAAGTGAACAGTATTTGGCTTTGTTTCAGTGGCACCTCCTCTATAGAGGCCCTGTGTTACCAAATAGGCTGTTTTTTTTTTGTTGAGTGTGCTGAATGTTTGCATTCTAATTGGCTCTCAAAGTTTTACCTCTAAAAATGTTTTATCAACTTTATTAAAGTAGACTTTGTCTTTCTACCTTTGGACTTTGATCAGTTACTCAGTCTTGTAACTACTTCTGGCCTCAGTAGTGTTTTAGTTTTCTTTTGGAAAAGGAACCTGAGCAAATGTGACATTAACTGATGGACTTGACTATTTTCTATGTCTTCAATTGTGAGCTTCTCCATTCTTAAGATTGCTTTGTATGAATCTGTGCTGAAACTAGTCATTTTTGTCATGATTCCTTTAAAAATTGCTATCACTGCTTCAGACTTTCCATTTAACTAGGGTAGTGTGGAGATAGTAAGTGGAACTGATTTACCGCATTATTCAGTAAGTACCTAAACAATTCACTCATGAATTGAGCACCATTGCTATTCATGGAGAGACCACTCTCTCCGTGACTCCCTTGTTCGCTCCACACTGCCCTCCAACCCCACCACACCCGGCACCTTCCCCTGCAACCGCAGGAAATGCTACACTTGTCCCCACACCTCCTCCCTCACCCCCATCCCAGGCCCCAAGATGACATTCCACATCAAGCAGAGGTTCACCTGCACATCTGCCAATGTGGTATACTGCATCCACTGTACCCGGTGCGGCTTCCTCTACATTGGGGAAACCAAGCGGAGGCTTGGGGACCGCTTTGCAGAACACCTCCGCTCAGTTCGCAAAAAACAACTGCACCTCCCAGTCGCAAACCATTTCCACTCCCCCTCCCATTCTCTTGATGACATGTCCATCATGGGTCTCCTGCACTGCCACAATGATGCCACCCGAAGGTTGCAGGAACAGCAACTCATATTCCGCCTGGGAACCCTGCAGCCATATGGTATCAATGTGGACTTCACCAGTTTCAAAATCTCCCCTTCCCCTACTGCATCCCTCAACCAGCCCAGTTCGTCCCCTCCCCCCACTGCACCACACAACCAGCCCAGCTCTTCCCCCTCACCCACTGTATCCCAAAACCAGTCCAACCTGTCTCTGCCTCCCTAACCGGTTCTTCCTCTCACCCATCCCTTCCTCCCACCCCAAGCCGCACCCCCCGCTACCTACTAACCTCATCCCACCTCCTTGACCTGTCCGTCTTCCCTGGACTGACCTATCCCCTCCCTACCTCCCCACCTACACTCTCTCCACCTATCTTCTTTACTCTCCATCTTCGGTCCGCCTCCCCCTCTCTCCCTATTTATTCCAGTTCCCTCCCCCCATCCCCCTCTCTGATAAAGGGTCTAGGCCCGAAACGTCAGCTTTTGTGCTCCTGAGATGCTGCTTGGCCTGCTGTGTTCATCCAGCCTCACATTTTATTATCTTGGAATCTCCAGCATCTGCAGTTCCCATTATCTCTGATTGCTATTCATCATATTGTTGGGTATGTCATAGCAATTGAAGTGTGTTTCCAGGCATTCTATGATCTCATTGGTAGTTCTTGGCATAATGAGTTTAACTCCCAGTAGGTTGAATAGATACTCACTAAACGTGAAGAGGTCTATTCCAAACATCTTTGTCCATTATCTGTCTGGGATACTACAAATCATTAGTTTGTTTTGCTTGATGTTCATTGTAAACAGTACATTGGTTGATATGGTCCTTAATCTGATTGCTTCTCTTTGGCTAATAGCGGATTCTCTTCCATTCATCCTTATGGGTTTGACCCCTTGATATCTTATTTGATTTGCTTCAGTATCTCTTTTCTTAACACTTAAGGAATAGGGTTTCTCTCCTTTCAGGCAAGATGCCATACTGAATAATCACTTCATTTGCCTTAGGTTCACAGAAGCTGATATACCCTTAATGGTTCTAAGACACGCTTCCATCACAACTTCTTGTCACACTTAGGTAGTTCACAAAACCTACAAATTGCTGAACAGCTGTCAAATTTGCTAGTTTCTGCAAATTTAAAGCCATTTAAGAGTCAGTATATGACCTATGTTCTGGACTTCACTCACCTTCAGTTTTAGCTTTTTGGCTTGTTCAGCCTCAGGCTCACCTGATAACCTCACACTAACAGTCTCATTAGATTTTGATCAAGGTTTGCAGGAGCTTATTCTATCCTGCCTCCCCATCTACAGAGTAGCACATCATCCATGATCACTTCCATTGATGCTGTTCCAGATCAGTAGAAATGCCAGTATTCATGCTAAACCACATAAACCTCCCAAATATTGTCCAAAAAATAATGAGAAAACTATTGCTTTCATCCAATTTCACTTCCCAGTGCCCTTCGATGATTTTTAAAGGAATAAAACATTTGATTTTGTGAGTAGTGATATAATTAGTTCAATGCTTGCTAGCTTGGTTTTATTTCTTTTTCCTATCTTTCTGTATGTATTATGCTCTGTTATGATAATGGATCAGAACCTAAAACACATCCAGCATTTTTTAGTCCTAAATGCCAAAATGTGAACTTTTAGAAGGTTACTTTTTTGGAGACAAAATAACTGCAGTAGTAAATTCAATGTGTGAAATAGATGGGATGTAACACCAAATGGTGTGAAAGAAATTTGATATAGAGGTGCTGGTGTTGGGACTGAGGTGGGCAAGGTCACCGGCAAATTTACATTGTGCAGAGTCAGTCATATCCTGACCAGGTGTCCTAAATTAATCTAGAATCACTCATACAATCATAGAATCCATACAGCGTGGAAACAGGCCCTTCGGCTCAACAAATCCACACCGCCCCTCAAACTCCTCAAAGCATCCCACGCAGACCCATCCCCTATGACTGACCTAATCTACACATCCCTGGACACCAGGCTATAGTCCAACAGGTTTATTTGAAAACACAAGCTTTTGGAGTCTCAGTCCTTCGTCAGGTGTTAGGGAAACTTGATATAGGCTAGACTGTGATATTTTGTCAGTATAAAGATAACAAAGGGCTGATGACACCAAACTAAATAAAAAGCCATCCCGTGCAGATTATGCACCAAACTGCAGACAGAGTGTGTGATTTTCCTTTTGAAGAAAGCCAATTTAAACTCTACTGTGAGACAGATTCTGGAACCAGAGATAATATAGTGTGCAGCTGGAGGAACACAGCAGGCCAGGCAGCATCAAAGGAGCAGGGGTCATTTTAAAATTTTGGGTCAGGACCCTTATTTAGAAATGCCAAATTCCCCTTTCTGAAGAAGCATCCCAACCTGAAACTTTAGGTTTCCTGCTCCTCTGATGCTGCCTGGCCTGCAGTGTTCCTCCATCTCCTCACTGTATTATCTTAAACTCTACAGTATTGTGTTAATACAAGTAAACATTCTTGCCCATACCAGCTTGGGTCTGAACGTTAGTGTGCTGTGAAGATCACAGTCAAACAACTATCCTCTAGTCAACCCTATGTTCCAGGCACACAACATCTACATATGACAATAAAACTAATTCAATTCAATTCAATTCTGAGTGCACAAAGTCAGTTGGCTAACTGCCAGACAAAATGGAAACAGGGCTCTCTCTCTCTCTCTCTCTCTCTCTCTTACATTCTGAATGCTGTAATTCAATCCTAATCAAAAAGAAATAGAACTACAGAGGTGCAACAAATCTGCGAGACTGAGGATTATGAAACCCACTGTCTGCTATCAACATTGATATAAATGGTAACTTTCATTGCAACAGGCATTTTTTGAGAGCAGTTCAGAGACCGACCCACAAATGTGTTTATTTTGCTTTTATCTTTTTATGTTCACTTAATTCGAATCATTGTTCATGTGTGTTGTGTTACTAGTTCTTGTTGTGTTTATTAATTAATAAATCAACTATTTGTTAACTCAAGGAAGCTTGGCTAAATTGTCTCCTTTTAAAACATAAATTAAAACTTGCTGCAATCAATCAAAGGAATAGGTGAATAAAGAAGGGGAGCCAGTTTGTCCCTCCTCAAATCAGAGCTTAATGCTTTGATGTGTCCCATGATTAACTGTAACAAATTGGAGAATCTCACTTGGGTTCTAGGCATAACAACGCAGTTTAAACCCGACCAACATCTCCAACTATCTCGACAGAGTGCCCTCGATTGCAAACAGAGCAAACTTCCTCCAGTGGATCCATGAACTACACAATGAGAGATCAGCTAGTCAAAAATAATTGTAATTTTATGGAGAAAGAATTAAATGCTTTGCACTTAGAGGCCAATAAATTCCTCAACCAGAGAAAACTGATATAGTATAAATCATGTAAGATTGGATAAAGCTTGGCTTCACCATCTAAAAGCAATACAAAAAAATGAGTTCAATTTAAAAGCAAGTAAAAGAGAATCATTTGGTTAAAACTTATATCATGGCTATCAAGTTCTGAAGGCAGAAATTGTCTAAACAACATCACAAGAAAGCAAAATTAGCAGTGTGTTGAATCATGCAGAATATTTTACAAGGAGAAAAGAAGGAGGTCTCTGTTAGCATACCAATGAAGGAAGAACAACCACTTTTATTTTGTCACCAGATAAAAAGACAATTGTTGTAAATCACTGAGGTTTTCAAAATTGTTTGATGAAATATCTGTCTTCCTCAGAATTTAAGAAAAACGGAGAGGTTGAACAGTTAATACAATTCACTCTCTGCAATTGGTGAAACATTAAATGGTGAAGTAATGAAATGCTATTATTTTTCTTGGAATTGCATGCCTTGGTTGTAATAGGAGGAAGGAAGACATCCAGTAATCATTGTTGTACTCATGGGTATATAAGCACTTCCTTTATAAACTGGTGCCAAACAATCTGGAAGTAGCCCAGCGCATGATTTTAAGTAGCAAGATATCCCAAGGTTTTGATTTAACTTGAAGGTTTTGGATTTGTCTGCTAAGGCCATTTGGCCTTTGCCAGAATCCTTGTGAACTATTTAGTGTAACATCTCAACCAAGATTTGCCATCAGAAGATCAGCACTGGCTCAGAAAATGTCAAGGAACTGTTGGTGTGGGATGGGATTTTATGCTGGACCACTCGATGGTAGAGTGGCATTTAAGCTAAGCCTTTCATTCAAAGATGTAACCTAGATGGATGCTCTAGCATGGAATATATTCAGGTCTGAGACTGAGAGCTTTTAGTTGCTCATGGAATCAGGGGATACAGGGTAAGAGAGTTAAGGAAAATGTTCCACCACCAATCAGTCAGCAGAACAGGCAGAAGAAGTAGTTCAATGTTTCCAATGTGCTGATGGTCTTATGAAACTATGCCATCAGTCTGAGCCAAAACGCCAGCCCTCAGCTTGATGGTTCATCTGGAATCCTCCCTCCTGGTTCTTTAATTCAAGTCCAGATGATGGACTTAATTCCTGGAGTGGAATTAGAATAACTCTGACTTTCTTACTCAGAAGCAACTGCTGGTTACACTTCCAGGTGGGGTACATCACGACGTTAAACTTCCAGGTGAGAAGGGGTGGCAGGTCTCCCCTTGGTTATTCACCCCACCCCCTTATTGGTCAAAACAGTGTTAATTTTCAGAAAGATTCCTTTCCTTACGGATCTCTTTCTCCCAGACACAAATGAATTTAAAAGGAAACAATTTAACCAGGCTTCCTTGGATTATTACAAATTGTGTATTTGTTAATTATTAAACTTAAGAAGAAATAGTAACACAGTACACATACATGCAGATTCAAAATAAGAGGTGAGTCTAAAAAGATAAAAGTTGTAAAATGCTAAGTGGATCAGGCTCTGAATTGTCCATAACAAAGAGATAATTGTACATTGATAGTTTAATAGTTTGGCATTCTAAGCTTTGTAGGTTGATTGAAATTCTATTGTCCTTAGTCTTTTCTTGGAGCTAAGACCCTCACAGTACCACAGCCTCGACACTAGGATATCTGACCATTAACACACATACACCAGGATGTGGAGATGTTGGTGTTGGATTGGGGTGGACACTGTCAAAAATCACTTGACATCAGGTCATAGTCCACCAGGTTTATTTGAAAACACAAGCTTCCGCAGCTCAGCTCCTTCTTCCGGCATAGTGCGAGAGAGAGCGTATAAGACTAAGAATTTATGAGCAGAAAGGGAACAACCCTAAAAGTGGCTGCCTCTTGTTGCATCTTCAATCAGTTAGGAGGGAGAAGACTGATTGAAATGCAAAATTCAGATTCGTTTCAATACATTGTCCCCAGATAATTAAAGATTTTATCAATGTACACAAGAGTTGGCATCTCAGATCAGACAATGCATTTCAGATGTGAGGTCTTGCTTAGAATATATGATTTAAATTGGGGACAGGTTTTTTTTAAAAACACAGAATGTATCTGCAACTACGCAGAACATAGAACACAGAACAGTACAGCACAGTACAGGCCCTTCAACCCACAATGTTGTTCCAAACTTACACCCTCAACCTAAGGTCTATCTAACCTCCACTGCTGCCATATACAGTCATCCATATGCCTATCTAATAGCCGCTTAAATTCCCTAATGAAGCCAACTCCACTACCTTCTCCGGCAATGCATTTCACACGCTGACCATGCTCTGAGTAAAGAATCTACCTCTGATGTCTCCCCAATATCTACCTCCTTTCACTTTAAAACTATGTCCCCTCGTACAAGCTATCCTAGGAAAAAATCTCTGGTTGTCCACTCTATCTATACCTCTGGTCATTTTGTATACCTCTATCAAGTCACCTCTCATCCTTTGTCATTCAAAAGACAAAAGCCGTAACTCTCTCAAATTTTCCTGGTAAGACCTTTCCTCCATTCCAGGCAACATCCTGGTAAATCTCCTCTGTACCTTTTCCAATGCTTCCACATCTTCCCTGTAGAGGTGACCAGAACTGGACACAATACTGCAGATGTGGCCAAACCAGGATCTCGTATACCTGGAGCATAACTTCGTGGCTCTTGAACTCAATCTCTCTATTAATGAAAACTAACACACTATATGCCTTCTTAACAATTCTATCCACCTGGTGGCAGCTTTCAGGGAACTGTGGACATGAACCCCAACATCCCTCTGCTTCTCCACTTGCCAAGAATTTTTCCGTTAACCCAGTATTCTACTTTCAAGTTTGTCCTTCCAAAATGAATCACCTCACACTTTTCAGGGCGAAACTCCATCTGCCACTTCTCAGCCCAGCTTTGCATCCTATCAATGCCCTTTGTAGCCTAGAACAGCCCTCCACACTGTCCACAATACAATCATGCACAAACTTACTAATCCACCCTTCCACTCCTTCATCCAAATCATTTACAAAAGTCACAAATAGAAGAGGACCCAGAACAGATCCTTGTGGTACACCACTCATAACTGAGCACCATGTTGAATATTTTCCATCCACTACCACCCTTTGTCTTCTAAGAGTCAGCCAATTCTGAATCCAATCTGCCACATTTCTCCCTATCCCCTGTCTCCTTACCTTCTGCATGAGCCTACCATGGGGAAGCTTATCAAACGCCTTACTTAAATCCATGTATACCACATTCACTACTCCACCTTCATCCACATGTCTGACCACCTCTTCAAAGAATTCAAAAAGGTTTGTGAGGAATGATCTACCCCTTGCAAATCCATGCTGATTACCACAAATCAAACTGTGTTTTCCAAATGATCATAAATCCTGTCTGTCAGAGCCCTTTCCAATTATTTGCCCACCACTGACATAAGACTAACTGTTCTGTAATTTCTGGGGTTATCCCTATTCCCTTTTTTGAACAAGGGAATGACGGTTGCCTCTTTCCAATCTTCTGGCACTATACCTGTGATCAGTGAGGACAAACAGGTCATTCACATCCCTTGCTTCCCAAGGAATCCTTGGATAAATCCCATCAGGCTCAGGGGACATATCTATCTTCAACTTCCTCAGAATTCCTAGCACAGCTACTCTACTAACATCAACCTCCTCTAGCCTACCTGCCTGTTTCACAACATCCTCCTCTCCAACTAGGTCCCTCTCAGTTGTGAATACCGAAGGAAAATATTCATTAAGGACCTCTCCTATCTTTTTAGGCTCTGTGTACAAATTCCCTTTACAATCCTTGATCAGCCCTACCCTTATTGTGGTCATTCTCTTGTTCCGCTCATATGTGTAAAAAGCCTTAGAGTTTTCCTTGATCCTATTCGCCAAGGTTTTCTCATGCCCCCTTATAGTTCTCCTAAGTCCTTTCTTCAACTCCTTCCTGCATAACCTGTATCCCTCTAGAGCGTTTTCTGTTCCTTTTTTCTTAAACCTTACATAAGCCTCCTTCTTCCTCTTAACCAGTCGTTCAACCTCTCTCAAGAACCATGGCTCCCTCACTCGACCGCATCTTCTCTGCCTGCTAGGTACAAACATATCGAGCACATGCAGTATGTATTTCTTAAACAATCTTCACATTTCCATGGTGCTCTTCCCAGAGAACATTTGTTCCCAATTTATGTTACCCAGTTCTTGCCTAACTCAACTGTAATTACTCTTCCCCCAATTATAAACTTTACCCCGCTGTATGTACCTATCCTTATCCATGACTATCGTGAAAGAAACAGAGTTATGATCACTGCAGCCCAAATGCTCTCCTACCAACAGATCTAACAATTGGCCCAGTTCATTGCTAAGCACCAAATCCAAAGTGGCCTCTCCTTGTGCTGGTCTATCTACGTACTGTGTCAGGAATCCTTCCTGAATGCACTGGACAAAATCTGTTCCATCTACACTATTACAACTAAAATGTTTCCAATCAATATTTGGAAAGTAGAAGTCACTCAAGATTACAACTCTGTGACTTCTGCACCTTTCCAGTATCTGCCTCCCAATCCGCTCCTCTATTTCTCTGCAACTATTAGGGGGTCTGTAAAAAATACCCAAACAAAGTGACTGCTCCTTTCTTGTTCCTGGCTTCAACCCAACTACACAAACATCTTGGATGAAATATATTTCATATGCTTGTCTTTGTCTGTGTATGTTTGTGTGTGTGTCCATGTCTGTGTGTGTGTGTCTGTGAGAAAGAGAGAGAAAGAGCGAGAGAGAGAGAGAGAGTGAGAGTGAGAGTGCGTGTGTGTGTGTGTGTGTGTGTGTGTGTGTGTGTGTGTGTGTGTGTGTGTGTGTGTGTTTCAGAGAGTGTGAGTGCAATGGAGTGAATATGTTTGAGAATGTGTGTGTATGTGTGAATGCGCATGTGAGAGAGGGTGTGTGCAAGCTCTTGAGTGTGTTTAGGTGTGACTGCATTTGTGTGAGAGAGTGTGTGTGTACGTATGTGTGTGAGTGAGTGAGTGTGGGGCATTATATAGTATGGTGGAGTTACTGGGAATGCGACATGAAAACAAGATGACAACCGAGGCTGTTCTCATGGATATGGAATTTGACTATCGGCCTCTGCTCAGTGATTTTGTATTGTTGTGTACCTTGAAGTGCATCTTGGAGGACACTTACTAAAGATCACAGGCTAAATGTTTTTGACCTGAGTGTTCCCCCACTGGGAGGGGACGCCCCTTATCCGGTGGTTATTGTGCAGTGTCCATTCATCCATTGTCACAATGTCTGCATAGTTTCACCGATACACCGTGCCTTGGGGCCTTTTTGTCTGCATCGTATAAATAGACAACATTGGCTGAGTCACATGAGTATCTGCCATGCACGCAGTGGGCGGTGTTCCCGCCTATGACGGTAGTGTCCATGTCAAGATCTATCAAGTCTTGCAGAGGTTGCCATGGCAGGGTTGTGTGGTGTTGTGGTTGCTATTTTCCTGAAGCCTAGGTGGTTTGCTGCGAACAATGGTCTGTTTAAGGTTTGGTGGTTGGTCGAAGGCAAGAGGTGGAGGCATAAGGAAGCTTGTGGTGAGGTACTCATCAATAACTTGAAGTTGAAAGCTGTGAAGAAGATGACATAGTTTCTCTGCTCCAAGGAAGTACTGGATGACAAAGGGTACCCTATCGATCGTACCTCTTGCCTATCTTCTGAGGAGGTCATTGTAGTTTTTACCATGGCATGACAAAATTGGTGATCGAAGATTTGAGCATCGTATTCTGTTCTTATGAGAGCACCCTTCAACACCTCAGTTGTCCGTTGCATTACCCCTCATCTGAACAGATTCTGTGAATGTGTAGAGCATGTCTGTAGGGGAAGGCTTTTTTTAATATGTTTAAGGTGGAAGCTGGAGAGGCGCAGCTTCATGAAGTCCATAGGCTTGCTGTAGAGTGCGTTACTGAGGTGCCCATCACTGATGGAGTTGTGTGTGTCCAAGAATGGGACTGATTCTAAAGAGTAGCCCATGGTAATCTGATGGTGGGATGAAACTTGATGATATCACTACGTAGCCGTTTGCGTGATTCCTCGCCATGAGAAAGGAAGAAAATGTCGTCAAAGTATCTGGTGTATAGCTTTGGCTGGAGGTCTTGTAGAGCAAAGAAGTCTTATTCCAACCTGCGCATGAAAATATTGGTATGTTGGGTTGGAACGTTGGTCCCCATGGCTGTTCCATGTGTCTGAATGGAGAACTGGTTGTCGAAGGTGAAGACATTGTGGTCAAGGATGACACAGATGACTTATATAATGGCATCAGGAAACTGGCAGTTGTTGGTATTGAGTGCAGATTTTGTTGCAGCGATGTCATCATTGTGGGGGATGTTGGAGTAGAGTGCTAAGTGTCCATTGTGACAAGAGTGTTTCTGGTTCAGTTGGCCCATGTGTGCTGAGTTTCTATAAGAAATTTGTGGTATCACAACAGAAGCTGGGGATTCTTTGTACAATGGCACTCAAGATGCCCTTGACCTAACCAGAGAGGTATTCACCCAGGGTCCCATTGCCTGATACGATGGGATGTCCAGATGTGTTGGCTTTGTGAATCTTTAGAAGGCAGTAGAAGTCTGCTACATGAGAAGTACACGGGGTGAATGTGTAAGGTAATATCTTTCCAAAATGATTCAAGATTCAACAAGAGGCAGCCACTTTTAGGGTTGTTAACTTTCTACTTATAAATTCTGTGTCTTGTATCTTCTCTCTCACACTACGCCTGAAGAAGGAGCTAAGCTCTGAAAGCTTACGTTTTCAAATAAACCTGGACACACACACCATGGTTGAAGCTTTTGTTTTTGAAACTGGAAAGACACAAATTATGTCTCTTGCTTAAACTGATGTCTTTTTTTTAAGCCATCATATCCACAGTCTGAGATACTCCTATGAGGTTTCCTGTCCAAAGCATTTTTGCATTTTGAACTTCTTTGACACCTCATTAGATGCAACATTCCAGAATATCGCACTCTGTGTCCAAGCAGCTACTGAATTCAAGTCTACAATCAATATTTGGCTGATTCATTTCTTCTCAACAAATAATCCTCATGTTGTAAGTAAAGTGTGATATATTGGTAGGGGGTTTGGAATCATGGTATAATTTATCTTCTACTCTTCAAATCAGAAGGGATCAGGCAGTAAACCTAAGCCATTTCAATTTTGGCAAGTTTTGGGTTGATATGAAGTGAGTGATTAAATTTGACATGTTAAATGATATTGTGATAATATCAATGAGCAAAATTGATTCAATGGGTGATCATTGCAATTACTGGCAATTTATTTATCATTTCTCTGCTTTTTCAAAAATTTTCCATTGAAATTATAGTACACAAATTGGTGAACCTCTGTGCACCCAAGACAACAAGAAAACTGTTTTAATAAGGTATTTCTAACACATGTGGCTGCGCATTATTAGATTGATTGTTTTGAAGGTGCTGCATCTGACTTTTACAGCACCTACAGAGGACTCTCCACTCTGCTAGTCAGTCTCAACTGCCCTGTTCTTATTAAAATAATACCTTAGTATGTTTCATGTCTACTTGAGAGGGCCAATTTGACCTTGCTTTAATATTTCATCTGAAAGGTGGCATCTCCAACAGTGCACTACTCCCATGGCACTGCACTGAAAAATTAGCTTAAATTATTTGGCCATACTTTTTAAACTCATATAGGCTCAGGTCCCCAATCAAAAGGTGGACCGAAATATTCAGTATATAGTCATTAATATTTTTAACATTCTCTTATGAAGAACAGTTTGACTTCCCACAAATGCATATTGGAATTTCTCTTTCATCATGTCCATGCTTTGAGCCCATTTTAAATAATGCTACACATACAATGCTCGGGCTTGTACATTTTAAGTGTTTCTGTCAAGCGGTTATGTGAATAAAATTGAAAGTAGCATGCCTCATGTTATGAATTATTTATTGATGGTTATACTTCAGGGATGCCCTATTGTTTCTCTTCGGCAAAAGTCAAAAGGTTAATTTGGTTTTACACTTGATACAAAAAAGAAACTTTGTTTAATTGTATTAATCTTGTAATCTACCTGTGGTATAATTTATCTTTTACTCTTCAAATCAGAAGGGATCAGGCAGTAAAATAAGCCATTTCAATTTTGGCAAGTTTTGGACTGATATGAAGTGAGTGATTAAATTTGACACACTAAATGATCTTCCTCCAATGTCTAGTTTGGTAGAAATGTCCCTTTTTGGTTGATGTTTTATTGTACCCAGTGTATATGAGCTACTGTTTTCAATGCTCCATATCATTCTGATGTCAGATTTCCAGCATTAGCAGCATTTTTGCATTTTGTATGTGAAGAAAGATGTTAGATAATATGAAATTGAAACTCGGAAGGCTCTGACGAACACCTGAAAAGGATAACACCATGAAGTTGTGGAGAACTGAGCGGAGTCTTGTGTAGGTTCGTTCAAACCTGAAATGATCTAATGTGAATAAGGACCTAACTTTCTGGTTGAAGTAGAAGAGTTTTTTTGAGTAAATAATAAAAAGTTCACTGTCTCACTATAAATATTTACAAACTATGTGAAATGACCTACATTACTACAGAGAATGTCAGGAGTCCACAAACTCCTTCTTTACTCTGACCAAGTCCTCCTCACATTATCACAGTGGATGTTTACTGGGCACAATTAAATCTTAATTCTTTTAGGTGCATATATATCTTAATTGTATTTTCTTTTCTCCCTCATACTATTATTCTTATGTATTTGTCATAGAATTTACGTTTTCCATTACCCTGTCTCCCCCTAAGCCTTTGAATTCAGAAATTCAGACAGGCAGGAAGTTTTATTATTCACCTGGCCATGTTCTCTTCATACGCAGAAGAAAAGTATGTTTTTGAGTAGACAGTAATTGATTGAGATGGTCTTCCTGACAGCCTGGAGTCTGTCATTATCTCTTGAATGGCGACTTTTATTCTCTTGCATTTCTTTTTTTGGAGGACTTCATTATAAATGTCTTTTTTAATAGTTTTCAATATGGTCCCTCCTACAGCAGGTGGCTTCTTTTCCTTGTAGTATTATGGTTCATGATTGTTTGTTTCTTTCTGGTGTTGCCTTTTTGCAGAATTGTGTGTAATACATAGTCATAGAAATGTACAGCATGAAAACAGACCCTTCAGTCCAACTTGTCCATGCCAACCAGCTGTCCTAAACTAATCTAGTCCCATCTGCCAGTATTTGGCTCATACCCCTCTAAATCCTTCCTATGCAATACCCATCCAGATGTCTTTTTGCCTTTTAAATGTAATTCTACCAGCTTTCACCACATCCCATCCTGTGGCAGTTCATTCTATACCTGCACCACCCCCTCCATGAAAAAGGTGCCCCTTAGGTCCCTTTTAAATCTTTCCCCTCTCACCTTAAATCTATGTCCTCAGGGTTTGGACTGTCTTACCCTGGGGAAAAGATTTTGCCTATTCGCCCTAACCATGCCCTTCATGATTTTATAAACTTCTTTAAGGCCACCCCTCAGCCTCTGATGCTCCTGGGAAAATAGACCCAGCACATTCAGCCTTTCCCTATAGCTCAAACCCTCCAAATGCGGCAACATCCTTGTAAATCTTTTCCGAACCCTTCAAGCTTCACAACATCTTTCCTATTGCAGGGAGTCCAGAATGAACACATTAGTCCAAAAGTGGCCTAAACAATGTCCTGTACAGCCACAACATGACATTCCAACTCCCATACGCAATACATTGACCAATAAGACCAAATGCCTTCTTCACCATCCTGTATACCTGCAACTCCACTTGTGTCAATGGAATTAGGTTCTCATTTCTCCTGTAGATCTATACTAAACTGAATAGAGTTTTTTTTGTTCAACAACTTAGCCCCTCTCTTGAACTATTGGTAAACTCAACTGTTCACTTCTTTTATTGCATTGTCTAGAGATTTGATTTGCTTGACCAATTTATTGTTGGGGATTCTTCTTTGGCAAGTGGACAGATCAGACGTTTGTCTTGAACTTTTTGTTTCTTCATTGCTGCAGACTCTAATGGTAGACTTGAATTTGGAGTAGATACCTGTTCACTGTGCTGTGTGGAGAGCTGACTCAATCCAGTTGCAGATGCTTCCATTGTGTTTCTGTCACTATACATCTTCTTGAGGATTGCTGTATTTCTTGTCAAGCAGTGCTGCCACTTGGAATATGAACTAGCATGAACTACTTAGATTGCCATTAGACTAGATTTTTATATTATATAAATTTTCCCCAGCTGCCATGGTAGGTTTTGAACTCATGACACCAGAGCATCAGCCTGAGGTTCTGGATTACTGGCCCACTGACATTACTCTGATGGCAGTGCCTGCTTACTTCTTAAACATTAGCCCTTTCAGACCCTTTCATCCCCAAATACAACACACATGGCTTGCAATAAACACAGAGAAAGCAGGAGAAATGTAGCAACATCTCTGCAGAGAGAAACAGAGTCAATGTTTTGAGTTCAGTATGGTGCTTCTTCAGAACGGAGGACCTACCCTAGACTGAGAAAATATGGAGTTGCACGTATTAAGAATCCTGGCAATCAATATTGCAAGAGTCCTCTTCGTAAAGTGGGTCAGAGGAAGTTGTCTTGCTTGGCTCAGTGAAGGAAGTGACAGAAAAGAATGATCCAGAGTTAGCAGCTTAAAGAAAATCAAAATTATATGGGTGTTAAGTCAAAATTGAAATGGAAATAAAAGGACATGCCAGAAATACACAGTAGATCAGACAGAAGCTTTAGAGTGAGAAATAGAGTGAACATGGAAAGAAAATTATGAATGTGGACAATCAAAGAAGTTTGAGCATCTTGTCAGCTATTAAGTTTCAGCTATCTCTGTAATTCTCAGTGGTAGTGAGTGAAGAAACTCAAATGGATGGACATATTATTAAATGACTAACATTGAAAAAAACTTCATCCTGCCATATCATCAATCATTGGTGCAAACCACATGAATTTATGATCAGATTTGCTGAAAAAAAATGTTGGGAGGCTGAATGATTCATGCTATTATTAATGATCAATTGGCCAGAAACCTACGGTAAGGAAGAAATGGGCCATAAACTGCAAAACCATCAATAGCAAGCTGATACGTGCTGTAAACTACGTGATCCATGCTCACTCTTCCTTTAAAATGCATGAATTTGCTTCATTTACAAATTAGCTGCCCATGGAGCTTGACATAGAAAGTTTAATCTTGTAACTAACAGCTAAAGTACTATTTTAATCATGTGACAATTGTGAATAGCTGTCAATTAAGCTCTTATTCCCAGAAAGTGAACAACCATCAGTAATTATGTGGACTTTAGTCTTTATCCATCAAACAATTCCCATGTTTTCAAAGTCTACCAATATAAGATTACCAAACAATTCCTCATTCAGAAGAGATGGATAAAGTATTAAAAGTGACACAGAAGGTTTCCTGTCTCTGTTCCTGTCCTACTTTGTCCAAGGCCATGTGTAAATCTGCTCAGGGTCATTTTTAGGTTTGGTTGTGGTTTCAGCTCGGCTCCTTCCTGCTTATATCTCTCTGGGCAACAAAATTGTGCAAACTGCAATAGACAGCAGTAGTCTTGATCCACATTCTCTAATGTATAATTTCATTTTTCCCTTGCACAAGCTTGTCAGGGACAGAGGTGTTTTGACTCACTAAATTTTTAATTGATTTTAACGGATTTTTAACTTCATAGTTCATCAATGTTTAATCTGCAAAAGAAACTCAAAATTAAATAGCAGTTTATTTTCTTGTTTTATCAAAAGATCAGCCATATTTTCACTTTTGCAAAATCTAACTCAATAGTCACTAATCTCTTTTACAGAAATATTCTCTTTTGGAACCTTCACTCTTCATTTGCAGAGACTATCTTCCCTTACATCTATAGCCAATTCCCACACACACAGTGACTGTTAGTGCTGGCAGCATCTCCGAGAGAATCATTCTATATCTATCTAATCATTCTGCTTCATTCCAGATGACTTTGCCATTTGCAATGATTTTCTGAAAGAAAGTGCAGCTCATTTAAGTCTAGAATGTTGAACAAGCAATCTGACAATACAGCGGCAACAGAGATAGTCATGAAATCTGGCACCCTTCCTCCTATGCCCGTTTCCAAACTACTTCTTTAATTGATTGACTTTTAGTTCTAATGCTCACTCACATGGCATGCAGAGTACCGAGTTATAGAATTTTACAATATATATTGAAGCCTCTCAGCCCCACATACCGATATGGCTCCCAAAAGAGCTACCAAAGCTGGTCCCACTCTCCAGCCCTGTCTCTGTAACTCTCCAAATCCATCACTTTCAAATACATATCCAGCTCTGTTTTGAAACCTCCAGTGGTTTCATCCTCCACCACACTCCCAGGCTGCAAATTCCAAATCCAAACTAACCTCTGAGCAATGAAGTTCTTCCTCATCGCCCTCCGAACTCTTTTGCTGGCGATCTTGAATTGTGGCAGTTGGTTACTAACATATCAACTCATGGAAACAGAATGTCCTTCTTTACCATGTCAATATTGTTCAAATTTTGAACACCTCAGAAAGGTTCCTCTTAATCTTTTCTGCACCAAAGAGGATTAGCCCTATTTTTCTAATTTTGCATTTTAATTCTCGGTGTCATTCTAGTAAATCCCCTTTGCACTCTCCAGTACTTTAACATGCTTCTTTAAATAAGGTGTCCAGAGTTGAGAACAATATTCCAACTGTAGTCTGACCAATGATTTGTAGTGTTTCTTCCTTGCTTTTGTACACTGTTCCTCTATTCATTATCCCAAGGATCCTGTATGCCTTCTTAAAAACTGTTTCAACTTGCCTTGGCACCATCATAGAATTATGGTCTTAAGCTCTGAGGATCTTCTGCTGCTGCGCCCCCTTAAAGTTATACCAATAATTCTGTATTGGTTCTCTGTGTTTCTTCTAACAAAATGCATTACCTCACATTTTTCTGCATTGAAGTTCATCTGCAAGTGTCTACCCATTTATCCAATGTCCCTGTCAATTTCACTCTGAAGTTACCTCACCTCACAATTTACTATTCACCCTAGCTTAATATCATCTTCAAATTTAGAGGTTTTACTTTCAATATCCATCTCCAAGTCATTTGTATATAAAAAAACAATGTTCCCAACTCCGAATCCTGGGGAATACCACTTTTAACTTGTCTCCAATGTGAGAAGTGCCCATCTATACCTACCATGTTTCCTATGTTTAGCCAACTTCTAATCCATTCTGCCAAGAAGACACCAATCTCAAATATTTCTAATTTTCTAAGCAATCTGTCATGTGGCAAAGTATCTGCTTCTTTATTGAAAGTTTAAATATACAACATCCACAGCACACCTACATCCCACTAACTTGTCAAAGAACTCAATCAAATTTATCAGACATAATCTTTCCTTGACAAAGCCATGTTGATTGTCTAGTATTACCTTGTTTTAATCTAAGTGTATATTTATCTGATCCCATTTAATGGCCTACCTCAGTTTTCACAATGTTGATATCAAGCTGACAAGTCTGTAGTTTATACTTTGCCTTTTTCTTCAATAACAGCTTCACATTTGCTATCTTCCAGTTCCCCGGGACTAATGCTAAACTCAGACATGCCTGGAAAATTTCTGCCAATGGCTCTGCAATTTGTTCTCTTACCACTCTCAGCAATTTAGGAGGGATCCCATCTGAACCTAGTGACCTCTCTACTTGGAATGCTACCAGACTTTTTAGAACCTTTTCTTTATCTATCATTATACTGGTCGGTTGCTCAACATCCATGTTTTCAACTGGGCCATTGTCTAATGTGGTAAACACAAAAGTAAAGCAATTCTTTAGTACCTCTGCCACATCCTTTGCTTCAGTGAGAAGTTTACCCTGTTTCCTTGTTATGGGCCTAACTCTAACCTTTTGATAATCTTTTCCTGTTAAACTATTTGAAGGACATTTTATTATTTGTTTTAGTGCAGTCTGCCATTCTTTCCTCATGCTTCATCTTAATCTTCTTCAATGCAGAAGTGCTGGTCTTGGACAAGGTCAGAAGTCACATGATACCAGGCTCTAGCTCAACAGGTTTATTTGAAATCTCAAGCTTTCGGAGTGCTGCTCCTTCACCAGATCCTCTTGTGTGACTTCTGACCTTAAACTTCTTTATTCCAGCATAAGCCTCTATCTTGTAGTTGAAATGCTCATCCTGATTTCTATTGTAATTATTATTCTAGTATGCATCATTTGCTTCCTTTTGCTTCTTCATTTTCTTATCAATACACTTAATCATCCAGAATACTCTATTTAGAGATTTTATAATAAATTAGAGATTACTGCTCTTGAGGTCTTGTTTTTTTTTAATTTCCTTTGTAAGTCCCTGAAATCTGCACTCAGGGCTTCATATTTCTGCCTACCTTTGTCGTTGAAACCAATGTTGACCATGACATCTGGCTGATCATCCTTCCTCAGAAGGTTATCTTGCAACTGCTCCATAATGTCCTTGACCCTGATATCAAGGAAGCAACACATTCTCCTGTGTTTGATGCTGCAGAAGCGCCTGTCTCATCACCTGACTATGAAATACCCCACAACCTTTGCCCTTTCATCTTCTTCTGATCTATCCCTTTATAGCTGAGGTTCCAATGGTGCTATCGATTTGGCGCTGGCTATACTCCCTGAAGAGCTTTAGACCCACACCAGTTTCCAAAATTGAATATAGATTTGCAAACACAATAGACTCAGCGGACTCCTGCTCAACTTGCCTGATTTTCATAGACTGCCTCACAGTCACTCACTCCCTCTCCACTGACATGTTCCTAACCTGCAGTGTGACTACTTCTCAATTAGTGATATCAACGCAGCCTTTTGCTTGCAGATACATGACAGAGACACCATCCATTGCTCAAGTTCTGAAACTCACAGTTCGAGCTTATACAGAAAGGGGCACTTCCTGTCAATGTGTTTGTCTGGGACATGTGACCTTATGCAAAATGCAGGATATATATTTTACTTAGCCAAGATGACCTACCATCCCGTAACTTTATATTTGTTACACCTAAAATACATAAAGCGTCCTGTTAAATTGACTTACTTCACTTCCATTACTTTATTTCCTTTCAAATTTCTTTAGAATTTAACTTCACTTTGGCTTGATATAACTGTACTTCTCTTTTTGAAATTTCCTGAGAGATATCCAGTCAGCTACTTTTTTTAAAAATCTATACCAATATATCTATCTAGTTTTAAGTTCTTTAAACTCGGTGCCTAACAGCATCTTCTTACCAACCATTGCACTTACAGTTTTCCTATGAATGTTGCAGTTGAATATTTGGTCAGACAGCCCGACTTCAGAGCAACTTCGGGAGTAGAGGTGTCCTGCGCAGGTCTGATTGTCTCCTACCCTGGAAAGTGAATAAAGGCCCTGAACCTTACTTTTCCTTTAACATCTTGAGTAGGTTTGAGTAGAGTTGACTCCCACGGGTCCAGCAGCTTTGAAAGCGAGAGAATGTACCTCAAGGTCGGAAGTTGCAATGCTATCTATCATGGAGCCTAGCAAGGGAATTCGAGTGATCCACAGTTTAGTGATGGCAAGAGGGCGGGAGGTGTATCGCATGGGTATGTTGATCTCAATCAGGGTATAGTGGAGGGTAGGAGAGAAAACATACTGTCCTCATAGAAAATATAGCAATGAATCTCAAGATTTTTATGATGGAGAAGGAAAAGGCCAAATCATACTTAAGGAAACCCAGCCGAGTCTGGTGTCTGCTGCTTTATCACATCAGTACTGCTCAAGTCAGCCTCCTTTCGATATGGTGTATTAGACAGAACGAAAGAGAGAAATCTTTATTGGGGGCAATGGCATAAAGCTGGAACTGAGGGAATGGTTTATTAAAATCGACAGCAATAGATTTACTGTTCAACAAAACTTTATATTTTAATCGATTGGCTGCATGGGCCACCAACAGCAAGCTAAAAAACATTTTAGATATAATTTCCACTTGGTTTGATCATTTGTCCCCTTTCTGCAGTTATTACTGCATAATGAGAGGGGAGAAAATTGTTAGTTGTAATTAATATAGCCCAGATTCTGCAGATGTACATACAAAAAGACAATAGTGTCTCTTTCGTGATTCTCTAAAGGATTGAGACAATTGTCATCTAAAAACTTACGTACCATTGCGTATGATGAAGCTGTTTAGATAAATATTTAGTGGCTAATTAAAGATGTTTTAATTATGATGTGGGAAACAAATAATTTCAGACTATTGTGGAGCCAGTTATATTGCAACCAGATTGATATATTGTTTACAGTACTTTCTATTTGTTTCTATTTTTGGCTGCTAGTTATTCTAACAGCGTTAGACCTGACAATTCTTGAGATTCATTGCAGTGTTTACTATGGAGACAAAAAGACTTCAGGAATTGTAAATGAACCACAAATTGTCTACAGATAGGTTATACTCAATTGTCCGTTTCTTTTTTAATAATTTCAATATCACTGATCTTAGATGATTTATGTTACACTGATGGAAATTAAATTTGTTATTTGCTAACATCAGCAATAATCTAATAACACATTGGTGAAATCTTATAGTAGTCTGTATGACGTGGGTTATAGTGAAATTTGTTGCAGAATTGGACAAGAAGCTCCACTAAGCCTATTTTGATGTCAGAGGATGTTACTCCATCATTTGTGTTTTTGCCAAGCGGTGAGGTATGTAGGTAGCAGTGAGCTACCGAAAAAAAGGGGAATTATTGCTTGTTAAATGCCTTGGTTATGAATCAATCAATTTGATTCATTAATATTCTCCGTTCTAATTACCAAACTCACCAAACAATCTATCCATCCAAGCAACTCAACATTGCAACCGGGACAGGTGCTTGGCAAATTCAGCACGCCACTGCTCTAAAGGGCCTTCATGTTGGTCATGGGACGTTCTATGGCATGCTCCATGGGCACCAACTATAGTCATTCGACATCAAGGGACATTGGCATCCAAAACGTGAAAGCCTCTAAGAACCCTCATGGCCTATCTATGATCCTCGTACAGGACGCATCCGCACTTCAATGTGGCACTGGAAGCT
This sequence comes from Stegostoma tigrinum, assembly GCF_030684315.1. Lineage (NCBI taxonomy): Eukaryota > Metazoa > Chordata > Chondrichthyes > Orectolobiformes > Stegostomatidae > Stegostoma > Stegostoma tigrinum. The sequence continues at coordinate 103,748,923 of NC_081358.1, read as the reverse complement.
ATCATTATAATGCTCCAATAAGGGTGCTATGCACTCAGACCCATTTGCCCAGCTCATGCACTGAACAAAAACAAAGTTGCTGGAAAATCTCAGGAGATCTGGCAGCATCTGTGAAGGGAAAAAACAGAGGTAACATGTCGGGTCCGGTGACCCTTCCTCAGAATTTCCTCATGGACTGAACATGGCTGTTCTCATCACATTCATTCATTCTGTGCCTACATGGATGTTGACAGTATCCCAGTCTTGTATTGCCTTGGCTTGGCGTGATGAGATTCCCCCAACCCTGAGCCAGAGATACAAGGCTCATATTACATTCTCCTCACACCTCACAGCCACTTCCCATCATAGAAGGTGTAAAACCTGCCTGTTTACTTCCTTCCTCTTCATGATACATGTGTCCAAATATACCTTCTAAGTGAAGCAATGATTTACATGCTCTTTACACAATCTAGTCTACTATACTCACTGCTCACAGTGTGCAGTCCTCTACATTGGGGATATGATATGCAGATTAAGTGACTGCTTTGCAGAGGACCTATGCTCTGTCCACAAAAAGGACCCTGAGCTTCCAGTTGCCTGCCAACCACACCATTGTGTTTCCTGGCCAACATCTCTGTCTCAGGTTTGCTGCAGTGCTCCAGAAGGGTTCAATACAAAATGGAGGAACAACACATGTCAGAGGATGTTGTTCCATCATTTCTGTTTTTGACCAGTGGTGAGGTGTGTAGGTAGCAGTGAGGTACCAAAAAAGGGGGAATGTTGAATGTTGGGCAGCCATCCTGGATTGGATGAGACCTGCCCTAAGTCTTTCTGCCTTATTGTGGGCAGTTATCCTCCGAAAATAAGAGAGACATGCCTTAAGGGAGATGGAAGTATGTGGCCTAACATTTAGGGTTGGTGCTGGTAGAAAGGTCCTGAATGAGTTGTGATGGATGACAGCAAGTGAGGGAAGTTGCTATAGTCATTAATGTGGGTAGTAAAACATGAGCCTTGGTGGGGAATAGGTGGAAAAACAAAGATAGAGTGAATGGAAGTTATCAGACAGAAGGTGGTGTACCTTACCCTGAGGGACTGGAGAAATACATTGATCTCCAACCCACATTCCTGGGTATTCCCCTCAACAACTGGGGCTGGTTTAACCCAGATAGCAGCCTTGAGCGAGGCTGGCCAGTCCTGGTGTTACGGTCTTCACTCCTTATGCTGAGAGAAGAGGAAGCCCGGCCTGTTCACCACGACCTCCAGGCCCCTGCCCGCAAAACGGGGCACCAGCTTCTCCTTGGCTCCCAAGGCAGTGGCAAATGTGAAGAATAACGCGAGGCAGGTCTGATAGTGTTGTCCACATGCATACTGGTCTTGTAAAGATGGCATGGGCACAAAGGGTGCTGCTGAATTCTGGGATAACTGCTGAATGGTGAGTTGTTCTGGGAACAACCTGCGGTAAGGAAGGCCTAGAATTGGATAAAAAAGAATGCCACAGGGGCAGGGTAGGCCATGAATGCGACAAGTAGGCAAGATAAGGTGAGAAAATCTGTTAGGTATTTGGGCAGAAATCTAGAAAAACCACACAACTCAGGCTTAGTTGAAACAAAAACATAAGATTCATGCCTATATCTGTAGCTGTGAATTTGTAGCCTATAATGGGGAGGGCCAGAATATCTGCAGCTGCTTATTTCCCAGGACCCTATCCATGGTTTAATGAGCTCTATTCATCAATGGTGCAACTGTTTCAAATGAGTAGGATGTGTGTCACCATCAGCCTCACATCATACATGTGGATGTTAGGTACTCTCAAGTAATTTATGTTTAATTTATCCTGCTGTAGTCAAGAGTGCTGCCATTATACAAACTAGAATCTGAATCCTCATATCTTTGAATAGTATTAAAGTAGAGTTTGATGAACCACATGCTTTCACAAGCAGACAATTATTTGTACCTACAAGCAAGCTGAAACAAAGAGTCTGCTCCTGGTATTACTCCACACAGCATCACAAATAACAGCTGAGTCCTACAGCTTCCTCAGTTATACTCTCACCAGTCACTGAATAAGTGGAAGAAGCCTAAAAGGTAAATGAGCTCAAGGCTGTAACAAAATACTAGGAAGACAAATCTGATAAACTCTAATTGATTAAATAAAACAACCAGGGCCTGAACACAAATGATTAAAAAAAACCCTTAATTGAATCAGAACAATGTGAGATATCCACACCTTTTCTTACTGTATTAATAATGTCTATAGTAAGGATAGCAATACTGAGTTGGAATACTGATGAAGTCTCAAAGAAAGCACACAGAGAACCAACATTGATTTATATTGTTTCATATATAGAATGATGTTCTCCAAACAGACAAGACTGTACTTACAATGTCAAAGTGTAATCATAAAAAGACATGAATGTTGACTACTGGATGGATTCATGCAGCCTTTTAAAACTCTTTAAGACTTGGCATACTGATGTAAAAGAAGTGAATAATTTTAAAATGTTGACCATGGTATTTTTGGTCTGGAATCTGTGGAGAGGTAATGACATGTTTTGAAATCTATTTCCCCCATTAGCAAATACTCTTGTCAATGTCAGTGTCATAATAATATATTTATATATCATTATATTATAATGTTCTCCCTGTGTCTGTGTGAGTTTCCTCGGGTGCTGTGGTTTCCTCACATAGTCCACAGATGCGCAGGCTAGGTAGATTAGCCATGCTAATTTGCCTGTTGTGTTCAGGGATGTGTAGATTAGGGAGATGGGTCTAGGTGGGATGCTCTGAAGGTCGGTGTGAACTTGTTGGGCTGAAGGGCCTGTTCCCACACTTTATGGATTCTTTGATCTAAAGATAGGTTGAGGCAATATCGTAATGAACAATAAGGAAATGATAGATTTGCTAAATTAATCTGATGTGTACATGTTGCCAGGTCCTAGGCAGTAGGTTTGTTGGCCGGTTTTGAGAGAAGAGTTGGACTGGAGGAAATTTATTGACTTGGCTTCACAATAGGTTCCACCTCGAGCTAGTTTTCTGCCTAACCCATTGATATCAGCCTGTGCTGTCCCCTTAGCATCCCAGTCACTGTCCAGTGTGTCATTTATCATTCCTCCCTTTAAAGCCAGAATAAGTGGACAGGGTTGTTAAGAAAGCATATGGTGTTTTGGCTTTCATTAACAGGGGGATTGAGTTTAAGAGTCGTGAGATCTTGTTGCAGCTCTATAAAACTTTGGTTAGACCGCACTTGGAATACTGCGTCCAGTTCTGGGCGCCCTATTATAGGAAAGATGTGGATGCTTTGGAGAGGGTTCAGAGGAGGTTTACCAGGATGCTGCCTGGACTGGAGGGCTTATCTTATGAAGAGAGGTTGACTGAGCTCGGTCTCTTTTCATTGGAGAAAAGGAGGAGGAGAGGGGACCTAATTGAGGTATACAAGATAATGAGAGGCATAGATAGAGTTGATAGCCAGAGACTATTTCCCAGGGCAGAAATGGCTAGCACGAGGGGTCATAGTTTTAAGCTGGTTGGTGGAAAGTATAGAGGGGATGTCAGAGGCAGGTTCTTTACGCAGAGAGTTGTGAGAGCATGGAATGCGTTGCCAGCAGCAGTTGTGGAAGCAAGGTCATTGGGGTCATTTAAGAGACTGCTGGACATGTATATGGTCACAGAAATTTGAGGGTGCATACATGAGGATCAATGGTCGGCACAACATTGTGGGCTGAAGGGCCTGTTCTGTGCTGTACTGTTCTATGTTCTATGTTCTATGTTCTATGTTCCAAACCTGCCCATGCATGAACCTTCCATATCCACATGACCCCCTTCTCAGTCACATGCCCATATACTCCCTCAATTACAAACATAGCCATGTCACCTTCACAATTGTCACACTCCTTCCCCTCAGCCTGTAGCCAGCAATCCTCACAAATAGATTCCTAAGTCTCCCACATCAGCAGATACCCTTACACTCCTAACTCTCCTTTCTCTTTGGTAAAGGATAATAAGGTGTGGAGCTGGATGAACACAGCAAGCCAGGCAGCATCAGATGAGCAGGAAAACTGATGTTTCAGGTCTGGACCCTTCTTCAGAAAACAAAAAGACTCAACAAATTGAACGTGGCAATGGCAATATTAGTGGACATCCCCAGATGAGAAGTGCCCAGACCCTTTCCTGACACCTGTACATCTCCCTGACTGCATTAGGCCTTCCCACCCAACTGACACATATTGAGTCACAGGACTGACTGCAACCCACGCCCCGCACTGCAGAGGTATCCCTCAACCTGACATCTGTCTATAGCCAATTCCCTGGGCCAGTATCAGAGGCTGCCCTTGGCTGACAGTGTCATGGCACGTGGAGCAGGTGGGAGATTAATACCACCCAATGCTGAGCAGCAAGATATCCTCCCTCTTGGCTGAGGGCAGCTGATTAAGAAAGGCAGGCTGCTTGGCTGAGTGACTGCACAGCTTTCAGCTTGTAAAAGGGGGTATAGCTACAAAGTGAGGGGTGATAGATTTTAGACAGATGTCAGAGGCAGGTTCTTTACTCAGAGAGTGGAAAGGGCGTGGAACGTCCTGCCTGCTAATGTAGTTAACTCAGCCACATTAGGGGCATTTAAACAGTCTTTGGATAAGCAGATGGATAATGATGGGATAGTGTAGGGGGAGGGGCTTAGATTAGTTCACAGGTTGGCGCAACATCGAGGGCTGAAGGGCCTGTTCTGCGTTGTATTGTTCTATGTTCTATATTCTATATGCACTAATTGGCACAGCAACGCAGAAATGCCGTGAACACCCATGTAGCCAATAAATGAAAAAGCGCTAAGAGGCAAGCAAGCAGCCCTGAGATGAAGCCTGGCCCAGTCCATCAGCTGGGTACCTGTCACTTAGCGTTAAACATCCTGCAGTCTATCAATGTTTGTTACCGGTTCACCCCCAAAAGGCAAGTCTCAACTTCCAAAGTGTCCTGTAAGTAGATCAGAGGAGTCATGAAATTGCAGGGGGGTCATCAATTATCCCATTCCGATGGTAATAAAATCATTAATAAGTAATAAGCCTTTTTAATAGGTGGCACATTGCACCTAGCACAAATCACATTTAGATGCCTAAAATTTAGTTAAAATATGCAACAAGTTCTTGCCAATGAGACTGGTTTCACACAACTTCTTAAGCAATTCTATATGATTTCTTACAGCCCATGGCAGTCAGGCCTCTATGAGATTCTATCCATAGTCTATTTTGTGGGATGTAATATATGATAATCCCTAGAGTTCTTCACCAATTTCTTTAATAAAGTGATAAAACCCTTTCTGTTCAATTTTTCAGTGACTATTATGTTAGGAGATATGATAAGCTAAGTTATGGGGTACAATAGATCATGCTGGTGGGAGCAAAAGGCAGCAATAGATTAACTGAGTTAGAAAATGGCACTTTCTGGAGGAAATTGGTACCTGATCTGGAGAGGTGGTTGAAAGTACCATTTCAAAAACTACCATTATCTGAATAAAGACTCAGATTAGCTGTGGCTCTATAGACCACATTTCTATCTCTGAGTTACAAGATTCTGGGTTAAAACACCACTCCAGAGCTGTAGCACAAATATAAAATCTAAAACTTCAAGGCTGCTATCTATGTAATAAAAGCTTAGACACATTTGCCTGTTTTGTTGGCAGAAGAACTGGGGAATTTTCCCTGGTGTCCGATGTAGTCCCATTATAAAGGTCCCAGCCACACAGTGCAGGTCCACAGGAAATTGACTAATTCAAAATAAGCAATTGATTCTTGTGTTAAAGTACAAGTTGGGGAACTTTACAATAATGCATTCAACATTCAGCCGCTCATGTTGTAAATGGCAAATTCTCTGCTTTAGCGTACCACTTGTGATCCAGATCAACTAAAAAGTTTTACCAATTCCAATATGTTGACTCTTCCTTTTTGTTCTTGACATTACAATCTTTTTAGTGAGACAGCACAAAGGCAATTTCCAAAAGGTACCAGTAAGGGCTAGCAGCTGTGTAAATAAAAGTAAACCTAGATGGCTCTGTTGCCACAATGACTATGGAACCTGAATAATTTCTCTTCTTTTATCGTCGAGTTCAGCATTTCCATTTTATTTGAGGTAAAATTGTAATGAGGATTGGACTGCAACAGATGTGTCATCACCTACCCATGATAGCGAACAAGATGAATTCTACTATTGATTGACAACTTGCAGTCAAACTCAACATTAATTGTTTGATGCTTAGTTGCAGAAACAGCAGCTTCATTCATGAAGGGACCAGAGGTGGTGGCACAATGTAAGGCAACAGCAGGGAACAGTCTCAATGCGATTAAATAAACAGTTTAACTTTGGTAAATCATTCTGGTCAATTGACCTTTAGAATCATAATGCATTTTGTTTATTTTAGAAAAACTCATTCAAGGATTTATTGCCCATTTGTAAGGCCCAGAGGGCAGTTCAGAACCAACGAAGATATTTTGATCAAATTTCAGGTAAAGGACACTGAAAAGAATCAGTGAAACAGCTGAGTTTTTATGACTATTGACAATAGTTGAATGATCATCATTAAGCTATGTTTTTATTAAAGTTTTACCTGCAAATCTTATTCGGGTTTTAAAAATAATGGGTCACCCATTTAAAAACAAAGAAAAGGAGATTTTTTTACACAGACAGTCTTTGGAATGCTTGTCCTCAAAATGCGATGCAAGCAAATTTTTGAATATTTTTAAAGATGATGTAAATAGAGCCTTGATAAGCAAGGGGTTGAAAGATTACCAGCGTTAGGTGAGAATATAGATTAATCAAAATAGCCATTGTCTTACTGAATTTTGGATCATGCTCAAAGGGCCAAGTTGCTTACTGCTGCCCTTACTTTGTAAGTTTGTAGTTAATAGATTTCTGGAGAATCTGTAGGTCTTATTTCATAGATTTTTGAATATTTATTTATTCTAATCAATTTTTTTTTGGAATTCCCATGCATGCTTCTCAATTACCTTTAAGGTTATTTATTTAACCGAGCCAGCAGGATTTTGGAACGCCTGTAAAGTTGGCCTTGTGTAGTTTCTGGAAGTTTTGGGGTTTGTTCATTTCAGATTGACTAAAATAAACACATAATTTTCCTGTATCTGATACATAGGGCTTTAAGTGAGAAGAGGTTTAACAAAATAACCCAGCTACTCGGTCAATCTTCAAGCATGGGTACTTTGTTCTATTTTATGTGAGGAAAGCAAATATCTACAGCAGGAAATGAATCCAGGAATTTTTGGAGGCAATCGTTTGTTCAGAAGCTTTCAAATCAATGTGGAGCTTGAGAGTGGACACTTGACACCTGTCAGATGCACACTATCTTTTTCTTCAAAATTGGAAACAGCAAAAAACTTGTGCAAGGCTCATCAAAGTTGCAAACATTTATTGCAACATGCTGGAGGGCATGTGTATTGTTCCAGATGTTTGCCGTCTATTACAAATGCAATAGTGTCCCCATCATAAAATTCTTCTCCTTCACATTAGGCTGGATGCCTTTTGTTTCTTGCAATTATCTACTGCTTATTTTCTCTCATAAAGCTGCCCAGTGGCATAGTGGCTTTTCTGTATTCCTGATTAGGCACAAAGGGATTTGAGTCTGGATAATAACCTTCAGCACAACATACTGCAGTTACCATCTCAAACTCTGTAATTCTGTACATTTCACATTATGCGACCTGCATTGGAATTATTTTGACCATTCTTCGATTTGGAATAGCAAGATTGCAGAAACCATGCTGGATGAATAGACTGGCACATCGATGTGCTTTGATACCCATCGCCCTTATGCAATTACGGGGACAGGAAGAAACCCTAGCATTACATGAAACCCACTGATAGCAGAGTTCTAGCAGAAAGGATGAATAGTGCAGTTACAGTTTAAAACAGTAATCTGAGATTTGTGGTTTGGGAGCTATGAGCCAAGGGTATCTCTCAGGCAACAAACAAGAAATGTAAAACAAACAGAAGGAAAGGAATTAAATGAATAGTAGGAAGTGTGCTTTAGGCACTGCAGATTCAGAAAAAACCTGAAGTATGGGAGGTAATTAAGTCAAAAGAGAGAAAGAAATGTGTGAGCAAAACCTTTGTGCAAAAGAACTGGTTAGAATTTTTTTGTACAAACATGTGGAATATGTTCAAGAAATACCATTAGAAAATTTAAGTTGCATGTGCAAAACAAGATGGCCACTCCTAACGCATGGCTGCAAATTAGACAGAACAAGGAAATGAATACCAGGTTGGAATATGAAGAACCAATAAGAAAACTCATGGAAATGAAGGGGTGGCCTTGACGATAAGGATTAAAATAGCTTTAATGATAAAGGTGGATACAAGGAAAACTTAACAGGCAATGAAGAGTGGATTTTAACCAGTTGGAATCTAAGTAGGGATTGCTTGCCAGAATCCATGTCCAGTACAATTAATCTATAGGGAAAGGATATGTTTTCTCAATATAAGAACATAAGAAATATCAGGAATAGGCAATTTAGCCCCTCAATCCTATTTTTCTATTCAATAAGATCGTAAGTGATCTGATCCTGGCCTCGACTCAACTTCCCTGCCTGTCCCCCATTCCCTTGCAGAATAAAGATCTGTCTAACTCAGGCTTTGTATGAAGAGTTCCTCAGCTTCCATTGCCTTTACTGAGAGAGAATTCTAAAGATAAATGACTCATTGAGAGGAAAGAATTATAAGCAACAACAAAGGATACCCTTTATTCTGCAAATGCGACCACGAGATCAAGACACACCGACAAGAGGAAACATCCACCCACCATACACTTTGTGATGCCTGCTCAGAGTCTGAAAACCCAGATTTTCCAAAGAGTAAACTGTCAATATTCCAACATAGAAAAGGAATATTTTCTGAAGAAGGGTCCTGACCTGAAACATCAGCTTTCCTAATCCTCTGATGCTGCCTGGCCTGCTGTGCTCCTCCAGCTCCACAGTGTGTTATATTTGACTCCAGCATCTGCAGTTCTTGCTATCTCTGCAATAACATTTCCCTGTTTTTAGATTCTACCTCCATTGCAAGAAAGATCAATGCTCCATTTGACTTTACAATTACATTTGTGATATATGTGCAAAGACACCAATTCTCTTTCCATCACAACTTTCAGTTGTCTCCCACCATTTAAATAATATTTTACTTTTCTAATTTTCCCACCAAGATGGCACAACTGAACTATATTTCACAAATACTTTACCACTGGAGAAAGATCCATAAGTATCCCTATTGTCAGTAATGGGAGGAGCCCAGTACGTCATTACAAATGATAATGCTGAAGCATTCAACAAGAAGTGCTGACAGACAATACATCTCACCTTCCTCCAGACGTTGCATGTATCACAAATGTTAGTCTTCATCTGATATCAAGAAACTGTTAGAAGCATTGAAGGCTGAATTCTGGGCCTTGGGCCCAGGCAAGATCCCAGCAATTGTACTACAGACCTGTGCTCCAGAAGTAGCTGTACCACTAGCCAAAGCTTCCAATACAACTACAACACTGCATCTACCTAAAAATATGAAAAAAAAATGTTCAGGTATATCTTGTACACTTTAAGCTAAACCAATTCATTTGGTCAGTTACTCTTCCTTCAGGCTACTCTCAATAATCAGTAAAGTGATGGAAGATGTTGTCAACAGTGCTATCAAGCAGCACCTGCTTCACAATAATCTGCTCAGTGATGCTCAGTTTGAGTTCCACCGGGGCCACTCAGCCAGTGTCCTCTTTACAGCCTTGGTCCAAATATGGACAAAAAAAGCTGAATTCCAGAGGCGATAGTAGCTGCCCTTGACATCAAAGCCACATTTGACAACTTGTGGCATCAAAGAACCTGAGCAAACCTGGAGTCAATGGGAACGAGGATAAAGATTTCCACTGGTTACAAGCATAACTGGCACTAAGGAAGATAGACTTAATTGCTGGTCAATTATCTCAGCTCAAGGGTAGCTCTGCAAGAGTTCCTCAGGGTATTGTCATAGGCCCAACCGTCTTCAACTGCTTCTTCAATGACCTGTCCATCACAAGATGAGGATGGTCGCCAATGATTTCACAATATTCAACACCATTCATGACTCCTCACATACTGAAATCCACGTTCAAATGCAGCAAGACATGGACAACATACAGACTTGAGCTGTAAAATGACAATTCCCCACTTGTTTGGATAGATGCCGCTCCAAGAACACTCAAGAAGCTTGACACCATCTAGGACAAAGCAGACTATTTTCTTGGAAACATATCTGCAAAAAATCCACTCTATCACTGACACTCAGCCACAGAAATGTGTGGAATCTACATGATGCACTGCAGAAATTCACCAAGGTTGCAGCTAGAAGGTGAAGGGTTGCAGACATTTGGGACATTCCCCTCCAAGCCACTCATTATCCAGACTTGGAATTATATAGCTGTTCCTTCAATGTTGCTGGGTCAACCTTCTGGAATTACCTCCCTAACAGCATTATGGGTCTACCTACAGCACATGGACTATAGTAGTTCAAAAATCAGCTCTCCATCATGTTTTTAAAGGCAACTGGAAGCATGCCCATATTCCACAGGTGAATTAAAAACCATCTAATTGAAAATATCTGTATTGATCCTTGTAGATTCGTTGTGGTCTCTTCTCAACTCTTCAACATTTACATTTGTACCGGCAAATTTGACTACATTCTGCACCCCCCTCCCCCCACATTCAAATCATTCATTCAGCGGAAAAGTATGCAGTAAATGGCATGGATCCTCATTAATATATGCAGGAATCTTGGGGTGAAATTCCCTGAAAATGGCAATACAAGTAGATAAAATGGTAAGGAGGGCATATGGCATGTTTGCCTTCATTAGTCAGGGCACTGAATCTAAAAGTTGATCTGGCATGTTGCAGTTGTATAAAACTTTAGTTAGGCTAAATTTGCAGTATTGTGCGCAGTCTATATACAGATTAGAATTTTCCATGCTTATCATTCCATCTTTCTGATAAGCAACCATTATTATTTATCCCTTTGTACAACACCCTACAATCCGGTCACTGTTGGGATTTCAGTGGGCTAGTCCCACAAATGACTTCTTCCCTTTAGCATTTATCTCAATGCTAACTGTTTCTATGTTCTGGTTTGCTGACCTTAGATTCTTTCTCTCTGTTGTGTTAATACCATAATTAATTAACAGAATGCATAATCTGGAATACAATGTTGCAAAAACAGTAGAAGTCAATTTAAATATCATCTTTCAAACAGAAACTGGATCAGTACTTGGAAGGGAATAAACTGTTTGAGGTATGGCGAAAGATTGATGAAGTTAGAGTTCCCACATAGACCTTCTAGAGAACTGGCACAGATCACAAGGCCTGATGGGGTAATCCTTTTTCCGCCTTGTATGTTTGGACAATGCATGATAACTGCACTATTAAACGGTGTTGTGGTCAGTTCTTTCTCAAATGCAAAATTGCACAAGTTTGTTGATGAAAATGAACATACGTAAGTATAGTAGATGAAAGTTCCTTTTTTGCAAATATCTGGGAATCAGTTAGGAGAATTACATCTGAGAAACAGGATGGAGAAATGTGCATGGGAGCAATTGTCATTTCTCAAATTTATTTTCTGAAAAACTAATATGTAAAGTTCGTCCAATGGTTTGTATGGAATTGCTGCACCCAGTGCGGTACTGATATTACAATTGGTAGGTAGGTGTCTTGTGTTGTAGTTATAGTGTCCCATATTCAAGCCCTACTTGCCCTAAGGTTGTGCAATAACATACCTGCATAGACTTATCATGTTCATTCCTAGAAGCGTGTGCAGAGTTGCCTGATCCCAAATTGTTCCAAGTCACAACACAATTATTTCAGCTGACCGCCGTATAGTCAGCATGCAGAGAAGTCAGAATCTATACTTCATTGAAGATTGAATCAAGACGGTTCCAATGGTTCAGTGGTAATGCGCCTACTTCTGAGCCAGGAGGCCCAGGTTCAAGCCACACCTGCTGCAGAGTTGGGATAACATACCTGTGAACAGGTTGAATAAAAATATCTACAGATTGAAGAAGCTCAGATGCAAAGACTAGTTGGGATTAACAGGGTCAGTCATTGCCTACGGAATTTACTGTTGCCATAAGAACAAAGTTCAGATGAAAAATATGTGGAACTTAATTTTGAAACTAAATCAATTCACCAAGATTCAATCAAAAGAAGTAAGCCATTCCATTCTACATTTCTTTCTTGGGGGGATAAGTGGTGCTGCCAGCACTTATTGCCCATGCCTAGTTGCCTTTGCAGTGAATGGCTTACCAGGCCATTTCAAAAGACAGTTCTGAGTCAACTACAATATTATGGGTCTGGAGTCACATTCGGACCAGACCACATAAGGATGACAGATTTCCTATTCTAAAGGACATTAGTGAACTTGGTGTCTCTTTACATTATTTGGTGGTAGTTAACATAGTCAACATTACTGACGCCAGTTTTAAATTCCAGTTGGATACAGCAAATTCAAATATCACCAGCTGCAATGATTGAATGTGAGGTATGGAGATGAGATATGGAGAATGGTGTAGAGCTGGATGAACACAGCAGGCCAAGCAGCATCATAGCAGCAGGAAAGCTTGACGTTTCAGGCCTAAACCATTCTTCAGAAATGGGAGAGGGGAAGGGGGTTCTGAAATGAATAGGGAGAGAGGGGGAGGTGGATAGAATGTGGACAGTGGAGAAGATAGGTGGAGAGGAGACAGACAGTCAAAGAGGCAGGGATGGAGCCAGTAAAGGTGTATATAGGTGGGAAGGTAGGGAGGAGATAGGTCAGTCCAGGGAGGACAGACAGGTCAAGGGGGTGGGATGAGGTTAGTAGGTAGGAGATGGGGGTGGATCTTGAGGTTCAAGGAGGGGATAGGTGGGAGGAAGGACAGGTTAGGGAGGCGAGAACGAGCTGGGCTGGTTTTGGGATGCAGTGCGGGAAGGGGGGATTTTGAAGCTTGTGAAGTCCACATTGATACCATTGGGCTGCAGGTTCCCAAGCGGAATATGAGCTGCTGTTCCTGAAACCTTTGGGTAACGTCACTGTGGCACTGCAGGAGGCCCAGGATGGACACGTCATCTAAGGAATGGGAGGGGGGGTGTTGAAGTGGTTCGCAGTTGGGAGGTGCAGTTGTTTAGTGCGAACTGAGCCGAGGTGTTCTGCGAAGCGGCCCCCAAGCCTCTGCTTGGATTCCCCAATATAGAGGAGGCCACAACAGGAACAGCGGATGCAGTATACCACATTGGCAGATGTGCAGGTGAACATCTGCTTGATGTGGAAAGTCTTCTTGGGGCCTGGGATGGGGGTGAGGGGACAGGTGTAGGGGCAGGTGTAGCACTTCCTGCGGTTTCAGGGAAAGGTGTCAGGTGTGGTGGGGTTGGAGGGGAGTGTGGAGCGGACAAGAGAGTCATGGAGAGAGTGGTCCCTCCAGAAGGCAAAGAAGGGTGGGGAGGGAAAATGTCTCTGATGGTGGTGTCAGATTGCAGATGGCGGAAGTATCGGAGGATGATGCGTTGGATCCGGAAGTTGGTGGGGTGGTACATGAGGATGAGGGGGATTCTGTTTTGATTTTCATTGCAGGGAGGGGGTGTGCGGGATGAGTTACGGGAAATGCAGGAGACACAGTTGAGGGCGTTCTCAACCACTGAGGGGGAGAAGTTGCGGTCCTTGAGAAACGAGGACATCTAAGATGTACGGGAGCGGAATGCCTCATCCTGGGAGCAGATTTGGCAGAGGCGAAGCAATTGGGAACAAGGGATAGCAATTTTGCAGGAATGTGGATGGGAAGAGGTGTATTCTAGGTAGCAGTGGGAGTCAGTAGGCTTGAAATGGATATCAGTTTCTAGGTGGTTGCCGGAGAAGGAGACAGAGAGGCCCAGGAAGCAGGGAGAGGTATTAGAGATGGTGCAGGTAAACTTAAGGTTGGGGTGGAAGGTGTTGGTGAACAGAATTAGCCTTGCTCTCATTTTACTTATCCAGTGCATTACATCACCGTCTTTTCATAAATTAATTCTCTTTGGAATGTATTTTGGTTTTACCCCAAGTCCTGTAATTTCTCTTAGCATGCTCTAAAACAATAACCCTAATTTTCTGTGCAACTTGTGCTAAGGTCTGGTCATGACTTTCAGGGAATCAGCGGAACCCCTGGATAAATGACATAATGGTTGGAAATGATAATTTAGGCCTTTTCTCCAGAGGTTTTACCTAAGCTCCCATCCTTTTTTGCTCATCTGTTCTGAGTGTAATCTCTTCCAAATGTGTGATTGAAAAATTGCTGTGGTTAATTGTAATTAATGCAGCTAAGACGCTCGAGATTTCCAGTTGAGAAGTAATGAAATGTCTTTACAGAAGCCTAGAAAGACTAAAAGCTTTGTTATCTAAATCCTGCTGAATGATGATAACTGCACAATAAATATGTTTAGATAAGCATTGAATATTTAATTATAATTTCAATAAAAGACAAAGCTTACTAAATATAATTAACATTTTAATCTGTACTATTGCAAACGTCAGTGGTTTCAAAACTCTTCTTGTATAGAAATTAACAGACAATAATGGGAAAAGGGGAGAAATTAAAGCTAAATAATCTAGAGAGGCATGAATGCAAAAATTAGATTATTTCCTGAAGGAGTCTTTTCAACACAAATAAAGCTCCTGTATCTCGGATGCAGCAATCATTCTCCAGGCATCATGACTCTCTTGAATCTGTGGGTTTTATTACCACAGAGGGTTGAAGAGGCTGAATCATTACATATATTCAAGACTGAAATAGACAGATTTTTAAATCAATTCTGGAATCGAGACCTATCAATAAACTAAAGCAACGAACAATGTATGCTGGAAACAAAAACAGAAAATGCTGTGAAAACTCAGCAGGTCTGGCAGCTTCTGGGGAGAGAAAGCAGGGTTAATGTTTCAAGTCCAGTGGCTGTTCTGACGAAGCTACCAGACTTACTGGTTTTTTTTCCATCAAGTTCTGCTTTTGTTTAAGGGTTGTCAATCTTTTAGATTAACCAGGAGTAATAACGTGGCAGATATGATATCGGGTAGAAGCTGCAAACGAAAACCCTGAAACAATGCTCCAAGCATTGGAAAAACTTCTCCTTGTCCTGCCAGACTCTATTCATGTTGCTGCTGATTTGTCCATCATTGGAAATGGTGGCAGTCTTTGATTTCTCTCCAATTTAGTGGAGGTTGAGAGTTAAGCAACGATAGCAAAATCTAAATTCTGCAAGAATGCACATCAAGCACGGGATGTGTTTGGCTAAGGGCTGATCTTTTCTTAATTTCCTTAGGTCTGTCTTTTGTTTGATTCCTTCCAAACTTCTGACATGGTATTGTGATTTATCTTTTACCATATCTTACCAATGCATTGCTAAGTATATTCTATAGGTTAACAACTACTGGAAAAAATGTAGAGGAGTAAATTTGCATAGAAATTACAGAGATTCGAAGAATGATAATGGGAGACTATAAGCACACTATTAACTGAGATAGTAATCATTGAAACGACAGAGGTGGGAAAGGTTTCTGAAGACTGTTCAGGAGAATTGGTTTGATGTGTATGCTTCTGGCACAAAGAAGAATTGTTGCATCTCATTGTGAGGAACACAGTGAGTCAAGTGTCAGAGAATGTTTAGAGGTTAATGCTCTTGTATTACTAAATTTAGATTAATCATGGAAAAGGCAAAGAACAGAAGACAGCCAATGTTGTTGTTGTGAGAATAGATCTACCCAAGTAAAGGGAAATCTCAAAGGTTGAATGCTACTATAATGACAAAACAATAAAACTGCTTTAAATATGACATAGTTCAGGTATAGTCAAGATAAATCCCCTCATTGGGAAAGAGGAGAAAAATGGAAGGTTAACAAAACAAGTAAGAACCTGGGTAATTGCCCAAAATGCATAGAAAAAGAGGAGAAAACATGTACAATACATAAATAACAAGGTGACTTAATTGAATTATACAAGATCCTGAATGATCTTGGCAAGGTTGATGTGAAAAGAATGTTTCTGAATGTGAGTGAGTCCAGAACTAGGGAACAGACTTTAGGGCAGAGATGAGGAGAATTGTTTTCTTTCCAAGGTTTGTGTGAAGGAAGTGGAGACAAGCTCATTGAAGCTTGGCAAGTAGATTGCTTCTTTTTAGGGAAAGAAATCAAAGGACAAAATCTAAGCAATGTAGGCAATGATGAAATGTGTT
Source organism: Stegostoma tigrinum (assembly GCF_030684315.1). NCBI lineage: Eukaryota > Metazoa > Chordata > Chondrichthyes > Orectolobiformes > Stegostomatidae > Stegostoma > Stegostoma tigrinum. Next base: position 103,732,715 of record NC_081358.1, on the reverse strand, counting down.
ACAGAACCAGGCAATGAGTGCAGCAAGGCTTATCTCAAAATTGTGAACATCTTTAGAGTCATAGAATCCCTACAGTGTGGAAAGAGGCCACTTGGCCAATCGAGTCTGTACCAAAGAACCTCACAGACCTAGTCCCCTATCCTATCACAGCAAATCCATATTTACCATGGCTAATCCATCTAGCCTCCACATCCCTAGACACTACATACAATTTTTCATGGCCAATCTACCATTGGGCAGTAGGAGGAAACCAGAGCACCTGGAGAAAACCCATGCAGACATGAGAAGAACATGCAAACCCCAAGGCAGGAACAGCTCTGAAGAAGAGTCACAGGAGTTGAAACACTAACTCTGCTTTCATAGAATCATCTCTCCACAGAATCTGCCAGACCTGTTGAGTTTCTACAGCAATTTCTGCTTTTGATCATGTGGGAGAATTTTTGATATTTTGATTAATAGGCCAAATATCACATTGTACAATACCAGAAGATACTGGAGTTTAGAGACACCATAGTGTTCTCCCTTGAAAAGAGAAGGTGCAAAAGGAGATTTAAAACACATTTTGAGATCGCGAGGGCTCTAGACACTCAAAAATCAGAGAAAATCAATGGAACTAATCAATTATAAAAAAGAAGCTATGGTATCATGAGGAATAAGTTTTTTTTTGTTGAGGGAGTGGTAAGGATCTGGAATGCACAGTATGAGACAATGATCGAGGCAAATACAATCCAAGCTTTCAAAAGATATTGGAACAAACACCTGAAGAGAGAATATTTTCTGGATTTTGAGCAGAATGGGACTATCTGAGCAGCTGTTTCAAAGACCATAGCCATGACTGAGCTAAATGCCCCTTCTGATTGTACAGGTATATCGTTTCCATGTGTTATTTTTCTACCACATTTACCATTTTGATGTATGACCACATTTATATCTTCAGAACTGATGCCTGTGGGAGCTTGCGCTCTTGTTAGGATTACCTTCCTTGACTGAAAGCTCTGGGCAGGTAGTGCAGGGGGGAAGAAGAAAAGTACTCCATCAGAAGACTTGACTAAATAACACTAATTTATTCCAGGAAATTGGGTGTCAATTAGGCACTGATTCAAATTAAAGTTAGAGCATTTGTCATAACATCAGGTTGTGGCCCAGGCTTTCGGAGAGGCTGATATCTGAAGCGAAAACTTCACTGAAGACATTAAAAGATTTATAAAAAACAAATGAATTACTATTTTTATGAAATAAGCTGATTATGTGTTTTAAATCCTTATTTAGCTATTAGACATTCAACCTACTGAAAGGGAAAATAGCACTTAAAAACTTTTCAGAAAATATTTAGTGCAATTTATGGGAACTCAATGACCAAATAATACAATTTTAGGATGATCTATAATACATAAACCTAACATTTCCAAACCCATTGATTAGATTCCAGACTGCAATTGAGTCTAAGTAATCCATTATTCCCAAAGTGAATCATCCAAACTCTTTGATTAGATTTGAAGCTGAATGCACCTCAGGTGTCCATTATTCAAAGCATGAAGCCTCCAAGCTGGTTGACTGAATTACTGCTTAGTTTCTCTCTTGATCTAGAAGAAAAACTTGGATGTGGTGGTACTGATAGGAACTGGAGCATCATATTACTGTAAGTAAATAGGCGTGGACCAAGTCAGTCATTTCCAAAATTTACTGCTACTCTTCTTTTCAAGAGATCATAAGACTGTTGTGAAATGGGCAGAAACATTTTTCATGAAATGTAACAAATTAAAGACATGCACTTTAGAAGGAAGGTTATGGAGAGGTACTATAGACTAAAGAGGGGACAGGGAGATCAGAGGTTGAAATGTAGAAATCTATGAAGATGGCAGGAAAGTTGATAAAACTGCTAAAATAGACGTGATTCTTGGTTTGGTAAAAAGAGGCAAAAGGAGGGATTTTAATACTGAAACACAGTTTTGATTGCGTCAGAATAGACATAAACATGTAAATACTTTAAATTCACCTCAAATCCTCCACCTATCTTGTTCTTTTTTGACCCCTTACCACCTTTCTGATGGAGGGGCTTCAATACTCATGTAAGCCTCAGAATTTTTCTTCACTCCAATTTTAATGTTGGCTGACTGGGGTTCCTAGATCTTTGGAAAGCCAATAGATAGAAGGAACTGCCCCACCAAACTTATCTCCACCTATCTGGATTCCATTTTCTCCCCCTTGGTCCAGGAACTCCCTACTACGTCCGTGACACCAATCACGGTCTCCACCTCCCCCAGTACTTCCAATTCCCCAGTCCCCAGCACCTCATTTTCGCCATGGACATCCAGTCCCTATACACCTGCATTCCCCATGCTGATGGCCTAAAGGCCCTCCACTTCTTCCTCTGCCACAGACCCGACCTGTCCCCTTCCGCTGACACCCTCACCCGCTTATTCGAACTCGTCCTCATCCTCAACAACTTATTGTTTAATTCCTCCCAATTCCTACAGACAAAGGGGGAGGCCATGCGTACCCGCATGGGCCCAAGCTATGCCTGCCTCTTTGTAGGGTACATGGAACAATCCCTCTTCCAAAGCTACACTGGCTCTATTCCCCATCTCTCCCTCCATTACATTGATGACTGTTTCGGCGCCGCCTCGTGTTTCCATGAGGAGTTCAAACAGTTCATCCACTTCACCAACACCTGCCACCCCAACTTTAAGTTTACCTGGACCATCTCTAATACCTCTCAATCCTTCCTGGACCTCTCTGTCTCCATCTCTGGCATCCACCTGCAAACTGATATCCATTGTAAGCCTACCGACTCCCACAACTACCTAGAATATTCTTCCTCTCACCCACCTTCCAGTAAAAAGGCCATCCGTTATTCCCAATTCCTTCACCTCCGCCGCATCTGCTCCTGAGATGAGGCATTCCACTCCCAAACATCCCAAATGTCCTCTTTTTTCAAAAACCGCAACTTCCCCTCCACAGTGATGGAAAATGCCCTCGACCGTGTCTCCCGCATTTCCTGCAACTCATCGCTGACACCACCTATCCACAATAAAAACCAAAGCAGAATCCTCCTCGTCCTCACGTACCACACCACCAACCTCCAAATCCAACGCATCATCTTCCAATATTTCCGCCATCTGCAATCTCTGCTCCACACTCCCATCCAGCCCCACCAGCCTGGCACTTTTCCCTGCAACCGAAGCAAGTGCTACACCTGTCCCCACACCTCCCCCCTCACCCCCATCCCAGGCCCTAAGAAGACTTTTCACATCAAAGAGATGTTCACCCGCACATCTGTTAATGTAGCATACTGTATCCGCTGTTCCTGAGGTGGCCTCCTCTTCACTGGGGAAAGCAAACGGAGGCTTAGGGACCGCTTTGTGGAACACCTGCGCTCAGTTTGCAACAAACAACTGCATCTCCCAGTCGGGAACCATTTCAACCACCGCCCCCCCACCCCGAATCCTTGGACAACATGTCCATCCTGGGCGTCCTGAATTGCAACAATGACGCCACCTGACAGCTACAGGAACAGCATCTCATATTTCACTTGGGAACCCTGCAGCCCAAGGGTATCAATGGTGGACTTCACAAACTTCAAAATCTCCCCTCCCCCGACCACATGCCAAGACCAGCCCAGCTAGTCCCCGCCTCCCTAACCATTCCTCCCACCTCAAGCCACACCCCCATCTCCTACCTACTAATCTCATCCTGCCCCCTTGACCTGTCCGTCCTCCCTGGACTGAACTATTGCCTCCCTAACTCCCCACCTATATTCACCTTCACTGGCTCTAATCCCGCCTCTTTGACCTGTCTGTCTCCTCTCACCCTATCTTCTCCTTTATCCATCTTCTATCCGCCTCCCCCTGTCTCCCTATTTATTTCAGAATCCCCTTCCCCTCCCCCATTTCTGAAGAAGGGTCCCGATCCAAAACGTCAAGCTTTCCTGCCCCTCTGATGCTGCTTGACCTGCTGTGTTCATTCAGCTTCACACCATGTTATCTCAGATAGTAGGAACTGATTGTCACAGCATGAAACAGTTCGGTGATTTTCCAAACTGCTTATGGACCATTGCCAACCTAATGACACCGAGTGTTCCTCTGACCTATTACCAGTACTGCAGGGACACAGACTTAGCTGTGATTTGGAGACAGGAATTTCTTGACCACTGTGACAATCTGTGTGATATTGGTTGGAAGGTGTCACTGAAGTGGGGCGTCTTCCCTTAGAGGAAAGCTATCACATCCACATCCAGGTTTCCATCAAGGCTGCGCAAACAGGAGGAGGAAAGTCATGGGCGATGATGGCTTTGTTTTCAAAGAGCTGGACATTCTGGAGGGAGATGCAGAGAAGCATGATTAAAGGGGATTGGCCTAGCTAACTCCATATGGCACTGATCTGGAAGAGTTGAATGGGGAGGGGATTGGCTAAATTGGAACCCAGCCTGTGTTTGTGATGCACCGTGAGATTCAGTTTATACACAAAGAATGATCATTTGAATAAACTAATAGCAGCCAACCAGCACTTGTGACTCTATTTCTGTAAATACACCTTGGCTAATGGATTAAAGATAATGAGATAGAGCAGAAAAGAGCTTGAACTGATTTTCAGATCCCTATCTGACTGACAGCTGTCCATTATTCTATACGAGAGAACAAATTATCTTTTGAATATCAAGACCAAATGGGGTCTTTCAATAAGTACAGAGGCAAGGGTTATTTTCTCCATACTCGATGAGAAGATTGATATGGTGACGAAAAGATTACAAGGGAAGAAACTGTCTTTCAATTGCCAGTGAAATAAAATGTTTTATACTTGCTGAAACCCTAATTAAAGATAAGCGTTCTTATCTTTTTTCATTCAACCAAACCCAACTAAGAATTTTTCATGGAGTAAAATGGTGTTATTTGAAGAATAAGAAGCATATTTCTAATGAAGTCACTGCATTTAACGCTTTTGGAAAAGAACATTTAACCATCAGTTAACTCCATAGACTAGTTCATAAAGCTGTAAGGAGAAACAGTTACATTAATTATTTATTAGTTGTTGCCTACAATTGAGTAACATGTTAACAAGCAAAACTTGTTATGTAATGTCTGGAGGTTTCCTGATTATTTGCTAGCCTAACCAAGTCTGTCTCCTGTTTTGGCCTCCAGGTGTCAAGTGTGGGCTCCTTCCTCAAAAGAGAGGCTCAAGTTAGCATTGGAGACAGGGTGGATGGTGAGGCTCACAGGTTTGAAACCCCATGTTTTTTTACTGAGAAATTTGCCCTGTTCAATTTATAATTTTTAGGTCCTCACATCTCACCTCTTTAACCCTACCATCTATGGGTTCTCAAGGTCCCCTCGATTGTCCCATTCTGTCCGTGATAAATAAAATCTGAAAGAACTGCAGATGCTGCAAATCAGAAACAACAATCAAAATTGCTGGAAAAGGTCAGCAGTTCTGGCAACTTTTGTCTGGCAACAAAAGTTACTGTTTTGGGCCCATTGACCTTATCTCAGAACTACCTCCTTGTAACTGGCACTCTTACAAGTTTGTGCTAAGTATTGTTCCTTAGATTTACTTTTTGTTTCAGCATCTATTTCCTCATTTGGACAAGACTGAGAAATGTGAAGTGAACGATTGCTTCTTTTTCTGTTGATAGTATGAACATTTATGTTTGATTGACACTTTGATGAGTTTGTAAGAAGAGCAGTGTCTTTTCAAAGTATGTTTTCCACCCATACTTTTTATTTTGTCAGTTTCAGGAACTTTTCCAAGATTTTACACCATGATGTGTGTCTCTCTCTGTTTTTGTAAAGCTCCTTGGGAAGTTTTACATAATCATAGTACAGGCACTGTATAAATACAAGTTGTTTTTATTGAGTTGACAGTTGCACAAGTGGTAAAAGTAGGCATTCTTCTGATTTAGACAGTGAAGGAGGATCAACCAATGGCTCTGCTTCTGATTAGATTCTCCACATTACAGTGGTATCTACACCCCAAGAAAACCACATAATTGGTTGCAAAGCACTTGCAGACATACTGAGATTATGAAATGTTCTTCTAAATCAAGTTACGTTATGTGATAGCTGCCTAAATTTAAATGAGGGCAATAAAGCAACATTAAACGAGGCAGTGAGGGCTGCTTAGGTGAATGTGTTCAGCCCCACTGATTACTGCATTATGTGACCACTGTGGGCCTCAGGATTTTGTACCTGGAATAATGGAGAAGCCGACTCCCAATAGAATCCAATGTACTTTTCTCTTGAATCTTCCATGGGTTGTAGGCATCATTAGCTAAGGCAGCATTTACTGCCCACATCGCTAAATGCCTTGGAAATGGTAATGAATGGATGAGCAAACTTCTTGAACCACTGCAGCCCTTTGGGTGTACATATGCGAACAGTGCCAACACATCCATTGGTCAGAAAGGGAACGAATGTGAAAGGTGGCGGATAGAGTGCCAATCAAGTTTTGGATAATGTTAAGCTACTTGAGTATTGTGGAGGTGTATCCAACCAAAATATCCAATCAAATTCTAACCTGTGCCTTGTGGATGGCGGACAGACACTGAGAGTCTGGAGGTGAGTTATTCACCATAGAACTACCTCTTTTAGTTACCATTGGTCCAGTTCAGTTTTTGGCCAACAGTAACACTCAGGATGTTGATTGTGGGAGATTCCAAATAGCAATGTTATTGAACGTCAAAAAGTTAGGGTTGGATTCTTTCTTGTTTGGGATGGTCACTGTCTGATACTTGAGCAGCATTAATGTTACTTGACCCTATCAGGTGAACGTGACTGTTGGCTTGCTGCATATGTGTATGAGCTGCTTCAGTGTCTGAGGTATCATTGACATTATGCTATCATCACTGAATATCCACACTTCCGACATTATGATGGTAAAATCCTGCAGTGGTGTCCTGGGACTGAGACGATTGACCTCCAACAATCACAATTTTCTTCATTTGTGCTATGTGTGGCTCCAGCCAACAGGGAGTATGTTTTTTCCTGTAATGCACGTTGATTCTAGTTTTATTAGGGTTCTTTGATGCCGCACTCAGTCAAATGTGTTGATATCAAACATAGTCACTCTTACCTCACCTCTGGAGTTCAGCTGTTTTGTCTGCATTTGGACCAAAGTTGGACTGGAGTCATGAGTGTGTTGTTCCTGTGAAGGCCCAACTGAGTATCATGGTTATCGACAAAGAGCAGCGGCAGCTCCCGGTTGGTCTAGGCCTAGAGTGGGGTAACCTAGTTAGTGGTGAGTCAGCAGTGCAGCAGAACTAGTGACTCCTGGTTGCGTTGTGAGTATGGGTTCAACATGGGACCTGGCATCAGCAAGGTGGGCCCAGCAGCAAAAGAGATGGTGCCTCAAGAATGGTGACTCCTCTGTTTTGGTGGGTCTGGTGAAGGCAGCAATGGTAGAGGTGCAAGTATCATTGGTGAGCTGGCTGAGGGTTCAGCACTCATAGCTGAGGGATCAGAATAAAGATAAGCTCTCTGTTCAGCTATATCTGTTTTATTTGTTTTATTCTTACTGTATTCAAAATGGTGTCAGATTGTGGAGCTGGTTGAAGGTTTTCACCGTATTTCACTGTAAACATCAAGTGATAATAAATCATTCAATTCAGTAAATCATTCAATTTATCCAAAAGCAGGTTATTGATAGGCAAGTGTCACTTAATAACAATGGTGATAGCCCCTTCCAATATTTTGCTGGTGATCAGGAGTAGACTCACAGAGTGGTAGTTGACTGGGTTGAATTTGTGCTACTTTTTTTCTGGACAGGACATACCTGTACAATTGTCCATATTCCTGGGTCAGTGTAACTGGGATCTGGGATCTGACTACAGCCCCCTTGATCAGCTATATGTTAAAGAGCCATTGTCAATCTGTTCAATATAACCTTTACACAGAACATAGAACATAGAACATTACAGCACAGTACAGGCCCTTCGGCCCTCGATGTTGTGCCGACTTGTCATACCAATCTCAAGCCCATCTAACCTACACTATTCCATGTACGTCCATATGCTTATCCAATGACGACTTAAATGTACTTAAAGTTGGCGAATCTACTACCGTTGCAGGCAAAGCATTCCATTCCCTTACTACACTCTGAGTAAAGGAACTACCTCTGACATCTGTCCTATATCTTTCACCCCTCAATTTAAAGCTTGCCGCCTCGTGCTTGCCATCACCATCCTAGGAAAAAGGCTCTCCCTATCCACCCTATCTAACCCTCTGATTATTTTATATGTCTCAATTAAGTCACCTCTCAACCTTCTTCTCTCTAACGAAAGCAGCCTCAACTCCCTCAGCCTTTCATCGTAAGACCTTCCCTCCATACCAGGCAACATCCTAGTAAATCTTCTCTGCGCCCTTTCCAAAGCTTCCACATCCTTCTTATAATGCGGTGACCAGAACTGTACACAATACTCCAAGTGCGGCCGCACCAGACTTTTGTACAGCTTCACCATAACCGCTTGGTTCCGGAACTCGATCCCTCTATTAATAAAAGCTAAAACACTATATGCCTTCTTAACTGCCCTGTCAACCTGGGTGGCAACTTTCAAGGATCTGTGTACATGGACACCGAGATCTTTCTGCTCATCTGCACTACTAAGAATCTTACCATTAGCCCAGTACTTTGCCTTCCGGTTACTCCTACCAAAGTGCATCACCTCACACTTGTCTGCATTAACCTCCATTTGCCACCTCTCAGCCCAGCTCTGCAGCTTATCTATGTCTCTCTGCAACCTACAGCATCCTTCGTCACTATCCACAACTCCACCGACCTTAGTGTCGTCTGCAAATTTACTAACCCATCCTTCTACCCCCTCATCCAGGTCATTTATAAAAATGACGAACAGCAGTGACCCAACACCGACCCTTGTGGTACACCACTAGTAACTGGTCTCCAGGATGAACATTTCCCATCAACTACCACCCTCTGTCTTCTTTCAGCAAGCCAATTTCCAATCCAAACTGCTATATCTCCCACAATCCCATTCCTCCACATTTTGTACAATAGACTACTGTGGGGAACCTTATCGAACGCCTTGCTGAAATCCATATACACCACATCAACCGGTTTACTCTCATCTACCTGTTTGGTCACCTTCTCAAAGAACTCAATAAGGTTTGTGAGGCACGACCTTCCCTTCACAAAACCGTGCTGACTATCCCTAATCGATTTATTCTTTTCTAGATGATTATAAATCCTATCCCTTATAACCTTTTCCAACACTTTACCAACAACTGAGGTAAGGCTCACTGGTCTATAATTACCAGTGTCATCTGTACTCCCCTTCTTGAACAGGGGAACCACATTTTCTATCCTCCAGTCGTCTGGCACTATTCCTGCAGACAATGATGAGTTAAAGATCAATGCCAAAGGCTCGGCAATCTCCTCCCTGGCTTCCCAGAGGATCCTAGGATAAATCCCATCCGGCCCAGGGGACTTACTTATCTTCACCCTCTGTAGGATTTCTAATACCCCTTCCTTGTGAACCTCAATCCCACCTAGTCTAGTAGCCTATATCTCACTATTCTCCTCAACAACATTGTCGTTTTCTCGAGTGAATACTGTTGAAAAATAGTCATTTAGCGCTTCCCCTATCTCATCTGACTCCACACACAACTTACCACAACTATCCTTGATTGGGCCTAATCTTACTTTCGTCATTCTTTTATTCTTTAAATACCTATAGAAAGACTTATGGTTTACCCTGATCTTATCTGCCAACAACTTCTCATGTCTCCTTCTGGCTCTTCTGAGCTCTCTCTTTAGGTCTTTCCTGGCTACCTCGTAGCCCTCAAGCACCCTAACTGAGCCTTCACATCTCATCCTAACATAAGCCTTCTTCTTCCTCTTGACCAGAGATTCCACCTCCTTCGTAAACCACGGCTCCCGCACTCTACAGCTTCCTCCCTGCCTGACAGGTACATACTTATCTAGGACCACAGGAGCTTTTCCTTGAATAAGCACCACATTTCTAATGTGCCCATCCCCTGCAGTTTCCTTCCCCATCCTATGCTCCCTAAATCTTGCCTAATCTCATCGTAATTGCCTTTCCCCCAGCTATAACTCTTGCCCAGTGGTAAACACCTGTCCCTTTCCATCACTGAAGTAAACATAACAGAATTGTGATCGCTATCACCAAAGTGCTCACCTACTTCCACATCTAACACCTGGCCGGGCTCATTACCCAGTACCAAATCTAATGTGGCTTCGCCCCTTGTTGGCCTATCTACATACTGTGTCAGGAAGCCCTCCTGCACACTCTGGACAAAAACTGACCCATTTATAGTACTCAAACTATAGTGTTCCCAGTCAATATTTGGAAAGTTGAAGTCCCCCATGACAACTACCCTGTCTCTCTCACTCCTATTGAGAATCATCTTTGCTATCCTTCTATCAAGAATCATCTTTGCTACCCTTCTATCGAGAATCATCTTTGCTATCTTTATAAAATTTTGCAATTAGAATGAATGAAGCAGTAGAAAATGCCAAGTGTGATCTCATTTTTTACTTGCCATTCTTCATTACAACAGTAATAGCCTTTAAGTGGAGATATATTTTAATCATTCAACATGTGGAGTACTGTGACAATGCTATGTGACAATTTTTCAGTTAAGCAATGATTTTTAATTGTATGTGGAGGAACTCTGAGGAACTTTGGCTTAAGTGTATTGTTTTTGTGTTATTTTACAATGATTAGTCCATCTAGAAGCAGTTATCAGAGCAAGCCTGATCTAATTAGGAAAGAGAGAAACTGGGAAAGGTGCTACTTAAAAAAAAACTGCTGATTTGCTGACGCCCATGTTCCACTATTGCTCAAAGACAAGACCTGTCCCACTGCCTTCATTCACACATGAAGAATTATCAGTTAATTGAGCAGAGAGAGAGCTTCTGGTAACTCTACGGCTAGATGCCAGCATGAGCCCAGTTCTTCTAGAGAAAATGGCCATTGGCATTGTATCAAAGCTCAGCAGTGACAGATTAACTGTTCCCCTTGAAAGACTTAATACCTTCAGGAAATCAAAGCAGAAAACTGGGAGGAGATAACCAAGTTGCAGTCATATTAACAATAATTATGTTGCGCCACATTTAGCATCTGCCACGATATCCTTTCCAGTTTAGGTAGTGGAGCCATTGGCCCCTGGCTGCTGTTGAGATTTCATGTGTGTAGGCTCCTAAATATCACAATTTTGATAATAAATTGGGGTATCTGAATTAAAACCTTATATCACACATGCTCCTATTGTGCTCACAATGGAGGACCCACATTTCAGGAATAAAGCAACATTTGGAAAATCAGCTTTACAATATTATAACTTTATTTTTACCTTAGACTCTCTTCAAGCATGGCTCCTTATTAGGAGTGTGACCAGTAAATTTGCTTCCATCTGTTTTCAGTTGTTGGAGGGATTAAAAGATATAATTAGAGCCATCAATATTTCTATTGAATTATCAGTGACCATATTTTCCTTGTGTTCATTCCTTAATTTCTTCAACATTCACAAACTTCAGCTAATTTAGATTTCTATGTCCTAGAAACTGATTTGCATTGACCAAATTCCACACGTTTCTTTTACCCAAGTGATCCTGGTGCATATTTTTCGCATTTTCCACAGCTCCATACTATCCTGGTTGACTGATGTTCTCCACAGCACACTTCCCTGAAAGTGATCCCTTAGCCCTGCTCACTGATTGAATTCTGAACCACAATTATTCCTTCAATCACAGTGGGCTGAATCAGGAGCAAGACCACCCCATTCAGTTGCCATATTCTGCAACTAATTAGAGGCAATCTTTCATTGGTTTGTGAATGTTTTACCTTTGAGAAATGCCAGTCCAATGGCCGTCAGCTTTCTTGACTCAGCAGCACCACCTGGTACCATGGCCACAGCTAGGACTGCAAACAGTCCCCTAAAAAAGTCAATTCTTTGATCTAAGACAAGGGTAGGTCTGGTGTCTTGCTGTGCTCAGGTTGGCAGATGCCAGCAAGGAGGAAAAGACTGAGATAGATAGAGCGAGAAAAGTGAGGAAACACTGGAAAGGCATTGGGAATCATAGGATGGTTTTACCTGTGGGGAACTCACATTTCTGACTTGGTGAGCTGAACACATGGTACTGGTCTTCCCTATCAAATCCTGGAGTTAGTGGGAGGAGGTACAAGAGGGAATGAGCAGCCCTGGGTAAGAAGCACAGTGCCAATACCCAGTTTATGGCCTGTCACCTAGACCCAAACTGACTCTAAAATTCTGAACAATGCTACAACACTCTAAATGCTCTTCCAAACCTTTCTCTTTAATTCCTATCTCCAAGTCATATAAAGCTTCCTTAAAAACCCTTCTACGTTTTTGATGGTTCTTTCGTCTTCCTCCTATTCGCTGCTTCAACATTCATTTTGTTTCTTCCTGAATGATAATGTGTTCCTTTATGTGTTATATAGACAAACCATGTTGTCATGTCCTCATCAATATCAGCTGCCTTGTCATAGAATTCAAATTTCATCATCTGCCATGGTGGATTTGAACCTACGTCCCCCGAACATTTGTCAACTGCTCTGAATTGTTGGCAGTATGACATTGCCTCCCTCCTGAGTTTGAAATTAATCCCTAGTGAAAAAGCTGGCTTTCTCATAGTCCTAAATAAAGGGATTTTGGGAAGGTCATCTTCAGACAGTAATACTTCAAAATGAAAGGTCATTCAAAACAACTGCACTCTGGTCTACTGTGGACGGTGTTGCAAACCGTAGGTTATATCTTCATCCAGATACATAGCATTTGCTCTGTACAACACTGTTGTATCATTTTCAAAGATGTGTTCAATCTCTTAATTAGGATGTAGCATGCAGTCTTCTTGTTCAAAAGTGTTATGACTAGTCCATCGATGAGACTCATAATTTATGTTGACCCTGGATGAGAAGAGATGAACTGGCTCCACTTCTTTAATATTTTCTAATCATTCTTTTCCAAATATTATGACACACCTTTGGGGAAGCTGGGGCTTGAACTATGGCCTCCTCGTTCAGAGATAGGGATAGGGGCACTACTATTGTGCCACAAGAGCCCTTCAAAGTCTTTATTTATCCCCTTCCTTAATTAGTTACAACAAGGTTAGTTTAACAAAGGGTCTCTTTCCTTATGGATGCCTTTACCCAGCCCAAATGTATTTATGTTTTAAAAAGAGACAATTTAATCTTAATTTATAGAGAAACTGTGATTATTGGCTCGTAGCAGAAACACTAAAAGTGAGGGTTGAGTTCAAAAGATAAAAGTTAAAATGTAATATACATGTCCATCTTTGGCTTATCCATGATGAATAGATTGCGAAATGATGCAACTATAAAAATGGGTGGTTTAGGTAAAACTGACATTGGCAGTGAATTATTGTTTGGAGATTCTTGGCTTTGCATTTAGCTAAAAGAAGTTTGCTCAGTTTCCTTTAATAGTGATGTTGCTGACTTGACTTATTTTCAGAAATCAGAGACTTGATTTTTACCCACACATTTACAGATGTGTGTAGAAGCTTCCAACTTCACAGCACATTTTAGCAACAGTGTAACTTGAACCACAAACTAGAATAATAGCATACTATTTTCCAACCTATTAAAAGATAGAGACAATAGCTTTAGCATATCTTTAACCTCCTCTTTTTTATCAATCTGAAAGGGCAAAACATAAACATGTCCTTCACCCTGGACCCAGCTTTCTTTTAACTCAAATCTTGCCTGTAGTCTGGGACACAACTCCCAGGAGATCATAGTTTCGTTGTTTTGAACAGTGTTTTGTTTTGAAGTGTTGCTGTCCGAATTTTCCTTGATACTCCTCAGGGGCAATGTTCCATGATCCCTAGCAGGACTCAACATAATCCATGTAGGAATTTTGGAATGCTGCAGAATTTACATGCACCGCAATCCTTTGGCTCCAATGCCTTTCTTTAAAATAAAAGACACTTTGTAGCTATATACCCATAAGTAATTTGGGATTATGATTCATTTCGCAACAGAAACTAAGCAATCTTTTACATCAAGAAATGTTCACCTGTATTAATAATTTGTAGTCACAATAATTCCTTTCTGCATTGGTTCTGAATTATTTTTGCCATTTTGAAGGGTTAGTCAATGGCTGAAATATATTCTTTTTTTCATTCTGTCCCCAAGAGGCTGGTCTTTGCTAAATTACAGTGCACAGGGTCATTAATTCTCAGCACCTCTCTCACACTGTTCCTCCAGGATTATCTTAGATTACTATTGCAGGGATTGCAGCTTTGTTGGTATTAAACTCTTGATTGACTGTTAGATATTATTTCAACACAGTGAATTTTCAATGTTTTTTTTAAAATCCACTATCACAATGCCTTGATGGATATACTCAATTCCCCCTTGAGTGGCCAGAGCTGCATTGTTCTCTTTACATTTTGTCAGCTTTTCATATTTTTTTTATGAGTACATGAAAATCTATTCCCTGTGCATAAAGAATTTTATTTGTAGTGAGGCCTGAAGGTTCTTTTTAAATGAAATCACTGATTATTATGGTTCTATGATACGAATGCTTTGCACATTCTTTATTAGTGAGTTGAAGCAATGAATGCTGTAAATTATTTCAGCAGCTGGGTTGTCGCTTGACCTAATGCTCACTCCGAATTAGTTTTCATATACTCTTCAAAGGGGGTCACTGGATATTTAAGAATTCTAAAAACCCTGAACAGTATTATCCTGTTCTTACCATAAAGGGACTGAGATCACCAGCAGCACCCTTCTCACTGTGACTCCTGAGATTAGTAACTGAATACTGATAGGAACCTGAGCTACTAACTCTATAGGTCTCAAGGTTGTACAAAACGAAAAGCACTGAACCTATTCCAAATACAATAGATACCAGCATGTTGAAGCTAATACAACAAAAAAGAAACGAGCTTCAATGCCCTGGGCACCCTTTTCTGTTATTCTTTGTACTTTCACATTTCTCATAAAGCAGTAGGCCTTCCTCTCAGAGATGGAAGAAGTGTGTTAAAATAGAATAGAAATGTTATATTATGCAAATTGCACTAGCCTGCTGCAGCTCCAGCCATTATACTTTTCCAAGGAGGTTTGAGTTTCATGCTGGTTTCTTGCCATTGTTGTCACCTAGTCAGGCAGCAAATGTCGAGTGATCAGGAGAGCTGGACATTCCAGCGGTATTCCATGGGCACAGCCATTGCTGCTAAGAATCCTGTTAATAGGCCATGCAGTCTCGTGATGAGTAGGCCATTGATGAAAGCCTCCCTGAACATTTCCACACCTCCCTCACACCACTGTAACACCCAACCTGGAGATTGACTGGGAGGCTGCCTTAGTTTAACTGGTGATTTCACCATGTGGCAGGTGTAGAGATTGTAACAAGGTCAACCTTGTTCCAAATCCTCTGGAATTCCTATTTTAAATCTTTTCTTCATTTCTCTATCTCTCTGATCTCCTTTGATTTTCCTCAAACCAAATTTCCCCCAAGGTCCCATCCTTCACAACATGGATCAGGTTTTTTAGTTAAAAACCGGAAGAACTGCAGATGCTGTAAATCAGGAATAAAAACAAAGTTGGTGGAAAAGCTCAGCAGGTCTGGCAGCATCTGTGAAGGAAAAAAAGAGAGTTAATGTTTCAGGTCTAGTAACCCTTCCTTAGAACCTTCCAGTTCTGAGGAAGGGTCACCAGACCCAAAACATTAACTCTGATTTTTTTTCCTTGATGGGTGCTGCCCAGGCCTGCTGAGCTTTTCTAGCAATTTTGTTTTTGTTCAGGTTTTTAGTTACCTGTTACTTTAGATATTGCCTTTATTGACTCAATGTCAAATTTCATCTGTTACATGTCCACAAAGTCCCTTTGGACAACTTCCTCCATGAAAGGTGTTTTATTAAGGCAGGAAGTTGTTGATGTTTATTTTAAGCTTCACATATGACATGAGCAAAATAGCCGAGGAAAATGATACTGAGGAATGATTTTTACAAAGTGACATTTTGATTCCAAACAGAAGGGAAATGAATCTTTAACCCCAGCCATCTACTGGAAGCATTGCTCTTTACAGAAATAAGGAAGAGTATAGTATCACCACCGTCTACTCAGCATTTAAGGGAGTATTAAAGTCATTTTTACACAAAACCTAATAATTTCAAAATACTATCTATTGACATCCCCAGCTGTTAGCTGAGATTGATGAAGCTTTAATCTGGGCAAAGCCATTTGATAAGAAGAAAGTGAGGATGGTTTAACGTCTGATAAAATATGATAAAACAGACAATAACTTAGACATGAGAAATCTTAGCAACACAGACTTAATTGATATTATTGCTTTTGAAGTCTGAAAATCCAGGGCCATTAAAAGTTTGGGCAACCTCACAGGCAATGACTTATCATTTTGGGGCATAATTGACTTGTAGGTTTTGAATAAATGGGGAGGGTAAATGATGCTTTCTCCAATAATATAATACAGATGAACAAGCCACGCGTCCTGATTAAAGGTAACATGTAATCAATAAGTTGTTCAAATCTTCACCTCTAACAGTGGAGCATGATATTATGTGCCTGTCTCCATCCTCCTCAATCTTCAGAAATGCTTGGAACTACACTGTGGTGATTAAGCTCCATTAGTAGATACTTTACGAGAATCCTACTCCTCAGTTGGCCAGCAAGGAAGAACTAATTCTCTATAGATAACAAAGTGTGAAGCTGGATGAACACAGCAGGCCAAGCAGCACCTCAGGAGCACAAAAGCTGATGTTTCAGGCCTAGACCCTTCATCAGAGAGGGGGATGGGGAGAGGGTTCTGGAATAAATAGGGAGAGAGGGGGAGGCGGTCCAAAGATGGAGAGAAAAGAAGATAGGTGGAGAGGAGAGTACAGGTGGGGAGGTAGGGAGGGGATAGGTCAGTCCAGGGAAGGCGGACAGGTCAAGGGGGCAGGATGAGGTAGTAGGTAGGAAATGGAGGTGCGGCTTGAGGTGGGAGGAAGGGATGAGTGAGAGGAAGAACAGGTTAGGGAAGCGGAGACAGGCTGGGCTGGTTATGGGATGCAGTGGGGGAGGGGACGAGCTGGGCTGGTTTTGTGATGCAGTGGGGGGGGGGGGGGGAGAACTGGCCTGGTTTTGGGATGCAGTGGGGGAAGGGGAGATTTTGAAGCTTGTGAAGTCCTCATTGATATCATTGGGCTGCAGGTTTCCCAAGCGGAATATGAGTTGCTGTTCCTGCAACCTTCAGGTGGCATCATTGTGGCACTGCAGGAGGCTCATGATGGACATGTCGTCTGAGGAATGGGAGGGTGAGTTAAAATGGTTCACGACTGGGAGGTGCAGTTGTTTATTGCAAACCGAGTGGAGGTGTTCTGCAAAGCGGTCCCCAAGCCTCCACTTGGTTTCCCTAATGTAGATGAAGCCACACCGGATACGGTGGATGCAGTATACCACATTGGCAGATGTGCAGGTGAACATCTGTTTGATATGGAAGGTCATCCTGGGGCCTGGGATGGGGGTGAGGGAGGAGGTGTGGGGGCAAGTGTAGCATTTCCTGCTGTTGCAGGGGAAGGTGCCGGGTATGGTGGGGTTGGAGGGCAGTGTGGAGCGAACAAGGGAGTCATGGAGAGAGTGGTCTCTCCGGAAGGCAGACAGGGGTGGGGATGGAAAATAGCTTGGGTGGTGGGGTCAGATTGTAGATGACGGAAGTGTCGGAGGAAGATGCGTTGTATCCGGAGGTTGGTGGGGTGGTATGTGAGAACGAGGGGGATCCTCTTGGGGCGGTTGTGGCGGGGGCGGGGTGTGAGGGCTGTGTTGCGGGAAATGCGGGAGACGCGGTCAAGGGCGTTCTCGACCTCTGTGGGGGGCAAGTTGTGTCCCTTGAAGAACTTGGACATTTGGGACGTGCTGGAGTGGAATGCCTCGTCCTGGGAGCAGATGTGGCAGAAGCGGAGGAATTAGGAATAGGCGATGGAATTTTTGCAGGAGGGTGGGTGGGAGGAGGTGTCTCTAGGTAGCTGTGGGAGTCAGTGGGCTTGAAATCAACATCAGTTTCTAGCTGGTTACCTGAGATGGAGACTGAGAGGTCCAGGAAGGTGAGGGATGTGTTGGAGATGGCCCAGGTGAACTTGAGGTTGTGGTGGAAGATGTTGGTGAAGTGGATGAACTGTTCGAGCTCCTCCAGGGAGCAAGATTCCATCCCCTATTCCCAATTCCTCCGCCTCCGCCGCTTCTGCTCCCAGGATGAGGCATTCCACTCCAGCACATCCCAAATGTCCAAGTTCTTCAAGGGACACAACTTGCCCCCCACAGCGGTCGAGAACGCCCTTGACCGCGTCTCCCGCATTTCCGGCCACACATCCCTCACACTCCGCCCCCGCCATAACCGCCCCAAGAGGATCCCCCTCATTCTCACATATCACCCCACCAACCTCCGGATACAACGCATCATCCTCCGACACTTCCGTCATCTACAATCTGACCCCACCACCCAAGACATTTTTCTATCCCTACCGTTGACTGCCTTCCGGAGAGACCACTCTCTCCCTGACTCCCTTGTCCACTCCACGCTCCCCTCCAACCCCACCACACCCAGCACCTTCCCTTGCAACTGCAGGAAGTACTACACTTGCCCCCACACCTCCTTCCTCACCCCCATCCCAAGCCCCAAGATGACTTTCCATATTAAGCGGATGTTCACCTGCACATCTGGCAATGTGTTATACTGTATCCATTGTAACCGGTGTGGCTTCCTCTACATTGGGGAAACCAAGCGGAGGCTTGGGGATCGCTTTGCAGAACACCTCCACTCGGTTTGCAATAAACAACTGCACCTCCCAGTCGCGAACCATTTTAACTCACTCTCCCATTCCTTAGACGACATGTCCATCATGGGCCTCCTGCAGTGCCACAATGATGCCAACCAAAGGTTGCAGGAACAGCAACTCATATTCCGCTTGGGAACCCTGCAGCCCAATGATATCAATGTGGACTTCACAAGCTTCAAAATCTCCCCTTCCCCCACTGCATCCCAAAACCAGCCCAGCCTGTCTCTGCCTCCCTAACCTGTTCTTCCTCTCACTCATCCCTTCCTCCCACCTCAAGCCGCACCTCCATTTCCTACCTACTACCTCATCCCACCTCCTTGACCTGTCCGCCTTCCCTGGACTGACCTATCCCCTCCCTACCTCCCCACCTGTACTCTCCTCTCCACCTATCTTCTTTTCTCTCCATCTTCGGTCCGCCTCCCCCTCTCTCCCTATTTATTCCAGAACCCTCTCCCCATCCCCCTTTCTGATGAAGGGTCTAGGCCTGAAACGTCAGCTTTTGTGCTCCTGAGATGCCGCTTGGCCTGCTGTGTTCATCTAGCTTCACACTTTGTTATCTTGGATTCTCCAACATCTGCAGTTCCCATTATAACTAATTCTCTATGACAGCTTTGTGATGAGTGCTTTTTCTCCCCCAGAGGAGATTATTTGCTCTAACTACAAAATCTAAAACTTCTTTTATTCTCTTCAATCTAGTCTGGTACTCCAGCACACTGATCCAGTAGTGCTGAGAGACAATTCTTTAGATGAGATTTTAAGCCAAGGGACTTGTTTGATGAATAATAAAGATCTCACGGCATTACTCTAAGAAGGAGAATGTGAAGTTTACCAGTGTCCGAGCCATTATTCTTCACCAGGCAGTAATGTTAAAATCAGACTCTCTACTCATTCACCTCCATGTTGTTTCAATTAACTCATACACCCAATGACTCTTGCATTTGTCTCTGTGGAATTCTTACCTCGCGTGCCCAGGCTGCATGACCAAAAGAAAACAGCAACTGTCTGGTTTAGTGGAATCCATGGTCACCCCAAGTACAGCCTCAAACCTTGTTTCAAACTTCAGGCAAGTTGTTGGCATTAGTTGCAGCTATACATGATTAGAGAAATGTGGGGCTCAAAAATTCAGTGCAAGAGGAACAAAAGTTTGGAGAACATCGGGGCTATAAAACAAGAATGAGTGAGAAAGAAGGAAAGAGAGTGAGAGGGAGGGAGCAAATGGAGAGCTTTACAGTTGTAAGAAACTAATGTGGGGTGACATTTTGGCTTTAATTCCACCCTCGGGCAGCTGCCAGTGCAGAGTTTGTACATTCTCCCTGTGCTCCATGAACTTACTTCGGGTGCTCTGGTTTCCTCCCACAGTCTAAAGATGTACAGGTTAGATGGATTGGCCACGCTAAATTGCTCATAGTGTCCAAGGATATCTAGGTTAGATAGATTAGCCATGGAAAGTGCAGGGTTACAGGGATAGGGTAAGTTGTGGGTCTGAGGGGGGCACTCTTTGCAAAGTTGGTGCAAACTCAATGGCCCGAATGGCCTGTTGTCACACTCTAGGGATTCTATGATTCCATGATTCTACAACCGGAACATCAGAATGCTCCTGAATATAATCATTCAGTGTGGAAGAGCTCAAGAATTTGGAGAACTTTGTGACTATTAAATATCCAGCACAAGAAAGAACAAGAAAACTTCGTGGCTTTAAAAATCCAATGTGTGAGAAAGTAGGTGATTGGAGAACTTTGGAATACAAAAGAATCTGGTTTGGAAAATTTTGGAGCTCTAAATCAACGAGAGAACAAGACGTCAGAGAATCTATGTCTATGAAAAATCCAGTGTGAGAGAAAGGAAAAATTAAAGAAATTCAGAAGCCTTAAAAAAGAAATCCAACACATAAGAGAGTGAGATGTTGGAGAATCTTGTGAGTACGAATAGTCTGATATGAGAAAGCAGGATTTGAGGATATTGACCAGCTGGTGTAAGAGATTAATGAACTTTGGACAAAGTGTGACTGCTGCCTGGTTTGAGGCAGTCAGAGCAGAAATCAACTTGTGGTCTCAGTGGAAAGTCAGGGATTGATTGACTGGTGAGTATTACTGTTAGATTGACTGACTACAACTGACAGTTTTAAGAACAGTAAAAATATGAAGAATTGAAAATAAGGAGCTGGAGAGTAGGTGATGAATATTATTTTTTGTTATCTTTTATTTAATTAAGACTTCTTACAACAAATGTGTCATAAATGTGTAAGTATTAGTCAAAGTTATCTGTGCCAGTAAGGTTTTAATTCATAATTGTAAACAGAAGTAGCACCGTATGATTGAATTTGAGTAGTAATGGGATCTCTTCAACTTAGAATCACTCTTCTTACAATACCAGGCCAGACAACTACATTTATGGTATAATCTGTCAAGGGAGTGAAAAAAAAAATTTTAAAGTCAACAAAGTGAAATCCAGAGGCCTTAAGTGAGAGAATAATACTACAAGATTGCAAGGTTTTGAATAAGCACTGATAAATTTCACTACACAAATTATAATTACAATACAATCTACAACACACATACAATTTATATTCTAACATCCAGAATTAGCATCGGGTACAGAATGTGATTGATCACCCCCAGCACACATCACATAACAAATTAGATCTAGGCAGATCCCACAGATTTCTTAAAAACTTTTCCCAGATATAGTGACACTGTGAGTCATCAAATCTCATTATACATCATAAGTGATTATAATTCTTCATTTTTTTGCAAATGTGGCCTTCAAACTGACTCAAAAGTGTTGTTCCATTATAAACCACCTTAATAGGTACACTTGATCTAGTCATTTGTATTACAGAAATTGAAAAAGGACACATTTTGTAAAAAGCTTTCTTCTTCTACTCATTAGGGCAATTGACAAGGATGCCCACTTAAGAAGAAAATCAAGATTTATGCTGTATAGGAGGAGAGGTCTGAGAATTAAACTACTGAATGGTGAGAATGTGCTTTGCTGAGTTAAATCAGGAATAGCAAGAGTATGTGTTGTCTCTTGCAATGCTTTGAACAATCAGAGTTAATCTGCATGATTTAAAATTGAAACACAGTATGGCTGTTAACTGTCAATCATCAATAACTGGAGCATTTTCCATGGCAATGCCTTAACCAATCAGAGTCCACTTGACAACAAATCAATAGTCTCCTCTTCTACAGTACAGATTTTTTTTCTCCTTAAATTGGTATCCCTTATCAATTGGTCTGATGACAGCAAGATAAAAAGATTTAATGAAAGGTTTCTTTTTTAATCAATTCTCCCAGGCTGGTCAATCACTCTACTTTCCTGGGTCTACAATCTCTGAGACTCCCAAATTGTATTCCAGTACATAATTACAGGCACAGCTCTAGATTGACCAAACTGGAATAATTCATGGCATTTTCACTAACCTCCAATCTTGCACAGAGCAAATGCTGTTTATGGGCCCTTCACTGGCCACTCTCAACTACACAGAAGTGTAGCTTCTTAAGCCACCAGGGCTTTTCAAGACCCCTAACTCTAACGCTTAACTATCCACCAACTCCTAAATCCACTTTCTGAGTTCTGAAAACACAGAGGTGTCCAGCTGCTCTCGAGTGAGTTCGCAGCGTGACCTTACAGAAAAAACATTTCTCTGCAATGTAGCTAAAAGCAGCAAGATGGCGATGGAGTGGGGAGGCTGAGTCCGGAATTTGTCTGCTCCTGTCGGCCTTCTTTCTCTTTTTTTTCCCCTCTTTTCCCTTTTGCTCTTTTCTTTTTTCTGTTTTTCCTACATTTTTCTTCTTTAGTTCATCTTTTAAGTCACTGGTGGCAGTGATAGCAATGCCTGGATGAGATGGACACAGCTCCACCAATGAGCAAGGAGCAGGTCCTGGGCTGTTTCCCCTGGCACAGATTCACAGGCTAGGCCAAGGCTCCAGGTCCTACAGCTAGGACAGAGCACCTGGAGGAGGAGAAATGTGGTCTTGTCCTGGCACGGTGGTCTCCCTGTGTTGGTCTCCCATCATAGCGGTCTTGTCCCTGTGTGGAGGTCTTGTCCTGGTGTGGACATTTTGTCCCCATGTTGAGGATTTCTGAATCTTTGGCATTCGGGTATCCCAGCAGCCAATCAAACAGTCTCATCCAGGGTTGGTGGTCTTGGCCTGATGTGGCAGTCTTCTTCAGCATGTGCTTCTGACCTAATATCCAGTGGTCCAGTGTGATGATCTCATCCCAGCCGTGTCTTCAGGGCATTCCATCATTCTTAACTCAGCCTTCCCCAAGCCCAGGTGCCGTAAACTAATCTGTGATGAACTTTGTCTTAATTTTACCTTTTTTTCATTATTATGTATGACTTCTATTGGAATCAGGTGCTAGGTTGGGGAAACTTATAAAAAATTACACTGCATCTTTCATATAAAAGTGCATGTGGTAGTAAATGTACTATTCTACTCTAACATAGCATCGACTTATTTCTGTCCATCTGACAGTTTCACTGAATTCCTTACTACCTTTGAATTCCTCTTCGGCGAGCTGTGAGCTATCCGGAGGGAACAATTGAAATCTGTCAAGTAAGCCTGTCTTTATTTCTAGATAAAATTGCATGTAGCTCATAGTTTGGAACAGACAAATGTTACATCCTTTTGAAACCATGTATGCCCTAAATGTTACAAACTCGCAGGCTTCTGCAGCACAAAAAAAACGTTTACAAACAAAGTTTTAGTCACAACGTATTTAAAAAAAAACAAAAGAACTGCGGATGCTGTAAATCAGGAAGAAAAACAAAGTTGCTGGAAAAGCTCAGTGGTTCTGGCAGCATCTGCGGAGGAGAAAACAGAGTTAACGTTTCGGGTCCGGTGACCCTTCCTCAGAACTGGGAAGTGAGTTTTTCCAGCAACTTTGTTTTTGTTCAACATATTTACATGTTTAATTTAAAAGTAGGCCATTACTATGGGCGGATGGGGAAGTGGTTGTTGAGGAGGAACTCTATGTGATACAGCTTATGGTTGGTACAGAAGACTGGAAAATTGCAATCGATCTTCATTGATTTGATTTCATTGGTTTCTTACTTAGTTAATTGCTTATCCATTGTTTAAGGGCATGTAGTCTATTGGACCCAATCCACTTACACAAGAATTGTGTAGGGACAGATGACCCGTGGATCTGACAAGTCAATAGCAAGTATAATTTTTGTGACCCCCCCCACCCCCATCTATATGTGAACCCAGCTCTGGTGAGAGTCAAACATTATGCATTGCACCCAGACTACAAACAACATGAGAGCAGCGAAGGTTAATGAGATTCTGTGAAGGTCGCTTAACAACAGCTTGTTCTGTTCATGAAAGTTGATGACAAAAGGCTATCAATAACTTGAATTTGTCACCAGGGAGTGAAAATAATATCTTTATATCTGGAATTGCTTTGAAATATTTTATCACAGAAGGTTATTGAGAAAGGTATCTTTCATGCTGGAGCAGATAAACATTTGAAACTAAGCAGTTTGGAAATTATAAACTTGTGAGAGAGTTAGATCTTTTAATCTAGAGGCTGAATACTACAATTGGCATTAACAGGTACACGTCAGAGATAGAAAAACAACAGATAGGATCATTGTTCTTGATCATGAACCCAATGGAACCCAATGTTCTGGAAAGCACATTTATGTAAACAACAAGAGGCGATAAAATCATTCAACTGTAATAGCAAAACAACAAGCTGGTCTTACCACCACATGAAAAACAATTTAAGATTACAATTCATTATTCCCACTTTCTATTCCTTCCATCAACAATGGTGTTTCTATAGGCCCCAGTGTTTGACCTCGGTTACTGACTAAGAATAACAGCACAAATTGCCATGTTCAGAAAATAAAAATGGAGAAGATCAAATAGGAAATAAGACAAAGACCTTCAAATCTCAGTATGCAAAAAGTGTCAGCCCTGGCTCACTACTGAGTCAGAAGACTATGGGTTTAAGTCCCACTTAAGCAACAAATTAAGTCTGACATTCCAGTGTAGTACATTCAGGGCACACCATTAAAAGAGACAGTTTTTAGTTAAGACATTAAACTGTACCCTGCCTGCCTGTCAGAACGTGCTATAGTCCTAATTGATGAAAAGCACGACAATTCTCGCATGATGTCCTGGCCAACTTTTAACCAAAATCTAAGATAGGTGATCTGGCTATTATTTCACTGCTGTTTGCAAGAGCTAGGAGTATGGAAATTGACAGGTGGGTATCCTACATTAAAATTGTGGTTATTTTTCATAAAAGCCTCTATAGGCTGTGAAGAACTTAAGCTCACCCAGAGTTGTGAAAGGCAGTCTATTGATGCAAGTCTTTCTTTCTAAGGGATAATGGGAACTGCAGATGCTGGAGAATCCAAGATAACAAAGTGTGGAGCTGAATGAACACAGCAGGCCAAGCAGCGTCTCAGGAGCACAAAAGCTGACGTTTCGGGCCTTCATCAGAGAGGGGGAAGGGGTGAGGGTTCTGGAATAAATAGGGAGAGAGGGGGAGGCGGACCGAAGATGGAGAGAAAAGAAGATAGGTGGAGAGGAGAATATAGGCGGGGAGGTAGGGAGGGGATAGGTCAGCCCAGGGAAGACGGACAGGTCAAGGAGGTGGGATGAGGTTAGTAGGTAGGAAATGGAGGTGTGGCTTGAGATGGGAGGAAGGGATGGGTGAGAGGAAGAACAGGTTACGGAGGCGGAGACAGGCTGGGCTGGTTTTGGGATGCAGTGGGGGGAGGGGATGAGCTGGGCTGGTTGTGTGATGCAGTGGGAGGAGGGGACGAACTGGGCTCCCCCTCCCATTCCTCAGACAACATGTCCATCATGGGCCTCCTGCAGTGCCACAATGATGCCACCCGAATGTTGCAGGAACAGCAACTCATATTCCGCTTGGGAACTCTGCAGCCCAATGGTATCTATGTGGACTTCACAAGCTTCAAAATCTCCCCTTTCCCCACCGCATCCCAAAACCAGCCCAGTTCATCCCCTCCCCCCACTGCATCACACAACCAGCCGAACTCTTCCCCTCCACCCACTGCATCCCAAAACCAGCCCAGCCTGTCTCCGCCTCCCTAACCTGTTCTTCCTCTCACCCATTCCTTCCTCCCTCCTCAAGCCGCACCTCCATCTCCTAGCTACTAACCTCATCCCACCTCCTTGACCTGTCCGTCTTCCCTGGACTGACCTATCCCCTCCCTACCTCCTCACCTATACTCTCCTCTCCACCTATCTTCTTTTCTCTCCATGTTCGGTCCGCCTCCCCCTCTCTCCCTATTTATTCCAGTACCCTCTCCCCATTCCCCTCTCTCATGAAGGGTCTAGGCCCGAAATGTCAGCTTTTGTGCTCCTGAGACGCTGCTGGGCCTGCTGTGTTCATCCAGCTCCACATTTTGTTTTCTTTCAAAGGGAATACAGTTTCATGGGTTCATGAAAAATAAATGATACACTCGCAAATTTGTACATCAAGAAATACTGAAGTGACTACCATTGGAGGCAACGAGTAAAGGGAATTTGGTTGATCAATCAAAGTTTTACTGTATTAAAGTGAAAGTGAAAGAAAGAATTCAGTACATTGGGGTGATATCTAATGCAATCAGGAGCTCAAAGCCAGTGAAACAGAGATAAAGTGAAGGTGCTGGTGATGGACAGTGATAGACAAAGTCAAAAGTCATGCAACAGCAGATTATAGTCCAACAGGTGTTTTTGAAACCACACACAAGCTTTTGGAGCACAGTCCCTTCATCAGGAACAGTGAGAGAGCAGAGCACATATACACAGAGTTTACAGGCAGAGAGATCCAGGGCAGAGAGATCAAAAGTTCATACAACTGGTGTGAGTGGAGTGTCAGATGATGTCTCTGCAGGTGACCAAGAGTGTTAGATTGAGAATAAAGTGTCAACAGCTGAATAACCAGTGAAGGGATTACCTATAATCTGATGAAGTGAGGCAGAGATATAATTACAAAACAATTGAAGTAAGGTGGTGCTGGAGACAAACTAAATGACTGGAATCACATGTTAATTTCAAAACTGTACAAACTAATTAAGGTGGAGAGGCCATAAAAAATTATCAAGGTGATGCTATCCAAACAGGACAATAAGAAGCTTTTACAGAACAGTGAGGTGGGGTCACCTGCAACGTGACATGAACCCAAGATTATGGTTGAGGCTGTCTTCATGGGTACAGAAATTGGCTATCCATTTCTGCTTGGTGATCCTGTGTTATTACGCATCTCTAAGCCTGCCTTGGAGGACATTTACCTGAAGATTGAAGGCTTAAAGCACTTGACTGCTGAAGTTTTTCCCCATTGGGAGGGAACATTCCTGTTTGGCGAATGTTGCATGATGTCCACTCATCTGTTGTCGTGGCATTCCTCTCATTCAGCCAGATAATAGAATAAGTTATGTAAATACAGAGCATTAGTGTGGAGAAAAACATCACTTGACCCGAGTAAATGGGTGCTAATGATAGTAATTATAGTAAAGTGCGGAAAATTACAGTGAAAGCAAACTTACTTAAGTTGGAGTTGGAGATATAGAAAGTGTCTATCTCAATATGCTCCAAAAATAGTTCTAATCACATTTTCACAGCTTTCTGGAGAACATGCACCTTAGCCAAAATTCTAATTTGTGTTTCTAACAGATCATATTTCTGCCAAGGACTGAAAGGCGCAGGATGTCATTACCATCTGGGACAAACTCAAACCCAGCTGAACTCAGTGTTAAACTCGAACAGACCCTATTTTTGATGGTGCGAGATGCATTTTATTTATTGGGTGACTTTTTTTTAGAATAGGCATGTATGCAGTTAAAAGTGGATTGAGTCTTCTGAACAGTCAAATCATCAAATTATTTAAATCTCCTGCTTCTTAAACTTTAGAAAACAAAAAGGCTCTGATTTGAAAAGAATCTGAGCTTGCATTTCAATAATTGATTGTGCATAAAGTTTGAAGGCTAGCATTATAATAGCATTATACTATGTGCTTTTATGTCCTATCCTTATCTCAGGGGCAAGGGAGGAAGAGATCTGGAAGTTTATAGTTTGATTGATACATCCAAGTGGCTATTAACAAATTAGTTATCTTTAATCCGGGGCTATGAACACAAATAATTATTTTTGTACAATATTATTTCTCCAGGAGTATTAGGTTTTTTTTAACATTAAAGATTTTGTTTTATCTTAATATACAAGTCTGCAATACATACTTATAACTTTATTTTAGATCATCACAGCTTGATTCCTAAGATGTGCCAAGATGATAGTGGCTGAAATGACATGGAGAGTGTAAGGGCAATAGTTAGTGGGTAGGAGACATGGATTGGAATACGTTTTCAGTAAATTGCATTATGGTTAGATGGGCCATAAGGTGGATAGGGGGATATAGTTTAACATGAGGGCGTGAGGGGCCATGGGGAGGTAAATAGAAGGACATATGTCAATATGAAAGATAAGAGGAGACTTTGGGAATAGGTAGAGGGGCGTATATTGATTAGATTATATTAGATTACCCACAGTGTGGAAACAGGCCCTTCGGCCCAACAAGTCCACACCGCCCCTTGAAACATTCCACCCAGACTCATCCCCTATAACCCACACACCCCTGAACACTATGGGCAATTTAGCATGGCCAAACCACCTAGCCTGCACATCTTTGGACTGTGGGAGGAAACTGGAGCACCCAGAGGAAACCCACGCACACGCAGGGAGAAGGTGCAAACTCCACACAGACAGTTGCCTGAGGCTGGAATCAAACCCGGGCCCCTGGTGCTGTGAGGCTGTAGTGCTAATCACTGAGCCACTGTGCCGCCCTGACATGGGGTCTATTGCTTGCCTCTTGAATGAGCACAGGAACTTTATCTCTAATTCACTACTTAGAAAATCTTCTATTCTCCCATTTCCTACCTCCAGATCCATTTCTTTATTTATTTCCAATTTCTTGAAATGCCTTGGAAAGCTTTCATTTTAAGTTGCCATTGTACAAAGTTGTTGCGGTGATATGGTTAATCACTCCTCATGTGACACACATTGAATGTTGATTTTATCAGGTAGTGCCTATGTCCACTTGTCCTGTACCCATGCATTAACTTCAGTTTGTCATTTTATTTGACCAGTTAAATTTCGTTCATTACATTCCATTCCACCAAAAGATCTTCTCATTTACTTCATTCTTACATCACTGATCTGCCATCACTGATAGTCGACATTTTTCTTTCTGCGCATGCAGATCTCACTTTAGCAATCAGCTGTGTGGTCTTTTTCCACATTAATTCCAGACTCTGGCACCTTTATTAACAAAACTAACTGAAATATTGGCCCCAGCTATAGATAACAGGTCCATTTTTTGCAACTGGAGAAAGTCACGGTTTTATGCTGGATAATAATGTGCTAGTTATATCATCTCTGAGTGTGTTCAAGTCTTGCGAGAGGAACTGCATCACCAAAACAAGGTTGAATCTCCAGAGCAGTACTGAAGGAGGGCCACACTGCAGGTACACTGTCAAATGATATAAAAGATCCCGTGATATGATAAAGGAGGAGAGATCCCAAACCATCCATGACATCATCACCTCAGGTGACTTCCCACCCACAGCTTCCAACCTCATTGTTCCCTAACCCCGCACCACCCGCTTCTACCTCCTTCCCAAAATCCACAAACCCGCCTGCCCTGGTCGACCTATTGTCTCCGCCTGCTCCTGCTCCACCGAACTCATCTCCACTTATCTGGATTCTATCTTCTCCTCCTTAGCCCAGGAGCTCCCTACCTACATCCATGACATCACCCACACCCTCCACCTCCTCCAGAACTTCCAATTCCCTGGCCCCCAGCACCTCATTTTCACCATGGGCATCCAGTCCCTATACACCTGCATTCCACATGCAGATGGCCAAAAGGCCCTTCACTTCTTCCGGGTCCCACAGACCTGATCAGTCCCCCTCCATTGACACCCTCATCTGCATAGCTGAACTCATCCTCACCCTTAACAACTTCTGTTTCAATTCCTCCCACTTCCTACAGACTAAGGGGGTGGCTATGGGTACCGAATGGGCCCAAGCTTTGCCTGCCTCTTTGTAGGTTATATGGAACAGCCCCTCTTTTGCACCTACACAGGCGCTAAACCCCACCTCTTCCTCCAGTACATTGATGATTGTATCGACGCCGCCTCTTACTCCCAAGTGGAACTCGAACAGTTCATCCATTTCACCAACACCTTCCATCCCAACCTTAAGTTCACCTGGACCATCTCCAACACATCCCTCACCTTCCTGGACCTTTCTGTCTCCATCTCAGGCAACCACCGAAAAACCGATGTCCATTTCAGGCCCACCGACTCCCACAGCTACCTAGAATACATCTCCTCCCACACACCTTCCTGCAAAAATTCCATCCACTATTCCCAATTCCTTCGCCTCCGCCGCATCTGCTCCCAGGATGAGGCATTGCACTCCCATACATACCAGATGTCCTCATTCTTCAAGGACCGCAACTTCCCCCCTGGCAGCGGCCCCCACAAAAAATGACTGCCAAAAGAGAATCCCCCTAGTCCTCACATACCACCCCACCAACCTCCGGATACAACGCATCATCCTCCAGCACTTCCGCCATCTACAATCTGACCCCACCATTAAAGAAATTTTTCCATACCCATCTTTGCCTGCCTTCCAGAGAAACTCTCTCTGCGACTCCCTTGTCCGCTCCACACTCCCCTCCAACTTCACCACATTCGGCACTTTCCGCTGCAACCTCAGGAAGTGCTACACCTGCCCCTATATCTGCCCACCTCACCTCCATCCCTGCCCCTAAGAAGACCTTCCACATCAAGCAGATGTTCACCTGCACATCCGCCAATGTGGTATACTGCATCCACTGTACCTGGTGTGGCTTCCTCTGCATTGGGAAAACCAAGCGAAGGCTTGGTGACCGCTTTGCAGAACTCCTACACTCAATTCGCAATAAACAACTGCACTTCCCAGTCGTGAACAATTCAAACTCCCCTTCCCATTCCTTAGACAACATATCCATCCTGGGCCTCCTGCAGTGCCATAATGATGCCATCCATAGATTGCAGGAACAGCAACTCATATTACACTTGGGAACCCTGCAGCCCGATGGTATCAATGTAGATTTCACCAGCTTCAAAATCTCCACTCCCCCTTACTGCATCCCAAAACCAGCCCAGCTCATCCCCGCCTGCTTAACCTGTTCTTCCCCTCACCTATCCCCTCCTCCCACCTCAAGCCGCACCTCCATTGCCAACCTCATCCTCCCCCCAGACCTGTCCATCCTCGCCGGACTTACCTATCCCGTCCCTACCTCCGCACCCATACTCTCCTCTCCACCTACCTTCTCCTCTATCCATCTTCGGTCCGCCTCCCCCTCTCTCCCTATTTATTTCAGAACCCTCTCCCCATCCCCTTTTTCTGATGAAGGGTCTAGGCCCGAAATGTCAGCTTTTGTGCTCCTAAGATGCTGCTTGGCCTGCTGTGTTCATCCAGCTCCACACTTTGTTGTCTGAGATCCTTCCAAAGTCCCAGTTAATGCTTGTAACTCAGCCAATACCAAACACAGATGATCACTTTGCTGTTTGCATGACTTCCCTTGGAAGAGATTAGTTACCACCTTTCCTATAATGCAACAGTGATTACATTTCAAAAGTTCTTCAGTTGCTGTAAAGCATTTTGAAACAGCCTGAGGCCATGCAAATAATACATTAAGTAAAAGGAACAGGAGTAGACAGGTGATGATGGTGGCACTGTCTGGGACTTTCTGTAATTTCTGATTCTTCAGTATGACTACATCATTAGGACAGCTGTCCCAATTTTAACACAGACTTTTAAAAGAAGGGCTTCGCAGAGCTGACAGGGATAATTGGAGCATTATTTCTGATGCCGACATTGATTTTTTTTTCTCAATAGACTGTTGCTTCCCTATAATTTCTGGGAAGTTATTCATGTCTTCGTCCGTAAAGACAGAACTGAAGTATTGTTTAATTGTCATGCTTTTTAATTAAGTTACCCGATTTAGCACAGCCAACTCATACACCAAATCTTTATAATTTCCCTTATTTGGGTTCAGGATACTAGCTTTAGATTGGGCTATTTCACTTTCTATCCTAACTAAGAATTCCATCTTGATCTGGTCATTCACTCCCAACGGACCTTTCACAAGAAGATCATTAATTAATCCTTTCTCATTGTACAGTACCAAATAAATTAAGTGAATAAATTATGGTAAGCTAATTTCACCAGACATGAGTTCTGTAAACTATGTAAAATTACCCCTTCCTCATTTCAAAACATTGAACCCATATATAGCAAAGCTAATACTTCCAGAGCCTGCATCAGCTAAATTAGCACATCACAGCAATCTAGCCTGTATATTGTGAGCTGTCTCTGCACACGGGGCTAACCAGTATCAGCATTTATCTTTGCCATTTGACTTCCACCTTTCTTCAATTTGTATATTTATAGGTCTTTGCACAATCAGAATGCAATGGCTGGCTCATAGTATGCTCACATAAGCCACCTTCACAGTAAATATTTGCCTCTGCTCTCCTCCACCATCCTGCTATGACTGAGAAGTTAATGAGTTTATAAAACCAATGTAATTGCACAGCAGAAGCAAAGCAAAACTAATCTTTACATATTAATGTAAATGAGTGATAATTTTATGCGGTCTATTACCAGAGGGCATGGAAGCATACTTTTATATCTTACACATTAACCTTAAAAATGTTATGATGTGGAGGTGCTAGTGGTGGACTGGGTTAGACAAAAACAGAAGTCACAGGTTTTAGCACGACAGTTTTAGTTGGAATCACACAAGATTTCAGAGCACAGCCTCTTCACCCCATCATCCCTGCACCTGATGAACGAGATAGACTCCAAACTCTTGTGTGATGTCAAATAAACCTGTTGAGCTATAACCTGGTGTCATGTGAATTCTGACTTTAAAAATGTCATTCAGCTGTTAAGGATGTAATTTATCACATATAGGGTTAAATTGACTAACTAACTACCTTCAGAGAAGTCCCTTGTTAAGGGAACCTCATTTCATTTTGCTCATACTTCCTTGTGACAATTCTACAGCTATAAGTGGATTATTTTGTCTTTATTTTTATT
Source organism: Stegostoma tigrinum (assembly GCF_030684315.1). Taxonomy (NCBI): domain Eukaryota; kingdom Metazoa; phylum Chordata; class Chondrichthyes; order Orectolobiformes; family Stegostomatidae; genus Stegostoma; species Stegostoma tigrinum. The sequence continues at coordinate 103,699,806 of NC_081358.1, read as the reverse complement.
GAGAGAGGTTGAGTTAGAAGTGCAGAGAGACCTGCTTCAAGCCAATAAAATCAAAAGTTGGAACAATAGAAGCAGCCTGAATGGGTGGGGTCAAGCTCCCATAGAGTTAGGATTTTAGTTTTAACTTTCAGTAACTGTTTCGGTTGTGGAAGATGTTACATCTCTTTGTCTCTTTGCCACAGCTAAAAGCATGTGTTTATTTCTTGATGCTAGAATTGTATGTGAGGCAATCTCTTCTATTGAATTTGCCTCTGACAAGGGAATGTTTGCGGGATGTTACTATATTGGAACAGTTGCTATTTAATTATTAGTAAATAATCTATTATTCTGTTAGGTTTTCCAACACAGTTGTTATTTCCAATTCTTTATTTTGTTTGTATTTTAACCATAGTATATGAATAAAGTGTGTTTTGCCTCATGCCTGATAGTTTGGCCAATTGAATTGCATTTGGAACGCAACATCTGGCACTTGCCTTTAAAATAAGAAAATGTTAGGGTCAAGCAAAATCACCTTTACATGTTTTGAAGAGGTTTAATCTTGTCCATAAACTTTGAGCACTTAAGGAGGTATATTGATGTACTAAGTATACAAAAATATCTTTTTACCCTGACCCCTCAGCCTTTAGCTTTCATTGTTCACTACTATCACATTCCACCCCTGCCCTCTGAAACTGCTGGGATGCAATCTCCAAAGTTAGGATATTGAGTGACAATCAGAATGGTCCTCTACAAACTAAAATAAAACAAGAACAGAAATTGCAGGTGAAACTCAGCAGGTTTAACAGCAACTGTGGGAAGAAAGCAGGGTTAACATGAAAGTCCAAGATAATAAAATGTGAGGCTGGATGAACACAGCAGGCCAAGCAGCATCTCAGAAGCACAAAAGCTGACGTTTCGGGCCTAGACCCTTCATCAGAGAGGGGGATGGGGGGAGGGAACTGGAATAAATAGGGAGAGGGGGGAGGCGGACCGAAGATGGAGAGTAAAGAAGATAGGTGGAGAGAGTGTAGGTGGGGAGGTAGGGAGGGGATAGGTCAGTCCAGGGAAGACGGACAGGTCAAGGAGGTGGGATGAGGTTAGTAGGTAGCGGGGGGTGCGGCTTGGAGTGGGAGGAAGGGATGGGTGAGAGGAAGAACTGGTTAGGGAGGCAGAGACAGGTTGGACTGGTTTTGGGATGTAGTGGGTGGGGGGGAAGAGCTGGGCTGGTTGTGTGGTGCAGTGGGGGGAGGGGATGAACTGGGCTGGTTTAGGGATGCAGTAGGGGAAGGGGAGATTTTGAAACTGGCGAAGTCCACATTGATACCATATGGCTGCAGGGTTCCCAGGCGGAATATGAGTTGCTGTTCCTGCAACCTTCAGGTGGCATCATTGTGGCAGTGCAGGAGGCCCATGATGGACATGTCATCAAGAGAATGGGAGGGGGAGTGGAAATGGTTTGCGACTGGGAGGTGCAGTTGTTTGTTGCGAACTGAGCGGAGGTGTTCTGCAAAGCGGTCCCCAAGCCTCCGCTTGGTTTCCCCAATGTAGAGGAAGCCGCACCGGGTACAGTGGATGCAGTATACCACATTGGCAGATGTGCAGGTGAACCTCTGCTTGATGTGGAATGTCATCTTGGGGCCTGGGATGGGGGTGAGGGAGGAGGTGTGGGGACAAGTGTAGCATTTCCTGCGGTTGCAGGGGAAGGTGCCGGGTGTGGTGGGGTTGGAGGGCAGTGTGGAGCGAACAAGGGAGTCACGGAGAGAGTGGTCTCTCCGGAAAGCAGGCAGGGGCGGGGATGGAAAAATGTCTTGGGTGGTGGGGTCGGATTGTAAATGGCGGAAGTGTCGGAGGATAATACGTTGTATCCGGAGGTTGGTAGGGTGGTGTGTGAGAACGAGGGGGATCCTCTTGGGGCGGTTGTGGCGGGGGCGGGGTGTGAGGGATGTGTCGCGGGAGACGCGGTCAAGGGCGTTCTCGATCACCGTGGGGGGAAAGTTGCGGTCCTTAAAGAACTTGGACATCTGGGATGTGCGGGAGTGGAATGTCTTATCGTGGGAGCAGATGCGGCGGAGGCGGAGGAATTGGGAATAGGGGATGGAATTTTTGCAGGAGGGTGGGTGGGAGGAGGTGTATTCTAGGTAGCTGTGGGAGTCGGTGGGCTTGAAATGGACATCAGTTACAAGCTGGTTGCCTGAGATGGAGACTGAGAGGTCCAGGAAGGTGAGGGATGTGCTGGAGATGGCCCAGGTGAACTGAAGGTTGGGGTGGAAGGTGTTGGTGAAGTGGATGAACTGTTCGAGCTCCTCTGGGGAGCAAGAGGCGGCGCCGATACAGTCATCAATGTACCGGAGGAAGAGGTGGGGTTTGGGGCCTGTGTAGGTGCGGAAGAGGGACTGTTCCACATAACCTACAAAGAGGCAGGCATAGCTGGGGCCCATGCGGGTGCCCATGGCCACCGCCTTAGTCTGTAGGAAGTGGGAGGAGTCAAAAGAGAAGTTGTTGAGTGTGAGGACAAGTTCAGCTAGGCGGATGAGAGTGTCGGTGGAGGGGGACTGGTCGGGCCTGCGGGACAGGAAGAAGCGGAGGGCCTTGAGGCCATCTCCATGCGGAATGCAGGTGTACAGGGACTGGACGTCCATGGTGAATATGAGGTGTTGGGGGCCAGGGAATTGGAAGTCCTGGAGGAGGTGGAGGGCGTGGGTGGTGTCACGGACGTAGGTGGGGAGTTCCTGGACCAAAGGGGAGAAAATGGAGTCCAGATAGGTGGAGATGCGTTCGGTGGGGCAGGAGCAGGCTGAGACGATGGGTCGACCAGGGCAGGCAGGTTTGTGGATTTTGGGAAGGAGATAGAAACGGGCCGTGCGGGGTTGGGGAACAATGAGGTTGGAGGCTGTGGGTGGGAGGTCCCCTGAGGTGATGAGGTCGTGAATGGTGTTGGAGATGATGGTTTGGTGCTCGGGTGTGGGGTCATGATCGAGGAGGCGGTAGGAGGTGGTATCGGAGAGTTGGCGTCTGGCCTCGGCGATGTAGAGGTCAGTGCGCCATACTACCACTGCGCCACCCTTGTCTGCGGGTTTGATGGTGAGGTTGGGGTTGGAGCGGAGGGAGCGGAGGGCTGCCCGTTCTGCGGGGGAGAGGTTGGAGAAGTTGTTGAGTGTGAGGACCCCGAAGGTTGCCACCCGAAGGTTTCAGGAACAGCAACTCATATTCCGCCTGGGAACCCTGCAGCCATATGGTATCAATGTGGACTTCACCAGTTTCAAAATCTCCCCTTCCCCTACTGCATCCCTAAACCAGCCCAGTTCATCCCCTCCCCCCACTGCACCACACAACCAGCCCAGCTCTTCCCCCCCACCCACTACATCCCAAAACCAGTCCAACCTGTCTCTGCCTCCCTAACCGGTTCTTCCTCTCACCCATCCCTTCCTCCCACCCCAAGCCGCACCCCCCACTACCTACTAACCTCATCCCACCTCCTTGACCTGTCCGTCTTCCCTGGACTGACCTATCCCCTCCCTACCTCCCCACCTACACTCTCTCCACCTATCTTCTTTACTCTCCATCTTCGGTCCGCCTCCCCCTCTCTCCCTATTTATTCCAGTTCCCTCCCCCCATCCCCCTCTCTGATGAAGGGTCTAGGCCCGAAACGTCAGCTTTTGTGCTCCTGAGATGCTGCTTGGCCTGCTGTGTTCATCCAGCCTCGCATTTTATTATCTTGGAATCTCCAGCATCTGCAGTTCCCATTATCTCTGATACTATTTTAACCTCACTGCGAAGCCTCTTCCAGGGATGCCTAACCTGAAGAAGTTACCCTCCTCCCTCCGGACCAACCTCAGGGAATCTCTCTCCCATTGCAACTCTCGTGCAATCTCTTCGGCCTTGAAACTGCTCGACCATGTCCTGAAGCAAACCAGGTACCACAGCCACATCACCTTCCTCAGCACCTGCCTACGGAACCAGATCATCCCAAAGGGACTACAGTCCACATTTCAGCCTTCCCAATTTTGCCCCAACCGTGACCACCTCTACCCCCAGAATATTCAGACCCTTCAGAAGCGTTTCTCCCTGCGAGTCCTGAAACAGACACTCGCAGCCATGCGCCGGCACCTCCAGGCACTGCAATCCAGCCTGCCCCAGCTCAGAGCCTCCCTCTCCCAGACCTGCAAAGGACCTCTGCTGTTTTTTATCCTCCGCAGGATCCACAGACTGAACACCCAGTTCCACTCAGCTTTACTGGACGCCAAAAATCGTAAGTACAACAAACTCACTGGCCCCTGCCCCCCACAAGAGGATTCCTGCGCCTCGCAAATCCCGACTCTGTCCATGCCCCTCCCCCACCATGCACCCGCCGCCATTGACCATGAGGACACGGCCGGAGACCCCACCGATGACGTCACATCCGCCTCCGCCGGCCACAGAACTTCCGGAACCGCTGCTGCAGTCACCACCTCCACGTCCAGGTACTACAGCCCACACACCACCCTCACCTCAGCTGCTGCCGCCCACCCCGATCCTCCCACCGCCGACGGAACCCCGCCCACGGTCGACGCCGGCGAAACCCCGCCCACGGCCGACGCCGACGGAACCCCGCCCATGACCGACAGAACCCCGCCCACGGCCGACGGAACCCCGCCCACGACCGACGACCTCATCGCTCCGCCCACAACCTCCTCAGCCTGCAACCCCAGAGGAGACAGCCACACTGAGCCCTGCCGCATCTTCACCATCCCCCCAGACCTCCCACTGACTGAGGACGAACGGTCAGTCCTTAGCAAGGGGCTCACCTTTGTCCCCCGACAACCACACGTCAACGAATACCAGTCACGGTCGGACATAGAGCAGTTTTTCCGCCGTCTTCGCCTCCATGCCTACTTCTTCAACCGGAACCCAACCCTCCTTCCACTGACCCCTTCACCCGCTTCCAACACAAGTCCTCCTCCTGGACACCACCCCCAGGCCTCCTACCCTCCCTCGACCTCTTCATCTCCAACTGCCGTCGAGACATCAACCGCCTCAACCTCTCCACCCCTCTCACCCACTCCAACCTCTCCCCCGCAGAACGGGCAGCCCTCTGCTCCCTCCGCTCCAACCCCAACCTCACCATCAAACCCGCAGACAAGGGTGGCGCAGTGGTAGTATGGCGCACTGACCTCTACATCGCCGAGGCCAGACGCCAACTCTCCGATACCACCTCCTACCGCCTCCTCGATCATGACCCCACACCCGAGCACCAAACCATCATCTCCAACACCATTCACAACCTCATCACCTCAGGGGACCTCCCACCCACAGCCTCCAACCTCATTGTTCCCCAACCCCGCACGGCCCGTTTCTATCTCCTTCCCAAAATCCACAAACCTGCCTGCCCTGGTCGACCCATCGTCTCAGCCTGCTCCTGCCCCACCGAACGCATCTCCACCTATCTGGACTCCATTTTCTCCCCTTTGGTCCAGGAACTCCCCACCTACGTCCGTGACACCACCCACGCCCTCCACCTCCTCCAGGACTTCCAATTCCCTGGCCCCCAACACCTCATATTCACCATGGACGTCCAGTCCCTGTACACCTGCATTCCGCATGGAGATGGCCTCAAGGCCCTCCGCTTCTTCCTGTCCCGCAGGCCCGACCAGTCCCCCTCCACCGACACTCTCATCCGCCTAGCTGAACTTGTCCTCACACTCAACAACTTCTCTTTTGACTCCTCCCACTTCCTACAGACTAAGGCGGTGGCCATGGGCACCCGCATGGGCCCCAGCTATGCCTGCCTCTTTGTAGGTTACGTGGAACAGTCCCTCTTCCGCACCTACACAGGCCCCAAACCCCACCTCTTCCTCCGGTACATTGATGACTGTATCGGCGCCGCCTCTTGCTCCCCAGAGGAGCTCGAACAGTTCATCCACTTCACCAACACCTTCCACCCCAACCTTCAGTTCACCTGGGCCATCTCCAGCACATCCCTCACCTTCCTGGACCTCTCAGTCTCCATCTCAGGCAACCAGCTTGTAACTGATGTCCATTTCAAGCCCACCGACTCCCACAGCTACCTAGAATACACCTCCTCCCACCCACCCTCCTGCAAAAATTCCATCCCCTATTCCCAATTCCTCCGCCTCCGCCGCATCTGCTCCCACGATAAGACATTCCACTCCCGCACATCCCAGATGTCCAAGTTCTTTAAGGACCGCAACTTTCCCCCCACGGTGATCGAGAACGCCCTTGACCGCGTCTCCCGCGACACATCCCTCACACCCCGCCCCCGCCACAACCGCCCCAAGAGGATCCCCCTCGTTCTCACACACCACCCTACCAACCTCCGGATACAACGTATTATCCTCCGACACTTCCGCCATTTACAATCCGACCCCACCACCCAAGACATTTTTCCATCCCCGCCCCTGCCTGCTTTCCGGAGAGACCACTCTCTCCGTGACTCCCTTGTTCGCTCCACACTGCCCTCCAACCCCACCACACCCGGCACCTTCCCCTGCAACCGCAGGAAATGCTACACTTGTCCCCACACCTCCTCCCTCACCCCCATCCCAGGCCCCAAGATGACATTCCACATCAAGCAGAGGTTCACCTGCACATCTGCCAATGTGGTATACTGCATCCACTGTACCCGGTGCGGCTTCCTCTACATTGGGGAAACCAAGCGGAGGCTTGGGGACCGCTTTGCAGAACACCTCCGCTCAGTTCGCAACAAACAACTGCACCTCCCAGTCGCAAACCATTTCCACTCCCCCTCCCATTCTCTTGATGACATGTCCATCATGGGCCTCCTGCACTGCCACAATGATGCCACCTGAAGGTTGCAGGAACAGCAACTCATATTCCGCCTGGGAACCCTGCAGCCATATGGTATCAATGTGGACTTCGCCAGTTTCAAAATCTCCCCTTCCCCTACTGCATCCCTAAACCAGCCCAGTTCATCCCCTCCCCCCACTGCACCACACAACCAGCCCAGCTCTTCCCCCCCACCCACTACATCCCAAAACCAGTCCAACCTGTCTCTGCCTCCCTAACCGGTTCTTCCTCTCACCCATCCCTTCCTCCCACCCCAAGCCGCACCCCCCACTACCTACTAACCTCATCCCACCTCCTTGACCTGTCCGTCTTCCCTGGACTGACCTATCCCCTCCCTACCTCCCCACCTACACTCTCTCCACCTATCTTCTTTGCTCTCCATCTTCGGTCCGCCTCCCCCTCTCTCCCTATTTATTCCAGTTCCCTCCCCCCATCCCCCTCTCTGATGAAGGGTCTAGGCCCGAAACGTCAGCTTTTGTGCTCCTGAGATGCTGCTTGGCCTGCTGTGTTCATCCAGCCTCGCATTTTATTATCTTGGAATCTCCAGCATCTGCAGTTCCCATTATCTCTGATACTATTTTAACATGAAAGTCCAGTGGCTCTTTGTCAGAATAGTTCTCAACTACTTTTAATATTGAAGTGCCTTGAATTGCAAAGTGCACACTGATAATCACTCTACTCTCTTCCTTTCAGTCCTAGTTTTGGAAGAGACCTTTTCATGTGCCACCTTCTTTCTCATACCAACCTTGCTGCAGCATGTGTACGAAGTTGCCGACTTAGGTACCATTTTGCACGCTGTGCTAAAAACCACCAGAAACATAAACAAGGACACCAAGCCTCACTTGGATCCTTACAGAGAGAAGGCATTTCTGGTCTTCATTTGAACTGAAGTCACAGAAGTAAAAAAAAACTCCCTAAATCACACACCACTCAACATTCCAACAAAATCCTTTTCTTTAAAAAAAATCACAGTAATGTAATTCTCTCAATAAAGATTTTAAGATTTGAGGTGCTTGGCTGGCTTTTTTGTTCAATACAGTGTAAAGATATCAGTCTTTGTCTAACGTAAACCACTGGCTGGACTACAATTTTTTGGTGCACTGAAGTGTTAAAGAGTAATCTTCATTGAAAGTGACAGAATATAGTGAAAATGGCTGGGTGGTCTCATCTCTTAGAAGAGCCTCCTGTCAGCCTGTAGAAAGAAGGAACAGAGCCACAAAATGCAGACCTTTAGCACTTGAACAGTACGTTCTGTCCCCCTCTCAATTAAAGAGGCTACACTGTGCTCTGTACATTTCTGGCTGAATAAAAACTGTTTTCAAGCCTCATCAAAAAGGAAAAGCTTCTGACAGACCTTCACCCTTTGTCAAGGAACCATTCTTGCTGGAGAAGAAAAGACCACAATGCGAATGTTTGGCGATGCTGAGCAGAGCACGCTCACCCTCTTGCTTTTCCCCAGTGAAATTGACATGTGTCGGAATTCAAGGTCATTGTATATCATGCTCCCATCACTTTTCAGCCATTACACATGCAAGGCCAGTTAACTCCTGACATTAGAAACCTGTACTCTTGACACAAACCCTTCTCCTGCAAGTTTTAAATTTTACCTGGCCAGTCTACAAGAACGCCTGAAAATGCTGGGCACCAGATGCAAGCTCAAAGGAATCTCAGCCCTGACATTTTTCTCAGAATTGCTCTTTCACACTCAAGAGACTTTGCTGACATGAATGAGCTTCTTGCGACATTCATTGTCAAACACAGGGGAAGAAGTTGGTTTAGCCTCTACAGCTAGGTATAGATGCCAGTTAAGAGCAACATCTAAAACAGTCATATGCAGTAATATTAGGATTAAGATAATTAATTGTCTGCTCTGTTTATTCTGAGACTGCAAGGCTGAAATGGAAAGTGTTGTTATCACATTTTTTTTGTTTAAATATTCATTCTTCTTTCACGAAGTATTTTGGAACATATCATTTGTTGGCACATGAAGTTACCTAATAAGTAATGAGAGACTACCATCTGCAACACTTTGATCTTGTCATGATATTTATTTTCCTGGTGCTTTTCTCATGTTGAAGTTGTTGTCTTTGTAAAAGTGCCCAACTGAATGGACACAGACTACCCATTCCTAGGCATTTGAGCACATAACTGCCAAGACAATTATTTCCTATCCAGGAAATGTCCAGCAATGTGACCTTCTGCCAAACAATCATTAGGTAGCAATCAAAAACAGGAATAATGGGAAATATACCACCTTCCCAATCTAGAACCAAAATCTAACACATCAAACTCTGTTCCACTTAAAATTGAATAGCATAGCATGGATTTGGGGTCAAGATCACAGCATTACAGGTCAGTATGGATCAATCACTCACTTATCTATAGGCAGAATCTGCCCAGCCCCTGAACAGTGTGGATACTGGTGATACAGTTGGTAAAATATGCCATGAACACAAAAATGAGATTGTCAGCAAGAGGAAAGCACGAGTTTTGAGGAAGGGTCATTCAACGCAAAACATTAACTGACAGATGCTGCCAGATCTGTTGAGCTTTTCCAACAATTTCTATTTTTTGTTTATGAGAAAAGCAAGTCCAATTTTACATCCAAGGTTTTAATGACGAAATAAAAATCTCACTAGATATTGGCAAGTGGCTGGTGCATGCAATAATAATTGGTTATCACTTTACCTTATCTCATTTATATGTAGGTTGATATTTTCTCAGGCGGTTGAGAGAAACTAGATAGTGTCAATTTCCTGAATGGAAGTCTGAGTCGACATCAGGTCCCCTCAACTCACCAGCCACTTCTCTGGGCCGCCATCTTTAGCCAGGATTCTCTAACACCGCAGGCATGCTTCATTCACAGATTTTAGCAAATCATCTCACCACAACATCAGGGCACTCACCTTCCTTGCATTGGCTTCAATGCTCACAATTTCTCTGCCTTGCCTTCTCTTGCCATGCCTTTTAGCACAGATATTTAAAAAATGAATTGAAGAAACACTTTAGATGACAATGGGCTGTTGGACCATCAGTGTAATTGCAGTTACAAAAATACAGCTAGATAGGTTACTCCTTCCTAGCCCAATGCCATCTTATACTTTCCTTCAGGTTCATGGTAGCATTTTGTCATTGTTAAATGTGGGACAAGCATACGTAATAAAACCTTCAAACAACTGACAATTTTAACTTTTATTAACAACAGGAAAAACAAAGAAAGATCAAGGGGAAAAAGCTGCCTTTGCACATGTGATTAAACAGGATTCCTTGCCTTCCAACCAACAACAAATTTATAGTCAACGAATGATGACTTCACCAAAGACAGATTGATTGAAAGTGAGTATACACTAAATCATGTGTGGCTCTAGTGCCTAATACAGCATCGCCAGCATTATTTCTAATTTTATTTTCTATTGCATGGGCATCTAAAGTCCACATGCAGCAGTCACTTCTGGAACCAGTGACTTCTAACGTGTGCTGATGCTGATCGCTGTGCACAGAGCCTCTGTAGCAACACGTGCAGCTTAAGGGGAATGCTGAGCACAACGTTACCATTCTTATAGAAAGGTTCCTCTCACTCAATGTCTTCATCTTCCTCCTCATGCTCCCACTCTCCCAGCTCTTCAGTATCTAACACATCCCCTCTTTCCCTGCTCCATTGGTGTATGGATAGCATGAAATGATGATGGGCTGCACTCTGTCTAAAATATACCAACACTACGTCAGGCCAACCCAAACATCTGAACCTCATCTTCACAAAGCCAACCATCTGCTCTACCAAGGCACTGGTGCAAAAATTACATTATATCTAAACTTGGCCTCAGTCAGGAGTCATATAAAGGAGTTATCATCAGGGTGACATAGGGAAAATGCTAGAAACTGTTGCAAAGGCTGTGATAAATGGACACTTGGATAAAAATGATCTGATTGGACAGATGCCTTTTATTTCAGAAGGCTTTTCATAAAGTCCTCCACAAGATGTCAATATTAAAGCTCGTGGTACAGCGTGTAATGTACTGACATGGATTAAGACATGGCTAACAGACATAAAGGAAAGAGTAGAAATAAATGGGCCATTCTTACATTGACAAATTGTGAATAATGATGTACCACAAGGATATGTGTTTGGGCCCAAGTGTATGTAGATTTGGAGCTAAATGCAATATTCCTGAAGTTGCAAATGGTGCAAAGCTAAACAGGAATGTGTTTTATGAGGAAGGCAGCAAAGGTTTCAGGAGGATTTAGACAGGCCTAGTCATAGAACCATAGAGTCACACAGTACTGAAACAGACCCCTTGGTTCAACTTGTCCATGCTGACTGAGTTACCCAAACTAAATTAGACCCACTTGCCTGCGCTTGGCTCCTATCCCTCTAAACCTTTCCTATTCATATATCTATCCAAGTGCCTTTTAAATTTTGTAACTGAACTGCACCTACCACTTCTTCTGCTAGTTCATTCCACAGACAAACCATGAGGAAGGTTATTGAGATGAGGATCCTCAGTCTTAACAAGGGAAACTATGATGGTATGAGGTGTGAGTTGGTTCTGATGGATCGGGAAGTGTTACTGAAAGGAATAACAGTGAATAGGCAGTGACAAACATTCAGAATGATTGGGGGAACTGCAAGTATATTTATTCCTGTCTTCAGCAAGAAAACAAAGAGAACAGTGGTCAAATCATGGGTTACAAGGGAAGTTAGTGATAGTTTTAAATGCAAGGGAGAGACTTTCAAATTGCTGAGAGAAAGAAAACAAAATACCAGAGGATTTGGAACAGTTTACAATTCAGCAAAGGAGGGCAAAAGGATTGATTAAGAAGGGAAAAATAGAGCGTGAAAGTAAGCTTAAAGGGAACATAAGAACTGACTGTTGAAGTTTCTAAATGTAAAGAGAAAAAGATGAGTGAAAAAATCACATAAGTCCCATAAAGTCAGAAATGGGGGATTTTCTAAAGGGGGAACAATGGAAGAGTAGACAAACTAAATTCATACTTTGCTTCTATCATCACAAAGAAGGACATGAACAACATACTAGAAATGATGGGGAACAGAGATTTTGCAAGACAGAGGGACTGAAATAAACCTGTATAAGCAGAGAAAAAGAATTGGAGTAAGTGATGGGATTGAAGGCTAATAAAACCCCAGGCCCTGATAATCCACATCACGGAGTATTTAAGGAAGTGGCCCTAGATATGGTGAATGCATTGATGGTCATCTTCTAAGATTTCAAGATTCATAGCTAAACTGCTCCATCCCTGGGAACATCCTGGTAAATTTCTTTTGCACCCTCTCCAATGCAATTACATCATTTCTATAACGCTGTATCCAGAACTGCACATAGCCTCCAGCTGTGGTTTAAACAACATAACCTCCCTGCTCTTATAATGTATATCACAAAGGCAAGTGCCCTGAATGCCTTCTTAATGACTCTATTAACTTACATTGCTGCTTTCAGGGATCTGTGGATGAAGACACCAAGATTTTAGCACTCATATTGCCAGATGTGTGGTCTCATACCAGATCCACCATTTAGGTTGAATGTGGGGGAGGGTGGTGTATTCTAGTCTTTGCATGACAGCTTCTGCAATGAGTCTTGAGATGGGTGACCACATTGTACTGTTGATCTGTTTGTATACTTGACCATGAAAGACAAAGTGTGTGGTGAGATACAGGTCTAGTAGTTTAAGTATGTTATCATTGCTGATAGAGCGGCTGGTCTGTGTTGCTGCTTCCCCTAGTATTGTGGCTGTTGTTTCTTTGGGTGGTGGGATGTCGATTGATGCAAATAAAGCTGTGACACCAAAGGATACCATAATCTCGCCGTTGCTGATTTTTACATTCTTGAGGGTTTTGAGGAATTCTTAGGTCGAGACGATAGAGTAGGGTGATCCATCGACTAGCTGTTTCAATGTCTTTTGTAGGTTCTCGGCCAGTTTATGTGTGCCTGGTAGGGAAACAATGGTTCTGAGGGGGATGTCTAGTCCCTGTGTTTCTCTGAGCTTCCTATTGTCCTGCCATTCTTTGAATACTCCCTTTTGTTACTTCTTCCAAAATGCATCACCTCATATTTATCAGGGTTAAATGCCACCTGCCACTGATCAACACATCTGACCAATTTTTGTAACTGAAGATATTTTTCCTCACTGTCAACCACCTGCCCAAACTTCATGTCATCTTCAAATTCTCTTATTGTTCCCTGTCCCCCTCAACATTTTCTTCTCAAATTATATAAATATCACAAGCCACTGGACACCAGCTTCCAGTCACACAAACAGCCAATTACAACCACCCTCTTCTTCTTGTTCTAACTTGCTAAAGTACCCTGGATTTCATGAGCTTTTTACATTCTTTATCTGTCTCCTGTGTAGGACGTTGTCAAAGGCTTTGCTGAAATTCTTATAAACCTACATCAACTGCTCAACCCTCACCTACAGGCTTGGCCTTAGTAATTGATCAAGAATATGGCAGATGGAGATAATGCAGGAAAAGCATGCGGTTACCAACTTTGGTAGGGAGAACAAATGTGCAAAGTATTTCTTAAATAGTGAGAAGCTGCAATGTGTACATGTGCAAAGGAATTGGGTACCATTGTCAATAAGGCATTGAAGGTGACATGTAGGCGCAGCAAACTCTTAGGAAGTCACGGAATGTTAACTTTTATTGCAAGGGGAAATGAGCACTGAAATAGTGGAGTCTTTCTTTAACAGTACAGGAACTGGTTAGATTGTGCCTGATATCATATCTGCAGTGTAGGTCTCCTTAAGTCAGGGAAGATATTCTTGTCATCGAAGTAATGAAACTCAACCATATACGCACAGTGGCCACAAGACCAGGTCAGGAGCTAGGAAACCTGCAGTGAGTAACTCACCTCCAGACTCCTACAACCTGTCCAATATCTACAATTCTCAAGTTAAGCGTGAGGTGGAATACTTCCCAATTGTCTGGATGGGTGCAGATCCAACAACACTCAAAACACTTGGCACGGTCCCGGACATAGCAACCCACTTGATTGGCATCTAGTCTTCAACTATCCACTCCCTCAACCATCAACACTTCATAGCAGCAGTGTGTACTACCTTCAAGATGCAGTGAAGAAATTTACCACAAATCCTTAGATACCACTTTTCAAATCCATAATTACTTCCTTCTAGAAAAACAAGGAGAGCAGAGACATAGAAACACTACCACTTGCAATATCCCGACACCCAAATCCCACCCCGCAACACCATCCAGATGTATAACCGTTCCTTCATTCTCACTTGTCAAAATTCTGCACTGCCTCCCTAAAAGACGTGTAGTTCTAAGCACATGGATTGCAGCGGTTAAAGAAGACAGCTCATCATCACCTTCTCAAGGGCAACCAGGAACAGGCAACAAATGCTGGCCAAGACAGCAATATCAATGTCCGACAAGTGAATCAAAAAAGATCATGTTAAGTGACAGATCAGTTTTGATGGTCTACTCCTGTTACTATGCTATCACCAAATTTACTCCCTTCCAATTTTGGTCAAGTTCCCATCCTCTCAACAATTTACTTTAAACCCACCCAAACAGCATTGTTAAATCTCTCTGTGAGTACATTAGCCCTGTTAAAGCATAAACTATTCAGTTTGTACAAGTCTCAGCTGCCCAGACACAAACCCTATTCCTCAGAATTTTAATGCCTTTGCTCTTATACCAATTCCCCAACCACACATTCAATCAAACAATCCTTCTGTCCTTCTCCTTACTAGCACTGAGAGTAATCCTGAGATTGCTGGTCCTGATGTGGTGTTTATAAATTTTCTTCTTAAAACCCTAACGTCTGCTTTCAGGAGATCATCCCTCTTCCTGCCTATGTATTGACAGAAATAAGGAGGAAGCCTTCTGGTGGATCCCAACGCATAATCCCCAATTACTGCTGGTAAAATTGGCAAGATGTCTGGCTGTGTGTCATGTGCCAGAAGGTAAGGCAGCTCAGCTACTGTAAGCCTGCAATTTATGACTGAGGCAACAATACAAAAAAAAGATAGAGATGCAGTGTTGAGGAATAAAGTTAGTGAATGCTATGACAGCAAGCAAAGAGCCCTGAGCTGTAGTATCAGAGATAATAGGAACTGCAGATGCTGGAGAATCCAAGATAACAAAATGTGAGGCTGGATGAACACAGCAGGCCAAGCAGCATCTCAGGAGCACAAAAGCTGACGTTTCGGGCCTAGACCCTTCATCAGAGAGGGGGATGGGGTGAGGGTTCCGAAATAAATAGGGAGAGAGGGGGAGGCGGACTGAAGATGGAGACAA
Organism: Stegostoma tigrinum; assembly: GCF_030684315.1. Classification (NCBI taxonomy): domain Eukaryota; kingdom Metazoa; phylum Chordata; class Chondrichthyes; order Orectolobiformes; family Stegostomatidae; genus Stegostoma; species Stegostoma tigrinum. Next base: position 103,684,742 of record NC_081358.1, on the reverse strand, counting down.
AAGAAGATAGCCAGCCCAGTTCGTCCCCTCCCCCCACTGCACCACACAACCGGCCCAGCTCTTCCCCCCCACCCACTGCATCCCAAAACCAGTCCAACCTGTCTCTGCCTCCCTAACCTGTTCTTCCTCTCACCCATCCCTTCTTCCCACCCCAAGCCGCACCCCCATCTACCTACTAACCTCATCCCAAATCCTTGACCTGTCCGTCTTCCCTGGACTGACCTATCCCCTCCCTACCTCCCCACCTATACTCTCTCAACCTATCTTCTTTTGTCTCCATCTTCGGTCCGCCTCCCCCTCTCTCCCTATTTATTCCAGAACCCTCACCCCATCCCCCTCTCTGATGAAGGGTCTAGGCCCGAAACGTCAGCTTTTGTGCTTCTGAGATGCTGCTTGGCCTGCTGTGTTCATCCAGCCTCACATTTTATTATCTTAGCCCTGAGCTGTATCCTGCTCCAATGCATGAGATGGGGACCTGTCCCTTTGACAACCCAGCAAGTGGCATCTAAATGTGTCAAGAACAGGTAATAATGAGATATTAATGCATAGGCCATCTGGGCCTTCGAACCTGCTCTGCCATTCAATAAAATGATGGGTTTTTTTTTGTAGGCTCAGCACCACTTATCTCAGCACACACTATGACGCTTAATTCCTTTACTGTTCAAAAATCTATTTATCTTTACCTTAGAAATGTTCAACGAGGTAGACTCAACTGCATCATTGAGCAGGGAATTTGATAGATTCACAGCCCTTTGCGCGAAGAAGTTCCTCCTCAACTCAGTCCTAATTTTGCTCCCACTTATTTTAAGGCTTATGCCCTTTACTTCTAGTTTCACCCACCAGTGGAAACAACATCCCTGCTTCTATCTCATCTATTTCCTTCATAATTTTAAATGTTTCTATCTGATCCCCCCTCGCTCTTCCACGTTCATGCATGCAGATAGGCCCCTCATTGCTCACTAGCAAGTTTTCCAATTTGCCGTTAAAACCTTGAACAGAAAATCAAATGCTTATTCTCAATATCAAGGATTTCATTCATCTGCTCTTGCCATACCTACTCAAATGGCTCACCATTGTCTACATTGCTCAAGGGGTTGGGAAAATTCCAGTCTTTGCTTTGCTGTAAGTTTTACATTTTGATTTTGATGTGTTTAAAACTTGCTAAAAATCTTTTACATTTAGCTAGCTTGGTTTGCTGTTCCTATTTTAGTTCTATGGAATAAACTTCAGTTCTGTTACGAAACAAAATCTGCAGCCTTGTATGAATATGTTTTGGTGGCTGACCACAACCTACTAAACCAACAAGAAAATGTTCGATCAGACCAGATTTCATTCTGGAATCTGATGTGACTAATACTAACATCAGTTGGGGGTCAGAATATTATGATTTATTTGGTTTATTAGTATAATGATTTTGTTTATTTACTTCAGAAGTATTAAGGAAAACATTTCAGTACTTAGGATATTTTTTTCCATTGTTTTTATTGGAGGCCAAGGAAAGAATGGACTGTAGCAGTTGAAGAAGGCAACTCACCACCACTTTCTCAGTGCAACTAGGCCATGAGTAAATAAAAAATATTTAGAAAGTATTGGAAGGGGTTTCATTGGCTAGATCAGCATTTAATGAGTTACAGGGAGAGGTTGGACAGACTAGGACTTTTTTCTTTAAGAGTGTGGGAGACTGAGGGAGGAATCTTATAGAAGTGTATCAGGTCATGAAAGCATAGATCGGGTGAACGCAATCAATCTTTTCCCCAGGGTTGAGGAATAGAGAACTAGAGGGTATCAGTTTAAGGTAAGATAGAAAAGAATACATGGGGACCTGAGGGGCAACTTTTTTTACACACAGGGTGGTAAGCACATGGAATGAGCTTCCAGCAGACGTGGTTGAGGCGAGTACATTAACAACATTTAAAAGGCATTTTTGGACAAATACATGGATGGGAAAAGTTTAGAAGTTTATTGGTCAAGTGCATGAAAGTGGGCTTAGCGTGAATGGACATTTTGGTTTGCACAGACCAGTTTGAGCCAAAGGGCCTGTCTCTGCAATGTAGGATTGTATGACTCTAGAACCACATATAGGCCAGGTCAGATAAGGCCAACTGATTTCCTCCCCTCAAGGACATTGGTGAAACAGACAGGTTCTTAATGTTTCCAAATGTATTTATTCGCTGAATTTAAATTCCTTAGCTGCTATGACAGAACCTGAACTCATGTCCCATTAGTCCAGGCCTCTGAGTTACAAGTTTTGTCACATAATCATTCTACTGTGATACCCTGATTGCAAACAAATGTTTTTGCTCTCTCCTGTGCATGTTATACACAGCAATTAAAGCCCATTGATGTGTTACAAAGGATGTAGTCTAAAGCCAATGAGGGACCAACATGACTCTCAATGTTATAGTTCCAAACATCTGTTACTTTAGCTAATATGTGTACTATGTCTGATTTGATGGTTAGTTTGAGATACAATCTTTAAACAAAATAATCTGAAAAGTAGACCTCGCAGGTGTACAGCTGGCAATGAAAGAAGACTGGCGCAGTGAAGAAAGAATACAAACATCACAGGCTCAGCAAGGAGAGTCTAAATACTATATTTAATGATTTTCTGCAACTGTATCAATACCAATTAGGAATTGAGGAATTTAGGAAAACTCAAGGCACAAAGTATAGGGCACCACCAAGGCTGATTCAGGAGCATTGAAGACAACATAAGACCTGTAGAGCTAACAATTTATTGAATTAACAACACATTTCAGAATCAATTTCAGAAATTTACAATGCTGAAGAAGGCCATTCAACCCATTGTGCTTGCTCCAGCTCTCCGAGTGTTTTCATTTAATGATAATCCCATGGCATTTCCCCATAGCTCTGCACTTTGCTTCTACTTAAATAGTCATCCCATGCCCTTCGAATGCCTCAGTTAAACATTCCTCTACCACATTTCCTGGCAGTGCCTTCCCCTAAATACTTTGTCTATGAAAATAAATCTCATTTCACATTTGCTTCTTTTGAAAAATGCTTTCAAACTGTGCCTTCAGGACTTGATCCATTTTGGAGGGGGAAATAATTCACCCTGTCTATTCTGTGCAGATTTCTCATGATTTCAAATTTCTTCTTCGCCTTCTCCTCGGCAAAGAAAAGAGTTCCAACATCTCCAGTCTTTCCTCAAAAGTGAACAGTCTCATTCCTGGAACCATTTGTGTTAAAGTTTACTACACTTTCTCCAGTGTATTCATGTCTTTCATATAGTGTGGCACCTAAAACTGTACCAAAAATTCAGCTGAGGTCAAACAAATATATTATTTAAGTTCATTATAACCTCCTTACTACTGTACACTACGAAACCAAAATGCTGTTTATTTCATTAACAGCTCTTTCTATCTGCTCTGCCACCTTTATTAATTTGTGTACATCAACACCAATGGTGTGTCTCTGCTCTTGCATATCCTTTAGATATGTACCCTTTATTTTACACTGTCTTTGCTTGTTCTTTGAACCAAAATGTTTCCTCCCACACTTCTCTGCAATAAATCTGATCTACTACCAATCCATCCACTGCATCCATGTCTTTTTGAAGTTCTGCACTGTAATTCTCATGGCTTTGAAAGTGTCCCTTGCACACTATATCATTTATGTTCATCAGGAAAAGCAACAGTCTGAATTCTAACCTCTGGGGAACTCCACCACAAACCTTCCTCCACCTTAAAAACAAACCATTATTCTCCGTTCCTGATCCCACAGCCAAGTTTGTACCAATGTTGCTACTGTCCTTTTTGTTCCACGACCTCTCACTGACCTCACAAGTCTGCTGTGCGGCACTGTATCAAACCTCTTTTATAAACCCATGTACATCAAATCACAGCTTTGCCCTCATTAACCCTCACTTTTATCTCCTTGAAAAACTCTACAAAGACTCTTCCAAATCAACCAATATTTTCCATGTGGCTTATAATTCTATGGGAAGGTATTGTTTCTAGAGTTTTTCCCACCAAAGTTAAACTGACTGGTCTGTAATTATTGGGCTGATCTTTCAGACCTCTGAACAGTTATGCTATATTTGCAGTTCCCTAATCATCTGTCACCATCTCCAAATCCAGGAAAGATTGAAAAATTATTGTCAACACCTATGCAATGTTCATTGGCACTTCCTTCAATATCTTTGAATGCACCTCATTCAGTCCCATGTTTTATCAACTTTAAGTACCATCAGCTTACCTCCTTTCAATTTTGAACCTTTCTAACAACTGCATTTCCATTACTTGGACAGTATCCACTTCATGACTAAAGACAGATGAAAAGTATCCATTAAAACCCCCAGCCATGACTTTTGCCTCTGATATGAAAAGCACTTTCTGACTCCTGATTGACCCAACTCCTCTTTTTAAAACTCTTTTATTATTTGATGCATTTTGGGAATTCCCTTTGTGTTAGCCATTGGTCTTTTCTCATAATTCCTCTTAGTTTCACGTATTTGTTTTATCACATGCCTTCTGAAAGTTCTCTATCCAGGTTGGTCCTCATTGTATTTCCTACCTGACACCTATCATAAGCTCATTTTTTAAAACTTAATTTCTACCTCATGTGTCATGCAGAGAGCTCTGGATTTTTTTACCTTTCTGTTTTGAGAGAATATGCCTTGACTGGATACAAACCATCTCTTCTTTGAAGATAGCCCATTTTTTCAGTTATTGTTTTCTTCACCAAATTTTGGGTTTTGGACCTGACCTATCCAGCCCAGCAATTCTTGCTCCATTTGAGTCTGATCTCTGTCAGCTGATTGTTCTTACTCTGAATGGACCAACATCTTCTCCTTCTAACAAAAGCTTGCCTGTATTACTAACTCCCCATGGGCTACGACATGGGAATTTTGGTGGATGAGCTTTCCTGTCAAGACTTAACTTAAACTTTGAAGTTACTTTACTTACTTTTACTTTAGTAACATTTATTCGCGCTTTTTTAGAGGGTAGGGCAGGGCGGGGTAGGGCAGGGCAAGATAGGGTAGGGTAGGGTAGGATATGAAAAGGATTATTGTCATGTGTAGTCCAGTACAGGAATACAGGAATACAGTGAAAAGTTTTTACAATGGCTGCTTCGAATGGAGCCATCTGAGGCACAAGTACTTAGATAAAGATCTTGGATGCAAAGCTGGAATAAAAAAAAGCAATACTATTAACAATAAATTATAGACTAATAGAAAGTAGAGATTATTTGCCTTTACTTGCAAATCTGTACTCTCTCTAGCCTAGACATCCATACTTTGTCTGTGTTATTTATAAATGAACGTTTTCCATAATTACTAGAATAGAAAAACAATCCACAGCAGCAGATGTGTAATTAACAATCAACTCACAAATTACTTGTCACTCAGATGTTACTTCAAACTCAGCCTGACTCTCAGGATAAATGCTTTTTATTCACTCGTAGGATGTGGGTATCACTGGTTGTGTCAGTGTTTATATTCCGCGCTGCCCTTGAGAAGATTGTGAACTGTCTTCTTGAGCTGCTGTAGTACATATGCAGCAGATTGACCCACAGTGCCATTGGAGAGGGAATTCCAGGATTTCGACCCAGCAACAGTGAAGGATGCTATTTGCAAGTCGAGTTGAAGTGGGACAAGCAGATTGTCTTGCTCCCATGTATCTGCTGCCCTGGCCCTTCTAGGTAGAAGTCATTGTATGTTTTGAAAGTGCTGCTTAAGATTCTTTGATGAACTTCTGTGGTGCATCTTGCAGATGGCACACCCTGTTGCTACTGAATGCACGCAGTGGTCAAGAGGGTGGGTAATTGTGGATGTGATGTCAATTAAGTGCGTTGCTTTGTACTGGATGGTGTCAAGCTTCTTGAGTGATGTTGGAGCTGCACCTATCTAGGCAAGTGGGCAGCATTCCATCACATTCCTGACTTGTGCCTTATAGTTGGTAGACAGGTTTTTAAGTGTCGGGAGGTAAATTATTCACTGCAGGATTCCTAGCTTCTGACCTGCTCTTGTAGCCATAGTATTTAAATGGCCATTTCAGTTGAGTTTCTGATCAATGGTAACCCCCAGGATGTTGATAGTCAGGGAATTCAATGAGTTTTTTTTATAATTCACTCATGGGACAAGGGATTGCTCCTTGCAGAAGCCAGTCCTCTTGCTCCCAGAAGATAAGTGCAAGGTCCCAGACTTCACCCCCTCTTCATCTGCGTCCCCAGATGCAAGCTGCCTCACAGATCTGACTCTTCTTGTTCCCATTAGCTAAGGATAACAAGAAGCAGATGTATATGGAACATTATCATGTTGCCAGGTCACGTGGAACTGGAACCCATGTCTGTCAGTTTCCAGAAGAGGCCTTCTGACCATTCCTTGTGTAAAATTATGTTCAGTAAAGTTGGTTAATGTTCACTCTTTTGATGTGAACATGATCTTGTTAGAGGGTCAATCTTCAGTTTCTATCCAAAATGATCATACAGCAAGCATCAAAACACCTTATCAATATTCAATTTAAATATTAGTTGATAGGGGTAAAGGAGTTTCTTGGGATGGCTGGTCAATCCAGTGGGAATATTTTTGTTCTTCCTGGCTCCACAGTAACACAAATAAAGCATTTCTTTGGGTATTTTTTTCTGGTCCAAATCCACAGTCTTTTTTTGAACTAGCACTGGTTAGGCTACTCATAAGGCAGTATAAATGAGCAGAGCAAATATGTTGCATCTTCGACCTACTTGAGCCTGAAATTACAAGCACACTTTGGAGTTGATGAGGAAACTCAGTTTGCAGGTTTAAACAGTCACTTGTCATAAACTAGCAAAGGGATTATTTGGCCTCTTAAGAACAGTCCAAAAAATTGCATCAGGTTGGTTTTTATCATCATGGGATGACCACTTCAACTGCTACCTTCACACTTCTCAGATGCCATCTATACACCAACTAAGCAAGGTTCCATTTAAAAATCTGTAGATTATGGAAGGGAAGGCAGACAAACAAAAGTAGGTGTGCTAAATTCTAAGGTGATGGCTGGAAAATAAATACTTAAAAGTGTACAGAGAGAAGAAAGTCATATCTGAAGCCTGGGAGTCGAAAGCAGCTAGAGATTCAAGAAGTAATTACATCATGGGCCTCCTGCACTGCCACAATGATGCCACCCGAAGGCTGCAGGAACAGCAACTCATATTCCACCTGGGAACCCTGCAGCCTAATGGTATCAATGTGGACTTCACCAGTTTCAAAATCTCCCCTTCCCCTACTGCATCCCTAAACCAGCCCAGTTCGTCCCCTCCCCCCACTGCACCACACAACCAGCCCAGCTCTTCCCCCCCACCCACTGCATCCCAAAACCAGTCCAACCTGTCTCTGCCTCCCTAACCGGTTCTTCCTCTCACCCATCCCCTCCTCCCACCCCAAGCCGCACCCCCACCTACCTACTAACCTCATCCCACCTCCTTGACCTGTCCGTCTTCCCTGGACTGACCTATCCCCTCCCTACCTCCCCACCTATACTCTCTCCACCTATCTTCTTTACTCTCCATCTTCAGTCCGCCTCCCCCTCTCTCCCTATTTATTCCAGTTCCCTCTCCCCATCCCCCTCTCTGATGAAGGGTCTAGGCCCGAAACATCAGCTTTTGTGCTCCTGAGATGCTGCTTGGCCTGCTGTGTTCATCCAGCCTCACATTTTATTACCATAAAAGTGTCAATTTTAAAAGAGGACTACGGTCCAACAGTTTTAAGCCGTTTAACAAGAAACATTTACATTGCCATATTTGTAAGATTAGATGGCCCAATTTAATGTTGGCTAGCATTCTATGGGATAGAACTTGAAAGACAGAGACAAAGTTGTTGGTGCCAAACTTGCTCAGTTTTTGTTCTTCCTCATAGTGAGGTCACCTCTCTGGTATGTGCGACATATGTCAGTGAAGTTACAAATGTTTCCATTCAGTATTTATGGGAGGTTATCTTCTGATGCCACACAGCTATCAACTGCAAGGCAGGGTCTATCAGTTTGTATGAGTGAATACCAACCTCAATCTCCTCAATGTTTAGGGGAGTTATAGTGCATGACACATATTTAAAATGTGTGACATGAGTTTTGATGATATGCCATAAATAAATTTAAATGAACCATCTAAACTTACAAATGTGGCAATGTTAATATTCATATGAACATTTTGTACTTTTACTCAAGGTTACTGATAACCATAAACCAAAAAAAACACAAGAAATACTGTGATAATAAAATGTGAGGCTGGATGAACACAGCAGGCCAAGCAGCATCTCAGGAGCACAAAAGCTGACGTTTCGGGCCTAGGCCCGAAACGTCAGCTTTTGTGCTCCTGAGATGCTGCTTGGCCTGCTGTGTTCATCCAGCCTCACATTTTATTATCTTGGAATTCTCCAGCATCTGCAGTTCCCATTATCTCTGATACAAGAAATACTGTAGTATCTTTGACAACTAATCTGGTAAGGGTTTAACACTGAAATCAGTATCGGTGACTCGCATGTTAGGGTATTTAAACACAGCTGAAGGAAACAGCATGGAATATCCACCAGGGAATCTCTTTAAGTAAAGTATAGCACTTGAGAAATATGCTGTTATCTAACCGCATAAATGGAATTTATGAAGCATGAAAGACTTTTTCCTGCTGTGCTCCAGTGCTAAGCTGAAAAAAATTGTAATGATACTGTCAGAATGTATCATGCAAATGAAGGCAAATAATACAATTCAAGAACTGATTCTATGTCGGTGTAAATCTAGATACAGCCTCTGTATTCTAAAATTTGGTCCTTTCAAGATATTCTATTCACATTCCTGAAGGCCTAGTGTGCTCCAAACGCTGAGGAAATGAAAGAAAAATTCACCACTAGCCAGGAATATCTTTCTATAAAGACTAAGTTGCAATTAAAAATCTGATTAGGTTTGAATATCCCAGCGTGATTAAACAATGTCCTCACTGTAATATACTTTTCATACTTAAATGTTAAGTGACAGTAGGGTTGAAAGATATGTCAGGTTTATATCACTCATACCTCAATAATTTCTGATCAACAATAAATTTTAATATAATTTTCACAGCTTTTTGGTGGTCCAGTAGTGTGTTATCTTGCTTAGAACAGAATATTTAAAAAAAACCATGGCCCCAGATTTCTTCACCATCCTCAGTGTAGTAGTACCACAACTATGGTTTTAATTCTGACTTTTCAATAGATTGAGAAACTTGACTAATTTATATACTACACCTGTGTTTCCTTACCTATTTTCAGCAATGTCCACCCATTGTTAACATCACTGCACTCCCATACAGCATGATTTTCAGCCCATAAATTTATGTCTCATTAAGGTGCCTTTATTTTAGATGTCCATGCAGGTACTCCAACTTTGTGCAATATACTTCACAGCTAACTATAGCTTTCCTATACTCCTAGAATAAAATCACCATCTGAAGCTTACATCCAGAATTTATTATACAATTGTTCTCACTAGATTTGCTAAAGTCAGCTGGAATCACTCTGGGCCTAAAGATTTTCAATATCTCAAATGATTCTAAGCAACATTTATGTATATCTGATAATGTTAGCCCCAGAAAGAAAGAAAGTACCATCAAAAGTCAAGAAAACTAGTTATGAACAATATGGTCACTGATATTCATCACCGAGCTATTTGAACTCCAGCTTAACCTATCAAACAATTATATTGCAACAATTAGATATGATCCAGTAGCCTTGCTATTTAAGAACTGTAAAGTCTGAGGCTGCGGAACTCGTTTTAATATCCTGCTTTACCTCTGAAGTCCAAAATATCAATGTGGCATTAATTAATCTGCTTATTTACTCACAAAATCATTCTAGTTATATGAACATTGAACATTTTCCTTTATTAATTCTTCTGCTGAAAGATCTCAGATATACTTCATGTTTAACTGTGCTTACCAAATGCAAGGGATTTCCAAGCAGAGTTCTAGACAGAAAAACATCTTGAAGCTATTGAGCAAAGTTTGTTGTGGGGCTAGGTGGTGTGTTGTTCTTTGTGGACCGATGAGCCAAAATCAACGGAATGTCCTTCTTCATTTCTATCTATTTTGTGATCTTGTGAACAGCTATTGTGACCAGTCAGACATGAAGCTTTCACTGGTACATTAGATTATTTTGACAGACACTCAAAATTGTCAAAAAGTGGAGGAAGTATTGGGAAGGATAGTAATGTTCTCAGGAACAAAATAGTATGAACCTCTTTCAATGTTGTGTTAATTAGATGAAGTGACACACATCAAATGGAGTGACTTTAGAATTATAAAAAGCAAAAAACAAAGCACGCAATTTGAGGCCTAGGAATGTGTTGCTTCTTCCTATTTTGTTAAAACCTAACTAAATGAAATTATTGCTGTGAGTTTTCATTGTTCATCACTGACTTGAATAAAAATCCTAAATGCCAGAAGTCCAAAATTAAACTGTATTGATATTTTTGTTGCAGTGACAGGTTACAGGAAAAGCAAAGAATGGGACACTAGATGAAAACGGACTTCTTTTCTCTCCAAGACTCATTTCCCGAAATATTTATTTTTCCTTTCCTGAACTGCACAATCTCAACTCCCCACCACCCCTAACGCATACCTTATTATCCCCCACCCCTCAAATGATTAGTCCCATTTTGAAAAGTAATACAAATCAAGTGTGAGAAAATCAGAATTTCATTTCCACAGGCGAGTTACTTGTCTAATAATTTTAATTAAAATAAAAAGCCTGGGTCATTAACAGACTCAGCCAATTAACTGCGTCCCAGTTCACACTATTGCTGAAGATGCTGATTACACTTTTTCCTATCTACCCCTTGGAATGTTCCAGCTTGTAAAGACATATGCGCATCTTTTTCTCTTTCTAATTGTTTTCCAATTTCCTTTAGCCTGATAACCTTTGGCTCAATAATCTGCCAGACGCTTGCAGCCACCACACTTAGCAAACAGTATTTCATTGCCAAGGCTCCGTGCCAGGAACTCAGCTGGCTCTATTAAGTCGCTTTGCTTTGTTGCTAATCAAAGCCAGAGTTTAGACCTTGCTTTAATTTTATATTGAAAAGTCACTCCTTTTTGATGTGTGTCTCTCCTAACAAGAAAGAGCCATTAACTAGATTCATAAATTTGTGCCATTCCTACAGATCATTAATATCTTTTTAATACTTGCTCTAATTTTTGACAGTTTTGAGTGACCAGTCAAAACAATCCCACGTCCTAGTCAAAGCTTCATATCTGACTGGCCTTGAAAGCTGTTCACACAATCACAATAGATACAGATGAAGAAGGCTGTGCAGCTACAGTTCAAGAATCCATCATTTTGTAGATCCTTTATTTAAATTAAAATACATGCAATGCAGATTTAACCCAAAATTTCATTAAAATTTTTTTAATGTAATTTGTCCTTCATTAGTGATGTTGAAAATCATTTATACACCATTTATTTCAGACTATTGAAGAAAAGAAGTACAGAGAAGGGAACAAAATAAAGTGGTGGGGAGTAGGGGTGGTAGTCTACATTGGAACTAGGACTGGCAATTCCATGACAAGTGCAGATGTTATTAAGCCTCTCAACGTGAGCTGGGCAGAGGGTGTCTCTCCATGCATTGATACATTTTGAAAGTAGGATCGTGCATGAGAGTGCCTCTATCAGTCAGAGTCTGCTTATCAATCAATCCGCACTCTCCTTTCATGCACTACAAAGGCAAAGTGGAGCATTGGATCTAAAGTTTTCCTAGAAGCATGAAGCAGAGGGTACTGGTAGAGGTATGTTTCTGTGATAGGTAGCTTGTTTCCAGTGGGTTTCCTTAGGACTTGAGGCTGGAGTCTTTCCTATTTGAGGTGTGCATTAATGATTTTGACTTAAGTGTAGGGGGTACTGGTTTAAGGTAAAGTGTGGAATTGCAGTTGATTCTGGCTGTTTACCACAGGAGATTGACATTGTTTTAAACTGGTTTTTTTTCAGATTCAGTTGCTGTTTTAATCATTTATGAGTTTAGAACCGACTCCACATTGAGCTGCGCAAACCTGATTACGAACTTGAACTACCTTTCCAGCACAAATCTATAAGCCCTGAGGTTACTTGACAATGTTTTTTTTCCTCTGCTGGGTAGAACATCCCTTTGCTGATTTTAGAGAGTTTTCCAAACCTGGGGCCTGCGGTAGCCTCAAGCAGAACATTTTAGAAAAGAAAAACAACTAACTTAAATCACAAAAAGTATATTGAGATTCTGTATTGCCAATGATCATAGAATCTCTACAGTGTGGAAACAGGCCCTTCTGCCCCACAATGACTGACCCTCAGAGAATCCTGCCCAGGCCCATTCCCCCATAACCTACCTAATCTACATTTCCCTGAACACTATGGGCAACTTAGCATGGCCAATCCACCTAGCCTGTACATCTTTGGACTGTGGGATGAAACTGGGCCATTCAAAGGAAACCCACGCAGACACAGGGAGAACGTGTAAACACCACACAGTTGCCCGAGGGTGGGATCGAACCCAGGTTCCTGGTGCTGTGAGACAGCAGCACTAACCACCGAGCCACCATAGCAATGAAAGCCCTTTAATTGTGGCTCATTGCATTAAAACAATGCTGATTTATACAAAAATGGTGCATGAATAGTACATAAAAACTGAAAATAAAGTTTTGGCATAAAACCGTTCATGCCCAGAGTGAATTGTTTTGCTGATAGGCTGAGACATTAATTTTAAAAGCACTGAAATATTTCAGAATAAACATTGAAAAACATTTTCATATGGTTCTGTTTGCCAGATTCAAGCCTGAGATAGACAGATATTTAATCAGTTAGGGTTGACGGGAAAAGGCAGAAAACTGAAGTTGAGGATTATTAAATGAGCCATGATCTCATTAAATGGTGGAGACAAATGGCATACTTCTGCTCCTACATTCTATGGTCTGATCAAGAAGCTAATGGATGTCCTGAATATTGGGTAGGGTGGTAAACTGTGAGGAGGTTAGCCATAACCTACAGGGGTTATCAACGGACTGGGAAGGTGGGCAGAGCAATGGCTAACGGAGTCCACTCATTAAAGTGTGAGGCATTGCACTTGGAGAGGGCTAACAAGGCAAGGGTTTACACTGTGAATGATTGCACGAAAATCAGAAGGATCTTGATGTGCATATCCACAAATCCCTCAATGTAAGAGATTACATTGATAAGGTGGATAGGAAGGCATTACGGATACTTGCTTTTCTTTACCAAGGTACAGAATACAAGAGCAGGGAGCTTATACTGGAACCGTACAAAACACTGGCTCGAGCATGACTGGAGTTTTGTATGCAATTCTGCTTAACACGTTATAGGAAAGACCTGATCACACTAGAGAAGTGCAGAGAAGATTTACCTCAATGTTGCCTGGGTTGGAGCTTCTGAGCTGAGGAATGATTGGATTGGCTGGAGTTGTTTTCACTGGAGCAGGCGAGTTTGAGAGCAGGACTGAAAGACTATGAAAAACTTGGACCGGCCCCATTTACAAAGGTGCCCAACAACCAGCAGGCACAGATTTAAGGAAAGTGGTAGAACGTTAGAAGGGAGGTTGAGCAAAATCTTTTTCACCTGCAAGTTGGCGAGAATCTGGAATTCACTGCATGAAAGGATGATTAAATCAGAAGCTCCTTTGACATAAACAGCACTTTATATGTAGGGCTATTCACCAAGGGTTGGAAAATATGCTTAGTGCTTTTGGATCTTTGTTGACTGGTGCAAACATGACAGGCTAAGTGATCTCCTTCTGTGTTGTAGCTGTCTATGAGCTTATAATTATGTTGCAAACTCTCCAAAAGAATACCTTGGTTATCCAAAGAAGTCCACAAAGTTCAGATCCACTGTTATCATGTTTCCTCTTCACATTCAGGATTTCAAATTTCTGGCAACATAATCTCACTAATGAAGGCAGCTTCCTCCCTAACCAGACATACACAAATCCCAGCCTGAGCTTTATCTCACCTCTCAAAAATGGGATGTGCCATGTCTTGCAATTTACAGTCTCAACTACTATTTTCCCAACAAGCTGCTCTCCCTTATGTTAGAAATCCAGGCCAAAAAGCTTCTTGACTCAGTAGTGAAAAGTTCCTCATGAAAAGTGTTAATTGTTGGGAAGAATGTGATTACTTCATCCAGTATCCACTCAATACTAGCTTTAAGTTCCCAATTTAAATTCATATAGTTCAAAGAGTGCCATCAGTTAGTTCCAAAACTAGGACACAGAGACTAAAAGCAGGTTCCTCATTTAAGAGATAATTGGAACTGCAGATGCTGGGGAATCCGAGATAACAAGGTGAAGAGCTGGATGAACGCAGCAGGCCAAGCAACATCTGAGGAGCAGGAAGGCTGATGTTTCAGGCCTAGACCCTTCATCAGAATGTCAACCTTCTTGCTCCTATGATGCTGCTTGGCCTGCTGCATTCATCCAGCTGCACACCTTGTTTCTACATTTCAGAATGTTTTACAATCTAAAATAGCTGAAATTGATCTTCCACTGTCATCAAGTGTAGTCAGCTTTATATACAAATTATTGCAATGATTTTCTTTCTTCATTTAAACTCACTGCATCCATTTGGCTTTTGTGAATTTGAGAAAAAATGTTGAATCTGTCCCTATATTTAGAACCTTAGATGTAACAGTATGGAAACATTGACATGATTCAAACTGTCACCATGTCGCAACAACAGCATTCTACTTGATGTTTTGTTATGGTCTCAGGCTGCCAAATGGATCAAGCTTTTGGCCAAGTGTCAGATGAGATTCAGAAAGCATAACATGAGGGATTATGTGAAAAGCAAACCATTACAGTTAATGTTGCCATATAAAACAGTCAGACAACTGGGTCAAATCAAGCAAATCAAAAAGTATATTTTTCCTGCCCAATAGCCTTGGTGATGTAGCTGATTCAGGTGATACACAGTGAAAAGTAAGAAGCTGCATTTATATAGGATCTTGCAGGACGTCCAAAATGACTTAATAGCAAATACAGTATTTAAAAGTAGTTTTTGTTTTAATGTCAGAAATATGACAATTTGCGCATAGTGAGGTCCCATATAAAGTGACGCAAACATTCTTTAATCTACATCATAAGACATAGGAGCAGGGCTAGGTCATTTGACCCATTGAATCTGTTCTGCCATTCAATGAGGCCAATTCTTCAACTTCACCTTTCTGTCTTTTCTCCATAACCCGTGATTCCTTTGCAGATTAAAAATATGTTTGTCTCAGCCTTGAAATGACCGAATATCTGTAGCCCTCTGCAGTAAAGAATTCCACAGATTCACTACCCTCTGACAGCAAAATTTTTCATCTATCTTAAATGGGCAACCCCTTATTGAGATTATGCATCTGAGTCTTAGAATCTCTCATGGGGAAACAAGCTTTCATTTCCCCTGAGAATAATATGTTTCTATAAGGTTCTTTCCCAATCTTCTAAATGAGCCTAAACTAGCAAACTGAACTTTGTAAGAAAAGCCCTTTGCATCCAGAATGAGCCTAGTGAACCTGTCTGAACTGCCTCCATATGGACCATAAAAACTTTCGGTTCAAGTCCTGGTTACTTGCTTGTTTTGTCAACCTCTGTGTCTACACACTGAAGAGGAGATGATTAACTGAGTGTCTGTTCATTATCCAGTGTTAGATGTTAGAAACGACTTACAGATCGGGATTGGCTTTGCGGCTCTCTGGTCTGACAAATACTGCTCTGATTCACAGATCAAGATTGGCCACGGTCCCAGAGGTGACAGCATCCAAGAAATTAGAAAGTGGAAGGATTTTTCATCTTCAACACAAGAAAAAGCAATGACAGAAAATTGGCAAAATTAACTGAAAATAAAGATATAAATTTTGTTTTGTAAACTGAAGCAACCAAACAAAATCTGGAGAAATGGGATGGTGTCATTGATTTAACAAACTTACTACTGGGTTTCAAATCCAATCCAGGAAAGTGTACCTATGATCAGCTGGTGGTGGATGATCTTCATAAAATGAGTTTGGTGAGTATTTGATTCTGACTGTCCATGTGTCTACAGTTCAAAATGGTTACAAATTTGACCCTAAATTACATTGTCAAAATGCGTGATAAAAATTGATTCCGCAGTAAGTATCAAATGGAAACTGTACAAAAATTTGAAAGAAAGAAAATAGTAGTAACATTTGGGATAGGAATAGATAACTGCTCAAATTGGGCAGCTCTTTCAAATAGCCTGTGGAAGTGCAGTCGACTAAGTGATCTCCTTTTCTGGGATAACAAAGTGTGGAGCTGGATGAACACAGCAGGCCAAGCAGCATCTTAGGAGCAGGAAAGCTGACGTTTCGGGCGTAGACCTTCATCAGAAAAGGGGGATGGGGAGAGGGTTCTGAAATAAATAGGGAGAGAGGCGGAGGCAGATCTAGGCCCGAAGCGTCAGCTTTTGTGCTCCTAAGATGCTGCTTGGCCTGCTGTGTTCATCCAGCTCCACACTTTTTTTTATCTCAGATTATCCAGCATCTGCAGTTCCCATTAATCTCTTTTTCTGGCATTCATTTGACAATGTCAATCAGACAAACTGTTTGATGCAGCAAATAGTGGAGTAAGTGGTGCTCTTTTGAGGTCAGGGAGGAGGGGCTTTGGTGGAATTCTTTCTTGGCTGAAGCGCAGAAGAAATAGAAAATCAGCAGCCAGGGATGCACATAGCCCCTATAGTCTTGAAAGCATTCAAAATAAAATTTCATCCTCATTCAAAGTTGAAAAGCTTTCCTGTCTCCTGTACCCTCAGAGATCAGGCTAGATTTCCTTTTTAATGGATTTTATTCGAGCATATGTAAGGGGACTGCACACTTCGGAAGATAGTGTCCAATTTCCCTAATCACATGCATTGAATTATGGATATGCCATGTCCAGGCATTCCTAGGACTGATACAGTTATCCAGTTACATGATTCTACACGCACTACTTCATTATGCTAATAAAGCTAGGAATTATGGAAATCTGAAACCGACACAAAGAGCTGGAGAAACTCAGCAAGTTGGCAGCATCATTGGAGGGAAAAACAGAGCTAACATTCCAAGTCTGTTTGACTCTTCTTCAGAGCTCTTCTTCATCCCTGTCAGTATTCATTGTCTAGGGCCACACCTATAGAATAGTCATGCAGTCAGGGTTCCTGGATCTTTGTATGAGTTAGCACCTCCATGACACAGGTGGACTAGGGAAAAACAAACAGCAGATTTGACAATCAAAGGAGGAAACCTCTCCCTTGGTGGCTATTTTCAACAGAAATGTAAACAGCATCAAAAACTCACACGTAAGCAGCTTAAAATAAGGATTGAGTTAACACGAGTGTAGTGTGAATGCAAAAAGTACAAGAAGCCAGTTAGAACTGTTTGAATTCAATTTCAATAAACTTAGGATGTACTGTTTTCTGAACTTTGCATTTAACATCACAGGGATTCTCTCTTTGTTCTTGGAATGTGTGAAAGTGAATTTGTTGAAGTCCTGTTTTCTGTGCACTGGCATCTGAATGAGATGACCATAAAAATTGCTGGACTTATACATAAACACAACTAGTTTGTTAATGTTCCTCAGGAGAATAAACCTGTCATCCCTACCATGTAACATGCTCACATGTAACATCGATGACACACAGTGGGCTCAGCTCTTACTTCCCCTAGAATAACTTGAAATGGGCAATACTTACTGTCTTCCCAACACCAATTAAAATCAATTCTTAGCTCATCTTTTAACAAGCAACAGCCATTAAAACAAGTGGAACTTAACAGAATCATCTGAATAAGTTAAAAAGTTAAGGTCAGTTATGTTGATTCATCAGTGACACTATACAAGATCTAATGATAATATTGTCAACCAGTAGAGATTGAACTCAAGAGATGTAAGACCCTGATTCTTCCTTTGACACATCAAAACTATCACATTTGTTCATTGTTGAATTCTTGTTATACTGGAAATTCAGTTTGCCACATGTTTCATTCCCATAAATTTACTTCAGAACACAAGGCATCACAGGCAGAGTGACAGGACTATGAACCGTCTCAGAAAGCCTTAAGATGAATAATGTATAACTCAGATGGTAGCAATAGTAGCAGTGAGTTCACTGTTAAGAGCGCCAGAAAATCCAGGATATAAATGAAAAAAAAATCAATCTCCTGGCAATAACTCTTAGATTATTGCATTTAACTGCATTCTGAGCACTTCCTGCTTCTATCACTTTGCTCTGTAAATGATTCCCAACACATATTCTTCGTACAAGAGTCTTCTTCTATTTTGGATTTCCTGCTACCTTAGCAAGGCTGGATTTCGTCATCAGAGTCTATGTTTTAAACATTTCTCATACTGATGACAAACACAAATCAAGTGTACTTATTGTTACCATGGATGTGACTCACATTATTAACATGCATTCAGACACAATTTATAAACAAAATGGTAATACTGTTCAGAAATATCAATTTTTTTAGACCGATTGTCCACACAGCTAAGTTTGTGTTAGATATTATTTATAAATGTATTGGCAATGGAATTTAAATGAGCTCACACAATATGAGGAGCTGTATGCTCTGTCATACATTTGTGTTCCTCTACAGATGTCCACCTTCCACTCAGAATGGAAAATGATTGACTGGCATATTTAACGTAATACAGGAGAATGTTTCTTCTCCATTTGCTTGTAAATATGGAAAATCCTCTTCCAGTTGGTTGTTAAAGCAGCAATTTTGCTAATTTGACAGCATCACTTTCATTTTACACCAAATCTGCATCTACGTTGCACTCTGTTCAATCAATGCTGTAGCTATGGCAACTGCAACTATACTGCACCACCTATAACAGAACTAATAGTTATAACAATGATAAAAGCATTCTGGATACTTTTCTCCACATAATTAACGTTATTGCTCAGACATTTAGCAAACACATTTGCCCAACATGACGTAGCTCAACACTCTGCTGTATGTCACAATACATCAAGTGTAAACCAAGGTCAAAGGTTAGTGGTTTTTGGAATGTGTTTAGGAATGTGTTATTTTTTTACCTGCAGTTATGGCCCTCATCCAAGGGCATTATAATTGCTTCATCAAAACAGTTTATGATGGAAAAGGATAAAGGCTAAAGATTAAAGGCTAATGCAAGGAAAGCTTCTCAGGATTTGAAAATATGGATGTTTGAGTTGAATCTCCAACAATGGGAAAAGAATCCCCGAAAGTTGATCTTAGCCACCTGTACACTTGTATGTAATTAATAAGTTTTCTATCTGTAAGGATACTGAGAAAGGGTGTTCTGATATTGCCTAAGTGAGAATGGAAATTCTCAAAACCGAACAAACGTGTTTATGGTATGAATGAAGCCTCAAGGGAATGGTACATTTCAGTGAGATGTGTTTTGCTAAAGATGGGCTGCATTCAATTAAAAGCAGATCTCACAATGCTTTTTTGAAAAGAGAAACTTCCTTATGACTTCATGATGTACACTGAGGATTTTTATGGGTTGGTATTGTGGAATTTGAAAAATATGTTATTAATAAGACTAAATTGAAAGTTAAGATCCAAGGAGAGTTTCAGGAGCTTTTAAATATTTGAGAGGAGGTGGTAGCAATAAGTAGTGGTAGCATCCCAGGATAGTAATCCAGAATTACAGGATAATACAAGTGAGATCAAATCTCACACTTAAATTAAGAGAAAATCTGGATTGTTAAAAATTCTAGCTAAATGATGACCATGTAATCACTGTCAATTTTCCTAGAGACCAATCTGGTTCACTGAGCCCTTTAGGGAAGGAAATCTGCTATCCTTATTTGAAGTGGCCTCCTTGTGACTCTTGACTCACAGCAATGTGGTTACCCTCTGGTAATTAAGGGTAGGCAATAAATAGTGGTTCAGCCTGTGATGTGTACATTCCATAAACAAATGAAACAAAACTACTGTGAACAGTTTTGTTCCCTTTACATAAACAACAATGTACTTAGGCAATTCAGAGATGGTCAACTCAGTTGACCCTGAATAAAAAAGAAGTGCTTTATGAGGAGAGGTTGAATTGTTTGGGCCTGTTCTCAGTTGAGTTTAGAAGAATGGCAGGTAATCTAATTGGAAAACATAAGATTCCTCTGATTTGGTAGATGCGGAGACATTGTTTCCCCAGTTGGCCAAGAAGGTATATTCTCAGAGCAAGGTATCAGCCAGAGAGGAAAAAAATGGGGAGGAATTTCTTCTCTCACAGGGTAATGAATTCTTTACTGCAGGGGATTGCTGAGTTTGTGTCATTAAGTATATTCAAGTACTTTGGGATTGACACATTTTTAGTCAGTGAGGGATTCAAGGGTATGGGGAAAAGGCAGCAAAGTGGAATTGGGGACCAGCCATGATCTCATTGAATGGTGGAGTAGGCTTGGCTGCTGAATGGCCTACTTCTGTCCTTATGCCTCACACAGACTTATTGAATGGGATAGACCAGGAGTAATTTTGAATCAACAATCCTATTTAGCAAATTTTAATCAAACCCCAAAAATTTAGTAAAAACAAGAAATCAAACGTGAGTGCAATTTATAGGGCTCCATTAGTAACGATGTTAAAGGATGAGATATACAAGAAGAAATAGTGGTATCTTATGAGGAAGGTATGGTGATAATGATAGATGATTTTGGCTTTATAAATTAGATTGACAACTAGAAAATTACTTCATTGTTGACCCAAAAATCGATGTCTTAAAGCAGCAAGTACTACAGTGAACTGGAGAGCTTGCTATTCTATACCCAGCAATGTCCAATGATACAGGATGAATTAATAACATCATCGTTAAGGTGTCCCCAGGCATCAGTAACCATAATATGATGAATTTTGCAACTATTTTGAGGGAGTATGTTTTAAATTTATAGATTAGTAATTATGAGAGTGTAAAGATAGGGTTGTTTAAAGTGAATTAGGAAATTAGCATCAAGAATAAGTCAGTAGACACAGTCAAGTTCCAGACTGGAGATACTTTATAACATTCAGCAAAGATATATTCTAGTGAGAAAGATGTACCATCTGTGGCTAATGAAGGAACTTAGAGAAAACAAGGGAGAATATCATACAATTCCATTGGTTAATGTTTCAAATCTAATGTACCTCTTCTTTCTGAGAAAGTTATATTGGACTTGAAATGTTAACTCACGGATGGTACCAGACATATTGAGTTTCTTCAGCACTTCCTATTTTATTTCAGATTTCTAGCATTCACAATATTTTATTTTTACAATAATAATCTGGTGTGATTTACAAAATGGCCAACTACCCACCGGTTAAAAGCTCCCCCAATGCATTACTGGTGAGAAGAAGGGTAGTGAGGGTAAGGCAAAAAGAGCAGCTAGGTGAGCTTTCTGATGAAGGGTCTAGGCCCGAAACGTCAGCCTTCCTCCTCCTCTGATGCTGCTTGGCCTGCTGTGTTCATCCAGCTCCACACCTTGTCACCTCGGATTCTCCAGCGTCTGCAGCTCCTATTATCTCAGCTAGGTGAGCTTTGTCTATTTAAAGAAAAGATAAGGTGTGAAGACATTTTCTTTTAAAGAAAATGGTTCTTGTCACTTTGAGTAAAGGGAAGTTCTATCCAACATTTTCTGTTATTAATCTAACACATTTGCCTGGTTTAACAAGAGGCCCCAAAGGGTGAACAACAAATGCAAAATTGTCAGTTTTCTCACTCAAGAGTTGTGCTGCAACAAGGTGAATCCAAGTGAGCCTGCCAGCTCAGAGGTCAACTTTCAACGTAGACCTGACTGTAAAACAAGCCGAATGTATACATGTTTATGTCCAGAGTACATGAGAGTCTGTGGATGAATTAAAGAGCAATGAATGACCAGCCTGTGTTGTGAACACCGCTATAAATAGTCTAACATCTGCCTTTACTTACCTGACTGAACATGCTGTGTTTTCTATCGGTACACCCAGCCCGCTGCAGTGAAGCTCCAAATGAAGCAAACGCAAACACCCAAACAGGTTGTTTATACCAATCCAGGAATACGAACTGTTTATGCTAACAACTTATCCTGCTATGTGACTTAATTCACCAGAGGTTTTTCTATATAAGGAAATTCATGTGCAACTAATCTAATTGCTAATTCAGACTAAATACTGTCAGAAATGTTATTAAATAATCACAGCATGAATCTGTAATTAGTCATTTTCAGCAATTATAACAAAAATTAGATTCTTATTTACAACTGCAAGTGAACAGATTTGCTCTGTTAACCCTTTCGTCAACTGACTGCTTTAATAGAAACCCTGACTTAACTCAGTATAAGAGATAATGCGAACTGCAGATGCTGGAGAATCCTACATAACAAAGTGTGAGGCTGGATGGACACAGCAGGCCAAGGAAGGGCCTGGGCCCGAAACGGCAGCTTTTGTGCTCCTAAGATGCTGCATGGCTTGTTGTGTTCATCCAGCTCTACACCTTGTTAACTCAATATAATGCATTTTACCAGGATAAAGACTGCACACTCCTTCTTTTAAAGCTTGGACTTTTGAAAAAGAGCATTGTTCTGGCAGTGTCTTTCCCTAGTGCCTCAGTGAGTTTAATTTGTGCTTAGTATAATAAAATCCCAACAGCGTGGAAACAGACCCTTTTGGCCCAACACGTCCACAGAGCATCCCACCCAGACCCATCCACCTATAACCCACCTAATCTATACATCCTTAAGCACCACGGGCAATTTAGCATGGCCAATCCACCTAACCTGCACATCTTTGGACTGTGGGAGGAAACCAGAGCACCTGGAGAAAACCCACATTGATATTGGGAAAATATGCAAACTTCACACAGACAGTTGCCCAACGGTGGAATTGAACCTGGGTCCCTGGTGCTGTGAGGCAGCAGTGCTAACCACTGAGCCATAATGAACGATATATCTGTATCATGTGGTGTTTTCCCAGATGGCCATGGCTGGTAACAAAGTGTGAAGCTGGATGAACACAGCAGGCCAAGCAGCATCTCAAGAGCACAAAAGCAGATGTTTCGGGCCTAGGCCCTTCATCAGAGAAGGCCTAGGCCTGAAATGTCAGCTTTTCTGCTCCTGAGATGCTGCTTGGCCTGCTGTGTTCATCCAGCTTCACACTTTGTTATCTTGGATTCTCCAGCATCTGCAGTTCCCATTATCTCTGTCCATGGCTGGTGCCTTGTGGCATTTACCACTTCAGCCTGTATGATATATTGGATAAAGGAGTGTTTGAAGTAGTTCACTATGACCAAATCTTTGCTTTAACTTAGCATACCTAGTGATTAGTGATAGAGGATCCAACATCATAAAAGTAACTGTCATTCGGTGATAACAAGATAGTTTATTGCATGGTAGCCACAAAGACACATAGTCAGGTATACTTACCAAGACTTAGGGAGCTGGTAATGGAATATCTGCTGTCAATGAACTTAATTGAATGACTAACAAGTTGAAAATCTGAAGAAACTCAGCAGTTCAAAACTCCAGCCACATCTGTGGGCGGACAAATGGAATGAAGATTTTGAGTCCAATATTTCAGAGGCATCTATCCTCCATTTTTTTTGCACACTCTGTGCCAGTACCAACATCCCACCCTCTGACCATGGGCTTGTCTACCTCAGCCAAGAAATCCTATGTGCTTCCACACCTTAATTTACACATATTTTGCATCACTATTTCTCTTTCACCTCAATTGTCAATTCCTTTACCATTTGCACTGGCCTTGACACCAGCTGTTTCTCTTGTTCCTCCATCAAAAGTATAACAATGCCATTTTCCAAACCTTATCAGGTCTGAAGAAATGTCATTTCAGGCTTGTTAATTCCATTTCTCTCTCCATAGGTACTGTATAACCTGCTGGGTTTCTCTAGAATTTTCTGTTTGTTTCAGATTTTCAACATCAGCAGTATTTTGATTTAATTTGCATTACTAACTAGGTTATTTCACAATTGATCCTGGAGACATTCAATATCAAGGCATTCTACGCAATCCTTCCAGTGGCTCATAGAGGTACCAAAATCATAGAATTATTGAAGTTTACAGCATATGGAAGGTTTGACAAAAAAAATCACACGTTTGATCTCAGAAGGAGCTGTCCATTTTGCTCAGTTCCTCAAATATTTACTTTACTTCCTAAAACTCAAATATTTATCAACTACATTTTTTAAAAAGTTATTCAGCATCCACAAGTCCTTTTTGAGAATTTTGCCTCTAAACATCTCATTGCTTGAAGAACAAACTTCTTCCCAACCTCTTCAATTGTTCTTTTGGCGGTCTGGAATTAATATCATCTGGTTTCTATCAATTGGAGGACGTAGATATTCACAATGAATCTCTTTAACCTCTCATAATTGCTTTAACCAAAGTACCTTTCATAAATTGACAATGTCTTGTGGCTATCAAGACTTTTTTAAAAAATAAACATATCAAAATTCAATGTTGTTTCCCTTCAACAGTAGCATATAAGGAAAATTTACCAGATCAAGACAGATTCTTAATCCGCACTCAATGTTTATTCACTGCCATAATGAAGCGGTTGTTGGATTGATTTTTAATCCAAATGAGGAGTTCTGAAATCCACTGAATAAAAGGCCAATCTAAACAGCCCCAAAACTAGGTCCTCTTTCTCTGAAGAGCTTTAAGGAGCTCTTATTTCTCCTGGTTCTACACAAATGCCGGTCATTAATCATTCAGGCTCTTCCTACCCTGTTACATTATAGGGCTGTAGGTAACCCAAATTGCTCACTAGCTATCCCTTGGTAATCGACCAGCTCTATGAATACGCAGTCCTAAACTGAATTTGGTTTGCACTAGCATTTGCCAATGTGCACAGAAATTGATGCACTAACTTGCCACCTAAACTGAGCTCACATCTGTTTTCCAGGGCTTAACAACAATTGCAATCTAGAGAATTGGATTGGCCAATTCAGACAACACAGACAGCAATTACATAAAATATCAGATGACCTATTTTAGTGATGCTATTTTAAGGGATAAATGCAGGCCAGGACATCACAAGAAGCCTCCTTTAAATAGTGAAATGGCATCTAAAAGAGGGGAAACCAAAAGATTATGCTTCTAAGTGTGTAAATTCAAGGTTCGGCAGTGAGATTGGAAACAATGAGTTGGCTCAAAGAAAGAAGTGCCATCCTAAATTCAAGAGATGTCTTGGATATTTATTTAAAATATCAAGCTTGCCTGCTTATTTCTAAACCATTCTTTTAATTGAAGCTTTCTGCTCTTTCCCAGTATACCGTAACCTGTAATGGTGGTATTTCTCTGACAGTCCTACAGTGGTCCCATAATCCTGCATCTGGAAGGATAATTGTAGAGATATGCTATGGGCACATGATTGATTCTCGTTAAACCAAGTTTTCTTTCACTTCAAACACCCAGGAAAAGATTATTGCTGCATAACTCCATGTCTCCAAAGCAATTTACAAGCAATAAAATTTAAAATTTCCCTTTTAAAGTTTCAATGTTATCAGGTCAGAATGTGATGGGTCTCTAATGTTGATGTGAGTTGAGCAGAAGAATGTAAGATCATCACCAGCCATTGCACAATGTTTCATTATGTGCTAGTTCAGTTTAGCTGTGATTGGAATCATTCCAATTCCTTAAATCAAGGCCATTAAGTGCAAAGTATGCAGCACCACCAAAGAAATTTTCCAATGTGAGAGATAGACCGAGGAGGTAGGGGAAGACCTAAATGAGTTTTTTGCTTCTGTCTTTATGAAAGAAACGAACTTTGTAGTGAATGAAACCTTTGAAGAGCAGGTGTGCATGCTGGAATGGATAGAGATAGAGGAAGCTGATGTGCTGAAAATTTTGTCAAACATTAAGATTGACAAGTCGCCAGGCCTGGACCAGATTTGTCCTCGGCTGCTTTGGGAAGCGAGAATTGCAATTGCTTCGCCACTTGCGAAGATCTTTGCATCCTCGCTCTCCACTGGAGTCGTACCTGAGGACTGGAGAGAGGCAAATGTAATTCCTCTCTTCAAGAAAGGAAATAGGGAAATGCCCGACAATTACAGACCAGTAAATCTCACGTCTGTCGTCTGCAAGGTGTTAGAATGGATTCTGAGGGATAGGATTTATGACCATCTGGAAGAGCATGGCTTGATCAAATACAGTCAACACGGCTTTGTGAGGGGCAGGTCATGCCTCACAAACCTTATCAAGTTCTTTGAGGATGTGACGAGAAAAGTTGATGAGGGTCGAGCTGTGGATGTGGTGTATATGGACTTCAGTAAGGCATTTGATAAGGTTCCCCATGGTAGGCTCATTCAGAAGGTCAGGAGGAATGGGATACAGGGGAACTTAGCTGTCTGGATACAGAATTGGCTGGCCAACAGAAGACAGCGAGTGGTAGTAGAAGGAAAATATTCTGCCTGGAAGTCAGTGGTGAGTGGGGTTCCACAGGGCTCTGTCCTTGGGCCTCTACTGTTTGTAATTTTTATTAATGACTTGGATGAGGGGATTGAAGGATGGGTCAGCAAGTTTGCAGACGACACAAAGGTTGAAAGTGTCGTTGACATTATAGAGGGCTGTTGTAGGCTGCAGCGGGACATTGACAGGATGCAGAGATGGGCTGAGAGGTGGCAGATGGAGTTTAACCTGGATAAATGCGAGGTGATGCATTTTGGAAGGTCGAATTTGAAAGCTAAGTACAGGATTAAGAATAGGATTCTTGGCAGTGTGGAGGTACAGAGGGATCTTGGTGTGCAGATACATAGATCCCTTAAAATGGCCACCCAAGTGGACAGGGTTGTTAAGAAAGCATATGGTGTTTTGGCTTTCATTAACAGGGGGATTGAGTTTAAGAGTCATGAGATCTTGTTGCAGCTCTATAAAACTTTGGTTAGACCGCACTTGGAATACTGCATCCAGTTCTGTTCGCCCTATTATAGGAAAGATGTGGATACTTTGGAGAGGGTTCAGAGGAGGTTTACCAGGATGCTGCCTGGACTGGAGGGCTTATCTTATGAAGAGAGGTTGACTGAGCTCGGACTTTTTTCATTGGAGAAAAGGAGGAGGAGAGGGGACCTAATTGAGGTATACAAGATAATGAGAGGCATAGATAGAGTTGATAGCCAGAGACTATTTCCCAGGGCAGAAATGGCTAGCACGAGGGGTCATAGTTTTAAGCTGGTTGGTGGAAAGTATAGAGGGGATGTCAGAGGCGGGTTCTTTACACAGAGAGTTGTGAGAGCATGGAATGCGTTGCCAGCAGCAGTTGTGGAAGCAAGGTCATTGGGGTCATTTAAGAGACTGCTGGACATGCATATGGTCACAGAAATTTGAGGGTGGGTACATGAGGATCAATGGTCGGCACAACATTGTGGGCTGAAGAGCCTGTTCTGTGCTGTACTGTTCTATGTTCTATGTTAGACCGCATGCTGAGACTAGTCATCTTCCTAAACTACGTGCATCTGAAATCTATTACAAAGGATAATGCACCCAGTTTGGGCTCTTATGGTACTGTGATAGTGTCCCTACCTCCGAACTTAGTAACCTAGGTTCAAATTCTTCCTGCTCCTGAGGTGTGTAATAACATCTCTGAACATGTTAGTTAGAAAATAAGTACTCAGTTAAGTGATTATAGGTTCCTGTGGTGCATTGGCAGTGCCCCTATCTCTGAGTCAAAACAACTCTAGTGATGTGTCATAACATCCCCAAATAGGTTGTTTGAAAAAAAAATATGCAGGTAAGTGATTCTGAACAGGTTCACCACTATTCCAACAACCTAATCCCTAAACACAAGCCTACTTAGGATGCTTATAGCACAGCGGTAGTAAAGCCATCAGATACAGGAGCAGAATTAGCACATTTGGTCCATCGAGTCTGCTCTGCCATTTGATCATAGCTAATGTGTTTCTCGAACTCCCCAGCTGCCTTCTCACTGAATCCTTGATCCCCTTACCGATCAAGAACCTCTGTCCTAAATACACTCTATGACTTGGTCCCCACAGCCTTCTGCGACAATGCATTCCATAGATTCACCACCTTCTGGCTAAAGAAATTCGTCCACATCCCAGTTCAAAAAGGACATCCTTTCACTCTGGCGTTGTACACTTAGGTCCTAATCTCTCCTACTAGTGGAAACATCTTCTCTATGTCCCCTCTATCCAAACGTCCCAGAATTCTGAAAGTTTCAATGAAACATCGTCTCATCCTTATAAACTCGGTTGAGTACAGATGCAGAGTCCTTGCCCGCTCCTATATAACAAGACCTTCATGCCCAAGATCGTTTTTGTGAACGTCCTCTGGACCTCCTTCAAAGCCAGCACATTCTTCCTTAAATACGGGATATTTCCTTAAAAATGCAATCTCACCAGAGCCTTATACAGCTATGGCAGTATATCTCTGCTCTTGTATTCTAGCCCTCGTGAAATAAATGCTAATATTGCTTTTGCCTTACTATCCACCAACTGAGACTGCATGTTAACCTTAAGAGAATCCTGAACTAGGACTCACAAGTTTCTTTGTACTTCAGATTTCTGAAGCCTTTCCCCGTTTAGAAAGCAGTCTATGCCTCTATTCATCCTGCCAAAGTGCCTAAACCACTTTCTCACATTGTGTTCCATGTGCCATTTCTTTGCCCACTGCCCCAACCTGTCCAAATCCTCTGCCACCCCTCCACTTCCTCAACACCACCTATCTTTGTGCCCTCTGCAAACTGATGCGCTCAGTTCCTCCATCCAGATCATTAATGTATAATGCAATTAGCTGTAGACACAACATGGACACCTGTGGAAACCCACTAGTCACCGACTGCCATCCTGAAAAAGACCCTTTTATCCACACTCTCTATTTTCTGCCAGTCAGATGGTCCTCTACCCATGCCAGTACTTGCCACTAACACCATGTTCTCTTATTTTATATAGCAGACTCCTGTGTGACACCGTGTCAGAGGCCTTCTGGCAATTCAAATAGATCACTTCCATTGGAAATCCTTTGTCCAACTTGCTCATTATCTGCTCGAAGAATTCTGACAGATTTGTCAGTCATGACCTACTCTTGGTGAAGCCATGCTGACTCAGCCTTACTTTGCCGTATGCTTCCAAGTACTCCGTAATCTCACCCTTAATAATGGACTGTAAAATCTTACCAATAACTAAATTCAGGCGAACCTGCCAATAGTTTCTTGTCTTCTCCCTCTCTCTCTCTTCTAAAATGGGGCTGCTACATTTGTCATTTTCCAATCCTCTGGGACCTTGCCTGACTTGAGTGATGTTTGAAATGCCTCTACGTCTCCTGAGCTTCTCATTCAGAATTCTAGAGTGAAGTCCTTTTGGTCCAGATAATTTATCCACCTTCAGACTTGTCAGTTTCTCCAGCACCTTATCCCTAGTGATGGCCATTACATTCACCTCTTCCCTTTAACTCTCTTGAAGTTTTGGTAGTTCTGGTCTTTCCTCTGTGAAGACGGATGCAAAATGCCTATTTGGTTACTCTGTCGTTTTTTTGTACCCCATTACTAATTCTCCATCCTCATTTTCTATTTGTCTAATATCCACTCTTGCCTCCCTCTTACATTTTCTATATTTTAATAAAACTCATGCATTTTTTTAAATAAACTAGCCAACTTACTTGTGTATTTCATCTTCTCCCCTCTTATAGGATTTTTTAAGTTACCTCTGCTGGATTTTAAAGGCTTCCCAATCCTCTGGCTTTCCCATTAAGCCTCATCGCATTTTCTTATACTTTCATGCTGTCCCTGATTCCTTTGATGGTTGCCTTGTCAACTCATTAATAAGTTTCTTCTTCCTTGTCAAGAATTTCTTTTGTGCCTCCTGATTACTTACAGAAATTCCTGTCATTGTTATTTCACCATCTATCATGCTAGACTCTGCTTCCAATCAACTCTGGCCAGTTGTTCTCTCATGTCTTTGTAGTTATCTTTACTCAATGGACTCTCTTAAGTTTTTTTTATCTTATTTTGTTCTAAGTTAATGTGAATAGTACCATATATGTATGGTAAAGGTACAGACTTTTCATTGTATTTTTACAATGAATACGCGTGACAATAAATGATTCAATTTAATCAATTCAATTCAATTCTAATACTGTTACATCTGATTACAGTTTCTCCATCTCAAACTGCAGGGTGAATTCTATCATATTATGGTGACTGGTCCCTAAGAGTTCCTTCACCTTAAGCTCCGTAATCACGTCTGCCTCATTATAAGTAAGCATCCTTATCTCTGAGGCCAGTGACCTAAGTTCAAGCCTCACCAGTGCTAAAATGTGTAATAATATCTCTGGACAGTTCATTTGAAAATGTCAATGCTACACTACTTCTAAACCAATACTAACTGGTATTCATTACCCCATCTCAGCAGGGTAGCCACAAGAAATCGGAAATGTTATACTGATACATAAGGGCCATGATCCCAGGGTTAAGCTAAGACATAATGCATGTACAGTTGAGGACACTTTACAGCTATCGAATAGACTTGGCTGATCTGCTTCTAACACTCATGACACAAGCTGTATTTTATGAAGTAACATCGACCATTATATGTATAGATCAGAATATATTTAGCTCAGCATCAGAAACAAGTCAGTCAGGTTCCTGAGTTAACAAAGAATTATTCTATCACCAATTAAATGTATTCAAGCAAAGATTATCCTAAGTTTGAATGGTTTAAAAACTTTGCAAACATCTCCAAGTCTAAAATATTTCCGAAGTCAAAAATTACAAAAGTTCTACAGGGTATTTTCTTAAATGTATTTTGTCCTAGAAACAGTTAAATTCTGGAAAATAATTATTCACAGATTGTCTAAACGTGGCCTGTAGCAGTTGCACACAAGCTGTTGGCAATGGGATGTCTTCTTGGATCAGCCTTTGTTGGCTACATTCACAGGCAGGTAGAAAGTAAGGCTGGGTATTATATTCAGGGCGTGACACATGAATATAATACCGTGCCTTTCTTTCTTCCCCAAGCCCCTATGTGCAAAGGTTCATGGGATAATTCGTGAATTAATTACATTTGCCAAGGGTGTTTCCAATTTTGGAGTAAAAGCTCAGCAGGTCTGGCAACATCTGTGCAGAGAAATCAGAGTTAACTTTTCGGGTCAAGCGGCCCTTCCTCAAGCCCTTCCTTTCTCTTCACAGAAGCAGCCAGGCCTAGGAACATTTCCGGTAGTTTCTGTATTTGTTTCTGATTTATAGCATCCTTAGTTCTTTCGGTTTTTATTTGTTAATTTTAGTAACTGCCCACCCTCTATATTATGGGATTCAACTCTGGGGTAGGGTGGAAAGGCGGGATGCCCAGCCTGTCTGGAACACATTGTTGACTGTTGCTGCTACAGCTGGAGTCTTGTGCTTTGCAAAGTGGTTGTCACAAAAGGAATTCACAATGTACAAACATAGGCCCATTCAATTCTACGTTAATGTTTTATTTAACACGTCTTCATAACAGAATGCATGAAATAGGCTAAGTTTTCCACCTTAAAATCTTAATCAGCAGAAGATATGTTCCGAGGATAAAGCATGGAAAAAAGTGTATACTGCTGGTTTGACAGGAGATAGTTAATAACAGCACGGTGAGTGGAAAATCATAAACCCTCTTTAGAACTGGATAGCCCTAAAAATGTAGAGTAAAATGTTGACCACTCTTCTCTAATTGTTTTAATGATATGTCTTTTACTTAAATGTCGTGTCTAATGACTTCTTTTATTATCACAGGTTTCCAATATTTAATGATCTAGTTATTAGTGCGAAACTTAATGCCCTTTTATTACAAAGCTGTAAGATTAAGCTCCGTGAAGCACAATTATCAACCCTTTGTGCAGTAGTAAGGATGATTAGATATTATTCACTGATGAACTTCAATTAAGGAGCAGCACAGCAGTGAATCACATATCATTGTTTAAAGTCACCTGGTACAAAGTTAATGGATTGGAAAGGGCAGATATTTGGACATTGGGTATTTTAAAATAATCTTCTACTTTTGAAAAAAAGTATTGTTCACATTATGCAATGGGAAAAGGTGCAAAAAACATTTAAACCACAAAATTGATCTCTCTTACTAGGTGGAACTATGTCTGAAGGTGGGATTGCAGTAGCAGAACATGTTAGGCTAAGGGCTTCATGAATGTTTACATTTTTCTTATTCTTCCCCAATGCGAAGTCTCACGTAACCCAAAACCTGACTTCACATAAACTACTCCAAAGCACGATTCCACGCCGAGATTTGGTTCAAACAGGTTAGCATTAGTTAGCTCACTCAAGTAGACTTCCACTAACTTGGAACTGAAAAGTGAGTTTTGAATGCTAATGAACTGATTCTCCAGAGGATGTCGTGTTCATGTCTGTGGAATATGGCTTGAGCCCTTTCAGCTGTACTTACTGACACCGATGTAAGCTTCAATTTAAATTGGTTGTGCACAGATTTTGGGGGTTGTGGTGGTCGGGGGAGCGTTAAAAAATCCCCCAAACCCCTCTCCTCATCGCTGAAGCGCCCAGTTCAAAATCATGCACCTTTTCCTCCACTTGCTCAGTAATGCATTTACTCATGATATCGGAGAAGGTGAGGGTGGGAAGCGGATCAACTTTAAGATCAGAAAGAGAAAGTATTTCTGACTATATAGCAATCTCAGTACTTCATTGATGTCTCAGTGTGGAATATGTGCTGTAATCCACAAGTGAAGCCTGAACATCTTGACTGGTGACGATGTGAAACTGTCAGCAACAAACTAGTGAACTCTAGATAACTATGTGATAAAGCTTGATGATGAAAATATTCAATTTACCAGTGCTGAGATTCTTTATTATGCTCTGATCATCTCCCTTCAAACTCAGGGGGACTAATAACTTACTCAGTTATGACTCTAGGCATGGAGGGATATGGATCAAATGCAGACAAATGGGAATAGATTAATTGTGAAAACTGAATGGCATGGGCAAGTTGGGCCAAAGAGCCTGTTTCCAAACTGTAAACCTCCATGACTCTATCACGGCACATGTAAAGTCTACATTTTAACATCAGTGCTGAGAACTGTGTGTTTCCAAATGAAGGCACAGCCATATTTGCCAACCGTCATCAGTGTCAGCAAACACTGTCTAATATTTAACCTTAAGCCATCGGTAAATTATTTGGTCATCATCACATTGAGGTTAGTGGGAGTTTGCTGTGCCAAATTAGTCAAGGTGCTTACATTACAAAAGCGAGCCCATTTCAAAAATATTTCATTTATTGCAAAGCACTTTAAATGTCCTGACGACATGTGTACCTATATACAATACTCACTTTAGCTAATATCAATACACTTATATCCTTAACAGTAGTAATTACTCTATAATGACTTTGAGCAAGAATCCTGTTGTTTATTTTGCCCCTTCACTGCCCACTGATGCTGAGACCAGCAATCCCACTAAGTGTGACCTCTGACTTGTGATCAACTACCACTGCATGCACTGGCAAGCAAATATGGAACTTCCTCAATTTGTTTGACTCAATTCTATCAAGACAAAATACACTTTAAGAATACTTACTTGAGTTTTGTCCAAACTTTCTGTTCAGGCTACTTGCTGTAGATATTTCTGATCTAACTGTTCTAGTCAACCCCTGGAGCAAGTCGGTCTTAAACCCATGCCTCCTGGCTTAGAGGAAGGGATGCTACCATCTCACCTCAAGACTCATATTTTATAACATGACCCATATTTTGCTCACTAATCCCTATCTTGGGTACACATTGAGATTTATTATTTTCATTCAGGAAATGCCATATGTGCACAGCCCAGTAGATGTTGGCTCTCATAAGACCATCAGACCATAAGACCTAGGAGTGGAAGTAAGGTTATTCGGCCCATCAAGTCCACTCCGCCATTTAAATCATGGCTGATAGGTATTTCAGCACCACTTCCCTGCACTCTCCCCGTAGCCCTTGATTCCTTTTGAGATCAAGAATTTGTCAATCTCTGCCTTGAAGGCATCCAACGTCCCGGCCTCCACTGCACTCTGCGGCAATGAATTCCACAAGCCCACCACTCTCTGGCTGAAGAAATGTCGTCTCATTTCAGTTTTAAATTTAAATTTAAATTAGAGCGGGTAAATTTAAATTTACCCGCTCTAATTTTAAGGCTGTGCCCACGGGTCCTAGTCTCCCCACATAATGGAAACAACTTCCTAGCGTCCACCCCTTCTAAACCATACATTATCTTGTAAGTTTCTAATAGATCTCCCCTCAACCTTCTAAACGCTAATGAGTACAATCCCAGGATCCTTAGCCGTTCATCATACATTAAACCTACCATTCCAGGGATCATCCGTGTGAATCTCCGCTGGACATGCTCCAGGGCTAGTATGTCCTTCCTGAGGTGTGGGGCCTCATAGAATCCCTACAGTGTGGAAACAGGCCCCTTTGCCCCATTGAGTCCACATTGGCCCTCCAAACAGCATCCCACCCAGACCCAACTTCCTACCCTATCCTTGTAAACCTGCATTTCCCATGCCGAATCCACCTAGTCTGCACATCTTCGAACACCATGGTCAATGTAGTATAACCAATCCATCTAACTGCACATCTTTGGACAGTGGGAGGAAAGCTAAGCAACTGAACAAACAGACATGGAGAGGATGTGCAAACTCCACACAGACTGAGGCTGGAATCAAACCCAGGCCCCTGACGCTGTGAGGCAGCAGTGCTAACCACTGAGCCACCATATCATCGCTCAATTAAAACTAACTTCAAATTCTCAGTTCTCATGCTTGTGTTACTTTTCTTTTGTATGCTATTGTTAAGAGCGATGTCTTTTTTTCAGGCATTTGGAGGGATCTGTTCAACAAGCCACTTCACAGATTTTTCTTCCATGACCAGGTACACAAGTCACTTAACAGGAATGGAGGGGGAATGGTGTAACTTGTGCCTGACCTGCTGTGTGGCTTTGAGTTGCTGTGCAGCCAGATGGCTTACAGAAAGTATTAGCTGCAACTTCTTTCATTTGTAAATCTTTTCCAGAACTTTTGCTATTTCCAGCCTTCCATTTTTCAAACCCCAAGGTCTAAAAAAACGATTAGGTGGCTGGCAGTGTAAGTGGATTGATTCAAAGGCTGAGTCTCTGATTTATAATTGAATTGACAGCATATTGTTCAGTTCCAAGAGCAGCCAGGCACTGGAATATCCAACGGTATGGGGCAGCCTGATGCCAGAAAAGTGCCCACTGTGGCATGGGTGTCATTCCAAGTAGGTATTGTCCTGCTCACTGCAGATAATCCTGCCCCCATTTCCTTTGTCTTCCCTTTCCACCAAAAATTTGAAATGGCAGGGAATGGGTTAAATCAACAGAGCAGCTACTCCAGACTTCTTGGGAAATGGCCACTAATTCCAGCTACCAGAACAAAAGTCTAGTCAAATAAATTGGACACAAAAAGCCACACATCATTTAAACAAGTACAACATGTTAGCCATTCCCTTCCAGCTGTTGACAACAGAAGCAAAACATTCCTTGAATGAATAGGGGTCAGTGTAAACATCTGGTATGCTTCTGGCAATGAAGGATAAAATAATGCTCTTTCTAAAGTACAAAGCAGCTCTCTGTTTCTTCCTAACGTGTCAGAATCTTTATTAACTAGATTGTTATTTTTCTTTTGTTATTCTTTTACCGAAATCATAATATTCTTCATCAAATCTATTTGATTCATATTCAAACCCCTGGCTGAAACTCACCACCTAACAATACCAAGTAGTAACATGTAATTTTGCCTTCAGGCTGGAAAAGCAAAATGTTGTATAATTAGCCCCAAACCACATTTAATAAAGTGTTAAATCCATTTAACCATGGATTAACACATTTTTGATACTATGCTGTACAGGACCAGAAAGACATGCTGAGGAAAGACCAAGCTTAGAGCCGGTATTGCTCTCAATTTGCAAAGTTATTTTAAATGGGAAAGTACAGAAATTTCCCAATGTTGCAGAGTGGGGTAATCAGGTCAAAAGTCATCCTAGACATTTATATAGTAACATGCCCAGACTGGAAAATTCTGGGTTTCACATGCACTGTAGCAAACAGGGAAATTTGAATTCAGCTTTAGAAATGGGAATTAAAAGTCAGCCACATGAAGACCATGGATTATCTAATTGTCATAGATACCAAAAAACTATTTTGTTAATGTTCTTTAGAGAATGAAATCTGCATTCTATGTGACACTCTAAACGTACAACAATATGGTTGACACTTTCCTGCTCTCTTCCTAATTAGGGATGGGCACTAAATGCTTATCTGACCAGTGATGCCCACATTCTACAAATAAATGAAAAAAGAATTGAATTTTCCCAGTTTGTTCATGATCCTGACATCAGCCATAATTCTAGGGCTGGAATCTGGAAGCGGATACATCAGTCAGCCTCTTACCAGAAGCAGACAAATTAGAAAGTGGCCTCTCAGGTGGAATGGGTGTGGGGAGAGCGTAGACTGGGGAGCAGGTGGCCCAATATGAGGGAACACAGTGACATCAGGCCAGCAGCTGTATTAGGACAGGCCAATCTCTGCAGCATTCTTAAAATGCTTTAAAAACGTAAACAGCCACAGGGTTGTGGAGGTGCCTGGCCGTGATCATTGCATGTTGCAGTCCAGTGAGGAGACCTGTTCAAGGTCTTCCTGAGGCTGTAACTAGTAAAATGGCTCCACTCAGGTAGCTGCCACATCCACTATTCAAAAGATCCTTGCCAATGCCATTGATGATCCCTCAATTGGTCCAGTAATGGTTCATTAATTGGTTACCTGCTAATGGTAAACTAGCCGTGACTGCTGCATTGGCCCAGCTCCTGGCGAGATTCTTCAGAGGTGGAAATGTGTTGGGTAACTGGTCCAATTCACTACTTCACAACTTTCCTCCATGATCTGACATCTAGCACCTCTCTGGAAAATTCACCCCAATGCATTTTATCGCAAGACTTCTGCACCCAGCTTATAAAAGTTAGCTGCCTTTAGTAGAATATCTTTGCTGGTGGTTATATCATCTGCTGAAGTCGCCGGCTCAATTTGCTGGGGCCAGGGGTAAAGGCAATCTGAAGGTAGCATAGGATTCGTTGGGTGAAAACCAAACATAGGAAGAACTATAATTTAATCAATAAATAAAATAACTCACCCATCACCACTGACAACTTACACCAACATTCAGATTCCCCTAATAAACTGTTATGGATGGGTATGCGACTAGAAAGGGTTTAGACGGATATGGGACAAATGTTGGCAAATGGGACGAGATTAATTCAGAATCCATTCAGTATGGACAAATTGGATTGAAGGATCTGTTTCCATGCGGTACAATGCTATGACTGTATGAATCACTCAGAGAATAGTTAGGAATTGGAATTCAGTTCCCAGAAGTGTGATGGAGGCTGGTTCAGTTACGACTTTCAAAAGAGTATTGTTTCTTTTTAAATAATCATCCAATGTTCAAGGTGATGGTAAAATAAAAAGGAGGTAGCACTAAGTTAAAATGCTGAGACAGCCAGGCTGATCCTTGCATAATGGGCTGAATGGCTTCCTACACCATAGGCATAGGTGAAGGAATGTCTTGCTTCAAGTATTACATGGTTTTGGTGAGACCATACCTGGAATATTGTGTGCAATTTTAGTCCCCTTATCTGGAGAAAGATATTCTTGCTATAGAGGGAGTGCAGCAAATTGTTTACCAGACTAATTGCTGGCAGGACAGGACTGATGTATGAGGAGAGATTGAAACGGTGAGGATTATGTCTACAGGAGTCCAGAAGAGTGAAGGAGAGGAATTCTCATAGAAACTCTATACAATTCTAACAGGACTAAGCAAGGCAGATGCAGGAAGGATGTTCCAAATGATCAACAAGCCCAGATCAGGGATCACAGCCTAAGGACACGTGATAAACCAGTTAAGACTGAGATGAGAGAAATTTCTTCATCCAGACACTTATGATTTTGTGGAATTCATTAGCACAAGAGGCAGTCAAGGCCAAAACATTATATGATTTACAGAATTAGTTGGATATAGCTCTTGGAACTAAAGGGATCAAAGGATACACAGGAAAAGCAGGAACAAGCTGTTGAGTTGAATGATCAGCCATAGTCATAATGAATGGTGGAGTAGAATGAAAGGGCTGTATGGCCTACTCCTGCTGCTATTTTCTATATTTCTATAAAAATTCTCTGATGGGATAACTCACTGACAGTCTCTAGGTACTATAAAAATGGATATAAAAACTTGTAATGAGCTATAATCATTCAAAATCTCATCAAGTATTAAAATTTAACTACTGTCGCAATCCTACATTAAATAATTATAGAAACTATCATAGAGAAGAGGTTATCCATTTCCCAGGCCACTGATGCCCAGTTCTTAGTTTCCCTCTCTTCCTGGGAGCCCATCTCCAATGCTATTCACCAATTATCCTTTCAAAAATCCAGTCAAATATAAATCTCCCGACAAGCTTTCTCCATCTACCCATCTCTTAGCGTCTATTCCAGTCTCTGTTCAGTTTCTTCCAAATCAGTACTCTCCCTTTGTAAGGAAGCATCCTGCCCCCTCCATCACTGATTCAACATCACCACTCCACAATCTTGGTCTGCTATCTCACTCTTGCTTCCTAACGCCAAGATCCTATCCACCAAACCTCCTGTTCCCGGTCACACACTCTTTATGACACCACCCCCCCACTCAAGTCCCAGTTACCTACTATCTAGATCCCTGTATCCTCTCACTTACTTTCATTTCACCACAACAGTTTTTTTCCTCTATTGGGCAGATCCACTTCTACTCACACTGAAGTGGGGCCCAGTCCCTGAGATGATCAACGAGGTGATGCCACCTAATTGAAGCCTCCTCTGTGGTGGAACACAATAAAGCTCCTGAGTGGAAGTGGCAGGGTCAATTATTTCTTACCACAGCAGCAAACTTGACAGCAAAATTCTTCCAGGCCCGTAGAAATGCTAGGAGCTTCATTTCTCCGTCTAGGAAATGTGCAGACAGTCTGAGAAGATTAGAGGCCCTGGAATGGCTTTGATGGAAGCATGCTCACCTCTGAGTTTTAAGTTGAAGGCCCACTGCAGAGGTTGACCACAGAAATCAAGCTGACACTGAAGGAGAGCAGGTACTGTTGGAGCCTCCACCCTTTGATGTGATGTTAAACCAACAAATAATCTATCTGCTCAGGTGGTTATAATAGAACCTATGGCACTATTTCAAAGAAGAAAAGAAACATATTTCTTTGTTTTCTAGCCAAGTTTTTTTATACATTCACAGGACGTGGCCATTACTGGATAGGCCGACATTGGCTGCTCTCCTTTATTTGCCCAAAGAGCAGTTTAGAGTTAATTACATTGCTATGGGACTTGAGTCACGTGCAAGCCAGAGTCACAGATAGGAGTGACAGTTTCCTTTCATAATGGACATTAATATACATCCATTAATTACTCAACACAAAAACAAAAGATTACCTGGTCATTGCTGTGAGGGCTTGCTGCGCACAAATTAGCTGTTGCAATTCCTTCTTTCCTACAGCGACATCAAAAGGAACTTTGTTGGCTGTAAAGCACTTTGAGATCAACATCATGGTTGCGAAATCTACTATATAAATTCTTTTTTTGGGGCATAAGAAGCTTTCTCGGGATAATCTAAAGCCTACTGGCAAATGGTTGCTGGGGTTGTGAGGAAGACAGAGTGTGGAGGAAAAATTGTTGGCATTTATTTCACAATGGCCCTCAGCTAGGGCAGAAGGTTGACGTCAGGTAAAGGAAGAAGGAACAGAATAAACTGAAATAGCAAAAAGAAATATATTTATGGAGTTGTAGAGTTTTACAGCACATAAGAAGACCCTTTAGCCCAACTTATCTGCATTGAACAGACATCCGAACCTAACCTAATCCCATTGGCCAGAAACAAGAACAGAAGTTTCTGCAAAAGCTCAGCACATCTGGCTGCAGCTGTGAAGAAAAAAATCAGAGTTAATATTTCTGGTCCAGTGACCCTTCCTCAGAACCACTTGCCACCATTTGGCCATTATCTGTCTAAACCCTTCCTATTCATGTACCCATCTAGATGCTTTTAAAATGTTGTAATTGTACCAGCCTCTATCACTTCCTCTAGCAGCTTGTTCCATACACGGCCCACCCTCTACGAGAAAATGTTACCTCTCAGGTCTTGTTTAAATCTTTCCCCTCTCGCCTTAAACTTAGTTTTGGACTCCCCCACTTTAAGAAAAAGACCTTGGATATTCACCTTATCCATGCCCATCATGATTTTATAAACCCCTATAAGGTCACCCCTCACCTTCCTGCAGTCCAGAGGAAAGAAAGCTTCAGGGTGTTCAGCCTCTCCCAAAAGTTGAGGCCCTCTAGTCTCAGCAACATCCTTATTAATCTTTTCTGCACCCTCTCAAGTTTAACATCCTTTCAACAGAAGGGCAACAGAATTGAAAGCAATATTCCAAAAGTGGCATCGCCAGTGTCCTGTACAGCTGTAATATGAGCTCCCAACTCCTAAAATCAATGCACTGACCAATGAAGGAAAGAATGCCAAAAACTTTCTTCACCACCCTGTCTACCTGTGACTGCACTTTCAAGAAACTATACACCTGCACCCCAAAGTCTCCTTGTTTGCCAATATTCCCCAGGGCCCCACCATTAGCTGTACAGTCCTGCCCTGGTTTCCACTACCAAAATGCAACACCTCACTTTTATCCAAAGTAGACTCCATCTGCCGCTGCTCAGCCCATTAGGCCATCTGTAGCCTCAAAGCACGCCCACGCCAAACACTTTACAGTCGATGAATTTGATGTGCTGCCACTTGTCTGAATTTTCACAAGGATGCAAGAGCATTGGACTGTAGCCAAAATTGAGCCAGAGCCCTGATCCTAGAAGCCCTGTCTCCAAATGCAGTGCCTAACTTTCTTGTCAACGAGGAGAATCGTCTGGGAATACATTTTACATATCCATAGTTCATTGAGGAGGCTGCACATGAAAATGTTCAGCTGCCTTCAAACAGGAACAGTTTTAATTACTGGAATTTCAAGGACACAAATCATGAATATTTGACATTTGAGGTGAAGACATATGCCCAACCTCACGGAATTCTTTGGTGAGGTCAGCCACCCCTTTGAAAGTGCGAAAAATAGACATGATTGTGCACAAAACGGGGCAAGCTCTTAGAACTTAAATCTCCAGCGTCTTTTGTTTTCAGTCTGTACACTCATTATTTGTTTGAAGACCGAAGTGGCCATGAAGAGATGAGCTATCTTTGATGTGAAGCTATGAATATGAGTGTTTACTTTATCAGAAATTAAGTGCTTAAAGGGAAATGTTTGTTTTTATAAGGGATTGATTACCGAAAGGGATTTAAATATTACCAATTCGAGCATTTTTAAAAATATATTGACGTCTGCAGTAGATGCTAAGAATTTCATTTTATTATTTCTCACTAAGGCTAATGAGGGTTGCCAGTAATGGATATCAGATGAGTTGGCACAGATGGTATAGAGGAGAAGATTGTGGATGAAGGGGCACGGCTTGACAGGGTATAAGAGGTGACAGGAATGGTTGAATGCCATTGGTTGTAATTGATTGTATAATGGGCAATGGGGAATGATTAAGGATCGTGAAGTGACATGAACTGGCTTGACTGAAACATGAGGAGAGTGTGAGCAGTGAGCGCCAGAGGGGTGCATTTTTTTAATTATAACCACAATAGAGTCCAAAAGCTCCAAGCTAGACCTTTTAAACAGCTTGCTTGGCATGTGGCAAACTTTGTGGTTGCCAAAGCATTTTTTTTGTGGGGGCAAGGTAAATCGTCTAGAACTTCTTTGGACAAAAATCAGAAGGAATGGGGCATGTTGTCCCGATTTGGGCTGATCAAAATTGCGAATTATGACAACCATTGAGCAACCGTTCAAATAAACACAGCAACAGCAACGTTTCACAAGCAACAATATGATAATGACCAGATAATTTGTTTTAGATTAGCCTGGATAATGTGTTCAAATCTTTGGAATGTGCCTTGAACCACAGCTTTCTGGCTCATGGGCGAGAATATACCACTGAGCCAAGACTGAAGAATGAACTCACATTTATACTGAGCCTTACAAAAAGCCAGAACTGTAATGTATCTCACGACCAGCTAATCATTTCTGACTAGCTCTAATCACTGCTTTTATGTAGTTAGAAAAGAAATGGGTATATCGCAAAAATAAATAAGCTGAAGTTTAACTGTAACGCTCCTAATGAAAGATTCAGAGCCACATTGCATTCCCTCATCTGATTGTCCCAATAATTAATGTGCAAAATGGCTGAAAATTTGTTAGAATAGACTGAAACACTTGAAAGCAATTTTCTGAGAAAATTCAGTCCAGGCTGCAGAGGCACAGTTTCAGCATTCTTCCGTCACTTTCCCATTTGTCATCTCTGACAAAGACTTAACCGTCTGTTGTATAACATTCAATAAACATATCGTGAGCAGCAGCTGGAAGGATCAAAAATATCATATTGAAGTTCATGTTGCCTCTGTTTTCTAATCATGGAATTCTTTAAGATCAGCAGATAGTATCGAGAGTGTGCACTGATCAGTACGGGCTGACACTGCCATTTACAGAATATAGACGTCAAATCCTGTGCAAGCACAACCTGGTCCAGAAGTGTTTAGTAGCATTTCTGAACAAATTGATTCGAAAGTACATTGAAATAAATTAATAGACGGGTTTGCAAGCCTGATGATGCTTTGGATCTATAGGGAAACTGGTCAGGTTTGGTGGTGGTAATGATGATGGGACAGTCAGCACACATCATCATTACAGCACTGAAACTTTCAGCAACTTCCAGAGAGTGCACATGGACACAAAAAGTGTGGAAATGCTGAGGTTGCTGTGGATGATTCCGCATTCTAGCCCATGGTACATGGCACTGTTTAGAAGGCTGAGGGTACATCTCATAGAAACCTATAAAATTCTAACAGGACTAAACAATCTAAACACAGGAAGGATGTTCCTGAAGACCACGGAGTCCAGAACCTGGGAGTCACAGTCGAAAGATACAGTGTAGGCCATTTAGGATTGAGATGAGGAGAAATTTCTTCACCCAGACTGTGATGAGCCTGTCAAATTCTTTTCTACAGAAAGCTGTCAATGTCAAAACATTGAATGTTTCCAAGGAGTTGAATATACATCTTATGGCTAAAGGAATCAACGGGTATCGGGGGGGCGGGGGGGGGTAGTGTTAGATGATCAGCAATGGCCAATGTTTGCCAGAGCAGACTCAGAAGGCTGAATAGCCTACTCCTGCTCTAATTTTCCATGATTCCACATTTCTTTTCACTATTTCACATTGAACTGACTC
This sequence comes from Stegostoma tigrinum, assembly GCF_030684315.1. NCBI lineage: Eukaryota > Metazoa > Chordata > Chondrichthyes > Orectolobiformes > Stegostomatidae > Stegostoma > Stegostoma tigrinum. The sequence goes on along the minus strand of NC_081358.1, from coordinate 103,641,478 downwards.
AGAAACTGTGTGAAATTGGGCCACTGAATCACTTCTCATGAACATTCTTCACCAGAAATCTTTCAGGTCAATCTGAGAAGGTGTATAGGAAATCCTGAAGATGTACAGGAGCTAGTATTGGGAAAAGGTCTGGAAGGAGGATTTCTTGGTGGAATAGCACTTTCAAATGCCTGTGAGACATAGATCATTCAATTCTTCTGAAAACTACCTGACATCTTATAACTTCTTTCTCAGTTCATGTGCTTGTGAAAGTGTAAAACTAACTCTTTCACTTTCTGCAGCACCACTTAGGACCCTTTTAAATATTTCCCCTCACATTTTAAACCTACGCTGTCTAGTTTTGGGCTCCACTACCCTTGGAAAAAGAACTTGACTATTCAGCCGATGCCTGTCCAAATTAAAATGATACACAGGTAATCTGTATCTGAAATGTCAATATTACAGGCACTTGTAGCTTTTCAGATGTTTCTGTCCTTTCACAAAGCTAAGTCACCACTGCAAAATCATCTTCCTGCACAAATCAATATATCACAAGAGAGATGGTAACACAATCTTCTGAAAACTTGGACAAGGGATATTAATGAAAGAACATTTAATGTTATCTCACCCTTTCTGGTATTTTAGCAGAGATTTTCCCAAATTATACTCAATTTTAAATTCTGCTAAAATAACAGTGTCTCATTTTTCATCCGCTGTTTTCTCGGAACGCAGTTTCAATGTATTGGTTTAGAAATTGGCGTGCATGCAGCTACAGACTACAACAACACCAAGCTGGTACATGACAAGATGCAGTTTAGTACAATATGGCAAATGTCATGTGTTCTGAGTCTCTGAAATATCTTTGCTGTTCAGAATTTAGCAAGTGAATTGAGCTGAAGGAGTTTAAGGACGTAGGAATAAAACAAAGAATGCTTACTATTTCTTAGCTTCAGGTGGAGAACATAAATCCACCAAACTTCCAACTCCTAATCAAAGTTGGGTGAAGATGTGTTCAAACTGTGATGCTCCCTTTGGTCGAAATTCTCGCTGGCACACACCGTAAGGTCTGGCAAGTGATAATAACCACCTAAGCACATTCTCTAAAGAATCACTAATTACAACGCAAAAGGAAACCATTTGTCCCAGTGACTAAACTTTCTGACTAAACTGTGACAATGTGTCATTAGCCCTGAACTGACTTGGAAATATCTAAATCTCCAACTGGGCTTTTGGCAAATATTTAAAAGTTCTACTAGGATTACCAATTTCAAACCAGGATATCAAGTTTTGGAAGTTTTATGGTAATGTCTTCGGAAGAAAAGGTGAAGACAAAATGAAAAGAAAAGACAAAGACAATCTGTAAAATTGAATTGCAGCCATATACTCCAAAACCACAAGTCCCATGATTGAGTACTATCACTTTTAGCAGCACTTAATGCTGTAATGCACATAGCCTCAGCAAGAGATCAGGTTTTACCAAGAATCAATGCGACTTCTTTGAAGTAATGTACAATGTAGCCTGGGAACCGATCCAACCTAAGAGTACCCCCACCACATCAATGCCCCTTTAAGACACGCTGACATGATAAAAATTGAGTACTTAACCAAAGACTTTCAGGTATACAGAGAAGAAAACCTTCCTTTTCTCAGTACTAACATCTCCCAGCCTCGATAATACAAACATTGGTAAAATCAGTTGGGCAGAAACTTGCCTCTGTACGGCAGTTAGAAAAAAAGTTGCCGTTCCTCTCCAATACAGCTGGGAATAGTCAGAAAAAAGTGGCAGCTCTCAACACCTGCAGTGACAGAGTGGTTGCAGCTTTCCTCTGTATTAAGTATCTAAAGCTGCAAAATAATTAATGCACAAGCACAGCTTCACTAATCCCTTGTGTCAGATGCTGACAGATATCAGTTCACAGAAGGCCAAAAAACAATACTAAGGGCTTCTTGTTTTGCTCAAATCGGGGAAGTTTGTAACTTTGGCCAATGGTGTAAAACAGACAGGATCAACTAATCGTGCATTGTAAAAACTGTCTGACTTTGTTTCCTATTGAAGTGAATGGAAATAATGATACTGCAGATTCATATAGTGGCAATCAATTCATTATTGTCCATTTCATACTGCCTGTAAAAGTCAACATTTTCCATGTTACCATGCAAATCCGTCGAGCTTCTCAGTCTCACCTATCAGATAAATTAGTACCAATACAAAACCAAAGCAGAAAAACAATCTGAGCTCTATTTCTTACACTACAGTTGATACCACAGTATGAACATTATCAAATGTATCAAAGCTCAGTCAGTAATGCACTAAAGCATTGACCACTGTCAGGAAAATCCATCCACAGTTTACTTCACACTCCTCCTTCTGTTTGCACCATTTTTATATCTTTCATTTTGCACCACTAACAAATCTGTTCCCTATTTTGTGATCAGAACAGATGATGGACCAACATGCTGTGGTTATCTGCCTCACTAAGCCTGTTCAAACCCAAAAAGCTCTTCCAAACCCAGAATTTTGACTGCACTTTCAATTACCCCACACACTTCTTTTTGTTTTTTTTTCATTTGCTTAATTTACTTACCACATTCATCCTTATTGCAAAGCTTAATCGGCTCATTCTACTACATCAAAGTCACTTATACATTTGAAAATTGAATGCACATCAAGGATATTGTTGTCACTAGCAGGGCTAATGTTTCTCACCAACCTCGAGCTGCCCCTGAGAAGGTGTGCTGAGCCTTCTTCAACCATAACACTTTAAGCAGTGAAGGTACTTCCAGGAAATTGGTAAGTGATAATGAGGAATGACAATGTGCAGCCAAGTCTGAATGGTGTGTAACTTGGAGGAATGATAATATTTCCAGGTACCTGCCTTGTTTTCCTGGTGGAAGGAGAACTCAAGATTTAGGAGATGCCACAGAAGAAGACTTGATGAACTCCTGTCCCATACGCTGTGTTGCATTTGATCTCTTCTTAGTGCTGATGTATTGGACTGAAACAATGTTGGCTTTGTGAACATTGCAACTGGCCCATGTCTCTCTACAAGTGGTGGAAAACAAATCATCCAGGGTTCTCATTCCTAGCTGCCATTGGGAAGAATTAGGTTTTTGTGTGACCCTGCCAAATTTTGAATCATTTCTACATCTATGCTCATACTTGAAGAACAATAGGTGCTAGAACTGTATAGCAGCCAATCTTTGTGCCTCAGGAAGGGTTCAAAGAAAATGAAAAATAAATGTAAGCTTCCTTGCAAATTACGTTCTACTCTCCAGTTGTTTCATTTGATGAGAGATTTGCAAATACAAGAAATGGAATCCCCTTCTGGTCAATTTCTCAAGGTAGCCAGAAAGGAAGGAGTGAGCTGATTTACTCAGAATGGAGAGTCCTGAAAATACACAGTCGCTCACTGAGTAACTATAAAGGCAGAAATTGATTAACTCCTGGTAGAGCCTTACATGGGTTAGGCTGAAGATGCTTCCTCTGGGAATCAAGTTAAATGAAGAGGGGAGGCAAGGGCACCAGCTAAAGGACCAAAGTTCAAATACATTAACCTCTCTCAAGAAAAGGCAGTTAATAGAACTTCAATCTGTCTGGCAACAAGCAAATGTTTCCTTCCCTTCAACTTCTCAGCTGCTGTAGGCTCACAGCAAACTGAAAAATAAGGTTGCACTCAGTTCAAACACACCAAACAGCAAGGCCAGAAGTTGTAGAGGATCGTTCCACTCCAGGATGTGTTTATTCTTGAAACTTGGACTTCCTGTCAGCAATCTGTTTAAAGAGTAAAAATTATGTTAGTGTTTTTAAAAAAAACCTTCTAATATTCTTGCCTCCGTTGGGACATTGATCCAAACTTGCTTACACAGGCTTCAATTAAATTTTTAACTGTTTATATCCTGTTTCAACTGCCTCCCTTCTTACCAAGAACAAGATTTATTTTGCCTTCTGCTCTTCCAGAGAATCCAGCTGCTAGGTATTCACATGGCTTCTACCTCCAGTTCCCACCAAAGCTGCTGGCTGCGTGCCTAACAGTGGAAAGCTGACAGATGCAGTCAGTCTTGAATGCGTAGTATCATGGAATACACTTTGCATACAGTAGGTATTTTTTAATCACAACCAAAGGTGCAAATTTTGCTGAATTTACTTTTGTAGCACTCAGTCATTTTCCTCTTCCTCTCATAGACGCTGTCCCTGTTGCGAATGGCACCGCAGCCAAGTAACATGCTGTCAGCAGATGGTTCCTGTGTCACTGTAAGGTAGCAGAACTTGGATAAAAAGAAGAGACGAGTAAAATAAAGCAAACCCTGCAGATGCTAGAGATCTGAGACAAACACAACAACAGAAATTCCAGCAGAAACACAGCAGGTCTGGCAGCATTTGCCAATACAAGGCAGAGTTTCAAGCCTAGTGACCCTTCTACAGAACAAGAAGCGTCTCGGAATAGGGTGGTATACACGCTGATGTCAGCGTGAGGGGGATAAGGAGTGATTAGATAAGTGGAGGGTATGTGTGTGAGAGAGATTGAGTGTGAGAGACAGAGTGTCTGTGTGTGAGAGAGAGGGAGTGTCCATGAGAGACAGGTTGAGAAGGACAGAGAGAGAGGGACTATGTGAGAAAAAGAGACTGTGTGTGAGAGAGTGACTGTGTGTGTGTGAGAGAGAGAAAGTGAGTGTGTGAGAGAGAGATAAATGGTAGGCAGACAAAGGGATTGCTGATAGTTAACCAGGGAAGCAATGAAGTTAGATTAATGATAATGGGGGCTATGAGTAGTTAAAATGGATCTGCTGTGCTTCACAAATAATCAGAATGAAACTGAGTGAGGAAAGAATAGGTTAGAAGGGATGATTGGATCCTATTTTTAATGGTTCTAAGGCATCAAGAGCAACCTGGCTGTCATTTGTAACTGAGAGGTTCATAGAATCCCTCCTGTGGGAAAGCAGGTCATTCAGCCTATCAAGTCCACACCTACCCTCCGAAAAGCATCCCACCCAGATCCATTGTATAACTCTGTATTATCCACAGCTAATTCATCTAGCCTGCACATCCCTGGATAATATGGGCAATTTCAGCATAGTCAATCCACCTAACCTGCACATATTTGAACTGTGGGGGGAAACCCAATCAGACTTGGGGAGAATGCGCAAATTCCACACAGACGGTCACCCAAGACTGGAATTGAACCCAGGTCCCTAGCACTGCAAGTTGTCAGTACTAACTACTGAACCACCACGCTGCCCCAGGTTAGTTAATATAAATCAAAGGGCAGTTAAAAATCAAAAACATTGATTTCTTACTAAAGTTATTTATAAGGCAGACTAGGTAAGGTCAACAAAGCTGTTTTTTTTCTCTAATGGGCATTGATGAACCAATTGAGTTTTTCACAATACACTCATACCTTAATGATCACTTTGTTAGTGATCATACTTTAATTCTCAGATTTAAACCATGATCAGAGCATCTAACTGGCATGGTGGCCTCTGAACTGGGTAAAGGAGATAAGTTTCAGGGATGTACTTTTTTTTAAGATGCAGTTTAGGAATGAAACTCCAATGAGTAGGTGGAGAGGAAACTAAATGCTGTACAACTGTTGAGTCACAGGGTTTGGATCTGTGGGTAGTATGGAGAGGGCAGGCGGGGTGAATGGATGCACAGAAATCCGATGCCAGAAAAGTAAAGTGATCAGGATATTATTATCAGGCCAACTATAGATTAATTGTCTTTGAGCACAAATGAAAAATGCACTGACAATGTCAGGTGGTAGTATTCTCATCTGAGTTCTAAATTCAAGCTCCATTCCACTGCTTGAATGTGAAAATCAGGAGTGACAGTCCAATACAGTATATTGAGCATGTGCTGCATTATTGGAGGTGCTGTCATTCAGACATGATAACAAATTGGAGCTTTATTTTTCTGAGTGGGTGGATGCAAAATGTCTATTTAAAGAAATCTGTGTGAATATTTAGCTACACACAGATTGTATTCTGTGAGTACACCTATTGTCCAGAATATATTGTGTTTCCTACCTCACTAAATGGGTTGGATCCAATTTAACAGCAGGTATCAGACCAGAGGCAATTGCAGAATTATTCAGAATATAACCAGGCAGGGACTTACAGAGAAGGACGAGATTTCTATTTGAATCCAGTATTAGTATCTTCCTGTGGCCAATTGTATTTATGTATACACCAGAATAAACTTTTTTTTGCCTTTGCTTGTTCTGCACATTTCGTTTTGGTCTATCCAGCAAAGATATCACAAATCTGCTGAATGCTATTAAATCCTTTGTCTAGGTTTTGATGCTGAGCTGGGAGCCCAGCCAGTGCTTCCAACCTGAATTGTTCTGAATTCCAACCCTGCCTGGCAGGATCTAAGTGGGCATGCTTAGAGTTTTGAAGGACAGTGACCAATTAGTGGCAAGAGTTGCAGGTTCATGATGCTGACAGGGCAATGAGAGGCCCTCTAATTTTTAGTGATCTGCAGCCCTACTACCTGACCCTAGAGGAAGGAAAATGGAGTGAAAATGAGTTTATTTATCCTGCAGAGTGTTATAAAGCAGAGATTGACAGCCTCCCCTCTGGGAACAAAAACCAAAACTTTCAAAGAGGAATGCATCACCCCATAATTTGTAAAAGGTGTGAAAATGGTGTAACCTACCTTTCAGTAACTACTAGTACTTAAATAAAACAAATCCCTGATATCCGCTTTCCAATCAACAAGTAACAATTTATCTAACTCTTACAGCGAGCCAATTAACTAAACTATTAATAAACTGAATAAACTATTCTTGAATAAAATAAGACTCTATTAGAATGCCGTTCCAATAATACAAGTCCTACATGTAGAAAATAATAATTTTAAAAATTTAATCGCTTGAAATTACAGCCAGGTTACATGCCTTCTAAAATGTTCTGTGCCTTCTCCATTGATTCAGGAATATTAACTAGTTGTAATGCAGGTACCTTGGATTTGGGTGTGCTTTCTGTAAGACCTAGAAAAAAGTATGAGAGCCCCTGATTCTCTCTTGCAAGCTGAGAATTGTTAACTCTAGTAAATGGCAATTAGTTCTCCAGTCTTTGCCCAATCGCCCTCTCCTTTTATTCCATTGATGACATATCAACATTTCTTACAATAGGATTGGTCCTATATTGTCAACTGTCAGATTTAAATTTAATTGATTTTTAATATCTAAGTTACTGATGCAAATTGATTGGCTAAATTCAAAACCTGTTATCTGGGTAACAAAACAAAACTGCTTGGCCTGCTAACTGTACCACCGTTTGATATAAATGTTTCAATTCGAGTGCTCGCTGTGTACCTGCAAACCCACAAACTGCTGCCCATGGACACCCTTTTTGATCTCCAAGCAGCTAGAAAAAGAATATCATCTTTTAAAGAGACCATGCACTGCTTTCTCCTCGAGCATTTCACAAACATGAAGTTTGAACTTCCTGCCTCCTAATCCACAAGTACTCTACCTACCTTCACACCGCTTAGAAAGCCATAGCTGCCTGGCCATGATCCTGAAAAGGCAATCATTCCCAACTGGGGTCCCTCCTGTGATTTTTTTGTGTACTCCCCCAAGTCTCCCCACACCCCTCTCACTCTGAGTCCATCCTAACCTGGACTTAAAACAAATAAATCATGCACATCGCTGACTGGATGTTCTAGTTAACACAGACATGAGCTTTAGTAGTCTCCTTAAACAAAAATCATTGGTTTTCTCGCTGTTTCATGGTGAGGTGACAGCCTACTGGTATTATCACTGAACTGTTATTCCAGAGACCTAGGTAATATCTGAGGGTAACCCAGGTTCAAATCCCACCATAGCAGATAGTGGAATTTGAATTCAGTTAAAATCTGGAATTGAGATTCTATTTTTCTAATAAACCCGTTTAAAGATTTTATTACGCTGGACAAGGTGTGACTTGAACTCAGGACCCCTGGTTCAGGGGTAGGGACTCTACTTCTGGAACACAAAAGGCCCAAAATTACAAATATTCCCAGGGTATACTTTGAAAGATTATGCCTTGTCATAAGTCACCAGACCCCTTTTTGGGTCAACACAGTATTCCAGGGAAGTTTAAACAAGGGATCTTTAAAGTAAGGTACAGATACCATGGAGTCATATGGTCACAGATATATAGCAGGGAAACAGACTCTTCAGTCCAACTCATCCATGCTGAAGAGACATCGCATATAAACCTAGGCCAATTTGACAACATTTGGCCCACGTCCCTCTAAACCCTTCATATTCATCTACCCATCCAGATGTCTTTTAAATGTTGCAGTGGCAACACCCGACCACCACTCTCTGTCGTCTACCTTCAAGCCAGTTCTGTTTCTAAATAGCTGGTACTCTGTATTCGACATGATCTAACCCTGGTAATCTGTCTACCACGAGGAACACCTTACTGAATTCCATATAGATCACATCCACCATTCTGCCCTCATCCATCCTCTTCATTACTTCTTCACAAACTCAACCAAGTGAGACACGATTTCCCATGCATAAAGCCATGTTGACTATCCCTAATCAGTCCTTGCTTTTCCAAATACATGGAAATCCTGCCCCTCAGGATTCCCTCCAACAACTTGCCCACTACCGATGTTAGGCTCACCAGTCTACAGCTCCCTGGCTTTTCATTACCATCTTTCTTAAATAGTGGTGCCACATTAGCCAACGTTCAGTCTACCAGCACCTCCCCAGTGGCTATTGATGATATAAATATCTCAGCAATCACTTCCCGAGCTTCCCACAGAGTTTTAGGGCACACCTGATAAGTTCCCAGGTATTTATCAACCTTTTCGCATTTTAAGATATCACTTGGATTTGAGCCGAGGATTTCCTGTTTACAAAGCAAACACTTTAACTAACTAGGCCCACCATACTACCAGGAACTGATATTCTAATTATGGCAATGAACCTATTGTCAATTGCTGGAAAACCCATCTGTCTTATTAATGCCCTGTAGGGAAAGAAACTGCCATTCTTATTGGTCTGGCCCACACGTGGCAGCAGACCCACAGCATTGCGGTCGACTCTTATCTGCCTTCTGGGTAATTAAAGATAAACAATGAATGCTGGCCTAGTCAGCAACACCCTCATCCTGCAAATGAAAAATAAAAATAAAGTCAATTTGACCCTAATGTGCACTTGTTCAAAATGGCCTGGAGGTAAGACCATGGTGAGAAGCTGGCACAGAGGCCACAGCGTGGTACAAGTTGCAATTGAACATCCCCTCTCTTCATACCTCCTTCACCATTTCCTTGCCTTCCCATTCCCATATTAATCTTGGCTCCAACTCATTTAAAAATTCATATTTGTTGCCTGTAATTCTCATCTAAAATATCTTTCGACGTGATCTGTCTTACTGTTTGATTCTAAATAAGTTCCCCTCTTTTCCAATCACGAGACCAAGCCCCGGCAGTTTCCAATTATTAGATAACCATAAAGGTGCCACCAGCATAAAGATCAACAGAATATAATGTATGTTAAGAGCAACTGGCAGCCAATTAAAAATCAGCAGAATTGGGTAATCTCAGCCAGAAATCCCTGTGGTACGTCTGTGCTAATGGACCCCCTCTGAGATCAAACAGCCTTTTATTTGTAAGCTCCTGCTTTGATTTTCAAACTAATTTCTTTGTATTTGCTCATTTACTGAACAGAGGAAGCAGGGGTTCTCCTGAATAAAATGAAACCATTTATTAAAGAACGTGAATCCGAATCCTTACAACAGAATTGCATTTCCACAGCAGTTGTCTGCCTTGTGACTGCTCTGTCACAGTTGGGTTGTTCTTTCAGACACATATATTTCTCCCTGCCAGCTTTATCCTAGGTACCTTTCTGCTATGTACCTCAATAATACTGATTGTGAGAAAAACATGAATACCATTCTAAATGACAATGAAATGCAGTACCTATACCCAATCACACAAGGTGTTTTGATTGTTTCTACATTGCTCAAAGCTCTATACTGACTATTTGAGAAAGTTCAAAGTTCGTTGTGGAATCATTTTTGCATCAACAACCATCTGTGATGCAAATAAATTCCTCATCTCAAGAATAAAACAATCAGCAAAGCTAAGGAAAATGGCATATTCCCAGTCTGGACTACATTCTTGGCATCGGTTACTTCTTATCAATCATGAACTCACATTCAATCCTAACCTGTGCACACAGAGGACACTGGCATTGAGAGCAATCCAATTAAGTGGGAAAAAGGAATTTGGGACACGTCAGTTAATTATGTCTTGGGAGGTCATTTTATATTAACAGTATGAAAGATGACAAATAATTTGTCATGAATTTGCATTTTATTAAATATAATACTCAGTACAATTCTGCTGTAGCAAGCATTCATCACAGTGACATCAACAAGTTGCAAATGGAATTTAGCTTTGTTGGTGGGGCTTTAGTCTCGACATGTGGCAGCTGTTCCTACGCAAAGCACGTGAAGGCCTGAGTGTTTCTATCCTTGGAGACCTGACGTGCTCTGAGTGTTGTCAGCAGAGGGGAAAGTTTCAGTGACCTTAAGGCTACAGCTGCCTGTGATACGCCATAGACTGGAAATCCCAAGGAGACGGTGATTGCAGTAAGACGGTTAGTGCTGGAGAAACTCAGCAGTTCGGGCATCATCAATGGAGAGAGAATTAGAGTTAATATTTCAAAACCAATTGTTCTTCTTTGGAATGGGATAGTCAATATGCTTTATTTTTAATTAATTCATGGGGGCCCAATGCTGCTGGGCAAGACTAGCAATCTGTGTTCATCCCTCATTGTAAAGATGGCATTGACAGGCCTTCTTGAACCATTGCGGTCAACATTACATATGTGCCTCACAGAACTATTCCGGATGGATTTTGCATTGCAATGTTAGAAAAGCAGCAATGGGGTGGTGAGTGGTGTGGAGAAATGTTTTCAGGTAGTGCTATTCCCATGAGTGTGCTGCCTTCCTGTTCTTGTGGTAGAGGCCACAGACTTGAATTGTGGTGACAAAGGAACCTCAGTGAATTTATAGTGCAGCTCGCAGATGCTGCACACTGCCGCCACTGTATCTGTGTTGGAAAGAGTTAACGATTATGGTGGTGGACAGCATGCAAGCCAATTACACTGTTTTGCTCCCGATAATGTCAAGTTTCTCATGATGGCTTGGAGCTTCATTTATCCAGGGAACTAGGCAGTATTCCCTCACGGTCCTGACTTATGACTTGTAGATGGTGGACAGATTTTTGGGATATAGTAGATGGGTTATTCATTGCAGAATTCCTAGTCTCTAGCCTGCTCTTATAGCTGTAATATCTCTATGCCTGGACCAGTTACAGTTCTGATCAATGGTGATTACCAGGGTGCTCGCCATTGAAAACTTGATGATAGCAATGCCATTGAAAGTCAGGGCAAACTGTTAGATTCACATATGTCAGGAATAGTTATTGTCTCTTGTTTCTGAATACACGTTTTTTTTGCCATCAACCAATCAAGGAAACAATGGCACAATGTAACATCAGTGGATAAGCTAATGTTCTGTGGATATGGGTTCAAACCCAACCATGGCAGATTTTGACGTTTGAATTCAATAAACTACAGGAAAAAAAAGATGTAGTCTAATGGTGACTATTGCTAAATTTTATAAAAGCGCATCTGATTCACTAATGCACTTTACTGCCAATACTCACTTTAGGGAAAGAAATCTGCCATCTTCACTTGGTCTGGCCTGCATGTGACTCCAGACCCACTGTAATGTGGGTGACTCTTAACTGCCCTCTGAAATAGTTTTGCAAACCAAATGATGCTATTAAATGACTGCAAAATCTTAAAGGAATTAAAACAGACAGATCACCTGATGTTGACTTATAGACTGGAAATAAGAATGGAAAACATGGCCTTGTAAACCCTGAAAATTCTCATTACTAACAACTGGGAGAGCTATCCCACAGACCAGTATGAGATGGTCATACCCAGAGATTCACTTAGAGACAATGTCCCAGATATGACAACCAGCATGCCTGGGTATGTCCTAATCTGTCAGCAAAACTGGCTCTCTAGAGGTTGCAGCATAGTGGTCCACAGTTGGGAGGGAGTTGGCCTGGACTCCTCAACATCGGCTCTGGGCCCTCTTGTAATCAGAGCAAATACAGGGAAGAAAGCCTCCCACTAATAACGTATTACTTACTCTTGGCTGATGAATCCGTGCACCTCCAGACTGAACACCAGTTGGAAGAAGAACTGAGGTTGGTGGAGGGAAAATAAAATGTGCGCTACAGGAGGCACTCAATATCCATCATGGGGAGAGGTTGAGTAGCACCATTACTGACTGAGGTACCTAAAGCCTAAAGACCTTAACTGGTGGACTAGGTGTGCCCCAGTCAGTAAAGAAATCACAAAGAGATAAAGACCTATTTGTCACCGGCCTCACCAATCTACCTTTTGCAGATATTGCCTGCCTTGACAACATCGGTAGAAGTAACCACTGCCCAGTCCTTGTGGAGATGAAGTCTCTTCTTCACATGAAGAATACCCATCATCATATCCAGAGGCACTATCACTGTGCTAAGTAGAACAAACTTCAAACAGATCTAACAAATCAAAACTGAACACTCATGAGATGCTGTGGCCCATCAGAACTACATTCATCCAAAATCTATGATGTCATGGTTTGGATTACCCTCAAGCTTTTAATCACTGTCAATCCATGAGATCAACCTTGGAATTCATAACGAGTACAGACAAGAATGCCACCTGCAGCGCCAAGCATATCTAAAAGTGAGGTTTCAACATGGTGGTTATAAAACTGGCCTACTTTTTTGCTGAACAACATAAGCAGTAATTTATAGACTGAGCCAAGCAATCCCACACCCAACAGATCAGTTCTGAGCTCTGCAAATCTGCCACATTCAATTGTGAATGAAGTTAGACAATTAAACAGTCTTGTGGAGGAGAAAGATTCACATTTATCTCTGTCCTAAATGATGAGACAGCAGAGTACATCAATGCAAAAGTAAAACCTAAAATTATTTTCATCCATTTTCAATTAGAAATGCCAAATTGATATCCGCCTCAGGCTCCTCCAAGGTATCCAGAGATACAGATGTCCAGCTTCAACCAATTGAATCATTTCGATATCAAAAAACAGCTGAAGACACTGGATGTTGTAAACGCTATAGGCCCTGACACTACGTGGGAATTGTTTGGAAGGCTTATGCTTCAGGCCTTGCCATACCCTTGGCCAAGCTGTTCCAGCACAGCCACAACCGTGGGATCTACCCGACAAAGTGAAAAATGACCCTCATACATCCAAAATGCAAACAACAAGATAAATCCAACACAGCCAATTACCCCTTCTGAGCTTACTCCCAATAAGAAGCAAAGTGCTGGAAGGTGTCATCAACAGTTCTATGAAAGTGGCACTTTAATAACCTGTTCACTGACACTCAGTTTGCGTTCCACCAAATCATTCTGCTCTTAACTTCAGCACTTCCTCAATCCAAACACGGGCAACAGAGCAGAATTCCAGATGGGTGGTAAAGGTGAGTCCTTGAGAGCTAGGTCACACTTAACAATATATGGCACAGAGGAGCCCTAGCAAAACTGCAATCAATGAAAGTCAGGGGGAAACTACCCCTGGTTGGAGTCACACCTGGAAAAGAGGAAGATGGTTATGGTAGTTGGAGGTCAGTCATGTCAGTTCCAAACCACCTCTTCAGGTGTTCCTCAGGGTAATGATCAGCACTATTCACAAATCCTCATATGCTGAAGCAGTCCATGTCCAAATGCAGCAAGACCTGAGCAAAAAATTCAGGCTTAGCCTGGCAAGTGAGAAGTGACACACTTGCCAGGCAATGACCCTCTCTAATTTGACAGAATTGAACAATTGTTGTTGAGATTCAATGGCATTACCATCATGGAATCCCCAATTATCAAAATCCAGGTTTGAGGTGGGGTGGGGATGGGGTTTGCGTTACCATTGAGTAGAAACTGAACTGGACTGAACTGAACTGAACCTGCCATGTAAATATTGTGGCTACTAGAGCTTGCAGGAGGTTGGAAAATGTGCAATGGTGGCTCACCTTTACACTCTTCAATGATTGTCCACCAAGACAGAAATCAGGAATGTGATGGAACACTCTGCACTCACCACACAAACTTCAGTGGATCAAGAAGGCAGCTCACCATCACCACCTCAAGGCAAGGAGAGATTCACAATAAATATCGGTCCAGTCAGGAGCACTCACATCCCAGGAATGAATAAAAAAAATTGCCTGGATTTGTGCAGCTCGAACAGCACTCATGAAGCTTGATGCCATCCAAAACAAAGCAGCCGACTTGATTGACACCCCATGTACCAATTTCAATATTCATTCCTTTTGCCAGCAAACATTGTATCTGTTGGAAAGGTTGGTGGGATGGGGGTGGGGATGGTCAAGCTTTGGAACCAGGGCTTTATGGCCATTTTAATGTTTGAGTCAGCACAACTCTATGAAAATCTGTTCCTTTGTGCCTGTTTACAACTTAATTCACAAAAATATCTCCCAACATGTTACAGTAATCCTGTGCATCTATTTTGTAAGCTGGGTACAATTACTATCCACAATTACAGAAGGACGAGTTCTCCATTGATGACATAGTCAATTTATCAACTGCGTAACTGAACCATGTAGTGCAGAAGTCCTAAATTTAAATCCTAGCCCATATAATGCTGAGCACTGACAGCTACACTTACACTATTGAAAGAATCCTAGCCAGATTCCTCAAGGCTTGGTTTGGGAACTACTCCAACCAAGAAATTACAGAGAGTTGTGAATGCAGCCCAGTCCATCGTGTAAACAAACTTTCCTTCCATTGTCAAAGGCACCACTGAGATTCGAACTCAGGATGAAGGGTCTAGGCCCGAAACGTCAGCTTTTGTGCTCCTGAGATGCTGCTGGGCCAGCTGTGTTCATCCAGCCTCACATTTTATTATCTTTCCTTCCATTGTCACTGTCTTTCCTTCCTGCTGCCTCAGAAAAGCAGTGAACATAATCAATGACCCCTCCCACCCAGGTTATACTCTTTTCCACCCTCTTGCTTCGGGAAGAAAATACAAGTTTGATATTATGTCTCAACAGTTTCAAGAACAGCTTTTTCATCATTGTTCTAAGACATATGAACAAACATCTCATATATTAGAGTTGATCTTTCTTTGCACTTTCTCTGTAGCTGCAGCACTATATTCTGCATTTTGTTCTGTTACCCTGATGTATTTATGTAAGGTTTAATTTGTCTGAATAGCACACAAAACAATACTTTTCACTGTATCTCGTTACACAACGATGATAGAATCAGTTTGAATCATAAGGAATAAAACAGCCAGCTATGCAAAAATCCTCAATCAGCATGTTCTGACATATGTCAACACACCACTGGAATAGTGAAGCTTGATACCAGGCTTTCTGGTTCAGAGCTACACTACCACCACGCTACAAGACTACCAGCTAAATTTGTATTCTGATTACCGGAAACGATCTCAACAGGGAACATTTTTGTGTGATCATCAGGTGAAACCAGAATTTGTTTTCATTTTGCAAAAGCTGGAGAAATTCAGCAGATCAGGCAGTCTCGTACAGAGAGAAACTGAGTTAATTTTTTCTTTAGTTCAGTGACACTTCTTCAGAACTGACCATTCAGTTCTCAAAACATTAACTCTGTTTTTCTCTCTAGAGATGCTGATAGATCTGCTGGATTTCTCCAGCACTTTCTGCCTTTGATTCAAATTTCCAGCATCTTTAGTTCTTTGGTTTCATTTTGGCTTCACTATGATATTTTCCACAATTGAATCACCCCTGTTAAACTCACTGGCAAAGCTCAAACATAAATAACAGTCAAATAGTGGAGAGTTTCTCTTCCTCTGCAGACGACACTGCAGAAGAAAATCAAATTCCCCATGAAAAGGGAGAAGTTATGTGGATGTAGTGATTGCAACCAGGTGGATCTGAATGACAATGTAATCTTTGATTGGGGTTGTTAACCTGGACCAATCAGGGAGCCCTGGCTAACAAAATGTAAACTGGGGATTCAGAGTCTCTTGAGTTCAGGAACTGAATCCAAGCTGGAGGCCTCAGTATGTGTGCTGTGTGCATGTAAATAGAGGGTGACTTGGTGATGGGATACCTGCCTCTGTGCAGTTATTTCACTGAAAAAAGGTACAAAGTTTAAAGGCAACTGTCTTCATGTTTTCAGTTTATTTTACCCTGTATTTCCAAAGTAAATGGTACTTTTCTGCAATATGAATAATGACTGTTTGTTAAACGAATGATACTTGTTATCTGGTTTTACATTAAATATGGTCCACATGTAGCAATGTTTGATTTCTGGTATACTTTTGAACTCTGTCCACTAGATTAACACATATATTGTCATCACAGCTTTCATTTGCGTAAGAATTTTCTCAGAACTCCCTCCAGTGCAACTATTTACTTAAAGTTTAAAAAAACTCAACACTATGAAGTATCTTAAGGTACTGTCTCACAATGTCCTGTACATTGTGTAGCAAGAAATTTTTATACTCCATCCACTTTGCAATAAAAATCAGCTTCCAATTTTCTTTCCTGTACTATTTCATGGACCTGAACACTTACATATTGTAATTTACATGCATGTACAACAGACCATCTGCACTGTGACATTCTGCAATCTACCTGTATTTAATTTTTTTTTTGCTTCTTTACACTAAAATGAACAATGGGTCATTTTTGCATTTCCCAAAGGTTTTCCTGCTTACTTAACCTATCCAAATCCCTTTGCTGGCTCTGTGTCCTTTCCACACCTTTCTCTGCAAGTCAGCAAATACAGTTTCAACATGCTAAATCCCTTCACCTAAGTCATTAATATAGATGAATTACTCATTAATCAAAGTCTTCAGCATGATCCATGTGGCATTCCAATATTCACAGTTTGCCAACAGAAAATTTATCACCACTGTCTTGTGAGGTAATCTTCTATCCATGCCAATTTGATACTCCCACACCATGAGCTTTTAACATGTTCGGTAACTTTTCACATGGTACCTTATTAAATGCCATTTGAGGTAGTATGGTGAGGATGCTTAGTGGCTAGCAATGCTGCCTGTCAGTGCCAGGGACCTAGGTTTTAGTCCACCCTTAGGCTACTGTCTGTGTGGAGTTGCACATTCTCTCCATGTCTGCAAGTGTTTCTTCTAGGTACTCCAGTTTCCTCCCACAGTCCAAAGATGTGCAGATTAGATGGATTGGCCACGGGAAATTGCCCAGTGTCCAGGGATGTGCAGGCTAGGTGGATTAGCCATGGGAAATGCAGTGATACAAGGATAGAGTTGGGGGGTGGTGGTCAGATGGGATGCTCTTTGGAAGGTTGTTGTGGATGTGATGGCCTGTTGCGTTGTCTGTTCCACACTGTAGGGATTCTATTTGGAAACCCTCTTTAGCAACTCCTCTTGTTGCATTCCCAAGAACTTTGATTAAATTTGTCAAATGCCATTTCATTTTTATAAAGCCATGTTGATTCTATTTGATTGATTAAGATTTCCTTCATGTCTTGCTATTGTTTACTTATTAAATGGATTCTAGGATTTTTCCAGCACTCTGTTTAGCAAGTGGATGTTTTACAAGATTTTGAGCTGCATTTTCTCAAAGCAACAAAATCATGTCCAGGATTGACTAACAAGATTTAAACTCATTTTGACCCTTTCCTTTTCTTAGGAAGTACACAAAGTGAAAATGTGACCAATATTTACCACATAAAATGCTTGAATGTTCTTCCTCAAGCTAACACTTCTTCTTTTATCAATCACCTTTAAAATTGCTCCCTCTGCTTCTCAAATTTCCACCATTGGGAAGAATTTCTACCTTCTCCATTCAGTCCCCTCATGATTTTGAATAGCTCTATCAAAGCTCCTGAATGCTTCTCCTTTCCAAATAAAACAATCCCAACTTCTCCAATCTATTCATGTAAATGAAGTTGCTCATTCTTGGAACAGTTGTCGTGAAACTTCTCTATACTCCTTTTGATGCCTTGACATTCTTTCTAAAGTGTGGTACTCAGAACTGAACATAATACTCAACTCAGTCTGAACTATCGTCATATGTAAGTTTAACAAAACATCTTTGCATTAGTGAAGGAAAAATCAGAGTTAATGTTTCGGGTCTGGTGACCCTTCCTCAGACACTTCCTCAACTCTGATTTTTTCTTCATAGGTGCTGCCAGGCCTGCTGAGCTTTTCTAGCATCTTCTGTTTTTGTTCCTGATTTACAGCAGCTGCAGTTCTTTCAGATTTTATTTTTGCATTTGTATTCTGTGACAATTAAAAAGCCTGTAATTTTACTATCGACTCAATCTGTTCTGCACCCTTTTTCAAATCTAATCAATTTATGTGTTGCTTTTGCATGTTACATGTACCTAATGAATCTCTTCACATGATCACCTGTCACCATAACAACTGCACCACTTACAAAGCACTAGCCAGGAGTGTTATGAAATATTCTATCTTTGCCTTCTCCAACAACACTTTAGGAGATCAATACCATCCAGGTCAAAGTATCCAGCTTGATTGGTACCCCATTTGTCACCTTCAATATTCACTCCCTTCGATCTTAATGTACAGTGGGACCAGCAAGTGCCATCTATGAATACACTATAGAAGCTCATCAGAAGCATATTTCTATTTGCAACCTCTAGTGCTTGAATAGTCAAGGTCAATAGCAATTTCCCCACCATATTCCAGCATATTTCTACTCCCCTTTTATTCCATGAACTATAACCTTGCTCAACAATCTGTTTTGTGGGATTTAACTAAATGCCTTTTGGGAAGTCCAAATACACCACATCAACAGATTTATCCTCATCAACATTTCTGTTACCTCATCAAAAAGTTCAAGCCGTTTAGTTATGCACAATTGGCATCTTACAAATCCATTCTAGTTTTCAACCTCTTCTACCCTAGCACCGATAAATATTGTCCTGAATTGCTAAGCAGAATATTATGTGAGTGGTGGACATCTCCCCATTCACCTGACAGGAAATCAGGACTAGAAGGAACATACTCACTTGGTCATGACATACTGTGGACAAGCAGAAATCATTCCAACTGGGAATTGTGCTCCCTCAGTGAAAAAAGATCTGATTGACCATAACTTCAGCAGTCTTGGTAGCACCAGATCTCAATAGTTGTCACTGTGGAACAGTAACCAGTCCCAAGAGGAAAGCCCCATCAATCCCTCGTCAGGAGGGGACATTAAATGGAGAGGATTTGTCTATTTTAATGATGAGAAAGTCAGAAGCCACACGACACCAGGTTATAGTATGAGATAATGGGAACTGCAGATGCTGGAGAATCCAAGATAACAAAGTGTGAGGCTGGATGAACACAGCAGGCCAAGCCACATCTTAGGAGCGCAAAAGCTAACGTTTCGGGCCTACGCCCTTCATCAGAAAAAGCTTTTCTGATGAAGGGTCTAGGCCCGAAACGTCAGCTTTTGTGCTCCTAAAATGCTGCTTGGCCTGCTGTGTTCATCCAGCCCCACACTTTGTTAACCAGGTTATAGTCCAACAGTTTATCTGAAACCACAAGCTTTCTGAGCACTGCTCCTTTGTCAGGTGAAGTGGAGGGAAGCGCATGGGCATAGATCATATACGTGGAGAGATAATAGCAAGATAGTTCCAGAGGTATAATAGTATCAACAGATAAGTACAAATAGTGTGAGTGTAGTAACAACAGGTTGAATAACAAGCCTTTCCAGATGATAAAAAATGTCAAATGATGTGAGTAAAGTATAAATAGCTGAATGACAAGTGAAGGGATATCTATGAACTGATTATTTATAATTATCACTCTGCCATAATTAATCAAAAATAAGATGGTGCTAGAGGCAAACCAAATGACTGGAATAATAACCACTTCACCTGACAAAGGAGCAGCATTCTTAAAACTTGTGATTTCAAGTATATCTGTTGGACTATAATCTGGTGTTGTGTGACTCCTGACCTTGTCCATCCTAGTCTAACAGCAGCATCTGCACCTTAGGGAGGAGGGTGAGAATGGTGGAGGTGTTGGTATTAAAGTCCTTGCAGCAAAGAAAGAAAGATGGGATATTATCTTCTCGTGTGATGTGTGAAGACACTACCTCCTTTCCTTCTCACACTTGAGTAATAGGGTTTTAGCAGCAGGTGACAATGATAAGGGTAAGCAGTGAACAGGGGAGTACCTGCAGTCAAGCAGACCCTCACTGGTGGGAAGGGTTTATTTGATGGAATGAGGTCTTGTGGAAAATGGAAGAGACAGACAAAGGTTTTTCTCAGCCAGCTAGTAACCATGGGCTTAAATTCATGTAAATACTCTGCAGTTTTGAGGTTAATCTCAATTTCTTTCCATGCCTGTGGCACAAGTGGAATAGAAAACACCTGCTTCATGATCTTCAGTTCAGCAATGTGTTTAAATCTTGCATTACATTTCTGGCATTTTGGACTTGACTCCAGAGCACAGGTATCAAGTTATGGAGGACGAGATCAAAAAATACCTGGCTGATATGGACTACTTGCTGGAGGAGTTGAAGCTGCTAATGTCTGCGAGAGAGGCTGAAGCTGCTACAGTATCATTGGAGGCTCAGGTGCTAATGGAGGAAACCAGACCTTTAGGCCAAACCCAGGCCAGACTCCCCACATACAATCCCTTGATGCTACAGAGGAAAGTGGTCAGGGATTCTATTTATCAGCAGATAGGAAGTTGGGCATATTCAGGATGAGATTGGAAAAAGCACCTCGATCAATGTAATAAAAGACATATCGGCCTGCAGAGAGGGGAATTAATTGTAGAATGGTTTGAGTTCTCTGTGAAGTAACCGCCTACAAAGCCTGGATTCCATGACAAGCTCCAGTAAAATTAGGAAGCAATTAATATCCTCTTGAGTAAGTGTTGGCTATTAGGCCAGGCTTTACCATTCTCACATGGGCAAGCAGACAATGCTACCGCTATTGTGAGCCTAAACATCCTAGCTATCACAGTTCAATCAAACCTGCCAATCACACAGCTGCTTAGTAAAAAGTCATTATATACACTGTGTAGGTGTTAGAAGGGTATGCCTCAAGCAGGTGTGTACATAACAGGGCCTCCAACAGCAGATGGTAACAGTGAAGAAGGGCACTGGACAGGGAGTTCGATTGAAAAGGGTCTCATGGAGAAAAGGAGAGTTGGTCATATATTGCCTTTTAATCTTGGAGTGTTGTAGGAGTAACTGTGCTTTTGGATATATGTTGAGAAGGCAACAGCTTATACAAGTCTGATATTACTCAATTCTTTTCCCTTATGCTCCTCGAAAAGATGAGTAGCCCCCGGAGCAAGGTAACATGCAGGGAAATCATTTGTTAATTGTAAGGTTTTTGTTTGGTTAAACATTTTTCATTTTACACTTTTACAACTGATGCTATAGTAGTATACGACATGCTGCAATCAGTTCACTTGGTCACTGGTCATCTATAGTATGTTGCACAATGACTATTCTTCTGCAGAGGGCAGCAGAGCTTGAGATTTGCTCCTACACGGGGTGCACAGGGCCAGGAAATGTCTTGGTGCGCTGTACCCATCATGGGTAAAAGTACTTGCAGTCACATGATCTTTGATCTAGGCAACAGGATACAGTCAGGTCTGTAGCCCCCAATACAGATTGAGCAGAATCACAGGGGTTTCAGATTGCCATGTTTGGCTGCCTAAAAGGTTATCTTATTTGTTTACCTAAACATTGGGCCCACATCTTCACACTCTCTCACTCACTCTCACTCCCCATTCCCATGCACACCAA
The DNA here is from genome assembly GCF_030684315.1 of Stegostoma tigrinum. Classification (NCBI taxonomy): domain Eukaryota; kingdom Metazoa; phylum Chordata; class Chondrichthyes; order Orectolobiformes; family Stegostomatidae; genus Stegostoma; species Stegostoma tigrinum. Next base: position 103,619,697 of record NC_081358.1, on the reverse strand, counting down.
TCAAGTCAACTTGTGCTTCCATCTGTCATGACTCCTTATATTGCCTAATAGCAACTTAGTTCCAACTCATGTCTGTCCTCCTGACCCAAAGCCCCTTATAGCCGCTCTGGCATCATGTGCTAATACATGCTAGCTCATGTACTCAGATAGGAGCCTGTGTCCTTGTACGCTCTGCATTAACTCACCCATTAAACACCATGGGCAGACTTCAGAAACTATGCTGAGATGAAGTAAAGTTCTAAATATGTATTATAGACTTTATTAAAAATGAAAATCACTCATTCATGAAAGTCCACTTAATAGATTTAAATCCCCTCAAGTACTCAACGTAAACATTTGTGTTCATAACACCACATTGAATACAGTTAATTATTTAATAATCTGTGAGCTGTCAAACTGTGAACCGCACTGTGATAATGAAAGGCTATGGAAAGCAGTCCAGCATTACTACCGTTAGCACTCCAGGCTATTACAATGACAGCTATTGAAACTACTAGGACAGTATTTTCTTTCAATTTACAAAGGTAGGCAACCAGGTCTTTTTTCAATTTTTGAAGACCTGGCTATTTGAATAACTTGACATTTTGACAGTTCCATTGAGCTTATCCACTCTTTAAAACCATACACAACTTCTGCAGAATGGGAAAAGATCCTTGCTCCAATAAAAACTTTGAATTTAGCACTGAGTTCAAAAGGTGTTGCTGCATTCAGATTTCCCACGAGTATGCGTCACTCCTTAGCTCCTTTGCCCCTTCCTTGGTCAAAGTTGTTTCTGCTGCTATCCGGGTGGGATAATCAGGTCTAAGATTGGCCCCCCACTTCAAGTATGTTGTAAACTCATCAATACTCAGCAAAAACCCTTGCCTAAATATCAATAGGCTCATCAACAATTGAGACAATGTAGATGAGCCCAAACATACTTTCACCAAGAAATGTACATGTTGAAGCAAAGGTGAGACTCTTTGAAATAATCAGAAGCAGGGACTCTGCCTGACTTTCCTCGTCCTAGCATGGGAAAATTAGGTCAATCATAATGATGCTACAATACAGAGATCTCTTAACTTCTCCTAATCTGAGACTTTCTGATTTGAAAGACTCACAGCACTAAAAGGAGAACCTGTAAGTCCTAAAGATCATTGCTGTGATGGTCCTACATGCTTTGGTTGAGAAACAAAACAATAGATTTTTCAAAGTAATTTATGTCAAGTCTCTGAGTTATTATCCAGCACGCAAGATTTGCACTGTGGTGAGTCACTGTACAGAGTTGCTTTCTTCAGTAGGCAGCAGCAATACAAAGAACACCATCTCCCAAAATAAATAATCTTCCAAAATGCTCATTGATCAAAAGGAGGCTTTCCTTTTAATTTAGTTTGAAGTCTTTGAGAGCCATATATGATGGCATGTACATTTACAACGGCAATAATTAGAACAGATTAGGGAAAAACCAATTCATCACAACTACCATGTCTGCTGCTTGCAATGCGCTTTTATTCTGACCCAGTTTTCATAATAGAGCTCAAGGTCCCAGATAATTGGTAACAAAGAGATTTATTCTGCAAAACAAAATATTTTGCTCATCTTTCATTATCAAGGACACAGGGAGTCTCAAGGATTTTCTGTCTGACATCATCTGTTTATATATTTTTTTAAAATGTCTGTGCAATAAATCATGTCTTACCAGGATATCTACAGAGGTTAAGTTTAAGAACAAAGAGCAAGATTACACCAGCCACCAAGACCCTGGGAAGATATAGTCAGTATATATTCTACTTTCAGTAGATAGGGCATGAGCCACTTCTATGTTGAGGTTTATGCAAGACTCTATTTATTCAGGAACAAAAACAAAGTTGCCAGAAAAGCTCCGCAGGCCTGGCAGTATCTGTGAAGGAAAGAACAGAGTTAACATTTCAGGTCTGGTGACCCTTCCTCAGAGCTCTATTTATTCATCCTTTCAAGGCAAATATGAGCACTGTCTGTGATGTTTGATAGAATCTGGTGGGTAAACAGACAACTACAAAAGCTGATCTGTGCTGGGAAGGATCTATTACAACTAAGACAAGAAACAGTCCAGGCCCAAAACATCAGCTTTCCTACTCCTCTAACGCTGCTTGGCCTGTAGTGTTCATCCAGCTCTACACCTTGTTAACTAAGACATGAAACAGTTGTGTTTTGGATACGTTGTTGGCTTGGGAATTCCTCTCGTGCTTCTTTTTTACCTCTCAGCCTATAATAAAAATAAAATATGCTAACAGCCAAAACATTTTTCAACCCATAGAGCTTTCTCTCTCGATTAGGTCCATACATAGGATTTATTTGGATATTGTTTGGCTTAAGAGCGAGAGAAGGGAAACATGAGGGTTAATTCCATGATCATGTATGCCAAAAGTGGAGGCCAAATTTCACTATCATTGGTCCAAATCCTGAAGCTCCAACTCACACAAGACTGAGCACGCGGACAGCAGCAGTCCGAAAAAACAAATATCAAGCATCTACTCACTGGATAAGAAATAAATTATGACCTTACCAATAAGGCCCAAGTTCCATGAATGAATTGGAAAAAAATCTTTAACCTAGACTTCCAAAGACTACAATTCCACCGAGGAACAAAATTAAAAAATGAAGGACTAATATATATTCCTTTAAAGTAAGAAATCAACATCAGGATTATAGAATATTAAACACTCATACTCTGATGGTTTTGATGACTAAATCACAAAATTCCCCGCATTTCAACAATGACATGACTTCAAAGTGCCTCATAAGCAATAATGCAATTTGATTCACTTTAAGCATTTGTAAGCTGTCGTGTAGCGCAACCTCTTTCTTTTCTTTCAAATGACCTCATTTTCGCTTTGGACATTTTTTATATTAGTACCTCTGAAAGCATTTAGTGAAAAACAAGACTATGGTTGGGTTGGGTAATGTTTTACAACTGTTACCATATCAGTCAGTAATATTACTGATGTTTCTCAACAATGTTTTCTACTCTCATGTAATAACATAAAACCAGTAGACAATAAGGACTGCAGATGCTGGAAGCTAGAGTCTATATGTGTGAGGCTGGAAAAGCACAGCAGGTTAGACAGCATCTTGGGAGCAGGGAAGTCAACGTTTCATGTTCTGATGAAGGATTTCAGTGGGAAATATTGACTTACCTCCTTCTCGGATGATGTCTGATCTACTGTGCTTTTCCAGCCTCTGAATAATCAAACTCGATGGTTTTGCATTACCAATCAAATCCAAATTCACCCTCATGCTTCTTATGTGCAAGAGCCTTCAGAAATGTATGGGTGTAATTGCCTGGCTCCAAAAGATAGCTGCATAACGTAGAACATAAAACATCGGACATGGAATATAGAACACAGAACAGAACAGCATAGTACAGGCCCTTCAGCCCATGATGTTGTGCCGACCTATTATCCTGCTACTGTGCATCTATCATGCATCCTCTACAATTTACTATTCTCTATGTGCCCAACCAAGAGTTGCTTAAAAGTCTCTAAAGTATCTGACTCCGCTACCACTGCCAGCAGCACATTCCACACATCTACCACTCTCTGTGTGAAGAGGACCACAGCAGGACCAAGCTGAGCACTCAGCTGCAGATATAGCTACCTGAAAAAAAAATTTTCTGAACTTCATTCACAATTTCATGATACTTATACAGACAGCAGAGTACAAAGAATTCCTTGAGAAAACGATATAGCTATCAGCTTTAAGGAGGTGACATGACTCAATGGTTTCATCCTAAAGCAATAAAAAGCACAAGTAAACTTACAAAACATTGCCAATGCCAAAACCAGATATTGCTGGAAGAACTCAGCAGGCCTGGCAGCATTGGTGGAGAGAAAGCAGAGTTAATGTTTCAAGACCATTGACCCTTCTTCAGAACAGACTGCATCCAAGAAAAGGTTTGTATGTGTCAGAGAAAGGGTGGGAGAAGGTAGAATGAGTAAATGATAGGTGGAGATGAAGCCCAGAGAGAGAAAAAAACAGTTCGGCAGAAAAGGAATCTGTAAAGATCAGACGAGGAGAATCAACAGCAGTTAATTGAGACCATAGTGGCTGCCAATGGGTTGTTCGTGGTAGGAATCCATGTAATGACAAGGCCTGGTGAGTAAAAGATTGCCAGTATTTGAGGTAAAGTGAGAGAATAGAAAACTCACCTCCAGCATCAGTTGCATCTTATCAAAGCCTGGAAGACATTTAAAATGTTTTTATTGTTTGTTGACGTCATTTGCATATTTAATGAAGGCTTAACAAGATTTGTCAAGTACAGTACAGATCTGATGCAGGATAATACATATTTGGGATGCTGACAACAAAAGCAAAAAACGAGTTCACCGAGCACATGTTGGGACACTATAATTTTATGTTCACCCTAAAACCCTTCGCAAATACACACAATTGTTTCTTGAACCAGTTACTCTAACAGCAATGTCTTTACACTATATCATTAATTTTTGAATAAAATATTTTTGCCTGGATTTCCTTTCTGCCAATCTCCTCATTTTCAAATTCATGTCCAATGGTACTCTAGTCTTTTCCTGTTTACGGCTTATACAACTTACCTGCTCATTTAGTTTCATAATCTTAACAATCTTCTTTCGCCTCCATTACCATTCATCATCAAAACTTCCCAGAATCACTGCCATTGTTTACCTTTATTCATTATCTGATACATTACTCATTCTAAAAAACAGATCATCAAAGTGCAACTCTTTCATCTCATCTACTCATCAGGTTTTATAATGGCAGCAATTAGTTTTAATTGTGACTATAAAAACAGTAGTAGATATAGACAGTAATAGTACTAGAGGGATTATGCCAGGTAGGTCCCCAAAAGACCTTTATCTTACAACATCATCTGTTTGTGTATTTTTTTAATTGTTTCCAAAGTCAGCTTGACAGAGTTAATAGCTAAGGTATTGATGTTAGGGTCTGGCAGGGAAATGCTCTGAGTGATTATTTGCTGAACTATTGCCACGGGTCATAGTTCTAGCCAACGTCCTGCCAGGGATTGTTCCTCTTAGGAATATGCTTGTCTCAGATTAAAAACGCATTTCTCAGAACAATACTACATAAAGTTTACAGCAAAGACATAGGCCATTTGGCCCAGTTGGGCACATGGCAGTAATATAAAAGCAAAATATGGTCAATGCTAGAGATATGAAATAAAAATAGTAAACAAATAATTTCTTTAAAAAACTACTCGATAAGTTGTTAGCATCTGTGAAAAGAGAAACAATGTTATAGTTTAAAGTCTAATATGACTCTTGAGGTGGAAATATGATGGATTCTACACTGCTGAGAAATGGAAAGAGCAAGTGAAATGAAAGGAATGCTCAAAGTTAAAGGGTGAGCAAGATTAGAGACCAAAGGTGTCGTAGAGCAAAAGGAAAGGCATAATAGGGGCAAAGAAGAAATAAAACATTGACCCAGAATAGGCATTAATAGCACAGTAAAGAGCCATTTTTACTGAAAGCAAAAGGATTAAAACAAGTTACAGACACTGGACAGAAAACTATATTAATATGGTGGCTCAGTGGTTAGCACTGCTGCCTCACAGTGCTAGGAAACCCACGCAGATACAGGGAGAATGCGCAAACTCCACACCGACAGCTGCCCGAGGCTGGAATTGAACCTGGGTCCCTGACGCTGTGAGGCAGCAGTGCTAACCACTGAGCCACCGTGCCGCCATAGTCAATAGTCTACTGTGGTTCTCCACATGAATCTCATATCAACCATATTTACTCGCAGAATTTCTCACCTTCTAAGCATCTCCAGATGCCAGGAGAATAAATCTAAATATAACAAAAAAAACCAATACAAAGAAGTCCAATAAGACATACAGGATTTGTCAAGTACAGTACAGATCTGATACAGGATAATACATATTTGGGACGCTGACAACAAAAGCAAAAAACGAGTTCACCGAGCACATGTTGGGACACTATAATTTTATGTTCACCCTAAAACCCTTCGCAAATACACACAATTGTTTCTTGAACCAGTTACTCTAACAGCAATGTCTTTACACTATATCATTAATTTTTGAATAAAATATTTTTGTCTGGATTTCCTTTCTGCCAATCTCCTCATTTTCAAATTCATGTCCAATGGTACTCTAGTCTTTTCCTGTTTACGGCTTATACAACTTACCTGCACTGTGAGGCAGCAGTGCTAACCACTGAGCCACCATGCCACCCCACAGCCATGTGGCTATGACAGCACACACTAAGTTATCCAGAAAGTAAGGGCCATGCTGTGGACAGAGCAGAGGTGAGTTGTAAAGTGGTCATTCAGTCTGTGTTTGGTCTCTGCAATGTACAGGAGACTGCAGTGTGAGCAACATATACAGTCGACAAGATTAGAAGCTAAGTAAGTTGTTGTTTCACCCAAAATGAGTGCCTGGGACATAAGAAGGGAAAGCACTACACCTCCTGTGCTTGTGTGGGAAGATGCCGTGAGATGATCAGTTTCCTTGAAATGCTGACGGGCAAGGTGGTGGGTAGGGATGTTTAGTGGTGGCATTATTCTGATGATGGCAAAAGCAAATGTACCCTTCGAATACAGAGGCTGATGGGAGAAAGTGAGGACTAAGGGGATTGCTACTATGTTTCTAGAATGGCAGGGGAATGGGTGAGGGAAGAACTACAGGAAATTAGTTGGATATGGTAACCACATTAGGAGGGAAGCTTTGGTTGACGACAAATGGAAGACCAGTCAGAAGTGCCATTGTAGGAAGGTGACATCATCAGAACAGGTAAATCAGAGGTCCAAAGCTGAAACATGGGCGGCCGTCTATACAAGATGCAGAGAGTGAGGAAATAGAATTGAACTAGGTCTAAGAGGCAGTGAGCTTATAATAAATAGTCTTAGATTAGATTCCCTACATTGTGGAAACAGGCCCTTCGGCCCAACAAGTCCACACCGCCCCTTGGAGCATCTCACCCAGACCCATCCCCCTAGAATCCACACACTACAGGCAATTTAGCATGGCCGATCCACCTGGCCTGCACATCTTTGGACTGTGGGAGGAAACCGGAGCACCCGGAGGAAACCCACGCAGATACAGGGAGAATGCGCAAACTCCACACAGACAGTCCCCCGAGGCTGGAATTGAACCTGGGTCCCTGGTGCTGTGAGGCTGCAGTGCTAACCACTGAGCCACCGTGCCCTCGTAGTCAATAGTCTACTGTGGTTCTCCACATGAATCTCATATCAACCATATTTACTCGCAGAATTTCTCACCTTCTAAGCATCTCCAGAATCTCACAAATATTATGATGCAGAGGAAAATCATTCGACCCATCATGACTGCTCTGGCTCTTCAAGTCAGTGTTTTTTTTTATTCCTTTTATCCTCACCTAATTTGCCCTGAAATGTATTTTTGCTGTTCATCTCAACTACTCCACAACTTGCAGATTCCACATTCTTGTGACTTATTGAGGCATTAGTTTCTCCTGTATGTCTTATTGGACTTCTTTGTATTGGTTTTTTTGTTATATTTAGATTTATTCTCCTGGCTTCGGATTCTCATATCATTTTCTTTACAAGCAGCTTCTCTACAAATGACAGGACATTTATCTGCAGCACAGTTATATGTCTAAACATATTACTCTGGGGAGCTTCTGCATGTGAGGTTGGACTATTTCCAAAATAAATGCCAAAACAAAACTCGATAGATTCAATGGGATCTTCTCATCTGCTGCTTTGGTGCCTGGCTTCCTGTTTCTTATATACTAATCACCACTGCACATCAATGTGGCTTTTTAATCAATCAGCAGAAAATACTATACTTTGTATACTTCACACTTTTAGCTCAGGCTTTCTTTGAGTTATCCAATGGCTTTAGAATTTTACAACATGCATCTTTGCAGCTAATATTCTTCGGGTAACAATGTTATCAATTATTCTGAATCATATCCGTATAAACCAAATTGATATCAGTTTGGAGTTGCAACATAGATTCTATTGGAGAAACATAGAATTAATATTTCTTGAACAAGACATTAAACTTAGGTTTTTATATTTGGTGGAAAGTGAAGGATTCTCCTTTCCGATGGCTGGAAAAATAATTCATAACTTCATTTATCCATACTGCTCTTGTACAATTAACAACTGATTAATTTAGCTACAGCCTAAAACCCTAAAACCTATTCAACTTGCAGCTCAGAAAACACTTGTCTGCAGGAATTTAGCATCAGGAAGATAGTTATTGTGTTTTTATGAATATAGTTGCCTGGATTGACTTGAATGAATGAGAAGAAGAAACCTCTCAAAGGAAGAGAAGAGCATTTTAAAGAGAGCAATGAAAAATACCATTAGACTCCTCAAGGACATTTATTCAATAGATTGCATTCTGTCTGTTCCATTATGATCTTTATCCCACCCATTAAATCCTGATGGAAGGTTTTTCACCCAACGGCTGTTAGTTCATGTGTGTGAGCCATCATAAACAAAGTCAACAGCTGCAATCTTTCCCTCCAGCAAACACCATCAATGCACATTCCCAGCACGAGTTTCTGGAGACTAATCAGAATGGGAAGCTCGTGCTATTTTACCATCCCAAACGAGGCTCCCTCCCCAAGTACCTAGTACTTTTTAAACAGCCTTTGAGGTATAGTACGCTCCCATATTTGTGAAAAAAATTATTGGCATTAACTGTTGCTCGGTATTAACACTGATTTAAAGGCAGCTAAATGAATGTATATGAATAGGAAGGTATTAGAAGGATATGGGCCAATGTTGGCAAATGGGACTAGATTAATTTAGAATATCTGGCTGGCATTGACAAGTTGGAGGGAAGGATCTGTTTCTGTGCTGTACAGCTCTATGACTCTATGAATCAGAAAGTTTCTAAATTGTGTCTAAATTCAACTCCAGAAATCTAAGGACAAAATCTAGGCGGACACTCCAGTACAGTCCCCAGTAGTCTTATAATAATGTAAACTTCTCACCACTGTCACCATGTGATAATATGGTGTGGAAAAACTACAGCTTCAGATGACCAATCCCAGCCTCATTTTATAATATTGCGGTTGTGTTCTCAGGAACCATCTGTAACACTTGGACTAGGTGTACTGCCAACAATCGTTCTTCTTGGGATTAGTTTAAAGTTACTGGGGAAGGATGCCCACATGATGTCTTCTGCCGAAGTTAGACTCAATCTCCATATGGAGAAAATATTTACTAAGTTTACACCGAATTGCCCTTAATGCCTACAGTCTGGGAAGTTTAAAATAATCAGTATTTTTGCTTATGATATCACATAAAGTTCAACTATGGATAAAGGGAGTTTGATGAAAGAGAGGTTAACATCCATACTATTGTCAAATAGCCTGTCATTATTTGAGCCCACACATGAAAAATAGCCATCGAGGTGATGGTGAATCAAAGAATTTGTGATGCTTTTAGCACAGAGCAGAAAAGGACAGGGGTAAAATGGAGGACCAAATGAAATCACTAGAGGATTGTGAAACTGCATCAATTTTGTTGTAAGTTTTCAGTATAATATATACAGATGGCAGGCTTCTTATTAAAAACATTGTTCTGAATAATTAGACACAATCTGCCAGCTTTTGTAATTTAGAAAAATTTAAAAGGCTACCATCAACACTCACCCCTTTTTATTAAAACAAGAGTAAACACAAATTAATTTCTTCAATTTCAATTTTTACAAGAATTTGAATCTGTTGTCCCTGGTTTGTGTTATTTCAAGCTCTACAGATATTTGTTTATCTAGGGAACCCAGTAATTAACCGCATAACATTACAGTGAATCAAGCCTTCTGACAGGACATCTGCTTACTTTCTACAAAATTTATCTGATTCTCTCTTTACAACTGTATCGGCTCATTTTTTAATTTGTGTCAGAGGAGCGCAAGAGAGTGGAGTGTTTTTTTTTAATTATGAAAGGGAGTCTGCCCTGGTCACTCCAGAACTAACCTGTGCAATCCACTGAGTAGTATTCCAATCCCCTCCCCCAGAGGCAATCTATTGGCCCATCTAATGCTGGAGTGGTACATAAATTAATGGTGGTAATCTAAATGCAGTTCCATACTTTTTGCAAAGTGGAAGAGTGCAATAAAAAAATTATAAACCTGTTGGATTATCATCTGTTAAGAGGGGTTACTCTAATACAAATTAAGGACAATGTGACTGAGCACTTACAGACATTTAAGCCAATAAGAGGAAGAGCCAGCTAGAATTTGTAATACAGGTGGGTTATCTTGTCAAAACTGAAATGATTTATTTGAGAAAATAATTAAAATAAGACAGAGGAACATCAATGGATGTAGGTTATATGGACTTGCAGATGGCAGATACTTCACATTAAAAGATTGTTAAATTAAAACTCATGAAATTGGAAGCAAATTATTGACTTTTAATTGATTTCAGTGGTAGGGGGTAAGTTAAGGTTAATAAATGCATAATTGAATTGAAATTAAGTGATTATAGATTTCATACACATAGCTGTGATGGGGCCTCAGTAATTCACAACAGCAGCTAATGACTTCTTTGAATACAATACTATGTTGTATAAGGTAATTCAAATAGCAAAAGTAAAATGTCCATGACAAACGTTGACAACAACCGGTCAATTTCTACATTCACCATCATTCTGTGGTGCTTTGGTTATATCGACAAGATCAATGACTCAACAGTTATTCTGGGCTGTTTATTACAGTTGGAAACAAGATCAGTTACAAGTTGCAGAATGAATGGAGGAAAGTTAAAAGAAAAAGGTAATGGCTATAGAGAAGTCAAGGTTAGATCCAGAGTGAACAAAAACAGAAATTGTTGGTAAAGCCCAGGAGGTCAGGTAGGATCTGCAGTACTATCTTTTTTTTTCTATTTAGTTCCAGAGTGGGTTCTAATAACAGAATAAAGACCAACTCAAGCTGAAAACAAATGGTGAAAAACAAGACACAAACACTGGGCGTAGCAATAGAGAAAGAAAAAATGTCAAAATGAACGTACAGTTCACGATTTGGAGTTCCTCACTGTCGAGTCCAGAAGGCTGTAAAATACCTAAACAAAAAATGAGGTCCCTTGAGCTTGTGGAAGTTATAATTCTGCACTCACTTGGCTTTTCTGCAGGTAAACATCCCAGCATTGAGCAGGAAAGCAAAAGGTGAACCGGAATAAATCAATATAGGTATGAGATTGCAAAATTTGACCAAGATATACATTTGTACCAGATGTATCCCACAAATGGAACCAATGCCCCTGACAAATTACCTTCCACTCAAGAAGGAAATAAAAGCTTTCAAAAAGGAAGAAGAGAAGAATTTTGAGTGGCAGAACATACAAGCAATAGAAAATTCTTTGGCAGCATATCAACTCAAATGAGAAAAATTCTCTAATTATCGAAGTGAACTGAAAATGACCTTGTCACCATGAAATCCAGCATTCGAAAAATATGACATTCATTGTGGATAGGCTATTGGAGCAAAGCCCTGCTGCCCATATCCCATCATTCTCTTTTAGAGGCATAGAATTCCTATAGTGCAGAAAGAGGACATTCAGCTCTTTGAGTCTGCGCTGACCCTCTGAAGATTTTCCCACCCAGGTCAAGCCCCCTACTATGTAAGCACGCATTAACATAATCCACTTGGGTTGCATTTCCCTGGACACTGCAGACAATTTAGCATGGCCAATCTACTTAACCTGCACATCTTTGGACTGTGCGAAGAAACTGGAACACCTGGTAGAAGCTCACACAGGCACCAGGAGAACATGCAAACTCTACACAGACAGTTACTCGAGGCTGGAATCAAACCTGGGTCCCTGGCACTGCGAGGAAGCAGTGCTAACCACTGGGTCACCATGCCACCTTTTCATGCTCACTGACCTACACTGGCATCCACTCAACCGCCTGTTAAAAATTCAGAATTCTAATCCACAGGTTCAAATCTTGTTATGATCTCTGCTTCTGTAGCCTCCTCAGCCCTACCAACCTTCAAAAATTTTGTCTTCATCTATCAATTTAAAACTTTGGCCTTTTCACCTCCTTGTTGGCTGGATCTTCAAATGTATAAAATTCACTCTCAAAACCATTCCCCTTTCATCATTATTTATAGCACTTTAAAATCCTTTAAATTGAGTGATTTAGTGACAGAGAAGACAATCAAAATGGTACTTCCCTGTTCCCAAACATTTCTTTCTATTCTTCAATCTTCATTCTGTATGTATCTTATGGACTGTGAGTGTTCCTTTGAAAGTGGTACCTGGGCGAGTTGTAGTACTGTAGGTGCAATTTCTCTTTAAAAGAATGAGTAAGATTCCTGATCTAGCAGAACAGAAAAAATCTTCAAAGTACGGAAGTCCACGAACCCTGTTTTGTCTTCTCAGCATAAAACACATTTTTCATCATTCAACCTTTTCAGCTTTCTTACTACTGCAGTTACATCAACCTCACAGGCCACTGGCTAGCAATGATTAATCGAGGAGCATACAAAGAATAGAGCCTGCCCCAGTGCAGACTTTCAATTCCAACATCTAACTTAGTAATAGCTCACAGCAATTGAAAAGCTATGGGTCCCAGGCGCCTGGTTTCAGACTGAAAACCTGGATGACAACTGCTCAGAAGTCCAGGCGGCAGAACGAATGTGTTGAATTAGTGCTTGGCTGTTCTTCACATACATCATCATCCACTGCACCTTTCAAAAACAAATAACATTATTTTAAGGCAGTCGGACACAGTTACAAGCATCATTTTTCTATTTAGAAATAAAAAAAACTCGATCGTCTACTGCATGAAAAGCAGTGTCAGGGTTTACACTATCCAGCATTAAACATTATGGCATTATGCTGGTAAAAACATTGCCTGACATCGGACTGAGTTACATCGGCCACAGAAGTCATCGATTTGATTCATAACTTGTATTAGCTTAGTCAGCTGATATTGGCTGCATTAAATGGCTTCAACACAACTAGGATAAGAAGGGCAAACATTGGCTAACTTGTCCAGTCTTCAGTGCTATTCTTTTATCATGTGGTTTGATGCTACACTGTGAGTTTGGTTTCTTTACAGACTGGTCAAGGAGAAGGCAAGGTCAAAGAAAATCTTCAGATTTAGACATCAAAATAGCATTATTTATCCCACATGATTTATTCTACACATTTCCCGTCACTGATTCGACTTTTGAGTGTTGAGGTTCTACTTGACATTGGTGACGTGGGTTCTGAAGTACTGTGGGTGGTTCTGGTCGCTCTGTTATTGGAAGGACATTATTAAACTGGAGAGGGTACAGAAAAGATTTACCAGGATGTTGCTGGGAGTGGAGAGTTTGAGTTATAAAAATAGGGCAGATAGAGCTTTTTTGATGCGACATAGGATTTTGAGGGGTGACATTCAGAAGTTTATAAAATCATGAGGGTCATAGATAAGGTGAATAGCAAAGCCTTTTCCCTAAGGTGGGGCAGTTCAAAATTAGATGGCACATTATTAAAGTGAGAGGAGAGAGATTTAAAAACGACGTGGGGGGCAACTATTTTACACACAGAGTGGTTAGAGTTTGGAATGAACCGCCAAAGAAAGTGGTGGATGCTAGTAGAGTTAGAACGTTTTAAAGATATTTGGATAGGTACATGAAAGTACATGAATAAGAAATGTTTGGAGGGATATGGGCCAAGCGCAGCCAAGTGAGACGAGTGTAGTTTGGAAACATGGTCAGTATGTACGAGTTTCCATGCTGTAGGATTCTGTGACTCTACAATAGCTATGCACTATAGATATATCAGTCCTGGTCTTATTGTTACAGTAGGAGTGATTAAGCTATCGTCTGCATGTGCCCAACTCTATGTCACACTTCCTGAGTTCAAATAATCTACTTGTCCACAGTCCTAGATTACGCCTAAAGAATAGTCACTTGGCAGGAATATTTCAGGACATTTGTTGTTAATGGTGACATTGTACATAGTACAGAAGAGATAATTAAAAGATAAAGCCTGCAAAAGAAACTAAAATAAAAATCACCACAAAGAGAATCCCATTAAATAGATTGTGCTGGAGTTGCCACTCCAGCGAAGAGGAAGCCTTAGCTAGTAAATCATTCATAATTTTCAGTATGTCCATGATTTGAAAGCAGAGTTGTTAGAAGATAATTTAAATTCCTAAGGGAGCTGACCACATTAATGTAAATTGATTTTACCAGTATACAGTTTCAGTATTAGACAGTCATCCAGTGAAAATCTTTTTTGCTCACTGGGATTTGTCTGTCTACCATCAGCTGCTACTTTAACCCTCAGCCTCTATCCTCTCTAATCTCCTCCCAAGTTCCTCCATACTTTACCAGCTTCTCTCATAGTTTGCTTTTTAAAGCTTTTTAAATGTCTGTTGCCTTAATTAGGTTTTCAGCTCTCTGTTCACCCTAATGTATTTTGTTTGCCACTTTTCTAACCTGCTCAGTGCTCACGTGCCCATTACTTTTCAATGGATTGAGATATCTATGGTTTTCAAGTAGACTTGTAGCTTGGGTTGTGTTGTTATGGTTGGTTGGCTCGCTGAGCTGGTTTGTTATTTTTCCGCAGACATTTCATTACCCTGCTGGGTAACATCATCAGTGCAGCCTCTGATGAAGACCCGTTGTGTTTTCCCTGCGATGTAAATTCTAGTGTCTGTTGAGCTGGATTACCTCACTTCCAGTTTTCCTTTGCAGTGGAGTGTATATGGGGTTGAGTTCTATGTGTTTGTTGATGGCTTTCTTCATGGAATACCAGACTTCTAGGAATTCCCATGCCTGTGTCTGCTTTGATTGTCCCAGGATCTTGGTGTTGTTTCAGTTGAATTAGTGGTTCTCCTTAGCCATGTGGATAGAGATAAGTGAGTATTGGTTGTCTTTTTGTAGCCAATTGATGTTTGTGTACCCTTGTTGTTAATTTCCTTCCTGTTTGTCCAACACAGTGTTTGTCACAGTCTCTGTAGGAATCTTGTGTATGGCATTGGTCTTTCTCATAGTGAGTAGTGGGTCTTTGGTTCAGTTGAGCAGTTGTCGTAGGGTTGATGTGGCTTTGTATGCTACTCTGATGCCCAGTGGCCATAGGAGTCTTGTGGTCAGTTCAGATGTGTTCCTGATGTAAGGTAGTGTGATGAGTGTATCGGGGCTTGCAGTATCTTCCTGGTGTCATTCGTCTGTGGAGAAACAACGCACCAGTTCAGCGAGTCAACCAACCACAACAGATTGAGATATCTTGCTAATGTTCAGGCTTGTGACAGAAAGATTAACTGCAGTTGCAGTCTGGGAATTATTCTTAGAGTTTGTTTCATGTGAAATACTTGTAACATTATAACCACTTATACTTTTTGAGTTTACTGGTGCTGGTCACTCTGTAAATACTTCCCAAGCCTCCTGCAAGAAGGGCTAATTTTCTAATGGCAGAAAAGGAATTTTTGATTTGTGAAGGTCCTGCAAGAAGGATTGGTGCAAAGTCAAAACATCGTCTTCCCTCAGGGTCAGCAGAGGAGGTCACAACACCATGCCTGACTGGTCCAAGGTTGCCAGCCAGGCCAGTGCAGTCTCAGCTATCCGGAGGAATGCTGAGCAGTGAAGGAAGAAGATCCATGACTATTTCCACACACCCCACCCCCACATCCCAGCCTAAGTGTCAACAGCCTCTCACTAATACCACATACTCACTAGCCAAGAAAAATCATTGCATGTCAGTTCTGTGAGGGCGAGTAGGGTAGGCTCAGAGTGGGTGTAATCACAGCAAGTGAGGAGCCCCGAAATACAGCTGGTCGAGTCTAGGAGCGGGCTATATGTCCCTGAGCACACTGTGCCCCTGCTGCCTCATTGCAAAAATAGCTTCCATTGGAGCCAACTTGCATGAATCATAGAATCCCTGCAGTGTGGAAACAGGCCCTTCAGCCCGACAAGTCCACATCGACCCTGAAAACATCACACCCAACTAATCTCCACATCCCTGAATATTACGGGCAATTTAGCATGGTTAATCCAGCTAGCCTGCACATCTTTGGACTGTGGGAGGAAACCGGAACACCCGGAAGAAACCCACGCAGACACTGGAAGAATGTGCAACTTCCACACAGACAGTCGCCCGAGGACAGAATCCAACCCAGATCCCTGGTGCTGTGAGGTAGCACCGCTAACCACTGAGCTACTGTGCTGCCAAAGTGCAGAAGGGTACTGTAAGAGAAGGTTTGAAAGCTCTTAAAAGCTGGCACATGTTAGATGACTATGCTTCTGGGCATAGGGTCTTGTGACTGGCGTCCCTGGAGTGTACCCTGAGATGTCGGTGCATAATGCCCAACATAGAGCCAATACAGCTACTGCAGCCAATAGCGAGTTGAGGTTGCTGGCTCCCTGCTCTGATGCCCTTTCAAGAATTCTCAATGTTTGACTTGTTCAGTATATTTGAGAAGAGAGGAACTGCAAATTAATGAGGTGAGCTGTGGCATTAATAAGGGATTTAACAAACTATAATCCCCTGATTTAGCAACTCACCAGCAAGAAAATTTGCTCTGCACTCCTCAAAAGCATTAAAAATGGAGTGAAAAAACAGTTTACTCAAACATGCAGCAAGTATTGCTTTATCTCAATCCTTCAGTTATGAGCTGGACAAATGCTTGGCTCCTCAGATCATAGAAGCAATTTGTGACATATAACCCTATAATGACAGTCTGCTAACTTGCATTGTTAAATGCTATTGAAGGACATTGAGCAGGTGAGATGGAGCTGTGCGCGCTGCAACTCGAGTGATCTCTTTTGAGTGTTAGAAAAGAATCTGACATCTTTTTACCTACAGTTGGTTCTGATATAATACAATAGTTCCATTCTCATGTGATCTTGCATTCTAGGAAAATAGCACAATAGCCACACCGTTTGAACAAAAGGGGATGGAATCATGTTCTAGCCAATACTGGTAAAGAAAGTTCATTATTCTACAAATAGCAGTCTAAATTCTTCATTGTGTTCAAGCCAAATTGAGTTGAAGAAACACACTGTACAGCAGAACCAACTGTATTTCCTTATGTTTGTCTTGTTTCTTCGGATGTATGTGTTTTTTTCATAAATTCCTGGGATGTCAGTGTTACCGACTGGGCCTCCATTTATTGCCCATCCCTAATTGACCTTAAGAAGGGGCTGGTGAGCTGCCTTCTTGAATCTCTGCTGTACATTTGCGGGAAGTATATTCACAATGCTGTTAGGGAGGAAATGCTCAAATTTTGACTCATTGGCGATGAAGAAATGGCAAAGTGTCTCCGAGTCAGCGTGATAAGTGACTTGGAGGAAATGTGCAGGGGAGGTGCAGACTTCCAATTCATGAATACTCACCCAAATTTGTAAACTTCCCCTCTTAAGAAAAAATGAACCATCATTATAAAAAGAGGGCTTCTTTTTTCCTTTCTCTTAACACTTTGGGCATAGTGTTCAGAGGTGTGTGGGTTTTAGGGGGATGGGTCTGGGTGGGATGCTTCAAGGGGCCGTGTGGACTTGTTGGGCCAAAGAGCCTGTTTCCACACTGTAGGGAATCTAATCTAAAAAAAACTAATCTGATCTTAAAACTATTACCACGAAAACCATATGACAGTACTCTGAAATTATATCTTTCATACTGATTCTAAATATATATAACATTGGGCAGTACTGGTTCTATCTCATAGAACCCCTACTGTGTGGAAACAGGCCCTTCAACCCAACAAGTCCACACCGATCCTTGGAACATCCCACCCAGACTCATTCCCCTATAACCCACCTAATCTACACCTCCCTGAACACTACAGGCAATTCAGCATGGCCAATCCACCTAACTCGCACATCTTTGGACTGTGGGAGAAAATCGGAGCACCTGGAGGAAACCCACATAGACACTGGGAGAATGCGCGAAGTCCACACAGACAGTCGCCCAAGGGTGGAATTGAACCCATGTCCCTGGTGCTGTGAGGCAGCAGTGCTAACCACTGAGCCACCGTGCCACTCCAACCACAAATGTTCTTTTAAATCCGAGATAACACATCTACAATAACACTTTCCATCCCAAAACATGTACAATATGTAAGTTAAAAACCTGTAACGTAAGACTCCACTGAAATCATGTCATATTTTTGACAGTAAATTTTCCCAAAAAGGTAAGAGGGTTGTGGTCTGTATACACAACTGTCTCTGAAATGTTGTTTGCAACATACACATTTAGATGTTGTAAGGCCAGTATCAAACTCAGTAATTAATTTTCAACGGTGGAGTATTTTCTCGAATGAACATTGAGTTTCTTTGAGAAGTAACTAATTGGCTTTTCATTTTCACCATCATCCTCCTGCATCAGAGCAGCTCCAACCCCTATGTCGCTGGTGTTGATAGCTACTTCAAAGGATTCCGAGAAATTTGGTGTAGCTAAAGCTGGTGCAGTGGTCAATACTGCTTTTAAATGCCTCCTGGCATTGTTCTGTTTTTCTGAAATTTCGTGTTCTTCTCTAGCAAACCTGTCAATGGTGCCATCATGCTACTAAAGTTCAGCACAAACTCCCAGTAAAATTGGCTCAGTCCTGAAAATTGAAGCACCTCTTTCTTTGAGGATGGCCTTGAAAATTCCCCAATGTTATGTCCCAAGAACATCGCTTCGGCCTTCACAAATTCAGTTTTTGCTAAATTTATAATCAGTTTTGCCTCCCATAGTCATTTAAAGGGCTCTGTCAAATGCTCCATGTGATCTGTCCATGAATAGCTAAAGATCACGATGCCACGTATATAGACAGAACAATTAGTCAATCCTGCAACAACTCTATTCATAAGTCTTTGAAATGTGGCTGGTAATGGGATTACTTTGAATTGATACAGGCCACCTGGGGTTACAAACACAGAAACTTCTTCCACTCTCTCTGGCAAAGGTACTTGCCAGTAGGCTGGGAATCAACATGATCAGCGAACTCCATTCACTTTGACTCAGCTTGATGACGTCTTCTTGTAGTATCACTTTGACTTCATTCTGTATCTGTGAGGCTTTAAGAGAAGTAAGCCTGCAGGAGTGTTGTTTTATTGGAACAGCATTTCCTACTTCGATCTCATGCATAATGTTATTGGTCCATCACATTCTACTTCCACGTATGTCATCAAATTTCCGCAACAAGCCGGTCTATTCAGTTCTCTCTTCCTGTGACAGATAGTTCACTATCTTATCCCTTTCCCTAAGGATGACTAATTATTTAACATACTGATACCTGCTTCTGCACTTCCCTGTCCCTGTCATAGTAGGGTTTCAACATATTCACATGACATACCTGATAAAGTTTTCTATCCAGCAGCTTTACCAGATAATTGACCTGACTCAACTACTTCTCAATCTGACAGGGGAGATGATGGCCTTAGTGGTATTATTGCTGTACTGTTAATCCAGAGACCCAGGTAATGAACTGGGGACCCGGGTTCAAATCCTGCCACGACAGATGGTAGAATTTGAATTCAACATATATCTGGAATTAAGAATCTAATGATGACCATGAATTCATTGCCGGTTGTCAGGAAAAACCCATCTGGTTCACAAATGCCCTTTAAGGAAGGAAACTACCATCCTTACCTGGTCTGGCCTACATGTGACTCCAGACACAATATGATTGATTCATAACTGCCCTCTGGGCAAATAGGTATGGGCTATCCAGTGATGCTCTCTTCCCGTAAATGAATAAAGGGGAATAAAATGGACCACTATACCTTGCTTTGAAGGGGTCTCCTACCACTGGTTACAACACCAACGCTTTTTCTCCACAGGCAAACATACGGATTTTAGATTTCTTATCTGCATCTTGCTTCATTAGCTGCTGCATCGCCTTCGGATGCTTTCTAACTAATTCACCAACTCTGTTTAATCTTTCTCTTACCTCAGATATATAATCCAACTGTGAGATCTCTGGCTTCAGACTTATCAACTTTTCCTGAGTTAATTTTAAAGGCCGTCTTACTTAGTGTCCAAACATCAACTCAAATGGAGCAAACTGAGCCGATTCACTTGGAGCATTTCTGTTGGCAAACAATATAAATAGGATGCCTTTATCCTAATCATGTGAATAACCCCAGCAATAAGCCCTCAGCATGGTTGTTAGGGTCTGATGCCACCTTTCCAATGTTCCCTGGAATTCAGGATGGTGTACACTCATGTTAATGTGTTTGATGCCTAAACTATCCATGACCTCCTTAAATAGTTTGGCAGTAAAACTGAACCCTTGGTCTGTCTGAATTTCCCCGGGCAGGCCATAACGAGTAAAGAAAGCAAGCAGCTCCATTTGGGCACTTTCTGTGTACCGGCATTTATAAACTTCCAAGAACAGACAAAGCACAAGCTCTTAAAGGGACCACAACACTCTTTCCCCCGGAATCTAATGATGACCATGAATTCATTGCCAGTTGTCAGAAAAAACCCATCTGGTTCACAAATGCCTTTAAGGAATTTGTGAACCCGGCCAGTTTTACCAACAAATTCTAAGTTCTTGCCTTCCAATTCATGAACACAATTTATAACAGTTATTTCTCAGTCTGATCCCATCTGCCTTCATCACAGACTACAAGCAAGTTTCATTTTGTTGCTTTTGCTGACACATACGTCAGAAAGGAAATTGCTGACTTACTGCTGGAGGAGGTGGACAGGATAGTGATGAAGGTATTTGGTATGTTTGCCTTTATTGGTCAGTGCATTGAGTATACGAGTTGCGGGCTCATGTTGCAGCTGTACAGGATATTAGTTAAGCCACTTTTGGAATACTGTGTGCAATTCTGGTCTCCCTGCTGCAGGAAGGGTTTTGTGAAACTTGAAAGGGATCAGAAAAGATTGACAAGGTTGTTGCCAGTGTTGGAGGGTTTGAGCCAAAGGGAGAGGCTGAATAGGCTAGGGCTACTTTCCCTGGACTGTCACAGGCTGAGGGGTGATGTTCATAAAATCATGAGGGGTATAGATACGGTATACTCCCTCAGGGTGAGGGAGTCCGAAACCACAAGGCATAGGTTTAAGACGATAGGGGAAAGATTTAAAAGGGACATAAGGGGCAACTTTTTCAAGCAGGGGGTGATGTGTCAAGCTGCCAGAGGAAGTGATGGAGGCTTTTGCGATTACAACATTTAAAAGGCATCTGGATGGATATATGAATAAGAAAGGTTTAGAGGCATATGGCCAAATGCTGGCAAATGGGATTAGATTTATTTAGGACGTCTGGTCAGCCTGGGCAAGTTGGACCAAACGGTCCATTTCCATGCTGTACAGTTCTATGACTCTACGACACCATTCAAAGAAGGATCAACTGGCCAACTTGGCAACAATGCTCTTGGTTCCTTTATGGAGGCTCAAAAATCATTTTTGTGTCAATCACCATTTACCCCCATTACTGCTTTATATCACTCACAAACCACGAGCAGTACAGCTTGGAGGATAATCATGAGAACACTCTTTTAAAACAGTCATGGCTGTAGTAGATAACACACTTCTTGCAGTCTTTGGCTAAATTTGATCCTTCAAAGTTGCAATAAGTTCATCTCCTTGCTACTGTGTGAGATTATAACATTTACAGACCATAGGAACATAGAAACATGGGAGCAGGAGGAACAGATTTGGCAGTTTGATCCCACTCCAAATTCAGCAGATCATAGTTGATCCGGTTGTTATCTCAACTGTACTCTCCTGTCTGAACTCTCATACCCTAGTTTCCTTTATCGCAATCAGTCTTGTCTCAGCCTTTATTACCTTCTGGGAAAGAGAATATTACATTTTAACAACTCCCTGTGACAAAATATTTCTCCTCAACCCTGCCTTAAAAGAGAGTCTTTTTATTCTTAAACAAAATCCCTGGTTTCAGTCTCTTTCTTAAGAGGAAACATGCTCCTGGTATCCACCTTATCCAGTTTTCCACAGGATCTTGTAAGTTTCAATAGGATTATCACAAATTCTTCCAAACTCTGAAAGACATATATGTCTAAAATTAGTTTAGTTCACCAGTGGGATGTGAGTGCCACTGACTGGGCCAGCATTTACTCCTCATCCCTGGTTTTCCTTGAGAGGGTGGTGGTGAGCTGCCTTCTTGAATTACTGTAGCCCATTTGCTGTTTGTAGATTCACAATGCCTTTAAGTGGGGGGGTGGGTGTTACCAGGATTTTGCCCTAGTGACAGTGAAGGATGGCAATATATTTCCAAATCAGGATGGTGAATGGCTTGGAGGGAAATGCAGAGGTGGCCTCCCTTCTATCTTCTTCCCTTGCCCTTGGTGATGGCTTTGAGTTTGGAACGTTCTATCTATGTTATCTTCATTGAAACTTTTCAGTGTATCTTGTAGATAGTAGGCATTGCTGTTACTGAGCACTGGTGGTTGAAGGACTGAATGATTGACAATGTGATGTCAATAAAGTTGGCCTCTTTGTTTTGGATAGCATCGAGCTTCTTGAATGCTTAGAGCTGCATTCATCCAAGCAAGTTAGGAGTATTCCATCACATTGCTGGCTTTTTCCCTATAGATTGTGACAAGCTCTGGGGGGGCAGAAAATGAGTCACTTACTGCAGAATTCCTGACCTCCAACCAGTTGTTGTGGCCACTGTATTTATATGGTGAGTCCAATTCAGTTTCTGATCAATGGTACCCTCCAGTATGTTGATAGTGGTGGATTAAATGGAGGTAATGTCGTGAAGCAGTGGCCAGATTGTCTCTTTTCAGAGATGATCATTGCTTGCTATTGATATGGCACAAATATTACTTGCCACATTTTAGCCTTAGCCTGGATATTGTCTAGGTCTTGCTGCATTTGGACTTGGATTGCTTCTGTGTCTGAGTGATAAGCAAATGGTGATAAACATTGTGCAATCATCAGCAAACATCCTACTTCAGACCTTACAATAGTAAGGAAGGCCATTGATGAAGCATTGATAACTGTCCTCTGCTACTCAACGTAGGCCCAAATTGTCTATAAGGTGACAGTGTGGTTCAGTGGTTAGCACTGCTGCCTCACAGTGCCAGGGACCCGGGTTCGATCCCAACCTTGGGCAACTGTCCCAGAATGTAATAAAGGCTGAGATAAGACTGATTGAGATAAGGGAAACTAGAGTTATGAGAGTGCAGTTGAGATAACAACCACGTCAACCATGATCTACTGAATTTGGAGTAGGATCAAAACGTTTTTGTCCTCATGGGTGAGGTATTCTCCATCCTTTGATCATGTAAGCATTTCTCCGATTGGAGACAGATGGTGCCAATAAGATTCTAGTTATTACCTCGAGCATAATTGCTGGCAATCAGACACTCATTTTCACATTGGACTTGCGGGCCTCTAAACACCCCTTCCACTCTCCCTTTTTCTGTCCATTTAACATTGCTCATTAGTGCAAAGTACCTCAAAGTGTATGAAAATCTATTTCAGAAATGTAGATTTCTCATAACAGCCCATAAATGTTTGGAGTTTACACATTCTCCCCGTGTCTGTGTGGGTTTCCTCTGGGTGCTCTGATTTCCTCACACAGTCCAAACATGTGCAGGCTAGGTGGATTGGCCATGTTAAATTATGTGTTCTATTCAGGGATGCGTAGATTAGGGGGATAGGTCTGGGTGGGATGTCACGAGGGTTGGTGTGGATTTGTTGGGCCGAAGGGCCTATTTTCACAGTGTAGGGATTCTATGATGATGAATCAGCTGAAGATGGTTGGGCCTAAGACACTACTCTGGGAAATTCCAGCAGAGATGTCCTGGAGTTGAGATGACTGACTTTAGTGAATGATTACTTCATTGAAATCAAAACAAAATATGATGTATCAAGCCAGGCTTCTGTCCAGGGTCTGACTTGCCCACAATGACATTAGCTAGGATCATAACATTAGCAACTTTATGTGAACCATGCACAAGCACCACCAAAACCCTTTGTACTACTGAATTATGCAATCTGCCTCCAGTAAAGTAGTATATTGCTTTATTCTTTTTCCTGCCAAAATGGATAATTTGACATTTACTCATGTTATATCCCGTGTTATGATCTTTTACGCTCTCATTTAACCTGACTATATCCCTTTGAAAACTCTCTACCTCTTCCTGACCACTTACTCTCCTATCTATCTTCATGTAATTGGTAAATTTAGTTACCAATCATTCAGTTCCTTCATTTAAATTATTGATTGTAAATCTGCTGCCCTCGTTAATCGTATCCTTGAAGAGGGCAGTTTTCCCAAGCTCATTTACCACTCTCAAAAATGACAAGGTATCTAATATGGTGTGATTAACACTCATTTATCAACGTAATTCTAGGCCACTAAAATTGATTGTGCTTCCTGCTATCATCACCATCAAGTGGGCAAATCAAATGTCTCAAACATCAACCATTGGAATTCTGCCTGCTATGAAATTGGCTCCACTTACTTTTACAATGGGGTTGTTGGATAGAGATCAAACATAGGGCCTATTACTGAACTTGCTCCTCCTTAAGCCATCGTGCTGAAGCCAATTGTAGCTCAGCTACGAGCAGCTAACTCAATGCTGATTCAATTCTTGTGCAGCTCTAATACTCACTGTAAATTGCTTAGGTATTGGGAGAGTCCTGACCTCTTTACTTCAGTTAAAGATTCATTAAGTTATGACCTTATCTGCCTCATCTGTAAATGTTCTTATATTGCAAATAAGCACTGTTACTAAATTTGTTTTTGTCCCATGGGTGAGGTATTCTCCATCCTTCGATCATGTAAGCATTTCTCCGATTGGAGACAGATGGTGCCAATAAGATTCTAATTATTACCTCGAGCATAATTGCTGGCAATCAAACACTCATTTTCATATTGGACTTGTGGGCCTCTAAACACCCCTTTCACTCTCTCTTTTGCTGTCCATTTAACATTGCTCATTAGTGCAAAGTACCTCAAAGTATATGCAAATCCATTTCAGAAATGTAGATTTCTCATTACAGCCCATAAATGTTAGCTGATTGTAAAGTGTTTTTTGGACTTATTTTCTTTAAAGAAGGTTTTCAACATCATTTTAGAATCATTAAATACATTTTTACTGGGCTATTCTAGTACAATAGTTTCAATTTAATCTTTTGAATCCACTTGCCGGCATCTACAATCATTGTTTAATTAATAATACATCCTGTTTTCAACCCTAAATGTCCAAGCTCTGATTTAATATTGCACCTTCATGTTCTGTACCTTTTCACCAGAAAGAATAGTTTATCGGTATCTATGCTATCAAATTATTTAATTAGTTTAAACATTTCAATGAGAATGCTTTTAACCTTTTAAGCTTAAGTTTTTGTGTCCCGTTCTTGCTTGGATTAAACTAGAACCCCTTTTGTTATAGTACTGACTGTGAACAGATACACCACATGAAATCAGTGATTCAGAGTGGCAACTCACCACAATCTTTTCAAGTCCAATAAGAATGGGCTACAAATGTTGGCCTAGCCATAAATAGTCACATTGCAAGAATGAATGCTTTAAAAAAAATTAGAATGATTCTAAAGAATCTGCGTAATTCTACTAGTGGACTAATCAAAGGTCAATGCACCTTTCCCAAGGCAAGGTGCCCAAACTGACCACAGTATCTGTAATGGGGAATGAGAGCGCTGCAAGCAAATGAAGTATCACTGTGTTGCATTTGCATTCCCTGTTAGAAGAAGGATATTATTAAACTGGAGAAGATGCAGAAGAGATTTACCAGGATGTTCGCAGGTATGGAAGATTTTAGTGATAGAGAAAGGCTGGTCAGGCTGGGAGCATAGGAGGTTGAGAGGTGACCTTATACAAGTTACTAAAATCTTGATGGGCATATATAGGGTCGGTGTTTTCTCTAGGGTGGGATATTTCAAGACCAGAGGGCATACTTTTAAGGCAAGAGGAGAGAAATTTTAAAAAAAGACATGGGAACCAAACCTTTTACACAGAGAGTGGTTCACATGTGGAATGAACTTCCAGTGGAAGTGGTGGATGTGGGCACAATTATAATGTTTAAAAGACACTTAGATAAGTACTTGAATAGGAAACATTTGGCAGGATATGCAACAGGAGCAGGAGGTGGGAATATTTTAAATTGGGACTATGTTCAGCATGGACTGAAGGGTCTGTTTCCATGCTGTATGACTCTATGACTCTATAAAAGCCATTAGACTTTTTGATTACTTCCTTTATTGACTAGAGTTGTCACTTCTGGTGATCTGTGGACTCGGAATAAGACTCCAGTACTTTTAATTCCTTCACAGGAGTGGGCAATGGAGAATTTATTGCCCATCCCAAATTGTCCTTGAGAAGTTGGTGGTGAGTCACCTTCTTGAATTGCTGCAATCCGCGTGCTAATGGTGCATCTAAAATGCTGTTAGGGAGCGAGTTCTAGGGTTTTGACCTACAAACAGCGAAGGAACAGTAATATAGTTGCAAGTACGGTTAGAGTGCATCTAGGAGGGAATTTTCATGTACCCACACACCTGCTGCTTTTGTCCTTAAATGTGGTGAAAATCCCAGATTTGGAAAGGTGCTTTTCCACAGAGTCTTAATGGGTTGTTACAGTGCATCTTGTAGGAGGTACTCACAGCTGCCACAGTGCATTTTTGGTGGAGGAAGTAAATGCTGAAGGTTTTAGAAATGGGCTATTTTGTCCTGAATGGTATTGATCTTTTTGAATGCTGCACTCACCCAGGCAAGTACAGAATATTCCATCATACACCTGACTTGTGCCTCGTTGTTAGAAAACAGGCTTAGGATTCACAATATGAACTAATTGCTACAGAATTCCCAACCTCTGACTTGTTCACGTAGCCAATGTATTAGTGTGACTGGTCAGTGATAAACCCAGGATGTTAATAGTGAAGGATTCAGTAATTGCCATTTAATATCAAGGACCTGTGGTTATACTCTCTTTTCATATTCCCTTTTGATGGAGATGGTCATTGCCTAGCTCTTGTGTGGCATAACTGCTGCGTGTCGAAACATATTGCTTCAATGTCTGAGAAGTCACAAATGGTGCTGGCTGCCATGGAATCATCGGTGAATATCCTCTTTTAATCGGGAGAACAGAGAGTATTGATGAAGCAGTTAAAGTGTATTGCACGTAGGACAGTACCCTCAGGAGCACATGGAGTGATGTCCTGATGCTCACAGAATTAATCTTCAAAAACTACCATTTTCCTTTGTGTTAATGATGACTTCAATCAGTAGAGTTACTATAGTGCATGCCGTAGAATGTACATACTGCTACCATTGTACATCATTGATGGAGGATATGAATGGTGAAGGCAGTAGATGTGATGTAATTTTAAAAGGTTGCTTTGTCCTGGTTGGTGTCAAGTTTCTTGAGTGTTGTTGGAACTGCTCTTATTCAGACAAGTGGGGAATATTTCATCACACTCCTGTATTGTCCCTTGTTGAGAGAGGATATGCTTTAAGGAGTCAAGAGGTGAGTTACTAACTGCAGAATTTCTGGACCCTGATGGAAGGAAGGCCTTTAATGAAGTAGTTGACGGTAATCGGGCCTAGGACTACCCTGAGGACCTCCTGCAGAAATGTCCTAGGTCTGAGAAGCTTGGCTTCCAACAACCATGAACATCTTCTATTATGTTTGATATGCCACCAAGCGGTGAAAAGTTGCCCTCAATTTCTTTTGACTACAGTTTTGCTAGGGATCCTTGATGCCACAGGCTGCCTTGATGTCAAGAATGATGTCACTCTGACTGCATGTCTACAGTTCAGCTCTTCTGTCTGTGCATGAACCAAAACTGTAATGGGGCCGGGAGCTGAGTGAGTCTGATGCTCAAATTGAGTATCAATGTGAATGTTATTGTTGAATAAGTGCCACTTGACAGCAATATCAATGATATCTTCCAGCACTTTACTGAGAGCAACCTGATGGAGCAACTGGCCGTTTTGGCCAATCTGTGAACAAGGCAGACCTGGGCTGTTTTCTACATTGACAAGTAGATATTGGAGTTATAACCGTACTTGAACAACTTAGCCAGGGCACAGCAGGTTCTAGAGTATAAATCTTCAGAATTACTGTTATCTAAGCTCATAGCACTTACATTTCCTCACCTGTTTCTTGATATTAAGTAGAGTGAATTGGCAAAATATTGACACTTGTGATGCTGGCAACCTCAAATTCATTCTTTGCTGTCTGATGTCACTCACGGAGTATGATGTCCACTTCTCTCGCTTTATGCTTCATTTCACATTTCTGGACATTAAACTTCAACTAACTGCTAAATTTATTTGAACTAATTTTCCAAAAATGCTTTAGTTTCAATTCATACTTGAGTATCTTCAATCAGTATCACTCAAATTTTTGAAACCCAATAAAAATTAATGGCAAAGTCTTGATCAATCAGAGTTCACTTGCCAACCAATTAGCTCTCTATTTCTCATACCTTATAATTGTTTATTCCTTTGAAACCTGATATTCTTCCATCAGTCTTGATGAGAGAGAGATGAAAAGTTTTGATAACATTTCCTTTTTCACATAATAGTAAAAATGAATAAATGTAATTAGGGAAAGGTATCCTAATGTTGACTCTTACAGTAGCGCACATTCTCTAACTCAACTCCTCCGGCTGGTTTCTATAATTCTATTGATTTATTATTTATTCTTAAATATTTTCTTAGAATTCCCCTAGGCTGAAATTTATCTTTTATACCCTTGTCGGGTAACCTTCGAATTTTTGGCACATTATATTCTGAGGATTTCCGTACCTACTTAGGATGTAACTACCTTAAAATGTAATAAAAAATGTTGGAGAAGTGGTTTAGGAAATCTTTTGGACTTTTACCTCTAGGTATATTGTTGGTTTACATATCATAACAGGGTATTTGTTCTGCTTGATTCTACTTTGAATCAATTTTATTATTATCCCCTATACTTTGCACAAAGGCAACAGATTGCGGTAGCTACAGCTCAATCATTGTAGCTCCAGAACTTTACAGAAGGAAGTTCTCAGGATACTGCATCCAACTCAGCCTTCATCACAGGTTTTATTAAATAAATTCCCTCCATCAGAAGGATTGGAGCAAGGCTGACAGTTCATGTTTCTAGCTTTGAGCTCCATTGAAAAGTTCTTCAACAAAGCCTATTTATAATAGGACCTAGAAAACATCCAAAATAAGCATGTCAAGTAACAGGCCACAAGCACCTCCCCAAATTTCAAAAGCACCATTATTGAATCCTTCAACATTAACATCATAAGGGTTGTCTGTAACTTCTAACCAAACTGTCCAGCTACATCAAGTTTGTGGTTACAAGGATGGCACACGGATTTGGTATTCTCTGCCTTTGACTGGTCAAAATCTTTCCAACGCCTACAAAACTCCAGTGGGAACTGTGATGAATAGTCTCCATCGATTTGGATCCGTGCACAAAATTCAAAAGTTTGACACTGTCTGAGATGAAGCAGATTGTTTCAATAGGATCTGTGATAGTAGACAAAATCCAACTGGTTCATTGTGTATGGCCTACAGGAAATGGTGCAGCAACTCACCAAGTTTAGATCGACAGCACTTTTGATGTTTATTTTTGGGAAGTGGAGTTTCTGTCCAGACCACCATTTATTGTCCACCCATGATTGCCCCTGAGAAGGTGCCATTTCAGTCCTTGGGGTGTGGTGACACCCAAGTTGCTGTTAGGATGAGAGCTCTAGGATTTTGACTCAGTAACAATGAAATACTAGTGATACAGTGATGTGTGGTTTGGAAGAGAGCTTGTAGGTTGCATTGATCCTTCACATCAGCTGGCCTACAATTTTGTAGGTATTATGGATATTGAAGGTGCTGTCAGAAGAAGCCTAAATGAATTACTGCAGAGCATCTTATAGTTGGTAGAACACTACAGCCACAGTGCCACAATGTTGAAGAGATTAAATGCTGAATGAAGTGGAATGGGTGGCAATTAAGCAGACTGCTTTGTTTTGGGTAGTAACAAGCTGCCAGGACAAAGCTCTTTCATCTTCAGGAACCTCTATCCTGACAGTGATATGATTAAGTTTCTTGATGTCAGAACACCATTTCTTCTACATTCCCAGAAGCAGGAGTTGGTAATTCAGTACTATCATGGCTCATTAAACACTTAAATGTTTTTTTTACCCATAGTACCTCCATTACCCTTACATCATTCATAAGCAAAAATATATGAACTCATACTTTAAATATACTGAATGACTGAGCCTCCACAACTCTCTGAGGAATGGAATTCTAAACATTTGCCAATCTATGAGGAAAAACAATTCTCACCTCAGTCACAAATTGCATCCTCCTTAGATTCACAACCAGATGAAATATTATGTTGCTTCCACGCTGTCTATCCCTTTGAGTATTTTGTATGTTTCAATGAGGTCACTTCTCATTCTTCAAAGCTTTAAAAAGTACAGGCTCTCCCAAGGACAGTCTGGGAACATGCCTAGTGCATCTCTGTTGTGTTCCCTCTATAACATTAATAATAATGTCTTTCCTGAAATAAGGAGACCTAAACTAAATGCACAGTCCAGATGCAGTCTAACCAAACTCCTATATAATTGAAGAAAGACTTTACTCCTTCTGTTTTTAATTACTCTTGCATTTAGGACTAATGTCCCAATAGCCTTCCTATTGCTTGTTGTACCTGCAAGTTGTCCTAATTGAAAAATCCGCTTGAATCCCTTTGCAGATCTATGCATTGCAAACTATATGAGAAAAAGCTGCACATTTGTTCTTTCTGCCAAAGTGAATAATTTCACAGTTTTCTACATTGTATTTCACATTGTGTCTTCTTGTCTGTTCACAAAACCCATCCAAATCCTCTTGAAAACATTTTATATTTGCCAAAGCAACACACATTCTTGTTTAGCCTTGTATCATCAGCAAATTTGGCAATATTACATTTAATCCCCACATCCAAATTATTGATCTATTTTGTGAATAGCTGGGTGTAAATATTGATCTTCATGGTACTTGACTAACCACAGAGTATCAGTGTGACAATGACCAATTTATTCCTACTCTCTGTTTTCTCTCTGTTATTCAATGTTGAAGCCCTGCCAGTATATAACCTCCTTTAGCAAATGTTTTCATTTTGTTAACCAGCCTCTGTGGAGAAACTTATCACAAGCCTGCTGAAAATTTAGCTGTCCTACATCCATCAACTCTGCTTTATCAATTTTGTTGGTTACATCCTGAAAACACAATTTTATCAAATAAGATTTTTTATTTACAAATCCATGTTGACTATGCCAATCGATTACTTTTATCCAAGTGTCCATTTATTATGTCCTTAAGGATGGTTTCTAGCATTTTATCTATGACTGTTGTAAGACTACCATGTCTGGTAGTTCCCTGATTTCTTTTCCCTTGCTCCTTTCTTAAGTAGTGGAGTGGCATTTGCAAGCTTCCAGTCTTCACAAATCATTTCTGAATGTATGGAATTTTGGAAGATAATCACTAATGCATCAATGATCTCTATAACCACTTCCTTCAAGACCATGAGATGCAGGCTACCAGATCTCAGGGACTTATTAACCTTCATGCCCATTAATTTTCCTTCTTACCAATACTAATTTCCTTCAAAATCTTAGTGCTCCTATTCACTTAGATCTCCAATTCTGGGAAATTTCTTGTGCCTTATCAGAAAACAAGAAACAGCACAATTAGCTTTTTACTGTCATTTCTCTATTCCCCTTTTAAAGTCTTCAGATTTTACCAGACACATATTCATTTTAGCCAAACTTGCTTCCAGTCTACAGGGACCAATGGATATAGAGAAGATAATATTAAATTTGAGGGGGTTCAGAAAAGATTTGCCAGGATGAAGAAAGGTTGAGTAGATTAGGATTATTTTCATTAGAAAGATGGAGATTGAGGGGGGTCTTGATTGAGGTCTACAAAATCATGAGGGGTATAAACAAGGTAGATAGCAAGAAGCTTTTTTCCCAGAGTGGAGGTCTCAATTACTAGGGGCCATGAGTTCAAAGTGAGAGGAGGAAAGTTTATGGGAGATATGCGTGGAACATTCTTTACGCAGAGGGTCGTGGGTGCCTAGAACGTGTTGCCAGCAGAGCTAGTAGACACAGACATGATAGAGTCTTTTAAGATGTATCTGGGCAGGTACAGGGATGGGCAGGGAGCAAAGGGATCCAGACCCTTAGAAAATAGATAACAGGTTTAGGCAGAGGATCTCAATCGGTGCAGGCTTGGAGGGCCAAAGGGCCTGTTCCTGTGCTGGAATTTTCTTTGTTCTTTGATGTTGCCGCTACTGGAGAGTTTGAATTATTAGGAGAGGCTGGATAGGATGGGGCTATTTTTATTGGCACATTAGAGATGGAGAGGTGACTTTATAGAGGTTAATAAAATCATGGGAGGCATAGATAAAGTGACTAATGAAGGTTTTTCCCTAAGGTGGGGGAATTCAAAACTAGAGGGCATAATTTTAAGGTGAGAAGAGAAGAATTTAAAAGAGATCTGAAGGCTAACTTTTTCACAGTGGGTGGCTCATATATGGAATGCCAGAGGACGTTACAGATGCAGGTGCAGTTACAACATTTAAAAGGCATTTCGATAAGTAAATGAATAGGGAAAGTTTAGAGGGATGTAGACCAAACGCAGGCAAGTGTGACTAGTTCAGTTTGGGAAACTTGATTGGCATGGGCGAGTTGCACCGAGAGGTCTGTTTCCATGTTGTATGACTTTATGACTCCATATCATTCCTCTCAGTAATCGAGGATAAATCGCATCCATCTCTGGGAATTATTTATTTGGAGCCCTTTTAGACAATTTTAATGCTGTCAACATATTTTGTTGTCGGCTTAATTACTATATTGAGAAGAAAATGCTTATAATTATGTCTGGCCGCAGTTGTGCTTTTTAAAATTTGTATTTCTCCCTCTGGCATTTTTCCAACATGATTCATGAATTTGTTCACCTTTCTGTATGCAGGATTTGTGGCAGACATCCTTCATCCATATTTCATTCCTGATTAACGCATTTACCCTTGGTAATCATGGCTGTCTTTATTCTACACGCTTACTGGTTGATGTTGGGTCTTCCCTGGGATTCAGGACTCTAGGGACAGGAATCTCGTCTGTCAAGAGGAGCTCCACTGCAGACAGCATTATCAGGAGCCCAGGATCCCAAAGAGATGTGAGACCAAGTTTCAGAGACTGCCTGCCCTTGGCCCGATGCTGGATCCCTCAATTAGGAACCGTGGCTATGAAAGGGAGTGCCACTCCACAAAAAGACCCCACCCAAAAAGAGACAAAAGGTTTAGCAGCCAGCCTTCTAGAGGAAGAAAATGCTATGTGACATGCATTCAAGATATTTACTAATTGAATGTTCAGATATGGTGTGACACACCTCTGGAGTAGGCAGGACTTGAACCCAAGTCTTCTGTCTCAGGTACAGGATACAATCACTATGCTTCAAGAGCCCTGAGAATTGTATTCAATCCCCAGTGACTATTAATTCAAGGCAGCTCAAAGATAATTGTTGTCAATTGGCTCCACAATGTGCAAAATTAACATCTTGCAGTGAGTGGATGACTTCGCCCCAATGATCCCAGTCCCACTTCCATCTTAATCATGGGAGGTTTTCCCACTGCAGAAAGGCTGAGGTATAGCATTTCCCATCAAACTGTGGTCCCAGTCACCATGTCTCTCTCTGTGACAGGCTGCACAAATCCAGCCACCCCAGACTGTCATAAAATTGATCATTGGAACTACTTTCTTCCAAAAATGGTTTAATGTATCTCAGCTGGCATTTTGGCCAGTAATGTAGCTTTTGAAAAATAGTTGCATTAGACCAGAGTACTAAGGCTGCTTATGATCAGATACATTAGTAGAACAAGCAGGGCACAAACAGAAGTGAAAAGATTCAAACAAATAGTCACATCCCAGTGGTATGAGTGAATTATACAGGCTGGTGTAATAATGTCCCTGTGAGAATGGTCCTGGGCTCACAGGAAATGGCTCCTTTCTCATGTGAAGGCAGCTAGATGTGCCACCCTAAGAGATTAAGCCAATGTACTGGGGCAATAAACAGATAAAATGTTCCAGTAAGTAAAGATTAGGTGTCCTTTTGTATAGGATGGATAAAAGAGCTAAAAATTAATGATGATATTCAACAGAGCATGAGAAAATAGATTGTACAAGATGGAAAAATAGGCTGGGAATGTTTAGAACAATACTTGACAAGTTGCATGACCTTGCATGAGTCCGGTGAACATTCCTTTACAAGCCAAAGATGACACCTGCACTTATTATTCCATCCTGTGTTTTCTGTACCAGCCAGCAATGTTGTCTTTTTGTATCTGCTTTCTTTCTGCTGGCTGTTTGTATAAGCAAAAGAGTTTCGTTCGAGACTGCTGCTGCCACGCAAACTCCACCCCCACCCCTTTCCATTTGGATTTACTCCTTTGCCTCTCTCCCTAGATTTCTTCACTTTTATTGTTGTTGCTCTGTCCCAAATGAGCATTGCTTGTAAATTTTTCAGCTCATTGCTGCTGCTTCTGCTGGACATTGCCATAGCTCAGAATTGTGAAGAGTGCCAGGAACGAACTTAAGCCTCCAGGCCAGCCATTGATTGAGACATCCCCAACAGGCAGAACATGAGACTTCCAAAACCATCCCAAAAGCATCCCAAAACCAGCCCAGTTCTTCCCCTCCCCCAAATGCATCACAAAGCCAGCCCAGTCTGTCTCCACTTCCCTAACCCGTTCTTCTTCTTACCCATCCCTTTATCCCACCACAAGCCGCACCTCCATTTCGTAACTACTACCTCATCCCATCTCCTTGACCTGTCCGTCTTCCCTGGACTGACCTATCCCCTCCCTACCTCCCCACCTGTACTCTCCTCTCCATCTATCTTCTTTTCTCTCCATCTTCGGTCCGCCTCCCCCTCTCTCCCTATTTATTCCAGAACCCTGTCGCCATCCCCCTCTCTGATGAAGGGTCTAGGCCCGAAACGTCAGCGTTTGTGCTCCTGAGATGCTGCTTGGCCTGCTGTGTTCATCCAGCTTCACACTTTATTATCTTGGATTCTCCAGCATCTGCAGTTCCCATTATCACAGAACATGAGACTTGTTGCTTTTTCTAGAAAGGCGTGAGACTTGTTGCTTTTCTTCCTGTTTTCTTTTCCATTTATTATTACCACTATAATCATTTATTTATTGCCATTATAATATTTTCTCTTATTCAATAAACATTCATATTTGAGAAAATTGCTGTTGTCAAGTCTCCTTTTAATTGTATTTTACTAAATCTGAAAAGGAGCGCTTGGTACGCTGTGATGTAGTGACAAGGATGGGATTCGGGAAAATATCTAAGAAAAGGGAAAGGCAACTTGATGCTCTGGAGACCTCCCGTATTCCAGGATGGAATGCAGAAGACTCTGGATTCGGGGCTGTAACTAATTTGTTAATACAGTTAGGACCTTTGCAAGGACAAGGGATGGTCATAACCGGGAAAAAGAGAGAAAAGAGGGTTAGTCATACATGCTGCTGTACATTAGTGCTAATGGGAGGTAGGCTTCCCCAGAAACTACAAATGGGGTGGATATTATTAACAGCTTTGTGTTCTACATGTAGGGAACTGTAAGAATGCCAGGCCAGAAGCAGGCAGTTTGAGGCCACTTTGACAGCGATACAACAGTGTAACATTGTCCGAACAGAAGCAGTTAGGACAACTCAGGAAAGAGCTGAGAAGGCAGAGCGGAAACAGAACCAAGTAGTATGCAGTGTGGCAACAGTACAACAGAAAAAGAGAGCAAAACAGTGAAATTGGAAAAGTTGACCCAGTCAAAGTGTGCTCTTTATTAACCTTAGAATGGGACACCGGCCATTGGGATGAAGGCATTTTCTAGTCATCTGATTCAAAGTTTGGATTGGTACATGGGACTTCGATGTTGTGGCCATTTCGGAGACATGGATAGAGCAGGGACAGGAATGGTTGTTGCAGGTTGTGGGGTTTAGATGTTTCAGTAAGATCAGGAAAGGTGGTAAAAGGGCGGAGGTATGGCGTTGTTAGTCAAGGACAGTATTACGGTGGCTGAAAGGATGTTTGTTGAGGACTTGTCTACTGAGGTAGTATGGGCTGAAGTTAGAAACTGGAAAGGAGAGGTCACTCTGTTGGGAGTTTTCTATTGGCCTCCGAAAAGTTCCAGATATGTAGAGGAAAGGATAGCAAAGATAATTCTGGATAAGAGCGAAAGTAACAAGAGAATTGTTATGGAGGTCTTTAACTTTCCAAATATTGACCAGAAAAGCTATAGTTCGAGTACTTTAGATGGGTCAGTTTTTGTTCAATGTGTGCAGGAGAGTTTCCTGACACAGTATTGAGATAGGCCTTAAAGAGGCGAGACCACATTGGATTTGGTACAGGGTAATGAACCGGGCCAGGTGTTAGACATGGAGGTAGGTGAGCACTTTGGTGATTGTGGCCACAACTCGGTTACATTCACTTTAGCGATGGAAAGGGATAGGTATATATGACAGGGCAAGAGTTATAGCTGGGGTAAAGGCAATTATGAAGTGATTAGGCAAGATTTAGAATGCACAGGATGGGGAAAGAAGCTGCAGGGGCTGGATACAATTGGAATGTGGAGCTTGTTCAAGGAACAGCTACTACATATCCTTGATAAGTATGTACCTGTCAGGCAGGGGCGAAGTGGTCGAGTGAGGGAACCGTGGTTTACTAAAGAAGTTGAATCTCTTGTCAAGGGGAAGAAGAAGGCTTATGTAAAGATGAGGCGTGAAGGCTCAGTTAGGGTGCTTGAGAGTTACAAGTTAGCCAGGAAGGATCTAAAGAGAGAGCTAAGAAGAGCCAGGAGGGGACAGGAGAAGCCTTTGGCAGGTAGGATCAAGGAAAACCCTAAAGGTTTCATAGGTATGTCAGGAATAAAAGAATGACTAGAGTAAGATTAGGGCCAGTGAAAGACAGTAGTGGGAAGTTGTGTGTGGAGTCTGAAGAGATAGGAGAGGTGCTAAATGAATGTTTTTTTGTCAGCATTCATACAGGAAAAAGACAGACAATGTTGTCAAGGAGAATACTGAGATACAGGCTGTTAGACTAGATGGGATTGAGGTTCATAAGGAGGAGGTATTAGCAATTCTGGAAAGTGTGAAAATAGATAAGTCCCCGAGGCTGGATGGGATTTACTTTAGGATTCTCTGGGAAGCTAGGGAGGAGATTGCAGAACCTTTGACTTTGATCTTTATGTCATCATTGTCTACAGGAATAGTGCCAGAAGACTGGAGGATAGCAAATGTTGTCCCCTTGTTCAAGAACGGGAGTAGAGACAACCCTGGTAATTATAGACCAGTGAGCCTTACTTTGGTTGTGGGTAAAGTGTTGGAAAGGATTATAAGAGATAGGATTTATAATCATCTAGAAAGGAATAATTTGATTAGGTATAGTCAACACGATTTTGTGAAGGGTAGGTCATGCCTCACAAGCCTTATTGAGTTCTTTGAGAAGGTGACCAAACAGTTGGATGAGGGTAAAGTGGTTGATGTGGTGTATATGGATTTCAGTGAAGCATTTGATAAGGTTCCCCATGGTAGGCTATTGCAGAAAATACAGAGGCATGGGATTGAGGGTGATTTTGTGGTTTGGGTCAGAAATTGGGTAGCTGTAAGAAGACAGAGGGTTGTGATTGATGGGAAATGTTCATCCTGGAGTTCAGTTGCTAGTGGTGCACTGTAAGGATCTGTTTTGGGGCCACTGCTGTTTGTCATTTTTATAAATTACCTGGATGAGGGCATAGAAGGATGGGTTAGTAAATATGCGGATGACACTAAAGTTGGTGGAATTGTGGATAGTGTGGAAGGATGTTGCAGGTTACAGAGGGACATAGATAAGCTGCAGAGCTAGGCTGAGAGGTGGCAAATGGAGTTTAATGCGGAAAGTGTGAGGTGATTTACTTTGAAAGGAGTAACAGGAATACAGAGTACTGGGCTAATGGTAAGATTCTTGGTAGTGTAGATGAGCAGAGGGATCTCGTTGTCCATGTGCATAGATCCCTGAAAGTTGCCACGCAGGTTGATAGGGTTGTTGAGAAGGCGTACGGTGAGTTAGGTTTTATTGGTAGAGAGATTGAGTTTCGGAGCCGTGAGGTCATGTTGCCACTGTACAAAACTCTGGTGCGGCAGCACTTGGAGTATTGCGTACAGTTCTGGTCGCCCCATTATAGGAAGGATGTGGAGGCATTGGAAAGAGTGCAGAGATTTACCAGGATGTTGCCTGGTATGGAGGGAAGGTCTTACGAGGAAAGGCTGAGGGACTTGAGGCTGTTTTCGTTAGAGGGAAGGTTTAGAGGTGACCTAATAGAGACACACAAGATGATCAGAGGATTAGATAGGGTGGACAGTGGGAGCCTTTTTCCTTGGATGGTGATGGCTAGCACGAGGAGACATAGCTTTAAATTGAGGGGTGATAGATATAGGGCAGATGTCAGAGGTTGGTTCTTTACTCAGAGCAGTAAGGGCATGGAATGACCTGCCTGCAACAGTAGTGGACTCATCAACTTTAAGTACATTTAAATGGTCATTGCATAATTATAAGGATGATAATGGAATCGTGTAGGTTAGATGGGTTCAGATTGGTTTCACAGATTGGCACAACATCGAGAGCCAAAGGGCCTGTGCTGCGCTGTTATGTTCTATATGACAGACTGGAAAGGGTGTGTTCCACCTCCGGAGCCATCCTTAGGAAAGGCACTCATAGCACCACCCCTCATAACAAATAAGGCAAAACAGGTAGGAGGACAGAACCCACAAAATTTGAGAACAGTGAGAGAATACTCTGTCTGAATTACAGGATTTGGGGTCACCCATGGCCTCTTGGCTATGCAGTCGTGGGTCCAAGATGTTGCCCATATTATGCTGAGTGCCACAGAGTGGGGGAACCTGGGGTCTCTAAGTGTTGAGCCAAATGTAAATAGTGTCTTTAGAAACTTGGGTAAACTGGGTCTTTGTGGAATGCACTGACACCAGCAGCAGGAAGCAAGTATCCTCCCCTGATCTATAGGGAAGGTGATGCTGAAAAACAGGAGACCATGCCAGAAGGTATAAAACATTTGAGGGATTTGGCTATGCAAGCGGATATGTATTCTTCACAGTTTCAGGGTCCAGACCAGAAAACTTTCACAGCTGGAATGAGGAGCCGACTAATACAAAGTGGTCTGGGTTGGATGAGAGTTGCCCTATTAGCCCTATTAGGGCCAGCCAGAGACAGGCAGTGGGACAGGTATGTTTGTTGTGAGACAATTGTGAGGATGTGGAGGCTGGTGAGCAAAGAGTGAGGTCCACCTGAGCAAGTGGTAAACAGGGACAAGAAGATGGGGTAGGTTCGAAGGTGAAACAAAAGATAACCAGAAAGGAAATGTTTGCAGCATTATTAAAAGCAGGAATAGAGAGGATTAAGATAGATGGAATACTTATGGATGCCATTTATAATGTGTGGAGAATGCACTGCTCTCCAAAGGGTGGGGAAGTAATAAAGATCAAATCAGGAGGAATTCAGAAGATCAAGAAAGGAGGAAAGGAAAACCAAGAGGGCAGGGTTCGCACTCCACTCCAATGCAGAAAATCTTGAAAAAATGATCATACATAAGGAGGCTAAATCTGTTCCAAATCAGAATTTATTCATTAGAGGTATACGTGCCTTTCCCACTGCAATGTCCCACTGCAAATAGGCAGATTACAAAGAGAAATGCATCCACCTTCTGTGAAAGATGTCATGATTTCCAGTGCTCCATGTGATCAGACAGTTAACTCATCTGCGACCGTTGCAATCAATCCAAATTCAATTTTATTTTCAGATTCTTTTAAAAATCATGCTACTGCTATAAAACAATGTGATTGCATCTCGCATAATTTATGTGCCTCAAACCTGCCTATATCTAATGTGTCCTCTCCAGTTATGGAAACAGTACTTGTGACACAGTCAGAACCTCCACCTTCCTTTCATACAGATTGCTTCAATATCAAACCCAATACCAATATGTTTGAGAGATAATGGGAACTGCAGATGCTGGAGATTCCAAGATAATAAAATGTGAGGCTGGATGAACACAGCAGGCCAAGCAGCATCTCAGGAGCAAAGGGTCTAGGCCCGAAACGTCAGCTTTTGTGCTCCTGAGATGCTGCTTGGCCTGCTGTGTTCATCCAGCCTCACATTTTATTACCAATATGTTTGGGCCTGTCAAGAAATTCAAATCCAATATCCACGGCACTACCTATAACATGAAGGGTGTAACTTTACCATGAGCATTATTAGCGTGACTCGTGTACAGAAGTGGTGTAACTATTACACTCTGTTTGGCCAGCAATTATAGCTGCAGGAGGTGAGAAGAAAGTGGATTGATGAGAGGTATAAAACTCACAGTGGGACTGATTGTCAGGGGTGGATTGATTAGGATGGGCCGAAGGACCAAAAGTCAATCATGATATTCAACAGCTACGTGAGAAGTTAGATTGTAGAGGATGGGCTGAAGGGCTAAAATTGTTAACGATATGCGACAAGCTGCATGATCTTGGATGAGTCCTGAGATCTTTCCCATAAGTGTCGTGGACAGCACAGTTAAAAAGAAAACTTGTTTTCTTTATCAGCCAGCAGTTTCATTTATTATATCTTGGTTTTTGTACTGGTTGTTCGTCACACTCTATGAGAGACGGAGACAGACAGAGAGAGTTAGTTTCGTTCCAAGGCTGCTGGACTTCACCTTGGCTTGGAATCGTGAGTAATGCCAGGAATGAACGTACGCCACCAGTCCAGCCATCAACTGAGGGGTTCCCGACAGGCAGAAGAACATGAGTCTTGGAGATAATCGGAACTGCAGATGCTGGAGATTCCAAGATAATAAAATGTGAGGCTGGATGAACACAGCAGGCCAAGCAGCATCTCAGGAGCAAAGGGTCTAGGCCCGAAACGTCAGCTTTTGTGCTCCTGAGATGCTGCTTGGCCTGCTGTGTTCATCCAGCCTCACATTTTATTACCAATATGTTTGGGCCTGTCAAGAAATTCAAATCCAATATCCACGGCACTACCTATAACATGAAGGGTGTAACTTTACCATGAGCATTATTAGCGTGACTCGTGTACAGAAGTGGTGTAACTATTACACTCTGTTTGGCCAGCAATTATAGCTGCAGGAGGTGAGAAGAAAGTGGATTGATGAGAGGTATAAAACTCACAGTGGGACTGATTGTCAGGGGTGGATTGATTAGGATGGGCCGAAGGACCAAAAGTCAATCATGATATTCAACAGCTACGTGAGAAGTTAGATTGTAGAGGATGGGCTGAAGGGCTAAAATTGTTAACGATATGCGACAAGCTGCATGATCTTGGATGAGTCCTGAGATCTTTCCCATAAGTGTCGTGGACAGCACAGTTAAAAAGAAAACTTGTTTTCTTTATCAGCCAGCAGTTTCATTTATTATATCTTGGTTTTTGTACTGGTTGTTCGTCACACTCTATGAGAGACGGAGACAGACAGAGAGAGTTAGTTTCGTTCCAAGGCTGCTGGACTTCACCTTGGCTTGGAATCGTGAGTAATGCCAGGAATGAACGTACGCCACCAGTCCAGCCATCAACTGAGGGGTTCCCGACAGGCAGAAGAACATGAGTCTTGGAGATAATCGGAACTGCAGATGCTGGAGATTCCAAGATAATAAAATGTGAGGCTGGATGAACACAGCAGGCCAAGCAGCATCTCAGGAGCACAAAAGCTGACGTTTCGGGCCTAGACCCTTCATCAGAACATGAGTCTTGTTGCTTCTTCTAGAAAGATAAGACTTGTTTTTTATTTCTCGAACTTCCTTTGCCATTTATTATTACCACTGTAACCATTTATTACTGCCATTGTAACATTATTCTTAATTAATAAATATTTCTTTTTAAGCAAGTTGCTCTGGTCGAGCCTTCACTTAATTCTATTTACCCTAATCTGAAAAGAACTGCTTGGACTCACACTGTGATCGAAAACACTCATCAAAGCTAGACTGAAGTCATAACAATCGGCCACCTGTTTATCTCGCCTCCTCCACTCTCACCCACAGCTGGAGTTTAACCATGATTAGATGAATGAAATCACATGCATCATAAGTGATCAGCACATTCAAATAACATAGTGCCAATGTAAAACAAGTATAAATATCAAAGCTTTGTTTCATTTCTGCTTGGTCTGAGTTATAAGGGCAGCGACGGCCGTGGTCCGACCTCTGGGCTAGAAGGTGCACATGCTTTAGAGGTGTGTCATACAGGTTGATTTAAAACAACCGAAACTTATTGGTTCCTCACCAAGATCAGACAAAAACCCAATGAGAAATGACTGATTTGACTTCGACCTGGATTAAATGTGGTATAGACTCCTTCTGATAAGTGCTCAGACCAAAAATAATTGCATGGAAGCTGTGTTATTACGCCTTTGAGTTAGCTTTCTTTAACAAACTTGCAACATTAAGACTGCTCTGAAACATCTTCATATCTACAATGCATCTAGACATATATAATTTATCCCTTGGCAACAAAAGATTCCACTCCAATTCCATCTTTGATTAGAGATCTCACCAACTGTTAAATTTACTTAATTACAGCGCGCATGAAATCTCATACTTAATCACTGTATTCCCATATTATTATTTTATAAGCAACAGTTGCTTGTCATGGCAGAAAAGGACATGTATTTCATTTGTATGGAACAAAATTCGTCTATTTATTCATTATGCAGGGGCAGTTAGTATCTGAACACTTCAGCAAATGTACATAAGATTGCCATTGATGAGAATAAACACACAAGGTGGAGATCTTACTTGAAACAGAATAAAAATGTTAATGCCGCAGATTCCAGACTAGCAAGCATTATACTAACTGATTTTGTGTTAACTTGGCGTTTGTTACTTAAAGTATGAATTATGCAAGGAGACAGCAGTCTCTGTTTGTGAAGAATATGAAAGGGCCTTCATCCAAATTGATCCCTTCTCATTTCCCTGGGTTAACTATGCAGTAAAGACAGGCTCCCAGCACTAATGGTCTGTTATGCCAGTTCACAGTCATCAAGAGGAAAACCACTGTGTACTGAGGTAGAGCAAGAGACACTCACTTGTTGCCCAGTTGTGTTTGGTTTTCTAAAAAAATTTAAACAGGAATTAGAGAGAGAGTGCAAGCAAAAATGACTTGTTCAAAGTCTTTCACTGATATAACACTTGCGAGGGGCAGGAAGTAAAGGTGTTCCATTCCTCTGCAGCAAATATCATAACATATCCAAACAGGTCAGTTACAAATTGTCTATGATACTTAGCCCGTGTCTAGAGGATGTAACCATGTCAATACTATTTTTTTCTTTCAGAGTCAGATCTTGGGCAGAAGTCGGAGTGAACAGTCCGGAGACACAACAGCTATTCGCATATTTTCAACAAGTAGGCAGTAGACAAGTAATAGGATCGTCTGAAAAGAGGGTGCAAATGCTACGGTCTTTCTCACGAGAGCAAGGACTCAGAGAGGCTCTCAAGGCTTCATTTCCCTCTATCAGACAACCTGATATCACACAAAATCAGTTATTCAATAGAAA
The DNA here is from genome assembly GCF_030684315.1 of Stegostoma tigrinum. Classification (NCBI taxonomy): domain Eukaryota; kingdom Metazoa; phylum Chordata; class Chondrichthyes; order Orectolobiformes; family Stegostomatidae; genus Stegostoma; species Stegostoma tigrinum. Next base: position 103,576,221 of record NC_081358.1, on the reverse strand, counting down.
ATCTAGATTGAGTTAAACTACTCGATAGTAGGTTAAGACAAATACAAACATAGAACAGTAGGCCACTCAGCCAATCAATAAGATCACGGCTGATTTGATTTTAATCTCAAGTCTACATTTCTGCTCTAGCTGCATACTAACCTTCTGTGATTCATGGACTAGACACTCCAGATTTCTCCACATCTCAGAGCTCTGCAACCTCTCATCATTTAGATGTTTCTTGTTGCCAAAATGGAAAATTTCACACTTTTCCACAAACTTCTGAGTCCGATCTTTGCTCACTCCCTTAAATCTATCCATATCCACTCTTATATCCTCTTCACAACTCGCTTTGTCTCGTTCACAAATTTAGCTACTATATCTTTAATTCCTTCATCCAAATCATTTATGTGAATTGTGAAGAGCTGAGGTTCCAAACAGCTGTGGCACACTACTACTGCCATTTATTACAACTCCCTGCTTCCTGTTAGCCTGCCAATCTTTTATCCATGCCAATATTTTGCCCCCAATACTGTGAGCTGATTTTCTGCAATAAGCTTTTGATGTGGCACTTTATAAAATGCCTTCTGGAAATATACATACAATACATCCTCCAGTTTCCCTTTATCCACGGTACAAGTTAGATCATCCAATAAATTAGTTAAACACAATTTCCCTTTGACAAAAAAAAAGTTGCCTCTGCCTGATCACTTTGAACTTATCCAAGTGGGCTGTCATAATATCTTTAGTAATAGCTTCTAACATGTTCTACTTTGCTCCTACATATGTAAACATAGAATTATCACAGAATCATACAAATCCTACAGTGTGGGAACAAGCCATTCGGCCCAACAAGTCCACACCGACCCTCACATCCCACTCAGACCCATCCCCCTATAGCCTACCTCATCTATACATCCCTGGACACTATGGGCAATTTAGCATGGTCAATCCACCTAGCCTGAACATTTTTGGACTATGGGAGGAAACTGGAACACCTGGAAGAAACCCATGCAGACACAGGGAGAACGTGCAAACTCCACACAAACAGTTGCCCAAGGACAGCATCAAACCCAGGTCCCTGGTGCTGTGAGGCAGCAGTGCTAAACACTAATCCACTGTGCTGCCCACAAAAGTGAGATCGGCTTTTGTCTCTGCATGGTTTTGAGCCACCAACCTTCTGGTTAACAGCCGAACATACCAACCTATTGTGCCACAGAAACAGGTACAAGAATGGCTTATTTCAGAAGTTGGGCTAAAGTGACATATGCAAATCAACCTTTAGCAAATAATCAATGGACTTCACCTCTCATCAACTCTTATGATGAATGGTCTGCATTCTAGCGCTGCTAATGTCAGAAAAGGGTTTTTCTGAAGAAGGGTCTCGGCCCAAAACCTCAGCTTTCCTGTTCCTATGCTGCTGCTTGGTCTGCTGTGTTCATCAAGCTCTACACCTTGTTATCACAGATTCTCCAGCATCAGCAGTTCCTACTATCTCTGAAACAGCTTTGCTGAAAACAGGTTAGCTTGCAAAACTAGACCAGGAAGCAAACTTCTGCAGCTTCACAAATAATGCCACATTCAGCACATTTTCTTTACAGTGAACTGATGTATGAATACTAAGGGCCTGCAGATGGCTTGCAGTGTGTGGGATCATCTCCATCATTGCCTTAAGTATTAAGAGCACCAACCCATACTCATTTCCTCTTCAGAAGCTCATTTGGCCCATCATGTTTCTTACCTCCAATTCTCTTTATTAAGATAAACTTACCCTCCCCCACGCCAGGAATCAGTCAAACAAACCTTTTCTGAACTGTTTCTAATGTATTCATATTCTTTCTTAGATAAGGAAATCAAAACTACACAATATTTAAAATGATCTCTGTAATGTCCTGTACAGCTGCAGCAAAAATCAGAGTTTTATTTGCCAAACCCCTTGCAATAAAAAGACAACTAATTTGCTTTTCTAATCACTGAAATTCATATGCAAGAAGATCCAGATTCCTCTGATCCTCAGAGTTCTGCAATCTCTCTGTTTAATATGTTGGTTTTTATTCTTCCTACCAAAGTGGACGTTTTTTTAAATTTTTCTATATTACACTTTATCTGCAACTTTTATTGCGTCCACACACAACCTAGAATATGCCTTTGCAGATTTCCAATGTCATTTTCATAACTTTCTTTCTTATCTGATTGTCTTCAGCAAATTTGGGCTGTTCATGCAAGTCAGAGTTAATTTGTAAATAATTGAGGCCCCAGCAGTAATTCCTTTGTCACTCAATCTAAAAATGTCATATTTACACCTGCATTGTTTCGTGTTAGCTAACCAATCCTCTATTCATCAAAATGGTAATCCCTTCACCATGAACTATTGTATTACATAATAACCATTAATATGTGAACTGCTTTCTAGAAATCTAACATCTTTCATTCCTTTTACAATGACTTGCAGGCTTTTAGAGCCCAGACTTGCTGTCACTCCAAGAGACATCCATGATTAAAATTGTCAATTTTTTTTTCAATCCTGGTTGGAATCCCACACTTAGGGTCAATGTTTTCACCCAAATTTGTAGCACAAAAATACTCTTAGCTGTACAATACTATTACAAGTAGAGAAAGTAAATGGAGAAAGACTTGCCTCCCACGCAGGTCTAAATGAAAACAAATTCGTCAGTAAAGTGAATTTAATTGGTTGACTCCCTAATTCTTACCCTTAACTTATCATATATGCTTATATAAAACTTAATTTTGAGGACAAATGTTTGGGCAAAAAAGTAGAGGGCAATTAACTTGTACAAAAGTAACAATTCTTGAAGGGCTGAAATACATGCCAATACTTGGGAATTGCCAATGCTGGCCATGGTCCTGAATTGAAAAAGAAACTGCTGTCCCAGTACTTCTCTTAGTTTAAAATGGGAAATGAATGGTTGAGAAGAATACTCACTAGACACTTCCAGCCAACCTGTCTCTCAAAACAAGCAGAAAGTATCTGAAAAATTAAGAATTCTTTAGCCATGTGTTAGAGGCCAACTCAGACACGTCATGTGTATGAAATGGAGGACTTTGCAAAAGTTCAGAGGTGGACCTTCACTCAACTTCAACTATTTACCAGTATTATTCGTGATAATACACTACAGAAAATCAATACATTTTTGAAACCCTATAGTTTTGACTATAATCCCTTTGGTGTTGTCAGAGGAGCCTGTGTACACAATTCAAACATACAGATCTCCTCCTTTGCAACCGCTACTTCAGAAGCAGCAAAAAAGTGGTATCAACTGATTTCTAGATTAGTTGTAGATTCTAAAATGTATAAAATGATTAATGAAAGAATATAAAGTAAACAAAATTCAATAAATGCAAAACATAAGAACTGCTTTAATAAAAATATATATTTACAAATATTTACAATTTTCGCAATTTAATTTATAAACAACACAAAAATGAAGTTGGATTTTCATGTCTTTGTGATGTCTGCCAATCTGTGGACTTCTGTGCTGCTGAGCTTCATTTTAACCAATGGTAGGTGAAAACAATCTCCTGTTGAAGAACAAACAATGATCTTTATTTCTGGTAGATCTTTAGAATCATAGAATCCCCACATTCAGCCCATGGATTCTGCACTGACCCTCTGAAGAGCATCCCACTCAAAACCAATCCCCAACACAATCCAAGTAACCTTGCACTTAACATAAAGAGGAACTGAAAGAACTGCAGATGCTATAAATTAGGAACAAAAATCAAGTTGCAAGAAAAGCTCAGCAGGTCTGGCAGCATCTGTCAAGGAAAAAACTGAGTTAACTCCTCAGTTCTGAAGAAGGGTCACTGGGCCCGAAACGTTAACTTTGTTTTTCCCTTCACAGATGCTACCAGACCTGCTGAGCTTTTCCAGCAACTTTGTTTTTGTTGCATTTAACATAATCCACCTAAGCTGCAAATATGCATCTAACCTGCACATCTTTGGACTGTGGGAGGAAACTCAAGCACTTGGTAGAAACCCATTCAGACTTGGGGAGAACATGCGAACAGTCAACCAAGGCTGGAATCGAACCTGGGTCCCTAATATGGTGAGGCAGCAGTGCTAACTACAGTGCCACCCAGTTGTGTTACTTTTTAAAACTATACAAATCACCTTATGCTAATTTTAACCACTGCTTTCACCAACGTTCATTTCCTATTTAAAAGTTGATTTGGAACAGCATAATACCTCGGAGAAGTAGGTCATTTGACCTCACCAGTCTACTCCACCAACGAATTCATGGCTGATTTAATAATCATCAACTCCACTTTCCTGCCTTTTACCCATAATTGTTTATTTCCTAACTGATGAAAACACTTGTCTATCTCAGTCCTGAATATGAGTAATGATCCAGCCTTAATACAACTCTGTGGTAAAGAATTCCATAGATTCACCACCCAGAGAAATAAAATTCCTCAATACTGCTAAAATAGGCAATCTCTTATTCTGAGTTATTGGCCTCTGGTCTTAGACTCTTCTTCAAGCTGAAATGACCTCCTCATATTTACCCTGTCATGTTTCTAATGAATATGTTCCAATAAGTTCTCCTTTAAATTTCGTAAACTCCACTGAGTGTAGCCTAACCTATTCAACCTCTTCTCATAAGAAAATCCCTCCATATCCAGGATCAACCCAGTTAGCCATCTCTAATGCCAGGATATCCTTCCTTAGATAAGGGAACCAGAACTATTCAGTTTTCCAGCTGTGATCTGACAAGTGCCTTGTGTAATTTTAGCAAGACCTCTATTTTTATACTCCATTTCTTTGAAATTAAGATCAATATTCCACGTGCCTTCCCAAATTTCTGCCGAACCTGGATGCTAGCTTATTGTGATTCATGCACTGGGGTCCCCAAATCCCTTTCTGCAGCAACTTTGTGGTCCTTCCATATTTAAATACTATTAAGCACATCCATTTTTCTTGCCAAAGTACATAACCCCACGTTTTCTCACAATATATTCTATCTGCCTAGTGTGCGCCCACTCCTTTGACCTATCTATATCCCTTCCTGGACTTGTGTCAACTTCCCTACTTGCCTTTCACCTATTTTTGTCATCCACAAATGTGACGATTGTACGTTTACTTGTGTCATCAAAGTCATTTATATTGTAAATAATTATGGCCCCACCATTGACTCTTACTCCACTAGTTATATGCCTTCCCCGTATCAATTCTATGTTTTCTATTAGTTAGCCAATTCTCTATCCATGTTAATATACAACGCCTATCACTACAGATACTGAGGTATTAACTGAGGCCTTATGTATAGTACCTTAACAAATGCCTTTTGGATATCCAAATGGATAACTGTTTCTTTTATCTATCCTTCTTGTTACCTCCTCAAAAGACAATAATGATTCCGTCAGGCATGATTTCACCTGGCTCTGATTGGTAATATTATGGGTTTCTGAATGCTCAGCTATTATATACTTTATAACAGACTTGAAAATGTTCCCAACAATAGATGTTAAGCTAACTTTTATCTTGTTTTTTATTCCTCCCTTTTTGAGGAACGGTGTTACATTAAGTTTTCAAATCCTCTGGAACTTTTCCAGAATCTACAGATCCTTGAAATTACTACCAGTCCGTCAACTATCTTTACAGCTGATACTTTTAAAATTCTCAAATGCAAACCTTCATATCCAGGGGATTTAATTGGTCTTTAGCCTCATTAGTTTCCCCTTTCCTCTGGTGACAATTCCCATATTTATTTCCTCATCTCTTTTAGCCCCTTCATTATATACTATTTTTGGGAAAGGTATTACTATCCTCTATTGTGAAGCCTGTTGTAAAGTATCTGTTCTACTTCTTTGCCTTTTCCTAGTTCTTCATTATTATTTCCCCAGCCTCATTCTCTAAGGAGCCTGTATTCACGTTAGCATCTCTTTCTTATTATATATTTAAACAGGCTCTTTCTGTCCATCTTGGTATAACTCGCTAGTTTGTCCTCAATTATTTATGAGGTCATCTGGTGAAAACACAAAAGATATATGGATCTGCTGCTGGGCTTCCCATTAGGTATGTATTATTAGCACCTGTCAAACAATTACATTGCTAGTACATTCTTAATACTTGTCAAGCAATTAGTTTGCTGAAATGTCCTCAAGTGGAAGGACAGTAGTGACAGATTAATCAATAAGTTAGGTGAAAAAGCAGACAGTTCTGTGGCGGTCATTGAGATTCCAGGATGGCCTCCCTGGCACCTGGTTCAAGGATGTCAGAGTGGTTTCAGAACATTCCTTTCTGAGAGGGTGAAGGGCCAGAGATTGTGGCCCATACATAACCAATAAAACAGGGAGAAAGAGGGCTGGGATTCTGAAATTAAAAATAAGAGAATAAGGCAAAAGACTGAAAAGCAGGGCCTCTGATCTTTGGATTGCTTATCCCTTGCTAGTGAGCAAAACTTGGAAAATAGTGTAGGAGAGAGGCCTTTAGATATCTAGGGAACTGGGACTGGTTCTAGAGCAGAAAGAATCTGTAGAAGGAGGGAAGTTTACACCTTAAGTTCTGAGACCATATATCCTCATGGGGAGATTTTCCTGTTTATTGGAAATGGTTTAAACTAGCTTGTTGAATGTTGGATAGAGCAAAAGCAAAGATGTTATGTGAAGTAGAAAAGGGAATGTGAAAAGCACCAACAAATCCTACTGCCAATGAAATCACAGATTAGTGTCAAAAAGGCAGAATTAAAAGCACGCTATCTGAATGTATACAGCATTCTCAACAAGATAGGGGAATTGATGGCTTGAATAGAAGTATAAAGGGTTTAATTGAATTGCCAATGCAGAGATGTGTCTGAAGGGTATCCAAGAATGGGACTGAATATTAAAAGATACTAGTTATTCAGTACTGTTAGTCAAAAAAAAGTCGACCAGGTCTCGTGCAGCTAATAAAAGATGGAATCAGGGTATTTGTGAGATCTCACAGTTCGAGGATGTTATCAGCAGAGTTGATAAAGGGAACTTAGTGAATATAGTGCGTTTGGATTTCTTAGAAGGTCTCTGGGTTGGACAATTTAAGGTTAATAGGCAGAAAACAGTAGGAATACATGGTTAATTCTCAGATTAGCAGACTATGACTAGTAAAGTACCATAAGAATTGGTGTATTGACCCCAGATGTTTTATTAGGACTTTGGACTTGAGGCCAATTGCAATACTTCCAAGTTTGGAGATGGCACAAAACTTAGCAGGAATGTGAGTGGAGAGGAAAATGTGAAGAATTAGGGAAGTTAAGGGGGGGGTGAGTAAGTGAGCAAGGCATGGCAGATAAAATACAATGCAGTTAAGTGTGAGCAAATCCACGTTTGTAGGAGAACTAAAGGTGTAGATATTTCTCAAATGGTGAATGATTGCAACCTATTCCTGTCTAATGGGACAGAGGTGTCCTTGTTCACAAGTCACTGAAAGCTGCTGTGTAGGTACTGCAAGCATTTCAGTAGGCAAACTGTACATTAGCCTTACTGACAAGAGAACTTAGTACAGGAGCAAAGAAGTCTATGTAATTGAAGCTACAACATCAGTGAGATCACACCTGCAAGACTGTGTGGCTGTGGTCCCCGTCCTTAAGGGACGATATATTTTCCACAGAGGGAGTGCAGCGGAGGTTCACCACACTGATTCCTGTACTGGTAGAGTTGTCCAGTGAAAGATTGAGGTGACAGGGACTGTATTCTCCAGAGTTGGAAAGAATGAAATGTGATCTCATAGGCACTTAGAAAATTCATTAGGGGAGAGACAGAATAAATATGAAAATGGATGCCCCCCCTGGCTTTGGGGTCTAGAATCAGACCCCGACAGAACTTACAATCTCCCAACAGAAGGACTGATGAGGAGGAAATTCTTCACTCAAGAGGGCAGTGAATCTTTTGAATTCTCCAGCCCAGACAGCTGTGGAAGAAATTAAATAAGTTCACGAGTGAGAAGCTATAGATTTCTAATTACTAACAGCATCAAGGGATATGGGGATAATATAGGGATATGACATTGAGGTAGATGATCAGCAATGATTAAGATCAGTGGAGCAGACTTGAAGAGCTTAATGGCTGATGTTCCAAATTTTTTTCATACTTCCTTTATTCACATTAAACAGATCTTCACTGAATTAATCATATTCAAAAGAATGACAACCCAATCTTTGCGACCTTTTCTCAGAACTTAACACTTTAGCTTTGGTAGCATTTTGGTGAATCTGCACTACACCTCCTATAGTCATATATGTTTTCTGAAAACTGAATGCAGTGTTTTGTACTGTTCTAATGAGAAAATAACAGGAAAGTGCTCAAGGATGAATTTTATTGCTACGCATAATAGCATGTCTTCAACTGCACGTTAGCTTGCAGATGACAGCACTCTGCACTTATTGCTTCTACATATGTAGCCAATTTGATTGCCACTTCTTACAAATGAAAGCCAATTACCAATGAAAAAAATCAAGATTGTGAATCTATTCACAATTCACACCTTTTAGTGTCTCAAGGCACTTCACAGGCATGTTGTAAAAGAAAGGATTGACATTAGGAGAAATTATGGCAAATTTAAAACAAAACAACTTGACCAACACTGCATTTAAAAAGCAGTAAAGAGTACTATGCATATTATTTTAAAATTTTGGTCCTTCGCAGCTGGAGCAATCAAAATCAGGAAGTTCAAGAGAGACTAGAACTAGATATGTAGGGATGGAAAAGAATTCAGTAGTCAGGATGAAGGGGCCAAGGAGTGATTTGAAAGATAGGGAAATTTTAAAGTAAGGAATTGCATAATTAGGAGCCCAAGTAGATCACATTGACTCCCCAAAATAACACCAGTGTCAAACAAAAGATGAAAACAGGTCAGGAAACACAATATAGAAGAGTTTGGAAACAACCTTAGAAATGTAGCTTACAAATCTTAGAAGGCTGCAGGAATAGCACACTGATTAGTCAACGGCAAGTGCACAAGTTTGAAATGTGTCTAAAGACAAAAAAAATGCTTTGGGCTTCTAAAAAGGAAAACTCAATAATTTTAATAAGTAGGAGCTGATGTATGTGTTGCTGAAAAGATGGGAATCCATTGCGAAAAAGAGATTCACCACCATTCATTTCACACAAGCACTTCATGTTGTTAAATAATCCTATCATAAGTATATATACTTGCAGAAGTATAGGTTTATTTTATGAATATATGACATGAAAGGGGAGTATATACATTGTACTTCAATTTTATACACATTATAATATTTTAAGGTGTTGTGAAGCAAGGGAAAAGAAAACCTTTCTGTTGTGATGTGATATTATAACAAATTGCCCAACAATACTCAAATCCAAAAGAGTAATATTGAGTGGACTTCTCCCAAAGAGGAGGAAGCACCAACATCAAAATGCAAAGTAAGTAGCAAAGCCAAATATTGGAAAAGGAAGAACAATTCTCTCAGGGCTGTCTAATCAATTACTGAAAGGCTCGCTGGGGAAAAGCAAATGCCATATTTTCTGAGAAGGATGCAGGTTATTGAAGAGGAGGTCTCAAATATTTTGTGCTTATAAAATGGCAGAATCTCAAAACAGAGATAGTGCCTAGTTTTAGAGATGCCTGCCTCATAATCCTCTTGCCCTTTCTTGCATTTGCATCTCCATGAGTTTTCAAATCACAGTGGTTAGAATCCATGGTTATCTGCGAGGTTCAACTCTGCAGCTTCTCATCCTTGCACTTGGAAAAGAACACTCAATGCGAGTGCTCCAATGTGCTCACCAATTTAGCCCGGTCTCCAGTTGTTCCACCAAGGGTCTCAGCCTCCCTACACTAGAACACAACTATTATATATTAATGTCAACTCCAGGCAATGGTGACCTGCAACTTGCATCTCATCTCAAAATAGACCATTAGGCTCTGAAGCATGAAGAAAATTGCAGGTTACAGAGGGACATAGATAAGCTGCAGAGCTGGGCTGAGGGGTGACAAATGGAGTTTAATGTGGAAAAGTATGAGGTGATTCACTTTGGAAGGAGTAACAGGAATACAGAGTACTGGGCTAATGGTAAGATTCTTGGTAGTGTGGACAAGCAGAGGGATCTCGTCGATGTGTGTAGATCCCTGAAAGTTGCCACCCAGGTTGATAGGGTTGTTAAGATGGCGTACGGTGTGTTAGGTTTTATTGGAAGAGGGATTGAGTGTTGGAGCCATGAGGTCATGTTGCAGCTGTACAAAACTCTGGTGCGGCAGCACTTGGAGTACTGTGTACTGTTCTGGTCGCCGCACTATAGAAAGGACGTGGAAGCACTGGAAAGGGTGCAGAGGAGATTTACTAGGATGTTGCCTGGTATGGAGCGAAGGTCTTACGAGGAAAGGCTGAGGGAGTTGAGGCTGCTTTCGTTAGAGAGAAGAAGGTTTAGAGGTGACCTAATAGAGACATACAAGATGATCAGAGGATTAGATAGGGTGGAAAGTGAGAGCCTTTTTCCTTCGATGGTGATGGCTGGCACGAGGGGGTATAGGTTTAAATTGAGGGGTGATAGATAATAGGATAGATGTCACAGGTAGATTCTTTACTCAGAGTAGTAAGGGCGTGGAATGCCCTGCCTGCAACAGTAGTAGACTTGACAACTTTAAAGGGCATTTAAATGGTTGTTGGATAAACATATGGATGATAACGGAATAGTGTAGGTTAGATGGGCTTAAGATCGGTTTCACAGGTCGGCGCAACATCGAGGGCCGAAGGGCCTGTACTGCGCTGTTCTATGTTCTACATGTTAGCCTCATTAATGTTTAAATTCTTTTGTAAATTCCTGTATACTTGTTTGCTCAACAGGAGAATTTGTTCCTCTGATGAGTGCAGTCTCTGTTCTTCAGCTTTTCTACTCTGACAAAATTCTCAAGTACCATGAACATTTTAGACTTCTATGTAATGTCCTGAAATTTTGCTCCTCAGCTGCGTACCTGCCTGTCACTCAGGAAGACAGAAGTTTCTGTCCCCATATATGAAAGTGCCATCTTTTCTGTTCCGAGCATGAAGATTAATGGAATGTCAGTGAAGAAAAATAACAATATAATTTAAATAAATCATTCACGTAATGTCCAATCACTTAAACTTAAACATCATCTGAACGAGACCTTCAGTTTTTAAAAGCAAAAATTAAGATCTTCCAAAAAACTGAAAAGAAATACATGATTGAAAATGGAGCTAAAACCTGAATTTAATAGAAGGCAATCCAAGACAAAAGCTCAGATTCAGATTATTATGGTACAGGATGTGACCATTTGGTCCATTGTGCCTGCACTGACTCTTCAAGTGAGCATCATTACTGAGTGCCAATCTCCTGCCTTTTCTCTATATCCCTGCATACTATTTCTATCCAAACAAATAGCCAATGCCCTCTTAAGTGCCTCAACTGAACTTGCCTCCATCATGTTTCCAGGTGTTGTATTCCACACCTTAACTAATCTCTAGATGAAAATGTTTTTTTCTGACATCACCCTTGCTTCTTCTGCATATCATTTTAAATCTATGCCTTCTTGCTCTTGTGGGAGCAACTTCTTTCTATCTACTTCATTCAGTCTGTTCATGATTTTAGAAACCCTCCATCAAAACCTCCAGAAACCTCATTCCTGAAGAAGGGTCCTGACCCGAAACATCAGCCTTCCTGCTCCTCTGATGCTGCTTGGCTGGCTATGTTCATCCAGCTCTACACCTTGTTATCATCAAAATCTCCTTAGGCTTTTTCTCTACAAAGGAGAACAATCCCAGCTTCTTCAATCTATCCTGATATCTAAAATTTCTCATTCTTGAAACCATTCTTGTAAATCACTTCTGTACTTTCTTCAATTCATTCACAACTTTTCTATAATGTGGCACCCATGAATGTATACAATACTCCAGCTGAGGTTTAATATGTATTTTGTATGAATTTAATGTCACCCTTTTGTTTTTGTGCTCTATGTCTCAAATAATGAAACTAAGGACACTGTCGGCTTTATTAATTGCTTTTTCCACGAGTTCTACCAACTTCAATGATCTATGCAGGTACAGACAGGTCCCTCTGCTTCTATGTCCCATTTAGAACTGTGCTTCCTATTTTATGTTATCTTTCAATGTTCTTCTTACCAAAGTGCATCACCTCACGCTTCTCTGCGTTCAGCCTTCTCTGCAATCTATCCGTGCACTCCACCAACCTGTCAACGTCCTTATGCAATTTACAACTCTTCCAAGTTTTCTGTCATTGGCAAACTTCAAAACTGCCCCCTGCACACCAATATCCAGATCAATAATATATTAGGAAAAACAAGGGTCCCAATAACAACCAAAGGAACTCCACACTAGTCCTTCCTCCAGCCTGAAAAATATTCATTGACCATTACCGTCTATTTTATGTCATCCACATTTTACATCCACATTGCTACCATCGTTTTTCCACCGACATATAGTTTCATCACAATTCTCGTGTGGCACTGTATCAACTGCCTTCTGAAAATTCATGTACGCATCACCAGCATTATCTTCATCATGCCCTTCCGTAACCTCTTCAAAAAATCTTCAGTAAGTTAGTGAAACACTGTTTCCCCTTAAGAAACCTATGGATAGTTTCTCTTAATCAACCTACCCTTTTCTGTATGACTACTAATTCTATCCTGAAATAATTGTTTCTAGAAGCATCCCACCATTGATGTTAAACTGGCCGGTTTGTAATTCCTGGCATTATCTTTACAAGCTTTCCTGAACAAGGCTACAACACTTGCAGTTCTCCAGTCCTCTGGCATCTCTTTTACACAGTGCCATGATTAAGGAAAAATAATTTTCAAAATATCTGAACATGATTCAGTTGGATCAAAACAGGAATGAACGGAGTTAGCCGTGGGGAAAACCAGAGTAGAACTGTGTTATTGAGTCCTAGTGATGAGATTAAATGACAATCTGCCTGAGATACTTAAAATAAGGAAGGAGATCGATCTGCAATGACATTCCTCTCTCACAACGGATATACACTGAGCTTGGAAATGTTATAGGGAATGTGAATCAGGGAGAACATCCACTACCCCAAAATATCACAGCAGTAGTTAAGAGAAGCTTACATTAAGGTAGATAGGAATTAAATTTAGAAGGAAGGGTATGAATTAACATACAGAGAGGAGAGGTTTATGATTAGGAAGGCTGAATTGCATAAAACCGTGGAGCAGATTCAGGAAGTTTTGTCCTTTTTGTAAACAATTTGAAAACAGACTCAGAAGGTCAAGAGCTTTCAAGCCATATATTAGTAAACTGAAATGACTGTGCCCCAGTTCTGCAAGCATTTTAACAAGTTTGCGTAATAAGCACCAAAGACAGGAATCGTTAGAGAAATCCAGCAGGTCTGGCAGTATCTGTGGAGAGAAGCAGAGATAATATTAGGGGTCTTCAGAACTCCAAAGTTCTGTTGAAGGGTCACTGGACACAGAATATTAACTTTGCTTTCTCTCCACAAATGCTGCCAGACATGCTGAACTTCTCCAGCAATTTGTTTTTGTTTCAGATCTTTAGCATCTGCAGTTTTATTTTGTATGACAAGTACTGCCTCAATGAGATGGCTACAGATTAAGACAAAAGCTGAAGTGATCTTTTCCATGGAGTACAATTACAGCCTTCTGGTTTAGATTAAATTATAAAACTGTTAAGAGATTCAATCAGCATCTGGAAAATAAAACAACAAACTTTTATTTGAAGGCATTTTACTTTCCTCAGGATATGCCAAAGTACTTCATAGCCAACAAAAATGGCAATGAAAATATGCACCATTTGAGCTCCTTATTCTGCTTCAAATAACATCATGGGATCTTTTACCAACATATGAAGGAGACAGGAGTTTGGTTTAAAATCTCATTGGAGATATGGTACCCCTAAAGAAAATGCAACAGTGTCTCTGTAGTGAAATGATATACAAGCTGAGATTAAGTTCTTTAGCTCTGCTTCAGCACTTCTAGCTTAGGTGAGTGCCTTACCAAGGAGGGCAACTAATACCTATCGTTGTCTTTTTTTCATTTTGGGTACAATGTAACAATTATATATTTTCAAGTTCTTCCATTTTTATTCCAGTTACTTTAAAAATAAATTTCTCTCTATAGTTTACAACTCCTTGGAGTGCTCTACAGAATCCCAGGCTTAGGCCATCTGTGTATTGGAACGAGTATGCCGATAGCAAATCATGATTGCAGCCCTTGATTAAAAAACTAAGATACCATCATGTTATTCAAAATGTTATTGAAAACTTTTCTTTCATGCTAAATTAATCCTTTAGATGCTTTACAATGAACTGAAATCAATGAAAGTTAATTTCATCCCCTCTGAATTCTTACATATACTTTAATCATCTCCATCTTTGTAATTCAAAAAGGATTACCAATCATAACATTTTAATTTTACATACGCAGGTCTACTGAGAACTACTTTTTTGAGTAAGATTGTGTTGTTTTACTGCACTAACTATTGCTACATGCAAAATTTCTACATTCAGAATATTCAGTAAATGAAAAACCAAGGCCCAGATATCTACATAGCTAATAGTCAGCATTCAGACATCTGTAGATAAATAATTCAATTATTTTACCAACAACATATCTGCAGTAATGAGCTACATGAATCAGAAAAGATTTCTGTTTCGTTTGGAGTCTGTGCTGGATGAACTGATATGTCTCAGAAATGACAATGCATTCATCCTCAGCATTGTTAGGTTGGAATAGGAAAACCAGCTTTCACTCATCAAAATCAAATAATTCATGCCGCAAGATGCTGGCAAATAGATAATATTAGGTAGTAGCTGGATTGAGACAGACTGCAGTGCCTGCCTTCCCAGTAAATGCATGTTTGGGAACTCCTATAGACTTCATGAATCAGCTTCAGAAGTTGGAATGGGCATTCAGCATCTGCAGTCAGATATTAAAAATGACTTCTTGAGGCACCTGATTGTTTAGGGCATTCAAACTGCAGTACACTAGAATAAGTCAATGTAAGGAAAGAGAGTATGATAAAAAGGATGGAACAATGGAAAATATCTGTGTTACAGAAGAATATCTTTTTGACTGATGACATTTGTCACTCAAAGGATCAATGCCTCCAACAATGGCATGAAGATCACTCTAAATACGTACCATAATGCCTAGTTCCAGAATCACTTCATTCCCATTTTGGCCAGAAATGTGAGAAAAGATCCTATAAATGGAGGGAAAAAAAATCATGGATATGAATATATTAGGAAGACACCAAAAGCCAGAATGAAATAATAACTCTTAGAAAACAGACAAGCCTTAAACAATCACTAGACAAAATGCTAGAAAAAAAAAGACATTGTTTAGAGTGAATTTATTCTGATTCAATATCAAACATTAAAGCATTTGAGGCTAACTATACAAAAATTATAGACAAAGGTTATGTGGTTTTTACACTTGTTTAACAGGATAGAATTTAAGAGATCAGCTACTGCTTACTTTGCAGTTATATAGTTTAGTCTCTACAGAATTACAAGATTGATTTATAATTGTTAGGAGTTTAGAAGTACTTGAACCTTTTCTACAGTAAGTTTTTTTACTCTAACAGCTTTACAACCTTGTTTTCTTTTAGCGTTTACTGGTTTTAAATGTTAAAGGTAAATTAAGTGATATTAAAATCTACTTGATTCATTTACCTTTGCAACTGAAGACCTTTTAAGGGTTACACATCCACTGCCTCTGACGAATGCCACATTAGTCAAGTCTGTTTGCCTCTAAAAAGCTTTAATTGCTTCCAGCGGAGGGTTCATTTAGGTAATTCTCATAAAAATCCCAAAGTGCACTAGTGAAAAAATGCTTAGAGAAGATGAAATGCTGATCACATTCTTCATATATTCACTGCTCAGTAGTGTATTTTCAAAGGCCAACAATATGGACTTTTTTGATTTTTTTGAAAACATCATTCAGGTATATTTCTGTATCAACCTCAACACAAACTGACTTTTTTTTAAAAAGAAAATTTTAAAAAGACAAAAGTATATTTTCCCTGTTTAAAAGATTTTTGTGGATTTATTTGGTGTTATAAGAAAACGTATCAAAGTTACTGATATGTCACACACAGCAAGCTTGTTTTTTCTCAAAACTTTATTTGTATCAAGCAAGAATAGTCAATGTCTTTGATCTCAACACTACAGAATATCTGGAGACTTCAGTTACAAAAGAATACAACTTTACTTGGCATTTGGAGTTTACTTGGTTTAAGTAAAAGTTTACAAGGGATAATGCTCTAACACAAGCTAAACTTAAAAGTTCAAACCAAAAAAACTTAAAACTAGGTTAAACTAAAAGCAAAACAAAAAAAACCATTGATGTTAACTGAATTTGTGTTTACATTTTAAGGTGATCTACATTATCAAACCTAGTTTGGTAATAGATTTTTAAAGGCTAGTTAAAATTAAAAAATGTGTTAATCCTGTTTACTTGTTTCCAACAGAGCATATAAGATCAAAGTCTTTCTTTCCACCCACCTCCTTCCAGAGATCAAATAATCTCTCCATTCAAAGACTAAATGACTTCATACAAGAATTCAGAACTGTTTAAACAGATCTGTTGTATTTAAGAAGAAAAAACTTTTATATAAAATAACCAATTACTTTTAACAGCGTACATCACTGCAGAAACAGCTAACTGATGATTGTATTTCACAGAATAGATGGAAGAATCAGTATCGGGGTGCATAGGGGTGTTCCCTGTATGCTCCTTTAGGTGCTCTTGCTGGAGGAGCTTTCATCCGTGAGTTGGAGTTCGTCCACTCTTCCTGACCTATTGTGGTTATTACAGAAAAACAAATCTCCATTAGAGCAGTCAAGCAGCCCACAATAATATCTACTGGAAATTCAGATGGCAGAGTATAGGTTTTCAAGTGAATTCCCATATGACAGACTAACATTGTAAAACAGAACGTTTCTTTAAAAAAAATGCTATCTATAAGCAAATACAATGATCAATAGATTAATTCTCTAAGTAACTGCTTTAATGTTGTAGAACAATATTTTTATTTTATGCATTTTATATTAACTCTTTCATCACAAAAGTTAAACCAACGAATAATGTCTCTAGGCAGATGCTATATTAAAGTCAAATAAATCTTTCATGAAATTTCCGTTCATATGTATTTATCTTGTGGAAGCTGTTTCTGATTCTGAAAATGATTAATAGGATTGTCAGAATTTTGCATTTAATTCTATACAGTTTTGTATAAACCAGAACCGAGATGGAACTAGATTTCAGGGACAGCTCTGGAGACAATTTGGCTGAGTGATCAAACCAGAATACCTGACTGATAAAGTAATTACATATTTTGTTTCACATTCAAATCAAATTGCATAGTTAAAGCATGACCTGAAATGGTGGGAATATCTATGTAGGACAAGTCATTTTTGTAACACATGCTTAATTTAGACCTTGATGGTCAGTTATCATTTGCTGATTTAAAAAAAAGACAGTTTGCACTTCATAGATAACAAAGTGTGAAGCTGGATGAACATTTTTTACTGAGATATAGAGATGTCATACACAAAACTGCATTCAGATAAGTCTGATGCAGGAATTGTATCACTCGCATTTGACATTGCATAGAAATATATACAAAAACTTTCAATCATGCGATCTAAAAAGAAAGTTTTAAATGCTTCTTAGACTATGTTTATATTGTTTAGTATTTGTTAAGTTCAGTATCTTATTGCATGTTATTTGAAAGGGAGATGTCAAAATAAAGCTATTATGAATATAGGCATAGACGTAGGGCATTCTCAAATCTGTTCAGTAATTAATAAATTGATCATAATGACTGATGTGTACTTCAATTTTATGACTCACCTGGTTCATCATCACCTTCACCTAGCAAACTATAAAACTCAGTTTTAACATTTTTAATGATCGAATCTCTAAAGTTAGATTTCCAATAAAGCCCTAAGAAATAGGAAAAGGAGTAGACGGTTTGGTCCCTTCAGCCTGCTCTGCCATTCAACAGATCTTGGCTGATTGGACGTTGCTATTATCCAGTATCCTGCATTCTTCCCCTGGCACTTGATTCTCATACTGATCAAGAATTTATCTATCTCAGCCTTAGGTACTGACAAGTACTCTGCCCCACGGCTCTCTGTAGCAAGGAGTTCTAAAGACTCACAACCCTCGGAAAACAAATTCCTTTTTGTCTTGGTTTTAAACTGACACCCTTATTCTGAGATTGTGCACTCTGGGCCTGGGCTCTCCCATGAGGGCAAATATCTTTTCAGCATTTAATCCGTCAAGCCCCTTAACAGTCCAGTATAGTTCAATGAGATAAATACCTGGATGTGAAGAAAAGCTCCTGATTCCACTTCAATATTGTAACATTTTGGGGGAACTTGGAATATGGTGAGAATTTAATTTAATCTTTAGTGCATTATATTCCCATTCAGTGTTAACTGTTGGTTCTGTGACACACTCACTCACTCGCAAATAATAAGAGTTTATTCAAGAGTTTATTTCCTTAACTAAATACTTCTTTGTCAGGTGCACAAGTATTTGTTAGAAGCCTTAACAATAACATAAGAGTCTCCAACAACTTTCTCCCTTAGTTGTATATTGATTTTATGAGCTGGATTTTGACTAATAAGTTGAGGTGGTCAATTTGTAAGATTTATCGATGCTGTAAACCTGTCTTCTTTGACCTAGTTATAGCCATACTTCCATCTATTTCAGTCAGATCAAAAACATTTAATCCTTTGGTAACTTCTTTAAACTGTCAACCAAAATGTCTGTAAGACCCACAATTGAGACAGTTGGTTCTGGACCTTTGGAAACTTAGCCAAGCATTGATAATGAGCTCACTTAAAATACAAACACTTAGCAATGTAAATGCTAGATTCCATTAAAATTACAATAACACATAGCTAATATTTTCTTTTTCTCAGCTCAACCTAATAGCCTGTCATTACAGTACAGGAATATATGTTGATTTATAAGTGAAAGCTGTAGATACTTTCTTTTAATGTCAAAGGTCTAAACATCTAGATTTCAGATTGTGAGACTCAAACAGACCTTAAGTCCTTCGTTCACAAGTACTTACAACTCAAACATAAAACTATGGTTCTAACACTGAAGCTCAAAGCTCTTTGGACGGTGAAAACTAAATCTATTTGAACTCAGCACTAACTTCAAATGGTCCAGCTGATTAGTGTTCCTGCTTTCATGATTCACCCTGATCTCTTTGTCATATTATTGCTTTCACGCACATCTCTTGATGCCATTAAGCCCCAAATTTTAGGTTTAATCTCCTTCTTGAACATATTCAATGACTTGGCCTCTGTTATCTTCTGCGGTACAGAACTTCACCTAATCATTACCCATGGAGTGAAAAACAAATGTTTCAGTTCCAAATGGTCTATCCCATATTCTGAGACTATGTCCCTTACTTCTAGACATCTCAACCAAGGAAAACATCTTCCCTGCATGTAGTCTATCTAGCCCTGTTAGGATTGTATTCCATCCAGCCTTTATTACATCTTTTCTTGTCTTCAATCTGCATTAAACAAACAATGAGTCAGAATTTCTATATTGATGATACTGATAACACGAAGTCTGCGAAGAAAATCACAAGCAACTTTTTCTTCAAGGTAGGTTTACTAACTTCACTACTGCAATGGGCTGCTTCCTGATGAGTTTTAGCAAGGTTGGCAGAAGGTGGTTGCTCATCATATTGAGACCTTTGAAATATGTACGACCAGTAACTTCTCAGTTCTTAACCAAGTGTCTGGCTATAGATTGCTGCATTTATCTGTTGCTGGAAAGTCGGCTCCAATTAACCTGCTGGCACCATGGGACTATTTACAGTGAGTATCTAAGTAATTATTATGTTGATATCTTAAGAAAAATGGAAATCTTGGCATTTTTATATTGTCTTAAATGACCACCAAGCATTTCAAGTTGTTTTATAATCATTTGAAGAGGTGTCACTATTGTAATGTAGGAAACATGGTAGTCAATTTGCACCAAAGGAACTTTCCACAGCAATGCTATAATGACTACAAACTCAGTGTTTTGTGATAGTTGATTGAAATATAAATATTGGCCAAAACACGGAGGATTACTCACCTGCATTGCTTAAATTATCATTCCTGGGTTCTGGGCTGGATTACAATTTATAAACCATTCTGAATTGCCCTTGAGAAGGTGGTGGTGAACTGTCTTCTTGAAATACTGCAATCCACGTGGCATAGGTACAACACAATGCTGTCAGGTTCCAAGTCACTGACTGGAGCGGTACTTGCAGTTGGTGGCGTTCCCATGTATCTGCTGTCCTTATCTTTCAAGATGATAGATGTAGTGGTTTGTAAGTTGCTGTCTAAGGAGCCTAGGTATATTTCTGCAGCACTTCTAGTAGATGGCACACATTGCGGCCACTAAGTTTGCTATAGAGGTAGTGCATTTTGAAGGCATTAGATTGGGTGGCAAACAAGGAGCTTGATCTGACAAGGAAAAGCTGAGTGTTGTTGCAGTTGCACACATTCAGGCAAGTGAAGGTATTCCTCCTGACCTGTGCTTTATAGATACTAGAAAAGACTCTGGGATATCAGGCAGAGCTCACTGCCCCTAACCTGTTATTGTTGTCATGATATTCATATCACTAAGTTTAGTTTCTGGTCAATGGCTTACCCCAGGATACAGCGAATAGGGGATTCAGCAATGGTAATGCCACTAAACATCAAGAAGCAATGATTGGATTCTCTCACGGAACGTGGTCATTGCCTGGCATTTAGGTAGAAAAAATATTGCGACTTATCAGCCTAAACCTGAAATATTCTCCGGGTCTTTTAGGCATATATCTGAAAGAGTCATGAATAATGCTAACCATTGTGCAATCATCAGCAAACCCTTAAGACAGAGGGAAAATCAAATGAAGAAGAAGCTGAAGGCAGGTGAAAAGCATAAACAAAAAGAAGTGTGGATGCTGAAAATCAGAACTTCTAGAGTTCTGAAGAAGGGTCATTGAACCCGACAGTTTAATTCTTCTTCTCCACATGCTGTCAGATCTGCTGAGATTTTCCAGTAATTTCTGATTTTGTTTCTGAAGATGGGCAAGTCTAGGATATTATTTCGATGTATTTCTGCAATCATGATCTGTGACCACTGCTCTCGACCAACGCCAATCATTTTTTGTGTTTGTAATGACTCCAATCAATAGTGAGCTTTCCTCTAATTTCTATTGATTCTAGCTTTGTTAGGGGATCCTTGATTGTCGGCAGAATCAAATGCTGCCTTGACATCAAGGGCAGTCACCATGACATTCCTTTTTGAATTGTGTCCTATTGTCCACGTTTAGATCAAGGCTGTAATTAGGCCATGGAGCCGAGTGGTCCTGATAGAACCCAAACAGCGCATTCATCAGCAAGACGTTGTTGACTATGTGCCACTTGGTAACATTATCGAGAACACTTTCCGTAATTTTTCTTGCTGACTAAGAACAGAAACTGATGAGGCAGTAATTGATGCAGTCTGATTTAGCATGCTTTTTATAGACTTTGCATATATGGACAATTTTCTATATGCTGGACAGATGCTCTAACCGTACTTGATCAGCTTTGCTAGAGAGGAGGCTAGTTTTGGAACAGGTATCTTAAATACCATTGCCAGAATTTTGCTAGGGCCCATAGCCTTTGCAGTATCTAGGGCCTTCAATTGTTTCTTGACATCAAGTGGAGTGAATCAAAATTGTTGAAGGCTGACATCTGCGATGCTGGGGATGTCAGAAGATAGACTGTCAGTTTAGCACTTCTAGCTGAAGCTGCTTGCAAATGCTGTATCCTTTTCTTAGGCCACTGTCTTAATCATAGTATATATGTGATATTTTACGTTCATCCGTGTGGACACACGGAGCCTTAAATTAATATCTCCTTTTGAAAAACTGCAGCTTTGGCAGATAGCACTCTTTCGGAATGGCACTCCAGTATCAGGCTTAATTTTTGTGCAACTTCAATCCAAATCTTAAAATTCACAAAGTAAGAATGCTTCTAACGGAATCATGGCTGGCATAAGATTGCACATCCACATCCAATATCCAACCACTACTGTGCTGTGGAGCGAAAGCTCATCACTTCTCAAAGTCCTTTCTTGTTTCAACCAGTCTGACTCTCCAACATAAATGCTAAAGTGTATATATAGCCTTCTGAGATTCCATAAAAATTACATGGCGTGTTATAGATTTCTTCTGGGAGAGTCCCATTATTGGTGGAATGCAAATTTCTGATGCCAAAGGAGACGGCACCAGACAATCTAGCGATGACTCCAGTCATAGTACTGAAACCCATCATTTTAAAACCTCAGACAGTAAGAACTACCAATACTGGAATCAGAGATAACACAGTGTAGAGCTGGAGGAACAGAGCAGGCCAGGCAGCATCAGTGGAACAGGAAAGCTGACGTTTTGGGACGGCACCCTTCTTCAGAGGAACCCTCCTCTAGCTCCACACTGTTATGTCCCATTTTAAAATCTCATACTGTTTGTCAGAGGCCAGTGGTTTGGTAGGGGATGATGAAAAAGACGCAGCATGAAAGAAATAAAGATGATAGCGGGGGGGGGGGGGGGGGGTGGGGAAAGAGCGAGAGAGAGAGAGAGAGAGGGAGGGAGGGAGGGGGGGAGAGAGAGAGAGAGAACCAATGAGATGTCTTCTCAATTATCCTAGCAACTGTATTTTCACTATGTGCAGCACCCAGGAGGACAGCCATTCAGGAACCTGGGAGCGATGCAGCACAGGATGCTGCGTACTCAAATGGGATTATCCTCCTCCACCAAGTCTTCAAGAATCTCACTGTTGGAACATACCTACAATAGAGAGGAAAAGAGCAAAGATTAGAATGGAAAATAAAAGTCAAACATGTAAACTATTGGCAATACAGGTGAGCGAAGGGTTGTTAGCACCATATTCAGGCAGGTCATCAACCTCGTCTTACCCATTGTTCATTGCAGATCAATGTTTGATATGCTTGGGTAGAAGGTATAATTCTGAATTCCTCACTGAAGTCACTTGGCTTGTTCACTAGCATTAGTGAATACGTGTTGAAAATGTAAATAAACACAGATTGAGTTTATGAATCTATAGCATTCACTGAAAGATAGAGAAGAAGCAAGATTGAATGAAGGTGGAGGGGTAATGAATTTAAAGCCAAATAACTGGGCATGTACGAGTGGCAGCATGGTGGTTCAGCGGTTAGCAATGCTGCCTCACAGAGCCAGGGAACCAAGTTCGATTCCAGCCTTGCGGGACTGTGTGGAGTTTGGGCATTCTCCCAGTGGCTGTGTGGATTTCCTCTGGGTACTCCAGTTTTCACCCACAGTCCAAAGGTGTGCAAGTTAGGTGGACTGGCCATGCTAAATTGCCCACTGTCCAGGATTGTGCCAGCAACATGGATTAGCCATGGGAAATTGAGAGTTTCAAGGATACAGTGGTAGGTAAAGTCTGGGTTGGATGCTGTTTGGAGGGTTGGTGGACATGATGGGCCAAATGGCCTTCTTCCATACTGTAGGACTTCTACGGCTGAGTCAACTGCTGAGACTAGGTGATCATTATTTAAGTGTTAGGATAGGAAATGTGAATGGTCATATGTAACACAGGGAGCAAAGAAAGATGCAAGGATACCTGGACTGAGAACGATATAGGTTGCTGTACGCTCTTGTGGCGGTATATTTATTTACTCGATAGAGAGGATGGAATTCTTGACATAGTCATGTGAGGGAGTGATAGAAGTGATTGAAAGGATTACAACATGAAGAGTTGTACTTACCCTTCCTGAGATGACAATTTTCTCTACATGATTGCATCCGCATTTTCCTAGTGATCCACTTCTGTTCAGACAAACTTGAACGGTCATGGGATGCTCCTGCAGTTGCTTGAGAACAATATATTTGCTCCTTGGTCTCACTTTCTCTTCTTCGAAATTGAAACATTAAGATGCTGGTAGCCCTGAAACTCATTTGTGCTCCCATTATATGCACAAACTTTTCATACAAGAAAGCAATTTTTCTTTGAGTGAATAATCCACCTCTAAGCAACCACTGACAGCAGTGAGTAAGATGTATGGAGTATAAATATAGGCACAGATTTCCTACATTTTGGGTGTGCCTATACCAAAGAGATTGCAGTATTTCAATGCAGCAGCTCACCACCACCATCACAAGGGTGATTAGGGATGGGCAATAAGTGCTCACCTAGCCAGTGGGCTCACTTCTGATGAATACATTTTTTAAAAAGGTGACTGTTTTTGAGATATAATTTTTGTAAAAAAACAAAATCCTTTATATTAAATTGCTAATGCAAGTTTTTCTCATCTGGTAGAAAATAAATCCAATACTCTGCTACGAAAACAATGTGAGAGTCTCAAGATAATGAATTTGTATTATACACTACTAACCATATGATTCATATGTCTCCTGGCTGGTTCCATGGCCATAATCATAGTAATCAGAAGCACTGTAAAAGAGAGCTTAGAATCAGACTTGCAGGCAGACAACACACAGTAAGGTCTTAATAATCATTTACATTGTGTATTGCATATTCTCCTGCAGAATTAAACACAATGGCTTATATTTTAACATAAATACACCTGACAGTAATACATAAATGGGGAAGTAGTATTCATTCCACTCGAAGTGTTACCACATATAAAAATAATTCAACTTTGAATACGCACTATTAAGATTGAAAGAATCAGAACATTTAAACAAAACATTTTAAATTATTAATGCCTGATTATTTCAGCTATATTTGACTGATTTATTTCTACACTGGCTGAAAAGAGAAGTTGGCAGCATTTTTTCATTCATAAAACAGAATCTGAAGGCAACACCACACTGCACGTGAACATTTCTGCAAAACAACTTCTGACAGCCACACAATTCTCAACCTTCCACAGACTATACTCATTTTAACCTGAAACTATTTGACATCGTGCAAAGCTGCAAGGCATTTTCTACTTGGAATTACATTGATTTTAGCCTATTTCTTTACTTGAGACTTGGAGTAAATAGATTATATCAAAGAAATTGTTCCTTTTATTTGGACGTGAGGACAACTAGAGGAAGAGGAGAAGGGCTGATCCCTTCTTATTTGTAAGGTGTTAAATGATGGGATGCCAAAAAGCACAAAAGTGTCCAAAGTCATAAGGTTAATTGCAAAAATTGGATCTGGACAAAGGGTTTTTCATCTTTAGTGGTATAATCATTTGGAAAAAGGTTAAAACAATCAACGTGTATGTATCCAGTCACATAGTAATTCCTTGGCTATCTCCAATTGTGCTTATAGATGGTGTGATGATACTATGGTTTTCAGAGGTGAATTTTGCCCTTTTCTTTAAAAAATAGGTACATTGAGATGCTGAGCAGTCTACTCAGTGCCACTAGAGTAAACAGTTTGTGAGGTTTTGGATTTTTTTTTAACCAGTTGAAACAATGGAGATAGCCTGAATGGGTAGGGTCAAGCTCCCAGGATTTTTAGTTTTATTTTTCATTTGCCAGTTGCTGGTGTCTTGATGCCGAGTTTGGAAGTCAGTACAACTCTCTCTGCTATTCTCTTGACGATTTTTCTCTCCCGGACTGGAGAACTGCATGAGAGACAATCCATTTTACTGAATTTGCCTTTGAAAAGGTGGATTTATGGGATGTTACTATATTGGAACAGTTACTGTTTTGTAATTAAATAATCTATTATTCTGTTATGTTTTCCAATAGGGTTAGTTATTTCAATTTCTGTTTTCTTTTGTTCTATTTTAACTGTAGTATATGTGTATAAAAGTGAATTTTGCTTCAAGTCTGGTAGTCTCACCAATCAAATTGCACCCAGAGTGCAATGCCTGGCACTTGCCTTTAAAATAAGAAAAATTAGGGTTTAGGCTTTCTCGCTAATATATTTTGAGGAGTTTTGGTTTGGTCCATAACAATGAGAACACATGGTAAGAATGAGGGAGATGAAAACAAAAGAAAAAAAATGTTGGTGCTGCAAATATTGACCATGTTGAACAGCAGCATTGAACAGTGTAGCAGAGTTAACATTCCAGGTCAATTATCCTCCATCAGAAGTTCTGATGAAAGGCTACTGTCTGAAATCTTAAATCTTTTTTGTTTTTAAACAGGTACTGTTCATCTTGCTGATTATTTGCATTTTCTATTTTTTTTAATTTCAAATGTCTAGTTTCCACAGTAGTTTGCTTTTCCAAGAGTGAAGAGGAGTCAACTGCAGCGTATAGGCAAGAATAATGCAAGACCAGACAGAGGAGGTTCTATCGAATTGAACAGGAAGGCATAAAATACCTTACTAACTCCTTGTCAATAATTAAGACAGCCACAAATGTACAGCTGACAGGTGAGAACACAAATTTTAGCCTAATGGTTCATCTCAACTAGGAATCCATTGGGGCAGTGTGCACTCTGTGCCAGTGAAGGGAAGCTATGAAGGAGAACAGAAGTGCCAGTAGCGGCAGGTGGTTAAAATGCATACTTTCGACTCTCTCTTCACACCACACAAACTCTCTAATCTCTTAATCCCAAATTAATTATGTTGATGCATTAATATCTTTGTAATCCTCAAAAATCCTAGCTGACAATGATTTGGTTCCATTTTAATGCTTTAGAGGCCAATTTAACTTGTTTCTGGTTGTTGACTCCATACAATTATCTTTAAACAGTTTTGAAGTTTGTCAAATTTTAAGTATTATCAGAGATATAAGAGTCTAGACATTCGGCTACAACACAATCTGTGACAGC
Organism: Stegostoma tigrinum; assembly: GCF_030684315.1. Taxonomy (NCBI): domain Eukaryota; kingdom Metazoa; phylum Chordata; class Chondrichthyes; order Orectolobiformes; family Stegostomatidae; genus Stegostoma; species Stegostoma tigrinum. The sequence continues at coordinate 103,549,501 of NC_081358.1, read as the reverse complement.
TGCAAGTGTGTGGAGCAGAACAGAAAGCAGTATGCAATGTCCTCAGCTTCTAGAATCTAGGCCTCTGCTCCCTAGCCTTGCTGATTTCTTGCAATGCTTTCTTTCCTGCCCAAACACAACTAATTGGTTCTACCCTTACAAATACTAAACATGATAGCATCTGGACATTTGAAATAAAAGAAAATGGTCCTTAAGCTTTGCATTTATCAGCTGCACTAAAGAATTTAATAGGCAGTTAGGGGACTAAATCTAGGTAAAAACCCAGAAGGAAAGATTTCTTAAAATATACTTACTAAACGTAGAATCAGGAGGAAAGCAGCAGCCCTATCGACTCACATTCAAAGAACCTAGACTGTTAATGGCTGTTTTCACCCCACAACCTTCTAACAGTGAAACAGACTTCTTAGTCCCAAATGTTATTGATTCTTCCCCACAATCTTCCAATGCCCTTCTCAATTCCCTTCCAATTTGCCTCAACTACCTTCACCTAGTCTTCTTTACACCCCACGTACTGAATCACCAATTCCCCAACCTTCTTCACTTGACTGAGATTCATTTGCCAACAGTAAGCTGTCAAAATGCACTTCAACTGAAAGCTACGTGCTGTTCTCGGCATCTGGATAATCAAGATTATTGTTAGTGTGATGCGACATCAGGAACTCATCAAGCTCACTATTCAGGTGAAAAGGAGTATTTCCTTTGTTCCTCAAACTCCAAAATATAAAGCACAATTGATTTGATTTATTTTGTGCCAGTTGTCACAAATGCATGAACTACTCCACACATTCGAACGTGAAAACATTTGAATTTATTTAGCTTAAACATAGAGAAAAAATTGGGGCAAGTATCCTCAGTCCTCAAAGTTACGGGTTTCCAGGTCTTGTTGGAAATCCCGATTCCATATAGACTGGTAACACTCCAAAGTATCCTACATGGAAGGAAGACGAGAACTTGGAGTGTTGAATAATGGATAACCTGGATACTGTGAAGCTCAGATATTCAGAATAACCTAAAGACAAGACTGGTGGCACAGGCTTTCAAGCACCCTATTATTTGAATTCACCAGTGTGCTATAAACAGACTTTATTAAAATTTGGTCACTCTTTCTGCAGCTGTTTAAGCTGTTAACATGTTTTGCTCGCCCTTGGCAGCTGTCAAAACCACTGACAAGCTCAAACAGTAATACAGAATTCTTCATTGTCACTGACACAAGGTGACTGGCTGACAGCCTGTCATACATTTAAGCATCTGCTGAGGTTATCAATCGAGTCAAGCAAGCCCTCAGTACAGCTTACAAATACGGAGTGCAGAAAATCAGAACGATAGTTTTGCAAGATACAGATACTTCAAAAAAATGACAACGCTGACTCTTAATGAAAAATATAGAACTTAACTACTGCTTTGAAACAAAGAACTAGCTACTATGGATATCAGAACATTTGATCTATATCATTGTATTTATATGTAAATGCAACAAACAAAATAGGAGCAAGAGTAAGCCATTTGGCCATTAGAGCCTGATCCAACACTCAATATGACTGACCATCCAAAGCAGTATCCTGTTACTAGATTGAAGAAGTACATCAAATTCCTTGAAAAGATTGAGTGTTTTGGCCTCAAGCACTTTTTGTGGTCAAGAATTCCACAGGCTTGCCACTCTCTGGGAGAAGAAAATTCTCCTCGCCTCAGTTCTGAGTGATGCACCCAGTAACCCTGGTCTGGACTCTCTGTTATTAGCAACATACTTCTTATATTTATTTTTTCTGGTTTTATGAGATTCCTCCTCCGCCCCCAACTCGCCACCTCCCCTGTTCTTCGAAGCTCCAGTGAATACAGTCTTGACTGATCCAGTCCAGCGTCTCTTTAACAACATACTCTCACGCTGGATGTAGATATCGAGCAAAAACTGTAATCTTATATTCAAGTGGTTGAATCAATTCGTTGTTTCAGGAATAGTATAATCTATTTCTTGACGCCTCCTTTATATTTTGTAAATCGAGCAGTTGTTATGTATCCCAAGTGACTATAGTTGCACAATGGAGAGTCTAAAACTTCTCATTTGCTCATGAGCTTCTCGAAAGATCAAAGATCAGAAATTTCCTGTATTGGGTCATTCATGAGTGTTTTGAGAGTCAGAAGAGTAAGAGACAATTTGATTGAAATATAAGCTGCTGAAAGGGACCTGATAGTTGGAGGTCCACAGAATGTTCCACTTGCAGGTTGCCCATTTAAGACAAAAGTAATGCAATATTTTCTATCTTGAAGTATCTTAAGTTTTTTTACTTATTCTCAAAGCGTGCAGGAGGCAGTTTTCTTGATTATTTTTAAGGAAGGGGTGGACAATTTTTTGGTAAGCAAGGGACTGAAGAGTTAAATTGGCATAGACAGGAGCGTGGAGTTGCAGTTACAATAAGGTCCGCTCCGATCTTATAAATGGTGGAGTTGGCTGCAGGGATCCAATTTGGCTACTATTGTTTCAAACATGTTTGTTTGCTTGCAACATCTTGTGAAACTCCCCAAGCTTCATCAGGGTCAAGGGGACACTGTCAAAAGGCTAGATCCCTGGGTCCAAATGTGCAACTTCAAGCAGTGATCAACTGTTTCTAATGTCCAAGTAGATGAGAAGGCAATTGATTCCTTGGTTTATTGGACCTTCTAGAAGGTTGTGCCATGGCATTCGTTGTGTGGGGGAATGCTGAGCTATAGGCAGCCAGGTTATTAGGATCTGCTCAACAGTTCCAGTGATACACCACTGTGCAATGTTCAATTGATCATCAAACAGTCAAATGTGAGTACTTCCGATCCATAATATTGCTGCAAAGTACTCGGCATTAAATTATTCAAGGATGATATCTGATGTCTGAAGCACTGACTGCCTGTCCTAGTTGTCCTTAGCAAGGTTGTCATCAGTTGCTGTCTCCAACTGCTGCTGACCTAAAACTCTAGCTTCTTTTGGCATTAGGGAGGGAATTCCATAATTTTGACCCAATGACAGGAAAGTAACAGCAATATTTCCAAGCCAAGATGGTGAGTGGCTTGGACTGGAACTTTGGGTTGGTGGTAAAGTTCCCTTGTATCCAAGGTCTTTGTCCTTCTGGATGGGGGTGGTCATGGGATTGGTGGTGACTAAGGAGCTTTGGCAAATTTCTGCAGTACCTGTTGATAGCACAAACTGCTGCTACTAAGTGCTGGTGTAGGAAGGAGTGGATGTTTAGGGATATGGTGCCAATCAAGTAACTGAGAAAACAATTAAAAACAAGCAGTATTAGGTGAATAATTCAGACCACACTGCCTTCTGACTTGGCAGATGCCTTCTTCACATAGCTATGGAAGGTTAACATATTCCAGTTTCATTCCAAGAGGGGCATGTGAGATCACGTAGCATAGTAGTACTGCCACAGACGGGTGCCCTTTGTGTTCCTGTTTTAAGATGGAATCCAGTGACTGTTACTTTGATGGAGATTGACTTCCAATTTCTATAAATATTCGTACACAGTCTCTAAGATGGATTTGCATCAATGGAAGATTGTTGTTGGGAAAATAAACGTATGTAAGTAAATCTGCCCAACTTCAATTGTGACATTCCACTTCTACAGACATTGAACAGTATCAGCTAGAGTGCTGAGCTTTGTCGCTGTCTCAGTACTTCAATAGTGGACTAAGTGACTTTATCACTCAAATGGACATTTAAATGACTTAGCCTTGTTCTTAGAGGATGCACAGAAATGATGTTTGACGGCTTCACAATTAGTCCTTTAGATCAGCCTGTACCAAAGACCAATGACAGCACCAGCCTTAGATTTCCTTTGACATCCTGTCATAAAGTCATACAGGATTAAAACAGACCTTTCAGTCTAACTTATCTGCGCTGACCAGACATCCTAATTTGATCTCATTCCATTTGCCAGGATTTGGTCCCTATGCTCCGAGACACAAAACTTGTTGCATTTGGAAGTTGGCAGGAGAGCCATTTTTCCTCAAGATAGATTTCAGGAGTCAATAAATAACACATGGGATTGTCATCACTTTTTGGTTGTCAGTTGGCTTGCTTCAATTGAGCATGGCAACAGTCACCCACCATACACCAGAATTCCATTATATCAAATCAGCAGTGGGAGTCCTTTTGATCTAGTTGAAGAAGATATTCGAGTTGGAAGGAGATGCCATCTCCTCTGGTCACCTTCCCTTTTTTCATTGCAGCTAAAACGTCCTTCACTTCAGACAGGTAGATTCTTCATCAGTAGGGGAAATCAAAAGTTACAGAGAATGTTCAGGAAAGTGCTCCTGGAATGTCAGATCACCCATGATCCTATTTAAGGGCAGAGCACATCTGAGGGGTCTACTTCTGAACAGACTACTTCTGTTCCTATTCCTTCGGGTCTTATCTAGGCAGATGATGGTGGTATCTTTTAGGGGGAATTCAAGTCATCATCTGGCATAGTAGATGATGTTGTCTTACTGTGTTTTATCAATTGGCTCTTTTGTGCTCAGCAATTTGGGGGTGCATTTGTGTGAAGAGACACAATCTACCACTATCACAGAGCCTTTGCAATCTGCCAACTGCTCAGATGGTTATATTGCCATCATGGGGCCTGTATTGTAGTTGTGCAACAAGGGATCTTTCTTTGTGGATGGGCCAGGAGATGCTCAAATTAGTGATAACAATGAGAATGCCAACAAGTGGTGATAGCTTTCTGTTACAGATTCAAATCACCCCTTTTTAGACAGCTTCATTATATTAGTCCCAGTCATTTTGGCTAGGTTCCAGCATGGGATTTGTTTTGGCAGAATCACAGGAATTTCATTGGCAACATGACAGGCCTTTCTTAGCTGTTGGAGAGGTTGTGGAGTATTTTAAGGGGTTCTTAAAAGGTTTCCTGTAGTGATTTTTGGAAACAATGGTTTGTTTTGTGCTGATTTTGCATTGTTAGCAATGTACTACATAAACTTACAGGAAGGATATCCAAAAGGTTCATACTTCACCTTTTGTCATCTGAATTGTTCACCTAATACTGCTTGTTTTGCGTTGTTTTCTCTTGTTCAAGCTACTCAAAAACTGATTCCCATTCCAATAAATAATCAATTTCATTTTAAATCACTGGTCTTCTATTTTACTAACTCCATACAAATGAACTAACTTCATTTTTCCCAGATCTTGCATAATTGAGATGCTAGGAAAACCCTTACTAATGAGGAAAGCAGTTCCATAAATTAGAAAATGATAGTACCTAGATCAGACGTTAATTAATTATTGTGCCAAGACAGAAGTGAACATAGGCACTTGTAATATTTAAATACTGCCTGAATGTGTTTTAAAGTCTTTGAGCTGCAAAGCTCCAGTAACTGCTGCAAGGGCAGGAACAACAAGTATTGTTTTATACTGTAAATTATCTGTGTATAACACCATCCATTGAGAGGAGGAATCAGGAAATGGCAAAATTCCCTGCTTACAAACATAGGTCAAACACAAACAAAATCTTGTATCAAAAGAAAACTACATTCAAGTTTTAGATAAAAGGGATACTTAGGACTTTTCCAAGAGAGATCTCTGAACTGACAACAGCTCCATCTCGAATAATTTATTGGAGGTATATCATAAAGCCTGGAGGCCTGCTGCAGCTGAGCCCGATTTCAATTTTGTCAAGCTTGTTTCTACCATTTCACTTATATGACTGTAGTGCCTAATAAACAAAATATCAAAAAACACATCTTGTCACTGACTGCCAAGTAATCCAAGGCACTGGGTTTAAAAAAAGGAGAAAGATTTTTTAAATTCTTATTCTGCCAGTGGTAAAAATTAAATTTTAAAGCTCCTAAAAGTGTTTATTTTGCATACAGAGTGCAGATATCTGATGTATTGTATTAATTCTAGAACTCAAGTTAAAGATTTAGATAGATTTAGTTCTAATAGCACATAAAACATATAAATAAATCATATTGATTTACTACATAAAATATAAATATTTTGTGGGCCACTACATATAGAACACAGCTCAAGTGTTTAGTATTTAAAATTAGCTTTACACTGTTTCCTTTCTGGTGATCAGTAAAACTTGAGAGGATTTAGTGCAACAGACAACTTCAAAGTACTATTCTCAATCAAGTTTCTATTATAACCCTGATTCAAATTAAACTTAGGAACTGACTGATCTAAAAACTTAGAAAAGATCGATCAAGTCTAAAGAACCCCATAGATTTGGACTGGGGGCAGGAGTGGTTCTGAGTCTGGGTAGGATGCTTTTCCAAGAGTGGGTGTGGATTTGTTGGGCCAAATGGCCTGTTTTCATACTGTAGGGATTCAATGAGAAAAAATGTGTCTCTGAATTTCCCTTTTTGCCAAGGGATGTGTTGATTGGGTGTTACCAAATTGGAACAGTTAATTAGTATTAGGTACTGTTATCTATTATTCTGTTAAATTTTCTAGTAGTTAAGTTATTCTAAATTCCTCTTTCTTTTGCTTGTATTTTAAGTATAGTGTTTAAATAAATTGTGTTTTGCTTAATGTCAAGTGGTTTGGCCAGTTGCATCTCATCTGGAACACACTTATTTCTAATCTACCTTGAAAAACAACAAAAGTTGGGTCTAGGCTACCTTCTTAAAATATTTTGAAGGGGTCTGGCCTGGTCTGGTCCATAACAAATTGGGGCTTTTTGTCAGGATACAGTTCTACACTTCCAATTTGGGTTTAGGGTTGTTGGACTTAAAGGCAGCGAGTGGTAGGAGTTAGTGTCTTTTGTTTGGGGTATTGAATTAGGTTGGTTTAAACAGGGCGTGCTTTGTGTAGTAATGGCTCTTTCATTCACTGAGTTTTCTGGGAGTAGAACAAATGACTTTGGGAGTTTTACAAAAACTCAGCAAGGCAAAGCTGTTGGAATTGGCAGACAAGCTGGAGCTGGGGTTGCCTTTATCTGAGAGAAAAGGGCATGTAAATTGAAGCAATAGCTCAGCATTTAATTTTGCTGAAAATGCCATTGAAATCTTTGGAAATGGCTAGAATTCAGTTGCAGATGAAGCAGCCTGAACATGCAAAGGAACTGAAACAGTTTGAGTTATGATTAAAAGCAGAGGAAAGGGAAAAGAATAGCCCTGGCAGAACAAAACAGAGAGAAGTAAAGCTGAAAGAGAGTTTAAAGTTTAGCAATTAGTGAGAAATGTTGACTTAAAAGATTGGAGATGAAGGTTCTGGGTCTTCTCAAAATTGGAGATGAAGGTAGACGGTAGGCTTAATGAAGTGGATAGTGATGATGAGCAAATGCGTTGTAGCCAAAATGCTCGTGGGGGTCTGTTTAAATTTGTTCAAGTATTGTCTAAATTTGACAAGGATGTAGAAGCCTTTTACACTTCATTTGAAGAAGTGGCTAAACAAATGAAATGATCGGTGGCCATGTGGGCTTTGCAGATCCAAATAAAATTGGTAGGTACAGCTACTGAAGTCTTGGTATCACTATCAGAGGTGGTATCTGGGGAGCATGGGGTGGTGAAGAAAGCCATCTTAAGTGTGCATGAGCTTGTGCCAGAAGTCTGCAGACAACATTTTAGAAATCTAAGGAGGGGCCCTGGTTAAATGTTCATTGAGTTTGATCTTTTCAAAGTGCAAGGAATAGCAATTAGGGAAAAGAGAAATCCTCAGGTGCTAAGCGGAAAGGTAAATCTCATTGAAGGTAATAAAGATAGTTTACGACAGGGTAAACAGAAAATAGATGAAGGTGAAAAAGCAATTAAAAAGGTCAGGTATTTTCACTGCAATAGAAGTAGGCCACATGCAGTCACAGTTCTGGTGATTTAGAAAAAGCACAGGGAAGATGGATGTGGAACAACAAGGCAAGCCAGTGAATTTTGTTGAAGTGGTGAAGGAAAGCACAGTGGAATCAAAAAAGCTGCACCAAAAATGTACAATTTGGTTGGGGGTTGATTGAGAAAAAAAGCACCATATATCTTCTTAAACCATTTATTTAAAAGGGTAAGATTTACTCAGGCTGTGCCAGGAGTAGGAGGTAAAGAAATTGCAGTTTTAAGAGATACGGGATCATGTCAATCTTTGACATGGAGAGATAAGGAGATATATAATTCAGAAGGACTACTGTCAGAAAAAGTGCTAATACATGGAACTGATGATGAGAAAAGAAGTGCTCCATTTATGTAAAGAGATTTTGGAGTGTCTGCTGAAAAGTGGAGAACTGGTGGGATGAATACTGGAGAAACTCCTGGCTCCAGGAATACAATTTGTCCTTGGTAATGAAATGGCTGGATCACAGATAGAAGTGCTGCCTACTGTGGTTGAAAAGCCAGTGGAAAATAAGTCAACTGAGGTATTGCAGGAAGCCTTTCCTGGGAATTGTTCTGACTGTGATAACAAGGTCACAAAGCTACAGGTTGAAGCAAGAGGAGAAATTAAACAAGGAAAGTGAAGTGGAATTATCAGAGACCATGTATGATCACATAGTTGAGACAAAACAAGAACAGAGGAGGACAATTCGGAGAAATTAACAGAGTTACACCAGAAAGATGAAAAACTGAAGCAACTGTATCAAAAAACACACAGAAGAAAAATCTGCATGTATTCCCTAATGTTACTATCGTAAAAATGGAGACCATTGCATATTCAGGCAGCTGATAAATGGTCAGAAGTTCATCAAGTTGGGAAAGCAATGGCCTACTGATATTTAAAAACCAAAAGAACTGCAGATGCTGTAAATCAGGAACAAAAACAAAGTTGCTGGAAAAGTTCAGCAGGTCTGACAGCATTTGCGGAGGAGAAAACAGAGTTAACGTTTCGGGTCCGGTGACCCTTCCTCCAAACTGTTGGTGGCTAGGAAAACGTCAGTTTATATGCAGAGAATAGGGAGGTTGGTGGGGTAGGGAGTAAACGATAGGATAGAGCCCAAACAGAGACAGAGATAGTTGGACAGGCTGGGTGGGTGAATAGTCACTAACAGTGTAGTGGATGTGTAGTGGCAGGCTATGCGGTAACAGGGCCTGATGCATGAGGTGGGGGGCTGGCTGGGACATGGAAGAGTTTAGGCCCTAAAATTATTGAACTCAATACTGAGTCCAGAGGGCTGTAGTTCCCCAAGTGGAAAATGAGGTGTTGTTCCTCCACCTTGTGTTAGGCTTCACTGGAACACTGTAGCAAGCCAGAGACAGATGTTGGTCAGACAGCAGGGTGGTGCATTGAAGTGGCAAGCAACAGATAGTTCAGGGTCTTTTTTGCGAGCACAGCGTAGATGTTCTGCGAAGTGGTTGCCAAGTCTACGCTTCGTTTCCCCAGTATAGAGGAGACCACATTGTGAGCAGCGAATGCAGTAGACTAGATTCTTGGAAATGCAGGTGAAGTGTTGCTTCATTTGGAAGGTGTGTTTGGGCTCTTGGATAGTGGGGAGGGAGGAGGTAAATGGGCAGGTGTTGCACCTTCATTGGTTATAGGGGAAGGTGCCATAGGGCTGTCGGGCGGTGTTGGAGGTGAAGGAAGTGTGGACCAGGGTGTCCCGGAGGGAATGGTCCCTGAGGAAGGCAGACAAGGGAAGGGAAGGGAATAGGAGTCTGGTGGGGGCATCTTGGTGGAGGTGGCGGAAATGGCATCTGATGATCTACTGGATGTGGATGCTGGTGGGATAGTAGGTGAGGACAAGGGGAACCCTATCGCTGTTGTGGGAGGGAAGAGAAAGGGTGAAGGCAGAAGTGCGGGAAATGGGTTGGACCCGATTGAGGGCTCTGTCGACAATGAAGCTGGGGAATCCTCGGTTAAGGAAGAATGTTGACATTTCGGAGGATCCCTTGTTGAAGTTGGCTTCATCTGAACATATGTGATGGAGATGTAGGTACTAAGAAAATGGGATGGAGTCTTTACAGGAAGTGGGGGTGTGAGGATGTATAGTCCAGGCAGCTGTGGGAGTTGGTGGGTTTGTAATGGATATTAGAGGCCAGTCTGTCCCTAGAAAAGGAAACAGAAACGTCGAGGAGGGGAGGAGTCAGAGATAGGCCAGGTGAAAAAGTGAGGGCAGGGTGGAAATTGGAGGCAAAATTGATGAAGTTTTCCAATTCTAGACAAGAGAGGGAAGCAGCACCAATGATATCATCGATGTATCGAAGAGTTGTGGGTGGGGGCCTGAATAGGAGTGGAATAAGGAATGTTCCATGTACCCCACAAAGAGATAGGCATAAGTAGGGCGCATGCGGGCACTCATGGGAACCCCTCTTACCTGAAGTAAATGAGAGGAGTTGAAAGTGAAGTCATTGAGGGGGAGGACAAGCGCAGCCAAGCAGAGGAGGGTGGTAGTGGGTAGGGATGGTTCAGGTCTTTGCTCCAGGAAGAAGCAGAGAGCCCTAAGACCCTCCTGGTGGGGAATGGATATATAAAAGGGATTGCACATCCATCAGGCAATGCTAAAACCAGCACTGTTAGTATCCATTTCTGCATGTGAGGAACCTTTTACGAGGGTCTTAATTGATTGCATAAGACCTATACCTAAAGCAAAAAGTGGGAATCAGTATTTGTTGACAATAAGTGATGTGTCCACTAGATTCCCAGAGGCCATTCTATTATGTAATAGCACAGATCTAAGGATTGTAGAAGAGTTACTCAAGTTTTTTTTTTACTAAATACGGACTACCTACAGAAATACAAATCAGATCAAGGGTCAAACATTACAATCAAAATTATTCAGCAAAGTTATGGATAGCTTAGGAATAAAACCATTCAAATCCACTGCATATCATTCAGAATCACAGGGAGCATTAGGATGGTGGCATTAAACTTAGAAGACCATGCTGAGGGCTTATAGTCAAGATTATCCAACGATTGGAATAAAGGAATTCTGTTTGTACTGTTGGAAAATAGGGATGCACCAAATGAACCGACCAAATTCAGTCCATGTGAATTAGTTTTTTAGGCATGATGTGAGAGGACCACTGAAATTAATTAAGGAGAAATTTGAGAGTCAGAGTTCAAAAGACCACATATTTGGACAATATTTTGGGAAAGATTAAATGGAGTGGGGGAGTTGGAGAGACAGCATTTGAAAATAGCAAAGCACATGATGGAATAGGATGAAGACAAAAAAAAAATCAAAAATTTGCAGTTTTGCTACTGGAGGTAAAGCGCTGGTGTTACTTACAGTGAAAGGTGAGCCTTTAAAAGCAATGTTTAGTGGACCTATCAACTCAAAAGCAGACTGAGTGAAGTGAATTATTTGTTAAGGATTCCAGATAGAAGGAAATCTCAGTGTGTCACATGAATATACTCAAAAGGTATTTTGATATGGAAGGAAAGCAAAAGGAGAATGTGTTACTGGTTACAGCAGAGTAAAGAATCAAGTTCAGAGAGTTCTGGATTGGACATTCCTCAAATTATACTGGACAATGAAAGTTCTCAAAAATTGGGCCAAATTATTAAGTTACCTTTCACAGGAAAATCGAAATGACCTGAATGAGTTATTTCTATCGCATGGGGATATATGTGGGAACAAGCTGCTAGGTAGTAATCTAATGATGCCATGATGTAGACATAGCAATAGAAAATTCAAAGTCAGTCGCAGCGAATGGAGCTCACCCATAGTAATGGTGCCAAAACCAGATGGTACCTAACAATTGTGTTGACTATTGTGATGCCGATGCAGTTACAAAGTCTGATTCACACCCTATTCCACATTTGGGAGACTTTGTTGAGAAGGTGGGATAAGTAACTTATATTTCCAATTTGGACTTACTCAGAGAATACTAGCAGATACCTTTATCAGAGAGCACAGATAATTCCAGCTGTTGCAACACTGAATATACTACGCCAATTTAAAGTCACGCCATTTGGTGTGAAAAATGCACCAGTCGCATTTCAAAGACTAACTAATAAAGTCAATTCTGGATTTCCCAATTGTGTGGTATACATCGATGACCTGGTGATTTTTAGTCATGCCTGGAAGGAACATTTGCAGCATTTAATCAGAATTATTTGATAACTTCGAGGACTAAAACAGCAGCTAATGAACTTAAAGGACCCTATACAGGCAACAAATAAAACAAACATCATCTACAAAATACCTTGCAAGAACTGTGACAAACACTACATTGGACAAACTGGCAGAAAGCTAGCCACCAGAATACATGAACATCAACTAGCCACAAAACGGCATGACCCACTATCACTCGTATCCTTACATACAGATGAGGAAGGACACCACTTTGATTGGGACAACACATCCATCCTAGGACAAGCCAAACAGAGACACGCACGAGAATTCCTAGAGGCATGGCAATCCAACCGGAACTCCACCAACAAACATATTGATTTGGAGGCAATCTACCATCCTCTGAGAAAAAGAACAGGAAGTGACATCACCAATGCAGGAAATGACATCACCAACCCAAGGAAACCGAAACAGATAAATAGAAAGCAGGACATAACACCAGCGCTTCGTCGGAGGCTCACTGATGATGTTACCTAGAATGGTGACGAAATGTCTGGGGACAAACCTTACAGCTCAGTGAACCAGCTTACATCTCGAACACAATAAAGACCCACTCTCTTGTGGACTGAGAGGACGAGAGTGCTGTCTTGGAGGTCAAAGGAGGACGTCGGGTTGGCTGTGCACCCTTGCGACCAGTGGATCTTAATGCTGGCTTCGGCCTAACGCTGGTTCAGGGGAGCAGCCAACCTGCAATGATGGCTGCGGCAAGTGCTCGTGCCCCAGGTCAGGGGGTCCGGAACACCATCCGTGTTTCTGTAAAGAAGATGGATGAAGGTGCACCTGTGGACCGCACCTTCTTCGTGAAGAGGGTCCTGTTGGACTGTTGTGGGTTTGCTGCTGCGGACATTTACTGCCTGCAGGATTTCCCCGGAGGGGGTTTTTACGATGTGACCTTCCGGGGTGCCAAGCTTTGCGAGCGCTTCCTGGAGGTTTTCAAGGAGAAAGGAGGTGAGGGCCCCCTCTCTGTATTGACCGCTGTCCCACTGTTTGTGATGCCAGCACAGAGGAGCCGTATGGTGACTGTACACATGTACAACCCGCATGTGCCAGCAGTTGATGTCCTGACCTTCCTCGGAAGGTATGTGAAGGTGGAAGGGGACCTAACTGACATGGTGGACCCCTTTGGCATCTGGACGAGTAAGAGGCAGGTCAAGGTGACGCTGAGGATGGGCGCAGACGGGAATGTCGCACACCCACTGTCCAGCTTCGCGATCGGCCGGAGCAGGGGCTACCTGACCTATGCAGGGCAACCTAAAGTCTGCCATGCCTGTGGTAGGTCAGGTCACATGGCGGCCGACTGCAAAGTCACCATCTGCAGGGAGGAGGGACACCTTGCAAAGGATTGCCCACGAGAGAGAAGCTGCAACCTTTGCGGGGAAGCGGGCCACTTCTATAGGGCATGCCCGCGGCGGGGTACCACCTACGCCCAGGTCGCCGGCAGGGGAAATGCGGGGCCAGCCCCCCCCCCGGAGGAGAGGAAGGCACCAGGGCCCAGCAAGGACCCCACTAATGTGCAGGAGGGCCAGGCCGTGCAGGAGGGCCCAGCCCTGCAGGATGGGCCCGAGGCCAGCAAAGCACCCCTGCAGGCTCCGATCCCCCCCGACAACCCGGAGCCAATGGAGGCGGCGACAGGCGACCCAGGGGAGTGGACTACAGTCCGGAAAGCGAGGAGGAAGGTGCGTCGACGGGCCCAGGAACCGCAACAATCAGGAGGGAAGAGACAGCTACAGGGGGGCTATAAGAGCTCCTCTGACGAGGAGGATTCGGAGAGGGCCCACCCGAAGCAGAAGTTAAAGGTCTCGAGGGGGAAGGAAAGCAGCACCCCGCTTCCAGGTGACGGGAGGCGTCCTGAGGCTCACTCCGACACCCAGTCAAGTGCCGCTGGAGCACTGGAGGGCCCCCCGGAACTTCCAGGCGGGAAGGAGGAAACAGCACGTCCCCAGCCTGATCCAGAGCCGGACCCTCCTGCCTCCGCACCCCTGACGGGGGGATGCCACCCGGAAGGCAGCACAGACGGTTTCCTGAGCCCAGAGAGCGTCCAGCAGTTAGCCCGGGCAATGGGCATGAAGGGACAGATGGAGGGGCTGGACCTTGGACTTGGGGAGGGTACTGCAGTCACTGCCCACAATGGGGGTACGAATTGCGAGCATTAATGTGCGCAGCGTCAAGTCAACCGCGAGATGTGTATCCACATTGGCCTACCTGACCACCATCAAGGCGGACCTCCTGTTTCTGCAGGAGTGCGGGATACCGCACCTCGGCAGGTACGGGAAATGGTCCGGCGCCTGGACCTGTGGGCCTTCGATCTGGTCGGGGGGTAACGACTGTCGCTCCTCGGGCCTGGCTATTCTGCTGCGGGGGCACAACTTCACCATCTCTCAAGTTCAGGAGGTGGTGGGGGGGCGCCTCCTAGTGGCTGACATCACCTACAGGAATGCTCCCCTGAGGCTGATCAACGTGTACGCCCCAGCGGTACGGAGTGAGCGGTTGGCCGTCCTGCAGCGGCTTCCACCCCTGCTGGCTACGTCCAGGCCGGTCATCCTAGGCGGAGACTTCAGCTGCATCATCGATGCAGATGGAAGATCCAGCGTGGGGACAGCGGGTGGGGGGATTCAACTGGGCGTCACGTCCAGATTCCTGATGGGCACGGTGAAGGACGCCAAGCTGCTCGACGTCTTCAGCACCCCTGCAGATGGAGCGCAGCAGAGGTACACCTGGTCGCGGCCAGACGGGTCTATCCGCTCAAGGATAGACTTCCTGTTTGTGTCACGGACGTTCTCGGTCAGATCCACTGGTGTCGAGCCGGTGTTCTTCTCTGACCACTGCCTCCTGTTGGCAGACTGTTACTTACAGGACGACCAGCCGGCCGGCAAGGGGACGTGGAAGCTCAACACGACTCTGTTGACCCCAGAGAACGTTGAGGAGCTTAAGAGGGAGTACACCGGTTGGAGGACCGTGAAACCCCTCTTTGAGTCTCCAGGCGACTGGTGGGAGATGGTGAAGGAGAACATCAAGAGGTTCTTTGTCCTCAAGGGTGTTCAGAAGGCAAGAGAGAGGCGGGGAAAGCTGTCGCGACTCCAGAAAAGGGTGCAGAACCTGCTCCTTCTGCAGTTGATGGGGGTCGATGTCACGGAGGACCTCCGTGAGGTGAGGGGCCAGCAAGCCTCGCTCTTCGCCGCGGAGGCCTCCAGGATAATCTTCCGGTCCAGGGTCCGCTCTGTGGAGCAGGACGAGACGTGCTCGCGTTTCTTCTTTCAGAAGGTGCACAAAGAGAGCTCTGTGCTTAGCCGGCTGAAGGAGGACGACGGCTCGGTGACGTCGTCTCGGCCCGACGTTTTGAGGATCAGCAGATCCTTCTATGCCGGACTGTACGACACGAAGCCCACGGACAGCACGGCCTCCGAGTCGTTCCTGTCGTCTATCACGGAGGTCTTAGATGACGGCACGAGGGAGTGGCTGGACCGGCCGATATCCCTGGACGAGCTGGCCAGAGCCCTCAAGTCCTTGCTGAGGAATAGGACTCCCGGAAGTGATGGCTTACCGGTCGAGCTGTATTCTGCTCTGTGGGGCCTGGTCGGCCAGGACCTGCTGGAGGTGTACGATAGTGCGCTTCGGGCAGGGGAAATGTGCAAGTCCATGAGGAAGGGCATCATCACCCTCATTTACAAGAGGAAGGGGGAGAGGGAAGAAATTAAGAATTGGCGTCCCATTTCACTTTTGAACGTGGACTACAAAATCCTGGCCAAGGTCATTGCCAACCGGGTCAGGTCTGTCCTGGAGTCGGTGATTCACCCTGACCAAACCTGTGCTGTGCCGGGCAGGAAGATCGCTGAGAGCCTCGCGCTCATCAGGGATACGATCGCCTACGTACAGGACAGGCGGGTGGACACCTGCCTCGTCAGCCTGGACCAGGAGAAGGCCTTCGACAGGGTCTCTCATGCTTACATGAGGGACGTCCTCTCCAAATTGGGGTTCGGGGAGGGCATCCGCAATTGGATCCGGCTGCTCTACGCCAACATCGTTAGCGCAGTCTCGATCAACGGGTGGGAATCAGACAGTTTTCCCGTCAGATCTGGAGTCAGGCAGGGCTGCCCGCTCTCTCCTGCCTTGTTCGTGTGCTGTGCGGAGCCCTTCGCCGCCTCCATCAGGAAGGACGTGAGCCTGAAGGGCGTGACTATCCCAGGCAGCGGAGGCCTTCAGGTCAAGACCTCCCTGTACATGGATGATGTCGCCGTCTTCTGCACCGATCGTCGGTCGGTGAGTAGGCTGTTGGACATCTGCGGCCAGTTTGAACTGGCCTCGGGTGCCAAAGTCAATAGGGGTAAGAGCGAGGTCATGTTCTTCGGGAACTGGGACGACCGCTCCTTCATCCCCTTCACCGTCAGGACAGACTACCTGAAGGTGCTGGGTGTTTGGTTTGGTGGAGCTGGGGCATGCACTAAGACTTAGGAGGAGCGTATCTCCAAATTTAAGCAGAAGCTGGGCAGGTGGACGCTCCGGTCCCTCTCCATCGTGGGTAAGAACCTGGTTGTCAGGTGCGAGGGGCTTTCGGTACTGTTGTATGTGGCGCAGGCCTGGCCTATTACCTGGACCTGCGCCGCTGCGGCCACCCGGGCCATCTTCCACTTCATTTGGGGGTCGAGGATGGACCGGGTCCGCAGAGATACCATGTACAAAGACCTGGGAAATGGGGGAAAGGGCGTACCGAACGCCACCCTCGCCCTGACGGCTACCTTTGTGTGTGGCTGCATCAAGCTGTGCGTAGATCCTCAGTATGCAAACACCAAGTGTCACTACTTACTGAGGTTCTACCTGTCCCCGGTGTTGCGAAGGATGGGCCTGGCCTCGTTGCCGCGGAACGCTCCGAGTAGTTGGACCGTTCCGTACCACCTGTCCTTCGTGGAGAAATTTTTGCAAGGAAACACCTTTGACCACAAGGCCGTCAGGCAGTGGTCAGCACGTAGTATCCTCAGGACCCTTCGGGAAAAGGAGAGGGTGGATCCCGTCGTGTGGTTCCCCACGCAGACTGCCAAAGTCGTTTGGCAGAATGCCTCATCGCCAGAACTTTCAAACAAGCACAAGGACATTGCTTGGCTGGTGGTGAGAGGGGCTCTGCCAGTGAGATCCTTTATGCATGCCCGGAATCTCTGCACAACCGCACGCTGCCCTCGAGGTGGCTGCGGGGGGGACGAGACTGTTGATCACCTCCTTCTGGAGTGTGCCTATGCGCAGGAGGTCTGGAGGGGGATGCAGTGGTATTTGTCGAGGTTCGTCCCGAGCAGCTCCGTGACGCCGGACTCCGTGCTCTACGGGCTGTTTCCGGGGACGCACACCGAGACCAACATCAGCTGCGCCTGGAGGACCATCAATGCGGTGAAAGACGCTCTTTGGTCTGCCCGCAACTTGCTGGTCTGCCAGCTGAAAGAACTGACCCCGACCGAGTGTTGCAGACTGGCGCACTCCAAGGTCCAGGGCTACGTGCTGAGGGACGCGCTAAAGCTTGGGGCAGCCGCCGCCAAGGCGCGGTGGGGAAAGACCACCATATGAGCCCCCTCGTCCAGAAAAGGGAAAAGAATCCTATCTGGTAACTGGGCCCAGCTGGTGCCTTCTCCAACTGGTCAGGGGGCCAACTGGGACTGTGCGGGGTGACGACTGCCGGGGCGGTTTCTTTGCTTTGTTTTTTTTTTCTCTCTGTTTTGTTTTTTTTTCCCTTTAGTTGGTGTACGTACCCCCGGGTAACCCGGAGTAGCTTGCATGACTGGGTAGGTGTATAAATGTTTTATTTTTTGTACATTCTATGAATAAAGTATATTTTTTCAAATAAAAAAAAAGGTGACAATGTCTGAAAACTAACCTCCCAGCTCAGCAAGCAAACTCACCTCCAGAACCTCAACCTGAGCTACAAATCTTCTCAAAACTCACCAACCCCAGGTCATGTTCCTGGGCCATGTTATCAGACATGGACAGATGTACCCATGGAATGTGAACAAGAAAAGGTTACCATCAATGAAGAAAGCAGTGCTACAATTCCTGGTATTGAGCGGGTTTTATTGGAAATTCGGACCAAATTTTAGCAGCATGGTTGTTCCACTGACTGACTTATTGAAGAACTGCAGGAAATGTCAGTGGACTGCAAATTGTCAAGCTTTCAAGTTGTCAAATGCCTTATGTGTAAACCACTGTCCTAGTGTTAGCCACATCTAATCACACAAAACCATTTAAGGAGGCTATTGATGTGAGTGATATAGGTTACAAGAAGATGGCAAGACAGAAAGACCAACTGGGTGCTTTTCAAGAAGGTTGTATATTCATCAATAGAAATATTCCAGTTAAGGAGGAGACCTTGAGATTGGTGTTGGCGTTTCAACATTTCAACATTTATATTGATAGTAATGTGAGAGACAATTGCATATATTGATCCTAACCCATTAAAGTTTTTGGAGAAATTTAGTAACAAAAGTTTGACTGTTTAGATGGAGCCTATTAATGCAGCATTTGATTTTAAAATTATACACACTGCAGGAAGAGAAATCGTAACTGCCAATGTGTTGCTGCAACTTGGATGAAGAAAAATGGAGGTGTTTGGTGGCAGCAGTAAATGGACTGAAACAGAATGCAGTAGTAAATGTTGGCCTGCTTAGAGTTAAATCAATGTAATGTATATGTTTTCTAGCGTACTAACAGAGTAAGACCTGGGCTTTTAAAATGAAGCCATTTTTGTATATTGCTTTTTGTTAAAAGAAAGGGGGAGGTGAAATGTTAATGTCACTTTAGAACAGTTATATTTACCTTGGCCTTTTTTTTTGAAAGGGAGGCTGTAAAGGCACAGGTACCAAAGTGTCTGCTGGCACTAGCTTAAGTCAATAGGTTAAGGTGGTCTTTAGGTTTTTTTTTGAAAGCAGCGTAACAACGGAAAGGGAGTGGCCAGTTCTCCCACAGCGTGGTTTCTAGTTTTTTAGCAGTGTCAGCTGGAAGTTGTTTGGCTCCCAGAAGGGTTGCAAGTTTCAGTAAATGATTCCTAACTGACTTTCTCTGAAATCTCTCGATTTTGAATGGCATGCAAGAACTGAACTTGTCCTTAACCTGAACAATTTCTCCTTCAACTCCTCCCACTTCCTAATAAGGGGGTGGCCATAGGAACCCACACCGGCCCAAACTATGCCTGCCTCTTTGGAAGACACGTGGGGCAGTCCCTCTTCCATGCCCACACTGGCATTATGTCCCACCTCTTGCTCCACTACATCAATGAATGTATCGGCACCAGCTTGTGATCCTACGAGGAGCTTGAATAGTTCATCAACTTTACTAACACCTTGCACCCCGCCCTTAAGTTCACCTGGACCATCTCTGATGCCTCTCTCTTTCCTTCCTGGACATCTCGGTCTCTGGTGACCACCTCACAACTGATATCTATTTCAAACCCACCGACTCCCATAACTATTTAGAATACCCTCCTCTCACCCACCTTCCTGCAAGAATGTGCTCCCCTACACCCAATTCCTCCACTGCATCTGCTCCCAAGATAGGGTGAGCCACTCCCAAACATCCAAGATGCCCTCTTATTTCAATGACCGCAACTTCCCTCCTTCAATGATCGAAAATGCTCTTGGCCGCATCTCTTGCGTTTCTTGCACCTCTGCCCTCATACCGTCTCCTCACAACAAAAACAGACAGAATCCCCCTTGTCCTCACTTATCACCCCAGTAACCTCCAGATTCAACACATCATATTCCGCCACCTGCAATCTGACCCCACAACCAAGGATATATTTCCCTCCCCACTCCTATCTGCCTTCCGCAGGGACCACTCTCTCCGCGACTCCCTCAACCACTCCACACTTACCACTAGCCCCACCATCCCTGGCACCTTCCCCGCAACCGCAGGAAGTGCTACACCTGCCCCAGAGCTGCCCCCTCACCTCCATCCAAGGACCCAAAAAAAGCCTTCCACATCAGACAGATGTTCACCTGCACATCTGCTAATATGGTCTGTTGCATCCGGTGCTCCTGATGTGGCCTCCTCTACATCGGTGAGACCAAGCGAAGGCTCAGTGACCGCTTTGTAGACCACCTGTGCTCTGTGCATGACAAACAATGATGCCTTCCATTTCCACTTCAATTCCCTCTCGCACTCCCTGGACGACATGTCCATCCTGGGCCTTCCCCCTGTGTCACAACGACATCACCCGGAAACTGGAGGAGCAGCACTTTATATTCTGTCTTGGGAGCATACAACCTAATGGTCTCAATGTAGACTTTACCGGTTTCAAAATCTCCCCACCTGGGCTTCATCCCATGATCAACCCTCCCTCTCATCTCCAGCTCCTTGACCTGTCCGTCTTCTCTCCCACCTATCTGCCTCTCCCACTTATCTGCTTCTCCCACCTCACTGACCAATCCCCACCACTGCCTACCGGCACTCACCTATCACCATCCCACCTATCTTCCCCAGCAGCACCCCCACCCCCCCCCCCAATTTATTTCAGAGCCCCCTTCTCCCTCCCCTATTTCTGAAGAAAGGTCCCAACCCGAAACATCAGCTTTCCTGCTCCTCTGATGCTGCTTGGCCTGCTGTGTTCCTCTAGCTCCACACTTATCTCTGACTCCAGCATCAGCAGTTCTTACTATCTCTATGTATGAACCTGTGACTGAATTTTCCAAGGGATGTGTTAATTGAATGTTACTCTATTGGAACAGTTAATAATAGATACTGTATCTATTTTTTTGGTTAAGTTTTTTAATAGTTATTCTAAATTTCTCCCTTTTGTCTATATTTTAACTGTAGTGTTTAAATAAATTATGTTTTGCTTAACGTTGAGTGGCTTGACCAGTTGCACCACATCTGGGACACTACTTCACACTGAATTTGAAAACGAGTTGTAGTTAGGGTCTAGGCTACCTTTAAAAATATTTTGATTGGGTTTGGTCTGGTCTGGTCCATTACACAACTCATTATAAATTTAAAATCTATCTTCTCCTTAAATTTACTCATATGTCCCAGCTTCCATTGCCTTCTGAGGTAGTGAATTCCACAGATTCACAACTCTGAGGGAAGCAATTGCTCATCTATTTTAAATCTGTTACATCTTAACCTAAAATTATAGCTTTGCCTTCTACATTAGCCTACATAGGAAACATTTTCTTTCTTTGTCAAATTTGTCAACTCCCTTTAGCTTCTTAAATATGCAATTAGATAAAATTATAAAAACCTTACAATGCAGGTGGAGGACATGCGGCCCTTCGAATCTGCACTGATCCTCTGAAAAGCATTGCATTATGCTGCAGCTGTACAAAAATCTGGTGCGGCCGCACTTGGAGTATTGCATACAGTTCTGGTCACCGCATTATAAGAAGGATGTGGAAGCTTTGGAAAGGGTGCAGAGGAGATTTACTCGGATGTTACCTGGTATGGAGGGAAAGTCTTACGAGGAAAGGCTGAGGGACTTGAGGCTGTTTTCATTAGAGAGAAGGTTGAGAGGTGACTTAATTGAAACATATAAAATAATCAGAGGGTTAGATAGGGTGGATAGGGAGAACCTTTTTCCTAGGATGGTGATGGCGAGCACGAGGGGGCATAGCTTTAAATTGAGGGGTGAAAGATACAGGACAGATGTCAGAGGTGGTTTCTTTACTCAGAGTAGTAAAGGAATGGAACGCTTTGCCTGCAACGGTAGTAGATTCGCCAACTTTAGGTACATGTAAGTCATCATTGGGTAAGCATATGGACGTACATGGAATAGTGTAGGTTAGATGGGCTTCAGATCGGTATGACAGGTCGGCACAACCGAGGGCTGAAGGGCCTGTACTGTGCTGTAATGTTCTATGTTCTATGCATCCAGACTGTCCCTCACCTTATCCTGTTACTCTACATTCACCACAGCTAATTGATCTAGCCGAACACATACCTGAACAGCACGGATAATTTCAGTACGGCCAATCCACCTAACCTGCGCATCTTTGGACTGTGGGAGGAAACCACAGCACCCAGAGGAAACTCATGCAGGCATGGGGAGAATGTGTAAACTCCACATAGACAGCCATGTAAGGCTGGAATCGAACCCTGGCACTGAGAGTCAACAGTGCTAACCACTGAGCTACTGTTTCACCCAAGCCTCAAACATATGACCTCAGAACAGAATGCGACTAATTTGATCCCTCAAGCCTGCTCTACCGTTTAATAAGATCACGGCTGGTCAGTTTTTGTGTTCTGAATTCCACATTCCAATCTATTTTGTTAGCTTTTGATTCCTTTACCAAACAAGAATTTATGTACAAAAAGAGAAATTGCAGGAGAGATTCAGGAGGTCTGGCAGCAACTCTACAGAAAAAGCAGAGTTAACATTTCATGTCTAGTGACTCTCCTTCAGAACAGTTCTGAAGATAGATCTTTGGACTCCATACGTTAATTTTGTTTTCATTTTAATATCAAAAATTGCATGATTTGTGCTTTTGCACTTCGGTACTAAACATTATTTTCTATGTTTCATGTATTGTTCGGTTCTAATAGCTGATGGCAATTGTGAGTCAGTTTGGAAAATTTGGCAAGATAGATAAAATGAAATACCTTACACTGAGAAAAAAGTATGTTTTCCACTGAAGATTTGAACAGACATTGATGAGAATCTCCCTTGTGAGCAGCAGGAGGCATATTTTCAGTCATATATATCTCATTTGTACCCAATCTCAACTCATTCATATGCAGTATGTTTCTCCCAGACAGTGGGAAGAAATAAGACAGGGACAATTCCCAATATGAAAGTCAGAGCTGGTAATTTATTTCAGCAAACTGCTGGCTCTTCCAAGCTAGCATTTTGGCGATCATCCACCACATTTCAGATTATGCTCCATGGCAATGACCACCTGCAATGTCCTCCTGCTGCACCCTTGCCCACCGGTGTAAGTTGGCATCAGACACCCATGAATTTCATCCATATCTGCATAGTGTATCTCTGATTCACTCAAAACAGTTCTCCACCCAATACTGCACTGTGGAGCAAGCCAACACCTTGGACTATAATTTTGTTGCCACTTTGTGCACAGGAAAAGGCTCACTTCAGGGCTCTTCACATATTATCTTATGGCTCACTCACTGCGCTGTCTGGGATACTAACCGCACCACCACCTGCCTTTTAGTGCGGATACAAACCCAGGCAGCTTGTCACAATTATAAACAGTAACCAATTGCACCTACAGCAGGCTATGCTGTAAACATATTGAGATACTGAACATGCTGCAATGATATGTAAAAGTAGTTCTACTATAAAACGTGTTTCATTAACATGAATTGACTGTACCACAAACTGATGAATAGTGGATGCTGTTTGGGTCACGCAAACTTTCTGCTGTACAGGTATAGTGACCCTACAGTGATTTCCCTATAACACCATCTTCCATAGCACAAGGTTACGCAAAAACGCAACCACAGCATTAAAGGAGAACTACATGTAATCCTCAGTCAAGCCAAGAAGCACTGTCTTTAGTCAGGGGGTTCCAGCATAGTCAGTCACGAGCATTGTCTGCATTCAGTTTACAGTTGGGTGTGATAATTGGGGCGCTTGGGTCAGTCAGTCAGGAGGTTTGTATCACTATTGTCTGGAGAGTGGACAATGGCCAGTCGCCAGTCCTAATGCACACAACAATTACTTTGGGTAGGTCAGCCAAGGAGCTATGTAGAAATCAGATATGGGTCTGGTCATCAGTCAGGAGTTTGTGCCACTGTCAGCCCATAGTAGTTTATCTACTGGAAGTTAGGGGGATTAACAAGGCCAGTGCTGTGCTGGGGAGCTTGACAAGTCAATTGTGGGAACTGGAGGCAGCAAGTTAGGATACAAACTTGATGATAACTGTGAAGGGGTGGGAAAAGCTCAATGTGAAGGTTCCGGGGTCACTGAATTGAGAAGATGTGCTTCGGTGCATGAATTGCTACCTGTCATGCCTTTGATCTCAGTCAAAATGCAATGCACAATCTGAATGAAAAATGACTGCTCCCACCACATCCAGAGTGGGTGCAGTAAGTCTGTTACACCTCTGAGGGAGAGGGTTCGACATGTGCGTGATGGTGCAACCCTTCACTGGACAATAACATTAAAAAAACAACACAGTACAGTGGTCAAGATATTTGCTACATAAATTCTTTATGTGGACCTCATGCACTGACTTGCTGTGAGGGCCAAATATTCTAGCCACATCATTCAACATTTCACATGGATCTAACTACTGGCTATGAAGCACTAGTCAGATGAGCTGCAAATATCCCTTAGTTGCAAGTGTCACAACCACCATCCAATGTCACATAACCTGTATAAGATGCAGGGGCAGCAGCACCTTGGATTATAAAATATCCAAAATATCTTCCGTAAGTTCTGCAAATAGGACAATGTGAAGTGTGATTGGTTAATAACATAAAAGGTGACAGGAGGAGAAAGAAAGAAGTGTAGCAAGTTGGAAAATTAAATGAGAACTAGATGGATAAAACTAACGTCCATTGTCGTAGTTAAGAAACAAAAATATTTGGTGGCTGCCTCAAAAATTGCTCCCTGGACCTGACATGGAAATGTTTGAGTTTCAGATCCACATCTCTTCCTTTCAGCTTTCCTCTTAAACTCAGAGGATATAGACCAGCCAGTTAACTTTGGAACTTCAGTCTGTTCATCAGAACAGAAAATTAAATGAGTAGGCTTTTCCAGCCTGCTCCACCATTAAATTGACCATGGCTTATCACGCTGTACTCAGTACCTTTTTCCTATTTTCTTCCCATACACTTTGCTCCCTTTTGGACTTCAGAACCAGATCTAACTCTTTCTTGAAAGCATTCAAAGTTTTGGCTTCAACTGTTTTCTGTGGCAGAGAATTCCACCAACTAATCACTCTCTAGGAGAAGACGTTTTGCCTTATCAGTTCTAAATGCACGGTTAAACAGTGATCTCTGGTTCTGTACTCCCTAATCATCAGAAACAAACTTTGTGCATTTACCTTGCCTGGTCCTGTTATAATTTGATAGCTTTCAATGAGATTCCCTTGTCCCTGATTCTTCTAAACTCCAGTGAATATAATCCTCAACAATCCAGTCTCTCTTCATAGGTCAGTCCTACCATCCTAGGAATCAGTCTGGTAAACCTTTCCTTCACACCTCCATAGGCAGAACATTTTTCCTCAATAAGGTCATGAAATCAGCATGCAATACTTCAAGTGTGGTCTTACAAGGTCTGTACAATTGCAGCAAGACATGCCTGCTCCTGTACTTGAATCCTCTCACAGATGGCCAACATACCATTTGGCTTCTTCATCGCATGCTACACATTGTATGCTTACTTCCAGCGATTAGAGGGTACTAGGGTACTCAGGCCTCACTACACCAGCCGCTTTCCCAATCTGACAATAATCTGCTTTCCTGCCTAATCTCACATTTACCCACATTACACTTCACCTGCCATGCATCTACTCCTCACTCAACTTGATCAAATCACAATAAAGCATTTCTGCATCCTCCTGATGGATCACCTCCCACTCAATTCTGTATCATTTGCAAATTTGAAGGTATTACTCTTAATCCCCTGATCCAAATTATGAATATACAGCTTGGCTCACATTGCTCAGGATACTTCTTATTTGAGCTGCCTTTTAACCTTTTAATGCTTATAGAAAAAAAAGTTGGAACTTCGGAAAAGGATCACCAATCTGAGATATAACTCTGTTTCTAGCTACTTCTACTTTAATTTCAGATTTCTGCCATTTGTACTGTATTAGTCCAGTATTTTTTGTAACATGGTTTCTGCTACCTGAATATAGCAGGCCATAATTGCAGAGAAAATTTTAACCACATTCATGGTTCTGCAATGTCTGACAGAAAATTACAAGTCATTTTTCCACAATCAGTGGTCATCTGTTTTCATTTGAAATAATATTCAATGGCCTTAAATGGCTGTATGACAACAGCAACAATGCAGCCACCACAAATTATTGGAAAAAAACAATGGAAACAATAGGGTTACCAATTATACTTTACACACTACTTGCCATGCATTTATCTCAAAAGAGACAAAGGGGAGACTGAACTGAAAAACCTCTACATCGCCGAGGCCAGACGCCAACTCTCCGACACCACCTCCTACCGCCTCCTCAATCATGACCCCACACCCGAGCACCAAACAATCATCTCCAACACCATTCACGACCTCATCACCTCAGGGGACCTCCCACCCACAGCCTCCAACCTCATTGTTCCCCAACCCCGCACCGCCCGTTTCTATCTCCTTCCCAAAATCCACAAACCTGCCTGCCCTGGTCGACCCATCGTCTCAGCCTGCTCCTGCCCCACCGAACTCATCTCCACCTATCTGGACTCCATTTTCTCCCCTTTGGTCCAGAAACTCCCCACCTACGTCCGTGACACCACCCACGCCCTCCACCTCCTCCAGGACTTCCAATTCCCTGGCCCCCAACACCTCATATTCACCATGGACGTCCAGTCCCTGTACACCTGCATTCCGCATGGAGATGGCCTCAAGGCCCTCCGCTTCTTCCTGTCCCGCAGGCCCGACCAGTCCCCCTCCACCGACACTCTCATCCGCCTAGCTGAACTTGTCCTCACACTCAACAACTTCTCTTTTGACTCCTCCCACTTCCTACAGACTAAGGGGGTGGCCATGGGCACCCGCATGGGCCCCAGCTATGCCTGCCTCTTTGTAGGTTACGTGGAACAGTCCCTCTTCCGCACCTACACAGGCCCCAAACCCCACCTCTTCCTCCGGTACATTGATGACTGTATCGGCGCCGCCTCTTGCTCCCCAGAGGAGCTCGAACAGTTCATCCACTTCACCAACACCTTCCACCCCAACCTTCAGTTCACCTGGGCCATCTCCAGCACATCCCTCACCTTCCTGGACCTCTCAGTCTCCATCTCAGGCAACCAGCTTGTAACTGATGTCCATTTCAAGCCCACCGACTCCCACAGCTACCTAGAATACACCTCCTCCCACCCACCCTCCTGCAAAAATTCCATCCCCTATTCCCAATTCCTCCGCCTCCGCCGCATCTGCTCCCACGACAAGACATTCCACTCCCGCACATCCCAGATGTCCAAGTTCTTTAAGGACCGCAACTTTCCCCCCACGGTGATCGAGAACGCCCTTGACCGCGTCTCCCGCATTTCCCGCGACACATCCCTCACACCCCGCCCCCGCCACAACCGCCCCAAGAGGATCCCCCTCGTTCTCACACACCACCCTACCAACCTCCGGATACAACGCATTATCCTCCGACACTTCCGCCATTTACAATCCGACCCCACCACCCAAGACATTTTTCCATCCCCTCCCCTGTCTGCTTTCCGGAGAGACCACTCTCTCCGTGACTCCCTTGTTCGCTCCACACTGCCCTCCAACCCCACCACACCCGGCACCTTCCCCTGCAACCGCAGGAAATGCTACACTTGTCCCCACACCTCCTCCCTCACCCCCATCCCAGGCCCCAAGATGACATTCCACATCAAGCAGAGGTTCACCTGCACATCTGCCAATGTGGTATACTGCATCCACTGTACCCGGTGCGGCTTCCTCTACATTGGGGAAACCAAGCGGAGGCTTGGGGACCGCTTTGCAGAACACCTCCGCTCAGTTCGCAACAAACAACTGCACCTCCCAGTCGCAAACCATTTCCACTCCCCCTCCCATTCTCTTGATGACATGTCCATCATGGGCCTCCTGCACTGCCACAATGATGCCACCCAAAGGTTGCAGGAACAGCAACTCATATTCCGCCTGGGAACCCTGCAGCCATATGGTATCAATGTGGACTTCACCAGTTTCAAAATCTCCCCTTCCCCTAATGCATCCCTCAACCAGCCCAGTTCGTCCCCTCCCCCCACTGCACCACACAACCAGCCCAGCTCTTCCCCCCCCCACCCACTGCATCCCAAAACCAGTCCAACCTGTCTCTGCCTCCCTAACCGGTTCTTCCTCTCACCCATCCCTTCCTCCCACCCCAAGCCGCACCCCCCGCTACCTACTAACCTCATCCCACCTCCTTGACCTGTCCGTCTTCCCTGGACTGACCTATCCCCTCCCTACCTCCCCACCTACACTCTTTCCACCTATCTTCTTTACTCTCCATCTTCGCTCCGCCTCCCCCTCTCTCCCTATTTATTCCAGTTCCCTCCCCCCATCCCCCTCTCTGATGAAGGGTCTAGGCCCGAAACGTCAGCTTTTGTGCTCCTGAGATGCTGCTTGGCCTGCTGTGTTCATCCAGCCTCACATTTTATTATCTTGGAATCTCCAGCATCTGCAGTTCCCATTATCTCTGAAAATGCTTTCATCTTTCTGATAATGTCTTCAGTCCTGCAATGGATGAGCCAGGACAATGCACGTTCAACTATACAAATTACATGAAATCTTCATTTATTAACAAGAATTACAATGCATTTCAATTTCTAAATTAGCAGAATTTTCAATTGATATTGCAATTAATCTTGTCAGGAAAGGGAAACTGGGTCAGCTGTAATGTGCTACTTTTAATTACACACAATGGTCAATGTCTAAAATGTATGACTAATGTTTGAGATTTGAACCTATATCAAAAATTTTGCATATTAGAGTAGACACAGTTAAATTTGCTGCAAAATGCTAATGCAAATTTAGCAGAGCAGAAATTTCTAGAAGATAAAAGTCAGTTTTAACCTGCTGATATATAAATTATTTAAATTATGTATTAATATTGCTGGCCTAACATCCAATCCAAATTAAATGCTAGATATCTTAAGAGGTCCTGTCAACCTACTCAAAATATAAAACAACTCTTTGTCGCACGGATTTTTCGCAGCATCTGTTATTAACATGAATGGGTGATTTTAAGTACCTCACTATCAGCCCAGTACTGTTTAGCAGATGGTGCTGCTAAACCCAAATTATGTACGACATCTCCCAAGTGCCCTGTGTTTTTATACAAGTATTCTCAGATTCCTCTGTGATGGATGATTCACCTTTGCTCTGCTGAGCATATAGAAAAGTTTGTCCTAGGCACTGAACACATTCTGCTTTCCTCTACATATAGTTACAGGAAAACAGAATTGTTTTCATTGTTTTGCTAACGTATTAAAGTAACATTTGTGATTCTTTTATTAATTTTATAATTGTACATGTGAAATAAATGTCAGAATTTTGCCTCCAGTAAAATGGATCATTTTCACCTAGGTCTGATTTAGAGATGCAAATCACAAGATTATAACAGATACCTACGGTGTTTTTGCAAACTTTGAAGTTAACTAATATAGCATACTTCTTACTCAACAGGGTAGTTTCAAAGGAGACGTTTATCTAGTGAATTGAACTCATTAATGACCATCAGTTACAATGTCAGATTTGACTAAATTATTGAGGAAAATAATTCTGATTCTCATACAAGATTAGACCTTAAACTGCAATAGCTCAAATAGTACAATTTCAGTCCCTGAAAGCAGGGACAGTACTATAATAGTAATGACATCATGACGAACAATCCATATGTATTTAGCACAATTATGGAAATAGACAAAAACTAAGTGTGGAAGCTCTAAGTTGGAGGAAGGCTAATTTTATTACGCTTAGAAGTGACTTTGCTAAAGTGGATTGAAATAGCTTCTTGAAGGTTAACTGTCAGAGCAATGAGGCTTATTCAAGGAGATTTAATGGATTTGATGAAACATCTTCTATACACAGAATATAAAGGTGTTTGTCACATCTAGAACCCTCTTCATAACAAGGTATGCAGACGGCAAGACAAAGCAAATAAAAATAAATCTTACATCAGCTACTGAGTTAAATACTGCAAAAAATGATGACGAACAAAAAAACCAGCAATGGCGTGAATTTGACTGAGTAGATCAATCACGAGCTCCGTACTGAATATATCAAAAGATTATTGAAAGAAATGAAATAGAGGTTCCAGTATTTAGTTATAGGTGTGGTATCCAAGGGTTGATGGATTGCTAACGCTGTTCCATTGTTTATCATTTTTTAAATATTATACAGCTGTGGGGGACAGTTGTTGATGTTGATGTCAAGTATCTATTTATGATGTGGAGGTGACAGCGTTCACCTGGGGTGGACAAGGTCAGAAATCACATGACACCACGTTATAGTCCAACAGGATTATGAGGTGAAGGAGCAGCGCTTGAAAGCTTGTGATTTCAAACAAACCTGCTGGACTGTAATCTGGTATTACGTATCTATTCAATAACTTCAGCTGATGCAGCATGAACAATTTTGATTCCATCAAGAAAAGATCACTTAGGACAAGTGTTCGGCTGTGTTTAAAAAGGTAAGCAAAGTAATTATATACCATTTTGCTTAACTTTTGATGTGCAAAATCAATTCCAAGGGACAGTATCAATTTTCATTCAGCAAGGCACTGATTAATTAAGTAAAGTCAGCATGAATTTGGTAGAAAATGGTCAAAGCAACATACTATGAAGGCCAAAAAACTCAGATCAAATAACATTTGTACAGAGAAACAGTTAACATTTTGGGTCAAATGTCTTTCAACAGATAGCAATATGAGTTTTGAAGCCAGTGGCAGGGCAAAGGGGCAAGGAGAATAAAATGGAAGCTCTCTTTGGTAAAGGCCAAGGGAGATTAAATTACAAAGGACTGCATGATCTAACACCTAAAACAAGTGGTAAGTGACAGAGTAAAGAAACAAAGTGTGTGTTCATGTAAGGTTTGCAAGACTGTATAAAAATTTGAATTCAATAAGAGATAAAAAGGGAGAAAGGAAACAGGTCCATCCCAGCAAAACAACAAAAGAAATGTGAAACAAAATGAAGGCAATGGTTACAATATAAATGCGTTGAAGCTTAATTTGGAAGTTATTGGAGTATGAATTCTAAAGTGCAGCTCCTCAAGTTTACACTGTGTGCCAATGGAACACTGCAGTAGGTCATGGATGGAAAGATCTGTAAGGAGCAAGGTGTGAATTAAACCATGCTTTCTGTTACACAGACAGGAGTAGTGCCCAGCTAATAATGCATTCTGGAGTCTGGATGAAGAAATGGTAAGGCATAATAGCTGACTCAGCCTCCCAGCTCCTGGAAGGGCACCACAGCAGCTGGAGGGTGCCAACCAGTGAGGTCTTGATTTTTGCAATGATGAGAGTTTGACGAAGCAGTTCACTTCAATTTAAGTCTTATCTTTCCTGATCCACACGGTCTTCAGTCAGAGACCCCCAGTCTTGCGTCACCTCAGTGAACTGTTTGGCAATGCCAGTTTGGAGACTAACTCTGCTGCTTCCACATTTCAAAATTATCTCTGTGTATGTGAACTCTTTAAACCACTTAGAGATTATTTAAAGCATTCACAGTCAAAATTAAATGTATCTGCAGTTTATTAATTGTGTATAAGTTTTAATTAACTGCATTAAAGCATTGGACGTTGACTGGGGATTCATTTGTGTGTTTATGAATCAACAGATACAAACAGTGACCATTCGGTGGTACATGCCTTTTATGCATAATTCTGTAAACAACTGCTTACCAAAATGTGAGATAAACAGCACCAGTTCTGTTCATTAATTAGCTTTTTGAAATGTAATAAAGGACAAAAAAATACTGCAAATAGCAGCAGCCTAGGTATCATGAGGGTGAGGAACAGAAAAGCGAAGAAAAAAATCCTGGGGAAATTAATTGGGTCTAAAAGTGGATAAATTCCTCTGAAAGCTTACATTTTAGGATTTTAAAAAGATGGGTGCAGAGCCAGTGCCTGCGCAGATTCTTATCCTACAGAATTCACTAGATTCACTGTGGCCCTTCAGAGGGCAAGGAATAAATGTAACATTGCTATTTAAGGCTGAAGGTGAAACATAACTACACAGTGAAAAATACTAAAATCTCTGATTAGGGACTTAGAAACCTAGAAA
Organism: Stegostoma tigrinum; assembly: GCF_030684315.1. Taxonomy (NCBI): domain Eukaryota; kingdom Metazoa; phylum Chordata; class Chondrichthyes; order Orectolobiformes; family Stegostomatidae; genus Stegostoma; species Stegostoma tigrinum. The sequence continues at coordinate 103,517,658 of NC_081358.1, read as the reverse complement.
ATCATAAATTATGTTCGCTCTACCTAATAACATTATGCAAGTGCAATCATGTTTTGCAAATATATTAAGTCTTTAAGGGTACAACCCAAAGGTTAGATAACGGGAAACCTGTGGATGTAGTATTTGTGGATGTTCAAAAGGATGAAAACATGGGATTTTTTAAAATAAGAAATTGAGAAAACCATTGAAACATTCTCTAGAGTGAATTACACTTGCTGACAAAACTGTTTTTATATTAGTATAATATGAGATGTAGAATATGCAAGCTGAAAAAACTGATGAATTACCAGTTTGCTAACTCCATTTGCAAAACATACATATTTTATGAAGTCAATTTTTGCATAATCAATCTACAGCTTTCGTTAATACTTAATTTGCTAGTGCATCCTACACAATGATGTTTACAGTCAACACAGGAATTTTCATTACTAAATACTTTTTATAATTGCATAGCAGCAAAAGCCATTTAGAGTACCAGCTCTTGAGAAGGCTATCTGGTTGGTTATACTCCAGACACTCTTTTCAGATCCCAATTTCTTTCATACTATTGAACCTGCTTCCACAATCCTGAATCGAGTTTCAAGAAAAACACACCTCAGCTTTTTCTCTTACTTACACCAGCACAGACTGGCTCATTGCAGATTGCCTAAAATATTACCTAGTGTAAAGAAGCAGAGAGGAGTTAAATAGAAGCATATATGGGTTAGCAGTTACATCCTTACTGACTAGCTGAATATCATGTGTATATGCCCTGAGAAAAAAAATCTTTTCATTAGATTAGAGGTACAGGATGTCTACCTCAGAGAGGCACTTGGTTATTAAAATTGCTGCCTTCTGTTGTATTGGCTACCTGATTGAATTGATTGATTTTAATATCCGATAAAGTACATAAAAAAGTATAGCAGAAATAAAATGGCAAATCACAAACTTTCAATCTACTTTGATGGATGCACGTTTTGAGTGTAACAAGTTGCTAAGTTACCTACAGTATTCTTGCAAGAATCATGAAGAATTACTCATGGCAGTTTAGTTGATGGTTTTTATTATTAAGGAAAACCAGCATTATGATATTGCTGTCAATGTTTCAGTCAAATAACTTTGTTTCTGTTTCTTGAACACACAAGAAAACCTTTCCTTTAAAAGTAACTATTACAATCTCCACTTGCAAAACAGCAAAATATTGGTGGCACATGCTTAATCCAATTGATGTTTCCTACCTCCTTTGACCTAGACGCAGCTCAGGAGGGTGTGTATGCATCATTCTCTTCTTACCATTATTAGTCAATGACTTTCTTGTTGTCAGAAATCTTGTGGGTCATAATTTTATTGGTACTTGCAGCATGGCAACATGTAGCTTTTCACTCTATTGAAATCTACTAGGAAGAAAATGCAATAGACGATATCTCCTAAAAATAGGATTTAACGAGTTACAAGTAGAACATTTAGTCCCATGGGTCTGCTTTGTGATTCATTGATTGGATTGTAATCACAAATCCACATTCCTACTGACCCCTGATAACTCCTTTGCTTAACAAGCACTTTTCCAACTGTGTCTTAAATCTATTCAAAGGACACTGCCTTCACCACCTTTTCATGAAGGAAGTTCAAAAGATTCATGACACTTGAAAAGAAAATATTTTGCCTCATCTGTTTTAAATGGGTGAATGCTGATTTTTAAAAAGTGACCCCCCGTTTCAGATCTAGATAGGCGAAACACTTTTCCACATCTACCCAGTTAAGATCCCTCAGGATCAAGTTGCCTCTTACTTTTCTAAATTCCAGTGGATACAAGCCTAACCTGTCTACTCTTTACTCATTAGGCAATTTGCCCATTCCAAGTATTAGTCCAGTAATTCTTCTCTGAACTGCTTACAATGCATTTGCACTTTTTCCAATCACCAATACAATACACAGCACTGCAGATGTGTTTTCACCAGTGTCCTGTATTAACTGAAGCTTTCAATTCCCTTTGCAATAAATGACAACATTCTATTTGCTTTCTATTTCGGAAAGCCAAACTGAATGATGCCCCTGTCCTCCATAAATTAAAAATCAATGTTTGTGGCTAAACAGAATAAGTACCTCTGGCCTTGACTGCTGTAGTTGTTATCGTAGGAGTCATAACCCTGGTCTTCATAGGTTGCTCCATAGCCATCACCATATGCCTAAAGTTTCAAAGAAGGACAATTGTGACTTTACAGTATACTAAAGTTATAATTGAAGGCATTCAAAAAGAAAGAAAATTCATTTTCAATAAAATGAAACTGGTTTTACTTATAAGCAAATAACCCGTCAAGTCCAACTACAGCTGTAATTATTAATTATCAATTATCACTGTACCAGAACAGACTCAAAAGTATAATTAATGCACACGTTTCTGCCAAACTTTCTTTCATCCGTCTCAGTGGGCACCAGCAACCTCCAGTGCCTTGACCTTGGTCAGATGTCAGATTAGACAAGAAGGTCGGTTGTTTATTCAGCTGTGTAGCTCAACAGAACAATGCCTTGAAAATTGCAGACATTGATTACTGCACAGGGATGATAAATAGGAGCACAGTCATCTCCCACTCCTGCTCATTTGCACTGTCTCTAGTATAATCATGGCTGACAGCTAACTGAATAGTTCGAGAAATCAAAAATTGTTACATTACTGTTTGCATAGTTCACTGACACCGTCAATGCTAGGTTGACTTATTGGATCATTTTCACAGTCACACGATAAACTACTCAAACTTATAAAATTCAGGATATAGGAGTTTCACTGGCATTTCTGCCAATTCCTAACTGTTTTTGAGAAGGTGGTGGTTGAACTGCCTTCTTAAATGGGTGTAGTCCATTTGGTGTAGATCTAGGATTTTTAACCCTTTCACTGTGAAGGAACAGCAAGATATTTCAAAGTCAGGATGGAGAATGCAACAGGGGAGAATCGCAAGTAGTGATATTCTCAAACATATGTTGCTCTCGTCCTTGAGATGATAGTGGTCATGAGTTGGAAGGTGTTATCTGAAGAGATCTGGTGAATTTCAGCAGTACATTCTTGTAAGTAGTATGCACTTCTGTTAATACCCATTGGTAATGGTGAGAAATGGATGTTTGTGGTTGCGGTGCCAATCAAGAGGGCTGATTTGTCCTGTACAACGTCAAGATTCTTGTGTGCTGATGGAGAGATTCATTCAGACATTGGGGAATATTCTGTCAGAATGCTGACTTGTGACTCCCAGATGTTGGACAAGTGTGAGCAGTCAGCAAATGAGTTGTTTGTTGCTGCTGTATCCCATGCCTTCTATTGTAGCCACGGTATCTGTGCGGTTTGTCTGGTTCAGTTTCTGGTTTAATGTCAACCCTCAAGATACCGAAAAGAATTCAGCAAAAGTAATGCTAATGAACATCAAGGGGGACAATTAGCTTCCCTCTTGTTGGCAACAGTTATTTCCTAGCGCTTCTATGGCACAAATGTCAATTTAAAATTTATTCATGGGATGTGATCACTGGCAAGGTCAGCATTTATTGCCCACCCCTAATTGCCTAGATAGTGGCTAAGAATCAACCACATTGCTGTGTGTCTAGAGACACATGTGGGTCAGAGCAGGTATGGTTGGCAGTTTCCCTCCTTAAAGCACATCAGTGACCAGATGGGTTTCTCTTGACAATCGGCAATGGATTCTTGGTTATCATGAAACGTTTATTCCCAGATTTTTTAAAAAATTGAATTCAAATTCCACCATTTGCAGTGGCAGAATTTGAGCTTGGTTCCCAGAGCATTATCTAGGTCTCTCGATTAACAGTCCACTAATAACACTACTGGCCATCAACTCTCCAAATTGTCACTTGTCAGTCAAATCTGGAGACTGTCCTTGTCGTGCTGTATTTGGCTTTGGACTATTTCAGGTTGAGGTTTAGCAAATGGCGAAGAAAATTGCAATCATCAAACATTGAAGTTTTGAAGAAGCAGCTGAAGAACATTTGGCCGAGGGCACTACCCTGAAGAATTCCTGTAGTGGTGGTGCTCTGGAGTTGCGATGACTGACTTTAAAACAAAAACCTGTGTGCTTAGTGGGAGGTTTTTTTGCTGGTTGGATTCATACTAACTCCCAATGACTATAGTGCCTTGATAACAAAGGCAGTCACTCTCACCCCTGATGTTCAGCCTTTTTTGTCCATGGCTGCGAATATGCCAGGTCATGAAGTTGCAGGTTTCTGATAAATACAGATGATGAAGCTGCTGACAGTCAACAGCATCTCAAACATAATAAAATGTGAGGCTGGATGAACACAGCAGGCCAAGCAGCATCTCAGGAGCACAAAAGCTGACGTTTAGGGCCTAGACCCTTCATCAGAGAGGGGGATGGGGTGAGGGTTCTGGAATAAATAGGGAGAGAGGGGGAGGAGGACCGAAGATGGAGAGAAAAGAAGATAGGTGGAGAGGAGAGTATAGGTGGGGAGGTAGGGAGGGGATAGGTCAGTCCAGGGAAGACGAACAGGTCAAGGAGGTGGGATGAGGTTAGCAGGTAGGAGATGGAGGTGCGGCTTGGGGTGGGAGGAAGGGATGAGTGAGAGGAAGAACAGGTTAGGGAAGCAGAGGCAGGTTGGATTGGTTTTGGGATGCAGTGGATGGAGGGGAAGAGCTGGGCTGGTTGTGTGGTGCAGTGGGGGGGAGGGGACGAACTGGGCTGGTTTTCGGATGCGGTGGGGGAAGGGGAGATTTTGAAGCTGGTGAAGTCCACATTGATACCATTGGGCTGCGGGGTTTCCAAGCGGAATATGAGTTGCTGTGCCTGCAACCTTCGGGTGGCATCATTGTGGCACTGCAGGAGGCCCATGATGGACATGTCATCTAAAGAATGGGAGGGGGAGTGGAAATGGTTTGCGACTGGGAGGTGCAGTTGCTTATTGCGAACCAAGCGGAGGTGTTCTGCAAAGCGGTCCCCAAGTCTCCACTTGGTTTCTTCAATGTAGAGGAAGCCACACCGGGCACAATGGCTGCAAAGTACCAGATTGGCAGATGTGCAGGTGAACCTTTGCTTAATATGGAAAGTCATCTTGGGGCCTGAGATCGGGGTGAGGGAGGAGGTGTGGGGGCAAGTGTAGCATTTCCTGCGGTTGCAGGGGAAGGTGCCAGGTGTGGTGGGGTTGGAGGGCAGTGTGGAGCCAACAAGGGAGTCACGGAAAGAGTGGTCTCTCCGGAAAGCAGACAGGGGTGGGGATGGAAAAATGTCTTGGGTGTTGGGGTTGGATTGTAGATGGCGGAAGTGTCAGAGGATGATGTGTTGTATCCGGAGGTTGGTGGGGTGGTGTGTGAGAACGAGGGGGATCCTCTTTGGGCGGTTGTGGCGGGGGCGGGGCGTGAGGGATGTGTTGCGGGAAATGCGGGAGACGCGATCAAGGGTGTTCTCGACCACTGTTGGGGGCAAGTTGCAGTCCTTGAAGAACTTGGACATCTGGGATGTGTGGGAGTGGAATGCGTCATCCTGGGAGCAGATGCGGCGGAGGCAGAGGGATTGGGAATAGGGGATGGAATTTTTGCAGGAGGGTGGGTGGGAGGAGGTGTATTCTAGGTAGCTGTAGGAGTCGGTGGGATTGAAATGGACAAGAGTTACAAGCTGGTTGCCTGAGATGGAGACTGAGAGGTCCAGGAAGGTGAGGGATGTGCTAGAGATGGCCCAGGTGAACTGAAGGTTGGGGTGGAAGGTGTTGGTGACGTGGGTGAACTGTTCGAGTTCCTCGGGGGAGCAAGAGGCGGCGCCGATACAGTCATCAATGGAACGGAGGAAGAGGTGGGGTTTGGGGCCTGTGTAGGTGCAGAAGAGGGACTGTTCCACGTAACTTACAAAGAGGCAGGCATAGCTGGGGCCCATATCGGTGCCCATGGCCACCTCCTTTGTCTGTAGGAAGCGGGAGGAATCGAAAGAGAAGTTGTTGAGGGTGAGGACGAGTTTGGCTAGGTGGATGAGGGTGTCGGTGGAGGGGGGCTAGTCGGGCCTGCGGGACAGGAAGAAGCGGAGGGCCTTGAGGCCATCTGAATGTGGAATACAGGTGTATAGGGACTGGACGTCCATAGTGAAAATGAAGTGTTGGGGGCCAGGGAATTGGAAGTCCTGGAGGAGGTGGAGGACGTGGGTGGTGTCATGGACATAGGTAGGGAGTTCCTGGACCAAAGGGGAGAAAATGTAGACCGGATAGGTGGAGATGAGTTCGGTGGGGCAGGAACAAGCTGAGACAATGGGTTGACCAGGACAGGCAGTTTTGTGGATTTTGGGAAGGAGATAGAAACGGGCGGTGCGGGGTTGGGGAACAATGAGGTTGGAGGCTGTGGGTGGGAGGTCTCCTGAGGTGATGAGGTCATGAATGGTGCTGGAGATGATGGTTTGGTGCTCGGGGGTGGGGTCATGATCAAGGGGGCGGTAGGCATTGGTGTCGGAGAGTTGGCGTTTGGCCCCGGTGATGTAGAGGTCAGTGCGCCATACTACCACTGCGCCACCCTTGTCTGCGGGTTTGATGGTGAGGTTGAGCATCTCAAACATGCCCAGATAACAGTGTGGAGCTGGATGAACACTGCAGGCCAAGCAGCAGCTCTGGAGCAAAAAAGCTGACGTTTCGGGCCTAGATCCTACATCAGAGAGGGAGATGGGGAGAGGGAACTGGTCCCCAAGCCGATGTGGCTTCCTCTACATTGGGGAAACCAAGCGGAGGCTTGGGGACCACTTTGCAGAACACCTCTGCTCGGTTCACAACAAACAACTGCTCCTCCCAGTCGCGAACAATTTTAACTCCCCCTCCCATTCCTCAGACGACATGTCCATCATGGGCCTCCTGCAGTGTCACAATGATGCCACCCGAAGGTTGTAAGAACAGCAACTCATATTCTGCTTAGGAACCCTGCAGCCCAATGGTATCAATGTGGACTTCACAAGCTTCAAAATCTCCCCTTCCCCCACTGCATCCCAAAACCAGCCCAGTTCTTCCCCTCTCCCCACTGCATCCCAAAACCAGCCCAGCCTGTCTCCGCTTCCCTAACGTGTTCTTCCTCTCACCCATCCCTTCCTCCCACCTCAAGCCGCACCTCCATTTCCTACCCACCAACTCATCCTGCCTCCTTGACCTGTCCGTCTTCCCTGGACTGACCTATCCCCTCCCTACCTCCTCACCTATACTCTCCTCTCTACCTATCTTCTTTTCTCTCCATCTTCGGTCTGCCTCCCCCTCTCTCCCTATTTATTCCAGTTCCCTCTCCCCATCCCCCTCTCTGATGAAGGGTCTAGGCCCGAAACGTCAGCTTTTTTGCTCCTGAGATGCTGCTTGGCCTGCTGTGTTTATCCAGCTCCACACTTTGTTATCTCGGATTCTACAGCATCTGCAGTTCCCATTATCACTCTCAAACATGCCCAGTCTTGATTTGTTACACATGTCCAAAATCAGCCCCACTTAAAACAGTGCTTGTATTTGACAACACAATGAAGGGTATCCTCAGTGTGAAGATGCAACTTTGTATCTGCACGGATTGCATGATGGTCACTCTCATCAATACTGTCTTGGACAGATACATATAGCCCATAAGGCATAGGAGTGGAAGTAAGGCCATTCAGCCCATCAAATCCTCTCCGCCATTTAAATCATGGCTGATGGGCATCTCAACTCCACTTCCCTGCACTCTCTTGCCATAGCCCTTGATTCCTTGTGAGATCAAGAATTTGTCGATCTCTGCCTTGAAGGCATCTAACATCCCAGCCTCCACTGCACTCTGTGGCAATGAATTCCACAAGCCCACCACTCTCTGGCTGAAGAAATGTCATCTCACTTCAATTTTAAATTTACCCCCTCTAATTTTAAGGCTATGCCCACGGGTCCTAGTCTCCCCGCCTAACAGAAACAACTTCCCAGCATCCACCCTTTCTAAGCCATACATTATCTTGTAAGTTTCTATTAGATCTCCCCTCAACCTTATAAACTCTAATGAGTACAATCCCAGGATCCTCAGCTGTTCATCATAGCTTAAACCTACCATTCCAGGGATGATCCATGTGAATCTCCGCTGGACACGCTCCAGGGCTAGTATGTCCTTCCTGAGGTATGGGGCCCAAAATTGGAGACAGTATTCTAAATGGGGCCTAACTAGAGCTTTATAAAGTCTCAGAAGCACATCACTGCTTTTATATTTCAACCCTCTTGAGATAAACGACAACATTACATTCGCTTTCTTAATCACGGACTCTACCTGCAAGTTAACCTTTACAGAATCCGGGACCAACACTCCAAGATCCCTTTGTACTTCTGCTTTACGAATTTTGTCACCAGTTAGAAAATAGTCCATGCCTGTATTCTTTTTTCCAAAGTGCAAAACCTAAACTTTCTTTAAGACATAACCAGCTTGGTCAGTAGTTATATTATTCATCTACTCTCTGTTATGTACACACAGCACACTCTACATTAGCACTCTATACATTCTATACATTATCACTCCCATTGCTTCCTCCAAGTGATGTTCAACATAAATATGAACTGATTCATCAGCTGAGGGGGATGCAGTATCTAGCAGACAGCTGGAGATTCCCTTGCTCATGTTTGACCTGATGGCAGGAAACCGCATGGGGGTGGAGTTAGTGCTGAGGGAATCGCAGGGCAACTCTCCTGACTGTACATCATTGTGCCCTCACTTGCTGGATCTAACCCGCCAATGAGACAAAAGATAACAATGGATGGTGATGGCAGGATCTGCAACAATTTTTTTAAAAAGTTCTGGGGAAAAAAAATCTTAAAGAAATGAAACAGAGTGGCTTGCTAAGCCATTCCAGAAGGTAATTATGAATATCATGGGTCTGAGTTGCATGGAGAAGAAACCAGGTCAGGATGGCAGATTTCCCACTCACCCCTGAATACTACAGTCAACCTAGCATGGCCAATCCACCTAGCCTGCACATCTTTGAACTGTGGGAGGAAACTGGAGCACCTGGAGGAAACCCACGCAGACACAGGGAAAATGTGCAACCTCCGCACAGACAGTCGCACGAGGCTGGAATTGAACCCAGGTCCCTGGCGCTGAGGGGCTGCAGTGCTAACCACTGAGCTGCTGTGCCACCCCTGCTATGAAGGAATTCAAACCTAGGGCTTCAGCATATTAAATAGGTCTCTGAATTACTATCCAATAACAATACCACTATACCACCACTTCCCTGCCGATTTGTACCTTCCTAGAGCATTCAGTTTAACCTTAATCTTGTAAAAGAAGTCCACATCAGTGCTAGTGAAAGAGTATCACGTTTATACCAACTATAAAAAAAAGTGGTCTAACTGAAGGTCACACATTAGGTGGTTCTAGCAGCATTTTAAACAGAAAAGAACAGAATGTGTTTCTGTTTGTACAAACACAGCAGAATGACATGTCTTTGCTGTGGCAACATAATGGAAGTGGGAGGCACAGGCAATTACCAAAGCTTCTGTGCAAGTTTCTGAAGTGTATATATCCACAGCTGAAAATAATAATTCACATTAAGAACATGAACTATTGAATCAGAAATTAAAATTACATAGCTCCTCTAAGCAATTGTATAGTGTTTACTAGAGTTAACAACACTTTTCTCTCAAAACAGATGATAAAATCCTCCCATAAAAATGTTCAATTAAAAGTTCAATAGAACAATGACAAGTAAAATATAGAAGTGTAATTTTCAATAAAAGACTTTTTTAATCAGCAATAAATGAGGTTAAAAACTATAAATTTGGAAAAACGTGGAAAAATTAATGTTAAAAGGAAAACAGAAAATAAACGATTGTTGCTATCTTATACATTTCTAGCTTTAAATGCAAAACCAATAGATAGCTGGGTAGTTGCTCACAGGCATTATGCATTTATAAAGAAGCTTTTCACTTATGGGTCGCTATTTGTCATTGTAGGGGTGACCTGTATCTGGCTATGTAAGGTGGCTTGTATTGGAACACACTAAGTGGCTTACAAGATTGCAGACAGAAGCTAAGCAAAACTAAGCAGCCTGCTCACACAGTAAAATACAATGGTACCTTTGAACAGAACGGCTAGAAGGTCGGTAAAGGAATGTTGTATGTTCCCATCTGAGACAGTCCTGATAAAAAGGGTGCCTTAGGACAGATAAATGACCAATTCCAGCTTTATTAATGAAAGAGTGACTGTCCCAGTAAATGAATAACATCAAGTGTTAGATTAGGTCCTCAAACAGGTGCAATAGATAACAGCAAAGTTATTTTGTGGTAAATAGTCACCTCTTTGAAGCTACCAACAATATTAAATAGTTAAAAATGCTCCAATCATAGAAGTTGATTTCAATACATAACCAGGATACAATACAAGCCTTTAAAAATCCATTTACGCTTAGATGTAAAGATTAAGTAGCCTTAGAAGACACCTTCTCTTATGCCCTGAACAAGCCAGATTGACCACAACACAAATTATAAAATGCCGACAGTAAAAGTTGTATAACTTTACACTTGTATTTAACTTCATAGCAATTACTTAAAACTAATTAACCTTTTATTTTTACATTATATAATTGGGACATTAGGGAAAATAAAAGTAGTAACTGAACGTGATGAAAGACAGCACCGAAACACAATGGGTAACAGAATTTGAGCTGTCCTGACAGGTCAACCAGCTTGAGAAAGACTTGAAGGGGTACAACCATTAAATTTCTGGAATGCAAATGAATAGGATGCATAGGAAGATCTCAAGGACTAGTGATTACAATGTCTAGCTTATACCGTAAGAACATGGGAGCCTGCGGCTGCCCATAGAAATGCCCATCGCTGATTAGGTGTCCCACAGGATTGGGTGTTTGAATTAAGTGGAAGGATGATGACTACATTGTATTTGATTACCGTAACCCAAAATGCATAAAAATGTTGTATTTCTTTGTAAAAGCAGAGGGTGTGTCATTGATCTATCTTCCGAAGCCAGATTCAGGGAAGATCCTTTGGCCCTCTCCCTGCTAAAACCGGTTTCTGCTTGAATAAACGTCTTCCACTTGCCTGAATCCTGCCTATCTCCTGAGTCTTTGTCCCAGGTTGGGAAAAGCGCTCCTACAGGATGAAGCACTCCTACAGTCATTTTCAGGAGTTACTAAACTGGATGGCCATTGTCAAATTATCAATAAATCACTGACAATATCTGGCGTATAGATCTTTCCACTTAAGCAAAATGATGTATGAAAACCATTACAAGAGTTACAGTTTTGAAAAGCTAAATTAGAACCAGAACATGCAATAACATATTTTATTCAAATCTGTTGAATGTACTATTTCATTTAAATTAATACCAGGGCTATTTTCAGGTTTATAATGTATGAAAATCATCCTGTCCAGGAACAGAGCTTCCATCAATCTTCAACTACCTATAAAGGTCAAGGCTTCTGTCAAAAAAAAATCAGAAAAGAATTGTAACACTAAGTTCTACCTCCACGAAATTGGATTTTTGTGACCAGAGAGCCAGCAACAGGTGGAACTCAAACAGCTCTGGTAACTACAATGATCTAATCATTGCTCAAGGTCTCTAAAATGTCTCAGACTGGTAATAGGCTTAGCCAGTTTGTCAAGTGAATATCACTCACATGTGGTAAAGTTTGTATTGGCTAAGTATACCCTAATTGATACTGAACTTGCTTTCATAATACCTCCTGATGACTCCAAGTTGTTTTAGTCTTCATTTTAATGATTTTCGCACCATTATTTTCATTGTCCCTAACTGTTCAAACTTGTAATACATGCTCATTCATTTTTACAGTTGATATGAATCCATAATGGCTTGAAAAACAAGACAAACGAGACAGACAACTATGACTACTGACAGATATTTTGATGTTATTTACCAACAGTCATCACTAAATTTACTGCAGTGTAATTTGTGACAGCAGTCATACCACAGTGAGCCTCTGTACATGCGAAAAGGGGAATGACTAGATAATCAAAAGCTTGGTCAAAGTGTTAGATGTAAGGAGTCAGCGAACTTAACAAACAAGGACACTTTAATGGACAATGCCGCTCAATTCAGAACTTTTTCTGTGTAGTTATATTAAAGTAAAATGCAGCAGCCAAACCAAACTCTAAAGGTCCATTAAATGCATTGAGATAAAAGGCCCGATAGTCAACTTCAATAATGTTGGTTGGGGATAGAGATAGAGTTAGGCCAGGGTAATTTGCTTCACTTCAACTATTTCATGGAATAATTTACATCCTTCACAAGGAAAGATTGGACCCAATGTTAATGTTTTCATACTTTACTGTTTTCTCCAAATGATGGAATTTCTGAAAGTACAACACTCCACTGAAGTATCAGCCTAGGATTTTTTTCAATAGATTGGTATTTGAGTTGACAATCTCAACCCTAATAAAGACTGATACTACTAGTACAGCAGTAACGAAATGTGCCTAATGTACAGAATTTTATTTTGGCAAAAGAAAACGTGGCAGATAGGCATCTTTAGACCAGGAAGGAACAGTGAAGAGGCTATAAACTAAAAGCATATGATTTGTAACTGAATCATTTTCTTAGCTATGATAGAAAAGCACTGTTTGAGGGGGTCTGTGTAATCTGCTCCACAAAACCTTCAGCAACAACTGTGTGTAACACAACATTACTGGTAGTCAAGGTGACAAATATGCTCCTTAAACACCTCAGATCCTCCAGTCCCTAAAAATGGTGAGTTTTGTTTTTATGCACCTACACTTATCATACCAAGTGGTGGTATCACAGGTTCTGAGAGATGGTGTCAACAAAGCCTTTAGAAGGCAACACATCCATATTAAATACATGCAGCAGCAATGATGCACTGGTTACAGATTGAGCAATGTTTAAAACAATGATTGGATTGTTAATTAGGTAGGTTTCTTTGACCTGAGTGGTGTTAAAGGTTCAAATATTCTCGTAACTTCACTAGTTCAGATGGGTTTAATTCAGTAGTTGAGCACTTTCGCTTAAGTCGGTTGGTTAGTGATTCAGCATTCAATCTGTACAAGTAGTGTTTATCTACTCCTCTGCGCATGTGGTGACGTCATTCATAAATGTTCTTGCAAATCTCCATTCTGGGATTCATAGATCATGTACTGCCTGACAGCCAAATTTCTCAGTTGGGGAGTCTAGCAATTCTCTAAAAAAGATACATACGGTAGAGCTGAATTAATACTTTGCAACGGATGGAATTTATTATGCTGATTAGATACATTCTTGATTGCTGAAGAAATGCCTGAAAGTTCTTCATTGAGTTATTATTTAATTATTATTTAATTGTATGCACGAGTAAGAAAGAGAAGGAGAATAACTGTCAAGTGGGACTTTGATTAAACTGCTCACTGCAATGGTTTCAATTTTGTGAGAACACTTTCTCTAAAAAGAAGATCTCAAGTACCTCAACCAGGAACTAGCCAGTGTTGCTGTTATCCTCCAGTCGTTAGTCACCTTGACAAAATCAGAATTCATAGAACCTCTGCAATGTGGAAACAGATCATTTGGCTGACCAAATCCATACCGGCCCCTCTGAATAGCAGCCCACCCAGACCCATTCCCAACTCTCATCCCGGTAACCCTGAATTTCCCATGGCTAATCCATTTAGCTTGCACAGCCCTGGACACTATTTAGCACAGCCAATCCATCTCGCCAGAACATCTTTGGGCTGTGGGAAGAAACCGGAACACTTGGAGAAAACCCATGCAGACATGGAAAATGTGCAAACTTCACACAGTGCCCCAAGGGTGAAATTGAACTTCGGTTTCTGGCACTGAAGCAGCAGTGCTAACCACTTAGACACCATGCTGCCCTAATTTTTCTACTATCCAAGGTGAAACATGTACAAAATCAGTTCAGTTCCAAATTTAAAAATCAGTGGGAGCTGTGAATTTTATTTAACTGATGGACCTTTGAAAGAAAGCATAAAGAAATATAAAATCCGCATTGTCAAAGTAAGTGTTTTTTTTCTTAAACTACTTTACCGTAAGTGGAGTTTCTTTCAAATAAGTAATGCTCAAAAATAGACTGGCAGGAACAGTGTCAATTCACAAACAAGAAACTGGTGCTGCTGACGCGTTAAAATATTGTTTGCTGCCCTGTTGTACGATCATTGTTGTTGTCATTCTCTCAGATCCTTTTCTCTGCTTCACTCACTGCCCTGTTCTCTATTCCACTTGCTGCCCTGCTTGATGTCCTCTCCTGGTGCTCTTTTATCAGTTTTACTCACTGCCTCACTTAAAGAGGTACACGGAAGTATGGTACACATGGTGCGTGATGGCTCTTTTCAAGATCTCTTCGAGGTCAATAGCATACACTCCATAAATTGGAGATTTAAATAAAACGTCTTTAAAGGTAAATTTATTAAACTTTTCAATACGAAAATTCTGATAGAGAGGCTCTCATTAAAACCGAAATTAATAGAATCAATTTAAAGGTAGTCAATTCTCACACTAAGTAAATATTAGTTATCAAAATACATATTTCTTTGCGTTTACTCTATTTGAATAACCCATTGTAAAAGAAAGGAGATGCGAGTCTCAGCAAAACAGTCCAAATCCCTTTTAACAATGACACTCCTTTCAAAGACAACCTCGCCACAATTTACATGCTTATCTTAATTAGACTGCTCATTGTGAAATAAATGCTAATCGCAGGAGACTGACTGTCAAATATTATGCCTGATGTTATCACATTGGATAAAACTGTCAAGTTGCAAAACCCTTACTGAGCTTGTGCATATGTATTTTCAATGGTGAATCCAAAAATATAATTAAAAAGCTTTAATTAAAAAACTTTTAAAAATGGGAGATGGATGAAAATTGACAAATGACATCTAATCCTTACAGCATAATGTTACTGAATAAAACCCATAGTTTCTGTGCCAGAAAACAAAGCTGATTAACCAGCACATATTATAAAGACATTTCGCTGGACCTTCCAAAATCAGATTTTACAAAGAAAAAAAAATCGTATTCCCTTTACCCCATTCAACAAACAAATGAATAAATAATACCTACATGAGTAAATTCATTAGCTGCGTCAAGAGAAGAAACTGCTCAAGGAATGGAATATAATTTCTGAATTTTCAGAAGATGCTCTTTCATAGATTAATGAATAAGATAAGAAAATGCAGAATCTGAGGACAAGTGACAGGATTGATTGTTAGCCAAGTAGTAAGAAGTTGTACTTAACAAGGATCAGTATTGTATCTGCTACTAGTCACAATTGACATTAACAATGTGGAATTAAAACACATCTTTCAAATTTTGTAGGTGACAATATAAATAGGATAGTAAATACTGGAGTGGCGTGCAAGAAATTTCAGAAGGATAGTAATAATCTGTGTAAATACCTGGCAAAATGAAATTGAACACAAATAAATTTGAGGCAGTAGATTATGGTAGGGAGAAGGAGATAATTTATTATTTAGGAGGTTGCAAGTTCAGGTGAGGCAGAAAAGTGAGGGGATTTCCAAGTAAAAATCACAAAGTTGTACAGAACGTTAGTTAGACCATACTGAGAACTGTGTGCAAGTCTGGTCACTATATTAGGGAAACAATAGTCAATGGATTGTGTGTAGAAAACAGTGACTGAGATCAAATCAAAAATGCTTGAATATACTCATCAGAAAAAAATGTCTCTTTTCTCCTGAAAATAAAGGCTGAAATATAATCTAATAGAGGTCTTTAAAGATATGAAAGGATTAGATGGAGCAGATGCAGACAGAATATTTCTTATTGCAAGGAAGAGTACTAGTAAAGAACATTGATATTAGATAGGTACCAAAAAATTAAACAGGGATTGCGGAAAAGAATTCAAAGAATGATGAGAACGTAAAACTCACTACCAGAATGATTGGCTGAACTGAGTGGTGCAGGATGTTTTTAAGGGGAAGTTGGAGAAGCAAAATACATAGAAAGGAACAGTGGGTTACAATAATGGATTTAGGGAAGAAAAGATGGAGGTGGTTTTTGTGTGTTTGAGTCAATGCAGTTCAGTGAAGAATGAAGAAGGCAGTACGAATTTCATAGCTAATCATCTAAATGGGCTGTGTGATACTAAGATACGTGATGCAATGCTATAGCAGATACCAGAGGTTTTAATCAAATAGATACCCTCAAGAAGGTATAGTCAAGGTGTTAAGGGAGAAAAAAACGTCAAAGGGAAAAAAAAAGTCAAAGCTTAGGGGAGAGTTTTAAACTATTTTCCCCCTATTTTGAGACTTGAACACTTCAAGGGAGTTGCGGGGGGGGGGGGGGGGGGGGGGTGTCAAGACAACCTATATGGCAGACGAATAAGTTAAGTTAGCCATCTCTTATCGACAATCTTGCGATCTCAAAATTTCAGTCTGATCTCCAATTTGGGAAGCCCTGGCTGAGGGTCTTGGTATCAGAACATAGGATCAAAATTAGGAATGCTAAGAAACCATAACTGTAGGAATGAGATCAGACAGAAGTAAAGTTAGGAGATGTTACAAAGCTGGAAACAGGCAACATTCATTATAGATACGTGGACAGAAACTCATCTCTGGGTCATACATGACACCATGGTTGCAAACAGTCTGGAGCTGCTTTCCATAGATATCAGGAGGTGGGCTGCTGTCAGTGGCAACAGATCGGTTTTCAGGTAGAGAGGAAAGGTGATGGTTTCTGACTTCCTAGTACTTTGTTGGAGGAAATTTCTGTTCATCAAATACTGGCTGTTGGACATTAGAAATCAGAGTAGGAGTAAGCCACTCAGCCCGCAACCATTTTGTTTCATCTTTTCAAAGGTCTCAATTCTGAGATTTCAAAAATCTACCTCTTTAAATAATTGCAGTATCAAATCATCTGACAATTTTAAAGATAATGAACCAGCCGACAGGGGTGTTAGCTGGGTAGAGCTGACTGTTTGTGTGTATGCGAAAAAATGGCTGTTTTCAGATGCCGTTGAGAGTCAGCATGTAGAAAAGAAATAAGAGAGGGTCAACGACAGATCTGGTCTCCGTCAAGACTCTAATTTTTCCCATTCTGAAAACAGTCAGTCAGTGAAAGAGATCCCCTGACTATCTCCAGTAAGATAGCCAAACATGTTTCCTTCAGTTTCATGCCTGATTGACACAAATGATGTCTATCAGGATGCAAGCCTGTAGCAGAAGTAAGTTATGTGGATCTTGTTGTAGCAGGTAGGTGTTAAAAACCAGAAGAAGTCCAATGGTTGTCAGGGAAAAGCAGACAAATTGTGGTTGGTGGTTTAATAGTATACTGCTTCTCGTGGCCTTCAGGCAATTCCATAATTGCACTTGCTTCATGGAGCTAGATTTTATGGGTTACCAGCCAACAGGAACAGCAAAATCGTGGGCCCATAGTATAGGGAGAGTGTCATCCGCCTGCTCTTGCCACAACAATGCACATATTGTGTGGGCTGCCCACCCATGGCAAAGTGAATCTCTTAAATGGGAAATTATTGCCCAATTAGGAGGTCTCAGTTCACCAGTAGGCCACTGTCTAATGAAAGAGGGGATGGGGGTTTATCCTTTCAGAATCCAAAGTTCTCCATGATCTGTCCATCCTCATTTCTCAGTAATCTTGTTATGGGGTGCCAGCACAGTCCTGGCAAGACCCTGAAATTACTTGGAGGTCTGGCATCACCAATTTCCTCCTAGATATCCTCAGTGTAATACAATTGCTCCTGCTGACGCTGACAGTTGTATAGAGGGCAACAAAAGAAGAAATAAGGAGGGAGAAGATTAAATATGACGGTAAGCTAGGCAGTAATATAACTGAAGACTACATATCTAAAGAAACTCTCACAAAGGGCAAAACAGAAGCAAAAAAGTGGACATTGGACCACTGGTAAATGACAGTGAAGAGTCAGTAGTGGGGAACAAGGAAATGGCTGAGGAACTGAATATTTACTTCGTGACAGTCTTCACAGTGGAAGACACGAGTAATCTCCCAAAAATTCGAGAGTGTCAGGGGGTATAGCTGAGTATGGTGGCCATCACCAAGGAAAAAGGTGCTAGTAAAACCGATTGGCCTGAAGGTGGATAAATCACCTGGAACAGATGGACGACACCCCAGGTTTCTAAAAGAGTTAGTGGAAGCATTAGTGGTGATCTTTCAGGAATCGCTCGAGTCAGGGAGGGTCCCAGGGGACTGGAAAATTGTTATCATGGCATCCCTGTTTAAAAAGGGAGTATGGCAAAAGACAAAATTACAGGCTGATTAGCCTAACCTCAGTCGTGGACAAAATTTGAGTCCATTGTAAAGGACAAGATTTCTGAATATTTGGAATTGTATGGTAAAGTACGGAAAAGTCAGCATGGTTTCACCAGGGGGAGGTCATGCCTGGCAAATCTGCTAGAATGCTTTGGGGAAGTAATGAGCAGGGTAGACCATGGAGAGCCAATGGATGTTATCTACCTGGACTTTAAGGTGGCCTTTGACAAGGTACCGCACAGGAGGCTGCTGAGTAAGGCAAGGGCCCATGGCATTAGAGGAAAGGTGCTACCATGAATAGAAGATTGGCTGTCTGGCAGAAAGCAGAGAGTGGGGATAAAATGGTCTTTCTCAGGATAGCAACCAGTGACAAGTGGTGTTCCTCAAGGGTCAGTGTTGGGACCACAGGGCTCAGTGGTTAGCGGGCGACTGTCTGTGCGGAGTTTTGTCTGCTTGATTTCCTCCGGGTGCTCCGGTTTCCTCCCACAGTCCAAAGATGTGCAGGCGAGGTGGATTGGTGATGCTAAATTGCCCGTTCAGGAGTGTGTGGGTATTAGGGGGATGGGTCTGGGTGGTTTGCTCCAAGGATCAGTGTGGACTTGTTGGGCCGAAGGGCCTGTTTCCACACTATAGGGATTCTATGATTAATGATCTAGATGAAGGAACTGTGGGCATTCTGGCTAGGTTTGCAGATGATACAAAAGATACGGGGAGGAACAGATAGTATTGAGGAGGTGGGGAGGCTGCAGAAGGATTCGGACAGGTTAAGAGAGTGGGCAAAGAAGTGACAGATGGAGTACAACATGAGAAAGTGTGAGGTCATTTTTCTTTAGTAAGAAGAATAAAAGCATAGACTGATTTTTAAAATGGGGAGAAAATTCAGAAGTCTGAAATGCACAGAAACTTGGGAGTTCTAGTCCAGGATTCTCTCAAGGTAAACTCACAGGTGGAGTCAGTAGTCAAAAAAACAAATGCAATGTTGGCATTTATTTTGAGAAGATTTGAATATAAAAGCAGGGATGTACTCCTGAGGCTTTAGTCATTTGGAGTATTGTGTGCAGTTCTGAGCCCCATATTTCAGGGAGGATACACTGGCCCTGGAGCGGGTTCAGAGGAGGTTCAAGAGAATGGTCCCAGGAATGAAAAGCTTAACATATGAGGAATGTTTGAGGACTGTGGGACCATACTCATTGGAGTTTAGAAGGATGAGGAGGGATCTATTTGAAAGTTACAGAATACTGAATGGCCTGGACAGAGTGGATGTTGGGAAGATGCTTCCATTGGTAGGGCAGTCTAGGACCCAAAGGCAGTGCCTTAGAGTAAAGGGAAGACCTTTTAGAACGGAGATAAGGAGAAACCTCTTCAGCCAGAGCGGTGAATCTATGGAACTCACTGCCACAGGGGGCTGTGGAAGCCAGCTCATTTAGTATATTTAAGACTGAAATAGATAGGTTCTTGATTATCAACAGGATCAAGGGTTATGGGGAGCAAGCAGGAGAATGGGGTTGACGAACTTATCAGCCATGATTGAATGGCAGAGCAGCCTCAATTGGCCGAATGGCCTAATTTCTGCTCCTGTGTCTTATCATCTTGTTGTCTTATGTATAAATGTCCTTCTTGGAATAGAGGAAAGCCTCACCAAACTGTAATTACTGGACTATAAAATCAAAACAAGTTGAGTTGGCTAAGTGGAGGCAGGCTCAGCCCTCAGATGTATGCTGGTTATGGGGAGTCTGTCCTTTGAGTAAAAATCTACCCCATGGATTTTTTTCCTCCTTGCACCAGGTAGATTTTACATGGCTTAAAAACAAACACATCAACATGGCTGAAAAGGCCGACTGGTAAAATTAGAACAGTCAGTGTCATTTAACACTTAAATGATCAACCGGCTTCATGTATAGTTTGGTCACGTCCTCTCATCCTCTGTTAAAATTATCAGTTCACCAACTAAATTACTGCTTTACAATTAATACATTTTGTTCTTTGGTATAGCAATGAACTATAACAGCTTGGAAGAAAGAAATCAACTCATCAAATGCAGTATTGCGGTCTTGCATCATCAAATGGTATTCATAATTTCAGTTCTTTCAGTTTGTACCATCATCCCTGCGAGGGTGTAATCCCACTTGCTATACCTTACCTGGAGTAGCATGCTGGAGATCAAGCCATGCTTTCCCTGGAGTCATTACAAATGTTAAATGTTTTGTGAAATATACAGATTTCCATAATTTACCCAATTTTCAGACCCAGGCTAACAGAAAGCACAGACCAGATTTCTGTAATTGCCGCAATGGCCAATTATTCGAAGTAGTTTGACCCTAGCTCAGAAAAAAAAACTATTATAAACTGTTGACATATAATTTCATTAATTAAACCTCCAACTCCTTGTATGTAAGGTGACATTTACAGACAGGCATGCGGTGGGCGGGGGAGGTGGGAAACAAAAAAACCATGTGTAATATGAACAGACTGAAAACTGGGACTATAGTTCAGTTGTCTCTGTTCAGAGGATCTGCTGAGATAGTTTTTGTGCTGATCAGAACATTGTTTCTTGGTCATTGTTTATAGATGCTTTTACTGATTTTTCAAGAGGCACAGAGTGGCTAGTTCACAATTGTAAAATGACTCTCATGTATTAAAAGGCATCGCCTAGATCAACTGAAAGAAGATTAAAGTTAGTTTTCTTTGGGCTTAAATTGTTTTTACTGCAGGAAGTAGAGAAAGCTCCTCAGCCGGCGAGGGGTGGACGGCTTCTCGCTATCTTGTTCACAGCCTCAAGCTGTATAGTTTCCTGGAACGAGGTCTCATGGTATCAGGTCAAACATGGGCAATGAAACATCCTGCTGATTACCCACCACAGCCTCCTTAGCTAATGAACCAATTTTCCTCCATGTTGAATTACAACTGGAAGAAGCACTGAGTAGGATAAGGATAGTGAGGGTGCTGAGTGCACAGAAGTACTTGGAGTGAAGGACATCAATATCAACCACCAACAGTTCATCAGTAGTGCCACTCACTATATATCAGTTTCATGAGCCAGCTTGAGAAGATCTGCATCCGTCTTCCTTAGTGAATTCTTCAATTCAGAATTCATAGAGTTACGTGCTATTTTCAGATCCTCCAGATAACATTTTTGTTTCTTTTCTAAAAAAGAATCCAGGTAGCTTAACTTGCTTTTCTTAGCTGTAGAGATAGCTTTGAGTTATTTTCCTGCTAATGGCAATCCATTCTAATGATTATGAACTTCTTTAAAGACTACCTTAACTTGGCTACGTTTTAACACTGCTTCAAAAATATAAAAACATGTCAAGCTATTTTGAACTCCACTTTATTATGTTGTTACTACCATTCAAAATCACAAAAATTTGAAAAACAGAAATTTACTTACATAGTCACCATATGATGTGTCTTGTACTGGGGGTGGTGGAGGTCTATAACCTGGCGCTCCTCTTGCTCTTGGTGCTGGAGCCCCACGTCCCCTAGCTCCTGGGCCTCGACCAGGTGGCGCTCCTCTGGGAACAGGTCCTGCACGTGGAACTGTGGATGCTGGAGGAGGAACTCCACCGCGGCCTCTAAAACGCAAAAAGAAAAAGAGAAGGATCAAGTCAGCCATGATAACAAGAAAATAAGGACAGAGAAAAGGCCATGAAACCATAGACCATCATAAATCATTCAATGTAATCTGTCTTACATTCATGAAAGAATCCTTAAAAAAATTCTTTTATTACACTGTTCCTTATTATACACTTAAAGAAGTGCAATTTTAGTAAAGTTCAAAACGTGAGGTTTTGTTTGCATCAGACACGTTCTAAAAATTCACTCATGGAACATGGGTGCTGCTGGCTGGCCAATATTTATTGCCCATCTAGTAACCCTCGAGAATACGGCAGTGAGCTGCCTTCCTGAACTGCGACAGTCCACGTGATGTAGGTTGACCCAAAATGCTGTTAGGTAGGGAATTCTAGGATTTTGACCCAATGGCAGTGAAGGAACGGTGGTATATTTCCAAGTAAGGATGGCAAGTGGCTCAGAGGAAAACTTGCAGGTGGTGGTGCTCCCATATACCTGCTGCTCTTGTCCTTCTAGATGGAAGTGGTTGTGGATTTGTAAGTTGCTACCTAATGATCTTGAATGAATTTTTGCAGTGCATCTTATACATAGGACATACTGCTGCTACTGAGCATCAGTGATGGAGGGAGTGGATGTTTGTGAATGTGGTGCCAATCATGCAGGCTGCTTTCTCCTGGATGGCGTGAAACTTCTCGCATGTTGTTGGAGCTGCAGTCATCCAGGCAAGAGGGAAGTATTCCATCACATTCTTGACTTATGCCTTGCAAATGATAGGCCAGATTTGCAGAGTCAGGAGGGGAGTTATTCGTCACAATATTCCCAGCCTCTGATCTGCTCTTATAGTCACTACATTTATGGCAGGACTGCTGGTTCTTAAACATGTTCTGCTTCTTAACATGACATTTCCACATCAACAACTAACTGGTTCAGCAATACTAGGTTTTTTCCTTTCTTTGGGTTCATTTTAACTTCTACAGATAACATAAAATGCATCATATTGATTTTGCCGCATGTTGAAAACCTCAATCTTTAACATTTATTCAAGACAGGTGTGTATGGCCTGCCTCACAATAATCTTAACGTAAATGGAAAATATTTACCATGCTCCCACCCATCATAATCTGCTTTTTTCCAAAGGAACACAAAAATTAGGACCTGGAATAGGTCATTCAACACTTCTGGTCTATAATGCAATTCCGCAAGATCACAGCTCATCATCTAACTCAGTACTTGGTACCCAATTTTTGCCCATACCTTTTGATTGTTTTAGACCCAGGAATTACTGATCTGTTACTTGAAAGCATTCAATGTATTGGCGCTAACTGCATTTGTGGCAGAGAATTCCATACGGTCACCATCCCCTAGGTGAAGAACTTTCACATCTCAGTCCTTAGACTGTGTCGTTTAGTTCTGGACTCCCCAGTTTTTTAGAAAACATCCTTCTTGCACTTATCCTGTCTAGTTTAGCTGCAATTATATAGGTTTCTGTGAGATCCATCTTTGCCTGTCACCCCGTCCCCCACCAACTCTCATATATTCCAGTGGATATAGTCCTAACTGATCCAGTCTCACTTCACATCAAATGAATCAAACTAATAAAGATTCTTTGCGCTCCCTCCACAGTCACAGCATCCTTCCTCACAAGGAAAACAGAACTGCATGCCATATTCCAGGTGTGGTGTTACCAGGGCCCTATGCAATTGTGAGGTATCCTGGCTCCTGTATTCAAATCCTCTTCCTATAATGGCCAACATACCATTTGCCTTCTTTACTGCCTGCTGCACTTGCAATTTATTTTCATCAAGTGCTGTACAAGGACACCAGCCAATTCTCAATGCATCGTTCCCAAACTATCACCATTCAGATAATGAATAATAGCAAAGACAGGTGGCAGATCAAAGTGGATAACTTATTCATTTGGAGTATATTTCATATGCCAAGCACTTGGCCAGTCAACTTGCCCAAATCACACTGAAGCATCTCTGTATCCTCCTCTCACCCAGATTTGTCTCAGCTGCAAACCTGAATTCCCTCATCTAAATCATTAGCATATATTGTGATCAGCTGGGGTCCAAGTGCTGATCCCCTAAGGCTTTCTCTGTACAGTTTTCAATATGCCTTTGCTCTGACAAACAAAGCTAACACAGCACTGAATACGACCAGTGAATTTCAGCATTCACTAAATCTTGGCACTTTCAATTCATTCAGGTCTTCGGGGGTAAGTTATAGTCTGTAATTACTGTATCTTAACTTGCCATTGCTGCACGTGCCAATAATTCAAATACCACATTTTGAATTTCTGTACTATTATTATGTAACTACAAGCACTCAGTCCATTATTCAGTGTTAAAGATAAAGCTGACTGCTACACTGGTGGGTGAATAGGAACATGAAGAGTAGACATTTTGTAGGAAATTGCTTTCACCCAATATTTTAGCAAAGGAGGTGATCTAATTATTCCAGATTCTTGTAAACTTGATTTTGGTCGAATTGTATTTTAGATGGAATTTTCTCCACAATTATATTCATAGGGAAACACATCTGGCAATGCAAAAATGATTTTGAAATCAAGTCAAAAAGCTTACCAGCCTGCACCATAAAAATATTTTCACCTGCTTAGAGCTGGCGCAAGTGTCCCTCGCCCCCTTACTGGCTTCCCTCGAACTGCTGGAGTTTCTGGACTCTCTGGTGTACCATTTAAGTAGGACAATTCTTGAAGCTGCTGTTGTCTAATTTCATCATTGTAATCCTGCAAACACATATGTATACATAGCAAATTTGACTGTAATCCAGTTGTGTACTAAGGGGTGGGGGCAGTGTTTCCACTTACACAGTCATTGTTAAACTTGTTCTCTTACCTGTGGTATATTTTAGACATTCAACAGTCATTTGTTAAAACTTCTGTACTACCTGCAATCAACATGCTTCACACTCATGGAAATAAAACTGGATAAGAAATTAAGGTTTAACTGTAAAAAGAATCATTTTAATATTAGGAAATCCTTTAAAAGGAACAGTTATCTTAAGTTAGTTGCTTTTTGGTTTAAAGATTTTTATTTAAAAAAAACAGGCACAAAAAAACTGCCTGCAGCAATGTTACTCATTTCGTATTAGTTAAGGCATTTCTAATATTAGCCCTTGTTACTTGATGCCAGTCAACTGAACAATTTAGATCAATTTCTAAAGCTGCCTCACATCTATATGCTTGACTTTTACATGAAGCACGCTCACACCAGTGCAAACTGCTACAGCATTTCTACCTGGCTGTTAAATTGATACTTTTTCCTCCTCGAAACAAAATATTTGTTTCACAAAAGATATTCTCCCTATACTCTGCAAGTCTTTTCCATTTACTGTATTATCTGTTGAAAACTGAACCAATTGTCAATGGAGAAATGGAGTACTGTGCTTGTGGTTCATCGCTCAACATGGTCTTCTCCATATGTGCGAGACAAAATGCAGACTGTTTTGCCAAACACTTCCAGTACATCCACAACAATAACCCTGAACTTCTAATTACCTGCCACTTCAAATGCAGCATGTTCAATTGTTCTGCATGTCAGGTGTAAACTATGTCATCATATTTTCAATACCCTCATCTAATCAGTGATACAAATTCTAAAACGTTGGGTGCTTGTGATTCAGTGTTCATTAACCTACCTGAGCCAAGAGATCCGGGTAATAACATCTCTGAACTGGGTGATTCAGAAAATATCTTAAAAGAAAACGAGGGGCCAGCACAGATCCCCATGGGCTCCACC
The DNA here is from genome assembly GCF_030684315.1 of Stegostoma tigrinum. Lineage (NCBI taxonomy): Eukaryota > Metazoa > Chordata > Chondrichthyes > Orectolobiformes > Stegostomatidae > Stegostoma > Stegostoma tigrinum. Next base: position 103,492,164 of record NC_081358.1, on the reverse strand, counting down.
TGTCAAACTGCCCATGTGAAACAGCCACGTTCCCGTACAGTCTTTTGCTGGCCAGCCAGCCACCTGATCCTCTATCTTTGCTAGCACGTTACTCCCTATACCATCAGGTTGAACTTTGCAGAATAATCTTTTGTTGTGGGGCTTTGTTAAAATCTCCTCGAAATCCAAATATAGTACATCAACAGACCTCCCTTTACTAACAGCACGTTACTTTTTCAAAGGATTCCAACAAACTGTGTAAGCAGGACTTCCCTTCCACAGAACCAAGCTGGCTCTTCTTGATTACTTGAGATTCTGGACTGCCAGTTGTTACTTCCTTGAAGAGTGGTACCAATAGGTTCTCCAATGTAAATGTCAAGCTAACAAGTCTACAGTTTCCAATTTTCTGCCTGGCTCCATTCTTGAATGGACGAGTTACATTTTATACTTTTTAGTACTACAAACTTTTTCTGAAACTTATAAATTTAGAAAAATTACACCAGTGTGCATATTATCTCACTTGTCACCACATTTAACTCCCTAAGGATGAAGTCCAACAGGACCCAGAAACATATGAACCTGCAAATCCATCAGTTTGCTCAGTATCATTTCCTCAGCGATTATAATTTCACCAAGTTTCTCCATTTCTTCAACCTCCAAAATTATAACTATTACTTGGATGTTTTTGAATGCCATCACTGTGGATGATACATTTATTATCTACTATTAAATCCCCATTATCAACCGTAAGAGGACCAACACCACTTACTCCTTTCCTTTTTAAGACACCTATGCAAGCCCTTGCTAACTGTTTTTACATTTCGAGTTAACTCCCTTTCAAGGCTCTAATATATCCCTTTTAGTCATTCTCTGCCATTCTTTGTATTCTGACTCGTCATCTGACCTGCCATTCATATTTGTGATAATGGGAACTGCAGATGCTGGAGAATCCAAGATAATAAAATGTGAGGCTGGATGAACACAGCAGGCCCAGCAGCATCTCAGGAGCACAAAAGCTGACGCTTCGGGCCTAGACCCTTAGTCAGAGAGGGGGATGGGGTGAGGGTTCTGAAATAAATAGGGAGAGAGGGGCAGGAGGACCGAAGATGGAGAGAAAAGAAGATAGGTGGAGAGGGGAGTATAGGTGGGGAGGTAGGGGGCGGGGGGGGGGGGGGGGGGGGGGGTGGTTAGGTCAGTCCAGGGAAGACGGACAGGTCAAGGAGGTGGGATGAAGTTAGTAGGTAGGAGATGGAGGTGCGGCTTGGGGTGGGAGGAAGGGATGGGTGAGAGGAAGAACAGGTTAAGGAGGCAGAGACAGGTTGGACTGGTTTTGGGACGCAGTGGGGTGAGGGGACGAACTGAGCTGGTTTAGGGATGCGGTGGGGAAAGGGGAGATTTTGAAGCTGGTGAAGTCCACATTGATGCCATTGGGCTGCAAGGTTCCCAAGCGGAATATGAGTTGCTGTTCCTGCAACCTTCGGGTGGCATCATTGTGGCACTGCAGGAGGCCCATGATGGATGTGTCATCTAAAGAATGGGAGGGGGAGTGGAAATGGTTTGCGACTGGGAGGTGCAGTTGCTTATTGCGAACCGAGCGGAGGTGTTCTGCAAAGCGGTCCCCAAGCCTCCGCTTGGTTTCCCCAATGTAGAGGAAGACACACCGGGTACAATGGATGCAGTGTACCAGATTGGCAGATGTGCAGGTGAACCTCTGCTTAATATGGAGAGTCATCTTGGGGCCTGGGGTAGGGGTGAGAGAGGAGGTGTGGGGGCAAGTGTAGCATTTCCTGCGGTTGCAGGGGAAGGTGCCGGGTGTGGTGGGGTTGGAGGGCAGTGTGGAGCGAACAAGGGAGTCACGGAAAGAGTGGTCTCTCCGGAAAGCAGACAAGGGTGGGGATGGAAAAATGTCTTGGGTGGTGGGGTCAGATTGTAGATGGCGGAAGTGTCGGAGGATGATGCGTTGTATCCGGGAGGTTGGTGGGGTGGTGTGTGAGAACGAGGGGGATCCTCTTTGGGCGGTTGTGGCGGGGGCGGGGTGTGAGGCATGTGTTGCGGGAAATGCGGTCAAAGGTGTTCTCGACCACTGTTGGGGGGCAAGTTGCGGTCCTTAAAGAACTTGGACATCTGGGATGTGCGGGAGTGGAATGCCTCATCCTGGGAGCAGATGCGGTGGAGGCGGAGGAATTGGGAATAGGGGATGGAATTTTTGCAGGAGGGTGGGTGGGAGGAGGTGTATTCTAGGTAGCTGTGGGATTGAAATGGACGTCAGTTACAAGCTGGTTGCCTGAGATGGAGACTGAGAGGTCCAGGAAGGTGAGGGATGTGCTGGAGATGGCCCAGGTGAACTGAAGGTTGGGGTGGAAGGTATTGGTGAAGTGGATGAACTGTTCGAGCTCCTCTGGGGAGCAAGAGGCGACGCCGATACAGTCATCATTGTTACGGAGGAAGAGGTGGGGTTTGGTGCCTGTGTAGGTGCGGAAGAGGGACTGTTCCACGTAACCTACAAAGAGGCAGGCATAGCTGGGGCCGAATGCGGGTGCCCATGGCCACATCCTTTGTCTGTAGGAAGTGAGAGGAGTCGAAAGAGAAGTTGTTGAGGGTGAGGACGAGTTTGGCTCGGCGGATGAGGGTGTCGGTGGTGGGGGACTGGTCGAGCCTGCGGGACAGGAAGAAGCGGAGGGCCTTGAGGCCATCTGCATGCGGAATACAGGCGTATAGGGACTGGACGTCCATGGTGAAAATGAGGTGTTGGGGGCCAGGGAATTGGAAGTCCTGGAGGAGGTGGAGGGTGTGGGTGGTGTCACGGACATAGGTAGGGAGTTCCTGGACCAAAGGGGAGAAAATGGAGTCCAGACAGGTGGAGATGAGTTCAGTGGGGCAGGAACAGGCTGAGACAATGGGTCGACCAGGGCAGGCAGGTTTGTGGATTTTGGGAAGGAGATAGAAACGGGCCGTGCAGGGTTGGGGAACAATGAGGTTGGAGGCTGTGGGTGGGAGGTCCCCTGAGGTGATGATGTCATGAATGGTGTTGGAGATGATGGTTTGGTGCTCGGGTGTGGGGTCATGATCGAGGGGGCGGTAGGAGGTGGTGTCGGAGAGTTGGCGTTTGGCCTCGGTGATGTAGAGGTCAGTGCGCCATACTACCACTGCGCCACCCTTGTCTGCGGGTTTGATGGTGAGGTTGGGGTTGGAGCAGAGCGAGCGGAGGGCTACCCATTCTGCGGTGATGAGGTTGGAGTGGGTGAGAGGGGTGGAGAGGTTGAGGCGGTTAATGTCTCGACGGCAGTTGGAGATGAAGAGGTCGAGGGAAGGTAGGAGGCCTCGGGGTGGTGTCCAGGAGGAGGACTTATGTTGGAAGCGGGCGAAGGGGTCAGTGGAGGGAGGGTTAGGTTCCTGGTTGAAGAAGTAGGCGTGGAGGTGAAGGTGGCGGAAAAACTGTTCTATGTCCAACCGTGACTGGTATTCGTTGATGTGTGGTTGTAGGGGGACAAAGGGGAGCAATAAGCAACTGTACCTCCCAGTCGCAAACCATTTCCACTCCCCCTCCCATTCTTTAGATGACACATCCATCATGGGCCTCCTGCAGTGCCACAATGATGCCACCCGAAGGTTGCAGGACCAGCAACTCATATTCCACTTGGGAACCCTGAAGCCCAATGGCATCAATGTGGACTTCACCAGCTTCAAAATCTCTCCTTCCCCCACCGCATCCCTAAACCAGCCAAGTTCGTCCCCTCCCCCCACTGCACCACACAACCAGCCCAACTCTTCCCCTCCACCCACTGCATCCCAAAACCAGTCCAACCTGTCTCTGCCTCCCTAACCTGTTTTCTCCTCTCACCCATCCCTTCCTCCCACCCCAAGCCGCACCTCCATCTCCTACCTACTAACCTCATCCCACCTCCTTGACCTGTCCGTCTTCCCTGGGCTGACCTAACCCCCCCCTACCTCCCCACCTATACTCTCCTCTCTACCTATCTTCTTTTCTCTCCATCTTCGATCCGCCTCCCCCTCTCTCCCTATTTATTCCAGAACCCTCACCCCATTACCCCTCTCTGATGAAGGGTCTAGGCCCGAAGCGTCAGCTTTTGTGCTCCTGAGATGCTGCTGGGTCTACTGTGTTCATCCAGCCTCACATTTTATTATCTTGCCATTCATATTTGCTCATTTATAAACTGGTTTATCAAGTTTGACATTCTATTCAACTTCTTTAGTTAATCAAAATGATCCTTGGAATCTTTTGTTTAAATATAGTAGGAATGTATTTATTTAGATTATTCTAAAATGTCCCTTTATTTGTGTGACACTGCTGAGGGCAACAGCTGTGTGTTTAAAAGTTTGAATTTTCATTGCAGTAATTAATTAACATTAAAGTTGCTTCAATTTCTTCTACTGAATCCAAACTAAAATTAAACTAGTAAGCCTCAAGGCACCAAAGATTTCCTTCAGGCTACCATAATGCTGAAACTATTCACTAATAAGTTCACTTCCCTCATTCAATTGGTCTCACTTTCTTCTTTCAAACGATCCAAGAATATTTTTACGCAACAGCAACCTGCACTTCCATGAAGCGTTTAGTGCAAGAAATCTTCCTTAACCACTTGTTATGGGGAAGGGAGAATTAAGGGAAGTGTTGCTGAGGGTAGTTAACAAAGTCATTTTTAAAAGACCAAAAAGGAGCAGGACAAACAGGTATAAGGAAACAAATCCAAATGACATGATGATCAACAAACTAATTATTTTCAACTTAAGGGATAACATAATGAGATCTGACATAGCAAAAAAGTGAGCGGGGAGGTGAAGGGGCAGATGTAGCACTTCCTGCGGTTTCAAGGAAAGGTACCGGGGGTGGTGGGGTTAGTGGGGAGTGGGGAGTGGACAAGGGAGTCGCAGAGAGATCGGTCCCTACGAAATAGGTAGATAGGGGTCAGGAGGGAAATGTATCTTTGGTTTTGAGGTTGGATTGCAGGTGGTGGAAGTGAGGGAGATTGATAAGTTGGATGTGCAGGTTGGTAGGGTGATGTGAGAGGACAACAGGGATTGTCTTTCAAGGACCGTAACCTCCCCTGCCCCAGTGATTGAAAATGCCCTCAAATGCATCTCTTGCATTTCTCACACCAGTGCCCTTTACATCACTTCCCCCCCAACAAAAACAAAAGCAAAAACGAAGACAGAATCCCTCGTCTCCACACATCACCCCACTAACCTCCAAATCCAACGTATCATTCTCCCTCACTTCAGCCACCTACAATCCGAACCCACAACCAAAGATGTGCTTCCCTCCCCACCCCTATCTGCCTTTTGTTGGGATTGCTCTCTCCGCAACTCCCCACTGACCCCACTACCTTTCCCTGCAACCACAGGAAGTACTACACCTGCCCTATGCCTCCCCCTTCATCTTCATTCCAGGTGCCAAACAAATGTTTGATATCAGACATGGATTCACTTGCACATCCATCAACTTGGTCTGCTGCACCCAACGTGGCCTCCTCTACATTGATGAGACCAAGTGGAGACTCAGACAGTTTTGTAGAGTATCTGTACTGTGTACACGACAAACACCACCACCTTCCGGTCGTGAAAGATTTTAACTCCCCCTCCCATTTTGGGCCTCCTCCAGTGTCATAATGATGCCACCCACAAACTGGAGCTGCAGCACCTCATATTCCGTCTTTGCAGCCTAACGCCTGATGACCTAAATGTGGACTTTACCAGTTTCAAAATCTCCCCATACTAGGCCTCATAGCATGACCAACCCTCCCTCTCATTCCTGCCTCCTTGATCTAGCACAACCTGTCCATCTTCTCTCCCACCTCAGTGACCAACCCTGACCACTGAGTGCATGCACACATCGATCACCATCTCGCCTACCTTGCTCAACCACACCGCTCCGCTCTGTTTATGTCTGAGCCCCATTTCTGAAGAAGGGTCCCAAACCGAAACATCAGCTTTCCTGTTCCTCTGATGCTGCCTTGCCTGCTGTGTTCCTCCAGCTCCACACAGATCTGATTTATTCAATTTGCACTTAGAGTTACAAAGTACGGAAACAGGCCCTTCAGTCCAACCAGTCCATGCCAAACACAATCCCAAACTAAAATCGTCCCATCTGCCTGCTCCTCACCCATACCGTTCCAAACCTTTCCCATTCATGTACTTACCCAAATGTCTTTTAAACATTGTAATTGTACTCACATCCATTACCACCTCAAAGTTCATTTCACACTCAAACTGCCATCTGTGTAAAATCGTTTGCCACATTTTTTTTTTTAAATCTCTCTCCTCTCACCTTAAAAAAGGTGTCCCAAACTCTTGAAATCCCCATCCTAGGGAAAAGAACTACCATCAACTCTGTTTATACCTCTCATTATTTTATAAACCTCTATTAGGTCACCTCTCGACCGCTTACGCTTGAGTGTAAAAAGGTCCCAGCCTATCCAGCATTTCCTTATTAACTCCAACCTTCTATACCAATTTAGTAAATCCATTTTTTCACTTGGCTGTTCAACTGTGAACTGACTGCAGGATTGAAGTATATACTGGAATTCAACGTGGTAATATGGTTGAGAGGATTAGAAATCAGTGTCGTCATTCCCTGGAAAAAAAATGGCAGCATAATTGTGGAAGTTACCAACAACAACGCCAATGAATAACAAATGGGTTTCAGACGATTACATGAATTTGTGCAGAGAAGGAACGGCAGAGGCATACAGTTAAGAACTATACTACAGGACACACTAGTTTGTTTCGGTTATATTTGCTTCTAAATATTCTATCGTTTGTATGCTTAGAATTATTTATTCAAATTATAACTCAAACAAATGAATAAAGTGTTCCTAAATGAAACTGTGGGGATGGATGAAGAATGATTTGAACACTGACCGGTATGAGAAATTTCTTCACTTCTTCTAGCGCATGTCCCATTCTTGCATATGCTTCTGATGGTGGAGCAAATACTTCAATCAGTACATGCAGATCTTCATTAAGATGTGCATATTTTGATTCTCCACTTTTTCTTAGCTCTTCTTCCTTAAGATACATGGAGAGAAAAAAAAATTAGCTGACTTGTTAAGTACATCACAGTATTAACATCAGACCCAAAGCTTCAAATTAACTGCTGTTTGTACTTTCACATACTTTATCCGTACCTTTTTTCAACGTCTTGGTATAGTGTATAAAACTGTTGTTATTATCATGTATTCTGTACTGCAGAAGTCTTCTAAAGAACAGCAGAAGAGGTCCCAAAGGTCAAAAGCAAATCTTGCTGCACTAATTTGCTAACTTATTTAAATGATATTTTCATGGAGTCAGTACCAAGTGTTTGCTGAGTGACCATAACAGATTGGAGCAGAGATAGATCATTCAGCCTATCAGGTCTTTTTCACCACTGAATTAGACTGTGCCTGGTCTGGTAATCTCTTACTTTAGTTTCCTGCTTTGTCCATTATCTGGATTTCTGTACTTAAATGACCCAGCCTCTACAGTAAAGAATTCCACAAATAAGTACCCTCAGAGAAGAGATTCCACATCTCTGTCCTAAAAGGGGATTCTTTACAAAGGTTAAGGCTGCTGATCCTAGACTCTCCCGAAAAGGTAAATATTGTCTGTGACTACCCTATTAATACTGCAAAGTATCTTCTACATTTCAATAAAGCTACTTCTCATTCATCTAAACTCCAATGAGCACAGAACCCAATCTACACAATCACTTCATAAGGAAACTCCTCCACAACCAGGATCAATCTAGATGAACCCATTCTGGACTGCCTCCAATGGCAGTATACCTCCCAGCAGATAAGAGGACCAAAATTGTTCATGGCATTCCAAGTCTGGTCTGACTAGTGCCTTGCATAGGTTTACCAAAGTTTCCTTATTTTTATACTCCATTCCCTTTGAAACATAGGTCAACATTTCATTTTCCTTCCCAATTACCAAGTGAACTTGGATATTAGGTTTTTTGGAATTATGCATGAACGTTCCCAAATCCCACAGAGCTGCAGCTTTCTGTAGTCTTTCTCTACTTTATAATATTTACTTCCTCAACGCTTCCTGCCAAAGTGCATAACTAAATATATTCCATCTGACAAGTTTTTGCCTACGCACTTAACCTGTCTTTATCCTATTATAGACTCCCGAGTCACCCTCATCATGTGTCTTCACATTGATTTTCTGGTCATCCACAAACTCGGTAACTGTACTTTCACCTCCCTCATTGAAGTCATTAAAATAAATTTAAGTAATTGTGGTCTCAGCACTATTTACAGGTTGGCATGCTGAAAATGTCCCCCATATCCTAACTCTGTCTCCATTACTGCTAATACAAAATATCTCCAAACCCATAAATGCTTCAGTAGTTTAACACGTGCTACCTTATTGAGTGCCTTTGAAAGTCCAAAAATTTCATCCTCCCTTTATCTCCTACTCGTGTTATCGCAATAATTTTTTTTAAACCAAATTTGCCAGGAATTATTTCCCTTCCACAACGACATGCTAACTCAGTTTGTTTATGTTACGTATTTCTAAATGCTCTACTATCACATCCTTTGTAACAGACTCTAACATTTTCCCAATGACAGGCATCAAGCTAACTGAACTATAGTTAACATTTTTCCCCTCCCTTTTTGAATAATGGCATTACATTAACAGTTTTCCAATTCTCTGGGATTTTTCTAGAATCTAAGAATTTATGGAACGTTACTAACACTATTATAATCCATTGTCTCTGTTGCTGCTTCCTTTAATATCCTAGGATATGTCCCATCAGATCTAAGGGACGTGTCAATCTTTAGTCCATTAGTTTCCCTAGTATTTTTTTCCAGTAGTTGGGATTGGATTTTATTTCCTCTCGATCTTTAGAACCTTGATTACTTTAGTAATTTTGGAATTTTGTGTCTTCTACTAGTATACAAATGATTTATTCAATGCCTTTGCCACATTGTCCATTTCTTTTAATCAGATGTTATCCTTAACATCACTGAATAACCATGGTCAGCTTATCCCCTTTCTAGTATCCTTTTTCCTCACTGGGATATATCTTTGTTAGTGAATCAAGTTCTATTTCCTTAAAACATCTGCCATTGTTCCTCAAGCGTCCTTTCTGGTAAACTTTCCAGTCCACTCCAGTTAACTCTGCCTTATTCACTTGTTATTACAGTTATTTAAGTTCAGCACAATTGTTTCTGACTGAAGTTTCTCACTCTCAAACTGAGTGTTAATTTCTACCATATTTTCTCGTCACTGTTTTATCGGGGATCCTTTACTTGGGAGTTATTCATCTGAACAGGTGTAATATCACAACTTGCATGTTTGAAGCAAGCCAGCACTCTTAAAAGGAAGGCACATTTCTATCTAGACCAATTTTGACAACTGTTCACAGAAAATGATAGCACAATACAAGATTTTCTGACTGTACTTGGAGAAAATACAAGGAATGCAGATGATATCTATTTATCAAAAGTCTAGAACGTCCTCCAGCAAACTCAGAAAATAGGGGTTAGCTGTGGCATAGCTACGGCAGTCTCTGCTAAAGTGTATTTAGGTCCTCAAAACTAAAATGCTGCAACAAGTTCAATGAGTACCAGTCAACAAGGCCAGGTAATACACCTTCAAGTGGCACATTTATCATCCAGCAGCCTCACACATTGGTGAGTCATGAAAGCAGTGCACTGTTCACCAATCAATAAATGCCTAAGTGTAAAATCTGTAACTTTAGCTTACCTGTGCACAATGAACACTGCTACAATTCTGACAACCACATTTCCCAGCTTGCACACACTGCCTGTTATTCAGCAATGGCAGACATATCATCCAAATAAATTGTACCCCTTCGCTAACATGCTTCTCTCTCTCATACAAGTAAGGTACTGCATCAGTGCTTCTGATCAGGGTAAAGGCACTCACAATCACAGCATTAAGTGAGGCCACAGCCTCAGGTGGACCATAAACAATTAGAGATAATAACATTTTCATGTTTGCTCTCCTTCTCTCATACCACTTTTACATATCACACAGGCCATAAATTTCTATTTCCATGTTAGGGATGTCAGAGACCAGATCAGTTTCTCCAAAAATATATAGTGGAGGTAGCTTAGACCCTAACTTTTATTTTATTTTTAAGGCAAGTTTCAGGTGCTGTGTTCCAAATACGATTCAATTGGTCCACCACTAAAAACTTTAATCCAAACACACTTTGATCTGACATTGCAATTAAAATCTAACAAAAACAAGAACTGCATAACTTTACTGCATAACACACTTCAAAAGACGTTTTATTTAACTACTAATCATCAACTGTTCCAACAGGTACTCATTGAACTTGTTGCAGCATTGTATTTAGGTCCTCAAAACTATACTTTAGCAGAGACTGCCGTAGCTATGCCACAGCTAACAGAGATAATGGGAACTGCAGATGCGAGAGAATCCGAGATAACAAAGTGTGGAGCTGGATGAACACAGCAGGCCAAGCAGCATCTCAGGAGCACAAAAGCTGACGTTTTGGGCCTAGACCCTTCATCAGAAAAGGGGGATGGTGGGAGGATTCTGAAATAAATAGGGAGAGAGGGGGAGGCGAACCGAAGATGGTTAGAGGAGAAGATAGGTGGAGAGGAGAGTATAGGTGGGGAGAGGATAGGTCAGTCCAGGGAGGACGGACAGGTCAAGGAGGCGGGATGAGGTTAGTGGGTAGGAAATGGAGGTGCGCTTTGAGGTGGGAGGAGGGGATAAGTGACAGGAAGAACAGGTTAGGGAGGCGGGGACAAGCTGGGTTGGTTTTTGGATGCAGTGGGGGGAGGGGAGAGGAGATTTTGAAGCCTGTGAAATCCACATTGATACCACTGGGCTGCAGGGTTCCCTAGCAGAACATGAGTTGCAATCTACGGGTGGCATCATTATGGCACTGCAGGAGGCCCAGGACGGACATGTCATCTAAGGAATGGGAGGGGGAGTTAAAATGGTTCGCGACTGGGAGGTGCAGTTGTTTATTGAGAGCCGAGCGGAGGTGTTCTGCAAAGCGGTCCACAAGCCTCAGCTTGGTTTTGCGTCCCTAGCCTGTTCGTCCTCTCACCTATCCCCCCCTCCCACCTCAAGCCGCACCTCCATTTCCTACCTACTAACCTCATCCCACCTCCTTGACCTGTCCGTCTTCCCTGGACTGACCTATCCCCTCCCTACCTCCCCACCTACACTCTCTCCACCTATCTTCTTTACTCTCCATCTTCGGTCCGCCTCCCCCTCTCTCCCTATTTATTCCAGTTCCCTCTCCCCATCCCCCTCTCTGATGAAGGGTCTAGGCCCGAAACGTCAGCTTTTGTGCTCCTGAGATGCTGCTTGGCCTGCTGTGTTCATCCAGCCTCACATTTTATTATCTTGGAATTCTCCAGCATCTGCAGTTCCCATTATCTCTGATACTATTTACAAGCTGTCTGTCGGGGATCACTGTGGCAAAACCCTTCTGCAAGAGAAGCAGGGCTGAACACATCTCTTAAAAAGGTGCAGCAAGGACACAGGGAGCAGAGTTGGAAAAATTCACAGCACCATGATCCTGACCTCTAAGAAGCAGCCTTCATTTTGAATTTTGGGACGAAGGAGGCAAGCTAGATTGGGAATTGGACCAAACAACAAAGGACGTCCCGCAGAGGAAGTCTCATTTCCAAGGTTGCTAGGCAGAAATCACTGTATACAATATTAAGCTCCCATTTCTTTACTGTGTACCATGCTTGACTATGCCTCTGCAGCCATGTAGATGCCCTCTTGCTGATCTAGACCCATCAACCCATGATCCCTCATACACCTATGCCTATCCACTCATTCTCAAGACCACTCATACCTCATTTGCCTCCAATCATACTCATGACCTTTTTTAGTACTACTATGCCAAGCTGTGCTGACTCATTTGCCACCCACCATCCTTTGTACTTCTCTCCCCATGCAAATTCAACTATTATTGAGCATGAGCACTAATCAGGAGGCATTATGATAGGAAAGAAAGCTACTAATCTCTTAGTTGTATCGCACTGAAAAAACACATGATACAAAACTAGCATGTAATACAGTGAAATTTCAAGAACAAATGCTTCTGAAAGCAAAGATCTCATTTATGTTTTGACTTGGATAAGCAGACAAAAAGGAATTTTTATTTGTGGTTGATATCTTGCATCAAAAAACATCTCACTCAAGTACTCATAACCCTCATGTCAACAAACATATCCATTTAATATGCATGTGAGGCTATCCATCAACGGGCAGCCCATTATGAAAACTGTATTCTGGAGAAAAAAAAATCACGCAGTTTCTATAATTGTTTATGTAGCCAAACATACACCAACGCTAGTGTTATTTTGTTAACCAGTTTTTTCAGATGGGTTCTCGACAACTATTGAAGTCCGAATGGGTAATACACAAACATGCCTTTGTTCCATTAAACAGATTCAAAAAGGAAGTAATACAAAATATTCCACCAGTACTTGCCCTTTACTCCCACGGTCTCTCATGCTCCCCCTATATCAACATGTACAACCTCAGCGCACACATCACAGCCCCTCAATCTGTCAACTTAATGTCTACTTTCGTTCACCACCCTTTCCTTCTTTAATCAACCACATTACCTCTTTGTGTATCCTGAGTGAATGCAGTTCCGTCAAAGAGGTTTGATATCCTCCAGGATAAAGCAGCTGCTTTACTAGCATCCCATCTAACGCCTTCAACATTTACGGCCTTCACCAGCAACACATACAAGGACACATTCCTCCTTGTATATACACATCAGGAAACAATTCAAAGTTCTTAGCACCAGCGACATGCTAATTTCAGCACTGACTTCTGGTTTCAGAGCTCGGAGGCCTGTGCAGTGGGAAGAAAATTAGGAGGGAATGCTGGCATTGTGCAACATTTATAAGATGCTTTGCAACAACTTTAAGGCTGCTTATAAAAGCATTTTCAAAACCCATGATTGCCATCACTAAGTTTGATAAACTTCTGGATGTGGATGCTGGTGGGATGGTAGGTAAGGATAAGGGGAACCCTATTGCTGTTGCAGGAGGGAAGAGAAGTGGTTAGGGCAGAAGTGCACAAGATGGGTCGGATCTGGTTGAGGGTCCTGTCAACAACTGAGCTGGGGAATCCTCGGTTGAGGAAGAAGATGGGCATTTCGGAGGCTCCCCTTGTCGAAGGTGGCCACATCTGAACACATGCGACGGAGACGGAGGAACTGAGTGAATGGGATGGAGTATTTACAGAAAATGGGGTGCAAGGATATATAGTCCAGGACTTCCCAGAATCTAGTCTACTGCAGTTGCTGCTCACCATGTGGTCTCCTCTACACTGGGGAAACAAAGCGGAAAAACAACATCTCGTCTTTTGCTAGGGGACCTTGCAGCCCTCTGGACTCAATATCAAGTTCATTAATTTTAGGGCCCAAACTACCCCACACACCAGGCCTTGTTACCACATAGCCTGCCATTTACACAACAGGTGGTGTGCAACAGTCACCATTAACAACCATTCATCCTCCCAGCCTCATCATTATCAACTCTGTTTGTCTAACTGTTGTCTCTTTTTAGGCTCTCGCCTATCATTTACTCCATATCCCATCCCCCCCCCACTTTTATATAAACTGCCATTTTCCCAGCCACCATCAGTTCGGAGGAAGGGTCACTGGCTCCAAAACATTAACTCTGTTTCCTTCTTTACAAACACTGACAGACCCGCTGAGCTTTTCCAGCAACTTTGTTTTTATTCCCGATTTACAGCATCTGCAGTCCTTTTGGCTTTTTTTCAAAAATGTCCCGTGGACGATGGTTTGAACCTTACCGTGGCATATGATAGAATTGTAATTCTAATTCCAAATGATGATAATGAACTAAATCATTGTCTATTGTTGTAAGAACATACTGGTTCACTAACTTCTTTAAAACTGGTGTCCTTGCCTAGGCAGGTCTTCATATGATCCAGAATCTCTGCACTGTCTTAATTATACTGCCTGAAAATGGGCCATTAAGCTATTTGTGTCAATGGCTTAAAACAAAAAGTTTCCAAAATCAAAAAAAGATGAAGACAGACAGATCACTTGGCATCAATTGAGGCACTAGAAATATGACAGTAGCCAACTCAGCCCCAGTGACCATGCAAAGCCCTCCTTATCAAAACCTGGAGAGCAGCCTGACAGTCATACCTTCGGAATCATACTTTCTCACCAGCAGGGCAGACCTAGCAAAAGGAGGTGACAGCCTAATATACAGTTGGCCTCGGAGTCCTCAACAGTACTGTGCGTGTATTTACACCAAATTGGCTATAGTGAGCTGCCTTATTGAGTGACTACCACCATGTCAAGGGCAACTAAGGATGGGCAATAAATGCTGGCCCAGCTAGCAACGCCAATATCCCACAGAAGAACAACCACCAGCTTTCGCAATAGGCTGAAAATAATCAAAGATCCGATTATCAGTGGCAATAGAGGTCTTTTGTGCTGAGTTTATGCTCAATTATATAAGGTGTGAGGTCACATCTAATCAGGTGGATACACCAACAGATCTATATACAATGAACGCAAGTTTACATGTGTATTTTGAGGTCATTTTGGTCCAATACAGCACTTGTAGCGCAATTATGTATGCAATTATTATACAGCAATATTGTATTCAACTATTCTGTAATAAAACCAAGGTTGCCAAGGAGAAATCTATCCCTTATACACACATGATTAGGTTTCAAAAACTCTGGAAAGTAAAAAATGTGACTAACTACAAACTTTCCTCACAAAGAACTGTTTTTAAGCTATGGGCTACAATTGTTTGCTGATTACATGTGATTGAGGAATGCTGTGCAATCTAGATAATGGTCAGAAAGGATAGTGGCACCTGCTTAAAAGGTAGCCACCTTTAGTTTTACTTTTATGACTGGTTGCTGTGCCCAGCAAAGCAACACTAAATTATTATACTTTACTATACTATATCTTACTATAAAGTTGGCACTGATGTTGAATGTGCTCTGGAACAATGTGGGCATTTAATATTTTAATAAATCAAAATAGGCATTACCCCAAAACATTTTTCACTGCAGAGTGCAAATTCAGCCAGACAGTACAATTTCTGATTAGCATACATCACCTTCAATGCTGTCAGTCAAAATAGTATTCCATGAAATTCTCAAGCCCACAAGCTTTCAAAGATGTCAAACTAAACACTGACAACAAGAGACCAAAAGAACCCAAAAAAATCCAAGTGCAACTCCATTTACCTGGTCTGTAAAAAGATTAATAAACACACAAGGCAATGCCTATATCTACCACTGATAATGGGAACTGCAGATGCTGGAGAATCCAAGATAACAAAGTGTGGAGCTAGATGAACACAGCAGGCCAAGCAACATCTCAGGAGACAAAAGCTGACGTTTCGGGTCTAGACCCTTCATCAGAGAGCCTATATCTACCACGGTTGGTTAAGTAAACCTTAACTCTTCATGCTAACAGTAGCTTTCACAGTTGAAATTACGGTTCAACTAATATGCTTTAAAATGGAAGTAACATTTTCAGAACAGCAATAAAAATCAAAACTCAAGATCTCATATTAATTTTGTTTGCAACATATCGCTTCTTTCTCCTTACCCCAATCATTGGCTCATTATAGAATTTGCCGAATTAAAAAATGATTCAACCTTTTTACTAGATGAAATTGATTCTTAAAATGTGTTTCATCCAAAGTTATAAGCCCACACTACAGTTTTTAAAACTTTAAAAGATCAATTCTGGACAGCTTTCTTTGAATACAATGGTTTTTAAAGCATGTATGTAACAAAAATAAATCAATATCATTAGGTCAGAATTAATACACAGCCCTGTGCTTGGAAAAGTATAGTATTCAGGTCTTTCAGTATTGTACCTAAAGAGAAATTAAAATGAATTTCAATAACCATCACAAATATCAATGAACATAGAACATAGAACATAGAACATAGAACATAACAGCATAGTACAGGCCCTTCGGCCCTCGATGTTGTGCCGACCTGTCATACCGATCTCAAGCCCATCTAACCTACACTATTCCATGTACGTCCATATGCTTATCCAATGACGATTTAAATGTACCTAAAGTTGGTGAATCTACTACCGTTGCAGGCAAAGCGTTCCATTCCCTTACTACTCTGGGTAAAGAAACTATCTCTGGCATCTGTCCTATATCTTTCACCCCTCAATTTAAAGCTATGCCCCCTCGTGCTTGCCGTCACCATCCTAGGAAAAAGGTTCTCCCTATCCACCCTATCTAACCCTCTGACTATTTTATACGTTTCAATTAAGTCACCTCTCAACCTTCTTCTCGCTAATGAAAACAGCCTCAAGTCCCTCAACCTTTCCTCGTAAGACCTTCCCTCCATACCAGGCAACATCCTAGTAAATCTCCTCTGCACCCTTTCCCAAGCTTCCATATCCTTCTTATAACGCGGTGACCAGAACTGTACACAATACTCCAAGTGCGGCCACACCTGCCATTAATTTTCTAAGTTCTACCTTGTTTGGTGCAGCAAAATGCAATACCTTGCATTTATCCAGATTGAACTCGCAAGGGTCGGTGTTGGGTCCACTGCTGTTCATCATTTTTATAAATGACCTGGATGAGGGCGTAGAAGGATGGGTTAGTAAATTTGCAGTCGTCACTAAGGTCGGTGGAGTTGTGGATAGTGACGAAGGATGCTGTAGGTTGCAGAGAGACATAGATAAGCTGCACAGCTGGGCTGAGAGGTGGCAAATGGAGTTTAATGCAAGGATCCCAAGTATGGAGAGACTTTCTAGTCAGAAAAGATTGAGTAGGGCTTGTACTGATTGGAAACGAGAGACAACCCTATTGAAACATAGAAGATGTTTCTAGGGCCTGCCAGGGTAGATGCAGAGAGGTTGCTCCCCCATGCAGAAAAGTCCGACGACCACAAAACACAATCTCAGAGTAAGGGGTCACCCATTTAACAAGATGAGAAGGAATTTCTTCTGAAGGTAGTGCATTTGTAGAATTCTTTGCAACAGAAAGCTAAAAATATTCAGGAAATGAGCTTTTTAAAATCATTAAAGGAATTGAGGATTAATGGGATAGGGCAAGAAAGCGGAGTTGAGGATTATCCAAAAATCAGTCAAGATCTCACAAGTAGACTTCATGGGATGAATAGCTTACTTCTGTTCCATCTTGTGGGCGGGACATCAGGTACCTAATTTCTTTCCCTACCTGTACTGTCACGTCACTGATGAGCAAGAAGGAAGTGGTGGACAATCCTGGAGTAGCAGCTACAACTTTACAAAAATGGTAAAGAATGATAATTTTGTGGTGTGCTCTTTGGCTTTCCTTAAAAAGGTCCCCATAACCTATTCAGTGAGGTCTCTTGGATCCTGAAAAGCCTTTAACTAGAAGTTAAAAAGTAAAGCTTTGAGTTTCTATATCTGACTTAAACATGGCTCCCTCCTTTTGATACTTACCAATCATTGGTCTCCTGCATAGCATCAGTATTACTCAGAGGCAATCCTAGGAGAATTAATTGATACTGAGCCAGGTATGTCTATCAGACAGACTGACAGGCAGAAAAAAAAGTTTAACATCACAACTCTACAACATTAACTTAACTACAACAATAATCCTACGCTGACAGCACTCTATGTCAACAGCAGACAGTATGTAAACAATAAATATATAATTGACAATGTAAGATGCAAAAAAATGAAATATGTTTTATTCTGAGCAAGCACGTTGCTTTTCAAGTAGTGTTTCCCTAACAGAAGAACTAGAAGGTCTAGGCCACTTGCTGGTGATCAGAGATCTGAATACATTTAAGGCTGAGTTATTGGCTAACTCAGTCTTAAATGTTTTCTATGGATGAGCATTTCAATGGTTATGAAAATGATTTTTGATCTTTAAATTTTATATATAAAATCGAAAGGAAAAAGAGTTTCATGATCATAACAGATAGCTGTAATAAATTGACACAAAGCATTTTTCATTTATATACTCCAAATAAGACTGCAGAACAAGTCATAAGTAGTTTGAGAAAGCAGGTGCAGAAAGACAAAAAGACAGAAATACCGCTAATAATCTTGCTTTGAGTGACAGATGTTAATAAACCTCACCTTTGCTTTGTCTCGCATGGATCCTTTACCTAAAATGGACATTTTTGTCAACGTTTCTTCCTGCAACCTCTTCAAAGAATTACCACGTGGGCCCAACAGTTTACCGACAAAGTTAAACTGCAAGCAACAAAGGTCGGTGGGGGGGTGGTGGAAGAGGGAAATAAAATCACATTAGTTCACAAATATTTATTAGGAAAGAAAATTCTGCCATACAGTAAATGATAAAGTAGTTAGTGCACATTTATCTTTAAAAAGAGCATGAACCAACCAGAACTATTCTTTTCATTTCTTCAAAGCAGTGTTAACATATTAGAATCACTGCAAATTATACCATTCTTGACTCTCAATAAACTCACCAACATGCTTGCGCTAGATGACCTTGTGTGTCACTGTGTGCGCATTCAAACGACTGGATTCTGCTGCGTCAAAATAATTCTCATTTGGATGTCTTTTGTGTGGCAGGTTTTGGGCTTTACACAAGGTCTTGTGCCTGACAATGCACTTAGTAACAATGTTTCTCTGCATTATTCTAACATTTGAGTTGTGGTGCACCAATCAGCTGACAAAAGAAAACTATAAAATTTCAACATACTCTAATTTGACTTCTTGTTTTCCGGCACTAGAATCCCACCCAATAAAAGCAAAGTAGGCAAGTACAACAGCATTACTTTGTTGAACTCCATGTAATATTGAAGTTGACAAATCATTTCAACTGTCAGGGAGTGCAATGTTTGATGTTACTAACAAAACTAATGCCACATAATGGTACAACTTAAAATTTCTTAAGCTTGGGCATTAGTTATAAGGCATACATTTACTGCTCATCTGTGGATGCCCCAAGATGCTGGTTGTGGCCGCTCTGCCAAGTATGTTGTGGCTCTAGCAAGGACGATCATTGGGATGACTTAAAGAATTTCACGATTTTGACCTAAAAATGAGGTTAATCGTATAAGTCTGATCGAATGGTCTGTGACTTACAGTAACACTCGATGATGAAGGTTCAAAAAAAAAAAATTCCTGAAGATTCACCAATTTAGATATTGGGATCACTGACATACAATGCTCACCGATGTACACTACTCACCCCCTACTCCACATGCTTAATCTAAGCCTCTGAATTATTATGACATTGCCCCCCATGTTGTCCTTATCCCTCTCTAAACAGGAGGTTGGGGCTCTCATATTCATGCAAGATGGGAGGGGACCATTAAGGGTTATTTCAGTATTACTGGTCATCAGTAAATGCACATCAGAAGGCAGCACCGAGCCAACACCTTGAACTGCTGCCGTCGGTTTTGAAAAGACGGTACAATCACAGCACTGTTCAAAAGACTACACCAGCATTTTTGATCCAGCAACAGTAAAGGGATGGTAATATAGTTCCAAGTTAGGTTATTGGAGACCGCACGCAACTGAAGACATCTTATTTTCAGGTAGTACAGATCACAGATTTTAA
The DNA here is from genome assembly GCF_030684315.1 of Stegostoma tigrinum. Lineage (NCBI taxonomy): Eukaryota > Metazoa > Chordata > Chondrichthyes > Orectolobiformes > Stegostomatidae > Stegostoma > Stegostoma tigrinum. Next base: position 103,472,635 of record NC_081358.1, on the reverse strand, counting down.
AGATACTGTTTGACGACTCACCTTAAGGGAGTTTGTAGGTGTCACACACCACTGTCACCGCGTGATAGTCTGAATAAATGTTGTATGTGATTGGATAGGCTGTGAATCAAAATGCCTGCAGTGTTGGTTTTGACTAGTACACTTAAGTTTCTAGACAACTGTACACCAATGCCACTGATGGTGGAAATTCAGCAGCAGTAAAGCAACTGAATGTCAAGGTCATATGGCAAGAAATTATCATTGCTTTGCACTTGTGGAGTGCAAATTTTACTTGCCACTTATTAGCCAAATCTAAATAAATGTCTAGCTCTTGCTGCATTTAGACGTGGACTGCTTCAGTATCTGAGGAGTCTCAAATGGTACTGAAAACTATAATCGGCAGCAAACATTCCCACTTCTGATCTTATGGAGGGAAAATCATTGCTGATGAAGCAACTGAAGTTGGTAGATCCTAAGACGTTAGTTGAGGAACTCCTGTAACATTTCCCTGTGGCCGAGAGGTGCTATAAAAGGTAGGTTTGACAAATATCTTTTGACTTCCTGTAGATCAAATATGCTGTAATTATTTTTAACTAAATGTGTTCAGACATGATGTGCAACTGGAACTGGTAGGATATGAGACTATGTTTCCTGGCATAGAGGTAGCTCCTTGAGAGAGGCCAGTGACAGGAAAACCAATTAAACAAATAATCAGTTTTGCATTTCATAAAAACTGATCTTTCAACGTGGATATAGCTCATATTTATTCACATAAATGAAAAAGGCATAAGATCAATAATATTTACCAGCACTGATCTAGACTCTGGAAACAACAATGGGAAATCCAAAGCTACATGATTCTGCAAATTTCTCTTGAATAATATCGGAGAATGAGTGACAAAATCAGAATGATTGAAGGCAGCAAGGGTGCAGAATGTGCTCTAGGTGGGCCATTTCAATTCTTCGTCACAATGAATGGTGTGATGTACCACAACTCACTGAAACTGACCAAGTTCGATAGGACATAGCTGCTTTACTGGGTCTGCAACAGGCAGACAGAGAACCATGAAGAACAAAACACATAATTAAAATTTTCCTTAATATTGATTTTGACCAACCTAGCTGTCATGTATGCATCCATCCATGACAGTTGCAATAGGAGTGACCAACCAACAGTTATTGTTGAGTCAAAGTTCCATTTGCATATCCAATGCCACCAAACCCCAGATCAATTCTCGTCTGCAGCAAGGAATGCCATGAGGGGCACCAGATGTACCTAAAAGCAATGTCTCAACACAGTCAGATTGTCAGCCATGCCAAGCAATTCCACAGTCAACAAATTAGATCCAAGCTTGACTGTCCTGTTATATCCTGTCATAAATTTTGATGGATAATTAAACAACTAACAGCAAGAGAACACTCCACAAAATGTTTCCATCTTTAATTGTGGGGAACCCAGCACAGAAGACAAATACTTGCATCCACCCAATTTGCAATTCTGGCTTAAGACAATCCATCATAGCCTCCCCCCAGGGTCACCAACATCACAGAAGCCAAATTTTAACAAATTTGACTCATTCCATATGATATCAAGAAATGTAGTATCCAGTGCCTCAAGCCAAAGACTACTGGATCTGACAACATTCTGGGAATAATATTTAAGACTGGTGTCCCAAAACTAGTCACGACCCTAGTCAAGGTGCCCCAGTACAGCAAGACTGGTATCTACCAATAATGTGCAAAATTGTTCATGTACCTTGTTTTTAAGAGACTGTACCTTTAAGAACTCCATTTACTGTCTATAATGTGATTCACTACGTTAAGGAAGCAAACCTATGGATTTAATTAATCCTCGATGAGCAAATGATTCATTAGACATTTGTTACTATGACATTCCAAACAAAGCACATCAAATGCAACCAGCCTATTACTGTTATATCAGCCTACTCTTAATTATTAGCACTGGCAGGAGTCATTTGCTGTCCTTTCAAGTGGCCTGTGCAAACAAACTACCACTCATTGGTACTCAGTTTGGGTTGTCAGGGTCACAGCTCCTAACTCCATGACAGCCTTGGTTCTGAGAGAGGATCGCTGGACCCGAAATGTGAGCTGTTTTTACCTTCACAGATGCTGCCAGACCTGCTGGGATTTCCAGCAACTTTGTTTTTGTTCGTGATTTACAGCATCCGCAGTTCTTAATGTTTTTATATTAATCATATATACTATCACACACATTCCACTGTGAGCCACTAATAGTGTCCAATAACAGCTATTCATTCTCATAGGCTGACCGCTATCCATTCCTTTGTCTGTCCAATGGTTCTTCTTTCTCTTTAGGGTCTATTTCCACCTATTGAAGCCACTTTGGAGGGCGCTTGGTTGAAGTTTGCATCATCAGAACAGATGTTTCAGAGATGAAGAAACCAGAAGAAAAAAATGGAATAGATTTGTTATAGGAAGCAAGGTGTGAGGATATATAGTTCAGGTAACTCTAGAATTCAGATACTTTGGCGTGGATATTGGTGGCCAGTGTGTCTCCAAAAATGGGAGCAGAGATGTCAAGGAATGAAAGGGAGTCAGGATGGATTACGTGAAGGTGTCAGTGGGGTGAAAACTGGAAACTAAATTGATAAACTTTTCCAATTCCAAATGAGAGGGAAGCAGCACCAACATTATCCTTGATATACTGGTGAAAAGAAAGAGTTGTGGGTGAGGGTAAGAGGCAAGCATAACTGGAGCCCACATGGGTACCTGTGGCATCCCCTTTCATGTGAAGAAAATGAGAGGAGTTAAGTGAGAATTTGTTCAGGACGAGGACGAGCTTGGCTGGGCAGAGAAGGGTGGTAGTGGATCGAGACAAGCTTTTTTTTAAACCAGGAAGCAGTGGAGAACCCTGTGACTATCCTAATAGTGCCTATTAGTAGCTAATCATTCTCCTAGGTTGACAGTTATGCACTCCTTTGTTTGTCCAACTGTACATCTCTCTTTACACTCTATCTCCACCTATCGTTTGGTCCGTACGACTACCGCCGCCCCCACCCCGACCCCCAGCCCTCCTGGCAAACTTTATCCTCTGCACTAAAAACAACTTTTTCCAAGCTACTACCAGTTCTGAAGAAGTGCAACTGACACAAAAAACTTCTGATTTCTCTCCACAGATGCTACCAGACCTGCTAAGCTTTTCCAGCAATTTCTCATTTTGTTTCTGGTTTCCAATGCTTGCATTTCTTTTGGTTTTTATTTGGAATTCCCTCATTAGTTACATAAGCTACTCACCTTACGCCACACAGTACAAAATTTGCAGGCAGCAGATGAACCTCAAGTGCTAAATGACTGATAGTAGAAGATAGCTGGGAATGAAAAGTGTTCCCAAGTAAGGTAGGAATGCTGTTTTAACGTTTGGTCTTTATCAATTCAATGGCACTCCAACATTTATTTGAATTTAAGATCATTAATACAAGGAGTTTCCAAAAGTAGTATCTGAAGGTATGCAGGAAATAAATGGGTCTGGCAAGCTTTTTTTGTGGTATAAATAATTTGAATCTGTTTACAACTTTCTACTATTTTCTTCAATGTCATCTTCACTCTCTGTCCACTTCTTCAATTGCTGGACATGAAGTGTGTAAATTTTCTAGGAAATAGAAATTACATTTCAAATTAAATTTACATGCCTTCTTCTCCAGAGAAATGACTCACATCAAAAAGAACTTATTCAGCAATTGTACATGCTATACAGCAAATGCTGATGAGCAGCGTTATCACTGATGACATGATACATTATGCATCATCGCAATCTATACACAAGAATAAACATGCAACTTGGTTCGCATCTGTCAGCAAACATGATTGCTACTTTGGGAAAGAGAGGAGGACACATCCAGATTAACAGTAAGATTATCAAAATGGCGTGGCTGAGCACCTCGAACTACTACAATGTCATAAATTGCAATCAAATGAGCCTAGCTCAAAATAAACTCCTTACAATTCATCCACTTCCCTTCCATAGTCCAAAGATGTGCAAGCCAAGTGGATTAGCCATGGAAAAGGCAGGGTTACGGGGACGGGTCTTGGTGGGATAGTCTCCAGAGAGTCAGTGGTGACTCGATGGATTGAATGGCCTGCTTCCACACATCTATGATTCTAATTTGGATGATTGAATTTGTAAGGTTTGTGCTACTGCTACTTTGTTTCAGTGGAAACAGAGCTTTATATCCTTTCCAAATAAACTTAAGCATCAACTGAAACTTGTCCAGCTCAAGTTATGGTTAATACATTCCATAAAACATAGGCATATGAATTTTAGAACAACTGCCATGATTATTTCCCTGAAGAAAGAAACTGTCAACTGGATAAGAAACCAGTGAATTCTGAAAAGGTTATTCTGAACTCACTCTTCATTAGTTCCTAGCTCAACCTCTTTTGGGAAGTGCTGACAAAATGAGTTTGAGCCAGGCCCATGAAAAGAAAAGAAAACCACCTAATTCAGTTTTTAAAAAATGCCTAGGGCAAAGCTACAGCAAGACAATATATATTGTAACTTATGGGAGCTACACTTAACCTCATGCAATGTGTATATCTCTTCGGTTTCACTTTTTCTCTAGCTTCATAAACATCCAGTGAAAAAATCCATACTGACTTATGGTTTACAGCAAGTTCAGTGAGGAACTATACAAGTTCATCTCATCAAAGCATGCTTGAATATTTTAAGCACAACATCTTTTCATCTTAATAACCTGCTCCAACCATAGAACCTTGGGAGAATTCTGTATTCCAACTCTCATCTCCATTTCATCTCTCACTACTGGGAAAACTTCTGAAAATCTTTTTACCTCCTGATTTACAGAAAGATGGAAAAGAAGTACTTGCCTATCTCTTCCTTCAGGTTGATCTTTGAAATTCCCTTTTACATCCAAGCTTTTAAACATGGCAGCTGATACAGAAATTTTTTGCATGTCCAAAAACTATGTTTCATATAGATGAGTGTCTTTTGGACCTTTCTGCTATATCAGAAGTGCTGTAAAAATAGCTTGCATACAGGGGTGGCTAATGAATAGTTCTTTGAACATTGAAAAGACCAGCACAGTTCAGGCCCTTCGGCTCATGATGTTGTGCCGTGGAATAATCCTAATCCAAAAATAAAATAACCTAACCTCCATCCTCCTCAATTCACTGCTGTCCATGTGCATGTCCAGCAGTCGCTTAAATATCACTAAAGACTCTGCTTCCACAACTACCACTGGCAAAGTATTCCATGTGCTCACAACTCTCTGGGTGAAGAACCTCCCTCTGACATCTCCTCTATACCTTTCTCCTAACATTTTAAAACTATGACCCCTCGTGGCAGTCAATCCTGCCCTGGGGAAATGTCTCTGGCTATCAACTCTATCCATGCCTCTCATTACCTTGTACACCTCGATCAGGTCACCTCTCTTCGTCCTTCTCTCCAGAGAGAAAAGTCCAAGTTCAACGTCTCCTCGTAAGACAAGACCTCCAGTCTAGGCATCATCCTGGTAAACCTCCTTTGCACCCTCTCAAAAGCCTCCACATCTTTCCTATAATAGGGCGACCAGAACTGGACACAATATTCCAAGTGTGGTCTCACCAGGGTTTTGTAGAGCTGTAGCAAAGCCTCGCGGCTCTTAAACTCGATCCCCCTGTTAATGAAAGGCAAAACACTACATGCTTTCTTAACAACCTTATCCACTTGGGTGGCAACTTTGAGGGAGCTATGCACTTGAACACCAAGATCCGCCTGTTCCTCCACACTGCCGAGAATCCTGCCTTTTATCCTATAATCAGCATTTAAGTTCGACCTTCCAAAATGCACCACTTCGCATTTATCCAGGATGAACTCCATCTGCCATTTCTCAGCCCAGCTCTGCATAATGTCAATGTCTCGCTGAAGCCTGCAATAGCCCTCGATACTACCAACGGCACCTCCAACCTTTGTGTCATCAACAAATATACTAACCCACCCCTCAAACTTCTCATCCAAGTCATTTATAAAAACTACAAACAGCAGAGGCCCAAGAACAGAGACCTGCAGGACACGACTCTGCACTGACCTCCAGGCAGAATACTGACCATCTACAACCACTCTCTGCCTCCTGTCAGCCAAACAATTTTGAATCCAGACAGCCAATTCATCCTGTATCCCATACCTCCCGACTTTATGAATGAGCCTGACATGGGGAACCGTATCAAATCCCTTGCTGAAGTCCATGTACACCACATGCACTGCTCGACCCTCGACAACCTCTCTCGTGACCTCCTCAAAGAACTCAGTAAGATTTGTGAGGCATGACTTGCCGCTCACAAAGCCATGCTGACTCCCTTTAATCACACTATGCTTTTCCAAATAGTCATAAATCCTATCCCTCAGAATTCTTTCCAAAACCTTGCTGACCACAGACGTAAGGCTGACTGGTCAGTAATTTCCAGGGGTTTCCCTATTCCCTTTCTTGAAAAGAGGAACAACATTTGCCTCCCTCCAAATCTTCCAATACGACTCCCGTGGAGAGTGAGGAAGCAAAGATCTTCGCCAGAGGCTTAGCAACCTCCTTTCTCGCTTCCAGGAGCAACCTAGGATAAATCTGGTCTGGCCCTGGGGACTTATCATTCTTAATGTTTGCCAAAATTTCCAGCACATCAACTTCCTCAATCTCGATCTGTTCAGGCCTGTTTCCCTGCTCCTCAAAGTTCTCATTCACAACAAGGTCCCTTTCCTTTGTGAAAACCAAAGCAAAAAAACTCATTTAGGGCTTCCCCTATTTGCTCAGACTCCACTCACGAGTTCCCTACACGATCCCTGATCGGTCCTACCTGCTCCCTGATCATTCTCTTATTCCTTACGTATGAGTAAAATGCCTTTGGGTTCTTCCTAATGCTTCCTGCCAAGCCTTTTTCGTGCCCCCTCCTGGCCCTCCTCAGTCCACTTTTGAGCTCCTTCCGAGCAAGCCTGTAATCCTCTAAAGCTATGCTAGACCCTTGCTTCCTCCAGCTTACGTAAGCTGCCTTTTTCTTTTTGACAAGTGACCTTTGGAACATTAAACATTCAAAAAATTTAAACTAGTATAAAAGAAGCGTACCTCAGCCCACTGTCATACGCAGATCAGCAATGTAAGTGGTTTTTAACAGGTGTCATCATGCATTCTTGGAAGGGAAAAACATAAGCCTGTCAGAATGGAAGATTCTACCAAAGTTTGTACCCCAGTTAGAAGCACAAGGTAACAAAATCTTGGGACAGTTCAACAAGCCATGTTCTCTCCAGTAAGGAAGAGTACAATCATGACTGTTCATCAAATAAGCTTGCTAAATGTGGTGCAACATAGCTCAACTAGAGATCAATCCCATTTTTTCTCTAATCCTGTAGGAAAGGCCTAACAAAGTCTGGGCCAATAAGTTCACACGACTGAATGGATAGCTGGACGGATTCAAAGCATATGCTTCCATATGGTAAGTTGCAAGAGCACTGCAGTAACAACAGTAATGAATGATGGTTGGCAAGACCATTTTGGAGATAATGTACTGAATAAGAATGAAAAAGCACCAGAAGACCATTTTAACATGCTTTACCATCTTTTATCAGACTGTTTGTAGACAATGTTGGGTTACAGAGGCTTCTTGGTTGTCACAACACTTCGCACAATGAGGCCACTGCAGTTCCAACTACGAAACCTCAAACTGTCTGCAAAAGCATTAAAAATCGAAACTTAAATCACCTCATACAAGACGACTAGGGCAGATGTTACGTAACCAAAAGCATGGTCAAAAGTAGATTTTAAGAAGCTTCTTAACAACAACCTACACAACATTTCAACATTGCAAGCCAATTAACTGCAGTGTTTTAAAATATGACAGCAAGACACAGGTAATATTATGTCATATGATAGAGAATATACAGCAAATTCCAGTATTAGCTATAAATCTAGATATGGAAGTGAAGGGAACTTAGCAAAATCACAAATCACAAGGGAAGTGGTACTAAGCAAACAGACAGCGAAAGACAGTCAAGTTTCTAGGTCCAGGTGGACTTCATCCCAAGTTATTAACAGATGCTGCTAATGAGGTTGGTGATGGGTTGATGTCAATTTTTTAAAAAAATCCTTAGATACCGAAAAGCTTTCGTTGGACTGGAAAGCAGCAAACATAGTCCATCTACTCAAGGCAACAGAGAGGCACCAAACAGGAAACTATAGAGCAGTTTTGTTTGACATGTCATGGATGGAAAAAAGAAGTGTTAGAATCGTTAGGGGTTACAGCTGCACACACACAAAAACTCAAGATAAATGGGAAGATTCAGTATAGTTTCATTAAAGGGAACATCATATTTAGCTAACGAGTTCTGCAAAGGAGTAAAATATATTTTGAATCAAGGGGAAAACTTAGAATTTAGAAGGCATTTGATGAAGTCCCAACCAAAGGTTTTTATTGAAAATAAAGCCTCAAGGTGTAGGTGGCAACGCATCAGCGCAAACGTAAGATTAACCGGCTTGCTGGCAGACTGAAAAAAATGTATAAATGTGTCTTTGCCTGATTGGTTCATGACAGGTAGAGTTCCACAGGATTCTGCGCTGTGGCCTCAACCTCTAACAATTTATAGCAATGATTTAGATGACGGTACGAAAGTATGCTACTCAGTTTTGCATACAACATAGGTAGGAAAAAGAATATTGAGAAGAAGATAAAAAAATTGCAGACTGGTACCGGCAGATTGAGTGACTAGGCAGAAGTATATTAAAGAACACATGGTGTTCACTTTGCCAGGAAGAATTTTTTAATAGTGCAGCATTACTTAAATGAAGATTGATTGCAAAATTCTAAGATGCCCTAGTCCGTAAGTAGGTAAAGTACAACTCAAAATGTTGATAGGATGTTGTCCTTGATTACAAGAGGAATTGAATGTAAAAGGTTGATTTGGTGATACCAAAATTGCACACAGGAGTTGACATGTGCTATGTTTATTAAAGCAAGGATGTAAATGCAGTGGAGGCAGTTTAGAGGTGGTTTACTAGCCTGCTAGTTAGAAAGGGAAGGTGGAGAGGTGTTGGGAGGAAATTCTGGAGCTTGGGACCAGGGCAACAGAACGCACAGCCACAATGGTGAGGCAACTGAAAATCACAGGCACACAACAGTATAAAATTTGAGGAGTGCAACTTTTCAAGGGCTTTGGGAGGTGCAAATTACAGAGATGAGGGATAAAGTCACTGAGAGATTTAAAGTAAGAAATAACTATTAAATGTTAAAATGTAAATTGCTTATGAATCAGAAGCAAGTGGTTTAGCAAACACATAGATTATTGATGAATTGCACTTGTTGCAAGACTCAAGCAGAAGAGTTTTGGAAGACCCCAGCTTAAAGGACAAGAGTATGGAATCTCAGTTAGCCTATGCTCAAACAGCCAGGTCCACAAGTATCAAAAGGCATGGATGAAGGTTTTCAGGAACGGACTGTGTGAAACAGGGCTAGAGTTAAATGACGCAACAGAGATGGAAACACCTGGTCTTCGTGACAGTTTGGACATGGACAGCAGCTCACCCTAGGGTCAACTAGGACACAGGTCAGTTCAGCATCACATATCTGCCACAGACAGTGATGGAGCTAGTGCCAGCAGAGGTAGCTAATGCTGATCACCAAGACATTAGCTTGTCTTTTCAATTTTCATTCCGGAACATTTCTGCTCATCTAATCGTGAATGTCAAACCAGCAGTCTGGTAATTCAGACACACAGGCTCAAAATAGGTGATGGTGAGCTAGAGGTGGACACCCATGGAGGATGTGAAAATAACTGCGCTTTTGGATGTTAATGAAGACAGCACAAAATTAGGGGAAACAACAATGGATCCTACACATGAGGGGGCAATATCACAGGAAGTGTTACAATATCAGTAAGATTAGCATTGCAGATGATTACAAAGTGTGGAGCTGAATGAACACAGAAGGCCAAGCAGCATCTTAGGAGCACAAAAGCTGATGTTTGGGGCCTCGACCCTTCATCAGAAAAGATGATTATCTGGCTATGAATAGATTGCAGGAAGATGCTGATAAAGCAAATGCTGGAATTCAAATTCAGTTAAAAACCCTGGAATTGAAAGCTAGTCTCAATATATGGTGACTATGACAGTATAATTGACCATTAAAAAAGCAACCATTTAATTCATTAACATCTTTTAGGGAAGAGAAGGCTAACATGTTACTCCAGATCCACAACAGTGTAGTCAACTCACCAGTGCCCTCTAAAATGTATATGGCAAGCTAAGAGCTGTTCGTATTGGGCAACAATGCCGGTCTTGCGAATGGTGCCTATGTTGCATGAAAAAGTTTTATTTTTAAAATGGACTCAGTCAAGAGCAGCCTCACCTTGTTGGCAATTAAACAAGGCACTGGAAAAGGGTGAGTAATCAACAGTGTTCAAGTTTGGATACATATCAATAAGTGGCACTTTAAAACCATGAATAATGCATGAAGAGAATCATCAGCATGCAGATGAAGGAAAAATAGGACAAGTAATACAGAGACATGTATGCATAAAGAAATGAGCTAAAAAGGGAAAAGAATGACAGTGCTAAACAAAATGTTCAGAATACTGTCCTCTTTGAAGCAAAGAAGATTGAGACGAGGCCCAAATGAAGTGTTTAGACAGGTGATAGAGATAATGGGAACCGCAGATGCTGGAGAATCTGAGATAACAAAGTGTGGAGCTGGATGAACACAGCAGGCTAAGCAGCATTTTAGGAGCATAAAAGCTGACAAAAATGTATCAATTTACACTTCTCTGGATTAAACTTCATCTGTCACTGTTTGCCCATGCCTTTCTCAAGGCTGATATTATCTACTGTGCTTTGTTTGAAAACTTTGAAAAATATGGCCTATTTACCCAAGTTCATGTTACTAACACGTATCAAAAATAGAAGTGCCTCAAACACAAACTCAGGGATCGTTACCACCTGAAAAATAACTGCTCACCACTACTCTCTGCTTTCTATCTCAAACAACTTCATTTCTGCACTTTCACTTGACTTTAATACCATGGGCATTTGTTTTGCTAATAAGTTCATTAATATGGCATTATTTGAAGGTGCTTTACATATTATCCATATTACCCAAATCAAGTCTATTCTGAGTTAGTCAAACTTAAATTGCTTTTAACAACCCTTGCAGACTTTCATTTGTTTACTCACACTTTTGCAAATGACAATTAAATTTCTTTTGGATTGTTGCACCTAAAAGTTTTCTGTATAACTGACTTGTAAGTAATTGTAATATTTATCCTTTATGATGAAAACAAGTGCATTCTAACGTTCTGGGACCACACCTCACATCCAAAAAGGATTGGACATTTGTGGCAGTCAGTTTCCACTTTTACTTACATCAATCTTTTCTAACTCCAGTAAATTGTTTGCATTAAGGCAGCAACATTAAGCAAAACAACTGGGAATGTGGAACACAGCTCCTTCTTAAACATGTTATCATTCAACACATAACAAGTAATCTGTACTTCGAACACTGTGAAGCCTTGGCTTTGTAGCCAAAATCAGTCCAAACAAAAAATAAAATTTCTAACCTTGAATATCTCGATAGATGCCGAATCCAGAGCCATATCAGAATGACAGTTCCAAATTTTAACTCTTTTTCAGAAGCACAACGATTTTAGCTCACACCTAAATTGCATGACTGTAATTTTAAAATAATGCTCCTTTGTTCTGGATTCTGCTCCAGAGGATATATCTAACCTACTGAACTTCTTTATCAATTAAGTACTCTTAACCCTTCAATGCTCAAGGCCACACAACTTTTAGAAGCATGGTTTTCTATTTTAAACCCTGGAACTACTGATTTGGAGTTTGGATTCTGCCAGGGCCACTCAGCTCCTGTATTTATTATAGCCTGAGAGAGCGGGCAGAGGGAGCGAAAGCATGCAAACGAGTGCGCGAGCAAGAGACCAAGAAAGCACGAGCGAAAATAAAGGAGGGACAGCACGAGAGGGAGAGTGAAAGCAAGAATGCGAAAACAAGGTGGTTACTCTCTGCTATTCTGCTGGAAATTAACTTCCCCTCCTCTCCCTGTTGCTGCCAGCATTACATCCAGGACGACAATGAAACAAGTTGCAGCCCTGCTCTAGGTGGTCTCCAGCAACACAGGTCGGCTTTCTGGTACAGTGAAAGATTTTAATACAAACTCTATCTTCCCTCAGGACAATAAGCACCTTCAGTGATGGCTGCAAGGAGATGAATGAGATCCTCATTTCATTTCCCCAGCTTCCATTCTCATCGCCACTCCAAGTTAAAGGCTTATCCATGTCAAAGTATGAACTTCACATCCCCCACATTGTATCCAAAGTCTGTTTCCCCACGCCTTTGATAAAAATCAGCCCACAAACATTAAATCAATGTTACAAAATCAACAACAGATTTGACAACTTGCTGCACGTGGTATATCTAGTCATATCACTGCATTCTAGCTAGTCTGGGCTACTTATTTCTTTCATTCAACAGCAAAAGTCCAGCAGGCAAGATGATCAGGAATGAGCCTGGAATATCAAATCCAAAAGTACCTAAAACAGCAAGTTAGGTCGATGCTCTGATGAACCTAACCATCTAGAATATCATATTTTGAATGTTTCTGTGGAACAGAATCAACTCTGAATTTTGACTTTAAAAGTACATAGTGCCAAAACTGAATGGCTTGATGGCAGCTAACAATGTTTTGATTCCAGTACAGCATTTGGTCTTTTTAACTAGATGTTCAAGTCACCACTGACAGAATTTCTTGAAATACAAGTTAAATATAGTTAATAAGTTAAATATATCTTACAACTGTATCTAATTTTTCAGTTCCAACTAGTGACTAAATCAAAACTGTACTTTTCAATCTGCAGATAAAATATAGGCACAGAAATTTACAATTTTGAATTATCACGTAACATGAATCTAAAATAGTAACCATGGCAAATGTTGTCAAAGCTTTTAAATTCTACAGCAAGCGCATGAATCAGCCAGTACTATTTGGTCAGGGCATGATCCCAGTCAAGATCATTACAGATGCAGTTTGTTCCTAATTAAGGCTCGTCACAATCAACAACATTAACAGTGTTATGAAAATACAGTCCTCAAACATCTTAGGAAAAACCTAGAAGATTTTGAACTATTTGCATTTTCATTGCATTTCATGGGAACAAAGTCAACAGTTTAATGTGCACTGTGATTTTCAGTCAACAGCAAGTAAACCAAAGGTGACTTTGGAGAAACAGCCAAGCAGCTTTCAAACAGATAAGAAATAGGGTTTATTGCCTTGATTACTGGGAAACCTAGCTTTGAAAATGTTAGCGGCTCCTCTTGCCTTGCGACAGTTTCTGGTTTTTGAATCTGTTTTTGCAGGCCCATGAGCCCGTATAAAGAAGACACACATAAGGCTGCAGATTTCTCTCTTGAAATCCCAAACACCTAAGATGTGTTTGTAAATATCAGTATATCTGTCTACCTTGTAAAACGTGAAAGGGTGAACTGAAGTTCAAGACTTTGAGGACTGAACAAAGTTAACAGCAATCAGAACTGGTGTCTAACATCAATCTGCACCTGTCAACAATTCGGCTTTAATCAGCAGGAAATCTGTAAGAGGCAAGAGGTCATTATATTTTATCCTTTGTTTCCAAATACTTGGCTCACAGGAGGTTGTTTCTTCGACTTTTTGTCTTGAAACCATCAACTCGGCAGAGACTGGTCTTTCAGTCGTCTGTGCATTTATGTTGGCATGAGTGTGAGAGATTACGGGAATACTATTTTAATTCTGGATGATATCGGAGATGTTAAACAGTATTTGCCATTTGTTTTAACAATAAGTTTTGATCATAATGAATGGATTATTCAGAGTTCATTGAAGAAATCTGTTGGACATTCACTGGTTAGTAATACAACAGAGTAATAAAAAGAAGCAAGTTTCTCTACGTAACTGAGCCAACATTTCTATGAAATGATGCGACTAGTGAATCTGAGGCACTTGATTACCAGCATATTCTTCAGACTGAAGACATAACAATTGTGGTATTAATTTCTCATTTGATACAGCATTTTTTTAAAAAAAGAAGTTCCAATAGTGGTGACCCAGTATTAAACTGCTTTGATCTATTTTCTCCATTCAAATAATAGGAAGAAGCAAGAAAACAACCTATGAAATCGGTGAAATAATTCTGAGACAGAAATTGTTTATCTTATAAATTATAATTTTTTCTAGCATTACAGATCTGTTTCTGTGCACTCCAGTGGAAGAGCTCCTAATAGATTCTTCTCTTCCTAAACCAGGACTACACAGACTAAGGATGTAATATCCCTTAACTACTGCAATAACTACTGCTCACACTGGGAATTGGTTTATGTACTGTATTTGGGTTTTCAAAAGAAATCTGTTAAGGTTATATATCAACAAGGGTAATAATGAAAATAAAGCCTTTTGTATAGATGGTAACATATTAACATAGATGGGAGATTGCCTAGCTAACAAGAAACAACGGTAAATGTAAATGGATGTTTTCTGGTTGGCAAGATATAACGAAGACTGTATCACAGGGATTGGTGCTACAGCCTTAACCTTTCAAATATTTATATAAAAGACTTGCATGACTGTATCAACAGTATGGTTGCTATATTTGCTGATGACAAAGATGGGTAGGAAAATTAGTTGCGCAGAAGATATAAATATACCACAGAGGGATTGGATTGGAGGTAAGTTACTGGGCAAATAACAGGAAAAATGGAACTAAAGTGGAAAAGGTAAAATTGTACATTTTGCAAGGAAGAACAAAAAGGGAACCTTATGTAAATGGTGAGAAATTGTAGAGCTCAGAGATGCAGAAGTTGGGGAAAAAAGTACTAGGGAAACTAATAGGGTTAAAGACGGAGTGCCTCAGGACTTGATGAGTTGTCTGCCAGGATACTAAAAAGGCAGTAGTAATCGACAAAGAATCTTTATATTCTGTAAAGTCCCAGAGGATTGGATGCCTGTTAATGTGGCACTCATTCAAGAAAGGGCAGAATAAAAACAGATAAACATAGGTCAATTAGCATAAATATTTATCCAATGACAGATGTTAAGTCAACTACAGCGGATGTAATAGCAGTACATGATAATAATCAAGCAGAGTCAGGATGGCTTCATGAAAGGGGTATCATGCCTGATAAAATTTATTTGAATTATTTGAGGTAACAAGCAGGTAGATAAATGGGAACAGTATTTGGATATCCAGAAGGTATTTAATAGGGTACTGTACATGAGACTACTTAATGATAGTACAACACCCAACAGCTTGGGCTCTAACATGGAGAGGAGGGCGCTGTACTAACATGGAGAGGATGGAGATAAAAGGAGCATTATCAGAGTGGCAAGCTGTAACTAATGGAATGTCACAAAGATCAGACTGGGGACACAATTATTTACATTATATATTAATGACCTAGATGACACAAATGAATGGACTATCACCAAATTAAGAGATAACAAAAGAAAGGCTGGAAACGCAAATAGTCAGAATGACACAGAGCCTACAGCCAGATCAAGGGAATGGGCAAAAAAAAATGGCAGATGGAATATGATGCCGCAAAATACAAGGTCACTACGACAGCAAGAGCAGTAGAGGTGAATATAAATTAAGTGGGTAAAGGCTGCAGAGAGCTGAAGCACAGAGGGATTTGGCTGTTCCTCATACATGGCTCACAAAACACTAGCTTACAAAATCAGCATAAAATGGGGAAGGTAAACAGAATGTCAGTCTTTATTTCAAAAGAGAATGGATCATAAAAATAGTAAAGTCTTGTCAAAACTGTAAAGGCACTAAGAAGCCTTTTAGAATAGTGACCAGTTTGGGTTCCCTTAGTAAAGGGATATATTGACAATGGAAGCAATCCAGGCAAGGTCGAATAGATTAACACCTATAAACGATGCATTGTTTTACGAGGAATAGGTGGACAGTCTAGGCCTGTACCTGTCCAAGTTTGGACAAGCAGTACATGGCTGGATTGGAACACAGTAGGCCATGAGGGATTCTGTCAAAAATAGATGTGAGAAGGGGCAGTACTTGGGAAAGATTCTAGAACCAGGGCTCCCTATTTCAAAAAAAAGGCTCATCCATTTAAGACACAGGTAATACATAAGAATTTGGAACACCCTTCTCCAAAAAATGGTGGAAACAGAATGTTTGAATATTTTTGAAAAGTAGAGGTAGAAAAATTATTGCTAAGCAATGGGATGGACAGATCTGAGGATAGTTGGGAAATGTGCCATATTCAGATCAGTGATGCTTTTACTGAATAGCAAAACAGGATCAAGGGGCTGAAAGGCCTCCATCTAGTCTTAAATTTTTATGCTCTTACGAATTAAACCATTATGATTTTCATAGTTCATCACCTCTAAATCCACTGATGTTCAGAAAACACACCTGACTCATGAATGTACTTAAAAGTTCCTTACCTTAGGGAATTGCTTTACAGGAATTAATACTTTTTGAGCCAACTTCATGTTTTTGTTACTGACCACATCCACAAACTTCTCTTCATCGCTTCCCTCCCCTGCTTCTATTTTGGTTATTTCTGCAAAAGGAGAATCAAACATTTATGATCACCGTAGGCATGTGCTCAAACATTTAACTGACACCAAAGCTGGTCAACTTCCACAATACACATCAGCAATTACAAAGAAAACGTAAACAAAATATTTGAATAAACTTAGAGATTTGGACTGTTCAGAAATGCTGTGATACACCTGGCACTCAAGCCAGACCTTTTGGCTTAGAGGCAGGGATATTACCACAAAACCGTTGACAATGTAATACTATTTCCTTCAAACATGAACTCAAACTGACTGCATTAATCCATCTTCTGTTGATGGAGATAAAAGGAGCATTATCAGGGTGGCAAACTGTAACTAATAATAGCTGTAGTAGTTCAACATGGTATAGGAGAGCTCACAGCAATATTAGGGAAAGGATACCAGATCGTGATGCAATAGAGACGTCAAGGATATGTACATTCATGTAGCAAGGATGGCATACTACTAGGGCAGGAACCTGTAGCCTGCTAATGCTGCTCTTATGAATATTCTGCTCATCTTTCAACGTAGAAGAAGTCTACACAAGAAGCCGGGTACTGTTGTCCCTGAATTTATCCATTCTTTCACTGCAGAAACAGCTGGAGAAATTCAGCAAGCCTGGCGACATCTGTGAAGAGAAAGCTGTCAATGTTTCAGATTCAGTGACCCTTCTTCAGGACTGGGCATTAGATGGTTAGATCAGGGACACACATTGAGGAACTCCTGCAAAACATGTTCTGGGCCTGAAAGAATTCAATTGTAGAAAATTTGAATCATAAGAATATTGATGTTCAGGAATATCATTCAGTTTCTACTTCGAATTGTTTATTTTGACTGCATTTGTTACTACTTTCTCTAATTTTTTTCTTCATGGGCTTTTTTTCCTTAAATGGCGATAATGTTTTGCAATATCTTAAAACTTCAAGTGCAATGAGCTCTAATGATTATAAAATCTGCAATTTAATTGTAACTTGTCACACTGGCAGAAGAAATGTACTGTCCAACATTTAATGCATGATCATGCAAGGAACTAATGACCTTGCCAAAATAAATATGAATTTATCATTCTGAACTCTTGAACACAACCAATTACTTTAGTGCAACTGAAGCAGTTGGCTTTTAACCATACGTGATAAAACAATATTAGCACATCTGAGTAAATATGTTTTCATTACCTTGCCATTTCAAATCTGAATCGCATAACGGTCATATCAGAATTATCCCAATCTCAAAAGATTAGCATGCCTTAATTGTGCAGTACTATAGTATTTGGAGTAATCCTGCAAATTGTTTGTTTTGAAATCTGATTAATTTCATTTTTTTTATTTGAGCTATCGTGTCTAGTTTTATGAGGGAATTGGTACCGGGGAAGGAAGGAGCTGTTCCAACCGGACAGGCTCGACCCAAATCATGCTGGAGCAAGTGACCTTGAGAATTCACATAACTAAGGCTGTGGATAGGCTTTAAGCTGAGGGTGGTGGTGTCAGGGTTTAGTTGCATGGAAAATTATGGAAAGAGTTAAAAAGGGAGGACAAGGCTCAGCTGAGGTTAAATTTCCAGAGTAAGCAATAGGTACTGAAAGAGTCAGGAGTTTAACTTCAGTGACAGCAAATGAGGAATAACTATCAGAAGGCAAGCAGTCAGTCAACACAGGACTGAGTTTTGTGCTTAACTGTATGCAGCATACAAAACAGGGTAAATAAGCTTATTGCACAGATTGAAATTTGTGGGTATCAGATGTGGTTGCAAAAGGGATCAGGACTGGGACCTAAACAGCCAAATGACACGTGTCCCTATCGAAATCACAGTTGCTTTGTTAATAAGCAATAAAGTTAAATCAATAGCAAAAAATAATATAGAAGCAGAAGGCACAGGATATAGAATAGAATAGATTACCTACAGTGTGAGCAACAGGCCATTTGGCCCAATAAGTCCACACCAACTCTCTGAACAGCATCCCACCCAGACTCACCCCGACTCTATCCTTGTAACCATGCACTTCCCATTGCTAATCCACCTAATCTACACATCACCAGACACTACAGGCATCATAGCATGGCCAATGCACCTAACCTGCACATCTTTGGACTGAGGGAGGAAACTAGAGCATCCAGAGGAAACCCACACAGGCATGGGGAAAATGGTGAAGTGTGTGGGCAGAGTTGAGGAATTGCAAAGAAACAAAAAAAAGGACGCTGATGGGACTAACAAGTCTCCTAGCAATTGCCAAGATGTGGGGAAGAAAATAAATCAGGAGCTAGAAACAGCAGGTAGGAACAGCACTATAGAATAAAATCATTGGGGACTTCAATACGCAGGTATATAAGTAAGTCAGTTTGGTAGCAGATCTCAAGAAAATTAATTTGTGAAATGTCTACGAAATTTTAGAACAGCTTGTACTTAAGCCCACTAGGGAACAGACAATTCTGGGTTTAGTGATGTATAATGAGGCAGACTTAGCTAGGAGTTGAAGATGAAGCACCCCTCAGTGGCATTGTCCATAATATAATAGAATTCATCCTGCAATTTGATGCAGAGAAGACCGAGTCAGATATAACAGGCATTGTAATTGAGTAAAGGTAGCCACAAAAGACATGAGGGGGATCTGCCCTGAGTTGATGGAAAGGGAAGCCTAACAAGGAAGATGGCGGATCAGCAATGACAGCAGATTCCTGGGAATAATTTGGGAGATACAAAAAATATTCATCCAAGGAAGAAAAAAAACATTAAGGGGATGATGGGGCAACCATGGCTGAGAAGGGAAGTCAGGGGCATATGAACAACAATAAGCTTTAGGATTGCACATCGTCTAATCATTTGATTAGACATGATTACACAACTCTTCAAATCTTGAAATAAGCTAAACACTTGCATAATAAAAGCAAAGTGCTGGAGACACATAACAGGTCTAGCAGCATCTATACAGAAAGGAAGTCTGAAGAGTCATATTGGACTCAAATATCAAGTGAGAGAAAAACTGCTTTTATTAAAGATCTCCTACTCCACTCGTCTCTCTGAAGGTCCTAGTTAATTGTCAGGGCAAAGACAGAAGCGCTTTGCTTTTGAACACAATAGCATTCTTTCAGGCATACATAAAGTAGGGGTACTTGACACGTCCACTGACATTAGGTAAGACAGAACCAAATGTAAAGAGCAATACCACTGCTCAACTAAGTTACAGGAAAAGAAGAGGCCATGAGTCCCAAGTCTTCTTGGATATTTAATTAGGTTAGCTAAACTATAACTCAACTCTTTAAACATGATAGGGTGCTATGTGTGCAAATAAACCTCCAGTAGCTACTTAAAGCTGAATGTGTGCTACCATCTCGACTTATTTATTGGCAAGGCATTACCATTGACAAAGCATTAGCATAATCACCTAACCTTTGAAGTGAATGGATTTTCCCTCCTCCCCACTGCCCCATTTATGTTTTTCACATCTTACAGGCAACCCTCAAGTTTGGGTGAAATACATCACATCTGCTATCTCAAAATTACAAGAACTGCAGAAAATTTCTGAAGAATGGCCCTGATCTGAAACGTCAGCTTTTCTGTTCCTCTGATGCTATCTGACCTGCTGTATTCCTCCAGCTCCACACTGTTACATCTGTCATCTTCCCCGGCCCCAAAATTTGCCCAATGTTTTAAGAATCTGAACCCTTGCCTTCTAAACCACCATTCCATTAATAAGAATTTTAAACTTTATTTATCTGGTTTAGCGCTGATATTCAGGCTAATTTGGAATTACTACCACAGGGGTTCTGTTTCTTTAACATTTAGTTTAGCTCTTTGAAAAACACAAATCTACTCATCCATAGAAATAGTAGTAAGTACAGATGCTGGAGAATCCGAGATAACAAGGCGTAGAGCTGGATGAACACAGCAGGCAAAGCAGCATCAGAGGCGCAGAAAAGCTGGCGTTTCGGGACTAGACCCTTCTTCAGACTCTTCCTGAAGAAGGGTCTAGGCCTGAAGCTTCAGCTTTCCTGCTCCTCTGATGCTGCTTGGCCTGCTGTGTTCATCCTGCTCTACACCTTGTTATTTCTACTCTCATCTATATTCTTCACTGAAGAGAGAAATCTTTGCAAATGGACCAAAGTCCTGATAAACGTAGAATAAAATAAAGCTGAGTCAACAGTTTGGATTGAATGGAGTTCTGGTTCCTCAGTTGAGACTAAAATGTAGAAAATGTTAAAGCAAGATTGAAACAATACAATTAAGCAAATCTGCTAGAAGATACAACAGCTGTTTATTTTGAAGGTTACAGTTCTGACTGCAGTTACAATTGACTATTCAATGTTATTCTTTACATTTAACAATCACCTCTTTAACTCACTATCAAGTTTTATGCAGCAATCTTAATTAAACCTGTTAATCAATACTTCTCTGTTCTGTAGTATAAGTAATATGGATATTATAACAGGATTGATCTACAGAATGCTAGTAAAGTCAAGTTATCTGCAGATTTCCACTTTGGGGCATTATCTGCATGCCCCAATATCTTCTGCAATGTCTAAAACAAACTTCGCAGTTTCTCTTGTCTCCTGCCTGCTCCAATTTGAAGGTTTCTTTTGCTGTTGAAAGAGATAGGGAGAGAAAAGGCAAGCTGGGATCACTAGCTTGTCAAAATGATTTTATCATCCATTCCTGGAATCCCTAATTACAAAGGTATGGGAGAATAAATGCTTTCTGGCGCATTCTCAATGGAAATACCTCAACAACAGCAGACTTACCAATCAAATCAATCACATGGAGATAATGTGACGTTTTGACATTCTTGTATTTGTCCAGATGAGTGCATGATTCATCTACACTTCTGTCTTTTTAGCAGTGTTCAAGCTTTGTACTATCGAAAGAAATCAATGTCACAGTTTTAATGATAATGGGAACTGCAGATGCTGGAGAATCCAAGATAACAAAGTGTGAAGCTGGTGCCGCAATGATGCCACCCGAAGGTTGCAGGAACGACAACTCATATTCCGCTTGGGAACCCTGCAGCCCAATGGTATCAATGTGGACTTCACAAGCTTCAAAATCTCCCCTACCCCACTGCATCCCAAAACCAGCCCAGCTCGTTCCCTCCCCCGACTGCATCACAAAACCAGCCCAGCCTGTCTCCACCTCCCTAACCTGTTCTTCCTCTCACCCATCCCTTCCTCCCACCTCAAGCCGCACCTCCATTTCCTGCCTACTAACCTCATCCCGCCTCTTTGACCTGTCCGTCTTCCTCGGACTGACCTATCCCCTCCCCACCTATACTCTCCTCTCCACCTATCTTCTTTTCTCTCCATCTTCGGTCCGCCTCCCCCTCCCTCCCTATTTATTTCAGAACCCTCTCCCCATCCCCCTCTCTGAAGAAGGGTCTAGGGCCGAAACGTCGGTTTTTTTGCTCCTGAGATGCTGTTTGGCCTGCTGTATTCATCCAGCTTCACACTTTGTTATCACAGTTTTAATGGATGGTTTTTAATGGTAAGAGATGGGAAGCAAGACGAAGAGTTTCAGGAGAAGAAACCCAAATTTCAGGGTGGTGTGAGTGAGGCTCTGGCATTACTTATTGTACTATTCAGGCTATCTTCTCAGAGCAGGCCAAGAGTGGTGGATGATGCATTGTGAGATATAAACCACAAGAATGCTGTAGAAAGAACTTGAAGGCAGGCCATGCAGCGATTCAAATAGGATAGCTTTTGTGTTTAGAAAAGCAAACAAACTTCTAAGGGTTAAGAATCAGAGCTGTCATTGTGCAAGAGTAAGATATTTGCCCATCATTTATGCAATCTCTTCAAATGAGCATTGTAGCTTATACCATTCTGCTGCATTTTTCCCCATCCCCTTGTACGTGGATGATTTATTTGACTAGAAACAATGCCTTCATGAATGCCTGAAAGAACTCACCACCACAATTTCAAGCTTCCAAATCCCAAATAGCAATAAGGAGATCAAAGAGCTCACAGGCCACCACATTATTGAAAAGTGCAAACGTAGCAGAGTTGTTGTTATGGGTGACTTCAACTTTCCCAATATTGATTGGAATCTCCTTAGTGCAGGTGGTTTGGATGGATCCATTTTTGTCAGGTGTGTTCAGGAGGGTTTCCTTACTCAGTATGTGGACAGGCCAACGAGGGGGGAGGCCATTTTGGATTTGGTGCTCAGCAATGAGCCAGGGCAGGCGTCAGATCTCGTGGTGGGAGAACACTTTGGCGACAGTGACCACAACAGCCTCACATTTACAATGGCCATGGAAAGGGAAAGGAGTGGTCACCAGGGGAAGATATTTAACTGGGGAAAAGGAAACTATGACGCTATCAGACAGGAGGAGTTGGGAAGTACAGATTGGGAGCAATTGTTCCACAGAAAGGGCACAACAGACATGTGGAGGCTGTATAAGGAGCAGTTATGGCGAGTGATGCATAAATGTGTTCCTCTGAGACAGGTAAAAAGGGGTAAGATTAAGGAGCCTTGCATGACGGGAACAGAGGTGCTTCTCGTCAAAAAGAAAAAGGCAGTTTACGTGAGGTGGAGTAAGCAAGGGTCTCGTACAGCTTCAGAGGATTACAGGTTTGCTTAGAAGGAGCTCAAAAGTGGACTGAGGGGGGCCAGGAGGGGGCACGATAAAGGCTTGGCAGGAAGGATTAGGGCGAAACCGAAGGCATTTTACGCATACGTGAGGAATAAGAGAATGATCAGGGAGAAGGTAGGGCCGATCAGGGATAGCATAGGGAACTGGTGCGTGGGGTCTGAACAGATAGGGGAAGCCTTAAATGAGTTTTTTGCTTTGGTTTTCACTAAAGAAAGGAACCTTGTTGTGAATGAGAATTTTGACGAACAGGGAAACAGGCTTGAACAAATCGAGATGAGGAGGTTGATGTGCTGGAAATTTTGGAAAACATTAAGATTGATAAGTCCCCAGGGCCAGACCAGATTTGCGCTAGGTTGCATCGGGAAGTGAGAAAGGAGGTTGCTAGGCCTCTGGCAAAGATCTTTGCTTCCTCACTCTCCACAGGAGTCGTACTGGAAGATTGGAGGGTGGCAAATGTTGTTCCTCTTTTCAAGAAAGGGAATAGGGAAACCCCTGGAAATTACTGACCAGTCTTACGTCTGTGGTCAGCAGGGTTTTGGAAAGAATTCTGAGGGATAGGATTTATGACTATTTGGAAAAGGATAGCATGATTAAAGGGAGTCAGCATGGCTTTGTGAGGGGCAAGTCATGCCTCACAAATCTTACCGAGTTCTTTGAGGAGGTCACGAGAGAGGTTGACGAGGGTCGAGCAGTGCATGTGGTGTACGTGGACTTCAGCAAAGGATTTGATAAGGTTCCCCATGTCAGGTTCATTCATTAAGTCGGGAGGTATGGGATACAGGATGAATTGGCTGTCTGGATTCAGAATTGGTTGGCTGACTGGAGGCAGAGAGTGGTTGTAGATGGTCAGTATTCCGCCTGGAGGTCAGTGCAGAGTGGTGTCCCACAGGGCTCTGTTCTTGGGCCTCTGCTCTTTGTAGTTTTTATAAATGACTTGGATGAGGAGGTTGAGGGGTGGGTTAGTATGTTTGCTGATGACACAAAGGTTGGAGGTGCTGTTGATAATATCAAGGGCTATTGCAGGCTTCAGCGAGACATTGACAGTATGCAGAGCTGGGCTGAGAAATGGCAGATGGAGTTCAACCTGGATAAATGCGAAGTGGTGCATTTTGGAAGGTCAAACTTAAATGCTGATTATAGGATAAAAGGCAGGATTCTCGGCAGTGTGGAGGAACAGGGGGATCTTGGTGTTCAAGTGCATAGCTCCCTCAAAGTTGCCACCCAAGTGGATAAGGCTGTTGAGAAAGCATATGGCGTTTTGCCTTTCATTAACAGGGGGATCGAGTTTAAGAGCCGCGAGGTTATGCTGCGGCTCTGCAAAACCCTGGTGAGATCACACTTGGAATATTGTGTCCAGTTCTGGTCGCCCTGTTATAGGAAAGGTGTGGAGGCTTTGGAGAGGGTGCAAAGGAGGTTTACCAGGATGCTGCCTGGACTGGAGGGCTTGTCTTACAAGGAGAGGTTGACTGAGCTCGGACTTTTCTCTCTGGAGAGAAGGATGAAGAGAGGTGCCCTGATCAAGGTGTACAAGGTAATGAGAGGCACGGATAGAGTCGATAGCCAGAGACTTTTCCCCAGGGCAGGACTGACTGCCACGAGGGGTATAGATTTAAGGTGTTAGGAGGAAGGTATAGAGGAGACGTCAGAGGGAGGTTCTTCACCCAGAGAGTTGAGAGCACATGGAATACTTTGCCAGTGGTAGTCGTGGAAGCAGAGTCATTAGTGATATTTAAGCGACTGCTGGACATGCACATGGACAGCAGTGAATTGAGGGGGATGTAGGTTAGGTTATTTTATTTTGGATTAGCATTAATCCACGGCACAACATCATGGGCCGAAGAGCCTGTACTGTGCTGTTCTTTTCTATGTTCTATGTTCTATGTTCCCCATCCCCTTGTACATGGATGATTTATTTGACTAGAAACAGTGCCTTTATGAATGCCTTAAAAGAACTCACCACAATTTCAATCTTCCAAACCCCGAATACTTGCTGTGTTTAAAAGATCTGCACTGGAAAAAAGGCTCCCCCTCTCGGCAACCGTTCTAGCTGGTGGTGGTGCCACTTTCCCCAGAACTGGTCCTATTATCCCAGGAATCAGAATCAATTTCTCCTACACCACTTCTCTAGCCACCAAGCTGTCTGGCATAACTTATTATCTCCATTTTCACTATCCTGAGATTAAATTCAAAGAAATAGGGCTGTCCACGTAATGTTCCAATGCTCTATATTCTACCTGAAGGTTCGCATTTTTCTTAAACCTGTGTGGTTGATACTGCTATGTAACATGACTGCTAGCTTTTCACCCTCCATTTCAGAATAGCCTGTAGCCACTTTGGGGAGATAAGATACCAGCCTCGAGACCCTTCTGCAGCTGCAGAAATCCCTGTCTGTTTGATTTCCTTACAATTCAATTCGCTATCACTATACCTTTGCCATTCTTCTTACTTCCCTTGCAAGCACCAGAGCTATCCATGGTGCCAGAGGCTTCACTTTATTTGATATCCTCTCAAAGTCATCCTCACCACTTTCCAAATACATATGTTTATTAAAGAGTGGGACAGCCATTTTACCTGCAGTGTGAATGTCCTAGTGAACATACTGTCCACGTCACCCACGTTCCACTGCAAGTCTCCTGCTGCTCCAGCTGCAAAATGCAATTTGCCAACAGGTGCAGCTGAACATACTTGCTGCACTCATGGTTTCTAGGAACACAAAATGTCCAAGACTCCCCATGTAGCACAGCACCATGTCACAAATCTTAGCTCTGCCAACATGGCTTCCCTTCAGATTAAGCTGGTTAGCTACTCACTTTAAAAGAATATTAATTACACGACAACTCTTATCTCACTTCAAACCGCTCGGTCACAATGCAAAGTTCTTGCCTCAAGCCTCTACAAGTGTCAAGTCTTAACTTCATTTCCCTTACGTTACTTTTATTAGCTTAACTTTCAATTAGATCTAAATTCGGCTACTTTTCTAATTTATAGCAATTTGTACACAATGCCTAGCAGCAGTTTTTTAACCAGCCAATAAACTTGTTATTTCCCTTAACATAAAAATTTCGATTAAAATCTCCTTGCATTTTCTTTTGGTTTGACTGAAGTCCTTCTGATCAATTTAAAACTTACTTTACCAAATGGAAGACAGTCTGTAAAAGATGTCAAACAGGTCAAATGTGATTATGAAGGGATTGTACAAAATAGTGTTCCACAACACTAAACACGTCAAAATTTTTAAAATGCATTTTGTGCAATGTGGGCATTGCTGGACAGCCAGCATTTCTTGCCCATCCCTAGTTGCCCATGAGAAGGTGATTGTGAGCTGCCTTTTTGAACCATTGCAGTTGACCTGCTTTGGGTTGATTCACAAATGCCATTTGGGAGGGAATTCCAGGATTTTGACCAAGTGACAATGGAACAGTGATAGACTTCTAAGCCAGGTTAGTGAGTGGCTTGGAGAGGAACTTGAAGGTGCTGGTGTTCCCATTTATTTGCTGCCCTTGCGCTTCTAGATGAAAGTGGTTGTGGGTTTTCAAGGTGTTGTCTGAGGATCTTTGGTGAATTTCTGCGATGCATCTTGTAGATAATAAATACTGCTACTACAGTGAGGAGTGGATGCAGTGCCAATCAAGTGGGCTGCTTTGTCCTGGATGGCGTCAAGCTTCTTGAGTGTTGTTGAGGCTGTATTTATCCGGGAAAGTGGGGAGTTTTCCATCACACTCCTGACTTGTGCCTTGTAGATGGTGAACAGGCTTTTTGGGGCAGCTGGGCGGGTGGGGGGGGGGCGGGGGTGGTTGCGGGGAAGAGAAGAGAGAGAGGGAGGGTGTCAGGTGGTGAGTTGCTCGCTGCAGTATTCTTAGCCTCTAATTTGCTCTTGTAGCCAGTGCATGTGTGGTGAGTCCATTTGAGTTTCTGATCAACGAAAACTCCCAGGATCTTGATAGTGGGAGATTCAGTGATGGTAACATCGTTGAATGTGTAGAAGCAGTGGCTAGATTGTCTTTTGTTGGTGATGGTCATAGTGTGGCATTTGTATGCCATGAATATCACTTGCCACTTGTCAGCCCAAGCCTGGATATTGTAGAAGTCTTGTTGCATTTGGACGCAGACTGCTTCAGTGCGAGGAGTTGCGAATGGTTCTGAACATTGTTCTATCAATTGGCAAATATCCCCACTTCTGACCTTAGGCTGGAGGGAAGGTCATTGATGAAACAGTTAAATGAATGGAACTCCTGCACAGACGTCCTAGAGCTGAGATGACTGACCTCCAACAACCACGATCATCTTCCTATGCATCAGGTATGACACTAACTGTTGAAGAGGTTTCCCCAATACCCATCAATGCCAGTTTTGTAGGGCTCTGTGATGTCACACTCAAATCAGAGACTGCCTTGATGTCAAGGATTGTCAATATCACCTCTGGAATTCAGCTCTTTTGTCCATGTTTGAACCAGGGCTATAATGATGTTAGCAGCTGAGTGGCCCTAGTGGAACCCAAACTGGGCATCGCTGAGCAGGTTATTGCTGAGGACGTATTGCTTGATAGCAACATTGATGACAACATCCATCACTTTAATGTT
The DNA here is from genome assembly GCF_030684315.1 of Stegostoma tigrinum. NCBI lineage: Eukaryota > Metazoa > Chordata > Chondrichthyes > Orectolobiformes > Stegostomatidae > Stegostoma > Stegostoma tigrinum. Next base: position 103,444,924 of record NC_081358.1, on the reverse strand, counting down.
GGTCGACAGTAGACTGATGGGGCAGTAATTGTCTGGGTTAGATTGGTCCTGCTTTTTACATATAGGACACACTTGAGCAATTTTCCACATTGTCGGGTAAGTGCTACTGTTAAAGCTGGACTTGGCTAAGGGAGTGGTAAGTTTTGAAGCACAAGTCTTCAGTACTATTGCCGGACTGATGTCAGGGCTCACTGCCTTTGCAGTATCCAGTGTCTTCAAACATTTCATTTCACATGGAGTGAATTGAATTGGCTGCAGAATGGTATCTGTAATGCTGAGGACCACTGCAGGAGGCCGGGATGGATCATCCAATAGGCATTTCTGGTTGAAGACTGCTGCAAAAGTTTCAGTCTTATCTTTTCCACTGTTGTGCTCGGCTCTTCCATCATTGGCAATGGGGATATTCGCGGAGCCTCCTCCTCCTCCAGTGAGTTGTTTAATCATCCAACACCATTCACGGCTGGATGTGGCAAGGCTGCACAGCTTAGATCTGATCTACAGGTTGTGGGATCGCTTAGTACTGTCTATCACTTACTGCTTATGTTGTTTGGCATGCAAGTAGTCCTGTTTAGAGGCTTCACCAGGTTGTCACCTCATCTTCAGGTACAGCCTGATGTGGCTCCTGGCATGCCCCCCTGCGTTCTCCATTGAGCCAGGTTTGGTGGTAATGGTTGTGTAGAGGTTATGCCAGGCTATGAGGTTACAGGTTGTGCTGGTGTACAGTTCTGCTGCTGTTGAAGGCCAGTAGCACCTCACGGATGCCCAGTCTTGAGTTGCTAGATCTGTTCAAAGTCTGTCCGATTTAGAATAGTGATAGTATCTCACAACACAATGGCGGTTATTCTCAGTGCAAAGACAAGACTTTGAGCAACTCCCTGCCCACTGTACACCACTGTGCTGCCACCTCTGCTAGGCCTATCCTGCCGGTGAGACAGGTCATAACCAGAACTAGTGATGGTGGTGTCTGCGACATTATCTGTAAATGTACGATTCCATGAGTATGGCTATGTCAGGCTTAGACAGCGCTCCCAAATTTTGGCACTAGCCCCTAGATGTCAACAAGGAGGACTTCGCAGGGTTGGCAGGGCTGTTTCTGCCATTGTCTCTTTTGGTGTCTAGGTCGATGCCTGGTGATCTGTCTGGCTTCATTTCTGAGACTCTGTGGCAGTTGGTAAAACTAAATGGCTTGCTAGGCCATTTCAGAGGGTAAGCGAAAGTCAACCACACTGCTGTGGATCTGGAATCACATGTAGGCCAGACCAGGTGACGATGGCAGATTTCCTTACTTGAAGGACATTAGTGAGTCAGATGGATTTTTCTGACAATCAACAAGGGTTTCATGGTCATCAGTAGATTCTGAATTCTGCATTTTTCTTCCAGAATTTAGTAAGATTATTTGCACTCAAAATCCTGATGCTGGAGAAACAAAATGCTGCACTTGCCTGAAAAGCTTAGTAAAATGGGATCTGTGCTCTATGGGAAGGGGTAATATATTCTGCTTTATCTAGATAGAATATATGCAGGGATTTGGAGACTTGCACCAAGTAACATAACTGGTATAGACATGATGGACTAAATGATCTTCATTCTGAGACAGACAAACATCTTTCCTTTGGGCAAGGAAATCTGTTGTCTTTGCCTAGTCTGTTCAATATTTGACTCCAACTACACAGCAACATGGTTGACTCACAACTGCCCATGGAAATGTTCAGTATTAGAACAATTAGGGATTGGTGATAAATGCTCATATAGCTAATATGCCAATTATTTCAACATTCCCTGAAAAAACGAAGAGAAACTAAATTTAATATTAACAACAATAGCAAAACTAAGCAAGATTGGGCACTCATTTTCCAATATGTTAGAAAACGTTGCATTAGGATTACAAAATCTAGCATACAAGCTTGGTAGTCAATAGGAAAGCTATGGAATGAATATAAACAAAGGCAAATATTACTAAAACTATATGCAGGGCACTGGTTAGACCACGCCTGGAATACTGTGCACATATTTAATCTCATCATCTAAAGGATACACTGGCATTACCAGTAGTTCAATCAAGTTCACTTGGTTGATCCTGAGAATGCAGGAATTTTCTTACAACGAGGTACAATTCTTGGACCTGTACTCATTGAAGTTTAGAATAATAAGAAGTGATCTTAGGGCACAAGATTCTTAGGGCGCATGACAGGGTAAATGCAGACAGGCTGTTTTCCCATTGTGGGACAGCCTTGGAGCAGAGGGCGTAATCCCAAAATACAGGGTCACCTAATTGGGACAGAGAGATGAAGAGTAATTTCTTCTTGGAGTAGTGAATCTATATAATTCTTTACCAATGAGGGTCACAGACTTTGGATCGTTAAATATATTCAAGGCAGGTTTCAAATTATTCACAGAGTTCTGGATTAATTGGGGCAAAAAGGCAGGAAAAGGAGTTGAGGATTATGAAAACAGCCATGACATCACTGAATGGCAGCGCAGATTTGATGTGCTATAAGGCCTACTTCAGCTCCTACATCTTATGGTCTTATTATGCGGAAATTATATTTGTAATATACACAATTTAATTTAATCTTACTGATGGCATCATTTTGTTCAGCTGGTTGTCAAAAAAAATCTACTGCATATAGATTAGCAGAGTAAACCAGAGATATCTATGAAGTGTCGCATGGGTTTTAGAAGGCTGATACTGCAATTTGTCCACTTAGGTACTTCAGGGAAATAAAAAAAAACACCTTTGAAAAACTATAACGTACTAAATTCAATGAAAAATCTGCCTCATTTTTCCAAATGGTGAGCCATTAACAAAAATTAACTTGTTTCTTTACGTCATCACCAACATCCCTACCCATCATCCCTTCTTGATTGCTCTCGAATATGTACCATTTCGGGATTTAAAAAAATGAAAAAAAAATTAATTTCACGAAACTAAACAGGCAGCTTTTATAAAAAAAAACTGAGGACTTAACGAGCTGAGTTTTCAAAGAATTTTGTTTATTGTAAAATGTGAAAGGAAAACTAAGAACAAAGGAAATTACAGCACAGGAACAGGCCCTTCGGCCATCCAAGCCTGCACTGATCGAGATCCTCTGTCTAACCTGTCATCTATTTTCTAAGGGTCTGTGTCCATTTGCTCCCCGCCCATCCATGTACCTGTCCAGATACATCTTAAAAGACGCTTATATATCTGTGCCTGCCATCTCCACCGGCAACGCATTCCAGGCACCCACCACCCTCTGCGTAAAGAACTTTCCATGCATATCTCCCTTAAACTTTCCTCCTCTCACTTTGAACTCATGACCCATTTTAACCATCAATACCACAAGAAATTCACTCATGCACTAGTATTTATAAATTTCAGAAAGATTTTAAGTTGCCAGGGCTAATTACACGTTTTAACACCTTTGTCGAGTATCTACACTCCTAACCTTGAGTTGCAGAGGAAAAACTTCCGGCATGGAAAAGCAGCAACAGCCTATATATTGTGCTCCATAAGTGAAATTTTCTTTCAAAGCTATGGAGCAGAACTTACATGTCAGAAAAACTTCTGGAATGATTTTTAATTAAAAGAAAAGGAGACAAACCTATTATTAGCCAGCCAACCAAATATCCCTACAAAAGCTATTCCATGGTATTAACATTATGGACTCCATTTTTAAAAACTGGTATCTCAGTGATTTTCTACTGCACTTAAATTATCAGTCAAATAATCCTGGTCCTCTCTCACCATGTATAATTAAATGCACAAGCGCTGGAAAGTATTCATTCTCCTCTTTCTCCACCAATTGCACCCTAAGTCAATCCGCTAACCCTGACATGACTAGAAACTTTCAGGTTCAACTAAAACAATAATTCTTCAGTCTATGGGTGTGAGGCTGAAAAAAGCACAGCAGGTCAGGCAGCATCAGAGGAGCGAAAGTCAACTTTTCGGGGGAAGGGAGGCCAGAAATAAGTTGGCTGGGGGTGTGGTTGCGGTGGAAGGGTAGGAGAGATTGTGATGAATGGATGCAGCGAGGGGGTTATTGTGATTGGTCTGAGGGAAGGATGGAGCAGATGGGGAGTGGGAAGATGGACAGTTTAGGTCAGATCAGGAGAGGGAAGGCTGAACATGGGATAAGGCTGAGAGTGGAGGGATTTTACAGCTGGTGAAGTCAATGTTAAGGCCCTTGGGCTGGAAGCTTCTGAGGCAAAAGTATCAGGATGGACATCATGACACGAGAGTGGGAGGGGGAAATTAAAATGGATAGCAACCAGTAGGTCGAGTTAGTTGATGCATGCAGAGTGCAAATGCTCCATGAACCAGCAGCCAAGTCTGCGTTTGGTCTCTCAGTTATAGAGGAAACCACATTGGGGAGCAATAGATAAGGTTGGATGAAGTGCAGGTGAATCTCTGCCGGATTTGGAAGGATTGTCTGGGGCTTTGGACAGAAGTGAGAGGGGTGTAGGGGCAAGTGTTGCACCTCTTGCGGTTGTAGGGCATGGTACCGGGTGCAGTGGAGAAATTGGTGCGTAGGATACAGCTGATGTGGGAGTATGGAATGAATAGTACCTGTGGAAAGCAGACAGTGCATTGATGTGATCAGAGATAATGGGAACTGCAGATGCTGGAGAATCCGAGATAACAAAGTGTGGAGCTGGATGAACACAGCAGGCCAAGCAGCATCTTAGGAGCACAAAAGCTGCTGTTTCGGGCCTAGACCCTGCATTTGTATGATTGTGATTTTATTGCCATGTGTACCAAAATATAGTGAAAACCTTTGTTTACAAGTGGTATAGGCAGATCAAAGGATACACAGATCAAAAATGGATAATGTATTGGATTTGGAGGTTGGTGGGGTGGTATGCGAGGACTAAGGGGACTCTATCCTTATTGCTGTTGGAGGGGGTGGAAGCGATATGAGTGTAGAAGTGCAGGAAATGGAAGAGATTTGGTTGAGGGCATCCTTAATTTATAGCGACGAGGAAATTATAGTCCCTAAGATAGGAGGATATCTGGGATGTCCTGGAGTAGAATGCCTCATCCTGAGAGCAGATGCAGCAGATGTGGAGGAATTGGGAGTATGAAATAGCATTTTTGCAGGAGGCTAGGTCAGAGGAGGTGTAGTCAAGGTGGTTGTGGGAATCAGTAGGTTTGAAACAGATGTTGGTGGTGAATCAGTTTCTGGAGATGGATACAGAGAGGTCCAGGAAGGGGAGGGAGGTGTCAGAAATAGTCCAGGTAAATTTGAGGGTGGGGTGGAAGGTGTTGGCAAAGTCGATAAACTGCTCAAGCTCCTCATGGGAGCAGAAGACCACACCAACGCAGCCTCCAATAATTCTTCAGAACTGATGTCAAACGAAACAATTATTCCTAATCCTGACTGCAGCAAATTTCAAGATCTGGGCATTTCATAGTGAAAACATTACTGCAACCCTATAATTGCAATTTTCAGCTTAGAGAACTATTCTAAACTCAGAAGTCTCATCACAGCCTAACTCGACATAATATCTGTTTTATTGAGTGTTATTTTTCCCTGTTTCTGAGGAACGCCAAGTGAATTCCAAATAGACTATAAATGTATTAATTTAAATAAATATAATGGTCATTCTGTTTCAATTTAAAAGAAAGAAATGTAAATTTGTTTCGTTCCAAGCACTATTTTCTGAAGCAATTTGGTTAAACTCATGTCTCTTTGTAGCCTTCAAAAGAGGCAGGCACAGATTCCGAGCAGATCAGTCCAAGACGATGAAAAAAGGGAAAAGAACCACTGTACAAGAACAATAATTACCTCAAACAAAAAAAATTGCTGGAGAAACTCATCAGGTCTGGCAGTATGTGAAGAAAATGTTGAGTCATTTCACGGCGAGTGATCCTTCATTAGAACAATAGGTCAGAATTAATCATTACATTAGTTGCAAGTAATTGTTTACACACTAAAACTACTAGAAAGTGTACGTCACTGCTCATTGGGTTTTCAAAAAAAAAGTGTTAAACTAAGATTTATGATTTAAGGCAAAAATCTAATACCATGTAGTTCCACCATCAGAAGAATTAGCTGAACATAAGAGGCAAAATGACCACAAAACTCCTATTCATCAACTGAAAACAATACAAATTTAAGCAAGACACTGTTTTGTGTTTTAGGTCTCCAACATCTACAAAGAAACTCAACAAATCTGGCAGCATCTGTGGAGAGAAAGCATTAATGGTGAAATCAATGACTCTTCTTAGGAACAATTAAGTTTGCGTAGATATCTGTGGAAGTAAACAAGAAGTTAGGGCTTTATGATGGAAGTAACCTGAAAAACACCTAAAACGAAGAAGTAGTAGAGAGGAAATCACTAAAATATAATAAAAGGTCAGAATCTTTTGACTAGGTGACAAAGACAGTACAAGACCACTGCCTTCAATAGTGCTTAAACAAAATTTATACAAATTTAAGTATACCACGGAAACAGCACTAATTCTATAAAATAATAGCAACCAAAATCTGCTCAAGCACATACCTTATTTTGAACGTATATGTTACAAATCAATGTTAATCGTAAAGATTAACCGCTCAAAAAAAATTGAGGAGCAATTCAATGTTTATCATGCTGAAGCAGAATGCTGCTTTTTGGGGAATAGTTTAAGAGAGCTTCATACAGAGACATAGAACATACATAGAACATTACAGCACAGTACAGGCCCTTCGGCCCTCGATGTTGTGCCGACCTGTCATACTGATCTGAAGCCCATCTAACCCACACTATTCCATGTACGTCCATATGCTTGTCCAATGACGACTTAAATGTACTTAAAGTTGGCAAATCTACTACCGTTGCAGGCAAAGCATTCCATTCCCTTACTAATCTGAGTAAAGAAACTACCTCTGACATCTGTCCTATATCTTTCACCCCTCAATTTAAAGCTATGCCCCCTCGTGCTCGTCGTCACCATCCTAGGAAAAAGGCTCTCCCTATCCACCCTTTCTAACCCTCTGATTATTTTATATGTTTCAATTAAGTCACCTCTCAACCTTCTTCTCTAATGAAAACAGCCTCAACTCCCTACACCTTTCCTCGTAAGGCCTCCCCTCCATACTAGGCAACATCCTAGTAAATCTTCTCTGCACCCTTTCCAAAGCTTCCACATCCTTCTTATAATGCGGTGACCAGAACTGTACACAATACTCCAAGTGCAGCCACACCAGACTTTTGTACAGCTTCACCATAACCTCTTGGTTCCGGAGCTCAATCCCTCTATTAGTAAAAAGCTAAAAACACTGTATGCCTTCTTAACAGCCCTGTCAACCTGGGTGGCAACTTTCAAGGATCTGTCTACATAGACACAGAGATCTCTCTGCTCATCTACACTACCAAGAATCTTACCATTAGCCCAGTACTTTGCCTTCCGGTTACTCCTACCAAAGTGCATCACTTCACACTTATCCGCATTAAATACCATTTGCCACCTCTCAGCCCAGCTCTGCAGCTTATCTATGTCTCTCTGCAACCTACAGCATCCTTCGTCACTGTACACAACTCCACCAACCTTAGTGTCGTCTGCAAATTTACCAACCCATCCTTCTACGCCCTCATCCAGGTCATTCATAAAAGTGACAAACAACAGTGATCCCAACACCGACCCTTGCGGTACACCACTAAACCTTTAACAATATTCTAGGTGGTTGTTTCACCATTTGTAACAAGACTTCCCTACTTGAAAAAGACGGGTGAACTATTAAAGAGCCAACATTCCATTTAGCTTCTAACATACTTGCTATACCCTGAATGCTGCCTTTTGAGACCAGTCAGAACCTTTGTAACACATCAGTAAACAGTAGTCAAAGTCTAGATCCCTGCAGTTACATCTGCCAATGTGAACATGATCCATTTACTCCACCCCAGATATCCTGTTTGTTAGACAATCCTCTTTCCATCATAATTGTATTATATCGCAATTTCATGAATGAATTTTCTGCAATAATCTTTTATGTACTACCTAATTGAATGTCTTTGGTTAAATTAGGAGGCTATGTTTTGATTTGCACCACCAAGCTTACATTATTTGAAGGGCCAACTTAAAAAAAAAAATTAAAAATATGAAAGTGACAGATAGAATAGGTTGACCAATCCAGGGCAAAAGAAAATGTGTGTCTTTTAAATTAGAGGTACACTACTTAAAGAATAAATTTGGGAAGGCTTTTCGTGTATACGGTTGTGAAAAGCATTAAACCACGTCAAGCAGCTGTCTTCCACCAGTCTTTGAACTTCCTGCTATGCCAACTCTGTTTTGGCTTCTTACATTCTGTATTTCCTCTTTTGGATGAAGCAGCATTTTTCAGTTTGTTACTGGCCTCCAGAAGATTATTTGATTCTGATACCTCCAATTCACTACTTTGTGTTAAGTCTGTACTCCATTCTTTTCTCTTTCAAGTTGATCTATTTGAAACATAACCTGTTTAAATTTAAAGTTGAAATTCCTTTTTGGATGCCTCCTCTAAATACACAACATGTGGTTTCTCTTCCATACGCTCCTTTTTAGTATGCCAAGTTGCATCCTACTCACTTTTTAATGCTTCCAGATCAACAACTTTATTCTCTAGTTCTAAATTTTCAACTTGGGAATGCTCAAGTTTCAAGAAACCTTTGCTAGCCCCCTGAAGTTTCTGAACAGTTCTTTCATTTTCTGTCAAGAAAACCATGCTTCCCAACTTTTCCCTCAACAATTTCAATACCTGATGCTTGCAACCCAATTATTCGACTTTGCAGATTTTCTCCCACGACGATGGAGCATACCCGAATCCATAAAGTTGAGAGTCTGGCAATCACATACTTTTCTCTCAAAGCTCCCTTTCAAACTTTCCATTCACCTTTGAGTTGATACTTTACATGGCACATGAATCACTGGTTTCTTCCCTGGACCAGCAATACATAAAATCTTCAAAGTAAACAACCATCTCATCAAAAACGCCCTCGATACAGTGCATCAGATCTTTCTTCTGATTACAGGGTATTTTCAAATGGCATATTATTTTCAATCTTGATTGTTTGCAGGGATCAACTAACAGTCTTTGCAAATGCTCAATCCCTGGATTGTAGGACCACGTGCTTCTGACTCCAAGTTCCACTCCTCAACGCCATTTCCTTTGCCTGTCTTTCTGGGTGGGGTTGATAGTGTCAAATCCCAGTTCTTCGAGAAATTGCCAACGTAAGTTGCCTGGATTCAGAGCATCTTTCTTTGGGCTTCCAAATTTTCAAGGAAGATTTTCTGGCACAGTCTGAGCAGAATTATATTTCATAAATCTGAAGCTTAATCCAAAAATCAGTGGTTATGGATTTTTTTCCTCATCCTCTTTCTTACAGATGGTTGGCTTTCAACACTTCTCTAGGAACTGTCACATCCAGGCATTTCATGGATTTGCAAGGTTCCCATGTCTTTTGAATTCTCATTTGTTACTTTTTAGGGTATGGATGCTTGGATTTCTTTTCCTAACTCACCTTTTACCATCTTATTCCATTATTCTGCACATATTTTCAACATCAGGCTTTCCGCAAGGTTTGTAGTTTTGATGCACATGCAGGATACTTCTTTTAATCTGAACTGGAGATAGTCCACAGTTCTTGAACATGTTCCTTTGTCTGGTGTGCATTCTTTTCTTGACATTTTACTGCATCAATCCTGCTACCTTTCCCTTTGCTTAACTAAAGGGTAGTTAGCATCTTAATTCAGCCCACTTGTGGCTTTATGCACTCCACAAGTGTCATTATCATATATTGTAAAACTTGTTTTTCCAACCCCTCTCCCCCCAATAGAGTTGTATGCACATCAGCATAGTGTCCTAAACAGCTAACCTACCAGCCTTATGTTTGTTTTCTTGAATTTGAAATGATGGCTAAATTTCCTGGATTTGATTTAGAATTTTTTTTAAAAGAACAGATTCAAATAGTTTCCTGCCTCAAGCGCCAAAATTCATACTGGTGAATTCAGTGATTTGATATTAGCTAGAGACACGTGTTGAACTTCAGTGTCCAGGTATTTGCCATTTCCACTCAACTCAGCTGTCAAACAGATCTCATCCTGTCTCTCTCCCTTACTCAAAATAGGATGTGGTTGACCCTCTCCACTTCAATATTGCCTTTAAGAAAACTACCCATATCAACGTGTGCTTTATTTGACCTGCTCAAATAAAGTGTTTGGCACAGTGGTTAGCACTGCTGCCTCATAGCGCCAGGGACCCGGATTCAATTCCATCCTTGGGCGACTGTATGTGGAGTTTTCATATTCTCCCAATGTCTGCGTGGGTTTGCTCCAGTTTCCTCCACAGTCCAAAGATGTGCAGGCTAGGTGGATAGCTGTGCTAAATTACCCATAGTGTTCAGGAATCTGTAGATTGGGGGAATGGGTCTGGGTGGTGCACTGAGGGCCTGTTTCCACACTGTAGGGATTCTATGATCTGAAACACCTCCACTTTCACTGGCCTTCTAATTGATCCTAAGCTGGAACTGCATGTCCACTGCTTGAAGTTGCAGGCATCTCGTTTCTGCACAAAGATTTTCTCTCTGACAGCAAGTCTGGTCAATTTTTCACAATCTAACCCAACATGAAATCCATTTAAAATGGTTAGGTTTTTAGCACCATGACATGTCTTTTTGCTCCCCATAGTCTAATCACACATTTAGGTATGAATTTGTGGAGAATAGGCAGCAGCATAATATATTGTTAATTCAATGCTCAAAACTGCTATACATCAGGGTAATGACATCCTGAATACTGAAGTACCCAAACCTTTTTGCATAATAAAACCATTTTTTAAAAATATTCAAGGTAACAGTATCTGTACATTGAAAAACAAATTTAACACTGATTTTTGTTCTAATCAGAAAGCGTTACAGGGGTTTAACAGATGCAAAGGCTTTGCTAAAGGTGGTTCAGGGTTAAAGAAGATGGTCCAAAACAAACTGGAAAAAGTCTGCATTTCCCCTTTGCCTGTACCAGCTTAAAATCTGTTATTCATGTAATATTCTCCCATTCTGATGAAAGGCCACAACCTCAAATGTTTCTTCTCTCCATAGATTCTGTTAGAACTACTTTTCCAGCATCGTTTACTTTTTAAGATCACCAGCACCCAGAGAATTTCTAATGTTTGTCTTAATCTATTTAATAGAGGAGAACCACAGACAACAATTATCTACATCCAATAGCCTACAAACACATACGTCCAGCAGGGGTCACTAGTTGGTAACATGAATAAAAAGGTTCTCTTCCAAAACTTAAGAACATCAGTGCTATATAGAACATAGAACATAGAACATTACAGCACAGTACAGGCCCTTCGGCCCTCGATGTTGTGCCGACCTGTCATACCGATCTCAAGCCCATCTAACCTACACTATTCCATATACATCCATATTCTTGTCCAATGACAACTTAACTGTACTTAAAGTTGGTGAATCTACTACCGTTGCAGGCAAAGCGTTCCATTCCCTTACTACTCACTGAGTAAAGAAACTACCTCTGACATCTGTCCTGTATCTTTCGCCCGTCAATTTAAAGCTATGCCCCCTCGTGCTTGCCGTCACCATCCTAGGAAAAAGGTTCTCTCTATCCACCCTATCTAACCCTCTGATTATTTTATACGTTTCAATTAAGTCACCTCTCAACCTTCTTCTCTCGAATGAAAACAGCCTCAAGTCCCTCAGCCTTTCCTCGTAAGACCTTCCCTCCATACCAGGCAACATCCTAGTAAATCTCCTCTGCACCTTTTCCAAAGCTTCCACATCCTTCTTATAATGCGGTGACCAGAACTGTACGCAATACTCCAAGTACAGCCGCACCAGAGTTTTGTACAGCTGCAGCATAACCTCATGGTTCCAGAACTCGATCCCTCTATTAATAAAAGCTAAAACATTGTATGCCTTCTTAACAACCCTGTCAACCTGGGTGGCAACTTTCAAGGATCTGTGTACATGGACACCGAGATCTCTCTGCTCATCTACACTACTAAGAATCTTACCATTAGCCCTGTACTTTGCCTTCCGGTTACTCCTACCAAAGTGCATCACCTCACACTTGTCCGCATTAAACTCCATTTGCCACCTCTCAGCCCAGGTCTGCAACATTTCTGTGTCTCTCTGTAAACTACAACATCCTTCGTCACTATCCACTACTCCACTGACCTTAGTGTCGTCTGCACATTTACTAACCCATCCTTCTACGCCCTCATCTAGGTCGTTTATAAAAATGACAAACAGCAGTGGACCCAACACCGACCCTTGCGGTACACCACTAGTAACTGGTCTCCAGGATGAACATTTCCCATCAACCACCACCCTCTGTCTTCTTTCAGCAAGCCAATTTCTAATCCAAACTGCTATATCTCCCATAATCCCATTCCTCCGCATTTTGTACAATAGCCTGTGGGGAACCTTACCGAACGCCTTGCTGAAATCCATATACACCACATCAACTGGTTTATTCTCATCTACCTGTTTGGTCACCTTCTCAAAGAACTCAATAAGGTTTGTGAGGCACGACCTTCCCTTCACAAAACCATGCTGACTATCCCTAATCAAATTATTCTTTTCTAGATGATTATAAATCCTATCTCTTATAACCTTTTCCAGCACTTTACCAACAACTGAAGTAAGGGTCACTGGTCTATAATTACCAGGGTTGTCTCTACTCCCTTTCTCGAACAGGGGAACCACATTTGCTATCCTCCAGTCTTCTGGCACTATTCCTGTAGACAATGACAAGTTAAAGATCAATGCCAAAGGCTCGGCAATCTCCTCCCTGGCTTCCCAGAGGATCCTACCATAAATCCCATCCGACCCAGGGGACTTATCTATTTTCACACTCTAAGATTTCCAATACCTCTTCCTTGTGAACCTCAATCCCACCTAGTCTAGTAGCCTGTATCTCAGTATTGTCCTCGACAACATTGTCGTTTTCTAGAGAGAATACTGTCAAAAAATATTCATTCAGTGCTTCCCCTATCTCCTCTGACTCCACACACAACTTACCACTACTATCCTTGATTGGTCCTAATCTTACTCTTGACATTCTTTTATTCCTTAAATACCTATAGAAAGCCTTAGGGTTTACCCTGATCCTATCCGCCAACAACTTCTCATGTCTCCTCCTGGCTCTTCTGAGCTCTCTCTTTAGGTCTTTCCTGGCTACCTTGTAGCCCTCAAGCTCCCTAATTGATCCTTCACATCTCATCCTAACATAAACCTTCATCTTCCTCTTGACCAGAGATTCCACTTCCTTCGTAAACCACGGCTCTCCTGCTCTACAGCTTCCTCCCTGCCTGACAGTTACATACTTATCTAGGACACACAGGAGCTTTTCCTTGAATAAGCTCCACATTTCTAATGTGCCTAACCCCTGCAGTTTCCTTCCGCATCCTATGCTCCCTAAATCTTGCCTAATCTCATCGTAATTGCCTTTCCCCTTTGCCCAGTGGTATACACCTATCCCTTTCCGTCACTAGAGTAAACATAATAGAATTGTGATCGCTATCACCAAAGTGCTCACCTACTTCCAAATCTAACACCTGGCCGGGCTCATTACCCAGTACCAAATCTCATGTGGCTTCGCCTCTTGTTGGCCTGCCTACTTACTGTGTCAGGAAGCCCTCCTGCACACACCGGACAAAAACTGACCCATCTATAGTAGTCGAACTATAGTGTTCCCAGTCAATATTTGGAAAGTTGAAGCCCCCATGACAACTACCCTGTCTCTCTCACTCCAATCGAGAATCATCTTTGCTATCCTTTCCTCTACATATCTGTAACTATTCAGAGGCCTATAGAAAACTCCCAACAGGGTGACCTCTCCTTTCCTGTCTCTAACCTCAGCCCATACTACCTCAGGTGACGAGTCCCCAAACATCCTTTCAGCAACTGTAATACTGTCCTTGACCAACAATGCCACACCTTCCCCTCTTTTACCATTTTGTCTGTTCTTACTGAAACATCTAAATCCCGGAACCTGCAACAACCATTCCTGTCCCTGCTCTATCCATGTCTCTGAAATGGCCACAACATCGAAGTCCCAGGTACCAACCCATGCTGCAAGTTCATCCACCTTATTCCAGACGCTCCTGGCATTGAAGTAGACACACTTCAAACCAACTTCTTGCTTGCCGGTGCCATCTTGCGTCCCTGAAACTTTATTTCGGACCTCCCTACTCTCAACCTTTTCTATACTCGAACTACAATTTTAGTTCCCATCTCCCTGCTGAATTAGTTTAAACCCACCTGAATAGCCTTAGCGAATTTCCCCCCCAGGATATTGGTACCCCTCTGGTTCAGGTGAAGACCATCCTGCTTGTAGAGGTCCCACCTACCCCAGAAAGAGCCCCAATTATCCAAGAATCCAAAACCCTCCCTCCTGCACCATCCCTGTCATCTTCCTCATGACTCAGTTGCTGGGAAAAAGTAATTACATTTTTCAAAAATTGAATAAATTAAAAATTATAATCTCCGCACTCATCTATTTAATTAAATTGCATCTGTGAACGTGACACATGTTTTTGCATCGGTCACTACCAGTGATATTAGATAAGAAGTGTTTAATACATTTTAAAAATCAGACACTGGTCATATACATTAGGTTTTCAGAAGATGCAAAGGAACTTATAAACTCATGATGATCTTTGAAAGTTGAAAGTGTGTAAAATTGTAATCATTAGTCCTTAAAAATCAAAATAAACAAGTAGAATTTAAGAAAATAGCAACAATTAAGATTGTAACCAAAAGCAGAGTGCAGATATTATAGTAACTCGAAGGTTAGATGAAATTTGAGAGATGACAGATGGGTAAAAATTGCAATTACATGCTACCCATTCACTGCAAGTCTCTCTAGGACTAAGGCAAAAGTATCCAGAAGAACTGCCTGAAACTGTTGCGGCCTGTTTTGCAACAAAACAAATTATCTGATTTTCAGTTCCTCCCATCTCGGGACAAGTTTTACACCAAAAAACTGTGTAGAATACAAACAGTTAACACTTAACATTGTCACTGCATACTTTATAATATGTAAATACTGATATAGGTCTTTAATTACTTAGAGAATTTTTCAAGCGTGTACATTATTTAGGCGTTCTTGCTGTTGCAGGTCAGATTTTCAAAGCTCGTTCTTATCTATGTAAGTACCACCTCAACTGAAACCAGCTTTTCAGCACCAATCAAGGACCACAAAGATGTCTGAGCAATTTATTCTTTAGACAAGATGAATGCATGCAGTCATTGCAGTACACTAACATTCTTATTTGTATAAGCATATTCCTTTCCCTCTTATTAGAAAAAGTTGTAGGCCACTTAATTCACAACGGTTAACACTGCTGAGTAACAAGTTTCATCTCAGTGAAGAGCTGAGTTAAATGGAATCTAAGTTAACTACATGTGGGATTGATATCAGCTAGTAACTTTTGTTCCTTTCTCCAAATAATAAACCAAAAATGTCAATCATTTCAGTCCTACTCCTCTCACCCAGTGAGCTAGAAAAAATTCCTAAATGTCACTGAATTGAAGAATACCTGTTTGAAAGAATAGGAAACGTTTCAAGATATGGATTTAATAGTTAAGTGTATACGAACTGAAAATAAAATCTTTGTCAAATCAGTATCAGCCATACAGGTGAGTTCCTATGAGTTAGGAAGCTATAAACTGATAAAACTGAAAAATAACACACATTAGCGCTGATATTTAATTAAGGATACCAATAAACTAGCACTAGGAATGTCTACTGTAAGTGCAACATTCTCATCTTTAACCTACCTTTCCATATACATTGTCACCTTTGGATTTTGTGAAGGCTACTTCAGAACCATGCTTGTACTTTATATTTGCTGAGTACTGCAGTATGTGTTACTCAAATACCACAGTTTGACACAAAAACAATGAAATCTCTAATGAAAATATCTAAACCACAAATACAAACTAATGCAATTCCTACATATTAAAGGGGCTGCCAGGTTAAGATGCCAACCTGAAATAATAATGTTACTGATTTGACAAAAGTCTGCATGGACACAAACAAAAACAAAATAGAAAACCAATCCGAAAAATCAGTTACAACAGCCTAAGTTAAAGGCTTCTTCGAAGAGTTTTAGAACAAAAGTAAATGAAGGGTCATTATCAAAAACAGAAATTGTTAGAAAAGCTCAACAAGTCTAGCAACATCAGTGGAGAGAAACCAGAATTAATGTTTCAAGCCCAGTGACCCTTCCTCAAAACTGGAAGGGTCAGTCAGTTCAGAGGAGAATTGGATAAATTTCTCTACTACATTGACTGGATTTGTACATCTTCCAACTATCTCTAAAGGTTCATCAGCATTCCGCAAATAGAACCTGAGTAAACTTAGCAAGACAAAACTGTTCTCCTGCTTTAACGAACTAGTGATTTGTTCATCAAGAATGTAGGAGTAAAAACGACTAGAATAAAATAAAGTAATAACAGAGAAGTGTTAATTACCTTTACTGGTAGCACCAATTAAAAATTTATAAAAATCAAATGGAGCAGTCAATGAAATCTAAAATAGGTTGCACCAAACTAGAAGGTAGACAGTGAAATACGATACAAACATGGATCGGATTAAAGACTTTCTGCTACACAATGTAACGTTTAGTTCCTATACAGGTTCAGTGCAAATTACCTTCAACATAAAGGAAACCTACGAATGTAAAAGCTAAGTGATGCAAACATGCATACAGCTTGTGTTTTGGACTACATTATGCCTCATGACACCATAGGAATGTGTGTCAACATGTATTTAAAGTATGCTACTAATTGTGTAGATTTGATCTATAACAACATGACTAGAAAACCTGCTGAATATTTGTCTTGTCACGTCTCCAAGATGTTCAACGCACTCTTCAGGGAAGTCTATAAAGACATGACTTTTTCTACTATGATTGGGAGCATATAAACAAGGAACAAGAGTCAGCCATTTGGCCCAAGACAAATAGCTTCAGGAGCTCCATCACTGCAACCAACAGTTGGTAAAAAGTCATTCTACATCAACAAATGAACAAATATTTTTTCTTCCATTCTGTCCAGGAAATTCAAAACCCCTAAGGCCTTGCATGCCAACACATGATTTCATTTGTCCCACAAAGACATATTCAGAAATCTCATTGGTTTCCAAACTTTTTCACTGTATCATGTTGATTGAGCTTTCGTCACCAAGCATACATTCCAGCTCCAAATTCC
Organism: Stegostoma tigrinum; assembly: GCF_030684315.1. Lineage (NCBI taxonomy): Eukaryota > Metazoa > Chordata > Chondrichthyes > Orectolobiformes > Stegostomatidae > Stegostoma > Stegostoma tigrinum. The sequence goes on along the minus strand of NC_081358.1, from coordinate 103,427,740 downwards.
TCTCATTGTTTGCTTTTCCCAACATCTTACTTAGTACTGCAAGCTAATCCCTCTTCCATTCTCACTATAACGATCCCCATTTCAAAAGCCAATTACAATCATGTCTTAAGCCTCTCCCTCAATTCATCATACTTTGGCCATTAGCAGTTCAGTGTTCCTCCATGCCAAGATGTTAGGTTTGTTTTTCAGAGACCCTCACGGACTTGATGCAAGAGCAAGACACTTACCTGGTTACAAAAAACAACACACAATCCTTTATTAAGCAAGTACAAGCTACTGAGGATTGCTGTACGCATGAGTGATTCTCCCCCGAACAGGGGACAGTCCCCGCTTCTATACCCTTGGAATTGGTAAATACATAAAACAATGACTACATCTGAGAACAGGATACAGTTTTGATTGGCACTAAGTGTATGATAACGACAGGATGCGATTTCATGAGGTGACAACTGCCTGGCTTGATCAAAGGTCACTGACCTGGCCACCTCAACAGAAACAGGGGTAGGCAGCAGTGTGGGTAGAGCCATAAAAATTACAGTGCTTAATGCCATTTATTTTTACAAATGTTTCACACCCAATCCTATTCAGGCAGGAAGTTGAGACAGTGTTCACATAGACCTGTGTGAGGAGAAGGAACATAAAAATTCATGGGATGTTAACCCATTAACATCTCATTCCATCCTTTTATCATTCCATGATAACCTATATCGGGGCCAAGAAGGGCGCTACTAGTCTGTCGGTAATAATTCCGCAACAAGAGTTCAGGCATACCAGGAACATGCAGCAAACAATTACAACAATCAATAAAGACAACCAACCCATACCCCGTACCTACATGGGTGCCATTACAACTCCCACAAGTCCACTGTATGCCTGAAGTCACATTTACCAGACTTGATTCCAAACAGGGGCAGTTCAATAGACCTCCTTTAGTTGTACAAGTTAGTTCCACACGCTGACGGGGCCAGGAAGCATCATGGGGATGGTTGGTGACGTTTACTAAGGCATGTACACAACAACCTCCAGTACTATTAAAACACAGCAGATAGCTAATAGGATCTGTACAGTTGGCCCCTTCCTTCCCAAACTTAGGTTTAGTGCCTGTGCAATAGGGGAGGCCGTTAACTATCAATTCCACACATCGACCCTGCACACCCCTCCTCCAAGTTCCTCCCTTCCCTTGGCAAGGCTCATAATCTACTTCATAGAGTTGGTGAGGGTTCCATCTTGGGGTTGCTACAAATAAAACCTCTACAGATTGTGCTAGCGGATAACATGCTGCTCGATTACCATGCAGTTCAATGTGTGTCTTATAGAAGAAATTGTCCTCCAGGCCTAATACCACAAAGGCGGCCATGATACCAGAGTGCCCCATCAATTACTGTCACTCAGATAGATCCAGCGACTCTATCCTCGGACTTTGGCTGCTGTTGACGTCTGAAGGAGTATTTATAGGTCCTTTCCACCTGGGTCCAAGCTTGGAGCGATCCCAGTCTTTGATCAGCACAAGGTCTCCCATTTGCAGTTTGGGGGGGTTCATTCTGGTCGTCTGAGCTCTGATCCACCACTTGTGTTGGTGGTCCGAAGGCGTGATTTACCTGTGAATGGAGAAACTTTGGAGATGATGTTAGCTGCTGAAAGCATCTTTGCATTTCCTCTCCCATAATATTAAAGTCTATTTGGGGGGGGTGGGCTGGTATTGGCATCCCAGAGTGCCCTAATGGGTTGGCCATAGTCTATCTCTGCCGCTGAGAGTCCAGTAGTGGAGTGGGGTGTTATTCTCATGTGGTACAGAGCTAGGGGCAAAAAATTTAACCAGTTAAGGCTGGTTTTGGATGTTAGCTTAGTCAATTTAGCTTTGAGATATCTGTTAGATCTTTCCACTATCCCTGCCGCCTGGTGGTGGTCGGCACAGTGGAATTGTTGTTGGACATGTAACGCATCACACAATTCCTTATTAATCTTTCCTACAAAGTGGGGGCCATTATCCGAACTAATTTGTTGAGGTACTCCAAACCTTGGTATTACTTCAGTTAACAATAATTTTACCACCGTTGAGGCTTTGTTATTTGTCATTGGGAAAGCTTTTATCCATCTACTGAATACATCAACAATCAAAAGACAATACTTATAGCAATGTACACGCGGTAATTTACTAAAATCTAGCTGAATACATTCAAACTGTCCACCTGGTAAGGGTGTTCTTCCTGGTGAGCATCTCACCCCCTGACCAACATTGTTTTGTTGGCATGTCAAATACAATGTTATACAAGACCGGGCTGCCTCAGCCAGTCGGGGGTGGTACCAGGTACGGAGCATGATACCACTCATTCCCTCCTGGCCAAAGTGGGTATCAAAATGAAGACAATCAGTGGGCAAAGGCAACAAAGCGTCAGGTATACACACTTGGCCAACTGGAGTAATCCAAAGGCCTGACGACGCAGCAAACATCCATGTACCTTCCAAATGTGCTTTTCAGAGGCAGAGATGTCCCATGCCAGCACTGAACAGTGACAATATCCAGCATGCCCGTCGTGTTCGAAGCATGCAAGCGATTTATCGCGTGCTTGTTCATAGGGCACAATAAAAGAGTGATCTGACCTGCGTAACTACAGAGTCAGAGTCATCGGAGGCACGGGCAGCGCATTTGGAAATAGTCAATTGTTCAGGGAGAAGGATTACCTGGAGAAGGTGTTGGACATACAAAGAATTCTGGATGGGCATGCCAGAGGAATTTAAAAACCCACGCTGAGACCATAGCTGGTACACCGAGAGTCAGTGTAAATATTCACCAACTTCCCTGAGTCTAGAATGCAAGCAAGGGTGAGGGCAAAAAGTTCTGCTTTCTGAGCAGACACTAGGGGGGGGGTCAAATGCCGCCGATTCTAATTTGGAGGCGGCATCGACAATCGCGTATCCGGAGAGGGGGGTACCCAAGGGAACATAGAGGAACTGCTGTCAATAAACAAGTTAATGTCCAGAGAAGGGAGAGGGGCGTCAGTAAGGTCTGGGCAGGGAGAGGTTAGAAATTGGTTCCTTAGTAAACAGTCATGTGGGGGTTCTAAGATCTCATCGGGGGTGGGGGGGGGGGGCACTCAAAAACGTGGCTGGGTTAATAGTGGTGCAGAAAGGAGAACATCAACAGGGGATGGTGAAGGAGTGCTACTTCATCATGGCTTAAAACGTGCCTGGGTAAGGTGTTGAGTATAGTGGGAGGTGAGGAGGGCTACAACAGCATGAGAGGTATAGACTGGTGGAGAGTAACATTAGAGGCTGCAGTGACTAAAAACTAAATTGCAGGAGGAATATGAGAACAAAGAGGCAATCCCAGAGCTACACAGAGTCCAGGCAGGTAGAGTAATAGACAACCAGTCATTTGCAATCGCCATGAGTCTGTGTCAAGACTCCAGTAGCGCATCCATCCTAAATATTAACATATAGCTGGAAAAGCCTGTCATATAAAAGGTGTTCCCAAAGCCAGGGCCACAACAAGGGCTGCTTTTAAGTCTGTAAAGTCTGACTTTTGTTCAGAGAGGGTGAAGGCTTTTGGGGCTTTACAAGAAGCAAAGGGCTCAGTAGTTTAGTGAGTAAACTTATATTAGGGAGCCATGGTCGACAATAATTAACCAATCCTCAAAAGGCCCTCATTTGCTTCGGGGTGGTGGGCAAGGTAGTCAAAAGAATAGGTGAAATACTTTCAAGGGTGAGCGTACAGTGGTGGTGTTAAGGACACAGGCGATTGATGGGGCTCATGGGGGTGCTGGGATACCTGTAGGTGTGGGTTGGTCAAAGACTGGTCAAGTTGTAGAGGGGGTAGTAGTCCCGGTGGGGCAGCGAGGTGCCTTCTCCAGTCCTCCCTGTCTTGCTCGTCTATGTTTGGAACAACATCAGCAAGCCAGATATGTCAGGAGGTACCTCCGATTTTTTCTTTTTCATCAATTCGGCCTGCCGCTCTAATCCCCGTTCTCTGTTTCATCTTTCCTTTTCCAGCCCTTCTTGTTTAACCCTTTCCCTTTCATTCGTTTCATGATCCTCACACAGCAGCTTTAAAACCTCCCAGGTTTTTGGTTTCCCCTCATTATCACTTACGCTAATCCCTCTCCGACGTGCATTATTCTCCCAGCTAGCCTGTTTAGATTTATTCGTTATTTCCTCAGCAGTCTTTCTCCACGTGGATATTACAGTTTTCCATTTTGTCCCCATATTACGTTTCCAAATTGCCTCTTCCACTATTATGCATTTATCTATATCCCAAGTTCCCCTATTAGCCAAATTTCATGCCCCAATTTCTTATTTAGGCATCTGAACTGTTCTTCATTTTTGGGGTCATCCTGACACAGCTGATGCAAAGGGGTTCCAGCACCCGACTGATCCAACGTCTGTCCCATTTTAATGCTTCAACTACATACTTATCTCGATATGCTAGTCCAGTGTCTTTGGTCTCCACACCCACCTCAGCGTCCTGACCTTCACGTGGGGCTTCTGCTCTTAACAACTGGTCTAAGGCAGGGTGGTTAAGACAGACACGGGAGTTATCTTTTATCTTCAGTAATGCATTCCAGGGAATCAAGCCCCAGTATTGGAAGACTCTAACCTCCAAATTCCAGGGGGACTCTAACCCCCGAATTCCTAGTACTTACAGGAGGGAGGACTCTAACCTCTGAGTTCCAGGGGGCCTCTAACCTCCCGGAATTAGTTTGTCACAGCCCTGGGGACTCTAACCTCCAGGCATAGGATCAGTCAGTGTACAAGATCATGAGTCATCTCAGGGTTCCGTCAGTACAGAGCAAAGTAAGGGCGAGGGGTTGCATGGGTGATAGGTTAGTGAGAGAGACCATCTGTCTCACGTCACCGACACTTGAACGATCGCTTATTCAGTCCTCCACGCAAGGTCTCTGTACATGTTGGAACCCTGCTCGCAACACCAAAATGTTAGTTTCGTTTTTCAGAGACCTTCACAGACTTGATGCAAGAGCAAGACACTGACCTGGCTACAAAAACACAATCCTTTATTATTAAGCAAGTACAACCTGCAGAGGATCGCTGTACGCAATCTGGCACAGAGTGCTGAGTATTGTGAGTGATTCTCCCCGAACAGGGGACAGTCCCTGCTTTTATACCCTTGGAACTGGCAGATACATAAAACAATTACTACATCTGAGAACAGGATACAGCTTTAATTTCGCTAAGTGTATAATAATGACAGGATGCGATTTCATGAGGTGACAACTGCCTGGCTTGATCAAAGGTCACTGACCTGGCCATCTCAGCAGAAACAGGGGTAGGCAGCAGTGTGGGTAGAGCCATAAAGATTACAGAGCTTAATGCCATTTGTTTTTACAAATGTTTCACACCCCTACAGGTATTTCACACCCAGTCCTATTAGGGCAGGAAGGTGAGAGTGTTCACATACCTCTGTATGAGGAGAGGAGCAGCATAAAAATTCATGAGATGTTAACCTATGAACATCTCACACCAATAGTGCTGGAAGATGTCTTTGGTGATAAACGATGTGACAAACAATGGCAAGTTAAAGGACAATCTTGAATACTCCAGTTTAGTCTTAAACAAGTTATGTCTAGGTGGACATTATCCTATAAATTAAAAAAAATACCTGTATGAGAAACATTATGTACTATGGCCAGGTTATGAAAATGACATAAAAGCAGATAGGAAGGCAAGTGAAGACAATGACAGCCTAAATAAATATATAGGCAGGTTAAACAAGTGAGCAAAAACTTGGCAGATGGAATATAATATGGGGAAATAGGAGGAAGAACAAGAGGTGGATCCTTTAAATTGAAAAAGACTGTAGAAAGCCACAGCATAGAGGAATTTGAGAGTTCTCGTGCACAAATCACAAATGGCTAGCTTATAAATTCAGGACCTGCAGAACAGTATCTCACTAGACAGGATTCTACTACTGGAAATAATTTTAGATAACTCAGACTGTGCTTTAAAACAAAAAGCAGCAAAAACCAACTTAAGAGGATCAGTCAGGTTTAAATGTAAATTATCTGTGTGCTAGAAACTACATACATTAATACACACTTGGGTAGCCAAAAAAAAAAATCATACTCACACCTTTCCCATGGAAAAACAAACAATGTTTCATGGACACTGCCAATCTTGACTGCATTCCCATGGCAAACAGCTAACCAGAACCCACCTGTCTTTTCTACAGGCTAAGATTGAAAATTAACTATTCTTCCTGTATCTCCGTACCAACCCTGCACCAGCACCCTCTTCTCGGTCTAAACTATTATTCATTTTTTGCATATCTGTTTTTAGCATCTTAATCCTGATGAATGCCAGAAAAAAAGCTTCAAATTCTCATCTCCTTTTAGCAATATTGAAGATGCCATTTGCACTTCAGAGCTCCTGGATTCTTTACTAATTTTAATTAAGTCATGTTCAGAACATTTGTGCCTCCTTGCTTCTTCCTTTACAAATGTATCCTAAAACCTTTTTGTTTCTCCTCCAAAAATCTTCAAGACTGATTCTTCCAATCAAGCCTTTAGTCCTGATATCTCCAGCTCCAGTACAGAACAATAGAAATCGAAGTTTTGAAATGTATATATTAACCTACAGCTTTGGATTCTTCTTTGCACAACGTGTGCTACAGATACCAGTTGTTCCTATTATGAAAATTGAATCTCCACGTTACAACAGTACACTAAATCAGGAAAATAGCAATACCTTAAAGTATAGTGTGCAACACTTCTCTCAAATCTATTCGCTTCCTCACTAATCTTTGGACACTCAGAAGTTTTAAGATGTAACTCCATTCCCCCACCTCTCATTGTGGCACGGGAACTGACTTGGCATAGCACCTGACTGCAATGCATTCGGCGATCCTGTGATTTGACATTCATTTTCCCAATACTGTTATGATAAGATCCCAATTCTATTCATCCTGGCACTATTCAACAGTATTAATCTCGAATCACAGTCAACCAGCTGCTTATTGAGCATTTATTTGAAAACAATAGAAGTTCTGAAATGTCATTTCTGGGCCCTAATCAGGCTGACAAGCATGTACATTACATATGACAGGAATATTGTAGTGCAGGACGTTTTGAATTGTCAACCTTTAATCACTGTAATGATTCATGTGGTAGCAAATCTGCCATTGATACTGCTGAATCTCATTTCTGGAGCATGGTTCTGAGGTTTGAAAGCCAAGATAGAGAGTTGTGCTCAACTCATGTTGCCCAATTTGGGGAAACTGGCACAAGAGGCAATTAATGAAAACAACTTGAAGAAGTAGCCATAAACTACTAACTCCTTTCCAAAGAAAGTAAACAAGACTTCACAAAAATCTCAGATTAAAATGTTAAAGAATTTATGTGGCGATCTTCATTTATCAAATCAAAGTATTTATGCTATTCAGAGTCATTGCGAAATGCTTTCCAAACTAGTAGCCAGATGCAGCTGATTGAGCTTCGTGCATTTTCGCTAAGAGTGTGCGTAATTGAGCATTTGATCTGAATACATGCACAGTCACAATACACAGAAATGTACATCGTGCCTTGGTTATTAGTTGGAGACTTCAATGAGCTTGCAAGATCTCACTGTCTAATTGTGAGTGAGTTAACTGATTTCTCCTCTGAAGAACAAAGCACAGCTCTGGAAACAGCAAGAATACCCAAGTGAGGTCCAGGTGAAGAGTACAAAGAGATTAACTTGCACATCAAGATATGTCTAAAGTTCTCAGCAACCACATATTATTAACTTTTGTTTAATACAATGTTGAGGTTATGCCATGTTGATAAATTTATGGCATACCTCCAAACTAGTTAGAAAGACTGCAAGATGCCATACTGAACAATTATTTGTTAAAATAGTGAGACAAAATTTGTTTGGTACATCCAGAAGGGATTCTTGAGGCAATATGTAAATTAGCCAACTAAAGAGAAAGGGAAAGAGCCTGGACAGGTGATCAAAGTTTCAGTGGGACAGCATTTTGGGAAGAGTGGTCATAATTCCATAAGTTTTAAAATACTAATGGAAAAGGATAAGACTGGTCCTCAGGTCAAAGTGCTAAACTGGGGAAAGGCTAGTTATGCAAGAGTTGGAAATTAAATGGATTGGGGGGTAGAGATTGAAGGTAAATCCACACTGGAGTTAATTAAAAGCCAGCTGAAAAAAAAGAGTTCAAGGTCAGCATGTTTCTGTGAGAATGAAAGCGAAGGATGGCAAGATTCAGGTACCCTGGCTGATGAAAGATGATATAAAATTTAGTTAAAACTTTAAAAAAAAATACGTAAGGCTGAGGAAAGAAATCAGATCAGACAAGGCCCTTGAGGAGTATAAAAGGGTAACTACGGAAAGGACAGGTTCAGTCCAGGGCAAAAGAAGGGAACGTGTGGAACCAGAGAAGATGGTTGAGGTCATTAGACTACATTGCATCAGTATTGGCCAAGTACATAGATGATGGCAAGTTCAGAGAGGGGTCTGTTGCTAGTCTCAGTCATGCCGCTATTAAAATGGTCGTGTTGGGTCGCTTGAGCAATATTAAAGGTAGATAACACCCCAGAGCCGAATGGGATATAATCCAGGATACTTAAGTAGGCAAGGAAGGAGATCTCTGGGGCCTTGACAGAGATCTTTCTATCCCGTTTGACCACAGGTGTGGTCCCAGGAGATTAGAGAATAGCCAATGCTGTTACGCTTCATGAACAAAGGGACAAGGATAATCGAGGAAATTAGAGGCCAGGGAGCCTTACAACCAGTGATAGGGAAATCACTAAAGATGATTCTTTAGTGACAGGATTTCTGTGCATTTGGAGAAGAATGGATTTATTAGAGATAGTCAGCATGGCTTCATACTGGGAAGGTTTTGACTCACGGACTTGATTGAATTTTGAGGAAATGACAAAAAGCGATTGATAAGGATGAGGTAGTGGATGTTGTCTACTTGGAATTTACTGAAGCATTTGGCAAGGTCCCTCATGGTAGGCTAGTCCAGAAGATCAAATCGCAACATGAGTTGGCAAGTGGGATACAAAACTGGCTTGGCCATAGAATACAGAGGGTTGTTGAGGAGAAGTGTTTTTTTTTCTGACTGGAAGTCTGTAAGCACTGCTGTTCTGCAGGGATCAGTACTGGGACCTCTGTTGTTTGTGAAAATAATCGGTTGTCTGATTAGTAAATCTGCAGAAGACATGAAAATTAGTGGAGTTGTGGATAGTGATGAAGGATATCAAAAGGATACAGCAGGATATACAGCAGCAGGAAAGTTAGGCTGAGGCAGATGTGGGGAGGCAAAGGCCTAGTGGTATTATCTCTAGACTGTTAATCCGTGGACCCAGATAACGTTCTGGGGACCCAGGTTCAACTCCCACTAAGCAGATGGTGGAATCTGTATTCAATAAATATCTGGAATTAAGAATCTAACAATGATCACAAGTCCATTGTCGACTGTTGGAAAAATCCCATCTGATTCATCAAAGTCCTTTGGGAAAGGAAGCTGCCATCCTTACCTGGTCTGGTCTACATGTGATTCTAGATCCACAGCAATGTGGTTGACTCTCAAATGCCTTCTAGACAATTAGAGATGGGGAATAAGTTTAGTTAAAATTAAAAATGCAAATGTAAGGTTGAGGAAACAAAAATCAAATCAGACAAAGCCCTTGAGGAAAATAATGGAAAGTATAACTACGGAAATGATGCTCTCATCCCGTGACTGAATAAACAAAAGAAATGGCAGATGGATTTTAATCCACACAAGTTTGAGGTGGTGTATTTTGGGAGATCAAATGCAAGAAATATATTGTAAATGGCCAGACACTTAGGAGCACTGATATATAGACTGATCTTGGGGTGCTAGTCTATTGCTCGCTGTAATTGGGAAAACGCGTGTATTAAATGGTAAAGGTGCCTTCAGTCGGGACACTTGAGTGTACAAGGTGGCAAGTTGAAACTGTGTAAGATTTGATCAGATCACACTCAGTACTGAGAGCAGTTCTGGTCACTGCACTACAAGGAGGATGTGGACACGATGGACAGAATGCAGAAGAGGTTTACCAGTATATTGCCTGGATTGGAGTATATTAGCCGTAAGGATACAGTGGACAGACTTGGATTGCTTTCACTAAACCACTGTAGGTTGAGGGACCACCTGATGAGATTAAATTTTTTAAAAATGAGAGAAATGGATAAGGTGGATGGTCAAACTTTTTGTCCCTGGATGAAAATGTCAAATACCAGGGGATATAGGTTTAAAGGTGAGGAGGGAAATATTTAAAAAGGAAATTAATTTAACAAGGATTTTTTTTTTCCCTTAGAGAGTCTAGCAGGTGCCTAGAACGCACTGCCAGGAGTGGTGGTAGCAGTAGATAGCAAAGTTTAAGAAATTTTTTTTAAAAGCAGGGAATAGAGGAATGCAGACCACATACAAGCAGATGGGACTAGTTTTAAACAGCACCATGGGTTGACACAGATACAGGGAGCCAAAGGGCCTGTTCCTGTGCTACTCTGTTCTATGTTCTTAAATAATTCAACACAAACTATATTTACTGATTTGTGTTAAAACGTTTTCTACTAGCAATAAAGTAACCACGTTTGTGCTAAACAACTGTGTATCAGTACCGATTTGAAAGGCCTAAAACAGAAGAGTGGGCAGCTGAAGTGCATACAACAAGAAAACTAACATGCAGTCTTTTACTGAGTGGCAAATGTTCAACAAAACATGTCTTTTACCAGAGTAACTGCAAGAAAGAAGCTCCAAAGTAAATGAAATCCTCAATATCCCAAAGGGAGTCCGTTGTGTACACTTCCCTTAGTAACATATTATTATTCTCAATATACTCTGGTAACCATAAAAACACCAAAAATTCTTACAGGAGTGGTTTCAGAATCGAGAAATAACACGTATACTAAAAATAAATAGAGAAAACATGCACTATTAGCACGAAAAGGTCTGGCCACTGAAAAAATGCTGAAGCTCATGTCAACTTCGGAGTCGAAAGCGACAGGGGGTTTGGAGTTAAATGAAAAGATAAGTAGCAGGGTAGCTTGCGTATAGGTGGGTCTAAGCTCAAGGCAGACTAGGAATGCAGCAAAAAGGATGGATAACTTAGGACAGCTTATGATTTCCAATATCTCCAATAATAAGAAAGTTAGCATTAAGGCACTTTACCTAAATGTTCATAGTATTTGTAACAAGGTAGGTGAATTAACGGCACAAATCATTTTGAATGATTATGACCTGGTAGGCATCACAGAGACGTGGTTGCGGGGATCAGGACTGGCAGTTAAACATCCAAAGATTTACAACTTATCGAAAAGACAGAGGTGGGGAGAAGGAGCGGGGCTGCCTTGTTAGTTAAGAATGAAATTAAATCTATGGCACTGAATGACATAGGGTCAGATGTTGTGGAGTCTGTGTGGGTGGAGTTGAGGAACCACAAAGGCAAAAAAAAACCATAATGGGAGTTATGTACAGACGTCCTACCTGTGGTCAGGGCCAGGGGCGCAAGATGCACCGGGAGATAGATAGGGCATGTCAGAAAGGCATGGTCACGGTGATCATGGGGGACTTTAATATGCAGGTGGACTGGGTGAATAATGTTGCCAGTGGATCCAAAGAAAGGGAATTCACGAAATGCTTACAGGATGGCTTTTTTGGAACAATTTGTGATGGAGCCCACAAGGGAGCAGGCTATTCTGGACTTACTGCTATGTAATGAGCCAGACTTTATAAAAGACCTTAAAATAGGGGAACACTTAGGAGGCAGTGACCATAATATGGTAGAGTTCAGTCTGCAGTTTGAATGAGAAGGCAAAATCGGATATAATGGCGTTACAGTTAAATAAAGGTAATTACAGTGGCATGAGAGAGGAACTGACGAAAATCAACTGGAAGCACAGCCTAGCGGGGAAGACAGTCGAGCAACAGTGGCAAGAGTTTCTGGATGTAATTGAGGACACAGCACAGAGATTCATCCCAAAGAAAATAAAGATTAAATCGGGGTGGGGGGGGTGAAAACAAAAAAAAATTGGTGGGATTAGACAGCCATGGCTGACAAAGGAAGTCAGGAAATATATCAAAGAAAAAACAGAGGCAGCCTATAAAGTGGCCAACAGCACTGGAAAATCAGAAGATTGGGAAGGTCACAAAAATAAACAGAGGTTATCAAAGAGAGAAATAAGGAAGAAGACGATCAAATATGCAGGTAGGCTAGCCAGTAATATTAGAAATGATAGCAAAAGCTTCTTTCAATACATAAGAAACAAACGAGAGGCAAAAGTAGACATTTGGGCCGCTCCAAATTGATGCTGGAAGGCTAGTGATTGGAGATAAGGAAATACCTGAAGAACTTAATAAGTACTTTGTGTCAGTCTTCAGTGGAAGACATGAGTAATATCCCAACAATTAAGGACAGGCGGCGGGGGGGTGGGGTTGAGTATAGTAGGCATTACAAAAGAGGAAGTACGAGAATAGCTAAAAAAGGTCTAAAAATTGATAAATCTCCAGGCCCTGGTCAGCTACATCCTAGAGTTCTGAGGGAGGTGGCTGAGGAAACAGCAGAGGCGTTTGTTGTGATCTTTCAAAAGTCACTGGAGTCAGGGAAAGTCCCAGATGATTGGAAAAGCGCTGTTGAAACCCCCTTGATTAAGAAAGGATCAAGGCAAAATATGGAAAATTATAGGCCAATTAGCCTAACCTCAGTTGTTGGTAAAATTCTAGAATCCATCGTTAAGGATGAGATTTCTAAATTCTTGGAAGTGCAGGGTCAGATTAGAACAAGTCAGCATGGATTTAGTAAGGGGAGGTCATGCCTGACAAACCTGTTAGAATTCTTTGAAGAGGTAACAAGTAGGTTAGACCAGGGAAACCCAGTGGATGTTATCTATCTAGACTTCCAAAAGGCCTTTGATAAGGTGCCTCATGGGAGGCTGCTGAGTAAGGTGAGGGCCCATGGTGTTTGAGGTGAGCTACTGGCACGGATTGAGGATTGGCTGTCTGACAGAAGGCACAAAGTTGGGATAAAAGGCTCTTTTTTGGAATGGCAACTGGTGACAAGTGGTGTCCCGCAGGGTTCAGTGTTGGGGCTGCAGCTGTTCACTTTATATTTTAATGATCTGGATGAAGGGACTGGGGGCATTCTGGTGAAGTTTGTCGATGATACGAAGTTAGGTGGACAGGAGGTAGAGAGGCTGCAGAAAGATTTAGACAGTTTAGAAGAGTGGTCCAGGAAATGGCTGATGAAATTCAATGTGTGCAAATGCAAGGTCTTGCACTTTGGAAAGAAGAATACAGGCATGGGCTATTTTCTAAATGGTAAGAAAATTCATTAAGCCAAAGTACAAAGGGATCTGCGAGTGCTAGTTCGGGATTCTCTAACGGTTAGCCTGTAGGTTGAATCTGTGATTAAGAAAACAAATGTAATGTTGTCACTTATCTCAAGAGGGTTGGAATATACAAGCAGCGATGTGCTTCTGAGACTTTCTAAAGCTCTAGTCAGTATTCTAAATGGGGCCTGTGTCCAATTTTGGGCCCCACACCTCAGGAAGAGCATAGTGGCACTGGAGCGTGTCCAGCAGAGATTCACATGGATGATCCCTGGAATGGTAGGCCTAACATACAATGAACGGCTGAGGATCCTGGGATTGTACTCATTGGAGTTTAGAAGGTTGAGGGGAGATCTAATAGAAACTTACAAGATAATGTATGGCTTAGGAGGGCTGGACGCGGAGAAGTTGTTTCCGTTAGGCAGGGAGACTAGGACCCGTGGGCACAGCGTTAAAAATTAGAGGGGGTAAGTTTAGAATGGAAATGAGGAGACATTTCTTCAGCCAGAGAGAGTGGTGGGCCTGTGGAATTCATTGCCACGGAGCACAGTGGAGGCCGGGATGTTAAATGTCTTCAAGGCAGAGATTGATAAATTTTTGATCTTGCAAGGAATTAAGGGCTACGGGGACAATGCGGGTAAGTGGAGTTGAAATGCCCATTAGCCATGATTAAATGGCGGAGTGGGCTCAATGGGCCCAATGGCCTTACTTCCACTCCTATGTCTTATGGTCTTATGGTCTAATTCTCTCGCCAAACAAATCCACTCAATATGCCTTGAATGTGTCAGGGAGCTAATTCCTTAGCCACAGATGATGATGTATAAACATCCAGAATTAATAGAACATTAATGCAGGACAGAAAACAGACCTCCAAAAAGACTGAAAGCAAATCATATCTTTATATCTAAACTAAAACAATGAACTGCTGATACAGGAAATATAAAACAAAAAAAAAATCAGAAATTGCTAGAGAAACCGAGTGGGTCTGGCACAACCTGTAGCAAGAAAACAAAGTCAGTGCGTTGTCTGAACGGCCCAGTTCTGAAGAAAGGTCACCGGATGTTGCCAAATCAGCTGAGTTTCTTCAGCAATATCTGTTTTTGTTTTAGATCTTTCTCCAACTTTTCAATTGCAAAGAATAACACAAATTATTTCAAAAAACCATGGAAAGCTTCTAATTTAAGCCAAGACCCAGGTCCACAAACTCCCTACCAAATTGAGTATTGTCAACTGTGCTAATGTAATATCTTTGCCAAAAAACTAAAGCAAACAATGGGGAGAAGATTCATCTCATTTCACCCCTTCTGGCTTGAACGTTGGTCCATGGATGGTGTTGATGTGCCAATATATTTTCTGCCCTTGACAGTTCCCAAAAGTCTGTTTGTACACCTTAATGTGTATTTGCGTTTGGACTTAAACTACATCTCCTTTAAGTGTCCATATGTGTAACAAATAACCAGTTTTTATACATGTTAGAAATAGTTAATAACAAGTTGTTTGTTTTCTTGGTTCACTAATAAACATAGTAGGAGCTTCTTTTATATTAAATAGTGGTCACAGATAGGCATTAGCAATCTGAAAAATTATATTGGTCACATTTCACACATCTGATTCATAGAATTATAAGGCTTCAGCACAGTATTCCCACGGGGGTTGCGGTACACAAGATTTAACGATAGAATACTTCTTTCTAGCAATGTCAGCAATAAAAGCTAGTCATTTCTGTTGGATATAACTCAGTCTTTCAACAAGTTATCACATGGATCTGACTGCTATACTTTTCAATCTCTGCCAAGATTGAGCACATTCATTTAGATTCCCTGCTGTTATTAGGTCGGATTAAGGTTTGCACAAAGAAAGCAAAATTTCTAGGAAACCTAAATATATTTACTCATAATAGCTGTATAAAGGCAACTATAAAAGATGCTGAAGTCTATCAAGTAGCTCATACGAAGCATCAAGATCAAGTACAGAGAAATAATTTTCAGCCTGGCGCATGCCAACAACACTGCAGTGATTTAAGCTTTTTACTGTGTGCTCTGAAATTCTAGCTAAAATAAATGTCTACTCCATTAGCAAGACATCCTGCTAAAAAAATGTGCTTCTAAATTCTCCACCTAATTCCTCGACACAACTCGTATAGAATGAAGGTTTCAAGCACAGGGACCATTATAACTGAATTGGAAAAGTTCAAAAGAAAATCACGTCTTTGTGGAATAAAATAATCAAATGTATACTGAATATAATATTATAAACAACCACTACCAACATAGTGTGTGCAGGATTATTCCAGTTACAACTCTGAAAACCATACATAACTATCAATTACAGAGACCACAATCACATTTTTTTTCTCTCTTTATTCATTTACAGGATGAGCGTGTCACTGGCTAGGCCAGCATTTATTGCCAAAAATCTAACTGCCCAGAGGGCAATTAAGAGTGACCCACATTGCTGTGGGTCTGGAGTCAACGTAGGCCAGGCCAGGCCAAGATGGCAGTTTACTTCCCTAAAAAGGACGTTAGTGTACCAGATGGCTTTTTCCGACAATCGACAACGGATTCACAGGCATCATTAGATTCCTAGCTCCGGATATTTTACTGAATTCAAATTCCACCATCTGCCATGGTGGGATTCGAACCCAGGTCCCCAGAACATTAACTGGGTCTCTCAAATTACAGTCGAGCAATAATATCACTAGGCCATTGCCTCCAACAACTTGAACAATAGGTCAATTGACCATTTTTTATTTATACGTTTTCTGCACTTAAATGATATAAACATAACACTAACTGCTGTATGTCTTAGGATTTTTTTCAGTGTCTGTACTAAGTCCCAGGCCAATGGGCACAAAACAGAATTGGCTGCAGCAAGAAATAATTCATGAGTTATTGTACACAAAATGTTCCAATAGCGGAGGCAAATAACCTTGAAAGCTCTATTTTCATTCATGTTAATTATGTGGTTAAAGTCTTCTTTTGGAGCAAAATTAAAGTTTTTCAGTGAACGCAATGCAGGAATTGGGTTTAAAAAAGTGAAAAAGATCATGTAGCTCAAACTGATGATCATTTTAAAAAATTGAATACCAATCATCATAAAGCATGACAAATAAGAACAAAATCTAGAGAAATTTCAGCTTTTGTAATATATTGCTTTTTGTGACAATTAAAAACCATACTTGCACATTGCTGAATAATCACAAAAGACACTGCAGGTATTTCATAACTTGGTACATCTGTCATGCATCTCCCAGGTTCTTGGAGGGGACTGAATAACAGCAATAACATATTAACAATTTAACACAAAATTAAAATCCCAAGACGTTTCACAGCAGCATCATAAAACAAAGCATGGCATCAAAAACATGCAAGGAGATTGTAAGTCAGAGGCGAAAAGCTTGGTCAAAGATGTTGGCTTTAAAACAGAGATTAAGGTAAAGAGGAAGACTGGTGTAGATAAAAAATTCTAGAACTTGGGGCTTATGCAACTAATTCCATGACGATCAAAAAGATGCAACAATTATCATAAGGAGCGGACAACAGTGGCCAGAATTAGAGGAATGCAGACAAATACAAGAGGTGGGGATACAGTAGAAAATAGAGATGGGAGAGGCAAAGCCATGGAAGGACTTGAAATTAAGAATGAGATTTTTGAAGTGAAGATATTGCTTAACCAGGCACCAACATAAACAAGCAACCATAACAATGATAGTGCAACTTGATTTACAGCAAGTTAAGACACGGTCACCCAAAATTCAGTTACCTATAGATTTATGGATGGTCAGATGCAGGGGACCTGCCACAAGTGCACTGGATTAGTTGAGTTGACTAGATTAGACTCCCTGCAGTGTGAAAACAGGCCCTTCGGCCAAACAAGTCCACACTGCCCATTGGAGCATCCCACCCAGACCCATCCCCCTATAACCCACACACCCCTGAACACTACAGGCAATTTAGCATGGCCGATCCACCTAGCCTGCACATCTTTGGACTGTGGGAGGAAACCACAGCACCCGGAGGAAACCCACGCAGATGCAGGGAGAATGCGCAAACTCTGCACAGACAGTTATCAGAGGCTGGAATCGAACCCGGGTCCCTGGCACTGTGAGGCTGCAGCGCTAACTACTGAGCCACCACGCTGCCCCTTGAAGAGGTAGCTAAGGCACGACTGAGGATTTAAGCAGATGTGTCAAGACAGGCAACATTGGGTAATATCAGGGTCATAGATTTGCATTAGCAGGATTCCTAATTAAACAAAGGGACCGCGAAAGTTCTCTCAAACAAAAATTGAACCTTTAAAAAAATGTTTAAAAAAAGTTATCGCCTAAACAGTTGTGCTGTTTTCTTGTATGTTTTGGTGACAAGAATGTTCTCTACTCTAGAGTGTACTAACCAGCAAGAAAAAGAACCAACTATCAGTCTTTCTAAACAAAGCTAACTCAACATAGTACATTTTATTGATCATTATACGGCTATGGTATTGATTTTTTAAAAAAGTAACGACAATTATTAAACAAGCCAAGACTAGTTTATGGTGTATGTTCAAATGATGTTAAAAGTTACGTTGTACTTCAAGGAATTATTTTTGGCTCAAAGAAATATCCTTATATAACGACGAGTGAAGCAGATGCATTTACGAAGTATACCAAAAGAAGTTTCATAATATTGGAAAAATAAAACTAAAAGTTAAATTTAGGAAAGGCTTCAAAAAGGCATAAAAATTTTCTATACTAAAAATGTAATGCACAATGGAAACTGACTGAACAGTCATACAAAAAAAAGGGGGAAGAGGGCAGCAAAGCATCCAACATTTCTGACATTATGATAAAATCAAAATACAATTTTATGCATAAACAAATTTATTGTAAAACTGTCAAAAGGCAATTTCAAGGGTCTGTTCCAAATGAACTTCATTGCTGCAATATCACAATTCATTGACCCCAGAAACGCAACTTCAAAGCAAACTATTCAAATGCCGAACACCACATTTTCATTCCAGAAATCAATTTCAACACAAGTGTGTTTTTGAAACAGAATCACCTGTTGTTTATTATTAACCCTTTTATTCCAAATTACAGATCCAAACAAACAGTTTCCAAAGTCAGGTTTCAGATTTATGAATGTCTATCTCCAACTGCACCGAAAAGATAACTAGGTTCAGTAATTCAAGCGGCCATGAGTGGCAGCTGAACTGTATTGAAGCACAATTTATACGGGTATATCACTCACTCTAACATCAAGGCAAGGGTCCAGTCCAGCTCTCATATTCAAATAAGTGTGCAAAAGGACATGCCGGAGCAACACTTGGCAAGCCTAAAGAAAGAGAGATGTCAACATGGGTGAAACTGCCAAAACAGCAGAAGCGGCATATAATAGATAGTGCTAAGTGACTGCACAAACAGATGAGATCCAAGCTCTGCACCCCTACAACATCCACTGAAATGACGGTGAACTACTAACAGTTTGAAGAGGGACAATCCAAATATATACCAGTAAGGTGGGGGCCTCATCAGTTCACTGCTAAAAACCACGCTGAAGCATTTGCAAGAATTTTCAGCAGCAAGGCAAAGTGGATGATCCATCTCAATCCCTTTCTGGGGTCTCCTGCAGCTTAGTTGCTGGATTCCAAATAATTCAATTCACTTCATGTGATAATCATAAAATGGTTGGAAACACTGGGTCTTGATAGACTATAGGCTGGACAACATTCTGGCATTAGTACTGAAAAGGTGTATTCCAGAACAAGTCCATTCCTAGCCAAGCTGCTCTGGTACAGTTATAAAATATGGAAAATTACCTAGGTATGTCTTCTACATAAAAATCAGGAATAATCCAACCAAACCAACTACCACACCATCATTCTACTCTCAGTAGTGAGGTGATAGACGGTATCTTCAACTGTGTTATCAAACAGCACTTAATAACCTACCGATTGATATTCTATTTGAGTGCCATCAGATCCACTCAACTCTTGACCTCACTATATCTTTAAATTAAAAATGAACAAAAAAAAAAGAGATGAGCTGAACCCTAGAGGGGAAACAAGAGCACATCAAGACCTCATTTGTTCAAGTGTCACTTCAAGGAGCCTTAGCAAAGATTAGGATTGGGGAAAACTCTCCATGGGATATCTTGCACAAAAGGAAGTCGGTTGTGATTTTTCTGGAAGTCAATCATTTCAGCTGTAAAACATTTCAGCAAGAGTTCCTCATGGTAGTATCCTAGGCAAATCATCTTCAGCTGCTCCATCTAAAAGGTCAGCTGTGGGCCACTCACTGATGATTGCACACAGTGGTCAGCATCAGTGAATCCTCAGTTCATACATGGTCAACATCCAGGCTTGGACGGATTGGATGCAAGTCACAGCAATGCATCAAATGCCATGCAAAAACCATTTCCACAGAATTAATCTATTCATTATCCCTTTGAATTCAATGGCACAATCACTGGATTTCCCCCGCTGTGAACATTCTGGGGCTACCATCGACCAGAAATTGAACTGAACTAGCCACAGAAATACCCTCGCTACAGCAGCAGGTCAGAAGTTGGGAATTCTGTGTAAAACATCCGCTGACTCCTCAAAGTCCCGCTCACCATCTACAAGGCAGAAGTTAGGAGTGTGAAAGAGTATTTTTTGCTTGCCTCGGTGAAGCTCAAGTAACTTGCAGCCCTCTTGATTAGCACTCCATCTAACACCCTCAACATTCACTCCTCCACCACCAATCCACACTTAGCAGTGTGTACCAAGTAACACACCTTAAATTCCTTTAGGCAGTACCTTCCAAATTTATGGCCTCTACCAGCTAGATGTAAAAGGAAAACCACCACCAGCAATTCCCCTCCAAGTCACAGACCATCCTAACTTGGAATCACATCAACATTCCTTCACAAAACCCCTCCCTGCTAACACTGAGTCAGAGTTTTACAGCATGGAAACAGACCATTCAGTCCAACTCAGTGCTGACCAGATATCCTAAATTACTCTAGTCCCATGTGCCAGCATTTGGTCCATATCCCTCTAAACCCTTCCTATTCATACACTCATTCAGACGCCTTTTAAGTGTTGTAACTGTTTCAGCCTCCACCACTGGTTCTGGCAGTTCATTCCATACATTCACCACGTCTGCAAGAAAAAAGATGCTCATTAAGCCTTTTAAATCTTTCTCCTGTCCCCTTAAAACTATACCCTCTTTTTTGGGCTTCCATACCCCTGTAAAAAGACCTTGGCTACTAACCAATCCATGCCCCTCACGATTTTAAGCCTCTCATAAAGGTCGCCCCTGAATTACCGAAGCTTCATAGAAAATAGCCCCAGTCTACTTAACCTCTCGCTGTGGCTGAGACCTTCCAACCCCAGCAACATCCTTGTAAATGTTTTCTGAACCCTTTAAAGCATAACATCCTTCCCATAGCCTGGAGATTAGGCCACTTTTGGAATACTGCATGCAGTTCTATCCAATATCCTGGAAAGCTGCAACACAACATCCCTATTCCTGTGCTCAATGCACTGACCAATAAAAGGCTACCATACCAAATGCCTTTTTCTACCCTTTCTCCCATGACTCCACCTTCAAGGAACTATGAACTTGCACCGTCAGGTCTCTTTGTTCGGCCACATTCCCCTGGAACCTACCATTAAGTCCTGCCCTAATTTGCTCTACCAAAATGCAACACCTCACATTTATCTCAAACTCCATCTGCCACTCCTCAGTCCACTTGCCCACCTGATCAATCTCCTGTTGTAACTTTAGACAACCTTCCTCATTGCCCACTATTTCACTGCCAGGTATCATCTGCAAACTTATTATTTCTCTGACATCCACATTTATATAAAAATGACAAAAAGCAGTGGACCCAGCACTGATCCTTGTAGTACACCACTGATCACAGACCTCCACAGTCTCTAAAACAAACACTCCACCACGACCCTCTTCAAACCAGTTCTGTATGCAGATGACTAGCTCTCCCAGGATTCCATGTAATCTAATCTTGCTAATCAGATTACCATGCAGAACCTTGTCCAATGCCTTGCTCAAGTCCGTATAAACTGCATCCATCACTCTGCCTTCATCAGTCCTTATCACTTCTTCAAATAAAAACTGTCAAGTTTGTGAGACACGAATTCCTATGTACAAACCCATGTTGACTATCCCTAATCAGTTGTTGCCTTTTCAAACACATGTAAATCCTGTCACTCAGAATCCCCTCCAACAACTTAGCCACCAATGACATCAGGCTCACTAGTCAACAGTTCCCTAGCTTTTCCTTACCACCTTTCTTAAATAATGGCACCATATTAACCACTCTCCAGTCTTCCAGTACCTCACCTGGGGCTATCGATGATATAAACATTTCAGCAAGGGGCCCAGCAATCACTTCTCTAACTTCCCAAAAAGCTCTAGAATACACCTGATCAGGTCGCAGGGATTTATCCACCTATATGCACCACCTCCTCAGTAATGAATACTTTAGGTATTACTATTCATTTCTCCCAAGTTTTCTAGCTTCATGTCCTTCTCCACAGTAAATACTGACACAAAATACTCAGTTAGTATCCTGCTCCTGCAGTGTCATACAGATGGCCTTGTTAATCTTTAAAGCAAAAGAGTAACTAAGAACAGGGTAGAGGCCCCATAATGTATTTGTAGAATCTGTTTGGATTTTTTTTTAAACACCCTATTTGCCAAAGCTATCTCATGTTCCCTTTTTGCCGTTCTGATTTCCCTCAAGTATATTCCTACCACCCTTGTTCTCTGAGGAATTCACTTGATCCCAGCTGTCTACGCCTGTCATACACCTCTTCCTTTATCTCGATCAGAGCCTCAATGTATCTTGTTTCCAGCATTCCCTGCACCTACCAGCTTTGCTCCTCACACTAATAAGCACATACAGCCTCTGGACTCTTGATGTTTCATTCCTGAAGGCCTCCCACTTTCCAACCATCCACTTACCTGTGAATAGCCCCACCCAACTAAGAACCTTTCACTTTTAGATCATGTCTATCCTTTTCCACAACTTAAAACTAATAGAATTATGGTCACTGACCCTAAAGTGGTCCCCCACTGATACCTTAATCACTTGCCCTGCCTTATTTCCCAAGACGGTGCCAAGTTTTGCTCCTTCTGTAGTAGGTTCATCCATAGGCTGAACAATGAAATTTTCTTGTACATACTTAAATTCCTCTCCGTCCATGCCCTTCCCATTATGGTAGTCCCAGTCTATGAATTGAAAATTAAAATACCATACCATTACAGACATCCAAGATTTCATTACAAATTTTCTTCTCAAATTTCCCACTGACTATGGGAGGGGTCTACAGTACAATCCTAATAAAATGATCATGCTTTTCTTCTTTCTCAGTACCACCAAATAACTTCAATGAGGTACTCCCACGTGTATCCTCCCCAAGTACGACCGTAATGTTATTCCTAATCAAAAGCGCCACTCTCCCTTATCTCTTGCACCCTCTTTTTACCTTTCCTATAGCATCTATATCCTGTAACATTAAACTGTCAGTCCAGAACTTACCTGAACCACATTTCTGTAATAGCTATAATATCCCAGTCCCATGTTCCCAAACATGCCGCAAGTTCATCTGCCTTACCGGTCAGGCCTCTTACTTTGAAATAAATGCAATTTAACAATCTTAGCTTATATTCTACCTTGCTCTTGCTGGTCTTGACTATTTCACTCATTCCTCTTAAGTGTGCCTGCGTCATACTTCTCTCATTTCTCACTATCATCTCCGCCCACCCCCTTATTAGTTTAAAGCCTCCCAAGGCAAGCAAATCCCTCCGCCAGGATACTGGTCCCCTTCCAAAATTGTGTCCAGTGCTGACGAAATGCTGCCTTAGGTAGCGATGCCCACCACCCAAGACTGGAAAAGACACATGCAAGGGTTCTATTATATAACAGAAATGTTCCTCCAATTAGATGGAGATTAGACTTTCAAAAAAAAGAGTCAGGATGTAGTATGCTATAAAATAATTGCAGCTCTCAGAATTTTTCAAAAATGTAACAGCAAAAGTGCAGCACAAATTACTGACACCATAAAGTATTCAGTACCAAATTTAATGGCTTCTTATATGTTAAACACAAGCAATTTGTAGACAACAGTCTTTGATCTACCCAAAGCTTAATAGATGGTGGTCAAGGTTTTAAGCAAACTTTAAATAAGTACTTGTCATTTCTTTAGTAGACAAGTAACATCAACTATGTATTGGAGATAACGGCAACTGCAGATGCTGGAGAATCCAAAGATAATAAAGTGTGAAGCTGGATGAACACAGCAGGCCAAGCAGCATCTCAGGAGCACAAAAGCTGACGTTTCGGGCCTAGACCCTTCATCAGATGGCCTGCTGTGTTCATCCAGCTTCACACTTTATTAACATCAACTATGTTCTGTGTGTGACAACTATGAAGTGTGTCAAAATATTTAATTTGCTGTTTACTCTGGTCAATGAATGCTTGACTAGCAGGTAACTATATTCCCAAAACAGCACAATTACTTCCAAAATTCATCAAGAACCACTAATGCATCAGCTGCTGAGATTCTCCACAACAAAGCTCTGTTGCTAAACTGAAATCATTACACATGACTCATCACACGTCAATGAAACAAAAATTATTTTCTTTTGAAGACTCTCTCTCTAGCTATTAGACTAATGACAACATTATAATGGCTTGGTTACCTTTACAGTTACATTGAAGCCTTTATCCAATTTTATGGTGGAATTGGGAACAGGAAATTCTTCAACCATGTCAGCTATAAAGCCAAGTGCATTGGAATTTACATTACAACTATTATTAGACAGATAGTGACAATCCTTTGAGCTATCATCATTGAGCTGGTTAACGGATACACAGTTTTACAACAAATTAATGCCAATGCTCAGTTAAGAGGATCACGAAGATTCCATAATCCACCGAACAAGGTAATGAATAGTCCTGTAAACTAGTTTGTTAGAATAGGGGATAGGCCCAATTAAAGTACTCATTGCAAGATCCTACAGTGTTCATTATCATATATTGTATAGTTATTAAGATCTAAGAAGGATGATCCCTCAAGTGATACTCAACTGGATTTTCACATTTAACTGTACTTATTCTATTACATTAGCCAGTTCCTAGAGTTTCCTATGTGAATCATTCTTATTACTACCAAAATGGATTCTTTCAAGAATCCATTGTATGGATTCTATTCCATCCCACCCAAAATATTAAA
The DNA here is from genome assembly GCF_030684315.1 of Stegostoma tigrinum. NCBI lineage: Eukaryota > Metazoa > Chordata > Chondrichthyes > Orectolobiformes > Stegostomatidae > Stegostoma > Stegostoma tigrinum. Next base: position 103,403,218 of record NC_081358.1, on the reverse strand, counting down.
TGTTTTTAAAACAGAAACAAATACTTAAAAGTCTAAATATCTCAATAATGGATCCGACAGAAGTGAAAAAAACAGAAGTTGATTGGTACAGGTGGAAAATGCTATGATCCCCATAGAGACTAATAACTTAAGAAAAGTGAGTGATTGACCGAAAAGGAACCGCAAGATTAAGGTTTTCACCATAACAAACAAACAAAAAGCAATGACTAAATACTACTTCCAAGGCAACTCACCCTTAATAGAAGACACCAGCTGTAACATTTACGATAGCCAAAAATCAACCCTTCCATATTTAAACTTTGCTCTTACACTTAACTGGGTACATCTTTTTCCAGATACCAGACCAAACTAGTTCTCATATTCTCGCTCAAGTGCAAAGATACAGGAGCACAAGTAGACAATTCAGTGCACCGAGTCTGCTCCACCATGCCATAAGATCATCTTCAACTTGGCATAAGGCAATAAATGCTAGCCAGCAAACAATGCCCACGTTACTTGAGTGAATAATAAATAACTCCATTCTCCTGCCTTTGACACATAATCCTCAATTTCCTTACAAATTAAAAATACGTCTCAGCCCTGAATATACTTATTGACCAACCTCCATAGCCCTCTATGACAAACAATTCCACATAGTCACTACCTTCAGAAAAAAAATTCCTCATTTATCTTAAATTATGCCTCTTGCTCCCAGACCTAACCACAAAAGGAAACAAGCAATCCACATCTATCCTGCGAAGAAACTTGTATGCTTCTTGTATTACCTGTGGCATGGTAATCACACGTTACCATCCTGAAAGTGGTCTCTTCACCCTAACTTAGTGTCCCACTAGTCAGTATATCTCTATCTGTGCTGATATACTACCCATAACATCACGGGTTTTTATTAAGGAGCCTTATTTGCGCTAACTTATCAAACACCTTTTGGATTTCCAAATATAATTATAACCACCAGGTGCTTAGCCTTTTGAAGGCAGTCACTGACTTCCTTCTAACAATGAGAAATTTGCCCTGTAGCACTTCTTTTTCAATTTTGATTAAACAAGACTAATGCATTTATTTTTTGAAATTATGAAATTTGAAGTTTGTGGGAATTCTCTTAAATTTAAGGTAAAATGTTGGAATGAAAAGCTGCAATGTGCACTGTTCTGATTTCTGCCTGACAAGGTACCTGGAAGGATTGGTTATTGGAGCTTTAAAAACAAAAGGTGCCCATATTGTTTGACTGGGAAGAAGGTCACAAGATATCTACACCTGTTAACAATGACAAAGGTAACTGACTCTGTATGGGCGGTCAGTCTTCAATCCTTGGTGATATTAAGAGTCAGGATCCTTAATGCTCTTTATCTATTTCTACTCCCCAAACTAATTTCACAATGAGGGATGAATGAAAGATTAAAATCAAATTTTCCATCATTGAGTTTACACAAGTTAAAACAATCTCAAACTACCACCCATATAATGAAGGCAGAAAATTGCTCCCTAAAAGAAGTACCTCTCTGCTCTTAGGTTTGTGCAGCCTGTGAGGCTCATTGATGTTTTCAGGAAGGCCTGAAACACCATTCTATGACCTATGGACTGCTTCTTTTTCAGGTATTGCTAATCAGCCAGATAGAAATGTTAATTAATTATCATTTACACCTTACAACTTATAATATCTTAGAATTAAGAAGTCATTTTCAAATATAAATGGTTTATAAATCCTGATATTCTACAAAAAACAGGTCTACATGGCAAATTACTAACCATTAAGAAGAAGACAGTCACTTCCTTCAAAAGGCTAAACCACCTTTTCTCAAAACTAAGGCTTCTTTACGCAAATTATCAAATTTTCCACATAAAAATGACAAAAAGGAATCCGAGACCAAGGTGAAATAGAAGTCTTCAATATCCCTGTAGACCTTAAGAAACAAAACTATAAACGAAAGTTACTATAAATAAAACAAGAAGGGTACATATCTCTTTGCAAAGAAGTCCTCTCCCTGTTCCACAGACCTTGTATCACCAATACTCTCCCTCTACCTGGTTTCCATTTCCCAGCCGCAACTGCCCTTATCTCTTAACTGACACACGCAGTCAATCCTGCAGTTTTCTCCAGTACGTCAATAATTGAATGGGTGCTACTTCCTACTTCCATCCCTGACTCTTCCTCTTTCTTCCTTATGGAAACAACTTCAAATCACTAACCCAACAATTCCCAGGAGTTCTCTTGACTACACTTCCTCACACCTGCCTCCTGTAAAAGACAGAAGGACTCCATTCCATTCTCCCGGTTTCCCCACCTCCATTAGATGTGTTCTGCTGTGACCTTCCATTGGTTGCTTCCAACATGTCTTCCTCATTCTCAACTGAATTTCTCCCTGCCATGGTTGATAGGGACATTAGTCATGTCCAGCCCATTTGCTGTACTTCATCCTCATATGCTCCCATTCTCCCTAAAACAAATCATCTTATCTGTCACTCCACTAATATCCACATTCAAAAGGGTTATTTGTCGCTGTCTGCAGTGCAGCCACAAGACATCATCTCTACCCCACTCAGCATTCAAAGGGTCTTTTCTTTTTGCAGCATCTTGGTCCATTCCATCACTCCTAACACCTCTTCACTACCAACATCCACCACACCATACACCAGTATATTTGCCATTTACCCACTAATCAAACAGTCAAAACACACCTAAGAGGTGATGCAGTGATTTACTTTTATTTCCTTCAAACTAATCTAAGGAATTTGCTGATTACAGTGTAGCCTTCTCTATGTTCATAAGACCAAATGCAAACTGGTAACCACTTTGCTGAACACTTCTGCTTTGTGTGTAAAGACAATCTTGACCTTGCAGTCGCTTGCCATTTCAATACACCATCTTACTCTCACCCAACATCTCAGTACAAAGTTTCAAATAAAGTTCAATACAAATTGACAGAATATTTGCTTATTTTCTGCTTAAGTCCTTGATAGCATCTCAATGTTCAGTGGAGCAATTTCTGGCCATGAACACTGTCCTCAGTTTTGCTTTACCTCACACACCACCTCCACCACTTCATCTTGCCAGCAGGTGTTTATTCTCAGTACAGCCAGCCTATGTTCTACTATTAACATATATCATTGACACTTAGGTCTCATCGGCAATCACTTCGTTACTACCATTAGCATTTAATTTGTCTTTTACTCTACAGCAGCTTTACTATCAGTTCCACTTGCTGCTCCTCTTGTCCCTTAAGCCCTCTTTCTCCTATAACATAAAACCCATCACTGCGAAGCTTCTTGTGACACAGTGGTAGTATGCCTACACACAGCTCAGAAGGTCTGGGTTCAAGTCTAACTTCAAGGTGTGTGTCATAACATATCTAACAAGCTGGATTCAAAATCTGTCATGCGACACTTTCCCAGTCCCTTTCCATTCCAAGTAAATTGAACAGTAACTGTTTTTTGTGACTTCATAAATGCTGCTAAGCCTGAGATTTTCACCAGGACTTGGATGTTTTTTTTAAATTAACAATTTCCTATCTCAAACAAATTGTGCACAGACTCATTTGAAGTAGTCATATCACTCCGGGTTTAATCACTTCAATTTTATGGCTTTACAGTTGGCTAATCAGCTCACTTCTGTAAAATATTTTACATAAATTTAGTTCATTAATCATTAACATTTGAAATAAATAAATAGTATTAATTTGTGATGTATCTACACAGTTTAATCCAATCACAATTTCCAGCCCTGATATTATTAACAAACTTCTTTGTTTTGTCCAATAAATTTCAAGGATTGGGGAAGTAGTTGTTGCCTTAAACAAAATTCTATCTCCTACAAATATTATACAGAATGCATAACCAAGAGGATAAAATATTGACAGAAAACAGTATTCTCAAATTTTGAACATCAGTACGTTAAATTCACAAAATACAATCTATAAGTGACGGCGTATATACATTCACTTGTGCGCACAAAAGTATCTCAAGCTATTTATAAAAGCAGATAACCGTTACTTAACATACCAGGTCATCAATTTCAGGTTAGCTCCAAAAATAATAAATATAAAACCTGTACACAGTCAGAACACTGCAATTTTAGCTCTGTAAAACAAATCATATTTAACCATTTTCCAAGCCCTACAACAAATGGCATATCATGGATTTGAAGATTACAAGTGCAATCAACAGGACTGAAAAAGGTTATTCAAATAATTTAGTATTATATTTTTTATAATGAAAAGTTTCCAATCAGTATGTACACTTCATATAAAAAACTAAATATTTCACTTATTCTTATTCCGCAAAAATCTGTTAGGTAGTTGATCCAATAAAATTGTTTCTGATGGCTGCAGATGTACAATCTGACCACTTCAACTTCCTTGAACCACCTTTTTTTTCATATTTGAAATGATTAACTTAATTCACACGTGAACTTCAGATCATTTGAAAAGTCTAGATATATTTAGAAGAATGTATAGTCAAGGACTTCTGCTCCACAAAAGGCAAGCATACAATTTGTCACACAAAACCCATTTTACAATTGGCAAAAGAACATAACAGCATTCGAAAGAAACAGTCACAAAATACTGCAGTTTCAAGTTTGATTCAACCAGTTTGTATTGCAAACAAACAACAGGAAGCATCCCTGAATCCAGAAGTGACCTGAAAAACAAGCTAGCAGTAGCATCTCTGGAGACATACACTATTGATTCCTCTCTACACTACTGTAGTAAAGTACTTCCAAAAGCAAGTATAAATGGGTGCCATTCATTACATGCAGCGTACTGCTATTTATCATGGAGGTATGTGGGCAGAATGCCCACATTACATGCTAAATTTTCAGCCAAAAATACAAATAACATCCATTCAATTATTTCCTTGTAACAGCCTCCATTCCAAAACCTGCCTTACACAGTCGAATTAGTTACAGTTAGAACATCAGCAGCTTCATGTGAACATATTGGCAACAACTGTAATAAAAATGCACATTAAGCAACCACACCAAGAAATTTTATAATTTTCTCTTAGAAAAGCCTTGAATGGCACAATTTTAATAGAACCAAGGTATTAGAGGCTTTGAAGTTTCATTAAAACTTGCAGGCTTCCCATTATAAAAATTCACAACAGTAAAGAGACAAGTATAGGCAGCATGCCTGTAAAATATGCTAAGTCAAAAAAGGTGCATATAGACCACTTTGAAAGTTAATGAGTTGCCACCTCTAAGCAAGTATTGTAAACAAGGCATCTGTATTTCTACAATAAACTTTAGATTGTTAAATACTACATATGCCTTTACAAAATCTTTAGCAAACTGCTTTAAGTTTACACACAGGTCAGTTAGCATACAAAAGAATTTAATACATCCATGGTATAACAATACTTTTAAATTGATGAGGTCTTATTTTAATTAGATAAAACATAGCTTAGATATGCATTAATCTTCATCAGTTTAATGGCAGCTCATCTCAAAATCAAAAACCACTAAAACATGAAAAGTACCAAAACATGTATGAATGAGTTAAATCTTTGGCATATCAAAAGTTAATTTTGCATTCACTTAAAATAAAGACTACCAAATAAGAATGGTTATTTACCCCCATCCATCAGTAAAGTAGAGCCCAGTTTTGCCTTAGCTTTTGACTCATCTATGCATTTTGGTACTGGTATACTTCATGTTAATCCATCTTCCTAGACCTCTTCCAAGCACTGCTTGGAGACACCAAAATAAATCAAAGAACACTGAAACAATCTTCTAACATCCAGCTCTAACTGGCATCTACAATTTTATTCTTCCATGATAAAGGATCCAGCTTTATCCGCAAGGCTTCATCCTTACGAACAAAGGCTTTTATGGGTGACATTTCTTCCATCCAAACAAGTAACTTAACCGATGCAGTAGACATGCAAAAATAAGCCTTTCGATATATGTAGAATTCTTGTCGTTTAAATTTACATTGAGTTTAATGTGTCTACATATATATTTTTTTAACGGAAATTTTAAGACAATAGAAAAAGTTCTCGCATGAAAGTTCAAGGGACCAAACAGGCTGTCCAGTAAACTAACGGTGAAGTATGATTCAACATGAGTATATTAAATACTCAGACACGAACAAAAACCACGCACAGATCGTGAATGATTATTTTAAAAATGGTCTAAAACATTTTTTTTTGCCTGCATTCGCAAACCTACACGCATGTCTCAATCGTGTTAACTGTTCAACTAAGCTAAACTCTTCAAATCTACGTCTGTCGAGGAACGGCCAAAAACTGAAACAAAAATTAAAAATCAGACACATACCCCCTTGGGTGAGAAGAAATGTCTGGATGTTCACGAGTGTGTGAAACTAACAGACAACGGCAACAGAAAAATCTTCACTGATTTAAGCGGGGGGGGGGGGGGAAGAAGGATTACAAATCAGGAAATTCCTATCCACTCGGCAACTATTCTTACCCCATCACAGCGCATAAATGTAAATAGCCAAAATTAAAATGAAACAAAAAAAATCAATTACTCTAAATCAAGCCTTTTAAATAAAGACGGTTAAATGCCCTATTACATTCTAATTTAGAGGTCTGATGTGAATTTAGATGTTCCCCACGAAGAATAATTGGAAAGTTTGCTTTTATTTACGTGACAAAAGATATTGTTCTTCTACCTGCTGTCACCAGCCTGGTGGCATGGATGAAAGAAGGGTCCAGACTGTCCTTCTCGGCCATCAGCTCGGGTAAGTACTTGTTATCCTCCATCCTGTGCAGCAAAAGGGGCGATTTGGATGATTTTAAAAGAAAACAGTTATTCAGTACAGAAGAGTAAAATAAACAGCGTCCGGCTCTGCCGGCATAATTTAGCGTGTCTGGTACATTTAATCTTTAAAAACAAAAAAAATGAAATATAGTACCGAGGGAATTAAAAAACCCCGACTCCGAAGGAGAGTAAAAAAGATCCCGGCTCCAAGGTGCCAATGCCGTCCTCGTGTTCCTCTGTCTTTTCCCTCACACAGACAAACACACACTTCTATTCACTTCACTCGTGCTCTGCTCTTTACTCGCCCTCGTCTCTTTTTTTCACCCCCTTCCCTCCGCTTCAGGCGACAACGCAGATTATAAAGGACGATGAGGGGAGGGGGCAGGCTGAGAAATAGAAATCAAAAATAACCGTCCGCAGCCTCTCCTGCATCTCACCGTCCCTCCCACGCCATTGGTCTGTCAGACGTCAATCAGGGCCAAGTCTGTGCCCAACCATTGGACAGCGTCACCGGGAGGTCCCACCCTCTCCAATAGGAGCCCGGCTTTTTGTGGCGGCAAGTGTCTTTCCCCCCTACTATCCACACATACCGCTCCAAACCGCGTCCCAGGCCTGTCAATCATCTCGTGGCCCGCCCCCTGTCTGCCCCTTCGCGTCGCTCATAACCACGCCTTTTCCCCCCCAACGTCCATTCACAACCTTCCATTTGCCCGTCAATCAATTCGTAGCCTCGCCCCACGACACTGCACTGTCAATCACCCCGATCCCCTGACCTAAGCACATGGCACGTCAACAAACCCTGGCCCCGCCCCCTTCACCTGGGCAATCCAGCCTCCCTCGCTCTTGCCCCGCCCAGTAAACATCCCTGGACAGTGTCGCAAAGGTCCCGCCCCTCTTCTAACCTGTCTGACACTAGCCCCGCCCACTCACCTGCCTCCCAATCATCGCCAAGCGCAGACCCATTCGCTCAGGTCCTCCAGTTACCTGGGGCCCGTCAATCAAATCCGTCACTTCTGTCCCTCCATTTACATCATACGATATCCCACAGCGAGTCGTAAAAAACTCCTCAAACCGGCCCTGCAATGAACTGACTTCTCCGTCACTTCGTATTCTCCGAATCAGTTTTCCCTACATCTGGCGCTTTTTTTTGTTTTTTTTACGCCCCTAGCCAATGTGTAAAGTTTCATTTTGAGCTCAGTGCAATGAATTGCTACATATTTATTGACATTTTAATTTCGCAACCAGTGCGCAAAAGGGTGAGGCGTTTTGACTGAATCCGACTGAAAATAAGGCAGAGTTGATAGGTCCATAATAGAATAGGGGTAGTATGTTTAGAATAGACATCATGTGTGCTGCTGCTTGACTGGGGAGAAATTACTCACCACTTGTGCACGACTATTTGGGAAGTGGCAATACTGCCTCCCTGTGGTTTAAGTTGTACTCTGCACATTTCCCCAAATATTTGCTGCATTTATTGCTGCCGAAAGTATTCGAATTATGTAACGTACCCTCATTATATTCAGTCCTATCACTTTATTAATCACTCTTAGTTAAAATATGCGAATATAATTAACGGGAAATTAATTAAACCAAGGGAAAGACTTGCGTCTTTTTATCGTTTATCATAAGCTCAGGCCACCCCAAAGAGTTACAGCCAGTGAAGTACTTTTCAACAGTGGTCACTTTTTAAAATTGGAAAACGCAGCCACAAATTAACATGTAGCAAACTCCCAAGGCAAACATATGATAATAAACAATTGGATTTTTTCATAATCATTGAAGGATAAATATTAGCCAGTACACCAGGCTATCTCCCTGTTAGCGTTTGAAACAGTGTTATTGGAATATTTCACACTTGCCCGAGAGAGCAGACATTCCTTGGTTTAATATCTCATTTCTGTAATTTGCAAGGCTGAAAGGTACCAATAGAGTGTTCTGTTTTCCAAATGCAATGAAACTCTTAGATCAGTAGTTTTGTCCTTTTTTTCCGACTTCCTTGTCCTGAATGTGTTAAGCCTTATTCTAGCCACACTCAGTTGCACGTCCAAGTCGTAACCGTTCGATGGCAATGAACTACTGAACTGACTGTTGTGGAACAGCAAATCTCCAAGAATGATGAAGACTTGTGGAGGATGTTTGGAATGATATTTTAGAACTTCCACAGATCTTGAGACATGAAGGGAAGTATTTGAAAAATATTGAGCCCCATGGATACTAAAGTTACAAATTCTCTTTTTGCAGAATTAATGGCAGTGGTGGGTGTGGAAAAGTACTTTACTGTTGAGGTATCAATGGGCTGGACATATTTTACTTTTAAGAAATCTCCTCTCCTGCGCCTTTCTACAGGAAGTTTGGTTGACAATGAAGAGTTGGACCGAAGGGTCTGTTTCTACACTTTATGATTCTGACTCTGGTTCTATGGGAAACGTCACAGTATTATTTAAAATTGTCAGTCAGGCTCACAGTGTGGCAGACTCATATATACTGCAATCTAGATATATTAAGGCAAACAGCCATGTTTTTACAGTCGGGAACATGTACCAGCACTAGACCTGTATCAACCCAACAAAGTAGGTGATAGTCTATTCGCTGAATCATTTCTCAGGGAAATGCTTTTATATTCAGAGTTGCATGGTTTGCCAATTACCCGTCAGCCATCAACAACTTCTCTTTTGACTCCTCCCACTTCCTACAGGCTAAGGGGGTGGCCATGGGCACCCGCATGGGCCCCAGCTATGCCTGCCTCTTTGTAGGTTACGTGGAACAGTCCCTCTTCCGCACCTACACAGGCCCCAAACCCCACCTCTTCCTCCGGTACATTGATGACTGTATCGGCGCCGCCTCTTGCTCCCCAGAGGAGCTCGAACAGTTCATCCACTTCACCAACACCTTCCACCCCAACCTTCAGTTCACCTGGGCCATCTCCAGCACATCCCTCACCTTCCTGGACCTCTCAGTCTCCATCTCAGGCAACCAGCTTGTAACTGATGTCCATTTCAAGCCCACCGACTCCCACAGCTACCTAGAATACACCTCCTCCCACCCACCCTCCTGCAAAAATTCCATCCCCTATTCCCAATTCCTCCGCCTCCGCCACATCTGCTCCCACGATAAGACATTCCACTCCCGCACATCCCAGATGTCCAAGTTCTTTAAGGACCGCAACTTTCCCCCCACGGTGATTGAGAACGCCCTTGACCGCGTCTCCCGCATTTCCCGCGACACATCCCTCACACCCCGCCCCCGCCACAACCGCCCCAAGAGGATCCCCCTCGTTCTCACACACCACCCTACCAACCTCCGGATACAACGCATTATCCTCCGACACTTCCGCCATTTACAATCCGACCCCACCACCCAAGACATTTTTCCATCCCCTCCCCTGTCTGCTTTCCGGAGAGACCACTCTCTCCGTGACTCCCTTGTTCGCTCCACACTGCCCTCCAACCCCACCACACCCGGCACCTTCCCCTGCAACCGCAGGAAATGCTACACCTGTCCCCACACCTCCTCCCTCACCCCCATCCCAGGCCCCAAGATGACATTCCACATTAAGCAGAGGTTCACCTGCACATCTGCCAATGTGGTATACTGCATCCACTGTACCCGGTGCGGCTTCCTCTACATTGGGGAAACCAAGCGGAGGCTTGGGGACCGCTTTGCAGAACACCTCCGCTCAGTTCGCAACAAACAACTGCACCTCCCAGTCGCAAACCATTTCCACTCCCCCTCCCATTCTCTTGATGACATGTCCATCATGGGCCTCCTGCACTGCCACAATGATGCCACCCGAAGGTTGCAGGAACAGCAACTCATATTCCGCCTGGGAACCCTGCAGCCATATGGTATCAATGTGGACTTCACCAGTTTCAAAATCTCCCCTTCCCCTACTGCATCCCTAAACCAGCCCAGTGCATCCCCTCCCCCCACTGCACCACACAACCAGCCCAGCTCTTCCCCCCCACCCACTGCATCCCAAAACCAGTCCAACCTGTCTCTGCCTCCCTAACCGGTTCTTCCTCTCACCCATCCCTTCCTCCCACCCCAAGCCGCACCCCCAGCTACCTACTAACCTCATCCCACCTCCTTGACCTGTCCGTCTTCCCTGGACTGACCTATCCCCTCCCTACACCCTCTCCACCTATCTTCTTTACTCTCCATCTTCGGTCCGCCTCCCCCTCTCTCCCTATTTATTCCAGTTCCCTCCCCCCATCCCCCTCTCTGATGAAGGGTCTAGGCCCGAAACGTCAGCTTTTGTGCTCCTGAGATGCTGCTTGGCCTGCTGTGTTCATCCAGCCTCACATTTTATTATCTTGGAATCTCCAGCATCTGCAGTTCCCATTATCTCTGAAGCCATCAATAACTGCTGCTTTCTGAATGGCAACATCTTTACCAACCAAAGTCCATTTGCCAATAAACCAGCACTGGCCTCTCTTAAGTGTAAATGTTCGTTTTCCTCTTAATATAGTATTTTCATAAATTGTCCTGATGACAGCAATTCAAACAGCTTTGACACATTGATTCTTTTTTTCAACAACAGTCATTGAGTCACAGAGTTGAACAGCATTAGAAAGAGACCCTTTGGCCCAATTCATCCATGCTGACCAGATATCCTCAGTTAATTTAGTACCATTTGCCAGTATTTGGCCCATATCCCTCTAAACCCTTCCCATTCTTGTCCCCATCCAGATGCCTTTTAAATGTTGCAATTGCACCAGCCTCCAGTATTTCCTCTGGTGCCTTTTAGATCCTTCCCCTCTCACTTTATTCCTTAGATTCCCTACCCTGGGACGGAGTCCTTGGCTATTCATCCTACAAATGCCCCTCAAGATTTTATAAACCTTTATAAGGTCACCTCTCAATAATAGTTGAGTTATGTACTACAAAATGACTATAACGGTATCATTTGTTGTCGTTCAAAGTCTACTGTAATGGCCATTTGTTGCTGAACAGGTTTGGGGATTTTGCATTGTCTTTTTTCCTCAAGTCTAGAACACAGAGACAGCAAAACTAAATATAGCAAAGGCTTCTTATTTGCAACAAGAAATGTGATTCAGTATCTAGTGTTTAAAAAATAGTCATTATAGTTCATTTGTAATTTGAAAACCCTGAACATTTTAACTTGTGTATTTCTGGAGTGCTTATCTTAATAGTCCTGAGATAAATGAAAAACCAAATATGTCAGTTTTGTGAGGCTGAATGCTTCCTAGTAGCCCTGGAGCACAGTGGGAATGTATGGATATCAAATGGGGATCAGCTGTGAGATCGATGGGCAACTCTTTCATGCTTGTTGGGTACCATGAAAGCCTACTTTACCACCAACCTGATGAGCTTTCTATCCTTTCAGAGAATCAAACTCTCATTGTCAAGATTCATTTGAGGAAAAAATCCTTCTGCAGAACTGGCCATTTTTGCGGAAATATAGCACAATCTGAGTCAAAGCCTTCAGGAGAGAATGAAAGAAATTTCAGGCTTTCTTTAAAATCCAACTAATCATTTATGTCTGGATTTAATTAGACAGAATGAGAGTGAGATCAAACTAAAGCGTAAATGAGCTATTTTGATAATAGAAAAGGCCCCAACAACAACCTTTAATAGGTTATAAATGCCATTTGCACTCCAGGATCAGGTCACAACACTCCATTCCATCCTAGTGAGTGTTAATTGAACAGAGACTTTGGGGTCAGAGTTAATGGGAACTGCAGATGCTGGAGAATCCAAGATAATAAGGTGTGGAGCTGGTTGAACACATCAGGCCAAGCAGCACCATGGGAGCAGGAAAGTTGATGTTTTTGGCCTAGGGCCTTCCCAAAACATCAGCTTTCCTGCTCCTAAGATGCTGCTTGGCCTGCTGTGTTCATCCAGCTCCACGCCTTGTTATCAGAGGCTTTGGGAGCAGGTTCATAGCTCCTTGAAGATGGTATCACAGGAAGGCAGGGTAGTGAAGAAGGTGGTTGATTCACTTACCTTTATTGGTCAGTGATTTGAGAATTGAGTTGGGACACCGTGTTATGGCTGTGCAGGACTTTGGTTAGGCCATATTTGGAATGTAATGTCTAATTCTGGTCTCTCTGCTGTAGAAACATGTTGTTAAACTTGATAAGTGATCAGAAAAGATTTACAAGGATGTTTCCAGGGTTGGAGGGTTTGAGCTACAGTGAGAGGCTGAATGGGCAGGGGCTATTTTTGCTGGACAGTCGGAGGCTGACAGGTGACCTTATAGAAGTTTATAAAGTCATGAGGGGCACAGATAGGGTGAATAGCCAAGGTCTTTTTCCTGGGGTAGGGGAGTCCAAAAAAGAGGCAAAGTTTTAAGGTGAAAGGGGAAAGATTTAAAAGGGATATAAGGGGCAACTTTTTCACGCAGTGGGTGGTGCGAGTATGGAATGAGCTGCCAGAGGAAGTAGTAAAGGCTGAAACAATTACAACATTTAAAAAGCATCTGGATGAGTGCATGAATAGGAAGGGTTTGGAGGGATATGGGCCAAATGCTGGCAAAGGGGATTAGATTCATTCAGGATATCTGGCTGGTGTGGATGAGTTGGATTGAGGGGTCTGTTTCTATGCTGTATAACTTTATGATTCTCTGGCTCTTCTAAGCTTGTCATGGTATTGCCTTGGCACAGATTTCCCTAATAATCAATTGGCAAATGACTGTTCAATAACCCTGCAGCAGTTATTTTCATAATTTTTCACTCTTTTTTGTTACCATTACCCTGAGTCAATGTTGTAACGCAATGATTGTAAATATGTAAGGACGGGTTTATGTAGCTTTAAGAAACAGGATAAATTAGCCTATTAAATCCATTATAATAACGATCATTTTGGATTGATTTATTCACAAAATGTGTAGAATGCCAGTCAGCACTGGCCAGTTTTGTTGAGACATGGAGTCAGAGAGAGGTACAGAACGAAAACAGACCCTTCAGTACAATTCGTCCATGCCGACCAGATATTCTAAATTATTCTAGCCCCATTTGCCAGCATTTGGTCCATATCCCTCTAAACTTTTCTTATTCATATACTCGTCCAGATGCCTTTTAAATGTTGTAAGCAAAGTTTTTCTTTTCTCGTCTACCACAACGAGTCAATAATCTCAGAACAGCATTCTATGGTGACCATGAGATTTTCCATTAATTAAGGCCTTTTTTTGCTTGACATTGGGTTAAGCTCTGCTAATTAATTTTGCAAGGTTATGAAAAATAATTGAAAAGCTAAGCCATGGTGGGATCACCGTCTGATCTGGTTCAGGTGGTTAAGGTTCAGAAATCTTATGAGAGAAGTAAGTGCAAAATTTAAGAAAGCTGATCAGGAAGTGCTCAATTTTCAGAAGTAGCATCTTTCAGATGAGGCATTCAACTGTCTTCTCTCTCTGGTTAAAGTGAAAAAAAAGTTGCACAACAGTATCCTGAAGAAGAGCAGAAGAGTACTCCTGAATGATAATTCTCCCTCAACCTGTATCCCTTAAACTGACAAACTGGTCATTATCATATCTTTGTTTGTGGGAAATTGCTCTATGAAAATTGGCAGTTATGTTTCCAGCATTTAAAAGTGACAACAATTCAGAAAGATCTAATAGCCTGTGAAGCACATTAGAGTCAACATAGGTTTAAGGGGTAAAAGAAAATCTGCTATGTGCACGTGAGAGGTAAGTCAAATAACCAGAAATACAACAAATAAAACCAAAATACTGTAGGCACTGGAGGTCTGAAACAAACACATTGAATGCATAGATAGGGTTGACAGTCAGAATCTTTTCCCCAGGTTGAAATGTCTGATACAAGGGGGTATGCATTTAACGTGTGAAGAAGGAAGCTCAACCTAGATGTGAGGGCCAAGTTTTTTAGACTGAGTATGATAGGAGTCTGGAACGCGCTGCCAGGGGTGGTGGTGGAGGCAGATACGACAGGGACATTTAAGAGACTTTTAGATAAGGACATGAATATGCAAAGAATGAAGGGACATAGACCAAGGGCAGGCAGAGGGATTAGTCTAATTGGGCATCATGTTTGGCACAACATCATGGGCTGAAGTGTTCATTCCTGTTCAGTACAGTTCTATTATCCATGTTCTATGAATTCTGGAAAAACTCAGAATGTCTGTCGGCATCTCTGGCAGGAGAAACACAGTAAACAAATCCGCAATGACTCTTCTTCAGAATTGGTCTGACAAATGATGACATTTATGGTGTTAATAGGACACTTCACATTCAAAGTCCTGTAAGGACTCAATTCTGTTCTCCCAGTTTATCCAACTCTGTTGTATCTGTTCTCATGATCCTGCCATCCACAAGGATACTTCTGATGTGCCTTCCTTTTCCTCAACCTGGATTTTCCCCAACATGATGGACAGGGGCCTCACCCAACTCCTGCATTTGTCTCCTCTCCCCTTCCCTTTCCTCCCAGGACAATGACAGGGTTTTGGTTCCCTTTACCTTCTAAGCCACCAGTCTCAGCATTCAAAGGATCATCCCTCACCATTTCCATCCCCTCCAGCAAAATTTCACAATGAAACATATCTTCCCCTCCCATCATTTTGCAGATACAGTCCACTCCTCCATCACCCCTAAAGCGCCCTCACCACTCTCACTCTTGTAAACATAGAAACACTCAGCACAGAAGAGGCCCTTCAGCTCATTGAGTCTAAACCAATAAAATACTATGCTAAATCTACAACCACTTCACTTAGACTAAAGGCTTCAACGTAATGAGATTTCAAATGCTTATCTAAGTATTTTTCAAAAGTTGAGGAGTTTCTGGCCTCAACTACCCTTTCAGGCAATGTACACCAGATTCCCACCATTCTCTGGGTGGTAAAGATTTTCCTCAAATCTCCTCTAAGTCTTCTGCCTTTCACTTTAAAGGTGTACCACTTATTAATGACCCTTCAACTAAGGAGAACAGCTGCTTTCTATCCTCCCTCTCTATGTTCCTCATAATCTTATGCACTGTATAATGTTCCCTCTCAGCCTTCTCTGCTCTAAAAACAACCAGAGCTTATCTAACCTCTGTTCATTGCTAAATCGCACCATCTCACAGAATATCCTGGTGAATCTCCTCTGAAACCCCTCTCGTGCAATCATATCCTTCCTAGTTGGAGGAATACCTCATTTTCCCCTAAGGCACTTTATAGACTTGAGGATTCAATGTCCAGTTCAACGTATTCAGAACATGAACATTGCCCTCCATTTTGACTACATCCTCTTCTTCCATCCAAGTGCCTTGTTTATATGAAGGTGTTTCCTGCAGACTTCATACTTACCATTAACAGCCGTTCTATATCTATATCCTTTCTATACTGCCATCAACATTCCCTTTGATTTTTGCTCTGGTACCATCACTTTCTCCAATTACTCCAGCTTCCCCTTTGCAGACAGCATTAAGCAATCATTTTACACAACACTTCAGTTCAGAAAAAGAATCATATTGGACTCAAAACATTAACTCTGTTCATCTCTCCAAATTTGCTGCCAGACCTGCTGAGTTTCTCTTGCATTGTCTGTTTATGTGTCTGAAATACTGCACCTCAGACAGTGTCAGCCAGTTGCCTCAATTATGCTCTTTGAGTGCTATCTTGATTTGAGTTTGATACTGGAGAGAAATTTGAGTTCAGAGCCTTTTGATTCTGTGGCCATACTGATGGGCAGCAGTGTGGCTCAGTGGTAAGCACCATTGCCTTGCAATGCTAGGGACCTGTGTTCGCTTCCAGCCTTGGATGACTGCCTGTGTGGAGTTAGTATATTCTGTATGGGCTTCCTCTGGGTGCTCTGGTTTCCTCCCATAGTCCAAAGATGTGCAGGTTAGTTAGATTTGCCATGGCGAATGCAGGGTTGAGGGGTGGGTCTGCATGGGATACTCTTTGGAAGGATGATGTGGACTTAAAGGGTCAAGTGGTCTGCTTCTACGCTCCAGGGAGACTGTGAATCAGAAGAGACACAAAGTACATTGTATGAAATAACAATATGAAGTGCCTTTAATAGACTAGTTTTATCAATCAAGAATAACAATTAGAATTAATGGAAATCAGCTTTAATTTAAAAGGCTGCGCTGCCATGTCTCTGAGCAGCTATTTTTTATTAAAGTACAGAGTGTCAGGTGGGGACTAGAATTGAAGCCAAGATTTTATGCACTTCCAATATTTTACTGAATATCGTGCACATCCAGTGTAACAGTGCCTCTTACAGCCTACTCCTGTGGACATTAGTAAATCCCCACTTAATATCAACAAGTTGGATACAAATAACACCCAATTTCGAAACAATGATCACTCACTTACCTAAATATGTAAGGTAAGTTTGATGATCTTACAGTTGTTCCTCTACTTCTGCTGTTCCCTGCAGAAGGTGTGACTGGCCTATTTGTTCTATTGGTTTTTCAGCATCAAATACAGTTGATATCTAGCCAGGGATTAAGTCTCCTAGGTTAAATTTCTTTGCTGCTCTTGAATCTTACAGTAATTTCCACATGTCAGGCAATCAATTCTGGACACTTCCTGGATCTTTATTCCCATTCCCATCATGATCAGTCCATCCTTCAGTACTCTGTTCTTCATAAATGTCTGGACTTCACTCACTCACCACACCTCTCTCTAACTATGTACAGCAATTGATTGATGCTTTGCCCTAGCACATGGCTTCCTACTTCAGGACTTCACCCCTTTTGCTGTGTCGTTTCTCTTTGCTCGTCCTGGACATTTCTCTCATGTCTTCACTGTCAACTATTTGCAACCTCTCAGGTTTACTGCGCTCTGAAATCTCTATATTAACAGTTAATATTAACAGTTTCATTCTGTTTTTCTCTTGGCATTTACGAAAGCATTCATTGAAATATTCATTGCTGCCTCTTTACGAAAAGCCCATCTTATTCTGTTAATAACCTTCTTGGCACAAAATTGATGCTATCTAACTCATAGTATCAATACATGCTTCCATTGTGGGCTCTGCCAGCCTCTGTAAAGCCCTATGATTTAAAGCTGTTCCTATCCAAAAGCTCATTATGACTGGTTGCATGATGAAAGGCTGGGTAAGGGGTGATTATTCCCTCCCCCTCAATGAAGCCTCCGTATTTAGCTAATAAAATGTGAGGCTGGATGAACACAGCAGGCCAAGCAGCATCTCAGGAGCACAAAAGCTGACGTTTTGGGCCTAGACCCAGGGTCTAGGCCCGAAACGTCCGCTTTTGTGCTCCTGAGATGCTGCTTGGCCTGCTGTGTTCATCCAGCCTCACATTTTATTATCTTGGAATTCTCCAGCATCTGCAGTTCCCATTATCTCTGTATTTAGCTACATTGTTTTACTTTTTACCCAGGACCAGGACAAGGATTTTGCCACCTTCAATTAGAAGCTGTCTATTCCAGGAGATGTTAGAACATAGAAGAACATAGAACATAGAAAAGTACAGCACAGTACAGGCCCTTCGGCCCACGATGTTGTGCTGTGGAATAATCCTAATCCAAAAATAAAATAACCTAACCTACATCCCCCTCAATTCACTGCTTCACATGTGCATGTCCAGCAGTCGCTTAAATGTCACTAATGACTCTGCTTCCATGACTACCACTGGTAAACTATTCCATGCGCTCACAACTCTCTGCGTGAAGAACCTCCCTCTGATGTCTCCATTATATCTTCCTCTTAACACTTTAAAACTATGACCCCTCGTGACAGTCAATCCTGCCCTGGGGAAAAGTCTCTGGCTATCGACTCTATTCATGCCTCTCATTACCTTGTACACCTCGATCAGGTCACCTCTCTTCCTCCTTCTCTCCAGAGAGAAAAGTCCGAGCTCAGTCAACCTCTCCTCATAAGACAAGCCCTCCAGTCCAGGCAGCATCCTGGTAAACCTCCTTTGCACCCTCTCCAAAGCCTCCACACCTTTCCTATAATAGGGCGACCAGAACAGGACACAATATTCCAAGTGTGGTCACACCAGGGTTTTGTAGATCTGCAGCATAACCTCGCGGCTCTTAAACTCGATCCCCCTGTTAATGAAAGGCAAAACACCATATGCTTTCTTAACAGCCTTATCCACCTGGGTGGCAACTTTGAGGGAGCTATGCACTTGAACACCAAGATCCCGCTGTTCCTCCACACTGCTGAGAATCCTGCTTTTAATCCTATATTCAGCATTTAAGTTTGACCTTCCAAAATGCATCATTTCGCATTTATCCAGGTTGAACTCCATCTGCCATTTCTCAGCCCAGCTCTGCATTCTGTCAAGTCTCGCTGAAGCCTGCAATAGCCCTTGATATTATCAACAGCACCTCCAAACTTTGCGTCATCAGCAAACATACTAACCCACCCCTCAACCTCCTCATCCAAGTCATTTATAAAAACTACAAAGAGCAGAGGCCCAAGAACAGAGCCCTGTGGGACACCACTCAGCACTGACCTCCAGGCAGAATACTGACCATCTACAACCACTCTCTGCCTCCTGTCAGCCAACCAATTTTGAATCCAGACAGCCAAATCACCCTGTATCCCATACTTCCTGACTTTATGAATGTTGGCAGAAATGACATCATGTAAAGTCAGCCAAAATGTGTTAGAGCATTCTAAGGAAAGAAAAGTCCTGGGGACCTAGGGATCAGCTTATAGAGCAAGGGTAATTTGGGGATTCATTGCCCCCCTTGGAAAATTAAACTCCCTGCTATGTTATTACAGCAGAGCAACAAGCTCTCTGTTGGTTTGAGCTCTATTGTTTACCTTCCAGTCACAAACATCACCAGTCAGAATGCAAGAACATTTACAGTAATCCTTAAATACAAATCACTGACCTGAGCAGAAGGGAAATGAATTAAACCCCCGATTATGTCCTTTACAGTCTGATGAATGCTCAATTCTTGCACGCAATACATCAATGAAATTCATACCTCACAAATCCTATTTCAACATGCCAATATCCCAGCCGACCACAATCCTCCTAGGTTTTGCTTTACAGTTTAAGGATGTTTGAATTTGATTGGGCTGTGCTGCACTGGTAGCACTCTCACCACATAGCAAAGCCTCGCAGTTATGAGATTTGTCATTTCTCTCCCCTTAGTTGCTGATACTAAATTATGGGATTGATTTGTTTGAAATTTTAGTCTTCAATCCAAATGTTACTAAAAATCTGCCAGTTTCTTAAGCACTACTTGAAACCTATCTCTCTCATGTATCTTTTGACATCTTTTCTAATATCATGTTATGTGTGTCAGTGTCAAATGTGCTTTATACTACGAATGTGAAGCACCTTGACATATTTTGTTAGACTGAAGGTATTATATAAATACATGTTGTTATTGCTCCTTCTGAACTCTGAATATAGCATCCTCTACAGTGTTCCTTTCTCTTCTCCTCATCCTATATCTTCATCTCCACTCCATTGAAATGAAGACACTAAATTATCTCCTACTGGAACCATTCTTTCCCAGAAACTGATCCGTTAAAATTTCTTCATTTTCCTGATTGTCATTTTATTCTGCAGCCTTCTACAGCTACATTTAGTATTCAGTCTTTTTTTTGCTTCAGCTTCCCTGCTATTTGGGTTTTGAAGCTCACAAATGAGAATTCTCAACTTAGTAAGAGCTTTAAAACTTGTGAGAAAAAGGTCATTCTCAGCCTGTCAATTAAAGGTTTTAGTTTGCACGAGGAGATGTTGTTTTGTACTTGAGCATTAGCATCAGCTGCAGTGCTGACATATGCAGAATCAAACCCAATGGCTTTACATTCTGCAGTGTTATGTTCAGAGTGGGCTAGATCCGCAGCATGGTTCAATTTCAAATTAAAGCTGGCTTCATTTAGATGAATATCAAATTAACATTTGTGATGTTTACCTGCTGCAATCCTGGCATGCATTCACAGTCAACCCACACTGGCTGTTCCTTTCAGATATGTCAAGCCACCAGGAAGGAATGTAATGGATTAAATCTGATGCACAGTGTTCACATTGAATTAAATAGGTTTTATTTTGAAGATAGCCTTGTGCCTTATTTCAATAACTTTGTTTTAAATTAAAATTTCGTCTTCAAACTCTGATGAGCTGAGTTTTTACTCAGTTAAATACATTTAATCCTCCTGCTTTTGATCCTGTTGATAAGGCTTCATGGTGAGATGAGAGGCAAAAATAGGATCAAGCTCAGTTGTGCCACATGCCCTGTTCAGGCTCACATGCAGAGTTATCCTTTTAGCAAACTACTTCACAACGATTGGCATCTATGCAATCTTGTATCAACAAGAGCCTTCAGTAGAAGAAACAAAAGTTTCATATGATTTTAGAATTGTGGTTCGAAAATTTGCCTTTTAGAGTCATAGGGTCACCCGGCACAGAAACAAAAACTCCAGCCCAACTCGTTCACCCCAACCACACATCCTAACCTGACCTCGTCCCATTTGCCAGTATTTGGGCCGATAAACCCTTCCTATTTATAGATGTCTTATAAATGTTGTAATTGTATTCACCTCCACCCCTTCCTCTGACAGCTCATTTCACACACACACCGCCCTCTGTGTGAAAAATTTACCCCTCAGGTCCTTTTTAAACTTTTCCCCTCTCACCTTAAACCTACTCCCCCATTCCAGGAAAAAGATGTCGGCTATTTAGCCTATCCATGTCCCTTACGATTTTCTATACAATTTTATAAGGTCTCCCCTCAGCCTCCGATGCTCCAGGAAGAAAAAGTCCCAGCCTATTCAGCCTCTCCCTATAACTCAAACTCTCCAGTCCCACCAACATTCTTCTAAACCTTTTCTGCACCGTCTTAAGTTTAGCAACATCCTTCCTAAAGCAGGGTGATCAGCATTATATGCAGTATTCCAAAAGTGGCCTCATCAATATCCTGTACAGCTGCAATATAACATCCCAACTCCTTTACTCAATGTTCTGACCAATGAAGGCTTGTTATACCTAGATCTGCATTGTTGGCCCCCACACTGGTCTATAAAACAGGAAATTCATTTAGAAGCACTTCACAGGCCTTGAAGCTTTTTTCCTCGTCTCCCTCTTTGTCCAAGCTGCTTATCAATAGATGCCAAGAGAGGACCATGAGCAACTCTTGCAGAAAACCATTTTAAAATTAATAATTTGTGAAAATTTATGATTTTAAATTATTTGTGAGGTACCTCTAGAATACAGAAACAAATAACATTTTTCCTCACAAAATTGCAGTCTGAATGATCTAACCAGACTGCTTTCAGGCAGACTGAATTATTTAGAACAATATTTAACATTGGCAGAGATTCAAGAGGAACCTCTCAGGAAAGCAATATTAAAAAGTCGTTTGATCGTACAGAATTTGAGCATTGTTGAAAACAGGATATATCTTGTTGAAGCTTTTCATCTTGCACTCATCAGGATAATTCACAAAAATACCATTGTAAAGGGAAGTAACATTTTTATACTGTACAATCGGTACATGCTGCTTAGTTGGCAAATCCAGTCTGGTTCGTATAGAGAATACACCAGGCAGACAATGACTGACAGTTAACTATCAAGCTTTGTTTAAATTTAAACAGGTTTATTCTGAATTATCCAGACGTTGTTCTGACAAAGGAACCAGCAAATGAATGTTGCATATTTCCTTCAGTTAACAGGTGATTGTGTGTGTACTCGATTTTTCTCACTGCAATTAACAGAGCTCACAAAGTAGTCCCTTGTCAATCAATCAGCATGTTGTGCTCATACAGTAAAAACATTTGTTCACCTTTATATTAGTATTCTTCTTTTGAATTATGTTAAAGAGTGCATCACTCATATGAGGCAGCAGTGCTATTGTAATGTCAATGGATTGAAATCCAGAGACCCAAGCTAATGTTCTTGGGGAATGAGTTTGAATTCAACCATGGCGGATGGTGAAGCTTAAATTCATTAAAATTTGACATTAAAAGCTAGCTGGATGACAACAATTGTTGATTGATATAAAAACCACCTGGCTCACTAAAAACCTTTAGGGCTGGAAAACTACAATCCTTGCCTGATCTCCAGGCCACTGTAAAGTGGTTGACTCTTAACTACCCTCTGAAATGGGCAAGCAAGCTAATCCATTCAAGGATGGGCAACAAGTGTTGGCGGAGCCAGCGATCCCAAACAAGAAAAAAAACGTGATATAGTTTGACAAAATGTACCTTTATTCAGCAAAACATCGTTGGTCATTGAGATGAAAGCACTGTCCTTTGGTAGGAGACTGAATCCATTGAGGTTCTATGCTCTACAATTTAAAGAATGAGAGTTGGCTTCATTGAACATGTAAGTTTCTAAAGGAGCCTGACAAAGTAGATATTGAGACATTGATCAGATCATCTGAGGGTCAGATAATTGTCACAGCATCATAGACTAAAGTTACACATCAGGACCATGTGGAATTTCTGATGCAGTTGACTCTCGGAGAATTGACCTGAGAAATGGAAAATTCAGTGGCAGTTCTCCTGTGCCTGAGATACTTCAACAAATACCTTTAAAGTCATAGAGTCAGTGGAGACTGCAGGAGGCTCAATAGTTACCCAGAAAACCCTTGGGATTAAATCCTTCTCTAATTTCTAGGTGACTATTAAACTGACGCCCAATTAACCAATGACACCCAAACACAAACTTAAACTCTCCATTGACCCAACATACCCACTTAACACCCAGCCCATCAGCCCACACCTACCCTAGTCCCATCGGGATGTGACTCATACTCACCGATTCAACCCAATTCTGGTTTTCCCGTCTCATGCCTCCTGCTTGATCTGACTCCTCCCACTCCTGACCTGGCCTACCCCACTGAAACACCTCATTTGAGTCACAGAATATGGCACTGTGCAAAGGGGACTTGATTCTGTCAATGTTCTTCTCTCCTGTTGGCTGTGAGGATTCCTGGACAAGCCTGCCATGTTAGCCCTGAAGAGGCACTTGTCTAGGAAATTCTGGAGTAGAAGTCATCTAAGTATCACTGACCAATGTAAATGTAAATTAGTTCTGAGAAGAGACTTGCTGGACTTGAAATATTTACTCTGTTTCCCTCTTAACAAAGGCTGCCAGTCCAAGCATTATAGGCTATGCTCTGGTGGTATTATCACTACACTATTAATCCAGAGACCCAGGTAAGGTTCTGGCAACCTGGGTTCAAATCCCACCCTGGCAGATGGTAATTGAATTCAATAATAACCTGGAAATAAGAGTTTAATGATGATTATGAAACCATTGCTGATTGTCAGGAAAACAAAAACATCTGGTTCACTAATGTCCTTTAGGGAAGAAGATCTGCTATCTTGTCTGGTCAGGCCTACATGTGACTCCAGACTCATTGTACTGTGATTGGCTTTTAACTGGCCTCTGGGCAATTAGGGATCAGCAATAAATTCTAGTCTAGCCAGTGATCCCCACATCCTATGAATGAGTAAAACAAAACCTGCTGGGTCTCTCTAGCCCCTTACATGAACTCCACCATCAGCAGTATTTTATTTGCTTTTATTTCAATGTAGCCATGTATTGTTTTATGTCTGAGGTCAGAAATTATGTTTCTGATCCTGATCGGAATTTCTAGACCATTATTTCCATTGGTTATGGAATGTCAAACAAGGAGTTATAATCTCTGAGAAAGGATTTATTATTCCAAGAAGTTTGAGGATTCTCCATCATTGAATGTATTTAATGTTAAGTAGACAGATATTTCAACTTTCAGGAAATGAAGGGATATGGAAAGTGGGTGTAAAGTTGGAACCAAAGCCAAAGATTAACCTGATTCTGATGTTCCATGTCATCTACATCTGCTCCGATTTAGAATTTTTGAACATAAAAGTTTGTTGCAAAGCAAATTGACCAAGAACAGATATATTTGCTCTGTCATGTTAGATCATTTAAATGTCCATAAACCAGCATATCAAATGGTATATTTTTGCTTTTACACCATAAGTGAATTCTGAAAAAATATTTCAGTTGTATCTTAAAAATTGAGAGTAACTCCTTTGCTGAGTAGGTGAGTAATACAGATCAGGAAGACCCTAGGTTTCATCTTTCATAAGATTTGAGCTAACTGATTCCAGAAGAGGAGTAGTTGTGTGGATGCTATAATTTGCTTCATCTTATTGAGTCCTGGAGTGGAATGTCTACAGGATTACTGCTGCAGACTGATTCCAGCAAGTATTTGATCATCAAATAAGGACAGGGTTAGGCTCATGTGGATGTGAAGCCCTGCCTATAAGCCTATGCAATGTCCTGACAATAAAAACAAAACAAAATACTGGGAAAACTCAGCAAGACAGGCAGTACCTGTGGAGAGATATTTCATCAGAACTGACGAAAAATAGAAATGTAAGGATTTTTCAGCCAACGGACGCAGGAGGGACAAGGAAGTACGTCTATCAGATGATGAAGTTCACGGAAAATTAAATACAAAATATTTTCATGAAATAACAGCTGAATAAAGTGGTAATGAACATCGTAAAGAACAGGAGTTGTGACTGAATGGCTACTTAAAAGGCATTTGACTATAATATGAAAATGATAAAGAAAGATACCTATTAAAGAACAGCCCAAAAATAGAAGAAAAAAGCAAATAGAATATGGTGGGGCAAAGGTTATGATCTAAAATTGGGCCCGTGTCGAGTCTAGAAAGCTATGAAGTGCCAAATGAATGGCAAGGTGTTGCTATTCCTCGAGTTTGGGTTCAGCTTCACGAGCAGGCCAAGGATAGAAATGCCAGTACAAGGGGGAGCAAGGCAGTGAACTAAAATAACAAACTTGGGCCGAATGGCCTGCTTCCACAAAAGCAGAAGATTGTGTGAGAAAATCACTCTAGGCCATGATGGACCAGATGTCCAGAGACTCATTGGCCAAAATATGAAAATGCAGCTCATAGCCTTAGTTAAAACACTGATCTCATTAACATAACTTGTACCTGATTGCTTCATGCAAAAAAAAACTATGTATTAGTTAAGACAAGGTTCTTCTCTTCTCAAGAAGCCTTGGATAAACTGGATTGAATGGGAGTCAGGGTGAAACTCTCCTCTGGTTGGAGTCATTCCTGGCACGAAGAAAGATAGTTGTGGCTGCTGGTGGTTAATCGTCTTAGCTACAGAACATCTTTGCAGGAGTTCCTCAGTGAAGTGTGTTAGGCTCAACCACCTTCAGATGTATCACCCATGCTCTTCCTTCCATTAACAGGTCAGAAGTGGATATGCTCAGTGATGAACACATACCCAAATGCAACAAAGAAATAGACAATATCCAGGTTTGGGCTGAAAAGTGGCAAGTAACATTTACACCTCACAAATACCAGGTAATGACCATCTCTAACAAGAGAGAGTTTAAACACTGTCTTCAACATTCAGTGGTGCTGCTATCAGTGAATCCTCCAATACCAAATCCATGAAAATAACATGTCTACAAGAACAGAGGTTCTGCAAAGTAACTCACCTCCTGACTCCCTAAAGCCTGTTCATCATCTGCAAGGCACAAGTCAGGAGTGTGATGGAATACTCCCCACTTGCCTGGATAAGTGCAGCTCCAACAACACTTAGGAAGCTTGAAACCATCCAGGACGATGCAGCCCACTTGATTGGCACCAATCCACAAACATCCACTTTCTCCACCACCAATGCTCAGTGGCATCAATGAGTGCCACCTACGAGATGTGCTGCAAAAATTCACCATGGCTTTTTGTACAGCACCTTCCAAACCCACAATCACTTCAGGCAGTAGGCATACAGTACCAGCAACACCTGCAAGTTCCTCTCCAAGGCACTCACCGTGCAGACTTAGAAATATGTGCCATTCCTTCAGTATCACTAGGTCAATATCCTGGAATGCCGACCCTCACAACATTGTGGGTCTACCTACAGCATAAAAACTGCAGCAATTCAAGAAAGAAGCTCATGACCACTTTCTCAAGGGTAACTAGGAACGGGCACAAAATGACAGTAACTCACACATCTCTGGAAACAATTAAAAAAAAACAAACTATTCAGTCAGAAAAGGTAATTGTAATAAGTGTGCATAACAACAATTGAGGGAAATGCAGGCAATCATCAGGTCATCCTGATACACATCTTAATTTAAAAAAACTTTGTGAAATGCAACTGCCCACACTGCATATTACATCAAACTCACAAATATGGGAAGTACAGGACATGTTATAAGGTATTTATTGTTGATGCCAAGCTTGATTGGATTTTAACACCAGTACATTATAGAAGGAAAAGAAATAAAGAGTTCCATAGCTTAGAAGCCCTGGCTAGCAAATAATTCATGAGAAAAAGCCTGCAATAGGTATTGATTTCAACGTAGTGAGGAAGAAAGAAAGAAAGTAACAAACATGATCTTGCATTTTTTTTTAGCACCTTCAATGCCCTTTGTACAACCTAAAATGTTTTACAGGCAGCTAAATATTTTGAAGTGCAGTTTCTGTTTCAATGGAGAAACATGATAGTTGATTTGCAGAGACCAATTCACCTTATTGATGTCATAGTTAAGGGATGTTTCACTTAGGAATAAAGTCTATTTCAAGACTTGAAATAAAATCTAGTCTGACTTGATAGTGTCGTATAGACAAAATAAGTTCAGCTCTACTTTGGATATAATAATGATAGGGTGGTTAAGTTACAGGATTTGAAACCCCAAATAATAAAATAGGAAGTGCTGAAAATATTCCGGATGGAAAGGTAGGAGGTGCACCTAGTCAAGCAGTATGATGATACCCATGAACCCCTTCACCTTCATCTTTCTCAATTACCAACCAAGACTCTTTTAGGCCAAATGAAGAGCAATTAAGGGATTCATCTAACTATTCTTTGCTTGAGTTACATGTTGCTTCACTGGAGCACTATAGGAGGCCAAGGGTAGAGAGGCCAGGGTAGGTCTAAGTGGGAAATTAAAATTAAAAGCTTAGGGTCATGTTTGTGGTTGTACATAGAGTTGAAACTATATGTGTTTGGTCTTCCAAATGAGAGAAGGAATCTTGAAATGGGAATATTGTATCAAATTGAAAGAATGGGTCCTTGAATAGCAATAGCAAAGACAAATGGAATAGAGGGCTTTGTTTCAAAGAGAATGGAGAATAAAAGTCGGGTGGCTTTGCTAAAACTATGCAAGGTACTAGTCAGACCATAGCTGTAATATTGTGAACAATTTTGGGCCCCTTATCTAAGGAAAGATACACTGGCATTTGAGGAAATACAGAGTGGGTTCATTAGGCTGATCCTGGGTACGGAGGGACAGTTTATGAGGAGACTTTGGGTAGATTAGGCCTTTATTCATTGAAATATAGAAGAATGAGAGGTGACATTATTGAAACATACAAGGTTTTGGTGGACTTGACAAGATAAATGTGGAAAAGTTATTTCACCTTGTGGCCGAGGAATAGAGGGCTTAATCTCAGAATAATGGGTTGGACATCTAAAACAGATATGAAGAGAAATTTCATGTCTCAGAGGGTAAGAATCTGAGGAATTCTTTACTGCAGAGGACTGTCAAGGCTGGACCATTACATACATTCAAGACTGAGATGGGTATATTTTAAATTCATTGGGGAATCATGGGTTATCGGGAAAAGGCAGGAAAGTGGAATTGAAAATGATCAGATCAGCCATGATCTAATTCTATGACAATGATGACTTGATGGGCTGACTGACCTACTCCTGCTTATGTCTTATGGTCTAATAGTACAGGCCCGGCATCCTTAGTGTCTCCTGGAAGAGTCTCATCATCTCAGGGATTAGTCTAGTAAACTTTTGCTGTAGTTCCTCAAAGACAAGTATAGCCTAAGAGAGGATATCCTTGCTGTAAATGAGTGCAGTGAAGATTCACCAGACTGATTCCTGGCAAGTCAGCTTTGTCATATAATGGGAAATTGAGCCAACTGGGCAGATATTCACTGAAGTTTAGAAGAATGAGACAGGATCACACTGAAGCATATACCATGCTGACAGAGGAGAACAGAGTGAATGCAGGGGGTGATATTTTTGCAGGTCAGGGGATTGGGAACAGAGGGCCATTGTTTCAGGATACATGACAGGAAATTTCAGAAGGTGATGAGAAATTCCGTCGCTCAGAAGATGTGAATGTATGAAACTGTCTACCACAGAAGACTATGGAAACAAAGTCACTGAATGTATTTCAGGAAGAACTAGATCAATTTCTAGAAGCAAAAGGTATTCAGAGCTATGGGGAAACGGCATAAGCATAGCTTTTAAAATAGAGGATCAGCCATGATTTGTTGAATGGTAAAGGGTGAGTGATGGGCTTAATGGCCCAGCTTTGTTTTCTTTCTATGTGTTTATCCTTCCTTTGGCAGAGTGGCTGGAACTACATGCAATACTCCAAGTAGATTTGATTTATGCAATTGAAGCGAGATTATTTTTAATTAATTCGTAGGATGTGGACATCACCAGCTTGGCCAACATTTCTTGCCATTCCTAGTTGGCCTTGAGAAGGTGGTAGTGAGCTGCCTTCTTGAACCGCCGCGGCCCATGTCCTGCAGGTAGATCCACAATGCTGTTCAAGATGGAATTCCAGGATTTTGACTCTGCAACATTAAAGGAATGGCAATATTTTTCCAAGTCAGGATGGAGAGTGGTTTAGAGGGAGAGATGCAGGCGATGGTGTTCCAATGTATTTACTCTTGATGGTAGTGGTTGTGGATTTGGAAGGCATTATCTAAGGAGCCTTGATGAATTTCTTCAGTGCAATTTGCAGATGGCACACATGGCTGCTACTGAACAACATGGGTAGAGAGAATAGATATGATGTCAGTCAAGTAGCTTACCTTGTCCTGGATGGTGTCAAGCTTTTTGAGTTTTGTTGGAGTCGCACCCTTCCAGGCAGGCTCAGCATTCCATCTTACCCCTGTCTCGTGAAATGTAGATTGTGGGCAGGCTTTGAGGAGTCAGTTGGTGACTTCACCATTAGGAGTTCCTTAGCTTCTGAGCTGCTCTTATATCCGCTCTTGTTATATAGCTGATCCAGTTCAGTTTTGGGCAATGATAACCTCCATGGTGTTGCTAGAGGATGGTTCAGTGACGATAATGCCATTCAATATCAAGGAGAGTTGGCGAGGTCATCTCTTCTTGGAGTTGGTTATTGCCTGGCATTTGTGTGGCATAAATGTGGCTTGCCACTTTTCAGCCTAAATCTGGGTATTGCTCAGGTCTTTCTGTATTTGATTATGGGCTGCTTCAACGTCTGAAGTGTCACTAATGGTATTGAACACTACGTAATCATCGGCAAGCATCTCACCTCTACCGTGTGATAGAGGGAAGGTCATTGGTGACATAGCTGAAGATGGTTGGATCCATGGCACTCCCCTGAGGAACTCTTGTAAAGATGTTCTCGAACTGAGATGACTGACCTTCAACTACCACAACCTATCACACCACAATCTGCCTAGATTCTTTGCTTTCTTGCAAACACAGCTAAATTTGTCTTCTAAATTACTTGCTGCACCTGCGTGTTAACTTTCACTGATTTACAACAAGGACTTGTAGATCTCCTGGATCTCAAAATTTTCCACTCTTTTACCATTCAACAAATAGTCTGCATCTTTATTCCTCCAATAAAATGGATAACTTTTTACATTCTTTACATCAAAATCCATCCGCCTTGATCTTATCAACTTATTCTGACTGTATTAGTAACTCTGAAGCCTTTTACATCTTTTTCACAACTCATATTCTGACCAAATATTGTAATATCTGAAAAATCAGAAATGCTATAATTGGTACCATGTCTAAATCATTGATATAGTTTGTAAACAGTTCGAGCCCAGCACTTTATGCTTGTGATACACCAGTAGTTACAGCCTGCCAACCTAAGACTGTCCCATTTATTCCAATTTTCTGCGTTCTGTCTATTAACCAATCCTGAATATATGCTAATATGTGTTCCATCTGTTAACCAATCCTGAATACATGCTAATATTTTCCCCTCAATCACATGCACTTTAATTTCTTTTATGAACCTCTTGATTGAGATTTTATCAAAAGCTTTTTGAAAACCCAAATACACAATATCCACTGGTTATTCCTTATTTACTTTGCTGGTAATATCCTTAAAAAAGCTCTATCAAGTTTGTCAAACATGATTTCTCCTTCTTTAGTCCATGTTGCCACTACCAAGGCAGACAACTATTTTCTAAACACCCATTAAATTATATTGTTTATAACAGATGCGATGTTTTTCATATTGTTATGATTCTAGCTGGTGGTGATATTGGACAAGTCAGTCACCAGACTAAATCTGGCTTGAATGAGCAAATTTTTATATTTGTAATTTGCTTATAGTGATGGTCAGTCACTGAACATTTTCACAAGGGATTGTCAATGTGTAGAACAGCAAAGTTTAATATACTCAGAACAAAAAAAAACACAAACTATTTTACATCACATAAGAACTATTTGAAATAGTCTTATTACAAATATCAGAAATAAAAACACAACTCTTTTACCCTCAACAACAACTTTACACATGTTCAAACTTCAGCGAAGTGTCCCCCAGTTCCACTTTAAACTTTAACATTCAGTTATCACATCTGTATGTGGTTTCTTATCAGCAACCTTCTACATTCACTCAATTACTGTATTCTTATTTTGATATATCTTTGAGACAACTTTAAACAAAATTTCTTAACATGGGTTCCTGAACTCCATTACTGCAGAATTCTGTTTCTCGATCTTTCCTCTTCATGACTCTTCAACCACTCATACCCTCTTTTCAGCCCAAGCTTTTTCCAAGATTCCTAAGCTATCTGCACCCTTGCTGCCATAGATTAGTCCTGTTTGATAGAAATGCACCCACTCACTAACCTGGATGGTACACTCTCTAAAAGATCTATTTCTATCTCGTGGAGAAAAACGTCACCTCGTTGCAGGGCAAAAGCCCCTTTTTTTCCTTCTTTTCTATCCTTATTTTCTAAATAACTAAATTATTTAGAGATTATTTTTAAATGTGTGTAGAAGAAAACTGAGTTCCATTCACAGAACGACTCTAAATGCATCTAAAACTATGCTTCCCTTCTTTAATACATGTTATGGAAATACAAATCAAACATAAAGCAATACATATCTCTGATAATAAAATGTGAGGCTGGATGAACACAGCAGGCCAAGCAGCATCTCAGGAGCACAAAAGCTGACGTTTCGGGCCTAGACCCTTCATCAGAGAGGGGGATGGGGGGAGGGAACTGGAATAAATAGGGAGAGAGGGGGAGGCGGACCGAAGATGGAGAGTAAAGAAGATAGGTGGAGAAGGTGTGGGTGGGGAGGTAGGGAGGGGATAGGTCAGTCCAGGGAAGACGGACAGGTCAAGGAGGTGGGATGAGGTTAGTAGGTAGCTGGGGGTGCGGCTTGGGGTGGGAGGAAGGGATGGGTGAGAGGAAGAACCGGTTAGGGAGGCAGAGACAGGTTGGACTGGTTTTGGGATGCAGTGGGTGGGGGGGAAGAGCTGGGCTGGTTGTGTGGTGCAGTGGGGGGAGGGGATGAACTGGGCTGGTTTAGGGATGCAGTCGGGGAAGGGGAGATTTTGAAACTGGTGAAGTCCACATTGATACCATATGGCTGTAGGGTTCCCAGGCGGAATATGAGTTGCTGTTCCTGCAACCTTCGGGTGGCATCATTGTGGCAGTGCAGGAGGCCCATGATGGACATGTCATCAAGAGAATGGGAGGGGGAGTGGAAATGGTTTGCGACTGGGAGGTGCAGTTGTTTGTTGCGAACTGAGCGGAGGTGTTCTGCAAAGCGGTCCCCAAGCCTCCGCTTTGCAGAACACCTCCGCTCAGTTCGCAACAAAGACCGCTTTGCAGAACACCTCCGCTCAGTTCGCAACAAACAACTGCACCTCCCAGTCGCAAACCATTTCCACTCCCCCTCCCATTCTCTTGATGACATGTCCATCATGGGCCTCCTGCACTGCCACAATGATGCCACCCGAAGGTTGCAGGAACAGCAACTCATATTCCGCCTGGGAACCCTACAGCCATATGGTATCAATGTGGACTTCACCAGTTTCAAAATCTCCCCTTCCCCTACTGCATCCCTAAACCAGCCCAGTTCATCCCCTCCCCCCACTGCACCACACAACCAGCCCAGCTCTTCCCCCCCACCCACTGCATCCCAAAACCAGTCCAACCTGTCTCTGCCTCCCTAACCGGTTCTTCCTCTCACCCATCCCTTCCTCCCACCCCAAGCCGCACCCCCAGCTACCTACTAACCTCATCCCACCTCCTTGACCTGTCCGTCTTCCCTGGACTGACCTATCCCCTCCCTACCTCCCCACCCACACCTTCTCCACCTATCTTCTTTACTCTCCATCTTCGGTCCGCCTCCCCCTCTCTCCCTATTTATTCCAGTTCCCTCCCCCCATCCCCCTCTCTGATGAAGGGTCTAGGCCCGAAACGTCAGCTTTTGTGCTCCTGAGATGCTGCTTGGCCTGCTGTGTTCATCCAGCCTCACATTTTATTATCTTGGAATCTCCAGCATCTGCAGTTCCCATTATCTCTAATACATATCTCTGTCCACTTTAGAACCTATTTTCCAAATATTAAACTTTCATCACCATCATACTTAGGAAAGCCTTACAGGTCTGTAGCTGCCTTTTTGAAGCTTGTGATTCACTACATCTGAAAAGGGTTCTTTTTCACTAAAGCAAGTGCTGGACCAGGATAATCTTGTGACACAACAAATAATGTAACTGAAGGGAGAAGTTGAACATGTTCATGTTAATGCTCATTACATTGAGTGTGGGTCTTGGGATGTAGCAAAAACAGCAGCTAGAGGAATGGTGAATATCTTGGAGAAATTAGACATGATGGATAAATTCAAAACATTAAAGATGGTATTTGTGTTGACATCTATGTGGAATAAATCTGAGCCAGAGACGTTTGCTGCGGGAAAAGATACAGCGAGGAAAGTCAATTTTGGTAATCTGTTGCTTCTTTACTTGTCCCATTACCACTTCCTGGGTCCTTTACCATCAATCTTATTCATCATTCAGTCTCTTCATTCTCCCACCTTATCACTAACCTTAGCTTCTGTTCTTTACTGGCTTTATTTCAGATCTACATCATCCACTGTATTTTGCTTTTTAGTCTGCGTAATGCAAAACAAATTGAGTAGAACTCTATCAGGGAAGTCTGAAAAGTATGGTGGTAAAAGTAAATGGAAACTATTTTCAATCATGTTTCCTGGCTGTTCAGGCTGCTGTAAGATCTCAATAACTTCATTTGTGTCCTTTAGGAATGAAATCTTGCTGAGATCATAAACTGTGGTCCCTATGCGATGCCAGTAAGGTGCCAATTTTGACTCTTTGTTACCCTCTGAAGTGACCTATGAGCAGACAAACTCAGAGCATGAGTAGAACTAGCTCTTGTATTCCATCAGATCATGGCTGTTCCCTGGCACAGTAATCCAATTTCTAAAGATGGACAATAATAGCCAGCCTTGTGATGAACATGCCCATACTGAGACATAATTGCAAAATGGTGACTGAGGACCTGGGTGAATACCCACCATCTCAGTCATCTTGTTTTGGGTGGGAAGTTCTGCTGCAGCTGCAGGCAGGCGGAATATCCAGCAAAGCTTCTGATAGGGCGAGAAGGCTACCTACCGGTCAGCACAAATGATTGTTTGGTACGTGATCTGACAGGATTTCTTGATGATGAGGTGGAACTTTAGCCACTGCTGAAGATCCCCATCCAACATTTGAACAGAAAGCACTAAACTCAGCCCAAAGCCTATCTCTTTGAATCAGGCAGTTGTTGCTGCCCCCAATACACCATTCATCAATTATTGAAGCTTTCTTGCTTCTTGACCAAAATTACTCCCTTGACGAATGTAATTAAAAATAATTAACTGCTCATTCACCTTTTTACTGTTTGTGTAATTTTGCATAAATTGACTGGTGAAATCACCTATATAGCTGCATATTACACTTAAAAAGTAATTCTTTATGTATTATTATTTATGAAGTTTCATAAAAACAGATTACAGTACTATGTGAGCAATGGTTCTTTCTGTCGCTCACGAATCCTAAGATAAATAATTCTAAACATTTATTTGTGAATTCCCGTTTGAGGGCACTTGTGTACATTCAAGGTCACTTGTGTAATTCAAGAAGCAACAATTTTCCAATTACAGCCCCAAAATGCACTCAACATTTGCTTTCTTATACTCCTGCGATCAATTTATTTTAAAACTAGGAAACAAAAATGTTTTTGCCTGCTTGCAAAATACGACAAGCCTGCTTTTCTTGATATTAACTGATATTAATCTCTTTCCAATGATAACAGACATGAATAATGCAAAACGAACTTGGGGACTTAATGATGACTGTGAGGACAGATGAAATGACATAGGAATTAAATTAAGTCTCATGCATTGTCAGAGATTAGAATTCCTTTCCCCCTTCAAGTAGAAGATTCTTTGTGAAGCTAGTAAATATTTATTCAGGTAGCAACTTCAGAAAAGGATAATGCTAAGATTAAATAAGATGAAGAGATGAAGACAAATTTCAGAATGCTCTGCTTAACACAATAATTCTGGAACAGTTGCATTTGTAATACCAGATGTTACTATTGGTGCAAAAATAAAAATGCTTTTGGTCACTTTATCACTCCATTCATGAAAAGGTTGGCAACATTTTGCAATGGGCCTACTCCGGCAAATCTGAAGAAACTGCCAGTTTTATAGAATCTTGACTGCTTTTTTACTCCTTGGTCAAGTCAAGGGTCCCAGTCTTTAGCTACGAGCCCTAGCACAACGAGTCAAGATCAATGTCTATTAATAGTTGAGGGGCTTGAACATAGTCAAGGTCAGATTTTAAAATCCAGGATGTGAACCACACTCAGTCAGTCCAGTGCAACAGTTTGAGGATTTGTGATAGGTTGGTTGGGGGTCTCATCCGCCATCAGTCAGAGCTGTACATCTGGAGGTGGGAGACAGTCAGTGCTGGGGCATAGCTCAGTGCAAATTACAGGGGAGTAGAGATCTTGTGGGATTCAGTGCTGGGGTTTGGAAGCAGCATGCTGGAAATGCACGAGAGTTTATTGTTGTGAAAGGGGGAACCACAAGACATTAGGAAGGGCAGACAACAATGCTCTGTGAGTACATAGGTTACTATGGTGTTGTGGTGGCAAGGTGGTGTGTAGTCATCAACATCCACCCTGATTTCAGTTAGGGGACTGTACAGCAACAAAGTCGATGTGTCAGAGCCGGCAGTGTACACTGCGCACTGGAGAAGTGTCGTACTTCCTTAGGCAGAACACTAAGATAGGCTGACGCTTAGGATGGATAACCTGTTTGGCTCTTAAATAGCAAGATATTTATGAATGTGCATTTATATTTGTAAGGAAGTGTCAGTTGTACCACGTATGTACCCTGAGAAGTGTTTCTGGCTCCCAGCCCACTACGTGAAGCATAACTCTTGGCTGGCAGAGTTTGACGTGATGCACAGCTGCGTATTAAACATTGCCCCCTTGCCAGGAATCCCAGCATGATCCAGCAGTGGTGAATAGTTCAATATCTGGCTAGAGGGAAGAAAGGATGACTGGGGCTACATAGAGGCATGGCGCACAGGTAATGAGGCGAGTTTTGGACAGGATTGAGAGAATTCTAACAACATGAAAAGAAAATGTTTGGAGGGATATGGAGCAGGCAGGTGGGGCTAGTTTAGTGTGAGATTATGTTTGGTATGGCCTGGTTTAACCGAAAGGTCAAATTCTGTACTGTATGATTCTATGAATCTATGAAAAATCTCATTAGCCATCACAGAGAGAAATGCTCCATGAAACCAGCTGCAAGTGGCCAATTTCTGGGAAAATTCAGACCAATGTCTTTGTTTGTTTGAAGAGGTTTGGAAGATATACTGGTTGTAGGGTGACCACTTTTCTCATTTTGTACTGGGCGGTGTGCTTTTTACCCAGTTCGCTCAATGTCTGGTATTGGATACCTAAATATCTGACACTCTTGGGTTAGAGGTAGAAGAATAATAATGTGAAGTACAGAAGTCTAAAAGACAGTGCCTGGCCACGAACATAACATAATTCAGTTTGCTGATTTCAACATCAACATTTTTTCATAGCCTGGCATGAAGGCCATGAGCAGGAACTTTAGATGATCAATCAAAAAGTTCCTTCAGATGTTTACTTCCTATTGATCTACATCTTTCTGGAAGTTTCACACATTGGGGTAAAAGTCATCTTTCCTGACTTCTTTCACAGGATGACACTGCTGGCCTAACATTTAGTACTCATTTCCAATTGCCCCAGAAAAAGTTGCCGTGAGCCGCTTTAACTACAGCAGTAGTGTAAGGATATCAAGAGTGCTCTTAGGAAATGAGTTCCAGGATTTTGGCCCAGCTAGAGTGAAGGTAACATACTTAAAAGTGAAGATGGTGCATGGCTTGGCTGGGAATGAGCAGATGGTAGTGTTCATAAGTATCTGCTACTCTTGTCCTTCTGGTTTATAGATATCATGGATTTGGAAGCTACTGTCAAAGAAAACTTGATGAATTCATACAGATTATTCATCATTGTGAACATAGTAAAGCCAGGCATGGTAATGCCGAAAGGAACTGTATTTCAGGCAATTTCTTTTGAACATAGAACAGTATAGCACAATACAGGCCCTTTGGCCCACAATGTTATGCTGAAGTTTTACCCTAAACCTAAGGTCTATCCAAGCTCCACCCTTACCTTATACTATCATCCAAATGCCTATCTAATAGCTGCTTAAATGTCCCTAATGTGGCTGACTCCACTACCCTCTCCAGTAATGCATTCCATCCCCCTACCACTCTCTGAGGAAAGAACTTACCTCTGACATCTCCCTGATATCAACCTCCTTTCACTTTAAAAGTATGCCCCCTCATAATAGCTACCTCCACCCCAGGAAAATGTCTCTGGCTGTCTACTCTATCTATACCTCTGATCATTTTGTACACCTCTATCAGGTCACCTCTCATCCTTCGTCATTCTAAAGAGAAAGGCCCTAGCTCTCTCAGCCTTTCCTCGTAAGACCTTCTCTCCATTCCAGGCAACATCCTGGTAAATCTCCTCTGCATTTTTTCTAATGGTTCCACATCTTTCCTGTAATGAGGTAACCAGAACAGGACACAATACTCCAGATGTGGTCGAACCAGGCTCTTGTATACCTGGAGCATAACTTCATGGTTCTTGAACTCAGTCCCTCTATTAATGAAAGCTAACACACCATAAGCCTTCTTAACAACTCTATCTACCTGGGTGGCAGCTTTCAGGGAACTGTGGACATGAACCCCAAGATCCCTCTGCTCCTCCACATGCCAAGAATTTTTCCATTAACCCAGTATTCTACTTTCAAGTAGAAATAAATCACCTCACACTTTTCAGGGTTAAACTCCATCTGCCATTTCTCAGCCCAGTGCTGCAACCTATCAATGTCCCTTTGTAACCTAGAACAGCACTCCACATTGTCCACAATGCGATCCACCTTCATATCATGCACAAACTTACTAATCCACCCTTCCACTCCTTTCATCCAAACCATTTACAAAAATCACAAATAGAAGAGGGCCCAGAACAGATCCTTGTGGTATACCACTCGTAACTGAGCACCATGTTGAATATTTTCCGTCCACTATGACCCTTTGTCTTCTAAGGGTCAGCCAATTCTGAATCCAATCTGTCACATTTCCCCCATCCCATGCCTCATTACCTTCTGCATGAGCCTACCATACGGAACTTGATCAAATGCCTTACTTAAATCAATAAGGTTTGTGAGGCATGATCTACCCCTCACAAATCCATGCTGACTATCACGAATCAAACCATGCCTTTCCAAGTGACCATAATTCCTATCTCTCAGAGCCCTTTCCAATAATTTGCCCACCACTAATGTAAGACTAACTGGCCTGTGATTTCCAGGGTTATCCCTATTCCCATTTTTGAACAAGGGAATGATATTTGCCTCTCTCCAATCTTGCAGCACTATACCCATGGACAATGAGGATGAAAGGATCATCACCAAAGGCCCTGCAATCTCTTCCCTCACTTCCCATAGAATCCTTAGATAAATCCCATCAGGCCCGGAGGTCTTATCTATCTTCAAGTTCCTCAAAATTCCTAGTTCATCCTCTTTACTAACATCGATCTCATCTAGCCTATCAGCCCGTTTCACACTGTCCTCCGCTACAAGTAGGCCCCCCTCAGTTGTGAATACTGAAGAAAAGTATTCATTAAGGACCTCTCCAATCTGTTTAGGCTCCGTGCACAAATTTCCTTTACAACCCTTGATCGACCCTACCCTTTCTCTAGTCATTCTTTTCTTCCCCACATGTAAAAAGCCTTGGAGTTTTACTTGATCCTATCTGCCAAGGTCTTCTCATGCCCCCTTATAGCTCTCTTAAGCCCTTTCTACAGCTCCTTCCTGTATAACTTGTATCCCTCTAGAACCTTTTCCGTTCATTGTTTCCTAAATCTTACATAAGCCTCCTTCTTCCTCACAACCAGTCATTCGACCTTTCTTGCAGCAGAACAGTGGAAAATAAATAGATTCATAACAGCAGAATTGTAAACTGTGCTCACTCTCTCTCCCTCCTCTTGCTTCCCTCATTCTTTCAAAGAGCAGCAACCAGTGACAAAGAAAATTAGAGAAAAGAATATTCACTGAGCATACGAGAGATAATGGGAACTGCAGATGCTGGAGAATCCGAGATAACAAAGTGTGAAGCTGGATGAACACAGAAGGCCAAGCAGCATCTCAGGAGCACAAAAGCTGATGTTTCAGGCCTAGACGCTTTGATTTTTACAAATTTAGAGCCCGCTGAGCGGAGAAATCATGAATGAAACATTTATGGTCTCAGGTTAAAACCTAAGACATCCATGAATTGAAAGACTTTGTAGGCTTTATGTAGCTCAATACTTTATAGTGTACATTTTCCCCTCTTAAACTTTAATCTAGTGTTTGAATTTCTTTGATTTCTTTTCTTTGCTACAGTTTCTTTTCCTGGGAGAATAAGTAGTAACAACTTTAACTGTTCTCTGAAGAAATCCTTTTAATTGGCTTTCTATTTGATTCTAGTCAACTAAAGAACTGCTTTTCTATTGAAGTGTGATATAGGTATGCACGAAAATTAATTTAAAATCTTTGTTGTGGCGAACGGGGAAGGGTGGGAATGTAAGGTTAAAAGAAAGAGAACTCATTAAACATAACTTCCTTGCCTTCAATGTAACTATGTATAAAACCCAGGAGCCCAAGTACTTTATTAACTGCTTTCACAACCTGCCCAATCACCTTCAATTATTTGTGTGCACGTATCCCCAGGCCCTTCTGCTCCCGCACTCTTTTAGGGTTGGAAATTAAACAAATGGTAATTAAACAAAGCTAATTTGTTGCCTATATGAATGTTGAAATATCTAAACTCACACAACCGGATAAATACAAATTTTCTGCAAAGCGGCACTGATTTCCTTACAGATCTATAACGTTGTCTTCCTTTTTATGTCAGTAATTAATTATATTTCACATTGTGAATGAAG
Organism: Stegostoma tigrinum; assembly: GCF_030684315.1. NCBI lineage: Eukaryota > Metazoa > Chordata > Chondrichthyes > Orectolobiformes > Stegostomatidae > Stegostoma > Stegostoma tigrinum. The sequence continues at coordinate 103,363,044 of NC_081358.1, read as the reverse complement.
TTCAAATAAATCTCGTTATTTTTTATAGTTTTAAGCATTTTTCACAATAGTTATTACATGTATGGAGTATGTTTACTTTTTTTAATTGTTTAAGCCGATATTACCTTTCACAGTGTTTGATGAAATGAACCTGTATCAAATTCTTCCCACATGCAGTGTGCAAACCCCATTTGATTCAATTGAGTACCATTTGGAGAATTGTCCCTGCAGCCAGAAGACATATCGGCAAGCTGTGTGCCATCTCTGCCAAGGAAGCTTGCTTTATTTCCCCATTAGCACAATTTATGTTGCTGCCTCTAGCAGTGGATCTATTCAAGACCTTTCCTTCTCTTTAACTCTCATTTCACTGCTGCCATTTGATGGATTTTTCAATCAATTGAAATGAAAGTATTACTGAGCTGGAACAAAAACAGAAGTTGCTAGAAAAGCTCAGCAGGTCTGGCAGCATCTGTGGAGCAAATAAGTCAAAGTTAACGTTTCGAGTCCAGTGACCCTTCCTCAGGGTCTGACCCAAAACATTAACTTTGACTTTTTCTTCACAGACACTGCCAGAACTGCTGAGCTTTTGCAGCAACTTCTGTTTTTGTTCCTGTTTTACAGCATCCACAGTTTTTTTTGGTGTTACTGAGCTGGTTGTGCTAATGACATTTTCTGACACAGGATATCTGAAAAGTATAAATATCCACCTCTTGAAGACAGCAATATAATTCTGTGAAAAATTGAGCATACCTGCCCACCCTGTATTCTCACACCTTTTGACTTCATAACAAATTACAGCATTAAAACCATTGAGGTTGGCTAGCTGTAGCTTCTCAAGTGGAACTTCCTGCTCTAATTTTACAAACATTTTTTTCTTAAAATCCTTCCAAATATTTCCTTTTACAAACCAATTCTTTGATGCTTTGTTTCTGCCCTACCAGACATGTAATAAACCAATTCTTGTTTTTTCTATTTAAAAGTATTTTGTCTACATTTACCTTGCTCCCACTCAGCAACCCATGGAAATAATTTCTCCTGACCTTTTGAAAACCTTTTTATAATTTTCAAATCTTCTGCTTCAGAGAAAAACTATCCTATTTTTTCAGCCTTCTTTGCACGACAGCTCCATGGGATAATGTTCTCTGTTACCTCATCCAAATAGCCAATATTAACAGGTAGAGGAGGACAAACTGGGCAATTTTCTCACGTGTATTTCCATCAGCTTGCTGATAATGGTGGGTTAGGCAGCCATGGTAAATCTATCATGGGTTCATCATGATCTCTTTCCAACACATTTTCATATGTGGCAGAATTTCTGGCATGATTTCTTCAATTTCTTTATTCAGTCTGTAAAAAAGGTTGTTCCCTCATGCCACCTCTAATTTTTAATTATCTGACATCTGTGCTCTTTGGACATTGGCCTTTCAGCCAAGATTCGTACAATTACATGATCTAACCACTTGTGATTTTCAACACCTCTTTCAAACCTCCTCGGTCTTTGTTCTAAGGACAAAATTCCAACTTCTCCAGTCCCACCATGTAAATAAGAGACATCCATTTCTATTTAATTTCACCATATAAAAACATCACCTGCAACTCACCATCAACAATTCCATCAAGGCATGTTATTGTTTAAAAAAATTTCTCCAATGTACACTTTAAATTCCCAGATAATCCACTTACCATCCAGAGTTGGAAATGTATCACCATTCTTTCAGCTTTGCTGGGTCAAAAATCTGGAACTCCCTCCCTGGTAGCTTTGTTGTCTATCTACACTAAATAGCTGCAACAGTTCAAGGAGGCAGCCCATCATCACCCTCTCAAAGGCAATTAGAAGATAGGTTCCCCATCCCAAGGATGAGCAAAATAAAATTAAATTGCATAATTGAAATATCTAAATATTACATGTTCCTCTAGACATTGTACATTAGTTAAATTAACCACCATTAATAAAGTCGGGAGTGATTTCCCAAGACTCCATTATTCTGTTCAGTAATAGGTCAATAGCAGTCCATACTTGCTGGGTCTGAATAGATTGTTGAAGGTGCAAAATTAGAGCAGGACATGATGAAAATTCACATTCTCCTGTAGGTTATCTAAGTAATGACCATTTCTTTCAATCTTAGTGACTTGGATGATGTGTAGCCTCTATGCAGAGACTTTTCTTATTAATAATTCCAGGCACAACGCAACTCAAGTGCAACTATCTCATTGGAAATGGTTTTAGGATTTTCAGTGGTATTGTGTCCAGAATCTCCTGAACACCAGTTGGCTGTCATTTGTCATTTGCCACTGCGTAAGGAGGAAGCATAAATAACACAGGCAAGCTGCTCAAAGAGTACTGGCAACATCTGTGTGCAGCTGAGGCACACAGATGGAAGATGTGGCAAGTGTAATGGATAGAAAATATATGAGGTGACCCAAATGAAATTTTCAAGAGGGGACTTGGCAACGTTGCTCCAGATAAATTATCCACTATGGCAAAAGATTAAAGTGGCAGTGGGATAGAGACACCAATTAAAAATGTTAACCTGATTTTAACTGCTTCAGTCCAGTAGTGTACCAGAGAACAGTTAAAACAAGGCCAATCACTTCACTCCCTTCCAAGACAGCTGCCATGCCCCAATCTCAACTTAATTTTTGATAAGATAAATAAGGAAGTACTTGAGTCCTAAGTTTAAATAAATAGATTGGGACTGATGCTGTCATGGGAACAGACCATCAAATTTATTAAAGGCCTGTGTGGAGCACTAGATAGGTCACTGCGTGACAGAAAAGGCCCTGAAGATAATTGTTCAAGTTTTTTATTTTAGATTTTCTGCTCAGCCTGTGGATTCAGGAATGGGATACCCCACTCCCAATCTTTACAGAATGTTCCAGGAAGTTAATTTGTTCACTTTTCAGCTATGACTGCACACAACTTCTCTATGTGACCTAATACAAGGGGCACTGCTAGGCTACTGATCATCCTCAATACCATATTGAGATGTAGGAGGCTGAGAATAAGAATAAACCTCAGACGGCCAAAAAAGATTGGATTATGAAACAAGACATCAGTCAAGTTCTTTGATGTAGAGAATATAAATAGGTTTAAGCAATGATTATTTCTGGAGAGGAGAGATTGAAAGATATCACAACCAGGTGATGTCAAGACCTATCAAAGAAAATCTTTTGTTGGCCCTTCTATCTTCTCCCGCTCAAATAAAAGTGGTTATATTTTGTTCCTTGGAAAGATCAATTCTCCCTCCCTTCACTATTCATGTGATATCAGACCAGCCTGACTTTACAATCCATTGCTATCCCCATTTAAGGAACAACATTGTCTAACAGTATCAGCATTACATTTATCAATTTCTTCTTGGTGGCGGATTAATTCGTGTAGGGCAGGAGTGACTCCTATTTTCTCACAGTAATAGTGTCTTCTGACGCAATGTAATACCAGTTGCCTTGTCAACCGAGATACTAAAAGATTGTGATCTTGAAACAGCTGCCAGTTTTGCATGGCACGCTGGCAATGACTTTTTTTATAAGCATTGATTTTCCTTTTCTTCATGCACATCCAAAGCTAGTTTGGAGTCAGAAAACATTTGTGACAAAACATTTCTATGTGTCACATGTCTGATGTGAGAAGGCACAATGATTTCCCTGATGAATTAAATGGCCAGAAAAAGCAATGTGTTCATGAAAAATACTGAAAACCTTATCAGTGACAGTTGAACAAGCACGCGTATAACAGTAGAATGTTTTCATAGAATTATGCTATTTATAAACTGGTTTCAACTTGCGATTGCCTCAAAAACAGAAACAATTCTAAAGATGACCTAGGGTTTCTTCCACATTTTATGCAGACAGTATGGTTGAAAAGACAATTAGGGCGTAAATAAACAGGTGAGTTCAGCATTTTATATAGTTTATAAGTACAACTCTTCCAGTATTTTATTTTCACAAGTCTCTCCTTAAATGAGATGCCTTCTAGAATATCTGTATCTTTGAATGCATCAGATTACTATCTAAATGGAGTCAAGTTAGGTAAAGGGGAAGTTCAACGAGATCTGGGTGTTCTTGTACATCAGTCAATGAAAGCAAGCATGCAGGTACAGCAGGCAGTGAAGAAAGCTAATGGCATGCTGGCCTTCATAACAAGAGGAATTGAGTTTAAGAGCAAAGAGGTCCTTCTGCAGCTGTACAGGGCCCTGGTGAGACCGCACCTGGAGTATTGTGTGCAGTTTTAGTCTCCAAATTTGAGGAAGGACATTCTGGCTATTGAGGGAGTGCAGTGTAGGTTCACAAGGTCAATTCCCGGAATGGCGGGACTATCATATGTTGAAAGATTGGAGCGACTGGGCTTGTATACACTTGCGTTTAGGAGGTTGAGAGGGGATCTGATTGAGACGTATAAGGTTATTAAGGGATTGGACAATCTGGAGGCAGGAAGCATGTTTCTGTTGATAGGGGAGTCCAGAACCAGAGGACACAGTTTAAAAATAAGAGGTAGGCCATTTAGAACAGAGTTGAGGAGAAAAATTTTCACCCAGAGAGTGGTGGATATATGGAATGCTCTGCCCCAGAAGGCAGTGGAGGCCAAGTCTCTGGATAGTTTCAAGAAAGAGATGGATAGAGCTCTTAAAGATAGTGGAATCAAGGGTTATGGGGATAAGGCAGGAACAGGATACTGATTGTGGATGATCAGCCATAATCATAATGAATGGTGGTGCTGGCTCGAAGGGCCGAATGGCCTACTCCTGCACCTGTTGTCTATTGTCTCTTGTCTTTTATTCAAAATTGCATGTCCAAAAATTGAAAAACTTCCCTCATTGCACACTCTTAAACTGGGTAATCCTAATTAAAGTGAATGGTAGCTGAACAGGTTGAAACTTTAAAATTTAGCACGTAAAGAAAAAATATATCGATTTGGATCTGATGTTTTCTTCAATTCTGCTGAATGTCAATTTCCCAATTCTTCTGTCTCATTCAAATGAAATTGACAGGACACTTCGGAGAGAAATGAGCACAGCTTCGCATTCACTTCTGGATCTCTTGGTGCAGGGTATTCCTCCATTTTTTCCTCCTCCTCCTTCTTAACCTCAGCAATGATAATTCTTCTGCTGGGTTAAGTTGGTCAAACATCTGGCATGGAAGTACTACTCAGTAAAGAGATATCAGGAACAAGGTGCTCTTTTTTCCCATTTGAGAAGCTGAGCAGCCTTTATTAAGCTGTTAACGTTTTGGATGAAAGCATGACCTTGTTAGTCTGTTAATGGTCCTTGCACTGTATGTGCAGCTTCTACCCTGCCTTGACCACTTGACCTTATCACTGGAATCTTCCTCTGTATTCTAGTTTCCTCCTTCCATTCTGTAGTACCCTTACAATGACCTTAATAATTGCATCTTTCTATTATATTCTGTACCATTCCTTTCTCCCGAACCTGACTTTATCTGAATCTATAACTGAACCCTGTTTTATGTTAATTTCCTTTTGACTTGATCTCCCTTCTGAGTTAAGTCCCCTTTTGAATTAAGGCCAACTTACCTGTTCCAGGCAGCTTTGCTGGTGTCAGGCTCTGTGGCTGCCTCACTTAGGCAGGCTAGTTAATCCAGCCAGGCTTTACCACCTACGATGCAAGCATTGAAGAATTGCAAGACTGCAGATAACAGTAACTGTCAAAAACTGATTGACCCAGTGAGGCTTCAACACAGACACTGTCAGCATTTAAGGTAAGGCGCAGGCAAAACCACAAGATACAAGTGAGATAGCAGAGATAATGGGAACTGCAGATGCTGGAGAATCCGAGATAACGAAGTGTGGATCTGGATGAACACAGCAGGCCAAGCAGCATCTTAGGAGCACAAAAGCTGACGTTTCGGGCCTAGACCTTTTATGCTCCTAAGATGCTGCTTGGCCTGCTGCGTTCATCCAGCTCCACACTTTGTTAACAAGCAAGATAGCATATGTGTTGTGAGAAGTGATTGAGTTGATTAGCCTACATTCACTGGAGTTTAGAAGAATTGGTTATGCACTTTGGCGAGAAGAATAGAGGCATAAACATTTTCTAAATGGAGAACAGCTTCAAAAATCTGAAGCACAAAGGGATTTGGGAATTCAGGGTTCTCTTAAGGTTAACATGCAGGTTAAGTTGGAAGTTAGGAAGGGAAATGTAATGTTAACATTTATTTCAAGAGGACTAGAATAGAAGAAAAGGAATGTGCTGCTGGGGCTGTATAAGGCTCTGGTCAGACCACATTTGAAATATTGTATGCAGTTTTGGGCCCGTTATTTAAGGAAGGATCGGTTCCACAGGTGGTTCGTAAGCATAATCGAAGAATGAAAGCCTTGTCGTATGACAAATGGTTGAGGTCTCTGGGCCTGTACTTGATGGAGTTTCAAAGGATGGGGTGAAGGACCTCAGTGAATACTGAGAGAATAGGATCAAACAGCACAGTCTCAAAGTGAAGGAATGACCCTTTATAACTGAGATGGGGAGGAATTTCTTCTGTCGAGGGGTGATAAATCTACGAAACTCATTGCTGCAGGAAGTTGTGGAGGCCGAGCCACTTAAGACAGAGATAGATAAGTTCTTGATTCGAAAGGGGATCAAAGCTTATGGGGAGAAGAAAGGAAAAAGGGGTTGAGAAACATATCAGTCATGATCTAATGGCAAGTAGACTCAATGGGCCGAATAGTCCAATTCTGCTCCTATATCGTATGGTCTTGATAGCTTAGTTAAAAGGATGGAGCATTTTTTAGCCAGGTTTGCAGATGCTACAAAGGAAGGTCAGAAAGCAAGTTGTGAGAATGAGAAAATCAGTCTCCAAAGGGAAACAAAACATGAAACGTCTTGCTCACAAAACGGCAGCAAACAGAGCAAATAATCCTACATCTGATGGATCAGATCTGAGCTCTATACAGTCCTGCCATATCTATAAATGAATGATCATGAACAATTAAACAACTCATTGGAAAAAGAGTCTCCAAAATATCCCCACCTTCATTGATAGGGAGCTCAGTACATCATTTCAAGAAACAAAGCTGAAACATTTTCATCCGTCGACAGCCAGAAGTATCAAATAGGTGATCCCTCTCCTCCTCAGGCCTTCAGAATGACAGATGCCAGTTCATAGCCACTTGACTTTGCTCTGTGAATTACCAAGAACTGACTGAGCTACTGGATCATACAAAGGCTATGAACCTGAATAGTATTCACCAATGGTACTGAGAAACAGTGCGCTAGAACTCACCGAACCCCTATGCGAGCTTTTCCAGTACAGTTACAACACTGGCATCTACATGGCAATGTAGAACGTTGCCCAGATATGTCCTGTCCATAAAGATCAGCCTGGTCAATTAGTGCCCCATCATTGTACTCTCAATCAAAGAACAAAGGACAAAGAACAATACAGTACAGAAACCAGCCCTTCATCCCTCCGGCCTGCACTGACAGATTTTACCCTTTCATAAAACTGTCTTCATTTACAGGACCCGCATCCCTCTATTCCCTTCCTATTCATGTATTCATACTTCTTGAATGCTTATATTGTGTCTGCTTCCACCATCTCCTCTGGCAAAGCATCCCAGATACTTACCACCCTTTGTGCAAAAAACTTTGTCTTGCACATCTCTTCTAAACTCCAAACCCCAACCCCGTACCTTGAACCTGTGTCCCCTAGTAATTGACCTCTCCACTCTGGGAAAAAAGCCTCATGCTTTCCACTCTATCCATGCTATTCGCAATCTTATAAACTTCCATCAGGTCGATACGCAACCTCCTGCATTCCAGTGAAAACAAAGCCAGTCTCACCACCGTTACTTCATAGCTAAAATCCCTCACACCAGGCAACATCCTGGTAAACCTGTTCTATCCCCTCTCCAAGGCATCTATTTCCTTCTGGTTGCATGGTGGCCAGAACAGTATGCAATATTCCAGTGTGGCCTAAAGTTCGATAAAGCTGCAGCATAACTTGCCCATCCTTACAATCAATGCCCCTTTCAATGAAAGCAAGCATGTCATAAGCCTTTTTTACTGCCTTATCTACCTATGCTGCACCTTCAGGGATCTGTGGACCTGCACACCCAGATCCCTTTTCATTTCAATACTCATAAGAGTATCGTCAGCCAAGTATGTGAAGGTGCAATAGAAACATAGAGAATAGGAGCCGGCTATTTGTTCCTTCAAATGTGCTTTGCCACGACTGATCGTCTAAGTGAATACTTTATTCCCAATTTTTCCTCACACCCTTTGATCCTATGAAACATATCTAGCTCCTCTTGAAAAAATTTAGTCTTGACCTCACCACTTTCTGAATTCCAAAGGCTCACCACTCTCTGAGTGAAGAAATTTCTCCTCATCTCAATCATTGACAGTATTATTAAGCAAGCCTTACAAAGTAATAACCTGCTTTCAAATGCTCAGTTTCAGTTTTGCAGGCCTCTTCAGCCCCTCAACTGATTACAGCCTTACTCCAAACTTTGGAAGAAAAAAGCACTGGACTTCAGAGATAAGGTGAGGTTAACATGATGGCAGAATTTTACTGAGCTTGATATCAAGGAGCCCAAAGAAAAGTGGAGCCAATGGCCACCAGGAGCATAATGCTCCCCTGCTTAGTGTTATACCTAGCATAAAGGAAAATTGTTGTGGTTATTCAAGGTCAATCATTTCAGTACACTGCTGCAGGTATAGCTCAGAGTAACTTTCCCAGCTTAACCAGTTTCAGCTGCTTCAACAGTGATTTTCCCTCCATCATAAGGTCAGAAGTAAAGATGTTCGTTGATGATTGTGACAACTCAGATACTAAAATAGTCAACACCCAAATGCAGCAAGGCCTGGACAATATCCAGGTTTGGGCAGATAATTGATTAATAACATTTGTGTCATACAAATGCCACGCAATAACCATCTCCAACAAAAGAGAAACTAATCATCACCCTTAGATGTTCAAGGCATTATCATTGCTGAATCCCCCACCATCAACATCTTGAGGTTTACCAATAAGCAGACATTGAACTAAACTAGCCATATAAATATGCTGATTCCAAGCTCAAATTTTCTGCAGACAGCAACTGATCACTTGTTTCCCACCATCCACAATCTACAAGATGCAAATCAGGAGTGTGATGGAATTCTATTCACTTGCTTGGATGCATCTCGACCAACACTTAAGAAACTTGACACCATCCAGGACAGCAGAACTCATTCGACTAACTTCAATATTCAACCCCTTCACGTCTGTCATACAGTGGTATTTTAAATAATATACAAGAGGAATTGTAGTAACTCATCAAGATGTCTTAGACAACACCTTCCAAACCTCAACCTCTATTACTTAGAAAGACAGGGCAGCAGATCCATGGGAACACAACACCCTTAAAGGTTTCCTTCAAGTTGCACATCGTCTTGACTTGGAATTACATTACTGTTCCTTCATAGTCACTGGTTTAATGTCCTGGAACTTTTTTTAATAACTACTGTATGTTTCCCTACACCTGAGAACTACAACAGATTAAGAAATCAGCTCACCATATCTTTCTCCAGGGCAATTAAGGATAAGCAATAAATGTTTGCCTGGCTAGCAATACTGACATCTCAGGAACAAATTTCTGACAATATATAGGCAGGTTCGGAGAGGAGAGAATCTTACTATAGCATACTATTTAATGGCATTAATACTACTAAATGCCCCTCTGTGTGCATAAACAGAATCAGAACATCCATATTAATACTGTGGCTATGACAGAGAGTGAGAGTCTGTGAATTCTGTGGCTAATAACTCATCTCTTGACTCCCTCGTATCTCAATCCACCATATTAAGGCACAAGCCTGGCATATGATGGAATGCTCTCCACTTGCCTGGATGAATTTATTACAACTACACACAAGAAACTTGACACCATTCAATTATCCACCAGAACTAATCAGTTCATCATCAGACAAACTGTCAGCTATCAGAGATAATGGGAACTGCAGATGCTGGAGAATTCCAAGATAATAAAATGTGAGGCTGGATGAACACAGCAGGCCAAGCAGCATCTCAGGAGCACAAAAGCTGACGTTTCGGGCCTGGGCCCTTCATCAGAGAGGGGGATGGGGGGAGGGAACTGGAATAAATAGGGAGAGAGGGGGAGGCGGACCGAAGATGGAGAGGAAAGAAGATAGGTGGAGAGAGTATAGGTGGGGAGGTAGGGAGGGGATAGGGCAGTCCAGGGAAGACGGACAGGTCAAGGAGGTGGGATGAGGTTAGTAGGTAGATGGTGGTGCGGCTTGGGGTGGGAGGAAGGGATGGGTGAGAGGAAGAACCGGTTAGGGAGGCAGAGACAGGTTGGACTGGTTTTGGGATGCAGTGGGTGGGGGGGAAGAGCTGGGCTGGTTGTGTGGTGCAGTGGGGGGAGGGGATGAACTGGGCTGGTTTAGGGATGCAGTGGGGGAAGGGGAGATTTTGAAACTGGTGAAGTCCACATTGATACCATTAGGCTGCAGGGTTCCCAGGCGGAATATGAGTTGCTGTTCCTGCAACCTTCGGGTGGCATCATTGTGGCAGTGCAGGAGGCCCATGATGGACATGTCATCTAGAGAATGGGAGGGGGAGTGGAAATGGTTTGCGACTGGGTGGTGCAGTTGTTTGTTGCGAACTGAGCGGAGGTGTTCTGCAAAGCGGTCTCCAAGTCTCCGCTTGGTTTCCCCAATGTAGAGGAAGCCGCACCGGGTACAGTGGATGCAGTATACCACATTGGCAGATGTGCAGGTGAACCTCTGCTTGATGTGGAATGTCACCTTGGGGCCGGGGATAGGGGTGAGGGAGGAGGTGTGGGGGCAAGTGTAGCATTTCCTGTGGTTGCAGGGGAAGGTGCCGGGCGTGGTGGGGTTGGAGGGCAGTGTGGAGCGAACAATGGAGTCACGGAGAGAGTGGTCTCTCCGGAAAGCAGACAGGGGTGGGGATGGAAAAATGTCTTGGGTGGTGGGGTCAGATTGTAGATGGCGGAAGTGTCGGAGGATGATGCGTTATATCCGGCGGTTGGTAGGGTGGTGTGTGAGAACGAGGGGGATCCTCTTAGGGCGGTTGTGGCGGGGGCGGGGTGTGAGGGATGTGTTGCGGGAAATACGGGAGACGCTGTCAAGGGTGTTCTCGATCACTGTGGGGGGAAAGTTGTGGTCCTTAAAGAACTTGGACATCTGGGATGTGCGGGAGTGGAATGTCTTATCGTGGGAGCAGATGCGGCGGAGGCGGAGGAATTGGGAATAGGGGATGGAATTTTTGCAGGAGGGTGGGTGGGAGGAGGTGTATTCTAGGTAGCTGTGGGAGTCGGTGGGCTTGAAATGGACATCAGTTACAAGCTGGTTGCCTGAGATGGAGACTGAGAGGTCCAGGAAGGTGAGGGATGTGCTGGAGATGGCCCAGGTGAACTGAAGGTTGGGGTGGAAGGTGTTGGTGAAGTGGATGAACTGTTCGAGCTCCTCTGGGGAGCAAGAGGCGGCGCCGATACAGTCATCAATGTACCGGAGGAAGATGTGGGGTTTGGGGCCTGTGTAGGTGCGGAAGAGGGACTGTTCCACGTAACCTACAAAGAGGCAGGCATAGCTGGGGCCCATGTGGGTGCCCATCCTTCCCAAAGGCCCAGCCTTTCGCAAAATCCACAAACCTGCCTGCCCTGGTCGACCCATCGTCTCAGCCTGCTCCTGCCCCACAGAACTCATCTCCAACTATCTGGACTCCATTTTCTCCCCTTTGGTCCAGGAACTCCCCACCTACGTCCGTGACACCACCCACGCCCTCCACCTCCTCCAGGACTTCCAATTCCCTGGCCCCCAACACCTCATATTCACCATGGACGCCCAGTCCCTATACACCTGCATTCCGCATGCAGATGGCCTCAAGGCCCTCCGCTTCTTCCTGTCCCGCAGACTCGACCAGTCCCCCTCCACCGACACTCTCATCCGCCTAGCTGAACTCGTCCTCACCCTCAACAACTTCTCTTTTGACTCCTCCCACTTCCTACAGACTAAGGGGGTGGCCATGGGCACCCGCATGGGCCCCAGCTATGCCTGCCTCTTCGTAGGTTACGTGGAACAGTCCCTCTTCTGCACCTACACAGGCCCCAAACCCCACATTTTTCCATCCCCACCCCTGTCTGCTTTCCGGAGAGACCACTCTCTCCGTGACTCCCTTGTTCGCTCCACACTGCCCTCCAACCCCACCACGCCCGGCACCTTCCCCTGCAACCGCAGGAAATGCTACACTTACCCCACACCTCCTCCCTCACCCCTATCCCCGGCCCCAAAGTGACATTCCACATCAAGCAGAGGTTCACCTGCACATCTGCCAATGTGGTATACTGCATCCACTGTACCCGGTGCGGCTTCCTCTACATTGGGGAAACCAAGCGGAGGCTTGGAGACCGCTTTGCAGAACACCTCCGCTCAGTTCGCAACAAACAACTGCACCTCCCAGTCGCAAACCATTTCCACTCCCCCTCCCATTCTCTAGATGACATGTCCATCATGGGCCTCCTGCACTGCCACAATGATGCCACCCGAAGGTTGCAGGAACAGCAACTCATATTCCGCCTGGGAACCCTGCAGCCCAATGGTATCAATGTGGACTTCACCAGTTTCAAAATCTCCCCTTCCCCTACTGCATCCCTAAATCAGCCCAGTTCATCCCCTCCCCCCACTGCACCACACAACCAGCCCAGCTCTTCCCCCCCACCCACTGCATCCCAAAACCAGTCCAACCTGTCTCTGCCTCCCTAACCGGTTCTTCCTCTCACCCATCCCTTCCTCCCACCCCAAGCCGCACCCCCATCTACCTACTAACCTCATCCCACCTCCTTGACCTGTCCGTCTTCCCTGGACTGACCTATCCCCTCCCTACCTCCCCACCTATACTCTCTCCACCTATCTTCTTTACTCTCCATCTTCGGTCCGCCTCCCCCTCTCTCCCTATTTATTCCAGTTCCCTCTCCCCATCCCCCTCTCTGATGAAGGGTCTAGGCCCAAAACGTCAGCTTTTGTGCTCCTGAGATGCTGCTTGGCCTGCTGTGTTCATCCAGCCTCACATTTTATTAAACTGTCAGCTATGACAGTTTGATCATCATGGATATGCAACATTTGTGTATGAGAAGCTCCTGGTTCCTCATTATTTTCCACAATTTTGGAATTTGCAACTATACCAAGCAACCATGAACAGTGTCCATACTGTACAATTACTAGTCTCTATCTTTGCAAATAACCTTCCCTGCCCTCTCTATTCTTTCAGCTCCCTTCTCTGACAATAAACTATATCTCCCAGACTGAACTGTAAACTATCACCTGCACTAAAATGTGTTACATAAGCTAAAAATTTGTTGCAGACAGTTGGAGGTAATAGTCCATATCAATTAGTTTTTGTTCAGAATCCTAAAGTTCTATCAGTAATAAGTTATCAGCCCTCAGTTTGGAAAAAGGCTGCAATTAATTTATCAGAGCTGATCCGTCAAAATTTTATGAGCTATATTATCTCTGACTGTATGGTTCCATTTACATATCCATTGCTGAAAAAGCTTTCTGACTCCATATTCCAAACTATTGTATTTATATCCACGTAAGTATGAAATCAACATTGACAAACCTCCTCCATTATCAATGATAAGTTTTGATGGTGATCCAAGACAATCCTTATCCACTTATCCATGACCTTATCAATAATTTTTTTTTCTTTACTTCCTATTATTGTTGACTGACAAAAGCCGGTAGTCAAATCTATAAAATTTAAAATGAAAATGGTTTGTACTTTGTCTTAGACTTTTAAACCCATTGCCAATACATCATTGAAATTTCCTGCTAAGAACAGACTTACTATAGGCTGTGACAGTGCCTTTCAATATTTCTTGTAATACTCACAACTATCTCTTACATGAGCTCATCATATTCCCCAACCCTATTCTTACATCCTTTATGAAAGGTTGAATATTTTAGAAGATGGATGAGCAAATTGCTTATGTAATTTTAACGCAATTGATTTTTTGTCTTTTAAAATTCTACCTTGATGTCAATAAGATTTATTTAATTAGGGAGGTTATGCTATATTAAAGGAATTAAATAATGTCCTGGTTCTATGAATCCTGAATGCACAGCTGTTCCAAATACAATAGATTAGTTGCTTATCATGTCCATCTTAATCTGTGCTTTCTCCATCAATAGTCTACTTATTAAAAAGGGTACTTCATGAGTCACTACATCTGTGTCAATAAAATGATTAGTTCTGAATATTTTACAAAGATGACCATTCTTTTTCAAAGATTTTAGCATGATATCCCAAATCTGAAACTGGTGGAACTCTCAAATTCCTTAACTTTCTCCCAATCCTTTTTATTCAAAGCACCTGGTAAATATTTTAGCCAATGTATACCACGTAAGTAGACATGAATACCCAGTTCAATATTCCCCCATTGAAAGACATTGCCACCAATGCACTGCGTTGAAACTTTTTTGACCAATACAACTTGATCTATATCTCTATTTTCATCAGCTGAATTCTCCATTTCTTGTTTAGCTTTCACTGTTGTATTATAGACTTTAGAATAGTTCTTGGTCTAGTGGTAGTATGTATCGCACTAGAAACATCTTTGAGCATTCCTGGCATTGTTTGCTTAATGAAAATTTCAAATTTTCTTTTCTTCTCAAAATTATCATTAGCATTTCTATCCTTAGTTCTGTTAGTTAGAACTTTCGTATTGTCACTTCTGACTACAGGTGATGGTTACACACTGGACTAGTAATCCAGAGGTCTGGATCAAGAGAGTCAAATTCAATTCTGACCCATGGCAGCTACTCATTTAAACTGAGTTAATTAAATAAATGTGGAATAAAATGCTGTTATCAGAAATGGTGACCGGAATGGATTGTTGTAAAAGCAGAACTGCTTTTCTAATTGTCTTGACTGAAAGAATCTGCCATCTTTACCCACAGTAACAGATATGTGACTTCAGATACACAATATTGTGTTTGACTGTTAGCAATCCACTCAGCTGTTTTCAAGAAGATTGCTCATGAGAAAATAGAGATGCCAAATTTGTCAGAAAGGCAAACATTCTATTTATAAATGTTTATTTTAAAGAGTCAAATTCTACAATCAGAAACTTGGAATGAGAGCTCAGAAATGGAGGTCAAAGGTTCAATGTTAACAACCCCCAAGTGAGGTAACAAATGAGAAAGACTTTATTGCAGAAGGCCTGGAAATAGTAAAGAACTAAAAAAGGTCACTTCGCTCACTGAGCAGTAAAGGCCACTAATGTTATGCTGATGAATTATGTAAAAAGGAGCTGAGTAAATATCACTTTATCAAATCAGAATGCTGATTATGAGGAGAAATATGGACTCAGCTAGAATAGCATGTATTTTTATGCTCTGATATCCTATTTCAATACTGCCAGTGAGGTATTGGACCCATATTGAAGCAGTTTGCTACATAGAACTGGCAGGTAACCAACCATCTTCCATAGGTGCCAGTAACAGTGGAAGACTGAGCGAAGGAGTATATCTCAGAGGAACTCAGTGTTGACATATTATTTAATCATGAAGAGTATCACAATCAATTCTGCACTTTCCACCTGATATCCAAAAAGGTAAAAGATGAGACAATTTCTTCCCTTCCTCTTAGCAAGGGCATGCTGCCAGTCCCAATATGAGTCAGGAGCAGTCACTGTTTTGTAGTGAGGACTGAGCATAAGAATTGCTGCAAGGCTGCAAGTTGCAATGTGAATCATTTCGGGACTTGAAACATAAACTAGACCAGAGTTTATCCAATCTGTTAGCCACTTGCTATAACTGTCTAATTAGAAACTCAAATGTGTCTGATTGCATTTTTGATTCGCAAATAAAAATGAACAATAGACTCTACCTGGGAGATGTGATTTCAACAGTTACCTTCATATGATGTAAGTACGTCTACTTAATTTTATGTGTGTTTATTAGTAAAAGGGTGAAGTCAAAAGCAGAGTCCAAATATTTTTTGATGTTTACTTCTTTAGTAATGTGAATAGACTAGAACAGAGGTGTATTGGGGGTATTGGAAACCACATACATTACTACACAGGGCCCTATTCTTTGTAGACAAAAGGAACATGTATATAGCACCAGTTTTGACTCAACAGTATAGGTGACATCACTCACTCATTTATTTCTTGGGGCAATCCCCTGATTAGTCAGAGTCAACTTTCTGTGTTTATATTTGAAACAAAGGCTGGAAGTTAACTGTCAATCAGCACTAATAGGTGCATTCTCGATGACAACTCCTCTCACTGTCAGACCCCTCTAGAGTCATCAAGACAGACAGCATGGAAACGAGCCCTTCAATCTAACTTGTCCATTACAACCAAGTTTCCCAAACTAAACTAATCCAATTGGCCTGCATTTGGCCCATGTCCCTCTAAACCTTTCCTATTCATGTAACTGCCCAAATGTCCTTTACGTGTTGAAACGGTACCTGCACCTATCACTTCTTCTGGAAGTTCATTCCACATAAAAACCACCCTCAGCATCCTTTTAAACATTTTCCCTCTCACCTTCTGCCCTCTAGTTTTGAATTTCACTACCCGAGGGAAAAGGCTTTATCTATTCACCTTATCTATGCCCCTTACAGTTTTATAAACCTCTGTAAGGTCACCCAACAATCTAGTACTCCCTTCTCATGCAATATGAATGTTAATTTTCCTCTTGAATTTATAATCCTATGAATTGCCCTGATAAATGCGCTACCAAACATCTTTTAGAGCAGGAAAAATTAACCAACATTTCTCCTTCAATAAGTATCACCAACAAAAGTTCTGGTGGACTTGCTACGTCAAATATTATCTGTATGTTTTTCCAGTTACACAATGTGTTTTTTCTTTCTATGCCTAATTGTCCTCCAGATGGTGCCCCCCAACTCACCATTTAGATACATTACATTCTTTTTTACCTTCCTTGTTGCCTGATTTGAATGTCCAGCTGGTGAATACCCAGTTTTTTTCTCCCCGTACTCAACTTCAATTAATACCATCATACCGTTCTAATGCTAATTTTTTTTGCTGAGCTTTACTTGATAACTGGATGCATTTTATTTCCAACTAATAAACCATATTGCAGACAATAGCTGGAGGAGCTACATTTTGGAAATGTAGGGGGATGGGAACCAAAATTGTAGTTCGACTATAGAAAAGGTTGAGAGTAGGGTGGTCCGAAATAAAGTTTCAGGGACGCAAGATGGCACCGGCAAGCAAGAAGTTGGTTTGAAGTGTGTCTACTTCAATGCCAGGAGCGTCCGGAATAAGGTGGGTGAACATGGGTTAGTACCTTGGACTTCGATGTTGTGGCCATTTCGGAGACATGGACAGAATAGGGACAGGAATGGTTGTTACAGGTTCTGGGATTTAGATGTTTCAGTAAGAACAGAGAAGATGGTAAAAGGGGGTAGGTGTGGCATTGTTGGTCAAGGACAGTTTTATAGTTGCAGAAAGGATGTTTGGGGACTCGTCAACTAAGGTAGTATGGGCTGAGGTTAGAAACAGGAAAGGAGAGGTCACCCTGTTGGGAGTTTTCTATAGGCCTCCGAATAGCTCCAGAGATGTAGAGGAAAGGATAGCAAAGATGATCCTCGATAGGAGTGAGAGAGACAGGGTAGTTGTCATGGGGGACTTCAACTTTCGAAATATTGACTGGGAACACTATAGTTCGAGTACTATAGATGGGTCAGTTTTTGTCCAGTGTGTGCAGGAGGGCTTCCTGACATAGTATGTAGATAGGCCAACAAGGGGCGAAGCCACATTAGATTTGGTAATGGGTAATGAGCCCAGCCAGGTGTTAGATTTGGAAGTAGGTGAGCACTTTGGTGATAGCGATCACAATTCTGTTATGTTTACTTTAGTGATGGAAAGGGATAGGTGTATACAGCTTGGCAAGAGTTATAGCTGGGGGAAAGGTAATTACGATGAGATTAGGCAAGATTTAGGGAGCATAGGATGGGGAAGAAAACTGCAGGAGATGGGCAAGTTAGAAATGTGGAGCTTATTCAATGAAAAGCTCCTGTGTGTCCTAGATAAGTATGTACCTGTCAGGCAGGGAGGGAGCTGTAGAGCACGGGAGCCGTGGTTTACAAAGGAGGTGGAATCTCTGGTCAAGAGGAAGAAGAAGGCTTATGTTAGGATGAGATGTGAAGGCTCAGTTAGGGTGCTTGAGGGCTACGAGGTAGCCAGGAAAGACCTAAAGAGAGAGCTCAGAAGAGCCAGGAGGAGACATGAGAAGTTGTTGGCAGATAGAATCAGGGTAAACCCTAAGGCTTTCTATAGGTATTTAAAGAATAAAAGAATGACAAAAGTAAGATTAGGGCCAATCAAGGATAGTAGTGGTAAGTTGTGTGTGGAGTCAGATGAGATAGGGGAAGCACTAAATGAATATTTTTCAACAGTATTCACTCTAGAAAACGACAATGTTGTCAAGGAGAATACTGAGATACAGGCTACTAGACTAGGTGGGATTGAGGTTCACAAGGAAGAGGTATTAGAAATCCTACAGAGGATGAAGATAGATAAGTCCCCTGGGCCGGATGGGATTTATGGTAGGATCCTCTGGGAAGCCAGGGAGGAGATTGCTGAGCCTTTGGCATTGATCTTTAACTCATCATTGTCTACGGGAATAGTGCCAGATGACTGGAGGATAGCAAATGTGGTACTCCTGTTCAAGAAGGGGAGTAGAGACAACCCTGGTAATTATAGACCAGTGAGCCTTACCTCAGTTGTTGGTAAAGTGTTGGAAAAGGTTATAAGGGATAGGATTTATAATCATCTAGAAAAGGATAAATTGATTAGGGATAGTCAGCACGGTTTTGTGATGGGAAGATCGTGCCTTACAAACCTTATTGAGTTCTTTGAGAAGGTGACCAAACAGGTAGATGAGAGTAAACCGGTTGATGTGGTGTATATGGATTTCAGCAAGGCATTCGATAAGGTTTCCCATATTAGGCTATTGTACAAAATGCGGAGGAATGGAAGTGTGGGAGATATAGCAGTTTGGATCGGAAATTGGCTTGCTGAAAGAAGACAGAGGGTGGTAGTTGATGGGAAATGTTCATCCTGGAGACTAGTTACTAGTGGTGTACCGCAAGGGTCATTGTTGGGTCCACTGCTGTATGTCATTTTTATAAATGACCTGGATAAGGGCGTAGAAGGATGGGTTAGTAAATTTTCAGACGACACTAAGGTCGGTGGAGTGTGGATAGTGATGAAGGATGCTGTAGGTTGCAGAGAGACATAGATAAGCTGCAGAGCTGGGCTGAAGGGTGGAAAATGGAGTTTAATGCAGACAAGTGTGAGGTGATGCACTTTGGTAGGAGTAACCGGAAGGGAAAGTACTGGGCTAATGGTAAGATTCTTGGTGGTGTCGATGAGCAGAGACATCTCGGTGTCCATGTACACAGATCCTTGAAAGTTGCCACCCAGGTTGACAGGGCTGTTAAAAAGGCATACAGTGTTTTAGCTTTTATTAATAGAGGGATCGAGTTCCGGAACCAAGAGGTTATGGTGAAGCTGTACAAAAGTCTGGTGCGGCCGCACTTGGAGTATTGCGTACAGTTCTGGTCACCGCATTATAAGAAGGATGTGGAAGCTTTGGAAAGGGTGCAGAGGAGATTTACTAGGATGTTGCCTGGTATGGAGGGAAGGTCTTACGAGGAAAGGCTGAGGGACTTGAGGCTGTTTTCATTAGAGAGAAGAAGGTTGAGAGGTGACTTAATTGAAACATATAAAATAATCAGAGGGTTAGATAGGGTGGATAGGGAGAGCCTTTTTCCTAGGATGGTGACGGCGAGAACGAGGGGGCATAGCTTTAATTTGAGGGGTGAAAGATATAGGACAGATGTCAGAGGTAGTTTCTTTACTCAGAGAGTAGCTAGGGAATGGAATGCTTTGTCTGCAACGGTAGCAGATTCGCCAACTTTAGGTACATTTAAGTCGTCATTGGATAAGCATATGGACGTACATGGAATAGCGTAGGTTAGATGGGCTTGAGATCGGTATGACAGGTTGGCACAACATCGAGGGCCGAAGGGCCTGTACTGTGCTGTAATGTTCTATGTTCGATGTTCTATGAAAGGAGATACAGGAGAGACGGCATAAGTTAAATAGCACAATTTTAATAGAGATTTAGAAATTGAGCAATATCTATGTACAAATGTCTTTCAAGATACCCAGTCAACTTGAGAAGTCTGTTGAAAACAGAAAAAATCCACAGGATTTATGAATACAGCCAAAGACAAGGAAATTATTGGCAAATATTGTAAATCATTTGAAGAAGAGTCGTGTCAGACTCAAAACGTTAATTCTACTTTCCTCAAAAATGGAGACAGACCTTTTGCATTTCCCCTGCATTCTTTGTGTTTGTTTCAGATTTCCCATTAGTATAACTCACTTGTTAGAGCTCAGCTGGATTTGGTTGTTCAACATTGAACAGCATGTTTTAGAATGGATGTTGGAGTCTCAGCGGACATCACTTTACCTTGTGCTTTAAGCCAGGACTGCTTCCTGCGTATTGACCTCCTTGGTTTGGAGTATTTCAGGTTCTGAGTGCCTGCTCATGCATTGTCTCTGAGGCTACTTGCTCCTTATGCCTAACTCCTTACATTCTTTTATTTACATTTGTACTTAGTTATCAAATACAACTCTCTAATGTAGTACCTAAGACTTCACTCTTCACATGCCCATTGTAGACTGGTGTCCTAATTCTTACTGACTCTGAGCCATGTCATCAGTTACATCTTGATGTTTACAAGAGCATCATTATACAAATCTTCCATCAGGTTTTTTTCTACTTCACATCCAGTATTCTGGTAGTTAACTAGTTATATAGAATTGGGCTGAATTTATTTTTGGCTTGGTACATGTTGCGTTAAAATTTTTTGGATACGTTTTTCACTGCAAGGCCAGGCAAGATTTCTCACTATATCTTACCAAGCTCGCCTCATAATACATACTGTGCCCCTATCGTAACCCTCTTACCATACGTCATACCAGACTCGATGGGCCGAATAGCCTCCTTCCCCACTGTAGAAACTCTATGATTTCAGTCTCAGCTGCAATTTCCTGCCCGCTCTCCTTAACTCTTTAGTCCATAACAAATTAAAAATCTGTCTATCTTCTCCTTAACTTTCTTCGAAGTCCTGCTATCCATTACACTCTGAGGTAGTGAATTTCACAGATTTGTGAACCTTTGAGCGAAGATATTCCTCCTCATTTCTGTTTTAAATCTATCATCCCTTAGTCTAAAACTATGACCTCAAATTTTAGATTGCTTCACAAGGCGAAACCTCTTCTTTAGCATCCCACGTACCTCAATGAGATCGACTCTCATTCTTCCAAACTCCACTGAGTGTAGGTATAAAGTGACCCCTTTGTCAGTGTCATTCATTAAATACCATTGACCATGGTATGACCATGGCTAACCAGTGACCATGTTGTCTTCTTTCTCTTCTGCCTTGCAAGTACCACAGAATGCCCATCAACTTTTGTGGAAAAACAGGTACAAACTCATTAACTTTTGGGGACAAGCGTGTGAAGGGCTCTGAGGAAGGCCTGATGGTAACCATGAGACCACTGTCTATTGTAAAACCCGCCTGTTTCACTTATATCCTTTAAGGAAGGAAAACTGTCGTCTTTACTTGGTCTGGCCTATATGTGACTCCAGAAGCAATGATATTGACGCTCAAAGGTCATTTGGCAATTAGGATGGGCAATAAATGCTGGCAATAGACAGTGATGCCAACATCTCATGAACAAATGACAAAAAACCTATGCTCATCTATAATTTCATGTGGAGTCCACAGTAGTGGTCACTGCCACTAAGCCCTTCCTGTAGCCTACCAGGCCTACTGTGTATGCCTGGAGTTTCCCTCATACAATGTTCATGGCCCCTCTTTGTAAGTGCCCCTGCCTTTACCTCAGCTTTGACTCCCTCGCTCATTTTGGTTTTGATCTTCCTGCCGGCTACATAGGCCCCCATCACACCTTTCTGAACAATTGATGCCAAATCCCAGGACTGCATTGGCAACAGATCACTGATCAGCTTCAATAAGCAGCCCCTAGATATGACTGACCAGAGCCCTGACTGAAGTCTTCTCAATTCCCCGAATGACAATGTACAATTCCCCTGACTGCTAGTGCTGACCAACAGGACTGACATATGCTCACCCCCGGATTATATTCAGACAATTCTCCTGCCTGTAGACATCCCAAGTGGATGACTGATCCATGGCCAAGCCCATGCAATGTGTGCAGATAGTGCCATGACAGTCAGTAACTGGGTTCTGTTGCCTAGAGCAGCCTTTCTTGACTGAACTAAGGACTAGTTTCTAGCAGTTTTCAGCTGTGATCTATTCCTCGAAAAAACACAGAATGTATTTACAATGTACGCACATGCTGGCACATGCTTTAGTTGTTAGATTGACATCTCCACATGCGTACATATAAGTGCCCTGCCAGCCCGCTGAGAGGTCCTACTGACAAGACGTCTGTCTGTGTATCTGCACCAAAGAGCAAATCAATACAACAATACAAACAGCTTTTATCCTCTAGCTAAAACATTAAGGTGCTAATAGGCATGGAACTGCATGGCAAGGCTTAGATGTGAACATGCAGGTAGGTGATAAGTCAGTGAGCACTAAGGCAACAAGTGAACAGCCTTGAGATGCAACCTGGTCCTTTCCTGTCCATGTGTGCAAAGTATCCTTGTTGCAACCTCTCAATGCTAGTTGCTTGTGCTCCCTGCAATGCGAGTCTGTGGTTTCTGAGCAACCTGCAATGTTAGAGAGGTGCTGTCATTGTTGTTCAGGGTTGGCAAATGCATGTAACTGGTGCCTGCAGAAAGTGCTGTGAGATACAGTTTGCTTCTACATATTATGTTGGTCCTTCAGACCAAATGTTAGCTGAATCCACCATGGCTTCCATGTTGGGTTTCTTGAGTCTAAGTTGTTTTATTAGTGGGAGGTTAAATATTAAAGAGGCAATTTAACAAATAATAATTCCTTTTAATTGGCAATTTGCCACTACCTACATAGAAACTTGCCATGTTGCTTGCTAAAAGCATAGAAGATGGAGTGAAATCATCTCCATATTGAGATAGGCCTTGATGGACATCACACCCAATCCTGCCACAAATCTTACCACTGCCCACGTCACTCAGACCTTGATAATATTACCCCCATTGTTTCTAGCTTTGTTTTTAAAGAACATCTGCAGTATCTTATGAGTATGGTTTAGTGAACAAGCACCATCCTGATCAATCACAAAACATAAATGTATGATCTAACAATTCAGAAATCATTCTGGAATCTAACTTGTTGAGTATTACCATCAGTTGACATTAAGACAGAGTTTCTTTGTCATGTCTCAGCCAGAGATACCCTTAATGGAAAAAACATATACTGAATACATAGAAATATGTCAATGTGAAACTGTTTGCAGCTGTCCCATCCTGAATTTGAATAAGAAACGTTAATGTCATGATTGTGCTGACATTTTGTTGATGTTTGAGTATTAGTTAAGATCTTGGTAGACTGAAAGCAATACGGTAATTTTGTATTCTCTTTCTGGCATCTGTATTTAAATTGTCCCACCAGTTATTGCCTCATTTGGTATAGTTCATTCATTTTCTTGTTTCATAAATGAGTCATGCTTTGTGTTGAAAGTACAAGGGAAACCTCTTGAGACTGTATTCAGCAAGTTATCTCACGTTGGAAAAAGACAAAATTGGGATCCATCTAACCTGGTTTCTCTCAGACATCTGATTGATCCAGTTATAGCTTTAGCTGGGATCATAAGCAGGGAATTCAAGGTCTGTACGGAAGTTGCCGGCCATATTTACAATTGTACCTGTCTAGCATTACTTGAATTTTTCTTCTTGCTGTTGAAGACTTCAAAATTTCCTGAAAATCTTTTTTGCCCTACCTTCAGAGTCTTCTTCATTTCCAGCTTTATTCCTCTAAAAGCCTTATGATGTCTTTGCCTGCCTTTGGGTTTTTCCTGCTTTTTACTCAGCTGCACCTTCAAAATTTTCCAATGTCCTGTTCTGCCTTCAAGAATTCTGTTTTGAAATGTATCACAGTTTTAACTTGACGTGCTATCACTGGAGAGTTTATTTTTGTTCCCTAGATGCCACTATGTTTTATCTCGCACATTAAACAAGTCCTAATACTTTAGTATTGAGATTCCGTTCTGGAGTACATTAGCCTCTTGGTATTCCAGAGAACACTGTCCACCTTATCATGTACTTCGAGACTCCTTTATTTACATATGTACATACTAGGTTACCAAATACAACTCTCTTTAGTGCAATACCTTAAGACACTTTGCTACACTGGAATCCTCTCTTTTACTGATAGTTATCATAGTTGTGAAGGAAATTAGTAGAATTATGTCAAAGATGAGGGAGTTTGATTGTGTTAATTGCTTTAGAGCAGAGAAGATTATTCAGCAAGTTTTTGTTATGATTTGGATTACTCTGTCTGTAGCACTGCTGGAAACAATTTCAGTAGTAACTTGCAAAACAGAATTGCATACTTACTTAAAAAAAAACATTTTCATGACTGTGGACTAGCAACAAGGAATGGGATTAAGTGTAAAGCTCTTCTGCAATAATAGACTGAATGGCTTTCTTCAATGTTCAATGATTCTATAATTCTTTGAGAGAGGGGGCGAACGCCCTTTTCAGTAGGGGGGCAGCAAATTTAAATGTAAAAGGGAATGTAGACTGAGAATGATTTGAATAAAAGCCACAAATGCTCTACACTATGTAATTTTGGGAAGGGGTTATCTCTTAGATGAATTCTCTTGAGCTCTGTTCTCTTGAGTGCAGTATGCTTTACTGATTTGAAATTTAAACAAGACTTCAGCATAGTCCAACGCTAATTTATTTTCACAATGAATGAACTCCAATGCCTGATAAACTTTGAACCCTAAATAAGATAATAATTCTAATCTAATGATCATTCATTTTTGTATTTTACTTGGAATGATTGTCATAAAACACATTTGATTTCAGATCCTGGCTGTGAAAGAAGTTGCCTTTTAAATAAATAAACATTTGAAAGAAAGACGTTGCTTGCCCTGCCGTGTTCATCCAGCTCTACACCTTGTTATTTGAAAGAAAGGTCCTAGTTACTGCAGTGAGTGATCAGGGGTTCAATGTTCGTAAATGTGTTCATCCTGCTCAGCATAAGTACCAAGGAAATAACCTGCGCTGTAACAATGGGATCCTCTTATGAGTTGAAGCTTTCAAGAGGGCATTGGATAATTATTCAGACAAAAATAATGAGTGAGGGTATGAAGAAAAAGCCGGAGATAGGCCCGAGGTAATGATGATCGTTTTCAAGCCAGTGCAGACACAATGGGCTGAACAGCCTCCTACTGTTCCACAAGACTTCCATGATTTGAAGTAGTTAATACTAATCTCACAATATCCCCTTTAAAATGCACAACTACGAAACTATGAACACTCCAGTGCTCCTTGGCTCAACATTGATTGTTAAGCCACTTTATTTTACAGACAAAAAGTGAAGATACAGAGCAACAGCTGTAAATGAACTGTATGTGCTCAAGTTCACTTATTTTCTCAGAATTAATGAGATAGTAAAAACATTAAATCACATACATTCTTTCTTTTGTGGGCTGTTTAACTCGTTTATGGTATTAACTGTCTTTATAGGCAATTCCTCACTGCAATAACTGACCTTCTGCATGTTTGTTTTAAACTCAAGGTTAAAGCACTATCTTTGCCATTTAAAACCTGAATGAGTACCCATATGCTTCTTTTCTGGTCTTCTGTCTCTGGATTTTAAAATGGAAGATTTGTTTGGTGTCAAGACAGCAGAAATCTTAATCATACTAGGTTCACATAAATTCAAGTATCCCCATTACAACTTGCATGACTGTTTTGTGAATTTTATGAATAAGAATTGATCAGTATTTCTTTTCAATACAGTGACATTCACAGTTAAACCTTCATACTGCTCCAAACAATCCCTCCATTTTTCACTTCTCTCAAAGTTTGAGGCTAATGGCTTTTTGAACTTTATACAATAGACTTTGTTTTAAAACACGGAACCTAGCTATACCTTATCTTGAATCCTTTCTATGAAAATGAAGCAATGGTAGAACATGACAAAATCACAGCCTCACTGAAGGAGGGCCCCTGGAGGACTCAAGCAGTGAGGCAATATGGGTAGAACTCAGAAATAGGAAGGATGCAGTTACAATTTTGGCGCTGTACTACAGGCCTCCCAATAGCGAGCGTGAGATAGAGGTACAAATATGTAAACAGATAATGGAAAGGTGTAGGAGAAACAAGGTGGTGGTGATGAGAGATTTTAATTTTCCCAACATTGACTGGGATTCACTCAGTGTTAGGGGTCAAGACGGAGCAGAATTTGTAGGAGGGTTCAGGAGGGTTTTCTCGAGCAGTATGTACGTAGTCCAACTCGGGAAGGGGCCATACTGGACGTGGTGCTGGGGAATGAACTCGGCCAGGTGGTTGATATTACAGTAGGGGACTACTTTGGAAATAGCGACCACAATTCCATAAGTTTTACAATACTCATGGACAAGGATAGAAGTGGTCCTAAAGGAAGAGTACTAAACTGAGGGAAGGCCGACTATACCAAGATTCGGCAGGATCTGAGGAATGTAGATTGGGGGAAACTGTTTGAAGGTAAATCCACATTTGATATGTGGGAGGCTTTTAAGGAGAGGTTGATTAGTGTGCAGGAGAGACATGTTCCTGTGAAAATGAGGAATAGAAAAGGCAAGATTAGGGAGCCATGGATGACAGGTGAAATTGTGAAACTAGCCAAGAGAAAAAAGGAGGCATACATGAGGTCTAGGCAACTGAAGATAGACGAAGCTTTGCAAGAATATCGGGAATGTAGAGCGAGTCTGAAATGAGGGATTAAGAGGGCTAAGAGGGGACATGAGATATTGCTGGCAAACATGGTTAAGGAAAATCCCAAAGCCTTTTATTCATATATAAAGAGCAAGAGGGTAACTAGAGAAAGGATTGGCCCACTTAAGGACAAAGAAGGAAAGTTATGCGCTGAGTCAGAGAAAATGGGTGACATTCTTAACAAGTATTTTGCATCGGTATTCACCAAGGAGAGGGACATGAAGGATGTTGAGGTTAGGAATAGATGTTTGCTTACTCTAGGTCAAGTTGACATGAGGAAGGAGGAAGTGTTAGGTATCCTAAAAGACATTAAGGTGGACAAGTCCCAGGTCTGGATGGGATCTATCCCAGGTTACTGAGGGAAGCGAGAGAGGAAATAGCTGGGGCCTTAACAGATATTTTTGCAGCATCCTTAGACATGGGTGAGGTCCTAGAGGACTGGTGACTTGCTAATGTTGTCCTCTTGTTTAAAAAGGGCAGCAAGGATAATCCAGGTAATTATCGACCGGTGAGCCTGATTTCAGTGGTAGGGAAGCTACTGGAGAAGATACTGGGGGAGAGGATCTATTCCCATTTGGAAGAAAAAGGGCTTATCAGTGATAGGCAACATAGTTTTGTACAGGGAACGTCATGTCTTACCAATTTAATAGAATTCTTTGAGGACGTGACAAAGTTGATTGATGAGGGAAAGGCTGTAGATGTCATATACATGGACTTCAGTAAGGCATTTGATAAGATTCCCCTTGGCAGGCTGATGGAGAAAGTGAAGTCACATGGGGTCCAGGGTGTGCTAGCTAGATGGATAAAAAAACTGGCTGGGCAACAGGAGACAGAGAGTAGTAGTAAAAGGGAGTTTCTCAAATTAGAGACCTGTAACCAGTGGTGTTCCACAGGGATCTGTGCTGGGACCACTGTTGTTTGTGATATATGTAAATGATTTGGACGAAGATGTAGGTCGTCTGATCAGCAAGTTTGCAGATGACACGAAGATTGGTGGAGTAGCTGATAGTGAAGGGGAATGTCAGAGATTACAGCAGAATCAAGATAGACTGGAGAGTTGGGCAGATAAATGGCAGATTGAGTTCAATCCGGGCAAATGCGAGGTGATGCATTTTGGAAGACCAAATTCAAGGGCGAACTATACAGTGAAGGGAAATGTCCTAGGGAAAATTGATGAACAGAGAGATCTGGGTGTTCAGGTCCATTGTTCCCTGAAGGTGGCAACGGAGGTCAATAGGGTGGTCAAAAAGGCATATGGCATGCTTTCCTTCATTGAACGGGGTATTGAGTACAAGAGTTGGCAGGTCATGTTGCAGTTGTATAGGACTTTGGTTCGGCCACATTTGGAGTACTGTGTACAGTTCTGGTCGCCACATTATCAAAAGGACATGGATGCTTTGGAGAGGGTGCAGAGGAGGTTCACCAGGATGTTGCCTGGTATGGAGGGTGCTAGCTATGAAGAGAGGTTGAGTAGATTAGGATTATTTTCATTCGAAAGACGGAGATTGAGGGGGGACCTGATTGAGGTCTACAAAATCATGAGGGGCATAGACAGGGTGGATAGCAAAAAGCTTTTTCCCAGAGTGGGGGACTCAATTACTAGGGGCCATGAGTTCAAAGTGAGAGGAGGAAAGTTTAAGGGAGATATGCAAGGTAAGTTCTTTACACAGAGGGTGGTGCGTGCCTGGAAAGCATTGCCAGCGGAGGTGGTAGATGCAGACACGTTAGCGACTTTTAAGATATATTTGGGCAGGTACATGGATGGGCAGGGAGCAAATGGACACAGACCTTTCGAATATAGATGACACGTTAAACAGAGGATCTTGATCGGCGCAGGCTTGGAGGGCCGAAGGGCCTTTCCTGTGCTGTAGGTTTCTTTGTTCTTTGTTCTTTGTATGACAAAGTCATTTAAGTTGCCTTCACTGATGATACCAGAGCCTGTACAGTATCCAGAAAGGACCAGTAAACGGTAATGAGGGAAAGGACCCCAGCTGCTCTTTTTCTCTAGGCCAGTTGATTCAGCATAATTACTTTAATTGGCTGTAGCTAATGTAACACAGATGAAGGTTTGAACCTGACCCTCCTGAACTATATGACAGTGCCTTTTCCTAGTCGAATTTAAGTTTCTTCTCTGTCTCATCGTAGGTGCCTAGTCTTTGGTAGAAAGTTTGATCATGAAATACTTTTTTAGAATGTTAACGTAGTGTGCTAAGAACAAGTCCAACATCTTGTACTCACTTCCCACCAATGCAAGTACAGCCATATTTTTCTGCTATCTGAATCAAATGTAAATCCTTATTTACTAGTAGTAGACTCATTCTCTATCCAGAATATACATGTGTCTATACTTTTAAATTTAATCTACACACCTATACCCTTCTGACATGCCATTGTATCCTAGATTGCAAATGGAAAAATAATGGAACAGTGTTTTGTTGTCCGTGACAAAGAGGTTGTGCTTCCTGGTGACCTGTAAGAAGGGTTCCCACAAAGAACTTTCAATTGCATGACATGGATCTCCTCCATAGTCTTCATTCCAGTATCAGGAAGAGCTGTTGTCTAACTACATTGATGTTGTCAAGGAGGTTTTGTGGTCAGCTACATCAAAGAATTCTCCCAGAAAGCACTGATTGGTAATCCTTAAAATTTTCCAGTTTTATTTTAAAGAGCAAGACTAACAACATATGAAGGGAAAGATTCTATCAAACAATTCTAAGATTTCCGTCTGTAAGGCCTTCAAAATTGCACCACATGGAAGAGGAAGGAAATCACTGACAGCAGCTTCTAAATTTATAACTATAATGATGATGAATGCTGCCAATTTCACCATTACATCACCATTATCACAGCAAAATCCAGCCCTTGGTTTAATTGATTGTGCACTGACATAGAGAAGTACACTGACACAGGGATTTTGGAAGCTACATTAAACTCATGGTGCAGCCCAAAAGCAATCTATCATGTTTGAATAATAGAGGTTGTAGGGTCGGTATTACTCTTTAACTTGTGTGTTCAAAATGAACTTCATTATTTTATATTTCACGTTATCATATTTGGTTTTTTTTTCTTTTGATAATTCTGGAGAATTGCTGGAAGATTAGCAGAGTAATTATTAACCTGTTGAACCATGTCAAGAACACTCTTTCCACCGTCAATAAATCTCAGAGTGGGACTTGAACCCAGAACTCCTGTCTGCTACATCCTTGCTTGGGCTCCATTGTAAACATAAATGTCTACGGTTTATGGTTTGTGGAAGGAGTGAATTTTTGAATCAAATGAGGATTTTATCAACACATTTGCTGGTGCTCTGGAGCCAATCTATTCCTTTTTAACTTTCTCTTAATGCCGCTACATTATGATAGAGCCAGTCACCTTCTACATGTGCTCATTTGTACAAAAGAATGTATGTGATTTAATGTTTTTATTATCCCAGTCTATGGTACGATTCTTTGGTACCATGGGGAGGAAAGGGGTAGGAAGCCATTAAGCAGGGCCTTTGTGCTGATAGAATTTAGTATGATTTCTTGAGGTAACCCTAAACACAAAGCATCATCATTCAAATGCTACTTGAATCAAGTCAAAATGGCAATAATGTATCAGCTTAGAAAGTACTGAATAAACCACCGGTCTATAGAAACATAATCTTTTCGTCTTCACGCAAACCCTTAAGAAAGTGACTTAGAAGGGGATGCCAACAACCTGCAATAGCATCTGAACAAGTCACTCCATCATTATTTGTTCAACACGGAGGACTTGTGGCACTGAGATCATATGAGTGTTGTTATTGGAAAGATGCCAAATTGACTTAAAGCTACCAACCCTTAAATTTCTACGTGCACAGTTTAAAACATTACTGTGCTTACTGTGCACTTCTTGTCTGTACAATTTCAATTCTGACTGCTGCATTTTTGTTATACCTGTGTAATATATTTTCTTTTTGTTATTTCATGCAGAATTTATCTCCCAACTAATTTTCCTTTAACCGAGCAGTAACTAGTCCATTTCAAAGATCAGTTAAGATTGATCCACAAAGTCTTGTGCCTGGAGTCACATACAGACCAGGCTGGGGAAGGATGACAGATATCCTTGACTAAATGGTATGAGTGAACCAGTATGGACCACTAGTTTTCTCACTATAAATATCTATGTTCACATTTGCAATGGCTTTTTGCTATTAAATCACTTCAGCCTCTGCGTTGCTCGACCACTGTGCTATGATAGAGCTTCAGGACTTTGGAGAAACCTTATGATGATGTCACACAATTGCAGATCACACAGCAGTGGAGTGGAGGTATAACGCAAGAAGACTCACATGAGGTAAATGGATATGTACGCATTAAGAATATAGACAAGTCCTTGCCAAATGTTACTATAAGTCAGATCCTGGTGCATCTATGATCACCAAGCATAACAGTGTTTAGTATTAATGTTCAATAAATAGTGTTACTTTGAAGTCTAAACTTGTGACAGTTATGGTTAGGGTTGAGGTTAAGTCAGTTCTTGATACTCTACGGCCTCACAAACTAGTACAAATACTTGAGATATCTTGCATCCACGTTTTTTCTGAGTACCTGAGGTTATTATTTTAAATAAATAGTTCAGCAAAGTAGAAGTGAACATCATTATTTTGCAGTAATTGCATTCACCCATTGAACTGTTTCTCCTGCAAGTTTTTAATTGAAGCTATAAAAAACCCACAAAACCCTGAGGTTTGGTATGGTATTTATACCACAGCTGTGACTCCATTAGCTGAACTTGGACTGTGCAGTTTGAGAGAATGAAATGTACCTATTTTCCAATGACAGTACCATCTGTCTTCTGTTCAGTTGAAGCATTTTTCAATAAGTTGAGAGTATTTTTACCCACGAAAACCATAGGTTATATTTCAACCCTTTAATAATGTAATGTTTTATGTAGGAAGTACCGAGTCAATACTATTAAAAAGGTGACTAATCTATTCCCATCTGTTTCACACCAAGTGTCTTAAATTAGAATTAACATTATAACATTATATTCAAGAAAGTGAATTAAGCTGAGGAAGAGTGAGAAGGATTGAGAGAGAGAGGATCTGAAATTTCAATAGCTTTAAAAGCCATGAATGAATCTGTTTATTTTGGTGTGTGAACCTGAATTAGTGAGAGAGGATCTTCTGACTTTATGTCTATGTAAATTCCTTCTTAAATACCTCAAGTAATATAGAATATGGAATTTAATTTAAAGGGGCATGTAGCAAATGGAATTAGGCCCAGACAAGAGATAGAAGGAACTGCAGATGCTGGAGAATCCAAGATAACAAGGTGTGGAGCTGGATGAACACAGCAGGCCAAGCAGCATCTCAGGAGCAGGAAGGCTGATATTTCGGGCCTAGACCCTTCATCAGCCTTCCTGCTCCTAAGATGCTGCTTGGCCTGCTGTGTTCATCCAGCTCCACACCTTGTTATCTTAGGCCTAGACAACATCCTTTGTACTAAATTGCATCACTTCCCGAAATCTTTGCTATACAAGGATGGAAGGATCTGAAAGGTTTTATTGGTTAAGTATAACTCATATGGTGAGATATATGTCTTGGAAGGACAACAACCTAAGTTCTTGAGGAAATAAGACCTATCATCCAAGTCTTCCCCTTAGACAATCTAATGGAGATAATCATGTAATCAGAAGATTAATTCCTCATCTGTTCTGAGGAAGAGTCACTGGATCTAAAACATTAACTCTGATCTTTCCTTCACAGGTGTGCCAGACCTGTTGGGCTTTTCCAGCAACTTCTGTTTTTGTTCCTGATTTACAGCGTCCACAGTTCTTTTCAGTTTTTATCACATAATATAACTTGCACTTAGCTGCTATCATGAAATAAACTACTTCTTGTTTAAGGCAGGAGCATCTTCTTGCTGGAAGACCAAAGGATTTTCCACTACCATTCTTGATCAAGTAGATTTAAACATCCTTATCAGGGAAGAGTTTGTTGGTACCAAATCTCCCAGATAGTTTGGATGGCATAACATGATAGAGAATGGTAAGGAATCATTTTACAACACTATGAGGAAAGTCACTATCAATAGCATGGCAAATGCGGTGATATCGATTCAAGTGGTAAATGGTATGTAGAAGGACTTCGTGTAAGATGGCCATGCAGAGACCTCGTCCTGCTGTGTATAAGTTGCACACTGCTCAGTAAACTGATTCTGCATACCAGCACAATTTACATGTCTGTCTCTGAGCTGTGTTCATTTAATTTATACCATGTCATAGGTCAGCAGTACAGGAGCTGTAAAGTGGCCGACATTGCTACCTCACACCTCCAGGAACCTGGTTTGATTCCAGCCTTGTGTGTCTGTGTATGCAGAGTTTTCATACTTTCCCTGTGTCTGCAAGGGTTTCTGTTAAGTGCTCCAGTTTCCACTCTTGGTCCAAAGATGTGCAGGATAGGAGGATTGGCCAAGCTAAATTGCCCATAGTATCTAGGGTTGTATAGGCTAGGTAGATTAGCCTGTAAATGCAGGGTTACTAGGATAGGTTGTGGTCCTCTTTGGAGGGATGGACTAGACTTTATAGGTTGAATGGCCTCTATCTACACGGTAGGGATTCTGTGAAACTGATAATCTTAAAGATTAATTGATATGTAAACTATTCTGTAAGGTAGAGGTTTAAGGAGTTTATTTCCATTAGCATTTTTATATTCATTGAATGTAACTTTGTCGGTTGAACCATTGTTTGGATGATATTGAGGGTCTACCACTGATGAACCATTTATTAATTGTCCCCCTCCATTCTGCCTGACATTATTTTCCCATGTGAAAACTTTATCCATTATTTTACTAGCTCCAATAGTCATCTCCCAAAAGGTATCCCTTCTGACAGTGTTCGTATGCTGGTTTTTTCTTAAAAAAACATATTTAGGCTGAGTACGTCATTATTGTACTTTGCTCTTGACCTCTTGCTTGTGGCTGCTATTACATAGTAAATGACTCCTTGTTTGAGACTTTTCATTTTTACAAGTAAGAGGTACCTTCATCAAAGTTAACCAAGAAGATGCTCCTGCCTTAAACAAGAAGTAGTTTATTTCATGATAGCAGCTAAGTGCAAGTTATATTATGTGATAAAAACTGAAAAGAACTGTGGACGCTGTAAATCAAGAACAAAAACAGAAGTTGCTTGAGGGAGGTAATAGACCTATACCTACTTTCCCTTTTTTGCTAGATTCCTGCATATCAGCTGTGGCAGCCTCATTAAGGTTGAATACTGAGCAAGAGTGTTTGGTTAGCTCACGTGTCTGCATGACTGGTTTGAAATGTAGAATGATGCCAACATCTAGGCTCAATCCTTGTAATGTTGAAGTTACCAAACAGTCCCTCCTTCTTAGCCTCTCCTCTTGCCTGAGGCGTGGTGATCCTCAGGTTAAACCGCCAGCCAGTCATCTCCCTCTAATGAGACAACAAGCCTATAGTGACTTTAGTAGCCTGAAGTAACAATGGAAAGTGCTACTTGTTCAATTCATTGACATCCACAAGCAAATCATTTGATCAAACTTTAATTCAAGTCCTTGCATTAGACTTATGAATTGTCACATTTCTTTGGCTTTTAAATTTCACAAAGTTCAAAATTTAATAGTAGGAGTCATACCAGACACTCTACATTATTGTGAGAAAGAGGAACTACAGGTGACAAAGGAGAAAGAGCTGCAGTTGGACTCTGAGCAGATCGCACATGAGGAAGACTGCTTTCAAATATACTGACCCAACCCATGAGTGAACAGAGCCAGGAGTTAACCAGATGTTAAATCCATTTCTGTAATGAGTAGGCCATCAGGAGGCTATGCGTCGACAGAGGGCCTGTCCCATGCCTTTTCACAAACAATAGTTGTTTTCAATAAAATGTAAACCTATGCATACTTCCACAGAGATGGGACACAGAGAATGCTGTTACAACCATAATCAATGTTTTCATAGACTTGCCCATGAACAGTAAATGTATACAACTCGGTTAACCCCTTGTTTTTTACATTGATTCCAATTTTAAAACAGTTAGCAGTAACACCTCCAACTCAAACAAACTAAAGGTCATAAGTAAAGAAGCAATATAGTTAATAAATAGAACACAGATGCAAAGATTAAAAGTAGGTCTACATAAAACACAAAATAAAAGCCAAAAGAACTGCAGATGCCATGAAGCAGAAGTTTCAGAAAAACAGACGTTGCTGGAAAATCTCAGCAGGTCTGGAAGCATCCATGAAGAAAAAAAACATCAGAGTTAATGTTTCGGGTCATGGGATGGGGTAAGTGTCGGGGTGGGATACTCTTTGAAGATTCAGCACAGACCCAATGGGCTAAATGGCCTCTTTCTGCACTTTGGGGGCTCTATTATGATATGAAAACCCTTAATCATACTATAATAGCCCTATAGAAAGTATTGCTTAGAGAATAATCTTTGTGATCTTTGAGGACCAGTTAATAGTTAACTGAGTCAGAAGAGTGTGGACCTCTGATTTTTGATGACATAATTTTGATTGAGAGTCCAATGCAGTATGGCAGGACTGTTGGAAATTTCAGAGTTGTTGTCTTTCAGATATCATAACAAGATCACTTATACCCTATCATATGTTTTGAGTTCCAACATTGGATAGTCTGGAAGCATCAGTGGAGAGAAAAACAAAGTTAGCATTCCAAGTCCAGAACTCAAAATGTACGATAGGTATAAGGAGTCTTGTCTTTCTATCCATTATAGCCTTTCAGGGTGAACATAAAAGACCATTTGGCATTATTTGAAGTATTCTCTCAAGCATTCTTACCAATATTCATCCCTCAACCAAACTGACTTAAGCAGATTGATTATCACCAAGGTGTCAGAAACAATATTACAATTGGAATCCTGAGCCTAAATTCCTATGACCAATGTCTGGTCCGTTGCCTTGACTCAAAAAATGTCAATGTATAGATCCTAGATTAGATATTGCCTGTCAGATATTAATGGAGACATAGTGGGTTAGTGCTGCTGCCTCATAGGGCCAGGGTCTTGGGTTCAATCCCAGCCTTGGGCAACAGTCTGTTGCATCAAATCGTATCTAGGTCTGTCTGTCTCAGGTAATTTAGCTTCTGATTTTCTGCTACTGGAATATAAGAAGTAGAACCAAGAGTAGTCCATTCAGGTCCTCAATCCTGCCCCACCATCCAACGATGTCATTTTAATCTGCTCCAGGTCTCAACTCCTCTTTTGTATCAGATTATTGTAGTCCACAATCTGAAAAAGATCCATTTGCACATTCTCTCTATGTCTGCGTGGGTTTCCTCCCACATCACAAAGATGTGCCAGTTAGGTGGATGGGCCACTGGAAATACAGGATAGGAGGTGAGGATGGGTGGGATGGTCGTCAGAGAGTTGGTGTGGACTTGTTGGGCTGAATGATCAGTCTCCAAACTGGGAGAGTTCTATGATTCATTAATAAATTCCTGAAATTATCATCTGAGGTTCCCACTGCAATTAAAAAAAAGGCCACAGTTGAAATAATGGAGGCCTGTGTTATCTATCACATTGCATACCATTACATGTGGGTGAGAGGATGGATAAATGTATCATGATCTAGGGGTCCTATGGTAGGAAATGGGCTTCATTTTGCTTCAGTGTGTATATAAGGACCCTTAGTAGGAACGCATGTAGATCAGATTTTCTAATTTCTGGTGTTCACAGACTGCCTGCATCTTAATGTCTGTGGAATTATGATTATACAAGATTGACCGTTGTATTCCAGTAACAGGAGCTAAATTTCTAACACCAAAAATAAGCTAAAAGCACAATCTATTATTTTTACATGCCAATATTTAAAGCTGAAATTATTCTCGTTTAAATGACATTTCGGGCAATGCTAGATGACATGACAGCCAACAGGTTTTAACAGAATGGAGAAAGACCCCTCGGCCAATCCAGTCCAGGCAAAACATTAAGCACCTATCTATTTTAATCCCAGCTCCTAGTGCTTGGCCACAAAACTTGTACGCTGCGGATTTTCATGTGCTCATCTAAATTTAGTTAACTCTCTTGTATCTAAGTTCACTTCCAGAGTATTAACGTACATTTAGTTCTTAAATTTTTTTATCATCTCAAAATTATCTGAGAATGTGAAACTGTTACAGATTATTGAATATGAAACAGCAAAACCAGTGAAAATAATGGTAAAACACGGAAATGGCAGTGATGTTCCAATCTGGAGTTGCATTTTTAGGCGTAAAGAGGAGCATTGGTCAGTTCCATCATTTTCAAGATATACATTAATACGCTGAAAGTGAACATGAATACAGTAGGGTTAACTGTATTCCAGGTAACCATTTTCCCAATTTATCCTGTCTGTTCACAGCAACCTAAATATCTTTTTCTGAAGAAGGGTCCCAGCCCAAAACATCAACTTTCCTTCTCCTCCGATGCTGCCTGGCCTGCTGCATTCCTCCAGCTCCACGCTGTATTATCACTAACTCCAAATTCAGCAGTTCTTACTATCCTTGTGTCATGCTGGCTATGTCATAATATCTGACCTGAATGATTTTTGGGAACAAGCTGGATTTAAATCTATTAAAACCAGATGCTTACAAATAATACAATTAAAAATTTAATCCTAGTAGGATCTCGGCCACCAAGTGCAATATTTACCTCTGGTATGTTGGACATAATTAAAAGGCTAGCAGTCAATGGCTTCTAGAGCCCTTGGAGTACCAGAATATTTGAGTTACTGCTGAACTTTAGGGTTTGAACAGTTCATGGTATCAGGATAGCCAGGTTGTATACTTGCTTATTGTACACAAACTGAAACTATTACTGCTCAATAAAGTTATTGATAGTTAATGAAAGCATGTATTGCTTTTTATTATGTTGTAGAAATTCTCCTAGGAAAAAAAGGGTTAAGAATTTTCAGGACTACAACTTGATTTATTATTAATTTTGTTTCAGCTACTCCAATTTTCCAGAAATTTTTAGTGACTTAATAAATCTTACTTTTGCTCAGACAAGTTGTATAATTAGAATCAGATCACATGTCTTTCTCATGCATTTGTCTCAGTGATCCCTTTTATCAACAACTGTCTATAATTCTGTTGTGTCAACTCCTGACTAGGTCTGTCTGTCTCAGGCAATTTAGTTTCTGATTCTCTGTTACTAGAATATAAGAAATAGGACAAAAGTAGCCCATTCAGTTCCTCAATCCTGCCCCACCATCCAACAATATCATTTTAATCTGCTCCAGGTCTCAACTCCTCTTTTGTATCAGATTATCGTAGTCCACAATCTGAAAAAGATCCATTAATCCCAATCCTGTCTCTGCATATTAATCGACCCTCAATCCATGCCAATATATTGTACCCAATACTGTGAGCTCCTATCTTGCTCAATAACCTTTTATGTGGTACCTTACTGAATGCCTTCTGAAAATCCAAATGCACCATATCCTCAAGTTCCTCTTTTCCATCCCCTTCAAAGAACTCTAGCATGTTTATCAAACATAATTTCCCTTTCATAAAACTATGCTGATTGACTCACTGAATTAAGATTTTCCAAGTGCTCTGGTATTTCTGCTTTAATAATGGACGCTAGCATTTTCCAAATGGATCCTCTTTCCTCCTACTCCATGTGGTAATCTTAACTTTCTGGCCTTCCCAAAGATCAAATTGTGAAAGCCGCAGCAGACCACCATGAATTGTGATACATTGTTGGGGGAATTTCTGAACCAAGCTCCCTGAACTTGTTAAGAATTGCCCTTTAAATACATGATTAGCCTGTTCAGTTTAATTTTTAAAAGTGACATGTACTTTGACATTGAATTCCTTTTATCTCACTCTTTTTTGATGATGTTCATAATTGCATTACTGCTGGATACGGCCAATCCCCCTTCCTTTATTCTGCTTCCATTTTCTACAGCAACTAAGACTGAGAAAAGATAAATGAATCATTGCAGCTCCCTGCATGCTGAACATTGACTTGCAGAAAATGTGAGCTTGTATTTGCACGTGCTTTGGACTTTAAGGGAGTGACTTTTTTTTAGTTGACATTATTATAACAAAATAGGGGCTTGAATGGTTTTAAGAAACTAACCTGGAGCCAAGCACTCACAGAAACGCAGTGGTTCAGTGAAAAGTAATGGCATGATGCACTAAACTACCTTGGCAAATATGACATTAAACATTTGCATTACGTTTAATAACTGGCCCTTCATCAGCCTTCCTGCTCCTAAGATGCTGCTTGACCTGCTGTGTTCATCCAGCTCCACACGTTGCGATCTTAGGCCTAGACAACATCCTTTGTACTAAATTGCATCACTTCCCGAAATCTTTGCTATACAAGGGTGGAAGGATCTGAAAGGTTTTATTGGTTAAGCATAACTCATATGGTGAGATATATGGGGAGAACAATAAAAACTGGCTTTTGTCTCCATATATTGCAATAACTGTGCATGTAGATTTTGGTCTTCACCAGCGGAGGATTTTGCATTTGTCTGGGCAAAGACATCATGAAGTTTACAGGAAGGATTACATCACAAAATGTGCTCGATTTCCCTTCCATTAATTTAAATGAAGTGTAAATTCAGAAAACATAAAAACTAGGTTGAGTTAATGAATGAGTTAGAGAGGAAGGAAAGCTCAGATAGTGTAAATGGTATACATACTGCAAAACTATTTCTTGCATTAGTAAAAATAAAGTTTAGAGAGTTAAATCATGATGGCAATTTGCATAAACTTGGCTTGTATATAGAAGTTCAAGCAATAATCTGACATGTTGAAAGGATTTTCAATGGAATAGTTACAGATAGTGCCATTAAGGAGGGAATTCCAACGTTTTGACCCAGTAACAGTGAAGGAACAGCGATATATTTCCAAGTCAGGATGGTGGTGTTCCCAAGCATCTGCTGCCTTAGTCCTTCTAAATGATAACTGGCATGCATTTGGAAGGTGATGTCAGAAGAAACTTGGTGAATTTTTGCATTGTATTTTGTAGAGGAGTATAAAGTCTGGAATGGTCTCCCCATAATAATGTGGATACTGATCAATTTAAAATTACAAATGTCCCTTTGAGTAATGCACAGTGTTAAGAGGCTGTAAAGAAAAAATGGTTGCAATCCAACCTGTCCTTTCATGTATACAATATCCAACTTTTAAAATACCCTGCAATCACTTGAAGGATGAATGCTCTTGGGACATTTTGAATGGTGAGCTCATTTAGAAAATATTGTTCTATTGCTGGGAAAGTTTCACTGAAAATGTTTTTGGTTTTATACATAGCTTTAGAAAAAAAAACAAATTCAGCAGTGTGGCAAAGTGGAATAATTGACGTGACATCTTTTGCAACAAAAATAGATAAGGGATTAACTCTGTTTTAAAATGTGATTTATCTCAATATATCTACTGTTATAGATAGAGAAGTCTACAACAATCATATATATTTAGATATAGTGGTTCTAACATAGTAAAAGAAATCCCAAAAAAAAAATCTAGGGAGCATTATAAAATAAAATATGACACTGAATAACAGGTCATAGATTTTAGTTTTAGTCTCACTCCAGGGCCTTGAGCACTATTCTATGTTAACACTGTAATGCAGAGGGTGCACAAAAATGTTGTAAGTGCCATTTTTTTCAATTAATTTGTTAAAAATAGGCCCTCAGTATCTTTGCAGGTGGAAGAGGTGACCAGGAACATAGATGAAACCAAAGCAGTTGACGTTGTCTACATAGATTTTAGCAATGCCTTCACAAGGCACTGTATGGTGGGCTGATTTGTAAGATTAGGTCACATGGGATCAAGGGGCAGTTGGCCAATTGGAAGCAAAATTGGCTTGATGGTAGTAGGTAGAAGATGTTATTAGAGGGCTGTTGTTCAGACTGGAGCCCTGTATCTGGCAACATGCCGCAAGGATTGATGCTGAGTCCATTGTTGTTTGTCATTTATATGAACAATTTGGATGGGAACATAGTTGGTATAGACAGTAAATTTGCAGATGACACCAAAATTGGTGAGGTAGTTGACTGAAGAAGGTTATCTCAGAGTCAATAGGGCCTTGATCGGATAGGCCAATGTGCCAAGGATTGGTAGATGGAGTTTAACACAGATAAATGTTAGGTGTTGCATTTTGTTAGACAAGCCAGGCAGGAGTTTTACACAAATAATTGTAGGGCACTGATGAGTATTGTCAAACAGAAAGACCTAAGTGCTGAGGTGCATAGCTTTTTGAAAATAGTGTCACAGATAGATAAGGTGGTGAAGAAGGCATTTGACATTGTCGTCCTCATCAGTTAGAGCATTGAGTACAGGAATCGGGATGTCATGTTGCAGCTGTACCAGACTTTGGTAAGGCTATATTTGGAGTTTTGCATACAGTTATGGTCACCCTGCTACAGGAAGGATGTTATTAACTTGGAAAGAATGCAAAAAACGGATTTACAAAGCTGTTACTGAGACTAGAAGGTGCGGATTGCAAGGAGAGGCTGGAGAGGCTGGATAGGCTGGGGCATTTTTCCGTGGAGCTTAGGAGGCTGAAGGATGATCTTGCAGAAGTTTATAAAATCATAAGGGGTATGGAAAAGGTGACTAGCCAAAGTCTTTTACCTAGAATAAGAGAGTTTAAAACTAGGTTTCAAAGATTTAAAAGAGACCTGGGGGACTTTCTCACACAGTGAACGGTGCATATATGAAATGAACTGCCGGAGGAAATGGTGGGGACGAGTGTAACTATAATATTTAAGACATTTGAACAGGTACATGGATAGGAAAGATTGAGAGGGATTATGGGTCAAATTCCAACAAATGGGACTAGTTTAGTTTAGAATATTTGGTCATCATGAACAAATGGGCTGAAGGGCCTGTTTCCATGCTTTATGACTCCATAACTCTGAGACAAAAGATACCACAGCATTCCTCAGAGAGGGATAGAAGTGTTCACCTGAAAATCTTGCCAAAAATATTTTTCAGCGTTACTTTACTTTACTACATCACACAGGATTGGCTATTTCATTGACTGTAAAATTCCTTGGAACCCTGATTTATGAATGGTGATCTATTAAAGATATTTCTTTGTTTTTCTACATAATCAGGCTAAATGTGTCCAAATCTTAAGTGTAGATTTAATTGGCTTATACTCTTAGAATGGAACATCTTGCATGTTGGGAGTTGGGGTGCCCAACAACAAAATTAACAATTTAATTGGTTACCAAACAGTAAACAAAATAAAATAACCTGAAATATTGATGTTTTTGAATCTGTTTGCTTGGGATGATTGAATTGTTCTCAGCGGGTGGGACTAGAGGGTTTGAGCTATGGGGAGAGCCTGAATAAGCTGAGCTTTTTTCCTTGGAGAGTTGAAGGCTGAGGGGTGACCTTCTTGCGGTTTATAAAATCATGAGGGACATGGATAGGGTGAATTACCAAGGTATTTTTCCTAGGGAAGAGAAGTCAAAAACTAGAGGGCATTGTTTTAAGGTGAAAGGGGAAAGACTTTAAAAGGACATCAGGGGTATTTTTTTTGTGCAGTGGGTGGTGCATGTATGGAATGAGCTGCCAAAGGAGGTGGTGGGAGCAGGGGCAATTTCAAATTTAAACGGTAACTGGATGGGTAACTGAATAGAAAGTGTTTAAATGGATATGTGCCAAATGCCAGAAAATGGGACGAAGTCAGATTGGGATGTCTAGCCAGCACAGACGAGTTGGACCCAATGGTCTATCTCCGTGCTAAATGTCTCTATGAATCTGAGTCCTCAGAACGACTAAATATTGAAGATATTGTTTGTGAAAATAATGCCATGTGAAAGATATGATATCTATAGATTTATCAGAGACATTTGATACAGTGGGCTTTAATAGGCTTGCAGACAAAGTTAGAGCTCTGCAGATGGAGGAGGAACACATAAACTGGATAATAAATTAGCTACATATTAGGAAACAGCGCCGTAATCAAAATAATAGTGCTAATTGGACAGCTATAGTCAGAAATCACACAACACCAGTATAGTCCAACAGTTTATTTGAAAACACAAGCTTTTGGAGCCTCAGTCCTGTGTTATGTGATTTCTGACCTTGTCCACCCCAGTCCGACACCAGGACATCCACATTATGGACAGCGATAGCCCATCCTTGGACCTGTACTGTTCACCCGTCCACAATATTTATGATTAAACTTACAGGTGATGTAAATTCACACATGAAAAGCAGAATAGCTCAGCTTGTGGATGAAATTGTTGAAAAAATTAAGATATTTGGAGGAAAGGGATAACATACGAGAAAGTCTGCAGAAATTTAATGTAATCTTCATCTGTACAATTATTAAATGTTGAGAAATGCTATTTTGATAACAATATGATTATAAAATGAAAGCATTGCTGTTCAGTTTGGTTGAAGACACCAATGTGGATAATTGAATAAACTTTCTGCAGTTGCAAGATCAAATTGATCTTTGCTTTTGTAAGAACATCCATTGAGCATAAACTGAAAAAAATCGAGACTGATTCTATGTAAAGAAGTAATTTGTGAAAACACTATTGTGATCCTGTTCTGGATGAACACTGAAGCCAACATGTCTTATGATGCTGCAGCTGTGTCCATGGATTGGGCTTCAACAATAGACTAAAACATGTATTGTTGCCCCATCATGGATTCTATTTCCCATGGGTTCTTTTGGATATAGAGTATTTGTTCAATAATTTTAATGGGCTGCTCTATCTACCTAGATTTCCTCTGTTGCATTACTATCTTATGCTTATTTAAGAGCAGCTCTTGCTTGCATTTAACATGTTCTGTAAACTTTTATTTTGCATTCCAACATACATTTTACTGAATACCACCTTCTAATGTTGTTTCTCCTCCTCTAGTTTCAAAAACAACTCTGGTGATGTCATCAGAATTACAGACATCCTCATTATTTGAATAATTATTTCTCATTATACTACAATGAAAGCATTCAAAAATTATTCAGACAACAAAATGGATGCACTGTAAAGATAATTCCAGGTTTTAGATCATTGAGCTACAAATGAACAGCAGGGAAAGCGATAATGTTCTCAATGGGATATAGATAAAACTGAAACGTAATCCATATCTGTAAAGCATTGAAAGGAATTGATAAAATAGTTAGAAATAAATACAAGATATAACATTGGCAACAGTCCATGTTCCCTTTCAGTTCTAGCAGTGTTTAGCCTCTTTACATGACCAATAGCTCTCATCACACCTGTCCAAACATTCAATGCTCCCCCTTTTTCCTCTTGATTTTAAAATGGTTTCAAAGCATTTTGCCTGTAATATTTTGAAGAACTTTATGTATTTATTATATTTCTAATATTTTCATTTTGCTTTAGAAAATCTTGAGTATCTCTCCATTAGATTCTTTAGCTATTTTAAATTGGTCCATCTTTGTCTCCACTTAGCTCAAACAAATCAATCATTCATAACATTAATCATAACAGCTCTCTTAAATGATCCTTTCACCAGCTTTATTTAATGTCTCCCTGTTGTAATCTCGTAGCTTACTTTGAAGTATTGCTCCAGGTTTGCTTCATCTGCACCCTTTATTATCTGCACAAATGCTAACTCTAACATTTT
Source organism: Stegostoma tigrinum (assembly GCF_030684315.1). Taxonomy (NCBI): domain Eukaryota; kingdom Metazoa; phylum Chordata; class Chondrichthyes; order Orectolobiformes; family Stegostomatidae; genus Stegostoma; species Stegostoma tigrinum. The sequence continues at coordinate 103,318,577 of NC_081358.1, read as the reverse complement.
CTGCCTGCCCTCTTATCCCATAGTTCCACAAAATTCAGTTCATTTAAAGTCTCAGTTTCATATACCGTGCCAAGTCCTGTTGATCTTAACACGTGTCGCCCCTTGCTGAGTTAATGTCATGACAATGGAGGAACCCCAAAGTATGTATGAACATACCATCTTTCCATTACAATATACATTTTCATTTTTCTGAAGAAGGACACACTACCAAAACAAAAGTGTGGATATAACTCAGTTGCTATCAGAAGAGAGAACAAGAGAGACCCTGGAATATCATACATGACGATGAAACAAACTTCAAATGGACAGAAAGGGAAAAATTTCCCACAATTTAGTTTTAAACTTCTGGGAGTAATTTTCAGACTGTGAGCATTCTGGGAGGAAAAACAGCCATTTGGGGCAAGGGACATGTTTGTGCTTTACCCTTTTAAATACACATGAGAGAAGGTATTAAAAGCAAGTTTAAATCTGATCCTTGCACATTAATAGATGAAGATGTTTTAGTGAGCTGATGTGCTTGGATGTGCCACTGGATTGAGGTTTTATGAGTGCTAACCTGGGTTCAGGCATTAGTGTTCTATGAAAGTCACAGTTGAAGAACCACTCTTGTATAGCAGGTAAATGATGTCTCACCTTCAATGCTAGAAGTCAGCTAGATAGTCAAAAGGAAACAGTTCAAAGGAATTTTATCTAATCTGCAAGGCAAAGCATATCAAAATCAATTGCTTATCTGTCAATGTACTACCATCTATTCTTCATTAATGAACCGTATTTTTTCTTCACTTTTAATTTTTTTGAACTCATTCCTCATTTCTAATTTGGTTCTACATTATGATATCTTCTTAGGCTTAGTTATCAATAAACTCATTTTTTTGTGAACACAATAAGGTCTAGCCAGATTGGCTCCTTCTAAAAACATAAAGTAAATTGATCTGAGAGGAAGGTACCTACAAGAGAGGAGATCCTTTGTAAATTAATCTTGTTGCCATCAACCAAAGGAGCAGATGAACAAAGGAAAGGCTTTCTGGAACTGGAAAAAAATTAGAACCTCAATGATCAGTATCCTAATATTCAGGATTATAAGATTTACATAAAAGTCTATGTTGCCCTGGCAATCTAGACTTCTTTTGACTCTTCAGGAGAGGGCAAGAGGTCTTTTATCATCATGGTTTAATTTACTGCCATTGCACACGAATGGAAAATTTACTGGTTAATGATTCAAAATAGTTAGTTCTGGAATTGTAATAACTTGGGAACCTCACCTCGGACTTTTTCATAATATGAGATTGACTCTTGATTCTGAATTTGTCTAACTTGATATGCTCATCCACTTTATGTGCTCCATGGGTTTATAACCTTAATCTTTGAATTCTCATACAACCTGCTGATCAGATTTTGGCATCTTATTAAACCCGATGTTAATTCCTGGTTAATCGACTTGCTAAATTTGTGGATGTCTATATTTAAGGGAGCAGATGTTGTCCTTTTATTGCTATCAATAATTTTCAATCTCACCAACTGGCTTGGAGTCTATTAATATCTGATCCTTTTCCCCCTAGAACTAGACGCCATTACCTCAATACAGACCCCATTTTTAGGAATTTCCTCCTTTTGGTCCTTCAGTTTTCTAGCTGTCACTGACGCTCAAAGCTTCTTTAAAATTCAAGCATTGATTAACCTTTGATCAATGCTTTTTTTGTCATCCCCTGTTTTGATTTTCATTTGTTGTCATTTAGTTTGTCATTTTCAGATGTTTTCAGTTGTAAAGCTACTATGGAAATGTGAGTTGTTGCTACAAACTCTTTCCAAATTTAAGTTCAATTCCTACATCTCAGCTGACTGACATGCTACACATTTCATTGCTTGTGGATTTGATGGAGTGAAGACATAAATTGGAGGGGTTCCTATGGCGTAATAATAGTGTTTCTTGCTCTGGACTAGAAGGGCCAAGTTCAAATCTCATCTGTTGTGGAGGTGTGTAATAACATGTTTGAATAAGTTGCTTTTCCTTAAGAAAGTAGTTGATGCTTGAGACATTTCTCTGGGACAGATCCTTTCTCAAGTTACAGAAACTGATGCTTGTCAATTAGGAAGAAGAAAAATGACATGTGTTGGGATTGAAAGTAGACGTAAAGCAATGATTATTGGTAAACCTTTTTAAATGATCTGTTTGTCAACATTCAGAACTCTTTCAATGTCAACCCTGCCTCAGTGATAGCATTCTTCCTGCTGAGCCAGAAGGCTGTAGAATCAAAACCGAAAGAAGAAAAACAAAGTTGTTGGAAAAGCTCAGCAGGTCTGGCAGCATCGGTGAAGAAAAAAATCAGAGTTTAAGGTTTTTGGACCAGTGACCCTTCCTCAGGCTGTAGAATCAAATTGAGCCTCAGAGGCCTGAATATACAATTCAAACTTACACTGGAGCATAGCACTGAAGATGGGACTTGGACTCTAAAATATTTTTAATATGTGACAGCAGTGAAGTAAATGTTGGTTTATTATTTGTCTTGCAGGTTACATCATCGGTCTTAGGCTGGCAGTTTGTGGAGGTTGATGTTTCTTTCATATTGTCATATAAAAATGAGCAGCTGGCTTTTCAGCGCCAGGTTTGGGTTGCACAGTAATTCTGGAGGAAATTCTTTGTTTCTTTTTGTCATTTTGAGAACAGTAAAGTCTATAATTATTGAGAATGCACTATTTTGCTGTGTACAGCCTCATTTATCTATTTATAGTCCAATAAATGAACAGTTTATGCCTTGATTGTCAATCTGATGGAATCCTTATTCATCTTCTGAAGTTGAGGAGACAATGTGGCAGCATGTAGTACATTTCAATATTTTGATCATACAGCAAAAGGTTTTCTGTTCAAGCTTTGGATTGTACAATGTTTACCCAGATGTTGGATCATTAAATAAATACATTGGTTGGTGGAGTTTGGTATAACACTGCACATCCCTTTAACAATTATTTTTGGGCAGCTCTTCAGGGTCTATCCCTGTTCAGTTGGTTCTGAGATAGTTGATGGGTCTGATGTGAGATCAGTGGGTTCGGCCACATGTAGAATAGTTAGTTCCTGAAGCATCAAACGGAGAGTGTAGAGTTATGTAATCTGTCCATTAAGAATATTTGATGCCTTCCTGAGAAAAACTCCTCCATTTCGCTTGATAACAGGTCAGGAATTCAGAGATCCTCCAGTGCTTGGGGTTGTTTACTGTAGATTGTCCAGGTCTCTGAAGTGTAAAGGATATTAAGGTCACTGTTACTTGGTGAACCATGACCTTCATCTTGGGTTTGAGTTCTTGGTCCTCAATTACTCTATTTGTAAGACATGATTGGAAGAATGAAGAATTTTGTCACCGATACCTGTCTTCATTGAATGGAGTCCCCTATCATATGGGAAATTGTCCACACTTTCCAGGTTTTATCTTTGATTTTATTCAATGCGAGAGCTGTTGTGCTTTGAGAGCTGGTTGAAAGAGGACCTCAGGTTTCTGGGTGTTTAGCGAGAGGTTCACTTTGCCATACGCTTTTGGAGAAGGAATTGAGTTTCTGAGTGAGCCTGATCTGATTAAAAGTGATACATCACCTATTCATAGTCACCAAAAGACTGAGGTTAGAGTGATCTTAATTTTCGGTCGAGGTCTCGCAGATTCACAAGTTGAGTTTCCCATCTGTTCTACAAGTTAAATCCATGTCTAGAGGTTGTTTGCTGCAGGGTAGATGTAGTTTTGCAATGAGGAAAATAGAGAACACATCTTCCTATGAAGGAGTATGAACAGGCAAACATAAAAATGAGGAACAGTAATAGGCTATTCAGCCTCTCAAGGCTATTCTGCAATTCGATAAGACAATGGTGTTCTGATCGTAATCTCAAATCTGCATTCCTGCTGATTCCTGATAACTTTCAACATCTTGCTTGACAAAAAAACTACCTACTTCTTCTTCCATCACCTATTGAGGAAGAGAGTTTCAAAGCCTATGTGCCTCTAAAAAAAACATTGTTTAATCTCTGTTTTAACCTGCAACCTCTAATTCTAGGTTCTCCCTTAAGAAGTAATATCCTCTTCACATCTACCCTTTCAAGGATCTACAATCAATCAGCTCCCAATCTTCTAAACTCTAGCAGACACAAACCTGTCTGACAATTCCACATCACACAACCCACCATGCCAGGTGTTAGCCTCAGAAATATTCTCTGAGCTCCTTCCAAAATATTTACATCTTTCCATAAATCAGGAAAATAACTAATAGTGAGTGGAATTTATAAAGGTAAAAGCAACATTGGTTATGGTGAGATGTGGCAGAATCGAGAAACAAATGCAAAGGCATCCATCTCGACTTCAAGATTCCCCACCTGAATCTTTTACACTTTTCATATGTGGCATTACAAAATTCTTGCCAGGTATTGGCGAGTCGCTTGTTAACTGGGATTAAGACTTAAGCTCCTTGCTGATGGCTCAATTCACCTCATTAGTATTCACTTTCTGACATTACCAATCTGGCCAAACAAACTAGACATTGGAAAACTTCAACACAGCGGTACCTGGTAGATTCAGATTGCTGCTTGCTCTAATCAATCTCAATGTTCAAAACCAAGAATGAACATTTCCAGGTACACTCTATGGCAGTCGGCTACATGTGTTGCTCATGCACAGACATTGGCCTCCAATTCGTGCCAGATGCTAAGAACCCTGATTACAAGTCCCTGATCCAAACTCCATGAACTCCCTATGACACTAAAGTTCAATGCTGCATCTTGGAATATACCAGCAACTATCATTGTGATACTGCAGCAAGGACATTGTACACTCAGGGACATACGTCCAGCTCATGGACTGGACACAGATGTATCTCTCTTCCAGCACTCTCTGACTCTGAACATACATGGATGCTCACAGCATTGTTGCCTTGCTTTGCCTTGCACTTCTTTGTATTTTTCCCCCTCAGCCGCAGATGCCAGTCTCATACTATGGGTGCCTTGCCATGTTGTTTAATGTAGAAACAAAGCCAGTATACTTGTCATGATTGTCAGCAGACCTCAGTTAAGTCAAGAGGGATGGCATTTGCTAAGGGAGTCCCATCATAGTCCATCAAGAGCAGGGTTCAATAACGATCCGGACCCTGCTGAGGGCGGTCACAGTCAGGATGATCTCCAGGGGTGAAAAAAGCAGACAGCCAACAGCCCATTTTTATTCTTTCTGTGTTATTTTACACTGTTTCAGGGGATGTGGGTTTCACTGGTTGGGCCAGTGTTTATTGCCTGTTCCTGATTACCTTTGTGAAAGTGGTGGTGAGCTGCCTTCTTGAACTTCTTGATGTGCATCATAGGTAAAACCACCATGCCTTTAGGGAAAAAAATCCAGGATTTTTGATTACATGGGCTGTTTTTCTCTTGGATTGAGTGAGAAGCAGTCATTATAAGAGACAAAAGTGGGTAGCAGTTGTAATAATGTTGATGCACATGGGGAAGTGGGAGTACAAATGAATATAGAAAGTGTGCAGGGTTAGTGATGTCAAGGATTGGTGTGGGTCACACTGAGTGAGGAAAGATGCTGTAGTCAATAATGAGAGTGGGAGAGCATAGGCTTTGGTAGGAGGTGGGTGCAGAAGCAAAAATAGAGTGAGTGTGATGTAGCAGAGAGAAGGCAGTGCAACTTACCCTGGTGGAATGGGGAAAGACATTGACCTTCTTCCTACAGTGCTGGGCATTCATCTGGTTGATGGCTGGATCGTTCTGAAGAGAGATAATTGAACTTGAAATGTTAACTGTGCCTTCTCTCCACAGACACTGCTAGACCTGTAGAGTTTCTCCAATGATTTCTGTTTTAGTCCCGAGCTGGCAGTGTCGGTCCAGGTGCACAATAGGCCTTGAAAGACATCATGGGTGCAAGTGTGCTAGTGAGTTTTGGGATATCCACTGAATAATGAGTTGCCCTGGGGACTGACTGCATTAAGATAAGTTAGAAATTGCGAGATGTTGTAGGGGCGAAGTATGTAATTAATGAAGAAACTTTGGTTTAAAACAAATCGAGAAAATCCTCTGTGTCTCACAGTGAGAACCATTCCATGCCACTCGCACTAAGTCAAAAAAGCTAAGATTTATCCTACTGCTGTTTGATTCCAATCTTTACTGAGAGCTGGGCATTAGTGAGACCCATGTCTTGAATGATAATGGAGAGTAGGCAGCAAATAATGATCAGTTTCTGAGGGCTGTTAAATTTAAGCAGGATGCCTCAAGAAGATTCTTTGTTGACAGACTCAAAGGTTTTCTTGAGCCTGAAATATGAAATGAAATGGAATTGTTGCTATTATTTGGCTTTTTTCTTTGGATTTCCCAGAGTGAAGTTCATGTTTTTGGTACCAACCCTCTGATTATATGATTGGTTGACTAATGATGGAACATCTGGATTAATGTTGTAATGAATGTATTTTAGCTGGTTATGCTGTTTTCCAGGTCAATCATCTTGGAAGTCACACAAACAGAAATTTTATATAATTTATGCTCGTGAATCTATTCCATTTCATGGGTTTTTTTTCCTCAATTTGCTTGAAATTGGTTAACTTGCGAAACAGATCACAGAAATGTAACTGCAAGTTATCTTCAATATAACTTCAGCTTCTGCCATTCTTTGCAGCAGTTTAAAAACCATGATAGAAGTAGAATCCACCCAAAAAACTGACAACTCCCCCAGAAGGGATTAACCTCCTTTCAGCGCTTTGCTGAATTAAATTTGTTTATAGGCCTTGGATAAAACTCTTAACATTAATTTGGCTTGTTCAGAGGCAGTACACATGTTTTAAAAGCTTTTGAATGCATTTTAAAAAATCTTAGCTTACTAGGAAACTATTGTGCTTCATTGTCGCTATCAAATGCTAAATATATTTCTAAGCAGTAATTTTCAGTTATTTAAAATTGGTTTTCTCACATGGATTGACATTCTGATTGGACAAGCTTAATTTTCATGTTAAGTCCATTTTCAACTGCATTTAATGAACTGCGTCAATTTACCAACCCTAGGAATATCAATGAATGCTTCAGAAGCAAGACTTTATATAAAAAAATGTTTTAAAACACTGCTTAATTGCATTGATTCATAGCAGATTTTGCATTCAGCATTTGAACAGAATTAGAAAGAAAAATACTTCTCAAAATTGCCACAATTTGCATCCAGAATATCATTTATGCCTAAAATGGAAACTCAATCCTTATGTTCCATTTTCTGGTACAGGCTGGCAATACACTTTATTCTGTGCCTCGAGATAGGTTAATAAGGCCCTTTGTTCTCAACTCCTATTACAGGCTGACAAGGCATTTTGTTCCATGACAGTAAGCATTCAGAGAAAAATGTGAAGACAAAATGTCTCATCATGCTGGTTGGTTATATACTCTTTAGTGCAATCACAATAAGTAGTGTCAGGACTGACAAAAACAGGAGTCGGGAGATCTCTTCGGTTACATCCATCAGGAAAGGAAGTGAAATTCAGACGGTTGTTGGATTAAAATTGTTCATTTGTAAATTGATCATTTGAAATAAAACTCTCTAAGAAGTAAATTGAAAATAGAAAATGTTAAACGTATATTTTTAAATCTATAATGTTGTTTATTAAAATTTAGAAAACGGATAATGTCATGAATTTCTACCGGAGGCAAAGATCTTTAATCACTTGAAGGACAAATCTGAATTCCTTTCACATTTTTGCATCAATCATGAATAATAAATCATGAGGAGAGCACACTTGAATTCCCGTTATATGCTTTAGTCAATGAAGGTCCACTCTGAGGAAACAGTTTTATAAAATCACACCTATAATGAAGCAAACATGAGTCATTCCTCGATTCAGATTGAAATGGCAACAGTTTAATCAATTTATAATGGGGCAGTGTAGACATAAAAGTGATATTCATAAATCTTGATTTTATTTCTTCAGGTTGAAGGCCATAAAACATTGGATCTGAAATAAGCCAGTCAGTACACAAAACCTGCTCCGCCATTCAGGGAGATTATTGTTGAAGTGATAATTCTCAACACCATTTCCCTGCCTTTTTCCCATAACCTTAGATACCTGTACTGATTAAAAAACTGTCTGCATCAGTCTAGAATATATATAACAACCCAACCTTAACAGCCATGTGTGGTAAAAAAATTCCACAGATTCACGACGCTTTGAGAGAAGAAATTTCTCCTCGTCTCTTTCTTAAATGTGCAACGTGTCATTTGCAAGGACACTTTTGCTCAGAATTTGCACGGGCTTTTGTGCATGGACGGAGACCTAGCTCATGGCATAGGCCAGGTTGCATCCCAGGGCAGCTCATTTGCTTTCTTACTACTGTCTAATTAGCCTCTGACCTGCTCTTGCAGCCACTGTGTTTATGAAGTGAGTCCAGTTGAGTTTCTGGTCAATGGTAACCCCCAGGATGTTCATAATGTAATTCAGTGATGGTAACAGCATTGAATGTCAAGGGGCAGTAGTTAGATTGACTGTTATTGGAGATGGTCATTACCTGGCATTTCTGTGGCATGAATATTACTTGCTTGAGGCAGGTCCAAAAGATGGTGGCATGTTGGCCACTATAGCTGAGAAAGAGAAGACAGATTCTAGGAAAGCAGAATCAATGGCCAATGTAGAAGCAGCAGTAACTCCTGCAAAGAATGAGGAGACCCTGCTTAGGGAGACGCCTCAGACACAGCTCTCCACAGGTCTCCATGGGATGCAGTCTTCCGGCCCAGACCTATTTCATGGTGGTGTGCAAGGCTCTGTGGCCTTGTGGCTCCTTGTATCCCGAGACATGATGTTGGACTTATCCCAAACACTGGGGCAGGAATTCGGGAGGAGTGGGGGCCATGCTGCCTTGGTGACCGTGAAGGCCAGTGAGGAGCTGAGCTTCTGCACAATTGGCTCCATTGAGAGTGGGGCAGGTGATTTGTTTGGGATCTCTCAGCCCTGGCTCCCACTAAGGCTTCAGGGCAATGACCAATGTGCTCTGTGTGTATGGTACCCTAGTTCCTTTTTATTTCCCCAAGACAAGTTCCATCGGAGCAATAGGATTCAGAAACTTGGCTGGCTTTCCCCAGGGCAGTTTGCCATTGATTGCACACATTGGCAAGGCTGTATCACAACACAATGGAATTTATCAACAGAAGGAGTTCCATTCCACTAATGTTCAGGTGATCTATGAGCATTGCTACAAATTCTGCAGCACTCTCACGTGTTTAGATCTGCTGTAGCTTACCCTAGATAAAGTGTGTAGTATGGTGATTGAACTGAGAATAAGATGAGAGAATGGTGTTGGATATGTGAGAGAGTGTGAGCCATTTGGGCGATGCAGTATGGATAGTTGACATTTGGATTATTCAGTGCGTGGTTTTGCAAATGTTGTGGGAGTACATTGGTGGTGAGGGGCAGAGCTAGATTGCCAATTCTACTCCTGGTACACAACCTACTTCCAAAGATGGCATGCTCACAGGAACTGTGGGTTTGGACAAATATCCTCTCAATGGCAAATTACTATGGGCACAGTGGGTGGTAAGATGGGGCAGAAATCAGACTTGAGCAAAAATGTAAGAAAGCTAACTGGACCTCTTGGTGAAAAGCCCTCCCCAAAACTCAGCGTAACTTAGAATTCCGCTCTATTTCTCTAGTTTTTCCCAATATCCACTAAAGAGCAGTAAGACTTTTAAGTCATTATTAACCTCTGTACTACTTTCATCTACTCTCAACTAAACCATTAAAAAGAAGCTTATAAGTCATGCAATTACTACAATATCTTTCTCACCTTCAGCTTGTCCCAGAGTTCTTCGCCACTAATTATGAATTTTTTGAACTATTAAAATGGAAAAATTATGACAGCCACTATGTGCATAGAAAGCCTCTACAAACAGTGCTGCAATGACCAGACAATGTGTTTCTTTGTTACTGGTTGAAAGATAGATTTGGCTAGCTCACAGAGGTAAATCCCTTTCTTTCTTTAAAATGGGCCATGGTACTTTTATGTCAACCTGAGGTGACACATTGGACCCTCATTTAAACTCGCTTGCAAAAGTCAGCAGCTCCAAGAAGACAGCACTCTAGCAGAACTGCACCAGTATTTTAGCTTAAATTTTTGTGTTCAGATTTCTGACTCAGAGGCAAGAGTGCTAATTGTCAAACAAAATTATGATATAGTTAAAATGAATAATAATTGTTTACAATTGATTGATTATTTAGAACCTGTGTCAATATTCATAGCAGTACTCTTTCCAAAAAATTGAATAAATGGACCTGCAAAAGTTGTTAAATGTTAGCATTAAAGTTTTCAATTGAGTAATGGACGTAAGCACTTGTATTTCAGCAGGCTTCAGTCAATAAACCATATCTACAAAGTGAATAAGAATTGAATTTGAGGAAATTCAAACTCCTGCTCTTGACCTCCAAGCAGTATAAATACAATAACCACATCCTTTTGGTATTGATAATGTTTTCTCCAGTATGGATTTTATCTCTCACATCTTATATTCATGTGGAATGGAAGAAGTCAACACTTCCACTCCCTGTTTTAAAATCACAGCCTTCCTGCTCCCAGTGCAGACCGTTCTGTTATGTAATAATCTTTTATGGATCTTAAGGACATCCAAATCAAAGGGATCATGAAAGGAGTTGCATTGCTTCATCTCTGTCATCTCTGGGCTAGCTTTAATTCATCATTGTCGGACGCCTGATATTGTTTGTCTGATATACCAGCCAGGCAAGTTGGCAGTGGTATGAGCAATGTTGAAGAATACTTGGTGCACCGACGGAGAATGGATGAAAAGAGCTATCGTTTAGTGGTGACAGATGTTTCCTACTATTCTCCAGGAACCTTTGCAAGTCACTAGGATCTAAAAGGTTCTTCTGATCAGCCTGGTAAGCCGTAAGAAACTTATCAAGGCTGGTAGCCTCCAGGGCTTTAGCTGATTTTAGTGCAGCAATATAGTGCACTGGTAATATGAGTGAATTTAGGTTACATAGCTTAGATATTAGGTTAAATAAATTGCTACAGATATAATATGCAGTGTCTGTTGTGATTTTCTCAATAAGTTAGTTTGGAAGTATTTAAACAGTGCAATAGATTTCTGTATATGCAGATTAAAAAAACATTTATTTAGCATGTTTTTCAGTATTATATTCTGTTGTCTCTGATTTAGGTACAACAAATGAGAGATTTTTCACTGTACATTCCATGTAGATACTGGAAACACATATTGGGAAAATGCAAGATTCCATCATAAATCATTGAATTAAACATAACAGATTGGAGGTGTTACTTTCTGATATGTACTCTGTGTGTGCTAGTTGTACCTAAGGTTTTATTTAATAATGGAAAGGAAGCACTGCATTTTTAAAAATAGCTTTTATGTTTCAGGAGTCCCAAGCTTCAAAGACAATTAAGTGTTTTCTTAATGTGTAGTCACTGTTATAAAGCCAGTGTTATAAATGTGTCAACAATTTGCATACGGCAAAGTCCAATGAACACCAGCGTGACAAATGACTAGCTAATATTCTTTGTTGTTGTTGGATGATGGATATAAATGACCAAAACATCAAGTAAATATTCTTGCACTTTGAATAGAGATATGGATTGTCTATGCCTTACCTGACAGGACAGATAAGGCCTTGGTTTAACATCTCATGCAAAAGGTGGCATATCTAACCATGCAGCAGTGCGTCAGTACTACATTGATTAGTTTGTCTGAATGGTCTGCAATGAATCCATAACAAGTTTTTGGAGCACTACCAATTTTTTTCAGACAGCCAGCCCTGGTATTTTATATGTAGTATTGAGTAAGGCTTGTTTGAATTAGTTCAATAACACCAAATCTCCCTTGCTTTTGCTTTGGCTTGGGCCTATCTATTGATTAGTGTTAGAGGATACATCACCATAGAATATCAGCAGAAGAGGCACAGTTCTTCAATGACAAGCAGGCTTACAGCACAATTGCAATCTGTGCAACTGCATTTGGCCAGGCATGATTACAAGGACTTTATTGATCTCGTCCAGACATACCTGGTCCCTCTGAAATCTCAAGAACACTTTGCCTCCATCCACAGACGACGAGTGGTATAAGTAGAATTTTTACTCATTTTGCTCAAGTTCTCCCAGCAGGAATTGCATCCATTGTGAGTACACATGGGAATTGGATGTCTGTAGTTCATGATTTTCCTTCAAGACATAGACCATGGATGTAAAATTTCCTGACAGGTGAGTGGAATTTTGTGCCCTCCCTCGTGACATGTTTGGTGCCAAGGGGTCATTTAGTCTAAACACGCCGTTGGATGTTTGTTTGCAGGTTCCCATTGGGAAGCATTGAAAAAGGTGGACTCATCAAGAGTCATCACCCATTTTTGCTATTCAGCCTCTCCCTTCTCCGACCCTGTGATCACTTCTGGTGAAAACCTTCTTGTCATCACTGTGCCTTTGTCTGTTCTTGAATTTTCTCTCTCAAAGTATTAGCCGTCGCAATCTCTTCCCCCTTGGAGGCTGGGTCATAAAATATGTTCAAGGCCAAGTTGATCCAAAAGCAAGTTCAGGTTTATTGGGAGTGGGCAGAAAAATAGAGTGAGCTACAATCAGATCAGCCACAATCTTATTGAAAGATTTAGTAGGCTCCACTGTACGGATTTTTTCTTGCTCCAATATTATTTCACTATGTTTATTGATAAACTTTAATCATTCTTTTATATTGTCCTGTCTGGTTCAGTTAACTTTATTCAGTTGCATAAGGAAAGTATTGTTTTTAATTCAAAAAAGCTGAAAATCATAAAACATTGCACAACTAATCTTTATTTTATTGAGGTTGACAGGCTGTGGGGTGAACAATACTATCTGCGGAAAAACACAATAAGTCAAATTTCTTTACAGAGACTATAACCATAGAGTTTTAGTCAGACAGTTAAGATTTTCCCTAAGATTTTTTCTTTAAAAGTTTAGGATCTATGTAAGCAAGAACTTTTCGAAAAACAGACCTTTTGTTAATACAGGTCTGCTGTGTTACCAAGATAACAAGAGGTCAGAGATAAGAAAGGTCAAATTTTATTTATTCCTGGATGAACAAAGTTGGAAGCTGACAGACAGATCGATAAGCATGTATTGACTTGCAAGCTTAGAGACCAGTGAGAGAAGAGGCTTGAAGATATCCTCAACAGAATTTAGTGCAGCTTATTGGATTTATGTTCAAACAGCCAGAGAGTTGTCAATTTTGCAACAATTCTCTCCTTTCCTGCACTCCAGTGTCTACTGAAACCCCTTTCCATGTTTACATCACAGACTTGGGCTTTCCTTCCTCAGGTATAGTTGCAGATAATCAAGAAGTTAGACATGCAAGTGATTGTGAACCAGAGACATGAAATAAAGTCAGAAGAACTGAGGAAGGGCCACTGGACCTGAAACATTAACTCTGTTTTTTCCTTCACAGATGCTGCCAGACCTGCTGAGCTTTTCCAGCAACTTCTGTTTTTGTTTCAGAAGAATTAGACATAGAGGTCACTATTCAACAGTCAGTCTTAAAATTTATCATGTGCAGAGAGACATATATTGAAAGACATTAAACAGAAATAAATCCTTCAAAGAAACCTTTATGTAACATCGGGTGGAATGCCTTATCTGTCAATTTGGTTCAATAATCGAGGACAACACTGAATTTTTACCGAAACGTTAGGAATTTTTCTGGTGTTTCCATAGTTTAGAAATTGTTTATCACATCTTGTTTGAGTGTAGGTTTCCTTATATTACTTTACATTGTCATTTTATTTGCCATTTCCTCTAGACGTCTACATTTTAAATGTAATGTAGACTTCTAGAGGAAACTGATTAGCTCAGAAATTTAGTGAGTGTTTCACAATAACATTAACAGGGTGAATTCAATTCCCATTCCAGCTGAAGTAGACTTGGAACATGCCTTCTCACTTCCCCTGGACTTCATGCAGAGTACCACTCTTCAACTTATATAATTCCTTCCGAGGGAGGGTCACTGGACCCAATGTGTTAATTCTGATTTCTCCCTACAGATGCTGCCAGAACTGCTGAGCTTTTCCAACAATTTACATTATTGATATATAATCATTGGCTCTTCCACTCTCCTTCCTTGAAAAGCAAAAGATGGCTATAGTCACTAGTTAAGTATCATTGATTACCTATCTAAATTGGAAGAAGCTATTCTTCGGTGGACAACTGTTGCGAGTTGATACAAAGTATAAAAATCAAAATAAATGAGAGAACAGAAGTTCAAGGTAGTGAAGAGTCAAACAATAATGTAGAGTTGACAGGAAAGGATCAAGAATAAGAAGAGAGGAGACCAGCAGATATTTGAACCAGAATAAGTAATAATGGCAAAAAGTCAAATCTTAAGGTCTTCATCTGAATACACTCAGCATTTATAATTAAATGAATGAGTTAAAAACACAAATGGAAATAAATTGACAAAACCTGATGTCTATTACAGATATGTATTTGCAAAGTGGCCAATTTTAGGAACTGAGAGCATTTCAAGGATATTTGATATTATGGAAGAATTGGCATAAAGGAAAAGGAGGGGTAACTTTGTTAACGTTTGTCACATCAGACCAATAGTGAGTAGTGATAATGTTGTGGAATAAGTTTGGGTGGAAATGGGAATAGCAAGGGAAAGAATTCACAGGTGAGAGTTCTCTATAGTCCCTGGAGAGTTGTTTCACTATAGATCAAATTATAAATCACGAAGGCATGTTAGAAAGGCACTAAAATTATCATGGGAGATTTTAATATGCATATTGACTGGACAAATCAGATGGGCAAGGGTAACATGGAAGATAAATTTGTGAAGTGTATCGAAGCTTGATTCTTAGAGGAAAATAATTGCACAAACTCCCTGGGAAAAGATTAACTCTAGTAATGTGTAATGAAGTAGGATTAACCACAGTCTTGCAATTAAGAATCCTGGTAGAATTTCAAATTTGCTTTGAGGGAGAGCAGCTCAAGTCTCAAATTAATGTACTCAACTTAATAAATTTGAAACTTGGTTCTAATTGTCAAGTTAAATAATTACACAGGTGTGAAGAAAATTGTCTAAATCTGATAGGGAAAATAGACAAAGAGGAAAGTCTGTGGATGAGCAGTCGAAAACATTGAAGTCATTTTTTATAATGAACGGCAAAACTTTATTCTGGTCAAAAGGAAAGGATCAATGAGATGAATAAACCACCTATGGTTAATAAAAGTAGTCAAAAAGAGTATGCAATCAAAACTAAAACATACAAAGTGACAAACCTACTGGTAGGCCAGAAGACTGGAATTTATTTTAAGTCGAGAGTGAAAGAAATTATTATAAAAACAAATTTCCAAAGTTTTAATGGATATATAGTAAGAAAGAGAGTAGCTAAAGTAAGTCTGAGACCTTCAAGGGAGGTAACCGGAGGAATGGATAGCATGGAACAGAAAATTTGGACATAATTTAAACTAACATTTTGCATTAGTGTTCTCGGTGGAAGATGCTATAAACACCCCAAAGACAACAGATAAGTGAGGTACTAATAAGAGAAAAGATCTTGTAAGTGACTCTACATGACAAATTATGCAATACTAATGGAATTAAAGTGACAGAATTCATTAGGACCTGATGGCCTGTATCCAGAGTCTTTAAAGAAAATGGATCTAAGATAATGGGGGTAGTGATCAAAATGTTCCAGAACTCACTGGTTTAGAGCAGGGTTCTAGCTGATTTCAAAACCACTAATGAGACTTTCCTGTTCAAGGGAGAAAGAGAGAGAGAGAGAGAGAGGCAGAAAGCGGCTAATCATAGGTCAGTTGAGTGAATGTCTTTTATTGGGAAGATGCTAGAGTACATCATTAAGGAAGAGTTGGAAGAACATTTTAAAAGCGTCTTTCCATAATCAAACAGTGTCAACATCTGTTTTTTTAAAGAGGTAAATCATGATTAATAAACTTGCTGGAATTCTGTGAGGATAGAACATGCAGAGTTGATGAAGGGGAACTGGTAAATATAGTGTATTTAGAGTTCTACCAGGTGTTCAATATGGAGTCTTATAAAAGATAGATAATATTGGTATTGTGGGCAATTTATCAGGTTGAACATTGGATATGAGTGTTGTTAAACACAGAGAAGATGGAGATTGTTGAGAATAAGGGGATAATCATTCAAAACTAAGATGTGATTGATTTTTTTTATTCCAGAGGGTAGTGAATGCTGGGAATTCTCTATCCCGGAGATTTGGGGAGGTGAAATCACTGAAAAGATTTAAAGAGGAAGTAAATAAGTGTTTGGAACATTAAAATGGTGGGGCCTTTAAGGAGCTATAATGGAAGAAGATTTGACATCTGAGGCTGATCTGCTCTGGTCTTGTTGAATAGTGGGACATGTCTGAGGGCCTGAATGGGCTACTCCTGCTCCTATTTCTTATTTTCTTATTCTATCTTAATGGAATATTTAGAAATGCTATAAAATAAGTTGCAAATGCTTAAAATCATGTTGGATTAGAATTAATGAACTGAATTTAACATTTCTCTGTGAGCTGATTTGAGACAAAGGGGTTTCTTACTGCATACCCATCTTGTCCTCACCCGTTCAAAATATTCTGAAGGCTAGGGACTGGTGTTGGGTGACCTGTGTCCATCCTGATCCTGTCACTATTGTACTCACGGTAGTGAGTACCATGTTGGTAACCCTGCAACTTTAATTGCTTTGGCCTCTGTCTGACAAAGCCAGCCACTTCTGCCCATCAAAAGCATTCACCACCATATCATACTTTCCCCTTTGGTCTCCCTAACTCAATTACAAACTGAGTTGCCACCCTGTTACCCCCATTCTAGCAAGCAGAGGGGAGCTGCCATCCTGACCACACCTTCTCCCCACCACCAATTTACCCCAGTGTCAGTTTCCTGTGGCAAAGTCCATTGACCATGAGTGTTGCCTATAGTCCCAGCAGTGGCTTCTGCTCCGGCCTGGCCTCCCGGAGTTGGTGGGACTACAGAGCTACCAGCCATCAGAGTGCCTGGCAGTTCTCTGAGGCAGGAGATAATGGGAATTGTAGATACTGGAGATCCAAGATAATAAAGTGTGGAGCTGGATGAACACAGCAGGCCAAGCAGCATCTCAGGAGCACAAAAGCTTTTGTGCTCCTGAGATGCTGCTTGGCCTGCTGTGTTCATCCTGCTCCACACTTTGTTATCTCTGAGGCAGGAGTTTGTGTTCCTGAGAGGCATAAATCCTGCCTTTATTTGGGAAACAGCCTTGAGACCTGAATGGACAGGGCTCCTGCCAACTTTTTGCCCAGGGAGTGGAGTTCACAGCGCCTAGTAAAGTATAATTCTAGGCCAATAATTTTTCACTAGAACTTACCATAAATACCATATCTCCCATTTCAGTTTTGCATGTTTTTGATCAAGAGTTGAGAAGCCTCACTGTCTGAATCTACCAAAGTTGTTATTTTTATCTCCCTGACTTATATTAGGTTACACAAACAAGAAGTAGATGTCACTGAGGCCTGTGTGTATAACATATCTTGATGTAAAACAATTAGTTTCAGGAAATTGTGTTTTATCTCCCCAGAAATCAACTTTGGCATGTCTATTTTCTGGTTGGGATTTGATAACTCATTTTGTGATCAATTTTAGACTTGTTGTCACTTGTTAGTGCATGCTCACAGCAGACATTGTAACACTCCCCACTGATACTTACAAGGAACTACGACAAGATAACTTATCCTTTGAATTCTTCAACTGGCTCAACCTGCACTCACTGTCTGTTCAAAGTGAAAATTCAGCACAGAACACCTCCGCTCGGTTCGCAATAAACAACTACACCTCCCAGTTGCAAACCATTTCCACTCCCCCTCCCATTCTTTAGATGACATGTCCATCATGGGTGTCCTGCAGTGCCACAATGATGCCACCCGAAGGTTGCAGGAACAGCAACTCATATTCCCCTTGGGAACCCTGCAGCCCAATGGTATCAATGTGGACATCACCAGCTTCAAAATCTCCCCTTCCCCCACCGCATCCCAAAACCAGCCCAGTTCGTCCCCTCCCCCCGCTGCACCACACAGCCAGCCCAGCTCTTCCCCTCCACCCACTGCATCCCAAAACCAACCCAACCTGTCTTTGCCTCCCTAACCTGTTCTTCCTCTCACCCATCCCTTCCTCCCACCCCAAGCCGCACCCCCAGCTATCTACTAACCTCATCCTACCTCCTTGACCTGTCCGTCTTCCCTGGACTGACCTATCCCCTCCCTACCTCCCCACCTATACTCTTCTCTCCACCTATCTTCTTTTCTCTCCATCTTCGGTCCGCCTCCCCCTCTCTCCCTATTTATTCCAGAACCCTCTCCCCATCCCCCTCTCTGATGAAGGATCTAGGCCCGAAACGTCAGCTTTTGTGCTCCTGAGATGCTGCTGGCCCTGCTGTGTTCATCCAGCCTCACATTTTATTATCTTAGATTCTCCAGCATCTGCAGTTCCCATTATCACTCATTCATATTTCAGGGCTGTGATTTTTGTCACCTGTTAAGTGAGAGAAAACAACCTGTTTGCATTGTGGACATTCATCTATGGACGGATGAGGCCCAATGCTAACTAGTAACTTTTACCAGAGGAGTTTCCCAGTTTCTTCCACTCAAGATTAGTGTAATTGGTGATAACTGTGTTTTTGAGACAATGAGGGCGAGGGTTAAACAGCTTCAATCGCAATAAGCTTAAACGAGAAGCTACAGCTGGATGTCAAGGAGCTGATACTTTAAATTCACAATCCATTGGAAATTGAGGAAATTTAATTCATTCAAAATTAGTTCATTCAGTTATAGAATCATGTATGAACATCAGAATAATTGAAAAGAAATCAGTCCATTTCTGTTTCAAGATGGCGTGTGTGGGCTTATCTGAATGAATATTTCTTTGGATTAAGTGTAATTTTGAAGCAGAATTGAGGTTTTATAATTCTTCATTAGCCCAGGCAATAAGCCCAGACAATAAAAATGCCTGCCTGTGGCTGTACAAATTTTATTGCGAGAAACAGAAATGTGACAAAATATGGATACTTAAATTATGGACACAGCACCACAAATTTGCATTTAATTGACACAATTCATATAGCCTTTGAATTTTGATCTAGGGTCTTCCCAATGATGTGATTGTTCAGCCTTTCAGTGTCTTTCTGGACAGACCCTTTACACAGGTCCTTTATGTGAACATGGTGGCAGAAACAATAAACGTAAGGGAGGATAAGTCTTTTT
This sequence comes from Stegostoma tigrinum, assembly GCF_030684315.1. Classification (NCBI taxonomy): domain Eukaryota; kingdom Metazoa; phylum Chordata; class Chondrichthyes; order Orectolobiformes; family Stegostomatidae; genus Stegostoma; species Stegostoma tigrinum. Next base: position 103,299,344 of record NC_081358.1, on the reverse strand, counting down.
AAAATATTTAAAGTTACAGGAGCTTCCAATGTTAGGCAGAATGAGAGAGATTTAAGGAGCTAGATTATGAATGGAACATCGATTAAAGAAAATGAAAGCAATTTAAGATTAAGTTAGTAAGATGTAGAGCTGGATGAATACAGCAGGCCAAGCAGCATCATAGGAGCAGGAAAGCTGACGTTTCGGCCCTAGACCGTTCTTCAGAAATGGGGAAGGGCGAGGAGGTTCTGAAATAAATAGGGAGAGAGGGGGAGGCGGATAGAAGATCGATAGAGGAGAAGATAGGTGGAGAGGAGACAGACCAGTTAAAGAGGCAGGGATGGAGCCAGTAAAGGTGAGTGTAGATGGGGAGGTAGGGAGGAAATAGGTCAGCCCAGGGATCGGGGACAGGTCAAGGGGGCAGGATGAGGTTAGTCGGTAGGAGATGGAGTGGGGCTTGAGTTGGGAGGAAGGGATAGGTAGAAGGACAGTTTAGGGAGGCGGGGACAAGCTGGGCTGGTTTTGAGATGCGGTAAGGGGAGGGGAGATTTTGAAGCTTGTGAAGTCCACATTGATACCATTGGGCTGCAGGGTTCCCAAGCGGAATATGAGTTGCTGATCCTGCAACCTTCAGGTGGCATCATTGTGGCACTGCAGGACGCCCAAGATGGACGCGTCGTCTACAGAATGGGAGGGGTGTTGAAATGGTTTGCGACTGGGAGGTGCAGTTGTTTAGTGCGAACTGAGAGTGTGTGCTCTGCAAAGAAATCCCCAAGCCTCCGTTTGTAGAGGAGGCCACAATGGGAGCAGCAGATGCAATATACCAGATTAGCAGATGTGCAGGCCTGTGAAATGGGAGGGGGAGTTGAAATGGTTCACGACTGGGAGATGCAGTTGTTTACATTTGACAGCACTGAGCTTTATTTGCAAGATTAAGGCAAGGTTAGAGTTGTTTCAGAGATAGTAGAAACTGCAGATGCTGGAGAATCTGAGGTAACAAGGTATAGAGCTGGATGAACCCAGCAGGCCAAGCAGGAAAACTGCTGTGACCATCCAGCTCTACACCTTGTTGTCTCAGGTGAGAGTTGTGCTCTGGGGAGTGCCACCAGTGCTCCCATCAATGGACCTGTCCCTAAGCATTGTGAGTCCCAGATAGCAACAGCCAAGAACCTGACAGGAATTAGAAAATAAAAGGATCTAGCTGTGAATAGAACTCTATCAGTGCTCAACGATCTCAATCTCCTTTTGACTCTTGTGGCTATTGTGTCTGTAAGGAAAACCAAGGACATATCAGAATCCTGAGTAGAAGGCTTGAACACAACAGCATTTCTAAATAACTGCAAATAATGCGGACTGTACATGAATACAGATGCCACCAAACTAAATAAATGACATTCCAATATCAGTAAGTTTAATATTCCAATTGCACTCCACTGCCAAAATGAGCCATCTTAACTTCTAAAGGAGTTTTGTATAAACTTGCAATGGTTTTAATATATTTGGAAAAATGTTAAAATCAAGAACTTTCCATACATGTGAGGAGGCTTGTGGTGTTACCACTGGACTGTTAATCCAGAGACCTAGATAATGTTCTGGGGATCCAGGTTCAAATCCTGCCATGGCAGATGGTGGAATTTGAATTCAATAAGTATTTGGAATTAAGAATCTAATGATGACCATGAATCCATTGTCGATTCTCAGAAAAACCCATCTGGTTCACCACTGTATTTTAGGGAAAGGAACTGCCATCCTTACCCGGTCTGGACTACATATGACTGCAAACTTGTAACAATATGGTTGACTCTTAACAGCCCTCTGGGCAATTAGGGATAGGACGCCCTCATCCCATGAATGAATAAAAAAAAAATCAAATGTTCGTGTTCTCCATGCTTACCTTCTCAGCCGTGACAATTGTTACAGGGGATCTAGTCTGCTGGGCCCTGGACTGCATTGTCACTTTGAGAAGCATAAGCCTGGGATACACTAGGGCAATGTGAACCTGGAGCAGCACTCTTGCTCCAGTGAAAAGCAATGGTATATAATTCTTCTATCAGAGATTGCAAGACCATTTGCTCAACCCAAATAGATCTATCATCATTTTGCAAGCAGAAGGGAGATAGCAGGGTTTATACAGCAGCATGCAGAACTTTCACTCACAAGCTGCTGAACTCCAGGCCAGATCAGCTCACCTTGGACTGGGAAGCAGACCTTAAACTCAACGGACTGGAGGTGGGGTGTGATCACAAGCTGCAAAATCTTTAACGAGCAGCTGTACAATTTCATAAATTGCTCTGTGCAGTGGTGTCTACTGGATAGGAATTGAAAAGTCGCATTCACAGCTGAACTCTTTTGCGTGCCAATGACTATATTCAATGTGCTGGAGTTATTCATCAGGCACCATATCCACTCCAAGTAAGTGGCCTGTGTTGGGAGGGGAGAACCAGCTGTGCGTACTTCAGCTCTCTCTGCAGTCCGCTTGAGGGTTTCCAGCACTTTTAACAATTCTTTTTTCCAATTTGCAACAACTACAGGCCTTCATGCTTGATTGACTCAGGGTTAAACAACAGGCTGGTGCAGGAAAGCTAATTGGCCACCTGCATTATGAGGCCAGGGGAAAAAACACAGCATATGCATTAAAACATATAGCCAGATGGAAGAACTTTGCAAGCAGTGTCCCCTGGGGAAGCACTGGCCAGCAGAGTCCAAATGGAGATTGGTGACAGATGCTACGTTGCATACTTTCTGAATTATGTGAGTCTGAACTAGACCTTTCTTCAATGAGACAGTTTGAAACTGGCTTTTAAAGGATGATGTGTACATTTCAACACAGGAAAATCTCTCTCAAAATTGTTACATGTATAATTTTTATAATTTTGTTCCTGTAAAGCAATTTTTTAAAAATGGCAGTGTAAGATATTGTATTATGATTTTTTTTACCAACTCACGCGAGAGCACTCTATGTTTATTACGCCGTGTTTCCATTCATCGATTCATAACACTTTACTAACTCACTCGCAAGGGACTATACCACATTTTCATTCATCCATTCACAAAACCACATTAAAGTAAATTAAACACTCCTCCAACCCATTACTGCTTCTTTACACCTTTCAATTCTCATTGATCCCATGCTGCAAGCAGTGTTTAGACCTGTTTCTGTATCAAAGGCTACCCCGAATAAGTGTTAATACTGTAACCTACTCAGAAGAATGCTGTAACTCACTCAAAACTATGGAAAGACTAAGATATTAATTATCCCTTAGCAACTGTCTCTCAGGACCTGAATAGGTTGCAGAAAATCAAACAGTATGTACTTTTTAAATACATAGTAAATAGGCTGCTACCCCTTTAAAAAACTTACCATCAAAACAGCGCTCCTGTGAAATTGTACGAGTGAATGCGCGAGAACTATCAAAACCAACTATAGTAAATGAAGATAATAAAATGTGAGGCTGGATGAACACAGCAGGTCAAGCAGCATCTCAGGAGCACAAGTAAATGAAATCTCACAACCCAGCTGTGCAAGATTTGTTTAATATCCTCTACATTTTTACTTGGTATGTGTATAATTTCTCACTTATTTAGATCATATAAGCCTAGTGTTTTTACTAACATTACTAACTTTAAAGACAAAAGGACTAATACCTCTTAATTATGCAAGCTCAGACTGGACAGATATTCTAAATTCATCAGGTGTAGCAGCCAGATTTTAGCAAGTGCTTAAACAATTTCCTGATCCCCCACGACCAATGCCATCCAAACTTGTGTACAATAGATATAACTATGTGACGCCATAGTTCTAAAATATTAATGTATATAAGAACTGTGTATAAAGAGGCTACTGTAAAACTGTACTTTGGATTCCATCTCAGCCTCGAACTGTGCTGCTGCAGATAGTCAATAAAGAGATTATTTTCATCACTCACCGATCTCAGACATTATTGAAACACGATCAAACAGAAACTTTGAGAAACACAGGTGCCTTCAAAAAATGGCAAGTATGAAAAAAAACTGCAGCCTGTGAAAAAGGAAACCTAACAAAAAGACAAGCCTTGGGGGAAACTGTACCCAGAAAAGGTAAACCTATGGAAAAGCCGATATTTTAAAATAAGACATCATGGTACTTAAATCCCCACTCATCAGTTGGAAGATATTAGCTGTAGTGCATGAGATCAGATTATTTCATCAACAGGTAGACTACATGCCCAGGATTAAGGAGAGAGTGAATTTTAAAAAAATTGCTTGTAAAAAATTAACATTGCACTGGGCAGTGAGGAGATTCACCAGGTCAACACACATCGGAGGTCAGGTCCCCAAGAGTGTTACTGTTGACCAGGCTGGGTATTGCTGTCAGCTCAGTTTAAGTGCTACTGTATGGGAGCAAGGAGTGGAAGGAGGCTACAAGGGACTGGTGAAGAAACATAGAAATTATGAGCAGGTGTAGGCCATTTGAGCCTGAGTTGCCCTGCCAGTCAACAACATACCCACCCACCTTCCCTTGGCTCCTGATTGTCCAGAAATGTATCAGATTATTTTGCACATGCATTTGATGAGTTAGCACCCACAGTCTTCTGTGGTGGAGAATTTTGCAGGTTCACCATCCTCTGAGTGAAGAAATTTCATTTCATGACATTCTAAACTAGCCTGCCATGTATCCTAATGTTTTTGGCCCATGTTCTGAGCCCCATCTTCCCTGTATCCACTCTGTCCAGCCCTGTCCAAATTTTATATGTTTCAAAGAAATCACATTCCATTTATCTAAACTCCAGTGAACACAGGCCCTGTCAACCTAATCTCTCCTCAGAGATCAAATCTGCCATCCCTGGAATCAGTCTTTGCTGCACTCCTTCGATGACAAGTATATCTTTTCTTTCAGTAAGGAGACCAAAACTGCACATGACATTCAAAGTGTGGCCTCACCAAGGTGCTGTACTTGTGCAGGACGTTTCTCATGCCCCTGTACTTAAGCCCTTCTGCAATCAAAGCCAACATACCACTTGCCTTTCTAACAGTTTGTTGTAGCTGCATGCTTTCTTTCAGTGGCCAATGTACAAGGACACCCGGACCCAACACTCTGAGAAGAAGCCTGAAAGGGGGTGAAGAAGTTTGAAATTGGAGGAGTGCGTAGAGTAAGGAAACTAGAATAGATAAAGCTGTTTGATGGGGATAGAAAAGGTTGCATAGGAGAGACAACAGTTTTAAAAGTGTCAACAAAGGAGTGCTGAAATAATTAGTTGCTCGTTAAACTGACAAAATAAATTGCTTGAAAAGAGTGTGGAATCTCTAGCTTAAAGCTATAGTAGTTCAGGAGATACTACATGGGGGAACTGTAATGGATGCTATTGTACTTAACACTGTCAACTGTTAAATTTAATTCCAATTTTATGATTTGAGATGTGGAAAATATGGTGGTAATTACCAGTTGTGTCTTTGCAAACTGAAAGAACTGCAGATGCTGGAAATTAGAAATAAAGACAGAAGTAACTGGAAAATCTCAGCAGATCTGGCAGCATCTGTGGAGAGAAATATGAGTTTAGGTTTTGGGTCCAGTAACCCTTCCTCAGAACAGAAAGAACTGCTGTGAGGAGGGGTCACTGGACCGAAAACATTTCTTTGTACAGATTTTCCAGCATTTTTCTGTTTTTGTTTGTGTCTCTGCAATTAAAAAGTGTATTAGTTCTGACCTCACCAGCATCCTGAATGAGTGTTCAGGTAAGTTTTTTTATTATTGTGTGTGGAAGTGTGTAAATTATTTCATTTTTACCTTATTTCTATTACTTTGTGCCAATTTAAACACCTAAAGTCTAACATGCTAAAAATAAAAGTATTCAATTTTTTTTATAAAGAAAGACATAGAGTAAAAAAAATTGCTGAACCTGTATAAAAGAGCTTGACATCTTTCCAACTTTTAAATTCTGTGCACCAGAAGGGTGGGAAAACTTTCTGAAGTGTTCATGAGAGATTCGCTGGAATAGCTCCAAAAGTGAGAAATTGCAGAAATGCTGGGGTCATTCCCCCTGCAGCCAAGAAGCTGGAAGAAAAAAGACTAAGGTGTATAAAATTAAGAAAGGTTTTGTTGGAACAAGTAGTAACTATCTCCAGAAACTGGAGGATTGAAAATCAAATATCCCAGATTTAACTCAATTTAAGTTAATTTGCAAATGAACCAAAAGTAACACAAGGGAAATCATCTGCACTAATAGTGGTTAGAATTTGGAGTGCCCTTCTTCCTAGATATTTTGGAGGATACAGGCTCAAATGCCTGTTGGAAAAGAAATTAGATTACTACTGAAAGAAATTAAGGAAAAGCACAGACGATGAGGCGGTGATTGCTCATTGGTGGGACCGTCTAGATTTTTCTTCAAGAAAGATGCTGCAGACTCACTGCCTGAATGGCTTCCTTCTATATTGCATTATCCATTTGGATAGGACTCAAAGTATATTGCAAGGTGCTTGGAAATATCTGAGGATGGGGGATAAGGGACTGAGCAATGAGTAGGTTCAGAACAAGTATCTAAAAATGATGATGAGTCATAAGAGGAAGAACACTAGGAGGCACAACATAAACTGTACTCCAAAGGTACACCTACTCACAGCAGACTTCTAAGAAGGTTAGGGTGAAAGGAAAATGCGAAGTGGATTTGAATAAGAAACATATTCAGATGCACTTTAAACAAATATTTCATATTGTCAATGTGGATCACCTTAATAATATTATCTTGCAAATTTGAGGAATTTGCAAAATTAGGATTGTATGTCCACAGACCGGAGTAAGTGTTCACTTAAAATCAAAGTCAATATCGGAACAATGGTTGATATGGTGCTTATCTGTACAATGTGGAGAACTGGAAATCTATGGTATGATTGACTGTGGTTAAGCTCACTGCTTGAAATGGCTCATCCTTCAAGTGTATATGAACAATTACTTTGCATCTACAGGGGGCCAGAATGGTTCCATAAGACCATAAGACATAGGAGCAGAATTAGGTTATTTGGCCCATCAAACCTGCTCCACCATTTGATCATGGTTAGATGTTTTTCAATCCCATTGTACTGCATTCTACCCTTAACCTTTGATCTCTTTACTAATCAAGAACTTATCTATCTCTGTCTTAAATACACTCAGTGACTTAGCTTTTGATGACAATCAATTCCATTGATTCCCCCTCCTGTGACTAAATGTGTTCCTCATCATCTCATTTCTAAAGAGTTGAGCCCTCATTCTGAGGCTGTGTCTTGGTCCTAAACTCTCCTATTACTGGAAATATCTTATCCATGTTCACTCAGTCTAGGCCTTTCAGTATTCTATAAAATTCAATGAGATTCTGCATCCCTCAACCACCACCAGCAACCTTTCTCCCCCCATCAACCTTCTAAACTCCACTGAGTACGGACATGGAGTCCTCAACCGCTCCTCATTTGACAAAACCGTCATCCCTCACAATATTCCAAATGTAGTCTAACCAGAGACTTACAAAGCCTCCGCAGTACATCTCTGGTCTTGTATTATACCCCTTTTCAAATAAATGTTAACATTGTGTTTGCCATCCTAACAGCTAACCGAAATTGTGTATTAAGAGAATCCTGAATTAGGACTTGTAAACCCTTTGAGCTTCAGATTTCTGAAGCTTTTTCCTGTTCAGAAAATAGTCTACCTTTCTATTCTTCCTACTCAAATGCATAGCCTCAAACTCTCCCACAATGTATTCCATCTGTCACTTCTTTGCCTTCTCTCCTAGAGTGCCCAAGTTCTTCTGCAGTTTCCCCATCACCTCAACAGTGACTGTTCCTCCACCTATCTTTGTGTGAAACTGTGTTTTCCACCATTGTTTATATTGTGACCCGAAGTGAATTAATGGTAACAGGACATTGAGTTTGCCATGCATTATGAGCTGTGCATGACGTCAGTGATTATGTCTCCTAATAAATGAGAGCCCATGATGATAGTGGTAGTTAATTAGCACCAGTAGCAGATTGGCTAACTAATACAACAGTTGGGATAAGGATGGCAACCTGCAACTAGTGGTAAATCACAAGAATCATCGCTGGAGCCACAATTATTTACAATATGGGCAGATGACTTGGATGACAAAAGTGAATGTATGATAGTTAAATTTGCAGATGACACAAAGATAGATGGGAAATGTAGTGGTGACGATGACACAGGAGTCTACAGAGGGATATGGACAGTAGGCAAAAACTTGGCAGATGGAATATATGTAGGAAATCAGAAGGTTATGCATTTTGGCAAGAAAAATAAAGGAGCTAAATATTATTTAAATGGAGAATGACTGTAGCAAGCTATGAAACAAGGGGATATGGCATTCCTTGTCCATTCATCAAAAAAGCTAGCATTCAATGTCAGCAGGTGGCATGGAAGAGAAATGGAGAGTTGGTTTTTATTTGAAAGAAAATGAAGTATAAGACTACGGCAAGGGACACACTGACTGCAGCTGGAAAACTGTAAATTATTCTGGCCCATCATTTGAGGGAAACGTATTGACAATGAGTAGGTGTGGAGGGACTGTCATCTAAGGTGACGTTGAGTAGGCTGGGTTTCTACTGATTGGAATTTAGAAGAATGAGCAGTAGCCTTATTGAAACATACAAGATTCTTAAGGAATTTGACAGGATAGATGCAAAAAAGTTGTTTCCACTTGTGAGAATTTAGGACCAGAGGGAATAATCTCAAAGTGAGGAATTCCTCATTTAAGACAGAGATGAGGAGGAATTCATTTTCTCAGAGGGTAGTGATTCTGTGAAATTTTATGCCACAGAATGCTGAGTTGATAAAATATTTAAGATGAAGAGACAGATTTTTAATCATCTCAGAAGAAGGGGTCATGCATATACGACAGAGATGAGGAGGGAGTTATTTTCTCAGAGGCTGGTGAATTTATGAAAATTTTTACATCAGAGAGCTGTTGAGGCTGGGATATTTAGTACATTCAAGGCTGAGATGGGATGGGGCGTTGCTGGTGGTGGTTGAGGGGTGCAGAATCTCATTGAATGGCAGAGCAGACTCAGTGGGCTGAATGATCTACTTTTGCTCTCATGTCTTATGATCTTTTGATACAAAAAATGTAATACATTGAAATTTCTTCAACTAATCACTGACAAAAATAACTTTTCTGCTTCCATAAAATGTCATTACCTTTGCGTGAGGCATTATGGAACAAACATTACGCTTGTGTGCTTAATTCTTTATGTCGACAAACATTTGTCTTCTGTAAGGAGCTGTAGGAGTCCAACAACTTACTTGATAATTGCCCTGTTGTGAAACTGATACTTTGGGAAATGAAAGACTCAGAACAAATGTTATAATTCACAGGCTCCACACTTTTCTTTTGATCAGTTTCTTCCCAGGTTTGGCAGTCCCAATAAATGGATACACTTTTTACGCAATTACCATGCCTTTTCACAATATCAAAGCATGCCTTACTTCCACTAAAGTATGACTTACCTTTTGCAAGGGGTGCATTACTTCCAGCAAAGTGTCCTGGGACCAGATCCAAAAGAGAAGCTTTCCTCCCCAGAATGCGATAAATATACCTATTCTTACAGTCCTCATCCATATTTCTATTCATACATTCTCTATGCCCTACCCATATCAACCCATGCAACCTTACGAACGGTGCTGATCCCTTAGCTCCTCATATTCCCTGTGCTATCACTATAAACCTTTGCCCAAACTCATGACCTCTCATGCCCCAACTGAGTACCTACTTCCACCTGCATTTACCATGCTAACACAATAAATATCTGCAAGTGCCCATGCACATAGAAGAAAAATATAGTTCTATATTTCAGACTACAATCTATCATGAAATCTATCCACATTCACTAAAAACAGGTTTTTGTGTTTCTAGTTACTTCTTGGCAGGTGTGCCACAGATTGAACTTCTTAGCAGATTGATACTTGTTGATAGGACAATGCTTATTGACATTTTCAGATAGACTTTGTCAGGTTTGATAAAGTTGGACAATTTCAAACAGTTAATCCAACTTTACGTAAAATCTTCTTTCTAGTTAACAATCCCAAAAAGAACTTGGCACTCCTCCCAAGGATCCATGACCTGCACCCTACAATATTAGCAGTGCTACCTTAGGTCTACAGAGGGGTATTCAGGCTATCAGAAAGAAATTTACTTCAAACTGATGCAACAGTGCAATCTCACACTCTGGTTTCCAAATACCTGGGGGTTCAAAATACCAGGAGATACCTGGTCATTAAAATGGCCAGCTGCCCTCAGGAACCCCCATTTCTGAAGAAGGGTCTAGGCCTGAAACGTCAGCTTTCCTGCTCCTCTGATGAAGCTTGGCCTGCTGTGTTCATTCAAGTCTACACCTTGTTATCTCATGGCTATTTTCAGTTGTCCAAAACACACTAGCCTCAAAGGCACTAAAGTCAATTCATGTACGGATTATGAACCACTGACAATTTCACCCCGTCCGCAAAATTGAGAAATGCAGGCTTGTTTGATTTCCAACTCATTCTAAAACATTCACTGTAATGGAGATGTTCTCTATCATGATGAAAATCAGTGTTGAAATCCCTTGATGCAAAAGATATGACATAATTGAAGATCATGCAACTGAAGTGATTACAATTAGATTAATGCACAAATTAACTTAAATGATACAGCAGCTGTAAATGAGCAATTGCTCACTATATCAGCCAAACTGGCAAAACATATAGAGGCAGTGCTTGTGTCTTTAGCCAAGATCACAATGAAAAAACTAATATATTGAAACCGGCAAATCTTGTCCATAAATCATGAGTATAACAGGCAGGTGAGCAATTCCCTGCCCAGTTTTCATTTTTCTATATCTTTGGACAGTCACATATATACTCTCGCAAGGGTAGATAAAGTTGCTATATGGCAGGCAAGCAGGACGAAAACTGGGTCACTTGCAGGTCGGGCAGAATGTTGGAGATGTCAATCATTCACTGAGAATTTGATTTCTTGCAGAGCTTGCTAGGCCCAGCTCAAATCATTGAATGTCAAGATCAAAAATGTTGCAAGTCTTAGATGAAACCAAAGTCAACTCACAGAATTTTATGATGCTATGGAACTAACTGATGTGTTGTGCCACAGAGATCAGAGATATATATCTCTGGATGGTTAAGGTATAGTGCTGCCAATCACCTTCCTTTCTATGACAATCATCAGCAGTAGAAAATTGACTACTGACAAATCCTCATAAGAAGAAAAACTTACTTTATATAACAAGAGATAGTTTATAGCTTGATAGCAAAAAGAATTAGTTAGATGGAAAAGTTAACAGGGTGTCACAGTGGCTCAGTGGTCAGCACTGCTATCTCACAGCACCAGGGACCCAGGTTCAATTCCACCCATAGGCAACTGCCTGTGTGGAGTTTGCACGTTCTCCCTGTGTCTGTGTGGGTTTCCTCTGGGTGCTCGGTTTTCCTCCTACAGGCCAAGGATGTGCTGGCTAGGTGGGTTGGCCATGCTAAATTGCTTATAGTGTTCAGGGATGTGCAGATTAGGTGGGGTACAGGAGGATGGGCCTGGATGGGTTGCTCCATGGGGACTTGTGGGGCTCAAGGGTCTGTTCCCATGCTGTAGGGATTCTATGATCTATGAATATACTTTAAAATCACACAACACTAGGTTATATACCAACAGGTTTATCTGAAAGTGCCAACTTTTGAATCTTCAGCTCCTTCCTCATGCATAGTGTGAGAGACAGGGTATAAAACACAGAATTTATAAGCAGAAATGTAACAACCCTAAAACGGGCTGCCTCTTGTTGAATCTTTAATCAGATAAAAGGGAGACTATTGATTAAGATGCAAAATCTAGATCTGTTTCAAGCCATTGTCCTGAGATAATTAAAGGTTTTATCAATGTATACAAGAGGTGGCATCTCAGGTCAGACAATGCAGTTGAGGTGTGATGAGGTGTGAGTTATTGCTCAGCATCTATCAATGTTTTAAACTGGGGTCAGGTTTTTTTTTGAGCAAAACAGAATATATCTGTTATAACTAAACAAACATCTTGGATGAAGTACTTAACGAGTGTGTGTGTGTGTGTGTGTGTGTGTGTGTGTGTGTGTGTCTGTCTGTGTGTGTGTGTGTGTGTGTGTGTGTGTGTGTGTGTGTGTGTGTGTGTGTCTGTCTGTGTGTGTGTGTGTGTGTGTGTGTGTGTGTGTGTGTGTGTGTGTGTGTGAAAGGGGGTCTGCTTAAGTATCCTTGGCCCCTGATAATCTGTCCATCATCGACGTTGATACTAACACCACATATGGGAACACCACACATCATGTGCTTGGCAGATATTCATGTGACTCACCCAATGTTGTCAATCCCATACAATGCAGGCAAGGATGCTTCAAGGCATGGTAGAATGGCGAGACTGTGCAGATGCTACGACAACAGATGAACGAACACTGCACTACAATCACTGGATAGGGGTGTTCCTTCCCAGTGGGGAACACTTCAGGGGTCAACATTCAGCCTCAGATCTTCAGGTCAGCATTCTCCAACATGGACTTCTAGACACGCAAGAATGCAAAATCACTGACCAGACGATGATAGCCAATTTCCATTCCCATTAGGACGGCCTCAATCATGATTTTGAGTTCATGTTGCACTACAGGTGACCCCACCATACTATACACACACACACGCATACACACACACACACACACACACACACACACACACACACACACACACACGTGTGTATTTGTTCATGGGTGTAAGCACTGCTGGCTAAATCAGTATTTGTTGTCTGTCCCAAATTGCTGGATGGTGATTAAGAGTCAACCACACTGTTATAGATTAAAGGAATAGAGTAGTAGTTTAGTCCAAAAAAGCTACTAGCTACCGTAACTAAATCCTCATCAATCAACTCTTTTAACAAAGGAACGTCTTTAATATGATACCACCTTTAATAGTGCTACCTTAGGTCTACAGAGGGGTATTCAGGCTCTCAGAAAGAAATTTACTTCAAACTGATGCAACAGTGCAATCTCACACTCTGGTTTCCAAATACCTGGGGGTTCAAAATACCTGGAGATACCTGGTCATTAAAATGGCCAGCTGCCCTCAGGAACCCCCTTCTCCTCCCCCATTTCTGAAGAAGGGTCTAGGCCCGAATTATCAGCTTTCCTGCCCCTCTGATGCTGCTTGGCCTGCTGTGTTCATCCAGCTCTACACCTTGTTATCTCATGGTTATTTTCAGTTGTCCAAAACACACTAGCCTCCAAGGCACTGAAGTCAATTATCCAATGCTGATCTAATAGTGTGAAATCCTGGCTATTGTCTTCCCAGGCTGAAACAAAAGATAACTCAGGCAGCCACATGTGTTTTTCTCGCTTTTGTGGGCAAGGTGGTCAATGCCAGCAAAGCTGTATTATTATTACACATTTCTAGTTTCCTTGTAAAGGTATGATGTGCCTTCCCCTGCAATTCAGCAATACTCTGTACTGTAATGCCATATTCGCTCCTGCATTGTGTGTGTGCGTGTGTGTGTGTGCGTGTGTGTGTGTGTGTGTGTGTGTGTGTGTCTCTGTGTTTGTTGGGGGTGAGGGTAGGGGGAGGGTGTAGAGAAAGGAGTCATGATTTAAATCCAATGCTGAGTAAGTCATGATGGTATGTGACTTGCAGAGGAATTTTGACATGAAATTGTTGCCGTGGCATTGTTGCTGATTCCATCTCTGTGATATGGTTACAGAAGGGAAAGCACATTGGTGAGTTGCTATAGTGTTCCTCTAGATCGTGCAATACACTAGTGATGAAGAAGATAGTAGAAATTGCTAAAAAAAAAAGCTTAGCAGGTCTGGCAGCATCAGTGGAAAGAAATCAGAGTTGACATTTTGGGTGAAGTGACCCAGAATTGGGTCTGAGGAAGGGTCATTCCTTTTATTTTGCTTTTTTCCCAGCAATTTCTATTTTTATTTCAGAGATACAGCATCTGCTGCTCTTTCAGTTTTTATGAAGGAAGTAATGATTGAAACCAATGACAATGGTGCCAATCAAACTAATTGCTGTGTCCTGGTGAGATTCTTGAATATTGTTGCATTTATGGCCATTGAGTTGAGTAGTTGGGATTCCGCCACATCCTTGACTTCGGTTTTATAGATAATGAAATGGCTTTGAGGGCTCAGGAGGTGATCTACTTGTTATGAAGAATCCAATTTCAGCCTTAATCTTCTAGCTCGGTTTAAAATTATTTTGGCCATTGTTCACTCTCAAGATGTCGACTGTGTGGGGACTTGATGATAGCGATTCTATTAAAGGTAATGGCTGAGATTTCTTTTCACGCTCATTATCTGACACTTTTATGGGATGGGAGTTACCTACCATTTGTCGTAAAATTCAATGCGTTGTTAGAGGACTTGGAGACAGGAAGGACTGCAGATGCTACAAGTCAGAGTCAATAAATTTGGAGCTGGAAAAACACAGCAGATCAGACAGCATCCAAGGAGTAGGAAAGTTAATGTTTCGGGGCAAAGCCCTTTATCAGGAGTTGTGAATGGAGCTGAACACTATGCAATCATCTGAGGGTATCCCAATTCTTGACTTATTGCCACAAGAAGGCCATAGCTGAAACAAAAGAAATGGTTGGGGTGATAATATCGTCAGGACTATTTATCTGTTTTTCATTTTTGTTATAGAAGTAGGTTGCTTCAAGGGATTTTCTACTTCAATGAAAAAAATACTCGAATTGCTGTTTATTGTAAATTAGGTGGAGATTCCTGATGTTTTTCAATAGCTGTATGGTAGGGGTCCTTAGCAAAGGTTGTTGTATTGATCAATGAACAGGATGTGGGATTAGTAGAAAAACTAACATTTGAAACTAATATTTTATACAATACAATGCAGTGCCTTCAGCCCACCAAGCTTACGCCAATTCCTAATCTTTATTTTATACCCACTATTTATTGCCTGTGTCTTCAGCGCACCAAGTTTACACCAATTCCTAATCCTTATTTTATACCCTCTATTTATTGCTTGTACGCAGTTTCTATCCCCCGTTCATCTCCCACTCATGTATCTATCAAAATACACCTTAAACATTCCTCATGCACCTGCTTCCATCACCTCCATTGGCAGGGTGTTCCAGGCACCCACCACCCGCTGTGTGAAAAATATTTCCCGCACTTCTACCCTAAACTTTCCATCCTCTCACCTTGAACTTGCGCCCTATTGTGGTTGATCTTTCCACCCTGGGGAAAAGCCTCTGACTATCCACCTCTCATAATTTTGTAGACCTCTATCAAGTCCCCCTCAGCCTTTGCCTTTCCAATAAAAACCATCTGAGTTTAGCCAACTGCTACTATAGCCACATGTACTTGAAACAAACCTGCTACTACAGGCACGTGTGGGTAGTAGTCTGGGCGACAGACCACTATGCCACAGAGACCGAGTATCAACTCGGCAACACCACGCCCTACCTCCACCTTGGCCACTAAGGCCCTTCAAGCCACCATCTCCCACACTGTTCATGACCTCATCGCTTCCAGTGACCACCCCTCCACTGCCTCCAGCCTCATAGTCCCCTGTCTGGTTCCAACTGCTCAATAACCCGACAGACCCACAGTCTTCATGTGCTTCTGCCCCACTGAACTCATCTCTTCCTACCTCAACTCCATTCTCTCCGCCTCGGCCCTGGCATTCCTCACCTACACCTGAGACATAAACCACACTCTCCATCTCTTTCATAACTTCCAATTCCCTGGCCCCCAGTGCTTCATCATTACTATGGATGTGCAATCCCTATACAAGTCCATACCCCACAAGGATGGCCTACAGGACCTCAGTTTTTGCTTCTCCAACAGAGCCATCAAGCACCCCCTCCACAGACTCACTGAACTAGTCCTCACCCTCAGTAAGAAATAATGGGAACTGCAGATGCTGGAGAATCCGAGATAACAAAGTGTGGAGCTGGATGAGCTGTTAAGACGCTGCTTGGCCTGCTGTGTTCATCCAGCTCCACACTTTGTTACCTCACCCTCAATAACTTGCCTTTCAATTCTTTCCACCTTGTCCAAATCCAGGGGGTTGCCATTGGCGCTCACATGGGCCCAAGGAACACCTGCTTGTTTGCCGGTTATGTCGAACAGTCCCTCTTCCAAATGTACCCTGGTACTGTTCCTCAACTCTTCTGCCGTTACATTGATGACTAAATCGGTGCTGCATCCTGCACCCAGGCTGAACTGGAGCAGTTCACGGCCTTCGCTAATAACTTCCACCCTAACCTCAAATTCACTTGGTCTATCTCAGGCGCCTCCCTCCCCTTTCCTGGCCCCTCCATTACCATTCCTGGTGATAGTTTACAGACCAACATTTACTATAAACCCGCAGACTCTGAAAGATTCCTCAGCTTCACCTCCTCCCACCCTCCATCCCGTTTTCCCAGTTCCTCCATCTCCGTCCCTTCTGCTCTGATGAGGATACATTCCACTTCCAAGTATCCCAGATGCCCAGCTTTTCCAAACAATGGTCTTTTTCACCCTCTGTCATCCGGACAGACCTCCACCACGCCTCCTCCATTCCCGTTCCACAGCTCTAAACCACATCATCGTTAAAACATAACAGAGATAAAGTCCCCGTTGTCCTCACTTTCCACCCACCAGCCTCCACAACCAATGTATCATCTACAAACACCTCTGCCAACTCCAATCAGATCCCACCACCCAGAACATCTTCCAATCCCCACCCTCTCTGCCTTCCACAAGGACCGTTCCCTTTGCCACTCCTTAGTTTATGCCACACTCCCTATCAACCACTCCAACCCTATCAGTACCTTCCCCTGTAACTGTAAAAGATGCAATAAATGCCCAAGCACAACTCCCCTCACCTCCATCCAGGGCTCTAAACAGCCCTTTCAAGTGAGTCGTTGATTCACCTCCAACCCAGCCTATTGTATCCAGTCCTCCTAATGTGGTCTTCTCTATGTCGGCGAGGCCATAAGTAGACTAAGTGACTGATTTGCTGAGCATCTCCACCTGGCCTATTATGGCCAACCGAACCTCACTGATCACTACCCATTTCAACACCCCACCACCCACAACCACCGCCCACCACAACCCCCCGCCCCCCAGCCCCTCCACATGTCTGTCCTCAGCCTCCTCCAGTGTCGCAGTGATTCAGAATACACGCCTTATCTTCCAGCTGGGCACCCTACAGCCTTAGGGACTCAAAACTGAGTTCTCCAATTTCAACTAAATTTCCCACCCAAACCCTGACTCCATTTCCAACCCGACCTTCTCCTTTCCATTCCAACTATTAACATTTCCTTCCAGCTACCAACCGGATTCATCCCTCCCATCGACTAAAAATCAGTGTCCACCTATCACTGCCATTCAGCTATGCCACTTCCCCCCACCTTTATCTGCAGCTCCCCCAACCTCCACATCCAGCCCTGAAGAAGGGTATATACCCAAAACATTGAGTTCTCCTTTCCTCCAGATGCTGCCTGGCCTGCTGCATTCTTCCAGCCTCTTGCTTGTTTACCTCTCCTCGTAACTAAATCACTCCAAACCAGCCAACATCCTGGTAAATCTCCTTTGCACCCTCTCCAAAGCATCCAAGCCTTTTTGATAGTGTGGTGATCAAAACTGCAAGCAATATTCCAAAAGTAGTTTGACTGAAGTTTTATACAACTGCAATATAACTTGCCAACTTTTATATTCAATGTTGGTTGATGAAGGCAAGTGTGCTGTATGCCTTCTTGCCCACCTTACCCACCTGTGCTGCCACTTTCAGGAATCTGATTAGACCTGTACACCCAGATCCCTCTGTACATCAATGCTTCTCAGGGTTCTGCCATTTATTGTATATTTCATCCATGAGTTTGATCTTCCAAAATGATTCGCAACTGATTTAATTTAATTACAATCACAGTCAAAATACTAATTGATTAATCATATTTGAAAGGGGCTGCTTCAATATAGCCAATGCATGTCTTGATGTTTCAGCATCATGTGATTTCATTTAGCTCTGTTTGGCAAAGAAATGCACCATGGGATTGAGAAAGGAGTGAAAACAATAGCCGAATGCCTTAGAATTACAAATGTAAGGTTGAGGGACATCTGTTTAGTTTTGGGTCCAGACTTCCAAGGTTGAATAAGATAGTGATGGTACACTCCCCATCTTGTAACCAATACCCTTTTGTCATTTGCACGAGGCCTCTACACCATTTGTTTTCTTTGCCTCTCCTCTATCTCTGTAAAAAATATTAATAACAAATTCCAAACTCTGCTAATTCTCAAGCAGAGTTATATTGGACTCAAAATGTTAACATTTTTTCTCTCTCCACAGATGCTGAGTTTCTCCATCGTTCTCTGGGTTTGATTTCAGATTTCCAGAAAATGTAGTCTTTTGTTTTTAACTGGAGCTGAGATTGTTTCCAGTCCCAAACCCAGGGGAAAAAAAAATCTTTGGAATTATTGTGAAGACAATCTCTTTAATCAGCATGGAGACAGGGCCAATGTACAGTTAATATTTTTTGAAGCTGGAGAAGTGTCTTGTTTTTAAAATTCCTATCCTTGTTTTCAAGTCTGTTCATGGTCTATCCCCATGCATGACTCTATAACCAATTGCAGGCCCTGACTCTCCAAAATATCTGCACTGTTTTATTTCTGGGCTTCCTGACTGTTTTTAATTGTAGCATCATTGGAGACTGTACCTCAGCTATCTAGGCCCGAAGGTCTGGAATTTCTTTCATATGTTTTTCTACTTCTCTGCCTCACTGTTTTTCATTGAACATGCTTGTTTAACTAAAATTTTCATCATCTAACCTAAACTCTCACTGAACAACTGGAGTTTTATCTGTTTCATCATGTTCCAGTGAAGTACCTTGGGAAGCTTTATGACATTAAAGGTACTGTACAATTATAGGCTATGTTTGATTTTGATGTTGTGGGTATGTCAGTATCTTCATGAGATTATGATCAATCAGCATCTTCAGATGGATATATCAGAAAATTTCTCGACCAATGTTAACAAATGAAATCCATTCCCGTGTTTGTTTTACTCTTAATATCTTAGATCTATCCAAGTATTACATCAGTTTTATGTGTGCACACTCACAATAGTTTATACATGATACTTCAAATTATCTGTCCCATGCTTCCAACTCTGAATTCCTGTTCTTTCTACAGTTTGTTTACTTTTCCCTGAATTCATACCCAAGGCTTAACTGATCAAGCACAGTGGAAACTTTTGAATTATAGAGTGAATACTTTATACGTACTGGGATTTCAGACGCCACAGTTCTGGCAGAAATACAGTCCCAGTTGAGCAGGTCAGTCTCAGAATCGCTCAAAAGTACATCTAGAGATCTAAGAAAGGCCATTCTTTGCTTCAGCCAACTCTCCTCCAGACTGTTTCGAAAACAGGACAGCTGGGATACTATAGCTGACACATAGAATCAAAAGAATGAACTGCATTTGGGTTCTGACAAATCAAAGACAAGCCTCCAATATTAGCCTAAACCATATAATTATACCAATTGTGCAGTCAAGCGCAAATTTTCATCTTCAGTTATAGGTCGACCAATCGCTGAAAGGTAGTGATCAAAATTGCTGGGATTTTCTCTCAGTTCCCAAAGAAACGTAGCTACTGTGCTATTAATATTTGTAGAAAATCTGATTATTAACTCATTGTCAAATTGTTTTACACAGCATCATACGACCTCTTTCTCCCTTGCTCTCTAATATTTTCAAGGTAACATTTCCCCTTCTGGAGGCAATGGCCTTTAATTCTGCATTCCCTTTCTCTTTTCTCTGTTCATATGGATACAATCCTCCTCCTTTTGACGCTTCTACCAGTTCATCGAATGGAATGAAAATAATTTTCAACTTTCCAGTTACTCACAGGCTTCCATGCAGGAGATTATTGCTGACTAATTGCCACCAGATTCTGATAGGGTTGGTGTATTATCACAATGAATGAGCAGAATCCCAAACTAATTATGGACATGGTGAATTTTTGATTCCAATATGTGTTTTTTGAAAGAAGGCTACTATAGCAAAGAGATGATTGTGTATTCAAATTGAGTGACAGTCTGCCACAGTTCTGTGTGAACTCATGGAATGTTACACAGTGTTGTGAAGCTGCAATCAGTAAGGCTAAAAGGGAAGAAACAATAAGAGGCCCACTACCCAACCCCTTTCTCAGAAGAAAGCCACACTCTCTTTTATTAACTCAAGGTAGCCTGATTAAATGGGCTCCTTTTAAGGTGTAATTTCCTTTGGCCTGTGGGAAAGGTATCCAAAAGAGAAGAGATCCTTCTTGAATGAGATAACAACGTGTGGAGTTGGATGAACACAGTACCTTAGGATCCAGACCCAAAATGTCAGCTTTCCTGCTCCTCTGATGCTGCCTGGCCTGCTGTGTTCATTCAGCTCCACACCTTGTTTTCTCAGATTCTACAGCATCGGCAGTTCCTGCGACCTCCTTTCTAAATGAGCCCAATTGGATCTAACAGAATGAGCACATGAATACAGAAAGAAAGCTCTCCTCACTCTTAACAATTGTGTGTATCCTATCTGGAACCCTAACAAATTGGGAAACCTTGACCAGGAGCTGGTCGTTATAATATTTACTGATGTTTGGTCGAGTCTGCACAATGGGAAAAAAGAAACCACTACAACCTTACCAAGACATCCAAGATATATGTTCTGCTGAATCAGTGACTAATTCTCTCACTTCAAACTTCGATTCTCATTCTCCAAGCCGCAACCTTCCTTGTTTTTTTTTCACAATTTGATTGATGTTATTGACTGTTATGAGCCTTTGGCTCAGTGTCAGCATTCACGCCTCTGGGGCTGAAAGGAGGCATTCGGACACACTCATTAGAAAATTTCAGTCAGTGAAGACTATGGATCAGGAATTTCCAAAGAATTTGCGTCAAACGATGCCCATCATTGCAGTTTATAAACAATTACGACAATGAAAGATTGAGGAAGTTTGGATGTGTGTTGGGATTTCACATCTTGCATGCACAAATCTCCTTAATTTATTTGAGTACAGGAGCAGCGAAATCTTGCTTCAACGGTATAGGAATTTGGTTAGACCAGGCCTGCAGTGCTGTGTGCAGTCTTGGTTTCCTTATCTCAGGAAAGATATTACTGCTATTGGAGGAGTGTAATAAAGATTCACTAGACTTGTTTTCAGGATGGTGGGAATGTCTTATGAGGAGAGGTTAGGCAAATTTGGCCTGTATTTTCTGGAGGTTTGAAGAATGAGAGGTGATCTCATTGAATATTACACAATATTTAAAGGGGTAAACTGCGCCATAGCAACACAGAAGATAGGAACAGGAACTTGGCCATTCAACATTTTAAGCCTGCTCTGCCCTTCAAAATGATCGTGGCTGTGTATTCAACTCAGTACCCTGTTCCTGCTGTCTCGCCATAGTATTTGATCCTTTTAACTCTGAGAACTATATTTAAATTCTTCTTGAAAATATTCAAGTTTTAGCCTCAACTGCTTTCTGTGGCAGACAATTCCAAATGAAGAAATTTCTTCACACCTTTGTCCTAAATGGACCAACCTGTATAATTTGTCAATAACCCCTTGGTTCTCAACTTCCTTGCTGTCAAAAAAATTTTCCTGCAATTTCTGTCTAGTTCCATTAGTATTTTATAAGTTTCTATGAGGTCCCCCTTGTTCTTCTAAACTCCAGTGAATATCGTCTCAGAAATTAGTCGAGTAATCCATTGCTGCATTCCCTCCAAGCCAAAGTATCCTTCTTCAGATAAGGAAATCCAAACTACATAAAGTCCTCCAAGACCCTATACAATTGCAGCAAGACGTCCCTGCTCTTCAATCATCTTTCTACAAAGGCAGATACACCATTTGCCTTCTTCATTGCCTGCTACACCCGCATGCTTACTCTCAGTGACTGGTATTCAAGGACACACAGACCTCATTGCACCTTCCACTTCCTCAAGCTAACCAAGTACTTTGCTGATTATCAGACCCTGGAGTCAGGTTGGTCTCTTATCCTATCAATTTCCCTAAAACCATTCCCTTTCCAATACTAAAATGTGAGGCTGGATGAACACAGCAGGCCAAGCAGCATCTCAGGAGCACAAAAGCTGACGTTTCGGGCCTAGACCCAAGCTCTGATGAAGGGTCTAGGCCCGAAACGTCAGCTTTTGTGCTCCTGAGATGCTGCTTGGCCTGCTGTGTTCATCCAGCCTCACATTTTATTATCTTGGAATCTCCAGCATCTGCAGTTCCCATTATCTCTCCCTTTCCAATACTGATTTCTTTCATTTCCCCCTCTCACTGGAACCATGTGCTCCTCAACACTTTTAGGATTTTATTTACAACTTCCTTTGTGAAGACAGAAGCAAAATACATATTTAGTGATATGTCATCTCTATGTTCCCCGTATAACTTCCTCTACTTTTGATTGTAAGTGGACTATGTTTGTCTTCACTAATCTTGACCGTGTTAGATGTAGGTGAGATGTGTCCTCTGGCAGGGGTGTCGAGAGCCAGAGGACACATTTTAATAATAAAGAGGATGCCAAGTAGAGTCTGAGATGAAGAGAAAGTGTTTCACTCAGAACTGTGAGCCTTTGAAATTCACTCCCTCTGGGCTCTGGAAGCCCAGTCTTTGAGCCTTTTTAAGATAGAGATTGACAGATTTCCGATTACCAGTGGCATAGAGGGCTATGGAATGGGGTGACTAAAAGGCATTGAAGTGTTCAGCGATTGTATTGGATGGCAGGGCATGCTCAGTTGACTGAATGATTCTGTTCCTACATTCCTATATTGATCATTGTCCTAAATCTTCACTCATTAACAAGGATCTGTCCTCAAGACAGAGAACAATGCATACAAATGTTACCGGATTACATTGGTTTAAAGCAGTTGGAATTTTAAGGCACAGCAGAATGTCAAATGCAGTTCTGTTTGTTAATGTCAATTTTGTCAAGCCTTTATGATTATATCCCCTAACAAACACCTGCACCATTTTCCAATAACTTTGAGTACATGTTTAAGGCTTCAGAACGAGTTATATTAAAGGCTGCAAAACTTTCACTATTAATTTCATAAGCAAATTATGCTTAATGTAGAGAAATGATGACTTCAAACTGCAGTGTTCATGCTAATAGAAAGAATATAAGATATATGCTCCATCCTTTTCTCAGGCTTCAGTTGTTTAAGCTGATTTTCCCTATTCACAACAATGTTCCTATTGATTCAACATGAATCAACATCAACAAAATGAATGTAACATTTGTGTTGCATGTTGGTGTAACGAGTGAGCATCTGGGCAGTAGCATAATGGCCCTGTTACTGCTTGAGTCCAGTACTCTCATTTCAAAATTAATTCCTTAAATAATTATGTTTGTTCTCCCTTTTCCAAGATAAACAGCAGGCAGTGTGTTCATTTCATCCTGGCTCTTTTCCTATTAAGTTTGTGATGCACCAATTACAAACTCTTTGCTGCAGCCTGCAGCAACTTTCATACTGTTCTGTAATGGTCAGCCCCTGGGGTGTTTTGGAATTTTCCCGGCAGCTTTGGAGATATGGCAGTCAGTATATGCAATACACAGACTGCATGAAACTCCAACACCACCAATCAGACTTCCACAAATTAACAGTCTCTTTCCAAAACTCTAGCTCAATGCTAAAAGATCTCCATGAGTCAGGTATGTCCCTAATATCCACAATAATAATAATAGGAAATGCTAAAGTAACATCTCTGACTGCCAGAATTTTGGGGAGGAATTTAACAGTTCAAACTGTTAATTTTTCCCCAGAACCTGCTGAGTGTTTGCATCATTTGAAGTATTTTGTCTCTGATCCTGAAATTTTTTTTGCTCAGTTGAACCTAATGTGCCATTGTAAAAAAAAATTCCCTTTCCAATGTGAAATCACTGAATATTCTAGTGTGTCAATGTATATATTTATATGTATAACTACAATGCATCCATCATTGCAGTGACCACAATATTTATGGATACTTTGTCCTGAAAATTCAAGCAAAAATTGGAGGTTCCACACCTATTGTGATCAGTTATGAATAGAATGCTTTTGATTGTTAATTGAATCTGTTATTGTAGTTATTTCACTGATACTGATGTTCTAGAATTTACTGAAAAGTGAATTGATGAATGGAGCATGAGAGTTGAGGACTGTTCTCTTTTTAGCTGGCTGTCCCCCATTCTATTGATGAGGCAGACATAAGTGACTTCTTTGAGGTTGCAAAACCAGGTGCTTAGAATATTAAACAAACTTGTTTTTGCATGAGCTTTACCCCAACACTAACTGCCAATATCAGTGAGCAGATACAGGAAAGCTGTTTGTGAGTTGCCTCTTCAAGTTTGGTGTAACAGTTTTGTTTAGAAGGTTGATCAACTTAATACAGGTGCTGAACCACTTACAAAAATGAGTCACCCTTGGATCTGAGAATATATCTAAGGCAGACTGGAGTTTATAACGAGGTATGAAATAAGAAATGTCATTTAGCCTATCACCCCTGTTCTTCCACAGACCGTACATTTTATCTAATTATTGGCTTCTTCTATCCATTTATTCTTGTGATTATATTTCAGGATATGCAAACAAAACTCCAAAACACATCCTGATTGCTCATACAGAGTCTGGTGCCTTTTTACAGGCACATCCAGGTGTCTTATCTATGACCATCTAATCATTTCAATTAAATCCAGCTATAACTCACTGCCTGGTATGAATTACTTTATACACACATAAACCACCTTCAACTAATGATTAGATTCAGTGGTGTAACTCACCATAGTGTATGGCATTTAATTAACTCTTAATTTTTTTACTGAGCGTAATTTAATAATATGAATACAGATTTGGTCCACTTACAACAAATCATGCTGAAGAAGGAGAATAAAATTTTACTTCTGTACTGAGGTATACAGGTCACATTTCTCCAAGTACTAATCAGATACTTCAGCCAATGTTAGGAGTTTTATGTTTCAAATTATAAACAGGCTTGATAAAAAATGTATAGAGATGTATGTTAATGTTAGCTACAAATTCCTAATGTATATTTTTAATATTTACGAAAGCGTTAGCAATTGCTCAAAAAAAATTGTTTGCTTGCAAATATGTAAATAGGTCAACTCCTTCAGGCAGCAATCTGTAAGTTATTAATGTCATATCCAATAGACCAGAACAACTGGGAGTCTTTAGTATAGCATGACACCCCTGTTCTTGTAACTAATGAGATAACTTTTAGAATTTAGAGAGCAAATGTCAAAGGGATAAGAACACTCAGTTTGGTACTATTGCAAAGTTGTAGAATTGGAAACACTGAATCTCTTTTATTTGAGTTTCATTCTCTTATTTCTGGAACTCACCTGCACTTGTGTTACTTTTCTATGAATATAAAAGGAAAGTTGGTGTCTTTATAGTGACTTTAAAACTGTACAAATTAAGAGCAGGAATGGGTTATTTGGCCCCTCTAACCTGCTCCATCATTCAATAATTTTGAAGACTTGTGCCTCACAGAGAGGACAAATTCCTCCTCACCTTCATCTTAAATGGGATACCCTGAGTTATAAACTCTGTTCTATAGCCCTAGTCCCCTACTCAAGAAGAAATATCCTTTCAGCATGTATCCTATCAAGTCTCCTCAAGTTATTCAATAAGATCACTTCTTAGACTTCTAAGCTAAAATGGAGGCAGCTCCAGTCTGGCCAACAATTCTTCATAAAATAACCACTGAAGCACCCCTTTATGGATGCCAGTACTGCTTCTAACATATTTACATACTTTTGAAATTAGGAAATCAGAAAAGTAGAAACTACAGCAGATATGCTTTCATCTACACTTCATACAAAGCATGCCTACTTTAAACTTCTATTTCACTTGTAATAAACAATTGAAATGCACAGCCTTATAATCCTTTTTAACTCATTCATGGGATATGGGCAGTGTTGATTAGCCAGCATTTGGTTCTCATTCCCAAATCCTTGAGAAGGTGGTGGTGAGCTTCTTTCTTCAATGGCTGCAGCCCATGTGCTGTAGGCAGACCATATTGCCATGAGGGAGTGAGTTCCAGGGTTTGACCCAGTGACACTGAGGGAGTGGAAATATATTTTCAAGTCAGGATGATGAGTGGCTTGGAAGGAAACACGAAGGTGGTGGTGTTCCTATGTACCTGCTGCTCTTGTGCTTCTAGGTGGAACTGATTGTGGATTTGGAAGGTGATACCTAAGCACCTTGGTGAATATCTGGGGTGCATCTTACAGATGGCACACACTGCTGTTACTTTGGGAATGAGTGTTTATGGATATGGTGCCAGTCAGGCAGAGTGCATTATCCTGGATGGTGCCAGGTTTCTTGAGTGTTGTTGGGCATATAATCATCCAAGCAATGGGGGAGTATTCTATCACACTCCTGAATTGTGCCTTGTGGATGATGGAAAGGGTTTGGCGTGACAGGTAGCGTGTTACACGCTACAGGATTCCTCGCCTCTGTCCTGCTGTTATAGTCGCAGCTTCTGTATGGCTAGTCCAGTTCAGGTTCTGGTAAGCTCATGATGTTACAGTGGGAATTCAGTAATGGTAATGGCATTGAATGTCGATTGGCTATCATTAGATTGTCTCTTGCTGGACATGATCATTGCCTGGCACTTGTGTGACACAAATTTTGCTTGTCCCTTGTCAACCCAGGCCAGGATATTTCTGAAGGAGAGTCATTTGAGGCTTGAACAATTAACTATCTTTCTCAATTTGCAGATGCAACCAGATCCGTTGAATTTCTCCAACACTTCTGTTTTTATTTCAAGCCAGGGTACTGCCCAGTTCCGACTGTAATTGGAGATGGACAGGTTTTATATCTCGTGGAGTCATGAATAGTGCTGAACATTTGGCAATCATCACTGAACATACCCACTTATCTGATTAAATAGCTGAAGATGGTTAGGCCTATCACATGACCCTGAGAAACTACAGAAGTGATATCCTGCAGCTGAGATGAATGACCTCCAACAACCACAACCATCTTTTTGTGCTGGATATGCCCATAAGCAAAAAAAAAGAGCAAATGTTAATCATGAAAGAAAACAGGTACAAAATATAAAGAGAGATAGCAAAAGCTGCTGTAAGTATAAAGAGAGGAAGAGAGTAGCTCAAGTGAATGTTGGTCCCTCAAAGGACGAGACTGGGCAACTGATCTCAGAAATGGCCGAGACACTGTATCAATGTTTTGCTTCAGCTTTCATGATGGAAGGCACTGAAACCTTGGCAGACAAAGCAGAGGTAATAGAAAAGTAGGAACTTAAAGTAATTGCCTTTACTAGGCAAGCAGTACTAAGGAAACTATTGGAATTAAAGGGAAACAGGCCCTAGGCCATTTTTGGCCTATATCCTGGAGTCTTCAAGAAGGTGGCAGCAGAGATAATGGCTGCATTGGTTATAATAAATCTAAATTCCCTGGAATGGTTCTAGTGGATTGGAAAAATGTTAATTTAATGCCCTTATTCAGAAATGGAGTCAGGCAGATAGTAGGGAATTATTGACCATCAGCCATTGAGAAGTTGTTAGAATCCATTATTGAGGAATTAGTGACAGTACATTTAGAAAGTCAAAATGCAATTCATCAGAGTCAACCTGGTTCAATGAAGGTGAGATCATTTTTGATGAATTTGCTGGAGTTTTTCAATAATAATAAACAACAGAATGGATAAGGCAGATGTGATATATCTGGTCTTATAAAAGGTATTTGATAAGGTGCTGCATGAAAAGTTAATACACAAGGTACAATCACACAAAATTAAGGGTAATATGTTAACTTGGATAGAGGATTGACTAACCAACTGAAAACAGAGAGTTGGGATAAATGAGTGGTTTTCTGATTAGCACCTGTATTTAATGGGCTATCACAAGGTTTGGTCCTCAAAATACAACTATTATCAATTTATATATTAATGACTTGTATACAACATACTACAGCCAAATTTTCAGAATAACACTAAATTGTGAAAATAAGTGACAATGAAGAAACAAGATGGATCTGAGTAGGTTAGTTGCATGGACCTAAGTTTCACCGTAAGAGTTTAGCATGGATCAGCATGAAGTTATCCAATTTGATCAAGGGGTAGAAAGGCAACTTGTCATCCAAATGGAGAGAAATTTCAGAATGCTTTGATGCAGAGGGTTCTGGATTTCCTCGTGTATGTGTTACAGGACACTAGTATGCAGATATAGTAGGTTATAAGGAGGGAAAATTGAATTTTGGAATTTATTGCTAAAGGAATGCAGTATTAAAGTAGGGAAGTGTTGTAATTGTATAAGGTATTGGTTTAAATTGCATCTGGAGTGTTGAATACAATTTTGGTCCCCATAATTGAGGAAGGACGTGGCTGTATGGAAAGCAATTGGGAGAAGGTTCACTTGATCAATTCTAGAGATGAAAGGCTGTCTTTACGAGGAAAGATTGAGCAGTTTAGGTGTAATACCCGCTAGAGTTTAGAAGAATGAGAGGAAATCAAATTAAGGTACAGAAAGTGCTAAAAAGCATTAACAAAGTAGACATGGTGTGCATGCAGGACAATCTACAATGAGATATCATAGTTTTGGGCTAAGTGGTGAACAGCTTTAAAACAGAGATGAGAAGGAATTACTTCCCCTAAAGAGTTGTGAATCTGTGGAATCCACTATCCCAGAATGCGATGGATGCTGTGACACTGAATAGGTTTAAGGAAGTGATAGATTTTTAATTAGTAAAGAGTTAAAGTCGGGAAGTCAGTTGGAAGTTAGAAATGAAGCAGAAAAAGGATCAGCCATAATCAAATTGAATTGCAGAGCAGACTGGAGGGGCTAAGTTCCCTTTTCCTGCTTCGCTCTTATGTTCATCTTATGACTTCAACCAATGGAGAATTTTTTCTCTGATTCCCATTGACTCATTTTGTTTTGGCTTCTTGATGCTGCACTCAGCCCTGGATGTCAAGTGCAGCAAGTCTGGAATACGGCTTTTTTGCCCATGTTTGAACCAAGGCTATGTTGAAGTCAAGAGCTGAGTGCCCTGGCAGAACCCAAACTGACAGACAACAAGTTGTTCTTACAAAGCAAATGCTGCTTGTTAGCACTGTTGATGCCATCTTCAGTTGCTTTAGTAATGATCAACAATAGAGTGATAGGGTGGAATTGATTGGATTCGATTTGGCCTGCTTTTTGTGTACAGGACATACTTGAACAATTTTCCACATTATCGAGTGCATGCCAGTGTGTCGATATATTGGGCCAGCTTGGCTAGGGATGTACACATTTTCACTATTACTGGGATATTGTCAGGGCCTTTGAGGTATCCAATACTTTCAGCCAATTCTTGATACCACTTAGAACAGATCAAAATTGGCCAATGACTGGCATCTGTGATGCTGAGAACCTCTGCAAAAGGCTGAAATGCATCATCCATCAGCACATCTGTCTGACGATTGTCACAAAATGCTTCAAAAAAAAGCTTTATCATTTGCATTGAACTGCCATTCCCATCATTGAGGATGGGGATGTTTGTGGAACTTCCTCCTCCAGTGAGTTGTTTAATTGTTCACAACATTCATGATTGTATGTGGCAGGACTGCAGAGTTTAGATTTGATAGGGTGATTTTGAAATTGGTTAGCTCTGTCTATTAGTTTCTGCCACCATTGTTTGGCATACAAGTAGTACTGTTTTGTAGCTTCAACAGATTGACACCTTGTTTTTTGGTATGTCTTTTCCTGTTATGCCCTCCCACATCAGAGATGATGGTAAAGATAAAGTGAGAGATATACTGGACAGATTGTGTTGGAATACATTTTGATGGCTTGTAGTGCATCATGAAAGCTTGGTCTTGAGTTTTCCTGTTCGTTGGAAGTCTAACTCATTTAGCATGGTGATGTGCAGGACAGAAAAATGGAGAGTATTCATAGAATCATAGCATCCCTGCAGAGTGAAACAAGTCCTTCAGCCCAATAAGTCCATACTGACCCTTACAGCATCCCACCCAGAGCCATTCCCCTATATCCCACCTAATAAACACATACCTGAACACAACGGACAGTTTAGCAAGGCCAATCCACATAACCTGCATATGCTTGGATTGTGGGAGTAAACTGGGGCACCTGGAGAAAATCCACGCAGGCACAGAAAGAATGTGCAGTCACCCAAGACTGCAATTGAACCCAGGTCCGTGGCATTTAGTGTGAAGGTGGGAATTCATCTCCCGAAGACTCTGCAGTGACGGTTACTCTTACTGACACTATTATGGACAGATACATCTGCAGCAGGCAGATTGCTGAAGACGAGATCAAGCATATTTTTCCCTCTAATTGGTTATTTCACCTCTAGTCACAGATGCAGTGTAACAGTGATTTTGTTTCGAATCTGGATAGATCAGACAATAGTGCAATATCCAAACCACTTGCAGTTGATGACAATGAAGCCCCCCCCAGCAAGAATACAGATTGTGCTCTTACAATACGTGCTTCTGCATTCAAGGAGTGTTCAACATGGAGGAGTTTTGCTTCATCACCTGAGGGTTGAGTTGGTGATAGGTGGTAACCAGCAGGTCTTTTCATTGCCCATGTTTGACACTGTGCCTCGAGTCCTCCTGGGGCACCAGACTCAATGTTTAGGACTTCCAGGGCAATTCCTTCCTGACCGTATGCTGCTGTGCCACTGCTTTTGCTAGGTGTCTCCTGCTAATGGCATAGGACAGTCCCAGGGATAGTGATGGTGTTGTCTGGGACATTGTCTGTAATGCATGATTCCATGAGGCTGTCAGGCTATTGTTTGACTGGTCTACGACACCACCTTCCCAATGGTGGTATTAGATCTTAGATGTTGGGAAAGAGGACTTTGCAGGATTGATAGGGTTGGGTTTGCTTTGTCTTATCTGGTCTCTAGGCCAGTGCCAGGTGGCCTGAGCAATTTCATCCATGCTCACAATAAAAGCAAGCATTCGATCCTTTCAACTACACATGACATCTCTATTTACAACATTAAAAAATGTCCAACCACGTTAAATTCGTAAATAAAAACCAAAAGAACTGCAGATGGTGTAAATCAGGGACAAAAACAAAGTTGCTGGAGAAGTTCAGCAGGTCAGGCAGCATCTGTGAAGGAGAAAACAGAGTTAACGTTTCGGGCCCGGTGACCCTTCCCCAGAACAGGTTAAATTCCTGTTTACTCCAGATATTTTTCATTCTGATCTGAACTCACTAACCCACAGAAGGAATGAACTATCACAGGTGCCAGTTCCCTCGCTGTGTGTCAAGTTTGGCAAAGATACATTCCCCTGTTCTCAAGAAGTTACGGCTTCAAATGTGTTCACATGCATTTTATATCTGGCCAAACTTCTGCCAAATGTTTATTGAAACAGTTTCTTCCATGTGAACTTAGTCAGCCAGTAACTACCTTGCAACTATTTATTGTTGATAGAGACCCAAAAATTAAGTGCCTTCTTTTCCAGAATGTGGTGAGACATTTGAAATTGAATTCCTGGCTTTGCAAATTGTAGTGATGAACCTCTTCCCCCTAATGTGGGCACTAAACTGAATAAGAGTTTTGTTTTTGGCTTTTAGTTTCCAGATCTGCATTTTGGAAATTCTCACTTAAAACACAGCTTATCCAAAACCGCACTCTCTGCTGGAATTCAGAATTCCAGATCCATGCTTACATGGAAAGAACAACCCTGTGTGAATCCTTCTTGATAACAAAGTGTGGAGCTGGATGAACACAGCAGGCCAAGCAGCATCTCAGGAGCACAAAAGCTGATGTTTCGGGCCTAAACCCTTCACCAGATGTTCTGATTCTCCAGCATCCCAAAACCAGCCCAGTTCGTCCCCTCCCCCCACTGCACCACACAACCAGCCCAGCTCTTCCCCCCCACCCACTGCATCCCAAAACCAGCCCAACCTGTCTTTGCCTCCCTAACCTGTTCTTCCTCTCACCCATCCCTTCCTCCCACCCCAAGCCGCACCCCCATCTACCTACTAACCTCATCCCACCTCCTTGACCTGTCCGTCTTCCCTGGACTGACCTATCCCCTCCCTACCTCCCCACCTACACTCTCTCCACCTATCTTCTTTTCTCTCCATCTTCGGTCCGCCTCCCCCTCTCTCCCTATTTATTCCAGTTCCCTCTCCCCATCCCCCTCTCTGATGAAGGGTCTAGGCCCGAAACGTCAGCTTTTGTGCTCCTGAGATGCTGCTGGGCCTGCTGTGTTCATCCAGCCTCACATTTTATTATCTTGGAATTCTCCAGCATCTGCAGTTCCCATTATCTCTGATACTTTGGAGACAATGCTTGGCCTGAATATTCCTAGCTCTGTGCTAGTGAGTTCGAAGGTGGGGACAGAAAAGTACTGGGCCGCTGCATTGGGATCGCTCCCCAAAGCATTCCCGTCACCAGACAACATTCCCAGGAATCTGGATTTGTTCTCCACCTCCCTTGCAAACTCTGTTAACAAGAATTGTTTTGCAAAATAACGAGCATTTTTCTGGTGATGGAAAACCACCACCAACCACTTTTCTCCCTGACAAAGGAGGATCCATCCAATGGAGAAAGAACTGCATCAGTAAAGGTCTATAAATCCACAGTGCTCATTGTTATGGCAGTTCCTCCTTCCATTGTCTGATGGTCGAAACTCTTTTTGCCCAATATTCCACCTTTTGTGGCCAGCAACGGGGAATAAAGAACCTTCTCCTGGTATGGCTGCTGAGACTCAGGAACTGCACATTCTCTGTTGGAGGGGCCAACAGCACTGGAAGACAATCAACTGGATATTGGATTGTCCCAGTCCATCACTTAATCTCCCAACCAACCGTAGAGGCCTATTCCACAGTTGGTAAAAACACTATCTGAAGTAAATTAAATTCAAGGGATAACAAGGTATAGAGCTAGACAGTGGGCCAAGCAGCATCAGAGGAGCAGGAAAGCTGACATTTCTGAGATAGTGCCATCTGGTCGTAGACCCTTGTACAAGGGAAAAGACATTTCCACATGTACACTGTCATTTTATATGTGTCAATTCTTCTAATTGTTTCCATTGGGTACAAGTCCAACCTACTTTCTTCATAAGAATATTTTTCCTCCCCAGAACTACCTCCAATACCAGTATGCCTTTCTTTAGGTAAAAGGGTCAAACTGTTCACAGTATTCCAGTTGCGACCTGCTTGATACCTTATGTTGGCAAGACCTCCCTATTTTTATAATCCATTACCTTTGAAATATATTTCTTTTGTCCTCACTATTACCTGTGAATTTGGATACTAGCTTTATGTAATTCATGTACAAGGACAACTGAAACACTGTGTTGAAGCTTCCTGCAATCTTCCTCAATTTAACTAAAATTCAGCTCTTCCATTCTTCTTTCCAAAGTATATTACCTCAAAGTATATTATAATTTCCCACATATACTATCTGTCACTCACTTAGCATATCTATATCCCTATGCAGACTCTTTCTTAAGAATCATCCTTAATATGTCTTTCCAATTACTTCTGTGTTATCTGCAAATTTGTTGATAATGCATTCATGTTTCTCCTCCAAGTTATTAGCATCTATTGTAAATACTTGTGGAGCCAGCATTGATACCTGTGGCACTCAATGAGTTACATTTTAACATCCTGAAAATCCCTGCCATTATCTTAACTCCATCTTCCATCAATTAACCAATTTTCTATCCCTGCTATTATACTGTCCCCCCGCCCCATGTATATTTAAATAATTAAGTTGCCTTGTGTACGGTACTTTACTAAATGTCTTTGGGAAATTCAAATATATTACATCTTCTGGTTGTCCATTATCTATTCCACGTGGTACCTTCTCAAAGAAATACAATACATTTTTCAGGCATGACTTCACTTCATGAAGCCATGTCGATTCTGATTGATTTTATTATGTTTTTTCTTAGTGTTGTACTATTGTGTTATTTATAATGGATTTGTGAGATCGACCTTTTTGATACATAGGCATTAGTGACAAAGACAGTATTAATTGTTCAGCCCTAAGCAGACTACTTGGTTGGCACCACATCCTGAAACGTTTGCTCCCTCCACCATCAATGCACAGCAGTAGCAGCATGTACCATCGTCATGATGCACTGCATAAGTTGACCAAAGTTCCTTAGGCAGCACCTTCTAAACCAATGACTGCTATTACCTAGAATGATAAGGGCAGCAGATATATTGGAGCTGCATAAGCTGGAAGTTCCCCTCCAAGCTGCAAACCCTCCTGATTTGGAAATATGTCACCTTTCCTTCAGTGCCATTGGGTCAAAATTCTAGAAATACCTTTCAAACAGTATTGTTAGTGTACTTATGCCAAGTGAGCTGCATTGGTTCAGGAAGACAGCCCACCTCAACTTTCTTTAGACAACTCGGGATAGAAAATAAACACTAACACAGCCAGGGAAGTCCATGACCCCTGAGTGAATTATTAAATTACCTTTGAGAAAGTGGTGGCCAGCTGCCTTCTTGAGCTGCTGCAGTCCATGTGATGCAAAAGTGAACTTAGAAGGTACTGGAGAAACTTGGCAAATTTGGTAGCACTTATGCAGAGAAAGCAGAGTTAATGTTTTGAATCCAGTGACCCTTTTATCAGAACCACATGGTACAGGGATACCTAAAGTGCTGTTTGAAAAAGGACTTCCTGAATTTTGACCCAGCTCCCATGTGGGGGGTTAGCTTTAATAGTAGAATGAAATAATTGGCAAATGATCTGCATTGTATGTACAGGTTTTGGTAATATATAAAAAAGGTAGTAGCAAGATCACCAGTGTTGTACTTAAGCACACAAGCAATGAGTGGCAGCATTAAAGTCAAACATCTACAGCACAGAGAAAAGGTCCTATGGCCCATTGAGTCTGAACCAGTCAAAGTCAAGCACCTAAATAATCCCATTTTGCATCAATGGCCCCATTGCCTTATATGCTTTGGCATCAAAAGTACGCGTTTAAATACTTCTTAAATTTTGAGGGCTTCTGCTTCTATTACCCATACAGGCAGTAAGTTCCAGATTCCATTGCCTACTGGGTGAAAACAACTTCCTCATATCTTCTCTAAATTCCTGCTGCTTTCCTTTAATTTCTGACCCCTCGTCATTGATCCCTATATCATGAAGCAAAGTACCTTCCTGTCTACCCTGTGTATGCCCTTTTTTTTATTATTTCTTGGCATGTGGGTGTTACTATCTGACCAGCATTTATTGCCCGTTCCTAGTCGCCCGTGTCATGAATAGTTGCATCTGCAGCATCAAATTGAAAAGAAGGAGGTCAAGTGTGTTTATTCC
This sequence comes from Stegostoma tigrinum, assembly GCF_030684315.1. Classification (NCBI taxonomy): domain Eukaryota; kingdom Metazoa; phylum Chordata; class Chondrichthyes; order Orectolobiformes; family Stegostomatidae; genus Stegostoma; species Stegostoma tigrinum. The sequence goes on along the minus strand of NC_081358.1, from coordinate 103,264,115 downwards.
TCTTGTTGGTTCTCTCACCACCTGCTGCAGACCCAGTTTGGCAGTCATGTCCTTTAGGATCAGACCAGCTCCATCAGTAGCACTGCTGCCAAGCCACTCTTGGTGGTCTACATTGAAATCCCCCACCCAGAGTACATTTTGTGACCTTGTCATCCTTAGTGTGTCCACCAAGTATTGTTCAACGTGGTGGAGTATCGATTCATCACTTGAGGAAGGATGGCACATGGCAATCAGCAGGAGGTTTCCTTGCCCATATCTAACCTGATGCCATGTGATTTCATGGGGTCCGGAATCAATGTTGAGGACTATCAGGGCAGCTCCCTCCCACTGTGCTGCTCTGGGTCTGTCCTGCCAGTGGGATAGGACACATCCAGAGATGGTGATGGTGGTATCTGGAACATTGTCTGTAAGGGATGAATCGTGAGTATGACTATGTCGGGCTGTTGTTGGACTAGTCTGTGAGACAGTTCTCCCAGATTTGGCACTAACCCATGATGTCAGTGAGGAGGGTTTTAAAGAGTTGACAGGGCTGTTTCTGCTGATGTCTTTTTCGGTGCCTTGATGAGTTTGAGCGTTATGTTCAATTCTAAATAAATAGACTGTGCCCAGAACCCATTGTTTGTTGCTGCCTGGCCTGCTGTGTTCCTCCAGCTCCACACAGTTGTCTCTGACTCCAGCATTGGCAGTTTGTGCTAACTCTGAGTGATTTATATCCCCACTGCAAAGCCTCCCCTGAGGATGCTCACCTTGAAGAAGGTAACCTCCGCCCTCCTGAAAGACCTCAGTGGGTCTGCCTCCCACTGCAACCATCTGGTAATCTCCTCTGCCCTGAAGCTCTTCAACCATATACTTAAACAAACCTGGCACTGCAGATACATTGCCTTTGTCAGTACCTACCTAAACAGCCGGGTCATCCCCAGTGGAGTCCAAACAACATTCAGGCCATCCCAATTTGGCCCAAACCATGACCACCACTACCTACAGAGTATTCAGAGCCTCCAAAAACAGATTTCTCTGTGGATCCTCAAATACATGCCCTCAGCAATGAGCCGGCATCTTCTGGCCCAACGGTCAACCTTATCCCAGCTCAGAGCCTTCCTCTCCCAAACCTGCAAAGGACCTCTTCCACGTGCCCATTATTCAACCCTATCCAGGGCTTCTCTCTCAATGTGGTGAGATGGTGGAGGCAGCTAATATTGATCCATTTGAATGCAAATTCAATAGATTTCTTTCAGAAGTAACATTTTTAACACAATATATGAGCAATTTATGACATAACAAATGAATTGAATATGCTTGTGAGGCAAATAATAGCTTCAACCCTATGATTTCAAAAGGTTTTTTTTCTGAAGAAGGGTCTCGGCCTGAAATGTCAGCTTTTCTGCTCCTGTGATACTGCTTGGCCTGCTGTGTTCATCCAACTCTACACCTTGTTGTCTCAGATTCTCTAGCATCTGCAGTTCCTACTATCGCAGGAAATTGGGGTGTGATCTTAAACAAAGTGCTTTCATAGCACGTATTGTTGGCCAACAGTAACAGGAGTGATCTCCGAAAATCACCAAGAAAAACCTCAGCATATGCGCCACTCCCTCTGATGATTACAGGCTGATGGCAGTGTTCCACTGGGTAGAATGTCCTTTGGCTTCTCAAACACAGAGAATTTTGACACAATTCCCTGCTTGAGAAAAATGTAGGCACTTCATAGGAAGATTGCTACCATTAAAAGATTCTGATGGCTGATCTGGTTGTAAACTCAACTGCACTTCTCTGACTGTTGCATGAGGGATGGAAATCCATATCCACACCATGGAATCAGTGGGCTGATTTTTTAAAGCCAGAAGATAATTCTGTTATTGGGACCAAAAGTGGCAGTCAACTCCACTCTGGCGGGTAATATTTTAACCAGGGCAGCCAAATACAGGCCAAGACTGCCATCCAATTAAGGATGGTTATCCAGCCTCCTAAAAGCTGTCAGTCCAATGGCGGCTGACAGGAAAGCAGGCTTAGCATTGTCACCATTAGAATTGGCATGTACTGAGGCTACATCATGAAACAACTGCCACCTCACTGCTGAGGCGTGCACATAATCAAGATAACTTTTAACTTGGACAGTCAATGTCAGGCTGTCAGACAATTGGACATGGCACTTCATGCTTGTTCCATTGGAGATGGTGCTTGCCACCCAGGGAGACCTCTCTATGCTCCATGGAATGTCCATAAAGCTGTCCTACTGTTTTACCACATCAAATCTGATGGCAGGCCATCCACTTCTCCCTGTACTCACCCTTCCTCACTAACACACACTCAAAGGATACATAAAGCCCAGTGCAATGTTTCAGTAAGCAAGCCATAAATCCACAAAATAGACACACTAGGGAGATGGTGCAGGCAGCTAATATTGATCCATTTGAATGCAAATTCAATAGATTTCTTGCAGAAGTAGCATTTTTTAACACAATATATGAGTAATTTGAGACATAACAAATAAATGGAATATGCTTGTGAGGCAATTAATAGCTTCAAACCTATGATTTCAAAAGCTTTCCATTGCAGGGCTCTTGCTTGAGTCATTTCTGTGTATTATAGACTAATTTTGTACAAATTAGTTGTTATAAATGCCATATGTCTGTGAAACCAACTGGTAGCTTGGCCAATGGGGTCTTCAGGGTAGGGAGATGTTCAGGTGCTTGTCATGACACGAGACTAGAAATCCAGAAATCCAAGTAAGTGGATGCAGACACAGGTTCAAATCTCACCAAGTGAAGTTTATATTACGAAGTGGATGTTAATCTCAGTCAAGACGACTGTGAAACTGTCATTGATTGATGTAAAAACTCACCTGGTTCACTACTGTCCTACAGGGAAGGAAATCTGCCACCGTTACCTGATCTGGTCTACAGGAGTCTCCATAGCAAAGAGTTGGCTCTTTAATTGCCCTCTGAAAATATCTCGCAAGCCTCTCAGTTCAAGGGCAGTTAGGGGTGGGCAACATATACTAACTTTCCCAGCAACATCCCATGGAAGGATGCAATTTATAAAGGAAAATGGAGGACTTTTTTAGAGGATTGATCAATATGGGCTGTTGCAGAATTTGTGGCAAAATCATGTGAGAAGCTCAGTGAGGCCAATCTCTCCATTGGGATAAACTCACTGCTTGTTTTATGCCTTTGCCAAGTGGCTAAGCAATGCCAAGTCAGCAATTAACGGTTGTAGCTTAGGAAATGCTTTAATAACATTGCAACTTAACCTCATTAATAGTCAGCTTCCTATCTTACCAAATGCACTGAACAAAATAAATATCAAGAATTCTCAGTACAGAAGTTGGAGAGGGCGCTTGACAACTTCAACTCACTGCTGATTCCGAAAGACTTCCATATAAGAAGCTGGGCACCACCATCTCAGGTCAAACTCCACAGATGCCAGCCATAGGCACACCTTGTAGAGGCATAATAGCAGCTGACATGTGCCAGTCTCTGAGAATGCTCATGGTACATTTCCAATCCACTTACAGAATGATTGTGAACTTTGATGCTGTACACTGGGCTGTACTGGCAACCACGACTTGTAATACTTCTGCAAGGGCACTATGCACTAAGGGTCACACTTGCTCTTGGATTACCAGATGAGACCACGTCTCTGATCCGTTTACTGACATGCATTGCACCCACTCAATGTGAACTTTCCTAGATGCTCATCCTGCTTTGCCTTTTTGTGCTGTATTGCTTCAACTGGAGATAACTAGGCTCAGAATACTGCTGTAATGGTATGCCATTTACCACAGGCAGCAAGTTTGCATTCATTGTCAGCAGGCCTCAGTCAAGTTAAAGTAAATAGACTTCATTCAGGGTCCCAGCACAGTAAGTCATGGGCAAGACCCAATACCGGTCGCAGGCTTGGAAATGGTCAGTCAGTCTATTGGGCCAATCAGAGTCAGAATGTTCTCCACATAAGAGGTGAACAGCTGAATGTTGGCACTCTGCCATCTGCCTTGATTCTTTCTGCCATATGGTGGACTGTTTTCCTCATGGAATGACAAACAGGCAGGTATTAAGGGAGATAGCAGTGAGTAGCACAGCTGTTACTGTTAGTCCAAGTGGGGACGTGGCCTGAGCAAGTGAATGGCTAATCCACCTAGCCTGCACACCTTTGGATTGTTGAAGAAAAGCAGAGCACCCAACAGAAACACACACGGACACTGGGAGAATATACAAACTCCAGATAGGTAGTCTCCCAATGCTCCAATCAACCCCAGATCCCTAGAGCTGTGAGCCAGCAGCGCGATGCATTGTGCTATTGTAGAACTTGCCTTCTTTACTGCCTGCTGCATCCTGAGAGCTGATTTTCAGCAACTGGTGCACAAGAACACCCATGTCTTATTAAACATTCCCCTCTCTCAATTTACAACCATTCAAACAATAATCTGCTATCCTATTTTTGCTAACGAAGTGGATAACCTTGAAGTTGAAGCTTAGGAACAGCAGGAGGATTAAAATACGGACAAGCAATGACCCTTGTTTCATTGATGAAATGAAAATGCTCAGAAAAATTTTCAAAACAATTGAAGTAAATGAAATAAATTCACTTACATATGTTGACAGAAGTAAAATTGTCAGAGGAAAGATTTGATACATAATAGAGGAAGGAAAGAGCCCCAACTGACAATCAGAACTTTGAACAATCACAACAGGGTGCATTTAGGTGGCGGGAGGAATCATAATCACATTGTGGAATACAAATTAAAAAGAATATCAATCTAGACCTCCACACAAGACAAACTGGAAAAAGCAATTGTGGTATTTCCAACCTAATCAGTGTGTTGATAACACTGAGTGGTACCAAGGCACATATATATTGTAGTATTCAGTAATATGAGTAGTAAGCATTTTAGTTGCAATGTCTCTTTCAACTACATCAATGTACTACATCAATGGATTCTATCTTTCTCTCTTTGGCCAGGTTTTGAAGTATGACAAGCCCACAGAACGTCAATTTTTCAAGATCAATTTTTTTTCAAAATATTACAATTTTCTCCTTTGTTTTTCTTTTAAGTACCATGCAGTTTCAGCTACAACAAAAAATGTCCCCAAAGCCCCATCAGAGGCAATGGATTGGCAGAGGAAGAGATTGAGGCATTACATTCCTTGTCATGACTGATGAATTAGTTAGTAGAAGCATCATCCAGTGCTCAGTTGAGCGACGTAATCATGGAATCATACAGCATGGAAACAGACTCCTCAGTCCAACCAGTCCATACCAACCAGATATCCTAAACTGAACTAGTCCCATTTGCTTGCATTTGGCCCATATCCCTGTAAATATTCCCTATTCATGTACCTGTCCAAATGTCTTTTAAATGTTGCTGTTGTATTCACTTCTATCACTTCCTCTGGCAGCTTCTTCCCTACACGCACTACCCTTTGTGTAAAAAGTTTGCCCCTCAGCTCCCTTTAAAATCTTTCCTCTCTCACCTTAAACCGATGCCCTCTAGTTCTGGGCTCTCTAGCCCTTGGGAAATTATCTTGGCTATTCCCCTAATTTATGTCGCTTATGATTTTATAAACCTCTACAAGGTCAGCCCTCAGCCTCTGAAGCTCCAGTAAAAACAGTTTCAGCCTACCCAGCCTCTACTTATAACTCAAATCCTCCCATCCCAGCAACATCCTTGTGATATTTTCTATACCCTTTCTAGTTTAACAACATCCTTCCTACAGCAGGGCGACCATGCAAACCATAATAGTTCCAAATCCATTTGCAGTCCCTGTTCAAAGTTCTTGGTCATCTGGAAAATATACAACATTTAGCACAACCCACTGGGCCATGGAAAGGAAAACTTTTGACACCATCCCACTCCTGACCTCTGTTTTTCTTTTCTCTAGTGAGGTGTTGCGAAGTGGAAGTAACTACCTGAAAGTGTGTGGGAAACAGAATCAAGTGTAACTTTCAAGAGGGACTTTAATTGACAAAACAGGTTTGAAGTTGTAGTGAAAGAGTGGCAGGATTGGAACTAATTGGCCAGCTTTTCCAAAGAGTCAGCACAAGTGCTATCATTGAACCCCTACAGCGTGGGAGCAGATCATTGGCTTATAGCATCCACACCCACCCTTCAAAGAGCATTCCACTCAGGCCCGTCCCCCTACCCTATCTCTGCATTTCCTGTGTCCAGTCCACCTCACCTACACATCTTTGGACTGTGGGAGGAAACTGGAGCACCCAGAGGAGACACACACAGACATGGGGAGAATGTGTAAACTCCACACCTGAGGCTAGAATCGAACCTGGGTCCCTGAGAGGTGGCAGTGCTAACCACTGAGCCACTATACGGTTCTGTACTTCTGGATCCCATCATTCTGTTTTGTTATTTCAGCTGAAGATTGTGGATCTTGGGCAAAGATAGAATTAAACTCAATCATTCCCAACTAATTGGACCTGATGATGATCACTGTTGAAGCTCACCCTTGAACAACAGCTGCCTGGATGCATGGTGAGCCTGGTGAGATATTACAAGCATTCACTGTGAACCACAAACTTTCATGAAGAAATGGGGCTGGAGGAAAAATAACAATGAATGTAACTCAGTAGACTACCCTATTTTAATTTCATGGTTTCACTTTTGCATTTTATAGTGATAGATAATTTGATTCAAAGTGGACCAAATTTAACCAAGATTGTCCAGTCATAATTCATTAATTAGCAGGAATGCTACATGTTTGAATGTTACTCCTCAAGAATAATCATATCAAAAACCAGCAATGCTGTAAGAAAATATATGTTCAAATCTAAACAATGGCAATTATGAAGGCATGAGGATGTTGACTGTGGTGGCAAAACATTAAAGGTTTTGCTAGTAAATAGACAATGGCTTGTATTTCACAGAATCAAGGAGGTTTTATAGTTTGGAGGGATGGAAGGCATTTGGGCCATCATGTCTGCACCAGAATTATTGGTGATGAATTACTACTGTGTTCAAAGATCATACAATTATTTAATGCAAAAATACCCAACAGGAAAAGCAAAAGAACCATAACTTACAAGTGTGGTGCGCTTCTGATCATGTGAGGGACATTCAGCTTCACTGGTCAGAACTGAGCATACTTATTTAAACTAGAAGGTCTGTGCTTACCTCTGTAAACCACATCAAAGAATGATGGATAATGCAAATGACACTTATTTCAGGTTTTGAACAATAAGAGTATGTTTACTCTTAAGAATATGATACAGCAAATCTCAACTATGGTGCAATTAATACTAAATATTCTTAAATGACTAATAACAAAATATATTACTTTTCCTTGGGCTTCTTTGAATTAAATTCCTCCAGGTTCCCTTACTCACTGTTGTTAAGCTCCTGAAGTGACGAAAGTCTGTTCAGGAGATGCAGGGCAGCTCTCTCCATGGCAGTAGGTTGAACAGGCTACAGATGGAACTTTTGCTCAGCTGTGCCTCCACCGGATAAAGCTCTTGAGGCCTTACGCATTCCTTAGAGTATGTGACTGCCTTCCACCCTGGTTGTAGACAGAAAGAGAGAGACAGAGATAGTTCTGATGTGCTGATCTTGTAGAGCTTTGTGTCTCATTTTCTTCCTCCCTTTCCACAAATTCTAATCTCCTTCCTTTCTGAGGCTGATGCAGTTTTGTCATTTTATGATCTATTCAGATGGAAAAAACAAACAAAAATTACCTCAAATTGTTCCCTGGACTGAAAGTAGATTATTTTTCCATCCTTCTTCTAGCTGGTATTGCGGAACAAAGGAAACCTGATTTTGAATATTATATAATGGCTTCTCCTTAATTGCATCAAACTAGTGAATGTCATTTTCCCCCTAATTCATTTGGAGCTGGAGACTGGGTGACAGCTACATCAATGATTTTGTCTGTGAGACCTAATTATAATGTTTCCAAACGTGCAGGTGACGTAAGGCTTGAAGGGAATGTGACATACAAGGAGAATGCAAAAAGGATTCACAGAAATTTATATAGGTTGAGTAGGCAGGCAAAAGCATGGAATATAATGTGGATAACTGTAAGACTTTCCACTATGGTAGGAGGAATAGACCTGTAAGATATATCTTTACATAGTAAAAGATAGGTAACTGTTGACTGAAGATTAAAATATAAAGCCTCCTTCCTGTTCACACCTCCTCACTCCACACACTCCCCACTCCCCATCCATGCACCTTATTCAACTGTCCCATTCGACAGATACCCATAACCCTAGTAACACCATTTAATGAAGGAAGGGCAAAAGATGGTAGAAAGGGATATCAGTTGGCATTGGGGCTTTAAAGTGCATTGGAGATGATTGCCCTTCCTTTTCCATGCCAACTCACTTGGTGTTTACTATGGGCAAACCTCAGGAGATATCTTGAAAGTGATTAATGCAAGATCACTGCTAAAGATGGAATTCCCCAGTGAGGGACATTTCCCAAGCAATGAGCAGAGACTGACCAAAACAGCACCTAGCATTAAATATTTCAGATGAAGTGCATGTGGAGAGACTGATGAAAGTGAGGCAGGCTAGAATTATCACAGTTTTTTCCGAAAAAGAAGATTTTTTTTCTTCAGTGACCAAATAAATTGGGTAAATTTTAAATTCAAGTGATAACGCATACAATTTTTTTTCACGGAAAGGGAATGTTGGGAGAAATGTAATTATTCAGATTGTACTAGCTGACTTGCTGCAATCTGCTGTGACTTGCTTTGCCTTTAGTTTATGGTAGCCATTAAACACTATTCTCAAAACGTACGCTGCCTCTGGTGCAGTAATCTAGATATATGTTTCAAAGCGCAAGGTTTGTATTTACTATCTATGGAAAAATTTCATCCTAAGTTACACTAACATCAGGACAAGCAGGCTGCACGTATTTGTTGTTCGAATTGGACATTGGGCTGGGAATCAATCTTAGGTTACTGTTCCATTGCCGTCTGTAGGCTCATGTTGATGGTCAGTTTAAAGCGATTTTTAAAAAAACATTAATATACAGGATCACTGGCCAGCCAAGCAATTATTGCTCATTCCTGATCACCCAGAGGGCAGTTAAGCGCTGTGGATCAGGGTCATATGTAGGCCAGAACAAGTAAGGATGGCAGTTTCCTTCCTGAAAGGGCATTAGTGAATCAGGTAGGTTTTTCCAATAATTGGCAATGGATTCAGGTCATCATCAGACTCTTAATTTCAGATTTTTATTGAATTCAGATTCCACAATCTGCCATGGCAGGATTCTAACCTGGGGCCCCAGAACATTAACTGGACATCTGAATTAACAGTCCTGTAATAATTTTACAAGGCCATTTCCTGCTCAATTTTCCCTCATATTCCTTTTGTGATGTGGCCTGATAAATGCTGCTAAAAATTCACTTCTAAACATTTCTGCTTTGCTACCTTTCTCCAAAATACCATAGACCAAAAGCTGAACTAGACAAGCCATAGAAGTACGGAGGCTACAAGAAAAACTCAGTCAAGAATCTCCAGCAAGTAACTCACCTCCTATCACTGAAAACCTGTCCGTCATCTACAAGGCACACGTCAGGAGAGTAATGCCTGCATCAGTGTGCTTTCAACAACATTGAAGAAGCTTGACACTACCCAGGACAAAGGATCCCGCTTGATTGGCATCACACCCACAAACATTCAGCTCCTCCACCTCCAATGCTCAGTAGCAGCGTTGTGTACCATCTATAATGGATGCTGCAGAGAAACACCATTGATCTCAGACAGCACCTTACAAATCCATAGCCATTTTCATTTGGAAGGTAAAGGGCAGCAGATTCATGGGAATATTATCTCCTGCAATTCCTCCTCCCAGCCACTCACCTTCCTGATTTGGAAATATATGCTGTTCCTTCACAGACGTTGGGTCTAAATCCTGGAATTCCTTCCCGAAAAACATTGTTGTCTTACAAATGGACTGCAGTCATTCAAGAAGGCAGCTCACTTTGGTGGGGCAACTAGGGATTGTTAATATCTCCAGTGAATTAATTTTAAAAAACTATCTCTCTTCTCATTTCTGAGAAGTTAAATCACACTCAAAACAGTGACCATTTATCTCTCTACAGATGCTGCCAGCCCTGACGAGATTCTTTCTGTTCTTTTTAAATTTCATTTCACTTTGCAGTTTTCACCTTACAAAGTGATGACACTTTCTATTCCCACTTTCAGTTCCTATTTCCTTATGCAATGTCTCTAACGTTGTACTTTGCATTTCTTATAGTCACGGCCTTTAATATCAGCACTCATTGCCTCAGATTTGTATGATTACATTCTATTTGTGCTCCACTTGTCTGGTTTCCATTCATCTTCATCTTTCTACCTTCTGAGAAAACTGCATTTGCGCACAATCAGTTAGTAAAATTTTCTCGAGTTCAAATCCGTTTGATAAGAATATATTTCTAAGGTTATCTCTTCAACTGAATAACTCTTCTGACATCCCATACTTGTCACAGATTTTGTCAGCCTGTTTTAAATAACTTCGTTCAGGTCATTTTCATATTCATTTTCAGCATTCTAAATATTTTCGACAGCACAGGTCCCAGTACTGACTCTTCAGCAGCTCCACTGGCCACAACTCTTCCAATATTGATCACTGTTCTTCTTTTTCCTGTTATTTTGCTCATTTATTATCCTTTTTATCTCTCCATCTTCTGCCCTCAAGAACTCTCACTTTAGCCGCATGTCCCTTGAGAAGCAGAGTATCAAATGTCTTCTGAAAGTCTTAGATATATGATATCCATTGCATTATACTGAACCACCAATCTGATGCATCCTCAAAGAATTCTGATAAACTTGCTTGGCATGAGTGACCTTTTTTAAACCTACATTGGCTTGGATATACTGCCTTTTTACTCTTCTTAAGTGGAACTTGAATTACTTCCTTTGTAATAGACTCCCATGTTATTTGCTATGATGGATATTAAGCTGACAGAATTGACCATAGTTTGACCTTTAAAAGAACATGAAAGAACACTTCTTTTTTTGTGATCAGCTTGTACTACCCTCTGAACAAAATGAGATTTGAACATTTTAAGTTGTATCTTCTTTCTTACCCTATACCTTTAAGTGCTCCTGGACATGCTTCACTAGAGCTTGTTATCATATGAAGTTATTTTATGTAATTCATACCTAACTGCCTCATTAAAAAGAAATACAGCAATACTAACAGGTTCTATTTCACAAAGAAATTACATACACTGAATTTTATACCACGAATTCATTACTGTTTCTCATTTATTTTCCTTCCACTTTTTTCCCTTTACTGTTCTCTCGCCTTCTTCCCCACCTAAACGTGTTACCTAATTACCATAGTACAGTTTCACAAACACTGTTTGCCATCCCTCACATCCAGCCAAGCAGTCATGCAAAATCTTGCAAAGGAGACTTGACAGATTATTCAACTGTGCAGGCATCATGGACGAGGTTGAAAACTTGTCGTTGATAGCAATCAGAAGTGGAACATTCAGATATTCAGGAATTCACAACTAGTAATGTAAACTCCAAATGGCCAGTTGGTGAATTAACAAACTAGAGCCAGTGATTATCAGTTTTAGATTTATTCAGGAGGTGAAACAAGACTGTATAATTGCTGACTGTATTCCATTATAGTGTCATAGATGTCTCTTTAGAGGTGTTGAAGTGATCAGCTAACGAATACCTTCATGCATATCCATGTAAGCTTAGGCTATTGAGTTGACATTGTGCACCACATTAAATGCACAGCCTGCAAAATGGCCCTCATGCTAACATTCTGTATTATCACAAACATTCAGATGATATATTCTAGATCGACGATATAATTCCTCCCTCTTAGTAGCAATCAGCATTTGTAGAAAAAGATAGTCAGAAAATCAAATGGCTCCCTGAAGACAAGGATAGTAGGCCTTTCCATTCTGAATTAGCAGTTGCTGTTAACTTTGTTCTTTCTCCTCACTGGGGGAATTATCTTCTATTTCCTTGATTAACAGAAGAAAAGGCCTTCTACTATCTTCACAAAATCTCTAACTGAGTGGAGGCCCCATTCATCTTAATATTCTGCGTAACCTTTGGTTCCCTTCATCTTTGCTTTATGATAGATGGCCAGTAAATGCAAATAAAAACTGTAATATTAGAACAGAAACAGAGAGGATAATTCAAATGGATACAGCTTGAACACGTTTTACTGAAAGCACTCAGATACAATTTGCTACATAATCATCAATAAAGCCACAATTAATCTATTATGATACATCTTACATAGGATATGCAATTTTCATTCACAAAGTTTTTTGTTCTGCTAAAGCATAATTTGTTTGACATGTTCTGTGAATATTCACTGTTAAAAGCAACAACGCCAGCATTTCCAATTCCACTATGTCCTGTAAACTATCACAATATGGTGGCAACAACAAGCAGTTATGTGAATTTTGAAATTTGGTCTCTCAGGTATAAGGAGTAATAAAAATCATAGGTGATTTCCTATTATTAAGTAGAATTTATAAACTACAGTTATATTTGGATTGTTCCCTTCAGGGCTACACTGATGAAGTTAAGTAGGAATGCATCTACTTGGGTGGGGCGGGTAGGCATGAATGCCAATTTGGCAGTCATTTGTTGCATTGTTCACCACAGGAGGTTTCTCTTGCCTTCTTTTTAATGAACAGTTCCCCTTTGATATGATGTAAAGGGTGGTCCATCAAAATGTTTTTCTAAATCTTACTATTTTTCTCAGTCCAGCCTGCCTGCTTTCATCGATCACTCCTTCTCATTAACCTCCCCTGTGAGGCTGCAGATTCCTTTATCTTAGCTCCCTGGGAATACTTGCCTCTGATAGATTGGGTCCTGAACAAGCTGGAGAGGAAACAAGAGTCTGGCACTAACTTGGAAAAGTTGGGTGAAGATTCCTGGAATCTGATGCAAGTAGGCCCTATTTTAGAAATCTAGTATCAACAAATCAATCATGGCAGTGTGCCACTGTCAACTTACTTCAACTTTTGTGAACTTGTTGGCCAATGATTTGACTTTAAAGGCCATCAATATTCACAATAACCTTGAGGCTGATGACGAAAACATTAAAGATGCTTATCTTTAGGCTGACTGTTACGAATGACCCATTCAGGGAATAGATTTAAGGCAGAGGGGAAAACAGAGAAACAGGAAACATTTTTTTCTCAACAGAATTTTTCTATCACTCTAGAATATTTTCAGGGGAATGGAAAAATAGAAAATTTATATACAAGGCAAGTGAAACAGTTATATGTTCTCAGGTTGTTATCAATACTAACGCAGCTATACTATGTTAATATTACTGACGTCAATGAAAAGCAATTCAGGTTACATGGATTGAGAACTGAATATAATACACTGTGGCCAATTCATTTCACCGTCTCATATAGCTTCAGCACTGTGTGAAATTGAGTTTTAATAATTGAATTTCCTGCTCACTTCCTAAATTTACAATGGCTTCTTTTTCATGTTTCTATTTGCTTGTGAAGTATGGGCCTCTCCAGCAAGACCAGCATTCATTGTTCAAAAGCTCAGCAGGTCTGGCAACATCTGTGAAGGAAAAAACAGAGTTCTGAGGGTCGCCAAACCCGAAACATTAACTCTGTTTTTCCCTTCACAAATGTTGCCAGACCTGCTGAACTTTTTCAGCAATTTCTGTTTGGTTTCCTGATTTCCATCATCCGCAGTTCTTTTGCTTTTTCATTAATTGTTCAACCCCAATTTCTCTGAGAAGTCGGTGATGAACCTCCTTCCTGAACATTGTAGTCCATTTGATACAGATAAATCTAGAGTGCAGTTAGGAAGGGAGCTCCAGTTGCTTGACGCAACCACAACCAAGGAAAAATGATATAGCTTCAGGTTATGCTGTGTGTGGTTTACAGGGAGACCTATAGGTGGTAGCTCATGTTGTTTGTCTAGGTGATGGTGGCTGCAGAGCTGGAAGAAACTGTTGAAGGAGGCATGGTAAATTGCTGCAGTAAGTCTTGCAGATGTCAAACACTGCTGCTTTTGTATTCAAAGATAATGGGAACTGCAGAAGCTGGAGAATCTGAGATAACAAAGTATGGAGCAGGATGAGCACAGCAGGCCAAGCAGCATCTTAGGAGTACAAAAGCTGATGTTTCAGGCCTAGACCCTTCATCAGAAAAGGCTTTTCTGATGAAGGGTCTAGACCCCAAAACGTCAGCTTTTGTGCTCCTAAGATGCTGCTTGGCCTGCTGTGCTCATCCAGCTCCACACTTTGTTATCACTGCTGCTTTTGTGCACTGGTAGTGGAGGTAAGCAACTGTTTAAAGTGGTGGATGGGATGCCAACCACTCAGCTATTTTTTTTCCCGAATGACGTTGAACTTCTTGAGTGTCATTGAAGATGAACTCATCGGGCAGGTGGAAATATTTACATTACAAACCTGCCTTGTGCCTCGTAGATTGGGAAGAGTTTTCGAGAGATAGTAGATGTATATCTCACCACAGAATTCCAAGCCTCTTCTTGTTGTAGCCACAGCTTTTATGTGACTGGTTCTGTTATGTTTGTGGGTATAACACCTTTAAAAAGTCATTGCCATGGGATTTAGTGATGCAAATGTTGCTCAATACTGAAAGAAGATTGCTACATTTTCTGTCGTTGGAGATAATCATTACCTTATTTGGTGTGATTGTTCCTATTCACTTATTAGCCTAAGCCTAATCGTTATTGCCCAGATCCTGCTGAAGACAGGCAGAAACTGAGGGGTTTTTGTGACACTATGGTAATATCCCTACCTCTGAGCTTGGAGGCCCATGTTCAAGTTCCACCTGTTCCAGAGGTATGTAATTACATCTGCCAACACAAAATGTCTGCCAGCACGAACTGTTTTAGCATTTGAGGAGCTGCAAATAGAACTGAACATTGTGCAAACATTAGTGATCCTCCTCATTTCTGGACAAATAATAGAGAGAATATCATTGATGAAGCTGACTGGGTTGAGGACAACTATCCTGAGAAACTCTTATAATGAGCCAGGGACTGAGGTAATTGGTTTCTAATATCATTTGAATCTTCTTGAGTGTTAATGAAGAATTGTCCCCTTATTCCCATTTATTCCAGTTTTCTGGTGTTCCTTCACACTAAACTGAGTCGAATATTGCCTTGAAATCAAGGGCAGTCACTTTCACTTCACCTTTTGTACTTAACTCCTTTATTCGTGTTTGGATCAAGGCTGGAAAGATTACAGGACCTGATGGCAGAACTCAAAGTGAGCATTATTGGGTTAAATGCCACTTGAATACATTTTCCATCACTTGTGAATGGTTACATAATCAATAGACATTAAGAAACATTAACTTTGCTTTCTTCCCACAGATGTTGCCACACCTTTTTTTGTTTCAGATGTCTAGCATTTGCAGTTCTTTGTTTTATTTTGGAAATTAGCTGAGTTGGATTCATGTTGTTTTCTTGGTGGACAAACCTGTGCAATTTTCCACATTGATAATGGGAACTGCAGATGCTGGAGAATCCAAGATAATAAAATGTGAGGCTAGATGAACACAGCAGGCCAAGCAGCATCTCAGGAGCACAAAAGATGACGTTTCGGGCCTAGACCCTTCATCAGAGAGGGGGATGGGGTGAGGGTTCTGGAGTAAATAGGGAGAGAGGAGGAGGCGGACCGAAGATGGAGAGAAAAGAAGATAGGTGGAGAGGAGAGTATAGGTGGGGAGGTGGGGAGGAGATAGGTCAGTCCAGGGAAGACGGACAGGTCAAGGAGGTGGGATGAGGATAGTAGGTAGGAGATGGAGGTGTGGCTTGGGGTGGGAGGAAGGGATGGGTAAGAGGAAGAACAGGTTAGGGAGGCAGAGACAGGTTGGACTGGTTTTGGGATGCAGTGGGTGGAGGGGAAGAGCTGGGCTGGTTGTGTGGTGCAGTGGGGGGAGGGGACGAACTGGGCTGGTTTTGGGATGCGGTGGGGACGGGGAGATTTTGAAGTTGGTGAAGTCCACATTGATACCATTGGGCGGCAGCATTCCCAAGCGGAATATGAGTTGCTGTTCCTGCAACCTTCGGGTGGCATCATTGTGGCACTGCAGGAGGCCCATGATGGACATGTCATCTAAAGAATGGGAGGGGGAGTGGAAATGGTTTGCGACTAGGAGGTGCCGTTGTTTATTGCGAACCGAGCGGAGGTGTTCTGCAAAGCAGTCCCCAAGCCTCCGCATGGTTTCCCCAATGTAGAGGAAGCCACACCGGGTACAGTGGATACAGTATACCACATTGGCAGATGTGCAGGTGAACCACTGCTTAATGTGGAAAGTCATCTTGGGGCCTGGGATAGGGGTGAGGGAGGAGGTGTGGGGGAAAGTGTAGCATTTCCTGCGATTGCAGGGCCCCAGCTATGCCTGCCTCTTTGTAGGTTACGTGGAACAGTCCCTCTTCCGCACCTACACAGGCCCCTAACCCCACCTCTTCCTCCGTTACATTGATGACTGTATCAGCGCCGCTCTTGCTCCCCAGAGGAGCTCGAACATTTCATCCACTTCACCAACACCTTCCACCCCAACCTTCAGTTCACCTGGGCCATCTCCAGCACATCCCTCACCTTCCTGGATCTCTCAGTCTCCATCTCAGGCAACCAGCTTGTAACTGATGTCCATTTCAAGCCCACCGACTCCGACAGCTACCTAGAATACACCTCCTCCCACCCACCCTCCTGAAAAAATTCCATCCCCTATTCATAATTCCGCCGCCTCCGCCGCATCTGCTCCCACGATGAGGCATTCCACTCCCGCACATCCCAGATGTCCAAATTCTTCAAGGACCGCAACTTTCCCCCCACAGTGGTCGAGAACGCCCTTGACCGCGTCTCCCGCATTTCCCGCAACACATCCCTCACACCCCGCCCCCGCCACAACCGCCCAAAGAGGATCCCCCTCATTCTCACACACCACCCCACCAACCTTCGGATACAACGCATCATCCTCCGACACTTCCGCCATCTACAATCCGACCCCACCACCCAAGACATTTTTTCATCCCCACCCCTGTCTGCTTTCCGGAGAGACCACTCTCTCCGTGACTCCCTTGTTCGCTCCACACTGCCCTCCAACCCCACCACACCCGGTACCTTCCCCTGCAACTGCAGGAAATGCTACACTTGCCCCCACACCTCCTCCCTCACCCCTATCCCAGGCCCCAAGATGACTTTCCACATTAAGCAGAGGTTCACCTGCACATCTGCCAATGTGGTATACTGTATCCACTGTACCCGGTGCGGCTTTCTCTACATTGGGGAAACCAAGCGGAGGCTTGGGGACTGCTTTGCAGAACACCTCCGCTCGGTTCGCAATAAACAACGGCATCTCCCAGTCGCAAACCATTTCCACTCCCCCTCCCATTCTTTAGATGGCATGTCCATCATGGGCCTCCTGCAGTGCCACAATGATGCCACCCGAAGGTTGCAGGAACAGCAACTCATATTCCGCTTGGGAACCCTGCAGCCCAATTGTATCAATGTGGACTTCACCAGCTTCAAAATCTCCCCTTCCCCCACCGCATCCCAAAACCAGCCCAGTTCGTCCCCTCCCCCCACTGCACCACACAACCAGCCCAGCTCTTCCCCTCCACCCACTGCATCCCAAAACCAGTCCAACCTGTCTCTGCCTCCCTAACCTGCTCTTCCTCTCACCCATCCCTTCCTCCCACCCCAAGCCGCACCTCCATCTCCTACCTACTAACCTCATCCCACCTCCTTGACCTGTCCGTCTTCCCTGGACTGACCTATCCCCTCCCCACCTCCCC
Source organism: Stegostoma tigrinum (assembly GCF_030684315.1). Taxonomy (NCBI): domain Eukaryota; kingdom Metazoa; phylum Chordata; class Chondrichthyes; order Orectolobiformes; family Stegostomatidae; genus Stegostoma; species Stegostoma tigrinum. The sequence continues at coordinate 103,246,373 of NC_081358.1, read as the reverse complement.
ACCTATACTCTTCTCTCCACCTATCTTCTTTTCTCTCCATCTTCGGTCCGCCTCCCCCTCTCTCCCTATTTATTCCAGAACCCACACCCCATCCCCCTCTCTGATGAAGGGTCTAGGCCCGAAACGTCAGCTTTTGTGCTCCTGAGATGCTGCTGGGCCTGCTGTGTTCATCCAGATCCACACTTTGTTGTCTTGGATTCTCCAGCATCTGCAGTTCCCATTATCACCCCTCATTACTATACATGGTTAGTCATCAGGCAATGTGAGTCAAATGCCATAACTTGGAAGCTTCTTTTCAGTGAGGGTAGATATTGACGATGAAACTCAACATCGGCTATAATGTGCCACTTCAGGGCTTCTCTGCTTTGTGAAAGACCAACTTTTGAGTGTTCATAGTTACAAACACCATTCCATTCAGGGGTGTAATTTTAAAGATTGATTTTTCTTGCTCTTAATGAACAGCTATTTTCTGTTATTTTTCACTGTGTCCTGACTTGCATACAAATTTTCTTGCAACTGGACTCAAGGGCAGCATCCACTTGCAGTCCTGGCACTGCCTGTAAACCATCTGGTGCACTGAGGAACATGGTTGAGATTTTTCGTGGACCAGACTGCTGTTATTCCAGGGTTGATAGACATTGTGCATGGGAAACCTGTGAGATCATCATTGTAACACACTATGAAGGAAATTGTACTTTCTACATAAAATTCCTCTACACTTTCCTCTGAAAGTTTCCAGTCAAGCTAATATCTTTAGATGGTTCAGAAGGAAGTTAATAAACTGTTACTCAAGAAAAATAAGATTATTCAGTCCAAAGTCTAACTCTTGAGTAATATTAAATGGATCCCTACAAACTCTACACCTTCACCAAATCTACCTCCAGCTGACGACCTACACCATCCCAACCCTGAACCAAAACCCACCCAAGGACTGAATACCTCCCTCCCACTTTGACAGAACCTGAAATCAACGTCCTCATCAAATACAGCCTGACAAACTACTCATCTTCCCATCATCCCCCTTCCCCAACACCACCTCTATCCATTCCTCATCAGATTCAACCTGACCTCTCCTTACCACCACCCTTCCTCGGGAGCGCTACCCAACCTTGCAATGACCCAATTGGACCCAACCCGACACCCTCCTCAACGGATGTGATCTGTCACCACGGTACCTCCCTGCCCTTCAATGCTGGAACCCCCTCCCACTGTGGTAGGGAAATGGATCCACCATTGAATATTTAATATATTATCACAATGGAAGAATGTCATCTTCAGTCTCAAGAGACTGACTAAGGAAGTTGTAATAGAGTATTGTTGGCAATCACACTTAGACTGACATTGCAATGCAGCCTCATTATCTTCACATGGAACATGAATCTTGTGATTTCCCAATCCTGGGTTTTATTTTTATTTTTTATTGCTTTGAGAAGCTTAAGGATATCAAGCAACATAGCATTGGCAACAGTTTGAGGTGCAAATTCACTTCAAGCACAGGAAGAGAGGAGCTTGGAGAGAAACTAAATGCGCATGAGTCATAGTTGATGCAGGTACAACAAGGAATTGGCCAATGGAATGCTGTGATTAATTACAAGAAAAAAAAGCTAAACAACAGGATATTATGCTTCAATTATTCAGGGCATTACTAAGGCCAGGTCTTAAATACAGCGTGCACCTTTGGTTTCCTTACTTAAGGAAGGATGTAAAGGAGTAGAAGGTAGAGGTTTTTTAGAATGGTATCTGGAATGACAGGACTGTGTGAAAGGGGAAGGTTGGAGAAACTGGGCATGTTTCCACTGGTGTTTAAAGAAAGGAGACTTAGCTGAAGTAAATAAGATGCTGTAGTCCGGTGACAAGGTGCATGTGGAAATGATGTTTCCTTTTGTGGGTTAGTCCAGAAGTAAGGACCACTGTTTGAAAATTAGGGGTTTCCTTTATCAGACAGAGGTAAGGAGATTTTTTTTCTATCAGAGGTTTGTGCGACTTTGGAATTATCTGCCTCACAAAGCAGTGGAGGCAGGATCACAGAATACTTTTAAGGCAGGGCTGATCAATTCTTGTTGGCAAAGGATTCAAGAGTTATTAGTGGTAATGGGAATGTGGAATTCAAATCAAATCTACCATGATCTTATTGAATACCAGATCAGGATTCAATAGGCTGAATGGTCTGTTTCTGTTCCTAATTTGTATTCTCAAATATTTGAAAATGAAGATTTAACCTGGATGGGTTTCTATCCTAACTGCTAATTTTTGAAAAGGTTGACCAGATCAAATCCATCTAAAATGGAATTTGTTTGATTTCATGCCATTGCTGGTCAGCATCTTGGAGCTTACTCTATTTGTTGTTCATTTGTGGCTGTTCTATTGTCCCTGTGTTGCAACACATCTTACAAATAACGCATGAAGGTGAAGTGGGCCAGATAATATTTCTCTCAGAACTGCTTTATTCATTCTCACCTTGTCTTCTTTAAAGAGACATATTTTCCTCTTCCTTGCCTTATCTTGATGGCAAAGACTTATGTCGGGCAATAGTTCCACAAGAGAGAGCAGCAACCTATTACTTCAACTGAGTGCCAAGTTAGTCAGTCAAATGTTTTCTATTACACCATGAACGACACATTTGCTTATAGAATCATCGAAGTTACAATACTGAAACAGTAATAGCCATCTAACATTCACACACAAATTGAGCTATCATCCCTGATTTCATTTTTATTGGCTTCATCTTGATTCTAGGGAGTACAAGGACAGAAATTTGCCCCAGGCAGTGCTGCAAAATCAGTGATAGTGATTGGTGACTGTATTAGATATTTTGAAAGAACCTGCTCAGAAGCATTATGAAATACCTCTCGAGCAGGTGAGACTTGAGCCCAGGCCTCCTGGCTCAAAGATAGAGACATCTCCACTGTGTCACAAGAGCACTAATGTGACTACAATCTTTTGATAATTCTGATAACCACACCAAAGACAGAGACCTTATGCATGAGGCCATGCAACCACTGGACTTGATCACTGTGCCCTAAAATTCACTCCATTAATTGGAATGGCACTGACTAGTGAGTACTGTCTGTGATGGCAGCTAATCCAATACCACCCAGTTTGAGCCACTGTACATGACAAATTCCAACCCCTTTGGTTTTTATTCATCTTTATGTTAATGTACTTACTTTTCCTCTAAACCTTCTTTATTGGCACTGGAGGGTGAACGTCCAGAAATGGCTCAAACCACATGTTTGGGGGAAATGAAGACACTGACAACATATCAGTCAGGTCAGGCTCAAATGGTGACCTCGCAACAACCAACTTGACTACCCTCTCCGGCCTCATTTTTTGGAAGATTGCTATTTGTTCTGCTCCACTTCAAGTGAAAGTGATAGTGTGAACATGATTTTCCTTTCACCATCCTCCTGAAAGAAATGTGTAGTTTCAAACGTATAGAAACTGTTGAGAAACCTTCAGTGAGATGTGGTTACAAAATGTCAGAATGTAGTAGCAAGGCCAAAGTCGATGGAAATGGATCATACATTGAAAAGGCTGGGTGCAACAACTGACAAAGTGTCATTTTGAGACAGGTCTGGCTGTGTGTGTGATGCTTTTGCCATGACCACTCACCCTTTTCACCTCAATGCAATAAAAGATAACAGGCCTCACTGTTCCGGAGATCGCTGGTGGAAGAAGAAGTTTCCAATGTATTAGAGGACTCCAATTGCTGCCGCAATGAGATGTGAGTGTGTTAGTCACTCCATGAAAGGTTTGACAGGAGCGTCTCAATCACAACATTATTTTGCATCACAAAAGAGGTACTAGTGTGATCGTCAGATACATCCCCCACTTCTGTAGGTTTGGGCAAAGCTATCTGAAAATAAACATCAAAAACATGCTTTCTCAGTTTTCAAGGGCGACTCTGATCTCCTTAACACCCAACAAGTACACCATCAGCTGCAAATGCCATATAGGAGGGAAAGGGTGCCAAACGTTGACTGCACCTTTGCTGCATTACTGAACTGAGGAATGGTGTTTCACGGGAAGCAAACATTGCAACCTTCTCATTCTGCACAGCTATCAACTTCATCAACCAGCTAAACAAAAAGCCTAATTTCTAGACAAATGTGGCACTTGTTTTCAAACCCTGGCCCAACACTGTTGGCCCCTTTCTTTTGTTCTGGCTGGCCACTTTTTGATATTCTGTCCCTTTGAAGAAAAATTGTACTTGCAGCCTCAACTTCTGATCAGAAGTGACAGGTCTGAGGCAAGATTGACCTGTAACAAGCATAAAAGCACTCCAAATAAAGCGGGTAGGATGAGGGGAGCTGCTTCAGGCAAAGAATATATGATTATAAAATCAATTGGAAATGATAAATATTCCTTTCTGAAATGAAAGAAAGAAAATATTGCTGAATGTTTCTGTCCCAGGTGCGAAAGCAAACCACAAGTAACTGATCCACTGCTTGGAGCCCTTGCAACTCACTTCAGTTGGATACAATCACTTAGCAGTGGCAGATATATTGATTCTTCCTCATGAAATGCTGCTCATGACACACTTGTAGCTTGATCCAGTTCCAGGCTGGCAATGTGATTTACCTGAAGATGAAGATGAAAAGCAGCAGAACAGAAGGAAAGAAAAGGAAAGGTTGCATCTTTAAATGTTGCTTACTTCCTGTTGGCTACAGATCCTGATACGTGAATTAGGAGTTCCTGTTATCTTGATGGGATTGTATTTCTCTAGAAGCCAAAAAGGATATTAAGTTTTCTCAGTACTAACTCCAGTGAATAATACCTCAACTCAACTCTGTTGCACAAAAAGGCATCAGTAACTAGAACAATGATTTAACTACAGACATTTAAGTGAGAGTATTAACAGCCTAGTCTGCCACCCCGAAATCTTTTTCAGGGTGAGGCTCTTTGCTACCCTTAGGAAAATATAACAAGCATGATTTCATTTGCCAACATTTGAAAAATTCCCCTGTATCAATAGAAAACTAAAAATATATGCTCTGTAAAGAATAACAAACACAAAAGTCTTGATTGTATGTTTTAAATGCAGACCCATAAGGTCAGATATTATAGAATCCTTTACATATACATACACAAGGCTATAACATAAACTGACAGTGTAGATGTAGGACTTCAGATGTGTGAAGAGACCAGATAAACTGGCACTGTTTTCCCTAGAGCAGAGAAGGCTGAGGGGAGATTTAGTCAAGATGATCAAAGTTAAAAGGGGCTTGTAAGGAGTTAATTGTTCCCAGTGAAAGATGAGTTGATATTCATATTTAGAAGACCTAAACCTAAGATGAAAGAAATAAATAGAATATGAGAAGAAATATGGTTCCACAGCCGGTTATGATGATCTGAAATGCTGTGCCTGGAAGGGTCATGAAAACAGATTATATTATGAGTAAATATATTAAAACAAAGACCCCTCCCAGGTACAAAGGCTTGTGTTCAAGCCTCACCCACCCTGCCATATGATATCAGAGATGTTAGTCCTTGTCACAAGTAGCAGTGCTAGTCAGAGTAACAACAGTTAAGGGGAGGTGATGGCCTAGTGGTATTATAGCTAGACAGTTAATCTAGAAACTCAGCTAAAGTTCTGGAGATCTGGGTTTGAATCCTACCACGGCAGATAGTGGAATTTGAAATTCAATAAAAAAAACCTATAATTAAGAATCTACTGATGACCATGAAACCAGCTGTCAAAAAAACCAACCTGGCTCAGTAATGTCCTGCAGGGAAGGAAATCTGCCATCCTCACCTGGTCTGGTCTACATGTGATTCCGGACCCACAGCAGCGTGGTTGATTCTCAATGTCCCTCTGAAATGGCCTAATCTCTACAATGTATTGAAGAAATTAAACTGGGCAGATCACTGGATAGACAGTTCTGCCTCCTTTGCGTTGTGGCGCTATCACTGTGCTAAATGGGACAGACTTCGAGCAGATGTAGCAACTCAAGACTGGGCATCCATGAGGTGCTATAGGCCATCAACAGCAGCAGAATTGTACTCCAGCACAATTTGTAAACTCATGGCTTGACATATCCCACAATTAACCATTACCATCAAGCCAGGGGATCAACCCTGGCTCAATAAAAAATGCAGGAGGGCATGCCAGCAGCAGCATCAGGCTTAACTGAAAATAACCTGTCAACACGGTGAAACCATCAAACAGGAATTCTTGTATGCCAACCAACATAAAATACAGGTAATAAACAGAGTTATGAGATCCCACAATCAACAGATCAGATCTAAGTTCTACAGTCCTGCCACATCCAGTCGTGAATGGTGGATGACAATTAAACAATTCACTGGAGGAGGAGGCTCCACAAATATCAATACCCATAATAATTGAAGGGTCCAGAACATCAGTGTAAAAGACAAGGCTCAAACATTCGCAGCAATCTTCAGCCGGAAGTGCCGAGAGAATGATCCATCTTGGCATCAACCAGTGGTCTCCGGCATTACAGATACCAGTCTTCAGCCAATTTGATTCATTTCACATGATACCTAGAAATGGTTGGAGACAGTGGATACTGCAAAACCTATGGGCCCTGACAAGATTTCAATCATAATACTGAAAACTTATGTTCCAGTATTTGCCATTACCCAAGCCAAACTCTTCCAGAACAGTTATAACACTGGCATCTACAATGTGGAAAATTATTTCTGGCACATAAAAAGCAGGACAAATCCAGCCCAGTTAATTACTGCCCCATCATTCTACTCTCAATTGCCAGTGAAATGATGGAAGTTGTCATCAACAATGTTATCAAGCAGCACATTCATCAATAAGTTTGGGTTCCGCCAGGACTATTCATCTCCCGACATCATTATAGCCTTGGCTCAAACATGGAAAATAGAGATGAATTCCAGAGATGAGGTGAGAGTGACAGTCTGTTACATGAAGTTGGACCAAGTATCTGTTTCTGTGTTGTATAACTATATGGCTTTATGGCTGATATATGGGACACCACCAACTGTATGTTTTCCTACAAGCCATTCCCCATCCTGACTTGAAAATATATTGCTGTTCCTTCACTGTTGCTGGGTCAAAATCATAGAATTTCCTCCCGAATGGCATTGTGGATCATACTACAGCAGGTGGATTGCAACGGTTAAAGAGGGCAGCTCACCACCACATTCCCAAGGACAATGAGGGACTTACACTAAATGCCAGCCAGCTAGGACTCTTTCACTCATCATGTTTCTGGGACTAAACAATACGGTCTTCATAGGATTTGGGGTTGGGGAAACCTCCTGGGGAGAGAATTCCATGGTCAAGTCAGTTTAAGAGAAATTTTTCAGGAATATTCATACAGTTACCGAGCACTGCAGTGTTGGGGCAGGGAACAGCCTTAGTCGATTGAGGTGCGTGGTTGGAGGAGCTGAGAGTACTGTTTTCTAATCAGCCATGGAAATATGAGTGTGCTGGCAATTCCAGCCTCACTCCCGATTTCTATTTACCCTCCAGAAGGTTATAGAACATAGAACAGTACAGCACAGAACAGGCCCTTCAGCCCACAATGTTGTGCCAACAGTTGATCCTCATGTATGCACCCTCAAATTTCTGTGACCATATGCATGTCCAGCAGTCTCTTAAATGACCCCAATGACCTTGCTTCCACAACTGCTGCTGGCAACACATTCCATGCTCTCACAACTCTCTGTGTAAAGAACCCGCCTCTGACATCCCCTCTATGCTTTCCTCCAACCAGCTTAAAACTATGACCCCTTGTGCTAGCCATTTCTGCCCTGGGAAATAGTCTCTGGCTATCAACTCTATCTATGCCTCTCATTATCTTGTATACTTCAATTAGGTCCCCTCTCCTCCTCCTTCTCTCCAATGAAAAGAGACCGAGCTCAGTCAACCTCTCTTCATAAGATAAGCCCTCCAGTCCAGGCAGCATCCTGGTAAACCTCCTCTGAACCCTCTCCAAAGCATCCACATCTTTCCTATAATAGGGCGAACAGAACTGGATGCAGTATTCCAAGTGCGGTCTAACCAAAGTTTTATAGAGCTGCAACAAGATCTCATGACTCTTAAACTCAATCCCCCTGTTAATGAAAGCCAAAACACCATATGCTTTCTTAACAACCCTGTCCACTTGGGTGGCCATTTTAAGGGATCTATGTATCTGCACACCAAGATCCCTCTGTTCCTCCACACTGCCAAGAATCCTATCCTTAATCCTGTACTCATGTTGAGCTCCTTTTTTTAAAGTGGTGTGGTCTATCTGGTGACGGTATTTTCATTGTGATCTGAAAGTGTGGAGTGCCAGGATTTGATTCCATAAGTCTAGATAGATTTCCAGTCCAAATTGTGTGACACATGGAAGCGAAACTGAAGCTGGTAGCCTCTCTATGCCTGCTGTCCCTGGTAATCTGAACAATCCAGCTTGTGTGTCTGACAGTTGTTGCTGAAGGAACCTGTTTGAATTGCTGCAGTGCAATTTGCAGATGGCAAACAGTGCTGCTCAACTGCAGAAGGAAGCCCTTAGTGGAACAAGCAGCAGAGTGTTACTAATTCTCAGAACTTAAAACAATGCACAGCCTCACACTAGCACCAGAAAGGAACGTCACATCTGCGACAGGACTTCACACTCTTCTTGAAAGGAAGTCAAAATGTTTTCATCAAAACATCTCATAATTGTGTGAGATGGTGAATTTCCTGTGACAGTAGTTCAGATAGCATGCTTCTCTTGTAAGGTCAGGAGAATTACATTGCTTAGTTCATAATGTCAACAGTACCTGAGCACAAGATAACCAAGTGTGAAGCTGGATGAACACAGCAGGCCAAGCACCATCTCAGGAGCACAAAAGCTGACGTTTCGGGCCCAGACCCTTCATCAGAGAGGGGGATGGGGTGAGGGTTCTGGAATAAATAGGGAGAGAGGGGAAGGCGGACCGAAGATGGAGAGAAAAGAAGATAGGTGGAGAGGAGAGTATAGGTGGGGAGGTAGGGAGGGGATAGGTCAGTCCAGGGAAGACAGACAGGTCAAGGAGGCGGGATGAGGTTAGGAGATAGGAAATGGAGGTGTGGCTTGAGGTGGGAGGAAGGGATAGGTGAGATGAAGAACATGTTAGGGAGACGGGGACAAGCTGGTCTGGTTTTGGGATCTTCCTCCAGAACTTCCAATTCCCTGGCCCCGAACGCCTCATTTTCACCGTGGATATCCAGTCCCTATACACCTGTATTCCTCATGCAGATGGCCTCAAGGCCCTCCGCTTCTTCCTGTCCCGCAGGCCCGACCTGTCCCCCTCCACCGACACCCTCATCCGCCTAGCCAAACTCGTCCTCACCCTCAACAACTTCTCTTTCGATTCCTCCCACTTGCTACAGACAAAGGGGATGGCCATGGGTACCCGCATGGGCCCAAGCTATGCCTGCCTCTTTGTAGGTCACGTGGAACAGTCCCTCTTCCACACCTACACAGGCCCCAAACCCCACCTCTTCCTCCATTACATTGATGACTGTATCGGCACCGCCTCTTGCTCCCCAGAGGAGCTCGAACAGTTCATCCACTTCACCAACACCTTCCACCCCAACCTCAAGTTCACCTGGGCCTCTCCAACACATCCCTCACCTTCCTGGATCTCTCAGTCTCCATCTCAGGCAACCAGATAGAAACTGATGTCCATTTCAAGCCCACCGACTCCCACAGCTACCTAGAATACACCTCCTCCCACCCACCCTCCTGCAAAAATTCCATCCCCTATTCCCAATTCCTCCACCTCCGCCGCATCTGCTCCCAGGATGAGGCATTCCACTCCCGCACATCCCAGATGTCAACATTCTTCAAGGACCGCATCTTTCCCCCCACAGTGGTCGAGAACACCCTTGACTGCATCTCCCGCATTTCCCACAACACATCCCTCACACCCCGCACCTGCCACAACCGCCCCAAGAAGATCCCCCGCCATTCTCACACACCACCCCACCAACCTCCGGATACAACGCATCATCCTCTGACACTTTCGCCATTTACAATCCGACCCCACCACCAAAGACATTTTCCATCCCCACCCTTGTCTGCCTTCCGGGGAGACCACTCTCTCCGTGACTCCCTTGTCCGCTCCACGCTCCCCTCCAACCCCACCACACTCGGCACCTTCCCCTGCAACCGCAGGAAATGCTACACTTGCCACCACACCTCCTCCCTCACCCCTATCCCAGGTCCCAAGATGACTTTCCATATTAAGCAGATGTTCATCTGCACATCCGCCAATGTGGTATACTGTATCTACTGTACCCGGTATGGCTCCTCTACATTGGGGAAACCAAGCGGAGGCTTGGGGACCGCTTTGCAGAACACCTCCGCTCGGTTCGCAATAAGCAACTGTGCCTCCCAGTCGCGAACCATTTTAACTCCCCCTCCCATTCCTCAGACGACATGTCCATCATGGGCCTCCTGCAGTGCCACAATGATGCCACCCGAAGGTTGCAGGAACAGCATCTCATATTCCACTTGGGAACTCTGCAGCCCAATGGTATCAATGTGGACTTCACAAGCTTCAAAATCTCCCCTTCCCCCACTGCATCCCAAAACCAGCCCAGGATCTTCACCCGGTTCTATGCTGTTCATTACTCATGACGAGTGCTACATACGAGTAAACAGCCTTTGAAATCTATGCCAGAATCAAGTGCAAAAAGCTTTATGGGATTTTAGAACATGTCCTGCAGGGCAACCTGTAAATCCTCTTGGATTTCTGTTGAGGATGCTGCCAAACAAACTTAATCCTATGGAGTTTTTGAAATGTCCTCTTTGTTCTTACAGGATCTCACAAAGCAAATTACAAAGCCGGAAGAGTGTTTGCAGGATTAAGCAGGATACATTTCAGTTTATGTACAAATCAGGTCCTTTTTATTTCTGGTGGCCACGTTGTCAACATAGAGGATCTTCAAAGGGAAACAATGAGACTTAGAGCAATTATACAAAAACAATTCAGAAATTTTCGAAGTGGAAGATAAATATTGGTAGAAAGAAAGAAATTAAAACAGAAAATGAAAACCATCAGCAGATCAGGAAGCATTTCGACAGGGAATATCAGGATTTACAGCCAAGATGTGTTGTAGATATTCAAGTGGGTACTATTTTTAAGATAAACTCAAAGAATAAATAACAAAGAACAATACAGCACGAAACTGGTCCTTTGATCCTCCAGGCCTGCGCTAACACATTTTGCCCTTCCATACTAAAACTGCATTCACTTACAGGGTCCATATCCCTCTATTCCCTTCCTGTTCATGTATTCATTCTGCTGTTTCCTGAATGCTGATATTATGTCTGTTTCAGCACCTCCTCTGGCAGTGCGTTCAAGGCGCTCACCACCATTTGTGTGAGAAACCTGCCTCCGACATCTCTTTTAAACATACTCCCTGCAGCTTGAACCTGTGTCCCTTAGTAATTGCACCTTGTGACAAAGCCTCATACTATCACTCAATCCATGCCATTTGCAGTCTTATAAACATCTATCAGGTCGCCCCTCACCCTTCTGTGTTCCAGTGAAAACAAACCCATTCTATCCAACCTTTCCTCATAGTTAAAATTACCCACATCAGGAAACATCTTGGCGAAGGCTTATCAACTGCCGTTTGAAATACTCCCACATGTACAGCGTGATTTTCCCCTCATTCAACTGCTTCCAATCAAAATTCTGCAGTTCCAGCTAATATTGTGGCAGTTTACCTTCCCCAGTTTGACACATTCCCGTGAGGACTAATATTATCCCTTTGGAAGGCAGATAAGGGTAGGGATAAGGATGGTTCCCTCATCCGATCCACACTCCCCAATTGCCCCACCATTCCCTGCACTTTTCCTTGCATATGCAGGAAGTGCTACACCTGTTCCTGTACCTCCTCCCTCACCTCCATCCCAGGCTCCAAGAAAACCTTCCACATTAAACAGATGTTCACCTGCACTTCTGCTAATGTGGTATATTGTATCCACTGTCCCAGATATGGCCTCCTATACATCGGGGAAACCAAGCAGAAGCTTGGAGACTACTTTGTGGAGCACCTACGCTCAGCTCATGACAAACAACAACACCTCCCTGTCGTAAACTACTTCACCTCGCCTTCCCACTCCTTGGACGACATTTCAATACTGGGCCTCCTCCAGTGCCTCAACGATGCCACCCAAAGGCTGGAGAAACAGCACCTCATCTTCTGATTGGGGACCCTACAGCCCAATGGTCTCAATGTGGACTTCACAAGCTTCAAAATCTCCCCTCCCCTGGCCTCATCTCAAGACCAGCACATCTCGTCCCCGCCTCCTTGACCTGCCGTCTTTTCTCCCACCTATCTGCTCCTCTCACCGCACTGACCAAGCCCTACCCCCACTTCCTGCCTACTAGCCTCATTCCCACCTCCTTGACCTGTCCACCTTCCCTCCCACCTACCCTCTCTTCCCTCCTCACTGACCAACCCCCATCCCAATTCCCTACTTACACTCACCCGTACTGGCTTTGTCCCTGCCTTCTTGATCTGTCCGTCTTCTCTCCACCTATCTGCTCCTCTATCCACCTTCTATCATCGCCTCCCCCTCTGTCTATTTACTTCAGAGTCCCATTCCCCTCCCCCATTTCTGAAGAAGAGCCCAGACCCAAAACATCAGCTTTCCTGCTCTGCTGATGCTGCTTGGCCTGCAGTGTTTATCCAGCTCTATGCCTTGTTATCTCAAATTCTCCAGCATCGGCAGTTCCTACTATCTCAGGCTGTGATTTGGAGCTCTCCTGCAATGTCTCACTCCTTTAACTTAATTAATTCTTGCAATGCCAAATACTTTTAATAGCAAACTGAAGCTGCTGGCACTCTGCTCTGATAACAATTTCTCAAAACTTACATGTAACAATTTGCAATTGGTGCAATTGATACTCCAACAATTCACTGAGTTTCCTTCAATGGTACCTTCCAAATCCATGACTTCTGTCATTGAGAAGGTCAAGGACATGGAAACACTATCACATGCAAGTTCCCTCCTAGCTGCTCATCAGCCTGACTTGGAAATGTATTACCATGCCTTCGCTGCCACTTAGTTAAAATCCTGGAATACCTTTCCTCCCAGCAGAGCCTCAGCACTGAAGTCCAAGTGCTGCTGTGGAGTCAAACTGCAGGATTTGACGGCTGCCAAGCCTTGCTGAGGAGGGACAACATCTTTAAGCTACAGCAAGGTAAGGTCTTTCAGCTTCTTGTAATGTAACATTTACTTGAGGGGTAGTAATGTAAGTTAGCGGCATGGTATGCTCCTCCTGTGGGGATCAGGGAGAAGTGAAATGTCTCTAACAACTCTGTCTACAGGAATTGCGCCCACCTATAGCTTCTCTTATCGTATATTGATCAGTTGGAGCAACTATTGGACCCACAGGATGTCAACAGTTTAATAGATAGGAGTTTCAGAATGTAGTTACACCAAAGTTTTAGCCAGATAGATGGGGCAGTACAGGCAGGCAGGCAGTGCAGGAGTCCCCTGTGGACATTCCCCTTTCAAAAAGGTAGAAAGTTTGGTCAAAAGTTGAAAAGCAAAACCTCTAGGATTGTAATCCCATGATTAAATATATTTGCAACATACTAGTGAGGTCAGAAGTATGAAGATAATGCAGTTGAATATGTAGCTGGTATTGGAAGGATGGCTTCAAATATCTGGATAATTGGGATCTCTTCCCAGGCAGGCAGGATTTGTACAAGAAGGATGTGTTGTACCTAAACCTAAACTTACCAATATTCTTACAGGTTGTTTGCTGGTGTCACTCGGGACGATTTAAACGAGAGAGTTTTAAACGATAGACATTAAGTCAAGTAGGTCTAAGAGGAAGACCAAGCAAAGCTAGATTATTGAACACTGTGGGATTGGCAGTCTGAAATGTAATTATTTTAAGGAGCATAATTGAGAAAGCAGGAATCGGGGAAATTAGATTGGGGCCAGCTGTTTGAGGGTAGATCCACATGTGACATGTGAGAATTTTTTAAAGACCCAATTGGTCAGAGCTCAGGACCAGCATGTTCCTGTGAAGATGAACAAAAAGGATGGCAAGATTTGGGAACCCTGGATGACAAGAGGTATCAAAAGTTTGGTTTAAAAGTAAAAGGAAGTATATGTAATGTTCAGGGAATTGAAATCAGACAAGAACATTGAAGATTATAAAGGAAGCAGGAAACAAGGAATTCTTTCAAACTCCTCAAACACCAACTCCAATGTTACCAATATTTACATATAGCTTTTATATTGAGTCAGGACCACAGAAAAGGACACAAGAGTGATTCAAAAGAATGTATTCTGGCTTGAATAAACTCTGAAACAAGGAAAAAAAACTTAAAGTGGTTGCTAAGATTTTAGTCAAATGGATAGGTTTTATTAAGGCTCTCAAAAGAGATGAAAGTCAAAAGGAGTTAAGGCCGAAATTCCAAAATCTGGGCTTCAGGTAACTGAACATAAGACCACTGAAGGACTGATGTATATTATACCACATACATTAGGTAGAGAAGCTGCAGGGAAGAAATTACAGGGATAAGCATTGTCAAAAAAATTAAACTTGATTGCAAGGATGTAGATTGAGGATATTAGAGAACTAGGAATAGATCAACAAGGGGGATAGGTCAACGACAAGATAGCTGTATGGCTGATACTTGATATGCAATAGAATATAAGCAAAAGGATTAGGATGATATGCAATACAATTGAAGAAAAAAATGTAGTGTACAGTACATAAAATTTAGTTACATTGCAAATAAATAAATTAATAAGACCACAGATGAAGTACTGTGTATGGTTCTCCGCTCTACATTATGTGAAAAATTTGTAACATACCTCAAACCCTCCATTCCACAATTCTCCCCTGGCTTCCTGTCCTTTCAAACATCACTGACTGCAAGAACCCACAAGTTGCTTGAAACCATCCGTGAGGCTTCGTACTTGCCTTACTCCTTCATCATGTTATATCAAATCTTGCAACTGCCAAAGTTTTTCATCTTGACACCCCACATAGAGCAAACTTCCCAAGCAAGATCTATCAGCAGATGCCCTTTTGATAAAGAATGGGAAAGTTTCTTGTGTCAAACCCCAGATGCCGAATGATGGGCTTTGAGCTATGACAGTGTTTCTTACTACCCACGTTCAGAATATTCAGAGAGCCTGAGCAACCCACCTCCCACAAATGGGACCCCAGTGCAAACTTCTCATGCACTTGTGGAGAGATACAAATGATTCTGCACTTTCGCAAGATGTGTACAAAAGATGTGGTGAACTAATTGCCTGAAACTCAGCAAATGAAATCATTTGGGGCCAGAGAGTTGCGCTCACTAACAAATTAAATATTGGAATTCTGGCCAGGCCTTTCATTCAAATATATGAATTTCTAGATGAAGAAAGATCAAGGCTCGTGTGGTTTGATTTCTACAATCTTAAAAGTTACATGATATAACAGTAATGGAATTGTTGATGAATCATCAGTAATCAGCCACAGCCTAATGGTCCAGGTTTGGCACAGGGAAGTGCCTAGTTTTGGAGAGCTTCAGGAACCCTCAGTCTCAAGTAACCTTTTCCCTTGTACTACACCATACTACAGTTACAGGCCATGTTTCAAATTACTCATGCGCTGCATCCCAAAATGTCACTTTCTGAAAGTAATCTATCTAATTTGCATGGCAAGTAATCAATACTGACTGCTTCCATCAAATCCCTGGTGAGTCTGTGTCATATTCAGTATTCTGTGGTTGGGGAAGGGAAGGTCAGCCAGGGATTCAGCTGCTTTTTAAAGAAGGTGCACCCTGCTATTAAAAAAAATGTATTAAATGATTGTCATTTTAGAAACTGTTCTTCAGTGAGGGTATCATACAAACTGCTTTTACAATGTCTAGTGCATGTTATGGATTATAGCATTTTATCGATGTTCAGATTATTTTGAACTGCTCATTAACATCTAATACAGTTTGGAAAACACCGTGTCCTATTCGAGCTTTGAATTAACTGTACTGAAAAGAAATACGCTACAATACGTTACCACTCAGCAACATATGAAATACTTATTGGCTCTGTGTTATAATTATTAATAATGAAGAAAAGAAATGTTGTTGAATTGATTACTCATATTTTACAAAGTTTCTTATTCAGTATGTGGTTGTCACACATACACTCCAAACAGCATGCTGCAAATGTCACAGTTTGTTGTGCCTTCGAGGACTTTGCTTTAAAAAGGCAGCTCAATCTCGCAACATGCACATATTTTCCTGGAAACTCCATATCAGATAGAATTTTAAATACTTGGCACAATAATATAAATGCGGGAAGTTAGCAGAGATTTCTAAGATACAAGTAAGGTACTGTGAATGCTAGAAATCAGAAATAAAGTCATAACATTCTGAAATACCTTTGTTTGTTTTTTTAATCTTCCATCCGTTCCTCCTGTAAATTTTCTATCCTTAGCCTCCTGCACTGTTGGAATGATATTCACTGAGATCAGCTCATTTTTTAATTAAGCATCTCACAGCCTTCCAGATTCAACATAGACGTCAGCAATTTCAAAATATGTCCCTATTTAATTTGATAGCAGCTTCTGATTATAACTCAGCTTTGCATTTACTCCAAACCCATCTTTTGTTTATTTCATTATCCCAATATCAGTTGTGAGGAAGGATCACCAAACCCGAAACGTTGACTCTGCTTTTTTTTTCTTCACAGATGTTGCCAGATCTGCTGAGCTTTTCCAGCAACTTCTGGTTTTCATCATCAAACGGAAACACTGGCTTTGATTTTCATGACACCAACTCTGACAGAACAGAGGCAGAGTGGAAGTTAAACATGGCAGATGGGGCATGATTCTGGGTTTCCCTATCATATTCTCACAACCCCCAATTTTACTGATGTAAAACAGGGTGCGGTTAGTAAACACACCCCTAAACTGTCAAATTAGTCAGCTCCATTGTTGGGTAGGTATGTCCTACACCCTTAGATTTCAGCAAGTTGGGCTAGTTTCTTTGTAACTCATGGTGCTGCTCAACAATCATAATCCCTAATCTGGATTCAGGAACCTTTTGAAATGTTAATTCTGTAGTGATTGGAACAAGGTTGGCCAGGTAAATCTTATTGAGTATGCATTCCCTGATTGGGGTTGTTAACCTGGACCACTCAGGGAAACCTGACCAAGGGATATAAACAAGAATCTCATGGATTCCCCTCAAACAAGGGACTGACTCTGACCTGGCTGGTCAGAGTCCACATACTGTGCTCATGTAAATAAAGGATGACTTGGTGACCGAATGTCAACCTCCCTGGAGTGATTTCAAATCAAAACGGCTTGTCTATACTCTCTATTTCCTCACTACGCCAACTTATGCTGATCCATTTAACCCCAAAGGCCCCTCATACACTTCTTGCCAACTCGGGCCATTTGTGTGCTCAATGAGTTCTACTGTAGAACTACTGTAGAACACCCATAGTTGTCTTTAAAAATATATGTTGTTGCAACCCTGTAGAAGAATTAATCAGCCATGGAAGTGCTAATAACAGAAAGTATTAGGAATTTCAAACTTCTTTGCCTTGTATAAATACACATTGAGTCATTGGCAAACAAATAAAAAAATGTTATAACATTATATCTAGTTCCAAAGAAGAAGTGTTCCTTGCTGGAAAACAGCCATTTCTATTCCAGGACATCAGTGCAGGATTTCCTCAGGGCAGTTCCCTAAACCTAATCACCTCTAGCTGCTTCATCAATTACCTTCTCTCCATCATAAGTTCCAAGTGGATTTGTTTGCTGATGATTGTACAATGTTCAGCACGATTTGTTACTCCCCAGATACTGAAACAGTCCACGACCACATCCTTGGGAATGATCATAAACTGAGCTGAACTAAACATCTAAATGCTGTGGTGACAAGAGGTTACCAGGGGACAGGGATCCTAGCGAGGAAATCACCACTTGACTGCCTGCTCACCATTCAAAAGGCACAAATCAGGAGTGTATTGGAAACTCACCATTTGCTTCAACAACATTCAAGAAGCTTGACACCACCCAGGATAAACAGCTGATTTGATTGACATCACATCTACAGCATTCACTTCCTCCACCAGTGGTGCTTAGTAACAGCAGAGTGTGGCATTTACAAGATGATGTGTGGAAATGCACCAAGGCTCCTGAGACAGTACATATCAATCTCATAACCACCACCATCTAGAAGGACAAGGTCAGCAGAACCTGGAAACACCACCACCTGCAGGTTCCCCTCTGATCCGTCGCCATCCTGTCTTGGAATTCACCGTCACTGAGTCAAAATCCTGGAACTTTTTCCCTAAGAGCACTATTACTCCACATGGATTGTAACAGCTCAAGAGGGTAACTTACCACTACCTGCTCAAGGGAAATTAGGAATGAGCATTAAAAGCTAACACAGCCAGTGACTCACACATCCAATGAAAGAATAAAAGAAAATAAATAAAGCCGTCAGTTTTCATTCCTCCCAAGTTGTGTCAATAAAATAAAATCATTTGCATTATTCTGTAGCGTCAATCGTGCAGCTTATCTGGCCCTGTAATGCAAGCAACAGACACAAATGAAAGGAAAGCTAATATACATCTATTCTAACAGCTTGGGACCTATTTCTCTGAAATGGGCAGGCTGCATATGAGGGAAGATTATGTGCTGGAACTTGCCAATTTACTGCAATGTGATCCAAGGCCCAATTATTTGACACATTCCATCTGTGAAGCACCAATTGTGGACCTGCAAACAGATGAATTTCTATCTGCACTGTATTTGAAATTGGTATTCCAGTGTTAATGACCTTGTTTCACATTTTACTCTTGAGGTGGGAAAAATGACCAATTCTGTTCTGGACAGTTAATGTTAAACTTCCATAATTATAACTCACAATGAGTCCTCTTTACACTCATGGTCATTATCACTGCCTTCTCCTGTGCCATTTTCAGTGCCTGTACATGTAGAGAAATGAGACATCAGCAGCATATAGAATATCGCTGATGTTTAATTATGCAATGGCAATATCAGTCTCACATGATTATCCACAGAGAACTTGAAGGGAGCAGAAGCTCCACCAGAGCTTTGTAAATGCCTGTGCCTACTAAGCAGTGAATAAAGAGTTCTTACAGAATGCATATGGACTCAGGGAGCAGTACATGAATGGGCACATTCAAAGGAAACCCCATACACATAATGGCAGTGCCGGTGGCAGCAGAGCAATGCTGCTGAACACTCATCAGCTAGCAATCAAAAATGACAATAAATCTGGGAAGATGTGATGAAGAATCCACATCAGGAGCTGTTGTCTGGATGGCTGGACAGATGGTGCAGCAGATAAGACATGCTAATACTTTGAACAGTGTAGACATCTCACTGTCATTGAGGATTTGCTCGCTTTCAATGAGAGATTAGTGATACCAAAAACAGTTAAAATTCCTCAGAGAGTTCATCAAGGTCATTTGGACATTACTTAATGTCATGCAAGAGCACAATAATCTGTTTTGTGGTCAGGCATTGCAAACTCTCCACAAATAATGATCAATAATTGCATTTTGTGGGCAGTGAACAGCCAAGAGGGGGGAAAAAGAAATCTATCTTTACAGTTATCTTTTCCATCAAGGCCATATAAGCACTTGGAAATGGTTTGGTTGGAGTTCAAAAGCAAGATCTTCATTATTGCCACAGACTGCTGCTCAAAATGGATTGAGGTAAACTATTATGGTGTAGATTTGTAGTATATTGTTAGAGTAAAAAATGAAGGAAAAAGATCTCTCAGTTTTCAGTTCTGCGAAGCTGACTTTTTTTTAACAAGGGTCAGAAGTCAGTTTTGAACAGTGAGTTCAAACATCACTTCCAAAAAAGCATGTGACTTATGCTAAATGGTTATATAAATGCTCGAGTGAGTTAACCATTGAAATGTTTGCAAGCTGATTTTCATGGCTAAAAAGGAAACGACAAACCAGGGAACACACATAGGTTTCAGTTGAGGAGAATAGTTCCAATGCAGCAGCAAGGCAGCTTGGATAATCTAAGGTTTCAGATATGGAAAGAAATCGTAAAAACATTTTAGCTATTCAGGTAGATGCAGCTTTTCTTAAAGCTCAGTTTTGACAAATCAATGAAGTAGCCAATGTCTGTGCATCACAGGGAGGGAAAGTAATAGAGAGAATCACATCTGATGAATGCATAGAGAAAATCACTGAATAAAATACCTTCAACCTGCTCAGCTTGTTAAGGAATTAAAGAGTTAAAGTAGGAGTGCTACTTCACTTGGATTGAGTGCCCGTAAAGAATACTGTAGGGAAAATATTTGAACCTTTTTTTGCTGTGGTTAGGATCTTGCCAAAATGTATTGTGGCTAGAGAGAAAAAGGTTTTTTTTGTTTCTTTTGTGTAATAAGCTTGCAATCTTTTGTGAAAAGAGCTGGGAGAATATTTACAAATGTTTTCTCAGACTGGCCAAACTGCCAAAAGAATAGCGTAATCAATAAAGGCCAACTATTGCAGATGCTAGAATTCTGAATCTCTGAGATTACTGGAGAAACTCAACAGGTCTGGCAGCATCTATGGCTAGAACATTTAATGCTTTTAGTGTCAGTCTTCTTCAAAACTGAACGGTGTTGGATTTTTTTATATACTTTTGATACTCCTCTCTTTCTGTCAAATGTATAAAACGAATTTATTTTCCAACACCTCTCAGTGCTGAAGAAGGGTTGTAACAGGCTTGAGGTATTAACTGTTTCTCTCTCCAGACTTTCTGTGTTCCTCCAGTAATCTCTGTGCTTGTTACAATCAATCTAATCACTGTGAAATCTGCCTTGTCCAGAATTATGATCAGCTGGGATCATATCATCACTTACACCAAATCACAGGAGAAGCAGTGACAGAATCTATTCCAGACACTGTCATCCCAGATAATGGTCCGCAGTTTGCAAATGAACAGTTCAAGAGATTTGCATGTGACTACGATTTATTCATGTCACAAGCTCCCCCTACTTTCCTCAAGCGAATAGACAAGCTGAGTGAGTAGTTTGTACAGTTGAGATATTATTAAAAATGAACAAAGACTTGAATCTTGCACAATTCATTTACGGATCATCACTACTGCAGAATGGATTATCACCATCTGAGTTGTTGATAGGTTGGAGATTGAGAACGTAACTTCCATCTCTGTCTCAGAAGCTACAGGCAAACACCACTGAGAATGACTAACAGAGTATAAAAGGGTGGGGAACAGCAAAGAAACAAACAGATTAGAAATGTTATCAGAGATAATGGGAACTGCAGATGCTGGAGATTCCAAGATAATAAAATAAGAGGCTGGACGAACACAGCAGGCCAAGCAGCATCTCAGGAGCACAAAAGCTGACGTTTCGGGCCTAGACCCTTCATCAGAGAGGGGGATGGGGGGAGGGAACTGGAATAAATAGGGAGAGAGGGGGAGGCGGACCGAAGATGGAGAGTAAAGAAGATAGGTGGAGAGAGTGTAGGTGGGGAGGTAGGGAGGGGATAGGTCAGTCCAGGGAAGACGGACAGGTCAAGGAGGTGGGATGAGGTTAGTAGGTAGCGGGGGGTACGGCTTGGGGTGGGAGGAAGGGATGGGCGAGAGGAAGAACCGGTTAGGGAGGCAGAGACAGGTTGGACTGGTTTTGGGATGCAGTGGGTGGGGGGGAAGAGCTGGGCTGGTTGTGTGGTGCAGTGGGGGGAGGGGACGAACTGGGCTGGTTGAGGGATGCAGTAGGGGAAGGGGAGATTTTGAAACTGGTGAAGTCCACATTGATACCATATGGCTGCAGGGTTCCCAGGCGAACTGAGCGGAGGTGTTCTGCAAAGCGGTCCCCAAGCCTCCGCTTGGTTTCCCCAATGTATGCAAAGCGGTCCCCAAGCCCTTGACCGCGTCTCCCGCATTTCCCGCGACACATCCCTCACACCCCGCCCCCGCCACAACCGCCCAAAGAGGATCCCCCTCGTTCTCACACACCACCCTACCAACCTCCGGATACAACGCATTATCCCCCGACACTTCCGCCATTTACAATCCGACCCCACCACCCAAGACATTTTTCCATCCCCACCCCTGTCTGCTTTCCGGAGAGACCACTCTCTCTGTGACTCCCTTGTTCGCTCCACACTGCCCTCCAACCCCACCACACCCGGCACCTTCCCCTGCAACCGCAGGAAATGCTACACTTGTCCCCACACCTCCTCCCTCACCCCCATCCCAGGCCCCAAGATGACATTCCACATCAAGCAGAGGTTCACCTGCACATCTGCCAATGTGGTATACTGCATCCACTGTACCTGGTGCGGCTTCCTCTACATTGGGGAAACCAAGCGGAGGCTTGGGGACCGCTTTGCAGAACACCTCCGCTCAGTTCGCAAAAAACAACTGCACCTCCCAGTCGCAAACCATTTCCACTCCCCCTCCCATTCTCTTGATGACATGTCCATCATGGGCCTCCTGCACTGCCACAATGATGCTACCCGAAGGTTGCAGGAACAGCAACTCATATTCCGCCTGGGAACCCTGCAGCCATATGGTATCAATGTGGACTTCACCAGTTTCAAAATCTCCCCTTCCCCTACTGCATCCCTCAACCAGCCCAGTTCGTCCCCTCCCCCCACTGCACCACACAACCAGCCCAGCTCTTCCCCCCTACCCACTGCATCCCAAAACCAGTCCAACCTGTCTCTGCCTCCCTAACCGGTTCTTCCTCTCACCCACCCCTTCCTCCCACCCCAAGCCGCACCCCCCGCTACCTACTAACCTCATCCCACCTCCTTGACCTGTCCGTCTTCCCTGGACTGACCTATCCCCTCCCTACCTCCCCACCTACACTCTCTCCACCTATCTTCTTTACTCTCCATCTTCGGTCCGCCTCCCCCTCTCTCCCTATTTATTCCAGTTCCAGTTCCCTCCCCCCATCCCCCTCTCTGATGAAGGGTCTAGGCCCGAAACGTCAGCTTTTGTGCTCCTGAGATGCTGCTTGGCCTGCTGTGTTCGTCCAGCCTCACATTTTATTATCTTAGATTAGAAATGTTGATCACAGATAAGTAACACAAGAGTTACCAGAGCTACAGTTCTACCAGAACTAACAATTTCTCAAAAAAAGAAGATGAACAAAAACCCTTCAACCCCCTTGGACAAGAAGATTCAGAGCGAAAAAGAGGAACAGTGAAAAGTTTCAAAAACCTCTCATTATGAGACCAGAATCAGATTTGGCGAGATTTGTTAAAGCACCACCATGATTAATCCTAGTGTCTGAGACTTTGGGGGAAGATGTTCATGAGAGCGGTAAAGACTTGGGAAAAAATATAAAGTAATAAAACATTAGCATATACATAATAATGATAGGTATATATCATTATAAACAGTACAAAAGAGGCCCTTCAGCCCATCAAGTGCGCTTTGATACTGTCAGTATTACATGATCATGTGGAGAGAATTAAAAGGAGCAGAAACGTAACTGGAGTCTTAAGAAACTGGATTATATCTACTAGGCAGTAAATAATGAATTCTTACAGGAATTACCATGGACTCAAGAAATAGAACTTGGGAGACTAATCAGAATTAGACTCCGTATGCATGATAAATCACTTTTTGAAGTGTGGCAAAATAAAGGAAGTAATTCAATGGTATTACTTTAAATTTAACTGCCCTACATGATTATCTAAATAAAAGTAATTTTTTCAACTTAATTAACATCTCCAATTTCTTCGAAACTTTCCCCATGATCTCAGTGGTAAGAATTTTTGCACTTATTTCCCACAACACCTCTTTTCGCATCAGTGTAAGTTTGTTATTTAAGTCGCTATGCCGGTGGTAATTTACTTAAATTTCATTATTCAGTGATAGTGGCTACTAGAGGCCTAGACATGCACATCACAAATTTTT
This sequence comes from Stegostoma tigrinum, assembly GCF_030684315.1. Lineage (NCBI taxonomy): Eukaryota > Metazoa > Chordata > Chondrichthyes > Orectolobiformes > Stegostomatidae > Stegostoma > Stegostoma tigrinum. Next base: position 103,222,511 of record NC_081358.1, on the reverse strand, counting down.
CAAAACATTTTAATTCATTGCAATAGTGTTTTCATCAGCTTCCAAAAAATTGTAGCTTAAACCCTGACCTACTTCAAGCCGTGTTCACTCATGGCCCTTGTGCTCACTGGTATACTGTAGCTTTCAATCATCAAAACTTCAACTTGTATATTATAAGCCTTCTGTTTAAATTCCTCAGGCGTCTCCCTTTCCATTCTCTTTCGGATCCTCCACGTGTACAACTTTCTGAACACTCTAAATTGATTCAACTCTGTCCTCTTCCATCGTCCCATCATTGGTGTCTTCGCCTTCACCCGTTTACGTTTGAAGCTCTGGAATTTCTACCCTAAGTATTTCCATCTCTTCTCCTCAAGCCCAACCCTAAAATACAGTACCTTGACTAAACTTGCTGATGTCTTCATCTCTTGTCAGTCAGTTCTTGACTGACCATCCTCCTGTGAAGTACCTCTGAATGCTTTATTAGAAGTTCTATGTATTGTTGCCATTAGGAAATGGCAAAGTCAAGAAATGAAGCAGTGTAGACTGGGAAAAATAACCTACTGCAACGGAATTTAGAGTCAGAAGTCCCCACATATAAGGTGTCAATAGGCAATGATCCCACTGTAAGGCCAAAGTTAGAATATTGTCCTTGACTTGTACATTCTTGAGTATCTCTACAAAGATAGATGTTACTGACATGCGTTAGCCTTTGCATACAAATTACATTTTAAGTAGGCCAGTAACAGTAATGTTTGTTTTCAATGCAGAGTTGCACTTTTGTGTGTAGCTGTAGGTGTTGCTATTGCTTTCAGAAAAAGTCTGGCCTGAACACAGCCCAGTCTTCAGTGAACTGAAGTGCATGCATAAGCAAGAGATCTACTTGTCAAAACATATCTGTATGGAAAGAGCAGTCTCATCTTGTTTTGACTCATTAATAACACTGAAGGAATTCTGTACGACAGAGGCTAACTAATGAGAAAACTGAGGAATAATTTTCCACTGTGTTATTGCACTATGAAAAAGTAATAAAGGAGAGATACTGTGGAGTTGCTGTGATGAATTAACTTACGAACATTTTTTTAACCTGGCTTTTACCAAATTATTGATCATCCAGAGCTTGCCTGAACATCTTTTAGGAATTTAAGATGAGGCCCAGAGAATACATAAAACATAATAAACCCTGCAGAAGTTGACAAATGTAGGGTTGACACAGGTCAAGGGACAGTAGCAAGAAATTATTTAGCTGTGACACTGGCTAATGGTACCAAACAAATAGATACCACCAGTTGATGGGAGATCCTGTGGAATGGGGGTCAAATAAACAGATACACCCATGGATTAGCATCATAAGCCAAGTTTTGGTTATCACCCAGTTTTTGTACTGATTTTGTACTTAAACTGCCCGATTCACTGCACCAAAGGGACCACAAGAAATGACCAGGAGTATGGGATTCAAAGGATGTGGAGCCGAAACACATAAAAGCCTATGGTACTGGATCAAAATATACAGATGGTATAATCAAGTGCTTTACAACCTCAAGCTGGATTCCTGGCCAGTATTTATGGGCAGCACAGTATAAAGGAAAAGGCATGACAAATAAGCTGTCAACTATGGACCAGATCAAAGGCTAAAAGAGAGGAGTCAAAGGGTAAAGCAGTTTCAATAGTTAAACAGTATATGGGGATAAATAGTTACAGTTAGAAACGGTTTCAATACAAAGTGAATAGGGTATAATTGAAGGATCACGGATTTGCAGAAGGAATGAAAACACACAAATCATAGAAGCAAAAGGGTAAGACCAAGAATGCAGGGAGTGATTGGTGGGAGTTGAAGATAGGTCAAACAATCAGTAAAGGCAAGGAAGTCTTTGGGTGAATATGAATAATGCCTATAGCATATACTTTGGGAAATGGGAGACTAATACCAGGACATCTGATTAAAACATGGTGTAAGTTGACCAGACCAACAATTTAAGATATAACATGTGGTACAACAACTGGAAATGTGTGGGTTTTGGTAGTGTAAAAACCTTTAAGATTGATTCTTCCTTTGTTTACTGGAATAAATGTTCATAACCCGTCCCAGAGTCTCCTAGTGGTTTGTCAAGTTAAATCTCATCAGAAGCAAGTGGAAAGGTGTCCAGGGCAGAGATCCAGCAATCAACTTGTTGCTGATATTTTCTTCCATCTGAGGAAGTAACTTACTTCAAATATACAGAAGAAATTAGCCAGTGAATGCTTCTTTGTAACATTAGTGCCTATTTCATATATTGCATACCAAAGCGATAGTTGCTAAGTGACCTCACTAAGCAAACAGCAATTAATCCTTGTTTTAATCCTCTGGATATAAAAGCCAGCATTTCTTTGACATTTTTGCTTATTTTCTGCTGCAATTCATGATCATTTTAATGATCCGTGTAATTGACTGCAATGTCTTTTGACCTCAATTGTTTTAAGCCTATCACCATTCAGAATGGTGAAAGTTCTATCTTTTATTAGATCCAATGGGTTGCCCTCATGTTTGCCTGGACTGAAATCCATTTATCACTGTGGTACCTAATCACATCATCCAACAGAGATAGTAGGAGCTGCAAATGCTGGAGAATCTGAGATAACAAGGTGTAGAGCTGGATGACCACAGCAGGACAAGCAACATCATAGGAGCAGGAAGGCTGACATTTCGGCCTAGACCTTTCTGATGATAGGCCTAGGCCCGAAACATCAGCTTTCCTGCTCCTATGATGCCGCTTGGCCTGCTGCTTTCATCTAGCTCTACACCTTGTTATGTCACATCATTCAATAGTTGTCTCTCTGGAATTTCATACATTCATTTGAGAGTTATGAATGTATAACTGTAATGTTAGGGTACAGCATTCTGGTTCCAAATTAGACAGAAGAAGCTAATAATAAAGCAAGTCCTGCCTTATTTTAATCCTTCAAATGAAATCCCAGTTACTTGCTCAAGAAAAGCCCTCTTATGACCTTCGTGGTTTCCATTTGAGGCAGATCGAGTGCAAATTCTTCCTGAGAGTGGTACAGTGGAAGTGAATCAACACTATTACTGCCCACAATTTATTGCTGGCTTAGAAGATGCCGAAAGAGTTCTGCACAATAGGAGATGATCTCAAGTCATTTTTTTTTGTAAATTGCAAACTGCTGACAGGATGGATGTTATACTATTGTTTATGATATCACAGACTGATGATAGGCCTTCATGTAGAGCATTTATGTCATTTTTATCAACATATACCTGCAGCATACTTTTTACGTAAAGGCATCTGATTTTCAAAGCTAGTGATCTCTTGTCAGATATTTAATATCTGTAAGCTTTGTGCACTTTGACTAGAGTTTGCCTATAACATGATCAATCTTGATGAACCCGCCTTGTTTAACAAAACCCAGCATATCAGATGCTGTGCTGTAACATCCTTTAATTTCTCCCAAGAATCTTCCATGGTAATATTGCCCACCAATATATTAAAAGTTCTCACGGATAGTTTGCGTTTCAGTTCTTCCTTTTTGGCAATGCCTTTCAGAACAGCTACATTGAGCTTCTTTTGTGGCTTGACTCTGTGCCAAAGTCTCCTGGACCTTATCTTCAAGGAAATAACACTCATGACAGAATAATGGTCAGACCAGCATTCCGTACTCATCTCTACACGTGCGAAGGGACCAAGCCCATCTGTGGAAATCATTGTGGGGCATCATTTCTTTTGACAGCAGGGAAAATGATTGCATTATTATTTTTAATGGGATTTTCACCTGCTTCATTAATTCTGTGCACCAGAATCATTGTGACCTCTGTGCAAGACAGGAAACAGTAGCACATCAAAGAATAAAATAGAACCGTGAATGGAATATGAGCCTCAGTATAAATATAACTGGCCTGAAAAGATGATTAGTGATTCTCCCTTATTTCACAATAGCAAGGTGGCTACTATGATGCAAACTACTGAGACATCAGACAGCACTCTCGTCACCAGAAGCAGCTAGTAAGACTGTGTATGGTCTGCAAGATCTGTCACATACTTTTTGGCTGTGGTAAAACAATCAAAGAGACACGAGTACGCATTCAATTCAGGATAGATGAAAACCTTTTCAAATTGCTCAGTTCTTGTGCTGATCACTGAACAACTACCAAGAGTGTAAGCAAAGTGCGGAGCTGGAGGAACACAGCAGGCCAGGCAGCATCAGAGGAGCAGGAAAGCTGACGCTTCAGTCTGGTCTGGAATAGTTGACCTGAAACGTCAGCTTTCCTGTTCCTCTGATGCTGTCTGGCCCACCATGTTCCTCCAGCTCCACACTGTGTTATCTCTGACTCCAGCATCTGTAGTTCTTGCTATCACTACAAAGAGTGTGTTTTTGCAGATAACTGTATTCTCAAAGCACAAACTCCAGAAGACATCCAGCAGCTTGTTCATTCATTTGTCCCAGCCTGAGGAGACTTTGGCCTGTCAATAAGTCTTAAGAAAACAGAACTCTTGCATCAACCTGCTCCTGACCATGTCCTCCAAGATCCCACAGCTGCTATCAATAACGTGCCTCTTTGTTCAGTATGGAGATTTTGTTGTCTTGCAAGTATACTCTGCAGTAACACTAGAATGGAGAAAAATCAATCATCACCCAGCCCAGCAAAGCTCAGTGTTTCATAGGCTCAATTACAGACTTTGGAAACAACATTGAATTTGTCTTAGAACAAAGACTGAAGTCCCCTGGACAGTGCTGTTTATATCATTTCATTACGAATGTGAGCTTTGGACTACCTACGAGCAGTTCATAAAGGAACTAGTAGTATTCGAGATCTATTTGCAACATTAGATGGTAGGATAGAGTTCTCATCATCGGGATTCTAGAGAAGCAATGCATACCTGGCACAAAACCAATGCATCCGCCCTTTCCCTCAATACTGACTTTACATGCAGTATTTGAAATCCCTTACAGATTCAAGACTTGACATTATGCCTTATGTACGACAATGTCAACCTAGACTGCAAACTGTTCTTACTTGCTGGACGTTAATCCATCAGAGCAACAGGAGAATTTCATCATTGTTTATGCTGATTACAATGTCTCCCATCCTTTGAGTCAACAACATATTTTGATATCTGGCTTTCTATCCCATCATCTAAGCTGCTAACAAATATGGTGAATAGTTATACAATTCATTTCAGGGCATCACTAGATACATCTGCCAATTAAAGCATTTGCCCATTATTCTGACTCTCTGCCTTCAGTTGCTGAACCAATTTCCAAACCAGACCAGCAATTTGTCTTCAGTTCCATGAGCTATAATGTCACCTAAAAGTCTTATAAAAGGGGCTTTATTGAATATCATCTGGAATTCCATCCAAGTAATATGCACAGACATATACCTATCCATGACTTTAATCACTTTTTCAAAAATATTTAAGTATATAGATCTCTGATTTTTTTTTCAGTTTGATGAAGCTTTCTCAGTCTGATTTGGAATAGGATATGTGATCTACTTTCGCCTGTTCTAATTAAATTCCACTTGGCTGCAGTTAGGCTTGTCCCTCGTGATCCAGTTTTTTTTTCTCAGAAAAATTTATGTCACAGCGTTATATTTTCAGCCAGCCACCTAGGCTGAGATTTGCTACTATGAATCTCTTGTCCATTAGAGACGCTTAGTTTAAATTGTTGCTGGACTTATAGTGTGGCAATATTTTACAAGCATTGGCACTGTAAGATGCATGCTTATGGTTCCTACTTACGACAATGGTAATTTTGACTTTGTGCCTACAAAAAAGGGCTGCTCACTTACAAATGTTATCTTCTCAAACATCAACGGTAGAATGGCAACTAATGCTGCCTCATAGCATGCTCTCACAAGGGTACTTTAACAGGGCTTTTAATTTCTGATTGGGACTAATCAATCTACGGTTACACTGACCCGTTACACCTTTAAGGAAATTTCCAACATTTAAGCAGCTGTGATTGGTGGTGTTTTTGTTACACCAGGCCCCAGTGAAATGCCAGGAGTATCACAGATGATGGCTTCCCAGAAAGTTGCATCAAGCTTTGGTCCTGTATCTCCTCTCAATACGTGCACATGTTGGAACTTCATTAATAGTCCAACCAGCCTTAACAATGCAAGAAAAAGGCAGCTGGAATCTGATCCCTTTGGTGAAGATGCTAATCTATGACAAAAATTACTTCAAGCATTAATAGCTACTTTAGAAACTTCAGAAACATCCACCACTCAATCTCATTTTAGTCAGTAAGCAGCTTGTGAATGTAGACAATCAAGAGGCTTTAGAGGGTGTTTTTGATAAGTAATTAGTGAATTGGTAATCGTTCTATGAATCTTTGGCACCATACATTGAATATAACTTAGATCCAAGTCAATTTCTTAATATTCTTGCTAAATTTGTTAGGAGTTGGACAATGACCGGGAAAAATAGATACAGTGTGGGGCTGGAGGAATACAGCAGATCAGGCAGCATCAGAGGAGTAGAAAAGTTGACGTTTCAGGTTTACACTCATCATCAGGACCGATAAAGGGCCCAGGCTCAAAACTTTGATTCTCCTACTCCTCTGATGTTGCCTGGCCTGCTGTGTTCCTCCAAGTCCACACTGTATTGTCTATGACTCCAGCAATCTCCAACAGGCAAAATAGATGTTAGGTGAATTTTCTCACTTGCATTTGAAATATTTTATGAAATGATATTCATGGTATCTGGTCCACCATGGCTCAGAACAACATGCATTATGCAAATATCTGCTCTTCTTCTTATTAATTATATAATAGGTTATTCAGTGCCCTTCTTGTGGACTCATGCAGCTGGAGAGGTGGAGGTGTTTGGTTACATTGGGCTTTCATGCTACTGATGCCATATTTAATGCATAGCTGCACACTGTTGAAGTCACTGCCCCTCCCACTATGGTCACCAACTGTTATCACCAAACACATGGCCAAGTGGCGAGGTATGTACATTCCCTGTTTTTTTTGGGGGGAGAGCGGGGATCTGGCAATGTTGGTGGATAGGGTTGTGGAGAAGAGGACTGTCCTTTATTCTACAGTCCATCACAGATACAATACAGCGTAGAACAGGCCCTTCGGTCCTCGATGAATGCCTCCAGACCAAACCCATCTGAACTTAAATAGCATCCTGGGTCAGTGTTGTGGCCCGAGTGAAAAGGGATGCCCAGTGATTTAGGGAAAAGTTCTCAGAGACACACTCGCTCTAACTCTACCACGCCTCTCACCAAGGCTTGTGGTCTACAATTCTCACTATTGAATGCATCATGATCACTCAAATGCCCTCACCCCCTTCACCCCTGCACTCTGTGCTTCCTACTCACTCACTGGAGATACTTCACTGCCTTTCCTGCTTCTGCATCAATGCTTTTCCAACCACCTCCATCATACTCAATTTTTCCCTTTCTTTTCTCATGTCCCTCAACCGTGCCGAGAATTCCAAAACTGGCACAGGGTGGCACGCATCACATTCCTCATTCCTTCTGAAAAACTTGAATTATCTAGAGATAATCCCTCAGGTAGGGACAAGGAGACCCAATGGCAAACCAACCCATATCCTCAATTGTGCTGTTTTGCTTTCAACACCAAGGTAAGCTTATTCTCAATCTACACAGGGTTTTATCCCTCCCTTATCTTGTGGAGGCACTAGCAGCATCCTGTGAATTGTCACAAAGAGGCCAGTGCCAAAATCTTCAGTTCCACTTCCATCTCTGAGGATTGAACCACTGAAACTTCAGAGGATGCTCTGACAAAGGTGCATCCTCCATCCATTCAGCTCCTAGCCTCATCACAACCTTGGCTCAAACACGACTCAAAATAGTTGAAATGCAGAATTCTAATAGAGGCAAATCTCTCAACATCAAATCAGCATTTGACTAAGTACAGTCTTAAGAAATCTGAACAAAACCAAATCAATAGAAATCAACTGGAAAACCTTCTTCTGGTCAGAGTCACACCTAGTATAAAGGAATATGACTGCAGTGGTTGAAGGTCTGTTATCTCAGTTACAGAATATCTTGGCATTTCTTCTTCAGGGGAGTAACTTAGGCCAAACCATCTTAGGCTACTTGACACTCCCTCCATCAAAAGGTCAGAAGTTGGAATGCTCACTGATGTTTATGTAATATTCAGTATGATTTGTGACCCTCCCCAGGCACAGAAGCGAGCAAAGTATTGCAAAATATAAATTTAAAGATTTCAAGACACAATGTAAAAATATAGTCTAATTAATTACAGATGTATCGCTTTACTCAATGCAGGGAACATTCCCTTTTCTATCTATAGGCCACTATAGACCTTAACTTAACTTCAACTCCCAAACTTGACAGTTTATTGGCTCTCTCTGTATGCTTCATGCATCTGAATTAAAATTTTCTCAGCTTCAAATAATCCTTCAAGATTTTAGCCAAAACGTTTCTCATCTGGAAATTTTACTAAACTACTTACACTGGAATAATCTATACTTACCATTCTAAACTATTTTCTTCTTTTCTCAGAAGCAGAACCAGCCAATAACTGTGCATAACAGCCCAAACTGAAACTAAAACTGAAATAATTCCCACATTATTGATGTTACCTCTTCAAACAAACAATCCCTGATCTACTCAACTGGAGCCTAATGCCTTGTTCACTTAAAAAATTGACACATTGTAAGAAAAACTTTGTTATTCTTCAGAAACGTTTCTCCGATTGTGTTTTAAAAGGAATCGCCATGGCTGCAGGCATACTTCCAAATTCATCATTAAATCCATTCAGACACATAGAGAATCAATATGTTGCTAGTTCAAAAGTTAATATTCAAAGCTTAAAAATAAATGATAAGAAAGTACATTAGTTACACACCTTAAACCACACTGATCTCTTCGTAGCATCTCACTGACTTATCACTAATCCTTTGCCTTTTGGCCCTGGATATGCAGGGCTGACCATAATCTACTCCCCAAGCTGGACTACTATGGAACCCCTGACCCTGACCACACCCAGTGAGTAGCCAACCATGTCCTAGCGATCACTGCCTGTGGAGCGTACCCTGAGGTTGTGCGACGGTAGGAGTCCTGGGCGAATAAGCTGAATCCGCCAGGTTTCCACTCTGACTTTAATGTTGGGAGCTGTTGCCATTTAGTTTTTCTCCACTGTCTGAGTGCACATACACAGGGAAAGATCAGATGTTCATGAGATGTTACAGCATGCAAATAAGTCTCTCACCCCTTACAAGTGAGATTCTCATCTCACTATTAAAACCTTAGGTGGAAAATCAGACATTCTTTTTCAACATAAAGAATCTAATTTTTATGATCTTATCTCATTTTCTCAATTGACTCACTATTGCCCAAGCCATGCAGAAGCTGGGAAAATTTTAATTCAATATACAACATATTCAATAGATAGCAGATTGTCGTAAAAGTCCATTTGGTTCTATGAGGTCATTCAGAGAGAGAAGCTGCTGTCTTCACTTGTTCTGGCCTACATGTAACTCCAGATCCATACCAATTTAGTTAACTCTTGAGTACCAATTGGGCAATTAAGGATAGGCAATAAATGCTGGGCTAAACCGTGATGCCCGCTGCCCCATGAACAAGTAATAAAAACTGACAAAACCAAATTTATATGATGGAGGGCTTTGTTCATTGATAGCGAATATTTTAACTTATTGAATATCTTAGTAAGATACTTTACAGGCCATAAGGATTTGTTAACTAGTGCCATATGTAGACTCAAACTAACAAAAAGCAGGATTGTGGTTTCTAAAGAGGCTGCAATAACATAGCAATTTTCTAGAATCTATACTTTTGGTGTCAGTGTCATAATCCAGTATGGTAGGAACTTAACTCCACGTGTATGGGCTGCTAAATCATTCACATCACTACCTCACTCGTGCATTTTCTTAGTGAGGCAACTTAGTGTAATGACAGATCTAAATTAAGTACCCCTCTGTCCGTTTGGAATGATGCTTCAAGTCTGTCCCTTATATTCTCTCAATCAGGCTGGTAATGGCTGATAAGATATCGATGTTTTATAAAAAGATCCATAGGTAGAAGATATAATCAGTGAAAATATTCCCAAAAAAATGTCCTATATCCTTGTACCAAAGTCATCACTGCATTATTTTTATGCTAGCATTTAATGCCTGACCTGTGTGTGCTTATTAAGTTAGAAACATTGATCTTAATTTCCACTTAAAATGTAGAACTGCAAAAATTCTGCCAGCAAATTCTTTTGAGTGAAGACTTGCTACTCTATATGTAATGCTCAGTCTTTGTTGTGGACTTTTTCTAACTTGTTATTCAGCTATAATAAACTCTACTTTCTCTCAATGAAAGAACAAAAGGTAATTTGAACATTGAGATGACAAAATTAGAGCTGGATGAACACAACAGGCCAAGCAGCATCACAGGAGCAGGAAAGATGATGTCTTGGGTCTGGACCCTTCTTCAGGTACTTTGAACATTTCCTGGTTTACTACCCTGAGGGAAGGGGTATGGGTAGATTGTTAATGATTCTACGACTGTTGGTTTGTCTCAGGTGTGAGGCCCAATTCTCACAATTCAATTCAGTGTCTTAAACAGTGGCCCTGGTGTTAATGCGTTCACATAACTTTCATGTCAGCATACATAGTTCAACTTGATCCCAGCTTGTCTTTCACCAAAGTTTTAATCCAACTCTTGAGTCTAGGTTTGCTTGTTGGGGTGGGTCCTGCAGTTTTTGTTTTATTTATTACCTCTTGCTGCTGTGACGACAATAGTTTCATTTCAATGTTACAGCATAAGTCTCATTGCTGCTGCCATTTTCTTTGTTATGTAACAGACTTATGTAGGGCAACAGGAGCCCATGTTATGTTTCATGCAGAATGTTACTTTGAGGCAGCACTGCCATTGCTGCCTTGTCATTCAAACAAAAGGATAATCTTAAAATATTGCTAGCAAATCGTCCAGTCCTGAAGGGCCCTGCATGTGATACTGTAAAATAGTATAGTCTGAAAAAATGCTGGTATAAGTCATGCTATGGGCTGACAGATAAGTGGTTAAGGAGACTGAGAAATAAGAATGAGGCAGATAAATGGGGATAAATAAGTGAAACCAGATCTAAAATATTAGGGTGATGTCAAGGGGCCTGTGGAAGGGTCACCGGACCCAAAACTTTAACTCTGACTTCTTTCTTCACAGATGCTGCTGGACCTTCTGAGCTTTTCCAGGACCTTCTGATTTAGTTAGGGGTTTTCTTTCACTGATTTCAGCTCTCTGTTAAAGAAAATCAAGCACAAGGTAAATTGGATTAGCAAGTTGCTTTATTCCATTTCCCATTTTTGCAAAAGACCAGTTTCATGTCTATAAATCTGGATTCTAGAGGACGGTGAGATCTCATTATCAAGTGATAAAATTAATAAATAAGTTCATATTGATCCAACAGGTAAAATCCATATAAACAGTAAAATAAAGATAAAATGGACAGATGCAGATGAAGAATAGAACTAGAGCTATTATGGGAAGGGGAATGAAAATATAAAAGTCAAAAGGCTTGCTACATTGGAACAGGACATTGGTGAGACAGCACCTATTGTGTACAGAGAGGTTGGGGACCTGCAAGCATATTAATTGCAGGTCTTTTATCTTCACTCCAAATCTGTGCTTCCCAACGTGTTTCTGCTGTCCCCATTTGAGGCAATTGCCTTCCTGATAGTTTAAAGTAGGTGTAATCTATTTTGTTTAAGTGGAATGTCCAGTAATTCAGCAAATTAATATTAATTGAAGTTGAATGACTTGGTGTCAGTAAGAGCTTCATAATATCTGAGCAAGGGTCACTGGACCTGAAATGTTAATTCCGTTGTTTCCTTCACAGATGCTGCCTGACCTGCTGAGCTTTTCCAGCAGAGATAGCAGGAACTGAAGGTGCTGGAGAATCTGAGATAACAAGGTGTAGGGCTGGATGAACACAGCAGGCCAAGCAACATCAGAGGAGCAGCAAGGCTGATGTTTTGGGTATAGACCCTTCTTCAGAAGAAGGGTTTAGGCCTGAAACATCAGCCTTCCAGCTCCTCTGATGCTGCTTGGCCTGCAGTGTTCCTCCAGCTCCCCACCTTGTTATCTGTTGTGTACAATTATGATCTCCTAACTTAAAGAGGAATATGATTGTACTTGATACTTGGTGAATGAAGTGAGTGAATAAGGAGTAAGGAAGGTGAAGTCAGTGAATGAAAGGATTGGAAACCATCTGGTTCAGGTGGCTTGTGGGTGATGGTCACAGTGGGTGAGTGGTGAGAGACAGTGGGTTGAGAGTGATTTGGGTGGGGATGTCGGGTCAGATGGGGCCAGTAGAGTTCAGTTTGGGAAGTCAGATCAGGAGTGGTTTGACAGTGGGGGTGGTGGTGCATGGGGGAGTTGGTAGATCGGGTCGCAAAATGGGAAGCAGTCAAGTCAGGCAGGTTGTCTGATTGAGAGCAGGGAGGGGTATGTTTTTAGGGATTGAGGGATCTAGCCATGGATCACTGTCAGTGGGAGTCATTCAGGTGGTTAAGCAGCAGTCAAGTCAAGTGGTGGACTGATTGAGAAGGGTCCAGCACTATCTACTGCAGGAGGATTGGTGTGGGTGGGAGAGATGGGAGCTGAGGGATGAGTCAGTGATAAGTCAGGTTGGGATGTCTATTTTATAGGTAGCCATGACTTAGAGTAGGCTTTAACACTTCCAACATTTCCTGCTAACAGAGTCAGAACTTTCTGAAGTCTTTGACACTAATTCAGAGGGTTGTGGAGGGTTCATGCATCAGGTAATTGTCAGAATTTAAACTTCCCAAGTAATTCCCAGGTAGTCAGGTAGATTAGCATTCCACACAGTCCTGAAACACATCTCCAGATTGTACTGCTGCACCAAATATATTCCCTTTGGAAGACCCGAGCCAGAGTACTGGCGACATTCACCTATTAACTGGTGCTACTAAAATAGATTAATTGGCCATCCTTCCTCTTGGTTCTTGTGAAGCTGCACAGTGTACAAATTGTCTGATGCCTTTTCCTATAAAAACAACAGTGGCAAAGCTTCAAAAGTAATTTGCTCGCTGTTTCTCCTGCCAAGGCTGTTCTTAAATAAGCTAAGCTAAAGCATTGGCGATTCAATTACCTGCTTTTAGTTTTTAATGATTATTAGTGTCATTGATAGCAGAGGATCTATAAACTGCCTTAGATTCTGGACTAGGTATGAGAGGGATAACGATGGACAGGAAAATCAAGCTCCTGCTCATCAAGCTCCTGATCGTTAACCAGTCATCCTCTCTCTTTCTGTTTCCAGTTACCTTAGCCTGAGAGGGTGTTGACAATAGTTTTCCTTTTTAATTCCATTCCAAAAGCTTGGATCATCTCTGTCGATTGTATATTCATCCAGCTTGTGGGGGTCTATAGATTATAAAAATGCACACATATGATACAAAATTAGCCATTACTATCAAGCAATTTAACTATTGTCATTTTGTAGACTTTTTCTTGAGGAATAGCCACCTGGACAGGTAGAAGAGACCTCTGCAGTGCACGTTTTGCAACGTGTAAGAACGGGAACAGGGGAGAAATCAGGCAGGATGAACTCTAAAAGGTTGAATTGGATGTAAATTGTGTTTTGATGTGTGTCCTATTTCCATAACCACCAGAAGATATTAAACGCGAGAGAATTTAAGATACAAAGCAGGTCCAGGTGATTGTGGAGCACATCGGGAGGGATGATTGTTTTCGCTCTGACTGTGGTAAGAATCGGCAATGAACCCACTACCACGATCACCAACAGCAAAGTCCACCAGGTGTCCAGCAGATCACTCACCTACTGGGCTTACCGTGTACAATTCTGGCCTCCCTCTTATAGGAAGGATGTTGTTAAACTTGAGAGGCTGCAGAAAGCTTTACAAGGATGTTGTTTGGGTCTGGGGAGTTCGAGCAAAGGGTGAGGCTGAATTGGCTGGGGCTTTTCTCATTGCAATGTCGGAGGCTGAGGGGTGACCTTACAGAGATTAATAAAATCAGAAGGAGCATGGATAGGGTGAAAAGTCAAGGTATTTTTCTGGGAGTGAGGGGGTCCAAAATTAGAAGGCATAGGCTTAAGGTGAGAGGGAAAAGATTTAGTTGGGACCTGAGGCATATGTTTTTCACACAGAGTTGTGCATATAAGGAACGAGCTGCCAGAAGAAGCAGTGGAGGTGAGTATAATTACATTTAAACAAATCTGGATGGGTAAATGAACAGGGATTAGAGAGATATGGGCCAAACGCTGGCAAAGAAGCTAGATCAGATTGAGATGTCTTGTCAGTCTTGGATAAGTTGAACCGAAGGGTCTGATTCTGAGCTGTTTGACTATGACTCTATGATTTTATGACAGACATGTTCTCCCCTAGTTTAAGCTTTCAGCCAATCAGAAGTCTGCAGCCACTGAAAACTGCCACTGCCAATCAGAGGCCAAGCTTGCTGGCATTGAAGCATGGGAATTGAAGTCTCCATTTCAGGAGGGATCATGTGGTGATGGGTGGAGGGCTTGCTTGGAATGGGTGTTCATAACAAAGGAAGAGTAATGGTCATTAGTGGCCATCTCACATCCCCCAACTCCTCCAGTGTTGCGTCCTCCTGGAATTCATGTTACTAGCACCATTTTTTTAAAGCTCAACTATGCACAAGGTCAGGGGCAGTTAGCCAGATGCTTCCCTTTGCTTTGCATGTAGTAGGATGAGAACCAAAAGGTAACATGTCTGAGGGTATTCGGGTGGCTCAAATATCATTTTTTTTGGAAATACAAACACTGCTATTTTAAATTGTTTCCTATCAGATCACCAGTAATTATAACTTCAGCTGCAAGAATAAAATGATACAGGTCTTTAGTGTCATCACACACACACACTCTCTCTCTCTCTCTATCTCTCCCCCCCCCCCCCACCCCGGCTTCATGGGCACACATACAGAGACTCCCACACACACTCATTGTCTCTCTCTCTCTCTCTCTCCCACACACGCACACGTTCTCTCTCTCTCACACACACACATGTACATATGCATACTTGTGAATCTCCAGGGTGAATTTGTATTTGCAGATACATTCTATTTTGTTCAAAAAGTCAGTCAATGTTGCATCCTACTTTAGAAATAAAACCAGTCTGGCTTCAAACCAAAACACAAACAGAAGGGTCTCGGCCTGAAACGTCAGCCTTTGTGCTTCTGAGATGCTGCTTGTCCTGCTGTGTTCATCCAGCTTCACACTTTGTTATCTCAGATTCTAAACAAAGTCTTATACCGAACTTGCACTGTCTGACCTAAAATGTCACCTCTTCTTTAAATTGATAAAACCTTTCCTTTTCTCAGGGCAGTGACTTGAAAGAAATTTGGAGATTTACAGATACATATTAATCAATTAAAAACTTCCAACTGATTAAAGATCTAACAGCATCTTAGCTTTGTTTAGTACATCTCCGTCAGTGTGTGTGTATGACCCTTTGATCTTTTATTGATAAATTCTGTGTCTAATACTACCTCTCTCACGAACACCTGAAGAAAGATTGAGGCTCAGAAAGCTTGTGTTTTCAAATAAACCTGTTGGAATATAACCTGATGTTGTGTGATTTCTGACCTTGTTCACCACAGTCCAACATCAGCACCTCCACATCCAGGGAAAACTATTAGTCCCCTAACACCCAAAATAACCTAACATGTGCTCATTGTTCAATGTGGGAGCATTACACACTGGAAAGCCTTCAAATGGTTTTCACAACATTAACTTTTAATGATCAACAGCAAAAATGATGAAAGACTATCAAAGAAAGGCTGTATTTGCTTTTGGGAACAGACAAGAAATTGTCAGACATTTGATCAACAACAAATTTACAGTCAATGAAAATCACTTCACCCAGCTCATGTTTATTATAACAGGGTGTCAATTAACTCCTCTCTGGCTTGTTGTGCACCAAAGCTACAGCACTCTATCATGCAGAAAATGATATTTATAGACTCATAGACGTTTACAACACAAAAAGAGGCCATTCTGCCCATTTTGTCCCCAGTGTTTGACAAAGTCCTGACTGCACTAAACTCATTTTGCAGCCCTTAGCTCTTGCTTTTCCAGCTTAATATCCTCACCTTCCTCCTTATACACCCAAGATGAAGAAGAGACAATTAGGGCCAAAATCTGGAAATTATGGAACTGATGTAAAATGTCAGAAGATTCATGAATGCAAGTGGGTAGAAACTGGAAAAAAGAGAATCATACAGTCAAGATAGGAACACATAGATTTACTGGGACAGGGACAGGTTGGTACAATGGGTCTGCCAGGAAGGAGCTGGATGTTGGCTGTTCAGGGTTTAGGAGTCTTTGAGGTGGGAGGCTGTGGAGGGGAGATCTCCAGATGAGGTGAGGTCCATGACAATCCTGGAAACTATAGCTTGATGTTCAACGGTTCAAAGGGAGGAACACAAGGAAACGTCAGAGAGTTGGTGCTCCATTCCTGCAAGGCAAAGGTCAGCACGCTAAATGGTAATAGCACCACCCTAACAAGAACACAGCACAGCAAGTTTAGAAAGAGACAATGGGTGAGGAGAGGAGAGAAATTGAGGTGGTTGATGTCACATCAACAGTTCTCAATGAAGAGATTAGTTACAGACAAAATGGCAGAAAAGGGGTGTCCGAGCAGAGGGCTTATTGGAGATTGGTGAAAGGATCCTTGGATTGGGGATATAATTCCTTTCAACAAAACAGAGGAGAAAATGATAGAAGAAGAGTTCAATATCATGTGAGGCCTGAAATACATGGAAATAGGGGATATAAATGGGATACTTCAGCATCAAAGAACAAAATGTTAGAGGATACGATTAATACATCACAAAAGGTTGTATTCGAAAAAGGAACAGGGTTGGACAGAAAAGAAAAGAAGGAAGTATTCAGAGGGTGTGCCAAACTATGCTTTTCAGAGGCCGAATGCCAAATGTAAGACATTTTATCCTCACTCCACCTGGATCATGACATTGAAACCAAGAAAAAAATCCATCGCATGCTATAAAGAGAGTAATTTTAGTTTTGAATGATAAACTAAAATTGTCAAAACACTTGTTAAACATAGCCCTAAATCAGGTGAGGTCTGTAATGGTGATAGAATCAAAACTGCAGCTTTTACATCTATCTTAATGTCAAAATGGCACACAAGCATATCCCAAAATGATGGCATGAAGGCTTTCAACACAATATAGTTCATACATTCTCAACATTTCTAGATTCCTCAAAATTTCAGTTTTCCTTCATATAGCTAACAATATTAGGGTTTTTCAGAAAACTTATTCCACGTGTCATCCAATCTTCATGTTAAGTATCTCTCAGTCATCAATTTACCAGTTGTTCATGAATTTATTTTGTTGTCACAGTTTTCTCTCAATTATCTGTCTTATCTACCCTCTCAAGCCTTGACACTATCTGGCCTAGATCTTTCTCTCAGGCTGGCTAAATGTGACTTTCAGACAGACCTGAAATGAGATTGACTTTGCCCAGGGCTTTGGTATTTTCTTGTACGGTACTTGTTTACAGCACACTATGTGATGTGTGATGGAGTACAGGAGGAGTGTGCCTGCATAGGAGGACTGGATAGACAGCCTGCTTGTGTTGTCAGACACAAAGCCCCCTTAACCTCAGCCCTCATGATAAAAATGGCACCTCCAGAAGTGCAGCATTTCCTCAGTATAGTACTTGAAGCCTCAGTGCTCAGGCTTTAGGAGCAAGACTGAAATCCTAAAACCTTTAACTCTGGTGCCCCGGTTTACATAACAGTAAATTGGCATTTAAGACATTTAAATGAGTAGATTAGATTAGATTCCCTACAGTGTGGAAACAGACCCTTCAGCCCAACATGTCCGCACAGCCCCTTGGAGCATCCCACCCAGACCCATCACCCTATAACCCACACACCCCTGAACACTACGGGCAATTTAGCATGGCCAATACACCTAGCCTGCACATCTTTAGACTGTGGGAGGAAACCAGAGCACCCGGAGGAAACCCATGCAGACACAGGGAGAATGTGCAAACTCTGCACAGACAGTTACCCAAAAGAAATTTGGGGATCGAACCCAGGCCTCTGGCACTGTGAGGCTGCAGTGCTAACCACTGAGGCACCGTGCCGCTAAAGCATATAAGAGTGTATAAGTAAGAAATGTTTGGAGGGATGTGGGCCAAGATCAGGCGGGTGAGGCGAGTTTATTTTGGGATTATGATCGGCATGGACTGGTTGGACCAAAGAGTTTGTTTCTGTGCTGTATGACTCTATCACCATGTGACTGAGAGACAGTTCATGGATCAGAAAAGACCAGTTTAGTTTTATTATAAATTTTATTTTAATGTTCCTTCTGGGTAGACGTAGATCATTAAAATCAGCCAGAACTGGATTACATTAGAAAGCATCGCCTGCAGGCTTGTGCCCTACCTATTAAAATCAATGCATAATCTATTCATATAAACATACAGGATTCCTCAACTCAATCCCTGAACACCTTGCCCTCAAAACATTTCCCTAACTGTGCAGACTCATTGCCAGTTAATTATGCTGCATGCAGGTTTCGCCCTAGATGCCAATTACTTTAACCTTATCAGTAACAATTCACAGGGAACTTTAATATGTGTCACCAACAATGAATTGCTGTGGAAAACAAAACACAAATAATAGAAATGATAAATTTTATAAATAAAGATCTCTATGGTAATGTGAGAAAACATGCCTAAACATAGCTTGTTGTGAACTATTCCTATGCTTCCTTTTTAATAAAGGTATTTTTCAGAGTTGAGCCAAGTTTCCAAAGATTCCAAAACTGTCAACTGTGCTGCATGACATCTTAGTCCCACCGAGTGAAGAAAATGAATAAGTCAGTGACATTGGTACTATCCCTTATCAAGAATAAAATAAGGGTCAGTGAACAATGTTGGATCTACCCAAACCCTGAGCATACTTTGATCACTGGATTAAAGAGGCCAGAGACCAGCTGAAAGGTCATAAAATGGAATTGGAGAATTTAGGCACTCCTTTCATGCTTCAATCCAACAGGCATTTTAAATTACAGTGAATAAGGACACTCATGCCAAGTCTGGTCATCCTTGCAGTATATGCAGTCTCAACATCTAATCTATGATTTTGCATTTAACTAAAAGGTGTTTCAACTTTGAGACACTTTCATCTTTGACAGATCGAGGACGGGTGTGTATAATGCATCAAAAAGTAACTGCCAGGATTGCAGCTGTTCGAAGCTTCGATTTTTGCAGTGGTTGATGGATTTCCAAAGAATGTAAACAAAACTATTTATTTATTTCCTGAGCTCCCAACATCAAAAAAAACTTCTTCTTTTGCAGTTCACTGTAATTGAGTCACATAGCAGTGTTATTAGCAAAAGGTTGATCTGCAGCTAAAACGGGCTTGATGTTACTTTCAACATCAAAGGGAGACAAACTCACACTTCTCCATTTTACTAGAGTGAATGGCTATGCTGCTGACACCCAGAAGCATGTGCATTAGCAGCTATATCTCACATAAACATAGTATAACAAAGAGAGACAAATATCAAAAGGCGATAGAATTCTAATGGAAGAGTATGTTCTATAAGATAAATACTGTGTTAAACCAAGTTAAACTTTTAATTATGTTTAAAAAATTAATATTATACACACATGTACATGCACTCTTGAATAATTGACCGTGAACATATGTAGTTGGGACTCATCATCAGAGAGCTCATGTCAACAAAGGTACCAAAAAGCTTTTCTGTCATGACTACATTTTGGTCTAAAAAAATTAATTTACGAGATTACCCAGTTGAAAATATTACAAGTTAATGCCTCTGTGTCATCTTTATATGTGCCAAAAATGTATTTAATTTTGGGGAGAAACTCACCATAAAATTTGATGTGACAATGCATGCAAAAATTACACCATGGGCTGGTTTAACTCCAGCTTTGAGGTGGTGGCATTGGACTAGTAATGTCATTGACCTGTAATCCAAAATAACAAGCTAAATGCCCTGGGAAGATTGGCTCCTACTATGATACATAATGAAATTTGAATTCAATAAAACCGAGAATTAAAAGCTAACTTTCTGGCAGCCTTTGTCATTAAAAAAAAGTCATTTTTGCAAGCAAACCTGCCGTTTTTACAAGCACAACATTATCAGAATGAGGTGTTCTATGATTAGGACATGATGTCTTTTTGACCAGTTGCAGTCTTAGTAGATTGTAGAACTTGCTGTCTGACTTACTATGCAGTAGATTCCTTCCATGACTGCAGGAGAGGCAAATTCAGGAGTATGGAGAAGAAGATGCCAAGCAGAGTGGAGGGCAGGCACAGTTCTCTAATTTCTTCACTCCAAAACAACCTAAAATGCGGCTTTCCAACTGTACAGCACACTGTTCACTCCACTCCTCTTGTAGCTGGCATCTGCAGAAAATTATTGTCACAGAAGATTTTCTGGCACAGAAAGCTCACTATTATCTAATTGCTCTTAGCCTGCAAATGGATGGAAACTTCTAAGTATGACCCTAACAACAGCCTTTCTCATGTTGATCAGGGGTGGAATGCTCCAGTAGTTGCAACCTTATTGCCGACTTTATTTTTATATAGAATCATGCAGTTGCATGGAGTCCACTCTTCAACAAAGAAGGACAATTGTGGTGACATATATGTCGTTCAGTGCTTAAGGAATTCAGATGATAGCCCACACTTGCTGGGTACCTTACTGTTCTCCATCTTGAGCTTGAGCTGATAACAATGTTCGTGTCATAAATGCGAGATAAAAATCTTTGACAATCTCATTTTCTCTTTCCAGCAAGATTCAAAGAGCTCCTGCCTGATTCAATGATTCCTTGCTATACGAATCCAGATTCAGGGGGATATTGTCCATTAATTAAAACATAGATAACAATAAAATTCACAGATTATTCAAGATTAAAAAAAAGAATCAAACTACTGACATTTTTTTACCTCAGTCTAAAACTCACAGGTGTCAGAAAATGTATCAACCATTTGCTTAATATTAGACAAGTTTTCAATGCATCACTGACCTGTCAAGGAACAATTTGAAGTGAATCTTGCTGATAATCATTTTCCAAGAATCTGATTATCTGAGACATGTACAGTAACCATCATTGATAGCTTGGAAATGATACCGGTTCAAGTCTATTGCACAGCAATCCCTCCACCTATCTTCGCCCCACACCTCAATATTCAGGGCACTCGTTGCATACTGAGTTGTCTGTTTCAAAATAATATATTTTACATCTTTATGTTATGCATTAATGCTGAAAAGGAAAATTAAACATTGTTTACACAGGCAAACTAATAGTAATTGTTTCAAATGTTATTTCTTGTCTGAGTGGAGTGTTCAATTCTCAGAGCGTTTTAAATTATTTTTATTGTATTGAATAAAAATGATTGAATTTGGAGTGAACTACTGAAAGGAAACTGGTGGTATTTGATACAGAATTGACATTCAGCCCAACATCAACATTGGCCATCTTCTAGTGATCCAGCAGGGTGGTCTCCTGACCTGGCATGATAGTCTCTCGGCCTGATGTGATGGTCTCTTAGTGGCCCAGCACATAAGTCTCTTGGCAGCCCAATACATCAGTCTCTCAGCAGCCTCCCACATTGGTCTCTTGGCGGCCCAGCTCATCGGTCTCTCGGCAGCCCGGTGCATCAGTTTCTTGGCAGCCTGGTACATTGGTCTCTCAGCAGTCTAACATGGACTTCTGACCTCAAGGTGAAGTCTGGCATGGTCTGGAGTCGAGGCCCCAGCACTAATTAAATGCTAGCTGCCTGCATGACAGTTGCAAGGGCCTGTTATTCTGCATTTTTCATTTCATTATTTTTCCAAAGTTATTTTCCCTAAGAATTTAGGAGCTGTTAGGCTGAAGGGACTGTTTCCACACTGTAGGGATTCCATGATTTGTATTTAAGAATCTGTGCCGAGGTATTTTTGTACCTAAGCGGATGATTTGTACACTTTTCACTGTACTCACAAGATCTAATTCTAATACAACCGAAACTATACCTGGGAGATCTCTACTTTGTGATGAATTCAGTATAAGCCAGAATGGTTGTAGAATTGTTGACCTTAATTCAAAGAAAAGCATTTATATACAGTTATGATCAAAAATATACTCGCTATCAGCATGCTGTCCCCTCGTTCTGCTTCTTGTCCTTCAGGGGAATTCACCTGTCAGCTCTGTGCCCCAATGGTCTTCCTCAACTTATTGAAGTTTCTTCAGCTCACCATATTATTTGCTTTTACAACCAGGCAGCAATTTACATTTTAGATTGAAGGGTAGAAATTTGCTGAGGCCAATAAAAATTGATTGAGGGAATCATTGCATAGGCTTTAAAAGAGGGAACTCATTTTAAAATGACCAGTGAGCTGTAGGCATAAATTGTGCACTTTAAGGCACCTATCTGAGAAGTAAAGTTGAATACCAAACTGTGAGACACAGGCAACATTGCTCAGGAAGGATCTGAGATAGGGACAGATGATCACAAACTGGGATGGTTGATGCTTCCAGTGTCCTACAGAAATGCTAAGGACAGATATAAATACTGCAGTTCCTCCTCACTGCATAATAAAAACTGGAAGGCTGCAGGTAAATCGAGCAGACCTGAGGTGAGCTTTCTGTATTCAGAGCAAATTAATTTCTGAAGTAGGACCTCGAGCTGGAGCTTAGGTCCTTATTAAAACAACAACATGTCTGCAAATAACACCTTTAATATTGTGAAACATTTCAAGATATTTCACAGGAGCATTTATAAACTAAAGCACATTACCCAGTCAAAGCAGGAAATATGAGATCAGGTGACAAAATATCTAGCCAAAGAGTTAAATTATAAAGAGTGTCCAATAAAAAGAAAGTGAGGTGGAAGAACAGGTGCAGAAAGAAAATTCCATAGCTTGGAGCCAAAACAATTGAAGGCACGGCCACTAATTAGTTATTAGTTATTCCTAATTAGTCAAATAATAAATAAGCCTTACACATGCTCTGGACAGATGTCAAAGATTGAGTTACCAGAACCAAAAATGTGTCAATTCTTTTTTCTGATTTTGTTTTGAATTAGGAAGTTTCCCCTCAAGTTGGTGACTACATTTTCTAACTATCATTTTTTTTATTAAATGGCCTGGAAAAGCACAAACGACAGTGAGGTGGAGACTGAGGAGAATATTCAGGCTTCCATACCAATGACAACATTCTTTCATGTACATGAAAGGCAGAGACTGATTTTCGCAACAAACTCTCAATAACAAAAATCTTTGACAGTGATTATATGTGACAACTGCTTATCAAGCTTGCATTCTACTCTTTTCATAAAGCCTTTGAGAAATAGAAGACTAAAGAACACAAGAGAGCCATTAGGCTCTTTTTTTAAGATTGAATGATTTCTTCTCAATAGTCAGACAACCAGATTGTTAACTCATTTTATTACCTTAAAAGGCATTGTGGAAATGGCTTGAACACAAGTTTTCAAAAGGGCTAATATTCTATTTTTGGCACCTGACTGCAATAGCAAAGCACAATACTGTCTGCGTAGTCATACACCTTATGAAATACTCTTTCCTCTTCAAGGCGTCTGTCATCTGATTCATTCTAGATTATGACTTTATTTTCATCACAATCCCTTCTCATCTCCATTCATCAAGCTTCACCCAACTGGTTTGGGAACTAAATATTCCAGGGTGTTTATGTTTCAAACAAACAAACATGATGAAAAATGGCAGAAGGTAACCTTGATAAATGAAGGTTGACTTAAGTGTGAAGATGAGGAAGTATATCAGCTCCGAAGACGATGGAGTAGAATTGGTACGGGTGATGACAAAGAATGATGAGGAGCAGGAAACATTAATGAAAGTAGTTGCAGGGCTTCCTAGCAGTAGTTATACTGGACAAAGTGTTCATCCAGAATTGAGAGACAAAACAAATAACATTTCCAGGGGACTTTACTCTTCATTTAGACTGGACAATCAAAACAGCGAAAGTAGTTTGGAGGCCAACTTCAAAGAATGAAAACAAGACAACTTCCTTGAGTAATGGCCTAGATCTTCTGTTCAGGACCAAAACATCTGATTCTGACACTGATCATACTAACAGATGCACACTTATGCCCAATCCCAAATATTCAGACATGAGAGGATCTAGGCCAGTATATAATAGATTCAGCTAAAGAAGACGTTTATTTAGATCTTGACTTGTATAATGAGATGGGGTTAAACAGTAATCTCATAATAAAAGGATTCTCTGGGGAAAACTGATCCTACAAGAGAATTACACGCTGTGTTCAAAAGTGACATGCAAAAATGTGAAACTTGAATAGCTAACTTAAATAAGGTCAATTACATAACATGAGGAGTGTGTTAACAGAGACAGGTTTGGAGACTAAATTACAATGGTAAATAAAGAATCCTGAGCAGAGTGAAAATTAACAGAAATATTTCACAATAAATTGAAGAAAGATTGTAGGAAGTGTGTTAAGCTACAAGTCTAAGCTGCTCTGGATCTGAGCCACAGCACTGCTTCCTTCAGAGGATAAGGATAGATCACATACCAAGCCCCTCAAAGGAACGATTGGTACGTAAATGAAACCTGTGTGGGTCAGCAAGGCTCAGCTAGTGATGGCCTCCTGACACCGAAGGAACCTCAGCAATTGAAAGGAACTTTGGTCAGGCTGCTCCCCTCACCCTCAACTAGAGAATGTGAGGCACTGTAATGAGATGTGGGACTACAGTGAGATGAGGGGCTACAGTGAGGTGAGGGACTACAATGAGGTGAGGGCCTGCAGTGAGGTGAGGGGCTACAGTGAGGTGAGGGACTACAGTGAGGTGAGGGACTACAGTGAGGTGAGGGACTACACTGAGTTGAGGGACTGCAGTGAGGAGAGGAGCTACAGTGAGGTGAGGGACTGCAGTGAAGTGAAGGACTACAGTGAAGTGAAGGAATACAATGAGGTGAGGAACTGCAGTGAAGTGAAAGACTAGTGAGGTGAGGGGCTACAGTGAGGTGAGGGACTGAAGTGAGGTGAGGGACTGCAGTGAAGTGAAGGACTACAGTGAAGTGAAGGAATACAATGAGGTGAGGAACTGCAGTGAAGTGAAAGACTACAGTGAGGTGAGGGGCTACAGTGAGGTGAGGGACTGAAGTGATGTGAGGGCATGCAGTGAGGTGAGGGCCTACAGTGAGGTGAGGGACTGCAGTGAGGTGAGGGACTACAGTGAGGTGAGGGGCTACAGTGGGGTGATAGAGTACAGTGAGGTGAGGTGCCGCAGGATGTCACTCTTCATGCCATACATTATCATTTACAAGATGCACTGCAGTAACTTTTCTAGCCTCCTTTTTGAGCATCTGCCAACCCATGGCATTTGCTATCTGAAAGGAAAGATCATACAGGAATACACCCGCCTGCAAGTTCCGATTCCCGCCACATACCCTTCATACATAGTAATACGCCACTCTTCCTTCAGTGTCCCTTGTTTAAAATCTCCCTCCAACAGCACTGTGGCTGTTCATATGCCAAATATGAGCTGCAATGATTCAGGAAGGCAAGTTTTCACCAGCTTCTCGAGAACTGTTAGAGATGGAGAATAAGTGTTTGTCTGGCTAACATTATTTACATCTCATAAAAGAATAAATCAAAATCTCCAGCACCTGGTTGTCTATATTCTGCTGCTCTAAATATCATGTCAGCAGAGATGGTGGATACACTGCAATATCATTCCTTTGATCCTAAACAATCCCAGTGGAAAACCAAGACAACAATTAAGAAAGAAGATGGCACAAATGTGCAAAAGAAAGTTAACTGTGAGCAGAAGCGTAAATATACACAGGAAATCAATACACATATAAAGAACCAGAATAAGATCTATAGCACTGGCCTTCTCATAGTCACAGAGATAAGAACATTCAGAAATGGGACACTCAACTCATCATTTTAAATCTGTGCATTCTAGTTTTTGATTCTTTGATGAGCAATAACAGTTTCTCCTATCTACTTTGTCATCTTATGATTTTGAAAATATCTGCAGTCCCCACATCTTCAGTCTAACCTCATAACTAAAATTTCTCATCCCCAGAACTATTCTGGTTTACCGTCTCTGCATTCTCTGAAATGCATTCATATTGTTCCTACATTGTGGTGGCAAGATCTGTAAATGATGCTCAGGATTAAGGCCTTACAAGTGTCTTGGAGAAGTTCAGCACAGCTTCTTTGCTCTTGTATTCTATGTGCTTCTTCATAAAGCCCCAAATACCATGTGATTTATTAAGTGCCCTCTCCACCCTTCCTGCCATCTTCAATGATTTATGCACACATCACAGAATCACAAATGTATTATGGCACAGAAGGAGGCTATTCAGTCCACTCAGCTTTCACCAACTGATTAACTGTGTTTCATTCCCAGCACTAACCTCCTGAAATTCGTCCATATACGTCTAGGTCCCTCTGCTCCTGCAACCCAATTAGAATTGTACCCCTTATGTCTGTCTGTTTTACTTGTAACAAAATATATCACTTCACACACCTGCATTGAACTTCATTTTTCTGCTAACCCCATCAACTTGATCTATTGGAGTTCTACATTGTCCTGCTCATTTTAACCTCAATTCTTTCAAACTCTTCGGATGCATCCCATCCAGCCTTAGTGCCTCGTCAACTTTAATTACTAAGCTATTCAAGTCATTTTTTTTATCAATTTTGAATTCTCCTTGAGCTTTTTCCTCAATCATCATGGCTGAGGTAGCATCTACAGCCTTAGTAGCATTTATGTCTTTAGTGAAGACAGATGTAAAGTATTCATTTAACACCTCAGCCAAGTCACTGCCTCTAGATGTAAGTCCCTTTTCTTGGTCTCTCATCAGCTCTACTCCTTTCACCATCTTTTGCTATTTATATCCTGTAGAACACTTGAGATTTTCCTTTCATTGTTCACTGATCTTTTCTCACAACTCGTCCTCTTCTTCCTTTTTGGTTTCTCTAATATGCTTTTTCACCTCCCCTCTGAATTTTCTCCAGACCTTTCGATTCTCCGTTGTATTTTTTATTTACTTTTTCTTCTTTATCTTAATTTCTGTACCCTGTTTCATCAAGGGAGCTCTGAATCCACCAGTCCTCACTTTCCTATTACAGTATGTGAGATATTAATTTCAGACAATGAATACTGAGTACTATAACTTAGTGCTGAGTGTATAATTAGCCATGGAAAATGTATCACAAGGTGCATTTTCAGTCCCATTCATAAAAGATCATAGATCTACCATGACCAAAGAGTACTTATATTAAGGGTTTCACACTTCAAATATAAGAGTACAAGACAATGCAAGAGAGAGTGCAAATATATATTTACATAAGGAGCATTAGATTGTAGAATCTGGGGCTCTTCAGAGAAAGGTAGGTTGAGACATGATTTGATAGACATATTCAAAAACACAAGGCGTCTAGACTGATTAGAAAGGAGGAAACTATTTCCATCAGCAAAAGGGTTGACAACCAAAGAACACAGATTTAAAGATGATTGGCAAAAGAATCAATGGCAATATGAGGAAAACTTCCAGCAGATTAGAATATCCTAGAGCAGGGTTCATACTCACAAACTTTAAAGCGGCAGAACAACCAACTGCATAATAGCTGATCACATATATGCATCTACAACCCAACCACAATTTTAGATTGTTACAGAATCAACAAAACTACATTTAAATCGAAGTATTAGCTAGCTAACTTTATGTTAGATATATTGTAGTAGATCCAGAAAACCACCTCAATTAATGTGTGCTTTGACATGCATAAATGAGAAAAAGAAGTGAAATGTCACGTCTCTTAATTTATCCCTGGCTGTCTTTATTGCTTCTCACTCGGCACTGATTTTAAATTTGAAATGTCTTTCACAGCATTTGTTGGTCTCTGGAAACCTGTTCTATTTCTCTTTGGTACCTTGAAAATTTTACTCATCATGGCCTGCCTTCTGCAAGACTTCCTCCAAGGCATTTTTCTTTCTCCTGGACACCCGGAGACATATTGAAATTTCATTCATCCCTGTTGGAAAAAAAAACAATTAATTTACTTTGACATAATGCTTGACAGACACAGGACATTCTCAGAGTCTTTCAAGATACGGCAATTCTGGCTGATACCAGCACTCTTCACTGCCTGATTTCATCCCAGTCTTTTGACAGCACATTGGCTGGTCAGGTGCATTCCATGTGGTGGTCAAAACAAATATGAATTGCCAGTACTAAATCTACCAGTAAATAGCCAGCAATTTTTTAAATTTGTTCATCAAATATGAGCATCATTGGTTGGGCCAGCTACTGTTGCCTATCGCTAACTGTCTTTGAACTGATTGGCTTACTTGCCTATTTCAGAGGGCAGTTAAATGTCAATCACTTTGCTGTGGGCCTGGGCTCATATGTAGGCCAGACTGGGCAAGAAGGATAATAGTGAACCAGGTAGGATTTTTCCACAAGCAGCAATGACTTTTTTCCGTTATTAGACTTGCTTTTAACTCCAGAATTTTATTGAGTGTGAGCCTGATAGCAGCAGACGTCTCAAGGCTTTTGAGACAATAGACAATAGGTGCTGGTGGAGGCCATTTGACCCTTCGAGCCAGCACCACCATTCATTATGATCATGGCTGATCATCCACAATCTGTACCCTGCTCCTGCCTTATCCCCATAACCCTTGATTCCACTATCTTTAAGAGCTCTATCCATCTCTTTCTTGAAAGTATCCAGAGAGTTGGCCTCCACTGCCTTCTGGGGAAGAGCATTCCATATATCCACCACTCTCTGGGTGAAGAAGCTTTTCCTCAACTCTGATCTAAATGGCCTACTCCTTATTTTTAAGCTTGGTCCTCTGTTTCTGGACTCACCCATCAGCGGAAACATGCTTCCTGCCTCCAGAGTGTCCAATCCCTTAATAATCTTACAGGTCTCAATCAGAGCCCCTCTCATTCCTCAAATTTGGAGACCAAAACTGCACACAATACTCCAGGTGCGGTCTCACCAGGGCCCTGTACAGCTGCAGAAGGACCTCTTTGCTCCTATACTCAATTCCTCTTGTTATGAAGGCCAGCATGCCATTAGCTTTCTTCACTGCCTGCTGTAGCTGCATGCTTGCTTTCATTGACTGATGTACAAGAAAGCCTAGATCTCGTTGTACTTCCCCTTTACCTAACTTGACTCCATTTAGATAGTAATCTACCTTCCTGTTCTTGCCACCAAAGTGGATAACCTCACATTTATCCACATTAAACTGCATCTGCCATGCATCCGTCCATTCACCTAGCCTATCCAAGTCACCCTGTATTCTCATAACATCCTCCTCACATTTCACACTGCCACCCAGCTTTGTGTCAACAGCAAATTTGCTAATATTACTTTTAATGTCTTTGTCTATATCTTTAATGTAGATTGTAAACAGCTGCAGTCCCAGCACCAAACTAGCTCATAAGAGTGGAATGGATTTTGTTTGCTCTCAGATTCCGAAATCATTTTAATTCACTAGTCTCTTTTCAGAAATCTAGCTGTGGAACTAAGGTCAAGCATGTCAGGTTGTAAAAAATGAATGAAAGAAGATGAGGTAAATTAGTCATTTTTGCTTGATCCAGTGATCTATCCCCAACATTCTGAAGGTTGCCTCCACGTCGTACACTGTTTTGAGTTGGAATTATATCCACAATTCTTCTCAGCCACTGGACCAAATTCCTGGAATTCCCTTCCTCACAGTATATTGGGCTTGCCTCACCTCAAGGACTGTAGCAGTTCAAGAAGGCAACTCATCACCACTTCCTCCAGGGCAAGTAGGGATAAGCAATATATGTTGGCCTAGTTAGTTATGCCTAATCTCTTGAACAAATATGAAATCCCATTCTCTCTCCCTCCCCTTGTTCACCTGTTTAAAACTTCCCACTTTTACAATGTTTCTAAAATCCCTTTCTTTGGTTTGCCTGCTATTTTATTTCTTAGTGGCTTTGTGCAATAGTTTGGGATACATCTAACGTTTTAGGACACATCTAACATGTTTTGAAAAATATGCCATATTATTGCTTATTGCTCTTATTAATGGCCTTGCTAACCTACGGCTCAACCTTTAGTGACGCGTATTTGTACATCGAGATCACTTTGTCGTTCTACCCGAATTTGACTTGCTGCTTCCAAGTAATAAGTGATCCCTGTCTTCTTCCTTCCTAAACATATCACCTGACATTTATCTCAGCTGAAATTATTTTGCAAATTATTTGTCCATCCTGCAAGATTATGTGTGCATTCTTGTATCTTAAAGGTTAACTGGCAGGTGGAGTCCGTGATTAAGAAAGCGAATGTAATGTTGTCGTTTATCTCAAGAGGGTTGGAATATAAAAGCAGTGATGTGCTTCTGAGACTTTATAAAGCTCTAGTTACGCCCCATTTAGAATACTGTGTCCAATTTTGGGCCCCACACCTCAGGAAGGACATACTAGACCTGGAGCGTGTCCAGCGGAGATTCACGCGGATGATCCCTGGAATGGTCAGTTTAACGTATGATGAACGGCTGAGGATCCTGGGATTGTACTCATTAGAGTTTAGAAGGTTGAGGGGAGATCTAATAGAAACCTACAAGATAATGTATGGCTTAGAAAGGGTGGACGCTGGGAAGTTGTTTCCGTTAGGCGGGGAGACTAGGACCCGTGGGCACAGCCTTAGAGTTAGAGGAGGTAAATTTAAAACTGAAATGAGGAGACATTTCTTCAGCCAGAGAGTGGTGGGCTTGTGGAATTCATTGTCACGGAGCGCAGTGGGGGCCGGGACGTTAAATGCCTTCAAGGCAGAGATTGATAAATTCTTGATCTCACAAGGAATCAAGAGCTACGGGGAGAGTCCAGGGAAGTGCAGTTGAAATGCCCATCAGCCATGATTAAATGACGGAGTGGGCTCAATGGGCCGAATGGCCTTACTTCCTCTCCTATGTCTTATGGTCTTATGGTCTTACAGTAACTTGTTGCAATTTGCCTTAGTATTAGCCATTAAACAGATCCAAACTTACTGTCATCTGTAGAGTTCAAAATTGCGTATTTGTTTTGAAAGTCCAAATTGTTGTTGTAAATTGTGAACAGCTGTGATCCCAGTGCTGATCCTTATGGAACACCACTTTCCAACTTCTGCCACTCTGAATAATTAACATTTAATTACACCCTCTGCTTGCTGTCTTGAAGTCAGCTTAAAAAAAATCATCCTTCCACTTGTCCCTAACTCCACATTCTCTGATCTTATTCATCAGCCTATTCTGAGTTAGGTTGTCAAAAGCCTTTGGAAAATGCAATGAAATTCCACTACATCACTTGCATTGTCTGTTCTTCCTGTTGCCACATTAAAAAATTACTTCAAAAGGCTGGTCAGCAATATTTTCCCTATTGATATCCATGCCTTCTATCATTATTCAAGTTCTTATTTTTTGAGATGTTCTTCCATTCTCTTCTGCGGTCGAGACTGGGGTTCGGTTAGGCTGATTAGTAACGCAAAATGATGCCAACAATATCTGTTCAAATCCTATACCAACTGGTCTACCATGAACGCCTCAGATAACAAAGTGTGAAGCTGGATGAACACATCAGGCCAAGCAGCATCTCAGGAGCACAAAAGCTGACATTTCAGGCCGAGACCCTTCATGAAGGTCTCTCCTTCTCAACCTTTATGTCTGACGTGTGGTGACCCTCAGGTTAAAACATCATCAATTGTCTCTGTTTCTCTCTAATAAGAGTGCAGCTCTCTGATCTGATAGGACTATGGCGAGTTTCGTATATGGAATCCATTCGTCTTCCTGCCACTGCTTCTCCAGACCTCCATCTTAAATTCCAGTTATCAACATCTCAGGGTATATCCCATGGACAGGTGCTGCATGCACTTCACATTCATAGACTTTTGCATCTGACAAGTACTAGTCCCACAAAATCAAGGCCCAACTCTGACCCACATTCAGCATGCAGTTACACTTCAACACTGCATTTTGGAGCACACTATTGTCCCTCACTGCAATATGGCTTCAGACACACTTTGTGCACAGAGATAGATGTCAGCTCATGCATTGGGCCAGGCTCCATCACAGGGCAGCTTACCTTATTTTTCATTCGCTTTGTACCTACCTCAATGCTCACAACATTCCTGCCTTGCCTTCCCTCACCTTATTTACAGAATGATATAACTGTTGGAAACAGTTTAGAGATTTTTCACCAGTTACAAATACTTGGGCTAGGAGAGATGTCTTTTAAGGAATGGTTGGGCAAGCTAGGCTTGTATTTGCTGAGGTTTCAAAGACTAAGGGTGGCCTGAGTGAAACACTTAAGATTACAAGAGGCGTGTGTGGGAAAGCTATTTCCTTTTATGAGACAATATTGAATTAGGGTGGTTATTTAAAATTAGTGGTCACCTATATAAGATAGTAACGTGGAGATTTCTTTTTTCTCACAAAGAGTTGTGAGTCTTTGAAAGCCTGGGACTGGAGATTTTGAATGCTTTTTAAGGCCAAGATGAAAGGACAGCTGATAAAGAAGGGGTGAAGGGTTTTCAGAACTAGATAGGAATGTGGAGTAATTGGATCAGCCATGATTTTATTAAATACCAAAGCATCTCAAAGGGCTGTGTGGCCTTCTTTTGTTCTGAGGATTAGATAGGGTGGACAGTGAGAGTCTTTTTCCAAGGATGATGAATTCAGCTTGTACAAGGGGGCATAGCTACAAATTGAGGGGTAATAGATTTAAGACAGCTGTCAGAGGCAGGTTCTTTACTCGGAAAGTGGTAAGGGCGTAGAACGCCCTGCCCTCTAATGTAGTTAACTAAGCCACATTAGGGGCATTTAAACAGTCCTTGGCTAAGCATATGGATGATGATGGGATAGTGTAGGAGGAGGGGCTTATATTAGTTCACATGTGGGCGCAACATCGAAGGCCAAAGGGCCTGTTCTGCGCGTTATTGTTCTATGTTCTATGAATTTGAATGCTTCTATACATGCGGCACAGTGGCTCAGTGGTTAGCACTGCAGCCGCACAGTGCCAGGGACCCAGGTTCAATTCCACCCTTAGGTGACTTTCTGCATAGAGTTTGTGCATTCTCCCTGTGTCTGCATGGGTTTGCTCCTGTTTCCTCCCACAGTCTAAAGATGTGCAGTCTAGGTAGATTGGCCTTGCTAAATTGCCTGTAGCTTTCAGGGGTGTGTGGGTTATAATGGATGGGTCTGGGTGGGATGCTCCAAGGGTTAGTGTGGACTTGTTGTGCCGAAGGGCCTGTTTCCATGCTGTAGGGATTTTATTCTATGATGAATAGTTAATTTGGATGATATTCAAGCTGGTTTCCATTCCCTGCTGAATCTGCACCAGACATCATGGCAGTCAGAGAAATGGGGTAAGGGAAAATGCATTTGGGTGTATTGTGAAAAATGTGACAAAGCTCATCCAATTTTCATTGAATCATAATGCATCGAGAGAGGTCATGGCACCTGTTACTTGAAAGACCTGTTCAATCAGTTCCCAACTCCCCCAAACACCTATATAAATCTGCTTTGCAGATATATATCCAATTCCATTTCAAAGTTACTAAAGTATCAGCCTCCACTAGTCCTCATAAAGCAGTTTACTCCGTCTCATAATAACTTGCAGAATAAGGAGATTTCAATTCATCTTCCTTGTGGTCAATATGTTGTTTGTATAAAATTTGTGTCATCTGCTTATTGACTCTCTGGTTAGCAGCAACATTTTCTATCCTTATCAATTAATTTTCCCAGCCTAATTTTACTCCTATTCCTTGGTCATGAGGTTATTTTATGCCCAAGCGACTGAGGTAAATATCCACCTTTAAAAATAGGTATGGAATACGAGATGTTCTGCACTGCCTTTCATTACAGCTACAGTATGATCAACACTGTTTATCCCTGCTCAAATCTATACCTCCCTAAAATGAGAATACACATCCTTTTAAAACAGCATCTTCTAAATCATCCGAATATCCCTTTTAAAAATGAATTTCCAATTGACTCAGCAGCAAAATGATATTATGGTATCATTTTAAGATGGAAGATGAAAGTTGTATGGAGGCTGTGCTGCTGTATGCCCTAGGGCAATACATCAATATTTTAAATTCTAAACTGTTACCAAAACATTAAACCTACCTAACAACTTGCAATTATACAGAACTCTTTAAAATGAAGATGCATCCCATGCAATTCAGCAGAGATGGAAAATGGCACTGTTCAGAATGTAAAAGAATTGGGAAACATGAGTGAATGAGACGCACTTTTTCAAAGATTTCTGAAGGACTTGGAGAGGAATATCAGACTCAGTGATGATATCAGGCTGCATCTTCATAGCAATCAGAGTTGGAACAGTGGAAGGTGTCAACAGTAATGGACAAGTGTTAAAATGGGCCAATGCCATGGAGAAAGTGAAGCTAAGGCCATTTAAGGTGAATGATGTGGAGCTGATGTCGCTGAAGTGGCTAACTAATGGAAAACAGATTTGGGATAAAGGGAGCATTTTCTGGAATGGTAGTGTGTAACTAGTGGAACGCCACAGAGATCAGTTATAATTATTTACAATGTATATTAATGACTTGGTTGACTGAAGTGAATGTACAATACCAGGTTTGCAGATAATACATAAGTAGGTGAGAAGAAAAGTAACAAATAATCCGCAGAGGAATATATGCAGAATGAGCTAGTGAAATACAAACTTGGCAGATGAAAAGTAATTGGGAAAATATGAAATCATACACTTTGACGGTGCATGATGCTAAATAATATTTAAATGAGAAAAAGACTGCACAAGTTACAACACAGAGGGATTTGGAGGTCCTCGTTCAGAATCAAAAAGCTTTCATCCAAGTTCAGCAAGTAATAGGGAGACTGTTGACTTTTACTTCAAAGGAGATGTAGTGTAAAATTAAGAGGTCTTGCTAAAATTAAACAAAGCAGTAGGCAGGCCACACCTCAAATATTATGAGTAGTTTTAGTCCCTTATCTATGGAAAGATATATTAACATCAGAGCCATTGAGAAATGGTTCCCTGGGTTGGTTTGGGGTATTTTCTTGTGAAGGGAATTTCAATAAATTGGGATTGTACTCTGCGGAGTTTAACAAGTGAAATACAACCTCTTTGAAATGTATAAGATTCTGAAGGGAATTGACAGTGTGAATGCGAGAGGTTGCTTCCCCTTGTGGGAGAATCTAGGACCAGAAGCATAACTCCAGAGTAAGAGGTTGCCTATTTCAGAAAGAGACAAAAAAATGTATTTTCTCAGAGGGTAGTCCATATATGGAATTATTTACAGCAGAGGGCTGTTGGAGCTGGGTCATTAAGTATATTCAAGGCTGAGATAGACAGATTTTTAATCAGTAAGGGAAATTAAAGGTTGCAGAGATAAGTCAGGAAAATGAAGTTGAGGATTATCAGATCAGCTTTGATCTCGTTGATTGGTGGAGCAGACTTGATGGACTGAATTGCCTGTACCTGTTCTTATGTCTTGTGGTCTGGAGATAAATGCTCTGAAAGGCAACATTATAGACTAAGGTTGTCAGAAACAGTCACACAACAATATGAAGAGAACCATTGCAAGAAATTCGCTTGCTGCATTGAAGAAGTCAAAGAAAGCAGCAGGCCTTGAGAAGGTCAATAAAAAGAGGATAAAATCAATTAAGTTGCACACAAGATATAATTCAGTTATGGTAATATCAGGAGCATGGATGAGATGAAAGCCAAGCCAAAAATGAAATAGCAAAGAAAGCAGAAATGCTTGGGTTGACAAATGATAACACATTCAAGGATTGCAAACTTGATATTGGAAATGGAATGGTAATCAGTCAGGGTAAGGAGGGTTTTTTATTAACCAGGGGAAATAATGTGGTTTTGGAGGCTAGGAGGTTACATTTCAATCATTGGAACAAATAGCAATATCTATAAGAGCTAGTCTGAAGAGAGTGAGATTGGATAGGAGTTAGTTTGAGAGGATGATTAAGGAAGTAGATATTGAGACCCATGAAGGGTCTGAGTTCCATGGGAACCAAAGAATATAGTGAGCACAATGCTGAGTGTAATACCAAAGCCCCACAATGCACATTTCACAAAAACTGAACCATTTTTTTTTCAACTTTTGTTTTGAAGAGGAATACTTGACCTGAAAAAGCTAAGCCTGTTTCTCTCCTCTCAGATGCTTCTAGACCTGTTGGGTATTTCCATTATTTTCAGCATTTTTCTTTTCAGTTTTCCAGCTTCTTCAGTATTGTGTTTTGTAGCCTTTGATCCTAGTGGTTTCTGCCAAACTAGCTCCACAACTCCAGTGGGAATTCAGCAAAGACAGCTGTAAAAATGGATGACAATGAGTCTCTTTCCCAACATCTCAAAAGGAATGAAATATAGTTTGAAAACATTGCATGTCAAGAGAAACACAAGGTTTCTTTCCCCCCCTACAAAAACCCATTCTGGCTCAGATCTCTCACACAGAGAGGTGTGGGAGAGCTGGATGGAATCTTGAAAGATATTCAGATTGAAGGGTGAATGTTTCCAGCTTCAAGCACAGGTTATTCCTGAAAAATGTTTCAGCCTACGGCTTTTCAGAACACTAATATAAAAATAAATCAGCCTATGTTTATAGCACACCTTCATGATCATGGCATTTATAGAACCTAACACTTCTGGCCTAGTAGTAGGAACTGTGCCATTAGACACAAGGGACAATAATTTATGTCTGCACTAATTTACTTATCTAGATTGATGCCAATTCTAAAAGTGTGATTAGCCATCAAAGTATGATCCAAGTTGCCATTTTCTCTGACTGTTCAGTTAACGAGGGCACTACAACAAAGGTCCTTAGTCAAATTCTAGCATCCTGTCAACTATGACCTTAATTTCGATCAGGTTAAAGAGAATTAAGGCCCTGTCAATGGTCTCCATTTGTGTAAAGCTACAGGGGTTTCCTCATTATTGTCCAGCATCCACAGCTGAAAGTGCAAGTATATAAATAATAGTATCATCAGCAAGTCACTGGAGAGTTCCTGTCACATGTGGAACTCCATTAAGCTGGAAACTAATGCCTTGAGGTGACAAAAGTAGAACAAACGGTGTCAGATAAATTCATGCAAAATAATTCTTGAGTAGGTTGGGTTGAAATATGGATTTGCATTAGACACTGCTGTTCCAAATTGTGAAATTTATGTCTATGTTTTAAAAAGCTATGGCCTGCTATCAAAGGGTTAATTAGGTTAATTGATTTTTCTGAGTTTTCAACTGTACTCTATACTTCAAAGGCACCTGAATTTGTTAGGCCAATTAGCATCATTAGCTAATGACCTTTGAAAGGCAATGAATTGTCCTCAGCTGTGTGAAACTATGTATCATGTGACAGCAAGCAAATTGGTGTGTCTAGAGTTTTGCTTATAATCAGTTTGTTAATGGATTGCTGTCTGACATAATTGTGCTTTCCTTATAATTTTTGTGCCAATAATAGCCACCCATTATGTGAGAAACCAGCCAAATGATGGGTTCCAAATCAGTCCACTGCAGCTGCAGAGATTGAAATGTGAAAGCAACAAATATGTTTACTTTCCCATTCACATTCTACAGCATCTTCACAATAATACTGCAGTTCACTATTATATGAATCTATGTTCCTTTGATAATGATTAATTGGCTGCTCAAAAAAAGTATGACACAAGAAGATCTTATAATTTGACAGTCTAACTCGAATTCCCAGCAGTGGATCTGAAGATAGAAGCTCATGAGTATGCAGTTTCACAAATCTCAAGTGAAACTTTCTACTTGAATTGTTGTTTCAGTTTAAGTTCTCTTTGGCTTTTTCTCCTGTTACATGGGACTTCAATAAGATTAGTTGACCACCTGCATATTAAGAATCACTTTTAGATTAGGAGATGTTTTATCACTGCCAGATATCCTCCCTGCCATGAAACCATCCCATTTAATTAAGATGGAAACTGGAACCATATACACACTAACTCATCTATGTGAGCGAGTTGCTGATTCAATGTAATATTATCACTTAATTCCATTTTGTCCACTGTGGCTCAGGTGATGGCATATTCATATTAGAATCAAAATGTTAAAGTGGGGGCCTCTTCTGATGCAGTGATAGAGATTCTACCTCTGGACTAGGAGGTCCAGGCACAAGTCCTTCTCTGGAGGTATTTAGTAACATCTCTGAGCAGGTTGATTGGAAAAATAGGCTATAATCCCTACAGTGCAGAAAGTGGTCATTTGGCCAATTGAGTCTACACTGATCCTCTGAAGGCCATCCTGCCCAGTTTGCCAGCATATCCCCACATTTACAGGACCTAGCCTGTGCTTCCTTGGACACTACACCATGGACAATCTACCTAACCTGCAAAGAGGAAACCCACACAGACACAGGGAGAATGTGCAAACTCCACACAGACAGTCGCTCAAGGCTGGAATTGAACCCACGCTCATAGCTGGAAAGTAGCTGTGCTACCCACTGACCCCGATGCCAGCCCTAAATGCAAAAAAAAATTAACATGTTTGAAGTTTAATGCCATCTCCAAACAGGTTGATTAATTAAAAAATGCATTTTAAATCCTGTTCCAAAAACCTAGCTTTGATTTGGCACTGTTAGACAATAAATATTCTGATTTGTTAAAAATAGTGATTCCAAGAGTGAGAGAGCTGAGAACATTTAAAATATAAATGAAATAAACAGTCATCATTGTTTTATCCCAGAATACCAATTGGTGAAGCAGAGAACTGGAACCATTCTTTACAAATCTTTTATATTTATTTAAAATTACACATTGCAAACAAGCATCATCATGTCAACTAGCCATTTAACCCAACAACTATTATTTTAGTGACAATGGGAACTGCAGATGCTGGAGAATCCAAGATAATAAAATGTGAGGCCCAGCAGCATCTCAGGAGTACAAAAGCTGACGTTTCAGGCCTCGACCCTTCATCAGAGAGGGGGATGGGGTGAGGGTTCTGGAATAAATAGGGAGAGAGGGGGAGGTGCACTGGAGAGCTTTTGTCTATTTATATTCTAGTTAAGGCCCATAAATTGCATACCATTAAATACAATTTATAAACATTGAACAATCTTGATTCTTTTCTATCAAAAGTGGAGAAGTCACTCTGTCTTCTGTTCAGGAATTAAGAACTAAGGCATTTAAATTAGTGAGTTGCAGTTGGAAAAGTTATAAAAGTTATGCAAACAAGGAACAAGAATTTGAATTTGCTTTGAAACTTGAAGCTCCAGATGGTGTTATATTCCTGAATAAGTTTGTTTGATTTGTAAACCTTTCATCTTATATGATTTTGGAAAAGCAAATTTTGTGTGAATGTGATCTCATCATCGTTATATGAATTGATATATTACCAGAGATAGTAAGAACTGCCAACGCTTGAGTAAAAGATAACACAGTGTGGAGTTGGAGGAACACAGCAGGCCAGGCAGCATCAGAGGAACAGGAAAGCTGATGTTTCAGGTTGGGAACCTTCTTCAGACCCGAAACTTCAGCTTTCCTGCTCCTCTGATGCTGCATGGTCTGCTGTGTTCTCCAGCTCCACAATACTATAAATTACCAGTTAGTTAGTACTTTCAGAGATAGCAGTGTGGAGCTTGAGGAACACAGTAGGCCAGGCAGCATCAGAGGAGCAAGAAAGTTGACGTGTTGGGTTGGGACCTTTCTTTAGGCCCGAAATGTCAACTTTCAGGCTCCTCTGATGCTGTTTGGCCTACTGTGTTCCTCCAGCTCCACACTGTTATCTCTGACTCCGGCATCTGCAGTTCTTTCTACCTCTGAGTGAGTTAGTACCCTCATGGGCTGCCTTTTCTTTCTGTTTTTTTCATGGAATGTGAACATTGCTGGTAAGATCTGATGCCCATCTCTAATTGCCTTACCATATTGTTGCAGATCTGGAGTCCCAGGAAGGTCAGACCAAGCAGGGATGGAAAATTCCCTACTCTCAGGGGCATTAGTGAAGTGGAAGGGTTACTTAATAACTAGTTGATTTCTATCATCACTATATTTGAGACTAACTTAATGTGCCCAGTTTATTAATGGCACTTAAATTCCACAAACTGAAATAATGGGATTTGAACACACATCCCCAGAACATTACCCTGGGCTTCTAGATTACAAACTCAGTGACAGTTCAACTCTACTACCATATCCTCAACTCAACTATACCGTCATCTTCTCATCTCAACTGAAACTGATTCATGTCTAGGTCCTTAAAACAGTGCTACTCTTTAGAGTTCTAAGAACTGACAGTGCTAGAGTCAGAGATAACACAGTGTGGAACTGGAAGGGCAGAGCAGGCCAGGCAGCATCTGAGGAGCAGGAAAGCTGATATTTCAGGTCAGGACCCTTCTTAAAAAATGGGGGAGAGGGAAGGGGGCTCTGAAATGAAGGGGTGGGGCTGGGGAAGGTAGGTGGGATGGTGATAGGTGAACGCAGGAAGGCAGCAGTAGGGATTGGTCAGCGAAGTGGGAGGAGCAGATAGGTAGGAGAGAAGACGGACAGGTCAAGGAGGCAGGGATGAGAGGGGCTGGGGAAGATAGGTGTGAAGGTGATAGGTGAGTGCAGGTAGGCAGCATTGGGGATTGGTTAGTGAGGTGAGAGGAGCGGATAGTTGGGAGTGAAGAAGGTGGTGATAAGAGGGAGGTTGGTCATGGGATGAGTCTGGGAGTGGGGAGATTTTGAAACTGGTAAAGTCCACATTGAGGCCATTGGGCTGTAGGTTCCCAAGGCGGAATATGAGGTGCCGCTCCTCCAGTTTCCGGGCAGCATCTTTGTGACACTGCCAATGTGGTATACTGTATCCATTGTACCCGGTGTGGCTTCCTCTACATTTGGCAAACCAAGCGGAGGCTTCGGACCGCTTTGCAGAACACCTCCGCTCGGTTCGCAATAAACAACTGCACCTCCCAGTCGCGAACCATTTCAGCTCCCCCTCCCATTCTTTAGATGACATGTCCATCATGGGTCTCCTGCAGTGCCACAACGATGCCAACCGAAGGTTGCAGGAACAGCAACTCATATTCCGCTTGGGAACCCTGCAGCCCAATGGCATCAATGTGGACTTCACCAGCTTCAAAATCTCCCCTTCCCCCACCGCATCCCAAAACCAGCCCAGTTCGTCCCCTCCCCCGACAGCATCCCAAAATCAGCCCAGCCTGTCTCTGCCTCCCTAACCTGTTCTTCCTCTCACCCATCCCTTCCTCCCACCCCAAGCCGCACCTCCTTGACCTGTCCGTCTTCCCTGGACTGACCTATCCCCTCCCTACCTCCCCACCTATACTCTCCTCTCCACCTATCTTCTTTTCTCCATCTTCGGTCCACCTCCCCCTCTCTCCCTATTTATTCCAGAACCCTCACCCCATCCCCCTCTCTGATGAAGGGTCGAGGCCTGGAACGTCAGCTTTTGTGCTCCTGAGATGCTGCTTGGCCTGCTGTGTTCGTCCAGCTTCACACTTTATTATCTTAGGAGCAGATGTATTGGAGTTGGAGGAATTGGGTGAGAGGAGGTATAGTCTAGGTAGCTATAGGAGTCGATAGGCTTGAAATTGATATCAGTTTCGAGGTGGTGACCAGAGATGGAGACAGAGAGGTCCAGGAAGGAGAGAGGGGTATCAGGGATGGTCCAGGTGAACTTAAGGTTGGGGTGAAAGGTGTTAGTAAAGTTAATGAACTGTTCAGGTTCCTCGTGGGAGCATGAGGCGGTGCCAATGCAGTCATCAATGTAGTGGAGCAAGAGTTGGGGGATAGTATCAGTGTGGGCATGGAAACGGGACTGTTCCACGTGACCTACAAAAAGGCAGGCAGAGCTTGGGGCCCATGCGGGGTCCCATGGCCACCCCCTTCGTCTGTAGAAAGTGGGAGGAGTTGAAGGAGATGTTAAGGGTAAGGATGAGTTGGGTTAAGCAGATAAGTGCATCAGTGGAGGCGAACTGTTTGGGCCTGCGGGACAGGAAGAAGCAGAGGGCTTTTACGCCGTCTGCATGGGGAATGTAAGTGTAACTCTTTACTTCCCTCAGTTCTTCTTTTGTCCTGCAGTGCACATGCCCTTGAAATCCAAATTAGAATTCCTAAGACAGAATGAGTGAAAAGAATGCAAGCTGCATTGATTTCAGCCCAGTGAGATTTCCCACCTTTTCTGTCAATCCATTTCCTTTAAAATTTGCATTCAATATTCTGTGAAACCTACTTAAATCGCTTCCTTCAATGACTTTAGTTGGTCACTTATCTTAAAACTTTATTCTGGGCATGGATTTGTCGGCTGTTGGTGTTGCGTGTAGTTGGGGTAATGGCAGGGTACATAGATAAAGGAAATTGTATTAATATTGCATTTATCCATGCCCTTTCAGAACAAAATACATTCAGATGCAATGTAACAGACTAGTTTTGAAAATTAGGGCGGATTGTATGAATGGGAGCGTAGTCCCAAAATAGCAGTCATCACAGAGTTATTATAATGAAGGAGGAGGCCATTTGGTCCATCAAGACTGCACTGGGTGCTTGAATGAGCATTACATTTTACCAACAATCTCCTGCCTTCCCCCTGTAACTCTGTGCATTGTTTCTAATAAAATAATTATCTCATGCTCTCTTGAATGCCTTCATTGGACCTGCATCCACCAAACTTCCAGGAAGTACATTGCAGGCTGCTTGATTATTTTTCTCACATTGCATTTGCTTCTTCTGACAGTTACTTTAAAACTATGCCCACAATTTCTTGATTTCTTTACTAATGTAAACCGTTTTTCCCTATGTGTCCTGTCCATATGATTTTTAAAATTTGAATCAAATTTCTTCTTTGTTTTCTCCTCTCCAAGGAATGCATCTTAACTTTAGCAGCCTATACTCATAACTGAAGTTCCTCATCTCTGGAAACATCCTGGTTAACCTCTTCTGCATTCTTTCCAAAGCATCCACTTCCTTCCTGAAGCGTTATGTTCAAACTCTACAGAATACTCCAATCGAGGTCTAACTAGTGGCTTGTATGGGTTTAGCATAACATCCCTGAGTTGCACTTCATGTCACTAGTAATAAAGTCTAGATGCTGTATGCTTTCTTAATTGCTCTCCCTGTCTGTCCTGCCACAAATGTATGCACATATTTACCCAGGTTCGTATGGTCATTTCCCAAATGATTGGAATTAGATGTTTCCCCACCTCAGAGTTAAGCTAACCAGTCGGTAATTGCTGAGGTTAAAATTAAGCAACCTTAATTATGGCTTTTTCCGAACAAGGCCTGTAATATTTGCAAATCTTCAGTCCTCTGACCTTATCCCTGAGTCTAAGGAAGACTGAAAGATTAAGGCCGTCACAATTTCCACTCCCACTTTCTTCCATATCTTTGGATATATCTAATCAGCCCCAACACCATGCCAATTTTAAGTGCAGACAGTCAAAAATTGACTGTGATAAAGAGAATTGGAGAAAATGCCTTTCTCAGTTCCAAGATAACAATGTGTGGGGCTGGATGAACACAGCAGGCCAAGCAGCATCTTAGGAGTACAAAAGCTGATGTTTTGGATGTAGACCCTTCATTAGAAAAAAACTTTTTTTCTGATGAAGTGTCTAGGCCTGAAACGTCAGCTTTTGTGCTCCTAAGATGCTGCTTGGCCTGCTGTGTTCATCCAGCCCCA
This sequence comes from Stegostoma tigrinum, assembly GCF_030684315.1. Lineage (NCBI taxonomy): Eukaryota > Metazoa > Chordata > Chondrichthyes > Orectolobiformes > Stegostomatidae > Stegostoma > Stegostoma tigrinum. The sequence goes on along the minus strand of NC_081358.1, from coordinate 103,178,887 downwards.
CACTTTATTTTTGGATTCTCCAGCATCTGCAGTTCCCATTATCTCTTTCTCAGTTCCAAATTGGGGACAGTTAATGAAATATCCACTGATAATGATGAGCACCTCACCAAGATCTTCCTCACGCCTCCACTTCACAGCAAACTATCTATCCTTCAGAATAACATTGACCATAACACTATATAACACTGAAATGGCAACCCCTGCAAGACATGTCTGATCTTCGACATGGACACTGCAATCACATGTGGGATCACCACCCACCAAGTGCACGACACATACTCATGTGACTCCACCAACATTATTTATGCCATACGCTGCAGACAAGGATGTCCAAGGCATGGTATATTGGCGAGACCATACAGACGCTATGACAATGGATGAATGGACACCATGCAACAATCACCAAACAGGGAATGTTCTCTCCCAGTTGGGGATCACTTCTGCAGTCAAGGACACATTTACCTGAGATCTTCAGGTAAATGTCCTTCAAGGCAGACTTTGGGATACACAACAATGCAGAGTTGCTGAACAGAGGCCAATAGCCATGAGGACAGCCGCAGCCAAGATCTTGGGTTCATGTCATACTACAGGGACCCCACCACATTGTACTCTCTCTCTCTCTCTCTCTCACACACACACACACACACACACACACACACACACACACATGTACACACACACGTACACAGGCTTTCCCTCTTTCTCTTCATCCCCCACCACACACACACATGTAGATCTGTGGGGTGAATTTGTATTTGAAGTTACATTCTATTTTGTTCAAAAAGCACACAATTTATAGGCAATCAGTCAAGTCAACGTGGACCTTTATATAAATTCCTACTGTAGAAATAAAACCAATCTAGCTTCAAACCAAAACACAAACAGATTCTACACAAAACCTCACACTTATCATGCGTTTTCTGACCTAATATGTCACCTCTTCTTTACACTGATAAAAACCTTTAGTTCTCTCAGGGCAGTGACTTGAATGGAATTTGAGGATTTACATGTACATATTAATCAACTAAAACCTTCTAACTGATTGAAGATCTAACAGCATCTTAGCTTTGTTTTTTGCACTCTCAGCAGTGATGTGACCCTTTAGTCTTTTACTTATAAATTCTGAGTCTGATTTCATCTCTCTCAATGACACTTGAAGAAGAATCAAGGCTGAGAAAGCTTGTGTTTTCAAATAAACCTGCTGGACTGTACACTAGTGTTGTGTGATTTTTGATCTCTGAGCTAATGTAGATGAGATAATAAAGTCTTAAGTGATTTGCCGGTTTGAAGCCTCACTCTCTGCAATTACAAGCAATTCTCTCTTAAATACCTTTTCAACATGCTACTAGTCTTCAGTTCTCCAATCATGAGAGGTGGGCTGAATTTATCTGCACCCTCAACATAACTAGCTAACTGTCTCACTTACATTATTTGTCAAGTTACCATATGAGTGTGGTCTGCTAACATCTTCTCACATTGGTTTCCCGACCATTTTAGAATATTCCCTCGGTCCACCCATCAGCTTTATATCTCAATCCAAAGATATGGCTTGGCCTGTTGCCTGCATCCAACATTTTCTGTTTTTATTTCAGGTCTCCAACATCAGTTCATGTTGAAAGAGCAGTAGGTCATTTTGCCTCTCTAGCCTACTCTGTTATTCAGGAAAATCACAAATATTCTGTGTCAAAATACTATTCATTCATTTTTGTGCCTTGCCCCAACCCCGAACCCCAACTCTAAATCATCATCTCATAAAGATCTGTCAATCTCAGATTCGAAAATTGTAATTATGTTTATTCATTTATGAGTATCCCAGTGAACTGCCCATCTCTAATTGTCCTTGAACCCTATGGCTTGCTCAACCATTGCAATGAGCAATGAGAATCAACCACATTGCTGTGGGTCTGGGGTCACATGTTGGTCAAGCAGGTAAGAACAGAAGGTTGCCTTCTCTAAATTGCTTCCTAATTTACTCCTGAGTGACTTGGGTCTAAATTTGAAATTATCCTGTCCTGTTCTGGATCATTTCCTGACAGGAAATAACTTACCAACCTTTATTTTTAACCCGATTTGTTATTTTAAGCACCTTAACTAGATCACACCTCAAAGTGAACGAAAGCAGCACACGTTCATTTAAACTGTCTTGCAATTTAATCCTTGAACCCTGGTAACCATTTTGTCATGATGGATTGTGCCTTCTCCAATGCCTTCCCAGCATTCAGTGTCTAATACTGGACACGGCATCCCGGATTGCATCTGATGGCTTGGTAGAAATGAGGCACAACTCCCTCCATCCTGTATTCCATCTGTCTCCTTATAATGGTCAACATAACATTAGCTTTTATGATTACTTTGTTGCACCGGCCTGTGACATTTTGGTGATTCGTTTTATATTAGCACCTAAATCCTTTGCTCTTCCACAGCCTCTCAGCAGTACAAGGAACAATGATTAGTGCTAAGGAAGGAAAGCTCCAAAATAAATTGAGCTGTTTTGTTAGAATTTGTTAGTGATTTCGGGCATTAGATAGGGACAGATCGGCCCCATTAGTTGTTTTTAACAAGAGATCTGCGCTCAGAATCATTGGCAAAGTAGAAAGGAGGTATTTAAAAAATTCACACAGAATTATTCGAACATGTAGCTACTAAGGTAGTTATTGAAACATCTTTGACACAAGGAGTACATTAGTATTAGCAATGAAAGAGTACAAAAATGTGGAAGGAAATGCCAGGAAATAAGAATAGCATTGATAGCTCCCACATGAAGGATCCGCACCATTCCAAGAATCATAAATGAGATTATCTTCTTCTGTGCAACAATTCCCATAACTCTTTTATTTCCTTTGTGATTAATAGATTCTACCTAGTTTCATTTCTTACTTCAAGTTTTCTTATTTTAATTGAATCCCCTGTTACTTGAATTCACTAAAGCCAGCAATAATCTTACCAAACCTACAGATAATTTAGCAAACTTCAAGCAAATCACCCCAATCTCTGCGTATTTAGAAAGAAATTCCTTTATTTCTGTACAACTAAGAGACTCCTTGAAAAATCGCTTAGCTTATTTAATTCTTACTTGTTTATTTTCTAAAACATGACTATCATATCAGTTCAGAAGCAGCATTCGTCCTTCTAAGTTAGGTTAAGCATTTGAATTCCATTTCATATACTTGTGATCATGCAGTCCATGGCTCGGGAAGTGCCACGCTGTTGCTGCTGCCATTTTTTAAATGAGATGGTCACCTGAAGCCCCAACTGCACCACCTCCCACCCCCACCTTGAATTGGATTAAAGATCCCTTTACAGTATTTGAAAGGGTTCTTTTCAGTGTACTGGCTGATATTTACATCTGACTCAATATGAGGAAAGAGGCTGTCTCGTGTTTGAGAGATATTGCTGTATGCAGATTGGCTGCTGCATTTCTTACTTTGAATTAGAACTACAGTACAAAAATGTATGCCAGTTGTCTGAAAATCATTTTATGTCATTTCGCCAGCAGGAAAGGTGATATTTAAATGCAAATATTTATTTCTTAATTTTGGTACTTGCCACTCTATGAATCTTGGCTATTCAGAATGCCAATATTTAAAACGTAACAAAAAGTTTGTGAATTTGTGATCATTTACCTAACTTACATACTCAATGTGCAATTGGAATACATTAAGTTTAAAATGATATTTCTAAACATAAATTAGTAAAATAAAAAAATTATTTTAACCATGCTGCCCAGTATGAATTCACCAGCATCAGCATGACAACAAACTTTGAAACATCCCAAGGAGTCACGGCGCTCAAGAGAATACAACTGAAGAAAGAAAAACTAATGTGTTCACACTTCTCAAACCTTAGCGCAAAAGAAGCAACTTTTACTTTCTTTATTCTTGTGAATGTTGTAATCATTGAGCCAAAGATTTCTCAAATTTTTCAAGGAGGTTACTTAACTACAACATCTGCTTTGGCCATGCAGAGGCCATCAGTTTATTGGCAACTATGTGGAATTAGAAATGTTTATATTCATTTCTAGAATGTGAATAGTGCTGACTAGGACAGCATCAAGTGTCCTTCGTTAGTTGTCCTTGAGAATGTAATTATCGATCACCTTCTTAATTCTCTACAATTCATATGGCTTACACACAAGTAATGTTCTTTAGTTGGGAGTTCCAGGATTTTAACCAACAATACTGAAGGAATTATAATAATATGATATAATTATAATAATATAATATATTACTAATGATAATATATTTCTGAGCCAGAAGGTGTTTGATAAAGTGCATGTCACAAACTTACAATCGAAATTAAGGTAAATGGTATTAAAGAGAGTATAACTCCAATGCTACAGAGATGGCCAGGGGCCAGAAAGGAGAAAATTGATTTTTTTAAATTGGTGTAATATGGATACCAGGCAAGCCATTCAAAGCTAATTCTTTTGTCCTTTCCCCAGAGCTCTGTATTTTTCACTGTTTCAAATGTTTATCCAATTTCGCCTTGAAAAGATGCAATAGTCTCTACTACAATGATTTCCTGCGGCAAATCTTCGCATCAAGCTGAATTGTTAGAGTTCAGAAATAAAAGTTTTGGGAAACAGCAAAATAGGTCAATTGCCAGCATCGTTAAGTTTTTGATGAACTTGTATTGCTGGGCGTAACAGCATGTCCATGATAGGAAGAGAAGGCAGAAAGAATTGAGGAGTTCTACAGTTTCAAAGATTTTAATCAACTATTTTTCCATGAATATCAGCAACTCTAATTTCGAGACTTCTAGTTATATTAGGGCCATTATAAATAAAACCTCCCACCGTCATTGAGGATGTATGTGAATTCAGGCCATAAGCAATGTAATTAATTCTTCAGAGATTCATGCCAGGGAAACCATTTATTTTTAACCTAAGTTGAGAAAATAAAAGTTCAACCCTGTAATGCTGGGTTTCTGCCCATTTTATGCCGTCCCAGCACTTTCAGAGATATCACGGAAGCTGGTATAACTATTACCCTGCCAGAAGTACATGTCAGGAGGAAAGGATCATTTTCAGTTCCTCTGACTAATTATTTTTTTCTTCACCCTGACCCTAATATTGATCAGAACTCTAAGTTTAAACCCTAAATATTGACCTAAAAGCCCTAACTATTATGCCAATCTAAGCCTATTACCTGTGTGACTTCACGTTATTGCTGAAAAACTTCCAACCTTGTTTGTCTCTCCCTAACAATGTGCATGTTGAGCAATTAACTTTGAAAGGGTGATGCATGACAAGGTTTGAGATGATAAATGTCGACTGTGAAGAAGAAATTGTGATGAAGCTGATAAAAATTGAAGAAGTCTAACCATGTGTTAAACAGGATTTAGAGGAAATATATAATCTTGTAAAATTATAATCACATGCTGAAGCTGTTAACCTCAAATGTACTAATTTTGACTTGCTGTAATATTGTGAAAGTGATAGTGAAATGACAAGCCTTTAACTTCAATGAGAATATATAACGGCAGAGCTGTAACTCGATCTGCTAGTTCACTCTTACCCTGTTATGTATCAACATAAAGAATCAAAATTACATTCCCACCCCCACTGTGTGTGAAAAATATTACAGAAAAGACACCTAGGGATCAAAATCTACCATTCATCTGAAAGTTGTTGTTCATTATTTTTCATTGCTTCTGAATTGTATTTTCTCTTGACTTGTATCAACAACTTTATTGCAGCTGAATGTTTAAAACGTGGGTTAAATGATCAATTATCTTGCTTTAAAATGTTCACTTTCTGATGCAATTGTTCGGCATGCTGAGAGGTAATTGGCTGTTTTATCCAATTTCAGGCATAGAGCCTTGATGATTTGTAAGATTTCCTGTGGACAGCTCACCAATTCACAAAAAAAAGAGATTCCATTTTCAAACACCTTTCAAGGACATAATGCATGCCAGGCTTCCAGATTATATCAGTACCTGCATGACTGAGTCATAGTTTCAATTCTATTTTAAGCATTGCCTTGCTTGATAGTTTACAAGTAAAGTTTGTGAGGAGCTAGCCCTGCAAGGTAGGAGGTTTCTAATTTGATTTATAGTTTGTGCTGAGTTAGCAAAACTGAATCAGGATGGGAGACAGAGTGCAGCAATTAATATTTTTCATCAGTGGAAGCAAATATCCAAGCTGCAAAGCCACACCGGGATAATTAGAAGGACTCCTCAGTTTACTGGGATATCAGAATGAACCTAGTTCTTACGATCCTTAACACTCATTCTCATGCCCTCACACCCAGTTATTCCATCTCATATTCCCCATCCCATCTATGCTCCTTCAAGTCCTCTCATATCATCCAAGTCCCCCATATCACCCCATGCCTCCTCGTAGGCCCCCCATATGGTTTCATGTCCCGCATGCCACCCTAAGCTTTCTCATCCCTCTCACCCACTTCATGTTTTCAATATATTCCCCTCAGCCTCTCAGCTAGTATCCATATTTTAAAAACCTTCCAACTATCCAATCGAGCTTTTTTGTTCAAAATAAATTTATACTGAAAACCAACTCTCGTCAATAAAACCTGTTTTAAAACATAAATGGTCAATCCATTATTTAAAAAAAACTAACATTTCACACTTGCAAAAATCGATGATCGATAGTTTTTCACTAGTCTCTTAAAGTTGTTATCAAAAGGAAGCACAGACCACGTCGGAGATGACTGGCTGTCGACATTTTTAAACTCAACCAAATATTCCTAACAGTCCCAGCTATCAAAACAAACACTGGCAAACGACCACAATGCAGCTCATTGACGCTGCTGGTCGTTACGAAAGCTTCAGATGGTGTACATTTCCATTGCGAAGCAGGTTGCCTGTCAATCAATAAAATGTAGCAGATGCTTAGATTTTTGAGGGGTTCAACCGTATTGCCACTTCTTTCAAAACTGAGGATGATACAGCATTAAAATCTGAATCCAAAACATGACAGGAGAATTTTCCACTATATTTTTGACAGTTTTGAATGTATTATGTCGCTTTCTCCAAAGGAAAAGATACTGACTGCAATGAAGCACTTATGTAATGGTTGTCTATGTAAAGCTCAATATACCTTTGCAAGATTGAACACTGATGAATTACTACTTTAAAAACACATCAAAATGATATTGCAGCAACTAGCAGTGACATTTGATGGTATCAAAACATTTATCCTTGGAGTGTTACACACTCCACAGGTAACTTTACCCTGTGGTCATAAACTCTCCAAACTGGTAGGCATTTTCCTAAGGACTGTCAAAACTCGTGCCAGGACATGAAAGTAGCATGGGGAAGAAAATTCAAATTTCACATTACCATCCCACTGATAGCCCTGTTATCAGAATGGATCAAGCAGAATACAATATCTTCTTGACCACAGAGAGGCCACAGAAATATCATATGAGGTCAGAAATTCTCTGAAAATTGGAATTTGCTGTCAGAAATGCTACTTCTTTTTATTTTCCTGACCCCTTTTCAAAGTCTACTTGGAAAGACACAGAACCAATCCTCTGTCTTCAAATGTTATTTAACATCTGCATGGGCGAGATGCCTTGGCATTTAAATTTCATTCCAAAAATCCTGGAGCATATGGCCTAGAATGACACTTCAGTCCAGTACTGAAGGGGTTGCTGTAATGTTAGAATCTGCGTCAGGCCTTCAAAGTGCACTGGAAACCCAAAACCAGGATAAATTCTGGATCCTGAATCAACACCTCAATCAGATCACTTAAATGATGCCACCTTTCAATGCAGATATCTTAACTGAGCAGGAAATGAGCTGAGAATCCAATTAGTGGTGCCAGGTACCCCCAGGAAATGAGAGTCGCCAGCTAGCACCAGCTATAAAGGCACACAGTAGCCTGGCTTTGCCTTACCAACGAGTGGAGGCAACTCTTGGAAAGCTGACAGGATAAAAGCATGAGCCTGAGTGTGACTGGGTCAAACTAAGGACATGCATAAGTGCCAGCAGAGATTAACCAACAGCCCCAGGACTTTCAGTGTCAATAAAGAATGTCTTCTTCAACCTCACAACAAATCAGATCATTGTGCAATGAAGTATTTGCATATGCATTTAAATTGGTTTTAAAAATCCACAACTGGCTCCCAAGTGGGCTCTTAATTGGCATCAAGCAATTTTCCTCATGCTTCCTGCCTGACAACATTTTGAAAATTACAAACTATCCCAGAGATACCAAGTCCCTGATGCAACTCCACTGCTCCCCGCACAAACCCCCACTCCACCCCACCTCACCAAGGCTGCTGCAATTTCTGAATTGTGCCTGCATCGCGTCCTGACCAAGGTAGTTTTTGAAAATTAACCTCACTCTCTGTGTAGTTTTTAAAGCCTTCCTGGACTGCATCTAATAGTTACCCTCAAACCAACATTATTCAAAACTAAATTAGTCTGCTCACTTGTTGTGTTGCAGTCAGTTAGTTTCTGCAATGTGTGATTTGGCTGCCATGCTTTCTACAATAGTGGCCATGCATCAAAAAAAATCTTCATTGATCAGCGAGCACTCAAGGAGATCTGTGAATGGTGCTATGTAAATGCAAGCTCTTTTTTTGTTGTCTGCTGAAAAGCATGGAATCACGTTTTGAATGAGACGCCGACCCTGTCATCTGTCACAAATAATGGACTGCCAGTGCCTGTGGAAATGAACCCCAGCTTAGTTTCACAGCTTGAGGTGAGAAAATAATTTTCACCTCCAATAATTGCATGATTCGTGGTTGACTTAGGTGAAAACAATTGGAGGACATCACAATTATAAGTGTAGAATGTCAAATTCTGTTGTGAGTTTTGAAACTACCAGTATTGCTTTCAGTAGTATAGTTGTTTTATACTTATTGCAGATTTATTTGCTTGTTTTTGCAATAAATTAAAATAAAAGACAGTTCCTAATTGGGTCTCAGGCTTTTAGTGTTTCAAACAGCCAAATCTTCAATATCATCCAAGTCATACACGACATAACTGAGATGCAAGACAAATTAGCAAAGGTTAAAGATGAAATTTCACTAACTACTTAGAAGAAACATCTGGAAATTGTTCCCAGAGCTAACATCTGGACACCATTGATGATTGCTAAGCTGCCATTGGTAAGTGTGTCAATATTGCCAGGCTGCTTGTTTTATCAGAGGTCTGTTCGTTAGTGCTGCATCTGACAACAAGTGTTAACCACTTGGGAACAACTTGTTTCTTTACACAGCAAGGTGCTTCCCACTTTAGAAATAGTCAGTGAACATTAGTGGAAGGGTTAGAAGAACTGTTCACAAGCATTGTAAGAATGACGACCTTTTAATGATGCGGAATGAAAAGTAAAGAATAGAGGGGTTTGGATGGGAGTGACTCACTTGGCTGAAGGCTTTGAAAGGTGATGGTAGGAGATGTTTAAATAGATGGAATACCAGAACTGTAAAGTACAGACTGGAGGGAGAGATATGATGGGACAAGGTAAGGAGAAGATTACAAATGAGAACAAGTTTTCTGAATTGAGTGTTTCAGGGAGCAAGGAACGCATAAAATTGCGAAGATGGAAATGGGGGCAAGGATAGGTGACTGAAACAGGATACAGTTACCAGAGTTTCGTACAGGAACTTGCAGAAGATGGAGTAATAAAGGCTGGCTAGATGGAGGTAACAAATACATGATAAAGTTTTTAGCGGTTTGGGAGGGAACTGTTTTGATCCCAGCATCTACTACACTCCAGAGAAGAAAATTCTTCAGACTAATGACCAGCTGCAAGAAAATAGTTCTTCTGAACTTAATTAGGAGACCCCTATATTCTAATCCATCTCATGCTGTTGTCCATTCCCCAGAATGAGGACATATACTCTCAAGAGCCAAGAATTGGTTGTTGTCAGCTGTTTTCTCTTCGGAGCTCCAAAGCTATGGAATAAGAACAGGAAGCCTCCCACAGAACTTTATAACCACAGGCTATGAAAGGAAAAATAATTAAGTTCACTTACTGAGCACAGCCCATTACATAGTGGTCTGTGAATGTCCCACCTTAAATACAACAGGCAAAGGATAACATTTTCTGAGGAGTGCCAATCCCTTTTTGTAATAAGCTAGAAAACTCCACATTTATCACAGAGATTCCTGTCAAGGTCCCTTCAGAAACCAAACATCTGTTCTGTAAGTTCTTGATAATGCAAAGCTGTTGGGGGAAGGCAAACCACTCCCCCTTTTCACAGCAGTTAAAGAAACATAGAATATGGGGACTGGAGAAGGCCATTCAGCCCTTCGAGCATCCTCGAACATTCATTACAATCATGGCTCATTATGTAACTCAGTACATTGTTCCTGCTTTCTCCCCATACCCTTTGACACCTTTAGCCCTAAGAACCATATCTAACTCCTTCTGAAAACATTCAATGCTTTGGCCTCAACTACTTTCTGCTGCAGAGAATTCCACAGGCTCACCACCCTCTGGGTGAAAACATTCCTCCTCATCTCAGTCCTAAATGGCCTGCCCCAAATCCTTAGGCTGTGATCCCTGGTTCTGGACTCCCTAGTCACCAGGAACATCTTCCTGTGTTTACCGTGTCTAGTCTTGTAATTATTTTATAGTTTTCTACTCTGCTCGACTCCGACTAATATAGGCCTAGCCAATCCAACATCTCTTCATACAACATTCCTGCCACTCCAGGAATCAGTCTGCTACAGAGTAAGCTGTCACATTCAGAAAGGTAAATTTCCCATATCACAGGCGGAAAATTTGATAACTACACTCAAATGGTAAGTAAATAAAGCAAGTGTGAGCTCAGAGTGCCAGGAGACTGATGTGAAAAATGGTTTTATGGGTTTGATACCAAGTAAGTAGGGTGCCAGGTAGGATAGGAAGCCAGGACAGGATTAGTGTGTCAAGTGGATAGTACATCATGTGGAGGGATCGTGTGCCAGGTGTTAGAGTGTCAGGTGGAATAGGGAGCCAAGGGGGTAAGGGAGTAAAGTGCCAAGTAGGTAGGATGCCAAATGGGTAAGGGGATGGTGCCAGGACTGTAGGATGCTTGGGTGAAATTTGGCAATGGAGCAGGTAAGTGATGCAGTCAAATCCAGTGTAAATGAGGTACAGAATGGAGCATGGCAGGTGCCACAACAGGTGAAGGTGGTGGTGGGATGTGTCCAGTTTGGGATAAGGGAGTGCTGGGTTTGGAGTGGGTTGAGGAGGGCACAGCGAGGGAAGGGGATGTCAGTCTCAGGAGGAAGAGAGGGTACAGACAGACTAGGATTTGATTGATGCAAGTGATCAGGAGATTTGTAATTGTGGATCTGTGAGGTAATTATGGGGCCAATTAAATATTTCCTCAGGAGTTATATGATTGGCAGAATTCTAAAGGGATCTGAACAATGTGGGCTATGTTGAGATGTATGGCAGAATCGGGCAGCAAGGGTGACAAGGGCCATCTAGATATCAAGAGCAACTTGCATCATCTTTTACGCTTTATACAAGAGATGTGGTACACTGATTAATATTAATTGATAAACATCTTGCTAATAGCCCAACTCTTTCCATTAATATTCAGACTCCCCTTACCAAGTTCATCAAACAAATTCAACAAGAAAACCAAAACGAGTACCTGAAAGTACCTCACCACTTGTTTCCAAACAAAATCCAAATGGAAACAGGGCACCAACATTTCAGGGCACACTCCATGGGCACCAGCCACAGGCAACACATTGGCATCTGACGGTAGTAAAAACTGCAGATTCTGGAATCAGAGCTGATACACTGTGGAGCTGGAGGAACACAGCAGGTCAGGAAAGGTGTAGAGGTGTAGGAAAGTCAATGTTTTGGGCCTGGAACCTTCATGAGTCCTACACTCCTTCTTCCTCCAGCAGTGTGCATTCCTCCAGGCAGCTGAGACATTTTTAACCCAGGTGGCAACCTCATTCCAAGGTGGTCTGGTCATGGCCAGCATCACTGGCCCTGTGATGAGGAAAGTGCCATATCAACACTGCCCCATCCTGATGGACATCCAGGGTTTGGTGCACAAAGTAACATGCGGATACCCCTTTAATCTGCCATGTTCGGGGTAAATGTCATGAATCAAGCAGGGCAATGCCAGTTTGACATTGCTTGCCTGGATGACCATAGCTATCAAGGATGGTGTGGACATGAGGATTTCCAGTGAATTCCGGATTTACCACTGAGCAGTGGTGTTCCGAGAATGGCACGTATTAAGCTGGGCCAGAATTCAGAAGTGAGGGGCACCAAAAGAGTGTAGTGGGTAATTAATGAGATAGGCTTAATAACACACAATGAGGAAGCTCACTAGTCCTTGCCGCAACAAATCTTCCAAAAAGCACATAGGAGTTCAGACATGTTCAAAACAAAAGAGAGATTCAGTCCTTTAACATCTAAATTCTTCCTGAGTAATTATTTGTTTAGTTTCAACCGAATTCTCTGAGTGAAGTGGGTGCTGTCAGAAGGCCCTAAATGTGGAGGAATTGCCCAATGGGATTATCAATTTTTTATATAGAGTCTGCTATGTTGGGGATTTCACAGGGTTCCCAACTACACTGGAAATAACAACCGTTTGGCCATCATAAAATCCAGATCACTATGATTGTCTTGTGTATAAGAAGCAGAAAAAAAGCCGTAGTAAATTGTATGAAAAGCATCTGAAGAATTCATTTATCAATGAAATGATGGGGACGTGCAGAACATACATTAATTTTCATGTCTCTGATCTGTAATTCAACCCAGTTACATTCTCCTCACAACAATATGATTCTCATAACACAAGGCAATAACACCCCATTGAGTAGAGTCAAAGAGATATACAGCACGGAAACAGACCCTTCAATCGAACTCGTCCATGTCAATCAGACATCCTAAATTAATCTAGTCTCATTTCCCAGCTTTTGGCCCATATCTCTCGGAATCCTTCTTATCGATATACTCATCCAGATCTTTTTTATAGAATCAGAGTTTTTTTGTCATTTAAAAGGATGCGCCTTTCTTATTTCTTGTGGTGTATGTTTAGTGTGATAAAAATTCAATCACGAGCTTTGGAGAGTAAATCTCTGTTTGTCACCAGGCAATATTTCCATGTAGATTGTGGTTTGATGCAAATGAAAACTCCCCTGTCCTTATTTCAAGCATTTAAATATCAGAGCTTAACTGACTCCGAACTGAAGCTTTCCCTATAATATCTCAGCCATTCAAAGTAGAGCATACTTCAGTGCAAGGTAAAACTCCTGTCATTTCCCATCAAGTGTACCCATGCAGATTGAAAAGTTGCTTCTTGGTGCCTCCAAAAAGTACCTTAGAACCATTTCTGAGTGACATGGTTTATTGTAATGGTGCACCATTTCTGTTTCTCATTTTGTCCCTTTTGACATTTTCTCATAGCAAAGCTAATTAGTAACATTTATAATGGTTGATGCTGGAATCTTGCAGACTTGTCAGTATATGCTTGAAACTACCTCAAACTTAATTCATTAACCTGAAATGTAGAAGGAAGACAATCTTTCATGTCACGAGCTGGAGTGGTTTTATTGACTGTTTATTGTTTCCAGCTGTCTCAGCAGTACTAGCACTTGTTGCTAATATGAAACTATTGCCTGGAATGATCTTGCTAGAACTGCCTGTCTTTACCTTTTGCACTGTTTTCAATAGACTGTTCCAAACTCCTTAGTAACACTCTGTCCTATCTCTCACATTTTCTCCCTCTCCTTATCCCCTTCTTGTTTACAAATCATGATTAACTTCTATGTTACAAAGTGCTTGAGCCCTTATTACAGTCTTGATAGCAAAATATAATTGTTAAAATAAGTTCAAGCTTCCAACTGATGACTCAAAGAATGTCGGAAGAAGTTTTAATGTTTATCTATAACAAATGAGTAAAAACACATTGCATAACTATTTATTTTAGTATGGCAGCTTACAGCTTAAACTATTGAGAGGAGAAGTTACTTCTATGATTCGAAACAATTTACTCGCCATGAATTACAGTCATCAGAAAAAAACCGCTGACAGTTGCTCCCAAACTGGCTTAGCTAGAATAAAATTCCCAGAATCTAGCTTTGGCTAGAGACTATTTCCTCCTACATATGGTTGTGTTATCGCCTGAAGCCAAGCAGCCTGTTCTCTATTTTATCCTGAGGAACTCCTGTAGAGATACCTCGGAGCTGAGATGACTCACTTTCAACAACCACAACAAGCTTCCTATGCATCAGTTATGACTCCAAACAGCAGAGAATTTGCACCCTGATACCCACTGATTCCAGCTTTGAGAGGAATCAATGTTGCCAAACTCAGTGCGAATGTAGCCTTGTCAAGGAATGTTACTCTCACCTCACCTCTCTCCATAAGACTATAAGACATAGGAGTGGAAGTAAGGCCATTCGACCCATCGAGTCCAATCTGCCATTTAAGCATGGCTGATGGGCATTTCAACTCCACTTTCCTGCACTCTCCCCGTAGCCCTTGATTCCTTGTGAGATCAAGAATTTATCGATCTCTGCCTTGAAGACATCTAACGATGTGGCCTGAACTGCGCTCCGATAAGACCATAAGACACAGGAGTGGAATGTTTGAACATGTTTGAACCAAGGCTGTGATGACGTCAGAAACTGAATTTCTCTGGCAGAACCCAAACTGGGTGTCACTGAGCAGGTTATTCCTGTGCAGGTACTGCTTGACAGCACTGATGACAACACCTTCCTTCATGGTGAAGAATAGACTGATGGGGCGGTATTTGGACAGATTGAATTTGTCCTGCTGTTTGTGTACAAGAAGGTTGCAGATTGTGCTGGAGTACAATTCTGCTGCTGTTGATTGCCTGCAGTGCCACATGGATCCCAGGTTTGAGTTGCTAGATATGTTTGAAGTCTGTCCCATTCAGTGATTGTGCAGGATTGCCAGCGCTATTTGTCATTGAGTTTTCTAGTGCCTAGTTCGATGCCACATGGTCTATCCAGTTTAATTTCTTTGTTGAGACTTTGTAACAATTGACAAAACTGAGTGATTCGCCAGGCCGCTGCAGGTGACAACTAAGAGTCAACCACATTGTTGTGGGTGTGAAGTCACGTGTACGCTAGAGCTGGAGAGGATGACAAATTTCCATCCCTGAAGGGCATGAGTGAGCTAGATGTTTTTTTCCCCAACAGTCAACAATGGTTTCATGGTCATCATTAGATTCTGAATTCCAGGCATTTTTTTTACTGAATGTCAATTACACCAGCTGCCATGATGGGATTCAAAATCGAGTCCCAGAACATTAGCTGAGTGTTGGATTAATACTCTAGAAATCACACCACTGGGTCATCACTTCCCTTTGAAGTGGATATACAGTTTACAGTATGACTGGTAACAACCCAATACTTACAACACCTTTCTAGGGTTTGGGAAGAGTCAGAGTAAATTCATTGTAATCTCACAGATTTCTGCAATTATCTCCAAGTGTAAATACATTGTATTACTGAGAAGAAGGAGCAATCTTAGCTTCCCTTTGATCTCGAACAATGAAACCACTCAGACTCACTGTTAGACAGACTTCAGAACAGAGCACACCAACACTTATCATTGAGATGTCATTGCAAGGACTGTCTGCACACACCTAACTCATGGATTTGACCACAAAACATCTCAGGGATTCTGGCTTGCTATCTTAGCATTTGGTCAGTTTGAGCAAACAGCACTCCAGCATTACTTTGACTCTTTGTGGTTTAGGCACACTGTAATTCTGTTTCACCTTGCTTTTTAACACACACAAAGTTAGGCAGCTTGTCACGGTAGCCAGCAGTAATAAGTCAAGGGGATGGACATTTTGCTGCACAGCACTACGCTACATCGGTCTCATAACTACACATGCGCTTGCCATGTGTGTGCCAAATGCACTGTATATGTTTCAAGCAAACTGCCATATCTTAAGGTCTAAAGAGAGTAGTCCTCAGTTAAGTCAAAAGAGAAACCCACTAATCCAGGAGTCTTGGCACAGGAAGTCAAAGGCAGTCTCTGATTTCAGTCTGGCAGCTTGGGCACAGTCAGTCAGCTGCATGGGGTATTCGTGGACATTGTCCTCTCCTTGTAAGGAATGATGAGCCAAAAAATGCTTTACCTCGCTTCTTGTTTTTTTCTGCCTTATTTATTTATATATTATTCTTCACATTTATTTATTCTCTCCTGAAGTTAGGCAAAAGTAAGACTGAATGAGATGAAAGTAATTGGCACAGTTATATTGTTCATGTAGGTGGGGGAAAGGCAGTGAGGCATCACTAGTGAGTGAGTAGTCAGCACAGAGGCCATGTAGGGTTAGTCTGGGGAGCTTGGGTGGGTGAGAGTCAGTAAGGGCAGAAGATGCATGTGACTGTGAGAATGGTAGTGGATGAGCCTTGCGGGGAGGTTGGAACAGTAGCAGATATAGAGTGAGTGTGAGGTAGCAGAGCAAAGATGGTGGCACTTGAAGATGAAGGTCATTGACCTTCTTGCAGCATGGCTGTGAGGGTTCCTCCACATGAGTGAGACTGCATTGTATGGGATGGCAACGTCAGGCCCATTGGAAGGGTCTGGTGTCATGGCCTCTTCTGCCAGTCCAGGAGGAAGACGACAGTCCTCCTCTGCACCTCCCTGTCCAGAAGGACCTCCACACCCCTGACTCTAAAGTTGCACACCGATTTACCCTAACCTGCTATCTCTGGCACAATAGACAGAGACCAGACTTCAGGCACTTAACTAGGTACAAAAAGATGGCACCAATGCCAGGCATCCTAGATGTCCTGACCATGGTGAGTGCTTCCACCTACAGTGAGTGGGAGATTTCAGCTCATGTTGGATGAATAGATCACTACAGACCTGGTTAGTCAGGCAAGTATTGGGCAAAAACACAAGAAAACACGCCAAGCTTCATGGAAACGCTCCATGAAACTCGATAAAAGTGACACAGCTGATTTCTGGTAAGGTTCAATCCAGTCTGTTTATTTAATTGATCCAGTTCCATGTGGAATAGAATCCAATTTGTGCACTGTTTGCACTCAACATTCTCCCCAAACTAGGAAATAGATGGCTCCTTTTTCTTTTCTAATTAATTCCAGTCTGTCTGTGTTTGAGATTGTCTGTAACGCTGATCAATGGAACTAGAAGTAATCTTACCTGCTTCAATGAAAATTAATTGGATCAATAACTCAGGCAAAAAAATGTTGAAAAAGATCAGGTTTGAATTTCTGACATTTGCATTTTCAGAAGAGGTCAGAATTATATCTGATAAATAAAAACAAGTTTATAAAGCATGGGATAAAATTGTAGGAACTATGCAGTAAGCCTAGCAAGATCTGAAAGACAAAGTAATTTAACAATTTATTCACAAACTTTCATTCTGGTGCTGTTATTGGGAGGGAGAGGGAAAGAGGGATGGAGGAACAAAAGGAAGGAACAGAGGGTGAAGAGTAAGAAGGTAGAAAGGGGGAGAAAACACAAAGGAAAAAAGGAAGGAGCGATTGAAGGCGTAAAGGATAGATACTTGAAAAATGTTACACAAGGTTACTGAGAAAAGGTCAGGTTGAGAGCCAGCACAGATACAACAGACCAAATAACCCCTTCCAAGCTGAGCAATTCTACGGCCCTGAAATGTAATCTAACCAAAATTTGGTATAATTATTGTATAACTTCCACCCTAGTATATTTTAGTCCTCTAGATTTCAAGGCTTGTGTTCTACTTGCCTTTTCAAATAATTACTGTCCATAATATTTCAATGACCAAATGGGAAGATACTAAGTAAAATGGGACAAATTACAGCTTTCTTCCATTTCTGGGCAGTACATAACATCTCCTGACAATTATTTAGAGGGTAATTTGCTTACTGTCTGGTAGCAAAATACCACCCAATATTTTTGAGTTATCATCATCACCATTCTCATCATCACCGTCATTGGCAGACCTTCACAGATGAGGATGACTCTGCCCCACTCTCAGTATGAACGCTGTAGGTGGCTGTACAGACCGATGGGGTTTCCATAGGCTCTGCTACGCTTGGGCTTACACTGGTGAAAAATGGTGTGTGGAACATTATGGTGTGTGAGGCAGAGAACTCCTTGTTAATAAAATGTGAGGCTGGATGAACACAGCAGGCCCAGCAGCATCTCAGGAGCACAAGCTGTTTTTGCCTGGCTTCCCCGTTTCTCCCCTCCAGCAAGTCTTGAGGAGCTTGACACCCTCCTGGATGCTTCTCTTCACTTTTGAAGCCAAAGATTCCCAGGTGTCTGTGGGAATACCAGACTTCACCAGTGAGGCCTTGGTAGTATCACCAAAGCACTTCCTCTGTCCACAGAATGTCACATAACACATCCTCATTGCAAGCTGTAGTTGCTGAAAAACATGAAACAATTTTTAGCGAAACACAGTGTTAGGACTGATGTCATGCTCTTTAGGATATTCCTTATCAGGAAAAAGCTACTTTAAAACCTTACATCTCTAACTTGACATATTTTCTATTGTTAAATTCCTACATTGATAAATGAAATAGCTTCCAAAATATAATAAGCCTAAAAATAGGGAAAGAAAAATGTAACTCGTTACTGTCAGTAATTCCTCCTTATCAGCATTCTGCTTCCAGAATTTTCTACTCCTGGTCAATGCTGACCCTCTCCACTCCTCAGCACTGAGTTGTGGCCCTCACCCCACCCACTCATCACTTCCTGCTCTCATTAGATGACCTTCCAAGCAGCTCCTGCCTTTCTGCACTTCTCCCACGCTTCAGGTAATGAGAAAAGGAAGTGAGTTCCCCAAGAAAGTGCTTAATAATCACAACAATAACTTCCTAAACCCTATCAAAATGTCAGAAAGCGAAAGCCGATAAAGACAGACCTCATTCAAATCGATCACCACTTCTGAGTGGAAGGGCCTCAGCTGCAAAAAATACTAGCCAGCAGACCTTACAGTCAGCAAACTGCTCAGAATAAGGCACCTAACAGAACATGTAGCCAACTTTCTAGAGCCAAGGTCTAGAATATCAGACTTTGTCACAGGCACTGTCCTTTTCTGCATCCCTTTTAATTCCTTAATGCCTGCAGGACGCTGGGGAAATACATAATTTGTTCCAATTCTGAGCTCCACTAATCGTTTCCAAGTTTGGGAAAAGGTGAATTTTACTGAATTTTTGAGTTCTGTTCCCTTTGATGCTCTTTGTATTTAAGAATCTCACCTAGGCACCTTTGTAGCTGAAATGGCGCAGCAAGTGGCAATTTGTAAACTTTTCACTGTATTCATTTGAGTACATGTGACAATAAAGCTAATTCTAAGATTTTATGACTCAATAGTAGATTAAGAAGAGGGAGGTGATGGTCCAGTGGTTTTTAACACTAGCTGAGCTTCTGAATTAACAGTCTAATATTCTGAGGACTCGGGTTTAAATCCCACCACAGTAGACAGTGAAATTTGAATTCCATAAAAACATCTGGAATTAAGAAACTAGTGACGACAGCAATATCGGTCTGGCTCACTAATATCCCACAGGGAATGAAATCTACCATCTTCACCTGGTCAAGCCTGCAGGTAACTCCAGACCCACAGAAAAATGTGTAACTCTTATTTTCCCTGTGAAATGACCCAGCAAGTCACTGTTTAATCAATTACTACGAAGTCTCAACGAAGAAATGAAACCAGACAAACCACCTGGCATTGACTGACAATAGAAATGACAACAGCAAAAACAGCTCCATTTGTACTGCAAAGTGTTTTTCACGACAATGTGGGGGCTAGAGCCAGAATAGGGAGGGTAACATACTAGTCAAGCAACAGGCTAACATACTCATGGAATCATATCTTACAGACATGTGCCAGGCACACCATCACAATCCCTAGATATGTCCTGTCACACCAGCAGAGGTGGTGGAACAGTGATATACAATTGGGAGGGAGTTTCCCTTGAAGCCCTCAATGTTTGACTCCAGATGCCACGGCATCTAATGGCATCAAGTTAAACATGAGCAAGAAAACCTCCTGCTGATTGCCACATACTGACCTCCCTAGGCTGATGAATCAGTAGACCTCCAAGTTGAACAACACTTGGAGGAAACACAACATCAGTCCACCTCAATGAGCAGTAAAGTGATGGAAGATACAAAAACTGAAATTTCTGCTCTAAGAAGTGCCACTGGGCTCGAAATGTTAACTTTGATTTTTCTGCAACGATGTTACCAGTCACGCTGAATTTATTCCAGCAAATTCATTTTTGTATCTGATTTCCGGCATCCACAGCTCTTTCAGTATTTTATTTAATAATGGAAGGTGTCATTGACAGTGCTATTAAGCAGCACCTGCTCAGCGATAACCTGCTCAGTGATGCACAGTTTGGATTCTGCCAAAGCCACTCAGCTCCTAACCTCATTACAGTCTTGGTTCAAACATGGATAGGACTGAATTCAACCAAGTGTGGCATCACTGAGCCCTAACAAAACTGGAATCAGGAGGAAAACTGACCGCTTGTTGGGGTCATGCACTACACTGGTTGGGCATGTGGGAAGATGGTCGTGGTTTTTGAAGATCAGTCATCTTAGCTCTGGGTTATCTCTGCTGGAGTTTCTCAGGGTAGTCCCAAGCTCAACCATCTTCAGCTGCTTCATCAATTACCTTTCTGCAAGCATAAGTGGGGAAATTCACCAATGCTTCCCCAATATTCAGAAACCATTCTAAGACAACTTAGATATTGAGGCAGTTCATGTTCAAACGCAACAAGATGTGGACAATATCCAGGCTTAGTCTCCCGAGTCACGCAAATGCCAGGCAATGACCATCTCCAATAAGAGACAATCTAAATACTGTCCTTGACATTTAAGGTGTTACCATCAATGAATTCCATTATCAACGTTCTTGGGATTATCATTCACCAGAAACTTAACCGGACTCACCACATAAATACATTTCTCCTGTAGAATGAACTATTGTAATCGTTTAATTATTTGTCCTGAATATTTTTTGTTTATTCATCGGATGTGAGTACCACTGGCTCACCATTCCTAATCACCCAGAAATATTTAAGAGTCAAGCACATTGCAGTGTATCTTGAGACCCAGGCCACACCAGGCCAGGCCAGACCAGACCAGACCTTTGTCTGTCAATGGTTTCATAGTCATCATTGGACTCTCAATTCCAGATTGTTACTGAATTCAAGTGCTAGCATCTGCCATTTCCCCACAGCATTAGCTGGGTCTCAGGGTCTAGCAATAATACCACTGTGCTTTACCTCCCCAAAAATCAAATAATTGCAAGATCCTACAGGAGAGAAGGACGTGATTGAAGAGAGTGCAGTGAAGGTTTATCAGACCGATTTCCGGGATGACATGACTAACATAGGGGAGGAAGTTGAATTGTTAGGATTGTATTCACTGGAGTTCAGAAGAATGAAAGTGATCTCATAGAAACAAATAAAATTCTAACAGGACCAGACAGGATAGATGCAGTAAGGATGCTTCTGATGATGGACAGGCCCAGAAACAGGGGTTACATTCCAAGGATACTGGTTAAACCTTTTAGGATTCAGCGAGAGAGTGGTCAGCCTGTGGAATTCATTACTGTGGAAAGCAGTCAAGGCCGAAACACTGTATGATGTTAGGAAAGAGTCGGATATCAAACTTAAGGCTCAAGGGATCAAAAACGATGGGTATAAAACAGAAACAGGCTCGTCAGTTGGATGATCATCCATGATCATCGTGAATGGCAGAACAGATTCAAAAGGCTGAATGGCTGACTCATGCTCTTATTCTCTATGTTTTTATTTAAGCTTTCTTTTGGTGCAAGGAGAGCCATGTTGCTGAAGACTTTCATCTTGCGCTCTATCCATGGCCAAAACACCCTTACTCAGATAAGGAGACCAAAACTGCACACAATACTCTAGGTGTGGCCTCACAAAGTCTCTGTATAATTGCAACAAGACATCGCTACTCTTGCACTCAAATCTTCTCACTATGAAAGATATGTTGCCTCTTCAACATCTGCTGCACCTGCAGAGTTATCTTCAGAGACTGATGTGCAGCGATGTCCAGGTTTTGTTGCACATTCCCTTCTCTCAATTTAAGCCACTCAAATTATAATCTAAACAACTTTCTGTTTTTTTTGCTCCCAAAGAAGATAGCCTTTGCAGAAAGAAAGAATATATGCATCAACTATCCCTGCTCCAACTCAACAAAATAGGTGACAGACACTTCCTAGAGTCATAGAAATATAGATTTCTACAGTGTGGCATTTTTTGATATGATTTATTATTGTCACATGTATGTACCTAGGTACAGTGAAAAGTTTTGTTTTGCATGTAGCACAGGCAGCTCATACCACGCAAAGTGTGTAGGAGTAATAGAACAGAGTGAAGAATATGGCATTACAGCTGCAGAGGAAGAGTACAAAGAGCAAGATCAACACTAAATTTAAAATTTGAGAGGTCCATTCAGAAGTCTAATAACAGTAAGGAGGAAGTTGTTCTTGATCTTTGGTACATGTGCTTAAGCTTTCACCAGACAGAAGAGGTTGAAAGAGATTATAACCCGGGTGGGAGGCATCTTTGATTATGTTACTTGAAATTTAGAAGGATGTTGCCAGGGTTGGAGGGTTTGAGCTAGAGGGAGAGGCTGAACAGGCTGGTGCATTTTTCCTTTGTGTTGGAGGCTGACGGTGACCTTATGGAAGTGTGTAAGATCATGACGTGCACAGATGAATAGACAACATCATTTCCCCAGAATATCAGAGTCCAAAACTAGAGAGCATTTGTTTAAGATGAAAGGAAAAAGATTTAAAAGGGGCCTCAGGGACAACTTTTTTCATACAGAGGATGATGTGTATATGGAATGGACTGCCAGAGAAAGTGGTGAAGAATGGTACAATTACAACATTTAAAAGGCATCTCTATTGGGTATATGAATAGGAACGGTTTAGAGAGATATGGGCCAAATACTGGCAAATACGACTGGATGATTTAGGATATCTGGTTGGCATCAATGAGCTGGACCAAAGGGCCTGTTTCCATGCTGTACAGCTCTATGATTGTATGACTGTGAAGTGTAAATTCTAGGCAGCTAGAAGTATAGCTGGATGGAAGGTTGGCTTGTGTGATGGACTGTTCACAGCTCTCTGTATTTTTGTATAGTCCTTGGTAGAGCAGTTGCCATACCAAGCCATAATGCATCCAGATGCTTTTTGTGGTGCATCCATAAAAATTGATAAGAGTCTTTGTGGACATAGTGAATTTTCTTCACCTTCTGAGGAAATAGAGGCATTGTTGTGCTTTCTTGTCCCAAACAGAGACAAGCACATGAATTTCTAGAGGCTTGGTTCTCCACCGAGAAGGCCATCAATAACATGTAGAATTAGATCCTATATACACACCACTGTAAAGATAAAACAGAAATGAGGTAATTAACTTAAACGGACCCCAGAGTTTAAATACCAGGCTGGAAAACACAACAGTGCTTCATTGGAGGCTGCACAGATGATCTTATCCAGCAGGGTAGTAAAATATCTCCAAACTAATTCAGCAGGTTGGTGAGTGAACCAACGACAGTATTGGTATCTTTACACTAATCCAACGAGCACGCTATCTCTTTCCTGTCTTCTGTCTCATCATTGTATGAGAAAGAGGCCATTCAGCCCATCAGGCCTTAAGCAGTTCCATTTAGAGCTACCCAGCTAGCCCCATACTTCCGCCCTCAAATTCCATCACTTCCAACTGTACATTCAGCTCTTGTTTGAAACTTCCTATGCAATCTGCTTCCCCCACACTCCCATGTACTGCTCTCCAACTCCTAATAACTCTCTGCGTAAGGAGGTTTCTCTTTCTTCCCCTCCTGGGTCTCATGCTGGCAATCTTGAAATTGTTATCCTAACTTACTGACATGCCAACTAGTAGAAACTTCTTTGCCCTGTCAAAATTGTTCATAATTTTGAACACTTCAATATGTCCCTTCTTAATCTCTAGTGTTTCAAGGAGAAAAAACCCTCTAATCTTTCCTTGTATCTCAAATCCTTCATTCCACATATCATCCTACTTCATTTCTCAAAGCAATGCCCTGAGTAATCAGAGTCAATCTACCTGCTTTGAAATGTGAACAATGTTTGACTGTTAACTATCAATAACCATTGACATCTGCAAGTTCCATGGAATACCTCAAACATTCGAGTCCCATTGTCAACTAAGCAGCAACCTTTTTTTAAACAATATAAATGTCAGTCTTCCCTTTATAGATATTCTCGCAAATTGTTCTAATATGTGCAATATAAAATGGTCAGCAAAATGTGCCTTTTTCAGTGACATACAAAAAGTAAACCATTAAACGATGGGGATAAAAGAGAGCTGGTGGATGAATTGTTCTTGAATTTCAATCAAATATGGACAGGGCTCTGTTGAAGAGACGTCTGGACTTGAAACACTAGCTTGTTTTCTCTCCTTGGATGCTGCCTGACCTGTTATGATCTCTAGCATTTTTCATTTTCAGGCATAAATGGGCTTTTCTTCAGGTTGATGGAGTGTAATGAGTGGTGTGCGATAAAAAATCAGTACCAGGAAGTCAACTGCTTACAATTTATATAAATGGGTTGGGTGAAGGGATGGAAAAGCTTTGCCAAATTCACTGATGCACAAAGGTAGGCCAGAATGTAAGTTCTGAAAAAGATAAAACGAGGTTACAAACGGATAAAGACAGGTTAAGTGAGTGAGCAAAGATCTAGGAAATGGAACATAATGTAAAAAAATGTGAAATAGTCTGTTTTGACAGGAAAAAGAGAAAAGGTAGCATTTTGTCTATATGGTGAGAGATTGCATGAGTCACAAAAAGTTAGTACGCAGGTAAAGAAAGAATTAAGAAAGCTAGTGGAATGTTATCATTTGTGCAAGGAAATTTGAATGCAAAACTGGAGGCATTATGTTGCAGATATGTAGGGCGCTGGTGAGACTATATCTGTGTTTGGCTTGGTCTCTCTATTTTAGGAAAGATGTCCATGCATTTGAAACAGTTCAGAGAAGGCTTATTAGACTTAAATCTAGAATGAACTGGCCATATTATGAAGAATTAATGTCTATGTCTTATTCTTTGTGGTGCTTTCTCTTTTTTTGGTCCTGTCCAGAGAGCTTGAGAGATTAGTAATGAACCACAGATACATGGGCATGACACCATCTGCAAGTACACCAAACCACTCACCAGGTTCTCCTTCAGTGTCTCTAAGTCAAAATCCTGCAACTCGCTCCCTAGCGGCCTTGTGTTGTACTTACACCAAATGGACTACAACAATTCAAAAGACAGCTTACCATCACTCTCTCAACGGTAACTAGACAAGGACAAGAACTGACAGACAGGGCTTGTATGAATATCCAGATAACTCTTGGTCTCCAAAAGAAATATGTTTGTCATTCTGGGGCACACAAATGTAATTAAAGATTGCACAGTCTCCTTTCTTCCATGGAACAGCTCAGATCCAACATAATTCTTACCTTAAATTGCAACTCTTTAAATTTATGTGGGAGCCAAATGAAAAACAGAAACACCAGACACGTCGTACAATTTTGATGTCAGTACTATAGAGAAACTGCTAATCTGTGTTATTCTGATCATTTGTGAAATGCTTTTAACAGTGAGCCAGGATTCAACCTCATTGAGAGATATCTGTCATATACAGTGAATCTGAGCCCTTAGGATGGACTGCACCTTTGAAATCAGAGAAACATTTTTATAACATATATGCAGTAGTTTTAAAGACAGCTTTGAATTACATATTTTGGCAAAAAAGGTGTGATAGTGATTAGGCAGTTAGTTAGAGGGAACATCAGTTGACAAGAATTAGTGAGGCAGACAGTTTGATAGTTCCAGATTTCAAATCATTCAGGTGAATCCTTGAGAATGCAGCAAAATATTTCACTGGCTTTGAAGGCTGCAAAGATTTTCTAGCATTTCATGGATTCGAATAAGGAGTTAATGCTTTGTAATTGCAATGTGGCTAAACCAGAGAGTAACAGAAAAAATCAGAATAATTGTATCAGTTTTACTGTCTGAAACAAATTATAGATCTGATAAACGGTAAACAACCGTCAGGAGCAGTTATAAATTCACAGCAAAATTGGTTACATGAAAGGCACCTTTCTTAAAGAATTGCGCATATTGAAAGTCACAACTGGAGCTAAGGTCCTTTATTGTATTCACCTGGATTCTTCATTTACTCCAGCCTCCTAGTTCAGTTACAAAACGTGTACAGCACAGTGGGTCAGTGGTTAGTAATGTTGCCTCACGGCTCTTGGGCTCAGTTCCAGCCTTATGCAACTGTCTGCTTGGAGTTTGACATTCTCCCTGTGTCTGTGTGGGTTTCCTCCAAGTGCTCTGGTTTTCTCCTGCATTCCGAAGATGTACAGGCTAGATGGATTGGCCTTGCTAAATTGCCCTGCAGTGTCCAGAGTTGTGCAGACTAGGTGGATTGGCCATAGGAAATGCAGGGTTATAAGATATTGGCGTTTGGGTCCAAGTGGGATGCTTTTTGGAGGGTCAAAGTGGGCTCAATGGGCCGAATAGCATGGTTCCATACTGTAGGAATTCTGTGATATCACAAACTACCAAAATAACGCTTGTTAGCACCTTCACAGTGGCACTGACATAAAAATTTGTAGGGCATGGTCTGGTGTTTCTATTTTGTAACTTTTGGATTGTCTGTTTTGTTTCTCATTTGCCACATTTCTTCTCTTCTTTCCATTTGCTACTCTGTCTTCATTCTGTCCTTCTAATATCTGTATCTCACTCTTTGTGATGCTTTGTATTTTTTTCTTGGTTCTCTTCAGAGAGCTTTAGAGAGGTATGCACATTTGTAGTGAACCACAGATACACGGGCATGACACCACCTACGAGCACGCCAAGCGCTCACCAGGTTATTCCTTCTGTTTCTGGGTCAAAATCATGCAATTCACTCCTTAGCGGTATTGTGTTTTACTTACACCGATTAGACTACAGCAGTTCAAAAGGCAGCTTACCATCACTTTCTCAAGGGCAACTACAGAAAGGCAATAACCGTTGGTCCACACAACAATGGCCATATCTCATGAATGCCCAGTGAGATTCTTTGACAAACTCACTGCATTAACCTCATCTTTGTGATGATGCTCTCATCTGAAGCTAGCTTGAGTCTACCACTTGCAGTACTCCCTAGAACTCACCGCTGCAGGGATATCCAAGAATAGGCCGACACCAATGATGCCTGCTCCATCTTTAAAAGGCTGCTATGCACCCAATCCGGAACTGCCTTACACAGTTCATGATATTTGTCCCAGTGAGGGCAGATAGAGGTAAATGACTGCCCTATATTATGGACACGGATCTGGAGGCCCTGCTGGGAGGGGAGGTACAGGCAAAGGTTGTCCTCTTCCCCAAGGACTGGGAAAGGAAACCACAACACCAGATTCTGCAGCTTGATCCAAGGTTGCCACCTGGTCTCAACTGTCCGGAGAAACATCCAGGGATGTTTAGATTAGGTGGGTTAAATATGGGGAACGGAATGATAAGGGAATGGGACTGGGTGGGCTGTTCTTCGGAGAGGTGTTGCGGACCTGTTGGGCCAAATGGCCTGTTTCCACACTGTTGGGATTCTATAAAGATGGTCAGTGAACTTCTCTGCTTGATATAAGAGCCACCATATTCCCTCTTCTTCTTCACTCTATTTCTGTGGCTGCATCGACCTCTCACCAAGGCAATAGTTTACCACTACTCTCACTAAATCATGCAACACTTTCGCTCACCAGCTGTCGACCACACCAACGTCCAACATTGCCAATCATGTTCCACCACCTACCCACTTAGTAGGAGCAAACAACCAATTCTATTCACCTGCACCAGCATTAACCAGCCCACTGAATCCCTCCCTTTCTCTCATTCGATAAGTAAACAGCCTCCAATAAAGAAGAAAGGGAAAAGATGCTGTGTATCATTCAGCTTCTTGTCCAAACAAGGAGACCCCGACCACCCTGAGTAACTGGCTGAGTGTGTCCAAGCCCGTGGACTGCTACCAGAATCTGCTCCTGACCATCTTACCAAAAGTTGTCTCCCTTGATATCACTGATGACTGTTGATAATCTTGACATGCTTCTTGAATTTTTTTCCGTGGTAAATAGCAGGGTAAGGTAAAGGCAATGTGGGTCGGATAGCACTGACTGGAGGTGGGGAGGGGTAGCAGAAAAGTGCAAAAAAAAGGCAAGGCAGGGATACTCATAGAAACACCACCAGATGTAGTCATAGAACCCCTGATATGTGGAAGCAGGCCATTCAGCCCATCAATTCCACACCAACCCTCCAAAGATCATCCCATCCAACGCCTGTAAACTTGTATTTTCCATGGTTAATGCACGTAGGCTGTACATCCCTGGATATTATGAACAATTTAGCACGGTTAATCCACCTAACCTGCACGTCATTTTGACTTTGGGAAGAAACCCACACAGTCACAGGGAGAATAAGCAAGCTCCACACAGACAATTGCCTGAGGCTGGAATCAAGCCTGGGTCCCTGGTGCTGTGAGACAATCGTGTTAACCACTGAGCCACCATACCACCTCACACTGTGAGCATTCAGATCGGCTCGATGTATGTGACCAATAATAAAACAAACAAACAGCCCTGACATACGGTCTGGTCCAATCCTTAAGCTGGGTGCCTGACCCTGTGGGCAAAGTTTCTTTGCAACAGCCATTTAGTGCCAGTGCAACAATGAAGTGCAGAAATGTCCTGGTTCATAAAGGTGCCTTGGGGGGTTCTGGCAAATGTTGGATGAGTGCAGCTGATGCCATGGAGCATGCCTTGAGATTTGACGATGATGAAATTGCAGTGCATCCACTGTGACTTTCATGCTGGAAAATGCCAACATTTATTTTCCTTGCAGCAGTTGACAGAGTAGAAAGCTGTATATTAATGAAGTGAGATTTGCAGTTAATGAGGCTGAACACGTGCAATAATTCCCGGTAATAGACAACTTACCGCTTACTAGTGAGAATCTCATCTCATCAGCTGGAACTCTCTTTGAAAATGCAACAAATTGCACCCAACATCAAAAATTCCTCACCCAACTTCTCACACAATTCTTATCAATGTCTTGCCACAGACCATGACATTCAGACCCGATTCTGCCCTTCCTTTTAGTTTTCCAACTTTTTTCACATTTTGCTGTTGCTAGAAGTAATTTGTTAGGTGTGAAGCTCTGTGATTTTCAGCTTATGGGATATGCTCACCTTTTAGTGTGTGATCCACAAAGATTTAGTTTTCCCAGGTTTATGAACCCATCAACTGCCTTACACACTGCAAACTGAGAAAGCTTTATGATTTTGCTGTTCCGGATGACCAGAAAGTCCAGAACCAGGTATCATAGCTTAAGGATATATCATTGATCATTTAGAACTGAGATGAGGAGAAATTTCAACCAGAGAGTGGTGAAGCTGTGGAATTCGTTGCCAGAGAGAGTTAATATTTTCAAGGAGGAATTGCGGCTAAGAGGACCTAAAGTTATGGGGAGAAAGTGGGAACAGAGTTCTGAATTGGATGATCAGCCATGATCATATTGATGGAGTAGAAGCCTCAAAAGGCCTTCTCCTTTTCATATTTTCCACGTGTCTATGTTTGACCCCTGGAGATTTCAAAGCTCAGCACACTATTGATGACTCAAATGATAACACAAGGGCTCCTAAGCTAAACATTAATAGATTCCTGAACAGAAAAAGGCTTCAGTCCACCAATGTGCAGCTTCTGAACTCACAGAATCAAGCACATTGCTGCTACACTGGTTATTGCCCTGATCATCTTATGGTGAATCTATGGTTCCTTTAGACTCAGAGTCACGCAGCATGGAAACAGATTATTCCGTCCATCTCATCCATACTGATCAGACAAGCTAAATTAATCTAGTCCCACTTGCCAGCGTTTGGTCCATATCCTTCTAAACCCTTCCTATTCATGTACCCATCCAGACGCCATTAAAATGTTGTAATCATACCAACCACCACAACGTCTTCTGACAGTTCATTCCACACACTCACCAACCTCAGCATGAAAAAGTTGTTCCTCAGGTCCCTTTTAAATCTTTCCCCTCCCACCTTAAACCTATGCCACTTGTTTTGGGCTTCCTTACCCTGGGCAAAAAACGTTGACTACTCACCCTATCCCATGCCCCTCCAACCTCCATAAGGTCACTCCCTCAGCCTCTGACACTCCAGAGAAAATAACCCCAACCTATTTGGCCTCTTCCTATAGCTCAGGCCCTCCAAACCTGGTAACTTCCTTGTAAATATTTTCTGCACCCTTTCAGGTTTCACAAGGTCCTTCCTACAGTGGGGAGACCAGAATTGAATGCAGTATTCCAAAAGTGGCCTAACCAATATCCAGTACAGCTACGACATGACATCCCAACTCTTGTATTCAATGTGCTGACCAATAAAGGCAGGCATACCGTATTTTTCTCTTCACTACCCTGTCGATCCACGACTGCACTTTCAAGGAAAAATGAACCTACACACCAAGGTCTCTTTATGAGATAAAGCTAATAAAGCTAGATTGATGGCTGTTTCGGGGAATAGTTATCAAATGCATCAATAACTGTTCACCTTATTATGGAAATCAAGGACTAACAGAGAAGAGAAATATAATGTGTTGTGCAATGTTACCAGGATCTCCCAGCTTCCCTTTATCAAGCCTAGTGACAGTGAAGGAAATTATGACTCTCAAGAGGTTCAATGTTAATATGGAAGAATTCTAGGAGAGACTGTTGTTATTTAAATTTGACAAGGAAGGGACCAGATGTGATGCATCCAAGGATTTTGAAAGAATAATGGTAGAATTTGTGGGAGCTACAAGCTTTCAGTCTTCCTTGGACTCAGGGGAGGTGCAAGAAGATTGAAGAATTACAAACATTACAGCTTTGTTCAAGGAAGTTTGTAAAGATAAGCCTAGCACTTGTACCCCAGTCAGTTTAACTTTGATGGTGCGGAAGTTTCTAGAAACAATTATACAAAATAGAATTAGTAGTCACATAGAAAAAGATGGTTTGATTAGAAAGACTCATCACGGATTTCTAAATTGGGAAATCATTTGTGACTCACTTGCTGGAGTTGTTTTGACAAAGTAGCAGAAAGTTGAGAGTAACTCTACTGAGGTGGTGGGCATAGAATTTCAGAACGTGTTTGATATCTTATCACACAACAGACTTAGAACATAGAACATAGAACATAGAACAGTACAGCACAGAACAGGCCCTTCAGCCCACAATGTTGTGCCGACCATTGATCCTCATGGATGCACCCTCAAATTTCTGTGACCATATGCATGTCCAGCAGTCTCTTAAATGACCCCAATGACCTTGCTTCCACAACTGCTGCTGGCAACGCATTCCATGCTCTCACAACTCTCTGCGTAAAGAACCTGCCTCTGACATCCCCTCTATACTTTCCACCAACCAGCTTAAAACTATGACCCCTCGTGCTAGCCATTTCTGCCCTGGGAAATAGTCTCTGGCTATCAACTCTATCTATGCCTCTCATTATCTTGTATACCTCAATTAGGTCCCCTCTCCTCCTCCTTTTCTCCAATGAAAAGAGACCGAGCTCAGTCAACCTCTCTTCATAAGATAAGCCCTCCAGTCCAGGCAGCATCCTGGTAAACCTCCTCTGAACCCTCTCCAAAGCATCCACATCTTTCCTATAATAGGGCGCCCAGAACTGGACGCAGTATTCCAAGTGCGGTCTAACCAAAGTTTTATAGAGCTGCAACAAGATCTCACGACTCTTAAACTCAATCCCCCTGTTCATGAAAGCCAAAACACCATATGCTTTCTTAACAACCCTGTCCACTTGGGTGGCCGTTTTAAGGGATCTATGTATCTGCACACCAAGATCCCTCTGTTCCTCCACGCTGCCAAGAATCCTATCCTTAATCCTGTACTCAGCTTTCAAATTCGACCTTCCAAAATGCATCACCTCGCATTTATCCAGGTTGAACTCCATCTGCCACCTCTCAGCCCATCTCTGCATCCTGTCAATGTCCCGCTGCAGCCTACAACAGCCCTCTACACTGTCAACGACACCTCCGACCTTTGTGTCGTCTGCAAACTTGCTGACCCATCCTTCAATTCCCTCGTCCAAGTCATTAATAAAAATTACAAACAGTAGAGGCCCAAGGACAGAGCCCTGTGGAACCCCACTCACCACTGACTTCCAGGCAGAATATTTTCCTTCTACTACCACATGCTGTCTTCTGTTGGCCAGCCAATTCTGTATCCAAGCAGCTAAGTTCCCCTGTATCCCATTCCTCCTGACCTTCTGAATGAGCCTTCCATGGGGAACCTTATCAAATGCCTTACTGAAGTCCATATACACCACATCCACAGCTCGACCCTCATCAACCTTACTAGTCACATCCTCAAAAAACTCGATAAGGTTTGTAAGGCATGACCTACCCCTCACAAAGCCGTGTTGACTGTATTTGATCAAGCCATGCTCTTCCAGATGGTCATAAATCTTATCCCTCAGAATCCTTTCTAACACCTTGCAGACGACAGACGTGAGACTTACCGGTCTATAATTGCCGGGGATTTCCCTATTTCCTTTCTTGAAGAGAGGAATTACATTTGCCTCTCTCCAGTCCTCAGGTACGACTCCAGTGGAGAGCGAGGATGCAAAGATCTTCGCAAGTGGCGAAGCAATTGCATTTCTCGCTTCCCAAAGCAGCCGAGGACAAATCTGATCCGGGCCTGGCGACTTGTCAATCTTAATGTTTGACAAAATTTTCAGTACATCAGCTTCCTCTATCTCTATCCATTCCAGCATGCACACCTGCTCTTCAAAGGTTTCATTCACTACACAGTTCGTTTCTTTCGTAAAGACAGAAGCAAAAAACTCATTTAGGGCTTCCCCTACCTCCTCAGGCTCCACACACAAGTTCCCTATGCTATCCCTGATCGGCCCTACTCTTTCTTTGACCATTCTCTTATTCCTCACGTAAGTGTAAAATGCCTTATGATGAAAGTTTTGGGTCATGGTATTATAGGGACAGTATCAATATCAGTAGGATGACAGTAGAAATCGGGGAACTACAAACTTGTAAGTCTGACTTCGGCTGTGTGTAAATTATTGGAGATGTTTATAAAACATAGGATTCATGGACATTTAGAGGCGCAAAAAATTGCCTGGGATAGTCAGTATGGTTTTGTGCAAGGAAAATCATATCTCAAAACCTGGTTGAGATTTTTGAGGAAGTTACTAAAAAGATTGATGGTAGAGCAGAAGACGTTGTTTATTTGGATTTTAGAAAAGCCTTTGGCAAGGTTCCTCATGGTAGACTGATTAGTAAAGTCAGGTCACATAGGATTCAGGGTGAACTTGTCAATTAGCAACATGATTTGTCTGAATGGCGGGAGACAGAGAATAATGCTGGAGGGTTGCTTTTCAGACTGGAAGCCTGTGACCAGCAGTGTTCCACAGGGATCGGTTCTGGGTCCTCCTGTGTTTGTCATTTATATAAATTATTTGGGTGAGAATATAGAAGTCATGGCTAGTAATTTTACAGACAACACCAAATTTGTGTCGTAGTAGACAGTGAAGAAGGTTTTCTCAGATTACAAAGGGATCTTGATCAAATCAGTCAATGGTCTGAAAAATGGCAGACAGGGTCCAATCAGGATAAATGTGAGGTATTGTAATTTGGTGCAACAGACAAGGATAGGGCTTGTAATGGTTGGGCCTTGGGTAGTGTTGTAGAACAGAGGGACCTAGGGGTGCAGGCACATAATTCTTTGAAGTTTGCATCACATATAGACAGGATGGTTAAAAAGATGTTCAGCACATTTGCATTCATTGCTCAGTCCTGAGTATAGAAGTTGGGAGGTTGTACCAGATATTGGTGAGGCCTCTTCTGGAATACTGTATCCAGTTCTGGTCAATCAATTATAGGAAGAATATTATCAAGTTGGAGAGGGTTCAGAAGAGATTTACCAGGACGTTGCCAGGTACGGACGGTTTAAGTTAAAAAGAAAGGCTGGATAGGCTAGATGTTTTTCACTGGAGCATGGGAGGCTGAGAGGCGGCCTTATAGAAATTTATAAAATAATAGATAGAGTTAATGTTGTTGTCTTTTCCCTAGAATGGGGGATTTCAAGACCTGGGCACATTTTTAAAGTGAGATAAGAAAGATTTAAAACACACAAGAGGCAAGACGGTGGTTCGCGTGTGGGATGAACTTCCTAAATAAGTAGAGCATGTGCATACAATTACAAAGTTTAAAAGATATTTGGATAGATACATAAACAAGAAAGATTTACAGAGGTATGGGTCAGGAGCAGGCTGGTGGGATTAGTTTCGATTGGGATTATTTTCAGTGTAGTCTGGTTGCACTGAAGGGTCTGTTTCCATGCTGTATGACTCTCTGTCTCTATTTCCTGCATCCACAGTTCTTTGGGTTTTTTTTTTGTTTAAGGACAGTAGTTTATTTTCTAAAGGATTTAGTGAACCAGATGAGTTTTTACAACTACAGTTTCATGGTCCTCCTTAGATCCTTAATGACAACTTTCTTTAAATTCTAATTCCACCAGTACCAGAATGTTATTTGCGTCTCCAGATTAATAATCTGATGATAATACCATTAGCCCAGGCTAAAATCTATATATGTAAATGGCTAGATTATAAAAGAGAAGATATCCCGGAGAGATATTAGGTTGAATGAGATTGCACTATTCGGGGCAGCAAAGTCACAGTTAAAAATTTTAAATTCCATCAATTGTCTGCCCCACATTATTTGACACCCTTTGCAAAACAACAGTTTGTCGTGGTGTCCCTTAAGTAAATAGGGGAATGATCATCCAACATGACACAGCTCTGGAGGTTGAACCTGTGCTTTCTGCCTCAGAGGTAGGAACATGACCAAGACATCACAAGAACCAGAAGGATTGCTATATAGCAAATGAAAGCCAAAAGAACTGCAGATGCTGTAAATCAGGAACAAAAACTGAAGTTGTTGGAAAAGCTCAGCAAGTCTGGCAGCATCTGTGATGAAAAAAATCAGAGTTAATGTTGTGGGTCCGGTGACCACTACCGAAGGTATTTTTACCAGTGCCAGCCGATGCTTCAGCTCAATTGTGATCTTTCTTCGAGCTAAAACGTCAACAACCACTGTCTCTGCTTGCACATTCCCCTTTAGCCATTTGGCCAAAGTGTACAAGAAATTTTACCCTACTGAGTCAGCATTTTCAAATGGACTTAAACTTTAAACGAAACTTATTGTGCCTTTACTTGAAGAATTATTTGAAAAAAAAGTAGAGTAACTTTGTTAAGATGTGAAACACCTCCACCTAGAATTAGTGGGGAAAACGATTCCTTATTTGACTACCTTCTTTCTGGTATAAAGTTGACAGAAACCCTAAACATAACAAGCAGGCCAAGCAATTCTTTATAGAAATTCACCCGAGTAATGTACAGGTCCCTATCCTGTCCTGACAGAATGTATCTTCAACACTCTGGAATATTTAAACTTCTTGTTCAGCCGTACTTTATCATTTACTAATTATTATCAGTTACTTTAAATGAAATTCTCCAACCAGAATGAGACATTTACCGAAGTTTGTGAACATCTAAAAGTGCTTAAACAATATCATAAGATGTAAGCCATCTCTATTGAATTTATTCCAGGTCCTTACCCCTCCTGTCACAAAATAGCTTGTAAATCTATGCACTCTGTGAGAATGAATGCTTTTGTTTTAAGTAAAGCTGTGTTAGCTCATCACATCAATAGTAAATACATTAACAGTGGAAAGTGGTGCTTTTTGTCACTGCAAGACCGTTATTAATTTACCTCCTCCTGTCTTAACAAGCCCAGAGTTAATGCTGAATGCAATCGAGCAACTCCTTTGCAACTGGGCAGGTCTCTGCAGCATTTCCAAATAATCAATGTTAATGTAGTGAATGAAAAGTAAAGAAAAATCAACTCTCAGACTGATCCAGCGCTCCTATTGTCCTGGGACTGTTGGAGAGTCATTTGCAGGCAGACCAGAGGCGGATTCCTT
This sequence comes from Stegostoma tigrinum, assembly GCF_030684315.1. Lineage (NCBI taxonomy): Eukaryota > Metazoa > Chordata > Chondrichthyes > Orectolobiformes > Stegostomatidae > Stegostoma > Stegostoma tigrinum. The sequence continues at coordinate 103,142,913 of NC_081358.1, read as the reverse complement.
AAAAAGTCCAAAAACAAAATCGGACTAAAAATGAACTGCAGTTGACAATTTGAATGAATATTTTCTGTGATGAATGAAGCGCATTTTCTCTGTATAACTAAATCCTGAATTATTTAATTTTCTGTTAAGTTTGTGTCTCTGATGCTTTGTCTCCTTTGACAGTGATTTGAAAAATATCCATGCGGAAGAACCCTCTGTCCAAGTTCCTCTTTCGTCCTATCTGAAGGTGCTGTCTCATACTGGGTATAAAAGCACAGTAACTGTTATCTAAGCAGCCATTCCAACAAGCCAATCTACCACAAGTGGAGATACTTCAGCGAACTGATTAATTTGCTGCTAAAATAGCTTCAACACTGGGATTGTGAAGACATGAGGAAATTTCGATTTGAGCGATCACACCAGCGACTGAATTTTACTCTCCCACGGGAGCAGGGTGCAGGCAGATTGTTGGTGCAAAATTGGGTGCAACACCATGCATAATGTTTTTGGTGCTTACTCTCCCGCCACAAATATCTTCACAGAGGACAGCAGCTGGCACCAAGTGTGAAACCAAGCAGGTTTCATTGGTCAGCTGCTGGAGAGCATGGGGTCACCTCAATTCATCTAACTGATAAATCAGGACAGCTGAATAATGGACTGCGATACCAAGGTGTAGAGCTGGATGAACACAGCAGGCCAAACAGCATCAGAGAAGCAGGAAGGCTGACCTTTCAGGTCTAGACCTTTCTGAAGAAGGGTCTAGGCATGAAATGTCAGCCTTCTTGCTCCTCTGATGCTGCTTGGCCTGCTGTGTTCATCCAGCTCTACATCTTGTTTTCTCAGAATCTCCAGCATCTGCAGTTCCTGCTATCTCTGGTGGGAAAGCTCAGCAGGTTTGGCAGCATCTGTGAAGGAAAAAACTTAGCTAACGATTCAGGTCCAGTGACCCTTCCTCAGACTTTATGAAGCCTTTACTGACAGCAAGACATTCAACTGCAATTAATATTCATTTGCAGAATTACCGGACATTCCACTTAAACAAAATACATTTACACCTACGTTAAACTATCAGGAAGGTAATTGCCTCAAATGAGGACAGCAGAAGCACATTGAGAAGCACAGATTTGGTGCAATGATAAAAGATCTGCAATTAATATATTTGCATGCCCCCAACCTTACTTGAATGCTACCTCCCTAAGAACTTCCAACACAACTACCTCTGGAAGAGCGATCCAAGAAAAATGATCCACCCCAAGAGCTATTCCCGCAGCTACCACCAGGAGAAGGACTCCAGGGAGCCACCACCCTGAGAGTAATCCCTACAGCTATCTCCAACCAACTGCAAATGTCCGCGATTCAGGCCAGACAACCGAAGACCTCCGAAAACCAGCAACCTGATCAGCACAACAAGGCCTCAGTCACATCCTGAGGTGAAAACATGCCCACAAAATCCACCATAAGGTAAGAAAACCAAAGTACTCACCCGATAAATCCTCAACACATCTTACCACATCAGTGGCCTCAAAGCAGACCATCCAAAGTCTTCATAAAAGCACTGACTACGACAAGCAGGAATGGCCAGCTATAATTCAAACTGTGCTTTATCCCCAGTGGCAAGCTTATATTCTCGAGACCAAAGTATCCAACTTAGCTGTCAGGGAAGGGAAGGGAGTTGGTGACAGTGCAGGGAACCCCAAGGGTAGGAAGCCTGATTAAGGTGTCTGTGATTAAAACTACCATTTACCTTCTAATAATATTTAACCTGTGTTTAATTTAATAGTGTTTTTTAAATACTGTCCTTTGTGTAATTGATAGTGTCAGTTTAACTGTTTTGTATTTGCTTTTTTTTATTTCTTGTAATATACTCACTTTTTGTATTTAATAAACACAGATTCTTTTGCCCCTGAAACATCTGTCTACTGCCTTCTTCATTTTACATTCCCTAAATAGGTCCAGTGTCAGAATCAGGAATCTGGGGCTGATTCAAACCACCTAAAAATCAGGAAGTTACTGATCACAAACCATAATCCCTAAAATTAACTATGTCATTGTGTGGTTACGGGGATAGGGAAAGGGGCTGCATCTGGGTGGCTCTTCAGAGGTTCGGTGCAATCTTGATGAGCCATATGAACTTTTTCCAGACTCAAGGGATTCTATATTCCCTATAATGCAAGGAAATTTAGAGCTCTTTAGATGGTGTAAAACAGAGATAAAGATAAAAGCAGGAACAATATACTTATTCTCCAGAAATAATGGGAACTGCAGATGCTGGAGAATTCCAAGATAATAAAATGTGAGGCTGGATGAACACAGCAGGCCAAGCAGCATCTCAGGAGCACAAAAGCTGACTTTTCGGGCCTAGACCCTTCATCAGAGAGGGGGATGGGGAGAGGGAACTGGAATAAAAAGGGAGAGAGGGGGAGGCGGACTGAAGATGGAGAGAAAAGAAGATAGGTGGAGAGAGTATAGGTGGGGAGGTAGGGAAGGGATAGGTCAGTCCAGGGAAGACGGACAGGTCAAGGAGGTGGGATGAGGTTAGTAGGTAGATGGGGGTGCGGCTTGGGATGGGAGGAAGGGATGGGTGAGAGGAAGAACCAGTTAGGGAGGCAGAGACAGGTTGGACTGGTTTTGGGATGCAGTGGGTGGGGGGGAAGAGCTGGGCTGGTTGTGTGGTGCAGTGGGGGGAGGGGACGAACTGGGCTGGTTTAGGGATGCTGTAGGGGAAGGGGAGATTTTGAAACTGGTGAAGTCCACATTGATTCCATTAAGCTGCAGGGTTCCCAGGCGGAATATGAGTTGCTGTTCCTGCAACCTTCGGGTGGCATCATTGTGGCAGTGCAGGAGGCCCATGATGGACATGTCATCTAGAGAATGGGAGGGGGATTGGAAGTGGTTTGCGACTGGGAGGTGCAGTTGTTTGTTGCGAACTTATTCTCCATGTCCATTGTAGAATACTGTGCAGATTCAGTCCAAATATATAGGTTTTGGAAGAGAATTGAAAAAGCAAACATGTGAAGCAAAGATAAGAGTACAAGAAGAGACTAGCTGGTAACATTTAATTGCATCTGAAAGTCTTTTATTGGCATGTAAATAACAAAAGAGCCCTGTTGTTTAAGGACTAACAAAAGGACTTGTATAAGGAAGCAGGGGTTAAGTTTGTTGCATTAAATAAACACTTTGCATCTGTCTTTGCTAAGTAAGAAGACTGTAAAAGTAAGCAGCTGACAGTGATAGAGCATGTGCTTCAAACACTAAATGAGTTTAAAATTCATAAGGATGAGGTTATAAGTGGGCTGTCTCTACTAGAGTTGATATCCCATCAGGATCGAATAAGGAGTAATCGTGGATACTAAAGGAGGAGAAAGATTTTGAGGAGGTTACAAAGAGGGTTAATGAGGACAATGCTGTGATAAAATGCCATATGACAAACTTAGAAGCAAAGTTACTGCTCACGGAATAAAAGGGACAGTAGTAACATAGATACAAATTTGGCTGAGTGACAGAAAACAAAAATGAGTGGTGAACAGATAGAACTGTGTGGAGCTGGAGGAACACAGCAGGTCAGGCAGCTGAAGGGTCCCAACCCGAAACGTCAACTTTCCTGCTCCTCTGATGCTTCCTGACCTGCTGTATTCCTCCAGCTCCACACTGTGTTGTCTCTGACTCCAGCATCAGCGGTTCCTACTATCTCTGAGTGAGTGGTCAACAGCTGTTTTTTGGGCAGAAGGAAGGTTTGTATTGGAGCGCCCCAGGGCTTATTGTTAAAACCACTGCTCCTCCTAAAGGCCTAGACTTTGGTGTACAGGGCATAATTTCAACATGTTCTTTTCAAAGTCTGAAATAATGGACCCATGAGGAGACCAGTGTAAGACGTCAACCATGGACAGGTTGGTGGATCAGGAGGACAAGTTGCAAATTAATTCAATGTAGAGAAATCTTATGATTTATTTTGGTATGAACATGACAGAGAGATAATATAAAATGTGTGCAACTCTAAATGGGGTGCAGGACCAGAGATACTTGAGGAAAAGAGGGCAGTTAATAAAGCAGATAGCATCCTGGGCTTTATCAATATGGGACAGAGTATGAGAGCTAATTATGTCAAATGGGTATCAGACATTGGTTCATCCTCAACACCCAGTTCTGCACACCATATTAAGGAACTACCTAAGGACATGAGCAATCAATCTGAAATGATTCATGAGAATAGTCCAAGGGGTGATAAAATTCACTTACACGGAGAGATTAGAGAAGCTGAGCTGGTTCTCCTTTGGGAAGTGAAGGTTGAAAGAAGATTTGACAGAGATTTGCACAAATAGATAGGGAGAAATTGTTCAAATTCTTGAAAGGATCAAGAACCAGAGGGCACAGATTTCAGTTAATTGATAAAAGATGCAATAGTGAAGTGGAAAAGTTTTTTTCAAGCAGTGAGAGATTGAGAGGTGGGATGAACTGCCTGACAATGCCCCAGAGGCAGACTCAATGGAGGCTTTCAAAAGAGTGTTGAATCATTATCTGAAAAGACAGAAATGCAGGACCATGAACAGTGGAACTAGGTGAATTGCTCTTTCAAATGGTTGGTACAGACACAACAGGCTAAACGGTCCCTCGTTAAATGCTACATGTTCTTTTCATTCAATAATTTGGGTTGATCCTTACTTGCGAGGAGCAAATGCAATTTTATTCTTTCCCGTGATAATCCGATTCAGACAAGGTATATCAGCAGCATCCCTGAAAATTCCATCAGATGCAATATTGGCCAAATGGTTTTAGAAAAAGTATGAAATATAATCAAATGTAACTCTGGATTATACTACATTCATAACAATAAACAATGCATTTTGCCTTTGTTTGGGCCACTGCTTTGAACAACCTCCAATAAATCCTGCTGCATCTGAAGATGATTGCTGCATTGCATTGTGGCATATAAAATAGTCACAATTCACACAGCTCTGCAAGGTGCCAATGTATGTCAGCAAATTACTGCAGGAAGTGTTTCTCGTGCAGTGGAATTAATAAAAAAACAGATGCTGATAACCTGAAAGCAGAAAATACTTGAAATACAAACTCATCCATCGACTTCACAGATGCTGACTGACTTGTTTTTCAGCAATTGCTGTTTTGCTACAGTGAAATCAATTCCTTAGTTGCATTGGGAAATAAAAATGGCATTTGGCTGATAAATCAAAAGGTGCCTGATGCTTTGTGGGCTCATACTCCACTGTGAGCTGGGGCCTCGCACAAGTTGAGGAAAAGTGGAGAGAGATGCTTCTCTGGTGGTGCTTCACAGAAATGGTGCTGCTTTAAAGTGATGTTGTTAACATGCTAGCTGAGCATTGTGAGTTGATTAGATAGTAAATAAACTGCTTGTTTCTCCATCTGGAGTTCAGATACCAGAGTTGTGCGACATTTGTACCTGTCAAAGTCAATTAAAGTGGGCTTTGTTTGGTCTGTTCTTGGCCATTAGGAAGAATATCTCAATGAGAATTGCAAGGTAGAGGAAGGGCAAACAAATTCTTCTTTTTCTAATAGTTTGTTTCTATTTTTCATACTGTTTCAGCTTGTATACACAGAATAAAGCTGACAATAAAACATACACTGTAGCTCTTTAAGACAGTAGAATTCAGTACTGAACATTTAAAATGCAGGCATGTTGGTATAGTTGTAGCAGCACTTGAATAATCATTCAGATAAACATGTGTAGATATCCTATCATGGCAGCTGATGGAATTTAAATTCAATTATTGAAAGTCTAGAACTGAAAGCTAGCCTCAGTAAGGGTGCCACAAACAACCATTGATTGTTGCAAAATCTCATCTGGTTTATTAACACACTTAAGGAAGGGAACATGTTGTCATTGCATGTTCTAGCCTACATGTCACTCCAGACCCAAGGTAATGTAGGTAGCCCTTAGCTGGCCTCTGAAATGACAAAGTGAAGCACTCAGTTCAAGGGAAATGAGGGATGCTCAGCAAATTAGCCTTGCTTCCAATGCACACATCTCATGAGAAGATTTTTTTTAAAAAAAGGTTATAGTTATCTCACACAGTGCCAGATTAACAACTTAATCCAATTCAATAGCAGAGATTCAATTTATAAAGACAAGTTTTTTTTTGCTTTTCTGAAGTTGTCACTTTATTAAATAAAGCAAAGAATGAGAATAACAAATTATTCATTTGGTCACAGAGCCATAAAATTGTACAGAGCAGAAGGAAGTTATTCAGCTCATTGTGCCCATTTGGGCTCTACTGAAAGAGCTGGCCAATTAATTCCACTCCTACCCCCTACTCTAGCCCCATAGCACTGCAAACCTTCCCTTCTTCCAGTATCTATCCAATTCCTATTAAGATGAGATGCTGAAACTAATTTACATGACACATTGAACATTTAAAAATAAGTTGTCCTCATCTACCTATTAAATCTTTTGATTAAATGTGTGCCCTCTCTTTTCACTGAAGGTAATAGAGGTAAAAGAGAATTAGATGCCACAGTTTGTCAAAAAGTTGTGTATCTGATGGATGAAATTTAATCAGGTCAGTTGTCAACCTTTCACTAGATTTACCATTTTCTCAAGTAAACAATTTAACTGCTCAAAACAAGTGTTTTCAAAGGGTCAATATAGGCAAGATGGGCTAAATAGCCTCCATCTCTAATGTAATGATTCTGTTTGGGTTTAATTCATGACTCCTATGTGCACATAACATAAACCATATAAAAATGAATAAGTCCTGAAGAGGATGGAAAGAGTTGAAAGGAGAACTTCCCTTTATTGCCTCTGATTACAGAATTCACATGGCCTCATCAGCATTCAATGAGCACAAGTTAAAGGTTCTCTTCCAGTGCACAGCTTCTGTCTCCTTTAAATGGGGCCGTCTCTGACAGGGATATACAAAAGGGATATATGCTGGAATGAAGAACAACAGAGCCAGTGTCACCAAAAATCTGATCAGTTGCTGAAATGTGTCCATGAGCATACAGTGTACAGGTAGCATTTGGTTTTAAATGGCAGAACTTGACAACACTCACAGAATTTTTGCATATTATTAAAAGTATATTTCCATGACAAACACAAAGGCAAAACATTTCCTAGTCTTTTAAAGAGGGAAATATGGCACAAATGAGTTGGGAATGTTCCAGAAAGCAGTCCCTGTTCTATGAGTATGCCAGCTCACCAAGCTGTATGAGCTATTGCTATAAGAGAGCATTTAACCATTTAAACCTGGTACAGTGCTCTTAGTCCAGTTAGTTTATTGGTCACACTTCTCCTTTTTCTACACTTTCACCTTCATGTCTCCCTTTTCTCCAATGGGTGGCAATATAGTTTGAAAGTTTGAAAGGAGATAATCTGATGTAAGACAAATGATATTCTTTGGAGGACAAGTGAGTATTACAGGCTTAGCTAAATTGTTCAACCAACTTAATTTCTAAATATAGAGATTCCTTAACCATCTATGATATTTCCTTGCTGAATTACAAAATTATTCATTGTATCACTTGAACTTTCCAGATTACTCGACAGCGGTCATTCCTGCTGGCTATATAAATGCCAAGATGAATTAGTTACCAGGATTTTCACCTCATACAGGGATTATTCTTCCTCTTCCAACTAAGTCATAAAGGCTTGAATCCATTGTTAAAACATTTGTCTAATTCTTTCTCAAATATATATTTAACCACCACTTACAACGCAAACTGACAAAAAAAACTTTATGTGCCAAAATATAGATAACACAGTGTGGAACTGGAGGAACACAGAGAAATAGGAAAGTTGACATTTTGGGTTGGAACCCTTCTTCAGAAATGGGGGAGGGTGAAGGGAGGTCCGAAATAAATACAGAGAGGGGTTGGGGCTGGGGAAGGTAGGTGACATGGTGATAGATGAGTGTAGGTGGGGACTGGTGGGGATTGGTCAGTGAGGTAGGAGGAGCTGATGGGTGGGAGAGAAGATGGACAGGTTGTGTCAGGTCAAGGAGGTGGGGATGAGAGGGAGGTTTGGTCATAGGATGAGGCCAGGAGTTGGGAAGATTTTGAAACTGGTAAAGTCCACATTGAGACCACTGGGTGTAGTTCCCACAGTGGAATATGAAGTGCTGCTCTTCCACTTTGTGGCTGGCGTCATTACTACACTGGAGGCGGCCCAGGATGAACATGTCACCCAGGGAGTCAGAGGGGTAATGAAAAGGTTCACAACCGGGAGGTGTTGTCGTTTGTCGCAAACGTAGCGCAGGTGCTCTACAAAGTGGTCTCCGAGCCTCCGCTTGGTTTCCCCGACGTAGAGGAGGCCACATCGGGAACAGCGGATGCAATAGACCACATTGACAGATGTGCAAGTGAACCTCTGTCTGATGTGAAGGGTCTTTTTGGTGCCATGGATGGAGGTGAGGGGAAGGTGTAGGGGCAGGTGTAGCATTTCCTGCAGTTGTAGGGGAAAGGTGCCGAGTGTAGTGGGGTTAGTAGGGACCGTGGGGTGGTTGATGGAGTTGCGGAGAGAGTGGTCCCTGCGGAAGGCAGATAGGTGTGGGGAGAGAAATATATCTTTGGCTGTGGGCTCGGATTGCAGGTGGCAGAATTGACAGCTTCCGCCCAAAAGGGTCACAGACCTGAAACATAAACTCTGATGCTGTCAGACCTGCTGAGCTTTTCCAGCAACTTCTGTTTTTGTTTGAGACATAAGGCCTGTCTGTGATCCTAAATTAATACTTTCCATCTGTCTTTAGCAGGGAAGAGGCGATCCCAACCTGAAAGAAATGGAAAATTTCCCAATGTTAATTATCATGTAGTTCAAATAACAAATATTTAATGAATCTAGAATAAGGGGCTTTAGGTTCAAGATTAAACAGAAATATTCAAAGGACAGCAAGTGAAATCTCTTTATATGAAGAGTTGTGAGGACATGCAAATTATTCCCGCAGTCAATAATCATGGCCAGAAAATGACACCATTTAAGGTTAGAATTGAGGTGAATGAAGAAAATGAAAATGAAAGTATTTGGGATTAAGATGGCCAAAAATGATTGTTTACTTGGAGGATAAAAGGCATCATCAAATGACCAGATTGAATAGTCTGTTTCCATGTTGTAGCTTTTGTGTAATGACCACTGTGTTGAAGTAATTACAATAATCCAATCTTGGAGATTCAGAGAGCAACTTGTAAAACCATCTTTAACATTTATGATGTCACCTGAACCCCTTGTTGGAATTACAAACTCATTGCGTACTCCCAGATGTCTTTAATTCCATATTAATGACAGCCTGTAACCTTTTCACATGACGACTTGTTCCTGTTCTGGTATTAGGATCCGTGTGTGCTATAGATTTTTTTGTAAAACAATGCTGTCTGGGATTTGTAAATGGAGAACAGGCAATAAAAAACGCTTAAATCATAAAAGAGGTGAAGAAATGCTGTGCTCAGAGGCTAATGCAGCTCTGAGAATAAATGGGGAGTGTTAACCTTATTATACTTGGCTGCAGGGCATGGAAATACCCACTTTCGAATATTCAGAAGGTAAATGGGATTCTATCAATAAATAGAAGACTTGTTTGGTTATTCAGCACTTGCTACGATGTGACATTGAAATGATTCATGCTTTTCTCTTAGTCCAGTAGAAGCTGATGCTCTAGGTACCATGCAGACACTGCAATTTGCTCCTTCTCTTACAGCTGGAACTGATCTTGCAGTTTTCTTTCAAATGCCCTGCTCTGCAGATATAAAGGTGAAAAAAAAGTACATTTCTAAAACTGGCAACTCTGCTCCTGCAAATACAGTGTCTGAATTACAGCCTTTCATTTGTTAGGTGCTAACCTTATTTCAGTTGGTAAAACAGTTGCCATTGAGTTAAAAATGGCAGGCTCTAATTCCATTTCAAAAATGTAAAATAAACTCAAGGCTGGCTCTCCAATGCAGTACTGACAGAGTGCTGCATTGTCACAAGGCACTGTGATTCAGCCATAGTTTTAAGGCCCTGTCCATCCTCTCGGAGGTCCCATGACAATAGGCTGAATCTTATCAGAAATCAACTGTCACTTTTGGTGAGTATCATGGAGGGTTACCCTCCATCAGGCCTAGTGGGTTTTCTCTCATTGCTGTCTCAAACTCTCCTCGTTAACCAGTTACCATTCCCCGATGGAGCGCTCTTGTCCTGTTCTGCCACTCATCACAGGCAGAAGTATTTGTCAATGCTGGGGCTTCCCAAGATTCCTGCCATTGGTGCCATCTTTAAATGGCCATCAGGCACCTGGTCAAGCACTGGCAGCTCACAGCTGGCCTATACTTTTCCCATCAATTGTCCCAAATGGCAGATTAGGGTAAATAAGTGCCCCAAGTTATGGGCATGGATATGGAGCTCCTGGTGGACAAGATAGTGTAGAGAAGGACTGATCTCTTCCTTCAAGGCTGAAAAAAGAGGCCATGACATCAGATCCTGCAGCCTGGTCCAAGCTTCCCACCCGGGTCAATTTGGTTGCAGATGCCCAGAGAAATGCCCAACAGTGTGAGAAGAAGTTTAATGACCTTTTCTGCACTGCCAGGTTAAAGGCCACCATCTTCTCTCTGCTACCTCACACTCCCCCTATCTCTGCTACCTCACTCACCTTTCATCCAACACACACGCGCTACCCCTCTCTCTGTTGAACAAAGAACTAAGAAAATTACAGGACAGGAACAGGACCTTCGGCCCTCCAAGCCTGCATCAATCTAAATCCTCTATCTAAACCTGCCACCTATTTTCCAAGAATCTGTATCCCTCTGCTCCGTGCCCATTCATGTATCTGTCTGGATACATCTTAAATGATGCTATTGTGCCCACCACTACCACATCCACTGGAAACACGTTCCAGGCACCCACCACCCTCTACATAAAGCACTTTCCATGTATATCCCTCTTAAACTTTTCCCCTCTCGCCTTGAAATCGTGACCCCTAGTAATTGAGTCCCCCGCTCTGGGAAAAAGCTTCTTGCTATCCAGTCTGTCTATAACTCTCATGATTTTGTTGACCTCAATCAGATCCCTCCCTCAGCCTCCGTCTTTCTAATGTAAATAATCCTAATGTACTCGACCTCTCTTCATAGCAAGCACCCGCCATACCAGGCAACATCCTGGTGAACCTCTTCTGCACTCTCTCCAAAGCATCCACATCCTTTCAGTAATGAGGCGACCAGAGCTGTACACAGTATTCCAAATGTGGTTGAACCAAAGCCCTATACAACTGTAACCTGTCCTGCCAACTCTTATACTCAATACTCCATCCGATGAATGAAAGCGTGCCATATGACTTCTTGACCATTCTATCGACCTGCGTTGCCACCTTCAGGGTACAATGGACCTGAACACCTAGATCTCTCTGTGCATCGATTTTCCCCAGGACTTTTCCATTTACTGCATAGTTTGCTCTTAAATTGGATCTTCCAAAATGCATCACCTCGCATTTGCCTGGATTGAACTCCATCTGCCATTTCTCTGCACAACTCTCCAATATATCTATATTCTGTTGCATCCTCCGACAGTCCCTTTGACAATCTGCTACCCACCAATCTTAATGCCATCTGAAAACTTGCTAATCAGGCCATCTATACTTTCTTCCAGATCATTTATGCATATCACAAACAACAGTGGTCCCAACACAGATCCCCGTGGAACACCACTGGTCACAGTTCTCCATTTTGAGAAACTCCCTTCCACTACAACTCTCTGTCTCCTGTTGCCCAGCTAGTTCTCTATCCATCTAGCTAGCACACCCTGGGCCCCATGCAACTTCACTTTCTCCATCAGCCTACCATGGGCAACCTTATCAAATGCCTTGCTGAAATTCATGTATATAACATTCACTGTCCTTCCCTCATCAATCAACTTCGTCACATCCTCAAAGAATCCGTCATGTCCCTCTCCTCAGTTAATACCGACACAAAGTACTCATTAAGAATCTCATTTTCTCTGACTCCTTGCATAACTTCTCTCCTTTGTCCTTGAGTGGGCCAACCCTTTCTCTAGTTACCCTCTTGCTCCCTATGTATGAATAAAAGGCTTTGGGATTTCCCTTAACCCTGCTTGCTAAAGATATTTCATGACCCCTTTTAGCCCTCTTAATTCCTCGTTTCAGATTGATCCTACTTTCCCAATATTCTTCCAAAGCTTTGTCTGTTTTCAGTTGCCTAGTCCTTATGTATGCTTCCTTTTTCCTCTTTGCTAGTCTCACAATTTCACCTGTCATCCATTGCTCCCTAATCATGCCCTTTCTATCCCTCATTTTCACAGGGACATGTCTATTCTGCACTCTAATCAACCTCTCTTTAAAAGCCTCCCACATATCAAGTGTGGATTTACCCTCAAACAGCTGCTCGCAATCCACCCCAGCTCCTCCCAAATTTTGCTATAGTTGGCCATCCCCCAATTCAGTACTCTTCCTTTAGGACCACTCACGTGTTTGTCCATCAGTATTCTAAAAATTACAGAATTCTAATCACCATTCCTAAGGTAATCCCCTACTGAAACTTCAACCACCTGGCCAGGCTCATTTCCCAACACCAGGTCCAGCATTGCCCCTTCCCAAGATGGACTATTTACATACTGCTCTAGAAAACCCTTCTGGGTGCTCTTTACAAATTCAGCTCCATCTAAACCCCTAACATTAAGTGACTCCCAGTCAATGTTGGGAGAATTAAAATCTGCCATACCATCACCCTGATGCTCCTACATCTTTCCATAGTCTGTCTACATATTTGTACCTATATCTCACAGCTCACTGTTGGCAGCCCCAACATTTTTATCGCACCCTTCCTATTTCTGAGCTCTGCCCATATTGCCTCACTGCTCATGTCTTCCATAGTGCCCTCCTTCAACACAGCTGTGATATCCTCTTTGACCAGTATTACAACTCCTCCACCCCTTTTACCTCCCTCTCTATCCTGCCTGAAGCACTTATATCCTGGGATATTTAGTTGACAATCTTGCCCTTCCCTCAACCACCACTGCCCAAATATATCAGTTCACTCACGTTCTGAGAGTGCAATTCGACCGTTCCCACTCAGCTCTGCTGCCGAAATGAAGAACTTACTCCAGCCAGGCCTCATTCTCACTGCTTCCACTGCTGCTGCTGAAAATGGAGGCCGCTGATTGCACAAGGTAAGTTTGTAACTGGGAAACATACCTCTCGGCAACCCCCTGGTCCTCGCTCTCACCGCTCCCACTGCTGCTGCTGACAAAACTGGAGATATGGAGAAAAAATGGACATACACTGCAATATCTTCCACACTCACCCACCCCAAATAATAGAAATGGATAGAAGATGGATAGATTAGAGAAATCTAGAAATCTGTGCACCCTAAGGTGCAAAATGCTTTGATTGGAAAAGACAATTTCAGATTATAAGCTGTTGACACTATCAGAATACATGCAGATATGAGTAAACTGATTGAGATATTGACGAAATAAATGGTTGTTCCTCAATTCAGTGAAGAAAAGACAGCCGGTGAAACAGCAAAAGGATGAACATCAATTAGAGAGAGAGAGAGCTATTGATGGCCACATGAGTTTATAACCAGAAGGAAAATTCCCAAATATGAATCAAATACAAAGTATGGAGATGACCCAATCACTGGCAAAAAATGTGTGGAGCAAAAATAAAATTGCTAAAGGAGTTACCAGAGGAAGAACAACAGGGCAAATGAGCAAGGAAAGAAACAAAGATATCGATACCCTGGAAGATGAAGTTATGTTTAAGGATACAATAGATGTAGGAAATACAGGAAAGTTCTGGGAACTACAGCTCCCAGGGAAAAATATGCTTACACGACCATTCAGTTCAAAACCAAGATGAGAAATAAACCCATAACCATAAATCTACAAATGAAGTCTGATCCTGAAGCACAGAGTAACTGCATCCCATTTTGATTATACCAAAAGATCTTACAGAAAATCTAAATGAAAATGGCTACTCAGTCAACCTCTGAAACTAAATAACATAAAACCGACAATGTATGGCACAACAAAGATTCAATAACTTGGAACATCCCAAATCAGAGGAAGACATAAATGAAAAGATTGTAACAACATGCTTCATGTCACTGAAACAGATAGCCTTATTATTCTGGGATTGAAGCAGTTGCAAACAGCTACAGTAAAACATGAGATGAAGGAGCCATTACTGATCGTTGAAGGAAGTACACTCATTGAAAAGCGCTCTCTAATCAGAAGCGAGAAAAATCTAGTCCAAATGTATCCAGAGAGTTTTGTTGAGACAAATGAATGCTTTGAATAATTTGAGTGTCATATCACCATTGAGACAGGGATAAAACCAGTGATCTATCCCTCAGGTTAAGTACGATAAATCTAAAAGGAAAGTTTTATTCCCAGCTCCATGAAATGGGAGGAAAGAAAATGGAACAGCGAAGATTTTACTGCCCTACTTCAATGCTGAAAGAAATCCTCCTAACACAAGCAAAGATAAAATGTCCCAGCAGAATTGATGCCAAAATGTCTACTGGAATATAAGCCTTGATAAGGATTCTTCGCTGTTGATAATATTCAACACACCCTTTAGACAGCAAAAATTTCTGTATTTATCTTTTGGCTGTAAAGTTATTTTTTCCTTTAGTCATTCATGGGATGAGGGCATTACAGGCCAGGCAGCATTCATTGTCCATCCCTAATTGCCCAGAGAGAAATTGAGAGTCAACTACATTGTTGTGGGTCTGCAGTCACATGTAGGCCAAACCAGGTAAGGATGGCAATTTTCTTTCCTAAAGGACATTAGTAAACCAGATGGGTTTTTCCAACTATCAGCAAAGGATTCATGGCACATTAGATTCTTAATTCCAGATATTTTTATTGAATTCAAATTCCACCATCTGCCATGGCAGGATTCAAAGTTGGGTCCCCAGAACATTGTCTGGGTCTCTGGATTAAGAGTCCAGTGATATTAAACCACTAGGCCATTGCCTCCCCCCTGCTTCAGTGAGCCAGGATAAGTTCCACCAGAATTTAAACAAGACATACAAGAAATGTAAAGGAGCAATTGAAGTATTTATGGTATACATGGAAAAGACCGTGACTACAAGAATTCATGGAAAAAGACCAGAAAATCTGGGATCAAGCTCAATGTAGAAAAGTGTGAAGGTGACAGAACACCAATTCTTCAGAATGTGTTTTCCACTGATTGAGTCAAGCCAAATGCTGAAAAAGTCACAGCTGTCACTTTGGGAGATAAGGAAAAGTTGAGTAGCTTGTTTTACTTGATCTAATACGAGTCCTTTCAAACCTCACTTGCTGGAACAGATGACAAACCATGAGAGCTGATGAGGAAAGATGTACGAGTGACCAGCTCCATATGAAAGGAATTTATTAAATGCAAAGGAGTCGGATGCAAAAAGGTAAGTCTGTCATAATCAATAGAAGAGAAACCTGTTGGTCTGCAAGTAGATGCTTTGACAAAAGGACAATGAGCAGACTACATACAACAGGGAATGTCAATAACATTGGCAATATCTTGATTTATGCATTTGAGAGAAAAAAAGCAATTAAAAAACTTTTAGAATTAAATGGGTAATTTTGAACACTTTAAAGGTGAATTATAACATCTACTTTGTAGCAGATTTTTAGAAAAAAAAAATCATGGCTGGAAAAGTTATATTTATATAAAGAGTTGTTTATCTTTAAAGAAAGATTGATATTATGTTGTTATATTATTCTAAAATGAATCCAGGCCTATTTTGAATGAATAGAGGATTGTCTAACTAATAGAGGCCAGAGAGTTGGAATAAGGAGGGCATTTTCAGAATAGAAACGTCCAAACAGTGGAGTGCACAGGGATCAGTGCTGGGGCCACACTTATTTACAGCATATTTTAATGACTTGGATGTGGGAAGTGATTAGATTAAATATTTTTTAGAATAGGTTTTACTGTCACCTGTACCTGAATACAAGAGTATACTGAAAAGGGTATAGAGTCATTACTCTTCTGAACCATCTCAGAATACAGTAGTTAGAAATAAAAACAAGAGCCAAAAATAAAGAAAGTAGAAAATGTCCAGATCACATTCACCGCCACCACCATGTGACTTGACCCGGGCTCACCAATGTCGCCCTTGCACTGCCCACCAATACTGCGGTACTTTCACTGCAGCTACCATCACTTCACTGCCACCGATACCATTGCCCTGAGGCCTGCGCTAGACCCACCAATGTCGAAATCGCCACACTCTAGTGCCATCACTTGCCGCTGGCCCACCTTACCGACACCATCTTGGAATTAATTGAAGTATCAGAGCCCACAACATTCCTGAACAAATGCAGGACTGTAACCCTTTCAATGAGCATTGACGTCAAAGCACCATCAACGCCTCTGTCTTGAGTCCTGCACTGGATTCACCAAACTCCAAGTCGCCACACTCCAGTGCCATCTCTCGCCACTGGACCCACTATTGCTATGTTCACAGATGATACAAAAGCAGAAAGGAAGACGACTGGTGAGCATTACACAAAGGGCCTACAAGAGGAAGTACAGAGCTGCGAAGTTGTGCAGTCTGGCAGGAAGACTAAAGAAGCTGAATATTACTGAAATGAGGACAGACTGCAGAAATTTGAAGCACAGAGGAATGGGGTCCCCTTGCATAACTCACAAAAAGCTAGCACCCAAGTTCAGTGAGTAAAATGGGTGAGAAATTAAAGGTTAGTTCTTATTTCAAAGGGAATGAAGTCCAAAATAGGGATGTCTTTCTAAAAATAAACGAGGCACTGGTTAGCTCATATCTAGAATATTGTGAATAGTTATAGTCCCATTATCCAAAACAAAAAACAGTACTATCATTAGAGGCAGTGCAGAGAAGTTTCACTGGGTTGATTCTGGGCGTGAAGGGATTTTCTTATGAAGAGGTGTTGAGGAGGCTAGGCCCATACTCAGTGGAGTATTGAAGAATGAAAAATGGCCTATCAGAAACATATATAAGATTCTTAGGGGATTTGACAAGGTAGATGTTGAGAGGTATTTCCCCTGGTGAGAGATTCTAGCACCAGAGATCATAAATCCAGAGAAAGGGATTGCTCAGTTAGAACAGGGATGAGGAGGACTTTATTTCTCTCAAAGAATGATGAAACTGTGAAATTCTTTACTACAGAGGGCTGTAGAGATTAAGTGGATAAGTACATCCATGTCTGACATAGATTTTTAATCAGTAAGGGATTCAATGCTTATGAGAAAAAGGCAGGAAAGTGGGTCAAGGATTATGAGATCAACCAATGAAGGGTGGAGCAGACTGAATCAGCCAATTGCCTACTTCCGCTCTTAAATCTGATTGCCTTACGGCTTTATAGAATGCTTATGTATGTATTTATATCAAGAGTGCCACATCTCACATCATTGCACTGGAGTACTAAAGCAACAACATATCATTCTTCCCCCAGTTGGTGGGTTCTAGGAAACTACACCTGAGAAAAGAACCCAAAATGGGTGACCAGCATATTCCTCAGCCACTGACACAGCCTACAGTAGTACTGAATGGATAGGTGTGAAAGCCATTGTTGATTTTACTGTCCCTATTTACTTAAGCACTGAATCTAACTTTAAAACTCTTACTGTTCTCCCAGTGAAGTTGACATCATATACTATGCAGGAATTGGGCACTGAGGGATTGTTAATCTGCCATCTGTAGAGAGTTAAGTGAAAGCCAACACCATTAGCTTCAATGTCCATTCAATCTGGAGTTAGGCCTTTGGCCAAAAATTCAGCATCAATTCACATACACTACAAAACATGACCATTTTGTAATTAGTTTTGACAGTTCAGACCATTATTCTCTTGTTCAAGTACATGCTTGGACTTAGAATGAAACGCATATATGGCTGCGAAGAGAAGCATGCTGTCGATGATCGTCTTGCATTCATCAGGACAAACACAAGAATGCCAAATTATAAATGATGACAACGACTTACACAGGGAAAAAGCGAGTTGATTGGTTGACAAGTTGATTTGATCACCCAAGATATTGAAAAAAATGTTACCTAAATCTTTAAACTCACCACCACCTGAAATTAAATAGCACATTAATCTTACACCAGCAGCTTGGCTATTTTCAATCCAATTGATGTATACGTGTGTTCATGTATATGGTTCACATTGCATAAATACCAGCCTTAGCTTCAGAGTTATGCTATTCTTGAATCCTTTATTCATTCACAGGATGATGACATCACTGGCTAGGCAGCATTTATTCTAGGGTTTGCTTTAACTGAAAATATGGGCCCTTCTTCTGGAATCCCAATTGGACAATATGCAAAAATAGATAGCTCCATCACTGACAACTCGCTGTACCATTCCCATCTATTGGATCAATTTGTGAATTAGCCTTGTTAGCATTGGCAGATTGATTAGGGTGGAGTTTGGCAGCGTGTGGAAAGGGTTTAGAGTTGAATAACACAACAGGTTTGATCCCATATGAGAAACAATATGGGGTTTTAGTTGATTTCTCTCTTTAGGACCTTAGACATTGAGTAGTCAGTGAATGTATTTGCAAAGTCTTTCTTAACAGCTCTGCCTCAAATCTTCTTACCCCACTGTTAGAATAGCCTTCAAAATATTGGCTTTTTGTCACCTGTCCTGATTCTTAACTTACCATCTGTTTGATTACTACCATCTTTTCCCTCCCCCATGTTATGAAGAACCATGGGGTGTCCCAATGTGATATAAGCAACTATTTAGATGTGTCACACATGAACTGGGAAGGTATTCTGATGATTATCTCACAGTTCTTTGAAATGTATAAAATCCCAAAGGGACCACAAAATGCTCAGTTTTTCTCACTGATGTTACTGAGGACAAAATTAATTCACACCAGGTTTGGTCAGTAATGTTAACATTGACAACAGCAGTGAAACAAAAAGATTTATAATCCATTACTGCAAAACTTGAACCCTTTAAAAACCTCACACACTGCATGTCAACCAGAGGGCTGTTGTCAGGCAGAATTTCATGAACCCAAATGCTTTTCAGAGTCACTCAGTCCCACTGCTGCTTCATAAAACACCATCCTATTACGAAGCCTAAAAGAAATGTGCTGCACTTGATTTTCTTAACTTGTAAAACTATCATGGCAATTTCAGTGATAGCAGTGCAGCTCCCATTTCCAAAACAGAAAACATGTAACCTCTTACGAATGCCCGTAGCTGTTATTATAATATCATCTGAATGGCAAGGAACCACTAGCTGTAACATTTTTCAGTGCAATTCTTATCAATTTTTTTAAATCATTGTAACTCTAAAGATATTATGAGGATTAAACATTAAAGAGTGATGTGAGCTATTTATAGATTGATTGATCATGGCTCATAAGGCTCAGCAGGAAGCTTCCATTTGCATTACCCAATGGTTAACGCAACTGATTTGAGTTGAATTCACTATGTGCTGAAGATGAACATTTTCACACAGAGCAATAAGAAAGAACTGGCAATGATGTAACTGATTTCACAACTTCAAAGCCCCCTAGAAGTTTTTTCGTGTTTAATGAGATACTTTTCAAGTCTAGAAAGTGTTACTACAGAGGAAAATGTAGCAGTCAATCTATGTACAGCAAGATCCCACACACAGGTTGGGACCACACTCGGTCACAATACCATTACGATGCAGAACTCAAAAGGGAAATTTCAAAATTCCTCGGCAACACCAAATTGGCGGGGTGGTATTTGTTGTGGGGTAAGAATTCAGTGGTGGAAAGATAGTCGATATGAAGGGGAAATTGTTGGATTTTCTCGTATTGAATATTCTGGCAATAATGTGGCATTTGTGTTACTTGTCAACTATCAGCCCAATCCTAGAGGTTGACCAGATCTCACTGTAAATGCCTCAGTGTCTGAGGCATTATGAATGGTGCTGACTACTGTGCAATTACCAGCAAACATCCCCATATCTGACCTTGTGATGAATGAAACGAAAAATGAGGGGTGGCACGGAGCAGAGGAGCTCAAGCAGTTGTGCTGGGACCTCCAGCAAGTGCTGATGGTGAGGGAAGACAACTGTTGCAGCCAAATGGACTCTCTGTGAAAGAGTGTTTTTAGAGAAAGACAGGCTAATGGGTAGGAGGAGAAGAATAACAAAGGATTCCTCATTCTAATGCAAACCACAAGCTTCATTACATGTGAACAATTTAAAAGCATCCTTGTTTAATCTTAATTTCCCTCATGTTCACAATGATCTTTCCCAGTAGAATCAAGAATCCCTACTTCATGATCTTTGAACTGTCCATATTTTCACATATTATATTATATTGCTGGCATAGTCAGCATGATTTCACTGCACAGCCATCAAGTTATGATGAAGGAGGTGAAAAGATGTCTGGCCAAGCTGGAGATGATGAAGAAACTGAAATTGGAAATGTCCGTGACAGAGACTAAAACTGCTCTATGATCATTCAAAGCTCAGGCATCAGTCAAGGAAATTAAACCTTTAGATCAAACCCAGGCACAGATTCCTTGATATTACTGAAAGGACGACATACTGTTGGCCTGATATTCTACTTGTGGATAGGCAGCAAGCTAGACAGGTTACTGAGGGTAAGGAATAATAATATCCAACGATCCAGCAAGTGAATTCTGGAATAACGATGCACAGCTAGTTCTGGCATCCAGGGACCTCAATCTGAGAGCACAAAGCGAGCTCATGATAAAACAGTTGTGAACATTCCTCAACTAGTTAACATGGAAATAATGGAATGGTAAGATGTTGTGTTTTTGTTTTTAAAGGAAACACAATGGGAAAATCTACAAAAGGGCACTTAAAGGAGCCTAAGGAAATCTGCAAAGATACACCTGGATGCACAATGCCAACAAGAGGTGATTTGGATGCAGTAGACTCACTGCTGATAAAACAATATCCGTATTGGTTGAGCACAGAAAAACAAACTGAGGTGGGAAAAGAGATTCAATACGTGCTGGAGAACCATTTGATTAAACCTAGCAAAGCAACTAGAGTTCACTAGTGACGTCAGTTCCTCAATCACATGCAACAGGAATTTGCTATAGAAATTCTATAGAAAGCTACAGAAAGGTAAGTGCTGCCACAAAAACAGATCCCTACCCAATTTTCTAGTTAGAAAGGATTTGTAGTACCTTATTTTTTCCTAAAATTGGTGTATTGAAAGGATATGGGCAAGTGTTGATAACATCAAGGACTGAGGGAAATCCATCCTTTATCATAATAAATGGATGATATCAATATTGGGTGATAGCATTTGGTTTGAAAAATGTCCTAGCTACATTACTCTTTGCCGAACACAGTTTATTAACAGTAACACTTAGCAAGCACGTGTAAAGTAATTGAGGTTAGCTGGCTTACTAATAAATTTGGCCAAAAGTGAATTTGCAAAAGCAAGAGTCATACCTAAGATATATTGTCGGACAAGGGCAAATATTGCCAAGAACAATGAAAATGAAAGCTCTGAGATAATGGGAACTGAAGATGCTGGAGAATCCGAGATAACAAAAGTGTGAAGCTGGATGAAAACAGCAGGCCAAGCAGCATCTTAGGAGCACAAAATCTGACGTTTGGATGAAGGGTCTAGCCCCGAAACGCCAGCTTTTGTGCTCCTAAGATGCTGCTCGGCCTGCTGTGTTCATCCAGCTCCACACTTTGTTAAAATGAAAGCTCTGATTGAATTCCTCATTCCTAAGACTAAACAGTAAATCATGAAGTTTTTAATAATACATGGGCTTTAAAGGAAATTTGTGTCTCACTTCAGCACAATAGCTGTACCTTGAATTTTTTTTTTCTGCAAACAGAAAAATATGATATTGTCAGCATAGTGTCAAACAGCCTTTAATAAGCTCTCGGAAATCCTATTAAATAAACCTGTGATGGCTGTCCTTGACTTCACCAAACCTTTCAAAATGACAACTTATGAGGTTATTATCACATCTAATGTGATTGTCAGGACTCAGACAGGAACCTGGCTGAATAGGTCTTACTTTTATTTGTTTCAGCTTTAATGATGTGATTTCTCACTGAAACATAAGCACACAGTGCTGCAGATTTAGTTTTAACAATAAAATGAGAGCTATTACAAAAAAACCAGAATTATCCAAACTAGCTACTTATATTGTAAAAGATTTTTAAGCATGTAGTTAATGCAATTCCATTATTCTCAAAATATATTTTTATAAATTGAAAGCAAACAAAACAGCATTCATATAGTATCCAAAACACCACTCATTTAATAGTTACACCACACCTGCATCCTTGTATCAAACAACTTGGTAGTTTAAGTCACTTGTAAATTCAACTTTTACACTGGAACTGCAGATAGTTTCTTCCTTGAGCTTTCGTATACCTGCTTTGGTGTACTCGGCTTTAAGTAACCTTTCTGGGCTGATACCAATACTTCAGGTCCAGGACTAACATAAGATCTTCACCTGTAGCAGTTGGGTCACTAAATATATTCAAGACTGAGAGAAGCAGATTTTTATTAAGGAAGCAAATCAAGGGTTATGGGGTAAAGACAGGAAAACGGAGTTCAGGATTATCAGATTACCCATGATCTCATCGAATGGAAGAGTAGACCCAATGGACTGAATGGTCCACTCCTGTTCCCACCTTTTATTCATATCCAAGTCTTGTCTATCATACTGTTTCAAAATCTTTCACGTCTTTCCAATATTTGCCTTTGCCCAAGCTTTGTTCATCATCACTGACATGACTGTATGTAGCTTGGCATTACATTTTGCTTCATAATGATCCCACAAAGAGTCATCTTATGTATTATTATATTAAAGCCACTATATAAATACCAGTTGTTTTTTATTTTAAATTTAAGGGTTTCAGGAGGTGTGTCCATTTACATTCCCAGATTTTTATTTATTATTTGAGCCCATCGCAGATTAACAGCTATATTTTGCTAAATGGTTTGACAAACATTGTTTTTTTTGGTGGAATAATGCCCCTTTAAGAACAGGGGCTGGGTGGGAAATGAACAGTTTTATCTCCACGGCAGTTTTAAGTGGCATTTGGGCACCAAATCATCTTGCATTATAGATGTTAATCCAGGGAGAATTCTTACATAACACATGATCTGGTTTGACTGTGTCTGCTTCGGATCTGCTGTGGAGTCTCTGAGGTCTTTATAGTGCTTATCAGTTACTAAACAACTGCACAGCCATTTAAAGTCAAAAACAGATGATTAAGCAATACTATTCAATTAGCTTGACATTATATCTGCATTTCCAGGATCTATTTCTTCAACCATTCCTGACAGCAACCCACCCTCTCCCTGAGATACCATTTTATTGATAGCTGTCCCAGACTAATTGGGAAAATACCTGTTTACATGCATCTTAGATTAGAATCTTCGTAGCTCAAGTAGTTCTACACGTGTGAACACCAGTTCTATCTTCAATTACAGTGGGACCTACACCAACAAACTCCAGTGGAATTGGGCGTAGTTGCTGTGTTTAATGACCCCAGCTGTATGCATGGGTTGGATGAAGACGCTGCTTAATTTTTAATTAAAAAATAACTTTCTGTCGTATTTCTTTAATAACAGGATGTTGGTGAGTAGGGATTCTGTTCACCCATAATATTATTCATTTGTTCTGCAAAGTTTAGGCTGCAGCTGAGTGTGAATTAATACCCTAGAGAACAGGAAGGTGCTTAGTACCAGAAAGCAATTAATTTGAAAAGGGAAGCTCAAAGTAGAATACGTAAATAAGGAACTGCTCAGTCTAGCTTCAGCCTGCTTATAAATCAAAGTACCTCGGGGAGGAAACTGAGAAATCCAGCCTTAATGCTTGCTTCTCAAAGTGGGAGGTAATCATGTTTTTGTCTCCTCACCTAGAAGCTGCTGACTCATGTGTAACTCTCCATTACTTCACAGCTATCTCTGTTTGAAAATCCCATGATTCACAGAATTACAATTTGGTTACAGTGTCAAAGAAGACCATTCAGCCCATTATGTGTATGTTTCTTCTCCAAAGGAGTGATTTGCCTCATACCAGCCCGCCTTCTCTCCATTTGATAAAGGCATTCAAAAATCACTTGGACAGAATACAAGTGATGCAAATGTCAAGGACACGAAAGCACAGATTTAAAGGGGTTAAAAAAGCAATGGTAGTATGAGGAAAATATTTTTCACACAGTGAATAATTAGTCTGAAAGTAAGGTGGAGGGCAGGTTCAACTGAACCATTCAAGAGGGAATTGGAGCGCTATGTGAAACAGAATGTGCAGAGCTACAAGGAAAAGGCGGGAGGAGTGGCACACAGTAAATTGGACCTTTGAAGATCCAGCACAGAGAAGATGGGCTGAATGGTTACAGCACAGAAAGGCTGTGATTATCTGTTTCTACTTTCTATTTTCTACAGCTCAGACGTAACCTTCCTGCTCATATACAATGTGCTTGATCCAATTAAAACAAAGTTACCCTTATACATTCTTGTCTACAGTTTCTAACTTCAGGAATCCATGGGCATAGATGCCAAAGTACTTCTGTTCCTCTGCACTTCTCACTTATTATACATTCTTTCACCTTATTTATGCTCCACATTTCCATTCCCTCACAACTTCTGGATTAAATTGCATTTACCACTTTTCAGCCCACCTGATTAATCCATTGATATTTTTCTGCAGTCCATAGCTGCCTTCCTCGCTATCAAACACGTAGGCATTTTTCAAATCATTTTTAAACTTCTTAATTATGCATCTTATATTTGTATCTAAATCATTGACATAGACCAGAAGCAGCAAGCAACGAGTGGGGCTCAATAGAACTAGGGGGGTAACAGCTTCCCAATCACAGAACAACTATCAGCCATAATCCTTGTCTTTTGCCACTGAGAAAATTTTGTGTCCAATTTCCAATTTTATTTCTTTGATTCCATGACCTTTTAATTGTCTGACCAATCTGACTTGTCAAATGTCATGTTAAAATCCATGTAGCCTACATCAAATGCATGACTCTCATCCCCAAAAGTTGAAAAACAAATTAGTCAATCCCCCTAACAAAATCATGCTGATTGTCTTTGCTTAATCTATGCCATTCTGCTGGTTCATAATTGTCTCTAAAGATATTTTTCTTGTAACATAACCACAATGGAATTTAGACAGATTGGCCTTTACTTTCATGAGATATTTTTTCCTTCCTCCATTTTAAATAACTCTGCCATGTTTGCTACACCTCCAGTTCTTGAGCACCATGTCTTCAGCCAAAGAAACAGGAAAGTGATGTTCTAAGTCTACTTTACCTTCTCCCTTTCTTCCCAGAGGAACCTGCATTACTTGTCACCAGGTCCTGCCGACTTATCTCCTTATAAGATGTTTTAGTATTTCCCCTAAGTATTGGCTAAGTTCTCCAATGGAGAGCCACTGAATGGATGCAGGAGTATCATGGAGCATTGCACAGAATGTAAGTAATAAAAGATCCAGTGATAAATCAGGCAAAGAGTGCAAATATGCAGGGCTAAGATGCCAGTTATTTCCCTGTTAGTAGCACCCTCCAACAGTTCAGGCTGTCATAAAAAATTTTCCCCAGCTAAGGCACCTTCCTTTCATCAGGGCTCAGTGATAGACATTGTCATTGCATAGATGCCTTATTCCCAAGTCCAATGTTGTGCCCACAAGCCATAAAGGTCACCATTTAACAAGCCACTTCAACGGCATATGAAATGCTTTCCTTCATTAGCAGAAATATAGAAAAGAGAATTGGGGCAGCTATGTTAGAACTGTGCACAAAACTATTTAGGACACATCTTGATTGCTGCATGTAGTTCTGATCATCATATCTCAGGAAAGATGCAACTGCACCATGTACAAAGGAGATTTAAAAGGATATTGTCAGGACTGGAAAGTGTTAACTATGAGGAAAAGTTGGATAGGCTAGTATTGTCTTTCTTGGAACAGAGGAACCTATGGAGTGACTTAATTGAGATGTACAAAATTATGGGATGAGGTATTCGAAAGAGAGGTGACCTATTTACTTTATCAGAAGGGGTTGAAAATCAAGGAGCAAATATTTAAAGCAATTGGTAGAACGATTAAGATAGGGATGAAGAAATACTCAGCAGATTCTGATGCTCTCCCCAGTGACACTGTTGATTATGGGGAGAATTAATCAGACTGGTGGATAAAGGGTCCTCCACCCTGCTGCATATGCTATGTCCTGAGAGAGTGGTAAGATCAGATAGTCTTGTCATGTTTAAGAAGTATTAGGATATCAGTTGAAACACAATGAACTCCGTGACTACCGATCATGTACAAGAATGTGGGATAAGGTTGGGTAGCTCTTCACTGAGTATTATGGACACAATGAATCAAACAGCCTCCCTCAGTGGCAATAGTTTTCTACGATTTCTATGAATTGTCAACTCCAGTTGGTGCTGAAATCCTGCATAAAGTTTTCATTAAAGGGCATGCCATTCTTCCAGTTACAGCTGGCAGTTAGCTCGAATTGACAGATCCAGGTATAGCGAAAAACACAGAGCCAGAAGAAACAAAACAGAAGACAAAATAGGGATTTAAAAGTAGAGATTGCAGTATTTTACAGATAGTGGAGCTCTCAATAGTTATTAACAATAAAGAGTCTCGTGCACAGCAATATAACCTGCACATACAGGGAGTTCCATGATTTACTTTTTGTCCCTGCAGTTATCGCAAAGGAAAGCAAACATGTGATACAGTTTGTGTAGATAGTATTTGTATCCTGATCTCTGAGCTCTGATCTCCCCCACCATAACATTCAGAAATCCTCAGCAGGAGCTGCCATCTGAGTCATGACTGCAATGGGAATTGCTTCTGCAGCGTAGTGGTGAAATATAAAAGCGGGCAATAAAATTTTGCAATAAGAACCGCATTCTCAATTTAAGCATCCCTAATTCAACCTGTAACCAAAGGCAATAATTTTGGCAATCTGAATATAATAAAATAGGGTGAGTGGAGCTATATGACACTTGCCTCAAACACCCAATTCCACTCCAGATAGAAATCTGTTTATTAATCATTATGTTAGAAATAACTTAGATCCTCAAACTAACTGCAAGGTGTCAAATTTGCAGATGAAGCTTGAAACTAAGAAGCGTGCTAACAATTTACAGAGGGGTTTGAATCAATTATACAGCTGCAAAGACAGATGTTCTTTGAAATTTAACACAGTACAGTATGCTGCACAGAAAATGAAACAATGTGTGACATGGGTGCAAAATTAATGGAATATAATTATCACAACCTAAGTCAGAAAGAGATCTGGGAGCAATAATGACCTTGTCACTGTCAATATCTAGACAGTGCAGTGTGGGTGAATACAAAGGCAAACAAATGAAAGCTAGGACATTGGAATATAAATGTTGTTAATGTTAGACTAAGTCTGTGCAACATATTGATTGGGTCACCCTTTGCAACACTTAGGACAGTTCCATCTGCACAAAAGGAGAGTGCCAACATAGAGAAGGACAAGTCAGAGGAGCAACTTGCAGCTGTAAGGAAGGGAATGATGCTGAAGGAGTATCTCATTCTGTGTACAGAGAGGCAGTTTGAGGATAGGCTGCAATGAAGTATCATGGTTTGGATAAATAAAGCACAGAATTCTCTAAGCATTTATCGAAGTTGCATTAAAGGGTGTCTTTTAACTGTACCCACCCAGGTGAAACCAGAAAGGTTGCTAGTTAAATTCTCCCAGTGGAATATACAGCTTTCTCTCTTCCTGTGATCATTCATTTCTTCTGCAGTCTTTTTTTGTGGCACTGTGCTTTTCAAAACTGTGGCTATTACCTTAGAGACCAGAGGTTTGCCAACAGGATTCATTAATAAC
Organism: Stegostoma tigrinum; assembly: GCF_030684315.1. Classification (NCBI taxonomy): domain Eukaryota; kingdom Metazoa; phylum Chordata; class Chondrichthyes; order Orectolobiformes; family Stegostomatidae; genus Stegostoma; species Stegostoma tigrinum. The sequence continues at coordinate 103,115,167 of NC_081358.1, read as the reverse complement.
ATTATTTACAGGTCAATAATGAAGCATAGTACAATATACATAAAATGTCCTTGAGGGAAAGAACATTGTCTCACCATTATGAAATTCTTGTTTCACTTTAATGTTGTTGACTCATAACAGTCATCTGGAGAAAGCATACAAACCCCTCAGTTATATCAAAATGCTCCCACAAATATGACAGGATTCTTTTTATTCTTCGATGGGTGTGGGTGTTGCTGAATAGGCCCATTCCTTCTTGAGCTTCTTGTCTTTTCAAAGGACAATTCAGAGTCAACCACTTTGCTGTGTGTCTAGAGTCACAGGTGGGCCAGATCAAATAAAGATGACAGATTTTCTTCCTGAAAGGACATTAGGCTAGTGAGCCAGGTGGATTGTTACAACAATCAATGATAGCTGAATAGTTACCATTAGCGAGACTAGCTTTCAATTACGTGTTTTGTTAATCAATTTTATATTCTCAAGCTACCATAATATTTTAACCCATTTGAACCCTCACCGCACCAGCAAAGTCATCTGGATACCTGGAATACTAATCCATTCCTTAGACTACCATTCCTCCATTTCCTTAGTTTTCCCAGTGGTTCAAGAAAAAGGCTGACCATAATGTCAAAGTAACCATGGACAGTTAGCAAATATCAATGAAATCATATCCTGAATCTGAATTACCTTAAAGATGCTAATAAACCTAAGTCATTGATGCTAACTGCAGCACTGAAATTTAGACTGATGCTCTAACATTGTTCTGAGCAAGTGATGCGCTGTTGGTGGTTCTATCATTCAGGTGAGTTATTAAACAAAAATCTTATCTTCACAGGCAAATGAAAATTACACCATGACACACTTTCAAAGATCCTGGTCAATATGATAATGCAATCAACTTCACAAAATAAAACTTGGTTATCACATCTCTGTTTGTGGAAACTTGCTATGTGCAAATTGTCAGCTGTGATTGTGACATTTTAATTGGCTGTAAGATGATTTGGCATGTTCTGATGTGATAAAATCCTCCACATAGATCCATGTATTTCTTTTACTCCCATCAACATAAGAATCCCTAAGTACTGTGTTTGAATGTCAGTATGGGTTATGAGCTCTATGTTCTGTCAAAAGTCTCGCTGTCATAACATTTTTATCCAAAGATGAGGCAGCTACACCAAGATTTATCTGACGTACATATAAATAAATTAATGTGAAAAAAATGTCAAAATACAATAGCCAGTGCAAACAACAGAGATTGTAAGAGCTAAAGGGACAATTCATAGAATTTCTACAGTGTGGAAAGAGGCCATTTGGCCCATCACGTCCACACTGATCCTTCAAAGGGCATTCCACACAGACACAGCTCTATTCCCCCATCCTATCTTCATAACCCATTGTTTACCATTGCTAATCTACCTAGCCTGAACACTACAGTGTTCACCATGGCTGATCCATCTAAGCTGCACACCCTTGGACTGCGGCAGGAAACTGGAGCACCCAGCAGAAACCTACATAGACAAGGCAAGAACACACAAACTCTACAGTCACCCAAAGCTGGATTTGAATCCTGCCCCCAGGCATTGTGCGGCTACATTGTTAACAACTGAGCCAATCTGCTGCCTTGTGTCACTTTGTGTATAACTTTAATCTTACCACAATGAAAACAGCTAATGACAAAACTAATCTGCATGAACATCTCAGGGAAAAGCGCCGGGTATAGAGAACACGGCAGCACTTTGGATCTTTGCAGAACAGCAGAACTAAAGGAGAGAAGTAAACATGCTAAACTTGGTGGAAGGAAGCCAGAAAAGAAGGCAAAGAACATTGTCTCATAAGAGCAACTAGCGCAGACTGTGTGAAGGAAGGCAAATAGTGACATTGGCTGGAGAAGCAGACATCAGATGTGCAAAATCATTGAGATTATTGAGTTTTATATGCTGGAAAAAAAAAGGCAAGGAAATATCTGTTCACATCCCAGCTCTGGTAGAGCAACATTTTAATCCCATCACATCCTGAACCATATTTCACAGTTCTGAATATTAAATTGGACAGATCACTATTGTAATTTAGCACTCAGAAAAGGCCTTTGTCATACTAATACCTGTTTCCCTGATTGTTGTAGCCACTCAAGATAAGTGTGGGGACAAAATAAATTCATAACCTTGTGATGTACATAATATAAAGATGGAGGAAAATACAAGAGAAGAGTGAGTACTCAACTGGCAAAAGTTGTTTTGCCAACACATTGGAAAATTGGATGTAATGTGGAGGTGCTCAACCTCATAACCTGGGTTGTAAGGTGGTGGAAGAGATCAATGGCATAAAAATCAAGAAGGCTCAACAATGGCTGGAATTCCACTGCACCATTTTACCTCCCTAGAAACAAATTTGAAAGTTATCTCTCATCCCATTATTCAGCAATTGAGATGGTTTCTGCAAAATCACCTCCACATTTTCAATGATTGAGTCAGTTATTTTTAAAGATCCAGCTGTTTTAGTGGCATGCTTGTTTCTTATAAAGAGCAAAATAACCTGTCAGAAAACTATTAGTCTATATCCAGACCTCTGAAACTAGTATTAATTCAATAATCTGTGAGAATTTGATATCTTATTCAATGCTGATTATGAGCAAAATCGGTTCAATGTTCTGTTGAGAAAAAGACAATCAATGCCAAGTTATAAAGGACTTTACTCAGAATTATGTGACTAATAAAGGACTGTCACTAAAAGCTCAATGACATTTCCAAACTCTGAATGTCACAAATATAGTGACTTTTATTTGCACATTGGATAAGTAGAGAATGTTAATTAGCAAGCTACTGGGAGAAAATCCAATAAGCAAGCCACAACATCCTTTGAAAACTGAAATGTCTGAAAAGCCTTCAACCTCTCTCTGCCTAGAGAGACCCTCATAACTAATGGTGGCAGATTGAACACACAAAATAATAACACTGGCAGCAGTGCAGACTCATCTAAACTAAAATTGTGATAAATGCATCATAATTTTTTTCAGGGTACCTCATAATCATGTGTATCATGGGGTGTAGATGATCACATACAACTTGCACATCATTCAGCTGTTGAAAACTATCTTAGTACATGGTTACACGGGCTCCCTTATTGAGGTTTTCAGATTTTGGGAATTCAACTACACCTAAGAGGTTTAGACTGGTATACAACTTCTTGGGTTCTGGCAAGCGCAATATCAGTGGGATAAAACACACAGGAAATCTGGGCAATGCAAGGAAGGGTTGGTGGCATCAAGCTTGGCAGAGTTATAAGTGATAAATAAGTCTTGAAGATTTGATGCATTACATATTAAGTCTGTCAAGGAATAACTTACTTAGATGTCCAAGCATGTCATTTCAGTTGTCAGGATAAGTGACTGTTCAAGACAGAGGATAGAACACAGTTTTAAGACAGTATTGTCAGTGAATTGTACAAGAAAAGGACAGATCTCACCAGAATTATGTACTTCACTGCAGCAGTAACTATAGTCTCACCTGTTTGAATTATGACCAGTGTGCCTTCAGATGCAAGCTGACATGTCTGTGTATGTTCCTTCCTGTTTTGCAGTTCTGAAGGGCTGTGTTTTCCCAAAATTTGGTTAAGTGTCAAATGCAGAGATTCATGTTTCTCTCTTTGAGCCCTTGCTGTTTCTCTCACACATATTTACACCGCTCACCTTATTAAATGTGAAACTTTGCCCACGCAGCACTGGTCTCATGCAATCGTGCACCCTCAGCAGCAAAAGAGCTCACTGCTGCCTGAACTGTCCGGTGTTTATGCTGCAAGTGCTATTTTTAAACACCAGCTGCACCATCATTTCAAATACTGGCAGCCTGACACCAACTTACCAACATCCACAGTCCAAAGGAATGTACAGTAGTGGCCTAGGAAAGTTGATGATCTTCTGCGCTCCTCAAGGGAATGTGTCATCATCCATTCTCTTCTACCTCACACTCCACTGCTGCACTGACCTCCTACCTAGGATCATGGGCTACCGTTCTCATTATTGCAAGCTGCATCATCCCTCAACAGCTCTCATCCACCATACCCCTCAAAACTAATAACACTTCCTGCCCTCTGCACTTCATACTCACTCATTTAGGACACCTCACCACCTTTTATGGCTGACCACTGATCAGGCTCTAGCCAGTGATAGTTTTCCTTGACTGGACTAAGGACTGATCCCCTCAGATTTTCAGATACAGCCATTTGATTGAAGCACATGTAGTGAGTTGACATGTAAGCTGCTGCTATATGTTGAGAGTGTGATATTGTTGTGACCCAGTGCTTTATGCCATCAAATCGAGCCCTTGATGGCGTAGAGCAATAAAATTACTGACTACCTGGTTTTCTATCTGCACTAAAAGCTAAGGTACACAACACTAGCCATTGGATGGCCTCTTGAGCCTGCTGACATTGCGATATCAAGGGCTTGTGCATTCCAAAGTGCAGGGTTGAAGAGGAGAACTATATTCTAAGTGACTGGAGATTGGCCACGATGTTGTGGTGAAACTGATGCATTTTCCGTTGCCGACATCCATGGACAAGAGACAGGGCATTCACTGATTTTGGGGATCGCCCGGAGATGCTGGAGTCTGCTGGGCAAAATGGAGACTCGGAGGAGCAAGAGGTAGGCTGGAGCTTCCAGATGCCTGCTCTGACTTTGTTGTTGCATATTGTTGCCAACTAATTTCTCTTCGTCACATGGAGAAACAGGAAAATGCATTTTTCTTTCATTTTCTTATAGGATGTGGGCATCATAGAATCCCTACAGAGCAGAACAAGGCCAATTCAACCTGAGTGCACTCTCCTTTCAACCTCATCCCCATGACCTCACACGCGAGTTTTTAATATGGGTTAATCCGCCAAGCCCACACATTTCTGACATTATAGGTGTCTAATTAATTTTTCAACAGGGTGAATCCATGCAACCTACACATCTGTGGGAGGGAAGCAGAGCACTTGGAGGAAACCCTTGTAGACACAGGGAGAACACCTATATACAGACAGTTGCCTGAGGCTGGAATCAAACCCGGGCCTCACTGTGAGGGAGCGGTGTGAACGATTGAGCCACCATGCTATGTCACTGGCCAGCCAGTATTTACTGCCTGTCCCTAGTCGCCCTTGAGAAGTAGGTGATGAGCTGCCTGCTTGAACTTCTGCAGTCCTCATGCTATAGGTAAACCCGCAATGCCTTAAATTAGATTAGATTAGATTACCCGCAGTGTGGAAACAGGCCCTTTGGCCCAACAAGTCCACACCGCCCCTTGAAGCATCCCACCCAGACCCATCCCCCTATAATCCACACACTCCTGAACACTACAGGCAATTTAGCATGGCCAATCCACCCAGCCTGCACATCTTTGGACTGTGGGAGGAAACCAGAGCACCCGGAGGAAACCCACGCAGACACGGGGAGAATGTGCAACCTCCACACAGACAGTTGCCCAAGACGGGAATCGAACCCGGGTCCCTGGCGCTGTGAGGCTGCAGTGCTAACCACTGAGCCACCGTGCCACACCTGGGAAGGGAATTTCAGGATTTTGATCCAATGACAATGAAGGAATGGGAATATATTTCCAAGTCAAGATGGTGAGTGGCTTATGGAGGAATTTGCAGGTGGCAGTGTTCCTATATTTCTGCTGCCCTTGACTGCCTAGATGAAAAGATTGTTGGTTTGGAAGGTGCAGTGTAAATATCTTTGGTGAATCTCTGCAGTGCATCTTGCAGATAGTACACAATGCTGCTACGAAGATCCACTTGTAGAGTGAGTGGTTGCTTCTGGATGTACCAATCAGTGGCTGCTTTGTCCTGAATGATGTCAAGCTTCTTGGGTGTTATTGGAGCTGCACTCATCCAGGCAAGTAAGGAATATTCCATCACACTCCTGACTTGTGCCTTGTGGGTGATAGACAGACTTTCAGGAGTCAGGAGATGAGTTACTCGCTGCAGTATTCCTAGCTACTAACCTGATCTTGTAGTCGCTCTATTTATATGGTGAATCCATTTGAGTCTCTGATCAATGGTAATCCCCAGGATGTTGACAGTGGGGGGATTCAATAAAGGTAATACCATTGAATATGTAGGGGCAGTGGTTAGAGCTGTTTCTTACTGGAGATGGTTGTTACCTGATATTTGTGTGATGTGAATGTTATTTGCCTCTTGTCAGCCCCAGCCTGATTATTGTCCCAGCCTTGCTGCATTTGATAATGGACTGCTTCAGTATCTGAGAACAGCAATAATAATGATTTCATGATAGCCGTTAGATTCCTAATTCCAGATTCTCTTTTATGGAATTCAAATTCTACCATCTGCCATGGGGAAATTGGAACCCGGGCTCATAGACCATTAACTAAATTTCTGGATTAATAGTCTAGCAATAATATCACCAGGTGTGAACAGGTAAGAATGAGATGTCAGATTGTGCAAATAGGTCTCTCATCACTCATTGGCCAGATTCTCATCTTGACATTAAAACCTTGGGTGCAAAATCAGACAATTTTTTTTTGTCAACAGCAAAATCAAATTTTTAAAATCTCACCATATTTTCTCAACTGTCTTGACATTGTCCATATCATTCAGAGTTTGATTAAATTCAGCTTGCGTGGTCTGGACAGCGTAGATAGAGAGGAAATGTTCTCATTAATGAAAGGATTAAAGACTCAAGCATTTAAGGTGATTGACAAAACAACATGACATAAGAAAAAAACATTTTTATGCAGAGAGTGATTAACTTCTGGAATACACTGTGTATAATCTGTATTGATGGCACACTTAATCATGGTTCCCAAAAGAAATTTGGATAAACACCTGATCTGATTATCAGGTCCGCACACAAAGGACATTTCCTTGTTTCTATGAGTTTGACATGATTTATTTTTAGTACAGCGTTGATAAGAAAGTACTATTACAATGCGATGTTTGACACAGTGTAAGTATATTTAAATCGACGTTACATGATTCATGGAGGTTTTTTTCCTTTATACCCCTCATCTGTGAATAACTGCACATTTTGCAGTACTCTGAACCAGTTCCCATTATCTAAGATTGATCCCTGTGGAGTACCATTCTAACTCAGCGATATGATCTTTAAGGCAGCAGACAACCCTATGTGAAACCGTCCCAGTGGTTAGCAGGTGCTTTTCCACATTACTTCAGGACATGAACAGTGATATTCAAATTGGCTGTTGCTGTTCTGGCTGGAGTTAGTTACACTATTAGAATGTGTCCTTGAGATATTTGATCTCAAATCATTTTTGAAATCCTGACTAGATTAGTCTGCAACGAAGAAGTCTGTAAAACCTTCAGGAGATGGATTTAATTGTTTGATTCTGGTTTTGGGGTGAATATTCTCTGCAGATTTTCAGCTACATTTTCTCAAACATTTTTCAGTTTCCATAGTAAAAGCAAGATATGTGATCATGCTCACCAGTGCATAGACTGGTAGAAAAGAGTAGAGTCCTGCATCTAGAGAATTTATTTTCTAATACATGTATTTATTTTCTAATAAATTTTCTAATAAGTCAAGCTTATGAAAGGCAGCCATTTACATTAATGTCTAGCATCAAGCAGTTTAAGATCAATCTTTTTGAATACCACGCTTCATTGAGCATTATTGATCTAAAATTGTATATTAACTTTAAAGTCCAAAGCTTTGTGTCAAGCCTTTGGATTTACTAATTCACCAACAGAATTGATCATATTAACGTAAAGAACCTTTTGGAAAGTTGTCAATTGGCCAATGAAAATTGCAGGATTATATTGCTGCAAATATTGCGTATCGGAGTTGGGATGTCCCGTTTAGGTTGTACATGTTTGTGAGGCCTCTTCTGGAACACAGTGTGCATTTCTAGTTGCTCTGTTATAGGAAAGATATTACTAAACTGGAGTGAGTCCAGAAAAGATTTACCAGGATGTTGCCAGAAATGGAAAGTTTGAGATATAAAAATAGGCTGAAAAGGTCTGAGACCTTTCTTCATTGCAGCATAGGAGGTTCAGAGGTGATTTTATAGAAGTTTATAAAATCATAAGGGGTATGTATAGGTGAATAGCAAAGGTGGGGGAGTTCAAAATGAGGGGGCATGTTTTTATTGTGAGAAGAGGAAGATTTAAAAAGGACACAAAGGGTAACATTTTGTACTGGAGACTGTTTATGTCAGAAGAAGCGGTGGATGCAGATACAGTTACAAATTTAGAAGATAAATAACATAATTAGGAAAGGTTTGAGGGATATGGGCCAAACCCGGGGTGGGACTAGTTTAGCTTGAGAACATGGATGCTGTGGACTGGTTGGACCGAAGGGTCTGTTTCCATGCTGTATGACTCTGACAATATGAATGAATTTAACTCTGGACTGCTAACAAACAATAGGCAGAGATGAGGCTTTTATGTGGTAGTCTGTCAGAACCGTATTTGAACCCAGCTGACAAAAATGAAAGGTTACATCCTGTAACACATTGGGAAAACTAGTGCATTAAATATTAATGTCAGACTCTGAAGAGACACAGGCTCAATATACATTAACAAGCATTGCAGCATTTGGGAGAAATTCTTTCAATATTTCATGCTCCAGTATTAGTCAAAGCATATTTTATATATTTCTTTGGACACGTTTTGTGATGCTGCGTTTTACATTTGATTGAAACTTGAATTGAACAATTGGTAACATATGAATCTATTCCATTGACATGTTCTCATTTTTCCAGTCAGTAAGCAACTGGAAAAAAAGGAATTTTATGATTTAGGTATGTTGACCTACACAACAACATACCAGATCCATATTTCAACTAGCAAAGCACCATGAACAAAAACAAAGTTGCTGGAAAAGCTCAGCAGGTCTGGCAGCATCAGTGAAAGAAAAAGCAGAGTTAACGCTTTGGGTCCAATGGCCCTTCCCCAGAAGAGGAAGGGTCATCGGACCCGAAACATTAACTTTGCTTTTACTTTCACGGATGCTGTCAGACCTGCTGAGCTTTTCCAGCAACTTTGTTTTTGTTCCTGATTTACAGCATCTGCAGTCCTTTTGTTTTTATAGCAAAGCATCATGCTGGGAGCATGACTTTGAGAAAAAAATATTCTTTTGTTTGCATTCCTTTACAGTTGAACCCAGATATGGCTTTCCCGAATCACATTTGGCATTTTCCTGTTGAGGTAAAGTTTTGTTACCGTGCATTTCATAGCTTTGCTTCTGCTACCTTATCTGCTCAATGCACTTGTATTTCTGAAGCCAGCATCATAGATATAAACTTTATTTTGTAGATGACAACACTAGGTGAAAGATCAAAGCCTAGAATGCCTGAGTTGATAGCACATAAGAAAAAAGGTACAGGAACTCGAGGAATGACAAAGTAACAAAAATGACAAAGTAATCACTAATTTGCATTTCAATCAGAGACCATAAGATATGTTAGCTTAATATTTTCTGAAAAAATAATGGTGTCTGCGTGACATATGCCATAGTCACGGAGTCAAACATCATGGAAACAGACCGTTCAATCCAACTTATCCATGCCGACAAGAGTTCCTCAACTGAACTAGTTGCATTTACCTGCATTTGGCCCATGTTCCCTTTAAATCTTTCCTATTCAAGCACCTGTCCAAATGTTTTTTTTAATGTTGTAATTATACTTGCCTCTACCACTTCCTTGGCACTTCGTTCCATATATACGTCACCATCTGTGTGAAAATGTGGCTCCTCTTGTCCCTTTTTAAATCTTTCCCCACTCAACTTAAGTCTACGCCCTCTGGCTTAGACTCCCTTACCTTGGGGAAAAGACCATGGAAATTCACCTTATCTATGCCACTCATGATTTCATGAAACTCTATGAGGTTACCGTCAGCCTCCTACTCTCCATGGAGAAATGTCCCAGCCGAAACCGAAGTCGAAACCTTCCAGTCCTAGTAACATCCTTATAATTTTTTTGGCCCTTTTCAGTTTAAGAACATCCTTCCTATAGCAGGGTGACCAGTACTATATGCAGTACTCCAGAAGTGGCATTACCAATGAATGTACAGCTGTAACATGACATCTCATCTCCTGTGGTCAATGCTCTGGCCAATGAAGGCAAGTGTGCCAAATGCCTTCTTTACCACCCTGCTTACCTGTGGTGCCACTTTCATGTAACTATGTGTTTACACCCCTAGCTCTCTCTGTTTGACAGCTCTCCCCAGGAGCCTATCATTAACTGTGTGCGCCAATAACAATTCAAAACTTGGTAGCAAGAAAAGAGATGGGCATGAAGTGTAAACCACCACAGGTTGTTGCTACTTTTCTCCAATCTGCCATTTTCTTCCATTTTATAAATATTTTAATCAACCTGTTCGTATCTGGACTACATGGGCCTTGAACCCAGGTGTTTTGATCCAGAAGCTGAGATATTGTTACCTATCCACAAAAGACCTATAGTACAGATTTTATTCAACCTGTTCAGGGATGTTATGATACACGTCTTTAGCACTTGAATCTGTGCCTTCTAGCTCAGAGGTATGGACAATGCCATTGCGCTGCAAATGTCCACTGCTAATGCCATGCACTTGATCATCCTTCGAGTTTCATCAAGTTTCCGTATTTCATTGCCAATTAAATATGCTGGCAGAAAGTAAAGTCGAATAATCAACAGTGTTAAGTAGCCTTCAAATAGCCTGACAATGGTCAATCAAAATCACTGCCGGGAAAGTAAACAAATTAAAGGGTACAAGATAATAAAATGTGAGGCTGGATGAACACAGCAGGCCAAGCAGCATCTCAGGAGCACAAAAGCTGACGTTTTGGGCCTAGACCCTTCATCAGAAAAGGGGGATGGGGAGAGGGAACTGGAATAAATAGGGAGAGAGGGGGAGGCGGACTGAAGATGGAGAGTAAAGAAGATAGGTGGGGAGGAGAGTATAGGTGGGGAGGTAGGGAGGGGATAGCTCAGCCCAGGGAAGACGGACAGGTCAAGGAGGTGGGATGAGGTTAGTAGGTAGATGGGGGTGCGGCTTGGGGTGGGAGGAAGGGATGGGTGAGAGGAAGAACAGGTTAGGGAGGCAGAGACAGGTTGGACTGGTTTTGGGATGCAGTGGGTGGAGAGGACAAGTTGGGTTGGTTTTGGGAAGCAGTAGGGGAGGGGAGATTTTGAAGCTTCTGAAGTCCACATTGATACCATTGGGCTGCAGGGTTCCCAAGCGGAATATGAGTTGCTGTTCCTGCAACCTTCGGTTGGCATCATTGTGGCACTGCAGGAGGTCCAGGATGGACATATCGTCTAAGGAATGGGAGGGGGAGTTAAAATGGTTCACGACTGGGAGGTGCAGTTGTTTATTGTGAACCAAGCGGAGGTGTTCTGCAAAGCGGTCCCCAAGCCTCCGCTTGGTTTCCCCAATGTAGAGGAAGCCACAACAGGTACAGTGGATGCAGTATACCACATTGGCAGATGTGCAGGTGAACATCTGCTTGTGTGGAAAGTCATCTTGGGGTCTGGGATAGGGGTGAGGGAGGAGGTGTGGGGGCAAGTGTAGCACTTCCTGAGGTTGCAGGGGAAGGTGCCGGGTGTGGTGGGGTTGGAGGGCAATGTGGAGCAGACAAGGTAGTCACGGAGAGAGTGGTCTCTCTGGAAGGCAGACAAGGGTGGGGAGGGAAAAATGTCTTAGGTGGTGGGGTCAGATTGTAGATGGCGGAAGTGGTGGGGGATGATGCGTTGTATCCAGAGGTTGTGGGGTGGTATGTGAGGACGAGGTGGATTCTCTTGGGGCGGTTATTGCGGCAGTGGGGTGTGAGGGATGTTTTGCCGAAAATGCGGGAGACACGGTCAAGGACGTTCTCGACCACTGCGGGGGGAAATTGCAGTTCTTGAAGAATGCCCACGTCTGGGCTAACCCTAACCACTTCACCAATACCTTCCACCCCAACCTCAAGTTCACCTGGGCCATCTCCAACACATCCCTCACCTTCCTGGGCCTCTCTGTCTCCATCTCAGGCAACCAGCTAGAAACTGATGTCCATTTCAAGCCCACCGACTCCCACAGCTACCTGGAATACACCTCCTCCCACCCACACTCCTGCAAAAATTCCATCCCCTATTCCCAATTCCTTCGCCTCCACTGCATCTGCTCCCAGGATGAGGAATTCCACTCCCGTGCATCCCAGATGTCTGAGTTTTATATTATACATTCCTCATTTTTCTAACCTCCAAAGAGTACAATTACGTACCATTCAATCTCTCCACAACAGATAATCTTCACTTGTCAATCCAAAGAACCTTAGGTAAGGAGACTTCATGAAAGACAAAAAAACAGAAGCCGTTCTAGGAATGATCTCTCAAGGACTGCACTGGAGGTATGCCTATAAATTTAACCCCATTTATTAACTACCACATCATGGTTTCGGCTTTTAATCCTCTTCCTCGGAAACCTAACAAGCTAGGCTGAAGGATCTGTTTCCAAAATGACACTGGGTCTATGACTCTAGGTCTCACAGCACCTGTGAAGAGAAAGCAGAGCTAACACTGCTGCTCACAATATGGTCTCCTCAACATTGGGAGAAGAACCACAGACTGGGCAACTGTTTTGGGCAACAAAGATGGTAGGAACTGCAGACGCTGGAGAATCTGAGATAACAAGGTGTAGAGCTGGATGAACACAGCAGGACAAACAGCATCAGAGGAGCAAAAGAGGGGCTTTATGAAGAAGGGTATAGGCCTGAAACATTAGCCTTCCTGCTCCTCTGATGCTGCTTGGCCTGCTATGCCCATCTGGCTCTACACTTTGTTATCTCTGCTTTGGGCAACACTTATGTTCTGTCTGCAAAAATGACCCTGAGCATCCTATTATCTGCTACTTCAACACACTACCATGTTCCCTGACCAACATCTCAGTCTCAGGCTTGCTGCAGTGCTGTCGTGAAGCTCAGCGCAAGCTGGAAAAACAGCAAAATATTTTCTCCTTGGAGACCTTGCAACTTTCTGGACTCAATACTGAGTTCAATAATTTTATGGCCTGAATACCTTCTCCCATGTTCTTACCCCAGCTCCTCATGCCAGACCTAGTCATTACGTGGACTGCTACCACAAACAACACACGTTCATCTGCTGCAAGTCCCAATTCCTTCTTCTGTTCAACATTTGTTATCTCTCTCTGGGCTCCATCTCCAACTATCATTTACTTCTCCCCAACCACCACCACAACTTCAGCATATACACCTATTTCCTAGCTACAATCAGTTCGACAAAAGGGCCTCTGGATGTGAAATAGGGACTCTACCTTCGTTCCACTGATGTTGCCAGACCTGCTGAGTGTTTTCCAGTAAAATTTCTGTTTTTGTATCTGATTTCCAGCATCAGCAGTTCTTTGTTTTTTATTTTCCAGTGTGTACTCATCTGGTCTATCCAACCTACCTCATTAGACAGCTTCACATTCCTTGGTTTTAGTCTAGTAAACCTTCTCTGAACTGCTTCATATCCATTTCCATCACTCATTAAATAAGGAAACCAATAATTATCAAAATATCCCAGATGTGGTCTCAGCAACATCCTGATTAACTGATGCATAGTCTCTTAACTTTTGTATTCAATTCCTCCTTACAAGTTATAAACTATTTCAGCTTAACCTTGCTGAACCTGCAGATTAACCTTTTGCGATTCATGTACTAAAGGACACACCGATCCCTTTGTGTTCTAGAGCTCTGCAATCTCTAATCATTTCAACAATATGTTTTATTTTGTTCATCTTGCCAAAGTGAACATTTCCACATTTTCTCACATTATTGTCAATTTGTCAGATCTTTGTCCGTCTACCTTTGTAACATCAGCTAACTTAACAAACATGCATTTGGTCCTATCATTCAAGTAATTTTTAAAACTTCTGAAAAAATTTGAGACCCCAGCACTGATGCCTGTTGGCACACCACTCATTACAACTTGCCAACCACAACATCACCCATTTGTACCTATTCTGTTTCCTGTTAGCCAGTCTATCTTCTCTCCATGCCAATATGATACAACGTATACCATGGCTTTTATTTTCCACAACAACTTTTGATATGGCACTTTAACAAATGGCTGTTTTAATTTTAAGTATAGTACATCCAGCAGTTCCCCTTTATCCACTGCATAGTATATCATACAATATCTTGGAAGACCTGTACCTACTATGTTTCACTCCAAATGGTGCTCATTCTTCTTTAGATTACCCAGGAGAGGGAAGGCAATGCAGACCCTTGAGCAGCAGGTGAAACTATTCGTCTCACTTTGCAGCATACCAAGGTATACAAGGTCATGGGCATAGTGTTGGAAAATGTGTTTACAGATAGTTAAGTGATTGTTTCCTGTTAGGTGTAAAGTTGAAGGGCTGACTGGCCTTCTTCTGTGTTGGAAACCTCAATGACCATGATTGTCTGACAATGACTAAGTGCATAAGTGATATTCTCCATGAATAGGAGGTTGCAATCAAGCTAAAAGATGTTGTGTCTATCACACAAATAAGTAAAGTGGTGTGTGGGTTTCAATGCTGCTGTGATGCTAGGCATGCCAATTATATATGTCAATTATTGTTAGACTATACTAAAGAAGACATTGACTGTCCACAGTGGGCAACATGTTGGCCATCAGCCTGTGCTTGCAAAACTCAGAACATTGTTTCCAGCACTAGATGTGATTAACTACAGGACAGCACTTGTCAAATAATCCAGACTGTGCTAAGGATTACACTGGAAACCAATTAAATGTTGTCAGTTACCCATGCCAGAACCTATATATTTCCGCAATAGTTCCATGCAGGCAGATTATGTTTGTGTATGCATTGTAGCTTTTCTATTTGAGAGAGGAGACTGTCAATCTCTGCTTCTATTGTCACCTGGGATCTGTTTCTGGGTGTGGCAGGCAACCCAATTTCATCCCCCAGAAGGAAAATGACATGATTTAGGATCTTAAAACTCAGATGGGTCTAAAAGTTGGAATAATTTCTAACTTGGTCACCCTGCTTTGCCAGCAAAAATCCAGAACAATATTTCAATTTTGTGACTTTTCTTGAAAATTGTATATTTTTAAAGATTGAGAGAGATTAAATGATAAAAGGAAGGCCAAAAGGATTGGCACCAGAAAAGTAAATGAACAATAGATTTGACTTAGCGACATATGGATGACAGGATCCAGAGTTGCTGTTATTTGAAAGCAGAGGTGCCGAGAGAGGAAGAGAGAAAACAAAGCTCATAGAATGTAAAGAAAATGGAGGGAGCGACTATAATAAAAAAATTGATTCAACTAATGGTGAGTCCAGAGACCAGTGAAGTGTCCAGTCAAGACAGAAGGTCCCATTCCTTGAACTTGTGCTGAGCTACATTGGAAGACAATAGTACCGAAAGGACAAAGCCGTTTGGGTCAGAGAAATGTGAAGAATTAAAATTATAAGTAGATTGAAGAGGTGATAGGTTCTCACTTGTGGATTAGAAAAGACTGCTGTGTAACACAGAAATCATGATGACCATGAAAGCATTGTCGATTGTTAGAAAAATCCATTTGGTTCACTAATGTCCTTGAGGGAAGGAAGCTGTCATCTTTACCTGGTCTGGCCTACATGTGACTCCAGACCGACAGAAATGTGGCTGACACTTAACTGACCTCTGAGTAATAAATGCTGGCCTAGCCAGCACCACCCTCATCCTGTGAATGAATTTTAAAAATAACACTGGCAGTAGATGCTGAGCGTGCACATAAGAAGCTACATCATGATGGTGTCAGATCATGCGGCTGAGACATGCTAGAGAATACATTAGTGACACTTTTCTCTACAGTCTGTATTTACATAGTTTGTAGACAGCTCACACTGTCTTGTGTCCAGTCTTGGGAGTGGTTGACGAGTAAGGCATCAAGGAGATAGATTTCATCTCGGAGACTGAAAGGGAAACAGAACTGTACATTAGCTTAATAGTGGTATCACACTGGAGTCAGTGGAACCAGCAGAATAATATCCATTCATTTGTGTGCTGATGGTACGGAAGATAGAATGAAGGAAACCATTTCATGATTCTGCAAGGAAGAGAAAGGCTGAGAGCAGAAGTGCATGAAGTAGAATAGACATGAAGAAAACTAATGGCATTATCAGAGGCAATGTGAATCATTCAAACCAATGCAATGAAGATAGACAAACTCGAGGAAGCTTTATGTGAACAACTATAATCAGGATGGCTGATGGAATAAATGAGCTTATTTCAAATATATTGATTATATCTAACGTCCCAAAATGGAGACAAAGAAATCAACAAAGAGAAGGAAGAAATTACAGCGAGACCATATGAAGGCTAGCAGAGGATGGAAATGAAAAGAAATGTTGATAAAAGTTTTTTTTATGCAGTGCAGTGCCCAATTCTGACAAAAGGTTGCAGACGTCAAATTTTAATGCTCTTACTCTTTTCTCAGAGCTGCCAGAACTGTTGAGTGTTCCCACCATTTTCTTTTTTTATTAAAGCAAAACGTAGTTTTATAGCTAAATATAGATTGAGATGCCAACAGTAAAATTAAACAAAAAACATTCTGGGAAAGGAATCCACACTCTGAAAACTTTGCTTAAAAGCGTGGATAAAGTGCATGTGAGATACAAATAAAATGGCATTCCATGACTGGAGGCTAAGTATCACACTTCTGCCTCATTAGAAAGAATGACATATTGTTTTCTGCAGCTTTACTGCAGAATATCTTACATTGCATGAATAAATTTTCTTTTAATTACCTACAACATTTGCTTTTACAAAATAAGCCTGAGTTTAAGTCCATTAAGGATAAATTACCCCAGCTCAGTGACTGCATGTGCAGAACAGTCACGAAATAGCCTTCACTCCCTTCTGCTTTCTTTGTGTCCAGGGCACTGTTCTACTTTCTCAGCTACTGCAGATTAATTTGAACCATCCAAATTTACAGCTGCCTCATAGATTTCTCCACAAGCAAAGTGCACGCCCACCTCCCTGACAACACACACTTCCCTAGACACTCTGATTCCTATAATTTATCATTCTACTGGCGTAAATATGAATGCTTAATGTGGCCTGTTTTGTAAAAGTTGCAAGATAGAATAGTTTGTCTGTAATGAGGAAGGGGATTAAGCAAACTAGCTGTTGCAAGAATGAATTGGCTTAACTCTTTAAACTTTAACCTTACTTGCACTTCATTATTTTTTTACTTCTCGTGCTTTAGCATAAATGTCACTGGATTATCCCATAGGATCCTATTAAATGTCTTTTTATAAAATAGTGCTAAAAATATTGCAGCATGATTCCTTATTTGTTCCAGGATCCAATAAGGTGTCAGGATTCATGAGGCTAGGTGATGCTATTTCCTCTCTCAAACGCAATCTAGTTGTGAATAATGCGAAGTGTTTAGATTATGAAAGCCTTCATGGTTTCTCTGAATGTGAAAGATTCTGGAACTTTGGGACTGTTGTGTTGTGTCTCACAGTCAGTTTGGTCAGTGCACCTTTTGGGGGCATGCTAACGATATCATCACTGTATCACAGTACATGACTTGAGAGTATACATGACTTATATTTCCTCTTACGCAAAATCACTTTAAGCAAGACACTGGACTGAAAGCATGTTCCTCAGTGCTGATTTGTGTAAGTGATAGCCTAACATTAGCCCAGCAATTCATGTACATTTGTACATTATTGTGATTGGGACCAAGTGGGCCTTGTTGGCTACAACGTTCTTTACTGGGGTTGTTAACTTGGACCAATCAAAAACACCTTGGGTGATCAATATAACCAGGAGATTAACATCTCCTCAGTTGAGGACTGGTTCCAAGCTAGCCACAGCCAGTGGTGCTCTGCATAAATAAAGGCTGATTTAGTGATGGGCTTTGGTCTCTGTGCAGCTATTTCAGTGGTGATGTGAAAAAATAGGATGTGCCTGTAGAATGTTCACTTGTCACTGTCATCTTGGAGTTGGGTAAGCATTTCTGGCAACCTGCCTCTATTTGGGGAACTTGAATCATTTGACTCTGCTGTCAAAGACTGGGCCAAAGTGTGGAAAGAATGTGATTTATTCTGTATTTCCAGGCAAATACCACTGGGGCAGATGAAAAGCAACAAGTAAGCATTCTGACTGCTTGCAGACCTGTGGTTATAAAGGGTTTAATTTTCCCAGAGACACAAGACACTAAAACCTTTAAGAATTGACAAAGTTAAGGAATATTACACCCCCCCACCAAACCTCCAATTCTGAGATGCAATCAGTTTTATTCAGCTGTTAGAGAACTAGAGGAACCCATATTGGGATTTTTGACAAGGTTATGATAATGGGTAGAGGAATGTCATTTTGTGTTAACCCTGTGAGATGCTCAGACTGTTTTTGTTTGGTATGTGGGATTAATGGTGTAACCATGAAGTGCTCACTAACTGAAGCCCAACTGTGCTTTACGCAAGGACTGCATCTGGCCTTGTCATTAGCAAATGTGGCAAGTGGAGTATGGGAACTACAGGGCATCCCACTGGGAATGGGCACTCTTAACAGTCCTACTGTGCTTGGGGAACACCACTGGAGTGCAGGTAATTGCAAAGGCTTAGGCAGGCATGCCCTGAGCAGAGGGGCCTGAGGCCAACACAGCAGAACCCCCACAACAAAGCCAAGCTAAGTAGTTAAAAAATTCTTAAGTATCTGGGCTGGTGAGCCATTATATGTGGACCTGTGACAGCAAAGGTGGCAAAAGATTTAAGTAGGAAAACTCCTAGGCTGGTGCCTAGGAGAGTGTGCACACCTTGCAAAATTCCCCTACATATGGCTTAGATCAATTAAATTGCTTAGTGGTACCTAAATCATAGTCAATTAAAATGAAGGTTTGGTTAAATTGCCAGTCAGTTCCCCTGGAGATCACTGCCAGTGCAGATGTGTCCACGTTTGTAGAAGCTGCCTTTTAACAAGAATCACTCAAGACTGCAGCCTTTAAGCTGGTGGAATACCTCCTCCACACTGAGGAACTCTTGCAAATTAAGAGTATGATTTCTATTTCTCTCTTATGAGAAGCAGTTGGTGCAGTTACCACTGTGGTGAGAGGCTCTGGTCCAAGCCTATTGGAGCAGAGTTGATTGGGAAAGATTCACCTGGATTGGCTCAACAGTTTTTAATTAGAAAATGGCTGCCTCTGAAGGCCTTGTGACGTACCCAAGAGTTTTTCAAAAAGGACTTAGGACTATCAAAGGGACAAAAGCCAATTTACATGCAGGTTGGGTTGCAACTGCAAGATTTTGCAGGACCCACCCAGTGCCAGGTAGCTTGTGGGCGAAAGCAGAGGTGGAAATCAGGAGGTTGGAGAGTGAAGCAGTCATCAAACCAATGAAGTTTGCAGAATGAGCCGCACCAGTCGTACTGATTGTGAAGCCTGATGGTTTGGCTTGTTTTTGTAGGGATTTTAAACAAACGGTAAACTCCTTCTGACATCTGAATAAATAACCAATCCCTCACATTGAGGGCTTGTACACAAAGTTGGTGGTGGGGGGGGGGCTGTGAGAGGGTGCAGTCCTTAATGAAATTGGACATGAGCCATACCTACCTGCAACTAGAACTGCATGAGAAGTCCCAAGAGTGCTCTATAATTAATACCCATAAGGGCTTATATCAATGTACAAGAGACCCCCATTTGGGGTATCATCAACCTGTGTTCTCTTCTAATGGGCCATGGAGAACATTATATAAGGGCTACCCCAGGTCGTCACTTATCTGGATAACACAGGCAACAGGGAAGGCCAATGCAGAGTTCTTGGAGAACATGGACATAATGTTTAAACACTTGGATTTCAGGCAGACATAGGTCTTGGACAGCAAGAATGTGTTCCAGTCACCCCAAGTGACCTACTTGGGTTACAGTTCACAAAACCTTTTACACCTCTCTTAAGAGAAAGTGAGTGTGACCAAAGGAGTCCTGGCTCCCACATCTGTACAAGAGCATAGGTTTTTCCTTGGGTTAATAAATTATTACTGTAGCTTCATTATTCACCCAGTGTCCATCTTGACACCCTTATGCCTGCTGTTGAAAGAGTCAGCCTTGGAAATGGACGAGCAGCCTTTCAGAAAGTGGAAAAGCAGCTATTGTCATCAAAGATGTTGACCCACTACGATCCAACGTGAGAAGTAATGCTGATAGGTGATGCCTCCCCATGCAGTACTGGGATAGTGACCCAATGGACAGGAATGCCCATAGCATATGCTTCCCAAGCTTTGGCTGAAGCTGAACACAAGCACATCCAGATAGAGGGGAAAAAGGTTTAGTGGACGTTCCACCAGTACCTTTACTGATAGGAATTTGTCATTGTAACCGCCCTGTTTGGGCTACTGAAGGAATAAAAGGCAGTGCCACCCATAGCTTCCAGTAGAATCCAGCATTGTGTCCTTTATTCTCAGCTCGTACAAGTTAGAACACTGTTCAGGAAGCTAAGTGGCTAATGCGGATGCCTTATGCTGCCTCTCTCCAGCTGGTACTCCACTGGAGGTGCCTCCCCTGGAAGGGCCTGTTTTTGGTTTTAAATTTTCTGGACCCTCCCACTCTCCTCAGGCGAGTCCATGGGAGTGGTGAGTCTGTGGGAGTGGAGAGTCCAAGTGGGTCCCAGAGGTGGGTCCCAGGCCAGCATGAGTCCATTAGGTCCCAAGGGCTTGGCATTAAGAATAAAAATTGAGGGATTTTTAAAAAACTACCTTTGTTTTTTTCTAATGCTAAATTTTTTTTATATAAATCTCTACAAATTTGTAACAAACTTATACTCTACCTAGATACTCTGTACATAACATGATGCCAAAGCAGCAACATTACAAACGTTTCATGACAAACATTCAGGTGCACGTGAGAATAAAGGCTATTCTGCTCTAGTATTGAGGGGAGCAAGGGTGATTATCCCAAGTAAGGGCCACTGCCAGATACCGACCAAACTGCCCAAGGGTCATCAGGGGTTTCCAAAATGAAGGTGGTGGTGAGAAGCTATAGCTGGTGGTCAGGGTCGGAAGACAACATAGCTGCAGTGGTGGGACATTGGCCCGAGTGCCAACAAGGATAGACTGCTATGAGCAGCCCCACCCAACTTTCATGGGAATGGCCAGGTAGAGAGAGATAATGGGAACTGCAGATGCTGGAGAATTCCAAGATAATAAAATGTGAGGCTGGATGAACACAGCAGGCCAAGCAGCATCTCAGGAGCACAAAAGCTGACGTTTTGGGCCTAGACCCTTCATCAGAGAGGAGGATGGGGAGAGGGAACTGGAATAAATAGGGAGAGAGGGGGAGGCGGACTGAAGATGGAGAGTAAAGAAGATAGGTGGAGAGAGTGTAGGTGGGGAGGTAGGGAGGGGATAGGTCAGTCCAGGGAAGATGGACAGGTCAAGGAGGTGAGATGAGGTTAGTAGGTAGCTGGGGGTGTGGCTTGGGGTGGGAGGAAGGGATGGGTGAGAGGAAGAACCGGTTAGGGAGGCAGAGACAGGTTGGACTGGTTTTGGGATGCAGTGGGTGGGGGGGAAGAGCTGGGCTGGTTGTGTGGTGCAGTGGGGGGAGGGGACGAACTGGGCTGGTTTAGGGATGCAGTAGGGGAAGGGGAGATTTTGAAACTGGTGAAGTCCACATTGATACCATATGGCTGCAGGGTTCCCAGGCGGAATATGAGTTGCTGTTCCTGCAACCTTCGGGTGGCATCATGGTGGCAGTGCAGGAGGCCCATGATGGACATGTCGTCTAGAGAATGGGGGGGGAGTGGAAATGGTTTGCGACTGGGAGGTGCAGTTGTCTGTTGTGAACTGAGCGGAGGTGTTCCGCAAAGCGGCCCCCAAGCCTCCGCTTGGTTTCCCCAATGTAGAGGAAGCCGCACCGGGTACAGTGGATGCAGTATACCACATTGGCAGATGTGCAGGTGAACCTCTGCTTAATGTGGTATACTGCATCCACTGTACCCGGTGCGGCTTCCTCTACATTGGGGAAACCAAGCGGAGGCTTGGAGACCGCCTTGCAGAACACCTCCGCTCAGTTCGCAACAAACAACTGCACCTCCCAGTCACAAACCATTTCCACTCCCCCCCCCCCCCCCCCGGCGCCCCCCCCCCCCCCCCCCCCCCCCATTCTCTAGATGACATGTATAATGCCTTTATGAGATCACTTCCGGAGAATGGTGTGCAATTTTTTTGTTCTGCTTATTTGAAAAAGGATATGGCTACATTAGAAGCAGCTCTGAGGAGGTTTACGAGAATCTTTCCTGGGATGAAGGGCTTGTTTTACAAAAGACGGTTGACCATCTTTGGCCTCAATCATGCGTGAAGAAGAATGAATGGTGATCTTCTAATAAGGGAATTCACAGGGTTAATTCTGACAGGATGATCCCATTTCTGGAGAAACTAGAATGAGGGGTAGCAGTTTAAGAATGAGGCCTCCCTTTTTAAAACAATCATTGATTCTCACAACTATTACAATGCAGAAGGAGGACATTTGGTCCATCAAGTATACACTAGCTCTATCTGGTGCCAGTCTCCTGCCTTTTTCCCATATCCCTGCACACTATTAGTATCAAAAAAAACCCAATACCACCTTGAATGCCATAATTCAACTTCCAGGCAGTGTATTACAAAAGCTAACAACTCACTTTGAATTATTTTTCACAGTGCCCTTGTTTTGTTTGCTTTAAATCTATGCCCTCTTCTTCTCGTTTTTTAACAGCTCTGACCTATCTGCTCTATCCAGCCCGCTCATTATTTAGAAAACCTCAATCAGATTCCCTCTCAGCCGCCTTCTCCAAAAGGAGAGCAGTCCTAATTTCTTCAATCCGTCCTCATAACTGAAGTTTCTCATACCTAGAACTATTCTCATTAATCACATCTCTACTTTCTCCAATGCTTTAAATTCTTTCCTGGCATCCACAATTGTGTGGAGCACGCCATCTGATGTCTCACGTATATGGCAGAAGTGCAACATCACCTCCTTGCTCTTTTATTCTATGCCCCTACTAATGAAGCCAAAACCACAATATACCTTGTCTTCTTCTCTCCACTTATCCTGCCACCCTCTGGTCTATGCAGGTATACATCCAAGTCTCACTGCTCCTGTACCCCTTTTTAGAATGGTGTCCTTATTTTATATAGTCTTTTAGTGTTGTGCCAACCAAAGTGCATCACCTCACTCTCTTCTCTGCATTGAGTCTTCTCCGCCACCTACCTGCCCACTCCAACCTGCCAATGTCCTTTTTGGAGTTCCACACTATCCTTCTCACAGTTTATAATTTTTCTAAGTTTATTGCCATCTACTAACTTTGAAATTGTCTTCTACACAGCAAAATCCAGATCATTAATATAAATTAGGAAACGCAAGGTTCCCAATACCAACACCTTGGGAAATCTGCTACATTCATCAGTCAAGCCCTAAAAATATCCATTGGCCACGACTGTCTGTTTCCTGTCAATTCTGTACCTGCATTGCCACTGTTTGGTTTAATACCATGACCTGAAACTTTCCTCCAGTTTCTTGTGTGGTACTTTATCAAATACTTTCTGGAAATCCATGTGTACCGTGACAAAGCCCTGCCCACACCAACCTTTTTCATTATCTCTTCAAAAAATTCCAGCAAGTTAGTTAAACACGATTCCCTTTTTTAAAAATCCATGTTAACTCTTTGTTAACCAATCTGCCTTTTTTCCATGTAACAGCTTAGCAGCACAAAAGCTGACATTTTGGGCCTAGATCCTTCAGAAGGCTCTAGGCCTGAAATGTCAGCTTTTGTGCTCCTGAGATGCTGCTTGGCCTGCTGTGTTCATCCAGCTTCACACTTTGTTATCTCTGTAATTGCTGGGATTATCTTTATGGCCTTGTTGGGAAAATGTTGTAATGTTGACAATTCTCCAGTCAGCTGGAGCCACCCCAGGGTCCTGCAAAGACTGAAGTATGACTCCTCAATTTCTATTTTCACTCCCTTCAATCTTTGGATTCATGTCATCCAGTCCCAGTGACTTGTTAATGTTTAAGTGCCAACAATCTATGCAAGACTCCTTCCATATTAATTTTGATCTTTAAATGACAGGGTTTCTTCTTAGGTAGCATCCTGTTCTTTTGCAAAAACTGGTGTAAAGTATTCACTTAATATCTCAGCTATGCTCCATGCCACCAGATTTAAATTCCCATTTTGGTCTCCAATTGGCTTACTTCCCCTTTAACCACTCTCTGGCAGTTTGTACGTTTAAAGAATGCTTTGGAATTTCCCCAATGTTAATTTAGTTTTTTCCTCATGGTTTGTCCTGTCTACTGTATTAGATGTAATGTAGCTTGACTATACCTAAACCATCTGCTCCTTGAAGATAGCCAATTGTTTAGTTACTAATCTTTCCCTCAAACTTATTCCAACCAACCCTTCTAGGTTCGGTTCTGACCCTACTAAAGTCAGCTCTTCGCCAATTGGCTTTTTTCATGTTCTGGATTTTTACACATCACTTGCTGACACAATCCTGAAACCTATGGTTCAAAGATCACTAGCCCCTCTGATCCATTTGGCCCACCTCAATTCCAAGGACCAGGGCACATGCCACTGTAGGAAACTCTCTCCATGACCCAGATTGCCCCTCACTACCCCTTGCACTTCCAGTATACAATTCTATATTTACATAATTCAAGCACCCCAACATTAATTGGTCTACAATCCTCATATTTCTCTAACTTCCCCACAGATTTATTCTTTTACATCATTCTCATTCGTTGGTGATCTACACCAAGCAATGCAATTACATCCTTTTTGTTCTATAATTCTTAGTCAAATTGTCTCAACCTTGAAGCGTCTGAGACATCCACTTTCTCCAACACTCCAATTATACTTCTTAACTAACACTGCCTCCTCTCCTTTCACTTTCTATCATTTCTATTTCACACCCAGTCTTGCTCTTCCTTGACCCAGGTCTCTGTCACAGCTACAACATCATAGTTGCACATTGCAATCCGTTTCTGTAACTCACCAGCCTTATTACTATTCCTCGTGAATCACAGACATGCAAATTAGCTCCTTTTTTGGGCTTTCTTTTTTCTTCTCTATTCTAACATTAACTAACATCTTACTATTTTCTACACTGGTGCCAACTTAGGCATTTTGAGTGCACTGTTAATCACTTCTCTCTTGGCTCCCAAATCCCTGCCAGGTTAGTTGAAAGCTCTCCCAATAGCACAAGCAAAACATGGGCAAAGACCCACAGTCCCAGCTCTGTTCCATCCATCTTGTACAGGTGCTATTTTTCCAGAGCCTGTCCCAGGAAACTAAAGCCCTCCCTGCTCTACCAACTTTCCAGCCACACACTTATCTGCCTAATCCTGCCATTTCTGTATTCACTTGCACATGACACTGAGTAACTATTACACTTTTTTTGGCCCTGTCTGCTAACTTTCTGCCTAGCTCCCTAAATTCTTGTTTCAGGAACACACCCTCCCTCTACCACAGCCATTGGTATCCCCAAGAACTGCAAACTCTGGCTGTTTATCCTCCCCCAGAGGAATATCCTGTAGCTGCTCACTGACATCCCTGATCCTCGCACCAGGAAGCAACACATCATCCTGGAGTCACATTGAAAGCCACAAAAATGCCTGTCTGTTCCCCTAACTAATGAATCCCCTATCACCACCACTCCTGCTTCCTTCTTCTTCTTCCGCTCCTGTACAGCCAGGCTGCTTGTGGTGCCAGAAACTTGGCTCTGACCATTCCCCCTTGAAGAAACAGTAGCCTCCTCAGCTTTCCAAATGGAAAACCAATTTGTGGGCAGGGCCTCAGGGGGCTTCTGCATGACCTGCCTGATTTCCTTGGACTGCTTAGTGGTCACCCATTTCCTTTATTTCTTCAGACCCTTGAGCTACAGTGTGACCACTTTACAAAATGTACTATCCATGTAATAAATTGCCCCACAGATGTGTCTCCAGCCACTGCTTGAGCTCCAAAGTGCAGAGCACAGGTTTCTGCAGCTGGAAGCACTTCCTGAATACATGGACATTCAGGGCACCAGCAAAGTCCATGACTTCCCACATATGACGCATCACACATTCAACTCAGCTGACCGTACTGACCATTTCTTTAACATGCTTGGTCTTATTTACTAAATTTTCAAAATACTTCATTTTGAAAATATACCCTTTGCCTTAGCTTTATTCTGCTTCTCATATTCCAGTGTGGCTTACTTATCCTGTTATGTATAATGGAGGCTTATCCCACTTTTACTTATCACTGGTATTTCTCAGTTAATCTCCTAAATTACACTTTTCAAATTTACTTAGGGACTGTCCCTAATGGTAAAGCCTTACCAGCAAATGAACTCCCTGATTTTCTGCATGTCACTTTGATTTTTGTTTACGCAGTTCAGTGTAGCGAGTTGTGGGGTGGATGTTGGATGTGGGCTGAGGGGGTACTGAGTCCAATCCAGTTAAGTACTGGTCTGTAAAACTGAAATGAAGCACATCTTCCGAAGTCCTACATTTTAATGCAGTGGGTGACCAGTTTGCAGCCCCACTGGTAACAGGCACAGCTTGGAATTAGGTAGCTAGCCTTCCAGACTACTTTTGTTCCCAACTAAATTCATGAGGCTTAATTTTTTGGCCTTGATAATTAAGATGCGGGGGGGCGGGGATCACACTCTATGTAACTGTGTTAATTAAATCTACACACTTTCACAACTGTGTGCCCATGAGAACTTTGCTGACTTATTATCAACACACTCTGACTAAGTGGGCCGTCCTGCATCAGGCTAGCTTTTTGAAGCTAATGTTAACTATAAAGGATTATCATTGATAGTACTAGTTTCATAGAATCATAGAATCAAACAGTGGAGAAGAAGCCCTTCAGCCTATCAAATCTGTACCACCAAATCTAAATCTCCACCAATCCAACTTTCTAACTCTAGGCCCATAGACTTGTACATTATGATACTTCAAATTCTCATCCAAGTATATTTTAAAATGTGGTGCAAATTCCTGCCTCAACTACCTTCCCAAATACTACATTCCAGACCATTACCACCATCTGTGAGAAAAATGTTTCCTCAACTCCACTCTAAAGCTTCTGCCTTTCACCTTAAATTATGCCCTCTTATTATTGACACTTCAACTAAGGTGAACAGTTGCTTTCTATCCACCTTGTCCATTTGCCTCATAGTCTTGCACACCTCTATCACATCCCCACTCAAGCCTCCCTGCTCTAGAAAAAACAATCCATGATTATCCAGGCTCTCTTCAAAGCTAAGATACTTCACCCAGGTGAATATCCTCTGCACGTTCTTTACTGTAATCAAATCCTGGACTGTAAGTCAAATGGACATGGGTCCAAGTCCCACTTCAGAGATTAGAAAACACAATCCCCAGAGATATTACACTGCAGAACCTAAAGGGGCAATCAACTGAACATTCAATGTATGAAGCAGCCTGGTGTGCCAACTTTGGCCCTATAAGACTTCTAGTTTCCAAACCCAATGGGAGGTACATAAAAAGCCTGGCCGTGGACATCAATAGTAATATCAATGATGCTGCCTTGAAGGGCCGTACCATTTACTTAGAGCACTGCAGCCTTTAGAATAAAAGGTTAATAGCACCTATAGGGAGGCAATTGCCTTGTTATTATTGCTGGACTGTTAATCCAGAGGTCCAGGTAATGTTCTGCGTTCAAATCTTGCCATGGTGGAATTTGAATTCAATTCTTTAAAAAGAAAATCTGGAATTCAGAGTCTAATGATGACCATGAATCCATTGTCAGTTGCTGGTAAAACCCATTGAGTCACTAATGTCTGTAGGGGAAGGAAACTGCCATCCTTACCTGGTGTGGCCTACACGTGACTCCAGACCTACAGCAATGTTGTTGACACTTAACTGCCCAGAGTGCAGTTAGAGATTGGCAATAAATACTGGCCAGCCAGCATCACCCTCATCCTCTGAATGAATAATAAGAAAAATTACCTTGACATTAGATACTGAGCATGTGCATAAGGAGCTTACCATGATGAAATCAGATCATGTGGCTGAGACCTGCTGGAGAAAACTAGTGACAGTTTGCTCTGCACTCTCTATTTACATAGTTTATAGACAGCACACACTGCCTTGCGTCCAGCCCTGGTATGTCTTGAGCTCTTAAAGGTATTACTAAATGGTAACAAGAGGTGAACAGACCCAGTAAGCTTCAAGGGAAAGCCTGAAGAGAAAGCCAGCAGCAGTTAAGTGGAATTGGTGAAGGTTGTTGAGACCAATCATGTAACTGGATCACAGAGGGACTGGCAAACAATTGGAATGTAATAGCCTTTGGCCACAACTCACCTAGCGTTCTCTTACCAGATCCTTTTCCTTTGCTGATAATTACCAGCATGGAACATTGATGGATGAGTTCATCCAGGACTGTATGGATTCTGGGCACTACATGAAACTTTTGCAGTGTGAAGAGGACTTTACATTGGCAAAGGAAACACAGCTGCCACCAGGCAGGTTGAACTTCAGAAGTATTCCTAACGCCAACCACGCACTTGAATTCAGTTTACTTCAGTAGACAGTTACCAACATATTAGCAAAACGATACAGTTAAGAGAGCACTCTCCCTGCTATTGCTTGTGTCTGGCAGGAAAGTTCCACATTGGTGCCATCCTTGCCTATTCATCAATACTGAGTGTCATACATATCACAAAAGGTTAGTTTAAGATGGTTTGCTGAACGGCAATAGCAGATTTCCATCTGAGACGAGTTTAAAACTAGACCATTCCAACCTGTAAATGTAACTGAGCACCAAGAAAATTTCTTCTTCGTAACCCCACAAGATGACTTCTAGCTGTGACAGATATCATGGTTAATGGCCATCCAAATCATTTTAAGTTTGATGCAGGTAAGCTCTATCCATCCCTTCAACAATGATGCAACAATACGGTTGAAGCTATAATTACCTGAATATCTTTGCATAAACTTCAAGCTGCAGGAGGTATCACATCGAAGGTGTGTGGCCAGCTGCAGGCTTTCCTTCACTATAGTGAGGGAGATAGATCATTGATATTCTGTCTGTTTATTCCTAATTAGCAGTGCTCCCTATTCAACAGAAAGGCTTCTGTACCCTTGAATCTTGTAATTTACCAGCTGCAGCAGAAAATCTGACTTTTGATGCTGTCAGCCTTGAAGGAAGACCATCCCTAAGAGGAGGATTTTGCTGATCTCTCCTTTTTATTTGAAGAAAGGATGGAAGAAGCAGGAAAAGAATATATCAAGAATGAAGATGAACATGATCAACGGCACTTCCAATCTTAGTTTGCTACTTCATGAAAGAATGGAAGAGAACAAAGCTGCAGCAAAGGTAAGAGATCATAGATCATAGAACTGTAGAATCCCCAGTGTGGAAACAGGCTCTTCAGCCCAACAAGTCCACACTGACCCTTCGATCCCAACCAGACCCATCCCCCTATAACCCACCTAGTCTACACCTCCCTGAGCCCTATGAGCAATTTAGCATGGACGATCTACCTATCCTGCACATCTTTGCAGTCTAGTCTTTGACAACAACACTGCTGTCTATTTTTGACTAGAATTATCTTTTTGTTAAAGAAATTGAGGAAGAGGTGAATTTACCCACTTATTCTGCTAAGCCCACAATCACATACAACACTAATTAAATATAACCATAAAATGCCATGCAGAGATAATGCGATGTTTAAGTCCAATTGGATCAAATTGGAAGAACGAATTTGGCAGGAGATATATAAAGTAAAAAGTTAACTATACCATTGCCCAGAAAGTAGCTACTGAACTGTGCTGACAGATCTAAGACACAAGTCAGATCACATGAGACTGAAACTTCTTAGAGAAGAGACTAGAAGAGGCTTTGCTTAATTATGTGGTTTATAGGCAGCAAAAATGAATAGTTTGTACCAGCCATATGTCTCTAGCCCTCATCAGTCTAGAGATAACAACAAGGTGTAGAGCTGAATGAACACAGCAAGCGAAGCAGCATCCGAGGAGCAGGAAGGCTGACGTTTTGGGCCTAGACCCTTCAGAAATGTTCATCCAGCTCTACGTCTTGTTATCTCAGATTGTCCAGCATCTGCAGTTCCTACTATCTCGTCTGTCTAGAGCTCCTTTAATGTCCTAACAATATTCCTACACAGTTGAGACCTTCTCTGAAGCTGGATAGTTGTTCATCCCACACCTTCAGGAATCTGTCCGCTATCCTTGCTTGCTTGTCTTCATGACTATTAAAGGCTCATAGCCTGGAAATTAGGACTTTAAACTTCACACTGGTGTATATTGAAACACAAACTGTTTCTACTCCTCTTGTGCATGTGTGGGGAAAATTAACTCCAACATTCCACAGGTGAGATTTGGAACTGAGGCCACTCCTGTCTTTTCTCAGGTGGCTGTAAAAGTTCAAACAGCACAATTTTCTAAACAGCTCGCGAGCTGTCTCTCAATTATTCTGTCCAATATTTATCCATCAACTAATGTCACGTAAAGAGCATATTTTCTGGTCATTATCTCATTTCCAATTAATCTGCAAAAATTGGTTGCTGTATTTCCTGTGCTGATAAGTATTTGTAGGACATCCTTAAGCATGAATGGTCCTCTGTAAATTCAAGCCTTCATTTAAAATGAAGTTGGTATTGTTACAGTTAGTAACACCTCTTTTTTTGGCAGTGAGCATTTATCTATTTCCAGATTCTCTTTTTTTGTGGGTTTCTAGGTGTTTTTTTTTGCTACTGTCTTCAATTTGCTGAGCAAGATATTCCTGAAGATATGTCAATTACGACTTGCAATGTTAGGAAGATCAGAAAGCCTCTGGCTACTTCTATATCACTGCCAATACTGGACAAGAAAAATCAATAAATCTTCAATTCAATGTACTTCAGGGGATGCACTGACTGCAGGAAAAAAATCTCCAACCTTTGTTTTTGGACCAAACCACTTCCACCAGCCCAATCAGGGAAGACTAGTCACTGCCAGTTTCACTACTGCAGCAACAGCAATAATATAATAAAGCCATTTGCTGTGGGACAATGTCAAGCTTGGAAGCATGACATTTTGTGAAAGCCACAGCAGCATTAATTTCTGCATTGTAACTATCCTATGGGTTACTCAAGGAAAATTTAAGTTATACAAGTCCATTTGCAGTTTGTCCCAGTAAAAGAAAGGAAGTCTTGTTAGTCTGTTTCACATTCTGAGGAAAGGAGGCACCGTTTGGCAGTGTTTCCGAGAGACCAAGATATTATAAAATAGGTATCAAGCTTATAACGGTGCTAGCTCACTTGCCTTTGAGTCAGATGCTGTGGGTTCCATTGACCTTCCAGGGATTTGATTGCACAATCTGGGCTGAGACATCAGTGCAATCCCACCAGTGTTTTTGGATCAGGTATTATACCAAACCCCCATCTGCTGTCTCGATAGATGTAAAGGATCCTACAGCTGTTCCTGAAAATGATCATGGTTCTGGTCAACAGGTATCCTGTAAGCTATTTCATAAAATAAATTACATAGCTATTCATCTTCTTGCTTTTAGTGGGCTGTTGTTGTTTGGCAATCGACACTTGTACTATGTTAACATAGCAAGTGCATTTCCAAAGATTTCACTAATTGTGAAACACTTGTGAAGTTCCTGACTACACAAAAGATGGTGTACGAAACACTTTTGTGTTTGTATTCTTTCATCTAGTGGACATAAATCCTACTTAAACACAAGTCCCCAGGTCAAATAGGGGAGGCAATGGAATAGTTATAAAAATAATCCAGATGTCCAGTCTGATTCCCTGGGGCATGTGTTTGTATTTATTGAATTCAATGTGCACATTGAATAAGTAAAAATGTACACAACTGGGATTGACTTTTGTAAAAACTCATCTGATTCACTGTCTTTAGGGGAACAATCTGCTATGCTTACTTCATTTGGCCTATGTTTGACGACAGATCTGCAGCAAAATCACTGACTCTTAAAGCCCTCTGAAATGGGCTAGCATGTCATTCAATTTAGGAGCAATTGGGATGGGCAACAAATGCTGACTGTGTAGTTTGCATAAGGTCCAAAATGGTCTCATGTGGATTAGGGTATTTTGGTCCTGGCTAGAAGCACATTGTTAAGTATACAATATGAATGTTTTTGCATTACTGCAACTATTTACAGATTACATGCATATGACCTACATTAGTACAGATACTTTGTGGAGGATACTAGCCTGTCTCCTAGCAACTCCGTCGCTCCTTAGACCACATCTTTATGATGTCGTCACAGGAGATGGTGCTTCCTGCGCTCAATTAATTATTAACCCTTTCAGAATCTTTAAAATTTATACTGACCACTGTACGTGCCAGTGCCATCAATATTCAGTGAAATAAAGAGTGATTTATGGCTCACACTGTATGTGTTTTCAGGAATATTTGATTTAACACAAATTATTGTTTAAAATTCTTGGATTCTTTTTCCCATTAACAACAAAAAGGTGTCCTGATCATTTTTTTGTTCAATATTAATGTTCCCTTAATTCATCATATGCATTGATTCATTTTGTTGCATAGCACATGGAAGTAGTGCTGAAGAATATGTTTGCAGAAACTGTCAGCCTCCCTCATCAAGAAGAAAAAAATCACTAACCTTGAATATTCCAGAATAAATCATTCTTTGGATTCCCTCTGTGTGCTGATGCACCAGGTAACTGTGTAAGATATATTGATTGTTGTGTGACATTATTTGGATTTCTCCAGCATTGTGCAAAAAAAATAGAAATTAAGGGAAAAGGTGCAATGATACAATCTCTATGGAGAAGAATCCACAACCCCCCTACAACACTGGGTTGAATTACACAACTAGCACATTAATGGTCCTCTGGGGCCTCATTATTGCCAGCCTCTCAAAGCAATACTTGTCACCTCTAATAGTTATCCAAGTTGGTCTGTGCTTTTCATCAGTGGTGCAGGGTATCTGTGGTGTCAATTTTTATCAACAAGGTATTAACTCTACAGAAGCTATTTACGCAGCAGCCCCAGAAATATTTTAGTTGTGCTCTTTTTAAAGATGAAGGTGGAGTGGCACAATGGCTCAGTGGTTAGTACTGCTGCCTCACACCTCCAGGGGCTGGGTTTTACTTTGCCTTCAGGTGACTGTGTATGTGGAAAGTACACTTTTTCTCCAAGTCTGTGTGGGTTTCTTCCTACAGCCCAAAGATGTGTAGATTAGGTGAATTGGCCATGGTAAATTGCCTCAGAGATAATGGGAACTGCAGATGCTGGAGATTCCAAGATAATAAAATGTGAGGCTGGATGAACACAGCAGGCCAAGCAGCATCTCAGGAGCACAAATTGCCTGTAGTGTCCAGGGACGTGAGTTAGCATATGGTGGGTTAGCTGTGGTAAACACAGTTAGGGCAATGTGTTGCATCAGGTGGGATACTCTTCAGACAGTGCAGACTTGATGGGCCAAATGGCCTGTTTTCACATTATATAGGGATTTTGTGAAACTTGGTTCCCTGCTTCACTCAGTTGTCAATGCAAAGTGCTTTGACTGGTGAGGATATGAGTGGAGATGGCAATACTCTTCTTGGATGGGAGGGTAGTGACATTCAAAAAGGATCCCAATTGTCTCCAAGCTTATAACCTTCAATCTCTCTCATAGCTGTCTCATAATTTTCCTAGTTTTTGTTATTTTATTTATTGACTACTACCCAGAACCTTCCACTTTCAAAATATAAAATACAATGTCGTCTTTTATACCTGCTGTCCAAAAAGGTTGCACCTAATCATGAGGTAAGACTCAACAGAGAATCACAGACGATCAGAGCTGAGTAGGATCAGAGAGTTAATATCAGATAGTTTCAGCTTTTCGAGCCCAGTCACGTTACTTCTCAGTCAAATGTACCAAACCCAAGTGGTCTGAGATTTGTTAGTGTGGAAGGAGAATGTTAATTTATAGCCACTTACTTCACGAGCAGCACACCTCAGGGATACATTACAATTGTAACAGGAGGTCAATGTCATCCAGCAGTAACAGCATAGTGTTCCGCCAACCAGAGACAGGCAGCTAATTAAAACAGACCTTTGGCTGATTTCCTATTTCCTAACCTTACATTATTTTAGTGGCATCAGGTTGGACTTCCATAGTGTTACAAAAACACCAGGTAACTCTAACAGGTTCCTGGGGGAGGGGGGAGCCTTCCTAATGGCCCATGGAAGTGGCCCCTCTCCCTACCCCCAACTGTCAGAAACAATGGCTCTGAGGAGAGTTTAACCACCGATTGCTGGCACCTCCATGTCTGGTCCTAGCCACACCAGACTATTGAGGGTGCCCCAACAGGGATGTTGCCCCTTCCTCTTCCTCTGCCTGTTTTACAGATGCAGAAACCAACAATGATTTTGTAGGTTCTTGCACAGCAGGGTTCCTTCAGATGTATTCAGGCCCTTAAACCAAGCACTCAATCTGTCCATGTTCTGCTCTATTAAAATTCTTATCATCCCTTGGATCTCTTCATATTTATTCTCTTTCTGTTTTTGTGGATCAGAGACTTCAGTCTTCAACCATGCCTGCAGGAAATATCCATGATTGTCAATCAACCTTCCAGGTACATGATACCTAGTCATGAAGGCTGGCATGGTGAATTGTCACATGTTAGTCATCACAACAGCTGTTTTGTTTGTGTGTATTAACGTGTATAAAATGTGATCACACTGATTTAAACAATAACTGGCCAGTTGTTTGAACAAAATCCAAATAGTAACCTTCAGGCAGTTATGAGAATTTTTGATGCCCTATGTTAACAAATAATCACCCTTTGATCTTATTTCAACACTAACAGGCTATAGAGATAGAGATCTCATTCTCTTTGTTTTGGATATCCCACTGAAGAGAATGAACCTGCCTAATTAGTAGTTCAATTATTTCCTTTATACAGTGGTGTCTTGCCCCTTGACTGATGTAACAAAGGCATTGGTCACCTCTATTGCTGCAGACAATACTGTTCTCCAGCTAGAAGTTGTCTGCTGATCTTCAACTCCACAGTACCTCCAAATGGAAATGATGAATGATAATGTAAATCCCTGGGACACTGACTGGCAATTACTTGGTAGATAGAGGATTTTTACCGATGTGGGAGAGTCTAGGATCAGTGTACATAATCGCCGAGTAAAGGTCACTCATTTATGACAGATGCGCAGGTATTTCTTCTTTTAAAGGGCAGTAAATCTGTGTGTTGATAGAAACAGATGACAGGAAATTGTACAGCCTCATTCTAATATTTCAAAACCAAGCCACATTCTCTGAGTGTTTTGGTCACCACCCCTTGCCACCTCCATAAAACATTGGCTAGGGATGGTAAATCTGTAGCCTTCTTTGCCATGAGAGCTATCAATGCTGAGTCATTAGTATATTCAGGTTTTTAATCAGTGAGGGGATCAAGAATTATGGGAGTAAGGAAGGAAAGTGGAGTTGAGGCTTATCAGATCAGCCAACATCTCACTAAATGGCCGAGCACATTTAATGGGCCAAATTGTCTACTCCTGCTTCTATGTCTTCTGATTTTATGGAAACCACGTAAGAACATCTCAGTTTGTAACCATTGTAAAGCTACATGCAGACAATATGTTAGTGATGTCTCACTCTAACCATCTGCAATTTTCTATAGCCTCTTCATCATCTCCCTCAGAAAGAAGGAATGCTGGTATTCCAATGGCCCAATCCAAAACTCTCTTTTTCATGATTTCTCTCAAAATTCGTCAGGAAAGATCCTCAGATAAGTCTCAGAGCAGACAATGCTTCCAGCTTCAGTGAAGAAACACCAAATAACCAGTGCTACATAAATAAAGGCAGGACCATATTCTCGAGGGTAACTAGGCATGGGCAATAGATTTTAGCCCAGCCAGTGACAACATGCCGTGCAAATGAATAAAAAAGAAATGGTCATTGACCCAGATCTTCCATTCTCTGGAAAGGTGGGGTCTAACCTCACTCTCAAAGATGGGTAATGAGATCCTTCAGAAATCCCAATGTGTTGACTATGTGATAATTATCCAGAAGTTCAAATATCTGGTAATCAGTTATCTCAATTCTAGAACCCCTTGATAATGTTCCTAAATCTGTGTTGCTTTAAGAGACTTCAGAGGTTTCTGACTCGGCTGCATTAATAGTTGGCCAGAAGAATTTAAAGTGATTATTACCTGCTGTAACTCCTCACTAAACTAAAAAAACTGAACCACCCTTATAAACAAAAGACAGCATCACCTATCCCAGAGATAGTAGGAACTGTTGATGGTGGAGTCTGGGATAACAAAGTGAGGAGCTGGATGAACACAGCAAGCCAGGCAGCATCAGAGGAGCAAGAAAGCTGACAGTTTGGGTCTAGACCCTTCTTCAGAAATTGGGGGGTGGGGGGAGGCACTCTGAAATAAATAAAGAGAGCGGTGATAGAAGGTGGATAGTCGAGCAGATAGGTGGGAGAGAGGACGGACAGGTCAAGGAGGCAGTGTTGAAAGGGGGGTCTGGTCTTGGGAAGAGGTCATCCCAGGCCCCAGAAAAACTTCCACATTAAACAGATGTTCACCTGCACATCCGCTTATGTGATCTATTGTATCCGCTGTTCCCGATATGGCCTCCACTACAGCGGGGAGACCAAGTGGAGGCTCAGAGGCCATTTTGTGGAGCACCTGCACTCGGTTTGCAACAAATGGCAACACCTCCCAGTCGCGAACAACTTCAACTCCCCCTCCCACTCCCTGGACAACATGTCCGTCCTGGGACTCCTCCAGTTTCACAACGATGCCACCTGGAAACTGGAGGAGCAGCACCTCATATTCCACCTTGGAAGCCTACAACCCAAAGGTCTCAATGTGGACTTTACTAGCTTCAAAATCTTCCCACCCCCAGACCAAACCCCACCTCTCACCCCTGCCTCATTGACCTGTCCACCTTCTCTCCACCTATCTGCTCTTCCCACCTTACTGAACAACACCCACACCCACTTCTTACCTACACTCACCTTTACCAGTTTCATCCTCACCTCTTTGGCCTGCCCGTCTTCTCTCCCACCTATCTGCTCCACTATCCACCTTCTATCACCCACTTCCCCGCAACTCTATTTATTTCAGAGGCCCTTCCCCTCCTCAATTTCTGAAGAAGGGTCCAGATCTGAAACGTCAGCTTTCCTGTTCCTCTGATGCTGTGTTCGTCCAAATCCACACCTTGTTATCACCTATCCCAGTTTGTGTAGATTTTCACATTCTGATATGTACAATGTTGGCCAGACTAAATTAGATGGGAGCAAGCCATTAGTGTCACAATTTTCCAAATCTATCTTGACCTCAAAAATTCCTGAAATTCTTACAAACTCCTGAACTCTATACATTCTGTAAGGTGATTTTGCCTTTTCCAGTTTATGATCAATATTTATCAAATAATACAAATATTGGAGGAAATATATTTTTCTCTCCTGTCAAATAAAATTTTCCTCATTCGTGTCTGCACCAGTTTATATATTGAATGCTGCACTAGGCCACTGAAGCAAATCAATCCTTAGCGATATAGTTAACACTAAGGTAGCTTTATCCAGGCTGTACTGAGTTTGGTTCAGATTTTGAGAGATGACATTCTTATTTAAGAGTTTACATGGCTATGCCCTGAGTCACAGAATTTAGTCAGAGAACTTCACCTCACCTCAACAAAATCTACAACACACATCTCTCACCATTCTTTTATTTAAGAAGTTGTAATGTTTAAAATCTTCTGGTTTCTGTGTGAGAGATAATTCTACAACTTTTTCAGGTTGGTAAGGAACATCATTTGGGCATATTAGATATGTCGGCAAGTGTTCTCATAATTTTAACTTCTAACATTGTCTACTTTGTATTGTCCAAAGAGCCTGAACAACTTCCATTCCACAGTGTCCAGTTCATATCAGATCTGATAGTCAGGGTCTTAAAATCAAGAATTCAAGCTGGTGCATTGCATGACAATGTCCAACTTAGGTGTTACCTCCAGTTGCTGTGTATCATGCATTCTCTCCATTGTATCACTGTTAGTGTCCTGTGTCAGATGGTGAGAAGCTGGGACAGAAATCAAATTTGCCTCAAGCCCCCAACCAGTGCTTTACAGTGGTGGTGAGGGATAGGTGACTGACACACACAGTGACGTGGTTTGGTTTTGAAATATTAAAGTGAGGCTGTACAATTTCCTGTCATCTGTTTCGATCAACAGATAGCTGAGTTTCCCAGGCCTTCAGAAACTCACAGCTGTAAAGGAGGTGAAAGGGGTGGAAAGCCTAAGCCACAGATTGTGACACTGGAGGATCAAGGGTTCTTGCTTGAGCTGCAACCTGCTAGCCCAGAAAACCAACCCTGAACTAATCCAACTCAAAACTGATCCAGTAATCTGTTCTCTCTACTCCACTCCTGGATTGATCACCATCATACTCACACCAGCTAACTGACTCCTAAACCATCACAACCTGAAACAATAATTGAGAAACTCAGAGCCATAAAGAAATCCACCAACTGGAACCATATCAGTTCTCTTGCTCCCCCAGTTAAACAAATAGTCCCTAAAGGCTATATTCTTTGTAAAACATGCATCATCTTAAGACTGACAAACCAGCTGGCAGTGGACAGGAATCCTGCAAATAAATTTTGCAGGACACTCAAGAAACTCTCTGTGCAGAAATCATCTCCAGGAAAAAGTCCAAGCCCTCACTTAGATCATTCAGCTTGACGTATTATTGCACTCTAAATGCTAGAGGATAAGTAAATCACGAGCTTTTAGAAGATGCATATTAAACACTGATCCAATTTTAATTAATGTGACAATGATAAAATATCACAGAGGCTGGATAATGAGCCTTTCATAATGAGAGATTCAAGTGGAAGTGACGTACTTTGAATTTGTAAGTTTCACTACTGGCCTAGCAACAGCCTACAAAGAAAGAGTTTAAAGGTAGGAACTGCTGTAATATGTGCCTGTGACCCAATGAATTAGGTGCAGAATTAGGCTATTGAGCCCTTCAAGCCTGCTCCACCATTCAATATGATCATCGCTCATCTATTTGTATTCGATCTACCTCAACCTTCAAAATTTTCAATGATCCTGCCTCTACTGCCTTTTGAGGTAAAAGTCAACAAGCCTTTGAGAGAAAGAAATTCCCCTGCTCTCAGTCCTAAAAGAAAACTCCTAATTTTACATCAGTGTTTCCTAGTTTCAGACTCAGCCACAAGTAGAAAAATTCTTTCTATTCCACCTTGTTAAAGTGATTCAAGACCTTAAAAACCACCCCTCATTCTTCCAAACTCCAAAAATTAATTCAGTCTGCCCGATCTTTCCTCACAAGACAATCACTCAGTCCCGTGGCCAATCTAGTGAACCTCCTGTGAACTGCCTCCAATCGTTTACATCCGTTCTTAAATAAGGAGACTCAAACTGCGCACACTATTCAAGATGAAGTCTCAACAATCCCCAGTATATCTGAAACATAACCTTCCTAATTTTATGCACAATACTGCTTTTTAAAAAAGCATTGCATCCCATTAGCTTTTTTTAATCACTTGCTATACCTACAAGCTAGTGTTTTGTGACTCATGCATTAGATTGCTCAGCAGCTTGGAATTCAACAGACCTTCTCCATTTGAATGATACACTTGTTTTTCTTATTCATCCATTCTTCCTGCCAAAGAGAACATCTGTCATATTTTTCACCGCCTACTTGACCTATCTGTATCAGTTTGCATCCTTGTCACATTATTTTTACAATAGACTTCATCAACTAGCTTTCATTCACTTGCCAAATTTGTCTTCATTTCAATCATTCAGTCATTAATATGTATCATAAAAATTTGAAGGACCCACATATGCCCCCGAGGGATCTGATTCATCACATCCTACCAAAGAACCATTTGTAGACTTTGTTTTTGGCAAGCAAGCCAATCTTCTACCTGTACCAATATGTTACTCCCTCTGCCGCAAGTCGACTTTACATAATAACCTTTAATATGGAGCTTTGTCAAGTGTCTTCTGGAAATCCAAGTGCAGTGAATCAATGGGCTCCCTTTCAACCACAGCACTTGCCACTCGTGGAAATATAGAAAAAAGGAACGGGAGTAGGCACTTTGGCCCTTCGAGTTTGTTCTGCTATTCTTTATGATCATGGCTGATCATCCAACTTCATAGTCTGTCCCCTCTATCCATTGATGCTTTTAGCCCCAAGTGCTATATCTGACTCCTTGAAATCATAAAATATTTTGACCTTGATTGTCTTTTATAACAGCAAATTCCACAGGCTTACCACTGTTTGGGTAAAGACATTTCTCCTCATTCTAGCCCTAAGTGGTTTACCTTAAAATATGACCCCAGGTTCTGGACTTCCCTGTCATCCAATATCCTTCCTACATGTCCATTTCTCCTGAGATGCTGCTTGGCCTGCTGTGTTCATCCAGCTCCACACTTTGTTATCTTAGATTCTCCAGCATCTGCAATTCCCATTATCTCTGTACACTGTCTATTCCTGTTTGAATTTTATAGATTCCCATAAGAACCTCCCTCATTCTTCTGAAGTCCAGTGAATATAATCCCAACTGATGCAACATCTCCTTATGTGACAGTCCTGCCATCCCAGGAATCAGTCTAATAAAACTTTGTCGTACTCCCTCTATAGCAAAGACACGCTTCCTCAGGTAAGGAGACCAAAACCTCTTCCAGGTGTGGTCTCGCAGAAGCCCTATACAATTACAGTAAGACATCCTCATTCCTGTGATTTCATCGCCTTCTGTGAAAAGAAAAGGGATGGCACAGTGGTTCACTCGTTAGCACTGCTACCTTACAGTGCGAGGGACCTGGGTTTGATTCCACTAACGGGCGACTGTCTGGGTGGAGTTTGCACATTCCCTTCGTGTCTGTGTGGATTTCTGCTGGGCAATGCAATTTCCTCCCACTGTCCAAGATGTCCAGGTTAGGTGGATTGGTGATGCTAAATTGCCCATAGTGTCCAGGGATATATAAGTTAGATGCATTCGACATGGGAAATGCAGGATTACAGGGGTAAGGCAGGGAGATGGGTCTGGGTGGGATGCTGTTCTGAGGGGTGGTATAGACTTGTTGGGCCGGATGGCCTGTTTCCAAAACTGTAGTGATACTATGATTCAAGATCAACATACCATTTGCCTTCTTTACCACCTGCTGCACCTTACCTTCAGCAACTGGTGAACAAGGACACCCAGTCTTCTTGTTATTTCCCTATCTCAAATTATACTCGTTCTGATAATAATCTGTTATCCTAAAATGGCTAGCACGAGGGTCATAGTTTTAAGCTGGTTGGTGGAAAGTATAGAGGGGATGTCAGAGGCAGGTTCTTTACGCAGAGAGTTGTGAGAGCATGGAATGCGTTGCCAGCAGCAGTTGTGGAAGCAAGGTCATTGGGGTCATTTAAGAGACTGCTGGACATGTATATGGTCACAGAAATTTGAGGGTGCATACATGAGGATCAATGGTCGGCACAACATTGTGGGCTGAAGGGCCTGTTCTGTGCTGTACTGTTCTATGTTCTATGTTCTATGTTCTAAATTTGCTCCCAAATTAGATAACCTCACATTTATCCACATTATATTGTAAGGGCCATGCATTTGCCTGCTCATTCAGGTAGTCCAAATCACACTGAAACATCTCTATGTCACAGCTCACAGTTCACCTTCCCAGCCAGCTTTCTGTCATCTGAAAATCTGGAGATATTACATTTAGCTCCCTTATCCACATCATTAATATATGCTGTAAATAACTCATGTCCTAGTTGTGATGCCAGCCGTACCTCATTAGTCACTTCCTGCCATTCGCAAAATTATCGGGTTATTCCTACTCTTTGCTCTCAGTCTGCAACAAATTTTCATTCCATGTCATTACAATTTTTTAAAAATATATTGTGCTAATTTCTTATATGGAACTTTATTGAAGGCCTTCTGAAGGTCTGAATGAAGGTCTTGGTGTCATGGTGCAATGATAACAAACTGTCTCTCAAAGTCAACAAAAGAACTGATCGTTGACGTCAGGAAGAAAGGAGGAGGACACACCCCCATCTACATCAGTAGGGCTGAGGTGGAGAGGGTTGAGAGCTTCAAGTTCCTAGGATTGACGACAATCGACAAATTGTCCTGGACTTCCCATGGAGATGTGACAGTCAAAGGGGGCACAAAATGCCTCTTCTTTTTCAGGCAGCTCAGGAAGTTCGACATGTCCGTAAGGACCCTCGCCAACTTTTACAGATGGTCTATTAAAGGCAAGCTGTCCGAGTGCGCAAGGGCCTGGTATGGCAACTGCTCTGCCCAGGACGGTAAGAAACTACAGAAGGTTGTGTGCACAGCCCAGACCATCATAGAAGCCAACCTCCTATCAATGAACTCCTTTCTCGCTGCTGCAGAAAGGCTGCCAATATCATCAAAGACTCGTCCCACCCTGGTATTGCTCTTCTACAAACTCTTCCACCAGGCAGAAGATACAAAAGCTTCAACACACACAGACCACCCATTTACTTACTGAAGGCCTCTTTGCACATCCACCAACATTCTACTGTTGGGCACTGACGAGAAGAGGATGTGGCCTCTCTTTTCTGCACTTTTGTGGTCAATGTACTTTCCACCCCCATGCCATTGGCACCACATGCACTCAGCAATCACATGCACCCATCCTAGAATTAGAATTCAAATAGAATAGGTTTATTGCCATGTGTACTCAAGCACAGAAGTTCAGGAGTTCAGTGAAAAGTCTACAATGTGCCCCACATGATGCTATCCTAGGTACAAAGTACCTAGGTACAAATCTTAGATACAAAATAGAGATAAACAGAAAAGGTAACATTACCTTACAGTTATTCATAAAATGCTAGAAAAATAAGAGTTAAAGTTGAAAAGATAAATATTACTGCTTTTCTATAAAGGTCTGCAGTGGATCAATGCAGGGGGCTTCCATGGTCTGACTGGGCTCACAAGCCACTGGACACCTGCACTGGTTCCTAGTCCAACAACCATCCCTGCTCTGGGCACACTGGCCATCCAGGCCTTTGGCTGCCCCCTCCCCACTCGGGGTACATTGGCCATCCCTACAGTACTCGGGTCTCAAGCCCACTCCTCTCCATACCTCCAGCCTACTTTGCTCTGGCACCAAGGTAAGTGTTTTTTTACATACTAAACACTTTAAAGGGAGAGAAGTAGAAGAATGAGAAAAGAGAAAAAAGGATGGAATGGAGAAGCCCCGGACTCGAGAGCCCAGACGCTGCCTACTCCATCACCACCATCATGGAATGATCTTCCCCATCTGACCATACCCAGCACGCCACACCTTATTTATTGTTGATGATGGTGCGCATCCAACAATGCAGTTGTCCTCCAGTGCCACGTCCAGCTGCCAATGGCAACGTTAAGGCTGCTGGCAGCCTTTGGCAGCAGGCTACTGTGTTCACTTGGGTAGCTTCCCTGTTGGCAATCTGTTAATTGGCTTTCACTCCTAAACTCTGGCCTCTGCCCCTAACACCAGCTGAAACAGGTTCATCCCTCCTCCCTCCCCACACCCTCCCCAATCACCCCCCAGCCCCCAGCCCAGGCCATCACTATTTTTGATCCAAATGCAGGATCTCTGCCAACTCCAAAACAAATCCCAACGCTCATTGCAGGTCAGCGACCTTTCATTTACATTGGGATGTTCCAATGAAAAGTCATTGACTCGAAAGGTTAACTTTGTTTCAATCCCTGCTGATTCTGCCTGACGTGTTGGATATTTCCAGTATTTTCAGTTTTTATAAAAGTTAAATGCACTGTGGAAGTTTATAGTTAAATAGATCATTGATTAATGGATTGTTGGATATTGAAATGGATAATACACAGGATCAAAGAAGAATGTATGAGTAGAAAACATCTTATAACCTAGTGATCATAATATTTCATGGTTCAAGATTAGGGCTAAGAGTGACTTAAGTAGGACACAAACATGGGTACTAGATTATGAAGATACTGTAACGTAGTGCCAGGTGGACCTCATAGAATCTGAATTTCCTGATTGAGGTGGTTAATTTGTTAATCTTAATCTTTAAACAAGAGTGTCAGAGCTTCTGTTCACTTTGAAGCTGTGCTGAGGGAACTGGATCAGTGCCAAGGACTCTCCACATTGGTGACAGGATACTAGCCTATGTGGAGTTATTTCAGGTAATGCACAGAAGAAACTAAAAGGAAAGGAAATCTTGAAAAGCAAAAGTTAGAAATAAAGTAATTTTTAAAAGGATTTTCAACAGATTGCAGGAGAAGTCAATTCCCCTACAATCAAAGGCAACCAAGCTAATGACATGCGACTGTAGATGAAAACAGAACAGAAAATTTAAACTAAAGAAAAAATGAGAAGTGCATAGATATGGAAGGAATGGGAGACAGAGGTAATGTGAATAATTGGGACAGAATTTTTTTTAAAAAATCATTAGGACAAAAAGAAATTACAAAATCAGACCATTAGAAGAAAGTGCTCTATAGATTATTAATTGAAAGAGACGTGTTAAAGCAGTGAAAGGCAAGGAAGATAAACTAACTTGTGATGCCTGGAGTTTTGAATAATGACTGCCTCACTTCTTGCCAACAAAGTTAATGGAATATATGCTTCACTTGAGAATGCTCTTAAAAACATAATGCATACTAATATACAGTATTTAGAATGGAAAAGGAGAAAATAATCAAGAAACTAAAAACTAGATGCAGATAAGAGCCAAGGTTAAGATGGCATTCTCCCTTGCATACTCAAGGAGAACAGGTTGAGAGCTGATATAATCTCTAGTT
The DNA here is from genome assembly GCF_030684315.1 of Stegostoma tigrinum. Taxonomy (NCBI): domain Eukaryota; kingdom Metazoa; phylum Chordata; class Chondrichthyes; order Orectolobiformes; family Stegostomatidae; genus Stegostoma; species Stegostoma tigrinum. The sequence goes on along the minus strand of NC_081358.1, from coordinate 103,070,471 downwards.
ACATACATAAATGTTCCATCAAGATGTAGATAGTGCCATTTGACTGGTGGACAGATCTTGTTGTTCCTACCTACAAAAATAAAGACAGACGCTAATTTAGGATCTGTAGACCAGGCCACGTAAGACCAATGGTAGGAAAGATATTGGAATCCATTCTAAAATAACGTCTAGAAGAGCATCTGAACACCAAAAAAATCCTATTTGAAGACGCAATTAAATATACTATTGATAGAAACAGTTAAGTGGATGATTGAGAGACACAGTTAAAGTAGACAGTTAATTAATTTGTAAAGGGCCATAGACATCTCTCTCTCTGTTACAGAGACAACTGTTATTTGGCTTAAGAGACACCAGGCATGGGGTAAGGTAGGCCTCCATATACTACTGGAGTCTGTAAGAGGATTGAACCCATACACATCATTCTATACCATGCATTAGCTATCTAGCTAATTGAGGCCATATGCTGACATAGGTAAATATTTAATAGATATTCACAACTGTCTGGATAGCTATGACACACCTCTGCAGGAGGTTGGACCCGAACACAGGCGTTTTGATTCAGTAGTAGAGACACTACTAATGTGGTACAGGAGTCTTAGAATGTCACTTGATAGATTACGATAGGCACAATTTAACAGTTTAATAATAGGCACAATTTAATAAGCTATTGATAGGCAATTCAATAGGTTATTAACACATAGAGTTCAACTGAACACAGACACGGTTAAATACTTCAGGGAAAACTTGACCCGAGTATGGAAGTGTTCTATTGTGAAGTAACAATGAGTTTTTGAATAGATTACTAAGAGAGACAATTTGAGCTAATAATGAGATCAGATGATTAAATCAACCCCTTACCCAGATGTATTCCCCTTCAGCACTGTGCATTACTATTTGAATTTTATTGATTATCACTCCAAATTAAACAGATCCTATCAAATTTTAGTAAAGGATCTTTCAGACTGTTTTCTCTGTAATTCTGGCTGTATTGCAAGAAGGAGAAAACATCCTGGAACACCAGAAATGAAAATGGAAAGCACTCCTCTGGTGGGAACCAGTAACAGGCCAGGCTGTCAACAATTGTTTACTGGTTGTTTATAGAAAAAAAATGGAACAGTTCTCTGTTCAACTAGGAAGCCAATTCCCAGGCCTGTCATGAGCTGGTATATTAATTATGCAATATTTCCATTCCTGTGACATACTCCTTGGGGCCTTATGAAAGTGTTAAAGGACTGTTATTTTGAGAAGATTCGATCTTCAGAATAAATTAGAAGGTAAAAAGAGCCACATGTTTCTGTAAATTGGGAAAAGCAAGAACAAAAGATACCTCCAGCTTTTATCATCAGTACACATTGTTGATTTTAATTACAGTTCAGATATGAAGCCAAGACTATTGAGAGTTGGGTTTCTTGCTGAATTATGGCTCCGAATGTGCTGGTTTCCCTCAGTGGTCTTGATTATTGCTGTGGAATGGTTTGACAAATGAGTTAATCTCTGAGACATCTGAAGGTTTCCCATCCTGCTGACATAGAATTGTTTTTAGATGTTAGCTTCCCTCTAAGACAAAAGTTTAAACTTTGTCTATATGGATTATTCTGTTCATTGAGCTGGCAAAAACGATACAGGCCATTAACCCAGCTGAAATATGCCTGTGCAAATGCATCAAATGCTGGCACTTACTGTAATCCCATATCCATGATCTCCCTTTATTCTTTCAAATGCATCCTTTGTAAATACTACTTCTTTGTTAATGTAGGGAGCCATCTAATTCCGTATTTTAATATTATCAAGCAAATAGGTCACAACTGTATATCCAAGTTCATCTTCCAGCAGCTAAAAAGGAATCTTTAAGGTCTTGCAATTTTAGTCCTTGCTATTTCAACTAAAGGTCTAGACCAGGGCTTGAATTTGGGATAGTCCCACAGCAGCAAACTCCATTCAAACCAAGTGACTGGGAAGCTGAGGAAAGTCTTTATGTGCGAGCTTCATCTTAGAATGTAAATTAATTGTACAGATCAGTATTCTTTTTTACTGGAGGTCACAGTTTACTCAAAAATCATTTTTAACCGATTATCTTCATATGATGTTGTGATATTGTAACATGAGAATGGAATTGAACACATTTACTTGCTCTGTAGATACCTAGTTGATATGTGTGTTGCAATGAAGACAACCATTCACTTATGATTGTGGTAGTTTGCTGTCACCATCCACTTTCCTTTGCCTAGTCATTTGGTTCACGCAACAGAAGAAAACCTCTACTGAGTCTTATTGAGAACAGCCTCTTGTTTTAAACAAGGTGTAATTTATTGCATGATAGCAATAAGCTACAAGTTACAACATTTGTTTCCAAGACTCTGAGGAGGCTGAGGGTAAACATTTCTGAAAAAGCGTCCTGACCCGAAACATCAACATTGCTGCTCCACTGATGCTGTCTGCTCCACACTGTATTATCTCTGACTCCATCATCAGCAGTTCTTACCATCTCTGAGGATAAACAGGCCTGGCCTGTTTGAGATCCTAAAATATTTTGCCTTTTCTCTACCCAAGTCCTTAAGACATCTTCAGATTTGTTGAAGCTTTGTGCAAACTTCCAGAACCATTACCACGTAGACTTGCCTGTTGGTAAAAATATTTTCTTTAGTTATGGTAAAATTGTAATAATCTAATCTGGTATTAAGGAAGGTGCACGATCCAACAGTAAGAGGAAGCAGGCAATTAATTAGCTAACGATTAATTGGGTGTGAATAGGTCGTATAAATATGGGCATCTATGAATCAGTGGGATGTCAGTTTTATGGAGTGTCACTAAGTGAAATGAAATTCTTAGATAAAAGTGAGGAGTTGAATTTTTATAAATCCAGTTATTGCCTCACATATAACACAAGAAGAGGCTCACTCTTGGTTAAGTTGATATTCTCCTTCCTCCATAGAATAAAACTTACAAAGTACATTAAGTCACAAATTGCAGCCCCAAGGCCATATAATGGGAATAGATGCATTTTTTTTATGATGTATTGTTAAGGACAGATAATATTGTTCTTTGCTTCTGAGGTTGAAAGCTGTTAATTTAAGTCCCACACTGGAATTTTAGTTCATGGTCTAGGAAGGTGCTCCATTGTCGAGATGACAGAGTGTTAATGATGAGTTATTAGACCAGCCTGTTCTGGCAGGTGTTAAAGTTCTCTGTATATAGCAGCTTATCACATCTCTGAGAAATATTTAAAACCGTTTCAAATTGTGTTAAAGTGCAGTGAAGTGTTTTTGTGTTGACAAACATGGCAATTACTTTGCCAATGGTAAAGTTGTCAGAACAACATTGACTCAGTGGTAGCATGCTCCCTTCAGTAGTATATGATTATCAAATCCATTCCAAAGGCTGGAGCATATAACCCAGCTGGTACACCACTGTAATACTGAAGGAATGCTGCATTGTTGGAGGTTCAAACTTTAAAAGATAAAACATTAAATGTTTTGCATTATCCGGTGGACATGAATAACATTTTTTTTAATTTTGGTGCTTTTTAAAAACTGACATAGAAAAAAAATGATTTGAAATCCAGTAATTTATAAGGATGGCTTCATTTTTGAAAGGTATTTGATACATTTAGTGAGATAACAAGGTGTAGAGCTGGATGAACACAGCAGGCCAAGCAGCATTAGAGGAGCAGGAAGGCTGACGTTTCAGGCCTAGGCCATACTTCAGAAATGGGAGAGGGGAAGGGGTTCTGAAATAAATAGGGAGAGAGGGGGAGGTGGATAGAAGATGGATAGAGGAGAAGATAGATGGAGAGGAGACAGACAGGTCAAAGAGGCGGGGGTGGAGCCAGTAAAGGTGAGTGTAGGTGGGGAGGTAGGGAGGAGAAAGGTCAGTCCCGGGAGGATGGACAGGTCAAGGGGGCGGGATGAGATTAGTAGGTAGGAGTTGGGGGTGCGGCTTGATGTAGGAGGAGGGGATAGGTGGGAGGAAGGACAGGTTAGGGGGGCAGGGTCGAACTGCGTTGGTCTTGGGATGCGGTGGGGGAAGGGGAGATTTTGAAGCTTGTGAAATCCACATTGATACCATTGGGCTGCAGGGTTCCCAAGCGGAGTATGATTTGCTGTTCCTGCAACCTTCGGGTAACATCGTAGTGGCACTGCAGGAGACCCAGGATGGACATGTCGTCTAAGGAATGGGAGGGGGACCTGATGTGGAGGAGGCCACAACAGCAACAGCGGATACAGTATATGACAGTAGCAGATGTACAGGTGAGCATCTGTTTGATGTGGAAAGTCTTCTTGGGGCCTGGGATGGCAGTGAGGGGTGGGGGGGGTGGCGGTACAGGGGCAGGTGTAGCACTTCCTGCAGTTGCAGGGAAAAGTGTCAAGTGTGGTGAGGCTGGAGGGGAGTGTGAAACGGACAAGCGAGTCACGGAGAGATTGGTCCCTTCCGAAAGCAGATAAGGGTGGGAAGGGAAAAATGTCTTTGATGGTGGTGTTGGATTGCATTTTGTGACCTCTGTCTGTGCATCAGTAGGTTCCAGCAATATGTGGACCAATTGGAGCTGAAGTGTTGTTTACAACTGAAGCAGATTGGTGTGGACCAATGGCCAGACATCAATGACTAAGTTCCACTGCCTAGCACCAACCAATTGTCTGTTTGTTGGTTAGCTAAACAACATGGCTGTGAGTAAAACAGTGAAAAGCTGGATCAGGCCAGAAAAGTAAATGGCAGATCTGCGGTAGCCAAAACTCTGTCTCTCTTTCTCTCAGTTTTCTGCAGGAAGGTCACTTTTAACTTAAATAAGAAAGGCCTTTCTTTCTTACAGCAGATGCTGCAAGTTATGATAAAAAAAGTGTGAAGCTGGATGAACACAGCAGGCCAAGCAGCATCTCAGGAGCACAAAAGCTGACGTTTCGGGCCTAGACCCTTCATCAGAGAGGGTCTATCCTCTCTGGTGAAAGGTCTAGGCCCGAAACGTCAGCTTTTGGCTCCTGAGATGCTGCTTGGCCTGCTGTGTTCATCCAGCCTCACATTTTGTTGTCTTGGATTCTCCAGTATCTGCAGTTCCCATCATCTCTGCTGCAAGTTATGACTTTGAATTGGTTAAGCCAGAGATCTTTCATAATTAAACCAGCCACCCTGTGCCTTTTACAAACCAGTTGGAGCATTTGGAAAAAGGAAGGATGAAAGAAATCCTCGGCTGAGCAAGAATCAACCTGTCAGATCATTTGAACAAATACAACAGAATTGTTTTCCCAGTTTCCCTCTGCTCATGTCTGTGTATGTATGTGTAATGGATACATTTGTGAATAGTTTAGAGTTTTAATTTGTACAAATTGTCTAACTTAGTTTAATTGCTTACCTATAACTGTGAAGAGAGAAACCAAAATTACCTAGAGGTAGCATCTTATGACCTGTAATAAATAGCAAATCTTGTAAAGTTCAGAAACCTGGCACATTCTTTACATAAACCAGGGCCTGAAAATCCAGTAACAGAGAGATTTTGTGTACTTTTTTGAAATAACTAATTTTTGCGGCAACTGTAAGAATAATGGGACTTGATTTTCAGTGTGCTACCACCTCACCACCGCACCCCCCCCCCCCCCCCTCAATGAGTTGTGACTTGGCAAAAGTATGCAAGATCCCGTCAGTGTCCTGATTGGTACATTTCCCACAACCAACATTATTAGAACAGATTATCTAGCCCTTAGCACATTGTTATGAGTGAGAACAGCTATGTGCAATTTGCTTGCCATTCTTTGAGAATTGAAACAGTTCAAAAGTTCCCATTGGCCGTAAAACAATTTGGAACAGTTTAAGATTATAAAAGGCATTCCGGAAATGCAAATTCTTTCTTTCTTGAAAGTGAAATACTACAGACTCCGAAATCTGAAATAATAACACAAATACGCCCAATCGCATTGTGAAGAGAAAAACTCAAGTTTACATCTCAGTCAAATGACCATTAGGGATTAATTTATTTTTGGTTACAATTTAGGATAAAGGGAGATCACGGTACCAGAAAAACGGCCTCTATTGTTTAAAATGAATGTTCAAAGACATTAGGGAATATGGACCAAAGGCAGATATATGGAGTTAGATCACAGGCCAACTTGATCTCATTAAATGACAGAACAAGCTTGCAGGGCTGAAGAGCCTACTTCTGTTCCTATGATGAACATTTCCCTGAAGAAGTAGATGGGACCTCAGTTTTCATTGAATCTGCAAAACAATTTCATCTGTGCCCAGTCACTGGAGATGACAATTTAGATTACATGTTCAAAATTAGTATAATTAGCAAAAGAACCAGAGGGAAGATGTAAAACAATATCTTTATCTAGCTATGATCTGGAGCACACTGGTTGAGATGGAATATGATGTAGATTCAAGTGTAACTTTCGAATTAGGATTAGACATAAACTTGAAAAGAGAGGAAAAAAAACACGGCAGGAATATGGGGAAAGTTATAATTAGACTAATTGGATGGCTCTCATTAAGAACCCACAAAGTCACAATGGGCAAAACAATCAACATCTCTATTTTAGGTTTCTATATTTCTAATCCACAATCTTCTCATTCAGTGTTTGGAATGTTACTTGCATACTGGCAGTATGTTTGGCATACTGCTGGGAAAAGAAAATACTGTCATGGGATCCTGGTCAATAGTCTTCCTTAAACCCAGTACCACCAAAAAAATCATGTCAAAGGACTGAGGGGGACATCGTTACAGTGTAATGCTCCTTCATCAGCTTCTCGTGTCCACTGTTCTGCTGCTCAGTGAGGTCTCACTTCCATCAACACAACTCATTTAATTTTATTCTTTTAAAAGATAATCAATTTTCTAGGGATGTTAAAGTTAGTGCGTGTTTAAATTCACCTATTAGCATTTACAGCCTGTGATTAGTAGGAGAACCTGAGTAAGTAATAGACAAAAGACTGAAGTGATCCCATCCTTTCTGACACATCTGAATTAGGTCATCAGAAACACAGGCAATTGCTATCTCAAGATTTAATAAAGATTATTTTCTTCTTGCCATCAAATGGAATATGTTTCAATTTTACTTTCAAAGTGTGATTGTCCAGAAAAAAACACTGCGACGAACTGTGTGGAACAATGGCTCCCCCAAGTGGCCAATTACCTCTAATTTTTTTCTACCGATTTTTGAAAAAGATGGAGACAAAATTAAGTGAAAGAAAGGAGGGCAATGTTAATGTCTTGGTGGGCTTGGGTTGAGAGAGAAGAACAAATAGAAATACATTTCAAATTTAAACTCAAAGCCACACATTTCTGGGTACAACAAAGATGGGGGTGAAGTGGATAGGAAGATGGTAGAAATTTTTTTAAAAACCTTTAATGCAAAGAAACGAATGTACTGGTCATTGCAGAGATTCTTGTGAATTCAGACCGCAATGCGTCAATCACAGATTTTACTAATGTCCTTCTAGTTGGATGATCAATCTCCAACCTAGGAGACTTGGGGGCATTAGGCCATTTCTCTATGGCAACTTTAATATTCAGGAAATTCAGCAGCTAAAGATAGCCAAGATACAGGCAAATGCTTCTCCAGCACGGCTTCCGGTCCAAGAGGAACGGCAGTATTTTCCCAAGCACACCAAACAAACTTGTTAGTCTCCCCAGCAAATCAGGCTCCCCTCCCTACTGCTCTGCCATGATCCAGTATTAATTACTAGCTTACCTTCTATGTTTGTCCTCCAAGATCTGCAATCTCCTCCTAACATTCAATGACTCCCGAGATAATGGGAACTGCAGATGCTGGAGAATCCAAGATAACAAAGTGTGGGTCTAGATGAACACAGCAGGCCAAGCAGCATCTTAGGAGCACAAAAGCTGACGTTTTGGGCCTAGACCTTTCATCAGAAAAGGGGGATGGGGAAAGGATTCTGAAATAAATAGGGAAAGAGAGGGAGGCGGACCGAAGATGGAAAGAGGAGACCCTCTATCCATCTTCAGTCCACCTCCCCCGCTCTCTTTATTTATTTCAGAATCCTCTCCCCATCCCCCTTTTCTGATGAAGGGTCTAGGCCCGAAACATCAGCTTTTGTGCTCCTAAGATGCTGCTGTGTTCATCCAGCCCCACACTTTGTTATCTTATGTTCAATGATTCCCGCTTTGGTTTATTGCCTCCATCTCCTGACCTCATTCTGGATCTTCTGACCTCCACCTCCAGTCTCTCTGAGCCTTCCTTCTCTCTTGATATCCCCTTATTGCTGATCACTCCCTCCCTTCTCTGCCTTCTGGTACTGTAGGCTTCTTCCAGGAAACCTTTCAATTTGCCTGGCTATAGCTGGGAAAGAAATTCTAAAAGTAGCGAGCAGCTTCTGCCATTATTTTTGGCAAGACCTAAAGGAAACCTTTGATGTCTGGGCTATAAAACTAACCCCATTAACTCTCCATTGCCCCACAAGTAGCAGAGCTATAGTTTCCACTGGCTAACTTAGAAGGGAGCATTGATTGAGTTTTATCGCAAAGTATGAAAAGGTAAGTTGGGAAAGACAAACACAAAATGCCAGAAATAGGCAACATCTGTGGAGAGAGAAACAGAGTTACTACTTCAGAACAATGGCCTTCATTGGAATTACGAACATTATTACCATAGAACAATTTTACCTAGTTTAAAGGCAGGGAAAGAGAAGGAATATTGATTGGAACCTCCTTCGAGCAGAAGATTTGAATGGAGCTGTTTTTGTAAGGTGTGTTCAGGAGGGTTTCCTAACGCAGTACGTTGACAGGCCGACGAGGGGAGAGGCCATTCTAGACTTGGTGCTCGGAAACGAGCCGGGGCAGGTATCAGATCTTGTGGTGGGAGAGCATTTTGGTGATAGTGACCATAACACTCTCTCATTCTACATAGCTATGGAGAAGGAGAGGATTAGGCAGAATGGGAGGATATTTAATTGGGGAAGAGGAAACTATGATGCGATTAGACACGAGTTAGGAAGCATGGACTGGGAGCAGTTGTTCCATGGTAAGGGAACTATAGACATGTGGAGATTGTTTAAGGAACAGTTGTTGGGAGTGATGAGTAAATATGTCCCTCTGAGACAGGCAAGACGGGGTAAGATAAAGGAACCTTGGATGACGAGAGCGGTGGAGCTTCTAGTGAAAAGGAAGAAGGTAGCTTACATAAGGTGGAGGAAGCTAGGGTCAAGTTCAGCTAGAGAGGATTACATGCAGGCAAGGAAGGAGCTCAAAAATGGTCTGAGGAGAGCCAGGAGGGGGCACGAGAAAGGCTTGGCAGAAGGAATCCGGGAAAACACAAAGGCATTTTACACTTACGTGAGGAATAAGAGAATGGTCAAAGAAAGAGTAGGGCCGATCAGGGATAGCATAGGGAACTTGTGTGTGGAGCCTGAGGAGGTAGGGGAAGCCCTAAATGAGTTTTTTGCTTCTGTCTTTACGAAAGAAACGACCTGTGTAGTGAATGAAACCTTTGAAGAGCAGGTGTGCATGCTGGAATGGATAGAGATAGAGGAAGCTGATGTACTGAAAATTTTGTCAAACATTAAGATTGACAAGTCGCCAGGCCCGGATCAGATTTGTCCTCGGCTGCTTTGGGAAGCGAGAAATGCAATTGCTTCGCCACTTGCGAAGATCTTTGCATCCTCGCTCTCCACTGGAGTCGTACCTGAGGACTGGAGAGAGGCAAATGTAATTCCTCTCTTCAAGAAAGGAAATAGGGAAATCCCCGGCAATTATAGACCGGTAAGTCTCACGTCTGTCGTCTGCAAGGTGTTAGAAAGGATTCTGAGGGATAAGATTTATGACCATCTGGAAGAGCATGGCTTGATCAAATACAGTCAACACGGCTTTGTGAGGGGTAGGTCATGCCTTACAAACCTTATCGAGTTTTTTGAGGATGTGACTAGTAAGGTTGATGAGGGTCAAGCTGTGGATGTGGTGTATATGGACTTCAGTAAGGCATTTGATAAGGTTCCCCATGGAAGGCTCATTCAGAAGGTCAGGAGGAATGGGATACAGGGGAACTTAGCTGCTTGGATACAGAATTGGCTGGCCAACAGAAGACAGCGAGTGGTAGTAGAAGGAAAATATTCTGCCTGGAAGTCAGTGGTGAGTGGGGTTCCACAGGGCTCTGTCCTTGGGCCTCTACTGTTTGTAATTTTTATTAATGACTTGGACGAGGGAATTGAAGGATGGGTCAGCAAGTTTGCAGACGACACAAAGGTCGGAGGTGTCGTTGACAGTGTAGAGGGCTGTTGTAGGCTGCAGCGGGACATTGACAGGATGCAGAGATGGGCTGAGAGGTGGCAGATGGAGTTCAACCTGGATAAATGCGAGGTGATGCATTTTGGAAGGTCGAATTTGAAAGCTGAGTACAGGATTAAGGATAGGATTCTTGGCAGCGTGGAGGAACAGAGGGATCTTGGTGTGCAGATACATAGATCCCTTAAAATGGCCACCCAAGTGGACAGGGTTGTTAAGAAAGCATATGGTGTTTTGGCTTTCATTAACAGGGGGATTGAGTTTAAGAGTCGTGAGATCTTGTTGCAGCTCTATAAAACTTTGGTTAGACCGCACTTGGAATACTGCGTCCAGTTCTGGGCGCCCTATTATAGGAAAGATGTGGATGCTTTGGAGAGGGTTCAGAGGAGGTTTACCAGGATGCTGCCTGGACTGGAGGGCTTATCTTATGAAGAGAGGTTGACTGAGCTCGGTCTCTTTTCATTGGAGAAAAGGAGGAGGAGAGGGGACCTAATTGAGGTATACAAGATAATGAGAGGCATAGATAGAGTCGATAGCCAGAGACTATTTCCCAGGGCAGAAATGGCTAGCACGAGGGGTCATAGTTTTAAGCTGGTTGGTGGAAAGTATAGAGGGGATGTCAGAGGCAGGTTCTTTACGCAGAGAGTTGTGAGAGCATGGAATGCGTTGCCAGCAGCAGTTGTGGAAGCAAGGTCATTGGGGTCATTTAAGAGACTGCTGGACATGCATATGGTCACAGAAATTTGAGGGTGCATCCATGAGGATCAATGGTCGGCACAACATTGTGGGCTGAAGGGCCTGTTCTGTGCTGTACTGTTCTATGTTCTATGTTCTATGAATTAGGGAGAGAACAAAAAGGAAGGTTTGTGATAAGTTGGAAGGTAGGAGACCTGAAATGACGAAAGGAATAGCATAGAACTAGAAGCAGGAGTAGGCAGATTCAGCCTCCCAAGCCTGTTTCCTATTTTATTTGATCATGTCTGACCTCATCTCAGCCTCGACTCCACTTCCCTGCTTGCTCTCAATGATCCTTCTTTGCAGCACTACTTAAAAATCTGTCCATCTCTTCCTTAGATTTATCCACCAAACACTAAGATGATGAATTCCACAGATTCGTGATCATTTGAGAGACTAATTTTCCTCACCTCTGCTTTAAACCTGTTATCCTTTAACCAAAAACTGTGACCACACATTCTAGATCGCCTCAGCTTAGCATCTTATATCCTTCAATTAGATCTCATCTCATTCTTCTAAACTCCAGAAAATATCAGCCCAAACTGCTCAGTCTCCTTCATTAAACAAGCCCCTCAACTCTGGAACCAATAGTGTGAATCTTCTCTGAACTGCCTTCAATGCAATTTCATCCCCTCTCAAGTCCTGGAACCAAAAATATATGCAATACTCCGTCCCATTAAAACCCGGTACAGTTGTAGCAACACTTCCCTACTTTAATATTCTATCCCTTTTTCAAAAACAATGCCAAAATTCTCTTTGCTTTCTCATTACCTTATGCACTGCATATGAGTTTTCTGTGTTTCGAGGGTGCCCAGATCTCTCTGCCCTGAAATTTCTCTCCATTTAGAAAATGTTGCCTTTTTATCCCTCCAACCAAAATGGATAACCACACACTTTAAATTCCATCTGCTAAATTTTGGCCCATTCACGTTAACTATCCATCTCCATTTGCAAATACCTTGTTTTTTGTTGCTGTCTCAATGTAATCTGCAAATTTGGCTATAATATCTTCTATTCATGCAACCAAGTCATCAATATCGATTGTATGTAATTGGGGGTTTGAGGGCTGAACCTATGGCACCCCATTAGTTCTATGTTGCCAACCAAAAAAGGACCCATTGGTTAGCCAATCCTCTATCCAAGCCAATAAACTACCTCCAACTCTATGTGACCTGGCCTTGTGTATTAAACTTAACTTATCAAATACTGTCTTGAAATCAAGGTATAGTACATCCACGGAATCCCCTCTATCTACACTGCTTGCTATATCTTTGAAGAGCTCCAGCAAATTAGTCAAGCACAATATAGCATTTATAAAACCATGCTAGCTCTGATGGATAATGGTGCAAGGCAAAACAGGGTAGTAATAAGACAAACAAAGAAACAAAACATTGATCTGGAGGTCGAATAAATGACAGCAGAATCTTTACCCTGTCGAAAAAGTGAGGCTAGAGATAATGTTTCCTCTAAGCTGTAAGGTTTTTTGCATGCCGATTGGTGTGATCAGAGCACTGACACATTGACTTTTGGTTTTGGATATTGCCTGCATAAAAAGACCTCAGAAGTCCATGCATCAAAGGAAATAGTTAGAGGGAGTATTGTCTAAAGATTATAACCTGAATTTGTTGCATTCAGTGCCAAGTCCTGAAACACATCAATGCCTAATGAAATGATTAACTGTTCTTCAATGAAACAGTGCAGGAAGCTGAACACAGGAGGTCAGAGTGGAAGTAGGGCGAAAAAGTTAAAATGACAGGCAACCAAAAACTCAAGGTCTCACTTGCAAAGTGAATGAGGAAGTTTAACAAGCAGATAGCCAATCTGCATTTGTTTTGCTAATGTAAAGATCAGATTGTAAGTGTTGAATACAGCAGATGAAAGTGCAGTAAATCATTATATTGCCTAGGAAGTTTGTGGACCTTGGCAGTGGGAAGGGAGTATATAAAAGGGCAGGTATTGCACCTCTGGCACTTGCTTCCACGTTAGGGGGAAAGATTGAGAGCAGATGTATGAGAAATGGGACAAACACAGTAAAGGATATTGTTCATCATTGTGGAAGTGAATCTTTGAATGGAGAATATAAAAAGACCAATCAGAAGTAATAGTCTGAAATGTTGTCAGAACATCTGCAATGGAGATGAAGAACCCGGAAAAATAAAACAGACGTCATTAAAAAAAAGCAGATGGAAATTTACAAAAGAGAAATGGTGCAAATCAAACGCTAATGCAAAAAGCAAAATACTGCAAGTGCTTAAAATCTGAAATAAAAATGGAACTTGGTGGTGAGGTTAAGTAGCATCTATAGAGGGTGAAATGGAGTTAACATTTTAGGTGCGTAGGCTTTGGTTAACATTTTTGCCAAACTGGAAGAAGTTAGAATCCTGAATTGGTATGGTGTGAAGAAAGCCATTCAGCTCATCATGCCTGCACTGGCTGTATTATCTGGTGCCAATCTCCAGCCTTCTCCTCATAACCCTGCACAACATTATGCTCCAAAAAACCCATCTAATGACCTCCTGAATTCTGCAACTAAATCTGTCTCCACCACAGGGAAGGATCCTCAATAATTGACTGAGTAGGAGTTCAAGGCCAGCTTCTCAGGGATAGTTTTCAAATGTCCTTTTTCATCTTTCATTATACAGTTTGCTACATTTTGCACTGCGTATTAATGTGTTCGGCAGTTTTTCATTTTGTGGGATAAGCTATCTTACAGAATTGATTTTTCTCAGAATTAAATTCTGGTAGATTGTAAAAATGGCATCTGAAAAATTGCCACTTCTTTTGAGATACCGCCTGGGATAAATTCCATCTCATTGGATTTTATTGACTGCCATTTATTTTCCTGTAATATTCTTACTCTTGTTGACTTGATGTTGCACCTGAGAAATTTGAGGATGGGTGTTCTTAATGAGCTAGAAGGACAAGGGCAATGAATATATGGAAACACCAGCCCACCTGAAAGATCCCCTCCAAGCCACTCACCAACCAGTCTTGGAAATAGATTGCTATTCCTTCAGCATTGTTGGGTCAAAATCCTGGAATTCTTTCTCTCACAGCATTGCAGAACATCCTACAGAGAACAGACTGCAGAAATTTAAGAAGGCAGCTCACCACCACCCTCTCAAGGGTGACTAAGGATGGGTAAAAATTGCTGGCCCAACCCATATCCCAAGAATGAAGAAGGACTGGATGAATAATTGAAGTGAAAGAGGATGAAGTTGTGAATGGACAACAAATGTAGGTACAATGCCCTCTGTGGCCACACCTATAAATACATCTAGAGGTGTATCCATTTTTGCTTCAAAAGATAGCTTGGCAAACAATTATGCCACTTGCTGCATGTTGATCTAAAACATCAGAACCAGAGAGATGGCAACAAAGGTTGGCACAGTGTGAAGCTTTTATGTTGTCACATCCTTTAGAGCTACCCCACAGAGAAGTCATAGCATCAAGCAAGCTGCAGGTCACAAAATGCATCGATAAGGTGACATTTATGCTTGTCGTCACTACTTTCCCTCTGAAACCACAGACCTACGTAACTCCTTGGCCAGGTTCGCTAGAGTACAGAGTTAGCTACACACAATGTTGATAGCTATGCTTAACAATGGGAATATCTTCCACAACCTGGCCACTACACAAATATGCAGGGACTATTCAAAACAATTCACCATCTTTTGAGACAAAACTTAGATGAGCAGGAAAGGCTTAGCCAGATGACTTTTTTTTTTATTTATTCATTTCTAGGATTATAGGCATGGCTGGCTGGCTGGCCAGCACTCATTTCCCATCCCTAGTTGCTCTTGCAAAGGTGATGGTGAGCTGCCTTTTTGAACTACTGCAGTTCTCCTGATGTGGATTGACCCACAATGCCGGTAGGGAGAGAATTCCAGGATTTTGACCCAGCAACAATGAAGGAACAGTGATATATTTCCAAGTCAGGATGGTGAATGGTTTGGAGGGGAATTTGGAAGTGCTGATGTTCCCATATATTTGCTGCCCTTGTACTTTTAGATGGAAATGGTCATAGGTTTGGAAGGTGCTATTTGAGGAACTTTGGTGAATTTCTGAAGTGCATCCCCTTAGGTAGCACACGCTGCTGTGTAACAGTGGTGGAGGGAGTAGTTGTTTATGGATGCAGTGCCAATCAAATGGGCTCCTTTGTCCAGGATGGTGTCAAGATCACGAGCTGAGTATCCCTGGCAGAACCCAAACTGGGCATCACTGAACAGGTTATTTCTGAGCAGGTGTTGCTTGCTAGCACTGTTGATGACACCTTCCATCGCTTTACTGATGATCGAGAATGGACTGATGGGGTGGTAATTGGTTGAGCTGGATTTGTCCCGATGTTTATGTACAGGACATAGCTAGGCAATTTTACAATTTGTCAAATAGGTAACATTGTTGTAACTGTCCTGGAACAGCTTGTCTAGGGAAGCAGCAAGTTCTGGAGCACAAGTCTTCAGTACTATTGCTGGACCGTTGTCAGGCCCTGTAGCCTTTGCAGTATACAGTGTCTCTAACCGTTTCTTGATATCAGATGGAGTGACTCAAATTGGCTGATGACTTGTATCACTGGAGGAGGCTCAAATGGATCAAACACTTGTGGCTTAAGATTTCTGCATAGTTTCAGCATCATCTTTTGTACTGATATTTTGGGCTTTTCCATGATTGAGGATGGGGCATTTGCAAAGCCTCCTAATCTAGTGAGTTGTTTCATCATCCACCTCCAATCACAACTGGAAGTGGTAGGACTGCAAAGCATGGATCCGTTTGTTGTGGGATCACTTAGCTCTGTCTATCTTGCTGCTTTTGCTGTTTGGTGTGCAAGTAGTCCTGTTTGGTGGCTTCACCACGGTGATACCACATCTTCAGGTACGCCTTCTGCTGCTCCTGGCATGCCCTCCTGCACTCTTCATTGAACCGGGGTTGACCCCTGACCTGATAGTAATGGTTGAGCGGGGAATATGCCAGGCCATGAGGGTACAGACTGTGCTGGAGTGCAATTCTGCTGCTGTTGATGGCCCGTAGCATTTCATGGATGCCCAATCTTGAGTTACTAGATCTGTGTGAAGCCTGTCCCATTTAGCACGGTGATAGTGCCACACAACACAATGGAGGTTATTCTCGATATGAAACAACTAGTATGCAGAATGGGTGATGAACAGTCAGGGAAAAATATGTTCAGTCACACTGATGGTATTCTTACATGAATTGGTTAATGGGATTCTGGAGAGTGAAATTACGTACTGAATCGCCATTGATATAAAGCCTTTATTCAAGGCTTTGACTCATGTTCCTTAAAGAAACCAACTATTTGCATACACATTAATGAAAATGTCAGAATAAAATTAAGCATACTGATACCTATCAGGGAAAGGAAATTGAAATAAAGGAAGGCATGGAATTGGGGATTCCAAAGTTCAGAGTTTGCTCCTCTGAATTAGCATTGTAATTGGAACAGTTGCAGTGTAGGGAGAAGTAATATTGAATTACTGACTGGATGGATGATGATAAAAGAAATGCTGGATGATCTTTGAAGCCTTGAAATGATTTCTCAGTATATGGTAGAATCTGTGGAAGAACTGATGTTAGCTTGCAATGTATATCATAACGTATAATTTGTATCATAATGAATAATGTTACAAATGTGGTTTGAATAGTTGAATGGTGTATGGTCTTACTAAGATAATGTGTGCTGATCTAAGAATGACCTGAGGAGCTCCACTCATTCATCAAAGTTCCCATTGATCTGCACTGACTCCTCATGCCCCCACATATCTCAAATGTAAGCTTCTACTACTCATAGTTAAGCCACTCCATGAGTTGATGTTCCCCATTGTCTTAACGTTCTCTATAAAATCCATCTCTCTGATAAGCTTTTGGTTATGTTTAAATCTGTTTCTTTTGCTGCATATTCATTTATTTCCTTAATCTTCCTTGGGAGCATGGGAAAATAGGCCCATTCTCCTCAGCTCTCCTCAAAGGACAATCCCACCATCACAGGAATTGTGACTGGGAAGAAATGTATGGCTCAATGTTGCACGAAGCATCTCTTGCACAGAAGGGGCTATCCCCAACCAGAATATTGATAATCATGCAGTAATTGGCCCACTTCTGCGACAACCTGTCTTGAATAGAAGAGGCAGAAATGTCATTCTTCTAACATCTTCCCTATGCTATATCCATGTACCTGAGGAGATTAACATTAGCACAGCCCAGGCAATGTGTAACATTTCACATAAATCCTTGAAATTTCTTATGATAGCCTCATTAATTTTTCTTCATCTCAACTTCACAGTGCATTCAAAATCCATAATTTGATGTCCATTTTGAGCTCTTTCTACTGTGTGATTTGAATGCCAACAGACACCAAGCAGGAATAATGAAGGAATATACTGACAGGGAGAAAAATGCAATTCTCCGCTTTTCAATGCATATTACATTTCAGTTTTTCTTCAGCTCTGAGGAAGGGTCATCCACCTTGAAGAACCAACCCGGTTTCTCACCACTGATGCTACTTGACCTGCTGAGTGTTTCGAACAATTTGGTCTGAATTTTCCCATATTTTATTTTAGTGTCAACTTTGTTGAGTTTTGTGTGGGCTTCCGTCCGTGAATCTAGGCAACATTTCTGATGCAGTTCTCCCTCCTCACCATGTCACTTCAGTGTAAGGCCTCAATGTTGCCATTCTTGTACAAACTTGCAATCAGCCAAGGTGGAATTGTTTGCCCTCTGCCAGGACCTTCTGGCATTCATGTCATGATGGCTCTGCACCAGTGCAAATGCTGCATTGATAGGAGCTGCCCTTGTTGTGCTGTCACACCATTCCAAGTGAAATGGTTGAGAAAGGCAGGGCAGTAGCCTGCTTTGCAGACAGAGACCGGAGGTCACAGGGAATGGAGAGGCAGGTTATCCATTTTCCCCAGAGCCTGAGAAGACCATGGCAACAGATGCTGCCAGCCTGGCCAGAAGTAAACACATGAGTCAGTGGGGTGACCATGGTCTGGAGGAACCATGCAGCAACACCTCAGAAGGGAAGATGATCTTCTCCACTCTATGAAGGTACTTGCCACCATCTTCTCTCTGTTCCATCACACTCACAGTAGGGCCAGGGTGGGTGTTAGGTTGCTTTACATCTTTTCAACCCATAAAAGGATGAGCTTATGAGAGAGAACTGGGACTGCTCATATGAGGATACTGAGACCTTCAAGTCCTTGCAACCAGATAAGATTCATTGTGCTGTGTTGTGCCACTGACTCATGACCACGACTGCGAACATATTCTCAATGACCTCGAGCTTTCACCCCTCCTGTTTTATCCATTCTCTCTCTTGTCTTATGCAGGCAGAGCCTCTGCCCAGAGGAAATAAGTCCCTCTGGGCATCAGCTCCGACTCAAATGAGAGGAGAAAGCCACAAATCCCTCAAAGGATGCACCAGCAATGTATTTCCAACAGTTTGGTCTGAATTTTCTCAAATATTGCTAGGCCTTCTCCTGCATCCTCCAACAGCTCAGAGACTTGTGCTTTGGTGTGCTCTTCATCAAGATTAGACTCTGGAGTATGTTCTGGTAGGGCAGAATGCCACATCCCTGGATGAGGAAGAAATATCCCAGGTCATTGACACTCAAAAAACTGTTGGAGGTCAGGCAGCTGCTTAGCCCAGGTAGAAGATGACCCCTTGGTGTCAGCTATTAATCCAAATTCAGAAACTGGCACAGGACAAGCAGCCAAGTTCATCGAAGACAGTCAAGAAACTGAATTAAATAGTTGGAGGAGCACACCAACAGTTAACACCAACAGCAATTAAATGAAGTCTCACACTACACAGTAAATACGATGAAGACTCAATTTTAAATTTCCAATTTCCAACACCTTTGCAATGTGGTAGTGATGAACGGCAATGACAGAATGGAATCATTTTCTGTTAATGAATTCAGCTGCGTGTGAAGAAGACATGAGGACATTTCAGACATATTGATACTGGGTGAGTGTGCAAATATCTGATAAGTGAAGTGTAATATAGAAAAATATCAAGCTGTTCAGCTGGCAGAAATTTTTTTTCAAATGTAGCACACTCCTTAAATGAACATCGACTGCGGATTCTGAGGTGCAATGGGATTTAAGTGTTTTAGTGCAATTGTCACAAAAGTTAGTATTCAGGTACAGCATGTAATCAAGAGGGCTAATCGGATGCTGTCCTTTATTACAAAAGGAATTGAACGTAAAGGAAAGAAGGTCATGTTTCAATTACACAGGGCATTAGTGAGTGTATATCTCGCATACAATGTACAATCTTAGTCTTCTTATTTAAGGAAGTAGTTCAGAGGATGCTTACAAGATTGATATCTGAAAGAAGCAGTTTGCTTCATAAGAATAGGTTGAACATGTCGGTCTTGTTTCCACTGGAGTTGAGAGGAGTGAGGGCTGATCTGCCTTAAATGTAAAAGTTCCTGAATGATCTTGAAAAGGTGGACAAGGGAAGGATGCTTCTTCTTGTTGGTAAGTCCACAACTACTTAAAATCAGGACAGAGATGAGGAGAATTTCTCTCTCAATGGATTGTGTGACCTTTGAAAAGGCAGTGGTAATAGGGTCATTAAACTTGTTTTTTTTAAGACAGAAGTAGATAGATTACTGTTAGTCATTAGAATCAAGGGTTATCAGAGGCAGTTGTGACTGTGGAAATGAAACATGAGCAAATCGGCCATAATCCCAATCAATGGAAGAGCAGAGATAACAAGGTGTAGAGCTGGATGAACACAGCAGGCCAAGCAGCATCTTAGGAGCAGGAAAGCTGATGTTTCGGGCCCAGACCCTTCTAGGCCCAAAATGTCAGCCTTCCTGCTCTTCTGATGCTGCTTGGCCTGCTGTGTTTATCCAGCTCTACACCTTGTTATCTCAGATTCTCCAGCATCTGCAGTTCCTGCTATCTCTGAAACAATGGAAGAGCAGGTTTGCTGGGTTGAACAGACTAAGCCTGTTCCTTTTTTGTGTATTCATATCTCATGGTACTCTCAACACAACATGTGTACAGTCTATGGCGGCCTTCATCTCTGGGAAGCCAGCTACGTTGGAAAAGCCTGCTGCGTGGGCTGGACCACTGACTTGACCACAGGAAAATGAGATGAACCAGTGTGATCTTGCATGCACTGCATTGATAACAGCCTTGATACATTTGTGAGTTGAGGATTGAGAGACCCCACAAAAGTCCCCAATGGATTATAAGAAGCTGCTAATTTCCTAAAAATTAAGCACAGCTGCCACCTTTACAATCACCAGAATTGGATGGTCATTTACCCCTTCAGGTCACAAGCCCTGCTCCATCAGATGACACCATTTTGTGGTGGTGTTCTGAGACATTCAGATTCAACTGACCGGAGACAAGGAGTTGACAACAAGATAAATTGAGGCCCAGGATAGGGCATGGTGTTTATTATATATAAGCAAGGATGTGCTGGTATTAGAGGGGGCTTTGAGGAAGATTCCAAGAATGATTCTGGGGATGATAGGCTTGTCTTATGATGAACAGATGAGTACTCTGGGTCTATGCTCAATGCAGTTTTAGAAGCATGGGGTGAGGAGTGGAGTCTGAATGAAACTTACAGAACACTGAGAGGCACGGATCGAGTGGACGTGAAAAAGACGTTTTCATTAGTAGGAAAGACTAGGACCTGAGGGCGCAGCCTCAGACTGAAGGCATAAGTCTTAAGAACTGAGATGAGGAGGAAGTTCTTCAGCCAGAAGATGTTTTACCTGTGGAACAGAAGAGATAGAGGCCAAGTCATTGAGTGCATTTAAGACGGAGGTGGATAGGTTTGTGATTTGTAATGGGTTCAGGAAGGCAGGAAATTTGTTTAAGAAACATATTAGCAATGATCAAATGGCGGGGCAGACTCAATAGGTAAAATGGCCTAATTCTGCTCCTATATTTTATGGTCTCATGGTCTTCTCCAATATGCCTTCTTCACAAACTTGTCTACCTTAAGGGACCTATGGACCTGTACACCAAGGCCCCTTTGTTGCTCAGAACCACCTCGGGACCCACTATTCATTGTGTAGATCCTTTCTTTATTAGATCTCCCAAAATACATCACCTCTCATTAATTGGCATTAACTTCCCTCTGTTTTAGTCATTCTTTGCCTTTTGCTTCCTTCCTGCCAAAGTGAACAGTTTCACATTTTCCCACATTATACTAAGACTGCCAGGTTTTTGTCCATTCACTGAATCTATCTCGACAGGAACACAGAAACTGGAGTAGCTCTTTAAGCTCAACAAGACTGCTCAACATTTAATACAACCATGACTGATCAAAGATTCCTTTTTACCACACTGTACCAATAACCTCTTATGCCGTTAGTAATCGGAAATCAATCAAGCTCCATTTTGAACATACTCAAAGACTATAATTCCAAAGCCCTCTGGAGTGGAAAATTCAAAAGATTCACAATACTCTGAGTAAAGAAATCTCCTCATCTCAGTCCTAAGTGGTATCTCCTTTTTCTGTTGTAACCCTGGACTTGCCACCTAGAGGAAACATCTTACCTACATATCCCCTGTTTATCCTGTCAGGATTTTGCAGGTCCTGATGAATCACCTCTCATCCAATTGTCTAATCTCTCTTCGTACAACAGTGCCATTTTCCAGGAACAAGTCTTGTGAAATAACAAGGTGTAGAGCTGGATGAACACAGCAGACCAAGCAGCATCAGAGGAGCAGAAAAGCTAACGTTTCAGGTCTAGATCCGCCAGCTTACCTGCTCCTCTGATGCTGCTTGGCCTGCTGTGTTCATCCAGCTCTACACCTTGTTATCCCAGATTCTCCAACATTGGCAGTTCCTACTATCACTGTAACAAGTCTTATAAGCTTTTGTTACATTTTCTCTATCAAAATGATATCTTTCCTGAAATAAGGAGACATTAGCTGCACACAGTGCTCCAGATCCAGTCTGACCAATCTTCAATACAATTAAAGCAAGACTTCAGCACTCCTTCATGCCAGGAAAATAAAGACTTTGAAATTAGAACATAGAACATAGAACATAGAACATTACAGCACAGTACAGGCCCTTCGGCCCTTTGCTTTTCAACTTAGCTTCTAGTTCCTAATACTCTTTATGTAAAACTATTTTGCTATTTCTATCTATGTTATGGATGCCTATGCACACCAGGACCAGTGGATTTCCCCCAATTCCTTTCCAGCCCTGAGCAGACATCTTGTACACTGGCAACAATCAGACAATACAGCCATCAGGGCTATCACTCTCTGCTGCGGAAAACAGTGTCAATTCCCTTTACTGTACGATCACTTATGATGACATTTCTTATTGCTTCGCTCCACTTGAATGGCTTCTTGTACCATAGTGCCATGGACTGTTCGTTCTTCCACCCAGCTCTCAATCAAACAAGCTGATAAAACATATTGGGCAATTGCTGTGGCAATCAAAGAGGCAGGACAATTAAAGCCTGAGCTATCTAGTTAACAAAGGAGAAGATAAAGAAAAGTGATAATGGGAACTGCAGATGTTAGAGTATCCAAGATAACAAAGTGTGGAGCTGGATGAACACAGCAGGCCAAGCAGCATCTTAGGAGCACAAGAGCTGACGTTTCAGGCCTAGACCCTTCATCAAAAAGGGGGATGGGGAGAGGGAACTGGAATAAATAGGGAGAGAGGGGGAGGCAGACCGAAGATGGAGAGAAAAGAAGATAGGTGGAGAGGGGAGTATAGGTGAGGAGGTAGGGAGGGGATAGGTCAGTCCAGGGAAGACGGACAGGTCAAGGAGGCGGGATGAGGTGGTAGGTAGGAAATGGAGTTGTGTCTTGAGGTGGGAGGAAGGGATGGGTGAGAGGAAGAACAGGTTAGGGAAGCGGAGACAGGCTGGGCTGGTTTTGGGATGCAGTGGGTGGAGGGGAAGAACTGGGCTGGTTTTGGGATGCAGTGGGGGAAGGGGAGATTTTGAAGCTTGTGAAGTCCACATTGATACCATTGGGCTGCAGGGTTCCCAAGCAGAATATGAGTTGCTGTTCTTGCAACCTTTGGGTGGCATCATTGTGGCACTGCAGGAGGCCCATGATGGACATGTCGTCTGAGGAATGGGAGGGGGACTTGTTAGCATAATTATAGCTCCTAGATTAAAAAGAGGCAATAATAAAATGGAAGAAGAATTAGGTGAATAACAAGAAATATTGAGAGGTAATTGCTGGATTTCTTTGGGGGTGAGGGAAAGTTTATAGTAGAGTTATCCAGGAGTCAATCCCAGGATGGCAGCTCTGACATATGAAGAATGATTGGATCTGTTGAATTATATTCACTGGGGTTGAGAAGGTTGAAGGGGAATCTCATAGAAACCTATAAAATCCTAGCAGAACTAGACAGTGTAAATGCAGAAAAGATGTACGTGATGACCAAAGTGTCCTGAACCAGGGGTCCCAATTTAGGGGTCTGGTTGATCGCATATGGAATATTGAGGGAAGTTTTGGGGCTCATATCTTGAGAATGGATGTGTTGGTGTTGGAAGGAGTCCTGAGGAAGTTTCCAAGAATGATCCTGGCAATGAAGGACTGCCATATGAACAGCAATTGTGGACTGTGGACCTGCACTCAGTGTAGGTTAGAAGGATGAGGGGGGTACCTGGTTGAAACTTAACAAAATACTGACAGGCCTAGATCGAGTGGAAGTGGAGAAAATGTTTCCATTAATTGGAGAGACTAAGACCCAAAGGCACAGCCTCAGAGTGAAGGGACGACCCATTAGAAACTGAGATGAGGAGGAAGTTTTTCAAACAGAGGGTGGGGATTTTGTGGAGCTCATTTCCACAGAAGACTATGGAAGCCAAGTCATTGGGTGTATTTCAGATAAAGATGAATAGTTGTTTGATTAGTAAGGGATCGACAGTTAACGGGATGATCGGAGAATAAGTTTGAGAAGCATACTAGATGGGTCAAATGGCCTCATTCTGCTCCTATATCTTCTGGTCTTATGGTGTTATGGTCCACTGTGAGCCTTTAAACTCCAACTGAGCAGGGAAGCCACAAAAAGGCAAGGCAGGATAGAGATGTTGTGATCATCGGAATAGGCACAGAGTGATTGAGTGCTAAGAGAGTAAATAAGGATCCCTGAGCTGTAGCCTAGTTGAATCTGTGATATAGGTGTCTGACCCTCCATGCAAAGTATCTTTGCACCAGCATTGTCATGAAAGGTGTGGATATGCTCTAAAATGCAACATTGAAGTATTAGGCCTTTTTAAGTGGGTCAGAGATGTGCCATGATGATGCCCACATACCTGAGTTCTGATTAACTAATAATGAGATGGTAATGAATGAAAATAGACCTTTTGCCACTCATTAGTGAGTATCTTGTCTCACCGTTCAGCTCTTGGAAAATGGGACTCTTTACTCTGAACATTGAGAACTCCTCACTGGCCACCCTAAGCATATTGCCAAGTTTCTTGCCATGGCCCATGTCATTGAATGACTGGGAAGATCCCGCCCCAGACTGACTAAACAATACTGTGGGGAAATGGAAAACATGATCCATCTCTGCATTTTCAGTTTATTATCATGTTCCGAAAAGATATTCTGTTGCTGATCCTGGCTAGTGCAATACAAAGTGGCTCAGAGGCTAATTCTGTCCAACAAGCAGTTTTATTTAATTGGTTTATGGAACATGGATGTCACTGGCTAGGCCAGCATTTATTGCTCATCTTTGTTGCCCTGGATAAGGTGAGGGAGATAGCATTTCATGGTATCTTTCTGGTCTTCCTGACTTCATCAAGAACAGGAAGATAAATGTCATGAACTTTCACAATTTTAAATCTACACCTGCCTCACTTCTGCCAAACTGCCAAGTTAAATATAATCTAGTTGTTTCCATCAATCTTTATTTCAATCAATTAATTTTAGGGGAAAATATAAAACTAATGCCATCTAACCATTAGTGGCATTTTGATACTTCTCCTTATATTGTTAAATTTAGTCCTGCCTTGCAGTAATGACACTCATCCTTCATCATTATTTTTTCAATTCTTCCAGCTACCTTTTAAAAAAAAATTGATCTGATCTGATCTTCACCATCACCGCAAAAAATACCTTTGACAAGATTTACAACCTAAATATTCACTGAAGATTATGTTTCTGCAGTAATGATGACAAAAAGAACACTCTATGTCACCTATATTTTCTAGTTAACATGTCAACAGCAGTGTATGTTTCAGGTAGAGATGCCTTGTTAAGTAAAAGCTTCAAATTTAAACTGGCTGGCATTTGGATTGACATATTTAAAACAAATCACTGACATGTTCCTGTCATATCAGAGTTTAAAGACATGCATATCCTGTACTTTGAAGCAACAGTAGTGATTTGATCCAGTTATACTGACAGTCGTAATCCACCCACAGAGTTATGCATTGTCTCATATTTAAGCTTGACAGGCCTTATTTATCTTGTATTCTGCACTGCTGATATCTCTATGAAAGCAGCTGCTAAATGTTGTACATAGCATCGCCAAGGTGACTACCTCTTTGATGCTTCCTCCCTTGCTGTGGTAATGCACCTGGCCTTCTGCTGGTGACTCAGACAGGACTAGGAACTTTCTGTATGGAGAACACACAACCACAAACCTGCATCCAACAGCTCAGTGGGGCTCCCCCTTCTCACACGAGACAATTTCTGTGTCAGTATTAACACTTACCTAATGGATGATGTTCATTTTTTAAGACAGGAACAGCAGTATGATATAACCGGGGAAGAAGAGCAGGAACAAGGCCAATGCAAACAACAGGAAGTAAAGGAACAATGTAGATTACTGGCCAGTAATAAGAAACAATGCCGCATGAGGTTGAAAGGGTGAAAGAACATCATAATATTCTTAAACTGGAAGAAAAGTATACATTGGCAGTTAATCCACTAAGTGAGATCACAGAACACAGAGCATATTTTGTTAATCACATCAAATTCAAAGTTTTAGAAATGAAAAGGATTATTGTTAGATCTTATTTGACCACTTGAATTGTTCGCCCAATCATTGCAAGTGATGGGCCAAACAAGCAAAACACAATAGGCTAAAGATATTAAAATCAGATGTTTGAATGCTCTGAGGTCAGCCAGCAAGGGAATTTCTGATACTTTGTTCAAGATCCTGCCTGTGTTATCCTAAAGCACAAGAGAGTAAAATGCACTGCCGCTACTGATGTGAATAGGCTGACCACTCAAATTGATCCAACACACTCAGTACGCGAAGGGATTGAAACTTGAAAGACTAATAACTCTTTCCTAATAATGCAGAATAGCCTACTATTGAACTATCTCAATATGTCGGGCAAATTTGTTGATGTTCAAAGATGGTGTTTGACCACAGAAATAACCATGGCTGGAGTTCACCTTGAATATTTAACTGACATCAATGAGAGTTTATTTTTCCATACAATTCTGTGTTTTAATCGGAAAAGACCTGAATGTCATGAGTGCCCAAGACATGTTGACCAACCAGCACCTTTTCTTCCATAGTATGAATTTGGTGCTAACAGTGGGAAAAGAGGAGGAGAGGGATCTGAAATGGATCAAATGTGCATAATCAATTTAAGTTGAAGAAAACCAGTGTGGAGCATGAACATCAATCATGGACCAGTTCAGCCAATGGCTATTAGTATTTAATAAATAGAAATGTTTCCAACATCAGATCAATTGAAGACCATTTCTTAGACCTTACAGAATCAGAGAAATTGTTATAATGGAAAGAAGGTCGTTGATGAAGTGGCTGAAGATATTCAGCCCAGGACATTATCCTAAGGAAGTCCTGCAAAGATGTCCTACAGCTGAGATGATTGGCCTCCAACAACCACAGAAATGCCTTTGGTGCTAGCTATGGCAACAAAAAAGTTTTCTCTTCAATCCTATTACCTCCAGTTTTCCCTGAACTCTGTGATGCCATACTGGGTGAAATGTTGCCTTGGTATCACGTCACTCTCCATTGCTTCTGGAGTTCAACTCTTTTGTCCATGTTTGGGCTAAGGCTGCAATAAAGTCAGGAGTTTTGTGGCCCAGTAGAACCCAAACTGAGCAAGGGTGTTTGGCTAATTCCTTTGCAAGTTCCACTCAATAGCTATGTAGAAAGCACCTACAATCAAATTACAAGAGAGATGGGGAGGTAACTGGGCACTTTGGATTTGTGCTGCTCTTTGTGGACAGAACTTTCCACATCGTCCACTTGATGCCAGTATGTAACTGTACTGGAAAAGCTTGGCTAATGCATGGTTAGTTTTGGAACACAAATCTTCATTAGTATTTTCAGAATGTTGTCAGAGTCTGTAGCCTTTGCAGTATCCAGTGTATACAGCCATATCACATGGATAGAATTGGTTAAAAACTGATATCTATGATGTCGGGAGGCCGAGATGTATCATCCACTCAAAACCTCTGCCTGAAAATCAAATTAAATGCTTTAGCTTTCTCTTTTGCACTAACATGCTGGGCTTACCCATCTTTTACAAATTCTGCACAACTTCCTTGGTCTTGTATTCAATGCCCTTTTTAATAATATGTATAATTTTAAAATTATTCTCTTGTTCTATTCTGCGTGAAAATATCGATTGAGCACTATGGTTTCCCACCACTTTGCAAATTTTGTATCAATATTGCTCCTGCCCCTTTTATTCCATGAGCTGTAACTTTGCTCGCAAGCGTTACTAGCACTCGTTTTTCTTCTCTTTCTGTCAGTAATTAATTCTCCAAACAGACACCATTCTTAAGAATTTCAAGCCTAGAAAGAATCAACAGCAAACCTCTAACTTCTGGCTTAAAAAGAGGTGATAAATCCACTTTCAGATCTTATGGGTTGTTCATTGAAATCTTTAAAGAAACCTCCATTTCAAAAAACATTCTGTTATTAATTCACAAAAGCCAGGTTTCCTGGGCCTATGGAAATGTAACAAATAATAAGTGATGAGAAGTGTTGGAGCCATAATGTAAGTGCCCTTACAGCACTTCTTGTGAATCAAGGCCAACAAGCCGTCCTGTAAACATTGGCATAATCTATCCATTGTCTGATCTGCATGATCTGCAATCCCCTGGTTTTCTCAGGTAATCCTCTGGATAACCAACTACCCAGCTGCATGCTCCTCTCCCTCCACACCCATCGCTACATCACACCCCTAACCAACAGGAATTTGCCCTTTGTGATTTCTCCTTCTGACCACTAGACACACCGGCTCCTCTGCTGCATTTTTCTGCTACAGATTTTCATATCTAACAGGCAGCCAGGCTGTTGCAGCTTTAGTGTGCACTAACCACTTATCACCAGGAGGTTAAAAAAAAGCAGCTGTGAAAACATTTATTGCAACGTTTCCTTTTCTTAATGTCAGTCTCCTCAATTGCTGTTGTGCTCTTGCCTCACTCTCATTGACAAGTTTCAGGAAATTGGGGAAACTCATGGATGTGATGTGAAATTTAAAAGCTTGCTGAAATACATTTCCAGTTGACTGAGTAGCAAATGACAATGAGCCAACCAACCTCTCCAAGCAGGTTATACATAATCAGCTTAACATGCTCCAGTTAAAAGGCACTTGGAGCTGGCTTCCGGAACTGCATATTTTTGTCACTTTTAACCCTCACATGCATCCAAACCCATATGCTTTTTGAGGTTAAAATTTGCCTCCGCTCTCCATTTTACCCTCAATCTTTACTTATTTTGGCTTTTCTGTTAATCAAGCAATCAGTAGGACATCAAGATTCAATTTGGTATACAAGGATAATAATCGTAAATAAATGCCATAACAGCGAAACTGTAGAAAGGGTTACACTCCTTCACATTGTCTTTAAACATAAGGATTGTTAACCTGTTTGTTATGTCTCCATGTGCAGGTATTTTCTTTTCTTGTAATCAGGAAATGGAAAACCTTCTTACATTTTGTGAGCTTCATTGAAGAATTCATTTCTAACTGAAGCCATTCAGTAACCTCCTGATAACTTCCATCCCAGCAACTCACTATGAAGCAACCTTCCTGAACAAGATCCACCAGCAGATATCCTTTGGTGAAGAAATGGGAATATGGGAAGTCACTCACAAATTCCCTGTGACAAATCCCATCTGTTGAAACGCAGGCTCTGAATTACTAAGATGAGAGAAGTCTTTGGTAAACAGCTTCAGTTCAGGCTGGGGCCCCCACCCACCAGGACCTCAACCCCTACCACATTACCACAGTTGTCAAGGCCCTTAGCCATATTCAAACCTTTAGATGCAATTTTGCCCTCAACTATTTCCTGCCATTCAGAACAACGAAATGTTTCCATTGTTGTCACTTTCTACCCTACTGGTCTCACGTGCATGGTATCCTCCACCATTTCTGTCACCTCCAGCAGGAAGCCATCACCAAACATTTCTCTCCACTGTCAGCATTCCACAGGGAGTATTCATGTCCTTCCCATGATGAGGTAACCAGAACTGCACACAGTACTCCTTGCACTTTGGTCTAACTAAAGCCCTGTACAGCTCCAATACAACCTGCCAGCCCTTCTAATCTACGTCTCAACTAAAAACAAGTGTCCTTCTTAACCGCTTTATTAATCTGTCCTGCCACTTTTAGGGATCTGTGAATAAGCACCCCAAGATCCCTTGGTTCCTTTTGTTTCATAGTGTGTTGCCATTCATTCAGCATTCTATACACACACTGACTGGGTCACCATTTTGTTGAAGACCTCTGCACTGTCTGTTCTAATGTCCTGACCTTCAAGTCATTTGCCATTTCAACTAACCCCTTATCCCATGGTCATTGAGCTGCTTGAGCTGCTGCAGACTTCCAATGAAGCTTAATGGTAGCTGGAGGAACAACATCTCACTTTCCACTTAGGCATTTTACAATTTCTCGGGCTCATCATTGACTTCAACAACTTCAAAGTATGAGCACTCACCTTTATTTTAATAATCCTCCATCTCATTCTGTCCAACTCTATAATTATCAACCATTTTACTTCACAATCTCATCTTTATGACAATTAATATTCTCATTCTGAGCACCCTCACCTCATCTCACCTTCTTTCTTTATCAATAGAGTGTCATCACACCAGAGAGTGCAATGTGTGGAACTTGGGAGTTTGGTAAAGGTGGGAGTATAAGAGTTAGCCTGGTGCTTTCTTAAAACCTAGTAATAAATGCTGGCAGTGCTTTGGTAAGATCAACTGTTTAATTGAGTTTAATATCCAGTATAGACATTTATGTACCTGTTAGACATAAGGAAAGTGAAAACAAGCTCTCCTAGTGGGTGGGATTGCTATAGCTTTGGTAGTTAATCGGGCTATCAATTAAAATGCTGGCTAAAATTGGTTCAAGAAGCAGTGTATTAAAAACAAGGCTTTGAATACAATTTTTATGAAATGCATGCTGCAAAGAGTGAAACTTGGGATTTTGGTAAATATGGGAATTTGGTGACATATAGAGGGGGTGACATGGGGGAGAATCTACTTCTGTGTCTCATCTTCCAAACCACATCCACAGATCAGTGGGGGAAAGAGCAGACCAAGGAGTGGCAGATAAGCCTGTGTGACATCACAGGTAAATGATCAGTAGGTGAGTATTTCTTCTTCTACCTATTCTGTTTTGCTTTCAAATTAGAATACTATTAAATTGGTAAGGGTCCAGAAGTGGTTTACAAGGATGGTGTCAGGACTGAAGGGTTTGAGTTATTAGGGGAGGCTGGATAGGTTGGGACTTTTTCACTGTAGTGCAGGAGATTTGAGGAGTGACCTTACAAAGGTTTATTAAATCATAAGGGGCATAGATAAAGTGAATAGAAAAAAGCCTTTTCCCTAAGGTAAGGGAGTTCAAAACTAGAGAGCACATTTTTAAGGTGAAAAAGGACCTGAAAGGCATTTTTTTCACAGAGTGGGTCGTATGTGGAATGAACTACCAGAGGATGTGTTAAATGCAGGTACAATTACAACATTTAGAAGACATTTAGATAAGTACATGAACAGGAAACGTTTAGAGGGATATGGACCAAATGCAGGGAAGTTGGATCAGTTTAATTTGAGAAATTTGGTCAGTATGAATGAGTTGAATCAAATGGCCTTTTTCCATGCTGTATGACTATAAGTCTATGAATCTAATACTAAATAGAAGAAAAATTGACAGATTAACAACTGATGATCAAAAGTAAATTAGAAGTCAAATTGAAAATCTAATTATATAAGATTGCCTGGCCCTGCATCTCTGTGTTGTGGCTGCAAATTGTGGGTCTGCAGGGCCCCATTGTGTTTCATAGTAAATACATCTGTAGCAAGTGTCGGTTGCAAGGAACATGCAAGGAATTTCAGGCCATGGTTGAAAAGCCAGGGTCTAAGCATCAAACACTGTGACACATCAGGGAGGTGTTTGTTACCCAGACATTGTGTTTCAGGTGGCTTAGGTTAACGCCCTTGAATTTGATCAAGAACAGGAGGGTGTGATTATGAGTCAGGTAGATAGAGCTGCAAGAGCCTCATCCCTTCTCCTTGTCCAACGGTTCTTGTTCCCTGTGTAGGCGAGAGAAGGGAAGATGAGCAAACTGACCATAGGATTGTGGTACAGGGAGCCATTGATGTGGGGGGGTGGGAAGGAAGAACGAATGTAGTCTTAATCAGATAGTGCAGTTAGGAAATAGTCACTGTTCTCTGTAACTGTACCAGAAGTCCTGAAAGCCATGTTGCTTGTTAGGTTCTTGGGCTAAAGATATCTCACCTAGACTACAGAGGAAATTAGAGTGAAAGGGAAAAGATCTAGATATTGTGGTCCATGTAAAAGCCATTGATATGGGTAGAATGAAGAAAAGGGTTCTGCTAAGGGAATACAGGCAGCTGGGTACTAAATTAGAAAGCTAATACATAAAGATAATAATCTGCAGATTGCTACCTGAGCTTGAGTTAATTGGCGCAGATACATATCAATCAGACTCACAGTGAATTACGTATCTAAGGTGGTGAAAAGGACATTAAATGTTATAGCTGGGGACAGAGGAGGGGGGCATTGGTTGTATAGAAAATTAGAAAAATCAAAGTTTGAGGAGAAGGTAGGCATGCAGGTTAATGATAAAGCTGATTCATACCAGAAAATGAAATGAAGGAAGAGTGGTTGTAATTCTCATAATGTATCAAGATTTACACTTGAGGAGGAAAATTGATTATCGGACTAAAAGATTTTACATCTGAATGTGCATGGCATTCAAAATAATATTAGTGCATTAACAGAGTAGAGACGAATGGGTATGACAATTACTGTGACATGGTTGCAGGGAGATTGGAATTTGATTATCCAAGGGTGCTCTGTGTTTTGGAAGGCTACACAATGAGGAAATGGAGGAAGTGTAGCTTTGTTAATAAATTAGTTTTGGTTGAGAGAAATAGCAAAGTAAAGAAGTCCCTAGTGGGCATAACTTATTAGGTCCACAAACAGTAGCTATACTGCTTTAACCAGGAAATACTAGGAGTTTGTAAGAAAGGCACAAAAATAAACCTGAGTGATTTTAATATCCTGTGAAGTGCAATAATCAAAGCTGGCAAGAATAGATTTAAGGAAGAGATCATAGAGTATATTAGAGATTGTGTTTCCTGGAGCAATACGTTGAGACTAAACTAGAGAGTAGCTTAGTTTGGATCTAATATTGTGTAATAAGATGGGACTGATTTATGATCTCATAGGCAAGAGTGATCATAGCATGATAGAATTTCAAATTCAGTTGCAGATGAGCATCTTAAGTCCCACATGAGCATTGTGGTGTTACACAAAAGTCATTACATAGGCATGAGGAAACATTTGGCTCTAGTGGACTGGGAGGAAAGACAAAAAAGTAGGACATTTGATGATCAGTGGCAGACATTTAAGGATGCAGAAAAGATTCACAGGAATACTTCCAAGACTGAGAATATTGTTATCCACATAGATTGGACATGTTGAGATTGCTTTCTTTGGAGGAAAGGGGGTTGAAAGAGACGTGACTAGGGTATTCAAAACCTAAGAAATCTGGACAGGATAGTAGAACAAGTGCAGGCCATCTTCTCAAACTTCTCTTCACTGACTCCTGCAGTGTCATCTGTAATTGTAAGTTGTGGATCTTGTACTTTTTTCTATTTTCTCTGTTATCTCTCCTCATGCCCATCTAAGTTCACCTTGTCCGAGTCCAGCCTTTTCTCCCTCAAACTTATTCCAATAAAAGGTTGATTACCTGACTTCACCTCCTGATCTCCAATGGCTCACAGACAAGAATCTATATTCTAAGAAGGTCCTCTTTGTTATCAATTTCATTCATCGCTTTCACTTGCCTACCTCTGTTTTTCCTCCAGTCCTAGAAATTGCTAAAATTTCCTCAATTTTTGGCTTATTGGAATCTTGCAATATGATATGTACTGGAGAAAAGAGTTGGGTCTATCTTTACATTCCAGGATGACCCTGGAATTCAGTGAACAGTCTATGCAGTTGAGGACAGAACACAATAATGTGTTATATGGTTCAGGCAGATCTGACTATAAATGAGTAAGCCAGCTCTATGCTATCATCTATCCAGTTTGTGTCCCTTGGGTTTAAGAGTGGCGATGACTGCTCTACCCGTGCATATGGCAAGGTTGATAGAGAATAATGGTTTAGGGCATTAAAGTTGGAGATGAGTGTGAAGAAATCAATAGCTGTAAAAATGCTGTGGCAAGTTCAGGACTTTTTGGAAGTGCAGTTTTAAGGTTGAAAGAATGCTTGTTTGTTCTTCAGGAATGGATACGGAAGAAGGTAAGATTGGGCCATTCAAGGGATTTCTGCATGGAAAGCTTTATAAGGAGATAATCAGATTCATTTGTCTATGACTGGCTCAATATGAAAAATCATGTGAGATGGCAAGGTCCAGGAGAGCCCATGAACATTCACCAGTAAGTTGACATGGAGGGAGAGATTCAGGGAGAGTCAGAGGTGAGACCATGATGAGTTGATACCAGGAGGAGAAGGCCTTTAGTACAGGGGCATAGGGGGAGCAATGTTGCAACATCTGGCCCATCATGTCTATATTATTCTCGCTTCATTCACAAATGAATAGATAATTTGGAGGAAGATGCTTAGAGGTCCAGTGAGCTGACATACTATCAGAATCCACAGGGTCAATCCAAAGGTGGGAGGATGGAGTAAGGACAAAGTGACAAGACTAGCCGACAGTGAGAGAACTGAGCAAGAAGATCCATGTAGTAGAGAGGGGAAACGGTGCTGTGTGCACATAATGAGCCATCACTAATTACTTCAGTAAGCTCTGCAGAGAATATCCAATGTGATATAAAGGAAACTTTAAAGCTGATCTGAAAATAGCCTAGTTTAGTATGGTGGCAGTTTGGGATAGGGAACCAAGAGTCTAGAGTACATGAGAGAGGAGATATAAGAGAGGCCATTATGATTGTAAAGAGGTACCTGAGGAATAAATGGAAAGGTAACTTTTAACAAAAAGCTTGGTAAAAGAGTAAAAGGCTTGGGTGCAGGGTGGCACAGAAATAGACGCAAAGCTCAAGCTACATAGATATACAAACTGCAAAATAAATAATGTTTAAACATTTTTTTAAAACAAGTCATCCCAAGAGCTCACCCTTTTGGAAACAGACAAACAAATAGTTTAAAAATAGTTTTATTTAACAATTAACACCAGACAGTGAAGCCACAGGCTTGTGAAAGATGTTACAGAAATGTACATTTTGTATTTTTAGAAAGGAAACTTTTTCCATTTTCATAATAATCACATATTATTTTTGGAGAACACACTGTACTAAAAATAACATTGAATCCAAGAGATGTCTATATAAGATGAAAAGGTCTAATACCCATCTAATTAAATGGTCAGTCTTGAGCTGAAAAATTTCCCACAGCTTGTAAGCTAACTGATATGTTTTTCTGCAGTAATGTCCATGTGTATGCATTTTATAGCAAAAGTCGTCACCTGGTATCTGAATTGGGCAAGCAGAGTATGTGTAATGCCAAATGATATCCCTTTTTACTTCGCTGAGATCAACATATTCAGTATGTACTTGAGTGTGGTGTTTTCATTATCATTGAGATTTCTAATCCTATAATTCAAATGATGAAATTGCAGAAACATTTAAAGACTGATGATTAGTTCAAAGCAACATTTGTTACATGGGAACCAAATGGGTATGATACTTGTCAATTACATTGATACTTGGTCGCAGTGGTATTACAGAAATGAGTGGAACAACTTGCATTGAGATAAACGGTTAATTGTAGAACACTGACCACTGCCTGACAGCAACACAGGAAACTTCACATATCTATCCTTTCTGTTTATCAGACCAAAGAAGTGATGCAGGTATGATGACGGCACTCTTTTTATAATTTACTCCTGGTAAGAAGTAGAGTTAAAAAGGTCTGCTTAGTCACAGTCACAGCTACTGCTAGAGAAAGTGCTAGGCAGTGTGATGATACTGTGCCTTTAAAATTTGTGTTTTGACCTGTTTCTCTTTCACTGGTGTGTTACAGTGGCGCTGAAATACCTCCTTCAGACAGACAGTTGGTAAACAGCTTTGAGTTCTCCTCCCTGGGTGATTTTTAAGACAAAAGAATTGTAAGTGGATGGGGTCAGGCTTGCACAGACCTGTAAGACTTTAGTTTTGCTTTCAGTTAGTTGAGTAGGGTTTTGCTGATTTCTGGAGTGAAGTGCTTGAGTTCTCTGCTGCTAGAGTGAACTCTTACACAGAGAGGCTTCCTCTTAAAAATCAAAAAGGGCAAATTATTTCTTTTGGTGTGCCTTTCTACTGGATTGGAGAAAGACAGCATATGAGAATAGTAATCAGAGATAATGGGAACTGCAGATGCTGGAGGATCCAAGATAACAAAGTATGGGGCTGGGTGAACAGAGCAGGCCAAACAGCATCTTAGGAGCACAAAAGCTGATGTTTCAGGCCTAGACCCTTCTTCAGAAAAGG
The DNA here is from genome assembly GCF_030684315.1 of Stegostoma tigrinum. Lineage (NCBI taxonomy): Eukaryota > Metazoa > Chordata > Chondrichthyes > Orectolobiformes > Stegostomatidae > Stegostoma > Stegostoma tigrinum. The sequence goes on along the minus strand of NC_081358.1, from coordinate 103,034,586 downwards.
GGGATGGGGAGAGGATTCAGAAATAAATAGGGAGAGAGGGGGAGGTGGACTGAAGATGGATAGAGGAGAAGACAGATGGGGAGGAGAGTATGGGTGGGGAGCTAGGGACGGGATAGGTCAGTCCGGGGAGCACGGACAGGTTAAAGGGCTGGGATGAGCTTAGTAGGTAGGAAATGGAGGTGCGGCTTGAGGTGGGAGGAGGGGATGGGTAAGAAGAAGAACGGGTTCGGCAGGCTAGGATGAGCTGGGCTGGTTTTGGGATGCAATGGGGAGGGGGGTGGGGGAGATTTTGAAGCTGGTGAAATCCACATTGATACCATTGGGCTGCAGGGTTCCCAAGCGGAATATGAGTTGCTGTTCCTGCAGCCTACAGGTGGCATCATTATGGCACTGCAGGAGGCCCAGGATGGACATGTCGCCTAAGGAATGGGAGAGGGAATTGAAATGATTCTCGACTGGGAGGTGCAGTTGTTTGCTGCAAACCAAGCGTAGGTGTTCTGCAAAGTGGTCCCCAAGCCTCTGCTTGGTTTCCCCAATGTAGAGGAAGCCACACTGTGTACAGCGGATGCAGTATACCACATTGGCGGATGTGCAGGTGAACATCTGCTTGATGTGGAAAGTCACCTTGGGGCCTGGGATGGGGGTGAGGGAGATGGTGAGGGGGTAGGTACAGAAATTCCTGCAGTTGCAGGGGAAAGTGCCAGGTGTGGTGGGGTTGGAGAGGAGTGTGGAGCGGACAAGGGAGTCCTGGAGAGAGTGGTCTCTCCAGAAGGCAGACAAGGGTGGAGATGGAAAAATGTCTTTGGTGGTGGGGTTGGATTGTCAATGGCGGAAGTGTCAGAGTATGATGCACTGTATCTGGAGGTTGGTGGGGTGGTATGTGAGGGCAAGGGGATTCTCTTGGGGCAGTTATTGCGAGGGCAGGGTGTGAGGGATCGGTTGTGGGAAATGCGGGAGACACAGACGAGGGCGTCCTCGGCCACTGCTGGGTGGGAGTTGCGGCACTTGAAGAACGAGGACATCTGGGATGTGTGGGAGTGGAATGCCTCATCCTGGGAGCAGATGCGGTGGAGGCGAAGGAATTGGGAGTAGGGGATGGAATTTTTGCAGGAAGGTGGGTGGGAGGAGGTGTATTCCAGGTAGCTGTGGGAGTTGGTGGGCTTGAAATGGACATCGGTTTGTAGATAATTGCCTGAGATGGAGACAGAAAGGTTCAGGAAGGTGAGGGATGTGTTGGAGATGGTCCAGGTGAACTTGAGGTTGGGGTGGAAGGTGTTGGTGAAATGGATGAACTGTTCGAGCTCCTCTTAGGAGCATGAGGCGGCGCCGATACAGTCATCAATGTAACGGAGGAAGAGGTGGGGTTTGGTGCGAGTGTAGGTGCGGAAGAGGGACTGCTCCACGTAACCTACAAAGAGGCAGGCATAGCTTGGGCCCATGCGGGTACACATGGCCACCCCCTTTGTCTGTAGGAAGTGGGAGGAATCGAAAGAGAAGGTGTTGAGGATGAGGACAAGTTCGGCTAGGTGGATGAGGGTGTCGGTAGAGGGGGACTAGTCGGGTCTGTGGGACAGGAAGAAGCGGAGGGCCTTAAGGCCATCTGCATGGGGAATGCAGGTGTATAGGGACTGGACGTCCATGGTGAAAATGAGGTGTTGGGGACCAGGGAATTGGAAGTTCTGGAGGAGGTGGAGGGCATGGGTGGTATCGCGGACGTAGGTAGGGAGTTCCTGGACCAAGGGGGAGAAAATGGAGTCCAGATAGGTGGAGATGAGTTCGGTGGGGCAGGAGCAGATGGAGACAATGGGTTGACCAGGGCAGGCAGGTTTGTGCATTTTGGGATGGAGATAGAAGCGGGCCATGCGGGGTTGGGGAACAATGAGGTTGGAGGCTGTGGGTGGGAGGACACCTGAGGTGATGAGTTTGTGGATGGTTTGGGAGATGATGGTTTGGTGCTCGGGGATGGGGCCGTGATCAAGGGGGCAGTAGGAGGAGATGTCGGAGAGTTGGCGTCTGGCCTCAGCAATGTAAAGGTCAGTGCACCATGCTACAACTGCGCTTCCCTTGTCCATGGGTTTGATGGTGAGGTTGGGATTGCAGCAGAGGGAGCAGACTCCCTTGTCCGCTCCACACTCCCCTCCAACCCCACCACACCCGGCACTTTCCCCTGCAACCGCAGGAAGTGCTACACCTGCCCCGACACCACCTCCCTCACCCCCATCCCAAGCCCCAAGATGACTTTCCACATCAAGCAGATGTCCACCTGCACATCCGCCAATGTGGTATACTGCATCCGCTGTGCATGGTGTGGCTTCCTCTACATGGGGAAACCAAGCAGAGGCTTGGGGCCTGCTTTGCAGGACACCTACGCTCAGTTCGCAGTAAACAACAGCACCTCCCAGTCATACAGAAGAGGAAGGACACCACTTTGATTGGGACTACACATCCATCCTTGAATAAGCCAAACAGAGACACGCATGAGAATTCCTAGAAGCATGGCATTCCAACCGGAACTCTATCAACAAACACATTGATTTGGAGCCCATCTACCATCCTCTGAGAAAAAGAACAGGAAATGACAGCACCAACGCAGGAAATGACATCACCGAACCAAGGAAACCTAAACCAATAAATAGAAAGCGGGACATAATACCAGCGCTTCACCGGAGGCTCACTGATGATGTTACCTAGAATGGTGACAAAACGTCTGAAAACTAACCTTCCAGCTCCGCGAGTAAACTCACATCCAGGCATCAATGTAGATTTCACCAGCTTCAAAATCTCCCCTCCCCCACTGCATCCCAAAACCAGCGCAGCTCGTCCCAGCCTGCCCAACCTGTTCTTCTTCTCACCCATCCCCTCCTCCCATCTCAAGCCGCACCTCCATTTCCTACCTACTAAGCTCATCCCGCTCCCCCCCCCCCCTTGACCTGTCCGTCCTTCCCGGACTGACCTATCCCCTCCCTAACTCCCCACCCATACTCTCCTCCCCACCTATCTTCTCCTCTATCCATCTGCAGTCTGCATCCCCCACCCCCCCAAATTTATTTCAGAATCCTCTCCCCATCCCCCTTTTCTGAAGAAGGGTCTAGGCCCGAAATGTCAGCTTTTGTGCTCCTAAGATGCTGCTTGGCCTGCTGTGTTCATCCAGCTCCACACTTTGTTATGAGAATAGTAACTGTGTTGCTGAATTGTCTTTGCCAACGGGGTGTTTGTGTTATGCTGCATATATTGGAACAATTGATGATTAGTAATTAAGTAATGCATTTTCTTGTTAACTAGAGTAAAGCTTTGCCATTTCTTCTTTTTTTTATTGTATTTTAATTGTATCGTATGTGTGAAGTGTGTTTTGGTTAAAGCTTGGTGGTGGACCAGTTGAATCATTTCTAGAAAGCAGAGATTTACACTTTTGCATTTTTAAAAAAGACAAGGCCTAAGGTATCTCCATAATATACTTTGGAGGTGGATGGGGTATGGTCTAGTCTGGCCCATAACAATAGCCATAACTGCCATCTCCATCAAAACCAATGCTGGAAGCTTTCGGACAATGCAGTCCTACTCCTGCATCCATTTGCTTGCGTTAAAAGCCTTGGTGGATGAACTGACTGGGAGATGCTTGTGCATGACCATCATTTAGTGTGGAGACACTCTTGTGCTGTTGCCTCCACACGGACCTTGGCTAATTGAAACCTTCCTCCAAAGACAAGGAAATCAAGACAGTTGAGGGCTTTATCGTGCTCGAGCCATCTACCAGCAGAAGAATTAATATTCTAGATTAATAATCTTCCACAATCTGTTCAGACATTGAGGATCTATTTACTATAGCCTTATCTGCTGAATATTTAAGGTTCCTGGCACACTTGCACAGTAACCAAAGCAGCCAGGGCATAAGGATATCCAACTGTACTTCATTCTATTTTGATTAACAGTTTATGAAATACTTTATAAAAAGGTGAACATTCACTTTGTAGGATGACAGAACTGTTATTGTAGAGAAGGAAGCCTTTCGTCCTGTAATGATTACATCAGTTCTATAACCTTGCACCAAACTCCTGCCTTTCCCCCATACCCCTGCACAACATGTCTATCCAAATGACCATCCAATAATTTGGTGAGATCTTAAAATATATAAAGGTGGTTAAATCCCCGGGACATGATCAGGTGTACCTTAGAACTCAGTGGAAAGCTAGGGAAATGGTTGTTGGGCCCCTTGCTGAGATATTTGTATAATTGATAGACACAGATGAAGTACCAGAAGACTGAAGGTTGGCTAATGTGGTGTCACTATTTAAGGAAGATGGTATGAAAAAGCTAGGGAACTATAGACTGGTGAGCCTGACATCAGTGGTGAGCAGGTTGTTGGAGAGAATCCTTAGGGATAGGCTTTGTGCTTTCGGAAATCATGTCTCACTAACCTGATGGAGTTTTTTGAGGAAGTAACAAAGACAATTGATGAGCCCATGGCGTGTACATGATCTATGTGGAGATCAGATAGGAATTCAGCAAGTTTCCTCATAGACTGGCTCATAGGGTTAGACTACATAAAATGCAGGGAGAACTTGCCTTTTGGATACAGAGCTGAGTTGAAGGCAGAAGACAGTGGTGGTGGAGGTTGCATTTCAGACTGGTGGCCTGTGGCCAATGCTGTGCCACAAGTATCGGCTCTAGATCCACTGCTTTTCATCATTTATACAAATGACTTAGATGTGAACAGAGGAGATATGTTCAGTCGCAGATGACACCAAAATTGGGGGTGGAGCAGACAGCGAAGGATGTTACCTCAGAGTGCAAAAAGATCTTGATTAGATGGGCCGAAGGGCCAAGAGATGGCAGATGGTGTTTTATTTAAATAAATGTAAGGTGCTGTATTTTGGAAAGGCAAACCAGAGCAGGACTTGTGCACTTAATGGTAAGGGGAGTGTTGTTGAACAAAGAGACCTTGGAGTGTGCATCCATAGTTCCTTAAAAGTGGATTGCCAGGTAGACAAGATAGTGAAGAAGGCATTTGGTACACTTGCCTTTATTGGTCAGTGTATTAAGTATAGAGTTGGGGTGTCATGTTGCAGCTGTACAGGACATTGGTTTGGTTGTTTTTTGGAATACTGCATGAAGTTCTCGTCTCTCTGCTATAGAAAGAATATTGTGAAATCTGAAAGAGTTCAGAGAAGATTTACAAGGATGTTGCTAGGATTGGAGCGTTTGAGCTATAGGGAGAGGATATTTTCCCTGGAGCATTGGGGGCTGAGGTGTAACCTTATAGAGAATTATACAATTATGAGGCGCATGGGTAGAGTGAACAGACAGTCTTTTCCCCAGGTGGGAGTGTCCAAAAGTAGACGGCATAGTTTTAAGGTGAGAGTGGAAAGATATAAAAGGAATATTAAGGGGCAATTTTTTAATGCAGAGGGTAGTGCATGTATGGAATGAGCTGCCAGAGGAAGTGGTGGAGGCTGATACAAATACAACATTTAAAGGCAGCTGAATGGGTATATGAATAGGAAGGATTTAGAGGGATATGGGACAAATACTGGCAATTGGAACTAGATTTACACAGGTTATCTGGTTGGCCTGGATGGATTGGACTGACGACTCTGATTCCATGCTGTACAGTTCTATGACTTTATGACTTTATGAGATGCATGAGGCAACAGATATAGTTGCAACAGAACTCAATTAGGATTCTGCACTTCAGGTGAGAAAGGCACATGTGGGCGTACATAATTTTAAAAATTCAGAAGCATAAGGAAGCAATTACGTTGTATCTTCCATTTTCTCAAAATCCCAAAGCGACTTGCAATCAAGAATGCACCTGTGTAATTTAATCATAGTTGTTTGCACAGTTAAATTTACATGGAGAGATGAATGCTGATGCAGACTACTATCTGCTTTAAGAATAAAGGCAAGGGACTTTCCTCATTCTGCCTGAAGAGGCAGAATGTGATCTCCATTTAATTATTGCATAAAGAAATAAGCAGGCAAATGACAAGGTAATTATAAGTCACATGGGAGGAGCAATGGCATGCAAGACAAGTTGATCTGTTATGAATACATTTTTACAAAATGTTTGAAGTGTAGAAATATTCTATCACTTAAAGCTGCATTGCCAAAAGTTTGTCATTCAGTATGCCTAGAGGACAAAATCTCTAGCTGCTAGAGAGTTTGATAATAATTGCAGCAAAATCCCATGTGTAAATTAATATCTTAACTGGAAAGGACCCCAAGATGAGAAATTCAAGACCAACAATTCAGCCCAGAAATGAAATGGAAGGTATCAAAAACCGCAAGGAGAAAAAAAATCCTGTTAAAATATTATTGTTACAATGGGTAGTGCTAACTGTGCCAGAACCCATTCAGATTCTTACAACAGTCTCCACAATCTATCTTGCAATTCCTTGTTACAATCTTTAGTAGAAGCTACTCAACAACTTAAAACAAAAGAAATTTGAGCTTGTCCCTCTAATTACTCCAAACTAGCATTCTTCAGTTAGTGGAACTTGCAACACTGAGCTGAAAAATTTTGGGCTCAAGCTGCACTGCCTGATGTAGGCACAGAGTCTAGAATAATGACCCATAAATGGGGGCAGTGCATTAATGTACGGTAATTGGGATATAAGCACAGAAGGCCAAGAATGAGGAGTAAAAATAGTGCTGGAGAAACCCAATGGGTCTGGATGCATCTGTCAAGACAGAAACCAAATTTATGTTTCTAGTTTAGTATGTCTTTTCCAAAAACTTTCTAATTTTTCTTTCTGATTTCCTGCATCCATAGTATTTTTGATTTTCTCTGAGAACAAGGAGGCCCATTTTAATATTCTTTTGTTTCCTGCCTGGTATCTGGTCAGACAGGCGGGCTAACTGGAAGTAGGTGGCTGCAGTCAGGGTACAAGGGGGACAAAGCCCAGGAACGAGAATCACAGATGGAACATGAGGTCAGGTTAGGACAGGCGAGAGAACATTGAAGGAGTGGGAGGGTCAGTGGTGAGGCCTGAAGTGGGAAAGGTCACTGATCAAGGCAGCACAGAGAGAATTTGTCAAGTCAGCCAGTGAAAGGTAGATGGCTTTCTTATGGGGGCAAGGAAAGAACTGCTATTGCTACTGGTCCACAAGAAGGTCCTATTATTTATTACAACTCAGATTGGTAAATTTTTGATCAACAGAAGAATTAAAGGCCACGAAGAAAAGGCAGGAAGGTGGATGTGCGGAATGTTAGATCAGTGATACTTATTAAATGGTGCTCCAGGCTTGAGGGACCAATCGGCCTACTCCTGTTCCTATTTCTTATTGTGTTAAGTCTTAGAACAAAGAACAATACAACATAGAAACAGGGCCTTTGGCCCTCCAAGCCTGCACTATCACATTTTGCCCTTCCATACGAAAACTGTCTTTACTTATAAGATCCATATCCCTGTATTCCCTTTCTCTTCATGTATTCGTCCAAGTGTTTCATGAATGATGCTATTGTATCTGTTTCCTCCACCACCTCTGGCAGAGCATTCCAGGCACCTACCACCATCTGTGTAAAAAAATTGCCTCACATATCTCCTTTAAACTTCTCCTCTCGCATCTTGAACCTGTGTCCCCTTGTAACTGACCCCTCCATCCTGGGAAAAAGCCTCATATTTTCCACTCTATCCATGCCATTCACAATTTTTTAAACTTCTGTTAGATCACGCCTCAACCTCCCATGTTCCAGTGAAAACAAACCCAGTTCAACCAACCTGTTCTAAAACATGTTCTTGAGCTGACAGCATCTACTTTCATTTTACTGCCATGTTCTCCCAGTGAAAACCTAATTTAAATATGCCACATGTTCAAACTCCCAAAAGTGTGTTTGCTCAATTTTCCAGATTTATCCTATTACCACTGACCTTAACCCCTACAACAGGAGTTGTGTTGTCCTTATCTTTTGTCGACTAGATTTCAAATACAAATAATTAACAATTTCCACTACTTCTAGGCTAGCACCAGCAAAAACAACCTCCTCTTCCCTCATTGTCTTCACTCTACTATAGCCAGACTCATTGCTCAACCACCCACAATAACTTCTCCTCACAACAGTAGGGGACCTCATGCAAACACAGAAAATATAGCACTTGCCGTTTTATTTTCTCCCTCTCCGTCATCCAAAGCCTAGGCCACTCCTTTGACATTAAGCATCAGATTACATCTACTACTTTTTCCTTTCAATTTATCCCACTGTATTCAATGCTGATGATGTGATTTCCTCAACACTGAGAAGACCAAACAGAGACTCTCCACTCAGTCTGCAAGCGTCACCTAAGCTTCCAGTCACCTGTCATTTTAATTCACAGCCCATCTTAATCTTACACTTCTACTTAATAATACCCACATCCCAAAAATGAAGTAAAAAAGTTCTCAACACATTTTGAAATCATGCCTTTCAAACAAGTTTAGGCCGTTAATACAAATCAATACAGTGCAGAAACTGCCTTTCAAACAACTTTTGGCCATTAATACAGATCAAGTAGTGTTCCTAGTAACAAGCCCTGGGCAAATCCCCTATCGACCAATACCATTTCTTTTTACTCAGCCAACTTCTTCCTGGTTTGTATGAAAAGTCATTGAACTGACATTTTCACTTGATTTCTCTCCCACAGATGCTACTTGATCCAACATTTACTATGTTTACTTCAGACAACAGTCATTAATAGATAGCAGTTTGCTTTTTATAAGAATAAATTATTGTTGAGGGGAAGGGGTTGCGAGGATGAGGGAGTCGCCCCCAAACTATTCCTTCTCTCCTTTGACACCCATTAACAAACACAATGCCTGCTATGAGAGATAACAAGATGTAGAGCTAGATGGACATAGCAGGCCAAGCAGCATCATAGGAGCAGGAAAGCTGATGGTTCAGGCCCAGACCCTCTACACGTTGTTATCTCAGATTCTCCAGCATCTGCAGTACCTACTATCTCTGAAACAATTTCTGCTATCACTGGTTGTCAATCATGAACAATTGTTGCCAACAGTCCCTTCACTCCACTAAAGTCCAGATTTTAAGAACCAAATGCAATATATGCGCTAGTATGAGGAATCTTTTCTGTCATGATCTAGTGTTGGTGGAAATTCAACCTTGGTAATTGGTAATTCAACCTTGCACAGTCAATAATGCACACTATTCTTTTGCTTACAATACTGGTAATGCAAACAAAAAAAACCCAATGGCTAAAGTGAAACATATACTGCTGCTGTAGATATTAGTTGTGCACATCAAGAAAGTCCAGCTTTGTTGTTGAGGGGATGTCAACTCATGGCGTGAACAACTGGCTTTGGTATCTTTAGATTGAACAGGTTAGAGCTCCTGCTTCATTATGATCTAATCATATTAGTTTGAATCATGTGTGGCTCGGCATTAAAAATGACTTGATTGAGACTTGTGAAGTAAAAACAAAAATATGCTAGAATTACACAGTGGGTCAAGCATCACCTATGGGGACAAAAGTTAATGATTGGATTTTATCAGCCTGCTGGAGATTCACTGGGAAGTGAAAGGAATATGGTAATAGAAGTTGCCACAGGATATTTCCAATGATGACTGGCATAGCCTCTGAGCAACTAGAGGTGGACATCCAATTAAACAATTAAATGGGTAATTACTGTCTATGTCTGGTACTTTATGACTACCAGGCGCAGCTGCTACCGCATTGGGAATTCCATGCTAGCTCCTTTGGTGATGTGGCCCATCCATTCTGACCACTGCACAGTCCACATTAGGGTTTTCAGACAATGGACTAGTGGTATTATCGCTCAACTATTAATCCAGAGACCTAGGAAATTTTTTGGGGACCTGGGTTTGAATCATGCCATGGCAGATGGTGGAATTTGAATTCAATAAAAATCTGAAATTACAGCTGTAATGATGGTCATTAAACTGTTGCCATTTATCGGAAAACCCCATCTGATTCATTAGTGTCCTTTATGGAAACTGCTGTCTTTACCTGATCTGGCCTATATGTGACTCCAGACCCACAGTAATGTTGTTGACTTTAAACTAAACTCTAGGCAATTAAGGATGGACAACAAGTGCTGACCTAGCTAGCACCACACACATGCTGCAAATGAATGAAAAAAAAGGGCCTGGTTTTCCAGGGTGTCTCAGCATAGAGGTGCACTCTACTTCTTCTTCTTGCAACTCATAACCAGGGATCGCTATGAGTAGTACTACTGAAGGGTATGGATCTCTGGATGGGCCAGCAGTTCTGGGAGATAGACAGCATTCCCAGCGGTGGCTCCTTAATTAGCGACCACCCGGAAAATGTCCCACTACCTGTCTGCACTTTGTTAGGTCTCACTTTCAGTCCCAGTAGCAGGACAACTAACCTTTTTGGAAGTGTTTTAGGTCACTGGCATTTCATCAAGATTTGCTTTTTTTTGATCATAGATCTGTTATTTTACCTGTCAATGCTCACTGTCAAGTTTTTTTTACATCCAATGTAATACTTAAATGAGGTACAGATGGCCACCCCTAAGCCAGTGAAGTGTCAATACCGCTATAGCAGAGAGAAAGAATAATAATTAGTGTTGAAATGGATGCTTCAATTTAGTAACTATTTGTGGGTTGGATATTGAGTCAAAACATAATAGGCCACAAAACTAAAATCATTTTTCACACATACGCCAATATCTGCCACAATGAAATAAAATGCCAAGCATCCTGCACTAATTAGGCTGCATAAATGAGATAAAACTGCAGACATAAAAAGAAACACTGCAGATGCTGAAAGATTGAAGTTAAAAAAAAGAAAGGGCACAGTGAATCAGTCAGTATTTGTGAAATAACAGGTCAAAACATTTTGGATAATATTCATCAAACTGAACTTTCCATGTTTACATGCAACATAATTATGCCAAATGGTCAGGGGCAGGGCAACTTCCTATTTTAAATAAATCCATAAATTTCAACAGTTATGCAGCAAAGCTCCCTGCCTGGGATGAGTAGTTTTGCAATGTTAGCTCCCTGGAGTCATCAAAATAATTCTGAGTAAACCTGTGCAGTAACAAACTTTTTTTTAACAAACCACATTTCTAAATATAAATCACATTGCACACCAGGATAAACTGTAAAATATACGATAATGTGTTTTATTTTGTTTTAACTTTCACAAAACAAAGTGTATAATCACAATACAATGACGTCATGGGATTGTGCAGGAAAGGAAGGAGGATTGAGGATGTATTTAGAAAACTAATGAAGAAACTATGGGTTGAATTTTCCCAGCTGTGATTAACTTTGGCATTTCCAATAAAATTCAAAACTCAGGTGAGATTGGCAGTAAAGAGATTCCCAATATCAAGAGCAAAAATGCACATTTTCTGACCAAGCATTTAATAATGGGATGATATTCTTATCAGTGAGTGGCAAGAGGGCTATTTGCATGTATTAACATCTCATTGATAGTTAATCTCATCTCATTGATATGTAGTTATGGGGGCTGGGACGTTAAATGTCTTCAAGGCAGAGATTGATAAATTCTTGATCACGCAAGGAATTAAGGGCTACGAGGAGAGTGCAGGTAAGTGGAGTTGAAATGCCCATCAGCCTTGATTAAATAGCAGTGTGGACTCAATGGGCCGAATGGCCTTACTTCCACTCCTATGTCTTATGGTCTTAGTTTCCCATTCTCCCAACCACTGCTAGAATCGAAGTGACAACAACCCCCAACATGGAAGTCAGAGCAGTTTCCTGGTAATTCAGCCCTATTACAGTGAACCATGTGATTTTTAGCTACTTGTCGATATCTTTTACTTAACCAACAGAATTTTCTTTTGAGAAACCCCACAGTACAGGCCATTGATCCAGGTTGAAAGAAAGAGAATAGGATAGTATCAGAGAGAGTAGGAACTGCAGATGCTGGAGAATCTGCGATAACAAGGTGTAAAGCTGGAATAACACAGCAGGCCAAGCAGCATCAGAGGATCAGGAAGGCTGACGTTTCAGGCCTAGATCCTTCATCAGAAATGGGGGAGGGGGAAGGGGGTTCAGAAATAAATAGGGGGAGAGGGGGAGGCGGATCAAAGATGGATAGAGGAGAAGATAGGTGGGGAGGAGACAGACAAGCGAAAGAGGAGGGGATGGGACCAGTAAAGGTGAGTGTAGGTAGGGAGGAGATAGGTCAGTCCAGGGAGGGCAGACAGGTCAAGGGGGCTGGATGAGGCTGGTAGGTAGGAGATGGAGGTGCAGCTTGAGGTGGGAGGAGGGAATAGGTGAGAGGAAGAACAGGTTAGGGAGGTGAGGGCAAGCTGGTCTGATTTTGGGATGTAGTAGGGGGAGGGGAGAATTTGAAGCTTGTGAAGTCCACATTGCTACCATTGGTCTGCAGGGTTCCCAAGCGAAATGAGTTGCTGTTCCTGCAACCTTCGGGTGGGATTATTGTGGCACTGCAGAAGGCCCAGGATGGACATGCCATCTGAGGAGTGGGAGGGGGAGTTGAATGGTTCGCGACTGGGAGATGCAGTTGTTCATTGAGAATCGAGTGTATGTGTTCTGCAAAGCGGTCCCCAAGCCTCCGTCAGGTTTCCCCGATATAGAGGAGGCCACAACGGGTACCGCGGATGCAGTATACCACATTAGCAGATGTGCAGGTGAACATCTGCTTGATGTGGAAAGTCTTCTTGGGGCCTGGGATGGGGGTGAGGGAGGAGGTGTGGGGGCAGGTGTAGCACTTCCTGCGGTTGCAGGGAAAAGTGCCGGGTGCGGTAGGGCTGGTAGGGAGTGCAGAGTGGACAAGGGAGTTGCGGAGAGAGTGGTCCTTCTGGAAAGCAACAAGGGTGGGGAAGGAAAAATGTCTTTGGTTGTGGGGTCAGATTGCAGATGGCAGAAGTGTCGGAGGATAATGCATTGGATCTGGAGGTTGGTGGGGTGGCACATGAGGGTGAGGGGGATTCTGTTTTGATTTTTATTGTAGATAGGGGGTGTGAGGGATGAGTTGCGGGAAATGCAGGAGACACGGTCGAGGATGTTCTCGACCACTGCAGGGGGGATGTTGCGGTCCTTGAAAAACAAGGGCATCTGAGATGCACGAGAATGGAATGCCTCATCCTGGGAGCAGATGTGGTGGAGGTGAAGGAATTGGGAATAGGGAATGGCAATTTTGAGAAAGGTGGGTGGGAGACGGTATATTCTAGGTAGCTGTGGGTGTCGGTGGGCTTGAAATGTATATCGGTTTGTAGGTGGTTGCCCGAGATGGAGACAGAAAGAGGTCCAGGAAGGTGAGGGATGTGTTAGAGATAGTCCAGGTGAACTTAAGGTTGGGATGGAAGGTGTGGGCAAAGCGGATGAACTGTTCGAGCTCCGCGTGAGAGCACGAGGCAGCACCGATACAGTCATCAATGTAATGGGAAGTGGTGGGGTTTAGGTCCTCCCTCACCCCCATCCCAGGCCCCAAGAAGACTTTCCACATCAAGCAGATGCTCACCTGCACATCTGCTAATGTGGTGTACTGCATCCGCTGTACCCGGTGTGGCCTCTTCTACATTGAGGAAACCTGTGGACTTCACAAGCTTCAAAATCTCCCCTCCCCTTACTGCATCCCAAAACCAGCCCAGCTCACCCCCACCTCCCTAACCTGTTCTTCGTCTCACCTATTCCTTCCTCCCACCTCAAGCCACATCCCCATTTCCTACCTACTAACCTCACCCCGCCTCCTTGACCTGTCCATCCTCCCTGGACTGACCTATCTCCTCCCTACTTCCCCACCTACACTAACCTTTACTGGCTCCATCTCCGCCTCTTTAACTTGTTTGTCTCCTCTTCCCCCTATCTTCTCCTCTATCTACCTTTGATCCGCCTCTCCGTCCTCTCTATTTATTCCAGAACCCCCTTCCCCTCCCCCATTTCTGATGAAGGGTCCAGACCCGAAACGTCAGCCTTCCTACTCCAATAATGCTGCTTGGTCTGCTGTGTTCATCCAGCTCCACACCTTGTTATCTAGAATAGGACCATGTCTAGTTTACAAGCCAAGAAACAGGAGGAAAGTTCACCAAAATGAGATATGGAGTCCTCTAGTTTGCCAATGGTTTTTTAAAAAAAAGACAAAGATTCAATTAATCTGTACTTCAATGAAAGATTCTGTGATAGTGGACAGTTGCATTTTTGGGGTTTAGGAAAAAAATGACAGAAGCAATAATTAATTTATTGTTAATGCAATAAAAATCCTGAAAGGCATTACATAATATAATGCAGAATCACAGAAATGTTACAGCACAGAAAGAGGTCATCTTGTGCATCATGTTTGCACCGGGTCTCTTAATAATAATTCAGTTGGTGCTATTTTCTCACCTTAACCCCGTAATACTGTATAGTTTTCCTTTACAGGTAGCAATCTAATTACATTTTCAATTGATCTTGCTTCCTCCACAATCTCAGACAGCATGTTTCAATCATTAAACACTTGGTGTGTAAAAAATGCTTTCTTTGATATCTCTCCTGCTTTCTTTGCCAATAAATTTAAATTTCATTTGGTTTATTATTGTCACATGTACCTACGTACAGTGAAAATTGTTGTCTTATGTGCTTTGTGGGCAGATCACACTAAACAGAATACACTAAGCAGAATACAATGTTACCGTTGCCCAGAAGGTGCAGAGAGAGATCAACGTTAACATTAAAGAGGACCTTTCAAAAGTCTGATAACAGCAGGGGAGAAGCTGTTCTCGAAGCTGCTCACACGGGCATACAACTTTAATATCTTCTGCCCGACATAACAGTATAACAAGTTGGGAGGGGCTTGTGATTATATTGGTTGTTTTTTCAAGCCAGCAGGAAGATGATGTCAATGGATAAATAGCTGGTTTGCGTGATGTACTGGGCTGTGTTCACAACTCTCTGTAGTTTGTTTTGGTCTTAGGAAGAGCAGTTGCCGTAACACACTGTGATCCATCCGTATAGGTGCATCTACAAAAATGCATGAGTGTCTTTATGGACATGCCAAATTTCCTCAGCCTTCTGAGGAAGTAAAGGCATTACTGTAGTGTCAACATGGATGGACCAGGACAGATTGCTAGTGATTGTTACTCTCTCAAATTTGACACTCTCAACCATCTCCACCTCAGCGCCATTGGATGCAGACAGGGGTGTGCCATCCATTCCACTTCCTGAAGTCTCGATCCTTTCACAGGTGAGAACAGATTCTCCCTACCTTCTCTGTGAAAGTGTCTCATGATTTTGATAAACTATCTTCTCACTTTTGTTTCTTAGAAAGCAAGCATATCCAATTTCTCCAAACTGTTTTAATAGCTGATGTTCTTCATCCCTGGATTCATTCTCCTGAATCATTTCTAGACTTTTGCAATGCCTTCACATTCTTCCTAAAGTGCAACACCTAGAACTGGACATATTACTCTAGGTGAGGCAGAACTAGTTTGTTATGCAAGTTCAACATAATTACGCCGCTGTTGAAGTCTGTTACTATTTTGTAAATACTGGGATACTATAGGCTCTTAAGCTATCCTGGATATTCAGTGACTTAGGAATGCATACGTTCCTCATTTAGTGCTCTTTATTTATTATCTCTCCACGTTTTGCCTACTAAAATGAATTACTTCACATTTCTCCAAACAAAACTCATCTGCCACCTGCCCGCACATCTGACCAACCTGTCTGTCCCCATGTGATATTGAGTCACATAGATATTTGATCAGATGACCAAAAGTTTCATCAAAGGGTTAGGTTTTAATGAATGTCTTTAAAGAAGAACAGGAAGTATCAAGGCACTGTAGGAGGGAAATTCTGGGTTGTAGGGTCAAATATCTCAAAGGATTTTTAAGCTGGACAAGATTAGAGTCGTAATGGATGAGAAAGGCCACAGAGGGAATTGAAAATAAGGATGGGAATTTTTAGATCAAGATGTTGCTTGACTGGGAACCATTGCAGATCAATAAGTATAGGGATGATAGGTGAATAGGACTGGGGACAAGTTAAGACATAGGCAACAGACTTTTAAATTACCTCAAGTTTACAGAGGTTAGGAGCACAGTCAGAGGTGGTCAAGAGGTAACAAAGGCATTGATAAGTGTTTCAACAGCAAATGGTTTGTCACATTGAAGTTGGCCATTGTTACAGAAGTGGAAATAGGTGGTGTTAGCAGTGTTGCAAATATGTCGTCAGAAGACAATCTAGGGATAAAACTTCATGCATAATTTGCAAGCTGAGCAAGACAAGCTCAATTATTTATCAGGGAGTGGCATGGAATTGATAGTTAGGAAATGAAGTTCAGTGGCCTATCCAAATATAATAGATTATGCTTTCCAATATTCACCTGGAGGAGATTTTTGCTCCTCAAGTTCTGTTTAAGGGATGAGAAATCTGACAATTTAGCAAGAGTGATGGCTTCAAAAGAGATGCTAATGAGGTTGAGATGGGCATCTTCAAGATGAGTTTGAAACATGACACTACTCTTCAGATGATGCAATTGAGAAATGGGAATAAGATTTTGCTTTTTAACTTTGTTCAAAGAATGAAATATGAATACTGTGTTTCTCTGAAGCATCTTCTAATTCAAGACAAAGCACGTTATGCACAGTGTAGTATGCTTTCCCTCACAATATATGTCATTGCCCTTCTAAACAAACTACTCCCATCATAATTTTTATTTTCCTGAATTTAAGCAAGTGTATTAACAATGGGATAAATGGCAATGGGGGTAAACACATGTGGAAAGATGAAAAGTGGTATTATTGTTGGAATGTTAATCTAAAGATTCAGGTAATGTGCTGGGGACCCAATTTGGAATCCTGTCATAGCAGATGGTAGAATTTAAAATCAACAATAAACAAAAACAAAATCCGGAATTCCAAGCCTAATGATGACCATAAATCCATTGCTGATTTTTGGAAAAACCCATCTGGCTCACTAATGCCGTTTATGAAATGAAACTGTCATCCCTAACTGGCCTGGCCTACATGTGACTCCAGGCCCTGTAATATGGTTGACTCTTAACTGCCCTCTTGGCGATTAGAGATCGACAATAAATCCTGACCTAGCTGGCGATGCCCACGTCCTGTGAATGAATATTAAAAAAGGTGTTTATTTTAATCCCGTTTCCAAACTTTATGTAAAAGCCAAATTTCAAATAGAAGTAAAAATCCTTTAAAACTTAAAATATTGTAGCACTGTTGCTAACAGATTGTTTAATGATTCCTACAGATGGCACACAAAGGCATTTAAAGGAGAAGTAGAGATCATATGGCAATGAGTAAGCAAGCTAGAACACCAGAAGGGCAATTAGATGTCTACAAACATTCTCATTTTTCCTACAAAAATAATAAAAAGAGCATGCATTATCATTTTGTCGTTACATGATGTGCAAGTTACCATTATGCATGGTCACAAAGAAAATTATCATTCCTTAACAAGAGGGTCCTGACCCAGAACTTCAACCTTCCTGCTCCTCTGATGCTGCCTGACCTGCTGTGTTCCTCCAGCTCCACACTATGTTGTTCCTGACTCCAGCATCTGCAGTTCTTGCTATCTCTGAGTGTATTAACTCTCGTCAGTTTCACTTTAGTGAGTCTCTGGCCACGTATTGTGCCTGGCTCCTAACTGCATGCATTTGTATTGTCATTGGCTGTTCTTCTATTAACCACTCATTCCTTTCTTCTCCAGTAAGTATCAATCTCATACTGTGTGTTGCTGTCATGGTAGTAGTTGTTGTTGTTGTCCATTTCTGTTGCAGATAAACAGTGGGTCTCTGGAACTGTGAGTCATTCTGTAAACATTGTAGGTGGCGAGATAAGTTCTTCCTGATTCACTATTCGCAGTGAACCTGCAGCTTCTCCTGTTGCATATTGACATCTGCCATAATGATGAAATATATTTGGTCATACATTTGATATATACAATTTGTTTGACAACTGTTCAATGCAGGGCACAAGTTTCATTTATTCTGGTTCTTGTTGAGAATGTTGAATGTTTGAACTCTGTTTGACTTTTCAATGCACATCAAAGGCTTGACATTTTTATCAAATTATATTTGGTCTTTTTACATTCACCTTAGTTTTGTCACTCATATCAGTTATTACTTCCAGCTTCAGTAATTTTGGAAGAATAGTTTAATTGTGTTCTTACATTAATCTTTGGACAACAATCCATGCATTTAGTAAGTACATTTCTAATACAAGGATGGCCCTGTACAAGTCTGTGCTGTATTCACTCAACTTCTTTATCATACTTTTTACGATTTCCAATGCCACCTTAGCCTCTCAATTGGACTCGGGATATGTAGAGAAAATGTTTTCTCAACGCTTTATTCAGTGGCTGAGGAATTTAATTGGTCATACCCTGAACATTATAAGACCAAGGTCCCCCACCAACCTGGTCCAGTACGATTGAGCGAAACCCAGAATCATCAATATCCTTAGAGAATATTGACAACTTCCAATACCTCAGGAGTGCCCTGTCAGGCAAAGCAGCTATTGAGGAAGAGATCCAGCACTGCCTCCTGTGTGCTAGAACAGCCTATCGCCATCTGAGGAGCAGGATGCTCAAGGACAGCAGTGTCAGATCTGACACCGAGATCATAGTTTATGAGTCTGTGGTGGTTCCCACCCTCCTATATGGCTCTGAAAGATGGACTGTCTACAACTAACAGTCTACACCATAGGCACTGGAGCTATACCACCAATGCTGCCTGTGCAAGATTCTGTGAATCCGCTGGGGAGAAAGACACACTGGCACCAGCATTCTTGACCATACCAACATCCCAGCATTGAGCCACTGACCACCCTTGATCCGCTGTAATGGGCTGGGCACATCATCTGCATGACTGGCATGAGACCCCCATAAACAGTTGCTCTACTCCCAGCTTTGAAATGGCAGATGATCCCCAGGTGAACAGAGGAAGCACTTCAGTGATACCCTCAAAGCCTCACTGGTCAAGTTCAGGATTCCGACAGGCACCTGGGGAATCACTGGTCCAAGACTGTCCCAAGTAGGGGAGGAGCATCCAGGAAGGCATCATACACCTTGAGACTTGATGTCAGAAAAATGTGGAAGGTGGGTGAAAACATTGTAAAGATCTTGCTGCCATACAAATAGCCCATCCAACTCTTCCCACAACCATCTTCTGCACCACGTGTGACAGAGCCTGCAGATGCACATTGGCCTGTACAACCAACTATGGATTCACCCTGAGTGAACAAGATTCATCCTTGTCTGTGAGGGACCGACAGTAATAATGAGACATTCTATTGTGAGTTAAGGCCATTGTAATTCATCATAATGTTGGGAATACCATACTGAATGAAGTGTGCTTTCTGGGAATCTACCGTCATTGGTAGTCATTGATGTCAGCTGGCCTAACTTCCAGTAATCCGATTAGAAGTCAACAGCGGCAGGATAATCAGTTCCTGTGAGAATGAAGACTCCAAATCTCATCAAGGGTCTCTTTGGGATTTTGCATGTTGTAACTTGCCTTTTGGATTCACCAAGCTTGGTAGCTGTTAATAGCCCCAGTGCAATGGCTGTCATGGTCCGGGATCTCATCATTCACGTTTCTCCATTAAAACAGTTCTCCTGCCTTCATTAGACTAGACTTAATTCCATAGTGGCTCACACCATGAATGCGCTCAGCATCTCTTTTCCCATCTTTTTGATGAAAATAACTCTACTTCCTTTGACAAACATGCTAACATGGGTTATCATTTCATCCCTGTAAGGTTTATAGCAACAAGGTGTATCATCAGTGCTTTCAGTCTAATCTCCCATCACTGTTCCCTGCAGCACTCAGAGCGTTGTATCTGTTTGCTTGATTTGTTTTTCAGACTCAATACACAGAATTTTTCAAGACTGCTTGGGGCTTACAGAAGGGTTTGTTTGAGGGCTGTGGCACAATGCTTTGGTTGGAAGGCAAAAGTTCATTTTCCTGACGATGGGTTATATATTGCTGTTAAGTTTTCAAAGTCTTGCAGGTAGGTCAGCTTTCCTGAGGTTTATGGTCAGGAACACTTTTGCATTCATTAACATGTCATAAATACTCATTAACACCCCAGCCGGCTAGAACTACATTCACAGCGCGATTTGTAGACCAGAAACAGGGAGCATGTGTTGTTCACAAAGATGACTATATATATATATGTGTGTGTATAAATATATACTTGATGTGCACCTGGTAGGATAGACTGCTTCCTCAATACTCAGGGGAGTACAAACTTCTTCTGTTATTTGTCTCCTTCACCAAAAAAATTATTGCACAAATTCTTAAAGTGTAAGACATAAAGCCTTTCCATGTTAATCAGCTCATGAGAAGTCTCAGTCGTATGCACTCTAGCTTGTTATTATTACATGTCTAAGGTGGAAAAGGGTGAAGCCTGATTGGGCCAAGCAATCACATTGGTTGGCCTCAGCAAAACTGACGGAGGCAAGACTGTTGCTGACCTCAAAAGGGGAGTCAACGCAATTGCCACTTTTGTGGCCGTATCCTTGGCCTATGGTAGCCTTTAGTAAAAAGCTATCAGATATGAATGTTCTTCTCGTTGTGATGAAAAGTAATTGAGCTGATGGTGCTTGTATTCTGGATTGTTATAGGTCATTTTACATTTTAAGTGTGCATTGTCACAAATGTGTGAAATGCAATATTATTCTGGTACAAACAGTGAAACATTGATATCTGCAATGAAGTAGCAGGCATTGTTTGCATATGAGACATCTGATGGAGGTGACTGGCACCCACTCTTTTGTGTGACAGCCTTCAGGATGTGGCATCAATGTAGTTCACACTCACAAAAACATTGAATAGATCGTGATATATATCCTGGCAGAGCATGGCACACACCCATTCTCTGGTGGCACATGAATATTGTTCACTGGCACTGACCACTACAGCCTTCTCTGTCCAATATGCCTTTGTCAGTCAAATGATCATGGTTCCATTCTCAGGAAAAAAATTTTCATTATCTCTTAGACAAGCTTCAGGAGAACCTCTAAGGAGGAATCTTGAAATTGTGGCACTGTCTTTTTGTTTGGTTTAATCATCTCCAGTAGTAGATAGGGGTCACAAACAAAGTTTGATTGATGGGTCTGGTTTGCAAAGAGTAAAGTGCTGTCCTGGTGCCTGTAAATATGACATCCCTAAAATGCAGCCTGAAAGATTTGTGCAGGGGCCATAACTTCCCGCCTAGCCGTCACTAAAATTTGGCATTTTACTTGTTCACGTTCAAGTGATGAACTTTATCACCACAAGAAAACCATCTCCCAACTCTGAGCGTCTCAAAAAACTAAAGTTCCATTAATGTCCTTGATGACTTTCAGCTCATGTCAACCTGTAGCTTCTCAATTCAATTTTTGTGTCTTGAACTTTTTGTCAAAGGGAGTTCAGCTCTCGACATCCAGGACATTCACACAAACTTGATGCTGCCACACCCAGATAGAGAAAAAGCAGTGGCTATTCTTTTTGACATGTTGGCAATTCGTTGTCAGGCAATTTCTGGTTTTTGGAGATTTGAGGTGAAGGCTTTCAACTCGCCAAGAAACTCACTTGTCCTTTGCCTGTCAGTTCGTATGAGTTTTTTACTGGTGTTCTCCTATTGAGGTCACCATGAAACTTGGAAATAAAGAAAATTACATCCATTGTTGATCCCAAACACGTATCAATTAAAATGTTCACAAACAAAAAGAATAGCCACTGCTTTTTCTCTATCTGGGTGTGGCAGCATCAAGTTTGTGTGAATGTCCTGGATGCAAAACAACAGTCATTCTAACAGGGTAATAAAATGTGAGGCTGGATGAACACAGCAGGCCCAGCAGCATCCCAAGAGCACAAAAGCTGACGTTTTTGGCCTAGACCCTTCATCAGAGCTTTGTGCTCCTGGGATGCTGCTGGGCCTGCTGTGTTCATCCAGCCTCACATTTTATTATCTTGGATTCGCCAGCATCTGCAGTTCCCATTATCACGTCATTCTAACAGGGGTTGGCTCCAGGCCCAATCTTACTGGCATTGCACAGCAAGGTAATTTCATCATTGATGTAGGGTAGTAACTCAGTACTGGCATTGTCATCATTGTTGATTTTTCAATTCAAGTGAAGGCTACTTCTTGTTCAGTGCCCCCATGCCACTGCACAGCCTTAGCAGTGAGCCTGCATAGAGGTTTACACTCTGAACACAAATTATATGGTAACTTTGTTAAATAGTTCATAATTCCTTGTATTGCTTTGGTATCTCTTGGTCACTGCATCTCTGCTGCAGCTCTCATCTTATCGAGATCATGATGAAGTTCTTTCACTGTCAGTACATATCTACGCATTTGACTTCAGGCACCTTCAATTGCAATGTTTTCTTTTCAACTTCAAGTTCATCAGGCAAATTACCTCCAGCAGTTGCATTGTTCTGACTGTGATCTGTGGCAGCTTTTTACATTCACAGACTGGCAGATTATCTACAATAATTTAGGCTGAAAGGCAAGAGGATAGGGCCAGTATAACTCAGAGGAAGAGAAAGTGGGGTGTGGTTTCTGATCAAAGTGGGTCTGATGGACTGAAGTGCAACTGTTTCAATGCGAGAAGTGAGACAGGTAACCAGATAAACTTAGAGCTTGGATTAGTACTTGGAACTGTAATGTTGTTGCTATTACAGAGACTTGATTAAGGGAAAGACAGGATTGGGAACTTGACATTCCAAGATACAGATGTTTCAGATGGGATGCAGTGGGATGTAAAAGGGTTGGGGGAGTTGCAATACATGTTAAGGAGGTTGTCACAGCTGTTCTGTGGGAGGACACCTTGGATGGCTCACGCAGTGAGGCAAAATGGGTAGAGCTCAGGAACAGGAAAGGTGCAATCACAATGTTTGGAGTTTAGTACAGGCCTCCCAACAGCCAGCAGAAGATAAAAGAACATATGTAGGCAGATTTTGGCAAGATGTAAAAATAAAAGGGTTGTTGTCATGGGTAATTTTAACTTCTCTTACATTGAGTGGGACTCACTTAGTGCTCAGGGCACGGATGGAGCAGAGTTTATAAGGAGCATCCAGGAGGGCTTCTTGAAACAGCATGTAGATAGTCCAACTAGGAAAGGGGCCGTACTAGGCCTAGTATTGGGAAATTAGCTTGGCCAAGTTGTTGATGTCTCAGTAGTGGAGCAGCTTGGGATCAATGATCACAATTCAGTAAACTTTAAGGTACTGGTTGATAAAGATAAGTGTCATTGTCAGGTGAAAGTGTTAAATTGGGGGAAGGCAAATTACAACAGTATTAGGCAGAAACTGAAGAATGTAGATTGGATGCAGATGTATGAGGGCAAATCGACATCTGGTATATGGGAGGCTTTCAAGTGTAAGTTGATAGGAACTCAGGGCCAGCATGTTCCTGTCAGGGTGAAGGATAAGTATGGCATGTTTAAGGAACAATTCAAGAGTATTGTGAGCCTAATCAAAACAGAAAGGAAACATTTATCAAGGCTAGGAGGCTGGGAACACATGAAGCGAGGGTGGAATACAAGGATAATCAAAAGAAACTTAAGCAAGGAGTCAGAGGGCTAAAAAGGGTCATGAAAAGTCATTGGCCAACAGGATTAAGGAAAATTCCAAGCCTTTTTATACATATATAAAGAGTAAGAGGGTAGCCAGGGACAGGGTTGGCCCACTCAAGGACAGAGAGGGAATTTATGTGTGGAGACAGAGGAAATGGGTGGCATATTAAATGAATGCTTTGCGTCTGTATTCACCATAGAGGAGGACTTGGTGTATGGTGAGTCTGGGGAAGGGTGTGTAGATAGTTGGGGTCATGTTGAGATCAAAAGGCAGGAGGTATTGGGAGTCTTGAAAAACATTAAGGTAGACAAATCCCCAGGGCCTGATAGGATATACCCCAGAATATGAGGGAGGCAAAGGAGGAAACTGCTGGGGTCTTGAGAGAAATCTTTGAACTCTCATTGGCTACAGGGGACGCCCCAAAGGATTGGAGAATAGCCAATATTGTTCCTTTGTTTAAGAAAGGTGACAAGGATAATCCAGTAATTACAGGCCTGTGAGCCTTACATCAGTGGTAGGGAAATTATTGGAGAGGATTCTTCAAGACAGAATTTACTCCCACTTTGAAATAATTGGGTGTATTAGTGAGAGGCAACATGGTTTGTGAAGGGCAGTGTTGTGTCTTATTAACTTGGTTGAGTTTTTGAGGAAGTGACGCAGATAATTGATGAGGGTTGGACAGTGGATAACAAGGTGTAGAGCTGGATGAACACAGCAGGCCAAGCAGCATCATAGGAGCAGGTCTACATGTACTTCAGTAAGGCTTTTGACAAGGTGCCTCATGGCAGACTAATGCAGAAAGTAAAATTGCATGGAGTCAGAGATGAGCTTGCAAGATAGATAAAAAGCTAGCTCGGTTATAGAAGACAGAGGATAGCAGTGGAAGGGTGCATTTCTGAATGGAGGGCTGTGTCTAGTAGCGTTCCTCAGGGAACAGTGTTGGGACCTTTGCTATTTGTAATATGTATAAATGATTTGGAGGAAAATGTAACTGCTCTGATTAGTAGGTTTGTGTATGGCACAAAGTTTGGTGGAATTGCAGATAGTTGTGAGGACCATCAAAGGATACAGTAGGATATGGAACAGTTGGTGACTTGGTCAGAGAGATGGCAGATGGAGGTTAATCTGGAAAAATGTGAGGTAATGCATTTTGGAAGGTCTAATCCAGATGTAAAATATACAGTAAATGGCAGAACCCTTAAGAATACTAATAGGCAGAGGAATCTGTGTGTACAGGTACACAGGTCACTGAACGTGTCAATGCAGATGGAAAAATTATCAACAAAGCATATGACATGCTTGCTTTCATCAGCCAGGGCATTGAGTTTAAAAATTGGCAGATAATGTTTGAGCTTTATAGAACCTTGGTTAGGCTAGTTTTGGAATGTTTTGTTCAATTCTGGTATCTACACTACCAGAAGAATATGGTGGCTTTGGAGAGGGTACAGAAAAGATTTACTAGGATGTTGCCTAGTGTGGAGGGCATTAGCTATGAGCAGAAGTTTTAAAAACTTGGGTTATTCGCATTGAAATGCTGGGAGTTGAGGGGACACCTGATGGATGACCACAAGAATATGAAGGGCATGGATGGACTGGAAGGTCAGAAGCTTTTTCCCAGGGTGGAAGAGTCAGTTACTTGGGGACATAGCTTTAAGGTATGAGGGACAAGGTTTAAAGGTGATGTAAGAGGTAGGTTTTTTACAGACAGGGTGGTGGGTGCCGGGATTTTGCTGCCAGGTGAGGTAGTGGAAGCAGATACAATAGTGACTTTTACAGGGCATCTTGGCAAATACATGAATAGGATGGGAATAGGATACAGTTCCCACAAGGGTAGATGGTTTTAGTTGTGATGGCATGTTAGTGCAGGCTTGGAGGGCCGAAGGGCCTGTTCCTGTGCTGTAATTTTCTGTGTTCTTTGTTCTTAATTTATGTTCGATAAGATCACTGTGGCAATTCTTGCAATATTCTTCTGGAGCAGTGAAAATGCCAAACTACATGCACAACTATTTGCATTTCTCAAAAGGCTTTCAGAGTGTATTTCAAAAGCTATTACTTTCCTCCAATGTCACTTGCCAGTAACCTTTCTTCAAAGCAAGGGTAGTAAAGGCCTACGCTTGATAGGTTCTGGCAAAACGTCTTCAATAGTTGGCATGGGGTAGCGAGATCTCCTCAAAGGTTTTTATTGAGTTCATATCGATACATACATATTCTCAGTTTTTAAGGCTCGTTTTGCTACTGCTATGCTGTCAATCTAATTTGTAAGAGGTGTCACTTCCTTGATGACTCCTTTCTTTTCCAACTTGTTTTTCGAGATTGGGCTCCAGGGCAACTAGAGCCATCCTTGGTAATTGCTGCAATGGTCTCACACATTCATTCACAATCAGCTGGGACTTTTGTCACTGGAGCGTAAGAGTTTGTGAGGTGACATTATAGAAGTTTATAAAATCATGAGGGGTATTGATAGAGTTAATAGTATATTTTCCCTAGGATGAGGGATTTCAAGAGTTGGGGCGATATTTTTCAGGTGAGAGGAGAAAGTTTTAAAAAAGACATGAGACACAAATGTTTAGAAAAGAAAATGATGTGAACTTCCGGAAGAATTGGTGGGTATGGGCACAATTACAATATTTAAAAGCCATTGGATAAGTACATGAATAAGAAAGGTTTGGAGGGACATGGGTCAGGAGCAGGCTGATGGGACTAGTTTAGTTTGGGTTTATGTTTTGCATGGACTGGTCTGCTTTCAAGCTGTATGATGCGATGATGCTAAGACTTAAAGTTAATATTCATGCCAGGAAGACACATAATTCCTACAGTATGTAAGCAGGCCATTCAGTCCATACAAACTCTCTGAATAACAAACCACCGAACCCACACCCCTACCCTATAATCCCACATTATACCTAGATAACTCACCAATCCTGCATGTCCCTGGACTATGGGAGGAAACCTGCACAGACATGGCAGGAATATGTAAACTCCACACTGTCATCTAAGGCTGGAAACAAATCCAGGTCACTGCAGCTGTGAGGCAGCAGTGTTAACCCCTGAGCCACTATGCCACCATCCTGAGGCCTCTAAATACAGCTTTGTAATCTTTCAGGATCTATTTGGCAGTCAATGGTTTAACGTCTTGCAAGACTCTGCAATTACCTTTGGCATATAAGCTTACTAGTCCAAATTTCAGACTTGCTTCAGTTCAGCTGTTTGAATTTTGTTCAACATCTACTATCTGAAGTCCAGATGTTTGTTTTTTCATTAAACTGGGCTCTCAGTTTAATTTTTCCACTTAGCATGAATATTGTTCCATCGGTTAGCTTCAACTATGCTTTAAAGAATTTCATTCTTATGTTACCATTTTGAGCAAATTTGCACAGCCCTGCAATGCTCATGATGTTGTTCAAAGCAGCAGTTTTTTATCTGACACCTTACATTTAGTTGATACTCTCTTCTGCAGTTATCATTCCTGAAGTCACAGTCCATTTATCACCTTTACTAATGTCTTGTCTGGTGTAAAGTGATTTGTCAAAATTATTGGCTAGCATCTCTCCAGCAGATTTATTTTGCTTCTTTCTAAATAAAATTTACTTGCAAAGTGATTCACATTCTTGAGATTAAGGAATTGCTCTGGACATGTTTCCTTTTCTATTATGTGACATCCCCAGTTATATTTACATTCTGTCAGTTGGCCTTGATCTTTCTGATATTATTTCTTCCTAGTTTGCAATTTTTTTTCCTTTGGCCACAAATGACTCTTGGCATAAAGCAAAGTTTCATCTGTTCTCCCATTAATACTCTCTAGTTGATGATTGAAAATCTGAATACTGCTGCCAAAGCTGAAAACTCTCTTGAGAGTCAGTTTCTCCTCTTTGAGCAGATGGTCTCTCATGGCTGGTTCTCTCATTCCTGAAAGATCCAATCTTTGATTTAGACCAGGTAACTCTATAGGACCAGGAGGGTGAATTATGTTGCAGTGTTGTGTCCCCGTTTTAATCTCAGGTTCACGTGGTATTCAGCCTGTAGAAGCTGGATATAACAAGGAGTCATGCTAAAGGAGGCACAGGAAAGCTTTTATTTTCATCCATGTTATTGGAAGGCTAGAATGAGCAGGAATGTTTCATCCTTTCCTTTTATTTCCTATTCATTTGTGGGATATGAGCGTCTTTGGCTGGCCAGCACTTTTTGCCCATCCCTAGTTGCCCTTGAGAAGGCGGTGATGAGCTGCCGCCTTGAACCGCTACAGTCCACCAGCTGTGGTTTGACCCACAATGCCATGAGGGAGAGAATTCCAGGATTTTGACCCAGCGACAGAGAAGGAATGGTGATATATTTCCAAGTTAGAATGGTGAGTGGCTTGGAGGGGAACTTGGAGGTGGTGCTGTTCCCATATGTCTACTGCCCTTGTTCTTCTAGATGTAAGTGGTTGTGGGTTTGGAAAGTGCTGTCTGAGGATCTTTGGTGAATTTCTGCAGTGCATCTTGTAGATAGTACACACTGCTGCTACTGAGTGTTGTTGGTGGAGGGGTTGGTTGCTTGTAGATGTAGTGCCAATCAAGCGGGCTGCTTTGTCCTGGATGGTGTCAAGCTTCTTGAGTGTTGTTGGGGCTGCACTCATCTAGGCATGTATTCCATCACTCTCTTGACTTGTGCCTTGGAGATGTTGCACATGCTTTGGGGAGTCAAGAGGTGAGTTACTCACCGCAGTACTCCTAGCCTCTAACCTTCTCTTGTAGCCACGGTGTTTATGTGGTGAGTCCAGTTGAATTTCTGGTCAATGATAACCCCCAGGATGTTGATAGTGTGGGATTCAGTGATGATAACATCATTGAATGTCAAGGGACGGTGATTAGATTGTCTATAATTGATGATGGTCATAGCCTGGCATTTACGTGGCATGAACGTCACTTGCCACTTGTCAGCCCAAGCCTGAATATTGTCCTGATCTTGTTGCATTTGAACATGAACAGTATCTGAGGAGTTACAAATTGTGTTGAACATCGTGCAATCATTGGCGAACATCCTCACTTCTGACCTTATGATGGAGGGCAGGTCATTGATGAAGCAGCAGAAGATGGTTGGGCTGTGGACACTACCCTGTAGAGATGTCCTGGGGCTAAGATGATTGACTCCCAACAACCACGACAATCTTCCTATGTGTTAAGTATGACTCCAACCACCGGAGAGTTTATCCCCCTGATATCCACGGATTCCAGTTTTACGAGGGCTCCTTGACGCCACACTCGGTCAAATGCAGCCTTGATATCAAGGGCTGTCACTCTCCTCCCACTTGCGGAATTCAGCGCTTTTGTCCATGTTTGAACCAAAGCTGTAATAAGATCAGGAGCTGAGTGCCCCTGGCGGAATCCAAACTGGGCGTCGCTGAGCAGGTGCTGCTTGATAGCACTGCTGATGACACCTTCCGTCACTTTAGTGATGATTGTGAATAGACTGATGGGGCGGTAATTGGCTGGGTTGGATTTGTCTTGCTTTTTGTGTCCAGGGCCTAATTGGGCAATTTTCCAAATTGCTGGGTAGCTACCAGTATGGTAGCTGTACTAGAAAAGCTTTGCTAGGGGAGTGGCAAGTCCTGGAGCATGAGCGTTCAGTACTATTGCTGGAATGTTGTCAGGGCCCATAGCCTTTGGAGTATCGAGTGTCTCCAACCATTTTTTGGCATCATGTGAGAGAATTGAATTGACTGAAGATGGTATTGAAATGCTGGGGATCATGGGAGGGGGCTGAGTTGGATCACCCACTCTGTACTTCTGGCTGAAGTTTGCTGCAAATGTTTCAGCCTTATCTTTTGTGCTTATGCGCTGGGCTCTTCCATCATTGACATTGGGGATATTTGTAGAGCCTCTTCCTCTGGTGAGTTGTTTAATTGCCCACTTCGATTCATGACTGCATGTGGCAGGACTGCAGAGCTTTGATCTGATCTGTTGGTTGTGGGCTCGCTTCCTCTCTCATTTGCTGCTTCCGCTGTTTGTCAGACAAGTAGTTCTGTTTGGTGGCCTCACCAGGTTGTTACCTCATCTTCAGGTATGCCTGGTGCTGCTCCTGGCATGCCTTCCTGCAACCTCCATTGAACCAGTGTTGATTCCTTGGCTTGATGGTTGACTGGGGAAATGCCAGGCCATGAGGATACAGATTGTGCTGGAGTACTGTTCTGCCACTGTTGATGGCCCACAGCGCCTCATGGATGCCCAGTCTTGAGTTGCTACATCTGCGCGAAGTCTGTACCATTTAGCAAGATGATAATGCTACACAATATGGTGGAAGTTATTCTCAATTTGAAGACTGGACTTCGTGTCCAAAAGGACTATGTGATGGTCATTCTCAGTGATACTATCTTGGACAGATGCAACTGCAGCTGGCAGATTGGTAAAGATGAAGTTGTGTGTTTTTCCCTGTTGTTTGTTCCCTCATCACCTGCCGCAGACCCAGTCTAGCAGCTATGTCCTTTAGGAGACAACCAGCCCGATCTGTAGTACTGCTGCTGAGCCACCCTTGGTTGAGAACATTGAAATCACCCACCCAGAGTTCATTTTGCGCCCTTGCCATCCTCAGTGCCTCCTTCAAGAATTGTTCAACATGGAGGAGTACTGACTCATCAGTTGAGGGAAAACAGTATGTTATAAATGCAGTATGTTATAATCTGAAGAAGGTTCCCGACTCAAAACGTCCTGCTCCTGTGATGCTGCTTGGTCTTCTGTGTTCATCCAGCTTCACACCGTGTTATCTCAGATTCTCCAGCATCGGCAGTTCCTACTATCTATGTTATAATCAGCAGTTGGTTTCCTTGCCCATGTTTAACCTGAAGTCATGAGACTTCATGGTGTCTGGAGTCAATGTTGAAGACTCCTAGAGCAACACTCTCCAACTGTATATCACTGTGCTGGCACCTCTGCTAGGTCTGTCCTGCCAGTGGGACAGCACAAAAATGCATTGGGCACTGTGTTGTATATTCTAGGTTGGTTATGTTTCTTCAGCCAGGTTTTACCAACTGATCTTTCACATTAAACCATTCTGTCTGATCCAAACACTCACCATTAGTCCAACCTCCAGCCACATAAAGATGTTTGGAAAAGCAACTTGTTCTTCAAAATTTGATTTGATCTATTACTGCCACATGTATCGAGATACAGTGAAAAGTGTTGCCTTACCTGCTTTACAAGTACATCAGGGTAACAGAATAAAGTGCAGGATACAATTGTATAGCTGCCAAGAAGGTGAAGAGAGAAACACATAGTAACACAGCCTTATTACTCCATCTTTCATAATTTTTAGAACTGATCACATTTAAAAGCTACTGAAAAATACAATCTTCCTAAAAGTTTCTATAATTTTTCTCTTGCAGCAGTATCCTGGAAACGATTCCACAATTTCTGGAAACATCAGGAGAATTGTTAAAGTTTAACCAACTCACGTGGGCTTCTCCCTTCCTCAGGCCACTTATTCTGAGCCTTGCAGATCTGTCATTGCCTTGCAAACAGCCATTTCAAATAGTCCCTGATAGCCTCATCAATCTTATAGACCAATAGTGATTTAATTTTTGCTGGCTTTGGGTAGAGTTCAAATTCAGAATGCTAATAATTGATAAAATCCTCACCACTATCAAATCTTGTAATGGTTTGGTTAAACTACATCTTCAGATGTCAACATCTGGCACCATCTCATAATTTATCTCAGGTTTGTTTATTCTGTAGATTCAATGCTGCCCATCCTTCTTATGACTGTTAGACTGCAGTATACATTAATGTATACTAACACCCATAAGAAGGATTGGCAATAGTAAAGGCTGTCTACACAACAACAGGGAAGGATGTCCATATGACATCTTGGGCAGGAGGAAGGCTCAATTTTGTCTAACAGTACGTGACTTTTTTGGATATTATGTAATAGCTAGTTACATTGACATCTGGGATACATGATAGTCTCTGGTGAGCAATTAAGCATGACTTAGTACGTTCACATTATCTGTACTGCTTGTGAAACATTCTGGTACCTACGTCAAACTACATTGTCACGACATGTTTCAAATTCAGGTTAGCTCCTCCCAGAAATAGTCCTTTATATCTTGATGGGTATAGCTTATCTAAAAGAAACTGGTGGGGAAATGCCACTGATCTGGCAAC
Source organism: Stegostoma tigrinum (assembly GCF_030684315.1). Taxonomy (NCBI): domain Eukaryota; kingdom Metazoa; phylum Chordata; class Chondrichthyes; order Orectolobiformes; family Stegostomatidae; genus Stegostoma; species Stegostoma tigrinum. The sequence goes on along the minus strand of NC_081358.1, from coordinate 103,002,971 downwards.
ATCTGTGGAGATAGACAGAAGAAAAGGGTCAACATATCGATTCCAACAGCTTAGCTTTGGAATTTCTTCGGTCCTTGTCTCATGTTGTTGGTTAACATTTTTATGTACTAATTAATTATGCAACAGATGAAAATGAGATTCTAGAGTGACATTAAATATTAATAAATACTAAGGTCCAGAACACAATGGGAGTCCTGCTCAGGGGTCAAACAAATCCTTTTTGGCAGTTTTATGCACCTAAACTTACAATATAGGAATCATAAATTCATGGAGTACATGCAAACGTCCTTGAACCGTGGATATGGACTGTTTAATTACCATGATCTTATGTTGACTTCATGCACTATCTTTAAATTGTAGAAAAAATACATTTTCCAAAGGCTATTATTGGCAGACTTTCCAATAGAAATCTCTACACAGAGTATTGCATTCATAGCTTAAGGAGTCTTTGAGGATTAACTGATTTTGATGTGATGTATGAAGATGAGTACGAATTTACAAGAAATTAGTCACTTGTTATTTAACAGATTTAAAAACACTTCATGATTGGATTTTTTCCAGTATCAGCTATGTAGGTAGAGAGCAAAAACAAAGATGCTGGAAAAGCTGAACAGGTCTGGCAGCACCTGTGAAGGGAAAAAAACTGAGTTAATGTTTCGGGTCTGGTGACGCTTCCTCAGGGCTTCCTTCATAGATGCTGCCAGAGCTGAGCTTTTCCAGCAACTTTATTTTTGTTCCCGACGTACAGCATCCACAGTTCATTCAGTTTTTATTTATATAGGTAGAGAGCATGGATTTGTAGATATTTATCTTATACCATACTTCCATGGCTTCTGATATCAACTAACGGTGGATACTAGGTGAAATTGGCATTGTGTTGGCATGGAAGGTTTGCTTGCCCCATTGCTATTTGCCTTGGCCCTGCAACAGTACTTCCCTTTTGTTCTTTTTCCACCCTGCACTTGTTTAATATCCATAAATTTTCAAAACTGGTTTTTGCTCTGAGTTGAGTGGCACTTGTTTGGAAGTTTCCACAGCTCAATAAATGCACCTCAGCTGAAAGTGCCCATTCAGATTCAGGACTTGCTTTCAAGGGCCTGTTGACGCTGGAAATGGATCCTGGGCAGTTCTCTGCGTTAGTTCTCTGTGATTTTTATCACAGTTGTGATAACAACAGTTAAGCCCTCTGTCCTTCACCTCTCACACCCTGTCAACCCTCCCACACATGCTCCATGGCCCCATATACGTTTAATGCCAACTCAATACCTATCCATACCCTCTGTGCAACTCAATGCCAACTTATCTCCTAATCAGCCTCCATGACCCTTGGTTTCTCCCATGCCAAACTTAATGCCACCTCGTGTCCTCACTTTCTAAAACTCTATTTTGCAATTCCCCACAGAATGCATGCTAAATACAAAAGTGAAATGTTGTGGATGCCAGAAATCTGAAACCATAACAGAACCAGCCTGGCAACATCAGTGGAATGAGAAAAGCAGTAAACATTTTTGGGGTTAAGGATAATAAAGTGTGAAGCTGGATGAACACAGCAGGCCAAGCAGCATCTCAGGAGCACAAAAGCTGATGTTTCGTGCCTAGACCCTTCATCAGAGAGGGGGATGGGGTGAGGGTTCTGAAATAAATAGGGAGAGAGGGGAAGGCGGAGCGAAGATGGAGAGAAAAGAAGATAGGTGGAGAGTATAGGTGAGGAGGTAGGGAGGGGATAGGTCAGTCCAGGGAAGACGGACAGGTCAAGGAGGTGGGATGAGGTTAGTAGGTAGGAAATGGAGGTGCGGCTTGAGGTGGGAGGAAGGGATGGGGGAGAGGAAGAACAGGTTAGGGAGGCAGAGACAGGCTGAGCTGGTTGTGTGATGCAGTGGGGGGAGGAGACGAACTGGGCTGGCCCCCACCACACTGCCCTCCAACCCCACCACACCCAGCACCTTCCCCTGCAACCGCAGGAAGTGCTTCACTTGCCCCCACACCTCCTCCCTCACCCCCATCCCAGGCCCCAAGATGACTTTCCATATTAAGCAGAGGTTCACCTGCACATCTGCCAATGTGGTATACTGTATCCACTGTACCCGGTGTGGCTTCCTCTACATTGGGGAAACCAAGCAGAGGCTTGGGGACCGCTTTGCAGAACACTTCCGCTTGGTTCGCAATAAACAACTGCACCTCCCAGTCGCGAGCCATTTTAACTCCCCCTCCCATTCTTTAGACGACATGTCCATCATGAGCCTCCTGCAGTGCCACAATGATGCCACCTGAAGGTTGCAGGAACAGCAACTCATATTCCGCTTGGGAACCCTGCAGCCCAATGGTATCACCAGCTTCAAAATCTCCCCTTCCCCCACCGCATCCCAAAACCAGCCCAGTTCATCCCCTCCCCCGACTACATCACACAACCAGCCCAGCTCATCCCTTCCACCCACTGCATCCCAAAACCAGCCCAGCCTGTCTCCGCTTCCCTAACCTGTTCTTCCTCTCACCCATCCCTTCCTCCCACCTCAAGCCGCACCTCCATTTCCTACCTCCTAACCTCATCCCACCTCCTTGACCTGTCTGTCTTCCCTGGACTGACCTATCCCCTCCCCACCTCCCCACCCATACTCTCTCCACCTATCTTCTTTTCTCCATCTTCGGTCCGCCTCCCCCTCTCTCCCTATTTATTCCAGAACCCTCACCCCATCCCCGTCTCTGATGAAGGGTCCAGGCATGAAACATCAGCTTTTGTGCTCCCGAGATGCTGCTTGGCCTGCTGTGTTCATCCAGCTTCACACTTTATTGTCTTGGATTCTCCAGCATCTGCAGTTCCCATTATCTCTGATAACATTTTTGGGGTTGATGGCCACAACCGAGAACAGTTTGAAAAGTAATAGGCACGAAGGAAGATTGAAGGCTAGAAGGGAAGGTCGGTAATAAGGTGAAAGACTAAAGGTGGTGTACCATCAAAGGACGTGATAATCGGTGCAAGCCGAAATAACAAGTGCCTAGAAAATAAGTTGGTGACAGAATTACGTAATTATATCAAGCAGGCATTATTGGGTGGCCGGGATGTCAATCAGAAATGCAGACGGGACGCTGACCTCATTGGAATGTCACTTACCCTGCCTCTCACTCCCTGTCAATCAGGACCTAGATCCCGCCTCTACGCCGCGCCGATTAGCTGGTGCCCCGGAGACATATGGGGCGTCCATTGGATTCGGGGTACGTCAATCGAAAGGAGGCGGGCGGGCAGCTCCATGTACTGCCTTTTGATTGGCTAACAGCGCTGTCGGTCTGCGTAGGGGCGGGGTGTATTTGCGTTTGAAGGTAGTTGGATGGGGGGGGCGGTGGGCGATGACGGTTTTGGGCCTAGGTGATATTTTTGTTGTGAGAGGAAACAGTAGCTTGGAGAGAGCCGGAAAAAAAAACACACCGGGGAGAAGCGAGAGCGAGGAAAAAGGTCAAATCAAAGACGGAGACGACTCGGAGACAGACCGGGCTCGATAACGGGGAGCGTAAACAATCTAATCGTGACATTTTATCTCGCAAAATTTTGAAGATGACACTGTTTGCTGTGGGAGCCGGTTTGGGATGGAGGGTGGGAGGGAGCGGGTGGGTGATTGATACTGGGCCGGGCGACAGCTGGACGGATCAGGCCGCTTCCTCCAGCAGGGCCTTTCGTAAGTGACCTCAGTGTGTTCAGGCGAACACAGTGGAGCCGAGAAACCGCTTTAAATTGACCACCATTTGGGCGGAGAAGGGCAGTTGGTGTTGTGGAAGGCTCTGAAAATTTTCCCGTCTCCTCCGATGTCTCAGTCATCTTTTCTAGCTTCAGTTCTTCTTCTTCCCCACCCCCCTCCCCAAACTAGATCTTCAAGTTATTTGCGCACGAGCAAACAGCGATTTTGTTTTCTTTTGTTGATGTTAGGACGCGAGAAGTTTGACTTTCTCTTTATTGGACATAATTTCTGACTTTCTGGAGTTGATTTAGTGTATCTCAGTATTTTGTTATGGACAAATACAAGTACAAGGTTTTGCTTTTCTCCGGCGTTTGCTTTTTCTTGCCTTTCTCCAAATTCGCCCCCCCCCCCAAGTTATTTTAACTTATTAATCCAATGTATTGTTTCTCATTTGTTTCCCGTTAACTTGTGATCCAATTTCGTCGAGAAAGCGTCAACTAGTTGGCATTTGTAGCGACGTCCTTAAGTGTTTCTGCCTCTTTTTCCTCCCATCCACTCGCGTTGGATATATTGGAAATATTTTTAACTTTCTCTTCCTGCTCCCGCTTTCCATTCAGGCAGCGGTCAGGCTGCATACCGAGTTTGGATGTTTAGAAGTGTTGTGTCATGAGTAATTGAGATTAGCTTTGTTATCAGTCTCAGAGGATGAGGGTTAGAATTTGTGTTCATGTGCCTTTTTAAAAAACCAAGTTGATTTCCAGTGCAGACTTGAGTAAAGGGTGTTATTTTACTCAGTGGTGCCCATTTCTGCAAGTACATAAAAAGGAAGCGAGTAGCTAAAAAGTGAACGTTCTTCCATCAGGGATGAGACTAGTGAATTAATGGTAATAAATGAAGAAACATGTATGTTGAAAAGTATTTTGTATCAACCTTTTGACTAAAAGTCATAAAATTTCAATAATGGGAGAAAATTGAAGGCAAAAGGGATGTAGAAACTTAAAGGTTTAAAACTTCAACTTGCAAAGTTGAAGTGCTAATGCTCACTGTTACACTGGACCAATGGCCTGCATCCATACGATCTTAAAAGAAGTGCCATCAAGGTTAGTGAATATGTTATTTGTAATCTTCCAGAATTCATTAAAAATGCCATATCTAATCAAAAGAGAATAGAAACTAAAGGTCATTAAGCATAAAATTGTTCATTAGAAAATGCTGGAACAATTGTAAGGAAGTCATAGAAGGACATTTGGAAAACTATATTAGCTCTGTTTTGTTGTATAATGAGACTGAAATTATGTTTCACAAGCTTATTCAGTTCCTTTGAGGGTGTAACAAGCAGTCTGGGTAAAGGGTGACTAAAAGATGTTTTGAATTTCCAAAATTCGTTGTGACGTCCCAGGTAAAAGGTTGCTTGCTCGTGTGCAAGAGTTAAGAGTTCATGGTGTTGGGTAATGGAGGTATTATGTTATGTTATATCCAGGATTGACTGACAGACTGGGAACACAGAGTGGCAATAAATTGGAGGTCGTCAGGTCATCAAACTAAACTTACCAAGTGCCAGAGGGATCACGGGACCTCAACCGTTTATGTCCGGATCTAAAATACAGTGTAGGGACCGAGAGCACTTTTGCCAACTTTGGCTCAAAGATAGATAGGAAATAAGTCCTGAAGAGGATGTAGGGAATCTGCAAAAAGCATAGATTGGTTATGGGAGTGTGTGGAAATTTGACAGTCTGTGGGAAACTGATGTGTATTTTAGCAAAAAAGAAAATAAAAGTGCAATACTACTGAACTGTAAGAAGGTGCAGAGCATTGTAGTGCAGAAGGATTTGTGTGTTATTGTACATTTAAGACAAAAGTAAGCACATAGAGCAAGTAATTAAGAAGGGAAATGGAATGTTGGTCTTCATTAAAAGAACAGTGGAGCATAAAAGTAGGGAAGTCTTTTTACAACAATACAGGACATTGTTGAGACCTCGCCGAGAGTACTGGACACTCTTTAGTCTTTTATTTAAAGAGGATTAAGCTTGCATTGGTGTCCAGTTCAGGTTTGCTCTCAGAATGAAAGTTTGTCTTGTGAGGAAATGTTGAGCCTGCATTCAGTCTAGTTTAGAAGAATTAAAGATGATCCTCCTGAAATGCATCAGATAGTAACAGGACTAGACAGGATAAGTGTTGAGAGAGTGCTTTTTTTTCTTGAAGGAATCTAGTACCAGGGACGCAGTTTCAAAATAGTGAGCTTCTTATTTGAGGCAGAGGTGAGGATGAATTTCTTCTGAGTTGTTAATCTTTAAAGTTCTCTATCCACCAACAAGCAGTGAATGCCTGTCTAATTCAGCCTTGAATTCTTTCAGATGCTTGATATGCAAAGAAGCTGACAGTTATTGACAGGCAGGAGTATGAAGTTAAATAAAATGATTGCTGGCATGACTGACGCTTTAATAGCAGAATTGCATTTCTTCACAGAAATGGACAAATAACTACTGCTCCTTCTATTTCTTATGTTCTTCAGTAGGCCAGATTTCCTGGGTATCAAGGAATAGCATGAAATAACAGTACTCTTTCTCTTTAAACTTTTGTTATGATTTGTTTATACTTTACATGAATTAGGAGTTTGAGAGCAGGAAATATGTTTGTGCCTGTAAGATTGTTTGTGATGATTCACTTTCATGAGGACAGGAGTGTTTTGCTGCTAAGCTGGAGCTACGTTTCTGAGGCCACAAAATCTCTAATTGTGAAGTAAACAAGCTAAGGTCAATCATTTAATTATCTTGTCTAGGAGTTTTGGAGACTAGGAAGTGCTTGTAATATTTAGTCTTCAAGCCATTGGTTGTTACACATTTGGAAGAGTATTAGAAATTTGATCTGTTTTCCATGTTTGTGTAAAAATATTCAGCTCCCTGCTAATGTGCTAGAAAATCAGAATTGACTTTATTGTAAAAGTAATGTTGTAATTGTGATTGAGTAAGATCTTCAATCATCTATTCAGATTAAATGTATGAGCTAATATACCCTTTTACAATGTGCAGAATCTTTGGTATCGAATGTGATTTAAAAAAAATAGCTATAGAATTCCAAAGTAGAAAGACTTCAGCAACAAAGGTTTTTTTTGTTAAACATTTTTAATCCCTGATGTTCTGACCCTGACTCCAGAAAAACACATTAGCTTGAGTGAAATATTGTGCATTCGATCCCTGTTGCAATGATTTTAAATTCATAATCTGGGCTACACCTGTGTAATAGTGCACTGCACTATTGAAGCTGCCACCTTTCAAATGAGACACTAAATCGAGGCTCCATTTTCCCTCTTGCGCGATTCTAACAGGACCCACGGCACTTGTTAAAGAAGACGAGAGGAATTCTGTTATTCTGACCAAAAAATTGTTGTACTGGTATTGTCAGCCATTTCACTTATGGGACTTTGGTGTGTATTAATTTGCTGTACTGTTTCCTTGCATGGCAATGGTGAATACGTTTCCAAAGTAATACAGTGACTGACTGAAATACTTCTGAGATGGCTTAAGGCTTTGAAAGGTTTTAGGCATGAATCCTTTTATCTTGTTTCCTTCATTTTGAAAAATGTGTTTTTAGTCTTGCCTGTTGCCAGCTGTGAGCTGAACTTTGGAGAAACCTTGGGAAAATATAGTTAATGCTAAACCATCATTGCTAATGACGACAATTAACCTTGATGTATACCAACACTGCCACTTTTCGAAGGAAGGGAATTAATGCTTAGTCTTGGTTTTACAATACCTATGCTGGTCCAATTTTCTCTGGGCAGTGCTACATTATTTTCTTTTTCTCAATTTACTGTATTAATGTCTGTTTTTCCAGATAGAGGGTTGTAACTTAGCGATGGCCAGTTGGGTAAAGAGTCATATTAAGTTTTTTTGCAAGGAAGTTCTTTTTTTAATCCAGAGAGGCTGGGAATTGTTTCCTTTTATTTGTAGCCAGGAATTTCCTAGTTCCCAAGAGGAAGGAATACAGTTTCCTTTACTGAGACAGCCCTGGAAGTAATGGCAAGAAGTATTGTTATTTTCAGTTATTTGGGGAATGTGCCTCAGAAAACACAAGTTATGACATGACGTATCTTGTATATTATTTGCCCACAGTCTTGAAATTCAATTGAACTCTTAATTTTCTGACTGAGGAAGGCAATCACATGTTCTGCTAACGACAAACAGAAACAAAAATGGTTAAAACAGTGTTTCTTAAAGTACTCCAAAGGTTATACTGGACATGTTTAATATTATTTACAATTGCCATAAATTGGCAACAGTCTGCTGAGTAACTGTTTCACAGACATTAATCACTGGTGTCATTTCACTGCTAGAAGAGCAGCAAAAGTATGTCCCGTGAGGTTTCTTCCAAAGAACAGTGTTCTCTACAATTAGATAATTTTTATTTAATCTGTTCATTGTTGTTTTGTGGAGCAGGTGAGACTTGAACCCAAACTTGCTAACTCAACCCACTGCATCACAAATTCCTGCTCTGCAGCCCAGGTATTTTTCAGTCAACCTGTTTAGAGGTGTTATGACTCGTCCCATCTGCTCCATGGGTTTGAACCTGGGCCTTCTGGCTCAGAAGTGCTGCCACTATACCACAAAACTCTGCTCCACAGCTACTTTTAATTATCTATCTTTCAAATCAACCTGCTCAGAGGTCTTATTGTACACCTCTGGAGCATGTGGAACTCAAACCCAAGTCTTCTGGTCCAGGTGGAGGGACAGTCTCACTGTACCACAAGAGGGCCCTTCTACTCCACAGCCAAAACACAAAATTAAACACAGATCACGTGTATGGCCTCTGTCCAGTTTAAAACTGTGCATTACTGTGACCCTGCACACAAACTGAATTTTATCGGTCGTGCCTAGCCTAGGGCAAACGTTTGGTGAAGTTTCACATGAATAACTGTCATCTGACTTCAAAGTAATAGACATTTTTGCTAATACTTGGAAGTATATAGCATTTGATTGCGGGTACAGAAATTGAGCATCCTAGTTAAGTTTGTGGAATTGAAGGCAGGCTATTGGCCTAGTTATGTGGTAGAAGGTATAGAGTATGAATAATAGATGTATATTCAAATTAGTGGGAAGTGCCTAGTATTGAATGAGATTTGCTTCAGAGACTTGGTGAGTCAGTAATACTGACTTTGATAATAGAGCATACGTCTGAGTTGCAATGACGAAGTTTGATCACGAAGCCGGTAGCGCAAAATTACAAAAAGTGTTGATAGACTAAGCAAGTGAACAAAACTTAAAATGCATCACAGTAACTGTGAGGCCATTCACTTTAAACCAAAGAGGGCTAGATCCTAGATTTAATAAAAATAGAACCTTTGTTACAATGGACACCAACAGCATTTTAGGGTCCTGTATAGATAAATTAAGGAAATATAGTCATGCACAAAAATAATCAAAAAGTTTCACTCATTTAGTCTGTCAGTTTTCTTTTCTAGGCAGTTAGAAAATGGAATTTTTTTGTACTCATACGAAACCTTGCTTGCACCATATCTGAAATGCAGTGCTCTTTCCTGGACACCACAACATTTAAAGGACATTTTGGCTGTGAAAGGAGCACCAGAAGAGACCCACATGGACAAGGGGAGAATGTGCAAACTCCACACACAGTCACCTGAGGCTGGAATTGAACCAGGATCCCTGGTGCTGTGAGGTAGCAGTGCGAGCCACTGTGCCACCCATGTCTCCTTTTTTTGTCATACATTGAATATGTGCTCAGAGATGATGGGAACTGCAGATGCTGGAGAATCCGAGATAACAAAGTATGGAGCTGGATGAACACAGCAGGCCCAGCAGCATCTTAGGAGCACAAAAGCTGATGTTTCAGGCCTAGACCCTTTTTCAGAGAGGGGTCTAGGCCTGAAATGTCAGCTTTTGTGCTCCTAAGATGCTGCTTGGCCTGCTGTGTTCATCCAGCTCCACACTTTGTTATATTTAATATGTGTGGTTTGGTTCTTAAGCGTACCACCCACTGGGAATCGTTTTTTCCTTATCTTTTCTGTCCTTACCTTTATTGTGATTTTTTTTTTCAAATACCTTTTCTTAAATCTCCTCTCATTCCATTCTCTTAAGGAAAACAGCCTAGCCTTTCACAACTTACCTGCATCACAGAAGTTCCTAATTCCTGGAACCATTGTTGTGGTCTTTGCGCTCTAGAGTTTCACACCTTTCCTGAAATGTGGTACCTCGAACTGAGTACAATATCTGAGGTTGAACCAGCGTTAAGTTTAATAAGCATAGCACATTGAGAGGTAAATTTGTTGGAAGGCTTTAGGATTTTGAAAGGAAGTGATAAGATAGACTGCTTTTCCACATTGATGGGGGATGCTTGGGATCATGCGGCATCATAGCCATGCCATTCAGTGGAGATGTTTGGCAACACAGTGGTAAAATTATGGAACACTCTCAAAAGGCAGTTGAAGCTGTATCAATTAATATTTTACATTTATTTTTAATCTTCTTGTTCAGAAATGTTGTGACACACCACCATGGCAGTTAGGTTTTAACCTGGACATTGAGCCAGAGGGAGTCACTAATATCTGGATCAGCACAAAGGATAGTAATTTTGAGCTTTAGTGTCTGTAATGCATGAGTGTAATTTTTTTAATCTTAACTAAATGAGGAAGCAGTTGAAGATGGGCAGATAAATGATTAACATTGGTGGAATGATAGAGAATCGGAGAAAACTGATTGAAGGTAATTGTCAAAAGAACAATGCTGACATGAGGGAAAAGCTCTTAAAGCAGTGAGTAGAGGAACGTGAAATCCAGGCTTCAATAAGAAAATTGGATTGTCATCCGAAGGGGAAAATACTTCAAGACTGCATGGAAAGTTGAGAGAGTAGGACTAACTGAGCTTGTATTGCAGACACCTAACACAACCTATGTTTCTGATCAATCTGTTTAGATGTTACTTCCGACACTTATGGAGCAAGTCGGTCTTGAACCTGGGTCTCTTGGTCCAAGAGGGTAGGAATGCTACCTCTGCACCATAAGAAGGCCCCCAGAGAACTTGCACAAATGCAGAGGGCTGAATGACCACCACCTGCATCGTATCCAATGATTCTCTGAAGTCTTTCAGCAATGTGATGGAAGCGGAAGCAGAAACTCTGATTTTATTTTTGAGATGCACAGCTGGAAACCGATGAAAGGAGGCTGGAATTATAGCCTCATCTGGAGTGTTATCTCTTTATGTATTGAAGACCTCTTTCATAAAATCCTAAATTGTGATTTGTCTTCATTCTTTATAAGATTCAGACTGGTGTGTTCTAACCCAATGATATATGGTCCACCTAGATTTTCAATTGAAGCTCAACAGGAACCTTTTTAAAATGAATACGTTACAGTGGTGCTTAAATTTGTATCTACATTGATATATCTTCAATTCAAAAAATCAAACAGCTCTCAATCAAACAAGAGATTTGAGGATGTAGTGAATTTCACAATTGTCTTTTTTTCACCATAGTTTGCTGTACTTAAAACCTGAAAATTAGATTATCTAATTTGCTCACTCAGTCCTTTCTCCGTACTGTGACATTTGGCCTTTAATCATAGAATCCCTACAGTGTGGAAACAGGCCCTTTGGTCAAACAAGTCCATGCTGAACCTCCGAGCATCCCACCTAGACTCATCTCCCTGTAACCCACCTAATCTACACATCCCTGAACACTACAGGCAATTTAGCATAGCCATTCGCATATCCTACACATCTTTGGCCTGTGGGAGGAAAACCAGAGGATTCTGAGAAAACCCAAGCAGTCGTGGTAAGAATATGCAAACTCCACACAGACAGTCACCCAGAGTTTGAATTGAATCATGTCCCTGGTGCTCTGAGCCAGCAATGCTAACCACTGAGCTGCCCTGGCGACCTAACCTTTTAAAAAAATTTTAGTGGTAGGTACAGGCAATTTCTGCTCACTAAAGCTGTTTTAAGTCCCTGCAAATATTGCATTATGTTAATACGAAATACTTGTACCTTACTCCTAGAAACAAACCAAGGGAATATGTTTCTAGCTTTTCTCCTTATTCACTGTATGGAGAACATGATTGAAACCTTAAGCCTATAAAATCAATGTTGCAAGTTGAGAGGTTGAATTCAGAATTTGACAACCAACTTGCAGTGGTACAGCAGTGAAGTGCTGGAGGTAGCAAATGATAAATATTTAATGCCCATGTTTTTCTTGCCCTTCTAATGCAGTTCCACCGATACTGAGGATGACTTTCTTCCAATCTGGTGTTGTGGGTCCTGAAGTGACTAAACTGGCTGCTACATCTGCACACCCTGCCACAGATGGGACAAGTGGTGTTTAAAGAGGAGGAGGGATGGGGTGCCCAAGTGTTCGCGTGCTGTTTTGGTTCTTTGCACTCAGCCTTTACTTGAGCCTGTCATACATGCTGAGGATGGTTGGCACCTTTTGTAGTTCTGCTTCTCCAGCCTGGGTGGTTCTTGAGCAAGAGATTCCCATCAAGTCAGTGGGCATGGTTTTTTTTAAAATTTCTTCCATAAGAATACTTTGAGGACATCGTTCAAAAATTCCCATTATCCTCTGGAGAACTGTTTGCTGAGACAGAACTCGGGGTAAAGACCCACTTTTGGATGTCTCCTGTCGGGTATACAGATGGTGTGACTGGCTCAGCACATCTTATTGTCAGTAACCATTATCTCTGTTACCCCAAGAGAGGGCACTGATACTGGAATACATGTCCTGCAATTTGAGTTACAGCGGAATTTTGTGCAAATTTGCTATGGTCAACACCATATGTTTCCTGACCGCTAACATCAGTCATAGCTGAAGAAGTTGTGGAGTTTGATTTAGGTTCAGCACAGTGAGTTATTCAAGGTAGGTTGTATTGCATTATTCATATTGATTTCAAAGTAGAGATGAGAAAAGACTTATAAATGTAATACTTGTTTATATTTTTCTTATCTTTTTAAGCAGATTTTGGAGTGAATCCCAAAACCCTATTTCTTTTCCAGTTTTCTGATCTGTTAGCCTTTTACCTGTGGCGCGTTAGAAGTAAAAATGGACTCTTTGGATGAGATACAGTGGTTTTTTCAAATTGACTAATTTATGTTGATGCTATGTCATGGCTGACTATGATAAATAGCATTGAGTAAAGCAAGCCATAAGTCAGTCATAACTATGTCATTTTTGTTATCTTCTGAACTGCATGTTATTTTATCATCTGTCAACCCTGACAAGGACAAGTTCTATTTATGTTGCGTTTTAAAATCTCTTCAAAGGCATTTTGCGTCTCTTCCCTCCCCCAACAACACATGCTGTGCAGCGCATGTGCATGCACACTCACACTTTCTTAGTGTATTACTGTCACTGACAATCTTCATCAGTGGCAGCGCATTCTTCTCTTTTGAGTTAGAAGTTCAATTCAAGACGCCCGACAAGATTTGAGTTCATGATCTGGATTGGTGTCTTGCACATTAATGGGGATACTACAATGCCAGTTTTTGGACAAGATGGCATCCAAGACCTATTTGCCTGTTCAGATGGATGCAAAAGATCATGTGAAAAGCAAGCAGTTATGCAGTGCCCTGACTAATGGCTATTTCTCAACTCATGCTATCAAAATAAATTGATTTGTCTTTTATTTTCTCTGCAAATTAGCTACAGTGTTTCCCTGCAGATACACTCAGCCTCAGTTGTGACTCCCCAAATATTTAAGTGGCCTTTGTCTGACCTGAGATATATCGTGGTTTGTGTTGATGAATGGAAAGTAATATTTGCATCAGACAGTGACCATCTCCAAGAAATGAACCAGCCTGTTGTCACTTGACACTCAATGGGTTTATCATCAATGAATTTTCCACTATCAACATTCTAGGGGGTACCATTGACCAAAGCTAAGAACCCTGCAGCAAGTAAGTTACCACCTAAGTCTCAATCTGTTCACCATCTAAAAGCTACAAGCCAGGAGAGTGATGACATATTTGCCACTTGCCTGGTTGAGTGCACTTCCACCTCTGAAGAAACTTGACACTATCCAGGCCTAAGCATCTCACTTGATTGGCCCCACGCTAGTAAACGGCCTCTCCCACTGACCCACAATTACACCAGTGTGCCCATTTTACAAGATTCACTGCAGAAATTTACTAAGACTTGTCGGGTCACACCTTACAGATCCTTAACCATTGTTCATCTAGAATGACAAAGGCAGCAAAAACACAATATCACCACCTTCAAGTTTCCCACTAATTCACCAACCTTCATGACGTCAAGCTGTTGCTGAACCTTTGGTTTCACTTGATGAAAATCCTAGAACTCCCTCCCTTACTGCCTTTTATTATACCAAATGGACTGCAGTGGTTCAAGAAACCAGTTCGTCACCACATTCCCAAGAGCAGCTGGGAATCGATAATAACTGGCCCAACCAACAAAAGTGACATCCCAAAAATTAATTTAGATTTAGCTTTATTGTCATGGGTTGTTTACAAAGGTCCATAAATACAGCTTCTTCAGTCACAGTTCTTTAGAAAAATAGAGATATCAAAAAATTCCAGCATTGCAGATTTTAGGAATAAATTATAAAAGGGAGAAAAAACAAGTCCATGCTGGAATCTAGCCCCCAGTCTGCCTGACTCCAAACCATGCCAGCCTTCGCCTCCGGGTTCACAAAGCTGGGAGACCGCTCTGGAATCACTTAGGGACCAGAAGCCCAATAGGTGTTGTTAGTTTAGTTTTGGAGCACAGACTCTTCTGCTGCCTTTAACTTGAGGTAATTAACTTTTTTAAAACTTCACTAGTTTAGACGGCTCTAATTATCTGGTAGCAGTCAGATAGGGAGAGCTATTAGTGTCTCCAGGGAAATATTGTGAAGGAGTTTCTGTTTACCCTTGAAAAAGTTAATTGAATTTCAAAAGGTCGCTTGTGATATCTGCCTAAGATTAGTGTAGTTTAGTCTCAGTACCAGCCGAATCTTCAGACGTAGTCATGTGACATTTCAGCCATTTTCTGAGCTGCTTTATCCGTTTCAAGCCAGATTACATATTTTACTTTTCTAAACAAAAATTAACAACATGGCCATGACTCTTTCTTAATTTATTGAAATTATTGTCTCAGTTGTAGGACATGACTGGGAGAGGACTACACCTAAAATTGAAAGTCTAACCTGCCTAACATATCACCACAAGTCCAGCTTCAAGTGAACAATGCGATATTTGAAGATACAAATTTGGATTGAAAATTTGAATGAAAGCTAAAGGTAATTGATGAACAGTTGCACATAAATTATCTTTGAAGTTTTTTTTATTTGATTTTACGTGTATGCAATAGCTCTGTCATCCACACTTCTCCAAACTCCTTCCATACTAGTGAATTGTCAGATTGCGTAGCTGCTATCCAATGTGAATGAGCAGAGATTTCCTCCAATTAAATAGAGAAGTTTGAAGCCAATGCATTTTGTCTCAATTCCAAACACTTCTGTACCAATTCCATCCCTCTTACTGTCAGTGGTAAGATTAAAACCACTTCATGTGCAATTTTTTAAAATCATAATTGAAATCCTATCCATACATTTTACCTGAATATGACTATTTCACCATACTGGATGAGTTCTCACACATCATTTCTCTTTGAAATGAGATCACCTAAAATTTTCCTTCCTGTAATCTTAACACCAAGTCTCACTCACCTATCAAACCCATACTTGCTGACCTACACTGGCTCCGTCAAACAACTTCTTAACTTCTCATCCTTGTTCTCAAATTGCTCCATGGTCTTGTTCCTTCCTGTCAGTTATCCCAGCAACCATTGAGATTTCCATGCTTATCTATCTTTGGACTTGTGAACATCCCAGTTTTAATTAGTATTATTGTTGGCTGCTTTCAGTTGTCTGGATCCTTAGCTCTGGAATTCTCTCCCAACACCTCACTGCATCTGTACCTTCTCTTAAGATATTTCATTAAAACCAACTCTTTGCCTAAATTTATTTTGTTTGTTCATGGGCATCATTAGCTAGGCCTGTAAATGTTGTATACCTCAAGAACTCGAAAGTCAACATTACTGAATCAATGCTGACCAAAATAGAGAAAATGTCATATTTATTTCCCCATTAGTGAGCCAGACGAGTTAATATGACGGCAGTCAACAGTAGTTGCGTCGTTGTTAAATTTTTTTACAATTTCAGATTTTTGTTTTGTTGAATTCATATTTCCCTATCTACCATGGTGGGTTTTGAATGTATGTCTTGAACATTAGCCTAGGGTTCTGGATTGCTAATCCATGAGCACTATTCCATGCTTACTCAATATTTTAGTAATCTAACCTAAATCTCTTCGTGGCTCAATGATATATTTTATCATGCTCCATAGTGTATTTTAGATGCTTTATTATATTGAAAATACTGTAGTCGTTAGCACATTGCTTAGTGTGGCACCTAGCCATATTGGTCAAGAAGTTCTCTGTTTTGACATACTTCATTAGCCACGCAGTTGATTTCAATGACTAGAATCATACCGGATGCATAGATCTCTCTAAGCATTTTGACCGAAGTGAAGTACCCTCAACCTCACCATCTTTAGCTTCATAAGTTGCCTTTTCTTCGTAAAATCTAAAATGTAGCTGTTATTACTTTGCTTTCAGCTCTGGACACAACTGTGCTGAGGCCTGAGCAAGAAAAAGGATAAATAATGTTTTAAAAGGCTCTGTGCTGTCTAAGATTGAGAAGTCAATTGATTGTTGCTTGTGCTATTCAGTGTAGTTGAAGAATGTACTATATATTTCACCAAAATGTATTTTTATCAGTCCTGTGACCTCCAGCATTGTGATAGGGCAGAGTAGTGTTGAAGCATTGTAACCGTTGTGGCACACTATTTTAACTTAAACATGTAACAGTGTTTTTTATTGCTGGGTGAAAAGAGCTACCTAACACACATTGTTAAATTTGTACGAGGAGTGCAGCAGTTCAAGGAGGCAATAAACAATAAGTAAAACTGTGTCAATGTTGTCCTTGCCCTGAGGATGGTAAGGTTTTCACAGCTGGTCTTGGCATTCCTGGAAGTTGATGAGAGAAAAATTCATGGTTATTAGTCCTAATTACTATCCAGCAACAATTTTTGTGGAAATTTGTGTGGTGAGGACTGAATTTGTGGTGTCTGCAAATGAATTATAATGATGGTTGAATGAAGGATAAAAGTAATTGATGAATCTGAAAGTGGTTTGGTCAAGCATACTTCAGTTGAGTTTAAAAAATCTTGGAGAGCTATGCATCAGGTATATTCCTAGTTATTGTGACTAATATAGCACGTCAAAATATAGGATTTCCTGACAAGTAGGATTGAGTTTGCCATTCATGGCTACCACCTTTAAATGGAAAAGACCGATTTAAAAGAACTTAGAAAAGAAAATTATTTATTTCAACATCTCTAGCACTTAGATTGATGAGCAGGCCGATTTTGTATTTTAGCTATCCTATATAATGTGATAATTTCTTGTCATGTTTTTCCATGAGGCTGGAACTCATTGTTTTGCCTAACACCCATTAGTTGTTTGGGGGAAAGTTCCCTGTTTTTATTTTTTTTTTCTGGGCCTACCTACTATTCTGATTAAAATTTGAGATAAACATAATCCGTAAGGCTCACCTCCCTGAACCAGGTCTTGGAGCTAGCTCTACATATAGTTCAATAACTCCAAGCTTTCCTTTTTTAAAATCTAATAATCTAATTCCTTCATTATAAAAGCTATTGTTAATTGTGAATTTATCTGCTACTGATCTGTTAGCAGATGCTCTAACAATATACCTTGGAATTCCTGATTAACTCTGTTGCTCGCAATGTTAAAATTGTGCCCTCTGGTTACCAACTCATTGACAAGTAAGAGTAATTTGTCCTCTATCACATTTTTTGAGAATTGCTACCAAATGAGATCTTCAGCCTTTTTACACTGGTGGCAAATGCAAGTGTGTTCACATAGCCACCAGCTGAAGACAAGTATGTTCCAGCCTGATGTGAGGCAGACTAGGTTTTGCAACAAAGAACAGTTACTTACGTAACTGGAACTGTTTAGGTGTTGGATAATGAAGGTAAGCACTTGTTAAAGCCTGCCTTTAGCTCTGGTCTCTGAATCTTCCCAACAATTTACGCTCTTCCTTCCAATGACAAAATAAAGGACAAAGCAATGGTTACACTCAGTTGAATTATCTGTAAAATACCTCTTAAAATTTCAGGTTGCCTTCACTTCATATTTGAAGCCACTTTGAGAATAGTAGCATCTTAGCAATTGGATAAAAGATATAGCTCAATTTTGTGACAACAAAATGTGAGGCTGGATGAACACAGCAGGCCAAGCAGCATCTCAGGAGCACAAAAGCTGCTTGGCCTGCTGTGTTCATCCAGCCTCACATTTTGTTGTCTTGGAGTCTCCAGCATCTGCAGTTCCCATTATCTCTAGCTCAATTTTGTGTTGGTTGCGAGATATATATTTGTAAGGAAAGGGGAATCTCCTTCATCGAATAGGCCAGTTGGAACTTTTCTCAGTGTCACGTTGAAAAGACAGCATTTCTCACAGTGCAGCACTCTCTGGTGTCATTCTTGCTTGTGCGCTTACGTCTCTGGAGTAAAATTGAACCGATAATATTGGAGGGAAGAGCATTACAACAAGGCTGACAACTTTTTGGCAGTGCAATGTATGTGGAATATGTCTTTTGAATGGAAATGTTTTGGCCAGAGTCTTTTTTCTATTCACTTTGTGGAATGTGGGTATTGTTGACTGGCCAGCATTTCTTGCCTACCCCTAGTTGCCCTTGAGAAGGTGGTGATGAGCTGCCTTTTTGAACCACTGCATTCCTCCTGCTGTGGGTTGACCCACAATGCTATTAGGGAGGGAATTCCAGGATTTTGACCCAGTGACAGTGAAGGAACAGTGATGGACAGAGGAGGGCATTTAAATGGAGCCACCGTTTTTAAATGAACAGATGTAAGTTTAAAATGAATTGTTACCCATGGTGAATTCAGCCTTCTTTGGAAGAACTGCTTATATTAAATTCACTTATCCTTTGATCTAACGTTGAGGGCATGACCACTTCTTATTCAATTCTAGAGTTACAGAAATTTGGGTCAGTCTGGTATGCTTGTAAACTTTCTCGCCCCATTGAATTGGTACGTGTGTCTCCAGGCATGTTCTCAAAATGAGTGAGTGAGCAGACTTTCTAGAAAAACAAACTAATGAAGTTGATTGAAGTATGTTGCAATGCCTCATTTCATTTGATTTTTTTTGAATCTGTAAGCCATTATCTGGGTAGAGGTGACCTTGGCTTAAGAAATAACGTGTTACTGTCTTGTTTTGCGCTTGTTTTAATAAATGCAAATTCATTCTTAATGAGTTATTTATTAAAGCTTGGGTGATGAGATTCTTAGTATTTTTTAATCCGCCAGTTCAGAGATATTAGGACACAGATGTAAGACTTGAACTGGGCTTTCTGGTTCAGAGGTAGGGATGCTATTGCTCTGCCTTGAGCTCTCTTCTAACCAGCGGACACAATTGAATTCCGTTTCCTAGGCAAGCAGGTCACCATTATCCTTCTCACATCTGAAGTTTGAAGCTATTTTCTAATCCATTTGATAAGAGATGTCATTACGCACATCTGGAGCAGGTGGGACTTGAACCCAGGCCTCCTGGCTAGAGGTGGGGATACTACTACACCTTAAGCACTTGTTGTGGTGAGATTCTATTGTTATTTTAATCAACCCATTCAGGCACATGATGCACTTCGTTGAGTAAATGGGACTTGAACGTGAATTTGCTGACCTAGAGGCAGAGACATTGCCACTGCCATAAGAGTCCTTGTGAGATTCTGCATACTTTCTAACCAGCCTATTAGAACAGGGAGGGCTTGAACTTGAATCCAAGCCTCCTGATTCATCGGCTACCACAGTGCAACAGGAGTTTCCCTAATGCACAATAATGGCCCCTGCAGGTCACTTTGATTTTCATTCGTCGTATAGGTAGCAGAGATAACAAGATGTACAGGTGGATGAACACAACAGGCCAAGCAGCATCAGAGGAGCAGGAAGGCTGACGTTTCGGGCCTAGACTCTCTCTCTGAAGAGTCTAGGCCCGAAATTTCAGCCTTCCTGCTGCTTGGCCTACTGTGTCATCCAGCTCTAAACCTTGTTACCTCTGATCCTCCAGCATCTGCAGTTCCTACTATCCTTGTATAGGTAGCATTCGTTTTGTGCTAAAGTTGTCGTATAATGCTTTAATATTGTCAAATGGGTCTCGGGAGCAGTGATAATGTCTGTACTTGTGGGACAGAGCATGCAAACATTATTTGGCGGGGAAATGTCTGACATGCCTGAACAGGTTGATCAAGAATTATTTTTCAATATTTGATATTTTCCTGATTTGCATGGCATCCCAATTGAAGCGATAAAATATTTTCTGCCTTATCTAAATGGTTCATGTCAAGTCCATATGCTGCTCTAAAGGTGCACTAGATTTTTCTATTTTGAATATTGGTGTGTGGAATTAGGATATGGAGAGAAACAAACTAGCACAGACCGAATTAGCTGCTTTTCCTGTGTGCACTGTAGCATTCTATAATTCTTTGATTTTGAAGCATGCTTTCTATTTTGTTGCATCAGTGATACTGTGCTTTATTGTTACAGATATCAATCACCATTCAGTTAGTGTTCAGAACGATTGATGCATTAATGAGAGGCCTCCAGAAGCCCTTGTTGGATTCCTTTCACTTGTGTCCTTGGATTAATCTGTGAAATTGATTAGGCTAGATAAATTTGAGTATATAAAGTAACTTCGTAGTAAACACTATCTTGACAAAAACCAAACAAATGCAAATCTAGTTTATTCACTTGTAATTGCTTTAATGTTTTCTTGGAATGGAACATAGGATTGGACTTCTGTTTTGACTGGATTCCAAGTGTTTTAATTCCCAACAAAGTGAAGATTAAAAATTGACACTATATGGCTTACTAGCCTACCATGCCATGAAGTGTGTTTTTTCCAGACAAGTGAATTTTTTTTTAAAATTGTTACTCCAACTTAAGTGCATTGTATTCCTGAATTAATAAATTATAGGCAAAGACTGTTCTAATTTTCCCAATTTTGAGAAGTCAACTGGTTGTCTAAATGTTGTAATGACTGACCAATGACACAGCAACTTCATTACAACTCGTATTTCTATTGTACTGATTCAAAACCAAAGTATTGAGCTTCTGGTGGTTTTGGATTTTGGCAGTATAAAAGCTGCTTACACTGATGACAGTACAGGACATGTCAGTGTACTTACAAAAAGTATTAGTACACCTGACCTCCTAAGATATTCATGAACTCTCTCAATATTCTTTCTGTGGCACATTCTTGACATCTGTGTATTTCCATATTCTGATTGTGCCACGCGAAGCCACCTATCTGTTTTGAATTTTATCACCAGAAATTAGTCTGCATAATTTTGGAGACGGGGCAAAGTTCCAGAGGACCTTGCAGTAATAAATGTTGCTCATGTCTTTTTACTAATTACATTAATTTTATTGTTATGGGCAGTAAGTTTTTCTATTTAAAGTATGTTTCTGTACTAAATGCAATGATGCTTAGAATAGAAGAACATGGAGCAAGTAGGCAAATGAAAACCTAATTGCTGACCTTCTCCTATTGCTTTGAAAAGAATAATAGGGATAAGCTTGACACATCTTCGGGTGTATGCTAATATAAATAGATTAAAAAAAGCTATTTTTACTATATAGTTTTGGTTATGTGTTGATTTAGTCAATATACTTACTCCAGATATACCATTACTTATAATGGCCTGAGAGTTTGAAAACTGTGCTCCTTGGCCAACTTAGAGATATTAGGAAGGAATGCAGATTCTACAACATTAACCATATCTTGCCAAAGCTTGAATGGTACTTTTCTATGATCTCTGTTTATTCCCGCCTTCCTCCCTTGCTACTCCTGTCAAACTGGAAATAGTTCCATGTTTTTATCAAATTCAGCAGTTTGTTTTGTGTGTTGGCAAGTGTTCTTTACTGTCCTCACTTGCCTCAATGCCTTAACGGTTTTCATGTTACTTAATTTAATTTAGGATTTTGTTTCAGGATATCTATGCATTCTGTTCATGTGTGTGACATCTTTTTGTCATTAAATAACAAAGCCTCTGAATTACTGTGTATAAATGCATATAGTGTTCTTATTTGAGATTAAAATGCTTTCATGATTCAGATTTTCTTTCTTTCCTTTCTGAGGGAGCCAACTAATGTTAAGGTGTGATTCAATAAACTGAAACTATTCTCCAAAGCCTTGTCTAAATTGGCATTCGTTGTGTTGGCATGATAGAGCTTAGCTCTTGGGCACATTTCCTGACTTTGATTCTTTCTTTGTCTAACGTTCCCTGTTGCACACTTTCTGTTCTGGTTGATGCTGACTATTGCAAGTGAGATTCCTGACGAATCGTTTGATCACTACTTTTCTATTATCTCATTTTTACTGATGCACAGCTCAATTTGAAGTGCAGTACTGCAACTGGTATCCTTTTGAATACGTGGTCGTTGAAGAGTTTAAGTGCACTGACCTTGCATCAAATTTGAAACACTCTTTCAGGGAAAAAATTATTGCAGAAGTCACTAACAGCTGGAGAATGCCCTCCGATTATTAAACACTAAATTTTGGATATCACTGAAATGCCACAATCAAGTTGCATTTTGGAGTTTGTGCTGAAGCATGTTGTCTAATATTTTGAGCAGTAGTTGCATACTTAAAAACATCTACCATCATTCATGTGCGTTTGCTGATTTCTGTCCAGTAGAGCATATTAGAATTTGCAAAAGTAAGCTTTTTATTATTAAATTTTGGAAGGAATGTTGGAATAGTATACTGCTGCTTCATTTTCCCTTTTAGGGAAATGCCAAAAATCATTCCAAATTTTCTGCTATTGTCATCCCTCCATTCCTATTTTGCTTTCCTCCAAAATTCTCCGTTTTTTTTTCCTCCAAACTCATTCTGAATCATTTGTTCTATTTCTTCTTCCTAGATGCTGTGTAACCCAAGTATTTCTAGTATTTTAGTTTTGTTGCTTTGGATTTTCAACACTTATAATATTTTACCTTTTGGACTGTGGTGAAGATCCTGATTTTAATGTTGGTGCCAACGTGAATTGAACAAGAAGTTAGCAGCGAGCCACCTGATCCAGGGGAGGTAAGTTCAGTGTACTTTGATAAACTTGCAGCACATAGGATTCATTGTTTTATTTATTTCTTGAAGTCCTGAGAATTTTCAACAAAATGCTATCCGATAGGCTACTTTTTAAGAGAGACATCTAAGGGTAGGATATACAATAAGATAGATCGGAATTGGCTGCATTTTCTCTTACATAAGACTTTTCAGAAAATTAAAGAATATCAGTGTAGTAAACACATCAACAGTTTATTTTACTTTAAATATTTTTCAGTAGTTCAGAGTTGCCTGTTTCATAAGGTGATGGTATTCAACACTATGCAAAGCATTGCCTGATGTGACTCAAACCCCACTCTGACAAGGCAGTGTGTAGCTTGTTTGCTGTACTGGAAAACAGTGGACTGTTTCTATAGACCCCAATTCTTCCAACTGAACTCTACTTTGCTTTTTTTCCCAATGCTCTTGCTATTAAATTATATTAGGTCAGACTCCAGAGGCCATAGCTTTCGGTAACTGACTCCCTGTTAGTGTTCATATTTTGCTTGCAGATGTCCCTTCCATGAAGTTATGGATGCCCAGGATGTTATGATCCAGTGACGGTACAAAAGATCTTTAGGTATATGGCCATCTTTCATCAATTAATGTGACTTAGCAAATATAAATGTTGTTGGTGTAGCAATGATTGAATGCAATTGGAATTGCCACACTCAAGGATCTTTGCGTTGGTGACCCTGTCCTGCCAAGACGTACTGGGGATATATCTGAGATAGTGAAGATGGAAACTGTTCAGCCTTTGACAGTGGTGAGGAAAAAGCTGAACATATTACTTGCACATTTCTTGTCACAGCAGAGGCTTGTATAGTTGACCAATAGCTTCATTTTCTGAGGCAGGACAGCTTTAATGTACAATTAAGTCTCTTTTAAACTGGCTTATAACAATCATCAGCAATATTTCAGGGCATCAGTCTCCATCCAGACCAACTGCTGAACCAACCCAGAGATAGGGAAACATCAAATAGTCCATATTGGTGTCAGACTTTTTCGAACTTGCTGAGAACAAGCCATCTCTCATAACTGCCCCAATCCCTCCAGTCAGCCCTTGGGAGTTTCAATATCCAGGCATCCATCCTGTTTCAAAGAACCATTTCATAAAGTGAGGATTTTCTTAACCACCAAACTACATTGCTTAATACAGAAAGCAATTGCCATATACAGAACCGGTACAGCGGAATGGGAAGATAGGCGTGTGACTCACTTGTTGAATTAACATACTCGTGTTTGTTAGCATGCAATTTATAGAATTTTAAGTTTATTTTGGAGACCTTCAATAGCAAATCAGTGTCTCCATTCAGGTACATTAAAGTCATGTTTAACTGTAAGACAGCAAGGCAAAATTCACTTCACAACATTGAGACTGAAGGAAGTGGAGTTTTGTTGGTACTTTGCGAGTGAAATCTGCGTTCATCAAAACACGGAATTAAAAGAAAGCTGGCTACCATGCAACCATTACCAATCATCATAAAAACCCACCCTCGTTCACTAGTGACCTTTTTAAGAGAGGAAATCTTTCATCGTTAACTGGTCAGGCCTGAATGTGTCTCCAGACCCATAGCAATGTGGCTGACTCATAAATGCACTCTGTGCAGTTAGCGATGGGTGATATACATTGACCAAGCCAATGGTGTCAACAATCGTGCATTAATTTTTTTAAAAATCCTTTTGAGACTGTGGATAGTGAGGTTTTGCTTGTACTTTGGGCCACGTTAGGATACCCTCTCTTTAAATTGAGCACCAAATCTATTCAAGAGAATTGAGTTAAGATCGTCAGTCATCAATTAAGAGCATCAGTTAATTGCTTATTTAAATGTCAATTTTAGCCATTACTACAAAGTCTTGTGAAAAGTGATTTTACAACTTAGAATAAAGTTTATCATGCTTTTCACAACAACCAGGTGTCCAGAATCGTTTTCTAATTGGATGAAGTGCTTTTGTTTTGGAAGTTATTCACCATTTGGAGTGTAAGAGATGTCAACCAATTTGGAAAGAGTTTCCTACAAAAGTAATGTGATAATGACCAACTTATCTGCTTTTGCAATATTGATTGAAGAATAAACTTTGTCAGGACACATGATAATCTACACCACTGTCCATTGAAGCAGTGCTACAGTATTGTGCTTGCCTAAAAGAATAAGCAGGGCCTCTGTTTGAAAATCTCATCTGAAAAATAGCATTTATGAATGT
This sequence comes from Stegostoma tigrinum, assembly GCF_030684315.1. Classification (NCBI taxonomy): domain Eukaryota; kingdom Metazoa; phylum Chordata; class Chondrichthyes; order Orectolobiformes; family Stegostomatidae; genus Stegostoma; species Stegostoma tigrinum. The sequence goes on along the minus strand of NC_081358.1, from coordinate 102,977,904 downwards.
ACTGCTTTCGCTGTGGTGCACTGCAGAGACAACATAGTTTTAGTGCACAAGTACTGGAGTGGGAACTCCAGATTGACACACTGAAATTTTATTTACGTTCTAGAACCAGAATTTCCTAGCTCATTGTGTTAGAAGGCAGTGTCATCACTTGACTACAGAATGGTAAAAGGACATTTCCAAAAATTTTCTTACTCCTGCAAGGAAAAGTTGCACTTGTCAGTTTGTTAGATATGTCAGCAACATAGGAACAGTAACATTTCAGCTGCTAGGTTTTCCTCACTTGTTTTCATTCTTCTAGTCAATTAAGCCTGCTTGTTTCAATGACCATCCATCCAGAAACACGTCCCCACTAATTAGTTGCATTCCTTCAACTCCAGTTTTAACACAGCATATCTAATCGAATTATCTTCAGTGGGTAATTTTCTGGAGGTTGGACTCTGCGGTTGACCCACTGTAGATTCTTGCCAAGGCTGCTTTGACATTTTCCAAACGTCCAATTCCACCATCTTGCAAGGGAAAGGCAACAGGTTCATAGGAACATCATCCTTTCTAAGTACTACACCTCCTGGAAAATTGAGCCTGTTGAGTATTCAGTGAGGTTGTGACTGATCTGAAGCCTAACTCCATATACCCACATCCTTAAATTGCAGAATCTCGGACAGTTCGAGATAAAGGTCTTTTTCATCTCATTGTGTTCATCTCACTGGTTCTCTGAACATTTTAACTTTGTACCAATTTCTCCTGTCTTTTACCGTAACCCTGTGCATTGTTTCTATTTTAAATAATCATCAGTAACTAAGAGGGTACCTTGAATGCCCTAATTAAATCTAATTCTACCAATCCCATAGTGTTCAGGGATGTGTAGATTAGGTGGGTTGAGTCTGGGTGGGATGCTGTGTGCGTCGGTGTGGACTTGTTGGGCCAAAGGGCCTGTTTCCACACAAGGAATTCTGTGATTCTGTGAATCACACTGCCAGGAGTTCCATATCCCAGTTGTCTCACTGCTGTGGATAATTTTTTTTTCTTTTTTCTTCATTTGTTTTCTTTGCAAAATAATTCAAAACTGTATCCTCTGTTGGTTGATCCATGAAGAGAGGGACTGTTTCCCCCTTATTTACTCCATCCAGATCTCTCGTTTCGAAAACTTTATTGAATTTCCTTTTGAGCCTTCTCTACTCCCAGGAAAATAGTCTCAATGTCTCCAAGCTTATCTGAACTGCTTCATCTCTGGAATCAGTCTCATAAGTAGTGATTTTGCACTCTTCCTATTGTATGACACCCAGAACTATACACAATATTTCAGTTGAGGCCTAACCAATAATTTATAAGCTCCCTACTGTAAGCCCTGTTAACTAAGCCGAGGATTGCTTATGCTTTAACTGCTCTTGCTAACAATGCTGCTATTCTCATTGATCTCTGATACCCTTGTTCCTGCTTTAGAATTATACCATTTATTTCATATCGTCTGGCCATCTTCATCCTACCAAATTGCATCACCTTGCATTTCTCTGTTTTGAATATCTTCTGGCACCTACCTACCTACCCACTCCATAAATTACCTATGGTCTTTTGAGGTTTTTTTGCACAGACCTTCTCACAATGTTTCTAAGTTTTATATCGTCTGCGCACTTTGAAAATGCTCCCTGCACAACAAGATTTAAATCACTGATCTGTAGCAGGAAAAGCAATGGTCCTAACAAACTGCTGAGAAACTCCACTACAAATGTTCTTCCGGCCAAAAGAAATCCACTGTTATTCTTTGTTTTCTGTTTGTATGAAATATGCCAATTTTGTACCAAATTGTTACTGTCACTTTTATTCCATGACTTGTGTTCCTCAGGCCTGTTGTATAGCATTGTGTCAAACACCTTTTGAAAGTCCATGTACACTATTTTCAAAGGGCACTAACCTCATTAACTCCTCCTGTTACCTCTTCAAAGAAAATTCCAAGTTATTGAAATATGATTTCCCCTTAGAAATCCATGCCAACTCTTCTTAAACCCCCCACAGTTTTCTGTGTGACTACTAATTGTTTCCTGAAGTTTCCCCAATGAAATTTAAACTGACTGGTCTCTAATTGGGTTTATCACCATAACCTTTTTATGAATAAGGTTGTGATGTTTGCAGTTCTGCACTATTCTGGAACTTTCCCTGAAATTATGAAAGTTTACGGTAAGTACCCCTGCAGTTTTTCACTCTCCATTCGCTCACGTACTTGGCTGTATCTCATCTGGTCTTGCTGCCTTGTCAACTTCAAGTAACCAACTGTCTGGGCAGCACTCCTTCCCTTTCATGCTTTGTCCCCATTACCTCAGTTTCATTTGTCTCTTGGTTTAAAAACATGCAAAATAATCATGTGATACCTCACCCATGACTCCTGTCCTTGTAATTTTGCTTACTGATCCTTCACCGGTTGTAAACAGTATTGCGTTTACTCTGCAAACCCTGATATCAAATAGTTCTTCCAAACCTCACCCCCTCCCCAAAACCCCTCTGCTCTAAGAAGGAGAAGAACCCCAGCTTTTCCAGTCTATCCATGTAACTGTGAGCCTTCACCCCAGGGAGCACTTGGCTAAATTCCTTTGGTGACCTCTTCTAAGTTCCTGAGACCTTTCTGATCTATTGTGTCCACAGTTGGACACTATTAGTTAAACAAACTGACACACAAATATATGAATCAGGAGGAGAGCATTCAACAGAGTCTGCTCCCCATTTAACATGATCATGGCTGATCTGATTGCAGTTTCAAATCTATATTCCCATATACTCCTGATAATCCTTCAAACTTTGCTTAACAAGAAACTAACAACCTCTGCTTTAAAAATATTCAAAGATTCTGCTTAAACCACCTTTTCTCAGGAAAAAAATTCAAGCTGCTTTGGTGAGATTTGAACCCATGTCCAAGAGCATTAGCCTCGATATCTGGACTGCTAATCTATTGATGGTGGTAGAGTGGCACTATATTTTTGTTTTTCAAACTAGTAGTATGCTATGTAGCTCTGATATTGCCAGGTTTCATGGTATGCTGGCAGGAACAATTTGTGGTGATAAATTGGGGGAGCAATTAAAGGCCAGAAAAGGAGATAATCTCAAATAACTACAGGAAAATGTTTAACTTCCGGATTCATTTAATTGCAGTTATAAGCTGATCTCTTTCCCTTTCAAACCAGTTTCTGAGTAAGTTGGTGGCTGGTGTTTTTTTTTCCTCCTCACCACTTTTATTATGTAGTCTTTTAGAATTGTCTTGAGTGCTCAAAGGATTTAGGGGTGGGGGGGATATAGTACTGTTCCCTATAATTTCCAGAGTCCTTGGGGTCAGCAAGCAGGAACAATTTTTTTAATTTTTTTTCCCCTGCAAATGTAGATGCATTCTGTGATCCCCTCATTTTTGCACAAAATTTCAACAACTTTTAGGGGAAGATGGTGCAATGACTTAATTTTTGATGTTTCAATTTTATATCTATTTGCAATTTTTATAATTGTGGAACAAAAATATTTTTCCTTTGAATATGTGGAAAAATAGACTTTTGTTTCTCAATGTTATGTAAATGTTGGAAAATAGAGGAGGGTAGATGGTGATGCCAACCTCTTTGAAAATTGCAAGGAGCCTTAAAGGTAAGGAGCAGCAAGTTTGAGCTTGTTTCCTATGTCTGCACCTGGTTTCTTGTGTTTATGATCTATTCAGTTTCGTTAACAAGTTAAGTTCTAAATGGTCTCTTGGAGTTATTGGTATAAATCACCTCTTCTCATTTTGGAACTTGTATTTGCATGGTAGTTTTGCATAACTGTTGATCACCCATATGCTTTATGATTGACTTTGAAATGGTAAACAAAAGCTTTCATAGATTTAGTCTGTTTTTCAAAGAACAGAGCTTCCGTACATACACTTAAAAACTGGAAATGCTAGTAGACAGAGATACAGTCACGTTCATTTGATATGCTTGACAATTCAGCAATTATGTTGGAAACTAATGATTGTGAAGTGAGTTTGCTTTTGCTAAAGGATATAAATAAGCTTCATGATCATGAACATGAAATATTCAACTAATAGAAATGAAAGCGGGGAAAGAAACCATTGAGGTGATGGGGAGTGATTTGAGTTAGAATTAAACATTTGCATATCATGGAGTAAATTAAAACATGGAGACGGATTAAAATGCACGTTAGTTTTGTGAGAGTAGACTGGAGGATAGAGAAATGAAGTAAAGACACATTTATTTTTAAATTGAGGTTTGTACACGGTGAATATATTTTGCTGTTATATATCCTAGTAGATCGAAAGTTCTTCAGATGGCTTGGATCTAGTTTTTACCTTCTGCCTACCAAAATACAATCATGCAGCAGAACAAAAAAAACTCAATATGTCACTGTCACTGTTTCTCATATAACAAAATTTCCTCGTCACAGCCATTCATTGAAAATTTTTGTTCTTTTCAGAGAATTTTGAATTGATGTTGAATGATGCGTGTAACCTTTGTTAAAAATGGTGAGTGGCAAATAACAGGATAAGTATATGCAAGTAAATTTTATGGCTAGCTAAATGATTTTATTTTTAAATCCTGGCCATGCTCCTTTCAATTCTACCAGTTTGAGTAAGATTGAGCTGGGAGATTAAATCCTAATGTAAATGGCATTTGTTACCATGGTGGGTTTAGAGAGATAGGATCTCCTGCTGTATGAATGTAAAATTGATTTAATGGCCTGCTTGTTTAGACCTGAAAAATGTATGAAGTGCAAGAGCACCATTAATGCATTTGTATGGAAATCATTCCTGTATACTTGATTATAACTTCCTGAACGAGAGGAGAAAAGTCACTTATAAATTTAATTTGTCTTGTTTCTTTCTCTCCTCCCTGGAAGTTGTTTAGATATTTGAATTTACAGGTGAACAAGTAACATGTACTGTCTCAACTAAGGACCAGAAGTGATTTTTACTAAGTGTGATTCCTAATCATAATATTCGTTACAGAATGATAGATAACTAGGCAGCATGGTGGCTCACCGGTTAGCGCTGCTGTCTCATAACGCCAGGGACACAGGTTCAATTCTAGCCTCGGGCAACTGTATGGAGTTTCCACATTCTCCCTGTGTCTTTGCAGATTTCCTCCAGGTGGTCTGGTTTCCTCCCACAGTGCAGGTTAAGTGGTTTGGACATGTTAAATTGCCCACAGTGCATAGGGATGTATAGGTAGGTGGATTAATAATGGGAAATGCTGGGTTACAGGGATAAGGTAGTGGGGTGAGTCTGGGTGGGATGCTGTTCGGAGAGTCTGTATGGACTTGTTGAGGCAAATGGCCTATTTCCACACTGTAGGGATTCTATAATTCTGAGTGCGGACTGAATTGCTTTTGTACGTTTTCAGGACTTTTGTGTGTTCTCCATGACTCCCATGATGCCTTATTTAGTGATCGTGCTCTGTGTTGCCTACAATCTAGGAATTACTAGATATTGGATTTTGTAGCCTGTGGATGGGAAGTAAAAATATTAAGTTTTTTTAAATTCTTAGATCTTTATGTATTTTAGAAAAAAACAAAATTCGGTAGCAAACTCATGACCAGCTGCAGAATTTCAGGGTGCAGTGAGCTGTAGTTGGTCTAATGCGTGAGGTGCAGAAATGTAATAAGTAGGCACAGCAACCAATTGTGAAAGCTAATAGGATGCCATCCTTTACAACAAAGGAATCGATGATCAAAGTAAGTATTTAAGCTCCTGTTATACATGGCATTGATGAGACCATGTCTCAAGTACTGGCTGGTATTTTGGTCTCCTTATTTAAAGAAGGATATGAACATGTTGAATGTGATTTAGAGATTGATGCCTGAAATGAAAGTGTCTTAGAGGAAAAAATTGGACCGGCTGCACTTGTTTACACCAGCAAGGGTTGAATTGACTGAATGGACTCGACAAGGTAGATTTAGAAAAGATGTTTAATTTGTGGGTGAATCCTTAACTTGGAGCACTTTTCTTGGCGGGGAGGGGAGAAAGAAAAATTTTAAGGGATACTGTTTCAGGACACAATGGGAGGAGTGTTTTTTGAGGGTTCTCTGACTTCAGTCCTCGCTGCCTCTGAAGACAGTAAGCGACACAGTCATTGAATATTTTTAAGGTGGAGGTAGGTAGATTCTTGTTGGTTGAGCATCACAGGTTATCGGGAATAGGTGGGAATACAGAATTTGGAGCAGGCAGATTAACCATGATTTTTACGAATTCTGTCCAAGGCTTGGAGGGTCTGCTTCTATTCCTAATTCATATGTTAGTACGTTTTCCAAACAGCTAGTGTTGCATATTCCAGTACCTTTGTGTTTGACACTGTTTTGTGCTCTGATTCTCTTTTCTGAAATGATAGAATGCACCTACTTGTAGCCATATTCCTCAATAGTGAAAAAATTAATATTAAACGTACTTTGTAAATACTCAACACGAGCAGCACCTTTTGTAGAGAAACAAGATCAGGATTCAAGTAGATGATGATACATCATTACTGAGGAAAAGGAAAAAGAAAATAGGACAAATTTAACTCAGCAATTTAACACTCAGTAAGGAGTGACTGATAACGTCATCAAGCTACGTCAGAGTGTGATATCAAGGCGGCATTTGACCAAATGGAACACTGAGGAGACACATTACTAATTGTACAGCAGAATGTTTTCCACAGTTCAAACAGGTACAACATAAATATCTCAAACATTATTGTTCTGCTTTACTGAAATTTTGGTAACAGTACATTTTCACATTGGACCTCTGGTGAAAATGCAGTTGTGGTCTGTTGTTGTAAACATCCCCGACTGGAAGCTGTAAATGATCTCTCCAGCTTTCAGTCAGATGTTTGCGACCACCGGCTACATCTAAACAGAATCTTCAAAATGCCTGGAGTTGCTTGATGTTTTTCTTTCTTAATTACGTCTAAGTGAAGTAAAAATTAATTACTCCTGGATAACTGCCTTTAAAAGGTTACTTCAAGATAGTCACCAGTTCTGAGTAATTTAGAATAAAAGGTGTTAAAGGTTTTCTGATGTTTGGCCCTAATGGGTGAAGAAGCTAAGCAAACTCTTTTGAGATCTTGGAATTTATCTCTCCTGGATCGGACCAAGGTGACCTTTATGCGATGAAGTGCTCAACTATGACTGTCAGTGATTGAGTAGCTACTGCTCGTACTTGAGACATTGCCAGGATCTGCATGGTAGTAAGAATCCTACTAATCAAAGATATGCCTTGTTCTCAGTGCCATTTTTCTTTCAGTTCACTCAGTTGAATTTCAAAAATTATCACTGCTGTTTTCCCCACCTGTTCACTTTTTCAACAGTTGCTCATTTGATGTGAAGTTGCAGTAGAGATTGATTGCAAGCTTCATTACTGTTGGATTAGATAGGCACAATACTATCTTGATTTTGGATTCAGTTGTTGATCTTTTTTTTCCATGACATCGTCAGACAGGAAAGTTTTTGGTACTAGTCCAAGATGCAACAGTTTTAAATTTAAACACAGCTGTCAGCTGAATGGTGTATCCTTGCAATCCCAATATGGTAATTTGATTCAGTAGTAAGTGTCCTTTAAATGTGCCTTTCTATGTCTTGAATTTGATGTGCTTAACATAAGCATTGCTTCAAAGTTCATTTTTGGTGGAGAATCAACTGCATTGCAGAAATTATAACTCATAGTTTGCTCAAAAGAGGTAGGATTGGGAACCTAATACCGGCAGCATGATATTCTGGGAAAATTGGAGAGGGAAGAGATTAAAGAATGGCTTACAGTATTGATCAAGGCTTTGATTGGAAGGAATAATATATTTGAAGAAATTATTTGGTCTGAATAAAGGAACAATAGGAAAAAAAATTACACCACTGCCCATTATTTGGTTGCTTATAATAATGGCAAAGAAAATAGGAATTAAATTATAGAATTTTACAAGACTTTAGAGTAAGAATAATGGGAGATTTCAAGTGTTCTTATATTGACTTTAAGTCAATGTAAAGGACAAAAAGGGAGGAATTTGTGAAAGATTTACAAGAGAATATTTTTGAATCATTTAAGGATACTGCATTAGAAAATCTTTGAGAAGATAATTATGTTGAAAAAAGAATTGGCATTTAGTAAAATAGGGGCCATAAAGTCTGACCAGGTTTCTTAAAGTTGTATCAAGTTTGAAGTACATGGCCGGTTAATGAGAATAATGCAGTTGATTTTATGCATGTGGACATTCAAAAGGCATTTGGCAGACCCCTAACTGTAAACTTAGTAAAATTAAAACCCTAGGGATTAAAAAGACATTGACCGTATGGAGGCAAGATGAACTTATGGACAGAAAGCAGGGAATAGTGCTGATTAGTAGTTATTCACTCTGGAGAGAATTGTACAGAGGTGTTCTGTAGAAGTTGGTTTTAGGACCAAGACACAATTTCAAGTTTGTACAAAGTTTGAAACTTAGTAGTTAATATTCAATGAGGAGGATGTTAACTGACTTTGAAGTGTTGGTCTGGTGAAATGGGAAAACATTTCAAAATAAGTTTTGCGGTGAATCATTAAAGGAATCAAGGGTTATGGGATAAGATGTGAAAGTGGAGTTGAGGATTATCAGATCAGCCATGGTCTTATTGAATGGCACAGCAAATGCGATGGGCCAAATTCCTACTTCTCTTGTCTTTGGCCTAAAGTATGAAATTATGCATTTGGTAGGAAAAATAAGAGTCAATATCAATTTTAATGGGGAACAGTTTGAGTTAGCATGGATCTATGGACATAAAACGTCAATATTATTAGGCCAAGTTGGTGAATGTTTTATTTTGAGTACGTGGGGTCATGGTCTAAACTGTTAACAAACTCTGGTTAGAGTAGCCAAGTATACTGGGCAGTATGTTCCAGAAATGATGGAAAGGATGTAGATGAAATTTTCTAGACTATTATCTACTTTTCATTTATGTGAAGTGCCTAAAGAAGCCGGGGAGGCGGTGACTTAGGTGTAATGTCTCCAATCCAGTAATTCAACCTCTGAAGAGATGGGTTGGAATCTTACCATATGGTTAAAATTTGAATTGATAAAAGTCTGGCATCATCTAATAGTGAACCACAGTGGTTATTTGGTCACTAATATCCTTTTAGGAAAGGAAATCTGTCACCCTCGCCTGGCCTGGCCTGCATATAACTCCAGATCCACAGCAGTGTGGTTGATGCCATTCTGGCAGTTAGGAATTTGTAGAAATGCTAGTACAACATTCACATTCTGTGAACAAATAAAATGAGCTTTTTAGAAAGCTAATGTCCTTCAGAGTGGTGAAAACAAAGGAGTACTATCTTGATAGCTTAGTTAAAGAAAAAGTGTTTCCAGAGATATAAGGCTGGAAATCAAGGACTCCTATTTCAGTGATGGCAAATGAACCAAAAAAAAAACTTCTTTCTAAATATAGCAAGTTGTCATCAGGACTACACTGTCTTAGAGGTTGATGGGAACAGATTTGAGTAATTTGAAAAGTACATTGGAATTAACATTTGAAAGGGAATAACTGTGATGCTAAGAAGAAAAACTAGGGAATTACGGACAAATTGTGGATAACGCTATCAAAGAGCTGCCCCCACAGTTGCGTTGGCTAAATGGTTTCCTCCCATGCTGTAGCATTCTGGAATATATTGAGTGTTCTTTTTTAAAATGCATATATTGCAGGAACAGCAACTCATATATTCCGCTTGGGAACCCTGCAGCCCAATGGTATCAATGTGGACTTCACCAGCTTCAAAATCTCCCCTTCCCCCACCGCATCCCAAAACCAGCCCAGTTCATCCCCTCCCCCCACTGCACCACACAACCAGCCCAGCTCTTCCCCTCCACCCACTGCATCCCAAAACCAGTCCAACCTGTCTCTGCCTCCCTAACCTGTTCTTCCTCTCACTCATCCCTTCCTCCCACCCCAAGCCACACCTCCATCTCCTACCTACTAACCTCATCCCACCTTGACCTGTCCATCTTCCCTGGACCGACCTATCCCCTCCCTACCTCCCCCACCTATACTCTCCTCTCCACCTATCTTCTTTTCTCTCCATCTTCGGTCCGCCTCCCCCCCTCTCTCCCTATTTATTCCAGAACCCTCACCCCATCCCCGCCTCTGATGGGTCTAGGCCCGAAACGTCAGCTTTTGTGCTTCTGAGATGCAACTGGGCCTGCTGTGTTCATCCGGCCTCACGTTATATCGCAGTTGTGCTGGTGCTGTAGGAACTGTCTGAGAACGTGCTAGAATGCGCGCACACACAGGAGGTTATTCTGCAGATTTCAGTTTACGAGTACTGATCTTTATATGTAATTATCTACCCTCATCCTACTTATTTCCCTTTTTATCTATATCCTTCTATATGTATCCTTTCACATTACTTATCAATCCCCTTTCTAAACAGTGTTGCAGTTTCTTCCTCGTAATTACCTGTGACAAGTAGTTTACAGGTACTGTAGCATGCTAATATTAAAGGCTGGTAATCCAATGACCTGAGAGTTATAATTGATGAAATGTGCCCTTTATCTGTAAAGGACCCTTTCACATATAAACAAAAAATGTAAAACATTTATTTTACCTAACAGTGACTGTGGAGCTAGGACAATTTGGACTGAAGGTTGAAGTTTTCATACTGTATGTCTGACTCTGAGAAGGATGGAAATCGCTAAGGGGTGAAATTATATACTCTTACTCCTATGGGAGCAGGGGCTGTGAGCTTAGGCAGCAAGGTGAAGTGTGCAGATCCTCTTACCTTTTCTGAATCCTTCCAATTTAACTTAGACAAAAAAAAGTACTGCGGATGCTGGAATCCAAAATAGACAAACAGGAGGCTGGAAGAACACAGCAGGCTAGGTAGCATCTGGAGGAAAGGAGCAGTCAGTGTTTTTGATATTATCCTTCTTCAGGCCTGCAGTGTTCTTCCAACCTCCTGTCTGTCTACCTTTAACATAAAGAGAGTTTTCTTACCCAACGGTCAGTTGAGAAACCCTCATCAGCTATCTTGACTTTCACTCACTTTGTGTCCATTTAGACTCTCATAGCATTTGTGCTTTGCTTTTTTTGCATTGCTCTGCCTAAATTAAAACTTACAGGCTTGCTATCATTCTGTCTTGCCTTGTCTGTTGGCACAGACACAGTCATGCAGAAGGGTTATTAGTTGTCAACAGTGAACATTATGTATGTGTTACTGTATGTACAATGCTACATCAGTCTCATACTAGTACCATGTGCCAACAGCTTGTATGGCAAACATGTTGTGCGTCAACTAGATGGTCGTCTCTCGAAGTCCAAAGGGAGCTGAACAAAGCAAAGAAATGCAGATGCTGGATGTCTGAAACAAACAAGAACAGAAATTGCTAGATAAATGCAGCAGGCATTCCTCACTAGACAATCTGGTCGGCATGAACGAGTTGGACCAAAGGGTTGGTCTCAGTGCTGTATGATTGTGACTCTATCTGAAATGTAGCTTGTTTCAATTGTGGTTATTAGACCCCAATTTTTTTTATTGTCAGCATCTAAATGGAGCTAGGATATCTTTTAAAAGAAAAGCTAAATTTAATCATAAAAATTTGAAGCAGGTCAACTACAATGAATTAACAGGAGGCTGAAAAGGTGCTTTGTTACTTGGACAGAGAAATCAGTTAACATCTCGAGTCAAGTGACTCTTCTGAACATGTGACCTGCATTGCCTTCCATCCATATATAAATCATAAATGTGAAAGTAAAATGGCACAAGCATAGCAGCGAGGATGGAGTATGTATTTTTTAAAATTGAGTGACAGGGTCTTTGGAGGAGCAGTTATGTTAATCCTAGTGAACACGTTTGTAATTATAGTACCCTGTAAGTGAAATAAAGTTTTGTGTGGAATGCAGACAAATACAAAAATTGTTGGGAAAACTCAGTAGGTCTGGCAGCATCTGTGGAGAGAAAGCAAAGTTAATTTTTCACATCCAGTGACCCTTCTTCACAACTGTGTAGTTTTGATGGAGTTGGTATAAATGCTGAAGCTAAGTCCAGAGCAAGAGAACAGTAGTCGGACAGACAAGGGAATGGGTAAAGTCAGCCTGGGAAAATCAGTAGCTGCTAATTGGGATAGTTTAATAGTTGACAATGGGATGGTTGTGATAGCAGCCCATGTGATGTCAAAGTCTGTTATATGAGCACTGGGGTAAGGAATTGGAGAAGATGCTCAGACCTCTCTCTTGTACTGTCTTCGGCCTTGAAACTGCTTGACCATGTCCTGAAGCAAACCACAGCCACATCGCCTTCCTCAGTCCCTCCACCTATCATCTTCTCTATCCATCTTCGATCCACCTCCCCCTCTCCCTATTTATTTCAGTTCCCTCTCCCCATCCTCTTTTTCTGATGAAGGGTCTAGGCCCGAAACGTCAGCTTTTGTGCTTCTAAGACGCTGCTTGGCCTGCTGTGTTCATCCAGCTCCACACTTTGTTACCTAAAATTATTGAGTTTGATATGCCCCAAAGGCTTCACTGCAATCTGGAAAAAAATGGCGTTTGATTTTCCACTTGGTGATCCTACAGTCTATGTACCCTCGACTGACATTTTTATTCCCTGCCATGTGAACCAGTTTGTAGTGCTTACTAGGTGGACAGCTGAGCTTTAAATATGTTGCTGGTGGCAAGAATCCCAGAGACTCCTGTCAGTGGCAAGTGCTTCCACTATCAGAGCGCACCATAATACGAATGAGGTGCCATTTGAAACGTAGTGCATACAAGATGAGGCACAATGTCGAGAATTGTGTGAAAACATACAGTAGAATTCATAGTGAGAAACCCTCCATGCAACGCCACAAGATTAACGCTTAGCATTTTTTTGATTAAAGTTCAAGCCTATATTTCTGCCTGCACCAACAGACATGCTAAACACTTCCAAATATTTTCTAATTTAAGATTTCCAGCATCTATGGTATTTTGCCTTTTCTTTAGACTATACAGATGCCACATGTAAATCAGTCTAGCTTTAAAATCATGAATAGCTTTGTATGTTTATTAAAGAAACTAATCATTTTAGTGGGTGATAATGCTCTAGTTTCTGTATATTTCGGTGCCAATGAAAGCTTGACCGTATACAACTGAACTCCAGGCACTGTAAACATCCTACACTCAGCTGTAAGAACAAATAGGCTGAGAGAAGGTTGTTTACTCTAACTGGCATGGAACAGCAACTCTCAAATGAAGAATGCCTCTGGAGAAGATTTTTGGAGGATGTTTGGATGATAACTTCTCCAGATCTGTATAAATTAGAAAATAAGAGGTATTTAGAAAATGTTGAGCTGTATGGCAGGAGTTGTGAATTGTTGGCAGTATTCAGGGTGTGGAAGGAAAAGTACATTACTATTGGGTTGAAAATTTTACTGCTAAGAAATTCTTTCTTCCATTTCTCACTGTAGAAAATCTGGTCTGCATGAACGAGTTGGACCAAAGGGTTGGTCTCAGTGCTGTATGATTGTGACTCTATCTGAAATGTAGTTTGTTTCACTTGTGGTTATTAGACCCCAATTTTTTTATTGTTAGCATCTAAATGGAGCTAGGATATCTTCAAAAGGAAAGCTAAATTTAATCATAAAAATTCAAAGCAGGTCAACTACAATGAATTAACAGGAGGCTGAAAAGGTGCTTTGTTACTTAGACAGAGAAGATGCTGAAAAGTAACAAGGCTCAGTGTTGATATGTTCCCAAGAATGATTTGATTGTTGCATTAAAACATTGTTATGTCAGCTCTGTATGGAACAAGTACTAACTTGATTTTTAATTTGAAGTGCACTGCGGACAATATCTGATCATTTGGACCAGAATTGCATTGCTATATGCAAAACCTAATAACCCAGTTGAATTTTACAGTCCAAGTAACTCAAAACTCAAGTTTATCAGCATTTCCTGGGCAAGTTTTCCAATATGCTGAACCGACATTAACTTGGAATCAAAAACCAAAGTAAAATATAACCTGATATATTTTGCATATCTTCAAAATATCACTTTTAAAAAATGATATTTCCTGAAGGCTGGAGTTTATTTTTAATATCAGTTATATACTTTTTGAGAAAATGGAGCCTTTTTATATCCCAGTGAAAATAGTATTTTGATGGCACATTAAATTTGTATGGTATGACTGATGCACATGCGTGCGCACACACACTTGATGTCTGCATGAGCTCGCACGATAGAATTGGCCATAGAGTCTTTAGGTCTGGTGACTAGTGGGGTTGAAGAGAGAGGAGAAATTGGTCAGCCCTAAGTCGCTGTTATCTATTGACGGGTATATGAACTCCTTGGGCAATTGAGTAGGGTGGATTTCTTCAGAAAAATGGCATGGGCTGAATAGCTTTTTGTGTTGTCCTCCTCCTGCTTGACATTAAGAATTTTTTTCTTTTTAATCTCTTCATAGTCAATAATCTTCTCTGACAAGACTTTTTACATGTTAAAAACTAGAGTTAGCTGGTGAAGTCCTTCTGACTTCTATATGACAGCAAGTAGCACCGTTTTTGTAAGAGCAGAAAAAGTGTACGCAGGAAAGAAAAGCAAAAGACCAAGTCATAGAATCATACCATCCCTATAGTACTGTAGCAGGCCATTCAGCTCATTGAGTCCATGTCGACCGTCCTAAGACCATCCCACCCCACCCCTCAAATCCCTGTAACCTGCATTTCTCAGGGCTAACCCATCTAGCTTGCACATCCTTAGACACTGAGTAATTTAGCGTGGCCAGTCACCTAATCTGCGCATCTTTGGACTGTGGGAGGAAACCAAAGTACTGGGAGGAAGCCAAAGTAGCAGGAGGAAACCCAATTAGATATGGAGAGTGTGCGTACTCCACACACAGTCACCCAAGGGTGGAATCGAACCCATGTCCCTGCCACTGTGAAGCAGCAGTGCTAACCATTGACATGCAACAACTAGAATTTAATTGTCATTATTTCTAGTTTAAATTTTCAGTATTGTATCATCTCCAGGATTTGAAATAAGCTATAGTCTCCAAGGACAAAAGGTTTGACTAGAATTTCTGCATCTCCACTTAAACCAACTTGACAAATTATCTTACACATCCAATTTTTACAAGCTGCAATGAACAACTTTGTAATAAATTTACAATTAAATATTGCACTTGGCTGTATTGATACGCTTTTGTAAATGTCTAATTTTACTGTAATAGCATGATTATGTTGTTTGCTAAATACAGCAGTTTCAGAAAACTATCAATGTTGAATTTCAGTACATAAACTAACAGTTGGGTTCCTGGTGCACACTTGATGGGTTGAGTAGCCTCGGTACTGGACTATTCTATTCTAAGAATGTAAACCTTGATGTATTTAAATTCTGAGAAAATGAATAACAAACAGCAGGCAATCTTAAATTCCTTGTTATCATGGGCAATTAAAAATAGTTTCTTTTTCTCTCGACAGTTGCATAGTGCTTCCGTTGAAGGGATCTTGTCCCACAATAAATGAGAATAAATGCTTCAAATTATCCCAAACACATTTTAATGCAGTTGCCCATAAACAGTACAAGTCCTATCAAACTACTGACTGTTTACCCAATTAAAGTTAACATGGTTTTTGTCTGCTAATAATCACAAAGTGCTTTGTTAAAATGCACACTGTCATCACTCCAGATGCATCCTTGACCTGTTTATCAACTAATAGGTTTGTACTGTTATAGAAAGTTACTCTCCAAAAGGATTGCAATGATAATTTACATTTGAGTCAACAGAGTTTCTTAATCAAACAGTTGTTCTGTTAAGCAGCCATAATGCTGGAGACATAATGGTAGCTATCATAGATATTGTAAAAAATGTGATTTGGATTAGATTGACTTTATCAATTTATAGAAATGTGTATGTAGCCAGACAAAATTCTAACTTTTGGTGCACTCGGTTTGTCTGTTTGTGAAAATGTTGATTATGTCCATTGAATGTGAGTTACAATTTTAGGTGACAAAGTCTACTGGAGGAAATACTTTTCTTAAACTTCCTAGGTAATGAATCTGTTCTTTTTGATAAAGTTCCATGCCATAAATATCAACTTGTGTTTTTCCCCCACAGTTAACTAATATGAGTATTTCCATCATTTTTCAAATTTTGCTTTTAATTAATTCAACCCTGTTTGGTAATGGTAAAAAATAGTTTTAGACTGTCAATGTCTTTGAACTAATATTTGTTTATAATTTGTGACAGTTGTGCAATTTGAGCATTTTACACATGCCCATAAATTTTCTATACATTTTAAAGCCAGAGAAAATTTCTCTTTGAGGTAGATGTGGTATGCACTCAAGCAGCAATTGCAGTATTTGGTCTGTATTTTGTTGTCATACATTAATAAACAATTTGTGAAATTCTTGCACTGTTTTCCATTCAATTGTTGACATTGCCTTTCAGAAGTTAGGATCAGAGCTTCCCAAGAGAGTCAATTTATGCAGGAGTGGCACAATTCCAAAATTATTAAGTAAATAATGCCAAACCACAGCTCTTAAACCACTGGTCATTGCCCAGCTATTTGTTGTAATGAACCCTCTGCATTTTTAGATATAAAAGAAAATAATTGTGAATTAATAATCTGTGCCATTGCTGAATTTGAGGCAACCATGTAGATGAGAATAGCCTTTATTGAATCTTTTGAATCATAAAATATATCTGAATTGTAACCACAATTCCTCCAATAAATTTTTGCAAGTCATTGCATACCTCAGTTTTTACAGTGCTTAATATTTAGAATCTCAAGTGTTGCAGCATGGAAGGAGACCATGTCAACTCTGCACTGGTTCTCTGAATAATTCACCCAGAGCCACTTCCCCCTGTAATTCTGCACATTTTTTCCTTTTTCAGGTAATATGTAATTTTACTTTTGATTGAACCTGCCACTCTTTGGCAGTGTGTTTCAGATCGTAACCATTTACTTTTGAGAAAATTGTTTTACTACTTGTTATGTTTGCTTCTTTTGCCAATTGGCTTAAATTTATACCCATTCATTCCGAATCCTTTCATAGGTCAAAACAGTTTCTTGATATCTACTGTATCCAGACCGTTTGTGATTTTGAATACCACTATCAAATCTCCTCTGTCTTCTCAACAATAAGGAAAATGACTGCTTCTCCAGTGTAACTGAAGTATTGTGGAACTAATGCCATGAATGTTGTTTTCCATGTGCTGTACAATAACATCACATCCTTCCTAAACAGTGGTGTCCAGAACAGGATGCAAAAATGGCATTTTGTCCATCCCCAGTTGCCTTTAAATTGAGTGGCTTGTTGGATCATTTCAGAGGGCAGCTAAGAGTCAGGCACATTGTTGTTCTGAAGCCACGTTTAGGTAAGACCTGGAGAAGATGTCAGATACTTTTTTAGTAAAGAACATAAATGATGAAAACATGTTTGTAGTAATTTTCAGTTGTGTTACATGGTTGTCATCAGACTAGCTTTTGCTTTCAAAATTTATTGAATGCAAATGTCACAACTGCCATGGTGGAATTCAAATCCGTTCCCCAGAACATTAGCCTGAGGTTCTGCCTCCCTGATCTAGTGATATTACCACTTTGCCACCATTTTCCCTGAAACAAATTTAGCACCTAATCTCTGTTATTGGATGCTCTACCCCTATTAAAGAAGCTTCACATACTACAGCCTTAATTAAATGTGCTGTCAACCTGTCCTGCCAGTTTCTTTGTGCATGTGTACAGTCAATTTGCTCTGTCAAACCT
Source organism: Stegostoma tigrinum (assembly GCF_030684315.1). Lineage (NCBI taxonomy): Eukaryota > Metazoa > Chordata > Chondrichthyes > Orectolobiformes > Stegostomatidae > Stegostoma > Stegostoma tigrinum. Next base: position 102,960,217 of record NC_081358.1, on the reverse strand, counting down.
CCTTTGTGACCTTCATTTTCTGAAGTTTTTGTTCTTCCTAACACTCTCTCATTTTTTCCCTGCATTGATTTTCATACGCACTAATGTAAAAAAGTTAGCCTTTTTGGTTATTCATAGATCAAAAAGAGCAAGAGACCTAATAATGAACCCTGGGAACTCCACTGCAAACCACCTCTTGCAGGAAGAATATTCAGTAACTACAATTATTTCCAGTCCATCAGCCGACTTTGTATACGTGTTGCTACTTTTCCTCGTATTTCATGAGCTATAATTTTGCTTAGTCTGTTGTGTTTTAACCGCCTTTTGGAAGACCATGTACACAGCCTCAAAAGCCTTACCTTTTTTCAATCCTGTGTGCCTCTTCAAAAGCCATCAAGCTTTTGGGAGTCTTCCTCCATTTAAACAATATTCGATTCTCTAATCTTCCTGCCAAAGTGCATGATCTCCCATATTATATTCCACCTGCTAAGTTTTTTTGCCCATTCACTTAACCTGCGTTTGCCTTGCTGTAGTCTCTGTGCCATCTTCACTACAACTTTTCATGTATTTTTGCACTGTCCTGCCAGTAGCATATTCACTTTCCTCAACCAAGTCATATCTTTATGTAATTGTGACTCCATTATTTCTGGAATTTTCACAATCCGTAAAGTTAAGTTGATTGAACTGTAGTTGTTGGGCATGTTGATACTCTTGGACAACTGCAATTCCCCAGTCTTTTGGCGTCACCCTTGAGTGAAAAGCTGAGAGGTTATGACCAGTCCATCTGCAATTTTCTCACCCCTTCCTCTCTTGGATGCATCTCGTTCAGACTTGGTGCCTTATCAACACTTAAGTACAAGAAAATATTTGTAATGTATTCCACCTATCATATTTATGCTTACTGTATTAACTACCTTCTCTTATTGTACCTGGGTAGTATCATCTTCCTTAGTGATGACATACAAGGTGTTCCTTTAATACTTCTGCTAGTCCCCTGTCTTCCTTTGTAAATCCTCCTTGGTTACAAATCTGTTATCACCCTTTGATATTTATATACCTATAGAAGATTCTGCAATTATGTTTAGCTGTCAGTCACTTTACTCCCTTTGCTTCTGTACTCAATCTGGTTGAGGTGGGATGTTCTTTGGAGGGGCTGTACAAATTCGATGGGCCAAATGGCCTCTTTCTATACCATACGGATTTGAGAGTTGAAGTCACTCATTGTGTTTGTCCTTTATTTCTTGCACTTCTCAATAAAAGCCTTCCAGACTTGTTCCTGGATCAGTAAGCATAACGCATCACCACCACCTTCAGGTTCTTATCTACTTCACATCCTGACTTGGGAATATATCACTATTCATTTACGATCTTACAGTCAGACTTCAGATTAGGGTCTCTAAATTATTCCAATTCCTCATGGGATACCCCAAATTATCAAACTCTCTAGTGAGGTGGGATGAATTGTCTTCCCTTATTGCACCTACCCTTCCAAGTCCCCACCAGTCAGGCACAGCAAGATTAATCTACAAAGGATCCCATTCCTTGTTGATACTTTACTCCCAGACTAAATAAATTTCTATTTTGTAAGGGACTGACTTCAGACTTGTTTGACAAAATTGTGATTATTAGCTTAGAATATTAAGAGTTATTGTTACCGAATGCAAAAAGAAATAAGACTCCTCCACATAGATTAGACATGAAAAATAAGTGGGTTCAAAAAGGTCAAATTTAAAAGCTAGTTCAATCTGAGACATTCATTTGGAATTGAGTTTTATGACACCACTTGATGTCATTACTGAACGAATCAGACCTCTGACTGAAATCCAGCTTGATAGTCTGTTTTGTTCTGGTTTTAATGAAATACAAGCACACGATGTAGATTTTGTTTTGACACGAAAACAAAAGTTTCTTTTTGTGCAAAAGAAATGGTCAAATAGAATAAACAAAACTATTTGCATCCAACACACTTTTTAGAAGAGTTCAGACCAAATGGTGACCTACAGTCACATTAATCACGACAGCACTCCATAGTACTCAACCACCAGAGAGAATTCTCTTCAGCATCACTTTGAGATTTGCCTTCAATTTCTGCTTTGGCGAATTTGATCACCACTTCCTTAAGCCTTTCCTAGGTTAAACTTCTGATCTTTTAACTCCAGATGGGGTGTGTAAATGAACCTGACCTCCTCCTTATCCGCTCTAAATTAGCCTCCTTTCTGTGGAGGAACGATGTTGCACATCCAGCTTTTGTCAAGACTTCCACTAAGTCCCAATAGTGCTTTTTAAGCTATGGGCATTCCCTTTTTCAAGAGAGGGGACAAAAACAGAGCTTATAAACTGAAAATCAAATGCATAATTGTTTATTCATAAAAACCTCCCAATGTGAAAATATCCTATTTGCATCCAAGAACTATTTCTGACTTTTTTAAAATCCTGCCTACAGAAATGTAGTTAATCATTTAAACTCCTTCAGATTAAAAGCCATACCACTAGCTCAAATCGAAGTTCTAATGTTTTGGTATAAATAAATCTCACACTTCGCATCATAATATAAAATGTTGATAACTCAGCAGTTGATTTTGAATTTTTTAAAGTCATTTCAAAATTCTTTTGTGTTATTTCTTTTTATCTGGCTTCTTGCATTCCAAGTCAAAGAAACGCTTCACCAACAATGTAGGGGACCAGTGAGTGGTTGACTTTACAGCACACCAACACATGCTCTCGCGCGCTCTCTCTCTCTCCCCCTCACTAGCGCGCACACACACCACATTCGTAGCCATCCGTTTGGCTGGAGAAGTCATTTGAATTTAAACTTTGTTTGTAGGTGCTTCAGGATTATGATCCGTTGTCATGACACTATCATATGTACCAAATTCCAGAACTCCACTATAGCAACACTATGGGTTCACCTATGCCCCAAAGACCTCAGTCATTCAAGAGGTAGGCTCATTGCTTAACTGACCTTGAGACAATGGCAATAAACATTAAATGCTGGCCTTGTCAGCTTTGCCCATATCCCATAAACGAAAGTTTTTTTTTGAATGAAGGAATTGATGCAGATTGCTGATTCGTTTACTTGCTTGGTATTATGTTAAAGAGAAATGCTAAATTTTAGAGACACCTCCCAATAAGAATTTCTGTAGAGTACGTGAACTATAGAAAACACGCCTTTTCATTTGGATAGATTTTTTTTTGCAAAAAAAGACTTCTGCTTTTAAATTCAAATTGTGATTAATGATATTTTGAACTGAATAATATAGTGGGTTACTGTTGGTGGTGGCTTAATCTGATTAAATTAAAAACATTTTTTTATCAGATTTAATTCCATAGCTCCTATTGCCTGGATCACTAACAGGCAGAATCGATGATGGCTGTCATCAAGGTCAACTCCATTATAAGAAAATTAGATTCCCAGTAACTGCCTGTGTAAATCTAGTAAGTTATCTTTTGCTGTTGCCTCTAGAAATTAAAGATTTTGCACTAACATGCTGTAAAGGCAAATGAATGTTGCAAAAAAAATGGATCACGAGTCAAATTTTGAACTAATATGGTGAAGTTGCCAAGCAGTATCACAGAAATGGTTCTAATGAATTTAGAATTTTGTTTCCTTTGCCTGTTTCAATAACATATGCTCTAATCTTGTATCTTTTCCAAGGATAGTTTAATGCATGTTTTGGAAATGGTTGAGGTTTTGAATTGTGTTTTGTGTAGAATCACAACTTTACCTGAGCATACTAGTCTGCAAACTGCGCACACATCTCCACCCCACCATGCCTTTGCAGGATTTAGCATTATAAGTGTTGTGTTCCACCTCCCTAAACTAGATTGAGCTAGATTTTGTGTCGCGGACGCACTGTAATGCACCTACCTATCCCTCCTTTGTCGTTTTAAAAAAAACAGGCGGATGAGATAACATTGTGGTAGCAATATGATGTTCATCACACCAGTCTTCTAAATTATGAAAGTGAGTGGGTGTGGAAATTGGCAATATTTTGTCGAGCCATTAGACTGGTTAACAACCCAATCATCTTCAATTTTTCACTGCCGGCTACATTTTCTGATGTCACGTGCGAAAATATTGAGTGTTTTAGTGGCCAGTGAGGTGATACGAAGGTGGAAGCGAATATCTACTACTGGAACCATGGTTGAATGTACTTGTAGAAACTGGTGGATGTGTTGGTAGCCCCAATGTGGACTTCTCTCTATTTTTTCAGGCCATCATTGGAAAAAAAATGATACTGAATCTGAGGGCAAGGGACCTTTTTATAATTCTAACTGATTTCTTGTTCATGACATTGCCCTTCTGCTGCAATTAGCCTGTAGTGTTGATTGACCTCAGAGGTAATTCTCCCTATCTAACTGGCCTCCTTCCTACCATGCGTGCACTAAGTAGTTATCTGATGTTTGATTGGAAAAGCTGAGTCAGTAGAGGGCCACGTTTCAGGCAATGACAAGGGAGACAGTGGAAACTACAACTACCTACTTCCAGTATCTGCCATCGGCCCCTGCCCACAGTCGTTTTGTCCAATCAAACATCAGACAGCTATTCAGAATGAACTTGGAGCTAAATTGCAGGAGAAGCCTTGCCAATTTTGAGATAAGCAGGAGCATTCAATAAGTTCAATTATTCTACATAAAATGCTAATTTCCCCCAATGAGAGAGAGAATCACTTTTGAGATTTTTTTTCCTGTACTAATATAAAATGTACTGTCAATTTAATCAGATTTTGGTTCATGGAAGTTTTGCCATGGTTACAGAGCAAAGAACAATACAGCAGAAGAACAGGCACTTTGGCCCTTCAAGCCTGCACTAACACATTTTGCCCTTCCATACCAAAACTCTTCACTTACGTGATCCGTGTCCCTCTATTCCCATCCTGTTTGTGTATTCGTCCAGATGCTGCTTTCCCCACCTCCTCTGACAACATGTTCCACGCACTCTCACCACCTTTTGTGTGAACAGCTTATCTCTCGCATCTCTTCTAAACCTTTCCCCCTGGCATCTTGAACATGTGTCCCCTAGTAATGGACTCCTCCACCCCAGGGAAAAAGCCTCATACTTTCCAATCTATCCATGCTGTTCACAATCTTATAAGCTTCTATCACATTGCCCCTCACCCGGTGTTCCAGTGAAAACAAATGCTGAAATCCCCTATACCAGGCAATATCCTGGTAAACCTTTTCTGTACTGTCTCCAAAGCATCCACATCCTTCTAGTAGTAGGAGGTAACCAGAATAGTACGCAAAGTTCCAAGTGTGGCCTGATTTAAAGTTCTATAAAGCTGCTGCATAACTTGTCTATCCTTTTGTACTCAATTTCCCTTCCAACGAAGGAAAAAATTCTCTCCGCCCCTCTTTCAGTACCTGCACTGCTACCTTCAATGATCTGTGGACCTGCACACCCAGATGCTTCTGCATATCAATACTCCCAAGTGTTCCCCTTTCGCTGTATAATTTCCACCTGTACTTAATCTTCCAAAGTGCATCACCTCACATTCTCTGGATTAAACTCCATCTGCTGATTTTCTGCCTATGCCTCCAAGTGATCTATATCCTGAGAACATAAGAACTAGGAGCAGGAGTAGGCCATCTGGCCCCTCTAGCCTACCCCGCCATTTAATAAGATCATGGCTGATCTTCTTGAGACTCGGCTCCACTTACCCGCCCACTCACTATAACCCTTAATTCCTTTACTGTTCAAAAATTTATCCAGCCTTGCATTAAAACCATTGAGGTAGCTTCAACCGCTTTGCTGGGCAGGGAATTCCACAGATTCACAACCGTTTGAGTGAAGAAGTTCCTCCTGATTGCAGTCCTACATCTGCTTCCTTTTATTTGGAGGCAGTGCCCTCTAGTCCTAGTTTCACCTGCTAGCGGAAACAACCTCCCTGCCTCCACCTTATCGCTTCCCTTCATAATCTTATGTTTCTGTAAGATCTCCCCTCATTCTTCTGGAGATACTGCTGGATCCTGTGACGATCCTCCTCACTATCTGCAACTCCACCAATTTTTGTATCGACCATGATCTTACTAATTATTCCAGCTACATTTTCCTGCAAATCATGTATATAGACTATGGACAGCAGAGGCCCTGGCACTGATCCCAGTGGAACACCACTGGTCATAGCCCTCCATTCCGAAAAGCATCCTGCCAGCAGTACCCTGTTTCCTATGACTAAACCAGTTCTGTATCCATTTTGCCAGGTTATCCGTGATACCATGTGACTTCACCTTTTTTGTGCCAGAGCTCTCCTGCTGAGGAAGGGTCGCGGACCCAAAACGTTAACTGTTTATTCCGTTACAGATGCTGCCAGACCTGCTGAGCTTTTCCAGCAACTTTGTTTCTGATGCTGAATCCACAGTTCTTTTGTTTTATTTTTCTCCTGCGCATCTGTTTTTATTTGGTAAAAAAGCTGCGGAAATCCTGAGAAGATTTTAAGAGGATAGTCCCACCTTTTAAAACCCCATCCCCATACCCTGCCTTCCAAACCCAGGCAAAAACCTTTAATATTCACTTCCTCCAACAGTGTGATGCGCAGTGGCAAATTGTATAACATCTGCAAGGTGTGTGCAGTAGTTTCCCAGATTGCTTCAACAGCAGCTTTCAAAGGCTAAAGGTAGCATGTTCATGGAAACAGTACCACCTGCATTGTTTCCTGCAAGCCCACATATCAACCTGACTTGGAGCCATATCGCTGTTCTTCACTGTCTGTAAGTTGAAATCCTGAAACTTACTTTCCAGCAGCAATGTAGATGTATCTAACTCCAGCAGATCAAGAGGACTGCTTACCGTCATCTTCTCGAGCAGTTAGGGATGGACAATGAATGGTGGTCTGATCAGTGATGGCCAGATCCCATGAATGAATAAACAAATCCAATAAGTGTTGGCATAGCCAAGGATGTTTGCTTAGAAAAGTGAATACAGAACATTTCTGCATCTCTGATTGCAATCGATAAGATTTATTGAATAATAATTTATGAATACAGCTCAAAAATACCTTTGACGATTGGAGCCAAATCAAAGTGGAAGGCCTAACTGTAATTTGTGTGGATAATAATTGGATTGAATGAAGTAAGCTATTTACAGTGGAAAAGCAAACAATTTCCATTGAGAAAATTAATCCTCAGAGTTGCCACATGCATTTTCTAGCAGATTTGATAGAGCTCCCTGAAAACACACAAATGGCAGTTCATGCAATTTTTGAGGGCTCTAATAATGTCAATAAAGTATGGGGTGGATGGTGCACATGAGAAAGTAATCCATAAATCAATGAATGCTGCATTGATAACATATCTGCATGCTTCAAAATTAGGAATTTATATGTTCCATCATGAATTTGTGCAAATAAATTAGTGCAGTACTGAAGCAGTCCTACATTCTTTAAACAAATTCTAAAGTGGGATCGTTAATTGAGATATTATACTGTATGGTCAAGTGGACAAGTGAGGATCCCATTAAATTATTTAAAGGAAAAGAGTTTTGATTATGTCCTAAGAACATTCTGTTTTCCATTTAAATTACCAGTTTCAGACTCTGCTTGTTTCCTGTTTGTGACAATTTGTGTTATTATCACTATGCTTTCCACAAATTTCATCCTCTGTCTGTTCAGGCTGAATGTTGATTGCTGTTTAGAAAATAACCCATTGGTTGTGATCATTTTTGTCTAAAGATGATGATAATTAGTTGCAGGTCTTTTCTTAATAACTAAGTCTTTCTGAAACAGATTTGTAAAGACATTGTCCTGCTTTTCAGGGGAATCAGTGAGGTAACAAAAGAAATCCAAAGCCATGCAACACAATTAGGAAAGTGATTCTTTGTGGCAAGAGAAGCCTGCTGATGCACATTGAGAAATTGTATACAAGTTAGGCTCATGACTCTGTCCCATTTGGTGCTAGTTGACTGAAATGGGTAATTTAGTCTCCTATTTTGGTCATTCGGGAGAAGCAATCTGGCTGTTTATCCATCTTTAGCACCTCACTATCATAGCTCACAACCAAAAACTGTACAAACTATCTGTCCTGTTCTGAATATGACACTGTAATGCTTTTGGGGATAAAAGCATGAATGCTGTTAAAAATCCTTCAGAAATCCCATCATTATTTAGAAATGGAGACAGGAACAAAAACTGATGGGATTGAGAAAAATCCATTATAAGAAATGGAGAAACAACTAGGTTAATTACAGAAAGTTAATATCCACATGTGGTGTGCACTATTGTATAATGCATTTTCTGGAAGTCAGGCAGCTTTCGTGCCTTTATTTGAGAACTGAGTTTCGTTTGTAGGAAGCAGGAGTAAATGAATTTAATGAGGTTTGACTTTTATTTTGTATATTGTTATAACTAGAAAATCCTATAAGTTCATTTGATTCTATTGTAATCTGTATATTGTAAAAATGGTATGAAAACCATTCCTTTCTGCATTTGACAGCAAGGTTTTTTGTTTGAAAGTATGCACTCGCCAATTCAGGAAGTATTTAATTGTCATACACTGTGATCATATAGGAGTCAATGGGATAGGTTTCCTTAAGTTTAACAAAACAACCAGTGCCTGGCTGAGATGCCCCAATTTCCTACACTTGCAGATAAATGCCAAATTTTCATTCTCCCAGTGAGAATAGATAAACTGGTTCCCCTTCTTTACACACCCCCTCGGTGGTGGCAATGAGGTTAATTTTAAAAAATCCTTTATCCCACACCAGATTAGTTTATTGGTTTCTAAATACAAAAATAAGTAATAATGGAAAGTGTACACTCATTGATTAGAAATGTGTGTAAAGTCCAAAGAAAGATCAAAGTTTAAAAAAAAGATCAGTCTCTCAGCTCTCTGAGGAGTAGATGATGGGATGTTGCAGCTATTATGTTGAGTAATACTGTTAGCACGTTTGCTCGTAAGTGAGCAATAGGCTTCAAGGTGCTTTGTTTTACAAGCCAGCTGAAAGGCCTTTGTTTTGTCCCATTTTGACTTCTTTCTAGTTTGCAGTTAAAAGAAAAAGGCTCTTTTTAATTCATTCATGAGAAGTGGGTATTGCTTGCTGATCAGCATTTATTGCTTGTTCCTAGTTGCCTTCTTAAATTGTTGCAATCCATGTGCTGTAAGTTGGCTCACATTGCCGTTGGAGAGGGAATTCCAGGATTTTGACCCAACAACAGTGAATGAACAGTGATATAATTCCAAGTCAGACTGGTGAGTGGCTTGGAAGGGAACTTGCAGATGGTGTTCTTCCCTGTCTGCTGCCCTTGTCATTTTGTGTGGCAGTGGTTGTGGGTTTTGAAGGTGCTGTTTAAGCATCTTTGGTGACTTTCTGCAGTGCATCTTGCACATGTTACATGTGCCTACTACTGGGTGTCAGTACTGGATGTTTGTGGATGTGGTGCCAGTCAAGTGGGCTGCTTTGTCCTGGATGATGTCAAGCTCCTGGTTGTCCCCATCCAAGCAATTGGGGATCACCCTCTTGATTTGTATCTTGTAGATGTTGGACAGACTTTGGGGGGTCAGGAGATGAGTTACTTACCACAGTATTCCTAATCTCTGACCTGCTTTTTATTTGTGTCGAGGCAAGTTGAGTTTCAGGTCAACAGTAACCCCCAGGATGTTGTTAGTGGGGGACTCAAGTGATGGTAACATCATTAAATTCAAGGGAGGGTGGATAGATTGTCTTTTATTGGTGATGGTAGTTGCCTGGCATTTCTGGCATGAATGTTACTTGCTACTCATCAGCCCAAGCCTAGATATTGTCCAGATCATCTTGCATTTGGATGTGGACTGTCTGTATCTGAGGTGTCATGAATAGTGCTGAATGTTGTGCAATCATTGGCAAACATCTCCACTTCTGACCTTACGACGGAGGGGAGGTTACTTATGAAGCAGCTGAGGATGGTTGGGTTGAGGAGATAACCTTGAGGAACTCCTGCAGAGTTGTCCTGGAACTGAGAAGACTGATATCCAAAAACCGTAACCATATTCCTCCATGACTCCAACCAGCAGAGAGTTTGCCCTTGAGACCCATTGATTCCAGTTTCACTACAGCTCCTTGATGCCACACTTTATCAAATACAGCCTTGATATCAAAGACTATCTCTCTCACCTCACCTTTCTCTCTTTTACTGCCTGCAGTACAGGGATGACTAGGGGTTTTATTTAATAATGACTTTCTCAGTACACATCACACTCACTAGTGCAAACCGACTAGAGTCAGAGATTTCTTTTAATCTCTGTCCTTGTGTACTCTTAGGGAAGTTTTTTTTTCCAGAATACTCTTCCTCATATTCACAGCCTGAAATAACTCATAGGATATTACAGTTCAATTAGTAGTGTATTTCTTCTCAGCTTCAACAAGAACATATCTTGGTACCTGTTTGGTGTTAAATTACAGACTGTCTCTCAACACTGAAGATAATCCACACAGACCTTCCACTCACTGATGGTGTGCAGAATGTAGATTTTCAGTCTTTTTTAGCTATACACCTGTTTTTGAGAAACCTTTGTTGTAATTGAAAGCTCAAGATTCTTATTGGTGATCTGGCATTATGATCCATAATCCGCACAGCAGATGAAATGAGATTGATTTTGTTGATTTTTCTTCCATTCCTCCATTAAAAGAAAACCTTGGATACAGATTACTTCCTCGAGCCTTGGGTCAATATCATTGTTTCAGTTCAAACCGGTCTCTTTAGGGTCTAGACAACACATTCAGTTTGGGTTATAACAATGTGGGGCGGCATGGTGGCTCAATGGTTAGCACTGCAGCCTCATAGCACCAGGGACCCGGGTTCGATTCCAGCCTCGGGCAACTGTCTGTACGGAGTTTGCACGTTCTCCCTGTGTCTGCGTGTGTTTCCTCTGGGTGCTCCGGTTTCCTCCCACAGTCCAAGGATGTGCAGGTGTGGACTTGTTGGGCCGAAGGGCCTGTTTTCACACTGTAGGTAATCTAATCTTAAAAAATGTGCGTAGTTTTTAGGTGATAGGGTTAAAAAAACAATCTTCAGTAAAAATAATCTGGCTGTCTGGGTTTTAAGCATTTCCACAAAAGTTAATGGGCTATTGTTAGTGTACCCTGGTCTCCTCACATCCATTTTGAACAAATACCACAAAGTAATTGAGAGTCGGTGATAAACTGGAAGTTTCTTCCATTTACTGTGGACTACCATTGTGTTGTCTTTTGGAGAAGTAATTAGATGGTGTCTTTATTCTAGATTCATCTCCCTTCCTGAAGGGAGACAGCCAATGTTTCTTACATTAATGGCTACTTTTAAATGCTTGGTTGAAGTTCAGAGCTGTACATATAGGCTTACTTATTAAAAATGTCCTTCAGTTTCTCAAAGCTGTCTGGCATTTCTCAGACCATGCTATCTGTTTTTCTTTTCTCAACTAGGTTTATCAGCAGGATAGTTACTGTGCTAAAGTTTGGGATGAATATTTTTTGAATGCCCACATCCCCAAGAACCTCATGATTTCCTACTGTGTCATGGAAATGGGGAAATGTGCTACCATTTGTATCTTTTCAACCCTGGACAGTGCTTAACCCATTCTGTTTCCTCAATAGGTCACTTAGACTTTAGCAGTAGCAACACAAGTGGTTCTGAGGTCAACCACTCATCACACACTTGAGCACGTGGTATATGAATTTAATGATGGCGTGATGGCAGTTATTTTGGCTCCCAAAGATTGGTGGATGCTATCGAACCAAAAACACTTTAGCTGTTCATGGCACCCAAGAGACTGACTACATGCAATCAGCGTACACTTGCAACAAAATCAAAGTTGCTGGAAAACCGTCTAGCAGCATCTGTGAAGGAAAAAACAGAGTTAACGCTTTGGTTCCGGGGACCCTTCCTCAGAACTGATGGTGGCTGGGAAAACATCAGTTTATATGCAGAAAAAAAGGGATGGGGATGGGGTAGGGAGTAAGTGATAGAATGGAGCTGCCTTCTCACCTTCCCTCTACTCCATCCCCTTTCCAAACCCTCACCCTCCCCTCAGGTATTCACCATCCCTCCTAACCTACCGTTCTTTGATGCTGAACGTTCTGTACTCTGCAAAGGCTTCAGTTTTATTCCTCTGCATCCCCACCTTAACGACTTTCAGACACAACATGACGCCGATCTCTTCTTCCACCATCTTCGCCTTTGTGCTCACTTCTTTGGAAGAGACCTCTCCCATCTCACAGACCCTTTTTGCCCAGTTCCAAAACTCTCCCTCCACTTGGACCCCTCCCTCCGTCCTTTTACCTGCACTCGATCTGTTCATTGAGAACTGTCGATGTGATATTAATTGCCTCAATTTCTGTGCCCCCTCACCAAATCCAACCTGTCTTCCTCTGAACTGGCTGCACTCCATGCACTCAGGTCTAACCCTGACTTTGTTATTAGGCCTGCTAATAAGGATGGTGCTGTTGTAGCCAGGTGTGCTGCCCTCTACTTTGCAGAGACTGAGCGCGAACTCTCTGACCTCCTCCTACTTTCCCCTGCACCATTACCCCACCATAACACATCAGGCCATTGAATCTACAAGGGTAACTGATCTCATTTCATCTGGTGATCTTCCCCACTCTGCCTTCAAGCTGATAGGCCCCCCCGCCCCTCACAGCTTGCTTCTACCTCCCCCCAAATTCCACAAACGGGACTGTCCAGGCAGACCCATTGTTTCTGCATGCTCCAGCCCCACAGAACTTATCTCTTCCTACTTTGACTCTCCACTTATCCAGTCTCTGCCCGCATACATCCATGATTACTCTGATGCCTTATTCCAATTTCAAAATTTCCAGTTTGCTGGATCCAGCCACCACCTATTTACCATGGACGTACAATCCCTTTACACTTCCATTCTCCACCAGGAGGGTCTTAGGGCTCGCTGCTTCTTCCTGGAGCAAAGACCTGAATCATCCCTGCCCACCACCGCTTGGCTGAACTCATTCTCATCCTCAACAATTTCTCTCAACTCCTCTCACTTTGAACTGGTCTATCTCTGAGTCCTCCCTTCCATTCCTTGAAATTTCTGCTTCCGTTTCTGGGGATAGACTGGCTACTAATATCCACTATAAACCCGCTGACTCCCACAACTACCTGGACTATTCATCCTCACACCCCATTTCCTGTAAAGACTCCATCTCATTCTCTCAGTTCTTCCGTCTCCGTCATATATATTCAAATGAGGCCAACTTCGACAAGAGAGCCCCTGAAATGTTTACCTTCTTCCTCAACTGAACCCAGCTCCGCAGACTACTGGGTCCGACCCATCTTTTGCATTCCACCCTCCCCCTCTCTTCCCTCCCAAAACAGCGATAGGGTTCCCCTTGTCCTCACCTATCGTCCCTTCAGCATCCACATCCAGAAGATCATCAGGTGCCATATCTGCTACCTCCAGCAAGATGCTACAACCAGCCACGTATTCCCTCCCCTCCCTACTCCACCTTCTGCAGGGACTGTTCCCTCCAGGACAACCTAGTCCACACTTCTTCACCCCCAGCACCACCCCCCCCCCCCCCCCCCCCCAAACCAACAGTCCTACAGCACCTTCCTGCTGTAACCGGTGAACTTGTGACACCTGCCCATTTACCTCCTCCCTCCCCAGAATCTAGTTGACTGCCTTCACTGCTCACAATGTGGTCTCCTGTACATTGGGGAAGCAAAGCATAAACTTAGCGACCACTTCGCAGAACACCTCATTCTGCTTGTAAAAAAGACCCTGAACAACCAGTTGCCTGCCACTTCAACGCACCAGCCTGCTCCCTGGCCAACATCTCTGTCTCTGACTTGCTGCAGTGTTCCAGCAAAGCTCAGTGTAAGCTGGAAGAACAACAGTTCATTTTTCCACTTGGGGACCTTTCAGCCCTCCGGACTTGATGTTAAGTTTGATAATTTTAGGGCCTAAACACTCCCATGTCCCAGCCCCCCCATCCCATGCACCTGGCCTTGTTACCACATGGCCTGCCATTACATGTTACCTGTTATTAGTCATTAATAGCCCCCATTAACAAATATTCACCCTCCCAGTCTGATGACTACCAACTCTCTGTCCAACTGCTCTCCTCTGTCTTTAGGCTCTATCCTATCATTTACACTCTACCCCATCCCCCTCCCCTTTTTTCTGCATATGAACTGATGTTTTTCCTGCTACCATCAGTTCTGAGGAAGGCTCACCAGACCTGAAACATTAACTGTGAGGCTGGATGAACACAGCAGGCCAAGCAGCATCTCAGGAGCACAAAAGCTGACGTTTCGGGCCTAGACCCTTCTTCAGAGAGTGGAATGGGGAGAGGGTTCTAGAATAAATAGGAACAGAGGGGGAGGTGGACTGAAGATGGAGAGAAAAGAAGATAGGTGGAGAGGAGAGTATAGGTGGGGAGGTAGGGAGGGGATAGGTCAGTCCAGAGAAGAGGGACAGGTCAAGGAGGTGGGATGAGGTTAGTAGCTAGGAAATGGAGGTGCAGCTTGAGGTGGGAGGAAGGGATGGGTGAGAGGAAGAACAGGTTAGGGAGGCAGAGACAGGCTGGGCTGGTTTTGGGATGCAGTGGGGGAAGGGGAGATTTTGAAGCTGGTGATGTCCACATTGATACCATTGGGCTGCAGGGTTCCTAAACGGAATACGAGTTGCCGTTCCTGCAACCTTCGGGTGGCATCGTTGTGGCACTGCAGGAGGCCCATGATGGACATGTCGTCTAAAGAATGGGAGGGGGAGTTAAAATGGTTTGCGACTGGGAGGTGCAGTTGTTTATTACGAACCGAGCGGAGGTGTTCTGCAAAGCAGTCCCCAATTCTCCGCTTGGTTTCCCCAATGTAGAGGAAGCCACACCGGATACAATGGATACAGTGTACCACGTGGATTGCACCTGTTTTAGTTTAACAAAATAGGAAGGTTCCTAACCTGAAACGTCAATTTTCCTGCTCCTCTGATGCTGCCTGGCCTGCTGTGTTCCTCCAGCTCCACACTGTGTTACCTCTGGCTCCAGCATCAGCAGTTCTTACTATTTGTAGCGTACATCTGCTGTTTTATTATTTAGGCCAATATTGTGATGTATCAAAGTCAATCTTCCTGGTTTAAAGTTCAAATAAAGCCTGAAAATTAAGTCAATCATCAATAATTGGTATATTCGCCATGGCACGAACTGCAACAGTCAAAGCCCGTTTGCCGAACAAGCAGCACTATCCTCTCGTGCAGTATAAATGTTGCTTTTTCCCCTTGAATTCATATTCTTGTGAAGTATCCTGCTGGGTGCAAGACAAAAAGTTTTCACAAAATGTGACTTTTTATAGCCATATGATGAGATATGTAATTTTATATTTGCGTGTTAGCTATTTTAAGTAGAAAGCTCAGTGGAAAAACAATTTCATAAGTCAGGATGTTTCATAGAAACATAGAAAACAGGAGCAGAAACAGGACAAAGAAGAACAGCGCAGGAATCGGCCCTTTGGCCCACCAAGACTGCACCAATACAGGATGCCTTTCTAAACTAAAACCCTTTTGCCCCTCATACATATCCCTTTATACCCTGCCTATTCATATACATGCCAAGATGCCTCTTAAATGTTGCTGTTGTATCCGCCTCCTCTGGCAGCACATTCCAGACACTTCCCACCCTGTGTTAAAAAAAAACTTGCCTCTCCCCTCTCCTTTAAATTTACCCCATTTTACCTTAAAAATATGTCCCCTTGTAATTAACTTTTCTGCACTGGGAAAAAGACTGACTATCCATTCATCCATGCCTCTCATAGTGTCTATCAAGCACCCCTAAGTCTTCAACGTTCATGTGAAAACGACCAAGTTTGTCCAATCTCTCCTCATATCTAATAACCTCCAAACCAGGTAATGTTCTGGTAAACTTTCTGTCCCCTCTCCAAAAGCGTCACATCTTTCTGATAGTGTGGCAACTAAAACTGTACACAATTTTCCAAATATGACCTAACTAAATTCTGAGACAGCTGCAACATGAAATTACAGTTTTTATACAATATGCCCCGACCAATAAAGGAAAGCTTACCATACACCACCGTGACCGCCTTATCCATTTGTGTTGCCATTTTCAGGGAACTATGGACTTGTGGCTAGATCCCTTGGATGGTATTAAGATTCTGCTATTTGCCATATACTTTCCTCCTGCATTAGATCTTCCAAAATGCTCACCTTGCATTTGTTAGGATTAAACTCTATCACCTATTTCTTCATCCGAGTCTCCAACTTACCTATATCCTGCTGTATCTTCTGGCAATCCTCCTCACTATCCACAGTGCCCCCAATCTTTGTGTCATCTACAAACTACTGATCAGGCCATCTACATTCTCCATTCAAATCACAGAATATGGTCCCAGCTCTAATCCCTGCAGAACACCACTGGTCACAGGAGGAAAAAAAAACACCTTTCCACCCCTACTTTGTGTCTTCTATGACTAAGCCAGTTCTGTATCCATTTTACAGTGGATCCCATATGACTTTATCTTTTGTATCAGTCCATCTTAAAAGGACCTTGTCAAAGGCCTTGCTAAAGTCTCTGCAGACAACATCTACCAGTCTGCCCTCATCAGTCATCTTTATCACTTTCTTAACAAACTCAAATTCAATTTGAGACACAACCTTCCCTGCACAAAGCTATGCTGCCTGTTCCTAATAAGTCCATATTTTTCCAACTGTGAGCAAATGCTAGTAGTAAGTTCACATAAAGATAATAACTAACTTGAGGAAGATATTAGATGACTTGAACTCTACCCTAGCAAAAAGTCACCATCTTCATGAAGGGAATGGAGAAAATTAACCGTCAAATGGTCAATATTCATACAAGAATTCATGACAGACAAGTCTATTGTTGTCCTCAAATATTTACACATTTATGTTTTACAGTGAGGATTGCTAGATACCAATCAGGAGGATTATTCAATTTCTCTTTAGTCCTGTATGCTGAAGGTTCCCTTCCTTTGCCCCAGGTTAGAATAGTCAAATCACTGTGGGTTTCAAATTTATTACAACCTAGGGATCACCCCTTTTTATAATCTGTGTTGAATTCAAGTATTACATTGGTAAAGCACATCATTTATTTCTACTTCACCCTCAAAATAAGAAACTTGAAAGATTACAAATTTAATAATTTGGAACATTCATATTTCCAATGTACAGATAATATAAATGGAGTTGGTGTCACAGCTCTCTTACAGGAATGTATGTAAGCAATTTGTGTACTATTAATAGTTTTAATCTTTTTAGTTTTTAATCTTAATCTCAACCTTTCTACTTTTTATACCAATAAAAGTTATTAACATTTGGAAGATCATTGGAACCACAGATTATCAGATAATGGACATGATAGCCTAAATTTTCCATTTTGACATGTTTTAGACTAGAATAGCTATTAGTGTTATAGTGTGATTGAGAACTGTGGTCAGTTTATTAGCAGAAATACAGTGCACATTTGGATGGAATTGGAAAATTATATTGTAGTGAACTTTAAAGGGGTAAGGACAAAAAACATTTGGAGAGCCTAAAAGCGTCTCAACCCAAGGTTTTCTGAAGAAGGGTCTAGGCTTGAAACATCAGCCTTCCTGCTCCTCTGATGCTGCTTGGCCTGCTGTGTTCATCTAGCTGTACACTTTGTTATCTCAGCCCAAGTTTAGCTTGGGTTGAAGAAGTGAGGGGAAGAAGTGGAGGGAAAGGATACCCAAGAAACTAAAATTAGTTTGCAGCAAGTGATTGAGTAGTCCTTTTTATTTAGTTTCCTTTGTGATTGCTTATGAAGTGTCACAACATGAGCTTATGCCACATCACATCTTATCCTCATAGATAATTGGGGAATGCCTGCAAACAAAACGGGGCTAGATTTCGGGCCATATCTTACCATTATCATCATTGGCTTTACCAATTTAACATAGAACATTACAGCACAGTACAGTCCCTTCGGCCCTCGATGTTGTGCCAACCTGTTATACCGATCTGAAGCCCATCTAACCTACACTATTCCATGTATGTCCATATGCTTGTCCAATTTCACAGCTATTGGAGCAAATGACATATCTCCACATTTGCCTTTCTGAGAAAAATGTTCCCTATGATCATTGCCAAGTTAGTCTTTGAGTCATTAAGTCATGCAGCATGGAAACAGACCCTTCGGTCCAACCAGTCCATGCCGAACATAGTCCCACACTAAATTGGTCCCACCTGCCTTCTCCTTGCCCATACGCCTCCAAACGTTTCCTATTCATATACTTGTCCAAATATCTTTTAAACATTGTAACTGTACCACATCCATCACTTCTCAGGAAGTTCATTCCACACGTGAACCACTCTCTGTATTAAAAAAAATTGCCGCTCATGTCTTTTTAAAATCTCTCTCCTCTAACCTTAAAGATGTGCCCCCTTGTCTTGAAATCCCATCTTAGGGAAAAGACAACTAACATTAACTCTGTCTGTACCCCTCTTTACTTTATGAACTTCTATAAGGTCGCCTCAATCTCCTACACTCCCATGAAAAAAGTCCTAGCTTATCCTGCTTTTCTTTGTAAATTTTCATACCCAGCAATATCCGAGTGAATCTCTCCTGAATCCTTTCCATCTTCATAATAACTGGGCAACTAGAACCGGACACAGTATTCTAGAAGAGGCCTCACCAATGTCTTATACGACTCAGCATGACTTCCCAACTTTGTATACTCAAAAGACTGAGCAATGAAGGCAAGCATCCCAAATGCCTTTTTAACTACCTGTCTATATGTGGCACTAACTTCAAAGAATTATGCACCTGCACCCCTAGGTCTTTCTGTTCTACAATACTACCAAGGCTCTACCATTAATTGTATAAGCCCTACCCTTGTTTGTTGTACCAAAATGCAATACCTCACCTTTATCTAGATTGAACTCCATTTGCCATTTTTCAGCCCATTGACCCATTTCATCAACATCCCTTTGTAATCTTAGAAAACCATCTTCACTATCTACTCTGCCACCAATTTTGGTGTCATCCGCAACCTTACTAACTATGCTTTCTATTTTCTCATCTAAATCATTTATATAAATGACAACAAAAGGGGGCCCAAAACTACCAGGACCTTTTAAGACCTTTAAAAATGGAAACACACAAACAATTGAATTATGCCCATAATTGGCCATCTTGTCATGTATTTTTCTCATAGAGTCATTATGATGCAGAAGGAGGCCATTCAGCCCAATGGATCAGCATCAGTTCTCCACAGAGCAATCCAGTCAGTCATATGCCCCACTCTATCCCTGTGGTCCTGAAAATCTATTTCCCTCAAGTGCCGATTAAATTTATTTTTGAAATAATTGATTGTCTCTTAATTAACTCCATAAAGACTGGTATCCCTTCACCATATTTACATATGCATAGTACATGACACTGAACCAGCCAGCTCAGCTTTCTCCTGGAGTGACCAGAACCCTTGATACTCCAGTTTATATCTGTCAGCCAGGACTCCCTAATTGGACCAGATTAACAGCCCCAATCAGGGAACTCATATTCTATGAGGTCCATCTGACCAACCTCATGACAATCATTACATCCCCTGGGATGTAGGCACATTATTTTTCCTGTAGTTTCTGCTAGGGCAGTTTTTGCACCACACCCAGTTCCTCCAACCCTGTTTCAAACAAACATGCCTCCTGATTTCTGCCTCTACTTTTGCAGGTAAGGCAAATGGCACTAGGTGGGCCTTGCACATGTAAGGTGCCTTAACTTCTTTGATATTCCCTAGGCCTTCCTGAAAATCCCCCAGGGATTTAATTAGGGCTTAGTCAGGCAACTATTTTCTAATTGAGAAATGATGAGACAATCAAAT
Source organism: Stegostoma tigrinum (assembly GCF_030684315.1). NCBI lineage: Eukaryota > Metazoa > Chordata > Chondrichthyes > Orectolobiformes > Stegostomatidae > Stegostoma > Stegostoma tigrinum. The sequence goes on along the minus strand of NC_081358.1, from coordinate 102,940,463 downwards.
TGGTTGAGAAAAATTCAATGTCACCAAATCAACCTTGGGCCCGTAACTTTTACTACAATGAGCGGCAACTGAACCAGCTGCTTCTCCTAAGAGACTGGAACCAAAGTTGTATTCTTAATGTGCTGGGGTTACTCAGTATAGGTTCTTGGCCTGGGCAAGGTCATATGTAAACTTAAGGGTTGGAGTCCAGAGCAAACTTTAAGACTGGTTCAACAATTACTGATACAGCTGCACTGATAACTACCTCCGTTACAACTGGGTGACCATTTAACCAGATGCTTATTTTGAATGGTCCTGATTTGGATGTAGGGAAGCAATTTAACTGTTCAAAACCAGCTTTAGGTGGATTTTCCATGGTGTGCACGCAACATGACATCTGTCTATGACTTCTCTTACTCCTTTCAGGCCTAGTGGAACTCTTTCCTGTCTCCCATCCGCATACTGGCAGCAACTATAATGGCTTGCTCGCCTGGATCCTGAAGAAAATATTAACCATTTGGCCGAGGCTTGGCTTTGTTTTGAGATTTTGCTGTGGGTTGACCAAGAGTCCATCTGTTCCAGGTCTGTCCTGAGTGAGGTTATGCAATTGCCTTCAGTCAAGTGGTGTACTTCAAGCTCTGTTGGCCTGGTGAGGTGTCCACTTCCATTGGCATACCCTGTAACTTGCTCTACTTGCCATATTTTCTAATGAAAAAGTCAGTTGTTGCAGCTAGTTGACACTTTTGTGTGGTTACATCATTAATCCCACAAACCTAGCAGTCTCTCTACATTTCATTAAGGGTTAAACCAAAGTCACATGCCTCTGCCAGTTGTTTAACCTCATCATGAATCCAAACATGGATTTCCCTGGTTCTCATACTGCTGAGAAAAACCGATAGTGTCTCAGAATTAGAGGATGCTTGGAGTCATAATATTCCTTAATTAAATTGGTCAACTGTTGAAAGGTTTTAGTGGTGCTTCAGGAAACATCAGGCTTCTAATAATTGAGAAAGCTGTGGATCTACAAGCTGTCAGGAGAATTATTCATTTTTTTATCTGCCCCAATGTCATTTGCCAGAAAATATAATGCATTCTTTCCACATACTGGGTCTTCGATGGCAGAATTGAATGAGTCAAGCTTCTCAAATAGTGGCAGATGCTAGAAATTCTTAACCCAACTCAAAGATGACTGTTGCAAGCAAATCTCTTCAGGGCTGTGTTTTTCTCTTGTCACCACTAAAATAACTCCATGAAGACTAGTATCTTGTCACCAACTCACCTCTAACTTACATATGCATAGTACATGACACTGACCCAGCCAGCTCAGAATTGACTCCCAGAGTGAACAGAACATCTGACACTTCTGTTTATGTCTGTCAACCAGGGATCCCTGATGAGACCGGGTTAAGAGCCCCAATCAGGGAACTCATTCTATGAGAGCCACCTGGCTGACCTTATTACGATCACTACAGTTTCTGTTTCTAACACCCTCACAGACAGCGAATGCCAGGTCATTTCTCTAATATAATTGGTAGAATCAGAGGCTTGGGGAAAGATAAAACATCAAAGGTTAAATGTGTTAAGTTAGTGCAATAGATTACATAATCAAGGAAAGTGATACAATGTCACATGATTTTGCTCATTCCTGCAACCTCGCAGTAGGGTGAGGCCATGTTGAGATGTTTCTTCAAGAAAGATAACACATTTCATACCTCGTGGCCCACCAGACGTTTTTAAAAGTACAAAGATCAAGAATATTATAATTATTGTAAACTGCATGCAAAATGGTTCTTCCTTACATTTCCTGTTCATCTCCAGCCAAAAACCTCATATCGGTATCAGCCAGTACATGAGCCACTGATTAGAGGGAACACTTTTTCTTTATCTGTCTGCCTATTCCTATCATAATCTTGAATACTTCTGTCAAAATCACCCGAAAATTGCCTGGCTCCAAGGTGAACAACCTCAGCTTCTTCAATTTAACCATTCAGGTAAATTTCGTCAGCATCCTCTGAAGGATTCTCACATTTTTCCTAAAGTGTGATGATAAGATGCAATAATCTAGCAGTGGCCTTAAAAGACTTTTGTAAAAGTTGAACTAAACTCCTCACCTTTATCTCAATACCTCTATTTATGAAGCCAGGGGTCCCATGTACTTTGCTCACTTTTCTCGCAAAATATCCTGCCTCCTTCAAAGATCTCTGCATATGAGCACCCAGATCTGTCTGTCACTGTACATTCTTTAGAACTCTATATTACTTCTCCCTATCCACTCTGCCATTTGACTGTCCATTCTTTTACCTTGTCTCTGACCCATCATTACTACTAAAGGGTTGGCATAATATGATTTGAGTAATTGCCAGCAGGAAAAGCAATAAGATTTTCATTAAGATAGACGACCATACATGTTTTCAGTGCTGTAGGAGGCCATGTGACTTATTGTGTCACTCCCTGCTCTAAGTATTTCACTTTTAATAGAGACAGTGGTTTCTCCCTTTACTCCCTGTGACAAAGAATTGCAAGCCTCATCAAGAAATTGTGTAAAGAAACTCAACTAATCTCTCTTCTCTTTCTTGGTGACAATCTTGAATTAATGATCCCTTGTTACAGGAAATTGTTTTTCTTTCTTTTCAAAACATTTAATAATCTGAAAAATCACTAATAAATTCCAGCCATCTTTGCTCCACTGAATATGTCTAAAATGCACTTACTTTAACATTGCTGTGTCCTTTCTGTGACCCTATATACTTAACACTGCCTAGCAACCCTGATCATCCATTTCTCCTGGGCGTGATTAAAAACTGAACTCCTGCACGTACCCAAATTAATATATTAAAAAAGCATTCATGCATTTGAAGTATTTCCACCACCACTGACGCAGTTACTGAAAACTATCATGAGCCATTAAGTGTGCAAAGTTCTCTAATGGCAGAAATTATGCCTGATTGTTACTTGTCGTCACTCATTTTATACTGCTACAACAGGCAACCATGAGCAGAGAAGGATTGGCTGTTTATAACTCATTAATTTTAGACTCATTAGATCCAAAATATGTATATTTCACTTGGTAAATAAGCTGCATGTAGTGAAACTGACCTCATTCATAAAGAAGTCACTCGATATAACCCCTAACCTGTTAAATTTATCCTATCTCAGAGATGCTAATATTAAGTATCAGTGTCCAAGGGTCCAAACATACATCTGGGTGAAGCAGCGCTTTACATGCACTTCACACAATCTAGCCTGCTTAATTCGCTGCTCACTATGTGGTCTCCTGTCCATTGGGAAAACAAAGCGTAAACTGGGTGACTGCTTTGCAGAACACCTACGTTCTGTCCACAAAACAACCCTTGAGCTTCCAGCTGCCTACCACATCAACACACTACCCCTATTCCCTGGGCAATATTTTTGTCTTAGGCATGTTACAGAGCTCCAGTGATTCTCAGCGCAAGCGGACACAACAGCACCTCATTTCCACTTGGGGACCCAATAGACTTCTCGACTCAGTAAGTTCAATAACTTTATGACTTGAACTTTCCTTTCCCCTACCCCAACACACCACACCTTGTTATCAAATAGCCTGCTTTTACATTCAATCCACTGTTAGCCACTAACAGTCCCCATTAATAGCTGTTCACTCTCCTGGCCAGATCGTTATCCACTCCTTTGTCTGACCAACTGTTCTCCCTCTCTGGGCTCTATTCCTTACCCCCTTTCCCCTCCCTATTTTCTGTATGTAAACTGACATTTTCCTGTCTACCATCAGTTCTGAGGGTCACCAGAATGGAAACGTTAACTCTAATTTCTCTCCACAGATGCTGCCAGACCTGCTGATCTTTGCCAGCAATTTCTGTTTTTGTTTCTGATATTAACTGACTTGAACAAATGAAAGAAAAATTTCCAGGCATTCCAAATTCTGCTGTCTATTCTGTGATCCCTGATGGTAGTGCTTCAGTATAGGCATCTATTAAGGGCAAGATTGTGAGCTTCCTCAGTCAAATATCCTGTACAGCCCTCATTGCTTGAAGAATGGACACTTTAATGAGTTACTTGAGTGCTGCTGATAGTCACAGGGCATTATCCTAACTTAAATCACCTGCCTTAAGACCTTAATTATTATTTAGACAATAAATTACCGTTCTATTGCTCATACCAAATGTTAGTATTTAGTGTGCCCAGGTCAGGCACTGCTTGGATTAAATATTCAGGAAAACATTCCTCTAGGAAACCAATTGGTCAACTTTGATCAAATGCTGCCCATTGATCAATCATTGTTGCCAAGTTATTGTAAGACATTAGAATTTGCCTTTTCCCAGTGTGCTGGTGGAAGGACAAAGCTGTTAAGAATTCAAACAAACCTAACTGGACTGCCTAGGACAGCATAGTTTTTGAGTATGTATTGACAAAGCAGAAAAGGTACCTAAATTGATCCCAGATCTGTGCTAAGTTACTTAAATGCAGTGTGCATTTAAACACAAATGTAGGTAGCCCCTGCATTAGAGAGCGGAAATCAGTCAAGGTCTCTGCCTCTTGCTGCTGGCCAGTAGCTGTAGTGATGGTTAAGCCCAAAATAACTGTCAACTGTAATTTCTCCAGTGGTAGAATTGCCTGCTGACACGCTAGATTCCTCTTTGAATATTGCTGCTTGGATGAAGTACCAAGGGTGACATAAAGCCATTATTTAGCCAGGGGCCAAGCTCTTTAGAAGATAAAGGGAAAAGGATTCTTAAAAAGCACTTCAGCATTCAGCATATGTTGTGCTATGTTCATATATGGAGTTTTAGATGGATGTTCTCATGGGGCTATGGTACGAGATGAGATAAACATGAAATAATGTCCACATTTCCTCTCTCAGCTCGCTTGAGGGACTATTCATAGTATATTGCTCCAGATAACAGTATATTCTGTTTTCCGGTGAGCTGATGGATTTTAGCCATAATGGTTACAAGTCTACTGTATTAACCAAAAGTTTGAATTGTGTGGAGCCACATACTCTCCTGGGAGCATGAGAGAAATGTTATTATTGCGTTTTCCCACAGAAAATAAATCCAGAAACAATACTGAATAAAAGAAGATAGATTAAGAAAATGTCAAGAGGGTCAATGCTGAATCTTGCAGTCAGCTTCCAGCTGATGATGTTTGAGTTCTCATTAGGTGAGCTACAGTTAAGAGTCTAGGAAGTCTTGTGACAGAGATTAGCATCCTTGCCTCTGAGCCAGAAGATCTTGGTACAAGTCCCACTTTCGTGGCTAAGGCATGTATATTAATAATGAGACCAAACAGGTTGAGTATTAACAGTTAAATCTTTCTACAGGAAATAAATTGCAAGAAGAGGCTGCTGATTAGTTATTTGCAGGAGGCAGTGACCTGCCCCTACACCACCTCCTTCACCCCTATCCCAGGCCCCAAGAAGACTTTCCACATCAAGCAGATGTTCACCTACACATCTGCTAATGTGGTATGCCGTATCCGCTGTTCCCGTTGTGGCCACCTCTATATCAGGGAAACCAAGGGGAGGCTTGGGGACCGCTTTGCAGAACACCTACACTCGGTTCGCACTAAACAACTGCACCTCCCAGTTGTGAACCATTTCAACTCCCCCTCCCATTCCTCAGATGACATGTCCATCCTGGGCCTCCTGCAGTGCCACAACGATACCACCTGAAGGTTGCAGGAACAGCACCTCATATTTCGCTTGGAACCCTGCAGCCCAATGGTATCAATGTGGACTTCACAAGCTTCAAAATCTCCCCTCCCCCTACCGCATCCCAAAACCAGCTCAACTTGTCCCCGCCTCCCTAACCTGTCCTTCCTCCCGCCTATCCCCTCCTCCCACCTCAAGCCTCACCCCCATCTCCTACCTATTAACCTCATCCCGCCCCCTTGACCTGTCCATCCTCCCTGGACTGACCTATCTCCTCCCTAGCTCCCTACCTACACTCACCTTTACTGGCTTCATCCCCGCCTCTTTGACCTGTCTGTCTCCTCTCCACCTATCTTCTCCTCTATCCATCTTCTATCCACTTCCCACCCCCTCCCTATTTATTTCAGAACCCCCTTTCCCCTCCCCCCTTTCCAAAGAAGGGTCTTGGCCTGAAACATCAGCCTTCCTGCTCCTCTGATGCTGCTTGGCCTGCTGTGTTCATCCAGCTGTACACCTTGTTATCTCAGATTCTCCAGCATCTGCAGTTCTTACTGTCTCTGAAACAAATATGCATCTCCAGGGCTTGGTCCTTTGGAAGACAAAGGCATTTTTCCAGGCATTTAGCCTTTTCAATTAAACAAAAGCTTGGGGGATTCTGTCTCTTGCTGTTTTCAACATAGTATGTCTGGGCCAAGCAGAAATTCTTTGGGGTATCTGGTCACTGGTGCATTCCCCTTGGCCAATTCAAGTTACCAACCAATCAGTATCCTGTATATCATCATAGAATCACAAAATTGTTCTGGTACAGAAGGAGGCCATTCAGCCCCTTGCGCCTGCATAGATCTATAACTTAATATCAAGCACATTTCTTTTCTTCATATCCCTGCACGCCATTTCTATCCAAATAATCATTCAACGCCCTTTTGAATACTTCGATTGAACCTGCCTCTACCACACTTCCAGCCAGTGCATTCTATATCCTAGCTACTTGCTAAATGAAAACATTTTGTCCCCATGATCCTTGCTTTAGAACATAGAACAGTACAGCACAGAACAGGCCCTTCAGCCCACAATGTTGTGCCGACCATTGATCCTCATGTATGCACCCTCAAATTTCTGTGACCATATACATGTCCAGCAGTCTCTTAAATGACCCCAATGACCTTGCTTCCACAACTGCTGCTGGCAACGCATTCCATGCTCTCACAACTCTCTGCGTAAAGAACCTGCCTCTGACATCCCCTCTATACTTTCCACCAACCAGTTTAAAACTATGACCCCTCGTGCTAGCCATTTCTGCCCTGGGAAATAGTCTCTGGCTATCAACTCTATCTATGCCTCTCATTATCTTGTATACCTCAATTAGGTCCCCTCTCCTCCTCCTTTTCTCCAATGAAAAGAGACCGAGCTCAGTCAACCTCTCTTCATAAGATAAGCCCTCCAGTCCAGGCAGCATCCTGGTAAACCTCCTCTGAACCCTCTCCAAAGCATCCACATCTTTCCTATAATAGGGCGCCCAGAACTGGACGCAGTATTCCAAGTGCGGTCTAACCAAAGTTTTATAGAGCTGCAACAAGATCTCACGACTCTTAAACTCAATCCCCCTGTTAATGAAAGCCAAAACACCATATGCTTTCTTAACAACCCTGTCCACTTGGGTGGCCATTTTAAGGGATCTATGTATCTGCACACCAAGATCCCTCTGTTCCTCCACGCTGCCAAGAATCCTATCCTTAATCCTGTACTCAGCTTTCAAATTCGACCTTCCAAAATGCATCACCTCGCATTTATCCAGGTTGAACTCCATCTGCCACCACTCAGCCCATCTCTGCATCCTGTCAATGTCCCGCTGCAGCCTACAACAGCCCTCTACACTGTCAACGACACCTCCGACCTTTGTGTCGTCTGCAAACTTGCTGACCCATCCTTCAATTCCCTCGTCCAAGTCATTAATAAAAATTACAAACAGTAGAGGCCCAAGGACAGAGCCCTGTGGAACTCCACTCACCACTGACTTCCAGGCAGAATATTTTCCTTCTACTACCACTCGCTGTCTTCTGTTGGCCAGCCAATTCTGTATCCAAGCAGCTAAGTTCCCCTGTATCCCATTCCTCCTGACCTTCTGAATGAGCCTACCAGGGGGAACCTTATCAAATGCCTTACTGAAGTCCATATACACCACATCCACAGCTCGACCCTCATCAACTTTTCTAGTCACATCCTCAAAAAACTCGATAAGGTTTGTAAGGCATGACCTACCCCTCACAAAGCCGTGTTGACTGTATTTGATCAAGCCATGCTCTTCCAGATGGTCATAAATCTTATCCCTCAGAATCCTTTCTAACACCTTGCAGACGACAGACGTGAGACTTACCGGTCTATAATTGCCGGGGATTTCCCTATTTCCTTTCTTGAAGAGAGGAATTACATTTGCCTCTCTCCAGTCCTCAGGTACGACTCCAGTGGAGAGCGAGGATGCAAAGATCTTCGCAAGTGGCGAAGCAATTGCATTTCTCGCTTCCCAAAGCAGCCGAGGACAAATCTGATCCGGGCCTGGCGACTTGTCAATCTTAATGTTTGACAAAATTTTCAGCACATCAGCTTCGTCTATCTCTATCCATTCCAGCATGCACACCTGCTCTTCAAAGGTTTCATTCACTACAAAGTAGGTTTCTTTCGTAAAGACAGAAGCAAAAAACTCATTTAGGGCTTCCCCTACCTCCTCAGGCTCCACACACAAGTTCCCTATGCTATCCCTGATCAGCCCTACTCTTTCTTTGACCATTCTCTTATTCCTCACATAAGTGTAAAATGCCTTTGTGTTTTCCCGGATTCCTCCTGCCAAGCCTTTCTCGTGCCCCCTCCTGGCTCTCCTCAGACCATTTTTGAGCTCCTTCCTTGCCTGCATGTAATCCTCTCTAGCTGAACTTGACCCTAGCTTCCTCCACCTTATGTAAGCTACCTTCTTCCTTTTCACTAGAAGCTCCACCGCTCTCGTCATCCAAGGTTCCTTAATCTTACCCCTTCTTGCCTGTCTCAGAGGGACATATTTACTCAGCACTCCCAACAACTGTTCCTTAAACCGTCTCCACATGTCTATAGTTCCCTTACCATGGAACAACTGCTCCCAGTCCATGCTTTGTTCGCATGTCACTTTAAATTACTTTAAATCTTTTTGTGTCTACTCCTGTGAGCGCAAGACAAAATTCTTCAACAGCATGTCTTTTTATTCAGCAATATTCAATGTATGCTCAGCCAAGTGACTAGGTTGTAAGTTGTAGTTAATTCTTCTTCAGTTGTCTGCTCAATGGCAGATCCTTAAAAATTGTTTGCTGAACCACAATAAAGCATTGTGATTTCATACTACGGTCAGGACAGAGAGTGCTGAGGTTACTTCAGTCAGAATGGGGAATTGAACTTGGTGCTGTTGGCGTTAATCTGATCCACATACTAATTGTTTCATCAACTGAGCTAACCAACCCTCCATCATAAATTACAGAACAGAATTCAATATATTTGATTGTATGTGTGCTAGTATGAGAATGAATTACAGGATTGTTAGTAGAATGTAACTGGTTGGCTAAAAATTTGTGATGGAGAGAACAAATTAATCTTATTGTTACGTAATTCTGATTCTATATAAATGACATGCAATTTCTCTCTGCGATGACCTAAATAGCCATTTGATTATAAAAACAATTGTAATAAGAAAGCACATCAGTATGTGCTTTTCTCTGTGCCAATAAATTTGGTTCCTATTGTCATGTATATGTTTGCTATAAAAAAAGCTTAACTCCTTCATTACCAAATACATTATTTTCCACAGTGGAGACATCAGCATTCCCTCTAGTTTTCTTTCCAGCTACACAGACCTTTAATGTCTCTGTCAAGTTTGGCATGCTGACGCCAATCGTCATGTGTAGAACCTTGCAGCCACACAGCTCATGAAACATTAGCAGACATAATGGATTTTCATTGCAACAGTTATGGCGTAATGTTTTTCCAACATGCATTCTTTGAATGTTTTTCATTGTCTGCCCATCATCATCTCTCTAAGTAACATTCCCCAGTTTATCATTGCTAGTTCACACCATGTAGATTCCTTTATTTACTTTCAGCACTCTAGTCTCAGAATCAACTGCGTGGCTCTCCATTTTGATGATGAATTGTTCATATACGGTTACTCTCCTCCAAATGGCCTCACACAGCTAGTCTGCCATTTTTTTCTCTAATTGCTCACTACTAGGATGATCTATTCTCAAGCTGATTACTCAACATATTGATCCAGAAAACCATTTCATACATATTCCAGGTATTCCTTCTCTACAGCATTTGTTTTGCCTAAACTAAATATATATTAAAATCACCCATACTTACAACTGTACCTTTTGTTTGCATTTCTAATTTCTGTTTAATACCTTCCTCGACATTAGCACTTTGGCAATCTATGTGCAACACACACTATTGTTTCTTTCCCTTGGTGTTTATAAGTTCTACCCATACAGATTCCACTTCATCAGAGTCACTATCCTTCCTCACTATTACACTAATGGTCTCTTTAACCAGCAAAGCCACCCTACCCCCTTTTCTTCTTTGTCTAATCTTTCAAAAAACTAATTACTCCTAGATATTCACTTCCCATCTCTGGTCAACCTGTAGCCAGTATCTATAATCCCAACTATATCAGACTTGTTTATATCTATTTGCATGACTAATCCATTTCTTTTATTGCAAATGCTTCATTCATTAAGATGCAAAGCTTGTCTTTCTAACACTTTTTGTCCCATTCATATTATTCTTACATCATGGCCCTATTTGATTCTTGCCCTTAAACTGCCTTACTCCTAAACTGTCATCCTATCATTTTTCTGTCTTTCATTTTTGTCTTTGTTTCACTGTCTTCTGTCTACCTGTATAGGTTCTCATTCCCGTGCCATTTTAGTTTAAAGCTTCTCCAACCACGCTAACAAATACTCCTCCTTGGACATCAATCTCATGCCTGCCTGGGACTGGTCCTACCTCCTCCAAAACTGGTCCCAATGCCCCAGGAATCCAAAACTTTCCCTCTCACATCACCTCTTCAGCCATGTATTCTTCTGATAGATCCTGCTATTTCTAATCTAACTAGCACATGGCACTGCTGGTAATTCTGAGATCATTATCTTTGAAGTCCTACTTTTTAATTTGCTTCCTAACTCCCTGTATTCTGCTTTAAGGACCTCAACACTTTTTTTTAAGCTATGTTGTTTGTACCAATGTGTACAATGACTGCTGGCTGTTTACCTGTTCACTGCAGATTCCTATAGCCATTCCAAGACATCCTTGACACAAGCACACAGGAGGCAACATACCTTCCTGGAGCCTCACTGTTGGCACAAAACCACTTATCTATTCCTGTTACAATTGAACTGTGTATTTCTATACTCTCCCTGAATGTACTCCTCCTCTCCTTTGCAGCTGAGGCAACTGTGGTGCAATCATTTTGCTGAGAGGCTACTCCCACAAACTCTATTCAGAATGTTATGTCTGTTTTACAGGGGAATGGCCACGACAACAACAGTTCATACTACTTGCCTTATCCACTTTCTCTGACTGATGGTCATCAATTCCCTGTCTGTCTGTGGAGTGACCACCTCTCTGTACAGGCTATCCTGTACCATATTTTCCACTGCGTCCTCAGCCACCACTCCAGCTCCAAAACACAGGCTTCGAGGAGCTGCACTAGGACACACATTCTAGTACCTGGCTCTGGAACTGTGCCTAACTCTCACATTTTGTTCTCCTTCCCTGACTTACCTTTTTAAATTAAACACTTAGAATACCCTTAAAATCAAATAATATTAATTTATCTCAGGTCCTTCTTCTATAGACCTCCAAATTATTGTGTTTACAAACTATAACCCCAAAATAAAGACATTAGAAACTATATGCAATATAAATAGTATAAATACTCACCTGACCGTACTCATCTAACTAGTAAGGATCTTTCCACATCATGTTTTGACAATCTTCCAGCCTGCTTCGCTGCAAGCTACTGCAGGACACTCTCCCCAGTTTATATGTAGCTAGTCTCTATTTCCCTGAATAAGCTAGATGTCCTTTTCTTTTTTCTCTTTCCTCTTCTTAAATGTATTAACATCTTGCTTAGGGAGTTAATTCAATTTGTGCTTAATACTATGCAACTGTTTCCTCTGTGGCCATCGTTGATGTGTGAGATTCAGCAGGAAATGCTGACTTGGGCCAAAGGGTCTGTTTCTGTGCTATATGACTCTATGACCCTATGACTAGCCATTCAACCTTTATGAGTCACCATAACATAATCTTATGCTTGTTTAACATTCATACACACTATTCTATGTCTGTAATCTTTATCCCATTTTATACTGCAGCTATCGTTCTGCTTAGACTTGTGCTAACCTTGTCTATATGTCTCATCTACTTTGCCTTAATGACTTGAGCAGTACGCTAAAGTGCGGTCTCACTTTCAAACTGAAGGCCTCAGGTTTGTACTTTGCACCTTACTTTTCAATTGTTGTCTAAAGACATCAGGTAAGGTGTAAAATTCACTGCTGTTTCCCATCTCGTACTATCAATAAGAACTCCAGCATCTCTTTTGGCTTCTCCCTGGCAAGTTCATCACCACTCATTGAATCAATATATCTCTCATTTAATATCTTGCTCATGTCCCTATTAAATTTATGCTAATATCCCTCTTCTTGGGAGCATTAACTTATATTTATACCATAAACACATAGTAAAGGCAGTGATACTATTTCAATTTAATATTTATCCCCGATTACCCAAGCTTCAATCAGTTCTCTAGCCAGTGAAATACTCTGCTTGCACTATCACCCAGAGGTCCATTCTGTTCATTTATAGACTACACCGAGAATTAAAATGAGGTTGAATGTCAATGCAATGCCTTATCACACCATTTAGAAGCCCCCAAAGTGATTCATTTACAATGAATTACTCTGAAATACTATCATTATATGGTTCACATTTGAACCAGCTGGAGCACTGAATTGTAACAGCCTGTGTGAAATCTGTGACTTTCTTTTGGTGCCCAACAAAGTTTTTTTCTAATCATTGGAAGAAATCTTGTTAACTATCTGGCATTGCTAACTTTGACTAACACACAAGACTCTGTAGGTACATTTTTTTGTGCTAAATCGCAAATTTACATGATCACTTTCTTGTTTAAGCATTGCAACACTTAAATTTCTCATTGTAACATCACTTTGATCCTAAATACTGCTGGATGACATCAGTAAAAACACACCCTGCTTGGAATGCTCACACCCAAGTCTCAAAATGGAAACTGTAATCCACTGAACATGCCCATGCTCATTAGGTTATCTGCTCCAACTCCTTTTCAGACAATTTGTCAAGATACAGATAGAGAAGGCACTATGAACTGGATATGAATTGCTTAACAGACACTTGTAGTCATCAATGTCCCTTTCAAGACTCAAGTAGATATATTTAATGAGAACGGATTGGATCATTATTTAGATAGGTTTGGTGTGCATGGATATGAGGAGATCAGCACTAACTAATAGAACCAGTGCAGGCATGATGGGCTGAATAGCCTCTTCCTACACTATAACAGTTCTGTGATTCTCTGATAGATGTTTCTTGGATTGAAGTGATTGTTGCTGCAGCATCAGTAATCCGAAGTGATTTGGCAAGTGTACAATTACAGATAATACAAGTTCAACTGCCCTGTGCTGCCATGATTAAACTATCCAACTGTTCTCTGATGATTTAAAAGCTTGCTGATTGAAAATATTTGTATTGATATTCACAAAAATAAGGGCTTTTGTGGTGCAATGATAATGTGCCTACCTCTAAGCCAGAAGGCCTGGTTCAAATCCTACTTGCTCCAGAGGTGTGACACAACATATTTAACAGGTCAATTAGAAATATTTATTTCAAAATGGCAGCATTAAGAATACTACCTTGTGGAAATCTTAGTATTTTCTTTTAAAGGAGTTTTTGTCCACCTGAATAGAAAAATAACTACTTTATACATGTACTTGTGCTTCATAGAGCAAAGGCAATGTTTCAACCCGACAATCATCTTGGTTTATTTCCAGGTTAACTTTTCACTTAGAGAACTTAGCAGTCACTCTGCCAAATATGGAATCAATCTGCCCACACACATTATCTAAGCTAAAACCAGGAAGATCTATTTAGATAAAAGAAATAAAGAAGCTTCTAGATCCAAAATCAACCTGCTCTGCAGGAAATATTGCAAACATATTGCAGAGGGGGTCAATGTTTGAAAAAACAGAATGGTTGATGTTTCCAATGTAAATCATTCATCAAAACTGATTGAAGATATTGGCAAAACCTAGACAGCAACTCGTTACTGTTGAGTCCGTCATTACTTTTTTTTTCATTTTTAGTTTGGAACTGTGAAGTTGCAAATTGACTTTTGAGCTTTGAATAGCAGCTTGTTTTTTGTTTAAAAATGAAGAAAACAAAAGACAGAAGTTTGGTGTTGGAATCTGGCTTGGAAAGGAAATGAGGGTTAATGTCTGTTCTAAGGACGCTGTAAATATTCTGGAACTGAGATGGTTATGCTCAGGGACAGAAACGTGGTTGGATGTTGAATTTGTCAATGAAGGTAGGACCAATGCTGCTCAGCCAACCACAGAGAATGTTGAAGTAAAGGGAAGAAAGAGAAAACTGGTGTTGACTGGGTAGGATGAGTTTTGTTTGAGAAGCTTCTGGACTGGGGTTGTTTTGATTTTTGCTCCCTCTAGTTATTCTCCAGTTATTTACTTGTTGAAAGTTCTCAGAAAATAATCCTAGCCAGTCAGAAATAAGTAAAAGTCTCCAGAGTCTGTGAAACTTGTTTGCATTGACCAGTGATTTCAGAATTCACACGAGGTACACAATGCTAAATGCCTGCAATATAATCTACTGTCAAAGGATTTTATGAAGGCCTGGTTTTTGAACATTGTTGAGACAATTATGGAATAACCACATTAAAATTTTGTTTTGTAATTTATCCCTTAACTGTGTCTGTCTGTATGTCTATTAGCATGTGAGTGGGGGCTTTATTATTAAACAAGATTGGGCTTAGATTAGAGATATTAATTAGATTGCCTTGTATTTTATCTGTGTTCTGCAAAAATTACATTCTTAATTTTTATTTTGTTTCAGTGTAGACTAGGTGTCCAAATCTGTTGATGTAAAGTTTGGGTAGGAACACTTGAACAGTTTTGAGGGTCACTGAATGTTTTAATTTGATTGCATTTTAATAGTGAGGTTGATTTTGTTTGGCTTGTTACCCCTGTGTTGGAACATAATGATCTGCGGTGCACTCCCTGAAAAGGAGGTGGAACAAGGCTCCACCCTCATAACTTACAAGAATATTTAGATGTAAACTGATAATACCAAAGCATACAAGGCTATGGGCCAAATGCAGAAAATGGAATTAGAAGTTAAGTAGTTGCTTTTGACTGGCACAGATTTGATGGGCTGTAAGGCCTTTTTCAATGCTGTAGACTTTGATGACTCTATGACATTGTGTGCGAATTCAATTTGCCACAGTTACTAATTGTCATAATTATTGCCATTATATACATTCTGATTTTAAAGTTTTGTTCAAGAAAATAATTCAGCTACACATATCAGTTACATACCCAAGTAAAAGACATTCTAAAAGAAACACCAAATTACTTGTTAATGCATCCAGATTGATTGCAAATCTTCCATCCATTCTAGTATATCGGCTTGGATAGAGGATTGGCTAACTAATACAGAGTTGCAATAAGGGGTTCGATTTCAGGCTAACAAACTGTAACTAATGGTGTGCCATAGTGACTACAATTATTTACAATATATATTAATGACTTGCATGAGGGAAGTGAATGTACAATAGTTAAGTCTGGAGATGACACAGAAATAGGTTGGACTAGTTAAAAAGTGGATTAAAACTTGGAAAATAATGTGGGGAATGTGAAAGTATGCTCTTTGGCACGTAGAATAGAGAGTAGAATATTATGAAAATGGAGAAAGATTGCAGAAAGCTGCAGCACACTGGGATTTGGGCATCCTCATGTATAATAAAACATAGCTAACACCCAAGTCTGACAGATAGGAAGGCAAATGGAATGTTGGCCTTTTATTTCAAAAGAAATAGAGTGTGAAAATAGTGAAATCCTGTTAAAACGAAACAAGGCACTACTCAGGCTACAGCTTGAATACTGTGAACAATTTTGGGCCTCTTATCTAAGGAAAGGTACACTCGCATCAGAGGCGGTCCAAAGAAGGGTCACTCGGCCGATACCAGGAAGGAAGGAATGTTTTATGAGAAACATTGAATAGTTTGGACCTTTACTTATTGGAGTTTAGAAGAATGAGAAGAGACCTTACTGAAGTATATAAGATTCTTATGTAGCTCGGGTTGTCGATGTTGTGGTTGGTTGACCCGCCAAGTTGGTTTGTTATTGTTCTGGAGCTGTTTCATTACCCTGCTGGGTAACATCATCAGTGCAGCCTCTGATGAAGTGCCATTGTATTTTCCCACCTGGGTTTTAAGAGTAGTGCTGTCATTTCTTTTTCTTGCTGGTGGTATGTCCATTGATATGAATAGGGCAGTGACATCACCAAGTCATCCCACTCAGACCAAGAATTCTTCAACTCCATAAATGACATAAAGATAGATGACGATGAGACCTGGTATGGAGGGAAGGTCTTATGAGGAAAGACTGAGGGACTTGAGGCTGTTTTCGTTAGAGAGAAGGAGGTTAAGAGGTAACTTAATAGGACATTCAAGATGATCAGAGGATTAGATAGGGTGGACAGTGAGGGCCTTTCTCCTTGGATGGTGATGGCTAGCATGAGGGGGCATAGCTTTAAATTGACGGGTCATAGATATAGAATAGATGTCAGAGGTAGGTTCTTTACTCAAAAAGTAGTAATGGTGTGAAATGCCCTGCCTGCAGCAGTAGTAGACTTGCCAACTTTAAGGGCATTTAAATGGTCATTGGTTAAACATATGGATGATAATGGAATAGTGTAGGTTAGATAGGCTTCAGATTGGTTTCACAGGTCAACGCAACATCGAGGGCTGAAGGGCGTGTACTGCACTGTAATGCTCTATGTTCTATGTCCTACGGTATCGTTAGACGTCACTGACCTATTCACATCAATAGATATACGACTAGCAATGGAAACAATGACAGCACTACCAGAACAAGAACAAGACCCCAGTGAAATAATTTCCACAGACAACATGCTGAAGCTACTGGACCTATGTCTCACCACCCACTTCACTTTCAATGGCCAAACATATGAACAGATCAATGGGACACCCATGAGGTCACCTATCTCCGGAGTAATAGCCAAGGCAGTGATGCAAAGACTGGAAAGTACGGCGCTTCCGCTAATCAAATCAAAACTATGGATACACTACTTGGATGACTGCTTTGTCATTATTAAACGGACCAAACTAGAGGAGACACAAAAACTAATAAACAACTAATAAACCCTCACCAGAATCAAAGTCACCAGAGAAGAGGGGAAGAACAAACAGCTTCCATTCCTTCTCATCATGGTAGAGCGCAGAACAAATGGGGAATTCCAAATGGAAGTACACAGAAAAGCCACACACACTGACCAAGTATTGAATTTCAACAGTAAACATCCTAACACACACAAATGAAGCTGCGTGGGAACATTATTTAAACAGGCAGCAACACATTCCAGCAGCACAGAACTACACTGAGAAGAGCGAGTTTTGAGAAGATTTGTAGCTCAGGTTGAGGTTCTGGATGTGAGTTTGCTCGCTGAGCTGGAAGGTTAGTTTTCAGATGTTTCATCACCATTCTAGGTAAAATCGTCAGTGAGCATCCGACGAAGCGCTGGTGTTATGTCCCGCTTTCTATTTATCGGTTTAGGTTTCCTTGGGTTGGTGATGTCATTTCCTGTTCTTTTTCTCGGGGGATGGTAGATTGATTTGGAGCCAATGTGTTTGTTGATGGAGTTCCGGTTGGAGTGCCATGCTTCTAGGAATTCTCGTGCATGTCTCTGTTTGGCTTGTCCTAGGATGGATGTGTTGTCCCAATCAAAGTGGTGTCCTTCCTCATCTGTACGTAAGGATACGAGTGATAGTGGGTCATGTCGTTTTGTGGCTAGTTGATGTTCATCAACCGGAACTCCATCAACAAACACATTGGTTTGGAGCCAATCTACCATCCCCTGAGAAAAAGAATAGGAAATGACACCACCAACCCAAGGAAACCTGAACAGATAAATAGAAAGCGGGACATAACACCAGCGCTTTGTTGGAGCTCACTGACTATGTTACCTAGAATGGTGACGAAACGTCTGAAAACTAACCTTGTAGCTCAGCGAGCAATCGGACATGCAGAACACTGAGAAGAAGAAGAATACCTCTTCCAGATATTCAAGGACAACGGATATCCAATAAACTGGGTCGGAAGATTCCTATTACACAAACGACACCAGGAAGATACTACGTGCCCCGACACACTCCTCATGCTACCTTACATCAGGAACACATTGGAACTAACCACAATACTCCTAGGACCTCTGGACATTAGAGTTGCACGTAAACCCACATCAATCCCATGACAACTGCTCATACGAACCAATGACCCTCTCCCCATTATGGACAGGACCAATGTTATATACAAGATTCCCTGCAGAGACTGTGACAAACACTGCATTGGACAAATAGGAAGGAAATTAACAACAAGGGTACATGAACACCAATTGGCTACAAAAAGACAACCAATACTCACATCTCTATCCACATGGATAAGGAAAACAACCAATTCAATTGGGATAACACCGCGATCCTGGGACAAGCAAAGCAGAGACAGGCACAGGAGTTTCTAGAAGCCTGGTACTCCATGAAGAAAGCCATCAGCAAACACGTAGAACTCGACCCCATATGCACTCCATTGCGAACGAAAACTGGAAGTGAGGTAATCCAGCTCAATAGACTCCAGAGTTTAAAAACCAGGCAGGAAAACACAGCAGCGCTTCATCCGAGGCTGCACTGATGATGTTACTCAGCACTGTATTGAAACGTCTGCAGAACAACAATGAATCAGCTCAGCAAGCCAACCAACCACAAGATTTTTATAGACCTTGGTAAGGTGGATGCAGAGTGGCTGTTACCTCTTGTTTGCATGTCGAGAACTAGAGGGCATAATCTCAGAATAATGGATAACACATTTAAGACAGTGATGAGAGGAATTTCTTCTGACAGGGTAGTGAACCTTCATCACAGAGGGCTGTAAAGGCTAGGTTGTCAAATATATTTAGGCCTACATAGACAGACTTTTAATCAGTAAGGGCATCAAGTGTTATAGAGAAAAGGCAGGAAAATGGATTTGAGGATTATCAGATCACCCATGGTTTCATTGAGTGAAGAGCAGAATCATTGGGCTGAAAGCCATACTTCTGCTCCTGAGTCTTATTGTCGTGTGGTTTCTGTGTCCACCATTAGTCATAAAGTCCCTACAGTGTGGAAACAGGCCATTCAGCCCAACAAGTCCACACCATCCCTCCGAAGAGCATCCCACCTACACCCATTCCCCTATCCCTGCATTTCCCATGTCTAACCCACCTAAACCTAAACATCCCTGTATACTATGGGCAATTTAGCATTACCAATCCACCTATCCTACACATCTTTGGACCGTGGAAGGAAACCGGAGCACCCGGAGGAACCCACACAGACACGGGGAGAATGTGCAAACTGCACACAGACAGTCACCCAAGGTGGAATTGAACCTGGGTCCCTGATGCAGTGAGGCAGCAATGCTAACCCCTGAGTCACCGTGCCACCCCTTTTTGTTTTTAGAAATGTCTCCTCATCTCCATCCTAAATGATCTACCACAAATCCTCAAATTGTGACCTTGCAGGTGGTGTGACATATCCGCCATCCTCCCAGCATCTACCCTGTCTAGTCACAGAAGTCATTCTAAAGGTTAAAGTAAATATTTGGACCTGTCATGATTCATAACAATGCAAACTGCAGAATTTCAATTTATAAGAGTAGTGGACTTTTGGGTTTAATATTAAACTAATTTTCTCCCTCAGGTAACCGCATAAAAAGAAAATCTACGGCACAATTTGAAGTGGATGAATGCATTTATCAGGTATCCTGGCCAACATTCCTCAACTAATGTTACTTAGAAAACAAAATGTTACACGAAGGATGGTGGAAATTTGGAATTCTTAATGCACACCATACAATTATAGACATCTTCAGGTGTTTTCTGAAAGTGTCAAGAGATGCAAGATCAATTCTAACTTTAAAGTCTGAGATTGATAGATTTTTGTTACCCAGAAGACCATATGAAGCGGGGCTAAGTGGGTAAATGGAGTTAGGTTGTAATTCAGCCAACAGGGTTAACAGCAAAGCTGGCTAGCAAGGCTAAAAAGCCTGCCCCTTTTCCCTTGTTCTTTTTTGTCTCATTGCTGTTCCCAGCACTTTTCTGTATGCAAATTAAATGCCATAATAGGTGACTGCACTTTGAAGGTGATTTGGACATTTTTTCCACTAACAAGATGGGAAATAATTGGGCTTTTGAAGCAAAATGTCTTGACAGCAGTTCAAACAGCTTTGAAATTAAAGATAATCTGACGCAATCTGCACAGGTTTCCAGACTTGCACAATGATTTTCAAACAACGAGATAAAGCAGGGGCCTAACTGATTGTTAGTTTTTGAAATAGAAAGTTGTAAGGGCTGGCTTTCACTCAGACACTGCAGGTTAGGCTTTAGGAATATGGTTGAAAATTATTTTGTCAAGAAATATGTAGGTGTTATCATGTATAGACAAATTGTACAGTTTCAATTATCGACAGTTTCTAACTTCTAAGCTTAACTGCAGACAGCGTCGGTGGAATGTTCCCAGTCTCTAAACAATGTGGTCAATGGTGAGAAAGTTGGGGAAATATTGTGAGAATGCAAAAAAAAGTGAGATCTGTGGTCTAAAGAAAAGTGAATAAGGTTAGAAAGACTAAATGAAAATATCATAGGTGAGCTGACAACGTGCATATATCAACATATTTTTATAACCTAATCTTACCTCTTTTTTTATACAGGTTAATATTCTCCCAGAAACTGGTGAGAAATTAGACAGCACTTGAAAATCCAAGGTACTGAATTTTAATTAAAATCAGCTAAGTGGCAATTTTGTGGAGTACTTGGGGGATTTCGCTCCCTGAAACTGAACAAGTTTTCTCATGCAGTTTTACACTGCTCATCTCAGTATGTACGTACCCTTCATCTATGGAGCTGTACTCATGGTATCATCTGCAGTGGAAGTATTGCCAGAGCTGGGACTAACTGGCATGCCCACCACCAGTGCCATCTTCAAACCCCAGCTATACTCCAGATTATTTGCTGCCAGCCAAAGAGCTACCCTTCACAGGTGCAGTTTTGGAACAGCCGTCCCAGAAATGGCAAACAAAGGCACGTTAACACTCTGATTAACTGGCACAGGTGTGGAGTTCCTGGTGGACAGGATGGTGGAGAGAAGATCTGTCCTTCTTCCTCAGAATGACTACAGGAGATCACACCAGTGAATCGTGCCAGACCACCTTTAGTTACCACAGTCAACCTGCACTGACCCAATCTGGAGGAATGCCCAGCAATGCCACAAGATGATCTTCTGTACTCTGATCTTCTTTTTGCTTCATCACACCCTGTAACTCTGCTATTGCATCCACCTTCCACTAAACCTCATGATCTACTGCTCTCACAATTGCATAAACCATCTTCCCTTGCATCTTCTCACCCATCCAACCCCCAAGTCTACTAGCCTGCAATGTTCTGCTCACTCACTTGGCCAGCTCATCAGCTATCTTCCTCCTGCACAGGCACTAACAGCTGTGCCGGCCACTGTTGTATCACTCAGTTTGTCCCTTTGTCTCATTGCAGGAGGCAAAGAACCCTACAGTAGGTTGGATAGCATGAAGACAGTTGACAAGGTGCCCAATATTATTATTCTCACCCCCAGGAGGAGGAAGTCTTTGATCTAGAGGAAAGGGACTGTGACTGCTCATGTGAAGTTGCCAAGGCATCCATATTATGGCAGCCACTTAAGATTTATTGTCTCGTGCTGCACTGCTCTCCCACTACAGTCTCCGTGAATGATGTCTTAACCTGCCTAAGCATTTATCCCTATTTCACAACACATTCACTCTTTTGTCTTCTGCAGGCACCATCTATGTGGTCACCACCATTAGGAGACTAGCCTCTCAAGACTCCACCTCTGAGGAAACTGTCAATCAGTCAGAGGGTGCAGTGGGAAGGCAGTCACCTGCACCCCCGCCCCCCCCTTCCCCCGCCAGCTCAGATATGGACATCTCAATGGGTATGTTTGCTAGATTAAAGTCAGGAACACATTCTGGTGACAGCATTATTGCCACATCTCCACAGCTGACTAAGAAAGATGTGCCAGACTTAGAGGACAGCTGGATACTGAGTGTAGAGACTGTAATGTGGTTAGCCAGGTGGGCCTCATAGAATATAAGTTCCCTGACTGAGAATGTTAATCTGGCCCAATCAGGGAGCCCTGGCTGACAGATATAAACAGGAATGTCAGAAATTCTGTTTACTCTGCGAGTTGGCTCTGAGGAAACTGAATCAGTGTCAAGGACTTTTCACATGTAAATAAAGAGTGACTTGATGATGGGATATTGGCCTTTGTGGAGTTACTTTACCCCTTGAACATGTTAACAATACATTTGCTGTGGCGGTAATAGGAGATTAGTACAACACGATGAATCTTACTTGATTGCCATGGCAGGGAAAGCTTGGCATCCCAAAACAAACAGGATAGATCCTCTTGCTTATGCTCAGGTATTGTCTTCTTGTACAGGGTGAGGAGGTGAGTATCAGCCATATCACTACTAGTCTTGGCCATTCTAGCCCTATTGTGTTCCATGTTCTCCTGAAATAAATGAGATGAAAGTGGCTGGCAAAGCTGTTGATATTGGAGGAGGAGGAAGCAAGTTAATGAGCTGTCCTGAGTGAGTGAATAGGAAGTACAGAGGACAAGGTTAGTGATTAGGGGGCAATGGCATGAGTGACAGTAATTGAGTAAAAATGCTGCTTGTACTAGTGACAGTGTACAGTATGAGCTTCTGTGGGAGGTGGGTGCAGTAACTAAGTTTGAGTATGAGGTCAGCCAAAAAAAATGGTGTCACTTACCCTTGTGGAGCACAAGTCATTAACTTTCATGCACTGCTCTCTGTTCTTCTGGGCAGCAGAAATGGCTCTGATCCAGTTGGCTATTTGATACCAGGCTGGCAGTCTCCGATGCTGTGATTTCCTCTTATAGCCCTCTTCTCCACCATTCAATCCACCCCAGAATCACTGTTGACAAAGTAAGGTCTGAACTTCCCTCTCTCAGACTCCTCCTTTGGAATTGTACAATGGCTTCTGGCATTTCACATGGTGTGCAGCTGGGGTTCAAGCATGGCTCCAGCGGTGTGAATGCTGTGAGCATTTCCATTGCTGCCGAGCGCACGACTGTATTGAGAGTGGTATTATATACTTAATAGTAGTATATTAAGTATATACCCTGTCAGTATATATGACAGCGTATATACTTAATGATGAGAGATGCCAAGAATTGTGTGGAGACAGTCACCAGGGCTCATGGAGGGACACCATTTGTGAAATTCCCCAAAATTGACAATTACCCAAAACATAAGAAAATTCAGCCTCCTGTTTCCCTCATGGCACATGTGATTTTTTAAAACTCAAATTTGGTGTTAATCCAGCTGGCGCAGGCGTGAGCGTACATAGCATTGTTACAGGGATCTCCTTTGTGTGAAATGTTAAATTGACAGCTCAACCCAGTGTTCAGTTGAAAGTTAAAGATAAACAATAGAATGGTGGACTGAAATGAGATGAAATGTATTTGAATCTTTCATCCTTAAATTATCAAACTCACATATTCAATTGTAGCCAATTATTACTATTATTTTTGGTAATACCTGTGAGGAATCTCATTCTATTCCCCAGTGTGCCAGTAGCTATCTGCTTGCTTAGCATAATACTGAGCCATAAGAATGCAGCTTCATGTTTAGGTCTGTGAGGAATGTTAATCTTAGATCAAATATGTTTGCTTATGTGCAGGTGGAGGTGCAGTAATTTTCACTACAGCACAAATAGAGAGACACTTAGTGCAGTTGTGAGTAGTTGAATTAGGAAAAATGTGCTTGAAATGTTTCACATTGTAAATAAATATAAGACTGAGCAAAGGTTGCTTCCAGTATCGTTGGCTTTCTGGAATATAACATTGAATTCACTGTCAGCAATGTAATAATGGATATAATATATGGCCTGTGCTTAAGCCAATGTGTTTGATAAAAAGGGCAAAAGGAAGAATTTGATATTAGCTCAGTGCAGTAATATGCATTGTTAATGCTCATTTCTACCCTGTTAATGTTTGAGCAGATACATGAATGTCAGGTAGTCAAGGTCTGCTGGAACCAATTGTCTAAAACATTTAGTTGGGAGAAGCAGAAATGTAGAAGAAGGTCGAAAGATGTAATCACATACTGTGATGAATTGCTGAAACTAATAACATACTTTAACCTTTTGGCAATAGTTAATGAAGTTAGAACCCCCACAAGGTCATTCTTATTGCTTTCAAAACATTAAAAAAATGTATCAGAAGTTTGCATGTTCAAATCCTTTTTTTTATGTACCCTATAAAATGTTTAATGAAGTACAGTTTATGTTCAGGAACAAATTGTAAATCAAGACATTTAGTGGTAAGTTGGTCGTATACCTGTCACACACGAACAGAAGGTGCCTTGTGCGCTGTTTACTGTAATAATGGCATTGAGGTGCATTTTCAATCTGATTCAAATGTTAAGAAAGGAAAAGTACTGGAGATTTGTCCTTTCTTAAATATCGTAAGGGTGAAAATCAACTTAGGAAGTGATGTAAAATATTTGATATTATATTTTCCATCCAAAATTCACTTCCCAATGTTCTTGGCACTGAAAATAACTAGTGATAGATGCAATATATTGTACCCAAATTTCACCAACTATTGATATCCTTCATGAAGTGAGAAAACCAAAAGGGATGCATTTGGTTCGAGATACCTTAAGTTTTCTTTTGATTCTTGAGTTTTGTTTTCTGAGGTGATGGATTGCAAATGTGACTGCTTTGCTCAAGAAAAGAAGGAGACAGAAAACAGAAAACCACAGGCTGGTCAGCTGAATATCCCATATTTCTAAGGTCTGCTAGTTTATGCTGTGTAAATCAGTCATTTGAATCCTTTTCTTTATTCATTCATGAGATGTGAGTGTTGCTAGCTGGCCAGCATTTATAGCCCATCCCTAGTTGCCCTTCAGAAGGTAGCAGTGAGCTGCCTCCTTGAACTGCTGCAGTCCAGCTGCCTACAATGCTGTTAGGGAGGAAATTCCAGAATTTTAACACAGCGACAGTGAAGGAATCGCAACAGATTTCCAAGTCAGGATGGTGAGTGACTTGGAGGTGAACTTGCAGATGGTGGTGTTCCCATGTATTTGCTGTCCTTGTCCTTCTGGATGGAAGTGGCCACGGATTTAGAAGGTACGGTCTGAGGATCTGTGGTGAATTTCTGGTGTGCATCTTGTAGATAGCACACGCTGCTGCTACTGAGTGTCAGTGGAGGAGACAGTGGATATTGTGCCTGTGGTGCTACTCAAGTGGGCTGCTTTCTCTTGGATGATGTCAAGCCTCTTGAGTGTTGTTGGGCTGCATTCATCAAGGCAGGTGGGAAATATTCCATCACATTCCTGACTTGTGCCTTGTAGATGATGACCAGGCTTTGGGGAGTCAAGACGTGAGTTAATACAGTTTTCCTAGCCTCTGACCTGCTCTTCTCGTCACTGTATTTCTATGGCAAGATCAGTTCAATTTCTAGTCAATTGTAACCCCCAGGATGTTGATAGCAGGGGATTCAGTGACTGTAAAACCATTGAATGTCGAGTGGCAGTGGTTAAGTTGTCTCTTGTTGGTTATGGTCATTGCTTGGCTTCTGTATGGCATGAATGTCAACTTGCCACTTGATAGCCTATGCCTGAATATTGTCTACTCCATGTTGCATTTGAACATGACTGCTTCTGAGGAGTCACAAATTTTGCTGAACGTTGTACAATCATCGGCGAAAATCCCTACTTCTGACGTTATGATGGAGGGAAAATCACTTATGAAGCAACTGAAATTGGTTGGGCATAGAACACCTGCCTGAGGAACTCCTGCAGAGCTGTCCTGGAACTGAGATGACTGATTTCCAACAACCATGACCATCTTACCATGTGTCAGGTATGGCTGCAATCAGCAGAGATTTTTCCCCAATTCCTAATGACTCCAATTTTGATAGGGTTCCTTGATGCCACAGTTAATCCAATACAGCCTTGATG
This sequence comes from Stegostoma tigrinum, assembly GCF_030684315.1. Lineage (NCBI taxonomy): Eukaryota > Metazoa > Chordata > Chondrichthyes > Orectolobiformes > Stegostomatidae > Stegostoma > Stegostoma tigrinum. The sequence goes on along the minus strand of NC_081358.1, from coordinate 102,914,408 downwards.
TCAGGGGCTGTCACTTTCACCAAATGTCTGGAATTCAGCTGTTTTGTCCATGCTTGAACCAAGGCTGTAATGAAGTTAGGAGCTAAGTGGCCCTGGTGGAACCCAAACTGAACATCACTGAGCAGGCAATTGCTGAGAAGGTACTGCTTGACAGCACTGTCAATGACACCTTCCATTACTTTACTGATGATCAAGAGCAGACTGATAGGGTGGTAATTGCCAAGTTGGATTTGTCTCCAATGATTATGTTCCTTAGCAATGCATTAATAGTATGGTGGAAAATCTACTATTAAGGAGGCTATAGTGAGGGGTTTAGAAAATTGTAATGCAAACAGGTAGAGTCAACATGGTTTTCTGAACGGGAAGTTATGTTTGACTAATTTATTAGCGTTCTTTAAAGAAGTGACAAGCAAAGTAGATAAAAAAAAACAGTAAATGTAGGTTTCCAGAGAACGTTTGACAAGTTGCCATCAGAAGTTTACTACAAAAATTAATGGGGTAAAATATTAGCACGGTAAGCTGAGAAGAAGCAGGGGGTAGATATAAATGGGTCATTTTCAGGCTGGCAGTATTGAAACTGGTGTCTGTACAAAACTGAGTTTTTCCCCTAGTATTTCCCGTGTGTTGAAATCATATGTAACTGTTGCTACAGTAGGTGAGATAATAGGAATTGCAGATGCTGGAGAATCTGAGATAACAAGGTGTAGAGCTGGATGAACACAGCAGGTCAAGCAGCATCTTAGGAGATATTAACAAGTGCCCAGGGTCATAGGCAGGCAGTTCTTGCAGAGGGCAATCTCATTAGGGAGTTGTTTTCTGGAAGATGAACCAGGAAAAAAATTGAGGGAAGACCCAAAGAAGAATTTCCCATCACTAACTTTCTTCAGTGTACCCTTTGCTTGGATCCTGAACCATGTACAAATTCTCAATTCCACCTGCTGACCTTGCCATGTTCCTATTTGCATTGGATGGAAAACATTTCAGAGCAATTAAATAGCCAAGGCATTGTGCTAAATTCTCCCAGGATAATCACTGGCCATTTCAAGTCAAAATCAGGTTACTGAATTTTATAAGCCCATGAAATTGCATATAACTCTGAAGGGATAGAATTTCAACGTGACAGCTGACATTGTGATTTGACCACTTATTGGGGGAAACCATCTGATTTTTATTCCCAATAAATTATAGAGCTAGTACTGTAAGCTGGTACTGCATTTTTGAGAACTTTGAATCCTAAGAAGTATTTTGGGATCTATGATCCTTGTAAGTGTTTGTCGTAGAGTAGCTATGGGCTTATGGGCTACCATGATTCCTAGTGGTCATAGGAGTCTTGTTGTCAGTTCTGCTAAGTTCTTAATGTAGGGCAGTGTGGTCAGTGTGTTAGGGCATACTGTGTCCACATGTTGTTTATTAGTAGGCATCAGCAGATGAAGTTGTGGGGACATCCGTTTATAATGAAGATTTTGTGTAGGTGCTCTTCCTCTTTCCTCCAAGGTTCTGGCGTGTTTCAGTGAGTGGTGGTCCATTTTAAATAGTGTCCAAAAGCAGCTTTGTTCGTGGACCTTGGGGTGGTTTCTGTGGAAGCTGAGGATTTGGATAGTGTGGGTTACTTTGCTGTATACCGAGGTTTGGAACTCCCCGTTGGTCATGCGTTCAACTCTGATGTCCAGAAATGAAAGCTGATTGTTGTTGTCGTCTTCTCTTGTGAATTTAATCCCGTTGATGAGGTGATGAGTCTTTTCTAGATTGGTGCATTTAATAATGATAAATGTGTCATCCACATACCGGATCCACACCTTAGGTTGGATGAGGGGTAGGGTAGTGTGTTCTAGTCTTTATATGACTGCCTCTGCAATGAGTCCTGAAATGGTGACCTCATAAGTGTGCCATTGATCTAACTGTATACTTGACCATTAAAGATGAAGTGTGTGGTGAGGCACAAGTCTAGTAGGTTGAGTACATTGTCATTGCTGATACAGCTGCTGATCTGCATTCCTGCTTCGTCTAGTGTTTCTTTGGCTAGTAGGATATCAACTAACATGAATAATGCTGTGATGTCAAAGGATACCATAATCGCATCATTGCTGATTTTTATGTTTTTGGCCTGATTCGCACAATATGCAGAACCAAAACAATTTACAAAATACCACGCAATGACTGCCACAAACATTAGACAGGAAAGAAACTAGCCATCAGAATACAGGAACATCAGCTAGCAGCAAAATGACACAAAAAAATTTCCTTAATATCAGCATACTCGGACAATGATAGCCATCTGTTTAACTGGAACAACGTAACCATAGTAACCCAAGCCAAACATAGACAGGCACAGAAATTCCGAGAGGCATGGTTGCCAACCCATAATGCAATCAACAAACATATAGAATTGGACACCATATACAAACCCATAGAGAACAAAACTGGAAATGACACTACAATGATGCGATTATGGTATCCTTTGACATCACGGACCGGACAGTATAAATTCCAAGTGGAGTAGAACAACATCACTTCATCAGAGGCCTCACTGATGACGTTACCTAGCATAGTGACGAAACGTCTGAACAAAAACAGGCCAGCTTGGCAAGCAAGTCAACAACCTCACCCACAACCTGAGCTACAAATCTTTGCTAAAACCTTAAAAAGCCTCTATGGGATTTTGCAGATTCTGCAAAATGTAGGAGGGGTCAGAGCCACAGGTGGTCCTCATGTGGGAAACTATTAAAGTAAGCTAGTTAGAAGCCTCTGGCTCTAAATCAGAGTTGTGGATTTTTTTTCAAAATCCCCAGAACCTTCTGGACCATTTCAGTGTAAGTCAGCTTCATGGTGGCTTCAACAGTGGTCCTGGCTAGCAACTTTAGCTTAGGATTCAGCAATGACTACCTTCATATTCAAATGTCAGGGCACTACAAAGGAGGAGGAACTCTTGGACAACCACAAGCAAAAGGTTTTTTTCTAATGTTGAATGATCGAACCCAGGCATACTGCAGCATATTTGTTACCTGCTGTCCTAACCTTTGGTGTGATCTGTCATGACCTCAGCAATATTCTTGATCACAAGTTTTTGTTCTAATTTTAAATTATTATTAAACCAAAAATGTAACAAGGCAAAATCAAAAGTAAAACTATTGCAAACTCCATGGATAATGATCAGATATGATTACAGCAAACAATGAGCAATATTTTAACAGGATGTGCTCCCCACAGAACTTGAAGTAATGAAGGAAAGGCCTGAGCTGTTTAGCAGAGTAGAGAAATTTAAGTTAAATTTAAGATTTGAGATTAAAGCAAATTTTAAAAAAAAAAATCATCTGGTGTAAAGGAGTTTGAAAACTCAGAAAAATTGAAGATTGTCAATGAACAGGCAAGGTCTTATCAAGGAAAATGAGAAGGCATAGGGAACGATCAATATTTTGTCTGTTTTCACTTTGTGGGGCAGAGATATCACAGAGGCCAGTGATCAGAGCGTGGGGGTGGGGCCATGATCAAGAAATCCCCCGCACCTTAGGCCTTCCCTATCCACTGTAAAATTGCTGCCAGGTAGATAGCAAGAAGGACACCCACAGATGTTTAAATGCCTCACTCTAACCCGCAAACCATGCCCACCCCACCCACAGCAAGGAACCATACAACTTTTCTCCAACTTCTTTACACACTATACGAGCTAGTCGCCCCTTCTTCATAGATATATGAACTCCTAAGTGTGTGTGTTCCTGCACCTGCATTAAAATTTTTCCTAGACACATGGCACAGTAGAGTAAAATTAGTAAAAGTCAATAATCAGCCTTCTGTGGTTTTGCTGGAATGATCGACAAAAGAAGTTTTAAAAGTAACAGTGTGATGATTTTATTTTCATTAAAACAAAATTGAATCATGACTGAAGGCTGAAATCATCGCTTAAATTAGTGACACTAAACAGACTTGAAGGTCTCATCACACCTAACTTTCGCTGCAGCTACTGAGTTTATTTAAGTTAGCCTCCAGTAGTGAGAAGAGAATTAGCTCAATTCCCACTCATATCCTTTGGTAGATAGTTCTTTTTATGCTGAAATATGATGGGGTTCATTAAGCTGTTAAAACCAGGTAAGTAATATATACACATATATCAACAAGGGCCACACGGCTTAAGTTACTGTAGGGTGACAGTAGCCGGAAATCTGTCTCCAGAGCAGAAGTCACTATGTTCGGAGAGGAAATTGAGGGTGTAGGGAGTTGGCCTTCCGATAGCTGTAGGAAAAACAGATCAAGATGATGTTGGCTGCAACACAACCCTGTTCTTTGTTTACATTTGACAGCAAAAAGCAAAATTAACTCTAATAGTATTGAATGTCTGGTAATTGTAGGGTGAGTTTTGAAATAATTAGGTTGTAACCTCACCTGTGCTGTTTCAGCAACTTTTTCTTTCCCGAGCTAATCCATTTTATATTTTTTACAATCCACAAGGAGCTGACATATCTTAAAACTTGTAGTTTGGAATTTTGTCCTAGAAAATTTCTTCAAATTCAAGTTTTTAAAAGAACCCAACACAGTTCTGAGCAAGAGTCACTGGACCCAAACACTAACTCTGTTTCCTCCTTCACAGATGCTGCCAGACCTGCTGAGCTTTTCCAGCAACTTTGTTTTTATTGGATATGATCCATCTCCAAACGCCTGAGTAAATATGGTTCCAACAACACTCGAGAATCCAAGACAAAACAAACTGCTCGATCAGCACCACATCCACCAGCCACGTATATATAAATTGACATAGGGCAATGAGTGATCATCATACAACTTGGAATGACAAAGCAGATGCTAACAGCAATGAAACTTGCACTTCTACAGCTTTCTAAATCTAAAATAATTATGGTAAGAATCAGTGAACAGCAGCAGAAAGAATTTTGAATCACAGACAGAAAAGTAGGTTTAGAGTATACTTTGAAAGTGGGGAGACAATTAGCAATGCTTTAGCCTTAGGAAAAAGAGCATCAGCAATTAGGGACCAGTGGTGGGAAGAGAACATGCAGAAAAATAGCATCAAAACGCACAAACATAAAACAAAGAATTGCAGATACTGGACATCTGAAACACATAAAAATAAATTACTGGAGAAACTCAGCAGGTTTGACAGCATCTGTGAACAGAAAACAGTGATAATGTTTTGAGTCCAGTGACCATTCTTCAGAATGATTTCTCTCCAGATGCTGCTAGACTTGCTGAATTTCTCCAGCAATTTGGCTTTGTATATGATGAATAAATATGTCCCTCTGAGACAGGCAAGAAGGGGTAAGATAAAGGAACCTTGGATGACGAGAGCGGTGGAGCTTCTCGTCAAAAGGAAGAAGGTAGCTTACATAAGGTGGAGGAAGCTAGGGTCAAGCTCAGCTCTAGAGGATTACAGGCAGGCGAGGAAGGAGCTCAAAATTGGTCTGAGGAGAGCCAGGAGGGGGCACGAGAAAGGCTTGGCAGAACGGATTAGGGAGAACACAAAGGCATTTTACACTTATGTGAGGAATAAGAGAATGGTCAAAGAAAGAGTAGCGCCGATCAGGGATAGCATAGGGAACTTGTGTGTGGAGTCTGAGGAGGTAGGGGAAGCCCTAAATGAGTTTTTTGCTTCTGTCTTTACGAAAGAAATGAACTTTGTAGTGAATGAAACCTTTGAAGACCAGGTGTGCATGCTGGAATGGATAGAGATAGAGGAAGCTGATGTGCTGAAAATTTTGTCAAACATTAAGATTGACAAGTCGCCAGGCCCGGACCAGTTTTTTTCCTCGGCTGCTTTGGGAAACGAGAAATGCAATTGCCTCGCCACTTGCGAAGATCTTTGCATTCTCGCTCTCCACTGGAGTCGTACCTGAGGACTGGAGAGAGGCAAATGTAATTCCTCTCTTCAAGAAAGGAAATAGGGAAATCCCTGGCAATTACAGACTAGCAAATCTCATGTCTGTTGTCTGCAAGGTGTTAGAAAGGATTATGAGGGATAGGATTTATGACCATCTGGAAGAGCATGGCTTAATTAAATGCAGTCAACACGGCTTTGTGAGGGGCAGGTCATGCCTCACAAACCTTATCGAGTTCTTTTGAGGATGTGACTAGAAAAGTTGACGAGGGTCAAGCTGTGGATGTGGTGTATATGGACTTCAGCAAGGCATTTGATAAGGTTCCCCATGGTAGACTCATTCAGAAGGTCAGGAAGAATGGGATACAGGGGAACTTAGCTGTCTGGATACAGAATTGGCTGGCCAACAGAAGACAGCGAGTGGTAGTAGAAGGAAAATATTCTGCCTGGAAGTCAGTGGTGAGTGGTGTTCCACAGGGCTCTGTCCTTGGGCGTCTACTGTTTGTAATTTTTATTAATGACTTGGATGAGGGGATTGAAGGATGGGTCAGCAAGTTTGCAGACGACACGAAGTTGGAGGTGTCGTTGACAGTATAGAGGGCTGTTGTAGGCTGCAGGGGGACATTGACAGGATGCAGAGATGGGCTGAGAGGTGGCAAATGGAGTTCAACCTGGATAAATGCGAGGTGATGCATTTTGGAAGGTCGAATTTGAAAGCTGAGTACAGGATTAAGGATACGATTCTTGGCAGTGTGGAGGAACAGAGGGATCTTGGTGTGCAGATACATAGATCCCTTAAAATGGCCACCCAAGTGGACAGGGTTGTTAAGAAAGCATATGGTGTTTTGGCTTTCATTAGCAGGGGGATTGAGTTTAAGAGTCATGAGATCTTGTTGCAGCTCTATAAAACTTTGGTTAGACCGCACTTGGAATACTGCATCCAGTTCTGGTCGCCCTATTATTGGAAAGATGTGGATGCTTTGGAGAGGGTTCAGAGGAGGTTTACCAGGATGCTGCCTGGACTGGAGGGCTTATCTTATGAAGAGAGGTTGACTGAGCTCGGACATTTTTCATTGGAGAAAAGGAGGACGAGGAGAGGGGACCTAATTGAGGTATACAAGATAATGAGAGGCATAGATAGATAGAGTTGATAGCCAGAGACTATTTCCCAGGACAGAAATGGCTAACACGAGGGGTCATAGTTTTAAGCTGGTTGGAGGAAAGCATAGAGGGGATGTCAGAGGTGGGTTCTTTACACAGAGAGTTGTGAGAGCATGGAATGCGTTGCCAGCAGCAGTTGTGGAAGCAAGGTCACTGGGGACATTTAAGAGACTGCTGGACATGCATATGGTCACAGAAATTTGAGGGTGCATACATGAGGATCAGTGGTCGGCACAACATCGTGGGCTGAAGGGCCTGTTCTGTGCTGTACTGTTCTATGTTCTATATCAAAAAGCATGAGTTGTTTTCCAGTTATAGATGGTTACTAGATGTGGAACTGGGTGAGCTCACAGAGGATTAGATAAATGAGGACAAGGAGTTTGGAAGAAAGAGGACATAAAGGAATAGTGTGAGACAGAATGTGGGTGTTTGAACTAGATTTAATGCTTGGGCAGGTTTGGGGCACTAGTAGTGAGGGAATTGAAGAAGTTGAATTGGAAGATCTAAATTGATCAAATTGTGGTGAGGTTTCCATTGACTTATGGTAGGACTTCGAATGGGAACTCCTAATTCAGCCAAACCTGATGTCAGACAAGTAATCTAATAGCTGGATGGATGGAGTCGAGACAATGGTAGAGTTCAGACTGAATTCCATCATCAGATACATCAAAATCGAAAGGACTGCAGATGCTGTAAGTCAGGAACCAAAACAGTTGTTGGAAAAGCTCAGCAGGTCTGGCAGCATCTGTGGAAAAAAAAATCCAGTTCTGAAGAAGGGTCACTGGACCCGAAACATTAATTCTGACTTTTTCTTCACAGATGCTGCCAGACCTGATGAGCTTTTCCAGCAATTTTTGTTTTTGATCAGATACATCAAAACTGATTCCATGCCTACAGACTGTGGAAGCATAGGCATGAGGGAAATCAGCAAAGACACAAATAGGATTTTGAGGTTTTCCAAAAGTAAAGAAAGGCTCATATGATAATTACATAGAATTTAAGTTCAATTCCCACTACAGAATTTGAATTTAAATTCAGTTCATACAAAAATCTAAATCAATCCAGATTTTATTTTTAAAAGCTGGTAACATCAAAAGTGGCTTTGAAGGTGGCTGATTATCATAAAACCTTAACTGCTTCACAGATATCCTTTACAGAGGAAGACCTGCCATTTATGTGGTTCCAACACCACATCAATGTGGTTGACATTTAAGTGCCTTCTTAAATGGCCCAGCAAGCCACTCAGTTGCATCAAACTGCTACAGAAGATGCATTTGGATGCTAGACTCTGCGACTATACCATGATCCTGTGATAAATTTACTGTTTCACATTGTTTTACTGTTGGCAAATTTACTGCTGGCAAATTTACTGCTTGTAACCTGTACTCTGCTTTTACAAGTTTTACAAGAAATCATTTCTGAAGCTGAAGTCTTGGCAATACAAATTAATTATTAAGAAACTTTGTATATGTACACAAGTGTGCATATACTTGTGCTCCTGTTTTCAACTCATCAGATTCTTTTGAGCATTAATGTTTATTTTGGGGAATATCATTTAAATCGCTCAAGAAATTATTTTTTGCAAATCACTCATGTCATGTATTAGGTGAATGCTCAAGAATTAATTTGGTAGATTTATAGACTCTATTGTATATGTGTCATCAGTCACTAAATCAGTCTGGGATTTTAGTGTGTGGTGATATTGCCATTGTAGGATTAGTGTAGAAGTTATGGATGCTGATTGTCTTGAAAATGGTAACATAACTTGTGACTGATTTTCAAGTTATATGCATTTAATACATGTCACAGATAATTCACAACAGGCACTTATAGCAGACACAGAGTTTAGGTGGGGCCAGGCCAGCCAGTATACTGAGGGTACAATTACATTCCTCAAAAATACCCCTGAACATAAAAACAATGCATACATTCTCATTTGGAGTCAAAAGTAAGGCAAGTTACCCAACATGCACAGTCACAAAAAAAACACATTAACAAAATTAACAGTCATTACATGGTCACCGTGAGGCCAGTATTTTTATTCCATATTTTTACTAAATCTACCATGGTGGAAGATTAGTCTAGGGTTTTGGGTTATTATTCCAGTGGCATTACCACTACACTACCGGTTTTTCACTTCTATTAGTCTTTTCACATATATTGCACACAGGGTCCCATAATGGTATTTATATGCAATTCTGTCAAATGTTTGATTGGTATCTGCTCATTTCTAGGGTTAATTTACTTCACTGTGGGGGGTTTTGTTCCTATAGCAAGTTCTGTTGCATTAGCAACAACTATGTCAATTCTATTGCTGAGGAACGGTGGACTTCCAAGATTAATGGTTGCTTTTTTTTTGTCATCTGAATATAGCATTGTTCAGTTTGCATAAAAGTTGCTCCAAGTCCTGACTCACTGTTATCGTACAGCAAGGTGTCTTCATCATTCACATCTTGGTACCTCTACACTGCCAGTTTAATGACTAGTTACAGCAAATTTTAACTGGCCTCTTTTGAACCAGCATTCTTAATAAACCAGCAAAAATTATATCCTGGAAATACTAGAACTTTATTATCATGATCTCTGCAATGTTTAAGTAGTCGGTTGAGGTGTCGGTTGAAAAGGCTCTCTGCCACTAAGTTAAATTTAAGGCAAAGTTGCTTTATTATTTTAATGATTTATGCTGTGAATAAAGTATCACAATGATGTGAATTCCCGCACATTATGCGACAGTGTTATCTAGTGTGTGTTTTTACATTGATTATGTGGACCTCTTGTTCAACCAGCACACTCCAGGTCCCATTGGTGCAGGTTAATAAAAAGCTTGCTGTATTTGATTCTATTGAAAGCTACTCCTTTATCTGCGCTCAATGCCACTACATACCCCTAGCAATGAGCTTGCATAGATATTCACACTCTGATAAATCAGGCAAGAACTTTGCAAAGCCATTCACAAATCCAACAAATCACTGCAGTGCTTTCAAATTCATTGGCTACTGCATCTCTGCAATTGCTCTCACATCATCAGGTTCTGAGCAAAATGCTTTTGCTGTTAATACATGACCTATTAAATTGACTTCAGGCATCTAAAGTTGTATTTTAATCTTGTTCACCTTCAGGTTCACGTGGTAGGTTCTTTCTAGCTATTACACTAGATTTTGACCACCATCTACAACGAGTTCTTCCACTGAATTTCATATCCATTGACTATGAGACTATCCACAAGTTTCCACTCCAGGAAGAACACCACTGAACATTTTGTGCTGTCTGATTTGATATCTTTTTGTAGTAGAAATTCAAAATGGTATTTACAATCATCAGTATCTTCTGAATAACATGCAGAATAGAGTTAGAAAATTTCTGCTTACATTCAGCTTCATCTTCATATCAAGATTCAACCTTTTCTTTGGCAAGCTGTGTCAAAATTTCTTCAATGATTGGCATAAACAGTGAGATGGTCAAAATATTTATTTAGATCCTTAGGATCTGTTCATACTCTCAGTTGACCAGGTGTTTTCATGATTGTGTCACTGATCTAGCCTGTAGATGTTGTCACTTTCAGGTTGGACTTGAGGGCAAGTGGAACTGCCTTCAGCAGATGCTGTGCTGGTGTCACACTCTCATCCACTTCAAGATAATATTCACCGGGAAAACATCAGAGATCTGTAAAATCATCCTTTTAATCTTCTAGGATCTGTTTGACAGTCAATGCCTCAGGGGCCTGCAAAATGCTGCAAATCTCTTTTGACATGATTCATGTTACTCTGTTCTGAAAAAGTAATTGGGCTAGAAACATTAGCTCTGTTTCTCTCTCCACAGATGCTGCCAGACCTATTGCACTTTCCAGCACTTGCTGTTTTTATCCTTTTTTTTCTGTTGTGATGAATGGATTTCACATATCTGGAACTTTGAGTCTTTATTCTTCACATTATATTGGACGCTCAGCTTCATTTGCCCTTTTGGCTTGAGTTTAATTCCATCATACAGCTTCAATCATACTTATGAGGGTCATCACTTTTTGCCACTCGGCACAGGGCTGTGAAACCCACAATAATGCAGATCAGACTTCATGTTCGTTTGACGGACTCTTTTTGAAGACACCATTCTTACAGTCAAAACTTTATATAATATAAAATGATTTTCAGAATCATCAGCTAATATCTCTCCAGCAACCATAAAATTTTAAAGGCTTGGTTTACATTTTCAGAGTTGAATGCTTACATTTAAAGTGTTTCAGCTGACTGCAGTTAAAGCACAGCTTTCTCTTTAGTATGATGTTGTCTGCAACATTAACATTAATCCTCAGATTGTCAGTTTTCTGATTACTTTTCTGCAAATCTTTCTTAGTTTTCCCTAAGCTGTTATTCTCATTCAGCCTGGAATGTCCCTCAGCATTACGTGAAGGCTTGCCTTTTCTCCCATTATATACAATAGCTGAGATTGACAACCTCAGAGTTTCTGCACATGTTGAAAATTTTCTTGAAAGCAAGTTTCTGCTCTCTCAGCAGACATGTTATCATGGCAGGATCTCTTATGCCCAAGACAAACCCATCACTGATGAGATCTGATTATATTATCTTTCAGTCATCCAAATTCAAAATGATTCAATTCAATGTATTAGTGCAATTACATGCCGATCAGTAGTCTATTACGCCCCTTGAACTGAATGCTGAATACCTTTCATAGACAACAGTTTCACAGAGATACAGAACTCCTACATTTGGGAAAGAGGCATTTCAGTCCATCGAGTCTGCAACAACTCTGCAAAGAGCATTCCACCCTGACCCTGCACATTTACCATGGCTAATCCACCTAGCCTGCACATTCCTGAACATTAAGGGGTAGTATCAGCATGGTCATTCTACCTAACCTGCACATCATTTGACTGTGGAAGGAAACCACAGCAACTAGGGGCAACCCACACAGACACAGAGAGAATGCGCAGATTTCAAACAGACAATTCCCTGAAGCTGGAATCGAAAACTAGTACAAAATATAAAAAAGGTCAGCAAAAGCTTCGATAAGCATATAATAAACGAGGAGAGAATAGTTAAAGTGAATGTTAGTACATTGGAGAATGAGACTAAGAAATTAATTGGGGAGAACACAAATAGAGGCATTAAATCAAAATGTTGCCGCTGAAGTAACTCCACAGAGATCAGTATGCCATCACCAAGTCACCTCTTATTTACATGTGGGAAGTCTTTGACCCTAATCAGCTGCCTCAAAGCCAGCACTTCAATTGAACAGAATCCCCAACACTCCTGTTCTCATCTGTAAGTCAGGGCTCCCTGATTGAGGTTGTATGGCTGGTCCAATCAGGGAACTCATATTCTGAGGTCCACTTGGCTGACCTCATTACATTCTCTATAGCCTCAGTTTTCACAACGAAGGATACCAGTGCCATCCTAATAATAACATGTAATGCAGAGGTTATAGGAAGGCAGAAACATGGAACAATTGTCATCACTAAGGAAAAAGTATGGAACAAACTATGTGGATTGAAGGCAGACATGTTTCTAGCACCTGATTACTTATATCCTATGCTGTTAAAGAAAGTGGCAGCAGAGATAGTGGAACTATGGTAATAATACTCTAAAAGTTCCCTGGATGTGGGAAAGGCTCTCGTACGTTAATGTTAATGTAGCATGCTCGTTCAAAAGGGAATACAGAACTACAGACCAGTTAGTTTAACAACCTATCATTGCAGAATTATATGAATCCATTTTTAAGCAAGTCATAACAGGTACTTGGAAAGTCAAAACACAATCCATTGGAGCCAGCATGGTTTTGTGAAGGGTAATTTTGATTAATTTGTTCTTGTTGATTAATTTGTTGAGTTCTAATGTAACAATGGATAATGGTGATGTATTGTATCTGGATTTACAGAAAGACACAAAGGGTCAATACATAAGGTAAGATCACATGCGATTGGGGTATTTTATTAACTTGAATAGAGTATTTCCTTGCTAATTAAAAATCTCTTGTCTTAGGCTTAAGACCTAGCCTTAACAGCTCTCTCAAATTGAAAACAAAATGCACAGTCACCACCTTATAAGAGAAGAAATTCTTCCTCATCTCTGTCTTAAATGTGCAACCACTTATTCTGAGATTATGCCCTCTGGTCTCAGACTCTCCCACAAGGGAAACAAAATCTCTGCATTTACCCTATCAGGTTCCTTAAGAACTTTTTAGATTGCCTCTTTTCCTTCTAAATTTCCAACACATTAAACCTCTCCTCATAAGTCAGTATCTCCCGATCGAGTGAATCTTCTCAGGACTGCCTCAAATGCCAGTACATCATTCCTTAGATAAAGGGCCCAAAACAGCATTCTAACTGTGGTCTGACTGGAGCCTTATATAGCTTTAGCAAAACCTCCCTACTTTTAAACTATCTTCCCTTTGAAATAAAGGCCAACATTCCATTTGTCTTCCCCATTACCTGCTGTACTTGGCTCCTGGCCTTTTGTGATACATGCATGAAAATTCCTAAATATGTCTGTTCCAGTTTTCTGCAATCTTTCATCATCTCAATATGCGGCATTTCTATTCTTCCACTGAAGCATAACTTCACATGTTCCCAGACAACAAAATGTGAGGCTGGATGAACACAGCAGGCCAAGCAGCATCTCAGGAGCACAAAAGCTGACGTTTCGGGCCTAGACCCTTCATCAGAGAGGGGGATGGGGTGAGGGTTCTGGAATAAATAGGGAGAGAGGGGGAGGCGGACCGAAGATGGAGAGAAAAGAAGATAGGTGGAGAGAGTATAGATGGGGAGGTAGGGAGGGGATAGGTCAGTCCAGGGAAGATGGACAGGTCAAGGAGGTGGGATGAGGTTAGTAGGTAGATGGCGGTGCGGCTTGGGGTGGGAGGAAGGGATGGGTGAGAGGAAGAACAGGTTAGGGAGGCAGAGACAGGTTGGACTGGTTTTGGGATGCAGTGGGTGGAGGGGAAGAGCTGGGCTGGTTGTCTGGTGCAGTGGGGGGAGTGGACGAACTGGGCTGGTTTAGGGATGCAGTTGGGGAAGGGGAGATTTTGAAACTGGTGAAGTCCACATTGATACCATTAGGCTGCAGGGTTCCCAGGCGGAATATGAGTTGCTGTTCCTGCAACCTTCAGGTGGCATCATTGTGGCACTGCAGGAGGCCCATGATGGACATGTCATCTAAAGAATGGGAGGGGGAGTGGAAATGGTTTGCGACTGGGAGTTGCAGTAGTTTGTTGCAAACTGAGCGGAGGTGTTCTGCAAAGCGGCCTTCACATGTTCCCACATTGTATTCCACCCGCAAGTTTTTGCTCACTTGCTCAACCAGTCTACATCCCTCTGCACATTGTGTCATCCTCACCACTTGCATTTGCACCTATTTATCTGTGAACTATAAACTTGGCCGTAGCGCTTTCACTTCCCTTGTCCATATCATTTATTATATACATATCAGGGTCAGGAGTTGGTTAGCTGTAGCGTTGGTTTGTGACACACAGTGTTAAACCAACAGCCTGGGTTAAATTACCACGCTGGCTGAGATTACCACGAAGCACATCACCTGCTGGCTCTCTTCCCTCACATGAGGCGTAGTGACCATCAGATTAATCCACCATCAGCTGTACTATGGTCTGGTATGGCTATGTCCGCTTTACTTCCACCTGTTGATATATGCTGTCGATAACTGTGGCCTAAGCACCGTGAAACTTGACTAGTGACAGACTTCTACGAGTCAACCAAATCTCTGCCCTTGCCAATATACTACCCCCAACACAATTTTTTCGATTCCGCCCACTTCCTACAGACTAAGGGGGTGGCCATGGGCACCCGCATGGGCCCCAGCTATGCCTGCCTCTTTGTAGGTTCGTGGAAAAGTCCCTCTTCCGCACCTACACAGGCCCCAAACCCCACCTCTTCCTCCGTTACATTGATGACTGTATCAGCGCCGCCTCCTGCTCCCCAGAGCAGCTCGAACAGTTCATCCAATTCACCAACACCTTCCAACCCAACCTTCAGTTCACCTGGGCCATCTCCAGCACATCCCTCACCTTCCCGGACCTCTCAGTCTCCATCTCAGGCAACCAGCTTGTAACTGATGTCCATTTCAAGCCCACCGACTTCCACAGCTACCTAGAATACACCTCCTCCCACCCACCCTCCTGCAAAAATTCCATCCCCTATTCCCAATTCCTCCGCCTCCGCTCCCACGATGAGGCATTCCACTCCCGGACATCCCAGATGTCCAAGTTCTTCAAGGACCGCAACTTTCCGCCCACAGTGGTCAAGAACGCCATTGACCGCATCTCCCGCATTTCCCGCAACACATCCCTCACACACCGCCCCCGCCACAACCGCCCAAAGAGGATCCCCCTCGTTCTCACACACCACCCCACCAACCTCCAGATACAACGCAAGATCCTCCAACACTTCCGCCATCTACAATCCAACCCCACCACCCAAGACATTTTTCCATCCCCTCCCCTGTCTGCTTTCCGGAGAGACCACTCTCTCCATGATTCCCTTGTTTGCTCCACACTGCCCTCCAACCCCACCACACCCGGCACCTTCCCCTGCAACCGCAGGAAATGCTACACTTGCCCCCACATCTCCTCCCTCGCCCCTATCCCAGGGCCCAAGATGACTTTCCACATCAAGCAGAGGTTCACCTGCACATCTGCCAATGTGGTATACTGCATCCACTATACCCGGTGTGGCTTCCTCTGCATTGGGGAAACCAAGCGGAGGCTTGGGGACCACTTTGCAGAACACCTCCGCTCGGTTCGCAATAAACAACTGCACCTCCCAGTCGCAAACCAATTCCACACCCCCTCCCATTCTTTCAATGACAAGTCCATCATGGGCCTCCTGCAGTGCCACAACGATGCCACCCGAAGGTTGCAGGAACAGCAACTCATATTCCGCTTGGGAACCCTGCAGCCCAATGGTATCAATGTGGACTTCACCAGCTTCAAAATCTCCCCTTCCCCCACCGCATCCCTAAACCAGCCCAGTTTGCCCCCTCCCCCCACTGCACCACACAACCAGCCCAGCTCTTCCCCTCCACCCACTGCATCCCAAAACCTGTCCAACCTGTCTCTGCCTCCCTAACCTGTTCTTCCTCTCACCCATCCCTTCCTCCCACCCCAAGCCGCACCTCCATCTCCTACCTACTAACCTCATCCCACCTCCTTGACCTGTGCGTCTTCCCTGGACTAACCTATCCCCTCCCTACCTCCCCACCTATACTCTCCTCTTTACCTACCTTCTTTACTCTTCATCTTCGGTCCGCCTCCCCCTCTCTCCCTATTTATTCCAGTTCCCTCCCCCCATCCCCCTCTCTGATGAAGGGTCTAGGCCCGAAACGTCAGCTTCTGTGCTCCTGAGATGCTGCTTGGCCTGCTGTGTTCATCCAGCTTCACATTTTATTTTCTTGGATTCTTCAGCATCTGCAGTTCCCATTATCACTACTACCCCCAACACAATGGTTCTCTTTCTTATCATATTAAGCAGCCTCGTGTGTGGTAATTTGTAAAACATCATTCTGAGCAAATATGCGTCAGTCTTCAGCCAACAGGGAGAATCAAACCAAACAAACAAAAACCCGAATTAACTCCAGCACTTTGAAATCTGAAAGTATGATTACATTCACCGAAAACACGATGGGCTGAATGGCCTCCTCCTGAACCCTAACAATTTTGAGGTTCTTAAAAGCAGAAAGCAAAACAAAAAAAAACTATCAGCTGTTTGTTTTATTTTTACACTAGGTATCAAAATCGGGCCGGAACCGAGGTATGAGTAACGATGGGCGTTTTTCTGTGTAACTAAATCCAAAAATAAACGGGGGCGGGAGGCACATACACTTCAAGCCACTTTAAAAATATAGAAACACTATCATTTTTTAATCTCACAACTTGTTTGACAACCCAAACGATGACTCCCACCAGAGCACCACACCCACGGGATTGCGGGTCGAAAAATTCAAACCGCTCCTCCAGTTCGAGCGCTGGGTGGAGGACCGTTCTCTGGGAGGCGCTCAGGCTGGAGACTCTTGCCGCCGAAACCGCCTCGTCGGGCGCCGGGATGCACGCCGGGTAAGGGGAACCGCCATGTTGCTTCCGCAGATTCGTCAGAAAGTGAAAATATATTAATATTTCTGAAAAAAAATACCGCAATGGCAGCCCCGAGGATAACGGCTAAATATCAGTCGAATTTATAAACGCTCGCATTTGTATGGAAGCCCATGGATCAGCGAACTCCAGGTAAGAATTGGCGACCGGGTTATTTTCCCGTTTTTTTCTCTGTTTTTCTGAAAGGTAAAAGTAGCGCGAGCTGCCAGATCCGAGCAAAACAAACTCTAACGGCGACATTTTATTTTTAAAAAAAGTTGTTCCGACTTGCGCAAACAGAACGGCGGATAACGAATGTAAAAAAAAGCGAGAAGTTTTTGGAGAATTTTTTTTTAAAAGTGTGGTCGTTACACCCGCGTCAACGGTCGGCCTTGGTTGGCGCTGATTGGCTGCGAGATTCCTCAGCTCCGCCCCCGGGCGATTGTTCCTGAGACGTCCGTCTGCAGCAGCGGGAGGGAGGGGCGTCCCCGAGAGTATCGGCCGTGTTCCCCCCCTACCCCCGAGAGTATCGGCCGTGTTCCCCCCCTACCCCCGAGAGTATCGGCCGTGTCCCCCCCCTACCCCCGAGAGTATCGGCCGTGTCCCCCCCCTACCCCCGAGAGTATCGGCCGTGTCCCCCCCCTACCCCCGAGAGTATCGGCCGTGTCCCCGAGAGTATCGGCCGTGTTCCCCCCCCTACCCCCGAGAGTATCGGCCGTGTCCCCCCCCCGAGAGTATCGGCCGTGTTCCCCCCCCCCCCCCGAGAGTATCGGCCGTGTCTGTCTGCAGCGGGCGGGAGGGAGGGGCGTCCCCGAGAGTATCGGCCGTGTCTGTCTGTGTGGGGGAGGGGCGTCCCCGAGAGTATCGGCCGTGCCCACGAGAGTATCGGCCGTGCCCCCCCCCCGAGAGTATCGGCCGTGCCCCCCCCCCCCGAGAGTATCGGCCGTGCCCCCCCCCCCGAGAGTATGGGCCGTGTCTGTCTGCGGGGGGAGGGAGGGGTGTCTCCAAGAGTATCAGCTGTGTCTGTCTGCAGCAGCGGGAGGGGCGTCCCCGAGAGTATCGGCTGTGTCTTTCTGCAGGGGGAGGGAGGCGTGTCCCTGAGAGTATCGGCCATGTTGGTCTGCAGGGGGAGAGAGGGGTGTCCCCGAGAGTATCGGCCGTGTCTGTTTGCAGCAGCGGGAGGGGCGTCACCGAGAGTGTCGGCTGTGTCCGTCTGCCGGGCGGTGGAAGGGAGGGGTATCCCCAAGAGTATCGGCCGTGTTCGTTGGGGGGGTGGAGGAGTGTCCCCAAGAGTATCACAAATCAATTTGTCATCCATATCAGGAAATACTCCTGAGAGTATCCAGAATGTGCATCTGCAGCAGGAGATACTTCTGTCCATTTTAGCAATGTGTCCATCTGCAGCAGATAGTACTGTGTATCTGCTTTTGGCAATAAATTCACTTTCTTGTGTTGTCTGTTTATTGATTTACAAGTGAATGGAGTATTTCTAAGGACAGGCTAGAATGTGGAACCAGGCACTGAATGAAATCTGCCAGGATTATATGGAAGACTGAGCTTGTCAATCAAAAATTGTCTTTGTTTATGTTCTAGCCTCCTTTCTTATGAAGATAATTTCAAATATTAAAGACCCTTTGAGAAAAGGAATTGCACTTCATCTCTGTCTTAAATGTTAGACTCCTTTGTTCTGTGCCTCCTAGTTCTAATTTCCCACGTGGGGAAGCATCTGTTCAGATCTCCTATGAAGCCTCGAACGGCTTGTTTGAATGTTTGAATCGAGTTACTCATTCTTCTAAACTCCAATGAGTATTGACTAACCTGGTTAACTTTAAACAACAATTTTCTCTTCGTAGGACATTAGGAACAATTATTCAAAAACATAATGGCCAATTGATTGTAGTGTAAGCTCCTCATTACTGTTTCTCTTGTGCTTGACTGTTTAGTGAAGATGTAATCAACACCTTGAATAAATAATGACGTCTCTATTACTTACTCCATTACAATCCCACAGTCTAATGACTCCAAGAGTAAAAAGTTCTTGTCATCCACATCTTAAATGGGAAGCCTTTCCTTTAAATGTGTCTTCCAATTCTGTTTGCACCATGTCAAAAACACTCAAGATCTTTTAAGTTTCAATAAAATCACCTCTCTCGTTCTGTGAAACTTTAATAGATTTGTCTATTTTTAATGGACAGTTCCAACCTGTCAAACCCCTAGTCATTGAATAATGTATGTGAGATTTTTTTTGGTGGGATGGGAGAAAGAGAGGGTGTGTGGGGCTTGGAGGAGAGGGTGCATGCATTGAGGAGGTGCTGTGCGAGAGGATGTACAGGGGTGGAAGGAGAGAGTGTGCATGAGGGGGTGCTGAGGGAGAGGTTGTATGGGGTTTGGGGGAGAGGATGTATGGGGGGGTTGGGGATGAGGGTGTGTGGGGGAGCGGGTGCGTTTGTGTGGGCTTTGGGGCGAGGGTGCGTGTGTTTGGGGGCCGGGGATGAGGGTGCGTGCGTGTGGGGTTTGGGGATGAGGGTGTGTGCGTGTGGGGTTGGGGGACGAGGGTGCGTGCGTGTGGGGTTTGGGGATGAGGGTGCATGCATTGGGGGTTTGGGGATGAGGGTGTGTGCATGTGTCGCGGGATGTGTGTTGGGACAGAGAGGGTTATGTGTGTGGGGGGGTGAGTGGACAGGGAGCAAGTGTGTTGGGGGTGTGCAGAGAGGGAGTGAGTATTTATGGCGGGAGCGGGTGTGTGTGAGGGGGTTGTGGGGGAGAGGTGGACTTAGTGTGTGTGCGTGCACGCTTCTGAGACAGCTTGTGTATTAAAGAGGAGTCTGACTGCAAAACCCAGACAGATTCTAAACTTGGCCTCATACCTAACATGCATTGTCTGACCTAAAATGTCACCTCTTCCTTACACTGGCAAAACCTTTAGTTCGGTCAGGACTGTGACTTGAAAGGAATTTGGGGATTCACATATACATTTTAATTAATTAAAACCTTCTTAACTGATTAAAGATTTAACAGCAGCATTTTAATACATCCTCGTCTGTGGTGTGACACTTTGATCTTTTACTTATAAATTCTGTGTCTGGTGCCACCTGAAGCAGGAGTGAGGCTCCAAAAGCTTGTGATTTTGATTTAACCTGTTGGACTATAACCTGGTGTCGTGCGATTTATGACCTTGTCCACTGCAGTCAAAATACAGATACCTGCACCTATCATTGTCCATCTGGTGACAGTACATATATGGTACTTTCAGGTTAAAAGTCCCAGGATGTGACCCAGCAGTATCTGCAAAATCTTTTCAAGTCAGAATGGTGTGTGGCTTGGAGGGGAGCTGTCATTTTTGCGGGACTACTTGCATGCCAACTAGTGGAAGAGAGAAAGCTAAATGATTTCGCAACCAGTGGATCACATCTGAACCCTTCAATCCTGTCACATACAGTCACAACTACTGATGGACATTTAATCAACTAAGAAGAGTGGGAACTTTTTGACTAGCTCCGTGCTCTGTGATGTGTGAGCCCAGCACATAGAAAAGGCTGAAGTATTTGCATCTGTTACACTTACCTTCAGTCAGAAGTGTCAGGCAAATAATGCATTGCACCCCTTCCTGACATCTACAGCATCACAGATGCCTATCTTCAACCAATTTGACTGAAGAACTGGTTAATGCAAAGCCTTAATAACATTCTGGATATAGTTCTCAACAATTGTGCTTTAGAACTAGCTGCACCCCAAACTAAGCCTTTTTAGTCTGTCCCCCCACTGGCATCTGGCTGGCACTGCTGGGGACACAATGGCCAAGTGATATTATTGCTGAACTGTTAATCCAGAGACCCAGATAACGTTCTGGGGACCCAGGTTCAAATCCAGCCATGGCAGATGGTGGAATTTGAATTCAATTTTTAAAAAAATCTGGAATTTAGAATCTAATGATGACCATGAAACTATTGTTGATTGTTGGAAAAACCCATCTGGTTCACTAATGTCCTTTAGGGAAAGAAACTGCCATCTTACCTCATCTGGTCTACATGTGACTGTAGACCCACAGCAATGTAATTGACTCTAAACTGCTCTCTGGGCAATTGGGGATGGGTAATAAATGCTGCCTGGTCAGCGATGCCCTCATCCTGTGAATGAATAAAGAAAAAAATGTAGGAATAATAGAAAAAAATCCAGGTATGCTTTCGGCACAGAAAGTTGGATGATTTCAATCCTGCCAAACAACACTGTCTCATTCTACTTTTGATCATCATTAATGTGATGGAAGGGGTCGACAACAGCACTATCAAAAGGATATAGGGGTATAGTGGCAATGTGTCCAGACTAATAATCCAGTACCAGAAACTACCATTCTGGAGACGTGTTCCAATCCTGCCTCGTCACATGGGAAAATTTGAATTCAAGAGAAGTCTGAAATAAAAAGCTAGTCCAATGTGATAGCATAACCATTGTTGACTGCTTCCATGTCATTCACTAATGTTCTCTAGGGCATTGCTTCATCTGGCCGGCCTATATGTGGCTCCAGACTCTCAGTAATATTTTTGACACTTGACTGCCCTTTAGGAAATTAGGAATGGACAATAAATGTTAGGGTAGCCTGTGACACCCTCATCCCATGAACAAATAAATAAATCTAGCACTTGCAAAAGAAGACCTGCTGAATGACTCTGATTTAGATTTCCACCAGTATCACTCAGCTTCTAGCCTCATGACTGCCTTGGTTAAGATTTCAAGAAGAGAACTAAGCTCCAGAGACAAGAAAAGGTGGAAATGATGGCGAGTTGTTTCTCAGAGGCCTGTGACCAGCGGTGTGCCGCAAGGATTGGTACTAGTCCACTGCTTTTCATCATTAAATAAATGACTTGGATGTGAACATTGGAGGTATGATTAGTAAGTTGGCAGTTGGCACCAAAATTGGAGGTGTAGTAGACAGCAAAGAAGGTTACCTCAGAGTACAATGAGACCTTGGTCAGATGGGCCAATGGGGCAAGGAGTGGCGGACGGAATTTAATTTAGATAAATGTGAGATGGTGCATTTTGGAAAGGCAATTTACAACAGGACTTGTACACCTAATGGTAAGGTCTTCGGAGTGTTGCTGAACAAAGAGACCTTAGAGTGCAGGTTCATAGTCCCTTGAAAGTGGAGTCACAGACAGATAGGATAGTGAAGATGGTGTTCGGTATGTTTGCCTTTATTGTCCAGTGCTTTGAGTAATGGAGTTGGGAGGTCACATTGCAGTTGTACAAGACATTGATTAAGCCATTTTTGGAATACTGTGTGTAATTCTGATTTCCCTGCAGGAAGGATGCTATGAAACTTGAAAGGATTCAGAAGTGATTTACAATGATGTTGCCAGGTATGGAGGGTTTGATCTATTGGGAGAGGCTGAATAGACCAGGGCTGTTTTCCCTGAAGTGTCAGAGGCTGAGGGGTAACCTTATAGCGGCTCATAAAATCATAAGGGTCATGGATAGGGTGATTAGCGAAGGTCTTTTTTCCCCAGGGTGGGGGAGTCCAAACTCAAGGATGTAAGGTCAGAGGGGAAGTATTTAAAAGGGACCTAAGGGTCAATGTTTTGACTCAGAAAGTGGTGTGTATATGGAATGAGCTGCCAGAGGAATTGGTGGGAGGCTGGTAAAATTTATAACATTTAAGATGTCTGGATGGGTATATGAATAGAAAGGGTTTTGAGGGATATGGGCCAAATACTGGCAAATGGGACTAGATTAATTTAGGATATTTGGTTGGCGTGGATGAGTTGGACCAAATGATCCGTTTCCTTTCTGTGCAGCTCTATGACTCTAGTGTCAGAAGTCTATAAACAATGTTTTAGGAATCTAAGAAGGGAACCTGGTCAACCATACATACTGTTTGAAAGGATCAAACAAATTAACACTGATAGGTGGATATTAGCATCGAAAATAGATCAAACATATGACACTCTTAGAGATGGTTATTTTGATGGAGTTCAACAATTCACTTCCTGAAGTAGTGAGAAATCATTGAAGAGCAGAGAGTTAAAACTGCAAGATTAGCTGCAAAAATAACAGGTTCTTATCAGTTAGTTCAGAATCAAAGTTTGGCTTCTGACATCGGTTTAAAACAATGAAGAATAGAAATCGGGGAAAAGAAATTCTTAAGTGTAAGGGAAAAAGAGAGCTCTTTGAAGATAGTAAAAACAGTTTACCACATGTTAAAAAGGCAAGCCATGTAGGGGGTAGAGAATTAAAATGTCTCAGATGTTTCCATTCCAATAAAGTAGGATACATGAAGATGCAGTGTTGGTGGTTTAAAAAAGACACTGGGATAAAGGATGTGGGAAAACAGGAGGAGCAAATGGATTTTGTTACAGTGATGAAGGAAAGCACAGGAGAAGCTAAAAAGTTTCAAAAGAAATATCAGCTAAATGAGATGTTACAGGAAATATATCCTGAGATTTTTCTGACTGTGTGGTAACAAGGTCACAAAGTGACAGATTGAAACAGGAGAAGAAATCAAAGCATTAAGATAAAAAAAAAGTTTCTGATAGTTGAACTATGTTTGATTCAATAGTTGAGAAAAAAAAGGAAGAAAAATTGAATATTTTCACTCCAGAGAAGTTTGCTGAATTACAACAAAGTGATGAAAAAAAGGTTGTATCAAAAACCCCACAGAAGAAGATTCTGAGTGCTTCCCATAATGTTACTGTCGTAAAATGAATTCTTGGTAACGAAATAGAGACCATCATTTATTCAAGTTGATGAAAAATGGGCAGAAGTTCATCAAGTAGTATTACTGGTGGGATATAGAAAGGAAGTGTTGCAGGCAGTACATACATTACTAGTAGGGGGTCATTTGGGAGTAAGGAAATCTCCAGCAAAGTACAAAAACATTTTTATTGGCCTGGACTGCATAGAGATGTGGTTGAATTTTGGCGGACATGTCACATGTGTCAGGTAATAGGAAAGACTCAGGTGGTGATAAACCAGGACCCTTAATATCCATGATAATAAAATGTGAGGCTGGATGAACACAGCAGGCCAAGCAGCATCTCAGGAGCACAAAAGCTGACGTTTCGGGCCAAGACCCTTCATCAGAGAGGGGGATGGGGGGAGGGAACTGGAATAAATAGGGAGAGAGGGGGAGGCGGACCAAAGATGGAGAGTAAAGAAGATAGGTGGAGAGAGTGTAGGTGGGGAGGTAGGGAGGGGATAGGTCAGTCCAGGGAAGACGGACAGGTCAAGGAGGTGGGATGAGGTTAGTAGGTAGCGGGGGGTGCGGCTTGGGGTGGGAGGAAGGGATGGGTGAGAGGAAGAACCGGTTAGGGAGGCAGAGACAGGTTGGACTGGTTTTGGGATGCAGTGGGTGGGGGGGAAGAGCTGGGCTGGTTGTGTGGTGCAGTGGGGGGAGGGGACGAGCTGGGCTGGTGGAGGGATGCAGTAGGGGAAGGGGAGATTTTGAAACTGGTGAAGTCCACATTGATACCATATGGCTGCAGGGTTCCCAGGCGGAATATGAGTTGCTGTTCCTGCAACCTTCGGGTTTCAAAATCTCCCCTTCCCCTACTGCATCCCTCCACCAGCCCAGCTCGTCCCCTCCCCCCACTGCACCACACAACCAGCCCAGCTCTTCCCCCCCACCCACTGCATCCCAAAACCAGTCCAACCTGTCTCTGCCTCCCTAACCGGTTCTTCCTCTCACCCATCCCTTCCTCCCACCCCAAGCCGCACCCCCCGCTACCTACTAGCCTCATCCCACCTCCTTGACCTGTCCATCTTCCCTGGACTGACCTATCCCCTCCCTACCTCCCCACCTACACTCTCTCCACCTATCTTCTTTACTCTCCATCTTCGGTCCGCCTCCCCCTCTCTCCCTATTTATTCCAGTTCCCTCCCCCCATCCCCCTCTCTGATGAAGGGTCTAGGCCCGAAACGTCAGCTTTTGTGCTCCTGAGATGCTGCTTGGCCTGCTGTGTTCATCCAGCCTCACATTTTATTATCTTGGAATCTCCAGCATCTGCAGTTCCCATTATCCCTTAATATCCATGCCAGCATTTGAGAGACCTTTTACAAGAATCTTAATTGATTACACAGGACCACTCCCTAAAACAGAAAGTGAGAATCAAGAACAAAAACAGAGGTTGCTGGAACAGCTCAGCAGGTCTGGAAGCACCTGTGAAGAAAAAAGTCAGAGTTACCGTCTTAAGTCCGGGGACCCTTCCTTAGAAGCGAGAATCAATAATTGTTGACCGTAATGGATATGTCAACTAGATTTCCAGAGTCCATTCCAATACCCAGTATCACAGCTAAAAGGATTGTAGAAGAGTGACTCAAATCTTTTACTAGATACAGACTATCCACAGGAATTTAGTTGGATCAAGGACCAAATTTTACGTCAAAATTATTCAAGGAAGTTGGATAGCTTAGAAATAAAACAATTCAAATCCTCTGCATACCATCCAGAATTTCAAAGAGCATTAGAAAGGTCACATCAAATGTTAAAGACCATTTTGAGGGACTGTTGTCAAGACTGTCCAGAGCTTTGGGATAAAGGAATGCTGTTTATACTTTTTGCAAGTCGGGATGCACCTAATGAATCAGCTAAATTCAGTCCATTTGGATTAGTTTTTGGGCATGTTGTGAGAGGACCACTGAAAATAATTGTGGAGAAATTGGTGAGTCAAAATTCAGAGACTATATATTTACACTACATGTCAAATTTTAGGAGGAGATTAAAACAAGTGGGTGAATTAGTGAAAGAGATAGTAGGAACTGCCCATGCTGGAGGATCTGAGATAACACGGTGTGAAGCTGGATGAACACAGCAGGCCAAGCAGCATCAGAGGACCAGAAAAGTTTACGTTTCGGGTCGAGGCCCTTCTTCAGAAAAGAAGGGTCTCTTCTGAAGAAGAGTCTCGACCCGAAACGTCAGCTTTCTTGCTCCTCTGATGCTGCTTGGCCTGCTGTGTTCATCCAGCTTTAGACTGTGTTAGTGATAATGGGAACTGCAGATGCTGGAGAATCCAAGATAACAAAGTGTGAAGCTGGATGAACACAGCAGGCCAAGCAGCATCTCAGGAGCACAAAAGCTGAGCCCGAAACGTCAGCTTTTGTGCTCCTGAGATGCTGCTTGGCCTGCTGTGTTCATCCAGCTTCACACTTTGTTATCTTTACACTGTGTTATCTCAGATTCTCTAGCATCAGCAGTTCCTACTATCTCTGTAACAATTTTAACCCCACTGCAAAATCTCTTCGAAGGATGCCCACCTTAAGAAAGAATGAATTAGCTAGACAGCTGTTAAAAGTAGCTGAGCATATGATGAAACAGGAAGCAGACAAAAGGTCAAAAATTCATAATTTTGCTACTGGAGATAGTGTTAGTATTATTACCGTTAGGTGAACCTTTAAAAGGTAAGGCTTCATGGATCTTATCAAATTAAAAAGAAAATTTATCACTTTGCCGATGATTGACAGCAGACTGATGGAATGGTAACTGTCTGGATTAAACTTTTTTCCTGCGTTATGTGGTCAGGACAAACGGTGAAAAGCAAGTGGTTTAGGGGAGAGCTGAGAAAAGTCTTTTTTACCAGAGGGTGGTAGACATGTGGAATGTGCTGCCTGAGAGGATGGTAGAGCTGAGTTTTCTTGCAACATTTAAGAAGCATTTGCATGAGTACTTAAGCAATAGGCCAAATGCAGGTGAATGGGGTTAGTGTAGTTTGGTGTGTGTTGATCGACATAGACATGTTGGGCTGAAGGGCCTATTTCTATGCTGTATGACTCTATATAGGTTTGCTTTTTGTACTCAAATCATATATTTATAAAGCCTAGGATTCCATATAGCTTATTAGCTGTTTTATTAACCTATCCTTTGAGGTTCAAAAGCCAATGTGCAAATAACCCAGGGCTGTGTTCTTACCTTTAATAATATACCATTTAGCTTGCATTGTGCCTCCTCATTCTTCCAGTCAACAGGTAAACAAGTGATTCCCACCCACCCACTATATGTCTTGTGCCAAATTATAAAACTGAAAAGACTGAAAAAGCTCATCTTAAAATCTCATTGCTCTTATGACTTGAAATTTATGATTTGCTAGTTCAGAATGAGAACATGGAATTATGAAGTCAGATTCTCAGACATTCTGCAATATTTTCATTGTTAATTTCTTTTTCAGCAGTTTCTTTTGGCCTCACAGCCTGTGTGTGTGTGTGTGTGTGTGTGTGTGTGTGTGTGAGAGAGAGAGAATTAGGTAATATTCTACAATTTTTCTTATTCCTAGGTCTTTACAGCCGTTACATTCATGGAAGTATTACACATTAGATTTTCCAAGTAACATTAGTTTCTTAGAGCTGATTGTTTCTTCTGTTACTAATTTTCTTTTCTCTTTTTCAACTACATATTCAGAGCTGGTTTCCATCTTCATGTGCAAACTGTGCAACCTGTTTTCCCCAAGTCAAGATGAGTTACTAACTCATGTCTCTGAGAAACATGCTGAGGAAGGTCTGGCATCAGATGATCTTATTGTTCCATTACGGCCTCTTCCGGCATCTGAAAACACTGAGAGAAGTGAAGAAGGTAGGAACCTGAAATAATCCTGCTTCACCGCTCCCACTCTTGTATCTACTCCTGAATAATAGTTTTTTTTCTTTTTTATGTTAAGACAATGAATTATAATACTGCTAAATCTTATAGCTGGTTTAATTAAACTCCAAACTATATAGGAGTTCATCAGTTGAACTAAAGATATAGAGTCAGAATTTATATTGAAGATCTGCTACCATTATTTTCTGGAATTCTTATAACCAAGCTAAAACTGAGCTCCTAAGGTGCTGCTTGGCCTGCTGTGTTCATCCAGCTCCACACTTTGTTATCTAGGATTCTCCAGCATCTGCAGTTCCCATTATCTCTGATAAAATGAAACACTGTCAGTTTTGACACTGTTCTACAAAAAACCATCTTGTGCATTTGCCCTTTTAACATTTCTAACATTGTACTTTGAATATGTTAGAGGTGTGTGTGTGTGTGTGCGCGCGCGCGTGCACACCCGCGCGCTGATTAGATAACTTTTTCCTATGTCTTATATATAGAATAGAATATAGAACAGTACAGCACACGACAGGCCCTTCAGCCCATAATGTTGTGCTGAATTTTTAACCTAATCCTAAGGTCTATCTAACATCCAACCCTTATACTCTCATCCTTATGCCTATCTAATAGCCGCTTAAATTTCGCTAATGAGGCCGACTCCCTACCCTCTCCGGCAAAGAACCTAAAGTAAAGCTCTGACGTCTCCCCTGTATCTACCTCCACTCACTTTAAAACTATGCCCCCTCGTAATAGCTACCTGCACCCGAGGAAAAAGTCCCTGGCTGTCCACTCTATCTATACCTCTGATCATTTTGTATACCTCTATCAAGTCACCTCTCATCCTTCATCATTCTAAAGAGAAAAGCCCTAGCTCTTCCACAAAGATGAATGGAAAATGACCCTTCTATTTCATATTCTCAGATGTATATATACACAGGTCACTCAGCTCCTAGACATTGTTTAGGGGAGATTATTTTGTTTTATACTGCTCATGTTTTTTCTACCAAAATACATCACTTCACAGTTCTTCACATTGGACTTTATCTGTCAGCTATCTGCCCACACCAGCTGCTTGACATGTTCCACTGTCCTCCTCACAATTGAATCATCCTCGGTGTTGGAGATTGGCTGTTATCCCCCAAGAATATGATCATTAATGTAAATTAGGATGGAATAAACAAGATTCCCACACCCAATCTTCAGGCACTCAGCTATAAACATTCCTCACAACAAAATATATTCATTTCAATTTGATGCACTGTTTACTATCGCTCAGCCAATTTTGTTATCAATATTGCCACTATCCTATTTGGGGCGGCACAGTGGCTCAGTGGTTAACGCCGCAGCCTCACAGCGCCGGGGACCCGGGCCCAACCCCAGCCTCAGGCGACCGTCCGCCTGGAGCCCGCACATTCCCCCCGCGTCTGCATGGGTCCTCTCCAGGCGCTCCGGCCCCCTCCCATAGTCCAAAGACGCGCAGCTAAGTGGATCTTTACGGCTATTACACTCAAGAATGTATTACACATTAGATTTTCTGCTGGTTTATGCCCCTCATGGATCTTTTTTTCAAAGGAATGAAAAATATGTTGTAAGACGTAACTGACGCAAGACTATTTCCATCTCATCTTCTGGGGTATCTATTCTGGCAGCAGGGAGAAGCAAACTTTTTCACTGAATTTAGACTTTTTATAGAGTAGCCAGAATGTCTTGAGTCTGGCAAGCATTTGCAAAGCGGCAACTAACAAGTGAGTGCCTGTATATTTGTTGGCGCTTTTCTGTGCATGAGATGAATAACAATAATGAATTGAACCTGAACCCATGGCTTTGGTATTGCAAGATATGCTTAAGTAAAGGAGGATGGAAGAAAACCGTTCTCCAACAGTGATGCTGATGGCAAAGAAGTAAGTGTTTAATTTTGACTGTGAACTAAATGATCAGTAAAGAAATATATAACACTTTGATGGCTGTTGCAGTTCTTAAACAGCATCTTTAAAATGATCAAACTACCAGGGGAAGCATTCAATTACAGTAATTCATTTCTTTGGAGGGGAAGGAACAGTCACCATACATTATGCTGGCTTCTAAGGAGGCAGCAAAGCCAAGTTCCATCTTTCCTTCACTAAAATGAAGAGTAAGAACAATTGGCTATTGTGAAGTACCGTGCAGTTTAGGAGAGTTAATTAATTTGTTCACAAATTGGGCAAGTGAATATCATTCCATTCCTTGAAGCTTAATAAATTAATAAGCTCTTTTGTGTTGTATATCCAGTATGAAAAAGCTTGTATTTACATGACATAAGCACACCCCAAGACTACTTCAATTTCTTTATAGTCTTATAGATTTCTGAAACATTGTCATTGTTTCAATGTAGCTAATTATTCAAACAGCAAGCCCCATAAATAATGAAAAAGATCAAATCATCTATTTTTGTTGTGAACTGATCTATCCACAGTCATTACTATCATTGGGAGAGAATCCAGAAAATCATTAAAACATTTTGTTTCTGTTGAATACCTACCAAAGTGACAATGACTGATCAGTGCAATCACTATCTCCTTCCCAAACATAATTGTGAGAAGAATATTTATGTTTTTGCCACTCGGAGATGTGATTTGAGAATGTAGCAAATTGATGCAGTTAGTATATTATGAACATTAAGTCTCTGAATGAAAATCTGTGGTCCTTCGTCAGTGACTGGCCCTTAAGTGAAAGTAAGTTCACCAAGCTTAATACATATTAATTGGGAAAATAAAATGCTTTCACAGTGGCTGCAAATAAAAATGAACTCTATGAATTTTTATTGAAACCAAATAAGTTGAAGACCTTTTTTTTCAGCTTCCATGTGCTGCGAAAGGCAACTGTTTTGAGCTTTCAGATCAAAGCAATCCACAATGAAAAGGTTTATCTCAAAATTTGAGAAAATGTGAGGGCATTGATGGATACAAATCAGCTAATTGTGTTTATTTCATAAGGGAAAAATGGCAAATACATTTAATAATGTATTATTATAATGTAAAATTTTTGTAAACTTGCAAAGGTACAATGCCTTATCCATGACCATGCTGGTGTAGTAGCATTCCTACGGTACCTGGGCACAGTGCCTTATCCACAACCTTGCTAGTGTAGCAGCATTACTACATTGTGGCTGCCCTTTCTCTGCAGATTTTTAATTTACCTAATAGAAATTTTGCAAATAGGGAGGATATAGATGGTGGCAGTTGTGAATACAAATTCCTAATAAGGCTGCAGCATCAGACTGATATCATAATCATTGCTAAATATCTCCTAAAATGCCATATTTGGGCCTTAGAAACTTGCTTTACAAATGAGCTAAACGATGTCACAATAGTGTTGACATTGTGAAGAAAAATCAGTTTGTATTGTAAATCACATAAATATGTACTACACCGCAAAATGGTTACACACCTTGGACTATCAAGCTCAGGCACAGCGATGTGTTCCAAGCGACGAAAAGTGCGAAAACGCAGTAAATGTAAACGTCGTCGCAGGGTCGCCAAAAAATGTGGCTGCAAATGATAAGATGGTCGGAAATATAAACAAGAAACAGAAGTGACTGTTATGTAGACATCCACTGGCTTGGAAGACAACCTGCCACATCGCGTAAAGTCTTTTACTGTACCTTATCATTGTACGGCAAAATAAAATTCTCAAGTAGCTTGAGTGTTCAACATAAATTCTAATGTGCAATATATTGAATTTATACCTATTTTCCTCCCATCCACATGATTGAGGAAGACTTGATTTAACTCGGAAGGGGTTCTGGGATGGGTGATATATCCTTGTGGTTTCTCAGTGGTGCTTGAAAGGTTAAGTAATAGTTGCTGTACTCCCTTCAATGTCTTTCTTCCCAGTGAAGACTTAACATGCTCACTATGATGAGGTTAGCTTTCTTTCTTGAATTTTCTAAACAGTGGGACTGTTTCACTGACAACAGAGGCTGCAAGATTGGTGTAGAAGGTGAAGAACACTGCAGGAGGGGTATGGTAGGAGGGCCCTGCTGTGAGAGGAGTTGGAGATCGTGAAGAGGGCTATAAGGAAGATGTGGAAAATTTGTGCAGGGAGAGGGAGCATGGAATGAACAGAACAATTCTAAGCACCATTAACAAACTCTGCTGACTGGGATCCACGTAAACTTTAAATCACTGAGGCAAATGAATGTGGAATCTAGGTGTCTACTATCAAGGCGATTCTCCAAACTATTTTTCTGAGTTTCCAAATACCACATATGTTGACACAAATAGAAAGTATTGCCACTATGTGACTGCATTCTCATAATGCATCAGTGAGAATGAAAAGGTAGCCCTGAAAACCCAAATGAAGGTCAAACTTTCCATCACCCTGGTGCTTAGAAAATGATCTTGCCTTTAGTGACTAAGTTGAAGTAGACATCAAAATTTCTAATCATATGGTAAATGTGATCAAGATCTTGGAGTTTAAAAAAAGTATTTTTTGTAGGTTTAGCTGGTAATGAAGTTTGTATTGGGGATCAGATTTCTTTACAGGTGAAATAGGTTTAAGAATGAAGCTGGAAGGCATTTAATAATCTTGAAAACAGCCTCTATGCTCTTAAAAGGCAGGGATGACTGATTCTCTTATTTGGGTCCTGCAGACTACCAAGGATTTTCTGGGTTTTTATATAAAAGCTCATTATCTCAAGCTGGTTATGATCACATGAATGATACTGATACTGACTAAGCACAATGGTTTGGAAATCTAAAGTGATCACTACATGATAGGTAACAGTGTTTTGTTTTTATTTTCTTCTGGATAACTGGTCCTGCCAGTTCTCTTTTGTTAAATTGAAAAATCTAGGAAGTCCATTGATTGTATGTTTGGAGTAAATTTTTAGATATATCAAGTTTATTTTCCACAAAGGGGTGTTGATTCAAGGAGTCTTTCCTATTTGGAATAGGTTAGGTAGGAACTTCTGAAAACTTGAGGATGTTTGTTGAAGTTGCAAAGGTTGCCTGACCATTTGTCAACCATCTTAGCTATATTATGAGTATCCATTTTTGAAAAAAATAGGAAAAACAGTTCCGGAAGCTTCCATAGCAACACAGCCTATTTTGAAGTTATTAATATAACATGCCTTTACTAAACAGTGAGTGTGTCTTAAACTTCTGCACGTCATCTTGACAACATGGACCATAGCCTGCTTGACGCCTTGTGCCAAGTTGTCAGCTGAGTAAAATATGCATTTCTGAGGTCGCAAATTGAGGCTGACTCATAAAATGAGTAAAACGTTTTCTGTCAGATAAAGAAAATTGATTTCAATTTCGAATAAAGGCCTAAACTCTCCCTCCCAAAAGTTGGCATTGCCATATACCCCATGATCTCTAATATATTATTTAAAGACAAAAAGGATCAATGCACAAGACTCTTGATAAACAATGATATTGAACCTAAACTTACAAAAAAAGCAAACAGAGACAATCCTGAGGAATGGAAGTTAGATGAAAAATCTTAAGCACCATAGCCAAATTGTTCATGTCTGCATTGGCTACCGTACTTCCAATTTTTATCTTAAATTAGAATAGGGATTTATAAGAATTATAAGAATCTTAAATTAGAATAGGGATTTATAAGAATAATTGTGTGTCTCCCTGATGTTGCACCTTTGTTCACTTTAATTTGAAATATCAGCTGCAATCTCAGTAAATATTGACAATTCTGACTGCCTGTCTTGTAAATTCTTTTTTAACTTAAGTGCCAGTAGCTGTGAAGAGGAAAAGGGGAAGACCCAAAGGTTCAAAGAAAAAATTCTACACTGAAGCAGAGGAATTAGGAGAAGCTGGCAATTGCAGCCTGAGCGCAGAGAATAAACTTGACCAAGAAGAGGAGGAATTGGAGGAGTCAGATAGCTTGGACTGTAGAAAGTGCAGTCGAAAATTCTCTAACAGGAGACAGCTGCAGAAACATCGCTGCTTTGTTGTTCTGAAGGATGATGGAGAAGAAGAAGAAGAAGAAGCAGAAGATGGTAATACATATTTATCAGCAAACATTACACTGGGTTCAATTTTGCACTTTTAAAGATTGCAATATAGCTTTTTTGTTGAATATGATTTGATTTTGAATATTTTGTTTACGCATCGGATGTGGAAGTTGATACCAATTGGAGAGTGGTGCAGAATGACATTAATGAAACAGATCCAGTGATGTGGTTCATTGAGGGCTGCTTCCTTGATTTTTATCTGCTTGATTCAGAGTGGTGCCTCTCGAATCATACAATATTTTATCTCTCTAGAACAGAGAGATGTGTCTTTGATCCTATGTATTCGATTTTTACTTTACCACCATTCTTTGGTATGCCTGAGACAATGGGCTAATATGTTTGGCTTTATAGTGCCATTTATTGGGTGTAAAATGCGTGCCACAAGGCCCAGTTTTAGAGACTAGCTTTATGCAGCCTAAAGAAATTTCCAGCCAAGTCCAACTTGATATAAGATCAGGCCTTTGCTGTCACCTAAAAAAGTAGGTGTTAAATTTAAAATATATAAACCAGGGTCCATCTTATTTGGTTACAATGAGCAGGGCAGTCAGTCGTTGTGCTCCTCTCTATATACCTAATCCTAGTTTTGAGATTTACCTTTGAATTGCTACCGGCATGGCAATGACCTCGCATTTATGCTGTTTAAATGGGGGAGCTGCCTTTGGAGTGATCACTGACTGCAGTGGCTAGTGGATAGACTGCAGTGGATAGACTAATGCTTTCCTGGCCACAGTAATAATTTTACAACAATGAAAAACATGAATGATTTTCTTTTAGAGATAGCAAGAACTGCAGATGATGGAGAAGGGGACAATATAGTATGGAGCTGGAGGAACAGGGCAGGCTAGGCAGCATCAGAGGAGCAGGAAAGCTGACGTTTCGGGTTGGGACCCTTCAGAAATAGGGAGGGGAAAGGGAGCTGGGAAATAAATAGAGAGAGGAGGAGTGGGGCTGGGGAATATAGGTGGGATTGGTCAGTGGCATGGGTGGGGCGGATAGGTCGGAGAGAAGAGGACGGGTTGTGTCAGGTCAAAGAGGCGGGGATGAGAGGGAGAGTTGGACATGGGATGAGGCCCAGGGTGGGGAGATGTAAAAACTGGTGAATTCCATGTTTAAGCCATTGGGCCATAGGCTCCCGAGGCAGAATATGGGGTGTTGCTCCTCCAGTATGTGGGTGGTGTCATTGTGGTACTGGAGGAGACCCAGGATTGACAGAAATTGCTGGAAAAAGCTCAGCAGTTCTGGCAGCAAGTGTAGATAAATCAGAGTTTTGGGTCAAGTGACACTTTCTCAAAATGGGTCACTCAACCCACAATGTTGAGAAAGGTTGAAAAGAGGTTGGGTGGGGGTTCAAAACAATAACAGGTTTGGATAGATTAGACAAATTGAAACTGTTCTCATTAATAGATGGGACAACAAATAAATGATACAAAATTAAGATGAATAATAATAAAATTAAAACAACATTAGGATAGCAGGAAAGCAGATGCTGGAGAATCTGAAATAACAGGGTGCAGAGCTGGATGAACACAGCAGACCAAGTGGCATCAGAAAAGCAGGAAAGCTGATGTTTCAGGCCTAGACCCTTCTTCAGAACGTCAGCCTTCCTGCTCCTTTGATGCCGCTTGGCCTGCTGTGTTCATCCCTCTCTACACCTTGTTATCTCAGAATTTCTAACATCTGCAGTTCCCTCTATCTCTGTAGTGACAGAATTTTTTTTTCTATTCATTTGTGGCATATGGGCTTCACTGGCTGGTCGTCATTTCTTGCCCATCTCTAGTTGCCCTTGAGAAGGTTGTGGTGGGCTGCCTTCTTGAACCACTGCAGCCTTCCTGCTGTGGGTTGACCCACAATGCAATTAGGGAGGGAATTCCAGGATTTTGATCCAGCAACAGGTGAAGGAACAACGATATATTTCCAAGTCAGGCTAGGAGTGGCTTGGAGGGGAACTTGGAGGTGATGCTGTCCTCATGTGCCTGCTGTCCTTGTCCTTCTAGATGGAAATGGACATGGGATTGGAAGATGCTATCTGAGGACCTTTGGTGAATTTCTGTGGTGCATCTTGTACATAGTACACACTGCTGCTACTCGGCATTGGTGGTGGAGGGAGTGGATGCTTGTGCTTACAGCGCCAATCAAGCAGACTGCTTCGTGCTGGATGGTATCAAGCTTCTTGTTTGTTGTTGGGGCTGCACTCATCCAGGCAACTGGGGAGTATTCCATTACACAACTGACTTGTGCCTAGGTGGACAGGCTTTGAGGAGTCAGGAGGCGAGTTACTCACCACAGTATTCCTAGCTTCTGGCCTGCTCTTGTAGCCACTATGTTTATGTGGTGAGCCTAGTTGAGTTTCTGGTCAATGATGATCCCCCAGAATGTCGATAGTGTGGGATTCAGTGATGATAACATCATTAAATGTCAAGAGATGGTGGTTAGATTGTCTCTTGTTGGTGATGAACATAGCCTGGCATTTGTGTGGTGTAAATGTCATTTGCCACTTGCCAGTCCAAGCCTGGATATTGTCCAGATCTTTTTGCATTCAAACATGGATTGCTTCAGTATCTGAGGAGTCACTGAGCATTGAGCAATAATTGGCGAACATCCCTCACTTCTGACTTTATGATGAAGATCATTGATGAAGCAGCTGAAGATGGTTGGGCCTTGGATACTCCTGTAGAGATGTCCTGGAGCTGAGATGATTGACCTGCAACAACTATGACCATCTTTCTGTGTGTCAGGTATGACTCTAACCAATGGAGAGTTTGCCCCCTGATACCCATTGATTCCAGTTTGCTAGGGCTCCTTTATGCCACGCTTGGTCGAATGCAGCCTTGATAACAACGGCTGTCACTTTCACCTCACCTCTGGACTTAACTTCTTTTGTCAATGTTTGAATCAAGGCAGTAATGAGGTCAGGAGCTGAGTGGCCCTAGTGGAACCCAAACTGTGCATCACTGAGCAGGTTATTGCTGAGCAGGTGCTGCTTGATAACACTGTTGATGATGCTTTCCATTACTTTACTGATAATTGAGAGTAGACTGATGGGGTGGTAATTGGCTGGGTTGGATTTGTCCTGCTTTTTGTGCACAGGACATACTTGGACAATTTTCCACATTTTTCACTGTGTTAATTTACTAGAACTGCTTGGCTAGGGGAGCACAAGTTCTGGAGGACCAGTCTTCAATACCATTGCCAGAATATTGTCAGGGCCCGTATCCAGTTTCCAACCATTTCTAGTTATCACATGGAGTGAATTGAATTGACTGAAGACTGGTATCTATAATGCTGGGGACCACTGGACAAGGCCGAGTTGGATCATCCAGTCGGCACTTCTGGCTGAAGATTTCTGTGAATGCTTCAGTCATATCTTTTGCTCTGCTGTTCTGGGCTCTTCCATCATCGAGTTTGGGGATATTTGTGGAGCCTCCTCCTCCAGTGAGTTGTTTAATTGTCTATCACCATTCACTATTGGATGTAGCAGGACTGTAGAGCTTAGTTCTGATCTGTTGGTTGTGGGATCACTTAGCTGTGCCTATCACTTGCTGCTTTCGCTGTTTGGCGTGCAATTAGTCATAATTAGTGGCTTCACACATTGAAACCTCATCTTCAGCCTGGTGCTGCTCCTGGCATGCTCTCCTGCACTTTCCACTGAACCAAAGTTGATCCCTTGGCTGGATGGTAATGGTTGAGTTGGGGATATGCTGGGCCATTAGGTTACAGATTGTGCTGGAGTACAGTGATACCAAGATGTAGAGCTGGATGAACACAGCAGGCCAAACAGCATCTGAGGAGTAGGAATGCTGACATTTTGTTTTCTGAAGAAGGGTCCAGACCCAAAATGTCAGCTTTCCTGCTCCTCTGATGCTGCATGGCCTGCTGTATTCATCCAGCTCTACACCTTGTTATCACAGATTCTCCAGCATCGGCAGTTCCTACTATCTGTGTGCTCGAGTACAATTCTGCTGCTGTTGATGACTCATGGCGCCTCATGGATGCCCAGTCTTGAGTTGCTAGATCTGTGTGAAGTCTATCCAATTTAGCATGGTGACAGTGCTACATAACACAATGGAAGTTATTCTCAATGTGAAGCTGGAACTTCGTTTCCACAAGGACTGTGCGATGGTCACTGTTAATGATAATGTCATGGAAAGATGCAACTGCAATTGGCACATTAGTAAGGATGAGATCAAGCATGTTTTTCCCTCTTATTTGTTCCCTCACCACCTGCCGCAGACCCAGTCTAGCAGCTATGTCCTTTAGGATCCGACAAGTTCAATCAGGAGCCCTGCTGTCGAGCCATTCTTGGTGGTGGACATTGAGGAGTTCTGATTCATCAGCTGAGGGAGGATGGTATGTGGTAATCAGCAGGAGGTTTCCTTGCCCATGTTTAACCTGAAACCATGAGACTTCATGGGGTCCAGAATCAATGCTGAGGACTCCTGGAGCAATACCCTCCTGACTGTATACCACTGTACTGCCCCCTCTGCTGGGTCTGCCATTGAGGCAGGACAAATCCAGGGATGGTGATGGTGGTCTCTGGGACAGTGTATGTAAGGTATGATTCTGTGAGTATGACTATGTCAGGGTGTTGCTTAACTAGTCTGTGAGACAACTCTCCCAATTTTGGCACTAACCCCCCAAATGTTAGTGAGGAGGACTTTGCAGGGTTGACATAGCTGTTTTTGCCATTGTCTTTTCCGGTGCTTAGGTCAATGCCAAATGATCTGTCCAGAATTTCCTATCACCTAAATGGATAACCTTCAATAACACTCAAAAATAAATTTTTTGGCACTGTTCAAACTTCCTTGAGAGCACCTCCAAATCTGTGACCTCTACTGCCGAGAAGGACAGGGCAGCACATGCATGGGAACAACACTAGCTGCAAGTACCAATTCAAGCCACAAACCATCGTGACCTTAAACTACATCATGGTTCTTTCACTGTGCTTAGGTTAAATCTTAGAACTCCCTTCCTGCAGCACTGTAGGTTTACCGCATGGACTCCAGTGGTAGGATCGGAACAGGTTTAAGGATAAATTCTGGTGTATCAAAACTGTCATGGATCTCTGTTTCTCTTTGTAGACAAAACAGATCCTGAAATAGAGTTGGATGATGAAAGAGAAAGATCAATGAAAAGACCACGCTTACCAAAGAACGAAAATTTGACATTTAAGGATCTTGATCAAAATTCAGGAGGAAAGAAGCCAATTATCAGTGTAGTTCTCGCAGCACATGAAGCTATTCCAGGTGAGTAGCAATAAGCTTTTATTTGTTTACTGCCTTATTTCTTTTCAAAGCACTTGACCTTCAATGATTGAGCTTGTAGTACAGTTGCTGTTGTTTTGTGTGAGCTCTTTTGAGGTAACCCATACTACAACTATTCAAGTAAAAGCTTTATTGTAATGGTAGATGCAGAAATATTTCATTCCCCACCCCCTCTTTTCTCTGCTGAAGGTAAATCATATTTAACTAAGTTGTAAGTTTTTCAGTGAGTTAATGGAGATGATTGATCAGGGTAATGTGATTGTTGTATAAAAGCTATTTGATAAATAGCCACATATTGAACTGATACCTGAATTGAAATCTGGGAAATAAGAGGGTCTGTGGTAATATGGGTATGATGTTAGCTGAGTGACAGGAAATAGAATAGGAATGGATGTTTGTTTTTTGGTTTGTAGAAAGGTATATCCTTGGTTCTCTCCCAAAATCTTACTAGGACTACTCCTTTTCTTGGTTTATTCTAATGAATTGGATAGTGATTATTAATTTCATAGGTTCCACATGGCACAAAACTTGTGAACAGAGAGGAGGCTTGTGATGGACTTGGAAGTGAATTTAGGCTGATGAAATGCTTGTCATGTGGCAGACAAATTTGAATACAGATATGTGAACTGATGTATCTTGGTAGGAATAGCAAGTAGATGCAATATAAAGTAAAAGACAGTATTCTACAAGGACTCCAGGAACCAAGAGTTCTGGGAATATAAGTGCACAAATCATTGAAGTTGACAGAACAGATTGAGAAAGTGGTTAAAAACACAAATGGAATTCTGGGTTTTATAATGAGAGGTATAAAGTAGAAAACATACCATTTAAAATTTCTGCTTCAGCTTCAGGAGTATTGTATACAGTCTAGGAAGTGCACTTTAAATGCACTGGGGCCAATACAGAAAAGATGTACAAGAATTGGTCTCGGGATGAAGAATTTCAGTTAATTGGATACCTTAGTGCAGTTGTTCCCCTTAGAATAGAGAAGGTTAAGAGGAGAATTAACAGTAATGTTCAAAATCCTGGACAGAGCATTGGTTGAAGGGTTGAGAAAATAAGTTGATTGATTCTTTTTCCAATGGCTATGTTGAGGAAAGCTTTGTTGTGCCTGAGTATTTAGGATGCAAATTGCACTGATGGTACAGATACGATTGGTGTTTTCAGGAGATTGGATAAGCAGTGAAGAGAGAAATTTTACAGAGCTTTATGGAAAGGGTGTGGGAGTGGAATTAGTTGATTTTTAGAAAGCTGACATGGTGTTCTGTGTCTATTCCAAAATTCTACCTGCAACAAGTTTGTGAGAGAACTGGTGGAATGAAGTAGCACTGATAAAGCAGAACAGGTGGGATGAGGTGGGGTGATGCACCCTGCAAAATGTAATGAGTATGCCACAAAGCTTATATTTTCAACACCTGTTTACGTGATTAAAACCTTTTCTGCATTCAGTCCAAGACGATGTTAAATGATTCTATTGTGATTGCGTCCAAGACCTTTGATTATGCCTTCATGGTTTCATCTGCAAGTTTGTTATTCATGTTGCTATGGAAGTGCACCTTTCTCCATCTACTTACAGACCCCAAAAGTATATCTAAGGAAATGACAGTGAAAGTGTGCCTTTGTGTGTCTGAACTCCTTTCCAATACTTTCACTTATCTTCTGGCCAGCTCCAGCTCTTTCAGCTTAAATACTAGAGATATGATCAAGTCATATATGTCCAAATCATGCTTGCCATTGCTGGTTGAACTGGAAAGTTGGACATTGCACGGAATTAAGTAACTGATTTTTCAAGAGCAACCAACAACGCACTGAGCTTATTCCATCTGTGTGGCCCATTCACTTTCAGATCAGGCCCAGCCCCACAGCTAGCACATCTCAAATTTCAAGTCCACTATCAGAAAAATCTAATTTCAAATGCTGATCAATCCGTTTGAAGGAATGCCCATGTTTACATCTAAATAAAGTGTTATTTTTGCAAAGCTTTGTGCCTGCTAACCCCTGTGATGACTTGAAGTATCTGTTTGTGTACTTCAGGTGCCACAAAGATTATTCCTGTAGAGGCCACACCAGCTGAGGAAACTGCAGCAGCTGATCCAGAAACTATTGGCCAAGATCCATCTTTACGGAAGGGTTACCAGGAATATGCTATACAGCAAGCACCAGTGGAACTGCCTCAGAATTCTTTCAGGTGTGTCTATATACAGGAAAAAAAAGCTTTGGATGACACAGAATCTTTTGCTTCAACTAATTTATTATTACCTCCACCATTGCAGGTGGATGCAAGGTAATGGTGATCAAGAAGGAGTATAAATGAGATAGCTGCGTATGTAGTCGGTAATCAGTTTACTTGACTATTGATGGGCATCTGGATTTAGAAAGAGGAACTGAGGGATTCTTTTGATATTTCAATTGTGGTTCAGTAGGAAATGTCCTTAATTTTGAGTTGTAAGATGTGAGTTCAAGTTCCATTTGTGCTTGAGCAGAAAGACAAGATTGGCTCAACAGTGCAGTACTGAACGTGTGCTACATTTGTGGAAGTGTAGTCTTTTGAATGAGATGTTAAAACAAGTCCCTATTTGCTACACTCCTGATGTAAAAGATTCCATGGCAGTATTTCAAAGAAGAGAATATCCTGGTTTACGTGCATTCTTCAGCCATTAACGCAGTGCAATTTATAGAAGTTTCTGTGCTGTGTTTCGTACAATGCATCAGTAACTGCACTTCAAAAGTACTGTATTGGCTATGAAGCTCTATTAGATGTCTGATGGTTTTCAAAAAATGCTATATAAATGCAAGTCTTTCTTTCTTGCAATTGGTGTCAGTTCAACATACAGGTCTCCAAGACATATTCCGTAAGGTTGTACTGGCATCAGTTTTGGGATCTAGCGTATTTGTACATTGAGACATAACATTTGATAACTGTAAATGTTTGGGAGGAGCAGTTGATTTTGTACTTGTACTTCCCAAAGCTCTCTTTTGATGGGGTTTCCCTAGTATCACGGGTGGGTCTGTTGTAAACAAAAACAGCGAATGAATCAGTACTCCTCCATGTCGAACAATACTTCACAGAAGCACTGAGGATGGCAAGGGAGCAAAATGATCTGTGGGTGGGTGCTTTCAATGACTTGTCTTTCAGAACTTGCCACTCCCCTAGCCAAGCTCTTCCAGTACACTTACAACAATGGCATCTATCTGATAGTGTGAAAAATTGCCCACGTCTGTCCTGTGCATGAAAAACAGCACAAATCCAATTCAGCCAATTATTGCCCCATCAATCTAATTTCAATCATCAGTAAAGTGATGGGGGTGTCATCAATAGGATTATCAAACAGCACCTGATTAGCATTAACCTACTCAGTGATGCCTAGCCTGGGTTCCACCAGAGCCACTCAGCTCCTGACCTCGTTATAACCTTGGTTCAAACATGGACAAACAAACTGAATTTCAGAGGTGAGTTGAGAGTGATCGCCCTTGGCATCAAGGCCACATTCAACTGAGTATGGCATTAAAGACCCTTGCAAAAACTGAAATCAATGGGTATCAAAGGGCAACCTCACCGATGTTCGAAGTCCTGTTTGGTGCATAGGAACTTGTTTGTGGTTGCTGGAAGTCAGCCATCTCATTTCTAGGACATCTCTGCAGGAGTTCCTCAGGATAGGGTCCCAGGCCCATCCATCTTCAGCTGCTTCATCAATGACATTCCCTCCATTGTAAGGTCCAAAGTAGAGATGTTTGCTGATGATTGCACTGTTGAGCACCATTCGCAACTCCTCAGTTACTGATGCAGTCCAAGTTCAAATGCAACAAGATCTGGACAATATCCATGCCTGAGATGGCAAGAAACAATCTAACCACCACTCCTGGACATTCACTGATATTACCATCATTGAAGCCTTGACTATCAACATCCTTAGGGTTACCATTGACCAGAAGCTTGAATGGATACACCACGTAAACACAGTGACTATCAGAGGCTATGAATATTGTGGCAAGTAACTCCCCAAAGCCTGTCCAGCATCAACAAGGTACAAGTCAGGAGTGTGATGGAATATTCCCCACTTGCATGGCTGAGTACAGCTTCAATAATACTCCAGAGGCTTGACACCATCCAGGACAAAGCAACCTGTTAGTTGATACCACATCCAATCCCTCACTATTGACACTTGTAGCAACAGTTTGTACTATCTACTATATTCACTGCAGAAATTTGCCAAAGATTCTTAGGCAGACCTTTCAAACCCACAGCTGCTTCCACATAGAAGGACAAGGGTACCAGATACATGGACACTTGCAAATACCCCTGTAAGTCACTCACCATAGTGATTTGAAAACACATTACTATTCCTTAACTGTCACGCTGTCCAAATCCCTCTCTAATGGCATTGTGCGTGAATTCAGTGCACGTAGACTGCAATAGTTCAAGAAGGTAGGTCACCACCACCTTCTCAAGAACAACTAGGGATAGGCAATAAGTGCTGGCCAGACAATGATGCCCACGTTTCATGAGTGAACCAAGAAAAGCTGATAGAAACAGTTCATTATGATTAATCAACAACACCATTATCACTGTAGAGAATGGTAGAATGCTAATAATAAAATTAAATATATTGATACATAGCAGAATACAATTGCTTTTTCGTTCATGGATGTGGATGTTTCTGGCTTAGTAATCATTTATTTCCCATCCCTAATTACTCAGAAGGCAATTAGAGTTAACCACATTGCTGCAGCTATGGATTCATATGCAGGCCAGACCTGCACAAGGAAACAAGTCAGATTTTCTTTCTCTAAAGGACATTCATGACATAGAAGCAGTTTCATGAATAAACATTACATAGTCACCATTAGGATAGCTTTCAATTCCAGATTTTTATTGAAATCAGATTTTACCACCTGCCACACTGTCATTGAAATACTTTCCCTCAGAACATTTGTGTCAGGTTTTCAATTCTTAATTGACCTCTAATAGTTCATGACCAATCAGCCTTTCTTCAGATACAGTGTTCAGTTTCGATCAGATGATCGATGTTTTGAAAACAGCACAGAAGAGGACCACAGAATTAACTCCAAATTGAATGTTTCTTAGTCATTCAAATACCTTTGAAGACCTTGGTCTGTATACTTTAGGAATGTGGGATAAATCACTTGCAGTTTATCAGATGATAATGTATGTTTTCAGTAGATGATGAA
Source organism: Stegostoma tigrinum (assembly GCF_030684315.1). Taxonomy (NCBI): domain Eukaryota; kingdom Metazoa; phylum Chordata; class Chondrichthyes; order Orectolobiformes; family Stegostomatidae; genus Stegostoma; species Stegostoma tigrinum. The sequence continues at coordinate 102,870,306 of NC_081358.1, read as the reverse complement.
AGCAAAAAGCACATGACTCGAGAACATTAAAAATATGTCAATGGGAGGAACCTTTTGGATTTAATAGGACAAATTGATAATGTAAAAAAAATTGGAAATTTCTTTTTAAAAATTGGAAGGTACACAATTCATAATTTTCCAAAGTGCTGTAGATTTAGAAAATGTCTCTCTTTATTGGGTAATTTTAAGTACTACTCAGTCATTTGAGAAATGTTAGGTGTGGGGTTTGAAAAAGCAGAGGAAACATGTTTCTAGAATTTATTAAGGCTAGTTAATTTTGACAGTTATGTGCTGAACATGGAATACATGGCTTTATAAACAGAAAGTTATGTCAGACCAACCCAGTTAAATTTCTGGAGGATAGACACTCCTCTGTTATTCTATGTACATTGATTTTCAGAAGATATTTGATGAGGTTACACATGTGATAGGAGAAATTTTAAATCTTCGTCATTTGAGTAATGGAATTGGGTAAAGGAACAGAGTTGTATAATCAGATTCGTAGGAGGAATAGTAAGTTGAAAAGCTGAAAACAGGAAGTTACAACAAGGCAAGTATAATCCAGCAATTTGAGCAGAAATCCTCTAGGAATTGGATGGAATGCATTTTTTTTACACCACATCTTATATTTTCTCATTTGTTCATGGAATGTGGACAATTCTAACAAAGCTGTTCTTTCTTGCCCATCCCTAATTGTCCTTGGAGATGGCCCTGGGTCAGCTCCATGAACCGCTGCAGCCATTGCAATGTTGACATACCCGAGCTGCTGAAAGGGAGGGAATTTCATTGCTTTTAAATGGAATAGGGTTGACAAAGTGCAAAACTAATGTTACACCTGATTTTCAGTTTCTTGTTGGTTTAGTTAAAATTGTCCCTATTAAATCTTAACGGTGGTATATGGCTAACAATGTATTACGATAGTCATTTACTTTGGAGCAAAGTGCAAATCAGAATTTAGAAACATGTAGCATAGAAAGGAGCCAGCACTTTAAAGAGTTATCCAGGAGCCCCACTCTCCTGCTCTGTTAATTTTTAGCTGCATATTTCTTCTTGTTAAGTATTACATTTCCAGTGCCTGATTGAATCCTTTAATATTGCAATGCATAAGAACTTACTGCATAGAGCAATTCCTTCTTGTGATGTTCCCTTCTGTTTTTTTTCTCTTAATGTTGACAGATAGAAACTGTGGAAGGAACAAGGGAGTTGAGTTGTCAAGGGAGCTGACAATTGTTGAAGGCTAGTATATACCTATTGGAATGTGGAAATCGAAAACATGTTTGGAATGTTTTCTAAAGGAAAGTAGTCAAGTACATGGGAGAAGCATAGAATTATAGAATGGTTACATTGCAGAAGAGGGAGAAGTTCATGTTAGCTTTTTGCAACAACAATTTAATTTGTTCCACTTCCCTGCAAATTTTCTATTTCAGATACTTACCCAATTCCCTTTAGAAAGCCATGATTAAATCTGCCTGTCCACCATACACTCAGGCAGTGTACTCCATTTTCTAACCACTTGCTTCATTTAAAAAAGGTTTATCCTAATGTTGTAACAAGGTGCAGAGTTGGATGAACACAGCAGGCCAAGCAGCATCAGAGGAGCAGGAAGGCTGACGTTTCGGGCCTAGACCCTTTTTCTGAAGAAGGGCCTAGGCCCAAAACGTCAGCCATCCTGCTCTTCTGATACTGCTTGACCTGCTGTGTTCATTCAGCTCTGCACCTTGTTATCTCAGATTCTCCAGCATCTGCAGTTCCTGCTGTCCTAATGTTGTTTTGATATTATTATCATTCATCTTAATTTTGTATCATATAGTTGTTGTCCCATCTGTTAATGAAAACAGTTTCGCTTTGTCTAATCTGTCCAGACCTGTCCTTGTTTTGAGCCCCCGCCCCCAACCTCTTTTCAACTTTTCTCAACATTTTAGGTCGAGTGACCCATTCTGAGGAAGTGTCACTTGACCCAAAACTCTGATTTCTCTACACCGTTGCTGCCAGAACTGCTGAGCTTTTCCAGCAATGCCTGTTTTTGTTTCTACAATGACTAATGTCTTCTGCCAGAAGAAATCTGTTGATTAATTTGATAAGTGGCTTCAGAGGATTTCTTAACACTGTTTTGTATTCAAGCAGCTTTTTTTGCTATTCAACATGGGAAAGTAGTTTAGTAAGTGTGTATCAGGTATCAATAGAGTTTCTAGCAGCCTTGATATTCAAAAGATTAATCTTCTGCCACAAGAGTGCATTCTTAGAGCGTGAGACCATTATATGTTAATGTGGCTGTCCTCCCCTTGGAATGTTATTTAGGAACATTGGAAATAGTAGCAGGCATTTGGCCTATCAAGCCTGTTCTACCATTAATTGATCATTGCTATGTTCTATATTAAAGACACTTCCCTGCATTATTCCCACATCCTTTGATATCTTTAATATCTGTAAATCTGTTGATCTCTGTCTTGAATATACTCAATACTGAGCAATTTTTTTCTTTATTCAATCATGGGATGAGGGCGTCACTGGCCAGGCAGCATTTATTGCCCATCCATAATTGCCCAGAGGGCGGTTAAGAGTCAACCTCATTGCTATGGGTCTGGAGTCACATGTAGGCCAGACCAGGTAAGGGTGGCAGTTTCCCTCCCTAAAGGATATTAGTGAACCAGGTGGGTTTTTCCCAACAATTGACAACAGATTCTGGGCATCATTAGACTCTTAATTCCAGATATTTATTGAATTCAAATTCTACCATCTGCCATGGCATGATTTGAACCTGGGTCCCTAGAACATTATCTGGGTCTCTGGATTAACGGTCCAGCAATAACACTCCAGTCCTCTAGATATGAAGGCCAATTCCATTAGCTTTCTTGATTATTTTCTGTACCTGTTTGTGACATTTTAAAGATGTATGTAATTGAATGCCAAATTCTCTTTGGACATGCACTGTATTTGACTTCATACCATCTAGACAGTGCCCAAAATGGTCCAAAATGGATAATGTCATACTGACTGACATGGAACTCCATCTGCTGCAATTTTACCCATTCACTTAAGTCTATCAATATCTCTTTGTAGTTTTATGCTATCACCTACATAGACTACAATGCTACCTGACTTTGTGTCACCAGCAAATTTGGATGAATATGACTTTCTGTGCCATTATCCATTAATAAATAATGTGAATAGTTGAGGCCCTAACACAGATCCTTGAGGGACACAACTGGTTGTGATCTGCCAATTTGAATACTACCCATTATACCCTACTTTCTGTGACCTGCCACTCAATCACTTTCCAAGCTGTGTTAGTAATTAACCCTCAGTTCCATGGGCTTCCATCTTGGCTAATGGTTTCTTATGTGGGACTCTATCACATCTTCTGGAAAACCATATATAAAACAACATCCATAGACATCTGTGTCCACCATCTTAATTGCCTGTTCGAAAAATTCACCTGAGGTTTGTCAGGTATTACCAACTTGTCATGAATCCATGTTTGCTCCCCCGATTAACTGGAAATGTTCAAGGTGTTTAGGCACCTCACCCTTGATTATATACTCCAACAATTTCCCCATCATAGATGTTAGGCTAACTGGTTTGTATTTCCCTGGTTTTCCTTTTTTGCCCTTCTTTAAAGGCAGAGTGACATGCACAATTTTCCAATCCAGTGAGATGACTCCTGTATCTAGAGAATTCTGAAAGATCATAGTTAGAATGATTATAGTAATTGTGGATTTTTTTTTCCTCAGTGTTCCTGATGTTTGGTGCTTACAAATGATCTTTGCTGGGTGTAACCAATGGATCAGGACATAATTGTGCTTTGTTGTGATGTTCCCTCTGATTGAATAGCTAGCCAGCTTCACACTTCAATGGTGAGGATTTAGGTAGAAAGATATTCCAGATATGCTTGCAGAATTAAAATTTGCTTTGATTGTGCCTTCATGATCTCCTGATGTCCCATTGCACTCTACAGTAAAATATTTTTGATGTTGTTTTGATGTATTTTTGATTCAGTATGCACATATCAAGATTTCAGAGACAGCATTGAGGTAATAACTATTTTGAAGTAATAACAGAATAACAACATTTTGGGTATGTTATTGGTTGAGGTAAATAGGAATGTAGAATTGACAAGCATTCTGGTTATAACACCGCTTCTTCAAATAGTGTCATCTCATATTTTGTGTTATTTTGAGAATGTAGGCGGACCCTCAGTTTAACGTCTCATCCAAGAGATCGCACACTTTCATTACTACACCAGAGCATGAGCTTAGATTACTTACTCAACTTTTTAAATTGTGAGAGATAATGGGAACTGCAGATGCTGGAGAATCCAAGATAATAAAGTGTGAAGCTGGATGAACACAACAGGCCAAATAGCATCTCTGCTTGGCCTACTGTGTTCGTCCAGCTTCACACTTTATTATTTTTAAATTGTGATTTGACTTTACAACTTTTGACTTTTTTAATGTTCTAAAGTGAATCATTGTCAAGGTTTCTGCTACATACCAACAATCAAAAGGTTGTGTAAATCGGCTGCAAACTCACAAGGGAATCTTTCTGTTCTTTCAGACAAGGGACCACACAGCTGAAGATTTTTACCTGTGAATATTGCAATAAAGTATTTAAATTTAAACATTCACTTCAAGCTCACCTCAGAATTCATACCAATGAGAAACCTTACAAGTGTTCACAATGTGACTATGCCAGCACCATCAAGGCAAACCTTATTGTCCACATGCGTAAACACACGGGGGAAAAGTTCAGCTGTGACTACTGTGCCTTTACCTGCCTCAGCAAAGGGCACTTGAAAGTGCACATTGAGCGGGTGCACAAAAAGATCAAGCAGCATTGCCGATTCTGTAAAAAGAAATACTCTGATGTCAAGAACTTACTCAAGCACATCCATGAGAGCCATGACATGGATGAAGAGAAAGTCAAAGAGGTCTATGATGAGCTGCGCCTGCTAACGAGGGAGGGCAAACGGCAACTGCTGTATGATTGCCATGTGTGTGAGCGTAAGTTCAAAAATGAATCAGACCGTGATCGGCATATGTTGGTCCATGGCGATGACCGCCCATTTGCCTGTGAGCTCTGTGATCATGGTGCCACAAAATACCATTCACTGGAGGCACATGTTCGCAAGCATAAATTTATCTACATTTGTTCAGTGTGTACCAAGAAATTTGTCAGCTCTGTCAAGTTAAAATGTCATGTCAAGGATGCTCACAGCGACTTGGGGGAGGATTCTGTGTTCAATGACTCCATTAATCAGAGCTTCTATCTTTTGGAGTCAGGAGGTGACATTCAGCCAGAGGCCTTGGAGGATGCTGATGGTACAAACTTCAGTGGCTGTGACCAAGATGTACATGGGCACCAAATTCTCGTAGAACTTGAAAATGAAGGTGCAAACATTCCCATACAGACTCTTACTCAACAAGAAGAAATTATGCAGGTCCATTCGGAGAACGTCGACAATCCCTCAGATGGTCCCAAGGCCACCCAACATGAAGAAGTTTCTTTGGATGAAAGCAACATGCCATCAAACAATGACCATAGGTCAGTGGATGAGTGTAAGAGTGAAATCTTGCCAGTTTTACCTCTCAGCAGTGACACTGTGGTAGATTCTAAAAGCACAAACCGTCGGTCTAGTTCCACAGAGCAGAATGGTACTGATTCCCTCAAAGAGTATGAATCTTGTGTTGTCGAAAATGAAAACTCATTTGAAATGGTCCAGCTTGATGGGGCTAAAGATTTATGCAACTCAACTGGTACTCATTTGACTTTTGATAAAATTCCATCAAGAACAGAAGCTCAAAAGGATAGTGTAGATCTTGGAGCCTTCCAGCAAGTACTTGACAGCTTGCAGAAGAGACAACTGAATGTCAGTCTTTTTGAAAAGATCAGGAAGGTCTATGGTGATCTGGAATGTGGATACTGTGGTAAGAAATAATCTAAATGATATTGTGAAATTAATCTAATGAAACTATCTCTTTCACATATAATAGTAAATTGATATCTGTTGCAAAATTCTTTTTTTAAGGGACGAATTGTAACCATCTTGGCTGTCATATTCTGTTTTTTTTTGCACCTGGTGTACAATTGGAAAAATAAGTTCTACTCTAGTATGGGATAAAACTTCTGTTCTCATTGAGGCTTGGTGTTACAGCAAGCCTTTTACCGGCACGTTTGGGACCAGGAGTGTGCCAGTTAATGAAATATTCCTGATAATCAAGAAGTCCACATGATCAATGTAAAAATATACTCTCAGTGATAAAAAGTAATGCATGGAAATTACACATCTCTGTTATACTTTATTAATGGCATAAATCACTTAAATAATAATACAACTTTGTCTTAAATAAAACTTGATTGCAGTGAACCTTCTTGCTGTTACCCCCAACTAACTGCTTAGACATCGTGGTAGATCACAATATTTGGGGAGAAATGGACTTGAAATTGAATCAGCTGTTGATATTTCATGTGGCCATTCAATTGAACAAGAATATTTATATTGAGGCAAATAATTGGATATAATAATACAGTAAACTACATGGTATTTGAGGTCTATAATATTTGCCAGTTTATCTAGAGAGTTGGTTCTTAAGGTGCCGGATAAAACAAAATTTGCTGTACTATTACAGTGATTTATCGTCTTGTTGAGTCTCAAAATTTCCATTAATGTAAGTGGGCACTAAATAATCCCAGCAGCAACTTTGAGTTTTGGATGTAAAAGTACGAAACCTGATTGCTCAAAACAGCTATCCAGAGGTTATTCTGTCTAAAAAGGCAAAATGGGAAAAAAAAATTATCCTAGTGGGCCAAAGGTTTGAACTCACAAAATAAATGGGAAAACTTCTTCGAGCCAGATTTTCTGACAATAAGATTGAAATGCTGACAGATCGGAGTTCAGGTGAAAGTGAGTTAAAATCTGATCTTTAGTTTCTTCTCTTTTACAAGTGAGAAAGAGAGAGAGAGAAGTAGACTTTAGCTTTCTGCTGCAAGATTTATGAGGCCTCTTATAATCCTGACAGGCCCAGAAGTTTCTGAAAAACTGCAACTGACTCCAGAAGGATGTTGCTAGGTGAATTAGCTGCACAAAGGCCGGTATCCCATCACCAAGTCACTCTTCAATTACATGTACATAGTACCTTGGCTCTGGCCAGTGAGCTCAGAGCCAGTCCTTTCAGAAAAGAGACTCTGACTCTCCAATTTATATCTGTCAGCCAGGACTCCCAGATTAACAGCCCCAATCAGAGATCCCATACTCAATGATATCTACCTGGCCTTCATTCCAATCACTACATTTCTGCATCCCCCCTATCCTACCCCACCAAATCCGGGGATGCAGGCCTGTTCTTTGTCTTGTAGCTTTTCCTGGGACGTTTTCGCCGAAGGTCTGGTTCCTTCGACTCTGACTTGGACACAGGTGGCATGTACTGGACCGTATTCCATCTCTTGCACCAGGAGCTTCTCGGGAGAGATTCCTCCTCTTCTTCAGCCAGTAATGGTATTGAGGCTGCACCCATTTCGGATTCTGAGGTTTCTTTGATGCTGTTCTGAGGGGCCAGGTATGTTTTGCTCTTTCTCCGTTTCCAAGGTAGCAGCTTTCATGTGATCCACATGTTTGTTCAGAACCGCCTCACCTACTTGAATTTTGCATGTCATGATATCTGACCTCATGTTTACCTCGTCTCATACCCATGCAGGGCCATTTCTGTGGTTTCGGCACCAAACTTTGTCTCCTGAAGTAAACTGTCTGTCTCGTTTAGAGGAGGCATGTGGCCAGCATTGGAGTTTCATTTAACCCCATTCCCCCACCACCCACAAGGTCTGGAAATATCATGTTTCACCTGTGCGGAGTCTTCCCACAATCAACAACTCTTCTGTAGCTATCCCCGTAGTTGCATGAGGCATGGTCCTATCATCAAACAGAACCGGGACAGTTTTTGGTATCGATTGAAGCTATAGGCTGCTTCTTTAAGCCTGCCTTCAACGTTTGGACTGCTCTTCCCACCAGACCATTGCATAATGAATGGTATGGAGCTATCCAAACATGCTGAATGCCATTGGACTTTGGGAAATAAACAAAATCCCTGCTGATAACAACTGACATCCCATTGTCCATGACCAATACTTACAGGAGTCTGTGTATCAGAAATGATGCTCGCAGCTTTTCATTCGTCATCTCTGAGTTTTCCGAATAAACTCTATGCACGCCCAACCACTTTGAATGGGCTTCTGCAATGACCAAAAGCATTGGGCCCATTAAAGGGCTGGCATAGTCAGCGTGTAACCGAGTCCAGGACTCCCAGCCATTTCCCACAAATTGGGGAAACTGCTAACTATAGTTTTTAACCTTGTAGGCACTCTGGGCATTGACCAACAAACTCAGCTATGTTGGCATTCAATTCTGGTCACCAGACATAACTACTTGACAACATTTTAATTTTGGAAACCCCTGGATGATCCTGGTGGAGTTCAGCCAGTGGCTGGCAGCAGTCTTTACTTGGAACAATCGCTCTTGCTCCCCGTAGTTATGATACTTGATGAAGGAGTGGCAGTCTGCAAGCTTGTGATTTGAAATAAACCTGATGGATTATAACCTGGTGTTATGTGACTTCTGAATTTGTCCTCCCCAGTCCAACACTGGCATCTCCACCCTGTAGTTATATGCCATCCTCTACAGTGATCTGTTTCTGTTTTAGTTTCAGTTCTGGCTGTGATGGCCTTTTTGGTTTCCCCAGTCGCCACTAGCTGTTTTAGTTTTGCCAGGACAGGATCCGTTTGTGTCTGTAGTCAGATATTGTCAGCAGTGACCGGAAGGGTATCTAGAAAGTTTAAAACCAGAATAGACTCTTCCGGGGAGGCAGCACCCACCACTGGTATCTGCCTGTGGTAAATAGCTCAAGGCATCTGCATTTGCAACTTGGCCTCCTGGATGGTGTTCTGACTTATAATTCCACGCACTGAGAATAGTGGCTTACTGCTGAATTCAACCAGAAGCTATGGGTAGCACAAACTTGTCCTCTTTTTAAATAGTTCGAGCAGGGGTTTGTAGTCCGTTACTATTACAGATTTACATCTGAAACTTGCTCATGTCAAAGATGACCATCAATCTTTCTTTCTCTACCTAGGCATATTTGCGTTTGCCACCAACCAAACTTGGAAAGTGTATGCTAACATTCCTCTTTGTAGAACTCACCACTTTGGTGAACCAACACTATGTTAATACCGTATGGGAAGCATCGCCTGTCAGCGCCATCTCTCGCTTTGCATTGTAGTGGGCCAACACCTTGGATGACAATAGCTGTTTTTTTTCACTTTCCTAAAGGCTACTTCCTAGCCACATGACCATTTCCAAGCTATTGCAGGTGTAATGGTGCCAGTATGGAGGCTAGGCTATGAATGAATTTTCTGTAATAATTCACCAACCCAAGGAAAGACCTCAGCTCCGGTATAGGTGCGGGAGCCAGGGCACCTTTGATCATGCTCATTTTATCTTTCAATGGCTGTAACCCAGTCTTGTTAACTCTATAAGTCACCTGGAGTGCCTGGAACACCACATTTTTCCCTTCTAAGGCAAATGCCTGTCTGGGAGAAATGTTTAAGGTGAAAAATGTCCCAGTTCTCCAAGTGCTCTTTGTTGGTCTTCCTGGTTATTGACACATCTTCAGATAAATATCAACCCAGGGATAGACCTTGTGAAATGTTCTCCATTGTCCACTGGAAAAAAGCAGAGGCTGATGACGCTGCAAATGGCAGTCTTGTATATTGGTACAAAGCCTTACGGGTTTTAATTGTGTCATACTTCTTAGGACCCCTCATCTAGTTGCAATTGCAGGTACGCATGGCTCACGTCCAGCTTCGTAAAGGACAGTCCTCCCACCAGTTCTGCGTACAAGTCTTCTATGCGAGGGATTGGGTATTTATCCAGCTGCCAGAAACAGTTTACCATGTACTTAAGATCCACACAAAGGCAAACTGAGCTGTCAGGCTTCACAATCAGTATGTCCAGTGCTGTCCACTCTGCAAACTGCACTGATTTGATGATTCCTTTGCTGCCCAGCCTCTTGATTTCTGCCTCTGCTTTTGCCCACAAGGAAAATGGCCTGGGCAGGCCTTGCAGAATCACAAATTTGCTTTCTGATCAACATGTAAGGTGGCCTTGGCTCCTTTGATACTCCCTAGACTATCCTGGAAAGCTTTTGTGTATTTAATTAGGACTTCACTCAGGCAGCCATTTTCTTATCGAAAATTGTTGAGCCAATCAAGGTGAATCTTTCTCAATCAATTCTGCCACATCAAGCACGGACCCCAGCCTCTTCCTACAGTTGATGGTAACTGCGCCAACTGCTTCTTATCGGATCAGTTCTGAGGAAGGGTCACCAGACCCGAAATGTTAACTCTGTTTTCTCCTCCACAGATACTGCAAGACCTGCTGAGCTTTCCCAGCAAATATGTTTTTACTTCCTATTGGAGACTGGTTGGAAATCTTAATCTGTGACAGTTCACTGTTGTATGTTCTCAGTCTGGCCAGGGTCTTACGTAATACCTAGGGTTTGGAGTCCAGATAAAACTTGATAAAAGCTGGTTCGGCAACCACTGATACAGCTGCACAGGTATCGACTTCCAGGAGAACCAGGTATCGATTGAAGCTGTAGGCTTGAAGCTCTCCCTCCAGGAGAACCAGGTGACCATTTAACCGGGCATTTACTTTGGTTCTGATTTGGAGTTCCTAAGCACTTTAACTGTTCCCAATCATATATAGGTGGATCATCCAGGATGCCACAATGATGCTTCCCGAAGGTTGCAGGAACAGCAACTCATATTCCGCTTGGGAACCCTGCAGCCCAATGGTATCAATGTGGACTTCACAAGCTACAAAATCTCCCCTCCCCCTACCACATCCCAAAACCAGCCCAGCTCGACCCTGCCTCCCTAAGCTGTCCTTCCTCCCACCTATCTCCTCCTCCCACCTTAAGCCCCACCCCCATCTTCTACCTACTAACGTCGTCCCGCCCCCTTGACCTGTCCATCCTCCCTGGACTGACCTATCTCCTCCCTACCTCTCACCTACACTCACCTTTACTGGCTCTATACTTGCCACCTTGACCTGTCTGTCTCCTCTCCATCTATCTTCTCCTCTATCCATCTTCTATCCGCCTCCCCCTCTCCCTATTTATTTCAGAACCCCATTCCCCTCCCTCATGTCTGAAGAAGGATCTAGGCCCAAAACGTCAAGCTTTCCTGTTCCTAAGGTGCTGCTTGGCCTGCTGTGTTTATCCAGCTCGACACCTTGTTATCTCAGGGTGTATACTCTCCTGGATACTGGCCTATGAATTCTCTGAATGAAGTCAGGCCTTGTAGGTCTTTGCTGTTTTGAGTCCATATACTGCAGCAATGGTGTGCTGGTTCAGGTCCTGAAGAACTTTGTAAACATTTTTCCAAGGCTCGGCTTTGTTTTGGTGTTTTGCTGTGGGCTGGCCTAAGGTCCCTCTTTCAGGATATGCCCTGCATGAGGCTCTGCGATTACCTACACTCAGGTATTCTTGGACAGGTGAGGGCACTTTTGTTGGGATGCCCTGTAAGCACAGAAACATGGAAAATAGGTGCAAGAGTAGGCCATTCAGCCCTTCAAGACTGCACCACCATTCAATATGATCATGGCTGATCGTGCAATTCCAGAACCCTATTCCCGCTTTCTCTCCATATCCCTTGATCCCTTTAGCTGCAAGGGCCTTTTGAATATATCTACTAACTAGCCCCAAAGCTTTCTGTTCACAACTCTTTGACTGAAGAAATTCTTCCTCATCTCAATCCTGATTAACCTACCCCTTAAACTGTGACCCCTTAGTTCTGGACTTCCCCAACATCAGGAATATATTTCCCAAATCTAGCCTGTCCAGTCCCATTGGGATTTTATATGTTTCTATGAGATCACCTGTCATTCTACTAAATTCCAACAGGTGTAAGCCCAGTCAACCCAGTCTTTCTTCGTATGTCAGTCTTATCATCCTGGAAATCAGTGTTGTGAACCTTTACTGGACTCTGTCAATAGTAAGTGTTCTTCCTCAGCTGAGGAGACTAAAACTGCATACAATACTCAATGTGTGACCTCACAAAGGCCCTGTATGACTGCACCAAGACACCTCTCCTCCTTTACTCAAATCCTCTCACTATGAAGGCCAGTATGCTTTCCTCACCACCAGCTGCACCTGCATGCCAACCTTCAACTCCTGTTCCACCATGATACTCAGGTCTCATTGCACCACACCTTTTCCTAAACTGCCACCATTCAGATAATAATCTGCCTTACTGTGTTGGCAACCAAAGTGGATAACCTCACATTTATCCACATCATATTGCATTTGCCCACTCAGCCAGCCTGTCCAAATCACCTTGCAGCCTCTTAGCATCTTCCTCGCAGCACACGCTGCCACCCAGCTTAACGTTGTCTGGAGATATTGTATTCAATTCCTTCACCCAATTTGTTAATGTATGTTGTGATCAGCTGGGGTCCTGTAGCTTGAACTCTGCAGCACCCCACCTACCACTCTGAAAATGACCTGTTCATTTCAACTCTGATTCCTGACTGCCAACCAGTTCTCTGTTCAGGTTAGTACATTATCTCTGATACAATGAGCTTTAATTTTCCTTACCAATCTCTTGCATGGAACCTTGTCAAAAGCCTATTAAATTCCAGGTACACAACGTCTACTGACTCACCCTTGTCCACTCCACTGGCTAAAACTTCAAAATATTCCAGAAGATTTGTGAAGCATGATTTCCCTGTAGTGAATCCGTGCTGCCTCAGACTAATATCCATTACAAGCCCACTGACTCCCACAGCTGCCTGGACTATACATCTTCACACCCCACTTCCTGTAAAGACTCCATCCTGTTCTCTCAGTTCCTCCGTCTCCATCGCATATGTTCAGATGAGTCCAGCTTTGACAAGGGAGCCTCCAAAATGTACGCTTTCTTCCTTAACTGAGGATTCCCCAGCTGTGTTGTCGACAGGACCCTCAACCAGGCCCAACCCATCTACCGCACTTCTGCCCTCACCCCTTCTCCCACACCTGCCCATTTACCTCCTCCTCCCCAGTATCCAAGGGCCCAAACGTACCTTCCAGGCGAAGCAACACTTCACTTGCACTTCCCAGAATCTAGTCTTTTACATTCGCTGCTCACAATGTGGTCTCCTCTACACTGGGGAAATGAAGCGTAGACTTGGCAACCACTTCGCAGAACATCTCTCCATGGCTTGCTATAGTGTTCCAGTGAAGCCTCCTGCAACAGCAATAAGGTTTCTCTTATCCTCATCTAGTTTGCCACCAGCATCCACATCCAAAAGATCATCAGACACATTTCCAGCAAGATGTCACCACCAGAAACATATTCCCCTCCCCTCCCTGTCTGCCTTCCGCAGGGACCATTCCTCCCAGGACACTCTGGTGCACACTTGCTTCACTCCCAACACCTCCCCACAGCCCTACGCACCTTCCCCTGTAACTCGCAAAGGTGCAACACCTGCCCATTTACCTCCTCCCTCCCCAGTATCCAAGGGCCCAAACATACCTTCCAGGTGAAGCAACACTTCATTTGAATTTCCCAGAATCTAGTCTTCTACATTCACTGCTCACAATGTGGTCTCCTGTACACTGGGGAAATGAAGCGTAGACTTGGTGACCGCATCGCAGAACGTTTATATTCTGCTGGCAAAAAAGACCCTGAACGACCTGTTGCCTGCCATTTCAATACACCATCCTGCTCCCTGGCCAACAGCTCTGTCTGTGGCTTATTGTAGTGTTCCAGTGAAGCCCAATGCAAGCTGGAGAAACAACAACTCATTTGCCATTTGTGGACCCTACAGCCCTCTGGACTTAATTTGAGTTCAATAATTTTAGGGCCTAAACTCTCCCATGTCCCAGCCCCCACCCCCCACACCAGGCCTTGTTACCACATAGCCTGCCATTACACACCCCTTGTTGTTAGTCTCTAACAGTCCCCAATAACAACTATTCACCCTTCCAGCCTGATCATTAGATAATCCTTTGTCTGTCCAATTGTTTTTCTCTCTCTTTGGGCTCTATCCTATTGTTTACTTCCTACCCCACCCAGCTCCCTACTTTCTGTATATAAACTGACATTTTCCCAGCCACCATCAGTTCTGAGGAAGGGTCACCGGACCCGAAACATTAACTCTGTTTTTCCCTTCACAGATGCTGCCAGACCTGCTGAGCTTTTCCAGCAACTTCTGTTTTTGTTCCTGACTTGTACCGATACCGTGCCACCACTGTCAGGCTCATCAAGGGAAATTGATGGGATTAACTTCCAATAAATCCCCAATGCCTGATGCTCTGCATCCCAGAGTACTTAAGGAAGTTGCCCTCAAAATAGTGGAAGCATTGGTGATCATTTTGTACCATTCTGTAGACTCTGGAAGAGTTCCAATGGACTGGAAGGTAGCTAATGTAACCCCTTTTTTAAAAGGGAGGAAGAGAGAAAAAGGGGCCTAAAATTCCAGCAGCAGGCCCTGAGGATTTATCGGATTTTAATCCCATCAATTTCCCTAATACCAATCCCTGACTAATAAAGAATACCTTCAGCTTCTCATCCACACTTGACTGTCTGTCCTCCAGCATTTCCAGAAGGTTATTTATGCCATCCTTTGTTCAACTGGTCTGCCATCTCTTTGTTAGCTTACATGCTCCACTTGCCACATGTCCTAATGACAAAGCCAGTTGTAGTGCCTAATTGAAGTCCACTTGGGCTTCACCTTGGAGATTTTTGCATGATTACATCATTAATCCCATATACCAAATGGTTCCTAGTATCTCATTCAGGGTTAACCCAAAATCACATGCTTCTGCCAGTCATCATAACTTCTTCAAAACTCCTGGTACAGATTCCCCTGGTTCTTGAACAGTTAAATAAAACCAATAGTGTCTCAGAATTAGAGGAGGCTTGGATCCTAATATTCTTTTACTAAATCCCTCAAGTCTTGAACAGTTTTAGTATCTGGTGCCTTAGGGAAAGTTAGGCACCTAATAACCGAAAATGCTGTGGATCTACAAGCAGTCAGAAGGATTACTGGTGGCTTTTCATCTGCCCCAGTGTCATTTGCCCAGAAAAAGTACTGTATTTTTTTCCACACACTGGGCTCAGTTTTTGGCGATAGGACCAAACTAGTCAAGCTTCCCAAATAAAGGGGTAATGCAGTGAATGTTTGGCCCAACTCAAAGATGACTGTTGTGGCAAATTTTCTTCAGAAGCGTACCATTTCCTCTCATCGCCACTGAAATAACAGCACAGCAGCTGGTATTCTGGCACCAAGTCATCCTTTTTTTTAAACTAGTGAACAGTGCATGGGCTTTGACCAGCCAGTTCAGAGCCAGCCCCTCGAGAGAGAGGAGACTCTCTGAATCTCCTGTTTACATCAGCCAACCAAAGGTCCCTGATTAGCCTAGGTTAACCAATCAGGGATTACGTGCTCATTGAGATTTACCTAATCTTGTATAAAAACCGAAAGAACTGTGGATGCTGTAAATCAGGAATAAAAACAAAGTTTCTGGAAAAACTCAGCAGGTCTGGCAGCATCTATGGGAAAAAAAACAGTTAACGTTTCAGGTCTGGTGACTGAGTTCTGAGGAAGGGTCACTGGACCCGAAACGTTTACTCTTTTTTATCTTCACAAATGTTGCCAGACTGTCTGAGCTTTTCCAGCAACTTTGTTTTTGACCTAACCTCGTTCCAATCACTGCACGGGGCAACTTTCAATACATAGACCCCATCTGTTCCAAATCAAGTTTGTTAATCAAGTGAAGGCATAAAATCCAACTCTTACCTCTCTCAAAATCTTGAATTTACAAATTAATCTGACTTCTCATAAACATGACTTTTTGGAATTTCAGTTCAAAAATGCCATTACTCAAGTTTTGTTTTAAACCCAGAAATTGGTCCATCTTTTCTAATTCACAGTTATTTTAAAGAACTGTATATTTCTAACAATCTATTTTGAATTATTAAAGAAGTGAGATTTTTCTGTGTGAGACAAATGTTTTTGCTTTTGCACCCACTGTCAGCATCGAACACTCGAGTTAGATCAGTTCAAGCATGGAGGACCCTCCAAGACTGCCAATAATAAATGAATCCTTTCCAAATTTCTTTTCTGGGGTGCTCATGAATTAAAACTTGTGCTTTTGTTCCTTACATACCTACAGATTTGCATTGCATTTGATCCCTTGGATTTAATTAACCTGAAACAATTAAAAAATGTAAGTAGCAGTCTTGACACATTATAATGTACAAGGCAGGAATTTGGATATGTATAAAGATACAGACTAAAAACAGGAATAAGCCATTTGGCATCTTGAGCCTGCTTGTAATTTGATCTGATTGTGGCCCGTACTTTCCTGTCTACCTCCCATGTCATTTGACTCCCGTGATGGAAAATAATCTAGATAATATAAATGTAAAATACTACAGATGGTGGACATCTGGAATAAAAACAAAATGCTGGGAAAACACGGCAAGGCAGGAAAGTTTTGGAGTAGATTTGTAGCTCAGGTTGTGCATATTGAGGTTGTTGAGGTTGGTTGGCTTGCCGAGCTGGTTTCTTGTTTCGCAGACATTTCATCACCATGCTTGGTAACATCCTCTTTGCAGCCTCCAAAGAAGCGTTAGCAAGCATGGTAACAAAATGTCTGCGAAACAAGAAACCAGCTCAGTGAGCCAACCAACTTCAACAAAAGGTGGACAGTGTCAATGACACTCTTTGGAACTGAAGAGAAGTGAAAATATGGTAGATGTTATGTTGTTGAATAAAGTGGCCTGAGGTCAGATGGAACAGAGGAATGCTGGAGAGTAATCTTCAAAATCATCATGAAATGGAACAGGTAAAAGGAGTGTTGATGATGATGGGGGTAAAGAAACATGAAAATTATTCTGAGTAGGTGTTAGCTGCAGAATAAATGTCAACTCTGTCTGAAAGCTAAAATATAGAAACAAGGCAAAAAATGATCCTCAGCAAACAACATCAAAATGGATGATAGTGTTCATAATTTGAATTGCATATTGAGGCCATAGTGTTCTAAGTTGCCTAAATAGAAGATGAAGTTTTTTTTTACCTTGGGTTGAGCTTCACTGGAACACTGCAATAGGCTGAGTATGGAAATATGAGCAAGATGTTGAATTCAAATGGCAACTGAGCAAATGTCAGAGGCAGGTTTGAGGACTAGGATGAGCGGTACTTCATAGCAGTGACCCAGATTGTATTTGACCTGCCCAATGTACAGGAGACCACTTTGCAAGCCACACATAAAGTAGACTAAAATTGAAAGAAAGACACATAACCACTGCTATGCCTGAAGGGAGTGTCTGGGACCTTAGACGATGAGGAGAGACAAGGCAAAGGAGGTGTCACACTTCACTGGATTACATGGGAATGTATAACATTAGAGAAGATGAGGTGTGAGGTGATAGAATAAAAATACATGGGTAATAAAAGCAGGACCAGGTCCTTGATGCTGCTGTGACATTTAACTAGATCGTGGTTGAACTTTTTAAAATTTAGTCTTTGGATGAGGGTGATGCTTATTGGGCTAGTGTATGTTGCCCAAGCGTAGTGGCTTTTGAAAAGATGGTGATGCCATGAGTTATAAAGCTATGAACTGTATGTGGGAAATGTGATTTAAATGGTTAGGTACTCAGTTTTGACTAATGCCATTGAATGTCAAAAAACAATGGTTAGATTCTCTCTTGTTGGAGGTGGTCATTGCCTCGTATTTGTGTGGCGATAATGTTACTCGTCACTTTTCAGCCCAAACCTGAATATTGGCAGGTCTTGTTGCATTGTTACAACAGTGCATCATCTTCTTGCATACTGCTTCAGCATCTGAGGAGTTGCAAATGGTCCTGAACATTGTGCAATCATCGGCGATCATCCCCACTTCTGATTTTATGGTGGAGGGAAGGCCATTTGATCAAACAGCTGAAGATGGTTTAATCTAGGATCCTACCCTCTGCCACATTATCTCTTAAATCCCTTGATATATTTAATCTATAAATCTATTTTATTTTTAATTGAGCATACTCAATGACTGAGCCTTCACAACCCGTGAAGACACAGATTTCCAAAGATTTATCAGCTTCCAAGTGAAGAAATTCCTCCTTGTCTCGGTCATAAAAGTCTCACAAAAAGTAGGCCAATGTCTTCAGTTTCTAGTCCAACACCTTCCAAGACGCGGGAATATCCTACTTGTCTCTACCCTCTTGGGTACTTTGAGAAGAAGAGAGCACTCCAAGCTATCACAATGTGAATGGTCATTTGAAAATGCTAATGGGACTACAGATTATGTGTTTGATAGTGGTGTCATGTTGGAGGTGTCAGTAATAGTGGAGGACAGTCCTTATAAATGGAAGTGCATGGGGTGGAAATAAGGAAAACCCTGTTGTAGTTCTGGAAGGATTGTGAAGAGATAAGAGGAGAAATATATGAAATAGGTTGTACACACTTGAAACCCCTGTCAACCATAATAAGGTGGTTGGAGTCCTCAGTTGAAGAGAAAAAAAGGTATTGGAAGTGCCATTGTGAAAGAGATCATCATCAGAAAAGATGAAATAGAGATTGACAAAATTCTAGCAAATGGGACTTGATTAATTTAGGATACCTGGTTGGCGTGGATGAATTAAATCGAAGGGCCTGTTTCAATGCAGTACACCTCTATGACTAATTCCAAAAGGATTTTTATTTACCCAATGTGCATTTGACTTCCTTGCAAGATTTCCCAAAATCCAATACAAAAGGGTATCCTACATTTCCAAAGAACTTCAGCAGCTTCAGACTTTATCCTACCAGATCAATAAAAAATTTAAACTGACCTAAGAAGAAATGTGCAAGTGACAATTGACCATCAGGTGGCACCATTACAACATATTCAACTATCCAACATTTCCTTTTAACATTTCTCTGCTTGACATTGTCTTGCTATGCTCCGCATGCATGATTTGTTCTTCATTGTCAGGATTATTAGATCTGTAGTAGAATGGAGGAGAGATTACTTTTGAATAATCTATCTTTGGAAAATAATTTAATATCCAGTTCATTTATTACAGCAACCCTATTTATTGAAATTCCACGCCAAATGATTCAATATCTTCATTAAATGATATTTTAGTGAAGATAAATGCAGCAGCAGTGAACAAACTTGTCACTTGAAACCCATGTCAAAGCGTTATGGTACTGAATATTTGGTACTTTGGATTTCCAGCATGTAGAAATGTATGGACCATTGCCCACAAATGTGTTCTGATCACAGGCTTCATGGATGATCTGTAGATATTTTTAATATATTTTCCAAGGGAAGGGGATGAAAATCATTGAGAGAACATCTACTGCTGGTAGTCCTGTGTACAGGTTTTGTTCTTTAAATAAAGAAGAATATACTGGCATTTGAGTTAAATATATATTTGAGATATCGCAGAGTTGAGGGCTATGCAGATCTGGCATGAAGAATTGTTGACGCCTGGAGCAGGTCAGCCACAATCTTATGGAATGGTGGGATACACTTGAAGGGCTGAATGGCCTACTTTTCTTTTTTCTTATGTACTTATATTCTTATGTTCTTATGGGAAATATAGGAATGTAGAGTTGAGGTTAAAATCAGATTAACTATTACCTTGGAAGGCCGAACAGCCTATTCTTGTTTCTTGTTGACATATTTAGCAGTTTTTGTCTTTGTATGCCCTGTGCTGCTCACAACAGCAGGTTTCGGTGTGACTGTTTGGGCTGAGAAGAATGTAGAGGCTATGGCTATGAGCTTCAAATAGAGTAGGAGAATAACCTGAATACTTTGTTTAAAAGAAACTACTAATCTTCTCCTATAACTTATTACACACTTGGGTTTCACAGTCCCACCCACCATATCTGACTGATCTTATTTTTGCCAAGGTCAGCGAGAAATGGGATGGGAAATGACTCCCATGTGTCAGAAACCCAAGTTCAACAAGGCTGTTCAAACAGACCTGTTTTTGTTGGAGCAGAGACCTTATTCTGTAGTATGGGATTTAAGAATCTTTAGAGAAGCTGCAAATGCTCCAGAAGGGAGTATAAATTCTGTAGAAAATCAAGTTGCTGAATTAATCCAATAATAATTTTAAATGATTTTAAAGTTGTTTAAATGACCAGCTCTTTCAAAACTGAAAATAAAACTGCCTCTTTATGAGTGGTACAATAGAGAAAATATGTTCTAATAGTTTCATTAGTTGTTTATTGATATAACTCTAAGTGCCACTATTGCGTTTTATCTTATAGTGGAGAGTTATAAGTTCTGTATGTTTTAAAATTCACATCATCCCATTTACTTGTTAGAAACATTGTGGTGAGATAACTCATTTTTCTGATTCTGCTTTATGTATGCCTGCTTTTCACAGTTTGCTGAGTAAACGAGCACTTTTGTCACTATTAAATTCAGTTATGTACAGTAAATGGTAACTATCTTACAATCTCTATCAGCAACCTTCCCACCAGCTAATCCAGGAATAGTATTAATGTTCAATTAGGCACAGAGTAATCAAAAACAGTTGGCATGAATTTAATGAAAGTAGATGTGGCAAAGATGTTTGAGTATAAATTCAGGGAGATTATGCTGGAACTGCCTAAAGTGCTATTTCAGCTGCAGCTGGGGTAATATGTAGAATTTTGGTAACCACATTGCGGGAAGGATTTGATTGTACTAGAGAAAGTTGAGAAGGCAAGTTACTAGGACTGGAGATTTTGAGGATTGATGTAAATTTAGATAGGCTGCTATTGTTTTCTTTGGAACAGAGAAGCCTTGGGGAAGATTTAACTGAGGTGTACAAAGTTATAATAAGCAAAAATAGACAGGAGGCACCTATTCCCTTAGCAAAGATATTAACTGGGGGAAAAGATTTAAAGCAATTAGTAGGGGGATTAGATTAATCATTTTTTTGCTAAGGAAATCTGGGACCTGGGACGCATGAAAGGGTGGAAGCACAGAAAACCTCAACACATTTAAAAATTACTTACGTATGCTCTTGAAGTGCCATAATCTACATGGATACAAAGCAAGACTTGTAAAATAAGATCAGCTAATCGAGTAAAAGCCCTTGGTATGTACGTATTTAACTTTGGCATGGTGGACCACTGTCAATATAGGATTCATTGCCCAGTTTAAACCATATATTCCTTCCGGAAACATAACCTAATAATAATAGAAATACTATGTTATTAATGAACTAAACTTAAAGTTACAGCATAGAAGCGGGCCATTTGACCAAGCCACTACATGTTAATTTTTGACACAAAAGAGGGAATCTTAGCCCAACAAGTCAATAGGGGCTTCTCACATAGTATTTCATTCAGCCCCACTCCATGTATTTGACCTCTGTAGCCCTGTGACTTTACTTCATTTTCCATTCCACTTCCTTTTAAAATAATTCATTGTTCCCACCCACTACGCTTATGGATAGTGAGTTCTAGGTAATTATCACTGGCTGAGTAAAATGATCTTCCTCCCATTCTTGTATTTCTTCTCAAATCTTAAGTCTGTGAACCGAGTTCTTGTACCGCAAGCTAAAGAGAAGAAAAATTTTAATTTGTCCACCTTACCTAAACCTATCGTAATCTGCAGACCTCTATCAAATTTCTCTCAAACATCTGGTACATCTCTTCTGCGTTTTCTCAAGGACTTTACACTTTTTCTACAGCACAAACAAACAGTCCAATCATATGTACATTCTTTATTCATGTTTATCTTTTCTTTCATGCACATATACAGTCAAATCATGAACATTGACCTCAATCTTACATTTCATCAATGTCAGTTTCATCAAGTTTCACTTTCTGAAGAAGGGTCTAGGCCTGAAACGTCAGCTTTCCTGCTCCTGTGATGCTGCTTGGCCTGCTGTGTTCATCCAGCTCTGCACCTTGTTATCTCATCAAGTTTCATGGAGGGTTTCTCTCCTTGAGGCCGAGTGAGTTCCATCGTCATATCTTTCAAAACATACCTCATTAATTATCTTGCCCCTAAGATGCCCCTCTTATCTGAGTATACATCTATTCTACCATTACCCTATCTCAAACTACTGGTCACTGCCAGGATATCCTGGAATAGATCACCACCTGTGGTAACAGAGCCATCTTTAAATGCGCGTTGTGTATTGAGGCACACGCTGTTCTCCTGGAGCTGCCCTGCACAGTTCCTAATATTAGATAGTGGCAAAAAGAAATTAGCACCCAACTTTACTGGGAAGGCCCTGGAGGGGCCACACATCAGACTATGCCAGCTTGTCCTTTATTACCTGCTTCTTTGTGATTCCAGGGGTTAACAAACTACAATAGGACAGAAAGAGTAAAGGCTGATGATTCAGGTTCTCTCCTCTTATGTGGAGAACACCCTGACTCTGTGTGCCTGAGCAGCTGACTGAAAAATCTTGTCAAAGCTCCTGGATTTGCAGGCTGCCCTTAACTTACTGTGCTGGGACCCCTGCCCAAAGGTTATGTCCTTTCATTTGACTGAAGCCAACTGACAACTGTGTCAAGCTCCTGGATTTGTGACTGTGCTAAATGACACAACAATACAACAATGCTGTGATCCTTATATTTCTGTGATCCTCAAATCCCCTAGTATCTCTCGAGGAAGCAAAACATGAGGAAGGCAATGCAAAACATGGATGCTGTTCACATCCAAGTAGGCACAAAGCGAGCGAGCACTAAGAGAGCAAATGAATAGCTTGGAATTGCAGCCGAAGCGCAAGTCCCTGAGTGCAAAATGTTTTATTGCAGCATTACAATGATACTTACTCTGGCAACTCAAGATGAAGTATTGAAGTGAAGAAGCCATTAAGGTTCTTAGAAGCTGGTACATGTCCATGCTGATATCAATGGATGTGGGGTGCTTGTGGCCAGTGGTCAGTGCCCAAGGAGCATACTGTGAGATATTGCTCACAGTGGTGGTACATTTGGTAGTTGCATGCATTAATAAGGTGAAATGTGCAATTACTAAAGTTGCTGGAAAGCAGTAATTCCTTTACTAGACAACTCACTGGCATATAGTGAGAATCCTTCCTTGATGTGCAGGATGTTGTGAAAAGATACAGCAAATTGTTTCCAGGTCAAGATAGGTCTCACTGAACTTCTTGTGCAATTCTGCCACATTTCTCACCATAACCTACATTGTTCAGACCTGTATAAGATTCTGACAATTGAAATAATTTATCCCTCAATCACTAACCCTAGAAACGAATCACAGGAAATATTTTACCTAAATTTGAGTTGATTGAAAACACATAGAATCATACAGAACAGAGGAGATCATTCAGCCCATTGAGTCTGTACTGATCAAAATTTACACTCTTTCCAGCAATTGGCCTATATTTGAATATTGTGATTGTTGTTTTTTACAACTTTTTATCCTGAAATTTCTCAAAATATTTATTTCTTGCCATTTCCCTATCCCATTGAATTCATGGAAAAACCATAAAAACAGAAAGAACCCATTTAGTCCAATTTATCTGTGCAAGCAGAGAAAGAAAATGTTTTATATTAAAAAATAACTAGCTATGCATTCTAATACCAAGTTCTATCACCTGGTCCATGATCTTGCAGGTTACAGCACTGCAGGTAGAGGCCCAGGTACCTTTTTAAATTTGAGAATTGAGGATATCTCCTCGACCGCTAAGCCAGCCAGTGAATTCCAGAAACCCACTGCATTCTAGGTGAAAATGCATTTCCTCATGTCTGTTCTCGACCTCCTATCAATCATACATCTGTATCCCCTGGTAGTTGAAAGGAAACCAATTTTTTTCTATCTATTCCATCCAGACCCTTCATAATTTTATGCATATTAATTGGGTCACCCCTTAACCTCATTTGTGTACAGGAAAATAATCTTAACTTGTTGAATCTATCATCATTGCTGCAGTTTTCAATCTCTGACAGCATTCCTGTGAATCTCTTCTATACTCTTATCTTCCTTCCTGTAATGCAGTATACCTAAACAGTTGACAATTTCAGCTGTCACCTAACTAGCATTTTTCACTGTTCCAGCTTTACATTCCAACTATTGTATTTAATGCTTCTTCCAATGAAGGAAAGTATTCAGTTTGCTCTTTTTTAACCACCTTATCTACCTGATCTATTTCATGCAAAAATATTTGCGGATATGCACTCAAAACATTTCTCATTTCTATTCCTCTCAAGATCCTTCTGCTTATGGTATACTCCCTAACTTAGTTTGTCCTGATGAGCATTATCTCTTGGTTGTCTGGATTAATTTCATTTGCCACGTTTCCTTAACCAAACGTATTAGGCAATTTCCCACTCAAACATTTTCAATAATGTGGAGGTGCTGGTGTTGGGCTGGGGTAGACAAGGTCAGAAATTCCACAACACCAGGTTATGGTTCAACAGATTTACTTGAAAACAGGTTTACTTGACTCCAAACCAAAACACAAACAGGTTCTAAACAAGGCCTCACACCTAACAAGCATTGTCTGAACTAAAATGCCACCCCTTCCTTACACTGATAAAATCTTTAGTTATGTCAAACCAGTGACTTGAAAAGAATTTAGGGATTTACACTTAACGTTAAAACCTTCTAACTGATTAAAGATATAATAGCATCTTAGATTTGTTTAGCACATCCTCATCAATGGTGTGATGTTTTGATCTCTTACTTAAATTCTGTGTCTGATACCACCTCATTAACACCTGAAGAAGGAGTGAGGCTGCAAAAGCCTTTGTTTTCAAATAAACCCGTTGGACTATAACCTGGTGTCGTGTGATTTTTGACCTTTAGAACTGGAATAGTTGAATGCTGTTCAGTCTCTCCTACTTAGTATATTATCCTATTATATAATAGTTTTACTGTGCTCCTCTCTCATTTAACCACTTTGATGCATTGAAGTAACTTGGTATGAGTGTGCTGTGTGTTTGTACCATTACAAAATTACTGTTTGAAAGTTCTTGTACTATTAGTACAGTATTTTTGATTTGAGGACGTAGAAAAAGCACTGCCCACTTCGTTCCCTATTTACCAAGAGTATATTGCTGTTAATTGGTACTGGTGTTCTGTGTATCTGCTAACCTTGTCCTTCTAGGTGGTAAGAAGGACTTTGGAGGGCTGAAGAGGTTGAGTTTGTCATTGTCATTTCCAGTGCCTAAATAAGGCAATACTAATTTTGTTATAAGCCCGCTCTAATCATAGAAGCCCAGCAGTGAAACACACATAATCATCAATGACGTGAATGACTGAAGACTATGTGTACTTCAGACAAGTGTGTTTGCAAATATTATACATTAGACCCTTGGACCTTCCTGTTTTGCAACCAGATTGTTTTAGCTGTAAAGTAGCTTCTTTCACACCTAAGAAATTGGCCAGCATTTTAGTCTTGGTTATTTAATTTACAATGCTTTTTCCTCCAAAATCCCACCTTTCCCTGCCTCTTCTCTTCCCAACCTGCTCCTTATTAAAGGAAAATTATACTGGTACCAAGTCCATTATGATATGCACATTCGGACGCACACTCGGGAGCACCTGTATTACTGCTCTCAGTGCAGCTACTCCTCCATCACCAAGAACTGCCTCAAACGCCATGTCGTGCAGAAACACAGCAACATCCAGCTGAGGTGCCCATCTGAGGGATGCAGTTACACCACTGCAGACAAGTACAAGCTTCAGGCACACCAGAAAAACCATGGTGAACTGGTAAGTTCTCACACCCAATGTGTTATATCTCTCTGCCAATAAGTGATGCTGTGATGGAATGGGAAATGTTACCGAAAAGAATGACAGGGGATATGCAGTGGCAAATATTCAAAGAGTGAATTTGTGAAATACAAAAATTGTTTATTCCTATATGGTGCAAGAATGCAAAGAGAACAGTGGTCAAACCGTGGCTTATGAGGTAGTTTATAGAATGTATTAGATGCAAAGCAGAGGCATACAAATTTGCAAGAAAAGAACAGTAGACCTAAAGGTTGGGAGCAGTTTGGAAGTCAGCAAAGGAGGGCCAAGGAATTCATTGAGAAGTGGAAAATAGACTATGAGTGTAACTTGTATGGAACATAAGAACTGACCGTAAAAGTTTCGATTGGTATATAAAGGGAAGTTCATTGGTGAAAAATAATGTAGGTCCCTTACAGTCAGAAACAGGAAAATTTATATTGGGGAATAAAGAAATGACTGACAAAGCTAAATTGTTACTTCCCTTCTGTCTTTCCAAATAAGGAACAAATAACATATTGGACATGATGGGGAACACAGGGCTTAGTGAGAAAGAGAAACTGAAGCAAATCTGTATTAATAGAGAAATACTATTGGAGAAATTGATGGGATTGAAGACTAATGTACCCCCAGGGCCTGATAGTCTACATCCCAGAGCATTTAAGGAAATGAACCTAGAAATAGTGTTTGCCTCTGGTTATTTTTCAAGATTGTTTAGACTTTGGAACAGTTTCTACAAATTGGAGGCTAGCTAATGTAACCTTACTATTTAAAAACAGAGTTAGAAAGAAAGCAGAGAATTACAGACTACTGGGTCTGATATCACAAGCGGGCAAGAGTTCATTATCAAGAATTTAATAGTAGACTGGATGTGAGTTTGTTCGCTGAGCTGGAAGGTTCGTTTTCAGACGTTTCGTCACCATTCTAGGTAACATCATCAGTGAGCCTCCGATGAAGCACTGGTGTTATGTTCCGCTTTCTATTTATCTGGTTAGGTTTCCTTGGGTTGGTGATGTCATTTTTGGTGTTGGTGATGTCATTTCCTGTTCTTTTTCTCGGAGGATGGTAGATTGGCTCCAAATCAATGTGTTTGTTGATGGAGTTCCGCTTGGAATGCCATGCTTCTAGGAATTCTCATGCGTGTCTCTGTTTGGCTTGTCCTAGGATGGATGTGTTGTCCCAATCAAAGTGGTGTCCTTCCTCATCTGTATGTAAGGATACTAGTGATAGTGGGTCATGTCGTTTTGTGGCTAGTTGATGTTCACTGATGATGTTACTTAGAATGGTGATGAAACGTCTGAAAACTAACCTTCCAGCTCAGCAAGCAAACTCACATCCAGAAACTCAACCTGAACTACAAATCTTCTCAAAACTTAATAGTAGACTATTTAGAAAACAGTGGAAAACAGGAAACAAAACACAGTCAGCATAGATTTACAAAAGGGAAATCATGCTTGACAAATATACTGGAATTATTTGAGAATGTGACAAACAGAGTTGATCAAGAGGAGGCAGTGGATGTAGTTTATTTGGACTTTCAGAATGCTTTTGACAAAGCCCCATGTTATAGATTAATGTGTAAAGCACATAGGATTTGTGGTAGTGTATGAGATGGATAGAAAATTAGTAAGTAATAAGGATACAAAGATTGGAATAAATAGGTCTTTTTCTGAATGGAAGGTAGTGACGAATGCAGTACGAAACGGATTGGCACTCGGAGCCCAGCTATTCACAATATATATTAATGATTTAGAAGAAGAAACTAAATGCAATATCTTAAAACATGCAGGTGACACAAAACTGGATAGAAGAATAAGCGGTTAAGATGCAGAGATATTGTAGCATGATTTGGAAGGGCTGAGTGTATGGGCAAATGCATCTGCAGTTCTTGCTATCTCTGAATGTTTTGCCCTTAACCACTTTCTGGGTAGAGAATGCACAAGCTTACCACTCTCCAGCTGAAGAAATATCATCTTATTTCAGTCCTACAAGGTTTACCCATATCCTTTTCTGGACTCTTCCTATCATCAAGGACATCCTTACTACATCTAGTCTATAGTCCTGTTTAAATTTTACAGGTTTCTTTGAGAAACCCCCTCATTCTTCAAGTCCAGTGAATACAAAACTCAGTGACTCAATCTCTCTTCATATGTCAGTCATGCTATCCCAGGAATCAATCTGATAAACGTTCACTGCACTCAGTCTATCTGAAGAAGGATGTTTTTTCTATAAGGAGACCAAAACTGCGCACAATGGTCCCAACCTGAAAGCATCAACTTTCCTGCTGCTCTGACGCTGCCTGGCCTGCGGTATTCCTATAGCTCCAGACTGTATTGTCTTTGAGGCCAAAAGATTATCTGTTTTCTAGAAGGAGGTAGATATTGCTCTTATGGCTAAAGAATAAAGGGCTACGGGGGAGATTGTGATTAAGGCATTTAACGCGATGATCAGCTGTGGTCATGTTGAATGATGGAGCAGTCTTGAAGGGTCAAATGGCATTCATCTGCTCCTATCTTCTTTGTTTCTTTGTGGCCAATGAGTGATGCTTCGAAAAGCTGGTTCCAGGATTTAGCATTAAGCAGCCAGATCTTTTCAAGTCCTTGAATAGACTGTCTGTAAATCTTATATTTAAACCAACCATTAAGTAAAGCTATTTTTCTCAACCTCACTTACATTTGTGCTTCATTATGTGGTGATATTAAACTTTAGAAAAGTGTCACCAACAGCATTGTATTCCATCTGAAAACTTTGAGTTCAATCCCCATTCCAGGACTTGGGTCTGTAGTTTAGGTTGACAAGGCTGTGCAATAATGAGTGGTTGTTGATTTATCAGAGGTGTAAGGGGGAAGTTGAGGAGTGATTTTCACGGTAACCTCAGTTGGTGTGGGAAATGTACCTTTGCTGTTGGCATCACTCTGCACCACAAAACCGCTCAACTGAGCTAGCCAATGTGAGGGAATTCTCAAATTAAACCACTTTCAGTTAGTCTGTCGCTAATGAGAGAACAGTTGTGTGTAAGACTATGGCAACTTTCACCTTTCATCGTTCAGATGTGATAGAACGGGGATTTGTTCAATTGCCATGGTGGATATAAAAGCTTTCATGGCATTATTCCAAGAAAAGTTCTTGCAGGCATCTGGCTGACACCTGTTCCCAACAAACAAAGCTAAATACAGATTAACTTGTTATATCTGATTGCTGTTAATAGTGAAAATATGGTTGCTTCTTTAATCAATATAAGAATAGGGCTCTGCTTTAAAAATAATTCATTAATTGTGTAATATTTTAGAATGCCTTGAGGAGGTAAAGGGAGCCAAAGATATTGAAGCTTTCTTTCTCGTCACTGATTTTTCACCACCAGCACAGTCACATTCAAATTCACTCATTCCATCGTCACTCCAAATTCTATTTGTCCAGGTTAGACTTAGGAACAGGGGAAAATGAGCACTCAAGTCAGACGATTCAGCAGTCTTTGCATCAGAACTACTATCCTTACTCTTATTGGCATGAATTAGCTTCCTTGACCTCTGTGTTGGCCAGTATTATCTTTCTAATCACTGAATTACTAAAAATATGCTCTATATTCTGAAAGAAGAAAAATAAACTGATAGAGAAACTGTGTGCTACTCTGCCTGAATGTATAATTTCCACTTCACCCCAAAGCAACACTGATAATGTAGTTTCCCTTTAATTTGTCAGATGTTTGTCACACCCCACTACTGGAGTAAGAACTTTCAGCAACTGGGAGAGGGAGAACTGAGGCAATTATTTTTGATCCGCAACCTAACTTCAAATCCTTGGCTCTGAATCCCATCTTTCTTCCTGGAAACTCTCTGAGGTGAAATCTGTTTGAACTTTGGTCAATATTTCTCCACTTCTAAAAGCCAATGAATATGGACATAATTGATCAAGCCTTTTCTCGCAAGTCATTCCTGACATCTCAGGAATCAGTCTGGTAAACTTTCGGTGGATGCCTCTATCCTTTCTCAGATAAGGAGAACAAAACTGCACACACTATTTCAGGTGTGGTCTCTCCAAGGCCCTGGGCAATTGCAGTAAGGCATCCTTGCTCCTTACTCTAATCCTGTTGCTGTGGTGGCCTTCGTAAGATAAAGATATAGTTCTCAGGCCAAAAGGGATCAAGAGATATGGAGAATATGGGGAGCAGGGTCCTGAGTTGGATAACAAGGTGAAGAGCTGGATGAACACAGCAGGCCAAGCCGCATCAGAGGAGCAGGAAAGCTGACATTTTGGGCCTAGATCTGAAGAAGGGAATAGGCCCGAAACGTCAGCCTTCCTCCTCGTCTAATGCTGCTCGGCCTGCTGTATTCATTCAGCTCTACACCTTGTTATCTCAGTAACTAGAATGTGACAGGAAGGGTCAGAATGTACAAGCATTGGAGTGTACGCAAATATGATCAAGTGGAGAAAAATGGATTTAAGCCAACAGAGAAGGAGGTGGATTTTGGTGAAAGAAAGTTTAAATATTCATGTGTAAAATTGAAGTAATAAGAAATTATTTGGGTAAAGACTAATTTAGCAGGACAGAAAAAGCCAGAGAATTTAATGGTAATATTACATCAAAGAATAAGCTATGTGCATGAAACAACAGTTAAAAAGAATCAAACCCATTTTTAGTAGAATTTGGGGACCATCCCCATAACGTAGATAAACTTCTTAAAATTCATTCATGGGAAGTGGATGTTACTGGCTAGGTCAGAATTTATTGCCTATCCCCATTACCCAAAAGACTGTTAAGTTTCAATTACTAGAAGTGTCATCAATATTGCCATCACTTAGCAATAACCTGCTCTGTGACACCCAGTTTGAGTGCCAGGACCACTCAGTTCCTGACCTATTGCAGCCTTGGTTCAAAATTGGACAAAAGTGTTAAATTCCAGAGGCAAGGTGAGACTGACTGCCTTTGACATCAAAGCTGCATTTGACTGAGTGTTGCTCAGGGAGCCCAAACAAAACTGGAATCAATGTCAATCAAGGGATAAACTCTATGCTGCTTAGGGTCAGACCTGGCACAAAGAAAGATGGTTGTAATTGTTACAGATCAGTCGTCTCAGCTCCAAGACATCTCTGCTGGCTTTTGTCCCAGGCTGAACCATCCTCAGTTGCTTTATCAATGACCTTCCCTCTATCATAAAATCAGAAGATCAGATGAAGGTCTTGGTCCGTGTGTGTACCCAAGACAGAGGTAAAAAGAGGAATGAGGTCCTGCAAAAACATAGAGAGCTAGGAAATATATTAAAAAGCAGGAAATCAAAGGTAAAAGTCTCAGGATTACTCCCAGGGCCATTTGCAAGCACGATCAGGAATAGGAGAATGAACGGTTGTATGTATAGATGGAGAATAGATGTAGGAGGGAGGGATCTAGTTTCTTGAGACGTTGTGGCCAATGCTGGGACCTTGAAAGATGAATAGCTTGCATCCCAGCCTGGACAAGACCAATATCCTCAGGGGTGTTTGCTAGTACTGTGGAGGAAGGACGTAACTTAGAATGACATGGATTGGCAGTCTCAGTTAAAAAGGGAAATAAAATTAGAAATGAATGATAGAAAAGCAGACAGCAAAAATGGAAGGTAGGGGAAGTAAGGGCTAGTTGCAAGTGGGGCTGTAGTACAAAAGAGTTGTGTAAAAATTTCACAAAGACGAGTTTAACGATACTATATTTGAATGTTCAGAGCATTTTCAATAAGGTAGACAAATTAGCAGCATAAATAGTGGTAAATAGGTGCAATATGATTGCAATTACGGAGACACGGCTGTTGAATACCATAGCTGAGATCTGAAGATTGGTTGAGTGAATCTGTCTGAGTGGAGCTGGGAAGCAACAAGGTGTGTAAAACATTATTGGGAGTTGTCCAGAGGCCTTTGAAGAGTATAGTTAAGGTATGGGATGGCATTAAAGGGGGAAAATAGAGGTGCATGCAACAGGGGTGCTATGGACTAGGCAAAACTTGTTAGGAACAACATGGCAGATGAATTCCGGTACTGTGTACAATTTTTTTTGGACCAGTACAATGAGGAACCAATTAGGGGACAGGCTATCCTAGATCTGGTTTTGTGCAATGAGGAGGTTAATTAATAATTTTGATGTAAGACTTTTCTAATGAAAGAAGGTGATAGAATTCTTCATTGGAATACTGTAGAAAGTGAAACTATGTTATCTGAATGTAGGGTCCCAAATCTAAACAAAGGGAACTATGAAGGTATGATGGGCAAGTTAGATGCGACAGACTGGATAATTTCATTAAAAGGAAAAGCA
Organism: Stegostoma tigrinum; assembly: GCF_030684315.1. Lineage (NCBI taxonomy): Eukaryota > Metazoa > Chordata > Chondrichthyes > Orectolobiformes > Stegostomatidae > Stegostoma > Stegostoma tigrinum. Next base: position 102,838,296 of record NC_081358.1, on the reverse strand, counting down.
ATGAATAAGTAATGAATGCATGGACTACTTTCAATTATCATTTCACTTGGACAAAAGAACACAAGAGAAGTGGCCCATTAACCAGGTGGCTAAGAAAGGAAACTAAGGATTATATGAAATCCAAAGAGAATGTTTGGGCTGAAGGAGTAAGCGATAGGTGGAGGCAGACCCCAGAGAGAAGGACAATTGGGTATATAAACTCTGCGCTCCATCCCTATTGATTCGCTTACTCCTAACTCCACTCCTTGCCCTCAGCACATACACCACCTCTTCCTTGCTGCTAATAGTTCAGAGAAAGAGTAACTGGACTGGCGACATTAACTCTGCTTTCTCTCTACTGCTGTTGCCAGATCTACTGAGTTTCTCCAGCAATTTCAGATTTCCAGCATCTGCAGGCCCTTGTTTTATTTATATTATCCTAATCCGACATGCTTTGACTTTTCACACTAACCTCTTCTGTGGGCTTTTATCAAAAGCATTTTGAACATCAAAATACATCAAAACCACTGATTCTCCCCTGTATATTTTACAAGTCCTTAAAAAATTACTAATAGCTTTCTCAGGCATGATTTCCCTTTTACAAATCTATGTTGACTTTGTGTAATCCTGTTGGTATTTTCTAAGTATTCTGTAATCGTAATCTTTCTGATAGCCTGCATAGCTCTTTCTCTCTTTCTGAGTCTATTCTTCACCTACTCATTTACTGTCTTCCCCCACTCACTTCTGTCTTCCGCACATATACCATCATTTCCCAGGTACTAATGAAGAATGGCCACTGGACCCGAAATGTTAACTCTCTTTTCTCTCCACAGATCAGAATAATATCTTGGCATGGATTGGGAGTTAGTTAGCAGACTGGAAACCAAGTGAAGGAATAATGGATAAATGGGTTGTTTTCAGAGTGGAATGTGGTGACAGGTATTGTGTGTAGAGATCAGGGTTTGGACCCAATTATGTGAATGGTGATGGAATCAAATGTAATATTTCCAATTTTGCTAATGACAAAAAACTATACAATTGTGAGTTGTGATGAGGATGTAAAGTGCTTTGGAATGATTTATCGAATGGGCAATTGCATGGCAAATGCAACAATGTGGATAAGTGTGAGGTTGGCCAATTCGGTGGGAAAAACAGAATGGCAGAGTGTTATTTAAATTGTGGTGAATTCAGAAATGTTTATATGCAAAAGGCACCAGGCGAGCTTCTAAATCAAACATTGAAAGCAGGCATGCATATATAGCAAACTGTTGGGAAGGCAAATGGTCTGTTCACCTTCATTGCAAGAGGGTTTGAGTACAGAAATAACAAAATCTTACTGCAGCTGCACAGGGCCTTGGTGAGACCTCAGCTGGAATATTGTACAGGTTTGGTCTCCTTAGTTAAGAAAAGAGAATGTTCACCAGTCTGCTCCCTGGCAAGTTTGTTGTATGAGAAGGGATTGGGTTGACTGAGCCTGTAATGACTGAATTTTAGAAGAATGAGAGGGATCTAATTTCATATGAGATTCTGACAGACTAGCTGGATGCAGGTGATGCAGCCAGGACCCCAGGACAAGGGGCCACATTCTCAGGATATATTGCTCGCCATTTTGGAATAATATTAGGAGTAATTTCTTCACTTACAGGGCGTGACCCTGTTTAATTCTTGACCATAGAATTCGTTGAGACCTCAATGGCAAACAAGGTAATTATTATCAGCAGAGAAAATGTACTGGGCAAATACAAAGGATTAAAATGCAACAAATCCCAAGGACCTGAAGACTAGCATCCTAGAATTTGAAGAGATTTGCTACCAAGATAGTGATACATTGGCAATGATTTTGTAGAATTTCCTAGATGTGGGAACAGTCCCAGAAGATTAGAACTAGGCAAATGTAACATTGCTATTTAAGCTATTCAATTAATCTGACTTCAGTCATCGGAAAATGCTGCAATCTATTATTAAGGAAGTCTTAAAAATGTGCTTAAAAGATGATGGTATGATTAAAACAAATATACATTCATTTCTCAAAAGGAGAACCCTGTTTCGCAGGTTTATTATAAATTTTCTGAGGATAAGATGGAGCCTGCTCTGCATTCAATCATGCCTAATATGTTTCTCAGCCTTTATTCTCCTGCCTTTTTCTTGTAACCCTTGACTGGCCTCTATAGCTCTCGGAAGCAATGAGTTCTACAGATTACCACCCTCTAGCTGAAGAAATTCCTCCTCATGTCAGTTCTAAACAGTTGTGCCTTTACTCAGGCTGTATCCTTGGGTCCTAGTCTGTCCATATCCTCTCTACTCAGTCCTCTCAGTATTTTGTACATTTCAATCAGATCTCCCCTCAAATTCTAAATTCCATAAAGTACAGATTGAGAGTCCTCATCTGCTCCTTATAATGATGAGCCTTTCATCTCTGGCATCATTCTTGTAAACGTCAGCTGGAACACTTCCAAGGCCAATACATCCTCCTTTAGAGAAGGGGCCCAAAACTGCTCACAATGTTCCACATGTGGTCTGACTAGAGCCTTATAAAGCCTCTGCAGTACATTTCTGTCCTCGTATTTTAACTTTCTTGAAATGAATGCTAACATTGCATTTGCCTTCCTAACTGCTAACTGCACATTAACCTTAAGAACACATTGGACAAGGAATCCCAAGTCACTTTGTACCTCAGATTCCCGAAGTCTTTCCTTGTTTAGAAGATAGTCTACACCTCTGTTCTTATAATGTATAACGTCATACTTAATTATGTATTCCAGCAGCCTTTTCTTTGCCCACTCTTCTAGCCTAACTGTAGCCTCCCTACTTCCTCAACAGTATCTGCCTACACACCTATCTTTGTGTCACCTGCAAACCTAGCAACAAAACCGTCAGATCCTTTGTCCAGTTAATTAATGTTATAGAGTTATACAGCTGCTCACCACGGAAACAGATCCTTTGGTTCAACTCGTCCATGCCTACAAGACATCCTAAATCAATCTAGTCTCATTTCCCAGCATTTGGCCCACATCCTTCTAAATCCTCCCTATTCATATACCCATCTAAGATCAGAGATAATGGGAACTGCAGATGCTGGAGATTCCAAGATAATAAAATGTGAGGCTGGATGAACACAGCAGGCCAAGCAGCATCTCAGGAGCACAAAAGCTGACGTTTCAAGCCTAGACCCTTCATCAGAGAGGGGGATGGGGAGAGGGAACTGGAATAAATAGGGAGAGAGGGGGAGGTGGACCGAAGATGGAGAGTAAAGAAGATAGGTGAGAGAGTGTAGGTGGGGAGGTAGGGAGGGGATAGGTCAGTCCAGGGAAGACGGACAGGTCAAGGAGGTGGGATGAGGTTAGTAGGTGGCGGGGGGTGCGGCTTGGGGTGGGAGGAAGGGATGGGTGAGAGGAAGAACCGGTTAGGGAGGCAGAGACAGGTTGGACTGGTTTTGGGATGCAGTGGGTGGGGGGGAAGAGCTGGGCTGGTTGTGTGGTGCATTGGGGGGAGGGGATGAACTGGGCTGGTTTAGGGATGCAGTAGGGGAAGGGGAGATTTTGAAACTGGTGAAGTCCACATTGATACCATATGGCTGCAGGGTTCCCAGGCGGAATATGAGTTGCTGTTCCTGCAACCTTCGGGTGGCATCATTGTGGCAGTGCAGGAGGCCCATGATGGACATGTCATCAAGAGAATGGGAGGGGGAGTGGAAATGGTTTGCGACTGGGAGGTGCAGTTGTTTGTTGCGAACTGAGCGGAGGTGTTCTGCAAAGCGGTCCCCAAGCCTCCGCTTGGTTTCCCCAATGCATAGGAAGCCGCACCGGGTACAGTGGATGCAGTATACCACATTGGCAGATGTGCAGGTGAACCTCTGCTTGATGTGGAATGTCATCTTGGGGCCTGGGATGGGGGTGAGGGAGGAGGTGTGGGGACAAGTGTAGCATTTCCTGCGGTTGCAGGGGAAGGTGCCGGGTGTGGTGGGGTTGGAGGGCAGTGTGGAGCGAACAAGGGAGTCACGGAGAGAGTGGTCTCTCCGGAAAGCAGACAGGGGAGGGGATGGAAAAATGTCTTGGGTGGTGGGGTCGGATTGTAAATGGCGGAAGTGTCGGAGGATAATGCGTTGTATCCGGAGGTTGGTAGGGTGGTGTGTGAGAACGAGGGGGATCCTCTTGGGGCGGTTGTGGCGGGGGCGGTTGTGGCGGGGGCGGGGTGTGAGGGATGTGTCGCGGGAAATGCGGGAGACGCGGTCAAGGGCGTTCTCGATCACCGTGGGGGGAAAGTTGCGGTCCTTAAAGAACTTGGACATCTGGGATGTGCGGGAGTGGAATGTCTTGTCGTGGGAGCAGATGCGGCGGAGGCGGAGGAATTGGGAATAGGGGATGGAATTTTTGCAGGAGGGTGGGTGGGAGGAGGTGTATTCTAGGTAGCTGTGGGAGTTGGTGGGCTTGAAATGGACATCAGTTACAAGCTGGTTGCCTGAGATGGAGACTGAGAGGTCCAGGAAGGTGAGGGATGTGCTAGAGATGGCCCAGGTGAACTGAAGGTTGGGGTGGAAGGTGTTGGTGAAGTGGATGAACTGTTCGAGCTCCTCTGGGGAGCAAGAGGCGGCGCCGATACAGTCATCAATGTACCGGAGGAAGAGGTGGGGTTTGGGGCCTGTGTAGGTGCGGAAGAGGGACTGTTCCACGTAACCTACAAAGAGGCAGGCATAGCTGGGGCCCATGCGGGTGCCCATGGCCACCCCCTTAGTCTGTAGGAAGTGGGAGGAGTCAAAAGAGAAGTTGTTGAGTGTGAGGACGAGTTCAGCTAGGCGGATGAGAGTGTCGGTGGAGGGGGACTGGTCGGGCCTGCGGGACAGGAAGAAGCGGAGGGCCTTGAGGCCATCTCCATGCGGAATGCAGGTGTACAGGGACTGGACGTCCATGGTGAATATGAGGTGTTGGGGGCCAGGGAATTGAAAGTCCTGGAGGAGGTGGAGGGCGTGGGTGGTGTCACGGACGTAGGTGGGGAGTTCCTGGACCAAAGGGGAGAAAATGGAGTCCAGATAGGTGGAGATGAGTTCGGTGGGGCAGGAGCAGGCTGAGACGATGGGTCGACCAGGGCAGGCAGGTTTGTGGATTTTGGGAAGGAGATAGAAACGGGCCGTGCGGGGTTGGGGAACAATGAGGTTGGAGGCTGTGGGTGGGAGGTCCTCTGAGGTGATGAGGTCGTGAATGGTGTTGGAGATGATGGTTTGGTGCTCGGGTGTGGGGTCATGATCGAGGAGGCGGTAGGAGGTGGTGTCGGAGAGTTGGCGTCTGGCCTCGGCGATGTAGAGGTCAGTGCGCCATACTACCACTGCGCCACCCTTGTCTGCGGGTTTGATGGTGAGGTTGGGGTTGGAGCGGAGGGCTGCCCGTTCTGCGGGGGAGAGGTTGGAGTGGGTGAGAGGGGTGGAGAGGTTGAGGCGGTTGATGCCTCGACGGCAGTTGGAGATGAAGAGGTCGAGGGAGGGTAGGAGGCCTGGGGGTGGTGTCCAGGAGGAGGACTTGTGTTGGAAGCGGGTGAAGGGGTCAGTGGAAGGAGGGTTGGGTTCCCGGTTGAAGAAGTAGGCATGGAGGCGAAGACGGCGGAAAAACTGCTCTATGTCCGACCGTGACTGGTATTCGTTGATGTGTGGTTGTAGGGGGACAAAGGTGAGCCCCTTGCTAAGGACTGACCGTTCGTCCTCAGTCAGTGGGAGGTCTGGGGGGATGGTGAAGATGCGGCAGGGCTCAGTGTGGCTGTCTCCTCTAGTTACCCTCCTCCCTCCGGACCAACCTCAGGGAATCTCTCTCCCATTGCAACTCTCTTGTAATCTCTTCGGCCTTGAAACTGTTCGACCATGTCCTGAAGCAAACCAGGTACCACAGCCACATCACCTTCCTCAGCACCTGCCTACGGAACCAGATCATCCCCAAGGGACTACAGTCCACATTTCAGCCTTCCCAATTTGGCCCCAACCGTGACCACCTCTACACCCAGAACATTCAGACCCTTCAGAAGCGGTTCTCCCTGCGAGTCCTGAAACAGACACTCGCAGCCATGCGCCGGCACCTCCAGGCACTGCAATCCAGCCTGCCCCAGCTCAGAGCCTCCCTCTCCCAGACCTGCAAAGGACCTCTGCTGTTTTTTATCCTCCGCAGGATCCACAGACTGAACACCCAGTTCCACTCAGCTTTACTGGACACCAAAAATCGTAAGTACAACAAACTCACTGGCCCCTGCCCCCCACAAGAGGATTCCTGCGCCTCCCAAATCCCGACTCTGTCCCTGCCCCTCCCCCACCATGCACCCGCCGCCATTGACCATGAGGACACGGCCGGAGACCCCACCGATGACGTCACATCCGCCTCCGCCGGCCACAGAACTTCCGGAACCGCTGCTGCAGTCACCACCTCCACGTCCAGGTACTACAGCCCACACACCACCCTCACCTCAGCTGCTGCCGCCCACCCCGATCCTCCCACCGCCGACGGAACCCCGCCCACGGTCGACGCCGACGGAACCCCGCCCACGGCCGACGGAACCCCGCCCACGGCTGACGGAACCCCGCCCACGGCCGACGACCTCATCGCTCCGCCCACAACCTCCACAGCCTGCAACCCCAGAGGAGACAGCCACACTGAGCCCTGCCGCATCTTCACCATCCCCCCAGACCTCCCACTGACTGAGGACGAACGGCCAGTCCTTAGCAAGGGGCTCAACTTTGTCCCCCTACAACCACACATCAACGAATACCAGTCACGGTCGGACATAGAGCAGTTTTTCCGCCGTCTTCGCCTCCATGCCTACTTCTTCAACCGGGAACCCAACCCTCCTTCCACTGACCCCTTCACCCGCTTCCAACACAAGTCCTCCTCCTGGACACCACCCCCAGGCCTCCTACCCTCCCTCGACCTCTTCATCTCCAACTGTCGTCGAGACATCAACCGCCTCAACCTCTCCACCCCTCTCACCCACTCCAACCTCTCCCCCGCAGAACGGGCAGCCCTCCGCTCCCTCCGCTCCAACCCCAACCTCACCATCAAACCCGCAGACAAGGGTGGCGCAGTGGTAGTATGGCGCACTGACCTCTACATCGCCGAGGCCAGACGCCAACTCTCCGACACCACCTCCTACCGCCTCCTCGATCATGACCCCACACCCGAGCACCAAACCATCATCTCCAACACCATTCACGACCTCATCACCTCAGTGGACCTCCCACCCACAGCCTCCAACCTCATTGTTCCCCAACCCCGCACGGCCCGTTTCTATCTCCTTCCCAAAATCCACAAACCTGCCTGCCCTGGTCGACCCATCGTCTCAGCCTGCTCCTGCCCCACCGAACTCATCTCCACCTATCTGGACTCCATTTTCTCCCCTTTGGTCCAGGAACTCCCCACCTACGTCCGTGACACCACCCACGCCCTCCACCCTCTCCAGGACTTCCAATTCCCTGGCCCCCAACACCTCATATTCACCATGGACGTCCAGTCCCTGTACACCTGCATTCCGCATGGAGATGGCCTCAAGGCCCTCCGCTTCTTCCTGTCCCGCAGGCCCGACCAGTCCCCCTCCACCGACACTCTCATCCGCCTAGCTGAACTCGTCCTCACACTCAACAACTTCTCTTTTGACTCCTCCCACTTCCTACAGACTAAGGGGGTGGCCATGGGCACCCGCATGGGCCCCAGCTATGCCTGCCTCTTTGTAGGTTACGTGGAACAGTCCCTCTTCCGCACCTACACAGGCCCCAAACCCCACCTCTTCCTCCGGTACATTGATGACTGTATCGGCGCCGCCTCTTGCTCCCCAGAGGAGCTCGAACAGTTCATCCACTTCACCAACACCTTCCACCCCAACCTTCAGTTCACCTGGGCCATCTCCAGCACATCCCTCACCTTCCTGGACCTCTCAGTCTCCATCTCAGGCAACCAGCTTGTAACTGATGTCCATTTCAAGCCCACCGACTCCCACAGCTACCTAGAATACACCTCCTCCCACCCACCCTCCTGCAAAAATTCCATCCCCTATTCCCAATTCCTCCGCCTCCGCCGCATCTGCTCCCACGACAAGACATTCCACTCCCGCACATCCCAGATGTCCAAGTTCTTTAAGGACCGCAACTTTCCCCCCACGGTGATCAAGAACGCCCTTGACCGCGTCTCCCGCATTTCCCGCGACACATCCCTCACACCCCGCCCCCGCCACAACTGCCCCAAGAGGATCCCCCTCGTTCTCACACACCACCCTACCAACCTCAGGATACAACGCATTATCCTCCGACACTTCCGCCATTTACAATCCGACCCCACCACCCAAGACATTTTTCCATCCCCTCCCCTGTTTGCTTTCCGGAGAGACCACTCTCTCCGTGACTCCCTTGTTTGCTCCACACTGCCCTCCAACCCCACCACACCCGGCACCTTCCCCTGCAACCGCAGGAAATGCTACACTTGTCCCCACACCTCCTCCCTCACCCCCATCCCAGGCCCCAAGATGACATTCCACATCAAGCAGAGGTTCACCTGCACATCTGCCAATGTGGTATACTGCATCCACTGTACCCGGTGCGGCTTCCTCTACTTTGGGGAAACCAAGCGGAGGCTTGGGGACCGCTTTGCAGAACACCTCCGCTCAGTTCGCAACAAACAACTGCACCTCCCAGTCGCAAACCATTTCCACTCCCCCTCCCATTCTCTTGATGACATGTCCATCATGGGCCTCCTGCACTGCCACAATGATGCCACCCGAAGGTTGCAGGAACAGCAACTCATATTCCGCCTGGGAACCCTGCAGCCATATGGTATCAATGTGGACTTCACCAGTTTCAAAATCTCCCCTTCCCCTACTGCATCCCTAAACCAGCCTAGTTCATCCCCTCCCCCCAATGCACCACACAACCAGCCCAGCTCTTCCCCCCCACCCACTGCATCCCAAAACCAGTCCAACCTGTCTCTGCCTCCCTAACCGGTTCTTCCTCTCACCCATCCCTTCCTCCCACCCCAAGCCGCACCCCCCGCTACCTACTAACCTCATCCCACCTCCTTGACCTGTCCGTCTTCCCTGGACTGACCTATCCCCTCCCTACCTCCCCACCTACACTCTCTCACCTATCTTCTTTACTCTCCATCTTCGGTCCACCTCCCCCTCTCTCCCTATTTATTCCAGTTCCCTCCCCCCATCCCCCTCTCTGATGAAGGGTCTAGGCCCGAAACGTCAGCTTTTGTGCTCCTGAGATGCTGCTTGGCCTGCTGTGTTCATCCAGCCTCACATTTTATTATCATATACCCATCTAGATGCCTTTTAAATGTAATTGTACAAGCCTCTAACTTCCTCTGGCAGCCCAAAACGTCAACTTTCCTGCTCTTCTGATGCAGCTTGGCCTGCTGTGTTCATCCAACTCTACACCTTGTTATCTCAGATTCTCCAGCATCTGCAGTTCCTACTACCTCTGATCCAGGTTTTGGGCACATGGGTTTGACTCCCACTATGGCATATGGAAAGGGTAGCCCAATATTGACCCTTTTAAGCACTATTAATAGTTGTTCAAAAAAGTTCTAGTTATTAATGTCCTTTAGGGAAGGAAATCTGCCATTCTTACGTAGTCTAAGCTGGATATAAATCCAGATCCACATCGATTTAGTTGACTCTTAACTGCCCTCTGGGCAATTAGAGATGAGCAATAACTGCTGGCTTAGTCAGCAACGTCCACATACCATCCATATTTTGGTCTCCGTATTTAATGAAGGATGTACTGACATTGATGGCAGTACAGTGAAAGCCCACAATTGAAAACAAATATAAGACACTTGTTAGATCTCTGCTGGAGTGTTGAGTACATTTCTGGGTGCCATACTACAGGAAGGAAATGAACATATTGGAAAGAGTGCAAAAGCAACTTACAAGAATGATTCTAGGAATTAGAAATTCCATTAATTAGGATAGATTGACTCTGCTCCTTGAAGTTAGAGGTACAGAAAAAATAGTAGGAGTTTCAAAAATCATGAGAGGGGTGGTAAAGTAGATAGGCAGAAAGTGTTTCTTCTTGTAAAAAGATCAAGAGCTGGAAGGCACAGATTTAATGTGATTTACAAATGAAGCAAATGTGAGATGAGAACATTTTTTTCACACAGCAGAAAGTGACAGTATGGAGTGTGCTGCCTGGAAATATTGTGGAGGCAAGTTCAATTGATGCATCCAAGAGAGTATTGAATGATTATTTGAATAGAAATAGTGTGCAAGGGTATACAAAATTTTGGAAGTGGATAATGGTGTTCATTTGAAGAACCACACAAATGTGATGAACTGGATGGCTTCCTAATGCACCGCAACATTTCTGTGATTCTTTGTGGTCCCTTGAATGAGAGTGTTGTCCTGTGATGAGAGGCTGCATCAACTGTATTCTTTGAAAATCAGAAGAATGAAAGATAATCTTGAATATATTAACAAAATTATGAAACGGCCTGAAGGATAGATCCCGAGATGTTGTTTCCTTATTGGGGAAATCAGCAAGAAGGAGGCACAGTTTCAAGAAAGAATTCTGATCATTTAGAACTGATGTAAGGAGAAATTACTTCAATCAAACAGTTGTGATTGTTTGGAATTCTCTATACCAGTGTTTTGGATTTGTCATCATCTGATATATTTATTTAATGCTGAGACAAAAAGATTAGTCCATACAACCTTTGAATTTTTTTCCTCTGTTTACTGAGATTTTGGCTGGACTTCTTGTTAGTGCCATCACCAACCTGGATTCCATATCTGATTTCTACCTTTGTCTAGCAAAAAAAAACTATCAATTTCTGAATTAAGATTATTGATTGAACTACCATTTATTGTTTTTTGCAGGAGAGAGTTCCAAGCTTCAATGACCCTTTGTGTGAATAAGTATTTCCTGATTTCTCTCCTGAAAGGCCTTTCTCTTATTTCAATGCTATGTTCCTTGTTCTAAATTCCCCGATAAGCAGATGAAGTTTTTCTCCCTCCCTCTTCCTTATCAATTATTGTTAAAATCCCAAAAGTTTCAATGAAATCACCTTAACCTTTAATACTTCAAATAACATAAACTCTCTAACTTCTGATATTCTAACATTTTGAGCATGATATTATAAGTAACAGGAATGGTTAATGACCTCTGAGTAAATGCACCATTATCTAACAGTGATCACAATAGAATTGAATTTTACATTCAAATTGAAAGGGAGAACATTGTCGATTCATGTAGCACAGAATCAGACCCTTCGGTCCAACTCATGCAGACCAGGCACCCTAAACCGAACCAGTGCCGTTGGCCTATTTTTGCCCCATATCTTTCTAAACGTTCACAACTCATGTGCCTGTCCGAATGGCTTTTAAATGTTGTAATTGTACCTGTCTCAACACTTCCTCTGGCATCTCATTCCATACACACAACACCCTCTGTATGAAGAAGTTGCCTCTCAGGTCCCTTTTAAATATTTCCCCTCTCACGTTAGATCTATGCCATCTGGTTTTAGACTCCCCTACCCTCAGAAAAACACCTTGGCTACTCATCTTACCTATGCCCCTCATGATTTTATAAACATCTTTAAGGTCACCCCTCAGCTTCAGGGAAGAAACTATTAGCCTATCCAGCCTCTCTTTATAACTGAAATACTCCAGTCCTGGCAACATTGTTGTAATTGTTTTCTGTACCCTTTCATGTTTAATAATATCCTTCCGATAGCAAGGCAATCAGAATTGTATGTAGTTTTTCTAAAAGTGGCATCCCTAATATCTAGCACAGCCACAATATGATGTCCCAACTCTTTTACTGAATGCTCTGACTAATGAAGACAAGTGTGCCAAACGCCTTTTTCACTCCCCTGTCAATCTGTGACTCCACTTTCAAGAAACTGTGAACCGACACACCTAGGCCCCTCTGTTCAACACCATTCCCCAGGGCCCTACCATTAACTGTATAAGACCTGCCTTGATTTGCCTTACCAAAATGCAACATCTTGCATTTATCTAATTGTTTCCATCTGCCACTTCACTGCCCATTGGCCCATCTGATCAAGATCTCATTGTATTTTTAGATAACCTCCTTCAAAGTCCACTATACCATCAATTTGGGTGTAATCCACAAACTTACTAATCAAATCTCCAAAATTCTCATCCAAATCTGATATTAATGATGAACAACAGTGAACACAGAACAGATCCTTGTGACATACTATTAGTTATAGACATCCACTCCACAAAACAACCCTCTACCACCACGCTGTTTCCTACCATCAAGCCAATTTTGTATGGAATTGCTATCTCTTCCTGGATCCCATGTGATCTAACTTTACTAACCAACTTACCATGCAGGACCTTGTTACATGCATTGACAAAGTCCATGTGGTCAATGTCCACCATTTTGCCTTCATCTAGCTCCTCGTTAACCACTCTGCTTCCCTAACCTGTTCTTCCTCTCAAGGATGAGGCTGGGGGTTGGAGGGTTTGAGCTATAGGGAGAGGCTGAATAGAACAGAATAGAATTCCGGTGAGGAAGCCGGCCATTTGGCCCATCAAGTTCACACCAACCCTCTGAAGGGCATCCCACCCAGATCCACTGTATCCCTGTAGCCCTACATTTCCCATGGCTAACCCAACTACCGTGAATATCCTTGGACACTATGAGCAAAATTAGTATGGCTAATCCACTAAACCTACACATCTTTGGACTGTGGGAGGAACGCAGAGGTAACCCATGCATCCACGGGGAGAATGTACAAACTCTACATAGTTAGTTGCCAAGGATGGAATCATAGCAGGATCCCTGGCACTGAGGTAGCAGTGCTAACCACCAAGCCACTGTGCCGCGGGGATTATTTTCTCTGGAATGTCAGAGGTTGAGGGTTAACTTATGAATGTTTATAAAATCATGAGGGGCATGGATAGGGTGAATAACCAAGGTCTTTTTCCCAGGGATTGAGAGTCCAAGGGCTTAGGTTTATGGTGAGAAGAGAAAGATTTAAAAGGGACCTAAGGAGCAAAGTTTTCATACAGAGGATAGTGTGTGTTTGGAATGAGCTGCTAGAAGCAGTAGTGGAGGCTGGTACTTTGACAACATTTAAAGGCATCTGGATGGGTACATGATTAGGTAAGGTTTAGAGGAATATAGGCCAAATGCTGATAAATGGGACTAAATGAACTTAGGATATGGACGAGTTGGACCTTAGGGTCTGTTTCCATGCTGTACAGTTCTATCATTGCAGTACCGATTATCACAGATGACTTGTATGTTTACTGAGTAAAAATGTTTTCTGTTGAGGAAGCCTGCCTTGTTATGATGTGGCATTCCAAATGCAATGTAAGTACAGACCTACTCAAGCATATGAACCAAGTTATATGATTATGTCTCAGGACACTGCTTCTAAAGGTGGTAGAGGCAGAAACCCTCAAAACATTTAAGAAGTATTTAGATGTGCAAATTGCTATGCCAAAGCATTCTGGGCTGTGTGACAAGAATTGGAAAAGAGGATTAGAATAATTAGGTGAGATAACAAGGTATGGAGATCGATGAATACAACAGGCCAAGCAGCATCAGAGGAGCAGGAAAGCTGACTTTTCGAGCCTAAACCCATCTGTGTTCATCCAGCTGTACACCTTGTTATCTCAGATTCCCCAGCATCTGCAGTTCCTACTATCTCTTAGAAAAATTAGGTGCTTGGTTTTAATCAGTGCAGGCTTGAAGGGCCAAATGGCCTTTTTCCGTGTTGTAGACCTCTATGACGTAAGACATCCTCAGTATATGGTGGCTCTCATCTGAAGGAAATAGTACCAAGGGTGTTAGTCTCTGGGTTCCTGGGCTACCTCCACATACTGAGGAGACCTCCTTATTCTGCAACTGCAGTGCATTTTTCTTCCTCAATTTGTCTTTGCTTTCATTGCCTTGCAGCCACAGTGACAGCAACGCAATGTGGCTAGAAACTTGGGGCCATGCTTTCAATGAGCCCATGTGGGAAATACCAGAAACAGAACAGCAGTACAGGAAGATTCCATCAAGGAAGGCCACAAAATACCTCTACATGCCCCTGCGGCATGATGAACCTTATTCCAATGTATGCAAATTAGTCCTTTGAGAATAGGGGTTCAGACATTATGTTGAGGTTGTACAGGACATTGGTAAGGCCTCTTCTGGAATACCGTGCCAGTTATAAGAAGGATATTATCAAGTTGGACAGGGTTCAGAAGAGATTTACCAGGATGATGCTGGATATGGAAGATTTGAATTATGAGGGAAGGCTGGATAGGCTGGGCATTTTTCATTGGAGCAAAGGTGGTTGAGAGGTGACCTGATAAAAGTTTATAAAATATTGACAGGTATAAATAGAGCTGTTGGTAGTTGTCTTTTCCCTAGGATGGGGAATTTCAAGACTAAGGGGCACATTATTAAGATGAGAGGAGAGAGATTTAAAAAAGACTTAAGAGGCAATTTTTTTTACCAGGGTGATTCACCTGTGGAATGAACTTCCTGATGAAGTGGTGGATGAGGGTACAGTTACAATGTTTAAAAGACATTTGGATGGATACATGAATAGGGAAGGTTTAGAGGGATATGGACCAGGTGCAGGCTGTGGAATGAGTTTAGTTTGGTATTTATGTTCGGCATGGCTTGGTTGGACTGAAGAGTCTGTTTCCCTGCAGTATGACTCTATAATAATCCTAACTGGTTATCATGTAATTCATTGCACATTCAGGATTATGTAACAAATGTCCAATTGCAGAACCATCTAATGTTAGACATTCTTTTGAAATTCTTGGAAACATTGTCAGGGTGGATAAAGTCAAGACCGTGCTTAATGTGAATAGCTAAAGCATCACGCTGAAAACATTGTATCTGTTTGGATTATGTCACCGTTGACGTGGCTTCCTTTCTCCATAATCACAGTTTACCGCCCTCAATCGCATCCAACCAATCACCCATGCTTCCACCCTTGTACCTTCCCATCACTTTCCACAGCATGATTGGTCCCCCTTATCCTCACTTTTCACCCTACCAGCCTCCCCATTCAAAGAATCACCCTCCACTATTTCAGATAACTCCAGCAGAATGCCAACACGAAACACATCTTCTCCTAGATGACAAGTTGCTGAGCTGGACGAACACAGCAGGCCAAGCAGAATCTTAGGAGCAGGAAAGCTGACATTTCGGGCCTAGACCCTTCATCAGAAATGGGGAAGGGGAAGAGGGTTCTGAAATAAATAGGGAGAGAGGGGGAAGCGGATCATAGATGGAAAGAGGAGAAGATAGGTGGAGAGGAGACAGACAAGTTAAAGAAGCAGGGATGGAGCCAGTAAAGGTGAGTGTAGGTGGGGAGGTAAGGAGGAGATTTGTCAGTCCAGGGAGGATGGACAGGTCAAAGGGACGGGATGAAGTAAGTAGGTAGGAAATGGGGTGTAGCTTGAGGTGGGAGGAGGGGACAGGTGAGAGGAAGAACAGGTTTGGGAGGCGGGGACAAGCTGGGCTGGTTTTGGGATGCGGTGTTGGGGTGCAGATTTTATAGCTTGTGAAATCCACATTGATATCATTAGGCTGCAGGGTTCCTAAGCGGAAGGTAACAAAGTGTGAAGCTGGATGTACACAGCAGGCCAAGCAGCATCTTAGGAGCACAAAAGCTGACGTTTTGGGCCTAGACCAGTTGCTGTTCCTGCAACCTTCGGGTGGCATCGTTGGGCACTGCAGGATGCCCAGGATGGACATGTCGTCTGAGGAATGGGAGGGGACATTGAAATGGTTCGCGACTGGGAGGTGCAGTTGTTTGTTGCAAACCGAGCGTAGGTGTTCTGTAAAGCGGTCCCCAAGCCTCCGCTTGGTTTACGCGATGTAGAGGAGGCTACAACTGGTACACTGGATACAGTATACCACATTAGCAGATGTGCAGGTGAACTAATGCTTGATGTGGAAAGTCTTCTTGGGGCCTGGGATGGGGGTGAGAGAGGAGGTGTAGGGGCAGGTGTAGCACTTCCTGCGGTTGCAGGGTAGCAGATGTTCACCTGCACATCTGCTAATGTGGTATACTGCATCCGCTGTACCCGTTGTGGACCCCTCTGCATCGGGGAAACCAAGCAGAGGCTTCAGGACTACTTTGTAGAACACCTATGCTCGGCTCACAATGAACAACTGCACCTCCCAGCCGCGAACCATTTCAACTCCCCCTGCCATTCCTCAGGCAACATGTCCATCCTGGGCCTCCTGCAGTGCCACAACAATGCCACCCGAAGGTTGCAGAAATAGCAATTCATATTCTGCTTGGGAACCCTGCATCCCAATGGTATCAAAGTGGATTTCACAAGCTTCAAAATCTCCCCTCCTGCTACCGCATCCCAAAACCAACCCAGCTCATCCCCGCCTCCCTAACCTGTTCTTCCTCTCACCTATCCCCTCCTCCCACCTCAAGCCGCACCCCCATTTCCTGCCTACTATCCTCATCCCGCCCTCTTGACCTGTCCATCCTCCCTGGACTGACCTATCTCCTCTCTACCTCCTCACCTACACTTACCTTTACTGGCTCCATCCCCGCCTCTTTAACTTGTCTATCTCCTCTCCACCTATCTTATCCTCTATCCATCCTTGGTCCACCTCCCCTTCTCTTCCTATTTATTTCAGAACCCTCTTCCCCTCCCCTATTTTTGATGAAGGGTCTAGGCCCAAAACGTCAGCTTTCCTGCTCCTAAGATGCTGCTTGGCCTGTTGTGTTCATCCAGCTCTTTACCTTGTTATCTCGAGTTCTGCAGCTTCTGCAGTTCCTATTAACTCTGATACATCTTCTCCTCACTCCCCCATCTGTATTTTACAGGGACCCTTCCCTCTGGGTCACCCTAGCCCATTCCCCGATGACCACCAACACCACCTCCCTTTCCCATGGCATCTTCCTCCGTAATTGCAGAAGGTGTGACACCTGCCCCCTCATCTCTTCCCAGCCTTTCCAGATGAAGCAAAATTTCACCTGTACCTCCTCCAACCTGGTCTATTGCATTCTCTGCATCCAATGTGGTTCGTGCTGTATTGGAGAAACCAAACACAGACTGGGTGATCACTTTGCAGAACATCTCTGGCCCCGCATGACTCCGACCTTCCCATAACCGGTCATTTTAGCACAGTGTCATGTTCAGATGCCAACTTGTCCGTCCTCAACATGCTACAAAGATCCATTGGATCACAGTGAAAACTGGAGAAAACTCATCTCATCTTCAGACTAGGCACTTGCAATCTTCTGGCTTAATATTGAGTTGAATGCCTTCAGATTGTGAACTCACTCCCATTTCTTCCCTTTACTTCATCTTATTGTATTCTCTTGTCACTATGTTCCCCCCCACGCCACCACCACCACCACCACACTCTCTCTCACTCTCGCGCTCTCTCTCTCTCTCCCCCTTTCCCTCTCTCTCTCCCTCCCTCCCCACCCCCCACCCCTCCAACCCAAACTCTTGATCTCGTGGGAGCAGCTGTTATTTCCAGTTTGGCAGTTCTGCTATTCTAACATTCCAATCACTTAATATGCACAATTTGCACCCCTTCTCTCCCTCAACACTTCACCCACAACTATTGTATAAATGCTGCCCCCTCCACATTTCGCATCAGCTCTGATGAAGAGTCATCTAGACTGAAACATTAGATTGCTGTCTTTCCATGAATGCTGTGTGACCCCAATGATTTCCAGCATGTTTTCTTTTCAGTATAGATTCCAGTATCTGCAGTAATTTGTTCCTACAAAACATCGTGCTGTTGGATACTATCGCCAGTTTTTGAGATTGATGTCTTATGTACCTGGCGTCATATCATTGCTGAAATCTATACACATGACTTGTTTATAAGGGTCTCCCTGATAATGTAGTTTACCATGCTTTCCTTTTGACTGAATACATTCTACATTACCTTCTATTTTACACTCCAACTCACAAACTTTTCACATGAACATGGGGCCTAATTTGACTGGTAAATGGCTAATTTCCTTTCTGATTATCAAAATTGTTAAATCGTCTTTACATGAAGACATGGCACATCTAATAATCCAGATAGAAAACTTTCAGTCAAAAGCTGTCCTTTACTTTCCTTTCCTCAACAATTCAGGTGATCCTTTACCAAATGATTCACTTGATCTTCCTGAAATTCAAATGAATATCCTCCCAAAGAAAAACAGCTATTCAAGAGGAGAGAGCTTTTGAAAAGTCTCATCTTGAACTTTGTAACAGCTCTAATGGTGCTGTAGTCCATTTGTAAGCATACAAAATACAGTTAATGTGAGAAATTTGACCATAATCTTTGCTCCTTATAGGCACATGATAATGAAATAAGCTGCAATCTTGCATTTTGATTAGTTTTTGGCAATAGGGCTTCAGTTATGAAATGTGCTAAGTTCCTTTTGCTAAGGCTACACCAAGATGCTGTCTGCTTGTCGAAGGGGATGTTAGCACTAAATGTGAGTACAACAGAATTGCTATTCAGAAATAATGAGTAGAACGAGACAAAAAACATTCCTTGTCAGGAGCTGTCTGATTACATTTAAGACATTTTATCTGACTATTAATGGTTGGGATATTTATTTAGGTGACATCGTCAATTGCAATACAAGGTTTACACGATGACTAATGTACAATCTGATGTTATGTAGCAGCCCTACAGCTACTAATTTCCAGCTGGCTAAACCCAGAAAATAGGTAAGGGAATTGCAGAAGATGATTAATCCACAGTCATTTATTGTGTGGCAAAAACCATGTTAACTTGTTTGACTGCTTCCTTGCATGATTGCTATATGTAGCTAACAAGAACCACACAGCTTGCATTAGCAAGCCATTCATCTACACCATGGGAACAGCACTGATCTAGGTGGTTTATGTCAAACCATGGCCTGGCTTCACAGCCTCCTCTGCTGGCTCTCCAGGAAAAAGACACTTCTCCTCTGGATCGACCATCCACCAGGATCTCCAGCTCTTTGTCAGAGAAACATGGTGCCATCTTTCTCTAATCCTTCAAGGAGCAGGGCCACTTCAGAATATGAGAGCTTGTCTGGATGCACAACACGTTTTTAAAGATGATACCTAAATAAGGGATGCTGGTCTTCATGGATTTTCAACTAATTATTCATTAGCCAATGATTCAATTTATTATTACTTATTCCACTGGCTGGGTCCAATTAGATGTTGGCAGAAATTTCCATAAACTGCCAGAGCAATTTATCAATGTGGAGGACTTGCAGCTTCTGGATTTGTTGAGTATGGCAGCATAGTGGTGTTTTGTGGGTACACTAGTGAAATGAAGATTTCAATTACTGGCCCCAGAAAATAAGTTTCAATCTCACTCTAGCACTGGGGAATTCAAACTAAATTGATTAAATCTGGAATTAAGAAATAAGCGTGTATCAGCAGTGGTGATGATGAACCTACTGAATTGTCATCAAAAACTCATCTGCTTTACAGGAAGAAATTTGCTGCCATTATTTTGCCTGGCCGGTCTGTGACCCCAACTCCATAATAATATGGTTAACTGTAACTGTCCTCTTAGGCCAGTCAAATATAAGGGGGAGAGCAATAAATCTCGATCTTAACTGCCACACTCATAAGTAAAAGAACAACTTGTGCCAAAGGCCAGACTTAATCTGTTATGTTGTTATGCAGTCTGCACATCCTGCGTTTCATATAACAGTTTCATTATTTCTGGGGCAGCACGATGGTTCAGTGGTTAGCACTGCTGCCTCTCACCACCAGTGACTCGTGTTCGATTCCACCCTCGGGTGACTATCTGTGTGGAGTTTGCACATTCTCCCTGTGTTTGCGTGGTTTTCCTCTGGGTACTCCCGTTTCCTCCCACAGTCCAAAGATGTACAGGCTAGATGGATTGCCATGCTAAATTGCCCATAGGGTCCAGGGATTTGTAGATTAGGTGGGTTAAATGAGGATGAATCTGGGTGGGATTCTCTGAGGGTGGGCATGGACTTGTTGGGCTGTAGGGCCTCTTTACACAGGGTTATAGATATAGGGATTCTATGATCTATGATGATTATGAATTTTCAGGAGGTGGGCCTCCTGAAAATTCTGATTGGTATCTGTTACCAAACCACAGTTGCGTTTGAGAAGGTAGTGGTGGACCTTCCTGAACTCCTGCAGACCCCTGCGGTTCAAACAATGCTATTTGGTATGGATTTTTGGAATTGTGACTTAGTGACAATGCAACAAATATAGGTTTTCAAATCAGGATGGTTTGTGACTTGTCACATGAGAGATATATGTCCTTCAACCGACATAGGTAAAACAGATTAACAGGACACAAAATGCACAGTAGTTGCAATACATTTCTTGTATGTGGTTATATGTATGTAAACAAAATGTTGAGATGGTTCTGATTTCTTGTTTTGCAATACTTTCTTTCAGGAGAGGAAAACATATACTTGCCCAGTATGTGAAAAATCCTTTTCAGATGATCGTCTTATCAAGTCTCACATCACCTCATATCACCCAGGTAAGTTGCCACATCTGTACCACAGATAAGTCTTGACATTTCAGCTGAATGAAGTTAATTTATCTCTTTTGGCTCTTATTTTATAAATTCAAGTCCAGCTTAATAACCCAAGAGCAAAAACTCTTGTGTTTTGAATTACATATAATTCCAAGATTAAAAGCTGAGTGACACTTGCTAAATTCTTCTTTAATAATCAGATTATTAACAAGTCAACTTCATAATTCATCAACTTCATTGGTAAAGCCTATAAACTATAATCTGTGATGTGAAGAGGTAATACTCATGCTTTGTTAACAGTTAATTCATCACCTCATTCTGATGCAATGATTGAGATGCTGGTTTATTCTTCAGTATCTTGACACTAAAGAAGGGAAAATAATTTTCCCACTTTCCCATATACTGAAAATGCAAATGTATGAATATGGTTAGGAACATTTGGGTTTGGATCTAAATAATTTAAGTCAAGGGCTAGGTTCACTCATGAAGCATGGCTACTTGGATGTCAGCAGAGTTCTGAGACCTTCAAACTATACCCCTACATTGATCATATCCTTTAAAACTATGGGCTAGAGGAATTCCAGTGACTCACTCACCTCAACAATTGTCAGCCAATAAAAATTATATCACTCTAAATGTTAATGACTCAGTATTACCTATAATCAGTCAAGAGTACACATAGCGTGACAACAAGAGCGAAAGATAATTAACAACATCAAACAATTTAACTGAAGAATCTATATTGCTATTGCTAATAGAACCTGTCATCTAGTGAGGCTGCAAAATGTGTTATGGTTCCAGATAGCAACCACAAACTGTCGGGCTTCCATAAGACCATACAAAATAGGAACAGATGGGGCGATTCAACCCTTCAAGCCTGCTGCACAGTTGAATAGAATTGTGGCTGATCTGATATTCCTCACATCCACTTCCCTGCATTTCCTGGTAACCTCTGATTCCCCTAGTGATTAAAAATCTATCTCTCTCAGCTTTAAATATACACAAGGACTTTGTCCCCTTGGCTTTCTGTGGCAAGAATTTCTAAAGACTTTCAGTCCTGCGAGAGAATAGATTTCTCCTCATCTCAGTCTTAAATTGGTGCCCCTTTGTTATGAGACTATGCCACCTGGATCTGGGCCCTCTCATGAGGGGAAAATTTCTTGATCCCCTTACATATTCTATACATTTCAATGAGATCACCTCTCATTCTTCGAAATTCCAGTGTGTAGAGTCCAACCCTGTTTAGCCTCTTACGACAATCCTCCATTCCAGGAATCATCCTAGAAAACCTTCTCTGAACTACCTTCAATGAAACAGTATCATTCCTTAAATAAAGGGACCAAAACTGCCCTCAGTATTCCAGTTGTTGTCTCGCCAGGCTCCTGTATAGTTGCACTAAGACTTCCTTATTGGGTGAGAACTGATGATCTAGATCCCTTTCTTTATTCATTTACACCCACATTGATTGTAAAAGTGTTAATTTAACAAAAATCTCTCCCCTTGTTGTTTCCCCATGCCCCCCAGAAAAAGAGCAGCCACATTTGAAGGTAGATTGCAGGCTTCAAATTCAAACTTATCACCTTTACTACATGCCATTTACAAAAGCTAATCACCATGCGGCATACAGCAAGATCATGACCTTAGGTTCTGAGCTGTGGTGAGGCAGTGTTGGGTTCAAGCACTAAAATCACAGCAAACCAATAAGGTTTCCCCAGTCAGGAACCATTTCTTGTGTAATTCCCAAGGAGTTGGGGGAGAGCGTCTGAACTCAGTACCATCTTTGTTGCATCAGGGAATCAATAAAATCATGTTTTTTCAAATACCTTCATGTGAAGTGGGCATCACTGGCCAAGTCAGCATTTATTACCCATCCTTAATTGCCCAGAAGGCAGCCAAGCATCAATCACATTACAGTGGGCCTGGAGTCACATGTAGGCCAGATGAGGTAAGCATAGCAATTTCCTAAAGGACATTAGTGAACCAGGTGTTTTTTTTTCCTGACTGTCAACAATGGTTTTATGATCATCATTAGACTCTTAATTTCAAATTCTTATTGAATTCAAATTCCACCAACTGCTATGAAGCATTGCATGGGTCTATGGATTAATAATCTAGAGATAATACCACGAGATGATCACTTCTCCTTTGACCTCATATGGATCTTCTGACAATAGTACTCCCTCAATAGCATTAGGTAGGGAATTCCAGGAATTTGCTGTGCAACATTGAAAGACTCGCATAATCCAAGCCAAAATAGTGTGATTTTTCTAAATTAATTCATGAGATATGAGCAGTACTGCCAAGGTCAGCATTTAGTATTCATCCCTAATTACCCTTGAGGAGAAGGTGATGAGCCACTATTTTCAACCACCATTTAGTTTCAGTACACCCATAGCCCTTGATTCCATAGAGTTTGCTAAAATTGAATGGCTTTCTGTATCACTTCACAGGGCGGTTAAAAGTCAACCATATTTCTGTAGAATCACCTGTAAACTAGATCTTGTAAGGATGGCAAGTTCATCTTCTGAAGAGCATTAGACTTGAATATTTTTCTGGTTCCAAGAATGCATGAGCATTTTTCACACCACTTTCATAACTCAAGATGATGGTCACCAGAAGGAAGAGCGCATGGAAGCATAGAAAAGATTATGCCCCAACCACCCTCTCTTTATCCTTCCTACCCTGCCAGTTACTATTTACCCCAAGCCAGCCACTACTTGACCCAACTATTAATTGTTTTTCGTACCTGCCAATCTAGCCACTACCTTTTCTTCCTCTTTGTCAGCAATTACACCCCAGCCCCGTCTGAATATTATGAATGCCCTAGGCATTTGAATGCAGAGAGTCAAGGCTCATATTCTGCACCTGAATTTCTAATTCCTACTAGTACAAGGTCAGCTCCAGTTCAAGAGTTCCAATGGTCTGTATTGTATTTCGATTCTTAAATTGTCTTTGCTCTCAGGGAAGGTGCCAGAGGACTGAAGGACAGCAAATGTGATTTCACTTTACAAGAAGAGCGGTAGAGATAGACCGGGTAACAATAAACCAGTGAGTCTCACATCAGTGGTAAAGAAACAATTGGAGAAAATAGGAAGAGAAAATTAATCTTCATTTAGAGAGACAAGTTTTCATCAGTGATAGTCAGCATGGTTTTATCAAAGGGAGATTGTGCCTAGAATTTACTTGACTTTTTCAAGGTGACCAAACGTATAGATGTGTGTAGGGCTGTTGATATAATTTATATTAATTTTTAGCAGGACCTTTGACAAAGTCCCACATGGGAAACTCATGAGATCCACAGTAGCTTGACAGTTGGATCCAAAATTGGCTTAGCGATAGGAGACAGAGAGTGGTAGTAGAAGGCTGCTTGCGTTACTGGATGCCAGTTTCCAGTGGCATTCCACAGGGATCAGTGCTGGTCCATTATTGTTTGTGAGATTCTTAAATGATATAGATGAGAATATGGGGGCATGATAATTAAGTTTTCAGATGACATAAAGATTGGCTCAGTGGTTTATAGGAAGAAGCTCTTTTGTTACAGGAAGATATAGACTGGTTGGTGGATAGAATTTATCCCTGATAA
The DNA here is from genome assembly GCF_030684315.1 of Stegostoma tigrinum. NCBI lineage: Eukaryota > Metazoa > Chordata > Chondrichthyes > Orectolobiformes > Stegostomatidae > Stegostoma > Stegostoma tigrinum. Next base: position 102,814,282 of record NC_081358.1, on the reverse strand, counting down.
ATGTAAGGCAAAGAAGTAACAAGGCAAGGGATGGCAGGACACGAGGAAGCTCAGAGGAATCTTGGGGTATTTGTCCACAGATTCATCAAAGTGGCTGGACAGATCAGTAGGGTACTTAAGAAGGCATACCGAACATATACCTTTGCTAGCCAAGGCATAGATTATTATAACAAGGAGGTTATGTTGGAGGTGTACAGAACTTTAGGTAGGCTACAGCTGCGGTACTGGATGCAGTTCTGGCCACCTTCTATAGTAAAGATGTGATTGCATTAATGGGATGCAAAGGACTCTCACCAGGTTTTTGCCGGAGATAGATCAAGCTATGAAGAGATACTGGCTTAACTTGTCTTCTTTGGAACAGAAAAAGTTGCGGAGTGACCTGACAGGCATATATAAGATTATGAGAGGCATGGATAGGTGAATAGAAAACAGCTGTTCCCCTTAGTCAATGGGTCAAGAATAAGTGGGCATCCTTTTAAATTGAAAGGCAGGAGGTTTAGAGGGAATTTGAGGAAAACGTTTTTCACCCAGAAAGTATCTGAAGAATATTTGGTATGCATTGTCTAGAAGGGTAGTTGAAGTGAGTAACCTCAACCTTTAAAAAAGTACTTGGATAAACATTTGAAATATCATAATATTCAAGGCTATGGGTCTCATGCAAGTAAGTGGGACCAATGTGAGTAGTAGTATATTTTTGGTGGAACAGACTTGATGGGCTGAAGACCCTCTTCTGTACTGTATGATTCTATGAATTTAAAATCTAACAGCCTTTCTTTTGTATGAAATAAAAGGATATGTCTGATAAGTTTTCATTTGAAGTCTGATTTGCTGTTACTTTCTAAATTTATGTTCAGGTAAAATAGATCTGTTTTCTAATATCGTCACCAGACCATTTCCATGCCAATTTAGACTGTTCTGCTTCCTCACGTCTGAAACCCTTTAAATTGACAGCAAGGGCCTTCCATAAATTTTCAATAATTCCCCATTAGTTAAATTTCGTGTTTGATGTTTATCTGCCTCATGCCACACAGTGTTCTAATTCAAAGGCTGTTGATGTTGCCCAACAGGCCATGAATTCACTTTCAGTTTAATCACTGTAACATCTAATTGCAGAGGTCCCAATGAGCACTATCTCAGAGATTTTGGGGAAACGAGTACAACTAAAAGGATTGATTGGAAAGCGAGCAGTGAAATGTCCTTATTGTGACTGCTATTTCCGGAAGAATGGTACAGATTTGCAGCGTCATATTTGGGCACATGAAGGTATGAATACAAACACACTGAGCATATATCTTAATTGTATTCTTTCTCCCAAAGCCACTCTGCTATCTAACATGCCCCATATTATCAATGGGAGGGCAGACAATGAATAACGCTGTATGTGAAATTAACTAAAGTACATTACCTTATAAAATAATATTAGCTGAGTTGTCCAACCCATCATGCCTTGTGGTCCTTCTAGCTTCGCAAGACTACAACTTAATCAGTTCCCTAGTTTGATTAAACAGGCATTTTTTGTTACTACAGATCTTCAGATATACGTAAAGCTACTAATTTCTAATGCCCTGTGAAGATGGCTTTTGACTTTGCTTGGATCTTTTGATGATACTGCTCCCATAATAGCATTAGGTAAGGAATTCCAGGAGGTTGCCGTAGGAATGGCATTACAATCCAAGCACAGCGTGTTTTTTAAAATAATTCATGAGATATGAGCATTAGAGGCAGGGCAATGTCTTTTCCTGACTAGGAAGAATGGCCTGCAGATACCCTCGCAATGAAGCAGACTGGGCAGAGCCAAAGATTTTAAAATAAATGTATAAAATACACAGTTTACCTGATTTTCATAGTTAAGTTGTTAGAAAGTAGGACTTGTTTCTGTACTTAACAAGAATTACTATTTATTACAAGTAATTAGACTGTAGAGTTAAAATGTTAGAAACACCAACAGCATATAACAATACAAATTAAAAGCTTTATCCTATGAAACTCCCCCTTACACATGCACAGACAAGGAGAATCAAGTAATGGGTGATGGATAGCCGAGAGGTAGTTCTATGATTCCTGTACACAGCTTGTTGAGGTGATGCTTATGATTCTTGTGCTGGTCTGAACATTGGTTTTCATTGTCTTTCTTCGATGCTTCAACAGTTTGTAAGAGACACAAGGTGGCTGGTTTTTCTGTTAAAAGTCACAGCTTACAAGTGCAGCTGAAGGAAAGGTGAGCTGGTTTTTGTCAGGTTTAAGTTAGCATTTTACTGCAGAGAACAGAGAAGCAGCACCTGTGCTGGTGAAGACTAAAACACTTGCCTCTGTGACTTGTTCTAATCCCCAAGCTATTCAGTTACCTGAGAACCAATTACATGATAGTTGACAGGCAAAAGGCTTCTGTCATTGGTCCATTGATTAATAACAAGCTACCATTTGACTTCTTGTTGCCAGCCAGTTGCATTTGTTCACAGCAACCCTCCAATGGTTGGAATCATTTCTGGTAGAAAGGAAGATGGTTGGATGTCACTCATGTCAATTCCAGGGCATCTTGCAGATGTTCTTCAGGGTACCATCCTAACCCAACCATCTTCAGTTTCCTCATCAATGAGTTTATCTCACTTATAAAGTCAGAACGGCGGATATTCACTGATATTTACACGTTGTTCTGCATCATTTGTGACTCTGCAGACACTGAAGCAGTCCATGTCCAAAGGTAGTGAGACCTGTACAATATCCAGGCTTATGCTGAAAAGTAGCAAGCAACATTTGCATCATACAAAGGTCAGGTGATTATCATCTCCAACAGAAGAGATTCCAATCATTGTCACATGACATTCAATGGCATTACCGTCATTTAACCTGCTACTATCAATATCCCAGAGGCTGCAACTGACCAGAAACTGAAGTGAATTAGCCAACAAAGAGGATTGATGAGAGCAGAGACGTGGATGTGATCCCTATGGACTTCGTTAAGGTGTCTGACAAGGTTCCTCATAGTAGGCTGGTTAGCGAGGTTAGATCATATGGAATGCAAGGAGAACTAACTATGTGGATACAGAACTGGTTGAAAAGTAGAAGTCAGAGGGTGGTGGTGGAGAGTTGTTTTTCAGACTGGAGGCCTGTGACCAGGGGCGTGCTACAAGGATCAGTGCTGGGTCCATTGCTTTTTTTTATATAAATAATTTGGATATGAACATAGAAGGTATAGTTAGTATGCAGATGATATCAAAATTGAAGTTGTAGTGGACGAAAGTACAATGGGATCTTGGTCAGATTGGCCAATGGGGCAGATGGAGTTTAATTTAGATAAATGCAAGCTGCTGCATTTTGGAAAGGTAAATCAAGAAAGGACTTTTACACCTAATGGTAAGGTTCTGGGGATCTTTGCTGAACAAAGAGACCTTAGTGTGCAGGTTCATAGTTCCTTGAAAGTAGAGTCGCAGATAGATAAGATAGTGAAAAAGGCATTTGGTGTGCTTGCCTTTATTGGTCACTTCATTGAGTATAGAAGGTGGGAGGAGGTGTATTCTCCAACACATCCCTCACCTTCCTGGACCTCTCAGTCTCCATCTCAGGTAACCAGCTAGAAACTGATGTCCATTTCAAGCCCACTGACTCCCACAGCTACCTAGAATACACCTCCTCCCACCCACCCTCCTGCAAAAATTCCATCCCCTATTCCCAATTCCTGCACCTCCACCGCATCTGCTGCCAGGATGAGGCATTCCACTCCTGCGCATCCCAGTTGTGCACGTTCTTCAAGGACCACAACTTCCCCCCCACAGTGGTCGAGAACGCCCTTGATCGCGTCTCCCGCATTTCCCGCAACACATCCCTCACACCCTGCCCCCACCACACCGCCCCCAGAGGATCCCCCTCGTTCTCACATACCACCCCACCAACCTCTGGATACAATGCATCATCCTCTGACACTTCCGCCATCTACAATCCGACCACACCACCCAAGCTATTTTTCCATCCCCACCCTTGTCTGCCTTCCGGAGAGACCACTCTCTCCACGACTCCCTTGTCCGCTCCACACTGCCCTCCAACCCCACCATACCCGGCACCTTCTCCTGCAACAGCAGGAAGTGCTACACTTGCCCCCACACCTCCTCCCTCACCCCCATCCCAGGCCCCAGGATGACCTTCCATATCAAACAGATGTTCACCTGCACATCTGCCAATGTGGTATATTGTACCCACTGTACCCGGTGTGGCTTCCGCTACATTAGGGAAACCATGCGGAGGCTTGGGGACCGCTTTGCAGAACACCTCCACTCCGTTCGCAACAAACAACTGCACCTCTCAGTCGCAAACCATTTCCACTCCCCCTCCCATTCTTTAGATGACATGTCCATCATGGGCCTCCTGCAGTGCCACAATGGTGCCACCTGAAGGTTGCAGGAACAGCGACTCATATTCCACTTGGGAACCCTGCAGCCCAATGGTATCAATGTAGACGTCACAAGCTTCAAAATCTCCCTTTCCCCCACTGCATCCCAAAACTAGCCCAGTTCTTCCCCTCCCCCCACTGCATCACAAAACCAGCCCAGCTCGTCCCCTCCCCCCACTGCATCCCAAAACCAGCTCAGCCTGTCTCTGCTTCCCTAACCTGTTCTTCCTCTCACCCATCCCTTCCTCCCACCTCAAGCCGCACCTCCATTTCTTACCTATCACCTCATCCCGCTTCCTTGACCTGTCCGTCTTCCCTGGACTGACCTATCCCCCCGCTACATCCTCACCTATATTCTCCTCTCTACCTATCTTGTTTTCCCTCCATCTTCGGTCCGCCTCCCCCTCTCTCCCTATTTATTCCAGTTCCTTCTCCCCATCCCCCTCTCTGATGAAGGGTCTAGGCCCGAAACGTCAGCTTTTGTGCTCCTGAGATGCTGCTTGGCCTGCTGTGTTCATCTAGCACCACACCTTGTTATCTTGGATTCTCCAGCATCAGCAGTTCCCATTATCACTGATCTTCTAACGTCTTGGTCCAATGTAAGCCCATGATATCCAAGTTGAAAGACTTTTGGCTGGCAAACAAGATTGTGTTCGAGCATGCAAATAAACATGGAAAATTTGTGAGCTTTATATTTCACTTTATTTGGCACAGGTATTAAATGGTGCTTACATTTTTTTCTCATTTCCAGGAGTGAAGCCATTCAAGTGTTCAGTTTGTGAATATGCCACACGCAGTAAGAGCAATTTGAGAGCTCACATGAATCGTCACAGCACTGAGAAGACACACCTCTGTGATTTGTGTGGAAAGAAATTCAAATCAAAGGGCAGTCTGAAGAGCCATAAGCTGTTGCACACTGCTGATGGTGAGTTATGTTACACAGCAGAACCTTTTACAGTCTGGTGTTTCTGAATCAATAAGGTCACTGGCAAGTTGTATTGAATGTTCAAATGTAATGTTATTTGGCATCCAAAAATACCTCTATTTAGATATCTCGACTTACAATAAGCCGAGACTTTAAAAGGTCAATTTGTATTAGTGTAGTTTATGTGAACTGCCATTGGTGGTTGTACCTCCACATGCAGCTCCTCCAAGCATGTATCAATTTTGGGTCATCATTACTACCCTTGGTATGTCCAGAGAGGCTCCTCCAAGCATGTATCAATTTTGGGTCATCATTACTACCCTTGGTATGTCCAGAGAGGCTCCTCCAAGCATGTATCAATTTTGGGTCATCATTACTACCCTTGGTATGTCCAGAGAGGCTCCTCCAAGCATGTATCAATTTTGGGTCATCATTACTACCCTTGGTATGTCCAGAGAGGCTCCTCCAAGCATGTATCAATTTTGGGTCATCATTACTACCCTTGGTATGACCAGAGAGGCTCCTCCAAGCATGTATCAATTTTGGGTCATCATTACTACCCTTGGTATGTCCAGAGAGGCTCCTCCAAGCATGTATCAATTTTGGGTCATCATTACTACCCTTGGTATGACCAGAGAGGCTCCTCCAAGCATGTATCAATTTTGGGTCATCATTACTACCTTTGGTATGACCAGAGAGGAGGGCTTTTTGTTTCTGAATTTAACTGAAATCAATGCCTGTGGGATCTACTGAAGAATCCTGTTTCCTATCCCATGACCAGCAACTAGTTTTACTGGTATTAAACAGGTATTAATCCATTAACTTACACATATATGATTTAAAGCCTCATCCAGGCATTTATGAAGAACTGGGAATAAAAAGTACTATGGCAGATTAGACACAGGCCATCTACACTAGTTTGGCACTCTGCATAGTTTGAATATTAGAATAGAATAATGGATTCAATACATACCAGTTTATAACCATACTATTAAACATATATAGGTTCTGGATTAGTAAGAGGATCAAAGATTATGGGGAGAAGGCAGGAGAATGGGTTTGTGAAACATACCAACCATGATCAAATGGCATAGCAAACTCAATGAACCCGCACTAATTCTACTTCTATATCTTATGATCTTATGGTCTGTTAAAATTTATTTTGCAATCTGTGGATACACTCTATGCCTCAAATGTTAAACAACTTGTTTCCATTAATGAACATTTACCTGCATTTCAAATTATTTTTATTTGCTTGACTTTTGACTTGCATTGCTAGAGCTGAAAACTATTTTAAGCAATTACATTATTTGACTCTGTGTTCATTTCTATTGTTTTTATTATTGAATAGATAAACATCATTTACATGCTATTTTCTGTGTGATAATTTCATTGCAACCATTATTGATGATATTTCCTTCCTCATATTAGTTATTTTCTTACCCTCCAGGTAAACAATATAAATGTACGGTATGTGATTACACCGCTGCACAAAAGCCAAACCTCCTTCGACATATGGAACAGCATGCTGCTTTCAAGGCAAGAATTATTTGCCTGTAATAAAATCTTATGAAATGCATACTGTACAAACATTGATAGTTTGGCATTACCTTCAGAGGAGGCTATTATTGGGGAACCTAACCAAGGTTATCAATCAGGATATAGAATCATCGCTAGTAAATGAAGTTGTTGATTATCAAGAAATCAAGTATTATCAGTGACTGTCAAAAGGTTTGTGAATGAAGGCACATTTCACTATCATGTTTGAAGGTTGTGCATTCTCACCCTACGTGAATTATTGACTCAACCGCCATTGCACGTCTTTCTCTAAAAAGAAAGCTTTTCCAATCCAAGAAGCACGTCAAAGAGGCCTGGAAGGGCCTGTTGTGTGCTGTCTTTTCTTATGGTGAACCCATGAATATTCAGCAACTACTTAAAATAGAATGATCAGAAACAGGAGATTGCTATGGCCAGATCCTTGTCCTGTTGCTCTTTGGTTCAGCATCATTCCTGACACTAACATCAAAGAAATCTATTGATTTATGGCCCTAAACTAAAAGGGTGTAACTGTAATTGTGAGGTATTTTTTTTGAAGAAAGCATAGTAACGTTGCATTTGTTGCTGTTACTCTTGATATAATGATTGCTGTTATACTTGGCAGAACTTGAGACTTTCCGTCTCCAATCAGGAAGTAACAAAGGTGGGAAAGAAAAGAAATATGTCCCGCACGCTGATCTGCTGCCCCCATTCCTAACTTGCCTAACTTCCCTAACTTTACAAAGGACAGGGGCAAGGCTGTAGAGTGATCCGAAAAATTGTGGACAGTTTTGGGTCCCAAAGATGTACTGGCCCTAAAGCAGTTTCAAAGGAGGTTGACAAGAATGGTCCCAGGACTGAAAAACTTAACATATGAGGAACGTTTGAGGATTTGGGTCTATACTCATGGAGTTTAAAAGGACAAGGACAGGATCTAATTGAAAATTACATAATACTGAATGACCTGAACAGAGTGAATGTTGGGAAGTTGTTTCCATTGGTAGAAGAGATTAGGACCCGAGGGCCCAGCTTTAGAGTAAAGGGAAGACCTTTTAGAATGGAGGTAAGGAGAAACTTCTTCAGCCGGAGAGTGGTGAACCTATGGAATTCACTGCCACAGAAGGCTGTGGAGGCCAGGTCATTGAGTATATTTAAGATGGAGATAGATTGGTTCTCGATTGTCAAGTGGATCAAGGGTTATGGGGAGAAAGCAAGACAATGGGGTTGAGAAACTTATCTGCCATGATTGAAAGGCAGCCAAGACTCGATGGGCTGAATGGCCTAATTTCTGCTCCTATGTCTAATGGTCTTATGGGAAAAGATGGAAATATGAAGTTGCTTGTCTCATTAGCTGGGTAGCTTAAGGTCATTAGGGATCTTGGTAGAGCTCATTTATTGAACCTCCATGATTTTTATGAAGCTGGTCAGTCTCTAGAAGCACTCTGAAGCTGACAATCTGCAACTTGACAAGAACAGGGCAGAAACAGCACATAGAATTTTGTAGAGTCATAGAGGTATACAGTATAGAAACAGATCCTTTGGTCTAACTCATCCATGCCAAACAGATATCTGAAATAGAGCTAGTCCCATTTGCTAGCATTTAACCCATAGCCCACTAAATCTTTCCTATTCATATCCATCCAGAAGCCTTATAAATGTTGTAACTGTACAAGACCACCACGTCTTCTGACTGCTCATTCGCTACACATATCACCCTATGTGTGAAAAAGTTAACCCTTCATGTCCCTTTTGAACCTTTTGCCTCTTACCTTAAACCAATGCCTTCCACCCACCTCAGGGTAAAGACCTTGTTTAATAATCCTCTCCATGGCCCACATGATTTTGTAAACCTCTATAAGGTCACCCCTCAGACTCTGATGCTCCAGGGAAAATAGCTCTATTCTATTCTGTCTCTCCAATGTCTTAACCAATGTCCTGTACAGCTGAAACGTGACCTCCCAATTCTTATACTCGTTGCTCTGTCCAATAAAGGCAAGCATACCAAACACCTTCTTCACTACCCTATCTATCTGCGACTCCACTTGCAAGGAACTATGAAACTGCATTTCAAAGTCTCTTTGTTCAGCAACACAGGGCCTTACCTTTAAATTTAAAAGTCCCTTCCTGGCTTGCCTTTCCAAAAAGCAGCACCTCATTTAGCTAAATTAAACTCAACCTGCCACTCCTTGGCCCATTGACTAATCTGATCAAGATCCTGCTTTACTCTGAGGTAATTTACTTTTCTGTCCACTATACATCCAATTTTAGTGTCAACTGCAAACTTACTAACCATACGCTGTTTGTTCACATCCAAATCATTTATATGTATGACGAAAAACAGTGGACCCAGAACCGAACCTTGTGGCACACCACTGGCCACAGACCTCCAGTCTGAAAACCGATCCTTCACCACCACCACCTGTCTTCTGCGGTCGAGCCAGTTCTATATCTGTATGGCTTGTTCTCCCTGTATTTGATGTGATCTTATCTTGCTAACCAGTCTACAATGAGGAACATCTTACTGAAGTCCATATGGATCATGTCTACCACTCTGCCCTCATCAATCCTCTTCGATACTTCTTTAAAAATCTCGATCAAGTAAGTGAGCCACGATTTCCCACCACAAAGCCTTGTTGACGATCCTTAATCAGTCCTTGCCTTTCCAAATACATGTAGATCCTGTCCCTCAGATTACCCTCCAACAGCTTGATCACCTAAAATACCAGGCTAAGCGGTCTATAGTTTTTATTTAGTGAACAAGTAAATGTTTCAAATGTAAAAATACTGAGGAGTAGTAGAAGCTTTAGTACTCAACAATCCACTGCCCTCACCTAGGGCCATGCTGTCTATTTGTCCTAGACTCTGTGAATGCAGAAATCCTTTTGTTTTATTGAATCGCCATGCAGAGCCAGAAGCCACGGCAATGGCTACCAATTCAGACTAGAAAATCGCTCACTTCCCTGCCAACCTATCTCCTTGACCACACTGCTGCTAATTGTGTATCCCTAGGGTTATCAAGGGCCTAAACTCTCAAAAAATCTGGATCCTGTATGTAGCAGAGGCAGGAATATGATACAAGATTGGTTCTTTCTCCAGATTTCCACCTCTGATGGAAAGATCATTTTTTTACGGAATCATATTTCATCATGCAGAATACACCTCAGTTTGAAAATAGTCATAAGTAAAATATAATCATAAAACAATAGTTTGATAATGCCAAACTAATTGAGCAAAGATTATATGAGAGCAGCGGGCCTGAAGGTTGCATGAGTGTTGACTTTTGGAAAATAATTAATTAAAATTGAGCACACCTGAGATAGGAATGGTACCTTTTACAGATGAAAATTGAGTGTGTTAAGGACAAAGTTTGGGACCACATAACGCCGACAAGTCAAGCAGCCTAAAATTTATTTTGTGAAATGAGCAGATTAACCCATGGAAAAGCAACAGGTGACAGCAGCTCACCACTGTTGAAATGAGACCTATCATGCAATGTTGAGCCACGGTTATACGTTATTCCCGAGGTCACCCTGCCAGCACACCACCAGCTCTGGGGCAGGCTTCTGACAAACAATGAAAATGCTAGGAAAGAAAAAGCATGTAACTTACTGTACTTGGAACATAAATGAAACAAAGTACGAAAAAGTCCAGTATAAAAAGAAATAGAACTGCGATCGTGGCTAAGAGATTTAACAGATGAGATACACCTGGAGTTGGGAGAATCTGGATCTTTTAAAAATGACAGACAGGAGCCAGATACAGAAGTCCCCGCGCCCTTTGCAACAAATTGAATTTTTGCCGAGAAGGAAAGAGGATAGAGCGTAATTCACACAGGAGGAAATGTGAATTCTACAAAGCCATTTAACTCTATGCTAAGTTGTAACAGAGTACATTTTTGCTGTTGAAATGGTCTTAACCAGTAGTTTAGGAGTTGCATAAATGACCTTGAATGATGGATGAGTCCTGTACAACTAAAAATGATCTGAAGTTTTTTTTAATACTCTGCTCTTTAAAACAAAGGGCTACAACTAGCAGTGTGAGTTTTTTTTTAAAAAGCAACCTCTGCCAGACTGTTTTAATTGACAGACATAAATTGGAAGAAAGTATTAACATTTTTAATAGAGTTTTTCTTAACATTTTTCCATGGACTGTCATTTAGTCATTCTGAATGCTTGGTTGGGTTTCAAAACTACAATCGAACTAACAGAAAATTCTGGTTCACATTTTAACTTCCAATTTAATAGTATATCAAAGGAATAGCTGTCTATGAAATGAAGCCAAATGTAACTTTTATTTTTGATAAGAGATTAATTATTTGAGATTTGAAAGCTTTGAATAGCTTTTTTTTATGAAATTAACATTTGTCAAATATGTAGAACAGAAATCTATATTAAGTTCTTACAAGTTTATTATTTTTCATCTTCATTTGGCTCCCAAAGTCTACATATGCTAGCTACTGGATGGGGATATAAAGGACCTTAGGGATTGGGTACAATCATGCTAACATTAAGTTGGCATCCAAGATATGTAGGCATGTGGGACAATGGTGGGGTGATGGGGATTATAAATTGACTTGGATGATATGAGTAGCCACGGGTGAGTGGGAAAATATGAAGATTAGAGGTCCTAGCAACTTCTAAAACAATGGTGGTGATGTCCCAGACAACCAAAACAAGTGACCTAATTTACCTTCCCCTTAGCCCTCTGGGCAAATAGGAAAGGCAATAAAAGATCTAACTAAGATGCTCATACTCTCTGAATGGATTTTAAAAACAAAAAGTCCAGATGCAGTTTTTCCATGTTTCTTTTGTGGTTGCTACTCCTATCATTGCTGTTTGTGTAGATGTTGGTCCATCCCTTATTGTTGATACAGATGTCATTATTATGCATGTTTATATTGTTGTATGGGATGTGGTTGTCGGTAGCGAGGCTGGTATTTGTTGCCCATCCTTAAATGCCCTTGAATTGATTGGCTTTCAAAGCCATTTTAGAAGGCAGTTAAGAATTAACCATGTCACTGTAGGCCTGAAGTCACATGTAGAACAGACCAAGTGGCAGATTTCTTTCTGTAAAGGACTTATGTGAACCACATGGGGTTTTTATAACAATTGACAGTAGTTGCATGGTCACTATTAGAGTAATTTTTAATTCCAGATTTTAATTAATTCAAATGTCACAAGCTACAATGGAGAGATTTGAACCCAAGCATCCAGAACATGAGTTTGGGTCTCTGCATTACCTGAGTGACCTTACCACTACACTGACACCTCCCTAAATTGTTGGTGTACAGGTTTCTGTTATTCTGTTGACAGCGCAGATATTGCTGTTATTCCAATTGTCGGTGCTGAGTTTGCTGCTATCCCTATTATTATTGGTGCAGACATTGCTGCTATCCTTACTATTGTGCAGACATTGCTGCTATCCTTGTTGTTGATGCAGATGTCACTGCTATCCCTGTTTTTGCTGCAGATCTTTACATTATCCCTGTTGTCAGTGCAGATGTTGCTGCTGTTCCCATTGTTGGTGCATATGGTGAAGCTATCCCTACTGTTGATACAGATGTTACTGTTGTCCCTACTGTTGAAGCAGGTGTTGCTGTTATCCCTATTGATGGTGTAGATGTTGCTGCTATCCCTGTTGTTGGTGCAAATGTTACTGCTATCCCAATTATTGGTGCAGATGTTCATGCTATCCCTATTTTTGCTGCAAAAATTGCCGCTGTCCTTGCTGTCGGTTTGATTGTTGTTTACATCCCTGTTATTGGTGAAGATGTTGATCCTATTTAGTGTTTTTGTGTGACTGATATAGTTGCTGTTATTAGTAATGTTCTCCTTATTTACTTCAGCCTTTCCGATGTGCACTGTGCCACTATTCCTGTAATATGGCTGGATCACTGAAGAGACATTACCACAAGAAACATCCCAATGATGAATATGTCAATGCTGGAACTGGTGTACTAGCTCAAGAGAGTGTGACACAGCAAGGTATTAAGAGATTTGTTTTGAACTGTTGCATGAAACCTATAATTAACATCAATTCCTAAAGCAGTATGGCATCTTACAAAATAAAAAACAAACCTCCCATGTTTATACTTCAAAAGTAATTGACAATCAGAAGCATTTTCTGGGAAATCATGTGTTCCCTCAGATGCAAGGTGCTGTTTAAAAGTTCAGTTGACTGATATACAATACCTTGTATCTTCAAAAAACAAACATTGCTACAGATGATGGAAATCCCTGACTAAATAGAAAATGCTAGAAACTCTCAAAAAGTCCATCATTATCTGTTGTGAGAATAGACATGTCAATGTTTTAAGTATGAACCTTCATCAAAAAACTATGATGTGACAGAGCAGCTATACCTCAAAAGTTAATTTGTCTGCACACTCAATCCCTGCTTTTTACTTTTCTCACTTCAAGCTTCCTTCACTCCCTCCTGCTCCACCGTTGATAGCCACATACTCAGCCAATAAACTCTTTGAAATTCAGTACTCAATTTTTTCCTCCTTTTACCATCATCATCAAGAATCTTCACTTCATTTTAATTTGATCTTTCTGTTTTCCTCTTCAGCTCAACTTTTACAATTTTGTCATCTTAATGTCAAATGTGCAAATGCAAAAGATTATAATTGTTGAACCAGGGCAAGGTGATGATACATGCTCATGTAACAGTGCATAACTTGTCACAGTCCCTTCACGACAGCATTTTCTGACTGATTCTCTGGCATTCGAGTTTGAACGAACTACAGTTTCCACCAGGTAATTATCAATAAAGCTGACAAAGCCATCATCGTTAGCCAATTCCTGAAACTCAACACTTTTGCCACTGATTCCAGACCACTCCTCTGTAGTGACTCAGGCTGATCATTGATGTCACATTTTACCATGAAATAAACTTCCACCATCATCTTCATGCCATCATCAAGCCTACCTATTTATACCTTCATAGCATCCACCTGACGTTTCCCCTGTTTTTATCTTGTCTACTAATGAAACCCACATTCAGCTCTTCATTACCTCTAGTCTTGACTTTATCTGTACATTCCTTCCACTCTTCCACATTCTACTCTCCAGAAACTTGAGACATTTCAAAACTCTGCTGTCCATGTCTTAACTTGCATCAGTCCCTCTTCACCCCTTCCTCGCTGAAATATATTGATTCCCAAACAAGCAACATCTTGATTTTAAAATTGCCACCCTTATTTCCAAATCCCTTCTTTGCCTTGCCTCCTCCTAACTCAGTAATCTCCATTAGCCCTACAATATTTGCATTCCTCTACTCTTATACATCCCTAACTTTAATCACTGCATTATTGGTGGGCATGCCTTTAGTTGCCTGGATCCAAAGTTCTGAAATACATTCACTACACTTCTTCTCTTAACCTTGATTTTCTTCTTTACAACAATGTATTTGACCTAATATCCCCTCAGGTGGCTCAGAGTCCTCCTTTGCTTTATAAGTCTCCTGATACATTTTAATATGTTGAAGATGCTGTATAAATATGAGTCATTTTTGTGTTGTTGTTGTTGTTGAACCAAGCTATTCACAACTTTGGCATCCTGCTCGGCTCTGAGCTGACTTTCTGACCCCTTGCCCTTTTTATTTTACAGGTGGTGTAAAATGTCCAGTATGCAGTTTTGTCTATGGTACCAAGTGGGAACTGAACAGACACTTGAAAAACAAACATGGACTGAAGATTGTGGGCAGCATAGAAGGGGAAGCCATAGAACAGGTAACTAACTCTTCATCAAATGTACTAAACCTTACAGGAATGCTGTTTCAGATGGTGCCAGCTCAACGTTGCATCTAACTAATTAGAGTGGAAGGGTAGGGATTCAAATGAGAAAATATGGAGGCTAGAAAGCAAAAAGATTTGTCAGCACTTCAGAGGCAACTAGTTTGATAATTACACCCAGTAGGATGGAAAGGGGTAAAGTTTACAGACATTAAAAAGGTAGCAAATATGGTCAAAGCGGTTACAAAAGGTTAAAAATGTAAGTTAATGGCACTTTACATAAATGTGCATGATGTTTGCAACAAAATAAATGAATTAACAGCATAAATATAAGCTGATGGGTATGATCTTCTAGTCATTACAAAGACTTTGTTACGGGTAGATCAAAGCTGGGAACTAAATATTCAGGGGTATGTAAACTTCTGAAAACGCTGGCAAGAAGCGAAATAAGGTGAGATAACAAGGTGTAGAGCTGGATGAACCCAGCAGGCCAAGCAGCATCAGAGGAGCATGAAAGCTGACATTTCGGGTCAAGACCCTTCTTCAGAAATGGGGGAGGGGAAGGGGATTCTGAAATAAAAAGGGAGAGAGGGTGAGGTGGATAGGAGATGGAAAAAGTAGAGGTAGGTAAAGAGGAGACAGACAGGTCAAAGAGGCTGGATTGGAGACAGTAAAGGTGAATGTCAGTGGGGAGCTAGGGAGGGGATAAGTCAGTCCAGGGAGGATGGACAGGTCAAGGAGGTGGGATGAGCTTAGTGGGTCGGAGATGGGGGTGGGGCTTGAGAACTGGAGGAATAGTTAGGGAGGTGGGGACGAACTGGGCTGGTTTTGTGATGCGGTCAGGGGAGGGGAGATTTTGAAGCTTGTGAAGTCCATGTTGATACCATTGGGCTGCAGGTTTCCCAAGCAGAATATGAGGTGCTGTTCCTGCAGCCTTCGGGTGGCATCATTGTGGCAATGCAGGAGGCCCAGGATGGACCCGCTGTCCAAGGAGTGAGAGGGGGAGTTAAAATGGTTTGCGACTGGAAGGTATAGTTGTTTGTTGCGAACCGAGCATAGGCCTTCCACAAAGCGGTCACTAAGCCTCTGCTTGATTTCCCTGATGTAGAGGAGACCACATCGGGTACAGCGGACACAGTATACCACATTAGCAGATGTGCAGGTGACCATCTGTTTGATGTGGAAGGTCTTCTTAGGGCCAGGGATGGAGGTGAGGGGGGAGGTATAGTGGCAGGTGTAGCACTTCCTGCGGTTGCAGGGAAAAGTACTTGGGGTGTTGGGGCTGGTTGGGAGTGTTGAGTGGACAAGGGAGTCACAGAGAGAGTGGGCCCTCCGGAAAGCAGATAAGGGTGTGGAGGAAAGAATGTCTTTGGTTGTGGGGTCAGATTGCAGATGGCAGAAGTGTCGGAGGATGATGCATTGGATTTGGAGGTTGGTGGGGTGGTACGTGAGGATAAGGGGGATTCTGTTTTGGTTGTTATTGTGAGTAGGGGATGTGAGCGATGAGTTGTGGAAAATGCGAGATACAAGGTCGAAGGCGTTTTCAACCACTGTGGAGGAGAAGTTGCGGTCCTTGAAAAACGAGGATATGTGAGATGTCAGGGAGTAGAATGCCTCATCTTGGGAACAGATGCGGTGGAGGCAAAGGAATTGGGAATAGGGGATGGTCTTTTTGCAGGAAGGTGGGTGGGAGGAGGTGTATTCTAGGCCATTGTGGGAGTCGGTAGGCTTGAAATGGATATCGGTTTCCAGGTGGATGCCAGAGATAGAGACAGAGAGTTCCAGGAAGGAGAGGGAGGTATCCGACATGGTCCAGGTGAACTTAAGGTTGGGGTGGAAGGTGTTAGTAAAGTGGATGAACTATTTGAGCTCCTCGTGGGTACACGAGGTGGCACCGATACAGTCATTGATCTAATGGAGGAAGAGTTAGGGCCAGTGTAGCTTTGGAAGAGGGATTGTTCCAAGGAACCTACAAAGAGGCAGGCATAGCTTGGGCCCATGCGGGTTCCCAAGGCCATCCCCTTTTTCTGTAGAAAGTGGGAGGAATTGAAGGAGAAGTTGTTAAAGATGAGGAAGAATTCAGCTAAGCAGAGGAGGGTGTCAGTGGAGGGGGACTGGTTGGGCCTGTCGGATAAGAAGAAGTGGAGGGCCTTTAGGCCTCTGCATGGGGAATGCAAGTGTATAGGGACTGGACACCCATGGTAAAGATGAGGTGTTGGAGACCAGCGAATCGGAAGTTTTGGAGGAGGTGGAGGGCATGGGTGATGTCACAGACGTCAGTAGGGAGTTCCTGGACCAAGGAGGAGAAAACGGAGTTGAGATAAGTGGAGATGAGATCGATGGGGCAGGACCAGGCGAAGACAATGGGTCAACCAGGGCAGGCAGGTTTCTGGGTTTTGGGGAGATAGAAGCGGGCGGTGCGGGGTTGGGGAACGATGAGGTTAGAGGCTGTGGGTGGGAGGTCACTTGAATTGAAGAGATTGTGCGTGGTTTGGGAGATGATGTTTTGGTGTCAGGGGTGGGGTCATGATCAAGGGGGCGGTAGGAGGAGGTGTCAGATAACTGGCGTCTAGCCTCGGTGATGTAAAGGTGTGTGTGCTATACTACAGCTGCGCCTTCCTTGTCCGTGGGTTTTATGGTGAGGTTGGGATTGGAATGGAGGGCTGCACATTCTATCAGACGGAGGTTGGAGTGGGTGAGCGGGGTGGAGAGGTTGATCAATTGTCGCAACAGCAGTTAGAACTGAAGAGGTCGAGGGAGGGTAGGAGGCTTTGGGGTGGGGTCCAGGGAAAATCAAATTAGCAGAGACAGCCTTGTGGAAACATTCATAGAGTATTTTCAGAAAAGTTTTATTGAGTAATACGTTGTTGATTCATCCAGGGATCAGGCCATTTTGGAGACGCTGCTGTTTAATGAGGCAGGTTTCAAAAATATCTCAGTGTAAAAAATTCGCTCAGGAAACTGCGATCATAACATTGCAGAATGTAGCGCTCACAAAAACAGAGAGAAACTTGGGTTGCAAACAACTGTTCCAAAACTGTGGGTGATTTTGTAGGGATGGAGTGCTGAGCTGGTTGAAGCAGACTGGGAAAGGAGTTTAGCAGAAAAAGATGATTGCCATTTTCCTCAATCATTTAAGAAAATGGTTCATGACTCACAGCCCAGATATATCCCAGCGAGGAAATGGGACTTTAAGGTGGGGGATAAACAGTTGAAAGTTAAGGGTAACAACAACTTGAAAAAGATATTATAACACGGCAAAGATTAGTGGTAAATCAGGTGATCAGGGATGTTTGAAAGCCAACAGTCGATGGCTAAAGAAAAGGGAGAAAATAAACTATGAGGACAAACTAACAATTAATATAAAATCAAATAGTAAGAGCTCATTTAAATATATAAAAAGGAAAAGACAGACTTGATGAATAACGGCCTCTTATAGTGCAAGGCCTGGGAAATAATAATAGGGAACCAGGAAATGGCAGAAGTATGAATGAATACTACGAGTTCACACATACCACAGATTGTACAATCTACTTGACCAAGTTGACCTGCCATTTTATAACTTTAAAAACTATTTATTGCAATTAGAATAGTAGAAAAGTTTTCCAGTACTCACCACTTAGCTTCTTCTACTCTAAAGAAGTAAGAGCCAAGCTATGAGGTCACTCCTCATGCAGACTCTTCTCTTGCCCTGTTTAAAGTCTGCTCCCCTCTTACGTAGTTTACCACTTCTTAGAACACCCCCCTCTCTAGGTGATGCTGATTGCCTGTTTTGGGGTCACCACTTTGCCCATTCCTCTATTTACATTTCTATGGGTGTAGCCACATACGGATCAGACCTGGTAACGGTAGCAGATTTAATTTCCAAACGGGCATTCATGGACCACATGTTTTTACGGAAATCTGGTACTTACACGATCATCAATAATGACACTAGTTTTTTGTTCCTGATTTATTTATAACTGACATTTTTTTTAAAAAAATCATCAACTAGCATGATGAAATTGAAGTAATTTGAGTTATGAGTTAGAATATTTTCCAGCTTTGAAAATGTTGCTGATGGGATAGAGAGCACAGGGGAAAAAAAAAAGTAACAAGAATGCATGAGGAATTGGTTAAAATATTATTCACGAACCTCTGAGACCTTGTGTACATATCTTCATATTTTGATTTGCCAAGTCTCCACTCAACTAGGCTTTAGTGGAAGCAAGGATACTGTAAAGAAGAAACAAGGGGCAATTTTGCATGCGGTTGCAATTTCATACAGACGATGGGACTGAAATTATGAACAGGATCAGAATAAGGTAGTAAGTTATTTACTTCTGGGTTATATTGTTGTAATAGAGTGGAGAAGGTTGTGAATGTGTGGTACCTAATTTGAATTAGATTGATGCCAATACAAGAACTTAAATGGTGATTTATTGTCACTTGTATTTTACAGTGTCTGATAGAGTAATATGCAGGGAAAAGCTTCAACTGTTGTCATTATCCAGCGCCATTTTGAATAATTAAGAATAGAAAGATAAAGCTGAAAGAGAGTCTATCTTTGTTCCACCATCTCTGCCATTGGTGCTGAGCCAACTCACCAACGACAACTGTACCTCCACTCCTCCTACACTGCCTCGCCACCACCTACGTGTACCAACAGTGTAGGAGCTGCTACTCTTCAGGTGCCATCACTTCATTGCCAAGCTCACCTCACCAATGCCAAGTCCTGTGCTGGACCCACGCTCGCCCTACAACCAGGAATCCCTGGCTCTGTTGCTTGTAGAATTCATTCATGAATGATTCAAAATAGATGAATTTTGAAGTGTGAATAAGGAGTGCAGGTAGTGATGTTGATTTGGTATTCAAATATCAGCCTGAAAGGAAAACCAGAAGAGGTATAGCGTTATTAGATAAGATGAGAAGTTTCAGTCAGTAGCTTCAAGGTGGCTGCAATATTCAATGATTATTTTTAAAACAAAATATTAGCCAGTCTTAGAGATAATGGGAACTGCCAGTCTTATGCAGCCATTGTCCTTTCAAATAATTGATGCAAATGCTATGTATTAAAACAAGTAAGAATGTTTTTCCAGAGGGGGGATGGGTAACTTCTTCAGGGTAGGCATCCTTAGAAGATGCTTCGCAGTGCGGTTAAAATTGTTTCACAGATGGTAGGAACTGCAGATGCTGGAGAATCTGAGATAACAAAGTGTAAAGTTGGATGAACACAGCAGGCCAAGCAGCATCAGAGGAGCAGGAAGACTGATGTTTCAGGCCTAGACCTTTCTTCAGAAATTTCTGAAGTTACCCTTGCCCCTCCGGAAAAACCTCAGTGGATCTCTCTCCCATTGCAACTCTTTCATAATCTCTTCAGCCATTTCTGCTCCTCTGATGCTGCTTGGCCGGCTGTTTTCATCCAGCTCTATACCTTATTACCTCAGATTCTCCAGCATCTGCAGGTCCTACTATCTCTGTAAAAATGTTTGGTTGAATTTCATTGAGTCAAAATCCTAGAGCTCCCTACATAATGATACAATGGATATACTCACAGCATATGGACTGCAGTGGTTCAAGGAGGCAGCTGATCCTTCTCAAAAGGAAATGGGCTTGAGAAAGTGCTGCCCTTGCGAGCAGCCCCTATATCGCAGATGCACAAAACAAAACAATGTTGCCTGCCCTACTAACCACAAGAAATTCAGTTTTGCTTTCATTGGACAAAAGAACAATAAATGTAAAGTACACTAAATGATTGAGGGTGTATTTCTGTTTGTATTCAGGTTCTTGAAGCTTCTCCAGAGCAGACTCAAACACAGTACTTTCACATAACAGAGAGCGAAGAGGATGCTCAGGGCACTCAGGCAGCTGTTGCAGCTCTTCAGGACCTACGGTACAACTCAGAGAATGGTAAGTGAGGGAGTACCAGTTGTGGGTACTTCTTGTAATGGCTTTAATTCCCTCTTCGTATCAGAAAAGTAAATTGGTGAGTTGTTGTGAAATAGCTTACTTTGCTTCAATTTGAACCCAACTTGGGTACAAGGATACTATATAATGCTAATAACTTAACGGGGTAATAAAGAACATTATTATATCTGGAACTCTTTTAAAATTAGATTTCTTTCTTTTTAACAACTTTGTCCTGGCAGCACATGCATATTCAGCAAATTATGAATCCCTGTTCAGAATTGTCTATCAACACATACCATTGTAAATTGCAATGACAATATTTTGCATTCATATCTGTCAAGGTATACTTGTAGGTGACAGTGTGAATTGAGTATTTAAATACACTGTCTGAGGTTATGCTCCTGAACGATAAAGTAGTATTCATTTAGTGTGTGCAAGACAACAGAAAATTCCCCACTTTACTTGAAAGCATAAAATGCTGCAAACATACAACATTTGCAAGCTTAATGTTTTGGTACAGTATAACCTTATATCATACTACTCCGTATGTAATGTGCTATTTCTGAAAATGAAATTCTCCCAGGTATCATACTTGATAATTAGCAAATATTGATTCAGCCTCCTGGTGTCTCAGTAAACAGAGGTATCCTATACTAAGGTTCCCAAGCTGACTTGCATATTTCAATTGTATGGTGCAACTGTGCTGCTATTATTGGCCCAACCTCCCTCGAACTAGAGAACAAAATCAGAACCAGCTCTTGATCATTATCCAATGTAAATACGCACTTATGTCAAAGCATATGTGTGGATGATGGATGATGACAGAGTCTGGTTTAGCTGTGATTTTATGGCCAAGATGTATTCAGTGTTTAGCTACTGACGTTTAAAATAGTACTTAAATACTGTTGAAACCTGTGGAATTGCGAAATAGATTCAAAATGCCTGAAGTTAAAGGGAAAATTGGGAAAAACATATTGCTAATTTTGTATGTTTTATTCCCAGGAGATAGGATGGATTCAACAGCAGTGAATATTCTTCAGCAAATTATCGGTTTAGCTCCAGAACACCATGATGGTGCTGTTGCTTCTGTGGTTACCATGGCACCTGGCACATTAACAGTTGTAGAACAAGTAAGTTTCCATTCCCTTTAAACATTATAAAGTCTAAGGTGGAATCAAGTTCAGAAGACTCCTTCTACTGTATTTCCATTCACAACAATGATTCTAATTGTCCATTGGTTAGTATTGTAGCTTTGCACTGTTGACTTATAACCTCTAGAGCCAGAATTTGATTGAACTGGTCAACAGAGAGAAAGACAATTGACTGTATTTTCATCAGTCTTGGTTATATTGGAATGCTGTGCCTCCCTATCGCTTCTTAACAAATAAATTGTTAGCTTTAGAAGCCAATCATCATGGAATTCATCTAAACATTGAGGATTTTCTGGGATCACCAATAACGAGTGCATGACAAGATCTGTTGCTTGATTAAAACTGACAGGCTAGAATGGCTTTGACAATTGAAACTGAATCATAGTAACCAGGTGAGAAATTGCTGTTCACAGCACCCCTTCTCAATGTGTACTTTCACTTGTGGACAACTGATTATGAAGTCCTCTGAAGTCATTTCACTTTTCTTGCACTCCAGTTCCCTTGCTGTTCTTCACAGTTACCAGCCTAAATCATAGTAGGAAACAGCTTATGTATCTTTACCCTGAAACTGTGATGAACAACAAGAAAGGAGCAGCATTGTTTCCTTGGGCAGTGTCTCTGTCCTTTTTCCCCCCACTCTGAAATTTTTAGTCCTTTGGTGGCCAAGTTGTTCAAAACTGAATCCACACAATTTGCCACACACAGTGCAGGTGGTGTTTGAAGCAGCAGGTAGTTGGGACACTCAGGTGTTTGGACACATATTATTTGTACTTGATCTACAATTGTGGAGTTACTAAAAATGATTAGCACCTCTGCAGCTGTGTCTTTTCCAACTTGAACAGTCTCAAGCAAGAGATTTCCACAATCAGTGGGGATACTGCATTTTTGGGGTGGGTACAAACACATCTTTGACTCCATGGATCTTGATAGTTGGAAGATAGTATGATGTAGCCGGACCAGGCTAGTTGTGGTCTGCTTATACCACACAGTAGATTGAATCATGACAGCTGGTTAATGGTATGTAGGAAGAAGCAGGCTTGCTAAGTTAAAATTCTGCATTTTTTTAAAGCTTTTATGAGATGTGTTTATTTTGAATGTATCAACATTTATTGCCGACTGCTAATTGCTCTTGGAATGTGGTAGTGTGCTACCTAGAACCATTACAGTCCATTTGGTGAAGATTTGCTATTCGGAAGGGAGTCCCAGGATTTTACCCAGTGACACTGATGGATTTGTAATATCGTTCCAAATCAGGATGCTGTGTGGCTTAAAGAGGAACTTGCAGTTGTTGGTTTCCTCATGCATGTACTGCATTTTGCCTTCCAGGTGGTTAGAGGGCTTAGGTTTGGGGGTTCCATTTAAAGGAGCCTTGGTGAATTGCTGCAGTTCATCTAACATATGGTGCATACTGCAGCTACCATGAATCATAGTAGAGGGAGCAAATATTTACTTTGGCGAATGGGGTGCCAACAAAGAGACTATTCAACTTCTGCCTTGTAGCTAGGGAACAGACATTAGGGAGTTGGGAAGTGAGTTACTAACCTCAGAATTCCCAGCCACTGATCTGCCCTTTTAGCCACAATACTTACATGATTGGTCCAGTTCAATTTCAGGCCAAAGGTAAGCTCCAGAGCATTGGTAATGCCATCGAATGTCAAATGGAAATGGTTTGATTCTCTTTTGTTGGAGATTGTCATTACCTGTCACTTGCGTGGCTTGAACATTCTTTGCAACAGAAACCAAAGTTGCTGGAAAAGCTCAGCAGGCCTGGCAGCATCTGTAGTGAGGAATCAGAGTTAACATTTTGAGTCAAGTGACCCTTGCTCAGAACTCAGAACTTGAAAATTATTAGCATCTATTAGCCCGGATATTGTCCTGGTCTTGGAATTTGGACACGGACAATTTAAGTCATTGAACAGGCAGGAATAATACTAACCATTGTATAGTCATCAGCAATTATGACACGTCACACACAGACATCTGTAGTTACCTAGAATGAGACCTACTGAGTCAGGTACATACACATTGTCAGTGGTCATTAACATATCGGTCACTGGAGAGTCACAATATATCCCTCTTCTCCTCCTGGATTTCTACCTTGCCCTCAGGTTGTGCAAGGAGAGAAAACTGAGATTTATTTGATTTGAATTGAATTATTTGCATTGTGTCAGCGAATGGTTTGGAAACTGGATAAAACTTCCTCAAACAGTCTATTAACTCAGCGTATAAAATCTATTTAAAAAGCAGCACAGCAAATAGCCCCATATCTGAAACTGCCTCAAATGCTTCTGATAAAATGACAACTATTTGCCCAGCAATATTCACTGAGTGGAGGATTATACAAATAATATGGGTACAGTCTATCCCAGTCCTTTATAGCAATTTCAAGGCTAAATTAATGATGGAATTACTCAGCCAAGTCCATCTGGCTGGAAATAGTGATATTACTATATGCTGTCACAAATTGAAGGACTTGAGGAAACCTTAAAGCAAAGTAATTTTATTTTGATGTTTCTGGGGAATCTCCAGGAAAAGCATAAGGTCAAGTTGCAGGAAGGGAGATTGCTGATTAACTTAATGCAATCCCCTGACTATCTAATATATTATTGCAAATAAGCAAGCAATCTGCCACTGTCAGGAGGAAGGTGAGGTAACAATACCATTATTCTTGAATTTTAGTGGGGCCCATCATGCATTGCACATGCCTGAGTTAAGAGCTTCCTCAAGAAGTTATGTTTCACTCATTGCACACAATCTTCGCAGTCAGTTACCCATGGCAGTTCCATGTGTAGTCTTGCGGTAACAACTATGATTGACAATTTACCTTTCACAACCTTGGCTCACTCAGGAAGAACATTCATTTATTGTCATTGAAGTTTTACGTAAAAAGCCAGCATGTTTTGGAGAGGAAGAAACAAAATTGGAAGAGTCGGGGGGGACATTAAACAGTATAGCATTCTGTGGTAAGATATCTCTGAAGTTGGAAATTCAGTAGGGAAATTTCTCTAATTCTTTCCTTTTTGGTTGGTTTCTTACCCTCAGGCTGAGGATGAAGCAGCAGGCAGTCATGCAATGATGATCCAGCAGGCCTTGGAGCAAGCTTCAGTGGAGCTCGGAGAGGGTCATCATCTGGTAGAGCAAGTTGTAGTCTCTTCTGATGATGTGGAAGGGATTGAGACAGTGACTGTTTACACTCAGGGCGAAGAAACATCCGAGTTCATTGTCTATGTGCAGGAGGCTGTGCAAGCAGAAGAGCAAACCACAGAGCAGCAAATTGAGGAACTGTAAATCCTTCTATCGTTTTTAACCAGGACTTCAGCTGGTTGGAACAATAAGGCTCTAAAGCCACTGTTTCTGGTTTTGCAAAATAATGGCAAGAATATTGGAATCAGTGTACCCTGTTCAAGTCAGACTGGCAGAAAATAACCAAACAGGAATTCTCCAGGAAAAAAAGGGCAATTGGCAATAAATTTCCTTCTGTTACTTCATGTCTCTATTTTGTAACTACTTTTTCCCAGTCTACACATATCGTTCCCACTCTCCCATCTACCCTGATCCAGTCATTCAAGTTGCTTTCCCTGATCTGTGCTTTTGTTTGAGTTGATTAGAAACAACAAGATGGCTAAATCAAGGAACAGTGCCACAGAAGCACTCAAGGATACCCATACATTTATATCCATATACTCAGTCATGAGGGTGGAGGAAAGGGCTTACCAATTTTCTATAATACCACCTCATGTGAACAGGTTGAGGGGAGCAGTTGGGGGACAGAAAACCCAAACTGGTGAAACTCAGGGAGCCCAAAGATGTGGATGCCTGACAATAGAGTTTGTCTTTCTGATGTTTTTTTAAAAGTACAGTTTCTGCCTGATGTTATCGTGAAATACAAATCCTCTTTGATTACAGGTTAAAAACAAGATTTGTGTGAAGGGTAAGGAAATTTTTAATTTATTTGCTCTTGATCGTGACTCAGAGCTATTTTCAGAGCCACATATCTCCTGAAAACTGGCCAGGGTATATTAGAATGTCATTAAGTCAGAGGTGGGAGCATGTTAAACTGATTTTCTTCTGTGATGTAGGCTGTGAATGAAGTATCAGTGTGACAACCACATTGAATAAATCATCAAAGCAACATGATTTTGTGCAATAATTTCTACTTGAATGTTATTTAGAAAGTAATAAAGTGCAAAAAAAAAGATTCAGAAAACTTGCAGATGTTGGAATTCTGAAATTAACCAAAAAATTCTTAGAATATAGAACAACTCTTTCAGTATTGTGTAACTTTAACAGATGCTGACCGTTAGTGATGAGCATATGATGAACACAATAAAAAAGCATTTTTCTAATAGTCAACATGACATCACTGACTTCAGTTTGGGACTGAATTTTTGCTCTCATATCAGGAATCTAGTATCAGAACATTTCCTAGATTTGCATTCACAATCAGGATAAGTGACTCAGAGATGGAGTCTTAATTCCAGAATGGCCAGATTTTCTGGACGTTAGGCTAGGCATACATGAAACAAATATAAGTTGCTGGCTGCAGAGGCAGGCTGAGTGAAATCTGGACCTTTAAAAAAAGTTCATGATTTACAAGAAAAAGTTGCATGGTGGCATGTTAGTTAGCACTGCTGCCTCACAGTACCAGGGATCTGGATTCAATTCCAGCCTTGGGTGACTGCCCGAGTGGAGTTTGCATGTTCTCCCTGTGTCTCTGTGAGTTTCCATTGGGTGCTCTGGTTCCTCCCACAATCCAAGGATGTACAGGTTAAGAGGATTGAACATCCTAAATTGCCCTGTAGTGTCCAGGAATGTGCAGGTTAGGTGGAGTGCCATTGTAAATTTGGGGTTATGGACATGGGTATGGTGGGTCTGGGTGGGATGCTCTTTGCAGGGTTGGAGCAGACTTGATGGGCCAAGTTCATTCTATGATTCTAGGAAGAACAGATGCAAAGTAAATGGTAAGATGTTGGAAAGTATAAACGTGCAAAGGAACCTTAGTGTCCTTGCCAATATGTCACAGAAGGCTAACATGTAGGTACAGCAAGCTGTTAGGAAACCGTATGAACCTTCGTGTTTACTACAAGAGGATTATTACATGGGTAGTGAAGTCTTGTTTCACTTGTATAGAAGTTTGTATAGACCATACCTGGAGAACTGTCTTCAATTTTAGTCTCCTTACTCTAGGAAAGATCTTCTTACCATAAAGGAAGTGCAGTGAAGATTCACCAGACTTGTTCCCAGACATGATGATTTTATTAAAACCAATAAAGTACATAAAGAAGTAGACAGGGTAGATGCAGGTAAGATATTGCCCCAGTTAAGTGAGGTGAGAATCAGGGAGACGCAATTTAAAAATAAGGCAAATGTAATTTAGGACCAAATTGACAATATATTTAACGATATCTTACCTTAGAGGACTGTGGATGTTAAGTCTAAAGTAGAAATCAATAGATTTCTGATTACCATTGCCATAAATCTTTTTAGGAACAGAGAGGATAAAAGGCATAGAAGTGCTCAATTAACCATGCTCGTAATAAATTGTGAAGCAGGTTTTATAGACATACTCCTTTTCCTCTGTTTCTAGACGAGGTTTAATTTTGAGAAGTGTGAGAATTGGCATTTTGGTACAAAGAATATGAAGAGACAATATAAAGTATGGGGTACAATTTTTGAAGACGGTGCTGGAGCAGAGGGACCTAGGTGTATTTGTGTATAGATCATTGTAGGTGGCAAGATAGCTGGAGTTAATAAGGCAGATAGTATTGTGGGCTTTATTAATAAGGACAGAGCGAGACTTCTTAGAACGCAGTAGGATTATTGTGTAGAGCGTGGGTGCAACACAATAGGAAGGTTGTAATGACATTTGAAAGAATGCTGAAGAGATTTACACAGCTAGTTTCAGGAATGAGGAGCTTCAGTTGGATCGGAGAGGTGTTCTCCTTGAAAAGAAGAAACTAAGCGGAAATCCAATCGATGTTTCCAAAATCGTGAGGATGCTGGTTAGATTAAACAGGGAGAAACTGTTCTGGCTCATAAAAGCACCAAGAATGAGAGGGCACAGATTTAAAGTGATTTGTAAAAAATGGAAATATGTGAGAAAAACCTTTTTCACATAACAGATACTTTTGGCCCGGAATGCACTACCTGGTTGTCTGGTACAGGCAGGGTAAATTGAAGTATTCAAGAGGACATTGTTTCTATTCAAATAATTATTCAGTGTTCAAGGTATGGAGGAAGACAGGCAAATGGCACTAACTCATAGTCATCATTGAAAAGCCAGTGCAGGCACTATGTAGCAAATTGACTTTTTTCTGCATTGTAACAATTCTATGAGAAACCCCAGCAAATACATGTCGAGTTCATTCGACCTTTCCTTATAAGACAACCCAACCATTGCAGGTTTTCATTTCATAAAGCTTCTTTGAACTACTTGCAGCACAGTTGTATTCTTTCTTAAATAAAAAGACCAATACTGTACTCCAGATGAAGTCTCACCGATGCCCTGAACAGCTGAAGAACAATCTGCCCACGTTTGTAGTCAAATCACCCTGCAATAAATCATTATATTCTATTAGCTTTTATCATGGCTTATTGTACTTGTAAACTAAACTTTTGCAATTCATACTGTAGGACACCCAGCTATCTCTTTACCTCAGAACTCTGCAATTGCTCGACATTTAGAAAATATGCTTCTTATTCATTAGGTGAGCTACACTAGGTGAGCAAAGAATCTGCCAGGCTGGCAGATGCTTTTTCCATGTCTTATGAAGTCCAGCAGTGATGGCGTGAAACCATTACGTAGGTATGAATTGCCCTCTTATGGGCCTCAATTTCAGACAAGGTGTCTGATAATTAGAGACAATGGAGGAGTTGAGTTGATGGAGCTGAGGTGTGGCATGTGAATGTGAAATGCATGTGAAAACTGATGCAGTCCTTTCAAATGTTAATGCGTTGGAGTTAATGTCAATGAAAAATAATAGGGAGCTAAGAATAACTCGTTGAGGAATGCCAACACTAAGAACAGAGAGGGAAATCGTTGCAAATGAAGCACTGATTAAAAATGTTTTCCTTAATTCTTGGAATACATCAGTGATTGTATGTAAGAGCTCTCCTGCACAACATAGCTATAAGTTAATCAATAATGGGACTTTTATTTCCAGCATTGTGATTTCAAAGCACAATTTTGGGAATAAATTAATTTTTTAAGAAGTATTAGCATGCGTATGTGTTGATTCTGTGAAAATGCACAAATGCCATCAATGACACCATTGTCAGCAGCTTTCTACCTGACTGGATTAGGTAATTATTTCCCTAGTTCTTTAAGAATAAAATAAAAGGGGCAGCTCTGTTGGGGAAAAAATGTGTGTGTAGTGGAATTATATTTAAAAACAAACAATGAAGTTATTAAAATCAATAAGAAGGTATCTTGAAGCAAATCTAGTTTGATTTTGGAGCTGATACTAGCAAAGTGAGTTCTCAACTCCACTTCATACTTGCAATACTTGCAAATAATCAGAGGGTTAGATAGGGTGGATAGGGAAAGCCTTTTTCCTAGGATGGTGACGGCGAGCACGAGGGGGCATAGCTTTAAATTGAGGGATGAAAGATATCGGACAGATGTCAGAGGTAGTTTCTTTACTCAGAGAATAGTAATGGAATGGAACGCTTTGCCTGCAACGGTAGTAGATTCGCCAACTTTAGGTACATTTAAGTCGTCATTGGATAAGCATATGGACGTACATGGAATAGTGTAGGTTAGATGGGCTTGAGATCGATATGAAAGGTCGGCACAACATCGAGGGCCGAAGGGTCTGTACTGTGCTGTAATGTTCTATGTTCTAATTTATAAATGTTAATGAGTTGGTAAAAATTGATGATAATATATTCTGCATGTAATATTTCTTTAGAAAAAAATCGATTGCCCAGTGTGGGGTTCAAAACCACAGCTTGATGGTGACAAATTCCAGCAAGTGATCCACTTAGTCTATGTACCAGACACAGCCTCTGTCCAACATTTTCATCCACTTTGTAAAGCGTTGTGCTTTCCCCATTAGACAAGTGAACTTTTTATACAGCAATTTGAGACTCAGAAAAAATGTGCTCAGAGTTAATTAACCAACTATCTAACAAATCAAAGAAACGAAAGTCTGTTGGCATTCTATGTACAGATAACACAGTGTGGAGCTGGATGAACACAGCAGACCAGTCAGCATCGGGGAGCACGAAAGTTGACGTTTTGGGTCAAGACCTTTCTTCAGAAAATCCTCTAATGCTGCCTGGCCTGCTGTGTTCCTCCAGCTTCACACTAAAGATTAATCAAAGATTAATAGCAAAAGAATCTTGAAATGATATTCAATCAATAATTGCTGCGTAGTACACAACTCAAACACGCATTAGAAAATTGTTTTGGTGTCATTGAGTCGTAGAGTTGCACAGCACTGAAACAAACCATTAAGTCCAATTTGTCTGTGCCAACCAGATATCCTAAATTTTTCTAGTCCTGTTCGTCAGCATTTGGTCCATTTCTCTCTGAACCCTTCCTATTCATATACCCATCCAGATGCCTTTTAAATGTTGT
This sequence comes from Stegostoma tigrinum, assembly GCF_030684315.1. Classification (NCBI taxonomy): domain Eukaryota; kingdom Metazoa; phylum Chordata; class Chondrichthyes; order Orectolobiformes; family Stegostomatidae; genus Stegostoma; species Stegostoma tigrinum. The sequence continues at coordinate 102,784,081 of NC_081358.1, read as the reverse complement.
TATTGTACCAGCCTCCACCACCTCCTCTGGCAGCTCATTCTATACATGCAACACCCTCTGCATGAAAATGTTGCCCCTTAGGTCCATTTTATATTTTTCCCCTCTTAAACCTGTGTTCGCTAGCTTTGGACTCCCCTACCCTGGAAAAGAGACCTTGGCCATTCATCCTATCTATGCCCCCCATGATTTTATAAACCTCTATAAGGTCACCCCTCAACTTCCGACACTCCAGAGAAAATAGCCCCAGTCTATTCAGCGTTTCCTTATAGTTCAACCCTCCAACCCCAGCAGCATCCTTGTCTACATTCTATAAATTTATCCTACATGCTTTCAAGTTTAACACCTTCTTTCCTAAAGCAGGGAGACCAAAATTTAATGCAGTACTCCAAAAGTGGCCTAACTAATGCCCTGTATGGCCGCGACATGACATCCCGACTCCTGAAACCTAATGCTCTGACAGTAAAGTCAGAAATCAGGCAACACCAGGTTATAGTCCAACAGATTTATTTGAAATCACAAGCTTTCAGAGCATTGCCTGTTCATCAGGTGAAGTGAGAGAGGTGCTCACAGGCACAGAATTTATAGGCAGAGAGATCAATGGGCAGAGAGTTCAAAAGATCACACAAATGCTGTATCGACAGGCTGAAAAATGGGTCTCTGCATGTGATCAAAAGTGCCAGGTGCTGTGAGTATGGTGTCAACAGCTGAATAACAAACAAAGGAATGACCTTTAAGTAGCTGAAATGAGACAGATAATTACAAAAAATTAAAAATAAAGTGATGCTAGAGACAACCCAAATGGCTGGAATAACATGATAGGTATGAGTCACATGGGAGAGCGATACTAGGGATTGCAGATGCTGAAGAATCTGAGATAACAAGGTGTGGAGCTGGATAGACACAGCAGGCCAAGCAGCATCTTAGGAGCAGGAAAGCTGACGTTTCGGGCCAAGACCCTGCATCAGAAATGAATGAAGGGTCTAGGCCCGACACGTCAGCTTTCTTGTTCCTAAGACGCTGCTTGGCCTGCTGTGTTCATCCAGCTTCACACCTTGTTATCTCAGGTATGAGTCACATGCTGAGGAGCTAACCAATGTAATAAGTAATCCAAAACTGTACAAACTAATTAATTTACAGGTATCATAACAATTTATCAAGATGATGGTGTCAAAACAGGACAGCAAGGAAGATTCTATCGCTGCAGAACAGTATGATGGAGTCACATGTAGCACAACATGAATGCAAGATCATGGTTGAGGCTGTCATCATGTGTTCAAACTTGGCTATCAGTTTCCGCTCAGTGAATCTGCAGTGTTCTGTATCTCGAAGGCTGCCTTGGAGGATGCTTCCACATCTTGACCATTAAAGGCAAGCATATCAAACACCTTCTTCACTATCCTATCTACCTGTGACTCCACTTTCAAGGACCTGTGAACTTGCACTCCAAGGTCTCTTTGTTCAGCAACATTCACCAGGACATCCCCATTCAGTGTATAAGCCCTCCATTGATTTGCCTTACTAAAATGCAACCCCTCACGTTTATCTAAATTAAACTCCATCTGCCACTTCACGGCCCATTTGTCCATCTGATCAAAGTCCTGTTGTACTCTGAGATGCCTTCTTCACTGTCCACTACACCACCAATTTTGGTGTCATCTGCAACCTTGCTAACCATTCCACCGATATCCGTACCCAAATGATTTATGTAAATGCCAAAAAGCAGTGGACCTAGCACTGATCCTTGTGGCACACCACTGGTCACAGGCCTCCAGTCCGATAAACAGCCCTCCACCATTGCACTCTGTTTCCTACCTTCAAGTCAATTTTGTATCCAAATGGCTAACTCTCCCCGGATTTCATGTGATCGAACCTAGCTAACTGGTCTAACATGCCGAGCCTTGTCCAATGCCTTGCTGAAGTCCATATAAGAAGAAGTTTACCACCCTGCCTTCATCAATCTTCTTTGTCACTTCTTCAAAATACTCAATCAAGTTAGTGAGATACGATTTCCTACGCACAAAGCCATGTTGACTATTTCTAATGAGTCCTTGTCTTTCCAAATGTATGCAGGTCCTTTCCTTCAGAACAACTTACTTACTTCTGACATCAGGTTCATCGCTCAGTGGTTCCCTGGCTTTTCCTTACTACCTTTCTTAAATATTGGCACCACATTAGCCACCCTCCAGTCTTCTGGCACCTCATCCATGGCTATCGATGATACAAAAATTTCAACAAAGGACCTGGCAATCACTAAACAAAAACCAAAGGAACTGCGAATGCTGTAAATCAGGAAGAAAAACACAGTTGCTAGAAAAGCTCAGCAGGTCTGGCAGCATCTGTGGAGGAGAAACAGAGTTAACGTTTTGGGTCCAGTGACCCTTCCTCAGATGGAAGGCTTCCTTGCTTCTCACAAAGTTTGGTGTTACACCCGACCAGGTCTCAGGGATTCATCCACCTTTATGCATTTCAGGATTTCTAGCATCTCCTCCTATGTGATACGGACAACTTTCAAAATATTGGAATTTATTGTTCCAAGTTCTCTAACTTCCATTTCCTTCTCCACAGGAAACACTAAGACAGAAATACTCTTCTAGAATCTCACCTGTCTCCTGTAGTTCCCCACATAGACAGTGTTGTAGATGTTTAAGCGATCCTATTCTCTCCCTAGTTACTCTTTTGCCCTTGATGTATTTGTAGAATTTCTTTGGATTCCCTTAAACCCTATTTGCCAACGTTATCTCATGTCCCCTTTTTGCCCTCCTGATTCCCCCTTAAATCATACTCCTACTGCCCAGGTACTCCAAGGGATTAATTCGTTCCCAACTGTCCAGACCTGACATATACCTCCTTTTTTCTTGACCTGAGCCTTAATTTCTCTAGACATCCAGCATTCCCTATACCTACTAGCCTTGCCCTTCACATTAATAGGAAAATACTGCTTCTGGACTCTTGTTATCTTATTTTACAACCGCCCCTCTACCTACAAATAGCCTTTCCCAAACAGCTTTTCAAAATTGATGCCTAATACCATCAAAATTGGTCTTACTTCAATTTAGAGCTTTCACTTTTAAATCAGCTTTATCCTAAGGTGCTCTGCCACTCACACCTCAGTTACTTGCCCTGCCTTATTTCCCTAAAGAAGGTCAAGTTTTGCCCCTTCTCCTGTAGTTCATCCACAGATTGAATAAGAACATTTTCATTTACACATTTAACAAATTCCTCCCCATCCAAGCCCTTAACACGATTTCAGTCCCAGTCAATGTTTGGAAAGTTAAATCCCAAAACATTCTGGCGGATATCTGAGATCTCCCTGCAAATTTGATTCTCAATTTCCTGCTGACTATTGAAGGGTGTATGGTACAATCCCAATAAGATGATCATCCCCTTCTTATTCATCCATTCCGCCCAAATAACTTCACTATACATCCTCCCAGGAATATCTTCCCTAAATGCAGCCATAATGTTATCCCTAACTAAGAACACACCTCCACCTCCTCTCTTTACCCCCTTTCTATCCTTCCTATAGCATTTACACCCTGGAACATTAAGTTTCCAGTCCTGCCCTTCCCTGAGCCATGCTTGTGTAATAGCTATGATATCCCAGTCTCATGGTTCCCAACCATGAACTGAATTCATCTGTTTTACCTATCAAGCCACTTGCATTAAAATAAATGCAGTTTAATTTATCAGTCTTACCTGCTTCTCTATCTTCTTCTTGCCTGCCTTGAACATTTTACTTCTTCCTCTTCTCAACTGCGCAAACCTTGGACTTATCTCTTTTCTCACTATCTCTTTGTGTCCCCCCAGTAGTTTAAATCATCTTGAGTAGCACTAGCAAAACTCCGCGCCAGGATATTGAACCTCTTGGATTCAGTGGAAATCATCCTTCTTATACAAGTCACTGTGACACCAGAAGAGATCCCAATGATCCAAAAGTGCAACTCCCTACTGCCTGCACCAGCTCCTCATCCATGCATTGATCTTCTCTATCCTCCTATTCCTACTCTCACTAGCACCTGGCACCAGAAGTCATCCAGATTACTATCCTTGAGGACCTGCATTTTAACCTTCTGCCTAGTTTCTTGTATACTATCTTCAGAACCTTGTTCCTTTCTCTTCTTATGTCATTGGTATCAATGTATACAATGGCCTCCTGCTGCTCCTGTTTGTGAATATTCTGTACCCTGTCCAAGACATACTTGACCCTTGCATCCAAGAAGGCAACATCCGATTCTAATGTCCTACTGTCGGCCACAGAAACATCTAACTGTGCCCCTGACTAGAGAGTCCCTTATCACCACTTGGAACCTGACATACACCTCGTTACAGCAGAGCCAGTCTTGGTCCCAGAAACCTGGCTGTCAGAACTACATTCCCCTGAGAGCCCATAACCCCCTTCATTTTCCCAAACAGCATACTTTTTTGAGATGGGAATAGCCATAGAAGACTCCTGCACTGCCTGCCTACCTCTCCTAGGTTACCCTTTCTAGAGGTAACTTTATCTGCTGTTTTTCTACCTTCCTGCGACTGCCATCCATCACATCCCCTGGTTCCTGTACATTTCTCAAAGCGTTTAGCTGCCATTCCAACCAATCCATATGATCCAATAGGATTTGCTATCAAACACGCATTGTGCAGACATAATCGTCAGGAACATTGAAACTCTCCCTAACTTTCCACATCTGACAGGCAGAGCACATTACTCTGTTAAAGGCTATCTCTACACCTTCATCCACAAATCCACAAAATAGCACAGTCTTACTTATCTAGGATAACTAAACATTAAGGTTTTATATTGAAAAATTTAATCAAGAGACAGATCTCAGTAAAACATATAGAAAAAAATATCCTCACCCTACTCACTATTATAGATTTACAAAAAAAAGTCAAGATTGATAAGTTTTATAAATCTTGAAAACAAAAACTTAGTTAATCAATGAAATCCTGACACTCCCAACTGTGAATAGTTTCAATAATGAGCTCTGTCCAGGGTCAGCTGTGGAGTTTGCTGTTTAGTTTTCCTGGACAGAATTCCAATTTCTCGAGATGCTTGTAACTTCACACTCAACAGCTGTGCAGGTTAGCTGCTTGGTCGGTCAGATGTGAAGGTAAGATTTAGGTTGACAAAAATATTTCGTATGTGCATTGGACATTCATTGGGAAAATATGAGTCATGAGGACTCCGTATTTCTGCTGAATTTCCATAGCATTGAATTCCTGGTAGAACTAAGATTGAAGCTTAACTGTTCCTGCTAAACGTCCAAGCTAACGATTGCCAATCAATGAACTGCCTCTTCTCAAGTTATATAAGATGATGTCTCATTTTTCCAGTCTGGTTTCTTGTGCCCTAGTCCTGATGAGTGCAAGATGGAAAACTTTAATTAGTAAATCCAGACGTGTTTTGGCATTCATGCTGGCCGAGTCTATGCTACTACTAACCTACACTATGCATGAAAAGTTTATAAATTGAAAACCTGAGCTAGAGTTGAGAGCCATCTTTGCCAAAGGGGTGACTTCACAAATTTTTAAAAAGAACAAGATAGGTCTTTCTCTGATGTAGTGCTGTGTAAATGCAATATATGCTGTGATATAGAGCCAAAGTTGTAGGTCTAAGTGTTTACAGATTTAGAGAAGGAAACAGTGCTGGCAAGTTAATTTTCCATCGATTCATGGGAGAACATTTGTAACAGCTCATCGTCTTGTGAATACCGCCAGCCAACTTTCCAAAATGGCATCTGGATCTTAAATACATGTCCAATGGGGCTCTGTCAGATTTGGGTGCCTGCCAACTTCCACTAATGGCAGTTTCTAATAAGGAATTATTTCGTGTTATTTTAATAGCTAGCCTTACTGCTTTCTAGCTCTGAAAACTGCTCTGAAAGGAAACCATGACAAAGGTGCTTACCCAGATACCAACTGAAGTTTTATCTTACATGGCTTAAGCCTAACCAAAATGGCACATTTCTGTGAGCAATACTACACCTTCATTTGCTTACTGCAGCTTGATATGCACATTCAATGCCATATGTTGTCACAGGTTCACTCTCAACCATTATCACTATCAGCACCACCTCACACCATCTCAAAGCTGCCCTGATCCTAGTTCTATTTCAAATTTTGTCTTGTTCAATACTTCAATTCGGAAAATTTTCTCTTCCTTTCAGCTATTAAAAAACTCTAAAAACTGAAGGCCCTTCTGAATCCTTCCTCTGCTCCACTTCCTCTGGCTCCATCGCTTCATCTAATCCCTTTTCTTACCATGTTTTCACAATGCCATTCGATCTTCCCCCCCACCCCCCCCCCCCCGACTCTGATACTGAGCGACCTGTGGTCAACAAAGGATTTAACTTTGTCCCTTTATGCCCCCACCTCAATGAAGTTTGGGCACCACCTGATGCTGAATTCTTCTTCTGTCATCTTCACCTCCATGCCCACATCTTTGGACAGGAGTCCTCTCTCTGCCACACAGGCCTTTTCAATCATCTCCAAGCAATCCCTCCACTTAGACCTCTCTCTCTCTCTCTGGCCCCTTTGGTCGACACTTGATCTCTTCATTGAAAATTGCAGCCACAACATTGGCTGCTTTGGTTTCTCTGCTCCACTCATACATTCCAATCCTTTGCCCACCCCCGCAACCCCCCATGCTGCACTGCACTCTCTCAGGCCTAATCTTGAGTTTATTATAAATCTTGCTTTGCAAGGTCGTCTCCTGGTTTGCTTTCATTTACTTTGCAGATGCTGAGCACTAACTGTCAGACACTTAGTTCTATCCTCCCAGATCATGACCGTACCTGGTTAGTAAGACAATCAAGGGTTACGGGGAGAAGATGGAAGAATGTGCTTGAGAAACATATCAGCCATGATAAAATAGCAGAGTAGACCTGATGGGCCAAATGGCCTAATTCTGCTCGTATATCTGATGGTCTCATTGTTCTATCTCTGAACATTGAGCTGTTATTCCAAGACAGTGACTCATCTCATGTGGAGCTTTCACCTCCACAACTTTCCACCTCATAGTCCCCTAACCCTGCATAGTCCACTTCAACCTTCTTTCTAAATCCACAAACAGGACTGCAGTATAACACCCATGATTTCAAACTGTTCCTGCCCCATGGAACTTATTCCTTCTTATCTTGACTCTCTATTTCTTCCCCTGTGTTCAGTTCCTCCCCACTTATGCTTGTGATTCTGTTAATTCTTTACATTGGTTCCACAATTTTTTGCTTTTTGGTCATAATCGTCTCCTCCTCTCCATACTCGTGCACACCGTCTGCACATTCATCTCCAATCAGGATGGTCTCTGCTTCTTCCTTGAAAGCATGCCTGAACAGCAAGCACCCACTAAAACCCTCATTCACCTGGCTGAGCTTGTTCTCACTTTGCACAACTTCTCCTTCAACTCATCTCACTTTCTCCAAATCAAAGGCATGCTACAGGTGCACGTATGTGTTCCAGATATGGCTGTCTCTTTGTGGGGTTTGTGGAACATTCCTTGTTCCAGTCCTACTCAGGGATCCACCTACAATTCTTCTTTCAATACAAAAGACTGCACAATTAGTGTGTGAACCAGTCTGTGACTTAAGCATTGAACTGAAAAACATTGGAAATAAGGAGATTGAAGAACAGAAGTTCTTGGAAAAAGCAAAACAGCACCTCAGTGAATCCTATAGATTGCTGCAATTAAATGGCTTCCCCCGTACTTTTATGCCACTTCTACAACCATATGAGTTGGTGTATATATGCAAACTCACATCCAGAACCTCAACCTGAGCTACAAATCTTCTCAAAGCTCATTAACTTTTTTTGTGTATGGTTAAACAGGGCTGGAGATGGAAGTGAAGGCAAGTGGAATTAACTGGACTGAAAAAGTCAGCCTGGACTTAATGAGCTGAAGTGGTTCCTACTATGATGTACTATCCCATAATATGTTGGCAAGGATCAATTAGACTGTTGATGTAATTTTTTTTATTACTAATCCCTACAGGGTTGAAACAGGCCATTCAGCCCACCAAGTCTACACTGCCCTCGAAAAAGCATCCAACCTCGACCCATTCCCCTGATATTCCTATGTCTAACCCAAACATCCCTGGGCACTATACCATGGATAATCCACCTACTCTGCACATTTTTGGTCTGTGGGAGGAAACCAGAGCACCTGGAGTAAGCTCACAAAGAGACAGGGAAAATGTGCAAACTCCAAACATACAGTTGCCTGAGGTTGGAATTGAACTCAGGACCCTGATGCTGTGAGGTAGCAGTGCTAACCACTGAGCCACCGAGCCATTTTTGATTGCTATTCTTTCCAAGAACCCCTTATTCGCTGATGAGCTATTACTGTTAAAGTCTCAATTCCATCCTGTTGTTCTGAAGGATGTGACGTTTGTTGTCAAATGACCAATCACTGAGAACTGGACAATGAGATGACCAACCAAGAACTGACCAAGCAGGCTGCAAACTTAAACTGGGGATCTGAGAAGGCACCCCAGTGTGATAACTGAAGCTCTTGAGAAATGGTAGCCTACTCATCTGTTTAGAGGCCAGATTAAAGGAGAACTGATTGTCTACTCCAACCCAACTGTCAAACAGTCCATGCAAACAACCCATGTGGATGCTTGAAGGTAATGCTTGTAGGATTAATACGATGGAAGTACCAAATAAATTTGCTTGTGGGTGTAGATTTGGTAATTTTGAGTTACTGTTACCCAGACTAAGTGCATGAATAAGGAATAGGAGTAGCATACATCCATTTGTTTCATATCCATGCCCAGTTCCAGCCCAACCTGATAATTCAGCCTTTAATTATTGCATTTGTAGGGAAGAGCAAAGCTGGAATCCATTCATATAAAATGGCCACCAAGTAATCAAATCAGAAATTCTGATGAAAATCCAAAAAATAATGAGAATGTGGAGCTTGCTTCCTTTGGATGTAAAGATTTACATCCAAAATCTTGGTTGAGCTGAAATTTCTAGTTGCATTTAAGGGGAAGTTAGATATGAATGTGGTGGAAAGGGGATTAAATGATGAAGAATTGAAAGGTAACAAAGTGTGGGGCTGGGTGAACACAGCAGGCCAAGTAGCATCTTAGGAGCACAAAAGCTGATGTTTCGGGCCTAGACCCCTGATGAAGGTCAGCTTTTGTGCTCCTAAGATGCTGCTTGGCCTGCTGTGTTGATCCAGCCCCACACTTTGTTATCTTAGATTCTCCAGCATCTGCAGTTCCCATTATCTCTGTTCAAGAATTGAAAGGTAGTTCAGTAATGGCAACCATGAAACTATCATAAATTGTCATAAAATCCCAACTGGTTTGGTCATGTATTTTAGGGAAAGAAATCTTTACAACATCTGGACAACATGTGACCCCAGGCCTCTGGCAATGTTCATGACTATTAACCATCTTGTGAAGTGATGTAGTAGCCCATTCATATCAAGTGGAGTTAGGGATAGGCTACGAATACTGGCCTTGTAAGAATTCTTTGCCACTATAGATTGACTAACCTCATTACATTGATATGTATAGAAACAGAGATAGTAGGAACTGCCGATCCTGGAGAATCTGAGATAACAAGGTGCAGAGCTGGATGAACACGGCAGGACAAGCAGCGTCAGAGGAGCAGGGAAGCTGACATTTCAGCTGTCACCGAAACGTCAGCTTTCCTGCTCCTCTGAAGCTGCTTGGCCTGCTGTGTTCATCCAGCTCTATACCTTGCTATCCATAGAAACATGTATGTTTGTAATAGTATGGCTTATACTACTGCCTCTATTTCCTGGTTGGCATTAGATCAGATTCAATAGGGTTCATCATACAAAATCAACGAAAATACTGTGGAGAATGACTATGGGCATTCTTGATATGTATTTATTACTGAAGCAGAGTTACTGAAAAAGCATGTTGTGTTTCGTCATCTTTGTAAAAGCAAAGCATTTTTGCAAAGACTGTTTCCGCATATTGAATACAATTTCCAGTCATACTACAAACATCAAGGTGATTGCGTAACACAGACACAAATAACTAAAGAAATGAATTGTGCATTTTTGTTCGCAACATTGACAGCTTTCATTAAGCAACATAAATTAGATAGCAGACTTAATGAAATTAGATAGTTATCCTGTCTCTTCATGGAGCTAAATCACCGTATGAAAATCCCACACAAACTGGTTTCTCATTTGTTAAGTTATTGATAAACAGGTTTGAGATACTTTAGTCAGACTCTTTGACTCCAATGACTGAATAGTGCCCAGTTTGGGTGGATGAAATAATGTTCTCATATAAGACTTAATCTCATTCAAAAAACTTCTGGAGAAAGGGTGTGGGCATTCTTAGTTAGATTGCGTTTGGTAATATTTCCAAAATAAATCTCTTTTGTAGACTTTGAAATAATTCCAAATGATGTTGTTGCTGGATAAGTCAGACCCAGACCGAAATCTGGCTTGATTGATGATATTTTGTATTTTTTAGTTTGTGTTTCAGAGAAAGACCTTTTCACTGAAACACAAACAGGCAATGCTGCACTCTTAGGTTTTAACAATAAAGCGGAAGATTATTAAGGACCAAAATGACAAAATAGAACAAATCAAACCATTGATATGAATAAAAGTTGAAAGAACTGCGATTGCTGTAAATCAGAATCAAAGACAGAAATTGCTGAAAAAACTCAGCGCGTCTGGCAGCATCTGTGGAGAGAAATCAGAGTTTAAGTTTCAGGTTGAGTGACCCTTCCTCAGAATTATTGAGGACCTGAAACATTAACTCTGATTTCTCTGTATGAATGCTGCCAGACCTGATAAGCTTTTCCAGCAATTACTATTTCCATGAAACACAATTTCGAGTTTCCAGAACACATAGTAAAATTAATTCCAAGAGCACTCCTTTCTATTACTCATACCTGAGAGAGAGAGAGAGAGAGAGAGAGAGAGAGAGAGAGAGAGAGAGAGAGAGAGAGAGAGAGAGAGAGAGAGAGAGACCCTTCTCTATCCCACATAGGGATTGACTTTGCTGTGGCTTCTGTTCCCAGTGGTAAGAATCTGATAGTGGTTTCTTTGATTTGTCATTGTATGACTGAGCAGTCCATCTCAGTGTTCTTGATTTACAGCATCCGCAGTCCTTTCAGTTTTATCCATCTCAGCTTCACACAAGTCTTCCAGATTTTTACCCAAATATTTCTGCTCAAGAACTTTAAACTAAATTCCTTACATAGAGCTAGCCTCTTTCTTAAAAGTCCTAAATCAACCTTCCTTTCTCAGGTGCCGCTCTTCTATACATGCCGCTTCAGCCAAGATTTCTGTGAACTATCCCAAACCAAACTAAAAAAACTTCCTTCTAAGTCACTGAAAACAACAGACGTTGGAGATCACAGCAAGTCACACAGCATCCATGGAGTGAGAGCAAGCTAAAGGTTCGAGTCTAAATGACTCTTCATCCATTGATGACGTTGAATGGAGGGTCAGGAAGACCACGTCTGGAGATGACTTTGAACGGGACAGTGATGGAATAGAAAACCAATGAAATGGACCAGAGCAAGTATTACCCAGTTTGACAAGCAAGAGAAGGGGTTTAAAAGACGTTGGGGGAAAAAGGGCTCAATTCTGCAGTTGTCTGGAGCAGTTTGGTCACTCGATCTGAAATCGCTTTAAGGCATCTAGTGATAACTCGACCAGTTGAGGCAGAAGTTGGATTCTGGGATTTCTAAGCCACTAGTGTCATTATGAGAATGTACTATTGCTTATTGAGTAATAAAGATGTACCACTTTATTTGGAAATAAAAAATACCACTAGCTTCCACATCTGGTGGTTAGAAAGGAAATTATTCAATTGTTTGATTGCCTAAGTCAATCTGTACAGTGTTAATTCATAAATCACTCAAAACCAAAAGTAAGACAAATGCAAGGTGAAAAACTCTTGAAGTAAGTGTAAAAGCAGAAAGTGCACAAAACTCCAAACAACTCAATTACACAGCTCTAGAAACACTACCTATGGCAAAGGGCGAAAAACTGCAATGCTCCGAAATGCAGAGGGACTGGGTGCCTCTGTAAATAAATTGCAAAATATTAATATGCAGGAGCTGTAAGTAATTAATATAGCTAATAAAACCTATTGTGAGGGGAACTGAATACAAAAGTTATACAGGCAATGATGAGACCATGTCTATAGTATTATACACAGTATTGATCACCTCTTTTAAGGAAGGATGTAAATTCTGTTGGTAGCAGGTCAGAAAAAGTTTGCCAGATTTACACTTGGATTGAGTGAATGCCTTATGAGGAACATTTGGATAGGTCTGGCTTGTATATGCTGAGGTTTTGAAGAGAAAGGGATGATGTGATTGAAATAAAAGATCCTGAGAGACCATGACAGCTGTGGGGAGGAGGCAGAGCTACATAAACTCTTGGTAACAAGAGAGTTCAACGTTATTTGAAGTAGGCAGGAATGTGGATTTGAGGTTACTATCAGATCAATAATGATCTTATTAAATAGCAGTGCAAGCTCAAGGAATTGAATGGTTTACCCCCTGTTCCTTGTTTGTACATTCCACAATGCTGCTACTCCAAATATGCCAGACTGCAGATCGAACAACCTCAGAACCTTTTGAACCTAAATAGAAACAATTCATTCTCATTCTTGACAAATGACTCAGTAAGAAGTGACTCCTCCATCCTGCAGATTGGACCAGCATTGATTGACCAACTCTAATAGCCCCAGAAAAGCTGAAGATGAATTGCCTTCTTGAATCACCACAATCCTTTCACTGTCGATACATCATTGTTGCTGTTAAGAAGGGCACTCCCGGACATTGGCACAACAACAGTGGGTGGACGCATTTGGTTTGAGGGCAGGATGGTGTGTGATTTGGAGGAACCTTGCAAGTGACAGTATTCCCATGGCAGATGTGTATATATCTGGTGTAGAGTTTATAGATTTGTAGAAGATCCTGTTGACGGTGTTTGGGTGAATTGCTGTAGTGCATCTTATAGATGGTACGCGCTGCTTATACACTACATCAGTGTTGGAGGGAGTAAATGCTATGATAGCAAATGAAGTGTCGATAAAGTAGGTTGCTTTGTCACGGATAGTATTGGGCTCCTTGATTGTTGTTGAAGCAGCACTCATCCAGGCAATGGAGAATATTCCATCACGCTACCAAACCTGTATATTGAGAATGTTGGATAGACTTTAGGAACAATAGAAGAGTTAGTCACCACAGAATTTCTCACCTCTGACATGCTCTTGTAGCCACAGTATTTAAATTGCTGGTCCAATTTAGTTTCTGGTCAATGGTAATCCCAAAATGTGTTGTAAGAGGCAGGTTCAGTCATAGAAATAGCATGGAACAATAAGCAAAGATGGTTAGATGATTTTGTCTTCTTGGAGATGGCCATTGCTCAACACTGTGTCACATCAAAATTATTTGTCATTTATCAGACCAAACCTAGACATTGTGTAGGTCTTGCTGCCTATGGACACAGGATGCTTCAGTATCTGAAGAGTCATGAATGGTGCTGCACTATGTGAAATCATAAGTGAACATTGCTTCTGACCTTTTGATGGAGGGAAGGTTATTGTTGATGTAGCTGAAGATAGTGGGGCTTAGAACACAACTTTAAGGAACTCCAACAACTACAATCATCTTCCTTTGTGCCAGGTATGAATCCCATCAGTGGTATGGTTTCGTCTTGACTCATTAATTCCAGTTTCGTTCGAATGTCTTGGTGCCAATATTCAGTTACTCTCACGTTGCTCTTTAAGTTAGCCTTTTTATCCATGTTTAGAAAAAGACGACAATAAGATCAGCAGTTAAATGGCAGCACACAAATCCAGCGTCAGATTATGTCCAATCAAATGATTTTTGTTGCACCGTCAATTATCAGAAAGCTAAAGAAGTTTGGCAAGTCCACAATGGCTCTTACCAAATTTTATAGATGCCATGAAGTGGAAGCCCCAGTGTTGACTGGAGAGGACGAGGTCAGAAATCGCACTACATCCTGTTATAGTCCAACAGGTTTATTTGAAAACACAAACTTTTGGAGTGTAGCCCCTTCCCTTGATGGGGCTACACGTTGAAAATTTGTGTTTGCAAATAAAACTATTGGACTATACCTGATGTCATGTGATTTCTGACCATAGAAAGCATCCTCTCTGCATGCATCACATCTTGGTGTGGCAACTGATCTGCCCAAGACAACAAGAAGTTACAGAGAGTTGTGAATGCTGCCCAGTCCATCACAAAAACAAAAATACTATCCATTGACTGTTTACATTTCCTACGGCCTTGGGAGAGCAGCCAGCATAAGTGAAGGTTCCTTCACCTGAGTTATACTCTCTTCCATCAGGGAGAAGACACAAGAGTTTGAAAACACATACCAACAGATTCAAAAACATCTTCTTCCTTGCTGTTATCAAACTTATAAGCAAACATCTGATATATTAGAGCTGATCTTTCTTTGCATCTTTTCCGTAGATGTAGCACTATATTCTGCCTTCTATTCTATTACCCTGATGTGCTTATGCAAGGAATAATTTGCCTGGTTGGCAAGCAAAACAATATTTTTCACTGTATCTTGGTACATGTAACAATAATAAATCAAATCCAGTCAAATTAAATCACTGCTGATTATTGAGAATATAATGATAGGCAATAATTGGCTGGTTAGAAACTGTTTTGCACCTTCTGGGCAAAACACTGCTTTTTTCTCATTTAAGTCAAAGATTTGGATGTGAATGTAGAAGGCATGCTTAGTTGATTTGCAAATGATGCCAAAATTGATGATGCAGTGGACAGTCAAGAATGTTACCTCAGAGAACAACAACATCATGATCAGATGGGCCAATCAGCTGAGAAGTGACAGACGGAGTTTAATTTAGATAAATGTGAGGTGTTGCATTTTGATAAGGTAAATCAGGGTGGGACATATACTGTGTGAGATTTGGCTGGCAACAAGTAATTGATTGTTTTGCAATTGTGACTAATTGTGGATGCAAAATGCTATCAACCTGACAACAATTCTCTGAATGGTTTCTGGGCAGCTGATGAACAGCTTGTGGGTGTGAATGATATTGGGACAAATCTTTGGACTGTTGGAAGATTAGGTTGTGCATGTACATCCCTGGGGTAAAAATGCATGAATCCTGGAGAAAGTCAGTTTTTTTTTATCAGTTGCTGTAAATTGCTGCCTTTAACCAGTAATTAGTAGGTTTTATGTTAGCATACCAAATGCTTTGTGCTTCTTACAGACAGGTGAAAGAATCTAGAGAAAGGAGATTGAAGAACATAACATCCTGGCAAGCCAGAAGGAATACCTCAATGGACCCTATAGGCTTGTGCTATCAAACTCAGTTTTGCAGTTTTTATTTTCCCCTTGGCACATAAAGCCAATTTTGTTTTTGTTTGTCAGTGCACTTTCCCAACTGGGTTAAAATATTAATGCTTTCAGCCATCTCTTGATATCATATGCAGTTATTCAAATTGGTGGGTGACTGGTATCAGAGATAATGGGAACTGCAGATGCTGGAGAATCTGAGATAACAAAGTGAGGAGCTGGATGAACACAGCAGGCCAAGCAGCATCAGAGGAGCACAAAAGCTGATGTTTTGGGTATCTGTGATTTTTGGGGATGTCAGGAGGTTGCCAAGGTAAATATCAACTCTACACTACTATCTGAAGGTAGAAGCAAATGCGTTAGCCTTATCTCTTGCTCTGATGTGGTGATTGCCCATCATTGTGGCTAGAGATGTTTGCAGATCCTCCTCATCCTGTTTAGTTGTTTAATTGTCCATCAGAATTAATGACTGCATGTTGCAGGACTGCAGAGCTTGGATCTAATCCATTGACTATGGGATGACTTAGTGCTGTCTATCACTTGCTGCTTATTTTGTTTGGAATGATCCAGTCTTGTAGCTTCACAAGGCTGATATCTTATTGTTAGGTATACTTGGGTACCACTCCTGGCCTACCTTTCTTCACTCTCATTTTGAATCGGGTTGATTTCAGTACTTGGAAGTAATCATGGTGGGATGTTATCCCAGGTTATAAAGTTACATATTGTGGCTGCATACAATTCTGTTGTTGCGGTTGCCCAATTTTGAGCTTCTAGGTCTGTTCAAAGTCATCTGTTTTGTATGAGGTAGTACTACACAACACAATGGAGGGTATCCCCAGTACAAAGGGTTTTCCCTCTTATGGTTAGCTCACCAGCTATCACTGACTGGTCTCACAGCTATTGCCCTTTAAGACATAAGCAGACCAGTAAACAATGATGCTAACAAGCCACTTTTGATGGTGGACATTGAAGTCCCTTGCCAGACTACATTCTCTACCCTTTCCAGCCTTAATGCTTCTTGCAGTCGTTTTTCAACATGTGAGAGTACTGACTCATCAGCTAAGGGTGCAGTAGGTTGAATTCAATAGGAAGTTTCCTTGTCCATGGTTGGCCTGATGCCATGAGAATTCATGAGTTTAGAGTCAATGCTGAGGACTCCAAATGCAACTGCCTCCCAATTGTATGCTGCTACCTCTAGAAGTTATGATTATGCTTGGGAAAGGACACACCAGGATTAGTGATGGTTCAGTCTGGACAATTGAGTCAACCATATTTTTGGAAGTCTGGAGTCACATCTTAACCAGGCCAGTTCACTGCAACAGATTTCCTTCCCTGAAGAGCCATTGAGTTAGGACGTCATTTTGAGGTTGTACAGGATATTAATAAGGCCACTTTTAGAGTTAAGTACAGTTCTGATTGCCCTACTACAGGAAGGATATTATTAAATAGAGAAGTTTCAAAAAAGATTTACCAGGATGTTGCTGGGGCCGGAGTTATAGGGAGAGGTTGGATAGGCTGGGACATTTTTCACTGGAGAGTAGGAGTAGGAGGAGTGACCTTATAGAGGTTTATAAAATTGAGGGGAATAGATAAGGTGATCTATTTTTCTGGGGTAGGGGAGTTCAAAGCTAGAGGGCATATTTTTAAGGTGAGAGAGAAAGCTTTAAAAGGGTCCTGAGGGGCAACCTTTTCATAGAGGGTGGTTCGTATGTGGAATGAGCTGCCAAAGGAAATGTTAGATTCAGATACAATTCCAACATTTCAAAGGCATTTGGGTGGGTACCTGAATCGGAAAGCTTTTTTAAGGGATATGTGCTGAATGGAGGCATGTGTGATTAGTTTAGTTTGGGAAACTTGGACCAAAGGCCCTGTTTCCATGCTGTATGATTCTATGACTATAAAAAGTTTTAGTGAACCAGATGGGCTTGGATGACAACTGACATTTAATCACCAGTAGTTTGTTGAACTGAATTTTTTTCTGTTGGCTTTGTTGACAGAACATTAGCCATGGCTCTTAATTACATATTCAATGATGGGGGAGGCAATCGCTTAGTGGTATTACTGCTGGACTGTTAACCCAGAGACCCAGATAATGCTCTCGGGATATTAGGAACTGCAGATGCTGGAGAATCTGAGATAACAAGATAAAGAGCTGGGTGAGCACAGCAGGCCAAGCAGCATCAGAGGAGCAGGAAGACTAGGCCTGAAACATCAGCTTTCATGCTCCTCTGATGTTGCTTGGCCTGCTGTGTTCATCCAGCTCTTCACCTTGTTATCTCTAATGTTCTCAGAACCCAGGTTCGAACCCTGGCATGGCAGAAGGTGGAATTTTAATTCATAAATTGAATAAACATCTGGACTTAAGTGTCTAATAATGACCATGAATCCATTGTTGATTTTTGGAAATACCCATCTGGTTCAATAATGTCTGCCATCCTTACTTGGTCTGGTCTACATGTGATTCCATAGCCATAGCAATGTGATTGCCTCTTAATTGTCCTCTGGGCAATAAATGCTGCCTGGCCAGTGATGCCCTCATCCTGGGAGTGAATTAAAAGAAAATGTTACTGCTATGTCAGTGGCTCCTTGGACTACTGGCAATCACTGCAAATGACAGTTTTGCAATCTAAATTCACAAACAACATCATGGTCAAGGTGTGATCTGAACATGTCCCAGATGAGACGACATTTTTCTTTGCATAATTCCCTATTGGTTGGAAAATCTAAACAATCCTCAGTCACACTTTCAAGACAAGCTTCATCATGCTGCTTGGCCTGCTGTGTTCATCCAGCTCTATACCTTGCTATCTAAGCTTCATCCATTATTCCTTTGGCATGAATGTTGACGATGATGTCCTTTGAGATTTATTGCTTTAGCACGTATTTCATTTTGATTGGGGGGGGCGGTCAGTCAGCTCAGTTGGCTGGATGGCAGGCTTATGATACCAACATCATGGTTCAATTCCTGCACTGGTTGAGGTTACTATGAAGGACTCTTCTCGTTCTCGTTCATTCTCGTTCTCTCCACTCACCTGAGGCCTGGTGAACCTCAGGTTAAACCATCAACGGTTGTCTCTCTCCAGTAAGAGAATAGTGGAATAGGGGTATGGTGACTTTACCTTTCTTCTCCCCCTCTTGAAGTTAACCTTTGTCTTAAGCTTTGATCTGTCAGATATACACGATAGTACAGTGATAATTCTAATTTTTTGCGGCTAATTGGCTTTTTTTCGATTTTGATCATCATTTGATTGGCTGGCTTGTCAAAATTCATGGAAGTCCCATCCATTTTTCCAATAGAGGTCAATCTGTGTCCCTTCTCATGTTAATGCTTGAATATAAATCAGTGAAATACAATAAACCTGCCATCAAGTTATGCAGGATGATACGAGTGAAATCTTTCTACTGTGTTACAATCAATATTGTTTCTGATCACCAGGCACACCATACAAGGCTGGCTTTGAAAAGCTGCAGGCATGGAATCAACTGGTAACATCAACACTTTTGTTAGCTAATGCTGCCAAATAACACAGAGCAGAAGGGTTCAAGTGCAGTTGAGATCAGTCATCATCGAATGAAATATCAAATGTTTGGCTGAATGGCCCATCCCTGTTCATGTAGAAGCAGATGAATGGGCAGTTTCTTCATCACGGAAGGAACAAGTAGACTGGGAAAGACCAAAAGCTAGCTTCTCAGTAATTGAAGACGACAGTTAATGTCCATTATAAATGAATGATCTCTTATTCCTCAGTAATGAGAGACATTGAAAGAAGTGACCAGCATGTGAACTTTACTACAGATATAATTATATGTATGTGGAAAGGAGGTTGTGATAGATATAACCAGGATATGTAAATTGAGAGCCATGGTGAAATTTTGTTTTGTTCTCTGTGTAAGCAGAGATGACAGCTGTCATGATGATCTTTTGAGATTGTAATCTAGCGTATGATATTTACTGTGCAATTGCAATATATGCAGGTAGGATGTGAGAGATTAAATAAATCAAATGACCTTTATAATTGTACATAGCCAGATGGGCCCAGAGCAACATTGTAGGCAGTGGGTTTCTTTTTATCAGTCTGACTGGACCAGATTAACAGCCCAATCAGGGAACTCATTCTGAGGTCCAACTGGCTGACTTATTTCAATCACTACATCCCTCCCACAAGCCCCTCAAGTTCGAGGACATAAACAGGAGCTTGCCTCTTACTGCCAGAAGTGCCTAAGTAGAATTTCACTCTCTTCTTCTGCCGGCAAAGGCATCAATGCAGCTACATCCGTCATGTCCATCTCAGATTCAGAAGTCTCATCAACATTTGATGGGGAGGGTGAACCTATGGACTCAGGCAGCCTTTCCAACTGTTCCGAGGAGCACAGCATGTTTTGCTCCTGTGCCGTAGCTTTCATATGGTCTATGTGCTTGTACAGGACCAGTGCACTGACATGAGTTTTATACATCGCTGGTGTTGACCATGCCTCTTACCCAAGCAGAGCTATTCCTATGACTCTTACACCAGACCTTGACCCTGAAGCCAACCGTTTCTCTTGCTTAACAGAACCATGTGTCCATGTGGCATTTCTGCTACCATTTCACTCTCCACCCAAGGTCAGATTTAACCAGGTATGGGGTCTTCTACCCATGAGCAGGTGCTGACCCTGCAATTGTAGTAGCTCCCATAATCAAATAAGAACTGTGACAGGGAAGCTGCGGGCTTGAACCTGCCTTGAAAAATTAGCCTGCTCTTTCTGCCAGGCCATTGGATGATGGATGGTTTGGATATGGAGCTATCCAAATATGGTGAAAACCATTTTACTTTAGGAAAGACTCAAATTCCTGCAGGCAAACAATAGCCCATTATCAGAGGCAAACACTTCCAGGAGTACATATATTGAAAAAGATGCATTCTCTTTTTCTTTTGTAATTTCCATCTTTGATGAATGAACTCTATACGCATCCAACCATTTTGGTTGGGCATCTACAATGATTCAGAACATTAAGCGCAAGAAAGAACCTGCATAGTCAATGTGTAACCAAGTCCAAGGTTTACCTAACCTTTCCCATGTGAAATTGTATTTGCAGATACATTTTATTTTGTTCAAAAAACACGCAATTTATAGGCAAGTCAGTCAAAATGGTGTTTTATAAATTCCTACTTTAGAAATAAAAGCAGTCTGACTCCAAACCAAAACACAAACATATTCTAAACAAGGTCTCACACCTAACATGCATTGTCAAACTTAAAACGTCACCTCTTCTCTACACTGATAAAACCTTTTAGATCTCTCGGGACTTTGACTTGAAAGGAATTCGGGAGTTGACTCAGACATATTAATCAAATAAAACCTTCTAACTGATTAAAGATTTAAAAGCATCTCAGGTTTGTTTAGTACATCCTCATCAGTAGTGTGAGCTTTTGATCTTTTATTTATAAATTCTGTGTCTGATACCGTCTCTCTCACTAATGCCTGAAAAAGGAGCGAGGCTCCCAAAGCTTGTGTTTTCAAATAAACCTGTTGGACTGTAACCCGGTGTCTTGTGATTTCTGACCATCTCCTATAACATGATAGCTGCATTCTTGTGTGGCCTTGTGTTATAGAAAATTGCCATAGAAAATCACATTATAGGGAAATCACTACAAAAAATCGCTCTACCTGTACAGCAGAAAGTTCACATTATACAAACAGCATCTGCTGCCCATCAATAGCATTACAGCCAATTCACGTTCATGAAACACAAATTATAGCAGAACTACCTATACCCAGAAGTCTTCCAGGATGGTTTAGGGACTATCAGAGGAGCCAACTGAACTAAGATAACAAAGTGTGGAGCTGGATGAACACAGCAGGCCAAGCAGCATCTCAGGAGCACAAAAGCTGACGTTTAGGGCCTAGACCCTAGCCTTCCCCTCTCTCCCTATTTATTCCAGTTCCCTCTCCCCATCCCCCTCTCTGATGAAGGGTCTAGGCCCGAAACAACAGCTTTTGTGCTCCTGAGATGCTGCTGGGCCTGCTGTGTTCATCCAGCTCCACACTTTGTTATCTTGGATTCTCCAGCATCTGCAGTTCCCATTACCATAGCCAACTGAACTAGTTGCATTTCATAAGAGACCGGGTGACAAATTTGTCCCCTTAATCTATAAAACTTTCCAGTATATGTTCACAGCCTAGCCAAGGTTTTGCGCAAACTTAAGAGTTGGAGTCCAGAGTGGTTTTTTGTTAAAAATTGGTTCTACAATCACTCATATGGCCATGCAGGTATCGACCTCCGTTAGAAGCAGGTGGCCATTTAATCAGGCATTTATCCTGATTGCTTAGCAACATCCAAATCACCCGATTTAGCTGTTCCGACCCAGATGTAGATGGACGTCTCAGGATATGAAAACTCTCCTCGATACCAACCTATGAGACATCTTGCTCAATTTAGGTCTGGTAGGACTCTTTGCTCTCTTGAATCCACATACCATCTACTTGCTGCCCAGGATCCTGAAGAAAATTTTAACTTTTTGGCTGAGGCTTGGCTTCGTTTTGAGGTTCTGCTGTGGGCTGACCTAGAGTCCCTCTGATCAGCATATCTGTGCACTCAAGTGGGGCTCCCCAAGAACCAGCAGACTGGCGAGGGTGTCAACTTCCATTGGAATACCGTGCAACTCGTATGAACCACTTGCCGCATTTTCTAATGATAAAGCCTATTGTAGTAGGCTTCAGCTCGTGGGTGCTTTTGCATGCTTACCTCATTAACCCCACAAATCAACCAGTCTCTAAACATCTCATTATGGGATAAAGCAAAGTCATATGCCCCTGTAAACCATCTTAACATGGTCAAAACGCCTGACACAGATACCCTTGGTTCTCAAATTGTCTTGAAAAAAACTACAGTATCTCAGAATTTAAGGAGGCTCAGGGTCATAATGTTTCTTATCTAACCCTGTCAACTCTTGAAAAGTTTTAGGATCTGGTACCTTAGGGAATGTTAGGCTCCTAATAACAGAAAAAGTTGCGGGTTCACAGTCTGTCAGGATAATTACTATTGCTTTTCATCTGTCTCAATGTCATTTGCCTGGAAAAATAAATAATACGTTCTTTCCACATACTGGGCCCAGTCTTTGATGGCAGTGACAAGCAAGTCAAGCTCTCCAAATAACGGCACAATGCCAGAAATGCGTACCTCAACTCAAAGATGATTGTGGCAAATGAGTTTCTTGAAGAACGTGATTTATTCTCATCGCCACTGAAATAACTTCACAGAGGCTAGTATTGCATCACAAAATGACCCTTTATTTACAAATGGTAAAATCCTTGACTCTGGTACAACCTCGTCAGAGTTACCACCCAGAGTATTAGGATCTCTGACACTCTTCTTTACCTCTGTCAGCTGGGGTTCCCTGATCGGACCAGATTAACCTAATCCTCTAATCCCCTCATCAGGGAACTCATGTTCTATGAGGTCCACCTGGCTGACCTTATTACAACCACTACAATAATATGTTGAACTGTGGCACTGCTGCCCTCCCAGGTCAACTTATAAGTCTCTTGGAACAAGTTCAAACAAAAATAGATATATTCTCCAGTGTTCTAACATCATAATGGCACTGAAACCCATATATTAAATTAATCAATGTTAGTAGGCAGACCATCCTTTTGATTTGAAAACAACATCCTGGTCTTGAGAAAACCAATTGTGGGCTTACTACAAAATAGAAGCTGCTGTGTTGCCAGGTGTGAAGGCCATATGCACCAATGTCAGGCAAACTGTGTCAAACAGCACATCCCATTGACCATTCACTGTGGGCACTATGTCAACTGAGTTCAATGAGCTCATGCTTAAAAGCCTCATAACAGTATGGCCAAGATTAGATGTGATTTTGCAATTGGTGATCATTTATTAAATAGTTCAGACAATGCTAAGACTTACACCTGAAATCACTATAAAGTTATCAGACAGGTTCATAGCATTCTAGAAGTGACATTTATTAGCACACAGGTCCTTGTTTATGAAAGAACAAGAAATTTGCATTACGTTGCACCTTTTTAATTGAAAAAAAACGGTGTTGGAGAATATTCATCTCTATTGTGTTCCCATTTCATTTCTGATTCCTCAGACACTGAAATAGTGTGTGGCTATATGCAGTGAGACTTGAATAAAATTTAGGCTTGGCTGACAAAAGGCAATTAACATTCATACCGCACAAGCACCAGCCAAGAACCATATCCAGCGAGAGAAAGTCTAACTATTGCCCCTTGATACCCAATAGGTTACTATTATGGAATTCCCCACTATCAACAGCCTTGGAGTTAATTGATTTAGATTTAGATATAGATTTGGACTAAGATGTATTGTCACATGGACTCAAGTACAGGAGTACAGTGAAAAGTGTATAATGTTGCCACACGTGGCATTGGCTTAGGTGCCCATATGCAAAGAACTTAGATACAAAGTAGTAAGAGAAACAGAGTTAAAAAGTTATAAGCATTACCTACATAGAATATGTAGTAAAATAAAGAAATATGGCAAGAGTTAACATTAAAATCTTGCTAAATTTAAACTAGAAACTAAATGAATTAAGTTAAAAATTTAAGTCTTTGATGAGTCCTCCGCTTAGTTTGCTCTCCATGAGACCTCAGCTGCCTGTTCTCAATGCCACCACCGCAGATTCTGGGGGGGGGGGGAAATCAACGTTTTGTTCTGGGCCTTTGATCCTGATTAATTTATCCCATTAGAAAGACCGTCCAAACTATAAACCAAATAAAGCAAGCAAAAAGCACCTCTTCCCCTCTGCACTGAGTTCCCATGCTGCTCTAAAATCCCAGAAATAAATACTCGATTGCGCTATATCTCACTGCGGTTGTGATCTCTGCTTGTAGATTGTGCAAAGTTTTCAGATTATTTCTAAACATTAATGATTATGAATTGCTTCTGAGTCTTGGAAGTTGTCTGTTTTAATTGTGAAAATCCTTGGTTTCATATTTCTCCCTCTGCATTGAATGCTTACTTCAAATGTTGATTTTTTTTACTGAAATAGTTATTTGTGACTTAGCAATTTAGTCTCCCCTATCTTCAATCCATGTCTTCTGAACTGCATACAAGGCAAAATAAATGCGTATTTCCAAATCATTGAAATGTTTCCTTATTTTAAAAGTTTCAGTTAAGTCTCCCATTATTTTCTTTTCACAAGAGATAAACATTTCAGAATCAATAATTGCAGTTCATACTTGAAACCTTAATTTCATTTATCATTTAATGGCCCCTCTTGTAAAACCACTTGACATCATAGACAAAAATTTGAAAATTACAAGATGCCAATTTGGTAAACTGTATGTCTAAAAATATTTTAGCCTTTAAGAGTTTTTCTTTGTTGTGTTTCAGTAATTTCATAGCAATTTGTGAGATGTACATGTGTCTAAATAAATAGAGAGAATCATTGAGGACAAGCAAGATTCAATTGCTTTTTGGATTTTTATTTTCTACATTAATTTTACACTTAAAAGTAGATGCTGAGAGCCCCACTCCCTCTCCAATTCCTGCCTACACATCACCTCTCCTTGTAACATAGCATGCTACTCATCCCTTCTGAAGCGAGAAAGAAAAATTGGGAAGGTGAGAGAAAGAGAGCAGAGAGAACAAAAAAGAAAACAAATTGGGCTATGGCATCGTAAAGCAAGAGAGAGAAAGCAGAGCAAGGAGACACAAAGATGAAATAAAATCCAAACAGACAAGAAACAGAATGTGTTCTGAGTTACTGGTGACCAGGAGGTTTTTATTAAATTTATTGCAAAAACTATATTTTATTCATTAAAAATCATCTACACTCACAGGTACTAAAACAGTTCAGTACAATCCTTGCATATCGTGAGAAACAAACATAGCAATTTGACTTTCCCTGCATTTCTTACTCATGCAGGACAGGATTTACATACATTGAGGTGACAAGAGGGTCAGATAACTGAGCAAATCCTCATCCGATTTCAACAGAAAGACCTAACACGGTAGTCTTTCTTCACTAGGCTTTGGTGGTAGCTACCGCAAGCTTTAGTGTGTCCCTCAGCACATAGTCCTAGACCTTGGACTATGCCACCCTGCAACACTTGGTTGAGGTCAAAGTAGATGCTGAGAGCCCCACTTTCTGCTGGAAAACTTACAAGGTTTTGAGCAAAGCAAAGAGCGTCTTTTGCCAAGTTGCGAGTCCCTGGGGTAGTTGATATTTGTCCCTGTGTACATCCTGGAAAACAGACCACAGTTGCTCAGAGTCCTGTGTCACGGAGATGCTCAGGATCAACCTTGACAAGAGCAAGTACATGTCTCTCCATACCTTCTTTGCACATTCCAGAAGGAATTGGTGACTTTTTTTTCAAAAATAGACTTCATTTATAAAAAAAATTATCTTACCACGCTTAGTCACTAGGGCAGTTCAGTTCTATATAGTCTTTGCATATTGAGGACAAAACGAAAATCCAGGCATTGCTCACTTATACAAGACTATATATACATACATTTGAGGTGTGACAGTGTATCCAGGAGGTTAACTCACAGGCTGTAACAGTCCGCAATATTCCTTCAATTTGGATGCCTGGCTGTTTTGAATGATCAGAGTACCTAGAGCCACTTTTTAAACCTGAATTGTGTCATTCTCGTTAATGTGATACATCACAACATTAATATATATCTTCAGTAACTTATCCCTAAAATTACCTATGATTTCATAACATTTTTCCAGACCCTGAGACAGGGCGGGGGTGGGATTTCTGACTGTGCTGATCTCCAGGATCCGGCCCCACCACCCCTCTATCCAGTGGTGACAAATCAGAGCAAGGTTGTCCCTGTGCCTTAGATAGAGAGATAGGCTGTGAGGAATTGCTTCTCCAATCAGAAATTCCGTCTCTCATGCCTCTGCAGATTTAGACTGCTTCTCATTGCCTTTCTGTGATTGGCTGCCTTGTGAACCTACCAACAGAGAATCTGAGAGACAACCAGCCTGTGTTTGAAGGTACAGTTCAGTGTGTCATTGGTTGCTGTGAACAAGTTGCTGGGATTGTTGTCCGTTGTGACTGGGCCAAAATGGGTGCCACGTATCAGAGACACGAGATTGCAAGGGGGGAGGTAAGTAGCCGCTGGGAACTGGGGTGCAAGTCGATCCAAGTGACAAGAGAAGGAAGAAAATCGCAAGGGATGGGATAAAGTGTGGCTGCACTGGGAGGGGAAAGCGAAGACTGTAAGGTGAAAGGGAAGAAAAGAGTGGGAAAGAAAATGTTGCAATGATGGGAAGGCAGGAAGTGCAAGATGGGGGGAATGGAGAAGGCTGCAAAGGAAAGAAGAACATTTTATCGACTAAGTTAGACATAGGAATTCACCAAGGTAATGCTTCCTTGAACAGGAATTTAGAATCTTTAGCTTAAGGCTGCGCACGTTCAGTAAGCGCTACATGGAGAATACAATATGGTGATGGTTATTGCAATGAACAATTTGGCTGTTGTGAAATTTAAATCTGGAGCTGAGACCTAATGAGCAGTAAATAGGCAGAAAACAAAAAAACACAAAGTTGCTGGAAAAGCTCAGCAGGACTGGTTTTTGGTTTTTATTTCGTAAATATGCAGAAACTGCTTGTTAAAATCTTCCGACTTTCCATTCTGCCAACTGCTTTTGCGATGAAAATTAATTTTCTGTAACCTCATCGATCTGCAGGAGTTGATATTGTGTTTTTTTTATTTGATATGGCAGTATATGTCAGTTATTTTGCAAAATCCTTTGGCTGCTAACTTATGCCTATTGCTTTGTGCCACTTTAAATACGTATTGTGTGGGGAATTAATACTGCCCTTGTATAATCTGTTATATGAAGGATGTAATAGCAGAGGATTTAAATATACATAATATGATAAAACAGAACCCGCAAGGCTTCATGAAAAGGAAATAAAGCCTGAAAATAAAACCTAAAATTCCTGGAGGAGGTAAAAAGCAATATGGATAGAGGGAACCAATCTATGTATGACATTTGGACTTCCAAAAGACATGTTTTAAGATACTGTACAGAAGCTACTTAATTAGATCAGACACCATAATAAAAACTGAATAAAATGCGGATGCTGTAAACCAGGAGCAAAAACAAAATTGCTAGAGAGGCTCAGCAGATCTGGCAGCATCAGTGAAGGAAAAAACAGAGTTAACGTTTCGGGGCCAATGGCCCTCCCTCAGAATGCTATAATGTTGAGATTTAGGAAATTAGCAGACATAGATGTTTGGCTAACTAATTGAAAACCTCAGCTACAAAGATAGATTGGAGAAGTTAGGACTGTTTTCATTGGGCAGAAGAAGGCAAAGAGTAGATCTGATAGATAGAAGTCTTCAAAATCATGAGATGTCCACATGGAGAAGACAGGGAAAACTGTTGCTGCTCATAAAAGCATGAAGAATGAGAGGGCACAGAATTAAAGGGATTTGCGAATATGAGAAAGGTGTTTCACATAATGAATGCTTT
Organism: Stegostoma tigrinum; assembly: GCF_030684315.1. Lineage (NCBI taxonomy): Eukaryota > Metazoa > Chordata > Chondrichthyes > Orectolobiformes > Stegostomatidae > Stegostoma > Stegostoma tigrinum. The sequence continues at coordinate 102,756,302 of NC_081358.1, read as the reverse complement.
AGGTTTGGAATGCGCTGCCTGAAAGTGTGGTTGAGGCAGGTTCATTTGAGGCATTCAAGAGGATACTAGACAATTAGTGGAAAAGAAATAGTGTGCCAGGGTATGGAAGAAAAAGGGCAGGAGAATGTCTCTAAGTCATAATAGTCATTGGGTATCAGTGCAGACACAATGGGCCAAATAATCTCCTTCTGTACCATAACTCTTCTGTTATTCTGTGATGCTAATCATTACCATAAAAGCAAGATCTCTTGTAATCTATGTCCTTCCTAATCACCAGAGTTATGTACTAAATGTAAACTCTTTTTTATAACTGTGAATCTTCTTTGTTCAACAGCAGCAGAGAAAGCACAGCATCAACCTTTTTTTGGATGAAGCTCCAGTTCTACCTCTGCAGGCAGATTTTGCGAATCCTTTTTTATTGTGAGAAAATTACATACAGCGGAAAAGAGATGTTCCAGGTGTACAAAAGTGACTAGCTGCAAAAATAACATGCCAAACATAAAATTTCTCTTTGCAGAAAGAGTGCTTGGGAATTAAATTATAACTTTAATGGCTTTTAATAATTTGGCCTAGTTGGAGGTCCTAGATCTTACACTTTTTAAACAGATTGTTGATGGGATCTGGACATTGTTGGCTTGGAAAACATTTATTGCATATCCTTAAATATCCAGAGGGCAGTTCAGAGTTAACCACATTGCTGTGGGTTCAGAGTCACATGTAGGCCAGACCAGGTAAGGATGACAAGTTTAATTTCCTGAAATATACATTAGTGAACCAGATATCTTCTTCTTATGACACTCAACAGAGGTCCTATGGTTGGCTTTCTTTGAAATTCCAGGTTTTTAATTGCACTCAAGTTTCACCATCTGTCATGTTAGGATTTTGAACTTGTGTCCCCAGAACACTATGATCGTTGAAAACAGCGTGAGTCATACCGTTTCAAGAAACCTGTTTTCTGTATTGAGAAACATTAGCTTTTTGTTGACAATTTTGATTTAGGAGTCTCTTTGTCCTATAATATTGAATTTTGCACAAAAAGAAAACAGTCAGCAATCAAGGTGCTTCATAGATGTTCTCTCTCTGTGAGATCCAGTAACTTATTTTACACTGATTACTCCAGTATGCATGTACCACAACACTATGGTTTTGCTCTCGTTTGAACTCACCAGTGGCACATAAACTTGCCAATGCCAGGATCTGTTGGGATTGGTGCTGCCACTATCAGATTAAAAGCCCGACTCTGCACGAGGTCAATCAATGCTAGCCATAAATATCCCATCTCAGCCCACCTAACGGTGAGAAGGCTTATCATGCCCATGATGGTGATGGTGGAAGCATGAGCTGTAATGTATGCATTCTCAGCCTCAGGCAGAGGATTTTGAAATGGAGAAATTAGTCATGGTTGCAGAAGGTAGTCTTTGACACCCAGTAACCAAACCAAGCAAAGCATCAGGCCCTTGAAATGAAGCAGGATCATGAAAATTTTCAAAGATACAGCTACAAAGGCAATTCTCCTGGTATGTGGGACAGACTTCGAAGATGCGGTATCAATGGTCACAATGATTTGTACATTGCTGGAGTGGAACTGCTCTCTGTTGATGAAGTCAGCTATATTATGAAATGGTGCTTTCAGTGCAAGGTGTGTAGAGTGTCCAGCCACTGGGAGAAACCTGCTATGCTGGCAAAGCATAGAGCCTAAGCTGCAGTACTGATCTTATTACAGAGAAACAAGATGAAGGGGTATGGTCTGTCATAAATTGACATTTGTGGCCTGTAGGTTTCCAGTGGATAATTGGAGGCAGCCAGATGTATAAAACTTTAATCCAGCTGACACCTTGATAGATATTAGAATAAGTTGACCACCCACGCTTTCAAGTTGCACATCCCGGTCCAGCAGAGATGGCATAGATCTGTGACAGTATCACAGGATATCCTCATCCTGGAGGAAATGATGTGCCTCTGGGACGCAGGTACCTCCTCTGTACCTTGAGGGAACATTCTGTTGTTTTTTTTCTTTTATGTGGAGGTTGTTTGGTAGCTGCTGGAGGTTGGTGCTTGTCCAGGGCTGGCAATCATTTCCGCCTCAATTTTGTGGTGAAATCATTGCCACAGTGATTGTATCATCTGCTGGGATTAGATCTTTCCCAATGAACTGCCCAGGGAACAATCACAATCAGAACAAGTTCTTAGTCATGTGAGCTGTCAGCATCTCCTACCGTCAAGCCAATTTTGAATCCAACTAGCTAGCTTTCCCTGGATCCCATGTAATCTAGCTTTACTAACCAAACTACAATGCAGAACCTTGTCAAAGACTTGCTAAAGTCTATATAGACAACATTTATCACTCTGCCGTCATCTATCTTCTTGGTCACATTTTCTAAAGACTCAATTAAAGTTTGTGAGGCACGATTTCCTACGAACAAAGCCATGCTAACTATCCCTAATCAGTCCTTGCCTCTCCAAATGCATGTAAACCCTGTCCTTCAGAATCCAACAATTCCAAGACTGCTGGAATATCTTGTTAATGACCTTTGATGTAGTGGTCCTTACTCTGATATTTGCAGCACAAACCATGCCGCACAAATATAGAAGATTGTCAGTGTGGTAAGAATGTAAGAAAAAACTGAAACCCTGAACCTCCTGCCTCACCAAAGGAAGACCATTTTTTAGCAGCATGTAGCAAATACATGCAGTTAAAGATGAGAGGTCATCAGCTCTGTTATGCAGTTTACAAAATCTTGCAATGCCTTTGAGAATTGTGACAGGTGAGTGACAATTTGAAGGTTAACTGTGATTATATCTGCTGCACAGAGATGACTGATAATAACCAATGACATGATCAAGATGGCTGGCGACAAGAATTTATATTCCACCCACTTGAAAAGTACCTGTGTTTGCCATACAGAGTACTACTTTAAAAGATATCTTCAACCTGGACTGTGCAAGTAAATGGCAAGTCAATGTAACATCCCCGTGAAGGGCATCACAGACCGGCTTAACCAGCAATGCCAACATCCCACGAATTAATAAAATACTTCAGGTACTTGGTGAAAATTGGCACAAAATATGTAGAGACTAAAGACTTCGAGATTAGTTTGAAATAAAACCTTCAAGGGAGATTTAATCGGCGTTCAAAATTGCAGAAGATATTTGAGAAGGGGGGAAGGAAATTATTCCCAATGACACAGATAGAGAACGCATGGGAGCAATTAAGAATGATTTTTTTTTCTTACCAGGAGCACTGTTATGACTTGAAAGTGACGGGAAGGCAAATTTAAAAAAATAGTAACTGTGAAAATGTGCAAAGGCCTGGGAACCAGCGGGATTGTTCGGCAGACGGAGCTGGGCCGCAAAGTTACCCACTTGTTTATAAATCTGTGCGCCCCTGTGCAAAGGTAAAAATCATGATTCATTGTTTGCTACGTCTTGACTTTGCCAACTCCTGGAGGAGGAGGAGGAAGGGTGGGGGGGTGGTCGACTGTTTCATTTCTGTTCTCACTGGTTTGCTGTCTGCTGTGCAGCTAGGTGGAGCTTGTATTTAGGGCGACTGGTTTCCAGCCCATTATCTAACTGGACTTTATCTCCCTGTTGAGGAAGGATTCTGCTCTTGGTGTATTTAATGAGACTGCCCGCCTCTGCTGCAAGATTCTCTTTGTTTTGCTGACGGCTCCAAACTTGATGCATGTCTGATCCCGGTGGGGGTAAGTATACAACTTTATTTGGAGATTTCTTCGTTTAGAATGGTCCGCCTTCGTAAAAAGAAAATGCCAATTATTTTCATGCCCACTGTGTTTTAGTTGCTGATCCGTTTCATTTTATTAATTTTTCTTTGCAGAGCTGCGTTAATGTAAATTGTATGTGTTTGTCCGTTTTATTTTGTGAGCCAGAAGCGTTTATTTTCTCGCTTTAATTTGAGGAGCTGTAAAGTTCTTAGCTGCAATCAATGTTTCCCGTCACCAGTAAAGTGGGAAGGATAGGAATTAGAGCAGAAGAGCGGATTGTTTATGAAAAAAGTATTTTTCAAGAGCCCGAGATGCGTTAACATGATGAATTTGGTGAATTGCATGATATTTGCTGGATTGAATCTTTACTTTTGTTATGGACGGTTTTCGTGTTTGAGTGGTCGCTTGAATATACAGAAATTGTGCTCAAATTTATCACTAGAGGCAGAGCCGAATCTTTTCACTTTTAAATTACCATCGGCGTACTACCTGGGAAAGAATGACGAATACTTACATTCATATAGCATCTTTCTCAAAAGCGGGACGCCCCAATGCCGTTTGCAGCCACTTGAAATATATTCGGTGTTGGGAGTGTATGCAGGGAACATTGGCTACCAGCTTTCTCCCTCAAATGGCAACAAAATAAATAATAGATAATCCGATCAATCTTAGTTGAAGGATAAATTTAGGTCAGAATATCAGGAGTCTCCCCTCCTGTCCTAATAGTCCCATGTGGGAACTATTCCATGCTCCTGAAAGTGTAACTGAAGCCTGGGTTTACTGAGTCACCTGAGATACAGCACCTCCAGAGAATGCAACAGTCTTTCTATACAGCGCTGAAGTATGACCTCCAAATTGGGTGTGATTGCTACAAACTACCCAAGTAAATATTGTAGAGACCCAAACTGAAATCTTTGCTCCATGTCCCACAATCCATTTGCCACTTCTGGTGGTACACAGTTACATGAATAGACAGTAAGTTATCAGTGCCAGGATTGTGAAAGCAAAATCGCGCTTGGCAAATCTACTGGAATTTTTTGAGGATGTGACTTGGTAGTGTTGATGAACAGGATGTGGTTATTTGGACCTTCGGGAGGCTATTGACAAAGTCCCATGTAAGAAATCAGTGTGCAAAATTAAAGTGCTCAGGATGGAGGTAGTGTATTGAGATGGCTAGAAAACAGGTTGGCAGACTGCAAGGAAAGTGTAGGAATAAATGGGTATTTTTCCAAATAGCAGGCAACTAGAGGAGTATTGCAGGGATTAGTGCTAGGACCCATGCTAATCACAATATATAGTAATGATTTCAAGAGGGAACCAAATGTAACATTGCTAAATTTTCAGATGACACTAAACTGGGTGTGAGGGTGAACTGTGAGGAGGATTCAGAAATGTTCCATTGTGACGCAGAAAGGCTGAGTGAGTGGACAAGTGCATGATTGATGCAGTATGATGTGAATAAATGTGAGGTTATCCAGTTTGGTAGCAAAAACAAAAAGGCAGAATAGTGTGTGAATTGCTATAAATTGAGATGGGGGAGTATGCAACAAGACCTGAGTGTCTTTCTGCACCAGTCTCTGAAGGAAAGCATGTAGGTGTAGCAGGTGGTAAAGGAGGGAAATGGCTCCCATAGCAAGAGGATTTGAGTATAGGAACAGGAATATCTTGCTGTAATTATTATAGGGCATTGATAAGACTATACCTGAAATACTGTGTACAGTTTTGGTTTCCTTATCTGAGAAAGAATGTTCTTGAAATAGGGGAATCCACAGCAAAAGTTTACCAGCCCGATTCCTGAGATAGCAGGACTGAAGGAATGAGGAGAGATTGAATTGGGTAGGATTATATTTGGTTGACTGTGCAGAAGGAGGGGATCTCACAGAAAAGTAATATTCTAACTGGATTGGACAGGGTATGTGCCGGAAGGATATGCCGTTGGTGGGGAGCCCAGAACCAGAGTCACAATTAAGATGCCAAGTGAACCATTCAGAACTGAGATAGAGTCATAGAACTGTGCAGCACTTGTCCATGCTGACCAGATATCCTAAATTAATCTAGTCCCATTTGTCAGTATTTGGCGCATATCCCTCTAATGGTTCTTGCTCATACACCCATCCAGATGCCTTTTAAATGTTTTGTTGTACCAACTTCTACCACTTCCTCTGGCACTTCATTCCATACATGCACCACCCTCTGTACAAAAAAGTTGCCCCTTATGTCCCATTTAAATTTTTCCCCTCACCTTAAACCTATACCATCTGGTTTTGACCCGTCCGTCCTCCCTAGACTGACCTATCCCCTCCCTACCTCCCCACCCATACTCTCCTCTGCACCTATCGTCTCCTCTATCTATCTTCAGCCCGCCTCCCCCTCTCTCCCTATTTATTTCAGAACCCTCACCCCATCCCCCTCTCTGATGAAGGGTCTAGGCCTGAAACATCAGCTTTTGTCCTCCTCAGATGCTGTTTGGCCTGCTGTGTTCATCCAGCTTCACACTTTGTTATCTACCATCTGGTTTTGGATTCCCCTATCCTAGACCTTTACTAATCACCCTATTCATGTCCTTCGTGATTTTATAAACTTCTATAAGGCCATCTCTCAGCCTCCAATGCTCCAGGGAAGGTAGGCCCAGTCTTTTCAGCCTCTCCCTATAGCTCAAACTGTCCATTGCTGGCAACATCCTTGTAAATCTTTTCTGAGCCCTTTCAAGTTTAACAACAATTTTTTTCCTATAGCTGGGAGACCAGAATTGAATGTAGTATTCTAAAAGTGGCCTAATCAATATCCTGTGCAGCCACAACATGAACTCCCAACTCCTGTACCCAATGCACTGACCAAGGGAGGCAAATGTACCAAATGCTTTCTTCACTATCCTACTAATTTGTGACCGCACTTCCAAAGAAGCATGAACCCCTGCTCCAAGGTCTCTTTGTTCAGTAACACTCCCCAGGATCTTACCATTAAGTGTATAAGTCCTACCCTGATTTGCCATAATAAAATGTAACACTTCACATTTATCTGGATTAAACTCGATCTGCCTTTCCTCAACACGTCAACCTCTCTGATCACGTCTCGTCGTACTCTGAGCTAACCTGAGATGAGAAATTTCTTCATCAGAGAGTGGTAAACCTGTTGAATTCACTATCACAGAAGGTATTCGAGATCAAAATATTGTATGGTTTGAAGAAGGGGTTGGATATAGCACCTGGGATTAAAGTGATCAATGCATGTGGGTAGGAACATACTACTGAGTTGGATGATCAGTCATGATCATAAAATCTTAATGCCCTATTCCTGCTTTCCTTTATTTTCATGTGTGGAATCATCCCTAGAATCCTTACAATGTGGAAACAGCCCCTTCAGCCCAACAAGTCCACACCAACCTTCAGAGTATCCCACCCAGACCTCTCCCTCATATCCCACCTAATCTACACATCCCTGAACACTATGGGCAATTTAACATGGCCAATCCACCTAGCCTGCACAACTTTGAGCTGTGGGAGGAAACCCACACAGACAAGAGGAGAATGTGCAAACTCCTCACAGACAGTCGCCCGAGGGCAGAATCGAACCTAGGCGCCTGGCGCTGTGATGCAGCCGTGCTAACCACTGAGCTAGCATACTGCCCTACAAAGGTGGCTCCTTCCACAAAGCCATAAACTTCCTTAAACACCCTCAGTTGGAAAATAGAGATGGGAATTATTTGCTTGTCAATATAAAAAATGTTTGCAGCAGAAAGAATATACTTATTATGTATTGTAACAATTGAAAGCCTAAGGCAAAAGGCAGACTATTATTTAAGTGGAGAAAGACTCCAAAAAAGTGCAGCGCAGAGTGACCTGGGTGTCTTTGTGCAGGAAAGACACAAAGCTAGTGTGCAGGTGCAGGAAAGAGCTAAGAAGGCAAATAGAATTTTGGTCTTTATTGCTCAGGGTTTGAAGTTTAAAAATAGGGAAACCTTCATGCAAATATACAGAGTAGTAGTGAGGTTACAAATGGACAACAGTTTGGTCCCCATGTTTTAAAAAATTAGTATACTGGCATTGGAGGCTGTTCAAAAGAGATTCACTGTGCTGGTTGATGGGCCAAATGGGCTGACTTATCAGGAGCAGCTAAACAAATTAGGCCTTTATTCATTAGAATTTGGAAGAATGAGGTATGATCCTTTTGAAGCATAGAAGATTCTGACAGGGTATGTGTTGAGAACACATGGCGGCAAATCGGGAATCTCACACATGGAGACATTGTTATAGAATGAGGCAACACTCCTTTAAAACTGAGATGTGAAGGAATTTGTTCATTTAGACAGTGGTGAATGTTTGGAATTTTCTACCCACAGAATTGATCACTGGAAGTATTTAAGGAGAAGGTAGATAGATTTTTAAAATATCGAGGAGTTGGATGCCACTCTGCCCTGACACAAAAGCGGAATTGAGACCTCAGGCAGAGCAACTATGATCGTGTTGAATGATGGGACAGGCTTGGAGAGCTGAATGGCATAATCCTGCTCCTGTTTCTTATGTTCTTCTGTTCTTATGGTCTGTGCATCAAAGCTATGAACTGGTGATGTTTGAAGTTTTAATAAATTGGCAGGAGAATGTGTTCCAGCACATTATGAAATAGGTGAGCAAAATAAGACTTGCTGTTGAAATGTTATGGAAAATTGAAACCAACTTTCAAGATTTCAGCTTTTCAAGTTAACAGGCTGTAACTTTTAGTGTGCTGCAACTATCAGTGCTGGAGCCTCCACTATTTACAATACACATTAATAACTTATATGAAAAGGCTTAGAGTAATTTATCCAAGTTTGTTGATAAAAAGCTAATTGAGAATAGAAGGTTGTGATGAAGACACAGATGCAGAGATATAGACTGGTAGATTGAGTGAACAGCTAGGTGGCAGGTGGAGGATAATGTGGAGAATGGTCATATTTTTGTAATTTCCAGGTGCTGGTCTAGGGCTAGGGTGGACAAGATCAGGAGTCACATGACACCAGGTATAGCCCAACAGGTTTTTTGGAATTACAAGCTTTTGGAGCACTACCCCTTTGTCAGGTGAAGCGAGGAAAAGCACACAGGCACAGCACCTATAGTCAGATCAATGTGCAGAGAGATCAATAGATCACACAAATGGTGTGAGTGGAGTATCAAATAATAAGTCTTTGCAAGTGATCAAAAGTGTCAAATATGAGTAAAATGTCAACAGCTGAATAATGAGTGATGGGGATGACCCATAATCCACTTAACGGTGGTGGAGCGATAATTACAAAAAATTAAAATTGAGTTGGTGCTGGCGATAAACCAAATGACTGGTATAACATTATAGGTATAAGAGTCAAATGTTGAGGATCTAACCAAAGTAACAAGTAATCCAAAACTATACAAAGGAATTAAGGTGGAGAGAACATAACAATTCATCAAGGTGATGGTGTTAAAACAGAACAGTAAGGAAAATTTTGCAGGGGGGGGGCACATGTAGCGTAACATGAACCCAAGATCACAGTCTTCATTGGTACGGAACTTGGTTTTCAGCCTCTGCCCCACAATTCTGCGTTGTTGTGCATCTCAAAGGCTGCCTTGGAGAATGCTTGCCTGAAGATCGGAGCTAAATGGCCTTGACTTGCTGAAGTGTTCCCCGACTGGGAGGGAACATTCCTGTCTGGTGATTGTTCTGCTGTGTCCATTCATCCGTTGCTGTAGCATCTGCATGGCCTTGCCAATATACCGTGTCTTGGGGCATCCTTGCCCATAGAGTGTGAAATATACAACATTGGCTGAGGCACATGAGTATCTGCCACGTACGTAGTGCATGGTGTCAAGTTTCTGCAGAGCTTCAAGAAAGCTGAGAAGATCCCGAAAGCACTACAGATCATGAACCCACCCAAGTTAACCTACAACACAGACTATGCTGAGAGGCTCTGCCATTACAACTCTCGAAACTCCTCAGTCACCTCGTACACCAGCTCAACATTAGCTTGAAATTGAGATAGAGCCCATATTCTCAGCTTGTGCTCAGGATATAGTGGACCAGCAATGAGGCGCTGCGAAACGGAACTACAGCACCTATATGCACACCAAGAACAGGAAACTGGAGAATCTTCGCATCACCACCAGCAGTAACCAAACCTCCCACAGTTGAAACTGGTACCGCTGTAGGAAAATCCATCGTCAACTTGTCTGACCACACCCTTCAATCAGTCAAAATCAAAGTTAAGTATTTACTTCCTTGTTTTTCTAGATGGTAGAGGTCACAGATTTTGTAGATGCTGTTGAAAGAGTGGTGAGTTACTGGAACAGCAAGTATGTTTCCAGGTCAGGATGATGAGTAATGCTGTTCTCTTGAATTTGATGCTCTCGTCTTTCCAGGTGGTGTCTGGTTGTGGGTTTGGAAACTGATGTCTAAGGACCCTTGGTGAATTTCTACAGTGCATCTTGCAGATAATGCACACTGCCACTACTCTGCATTGGTGGTGGAGGGAGTGAATGTTTGTGGATGTGATGCCAGTCACGTGGACTGTTTTATCCTGAGCGGTGCCAAGCTTCTTGCACGTTATTGGAGCTGCCACTAATCCAGAAAAATGAGGAATATTCCATCACATTCCTTTAGATGTGGACAGGTTTTGGAGACATGGGAGGGGTGTTACTGCAAAATTACAAACATCTGGCCTATTCTTGTATTTAGATGCCTAATCAAGTTCAGGTTCTGCTCCATGGTAGCCCTCAGGATGTTGATAGTTATATTATCCCTTGTTGGAAATGTTCATTGCCTAGCATAAATGCGATTTCTGACTTATCAGCTCAAGACTGAATGAACGTTTTTCAGGTCTTCCTCATTTGGATAATGAACGTTATAGCAGCTGAGGAGTCATGAGTAATACTGAACATTGTGCAATAATTTGTGACTACCCCCAATTCTGAGCACATTGTTGGAGTAATTGACGGAGGAGCTGAACTTCAACTAGGACATCAGTGACTTAGTGCCTCTGCGCCAAAAGGTCCAGTTTCAGGTCCCATCTGCACCAGAAACGTGTCACAACAAGTGCAAACGAAAATCTGCCCTGAAGAAATCCTACAGTGATGTATTGAGAATCAAGTGATGGCCGTCAACTGCAAACCTTCTGCTTTGTGCTAAGTGTGACTCCAAGCAATTTTCTGCCGACTTCCCAATGACTTCAGTTTTACTAGGGCTCCTTTAAGCCAAACTCAAATGCAGATTGAGGTCAAGAGCAGTCACTGTTATCTCAACTCTTGATCTCAGTTCCTTTGTCTATATGTAGACCATGTCTGAGTAACACAGGAAGATGCCAAATTGAATGTGCCATGGAGCAACTTATTGCTTAATAAGTGCAGCTTAATAGCACTATTGTTGGCACATACCAACATTTTGCTGATGACCAAAGGTAGGCTGATCCAGGCAATTGCTGCACCATGGGATTTGCTCAATTTCTTATTATCACAGACAGCACGGGATGTTGGTGCCTGTTGGATGGGTTGGGAGGACAACATCCCAAAGGTGAGGCCAGATTGTGGGGTCAGTCGAGGAAGTTACTGTCTGGTTTGGCAGCGATTATTGTCTGTTTGTAGACCCCACTGCTCTTTCAAATCCAAGGTTGGAATAGCTACACAGAGGCTGGTACCCTGTTACCAAGTCAACCTTTATTTATATATACACCAGTACACTAGCTATAGATTAGATTAGATTCCCTATAGTGTGGAAGCAGGCCCTTCCGTTCAACAAGTCCACACCATCCCTTGATATATCCCACCCAGACCCATCCCCCTATAGCCCACACCCCCCCCTGAATATTACCAGCAATTTAGCATGGCCAATCCACCTAGCCCACACATTTTTGGACTGTGGGAGGAAACCAGAGCACCCAGTGAATATGCAGACTCCACACAGAGAGTCACCCAAGGCTGGAATCAAACCCAGGTCCTTAGTGCTGTGAGGTTGCTTATGCTAACCACTGAGCCACAGTACAGCCAGCCCCACTCAGGAAACCATCCTCAAGTGAGAGTTTAATCTCCTGGTTATATTGGCCAGCCAATGATTTCCTGATTGGCCTGGATTAAAAACCCCAATCAAGAACATTGTAGTTAACAAGATCACCTGGTCCCAATCACTATTTTCCTCCCCTGCCATGTTCAGGGCTATAGGCCTGGTCTTTCTCTTGTAGTTTCCCTTGCAATGTTTTCGCCCCAGGCCTGGTTCCTGTCTCTCGGACACAGACATTTTATGCTAGACTGTTGCACGTCTCTTGCATTGGAACATCTTGGAAGAGTTTCCTCCTCTTCTTCTGGCAGCAATGGTCTCAAAGCTGCATCCAATTCAGACTCAGAACTTTCCCTGACACTAGATGGAGGGGTAGAACCCATGGTTTCTGCCAGGCCTTCTGGCTGTTCTGAGGGGCCAGGTATGTTTTGCTCCTGCCCTGTTTGTGAGGTAACGGCTTTTAGATGATCCACATGTTTGTTGAGGACTGCATCACCAAGCCAAACGTTGTAAGTCATGGGACTGGACCTCACGTCACCCATGTACCGTAAAGGGCCATTTCCTTTGTTCAAGCACCAAACTTCACCCCCTGAATTAAACTGCCTCTCTTGCTTAGAAGTGGCATTTGGCCAGCACTGGTATTCCTGCTGCCATTTCACCCTCACCGTCAGGTCTGGGAATATCGGGTTTAACCTGGCACAGAATCTTCTCCCCATCAGCAACACTGCCGGAGCTATCCCTGTTGTTGCAGGTGGGGTGGCCCTCTTATCAAAGGGGAAGCAGGACAGTTTATCAATTGATGCTGTAGGCTGCTTCTTTAAGCCAACCTTCAATGTTTGGACTGCTCTGTCCACTAGATCATTAGATAATGGATGGTATGGAGCTGCCCTTATGTGCCGAGTGCCATCGGATTTTAGGAAATATTCGAATTCCCTGCTGGCAAAATGACTTTCCATTATTCGTGACCAATACTCCCAGGAATCTGTGTATTGTCAAGGATGCTTGCAGCTTCTCAATCACCGTCCCTGAGTTTGCTGAACAAACTTTATGTACATCCAACCCCTTTGAATGGACATCCACAATGACCTGGAACACTGAGCCCATGAAAAGTCTGGCATGGTCGACATGAAACTGAAACCAGGGTTTACCCGGCCATCCCCATGAAAGTTGGGTGGGGCTGCTAGTAGCAATTTCTGTCCTTGTTGGCACTCGGGCCACTGCCCCACCAGCGCAGTTATATTGGCATCCAACCCTGGCCACCAAATATAGCTTTTCCCCACCGTCTTCCTCTTCGAAACCCCTGGATGACCCTGGTGGAATTTGGTCAGTATCTGGCGGCAACCTTTACTGGGAACAATCTCCCTTGCTCCATGCAGTAATATGCCGCCCTGTACAGGGATCTGGTCTCGTCAGGTCCAAAAGGGTTTCAATCCGGCTTGTAATGGCCCTTTTACTTCACCCGTTATCACCAGCTGTTTCAGTTTCACCGGGACAGGGTCTTTTTATGTCGACAGTTGGCTAATGTCTGCAGTGACTGGAAAAGTGTCCAGACAGTTTAAAACCAAGCTGGACTCTTCCAAGGGAGGCACCTCCAGTGGAGTATCTGCCAGAGAGAGGCAGCTTAAGCCATCCACATTAGCTACATGGCTTCCTGGACGGTGTTCTAACTTGTACGCGCTGAGAATAAGGAACCAATGCTGGATTCTACTGGTAGCTGTGGGCGGCACTGCCTTGTCTTCATTCAGTAGCCCTAACGGGTGTGAGTTCTTTTACTATGACAATTTCTCATTCATAAAGGTATTGGTGGAACATCCTCACCTAAAAAATTACTGCTAAACCTTCCTTCTCTACCTGGGCATAACTTGCACTTGGCATCAGCCATACGCTATCGGGCATTTCTGTTCTTTGGGTCATCAATGAGCCAACACTACCCTGATACCATACAGGGAGGCACGGCATGTCAGCACCAGATCTCATTTGGCATCTTAATGTGCCAACACCTTCGATAACAATAGCTGCATTTCCACTTCATGAAAGGCTGCTCCTTGGCTGTGTGGCCATTTCCAAGGCTGACCCTTTTTCAACAGCAAGTATAAGGGTGCCAAGATGGACACTGGGTGATGTATGGAGTTACAGTAATAATTTACTAACCCAAGGAAAAACCTATGTTTTTGTACAGATGTGGGAGCCAGGACTCCTTTGGCCGCACTCACTTTCTCTTAAAACAGGTGTAACAAGGTTTTGTTGACTCTGTAACCCAAGTAGGTCACTTGGGGTGCCTGGAACACACATTTTTGACATATGTCGGCCTGGAATAAATGTTTAAACAGTATGTGCATGTTCTCTAAGCGCTCTGCATTGGCCTTCCCTGTTATCAGTGTGTTATCCAGATAAATGACGACCTGGGGTAGCCCTTGTATAATGTTCTCCATGGTCCATTAGAAAAGAGCACAGGTTGATGATACCCCAAATGGCAGTCTCTTGTACATTGATTATAAACTCTTATGGGTATTTGCTGTAGCGCACTTCTGGGGCTTCTCATCCAGTTGTAGTTACAGGTAGGCATGGCTCATGTCCAGCTTCATAAAGGACAGCACCCCCTCATACCCCCACCCCCACCCACCAACTTTGTGTACAAGCCCTCGATGTGAGGGATTGGGTATTTATCCGGCTGTCAGAAGGAGTTTACCATTTGTTTAAAATCCCCACAAAGGCAAACCGAGCCGTCAGGCTTCACAATCGGTACGACCGGTGCTGCCCATTCTGCAAACTTCATTGGTTTGATGACTGCTTCACTCTCCAAACTCAGACAATGCTGGAAGATTTCAAGAGGTTGATAAGCAAAACAAAAGGAGAGCTAAGCTATCATTTGGCCAAACCTTCATATTAGAACAGATTAAGGTAAATGCTGCTTAATTATTGGATTATTGTATTATATTCAACATGTATTTGAGGAAGTACTCGAAACAATTCATAATAAAGTAATCAGAGATAATGGGAACTGCGGATGCTGGAGAATCCAAGATAACAAAGTGTGGAGCTGGATGAACACAGCAGGCCAGGCAGCATCTCAGGAGCACAAAAGCTGACGTTTCGGGCTTAGAGTTTTTTTGTAATAGTGCTGTATGAAATTGAGTAGACTGCCTTATGACCGACAAATTACTTGGAAGTGCACGGGCTGGTGTATTGTAAACAAATTTGGTGTCATGATTCTGTAATCTGAGATTAATGTTTATTACCTGTACTCGGTGTCAGTGATAGAGCAGCTCACATACCTTTTCAATGACTTTTTCCTTTGTTAAGTTTGGATGTTCCATCAAATAAAAGAAGCATTCATTGCCTGTATGGAGATTAATGTGTCAGCCAGTATAGTTGTTTAAAATCAAAGGGTTTCATCAGGACTATTAAAGAGAAACTGTTTCCTTTGGTATGGAAATTGAAAACAAGGAGTTATAATTTTAAATAAATAAGGAGGTCGTTCAGTTGCCATGTAAAGAAATGTTGTTTTTGAATGAATGAATTAGTTTTATTGTCACACGTACTCGAAGTTTATAAGCCGTCAATTACAGTGGCATCTTGAGTAAAAAGAAAAGTATCAAAGTTCCTCAGTCACAGATTAGTTAGTGTAACTAATGTCACCAACACATGGTGCTATCATAGATGCAGGGTACCGAGGTACAATCCTTAGTGACAGAATAGAGAAATGAAGAAAAGAAGTTAAATTACAGCTATACACAGTATCACCATATGTCAGAAAAATAAGAAGCAAAGGCAAAAAGACAGACACCACAGACTCTCCACAGTAGACAAGTGTGGGCCTGGGCTGGCCGGGCGGGTGGGGGCTCAACACAGCCTGACTGCTGGCTACCACCACCCTCTGTGGTGGGCTGCTGTCACCATGCTTCACAACAAAGGGTAGAAGTCATTTGGAACTCTTTTTCCTAAAAGGCTGCGATTGCTGCCTTAATTGTAGCTTCAAAGCTAAATTTTGAAAGATGGATGTGAAGGAACGGGAACTTAATGTGGGTACATGAACAGTCGGGACAGATCAGTCCATAAATGGCAGGAATTTGGAAAGGCTAAGTGCCCCCCCCCCTCCTGTTTCTACACATTCACAAATCATTGTGTAAGGGATTCAGGAACATAGAGTAGCCTTGATAGTGTGAAAGAACTGCTACTCACTGAGCATAAGTGGCACAGAGGGGATGGATTTAGAACACTCTGCAGAATGAGAGTCTTTAGAACATATAGATATGTATGTACAAAGAAGATGGATTAAACCTTCATTAATGCAGCAACAAGTCAGAGCCTAATATAGAACAAGTCAGAGCTTAATATATTAATGATTACCATTGTTATGGACCAGACCAAACCCCCTCAAAATGTATCAAGGAGAAACCATTTTTCTGTGCTAATTTGTATCTTATTTAAAGGCAAGTGTAGGTCGCTGTGTTCCATGTGTGTTTCAATTGGTCACATGACTAGAATTTAAGCAAAACGTGCTTTTTTCTTACACTGCATGTTTTTGGATGGATCTGTTGGATTGTGGCCTGGTGTCATGTGATTTTTGACCCTGACTTCATAGCTCATAGATATGTAATTCTGTTCCCCCTCCCATAGGAAGGATGTTGTGAAACTAGAAAGGGTTCAGAAAAGATTTACAAGGATGTTGCCAGGGTTGGAGAATTTGAGCTACACGGTGAGGCTGAATTACCTGGGGATATCTTCCCTGGGGTGTTGGAGGCTGAGGGGTGACCTTATAGCTGTTTATAAAATCATGAGAGTCATGGATAGGGTAAATAGGCAAGGTCTTTTCGGCAGGGTGGGGGAATTCAAAGCTAGAAGTTATAGGTATAAGGTGTGAGCAGAAACATATAAACGGTGCCTAAGGGGCAACTTTTTCACACAGAGGGTGTTGCGTGGTTGGAATGAACTGCCAGAGGAAGTGGTAGAGGCTGGTACGGTTACAACATTTAAAAGGCATGTGGGTGGGTATATGAAAAGGAAGGTTTTAGAAGGATATGGCCCAAAAGCTGGTAAATGGGGCAAGATTAATTTAGGATATCTCGTGGGCATGGACTAGTTGGACGTTCGGGTCTGTTTCTGTGCTGTATGTCTTTATCTGGGGCCACGGTTAAAACTCGAACATATTAAAAGAATTGGCACAACTTTAACTCTATCAAAATACTTAGCAAAATAATACATGATTTAACAACAAGTGATCAATTGCTTCAGTGTAGCAGCAGCCCATAAACACACCATTGGCAAAGGCAAATTCAGCAAAACAGATTTCGCTGTTTCTTCCAGCCCAGGAAAAAAAAACTAAAGAATGAATGTAACAGCAGAGAGCGAACTGTAGCTAGCAGCTTCAACTCCAGAAATAAACAACTTTAAGTACCAAGAGCAGTCACTGGGCCTGTGTGAGCCTGACTCCGCCCACTCATGCTGTTTTTATCTAATTAAAAAAAACTATTTACTCTGGTTGACCACACCTTTCTTTAAGAGAAACAAGAAAGAACACATCCCTCTTACGGGCAAATGTCATCACGCCATGCACAGCAGTATTTAGTAGATAATTAGTGGTATTCTGAAGTCTAAACCCAAAGGCAGTTTTATATTTTGCCTTCTCAATTAGTCTGTCATGAACCTAAACCCTTAGTGTGGCATCAAACAACATGATAAAAGATAGATGTACTGTGGTTACTGTTGGGTTAGTCCTGAAGAAGCCATAAGAAGCGATGATGAGGGATAGTCTTGAAGAGTAGAGTACTCCTGAGAGTATCCTCAGTATGTTACTCAGCATGTGACATGCTATCAGGAAGGTAATGACTATACGGTTATCTGCAATCATTAGGTGCTGGAGGAGCTCCATTCCCATTAGCTGCATTGTCTTCTCTGCCATTTCCTTGACAATGGCCAAGGTCACCTCAACCTCCATGGGAGTGATTTGATAGAAATGGGGTAATCCTGCTTCTGTCTGGACCATCTTCCTTGCATTTTGCATGACCTTCTCGTTTTGTTGGTTGTCCTTTTGATTCCATTTGCTACTGATTGGCCAATCTGACGAGCCATCCTATACCCTCTTGTAGTCTAAGGCTATCCTCCCCACCAATTTTTGTACCATTTGCAAACTTACTGAGCAACCTTCGATATTCAAGTTTAAATTGTTTATATAAACCACAAACAGCATGAGCCCTATGTGGTACATAGCTCGACACAGAATCCCATTCGGAAAGATACCCCTCAACCTTCACTCTCAGATTCATGCCACTCAGCTAATTGAGGATCTGTTTTGTCAGATTTCTTTGGACCCCATTGGCTCTTACTTTTGCTATCATTGTCAAAGGGAAATTCTGTTTAACAAATTTAATGGAGTTACTTTCAGGAGTAATGTGTGCTTTTGATAAAGGCAAACTTGTAGACATGTGATACTTAGATTTCCAGAAGGCATTTCATTAGGTGCCACATCCGAGCTGATTGCAGAAAATAAACTCCTATTAATGAGGGAGTAACAGCATGGATAGAAGCTGAGCTGGCTGGCTGGCTGGCTGAATACCGAATATGCATAACTGAACCTAAAATGGATGTGATGTTTAAAGTTTAGCAAGAATATTGCTGTGAGGTGAAAGGGTGAGTAGAAGTACCCTAACGAACCTTGACCAGTTGGCAGTAATCCTTTTTAAATTGGAGTGTGACAGCGGTGAGCGAGACGAAGGAGACAAGAATCAGGAAAACCCAACACAACTTTATTGAACACTTTATCAAAGATAAACAATATTTGTCAGACCCTGTATTATAGTTTAATTAAACTCTGCCCAAGTTAAAGTTCTACAACTAGCTATATACATCTGAGACACGCTTCCAGGGTTTCGTGACACTCTGCCCACGGGTCCATTCCACTGAATTTGAACTGTTTATTTGAAAAGACTTGTAATAACTGTTCAATAAGACTGAGATAGGCTGTTCCTCAATTTTGTAGGGTTGGCTGATATTCAAGACCTGCAGTAGTTCATTTGGGGATCTTCTCTCATCTAGGGCTGTTTCTGGTCTTTGGGTGGTATCACTGAGTGGTCTTTTGGACCTGGTCAGCCCGATGATGCTCACCATGAAGTCCAAGGTGATGGAAATGCTGTGCAGCTCAGTTGTCAGTCAAAGGTGCTGTCTGGAGACACCGTCAAAGAAGGTGAAAAAGCAGAGAGAGCTGGATCCAGGTTGCCCCTTTTAATCCCCTCCCCCCATTCGCACCCTTCACAAAAATCCTGTGACTTATGTCCAATATTAGCATTGGGTGGAGGCTGGAAAATCCTTTGAGGGGACTACTTTGCACTTGGAGGTTGCAGAACATGGTTTTGAACCTTCAACTGTCAAGTGCTGTCCTTTTTGTGCTGTACCTCTGGCCTCCAACTGAGCTAGGTGCCACCAAATCTGTGTGGCATTCTTCTATCAAAGCAAGTACACTGAAGGAGTAAAGTGGTCGCTGCTTGTGCCTGGCCAGGCAGTTCCAGGCCTGTCAGGTTTCGACTGGAAGCTGATTGTCCAAGGCCTTGAATTCTATCTGATCTAGTCTGCAGTTTGCAAATTGCAGAGTCTGGCTAGGTTTAAACTTTGGCTTCCATATTTCAAGGCTTTATTCATACTCATAAAACAAAAGTCAATAATTCTGTAACAATCTGAAGATCGTGGGTAACTGGACCACAGTCTGTGCTGGGCCTCACATTTTTACAATTTACGTTAATAGTTTGGATATGAGGGTCAAAGCTGAATTTGGCTAAATTTTTAAATGACAGCATGATAGGTAGGAAAGTATATCAGAATTGTAACATCATGGAATTTTAGGACTTTCCAGTAAAGAAGGTCATTCCAGCCATCGTATCTGTACTAGCTCCCAAAAGAGCTACCCAGCTGGCAAGTTTTGAGAAGATTTGTAGCTCAGGTTGAGGTTTTGGATGTGAGTTTGCTTGCTGAGTTGGAAGGTTCGTTTTCAGACGTTTCGTCACTTTTTTTTATTTGAAAATATATACTTTATTCATAGAAGGTACAAAAAATAAAACATTTCTACACCTACCCAGTCATGCAAGCCGCTCCGGGTTACCCACGGGGTACGTACACCAACTAAAGGAAAAAAAACAAAGGGGGGGAAACAAAGCAAAGAAAACACCCCGGCAGTCGTCACCCCGCACAGTCCCCGTTGGCCCCCTGACCAGTTGGGGAAGGCACCAGCTGGGCCCAGTTACAAGATAGGGCCCTTTTTTCTATTCTGGACGAGGAGTTTCATACCGTGGTCTTTCCCCACTGTGCCTTGGCGGCGGCTGCCCCAAGCTTTAGCGCGTCCCTCAACACGTAGTCCTGGACCTTGGAGTGCGCCAGTCTGCAACACTCGGTCAGGGTCAGTTCTTTCAGCTGGCAGACCAGCAAGTTGCGGGCAGACCAAAGAGCGTCTTTCACCGCATTGATGGTCCTCCAAGCACAGTTGATGTTGGTCTCGGTGTGTGTCCCAGGAAACAGCCCGTACAGCACGGAGTCCCGCGTCACGGAGCTGCTCGGGACGAACCTCGACAAATACCACTGCATCCCCCTCCAGACCTCCTGCGCTTAGGCACACTCCAGAAGGATGTGATCAACAGTCTCGTCCTCCCCCGCAGCCGCCTCGAGAGCAGCGTGCGGTGGCACAGAGATTCCGGGCGTGCATAAAGGATCTCAGTGGCAGAGCCCCTCTCACCGCCAGCCAAGCAATGTCCTTGTGCTTGTTTGAAAGTTCTGGCGATGAGGCATTCTGCCAAATGACTTTGGCAGTCTGCGTGGGGAACCACACGACGGGATCCACCCTCTCCTTTTCCCGAAGGGTCTCGAGGATACTACGTGCTGACCACTGCCTGACGGCCGTGTGGTCAAAGGTGTTTCCTTTCAAAAATTTCTCCACGAAGGACAGGTGGTACGGGATGGTCCAACTACTCGAAGCGTTCCGCGGCAGCGAGGCCAGGTCCATCCTTCGCAACAGCGGGGACAGGTAGAACCTCAGTAAGTAGTGACACTTGGTGTTTGCGTACTGAGGATCTACGCACAGCTTGATGCAGCCGCACACAAAGGTAGCTGTCAGGGCGAGGGTGGCGTTCGGTACACCCTTTCCCCCATTTTCCAGGTCTTTGTACATGGTTCCCTGCGGACCCGGTCCATCCTCGACCCCCAAATGAAGTGGAAGATGGCCCGGGTGACCGCAGCGGCGCAGGTCCAGGGAATAGGCCAGGCCTGCGCCACATACAACAGTACCAAAAGCCCCTCGCACCTGCCAACCAGGTTCTTGCCTGCGATGGAGGGGGACCGGAGCGTCCACCTGCCCAGCTTCTGCTTCAGTTTGGTGATACGCTCCTCCCAAGTCTTAGTGCATGCCCCAGCTCCACCGAACCAAACATCCAGCACCTTCAGGTAGTCTGTCCTGATGGTGAAGGGGATGAAGGAGCGGTCGTCCCAGTTCCCGAAGAACATGGCCACGCTCTTACCCCTATTGACTTTGGCACCTGAGGCCAGTTCAACTGGCCGCAGATGTCCAACAGGCTACTCACCGACCGACGATCGGTGCAGAAGACGGCGACGTTGTCCATGTACAGGGAGGCCTTGTCCTGAAGGCCTCCACTGCCTGGGATAGTCACGCCCTTTAGGCTCACGTCCTTCCTGATGGATGCGGCGAAGGGCTCCACACAGCACACGAACAAGGCAGGAGAGAGCGGGCAGCCCTGCCTGACTCCAGATCTGACGGGAAAACTGTCCGATTCCCACCCGTTGATCGAGACTGTGCTAACTATGTTGGTGTAGAGCAGCCGGATCCAATTGCGGATGCCCTCCCCGAACCCCAATTTGGAGAGGACGCCCCTCATGTAAGCATGAGAGACCCTGTCGAAGGCCTTCTCCTGGTCCAGGCTGACGAGGCAGGTGTCCACCCGCCTGTCCTGTACGTAGGCGATCACATCCCTGATGAGCACGAGGCTCTCAACGATCTTCCTGCCCGGCACAGCACAGGTTTGGTCAGGGTGAATCACCGACTCCAGGACAGATCTGACCCGGTTGGCTATGACCTTGGCCAGGATTTTGTAGTCCACATTCAATAGTGAAATGGGACACCAATTCTTAATTTCTTCCCACTCTCCCTTCCTCTTGTAAATGAGGGTGATGATGCCCTTCCTCGTGGACTTGCACATTTCCCCTGCCCGAAGCGCACTATCATACACCTCCAGCAGGTCCTGGCCGACCAGGCCCCACAGAGCGGAATACAGCTCGACCGGTAAGCCGTCGCTCCCGGGAGTCTTATTCCTCTCCAATGACTTGAGGGCTTCTGGTCAGCTCGTCCAGGGATATCGGCCGGTCCAGCCACTCCCTCTTGCCGTCGTCTAAGACCTCCGTGATAGACGACAGGAACGACTCGGAGGCCGTGCTGTCCGTGGGCTTTGCGTCATACAGTCCGGCATAGAAGGATCTGCTGATCCTCAAAATGTCGGGCCGAGACGACGTCACCGAGCCGTCGTCCTCCTTCAGCCGGCTAAGCACAGAGCTCTCTTTGTGCACCTTCTGAAAGAAGAAACGCGAGCACGTCCCGTCCTGCTCCACGGAGCGGACCCTGGCCCGGAAGATTATCCTGGAGGCCTCCACGGCGAAGAGCGATGCTTGCTGGCCCCTCACCTCGCGGAGGTCCTCCGTGACATCAACACCCATCAACTGCGGAAGGAGCAGGTTCTGCACCCTTTTCTGGAGTCATGACAGCTTTCCCCGCCTCTCTCTCGCCTTCCGAACACCCTTGAGGACAAAGAACCTCTTGATATTCTCCTTCACCATCTCCCACCAGTCACCCGGAGACTCAAAGAGGAGCTTCACGGTTCTCCAACCGGCGTACTCCCTCTTAAGCTCCTTGACGTTCTCTGGGGTCAACAGAGTCGTGTTGAGCTTCCACGTCCCCTTGCCGGCCAGCTGGTCATCCTGTAAGTGACAGTCAGCCAGCAGGAGGCACTGGCCAGAGAAGAACACCGGCTCGACGCCAGTGGACCTGACGGAGAACGCCCGTGACACAAACAGGAAGTCTATCCTTAAGCAGGTAGATCCGTCTGGCCGCGACCAGGTGTACCTCCGCTGTGCACCGTCTGCAGGGGTGCGAAGACGTTGAGCAGCTTGGCGTCCTTCACCGTGCCCATCAGGAATCTGGACGTGACGTCCAGTAGACTCCCCCCACCCGCTGTCCCCACGCTGGATCTTCCATCTGCATCGATGATGCAGTTGAAGTCTCCGCCTAGAATGACCGGCCTGGACGTGGCCAACAGGGGTGGAAGCCGCTGCAGGACGGCCAACCGCTCACTCCGTACCACTGGGGCGTACACGTTGATCAGCCTCAGGGGAGCGTTCCTGTAGGTGATGTCAGCCACTAGGAGGCGCCCCCCCACCACCTCCTGAACTTGAGAGATGGTGAAGTTGCGCCCCTGCAGCAGAATAGCCAGGCCCGAGGAGCGACAGTCGTTACGCCCCGACCAGATCGAAGGCCCACAGGTCCAGGCGCCCGACCATTTCCCGTACCTGCCTGCAGAAACAGGAGGTCTGCCTTGATGGTGGTCAGGTAGGCCAACGTGGATACACATCTTGCGGTGGACTTGACGCTGCGCACATTAATGCTCGCAACTTGTACCCCCAATATGGGCAGTCACTGCAGTACCCTCCCCAAGTCCAAGGTCCAGCCCCTCCATCTGTCCCTTCATGCCCATTGCCCAGGCTAACTGCTGGACACTCTCCGGGCTCAGGAAACCATCCGTGCTGCCTTCCGGGTGGCATCCCCCCGTCGGGGGTACGGAGGCAGGAGAGTCCGGCTCTGGGTCAGGCTGGGGATGCACTGTTTCCTCCTTCCCGCCTGGAAGTTCCGGGGAGCCCTCCAGGGCCCCTGCGGCGCGTGGCTGGGTGTCGGAGGGAGCCTCAGGACGCCTCCTGTCGCCTGGAAGCGGGGTGCTGCTTTCCTTCTCCCTCAAGATCTTTAGCTTCAGCTTTGGGCAGGCCTCCTCCGAATCTCCCTCGTCAGAGGAGCTCTTATAGCCCCCCTGTAGCTGCCTCTTCCCGCCTGATGGTTGCGGTTCCTGGGCCCACCAACGCACCTTCCTCCTCACTTTCCGGACCGTCATCCACTCCCCTGGGTCACCTGTCGCTGCATCCATCGACTCCCGGTTGTCGGGGGGAGCGGAGCCTGGAGGGGCGCTTTGCTGGCCTTGGGTCCATCCTGCGGGGCTGGGCCCTCCTGCATGACCTGGCCCTCCTGCACATTATGGGGGTCCTTGCCCGGCCCTGGTGCCTTCCTCTCCTCTGGGGGGGCTTGCCCCGCATTGCCCCTGCTGGCGACCTGGGTGTAGGTGGTCCCCCGCCGCGGGCATGCCCTATAGAGGTGGCCTGCTTCCCCGCAAAGGTTGCAGCTTTTTTCTTGTGGGCAATCCTTTGCAAGGTGTCTGTCGTTCCTGCAGATGGTGGCTTTGCAAGGTATTTTGTAGTTTGTAGATGACGTCCAATGTAGCGTTTGTCACAGTTCTTGCAAGGTATTTTGTATTTTTGTCATCTACAAAATACCTTGCAAGAACTGTGACAAACACTACATTGGACAAACTGGCAGAAAGCCAGCCACCAGGATACATGAACATCAACTAGCCACAAAACGACAGGACCCACTATCACTCGTATCCTTACATACAGATGAGGAAGGACACCGCTTTGATTGGGACAACACATCCATCCTAGGACAAGCCCAACAGAGACATGCACGAGAATTCCTAGAAGCATGACATTCCAACCGGAACTCCATCAACAAACACATTGACTTGGAGCCAATCTACCATCCCCTGAGAAAAAGAACAGGAAATGACATCACCAATGCAGGAAATGACATCACCAACCCAAGGAAACCTAACCAGATAAATAGAAAGCGGGACATAACACCAGCGCTTTGTCGGAGGCTCACTGTTGATGTTACCTAGAATGGTGACGAATCATCTGGGAATGAACCTTCCCGCTCAGTGAACCAGCTTACTTGCGGAACACAATAAAGACCCACTCTTTTGTGGACCGAGAAGAGGAGAGAATGACTGTGTTGGAGGTGGAAGGAAGACATCAGGTTGGCTGTGCACCCTTGCAACCGGTGGATCTTAATGCTGGCTTTGGCCTAACGCTGGTTCAGGGGAGCAGCCAACCTGCAACGGTGGCTGCGGCGAGTGCTTGTGCCCCAGGTCAGGGGGTCCGGAACACCATCCGCGTTTCCGTGAAGAAGGTGGATGAAGGCGTACCTGTGGACCGCACCTTCTTCATGAAGAGGTTCCTGTTGGACTGTTGTGGGTTCGCTGCTGCGGACATTTACTGCCTGCAGGATTTCCCGGGAGGATGTTTTTACGACGTGACCTTCAGGAGTGCCAAGCTTTGCGAGCGCTTCCTGGAGGTTTTCAAGGAGAAAGGAGGTGAGGGCCCCCTCTCTGTATTGACCGCTGTCCCGCTGTTCGTGATGCCAGCGCCGAGGAGCCGTATGGTGACTGTACACATGTACAACCCGCATGTGCCAGCAGTTGATGTCCTGACCTTGGAAGGTACTTGAAGGTGGAAGGGGACCTAACCAACATCATGGACCCCTTTGGCATCTGGACCAGTAAGAGGCAGGTCAAGGTGACACTGAGGATGGGCACGGACGGGAACATCGTACACCCACCGTCCAGCTTCGTGATCGGTGGGAGAAAGGGCTACCTGACCTATGCAGGGCAATCTAAAGTCTGCCATGCCTGTGGTAGGTCAGATCACGTGGCGGCCGACTGCAAAGCCACCATCTGCAGCAGCTGTGTACGTAATTAGTGTTCCCCTGAAGATAATTGTCTGACTGGACCTGCTTCGAAGCTGAAAGAAACTGGGGGAAAAGGAAAATAATTATTCATCAAAATAGAACAGCCAATTTTTTAAGAAGCAAACTTTCCCAATGGAAAATGCAATCTTAGATTCAAAGGTCAATCCTGTGAATCCTAGATATTTCACAAACTCCTGCTTTATATGCAGTATTTTGATGACAGCCTAACGCAAATAGTTACCGGCTGGTTAATTAGAATTTTATCTTTATTTTAACTTAACTCTATCGCCAGGACTATCATGTTAATGATAATAGCCCAAGAGTCAATCATTTGTCAGGTATTGATTAGCTTCATGCGTTTGTTTATTTAATAAGCTAAAACACATTACTAGTTCTGGAGTAAACATACAATAATCCAACAGATTTCACTATGTGCAGCTTATAATTTAAAAAGGAAACTTTAATAATGAACCCTCTTAAAGACAACATACACAAGCAACATCCCTTTTTGTCCAAAAAACGGTTTTGCGACTTACAATAACAAGTGTGAACCGGTAAGTGTCTATATCGTACAGGTAATTTGCTGATTTGTCCAGACTATTGCTGATTTGTGCAGTCCTATGAAACCCAAATATCTCGCAGTGCTAATGGTGTGCAATCTAGAGTCACGTGATTTCTCAAACATCTTGGAACGCCTCTAGTTGCCAACCCTACTTTAACAATAACTGAAAACTGACTTGATAACAGATGGCTATCTGCCGACAGCATTGCAAACACTAATGTTACAGCAGCTCGTGAAGGGACATGGTTGCAAACCTGAGTTTATACCGAAGTTGCGTAGTACATCTTCTTAAGATTTTGCCAGACACTCCAGGAGAAAGCAGCCTGTTTTATTGACACCATACCCACTCCCTCCATCACTGATGCTCTGTAGCAGTAGTGTGTATCATCTACAAAATGCACTGCAATAATTCACCAAAGATCCTCAGATAGCATCTTCCAAACCCACAATCACTTGCATCTGAAAGTACAAGACCAGCAGATACATGGAAATACCACCACCTGAAAATCCCCCTCCGAGCCACTCACCATCCTAACTTGGAAATATATTGCTCTTCCTCACTGTCGTTGGGACAAAATCCTGAATTCTCTCCCAAACAGAATGTGAGTATTCCTACGGCAGATGGCCTGCAGCAGTTCAGAAAGGCAGATCACCGCCTCATTCTCAAGGGCAACAGGGGATGGGCCCTAGGTGCTGGCCCAGTCAACAATTCCCACAATTCCACAAGTGAACAAAAAAACCCTCTAAATTGTCAGCTTGGCAGATCTGAAATCCAGGAATCTGATCTTTCTTTGGATGAAATGTGTTCAAAAACAATTTGCTTTATCAATATGTGGATGCTGTTAACAGAGGAGCAAAATTTGACTTTCTTATGGGCAACAAGGGAGGTCAGGAACCGAAGTAAAAGTAGGTGAACACTGGGCCTAGTAATCATCATTATATTTGTTTCAAAATGACTAATGAAAAGGATAAGCCTTCAATAAAAGTTAAAGTGGAATAAGGCAAATTTTAATGGTACAAGACAAGAATTTTCAAAAGTAGATTGTCATAGAATCCCTACAGAGTGGAAACAGGCCCTTTGGCCCAATAAGTCCACAACGACCCTCAGAGCATCTCACCCAGACCCATCCCCCTAATCTATACATCCCTGAACACTATGGGCAATTTAGCATGGCCAATCCACCTAACCTGCAGATCTTTGGACTGTGGGAGGAAGCTGTAGCACCTGGACAAAACCCATGCAGAGTGTGCAAACTCCACACAGACAGTTGCCCAAGGGTGGTATCAAACCCAGTTCCCTGGTGCAGTGCTAACCAATGAGCCACTGTGCCATTGTTGGCTGATAATAGGATGTCTGACAAGTGGGAGGCGTTCAGAAGTGAAATAACAACAGTTCGGAGACATTATGTTCCTATTAGAGTGAAGGGTAAGGCTGGTAAGATTAATGAACAATGGATGACTAAAGATGTTGAAGTTCTCGTCGAGAATAAATTATAAGGTAGAACACAGTAACTTTGAAATGCATTTAATTAGCATAATAACCCTTTTACAGCAACTAAATTTGTTTTTAAAAATTACAGTGATTAATATGACAACGAGAGAGGAAGGGCAGGCAGACTAAACAGAGCTTTTGATTCAAACTGGCTCAGTAGCACCCTTGACGTTGGACCAGGAATTATCCATTCAAATTTTATTCTTGTCTAATTTTCCAGTGCGGTACTGGAGGAGTGTTACACTGTCAGAGGTGCCATCTTTTGAGTAAGATGCAAAGTTGAGGACCTGATGTTTTCAGGAC
The DNA here is from genome assembly GCF_030684315.1 of Stegostoma tigrinum. Taxonomy (NCBI): domain Eukaryota; kingdom Metazoa; phylum Chordata; class Chondrichthyes; order Orectolobiformes; family Stegostomatidae; genus Stegostoma; species Stegostoma tigrinum. The sequence continues at coordinate 102,728,397 of NC_081358.1, read as the reverse complement.
ATTATTTCCAAAAGAGGTTTTCCGCTGTGGAACTTTGGAACTGGTGATCAATGAATTGAGCATTGTATCCTGTTCTTATGAGGGTATCCTTCAATACCTTCAGGTGTCTGTCTCATGCCTCCCCATTCGAACAGATTCTGTGTAGGGCTTGTCCATTGTGAATGGCTGTTTTTAACATGTTTCAGGTGGAAGCTAGAGAAGTGCAGCATTGTGAGGTTGGCCATAGGCTTGCGGTTGAGTGAGGTATGAGGGGTCTATCCCTGATGGAGATGCGTGTGTCTAAGAATGAGCCTGATTCTGAAGAGTAAGTCTGATTTGTAGGAACAAACTTGTTGATATCACTGTGTAGTTATTTCAGTGATTCCTCGCCATGGCTCATGGCGACACACTATAATGACCTCCTCAGAAGACAGACATGAGATACGTATGATAGGGTGCCCTTTGTCGCTCAGTACTTCCTGGGAATGGAGAAACTACACCTTGTTCTTTGCAGCCTTCCACACGTTATCAATGATGATGAGCACCTGACCTCCACTTCTTGCGTTCAAACAACAGCCAAACCTTATAGCAAACTACCCAGCCATCAGGACAACATCTACCACAACACCACACAACCCTATCATGGCAACCACTGCAAGACATGTCACATCTTCACCATAGACACTATTGTCACACGTGAGAACAGCACCCACCGCGTGCATGGCAGATACTCATGTGACTCTGCCAACGTTGTCTACCTCACACACTGCAGGCAAGGATGCCCAGAGGCATGGTATATTGGCGAAACCATGCAGACACGACGGCAACGGATGAATGGACACCCCATAACAATCACCAAACAGGGATGTTCCCTCCCACTGGGGAAATACTTCAGTGATCAAGGACATTCGACCTCGAATCTTCAGGTTAACGTCCTCCAAGGCGGGCTTTGGGATACACAACAACACAGAGTTGCCAAGCAGAGACTGATAACCAAGTTCGGTACCCAAGAGGACAGCTTCCACTATGATCTTGGGTTCATGTATTACAGGTGACCTCACCACACTGTACACCATCACACACACGCAGTCACACACACACACACACTCTCTCCCTCTTTCTCTTTCTCGCGCCCACACTGTCATTCTTTCTCTCTCTCTGTCTTTTGCACACACTCTCTCTCACGCGTGCGTGTGTATATACACACACACACATTCTGTCTCCCTCGCGTGCACATACTCTCTCACTGCCTCACACACACACTCACTCTCTCTTCCATCCACACACCTACACTCTCTGTCTCCCCTTTGACAGAAGACCAAAATTGTAACAGGATTTTACTTTTATCTTAGTTCCATAGTTTAAATATCATAATATCTATTTTAGACATGGATATTAGCTGCCTAATACATAGAACTGCACAGACAGAACAGCACTTCACCATAAACCACAATTTGTATTAGATTTTATATATACAAGGGAATTCATCACTGAATTAGTAATCCAGAGATTGCTAGTTTTATGTTTGCCACCACAGCAATAAAAATTGTTTGTAATCAAAAGTCTTATTATGACCATTGTCAATTGCCGTTAAAATCCCATCCAGTTCATTAATGTCCTTTGGGGGAGGAAACTGCCTTCCTTATCTGGTCTTGTTTACGTGTGAATCCAGATGACAACAATATGGTTGCCCTCTAAAATGGCTTAGCAAGTCACACAGCTATACCAACTGTGAGAAAGGAAACAAGGGACAAAATCAGACAGACTACGTAGCATTGACTAAGATATTGACAGTAGTGAATGTGTGTGTACCATGTTGAAGTATATTGCTGTTCCTCAGTCTATCTGGACCAGAATTCCAAACCTCTCTCCCTAATGGCACTGTGGATCTATCTACAGCAAATAGACTGCAGTAATTCAAGAAGGCAGCTCACGACAATCTTGTCAAGGCTAGTTATTGATGACCAATAAATTTTGGCCCGGCCAGTGACACCTAAATTGAATAAAATTAAATATTTGACATGAGTTCAAAGTAGGATTTGCATTTCCTGACATTCAGGCCATGCTATGGATTCAGAATTAAACAGAAGTAAACACCAATCAATGATCTTGTATAGTTCTGTTTAAGAGGGAGGATAACTTATTTATAAACATTACAAAGTTTTCCTTTTGATCTTCAGCCAGTTGGGGTTGAATAGTTTATCAATAAATAAATTATTACCAAAGCTGCAAAAACATACTTTGTATTATCAAATTATTATTATCATTAAGAACATAGAAGCAGGAATACACTATTCGACCCATCAAGCCTATTTCACCATTCAGTCTGACCATGACTTATCGTGAAGTTTAATAACCGAGCCCACTCTCCCTGATATTCCCTGATCCCTTCAGCCATAAAGCCATTTTGACTTCTTTTTGAAAACATGTAATGTTTTGGTTTCAACCACTTTCTGTGGTAGTGATTTGCACAGACCCATGACTCTGTGGGTGAAGAAAATTCTCTACATTTCAGTCCTAAGAAAAGGTTTACCCCTTATCCTTAAACTGTGACCTCTGATTCTGGACTCACCAACCATCAGGAACACCCTTCATGCGTGTAACATGTTTGGTCATGTTAGAAATCGTATGAGTTTCTGAGATCCCCAGACTCTTCTAAACTAGTGAATACAAAGAACAAAAGAACAAAGAAACCTACAGCACAGGAGCAGGCCCTTCGGCCCTCCACGCCTCCGCCGATCAAGATCCTCTATCTAACCTGTCATCTATTTTCTAAGGGTCTGTGTCCATTTGCTCCCTCCCCATCCATGTACCTGTCCAAATATATCTTAAAAGATGCTAACATGTCTGCGTCTACCACCTCCGCTGGCAACGCGTTCCAGGCAACCTCCACCCTCTGTGTAAAGAACTTTCCACCTATATCTCCCTTAAACTTTCCTCCTCTCACTTTGAACTCATGGCCCCTAGTAATTGAGTCCCCCACTCTGGGAAAAAGCTTTTTGCTATCTACCCTGTCTATACCCCTCATGATTTTGTAGACCTCAATCAGGTCCCCCCTCAATCTCCGTCTTTCTAATTAAAATAATCTTAATCTACTCAACCTCTCTTCATAGCTAGCACCCTCCGTACCAGGCAACATCCTGGTGAACCTCCTCTGCACCCTCTCCAAAGCATCCATGTCCTTTCGGTAATGTGATGACCAGAACTGCACACAGTACTCCAAATGTTGCCGAACCAAAGTCCTATACAACTGCAACATGACCTGCCAACTCTTGTACTCAATACCTCGTTCAATGAAGGAAAGCATGCCATATGCCTTCTTGACCACCCTATTGACCTGCGTTGCCACCTTCAGGGAACAATGGACCTGAACACCCAGATCTCTGTGTTCATCAATTTTCCCTAGGACTTTTCCCTTTACTGTATAGTTCGCCCTTGAATTTGATCTTCCAAAATGCATCACCTCGCATTTGCCCGGATTGAACTCCATCTGCCATTTATCTGCCCAACTCTCCAGTCTATCTATATTCTGCTGTAATTTCTGACAGTCCCCTTCACTATCAGCTACTCCACCAATCTTAGTGTCATCAGCAAACTTGCTGATCAGACCACCTACACCTTCCTCCAGATCATTTACATATATCACAAACAACAGTGGTCCCAGCACAGATCCCTGTGGAACACCACAGTTCTAAGGGTCTGTGTCCATTTGCTCCCTCCCCATCCCTTTTACTACTACTCTCTGTCTACTGTTGCCCAGCCAGTTTTTTTATCCATCTAGCGAGCACACCCTCGACCCCATGTGACTTCACTGCAATATAATTCTGACTTATTCAATCTCACCTCATACATAAGTCCTGCTATCCCAGGAATCAATTTGATAAACCTTAGCTGCACTCCCTCGCTAGCAAGAACATCCTTCATCAGATAAGGAGACACTTTCCAGTCGTAGCCTCACTAATGCCCTGTTTAATTTCAGCAAGCCCTTTGTTCCTGTTCTTAGAACCTGTCGTTTTGAAGGCTGACATATAGTTTGCCTTCTTTACTACCTGCTGCACCTGGGCTCTTACTTTCAGTGAGTGGTGCATGCGTACGCATGATGCTCAAATTATAGTGCTGTTGCAGATGAGTAGGGAAGAGTGTTGGTAGAATTACATGGTGTCAGTTTTGACTACTCTGTAGACTCACCATCGTATTTATTCATTTATTCATTCATTTATTCATAATTTGTCATGTGGGATACCAGTGACGATTGTAAACAAGGCCAGGCATCCATAACATGGCAGAATCTTCCAAAGGGTAATTTAAGTCATTGAGTCAAAAGCTTTTCCGTGATTGAAGAAAAGCATGTGTAAATGGAGATAACACAGTGTGGAGATGGAGGAACACAGCAGACCAAGCAGCATCGGAGAAGCAGGAAATAGATACTGTGTTTTCTATGTGGTGGAAACATCATAATTTGGTTTGATTTGATTTATTGTAGTCACATTTACCTAAATACAGTGAAAAGCTTTATTTTGCAAGTAGTACAGGCAGGTCAGAGCAAACAAAGACGCGGGTGCTTAGACAGAGTGAGGCATGCAGATTACACCACAGGAATTGCGCAAAGCAAGATCAACATTATTTGATGTTACGGAGTCCATTCAGCAATCTAATAACAGCTGAGAAGAAGCTGTTCTTGAACCTGTTGATGCATGTGTTCAAGCTTCTGTACCTTTTGCCTGACGGAAGAGGTTGTAGAAGAGCATTACCAGGGTAGGAGGGGTCTTTGATGATGTTGGAAGCCTTTCTGCACCAACGAGAAGGTAAATAGAGACCCTGGATGGGAGGTTGACTTCCATGATGGTCTGGGCTGTACACATAGTCTTCTGTAGTTTCTTAGAGTCCTGGGCAGAGCAGTTGCCACACCAGGCCTTTATGCACCCAGGTCTAGGCCCGAAACATCAGCTTTTGTGCTCCTGAGATACTGCTTGGCCTGCTGTGTTCATCCAGCTTCACACATTATTGTCTTGCACCCAGATAGTATGCTCTCTATGGTGCACCTGGAACCTACAAAGTATGGTGCATAAATTCTCCAGAACTTTTTAGATAACACCTTCCAAACACACACCCAATTTCACTTAGAAGGACCAGGGCAGTAGATACATGGGAACACCAGCACCTGCAAGTTCCCCTCCAAGCTAGTCACCATCCTGACTTGGAAATATAATTGCAATTCCTTCACTGTGGCTTGGTCGAACTCTGGAAAACCTTCCCTAAGAGCTTTATGGGTCTGTCTACAACAGACTTCAATGAAGCTGCCAAGTTGGGAATTATACCTGCGTTCGTTGGATTTTAGCTCTGCTTTATCTTATCTTTTCGTTATTTTTTGGCCTGAAGTAGTGACAGCTCGTGAACCATCCAATCATACAGGGTATTACGGTTGCATCTGAAGTGACTGTTGCACAGAAAACAGTCTTTATAACAGGTCAAATTTCAACAAAGGTATTTTAAATTTGTTTTTATTCACTCAGGGGGTCATAGGCATCGTTGGCTAGGCCAGCATTTATTGCCTGTCTGTCCCAAACTGCCTTTGAGAAGGTGCTAGCCAACTGCCTTCTTGACTGGACTGGAGCGGTTCAAGAAGGCAGTGCAACAGTCACTTCAGATGCAGCTGTAATACCCTGTATGATTGGATGGCTCACGAGCTGTCACTACTTCAGGCCAAAAAATAATGAAAAGATAAGATAAAGCAGAGCTAAAATCCAACAAACGCAGGTATAATTCCCAACTTGGCAGCTTCATTGAACATAATTTTAAAGAAAATATATAAATAAAAATTGCTCATTATAAAACACTAACTGACTTATTACCGGGGGAAAGAGATAACGCAGGTAACTGATCCAGCCTAAATTAGACTTGAATTCTAAAACTATTTGTTTGAGGCCACTTAATGGTTAACTGTGGGTCCCAAGGCTATTTTTGAAAAATGTGCACTTAATCAATCCCAAGCCGGATAACTGGAAGATGCTTCTTTTCCTTGGAGTGACATGAGTGGAAAACATCAGTACAGAAAACAAATCTAATTGGTAATTAACAGAAGAGGCTTGTTTTTACATTGTTGACAGTGAAACATTTATTCAAGTTTACACACTAAGGCACGGGCTGTTCCTGTCAATGCCCTAGTCTGTGAGGGATTATCTTATTTTGAGTATATTGATGGTCTTGATAGATACAATTTTTCACTGTAGGCATTGTTCCCTGAAAACTACATGTGGACCAAACCACTTGGGTCCGCGCAGTGATCCGTGTGCTGTTGCCATTCATAGCATTGACATCTTATTCCAGAAATTGCTGCTGCACACAGATTTCCAAGGAAAAGGAATTAGCAGGATTGCTGAGTGTATGTGAAACAAGGGAGTAATGATGTTGCAGAAAGTAAGGTCCAAATATTGACTAGGACACTTTGATGTAACATGCATGATTTATACATATTTTAATATAATTTATTTTGAATTTGCGGCATGTGTGTTTTCTGTGTTTGTGAAAGGTTTAATAATTAATATTTCTGAAGCTATGTTAGTCAGTTAAAATGTAGCATGAAAAAGAGACTCCCTGGACATATAGGGACTTTGTATTCAATGGGTGAGTTTTACAAGTGAATAGAGTTAACAGTTTGGTTTCAGACAGAACAATTCAGAACTTGTTTTCAATTTGTATAGGGGAAGCAACCATATCTTGAAGAAAATCCTTTGGTTTGAAGTTTGTGGAAACAGATATGGAGAACAGTTGCTCCCTAAAGAAGGGAGATAGTTTAGAATTATTAGGAAATGGGTTACCTCAGTGTAAGGAATTGAGTTTTAATGTTCCAGACCAGAAGTGTTTGGATAAAACCTTGAAGGGATTATTTTAAATTGAGAATATCTGGACTTGATTGTATGAAGATTCAATGAAGCAGTAATTACATTCTGAAGTGCAGAGAATAGAATCCACAGCTAAGTCGAACCCAATATGTGATAGAGAAAGAATTCTCTCTCTGGTGTTCAGAGTACTGTAAAAGGATACTGTTGGAATTACTGTGGATTTTAGATTATGTGTGTTTCAAAATCTTTAAACTTTTATATAAATACTTTGATTTATTCTATTTCATCTTTATTTCTTTTGTGTAATAGACTTCTATTTACCAATAAAACAAAATCTACAGCATCCTGTTATTTATTGAGATCACCTTGTTAAAACAAAAAAAAACATAATATAGTCTATCAAGCTAGATTTAAGTCTGGGATCTGACTTGTCAAGTAATAGCATCAGCTGGGATCATAAATATCTAATAGAATGTTGGAACAGGCTGACAGGACTACATGGCCTACTTTTGCTATTTTAAAGGGGAGGAGAATTAGCAAATTTTAATTCGTTCTTTCTCTCACCAAGCAGAAGAGAGTTGCTGCTAATAGGTAAGGAAATGATAAATGCTTACAAGTGTGCAAAAGTGACAGAATTTCATGCGGGTGTTGTTTTTTTTTGTTAGTTTCATATCTGTTATTGATGTTGAGTTGCCAGGATTCACTTGCAAACACCACTCCTTCATATCAATCCAGAAACAAAACAACATTCCAAAGAATAAAATGTGAGGCTGGATGAACACAGCAGGCCAAGCAGCATCTCAGGAGCACAAAAGCTGACGTTTCGGGCCTAGACCCTTCATCAGAGAGGGGGAATGGGGAGAGGGAACTGGAATAAATAGGGAGAGAGGGGGAGGCGGACCGAAGATGGAGAGTAAAGAAGATAGGTGGGGAGGTAGGGAGGGGATAGGTCAGTCCAGGGAAGACGGACAGGTCAAGGAGGTGGGATGAGGTTAGTAGGTAGCTGGGGGTGCGGCTTGGGGTGGGAGGAAGGGATGGGTGAGAGGAAGAACCGGTTAGGGAGGCAGAGACAGGTTGGACTGGTTTTGGGATGCAGTGGGTGGGGGGGAAGAGCTGGGCTGGTTGTGTGGTGCAGTGGGGGGAGGGGACGAAATGGGCTGGTTTAGGGATGCAGTAGGGGAAGGGGAGATTTTGAAACTGGTGAAGTCCACATTGATACCATATGGCTGCAGGGTTCCCAGGCGGAATATGAGTTGCTGTTCCTGCAACCTTCGGGTGGCATCATTGTGGCAGTGCAGGAGGCCCATGATGGACATGTCATCAAGAGAATGGGAGGGGGAGTGGAAATGGTTTGCGACTGGGAGGTGCAGTTGTTTGTTGCGAACTGAGCGGAGGTGTTCTGCAAAGCGGTCCCCAAGCCTCCGCTTGGTTTCCCCAAAGTAGAGGAAGCCGCACCGGGTACAGTGGATGCAGTATACCACATTGGCAGATGTGCAGGTGAACCTCTGCTTAATGTGGAATGTCATCTTGGGGCCTGGGATGGGGGTGAGGGAGGAGGTGTGGGGACAAGTGTAGCATTTCCTGCGGTTGCAGGGAAAGGTGCCGGGTGTGGTGGGGTTAGAGGGCAGTGTGGAGCGAACAAGGGAGTCATGGAGAGAGTGGTCTCTCCGGAAAGCAGACAGGGGAGGGGATGGAAAAATGTCTTGGGTGGTGGGGTCGGATTGTAAATGGCGGAAGTGTCGGAGGATAATGCGTTGTATCCGGAGGCTGGTAGGGTGGTGTGTGAGAACGAGGGGGATCCTCTTGGGACGGTTGTGGCGGGGGCGGTGTGTGAGGGATGTGTTGCGGGAAATGCGGGAGACGCGGTCAAGGGCGTTCTCGATCACTGTGGGGAGAAAGTTGTGGTCCATGAAGAACTTGGACATCTGGGATGTGCGGGAGTGGAATGTCTTATCGTGGGAGCAGATGCGGCGGAGGCGGAGGAATTGGGAATAGGGGATGGAATTTTTGCAGGAGGGTGGGTGGGAGGAGGTGTATTCTAGGTAGCTGTGGGAGTCGGTGGGCTTGAAATGGATATCAGTTACAAGCTGGTTGCCTGAGATGGAGACAGAGGTGCAGGAAGGTGAGGGATGTGCCCTATTCCCAATTGCTCCGCCTCCGCCGCACCGACTCCCACAGCTACCTAGAATACACCTCCTCCCACCCACCCTCCTGCAAAAATTCCATCCCCTATTCCCAATTCCTCCGCCTCCGCCGCATCTGCTCCCACGATAAGACATTCCACTCCCGCACATCCTAGATGTCCAAGTTCTTTAAGGACCGCAACTTTCTCCCCACAGTGATCGAGAACGCCCTTGACCGCGTCTCCCGCATTTCCCGCAACACATCCCTCACACCCCGCCCCCGCCACAACCGTCCCAAGAGGATCCCCCTCGTTCTCACACACCACCCTACCAACCTCCGGATACAACGCATTATCCTCCGACACTTCCGCCATTTACAATCCGACCCCACCACCCAAGACATTTTTCCATCCCCTCCCCTGTTTGCTTTCCGGAGAGACCACTCTCTCCGTGACTCCCTTGTTCACTCCACACTGCCCTCCAACCCCACCACACCCGGCACCTTTCCCTGCAACCGCAGGAAATGCTACACTTGTCCCCACACCTCCTCCCTCACCCCCATCCCAGGCCCCAAGATGACATTCCACATTAAGCAGAGGTTCACCTGCACATCTGCCAATGTGGTATACTGCATCCACTGTACCCGGTGCGGCTTCCTCTACATTGGGGAAACCAAGCGGAGGCTTGGGGACCGCTTTGCAGAACACCTCCGCTCAGTTCGCAACAAACAACTGCACCTCCCAGTCGCAAACCATTTCCACTCCCCCTCCCATTCTCTTGATGACATGTCCATCATGGGCCTCCTGCACTGCCACAATGATGCCACCCGAAGGTTGCAGGAACAGCAACTCATATTCCGCCTGGGAACCCTGCAGCCATATGGTATCAATGTGGACTTCACCAGTTTCAAAATCTCCCCTTCCCCTAATGCATCCCTAAACCAGCCCAGTTCGTCCCCTCCCCCCACTGCACCACACAACCAGCCCAGCTCTTCCCCCCCACCCACTGCATCCCAAAACCAGTCCAACCTGTCTCTGCCTCCCTAACCGGTTCTTCCTCTCACCCATCCCTTCCTCCCACCCCAAGCCGCACCCCCAGCTACCTACTAACCTCATCCCACCTCCTTGACCTGTCCGTCTTCCCTGGACTGACCTATCCCCTCCCTACCTCCCCACCTACACTCTCTCCACCTATCTTCTTTACTCTCCATCTTCGGTCCGCCTCCCCCTCTCTTCCTATTTATTCCAGTTCCCTCTCCCCATCCCCCTCTCTGATGAAGGGTCTAGGCCCGAAACGTCAGCTTTTGTGCTCCTGAGATGCTGCTTGGCCTGCTGTGTTCATCCAGCCTCACATTTTATTATCTTGGAATTCTCCAGCATCTGCAGTTCCCATTATCTCTAACATTCCAGAGAATGCTATTCTACTCTAAAATATACCCTCACTTCTTCCAGCACCATTCTGAATCTCAGGCTAACAGTACAAAGTAGATGTTTCAGAAAATAACCCATATTTCCTTCTCGTGAAGTTGTTTAGGTTTGGTTTATGACGTTTTTGAATTTTATTTTGATTTAGGAAGAAGTTTATTTTCGGCAAAAACTGAAAGATTATCAACAAGAATGGAATAAGGATAAATTCTAAAAATGAAATCAAACGTACAACTGGATTCCAAGACATCAGCATGACAGAAATCGCAACATCTGTTTGGAAGCTAGTTCCAAAATGCTTGATGCCTACTCGAAACACTGGCTTAACTCCACATGAACTTTACCCGGATTAATGTTCAGGAAAACAAAGTTTCATTCATTTTCTTTCAGAAAACTTTCATTATTCCGACCAGACTTCCTTTTGTCGAAATATGTGTCAAACTGCTGCTCAACAACCAGCCTGTCAAACAATGATTGAGTTACAAAGAGAAATCACTTTGAAGAGGGAATAAATTGCAGAATTTGTCAACACTGGTTTCCCCAGATCTGTTTCCTGGCTTTCCCACATTTTTGTCAGATCAGTGGAGAAGTATCATTCAAGAAGGTTTCGCTATGTTTGCTCACAGGCTTCAGAAGCAGCAGTGGTTTCTCTGTTTGCTGGTTTTTACCGTGCTCCTGTTATCGGTCGCTTTTACTTACACGGACAAGATTGACTTTGCACTTAAAAAATTATTCGCCGTGAGAAAGTGCAAATGTAACAGTTGTGTGTCAGAATTAAATGAATCAGCATGGTTTGACAAGCGATACATTCCTACTATGTATCCCATCCTGACCAAAAATAGCTTCACACTTCCTGAGGCATCCTATAAATGGTGGCAAGTAAGTACACTGCACAAAAGATGTGATCAGTTAACTATATTGAGGGAGAATCCTGTTGATTGATAAAGTGTTATTGAGTATATGCTTGACATTGAAAGAGACTGATTACTAAAAATTCTTCAGGTCTGTATTGAATATAGTATAGTGTTTAAAACAAACAGTGGGTACGTTTGTGTGGCTAGCGCTTGACAAAAACATTCAGTGAAGATTGGCAAAGGTCTGCAGGGCAGGAGCAGGCAGACATCACTGTATTACCTGATACCAAACTAGAACAGGAATTTGGTACCCACTCTTACCCATCAGTGCGTGCATGGTCCTTCTCACTGCTGATGGCATTGTTCACTTATTGAGTATTTGCCACCCACTTGCTCATTTCCCGACACCAAACCTCTCATTGCCTCCTCTTTTCTGATTGTGCACAATGCCTCTGTTGCTACCCCTCACCACCTCACTTGCTGCTTCACTCTCCATCTCACCATCTCCATTCAAGAATACACAAGAATGAGGACCAAGGAGAGGTCATTTGGCTCCTTGATCTATCCCATCATTTGATAAGGTGATGCCAAATCTAATTATAGTGTCAATTTCACTTTATTGTCTTCCACCAAACCCCATATTGCTTGACTCTCTAGTTGATTAAAAAAACTATGTAACACAGCCTTGGATGCATGAAATGACCCAGCCTCCATTGCTATCAGTGAAAAGAATTCCTCAGATTTACAACATTTCTGAAGAAGGGTCTAGACCCAAAACACCAGCTTTCCTGCTGCTCTGATGCTGCTTGGCTTGCTGTGTTTATCCAGGTCTACACCTTGTTGTCTGAGAGAAAGAAAAGTTCTCTTTGCCTCAATGTTAAGAAGGATAATTTTTAAAATATGTCCCCTAATTCTAGCTGACCACAGGAGAAAATATCCTCTCAGAATGCTCAAGAGCCTTATAAATTTCAGCAAGGTAAACTGTTTTGTACACTCCAATGAGTTTAAGCCCAGCTTGCTCAATTTTTCTTCAGACATAAAACGTTCTCTTCATCCCAAGAATCAAACGAACCTTCTCTGAGCTTCTTTAGATACAATTATGTCCTTTCTTAAGTTTAAAAAACTGTAAATATACATAATGCTCCAGATGGAGTCCAGATATAGTCCTATAGCGATACTTATTTTGCCTGGTGTCCACCACTAATTTGAATCTTTCTAACAGAAGAATGCATCTGACAGTTATCCAAGATGTCTGTATGGTCACCTCCCTCTTTGTCATCACTCAATTCAAAACCACTTCCTAGCTTGCCTCATGCTGAGGATCATTTACAGGCCTTACCAGACACCTTAGTGTAGATAAAAGGATACACAAGGCATTATCATATGGATTAGGAATGCCACAAGAGCCTAAACTAAGAAACCTGACCATTTCTAGGCATTGTTCTTATGTTTTTCTGGGGAGCAATAGAAGATGGTTGCTCAACTGAGGTTGTCTATGCCAGTTAATTCTTATTAAATGTTCCTATACTTGTATCAAATAGTAAAAGTGCAGTTTTTTTAACAATGTAATTTGTTATAACTGGGGAGGTAATGGTCGAGTAGTATTGTTGCTGTGTTGGTCCAGAGTCCCAGATAAATTTTCTGGGGACCCAGGTTTGAATCCTGCCACAGCAGATGGTGATATTTGAATTCAATTAAAAGAAAATTCTGAATTAAGAGTCTGATGATGCCCATGAATCCATTGTTAATTGTTGGAAAAGCACGTCTAGTTCATTAATGTTCTTCAGGGAAGGAGGCTGCTGTCCTTCCCTGGTCTGGTCTATTTGTGACTCCAGTCCCAGAACAAGGTGGTTGACATATAACTGCCCTCTGGGCAATTAGGAATGGGTAATAAATGCTGCCTAGCCAGTGATACCCCCATTCTGTGGATGAAAAAAATTCATGTATCAGGGCATCCTGATCCCTCTGTACCAAAATATTTTGCAGTTTCTCTCCAAACAAGATAGTGCTCACTCTTCTTCCTGTCAAAGCAGAAAAGTTCACTTTTTTTCTGCATTGGACTCCATCTGCAAAGTTTTTGTATACTCACTTAATTTATCTAATTTTTAAAAATTCATTTTAAGGGGCTTTGGGTGTCACTTGTAGATGAATTGCTCAGAGGGGTTTAGAGTCAGCCACCTTGCTGTGCTCTGTAGTCACATGTAAGACACCAGTTTCCCTCCCTGAAGGATATCAGTAGGTCAGATAAGTGTTTTACCTGGCAATCAATAGTAGCTTCATGATCATCATTAGACTTTTAATGATTGCAAGTTGTATTACCTACTGGAGTGGGATTTGAACCTGGGTCCCCAGTGCATTACCCAAATCTCTAGATTAATATCACTCGGCCATCCCCTCCCCTCTTAGTAGAGGCTTTATCCTTTTGATAGCTTAGTTTGCCACCTACTTTTGTGTCATCGGAAATTTATTTATTATATATTCCATCCCTTCGTTTGTATAGATTGTAAATAGTTGAAGCCCAGCCCTGATCAAACTCTCCTACTATCATTTTGCCCACTTGAAAATGACTCTTTAATCACTGCACACTGCTTCCTTTCCAATTTTCTACTGATGCTAATATGCTAACTGTAATATCATATTGTATGGTAACTTGTGCTATGACACCTTGTGGAATGGCTTTTGGAAATCCAAATACACTACACTCATAGGTTCCTGCTCATTCCCTTGATTGTTGCTTCCTCAAAAGAACTTTAATCAATTAAATTTACTGTTCATAAAACCATATTTGCTTTCCTTGATTATACACTCATAGAATGTCTACGGTGTGGAAACAGGCCCTTCAGCCCAACAAGTCCACACTGCCCCTTGGAGCATCCCACCCAGACCCAACTCCTTATAACCCACCTGAGCTACACAGCTGTAAACACTATGGGCAATCCACCTAACCTGCACATCTTTGGACTGCGGAAGGAAATTCACACAGATGTGGGGAGAATGTGCAAACTCCACAGAGACAGTCGCCCGAGGGTGGGATTGAGCCCAGGTCCCTGGCACTGAGAGGCAGCAGTGCTAACCACTGAGCCACTAGGCCACCCATGGAAATCATTTACCTGAACCTAGGGACAAACTGCTTTTTAAAATGAAGGACATTTTCAGATACATATTAATCATCTCATAATCAAAAGCAAAATATTCATATAACACTTGAATTCATTATACTGTAGCCTGTTAGGAAATGTGTTCACACTATCATTATCAAAAATTTGATGGTGTCTGTAAACCTTTTTTTATTATCTACTGTACTTATTATTCTTTGTCTCCATTTATCACAGTATTTACAATTAGGTCTGTTTGGGCACTTGGAGGACTTAAAAAGCTTCACATCACCTGAACGGATCTAAAAGCGTTGTTTTTATTTTCCAGTGGGCCCAGACTTGACATATCTGCAAGATTTCGAAAATACCTTATTTTTAGGTCTGTTTAGTTTTCAGGCATACAGACAAAGGATACCGGATCTATGTATGATTTTCTAAATACCCTCCCAATATGTCCTTTGAAATGGATTCGAGTATTTCCTCAAAAGTTGATTTGGCTAACTGGCCTATTGCTTCCTGCTTTCTATATCTCTCCTTTCCTCAACTGAGATGTTACATGTGATAATGGGAACTGCAGATGCTGGAGAATCCAAGATAACAAAGTGTGAAGCTGGATGAACACAGCAGGCCAAGCAGCATCTCAGGAGCACAAAAGCTGACGTTTTGGGCCTAGACCCTTCATCAGAGTGTTACATGATTCATTACCAAATCTGCAGGAGCCTGTCTAGAATCTAGAGAATTTTGGAAGAACATCGACAATGCATTTACTATCTCTGCTATCATTTCTTTAAGATCCTAGGATGAAGAACATCATGTCCAGGGGAAATGTCTACCTTTAGTTTTAGTAGCTTTCCCAGTACCTTTACCTAATACTTGTGAATGTTTAAATCCTTCTCGCCTTTTACCTCTCGCTTTTCCAGTGTTCTCATTGTAGAAGACAAAAAAACCTTCTCAATTCTTCTACCATTTCCTTGTTTCCCTTTATTAATTTACTTTTCGTGCCATCCAAGACACCCTCCTTAGTTACTTTTTTAAAAAATATCCTTGGAAACTCATACTATCTGTTTTTATATTTCTACCTAGCTTTCTCTCAGATTCTGATTTCTCCTTCATTAGCTGTTTAAATAATTCTTCAATTTTTAAAGTCTGTCCAGTTTTCTGACCTATCACTAATCTTCACAGTGTCTATGTTTTGCTTTCAATTAATGCATCCTGAACTTCTAATGATATATCCTTCTCATACAGCCCATCTTTTTCAATGGAATGTATCTTTGCTGAAGATAGAATATCTTAAATGGGTGCCACTAATCCTGTACTGTCATTTATTTCAACTGTGTTCTCTGTTCACTTTAACCATCTTTAACCCCATACCATGTAACTGCCATTATTTAAGTTCAAGAGACTGTTACTAGACCCACACTTCTCACCGAACAGCAAACTGAATATAACATTTTATTATGGTATGATCACTGTTGCATCAAGACTCCTTCATCATGTGAATGTTAATCCTGTCTAACTGCAGATTACTAAAATAGCATGCTCGCTGATGGCACTGGAATATACTGCTCACGGTTTCCTCATATAGACTTGATAAATTCATCTTCCTTTGCCAATTTGCTATATACATTCAATATAAAGGGGACTATGGTGATGCCATTCTTATAAGTCTGCATTAAGTTCTCCTCCTGTTATACTCTGTTCTTCACTATGGCTATTAGGGAGCTTGCAAACTACTACTTACCATTGCTATTATCTGTACGAGTTGAGCTTCAATCATAAATGCAGTCCCATGACAATTTACTCCTATTTGGGGATCAGTACTCTTTGATGTGTTCCTTATGCTTAATTATGGTTTTAGATTGTCCGAGTGAAACCACACATCACCTTAGACATTGCACATCAGTGAAAGATTTGAAAAAAACCCAATTAGCTATTTCTGTACTTATTAAAATATCTTTGTTTGATAAGACGGATGGGTATATGCATTGCTGATGGCTATATGCTGTGTCTTTGGCAATAACGTCTCTATGTAGCAAAACTGGAAGAAGTGGATATCGGGGCAATTTCCCCACTGGTTGGGGTATTAGCTGGCACATAGAAAGATGGTTGTGGCTGCTGGAGGTCAGTCATTTCAGCTCCAGAGCACCTCTGCAGGAGTCTTCCAGTTCGTGTCCTGGGCCCACCCGTCTTCAACTATTTCATCAATGTCCTTCCCTCCATCATAAGGTCAAAAGATGGGAGGTTTGCCAGTGATTGCACAAGGTTCAAAGTCATTTGTGGGTTCAGTTCCAACCTCAGTCGACTGCGTGGAGTTTGCACATTCTCCCCATGTCTGTGTGGATTTCGTCTGGGTGCTCTGGTTGCCTTGCACTCACCAAAGATGTGCAGGCTAAGTGCTTACTCATGGGAAATGTAGAGTTACAGACATAGGGAAGCGTGGAGGATCAGTGTGAACTCGATTGAGCCAAATGGCCTGCTATTATATTGGAGGGATTCTATGATTCAATAAGATCTGGACAATATCCAGGTTTGAGCTGACATGTGGCAGGTGATATTCACCCCAGACAAATGCCAGGCAATGACCCTCTCCAGTAAAAGACTTTCTAACCACCACTGCTTGATATACTGTCGTAATAGTGAACACACATTATTAACATCCTGCGGGTTACCTTTGACCAGAAGCTCAACTAGACTTGCCATATAAACACAGTGTCTACAAGAGTAGATAAGAGGCGAGGAATACTGTTGCGAATAGCTCATCTACTGACTTGGCAAAGTCTGCCCACCATCCACAAGGCACAAGCCAGGAGTGTGATGGAATATGGCCCACTTGCCTGGATGAGTGCAGCTCTAAAAACATTCAAAAGCATGACACCACCAGGACAAAGTAGCCCACTTTATTGGCACCACATCTGGATACATAAGCTCTGTCCACCACTGATGCTCAGTCGCAGCAGCATGTACTACCTACAAGATGCACTGCAGAAATTCATGAAAGATACTGAGACAGCATCATCCAAACCGACAACCACTTCCATCTAGAAGGAGAAGGGCAGCAGATACATGGGGACACCACCACCTGGAAGTTCCCTTCAAGCCACTCATCATGCTGACTTTTAATTCAACAAAAGCCCAATAAATTTTTAATAAAATTATCAGTATGAAACAACATTGTTGCTGTTTCTTGTACTGGAATGTGGCCAAAATCACCTCATCATGATAGTAATACAACAAAACAAACAGAAAGCATCAGGATTTGATTTCTGAGCAAGTGTTAAAAATAGGGTCTACTTCATTGCCACTGAAGTTCTAAGATTCACTTAAAACACAGTTTTGCAATGTGGTCGAGGGCCTGGAATTATGCGGGTCAACTCAGATTTGAGATTTACCATACAATGTACAACATAAAAATTATGCAGTAAAAGTAGCCACCCATCTGGAACCCTTCTGATCTCATTGATCTTAGTAGGATAATAGGTCAGTACAATATCATGGGCTGAGGGGTCTGCACTGTGCTGCAGTGTTCTGTGTTCTATGTACTTAAGGTCATAATGACCATAGCACCAGCTTACACAGTTTCCAAATGATCTAATACAGATTATAGGTCACGTCTTCTCAACAAAATCATTAAAACTTAAAGCTGAATACTGAACAGAGTTTGGGCAGTAACAGCAAGTTTTGTTTTGAACAAATCACTCTTGGCACAAATGTCAAACTTAAAATATTAACTGTCTTCTAAATGAGAGGGCTAATTGAGCCAGGTCAAATAGAAAGGATGTCATGTATCCTCAGCCAGAAGTGTGAAAGTAGATGATTCACCTCAGCAGGCTCCTGATGTCCCAGGCATCACAGATACTAGTCTTCCGCCAATTCAGTTCACACACTGTGATATCTGAAAAGAACTGATGGCAAAGAATACAGCAAAGGCTATGGGCCCTGACAACATTTTGTTCACAGTTTCTGTGGCCCTAGCCGAGCTGTTTCATTATAGTGGGTTGGAGGTACAACACAATCATCGACCTGAAGATGTGGATAAATGCCCAGATATTGCCTGTGCACCAAAACCAGAACATATCCAATTCAATTAATTACCATCCTATCAGTCTACTCTCGAGCATCAGCAAAGTGATGGAAGCGACCATTGACAATGCTATTCGTCAGCACCTGCAAGGGAATAATCAGCTTGCTAATGTTCAAAATTGGCGTGTGTAATAGCGACACTGAACTCATTACAGCCATGGTCCAAAAATGGACAGCAGAGGTGAAAGCAGCTGCTCTTGACATCAAGGCCACACTTGACTAAATATGGTATCAAGGAACCTGAGCAAAACGAGAGGCAATGAGAATTGGGGAAAGGAGTCCAATGGCAGGAGTCATATCTGGCATAAAGGAAGATAGTTGTGGTTGTTGGAGGTTAATCATCTCAGCTTCAGGACTTTTCTACGTGGGTTCCTTAAGATAGTATCCCAAGCATCTTCCATTCCTCCAACAAGACCTTCCCTTCGTCATAACAATAGTGGGGCACTACAAAGATCTGTGCTTGGACCCCAGCTTTCGCAATTTATATTTGTGATTTAAATGAGGGAACTAAATGTAATATTTCTAAGTTTGCAGAAGACACAAAGCTGAGTGGAAAGGTGAGCTGTGAGAAGTACTCAGATGCTTCAGAGTGATTTGGATATGTTGAGTGAGTGGACAAGTGCATACCATGTGCAAATATTGTGGATAAATGTGAGGTAGGAAAAATATGTGGTAGCAAAAACAGGAAGGCAGATTATCAGCTGAATGGTGATAGATAGGGAAAGGATGTGGTTCAATGAGATCTGGGTGCCGTTGTACACCTGTCACTGAAAGTAAGCATGCAGGTTCAGCAGGAGGTGAAGATGGTAAATATATATTCACCTTCATAGGAAAGCACTTTGAGTACACGAGCAGGGATTTTTGAATGCAATTATACAGGGATTCGGTGAGATCACACCTGGAATATTGTGTGCAATTTTGTCTCCTTATCTGAGGGTGGATGTTCTGATTATGGACAGAGTGTAATGAAGTTTTACCAGGCTGACTCCTGGGACAGGAGAACAGATGCTTGAAGATGGACTGGATTGTTTAGGACTATGCTTCCTGGAATTTAGAAGAATGCGGGGACATCTCATAGAAACCTATAAAATTCTCATAGGATTAGGCAGGGTTATCACTGGAAGGATACTTCCAATGACTGCAGAGCACAAAACCAGGAACCACAATCTAAAGATACAAGTTCAGCCATTTGGGACTGAGATGAGGAGTAAGGAGTGTGATGAGCTTGTGGAATTCTCTGCCGCAAAAAGCAGTTGAGGCCAAAACATTGAATGTTTTCAAGGAGTCACATATAATTCTTAAGGCTAAGGACATCAAAGGATATGGGGCGAAAGCAAAAACAGATTGTGTGTTAGATGATCAGCCCTGATCATATTGAATGTAGAGCAGGCTTGAAGGCTGATTAGCTTCTATTGCCTATGTTCCTGTCTTCATTGATAGTTGTACAATGTACAGTCCCGTTTGTGACCACTGAAGTTTCTAAAGCAGTCTATATCCATGCTCAGAATGACCTGGGCAACATTCAACCTTGGACTGATAAGTGGCAAATAACATTCTTTCCACACAAGTGCCAGGCAATGACCACTTCCAACAAGAAAGAATCTAAATATTGCCCCTTAACATACAATGGCATTACCATTGCTGAATCCTAACCCCTGTCAATAACCTGGGGGTTACCATTGACCAGAAAACGAATTGGAGCAGACATATAAATACTGTGGTTACAAGAACAGGCTAAGAATTCTGTGGCAGTTCGCTCACCTACTGAATCCACACAGCCTATCCACCATCTGTTGGTTAGTAGTGTGTTTGGATGAGCTCCAATAATATTCAAGGAAGCTTTACACCATGAAGGAAAATGCAGCCCGCTTGATTGGCACCACATTCACAAACATCCACTGCCTCCACCACTGACACTCAGTAGCAGCAATACTTACTGTCTACAAGATGTACTGAAGAATTTCACCAAGGCTCCTTAGATAGCACCTTCCAAACCCACAGCCACTTCCATCTAGAAGGACAAGGGCAATAGATGCACGGGAACACCACCAACTGCAAGTTCCCTTCCAAGCCATTCACCATCCTGACTTGGAAATACATCATCATTCCTTCAGTGTCGCTGGGTCAAAATCCTGGAACTCCCTCCCTAACAGCATTATAGGTCTACCGACAACATGCACTGCAGCAGTTCAAGAAGGCAGCTCACCACCACCTTGCAAAGGGAAACTGGGAATGGGGAATCAATACTGGCTTACAATGCCTATACCTCATGAATGATTTTTTAAAAATGTATATATTATATTCTTGCAATCAAATGTTTGCCATTTTTGCACAATATGTTTCCTCTGTTTATTTTGATGGTGCTGCCTTTTGCATCTCACATTGGACATTAGCTTTCTTGACTTTTTTTTAGCTGCCTTAGCAGCTGACCATTTGAATTGGATTTCAGTGCAATTCTGCATGGTACTAATTATCGAACACAGACATTAAATCCTTTGAGACAATCGTAAGGAACACATCTGAGAAATGTACACATATTGAAACCTAACGGATTTATAAGCTATGTCAATTGGAGCAGTTCATCAGATCATGATCTAATTAACCCAATCTAGTAATTCTGTTATTGGCAGCATCCAAAGCCAACTTCTTGGAACTACTTGAGTACATGGTGAGGGATGGAAAACCTCATTTTGCCCTTGTTATATGTCATTGCTGTGGGATGCACTGTCATTTTGTCGGTCAGTTTCTAGCCAGTGTTTGCAAAAATTCTGCATTTCCCCCTAATTTTGAGCAGTCGTTCAGCATCTGATGGACTTTCTCTCACACATGCACCCACTCTGATGGATTCTTACAGACACACACAAATCCCAACTCTGACGTGCACCCACTCTGACAGACCTTCACACACATACACCCATTCTGACAGACCCTCACACACGCACACCCACTCTGACAGACTCACACACATACACCCACTCTGACAGACCCTCACATACGTACAACCGCTCTGCGAGACCCTGACACATGTACACCCACCCTGACAGACTCACACCCGTACACCCACTCTGATGGATTCTTACAGACACACACAAACCCCAACTCTGACAGACCCTCACGCACACATACACCCATTCTGACAGACCCTCACACACGCACACCCACTCTGACAGATTCACACATGTACACCCACTCTGACAGACCCTCACACACGCGTACACCCACTCTAACAGACTCACACACGTACACCCACTCTGATGGATTCTTACAGACACACACAAACCCCAACTCTGACATATCGTCACACACATACACCCACTCTGACAGACCCTCACACACACGTACACCCATTCTGACAGACCCTCACACACGCACACCCACTCTGACAGATTCACACATGTACACCCACTCTGACAGACCCTCACACACGCGTACACCCACTCTAACAGACTCACACACGTACACCCACTCTGATGGATTCTTACAGACACACACAAACCCCAACTCTGACATATCGTCACACACATACACCCACTCTGACAGACCCTCACACACGCACACCCACTCTGACAGACCCTCACACACACGTACACCCATTCTGACAGACCCTCACACACGCACACCCACTCTGACAGATTCACACATGTACACCCACTCTGACAAACCCTCACACACACGTACACCCACTCTGACAGACCCTCACACACACGTACACCCACTCTGACAGACTCTCACACATGTATACCCACTCTGATAGACTCATTCTCACACATAGACTCAGTCAGAGTGAGTCTTTCTCATGCATACATTTACTCTGATGGACTGTCTCTCATAAGTACACCCTCTCTGACGGATTCCTACACACACACATTCACCCACTCTGAAAGTCTCTCTGTTACACATACGCCCACTTCTTTGGATTCTGTCTCACGCAGACACCCACTCTAACACACCCTCACACATGTACACCCACTCTGACGGATTCTCACACATACACACACAAATAGAAGAAGGGTCTGACCCAAAGCGTCAACTTTCCTGTTCCTGTGATGCTGCCTGGCCTGCTATGTTCCTCCAGATCCACACTGTGTTATCTCTGACTCCAGCATCTGCAGTCCTCACTCTCTCTGCTGCTTACATCCCACTGAGTGCTGCTCGTCCAATCATAGGGCCTATTCCTTCTGTATTTCTTGTTACTCGGTAAGAGAGAGCCTTTGATTAGACAAAAAGCTTTGTAGCATCTTTCAAAAACACACTTAAGCTGGTCTCATGTACTTTGGGCAAAGCTAGGCAGGCACATTCAGCCCTGGGGACTCGTATTGAGCCAGCTGGAGTTAAAAACATAAGGGAACTGCAATTTTCCACTCCTCCATAATCAAGTACCCTTGCTGCCTTCACTCCTACATAAAGTTAATTATTTGGGTGTATCTGGGAGTAAGGTGGAAGCCAATGCATGACATAGTCACACTTCAAATGTGGAACAAATCTGAGGAATAAAATAATCTTTTCTCATTCAGTTTTCTCAATGGCTTTTGATGTATCAAAGAGTATCTGTAAAGCTATGTGACACCTTTTGAATGCCAAAGGCTTCTCAAATTTAATCAATTGGATTTCTCACAAATGTCTCAGTTGAACCTGCCGCTCCCACATTGACAGTATTTACTGTGAGCTGAATTCTCTGCCATCACTCTCTTCCTCCAGGTGTGAAATGTAACAAGGGAAATGGCTGGGAAAACATGAAGGGTGAGTGGAGTCCGTTCAGAGAGAGGTCGCAGCAATAGGGCCCTCAGGGTGCATGGCATTTGCTGCAGACTTCAAGTCCTTTGTCCTGATGCCATTTCCTGGGGATGTGTAAGGTCCAGTGTTGACGTGGCTTTGTATGTCCCAGGACTCTGTCTTGGAACAATGCCAGATGCTGGAGTGGGAGGTGATTCTCTCCTAGCATCTATGAAGGTCAGCTGCTTTGAACATCAATGTAACTGGCTCCTTCAAGGGAGTGATGGGTGACCTGTAATAGATCTCCCTGTCATATATTCACAAATACATCAGGACAGTGATCAGTGTTTTCTGTTCAAGGCCACTGGTTCATTTCATTCCCAAATGACCAAGTTAATGTTCCAGCTTGTGCCATACCAGAACTGAGTTCTCCAAAGTGCAGGGTGTCACTGACTGTATGTCCATGGCACAGTGCTGCAGAATTCAACAGAAGCGGGTCAGTTTACTTAAGTTCAGGTCATCTGTGTCACCACTGTTAACACTTCCTGGCAGCTGCCACAACTCCTGCAATCCAGAAGCTTTCTCGTGCCAGGTGATGAGGTGATGTGCTGGATGCTGAGGAACTGGGTGAACAGAAGCAATTTTCCGAGGAGGAGGAAGGAATCATTGGAAAGGAGGAATCTCTCTTTGCTCATGAAAGATCTCAGAGGCATTGGGTACCATGAGTTACATTGCACCTGATTGACAACTGCCTCCAGTAGATGAGAGCTGGGTGCAGAAGACCATCATGATCATTGATCATGGTGGCACATTTATGGTTTGCGTTATCAAGGCTAACGTCAGCCCTGTTGGTTTTATTTATGTTCACTTTTGCTATCTGTAAAAGCTCATGTTCAAATTTGTCCAATTATTTTCCTGTATCTAATGTTCCCCTGTTGGACAGTGAGATGTTGCAGGTCTACAGTGAGGATTTGGGACAGGGCAGCACTGCAAAAGGTGGTAGTTAGGTGAGATGTTGCTACAGACAGATGAACTGTGTGGTGTGGTGGTTAAACAACAGGTAGGGTGAGGGAATGAGGTTGTATGTGTGAGGGAGTGTTAGCCATGTCAGCTGTGAATCGTGGGCAGTATGACTTTGTGACTGGTGTGCCACAACCTTGTTGGGGTGGGGCAAGGCCAGTTTGCCATTGCATGCCAGGCTTCACAGCTGCATTTCTCTGTCTTGCATGAGTGCAAATAATGTAGGTCTTTTGTCATATAGCTGCTGACTTATTCCAGAAATGGTAGGTGGTAATATGAGGGACAACATAGCTGTTCGGTATGTAGTTAATGAGGTAAGTTTGATATGATATGACCAGAGACCTCATTACACTTTGAGGTGAAAATTCTTCTAAAAACTTTGATGCAAGTCAGACAACAAAAAAAGCATAAGATTCAGCCCATTGTTTTTTGCATTTGTATTTTACCAATGTGCATCCTGGTAAGAGAGCGAGGACTGTAGATGCTGCAGTCCTGATGAAGGGTCTCGACCCAAAACATCAACTCTCCTGCCTCTCCGATGCTGTCGGACCTCCAGCTCTACACTATACTGGCTTAGCATCCTGCTGAATCCACTGCTCTTTCTAAAACAAGTTACATTTTTTTTTACCTTTTACAAAGTGAAAAAACCCAAAGAACTGCGGATGCTGAAACTCTGAAACTGAAACAGAAATTGCTGGACAATCTCAGCAGACCTGAGAGAGGCTGTGGAGAGAAATCAGAGTTAACGTTTTGGATCTAGTGACTTCTTCAGAACTATTGGTAGCTGGGAAAAAGTTGGTTTTTATGCAGAAGGTAGGTCAGTGAGGGGGTAAGGAGTAAATGATGGGTGGAGTTAGAGGCTAAAGAAAGAGAAGAACAGTTGGACAGACAACGGAATGGATAACAATCAACCAAGTAGAATGAATAGCTACCAATGGGGACTATTTGTGACTTACAGTGGGTTGTGTGTAATAGCAGGCCATGTGATAACAGAGTCTTGTGTATGGGGTAAAGTAAGAATGTGGGAGAAGGTGCCTCAAGCCCTTAAATAATTGAGCTTGATATTGAGTCCAGAAGGCTGTAGAGTTCCCAAGTGGAAAATATAGTGCTGTTCTTCCAGTTCGCACTGAGTTTCACTGGACCACTGTGCAAGCCTGAGGCAGAGATGTTGGCTCGGCAACAGCGTGGTGCATTGCACTGGTAGGTAACTGGAAGTTCAAGGCCTTATTTTATGTACATCTCCTCAAAAGAATTAACTCTATCTCTTCTTTTGATATCTACTGCAATTAAGAATACAACTCCACCCAGGTGTAATCGATGCCATAGAATGCTTCCAGAGGAGATTGTTGAACCTGAGTCCCAGCTGTTTAGATTTTTTTTAAGAAGTGGCAAAGTTTACAGATAACAGATTCTCTGAATGGTTGATGTTCTAAGTAGCCTTTTCACTAGACACAGGTTGAGGGAGAGACTGACAGCCTTGATTCTCCTTGCTATTGCCAGCACTTGTTACTTTCTCTCACTTCGCTGAGCAAACAACTGAAATATGTTAACTTCTACATTACAAGTTTAATATAACTGTCTTCTCTAAATTAAATGCACCACGGATGAACTTTTATATCCCCATTTGTGAATTTCATCTTGCAATTGTGAGTAAAACAAAAGATCTGAATTTCTTGACACCTTGGTGAGTTCAGTGCCTTTTGATTAAGATGTGGAAAATTGATCAGGTATATCCTGTACACAGAAAGCAGGACACATCCAACCTAGCCAAGTCTGCCCCAGTGTGCTCTCGATCATCAAAAAAGTGATGGAAAGTGTCATCAACAGCACTATCAAGCAGCACCTGCTCAGCAATAACCTGCTCAGTGATGCCCAGTTTGGGTTGGAGGAGGGCCACTCAGCTCCTGAGTGGATAATAGGAACTGCAGATGCTGGAGGATCCGAGATAACAAGGTGTAAAGCTGGATGAACACAGCAGACCAAGCAGCATCATAGGAGCAGAAAAGCTGACGTTTCGGGCCCAGCCCCTTCATCCACATTGATACCACTGGGCTGCAGGGTTCCCAAACGGAATATGAATTGCTATTCCTGCAACCTTTGGGTGGCATCACTGGATTTCACAAGCTTCAAAATCTTCCCTCCGCCTACCGCATCCCAAAACCAGCCCAGCGCGTCCCCACCTCCCTAGCCTGTCCTTCCTCTCACCTATCTCCTCCTCCCACCTCAAGCGCCCCCCCCATTTCCTACCTACTAACCTCATCCCGCCTCCTTGACCTGTCAGTCTTCCCTGGACTGACCTATTCCCTCCCTACCTCCCCACCTGGACTCACCTTTACTGGCTCCATTCCCGCCTCTTTGAACTGTCTGTCTCCTCTCCACCTATCCTCTCCTCTGTCCATCTTCTACTCACTTCCCCCTCCTTTTTTGATTCAGAAACCCCTTCCCCACCCCCATTTCTGATGAAAGGTCGAGGCCCGAAATGTCAGCCTTCCTGCTCCTAAGATTCTGCTTGGTCTGCTGTGTTAATCCAGCTCCACACCTTGTTATCTTCTGACTTCATAGTAGTTTCAATTCAAATATGAACAAACAAGTTGAATTCCAGAGATAAAGTGAGAATGACAGACCTTGATATAAAGGCCACATTTGTCCGGGTGTGTCATCAATGAGTTATAGCAAAACTGGAATCAGTGGGAATCAGGGAAGAATTCTCGATAACAAAGTGTGAAGCTGGATGATCACAGCAGGCCAAGTGGCATCTGTGCCCCTGAGATGCTGCTTGGCCTGCTGTGTTCATCCAGCTCCACACTTTGTTATCTTGGATTCTCCAGCATCTGCAGTTCCCATTATCTCGGGAAGAATTCTTACCTGGTTGGGGTCATGCCTGACACAAAGGAAGGTGGTTCTGGTGGTTTGGTTATTGCAGGTCAGTTATCTCAGTTCCAGGACATCTCTGCAAGAGTTCTGCATGATAGTATCCTAGGCCAAGCCATCTTCAGCTGCTTCATCAACAGCCTTGTGTATTTAGGTAATTTGGATAAGTGTACAGCATGTCTAAATTGTTTTACATGGCCACTAATTTAAAGATACCATCTTGAGTGTTGCCTGAGTAGGAGCTATTCAGATTAGTGCACAACATACAGCTTGGGGAATATGTTATTTGTTACTAAAGTCGTTCACTAATAAGACCTAAAACCATTCTTATAAATCAAAAGGAATTTATTTAAGTACATGAAGAAGAAAAAATACAGGATATAGTGAGTGAAGGGTTGTGATTAACTGGTGAAAAGAACTCAATGTGCTGAATTATTTGATTTCCGAGCAGCTCTATCGCATAACCTTATGAATCACTTACTTTCTAAATATTACCTTTGCACAGAGGCTACAAAGTGAAAGGAAGCCATCCAATTATAGCAGTGTCATGGAAGAACTATTTAAGCTGTTTCCAGGTGATGACAAGCTCATGGACCAGGGACCAAACAGATGTCGGACCTGTGCAGTCATAGGAAATTCTGGCAACTTAAAAGGTTCTAACTACGGGCCGTCAATTGACTCTAATAACTTAGTAATGAGGTAAGTCACTTGATGCTAAATTAGTATCTTGCCCAATTATTAGAGGCGCAAAATGCAAACTCAAAATTTGAAT
Organism: Stegostoma tigrinum; assembly: GCF_030684315.1. Lineage (NCBI taxonomy): Eukaryota > Metazoa > Chordata > Chondrichthyes > Orectolobiformes > Stegostomatidae > Stegostoma > Stegostoma tigrinum. The sequence goes on along the minus strand of NC_081358.1, from coordinate 102,700,624 downwards.
AAAATACAGCCCATAATGTGAATAGAACTTCTCAAACCACTAATTAACACTTCTTGTTTAAAATTTCTTTAACAAAAGCCGTTAAAAGAGAGGAGGACACAGCTTGGAAAGAAGTAAAACAGAAAATACGCAAGCTTTGTGAATTGAGTGCAAAGCTCAAATTCTATGCAGAAGGAACATGATTAATACAATGTTTCTCCTCTGTGTCTCTCTAATGTTTGATCGTTTGCCATAGATAGGACTTGTCAACTGCTAGAGATTTGAATCTGAGAGAAACTTGGGTCAGTTGGCAGCCTAAGCACTGGATCAGTAATAGTTTGGCCCACATTCCAAGATATGGAGCTCATCATAGCAGGATGCCACTCCCCTGCTGAGAAAGTGTTTCAGTAACAGAGAAGAATGCCTCCTATGATGAGACTTTAAATCGCGATCTTCAATATCCATGCCCGTTCCCCCATTCGCCCCCGAACCAATTAAATGTTCAAGATCCTAATACATTGTATTAATGAGCAGCAAATTATCTTTGTGTCCTGGTCAACAATACTTCTTCAAGTAAAAGAACCAATATAGCTTAGTCAATTGCTTAGTCATCCCAGTAGGATCCTGTTCCATTAAAAATATTCTCTTACATATTTTTACTGTAACTCAAAGCAATTATTTGTATGTGAAGTGGTATGAGACATCCTAGATATTGCTGTAATTAGATTAGGGAAAGCAGAGGGTTATGATGTTTCATTGGGTAATGCAGCATTCAGTGAAACTTTACACACAAAGGTCCCAAATTTTACTCACACTAATCTGGGACATTATTTGGTAGAGTATGGATTAATCTGCAAATTTGTCTTACTTGTGTGGGAACTGAAGTAATCTTCTCTGCACCCACCCAAATTTAGCACAGACGAAGAAGTAAACTTGGAACCTTCCTTGTCTGCATGGTTTAGCCGTTCAAAGTGCATTTATTACTCAATGTGGCACTGTCCGAGCCTAATATCTTGTTTAGTCCTACTTCTTGCCCTCCCTCAGTAATTCTCACTGAGATAAGTTCTACAGATGCCATTTGTCCCCAAGTAAGAACCTCAACCAAGTGACTGTTTGTTAGTTATGAACTATTACAGGCTAACCCACTGCCAAAGATGTAAAACAGCTTTGATTAAGTTACAATGTGGATTCCAGAATTGCATATATTCCTACAGCTTTACACAATTCCAGCATAACCTCCATGCTCTTAAACTCTAAGCCTTAGCTAATAGAGGCAAGTATCTGCTAAGAAAGCGTATGAGATACTTGATTTTATTGAGCAACCCATTGAATTTAAGAGCAGGGAGGTTATGCTGGAACTGTATTAAAAGTTAGTTGGGCAGTAGTTGGTTGTTGTGTATCATGTACAGACCTGGAATCCACTTTACAGGAGGGAGTGATTACACTGGAGAGAGTGCAGAGGAGACTTACCAGCATGTTGTCTGTGACGGAGAGTTTTAGTTATGTAGAGAGATTGGATAGATTGGGGTTGTTTGCCATGGAGCAGGGGAGACTGAAGGGGAACATCATGGAAATGTATAAAATTGAGGCCCAGTTACAATGTAAAAAGGAAGGAACTTTCCCCCTTGGTGTTCAGTGACTGCTTACGTAGATTTAAGGTCAGGGAAAGGAGGGTTTGAGGGGATATGAGGAAATATTTTTACACACAGAGGCTGGTGGCAGCTTGGGGCTCACCACATGTAAGAGTGTTAGAGGCAGAACTCTCGCAACATTTAAGAAGTATTTAGATGTGAACTTGCAGTGCCAAGACTGTGGGCCAAGTGCTCGAAAATGGGATTAGAATAGTAAGGTGATTGATTTTGGATGGCACAGACTTGATGGCCAAAGAGCCTTTTTCTGTGCTATGATTCTAAATGCTATTATATGTAGATTACATTTATATATTTTAATACTTTTTCTATATTTAAGTTATATATTTTGATTTAATAAAACTTGCCAAAGCATTTCATGGGAGCTTTAAAAAAGCAATGCATTTTCAATGACTTGCAGCAAAGGGTGAAAGCATTGAAACTTTCCCTATTGTGGTCATCCATCTCAGTTGCTGTGTTGCCTTGAATTCTCCTTTTCACTGGATCATGTGAAAAACAGCTAAGAATGTAGAATAGGCAATATCATCCCACCATGATAATCAAATTCCTAAGCGTGGGTTCAAAAGTGAAGAATGTAACCTTTGAAATCATTTCCATTTTGACCGTGCTTAAACAATGCAACAGTGTACCGACACCACAAAGCAAAGTGATGTTGAGCCACAACAATTATTAAGCCAAATGAACAAATTCTCTATTGAAGGAGTGAAGCCAGGTGCAGAGGCTTAGGGACTGGGTATTCTAGAGCTTGGAGCTTCGGGAATTGAAGGTACGACTGCCAAAAGTGGACTGACTAAAATTGGGGAAGGTAAAATGCTAGAATTACAGGAGCACAAACAGTCAGAAAGTTGTGATACTGAAGGAGATAACAGTGATAAGGAGAGGTGAGGCCAGGAAGGTTTGAGAATAAGGATGAATATTTTAAAGTCACAATGTTGCTCACCTTGCAAATCATATTAATCAGTGAGTGCAGGGTGATAGGGGAACAGGACTTAGTGTGACTTTAAGACATTAGCAGGGAGATTTTGAATGACTGTGCTACTTCAAGTGTACAAAGGGTGGAAAGTGGGAGGAATATATTTAAATAACTGAGCCTGGCATGATTCATTTTCACGAGGATATGAGGTGATTTGAGTCATGTTACAGAAATGAAAGTAGGAGCTGTTCTTGAGACATAAGTAATAAGTCAGAAGCTCAGCTTGTGACACTACAAAACCACAAAGCTGCAGCAAAACTGAACTAATTACAGCACAGAGATAACTCTCAGAGCTCCTAAATCAGTCTGAGGGCAAGAACTGAATGCTAATAATGCTGAGAGCAAACATAGAGAAAGCCTTGGAAATAATAAGGACTGAAGATGCTGGAAGTCAGAGTTGGTAAAATGTGGAGCCAGAGAAGCACAGCAGGTCAGACAATGTCAGAGAAGCAGGAAAGTCATCAGGACTGGGGAGGGGGAAGACAGCTCAGAAGTAAATAGAGGGAGGATGGTGGGTCAGGGGCAAAGGTATCATCTACTTAACCCAACTCGTCCTCACCCTTAACAATTTTTCCGTTGACTCCTCTCACTTATAACAAACCAAAAGAGTGGCTGTGGGCACCCGAGTGGATCCAAGCTATGCCTGCCTCTTCGTGGGATACGTGGAACAGTCCCTCTCCTGCAGTTACATTGGTACCAGCCCTCACCTCCTCCCCCACAATATTGATGACTGTATTGGTGCTACTTCGTGCTCCCACGAAGAACTCATCCACTTCACCAACGCCTTTCACCCTGACCTCAAATTCGCCTGGACCATCTCTGACATCACCCTCCCCTTCTTGGACCTCTCTGTCTCCATCTCCACCAACTGAATTTGCACCAATATCTGTTTCAAACCCATTGACTTCCACAACTACCTCAACTACACCTCCTATCACCTGCCCTCCTGCAAAGATGCGATCCCGTACTCCCAATTCCGCCACCACCGCATCATATCCCAGGATGAAGTATTCCGCTCCTGGACATCCCAGATGCCCTACTACTTCAAGGACCATAATTTCCCCTCTCCTACGATTCGTAATAACCTCAACCATATCACCTGCATTTCCCTCATTTCTGCCCTCAAATCACCTCTCCGCCAAAGACAATAAGGATAGAGTTCCCCTGGTCCTCACATGCCACTCCATCAATCTCCAAATCCAACACATCATCCTCCGCCATTTTTCCACCTGCAATCAGACCCCACCACTAAAAAGATATTTCCTACCCCTTCCCTATCTGCTTTCCATAGGGACTGCTCACTCTGCAACTCTCCCATCAGCTCTACACTCCCCACCAATCTTTCCACCATACCCGGCACCTTTCCCTGCAAGCGCAGGAAGTGCCGCACCTGCCCATTCACCTCCCCCCTCACCTCATCCAAGGCCCCAAACAATCATTGCAAATTCGACAGCGATTCACCTGCACATCTTCTAACCTGGCCTACAGCATCCGTTGCTCCCGATGTGGTCTCCTGTAAATTGGAGAGACCAATTGCAGACTTGTTGGCAGATTTGGGGAGCATCAGTGCTCTGTACACTCCAATCAACACCACCTTCCATTTGCCAGCCATTTCAACTCCCCCTCCCACTCCCTTGGTGGCCATTCTCATCCTGGGCCTCCTGCACCGTCAAAATGAGCCAACATGTAAACTGGAGGAACAACACCTTATATTCTGCTTTAGGTGTTTACAGCCCAATGGCTTCAACATAGATTTCACCAGCTTCAAAATCTCACCACTGTCAGCCTCATCCCATGTTCAACCCTCCCTCTCATTCCTGCCTCCTTGACCTGATACATTCTGTCCATTTTCTGTCTCACCTATCTGCTCCACTCTTCCCACCTATTTCCATCCCACCTACCTTCCTCCCTCTGTTTATTTCTGAGCTCCCATTCCCCTCCCCAGTCCTGATGAAGTGTCCAGACCTAAAATGTCAACTTTCCTGCTCCTTCGATGCTGTCTGACCTGCTGTGCTTCTCCACCTCTGCATTTTATTGAGAGAGAAAGCCTTGAAGTCATGTGGTTTCCATCCTAGGGTTTTAAGTATATTGGGCGAGAACATTACAGATTTAAAAAGCAATAGTTTTCTAAACTTTCTTGAAAATGGCCGAGTCCTGTTCCTAATTTGTATGTTCCTACTTGGTATATTGATTCAGGAAAGTTGGTTGAAAAGTTATGTGAACTGCGAAAACTGAGAGAGGGAAACCAGCCAGGTTGTAGTAAAAACAGGAATGCTGGAAATTCGCAGCAGATCTGGCAGCAAATGTTTCGAGCCAGGTACACTTCATCAAGATAGAGAATGTGCAAATTAGTTGGCTGAACATGCATTGCTGGTGGTGTTGTTTGGGGGTCTGTATTTTCACTCGTCATGAAGTCTCTGCACCTTATCAAAACTGTACCTGATTCATTAATTACGTGGACTTGCAGAACATGTTTAAGTCCCTAATGAAAAACTGTTTGCAAAAATTGAAACCCATGGAACTGAAGGCAAATTAGACAGCTGATTAGGAAATAGGTCAAATGAAAAAAGTCAGTGAGTCAGGTTAGTGGGAGGATGTGACAAGTAGAATTCCAAGGTGTGTATTGAAACCACAACTGTTCTCTATATTCCTCAGTTCTGAGGAAGAGTGGCTGATCCTGAAACATTAACTCTTATTTCTCTCCACTGATGCTGCCAGACCTGCTGAGCCTTTCCAGCAATTTCTGTTTTCATTCTCTATATTAATTAGATGATAAGACAAAAAGCCAACTGGCTGATGAAACAAAGCTGGCCATTTATAGAAGTGGAAAATTGGAAGGAGGTAGTGATGTATTGAGTAAATACGCAAAACTGTGACATATTGATCTTACTGTACCCAAATGTAAGATCATCCACTTTGGACCCAAAAAAAAAGAATAATGTGATTTCTAAATGTGGAGGCCCAGGAATGCATTGTTAAAATATAATGGAACAAGTGTAGAAACTAAGCCAAAACGTCTAATGGAATACAGGAGATAACAAGGTGTGGAGCTGGAGGAACACAGCAGGCCAGGCAACATCAGAGGAGCAGGAAAGCTGATGTTTCGGGACTGGACCCTTCTTCAGAAATTTTTGAAGAAGGGCCCTGACCCGAAATGCCAGCTTTCCTGCTCCTCTGATGCTGCCTGGCCCACTGTGTTCCTCCAGCTCCACACCTTGTTGTCTCACAATCCAGCATCGGCAGTTCCTACTATCTCTAATGGAATACAGGACTCTCTCTTAATACATAGAATGTAAAGAGGTTTGAAGTTATGCTTCAAATGCAAAGCGTTGGTTATACCATACCTTATACTGTGAGCAGTTCTTGTACCACATCTTAAGAAGGGTATATTTGCCTTTGTGGGTGTAGAGTGTAGATTTACTCTGACGAAATCTGAACCCCAAGGTTGAAGTGAAAGGAGAAATTTATCAAAAGGTTCATATATTGAGGGGTGACTTGACCTAAGTTTTCAAGAACTACTGAGAGAAACTATATCCACCAATTAGACAAGAGAGGATAGCCAAATAATTGGACCCAGAATAAAATTAAGAACGACTTCTTCACATAAAGAATAGTACAAGTTTGGAACTGACTCTTGTAAATAGTAGCTGATGCTAGAGCAATTGTTAGTTTTAAATCTGAGTTTTTTTTTGTTAGTCTAATGGTACTAAGGAGCACAAAGCAAAGGAAGACATAGAGGGTAACGTCACAAATCAGCCATGACCTCACTGAACAACAGAACTGGCTTGAGAAGCAAGAAGACCTACCACTACATAAATATTTTAAAGCACCCTCGATTATATGACAAAAATCAAAAGAACTGCGGATGCTGTAAATCAGGAACAAAAACAAAGTTGCTGGAAAAGCTCAGCAGGTCTGGCAGCATCTGTGGAGGAGAAAACAGAGTTAACGTTTCACGTCCGATGATCCTTCTGCAGAACTTATAACACTTGTCATAACCTCAGGAAGTTCCAAAGTGCCTTGCAGCCAATGAGTTATTTGGAAGTGTAGTTACTAATGTTACACGGTAAACACAACCTGTTCACAACAAACTCTGACAGACAGGAATATGATAAAACATAATTTTGATGATGCAGCTTTGAAGAATATGTATTGACCAGGACACCATGGATAATTCCCATACTTGTTTTGAAACTTATAGTATGCCCACCGTCATAAAGTAACTCAAATGGAATTGTTTTATCATTTACTTAATATCTTATACTCTTCTGAGATAAGCAGTTTTTGTCTAGACCTGAAACATCAGCCGTCCTGCTCCTCTGATGCTGCTTGGCCTGCTGTGTTCATCCAGCTCTACACCTTGTTATGTCTTCCTTTCTTTACTTCCTGTTTGCGTAGGATGAACACGGCAAGGACCACTGGCTATGAGGCGGATGTAGGCAGTAAAACTACACATCACTTCATGTACCCTGAAAGTGCTCAGAATCTCGCAGAAAACGTTTCTTTGGTTCTCATCCCTTTTAAATTATTGGACATCAAGTGGCTAATTAGCGCTTTCACAACAGGCAACATCACTCGGTGAGTGAATAACTTAATCTTGGGTAAGGAACAATGGTAAGCAAGATTCAACTCACGGTAGTCAGTTTCCCTCCTTTTTTATTATGTTTCTATCCCTTTCCTGCCTCCCTGAATTGAGAAGACATTGACACATTCTAAGTTAGTGCCTGCGACCCTCCTACTTCTGCTGAAGTACTCACTACCCATGTATAAGACTAACAACCAGAAAAAGAGAATAGGGTAAAGGAGTCATTCTCATGGTGATAAACCATAACTAAATCAGCCCCAGATGTTCACAATACATCAATGATTTGGATATGGGGACCAAATATAACATTTCCACATTTGAAGATGACAGAAAGCTAAGCAGAATTGTGTTCTGTGAGGAAGATGTAAGACATTTTCAGGAGGATTTTGACAAACTTAATCATTAAGCAAGTTTGTGGCATATGGAATATAATGTGGAAAAATGTGATTTTATTGACTTTGGTAGGAAGAACAGATTGAAGTCTAGTTCCTAAATGGTGAGAGGTTGGAAAGTGTAAACGTGTGAGGGGATTTGAGTGTCCTTGCCAAGCTGTTAGGAAGGCTTAATGGAAATGTGAGCCTTTATAACAGAGATTTGAGTGTTGCAATAATGAAGTCTTGCTTCAATTGGACAGAAGCTTGGTTAGATAGCAGCATGCATCCCTTACATTTGTCTTTTTTTTTGCAATTTCTAGCCTAGGTTATGATTTAATTTTGAGATGTGCATTCTCTGTCCCTTGCTGTCACGGTCGGTTTGTCATTTCCCATATTAGTATCTTTCTTGCTTTGTCTCTGCTCTTTGATTTACCACATTTTCCCAAATTTCATCTGCTGTCCTGGCTGTTCAATTTAGAACCCTCTCAACTTCCTGAGTTATGTGGCTTTCATATCCTTTCTTAAGTCCAGATCACTTTTAGGATTTAAACAGTATATTTGGTTAAATGTCAAATACAAAAAAAATTATAATTTTAGAAAAGGTTTAAAGTTTCCCTTAGTGACCCACTCTGTTCTTAGTCATGATTAGATTAGAATCCCTACAGTGTGGAAACAGGCCCTTTGGCCCAACATGTCCACACCGCCCCTTGAAGCATCCCACCCAGATCCATCCCAGTATAATTCACACAACCCTGAACACTATGGGCAATTTAACATGGCCAATCCACCTAGCCTGCACATCTTTGGACTGTGGGAGGAAACTGGAGCACCCGGAGGAAACCCGCACAGACACGGGGAGAACGTGTAAACTCTGCACAGACAGTCCCCCAAGGCTGGAATTGAACCCGCATCCCTGGCGCTGAGGCTGCAGTGCTAACCACTGAGCCATACTGAGGTGTGGTGTAGACCATTAATTAAAATAAATCCATTTCTGAGTTGGTCAGTAAGATACAATTCAAAATAATTTTGTTCAGTTAAAATTGTTGTAGTTATCTTTAGTTGTTTACTTAGATGAATTAATTACACTTTCTGCATTTATTCTTTCATGTTCAGTACCTATATACCAGTAATGCGTCACATCAAGGCAGATAAAGATAAGGTGAGTTGAAATTTATTTCTTTATATAATTGTGAAAATACATGTCAAAGATTTTTGGTTGCTGGCTGAGGATGTGTCTCTCTGACCATGCTGAAATAGTAATGGTTGACCTGATCCCAGAGCGTAGTTAAATGAGTGATAATGGGAACTGCAGATGCTGGAGAATCCAAGATAACAAAGTGTGGGTCTAGATGAACACAGCAGGGCAAGCAGCATCTCAGGAGCACAAAAGCTGACGTTTCGGGCCTAGACCCTTCATCAGAGAGGGGGATGGGGTGAGGGAACTGGAATAAATAGGGAGAGAGGGGGAGGCGGACCAAAGATGGAGAAAAAAGAAGATAGGTGGGGAGGAGAGTATAGGTGGGGAGGTAGGGAGGGAATAGGTCAGTCCAGGGAAGACGGACTGGTCAAGGAGGTGGGATGAGGTTAGTAGGTAGGAGATGGAGGTGCGGCTTGGGGTGGGAGGAAGGGACGGGTGAGAGGAAGAACAGGTTAGGGAGGCAGAGACAGGTTGGACCGGTTTTGGGATGCAGTGGGTGGAGGGGAAGAGCTGGGCTGGTTGTGTGGTGCAGTGGGGGGAGGGGACGAACTGGGCTGGTTTTGGGATGCGGTGGGGGAAGGGGAGATTTTGAAGCTGGTGAAGTCCACATTGATACCATTGGGCTGCAGGGTTCCCAAGCCGAATATGAGTTGCTGTTCCTGCAACCTTCGGGTGGCATCATTGTGGCACTGCATGAGGCCCAGGATGGACATGTCATCTAAAGAATGGGAGGGGGAGTGGAAATGGTTTGCGACTGGGAGGTGCAGTTGTTTATTGCGAACCGAGCGGAGGTGTTCTGCAAAGTGGTCCCCAAGCCTCTGCTTGGTGTCCCCAATGTAGAGGAAGCCACACCGGGTACAGTGGATGCAGTATACCACATTGGCAGATGTGCAAGTGAACCTCTGCTTAATGTGGAAAGTCATCTTGGGGCCTGGGATAGGGGTGAGGGAGGAGGTGTGGGGGCAAGTGTAGCATTTCCTGCGGTTGCAGGGGAAGGTGCCGGGTGTGATGGGTTGGAGGGCAGTGTGGAGCGAACAAGGGAGTCACGGAGAGAGTGGTCTCTCCGGAAAGCAGACAGGGGTGGGGACGGAAAAATGTCTTGCGTGCTGGGGTCGGATTGTAGATGGCGGAAGTGTCGGAGGATGATGCGTTGTATCCGGAGGTTGGTGGGGTGGTGTGTGAGAACGAGGGGGATCCTCTTTGGGCGGTTGTGGCGGGGGCGGGGTGTGAGGGATGTGTTGCGGGAAATGCGGGAGACGCGGTCAAGGGCGTTCTCGACCACTGTGGGGGGAAAGTTGCGGCCCTTGAAGAACTTGGACATCTGGGATGTGCAGGAGTGGAATGCCTCATCGTGGGAGCAGATGCGGCGGAGGCGGAGGAATTGGGAATAGGGGATGGAATTTTTGCAGGAGGGTGGGTGGGAGGAGGGTGTATTCTAGGTAGCTGTGGGAGTCGGTGGGCTTAAAATGGACATCAGTTACAAGCTGGTTGCCTGAGATGGAGACTGAGAGATCCAGGAAGGTGAGGGATGTGCTGGAGATGGCCCAGGTGAACTGAAGGTTGGGGTGGAAGGTGTTGGTGAAGTGGATGAACTGTTCGAGCTACACTGGCCCCAAACCCCACCTCTTCCTCCGTTACATTGATGACTGTATCGGCGCCGCCTCTTGCTCCCCAGAGGAGCTCGAACAGTTCATCCACTTCACCAACACCTTCCACCCCAACCTTCAGATCACCTGGGTCATCTCCAGCACATCCCTCACCTTCCTGGATCTCTCAGTCTCCATCTCAGGCAACCAGCTTGTAACTGATGTCCATTTCAAGCCCACCGACTCCCACAGCTACCTAGAATACACCCCCCTCCCACCCACCCTCCTGCAAAAATTCCATCCCCTATTCCCAATTCCTCCGCCTCCGCCGCATCTGCTCCCATGATGAGGCATTCCACTCCCGCACATCCCAGATGTCCAAGTTCTTCAAGGGCCGCAACTTTCCCCCCACAGTGATCGAGAACGCCCTTGACCGTGTCTCCCGCATTTCCCGCAACACATCCCTCACACCCCGCCCCCGCCACAACCACCCAAAGAGGAACCCCCTCGTTCTCACACACCACCCCACCAACCTCCGGATACAACGCATCATCCTCCAACACTTCCGCCATCTACAATCCGACCCCACCACCCAAGGCATTTTTCCATACCCACCCCTGTCTGCTTTCCGGAGAGACCACTCTCTCCGTGACTCCCTTGTTCGCTCCACACTGCCCTCCAACCCATCACACCCGGCACCTTCCCCTGCAACCGCAGGAAATGCTACACTTGCCCCCACACTTCCTCCCTCACCCCTATCCCAGGCCCCAAGATGACTTTCCACATTAAGCAGAGGTTCACCTGCACATCTGCCAATGTGGTATACTGCATCCACTGTACCCGGTGTGGCTTCCTCTACATTGGGGAAACCAAGCGGAGGCTTGGGGACCACTTTGCAGAACACCTCCGTTTGGTTCGCAATAAACAACTGCACCTCCCAGTCGCAAAGCATTTCCACTCCCCCTCCCATTCTTTAGATGACATGTCCATCATGGGCCTCCTGCAGTGCCACAATGATGCCACCGGAATGTTGCAGGAACAGCAACTCATATTCGGCTTGGGAACCCTGCAGCCCAATGGTATCAATGTGGACTTCACCAGCTTCAAAATCTCCCCTTCCCCCACCGCATCCCAAAACCAGCCCAGTTTGTCTCCTCCCCCCACTGCACCACACAACCAGCCCAGCTCTTCCCCTCCACCCACTGCATCCCAAAACCAGTCCAACCTGTCTCATCCTCCCTAACCTGTTCTTCCTCTCACCCATCCCTTCCTCCCACCCCAAGCCGCACCTCCATCTCCTACCTACTAACCTCATCCCACCTCCTTGACCTCTCCGTCTTCCCTGGACTGACCTATCCCCTCCCTACCTCCCCACCTATACTCTCCTCCCCACCTATCTTCTTTTCTCTCCATCTTCGGTCCGCCTCCCCCTCTCTCCCTATTTATTCCAGAACCCTCACCCCATCCCCCTCTCTGATGAAGGGTCTAGGCCCGAAACGTCAGCTTTTGTGCTCCTGAGATGCTGCTGGGCCTGCTGTGTTCACCCAGCCTCACATTTTATTAGCGTATTTAAATGAGATGTCTTGAAATTTTTCAAATTAAACATTAATATTGAATATATTATTGCTGCAAAGAACAAAATGTGTTTTTCTGACCAAACAGGTTTAGTACATGATAGAAGACTGATTATGTTACTGGTCTAGGAATCTAGAGGCCTGGACTGTTGACTTCGAGACAGAGGTTCTGTTTCCACCACAATAGATGAAGAATTTAGATTCAATTAGTTAAGCAAATATGGAATTAAAGCTGATATCAGTAATGGTGGCAGGCATCAAACCTCATCTTCGGAGGGCTTGTGGTTCATGCCACGATCACCCTGGTGAGAGTGTGAGCATTGTTCTGCATCAATCCACAAATTTCTTAGACTTGTCAAGAGCCGTGTTTTGAGGAGGTGTCCCATGTCTTCAAATAGCCATCCCTATATGAGAATAGAATCATAGAATCCCTACAGTGCGGAAATAAGCCCTTTAGCCCAACAAATTCACACCAAACCTCAGAGCATCCCGCCCAGACCCATTTCCCTATAAACCCACCTAATCTACACATCTCTGAACCCTACAAGCAATTTAGCATGGCCAATCCACCTAGTCTGCACATCTTTGGAATGTGGGAGGAGACTGGAGCACCCGGAGGAAACCCACGCAGACACAGAATGTGCAGACTCCACACAGACAGTCACCTGATTGTGGAATCAAACCCAGGTCCCTGACACTGTGAGGCAGCAGTGTTGACCGCTGTGCCACCATGCCCCCCCCCCCCCCCCTGCCGCCGCCCAAGGTCCAATATGGTCTAAGGAACTTGGAAAGAGACAGGAACCTGTATGTTCTCTAGAATGTAAGAGTCTTCGCAGCTGCCAGTTTGTCTCATACAGGCTTCCAAATGATGTCTTCAATGATCACATTAGTGGTTGAACATTAAAGGGGTAGAATCCTTCCCTTTTCACAATCACACCAGATGGTGACAGGATGCCCTCGAAACAACATGGGTACAATTGATAGTAACCTGTGTCTAGGAAAACCAGGGATGATAGGGAATCTTAATGGTCTAGCTGCTTGACTATCATTATCGCAGGGAAAGATATTCAAGAGGCAAGCTCTGGCGAAAATGGCATGATACGTTTATGACTGGAGGATTGAGTGATGAGAGGAATTTCCTGCTTCCTGTTAGAGAATAAAAATTATGAGCAGCAATAAGGCTGACAACCATTGAAGTAATCTAATATTTTGGAGCTAAACTTTTTATCTAGCCACTGATCCAGCTCTGAGATAATGGAGTGGGATATGTTTAATTGTTTGCAGCATTGCTGTTCAGACATTTGTGGATATCTTTGCATTGCTGTTAATTTGCTCACTTTATCACCTCGGATCCATGTCTCTTATGGCTATAGACCATGCTCATGTAGAGGCAAGGAACATTGTGACTTCTCCAACTCACAACCCCCACCCGCCTGACCTGTCAGTTCCTTATTATTTGGTAAGTAGTCCCACCATACTAACCACATAGCTCCCTATCATTGTCACCATTCCCTCAGTCACCCCTGTACAGTGAAGCACATCCCTAGATTTGATGTGCTCATTTTCTTCAGGATGCCAGAGACTGCCCTTTGATAAACCCCCAGACTATTAATGACCAATTCCCCCATGACTGACCGACTTGGAAGGACAGCTCTGACTGACTACAGCCCAGCTACTTCATTGACATCTTGATATCATCCCAACTGATATCCCTATAATTCTCAGGCTGCTTGTGCCCAATCTCCAGATTCAAGGGCACAGATCTCTAGACTTGCGTAGGATGAAGCACCTGACTGCCCCTGGCCAACCCTCTTGGCTGGCACTGAATGAGCCCTATGACTGACTATAGTATCCCCTGATAGTTTGCTGTTAGCCCATTAAGAACTCATTTCCTTTGACTTTCACACAACACTGTTCACTTTTAGCACATGCAGTGAACTTGCCCCTTAAGCTGCTGGCACATGCTGCAGCCCAACATTGATGTAGTACAATGCTACACAATGATATGATCACTCCCTTAGCGACTGAAACATTTGCCCTTCAGTCCTCCCACTGCCACTAATTCTATGTTAAAAAGATGGCTGAACCACAGAGGCTGCTTGTCTTAACATTAAAGACCTTGTGCAATATAAAGCAAGCTAAGACCCACAAGATGCAGCTCCATGTCAGCACTAAAAAGATAAATGGCTGTCCCTGAACACAAACCTGGTAGAAGCATGCAAGTCCTGGCTGATCCTCTGCTCCAGAGTAGATGGTTGAAGCACTGTTGATCAAGAGCACATAAGATGATGTCGTGAGCTTGATGCCTTGCCAGTACTGGGTTGCATGGATGAAATGTCCAGAAACAGAGTGGCCACTGACCATGAAGGTAAAGGAAGTAATTCCACAATAACAAGAAGCACAGCCATTCCATGAGCTGCGAAGATGCTGACGAGACAAATTGTCAGATACCAGCACTATTTTACTTGTCAAGGCTTTACACCATCTAGTTTCTCAGTTGAGGAGAGGAGGATTTGAAATGCAATGATCATACATCAGGTTGAGGTACAAATGAGATGCAAATTGATGGAGATAAGCTTGCCACGACTTGAGTTCAATGGCCTTCTCCACTCCATCTGCACAAATGCCTTCATCTTCTCTCTGATACTTCCCATTCATTCTACCACTATTACTGCATGGTCAGCCATGATCATATTGAATGGCAGAGCAGGCTCAAAGGGCCAAATGGCCTTCTCCTGCCCCATACTCTTCTCACCAAAGCTCCTGCTCCACCACTTCCCTATTGAATGCAACATCTTCCCTCACTCACTCTTTACCCACTCAGTTGTCCCACATGACCAATCGCTCTTACCCACCCAGTTGCCCCACATGACCAATCGCTCTTACCCACTCAATTGTCCCACATGACCAATCGCTCTTACCCACACACTCAAGAGATAGTAAGAACTGCCGATGCTGAAGAGTCTGAGATAACACAGTGTGAAGCTGGATGAACACAGCAGGCCAAGCAGTATCAGAGGAGCAGGAAAGCTGACGTTTTGGGTTGAGAAAGTCTGAAGAAGGGTCTCAACCTGAAACGCCAGCTTTCCTGCTCCTCTGATGCTGCTTGGCCTGCTGTGTTCGTCCAGCTCGACACCGTGTTTACTGACACTCAAGTTCAGTTTATAATTTCTTTTTAAAAGCTTTTTTTCTCAATAAGGTGATCACAAAAATAATTATCTGCCTAAAGGTAGACTGGCAAACTTGCCTTGTTCTAATTGTGATTTCCTGCTCTCCATAATTTCAGGTATTGGTCTACAGCCCACATTTTTTTAAATATGTTTATGACAACTGGAATGAGCACCATGGAAGATACTCCTCAACTGGCATGCTGGTCATAGTTTTTGCACTTCATGTCTGTGATGAGGTAAATGTGACTTCTGATATATTTCTCTTTATTCCAGTTAAAATATAAGTCCTTCAGTGCTTAGTTGCTCATTTGATAAATAACCCTTAAAAGGAGACTAAAGATCTACTTAAATTTGAGCTTAGAAGCTTGAGGGGTGATCTGATTGAGATTTTTAAAATAATGAAGGCAATTAGCCAGGTAGATTCCCTGATAGGAAAATCAAGAACAAAGGTTGCAAACTTAAAATTGAAGTCAGACCATTTAGATTGAAACCTGGAAACCCTTATTCACTCAAAGATTGTTTAACTCGAGAATTCTCTTTCCCGGAAGGTTGTGGTTCTTGTTACAACAGGGCTTTCATGATTGATAATTGTTAATGTATTAAGGGATATTTTTTCATTCATTTGTGGGATCTGGCAACCCCTGCCTGGACTAACATTTATTGCCCATCTCTTACTGCTTTGTTCTAAGTGTCTTGCTAGAGCTATTCGGAGGGCACTTAAGAGTCAACCACATTTCTGTGGGCCTGGAGTCACGTGTAGGCCAGACCAAGTAAGAATGGCAGATTTCCTTCCCTAAAGGACGTTAGTGAAGTGGATGGGTATCTATGACAGTAGACAATGGTTGCCTGATTGCTGTTAGACTGGGTTTTAATTTGGGAGTGGCATAAATTGTAAATGAGATTTAGATAAGGAGTTGCCTAATTCAATGACTAAGTTGGCTCAAGAGGGTGAATGGCCTACTCCTGGTCCTTTGATATTCTGTGAAGAAGTTGTGAATTTTAACTTGACCCTGTTAATCTCAGTGGAGTAGTTAGCTTCAGTGCCTCTGTGGAAGTAAACTGAAAAATGAGCATAACTTACCAGTGATCTTTGCAGGAAAGACTTTTACTGAGAAAAGAACCGTCTAATGCCTCCACAGTCCGTGAGAGTAGTCCTATCCATGCGATCAGTGACAAATAAAAGGGTAGAAAACTGGGATTTTCTTCTCATGTGCAGCTTTACTTTAACATCTGTGCTGCTCTGCTGTGCAGGTGAATGTTTATGGGTTTGGAGCCAACAGCTTAGGACATTGGCATCATTACTGGGAGAAGAATGCAGGCGGAGGAGCCTTCAGAAAAACAGGAGTACATGATGGAGATTTCGAAGCCAATGTCACAAAGATGCTTGCCGATGTTGGTAAAATAAATTTATTCAAAGGTACTTGACATTGTAGCACTGTGAGTGAGCTCCAGGCAAACGTTATGCATCTGTGAATATCTTTGTGTTCACTGAGGTGATGGATTGTTGAACTAGGAAATTGAACATTACATTGGAAACTCAGAAATTCAGCTCCTATTTGGAATTAGCCAAAAGAAAAGTCAGACTGCTTCTTCTCTCTTTGAATAATGTGCCTTAACTCCAGCCTTAGAAAATCATGCCTTACTAAAACGCCAATGTTTTTCTTGTTACCTATTTTACAACTACCTTTGAAGAGTCTGTTTCTCAATCCAGCCTAATTTGTACCAAATTACAAGCAATTTCTTGACCTATATCAATGGTAAATTCTTTTGATATGTTCACTATGTCTGTCCATAGCTTTAGTCTGAAAAACAGTTTTTCAGTTAGAGAATGAAGAGTAGACAGAATCTGACTATTGTGCACTATATTAAAACAAAAGAAATGTCATTAAGAACTTTTAGTTCAGTAAGAGTGATCAGATTACTTAGACAACTTTCCACTAGGACCAAATTACAACAGGATTATCAACACGAGGGAGACTGGCACAGCCAACAACCTATGGTTAAAAACATTGGTAGCAAGAATATTCTTAAATTGTAAATAAATGAAGTTTCAGAGAGGAAAAGCTAGACACTTTATTGCATAGATGAAGCCTGTAAATGAAGTGTGAAGATTCAAGAATGCTCATTGACAGATTGGAGTTAATTGGTGTTGCTGTATTTAAATTTAAGACCTCTTTTATCTAATAGAAACTAACATTTAACAGAATGTGATATGGTGTCAGCAAGTAGATATTGAGTAAGCTCAGAATCAGAGTTAGGCTATGTTTCTAATACAGTTGAGTCACCTGCTATGCTAATTATCCAGACCTGAAGTTGGGTGAACTTAATCAGATTAGTCAGCGTCACAGAATTATTTCCCAGACTGTCCATGCTATTCAGGAGGCGAGCAAACTGAAAGAAATCCCAACAATCTTCAAGCAGCTTTTTGCTGTCAAAAAATGTTAGTGCCTCATGAAACATTGAGGGTTAGGCATTTTTCATTTTCTTACAAATCGTGTTGAAAGTCACTATCACATCTTCGACTTTATATAACAAGCCATCCCCAACACCAAAACAAAATGTTCAGATTCTTTTTTGCTGAAGTCAGTGACCTTTACTCTCATTACATTAACATCCTGAAAGGACACTGATCTGATTATGATATTAACCAGTGAAGTACTTAATTGGATTAGGTTTCATACAGAAGTATGTCTGTTTGGGCTAATAGGGATATATAATTGTTTCTGCTTCCCTGCCCTGATCTGCAACAAATTGGTCTTGGTATTTATTCTCACTGTTTGATGACTCTGAATGGCAAGACTATAAATCCAGAAAGACTAGGGAATTGAATCTGAATACAGACTTCACCTTAAGTAACACTGCTACTGTTCACTTGCTGCCGTGGAGTAAGAGAATGAAACAGCCAGGATTTCTGCTCCTAATCACTATACTGTTGGAAAGCATACTCTTGTGGCTATTGGCTCAAGATGGGATCAGATTCAGTGTGGTGCTGTCTCAGTTGTCAAAGTAGCTTGCTGGCACTCGCTATTGAGGCTCACTCATAAAGAATGGCTTCACAAATTCAAATCAAACCATACTCCAGCAGAGCCACCTTCTCTCCTGAAAAGTTCTCAAGTCTCCTCACTGTTCAACCAATGTGCTGGCCAGTGTTATTCTCCTGTTGATGGACAGAAATGTGTGCTTATCTACATGGTCATTTTAGGCATTGAAGTAGAAATGAAACTGAACAAGGCAAATCCACTACACCGACAGAATGAAAGTTGAAAAACACTACCTCATACACTGAAAACTGGACTATGAAAAGAAGCAAAACCAAACAACTATTTGATGAGAACAAATTGCTTTAAACTGGCTGTAAAGTGCTTTCCATGACTTGTGCTGTGGAGTAACAGAAAAAAAAGACATGAAGGCATTTCTTGTGTTAATGCATCGTAGTTTAGTCAGCCGTCTAGCAATTACATAAGCAAGCTAAAGTCTTAGAAAAGATGCTTGAAGATGGCTAAGTTGAAATTGATGGACATCAATAATGTATGTGTGCAAGTTCATTAAAATGCCTTGTTCTCATGTTATCGGGTGAAGCCAGCAGAGTTATTTAGGGGACTAATATATACATGCGTGGCTCTTCACTTTCTGCTTGAAAAGACTGTCAGAGGAGAGAGAATACCTCAAGAATTCTGTGTCATCTGATGGAAGGTGAACTTTGAAGTGAAGCTATAAGGGGTAATTCCTGCCATCCCATTCCTCCTTATTCCCCCATACTCCTATAGTGGTAGTTGAACTTAGATCTACAACACTATTGGCCTATTTGCAAATCTCATATGTCCCCAGTGGGTGTCAAAAGGAGTTTTGAGTTATCCCTACAAAACTAGAAAGCGGGAAGTTATTAACTGTGTTTATCAAATTAATTGATGAAATGGAAAGATGCTGCTACTATAATAGCTCCTGAATAAATAATAAAGGGCTGTATTGTTGCACAGAATTTTCAGTAAGTTGTGTGTTAATGACAGCCAGCTAGTAATCTGCCTTTCAAGGTTCTGATGATGGCCACCTCAACTGCAGGCTTTCAAGGAATATCTTTCTATCCTAAACTAAGACTTGAATTACAGGCCAATTCAATAGTCGAGATTTTTGAATACTTGAAAAGAGTCAATGAGAAAGAAATTTGAATTTCATTTACAAAGTTCCAAACTCTGTATCTCAAAATCACTGTTTGAAAGTAGAATTGTAGTACCTTGATTCTTGTGTCACTTGGTCTTAATAACTTCAGATTAAAAAGTATAACCAAATGAATGTGGTATGTAATTTAAAACCAAATTAAACCTCCAAATTAGGTCACTTATTAAATTGGCTGCAGTACTGAGCTGGAAAGACCGTGACCGTTCCAACTTTGGTCCTTATTTGGTGCTGAATAAAGGTGATCTTAGCATTACAGTGTCAATGGTACTGGAAATGGCTTCACTGGCCCATAAGATAGATAGAGAAAGAATCAACAGTGTTTTGATCATTATCAATGTTCATTTAGACCCTGCTGCAAAATGAAATGCTGTGCATTACTGAAGATGCAGTAAATTGCCTGTTCACACACGCATGAAGAATAGAAGGGAGTCACCAAACAGTCACTGCCACATGTAGGAGTGTACCTAGTTATGAGACAGGGGGCTCATTTTGTCTTTAGATATCAGTTCAGTCACCAGTTACACATCTATCCCAATTTTTATTTCCACTGAAGTTGATAGAAGAGAAGTTTGAGACAATTGTGTAGCTTGAGACTGAAACTATAATGCCTATAATTTCAAGACTTTCCCCAATATTCTTTGGAGGACGAAAATGGAAAGTTTAGCTTTTATTTTGCTTGTGTGTTTTTTTTAATTTCTGGGATAGAAAATGGGAATGGGATGATAAGTTTAGTGAAGTACTTCTGAAATGATGTGATGTATTGTGACTTTTTAGTTCATTCAGTGCCTTTCTGTGTCGATACCAGATATAATATTGTGATTATAGGTGTTCAAATTAGAAGGATGGAGAGGAAAAGTAGGAGAGATAAAGAATTAATGATCGCAATTTTTTAACACTCTTATTTAACTCTTCCGTTGGGTTTCCTCTGGTCATTCACCACCAGACAGCTTGAATAATGCTTCTCTATGAAATTAGCAGTGAAGCCAGTCGGCAAGTGAATGGTCAGTTTCCTTCAGTACTGTCCATAGGTCCCATCCTATTTCAAAAGCATTCCCATGGTGGTGTCAATGAGAGCTTTCCCTTCCCTGTTCTCACCATGGCACAGGACTTCATTGCAAGCTTGAAACTGCCCAAAAATATTCAATGTCTATTGTTCATAGCACCACTGTTTAATTGTCATTGAATAAGAATGTTAGAACTCAGAGCAAAAGTAGGCAATTCAACCCTTTTAGAGCCTGCTCCACCTTTAGATACAATCATGGTTGATCATTTCTCAGCTTCAACTCCACTTTTCTGCCTGTTTTCCATAATCTGTTTCTATTAAAATCTTTCTCCTCCTTTAAATTTACTCAATGTCCTAGCATCCACTACAGTGAATTCCAGAGAATCACGACCCTTTGAGAGAAGTAATTTCTCCCCATGTGTCTGATTTCTCTGATATGTAACTTGATAATGTTATAGTTGCTTACATTTCCAACAATTTATGATTAGGATTTTTTTATGATTATATTTTCATTTGACGTCAAATCCCTCTGTAATGATCTGGAATAATGGGATTTTCAACAATGTTTTGGGTTCAGTGCCATAGAATTGTATTTTAGCTAGCTCCACTCACTTCCAACCCTGTCCTTGCCATTTATTTTGAGAGAAATTGCATTTTAAAAAGGAAGTTGCTTCCCTCACACTTTCGGATAAATCACCCAAATCAGTGTTATAAAAATTCACCATAACTTCCATGTTTCTGTACCCTGTGCTTCCAAACACAAAGCTCAGAAACTCAGGATAAAAAAAGTATGGAGCTGGGTGAACACAGCAGGCCAAGAAGCATCTCGGGAGCACAAAAGCTGACGTTTCGGGCCTAGACCCTTCATCAGAAAAGGGGGATGGGGAGAGGGTGCTGACATTAATAGGGAGGGAGGGGGAGGCGGACCGAAGATAAGATAGAGGAGAAGATAGGTGGAAAGAAGAGTGTAGGTGGGGAGGTAGGGAGGGGATAGGTCAGTCCAGGAAGGATGGACAGGTCAAGGTGGCAGGATGCATCCTAAAACCAGCCCAGCTTGTCCCCGCCTCCCTAGCCTGTTCTTCCTCTCATCTATCCCCTCCTCCCACCTCAAGCCGCACCTCCATTTCCTGCCTTCTAACCTCATCCCGCCCCCTTGACCTGTCTGTCCTCCCCGGACTGACCTATCCCCTCCCTACCTCCCCACCTATATTCTCCTCTCCAGCCATCTTCTCCTCTATCCATCTTCAGTCTGCCTCCCCCTCCCTCCCTATTTAAGTCAGAACCCTCTCCCCATCCCCCTTTTCTGATGAAGGGTGTAGGCCCGAAACGTCAGCTTTTGTGCTCCTAAGATGCTGCTTGGCCTGTTGCGTTCATCCAGCTCCAGACTTTGTTATCTTGGATTCTCCAGCATCTGCGGTTCCCATTATCTTAGAAACTCATGTTTTTTGAAATAATCGTTGAACCATCCCAACACTTCCACTGATTTTGTTTGAACTCATGCCCACATCCCTCAGGTGGCACCCTTTGGCTTATATTTCTTCACCAAGTTCTTTCAACCAAAATATATATACTTCACGCTTCTTAGCATAAAATTTATGGTTCATTAAATTTCATTTGCTTTGTGTTTATGTTTAATATGCCATTAAAATCAGCGGTGTTTGTACTTGATATCCCCCTAAACAACACTTTATTTACCAGTCTGAAAACAACTATTCAGCACTACATTCACCTTTCCTTGTCACTCATTCAACTTTGAATCCATGCTATCATTGTCCCATTTGTTTCATGCACTTAGACTTCGCTGACAAGCCTGTCGTGTATTCAAACTTATTAACCTTTTGGATGTGCATATTCCAATAACTTTTTCAATATGACTTGACAGTAAAGATAAATGTCAAGTACTTATTTAATACTTGAACCATCACCTCCAGTTGTAGATCCCCGTTTTGGTCTCTAACTGTCCTCATCCTCCTTCTTACTACCTTTTCTTAACCTATGTGCTGGACTCTGCTGCCATTTTGTGCTGAATTTAGTCAGGCAGGTACAAGCGAGCATTGACAATCCCATGGAATGACAAAAAAGGGTTTCTGGATACCTTGCTGTCATTTCCAGGCTCCTTCACAATTTCCACATGCACTTGGTTGGCTCGTTATTAAGGCTGGCATGTGAAGAATGACCACTTGGGTACGAGACATCATCTGTACCCCTGAAAGTTGGAGTGAGGCAAAAATGAAATGAATGTTATTTTGACTAGTTTAGTGATTGTAATAACAAATATAAACAGATATTAATCATTCAGAGCTCATAGCCTGGTGCATGAATCACCAAAAAAATTACTATGTGGGGAAAAGAGTTTAGGAAGACAACTAAAATGCTGGCATTTGCAGCAAAAGAAATTGAATAAAAAGTAGGGAAGTTTTACCGTAGTTTGTACACGTCCTTAGTAAGAATGCAGTGCTATCTACAGTTTTAGCCTCCTTACTTCAAAAGGGTTATAGTTTCATTAGAACCATTTGGGACAGTTTCTGTCGACTCACTGTTGGGCTAATCATATGAAGAATGTATGAACATGTTGGGCTGTACTCATTGGAGGTTCAAAGAATGGGAAATGATCTTGCTAAATGTATAAGATCCTGAGAGGGCTAGGTAGCAGGGATATGGAAAGGATGTTTCCTCTTGTGGTATGAGATTAGAAATAGTAAGTTTAATAAAACCAGAATGAATTAATAAGTTTAAAAGTAAGGGTCTCCCTTTTAAGGCAGAGATTATAAGAAATGTGTCCTCTCTGAGTCATCAGCCTTTGGAATTTTCTTCTCAAAGCAGTGAAGGATGGGTCATTGAACTTAGTCAACATGAAATGGATAGATTTTTGATACATAAGTGAGTCAGTCGTTAAGGAGGAGCAGTGAGAACAGTGAAGTTGAGACCACAGCAAATTCAGACATGATCTCATTAAATGGTGGAGCAAGATTGAAGGACCAAATGACATTGCTGCTTCAATTCAAAAAAAAATTCTGGAAATGCCACAGGTTGTTGCAAAAGGGGTGACCTAGTAGCTCAGTGGTTAGCACTGCTGCCTCACCATGCCAGAGAGCTGAGCAACTGTCTGTGTAGATTTTCCATATTCTCCCCATGTCTGCGTGGGTTTCCTCTGGATGCTCCGGTTTCCTACCACTGTCCAAAGTGGTGTAGGTTAGCATGGATTGGCCATGCTAAAATTCCTATTGTGCTCAGGGACATGCAGAGTAGATGGATTAGCAATGGGAAATGCAGAGATACAATGACAGGCTAGGAAGGTGAGTCTGGGTGGGATGCTGCCTGGGGGGTCATTTTTCACTTGATGGCTGAATAGCCTGCAACCACACTGTAGGGATTCCATGAAAAGCCTGAACTGGTCTGCCCAAGTTCTTTAGGTAAAGAAGCTTACTTTTGTTACTAGGCCTTTATGTAGCTCCAATCTGATGGTTGAGAACTACCCTCTTAGATGCCTTAGCAAGCTACTCAGCTCAAACAGAAGGTCCAGCAGCACTTACTCAGGGTAACTAACAATCAATGCCAGCCTTAACAGCAGAGCCCATATCCTGAGAATAAACAAAGAAAACAGAAATTCTCTTACTCTTCTTCCATCCTCTGAGTGAATCATTTCCAATACTTGTATTTGTTGTCTGTTAAGAAAACTGTGTACATATTTGTCATGGGTATTTTACAGGATAATTTTTTTAAGTTAATTGATAGATATGTGAATATTTTGATATTCCTGGCAGTTTAGATTCACTAACGCAATTTTATTTCTATCAATGATAAAATTACTGAAATTGCATCCATATTTAATGAATGTTATTCATCATAATGATGGTTAGGGCAATATGTACCAAGCTACTCTTTTCAGCATTCACTGTTTGACTCGCTGGAAGGATGTACTGATTAAAATAACCCAATTCCTATCCTTTAATGTGGATTGTCATTGACACATTATCCTGTATTTGTAAAGGGAGAAGCCTTTATACTTGTAGATTACTCATTTACTTTCAAGCTTCTTTGTGGTCAAGGAAAATGGTGCCACCTGTAGCAGTCATCTGACAGAGAGCCATTCCTTTCTTGTGACATCATAGCTGTTGGCAATGTTCAGGGCAAACCTCAAACATAGACAATTAAACCTTTTGCACAGGATGCCGGCTCTTGGTTGTTGTAAATGAGTAATAATCTCCAACCAGAGGTGGAGACCAGCACCCTCAGTATTGTACTCAGCTAGGAAGAGAAATGGAATGAAAATTAACAACAGCTAGAATAACTGGTCCAGGTTGCTGCCCCTGCTTTTCCGTGTTAGAAAATGAGCACAAGACACTGAATCGTGTCCAAATATTGGCTGCTTAATGTGCTGCCACTAGTGTATACCTCTGATGGGAGTCAGTGCCTTTGGTGAAGGAGGGCAGAAAGAGAAAGTGTTTGCAATTAACCGTTCTGATATGGGGAGTGTTTAAACACTAGAGGCAATTTTCCAAGTCCATACCAATGATGGGATCTATCAAGCAGCAACCGTGTTTCAAAGTCATGGAAATGCTGTGAGTTTCCATTATAGCTATTGATTAAATGCGCAGTCCTAACCCAGACAGTGGATATAAATGGTGTGTGTCAGCAGCATGCAAATGACCTTCTGATTTATGCTTCGATTGCCCCCACTACGCAACATTCATTTTCCAAACATTGCCTTGTGACAACAATTCCCCAGTGATCTTTGGCAGATTATTGATTGTTGGCCAATTTCTAATTCAAAATCAACCAGATTTCAATCAGGTTTGTTCCTTATGTATAACAAAATACTGTAACTATGTTGTCAATGAAAATCAATGTTTTATATACAAATTATTTCTCAATGTATTTCTGACTATGCAATACAATTAAGCCCAATAAAATATTGTAACTATTGCGTTTTTTTTGCCTCTTGATGTCTTGCTTCACTTCCCTTGCATCAGGGAGGTTCCTCCCACAGTGTATTTGTAACATCAGCTTAATGATGGTGATAAGCTTAATTAAATGCTTAGTCTGCAGTTCTAATGGTCCATTGGTTGTGCTGCTTTTGTTGTGACATAAGACAATAAGATGAAAATGTGAAGTAAGCCATTCAGGTCTGCTCTACTATTCGGTAAGATTGTAGTGGAACTGATAGTGTTTAACTCCACTTTTCTGCTTCTTCCCCCATATGCCTTCAATTCTAAAAAAATCTATGTATCTCAATGTTGAATATACTTAATGATCCAGTCTGCACAGCTCTCCATGAAGGTAAAGAATTCAACAAATTCACCACCCTCTCAGGTAAAAAATTCCTCCTCATCTCTGTCTTAAAAGGGCAACCCAAAATTCTGAGATTATGCTCTCGAATCCGTAGACTGACCCACAAGCGAAAACAACATTTCTGCATCTAGCCTGCCAAGTCCTTTAACCAACTTGTAGGCTTCGATAAGATTGTCTCATTCTTTTAAACTGCAATAGAGTCCCGACCTACTCAAGCTCTCTCGTAAGACAGATAGGCTGGCCATATGGGCTGATCAGAGGCGAATGGAATTCAATCTGGGTAACTGTGAGGCAGTGCACTTGAGAGGGATAATCAAGACAAGGGAGTACTTGGTGACCCTGGGAAGACGAGAGGTACGTTGGTATGCATGTCCTCCAGTCCCTTAAGACAGGTAGATAAAGTGATTAAGAAGATGTAGGGGAAACTAGCCTTTACTGGTTGAAGTATGGAGTTTGAACATGGAGGTTATGCTGAAACTGTACAAAAAGTTTGCTGACCACTACTGGTCACAGATATTCAGTCAGAAAAACACAGCTCTCTTTGTCTTCTGTGCCCAAGCCAATTTTGTGTTCACTTTGCCAACTCACCATGGATCCTATTGGACTCAATCTTCTGAACCAGCCTGCCATGAGGGACCTTGTAAAACAAATGAGTGAAGCCCATGCAGACACATCCACTGCCCAACCCTCATCAATCTTCATCATTTCCTCAAAAAAACTCAAACAAGTTTGTGAGACAAGACTTCCCATCATATAAAGCAATGCTGACTATCCCTAATATGTACTCTTTTCCAAATATGAGTAAATGCTGTCTCTAAAAATCTTCTCCAATAATTTTCGTATCACTGTTTGAAAGTTCACCGGCATATACATTCCTGGATTATCCCTGCTGCTCTTCTATAACAAAGGAACAACATCATCTAGTCTCCAATCTTCTGGGACTTCACCTCTGGCTAAAGAGAAAGAGGGTTCTGAAGAAATGTCACTGGACTCAAAACATTAACTCTTCTTTCTCTCCACGGATGCCTCAGATCTGCTACATTTCTCCAGCAAATTCTGTTTTTGTAGCAGTTTTTCAATCTCTGAAACCCTTCTGGAATGCAGTGGATTCTGGAATATTTTGAATTAATTCCTCTATCATCTCTGCAGCCTCTTCCTGTAAAACTCTTAGATGGAGGACATCAGATCCATCAACTTGATTGACAACGCAAAATATTGGTTTAAATTATCTGTAATTTCGCTATTTCCCCCATTATCAATTCCCAGGTGACAACATTCAAGAGTCACACAATCACTTTAGCTCTTCTTTCTACTTTATACCTGTAGAAGCTCCTGCTGTTGTCTTTATATTTCTTACCAATTACATTGTGTGGTGATTAGAACCAGGTTGATCTTGTGCGCTACAAAATTCTTGATTGGGGTTGTTAACCTGGGCCAATCAGGAAAGCCTTGGCTGACCAATTTAACCAAGAGATTACAATTTCCTCACTTCAGGAGACTGGCTCCTAAGCTGGGCTGGCCACAGTCAGTGTACCTTGTCTTAGTAAATAAAGTGTGACTTGCTGATGGGAACCAGCCTCTGTGCAGTTATTTTAGTGGCAATGGGACAAAGCAGGATGTGCCTGAAGAATATTCACTTGCAACTGTCAGCTTGGAGTTGGGGTAAGCATTTCTGGCACCGTGTCTCTATTTGGGAAACTTGAATCATTTGACCCTGCTGTTGAAGACTGGGCCAAAATGTGGAAAGATTGTGATATTTTTTCCAATCAAATGACATTGGGGCAGATAAAAAGCAATGATTAATCCTTCTGACTGCATGTGGGCCTGTGGCAATTTTGGTTATAAGCAGTTTAACTTTCCCAGAGGCACCAGACACTTAAAAACTTCCAAGAGGTGACGGGGTTGGTTAAGGAATATTACGAGCCCAAGCATCCACTAATCCTGAGCTGCTATCAGTTTTATTCAGCTGCTGCAGAACAGGGGGAATCTGTATCAGGATTTTTGAGAGGTTGAGATGACTGGCAGAAGCATACAATTTTGGGTTAACAACAGCGTGTGAGATGCTCAGAGACCATTTGGTATATAGGATTAATGATGTAACCATACAGAAGTGCCTACTAACTGAAGCCCAACTGGACTTCACACAGGCACCGCAGCTGGCCTTGTCATTAGGAAATACAAGTGGAGCATGGGAACTACAGGGTATCCCATTGGGAGTGGCCACTTTCTCCTGTCCAACTAAACTTGGGGAACACCACTGGAGTGTAGGTAATTGCAGCGCCTCATGCAGGACATCTCCTGAGCAGAGGGACCCTAGGTCAACCCACAGCAGAACCCCACAACAAAGCTGAGCTTCACCCAAGTGGCGAAACAGTTCTTCAGGATCTGTGCCAGCAAGTCATTGTAGTTGCTGCTGATATGCGGCGTTGAGACAGCAAAAGAGTCTTACAAGGCATAACTCCATTAGGAAAACTAGGCCAATACCCAGGAGAGTACATACCCTGGAAAGTTCCCCAACATGTGGGTTGGAACAATTAAACTACTTTATAATTGGCTATGATATGAGTGTTACTATGAAGGTTTGGTTAAATGATCACCCAGTTCCCATGGAGGTCAATACCGGTGCAGCTGTATCAGTGGTTGTGGAATCTGTCTTTAATAAGATTTTGCTCAGGACTCCAATTTTAACTTGCTCAAGACCTCAGCCAGACTGAGAACATGTACTGGAGAACTGTTGCAAATTAAAGGTATAACTTTGCTTCTCATCTCTTGTGAGAAGTAATTGGTGCAGTTACCCCTGATTGGAGTAAAGGTTTGGGTGCAAGTCTACTGGGACAGAATTGGTTGAGGAAACATTCACCTTGATTGGCTCCACATTTGTCAGTGAAGTCCTGGTGAAAGCCCAGGAGTTTTTCAAAAGGGGCTTGGGCCTTTCAAAGGGACAAAAAAACCACTTTACATGCAGGCTGCAATGCAACTCCAAGACTTTGCAGGGCTCACTCAGTGCCAGGTGCCTTGTGGGCAAAAGCAGAGGCAGAAATCAGGAGGCTGGAGAGTGAAGGAGTCATCAAACTGATGAAGTTTGCAGAATGGGCAGCACCGGTCATACCGATTGTGAAGCCTGACGGCTCGGTTTGTCTTTGTGGGGATCTTAAACAAATGGTAAATATGTTCTGACAGCCGGATAAATACCCAATCCCTCACATCGAGGACTTGTACACAAAGTTGGTGGGGGGGTTCAAGGAGTGCTGTCCTTTACAAAGCTTGACATGAGCCATAGACATGAGTCTATCTGCAATTGCGACTGAATGAGAAGTCCCAGAAGTGCTCTAAAATTAATACCCATAAGGGTTTATATCAATGTACAAGACACTGCCATGTGGAGTATCATCAACTTGTGCTCTTTTCTAATGGACCATGGAGAACATTTTACAAGGTCTACCCCAGTTATCGCTTATCTAGAGAACGTACTGATAACAGGGAAGGCCAATACAGAGTGCTTGGAGGACATGGATATACTGTTTTAAATGTTTCTCCCAGGCAGGCATATACCTTTAGACTGGCGAAACATGTGTTCCAGGCACCCCAATGACTTATCTGGGTTAGAGAGCTGACAAAATTGGATTATATTTGTTAGAAGATGATAAAGTAGAACAAAGAACATTACAGCACGGCAACAGGCCCTTCACCTTTTAAGTCTGCACCGACATGTTGCCCATCACAACTAAAACCCCTACCGTTCCAAGGACCATATCCCTGTATTCCCATCCTATTCATGTATTTGTCAGGATGCCCTTTAAAAGTCATTGTCTTTCCTGGCAGCGAGTTCCAGTTACCCACCACCCTCATTTTTTGTTTTAAAAAAAGCCTCATATATCACCTTTAATCCATGCCCCTCATACCTTAAACCTATGGCCCCCTGTAACTGACTCTTTCACCCCGGGGAAAAAGCTTTTGACTGTTCAGTCCATCCATGCCCTTCATAATTTTGTAGACCTCTGTCAGGTCGCCCCTGAACGTCTGTTGTTCCATTGAGAACAACCCAAGTTTCTCTAACCTCTCCTTGTAGCTAATGCCCTCCAGACCAGGCAATATCCTGGTAAATCTTTTCTGTATCCTCCCCAAAGCCACCATATCCTTCTGGTAGCATGGCGACCAGAATTGAACACAATATTCAAAATGCAGCCTAACTAAGGTTCTATAAAGATGCACCATTACCTGCCGATGTTTAAACTCAATGCCTCGGCTGATGAAGACAAGCATGCCATATGCCTTGTTGACTACCTTTTATACCTGCGTTACTACTTTCAATGACCTATGTACCTATACACCCAGATCCCTCTGCCTGTCAGTACTTTTAAGGATTCTGTCATTTACTGTGTATTTTCCATCTGGATTAGACCTTCTAAAATGCATTACCTCACATTTTTTCTGGATTAAACTCCATCTGACATTGTTCTGCCTGCCTACTAACTGAAGTCCAACTGGACTTCACACAGGAACTGCAGCTGGCCTTGTCATTAGGAAATACAACAGGTGGAGCATGGGAACTACCGGGCATCCCATTGGGAGTGGCCACTCTTTCCTGTCCAACTGACCTTGGGGAACACCACTGGAGTGTAGGTAATCGCCAACCCAAGTCACCAACCAATCTATATCCAGCTGTATCCTTCAATGGTCCTCATTGCTGTCCGCAATTAGACCAACCTTTGTGTCATTGGCAAACTTACTAATCAGATCAGTTACAAACTCATCCCTGAGAAACCACTAGTCACAGCCCTCCATTCATAAATGCACCTTTCCACTGCTACCCTCTGTCTTCTATGACTGAGCCAGTGTTTTTTTTAATCAATCTTGCAAGCTCTGCTCCCGTGTGGTTTTAACTTCTGTATCAGCATACCATGCGGGACCTTGTCAAAGGCTTTACTGAAGTCCATGCAGACAACATCCGCTGCCCTACCCTTGGCGATCATCTTCGTCATTCCTCAAAAAACTCAACCTAGTTAGTGAGACACTACTTCCCCTTCACAAAACCATGTTGCCTCTTGCTAATATGCCCACTGATTTCCAGGTTGGAGTTAATCCTGTCTCGAAGAATCCTCTCCACTAATTTTCCTACTGCTGACATAACACTCACTGGCATGTAATTAGCTGGATTATCCTTGGCACCTTTCTTAAACAAAGGAACAACACTGGCTATTCTTCAATCCTCTGGGACCTCCCCTGTAGCCAGTGAGGATACAAAGATTTCCCTCAAAGCCCCAGAAATTTCCTCCCTTGCCTCTCTCAGTTCTGGGGTATATCCCATCAGGCCCTGGGGACTTCTCTACCTTAATGTTTTTCAAGACCCCCAATACCTCCTCCCTTCTGATCTCAACATGAACCAAACTATTTACACACCCTTCCCCAAACTCATGTCGTGGTTATTATTAAAATTGTCACGATAGAGTTAGCAATTAATACTAAAGACTCAGAGTCAGGTTGTCATGGATAAGAGCAAGTTCTTTATTTCAGACTCTGCGCAGAGGATGCGTTCCTCCCACCACTGGAGTAAGAGGAAGGCGCGCTCCACGCTTGACTTCATCAGGTTTTATACATATGCTGGTGCTGGGCAGGTGACATTAAGACTTACACAATTAACTGAACCAGTACAATTCAATACCATATATAGAAATCCTCTGCGAGCTTGTTCACGTAGTGATGTACTATACAAAGCTTATATACTTCCTTATTTTGCCCACCGTAGCCAGGTACGGTCTACCTCATCTTACTCAGGTAGCCATGTACTCTACAAGCTCATGCAGGTGCTCACGTAGCAATATGGTTTTGTTTATATACTTCTGCCATTCCCTTAACCATTTCTAAAGATATTGTTCAAGGTTGATCACTCAAAATTTTCCATCACAATTCCCTCCTTTTGTCATATAATGACAATATCTGACAAAATTTTGAATGCTCAATAAGAGGCTTTCATGCTGCGACATACAATTTTGCTGCAAACATCTGGTTATTTAAGAATGTTTATCAGGCATAGTCTCTCCTTGACAGGCTTTCAACAATACCTTCATTAATCCTAAATACACACAGATTACATAAAACTTCTAATGTATCTCAACTTTGCTCATACACATCACCTCAGCTCTGATAGCACGGGGTCTAACTGAAATCCCAGTCTAATCAAGCGCTGTTTCCTGGTTGAATGGGGGTACCCATTCATTTAAACATCCCAATTCCACTAGCTCCTCTGCATCTACTCGTTTAACCCTTTGGTATCTGCTGGACACTGTAGACACAGTTAATTGTTGCAAACCTTTATATAGGCAGGGTCCTCACGCTCTCCTTGCCTCGCTACTGCTTGGGTCTAGTGTATCTAAGTCATCAAACTCATACCTGTCCAGGGGGTCTGCTACGGTAATGACAACCCTCTCCATACCCCCGGTCCTGACAACCCTGCCATATAAGCTGGGGGGGAGACTCCTGTCTATCAAACCGCACAGGTATATTCCTTCATCCGTGTGTTCTACTACACTAATCGTTACCCTGGCCTCTTCCCCTGTTGCTTGGGTTATCCTGATTCGACCGTTCATATTGGGGCTCCCTAGTGCTGTGGTTGACCCCTCTATAGACCAATCCCATGACCCGCATGGATCCCGACTCAAAAAATTTTCATCTATTCCATTCTTCCTATAATGGTCACGCCATAGGTTACATGTGAATATGCCTGTTTCTCCCTTAGTCAATGTTGCTGTGTAATTCCCTGCTCCTCCCCATGCCAGTCCCAGCAGGGCAATCACTAGGAGACGGGCTGTTCCTTTCCTATTGTTTCCTCTGGTGCGGGCAATGGTTCCGGCACTCACTTGCAGTGACTAGCGTGAATCCACTTCACTCTTTCCGCCACCTTGACCGCTGTCTGCGTTACGAGGAGAACTTGGAACGGTCCCAGCCACCTTTTAGCTTTCCAACTCTTCCTCCTGAAGTCCTTTACCACTATCCAGTCTCCTGGCTGCAAGTCATGCAGTTTTCCTCTGGCTGATTGCGGTAGAGCTTCCTTTACTTCAGCCTGTATCTGAGATAAAATTGTGGAGAGGTTTGCACAATAATGTAACATTTCATCCTCACAATGACTTGTCAGGGTCCTTACAACAGGTTTTGGTCCAATTCCGGTATTAGGTGATCTGCCAAACAGCATTTTGAACGGACTAAGATTTGCCCTTCCCCTAATTCTGGTCCTCATATACATTAATACCACGGGCAGGGCCTTTGTCCAAGTTACCCCCATCTCATCACAGCACTTTGCTAGTTTGTTCTTTAAGGTAGCATGTTCCCTCTCTATAACTCCTCCGCTTGCAGGATGATATGTACAATGCTGTCTTAAATCTATTCCCAGGTATTCTCCTATCTGCCTGAGGGCTTGGTTCACAAATGGTGTGCCATTATCACCACTAATATTCCTTGGAATGCCCCAGCGTGGGATAATCTCAGTTAATAAGGCCTTTGCTACTGCACTGGCATCTTGTTTAGCCGTTGGGAAAACCTTCACCCACTTAGAGAACATGTCTACCATCACTAAACAGTATTTCTTTTCTTCACTTGGGGACAATTCGATAAAATCCATTTGTATATATTCAAATGGTTCTTGCGGTGCAGGGTGGGCACCCGGTGTCATTTTTATTCCCTTCCCCACATTGTTAGTAGTGCAAATGACGCACCGGTCACAAAATTTTTGGGAATAATTAGTAAAGCCCTTAGTATACCAATGCGTGGAGATACTTCTCAACATCCCCCCTTTTGACACATGGTCCTTTCCATGTGTCAGCTTAGCGTAATAAGGGAACAGTGCCCTTGGTAAGCACGGCTTGTCATTGGGTCCATGCCGCACCCCTTCCTTTAACTTGCCTCCCGCTCTTGACCACCTTTTCTTTTCGTCTGGTGTAGCCTGCATCTGGAGGTCCTGCAAATCAGCCGTTGGAACAGGGGTTATCAGCATTTGCAGACTTACGCGTCGGCTGCAGGTCTCAGCTCTGCCGCGTCTGCTTTTGCATTACGTTGTGCGACCGGATCAGTTTTCCCTGAGTGTGCATCACATTTGCAAACAGCAATGGAGGTGGGTAAAAGGGTTGCCTTTAAAAGATCAGAAATCAAGTTATGATGGGTAATTGGTTTTCCCGCTGACGTCCGGAAGCCCCTATGCTTCCATAGGATTCCAAAATCATGAGTGACCCCAAAGGCATATCGGCTGTCTGTAGAGATAGTAACAGATCTGCCTTCTGCTAGCTTGCATGCTTCGGTAAGAGCGACCAGCTCTGTGGCTTGCGCAGATAGGTATCTAGGGAGGGGTTCTGCCTTTAATATTTTGTGTGACGTGACTATAGCGTGTCCCACACAGTTTTGGCCCATTTTTTTTATTTCTGAACGCAGAGCCGTCCACAAATAGCTCTAACTCAGGGTTTTGTAATGGGGTATCTTGTAGGCCTGGTCGCGGACTACAGACTTGGTTGGTGACAGCTACACAGTCATGCGGTTCACCGTCACCCTCCGTGGGGAGAAGGGTGGCAGGATTAAGTATTGTACACCTTTTAACTGTGATGTTTGGCATTTCTAATAATATTGTGTTGTACCTCAGCCACCTCGCCGCTGACATATGCGCTGTTTTCTGCTCCGAGAGAAGCAGTGAGACTGCATGCGGTACCAATAATGTTAATTCACTGTATCCTGCAATGTCTCTGGTGGCTGTTACTGCCTTTTCAGCAGCCACCACTGCCCTTAAACAAGTAGGTAGTCTTGCTGCTACAGGGTCTAGATTTGCGGAGAAGTAAGTTTCTTCCCATGTTCCTGCAACAATACAGATGTCATACACTCATGTTTCTCATCTACTGTCTGAGTAAAAGGCTTGTTTGGGTCAGGAAGTCCCAGGGTTGGTGCGGACTGCAGAGCTAACTTCAAGTCGTTAAACGCCTTTTCAGCTGCCAGAGTCCAGCTAAGCAAACTGTGTGCCTGAAAGCTCTTTCCATGTGCTATGTTACTTAAGGGGGCTTCGAGGACAGCATAATTGGGGATAAAGGTTCTGCAATATGAGCACATTCCTAAAAATGACATCAATTGCTTCTTGGTTTTGGGTTTGGGAATTTCCTGGATTGCTCTTACTCTGCTTTGCTGTAGGGTTTTACCTTGTTCTGATATCAAATGTCCCAGGAACTTGACCTGTTTTTGTACAAATTGTAATTTAGAGAGACTCGCCTTGTGCCCCTCCTTAGCCAGGTGACATAATAAGGACACTGTGTCTTTTTCACATTGTTCTTTAGTTGGAGCTGCAATAAGACAGTCATCCACATACTGTAGGAGGGCTGTCTCTGGAGATGGGACCAGTGGCTCTAGGCTTTTCTTTAAGGCTTCATTGTCAATTGTGGGTGATGCACAATATCCTTGGCATAATCTTGTAAATGTATAGCCTTTCCCTTAAATGAGACGGTGAACCAATACTGGCTATCAGGATGTACAGGGATGCTGAAAAATGCATCAGCTAAATCGGCAACAAAAAACCATCAACTTCCCGGCGGAATTTGCGCTAATATAGTATATGGGTTTGGAACATTAGGAGCTCTGGGTACAACAGCGTCATTTATTGCTTGTAAATCTTGTACAAATCTCCACTTCACACGTTCCCCTGAGAGCCTTGCTTTCTTTACTGGGTAAATAGGTGTTCGTACTGGTGAATTTTCACAGGGTACTATTACTCCTGCTTTCAATAAGGAATTGAACACAGGGGTAATTCCCTCTATAGCTTCAGCTCTCAGTGGATACCGTGGTTTACATGGCCTATAGTCAGATTTTGCTATAATCCTTATTGGCTCGCAAGTATGTATCAAACCTACGTCATGTTTTCCCATTTGCAGTCGTGAATCATCAAAGTTAATTTGTGCAAAACACCAGTGCATCTTCTTCTGCCCCATATTGGTCGTAGGGACTATTTCTACTGTTCTCTCCATTTGCGATAGCCAATTTAGACTGGTCCTGTAAGCTTGCAGGCTTTCACTGAACCACACAGTTGAGTTCGGGAGTAATTCCCAATCCTTAACCTTGAGATTTCTGAGTACCCACGGTCCCAGGTCCCTGCACTGGTCATTATTTCCCTTAGCTGAAGATACAGGGGGATGTGATCCTTCGATTGTGAAGAGGTGTGGCCTTCCTGATCCTGACTTTACTCTACACAGGTTGACACTTACAGCACATCTATGCTTACTCCAATATAGTTCTTGTAACAACAGCATATCCGGCTTTTGGAGCTCCCTAAACCACTCATTCTCATATCGGACATCTGGTCCTCCGACGTGAATGTGTGCCGTACAATGCAATTCGTCCTCGGACATAAAATCAGTGTTAGTTGGGTTAACACATTCATGTGCCTTCTTCATGAGCGCTTGGTTCACTGAATTCACAGATTTCCGAGATAGTCTCCATCCATAGACATACGTCGGGGTCTAGCATCAAATTTAACTCCCTGGAATTCTGTTTGCTCTTGCTCAACCACCCTCAATCCCTCTGGAGCGCTAATAATGTTTAATCTTAATTTTCCAATCAGGTTACACCCCATGAGATTGATTGGGCAACAGTTCA
Source organism: Stegostoma tigrinum (assembly GCF_030684315.1). NCBI lineage: Eukaryota > Metazoa > Chordata > Chondrichthyes > Orectolobiformes > Stegostomatidae > Stegostoma > Stegostoma tigrinum. The sequence continues at coordinate 102,664,451 of NC_081358.1, read as the reverse complement.
AGAACAGAAATGCGAACTTGAACCTTTCCCCTTGGGGGGTTTCGCATTCCAGAAGCATGGTAATTTTTTCTTGTATCATGACTCCTGATGCTCCTACGGAATTCAGGTACCACCCACTCGCTTTTATTGGTATACTTAATTGGTTTGCCTGAATCAGAGCTCCCTGCACCTGAGTCTACTAAAAACACGAGCTCCTCCCCTTCTACGGTCAGTGTATACATAGGCATTTGCTTATTTGGCTCATTGCTATATTTAGCATACGTTCCACGCGGGCTTATCTCGCATGCAAACCGATTCACAGTTGACGCATTAATGTTAGTACATGTAATTAGATCAAGCATTTCTTCATTGCAAAGCAACAAAGTTCCAGACTTACCCTTCCTCTCAGGCATACCTCCGTCGTCCCCAGCCTCCTCCAGTCAGTCACCTTCTCTATCGTTTTTCTCTCGTCTTTCTCTTTTCAGTCCTTGGACTCTCCTTCGCCCAATGATCCTTGCTTCCACAGAGAAAACATCCATCCGTCCTATCCCGCTCCCTGCCTTGGCCTCCTCTTCCGCGTCCTCATCCTCGTCCTCTCTCTCTCCCTCTTCCTGCTTGTCAACTTTCAGCAGATTGAGCAACCATCTGTAGCATGGCTAACTGTGCTCTATGGCTCTGGTCCTCCCTTCTTTTATTCCACTTTCCCCTTTCTTGTGTCAACAAATTTTCAGCATATATGGCGTGCTGTTCAACGAGACTAAGTTTTCCCGTATCCCAGGTAATACATTATATCCTTTACCTTTTTTGCAATGTCCTCACTCAGTCCATTCATGAAGCTATTTCACAAATGTACTTCATATGGGGTTGCCTCTGAAGCATTCAAGTCAGCTGGTGGGGTGAGTTCGCTGTGAGCATTGTGGACCTCCGTAAGGCGAGTGAGGTATTGGGACACAGTCTCTCCATCTCGTTGCTTGCACATTGCAGTCTTTGTCATGTTCATTTTTACTGGGAAAGCTGTTCTGCAAGCATCTGTCACTTCCGTAACGAAGGCATTATAGGGTCTGTTGTCAGTGTGGTCCCGCTGGATTCGTAGGGCATGCATGTTATCTTCTGGCCAACTATATTTGATTTTAGAAATATCTGCTCCCAAATTTCTTCCCAAGAGTCGCCGCATCTCCTGAGAGATAGGACGAAACTCACAACAGAACTTTCGTACTTTGTCTGCAAATTTTTGTCCTCCTGCCTCTCTGGGATCAGGGAGTTGTTCGTACACACGCTCAATGTCCTTCATTGTCCATGGTCGGTGGACAAATGTTGGCTGCCCGTCCAGACCTGCTACCTCAACCATCGGGGCCATGACGGTACTGCGAATACTGTCAGGTTCCTGTTCTTCTGGTCCTTCTTCATCCAGCGGTCGGCTTCTCACTCGGCACACGTTGCTCGTAATATGGCTAGACACCGGGGAGTCAGCCAACCCAATTCTCTTCGGACCGCGGTTCTTCACTGTCTGTAGGGTCTCACCGGGCGTGGGGTGGGGTGGGGGGGGGTGGGTAGTCCGTGGCTGTCGTACTTGCAGTCGCGCTGCTATAGGATGGAGGTGAAGGTTCTGCAACAGACTGACCATCTGGGTGCATTGGAGGAGCCGTAGGACGTCACGGAGCGTAGCCGTCAAGGTCAGGATCATCTTGGGCAGTGGGAGAGCCTGGAAAAGACTTAACACACTGTAAAATATCAGTCTTCTTCACAGTGTCCCTAGCCCTAGGTTGAGATCGCCTATTCCTTATCTCTGCCTCAGTCTTCCACATACCATACGCCCCCCACTAATTTTTTATTTTTCTTCTTGTTCTTTTCCTCCAGCTCTTTCTGTTGCAGCCTTGTTTTCAATGATTCAAGTTGTCTTAAAATAAAACTTCCTCCTTCAGGGAAACCACATTCCAATCTGGGTCACAGATTCCCGTCCATAATTAGTAATCATATATTGAATGTTACGACTATTCGTAGCTACTATATCTTGTTGTTGCTTCCTGTTGCTGTTACCCATGACCGGCCTTTTAATTTTTTGACATAAACTCACAGTGACGGACTTGCTTTCACCTATGGAGGTTCCCTCATCTCAGTGCATCCACCCAGAGGTTGGTTTTCCTAAACCAACAAACGAATTGGGTACCTTAACAGGTCCAACCTGTGGACGGACCCAAGTCTAAGTCTGTCTAGCTGGTTTTTCCTAAACCAACAAATGACCAAGGTTGGGGAACAAATGACCAAGGTTGGTTTTCCTAAACCAACAAACGATCACTGTGAGGATGCTAGTCAGGTTTTCATGATATTTCTAACCCCTTTTCTTATTACATTTTAGTTCTTGATCCCAGTGTTGAGGTGATACAGCAATTCCCTGGTCCTCTTATGCCAAATGCCAATTTAGGCGTTCAAGATGAAGTGAAAAGCCTTCAAGGCATCAGCGCTAACGCTGCCCCGGGATTCTCCGTTCCCCTCAAGTATGGGATCCCATCCTCGTCGCCAAGTTATTGTGGTTATTGTTAAAATTGTCACGATAGGGTTAACAATTAATACTAAAGACTCAGAGTCAGGTTGTCATGGATAAGAGCAAGTTCTTTATTTCAGACTCTGCTCAGAGGACGCGTTTCTCCCACCACTGGAGTAAGAAGAAGGAGCGCTCCATGCTTGACTTCATCAAGTTTTATACATGTGCTGGGCAGGTGACATTAAGACTTACACAATTAACTGAACCAGTACAATTCAATACCATATATTGCAAGCTTGTTGTTCACATAGTGATGTACTATACAAAACTTATCCGTCTACTTCCTTATTTTGCCCACCGTAGCCAGGTACGGTCTACCTCATCTTACTCAGGTAGCCATGTACTCTACAAGCTCATGCAGGTGCTCATGTAGCAATATGATTTTCTTTGTTTATATACTTCTGCCATTCCCTTAACCATTTCTAAAGATATTGCTCAATTTGATCACTCAAAATTTTCCATCACATTCATCATCCACCAGGTCCTTCTCTCTCGTGAATACTGATGCAAAGTATTCATTTAATACCTTGCTTATTTCCTCTGTCTCCACACATAAATTCCCTTCCCTGTCCTTGAGTGGGCCAGCCCTCTCCCTGGCTACCCTCTTGCTCTTTATTATTGTATAAAAAGTTTTGGAATTTTCCTTGATGCTGTTGGCCAATGACTTTCCATGATCCTTTTTTAGCCCTCCTGACTCCTTGCTTAAGTTTCTTATGACTTTCCTTGCATTCCATCCTTGTTTTGTGTGCTCCTAGCCTTGATAAATGCTTCCTTTTTTCTCTTTGATTTGGCTCACAATATCTCTCGTTATCCAAAGTTCCCTAAACTTGCCATACTTATCCTTCATCCTTAAAGGAATGTGCCGATTCTGAGTTCCCAGAAACTTGCTCTGGAAAGCCTCCAACATACTTTATGTTGATTTGCCCTCAAACATCTGCCTTCAATCTACGTTCTTTGATTCCTGCCTAACATTATTGTAATTAGCCTTCCCCCAATTTTAGCACCTTCACCTGACAACCTCATTTATCTTTATCCATCAGTACCTTTAAATCTTACTGAATTGTGACCGCTGTTCTCAAACTGCTCCCCTACTGTGACATCAACCACTTGGCCAGGCTCATTCCCCAATACTAGGTCCAGTATGGCTCCTTTCCTAGTTGGGCTATCTACATACTGTTTCAAGGAGTCCTGCAGGATATTCCTTACAAACTCTGCCCCATCGAAGCTCTAAGCACTGAGTCCCAGTCAATATATGAGAAGTTAAAATCACCCACGTCAACAACCCTGTTACTTTTACATCTTGCCAAAATCTGCCTACATATCTGTTCTTCTATTTCCTGCTGGCTGTGGGGTGTTGAGGAAACCCCAAACATTGTGATTGCACTCTTCCTTGTCCTGAGCTCTACCCATATTGCCTCACTGTGAGCCATCCAGGGTGTCCTCCCGCAGTATAGCTGTGATAACCTCCTTCACATGTAGTGCGATTTCCCCTACCTTTTACATCCCGCTGTATCCCACCTGAAACATCTCTATCCTGGAATGTTATGCTGACAATCCTGTCCCTCCCTTAACCAAGTCTCTGTAACAGCAACAACAGCATAGTTCCAAGTACTAATCCAAGCTCTAAATTCATCTATCTAACCCTCTTGCATTGAAACAGATGGACTTCAGTCCACCAGATCTGCTTTGATCTGCAACCACACCCTGGCTGCTCATCCTCTGAGTCTTACTGGCCCTATTCTCTAGTCTCCTTTCAGTCCATTCACCTTTTTGTTTTGGTTCCCACTCCCTTGCCAAGCTTGTTTAAACTCTCCTCTACGCCACCAGCAAACCTCCCAGCCAGAATATTTGCGCCCCTCCGGTTTAGATGCAACCCGTCCTTCTTGTGCAGATCCCACCTGCCCCGGAAGAGATCCCAGTGTTCCAGATATCTGAAACCCTCCCTTCTACACCATCCATTTAGCCACATGTTAAGCTGTACTATCCTCCAATTTCCAGCCTCGCTGGCATGTGGCACAGCGATTAATCCTGAGATTACAACCTTGGAGGCCCTGCTCTTTAATTTTCTACCTAACTCCCTGAACTGCTGCTGCAGGACCTCATCTCTCATTCTACCTATGTCATTAGTACCGATATGTACCACAACCTCTGGCTGTTCACCCTCTCCCTTCAGAATACTTTCAACCTGTTCAGAGACATCCTGGACCTGGCACCAGGGAGGCAACACACCACCCTGTACTCTCTTTTACACCCACAGAAGAGCCTATCTGTACCCCTAACCGTACAGTCCCCTATAACTACTGCTCTAGTGCTTCTTTGTCCTTCCCTTCTTAAGAACAGAGCTAGCTGTGGTGCCATCAGTCTGACAGCTGCTACTATTACCCCCAATAGGTCATCCCCTTGACATCACTTGACAATAGCCCCTCCACAAACTACCTTCTGGAAGCAGTGACTGCACTGATGCAGGTCTTCCCACATCAGCCAATCAGCATCACTACTCTGCCCTCTTCAAGTAAGAGGGGCCAAAGGTGCCCTGTCTCTCACATCTTGGGTTAGTGAATTATTACTGTAACTTCATACATAACCTGGCCTCCATCTTATCACCCTTATACCTGCTGTTGGAAAAGGGTCAGCCTTGGAAATGATCACGTAGCCAAGAAGCAGCCTTTTGGGAAGTGGAAATGCAGCTATTATTATCAAAGGTGTTGGCACAGTATGATCCAAAGTGAGATCTGGCACTGACATGCCATGTCACCCTGTATGGTATTGGGGTAGTGTTGGCTCATCAGTTGCCCAATAGAGAGGTTTTCTCAATAGTGTATGGCTCCCAGACTCTGGCTGATGCCAAATGCAAGTAATGCCCAGGTAGAGAAGGAAGGTTTGGCAGTCATCTTCCGCCAGTAGCTTTATGAACAAGAAATTGTCAGAGTAACAGAACACACACCCTGTTAGGGCTTCTGAAGGAAGATAAGGCAGTGCTGCCCACAGAATTCCCCCGGGGGAAGCCGAAGTGTCATTACAACCTGGATTGAAACCCTTTTTGGACCCAGCGGGACCAGATAACTGTACAGGATGGCATATTACTGCATGGAGCAAGGGCGATAGTTTCCAGTAAACAAAAATAGAACTGAGGAAGGGTCAACAGACCCAAAACCTTAACTCTGAAATTTTTTTTTCTTCACATGCAGCCAGACCTGCTGAGCTTTTCCAGCAACTTCTGTTTTTGCTCCTGATTTACAGCATCCGCAGTTCTTTCCATTTTTATTTTGTCCTGAGTAAAGTTCTTCCAGATTCTGGCCAAACTCTTCCAGAGTCATCCAGGGGTTTCCAAGATAAAGAGGCTAGTAAGAAGCAATGCCTGGCGGCCAGGGCTGGAAGCCAACATAGCGGCATTGGTGGGGCAGTGCCCAGAGTGCATTCCTGGGATTGGCTGGGTAAACCATAGACTCAATTGCATGTTGATTGTGCTGGTTCTTTCGTGGACTCAGTGGTTATTGTGGACACCCTGTCAAAATGGTTTGGATGTGCATAAAGTTTGTTCAGCAAACTGATGATATTTAGAAGCTGTGAGTATTGTTTGGGTTACCAAGATTCCTGGAAGTATTGATCACAGACAATGGGATGTCATTTACCCACAAACAATCTGAATATTTCTTTAAAGTCCAATGGTACTCGGCACATAAGGACAGCTCCGCACCATCCATCCATCATCCAATGGTCTTCAGGAAGGACATACTAGCCCTGGAGCATGTCCAGCAGAGATTCACATGGATGATCCCTGGAATGGTAGGTTTAACGTATGATGAATGGGTAAGGATCCTGGGATTGTACTCATTAGAGTTTAGAACATTGAGGGGAGATCTAATAGAAACTTGCAAGATAATGTATGGCTTAGAACGGGTGACTGCTGGGAAGTTGTTTCCGTTAGGCGGGGAAACTAGGACCCATGGGCACAGTCTTAAAATTAGAGGGGGTAAATTTAAAATTGAAATGAGACGACATTTCTTCAGCCAGAGAGTGGTGGGCTTGTGGAATTCATTGCCACAGAGTGCAGTGGAGGCCGGGATGTTGGATGCCTTCAAGGCAGAGATCGACAAATTCTTGATCTCACAAGGAATCAAGGGCTACGGGGAGAATGCAGGGGAATGGAGTTGAAATGCCAAACAACAATGATTTAAATGGCAGAGTGGACTTGATGGGCCGAATGGCCTTACGTCCACTCCTATATCTTATGGTCTAGTGGAAAAAGTAGTCCAAACATTGAAGGCAGGCTGAAACATCCCAGTTCCTGTTTGATAATAGGGCCACCCAAAACACAACAGGGATAGCTCCGGCAGTGTTGCTGATGGGGAGAAGACACCACGCCAGGTTAAACCCGATATTCCCAGACCTGAGGGTGAGGGTGAAATGGCGGCAGGAATACCAGTGCTGGCCAAATGCCACATCTAAGTGGGAGAGACAATTTAATTCAGGGGGTGAAGTTTTGTGCTGGAACAATGGATATGGTCCATTATAGGCACAAGTGAGGGTGACGTGAGGTCTAGTCCCGTGACTTACAACGTTCAGCTTGGTGGTACAGTCCTCAGCAAACACATGGATCATCTAAAAGCTGTTACCTCACAAACAGGGCAGGAGTAAAACATACCTGGCCTCTAAGAACAGCCAGAAGGCCTGGCATAAACCATGGGTTCTGCCCCTCTGTCTAGTGTTGAGGAAACTTCAGAGTCCAAATTGGATGCAGCCTTAATACCATTACCACTGCAAGAAGAGGAGGAAACTCTCCCGAGACGTTCTGGGTGCAAGAGATGGGCCACAGCCCAGTACAGGGCACTTGTGCCCGAGTCAGAGGAACCGGACCTTGGGCACAAACTTCATCCAAAAAAATCTGAGCAAAAGACCTGACTTACTTTCCTGCACTTATTGGCGGGGTTGGGAGTGGCAGGTGTGGATGTAGTGATTGGAACCTGGTGGACCTCATTATGAAGCTCTTGATTAGGGTTGTTAACCTGGGCTAATCAGGAAAGGTTTGGCTGGCCAATATAACCAGGACAATAGAATCTCCTCTGAGGGATTGACGCCTGAGCTGGGTTGGCCACAGCCAGTATACTGTGTACATGTAAATAAAGAGTGACTCAGTGATGAGACACTAGGCTCTGTACAGTTATTTCAGTTCCGTAACAAATTTTCTCTATTTTTATTAGTTTTTCATCGTCTGCTGCTGGTTCCTAAAAACATTTCTAATCTTCTGGCCTACCACCAGTTGTTGCCACTTTGTGTGCCTTACATTTTGATTTGTTATCCTCCTTGACTACCTTTGTTAATCGCAGGTACCTCACCCTCAGTGAGTTCTTCTTCTTAACCAGAATTATGGAGCTCCCCTCCTTCTCATCCAGTGATCAGCCCCAAGGTCTTTTTCCCAACACACTTTGGGCAGCTCTTTAATCAGGGATCTGTCATTGCCCTTATTTAGGTTGAGCACACTGGGTTTAAACCCGAGTTGCTGAACTTTGAACTGATTTTGACATTCGGATTGTGTTGTGGGAAAATATGCAAAATAACAGTTAAAGTCATGACATTTCCTGATCCTGTTTTATAATTTAACCTATCTCTGCCTTAACTGGGCCCATAACCTAACACTGATTTAGAACATAGAACACAGAATAATATTGCACAATACAGGTCCCTCAGCTCATATGGTTGTGTTGACCTATTATCCTACTCTAACATCAAATTAACCTGCATACCCTTCATGTTACTATCAAATTTCTTCTTATTCATTGCATATAGAAATGTTCACAGCCTATTTGACTGCTAGTCCACTTCCACATTCAATGCAAAAGTAACTTGCAAGAAATAAGGGCTAAAATATATGGAATAGATAGGAGCAATTAATTTTAAAATTACAGTTTGGTGAAACCCACAGCAAATTGCTTTCTTCAGACAGAAATGACCAGACATAACATGGTCAGCCCCCTTCACATCAATATGAAATTGTTAACAAAGATTAAACACACAAAAGTGACTATCCTAGGGACTCATTGATTTTTGCAATGTAGCAGACTTGCGGGATCTCCGTACATGAATATATAGGGGCCTGAGCTTTGCAGACAGAAAGAATGTGACAGCCATTCACTGGATCATTTCCCAGCACAATTCCTTGACTAAACAGATTCAACCCCAACCATCAACAAGCAATTATAACAGTCAATCATTCACTTCTGCATTCTGCAAGGCATCACCTGATCTGTCAGAGTGCAATTGCCAACCAGTCAGCATTGTCATACAAACCGAAAGGACTGTAAATCAGAAATAAAAGCAAAAATTGCTGGGAAAGCTCACAGACCTGCTGAGCTTTTCCAGCAATTTCTGTTTTTGAGCTCTGTGATGCAGTTAGTTTTATACTTTTATTGGTACTCAATTGGAACCTCGATTGAGATGCAGAGTGAAGCAAACATCTTGGGTTCGTTTCCTGTACCAGTGAGGTTACCACAAAGATTCTCCTTTTCGACCTTCCCACGCCCCACAACACCCCCCCCCCCATCCCGCCTCACGTGTGGTGACTTCCTGGTTAAATTGCCTCCATTCATTCAATTGTAATGAGAGCAGCCCTATGGTCCAGTAGGGCTATGGTGAGTTTGTTCTTATGAATTGTGCTGATGTGAGCAAGATAAATTTCAACATGAAATGCATATTTCAGCATTACTTTCTTCAAATATTTACATTTCCTGGGTAAATTAACTTAAAAATAATGTTTTTTTAAGACTATGGTAAGAGGACAACATTCTTGACTAGCTTTCTTACTTTGAGCTGGGTTCTGCAGGCACAAATTATTTGTCCTAAAATCTAGCTCCCTCTAGCGAAAGTTGAGAGAAATTAGTTGAGAATTGTGCCTGACCCAAACAGCTCTAAATGAGGAGATTGTAAAAACAATGCAGGGTCTGAGCAACATTGTCTTCTTTTCTGGGAAATACCTTAGGACCAACAGTGCTTCTATTCCAGGCTGATGATTTCTAAGCAAGCTCATCAGACCAATTCATAAACTACAGACGTTTACACATTGGGTAAATGATGCTTGGATAGATGGGTTGATTGGTCCTGACTCTGGCAAAACTTAAGTCATCTGAGGTCCCTCAGATGTTTTGAGGTATGATGCCATTCTTGACTTTATTTTCCTCACATCACACTTCACCCTTTTCCTGCTATCTGCTGACATGACTGTGGACTTCTTTCTTATTTCCACCCTGCCCTATCCCTCCTGTATTTCTGTTTTCAGACTCTGCTACCTGTAGAGCCACAGATCACCAGGGGCAGAGAAAGAGCTGTACCACAGCCCTGATCCAGTCACTTGATCTGATGCTCACAGTTATTAGCTCCTGAACTGTGACTATACATATTAATGAGTTTGACCAACACATAGTCAGTTACCATTTACAAATAGGCTGCATGGATAAGGGGTGGTTTGTGTGCCAGCTCACCAGACAGTGAATCATTTGGATCTGATTATGTGTAATGAGGCAGATTTAGTAAATCAGAGAGAAAATCTTGGGTCAAAAACAACTATGTTGAATTTAAATAAGGGTAATTACAAAGAAATGAAGAGTTATCTAGAATAGAACAGGAAAGGAGTTCAGCAAAGACAGCTGAGAAACTGTGGTAGACAATTAAGAATGATAGTTCAAGGCTGACAACAAGGATATTTCCCAGGGAGAAAGAGGATTCCAGAAAGGAACAAAGCCCACTATGGTTAACCATGTGCCCCTTCGTTTAAGGAAATACACACTGACATTGGAGACTGCCCAATGAAGGTTAATTCAGCCTATACAAAGTAAGGAGAGTTTCTCTTATGAGGAGTTGAGTATATTGGACTTGTAATCATTACAGTATAAAAGAATGAGAGGTAACTTGGTTGAAATGAGTAGATGCCAAAAGGTTGTTTCCCTTGTGGACTGTGTTGAACCAAGGGCATAATCACAGAATAAGGGGATGTACATTTATAATAAAGATAAAGAGGAATTTCTTCTGTCGGTGGATTGTGAATCCGTGGAATTCTTTCCTGCAGAGGACTGTAGAGCCTGGGTCATTAAGTATATTCAAGACTGAGATAGGCAGATTTTTAACTAGTAAAGGAATCCAGGGTTTTGGACAAAAGGCAGGAAAGTGGATTTGAGGATTATCAGATCAGCCATGATTTCATTTAATAGTGGAGCAGACTTGATGGGTTGAATGGTCTACTTTGGTTCCTAGGTCTTATGGTATAGCATACAGTTGGTCATCTTTCTCAATAGTTCACAAAAAGCTAGCATAGACATTCAACAGTAATAGGGAAGGCAGTTGGAATTTTTGGCCTTTATTTCAAAGGAAATGAAATATAACAAAAGGGAGCTCTTGCTAAATCAATACAAGGATCTAAACACATCACCTCCATGAACAGGTTGGGTCTCCTTATTGAAAAGATATGTTGGCTTTGGATACAGTCTAGAGAAGGTTCACTAGGTTGATGACAGGAATAGAGGGACTGTCCTGGGAGGGAGGTTGTATAGCTTAGCCCTTTACCCACTGCAGTTTCGAAGAATGAGAAGTGACTTCATTGCACTATATTAGATTTTTAAGGGACTTAACAGAGTTGATGTGGAAAGGCTTTTCTCGTTTGTGAGAGATCCATGAGCGTAATCTCAAAATAAAGGTTTGCCTTTATGAAACAGATGAGGAGGAATTTCCTTTCTCAGAAGATACAAATCTGTGGAAGTCCTTTACTGGAAAAGTTTTAGAACTTGGTCATTACATTTATTCAAAGGTGAGAGAGATTTTAATGAGTGAGGAAATCAAAGGTTATGTTGAAAAAATCTAGAAAATGGAATTGAGGATGAACATATCATCCATGATCTCATTGAAGGTTGGAGCAGACTCGATTGTGCTGTGGGAAATTATTTTGCAAAATATTCTAAGCAGCCTTGAGGTACATGTTATTGAGCCAACATTGGGAGAGTTTACTGCATAAAAGATTCTGAGGTAGCACTCCAGCTCAATAAGAATTCATTAGATATTTATACATCTGAAATACATTACTTGAATTCCGAAATGGTCTGTTTCAGACAAACACCTTGCTTTTTTTAAATTCCGAAGACACCTGTTACTCCTGGTCTTGCCACATGCCATCCTATCTCATCTCCGAAACCTGTGCTTCGTTCCCATACCTCCTATTGCTTTGTCTTTCTCAGTGTGGTATGTGATCAACCTGACATCCACTTTCCAAATAACGCTTCAGGATTAATGTTGGATCAGTCATGGCACTGTTTTACAGAATCTCTGACTACTGCATTACCTTCTGAGTGTGTTTATGTGGTTTAACTCATTTTTCTTTTAAACTGACTACTTCCTTGATTAAGAATAAATGAAAAATAAATCTTAAATGATTTATGAAGCTACCTAAAACTCTTTTCACATTCTAATGCCAGCTGGCACTTCAAGTGAATTTACTGATTAACTGATGTTTCCCCCTAACAGCATTCCTTGTAGCCCCTTGGACAAAAGTTCAAGGTAGCCAACCAACAGATCCTTACTAAACACTTACTCCACTCTCCACCACGCTAAATATTGGCTAGATATCCTGCTTACAGTTGTAACGGTGGGTGATTAGAAGTTCTGTATCAATTGATCCTTTATTCTAGCCATGTGGCTTATTACTTTATTATCCAAATTGCTTAATCTAATTTTCTTACCTTCCTTTCTGAGATAGGTCAATATGACAAGTGCTCCTTGAATTAAGGCTGGTGCATTGAGATAATCGAAATCCGCAGATGTATTCTCAGGTTTGAGCCCCAGTTCCACATATCCTTCCACCAAGTAGATGCATCAGTCTGATCAACATGTTCCTTTAGGGCGGAGTTTGTTGCTGAAGAGTGAAATATGTTTCATGTGTCCTTTTTGAGTGTGTTCCTGAATCACCATCAAATGCTTTCAGTAGGAAGGGAATTTCATAAGAATGCTGATTCAAATATTAGGTTAAATTATCCTTCAAAATGTCCTTGACCAAGAGGTCAATGCTTCTCTCGTTATATTTCCTCTAATTTTACATTTCTCACTCTTTCTGGTATTTGTGAATGGAAGCAATCAGCATGATTGGTTGTGGGGCATAATAGATTGTTCCTGTACTGAAAATTCTGTGGCCGTGTAGCAAAGTAAAATATCCCCTTGCCCATGCATGCAATTTGGGTCGCTTCTTTTGAAACTCTCATAGTTTCCATTGTACAATTTATTGTTGCATTAAACCCACACTTGCCTCATCAGTTTTACATATTGAATCCACACACATCATTGCTTGTGCTGACAATATTTCCCTCTATCTCTACAGCATATAACAGCACATTTTAATATCTAATCTAATGATTCACTCTAATTACACCAATACTTTGATATATGCTTGATATGGTAATTTGCCAGGTGTTGATGAAGGGATAACAGAAATTACCAATACAATACTGATTCACATATTGTTTTCCATAGCATATTCAACATTTGGGGCGGCACGGTGGCTCAGTGGTTAGCACTGCTGCCTCACAGCACCCGGAACCTGGGTTTGATTCCACCCTTGGGCAACTGTCTGTGTGGAGTTTACGCATTCTCTCTGTGTCTGCGTGGGTTTCCTCTGGATGCTCCGGTTTCCTCCCATAGTCCAAGGATGTATATGCTAGGTGAATTGGCCATGCTAAATTGCCCATTGTATTCAGGGATTTGTAGGTTAGGTGGGATATAGTGGGGTAGGTCTGGGTGGGATGCTTTGAGGTTTGGTGTGGACTAGTTGGGCCAAAGGGCCTGTTTCTATACTGTAAGGATTCTATGATTCTATGATTAGTGCTGTATATTTGTCAGTGCCCTAAGCTGGTATCCAGCTCATTCTGGCCCCTATATCAGGAAAAATTGAACATATGTTCATTTGTTACCCACAAAGTAACCATCCCCTCCTTAATCTGCCCTAGATTTTCCCACATCTGTTCAAGCGTCCATAATGCATAGGTGCTGCATGCATCCTTTCTATTAAAGTCACCTGAGATTTTTTTTCAGATTTAATTAATCTGTCAAAGATTCCTGCAAAGCTCTCCACTACAGTGGCCAGATTTTGGATTAATTTTGTAAGGCTCTGGTTTGCATTTAGTTACTGCCTTGAATTCATTGCTATTGCTCTTCTGGTAGAATTGTCTTAATTTAGGAGCTCAATGACTGGACCTTCTGGTTCATGGCTGCCAGATCTACAGAATTAGCTATGCACATATCTGAATCGAAGGCTGTGGCAATTTCATTCATCTAACTACATTTGGATCCAGGTTTCCCCAGAGATGCTGGGAGTGCAGCCAATGGATGAGTTCCTCATTGAACTGAGCTGCTTCAGTCATCAATTGACAAATCGAGATTGTGGAAATGTATATGGTATGTGATGAACCACTGCCGGGGCGTAATATCGGAAACATTTACGAATACAAATATCGGCTCATGGCATACATTGTCAAATAATAATTTACCACTCGTTAATACCACTCGTTCCAAACTACACTGAAATGAGGGGACGTCACGATATCTAGTCAGTAGGATACCAAACATTCCACATGATTTTGCCTGTCCTTTTCATGGAAGAGTTAAAGTCCTACTCTGCTAATCTGAAACAAAAAGTGTTTAACTGTAAAAACTTAACAAGAACTCCACAGAGTTGTAAACATGGAAACAGATCCTTCAGTCCAACTTGTCCTTGCCAATCAGATATCCTAAATTAATCTAGTCCCATTGCCAGCATTTGACCCATATCCCTCTAAACCTTTCCCATTCATGTACTCATCCAGTTGCTTTTTAAATGTTGCCTTTATACCAGCTTCCTCCATGTCCTCTAGCAAATCATTCCATACATGTACTAGCTTCTGCGTGATAAAAGTTGCCCCTTAGGTCCATTTTAAACCTTTCCCCTCTCACCTTAAACCTATGCACTATGATTTCGGACTGCCCTATCCTGGGAAAAAGACCTTGACTATTCACCATCTCCATGACCCTCATGATTTTATAAACTTCTCCTCAGCCTCCCTTGACACTCCAGGGAAAATAGCCCCAACCTTTTCAACTTCTCCCTGTAGCTCAAATCCGCGCCCCCCCCAACCCTGGCAGAATCCTTATAAATCTTTTCTGCACCTTTTCAAGTTTAACAACATCTTTCCTATAGCAGGGAGACCAGAACGGAATGCAGTATTCTGAAAGGGACCTAACCAATGTCCTGTACAACTGCAACATGACATCCCAACTCGTATACTCAATGCAATGACCAATAAAGGCAAGGATACCAAATGCCTTCTTTACCACCCTGCCAACCTGTGATTCCATCCTGAAGGAAGAATTAACCTGCACCCCAAGGTCTCTTTATTCAGCAACACTCCCAAGGGCTCTACCATTAAGTGTATAAGTCTTGCCCTGATTTACTTTACCAACATGCAACACATTTATCTAAATTAAGCTCCATCTGTCACTTCACCGCAGTGTAAAGTCACTTGATCTCCCATTATCACATTTAAAGTTGCATGTGATATACTGCATTCAGCCTCAGTTGAGGTGACAGTGTCTGTCATGTTGCGGTACCTGTCACTGCTTCCACAGTGAGGATTAATAATTCCTCAAGACTAAAGATGGCTCCCAACATTCTGTAAATTAAACAAAATATCACTCAGTCATCACTGGTTGGTTGGCATTCATGCAATTGCACCGTGCTTCAGCTGAGAGCCGGACTTCCAACACCTTCTACTTTTCATAACCACACAGGAGCAAGTGTCACTGGTCGTATTGATCTTATATGGTCCTAGTCTTTAGGTACGAATCGTTTTTGATTTGATTTGATTTATTACCCAATTACAGTGAAAAGTTTTGTTTTACATGTAGATCATACCATACAAAAAGCATAA
This sequence comes from Stegostoma tigrinum, assembly GCF_030684315.1. Lineage (NCBI taxonomy): Eukaryota > Metazoa > Chordata > Chondrichthyes > Orectolobiformes > Stegostomatidae > Stegostoma > Stegostoma tigrinum. Next base: position 102,648,998 of record NC_081358.1, on the reverse strand, counting down.
GGATAATAGAACAGAGCAAGAAATACAATGTTACAGCTGAAGAGAACGAGCGAGGTCAATATTAAATTTGAGAGGACTATTCGGAAGTCTCATAACAGTAAGGAAGAAGTTGTTCTTGAATCTGTTGATCCATTTGTTTAAGCTTTTGCACCTTGTGCCCAATGAAAGAGGTTGGAAGAGTCTTTGATTATGTTGGCTGCCTTCCTGGGACAGCGAGAAGTGTAGATGGAGTCGATTTAATGGAAGGATTGGGCTGCATTCACAAATCTTTGTAGTTTCTTACGGTCTTGGGCAAAGCAGTTTCCATACCAAGCTGTGATGCATCCTGATAGGATGCTTTCTATGGCACCTCTATTAATATTGGTAAGAGTCATTGTGGACCAGCTGAATGTCCTTTTGAGGAAGTAGAGGTGTTGGTGTGCTTTCTCTAATGTAATGGTTATTCACATCCAGTGTTCATCTTTCCTGTCACTACTCAATTAACCCATTCTCTCAATATTCCTAAAACAAAAATCATACATTCCACATTACCTCACAAACACTAACAGTTCTTGTTAACTAATTATTTGTCCCAGTTTTTCAAAAGTAAATGTAACTTGCCAAATTTCTTCAGACATTTCTCTTCTCGAATATCCCAAATTCACTATAATGAGTTCCTTTCAGAACTTGTCTCCTTCCTGGAACTGTTAATGTGTGTAATTTTTCTTGCTATTATCTGAATATTTAATGCTAGCTGAGCTACAACTGATCCAGTCCCTTCAGTTCACCCTGCAGACCCGGTAAGGATAACAGTTTCCTTCCCTAAAGGACATTACTGAATCAGCTTGGTTTTTCTGACAATTGACAATAGTTTCCTGGTCATCATTAAACTCTAGATGATTTTATTGAATTCAATTCCCACTGTCTGCCATGGCAGGAGTCAAACGCAGTTCCCCTAGAACATTAGATAATAAAATGTGAGGCTGGATGAACACAGCAGGCCAAGCAGCATCCCAGGAGCACAAAAGCTGACGTTTCGGGCCTAGACCCTTCATCAGAGAGCCAGAGGCTCTCTGATGAAGGGTCTAGGCCCGAAACGTCAGCTTTTGTGCTCCTGGGATGCTGCTTGGCCTGCTGTGTTCATCCAGCCTCACATTTTATTATCTTGGAATCTCCAGCATCTGCAGTTCCCATTATCTCCCCTAGAACATTACCTGGGTCTCTGGATTAATATTTCATTGATAATGGCACTAAAACATTGCCTCACTAAACATGTGCATTTGATGAAAAAGCCTGAAATTCAACATCCCTAGAATTGCTACAGTTTTGAAGCAGGCTGTTTGGTCTATTGAGTCCACAGCAACCCTCAAAGAACATCCCATCCACACCTACCCTTCTATCCCTGTAATCCTGCATTTCCTATGGTTACCCTACCTATCCTGCACACCACATCGGCAATTTCCCATGGCTATTCCACACATCTTTGGACTGTGAGAGGAAACTGGAGCAAACTCACACAGACACAGGGGCATTGTGTAAACTCCACATGTACAGTCGCCCATGGGTGGAACTGAGCCCAGGTCCCTGGTGCTGTGAGGCAGCATTGCTAACTACTGAGCCGCCGTGCTGCTCCTTGTAGTGGCCACTTTACAATGCTTCACCCTGCTACAAGTGTGAGGTATCATTGAGTAGACAATTGTACTTACCCTGACAGGGCAGAGGTGATCATTCATCCTCTTGCAGCCACCTGGAGCCAGATTTTCTTGACCCACTGTGAGAGCTGACCTCTGCAGCAACCTCTGTCCATTCTCAGTCAGAATGGTCTCTTGTTGCCATTCATTGGGACAACAGCTTCCCTTCTTGCCTGGACAGTCTTTAGGAGAACATATAGGGAACCATCATTAAGGCCTTGCGTCATTTTTTTTATTCTGGTCTCTGACTTCACTGGGTGGGTGGGGATGCTAAACAGAGATTGAGTGGTGCTCCTGGGCTGCAGAGAGGTCCCATCCGGATGCCTTTTAAATATAGTGCACAGGTGTTGGAGTGTGGAAAGTTCTGGACAAGTTTCAGAACTTGTTCCCCATACAATTGCCAATGCATATTTAATCCCCTTGAGTTACCATTATTGTGTAGGGGAAACCAGCCCTGCTACAAGCAGAAGTCTCACTCACCTTTAGAAATTCCACCCAGATCACTCTAGCATGAGGAAATGCAGAAGGCAATGTGCACAGCAGGAGGTCACTACCAGCAGTTTAAGGTCATTCACCAGAAAATCAATTTCGGTGATCAATATTGGGCAGGGCAGCTCCCCAGCCCTTTTTCAGACTAGTGCCATGGGATCTTTCAGAGTCAATCAAAGGAATTTGACAAAGACTCAGTTTTTTGGCTCAGTGATTAGCACTGCAGCCTCACAGCGCCAGGGACCTGGGTTCGATTCCAGCCTCTGGTGATTGTCTGTGTGGAGTTTGCACATTCTCCCCGTGTCTGCATGGGCTTCCTCTGGTGCTCCGGTTTCCTCCCACAGTCTAAAGATGTGCAGGCTAGGTGGATTGGCCATGCTAAATTGCCCATAGTGTTCAGGGATGTGTGGGGTATAGGGGGATGGGTCTGGGTGGGATGTTTCAAGTGGCAGTGTGGACTTGTTGGGCCAAAGGGCTTGTTTCCACACTGTAGGGAATCTAATGTGTTATCTAAAAGTCATATCTCAACAGCGTATTGCATTTTCAGTACTGTCTGGAGTATAAGAGTAGCTTTTGTGCCCCAGTTCTGGATTGGAGCTTGATCCTACCACTACAAATAGAGGCAACATAGCCAAGGAAACAAAACTGACTACCACATTTGCTGATGTGCAGTGTATGTCATATTTATAAGGTCCTGTGAATACAATAAGTCTTTTTGTAAGTGCATGTTCCTTTCAACAATTCCTGATTCTAAAAGGCAACTATGCCTCCTAGGAGGGAATAAGTCATTCAACATTTGGGTCTGACAGCCCGACATTCGATCGAGTTAGTTTTGTTATTTTGCAATCCCAGTGGAAAACTTACATTCACAGCTCAGAATTACTTCATATGTTTTGAGATGCTCCCACCCATTCTGACAGCATATTTACAATTGTAACAGCTGGAGGAAGCACTCATTCCTGGCTGGGAGAATCTGATAGAGTCTGGTGAAACTCAGCTCACATGCAACCAGGCACTCAACCAGCATATATTGGAATAAAATAAAAATTAACCCCTGCCTGTCTGGAACCCAAGTTATAGACACTGGTCTCTACTCAGCAAAGAATCACAAACACACCGTCAGCAACACTTTTTTGAGGGGAGCTCTCATTTTTGGTTCTCGGTTGAAATGTACCACTTTAGGCTAAACAGCAGTGTAAAAACAACCCCCTCCTCACACTCTTACTTCTTGTGGTTTCTGTTATTAATCATTCATCGGATGTAGGTTTCATTGACTAACCAACATTTATTGGGTGGCACAGTGGCTCAGTGGTTAACACTGCTGCCTAACAGCACCAGGGACTCAGGTTTGTTTCCACCCTTAGCTGACAGTCTGTGTGGAGTTTGTACCTTCTCCCCATGGGTTTCCTCTGAGTGCTCTGGCTTCCTCCTGCAGTCCAACGTTTAGGCGTATTGGCCATGCTAAATTGCCTATAGTGTCTAGGGGTTTGTAGGTTTGATGTATTAGTCATGGGAAATGCAGGGTTACAGGGATAGTATAGACGGGTGGGTCTGGGTGGGATGCTGAGGGTCAGTGTGGACTCAGTAGGCCAAAATAGCCCACTTCAACACTATTAGAATTCTACAGTGATGAGCTGCCTTCTTGAACTGATAAAGCTGTTGCGATTAAGGCAGTTCTGTTAGGAAGAGTGTCCCAGCATTTTAACCTAGTTAAAGTGGTGATAGTTTTACAAGTCAGGATGGTGTGTCCCTTGGAGGAGAAATTGTGGGCAGTGGTGTGCTCATCCTGCCATTATTCTTCTCGATGATAGAGGTTGCAAATTTAGAAGGTGCTATTGAAGGAGACTGTCAATGCACCAGATTGTACATACTGCTACAGTTGTGCATTGGGGGGGTGAAGTGACTGAATGTTGAAGGTGACAGCTGAGGGTCCCATCAAGCAGGTTGCTTTGTCCTGGATGGTGCTGGAGCTGCACCCATCCAGGTAAGTGGGGAGTATTCCGTCACGGTCCTGACATGTGCCTTGTGGGCAAGTTTTGGGAGACAGGAGGTGAGTTGCTTACCACAAGATTCCTGGCTTCTAGCCTGTATTAACATGATTAGTCCTGTTCAGTTTTTAATGAATGGTGACCACAGGATATGATAGTGGAGGAATCAACAATGGTAATGCCATTGAGCATCAAGGAGGTGGTTGCATTCCTTTTTGTTAGAGTTGGTCATTTCATGATACTTATATGGCTCAAATGTTATTTACCACTTTTCAGCCCAAGTCTAGAGATTGTCCAGATCATTTTGCATTTGGCCGTGGTCGGCTCCAGTATCTGAGGAGTCACAAATGTTGCTGAAGATTGTGCAATCATTGGCGACCGTCCCCAATTCTACCTTATAATAGAGAGAAGATCACCAATGAAGAAGCTGAAGATGATTGGGCCTCGGACATAAACCTGAGGGACTCCTGCAAGGATGTGCTCGAGCAGAAATTAATGATGCCAACAACAATAACCATCTTCATTTTTGCTAGATATAACTCCAACCAGCAGAGCAATTTCCCCTGATTCCCACTGATATCAAAATTACGTCTACACAATTCAAGAACACTTACTTCTACCTTTCTATCTGAAAGTTTATTTCATTTCCTGATTTATCTTTCTACAAAATAAAAGCCGTAAAATGGCCTTGTTTTGATTCAATTGAATCTGAACCCTAGAACAAATCTGGAAGTTCCAGATTTCTGAAAGAGAGATCATCTATGGTTAGAAAGAATGGAACAAATTCCAGGTTGACTTCTTTGTGAAAGCTTAAGTCAATTCAACGATTCATGGTAACAAAGTGTGGAGCTGGATGAACACAGCGGGCCAAGCAGCATATTAGGAGCGTAAAAGCTGACGTTTCGGGCCTAGACCCTTCATCCTTTTCTGATGAAAGGTCTAGGCCCGAAATGTCAGCTTTTGTGCTCCTAAGATGCTGCTTGGCCCGCTGTGTTCATTCAGCTTCACACTTAGTTATCTCGGATTCTCCAGCATCTGCAGTTCCGATTATTGCTCATTGATTCATGCTGTTGATGTGAACTGAGGAAAGAAATGATTTTACTCTTCCACCAGAGGGCACTCTATTCAAATATTGTAATAAACCAAGAGATAGAGATAGAAGGAACTGCCAATGCTGTGGGATCTGAGATAACAAGGTGGATGAACGCAGCAGGCCAAGTATTTGAAAAGAGCTTTACAAAGACCCATCTTCAGAAGGATTCAGACCTGAAACATCAGCTTTCCTGCTCTTCTGATACTGCTTGGCCTGCTGTGTTCATCCAGCTCTATACCTTGTTATCTTATAATAAACCAATCTGGCCTCTCCCTGACCATTAAAGAGGAAGGTCATTTGAGCTTCATTACCACAGAGAGGACCCAACAAATCCCTATTTTGATATCTGTTCATTTCTAAACAATTCTACAGCCTTTACTTCCATTTCTGTCTCTGGATGTTTATTCTACTCAATGGCCTATCTTTTCGCATAAACAAAATCTATCTTTTTCTTTAGTTAGTTTAAAACATGGCCCTAGTTGCTTCAGATCAGCTCCAATAAATATCTTCGATGGCTTAGTGAATTCATATCTCATCCCCAAGATGAAAAACCCAAGTTCTGAAGAAGGGTCACTCGACTCAAATGTTAACTCAGCTTCCTCTCCATAGAAGCTGCCAGGCCTGCTGAGTTTTGTCAGCATTTTCTGCGATTTCCATAGCTCAATTCTTAAAATTCAAGACTCTGAATATCGAGAATCAGCTTGTTGGCTGTCCTTGACACCACCTTTGGCATTTTCCCAACTTTGCTGCAGCTGGATGCTAAATTCAACTTCACTGCACTTTAGCAAATATGTCAAAGTTTGGGAAAGGATGCAAAGGAAATTCATTAGGATAATACCAGGGATGAGGAATTTCAGTTTTCAGACAAGCTGAGATTAGATTCTTTAGAGAAGAGAAGGGAGGAGTTAAGAGAGTCATTCAAGATTCAGAGAGGTTTAGTATAACACAAAGTGAGAAATGGTTTCTACTGCCAGAAACATCAGTAAACAGAAGAAACTCGTTTAATCAAATTGCCAGAAGATTTATTCTTATACACAGTGAGTGTTTAATGGCCTAAATGAGCTGTCTAAAAAGTTGGTGAAAACACATTTAATCACACCTTTCAATCGAAATTGTAACAATACTTTAAAAGGAAAAAATACATAGAAGGCAAAGGGGTAAAGTGCAAGGTAAATTAGTCATGCGAACATTTAGACAGCAGGCCAAGCAGCATCTCAGGAGCACAAAAGCTGACGTTTCGGGCCTAGACCGTCTAGGCCCGAAACGTCAGCTTTTGTGCTCCTGAGATGCTGCTTGGCCTGCTGTGTTCATCCAGCCTCACATTTTATTATCTTGGATTCTCCAGCATCTGCAGTTCCCATTATCTCTGAACATTTAGACAGCTCTTTTCAAATACCAGCATTGGCATGATGGACTAAATGGTCTGCTCTTTCGCCGTACAATGGTGTCATTCAATTTTAAAGGGTAATGGGCCAGAGCGGAGCACTGAGTTATAATCATTAAGGTATAGAAGGAGGCCATTGGCTCACTGGGTGCATATCTCTCAACCAAAACCTGTGCATCCTATCTCCTCTCAGCCTTGTGCTGTTGGCAAAAGGGAACAGTTTTCTTATTGTCTATATTGCCTAAACCTGTCAAAATCTTGTTCAACTCTCTCAGATCTCTCCTCTATCTCCTTCGTTCTAAACAGAGAGCCCAAGCTTCTCCAGCCCAACCCTGACACTAAATTCCCTCATCCCTGGCACCTTCACAGCCTTCTTAAAGTGAGATGACAGAAATGGACACAATACTGGGGGGCGGTGCGCCAATAGGAGTTTTATGAGCACACTCCAGCATACCATCACTGCTTTTGTACCCCTATTTCTCGAGGATACCACTATGTCTCAGTACATCCTGTCACTTTCAAAGATCAGCATGAACCCTCAGATCTTCTACGTTGTCACACGCTCTTCAGAACTGTGTCACTAAATCAATATTGTCTCTTTTTGTCCCTTCTACTCAAATGTAACATCTCATATTTCTGCACATTAAACTTCATCTGCCACTTTTCTGCCCGTTCTGTTTGGCTATCTAAATTTTTGGCTCTGGATAAGCAGTCAAATAGTTCAGCAACAATGAAGAGATGTGAGGTAAGATTGGGTGTTTTCATTGTATTCATGATGCTGAAAGTTTTGAAAAGTCTCTGACCGTGGTTTGCACTAGTCACGGAACCCACTGCAGCTGTCACTAAGTTATCTCAGTAGCCCCACTTAGCCCCACTCAATTCATGACCCAGATATACAGCTGAAGTATCATTGTAATGTAGGGAATCTCAACAATTATTCGCACACAACGAGGCTGCCAGAAACACCATTAAGATTATGTAGCAGACAATTTGTTTCAGTGATTTTAGTCAGCATGGCCAGCAGGAGTGAGATAAGGGCAGAAGTAAAAATGCCTGAGGAAAAAGGTAGAATATTACAAGCTGTACTCAAAAACTAAAAATTCCAAGCGCCTTCATTTTCCTTTAGCAAAATTTTAAAGATAAAACAAGCACTAGACATCATTCTGTAGGGAATTTGAGTGGCCCGACTCTATGCCAAATTCTAACGCGAAACCTGGACAAAGAATATAGTGAAGCTCAGTACAGAATGTTTACATGAGGTATATAGGTTAAATAGGGGCATAGCATCCCCACTTTCCTGCTGTATATGGCTTAATTTCATGACAAATGCTGTGCCTCAAACTAATTTAATGGAAAGGAGTCAGAAGTGACAAGAGAGTGAAAAATGGAATTTAATTAGAGAGTTGGTGTTAGTTTTCTTTCAACATTCACTCACCCAAGATAACCTCAAACATGAAGGAGAGCTTTAACTGGAGTAAATAAATGATAAATTATAACACTAGAGATTAACACCTCTCAGTTTTACCTTTGGCTATGTACCTGAAGATGTTTCAAAATTATTAATACAATGACAACCATGACAAGTACAAGCATGCAAGATGCAAAAAAATTTTAATTTTCTTTTGAGTTCTGAAATATTCAAGTTAAATATTTCTTAACTTAATGACTAATTTTCCTAATTTAATGACTAAAGTTGATTTTTAGAAAAAAAGTAGAAATGTTCAGATAATCTGCTCATTTGCTGCACTCTTTATAGGCAGAAATTAATGTATCTATTTCCGAAGACAAGTAGGCAGATAGTAAGAACTGCTAAGTAGTCAACAGTAAGAACTGCCAAAGCTGGAATCAGAGATAACATAGTATGGAGGTGGGAGAACACAGCAGGCCAGGCAACATCAGAGGAGCAGAAAAATTGACGTTTCAGTTCTGGACCCTTCTTCAGAAATTGCTGGGGTTCCAGGATATTAATTGGGACTGTGTATGTTGTTCTTACAGAGAGGTGGTATGGACTTTGTGGGCCTAATGGCCTGCTTCTGTGCTGTAACCATTTATGTGGTTCTGTCACATGATCAATCTGTTTCTGCTTAAACAGCATAAAAGGCCTTTTAAGTTCAATTTTTCTGCAGCTACATGCTTTTCTTCCAAATTACAGGACATCTCTATGAGATGTACCAATGAATGTGACTATTTTCCAATACTGCCCTATTTTGACTCCAGGTGAGTGATAGCATTGAAAACCAACCCAGGCTTGTTCTCAGGATTGGTACTAGTGCTGTTTTACAACTCATCACTAATAGACTTGTTGACGTAAACCCTTCTGAAACAGAGTGAACACCTCATTTGCATGACAATAGTGCTGTAGCCATTTTGCTAGTCCTCAAATTTTTCTCAGGACTAGAATTAAATCGTTGTAGGTTGGTAACAGTTCCTCCTTGAATATACATCCTGTCTTGCTAATAGCCTGCATTCAGGTGCAAACTGGCATTGGCTTCACAATCAAAGGCTCATATAACAGCCAAGTGAAAAGAGGACCTTGGGTTAAAAGAATACTTTACTATACTGGAAGTGATTTTCAATATTATTCAGGACACAGCTGTTAGAGGTTCCTTTCTCATAAAATCAGAGACTAATTACAGATGTGAAAGATAATTTGAATGGTCATAAGTTTCCCATGCAAAGTGAGATGAAAACTACCCCATTGCAAGATCCAATTGTTTCTTAAATAATTTTCAAAGTTTTTGACACCGCTATTTATCTGAAAGTTTATTTTGCACATTGATCATTCTGTGAAGAATTTCCTGATTTCACTTCATAAGTGACCTTGTGCTAGTCTGACCCTATGACTGAATCGTGCACCAACAGCTTCATTTAAAATAACATTCTAAGCTACATTTTCTTCATGTCATTTTAACAATCTTAGATCTCTCTTCACTAGATCACTGCTCAGATATCCCTTTACAAGTGTGATGTGACCAATACATTGGCGCTTCCTCAGAAGCCCTGGAAGTAGGAGTCAACCTCAGTTTTCATCTTAGAATCCCTACAGAGTGGAAACAGGCTATTTGGCCCACAAAATCCACACCAACCCTCCAAAAAGCATCCTACCCAGACCAAACCCCTTGCCCCTGCATTTTACCATGTCTTATGCCCCTAACCTACACATCCCTGAACACTACGGGTAATTTAGCACGGCCAATCCATCTAATCTACACATCTTTGGACTGTGGGAGGAAACCAGAGCACCCAGCAGAAGGCCACACAGACGCAGGGAGGACATGCAAACTCCACACAGACAGACATCTGAGGGTGGAATCAAATGCAGGTGCCTGGTGCTGTAAAGCAGCAGTGCTAAACACCATGCCACCTTGCTCGCCCTTCTATCACAGGTAAAGATTGAATCCGCAGTTCTCCACCTCAGAGACAATTCTCAAGGCTCTCTATTCTTATTTCTGACAAAACAAGCTTACATGTAAAAAGTAAGGCCTACAATTTCCTCTAGTCATGCTCTGCACGATGGGTATGTTGGAGTAGGCTTGCTGCTCAAACACCCTGATTTGGTTCCATTCTTTGCTGATAGCCCTGATAACTCTAATTTTTCTTACAGATGTTGCCAGACCCACTGATTTTTTCCAGCAACTTCTGTCTTTGTTCCTGATTTACAGAATCTGCAGTTCTTTCGGTTTTTTCATCTACTTTCTGCCATGCCAGAAACAAGTCTAGAGCAGATGGCCTCCAAGATGGCACCAGAGCCTGGCAAGCTGTCCTAAGCAGATCATCGCCTCTCATCTGTATAATCGTTCTACTCTTTTAAATCTCAATTGTAAGTCTGTCAGAATTACTGACAATGTTCTTCTGTACTGACAATCTACTTACAGATCTGATGAACTTCAGACCTTGGGAAACAAGCAATAGCCCGACTGGATCTGACCATGGAGACCAGGACCTCACAGAGCACCCGAGTGTATGAACTTATGGGCCCATCTACTGACTGATGCTGGGACCACTACTGTGACAACAAAGTGACTAGCCACTTACCAGCTTCTCAAAGGCCTGACCCAGAGTATGTTCAGTGACCTGACTCTGTGGAGTGGACCCAAACTTGTGGTGACCTGACATGGAAGCTGGACCAGATCTTTCAGAGTGCCTGAGGCTGCAGCCAGGTGCCCAGGACCCCACTGGACACACTGACCTACCTTCCAGAATAATAGACCATCTACACTGACTCCTGGGCCTGGACAGAAGCAGCTGAACTGGAAACCCGGGAGTCGTGCTGGCCTGCATGTGTGACTGAAAAAGACATAGTTTCTCCCAGCATACATCTGGCAAATGCACAAGCTACTGAAAACAAGCTGGACAAACTTAAATAAGAGATGAAAAAATGAAGAGCTGGATGAACAGAGCAGGCCAAGCAGCATCAGAGGAGCAGGAAGGCTGATGTTTAGGGGCTAGACCTTTCTCTACACCTTGTTATCTCAGATTATCCAGCATCAGCAGTTCCTGCTACCTCTGGACCATCTTAAAAGCTAGGCTCACCAAATAAAGGAATTGAGAGACTGGTGTGTGTTCTGTTTTACAGAGACATGGTTCACTTCTGCTCTACCCACCTGTACCTTACATCCTGACGGCTTCACAATCCACCAGATGGACTGCATGGCATCCTGGGGCAGGGCAAAGGGTGGGTGGGTCTGCCCACTGAACAGCACCTCTTGGTGCCCAGATGTGCCGACCCTGGCGAGTTACGAATCCCAGATCTAAAATATCTAATGGTGTACCTGCCACGTGAGTTCACCTCCGCTATCCTGACATTTACATCCCACTCCACTCAACACTAAACAGAGCACTTGATGAAACATACGTCGCCACAAACAGCTATGAAATGGAATACCCCGAGGCCCTGTTCATCATAGCCAGTGACTTCAACCAGGCCAATCTAAAAATTGTGCTACCAAGATACCACCAAAACATCTCCTGTCTCACTGTGGGCCCAAATACCCTGGAGCATTGCAGCACAACCATCAAAGATGCTTACCTCTCCATTCCCAATGAGCATTTTGGAATTCAGACCATAGGCTGTGCTTCCTCTCCTGGTTTACAAGCAGGAACAGAAGCGTGAAGATCTGTTACAGAAACTTATACAGTGCTGGTCTGAGGTAACCAACGAGCTCCTACATGAGTACTTAGAGTCGATGGACTGTTTCATATTCCAGAGCTCAGTAACCAACCTAAATGCTACTAACTTTACAGACTTCATCAGTAAGTGTGTAAAGGATTGTACGTCAAAGAAGTTAATCCGAGTGCTCCCCAACAGATGAACCGGATGGCCCACTCCTGACTGAAGTCCATGTCTGAGGTGTCCAAGTTGGGTGACCCTGACCTATACAGGAAATCTAGGTATTGTCTTTGCAATGCCACCAGAGCTGCCAAGCGACAATGCCAGAATAAATTAGGGTCCCAGAATAACCACATAAACTCACGTCAACTGTGGCAAGGCTTACACAATATAATGGGCTACAAAGTGAACTCGAGTAGAATCGCTGACAACACTATATCCCTCCTTAATGAGCTCAATGCATTCTGTACTGGTTTTGAATAGAACACCAGTGAAATGATGTCACCTACCCTGATAGACTCAGGTGCACATGTACACACAGACACTGTCGCAGATGCCAGATCAGCCTTCCTGAGAGTGAACCCTTGAAAGCAACTGGTCCTGATTGAGTGCCTGGCCATGCACTCAGATCCTGCATGTACAGCTGGTGGGAGTATTCACAGACATCTTTAGCTAACCTCTCCTTACTTCAATGTGAGGTTCCTACCTGCTTCAAGAAGACCACTATCATCTGAACAATGTTCCTTAATGATTACTGCCCTGTAGCTCTGAGATCCATCATTATAAAGTGCTTCGAGAGGTTAGTAATGGCACGCATCAACTCCAGCCTCCCAGATTGCCTTGACCCTCTATAATTTGCCAACCATCACAATTGGTCCACAGCAGAGGCCATTTCCTTGGCCCCACCCTCATCCCTGACACATCTGGGTAACAAAGAGACCCTTGTCAGACTCCTTTTTTTGACTTTACTTCCACCTTTGACACCATAATTCCAATAAAACTCATGTCCAAACACTGAGACCTGGAACTCAGCTCCCCTCCCTTACAACTGGATGCTAAACTTGCTGACCCACAGAGCACAGTCAGTAAGGACAGGCAACGACACCTCCTCCACAATAATGCTCAACACCAGTGCCCCATAAGGGTGCATACTCAGTCTCTACTATACTCTTTGAACACTTATGACTGTGTCACCAAATTCAGCTCTAACTCCATTTATAAATTTACTGATGACACTATAGTAGTGGGTCAGATTTCAAACAACGATGAGACAGAATGGTATGGTGTAAAGAGATGAACAGCTTAGTAGCATAGTATAAAGACAACAATTTCTCCCTCAATGTCAGCAAAATGAAGGAACAGGAAACAGAATGGAGGACACAGCTCCAGACTATGTTGTCTCTGTCTGCAGCATCGGCAGTTTTACAATCTCTGAGTGATTTCTAACCCCACTATGAAACCTGTTCTAGGGATGCCCACCTTGAAGAAGTTTTCCTCCTCCCTCCGCAAAGACCTCAGTGGATCTCTCTCCCTTTGCAACCCACAGGTGACCTCCTCTTCCCTGAAACTCTTCAACCACATGCTTAAACAAACCCAGTACTACAGCCACATCTCCTTTCTCAGTACAACTTTCTGAAAAAGGGTCCTAACCCGAAACATCAACTTTCCCGCTCTTCCAAGATGGGGCTAAATAGATTATTGAGGCAAGCGTATAAAAGTATATCAGAAGCAGTCGAAAATATGGTGTCATCAGATTGGCCACATCTATTTTAAGGTCAGAACAGACTGGAGGGACCAAATGACTTATTCCCAGTTTAACTCATATGTTTGTATGTTCGAAAATCACTCACCAGAGGTTTCTCTCTATTAACCCTGTAATTCTTTTAAATATCTTAAACACTTACAGCTTGATGCAGAAAGTTGTTCTGATGTGGAAGTTGAAATTGAGTAACACAGGGAGGAATCTAAACAAGCATGAGACAGAAAAGAATAGAGAGATACATTGATGGGGTTAGATGAAGCAAGATAGGAGGAGACATATGCAGACCACAAAGAGCAGCAGGGACCTGTTGGGAAATCACCCTTTGTGTTAAAGGAATAGGCAACACTAGTAACAGTATAATGCAAATCCACAGATCTGAAAGTTTTATACTCTTTTTCTCTCTCCTCGGACTTGCTGAGTATGCCCGCACTTATTTTTGTTTTAACATTGAGTAATGCCTTATTTTAATGCCTTGCATCAGCATTGATCTTAAACATTGCCCAGTCAGATTTCACGCTGTGCCATTCCAACTCCTCCTTACAGCTAGAACAGCAATCACTCAAATCAGAGATTGTAGGAACTGCTGATGCTGGAGAATTTTTTCTGAAGAAGTGTCCAGACCCAAAACGTTAGCTTTCCTGCTCCTCTGATGCTGCTTAGCCTGCTGTGTTCATCCAGCTCTACACTTTGTTATCTCATCCAGCTCTACACCTTATTATCTCAATCACTCGAATCAGGCATGATTTAGTAGTAGCTATACACTCCAAACCGAGCTTGTTCTGATGAAGTGTCACTGGACCCAGAATGTTAAACTCTGCTTTCTGTCAATAGATGCTGCCAGACCTTCTGGTTTTCTCTGGCAACTTTTATTTTCATTTCACATTTCCAGCATCTGTAGTTCTTTGTTTAATCAAAATTAGCTTGTGGGAAGTAAAGTGCATTGAGATGTCCTCTCTTTCTGAAGTCTTTCTTATTGCTGCCTGATTTTCACCAGAATATCCATCATATTGGATGTTTGCTCCTGTCTCTGCCTGTGTTACACTCATATTCCCCAAGGATGCACCCAGCCACATTTTTTTGTGGATTTCAGGAAGTACAGTAGCAGGGATTGAGCCATGACAACCTTGGCTGAGCACCTCTCCAGAGACTTCTGGAGAAAAGAGTTTTGCGCTTTGAATATTGCATGAAAATTCAGTGGGATCCCCTGCAGGATGGAAGTGAAAGGATGATATCTAATCTGACCCAATCCCCCACCACATTCTGTTGCATCTAGCCAACATTCCTTTGCTAGAATTCACCCTGCCATGAGTTGATTTCTGGTAGGGGAAAGTTTTGATTTTAAAATTCTAATCCTTAATCTAATCCTTAACTTTAAACTTCTTCACTCCTCCAGCTCAGCCCATTCTCCAGCCAATTCCAGCTTCTAAAGTATCCCAGTGTTAATCACACCAACATTAATGATTGTGCTATCCTCTGCCTAGACCCGCAGCTCCCTCCCTCCCTGAATTTCCACATTTCTCTTTCATCCTTTGAGAAACCTCTGTAAGATTAGTTTTTGACCTGGCTTTCAATTTGTCCTTATTGGTGCTATGGCTCAATGTAAAGCTTTGCTTGATAACACTCTTGAGTTAACTGCTGAAGACAATTTATTACAGTAAAATGCTATTTAAAAATAATTTGTTGGTGTCCATATAAATCATGAGCCTTCAATTTCAGAAATGCAGGATATGGTGTGGGATAGTCTGCTCCTCAAGCCTTTCCTATCACTCAATTAGATTATGGCTGCTGTGTATCTTAACCACCCACTCACCTCCAATCTGTATCAGCCAATAGGTTACAACAACAACCTGCACTTGTATAGCATCTTTAACATAATAAAACATCCCAGGAAGCTTCACAGGTGTATCATAAAATAGAACATGACACTAAGACACATATAGCTTGGCAATAGTGATAATGGGAACTGCAGATGCTGGAGAATCCAAGATAACAAAGTGTGGAGCTGGATGAACACAGCAGGCCAAGCAGCATCTCAGGAGCACAAACACTCCTGAGATGCTGCTTGGCTTGCCGTGTTGATCCAGCTCCACACTTTGTTGGCTTGGCAATAACTTGGTCCAAGAGGTAGGTTTTAAGCCGTGTCTCAAAAGCGGAGAGTGAGATAAAAAGCTGGAAATTTGGGGTGGGAATTCCCGTGATTAGAGCTTGGGTGACCATTAATGGTGGAACAAATAAAACTGGGAATGCTGAAGAGACTGAGAATAGAGAAGGGCAGATGCTTTGAAGGGTTATGGGATTGGGTGCAATTGCAAATAAAGCAAGGGGGCCATGTGATGGAAGCAGTTGACGATAGGGAAGCAAATTAGAGGGAATGCTGCTGGCAAAGCATTCAGTTGTGTTAGTCACCAAAAAAATCTAAGAAAAGATAGTTAAATTAGACCTACCATGTGGCACTGACCTAGTCATGGAAATAACAAAGACAAACTCAACACTGTTAACTCTGCTAAGGCCTCTTTGTCTACATCTGGGGCTAGAGCCAAAATTGTGAAAACTATCCCATAGCTATATTTGTGGAATTAAAACGCCTTACACAACATCATCATCATCTCTGGAGAGGTGGCAGACCAGTGAAATGGTCATGATGGAGTCATTGTGGGGGTCCTCAACACTGACTTTGCACCCTCCTGAAGTCTCATGGCATTAGGCCAATCACTGACAAGGAAACCTCCTGCTGATTACTATGTACCACTCCTCCTCAACTGATGATTCACACAGCTCCTCCATATTGAACATCACTTGGACGAAGTGCTGCAGATGGCAGAGTTGCAGAGTTTAGTCTGGGTGGAAGACTTCAATGTTCATGACAAAGATTGACTCTGTGGCATCACTAAAGACTAAGCTGGTTGAGGCTTAAGGGACATAATGGCTAGACTGGGTCTGTGGCAAATGGTGAGGGGAAAATGCAATCTGCCTGCTGCAAATGAATTTGTGACAAGAGTGAACACTACAGGGCTCGTAGAGACAAAGTCCCATCTTCACATTCAGGATGCTGTTGTGTCGTATGGCACTATCTCTGTGCTAAATGTTATGGACTTCAAATAGGTCTAAACAAGTCAAGACTGGGTTTCTATAAGATGCTGAGGGTCATAAGCCTTAGCAGAATTGTACTCAAAAATAATTTGCAACCCCTTGGCCTTGCATACCTTCCACTCCAGCATTACCTTCAAGCCGGGGGAAACAGCACTGATTCAAAGAAGATTGCAGCTGGTTATAGAGATGGTAAGACCTGCTGATGCTGGAGTCAGAGATAACACAGTATGGATCTGGAGGAACACAGCAGGCCAGACAGCATTGGAGGAGCAGGAAAGCAGACGTTTTGGGTAGGGACCCTTCCTCGGAAAGGGAGTTGGATGGGTAAAGGTCATGTCAGGAGCATCACCAACCATGCCTAAAATGAGATGTCAACCCAGTGAAGCTACAAAAACGGTGACAAAGTGACATGCCAAGCAGAACACAGAGCAGGTTGCAGGGAGGGCTAAGCAATTCCATAACCAATGGATCAGATCAAAGCTTTGCAATCCCGTCACGTCATGTCATGAATGGTAGTGGATAATTAAATAACTCACTGGAAGGGGAGCTCCACAGACATCCACATCTTCAGTGAATGTGTGCCCAGCACATCAGTGCATAAGTCAAGGCTAATATATTACAACAAATCTTGATCAGCTCTACACCCAAAAGCATTCATTCCCTTCACTCAGTGTGTACCATCTACAAAATGCACCATAGAAATTCACCAAAGCTGCTTAAACAGCTTCTAGAAAGATATGGGCAGTAGATACATGGGGACACCATCACTTTCAAGTTCCGCCCCAAGCCACTCACCATCTTGGCTTGGAAATATATTGCCATTTCCTCAGCGAGACTGAGTCAAGACCCTGAAACTCCTGTCTTTATGGCATTGTAAGTGTACCTACACTATAAAATGGACCGCAGCAATTCAACAAGGCAACTTAGTACCACCGTCTCAAGTGCATCTAGGGATGGATAATAAATGCCGACCAGCCAGCAATAATGGCCCATGAATGAAGAAAATACACAAAGATAAGTATTTTAAGATCATGAACAAAAACAAAGTTGCTGGAAAAGCTCAGCAGGTCTGGCAGCATCTGCGAAAGAGAAAAGGCTTTTATTTTTTATTTTTAGAACAAGAATAAACAACAGTATAGCACAGGAACAGGCCCTTTGTCCCACTAAAACTATGGCGTTGCTGTACAATGACTGACAGCCAATCTAGATGTGTGGTCGAGCAAATGAAGAGTGATAAATCAACAGGATCTGGTATCAATTAAATCATAAACATCAGTTACTGGATTTCATAACAATGGTTACCTTTTGTGTTAAACATGGAAAAGGAGATGAAAATATGCATTGCAAAACAATTTTTAAAAGTTTAGGTAATATTCCTTACCCAACTTTTGCTATTAGAAAACACGAACATTTATTCAGCAGCCCCACCCCCATAACTCCACATAGGCAGTGAGTAAAATCTAAGTTAACATTGATAAGGGAAAGTTTGGCAGTTGCTTTATCAGACCGGCTCCATCCTGTCCAAGGTTTCTCCCTCTCCAACAAAAACAACATTTGCAAATGCGCATGCTGCAACTCTGAACTGATTACAGTGTGAAGTTCAAAGCACATGGAGACATGTGTGGATTGGGTTTTAAACTATACAAGCAGGCCAGTGTTGTGACTGCCTTGAGGCAAAATGCAATATGCTGATCACCCTTTTCCCCTATGAATAAGGAGACCATTGAAAAGTTCCCTGCTGATATCAAATTACTAGGACATTCTGGTCACAGTCAGATCAAACCACAATGAATCAACTCTCCATGTGCTTTTTTCCCCACAGATGTAAGGTGCCCCATCAAGCGATTAACTGCTTAAGTATTATAAAGCTCATTGTTAATGTCTGTCTCCTAATACAGACCATTTTATCTTTGTGTAAAACAATAGGACTATTTCTGACAACAACTATTTAACAGTAGGTGGATTATTTTGTGGAGTAGGCTATTGTTTTTCAAAATGTAAGACAGCAGAGGAATTTGTGCTTGGCCACTGCTGAATAAATATTAGAGGCAGAAAAGATCCCATCAAACTGGCTCCGAGATGAGAGCATTCACTGAAACGATGACTGTCTTCCTTCCCCCATTCCCTCATTTGCTATCAGTCAGGCCTATAGCTAAGGCGTAAAGTCTTGAAAGAAATGCAATGATTTCCTGTCAGGATTCATTCTGATCAGTTCCGTGGTATAAGGCTCCACCTGGGGAGACCCTGCCCCCATAGCATTCCACATCATAGTTCCCCAGACCTGCACTACTGATTTCTACCTCCCTCCCAAAATCAACGAACAGGACTGAGGTACGCCCATCCTTTCTGTATCTGCCCGACTGAATCTCTCTCCAGAGATCGTAAGAGCTGCTGATGCTGGAGTCTGAGATAACACAATGTGGAGCCAGAGGAATGCAGCAGGCCAGACAGCATCAGAGGAGCAGGAGAGCTGACAGCTCCACACTGTGTTATCTGAATCTCTCCCCACATCCATTCCCCCTTCTGGTCTAAAAAATGATCTCCACTTCAGCGTTATGGAGTTGTTCTAGCACTTTCTGTTTTTATGCAAGTTAAATATCAACTGTGGGTGGACAATTTTGTGAAAGACACAGTTGCGATGTGCTGAAATTTGATTGACTTTCAGCGCCAAATATTGTCAGCGACTGACCACACATGCTAAGGCCCAACACTACCTGCTGAGGCACAGTGCCTAAAATGGCATCTTTCAGCCATAGCAGACTGATGGTTGGAAACTGGGTCAAATGTCTTGGCTAAGATAACAAGGTGTGGAGCTGGATGAACACAGTAGGCCGAGCAGCATCTTAGGAGCAGGAAAGCTTTCCTGCTCCTAAGATGCTGCTTGACCTGCTGTGTTGATCCAGCTCCACACTTTGTTGTCTCAGATTCTCCAGCATCTGCAGTTCCTATTATCTCTCAAACATCTTAGCTATAGGTTTGACATGTATTCAATACCATAAATATTAATTGTAAATTTGCTCTAAATCACCAGTCCACCCAATTTTCAGCTGAGAACTTCAGAAAATGAACATCAACAGTTTGGAATAATTTCAAATGGATCCCATACAGCCTTTTATTTACAAATACTTCCCAATTGGATGGTGTAACAGAGATAGATTTTGATCAGAAATCAAAATGAAAAATGTTGGTACTAAGCTACCCAGAAACATCTGTGAGAAAAAGGAATCAAGTGGTGACCTGTATTTTTGAATTCAACATATATGGACGTCCCTGGTAAGTATTCACCATTCTTGAGAGTGAGTATTTGCTAGACCAGTTAAGAATCAAACTGGGTCTGCATTTACACAAAAGGTAGACGGGGTAAGGACAACAGATGTTCATTTCTAAAAGGTTAGTAGATAATAATAGATAATAGACAATAGGTACAGGAGTAGGCCATTCAGCCCTTTGAGCCAGCACCACCATTCATTATGATCCTGGCTGATCATCCACAATCAGTATCCTGTTCCTGCCTTATCCCCATAACCCTTGATTCCACTATCTTTAAGAGCTCTATCTCTTTCTTGAAACTATCAAGAGACTTGGCCCCCACTGCTTTCTGGGGCAGAGCATTAGAGCAATTTGGAAGTTTCATTGTCACTAATACTGGTAAATTTCCCAGGAAGCAGGTTGGGATTTGAACACAGTTGCTGCTGATTACTAGTCTTTGGGCAAGTCTAATAATTACTGGATTACCTGTCTAATAACATGACTACTATGCAACCATACCCTGCCATGAGCTATTTTATCCCCTCATGCCTCCATCTTAATGAATTTTGGACTTGGCATGACACTGAGCTCTTCCGTTGCCTTCAGCTCCATGCTCACTTCTTCACTCAGAACTCCTCCCCACACTCTATGTGCCCATTCATCTACTTTCAGTATTCTTTTTCCACCTCAACATCTGCCTCTTATCCTCTCTTGGTCTTTTTTATTGAAAACTGTCTGCATGGTACCTCTGACTTTGTGATCAAAACTGCTGTCAAGTGGGATGCATTTGTTGTTTGTCAAACAAACCTCTGCCTGACAAAGGCTGAGGGAAAACTGTCCAAGATTGTTTTCCACGATCCCCTGGACTTTGGCCCTACCACCAAACCATGCCATTGTTTCCAGGCCTGTCACTGCCCTCATCTTCCCTCCAGAGCCTTGCAATTTACAGTCCCCAAATGAAACCTGTTTCTATCTCCATCCCAAACACAGATTTGTCATGGTAGACCCATCAGGTCATAGGAACATACAGGTTGTGAGCGGAAGATGGACATACAACCCCTTGAGACTCCACTGCCATTCAATAAGATAATGGCTGATCTCATTTAACTCCGATGATCTTTAATTCTATCAAGAATCTATCTCTTTTCACATTTCTTCCCAGCAGAACTTATTTCTTCTGATCTCAACTTTATTTTTTTCTCCCAGTCTCTTCCCAAACATAGGCAACTACTTAACAATGCGGAAAATTGCTCAGGTCTAGCCTGCACACAAGAAATAGGACTAACCCAACCTGCAAATTATCACCTCATTAGTCTTCTTTCAAATATAAGTAAAGCGATGGAGAAGTTTATCAACAGTGCTATCAATAACCTATTTAGCAACAACCTGCTGACTGATGCACAGTTCGGGTTAAACCAGGATCACCCTGACCACCTTACAGCCTTGGTTCAAACTTGGACAAAGCAGCTGAATTCCAGAGGTGAAGTGAGAATGACTGCCCTTGAAATCAAAGCTACATTTAATCAAGTGTGGCATCTAGAAAAACTGGAGTCAATGTGAGTGTGGGGTAAACTCTCCACTCATTGGTGACATATGTGACATATAGGAAGCTGGTTGTGATCTTTGAAGGTCAATCGTCTCAGCTCCAGGGCATCTCTACAGGAACAATAGCAGAAATTGCTGGAAAATCTCAGTAGTTCTGGCAGCATCCATGAAGAGAAATCAAAGTTAATGTTTTGGGTCCGGAGACCCTTCCTCAGAACATCTCTTCATGAATTCCTCCCAGGCCCAACCATCTTCAGCTGCTTCATCAAATACTTTCCTCCATCAATAGACAATAGGCAATAGACAATAGGTGCAGGAGTAGGCCATTCGGCCCTTTGAGCCAGCACCACCATTCATTACGATCATTGCTGATCATCCACAATCTGTATCCTGTTCCTGCCTTCTCCCCACAACCCTCGATTCCACTTCCACAAGAGCTCTATCCACCTCTTTCTTGAAAGTATCCAGAGAGTTGGCCTCCACTGCCTTTTGGGGCAGAGCATTCCATATATCCACCACTCTCTGGGTGAAGATGTTTTTCCTCAACTCTGTTCTAAATGGCCTACCCCTTATTCTTAAATTGTGTCCTGTGGTTCTGGACTCGCCCATCAGCGGAAACATGCTTCCTGCCTCCAGAGTGTCCAATCCCTTTATAATCTTCTACGTCTCAATCAGATCCCCTCTCATCCTTCTAAACTCAAGTGTATACAAGACCAGTCACTCCAATCTTTCAACATACGATAGTCCCGCCATTCCGGGAATTAACCTCGTGAACCTATGCTTCACTCCCTCAATAGCAAGAATGTCCTTCCTCAAATTTGGAGACCAAAACTGTACACAATACTCCAGGTATGGGCTCACCAGGCCTCTGTACAGCTGCAGAAGGACCTCTTTGCTTCTATACTCAATTCTTCTTGTTATGAGGGCCAGCATGCCATTAGCTTTCTTCACTGCCTGCTGTACCTGCATGCTTGCTTTCATTGACTGATGTACAAGGACACCTACATCTCATTGTACTTCCCCTTTACCTAACTTGACTCCATTTAGATAGTACTCTGCCTTCCTGTTCTTGCCACAAAAGTGGATAACCTCACATTTATCCACATTAAACTGCATCTGCCATGCATCCGTCCACTCACCTAGCCTGTCCAAGTCACCCTGTATTCTCATAACATCCTCCTCACTTTTCACACTGCCACCCAACTTTGTGCCATCAGCAAATTTGTTAATATTACTTTTAATGCCTTCATCGATATCATTAATGTATATTGTAAACAGCTGCGGTCCCAGCACCGAACCTTGTGGTACCCTACTGGTCACCGCCTGCCATTCCGAAAGGGACCCATTTCTCACTACACTTTGCTTCCTGTCAGCCAGCCAATTTTCAATCCAAGTCAGTATTTTGCCCCCAATACCATGTGCTCACTAATCTCCTATGTGGGACTTCATCAAAGGCTTTCTGAAAGTCCAGGTACACTACATCAACTGGCTTTCCCTTGTCCATCTTCATGGTCACATGCTCAAAAAATTCCAGAAGATTAGTCAAGCACAATTCCCCCTTCATAAATCCATGCTGACTGTGACCTATCCTGTTACTTCTATCCAAATGAGTTGTAATTTCATCTTTTATAATTGACTCCAGCATCTTTTCCACCACTGACGTCAGGCTAACCGTTCTATAATTCCTTGTTTTCTCTCTCCCTCCTTTCTTGAAAAGTGGGACAACATTAGCCACCCTCCAATCCACAGGAACTGATCCTGAATCTATAGAACATTGGAAAATGATTACCAATGTGTCCACAATTTCTAGAGCCACCTCCTTAAATACCCTGGGATGCGAACCATCAGGTCCCGGGGACTTATCAGCCTTCAGACCTAACAGTCTATCCAACACAATTTCCTGCCTAATATAAATTCCCTTCCGTTCATCCATTACCCTAGGTCCTTCAGCCACTATAACATGTGGAGATTGTTTGTGTCTTCCCTAGTGAAGATGGTCAGAAGTGGGCATGTTTGTTGATGTGATATATTCTTGGATACAGAAGCAGTCCATATCAAATTCCAACAATATTGAGCTGGTAAGTTGCAAGTAACTTTCTGCAAGACCGTGCGATATAGGTGAAGAATCAAGTCATTCAGCCTATTGAGTCTGCTCCACCATTCAATTATGGCTGATATGTTTCTCAACCCCATTCTCCTGCCTTCTCCCCGTAACCCTTGATCCGCTTAATAATCAAGAACCTATCTACCCCTGATAGATATCCTCAACATTGCACGTTGACATTCAATGGCATCATTGAATTCTTCACTATCAACATCCTCAGTTTTATTCAGAACTTAACTGGACCAGCCATTCGTTTCTAGCTGCAAGACTAGGTCAGAACTTTGAAATTGTGTAGTGAGTAACTCAGGTTCTAACTCCCAAATTCTGGAAAGACACAAGTCGGGAATGACCATTCCCACTTCCCTGGATGATTGAAGCTCCAACAACACTCACAATGCTTGGTACCAACTGGGAAAAAGCATGTTGTTCGGTAGTTCTCTATCACCATAAACATTCTCTCCCTCAACCACTGATGCACATACTAAAGATGCATTGCAGCAAATTGACAAGGTCCCTTTGGTAGCACATTCAAAATATATACAAACTAGAAGGGCAAATAAATGCATCAGCGCACCACCATTTGAAAGTTTTCATTTCAAAGAAACCACAAACCAAAGTTGAAATTATATCTCATTACTTCACTGTCACTGAAAAGTAAGTTATAATGAGGATATGAGAAAGCTACAAAGGTGAGAGTGGCAGAGATAATGGGAACTGCAGATGCTGGAGAATTCCAAGATAATAAAATGTGAGGCTGGATGAACACAGCAGGCCAAGCAGCATCTCAGGAGCACAAAAGCTGACGTTTCGGGCCTAGACCCTTCATCAGAGAGGAGGATGGGGAGAGGGAACTGGAATAAATAGGGAGAGAGGGGGAGGCGGACCGAAGATGGAGAGTAAAGAAGATAGGTGGAGAGAGTGTAGGTGGGGAGGTAGGGAGGGGATAGGTCAGTCCAGGGAAGACGGACAGGTCAAGGAGGTGGGATGAGGTTAGTAGGTGGCTGGGGGTGCGGCTTGGGGTGGGAGGAGGGGATGGGTGAGAGGAAGAACCGGTTAGGGAGGATGAGACAGGTTGGACTGGTTTTGGGATGCAGTGGGTGGGGGCGAAGAGCTGGGCTGGTTGTGTGGTGCAGTGGGGGGAGGGGACGAACTGGGCTGGTTTAGGGATGCAGTAGGGGAAGGGGAGATTTTGAAACTGGTGAAGTCCACATTGATACCATATGGCTGCAGGGTTCCCAGGCGGAATATGAGTTGCTGTTCCTGCAACCTTCGGGTGGCATCATTGTGGCAGTGCAGGAGGCCCATGATGGACATGTCATCTAGAGAATGGGAGGGGGAGTGGAAATGGTTTGCGACTGGGAGGTGCAGTTGTTTGTTGCGAACTGAGCGGAGGTGTTCTGCAAAGCGGTCCC
Organism: Stegostoma tigrinum; assembly: GCF_030684315.1. Classification (NCBI taxonomy): domain Eukaryota; kingdom Metazoa; phylum Chordata; class Chondrichthyes; order Orectolobiformes; family Stegostomatidae; genus Stegostoma; species Stegostoma tigrinum. The sequence goes on along the minus strand of NC_081358.1, from coordinate 102,624,102 downwards.
CAAGCCTCCGCTTGGTTTCCCCAATGTAGAGGAAGCCGCACCGGGTACAGTGGATGCAGTATACCACATTGGTAGATGTGCAGGTGAACCTCTGCTTAATGTGGAATGTCATCTTGGGGCCTGGGATGGGGGTGAGGGAGGAGGTGTGGGGACAGGTGTAACATTTCCTGCGGTTGCAGGGGAAGGTGCCGGGTGTGGTGGGGTTGGAGGGCAGTGTGGAGCGAACAAGGGAGTCATGGAGAGAGTGGTCTCTCCGGGAAGCTGACAGGGGAGGGGATGGAAAAATGTCTTGGGTGGTGGGGTCGGATTGTAAATGGCGGAAGTGTCGGAGGATAATGCGTTGTATCCGGAGGTTGGTAGGGTAGTGTGTGAGAACGAGGGGGATCCTCTTGGGGCGGTTGTGGCGGGGGCGGGGTGTGAGGGATGTGTTGCGGGAAATGCGGGAGACGCGGGAGACGCGGTCAAGGGCGTTCTCGATCACTGTGGGGGGAAAGTTGCGGTCCTTAAAGAACTTGGACATCTGGGATGTGCGGGAGTGGAATGTCTTATTGTGGGAGCAGATGCGGCGGAGGCGGAGGAATTGGGAATAGGGGATGGAATTTTTGCAGGAGGGTGGGTGGGAGGAGGTGTATTCTAGGTAGCTGTGGGAGTCGGTGGGCTTGAAATGGACATCAGTTACAAGCTGGTTGCCTGAGATGGAGACTGAGAGGTCCAGGAAGGTGAGGGATGTGCTGGAGATGGCCCAGGTGAACTGAAGGTTGGGGTGGAAGGTGTTGGTGAAGTGGATGAACTGTTCGAGCTCCTCTGGGGAGCAAGAGGCGGCGCCGATACAGTCATCAATGTACCGGAGGAAGAGGTGGGGTTTGGGACCTGTGTAGGTGCGGAAGAGGGACTGTTCCATGTAACCTACAAAGAGGCAGGCTATAGCTGGGGCCCATGCGGGTGCCCATGGCCACCCCCTTAGTCTGTAGGAAGTGGGAGGAGTCAAAAGAGAAGTTGTTGAGTGTGAGGACGAGTTCAGCTAGGCGGATGAGAGTGTCGGTGGAGGGCTAGCAGCTCAGGTGTCATTGTTGAACCGGCTCTCCTTGAGTTATATCTTTTATCTTTTCCATTCTTAAACTATTCAAAATTATGACAGATTGTGGCAACTGGTGATGTTTTTCATTATACTTTACTGCTTTATTCACTGTAAAATGCAAGTGATAATAAATAAACCATTCATTCATTATACATGAATTGCAGAAAGTTAGTATGCAGGTACAGCAAGTAAATCAGAATGTTGGTGAATATCAGTTAATGTAAGGGGAATTGAATATAAAACTATGGAGGTTATGCTTCAGCTGCACAGAATGTTGATGAGACCACATTTGGAGCACTGTGTTAGCGATCTGCTTATTTCAGAAAGGTTGTAAATCAGACAGTTGTAGTGAAGGTTTATTAGCGTAATACCATGAAATAGTGGGCTGTCTTATGAGGAAAGTTTTGACAGGCTAGGGTAGCATCTACTGGAATTTAGAAGAGAAAGAGGTGACTCCATTGAAGCATAAGGTCCTGAGGAGTCTAACAAGGTCAAGGTGGAAAGGATGTTTCCTCTTTGGAAAAAACTAGAATTAATGTTTAAAAATAATGGGTCGCATGTTTAAAACAAAGATGAGGGTATATTTTCTCTCAGAAGATTTCAAATCTTTGGAATTCTCTTTCTCCAAAAGTGGTTGAAGCACCTTGAATATTTTTAAAGACAGAGGTAGATAGATTCTTGTTAAGCAAGATAGTGAAAGGTTATTGTGAGTGAGAATGACTATAGAATAATTAGATCAGCCACGATTTTATTGAATGGCAACTGCATTAGAAAGTTCAAGTGGTCTGCTCCAGCCGATAATTTATATGTTTGTATATTTCCCAGGGTTGGAAAATATCTAAGAAACAGATAATGCCTTTAAGTCTTCAACTCACAAGCAATGGGCATACATCTCCCACAAACAGACAATATCCACGCATCTCTCCAAGCACAGACAATATCCACGCTTCTTGTCACTGTCAGGCAGTGTCAATGCATTAGGTAATATCTCTACATTTCCTCACATCAGGCAGTCACACATTTCTCCACAACAGACTATATTCACACACCTTCCAGTTAAGCAAATGTCAAGCATCACATGCCAAATGGCAATAACTTCTTATTTCTCATCATCAGCAATGTCCATGTTTCCCTCTTGCAATTCTGTGCCCTGACAGACAACACTCGGATGTCACTCCATCATTGAACCATTATGATTAAGGGAGACTCACATTTCTTCCAGTGCTGTCCTGGTATACAACAGTCTTTAACAAGACGTCCCTGCAGCACTCCTGCTGTTAAGATTTTCTGCAGTGTTCAAACCAAACAGAACTATGCCAGAGTTAATCCAAACTCTTATTAACTGCTTGTAATTGTTTTTAAGAGATCTACTAACCACAACATTAATTCTCTAATTCCATCAAAAAACTATGTAGATCGCATTGCTGAGCTGTCTGAATATGTTGGCCCAATATGTAGCCATCAACCAAAACACCTAAAACTGAAACAGATCAGCTAAACATTCATTTTATATGAGCCTAATGTGGCCCAGATGGGTACTGCATTACCCTATGTAACAAACAACAATGTATATTCATCTAGGGCCTTCAACAGAAAAGATTCAAAGAACTTTGGGAAGAGTATCAGAACATGACTAAAATCATCTCTACAATGAATTTCAAGGAATGAAGCAAATCACCAAGATAAAAAAAGGTTAGGGAAGAAGTTTTACAGAGAGGGGTCACTGTGGTTGGATGTTCTGACATGAAATGTGGATCTGAGAGTGATGTGTGTCATAACCATCAAAAGCAGTTGGACTAGAAGGCTTCAAATTGCTGATTTGTGCAGAGAGCCTCAGATTGCAAGTGTGTTAGATTCTGGTATAGGGTTGCGTCCATCTGTAGATTGGAGTATCAGATCTCCAAATGTGAGTGTGTCAGGGATTAGGGGAAATCTTGGATCAGGGTTTAGTTGTAGTATCGATTTGTAGGGTGGTGTGATGTCAGACCATGAATCCTGGGTGGCTTGTATCACAATGGCCTTGGATTGTGGCTATTGAATTATCAATCTGGGTGTTACAAATTTGGGTGGCACGGTGTCTCACTGGCTATCGCTGCTGCCTCACAACGCCAGTGACCCAGGTTCGATTCCACCCTCAGGCAACTGTCTGTTTTGAGTTTGCACATTCTCCCTGTGTCTGCGTGGGTTTCTGCTGGGTGTTCCAGATTCCTCCCACAGTGCAAAGATGTGCAAGTTCAGTGGATTGCCTATGCTAAATTTTCCCATAGTGTCCAAGAATGTATAGGCTGGATGGATTAATCATGGTAGTTACAGGGTTAGAGTGGCGGGGAGATGGGGCTGGGTCGGTTGCTCTTTGGAGGATTGGCAAAGAGCCAATGGTTCCAATAGTCTCTTCCTGCACCATGTAGATTCTATGAAGCGGTGTGGCTTCAGGTTATTGCTTGAAAGCTGGTGAACAAGGGACAGGATGCTGATGGCAGGATTGGAAGCTTGTTAGCTTGGGGGAAGAAAAGCACTAAATACGTGGCATCTTAGCAATGTGCACACATCTATCCACAAACAAGCAATTATGGTTTGTGTTGGGCAGGCACTTAACCAGCATAATCCAGTCATTCTCGTCACTCTTCAGATATTGGGTTTCATTTGACAAATGAATAGCTGATGCCATGCAGCAGTTATATGTTCCTTTCTGGCAGCAGATCACAAGAGGGAAAGTGGCCAAATTGTGGTTAACAAAAGAATTTAAGGAGTTAGATTCAAAAAGGAGTCACATATAGTTGCTTGAAAATATAGAATATCTGAGGAGATAGTAAAAACTGCCGATGCTGGAGTCTGAGATAGCACCTGGCCTGTTAAGTTCCACCACCTCCAGACTAGAATACCTGAGGATTTGGAACAGTTTAGAATTCTTCAAAGAAGAACCAAGAGGTTGATTAAGAGGTAAAGGATAGAGTAGAACAAATTTGCAAGATATGAAAGTGGACTATAAGAGCTTACATTGGAAAAATAGAAAATAGTAGACCATTTGGCCCTTCAAGCCTGCTTTTCCATTTAATATGATCATGGCTGATCATCCAACTCAGTACCTTGCTCCCACTTTCACCCAATGCTCTTTAATTCATTTAGCCCCAAGAACTAATCTATGCCTTTCTTAAAACATTCAATATTTTGGCCTCAGCCACTCCCTGTGGCAGAGAATTCCACAGACTCTCCAGTGCACTGGATAAAGAAATTTCTCATCTCAGTCCAAAACAGCCTAACCTGTGTCATTAATCATGCCCCGTGATTCTGGACTCTTCAGACATCGGGAACATCCCAATTTTTGTTCTGTTAGAATTTTATACATTTCTCTGAGATCATCAGCCCTCACCCCCGCTTCTTCAAAATTCCAGTGTGGAAATAGTCCTAACTAATCCAGTCTCTCTTCATATGTTAGTCTTGACATTTCAGGATAAGTACCAAAAGAACTGCAGATGATGTAAATCAGGAACAAGAACAGAAGTTGCTGGAAAAACTCAGCAGGTCTGGCATTTTCCTGACATTTCAAGAATCAGTCTGGTGAACCTTTGTTACACTTCTTCCATAAATTTTGCACATTCTCCCCGTGTCTGCGTGGGTTTCCTCCGGGTGCTCCGGTTTCCTCCCACAGTCCAAAGATGAGCAGGCTAGGTGGATCGGCCATGCTAAATTGCCCGTAGTGTTCAGGAGTGTTTGGGTTATGGGAGGATGGGTCTGGGTGGGATGCTTCAAGGGGCGATGTGGACTTGTTGGGCCAAAAGGCCTGTTTCCACACTGTAGGGAATCTAATCTAATCTAATCTAAACAAAGCACCCTTCCTTAAATAAACTGACCAAAACTGTGCACAATACTCCAATAGTATGGTGACATCAAGGCCCCATACAATTACAGGGAGACATGGTATTTCAATGCATCATAGTAACATATCTGCCTTAGATCTATTTTTAGTGCTCAAATGAGGTGCAAAGTAATCTTGAAGAACAGCATGTCAACTTCCACTTGGGGACCCCGCAGCCTTAAGGACTCAACATTGAATTCAATAGTTTTAGATCCTGAACACTTCCTTCCATGTCTTTTTCCCACTTCTATGCTCCAGGTCCTGCCTTTAAATAAGAAGCTTTCAGCAAAGTCAACATATTTTTGCCCACTCATATCCCCCATTATCATTATCCAGCTTCATTCCTTCCCTGGCTTACTATCTACAATCACTTTGTTTGCTGACCATTTTCCCTCTTTCTTTTGCTGGGCACTTTCTCCATTTATCCATTCAGACCTTCTCACCCCCCAACTCCCATCAGTACAAGTATCATGTTTTTTCCAGCTGCTGTCAGTTCTGTAGAAGATTCACTGGACTCAAAATGTTAACTCTATTTTCTCTGCATACATGCTACCAGACCAGCTAAGTTTTTCCAGGGATTTCAGTTCTCTTCCAGATCTCCAGCATTCACAATTCTTTCTTTTATTATATCCCTGCTGCTGAGCTATGCTTCTATAACAATGTAAAAGTAAAGAGATTGGTAAAGACAAATATAGATGCCTTGCAGTCTGAAATGGGAAAAATGAACATGGAAAACAAAGAAACAACACAGCAAATAAACAACAACTTTAGTTTTATCCACAGAGAAGAATGCATAAATAATTTCTCAGAAATATGGGGGCGGCACAGTGGCTCAGTGGTTAGCACTGTAGCCTCACAGCGCCAGGGACCCAGGTTCAATTCCGGCCTCGGGTGACTGTCTGTGTGGAGTTTGCACATTCTCCCCGTGTCCGCGTGGGTTTCCTCCGGGTGCTCCGGTTTCCTCCCACAGTCCAAAGATGTGCAGGCTTGGTGGATCGGCCGTACTAACTTGCCCGTAGTGTTCAGGGATGTGTGGGTTATAGGGGCATGGGTCTGGGTGTGATGCTCCAAAGGGCTGTGTGGATTGTTGGGCCGAAGGGCCTGCTTCCACTCTGTAGGTAATCTAATCTAAACAAAATGAGGGAAGCAAGGGTCTATTGGGAAGGAGAAAGTTAAGGAAATTACTATTAGTAAAATAATAGAGATAGATAAATTAATGTGATTGAAATATGATAATTCTCCAAGGTCTGTAACCTACAACCCAGGATACTAAAGGAGGTGACTGTGGAAATAATGAATGCATTGGTTCTCATCTTCCAAAGTTCTGTAGATTCTTTGATGGTCCCAGCAGATTGGAGAGTGGCAAATGTAACCTCATTATTTAAAAAGGAGGAAGGGCAAAAACAGGGAATTACAGACCAGCTAAGTGAACATGTATAGTGGAGAAAAGGTTGGAGTCTGTTATAAACAATGTGATAACATGACAGTGAGAAGGTACCAACAGGATTGAACAAAGCCAGCATGGACCACTCAGGTTTGACAAAATCATGTTTGACAAAACCTGCTGGAGATTTTTTAGGGATCGACCCTATAGAATTAGTGAGGGAGGACTAGTAGACATGGAGTATCTAAATTTTCAGGAAACTTCTGATAAAAGCCCACGTAAAAGGTTAATTTGGAAAACCATAGCACATAGGATTGGGGGTAATTTATTGGCATTGATTAGCAGACAGGAAGCAAAAATTAGAAATAATTCTTTTTGAAGTAGAAACTGGTGACTCATGGAGTCCCTTAGGAACCAATGCTTGGGCCAAACTATTCACATCATGTTTCAAGGATTTGATTCAGATAATCAAATGTAATACTACAAAATCAAAAGAAACTACTATGGATGTTGGAGATTCGAAATAGAAACAGAAAATGCTGCAGAAACCCACAGGGCTAGCAGAAGAGAGAAAAAGGTTAACATTTTGAGTTCAATGTACATTTGAAAGATGATTCATATTGTATTCAAATATTTTAAACTCTTTCCACATTGCCTGCCAGATCTGTTGGCTTTCACCAGCATCGTTCTGATAATGTTTGCAAGTTTTCCAATGACTCATTGCCAGGATTAGAAGGATTGAGTTGTAGGGAGAGGCTGAATAGGCTGGGGATTTTTCTCCTGGAGGGTCAGAGGCTGAGGGATGATCTGATAGAGGTTTATAAAATCATGATGGATGTGGATAGGGTGATCAGCCAAAGTCTTTTTACCAGGGTAGGGGAGTCCAGAACAAGAGGACTTTGGTTTAAGGTGAAAGGGGAAAGATTAAAAAGGGAACTGAGGGGCAACATTTTCACACAGGATAATGCATATATGGAATGAGCTGTCAGAGGAAGTGGTGAAAGCAGGTACAATTACAACATCTAGAAGGGTACACGAATAGGAAGGGTTTAGAGGAATATGGACTAAATGCTGGAAATGGAACTACATCAGTTTAGGATATCTGGTTGGCATGGACGAGTTGGACGAAAGGGTCTGCTCCTATATTGTATGCTCTATGACACAAAAATAGATGGGATTGTAAATGGTGGGGAATCTTCAAGGTGATTTGGATAAGTTGAATGAATGGACAGTTGGCTCAGGAAATTGTAGCATGTCTGCCAGGATACTCACCAACTTTTACAGTTGCACCATAGAGAATACACTATGCGGGTGCATAATGACCTAGTATGTCAACTGCTCAGCCCAGGACAGTAAGAAACTTGCACAGCCTAAACCGTCATGCAAGCTAACCTTCCATCCATGGGCTTTATTTACATTTCTTGTTGCTGTGGAAAGGCTGCTAACATCACCAAAGATCTGTCTCACCCGATAATGCTCTCCTACAATTTCTTCTGTCAGGCAGAAGGTGCAGAAGCTTGAACACATGCACCAGCAGGTTCAAGAATAGCCTCTTCCCTGCTGTTATTAGACTGCTGAATGGACTGTCTAACTTCAAATAATGTTGATCTTGTTAATGTTGACCTTGCATCACACAACCCTTCTGCAGTTTAACCCTGTATGCCTTGTTCTGTCCAAGAACCCAATGATCTGTATATTCTTGCTTTACTATTATCTGCCTGAACGGCTCACAAATGAAGCTTTTCACCGTACATGGGTACATGTGACAATAAATCAAACCAAATCAGACCAAATCAAATGCATGGCAGACAGAGTATAATGTGGATAATTGGTGTAATTTGGTAAGAGTAACCGGAAGGCAAAGTACAGGGCTAATGGTAAGATTCTTAGCAGTGTAGATGAGCAGAGAGATCTCAGTGTCCATGTACACAGATCCTTGAAAGTTGCCACCCAGGTTGACAGGGCTGTTAAGAAGGCATATAGTGTTTTAGCTGTTATTAATAGAGGGATCGAGTTCCGGAACCAAGAGGTTATGGTGAAGCTGTACAAAACTCTGGTGCAGCCGCACTTTAGTATTGTGTACAGTTCTGGTCACCGCATTATAAGAAGGATGTGGAAGCTTTGGAAAGGGTGCAGAGGAGATTTACTAGGATGTTGCCTGGTATGGAGGGAAGGTCTTACGAGGAAAGGCTGAGGGACTTGAGGCTGTTTTCATTAGAGAGAAGAAGGTTGAGAGGTGACTTAATTGAAACATATAAAATAATCAGAGGGTTAGATAGGGTGGATAGGGAGACCCTTTTTCCTAGAATGGTGATGGCGAGCATGAGGGGGCACAGCTATAAATTGAGGGGTGAAAGATATAGGACAGATGTCAGAGATAGTTTTTTTACTCAGAGTAGTAAGGGAATGGAACGCTTTGCCTGCAACGGTAGTAGATTCGCCAACTTTAGGTACATTTAAGTCGTCATTGGACAAGCATATGGACGTACATGGAATAGTGTAGGTTACATGGGCTTGAGATCGGTATGACAGGTCGGCACAACATCGAGGGCCGAAGGGCCTGTACTGTGCTGTAATGTTCTATGTTCTATGTTCTAATTGCAGTGTTATCCACTTCGATAAGGAAATCAGAATGGCTGAGTATTATTTAAATATGATAAATTGGGGAATGTTGATTTACAAAGGGAACTGGGTATCCTTGTGCACCTAAATAATGCACATTAACCTCTGGAATGGTGTTTGAATCCACAATATTCTTTCTCAGAGGCAGGAAGTTATGACTGAGACAGGGTTGATACCATCAATACCATACCCAAACATTCCCCTAAATTTTCTTTATGTATTGGCTGCAGCACTGCCCTTCTAAATGCTGTGCATTGTTCTGAGGAAGGCTCAGACCGGAAATATTAACTTTGATTTAACCCAGGTTCCTGGCGCTGTGAGGTAGTAGCGTTAACCACAAAGCCACTGTGCTGCCCATTATGCCACTCATTTGGAGAATTGATGTAGACACAATGGGCCGAATGCCCTTCTTCTGTGCTGTAACAATTCTGTGATTCCATTAGCTACAAGAATTCATACAAAAATGCAAGTCTTCCTCAATTTTATTAAAAAAAGTATTACAATTCTTTGGCAGGATGGAGGGAGGGCTTGATGGAAACATAATATTTATCTACCAGTGCTAGTAAACCAGATATAGAGTAACAATTTAGGAAACTAAGAGTTCAAATGGCAACTGGGAATTTAAGTTCTGTTTATCAATCAAACCTGAAATAAAGTTATTGTTAGTAATAGGAAACATACATGAAATTTCCCAATTGCTATGTATTTTAAAAATCTGTTTCTCAATATCAAAGCTGAAGGCCTATTGGAAACTATTTGTGTATCATTCAGGGATTGAACTGAGTTCAAATGAATGGTTGCCAAAGCTGGCATCTATAACATTGCCACTTCGGGGGCTGCTCCATGGCAATGAGCCATGTCCTTCGAAGAAAATATTCATAGTTTCTACATTGTTGCATTGTACAATGAGCCACTAATCCAGACTTCAGATCAGACCTGCTAAACATTCTGGCTATTCAAGTTCTCTCAGACCAGTGGAAAGATTCTTATCTCTCTAATCCTTTCTCAGTAAATTAAGCAAATCTTTCCATTCACATAAATTAGAATGGAACTGCTGCTGGGAGAATGGAGTCGGTGCCCAAGACTTGATTAACACGTCTGAGGAAAGGCCATCCTGTCCAGTGTTTTGTTTTCCTGTAAACAATGGAACCAACCTACTGAGTGTAAATACAGAACAGGTCACCAAGTGACATTCAGGCATCCCGACAATGGGGGAATGATGTTAGAAACACATCTGTGTATTGGTAAGAAACTACAAACTTTCTGTTGTAACATCTTAAAGCCTTTTGTATATTCAGCAGTTATAATCTTAAAATCAAGAGGAACATAACTTCATTAAAAGTGTTAAGGGAAAATGATGCCTTGGAAAAATAAAGCAATGAGTGACCTCTATTAGTCTTGATAAGCCTTTTCTTGAGACATTATAAAGCGAATAAGGAATATAGGAAAAGGAGTTGGAATTTATTCATCACACACGCTTATCATTATTCCATCAGAACATGACTGATGAACCCATCAAAACTACTCTCCCATACTATTTCCATATCCTTGATGTAATTATTCCCTAGAGCTTCATTGATTTCTTTCTTAAATGTAATCAATGAGTGAGCTTCCAGACTTCTGGGGTAGAACATTCAAAAAATTGGCTATCATGTGAGTGAAGAAACTCCTTCTCATCTCAGTTTTAAAAGGCCTACTCATTATCCTAAGCTTTTGCCTTCTCCACCTCCCCACCACCCCCTCCATTACAGACTGACTACCACTAGCATAACAATCCTATCCATATCCACCTTGTCACAACTTTCTAAATTACAATGAGGATATCCCTCATTGTTCAAAATTCTGAGGAATACAGGCACAGTTTCCTCAATGTCTCCTCAAAAGGCAAACTTACCACCCGAAGGCTTAACTTGGCGAACCTCCATTGCACTCTTCTGTGCTAAGTATATCCCTATTTAGGTACGTGGGCAAAAACCAGATATATTGTTTCAAATGAGATTTCACCAAGGCTCGATACATCTACAGCAAAACACCTTTACTTGACTGAAGCTGAAGGAACACAGCAGGCCAGGCAGCATCAGAGGAACAGGAAAGCTAACATGTTATCTCAGACTCCAGCATCGGCAGTTCTTGCTATCTTTACTTGACTTAAATCGCCTTGCAATGAAGCCAAACACATCATTTGACTTCCTAATTGCTTGCCGCACCTGCGTACTAAACTTAAGTGACTCATTAGCAAGGAAACTTTGGGAACTGCATTTTCCAACCTCACACCATTTAAGAAATAAAATCCCCACAGTGCAGACAGAAGCCATTCAGCCCATTGAGTCAGCACTGGCCCTCCAAGAGAAGGTTCCACCGAGGCACCGTTCCCCACTTCCCAACCCCATAACCCTATGTTTCCCATGACTAATCCACTAAATTACACATCCCTGGGCTCTGTGGGGCAATCTAGCACGCCCAATCCACTTAATCTGCTTCCTATTTGGACAGTGGGAGGAAACCCACACAGGCATAGGGAGAATGTGCAAACGCCATAGACAATTCCCAAGGCTAGAGTCGAACCCAGGTCCCAGCAGCAGTGTTAACCACTGCGCCACCCAATTCTGCCTTAATGTTTATCAAAGTAAATAAATTCACACTTATTCACATTACATTCCATATGCGAGAGAATTCACTCATCCTGTCCAAGTCTCTGAAACTACTATTATCTTCTTCTCACAACTTATGTTTCATTCATTAATTAGGTTTGTATCAGCAGCAAATGTTACATTTGGCCCCCATAAATCATTTATATAGGTTGTGAACACTTGAGGACCAAGCAATGATCCTTACAGCACCTCAGTAGTACACAGCTACTGTCCTGAGAATGTTTGATTTAATTCTAGAGTTTGCTTTTTGTCTGTTAACCTCTTCTCAATCCAAACTAGTAGACTACCACCAATCCCCCACACTATAATTATATTTACTAACCTCCTGTGTGGGACATTATCAAAACCCTTCCAAATTATCCAAATACACAACATTCACTTGTTCTTTTTTTATCAGTAGTAGAAGCAATATCCTCAAAAAACTCAATTTATCAAATATGACTTCCCCTTCATAAACCAATATTAGCTCAGTCTAGGTTTACCATTGTTTTTTAAATATCCAGTTATCACCCACTTTATAATAACACTTCCGTGTAATTCATAAAGATGAGTTGCAAACTTTGCAGTTAGTCTCTTGAGTTTAAAAGTTGGATATGTGAATTGATCAAAGTTTTAAAATGTTAAAGGGTAGATATGGGGAAACATTTCCCCCAGTGGAAATAAACTTTAAATGGGAAATCAAGAACATTTTTTTCACACAAATGGCAGGACATGAAATTCCCTCTACCAAAAGGCAGTAGGGGCTGAGATACTTACATGCATTAAGGTTAGGCAAGATAAGGGATATGGATCTAGGACAGGAAAGTTGTATGTTACTGCAAGGTGGGACAGATCTTACAGCCTAAATAACCTGTTTGTTTTTTAAAGTTACAACAGACACCTGGAGTTTACAACGTGCTCAGATTAGGCAACAATTTTGCTGGAATTCCAAATGTGTAGCATCATTGGAAGCTCCCACAGTCATTTCTAATTAAGACTCAAGCGGGGTCTAACATCAGGGTCAGTTGACCAATCTTCACTTTTGTAACTATCTTGCATTCATCTACATACTTCTGACAGGAATTGCTACATTTAGAATATTGTGCAGCGCCTCATTGAGTATAGGAGTTGGGATGTCATGTTGAAGTTGGAAAGAATGTTTCTGAGGTGGCTTTTAGAACACTGTATACATATCTGGTCTTCTTGCTACAAAAAACATTGTTAAGAGTACAGGAAAGATTTATAAAAGATTTACAAGGGTGTAGCTGAGATTGGAGTGTTTGAGCTACAAGGAGAAGGCTGGGGCTTTTTTCCCTGGACCACCAGAGGCTGAGGGTGATCTTATAAATGTACACAGATATTTTCTTTTGTAGGGCAGTCTACTGAGAGATCATAAATTAAGGCTAAATGGTGAGAGATTTGAAACAGAGATGAGGAGAAATTATTTCTTTCAAAGATCGCGAAACCATGGAATTCACTGTCCAGAGTGTGGTGGATGCTGAGTCATTGACTACATATAAGGAAGAAATAGATTTTTAATGAGTAATGGGGTTACAGGGAGTAGGCAGGAAAGTGGAGTTGAGGCTGATAAAATCAACCGTGATTAGATTAGGTGGTGGAGCAGGCTCAAGGGGCTAAATTGCCTACTCCTGCTCCTAATTTTTACATACAAGGAAATTAGATTCCATATAATGAATTAGCTTAGTACGGTGCCAGAAGGAACAATGCAGTAGACCAGTTTAAAAATCAGGGACAGAGAGGACAGGCTGTTCATAAAGTAAATACACTTTAGCCATGATTATTTTACTTCAATTTGATTTCAGATTCACCTGCACCCTTGAGAGATAGGCACTCATTTATAAAGAAACGTACTCATTAATAAGAACTATTTTGGTTAAGTGTCCTAAAATGGTCTTACTGAATTTTCAATAGCCAGAACCCATAATGGCATTGGATTATTTTTCATATTTTAAGGACATAGCATAATAATGTTATCATTTTGCTTACCGAATAAAGATTACCCACATGATACATTCATTCCCATTCAATGGTCTACAGGTAACTCCCTGAAGGTTCAAGTAAAACTTTATATAAGTAGCTAATTCATACTGACTAGGGAGTGCCCAGGTTTTAATCTCCAGTCCTCCCTGAGTTTGCATTTCCTGTGGATTGCAAATTGTGTCAGTAGCCTTCATGTACAAAGCTGATGAGCACAGCAAACTATTAAGTTCTAGCAGATTCTCTCACAAGTACCCCACCATGAAGCTAACAGGTGTCAACATTATTGATTGTTTTTGGCATTGGCATGTTACCGTGTCATTGTGGTGGTGCATGTCAGTCCCAAATAGAGACTTCGAGCTGTACTTAAGGTAATATTCCATTTAATTTGTCTATGCTGACAAGATATCCTATGTTAATCTAGTCTATTTTCTGCTTTTGGCCCATATCCTTTAAATCCTTCCTATTCATATATCTACCCACATACCTTCTAAATGTATTTGTACCACCCTCCCTCACTTCCTCTGGCAGCTTGTTCTATACATGCACCACCCTCTGTGTGAAAAAGTTGTCACTTATGGCCCTTTTAAATCTTTCCCCTCTCATCTTAAACCCATGCCATCCACTTTTGGGCTCCTGTAGCCTCAGGAAAAAACCTTGATTATTCACCCTACCCATGCACCTCATGATTTTGTAAATTTCTATGAGGTCACCCCTCAGCCTCCAACACTCCAGGCAAAATAGCCCCAGCCTATTCAGCCTCCCCCTATTGCACAAATCCTCCAACCCTGGCAACGTTCTTGTAAATTATTTCTGAGCCCTTTCAAGTTTCACAATATCCTCCCTATAGCCGTGAGACCAGAACTGAACACAATATTCCAAAAGTGGCCTAACCAATGACCTGTACAGCTGCAACATTATATCCTAACTCCTAAACTCAATGCGCTGACCAGCAAAGGCAAGCTTACCAAATAACTTCTTTACTACCCTGACTATCTGTGACTCCACTTTCAAGGAATTATAAACCTGTGCTCCAAGGTCTCTTTGTTTGGCAACACACCCTAGGACCTGACCAATAAGTATATAAGGGACAACTGAAATTGGTCTAACTGTCAGTAGGTGAGGCAAGTATGAGTATAGAATTAGTTTACTATGTTTCTCACTGTAGTTGAACATCAGACTAGGCTTGTGTAAAATAGTCACTTCTGAAAATTTCTGGCCAACTGTTAGCTATAGTCAGAATCAGAACAAAAGGTAATTGATTTTTTTTCACTCCATATTATGCAATCGCACAGGTCAAATCTAAACATCAAATCCTTCAGGAGGGAGGAAAGATAAGTCTCAGTCGCAGGAAAGATAACATGTATGATAAAAGAGCCACTGATTTGACAAAAGGATGTTCAATGGAATATTCTTGAAACAAGGTTGGATTCAAAAAAAAGGTTTTTTCAAGACAGTAAAACAAACAAATAAGGGCAATATAGACTTACCACAATTCTTGCAATTAAATTTGACTAAGACATCCTCATAGTACTTGTTTATTGTCATGACTCTTCATTATAAAAAAAACTTTTAATCTTCAGTTATGGGAGGTTATCTCAATTGTTTAGCAATGGACTGTGCAGATAGATAGCTTGAGTTGAGTGCAGTGTCACTGGAACGATAGCATATTTAGTAAGGCATTCGAAACTCAGGCAATAGGAGGTGGATTAGCTTGGATAGTAATGTTGAACAAGTCTTGGGACACACAGAACAGTTGATGATATTTTAATATGAAAATAATTGCTTGTCAAGTATTTAATCTTGGCAATCACGGCAGCAACATTAATGTTATTTACATTCCTGGGTCTCCCAGAATAGAATTGAACTGCTAGAAATGTAACAATTTATCACTCTTGCTTTCGTGCTAATTCTTCAGATGGAATTATTTTTCTTGTATGTTTCCTTTTAAAGATGTTGAGTGAAGCTCTGTCACTCTTCAGGGATCTTGAGGTTCATGTTCAGAGCCCTGAAGATAGCTGGACAGGTTAATAGATTTGGTTAAGAATGCATATGGGATGCTTGTCTTTATGAGTTGAAGCACAGATAACAAGAGCATGGGGGTTAGGATGGTGTTATACAAAACTTTAATGAGACCACAACTGGAGCACTGTGTGCAGTTCTGACCACTACGCTATAGGAAGAATGTGATTGCACTGGAGGGGGTGCAAAGGAGATTCACCAGGATGTTGCCTGGGATGAAGCATTTTAGGTATGAAGAGAAGTGGATAAACTCAGGTTGCTTTCCTTGGAGCAGAGAAGATTGAGGGGAGACACGATTGAGATGTAGAAGATTATGAAGGGCGTGGACAGGGTGAATAGAAAGCAGCTGTTCTCCTCAGTTTAAGGATCAGAAACATGGAGCATATTTTGAAAATGAAAAGCAGGACATTCAGGAGGGATTTAAGGAAAACATTTTTCACCCAGAGAGGTAGTGAACATTTGAATTCACTGATTAGGAGGTAGTTGAGGCTGATGACCTCACAACCATTAAAAAGTAATTGGATTAGCACTTTATTACATCAAGGCTATGGTTCTAATGCAGGAAAGTGAGACTGGTGTAGGTAGTAGCCTATTTTTGTGGAACAGACTCTTTGGCCAAAGGGCCACATCTGTATTGTATGAATTTTTGTTTCACAATGAGCAAAGGTGGCAAGGCTTACAGTAATTGACGGAGTTTACGTTTTGGGTCTGGTGACCCTTCCTCAGAATGTTATTAGCTCTGAGGAAGGGTCAGCGGACCTGAAACGTTAACGGTTTTTTCCTTCACAGATGCTGCCAGACCTTCTGAGCTTTTCCAGCAAATTTGCATTTGTTCCTGATTTACAGGATCTGCAGTTCTTTTGGTTTTTATTACAGTAATTAATGTTGTGCACAATTTTAATGTGTTAATGACAAATTTGTACACACATATGATGTGCCAGTTTCGCTCAGTATGTATCAATGAATTCAGATTGTTATGCAGATTTAGCACAGGAACTGTAATGCATATTTAGTCTTTCCTGGTTAGAAGCGAAGTTGGGATGGGCAATAGGATGAAAGCACACTTCACAGGGCAAAATTTGGGTTCTCAAATTGTAGAATCAGGCATTTTTCTATTAACTTAATCTTTATTGACTCTCAAATAGAAACCACATTTTAAAAACACAAAAAATGCCCATTTTAAATCACAGAGTTAGTGTTCCACATATGCACAAAGTTTATTATTGTATACCATTTCAGTAATTGAGACCATTAGAAACAATGTTCTCAACCAGTATCTACACTTTCCAGCAGAAATAACGAAGAGATCAGAACTGCAAGGGGTCAACTTTTCTCCTCATTCTTAGCACAAGGCCAATGAGGCAAATTGTGACGGTTTGTTGCCATTACTTTGGCACAGCTGGTGATCTTTGGGTCAGAGGTTGAGGTTCAAATCCATGACCTAGTACTTGGGTAATCCTTTAAGCCAGACATGCTGAAAGATGCTGTATTCTCTAATCACGATTTTCTTCAATGTTTCAAGGCAGTGTTTGAAGTATTCCCCTCACACACTAGATCACACCCCAGATACCAAAAGCAGATTAATCAGTTATTCAGATCACAGCTGGTGCAGAATACTTTGGCATTTGTCAACAGAGGAATAATGCACATCAGAAGGAATTCACAGTAGCAAGCACTTTTCAGATGTTTCCAAGTAAGAGGTGACTCTGATTGCTGTCCTGGTGTAACCTTTAACAATATCCCAATGATTAATCTTAATAATTCCTGGTGACGTCAGAAGAATCCAGAGGGTGGCAATACTCAGTTCAGGACACCATGAAGCAGAAACTACAGAATGATACCATTGACAGTTGCATAAACTCACATATATTCCTTTTGGTTTGGGACTGTTGAGTGCAATGGATAGAGAGACTTTATTTTCTCCAATGGAGGATCCTGAGTTACGGGCAACAATCCAAACGCTGGAGCATGGCAACTGTCGAATGAAATCAGGACACAGTTTGCTTCTCAATTCCGAAAGCTTCTGGATTTCAGACCAATTGAAAGTTTCAAAACAACCAATAACTTGCATTTACATAGCACCATTAATTAAAACAACTTATGGCATTTTTCAAGGTTGAGATACCTAAACATTTGGTTAAATTGTAGAATCAAAAGTCAGGTAGTTGGAGTTAATGTGTAATCTGATCATGGCCGTGTAAATTAATAGCCTCAATACGTTCCTGTTTGCTAAGCAATGGTGAGCTATTAGGATTTTTTTTAAAAAGGCTGTATGTAAGCTTATAGTTGACATGCAGTTCAATTATGAACCTGATTTTAAGAGATGAGAGTGGAACAGTAACAGAAACACAATCTTAAAAACAACTAGTTTGTTTAAGTTATTGTACGCAGAGTTGAAAGCACAGATATAATAGGAGGAGGTGAAAAATGATGTAAAATGAGTTGAACAGGTTATTATAAAGTATGTCATTAACAGATGGGTCCCAAATGAAAATAATTACAAGACATCAACTCTTTGATGCAATTCAGCTTTAGGAGCATCACATCCAGGCACTATCCCAAAATTGCTGTGTCTGCCCACATCACAGCTGGGAATGTGGGAATTGTGGCCAGTTTTCTCCTCCCTCATTCACAAGCACACTAATGCCAATTACATAACATCTCTGATCCAAGTAAACAGCACCTAGATAAGAAACCACTCCAACAGATTGTACTTATTTCCATCAATAAACTCGCAGAGTCCATTTAAACAATACTCCCAAAACACCTGATGGAAAGATGGAGGGAGCTTGGCACATTGGGAAATGTAGGGTGGAAAGAAGAATCTTACCTAAAATGTGCAGTCTCAAAACACAGGACAGGTGAGAAGATTGCTTATATTCATGGAGCTACCATAAAAACAATGTGCATAAATCACTTACAAGTCAGTAGAATCATAGAATCTCTAGAGTATGAAAGCAGGCCATTCAAGTCACACTGACCCTCCAAACAGCTTTCCACCCAGATTCATTCCCCAACCCTATCCCTGTAACCCTGCATCTAACCTACACATCCCTGAACACTATGGATGACTCAGCATGGGAAATTCACTTAATTTGCACATTTTTGGACTGTGGGAGGAAACAGAGCACCCAGAGGAAACCCCCATAGACATGGGGACAAAGTGCAAACTCCGCACTGACAGTCGCCCGAGGGTGGGATCAAACCCAGGTCCATGGTACAGTAATACTAGAAATATTAGAAAGTTTCCAAATAACTGCATTTGGGCACTTAGTAGTCAAATGGCATGTATCGAGCCCTTGCCAGGTTGCTCTCATTGGGTGACATTTCAGTGCCCACAGGAGATGGGTAAAACTGATGAAATACAGTATCAAAAACACTCTTGTTTGGTGGGACAACTTGCAGCATTCTGTCCAGATCAAATACAAATGGTGGACGTAAAGGTGGCAAAGCGTGTGGCTCAGGTAGAAATGGCCACCTGGGTGGGCTAAAGATCGGCGTTGGTCTATACGGAGAGAAGAGGTTTGAAGGACTGCTGTACTGAAAAAATGTGGAATATGGTAGACTCATACTCGGAGGTGCAATTACATTTGGAGGAGGATATTTAGTGTAAGATGTTGGTAGTTCCCAAGGCATGTAAGGCCTGGATGGAAGCTCTGAAAAGTTGGCACAACGATTGTTTAACAGTGAGAGAGGAGTAGACGTGCTGTAATCCATTGATAACCTCAACCGTTTGGATTCATGCTGATGAGGAGATTCGCGTTGAGAAAAGTTGGTGTTGTCTTCAATGGAGGAAGAACTCGAAGTTGAAGTGCTTAGGGGTGAGGGAAACTGGTTCTTGCGATGAGCACTATGAGAGAAAGAGAATGAAGAAGAAGCCTGAGGGCTGTCAGATATTGCTGGATGAGGATGCCAAGTGCCCAAGTCCGATCTTTCCAGTTGTGTAGAGCCTTCGTTTGATGCCTTACTCTGGAGACTGCACTTGGAGGTCTTTGGATAACGTTTGTACCTTTCGGATGGAGATGCTTCCAGGCTATTCCACAATGTATCAATGGAAAAAGCGTCCCCTGTCCTGCTGCCACCTTGTTGCAAGGGGGCAGTTTCACACCGAGAGCAGGATCCAGACACTGGCTGTGCTTTGCTGCTTTCTTCAGAAGCCACAAGGCTAGCAATCCCACCTTGGATATAAGCAGTTGAACTTGCTGCAAACTTCCTCGCATCTTGTCGTGAGACAGATGTGTTTTGTCGCTTCAATGCTTCGGGTGGAATGCGAGTAACATCGACCGTCCAGTAATTCCCCTTCGCTTGTGGCCGCTGTGGGTCATTCAATACCTAAATAACAAAAATAAGTGTATTTTAGACATCAAGCCCCTTTTGTCTCCTCTAGACGTATAAATTACTCAATTGCTGTGGGGCTGTGATTTCTCATTTATGAGCCAAGGCAGCTGCTTTGACAGGAAATTATACACCAGAAGGCATCACAAGTGAACTATCAAAATCTCTACCACCCTCATGCATTATTAATATACTTACGCTTTCCAGGACGCTTCTGTGGAAAATAAATGAGAAGAAGTGGCTGGCAATGCTGCCTCACAGCGCCAGGGAGCCAGGTTTGAATCCAGCCTTGAGTTTCAAGTTTGCACATTGTCCCATTTTTATGGGTTCCTTCCAAGTCCTTAGGTTTCCTCTTACAGTCCAAACTGGTGCAGGTTTGTGGATCAGCCATGCTTAATTGTCCCATAGTGATTAAGGATATGCAGGCTAGATGGATTAGCCATGTTAAAAGCGGGGACAGGAAAAGGGGACTGGGTCTGGGTGGTAGGCTTTTCGGAGGGTCAGTGCAAGACTCAGTGGGCCAAGTGGCCTTTTTCTCCACTGTAGAGATTCTAAGAAGGATCCTGGCAAATTCCTCAGTACCTACCACTTCTGCAATCAGTGTTGTGCAGTCCAATTCAAGATGGCTCACTACGAGCCAGTTACCTCAATATCCTTTGGGGATAAAATCTAGGACATACCCTGACTACGCCCTTATTCAGTCACATATTTACCAACTGAGGCAGGCTGTGTACTCTATTATCCCATGCTGTAATGCTGTAGTTACTGAGTTTAATGAAGTCTAGTTGTTATAAAACCCGAAATTTTCCAATGGCTCAGAAATTTATCTAATGAGGAAACTATATGCTGTAGAATAAAAAGGAAATAGCCTTGATTGATAGTGTTAACAGGAAGTTGTCATTCAGCCACTCCTATAATTTCTGCTAAAGATCTCCTGACAAGAGGGGTCAGCTGCAGCTTTAGGAAAAGGGCTGGCACGAAGATTGTAATCGCAGCCTGCTGTTTCTGATTCTAGTCAGCAGTTTCCCATGAATGACACTTTTCCTTTGTGACCACACATCATGGCTTACCCTTCTCCTTTCATGCCCAAAGATTTTCATTTTACTGTTATAATAGCACCAGTGCACACTGTGGGACAGTCCAGAATCACAAACTATGGATGAAGGAGGTTAGTTATTCTATCTCATTCAAATTTCTATAGAAACCTGTAAATTGCCAAAGTCTAATTCAGTGTTTTGGCTTCCATGACATTAACAGGCACAGTCCAAGTATTAATAATTTTGTTTATGCAGCTTCCTGACCCAAATCAGGAATTTGCCTGTTTCTCCCATGACAGTTATTTTTCAATCATTGTTTAACTTAAATCTTTTGGAATTTTATGTTTTCTAAACCACTCCCTTAATTGAGGAAACATCAGAAGTAAGCAAGCCTCCTCCATGCCACTCTCATTTACTTTGTTAAACTTAAATTGGCCTACACAGGTGCACTATTCTCCAGACAGAGAGCTTCCCGCGATACCCACTCAGCATTGAAGGGACAGAAACAAACTTATCTTCAACTCCACTTCCTCTTCCCTGCACCCAGAAATTTTATCTACAAAGTCAGCAACAAAGGAGTCACAAATGAACTCAGTGGTCAATTTCTTTTAACCTCCTCCTCAAATGCTCAAAAATTTAAATACCTCATGCTAACTCTTTGACTCCCTTGTTAGTCAAGGGACTATTTCTGCCTTAAAAAGTACTATTCTCCAGGGAAGCAAGTTCCAAAGACACTCAGCCTTTAAAATGTTTCTCCTCATCTGTCTTAAGTTCCCTAAATTTAAACTTAACTCCCTCGTCCTAGATTCCCACAAGGGGAATCATTCTTTCAACATCCCATCGCCGCATCTACCCACCCCGCCCACCGCCATAACTCTCCTGTCAAATTCCCCCAGAATTGTGCACTACAAAAAACATTCATCTACCCTTATTTGCTGTTGGTTAGGAAACCAGCTGGGACCACCCTAAAACAGGCCCAACCCAATTTTCGATCCAATTTTTCTACCCAGATTCTAGTCTTTAAAAACTGATTTTACCAGAGGAAATTCTGTACCACAGACCTGTTTTATGTAAGAAAAGCAAGGAAAAAAATAGGTGACAGTGAAGGTAAGATTTAAGTGAAAAGCAAATGGAATCTGCCAACACGTGTCCTTAAAATTTATCACCAAGTGTGAAACTGACAATAATGGTCAAGCAACTTATTTTACAACTCAAGCTGATCTTCTCTATTATTGATGGAAACAAAATTAGGGTAGGGTGTAAAATGGGTCCAATTTGCTAATCATTCAATAAGACTAAATTATTCACAACTATTCTGAACTACGTAGAAGGAAACATACTCAGTAGCAGAATGTGCTAATGTGCTAGAAGTTAAAACATTCCCCTACTACAATGATACTAATTAACACCTACATGCCAAGTCAGAGCTAAGTATAGGCCTTAGATTCTTGCACTTAGCAGGTACTTTACACAAGTTCTTACAACCGAATGAAAGATTTGATGAGAACTCAGCTCTCATATGCAACAAGTAATTTAAATTTGCTTTGAATTAAAAACAATGATGAAATCTGCAAAGTACATTCTGTAGAGCATGCTTTTATAATTCTCCATTACTTGAATTCTCAAAAAGCTAAAGCAGTGATTTTCTAAGTGGCTACAGGAATAATGGAGTGGTAGAGCAATTATTTAATCTGGTGAGAGAATCTATTAAACTGTAAAATATAGGACAATGCCAGAAGTCACATGATTCAAGATCAGGCAGCATCAGGAGTAGGAAAGTTAACATTTTGAGGTGGGACCCTTCTTCAGAAGCATCAACTTTCCTGCTCCTCTGATGCTACTTGGCCTGCTGTTTTCTTCCAGCTCCACACTGTATTGTCCTTGACTATAGCATCTGTGTTTCTTGCTATCACTGGGTTGTAGCCCAACAGATTTATTTGAAATCAGAAGCTATCAGAGCATAGATAACAAAGTGTGGAGCTGGATGAACACAGCAGGCCAAGCAGCATCTCAGGAGAACAAAAGCTGATGTTTCGGGTCTAGACCCTTCATCACCCCTCTCTGATAAAGGGTCCAGGCATGAAACATCAGCTTTTGTGCTCCTAAGATGCTGCTTGGCCTGCTGTGTTCATCCAGCTCCACACTTTGTTTTCTTGGATTCTCCAGCATCTGCAGTTCCCATTATCACAGCTATCAGAGCATAGCCTTTTTGTCCGGTGAAGGTGAGTTATAACCTGGTATCATGTGACCCAAACACCAGTACCTCCACATTATAAAATGTAGGAGCAGAAGTACAACATTCAGTTGAAGAAGTTTGTTCTGCCATTCAATGACATCTAATCAACAACTCCACCTTCCTTTTCTATCATACAGGTTTCAATTCAGACTGCATTAGAGCCTTTTTCACATGAGGAACCTGCAATCCTTGTTTCCATACCTCCTGAGTCCCTTACTGATTAAAAATCAGTGTGTAACAATCAGTTTGTGTCTCAGCCTTGAATATCCGTAATGACCCAAACCCTTACAGTAGAGAATTCCACAGATTCACTTCCTTCAGGGAATAAAATAACCTCTTCTAATCTCATTTCTGAAGAAGGGTCTTGACCCGAAACCTCAACGTTCCTGTTCCTCTGATACTGCGTCGCCTGCTGTACTCCTCCAGTTTCACACTGTGTTACCTCTTCATCTCATGTTTCAATGGGTGACCCCTGATGTTGAGATTATGTTCTTGGTCCTAGACTCATTAGGGGAAAACAACCACGCTGCATCTAACCTCCCTTTAATTCTACCACGGTTTCTTATATTTGCCTTTTAAAAAAAGCTTAGTAATGAGAAGTTAGGAAATAAAAGAGAATCCACTTTTTGCCTTCAATTCATTTTTCGTGCTGAAAGGAAACTAAGTATGACTTTCTACTCAGGCTATTCATAAAATTGCATTTATTACTGAATTAATCTCCGGCAGCTCTGAATGGTATGGTTCAGCAGTCACAGGTAACCTGGGCGAGTTGAAACAAAGATTGAAATTAACATCAGCTGTCAAGTTTATATTACTAGAGCTGTACGTTCAATTGAACTGTGCTTGTATTGATAAATAAAGGAGGAAGTGTATCGCCACCAAATGTCTTGAATGCTCGGAACAAAGACGGAAGTAACCCTGCCTTCTCTCCACAGAGAGCTATTCCGTCAATTTCTGTTTTTTTTGTTTCTGATTTCCAGCATCCCCAGTTCTTTGATTTTCTTTTTGTCTAGTCTGCTAGATATAGGAAGAAATAAGGGGCGCAAATGCTATTTCAGGTGGAGCTGACACGGGCTATTCGGGCCGAAAGGTTTGCTCTTCGCGTTTTAATTTCAACTCGTTTTGCTCTTGAGTAAGGGAGGATTTTTTTTTGTTCATTAACAGTGGCTTTCATGAGCTGCGCCTTGTGAAAATGGATAAAGGAAACATTCAAACTGAAGTAAATTATGGGGAAATCCACACCAACTTTTGCTTTGTCGACGAAGAGAACACATTCCCACATTCCCACTCCCCCACCCCACCATCTGGGGTCAAGGTACTGTACAAGTTAGCGAGAACTGTAAAAACTGAGCAAGGGAACAGCAAGAAAATTGTTTCCCCACTTTATCCCAAACGCAAAATAACTCATTGAAATAGATAACACAGATGGCCAGGAATTCCCAATTTACGGGCACCACACTCATTTCAATGCTGGAAAGAGTGTGAGCGTTCTTTCCCGCTCGTTCATTCTAATTTCTTTGGGAGAGCTGCGGAAATTCCGGAAAAAAAATCAGGTATAAATCATTTCGCTGGAGTTTACACATCTCTTCCACAAGCAGGAAAGCTGTCCTTAAAAGTCAGCCCGTCCATCCATTACCTGCATTTGCAATCACCAATGTTGTGACCGAGTACTATACTGGCAAGCTTCAAAGTCAGAAAAGGTACGAATTTCTCATCGTACCCGGGTGATTAGCCTCAATTCCAGTGGTTCAAAAGCCAGAGAATTCCACAGCCCCACAATAAGGCCTTGCTGAGAATACAAAGGATACAACCACGGAACTGAGCTTTTCAATCTCTCTCCTCATTTAAATTGCTACACTGACCTCTGCTTTACAGTATAATTGCCCAACACAATCAATATAGTTTAAGAATACTTACTTTTATAAAACAGTCATTCAGAGACAGGTTGTGTCTGACTGAATCTTTCCAGCCTTTGTAATGTCCTTTGAAAAATGGAAACATAACACTGATTTCATGGAGAATCTGTGAACACATAACACA
This sequence comes from Stegostoma tigrinum, assembly GCF_030684315.1. NCBI lineage: Eukaryota > Metazoa > Chordata > Chondrichthyes > Orectolobiformes > Stegostomatidae > Stegostoma > Stegostoma tigrinum. The sequence continues at coordinate 102,598,864 of NC_081358.1, read as the reverse complement.
CAGCCATCTTGTTACATTTTGTTACACATAACATCCTCTCCATATTTGACAAAAAAATTTCTACACACACACACACACCAGTCACAATCAAAAAATCTGTACCTGAGATAGCTTCAGTTTCTTCTCTGGTGAATTAAGGATAGCAATGGTAATAAGAGCAAGGTATGTGTAGGGTGGCTTAGGGTATCTTTGGTAATTTTTCTTCTTCGATAGTTGTTTGTCCATATCTCTTGCATTTCCTTCATTGCAGTCTTCTATAAACTTGTGGTCTCTTATATCCTGGACCTGAATTGTAGAGTCATGGGTATGACAAGCTGAATCATCAGGGATGTGAACTGACTGCTTCACCCTGGGAGCCTTGGATGAACCCACCAAATGCAAACTCTGAGAGGAAGGGTTTCTTTGGTAGATGGATTGTTTGAAGTCAAGAGAGGTGGTTGTTGCAGGAGGAAGAGAGGAAGCCATTGCATTGTCCCAGTCTTGCATTGCAAGTTGAGCATCACTGCTGCTAGCTAATGGAGACGATGTTGAAATCATCTCAAATCTGCGTACCTCCCAGCTCATTCTCATGCTGATAAATGGAGCCACACAAATAGACTACAGCCAGAGTTGTTTTCTTAGAAGACAATCAACATTTGCATGATCATCCAGAGTGTAATCAGTCATGACATAGGGGGATTAGCTGATGAATAAAGGGGTGGGATCAAATGGGAGGGGCATCAGAAAGCTTGGGAAGCCAATGGAATTCATCAGCTCCAAAACTTTATGCCCCCTTCAATGTTTTTGCTCCCAAACACTGGAATCTCTCCTTGTATTGTGGCTTAAATTTATTGCACTGAGTCCCTTTGTTTTTCACCTGAACCTAGTTAAAGGTCACTGCTATTAACAGAGTGACTTCTCTTTTCCATTTGGTTATAATAACTCTTTGTGAGGTTATCAGTCCTCGTTAGCACATGGTGCCTTCTAGACAGGAATGAGAAAACACTTCTTTCCCTTATCAAGTATGAAAATGTTTGCCCAGCTGTACTTTCTCCCCTCCCCTGAGGAAAATTTACCTCTTTAAACCTTTTTCTCATTTTGATCTACTCTGTTAGGAAGTTGCTTTAATTTGCTGAGCTGTTTCTTTGACTATGTTGCTGGTTCTTCCTTTTTTATTTGTTAGAACTCTTTAATTTTTGTGTCAATGTTTTACTTCCCTCCCTCCCTTTTACCACTAATTTTCTCCATTCTGCCTTCCATCCTGGCATTGAGCCCCTTAAATACCTGGCATCCTGAATCATAGAGAATCTTATCCTCTTTCTTTCCCTCTCGCTCCCTCTTTATTGTTCCTCCATTTACATATCTATCATTTTTATGCTCTTTTTCAGTTGTTTTTCTGCATAAGCCCCTCCAAGGCCTTTCCTGTCACTCCCTCTGTAGGCTTTTTTCCAAACTCTTGTCCCTCTGACTGGCTCTGTTCACCCAATTCTGTACCGCTGCCTCCTCCCTGCCCTGCCCAACCTCTGCTTCCCCACCTCACCCCATTCCCAGTCCGCCCCACACCCCACCTCACACCGACACCCCTCACTACTTCATACCTAAACACGTTGAAATCTTCCTGCTGTAACTCCCAAGTATCATTCCCTGCAAGGTCCAGTTATTCAAATGTGGCCCTGAAAAGTGAATGACTGCAGAGCATTTGCAAAACGGAAGATTCTCAATATCAGCATTAATGTAACACCATGACAATAATTGGTAAAGTTTGACACTATGTTACGTGAAGTAACTAGAGCAGATCGCTGAAGTTTCATTTAGGAACTATGTTTGAAGGAGTAACTTAGAGGAGGAAATATAGGTGGAGTGTGTATAAATATATGGAGTGAATTCCAACATTTAAGGGCTTGGCAGCTGATGCATGGACGTCAGTGGCAGACAATTAAAATTCAGAAGGCTGAAGAGAAAGAATCGTATTCGGCTTGGAGGGCCAAAGGGCCTGTTCCTGTGCTGTAGGTTTCTTTGTATGATTGCAGATATTTCTGAGGGTTATGAAGCTGTAGGAGATTACAGAGAGAAAGAAGGCCCAGGCCATGGATGAAAACAAGGATGAAAATTTTAAAATCAAGGTGTCACTAAACTAGAAACCAATGCAGGCTAGTGAGCCCAGGGTGGCTGAGTGAACAATGGTGTGAGCAATGGCATAGAGTTTTGGGATTACCTCAGATCTATAGAGGATAGAGCACAAGAGTGCAATGGATTCATCAAGTCTAGATGTAACAAAGGCATGGATGACACTAACAGCAGCAGAAGGGCTGCTGTAGAAGTGGAGTTGGGCAATGACTCTGAAGTGGAAATAAGTGATCATTGTGATGTTGTGGGGAGTGTCTGGAAACTTTCTTTAGGAGCAACAACAACACCAGGCCTGTCAATAATAGAGTTCACCTTCAGTGAGAGTTTTAGAATTGGTAACTAGGGAAGAGAGTTTGTAGTAGGTACCGACAATGATAGCTTTATTCTTCCTCATATTTGGGGAAGCCTATAGTCATCCAGCACTGGATGTTGGATAAGAAGCAGTATAATGTAGTAGCTGTGGTTGAGTAGGAAGAGTGGTGTGGAGGAGCTGGAGACCAATGGCATTCTTTTCAAGTGATGCTGCAGAGGGGCAAGTAGATAAGAAATAGAAGAAGGACGAGGAAGAATCCTTGGAGCACACCAGAGGTACAGAGTGGGAAAAGAAGCCATTAGAGATGATACTCTGACTACAATGAGGTAGAAAATAATAAACCAGGGGAGTGAAGCTCGACATCCAACTAGACAATGATAGAAAAGCATTGGAGGAACATAGTGTGGATAATTGTGAAACTCAATTGTGTCAAAAGTTGTAGACAGATCAACAAGGATGAGGAGAGATAACTTTCCTTTGTTATAAAAGGGGGACTTTGAAAAGAGTTATTTAAGTATTGTGGTCAGGGCAAGTTGCCAAAGGAAGTGGTAGAAGTGGGTACAATTACAACATTTAATAGATATCTAGATAGATACATGGATAGGAAGGGTTTAGAGGGATATGGGTCAAATGCAGGCAAATAGGGCTGGTTCAGTTTGCTGACAAATAGGCTTAGGTTAATTTAGGATATCTGGTCAGCATGTGTCTGTCTCCATGCTTACAACTCTACGACTCAACAAAACCTGGTTGGCATGGATGAGCTGGGCTGAAGGGCCTGTTTCCATGATGTACACCTCTATGACAGAACCTGATTGAAAGGATTCCAATCTGCAATCCTGGTAGATTTGGGAAATGAATATGTTTTGGGACTTTGGAGAGGAAGCGAGATTGGAAGTAGGTAATAGTTAGATATTAGGGGACTTTTTCGAGGATGTGAGTGAAGATGACTGATTTGAAGGATAGAATGGATGTAACCAATGATTGGACAACATGAGAATTGGACAACAGGTGGTGCTAGAGTAAAGTGTGATTCAGTGCTAGGGAATGGGAAACAGAACTTTCACAGCGTGGAAAGTCGGGAAGTGGTAAGTGCAGCTGAATGGGTGGCCTCAATGCTCGTGATGGAAAGGCTATGAGATCTCATGCTTTTTACAATTCATTCACAGGATGTGGGGTGTCGCTGTCTTGGTCAGCATTTATTATCCATCCCTAATTAGCCAGAGGGACGTTATGAGTCAACCACATTGCTGTGGGTCTGGAGTCATAAGTAGGCCATACCAGATAAGGGCAGCGCATTTCCTCCTCTAAAGGGTGTTAGTGAACCAGGTGGGAGTTTCCTCAAAAATTGGCAACAGTTTCATGGTCATCAGCAGACTGATAAATTCAGGTTTTTTTTATTTGGTTCAAATTCCAATATCAGCCATGACAGATTTGAACATGAGTCCACAGAACATTACCTGGGTGTCTGGATTAATAGTCTAGCAATGATACCAAGCGATCACGACCTGACCTACATGCTATACCTATACCCCAAGCGATATTCAGGGGACAGTGCGGAGGATTTTAACAAGATGGTTTTCAGCCAAGTAAAAAGTTTTGGAAAAGAATGTACAAACACTTAAGACCATTAGATCCCATTAAATACACTTAGATACACCAAAGACCACAAAATAACATGCAACAAAAGCTTGAATTCATATAGCACCTTTAACGCATTAATGATCAATAATTGACAGCAAGACAAAGAGGGGAACGTTTGGTCACATACCCTATCATTTGGTCAGTGACAGCCTTGTGCAGAATTTTTATACAGGAGAGCTGGATAGAGTGGCAAAGAGAATTACACAGCTTAGACAGGCCAAGGCATCATCACCCATTGTGGGAAGCAGAGAGTAGGGAACCCTCAGAAGGCCGCAGCTAAACGAACACAAAATTGGGAAAATTTGAAGGGCAGAAAGGCGGTACAGAGACAGAAAGGCCTGAGGGTATGGACGGATTTGAAGACGAGGATGAGATGTTTGAAGACAGCATACTTAGATGTTGATAAACTAGGGTGTTTTGTGATCCAACTTCCAAACTACTGGACTCCAACATATGAGTTGGAGTTTGTGTTTACGTGTTTAAATCCATCCCACCATCTGGTTCCAAGCTATTTCTAAAACTCCTCTTGCTTCAAACCCAGCTGAAAACATGGTTTCATATTTCTGGTAATTGCCTCCATTTGGTCTTTCTATCAATGATAGCATCATGACATGATGGCACTGTGCTCAGCACTGTTGCCTGACAGTGCCAGGTTTGACTCCTGCCTTGGATGACTATCTGTGTTTGATGTTCTTCCTGTGTCTGCGTGGGCTTCCACTGGGTGCTCCAATTTCCTCCCACAGTCCAAAGATGTGCAGGTTAGGTGGTAAATGTGGAGGGGGAAGGGTCTGGGTGGGATGCTATTCAGAAGGTCAAATGGCCTCTTTCTGCACGACTGTAGGGATTCTATCGTCATCTGCTCTCTTCAGGTGAACTGCAATCCATACATCTTGGCCTTTAGGTGGCAGCATTTCCACACTAAATCAAAGACAAGAACAACTTTGTGATAACAAGGTGTGGAGCTGCATGAACACAGCAGGCCAAGCAGCATCTTAGGAGCACAAAAGCTGACGTTTCGGGCCTAGACCCTTCATCAGAAAAAAAAGAAATAAAAAAACACAACTTTGAGAATGTACTTTTTGTTCCCTGGCACCCGTTCTCCAACACATCTGTCATCAGTTATAATTAGGAGACAATAGAAATGCTGGAAGCTAGAGTCTGTAGGTGTCAGGCTGAAAAGGCACAGCAGGTTAGACAGTATCAGAGGATCAGGAAACATTTCAGGCTGAATCCTTCATCAGGACAGGGGAGGGGCTAGGGTGCCCACAAATAAAGGGGAGGGTGGGCTGGGAGAAGGATAGGAGAGATGGCGATATATGGATACGGGGAGGGGTTATTGTGATTGGTCTGTGGGAAGGGTGGAGCTGATAGGTGAGTAGGAAGATGGACAGGTTAGGGAGGTGAGGAGGAGGGGGAGGGCTGGACATTGGATAAGGCTGGGAATGGAGGTATTTTGAAGCTGGTGAAGTCATTGTTGAGGCCATTAGGCTGTAAGCTCCCAGGGACAAATAGCAGGTGTTGTTCCTTCATTTTACATTTGGCCTCACTCTGACAGTGGACAAAGCCAATGTTGGACAAGTGGTTAGGAGAGTGGTAGGGGTAATTAAAATGGATGGCGACTGGAAGGTCAGGTTGGTTGATGCACACATTTGTGCTCTCCACCCCTTCCCCAGTCCCGATGAAGCATTTTGACCTGAAACGTCGACTTTCCTGCTCCTCCGATGCTGTCTGACCTGCTGTGCTTTTCCAGCCTCACACCTACAGGCACCAATTATAATTAAATTGGCTGTAATTCTAATCTGATTTGCTTAACATTGCTTCCCATAGAGATACAATTTCCAAACTGCAACTACAAAAATAAATGAAGAATTAATGTATTGGAAGGATTGTTTCTGAACTTTTTATTTGTTTATTTTTCTAATTTATTCCTATGATCTTTCATGTTGGACTTTTTCTTTTGTTTTTTTTCCCTAAGAGTTTGTACTTAGGAATCTATACCTAGGTACCTGCACCTGAGATGGGTCAGTAAGTAGCGACCTGTAAACTTTTCATTTTATTCATGTGAGTACATGTGACAATAAAGCTAATTCAATTTAATTCTAATTCTGGTCTATTTTCTGACATTTTGTTATTTTGTCACAGTTTAAATAAGCGGCCAAAAGAGATTGTGAGATCTATCTTGCCTGACCTTAAAAGTCTCATTATAACTCTAGTTATAATTCTAATTAATTTACAAACTAAAGAATGAGATGGCACACTTAATAATTACATTTTCAGTGATAGTGATGTTTATTGGCAGTAGTAACACATCACCTAATGAAAAGGACACATATGTTTGTAATTAATACCCTAAATATCTGTGATAATTATAGCTCAGAACAGTTACATAACGCTGCTTCACGCTGTTCAATGCAATCAATTGCGTGATAGTGACCACAACTCTATACATTTTATGATTTGTTATGGAAAAAGAAAAAGATGGTCTGCAAAAAAGTGTTTTGAATTGGAGAAGACAGATTTTACTGAAATAAGACAGGATCTCACCAAAGTAAACTAGGAATAGCTTCTTCCAGTAAAATATACAGCAGAATGGTTCTGACATGACAAGTTCATAAATTAATTAAGAAGGCATATGGGACATTTGCCTTTATCAGTTGAGGCATGGATTATAAAAGCTGTGAGGTTATATTGGAGCTGTACAGGATTTTGATTGGGCCACAGCTGTAGTACTGGGTACACTTCTGGCTTTTGAACTATTGTAAGGATGTGATTGTGTTCGAGGGAGTGCAAAAGAGATTCACAGGATGTTGAGATAACAAAGAAACAGAGCTGGATGAACACAGCAGCCAAGCAGCATCTTAGGAGCACAAAAGCTGACATTTCAGGCCTAGACCCTTCATCAGAAAACAGGATGTTGCCTGGAATGTAACGTTTTAGCTAGGAAGAGAGGCTGATAAGCTGGATAAATCTTCGAGAGCAGGGAAGGTTGGGGGGGGTGTTGAGCATGATGAGGTGTATTAGATTATGAAGGGCATGGAGAAAGAATGAATAGAAAGCAGTGTTCCCCTTGAATAAATGGTCAATAACAAGGGGCTGTAATTGTAAGGTGAAAGGCAGTAGGTTTAAATAAGACTTGAGGAACATTATCTCTAGCCAGAAGTTGATGGGAAAGTGGAATACAGTGCCTGGGAATGTCATTCAGGTGGAAATCTCACAACCTTTCAAAAGTACTCGATGAGCACTTGAAATATCATTACGTTGAAGACCATGGACCATTTTCTGCAAAGTGGGACTAACGTACATTTGCAAGAGTTTTTTGTTGCGGCAGACTTTATGGGCCAAAGGGCCTCTTCTGTACTGTATGATTCTATGATTTGATGGACAATGAGGGAGTCAGTGAAACGCCATCTTCACAACGTTAATGGGGAGCAGAGCATCTCAGATATTCACATTTAACCGCAAACCTGTCTCTCTGCTGAAATTGTGGTGCCATTTACCTATAAATAGTAGCCATAGGATCCCATTGTTTGCCTGCATTCTTGCTTTGGTTTTGTAAGTTCTCTTCTCCTGCAGGAACAAGGAAGGTAAATGGAGGAGCACAGCGGGCCAGGCAGCATCAGTGGAGCAGGAAAGTCGATGTTCCGAGTCAGGATCCTTCCTCAGAAAACATTTTCTGAAGATGGGTCCTGACCTGAAACGTCAACTTTCTGGCTCCTGTGATGCAGCCTGGCCTGCAGTGTTCCTCTAGCTCCACACTGTGTTATCTCTGACTCCAGCATCTGCAGTTCTTACTATGTCGAAGGAAGGTAAATAGCCTTGTCTGTGAGCTCAGTGGTGCAACAACAAAGTGAGTGGTGAATGAAGTCTCCCCAGTCCCTTGTTCGCCTCAGGCTAGCAAAGTGGTGTAAGTTCGCCTTGTGGTGAGGGAAGCGGGTTCAGTGCATTCCACACTGGCAGAGTCCTCTCAGGATGCTCCTGATAGTGAGAGGGTCCCCTCAGCCCCTCTGCCAGTAACAACAGCATCTCAAGTTATCATAATGACTGGAGGAGACTCCTTCACCTGAGTGTGAACCCGCAGGAATACCAGGAATTGGTAGGCATCAGGCTGCCAGGCACATTGGAGCTGCATGTCAGCGGCCTGCCCTCCCCACAACTGGCAATGAAGGGCAGCTTCATATGGGAGTTCTTGGAAGCAAATCAAGAAAGCACAACACTTGGGCTTCAATTGGATGAATACTGAGTTTGATGATCATCCATGATCAATTTAAAAGGCTCAAAAGGCTAATCGGCCTACTCCTGCTCCTAATTTCTATGTTCCCATGTTAATAGGTATTTATTAAGGTTGCCACTTGTGTGAGGCAACATGTTTTTGCAACATTTCCATTGGATGTCCCCTGGGAAATGCAGGAGGACTATGGCTTACTCCCAAGCCTGTTTAGGAGGGACTAATATGTTTGTGCTTGACTGTATGAACATCTTGATTCTGGGTGAAGAAGATCGGGTTTGAAAACGCAGGGTAAATGGAGATTGATGGCCTACCTTTATTTTACTGGAAGGATGATGTGGGAAAGATCCTGAATCATATAGGTATGCATGCCTTCTCAGTCTCTCTGGTGCCTGCTGTGTCATTAGGCCCAAAATCTGCCCTCAGTTTTTTTCTGGTTCCTGCAGCCCCAGTACTCCCTTGTCAGGAATACCTCTTGCTCCACTCAATCCTCATTAGCCAGAACCCCTGCATTCTTTATCGCAAGATTGTTGACCATACAACAGACCACCACAATCTTGGAGACTCTGTCTGCAGCATAGTCAAGTGTCCCACTGGAATTCATTGCCACTGATAGCTGTGGAGACCAGGTCATTGAGTATATTTAAAACCGAGATTGATAGGTTCTTGATTGTCAAGGGGTTCAAGGATTACGGGGAAAAAGCAGGAGACTAGGGGTAAGAAACTTATCAGCCATGATTGAATGATGGAGCAGTCTCAATGGGCCAAATAGTCTAATTTTTGTCCCTATGGTCTTAGGGAATGATCCAGGCATCTGAATCCTATCTTCAGGAAGATATGGCCTTTCTTGTGGGCAGGTTGAGGAGGAATGAATTGGCTCCCTTCTTTTTCAAGCCTTGACTGCCCACAACAGATGTTTATCATTCTGCACTGAAAAAAATTACTGGAAATCACAGCAAGGCAGACAACATCCATTGAGAGAGGGCAAGCTAACTCCCTCTCTTTTCAGGTTGTCTTCGATCTGAGACCCATGTCTTGAGTGGACCATGCTCAAGACAGGTGTTCATCCAGCTCAACACTGTGGCATCCATGACAGGGTGGGCATTGCCAGTCTGAAGGCACCATCTTCCAGATGCTTCAGACACCGCGCTCTCTTACCTTTGACTGTGCTCATGTGCCAGCATCTAGTTGGAACTATAGAGGCTCAACATGAATCCTCTAGAACCTGAACACCCGCTCCTCACTGTATAACCCTCCACCCATCTCCAGACTTCTTATGAAACTGCTTTTACCCCATAGCTGCTGCCTAGATGGAGTTGCTGGGACTCTTACAATCCATGGTCCCCTAATGCATTTTCTGGAAAATTGAAATCGATCTGTAATATTACCATTAATCACTTTAACTAGTTTTATCTATTTGTTTTATTTTTTCAAAACTGTGGCCACCACACTGATTATTTGCCCTTCCCTCATTCGGCTGAGTTATTCCAGCAATTTCTAATTTTGTTTCCAATAAGTGATAAGCTTATCAAAATATTGACCAAAAATTTTCAGCTTCCACCCTATGATGTAGACTGGAGTGATTCCCACCTTCACCTAGCAACCATGCAAGCGCCTAGTTGCACAACCTGTGTTTGTGATTGGGCTTTTTATAAGTTTTTTTCTTCTCCTTAAGCCATTGAAGTCAATAGTGGCAGGCCCACAACTAAAATCAGATGAGGTGAGCTAACTCAGCAATGATCGGTTACTATACTGGAACGGACATGTTTTCTTCCTTACAGTTCCAAATCAAACCAAATGTTGGGACCACAACTATTCATGTTATACATTAATGAAGTAACTGAGGACATTTTTGCTCTGTTTACAGATGGCACAAAGATAGCTAGAGAGACAGGGAGGCTGGAACACTGTGGAAAGACTTGGATAGACAAGGAGAATGGACAGAAGTAAGAAATGAGATATAGACTATTTTCTAAGTGGGGATTGCTTCAGAAATCACAGAGTCGTACATCAACTCATCCACGTTGATCAAGTTTCCTAAGCTGAACTAGTCCCATTTACCTGCATTTGGCCCATATCTCTCAAAACCTTACCGATCCATCTACCTGTTCAAATATCTTTTAAATGATGTAATTTTGATCACATCTACCACTTCTCCTGGCAGCTCGTTCCATATACACACCACCCTCTGCATGAAAAAGGTGCCCCTCAAATCCTTTTTAAATCTTTCACCTTACGCCTATACTGTCTAGTTTTGGATGCCCCCACCCTGGGGATAAGATCTTTGCTACTCACCTTATCTATGCCCATCATGATTTTGTAAACCTCAATAAGATCATGCCTCAGCCTCCTATGCTCCAGGGAAAAAGGTCCCAGCCTAATCAGCCTCTCCTTATATCACAAACCCTCCAGTCTTAGTAAATCTATCCTGCACCCTTTCCAGTTTGATAACATCCTTCCGTAGCAGGGCAATCAGAATTGTACGCAGAACTTCCAAAGTGGCTTTACCAATGTCTTGCACAGCCATAGCACAACATCCTAACTCCTGTACTCAATGCTCTAACCGATGAAGGCAAGCACGCCAAATGCCGTCTTTACTACCATGTCTACCTGTAGTGCCACTTTCAAGGACCTACGACATGTACTCCTCAGGGCTTAGCGTCTTAGTTCAGGATTCTCTCACTGTTAGAGTGCTGGCTCATTTGGCAGTTAGGAAGGCGAATGCAATGTTAACATTCATTTCAAAAAGCCTAGAATACAAGAGCATGAATGTTTGACTGAGGCTTCATAAGCCTCTGGTCAGACAATATTTGGAATATTGTGAACAGTTTTGGCCCCATGTGAGAAGGAAGGATGTACTGACCTTGGAGAGTTTCCAGAGATGGTTCACAAGAATGATCCTGGGGATACGGGCTTGCCACATGAGGAACAACTGAGTACTCTGGATCTAAACTCAATGGAGGTAAAAGAAGGAATGGCGGGGGTGGGGGTGGTGGTGGTGGTGTGGTGGGTGGGTGGGGGGGAGCATAGTGCCAAATTCTCGTTGAAATTTACAGAATACTGAGAGTCCTTGATAGGATGGACATGGAGACGATGTTTCCACTACTAGGACCAACTAGGACCCAGGGCACAACCTCAGAGTGAAGGCATACTCTTTAGAATTGACATGAGGAGGAATTTTTTCAGTGAGAGCGTGGTTAGTCTATGGAACTCATTTGCACAGAGGGCTGTGGAAGCCAAGCCTTTGAAAATATTTAAGACAGATATAGATAGGTTCTTGATTAGAAAGGGGATCAAAGGTTAGAGGGCAAGAGAATGGTAAATGTGAAAGAGGCCAGCCATGGTGAACTCTGCCTGTCCCTTCACCTATCTTAATGTCTTCTGCAAACTTAACAACGATGCCCCTTAGTTCCATCATCCAAGTATTTAATGTCTTATGTGAATAGCATGGGCCCAATACTCATCCCTGCAGAACGTCACTAGTCATTGATCGACATCTAAAAAAGACTCCTTTATCCCCCCTCTGCCTTCTGCCAGTCACCCAGCCTTCTAACCGTGCCAGTACCTTTCCCTCAAACTATGGGCTCTTATCTTCTTTAGCAGCCTCTTGTGTAGCACTTTGTCAAAGGCCTTCTGGAAATCTGAATAGATCAGGTACACTGGCTCTCCTTAGTCCAACTTGCTCAATATCTCCTCAGAGAATTCTAACAGATTTCTCAGGCGTGACTCCACTTGACAAAGCTGTGCTGATTCAGCCCTATTTTTCCAGGTACTCCACAATCTCTTCCTTAGTAATAGACTCAAAAAAATTATCAAGAAGCAAGGTCAGCCTAACTGGCCTATAATTTTCCACCTTCTGCTCCCCCTGCCTTCTTAAATAGGAGAGTTACACTAGCCACTCTCCAGTTCTTTGGGATCCTCCCTGACTCCAGTGATTTCTGACCTGAAAGATCATCACCAGATCTCCTCAGCCATCTCCTTCAGAACACTGGCATGTAATACTTCTCTTCTGGATGGTTTATCCACCTTCAGACTTTTCAGCTTCCTCAGCGTCTTCTTTTGCAGTTCAAAAAGGAAATGAAATATTTTTTGCTATGAAGACCAACACAGCAATATGAAATCCCATAAACAAAAATGAAATGAATGGTCAGTTTCACAGAGCTAGAAGAAAAGTAGAAGGGAGGGAAACAATTGTGTAACTTTTTAGACAACAATGAGTTGAATGGCTTCCTGCTGCATGGTACCAATCCAAAGTATCAGTTTCTCCACCTCAGTGTTCGAAGGGAGGATGGTGGCCACACGTGTTTAACTTCTGAGGTGAGCTATGAGTGGAACAAGATGTCAGACATGGATTCAAATTGCATAAAGGGGATGATGTGGAGACATATTTTCTGTCAAGAAAACAAAGTGTGGAGCTGGATGAACACAGCAGGCCAAGCAGCATCTTAGGAGTGCAAAAGTTGATATTTTGGGCCTAGACCCTTCATCAGAAAAGGGGGATGAGGAGAGGATTCTGAAATAAATAGGTAGAGAGGGGGAGGCGGACTGAAGATGGATAGAGGAGAAGATAGGCGGAGAGGAGAGTATGGGTGGGGAGGTGGGGAGGGGATAGGTCAGTCCTGGGAGGACGGACAGGTCAAGGGGGCGGGATGAGGTTAGTAGGTAGGAAATGGAGGTACGGCTTGGGGTGGGAGGAGGGGATAGGTGAGAGGAAGAACAGGTTAGGGAGGCTAGGACGAGCTGGGCTGGTTTTGGAATGCAGTGGGGTAAGGGGAGATTTTGAAGCTGGTGGAATCCACCTTGATACCATTGGGCTGCAGGGTTCCCAAGTGGAATATGAGTTGCTGTTCCTGCAACCTTCGGGTGCCATCATTATGACACTACAGGAGGCCCAGGATGGACATGTCATCTAAGGAATGGGAGGGGGAGTTGAAATGGTTTGCGACTGGGAGATGCCGTTGTTTATTGCGAACCGAGCGGAGGTGTTCTGCAAAGTGGTCCCCAAGCCTCCGCTTGGTTTCCCCAATGTAGAGGAAGCCACACCGTGTACAGCGGATGCAATATACCACATTGGCAGAAGTGCAGGTGAACATCTGCTTGATGTGGAAAGTCATCTTGGGGCCTGGGATGGGGGTGAGGGAGGAGATGAGGGGGAGGGTGTAGCACTTCCTGTGGTTGCAGGGGAAAGTGCCGGGTGTGGTGGGGTTGGAGGGGAGTGTGGAGTGGACAAGGGAGTCGCAGAGAGAGTGGTCTCTCTGGAAGGCAGACAAGGGTGGGGTGGGAAAAATGTCTTTGGTGGTGGGGTCGGATTGTAGATGGCGGAAGTGTCGAAGGATGATGTGTTGTATCCAGATGTTGGTGGGGTGGTATGTGAGGACGAGGGGGATTCTCTTGGGGCAGTTATTGCGAGGGCAGGGTGTGAGGGATGAGGTGGGGGAAATGTGGGAGACACGGTCGAGGGCGTTCTCGACTACTGCGGGGGGGGAAGTTGCGGCCCTTGAAGAACGAGGACATCTGGGATGTGCGGGAGTGGAGTGCCTCATCCTGGGAGCAGATGCGGTGGAGGCGAAGAAATTGGGAATAGGGGATGGAATTTTTGCAGGAAGGAGGGTGGGAGGAGGTGTATTCCAGGTAGCTGTGGGAGTCGGTGGGCTTGAAATGGACGTCGGTTTGTAGGTGGTTGCCTGATATGGAGACAGAAAGGTCCAGGAAGGTAGGGGATATGTTGGAGATGGTCCAGGTGAACTTGAGGTTGGGGTGGAAGGTGTTGGTGAAGTGGATGAGCTGTTCGAGCTCCTCTTGGGAGCACGAGGCGGCACCGATACATTTCTCAATGTTCTGGATGTAGAGTTCCCATTATCTCTGATCACACTTTTTGTCAAGAAGTCAGCTTTATCTTTTATCAGCGTTTAAACGGATGAAAACCTGACTTTTGTGTGAAAAGCAATGAACTGGATGCAGGGAGATGTAGGACTGGTTAAACTCAGCGCATGTTTAGGAAGTTGACTGCTCAATCATAGCAGGTATTGTTGGCAGGCACAGGGGCACAGGTGGAGGTTTACCGTGGAAACTGAGGGCTTCCCAAGGATAGCCAAAGGTAAACAAGAATAGACGTTACTTGGAAGATTTGCTGTTTCAATTGAGACAAAGCTGCAGTGGAGTTGTGAAAGGAAGTGAGCCACTGAGAGAAACCAAAGGGGAGGAAAGTGGAGACCAACCACATGTCAAGGTCATAATCACAACTGGTGATTTAAAACCAGCCCAGTTCGTCCCCTTCCCCTACTGCATCCCAAAACCAGTCCAACCTGTCTCTGCCTCCCTAACCTGTTCTTCCTCTCACCCATCCCTTCCTCCCACCTCAAGCCGCACCCCCAGCTACCCACTACCTCATCCCACCTCCTTGACCTGTCCGTCTTCCCTGGACTGACCTATCCCCTCCCTACCTCCCCACCTACACTCTCCTCTCCACCTATCTTCTTTACTCTCCATCTTCGGTCCGCCTCCCCCTCTCTCCCTATTTATTCCAGTTCCCTCCCCCCATCCCCCTCTCTGATGAAGGGTCTAGGGCCGAAACGTCAGCTTTTGTGCTCCTGAGATGCTGCTTGGCCTGCTGTGTTCATCCAGCTTCACATTTTATTATCTTGGATTCTCCAGCACCTGCAGTTCCCATTATCTCTGATTTTAATGCCTCTGTTGGGTTTCACTGTGGCTTAATGAAAGCTGGATCGCAGAGTTTCCATGTCAGTGTGGTACAAAAGCTGATTGGAATTTATGCAGTAGTTATATTGCGCAGCGGCAGGTTTTTCAGACTCGGAGGTGCTGCAAAGATTTGAATTTAATCATCTTTATTGTGACTCTTTTCAATGAATTAAGCAATTGTATCATTCCAGTGAGCATGAGAGACTCATTAACCAGTAAACTAAAACATAAACCATCTGCTGTAACTACACTTTATTAAATTCTGTATCAATACAAATATTTGACACACATACACAGAGCTCACATTACATTTATGATGGTAACAGCTCTTTATGTTTAACAAGCATTCAGGATCTGGTCTCTAGTTATTACTTGCATATATATGGTCCTTCATTATTTCTCTCAGACATGCAAGCAGATGCAAAGGACATATTATGTACAGGAGTGATGTTATGTGTCAGTCAATTGATAGCCTATTTATGCATTTGTAATAAATCTGAAGTTCTATGTTTGGACTGTCATACTTCCTTTTTGAAACCCGTTTCTTTAATACATTGGCTAAGGTGAAAATGTTGGCTGGGACACAAGGGGGCACTGAACTACTGAGTGAACCTCTGTCAATACAGTGTGGAGCTGGAGCATCACAGCAGCATGATGAAGGGTGTAAACCCAAAACATTGACCTTCCTGCTCCTCTGATTCTACCTGACCTACTGTGTTCCTCCAGCTCCACACTGTATTGACTCTGATTCGCAGTTCTTGTTTTCTCTGAGTGAACCAGTGCTCACTTTCTCACAAGATCAGTAATATCCTTCTGAGTCAAACTTGGTTTAATGTATGATGTTCATATGCAAAAACTGCACTCAGTACTTCAGTATTGCAGATGAATATGAGTTGTGAGCCCAAACTCTGGTCAAAATTACAATCTTCAGGCTAAGACTGTTAACAACTAAGCCTGCCTGGAATATCATATAAAAATAGGGTTAATGTGAGTTATGTATGGAGAAAGGTTTTACTGCTCCTCTTTGCTGCGTGAGCAGGTACTGAATGGTACAGTCAGGGGATATCATTTTCTCTTAATGTTAACAAGACAGCAAACTAGAAGCAATGATAATCAGCCTATCTGTTAAAACATAACCAAACACCATAAACACCATGACAAAATAAAACAATTTTGAATCAGTGCCAGAGATACTTGCAGAATATTGGATAACAAAATGAGCAATATAACGTTCTACACTTCAATAGGTTTGGAGTTTGTTTTGCTTGACCTAATTTCACCCTTTACTTTCGTTATGTTGGGACATGATTCAAGGAGAGCTGATTGCCCTGAAGTCCAAGCCTTTGTACCAGGCAATTGTTTAGGCACGTTAAGGGGCAGTGTGTGATTCATCTACGGTAGGCATTGTTGTACGTTGAGCTGGACTGAGTCTGCATTCACCACTCCGTAGATTTTCTATCATCATCTTCTTGAAGTGTAGGGATCTAGGTTTAATATGGTAGAGCAAAACCACTTACTGGTCTAACTCAGTGAAGGTCTTCTTTTGAACGAGTCACTGATTATTGCACAATAAAAATGAGTTACAATTTATATTTATAAGATAGACATTATTTCAGAAGCTATGAGGATGACCTGGATATTAGATGACATGATCATGGTGGTTGGTGTTGCCATGTTAGACTCTTTCAGATCCATCTCCAACCATATTTCTCTGTTATTTGTATTATGTATTTGTATATGTAATCACATTTACTGCTATCCCATCACTTGCCATCTCCTAGAATGTGATCTCTTCAAATGCGTATCACTGATATTTTTATGGGTGGAGGGCCATTAGGTTCTCATTTGACTTTGATTCTCTTCTTGACAATCTGAGATCTATAAGTTCCTTCAAATTTGGAGAACCTTTAGTCTTTTGGATATCCTTCACAGTAATGTCTTCCCTTCTGAAATAGCCAATTTCTTCATTGTAGTAGTTTGAATTGTTGGACATTGTTAGGCCCTTCTCAGTAGCAATTTTCATGGAATAAAAATCGAAAGAACTGTGGATGCAGTAAATCAGGAATGAAAACAGAAGTTGCTGGAAAAGCTCAACAGGTCTGGCAGCATCTGTGAAGAAAAAAAATCAGATTTAACATTTTGGGTCCATTGACCCTTCCTCAGAACAGTTCCAAAGAAGGGTCAACAGACCCGATATATTAACTGTGATTTTTGATTCACAGATGCTGCCAGACCTGCTGAGCTTCCCCAGCAACTTCTGTTTTTGTTCATGGTTTTCATGGCATTGTATACACCATGTCTTGGATCTGTTTCTTGGATTTTTATCCTAAGTCTGCCTGTAGTTAACCACCCAGTGAACATATTTTTCAGGTGAACAAAAACAGCTACAAAACAATAAATTGATCATTTAAAAACAAAAAAGCATCAAGAAGCAGAACTAACCAATGAAACTCTTATTGCACATTTTTGATTAAAAGGCAGAGCTACAGACAGAAAATGACCGAGCTCCACATCCTGAGCACTAGCAATGTAGCGGAGATGGGAGTCGAGCTAAGGAGTTGAATCTCACTAAAACTGTGCTTTGTTTGCCCCAACCTACTTGCCCCCACCATTTCTGAAGAAGGGTCCCAACCCAAAACGTTGGCTTTCCTGCTCCTCTGATGCTGCCTGGCCTACTGTGTTCCTCCAGCTCCACTCTGTGCTATCTCAGACTCCAACATCGGCAGTCCTTACTATCTCATTCAGTGTTGGAGCCTCAACTTTTTACAATTTGTAGAAATGGCACTAATAAAAGGACTGAAGATATAGTAGCCAAATTTGATGATGATCCAAACGTAAGTAGGAAAATATGTTGTGAAGACAGTGAAAGGAGGCTACAAAGGAATTAGATAGGTCAATAGAGTAGACAATAATCTGACAGATCACAGTGCAATGTGAAAAAAAAGTGAAATTGTCCATTTTGGCAGGATAAATGAGAAAAGCATATTATCAAAATGGTGACAGATCTTGCAGAGCTCAGAGGTGCAAAGGGATCTGTGTGTCCTAGTACATGAATTGCAAAAGCTTGCATGATAGTATACCATATAATTAGGAAAGCTAAAGGAAAGCTATCATTTGTTGTAAGTGGAATATGAATTGTGGAGGCCACACTTCACCTATAAAGGAGATTCATGATACCATCTTGGGAGCACTCTACAGTTCTCTTCTGCTTGTGTAAGAAAGGATGTAAATGCATTGGAAGCAGTCCCGAGAAGGCTTACTGGACTAATACCCGAAATGGACCAATTGCCTTATGAGGAAAGGTTGGGCAGGCTTGTATCTGCCTGAGTTTAGGTAAGTGAGAGATGATTTGCTTGAACATATAAGATCCTGAGAGAATTTGACAGGGTGTTTCCTCTACAACAGAAATGAGATCTAGGAGCCACTTGAAAAATAACAAGTTGCCCACTTAAAACAGAATTTGCTTTCTCACAGAGGCTCGTTAGTCTTTGGAACTCTCTATAAGACAGCAGAAGCAGAGTCTAATGATCTTTAAAGATGAAAAATTTTCCATTTTTCCACATTTTCTCCAGAACTCAGCTTAAACCTGTCAACATTGGACAATTCCTAATTGTTGCCCAATGTCCTCACCTCTGACTTGTCGATCTTGCATAAATGCTACAATAGTAACTTTCAGATTTGCTAAAGCAGCAGTAGATATTGGGCAAAAGAAACTCGCACCTACACAGCTACTAGTGCTTCTCTCCCCATTCCATAAATCCTCCTTCAGATCTAGGTTCACCTTCTACTGGAGGCCAGGAATGATACTGCAGTTATTATCTGCAAATTGAAGTCTATTATCTTCACTTGTGAACAACATGGGTACTATTGCCTCTTACTTTGTGATTTTCCCTCTAGACTGGTCACGACTAACTTTGCTCTAATTGCTCCTTTCTGATCTCTCTCATGGGTCCACAGGATGTTATGTTACTCTATGATTCCATTTATCTTTCACAGCTGTGTGGAGACTGTGGTACTGTCCCCATCTCTAATTATTCCTTTAGAGCAGTTCTTGAGTATCTTTCCTCTCTCTTCCTTCTCTGCTCCAAAATAGGCCATGTCCCCTTCACCCTGGTTTCATTCTTTATATCTCCCAAGCAATTTTATTCTCCAGGTAAATTTCTATCATGCCTCCCTCTTAAGTTTTAGTTTACTTTTAATATCTTTATTGAAAAAAATGTAGTTGCAAAGTGCTTAAAAAAGATAGCCCCTTAGACTAACTGAGCTACATGGCAATTTAGCTCAACATAAGCCTCCACTCATCCCTTTTCATTCAATCCCTTCATCACATCATTCCATTCCTTTCTTCCTCATTCACTTATCTTCTACTCACCTCAACTTTGTATGTTTTCCACGTTCTTACTGCTTTTTAGGGAAAGGAATTTCTCCTGAGTTCCTTTTGGATTTATTGGTGACTATCTTAGACTTATGAGACTTATTTTTATTTTCATCAGAAATGGAAAGATGGTCTCTACCTGGATCTTATAAAATCCTTTCATAAGTTTAGAGACCACAATAGGTCTGTCCTACACTTCATTTATCTATAAATAAGAGCCCTACCCCATTCAGCCTGTATTGAATAGTGTGTCCTCTCAATTTTGTACATATCACATAATGAAATTGAATCAAATCTCATCTTATTGGACTTTGCCTTTGATAGTCCACCACCCTTATCTTTGTACATTATCCTTTGTGGCTTTCATAGTTATGCTAACCACATAGTGATCATTTTCTCAGATGTCATTCTAATTTATATGTCTGTTATCTATCTCACCACATTTCACAGAAAATTAAACAATGAGTTTGACTGAATAGTTTTGGTTTGAAAATTGCTCAACTCCATGGAGCTCTTGCTAACAGAGTCCTTGGAACAACTGTTAGCCTCACAGTTAATAAAAGGTTGGAGGCATACACAATCTAGGCAGGAGATGATGCAATTTCCTAACAGACCTGATGCTGTGCATTTTTCTGAGCGTGTTGACTGACAGAGCTGGTTAGTGATCTAGTACCATCGAATATCAGATTTCTGTCCCAGTGAATCATTGCAGTAGACAAAGTCGAGCCTTATTGTAACTGGTCAACAGTAAACTGGAAATGTCAAACTTGAATGCTTCAATGGTTAGAACACATTGAACCCAAGTGAGCAGAGCCTGTTAGTTCTGGTAAGCAAGCAGAAGCAGCTTTTATATTAGTTTAGTGATGTCAGTGCCTACTGACACGCGGACCTCTCACAACATAATAAACATGTTTGGTTTGATGAGGCTGACTCCTTCCTTTCTGGTGGCTTTCCTTGACTGACATCAAAAGAAGCCAGATTGTCTCTAGATATAACACCCCTGCCATTTTAGAGCGTACCACCCACTGCTCCCTATCTATCCACTGCACCGGAGCTAGAAGACAAGATTTAAGCTTAACTTAGGTGCAAGGAGCTGTGGGCAATGTTTCTTTTAAATGCCTCTGATATGGGGGAGACATAACATTTCAACTTCTTCAGGCCTTTTCTTTTTGCAGAAACATTCATTTGTCCCAGGACAGAAGGAGGCCTTTCGTGTCTATGCCAGCTCTATAAATAAATATTGCACTCAGTGCCACTGTCTCTGTAGAGCTGACACCTTTCCTTTCCATATAAGAATACAATTCTGGCTTGAATGTTCCATTGAATTTTCCAGCACCATAATTGCTGGTCATGTATTCGAAATCTTAACCACCTACTGAGTAAAAAAAGTTGTCTTCATGTCTCCTCTGTTTTGTTTCCAAATCTCTAAATCATTGTCATCTCTTTCTGGACCCTTTTGCCAGTCAGAACAGTTTATCATGACTTTGAACACTTGCAGCAAAATTCAACTTCTCCAGTTTATCTGCATCACATAAGCATCTTCGTGAATACTTTGAACATTCTCAGTAATGTTTTGCATCTTTCCTCAAGTGTTATGTGCAGAATTAGATGGGATGCTTCAGCTGAGGTCAAATCAGTGTTCTTTAAAGTATAACATACCTTCCCTTAACACGTGTTCTATGCCCCTGTTAACAAAGACTAGAATACATTGTGTAGAATTTTGTAGTGGTCTGTGCGAGGTGGGCTATAGCAAGGCAAGTGGCAGAATTGAACCACGCTATGAAGAACCCTATCCTAATGTCAGGAGCAATTGGTACCATCTTTTATGCCGTGGACAAGCTGCAAGACAAACTTGTCACAAGGCAGCCTCAAGTAGCTAATTTACAGCTATTATTGGCTCTTTAATGCATTGTTAAAACCCAAGTTGTCTCATCATCACTATTCAGCCTCCCATTACACCAGAGTAAGCTCAATGTCAGGAAAACAAGATAACAAAGTGTGAAGCTGGATGAACACAGCAGGCCAAGCAGCATCTTAGGAGCATAAACGCTGATGTTTCAGGCCTAGACCCTAAAACCTGGCAAGGAAACCAGAGTGAGCAAGCTCCTGGTGGATTCAGCTGGCTGCTTGCTCTAATGGAACTCCATGTTGGAAATTAGGCAACAGCATCTCAGGGCATGCCCAAGTGCACTGGTCTCACGCACCGCTTGTCCACAGATACTGGCATTTGATCATGTTCTAGTTTCTAAAAAGCCTCATAGCTCATCTCTGACCTACTTACAATTTGCACTTCAACACTGCACCACGGGCTGTACAAATGGTTATCATTGCAATGCTGCTGCAAGGATACTGTTTACACACGGGCATACACCCAGTTGAGGGAGTGGACCTGGCTGTATCTCTGGGCTCGTCATTTGTTCTCATAGTGCTCACTCACTCTGAGCCTACCTGAATGATCACCACATCACCACCTTGCATTGCTTTGCCTTCCCCTTTTGCGTTTGAGTCCTTCAGCCAGATATATCTCAGGCTCATATAACAGCTTGTCAAACCATACCATCTAGTACAGACACAAAGCCAGGAAGCTTATCATAGTTTTCAGCAGGCTTCAATAAAGACAACGGGGATGCCATTTATTTAGAGCAGCAAGTCAAGGACTGCACTCCAAGTCCAGCTCAGGGCTATCACTTTCCTCGTTCAGGTTTAGAACCAAAGGATGGGTAGCACAACATCTGTCTTGACTCATTCAGCTCTGTTGTGGGCTGTTTTGTATTAAGGAGGATGAAAGTTGGTGGCACAGCTATTACTGGTGGTGTATTGAGGAAGTGCCCTGAGTAATTGAAGAGGTGGCAGGGTATGCAGGGTTTTAGTCCTGTCAGAGTTGGGGTGAGGGAGGGTATATTTAGTAGGTGATGAGAGTGATAGAGTATGAGCCTTGGCAGGAGGTGGGTACAGTAGCAGCAATAGATTGAGTGTGAGGTATCAGAGAGAAGATGGTGGCTCTTCCATTGGAGTGGAAGAGGATATTGACCTTCTTCCTACAGTGTAGAGCATTTCTTCAGGCAGTCTGGGAGTGCGTTAATCTGGTGACAACTTCAGATCAGGCTGGTATGCAATGGTGTTGTGGCCTCCACAGCTGGTCCTTGAGGAGAATGAAGTCATGTGTCAGCAATACCTCCCTCCAGCAGAGTCTAGGACACTGCCTGCATGGCAGAGAGTTCGTATCCTCCTGTTTGTCATGTCTAAGGTAAATGCCAGGAACCATGCAGGGCAGCACCAGACTGACAATGCATTTCCAAGTGCATAAGTAGCTTTTAAAGATGGTGTGATTGCAGGAGATGCAAGCAAATTCTGGGATATCCGCTGAGTGGGGAGCGGTCCCAAGAATGGGACATGGTAAGATGAGATGGAAATCAGACAATGAAAGGCACCATAGAGCTGTGGTAGGTCATTAACAGGACAGTTTTGGTAAGATATAGCAATAGAACTTGCTTACGCTCTCAAGAGTTCCCCTTAATCTTCTTTCCAGCTCCTCAGGCCCCGGAGGTCTGTGCATGGCAGGTTTTTCCTCAACCAGAAGCCAATTCCAAAGGACATTTCCATCAAGTGGGAGTGCTGACACTGATCAAGGTGCATGGTACCTTGGAACGGCTGTGTGCATGCATATCTGTAAAGCTTCGAGGGAAAATTGGTCCTCACAAAAACAACCGCTCTAAAAAAACTCAACACTGCTGGGTCTTAGCCAAGAAAACACTTAAGATTCAACCCTTTATGTTTTATTGACTGCTTTCCCAACCTGTTCTTCCATCTTCAATGAATTATCCCCATATATATTAAGGTCTGTCTGTTACTACACTTCTTCTACAATTCTACTCTTTATTTCATATTGATGTTCAATCTTCTTCTGCATTGACTTTCATCTGCCTCCAGTCAACACATTCCATCAACTTTCCTATATCCTACTGAAGTTTTATTCTACCCTCCTTACAGTTTCCAAAAAACATCCACATTTCCTATCATTTGTGCAGCAAAGTCTAGATGGTTAGTAAATGTCAGTAAAAATGAAAGTCCCAACGCTTAATCCCAGGAACTCCATTAAAAACATTACTCCAGTGCAAAGAATATCTAGCAACCATAACCCTCTCTTTCCTGCCATTCAGTTAATGTCTGATTAATTTCCAATTTATTCTGTGGGCTATAGCTTTGTCCAGAAGCCTCTTGTGTAGCACCAGTTTTCTGGCTATACAGTCATTGGACAATCTCAGTGCTCCACACAGAACTCAATGCCTACAACATGTATCAAGCACAAAGGGGGAAGAGTTGTGGAATGGCCAATTACATGTCAATCTTCCATACAACTATTTTCTTCTTTCTCTACTAAGGTAAGGCAACTGACAGAAAAACAAGAAAACCTCACCACTCTATCAGCACTTTCTTTTCGTTTGGAGTATCTGGACAGCAGTGACAAGGTTTAGTTTAGTTTAAGTACTTATTTTGAATCTTTATTTACCATTGAGAAGGTAGTAGTGGGCCTTCTTTTTCTTAGAGGTGCTGTGACAGTGAAGTTAGACCGTACAATCATGATCTGAACAATCCCATTCTCATAGCTCTGCAAATTCATTTTCCTCAAGTGTCTATTCAGAATCTCTGATTTTAACATGGTTGTAAAAATTTTGGTGCAGCAACAACAAACAAACAGCAATATCTTTCCAAGTCAGGATGCTGTCTGATTTGGAGGGAAACGAGCATCTTGTGGTGATCCCTTGCATCTGTGACCTTACCGATCTGGGTGTTAAATGTTGCAAGTTTGCGAAGTGCTGTCAAAAACGTCTTATCAGTGAGGCCTTTTTCTTACCTTTCTTGGGTGGCCAAGGGGAAACGTCATCCAAGGAAGCTTGTTAAAATATTGACTTCTATCCTCTCTGAGCATAATATACTGGTTAGTAAAAGCCAAGGAAGAACAAGGTAACTGGGTACCTTTGTTTTGCTGGGACAGTCCCTGTTTTTATTAAA
This sequence comes from Stegostoma tigrinum, assembly GCF_030684315.1. NCBI lineage: Eukaryota > Metazoa > Chordata > Chondrichthyes > Orectolobiformes > Stegostomatidae > Stegostoma > Stegostoma tigrinum. Next base: position 102,574,492 of record NC_081358.1, on the reverse strand, counting down.
AGCAATGTACTTAAAGGGAACATTTTGCTTTCCAAAAGACATTGGTGACTCTCCACAGAATGTAGCTATCGCTGGCTAAACCCACACTCATTGCCCATCCTTAATTGCCCTTGTTGTAGTGAGCTGCCTTCCTTTAAAATGTGGTGTTGGAGCACTCACAGTATTGTTAGGGAGGAAGTCCAGAATTTTGACCCATGGGATGGCAATATAGTTCCAAGTCAGACTTGGAGACATGCCAGCAGGTAATGGTATTCCCATGCATCCATTGCCCTTGTTACACAATGTGGTTGTGGCTGCAGTTTTGGAAGGTTCTGTTAGAACAACATTGGTGAGTTGAGATACCAAGGTGTAGAGCTGGATGAACACAGCAGGCCAAGCAGCATCAGAGGAGCAGGAAAGCTGACATTTCAGGTCTAGACCCTTCTTCAGTTGCGTCTGTTAATGCAGTTCAGCTGAGTTGATGCAGTGCATCTTGGAGATGGTGCACTCTGCTGTTACTGTGCTTCAGTTGTGGAAGGAATCAATGTTGAGTTGTTAAAGGGAATGTATATCAAATGAGATAACAAGGTGTAGAGCTGGATGAACACAGCAGGCCAAGTAGCATCAGAGGAGTAGGAAGGCTGACGTTTCAGGCCTAGACAGTGATACTCACATGAAATATCATGAAATAAGAGTTTATGATATAGGGGGTAACATATAAGCCCAGATAGGGAATTAGTTAGTTCACAGGAAGAAGGCAATAGGGTTAAATGGTCATTTTCTGGTTCACAAGATAGCCAGTGGGGTGCTACAGATATCAATGTTATGGCCTCAATTATTTTGCTATCTCCCTTGGTGACTTTGATGAATGGTCCAATCAGTTGCTTTCTTAAGAGAAAAGTGGTCATTGCTCTATCATTGACAAATAGGCTTTCAGATGTCTGGGGCTTAAACTCTGGAATTCCCTTCCTAAAACTCTCTTCCTTCAAAATCCTGCTTAAAGCCTACCCTCTTGACAAAGATGTTGAATATCTGTCCCAATATCTATTTACTTAAGCTGGTATTTAATTTTGTGAGATAAGGCTGTTTATAAAGTATTTTGGAATAATTTATGACATTGAAGCCATTCTAAACACACGGGATTATATTTTTAGAAATGGTAGCAGCGTTTTCTTTCAAATCAGGCATCCCAATCAGCTGACGTTCACACGATAAATCATTCATCTTTCTCTCTCTGTTCTTTTCTAACAACATCAAAAGTAAATGATTAACAGGCAGGAAAGGTTGAGAGAGCTGTTAACAAAGTTTGCAGTGTGACTTTATTAACAGAGCACAGAGTACAACAACAAGAATATTGATGTTTTATAAGACATTTCTTTGGCTTCAGTTGGAATGTTGCATCCAGGTCTGGGCCATGTGCTTTAAGAAGGATGTGCAATCTTTGGAAAGAATGCAGAAAGGATTCACAAGAATGATTCCCGGGATGAGGAACTGCAGTCATGAAGCTAGAATGAAAAAGTTAGTATAATTTTCCTTGGAGAAGAGAAGATCGATAGGGGATCTAATACAAGTAGCCAAAACTGTGATAGTTTTAAATAAAGCAGACAGGGAGAATCTATTCCAATTGTAAAGGACTGAGGATGAGAGGCTACAGATGTAAAGTAATTTGAAAAGGAATAAATGGAATTTTCACACAGCACGTGATTAGGGTTTGGAATGGACTGGCTCATTATGGCAGAGACAGATTCAATTTTGGTATCAAAAAGGACATCAAACTTTTATTTGAAAAGGAAGCATCTGCAGTATTTCAGGGAGAAGGTAGGAGAGTATATGGAGAAAATTATTCATTTGGATAGCCATTGAACACCTGATGGGTTGAGTGGCCTCTCTCTGTGTTGTAATGCTTCTGTCATTAATTCTACTACCAAGCAGGTAGAAAGCTTCAATCAGATAAAATAATCTGATTTGTGAGACTAAATACAAGGTCTTAGCTGGTTAAACTTTAAACCATCTGATTGCTTTGATCGCTGTTTCTTAATGATAGTGCTGTTGGATGCCAAAGATTTCCTGTGTTAGCGATAAAGTAGCTCGATTGCCAAGGTGCCAGCTAAAAGCTGTTCTTGTTTTACTTAATTTGCAGATCTTCTCTAGCTGCAGATACTATTACACATCACCGGACAACCATTGACTTCCAAGTAAACATTCTTAACTTAAATTACCACGTGATTGAACTGAAGGGAAGAGATTTGGCAGTTTTTTCTTCCCCCAAAATCCATACTATTCTGGGATAGTGGAGGTAGGGGCGTGGGCAACTGGGAAGTGCTCTTCTTATAAAGTTTGCTGAAGTTGAGTGGAAGGAAGCTCATGTGGAAGATAGACCAGTGGAATGAATGCCCTATTTTTGGCTTGTAGCTTCACTGATAAGGCCAAGTAACCTTATACTACCCACGAAAGGAATATTAAGACCTGAATCCACATCGCAGCTGGATTAGAATCAAAGCTATAATGTTTTCTGACCTACACAGCTCAGTAACTCCCTGGATAAACATCCTCAGTCTCAAAGAATGTCAAGGTTATTTTTAAATTGCTGTAGGAACTACATTAAGCTTTGAAGTGACACTGTTCAGTAGCAATTGATCTTGGGCACTGCAGCATTGTGGAACCTGACATCAGATTGAACTCTGACTAGAGGGACCTAGGGTTATTCTTTCTGTTGGTGCTACGTGGTATGAGTTTGCTTACAATCCAAGTTCTACTATCTTAAAATGAATACATTAAACAGCATTAATATAAACATCCCCTAAGGCCACTGAAATGAAAATCAACATACCAAAGGGATGTTATATTTAAGTCTGCACTACCTATCTTTTGCAGAAAGCATACAGTTAATCCAGGATGCAAATTGCACAAAATTCAATTGTCATTGAGCTGACAATCTTATTCAGAAAGGCTAGAGGGCAACTCACATTGTGAAATGGAGCTGTCACATTGCTATTGCAATGGACACTTTTACTTTGGAAACGTTCTCATTGTTAGGCCTGAGTGGAAAGAAAGAGCACTCTGTCATACATACAGAAAGGAACGTTGACCTCCAAGTCAGCCATGATAACCATGCCATACAAAATTTAGGGGTGCCTGCAAGTTACCTCTGGCAATAGTGAGTGCTTGGTGAGGTTCTGTAGAAGAGATTTCACACTGCAAGGTCAAAAAAATGTATACAAAGAAGAGCGCGGAAGGTGCAAACATGTTCTGCACGCCCCAGATTTATGATAATAATATGTACAAGGACACAGAGTTCCATTTGTAAGAATACATGAAGAAATAATTAGAAGTTAATTGCCCTGAAAACCAACTCATCTAATTGTGCAGAGTGGAAATGGGGAGCAACTTGGTCATCAGATATATGCCAGGTCTGACTTCCACTTTGAAGTGATTTAACAGACTGAAACCAAAAGAATACAACACTTGGCCTCTGTTCCCCATAACAGTCTTCCAAATGACCTCTTGAGCCATAGTTAATCATTAAGAAATCAAAACATTTCAGTTTCTAATTTCTTTTCTTTTCCCACTCCTGAAGTTTTCGTTCCCTCTCCTGATGTTGTTGCCTTGTTACTTAGCCACAGCTCCATGATTCAGGCTGTGATACATTACCTCCTCTATTCTTCCACTGTGAACTGAGGCACACTGCTTTGGCAGGCAATATAACAATACCATGCAGGTATCAATACCTACCAAGTCTCAACGTGAAGATTCAACTCCTACTTAACAACTTGAGTACAAATGTCTATGCGGACACTTCAGTAGATACAACAAAATAATACAACTATTTGGCATTAATATTTTGCTGTTTTGTGGGTGTCTACTGAAATTGGTTGCTCCCAAGCCCATACTATAACAGTATTTATATTTCAACAATGCTTTACAGGTTGTAAAGTGGTTTGTCATGCCCAGTGACCATGAAAAGCACCATTTAAAATGCAAATCTACGTATTTAACAGCTTGGATATAATGCAACACCTTTTATGTATGAAAATGAAGTCATAAACTTCACAAAGTCCTGGCCCACTGCCTTCTCTTTCAATCTTTTCACTAGCTCTAAATTGTTAGAATGTTGTCCAGTGTTACATGAGCAGAACTTTCCTCAGTGCGAATACTGGGAAGCCCAAAGTTATTGGCTTCATTCCCTGCCACAAACTCTGTTTCCCGGTGACCAACCATTCCTCTTCTTGGCAAGTAATTGAGACTAAACCAGACTGAACCAGATTGTTCATCATCCTTATATTAAAAGGATATGGTGCCACAGCCATAATGTGACGAGACAAGTCATCTACTAGATGTTTTCCCAGCCACCATCAGTTCTGAGGAAGGGTCACCAGACCCAAAACATTAACACTGTTTTTTCCCTTCACAGATGCTGCCAGAACTGAACTTTTCCAACAACTTTGTTTTTGTTCCTGACTTACAGCATCCGCAGTTCTTTTGGGTTTTTTTAAAGTTATCTGTTGCGTTCAGAATAATCCTCCAGGGGTTTAAATTCTACCACTGCAGTTGATGGATTTGAATTAAATCAGTAAAATCTGGAATTGAAAGCTCAGCCAATAGTGGTGAATGTGAAACTATAATTGATTGTCCTCAAACCCACGCAGTTCACTAATATCCTTCAGGGAAATATTTCCTCCCACGTCCTAAACTGAAATGGCTGAGCAGGCCACTCATACCACTGCAAAGTTTAAAGACAGTAATGAAGGCAGATGAACAGCCTCGCATAGACCCAGGCACTGGAACCGACAATGGGAAATCCAGCACCGCCCTCATGTACCAAAATTGGAAACGGTATCCCACAGTCTGGTCAAGCAACAGCCTGACATAATCAACTCACCTGATCATACCTTAATCATACATCCTTGATACCTCCATCTCAGATTGACCCACCAAATGCTGTAGCATAGTGGCATATTGTTAGGAAGGGATTGCCCTCAAAGATCTAAACATTGACTCTAGATCCCAGGAAATTTCATGGTGTCAGTTCAAAAATGGGCAAGGAAATCTTATGTTAATTACCATCTATCCAGCAACCTATCTCCTTTTTGTCATTTCAGCTGATATACCCTCAGTATTGAACACCCAACAGACAAGATTCTCCATTAGAAGGCCTCAAGACCATAAGAAATAGGAACAGGAGTAGACCAGTCAGCCCCTCAAGCGTACTCTGCCATTTAATAGGGGCATGGCTGATCCAACATTCCAGGCGTCCACTTTCCTGCCCGTTCCCCATTACCGTTGGTTCCCCGGCTGATCAAGAGTCTACCTGTCTGAGCCTTAAAAATACCCAAGGACTCTGGCCCAAGAGCTCTCTGTGGCAAAGATTTCCAAAGATTCACAACTGTTTGAGAGAAGGAATTCCTCTCATCACCCCTTTATTCTGAATCTTTGCCCTCAGGTCTTAGAATCCCCCATGAAGGGAAACATCTTCAGCATTTACACTGCCAAGCCCTTTAAGATTACTTGATGTTTCAATAAATTTCTTCTAAATTCTAGTGAATAGAATTCCAACCTCACTCGCCTTTGGACGTAAGACAATCCCTCCAATCCAGGGATCATCGTTGTGAACATTTTTTTGAATTTACTCCAATGAAATAACATATTTTCTTAAATAAGGGAACAAAAATTACTCACTGTGTTCCAGATGCCTGAGCAGCACATTGTACAGCTGCAGTAAGACCTCCCTACTCCTGTTCTCTAACCCCCTTAAAAGAAAGGCCAGCTTTCTATTTGTCTTCCTGATTACCTGCTGTACATGTGTGCTAGCTTTCTGTATTTCGTGCACAAGTCTCCCCAAATCCCTTCATGTCACAGCTTTCTGCAGATTTTCTCTGATTAAATAATGCAGTTTTTGTTCTCTATTTCAAAATGAATAATTTCACTATTTCCCACATTATACTCAATTTGCCAACTTTTTTGCCTGCTTACTTAACATATCAGTATCTCTATAAACATTAATGTTTATATTCCTTTCACAACTCTGCCTGTATTCTGGATGTTGCTGAGGCAAAATGAGGAAAATACATTTCAAGTCATCCTCAGCAAGCCACCTGCCCGAGATGCATCTGTCCATAACACCATTAGAAGGAATGACTGAACACCATATGAAATGCAATAGATTGTTGAAGTTTCCAGACTGGATTAGAAACTGTTGGCTATCAACAGTAGCAAAATTGTACTCAAACGCAATCTGATATATGACCTGATATATCCCCCACTACTATGACCATCAATGCCCTGTTCAATGAAGACAGCAGTAGGTAATGTAAGGGGCAGAAGCAGACATACCTAACAAAATGAGTTATTAACCTGGTGAAACCACGACACAAGACTACCTACAATCCAAAATGTGGAAGCAGCATACAATACAAAGAACTAGCAATTCCACAGAACAGAACCAGATTCTGTAGGCTGGACACATCAGCCCCAAATGCTGGTGAATGATTACAGAACTAACTGAAGGACAAGGCTCTGTGCAATCTCTGTCTTCAATTGTGTGGTGGGGGGGAGCTGGGGAGACCAGCGCATAGAAACATAGAAGATAGGAGCAGGAGGAGGCCATTTGGCCCTTCAAGCCTGCTTCACCATTCTTCATGATCATGGCTGCTTGTCCAACTTAATAGCCTAACCCTGTTTTCTCCTCATAACCTTTGATTCCATTTGTCCCAAGTGCTATATCCAGAAACCTCTTGATTACATTCAATGTTTTGGCATCAACTACTTGCTGTGGCAATGAATTCCACAGGCTCACCACTCTTTGGGTAAAAAAATGTCTCCTCATCTCTGTCCTAAATTGTCTAACCCGAATTCTCATACTGTGATCTCTGGTTCTGGACACACCCACCAGCAGTGGAAAAAGGTAAGGCTGATGAATTTACAACAACTTTCAGCTAAAAGCACCAAATGGATGATCCACCTGGGCATCTTCGTGAAGTTCCCAGCATCACAGACACCAGTATTCAGCCAATTTGCTTAACTCCACTTGATATCAAGAAACAGCTGATAGCACTAGTTACTATAAACCCTGTGGGCCCTGATAGCATTCTGACAAAGCCACAGAAGACTTCTGCTCTAGAATTAGTTGCATCACTAGCCGGGCTGTTCTAATTCAGTCACAACATTGATATTTACCTGGCAATGTGCGGAAAATTGCCCAGATATTGTCTGTCCACTAAAAGCAAAGTAAATCTATAGATACCAATTATCATCACATCATCCCACGCTTGACTGTAAGCAAAGTGATGGAAGACATAAGTGACAATACTGACAAGTGGCATTTACTCAGCAATAACTGACTGACAGACACTCAAGTTTGGAGTCCACCAGGGCCATTCAATTCCTAACCTCATTGCAGCCTCAGTCAAAGCCTGGGCAAAAGAGCTGGACTCTAGAGGGGATGTGAGTGTGACTGCCTTTGACACCAAGGCCACATGATTAAGTATGGCATGGGAACCCATGAGCTGTGAATCGAACGAAGATGGATTTTGTTTTTTATATGACTTCTGTTATTAATAAGCATTGCAGAATGGAGTCTTAAACACTTTTCACTGTATTTTAAATAAAAATACAAGTGACAATAGATTACTATTCAATTTTAAATCAGGAAGAAACCTCTCGATTGTTTGCAGTCACACCTAACACAAAGGAAGATGGTTGTGATGGTTGAGAATAATTCATCTCAGTCCCAGGGCATTAATGGAGGAGTTTCCCAGGTAGGACCTTAAGCCCAACCATCTTCAGCTGCTTCATCTGTTACCTTCCTGACAGTATAAGGTCAGAAAAGTGGCTACTCACAATGCTTCAGCAACATTCACTACTCTACAGTTAGCTAAGTATTCCATGTCTATATGCAGCCAGACTTACACAATTTCCAGGTATGAGCTGGTTGTTAGCAAGTAGCTTATGTGCCACACAACTATCGGGTAATTAATGACAGTCCCTGATAAAAGAATCTAACTATCTCCCCTTGGTATTCACATTACTGACTCCCTTACTTTCATCATTCTGCATGTTACCATTGACCTGACACTGAACCAAACTGAACTGTTGCATTAGGAAAAGGCTAGCATGGGCAATGCATTGGGCTCCATCCGACAGTGTCATATGGTCCAGTGTGGAGAACTGAAGAGTCCAGTTCGAGCTTTCAATGGCTTCTGTCATGTCATCCCTGGCTTCTGAAAGTCTCACTATTTATCTTCAAAGGTCCAAAATAACTTTAACCCATTGATTTTGGGCAATAAACGACATCTTGTGATTAAAACAAGCCCCTCTTCTTGCTCAGACTCATTAGCGGTTCATTCTCTAACACTTCAAACCAAACAGGACGCAGTTTTAAGGGAGACATGGTGTGGCACCGCTCTACTCCAACACTCAGCAGGTTCCACAACCATATGACATGGTGATCAGGAGTGGGATCATGGCTTGAATACCTTAAATGTAGCAATGGTGAAAAAAAATCAGTTCTGAGGAACGTTCACCAGACCCAAAATGTTCGCTCTGTTTTTTCACTTCACAGATGCTGCCGGACCTGCTGAGCTTTTCCAGCAATTTCTGTTTTTGTTCCTGATTTACAGCATCCACGGTTCTTTTGGTTTTTGTTGTTGTTGTTGTGAAAAAAATCCAGTTGGCCCAGGAGAAGGAATTTTCTGAAGATAAGTTGAGTTTCCTGCTGTAAGAAAATCACCACTTTAAGAGTACTTGGGATAGTCAGTTAACAGCAGCAAAACTTGAACAGACAAACAGTCAACTGAACCCATGGAAAGACAAGCAGGGAAAAACCAATATTCCAAGCTAAGACCTTCTCTTCAGAGTTGCCAAGAGGTGCAGGAAAGTGTGGACTAGTTAGTGACTAAATACAAACTAGTCAAACTAGTTATACAGTTCTTAGAGAAGAACAATCTTTAGTTGCAGTCCCAATTAGATGTTTGGCTGTAAAGGAACCATTTCGGAGCTTTCTGCATTAAGTTAAATAGCTTTAAATTAATGACTTAAGGAAAGGATAGAGGTGAAGAAAACAGTACTGACCATTTACAGTGAGTATCATTCCTGTAGTAAGTGCACATTATGAGGCATGCCGATACTTGCAAAGGTGTGGAGGTGCTGGCATTGGACTGAGGTCAATGATGTCAGAAATCACACAATACCACGTTCTAGTCCAACAGGTTTATTTGAAAAGACAAGCTTTAGCAGCCTCAGTCAAGGCCCATTAAATTCATGAACACTGAGGCATAGAATCTCAAATGTCACGGAGCAGATTTCAGAAACACAAGAGCAATTTCAAAGTTTTAGAAGGTAGAGTCTAACAGAAGAAAATTGAATCACTATAAAACTGTGACAATATTGGGAGATATGAAATTTAAGCTTCAGCTTTGGCAGGAATATTTATAAAGAACACAGCCATTGAGGTTTATTCAGAAAGTTTGCAGGTGGGGATGTGCATTGCGTGTTAGGCTGTGATAGACAGGAAAATATTTTTCTCTTTAGGAAGCAGGAAACTGTATCGAACCTCCTACTTGTAGGAGATGACAAACCAACTTTTAAATCACAAAATGGCATAAAAACCCAGCAAACAGTACAGAGATGCAAGATAATAAAATGTCAGGCTGGATGAACAAAGCAGGCCCAGCAGCATCTCAGGAGCACAAAAGCTGACGTTTCGGGCCTAGACCCTTCATCAGAGAGGAGGATGGGGTGAGGTTTCTGGAATAAATAGGGAGAGAGAGGGAGGCGGACCGAAGATGGAGAGTCAAGAAGATAGGTGGAGAGGAGAGTATAGGTGGGGAGGTAGGGAGGGGATAGGTCAGTCCAGGGAAGACGGACAGGTCAAGGAGGTGGGATGAGGTTAGTAGTTAGGAGATGGAGGTGCGGCTTGGGGTGGGAGGAAGGGATGGGTGAAAGTAAGAACCGGTTAGGGAGGCAGAGAGAGGCTGGACTGGTTTTGGGATGCAGTGGGTGGAGGGGAAGAGCTGGGCTGGTTGTGTGGTGCAGTGGGGGGATGGGACGAACTAGGCTGGTTTTGGGATGCGGTGGGGGAAGGGGAGATTTTGAAGCTGGTGAAGTCCACATTGATACCATTGGGCTGCAGAGTTCCCAAGCGGAATATGAGTTGCTGTTCCTGCAACCTTCGGGTGGCATCAATGTGGCACTGTAGGAGGCCCATGATGGACATGTCATCTAAAGAATGGGAGGGGGAGTGGAAATGGTTCGCGACTGGGAGGTGCAGTTGTTTATTGCGAACCGAGCGGAGGTGTTCTGCAAAGCGGTCCCCAAGCCTCCGCTTGGTTTCCCCTTGTAGACGAAGCCACACCGGGTACAGCGGATACAGTATACCATATTGGCAGATGTGCAGGTGAACCTCTGCTTAATATGGAAAGTCATCTTGGGGCCTGGGACGGGGGTGAGGGAGGAGGTGTGGGGGCAAGTGTAGCATTTCCTGCGATTGCAGGGGAAGGTTCCAGGTGTGGTGGGGTTGGAGGGCAGTGTGGAGCGAACAAGGGAGTCACAGAGAGAGTGGTCTCTCCGGAAAGCAGACAAGGGTGGGGATGGAAAAATGTACAGAAAACTGTACAGAGATGCAGACTGCTATTTAACAGAAATCTAAAATATGGAATTAATAGCTTTATTAGGAAAAAAGCATTGCAAAAATTCTACAGTTAAAAGCTTGAGTAGATTTTAATACAAGGGAATTAAACTGCATTAAAATACTGCAAAATTAAAAGCTTAAAGGCCAATGGATTACCACCAGCTTTGAGATGCTACAAATTTAAAACAGCTTTAAACTGCTAAGCACAAGCAATCATATTAGGAAGGAAATGGTATCAGAAATAATACGACTAAAAAGATTTAATGTCAGATTTGGGCTTGAGATTTCAATGGAATCTAACATGTCATTCCCATTTCCTGATAGTCTTCATAATTATGTCTAACTATTCGATGTAACTTGGACTTATTGCTATCAATGACTATACCTTGTTGATATAAGTACATCTTCTTGTTAAGACAAGGTTATGGTTTATTCTGTACAACTGCTAACCAAACAAGGCTTTAGAGTCACCCTAGAAAGGAGGATGAGTGACAACACTCTACCCCAACCATAAGCAGCTGTGGTTGGTTCAGCAGATGTATGACAGCAGCCATATCAACCATTAATGATGCATCATCGATGGGCATTAGGCTAATCATCTGTGACTACAAGGACAGGTCAGAAGCTAAGAATACAGGTGACTTACCTCCTGATTCCCTTAAGCCTGTCCAACATCTACAAGGCATAAGTCAGGATGTGATGGCATTCCTGCCTAAATGAGCGTAGCTCCAACAATACTTAAAAAGCTTGATACCATCCCAGACAAAGCAGCTCGCTCAATTAGCACTCAATGAACTACCTTCAACATTCACTGTCTCTACCACCACTGCACAGTGACAGTCATGATGTACTGCAACAACTCACTGTAGTTCCTTCAACTGCAACTTTTAAAATCTTGACCTCTACCATCCTAGAAGGATAAGTACAGCACATACATGGGGATAACAGCACTTGTGGCATCTCTATACCACAAAGACTGCAGCAGTTCAAGCAGACAGCTTACCTTCACTTTCCCCAGGGCAATAACAATGGAAAATACCCATTTGTTTGCTAGGAAGTCCTCAGAGTCAAGCAGGGCTTTCTTTCACTCTGGTTGTGTCGTAGCTAAACAACCTGTTGTTAGAACTGCACATTGCTACAAGTGGAGCAGATGTTGTTTGGTGAGGTGACTGAGATGCTCAGGTTTCCGAAACTCCTTCTATTCTTCCCATTTGGCCTCCCAGAAGGTGCTCCAGCTAGGTCACACCTTTGGAATGCTGATTGGGCTTCCCTGGGTGAGACACTTCCCTGAGTTGGGGCAGATATCGCAAATTTTCAGAGAAGCTTTGATGATATCCAGGAATAATTCCTATGCCCTCAGACTTAGGAACTTAGAGTAGGGAGTTTGTTTAGAAATTTTTTACCAGGCACATGGAAGATGTAGTCGATACAGTAAGGAGCTGGAGGAACACAGTCGGTCAGGCAGCATCGGAGGAGTAGGAGAGTTTTGGGCCTAGACTCTTCATCGGGACTGGGGAGGAGGAACGGAGCAGGGAGATAAATAGAAGGAAGGGGGTGGAAATGGTAGGTGAGGTGGCGATAGATGGATGTGGTTAGGGGCAGTGGGGATTGGTCAGTAGGAAGGGTGGAGCGGATAGATGAGGAAGGAGATGGGCAGGTAGTGTCAGGTAAAGAGAGCAGGGATGAGAAAGAGTTGCGCATGCGATGAGGCTGGGGTGAGGGTGGGGGGATTTGTGGGGAAATTTTGGAACAGGTAAATTCTATGTTTAGGCCATCAGGCTGTAGGCTCCTGAAGCAGAATATGAGGTGCTGCTCCTACAGTTTCCGGGTGGCGTCGTTGTGGCACTGGAGGAGGCTCACGATGGACATGTCACCCAGGGAGTGGGAGGGGCAGTTAAAATGGTTAGTAAACGGAAGGGTCTGAGGAAGGGTCACCAGACTCAAAACATTAACTCTGATTTTTTTGCTTCACTGATGCTGCCAGACCTGCTGAGCTTCGAGCAACTTCTGTTTTTGTTTCTGATTTACAGCATTCTGAGGTTTTTCAATGCATTTTCCAGGGTAGGGGAGTCCAAAACTAGAGGGCAGAGGTTTAAGGTGAAAGGGGAAAGAATTAAAAGGGACATGAGGGTGTGTTTATATGGAACAACCTGCAGAGGAAGTGGTAAAGGTGGATACAATTATATTATTTAAAAGGCATTTGGACAAGTACATGGAGAGGAAAGGTTTAGTGGGATATGAGCCAAATGCAGGCAAATGGGACTAGTTCAGCTTAGGTAACCTGGTCAGTGTGGAGATGTGGGCCGAAGCACCTGTTTCTGTGCTATGTGACTCTATGACTCTATAACTTGCATGCAGAACATTTTACTTTGCATCTTGATTACTAAAAGCATGATAACCCATCTGACAGAGGAGACAGATATCTATAATGAACAAAATACCATATGTTACAATGTTAATGTGAAATTCTGAGCATAGGTATGGTTCTGAAATACCACATCATCAAAAACAAAGCTGTACAGCCTTCTGTCCATCATGTATTGAAGTGTTTCTATACCTGGTTGTAAACTATCTTGGCCTACCTATCGAAACAGATTAATCAAGTCAAGAATTTGGGGTAGGGTAGGAGAAGTAACAAAAATCTGAACTGCAAGTGTGGTAAAGAGAAGTAATCTAGAGCATGGATTTGAGGAGGTGTATGACTCATAATCAGTGTTTATAATGAGGGGAATAAAGGTTAGGGAGACACTTTGTGCAAGGGCTTCAGCATCCTGGAGCAAATGTGCTGTGATGTTTCACAGCTGCACATCACTGAATGTAAATAGCCCAATGTCAGTGCAGTTAAAGTTCCTGACACCGGACCAGGCTAAAATAGAAAAATTGCGAAAACATACAGACATAAGCATATGTTGAAGGTAGATTTGACATTAACTAATGTGAGTAAAAGTCAGAACCAGAGGCAAGTAAATGATTACCAAAAAAGCAGTATTTAATATTAATGTATAATAAATAGTGTACTTTGAAGTCTCAAGCCTGAAAACAGTCCTCTGCCTTGCCTTCTCCTCAACCAGTCTGCCTTGAACACAAACACATATTGACGTTAAGCATATAATAAAAGAGATGACTGTTGCTTCTCCTCTGTTGCAAGAGACTCTTTGTCTTTCTGCTCAACTGAGGAGCTCACGTCCCAGAAAAAGGCTCCAAGGACCTTTTCCATCTTGCAAATGCTGGAATAGGGCTTCTGAGCACAGGGTTTGTCCACTCAGTCAGCTTCTGTTTATGTTCCTTTCCTTTTTAGAATCTTCTTTCTTAATTTTTTTTCACTTTTATTTTACTTAACCCGTGTTGAATAGCTCAGTGGCCGTGCAGCTTCAGCGGTGGCAAGCGCACCCAACGTGGATTCGAGTCAGCCCTGTACCGAATTGCTACAGAGGTGAGTATGGGTTCCTGGCAGCATTTACACCTAACACAGGTCCCTGGACGTGGATTTGGACCATATGAGACCCAGCCATGTCAGCAGAGGCTGCATTGGCAAAGCGGGCTTGAAGCAGACTCATAGTGGCGGAGTGGTGTCTGTATTGGTAAGATCCAGTGAGGATTCATAGTGGTGGAGGCATCAGTGGAGGCGAGATGATGCCAAAGAGTGGCAAGTTACATTCTGGCAGCAGCGACTTGGCAAAGAGGACGCATGCCTGGTCACCAGGCCCGTGGCCCATGGCGGATCACTTAGCAAGAAGAACTGTGAAACTGAGCATTTTTAAAATTTATTTCCTTATCTTTCTACTTTGATATTCCGTTTTTTGGTTATTTTTTCTGTGTTATAAGATGGCACTAGAGAGTGGCGACACTACACAATACTTTACACGATATTTTGTAACAAATTACATGTGGCAATAAATAAATGAGAACAAGCCTTTTTTTGTTGATCTCCTGAGCAAGGCACTACATGGAGGTCTGTGTACATTTTTTGCCATCCATTGAGTATCGTAGTCTTGCTGTACATAAGAGTCATTAATCGCTTAATGGAAGTGCCAAGTGTGCATCCATTAAAGACATGGCAACATGGATGGACTCCATCAATGCATGAGAGATGAGTTGACTGTGATAGACTGAGCATGGTGTGGGTAGGCAATAGTCAATACTTAAGGAATGCATGTATGCATTACAGCAGTTATATTTCCTTTTGGGTGAAAAGAACTTAACAGTGGCCCAAATATGGCTGACGCAAGAAAATGTTAAGGATAGCAGTAGAAGAGTCATTTAAAGTTGCTGGAAAAAGTAGCAAACCTGAAGCTTGGGAGCAGTTTAGAATTCAGCAAAGGAGGACTAAGGGGTTGGTTAAGAGGGGAGATATAGAGTATATGTAAACTTACAAGGTGCATAAATGTGAACCATAAGCAATTTTGTAATTATGTAAAATAAAAGTGTGGCGAAGACAAATGTAGGTCCCTTGCAGTCTAGAACTGGGAAATGGTACAGCAATCAACAACTACTTTAGTTCTGTTGCCACAAAAGACACAAATCACTTCCCAGCAATACTGGGAAAAGCTGGACCCTTCTTCAGACCCAAAATGTCAGCCTTCCTGCTCCTCTGATGCTGCCTGGTCTGCTGTGTTCATCCAGCTCCACGCTGCGTTATCTCAGACTCTAGCATCGGCAGTTCCTACTATCTCTGAGTGAGTATTTCCCAGAAATGTTGGTGAGGCAAAGTCTTTAGAAGGAAGAATTGAAGGAAATGAATAAATAAAAAAGATGCTGGAGAAATTATTGGGAATGAAAGCTAATAAACCCCCAGGACCTGATAATCCACACACCAGCGTAACAAAGGAGGTGGCCTCGGAAATCATGGATACAATACTTGTCAACTTCCAAAATCCTGCAGATTCTGGAGAAGTGCCAATAGCAATGAACAATAGCCAACCAGGGACGCCTACAAACCACTTGTGAATTAAAAAAAAGATTGCAGGGTGACAAATGTAATCACATTGTTTAAAAGATGGGAGAGGGAGAAAAATGGGAATTATTGATTGGTTAGCCTGACACTATTGTTCGAGAAAATGTGGGGATCTAATTTACAAAATACCAATAGTAATACACAAAGTCACAATGAAGTTTTGGAAAGGATATCATCTTTCACAAACTGTTGGAGCATTTTAAGGAGACAATTTGCACCATAAATGATGAAAAAGCAATGAATGTGGTATGTTTAGATTTTCGGAAAACTTTCATCAAAAACCCACATGAAAGGTAATGGAGCAAAAGGAAAGCATATGAGATTGGTGACAATATAGTAGCCTGGATTTGGAATTTGGTAGCACATAGGAAGTAGAGAAAAGGGATAAATGAATTGTTTGCTGAATGGAATGAGGTAACAAGTGGGGTGCCGCAGGGATCAGTGCTTGGGTCCCAGTTATTCACAACATGACTCAACAATTTGGATGAGGGAATTAAGCGTGATATTTTCAAGGTTGCTGACAACACATAACTGGATGCAAGTGTGAGGAGGATTTAGGATAACTTGAACAAGTTGGGTTGGTTGACAAATACATGGTAAATGATTTATAATGCAGATAAATGCAAAGTTGTCCATTTCAATATGAGAAACAAAATGACAGAGTACTATTTAAATGTGATAGATTTAGAAATATTGACATGCAAAGGAACCTGTGCATTGTTGTGCATCAGTTACTGAAAGAAAGCATGGAGGTGAGCAAGTAATTAAGAATTCAAATGGTAAGTTGGCCTTCATTGCAAGCTTGTTTAAATAAAGGATCAAGAAGATCTTACTGCAGCTGTATATGCCCCTAATAGACCACAGCTGGAATATTGCGTGTAGCTTTGGCTTTCCTTACCTAAAAAAAGTTACACTTGTAATAGAGGAAGTGCAGAGATGTTCCTGGATTGGCAGGTTTGTTGGATAAGGAAAGATTGGGTTGACTGGTCTTATATTCACTGGGGTTTAGAAGAATGAGAGAGGGTCTTGTTGAAATGTATAAATCTCTTGAAAGACTGGATGCAGGGACAACATTTCCCAATAGCTGGGAGCTTCGAGAACCAAGTGTCATGACGTCAGTATGCACTCTAGGCCATTTGAAGTGAGATGAGGAGAAATATTTCCACTCACAGGGTGGTAAATCTGTGAGTTCCCTACCTTGCTATTGGGGTAACATCACTGAATAGGTTTTTAGAAGTGGAAGGTGTCAAGGAAAGTGGGGAGACAGTTGTAATATGCTGTGGAGCTAAAGGATCAGCCACGGCTATGTTGAATGAAGAAGCAGGCTCGATGTGCCGAATGGCTTATTCCTGCTTCTATGTGATGTTTCTAAATTATCCAATTCTGACTGCACATTTCTCAGGCATCCTCGCAATGTGTTCTCCACCTCAGTGTAGCTGCAGTGGGGGCCATATTGCTGACAACTTCAGAGCCACATCATTAGTCTTGAGCAAGCATTGTCCTGGTCTCCCACAGTCCTCTGACAATTAGTGTCCTTGGCTGTCACAGCCTCAGATTGTCCTTAATTCAAGCATGAATGGTCACCCACTGACATGAGAGTACCTGAGCTGGTGGAAAGCGTAGGAAACTACATGATGGTGAGACCTCTGAGAGCATTGGACATGTCAGCTGACCCACTCCTGCAGCCCTCTGCTTTTTGGTGTGCCCTGTATGTAATTAAAGGGTTATACACATCATACTGTGTTATTCCAACTAGCCCTACTGTGGAGTTTCATGTGTTTAGTGGTGGATGCATGAGAACTAAGCTGGGCTATGCCTCTGTGTTTAGCCATTTTCTCATATAGACTTGCAATCCCGTCTTGCCATCAATGATGGAATGGCTGCCATACTGAAGTGCCAGTTCTAAGGCCTTGTTTTTCCTGGTGGACAAGAGAGCAAGCAATTGAACTGATTAACCCATTCCTCAATATTATTGCATGTCTTATGCAACCTGAAGGATGAATAAAGACAAGCGCAACATCTATACCTATGGGACCTGCACTCCATGATTGGACGCATGCATATTTTCTGTCTGTGGCCACTCCCAAGAGCCCTTGTTGGGGGTCAACAATCAGAGATGAATGCCATCACTGACCTACAGTCATGCCTCTGACAAGATGCGTGGCTTCCTGACCACTATGCCATTAATTGAGTGAGAACACTCTCTTCAAAAAAAAATTCACCCTTTTGGGTTACCATATGCAAGCCTGAAAGGAATGAGAGGTATACAATACATATTTAAATGTTTCAGCTTTCCCAGTCTGGAAGGAGACCCTGCAGAGAGGCAATGCTAAACCGTGAAACAACCAGTTAAGGTCTTCCTGCTGCTATCCTCACCACCACCTTTCTCCTTTCTTAAGGTTTCCTATTATTCAACAGCACCTTGACAATATGATCAGATACCAATTCTGTGGTTAATGCAACATTCTACTTCCTTGGTGGTTGGCTGATGCATTTCTCAATGGTTAATTCATTGACTACCAGATGATCGAGTATGGTTGGTCAGTCCCTGCCAAATCAACAGTAGCTTCCATTTCCATTCCCAGCAATGAGACCTGGAGCCTCACTGCAAAATTCAGCCCCATGACTTAGCTTAGCTGCTAAGCTTAACAGCTCATTCCTTGGTTATTAATGGAGCTTGTTATCAGGATAGTTAATTGTTAGTTAATGTTTTTGAATCTGGGGAAAGAACTCGATGTCCTGTTTTTAAATTTATCTTCGCATTCTGCATGTTTGCCATTTGTATAAAATTAAACTGAATGCTGGCCGCTTTGCACTAAGTCCATAAAATAAAACAAACTAAGATCTTGGCCTCCAAATGTCTGAATGCACTTTATAACCAATAAAGATGTTTTAAAGTCACAGTTGAAATGTGGGAAATACAGCAGCCATTTAATGAACAGCGAAGTGCCGCCAGCAGCACTGTGATAATGATCAGATTGTCTGTTTTAGACTTGCGTTAAGGGCTTAGTCTTGTTCAGAACATGAGCAGG
The DNA here is from genome assembly GCF_030684315.1 of Stegostoma tigrinum. Taxonomy (NCBI): domain Eukaryota; kingdom Metazoa; phylum Chordata; class Chondrichthyes; order Orectolobiformes; family Stegostomatidae; genus Stegostoma; species Stegostoma tigrinum. The sequence continues at coordinate 102,555,903 of NC_081358.1, read as the reverse complement.
CCTCGGCACAACATCATCAACCTGATACGTTAATTGTGCTTTGCTTTCCATGAAATACTGCCAGAGCCGCTGAGTATTTTCCCTGTGTTTTGTTTGGCTCATCCCCTAAATCTCTGTCTTTTTCCACACTCTCTTTTGCCTGATGCTTTTTGCCTTGTTGCCTTGCAATTATCCGTCCTGTAATCATATTGCCATTTTTAGAATGAGATGGCAGGAGTTAGTCGTGAAAATTATTGCAGTGTTGTCTAAGAAGCCTGCCAAAGTCTACTTGATGTCAAAAGCATCACACTACATCTTTTGTGCAACTGCCGATGTGGATTTCTTGCTAGGCAAGAACGATTTACCAATTACAGGAGATTATAATTCGTTAAATGCCTTGTTAACATCATAACTTGCCTCATTAATATTCTGCTTCCAATCTTAGCAAGCATGCCGAACAAGCCAGATGTTGAAAATTCTTGATGTGGACGTCAGAAAACTCATTGACTTTAGCTCGCTGCTTGCCTCAAAGGATCTCAATGCACAGCTGCCACACACACACCTACCATTTATCCTCACTGAACCTGAAGAAGGAGCGAGACTCTGAAAGCTTGTGTCTTCAAATAAACATTTGGACTACAGGCTGATGCCTTGTGATTTTTGACCTTGTGAATGCTTGGCATTCACCGTGTACCAGCCTCGGACAGCCCGTGTGGCACATATCTAATTCACTTACAAGACCACTTCCAACACTAACTCACTCAGAGCCTTCTGGCTGCTCACGGCATCCACACTTTGTCTTTTTGCAATTTTTTCTCCTCAGCCAGAGATACCAGTTGCATGGTATTTCTGTGCTGCTTGGCGCAGACACAAAGCCAGGAAGCTTGTTATGGTTGTCAGCAGTTCTCAGCCTAGTCAAAGGGGATAACCTTTGCTCAGTGTAAGTCAAGGACAATCTCTGATGCCAGTCCAAGAACTTGGAAATGGTCAGTCAGTTGCTCGGGGCAGTCAGAGCCAGGACATTGGTAGCACACCACCCATGTTGATTCTTTCATCTTATTGTGGACTGTTTTCCTTCCGCAATGAGACAGCAACAGGTATTAGGTGAGATGAAGGTGTGTGACACTATTGCTATTTTTGGTGAATGTTGGAAGTTTGTCCTAAAGAAGTGAGCAGGCAGTGTAGAGGGCATACAGGTTGTTGGGACTTGGAGTAGATGACAGTGAGTGAGGGAACAATGTTGTGGGCAATGGTGAGAGTGATAGACCTTATTTCTTTGGTGGGAGGTGGGTACAACAGCAGAAATAGAGTGAGTGTGAGGTACTAGAAAGAAGATGGTGGCACTTTGGTGGAGTGGAGAAGATCATACATTTCCTTCCTATTTCCCTGTCATTCCTCCAGATGGCTGAGCCTGCAGTGATCTGGCGGAAGACCAGCCTTATATAAGAGAGATAGTAGCAACTGCAGATGCTGGAGAATCTGAGATAACAACGTGTAGAGCTGGATGAACACAGCAGGCCAACCAGCATCAGAGGAGCAGGAAAGCTGATGTTTTGGGCCCAGAACCTTTCTGAAGAAGGGTCTAGGCCCGAAATGTCAGCCTTCCTGCTCCTCTGATACTGCTTGGCCTACTGTGTTCATCCAGCTCTACACCTTGTTGTCTCTGTTATAAGAAGACACTGTGCTGGTTCAGTCTGCTGGTCATAGCTTTAATTGCTGGTCCTGAGAGAAGCTTACATCCGAGCTGTGCCCGCTCTCCCCAACAAGAACTATTGGTCGCTATCAACAAGGTAGGTGGAATTTCCCATTTTATGCCATCCCTGTCATTTTTAGTGCAGGTTAGGAGATGTCCCAAGCAAGTGAATCAACAATATGTGGGCAAATATCAGGAACTGTGCATGGCAGCTGCTGACTGACAGCACTTGTATGGGTGAACAATGAATTTTAAAAGATGCCTCCGGGGGTACCAGGGATGTCAGTCAATTCTGGGATGTCCCTGTAGTGGCAAATTTCTCTGGGTATGTCAAGTAAATAATGGAGCTATAATCAAGGGAGAAGTGCATCTCAGAGGTGGGATAAATTAATGAGACAGGTTTTGTAAGTTGTAGTGAGAGTCCTCACTAAGCCTCACAGAGAGAAACCCTCTGTGAAACTTGACACAACTAGCACTCAGTCATTAAAGCGTAAGACTCAGCCCATTAACTCTGTTTCTCTCTGCAGATGCTGTCAGACTGGTTTAGTTTCTCCAGCACTTTATTTTGATTTTAGACTTTCAGCTTCTGCAGTACTGGACCTTGCTTTTATTTTATTCCAGATTTAACTGAACATTAATTCCCTAGCAGCCATGGAGAGATCTGAACAGGATTAAGTGGGATTTAGTGTAGCCTTCTGGATACTTAATCAGGTAATAGTGCTACTCTGCTACTGCACTGTGTTAATGTTCATATATTCTTTAATGCATGGCCTCCTATTGTGTACTTTGAGCTCTTTTCAGCATATGTGTATGAGATTACTGTGACAACATATGAAAATTTTTAAATTGAGCTACTTCTGTGACATTCATTTAGGCGTTGCAAAGTTTGTTTAATAATTGTCTTTGAAGTAATCTTCTGTCTATAGATGCCCACATCCCTTTCCTCCCATCATTGTCCTCTCTCTGCTCTGCTCCATCTTTTCTATCCCTTAAGCCTCTCATTCCCTGCCTGTCAATCTACTGTATATCTGTCAATCCATATTAAACAAGCTGGAATATTTAAACATGGGTCTGAACATGCAAATTTGGAACGTATGTATGCCACTTTGTCCTGTTAATCCTGTTTTTCCATGTTTTTGCCTGCCCCAAATAACTTTTAAGCTCCTTGTTTATCAAGATATGGTCACTTTCAAATGTGTTTGGCTGATGAAAGGTCTATGAACGAGCTAGAGTTTCAGCACCATATGCAGGGTGCACCAGTTTTCAGATTCTCAGAACTTGCAAGTCTGCAGAAAGTAATGACCTTCCCCACATTACCTCGATGAGAAACTGATCTCAATCTGTCTATTCAAATGGATCTCATTCCAGGCGCTGATGCACAGAACAGGCAAATTCTGCTCATGACTGAAAACGACTAATACAAATGAAATGGAAATTCATCTAATCTTGCTATTTGTGAGATCTTGACGCGCACAAATTTGCCTGCAAATGTGCTCACATAATCACAGTGACTGTGATTCAAAGACAATCAATTGACCACAAATTGATGACATCCTGGGGAAGTTAAAGGCAATAAACAAATGCAAGTTTTTCTCTGTACACCTCCACTCATGAATGGACAGCTTCCCCTCTTCCTTAAGATATTGGGGGTGAAATGTAATTTTGATGGAGACAGATGATGAATGGCTGTAAATTGGCTGCTTGCAAAATATCCACCAATTTTTCGTTCCACTGAACTTTTACTTTGTTAAAGCTACTTTTCTTTTAGTTGCCCTTTGTTCCACCAGGACATCTCCTACAGAATGCAGTCCTGATTTGCTTGTTATATTAAAGTTATGATAAAAGTTTTCAGTTCTGATAATATGTCATTGACCTGAAACATGAACTCAGTTCTCTCTGCAGATGCTTCAAACTGGTTGAATTTTACAGTTATTTTTTATCTTATTTTGTTCCTATCAGCTTGGCCAAATCCCAGAAGACATGACTTTATACTTCAAACTCCTGGTACAATAACTTTTTTTAAAATTGTAGAATCTGTTTATCAATTGCTGCAATTGGAATTTGTATCTCACGTGGACCTTTCAGTGAGCTGTAATAAACAAGTCTATTGGTGTAAATTGCAGTTATTCTGTAAACCTTGGTAAAAGTCTTTACCTTATCAGTCAAAACTAAAAATGTAAACAATTTGTACCAAGGTATAAACTTTAGGAATAATATTCACAGCCCTTCTCCTATTGCTTTCTGCACCCAAATTCACACCCTGCTTGAGAAAAGGGAAGAGTTACTGTCTTCATTAAACTGTGCAAGCCCTACATAAAGTCAACGCGAGGTAGCCTCTTTCCTATCAGTTGTTATTTTATGGAAAATGATTGACTGGCCACAAATTAATTAGTCTTTCAGCCATCTGTTGGTGGGATTTGCTGCGCACAGATTATCTGTCCATGTGTGTCTACGCAGTAATCTAATCTGTATTTGAAGTAATCTAATGTTTGTGGTATGCTTTGGGATGTTTCTGAAGGAGGTCTTAAGAAATTATGTTAAAGCTAATGACTTCTTGTTTCACACCAGTACAGCAACCATCTCTTGTTAAGGTGAAGACCAAATGAGATCCAATTCAACTTTCCATAGCAATCTGGAGTCTGTTCGCCCAACTGCCCTCTCGCTCCCCATTACATGGCGTTGTACTCTGTTTGACTCCAGAGCATTTTTTCATTCAGTTCTGCTATGTTATTAACTACATAAATTGATCTGGTTGATAGGGAAAGAAATAGCAGGGAACAACAAAACATATACTAGATCTAACAGAACTGCTTTTATACTCTTTCAAGCAAAATGGACAATTTCACAGCTCTAAATTTTTACCTACTTGCCACGTTCTTGCACAATCACCAAAGTGATCTCTATCCCTTCGCAGCCTCTTTATATCCTCTCCGTGCCTTACTTTCTCAACAAGATTGAGGATGGCTTGATGCAGGATCAGTTCCAGGAAACAGTCTGGATGAGCTGAAGTTTCTACAGGGAGGCTAATCAAAAGAGATTTGGCATAGTCAAGTGTGAAGATGAAAAAGATTTTTAAAAAAGTGATAGACAAGGAGCTTAATTAAATTCAGAAGAGAGTAAGATTATGGAGAGAGAAAAATGTGGAGAGGAAATGGAGCCCAGAAAATGCTAGTTTCGGTCTTTACAATTCATCCAAAATTTCAGGTTTAACCAATAGTTTGAGAGATTCTCTGGAGGGTTCAGGGAAAGTAGTGGAGATTTAGAGCTGAATTTCATCAATGTAGATGTGGGAAGTGCTGCCCTGTCCTCCAAGAGCCAACCTGTTACCGAGGAAGATCAGGGGATTTGATTTGATTTATTTATTGTTACATGCATTTGTGACAAATGCAGTAATAGTTGTTGTTTAGTGTCGCCGCTCTACTGCGCCATCTTGAAACTCAGAAAATAAACTAAAACACAGAATTTACAGCCAGACGTTAAGTTCATTTTATAGCCTTATCGCAATAATGTTAGCTGGTCTTTGGAAACGCTCCTGCTTCTGTCTCAGCCATAAGCCCGGATCCACCATCCACCACCCTGATGCCTCGAGTCCCTGCTGATAAACTCACTATGCTGCTGCAACCGTGCTTTGCTGTGCCGCTGCTACTGGAGAAAAGAGTCGCCACTCTCCGGCACCATCTTCCCTCCACTAACGCCACCGACATCATGAGTTCACACTGGGCCAACTCGCCAAAGCAGCAGCCGCCACTGGTACTGCAGTATCTTGTGCTGGGACCAAACATGCCGCTGGTGGATATCTCCACCACTAGGCACCTGGGCCTAGCTGCGGGCCTGGAGCTTCTGCTCAGCCTGTGAGCCTGGCCAGGGGATTAAGCCTGGGACCTGCTCCTCGCTCGCCTCGGGCTAGGGTGAAGCCACAGCCACCACGTGCTGGAGTTGCTGTTGCCACTGCTAGATGCCTCCTCCTGCTACATTTACTAGGCCTCACAGCTCACTGGGCCTGCACCACCATCTTTGTTGGCCAATCTGTGCAGGGCCCATTCTCGCTGATTCCGCCATCAATCCTGCTTCAACCGAAGCAACAAGGTAAAAGAAAAGACTTTAAAGAGAAAGAAAACAAAAGTAAGAATAGAGAAAGAAAAGAAAATTAGGCTGAATGCCACTAACTCCACTGCTGCCATCTTGGACAAAGGATCAAGGATAGCTGTAGGATTTTGTCAGTCACAAGCTGTACAAAGAAGTGTGAGTTATGGAATCATCTGTCAGCTAGATCTTAGGAATTGGCAGCGATAGGCTTGAAGGAGTGTCTAAGAATGTGGCAGAAAGAGCTGTAGATCAGATAAGCTTGAGGATAGGCACGTTTGCTTCTGCTCATAAGGTGTATCTGATGGGTGCTCTTCAAAACCTGTCAACAAATGGTTGCTCTTGGATTATACAAGGATAGATCAACACAGGATAATGGAGAAACAGGAAGGTAGAGAAGTTGTTTGGCTGAGGTGGTGATTTATCCCGCACATAGGGGAGACATGCAAAAGGCCCTGATGGAGAAATGGGAGGATGAAGGGGAGAAGGGCCTCAGAGGGTTCAGCAAAGAAAAGAGTTCCTATAAAATTCTCTGATTTGAAATGGTAGTCAAAGTGCTCATGCAAGTGGTCACGAGAAGATTGCTGAGACACAGCAGAGAGATAGAGAAATGGGTCCGAATAAAGCCATCCCTTCCCCCACATCTCTGCTTTTTCAGGTGCTTTCTACCAGATATGTCAAAGATCATTTTACTTGGTATATTCTGTACCTTAATATTACAATGAATGTTACTATATATAATTAACCAAATGTTGGCCCCCCCAGCTGCCAAACTGCACTGCAACGCTAACCACAACACAGACCAAAGCATCATACAAAGCAATGAATGCAGATTGAAGATAACATGGTGCGAATCTGGATGTACACAGCAGACCAAGCAGCATCAGAGGAGCAGGAAAGTTTGACGTTTCCGGTCGAGACCCTTCTCTGAATGCGGATTGAATATTTTTTTCTTCCCTCTTCCTCATTTAAGGTCACCATCACTGACACAAGCTTTCAATTACAGATTCCAGCTGCCATGGTGGGATTTAAACATGCCGCAGACAATTACCTTGAGTGTTTGGATTAACAAGCCAGGGGTATTATCACTATATCGCCACCTAATTATTTAATTCACTCAGGGGATGGGCCAACATTTATTGCTCACCCCCGAGTGCCCTTCAGAAAGGAGCACTGAATTGCATTCTTGAACCATTGCAATGAATTTGGAGTAGTTATTTCTACAGTTCCACAAGGGAGAGAGTTCCAGGATTTGGACCCAGCAACAGCAGGGGAATGATATCCTCCCAAGTCAGTGATAATGGGAACTGCAGATGCTGGAGATTCCAAGATAACAAATTGTGGAGCTGGATGAACACAGCAGGCCAAGCAGCATCTCAGGAGCACAAAAGCTGACGTTTTGGCCCTAGACCCTTCATCAGAGAGGGGGATGGGGAGAGGGTTCTGGAATAAATAGCGAGAGAGGGGGAGGCGGACCAAAGATGAAGAGAAAACAAGATAGGCAGAGAGGAGAGTATAGGTGGGGAGTTAGGGAGGGTCAGCCCAGGGAAGATGGACAGGTCAAGGAGGCGGGATGAGGTGGTAGGTAGGAAATAGAGGTGTGGCTTGAGGTGGGAGGAAGGGATGGGTGAGAGGAAGAACCAGTTAGGGAAGCAGAGACAGGCTGGGCTGGTTTTGGGGTGCAGTGGGGGGAGGGGACAAGCTGGGCTGGTTTTGTGATGCAGTGGGGGGAGGGGAAGAACTGGGCTGGTTTTGGGATGCAGTAGGGGAAGGGGAGAATTTGAAGCTTGTGACGTCCACATTGATACCATTGGGCTGCAGGGTTCCCAAGCGGAATATGAGTTGCTGTTCCTGCAACCTTCGGGTGGCATCATTGGGGCACTGCAGGATGCCCATGATGGACATGTCGTCTGAGGAATGGGAGGGGGAATTAAAATGGTTCGTTTCAACTCCCCTTCCCATTCCTCAGACAACATGTCCATCATGGGCCTCCTGCAGTGCCACAATGATGCCATCCGAAGTTTGCAGGAACAGCAACTCATATTCCGCTTGGGAACCCTGCAGCCCAATGGTGTCAACGTGGACTTCACAAGCTTCAAAATCTCCCCTTCCCCTACTGCATCCCAAAACCAGCCCAGATCTTCCCCTCCCCCCACTGCATCACTAAACCAGCCCAGCCTGTTTCAGCTTCCCTAACCTGTTCTTCCTCCCACCCATCCCTTCCTCCCACCTCAAGCCGCACCTCCATTTCCTACCTACCACCTCATCCCACCTCCTTGACCTGTCCATCTTCCCTGGACTGACCTATCCCCTCCCTACCTCCCCACCTACACTCTCCTCTCTACCTATCTTGTTTTCTCTCCATCTTCGGTCCGCCTCCCCCTCTCTCCCTATTTATTCCAGTTCCCTCTCCCCATCCCCCTCTCTGATGAAGGGTCTAGGACCGAAACATCAGCTTTTGTGCTCCTGAGATGCTGCTTGGCCTGCTGTATTCATCCAGCTTCACACTTTGTTATCCTTCCAAGTCAGAATGGTGAGTAACTACTCCCTTACCGTCTCCATCTCTGGGCTCCCATCAAATATCACCTTCCACTGAATAGAATTAAATTAGTTTTATTGTTTCATGTTCGCAAATGAGTACAATGAAGTTTACAAGTTCTTCAAGCTCTTAGGGAAGAGTGTTAGAAAAGTAAAGAACTAACAGATCAATCATTACAGATCATTGGAGTAAATTAGAAAAATAGAAAAATAAAAAGTTCAGAATAACAGTCCACACAATCCAGTCAATATCAGCGCCTTGCCCCCCTGTATACGCCAGGCTTTGAATCACCTCGAGGCCTAAACCACCATGGGCTGCCACACCAGACTGGTAGATCACCAGGCCGTGCTGGGACACTGCCACACCAGGCCAAGAGGATGCCACACCAGGCCGCAAAACGACCGTCATGGGCTGCTGAAAGACCACCAGGTGCCACCAGGGGATCACGATGCCAAGCTGTGAGACCACCGCGCTAAGCTGCTGCGTGATGCCATGTTCAGCCGCCAAGCAAGTGCCATGCCAAGCCGGGAGATCACTGTGCCACATCAAGCCGGGAGGATGCCTTACCAAGTCTGCACTGAGGCTGGGAGTTCAGGTCATCGTCAAAATGAAAGAAGAGAAAGAAATACAAAAGCGAAAAACAGAAGAGAAATTAAAGAAAAAGAAACAGATGGAACAGACGAATTCCAGCTGTAGCATCCTACTCTGCCGCCATCTTGGAATTCTGTCTCCAATCGTCGTGTGTCTCCCGCTCCCTGTGTTTGATTATTGCCTGTAGTTACACATTTCAAAAAGTAATGAATTGTTTGTGAAAGTACTTGGGAATTCCAAGGGACTGAAAGATGTTTTTTTATAAACAAGCTCTTTTTTTTCTATTGTCCTCCCCAACCTTTCTGTGAATTTGACATAATTGATTATCCCCTCCTGCTCCATCCAGTTTTGGGGTGCCGCTCTTGTCTGTGTCACAAAAACACAAGAATCAGAAGGCAGACTCAGCCACCCAGCCCAAGTTTCACTGTTTAAAAAGTCATGGCTAATCTGTTCTTCGTCTCAAATCCACTTTCTTGTTTGGCCTGTATAACCATTGACTCTCTTGTCGATCAAACATCAATGTTCCTGCCTCCAGTGCTCTCTTGTGAAAGAGAATTCCACAGAGTAATAAGTTTCGGAGAGAGGAAAAATTCTCTCACTTCCTAATCGTAAATCAGAAACCCCAATTTTCATATTTATAGACTTGCCCGACAGAAGGAATTGTGCTCTCTGCATCCATGCTACCAATTCAGCTCAGAAGCTTGCATGTCTCAATAAGATCACCTCTTATTCTTTCAAACTCTAATACTTCTCGGCCAGCTTGTTCAGCTTTTGTGATAAAATAACCACGTCACTCCAACAATAAGTCAAGTGAACCTTCTTGGAGCCGTTTCTAATACTGCAATGTCTTTTCTTGAATAAGGTGAGCAGCACAGTGGCTCAATGGTTAGCACTGCTGCATCACAGCGCCAGGGACCCGAGTCTGATTCCACCCTCAGGCAACAGTCTGTGAGTAGTTTGCACGTTCTCCCTGTGTCTGTGTGGGTTTCCTCCGGGTGCTCCGGTTTCCTCCCACAGTCTAAAGATGTGCAGGTTAAGTGGATTGGCCATGCTAAGTTGCCTGTCGTGTTCAGTGGTGTGTAGATTAGGAGGGTTATTGGGGGATGGGTCTGGGTGAGATGCTCTGAGGGTCGGTGTGGACTTGTGGGGCTGAGGGGCCTGTTTCCACACTGTAGGGATTCTATGATTCTGAACTATACACTTCCCTCCTGATGTGGTCTCACTAATATCCTGTACAAATGTAGCAAAAATTTCCTATTTGTGTACTCTACTTCCTCTCCAATAAATTGCAAAATTCTATTTGCCTAATTAATCACTCTCATAGTGATACACACATTTCTCTGCACCACTAAGTTACCTGGAGAGGTGATGGCAATGAGATATATTTATCTTAAGCAAACTTAGGCCAGTGAGAGGAAGATTTACCACATTTCTTACATATGATCGCTTCCAAACATGATGGTAGAACCTTCCTGGTCAGTTCCTCACTGCATATTCCATTTAACAATAGGGCCTTTCAGAGAGCTCTAATTGATTTTTTTTAAAATGCTGAGTTTATTGGAAAAAGTGCCAAATTTTACCCAGCGACGTCACTACAGTTTTAGAAATTCAGAGATGAGGCATATATTTCTGCCTCTATTGGTGTTTACATTGGATTGCCAAATGAATGACTAAATAGGTCATAGTTGAAAGTTTGACCAACTTACAGCTTTTTTTTTAATCTTTGGGTTGAGAGAATTCCAGAACCAAACACAACAGCTCTTTGCAAACTGATGTGTCTATCAGAATTTAACTGAAAGTCTCTTTCCCTCTGCTTTCTGTTTTCAAGATTAGAGCTCAGTTTTCTCTCGAAGAATTATTGAAGGCTGCAATGACTCCCAGCCGGTCCAAAGTATTGCTTTTCCAGTGGGACAGAGGAAATGTGATATCAGGGAAAGTTTCTCCCTCATGCCAAAGTAGTTTAAAGCCATTGAAATGTTGCCTAGGGTGCACTCCAGAGGAAAGTAGGGTGGAAAAAAAAACTTAGATGAATTCGCTATCATTTATGACCAAAATATGGCCCAAAACAGATCTCAGTAAATTAAAGTTGAAGTATGATAACTGTTAAAATGTTAGGAATGCACCAGTAATTTGCATGCAGCATACCTCAAACAGCAATGTGATAATGACCAGACATTTTGTTGTCCATTGAGGAATAAGATTAGGACATCAGAACCTTTCAAAAATGAATTTAGGCAACACTTTCTCTCATAAAAGTCAGTAGCAGTTCAGATATCTCTTCGGCAAATGACAATTCAGTTGTTAACTCCTAACTGACATTGATATATTTTTGGAACGGAAACAAAGTTGCTGGAAAAGCCCAGCCGGTCTGGCAGAATCTGTGAAGGAGATAACAGAGTGGACGTTTTGGGTCTGGTGACCCTTCCTCAGAAATTGATAGATTTTTGTTAGCCAAAAGAGATATGGGGCAAAAGCAGGTATGAAGCTGTGCCACATCAGCTATTATCTCAATTAATGTCAGAACTGCAGACTTGAGGGGCTAAATGGTCCACTTGGATTCTCATGTGCCTTGCTTTGCTTTTTCAAAAGTGTGTAATGGGGTTTTTACCTCTGGCAGAGCAATATTGCCACCACATCACAACAAAGAGTCAAACCTTTATTGCATTCATGGATTCGGGGCTTCACTGGCTGGGCCAACATTTTGCTCCTCCCACCTCACTGACCAATCCCAACCACTGCCTACCTGCAGTCACCTATCACCATCCCACCCACGTTCCCTGGCCCCACCCCTCCTCTCTCTACTTATTTCAGAGACCCCTTCCCCCTCCCCCATTTCTGAAGAAAAGTCTCAAACTGAAATGTCAGCTTTCCTGCTCCTCTGGCGCTGCCTGGCCTGCTGTGTTCCTCCAGCTCCACGCTGTGTTGTCTCAGACTCCAGCATGAGCAGTTCTCACTGTTTTTGATTTCATGGCATTTCTAATTGATCTTTGTGCTATGGCTCAAACCAGCGGACAGTTTCCCCTCGGTGCCATTGACTCCTGTTTTGCCAGACAATGCCACAATTGGTTGTATGTTGCCTTGGTATCAAGGGCAGTAATGGTCACCTCAGCCTTGGAATTCAGCTGTTTTGACTCCGAGGTGGGAGTGTTTTCGCCAAGCTAAGGCTTGAATTAACAACATACTAAAGGATGACAAAAAAAGGACGAGAAATGCATCAACCAGTCAAGAGAGATATAGAATTCTTAATCGAAAAGGTTAACATGGTGCAGATGCTAAATTGTAATGTCGATATAAAAAAGCAATTCATACTTAATTATAGACAATCAATAAAATAAAAATGAAATTTAAAATAATAAAAGGATTACAGAATTATGAACATTTCAATATAAAAAACAGTTAGTAAAGTAATTATGGTCTCAGAAGACTGTCCTCTCATTAAAGAGAGGTGACTGATGTTGAGTTTTTCCTGGGGGTCACCACATCTCAGGAAAGGGTGAGGTTCACCTCTTTAACAAATTTGTTGCAACAACAGTGCTGAACATAAGCATAAAATTGTAATGAAATTCACTCAGGTCATCATTAGCTCCTTTCACATACACATGCCAAAACCCACGTGGTGACCTCAGCTGGTTCATGAATTGAACCTACACCATTGCCATCATTCTGGATTGTAAACCAGCCAACAAAGCTAAAGAACCCCATTGGTGAGGCCACTTGCAGAATACTGCATACAATTCTGGCTGCCCTGCTATAGCAAGAATGTTGCCAAACTAAAATGGGTGCAGAAAAAATTCACAAGGATGTTGCCAGTACTAGAGGGTTTGAGTTCTAAGGAGAGGCTGCACTAGCCAGGACCTTTTTTCTCTGGAGTGTCAGAAGCTGAGGGGTGACATTATTAAGGTTTATAAAATCATTAGGGGCATAGATAAGGTAAATAGCCAAAGCCTATTTCCAAGGGTAGGGGAGTACAAAACCAGAAGGCTTAGGATTAAGGTGAGAGGGAAAGATTTAATGGAGACCTAAGGGACAACTTTTTCACAAGGCGGGTGGTGTTAGCATGGAATGAACTGTCAGAGGAAGTGGTGGAGGCTGGTACGATTACAACATTTAAAAGACATTTGGGTAGGAATAGTATCAGAGATAATGGGAACTGCAGATGCTGGAGATTCCAAGATAATAAAATGTGAGGCTGGATGAACACAGCAGGCCAAGCAGCATCTCAGGAGCACAAAAGCTGACGTTTCGGGCCTAGACCCTTCATCAGAGAGGGGGATGGGGGGAGGGAACTGGAATAAATAGGGAGAGAGGGGGAGGCGGACCGAAGATGGAGAGTAAAGAAGATAGGTGGAGAGGGTGTAGGTGGGGAGGTAGGGAGGGGATAGGTCAGTCCAGGGTAGACGGACAGGTCAAGGAGGTGGGATGAGGTTAGTAGGTAGCTGGGGGTGCGGCTTGGGGTGGGAGGAAGGGATGGGTGAGAGGAAGAACCGGTTAGGGAGGCAGAGACAGGTTGGACTGGTTTTGGGATGCAGTGGGTGGGGGGGAAGAGCTGGGCTGGTTGTGTGGTGCAGTGGGGGGAGGGGATGAACTGGGCTGGTTTAGGGATGCAGTGGGGGAAGGGGAGATTTTGAAACTGGTGAAGTCCACATTGATACCATATGGCTGCAGGGTTCCCAGGCAGAATATGAGTTGCTGTTCCTGCAACCTTCGGGTGGCATCATTGTGGCACTGCAGGAGGCCCATGATGGACATGTCATCAAGAGAATGGGAGGGGGAGTGGAAATGGTTTGCGACTGGGAGGTGCAGTTGTTTGTTGCAAACTGAGCGGAGGTGTTCTGCAAAGCGGTCCCCAAGCCTCCGCTTGGTTTCCCCAATGTAGAGAAAGCCGCACCGGGTACTGTGGATGCAGTATACCACATTGGCAGATGTGCAGGTGAACCTCTGCTTAATGTGGAATGTCGTCTTGGGGCCTGGGATAGGGGTGAGGGAGGAAGTGTGGGGACAAGTGTAGCATTTCCTGCGGTTGCAGGGGAAGGTGCCGGGTGTGGTGGGGTTGGAGGGCAGTGTGGAGCGAACAAGGGAGTCACGGAGAGAGTGGTCTCTCCGGAAAGCAGACAGGGGTGGGGATGGAAAAATGTCTTGGGTGGTGGGGTCGGATTGTAAATGGCGGAAGTGTCGGAGGATAATGCGTTGTATCCGGAGGTTGGTAGGGTGGTGTGTGAGAACGAGGGGGATCCTCTTGGGGCGGTTGTGGCGGGGGCGGGGTGTGAGGGATGTGTCGCGGGAAATGCGGGAGACGCGGTCAAGGGCGTTCTCAATCACCGTGGGGGGGAAGTTGCGGTCCTTAATATTCACCATGGACGTCCAGTCCCTGTACACCTGCATTCCGCATGGAGATGGCCTCAAGGCCCTCCGCTTCGTCCTGTCCCGCAGGCCCGACCAGGCCCCCTCCACCGACACTCTCATCCGCCTAGCGGAACTCGTCCTCACACTCAACAACTTCTCTTTTGACTCCTCCCACTTCCTACAGACTAAGGGGGTGGCCATGGGCACCCGCATGGGCCCCAGCTATGCCTGCCTCTTTGTAGGTTACGTGGAACAGTCCATCTTCCGCACCTACACAGGCCTCAAACCCCACCTCTTCCTCCGGTACATTGATGACTGTATCGGCGCCGCCTCTTGCTCCCCAGAGGAGCTCGAACAGTTCATCCACTTCACCAACACCTTCCACCCCAACCTTCAGTTCACCTGGGCCATCTCCAGCACATCCCTCACCTTCCTGGACCTCTCAGTCTCCATCTCAGGCAACCAGCTTGTAACTGATGTCCATTTCAAGCCCACCGACTCCCACAGCTACCTAGAATACACCTCCTCCCACCCACCCTCCTGCAAAAATTCCATCCCCTATTCCCAATTCCTCCGCCTCCGCCGCATCTGCTCCCACGATAAGACATTCCACTCCCGCACATCCCAGATGTCCAAGTTCTTTAAGGACCGCAACTTCCCCCCCACGGTGATTGAGAACGCCCTTGACCGCGTCTCCCGCATTTCCCGCGACACATCCCTCACACCCCGCCCCCGCCACAACCGCCCCAAGAGGATCCCCCTCGTTCTCACACACCACCCTACCAACCTCCGGATACAACGCATTATCCTCCGACACTTCCGCCATTTACAATCCGACCCCACCACCCAAGACATTTTTCCATCCCCACCCCTGTCTGCTTTCCGGAGAGACCACTCTCTCCGTGACTCCCTTGTTCGCTCCACACTGCCCTCCAACCCCACCACACCCGGCACCTTCCCCTGCAACCGCAGGAAATGCTACACTTGTCCCCACACCTCCTCCCTCACCCCCATCCCAGGCCCCAAGACGACATTCCACATTAAGCAGAGGTTCACCTGCACATCTGCCAATGTGGTATACTGCATCCACTGTACCCGGTGCGGCTTTCTCTACATTGGGGAAACCAAGCGGAGGCTTGGGGACCGCTTTGCAGAACACCTCCGCTCAGTTTGCAACAAACAACTGCACCTCCCAGTCGCAAACCATTTCCACTCCCCCTCCCATTCTCTTGATGACATGTCCATCATGGGCCTCCTGCAGTGCCACAATGATGCCACCCGAAGGTTGCAGGAACAGCAACTCATATTCCGCCTGGGAACCCTGCAGCCATATGGTATCAATGTGGACTTCACCAGTTTCAAAATCTCCCCTTCCCCCACTGCATCCCTAAACCAGCCCAGTTCATCCCCTCCCCCCACTGCACCACACAACCAGCCCAGCTCTTCCCCCCCACCCACTGCATCCCAAAACCAGTCCAACCTGTCTCTGCCTCCCTAACCGGTTCTTCCTCTCACCCATCCCTTCCTCCCACCCCAAGCCGCACCCCCAGCTACCTACTAACCTCATCCCACCTCCTTGACCTGTCCGTCTTCCCTGGACTGACCTATCCCCTCCCTACCTCCCCACCTACACCCTCTCCACCTATCTTCTTTACTCTCCATCTTCGGTCCGCCTCCCCCTCTCTCCCTATTTATTCCAGTTCCCTCCCCCCATCCCCCTCTCTGATGAAGGGTCTAGGCCCGAAACGTCAGCTTTTGTGCTCCTGAGATGCTGCTTGGCCTGCTGTGTTCATCCAGCCTCACATTTTATTATCTGGGTAGGAATAGAATAGGTTTAGAGGGATATGGACCAAACGCAGGCAGATGGGGCTAGTTCAGTAAAGAATAGAATAGCATAAAATAGAATAGAATAACTATTCTTGTCATACGTATTTTTAACCAAAAGAAGTGAAAAGTTTTAAAAGGCACCACACTAATGTGCCTAAATTCACGAAAGAAATCATAAACAAGAAGAAGAAATAAATGAAGTTCATCAAAGTGCAATTAACTCCTGGGTTTGGGGTAAGCTGGAAAACTGGGCCAAAACCACCAGACCAAGCTGAGACCTCAATGTTGAGACTAGATTTCCATGCTGGGCTGTTGGGAGACCCAGAGGTCATCTCTGAAGCAAGGACAAGACATTCATGCTAATACAGGACCACCGCACCATAACTAGGCCCTCACACCAAGCTGCTGGAATATTCAGAATTTGCTTACAAAGACCTCCAGATAGGACGAGACCTCCAGGCCAGGTCAAGAACATCACTCAAGGCTGAAACCACCCTTCCTCGACAAAAGTGCCAAACTGTGAGACTGCAAACACTAGGAGATTGCCCCATCAGGCACCAGGCCTATACTGGCATTCTGGACTGTTGGAAGCCACCTCATCATTGGGTCTGAGCCATAAACATACTAAAGGATAGCAACAAAAAGGGTAAGGAATGCATCAACCAGTCAAGAGAGATATAGAATTCTTAATCGAAGTGGTTGTCTTGGTGCAGATGCTAAATTGTAATGACGATGCAAAAAAAAGTAATTCATACGTAATTATAGGCAATCAATGAAATAAAAATAAAATTTAAAATAATAAAAGAACGAAAAGCTTGTAGAAGTTGCAAAATGCAGGCCTCCATTCGCCCAATAAAGCTGAAATATCTACTGCACTCAGTATTTTGTGTTTAAAGTGTATAGATTACTTATTATCAGTTTGATTTAATTATATTTTTAATCATTTAAATGTGTTTTATAAACTAGGGATTGGATTGACTTGTTGATTTGTTCCACATCATAATTGTGGAACAGTATCTTTTCTCCTTAATTCCACTGCACATTTACGTTCATGCAGTTGTGGCATGAGGTAGTAGCAATGGGAGGTGGATTTAAGAGATTTTCAGTGAAGTCCACACATAGCTTTTTCTGCCTTTCAGCAAAGGAATGCATATTCAGCTGTTTGATTATGTTTGAGTAATTTTGGTTTGCATTACCTAAGATCAGTTACAATGCATTTTTCTGGATGCTTTCAAGTTTATTAACATGCTCTACAGTAAGCCCAGCATTCCAAGTTAGTGCCACGTATTCAACAATGTGTCTTATTAAACTGAGTGAATAGCTCTATGATTTTGGTCGATATTATTAGGCAAGTCAAATCTCAGTCTGAAATCTAGCTTAATCGATTGATTTTTTAAAAAATTTTTAAAAATAGAATACAATACATTACAGCACAGGAGCAAGCCCTTCAGCCCACCAAGCCTGCCCCAATTCCTAATCCTTATTTAGATCCACTACTTATTGCCTATAAACAGAACCTATCCCTCTGTTCAACTCATATTCATGTGTCTATCAAGATATGCTTTAAATGTTGCTAATAAGCCTGCTTCCCCCATCTCCATTGGCAGTATATTTCAGGCACTCACCACCCTCTGTGTGAAAAATTTTCCCCGCCCTTCTCCCTTAAATTTTCCCCCTGTCACCTTGAACCTGTGCCTTCTTGTAGTTAACCCCTCCATCATAAGAAAATGTCTCTGATTATCCACCCTATCAATGCCTCTCATGACTTATAGACCTCTATCAGGTCAACCTTCAGCCTCTGTCTTTCCAGTGAAAACAATCCTAGTTTACCCAACTTCTCCCTGTAACTAACATCCCCCAGACCTAGCAACATCCTGGTAAATCTTCTCCGCACCCTCTCCAGCACATCCACATCCTTCCGGTAGTGTGGCAACCCGAACCTCAGCATCTCTCGCGTGTCTCTGTTTTATGAATGCTGACGTAAAGCACTCATTAAGGATATCATCCCTTTTCTCTGGCTCCACATATAGCCTTAATCCTTGAGTGAGCCTACTGTTTCCTTAGCCACCCTCTAGCTCCTAATATATATATAAAATGCCTCAGGATTTTCCTTACTCTTATGAAGTGGTCTTTCACAATAACACACAGAATATTGTTGATATGGTTTTAACAATAAAATAGAAGTTTATTAAGCAAAAGAAAAGAAGATAAAATAAAATAAACCTAGCTATCCATATATAATACAATTCGAAAGACTTTGAAATCCGATCAAAGTACAATCCCAGAGAGAGTTCACTTTTTCATCACAAGTATAAGTTTTAACTTACCTGTTTCATTCAATCCCCAGTCTTGAGAGTTTGGTAGCTTCTTCCTTACTTAGGCACACAACTGAGCTCAGACATTTTCAGCTTCCTATAATTCTGCTGGGTACCAACCAATCATTTTTGGGCTGGAAATTTTACACTGAAACAATTATGCTGCAATAACCTCTCTTCTAACCATTCTAAACTATCTTTTTAGTGAGGAGAAACTGTTTCTGACATGTTCAGCAAACTGAACACTAAAGCTTTTCTAGCTTTTCCTTGAGCAAAAAAATCCCTGATCCTTCTAAAGTGAAAGCCAGCTAATGTTATTCAATGTTAACTCTGTCTGCTCATAAAACTTTCCCAATGCAAATAAATCGTCAATATCATTTCAGGGACTCCCTCTCTGTACTAGTCTGAAAAGAAATCATGGGTGCAGAAACATTGACCAGTTAATCATTAAACCCCTTTTTACACACAGACTAGAACACTTATGTCACTAGTTCAAAATCCAAATGGTTAACTAAATGATTTTATAACATATAAACCACACAGCTTCTTAAAGAAGATTGAAAATGTATACTAAAAATGCATTTTTATTACCCCCCCAAAAAGTACTTTTGCACTATTTCTATGCCATATTAACAGCATTATATATATTGATAGAAAACATACAATGAGTTATACAATGTTCGTACTTGATATAAGCCTCTGGGCACCACAGAAATCAATGCTCATTGAATGTGCTCTGAATAAAGCTTCCACTTTCACATTTTCTTTCCCGGGTATGAACGATTTTGAAATAAGAGTGGAGAATTAAGCTCCACCTAAATAATCATAGTTCTTCTCCCCAAAGTTCCCCAAGGAATTTTCCAAAGAATTGTAGCCCTTTGATTGTTGTAAATAACAATTATATTTCATACAGTTTCAAAATAATATACAACTAACACAAGACACAAACAACTGCACCTCCCAGTCTTGAACCATTTCAATTCCCTCTCACATTCCTTCGACGACATGTCCATCCTGGGCCTCCTGCTGTGCCACAATGATGCCACTTGTAGGTTGCAGAAACAGCAACAGCAACTCATATTCCGCTTGGGAACCCTGAAGCCAAATGGCATCCATGTGGATTTCACAAGCTTCAAAATCTCCCCTCCCCCCACGGTATCCCAAAATCAGTCCAGCTCGACCCCGCCTCCCTAACCCGTTCTTCCTCTCACCTATCCCCTCCTCTCACCTCAAGCCACACCTCCATTTCCTACCTCCGAACTTCATCCCACCCCCTTGACCTTTCCGTCCTCCCCGGACTGACCTATCCCCTCCCTACCTCCCCACCTACACTCACCTCTACAGGCTCCAACCCTGCCCCTTTAACTTGTCTGTCTCCTCTCCACCTATCTTCTCCTCTATCCACCTTCGACCCACCTCCCCCTGTCTCCCTATTTATTTCAGCACCCTCTCCCCATCCCTCTTTTCTGATGAAGGGCCTAGGCCCAAAACGTCAGCTTTTGTGCCCCTAAGATGTTGCTTGGCCTGCTGTGTTCATCCAGCTCCACACTTTATTAACCCAAAGCCTCCTCAATCCATAAATATTTTTACTCATGTGAGGTCAGTTTCTTTGGAAAATAACTGATAAGCTCTTTCTTGTTATCTTGCAGTAAAACAACCCCTCACCAATGTCACTAGCACCAATGTCCCGTTTGAGTGTCTTCTCCTAAACCTGGCGCAGCTAGAATTATTGTAGTTGTCAGCATAGCTTTTAAGTTTTCAAAACACCCATTCAAATTTTCTGCCTTGCTTCATCAAATTTGTTAAAGGTACAACAGCGCTGAAGCCTGAATAAACTTGCGATTACATCCAATCATGCCAACATTAGCCTTCTGTCATAAACACATACCAAAACCCACATTTAACTCGCTCAAATTCCAAACTCTGAATTATCAAAATATATATATAAACACACCTGAGATAACAATATGTCAGTGTGAGATAGGCTTGGATGCTTGGGAAGACATAGTCTTCCATTTGTTCTCTTATGTATTTCATGCTCTTGGCAATTGGGGCAGTTAGCACTGCCGCCTCACAGTGCCAGGGTCCCAGGCTTGATTCTGTTCTCAGGCAACTGTCTGTGTGGAGTTTGCATTATCCCCCCTTGTCTGCATGGGTTTCCTCTTACAGTCCAAAGATGTGCAGGCTAGGAGGATTGGCTATGCTAAATTGCCCCTTGTGTTCAGGGATGTGTAGATTGGGTGGGTTATTGCCAGGGGGGGGGGAGTGGTGAGATGCTCTCAGGGTCCGTGTGGTCTTGTTGGGCCAAAGGGCTGTTTCCACACTGTAGGGATTCTATGATGATAGTTATTTTGAAGATCACAATGATTCTAGATTCCAAATGTGTGTAATTTCAGCATTGTGTAAGTTATTCAGGGGGTGTCACGAGAGTTACACATGAAACACAATTCTATTGCACTACATTTTTGAGGTTTCCACTCAGGTGTCTGTCTGCTTGACAGAGTGATTGCCACTTGCAAGTGAGATGCACAGTCTTTGTTATGACATTCTAAGAAGATCAGAACTCCATATTTATATTGATGATTTGGCATGATGGTCTCAGTACAGGCATTGTTCACAATTACGGAATTTATAACTTGGTCTAATTTGATTGCACGTGGGATGCTTGCATGTAATTCAAATGGAAAAGCTTGAGTGGTATTGAATACATTGTCATGGATTTTTGAGGAAGTTCAAGATCTAGTATACGCTTGTAGTATACAGCTCATTCCTGACTGACAGAATCTGTGGATTGCAACATTAGGGTCTTTGTGGTCAAGTGCATTGCTGAGAACAGTTAGCGTCACAGTTGATGATGCTTGCTATTTGTCAGTATTAGCATCAGGCTGATTGAAGAGATTCCCGAGACATTGTATTGTAGATAATCATTTTCTGTTGCAAAACTGCTGATGGTCTGAATGTTTTGTCATATTACTCATCATCTGCTCCACAATAGAGCTTTCAGCTAATTTGGCAAAATGACCAATGAGAATGATGAGGCATAAATTCCGATCAGTATCTGAGTTGACTGTGGCACGGGTTATTCCCAGTGGTGTATTTATATATTTTTATATTTGTTTTGTTATGACTTGTAGTAAATATGCATGGGATAACTTAATTAAAATTGAGATAGAAAGGAACGAAGGCCATAAACCAGACGTGCACCAAGGATGAAAATAGTAAAGGAACATGCAAACTGAGAAATAGTAAATTATTTGGTATTGCCACACTTTAGGTTTTAGAATTCTGAAGATTGTAAAAGGAAAGGAAAATTGAAGAAGGTATAAATTTGTACAAAGAAATTAGGAAAACTTGCAATTATGTTGCATCATTTACAACTACAAGTATATTATGTATTAGATATTCTGTTTTAATGGTATGGATCAAGAGGTTAAAAACTGGCCAAAATACTGGCAACACCTCTTGGCTCTTCGAATAGCTTGGTTTAAGATACAGGTTAAGAAAGCACTCAGCTATAAAAGACTCAGCATCACCAACAGTCTTGCCAGTGTTATCCAAATTCTGGAAGCAAATTTCAACTCCAGTCAGAAGGTTGTGAACGTATCTTTAAATAATCATCAGCTTAAAAGCATTCAAAAACCTCTCAGCATTTTTGCCAAGAGCTAAATGTTAGAAACCTACGGGATTCATAACAGTATAATAAAATGTGAGGCTGGATGAACACAGCAGGCCAAGCAGCATCTCAGGAGCACAAAAGCTGACGTTTTGGGCCTAGACCCTTCATCAGAGAGGGGGATGGGGAGAGGGAACTGGAATAAATAGGGAGAGAGGGGGAGGCGGACCGAAGATGGAGAGTAAAGAAGATACGTGGAGAGAGTATAGGTGGGGAGGTAGGGAGGGGATAGGTCCGTCCAGGGAAGACGGACAGGTCAAGGAGGTGGGATGAGGTTAGTAGGTAGATGGGGGTGCGGCTTGGGGTGGGAGGAAGGGATGGGTGAGAGGAAGAACCGGTTAGGGAGGCAGAGACAGGTTGGACTGGTTTTGGGATGCAGTGGGTGGGGGGGAAGAGCTGGGCTGGTTGTGTGGTGCAGTGGGGGGAGGGGACGAACTGGGCTGGTTTAGGGATGCAGTAGGGGAAGGGGAGATTTTGAAACTGGTGAAGTCCACATTGATACCATTAGGCTGCAGGGTTCCCAGGCGGAATATGAGTTGCTTTTCCTGCAACCTTCGGGTGGCATCATTGTGGCAGTGCAGGAGGCCCATGATGGACATGTCATCTAGAGAATGGGAGGGGGAGTGGAAATGGTTTGCGACTGGGAGGTGCAGTTGTTTGTTGCGAACTGAGCGGAGGTGTTCCGCAAAGCGGTCTCCAAGCCTCCGCTTGCTTTCCCCAATGTAGAGGAAGCCGCACCGGGTACAGTGGATGCAGTATACCACATTGGCAGATGTGCAGGTGAGCCTCTGCTTAATGTGGAATGTCATCTTGGGGCCTGGGATAGGGGTGAGGGAGGAAGTGTGGGGGCAAGTGTAGCATTTCCTGTGGTTGCAGGGGAAGGTGCCGGGTGTGGTGGGGTTGGAGGGCAGTGTGGAGCGAACAAGGGAGTCACGGAGAGAGTGGTCTCTCCAGAAAGCAGACAGGGATGGGGATGGAAAAATGTCTTGGGTGGTGGGGTCGGATTGTAAATGGCGAAAGTGTCGGAGGATGATGCGTTGTATCCGGAGGTTGGTAGGGTGGTGTGTGAGAATGAGGGGGATCCTCTTAGGGTGGTTGTGGTGGGGGCGGGGTGTGAGGGATGTGTTGCAGGAGACGCGGTCAAGGGCGTTCTCGATCACTGTGGGGGGAAATTTGCGGTCAATTCCACATTAAGCAGAGGTTCACCTGCACATCTGCCAATGTGGTATACTGCATCCACTGTACCCGGTGCGGCTTCCTCTACATTGGGGAAACCAAGCGGAGGCTTGGAGACCGCTTTGCAGAACACCTCCGCTCAGTTCGCAACAAACAACTGCACCTCCCAGTCGCAAACCATTTCCACTCCCCCTCCCATTCTCTAGATGACATGTCCATCATGGGCCTCCTGCACTGCCACAATGAGGCCACCCGAAGGTTGCAGGAACAGGAACTCATATTCCGCCTGGGAACCCTGCAGCCTAATGGTATCAATGTGGACTTCACCAGTTTCAAAATCTCCCCTTCCCCTACTGCATCCCTAAACCAGCCCAGTTCGTCCCCTCCCCCCACTGCACCACACAACCAGCCCAGCTCCTCCCCCCTACCCACTGCATCCCAAAACCAGTCCAACCTGTCTCTGCCTCCCTAACCGGTTCTTCCTCTCACCCATCCCTTCCTCCCACCCCAAGCCGCACCCCCATCTACCTACTAACCTCATCCCACCTCCTTGACATGTCCATCTTCCCTGGACTGACCTATCCCCTCCCTACCTCCCCACCTATACTCTCTCCACGTATCTTCTTTACTCTCCATCTTTGGTCCGCCTCCCCCTCTCTCTCTATTTATTCCAGTTCCCTCTCCCCATCCCCCTCTCTGATGAAGGGTCTAGGCCCGAAACGTCAGCTTTTGTGCTCCTGAGATGCTGCTTGGCCTGCTGTGTTCATCCAGCCTCACATTTTATTATCTTGGAATTCTCCAGCATCTGCAGCTCCCATTATCTCGGATTCATAACAGTGCTAAGTTCGCCTGGAAAATGTCAAATCAGTTGGAAATAGTGAAAGCTGCTGAAAAAGTGGTGAAGACCAAACAGAGTCTAAACACATCTGCAAGAGAAAAAAAAATTCAAATCATAATACCAGGAGACAGCTGTCAAAGTCCAACACCGAATATGAACTTTGTCTCTAAGCAAAAGGGGAAAAAAGACTTCATATATAAAATGAAAATTCTGCATATAGAAGTTCGTAGAACGTTTAAAATGCTGTCTTAAGCAAACAAACATTTCTATAGTTGTAATCAGGGAAAGCTGTAACAAGTGTCTATGAAATGAAAGGCACTCATTAATAAGATTGAAAATACAAAAGCATAAAGTGACGAATGAAGAAGAAAATATTTAAGGCAGAAGAGGTTGTTGAAAACAAAGCTTGAAAGGTAAAAATAGGTTTTTATTAGTCGACTGAAATTATTGCTTCAAAACCTCATGTTAGCATAGTGTCACTTTTTCATGTAAAATAGTGCAACAAGTCCACAGAAGAAACAGAAAGGACATGAGTCTTCCATGGTGCCAAATATGACAGGAAAATCAGGGAGAAAGGGGAAAAATAGTGCAAAAAGACAGGGTTTCTTCTAGCTCACTGGCCAGCCAAAAGAAAGCAGCTCTCTACAATCAGGTCAACGAAGTGCGAAGCTGGATGAACACAGCAAGCAAAGCAGCAATCAGGATTTGTTTTTGCAGAAACCCATGGCTGTGATTCATGTTTAATTATATTGACCAGAGTTAAATGCTTCTTTCTGGAAATTAACAGTGGAACTTGAGGCCATGGGTGTGGCCTATAGTTCGAAACACTTGGAGAACTCTAACTTTAATGAAGACTTACTTGCTAAATTTTAATTGACTATAATGCCTTAAAATAATGTATTAATAGTTTTCATTGTACAAATTGTCATGACGTTGCATCAAAACCTGAGGTACTTACTTGAATTTTTAATTACAGTGTGTTATTTTATACCAAGGGACAAACAACGAAGACATAGCTGCAAATACAAATTTAGTGAAAGTCTGGAGGAAAGACCTTGGAATGTCACACCTGACGATGTGAAAAGGGAGCTTCAAAGGGATAAAGTTAACGGGGAGAAATACTCTGCAAACTGAGGTGCAATTTCCTGAGTGTTATCTCAGACTGTGGGCATAATGGAAAAAAGGTCAGCAGTCTGGGTAAGAAAAGAGTTTTATTACTTCCCCTTACAGAAAATAAAAGAACAGGGGTTAAAAAAAATCATTTCAACCCACATCTGTCTGTTAGTGGACAAGGTGTGCTAGTGAACTGAGCTTCATGAATGCTAGTGAGCTAAGGTGCTGGTGTGTATTAGCTTAGGTTAGAGCACTCAGATCTCATGAAGGTCACAGTTGAAGAACCACCCACTCGTGACCACTATATCATAGGTAAAGGATTTGCTTGCTCTGAATGCTAGAAGTCACTCAGAGAGTTAATCAGTCAAAAGGAAACAGGACAAAGGTAGTACAACTAACTTGATAAGAAAGGAATCCTGAAGTCAACTGCTCAACTATCAACTTTCTCCAACCTACTCTTCACAAATAACTTCAAAGCTGATATACTAAAAGTGTATATTTTAGCTTATTTTTTTTTATTTTATTCATTCATGGGATGTGGGCATTGTTGGCTGGGCCAGCATTTATTTTCCATCCCTAACTACCCTGAGGGCAGTTAAGAGTCAACCTCATTTGGACTCATTTCTCACTTTTAACCTGTGCGTGTATGTGCAGTGTGCTATTATTTCTTTTTTAGTAACTATAAACTCACTGTATTGTTAACTCAAGAGAACCTAGTAAAAATTGTCACTTTTTAAGACATAAATTCATCTGAGTTGGGAGAAAGGCATCATCAAGAGAGGGGTTTTTGTTTCAAAAAGATTAACCTGGCTGTAGTCGATTGACAGGGCAAGTAAACAAAGGAGGGGTGCCAATTCATCCCTCTTCAGCAGGGAGGTTAACAACTTTGGATATCCCATCTAGAATTGTAATAAGTTGGGGAACATCCCCCATCGTCAGATTGTAACAAGGCATTATCATTATTACTGCAAAAATATACTTTATTCACAAAATAATCTTTATATAAATTCACAGTTAATGAAACAGTTCTGTACAGTCTTTGCACATGAAGAACAAACATTAGAATTTGTCATTCCTTGCAGTTTCAAAAAACCCAAAGCGTTTCTTACTCACACAGATCTATATTTAAATACATTGAAGTCCTGAAAGTATCTGATAACTGAATGGAACTCCATTAACTTGGCAGAAAGACCTTAGACAGCAGTCTTTTGGCACTGATTCTTTGCAAGAGCAGCTCCAAGCTTTAGCGGGTCCCTCAACACAAAGTCCTGGACCTTGGAATGTGCCAGTCTGCGATACTGTGTTGAGGTCAACTCTTTGCTCTGGAAGACCAAGAGGTTTCAGACAGAGCGTCTTTTCATTAAGTCAATTGCCTTCCAAGCACAGTTCATAGACTGGTAATTGAGGAGTCCTATAAATCATAGAATCCCTACAGTGTGGAAACCGGCCATTCAGCCCAACAAGGCTTCACCACCTCTCTAAAGAGCATCCCACCCACACCCATTCACCTAATTTCCCCATATCTAACCCACCTAACCTAAACATCTCTGGGCACTATGGACTATTTAGCATGGCCAATCCATCTACCCTGTGCATCTTTGGACTGTGGGAGGAAATTCACACAGATACAGGGAGAATGCGCAAACTCCAAACAGACAGTCGTCCGAGGCTGGAACCAAACCTGGGACCCTGGCGCTGTGAGGCAACAGTGTTAACCAGTGAGCCACGGTACCAGTTCATGTTTGTCTTGATGTGTGTCCCAGGGAACAGCCCTTGGAGAACAGAGTCCTGCGTCACAAGGCTGCTCAGGGCAAACCTTGACAAAAGCCACTGCATCTCTCTCTTCAGACCTTCAATGTATTCCAGCAGAAGATGTGTGGCAGTCTCTACCCCACCCCACAGCTGCCTCGAGAGAAGTGTCCAATGGAAGGAAGTCAGGGCATGCATGAAGGATCTGATGGTTAGTGCCCTTCTCACCACCAGCTAAGCTATCTCATTGTACTTGTTGGAAAATTCTGACAATGAAGGATTCTGCCAAAGGACTCTGATAGTCAGCTCAGGGAACCACCTGACAGGATCCACCCCTCTTTTTCCCCACAGGTTGTTACACGCTGACCACTTCCCAATGGATTTATGGTCAAACAAGACTTTCTTTACAAATTTTTCCATAAAAACTAAGTAATATATGGTCCAACTACTTGGAGTGTTCCATGGTGCTGAGGCCAGGCCTATGCTTTGCACCACCAGGGAGAGGTAGAACCTCAGTTCATTGTGACACATGGTGTTTGTATACCCACAGTCTACACACAGATTGATGCAGCCACACACAATGGCCATCAGGATGAGGATGGTGAGGGAGATAGTAGGAACTGCCACTGCTGGAGAATCTGAGATAACACAGTGTGCAGCTGGATGAGCACAGCAGACCAAGCAGCATCAGAGGAGCAAGAAAGCTAACATTTCAGGTGGAGACCCTACTTCAGAAAAGAAGGGTCTCAACCCGAAGCGTCAACTTTCTTGCTCCTCTGATGCGCCTTGGCCTGCTGTGATCATCCAGCTTCACACCATGTTATCTCAGGATGAGAATGGTTTTGGGTATATTTTTCCACCCCTCTTTTCCTGAGATTTCTACATGATATCCCTGTGGACACAGTCTGTCTTTGACTCCAGATGAAGAAGAAGATGCATCACAAACGTCAATGTCAAAAATATGGCACACCCCATGGTTGACTGGAAAACTGGGTAACCCAGTTGTGTCATCCATTGTCTCTTGCAAAGAGCTAGTGGCCAAGATAACTAGCTCAAAAACTTTCTGAGCTGCAGTTATTGCAGTCAAATTTCTTGAGAAAATTTGCAGATCATTTTGTAGGATAGTGAAAAGCTCTTCCAGAGCTTTCTCATTGTTGTGCAGACTTCTCATGTATTTTGCACTTAAGTGTCATTTTTGGGGGCAACAGATGATTATGGTGCAACCAAAATTGTGCTTGTTTTGAGCAGTTTTCATTGAAACAATGCACGATAGGGAGGCAATGGCTGAGTGGTATTATCGCTGAACTGTTAACCCAGAGACCCAGATAATATTCCAGGGACCTGGGTTCAAATCCTGCTACAGTAGATAGTGGAATTTGAATTCAGTGAATATCTGGAATTAAGAATCTAATGATGGCTGTAAATCCATTGTTGATTGTTGGGAAAACCCACCTGGTTCACTAATGCCCTTTAGGGAAGGAAACTGCTATCCTTACCTGGTCTGGCCTACATGTGACTCCAGATCCACAGCAATGTGGTTGACACTTATCTGCCTCCTGGGCAATTAGGGATGGGCAATAAATTCTACCTAGCTGGTGATGCCCTCATCCTGTGAATGAATAAAGGGAAAAAAAGATAAGAAAAACTTGTTGGCAAAAGGAAAGTTTGCTGTGAACCAAAGCAATTGGGTAAGGTTTTAGCCGATATTTTAAAAACTTTTTGAACTTTAAAAGGTTGGTTTTATACACTTAAAAATGGTAACTTTGGGCAGTGCATTCACACAGGCGAAAATGGTTTATCATAAAATAAAAGCATTTTGCACTGAACACCAATATACAGTCTCTGAGAGACTTGTTTTTAAATAACTGAAAATGAGTTCTTAATCCTTTGCAATTATGTTAGCGTCCAGTAGACAATTTTATAGGCATTTCAAACATGCCCATCGGAACTCATGGGGACTAGTTTGATTTCTCTGAGTTCCCTCAAAGCCCCATCAGCAAACGTAGTTAGTGAAAACTGACAATAGTAATTAATTTGGCCTGGTTGGGACATGATCATTTTTCTGGGTGTGCCAGCTTCTAGCAGGATATGTTCTTAAAATAGTACAGGGAATTACAGAGATTTAATTTGCACTGAATATATTTTAAAAAATTCTTTCATTGGATATGTAATGCAGACATTGACAACTTTTGCTGCCAATCTCTCACTGAGTGGTTTCCTATTTCAGAGGGTAACTAAGAATGAACTACATTATTGTGGGCCTGGAGTCACATATAAGGCACATTACTGTGGGCCTGGAGTCACAGGTAAGAATAACAGATTTCCTTCCCGAAAGAGCATTGATGAAGCAGATGAATTTAAATCACGATTGATGATCGTTCAATGGTCACCATTACTGGTACTAATTTTCAATTCCAACTTTGCTGCTGTGATAGGACCTGAATCCATGATCCTAGAGCACAGGTCTATAAACTACTCGCCCGATCACCATCACTCCACACTTGCACTTTCAAGTATATTGTGCCGAAAGATAAAGCTTGGCATTGTGAAGACTCCAAGTTATTTTAGCTAAATCTGGGGAGATAATCAAAGAAAATCTTTTTGGTCACTTATGATTTGGATCGAATCTATCAAATTAACATATTGTTCCAGATGAGACTATTACAAATGTTACGATCGGGTTTTGGACCAATTTTTTTTTGGTTTGAAGCTGCCAAAATTTGAAATCCTAGGTAGTTACTCAATGAATAAAGACATAATATTACCAGTTTGAACAAAAGGAGGAAGACTCTTTGTTAGGCTACATACTAGGATTCCATGAGCTCCTCAGTCATGCTGCTACCAACAACTGGCAACTTTACAGCTCTTCTCCTGAGCTTCACAAGGCTGCAATCTAATCATGCACACAGTTGTAGCTCTCTAAGTTCTCTGAACAGAATGCTGCCATTCACCAACTATCTCATGGCCCAACTGAATGGAAAACCAGTTAAGGGCAGCATTTCAACAACATGAAGCAGTTTTCTCTGACTCCTTCTTTCTCACACACATCTTGGCTGTTGAACTATTATTCAATGATCCTTGAACTACTCTGAGTGACTTCTGGAAACACTCTGATAGGGTTCTGCCTCTGTTCTTCGGGAAAATAAAGTATTGCAACCATTGGAAGATTTTGTGCCCTGAATGTTACCATGTTCACAGCTGCCAGGCTTTACAGTACAAGGGAATGCAGAAAAATGGACTGTCTTACAGTAGCCTGCTAGCTGGTTATCTGCGGGAGATTCTTGACCTCTCCTTTAAAAAAAGCAAAAGAACTGCGGATGCTGTAAATCAGAAACAAAATCAGAAATTGCTGGAAAAGCTCAGCAGGTCTGGCAGCATCTGTGGAGAGAAACCAGAGTTACCATTTTGGGTCGAGTGACCCTGCATCAGAACTGAATCTCTTGTAGGCTACTCATAAGCCGGTGCTCCTAGATTTCCAATTATTTAATTTCCTCCTCTCTCTCTCTCTCTCTCTCACACACACGTACACATATAGCCATAAAGAAACACCAACGGGAAACCTGTATTGCACACAGTAACATGATTTAAGACAATTATTCAATCAAAATTAAAAGTTGAAGCCTTCAAAATGAGAAGCAAACCAATAAAACTTACTGGTCTATGCAAAATAGCATCCAGCCTAAGTTGCCCCGGTTTATTTTGAAGAATATACTTGGAGCTCTGCAAACATTATTTGAATCTGGAATTCTCTGGAAGTAAAACTAGCACAAAGTAATCCATGCTATGGATCAAAAATGCAGCAGGAAGATGAGAGGCTGCCATGTTTTGTAAAGCATAGGAAATATTGTTTGAGATGAAATGAAGGCAACAAATACGAATGGTAGGAGGGTGCAGAATATAGGGAATTAATTTAAGATACCTGCGGTACAGCAACTAGGGCACATAGGCAAAACTGAAGGAACAGATGATTTGTAGAATATGATTAATTGTCAAAGATTTAAAGCATCATTTCAGGCTCAGATTCATCAGTTTAATATGGAGGAAAATATGAACAGCTGAAACCTCATCTCATTGCTCTTGTTTGCGGCATGAACTCTATTGCTTGCACTCACCAACTTACATGTATTACCTCAGGAACGTACATGTTAGCTAGATAAGTGACTTACAGGCAGTGACTCATTTCCCATGAGGAAGCCAGAGAAGAAATAATGGAAGTGAAGCAAAGTGTACATCAGCCAAGTCACTCAGATGTAGCATGAACTGCAGATGCCAGTCAGAGTCAATACAGTGAGGAACTGGAGGAACACAGCAAGACAGGCAGCATCAGAAGAGCAGGAGATTCAATGTTTCGGGGCTAGACCCTTCATCAGGACTCAATTTTTACAGGTCTGGGTGAGAGAGGCTCTGAACTGGGGTAGATTTGACTGCAGAGATAGGAGGCTCCAGTGCATGGCTGCGAGCAGTGAGCTGAGGGTCCACAGGGAAGGAGGCTGTAGATGTACTGTTGATAACGGTTGTTGCGGTTTTGGCCAAATTGGGATAGTCTGAACTTTGCTTGGAGCCCATTGGGGAAGAGCCATTTATGTAGGCAGCTAATAGGAGACATGGCTGTAGTACCGGGTTTGTTTCTGTTTGTGGTCAAAGGGCTTCAGGGTGGAGGAGATCACCAGAGGGTTGTAGTGGGAGAGAGATCCACTGAGGTCTTTCCGGAGGGAGGAGGAAATCTTCTTCAAGGTGGGCATCCTTGGAAGAGTCTTTGCAGTAGGGTTATAACTCACTCAGAGTTAGCACAAACTGCAGATGCTAGAGTCAGAGTCAGTACAGAGTGGAGCTGGAGGAACAGCAGCTCAGACAGCATCAGAGGAAAAGCACTCTGATACCTAGAGTCTTGATGTAGAATCTAGGCCCGAAACGTCAACTCTTCTCCTCCTCTGATGCTGCCTGACCTGCTGTGTTCCTCCAGCTCCACACTGCATTGACTTGGACTTGAGCAAAAACTTACGCGATGCCCAAATTGTTGATATGTACATGTTGATCAGTAGTCAATCATAATGATAAATGGAAAACAATCTGCTTTCCCTATGAAGACCCTGCAAAGACTGTTCTTGTGTTATAATTGATGGCAGGGATCGGAACATGCATCAAATGCCATCTGATGCAGCACTCAAAGAGAGGGCTTCTCAAAGATGGAAAATATCATAGAATGAGTGGTATCTCCAAAGCGTTCTGTATTTTGCCATGTGATTTTAAGTCCATATCTAACACTTTGTGTTCAACACAGAATGGTTGAGAAGAATACAATGTACACGAGCTTTGGTTTCTTTAGACACTGGGACATTTAAGCAACTCTTGGATAGGCACCTGGATGATAGTTAAATGTAGGGTATGCAGGGTAGTTTGATCTTAGAGTAAGGTAATAGGTAGGCACAACATCGTGGGCCGAAGGGAAGGTACTGTGCTGTACTGTTCTGTGTTCTATGTTGCAGTAGGAAGATCTCTGCCACTGCTGCATTATGAGTTTGACTTCCTTGGTTGTGCCCTGTACCTTTTCTTCCAGTCAGTGAATTATAGAAGTGGAATCCCCATGAGGAAAATTATTTTGCCACTTTTCCCATCACATTAAGGAAATATGTCAAACAAGGAACAGCCCCGAGAGAGTCTTTAAAAGGAAGCTTCCCAAACAAACAGCCATATAAAAAACCTCAGCAAAACGCCAATCCAAAGTAAGATTGTGAGGCCACACACATCAGCAGAATGAAGCAGAACAAATAATGTCTAATATTGTAATACCAGCTTTCCTTAACTTTAGTCTATGTGGCCATTCTTAACAGCAGTAGAAATTATTCTGCAAATGGTAAAATAAGTAAAAATTATAGTTTTTAAAAAAATTCTTTCTTTGCTTGTGGCCATGGCTGGTTGAGTCAATACTTACTGATCATCCTTGATATGTCAGTGGTGATGATAAGCTGTCTTCTTGAATCACAACAATCCATTCGTGCACCTTGTTTATTCACCCTATCCATGCCCCTCATGAATTTATACACCTCTATAAAGTCACCCCTCAGCTCCAATGTTGCAGGGAAAGTAGCCCCAGTTCATTCAGCCTGTCACTCTAGTTCAAAGCCTCCAACATTAGCAATATCCTTGTAAATCTTTTCTGAATCCGTTTCACAACATACTTCCCAAAACAGGGAAACCAGAATTGCTCACATATTCCAACAGTGGCATAACCAATGATTTGTACAGCCGCAGCATAACCACCTAACTCCTACACTCAATGCACTGATCAATAAAGGCAAGCGTACCAAGTGCCTTCTTCACAACCCTGTCTACTTGCAACTCCACTTTCAAGGGAATATGAACCTGTACTCCAAGGTCTCTATGTTCAGCCACGCTACCCATTAGGTATATAAGTTCTGTAAAAGGATCAAGAAGTTTTAAGGTCTTTCTGGAATCATTTGAATCAGGGAGGATCCTAGAGGACTATAAAATAGTTAATGGAACACCCCTGTTTAAGAAGAGAGGGACGCAGAACACAGGAAACTATAGGCTGGTTAGCCTGACCTCGGTTGTTAGTAAGATTTTAGAGTACAGCATTAAGGGTGAGTTTGCAGAGTACTTGGATATGTATTGTAACATAGGACTGAGTCAGCACAGCTTCGTGAAGGGGATGTAATGCCTGAAAAATCTGTTAGTAATTTTTGACAAAGTAAGGAGCAAGTTGGACAAAGGAGACCCAATGGATGAGATCTGTTTTGATTTCCAAAAAGCTTATGACAGAATTCTGCTTATCAAAATAAGAGCCCATGTTGTTAGTGGCAAGATACTGTTATGGATAGAGGATGATCTAACTGGAAGAAGGCAATCAGCAGGGATAAAAGGATCTTTTATAAGATGACAGCCCATGATTAATGGAGTTCCACAAGGATCTGTCTTTGGACCACAACTGTTAGTGCTATATATTTAAGATTTGGATGAAGGAACTGAGAGCATTGCTGTTATACTTGAAGATGATGCAAAAACAGATGGAGTCACAGGTAGTGTCGATGAAGCGGGGAGGCTGCAGAAGGACTTGGGCAGGCAGGGAGAATAGGCAAAGTGTGGCACATGGAATACAATGTGAGGAAGAGTGAGCTCTTTGGTGGAGACAATAGAGGCATAGGCTATTTCCTAAATGGAGAAAATCTTTGGAAATCCAAAGCACAAAGGAACTTAGGGGTCCTAGTTCAGGATTCTCTCAAGGTTAACATGCAGGTTCAGATAGCAATTAGGAAGCCAAATGCAATGTTAGCATTCATTTTAAGAGTGCTAGAATACAGGAAAAAGGATGTACTGCTGAGGCTCTATAAAGCTCTGGTCTGATGGCATATAGAATATTGTGAGCAGTTTTGGGCTTTCTATCTCAGGAAAGACGTGCCTGGCCTTGGAGGGTTTCAGAGGAGGTTCACAAGAGTGATCTGGGATGAAGGCCTTGTCACATGAGGTGAAGTTGCGGACTCCGGGCCTTTGAAACTCAATAGAGTTTCAAAGGATGAAGGGGGATCTGCTTGAAATTTACAAAATACTGAGAGGCCTAGAGAGGATATGGAGAAGAGAGAGTAGGAGAGACTGGAACACCAGGACACAGCATTAGAGTGAAGGATGACCCTTTAGAATGGAGATGAGGAGGAATTTCTTCAGGCAGAGGCTGGTGAATCTGTGGAACATATTGCCCAGAGGACTGTGGAGGCCAAGCTGCTGATGCGGAGATAGAAAACTTCCTGATTGGTAAAGAGATTAAAGGTTATGGTGAGAACGCAGGAGAATGGGGTTGAGAAACATATTAGCCATGATTGGATGGCAGAGCAGACTCAATGAGCCAAATGGCCTAATTCTGCTCCTATACCTTACTTCCTTACGGGATTAATAATGGGCAAGCACAGATTTGAAATGATTTGCAAAAGATGTAAATATAAGGTGAGATTTTCACTTGTGGTGAGATTTGGTCTGGAATGCACTGTCTCAAAGTATGTAGAAATGTTCAGTTGAAGCATTCATGAGGATATTGGATGATTATTTAAGGAAAAACAATGTTCAAGGGTATGGGGAGAAGGCTGGAGAGTAGCATTAAGTGATCGTTCTCATGGGAAAGCTGTTGCAGATAAAATGGGATGAATGATCTCCCTTTGCATCATAAGACGTCGGTAACTCTGTGAACAGAGAATAGAGAAGGAAACCCCTTTTTTTATTATTGGCTCCCAAATGGGTTCAGGGATGCCACAGTGCATAAATGTTTGTAGAGAAATTTAAGACCGAGAATATCAGATTACTCTGCAGGAGATTGTTCTTTCAACTATACTGTTTAAAAATCAACCAGATTGCCTGCTAATTGAATGTAATTGCAAACACTTTGCCCAAAGCTAAAGTGATCCAGTCAGAACTGAAAAGATAATTTTGAGCAATATGTTTGTGTGAATATGTTTGTTGTTTTATATGTTTAATTCTTTTTTACTCTGTGTTATGCAAGCTGGTGGCATGAAGGCAGATCAGAACACCAAAGTACTATGTTTCAGAGATAGTAGGAACTGCAGATGCTGGAGAATCTGAGATAACAAGGTGTAGAGCTGGATGAACACAGCAGGCCAAGCAGCATCAGAGGAGCAGGAAAGCTGACGTTTCAGGTTAATAAACCCTACTTTAGAAATGGGGACGGTAGGGGATCCTGAAATAAATAGGAAGAGAGAGGGAGGCGGATAGAAGATGGATACAGGAGGAGATAGGTAGAGAGGAGATAAACAGGTCAAAGAGGCGGGGATGGAGCCAATGCAGGTAAGTGTGGGTGGGGAGTTAGGGAGGGGATAGGCTAGTTCAGGGAGGATGGACAGGTCAAGGGATGAGGCTAGTAGGTAGGAGATGGGGTAGGGTTTGAGGTGGGAAGGGGGATAGGTGGGAGGAAGGGCAGGTTAGGGAGGGGATTACAAGCTGGGCTGGTTTCAGGATGCAGTCGGGGGAGGGGAGATTTTGAAGCTTGTGGTGTCCACATTGATACCATTGGGCTGCAGGGTTCCCAAGCAAAATATGAGTTGCTGTTCCTGCAACCTTCGGGTGGCATCGTCGTGGCACTGCAGGAGGCCCAGGATGGATGTGTTGTCTAAGGAATGGGCGGTGCAGTTGAAATGGTTTGCGACTGGGAGGCACTGTTGTTTGTTGCGAACCAAGCGTAAGTGTTCCACAAAGGGTCCCCAAGCCTCTGCTGGGTTTCCCCGATGTAGAGGAGGCACATCGGAAACAGCGGATATAGCATACCACATTAGGAATATGCAGGTGAACAACTGTTTGATGTGGAATGCCTTCTTGGGGCCTGGGATGGGGATGAAGCGGGAGGTGTAGGGGCAGATATAGCACTTCCTGCGGTTGCAGGTAAAAGTGCCGGGTGTGGTGAGGCTGGTGGGGTATGTGGAGCAGACGAGGGAGTCACGAAGTGAGTGGTCCCTCCAGAAAGCAGACAAGGGTGTAAGTTCACCAGGACCGTCTCTGACACCACTGTCTCCTTACTGGACCTCTCTGTCTCCATCTCTGGCAACCACCTGGAAACTGATACCCATTTCAAGCCTACCGACCTCCACAGCTACCTAGAATACACCTCCTCTCACCCACCTTCCTGCAAAAATGCCATCCCCTATTCCCAATGCCTTTACTTCCACCGCATCTGTTCCCGGGATGAAGCATTTCACTCCTGGACATCCCGGATGTCCTCGTTTTTCAAGGACCGCAATTTCTCCCCGACAGTGGTCGAAAACACCCTCGACCACATCTCCCGCACTTCCCGCAACTCATCCTTCATATCCCCTCCCCGCAATAACAACTAAAACAGAATCCCCCTCATCCTCACGTACCACCCCACCAACCTCCAACACATCATCCTCCAAGACTTCGGCCACCTGCAATCTGACCCCACTACCAAAGATATTTTTCCCTTCCCACCCTTATCTGCTTTCCGGAGGGACCACTCTCTCTGTGAATCCCTCATCTGCTCCACACTCCCCACCAGCCCCACCACACGTGGCACATTTCCCTGCAACTGCAGCAAGTGCTACACCTGCCCCCACACCACCTCCCTCACCCCGATCTCAAGGCTCCAAGAAGACCTTCCACCTCAAACTGATGTTCACCTGCACATCTGCCAATGTGGTATACCGTATCTGCTGGTCCCGATGTGGCCTCCTCTACATCGAGGAAACCAAGCAGAGGCTTGGGGTCTGCTTTGTGGAACACCTACGCTCGATTCGCAGTAAACAACTGCACCTCCCAGTCGCGAACCATTTCAACTCCCCCTCCCAGTCCTTAGACGATATGTCGATCCTGGGCCTCCTGCAGTGCCACAATGATGCTACCTGAAGGTTACAGGAACAGCACCTCATATCCGCTTGGCAACCCTGCAGCCCAACAGTATCAACGTAGATTTCACAAGCTTCAAAATCTCCCCTCCCCCGACCACATCCCAAAACCAGCCCAGCTTGTCCCCACCTCCCTTACCTGTACTTCCTCCCACCTATCTCCCTTCCCACCTTAAGCCTTACCCCATTCCTCATCCCGCCCCCTTGACCTGTCCATCCTACCTGAACTAACACATCCCTTCCCTAACTCCCCACCTACACTCATCTGCACTGGCTCCACCCCCACCTCTTTGACCTGTCTGTCTCCTCTCCACCTATCTTCTCCTCTATCCATCTTCTATCCATCTCCCCCTCTCTCCGTATTTATTTCAGAATCCCCTTCCCCTTCCCCATTTCTGAAGAAGGATCTGTACCCGAAACGTCTGCCTTCCTGGTCCTCTGATGCTGCTTGGCCTGTTGTGTTTATCTAGCTCTACACCTTGTTATCTCACCAAAGTAGTATGGATTTTTTGAACATTTAATTCCAAAATGTTTGGAAAAGCAAAATATTGACTGCAACCCTCGTCTGGGGCAGGGGAGTGGGGGTGGGTGTGTATGGTTTGCCTGGTATTATTGGGACAACAGAGAGGGTTGCATTAGACTAGGAGGGATGTCAGGATGGGGTTGTCAGGAAATAATAGTGTATGGTTTGCCTGGTTTTATTGGTACAACAGAGAGGGTTGCATTAGACTGGGAGGGATGTCAGGATGGGGTTGTCAGGAAATAATAGTGGAGATGTAGTTGATGTAGTCAGTTGTGAACCAGGAGTTCTGTTTAACAGTTACCCAGGAGTTTAAGTAGATTTTTAATTGTCTATGGTATTTGACTACTATAATTGAATACTAGGGGTAATTGTTCAGCTTAAGTGAATTGGAACTGTTCTAAATCTCTAACTTTACAGACCTTTGTCAGAAGATTCGAGACACAGGGATTTGCCCATTAAACAGTTCAATTTCCATGGAGTCAGATATTGGGGAGCTTGCATTGTCTCAGTGTGCAATTATTTTCTGTGCTGCTTTATCTGCTAGCTGGCCTTTGGAATATCTGAGCCAGTGGGTGGAATCTTCCCCGTCACTGAATGAAATGGGCCACCGCAGGAAAATGGGAAAGCTGTGTGAGATGGCCAGCCAGAAACCTCACAGCCTTGAGAGTAAAAGTTCTCATTTTCCAACAGCGAGATGAGGTTTTTGTTACAGATTGACAAGCAGCTGATTTACTTATAATACCATCTCATTGTGCTAAGCTTGCTGCATTCATATGCAGCTCCCATTCTTCCAAGCAGTGAAAATTCCTGACTAAAAAGTCAGAGCAGTCACCTGGCAATGTAGCTCTCCCTCCTCCAGACCTCCATCTTGGACTCCTGACACAAAGATCTCATGACATGGCCCATGGGCAGCAACCGCATGCTCTCCACATCTGCTGACATTGACATCTGGCTCATACCAGCTTCATTGCAGCAACATTATGGCACACTTCTGATTCACTTACAGTTCAGTTCTTTAAGAGCATCTTTCATTGGAATGCTCACGCCAAGTCACTTTGAACTCAGGGACAGCTCATGCATTTGATTAGGTTGCATCATACAGTTCTTGCATTCCTAGCACTCACTGGATGCTCACAACATCCCTATCATGGTTTGCCTTTTGCATTGAACCCCCTCAGCTAGAGCTTAAAGACTCACAGTACTATTTGCAGTTGAGTACAGACACAAAGGCAGGAAGCTTGCTGTGTCAGGCAGCTCTCATCAATAAAGGAGACTGATATGTTGCAGAATGGCACCATGCTACGTCAATCCCACTCCTACACCATGTGCTACCGGCAATGCCCAGCAAACGTAATGCATTTGCTGCGAGCAAACAGCCACGTCTCAAAGTCTTGGGGAAATAACCCACTGTCAAGTCAAGGGAGACATCTTTTAGCCATGGGGTCCTGGTACATCTTCAAACATCTGTCCAGGGAGCCTGGGTAACAGTCAGTCAGACACTCGGTGGGTCTCCACACAGTGCGAAGAATGGGTCCTGTGAGTCCAGAACAACCAGTCCATGAAGTCATGGGAAGTCATTCAGGCAACTGCATACACTTCATTCAGGTGTCTGCTCATTCTTTCATTCAGGCTTGTCCAACTACGTTGCTCAAGATGGTGGGCCAAGCTCAGTCCTGGGGTGAAGAATCCTGGACCCCAGGATTTCTGGGAGATCTCAGCAATGCCATGTAATTCTATCTACAATGTATGGGAGAATAAGGCAGATGGGACACCATAGGGGAAGTGGTACACGCTTAATGAGGTGAGTTTGGGATGATTGTGTGAGAAAACTCATTTAGCCTTACAGAGAGAAACCCTCCATGAAACTTGCCAAAAGTGACACCTCGGATTACTGGGAAGATTCAGCTGAGTGTCTTTATTTTTAGTAATGAATCGTAGGAGATGGTCTTCAGACCACTGAGTCTGAACTGACAAAAAACTACTCTAAATCCACAATACCACTTTGGCCCATAACTTTGACTACATTCCAGTCAAGTGTGTTGAGTTGCTTTACTGTGTTCCAGGTGCTACATAAATGCAAGTTGTTGTTTGAATTACATTAATAAAACTCTTTTAGATACCGTACAAGGAATGGAGAAGCCAGATTAAAACAGATAATGATGCAGACACCCAGCAGGTCAGGCAACATTTGTGGAGATAAAGAAGTTATTGTTTCAGATAAAATGATGCCTCAGGGTAACAACAAAAAGCCAGAAATGTGACAGATTTAATTAAAATAATAATAAAACAGAGGCAAGCTTTGTGGTTAGGAAGGAAAGAAAGAAACAAAAAGGATAAAGATCTCGCATCTGTAATAATTTCTTTTTGGCAAAAGATTGTGCTAGATATTTCAAGGAGTGGCAAGCTCCCTTAGAGACTTTCACTCTGCTTTCACTTTCACAAGAGGTGAGAAATGCAGAGATTTCAATCAGGGCTCCCTCAGAAATGCAAACCCGTATTTCTACTATCGGCGCACTGTTGTCGGGGGGAAGGTAAATCACAGTGCCCACTTTCAAAGCAGCCAGCTGCTGCATTGTGAAATGTGAAGGTCCAGAGTCACCCATCTACTGTCAAAAAGTACATTTGAGCAGGAAAGGGAGGAGAGTCAGAGATGAGAGGAGTGAATCTGGTATGGTGGAGGTACATCAGCACCTAGATGGAGCATGGTGGGGAGGGAAGTGAAGGGGTTCTGGATTTGGTGAAGAGAGGAGACGAGCTGGTGGGGATGAAACTTTGTTGGGTCCAGAGCGATGCAGGCTGGTTGGGTCCCAGGGATCGAAGGGGGAGTCTGGGGAAGGTGGGTCAGGTCTTGTGGTGGGTGAAGGAGGGGATCACAGGTGGTTTAAGGAGGGCTGGCTGTCGGATCCATAGCAGTGGAAGGTGCAAGAGTCTGGCTCCAGAGGGTGAAGTGGAATTGGGTGAAGGGAGATTGGGTCCAGAGTGGGAGAAGGCAACTTGGGTTTAGAGTAGGGCAGGATAGTCAGCTCCCAAGGGTGTTTTATCAATGATTGAAAAATTGGAGGAGGGGGAGGTAAGGAAAGTGTAGGTCTGTTGACTAGTTACTCAGAAGTTAGACTGAGCATTTAATAGCTTAACATTTCCTGAATGTTGATTGACTCAGTATCATTAGAATCCTCCATTTAAACAGAGACTTTGGGGATTGCCTGTGGAATTGCCAGGCGTAGGAGAATTGCCAGTGGAAAATGCAATTGAGCATTTCCTTCAGAATCTGCTACAAATGGGAATTCGAAAAGGTTTTCATGCTCAACTCCTACTTGTGCTGGTCTTTAGAAATTCTGACCCATGTTAACATGGAGTATAATTCAGTTTAATTCCAGGCCACTGGTCTAGGGCCAAAACATCAGCTTTCCTGCTCCTAAGATGCTGCTTGGCCTGCTGTGTTCATCCAGCTCTACACCTTGCTAACACTGACTCTGTTTGTAGGTCTATCTCAGATAGTACTGGTGCTATTAAGCACCATCCCAATCTCAAATTAGAACCCAAGCCTTTCTAGCATTTCAAATAGCAGCTCAGTCAAATTTTATGTCTGAGAAATAATCTTTCACATTTGCAGCCAAGATTGGAAACCCAGGTATTATTATCTCCCACACTTAAAGGGAGTGGCATTGTGACTGGTTACTTAACTGTTCAGTGACTTGATAAATGCAAAATTGGTGAGCTGGTTCAAATTTATGACATCAGTTTAAATGACAAAAGAAATGATAGATTCAAGTAGACAGTACCGTGATTTGTATTGTAAGTGGTCATTTAGCTAAAGAATATGTTTGTTAAATGTAAATAGAACCAATAAAGGAAAGTATGCAAATTTGTTATTTAGAATCAGTAACCATGGGACCAAATCTTACATTGCTGTTGTAAGTTCCAAGTTTTAAAATAAATCTGCTCCATCATTCAGAATCAATCTGCTCCATGTTTTGCATAGATCTGTTCCATTTTTCAAAAAAAAAATCACTTGCTCCATATTTTGTGACTGACAGCAAGCTCAGTTTAATCACAAGAGGGAAGCAGAGCAAGAAGTCATGGGCACCAGATGTTGCAAGCTGGAGTCAACAATCCAGTGTCAAACTCAGGATATTGTCAGCAACAAATCTGTCCTTTGAAGAACTGAAAAGGTTTGCTGGTTAGGTTAAAACTCCAAATATAGTTTGAGCTGCAATGAGTGACTGAATAACAACTCTCTTTCCTTCTCTAAATGGTAGTGCCTGACATCTGGGAAGGAGAAAAACCACGAGAGATTCAAAAATCATGACAAGAAAGCATATTTATAACTCTTTGCTTTCCCGAATCAAGACAAAAGTTCAAGGATATTTCAAGTACAAAATGAACGTGGTTTTCTTTAGCCTCCTTTAAGCATATTGCCTTTTGCTGAGACGCATTTTAATTGACAGCTGAGGTGAGTCGAGGACCATCTTCCCCTTTGTGGTCAATGCAAAAGTTCATTTCTGTAGGCAAGCCCTGATTTCCTCAGAACCACACCATGACCTTATGTACTGAACATTCTGGCAGATCATAGAGCGAACAATGAATCCTTTTTACTCTTCAGATAAGCACCGGAAATAGTGCTGGATTCCAGCACGCACTGCAGGGCCTAGGTCTCCTGCTCACTCGTAATGCTGATGGAAGTGGCTTTGAATGGACTTCTGTCCATTGAAATAATACGCCCCAGCACCTTAGCCCATTTTCTAGGGTTTTGGACATTGAAACCGCTTTTGTGAAATGGTCTGTACCGGTCTGCCAGCCTCGTAATGGCCAGAATGGTTGCTCCTGCCTATGGAGGCTTGTAACTAAATGATGTAACCAGCTGCCTTTAGGCAAGCAGAAGAGGAGCAAGTTTATTTCCTTAGTTTTCAAATTGCAGAACTATGTAGTTCTATAATCACCTCTGCTCTCACAATTATAATAATGGTGAAGCCAAGTTCAGAAGCATTCTTTGTGTATAGTATTACTGACAGGGTGGTAATGTAATCGCAGTACAGAAAGGCTTGCATTGATAGACCAGCATTCATAACCTCATGACATTTCAAAACATTTTACAATCTATTAAGTTACTTTTGAACTGTTGTCACTGTTGCTATGCATGGTAAGCAATTTGTACAGGTCTCACAAACAGTAATGCAATAAAGAGGCTGGTGTAATGGTAGTGTAGGAGCAGTGAGTGTGTTCACTAGCAATCCAGAGGCCAAGACTAATGCACTGCGGTCATGGTTTCAAATCCCATCATTGCCAGCTGTGGAATTTAAATGCATTCAACAAATATAGAATATAATGTTTGTCTCAGTGAGGGGTCGTGAAATAATTGTTGATTGTTGAAAAAAAATCCTGTTTCGTCCACCAATGACCTTTTATGAAGAGACATGCATTTCCCCTCGATAAGGAAATTGGTCAGACTCACTCGAACCACTCTAGACTGAAACAAATGATGTAATATTTAGAAATTAATGTTCTGATCCTCTGTTTTGAAGTATACAAGACTAGTCAGACCAGTTTATCTTCTCAACCAGTTTTACTATCTTTTCACTGCCTTCGGAAATGGCCTAGCAGGTCATTCAGTTTAACAGGGCCAAAAGCAGTATTTGCCAGCAACACCCAAAACCCAAGAAAGAATTAAAGAAGTGATAAATTGTGCTTTTGTGTTCCCGGGAGAAGAATAGACACAGTTAAGCCACCAGGGAGAACTCTCTTTCTATCTTCAAAACAGAACAAAGTGATCATTAATATTCAATGAAGAGGACAACTGGGTCTCAGTTTAAACTCTCAGACAATACACAACACTAGTGTTAGAGCATTCCCTCATGTCCTCCCAGTTTTTTTTCCTTCTTTATTCATTCACAGGATGACAGCATCACTGGCTAGGCAGCATTTATTGCCCATCCCTAATTGCAGAGAGGGCAGTTAAGAGTCAACCACATTGCTCTGGGTCTGAAGTCACACATAAGCAAGAATGGCAGTTTTCTTCCTTAAAGGACATTAGTGAATCATATGGGTTTTTCCCCTGACAATTGACAATAGATTCACGGTCATCGTTAGACTCTTAAAGCCAAGTACTTATTGAAATCAAATTTCACCATCTGCTGTGATAGGATTTGAACTTGGGTCTCCAGAGCGTTATCTGGATCTCTGGATTGACAGTCCATACCATTAGGCCAACACCACCTCCCTAATTTTGTACTCAAGTATAGAGAACATAAGTCTGAAATTTTATGACTTGGTGATAGTCTTAACATTGTCAATATTGAACTTCTAGTAATTGCAG
This sequence comes from Stegostoma tigrinum, assembly GCF_030684315.1. Taxonomy (NCBI): domain Eukaryota; kingdom Metazoa; phylum Chordata; class Chondrichthyes; order Orectolobiformes; family Stegostomatidae; genus Stegostoma; species Stegostoma tigrinum. Next base: position 102,511,772 of record NC_081358.1, on the reverse strand, counting down.
AACAGGAGCCGCCTTGGATATTTTACTATGTTAAAGATGTAATATGGAAGCATTCTGTTGCTGTTCTGGCTGAGATAGTAATTGTGAGAGGCATAGATAGGGTTAATGGTAGTTGTCTTTCCCTAGGATGGGGGATTTCAAGACAAAGGGGTCACTTCTAAAATGATAGGAGAGATAGTTAAGAAGGACATGGAGGCAATTTTTTTTTAAACAGAGAGTGGTTCACGTGGAATGAACCTCCTGAGAAATTGGTGGATGTGAGTACAATTGTAATGAATAAAAATCATTTGGATAAGTACAGGAATAGGAAAGGTTTGGAGAGATATAGGCAAGGAGTGGGCAAGTGGGGCTAGTTTAGTTTGGGATTATGTTTGACGTGGACTAGTTGGACCGAAGTGCCTGTTTCCATGCTGTATGACTCTATGGCTAATAATCCAGAGGATTTTAGCTCAAGGCACTTCAAGAAATCCAATCCAGATTTTTAAAACAATACCAGCAGCAAAACTGACAGTAAATTTCTCAGATTATCATTAGAATCCTAACGCATTCATTAATGTCCCTTATGGGAAGAAACATGTGTTTTTACCTTGCCTGGTTTATACGAGACTACCGTCTCACAGCAATGTGGATGTCTCTTAATACATTGAAATGTAACTGTTTAAAGCTACTTGGCCATTGGGGTCATCTTTGGGCAAGTTGAGTAATTTGGATTTAAAAAGAGTGTTCCTGTGAGACAGAGTCAGGTCAGTTTAGAAAATTCATCTGGGTTTCAGAGACCTGACCCTTACTCCAAAACCTGGAACCTGAAGCATGAAACCTAAACGTATTCTGGATCCTGTCCTGACTCCACTGTGAAAATTTGTCCCAATGGATCGATAAATTAACAGAAACAAGGCATTTCAAATCATTCACAATCATTTATATGACACTGAAAACTGCTTCTTACAGTGATGCACCAGCAGTATCAAGGCAGCTCCTCAAAATCGGGGAACTATTCACCTCACAGACATAACCCAGTTTTGCAAAACCTGGTTGCACAATATTCTCATTGTACAGAAGGATAAGTGTTTAATCGCCCAGTGTTCAATATAATTATGTCCATTACCTGGCTGGAATCTTGCCTTCAAATACTTGTTAACCTGAACATAGCCATTAGGCTGCTGGTACAGCACATAGACACCAAAGAAAGAAAGAAGGATACTTTGCTAGCATCAATAACTAAGACAAAAAGGGCTGGAGAAACTCAGCATGTCTAGCAGCATCTGTGGAAAAAAAAACAGAGTTAGTGTTTCCGATCCATTATGACTCTTCTTCACTTTAATATCATACCTTTTATAACATCAGATGTCTCAAATGTGCACACTTGCTTGTCTCTGATTCCCCAGAAACCCAGTGATCTTCAAACAAACATATAACCAAGGGACAAGAGTAGCCCATTTGCCTCTTTGATTCTGCTCTGTCATGGATGATCATGGCTCATCTGATTTTAACCTCAAACCTGCACACCTCCACTAATCTTTCATTCCCTTGGTAATCAAGAATCTATCTATCTCTGCTTTGAAAACATTAAATCATAATCATTGTAAATATAATAAATAATCATAAATCTTAAATGTATCCATTGACTTTTGAGAAAGGGAATTCAAAAGACTCACAATTGCCTGAACAAACATGTTTCTTCATCTTGCATGGCTGATCCCCCTCCCTTATTTTTAAACTCTGAATCTTAGATCTAGATTCTACCTTAAGAGGAAACATCCTTTCAACAGCCAACCAGTCAAGTCCCCTCAAATGCTTCAATTAAGTCATCTCTGACTCTTTAAAACTGCGAAGGAAACAGGCCTAACCTGTGCAACCTTTCCTCTGAAATTCATTTCCTCATTCCAGGTGTTAGTCTAATAAACTTTCTCTAAACAGCTTCTAATGCATTAACATCCTTCCATAAATGTGGTGACCAGTGTTATACAGGGTACTCCAGATGCAGTCTCCTCAATTCCCTGGATAACTGAAGCATAACCTCCTTACTCGTGCATTCAATTCCCCTCGCAATAATCTGTAGCATCCTATTAGTTTTTCTGATCATTTGCTATACCTATAAACTAACTTTCTGTGATTCGTGTACTAGGGCACCCAGATTGCACTTCACTACACAGCTTTGGCAGCTTTACCATTTAGCTAACAAAGTGTGGAGCTGGATGAACACAGCAGGCCAAGCAGCATCTTAGGAGCACAAAAGTTGATGTTTCGGGCCTAGACCCTAGGAGTCAGCTTTTGTGCTCCTAAGATGCTGCTTGGCCTGCTGTGTTCATCCAGCTCCACACTTTGTTATCTCGAATTCTCCAGCATCTGCAGTTCCCATTATCTCTGATACCATTTAGGTAATACGTTTCTGTTTTATTCTTTCTGCCAAAATGGACATTTTCACACTTTCCCACATTACATTCCACTTACCAGATCTTTAGTCATTCACTATGCCTATTTTCGTTCCTTTGTAGGACCCCTTAAGTTCTCTTCACGACCCACTTGTCAACAACAAATTTTAGCTATCATACCTTTGATCATTTCATCCAAATCATTGAAATAAATTGGAAAGAGTTGAGGTCCCAGCTCTGAAGCAATCAATCAATCAACTTATGACATTCTGACATCCTGGAAAAGACTCACTTATTCCTGGTCTCTGCTTTCTGTTAGCTGGTCAATCTTCTCTCTGTGCCAATATGTTACACTCGACACCTTTAGCTTTCATTTTCCGCAATAACTTTTGATCCTTTCGAGAAAAACAGTGAGAAAAATTATTAAAACTTGAAAATCACCATGCTTCTGACTATCTCTCGCTAACATTTGCATTGTTTTTATGTCTGTCTATTTGTCTACTCTGAAGGATGGTTGAGACAAACCCAACTGTACTCCTTAAAATAGAAATTGCTAGAGAAACTCAGCTGATCTGGTAGCATCCGTGGAAAGCAAACAGAATTAACATTTCAAGTCCAGCAGCCTAATGGAGCAGCATGATGGTTAGCCCTGCTGCTTCACAGTGCCAGGGACCAGGGTTTGATTCCAGCCTTGGGTAGCTGTTTGTGTGGAGTTCTCATCATTTCTGTGCGGGTTTCCTTTGGATGATCCGGTTTCCTCCCATTGTCCAAAGATGTGCTTGTTAGGTGGATTATCATGCTAAATTGCCTTTTGAGAAAAGGCAATTCAACGTTTTTAGGGATGCACAGGCTAGGAAGATCAGCCACGGCAAAATTGGGTTTACAGAGATGGGGTGGGTCTCGGTGTAATGTTCTTTGGAGGGCCAGTGCAGACTCAATAGGCTGAATGGCCTCTTTCTGTATTGTAGAGATTCCACGACCCTTCTTCATTTCTGTATGTTTCAGATTTCCAGCTTCTGTAATTCTGTTTTGTTTTGTTCAACTGTTGTCTTGTTCTCATGAAACAATTACACATAACTTGTGAGTAAAATCCCATCCTGTAACTTGAATGTAAAATGAATCGTGAATGAATGAATGAAATACAATGAGTGTAAAATGAAATAATGTAAAATGGAATCAACTAAATTAGGTAATGTATGGGTTGGTATCAAGTTATAGGGAAAATCTCATGACATGCATTCCCAACAAGGTTGTATTTTGGAAGTGGGTAAACAGGCTACAGGGATAATTCCAATCCAGCAAGAGTATGGACTAGAGCAGTATCCAGGGAGAATTGGTGTAGTTATGTTGTTGGACTAGAAATCCAGAGATTTCAGGTGAGAATGTTGAAATATGGAGCAGGTTCAAAGGGCCTACTCCTGCTCCAATTTTCTATGTTTACATCTCCTGATGAAACAGGTTCAAATTCCAGTATGGTTAACTGTTGGAAGTTTTAAGTTTGATAAATGCAGTCAATTAAAAAAAAAACTAGAGCTGGAAACTAGTTTCAGTAATGATGCAACGAAATTATCAATGGTCAATGTAAAAATCTATCCAGTTCACAAAAGTACTTTAGAGAAGGAAATCAGCTGTCCTAGCTTCTGGTCTCATGTGACATGTGACTCAGAGCTTGCAGTAATGTATTGAATGTTAACTGCCTCTGAAATGATTGAACAAACTACTGAGTTCAAGGACAGTGAGGAATGGGCAACAAAGCTGAATTCTTCACAATGCCTACATCCCATGAGACAATAATAAAAAGGTAATGATTTAACAGTCACAATAATCATCAACAAGTGTCTTTTTTTTCCTAGTATCTTGTTTTGAGGAACCTAGAACTAAGGAGTAGGCTATTTGGCTATGAGAGTCCACTCCGCTATTCAATAAGATCATGACTGATTTGTTACAGTCTCAACTTCACTTCTCGATCTGCCCATTTCTCCCTTTCTATCAAAAATCTGTCTAAGGGTGCCTTGAATAAATTCAATGATGCAACTCCCATTGCCTTCTGTGGGAGAGAATTCCATATACCAAAACACTTCTGAGTGAAAAATATTCTTTTTGGCCCTTTCTTAAAACTGAGATTGCTCATTCTTAGGCAGTGTCTGTTAGTTCTAACTCACCCACAAGAGAAAATAATCTTCATGTTTTTACCCTATCAAGTCCCCTCACAATCTGTTACATTTCCATAAGTTCAGCTCTCATTCTTCTAAATCCACTGCGTACAGGTCAGTCTATTCAACCTTCCTTTTTAAGGTCAGCCTTGATCCTAGGAATGAGCAGAGAGAACTGCATCTAAAGCAATTATATGTTTTTCCTCAAATCAAGTGAGCAAAACTGTAGAGTCATCTAGATGCTGTTTCACCATGACCTTGTACAGCTGCAATAAAACTTCTTTGTTTTTGAATTCCATTTCCCTCGCAATAAACTCTAGCATTCTAATTGCCTTCTTGGGAGTGCCTGTTTACGCAGATTTTTATTGTCATCAAAAAGTACCTCAACAAATATGGGCATTTGCTTCCTTGCTATATATTAGCATTGAAAATCAAAATAATTAGGTATTTTACATACTAAACCTAAAACAACATAAGCTTCACTAGATAGTTTCTTGTAATTTTATTCTCCAGTCATCAGTTATCTATATTGCAATTGTGCTTTTTCATTTTTTCTTTGTTTCCTAAACTTTCTTACACATAGCAACACCATTCCAAAGCATTGGTCCGGACAAGATGTGATTAATCTAATAAGCCAAATATAAACAGAAAATATTGGAAACAAACAGCTATAAATCAGTAATAAAAACAGAAATTGCTGGAGAAACTCAGCAGGTTTGGCAGAATCAGTGGAGAGAAGGAACCGCTAACATTTCACATCCAATGACCCCTCTTCAGAACTGTACATGAAACATTAACTGTGTTTTCTCTTCACAGATTCTGCCAGACCAGCTGGATTTCTTCGACAAGTTCTGTTTTCATTCTACATTTCTAGCGTCTGCGGATCTCTGTTTTGTTTTAGCTCTAAATCAGTATCAATGGAACGAACAGACAAGCTAACATGTCAGCTGCAGACATTTTATCAGAAAGTCGAGATTAATTTAAAAAGAACAGGATACGGCAAGAGGAAAAGGGAACACATGCACGCGCGTGCACGTGTGCGCGCGCACACACACACACACACACACACACACACGTTCATGAGAGACGGCAATGCTGATGGACAAGTGTGGGAGTGTTGCTTATGAAAGAGTAAATTGAAAGAATAAAGAAAATTACAACACAGGAACAGGCCTTTTGGCCCTCCAAGCCTGCCCCGATCGAGGTCCTCTGTCTAAACCTACCATCTATTTTCTAAGGGTTTGTATCTCTTTGCTCCCTGCCCATCCATGTATCTATCCAGATACATCTTAAAAGACACTATCGTGTCTGCGTCTACCACCTCCGCTAGCAACGCGTTCCAGGCACCCACCACCCTCTGCATAAAGAACTTTCCATGCATACCTCCCATAAACTTTCCTCCTCTCACTTTGAACTCATGACCCCTAGTAATTGAGTCCCCCACTCTGGGAAAAAGCTTCTTGCTATCCACCTTGTCTATACCCCTCATGATTTTGTAGACCTCAATCAGGTCCCCTCTCAATCTCCGTCTTTCTAATGAAAATAACCCTAATCTACTCAAGCTAGCACCCTCCATACCAGGCAACATGCTGGGGAAACTTCTCTGCCTCCTCTCCAAAGCATCTACATCCTTCTGGCGACCAGAACTGTATGTAGTACTCTGAAAGTGGCTGAACCAAAGTGTTATACAACTGTAACATGACCTGCCAACTTACTCAATAGCCCGTCTGATGAAGGAAAGCAGGCTGTATGCCTTCTTGGCCACTCTATCAACCTGTGTTGCCACCTTCAGGGAACAATAGATCTAAACACCCAGATCTGTCTGTACATCAATTTTCCCCAGGACTTTTCCATTTACTGTACAGTTTGCTCTTGAATTAGACCTTCCAAAGTGCATCACCTTGCATTTGCCTGGATTGAACTCCATCTGCCATTTATCTGCCCAACTCTCTAATCTGTCTATATTCTGCTGTAACCTCAGACAGTCCCCTTCACTATCTGCTACTCCACCAATCTATAAGGTATAGTTCCTTGAGCTTGTGTTGAGGTTTTATTGATGCCAAGTGAGAGGTCAAAAACTTTGATGCCAGAAGGTCAGGGGATTTGAGAATTGAAGTAACAGAACTGAAGTGTTTCAGGCAGTGATCCCTAATTTAGGCTTAAGCACCAACTGGAGTCCGACCATAATCAGTGAATACTGTATACTAGATTGGAAAAGGTAAATGCAATTGGCTACCTCACACTGAAGGCGTCTTGGTTAGTAGTGTGAAGGGGGTGATGGTTTTATTCACTCGTCGGACATCACTGGCCAGCATTTATTGCTGACCCACAGTTGCCCTTGAGAAGGTGGTGGTAAGCTGCCTTTGAGGACAATTGCTGCCCATGTGCTGTAGGTAGATCCACAACGCCTTTAGGGAGGGAATTCCAGGATTTTGACCCAACAACTTTGAAGGAAAGCGATATATTTCCAAGTCAGGATGATGAGTGGTTTGAAGGGGAATTCGCATGTAGTGGTGTAACTGCTGCCCTGGTACTTCTAGTCCAGAGTGATGAGGTTAGGGTTAGGGTTTTGGATTTGTAAAGTGCTGTCTAAGAGCCTTTGGTGAACTTCTGCAGCATAACTTGTAGATAGTACACACCGCTGCTCCTGAGTGTCGGTGGTGGAAGGAATGGATACTTATGGATATGGTGCCAATCAAGTGAGCTACTTTGTCCTGTATGGTGTCAAGTTTCTTGATCGTTGCTGGAGCGGCACCCATCGAGGCAAGTGGGGAGGATTCCATCACACTCCTGACTTGTGCCTTGTCGATGGTGGGCACGCTTTGAGGATTTGGGGGTGAATTACTCCCTGCATTATTCCTAGCCTCTGACCTGCCCTTGTAGCACCCATTGGTAACCCCCAGGATGTTGATAATGGGAGATTCAGTGATGGAAACACCACTGAATGTTAAGGGGCAGTTGTTAGATTGTCTCTTATTGGAGATGGTTGTTATCTGGTATTTGTGTAGCGTGAATATTACCTGTCACTTGTCAGCCTAAGCTTAGATATTGCCCAAGTCTTGTTGAATTTGAACACGGACTGCTTCAGTATCTGAGGAGTTGTGAATGGTGGCAAACATTGTGCAACCATTGTCAAACAACCCCATTCCTGACTCTATGATGAAGGAAATGTCATTGATGAAGCAGCTGAAGATGGTTGGGCCTCGGACACTACCCTGAGGAAAATGCACAGAAATGTCCTGGAGCTAAGATGACTGATGTGCAACAACCATGCCCATCTTCCCATGTGCCAGGTATGACTCCAACCAGTGGAGAGTTTGCCTCTGATTGCCTTTGATTCTGGTTTTGCTTAGGCTCCTTGATGCCACACTTGGTTGAATGCAGCCTTGATATGAAAGCCTTTCATTCTTACCTCACCTCTAGAATTCAGCCGACTTGTCCATATTTGAATCAAGGCTGTAATGAGGTCAGGAGTTGAGATGCCCTGGAAGAACCCAAACTGGGCATTAATGAGCAAATTATTGCTGAGGAGGTGGAAGTTGGCATGGCACCCCACAGAAAGTGTCCTCATTTCTCCTGTCATCGACATACATTTGCAGTAATCATGTCATGTCTCAAAGTATACTATGAAGCAAAGTTTTATGTATCCTTCTAATCACCGAACATCTGAAGTGTTTGGGTGTGCAACTGTCTTCAATCCTCTGGATACGCCTGAGGTAATGAAGTCAATTCTATTTGATAAGTACTAACAAACCTGGGAGATCCACCACTGAAATGTTATTCATCTTCATCATTTATTCAGGCCAGGATACACCCATAACATGCTATGTACAGCAAGGATGGAAATTGTTGAGCTTCTTTTCATGATAATTTTAAGTTATGCATGTTTCATGGCCACACAGCAAGTTCTGCAATTCCAGTCTTATAACTCAGCAGCTTAGTTTTACTGAGATAAGGTGTAGGGCTGGATGAACGCAGCAGGCCAAGCAGCATCAGAGGAGCAGGAAGGCTGACGTTTTGGGCCTAGACCCTTCAGCTTAATCTTATTTCATAAATGCTTCAAGAATCAGCTAAAGTTAGTAGCAGCTTTCCTTATGTACACTCTCTATATCAGTGATTTTCTGTCACTGTGCTCCAAGTTAGCAGAATTCGCTGACCACTTCCAGCAGGCGGTTATTTATTGAGGTTAGGGGCAAAGATGCCACACCTTCTCCCAAGACTATGAATCTTTATTCAAGATCTTTGTTCAGATGGTCATTAGAATGTTGAGGTCACTGCCACAGGAACTGGTGGAGGGAAATAGCTCAGATACTTTCAAACTGACAGTATGAGTGAAAAGAAACAGAAAATTTTGCTGGAAGGCTCAGACAAGATGGGAGAACATTCAGAGATTAGGTTGGGCAAATGGCCTATTCTTGTGTAGTTTGTTCTCTGTAATCTGCTGCATGCAAGTGGCAATGTAGAAACGAAACAAGCCAGTTTCAGATTATCTCCTGGACAGATCAGCTCGCTCATTAGAATGATCATCACCTCCAATTTCATTTTCAAATTGCATACCATCCTGTCATGAACATTTACTACTGTACTGGGTCAGATTCTCAGAATTCTCCCTTAATGTCGCTTTGGGAACACCATCAGCACAAGAGCTGCTATTAAACAAAGCCTACCACCACCTTCTTAGATAAATAATTTTAAAACATTGGTACGATATACATTTGGATAAAATGTTTTTTTTTAATTAAATATGAAGTTGAATATTCCAGGGAGAATTAGTGAATGACACAGACACTCTTAGACACAACAAGGGCACTGACATTTCATCTCAGGAGCACAAAAGCTGACGTTTCGGGCCTAGACCCTTCATCCAACGTCAGCTTTTGTGCTCCTGAGATGCTGCTTGGCCTGCTGTGTTCATCCAGCTCCACACTTTGTTATCTTGGATTCTCCAGCATCTGCAGTTCCCATTATCACTGACATTTCATCACTTGGTCTCTCATTTGTGTCACAGGCCACTGTTGTTCTAGCGGGTGGAGCAATCTTCAAGTGCACACTGACATGCCAAGAAACTATAAAGTTTCTAGTTGTATGTTTGAATATGTTGGCTTCTTACACATTGTATGTATTTTTCATAATTAATTGTCTTTAATGCACAGACAGTGCTGGAATTGTCATAAGTGGAGCATTGGGCACTGTCTGATTTTTCTGTAACATAACGCTCCAAGTAGTTTAAATGTACCTGTACTCCCATTGCTAAAGGCTGATCTTGAAACAAAAGGTATTGCGTAGCCCCTCCACTTGTTGATTCTGTACCGGTTCTGTAAAATTAAATCCTCAGCTTACAGCAGTTATAGAGCTAAATACCTTGAATTACAATGTCATTGAAGAGACTCTTTGTTGATTTTGATAAACAATAGAAATACTTGTGGATGGCCAAAAGCAAAAAGGAAGAACAAGCAGTCAGCAATGCACAGTTGTAACAGGAAGCCAGGCCATGATCTGAGCTTGTTCCCTTCTCAGGATGTGGTCAGATCCTATTACCATCCAACAGGTTCTGGGATAGCATTGGAAAGGGCAATGCAAAATAAAAAGTTTATTAAAAGAGCACATTGGTTAGTAACCAACCAACCAATACAAAGACTGCACTCAACATACAGCAGAGAAAGCTCTTAACTCTATATAAAGATGAAATGTGCATTTCACAATTGCTTTTGCATCTGTTAGTTATGAATTTTTATTAGGCATTTCCAGACACCACTCTTAATGTGTCCTTGGAGTTTAAAATGGCTTGGAGCCAGACCTGAGAGACCTGCTCTTCCAGGAAATGGCACCATTAACACAATCCTCATTCAAAGTTAAAGCAGTTGTGGAAAGGCATCAAGCAATGTCAATGTACTTAACCCAATGGGGAGAAAACAGGAAAAATAAAATGGATAGAAAGGTCATCTCCTTCCTTCTTTGGACTAACTCTTATTTGTCAGCTGAATGAAAATAACAATGTTGACCCTGGCAAATTGTTTGTGTTATTAAGGTTTTTAAATGCAGAAGGTCATAGGTAAAGTATTAGGAAATCAGAGTTAGAACAGAAATAAGATTAAACTTTTCCATTCTAATAATGATTGATTTGTGTTGACGAGTGGCATCACTCAGATTGCATAACATAAATGGCTTCAATGAACGTTTACATTAAACACTGATGAGAGTAAGTTTCATGATTCTGTAATCCAATAAGATGTGGACTGAAGAATCAAGATCACTTGTTTGTAGGTTTTCTCTGGTCCGCAATGCCATGGCTTCTTCAGCATGTCATTTGGACTGGAACCTCTAATTGGCTGCATTGACTTATTCAGCACATTCCCAAAATTTACCAGCACTATGCAAAACCTTTGGGAAATTCAAGAGCGAATTATATTCAGTGCAAACGGACCCGCTGTGATATTTTGTACTATTTAAAAAATCATCCAGAAAGAGGCCCTATCCACAGAGCAACGGTCATGCACCCAAATCAAATTCTTTAGTCACATTTGAAGCTCTTTGAGAGAATTTTAATATTAAGAGATAATGGGAACTGCAGATGCTGGAGAATCCGAGATAACAAAGTGTGGAGCTGGATGAACACAGCAGGCCAAGCAGCATCTTAGGAGCACAAAAGCTGACGTTTCGGGCCTAGACCCTTCATCAGAAAAAGCTGTTTTTTCCATGACGGTGATGATGAACATGTTTTAAAGCTTGTAAATATTAATTATGCATTGAGTAATGTGCAGTGGTTAATCTCATATAACTTGCATAATTGTAGAATTATTTTGTGTAACATTTCAGAGTCATTCTCAGTGACTTAAAGTTATGTTACTCATATGTGGTTGACAATCTAATTAACTGCTTACTCTTAGCTACATTAGTAAAACTGTATCAGGTGTTACTGCCATGTATATGAAAGGGTATTTTGTTTCAAAAGTGTAAGAAGTATTCGCTTCGGCAAAACTGCCCAAGATTCAAGGCTGATTTTACATTTGTAGTCATATAAATTAATTTGAGTGGACAGTTAAGGCACAACATTAATTCAAAAAACCAGCAGAACTTTAAGTCTGGACTGCTGCTATTGGTCAAAATGGCAATCTTTCAAACCTGTTAATATGCTGTTTTTCTTTAGAGAAAGTAAAAATAATTAATCTAATTAACTAATGAATCATCTCTAGGAGAGGTACAATGCCATTAAAGCTAATTTATAAAGTGAAAATAACATTCTGCCAATGAATAATGAGGTGCTGGGACATGGGGGCGAATTAAAGTTCCATGAGGGCGGCACGGTGGCTCAGTGGTTAGCACTGCAGCCTCACAGCACCAGGGAACCACGTTCGATTCCAGCCTTGGATAACTGTCTGTGCGGAGTTTTCACATTCTTCCTGTGTCTGCGTGGGTTTTCTCCGAGTGTTCCGGTTTCCTCCCACAGTCCAAAGATGTGCAGGCTAGGTGGATCGGCCATGCTAAATTGCCTGTAGTGTTCAGGGGTGTGTGGGCTATAGGGGGATGGGTCTGTGTGGGATGCTCCAAGGGGTGGTGTGGATTTGTTGGGCCGAAGGGCCTGTTTCCACACTGTAGGGAATCTAATCTAAAAAAAAATTGGATGAGTTCAGGTGGGTGTCCACCACTTACTTCAGTCACTGCAATACCATAAGTGAAGTCGGGGCTGAGCATCACTTTTTTAAGGCTCAAGATGACATTGGCTATGATCTGAACATCCACCAATGCATAAGGCATACATCCTTGTGGCATCATTCAGCCATTCTTTTGTCTGCCACATTAACAGGCATTAATAGATTTGCAGATTCGCAAACAGTGGTTTGCAGATGCCAACCATTATTTCTGTTGGTGGAGAGCTCCAGCAGGAGTCAATCATGACCTAGATTACAACTTGAAGAGCTCAAAAGGCAAGAAGCTTCCCCACAAAAGATCACAGAGTCCCCGTCAAGTCTTTAACCTGAAGGAGTGGGTCATAATTGCAATTGGAGTACAATCTGGGAGGGTCCTCCATATAAAGATATTGCCGCAGGGTCTGAAGCTGGAACGTCAGCACATGGACACAAGGTCAGCTCCTGACTGTCCTTTCTAAATGGGAAGCTCCAAATCAGAGCAGTGATCCAGTGCACCCTGTTGCCCCAGAAAACATCGATCAGCTTCTTCTGCATCTTAGTGACAAACTTCAGGGGAGGGATCAAAGTGACAAACCGCTACTACTGGTACTTCAGCAATCAGATAGTTAATAAGGAGCACACAACTCTTGAAGAAAAGCATTGAGAGCAATCCTCCCCTTGGAGACTAATGATGTTGATGGTCAGAGCTTGCCAGTTTGTCGGCTTGAATCCCTCAGCAGACTCTCAATTCGAGGAAAAAGGATGGTTCTCCAGGCCTGACCTCCCCTGGCAGGGAGTCTGTCTGCCAGTGACTGACCTGGAGTGCAGAAGATCTTCGCTGGTTCATCCTAATAGAGTATGCCATGGAGTAGTACTGTTGATACTTGGTGCATGCCAGACAGATCATAAAGATTGAGGAAATGATTCAACAAGTTTTGTCAGGAGGACCGAAGCAAAACAAAAGCTGCTAACTAGATGGTGCCTCCTTTTGTTCTTGTCAAGCCAGCTGCAATTGGAAAAAAATATGGAGTGAAATTGCCTTCCAAAGCCAAAGGGAAATTCCTGTCAGAGACTATAATAATGCATTTCATATGCTTAGAGTGTAATGACAGCTGTGGGGAAAAAACAGGTGATGGGGGCAGAGTTGTCAGCCTATTTTGCTAATTCCACGTAAAAGCATTTTACATTTGATGATAAGCAGCAGTATGACAGGAAATGTGGATATTTTGAGAATTGCCAGGAGAATTCGATAGGCAACATTGTCTTTGTGGAAAAAAAGTTTGCAAAGTATCTTTTTTCTGTTTGTTTTCACACACACAATATGAGAATCTAAATGTCATCAAAACACCATCTTTTATTACTTTGGCATGAAGCTTTTATAACAAAAATAAACAAGTTTCCCCCTCATACAATCTGTTTTCTTTCCTCTTGCCCTAAAGTTACTATGTCATTGTAGCCTCTGAGTATACTTCATTGTGGGTGGTTGGATTTAAGTGAGATGTCAATGCTGGCGGTGGATTCACAGATGTCCCTGACTTAGCCTACAGTCTTTCCCATAGTGAGCACTTCAGCTGATTTCTGTTAGTAGGTGGTGGAATGTTGACTTGAGCTGCTACCCACTCTCTTTGATTCTGTTGCCTTTCCCTTTCAGTGGCTGCAATTGTTCATTAGAAGGTATTGAGTCTGTTTTTGACAGTTTGGCACTGCTTCCCATATGTCGGTATTAATAGACAAGAATTTCCTCAAGTTGTTGAGATTGCCTTTGGAAGCTTTCCTTTGCCACTCAATGTTGAGTCTTGAAGACTGTAAGGTACCTTCATGGAAGATGAGGTGTTGTTCCTCCAGCTTGCGTTGAGCCTCACTGGAGCACTGCAGTAGGCCTGAGACAGAAATATTCGCATGGGAACATGGAGGTGTGTGTTAAGTGGCACGCAATCTCTGGGGCATTTCTTGTAGCTGCTTCTAGTCCTGAAGAAAAGGCAGAGGACTCAAAAAGTTAGCTCTGCTTACTCTCCACAGATACTGCAAGACCTGCTGAGTTTTTCCAGCAATTTCTGTTTGAAGCAATTCACAGAAAGCTTATTGGATTGATAACTAGAATGGTGTTGGTAGGAGATTTTGTAATAAGGAAGGGTTGGACATGTTAGGTTTGTATCTGCTCAAATTTAAAAGAGTAAGAAGTGAATTGATTGAAACATATAAGATTCTGAAGGGTGGGTGTAGAGAAGATCATTCCTCTTGTTGGAAATTCACGAAGTAGGGGTCACTATTAAAAAATAAAGAGTCTTCCATTTAAGACAGAGATGAAGAGAAATTCTCTTTTCGAGGTTCATGAATCTCTAGAATTCACTTCCTCAAATGGCAGTGGAAGTACAGTCTCTGAATATTTTTAAAGCAGATTCTTGTTCACCAAGAGAGTGAGAGGTTTTCATGTATAGGTGGAGGGTCAAGTTGAGATTACATTCAGATCAGCCACGATCTTATTAAATGGCAGAGTAGGCTCAAAAAGCCAAATGGCCCATTCCTAAATCTTTGTATGTTTGTGTGTCCTCAAAGAAAAGTTTATTTAATGCATTTAAAGTATAGAGTTACTTCGTTTGCCATCAGTGGTAAGTTGCATGAATAACTGTCTGTTCATTTTCTTGGCCAGAGAATCAGGATGTTGCAGGATTACATTGGGACTGTGCTTATATGACTCAAACCTCAGTTTGCAAGAGGTATTTATCTATTACATAAGTAGATAGGCTAAACTTCACCGATACACTCCCCAAATACAAACAGCTAGCTTAAGTTTATACTTTCCAGAGGGAACAAAAATCATCAGTCCAGATTTACGGGGAGGCAGTAGCCTCATGGTATTATCACTGGTCTGTTAAGCCAGAGACCCAGGTAATGTTCTGGGCATGTGTGTACAAATCCAGATTGTTGAATTTGAATTTAAGAGAAATCTGGAATTAAGAGTCTAAATGATGATCATGAATCAATTGTCAGGAAAATGTATTTGGTTCACTAATGCCCTTACTTGTTCTAGTCTGCAAGTGACTCCAGACCCACAGCAATGTGGTTAACTCTGAACTGCTGTCTGGGCATTTGGGAATTAGCTAATCTAATTAGGGATGGACATTAAATGCTGGCCTAGCCCATGAACAAATTCAAAAAACTGCTGTCTGGTCAGATGGCTTTCTTCCCCACTGCAACACAGTTGTAATTCTATCTTCCTTCCACTTTGTACTGCTCCACGTAATGCATATATGTATGTGTACAGTGAGTAGTGCCCCTCAATGACATTGCAAAGTGAACTGGAATAGGTAGAAGTGTTATTAGATTGAAAGAACTCACAGAATTGTTGGCAAGTGTCATGTTGTACAGAAAGCTGACATCCTGGCACCCAAAGTGACTTCAATGTTATTGGGCTTTCTTTCCCCAACACAATGGGCTGAACCTTACCAGATTTTCGCTAAGTGTCAACTTCATTCAAGATTCATGGAGCAGTTCTCTGCAACAGACCCAATGAGTTTTCTCACACTATCATTTCAAACTACCAGCCTTGCTCCATCTCACCCAACACTAGCACTATTCCCCTACTTGCCATAGCCAGAAGAACCTCTCAATGGCTGGATGTCCCAGAACAAAAACATCCCTGGCACCAGTGCCACCTTTAAACTCTGTTGTGCATCTGAAAGAGTGCTGGCATCCTGAGAGCTGCCCTGTATGGCCAGACACACGTGCTGTGGTGGACATGATTGCAGACAATAAGAAATTAGCACCCAGCTTTGCCAACAGGGACTTTAAGCTCCTAATGCACAAGTGATGAAGTGAAGGGACGTATTCTTCCCCCGAGACCATTAGATGAGACCAAACCACCAGAACTTGCCCCCTGTGTCTGCTACCCAAGATAGACTGGTCACCACAGTTTGAAGGAATGCCCAACAGTGTATGAAGAAGGTCAATGACCTCGTTGGTTCCACCAGGGTGAGTGCCACCATTTTTTCTCTGCCCTCTTACAATCAGTCTACGTCAGCTACAACACATCTTTCACTAAAGCTCATGGCCTGGCAAAGAACAAAGAACTGCAGAGACTGGAAATCTGAAATAAAATCAGAAATTGCAAGACAAACCAAGCTATGAAAACAGACTGGACAGATTCAGGTTTTTTTCTTTAGAGCAGAGAAAGCTGAGAGTGTACCTGATGGAGGTGTACAGGATTAGGAAGGCTACAGATAGAATGAAGCAGATGTTCTTGTTAGTTGAAAGATCAATTACAAAGGGACATAATTTTACAATGAAAGGTTTAGAGGTTTAGAGGGATTTGACGTGTTTTCATGTAGGCAATGGTGGGAATCTGGAATGTACCACCTGGGAGGGTAGTTGAGGTAGGAAACCTCACAACCCTTAAAAAGTACATGGATGAACTCTTGAAATGCCATAACAAAGGCTATTGGCCAAATGCTAGAAAATGGAAATATTGGGGATAGGTTGGAAGAGTCTCAATGAGCTGAAGGGCCTTTTCTATACTGTTTGACTCTATAACTCCACGATTCAGCAGGTCTGGCAGAATCTATGGAGAGGAAAACAGAGTTAATGTTTCAGGTCCGGTCACCCTTCATCAGAACAGACATTAACATGAGAACCAACGTCAATGTCATTTTTACCTGCTTCAAATTTTAACCCCGATCATGAAATTTCTCTCTTTTGTGTTTTAAAGTTACCCGCATGGCCAACACTGCAGTCAGTAGGGCCTCTCTGCATGCCGTGCATTCCCCCTTCTCTGAGGAAGAGAGCACAGATACCTCAGAGGAAGCATTGCTAGGGTTGTGTCTTTCACCCCATACCAACTCAGATGCTGTCAGCTTGGTGGGCATATAGCTAGATCGGGAGAACCTGCTGGTAAGCACTTCACTATCACATCTCTGCATTTCATCAAGGGAGAAAGCCTCCAGGTGCTAGAGTTTGAAGGATGTCTGGAGATGAGGTGCCACTTTAACCCAAAAAGGAGATAACTCCATGGTGTCATCAATCAGGGACCTCACACAACCAGATACTAGACCAGCAGGCAGGATTGTGGGGGAGCCAATCACCAACCTAGCATTATGGCTGCAGGATGCAGCAATGTAATTGAGATTTTGCTGCTTCAGACAAATCTAGCTGTCTCCATGGACATGTTGACAGCTACTATGGAAATGCAGGTCCAGCAATGTCTGCTGGTAATATGGATGGATTTGTACTCCTAGTTATTGGACCCTTGCATTGACAGTGAGGTGACAGGGTGATGAGGGACCTAAACCTCATTCCAGTGCCCCTTCCTCACAAGGAGACAGGGTGGAGCCAGTAAGCTCTGCAGCCAGAGGAGGAACCACATCAAGGCCCACACACACACCCCACACACAGAGGTCTCCTCTCAGGGCGTTCCGAAGGTGGCCAGGCATTCCACTTCCACCCTGCCTGCCACCCTCAGCCCCGTGGCACTCCAAGCCAAGTTGGTTATACGATAATAGACAGAACTTGAGCAGACTCCACAGCCCATCACTTCTGTCAGTGTTTGATCTCTGGCACCTCTTTTAGACATTCTCCTACTTGTCCTTGTATCTCAGTCGGCTCATTCGGGGCTGCGTACAGAGGCTCATCATCAGTAGTAGGAGTATTCTCCAGCAATCCTCTGAATGTCAAAGAAATCAGCCTGGTCTTCCTTGTTTAGCTACCAGCCCTTGTCCTTACCAGAATGCAACTCCAAGCCTAGACCAGATAAATGACCCTTCAAGGTGTATGGAGCAATGCAATGGGGAGCTTGCTGCCTCAGGCATGGTTGGCTACCTCCATGGGCCCATTAAGTTGCATGTTTCTGCACTGTTGGCGGGTGGGAAAGAAAATCTCAAAGTCACATTCCCTGAGATACATGACTGTTCCTCCTCAGAGGAGTACTTTGTGGGGCTGATAGAATTAATCCTGGGAGCTAGAGCTCTTCTTGTTTTTCCTTGTCCTGGCTTTGTGACTGGCAAGCAAAAGTTTCATTAAAACAAAAAGATTTGTTAGTGTCATGAACCACTATCTTTACCCAACATTTCAGATAAAGTTGGCTCTTGACTTGCAGCTTGGATTTGCAGGCTGAATCATCTCAGATGGCTGTGGATATCCAATCCCTCATTCAGAACCTGTGAACATCACTCCCCACCACCCCACGTCCGCACCCCCGAGGGACGTATTAAGAGACACTAGCATGGGTACTTGAGCACAATGCCTGCATTGGTAGATACAGATAGAGATGTCTATCTGCTCAGCTGTTGCTGTCCATGTGCATTACTGGTAAAATGAATGTAATAAGTAGCAAGTCAGTTGTTAAAGAAACAAACACAGGGAATGTTTGAGGAAGTCAGCAGACCTGACAGCTTCTGGAAGCATCTGTGGAGAGAGAAACTGAATTAATGTTTTGAATCTGGTCTGACTCTTTGTTCTGATTCCCAGTCTATTTACTATTAGTCATTAAAGAATCCTGCATAAAGAATGGCTCAATGTTATCAGCTCGCTACAGCTGATGTAATTCGTAGAAGTATTATATAATCTGTATTCCTGAGAAACCGTGAGGTGTTCATCTTGAAACCCTATGTTTTGATTGTGTCTTTGCTGTATGCAAGCAGTTGGAGGACAGCTATCAGATGGGTATGTTTTTCAAGTTGTAAAGGAATAGCAGTGAACTTATGGCCCGTGAGCTGCTGGTGTTGTAACTCCTTTTATGATTGAAGTATGAACCCTGCCAGCTGAGTGAGAGGTGTTACTACTGCAGTGGAAGGTGTGATATATTGGTAGCTGCATGAAGTGACAAATGTTCATTGCCGATGAGACATCTGACGGAGAAAAGCACATCCCTATTTTCTTGGGCATCCTCCAGGAAAATATCTAGGGAAGCATTGATAAAGCATGGATCCACTTATTAGCTGGACCCTGACTTCAATGGGATAGGTGGGGGCCTTAAACAGAGGGTATGGATTTCTGAGAGTGAACTGACATCCAGATGCCTTTTAAACTTGGCCCCTGGAATTTGGAGCCCAGAATGTTGGGAGGAGCAGAGCTTCTTGCCTGGTTGTCTGTAAAAGTCAGTGTTTTATTCATGTATGCATGCATATGTAATGGGCTGAGGAGAAAGTAATGGTGTGTTAAAATAGAAGTACCTCCTGATTTTCGATCCCCTTCCAAATTTATTCTCAAAAAAACATAAGATTCTTCCCCAGATGAGATTGCGCTGACTGATTACCGTGTCTCTCCCTTAACCAGGAAATGTGTATCATTGTTGAATAAGGAAGGCATCTTAATTGTACTCAATAAATAACACAGTGTGGAGCAAGTTGATGCTTCTGAAGAAGAGTCCAGACCCGGAATGTCAACTTTCCTGCTCCTCTGATGCTGCTTGGCCTGCTGTGTTCCTCCAGCTCCACACAGTGTTATCTCTGACTCTAGCATCAGCAGTTCCTGCTATCTCAATTGTACTCAATCTTGTTTGTCATCCAAGTCCTGCAAAACAAGTCTATTAGTCCAGGAAACTAATCAGTTCTTAACTAATCAGTTCAAAACAGTGCCCATCCATGGTCCAATGAACATCATCGAGTCATAGAATCATACAACATGAAAACAGGCCCTTCAGTCCAACTCATCCACACTGACCAGATATCCTCGTCTGATCTCGTACCATTTGCCAGTATTTTACCCATATCCTCTTAGCACTTCCTATTCATATATCCATCCGGATGCCTTTTAAACGTTGTAATTGCACCTGCCTTTGCCACTTCCTCTGCCAAATCATTCTACACACACACGACCTTCTGTGTGAAAAAGTTACTCCTCAGGCCCTTTTAAATCTTTCCCCTCTCAACTTAAACCTATGCATTCCAGTTTTGGATTCCTCCAGCCCTAGGAAAAGCCATTGACTATTCACCCTATCCATGCCTCTCATGATTTTATAAGATCACCTCTCAGTCTCTGGCACTCCGGGAAAAGAAGCCCCAGCCCATTCCGATAACTCAAACCTTCCAGTCCTGGCACCATCCTCATAAATCTTTATTGCACCCTCTCAAGTTTAACAACATCCTTCCTTTCAAAGGTGATCAGAATTATATACAGTATTCTAATAGTGCACCACCTTACAGCTGCAACATGACATCCCAACTCCTATGTTCAATGCTCTGACCAATGGAGGCAAGCATACCAAATGCCTTCTTCACTATCCTGTCTACCCGTGACTCCACTTTCCAGGAACTAAGCACTTTTACCACTAGGTCTCTTTGTTCATCAATAGTCCCCAGGGCCCTACCATTAATTATATAAGTCCTACCCTGGTTTGCCTTCCCAAAATGCAACACTTCACAGCTTTCTGAATTAAACTCCATCTGCCGATGTCTTCCATCACATGGGTTCAATCATCTATCTAAATATTGAACATATTTTCTGGCTGAAAAAGCAATTGAACAAGCTATCTTTTATCACAGTTAAATTAATTATTAATTCTGTCATCTGAACAGCTCTTACTTGCATCATGAAGTGCTCACTGGGCCAGCAGGCATGTATTGCAGCTATTTCTGGCTGTAATTTCCCCTGTATTATGATGAACGTTTCCTGACTGCTTTTCTTCTGGAAGATGACCTTTTGAGCCACTAGCTGGGAGGCCAGGATTTAGTAAATGGAAACTATGATTTCCTTAAACAAAAAGAACAACACAAACTTAAAAATGAAAGCTGTAAGATCTGATTGATTGGTTGATTGATTTTTTTGTTGTCGCATGTATTGAAATACAGTGAAAAGTGTTGTTTTCCATGCTCTACAGGCAGATTGTACCATACAAAGTGCATCAGTGTAGCAGAACAGGGTGCAGAATAGAGTGTTCAAGTCACAGAGAACGTGCAGAGAGAGATATCAGAATTAACATTGGAAAGATCTGTTCAAAAGTCTGATAACAGCAGGGAAGAAGCTGTTCTTGAATCTATTCATAAATGTATCCAAACTTTTACATATTTTGCCTAATGAAAGAGGGTGGAAGAGTGTATAACCGGACTGGGAGGTGCGGTCTTTGATTATGTTGGTTCATTTTCTGAGGTAGCAGGAAGTATAGGTGGAGACAATAGATGGAAAACTGATTTTCATGATGGACTAGCATGTGTGCATGACTCTGTGTAGTTTCTTGCAGACTTGGAAAAGGCCGTTACCACGTAGCATACTGTGATGCATCGATTTAGGATGTTTTTTTATGGTGCCTCTGTAAAAAGTGGTAAGAGTCCTTGTGGAAATGCCAAACCCCACTAGCCTCCCGAGGAAGTAGAGACATTGTTGTGCTTTCTTAACTGTCACATTGACATGGGTGGACCAGGATAGACTTTTAGTGATTGTCACTCCCAGGAACTTGACATTGTCGACCATCTCCACCTCGGCACCGTTGATACAGGCAGGGGCTCCATTTCCTGAAGTTAATAACAATCTCCTCTGCTTTGCTGACATTGATGGAGACATTGTCAGAGAGATTCTGTTCAATTGTGTCGGCTTTACACTGCAATTTGTCTGAAATTGCTGTAAGAGAAGCAAAAAGTCCAGAAATTTGATCTCTGTTTGGCACAGTTCCATTTCGGATGAATCTCTGTACTATTTTAAAAGCATCCTGCTGGAAGCAGATACCACCAACAAAGCTGCAAGCCCTCTTAGAATGAATAAATCACCAGCTGATGGGTGCTCATCTGCAGACCTTTAGGAAAACTTTAAAAATAAAGCTGGCTCATCTCTGGCAATCACTGATACCCATTTCAAGCCTACCAACTCCCACAGCTGCCTAAAATACACCTCCTCCCACCCACCTTCCTGAAAAAATGCCATCCCCTATTCCCAATTCCTTCCCCTCTGCTACATCTGCTCCTGGGATGAGGCATTCCACTCCGAGACATACTAGATGTCCTCGCTTTTCAAGCACCACAACATGCCCCCAACAGTGGTCAAAAACACCTTGACCGTGTCTTTAGCATTGAAGACCTACCACATCAAACAGATGTTCATCTGCACATCTGCTAACGTGGTATACTGTATCCGCTGTTCCCGATATGGCCTCCTCTACATCGGGCAAACCAAGTAGAGGCGTTTTTGGACCACTTTGCGGAACACCTACACTCATTTAAAACAAACAACAGCACCTCCAATTGTGAACCAGTTATACTCCCCCTCCCACTCCTTAGACAAGCCCATCCCAGGCCTCCTGCAGTGCCATAATGATGCCACCCGAAGGTTGCAGGAACGGTGTCTCATATTTCACTCGGGAACCCTGCAGACCAATGGTATCAATGTGGACTTCACAAGCTTCAAAATCTCTCCTCCTCCGACACATCCCAAAACCAGCCCAGCTCGTCCCCACCTCCCTAACCTGTCCTTCCTCCCACCTATCCCCTCCTCCCACCTCAAGCCCCTCCCCCATCTCCTACCTACCAGCCTCATCCCGCCCCCTTGACCTGTCTGTCCTCTCTGGACTGGCCTACACCTCCCTAACTCCCCACTTACACTCACCTTTACTGGCTCCACCCCCGCCTCTTTGACCTGTCTGTCTCCTCTCCAACTATCTTTGACTTTATCCATCTTCTATCCACTCCCCCCTCACCTATTTATTTCAGAACCCCCTTCCCCTCCCCCAATCCTGAAGAAGGGCCTAGGCTCGAAACATGAGCCTTCCTGCTCCTCTGATGCTGCTTGGCCTGCTATGTTCATCCAGCTCTAGACCTTGTTTTCTCTTATTATCAATGACTAGAAATAGTTGCTTGTTAGAATGGAGGCAGCTGACAGACGGTTCATTAAGCTGATTTCTGGGATGAAGGGGTTCTATTTTCCCCCTCTAGTTGGTACAGCTGAATGGCTTATTAGGCCATCTCAGAAGGGCCGTTAAGAGTAAACTACATTGCTGTGTATCTGCGGCCGCATGTAGACCAAGCCAGCTAAGGATGCCATTCTCCTTCCCAAAAAGACATCAGAGATCCAAAGTGGTTTTTACAGCCATTGAGATTAATTTCATGGTCATCGTTAGACTTTTAATTGTAGTTCTTGGTTGAATTTGAATTACGACATCAAACCCAGATTCCCAAAATGTTACGTGACACTCTAGAAAATTGATGCAGTGACAATACCAAGCCATCATCTCCCCATAGTAAGACATACTGCCTACAATTGTGAAAGCGTGAAGAATTTGTGAGGCATCAGCCTACAGACCAGTCAGCAGCCCGATCTAGCACATAGTTTGTTTAGCAATTTCAGGAAGTGAGGATCAGTTGCAAGGCCCATCCACAGTTACTTTTGAGGCCATGGATTTGCTTAATGTACCACAGATCCTTCTAATAACGCAACAACTCTTAGAGTTTCACTGCATAACCATTCAAGAACAGGAATATAATTTAATATTTCCTTTCATTTCTCAGATAAGGAGACTATTAGGAGTTAAACCTCCTCAAAATCACCTTGGCTGATATCAACTGGCATAGAAACAAAGACAGAAATTGCTGGAAAATCTTAGCAGGTCTGGCAGCGTCTATGGAGAGAAATCAGAGTTAAATGAAGAAGCTTTGAGGAAGGGTCACCGGACCCAAAACGTTAACTCTCATTTCTCTCCACAGATGCTGCCAGACCTGCTGAGATTTTCCAGCAATTTCTGTTTTTGTTTCTGACTTCCAGCATCTGCAGTTCTTCCAATTTTTTTTATTAACTATCTTTGAGTTTGGGACCTGCCAATCACTACATGGAGCAGTAAAAGAATGAAGGAAAGAAACCTACTTGAAAGTGTAAGAATTAGACTGTTTGAATTGAAATGCAATCAGGTACAAATGTCTTTCCTGGCCTCATGCAGGCATTGAACTTCTACCATGAGGCAAATATCCCATGGGCAGACATCTTAAATTCACTTCAGTAAAGATCTCATTTTGAACAGACTGCTGCATTACATAGTTGAAAACGTAGACTGCAATGCCAGACTGAGTTTTACCCAGCTGTTATAAAGAGTAGAAAGCAATGCAAAGACAAAAAGGGAATACATTTGGCCAGTGAACTGGAGGAGACTTGAATCGTAACAGTCCATCTTATTGCACTGCCAAACTTGCAACGGATTCCACATTTGGAACAGATTAGAGAGACTTTAATTACTTTGTCACTAAACCATCAGACACTCAATACAAATCAAGGATTAGTGCCTTTAGCAACTAAATCCACAAAGTGAGACCTTCTTTAAAAAAGGCTATGCACTGTGCTTTGAGGAGTGTTTTAATGTTTGTTGAGGTTTTTGATTAATGGTGTTTTGCAACTGTGGGTTAATAACTGGTTCATTACATACTGAATCACTGTATTTCACAGCTAATTTTGCTGATGTAACAATTTTTTGATCTATATAATTCAAAGTATTGAGAGTATTGAGGAGGTTCTCTGCTTATGACCTTTCACTGCTAAGATGTGTAATGTCTATGTGTGCTATGCCCATGCACATGGGAACTCGGACTGTAAGCTTGTATTAAGCCTAAATCAAATGTGTCATTTCATTGATTTAGCCACTGGGAACACCACCTATCTGCAAAATTGCCATGATACCCCATCCCACACCGCAAACCAAACCACACTTCACCCTGACTTAGAATTGTATGGCTGTTCCTTTGCTGTTGCTGGGTCAATATCCCACAACTCTCTCCATAGACTGTTCAGTCAAGCAGGCAGCTCACTTTCTCAAATGTTGCTGAGAATGAGCCATAAAAGTGACCCAGCCAGAGACAACAACTTCCTGTGAATGAAAAAAGGAAACTTCAAAATCACTAGCCTCCTTTTCTTCTCAACATCTCCCTCTCCATTCAATTGGTGCCTCTTTCCTTCCACAAAAGATGATGGACATGCAGCAAATAAATCCATTGCAGATGTTGGCCAATCCTTGTCAGGCAGGATCTGTCACCGGCTGTGCATGAGGCAATCAAGTGTGGTTGGTTGTTCTGGGTGTTGGCATCTGTTGCTAAAACATTTTAGCGTCTGGTCGCCATGGTGCCAGGTCATAGCAGGTTTTGCTGCTTTCTTCTATCATTACTGCCCAGATCAATAAGGTCAATATCTAAGGCCTTCATGTCATTCTTGCAAATGCCCTTGAACAGCTTTTTGTGTGTCTTACTGTAAATAATCATGAACATTCTACTTTACTTCCTTAGTTAATCCCATGTGGTTTCTTGTGTCAAACTCCACTGCCACTAAAATATAATCTAAGTGCTGTCCTCCATGTTAACTCATGTAAAATACACCTCTAGGTGTGAAAGTTTTTAAAAAAACACTAAATAATAGCACTGTGTATAACATAAGACCATAAGACATAGGAGTGGAAGTAAGGCCATTCAGCCCATCGAGTCCACTCCGCCATTTAAATCATAGCTGATGGGCATTTCAACTCCATTTCCCTGCACTCTCCCCGTAGCCCTTGATTCCTTGTGAGATCAAGAATTTATCGATCTCTGCCTTGAAGACATTTAACATCTCAGCTTCCACTGCGCTCCGTGACAATGAATTCCACAAGCCCACCACTCTCTGGCTGAAGAAATGTCGTCTCATTTCCGTTTTAAATTTACCCCCTCTAATTTTAAGGCTGTGCCCATGGGTCCTAGTCTCCCCGCCTAATAGAAGCAACTTCCCAGCCACCACCCTTTCTAAGCCATACGTTGTCTTGTAAGTTTCTATTAGATCTCCCCTCAACTTTCTAAACTCTAATGAATACAATCCCAGGCTCCTCAGCCATTCATCATATGTTAAACCTACCATTCCAAGGATCAGATCATCTCAGATTTATACATAGCCTGGTTCTGTGTTTACTGATGGCATGGCTATATCAAGTGACTGCAACATGATACATAGCTGACTGCAATTACTCCATTGCACTGAGAAACACAGTGCTGAAAGTGAGCTGAGAACCCTCATATTGGAAGTCACATGTTGTGTTGTCATCAAACTGTTTTGGGATCTATTCCAAAGTAGAACAGACTCAATAACTAACAGTTTCATCTCTGCCCACATCCTTTTATGCCTCACAGGTCACAACCTCCACCAGCAACACCCCCTTCTGTGTTTGTGCTTTTAAAGTAGTACATTTTCCAACTTTAACTGCCTTGCCTTTAGCCTTCATCCCCAACAATATTTCTGCAGCTGTCTGTTTGTTCAGTCCCTCCCTCATCCTTCATGTCCTTGCCTCGTGAATACCTGAAACTTCCCTGTTATTTACTCAGTTATAACCTCCATCTTCATTTCCACAAGCCCAAAGAGCACAAACATCCCACATACATCAGCTGTACAAATGGCCATGAAATAAGTCTTAAATCATTGATTTGCTATGGCGCAGCAGGAGGCTACTTGGCCCATCAGGCCTGCACTGGCCCATCAGACAAGCATCATTACTTAGTGCCAATCTCTTGCTTTGCTCCCTTACCCTTGTGCACCATGTCTATCCGAATAATCTTACAATGCCATCACCAGTGCCTTGGTTGAACCTGCCTCCAACTTTTATTTAGTACAATGCTTTGGAAGCAAAAACAAACAGATACAATATTTGGAAAAATTAAATAATTTTGTTACTGCTTTATCATATCCTGTCACTTCAATATTTCAGAAATAAATTTTTCTACTGTGTTTTCTCTTTTACACACTTGTGAATGATATTAAACCACCAAGCCAGAAATCAGAAAATTCCCAAA
Source organism: Stegostoma tigrinum (assembly GCF_030684315.1). Taxonomy (NCBI): domain Eukaryota; kingdom Metazoa; phylum Chordata; class Chondrichthyes; order Orectolobiformes; family Stegostomatidae; genus Stegostoma; species Stegostoma tigrinum. Next base: position 102,484,914 of record NC_081358.1, on the reverse strand, counting down.
TCCTGAGGTGATGTATCTTTCTGGATTGGAATGATTGGAGTGTATTAGGATACACGGTTGAAAAATATACTCTGACAAGCCCAATTCTCCTTCATGCCCTCCCATTGATTCTCTTTTGTTAAGCTTGTTGTCTTGTCTTGGATATGATACAATTTCCTCCAGCTAAGTACTGCCAAAACTGAAGCTATCGTCTTCAGTTCTTGACACAAACATTTTGAGTTTGCTGACCCACGGAATAGCCACTGTCTTAAGCTGAAACTTACAACTCAAAGCCTTGGAAGCCTGGTCACACATAAACTGAGCTGCTAACATCATATGATGTTCAGCACAATCACCAACTATTTCAGGTAATCTGAAATCAGTTGCAATACGGTATCCTGCCTGAACTCCAGCTCATTCAAATATCTCTCCCTGAGCTGCAATGATTTCCTCAAAAGCTCAAATCTAAATTAGCATGTAAATGCGTAAGTACATCCATGATCTTCCCCCTCCCCAGTATCACTAACCTCCCACATACCGACCAAAAGCCTTTCTTTATGGGGATTTTGACTTGTTGTGCACACTCCTATCCTCACTACTACACCCTATTCTCAGAAATTCCTTTTGTAAAATCTTCCTCTGCTCCAATCCCCTACAATTTGTCGATCAAGATTATTGGCACAAACCAAATACTTCTTCCTTTTAAAAGCAATTTCCTTTCCATAGATACTGAGAGTGCTGAAATGTAAACAGAAAGTGCTAGAGAAACTCTGTGGAGTCACAAAAATAATTAACAGTATCCAATACAGCTGTCTTTCTAAATTGTGGCAGAACTATCATCCTGACTGGGAGAAATTCTCAAGGGAGGCAAGAAAGGGGGTAGTATATCTGAAATTCTGCCATGGAAAGTTGCAGCAGCAGAATATATGACAAGACACAGAAATTGGGAAATAAAATAAAGTCCTTAAAGGAAGTGTCTATGAGCATGTTTAGTCAAAGAAGGCATAGGAGCCTATTGGCCAGGAGTGAATATTAATAGACAGCCTATTCCCAGAAATAGAAGTTGAGAAGCCAAGAAAAAGACAACAAACAGATATGGGCCAGCTGAAGGGGAGAGAAGGGTGGACATTTGAAGCAAGGACAATGAAAGTTTTGAAATCTTGGCAAAAGCAGGAAGCGGCACCAACAGTCGTCAGTGTACTGGAAGAGGGTAATAAGAAATGTTTTTTTTCTGAATCGATCTCATCAACTCATTTTGATAACTTAAATACTTCAATCAAATCTCTCCTCAATCTCCTATTTTGAAACCGTATTTATACTACACCCCACTCTTCTTTGAACACTTCTGTGGGAACTTTACCACCAAACTGTGAGAATATAAGGTGACCTCAGATCAACATGCCATTCCAAAGACCCTTTACTCCCCCACATCACTGAGCAGCAACCACTTAACACTGTGTTGAAATATTAGCCCAGATTATGTGCACAGAGTGAAATTTGAACCTATAACCTCTGCCTCAGTAGCAAGAGTGCTACAGCTGTGCCAAGGCTGAATGTTACTTAACATACTTTTATTTTGCTAAGTTTTTGAGGCACAAGTACATCATTATGCATTAGGATGAAATTTTCAACTGAGTTTTGAGATCTTTTTTCACTCTTTTCACAATAAAAATCATTTAAAAAGCTTGACCAGATTTTTTTTCAATACAATAGTGTTCATATTCATTCAATGGAGATTTTTGACCTGTTACTCCTTGTTACATGAGTGCAGAAATATAGGTCTGAATTATTGAGGAACTGATTCAAAGTCCACATTACAAGCAATGTTATTTGAATAATGATATAAAAACAGATAATGAGTCTGGATCAAAGTTCCATCAGCTTTTCATCACTTAATTAATTCAACTCAACCTAGACTGAAAAGATAAAAGTCTTCTCTCATTGAAAAAACACTTGATTGACTGTATTATACTTTCACTAAATTACAAAGCAATTAGCAGTCAATTAGATCATTATTAAGTGTTACTGCTGCCTGCCATATTTCATATGAAATTATGGAATATGGCAGGCAATTTGCAGCCAAGATCTCTGAATCAATAAAGAGATGATGACCATCAATCTGATTTAATAAAGTGTAGTGCTGGATGAATACAGCAGGCCAAGCGGCATCTTAGGAACAGGAAAGCTGACGTTTCAGGCCTAGGCCCTTCATCAGGAACAGGAACAGGATCTAGGCCCAAAATGTCAGCTTTCCTGCTCCTAAGATGCTGCTTGGCCTGCTGTGTTCATCCAGCTCTATACCTTATTATCTTGAATTCTCCTGCATCTGCAGTTCCTATTATCTCTGATTTAATAATATCTGTTGAAGGTTGAATATTGACCTGGATATCAGGAAGATCTTCCTTGCTCTTCCTCAAAACAGTGATTTTGGATATTCTTTATTCATTCATGGTGTCTGAACATTGCTAGATAGGCCAGTATTTATTGGACATCCTTAATTGCCTTTGAGAAAGTGGTACTGTGCTGCCTTCTTGAACTGCTGCAGTTGTTGGAGATGTAAAGGCATCCAAAGTGCTGTGAAGATGGGAGATCCAGAATTTTGACCCAGTAGCAGTTAATGAATGGCGATATATTTCGAGGTCAGGATGATGTGTGGCCTGCGGGGAATCTTAGGATGGCGGCATTCTTCCTGGAGTTTGGATGAATTGCTGCAGTGGATCTTGTAAATTGTACACATTTTGCTGTTATTGCCATCCAAAAGTTTCTGAGAGTTTAATGCCTAAAGTTTTCCCATTAGCAAACTGATTTTTTTGCCTTCTGTCAAATTGAGTTCCTCCACCAAACTTTCTGAAAGTTCTGGAAAGCCTGAAAAGCTTTGCTTCTAGAATGGGTCTTTATGTCATATTTGACTAGGAGGTGTGTGTTCTAATGCTGGGCCAATTCTAATTTCCTTCAAGTAGGAGAACTGGCATAAAAGTTAGATAGGTTATCAGTTTCCTAAAGTTTCCTTGGCGTTTTGAGATTAGGGAGGTATTTTCTAATGGAATACCTCCTGCTGAAGCATTGGCAGATGATGTTGGCACTCCTGATGTCATCGGTGCACATCAACAGCCAGAAGCTTTGCCCATTTCGACATGCACCATCCCACTTACTACCAAGGAACTCTCACCACCCTCATTGCACACCCATCTCCACCCGTATCATTAGCACCTGCTCTCTCACTCAACAATAGACAATAGGTGTAGGAGTGGGCCATTCGGCCCTTCGAGACAGCACCACCATTCATTATGATCATGGCTGATCATCCACAAAGAGTATCCTGTTCCTGCCTTATCCCCATAATCTGCCCCCGCTATCCACACATCTCTTCATTTGCTCCTTCTCTCGGCCCCATCCCTCTCCTCTTCCTTAGGAAGCTTATTGCCCTAGTGGACCAGGGAAAGGGAACAATGAAGTAACCTGGCAGTGAGGGGATGGAGGCAATGGAACGTTAGCAGCTGGTCAGACAAATACTTGAAGTGGGAAAGTGGGCAAATCATGATCCCTGGATCGGAATTCATTTAAATCATTTTCAAAAAGGAAATTTATTTCTCCTATTCTTTGATGCAGGACCCTGACTTAAGGGCCACTAGCTGTGACTGTGGTGACAATAAACACTGCCATTTTCTCAATGACATTTTTCCTAAATGAGCCTATCCAGGGCATTTGTGAAATCACATGTTGACTACTGTGTGCAGTTTTCAGTATCCTCATTTAAGGAAAGATATTAATGCACTGGGGCAATTCAGAAGAGCTTTACTAGAATTATACCTGGAATAATTCAGGCATTTGGGAAGGCAATGGCCTAAAGGTATTAACCCTAGGCTATGAATTCAGAAATTCAACTAATGTTCTGGGGACATGGGTTCAAATTCTGCCATGGCAGGTGGTTAGAATTTGAAATCAATAACGAATCTGGAATTAAGGACTTAATGATGACCATGAAACTATTGTCGATTGTCAGGAAAAATCCACCTGGATCACTAATGTTCTTTAGGAAAAGAAACGTAAAAAAGAAAGAAATCTGTCATCCTTAACTAGTCTGGCCTACATGTAACTCCAGGTTCACAATGATGTGGTTGACTTTTAACAGCCTGTGGGCAATTAATTATAGGCAATAATTACTGGTCAGTGATACACACATCCCGTGCATGAATAAAAGACAAATGAATGGCTTGCTTTATAAGAATAGGTTGGACAGGGAGGTCTTGTTTCTGCTGGAGTTTGGAATAGCAATGGTGGACGTGAAAAGAGTGTATTTTCTTGTAGGCCACTCCAGAGCAAGGGGACACAGTTTTGAAATTAGGGGAGTATTTTCAGGACAAAGATGAGCAATTTCTTTTTCAAAGACTTTGGTAACTCTGCAGCAAGTGGTGAGGGTCTGGCCATTGAATATTTTTTTAAGATAGAGGTGGATTGATTTTTTTGAACAAGGGAATTACGTGTTATTAGGAGTAAATGAGAATGCGGAATTTGTAAAACAAACAGGTCAGCCATGATCTTATTGAATGGTGGAGCAGGCTCAAGGGTCTGAATGGACAATTTCTGTTCATTTTCCACACATTTGTATATCTCCCATCTACTGGGGGAACGAGCCGAAGGTTGATAATGAGCTCTGGATACTCCATGCTTAGATGGAAAAGGCTGAATGGATTAATTTGTTTATCCAATTGTCTTTCTTTGTCATTTGTTTATAATCTGTATGTACTCTGATCACTCCGGTGAACAAGACATGTAGCCAAAAATACAGTGGCTGATGAAATGTGGCTCATAAACTCCAATTCAACTAATTTTCATGAGTTCGTAAATAAATTGAAACAATGCTGTCATTTCTTAATAGCTAATCTGGGTTTGTTTTGTTCTGCTGCTCTGTGGCTTGGTTTTAATCTACTTTCAACTTAAGATCTTGGCAACTGAACAAGTCACAGGATATATTGAATCATGAAATAAAATCTGCATGCTGCGATGCCTGAAGAAAACATTTCTAATAAACACAGAAGTGTTAGCTTTCAGACTTGGAGGATCTGATTCTGTTGTTCATTCCTCTTACAGTTGAAGGCAATGGGTCAAATTTCATAATGAGCATCATAACGCAGCCTTAGAAGCTCAAATCAAAATTCCTCAATTAAACTTGGCTTCTGTAAGTGTGGCAGAGTGATAGTTCCTGTCCCTATGTGCCTAATGGGATTCTCATCATCTGTATAACACTTAGAAATCAGCTGTGACCAATGTTGCAAATCTGGACTGGAAGCCATTCCGATTATGTGATATCTGATCACATGTTTTCTACGAATTTTGTTGCATTTAGCTTTTAAGGATTGTATGTCCCATGTGTTGAGTAATTTTGCCTGTGGCTGCACACCAGCAGATGTTTGTGACAAGTTCTAAGAACCAGAAACTTTCTGTGTGTATAGAGTGTAAAATAAAGGAGGGGATGGATGGATTCAGAAAGTGGAGAATGGTTAGAAGAGGGAAAACAGGAGTGGGAAAGCCTTTAGATTCACTGGCAACTAGTTGTATGTCACTGGAATTGCACTGTGAACTAATAACAAAGTGAAAACACTTATTATCTTTCAACTGACAGTAATAGAAGAATTTGTTGTACATAAATGTTGGTTAAAATGCTAAAAATGGAAGTCTTTAAAATAAGGGCAGCTGTCTGAAATAGAGGGTCATCATTGGCTCTTGTCCATAAAGTTCACTCTCAACTTCTTTATCCTCTTCAAAAATTGTTCCAATTCTAAGACTATTTCCATTCAAATTTGCTTGACTGTATCATTGGCATGCAGCCCACCTGCAGCCTTTTCCTCAAACCTCTATTTGAACCTCATAATGAATGGGTTCCAGCATGTGTCAGCCTTGAGATCACTATTATGTCATCGGTGACTCCAACAGTTGTACATTATCCCCTCTGGCCTGTCTGCAGTTGACACTTAATCTTGGTCCTCAGCAATCAGTACCATAACAGAAAAATGCCGCCAATGATGAAGGCCCAAACCAAAAGAGGTGACAATGGCATAATGTTAATGTCACTAGACTAGTCATCCAGAGTTCAAGACTAAGGTTCTGTAAACAAATCTCACAGTGGTTGCTGATGGAATTTAAATTCGGTTCATAAATTTAGAATATGAGGAGGTGAGCTGACCAATTATGTGTTAGTTTGTGTGGCAGTACCACAAAAAATGGTGGAATGAAGGAGAGTCGATTGATACAATCAACAGCTGAAAAGCAAAGGCAACCCAGGATTCAGCACGCTTGTATGCAGTAATGACAGGCATGCAGCTCATTAAGAACTGATGGCATCTGAATTCATTTGTTTGTTTTAAATGGTTGATTTTATGGTTATCACTCTTTTTGTTATCAGGGCTTGAAAGCATAGTCATCTGAAGTGAACGAGTGAATTAGATTAGAGGATAGGCCAATAGGGACGCAATGACAGACATTAAAGGGAATATTTCAGAATTCACAGGATAGATGCATTCCAAAAAGAAAGAGAAATTTCAAGGATAATAAAATGTGAGGCTGGATGAACACAGCAGGCCCAGCAGCATCTTAGGAGCACAAAAGCTGACGTTTCGGGCCTGGACCCTTCATCATTTTATTATCTTGTATTCTCCAGCATCTGCAGTTCCCATTATCACTGAGAAATTTCAAGGAGTTGACCCACCACCATAATTAATGAAAAAAGTTTAAAAATGTATTAACATTTAAGGCAAAAAGCACATAAGGATGCAAAGATGGGTGGAAAGCAGAAGATTGGACAGAATACACTGATTGTGCAAATTGTTAGCCATTCCTACTGCTAGAATAGGAAGTCAAACAGGAGGAAATAAGCCTTAAAAAGCCTAAATTGCAAATTGTTAACTTTAGATCAGCCAAACTCATGCAAACTTATCACAGAGTCATAGAAATCTACAGTACATTAAAAGGCCATTTGGCTCATTGGATCTACACCAGCCAGAGACAAGCAATTTAATCCCACTTCCCTGCACTTGGTCCCTTAGCCTCATATGCCTTGGCATCACAGGTGCACATATAAATAATTCTTAAATGTACGAGACATTTTGCTTCTATCACCTTTACATTTGACCAAGCCAACCATTTAAAGCGGAGTTAGCCCATTCTTCAATGCAAAATCACAGAGAAGCCATAATTTGACATTGAGGTCTCTCTGTGAAACACTGCAATTCTGGCTGTACCTGCAAAACAAAGTGTGCTGTCAGTTAGAGACAAAGTGACATTGTAACAGCAAGTGGGAAACCGTGCTGTGAAGGAAAACGTGGACATTGCTTAGGTGGAGGAGATTCCATTTTTCCAAGTTGTCGACCATTCTGAAGCAGAAGGCAAAACCTTAGAACAGTTTAACAAGCAGGTTGTCTCTCCAGCAAGGAAGAGGTGATGATAGCTGCCTATCCTGTTGTTAAAGATCTTCTCTAGTGTAGCTTAAGGCAGCTCAAGCAGAAAATGTTCCCAATCCTGCAGAAAAGAGGTATTGTCCTGGCAAGAGGCTGGACCACATCGCATATTCCTGCAACAATGGATATCAGGCCTAATTCAAGACAAGGCACAACATTGTCTCCTGTTTCGTAAATGGTGAGGATATAGCAGGTATATCAGCTTTGGTAAATGATTGGCTGCAAAGTGGTTTCATCCACATATACGCCAAGGAGCATTTGTAGTGTAGATGAAGCCAGGCTGTTCTATTGCCTCAAACAGATTGCTCTTTAATATTTAAAGATGAAATGTGCAATGACCGAAAGCTAAACAAGGAATGTGTTACTGCTCTAGACCCCACCAACATGATGGTACTGAAAAGGTGCTGCATCTTCTAATGGGAAGGAGACAAGTTCCTTTGAATGTCAAGACACTAAGCATGCAGCATGAGGCTTACAAATCCTTCCAATTCCAACAAGTCACATTGGACCGGAAACATTATCTGTGTTTCTGTCTCCACAGACACTGCCAGATGTGCAGAGTTTCTCCAGCAATTTCTATTCATATTTCAACCCAATGATAAGGCTCTTTTTGCCCCTTCATTGGAGGCTGGCATGTCAATATTTAGCAGAGTCATTGTATATTGCACAATGGTACTGACCAGTAAGGCAAATAATAGAGGGCAGTGTTCAAAGTGAAAAGGGGAAAGTTTAAGTAAGATGTGGAGTAAAAACTTTTCACACTGAGAATGTAGGTGCTTGGAACATGCTGCCGGGTAGATGGGAGAAGCAGACATTGTTAACCATGTTTAGGGCCTTGATAGATGCATGAACATGAGGCGAACAGAGGGTTTAATACCGTGCATGGGTAATAAGTAGCGGTTCTAAATAAGGATTAGGAATTGACACAGTCTTAATGGACCAATGGCATGCTCCTATACTGTACTATATTGTATTGTGTTGCATTATAATAGATACGGTCTGTTTTTCACCCGGGGAGACTGAGGAGGCCAATGACCCTGAAGAATCTGATGAATGCTCACCAGAACTTAAATAATTTGTCCATTTCATAAAATCATATCTGATCATGCTACAATTTTTCCAATGCACTGCTAAGACTTCCGTTATAAAGATTAGTAGCATTTTTCCATTGGTTGACATCAGGAGAGTTTCTGGCTCATGCTCTTTGTCTTTTCTCTCCTTTCCTTGGGTAGTGATATTAGATTGCAAACTGCCAATCCTTTGTAACATTTCCCAAATTAAGGAGTTTAGGAAAATCCTAAACAGTGTATTTACTGTTTCTGCAGTTACCCTTTTTAGAAGCTTAGGATAAAGGTTCTGGAGATTGCAACCTTTAGACCTTTCCATTTCTCTAATATTGTTCTTCACTGGTATTAAATATTTTAGGCTCCTTAGTGTTGTTAACCCTTGGGCTAATGCCTTACTTTATTCCATCATGGGACAGGAGCTCGCATAGCAAAGCCATCACTTACTGCTCATTCAGATTACTATTCAGAAGATAATGACAAACTGCTATTATAATTTCTTGCAATACACCCATAGAGCTGTTAGGAAATGAGTTCCAAATTTTTGATACATTGTCAATGAAAGAACAATGATATACAATCAGTTCTGCTATAATGCTGTTCCGACAACATGAATTGGCTATAATGCAACTGACGAATAGGGGAACGTTATTTCTAAAACGCGAACTTGTGTTGGTTGTAGCTCAATTTGGATTGCAAGATTCTCCTGGCCCTGGATCATATAGCAAGTCATATTTCCACCATTGGTGAGCTTTCCTTTTTAAACCATCACCCAAAAAACAGAAGACAATGAACCAAGCCATCCTTTTCTGGATTAACTATTTTTTAAGACAACCCTGCATCCACAACTACACCTGAGAGTGATGATAATGATGATGATGATGATGTCGACCCTTAGCCCCTGCATTAACAACAGAGCAACCTCAAAACCTCCTCCCCCATCAAGTCAGCTTGACATTTTTTCAAGGTGAGGTGTTAAATTTACTTCTTTTTCTTTGTTAGATATGAATTAAACAATTATTCAAACTGTGCTATCCGTTTTGTTAGGCTTTTGAGTGGTTTTTTGAGCAATTTTCAGTGTTCTTTGTTGGTGGTCTGTCCTTAAACCATTGCCCCCATTATTTAATAGCACAATATTCTACAACACAACCATCGTGTTGCAGCAGAACCGACTGCAGCTCAAAGACAGGAAGCTATGTGGCTTTCAGGGTAGCTTAGAGATGGTGATGCTCCCATGTGTTTGCTATCCTTGTTGTAATAGATATCAAAAGTTTGGAAAGCTTCCAAAGGAGGCTTAGTAAGTCATGCAGTGCATCTTGTAGATGGATGGATCAACTGGTTAACGTGTTCGAAGTGATGCCAATGAAGCAAGCTGCTTCGTTCTGAGTAGTGATAATGGGAACTGCAGATGCTGGAGAATCCAAGGTAATAAAGTGTGAAGCTGGATGAACACAGCAGGCCCAGCAGCATCTCAGGAGCACAAAAGCTGACGTTTCGGGCCTAGAATCTTCATCAGAAAAGGGGGATGGGGAGAGGGTTCTGGAATAAATAGGGAGAGAGAGGGGGAGGCAGATCAAAGATGGAGAAAAAACACTCTCCTCTCTACCTATCTTGTTTTCTCTCCATCTTCGGTCCGCCTCCCCCTCTCTCCCTATTTATTCCAGAACCCTCACCCCATTCCCCTCTCTGATGGAGGGTCTAGGCCCGAAACGTCAGCTTTTGTGCTCCTGAGATGCTGCTGGGCCTGCTGTGTTCATCCAGCCCCACACTTTGTCGTCCTGAGTAGTGTTGATTTCCTTGTGTGTTCCTTTATTCATCCACGTATTTGGAGAGAATTCCCTTACATTCCTGACTTGTGCCTTGTAGATGGTGAACTGGCCTTTGGAAGTCAGGAGGCGAGAGTTCCAAGTATCTGAACTGAGCCTGTGGTCTCAGTATTTATAAGCCCGTTCCAGTCAATTTTGTATCAATGGTAATCAATGGATTCAGCAATGAAAATGACTTTAGATCTCAAGGGGAGAGAAACACTGCCGTGTTGAAGACAGTCATTTCTTGTTTAGACAGATTTGGATAGTGATTTCTAGCAGTGCTTGGCAATTTTTAAATTAGTTTTATTTCATACTTACTGAATGAAGCTAATGGGGTGAAGGAGTCATTTTAAGTGTAACATGTCTCTTCCTGCAGCAATTTCACATTTTGTACTTATTGGTTTTGATTCAAATTTAGATACCATTCAGAAATATATGATTAAACAAGTAATGAGCTTCAATTGACATAATTGAAGATGTAATAATTAGTGAGTACTTATTAAAAGATCGGATTTTATTTTAAATTAATCCTAAATACACACAAACATTGCTGGAAGATGCAGTTAGCAGAAAATGTTCAGACAACGTAATTGTTCTAACTATTGATAAGCCACAGGATATCATGGCCTGCCAAAGTCCAACTCAAGAATAAAACTTATTGTCTGTAATTTGTTCAAGATTATTTATTAAGGAATTCTTGTCTTACATAAACCATGGATGTAAGATGAGATGCCTTTATTGAAAGATGCAATTATACATCAATCAATAAACTATCAGCAGCATGGCCAACAGTAGCACAATGTCCACCATAAGCGATTAAATACAAAATCATAGAAAGGCATATTGCTTGTTGTGGTAAGATTTTGAATCAGCATTCTTGTCAAAGAGGGGTACCAAGAATTAGATTCTTTCAGACTGACAAACTGACAGAAATTAGAAAAGTCTGTTTGGAATTGATATAACTTTTTTCCCCCTGTATTGATTATAACTTTTTCTGGTTCCAAAGGTACTTAGTTATTTGTAGTATCTGTGCATTCAGTGTAGTTGATAAGGATTAAGCAAACAACACACACCCCAACTCCCACAATTGGCTGAAATAATTCAGTAATGTGACTTTGTACTCAATATTGCAAGGAGAGAGGCCACTCATGCCCCTAACTAAAAAGTTGGTCAGAGTCAACCCAGAGAAGAAATGCATAAAGGTGAACATTATTGCTGAGGTAATGGCATAATGTTGTGTCAATGCACTGGTAATCCAAAACCCCAGGCTAATGCTTTGGAGACATGGATTCAACGATCATCGTGGCAGACAGTGTAATGATACCACACACCACCACTCTCCACCCCCTAGCCACACTCATCCTCACTCTGAACAACTTCTGTTTTAACTTCTCTCAATTTCTTCAGATCACAGGGATGGGCATAGATAGATGCATGGGCCCCAGTTATGCCTGTATCTTCATGAAGTACCTGGAACATTCCCTTTTCCAGTCCTACTCCAGGCCCCACCAAGCCCCCAACTCTTTATCCGGTATATCGACAATATCATCATTGCTGCTTTCCTCTCTTGTTGAAAACGGAGAAGTTTACCAATTTTGCTTCCAATTTCCACCCTATCCTCACCTTCACCTGGTCCACCTCTGGCTCTGATGAGAAAAAAGGTTCGGTATTCCCAATCTTCATCATTATTAAGCAACTATGACACCAAATACATCTGAAAGGATAATACTTGGCATTGTGAGGACTGAGGAAGGGTCACCCGACCTGATACATTAACTCTGTTTTCTCCTTCACAGATGCTGCCAGACCTGCTGAGCTTCTCCAGCAACTTTGTTTCTGTTCTTTGTTTTAGTTCTTGGCAGTGGCACGGTTAGCACTGCTGCTTCACAGCACCAATGACCCTGGTTCAATTTTACGCTTGGGCGACTGTCTGTGTAGAGTTCGAACATTCTCCCTGTGTCTGCATGGTTTTCCAACGGGTGCTCTGATTTTACCCCACAGTGCAAAGATGTGCAGGCTAGGTGGATTAGTCATGGGAAGTGTAGGCTTACAGGGATTAGTGGGGTTTGGTGCGCTTTGGTGGACTGAGTAGTCTAATTCCACACGTAGGGATGCCTGTTTCTTGCTACAGCCATTCTCTAGCTTTACATTTGGAATAAGCATCCCTGAAAGTGAACAGCAGTAAAAAGCAACCATTACATGTGTTTATATTAAGCATTTAATGCAAATACCTAAAGTCAATCATAGGAGGATTATCAGACAATATAATTGCCAAAGGAGGATGCATTAAGGCAGGTGACAAAATGCTTGGAGGAGGAGAAAGAAAGAAGGTGAAATTTGTTAATTCCAGAGCTTAGGAATTAGGGCCTAGAGAGTTAACAGCACAGCCATTAATAGTGAGGCAAAGTGAGAACAGAAATTATAAACTTCAAGGCTGGAGGCCGTCACTGAGATTTAACAAATGACAGAGATTTCAATTTCAAATGTAAAGGTGCCAGGAGAAAATATTGTGAGAAAATTAGCAGCAAAAAGAATAGCAGAAGAAAAATGGTGAAACGTGCCTAGATTGAATGAATTCAGGCATGTACTTGCCAGCACTGATAGTGTTGTTTATTGATGTGCGTATTTGCTCATTGACCTGACCTTGAATTATATATAACATCATTAAAGTACACTGCTTGAAACTGGTCCTGAAAACTCTGCTCATTTTGTGAACCCTAGCTGCATGTTTTTGTTTTCTGTTTCAGATTTGTGCAGATAGCAATGGAAGTATGCTTTTATTATCAGTTCTCTGTCCCCTCCAACCCAATTGAAGGCATTTTAGTGCTGCTGAGTTATGCATCATTCAAGACATGTAGTCTCCTATTAATTGCTCAAGTGCCCATTCTTGATGTGAATCCCAGATGGTGAGTACTGCAAACTATTCAATTGTGAGGAGAACACTTCAATGCTCATCTTCAAGGTCCACGCAGAACTCAAGAGCAGCAGCCTGATACTCTTGACACTTCCTGATGCCCATATTCAGTCTAGCTTAGTTCCAAATAGGTTCTCAGGGACATAAGTTCTAAATTTGGTCTCAAAATACTTGGTTACAGTTAGGCCTTTCTGGTGTTGCTTGGGTTTACCCAGATCCCAGATTAATGAGTTTTATAAATATCTCCGGGATAAGCAACATGCAAATGGGAAAATAACAGGAAGTGAATTTGTGATGGCACAAATCCGTTGAATGTTTCTCTCCTTTATTTTGATAGACATTTGCCATGTAGTGAACGATATCACACAAATTTGAAATCTTATAATTGTCCAAATCACGGAGCCTGGTACAGGGCCATAAAAATAAAGAAAAAGATTAACTAATTCCTTCAGTGGGACTAAAAGGTTTATGAAGGGAATTTCTATTTTCAGGCCTAGGAAGCATGGAAAGACAATTGATGGGATGAAGTAAATTAGGGCTGCTTAAAATAAAATTATAAAAATTAAGATTGTTTGATTATTTAATTGCATACTTCACTGCAATTCTTTGATTGGACGTGTGCATCACTGGCAAGGCCAAAGTTTGTTACAGGTCTTGAATTGAGTGACTTGCAAGGTCATTTGAGGGGGCAATTAAGGTTAATGATGTTGCTATGGGTCTGGTTTTATTTATAGATCAGACCAGATACTGATGACAGATTTCCTTCCCTAAAAATACATCAGTGAGCTTGTTGATTTTTTACAAAAACTGTCACCTTCCTGGAACAGGGATGTTCACCACCAGCCTGTAGCGCTGATCAGTTAGAGGCTGGCAACTACTGTGAACAGCAACACACTTTGAAAGCTGAGGCTATGATGGAGCTGCAGTACGGACAATCAGAGCATTGAGTAGAGTAAATGACTTTCTGGTGGAGTGAAATCATAGGGAGGGGGTCATGGGGAGAGGTGGGGCAAGGATCAGAGGCATTGGGTTTGGCTGTCAAATGCCATGGCCCTGACTCCCATCTATACCTGTTTTTCTATTCAGGACAGTTGACACTTTCCTCACCGATTAGTAACAGTGGTCAGGGCAGTAGTAATTTAACCAATTAAGTCCTTGAATTAGGTTGAATTGAAAAGATCAGCCATGGGTCTTCTCTTTCATTTCTAAGGCAGAGGTTATCTCTTCAGCAACAAATTGCCCTTCCTACCATTTTCTCATCATGTTGCTTTAATACTATCTTATCGGAATTTGAGCCTTAATGCTCAGAGATTAAATCTGAATGAGGTTTTCAGTAGTATCACCACTACGCCACCAACTCCCCAATCTAGGCTAACTTATTTGAGCTGAGTTGCCCATGGACTTTAGGATCCACTCACTGGCTGCTTTCCTGATGGCATAATGCTTCTGGAAGCCACCTCCTCATTGGTTGTCTCTGTTTGCCCTCTTACAGATAGGCTCTTGATAATGCTAATCCAATCAGAGGGACCACCAACTCTGGAGACTTGACACACACACCCCCTCACTGAAAATCGTGAGGGGATCATTCCTCAATATGGAGTCAAAATAATGTTTAAAATTAAAATTAAATACAATTACAATTGAAATCTTAAACTTCTGAGAGTGAAGCTGTTTGGTTCAAAGCCTTTGGCTTATTGTTTGGGCTGCAGGTGAGGCCTTTACTGTCAATGGCTCCCCTTTCTGGACATAGTGCCTCCTGCTCTGGATAGGACCATGCCCTGTCACAGGGAGGCTGTCTATTTGATTACAACCAGGTCCCTCTTGGGTGTGGTTCCTCAAGTTATTGCAGTTCCAGACGGATATTCTGAATCACTAGGCTCTTGAGTGAGGAAGGCTGAACTGGCTCCCCCTCTTCACTCACTCTCCCCCTTGACTGGTCGCAGCAAGTTTAATTTAGAAAGGATTCTTCCCTTGTGAATACCTTTTCCCAAACCAACAAATTTATGTTTAAAAGGAACTAATTTAGCCAAGCTTTCTTTAGATAACAAAAGAGTGAGTTTATTAGTTACTAAATGCGAAAAGAATGAATAAAGCAAAAGACATGAACATTTTTTGTAATAAAAAGGTTCAAAAATGTTAAAAGATAAAAAAAACACAATTGATTTTGAGATTCTTAGCTTTGCAGCTTAGTTGAAATTTCTTTGATCCTGTTTCCTTTGGTGGTGGTTGACTGACAGCCCTCCCTCAGAACAAGCGAATCCTTCTGTAGCACTATTTCCTTTTGTTTGGCTTGTTGGTTTCTAGCACTCAGAGTGAGGGAGTCCTTTTATTACAATGCAGGGGTGGCTAGTGTGTGACCATCATAGCATACTAGCGTTTGGACCCCAGGTGAGTGCAAACACATGTCTCAGTTCATCAGCAGACTTTCTTTCATTAATATACTTCCTCCCACCGGCACACAAACACCATGATTGCAACCAGTTTTAATCCCTTTTTTTGGCATATTTCTGGAAGGGATAAACAAAAAAATTGTCTGCAAGAGGTGGCTACCTATTGAGCTGAGAAAGATGTTCAGCCTCTTCGTCATCTCTTCCAGTTGTGCCTTTCTCTGAAGTTTCCCTGACCATCTACAAGTGGAACAGTCCACTGGTCCCAGAGGGAACTTTGATGGACATTTCTGAATTCACAACTTCAATCTTTGTTTTCATTTGTAGCAATCCTCATTGAAAGAAAACATTTTATAATCAAAGGTTAACAATATCCTTCATACTTCAGAATACTGATCCATTGCTTCCTACAAGGTGGGAGGTTCACTCTGTTATACCAAACACCCAGAAAAATCCGACTTAATTAGTATCAATTGGCAGCTAATCTGGGTGCCTGCTCCTGCAATGAGACCCTTCCTTATTGACAGGAATCTAGTAGGAAGACTTGCCAAGCTCCTGTCTACTCTCCCGGTCCTCCTGCCATCTCCAAGTGTGCAAACACAACCCAGGAAGATTCAGTTCTTCATGTCTGTACCAGTGACTCAATGAGAGTTCAATTCTATGCTTTCACTAGTATATATTACAGGACTTCTGCATTTCACCCTGTTTGTGCCAACTGTTCTGTTTTTCCCCTGAAGGCATTGTATCAGGTTGAACCAAAGCCCCAATGTTCTTGACAACCCTTGATAGCACAGGAAGCTTATTTTCAAGTTAAAGAGATGGTGAAAATTGGATTAAAGCAAACAAATTGATTTTATGAACATTAATGACAGAAACTTGTGTGACAGCTTCCCCAATTACCTTAGTTCAATAGATCCCTTCCTGTAAAATGGGACCAATGTAAGATTCTGAGACTGATCAAAGCATTAAGATGTTTTATATAGAACCATGGATACCTGAAATGTGTTAGAGGATAGAGTCAAATTCATGATTTTACCCAGATTACACACAGAATAATGGATATCTGAAATGGAATTCAAAATGTTTGTGATTGTTGTGTAAAGCTGGAGATTAGATGACAGCTTCATCACTCATTAATGCTTATGTTTTCATTGCTAGATCATGTTTGGATATTATGGTCATTTAGTTTTGATTTATTGTAGGTAGGATAACCATCACACGATGAGTTCCTGCTCCTAATTACTATCTGGTGACCCCTGCTGGAAGTATGCATATGTTGATATTGGTTGTAACAGATCAATATTGATTGTGAAGCCTCCACAGTCGAATAGTCTTCCAACTACCACAACAAAGAATGGACCAAATGAGTGGAAAAAGGTATGGGAGCATGTTTGTTTCATTCATGGTATGTAGATGTCACTGGGAAGGTCAGTGTTTGTTGCTTATCCCTCATTGCCAGTGGGATAGTGGTCGTCTGCTTCTCTCTTGAATTTCTATAGTTCATAGTATCAAATACATTCAGAGTACTGCTTTAAAGGAAATTCCAGGAATTTGACCTGAACTTAGTGGTGCTAGTTGAATTTGACAGTTGGACCAATAGGAACAACAGATTGAGTGGATTCCTTCTGTGCTGTAAGCATACTATGGTTCTGTAACACGGTTTCAGATAGTAAATCCGTGAAATTACCCTAAGCAAGATGGGAAAGACTATAAGAAAGGAGAAGGAAAAAAATGGATGTAAAAGTAAACATTTGAAATGTATTAAAAACAATAATCACAGCTCAGGAGCAACTACTGTTGTGTGAAATATTTTTATTTGTCTTTACCGCACACCACAATACATTGCGAAGTTAGAGGAGCTCAAGTGAAAAGTTAAATTAAAGAAAGAACTGAGAGTCGGAGTCATACACAACTAAAAGACTTGAAAATCTTCCAGTTGAGTTGGTTCTCCTGTTGATTGTGGTACTCTGCAAGCTGGATCTGAAACGTCACAGTGACATTAGAATGACTGTTTTTAAAATCTCTTTTTATTGAATGGGATGATAGCTAGCAAGGTCTACATTCATTTCTCATTCCTATTTAGCCTTGAGAAGGTAGTGCTGATGCATCCACTTGAATCACAGCAGCCTATCTGGTGGGTTTTGCTATGGGACTGCTATAGGATGGCATTCCAGGATTTTGACAATGAAGGCAGGGCAGTATAGGGCATTTCATGAAGTGCCTATACACACAGACACACGTGCACACACACACACACACACACACACACACACACGCAAACATGCACACACGCAAACATGCACACACGCACTCCTGCCTCCACCCCGATCTGGGAGAAAGAGGTTAACTCTAATTATGTGCGTGCATATAAAACACCAAAGCGCTATACAAACACCAGGGAGTATCAGATAGGAGGATGATAATTGAAGAAGCCATCAAAAACAATGGCCTACGTTAGCGCCCTGAGGAATTCCTGCAACAACGTCCTGGGGCTGACATGTTTTGGCCCCAATGATCACAACCATTTTCCTTTGTTCAAAGATGACTCCAACAAGTACAGTTTCTCCCTGCTTTCTATTAACGTCAATTTTAAAGGGAATAAGAACAATAACAGCCTGAAAAATCAGGTCAGACAACATCTGTGGAAACGGAGTTAGCACTTCAGGCTAATAACTATCATATCATTAGGCCACCGACTTGAAACATTGACTCTTTGGAGAAAATCTTCCATTCTGTTACTTGATATTTCAGAGGAGACTGATGGGGCTGGACTCATCTGTTACCATCCTACCTTTCTTCCCCAGCCCCACTCCTCTTCTGTCTATTTATTTCAGAGACCCCTTACCCTTCCACCGTCTCTGAAGAAGGGTCCCGACCTGAAACATCAGCTTTCCTGCTCCTCTGATGCTGCCTTGCCTTCTGTGTTCCTCCAGCTCCACACTGTGCTATCTCTGACTCACACATCAGCAGTTCTTGCTATCTCTGGGGCTGGACTTACTGTTTTTTAGGGATGCCACATGTTGAACAACACTGAGGAGCCTCATTTAAATGGTATGATCAATAACTTTGGCCTATGCAGTTTTCTGGTTTACACCCAAGATCACTCCACCTGTAGAACCACCTGCAAAGGATTTCTGTAGAGGATGTTAAAATGTGAGGCTGGATGAACACAGCAGGCCAAGCAGCATCTCAGGAGCACAAAAGCTGACGTTTCGGGCCTAGACCCTTCATCAGAGAGGGGGATGGGGGGAGGGAACTGGAATAAATAGGGAGAGAGGGGGAGGCGGACCGAAGATGGAGAGTAAAGAAGATAGGTGGAGAGGGTGTAGGTGGGGAGGTAGGGAGGGGATAGGTCAGTCCAGGGAAGACGGACAGGTCAAGGAGGTGGGATGAGGTTAGTAGGTAGCTGGGGGGTGCGGCTTGGGGTGGGAGGAAGGGATGGGTGAGAGGAAGAACTGGTTAGGGAGGCAGAGACAGGTTGGACTGGTTTTGGGATGCAGTGGGTGGGGGGGAAGAGCTGGGCTGGTTGTGTGGTGCAGTGGGGGGAGGGGATGAACTGGGCTGGTTTAGGGATGCAGAGGGGGAAGGGGAGATTTTGAAACTGGTGAAGTCCACATTGATACCATATGGCTGCAGGGTTCCCAGGCGGAATATGAGTTGCTGTTCCTGCAACCTTCGGGTGGCATCATTGTGGCAGTGCAGGAGAAGTGCTCCTGAGATGCAGGCAGTGCTCCTGAGATGCTGCTTGGCCTGCTGTGTTCATCCAGCCTCACATTTTATTATCTTGGAATCTCCAGCATCTGCAGTTCCCATTATCTCTGTAGAGGATGTGTTTGGCAAAGACTATTTAGATCTCATCTCATTTCATGATTAATTGCAGAATCTGAAAAGCTAACAGGAGCAGGCCATTAAGCCCTCCCACCTGCTCCACTATTCAATTAAAGCGTGACTAATCCACACCTCAACTTAGTGAATTTTTCTTTTAGATGTTTGCCTTTGTCAACATGAGTACTCACACATTAAATGATTCAGGTTTGAAATTTTTATGATTATCTTTATGGCAGGTTACTTGGGGATACAAACAAAACGAAGTTAAATTTATACTTTAATTGTCAACAGTTACAGTTGCTAAAGAAAATTGATTAAGCAAATGTTTGAAGTACTGAAACTCTGACAGTTTCCAAATCAAATTCTGAAAATTCTTTTAATCAAAGCATGTGGTGTTTAATGCAGAGAACACATGCTTTCTCAATTGGACACACACCACTTACCCAAACTCAGATGGTGTGTGGGCATTTTTGCAAGTTCCAAAGTATTGAAAACAAAGAGTATGTTATGAATAAAGGTAGGGAAATATTTCAGAAATATTTCATAAAGGCTAAAATAAAAATAAAACAGCAAAAATAACAATTGTAGCATATAACTCAAGAAGCTTTGCAAGCAACTGGAGACTTTTTAAAAATACTTGAAAAAAAAACACAGAACATGCTATTGAAGATTGAATTTACCAGGAGACCATAATACATAATAGTGCACCTTAAATTCTTTTGATGGCTAACAGGAAAATTCCTGATTTCATGTGTTACTGAACCACTAAGAGTAGCAAAAAACGAATTTGATTCTTGGATTTTGCTGTGTTTATCAACGGTAACTGAAGTCATGTGATTACATTAATGGTGCTTTGGCAAGAAAATAAAGTTATCAACTGGATATTGCATTTCTAATTGCTATAGATAACGGAATAGACCATTTAGCCCTGGACAATACTGTGTTATTCAACTTATCATGACTGATATGTACCTGAACGCCATTTAACTCTCTTTGCTCTGTATTTGCCTGGACTATATCTCAAATTTTCTACTATCCCAGTAGTTGCATAATGATGGTGGATAGGCGCTAACATTCAGTTTCCCTTGTTATTTACAATCTGACCCATAAAGATAAATTTCAATTTACTTTCACTTGCCTTCATATAACAATTGATCAGAACACTGAACTCTAATGGACATTTTTAACTAGTAATAATAAAACATGTTTTTAAAAAGGCTGATACAGATTAAAACGACTGCACATGTAAACTGAGACAGAGAGAAAGAGAGAGAGAGAGACCATTGGACTGTTACAGCTAAAGTGTTAAAGAAATTGCAAGCAAACTGATCACTTGCAACTTCAAAGATAATAAGGGGCTGATGATCTGCTCAGCTGCAAGCTATCTGCCTGTGGGTTATGTCCCAAACTGCAGACACACTTGTATATTTTCTTTAGAAAATGCACATGGTCAGGGATTAAAAAGCCAGTTTCAACTCCAGTGGAGGAGCTGGTGGAGATAGTGTCTGATTTGGTTAGACTAGCTGGGGAGTAGATTGGATGGTGACTGTTGGGAATACTGAGGATGATGGGTGTGGGCACTTACTGACAATGGGGGCCCAGAGAAGAGGCAGTGCCTCCTTATCCTTTCTCCTAGCTGGGCAAGTAGGGCTAGCCTCCCCTGTGCTGGGTAAAATCCCAGTTCTGGCACCTTAAGGCCATTATACTACCACTTAAAAAGACTTAAATAGACTGTAGCATCGGCCTGCCCCATACCCACCATCACTGTTGGTAAAATTGCAGCAGGTTGAAAGTGGAGATGGCATGGCTGTAATACCATCCAATTCTAAACAGTCTCCCCACCCCTACAGCTACACTATTGATATTCATCCAACAGAGTGAAAAGTTATACAAGTACTTTCAATCATTAACAAAGCAATGGAAAGTTTATCCATGGTGCCAAGAAGTGGCACTTACACAGCAATAGCCTACTTCTGCAGGGCCAGACAGTTTCTGACCTCAATACAGACTTGCTTCAAACACACATTGAATTTCTGATGTGAGTTGAGAGTCACTGCCCCAAACATTTAAGAAGCATTATGACCAAATGTGACACCAAGGATCTGCAGGGAAAAATGCAGATGATGGAGCCTAGTTGGAGCTATACCTATTACAAGGACTTTGTTGTGTGGGAGTTCTTCAGGGCAGTGTCCTATATGCATTTATCCCAACTTATGGTCTCTGCACCCTATAGAAATAAAAACACCAGGTGCATAGGAAAACCACCACCTCCAATTTTCTTTCTGGGTCATACACCATGTTAACTCTTTCCAGCATGGACTTGCTGATCCAAATGGTCTACTTATGAACCACAACAATTCTAAAACTTGTAATAACATAATTGTTGCTGGGTGAAAATTGCTAACTTTGGAAGTACATTTTCTTTTTACATTTCTACTCATGACATGTATGCTTCATTAGCGGGGTCAGCATTTATTGCCCTTGAGAAGGTGGTAGTGAACTGCCTTCTTGAACTGATGCACTCCACGTGCTGCAGGTAGATCCAGAATACCTATACCATATAGACAGCCATAATTCAAGACTATGTGACTATCACATCTTTCTCAAGGATAATGAGGATTAAAGCATCAATTGTTGGCCTTACCAATGAAACACATGCCATAAATGAATGAAACAACGGTTGCTCAAACAGATAATAAAGAAAACAGAACAAGAGAAAAAAAATTAAGGAAGAACAGAGATTTGCAGAGCCATAAAAATAAACTTTTAAATACTTGGGCTCTTTTGTTTTTTTTTCATGATGAATTCCATGCTTTGCATTATTCACTTAAGTTGTAAAATCTTCACTGTTAATCTAAATTTATGCAATGTCATTTTCACGAGTAATAAATCCAAATATTGTAATGAAAGCTTTGTTCATTATCAACAGGTTTGGATAAAAAAGTCGGCCAAATCTTGAATATGAGCAGGCTAATAATTATTTGACTTTTGACATTACGGGATACGAGTTTGCAGATTGAACAATTTCAGTATGTTATTCTGTCCATCGATATCAGATCTGACATGCAAGTAAAATATAAGTAAAAATTTGCTTTGACATTTACTAGTACCAACAGTTATATTTGAACTTGAATATCTCATCACATTGTTGGCCATTGAACTCATCAGTTTATGGACAGATTAGCTAATCATTGACGGAGATCTTTGTTCTTTGGTATCTGATAATGCATTGTATAAAGTTGTAAAATATCAAAAGTCAGAACTTGAACAACTTTGAATGATGTTGATTGCTTGATGAAATAATGATAGCTTTTAAACATTATAGTGTAGTGTTCTACATGTACTACAACTGCTGACTGAATCTGTTGTGCTATGTTTAATGTTGGCAACAACGGTTTGCCCAATAGAAATCATTAACTAATCACAGTTGTGACAACAGTGGCAATAATTTAGCCACATATAGTACTTATAGTTCAAAACTGTCAGTATACAATAAAGGCCAAGGTAATTTTTGCCTCCATTTATTCAACAAACATCTATAATCATACTATGTGAACTTGTACAGGGCATATCTATCAAGAAAGTTTAAAATTCTTGCATAAATTTGTCAGACCCAGATCATCTGTTGTAGAAACAGTTTCAAATGGCAACAAATAGATTAGAACAATTGCTGATAATGTTTGATCTCATAACAGACCTGCCCCTCCTGTCCATCCAGAATACTGTGTCCCGATTAGGTCCCTTCTATACTTTAATAATATTGAAGTTTTAGGATAAATTCAGAAGAGTACCACAATGTTGATAGATACAGTTACATTTGGATGAATATTAATTTCCTGGCTATTATGTTTCACTGGGGTAGAACACTGGAAATCAAGCTGCACTATTCCCAGAATAGTCACAAAAGTTGAAGATTTTATAAAAATTTGCAAAACTTACCTATCTTTTAGATTCTGGCCGACAGAAAGCACAGATCAGGTTTATATGTGTGTATGATATAACGTGTCAACATATAACCGTGCCGGTTATAGCTCCAGCCACTTATAAAACTCCCCTTACACACACAAGTACAGAGAGGCCCTAAGTAATATGGAAGTCATGGGCAGAGGGAAAGACAGGAAGGCAGTCCAATAATTTCTTCCCCCAGAGGTGGCTGAGATGAATCTTTTGGCTTGTCAAGACGTGCTGCTCTTTGGTCTGACTCTTCCATGTACTTTCACTTGCTTGTAGGAGACAGAATGAGTAGTTTACCAATTCTGACTAATTGGTTAAAAGCCATAGCTTACAGCAACTGATGAGGGGAAATAAATTGGCTTTCCTCTGTGTTAGTCTGAGAGTGTGTGTCTCAGAATCTGATCTTGACATCTGAAGCAAGTTGCTTCATCTTGTACAAAAACAGAAAGTGTTGAAAAAGCTCAGCAGATTTGGTAGCATCTGAGGAGAGAAATCAGAGTTAACGTTTCTGATTGAGTGACCCTTCCTGAGTTCTGAGCAATTTTAGGCAGCATGGTGTCTCAGTGTTTAGCACTGCTGCCTCACAGTATCAGAGACCCAAGTTCAATTTCACCCTCTGTGTGGGTTTCCTCCAGGTGTTCTGGTTTTCTCCCACAGTCCAAAGACGTACAGGTTAAATAGCTTGGCCATGCTAAATTGCACGTTGTGTCCACAGATGTACAGGCTGGGTGGGTTAGCCATGAGAAGCGCAGGATCACAGGGATAGGGTAGGGGACGTGTCTGG
This sequence comes from Stegostoma tigrinum, assembly GCF_030684315.1. Classification (NCBI taxonomy): domain Eukaryota; kingdom Metazoa; phylum Chordata; class Chondrichthyes; order Orectolobiformes; family Stegostomatidae; genus Stegostoma; species Stegostoma tigrinum. The sequence continues at coordinate 102,460,742 of NC_081358.1, read as the reverse complement.
GTGGGATGCTCTTTGAAGGGGCACTGGACTCGATGGGCTAAATGGATTGCTTCCACACTGTAGGGTTTCTAATTTTAAAAAATCTGTCTTTGTTTCTGATTTACAGCATCCACAGTTTTTTTTTTGCTCCATCTTTTATGCTTTTGACAAGCAGTATAGGAAGTGTCTCATTAGACTGTGGCAAGTTACTATTTAAGGGGGATTATTGCCTGCTAAATGCCTCATTACTATTCAGCTTCCTATTTTACCGAATGCATCAAACAAGCTGGATTTTGGGAAATCTCAATATGGAAATCAATGTGAGTACCCAGCGATTGCAGCTCATCACTTGCTCCAGAAAACCTCCATGTCGTTTAGGACCAAACAGCATCCTCGGCGATGATCAACAGGTAACAGCCACATGCACTACTTGTCCATGGACATTTGCATCTGGGATTTGACTACACTTCTTGTCCATCATGGCATCTCTCTGATGTCCTTGCAGCTTGCTAAGGAAGAACATACTTGCCTTGCAGGACACACCAGCAAATACAAGGATTCAGCGCTTTGTATGCACAGAAGAGATCCAGTTCAGGATTGGGCAAGGTCCTATCTTAGGGCCGCTCCCTTCATCTCTTCGCACTCTGTAACTTAGTACCTGCTTGCATGATCACACCATCCACGTCTTGCCTTGTCACTTCTTTGTGGTGTAAATAAGCGCAGTTACACAATGAGGCAGCTTACCTTGCTTGCAGCAATATTTCAGTCAAGGGGACAGACTTCTTGCTATACAACAGTATGTTGTGTCAATTTCACACCTGCACCAGTGTGCAAGTAGCTTACAAGTAAAGAGAGCAAGCAGCTCTCTCTCAGGGGAGTAACCCTCACCAAAATCCATAGAAGCACCCATTAGTCAGAATGTCCTGAGACAGTAAGTCAAGGGCAGCCCCCCATAGGGGGTAGAGTATGATTAAGTGTTTGGTTATTAATATCCTTCATCAGGGGTCCATGTCTCTGCAGTTTGGCTATTGGGTCATGGTCAATCCTCAGTGACCAGTCCAGAGGTAGAGCTAACACAACCAGGGAGATATTTAGGCATCAATCACAAGTTGGATGGACACTTCTGGTTAAGGGCTCTGTAGTTGGGTTACTAGAGGGAATGGGCCCATGGTTAGTCTATCAGATCTGTCCAGAGAAAGTAAGGGGATAGGACTTTGGTGGCAGAGTTGTTAGTGGGAGTGTGGGCAGGGAGAGAAAGTGTTAATACCATCGGAAAGAGACTAGGAAAATTATTCTTTGGATTTGTTGACTGCAGACTGGGGACAAGGGTTAAAGACAACTATGAAATGGGGGAGGCAAATGTATCTGAAAGGAGGGGAGACAGTAAAACTTGGATGGGAAGGGGTTGATTCACCAGGGGGAGATTCATTCAAGGTCTGGAGCAGCTTGGCTTCAAGGTAGGGAATATAGGTACCAATTGTGCTAGAGGCTGATGGGCAAAGATGGGCAGGTGCAGGCACATATGGGTGCGGGTCTGGAGATTTACAAAACCTGTGGTGTTCAGAGGAATGACTATCAGCAAGGGAAGTTGGATGAATGAGGCCCACCAACATGTAGAAGCAGAGGTTGCAAGTCACTAGCCAAGGAATACTCACTGTCACTATCCATCACATTGGAAATTGGAAGTCCGTAACAGGAAGGTAAATAGCTGCAAACAACAACTGGTGTGTTTCGTGGGGACAATTGTCTCAATCTGTGACGCAGGGAGCTGCAAGCCCCACAAATACGAGAGCATTTAACAGGAAATAACTTCACACAGACCCATTCACTGTACAGGACACAGGTGTGCAGTGTTCCTAATCCTTGGCCATCTTAATGCATTGATTAAGATTTTTTCTGAAGAAGGGTCTAGGCCTGAAACATCAGCCTTCCTGCTTCTCTGATGCTGCTTGGCCTACTGTGTTCATCAGCTCTAAACCTTGTTATCTCAGATTCTCCAGCATCTGCAGTTCCTACCATGTCTAAATGCATTGGTTCCTTATTTACTGTATACCTCTCTGGCCCAGCTCATTTATACCAACACTTCTGGATGCAGAGGCCAGGACAAAAATATGGATATTGTAGGACCAGAGTCGATAGTATCAGGATGACCCATTGCCTTTATACACCTTCCTTCATTGGCCAGCTGCAGAGCTATTGTGCTCATCAAATTGTGCTCCCAAATGTTTAAACACAAGCCTCTGCCTTGATATGTTAGTATCTGGGTTGGTAGAGTGTGCAGGATGCAGACTAGTCGATGCTCCTTCTGTGGCACGGTATTTTCATACTCAGAGGTTCAGAAGGCGATTTCTAGTGGGCCATACTGTTTTACCATGGTGGTGGAGATGCTGGCTGTACCTACAAAACAAAAGAGAAAAAATGCTTTGCAATCCAGTGGTGTGCACTGAATAAGACTTACAACAGGGTTAAGATGAGAGTTGTAGTGGAATGAGGAACGGCGCTTACTCATACGTGAATGTTTTAGTATTCCTGTAGGAGCACTCCTGATCTTCTCCTGTAAGGGTCAAGGTTGTCTCCTCATAAGGGGTAAGGATCCTAACCCTGGCTCTGCCCTGTTAGGGGCTGATTTTCCCGTAATGAGAGATTGGACAGAATTGAGTGAGAAAGAAGTTTGTGGCACTGCTAAAGTAAGTCAGCAAAAGGTGGTGAGGTGTCCTGACTGAGTGACTGAACTATACAGAGGGCATGCAGGGTGAGTGGTGTTAGGAATTTGTGTAGGTCACAAGCAACTGACAGTGAGAATGACAGAATGCGAGCCTTGCTGGAAGGTGTGCATGGCTGCAGGGACAGAGTCAGTGTGAAGCTGTGGAGAAGTCTGCTGTCATGGAAAAGTTATTGATCTTCTTATGGCACTGCTGGCTGTTTCTCTGGATCATGGAAATGGCACTAACTGGATGACGATCACGGACCAGGCTGTCAGGGTCTGGGTGGCAAAGCCTCATCTGCCGATCCCACAGGGAGAAGACTCCTCTCCTTTGCAGCATTCTCTTTACTTGGACCTTCCCCTGCTCATCCTCTTTCAGAGGACTTCCTTGACTGAGCAGAATGCTGGTGCCTGGCAGTGTGCACAACAGCTCTGTAAATGTAGTGTGGATACAAGTAATACTGGTCTTTTGGCAAATATGTGCCAATAATCATAGAATCCCTGCAGTATAAAAACAGACCATTCAGCCCATTAAGTCCACACCAGCCATCTGAAGGACATCCCACCCAGTCCCACACCCTTTACCATACCCCCATATCCCTGTATTTAACATGGCTAATCCACCTAACGTGCACATCCCCGAACACTATGGACAACTTAACACGACCAATCCACCTAACTTGCATGTCATTGGACTGTGGGAGGAAACCGGAGCACCTGAAGGAATTCCACACAGACACTGGGAGAATGTGCGAACTCCACACAGACAGTCGCCCAGAGCTGGGTCCCTAGTGCTGTGAAGCAACAGTGCTAACCACTGAGCCACTGTGCTGATTGATGCATGATAAGATGGAGCTGGAATCAAATGTGAAGGACATCACTGGGATGGGGTAAGTAGTTAATGGGGAGTGTTCAGTAAGATACAGTGAGAAATCTTGCAAGGCCGTAAGGAAGAAACCCCTTCAAAACAACTTAACACAACGTGCACTTTTAATAAGATTCAAATCATACTCTTCATTTTATATTGTCTCTCCATTGTTTGTCAGAGGTAGTTTCTTTACTCAGAGAATAGTAGAGGAATGGAACACTTTGCCTGCAATGGTAGTAGATTTGCCAACTTTAAGTGCATTTAAGTCGTCATTGGATAAGCATATGGACGTACATGGAATAGTGTAGGTTAGATGGGCTTCAGATCGGTATGACAGGTCGGCACAACATCGAGGGCCGAAGGGCCTGTAGTGTGCTGTAATGTTCTATGTTCTATGTTCTATGATGAAAGATACATCAAGTATTTCTGAAGGCAAACTGAATTTTAACCTTTATTGAAAGGGTGGATGGTGTATAAAAGTAAGAAAGTCTTACTATAACTGTCCAGGCCTTGATGAGATCACACCTAGAACACTGTGTGCAGTTTTGGTCACTTTTTAAGGAAAGACATTGTGATATCGGAGGCAGTTCAGAGAATATTCACTAGGCCAATGCTTGAGATTATCATATGAGGAAAGATACTTATGAGATTTAATGTTGCTGTGCAATTAACAGGGAAGGCAAAATAAATAACTTCACCCAGAAACAGCAAGGATAGAAGCATGAGTAGGCCATTCGATCCCTCTAGTAACTCCACCATTGATAATGACCATGGCAGATCATTGAGCTTATGACCCAATCCTCCCCTCCACCCATATTTCTTGATCCCTTTCACCACAAGAGCTATATTTACCTCCTTTTTGAAAACACACAATGTTTTGGCCCTGACCACTTTCTGTGGCAGTGAATTCCACAGACTCATCTTTCTCTGGGTGAAGAAATTTCTCCTCATCTCAGTCCTAAAAGGTTTACTCCTTATCCTTAAACTATGACCCCTGATTCTAGACTCTCCTACCATGAAGCACATCCTTTCTGCATCTAACCTGACTAGTCCCGTTAGAATTTTAAGAGTTTGTATGAGATTTCCTCATCATGCTTCTGAAATCCAGTGAATGCAATTGTAACTCATTCAATCTTTCCTTATAGGTCAGTCCTGTCACCCCAGGAATCGACTTGGTAAGCCTTTGCTGCATTCCCTCTTTAGCAAGAACAACCTTTCTCAGATAAATCTAAAACTGCATGTAATATTCCAGGTGTGGCCTCACCTATGCTTGTATAATCGCAGCAAGACATCCATATTCCTGTGTTCCTGAGTGTTTAGATTGTGGAATTCTCTATCTCAAGAAACTGTTGAGTTCACTAACAATGAAAAGCTAAATAAACACAGGTTTATGTTTACTGAGTTAGATGACGAAGGATGGGAGGAGTCCTATGTGCAGCATAAAGAGTGGCATACACTTGCTCACAGCGGCTCCATGCTGTGGTGTAGCTGGGATAGTTCTCAACATAGAAATTTAAGTTATACAATTATATTTTTCTCCTACTTATGGGGTTACCTGTGTCAGTATCGTAAGTGAAGGGGAAAATAGTGGTGAATTGAAGTAGATGCTAAATTGGCATATGGGTATGAGGGGCCATGGCAGATAGATAGAGGGCATTATGTTGCATGGGTTGGTCTTGGGAGTGTGTGGAGTAAATAAGGTGCAAGTGGTAAATCACAGAATCTCTACAGTGTTCCTACAGGCCCTTTGGCCCAACAAATCCATACCAACTCTCAGTGCACCCCACCCAGACCCATTCTCCTATAACATACCTAATCTGTACATCTCTGAACACTTTGGGCAATTTAGCATGGCCAATCTATCCAGCCTGCACATGTTTGGACTGTGGGAGGAAACCAGAGCATCCAGAGGAAACCCTCGTAGACACTGGGAGAATGTGCAAACTCCACACAGACAGTCACCTGAGGGTGGAATCAAACTGGGTCCCTGGTGCTGTGTGAGACAGCAGTGCCAACCACTGAGCCACCAAGCTGCCCCAGCAAAGACTGGAGGAATGTTTTAAATTTCCCCCTTTTTGGAGAGACTATAAGATGATAAGAAGTAGGAACAGGAATAGGCCATTTGATTCCACAAGCTTTCTCCACCCATCAATAGGACCATTCCTCACATCCACTTTCCTGCCCTTTCTCCTACTTCATGGATTCTCCTACTGATCAAAAATGTATCTATCTAAGCCTTAAATATACACAATGATAGAGGCAAGATGTCCCTTTGGATCTCGTCCCAGGATACTTTGCTTCGGGTGACGTAAGACATCCTTTGGGATTGTGAAAAGGCATACTTGTGCGTAAAAAGTGCATAAACCCATTAGGGCTGACAAATTTCTCAAGAAACTGTCCAAAAAGTATATTGTGAGAAAAGGGAGTAGCTATTTCAGGATGCTTGCTCTTATAAAATTACTATTACTAAAACTAAAATTACTGGGATTTCTATTACAAAACCGTCATTTCCACAATGGAGTGTCTATTGATGGTCAGCCTCAACTATCTATTGAGTTAAACTGTTCATTGACATAAAGATTTAGCTCTTAAGTCATTTTTTTAACTCACTGATGGGATATGGATGTTGCTGGCTAACCAGCATTTCTTGCCCGTGCCTAATTGCTCTTGAGAAGGTAGTAGTGAACTGCCTTCTTGAACCTACTGTAGGATGACCCACAATGTCCCTGGGGAGTGAATTCCAGGATTTGACCCAGTGAAGAATGGCAATATATTTCCAAGTCAGGGTAGCAAGTGGCTTGGAGGGTAACCTGCAACTGGTGGTGTTCCCATGGATCTGCTGTCCTTGCCCTTCTAGATGCAAGCGGTCATAGGTTTGAAAGGTGCTGCCTAAAGATCTTTCGTGAATTTTGCAGTGCATCTTGTAGGTAGTATACATTGCTGCTGTTAAGCAATGGTGGTGCAGGGTGTGGATGCTTGTAGAGGTTGTGCCAATCAAGTGGTTGTTTTGCTCTGGATGGTGTCATGCTTCTTAAGTGTTCTTGGATCTGCAACCATCCAGGCAAGTAGGGAATATTCCATCACGCTCCTGACTTATGCCTTGCAGACGGTGGACAGGCTTTGGGGAGTCAGGAGGTGACTTGTTCACTGTGGAATTCCTGGATCTGACCTGATGTTGTAGCTACTGGCTTTATATGGCAAGTCCAGTTGTGCTTTTGGTCAGTGGTAACCCCAAGGATGTTGATAGTGGGGAAATTCAGTGATGGGAACACCACTGAATGTCAGAGAGCGGTGGTTAGATGGTCTCCCATTGCAGATGCTCATTTCCTGTTATGTATCTGGTGTAAATATTACTTACCACTTGTCTGCCCAAGTCTGCTTATTGTCCAGATCTAGTTGCTTCAGTTTTTTTACAAGCCACGAATGGAGCTGAACATGGTGTACTTATCAGTGAACATGCCCACTTCTCACCTACTGATGGATAGAAGGTCATCAATGAAACAGCTGAAGCCAGTTAGCCCTAGGACACTACCCTGAGAAACTCTTGCAGAAATGTCCTGCAGCTGAGGTGACTGAGCTCTAACAACAACAACCATGTTGGAATGAATGGGTCCTGGAGAGTACCGTAAATGAAAGGGTGTTTTAAAGCTTTATTTTCAAACTTCAAACACAGTGTTGGAGCCCCAAGATGGGTCTTCCACTCATCCTGCCTCAAGATCTAGCAGCCTCTTAGGTTGTTCCCAGGTTCCCTGACCAACTCTTGGACCAAATCAGAAGTGAGGGTTTCCATTTTAAAAGGACATGTTCATGGGTCTGGGATTTCAACTGTGAACACCTAAACAATTGGGCCTGGTGTGGTGTATGTGCACGTGTGTGTGTGTGTGTGTGTGTGTGTGTGTGTGTGTGTGTGTGTGTGTGTGTGTATATGCATGTATGCGTGTATGTGTGTGTGTATGTGTGTGAGTGTGTGTGTGCGCATGTGCATATCTGTGGGTGTGTGCATGTGCATGCATTTCTGGAAGTGTGCATGTGCGTGTGTATGTGTGTGCACATGCGTGTGTGGATGCGTGCATATGTGCGAGTGTGCTTACATGTATGTTCATGCGTGCACATGCGTGTGGATGTGGGTGCTCAGCACGGGGGCATGTGAAATTGAGTGAGTACCCAGCTTACCACTTTCCCACAAACTATTATGCTTCCGCTCATAATTTAGGGCAGCAGATCGGCACAGTGGTTAGCACATCTGTCTCACAGCACCAGGGACCTGGATTTGATTCCAGTGTTGGGTGACTGCTTGTGTGGAGTTCATACATTCTTTCTGTGTCTGCATGGATTTCCTCTGTGTGCTCTCATTTTCTCTTAGCAGTCCAAAGATTTGCAGATTAGGTGGTTTAACCATGCTAATTGTAGGGATTGTGTGGGGGACTGATCTTCATAGGGTCAGTGTAGACTCAATGGGCTGAATGACCTCTTTCTGTACTATAGGGATTCTCACATGGCAGGCTACAGGTGCTGAAATTGGCAATCCATCTGCCTTCCTTATATAAGTAATAAAGGGTCAATTCTGTTAGTTGAAAACTTGCAATATAAACAAGATTATAAACTTGCCTCATAATATTAACCTACTTGATTAATATGGTTGATGTGGTCAGAACAGTAGCTATCTATTTATTTTAAAAAAGATTATTCAAATTACAGGAAAAAAAAGTTGTGTCATCCATATCCCCTCCCCTTCCCACCCACTTTGAACTCCACTTTTGTATAGAATCTGTCAAGGTTAATTTGGAGTATGTGTCAACAAAGGAGAAAGTCAGAATGGTGATACTTGAATCTAACTAAACTTGGCCCCATTCCTCACCCCTTACCTATTGATCAGGATTTGGTGCCCAGTCTTGCTGTCTTTTACTCTGCTTCTTTGCAGATGTGGTAAATAAAAGGTTTCATTTATTAGGTCTGCTGTTTGGCACTTCTGTAAATTAAGTATTTTGTTTTGAATAAGGAACAAAGATAGAAGTTGCTGGAAAAGCTCGACAGGTCTGGCAGCATCTCTGAAGAAAAATTCGGAGTTAACGTTTCGGATCCTTCCTCAGACCTGCTTTTCCAGGAATTCCTGTGTTTATTTGTGATTTACAGCATCCGCTGTTCCTTTGGTTTTTGTTTTGGGTAAGGTTGCGATAGCGAAAGTTGAAATGTGTCTCCACCCTCCATGTGGAACCATTGGAGAACTGTGCACTAAACCTTTCTGATTCAGTGATAAGCCACTGTTAGATCATTGTACGTAGTTTTGAACATCATGCTTTATGAAGTAGGCGTAGGGGAGATTTATCTGAATAATATCAAAGATTAGAGAGGTCATTGCATGTTAAGATGAATAAATCTAGTTATTTGTCTTAGAGCAGAAAAGGTTAAGGGAAGATTTAAGCAGGTATTAAGAATTCTGTAGGCTTTGAAAGATAATTAAGGGAGGGAAAAAAACCAAAAAGAATAATTAAGGTAGCTGTTGTGGCACAGTTCTGAGCCAGGAGGCACAAGATCAAGTCCTAACTGCTCCGGAGCTGTGTAATAAATGCTCTGAACATGTTAATTAGAAATTGTCTAGAGAAATCAAGGATCTCCTTTGGTATGCTTGTACTGCCTTTAACAGGCTCTGCCTGTAAATTGGTTATTAATTGGTGATTTAGTGGTGGTGAAATGTTACACGGGCAATTTGAAGGCAAGGAGAAAACAACTTTCAGTGGTGCATGAAACCACTGCTAGAAATATAAAAAAAAATAGAAGAATGATTAAGGAGAAGCTGTTTTCACTGGCTGGAGTGTTGGTAGTAATAAATGACAGAAGTATTAGACAGAAGATTAGGATTTTTTTCATCTAGCAAGTTTTATAGTCTTGTTTATATTTACTGTAAACAGGATAGAAGCAGATTCAACGTAATTCTCAAAACTGAGTTGCACATATTTTTGTAAAGGAAAGAAATTGCTGGCTATGGGGAAAATATAGACGAATGCGATGATCGGCCAAATGGCCTCCTAATGTTTGGATTGATTCAATAATTTCAAGCTGTGCAGTGACTGTCGATGCATTACATATATCATGTTGATGTCACAAGACTGTCTGGCATTAAGTTTTAAAGATGTGGCCCTAGATTATGAGAAGCAACATGTGTGAGTTTCAAGTGGGAGATGGTGCTATACTGGTCATGTCACTGAATTGCTAATCCAGATGCCCAGGCTAATAGTCTGTAATTATTATCATCAATCTGTTCTTGCAAAAACTCATCTGATTCACTAACATCCTTTAGAGAAGGAAAACTCTTTAGTCTTGCCTACATGTGCCACCTAACCCATGGTAATGTCATTGACTCTTACTTCCCCTCTGAAATAATCTAAAAATTCATTCAGTATACGATTCGCTGTAATATAAAATATAGTGAACTGGATTAGAATGTTCCACAGGTTGGATCCAATGAATGTTCATATTAAACTGTAGTCTTTTCACTTGCTTGGATGTTAAAAAAAACCCTAAGCACTATTCAAAGAACAAGCTGGGAGTCATCTCGGCATACTTGCTAATGCTGATCCCTCAACCAACATCATTGAAACAGATGATCTGATGATTCCTGTTTGCAACATCCATCTGCAAATTAGCTGACATGGTTCCCTGAATTGTAACAGGAACATCCAAAGCTCTTAATTCACTGAGGCTTGAAATGTGTTAGATAAATGTAATTTTTTTCTTTGTAAAAAGCATTTACTTGACTACAGACGTATTTAGAAAATAAATGAAGATATTACAAGCTCACATTTTGTTTCTTATATGGAGTAGATTCTTATTTGGGTTAAGGATCATTAAAAGTGTTAATAAAATGTCTTTTGTCGTACTGAGGAGGAACAAGTTAGAATTTCTGTACCTTAATTTATTGTTTATAGCTGAAGTCATCCAGTCTGAAGAAATGTTTATCCTTCTGCCAATTTAAGACTAAAGGACGAAAGAGCTGCAATCAACTCAGTAAGTTATGACAGCAACACAAGCTTCATTTTGATATGACATTACCATACAGTGGAGCATAGGGGATTTCTCAGCCCTTCTCCAGGAGAATCTGGAATTATACCTTGGTACACATGAAAAAAAAACTCTGCTTTAAGATTTCATTTTCTGTTTCCATGCCATGCTTCTGCAGCATTAACCAACCAAAGAAGTTTTGCTTCTTATAAAGTGACATAAACATAATACATTTTTATAAAAGTTGTTAGACTTAAATTTTACGAATACAACTTTGACTGAAGAGTGGTAGATTATTCAAGCATGGCTAATTAAGGTGTGTTAGTTTCAGTAATTCTTTCCTTGACATCTGATGAGAATAATTCGACCAGTCTTTTTTTCTTCAAAGATATTAATTAGTTTTTTTTTATCTTTGAAGGCTATAGCCCAACTTCATTTTGGCCCAGATTTTGCAGCAGGCATAACAGCGAGGCTACCGGGCTTCCACTCTGTCACAGTACCAAAACATATCTTTTCAAATTCCTAGGTGGCATTCTATTTGACTGTAAGAAGTGTAAACTATCCCTCTTAATCATAGCCCTTTAGCCTGGATGGCCAATAATCCTCCTGCACCAACTCAACAGTTTTCAGCTGAATGAGACTATATTTGTCTAATCTCATCCTTTTTTATTTAATCATATCCAGAAAATTGCCTTCTCCTGCACCATTACCTGTGATGAACCACAAGGGTATATATGAGTTCGGAGAAAGGGTCACCAGACTTGAAACATTAACTCTCATTTTTTTTCTTCACGGATGCTGCCAGGTCTGCTGAGCTTTTCCAGAAACTTCTGTTTTTATTCCTCATTTACAGCATCTGTAGTTCTTTCGATTTTCACAAGGATATATTCTTGGTTTCTCTTATTTCTCATCTAAATCTTGGCAACTGAAATACCTCCACAGCCAGTGTCCTGTCACCCAGCCACCCTCTATTTACACATGAACAGTCCTTGACTCTAGTACTGCCTCATACAGAGTCAGTATCTCTCACACTCAACCTTTACCTGTCAGCCAGGGCTCCCTGGTTGGAAGAGATTGACAGCCCCTATCAGAGGGCCCATATTCTACAATCACTATAGCAACATCACATAAAGCACAGCAAATGTTTTCATATGTTGACACCCAGGTCTACCTAAATGTCATCTATTGCGTCTCCTCCTCCATTTACAGTAAATTATCACATTGCTTGTTTGACATCAAATGCAGGATGAACAGTAATTTCCTCCAATTGAATTTAGAAAGAACAAAGCCAATGCTCATTGGACTTTGTCCAAGGTCATTGTTTTGGTTTCTATATAAATTCCATTCCCTAGCCAGCGACTGCATCTATCTGCCTGTCAACAATATGAACCTGAAGCAGGTAACTCATATGATTGGTGTAAATTTACATGGATTTTATCCACGTAACCACATCATCACTAAGAGAGAAAATCTTCACTTGATAACACTGCCTGACTCCCCATCAGTTCAGACATTCTACTGCTGAAACTCTCATCTATGCCTCATTTCAAGAGACTTCATTATTTCAACACAGTCCTCGCCTTTTCATTTATTCCTTCAAATGTTGTGAGTATCATTGACTGGAACAGTAGTTATTGCCCATCCATAACTGCCCTTGAGAAGGTGGTACTGACCTGCATTTATGAACTACTGCAGTACATTTGGTGCAGAGACACCCACCATGATATTAAGGAGGGAGCTCCAGAGGTTTTACCCAGCGACACTAAAAGAGCCGCGATATATTTACAAGCTGGGATGGTGAATGATTTGCAGAAGAGCTTGCAGATGGTAGTATTCCAATGTATCTGCTGTTCTTATCCTTTTAGATGGGAGAGGTGGTGTGTTTGGAAGGCGCTGTCCAGGGAACCTTGGAGAATTTCTGCTGTTCATCTTGTAGATGGCATACACTGCTACTACTGAGAACTGATGAGGAGAGACTGTTTTGTGGTGGTAGTGTTAGTCAAAAGGACTGCTTTGCCCTGGATATGTCAACCTTCTTTTCTCGAGTGCTGTTGGAGCTGTATTCACCAGGCAAGTGAAGCGTATTCCTTCACACTCCTGATTGTACCTTGTAGATAGTGGACAGACATAGGTGAGTTACTTGCTGCAGTATCCCTAGCCTTTGACCCTCCCATGCTAGCCAGGCTATTTAGAGGGAAAGTCCTATTTGGTTTCTTGTCAATGGTATCCCTCAGGATGTAGACAGTTGGAGATTCAGTGAAGGTAACACCATTGAATGTCAAGGTACAGTGGTTAGATTCAAGAGGTAATGATTAGATATGGTCATTGCATAGCAGTTGTGTGTCACGTATGTTACTTGTCACTTGTCAATTCAGGCCAGGATGTTTTCCAGGTCATGTATTTGAGGAATTATGAATAATGCTGATCATTTTCAGTAAACATTCATACTTTGACATTATGTTGGAGGGAAGGTCATTGACGAAGCAGCTGAAGATGTTTGGACTAAGGACACTATTCTGAGGATCCCCTGCAGAGATGTACTGGAACTGAGATGACTGACCTGCAACAATCCCAACCATCTTCCTTCATGTCTGGTATGACTCCAACTGGTGTAGGTTTTTCCTCTGATGCTCATTGACTCCAGTTTTGCTAGGTCTCCTTGATGACACACTTGGTTAAATGCAACCTTGACGTCAAGGGCTGTCATTCTTACGTCACTGGTGGAATTCAACTCTTTTGTCTATGTTTGGACCAAAGCTGTAATGAGGTCTGGAGTTGCGTGGCCCTGGCAGAACCAAAACTGTGCCTGAGAGAACTGGCTATTGTTAAACAAATGTTTCTTGATAGCAAGTTTGATAACCGCTTCTAACATTTCTCTAACATTTGAGAGTAGCCTGACGGATGGCAATTGTCTCAGCCACACTTGTCTTGCTTTTGATGTACAGGATGCAGGTAGGCAATTTTCGGCATTGCCAGGTAGATGCCAGTGTTTAGTTGCAGCTTGGCTAAGGGCATTGCTAATTCTAGAGCAAATATTTCAGTACCATTACCAGATTGCTGTCAGAGCTCACAGCTTTTGCTCTATCCAGTGCCTTCGGCTGTTTCTTAATATTGCATGGAGTGAATTGAATTGACTGAAGACTGGGCTCTGTGATGTCATTTCCAAAGTGTTCCATTTAAACATCATGCTATGCTCGCTAATTTGCACTGGCATAGTTAAACATTGTCTTGATTTTAAAATTTTGATCTTCATTGCTAAATTGCTTCATGGATCTACTTCCCCTTATCACTATAATTGTCTGCAGCCCCATAGCAAGCTCACTCCACAACACAACTACATCTCCAAACCTCTAATTCTGCCCTCTTGCAAGTTTCCAGTTGCTCAACTAATTGCCTTCAGCTATTGAGATGGTCAGTTCTCGTATTTCCTCCCTAACTGCTTCAGCCTCTTTAATTTTAGATTGTTCCTTAAAGCCAAGTTTTGACCATCTGCCATAATATCATCTTATATTGTATGGTGCCAAAATTCCATTATGATGAGTCTGTAAGAATTTTGACCCATTTTATTGCATTAAAGGTGTTGTGTAAATGCATGTTGTTTATAAAAATGCCAAAAGCAGCTGTGGTTTAGCAATTCAAGAGTATCTGAACCTTTTAACATCATGGTTAGACTTAATTATCTGCTAAATAGACTTTCTGGCACTGAAAATATATGTTTACACTTGTGGAGTCTCACTTCTTTAGGTTTTAATTGTTAAAATGTTTTTTAAAACAAAAATTGAAATAACCGTTAACTTTTTTTTTAACCTCTCTTAATTCTCTTTCTTTCCCTGTCTTTATCTGGCTCTTCTCTAACTGATTTTACTCAAAATTGAATATCTGTCTGTCTTAGGAAGAATCATTCAGTCTGATTACCCACAGAAACACATAGCCATTTGCCCGTATGAATAAGTTCCTACTAACGATGCTGAGCTCCTGATGACTGTAAGATGTTGCGCAGAAACCAACAAAAAGTAATTGAGCAGCTGTAAAACTATTGAAGTGCAAATACCATTAGTTCGCCACTGACCACAAAATTTGGGCTATTATGTGAAAATATCAAACCAGGAAATACACGTAAGAACAGTTGACTGAGCCAAGTTGTTGTTTAAATAAATGCCTAAATTTCAGAATACGATATCAAATCAAACTAAAACATGATGATGTAGTGTTTTTGTGGAATTGGATGATGACTTTAATGTGAAATAAGAACAGATGGTGTTGGAAATACTCAGCAGGCTTCACAGAAAAGTGCAGTGAGAAACCGTTAATATTTCAAATGTGACGTTTCACAAAATCTATTTCTCTCTTCACAGATGGTGCCAGGCCTGATGAGCATCTCCAGCATTTTCTGTTTTACTTACAGATTTACAGTATTCATGGTATTCTGCTTGTCGTACCTTTCATGTGATTGGACTTCCACAAGCCTCAAAGGCAAATTTCTGATCCAAGATGAGATAATGGCATTAGTTTGCATAAGTGTGACAATCTCATCAATCTCTGCCATAATTTGGCCTTAAAAGCAGTGGAGAAAGTGCACACAATGTCTTAGAGACTGTTGCAACACTACATTGCTCATTGTCGATCTTATTTTGCCTTCCGCTGGATATTTTAACTGACTGCCAATTCTTATGTTATTCCCACAACATAAGAAACTGAATGGGGCAATTATGGTATTGAAAATCCAACAGCTGTTTATTAACGCAACTTCTGTGCAACCATTACATCTCTCAGGCACAGTAATGTCTGAGCTACCAATGAAGTTGCACAACGCAGTGTGCTTATGGTAGCATGACAGGCTTCAAGCGATCCCTGGGCTAAGAAAAAATATGAGAATTTATTTTAGGCCCAGTTAACAAGCTGTGATACAGTAATGATATCATGAACATGTCTCTTAAAAATATATTGATCATGAGGTATGACATAATAATGGCCACTCTGGTGGACTAAGATGCATTTGAAATAATTGAAGTAATGGTGAAAAACATTTAAAACAATTTTAACACATATTTAACATTGTTAAAAATTAATTTATGGGCTATTCTAGAGACTGCAATGATTCCACCAATTACTCAGGGTAGTTAGCATTGGACAACAAATGCTGCCCCAGTCAGCAGTGTTCACATCTTCTGAAAACATAAAATTTAGCAGTTAAATAATAAGACTTCACTCAAATGCTGTGAACTATTTCTGGCCCATGGCTGTTACAGTGCTTCCAAAGTGACTTCTTTCATTTCATAATAGTGGAATGGAAATTTTGTTATGATTTGAAGTCTCTGTTTGCACACCAAAAGTAGTCACTCTTCTTTGCCATAATGTGATGCTTGAAGGTTGTAATCAGTTTTTGGCTGCAATTTAAATACCTAAGGGATGTATGCTTATTTCTGGCAAACTGATACAGGAAAGCAAAGCATTTGTTTTAGTTTGCAGCAAGATGATGTGGAAAATGGAAACAACAGAAACAATAGTTATATTGTCAGGGTTATTATCAAAGCAGCTTATTCTTTCTGCTGTTGTGTTCGTCAACCTAGAGAACATTAGGAATGGAACAATTTTTCTATTTGTTTTGACATTGTCACAGATGTGTGTGTGAGCTCCTCAAACCGGAGTGGTATAGCGTGGAAGAGGATTGCAACCTTTCCAGTTCAACGAGAGCAGAGTGGTTGAACAAACTGCATGAAATTTGTTTCATTACTGCAATTATTTACAGATGGATATGACCTATATTACTACTGAAACAGTTAAGAGCACAAAACGTTTGGTTTGTATCTTACAAGCTCCTTCTTGACTTTGACCAAGTACCTATGACATCATCACAGTGGGTTGTGTACTTTATCAAGTACTAAACCTTTGTGACTCTTTCAGACCCTTCTATCTTTCCCAAGTCTTTTCTTTGCCCCATAAGATTATCGTTATACATTTGTTTATATATTTATATTTAGTACTCTTCCATCTCCCCCAAGTCTTTGCTTTTACAAATCCTAGCGATCTGGAGGGTTTACAATTCTCCAAAAGGTATTCTTTTCAGACTTGGAACAATAGTTTTTTGAGGGCAAAAGTTAGCTTATTTCAACTGTCACAGACAGTTGAAACAGCCTAATGGTCTGTCATCTATGGTTTCCTCTTGAACTGGACAGACTTTAACTTCTTGTATTTCTTTCTTGGAGGACTTTGGTGATCTATGTCTGTTCTTAATACCTGTCAATATAGTCCCTGCTAGAGCAGTGGAATTATTCATGCAGTATTTTGAATCTTTGCCTGTTGTTTGTTGTTCTTTGTGATGTCTGGTTCACGACTTGTATAACCCGCACCTTTGATTTATATCAGTGAAATGCCATTCTCATTCCACGTATTGCTTTTTACAGAAGTAGGCAAATTTATCACAGAGTCATACAGCATGGAAACAGACCCTTCGGTCCAACCAGTCCATGACGAAAATACTCCCAAATTAAACTAGTCCCACCTACCTGCACCAGGCCCACGTCCCTCGAAAGCTTTCCTATTTAGTGTATTTATTCAAATGTCTTTTATATGTTATTGTACACACATCCACTACTTCCTCAGGAAGTTCATTCCATACACAAATGATCCTCTGTTTAAAAAATTTGCCACCATGCCTTTTTAAAATCTCTTTCCTCTCACCTTAATAATGTCATCTTTAGCCTTGAAACCCCATCCTAGGGAAAAGACAACTACTATTAACTCTATTTATACCCCTTATTATTTTATTGTCTTCAATAAGGTCGTCACTCAATCTCCTACCCTCCAGTCAAAAATGACCCAGCTATACGGACTTTCTTTATAACTCAAACCTTCTATACCTGACAACATCCTGGTAAATCTCTTCTGAACCCTCTCCAGCTTGATAATATCCTTCCTATAACTGGGTGACTAGAACTGAGCACGGTATTCCAGAAGAGGCCTTACCAATGCCCTATACAACTTCGACATGACTTCCCAACTCCTATACTCAAAGGACTGAGCAATGAAGGCAAGCATTCCAAATGCCCTTTTAAGCACCCTATCTACATGTGACTCAACTTCAAAGAATTGTGTACCTGAGCCCCTGGGCCCTCTGCAATACAGCACTACCAAAGGGTCTACTATTAATTGTACAACTCCAATTCTTGTTTGTTGTATCTAAGCGCAATACCACACAGTTACCCATATTGAACTCCATCTAACATTTTTCAGACCATCGACCCATTTGATTAAGATCCCTTTGTAATCTTAGAAATACTTCTTCACTGTCTACTCTGCCACTAATTTTGGTGTTGTCTGCAAATTTACTAACTATTCCTTCTATATTCTCATCCAAATCATTTATATAAATGACAAACAAAACAGGACCCAGAACCTATCCCTCTGGAACACTGCGGGTGACAGGTCTCCAGTTCAAAAAACAACCCTCCACCACCACTCTCTGTGTCCTGTCATTAAACCAGTTATGTATTCAATTGGCAAGCTCACCCTGAATCCCATGTAACCTAACTTTATTAATTAGTCTACCGTGCAGAACAAACATAGAACATAGGACTCTATAGCACAGGAATGTGCCCTTTGGCCCAGGATGTTATGCCAATCACAATGCCAAATTAAACTAATCCCTGCTGTCTGCCCTTGGTCCATATCCCTCTATTCCTTGCATACTCATGTGCTTATCTGAAAGCCCTTTAAATGCCCCTATTGTATCTGCAACCACCACCACCCCTGGCAGTGCATTACAGGCCCACTCTTGGCGTAAAAAACTTGTCCCTCACATCTCCTTTGAACATTCGCCCCTCACCTTAAATGCATGCCCCCTTGTATTTGACATTTAAATTCTGGGAAACAGATTATGACCGCTGACCCTATCTGTGTATCTCATAACTTTATAAACTTCTATCAAGTCTTTCTTCAGCCTTTGCCACTCAAGAGAAAACAACCCGAGTTTTTCTAGCTTCTCCATATAGCTCATGCCCCCTAATCCAAGCAGCAACCTGGTAAACCTCTTCTGCACTCCGTCCTGTAATGTGTGGTGACCAGAATCAAATACAATACTCTAAGTGTGGCTTAACCAAAGTCTTATAAAGTTGCAACATGACATCCTGACTCTTGTACTCAATTCCCGGATGAATAAAGTCAAGCATGCCATATGCCTTTTTTAGCACCCTATCTACTTGCTTGGCTACTTTCAGGGAACTGTGGACTTGAACTCTCAGATCTCCCTGAACATCAATGCTGTTCAAGGCCCTGCCATTAAATGTATACTTTTCTTTAATATTTGATCTCTCAAAGTGCAGCATGTCACACTCACCCAGATTAAACTCTGGGTTTAAACTCTATCTGGCATTTCTCTGCCTATATCTGCAACTGATCCATATCCTGCCGTAACCTTTGACAACCTACTACATTTTCCACAGCTCCACCAATCTTTGGATCATTTACAAACCAACTAACCCACCCATCCACATTTTCATCCAAGTCATTTATATATATCACAAACAGTGGAGGTCTCAATGTGGATCCCTGCGGAACACCACTCGTCATGGGCCTCCAGTCTGAATAAACACCTTCCCACCACAATCCACTGCTTTCTATGGGCAAGCCAATGCTGAATCCACACAGCCAAGTCACCTCGGATCCCATGTGTCTTAATCTTCTGGATGAACCTATCATGAGGAGCCTTGTCCAAAACTTTACTAAAATCCATGTAAGCAACATCTATTGCTTTAACCTCATTCATCACCTTAGTCGTCACCCCCTTTGAAAAATTCAATCAAGTTAGTGTCGAAGACTTCATTAAAGCCAAGTAAATAACGTCTACTGCTCTGCTATCATCAATCTTTTTGGTAACTTACTCAAAAAAAACTCAACAAAGCTTACGAGACTTGATTTTTCTCACATAAAACCATGCTAATTATCCCTAGTCATTTTTTTGCCTCTCTAAATGTCCATAAATCCTATCTTTTATATTCCCCTCCAATGATCTGCCCACAACTGAAGTCAGGTTCACAGGCCTATAGTTCCCAGGTTTATCCTTACAACCTTTCTTAAACAAAGGTACAACATTAGCCACCACCCAATCCTCAGGCAATTCATTCGTAGTTATAGATGGAGCAAATATTCCTGCAAGGGTTCTTGCAATTTCCTCCATTACTTACACAACTTTCTGGGATACATTAGATCAATCCTGGATAGTTATCCACCATTATAAACTCTAAGACCTCCAACATTTCCTCTTCTGTCATGTCAGCTGTTTTTAAAACATCAAAATTTATTTCCCTGCATTTTCTAGCCTCCATTTCATTCTCCCCAGTAAAAGCAGATGTGAAGTATTCAATTAATATCTTTCCCACCTCCTGGGATTCAACGCAGAGACAACCTCCTTGATTGTGAAAGAACCATACTCTCTGTCTGATTATCCCCTTGCTCTTACTTTAACTTCTTGAAAGTTTTGGGTCCTTCCCTCTCGGGGATTTAATTATCTGTAACACCAGCTTTTTTCAGTTGTGTTATTTGGATATACATTCCTGCTTGATTTGATACCCCCTATCATTATTGCTAATCCTTCTTAAAGGTGTAATGGTGCTGCATTATAGCATCAGGGGCTTGGGTTTGATTCCATCCCCTGGTGACTGTATGGAGTTTACATATTCCACTTTCAAGTGGTGTAATTGGTTAAGTTGCCGTCTCTATTTGAACTTCTTCTCAAACACAAAATCCTCTCATTACTCTCTGGGTGAAGGAATTTCCCTTCATCTCAACTCTCATGTCAGAGAATTACGCCTTACAGACAATGTCCTAAATGTTACTTCCACCATCCCTGGGTATGTCCATCCCACCAGAGGGGTGAGACGGTGTTTTACAGTTAGTAGTGAATTGCCATGGGAGTCCTGAATATTGACTCCAGACCCCATGAGGTTTCATGGCAACCAGGTCAAACATTGGCAAGGAACCGTCTTGCTGATAGATATTAGGAATTGCTGATGCTGGATTGTGAGATAACAAGG
The DNA here is from genome assembly GCF_030684315.1 of Stegostoma tigrinum. NCBI lineage: Eukaryota > Metazoa > Chordata > Chondrichthyes > Orectolobiformes > Stegostomatidae > Stegostoma > Stegostoma tigrinum. The sequence continues at coordinate 102,440,161 of NC_081358.1, read as the reverse complement.
TGTGGACCTGGAAGAACTCAGCAGGCCAGGCAGTATCAGAGGAACAGGAAAGCTGATGTCTTGGGTCTGGACCCTTCTTCAGAAATTGGGGAGGGGAAGGGGGCTCCGAAATAAATAGACAGGGGGGCAGTGATAGAAGGTGGAATAGTGGGAGAGACGAAGGATAGGCTAAGGAGGTGGGGATGAAGCTAATAAAGACAAGTGTAGATTGGAAGTTGGGATGGGGGTTGGTTAGCGAGGAGAGAGGGGTGGATAGGTGGGATGGAAGACGGGCAGGTCATGGAGGCTGAGATGAGAGGTGGGGTTGGTCTTCGGATGAGGTTTGGGTTGAGGAGATTTTGAAGCTAGTAAAGTCCACATTGAGACCATTGGGCTGTAGGTTTACGAGGTGGAATATGAGGTGCTGTTCCTCCAGTTTCCAGGCAGCATCATTGTGACACTGCAGGAGGCCCAGGATAGATATGTCACCCAGGGAGTGGGAGGGGGAGTTGAAGTGGTTCACGGGGGGGAGGCGTAGTCATTTGTCGCGAACCGAGGGTTGGTTTGTGGAGCACATACGCTACACCGCAGGCCCGATCAGTCCCCCTCCAATGATACCTTCATCTGCTTAGCCGAACTCGTCCTCACCCTCAATAAATTCTGCATCAATTCCTCCCACTTCCTACAGACAAAGGGAGTGGCCATAGGTACCCTCATGAGCCCAAGCTCTGCCTGCCTCTTTATAGGTTGCGTGGAACAATCCCTCTTCCGTAACTACACTGGCCGTAAACCTCGCCTTTTGCTCCATGGCTGTATCTGCGCTGCCTTGTGCTCCTACAAGGAGCTCGAACAGTTCATCCACTTCATCAACACCTTCCACCCCAACCTTAAGTTCACCTGGACCATCTCTGATATCTCTCTCTCCTTCATGGACCTCTCAGTTTCCAGTTCTGGCAACTACCTGAAAACCAATATTCATTTCAAGCCCAGCAACTCCCACAGCTACCTAGAATACGCCTCCTCCCACCCACCTTCCTGCAAAAATGCCATCCCCTATTCCCAAATCCTTCGCCTCCACCGCATCTGCTCCCAGGATGAGGCATTCCACTCCCGTACATCTCAGATGTCCTTGTTTTTCAAGGACCACAACTTCGCCTTCACAGTGGTCGAGAGCACCCTCGACTATGACTCCTGCATTTCCCGCAAATCATCCCTCACACCCACTCCCCGCAATAACAACCAAAACAGAATCACCCTTGTCCTCATATTCCACCCCGCCAAACTCTGGATCAAACACATCATATCCGACACTTCCACGATCTGCAATCCAACCCCACCACCAAAGACACTTTTCCCTCCCCATTCTTATTTGCTTTCCGGAGGGACCACTCTCTCCAGGACTCCCTTGTCCGCTCCACACTACCCTCCAGCCCCAGCACACCCGTCACATTTCCCTACAACCACAGGAAGTGCTATACCTGCCCCTACACCCCCCCCCCTCAGCCCCATCTCAGGCCCCAAGAAAGACTTTCCACATCAAGCAGATGCTCACCTGCACATCGGCTCATGTGGTATTCTGTATCTGCTGTTCCTGATGTGGCCTCCTCTACATCGGGGAAACCAAGCAGAGGCTTGGGGACCACTTTGCAGAACACCTACGCTCGGATCACACTAAACAACTGCACCTCCCAGTCGCGAACCATTTCAACTCCCCCTCCCATTCCTTAGAGGACATGTCCATCATGGGCCTCCTGCAGTGCCACAACGATGCTACCTGAAGGTTACAGGAACAGCAACTCATATTCCACTTGGAAACCCTGCAGCCTAACGGTATCACTGTGGACTTCACAAGCTTCAAAATCTCCCACCTCCTTACCGCTTCTCAAAACCAGCCCGGCTCATCCCCGCATCCCTAACCTGCCCTTCCTCCCACGTATCCCCTCCTCCCACCTCAAGCCCCTCTCCCATCTCCTACCTACTAACCTCATCCTGCCCCCTTGACCTGTCCATCCTCCCTGGACTGACATATCTCCTCCCTAATTACCCACCTACACTCACCTTTTCAAGCTCTATCCCCGCCTCATTGACCTGTCTGTCTCTTCTCCACCTATCTTCTCCTCTATCCATCTTCTATCCGCCTCCCCCTCCTCCCTATTTATTTCAGAACCCGCTTCTCCCCCATTTCTGAAGAAGGGTCTAAGCCTGAAACGTCAGCCTTCCTGCTCCTCTGATACTGCTTGGCCTGCTGTGTTCATCCAGCTCTACACCTTGTTATCTCAGATTCTCCAGCATCTGCAGTTATACAATCTCTATACTTTTACGGGAGATGACTTGGCAGAATTACTGAGTATGACTTTTTTTTAATATTGGGATGGGAAACCCTCGGCAGAGAGCCAAAACTGTATATGCAAAGCTCAAATGGGAATCAAATAAATCAAGTAGTGCTTGTCTCGGTAATATGATCTTTTTTCCTCAATGGCCTTGCCCCTCCCTATCCACAACGTCTGCAAACCCTACAATTCTCTGAGATCTCTGCATTCCTTCATCTCTAGATCCTTGCACATGCCTGATTTTCATCACTTCACCGCTGTCAGCAGTGGCTTCAGCTCAGCCTTAACCTTTATTTGCTTTCTAAACCTCTCTATATTACTTCTTCCTTTAAAAAACACCATGAAATCCATCTATTTGAGCAAGTTTTTGATCACCAATCCCGAAATTTCCTTATGTGGTGTATTGTCAAATTTTGCTTAGTAATATGATCGTTCCTATAATGGGCTTCAAAATTTAATATTTAAAGGCAAAGCATACATATGGGTATAAACTCAAGTTGTGGTCATCGAACCCATACTTCTCCTATTTCTTGTTTCATTTTGTCTTGCATAGATTATTGAAATGATTTGTTTGCTGGTATCTTATGCAAATAATTGTAACACTGCCTATAATTGGAATTCTGATCTGCATAAGCCCATTACCTCATTCTTAGTGACTGAAGTAAACTTTGTTGTTAACTTACTAAATTCAAAATTCTTGTTTATATCTGTCATGCCTCAATGGCATTGCCCCATTTCATTTCTATGCAACTTCCAATTCAAGCACGTGGACTGCATGAAGGTATACAAAAATAGGATACTTTATTCTGCTGGTATCAAATCTCTACAAACCCAACTTTAGATGAACAAATAATTTACATTCACAGCCTGTGTACCCCAGATCCTCCAAGGGGACATTGAACAGTTAATTTTAAACCTCCAATCAGCTAGGCTGCCGAGTTTGGTTGATTAAGTTCCTATTGCAAATTTCCCATGACCATGTTATCCAGATTACCTTCCTCTCTGAGTGGTCTTGCAAACTTCGTTGTTGTCCAAGGGGCCGTTGAGGGACAAAAGGAATGATTGGTGCAAGACAAAAGGAGATGATAATGTGACAAAGAACACATGGATCTAAAGGAGATGTTAACAACACCAGAATCATTGACAGCTATCTATAAAATCTGAACCTGTAAAGTTTGATGTTGTATTCAGAAGGTTTTACTGTGCCCAATTGTAGAAAATGGTACTGTTTTTCCTTAGCTTCCATTCAGATTTATTGGAGCAAGGTGGACTAGTGAGGTCAGAATAGGAGTGGGTGGAGAATTAAAATGACATGTAACTGGAAGCTCAGGAGTTAACCTGTGTGCTGAACTGAACTGTTTTACAAAGCAACAACTTAACCTGTATTTGGCTTCCCCAGTGTAGAGATCACATCAAGATTAGTTAATAAAGGACATAGTTCCAGTAACATCTGCCCTTGCTGCATTATGAAGGAACTGTTCCCTTTGTGAGACCCAAGTTCACTTTTCAATCAATAAAAACAATGTGCAATTACTTAACTCCTGTAACTCAATAAAATGTCCCAAGACACTTCACAGGAACATTAGGAAGCAAAATTAGATGCTGAGCAATTTTTTTCTCATGGAATGCAGACATAGCATTGATAAGGTCAGCATTTATTACCTCTTCCTAGCTGCCTTCAGAAAGGTGTTGGTGAGTCATCTTTTGAACGGCAGTTCATCTTGTGTAGGTACACTCATAAGACCGTTGGGAAAGGAGTTTCAGATCTGTGACAGAAAAATTCTACAGCTCAATGTATCTGGCTCTAGTTCATATCATTATTTTTATATTTTCAAAGAGGGTGTAAAAGTCAAAAGTTTCTATATGTTGTAAATTTAAACTGCTCCCCTTTCTAAAGAGGGAACAATAAGAAAAGATTCAAGACTCATAAGAATCATTGCTCTCCTTGAAACCAATTGAAAAGGGTTTGATCATCAAATTGCATAGGTCATTTCCAATGCAAAGACAATAGCTTTCTCAAATTCTCAAAAGTGTCAAACAACAACACAGAATGTGTAATCAGGGCTTCCATGGTGACTATCATTTCCCAACATCTCACGTTGTACACCATGGGCAGTGACTGTCTCTGCAACGCATTGACGAAAGTCAATATTGGCAAAACACCAGCCTTGCGACCTCAGTGTGCCTGATCTTGAACTAACTGACGATACACTTCACCACTACTCTTTTGACCTCACCATCATAATATTCAATGCCTTAAAAATTTTGTAAATAGTCAAGTGCAAATCTGTAAATTTGTTTATCTTTAAAAATAGACTGTCTTTTTCCCTGTTCCTATTTACATTTCAAAGCAGCATTATGGTTGTGACTTTTGAATGGCAACATGGTATGTTCATGGCTTACCTCCTATAATCAGTCAGATTTTTGTTGACTTCTCTTCATGTAAGTTCCTCAGAGTATTGTCCAAGGCCCAACCATCTTCAGCTGATTCATCAAAGGCCTTCCCTCCATTATAAGGTCAGAGGTGGACGGCACAGTGGCTCAGTAGTTAGTACTGTTGCCTCACAGTGCTAGTGACCCAGGTTTGATCCCACTTTTGGGCAACTGTCTGTGTGGACATTGCACGTTCTCCCTGTGTCTGCTTCTGTTTCCTCCAGATGCTCTGGTTTCCTCCCACAGTCTAAAGGTGTGCAGGCTAGGTGGATTGGCTATGCTAAATTGCCTGTAGCGTTCAGAGATGTGTAGATTAGGTGGGTTACAGGGGGATGGGTCTGGGTGGGATACTCTGAGGGTCGGTGTGGACTTATTGGGCCAAAGGGCCTGTTCCCACACTGTAGGGATTCTATGATTCTATGAAGGTGGAATAACTGCAGATGATTATGCAATCTGTGACTCCTCAGATACTGAAGCAGTCTATATTTAAATGTAACAAGATCTGGATAGTGTCCAGGCTTGGGCTAATAAGTGGCGAGTAACATTTGCACCAAACAAGTGCCAGGCAATGACGATCTCCAATAAGAAACAATCTAACCACTGCCCTTTGACATTCAACAGTGTTTTAATCACTAAATCCCACACTGTCAATGTCACTGTCACTGTCACTGTCAATTGACCAGAAACTCAACTGGACTCACCGTATATATGTACATTGGCTATATGAGCAGGTCAGAGGCTAGAAATACAGTTTCAATAACTAACTTCCTGACTCCCCAAAGCCTGTCCACAATCTACAAGGCACAATTCAAGAGTGTGATTATCCCACTTGCCTGGTTGGGTGCAGATCCAAAAAAACTCAAGAGGCTTGACACCAGGAAAAAACAGCCCACTTGATTGGCACAACATCCAAAAATATCCACTCTCTCTACCGCTGAAGCTTTGTTGCAGCACTGTGTGCTAAGATGCACTGCAGAAATTCACTAAAGATCCTTATATAGCACCTTCCAAACCCATGACCATTTCCATCGAGAAGGAAAAGAACAGCCGATACTGGGAACATCACCATCTGCAAGTTTCCCTCCAAGATATTCATCATCTTGACTTGGAAATATATTACCATTCCTAACTGTCAGTGGGTCAAAATCCTGGAATTTTTCCCCTAAGGGCATTGTGGGTCTATCTACAGCTTGTGGATTGCTGCAGTTCAAGAAGGTAGCTCAAGTCAACCACAAGGTAACTAAGGATTGCAATAAATGCTAGTCAGCCAGTGACATTCATGTCACACAAATGAATTTAAAAAAGAGAAAATCCCCAAGTCGTACACCATCTTGACTTGGATCTGTATCATTATCTCATCATTGTCGCTGGATCAAAATAAGTGATTCTCCTCCTAATAGCACTATCTGGTTGTCCCTACATAAGATTTTCTGCAGCATTTCAAGAAACCAGCCTTCATCATCTTCTCAAGCGCTTTTAACTTATGGACCCCATTATCTAACTTAACTCACCAGCAAGGCACACGTCCCTAGAAACTAAAATAAAACATTCCATCTGTCCATTTAAATAAGGATCATCAACATTAGCTCTTTTTCTTTTAATTTGTTCATGGGAAATGGGTATTAAGAGCCAACCTTATCGCTTGGGGTATAGAATCCCACTTGGCCAGATCAGGTAGGAATGGCAGACTTTCTTCCCTGTAAAACGTCAGTGAACCAGATTTTTTTTACATGAGGTGGTCATGGCCTAGTGGTGTTATTCCTAGACTATTAATCCAGAAACTCAACGAATGTTCTGGGGACTTTGGCCTAATCCTACCAATGGCAGTTGGTGGAATTTTAATTCAAAAAAAGAATCTGGAATTAAAAGTCTAATGATGGCCATGAAAGCATTGTCAATTGTCAAGAAAAACCGATCTGATTCACCTACATCCTTTAGAGAAAGCAATCTGTCATCCTTACCCGGTCTGGCCTAAATGTGACTCCAGAACCCACAGCAATGTAGTTGACTCTTAACTGCCCTCTGATGTGCAATAAATATTGGCCTAGCCAGAGGTGTCCACAACCCATGAGTGCATTTTTTTAAAAAATCAACCCATAGTTGAAATTTGTCTTGTTTTTTAATCAAGATTTTTATTGGATACACATTTCTCCATTTACCATGGAGGGATTTAAACTCATGACCCCAGAACATTAGGCTGGCTAATCCAATGCCAAAAATGTTTGTGGCATTGCACTTTAAATACGAAACTTTGATTGCCTTACTCCATGGCTAGGCATGTCCGGTCCTGTGTTTGCCTGTTAAAAAAATGCATCGCTTTGTGTTTCTGACTACATTAATAGCCATAATTTACTGGAAGTGATTTCCAAATAACAATACAAAAAAAAATCAATTTGCTTTGCTGCCCAGGCAAGTGGCTGTACAATGCCTTTTTTAAAATATTTTTCATAAGTTCACATTTTTGACTTTTTAAAATAAGTTAGTTGCTTTTGTATTTAAAACAAATCTTTTTGAGATCTGAGCAATGTTACTACTGTAAGGTGAAACATTTCATTATTGATTTAGTTTATTCAACCCTGTATTTAAACCTTTTAAAATTCATTCACAGAATGTGGTCATCATTGGCGAGGCCATTTGTCACCTATTTCTATTTTAGTTGAGTCAACCACATTGCTGTGGATCTGGAGTCATAAGTCAACCAGTGCAGGTGACGACAACAGTTTCCTTCCCTTAAGGCATTAGTGAGACAGATGGGATTTTCCGATTATTGGCAACAGATTTTGTAGTCATCGTTAGAGTTTTAATTCTAGATTTGTATTGAAATTAAATTCTGTGTGTCATGGCACAATTCAAACTCAGGTCCGCCAGCCATCATCTGGGTTTCTGGATTAATAATCTAACAGTAATACACTAGGCCATCACCTCCCCTTTCATTGTCTTAGCAGAACTGTATTTGTACAGTGGATGGCATACATTCAAGGAGGTGAAAAACATTTAGGTGCCTGGAGTCAAGGTAGGGAAAGCGCTGCAAACATCTTCACTAACTGTTATATCTCAGAGGCCCGTCTTGATGCATTTCATGGCCCTCCTTCTGGGACACCTCCATGTCTTACTATATAGTATTAAGTTAAGCCTCATTTGTATTTGCTGTGATTACTCAGGAGTTCCATCACTGACAACCTGTTATTTTTGACAACACCCACAGTGGTACGTTGCTCCTATCCCAAATGCAGGTGCTACCATCATAAAAAGATAGCACAGACAAATTGAGGAGATTCAAAGATGTTCAGAAGTTCAGGATCAACAATTCTACCAGCTGCTAAACAGTGTCCACTTGGAGAAATCAACATTATATTAGATGTCTCCCCAGGATGTAGAGGATGTTTAGGGTCCCCAGCATTCTCACTCTTGTTTCTTCCAAATGACTGAAGCGCATGCAGGTGTGGACTGAACTAGTCGTGGGCACCAACACAGAATTGTGTCAGCCTCCTGCTTTCTAAAAAAGTAGGTGACCCTCCCATCTTTGTGGCCGTCAAAATGACAGTGTTACTTAACTTTTCTGTGATTAGTTCATTCCAAGGATCAACTGAGGACCTGTGGGAAATCTCTCAGTCCTCAACCCAAGTGAAATTTGAGCAAGATCACACCCATTTCTCTGCACTGAGGTCAGTGTTACAACCTGGGCAGTGAGATTTTGCAACAGCGGTAGCCTTCCTCAGGTGCAGGATCCTATATCCTCTACTTTGAGAGTGCCACACTGTTATTGCAACTGAATTCATCAACAGGAGAGGGTTTCATTTGATCAATATCCAGCTCATCTGTGATCATTGTTACCAAATCTTAGTTGTCTGCAACAATATACAGAAAGATGTAATGCCTATATCCTTGATAAAGCTCAATTTCCTACTTCATTCGAAGGGCTGAATGACAAACAAAGATGGCTGCTGGGGGACAAGGGGTACCTTGGCTTCAATCAGTCCTGATTATTCCTTTAAGGCACCCACTGACTGAGAGAAGAGGCAGGGCTACTGTGGAACAGATGATAGGGCTCCCCAAGATGAGGTTCCAACAGTTGGGTTGGAGGAGCCTTGCAATTCACTCCATTTAGAACAATCCTGGCATTCTGCACTTTACAAAAAACGGTGTGAGCAAAGACAAGATTTGTGGCTTGAGGTCATTTGGGGTTAGGGGGCTCAGCCTGTGTCTGCAGCAGAGTTCTGCACAGAACAGCCTGGCCTTCTTCAGTTGAAACTTGAACAGCATTAGGAATCACAGTCAGGGTGGAGGTAGTGAAGACTGGCACCTCAGGAGCTCCCTGACAGAACTCATCTGAGGGGCCTGTGCGTGGTTCCTCTATCATCTGGGTGTCTACTGACACTACTCTCTCTCTTTGAGACGAAACAGCAACTGGGCTGCATTAGAGGTCTCTTGCCCCCAACATTCTTTTCTGTTTCTGCTGAACACTGATGGCTATCATTAAGGAGTGCAGATGTACATGCATTTTCAGCCTGGATCCTCCTGGATCTGGTTTTCCATAGCTATGGTCAATCCGCCCAGTGAAACAACTAGATGCACACATGCTGAAGACAGCACAGTATTGAGAACATTGGTGGTCACCTCTAATCTTTGATCAACTTTGTTGAGTGCCTTGGACAAAAATGCCTGCAGTTCCTGTGACTCTCTGTGTATCTGAATGAGGTTTTTAATAGGTGACATTAAGGGGCATCTACTGCCTGGGGTTGACCTTCTGCATTACAATCCCCCTGGGGCATTTCTTTTTCATTCATCTGTGGAGTCTTGTAAGTGATACTCAGCAGATTGTACTCCTGAGTCTAATCCAGTCACAGTATCCTTTGAGTTGTCAGTATCTGAGCTGGTAAGGGAGCAGGAGAAAGCCTTGCTACTGCTTCCTCAGAGGTGGAAGAGAAGCTGATGGCAGGAAGAGCTGGACTTTTAACAGTGGTGGAGAGATTCTGTACTTGCTGCAGGTGCATGCATAAGAGAAAAAAGGGAAATATTTGCACAATAGGGGTAGAAGCTAGAGCATGTTACAAAGATGTTCACGATGGTGGAAATGGGAGAACATTGAGGCGCAACACAATTATGCTTACTTGGTTGCTGTTACATAGTGGTCTTGGTATCCCTAAACAGAATCCCTAGAGTGCAAAATGAGGCCATTTAGCTCATCAGGTTTGCACTGACATTTGAAAGAGAATCCCAACAAAACCCATCCCCCCTACTCTATCCCCATAACCGCATACTAACCATGGCTAATCCACCTCCCTTAAATATCTCAGACATTATGGGCAATTTAGCATGACTAATCCACATAACCTGCACATCTTAGGACTGTGAGAGGAAACCACAGCACCCAGTGGAAATTCACACAGGCATAGGGAGAATGTGCAAACTCCGCCGACAGTCACCCAAGTGTGGAATCAAACCCAGATCCTTGGCATTGGGAGGCAGTAGTTCTAATTACTGAGCTACAATGCTAACCTAAAGCAGACTTTATCCTCTTCAAGTAGTTTATTTCTGCTCATAGTGTGAGGAAATGCATGTCAGCTCCTCTCTTTGCCCTTTCTAACCTATTGAAAGTCATTTTCCCCAGCAATTAGACAAGGAGAGGATTAAATGAGACGAAAGTGGCTAGACAAGCATGATATTATAGGATGTGGTAGGTGGTAAGCTCTCCTGAATGAGTGAATAGACAGAGCAGAGGACAGGAAGTAGTTTGGTTGAGAACTACTGAGGGAATGTGCTGCATGTAATTTTGAAGGCATAGACCATTAATTTTTGTGGTTTTACTATGCAGAGGCAGAGTGAATGTGAAGTGGTAAAGTGCAGAGCAAAGAAGGTCCTTTTCAGACCATTTCTTCCAATCATGGAATTGGCACTAACCCAGGTGGTATGCAGGCAATGTGGATTAGTCATGGTAAACATGTGGTTACAGGACCAGGTAGGCGACTGGGGTTGGGTGAGATGCTCTTTGGAGGATCAGTGCAGACTTGATGAGCTGCATGGCCTCTTTCTGTGTTGGAGGGTATTTGATGGTAGGCATGAACCGTTTATACCATATGTCATACTGTAAGTTGTGTGTCCCCCTAGGGGTCCTAGAGTGAGCAGCAGGACAAGCTGCCTGCATGTGTGGCTGTACTAATTGGCATGGAAAGGCAAATTGAGGCAAGGCAGTAAGCATGCAGTTAGGTGCTCAGCGTGCAAAAATTAAGAGAGCAGACGAACTTTCCTGGGATACAGCCTAGCTCAGGCTTTAAGCTGGGCATCCGTACCTGTGCACAAGTATGTCCCTGTTGCAATCTTCCAGTGGTAGTTGCTGAAGCACAGAACATACTGCCAGTGCAGCAGAAATTTGCCAGGATGGCTGTGAGGGGTTAGCAGATGTGAAATGCAAATTTTTGCGGGTGGGTGTGGCTGTTTCATGCCCTGGGCTGTGGCTTTGTTGTAGGCAAAATTGTGGGTTGTTTTGAGAAAGTGGTGAGCTAAAATCACCGTAGTTTCCTTGTTGAGTTTTGCCACTGTTGAGGTTGGAATCGTAAAAAGAAAGATTGAATATTAATAAGGTGAGTTGAATGTTAACAAGACATTTAACAAGCAATAATCTGTCAGTTTTCAAGTGATTGCTTAAAAACTTAACTGGGAATACAGAGAGGGGGATGACAAAACATTGGCAGATAACATCAAGGAAAATCCAAAGGTACTTTAGAATCTCTGTTGTGTGGAAACAGGCCATTTCAGCCCATCGAGTCCACACTGACCTTCCAAAGAGCATTCCACAAAGACCCACCCCATATTTCCAATGGCTAATCTACCTAGCCTACACATCCCAGGATGCCACAGGCAATTTAGCACAGCCAATCCACCTAATTTGCACATTTTGTGACTGTGGAAGGAAACCAGAGCACCTGGAGAAAACCCATGTAGTCGTAGAGAGAATGTGCGAACTGTACACAGACCATCATCCATGGGAATTAAATCCAGGCACTGTGAGGCAGCAGTGCTAACTACTGAGCCACTGTGTTGCTCCCACGGAGTGTATTAGAAGCAAGAGAATAGTCAGGGAAAAAGTAGGTTCTACTTGGGATCAAAGTGGTAACCGTCCATGGAGCCATAAGATATGGCTGAGGTTTCAAATCAATACTTTGCATTTGTATTCACTGTAAAAAAAAACACAATGTAAATATGTCCAATCAGAGAGGAGGACTGTGATCCACGTGAAAGAAAGCATTAAGAGAGAGGAGCTATTGGGAGGTTTGAAAACTGATAAATTCCAGGGCTGAGATGAAATGAATCCCATGTTGTTGAATGCAAGGAAGGAGACTGCAGGGTTTTGACAGTAATTTTCAAATACTGTCTGAGCTCAGCAGGTATGCCAGAAGACTGGTGATCTGCTAATATCTGATTATTCAAGCATGGTAAGGATAAACTGCAGGCCAGTAAGGCTAATATCTCTGGTAGGGATGCTTTTGGAAATAATTCTGAAGGACAGAATTAATCTCCACTTAGAGAGGCAAAGACTAGTCAAGGATAGTCAATGTGGCTTTGTAAACAAATGTTGAAGAAATTTGAAGCAATTTTTCAAGGATGTGACAGAGGTCTGTACATATATACCAGACCAGTGGCATACCATAGGGTTCAGGGCTAGTTCCCTTGCTTTTTGTTGTCTACTTTAATGATTTTGTCACAGATGCTGGATGTATGACCAGTAAGTTTACAGATGATACAAAAATTGATGGTGTTGTAAATAACAAGGAAGAAGGCCTGATAATGTAGGATGATATAGATGAACTGATCAGATGGGCCGACAGTTGTAAATTGAATTTAATCCTGAGAACTCTACGATGATGCATTTTAGAAAGGGTAAAAAGGCATGGGAGCAGACATTGAATTGTAGAACTCTAGGAAGTACAGAGGATCAGAGGGACCTTGCTGTATGTACATAGATCGTTGAAGCTAATTAGACAGGTCAATAAGATAGATTATAACAAATTGGGATTGTTGTCCTTCTTAGTCAAGGCATGGAATACAAGAGCAAGGTAGTTGTGATGGAACTGTATATGTTAGTAAGATCACAGTTGAAATGATAGCAGCAGGCAGCAAATAATTTCTAAAGGAAATTGGATTGGCACGAGAGAAATATACTTGCAGAACTACAGGGGTGGAGAGAGGAAATCAGGAAGACTGTTTTTCTCTACCGACAGCCACCATGCTATCAAAGGACTAAACTATTTCCTTCGGTGTTGTAATAAATATAACTAAAATTCATTTGGCAGCAGTTGGACAGATTGGCTTGTTGCTGAGCCCAAGACAGTGCAAGCTTTGCTTAACAAATTGCTTAGTAGCACATTCCAACCTTGTAAATGATTCTTGAGAGCTACGTTTTTGACTTGTTGTGACAGGTTGTATGCTTTAGTAGGCTTCCTATAACAGACTAGAAATACTCATTGTGCTGAAGCATGTCATCCTGCACACAGGCTTATTTTCCTGTTTTTTTGTGAATCATTGGAGGCACATGAAAGGTGACAGAATGCTACTGGGACAGTTCCAATACCGTAGGTGGAAGTAAGATCTGGTGAAACTATCATGTAATTGGTATTTTGAAAGGAGTTTTCACATTCTGCTTTCCTACGCCCAAGAAAACAAAAGTACTCCACACGCTATGAGCATGCTAACAGCTATTTTACACTTGCATTGCATTGTTGAGAATTGGTGGAAGATGGAACATTATCAAGGTTACGTTCATAAGAGTGAGTTCTGGGCTCTGCCTGAAAGTCAAGATTCCTCCCTACCTTTCATGTACCCTTTTGTGTAAATTAGGATACAAGCCTATCCTGTCAAACCTTTCCTTATAAGACAACCTGCCTATTCCAGGTATCAGTTTAGCCAAAGAATTGTGAATTTTTGAAATTGTCTACCCCAGAGGATGCTCACCTGTTAAATATATTCAAGGTGAATAAACAAATTATTGACCTTAAAGGAATAAGGGGACTATGTGGAAAAGTGCAGTTGATGTAGGTCAGCCATGATTTACTGAATGGCAAAGCTGGTTTGAAGGGCAAAAATGCTTTTTTCTGCTCATATTTCTTAATTCCTGGGCCGTCATATGTTGTGTTATATATCCTTTCCAAAATTCATCCTGTGGTCTTTGGACTGCCATCTTCTGCCTCCTGTATTTTGAATAAGTATGGCATCAATTTTACTGAGAAAGGAATCACATCCAACACTTTTCTATTCTCATCTGACTCTCAATTTTGAACAAAAATTCAGGACTGCTTATTACCATCCATGGTTATGGGTTATTGAATTTAATTGTGGTGTTCCAACCACAGCTGTGTTTGAGATATTGCACCAAGACTATGATACCTATCACTGCTAGAGAGACAGTAAGGTCTTGAACTCTTTAGGTAGCTTGCCACTGATCTCTCAGTTTTAATACAATTATAAGTGGATAGTACATCTGTGAGCTTTGTTATTTCTCTTCATGATTTAGATGAATTATGAGAAAGGCAAAGAAAAGCGAAGCTACTCAATGTAAAGATATAGTACTTCACTGTGCTGAAAATGGATCAGGCCCAGTAGAAATAAAATAAAGATTATCAGAGATTGCAGTAAACGAGTAACAGAAGGTCTTCAAGAAGGAGATAACTTGGGAACAGATCAGATACACTTCTATTAAAGAGGAAAGAAATGTATCCAAAGCTGGAGATCCCTGGAATAACTAAACAAAATTGTAATTGAAAAGAATCAGGGAGGCAAAGAGGTTTATCATAAATGTCATGATACCTGATAAAATACAGAATCAAGCCGAATATGGAAACAGCATAAAGTACTGCAACTAGAGCCTAAGGAACATACATGAGGAAGAATTTGAGGATAACATAAAAGAAAACAAAATTATTTCATAAAAACCAGGGCCAGACTTTTGTTAATTTAAAAAAGGCTTCCTCCATATACCTTTCTCCAAAACTAAATGAATTTACATTTTAAAAGGAATCACCTTAAACAGACTTTCTTGAGTTAACAAAAGAGTGAGTTTGGCAGTTACTAATCAGGGAAAAAAATTATGCAACTCACATACATACAGATTAAAAAATGACAAGTGAGCCCAGAAAGTTAACAGCTATAAAAGATATACGGATCAGTATCTGAATCCCACGAAGAACAGACAATGGGACTTTGAAGCCATTACAATGGCTGTCACCAGTAGCACTGATGTTGGAAGATGAAAAACTGATTAAAAGATCTTGGCTTTGCAGGTCAGGGTTAGAAGTCAGTCAACAGCAGGTTATAGTCCAACAGGTTTATTTGAAATCACAAGCTTTTGAAACATTGCCCACTTCACCTGATGAAGGAGCAATGCTTCAAAAGCTTGTGATTTCAAATAAACCTGTTGGACTATAACCTGATGTCAGTGATAATGGGAACTGCAGATGCTGGAGAATCCAAGATAATAAAATGTGAGGCTGGATGAACACAGCAGGCCCAGCAGCATCTCAGGAGCACAAAAGCTGACGTTTCGGGCTGTGTGACTTCTGACCTTGTCACCCCAGTCCAATGCCAGCACTTCCACATCTTTACAGCGCAAAGGGCTATGTCCTGTTTTCTTTTAACTGTGATTACTTGCTTCCTTACTTCCAGCAAAGAGACAGAAAGGCAGACAATGGGAGAGATGCCATTTACTTTTACCTGTTGCGCAGGAATGACTAGGGCTTTTCTCAGCTCAGATCCTTTCCACACGCAACTTTGCCCACTAGCACACACAGGCCAGGATGGAAACTGAATGTTACTCCCTGTGTTTGTATATTCTTAACATGGGAAAATACAAACATGCCTTCTGCCTAGACTGTTCTTTTTTCTCCCATCATGCTCACAGTCTGACATAACAGGAGATTATAGGTCAGATTGCAATGCATTTCTCCTTCTCCTTCTCTTGGAAACATGTCATCAGGCGTGACATTGCAGGGTTTACCTCAAGGCTGAGGATAATCCATATAGGCCCTCCAGTCAGAATTTGTATTCTCTGTCATTATTTTTGGCTGTATGTTCGCTTTTTAAAAAGAAACACAAAAAAAAATTATCCGGTAGGTATTCCAAGGTTATGATCTGTGCCCATGAAAACTTCTTGAGTTTACAATTCTAACAGAATTATTTGTCACTTGAAAAACATGGAAGTGGCAAAAGCAAACCATACCAAACATTTATGATTGAGTTCTTCAATAAATACAAAATGTATAAATAAGATTAGATAGTTGATGTTGTGTATGTGAACTTTCAGAAGGAGTACAAGCGCCAACATATGATAGTGAAACTGAAGTTGAGGGAATTAATTAGGAAGTGGGGATATGGAGTCAAAACCAGACAATAATGGTGAATGATAATTTATAAAGCAGGCGGGAAATATGCATTGGTCTTTCCAGAATTTAGTATTAGGGTGGCTAAACGTTTTGATACATATAAATAATCTGGATGAACCTTGGATACATCATTTTAAAATTTGTAGGTGCACAAAGCTTAGAAATGCAGCAAGCACTGAGGAGGATAACAGCAGACCAGGAGGCCAGAGATACCTGATGAAATGAGAAAGAACACACAAGATTAAATTGAATGCAATAAAAAAAATTATGTGAAGCATTTTGGAATGAAAAATGAGCAGATGCAATGCTCTTTGAACAGTGTGATTTTGCCCTGGATAGAGGGCAAAAGTGACTTTTTTTCACATACACAAATCTTTGAATGTAACAAGGCAAATTGATAAAGGTATTAAAAAAATCACACAGGTTTCTTGACTTTATAAATGAAGGCATTATGTACAAAAATAAGTAAGTTATGGTAAATTTTACAAATCATTGGTTTTTCTCCAGCTG
The DNA here is from genome assembly GCF_030684315.1 of Stegostoma tigrinum. NCBI lineage: Eukaryota > Metazoa > Chordata > Chondrichthyes > Orectolobiformes > Stegostomatidae > Stegostoma > Stegostoma tigrinum. The sequence goes on along the minus strand of NC_081358.1, from coordinate 102,423,537 downwards.
AAAATCTTGCATTTTAAAAAGGCTATAGAAGAGATCTTTTATAGTGATATAGTCTTTTATAGATCTTTTACTAGTGATGATAGTCTTCAGCTATGAGGAGACAATAGACAAATTGCAATTATTATTTTTATTTATAAAACCCTGAATTCAAATTCTCAGGTAGAATTTGAAATATCACTTAAATTACTTATCTGTGGACTTGCTACACTTAATGCTTAAATTCCCACATTTATGCACCTTAGTACTGTTTTTTCAGATGCTCAAGCCAATTTTTAATTGTTACCACGTAACTCACCATTTAGAACATATCATTGATCCCTTGTGGTATTGAATCTAATAGACCGTTACTGCATAGTCAGAGGCCATTTTGCCATCATGCCTGTGCTGATCAACAAAGATCTGACCACACTAATCTCATTTTCCAGCCTTTGGTACATAAACCTGTAGGCTATGTTAACGCATGAATATCTAAATACTATTTCAATGTTAGAATTGCTTCTGATTCAGGCAATGAGTTCTCGACTCACCCCATCCTACAGTGGAAAAGATTCTCTTCACCCTTCTCATAGTCTCTACCTTATCTTAAATCTATGCCCTTTAGTTTTGTCACCTCTATTAATGGAAAAAAATGCCTTCCCATCCACCCTATTTATGCCCTCATAAATCCTATGCAAGCTATTGGGCTTTGTCGAAACCTTTACTGCTCCATGGAAAACAACAATATTTCCACATAGCTCAGACTCAATTTAAGCAGCATGTTTGTAAATATCCTGTATACCCTCTCTAACACAATCACATCCTTGCTACAATCTGGTGCATGCAGAAATCTATAGCATGGTTGTGAACTTTGGCTTGGTGATACCTGAATTTCACAAGCTGGGGAGCAGATGATAGCAAGGTCAGCACTATGGAGATATAATCAGCAGATCAGAAGTCACAGAATGAAGTTAGGTAGGAAATGACATCCTGTGAAATAGGATTAATAATTCTGGCTTATGCACCTCAATTTGCTACCTATTTATTTCCCATTTTCAGCCATATGGTGGGTGAAGACACTGACCTGAGTGGCACAGTGGTAAGCACTGCTGCCTCACAGCACCACTGATGAGGGTTCAATTCCACCCTTGGATGACTGTGAGCAGTTTGCACATTCTCCCCCTGTTTGTGTGGGTTTCCTTCAGGTGCTCTGGTTTCCTCCATCAGTCCAAAGATATGCAGGTAAGGTGGACTGGCCATGCAACATTGCCCACAGGGTCCAGGGATATTCAGGCTAGGTAGGTTAGCCATGGGCAATGCAGGGTTACAGGGATGGGATGGGACTGGGTGGGATGTTTTTCGGAGGGTCAATGTGGACTCAACGGGCTGACTTACCTACTTCAACACTGTAGGGAATCTATAATAACAGAGAAGTCACTTTGAAGGAAATATTTAGAGAATGATTCATCCTCTGCTAAACAACAGCTATTTACCTCACTATCACGCTGGAGCCCTGGAATAAGACAATATTTAGACATTGCAGTAGATTACAATGAAAACAAAAGTAAATATTTCAGTGACGACTTCCATGATCACTGATGTGTGCCAGTGTAATTGTTTGGTCTCAAGTTGTCCTGTTTTATAAAACAGCACAGAATCCTGAAAAAAAAAATCAATAATCAATGAAGCTGCTTCTGGGGTCAGAGCACATCATTCAACTTTTCCTAAATCCTGATGCATTCTCCAAAATCGCAAATGTATAGTGATAGTTAATCTTACAGTTCAGTTTCTTCATGAAAAGGACAGAGTGCTTTTTGAGATTGTCCAAGGAAAGCAAAGTCTACGCATCTGGCTACATGTGATAGAAAAGAAAATGTGATAGACAATAACTGGAGTTTTAATAACTAGAGGAGAAAAAAACCTTATCCAAGATTCTTCTAGATGCCGTCTATACTGACAATGTACATTCTTACCAAAGATGTTTTTTGATTTTGCTATCCTCTGATTTGTGGTTGTATTGGCATGCTTAAAGGAAGTAAACTCCCCAAATCACACAAGTTATGAAATCTTACATCATCAGATTGGCAGTTATTCACAGTTGTCTGTGACTTCATCTCATGGACATTGTTGTATAATGTGAGTTCAGCCACATCGCTAGGGAAATTAGCAGTAGTGAAATTGCAATTACATTGCAAAACAGAATAAACTGGACATTTGTACTGAAATGGTGAGTTTATTTTGCTTCTTTGTTATATGTAAATTTAAACTGCAATATAATGAAAATATAACACATACAACAAATGAAAATACTAATTTTTGCATAAACCTATCATATAAATGGATTCTTTGAGTTGATGTCAGTTTAAACAAAGTTGCTACACTTAGTTTCAATCCTCTGGATTAAGGAGGGGAATAAAATAGCTGGAAGTTGCTGTTCATGAATCACCTTGTAATCTTCCAAATTCTGAAATATCCTGTCTAGCATATGGAATCTCTTCTCTTCATTTACCTCTATGTAACTTTCAGTTTTGGAATTTAAGCATAACAATCCAAAAAACATGCAACCAATTAGGCAGTAATTGAGGAGAAAAATAGAGAGTTCACACGCAAGGTCAATGACATTATCACTTGTGTTACGCCTTGAGAGAAAAGAATCACATTCACTTTCCACTTGCTCAGAATGAATGCAGTTCCAATTACACAGTACAAGCTTGACAAATTTCAGGAACCACATTCACAAACATTCACTGTTTTTACCACATTCAGTAACAGTACTCTTTACCATCTACAAAATGTATTAGCACTCCCCAATCCATGACCACTTCCAGGGAGATGGGCAATGACAGGAGATCCATAGGAAATCATGACTTGCCTTTCCCCTCCAAGAAAAGCACCATCCTGTATTCTGACTTGGAAATATATCATGATCCCTTGCTGGATCGAACTCCTAGAACTTCGTCCCTGACAGCACATAGAACACAGGTCAAGAAGATAACTTTCTAGCACCTTCTCAAGAGCGACAAGGGGCGGGCAATTAGATTTTTGATTTTGATTTTATTGTTGCATATATTTTACATAAGAATACAATAAAATGCAGTGAAAAGTTTTCATTTGTCATGATGATAAGCATCATTTTGAATAATTTAAGAATAAGGGAAAAAAGAAAAATATAACTTGAAAAGAGTCCATCAGTTAGTCCTGAGCCAGTTCATCACCATCAAGATGCCTGTGCCACTATCCCTCCACTACCACTTTACTGCCATTCACACTGGATCCAACCCATGTCAAACATGCCAATACTCAGGTGCCATCTTTGCCACTGGGCTGATTCACCTCTGCCACCTCACAGCCACCTACATCAGGAGGTGCATCTTTCACCGGTGTGCCCACCTCATTGATGTTGCAGGGATGCCCTCCACCACTGTGTCACTACTACCAGTGCCAGACACAACCAACAAAGAAGCCACCCATCCTCAGACGCCAACTTTTGCTGCGGGGCTTACCTCGCCAACTTCGTCTCTGCTGATTTTGCAGCTGCCAATTCCAAGTCTTGTGCTTTCTCCAGAAAATGAAGTAGTGGCTCACTTTAGGTCTATGCTGGACCTACTCTCTTCCACATTCAAAGTCCATGCCCATGGCTTGAGACTGCTTGAGGTCCATGCCCTAGGCTGTTGCCGCTGCCGATGCGTACAAGCTCAGGACAAGATAAAGACAAGAGGAAAAAAAAAAGAAAAAGCGGTCATAGCAGACAAGCTCCAGCACAGGAGCTCTACTCTGTTGTCATTGTGAAAATTATAAATGACAAGAACATCACTTGAATAAATAAAAACAATCTACAGAACAGAATTGTGTGCAGTACAGTGTGCCCACACCAGGTTCTGTACAAACTTAGCAACTTTTTGTTTTTCAATTTTTTTCTGCCTTAGTAGAGATGATTTCTTGTTTGGATTTTCTGGACTTATGCATTTGTTTTGTTACCTTCAATAATTTGTGAAAATTGTACCCCTTTCAAAGTCATACTTTGTCATAAAATTTGCAAAGCTACATTACATAACAGGCAGCATGGTGGCAGAGCCATTAGCATGGCTGCCTCACAATGTCAGGGATCCAGTTTTAATTCCAGCCTTGGATAACTGCCTGTGTGGAGTTTGCACATTTTCTGTGTCTGTGTGGGATTCCTCCAGGTGCTCTAGTTTCTTCCCACAGTCTAAAGATATGCAGGCTAGGTGGATTTGCATAGTAAATGTTGGGTTTCGCAGGATAGTTTGTTAAGTGGGTGGAATACTCTTTGGAGGGTCAGTACGGATTTGATGAGCCAAATGGCTTATTTCTGGACTGTATGGATTTTATGACAATATTTTAAATTTGACATTACATAAAGTGCAATACAGGTGGGTTATGTTAATACAAATATAAGATTCCATCACTACACTTTCTACTTACATTCATATTTATATATCAAATGAACTGTTCTATGTTGTAGATGGATTGAGGGATTTTATATGGTTTCCAGTCTCTTGGTATACTATGGTGGGAGGCATCTTTTCAGTGGCCTTTTCCCATTAAGCTTGTGCAGTTTCTCTCAGCTTTAATATGTTAATTGACGCAGTCCTAAATCTTGGAATATGTCAGTGTGCAAATTTGGTTGTGGACAGTTCCTTTTGCTGGAAGGCCAATAGGTTTCAGGCAGATCAAACAGCATTTTTCAATATGTTCAGTCGTCCAGTAGCTGCTCATGTTATTTTGATAGGCATCTCTGAGAATAACACATGAAGGGCAGACTATAATATTATGTACAGGTTCAGGGTGAATATCTACCAAAGCCACTGCATCTTTTTGGAGACCTGTTTTGAAAAGAAGGAGGTCAATGAAGATGTTCTCCCTACTGCAGCCTTGAGGGCAGTATGGAGTAATGATGAGGCTCTGGGCATGCAGGAAGAATCTGATAGGGAAGGCCGTCATCACCATCATGTGATTGAGTTTTTTTGGATCCCTTCACTCCTCTATTACACTTAGCTTCTTATTTGCAAAGGAGTATGTGACCTCATTATTCCTCTTGCCAAAATGAAATACCTCACACTTAACTGATTGAAATTTATTCGGCACTTACATAGAACATTACAGCACAGTACAGGCCCTTTGGCCCTCGATGTTGTGCCGACCTGTCATACCGATCTCAAGCCTATCTAACCTACACTATTCCATGTACGTCCATGTGCTTATCCAATGATAACTTAAATGTACCTAAAGTTGGCGAATCTACTACCATTGCAGGCAAAGTGTTCCATTCCCTTACTACTCTCTGAGTAAAGAAACTACCTCTGACATCTGTCCTATATCTTTCACCCCTCAATTTAAAGCTATGCTCCCTCATGCTCGCCGTCACCATCCTAGGAAAAAGGCTCTCCCTATCCACCCTATCTAACCCTCTGATTATTTTATATGTTTCAATTAAGTCACCTGTCAACCTTCTTCTCTCTAATGAAAACAGCCTCAAGTCCCTCAGCCTTTCCTCGTAAGACCTTCCCTCCATACCAGGCAACATCCTAGTAAATCTCCTCTGCACCCTTTCCAAAGCTTCCACATCCTTCTTATAATGCGGTGACCAGAACTGTACACAATACTCCAAGTGTGGCCGCACCAGAGTTTTGTACAACTTCACCATAACCTCTTGGTTCCGGACCTCGATCCCTCTATTAATAAAAGCTAAAACACTGTATGCCTTCTTAACAACCCTGTCAACCTGGGTGGCAACTTTCAAAGATCTGTGTACATGAACACCGAGATCTCTCTGCTCATCTACACTACTAAGAATCTTACCATTAGCCCAGTACTTTGCCTTCCGGTTACTCCTACCAAAGTGCATCACCTCACACTTGTCTGCATTAAACTCCATTTGCCACCTCTCAGCCCAGCTCTGCAGCTTATCTATGTCTCTCTGCAACCTACAGCATCCTTCGTCACTATCCACAACTCCACCGACCTTAGTGTCATCTGCAAATTTACTAACCCATCCTTCTACGCCCTCATCCAGGTCATTTATAAAAATGACAAACAGCAGTGGACCCAACACCGACCCTTGCGGAACACCACTAGTAACTGGTCTCCAGGATGAAATGTCCAATCTGCAAGACAATTTAATTTTTCTTGTGATTAGGCACAGCATTCTTCAGTACTAACGATATCCAATAGTTTGTTGTATGTCACAAATTTTGAAATTACACTTTTATTTGCAGATTTTGAGTAGTATATGTAAATGGAGAATAATGGAGCATCAATCCCTGTGGAATATCACCTTCCACCAGTCTAGGTCACTGTTTTTTAAGCCCTTACTTTCTGATGTGCACAGGCTAAATCAAAAAAGCATCACCATTTTTATAGTGTTAGCTTCCTTTAATATCAGTTCGTCCAGCACTCGTAATCTTTGCACGATTCCACAAAATCATTGGTAAATAAGATATGAGTCCAAGGAACATCCCTTTGTCACATTATTGCAGCTACATTTTGTCTGGATACCTTCAGAAAAAAACTTGTAAATCTCAAGGCAACATAAAGTTGATGAGACTTGATGGGCCAAATGACCTCTTTCTATGGTGTAATGACTCTTATGTCTGCTATCACTGGTCCCTGGTCTTCATTCACAGTTTGTCTCATTTATTCCTGGGAATAAAAGTATTTTCAGGCATAATGAACAAGAAAATTGACCCTATTGTACCTTAGAGCAATTTTTTTTTACATTTTGATTGTTATATCATAATTATAACCAAGTTTTTAGCAAGTTTAGTTTTCCTCAACTACAAGGCAAGACTTGAACGATGTCATTCCAATAAGAGGCTTTGCTTATGATGCATGTATGGAAACACCATTCAAATTATTAAATAATTACATCAGGATTGTTTGAACAGTCTGGCACGTTTACAAATGAAACATTAAATTAGTAAAAAACCTGATCAGAGTTCTTTAAAAAGATTAAGTTCCCAGGGTAAATCTGTTCACTTGTGGGCAAGTCCACAAGAGGTAGAAATGCAATAGCCTATAGCCGATTTGCAATAAATAATTTAGGAGAAATTTCTAATTTTTAGAATGTGGATTGGTTAAAACTGGTAACAGAGAGACTCATTTGGGGGAGGGTTCATGTTCACATAGTGAGGGGAAATAAGGGGAACAGATAAGAGGCAATTAGAACAAGGAGGCACACGAGGAGCATAAAGGCCATGTGGGCTGAATCTGGCTGGATGGTTTGATTCTGTTTGTCGATTCTAATCAGGTTACTCCCAAGCAGTGGCAACATCTTTTTAAAATGTGTCAGATGAAGATTGCCACACCCAAAATAACGATGGTTGGACAGTGCCGAAGTCTTTCAGTTCAAAAACTCAATATTTGCAAGTAGCTAAACCTCTTTCATTGTATGCTAAATATGTTTCTGTATTTGCGAGGTAATCATGAACATGATTGCTTCATTGAACAATTGTCCAAAGAGTTACTCCTTATCTGTCAAAATTGCATCATTCTGTCTGCGAGGTTTCATGGAATGCTATATGTGCATGTCATCACGTAGCTGTACAAGAGACAATTATCTGCGAGTTTAGGCCACGAAATTTTAATTTCGTCTCTTGACAGCTTAATTATTTTCGTGCGCAGATGTGCTCGGCAGCACATACGCCATTATAACTAGCAATTTTTAAAGTGACTGTTAAAATGCATATTTGTTGATTTTGTTTCATTTTTATTTTAATTTTTCAAAACGCCTACATGATAGATAATTTGATTTATTTTTGCCTGTAAAGTGTCAGCTTTAAATGTAAAGTGTTTTCCTTTCTAATAAAAGACACGTGTCCGTGAGATGAAAAAAAGTGGGCAGGGCCGAATCTGGACTCTTTATAAAATCCTCCTACATCCGTCGTATCAAAACAGAACCCGGCAGCGGAGAAAAATATTCGAAAGGAAACTCTGTAAACTTTACAAGGTAGCGTTTTAAAAACAAACAAACGGGCTGTGATTGCTCAACAAGTCTTATAAGTGCAAGATTTTTTAGTTCGGGGTAAGTTTGTTTCGTCTTTTGTTTGCATAACGTTGCTTTCATCGAAGTGTAACTTTTTTAAACATTTGGAAAGATGGTTTTGAAACTAAGATTCAGAAGCTTAGATTCTATTTATGTCAGAAAGTCATGTGCATTACTTTCGTCGATTGTAGCAATAGAGTTACTGGGTCCCCCAAGAGACCAACATCGTGCAATATTCAGGAGTTAGAAATGAAATAAATATTCTATTCACTCATCTCGGAGTTGCAACCACATGGAAAGGCTTCTCGTTAACATCATCGTCATCATATGATTAGTTCCCATCACAATCTTCAATGGGTATGACTATTTACTGGTCTAGATTTAGATATCCTGTTCTCTCATCTTCCTGTGTTAGACAATATTCCAGACTTCAGGCCATTAACCGCTTCCCACCCAGCCTAGCAGCGCATTTTTTGCAATCGTACCTTCGGATAGTAAAACTAATTAAAGTCCTTGAAAGCTTTATCATTGCGCAGACGACCGTGCTCCTGAAAAGGCGATGAACCTACAAGTTTTTAAAATTCCTAGGACGCAACCAGTCGTGTTAAACAGGTGCCACTCAACGTTTTTTTTCTGTAAATTATTGATCGTAGGTGAAATCTGGATGCAGTAAGAGTTCAAAGAACTGAGTACTATTTTAAACCAGTGTGATCAAACAGTTGAAGAAAGGGTGAAACAGCTTTCGCATCCAAGCCACGCACCAAACAATAAAAGTTCTATAGATGGGAGTGCCCTGTATGTTGATCTTTTCACAGTTTCGAATAGTTTTAAACCGCGGGAATTTGGCTGTGACAGCCTCAAATGTGAAGCCTCCCCACCCCCCATTCCTGGCTTGCTCACAAGGCACTTCTAAGCCACCCACACATCTGTTGTTTAGCATGGGGTGTAACTGGCTCCAGCTCATCTACACACCTTTACAGGCCTGCATTATGTTATTGCTACAATCAATGCAATGTAACTAAATTAATTAAATGCAGTCGGAATATCTCGAAATTAGAACAAGTATTTTGTGACTTTTGGGTTGGATTCTGGACACTTTCTTCTCCTCCCCGCAGGTATTCGCTTTTTCTAGGGTACCTTGTCTGCTGCTACCTCAAAGATAAATGAACGAGAAGCCTATCCTCTAGGCTACTCTTCCACGCTAGGTTTAGCTGACGGTGTTTGGGAGATTTTTTCCCCGCTCAGTGAGGTGGGTGGGGGCGGGAGGAAATGGGGCGAGCAGAACCTCCCCCAGAATTGGGAGCGTGGACTGTTGGCAGACGAGGAGCCTGTCTCTTCCGTTCGCTGATCCACGTTCCCGACTTCCTACCACCTCCCCGCGCCTTCCAAAATCAAATGGTGTTTGAAGGCAGGCGTGCGCGCCACTTCCCAGCTTTACTGCAAACTTCTCACGGTGATCCTGACTGTCCAGCACGGCCTCGGGTGCGCTTTGAGAATAATGGCTGCCACACTCCAGGCGGCGCCACCGAGCGCACGGACCCCGAGGCCCACTCCTGGGGAAGTTTGGGTTTTTTATTGTTCATGAATATGTCGGTCATTCAGTACATTTAACTGATTTCCGGGGTTGGACGGGGTAAGAGAAGAGGAACCGAGTCCTGATTCATTGATGTGGTTTGTTTTCAAAATTAGAAGGTCCGGAAGCGCGTGTCAATTTTATTTCGGATATGGGTGTGGGGGGCGGGGGCAGAGGCGTGTTGGGTGGTTGGCGTTTTGGCTCGGCCAATGGCGGCCCCGTTCAGGTGCATGTCCCGCCTTCCAACCGTTTTAACTGCCGCCCGATTGTTGGGTCAAAATCAAGAGAGGGAGGCGGGCTGTCTGATCACAGGCCCCGCCCACTGCTGGCAGAGCTCCTTGATTGGGTGGTGCGGCACGTGGTCATAAAAGAGCTGACCTCGTGCTTTCGCCTCAGTTGGCGCGGCCGTGAATTCAAAACAAAACGCTTGAGGCATCGAGGCGGCGTGACCAGTAACGCTGCCATCTTGTTTTGGAGATTCCAGCAAAACTGTTAGGGAGGTAACGTCTCGTCGTTGTCCGTCACTCACTTAATCGTCAATTTATTAGCTTTTCTTCAAACAAAAATTCACGATTTTTGTTGAACGACTGGACTTACATGTTGTTTAGCCAATAAAATATTGCTCATAGAGAACCTCAGCCAGTTGAGACGCAGTTTGTTGCTGTACCCCAATGATGAGGGAATGGTCGATCCTGTTTTGATATTATGCCCAACAGTCAGTCTGTCTGGCAGCATCTGTGAAGAAAAAACAACTGTGTATGCTGAATTTTTTTCACAGAAGTTGTCTATCAGGTATCCAGAATTCACGGAACCTTCGGTTCTCTTTTGAATGATAATGGTGAAAGGGCTAATAGTTGCCAAGCTAGTGCTGATATTGTTGTGGTATCCTTCTCACATGCCTATTTTGAATGTTGTCACCATCTGTGTAAATTAACTTGAGTGATCATGCCTTCTCTGCAGTCCTGAGAACATACTACTACCGCCTCCTACCAGCTGCCAACTGTGATGGCAGAGTGCTGTCAAAGTGCAAAATTACTATTTGATTTTCAAACATCAAATTACACTGCTTTGAACTCCTTCAGTGTGACCAAGGTGCTTGTCTTTTTTTCTCTTGTAACTTTGGTACCTAGTTTAAAATTGATCAGCTTGTATGTTGCCTACATGAATAGCTTCTTGCTTGAGTTTTTAATATCTTATTTCTTGCATATTATATGCACCTTCAATTATGGTTGACATCACTGTTAATCTTTTTGAAAACTCCCAGGAAGATGGTATCTGTCACCTAGTTACCCTTTATTTACACATGAACAGTCCTTGACTTTAGTGCTGCCTCATCCAGAGTCAGCTGCCAGATGTCAGCATCCCTGACACTCTCCTTTTCTTAATCTGGCAAAGAGGGCTCCCTGATCAGGGTTGTTAATCTGGTTCAGTCAGGGAACTCGGAAATAGTAAGAACTGCAGATGCTGGAGTCGTTTGATACGGTCTGGAGCCGGAGGAACACAGCAGGTCAGGCGGCATCAGAGGAGTAGGAGACCTGACATTTCGGGCGTGGACCCTTCGTGAAGCAGAAGTTCCTGGGACCCCAAACCTGTCGCCACGGGTCTGCAGTGGGCTCACTGACTATTGCCATTACTCAGCTGTTCAAGCAGTAAGTCCTGAAAAGAAGAGTGTACAATCCCTGGGCTTTCAAGTTCTGCATGTTGGCACCTTGTACAACATCTTTGATCAGGCAAGCAGCTTTGTGCTGGACGGTGTCCATATTTTGTAGCTTTGGTATCGGCTCAGTTTGTTGGAAGGATGATTTGCAATTCGGTCTGATCACTAAGATGTGGATTCCGTTCCTGTAATAGCTGAAATCCTCTCCACCTCACCTGAGATACCCTAGCCCTCTGGTTAAACTTTCTACAAGTTGTATCTCTGACATCAAGCAGCCTGAAGTCCCATGTGACTGTTGACTTTTTGTTTTATTCACTTTTGGTAGTCATTGGAACCAAACTCCTTTGAACAAAGTAGAAATGCTGTAAAGATGGATACTGACTTGTGCTTCTGTAGACATTGGGCAGGCTCAGGAAGAAATAGCTAGCTTTATTGATGCCTTAGCTACCAAGAACACTCACTCCTGTCGTTACCAATAAGACTGCAGTAGCAGTGTATGGTGCCTTGGGCAGCAACTTCCAAAACCACAGGATAGGACCGCAGATGCTGGAGCGTCACCACCAATTGCAAGTGTCTCTCCAAGCAACACTAGCCAGCAACAGTGAAATTACAGTGTAACAATTGTAAAACTGGATGAAGTGCCTGAATGCTTTCCTTGGTAGTCTGCACTCTCTCTAAACCAAGTTGCCTGCCGGAGTTCAAAAAAATAGCTTCCCACTCAATTGTAGAACAATTGGATGAGCCAAAAATCCTACCCTTACCAGAAGCACATGTCCAATGAATAATGGAATTGATTGAGCAGCCAGTGCAAGGCTGGCACCATATAAAGAAGTCTAATTTTATATTTAAAATCAGACTTCATATTTCCATGGTATTTCAGTAAATTTTTCAAGCTGTTCCAAAGTAAGCTTGAACGTAGACAATCCACAATTGAAAGCAATAGCAAATCACCACTGAATGAGAAAAGCCTGCTCCAGATGAGCGTCAGGACAAAAATGAGAACCCCCTCAAACTCAGGCAAAACTAACCAAGGAGGCCTCGATCCGTGATTGCAGTAAAATTTAATAGCCTTGGATACACAACTATTATATATCAATTTGTATGTCCATTATTTGTAAGTCTACCTAACTTCGTGTTAATTTATTGTATATTTAATATCATGATGGACCTTACCTGAGGACTTGTGTTCCATATACAAATTAGTAAGAGAAACTGTTATTTGTTAGGTTTGGAAGTGCAAGTTTTTAACCTGAATCTCCTTATTTGTGTGTTAGTAGAATCAATATTACAGTTTAAAAGAAAGCCATTCAGCCTATTGTGCCTGCACTTACTCATATATGCTCTTAGTTTCTCTCTATCCACTTATAAAAGAAAAAACATCTCCAGGGCTTTGACAATCTCTATTCTTTCTCCTTGGCCACCTTCTGTCCAAGGAGAACAGTTAAATATCTAACTGAACTTCCTCATTCTTGGAAGTTTTCTTTTGTTTCTGTCCACTATTCAAGAGTATTCACTTGCTTACTATAATGTGGTGCTCAGAATTGAACACTGAGCTGCAGCTGAGGTCTAACACGTCTTCTACGAGTTTTGACTATTAATGCTTTCTTTTGACTTCTCACGCCTTAGATCAAAATTGGTTGGTGTGGGGTGGGGGGGGGGGGTGTGCAGTGGGGTGAGGGGAGAGGAGAGAAACAGGGATAAATGGAATAGGACATATTAATCTTTCTAGAGCTGCATGAAGAAGAATTGTGGATAGAAAGTGAGGTCATGTGTGGGGTGAGAATTATGTAATTAAGAGGAAATGAAAAGTAGCTGGGAGTGGCAGGTGAATGAAGGAGATGCAGATTGGGCTGATGCCAGTGAAACTAACTGGCAGTAATAGGCACGACAGTCACACTCCAGTGTCAACACGTGAATAGTTGGGTGAGTTTGATTTTAAACATGATCAAGTCCTCGTTGTTCCAGTCACCAATTACATTACTCTTTCCATAATTTTGTTCAGTGTTAATGGAAAAGGACAAAACACCTTACAATCGGATTGTATGCTCTTGGAAAATGATGAATGAAGAAGGGCTGCCTGGCTTGCAGTGTTCCTCCAGCTCCACACTTCTCAATCACACCCAAATTTTTTTTCAGAATTGATCTTAGGGGTGGCACAGTGGCTCAGTGGTTACCATTGCAGCCTCACAGCACCAGGGACCCGGGTTCAATCCCAGCCTCGAGCGACTGTGTGGAGTTTGCATGTTCTCCCAATGTCTGCCTGGGTTTCCTCTGGGTGCTCTAGTTTCCTACCACAGTCCAAAGATGTGCAGGCTATGTGGATTGACCATGCTAAATTGCCCATAGTGTTCAGGGGTATGGGTCTGGGTGGGATGCTTCAAGGGGTGGTGTGGACTTGTTGGGCCGAAGGGCCTGTTTCCACACTGTAGGAAATCTAATCTAATCTTGTGAATGTGTTATTGCTGAGCAATCAGACCATTATATATCCGAAGAAAATCAAGGGCAAACGTGGCAGTGGGATGCTGGAGAAGTAGTAGTTGGGTCCAGAGAAATGGCTGAGGAACTGAGTATGCACTATTTGTCAGCCTTTACGATGGAAGACACAGTAGTAATCCAAAAAAATCAAGAGGAGCATGGTAGAGGTGAGTACAGTGGCCATTTCCAAGGAGAAGGTGCTGGGGGTGGGGGGAGAATCTGTTTTGAAGGCTGAGATTTCTCCACACTTGGAAGTGCATGGTAATATAATGAAAAGTCTGCATTGTTTTGTCAAGGGAGGTGCTTGTTGCAAATGTTGTTGGAAATCTTTTTTGTGGAAGTAACCAGGTAGGTTGGACCAAGGAGAGCTAATGGATGTTATCTACCCTGACTACCAGAGGCCTTTTGACAAGGTGCTGCACAGGAGGCTGCTGAGTAAGATAAGGATCTGTGTTAAAGGCAAGGTACCAGCATGGATGGCAGACTTCAGTAGAAAAGTGGACTGTGGACATAGAAAGGTCCTTCTCTCCAGAAGACAGCTGGTGACTAGTGGTGTTCTACAAGTGCCACTGTTGGGGACCACAACTTTTTTTATTGTGTATAATCTTCTAGACTAAGGAACTGAAGGCCTTTTTTTTTTGGCTGAGGTAGCAGATGATCTAAAGATGGGTAGAGGGACAGATCATATTTAGGTGGGGAGGTTGTAGAAGGATTTAGACAAGTTAGAGAGTGGGCATCAAGTGGCAGATCGAATACAATGTGGGAAAGTGAGGACCTCCACTTTAGGAAGAATAGAAGCATAGACTATTTTCTGAATGGGAGGAAAATTCAGAAGTGCGTGCAAAGGCACGTGAGTTCTAGTCCAAGATTCTATTAGGGTAAACTTTTCAGATTGTATTTACCTTAACTACTGACTCTGGCACTTATTTTTGAGAGGACTAGAATATAAAAGCAGAGATGTACTTCTGAGGCCTTTTCAAGTTCTGGTCAGGCCACATTTGAGCATTGCAGGCAATTTTTAGGCCACATATCTCAGGAAGGAAGTACGTGAGAATGATCCCGAGAATGAGAAGCTTAACATGAGAAATGTTTGACGACTCTGGATCTAGACTCAGTGGTGTTTAGAAGGATGGGAGTGGATCTCTCAACTTTCAGACGACTGAACGTGCGTGACTGAGTCAATTTTTTTTTGGGAAGATGCTTCCGTTTCTAGGAGAGACTAGGACCTGAGGGCGAAAACTTAATTTTAAATTAAGATGCATTAGAATAGAGATGGACAAACTACTTCAGCCAGAGTAGTGACTCCATGGAATTCATTGCCGCAGAAGTCTGTGGAGGCCAGGTAATTCTGTATATTTAAGACAGAGGTCCTCTGATTGTCAAGGGTTACAGGAGATTGGAGTTTAGAAACTTGGCCACCACGCTTGAATGAATGGCAGAGCAGACTCAATGGGCTGAAGTATCTAAAATTCTGCTCCTGTGTGTTCATGGTCTTGTAGGAGCAAGGACAGAAGTAGCCTATTCTACCGTCCTCTAGGATCCTGGATGATCTAACTCTGCTCATGTCAACGTTCCTGCCCTTTTTACTCCATGACACTTGATTCCTGACTCTCAAATCTGTTTATCTCTGCATTATGTATACCCGAGACATCTGCCTCAACAGTTTTCTGGCAAGAAGTTCCAAAGAGACAACACTCAGTAAGTCCTCATCAAAGTCTTAAATTGGTGTCCCTGAAGTTGGAGATTACCCTTCTGATCCCAGACCCTCCACTGAAGAGAATGTCCTCTGAGCATTATCCCAATCAAGCTCTCTTTAGAAATCCTGCTTCACTGAGGATTGCCTCTCATCCTTGTAAATGCCATTGAATCCCAACCTGTTTAGCCTTTGCTGGTTTAGACGATTCCTGTACCAGGTATTGTCCTTGTGAGCCTTGTCTGAATTTCCTGCAATGAAACTGTACCTTTTATAAATTAAAGGGCCAAACTGATCACAGCAATTCAGATGTGATCTCACTATTACTTTTGAACAATTGCAGTAAGATTTTCCTATTCTTGAATGACTTTAAAGACTAATATTTGGAAAATCCTTCCTGATTACCTGCTGCACTTGTGTGCTTGCTTTGTTAAGAGCAAGCACACCAAGTCCCTTTTTTTTTGTAGTGCAGCATTTCTCAATTTTAAATAACACACTACATTCCAAGATGAACATGTTATATCACACCACATTTGCTAACTTTTTGCTGCGTACAGTTTATAGATATAGGTAGTATTCCTCTTGAACTCACCTTGCTACCTGTAGGCAGTGGTAGTCCCGAGAATGACTCCTGTAGAATCTCAGTGGTCACTGACCTGAAAAAGCCCACCTTCATTTCCCTTGTAGCCTGCATATTAGCCAGATCTCTCTCCATGCCAATATACTGCATCCAACTCTATGGGCTTTTGCCTTTTGAGGCATTTTGTTGAGTAACTCGAGTCCAAATGCAAATCTGTTGGTTCACCTGTATGATGTTAGGCTGCCTTGGCCTTAGCAGGCCATAGGGCTAGCCTCTTATTCAAAGGGAACCTCTGTGTTGCCATACCCCCAGACAAAGGGAGAAATCAAATGATTTGCCTTTCTCAATAACTGCAGCCATTGTGGGAATTAAACCCTGTTATTGGTGTCACACTGCGTTGCACACTTGCTGTGCAGCCACTGAGCTAATTGACTCTTATCCATATAAGACATGGAAAACATCTGGTGAGACTGAAAATAGAACTGTCCCTGGACCCCCCCCCCCCCCC
Organism: Stegostoma tigrinum; assembly: GCF_030684315.1. Lineage (NCBI taxonomy): Eukaryota > Metazoa > Chordata > Chondrichthyes > Orectolobiformes > Stegostomatidae > Stegostoma > Stegostoma tigrinum. Next base: position 102,407,073 of record NC_081358.1, on the reverse strand, counting down.
AAAAAAAAAGCAGGAATAGTGTTATAAGCTCCAGCTCAATACTTCGTTTATTGCTTCTATCTGCTCCCAGTTGTTTGCAAAATATAGAGCTGGATGAACACAGCAGGACAAGCAGCATCTTAGGAGCACAAAAGCTGACGTTTCAGGCCTAGATCCTTCATCAGAAAAGGCCCTTTTCTGATGAAGGGTCTAGGCCCGAAACGTCAGCTTTTGTGCTCCTAAGATGCTGCTTGTCCTGCTGTGTTCATCCAGCTCCACGCTTTGTTGTCTTGAATTCTCCAGCATCTGCAGTTCCCATTATCTGTTTGCAAAATGTAACTTCTGGAGCAAATGAGGTGGCTACACAGCATGTCAGCAATCAAGGAGCTCCACATGCTCTCGAAGTCAGGAATTCTGTAGAGATGTTGAATCTGAAAGATTTGCCTCTTCTGAGCATACCTGCATTGGGGGAGGTGATGGCCTACTGGTATTATCACTGGAGGACCGTTAATTCAGAGCCAGTTAATGTTCTGGGGAGCCGGGTTTGACTTCTGCCATGATAGATAGTGGAATTTGAATTCAGTAAGAAGTGGAAGTAAGAGTCCAGTGGGAACCATGCATCTGTCTTTGTCTGTTTTTTTGTTTTATCAAAAACCATTTGATTCACCAATGTCCCTTTTTTAAGGAAGGAAACGGCCATCCTTGCCTCATCTGGCCTACATGTGACTCCAGACCCAGCACAGTGACCCTCCAGGCATTTAAGGATGGGCAATAAATGCTGGTCTAGCCAGCGATGCCCTCATCCTGTTAATGAATAAGTGTTTTTTGCTCTCATGTTTGTTTTAAAAAATTTTGGAAGACCAACATGCATGCAGTGACTAGAATTCTGGACATGTTCATTTTAGATCTTTTTGTTTAGTCATGTAACTTGTAGCGTATGTTTCCAGAACAATATACCTGCTGGAAACAATGTCCAAGTGGCAGCCACGTGACTTTGGGGAATATTACATTTTTATCTGCAATTACAGGCAATTTTTTTCCAAGTAACAAGTAGATACTAAGAAATGCGCTGATAGGATACTGTGTTCGACCTGTTGTACTCTATGACCTCTTGAGTGCTTTTGACGCTAGAAACAAGTTGATAAAGCCTATACCTGAACAGAAAGTTACAAAGCTACGACAGGTGACCAGTTTAGATTCTAAGAGGGAATGGGATGAGAGAAGTAATTGCCACTGTAAGCTTGAGTAAACAGAATTTAGAACTTGGAAATTGTTTTGAATGCTTTATTTGAAACAGTCAGGCACACTAGAATACACTTAAACATACTTGATTATTAGGATATGCTGTCTCCTCTTGTGACAAACAAAGTGAAGCGGAAGACAAGGTGGTACAGGTGTTTATCTGTAGTCTGCCTGAATGTACCTGCACAGGATCAAACACTTACTTGATTGTGAATATTCCTAATCTGGCAGTGGCTAAGTAATTTAGAACTAACAAAAAAGTTAAGATTTCAACTGGTGATAGTTGTAGGGGGATGACTTAATAGGACCACTGATCACAGTATTATCAAGAGAATTCTTGTCACAATAGCAGCAAAATGAAAATGAGTAGTTAATAAAAAAAAAATACAATTGGACATGACCAGCTGCAAGTTAAATGATGGAACTTCTGAGTTCATCCAAATACTGAAACCTCAGAATAGTAATTTTTAAAGCAGCCGTCTTGTTCTGATCTTTCTGCATGTGGACATGGACTGCTTCAGTATCTGAACTGCAGATGGTGCTGAACACTTCGCATTCATCAACCATTCCCACTTCTGATATTTTATGCCGATAAGGTCTTTTTGAATAAGCTCAAGTTATTTGCAGTTAGGACACTACTCTAAGGAACTTCTGCTGTCTGTTCCAGTTTCACCAATCTTTGCATGACTGTTAGACTTAACTGCAAACGTTACCTTTTTAAATTTGTTCAGTTTTACTATTTTGTTTTTCTAATATCCAGCACATTTTCTGGGTTGTTGTCTTGGAGTGGTTGGGACTGACTTGCAGTGACTCTTGAGGACCATAACCATCTTTCTTCGCTGGGTATGCTGACTCTGGCCAAAGTACTAACAATTGATTTGGGATGTTTAATCTTAAGAAATGAACAAAACTATCAGCTGCATGTCCTGGTACAAAGACATTTTTCTGCTTTGATCTATATATGTATTTAAGCCTTTACAATGAGGAATGGAAAAATGCTGTTTTGCTCTTCAGAGTTCTTTCACTTTCTTTGTATGACCACTCAAATCTCAATTTCATCTTGGTTTGTTTAAAGCTTTATTCCAAAGCATGTTTTCTGCTCAATTAAGTTGTTTGTCTTCTTCTTCTTCTTTCTCCCCTATTGCAAATACAAGCTTGCCCAAGACTCTAATAACTATTCTGATTGTTTCAGTAACTAGTAACATCTATACTATGTGTCCTAGAAAACCACTTCCGACTGACAGAACTGCACCAGTAGTATAATTACTGTGGCTACAAGAGCAGCTCACAGGCAAGGAATCCTACAGTGATTTAACTCACCACCTGACTTCAGAACCTGACCATCTCTAAGGCACAAAATCAGGAGTGTGATGCAATACTCTTGTCTGCATGAATGCAACTTGAACACCAGCTGGACAACATGCAACTTCAACATTCTGTCTTTTCATTTTCAAATTCTTTGTCATTTACATTGCCCCACCATTTTCCCCTGCTAGGCTCCTGTTTTAACTAACTCTGGCTAGCTCCACCCTCTTCTTTGTGGTGACCTTTTTTACGCAATTTATAAGACTATAACATCTAATTCCGGCTACTCCCTCAGAATTCTCCTTGCAGTTTATCATCTCCTATTATGGTTACAGGCTGCTAGGGATTCCTTAACCTTCAGCTCCTAATCCTGTCTGCCTCGTGACACATCATCAAATCTAGAACTACCTGTTCCCTGGTAGGCTGAACCTCTAGCTTCTCCATAAAACCATCTGGTACATATCCATAAAGGTTTTTTCTTCTTCTTGAAGTCCACTATCATCCTGATTTCTCTTCTCCCCAGACCACCTGCATACTGAAGCTGCCCCATGATGTTTGTAACAGAAAAGCTATGTAAGAAAGATTCTTCTAGGTCCTGATTTCACCCCCCCCCCCCTGTCCTGATTCTTGGTAGGAGACCCAGACATAATTCCATTCAGGTTATTTCTTTTACCTTTTTTGTGGTTCCTCAACTCTACTCGCACACTATATGCCTTCCAACTCTACCACTTCTTGCTATGGTCACTTCCTCATCCTGGTAAAGATGTTCCAACTACAAAACAATTAGTGAATTTAATTGAATTTTCTCATCACATGAGGCAGGGATTTCCTTCTGAGTGAGTGAGGGAAAATTATGCTCCTCTGAATATAATCACTACCTCTTGAAGATGTAATTACATGATTTCAGTAGATCTGAGTGAACCAAATCTCCAGACTTTCTGGTTTGTCTTGAATTATAGCCAAAATGCTTCAGTAGACCCAATGGTATTCTGTGTAGTAGGGTCTGAATTCCCCAATTTTGATCCTGGAGGTGGGCCCAGGGAAAAAATACTTAGCTAACAGTAGTGGGAGACAATTGCTCAAACATTGAGTTTGTCTCCAATGTTTGCTAGAAATTCCATTTCTGCCTTAAGTTTAAGTTTTAGCTGCTGGAAAATGGAATTAAATCAAATGTTCACATTTAAGCTAATTGAGTGCTGAGAGCTAGGGACATGCCACATGGAGGGTAAACAGGTGGAATCCTAGTTGTGAACACAGAAATTTTAATCTGTGACTGTGAAGAATGACAGCCATCAGACTTGCCAAAAGGCATTTTTTTAGGTCATTTGGGGCCAACTGAAGTGTCTTTGGGGGCTACAATCACTTGTCTTCTACCAATAATTGAAAGCCATAAGCCATACAGGAGGCTGCCTTGTAAAAGCTGAGTGGGATGGGATGTGGTTTTCCAGGCCTACCTGACCAAGTCCCAGTGATGTTGACCCACTTGTGTAGTTTCAGTTGCTCCCCTGTGGTGTCTCAGCAGTGACCACTGCTCCATGACATAGTTGCATCTGACGAGCTGTTGGTCCCTAATTGCCATGCAGTTCTACGTTAGAAGCAGAGATGGTGGTGCTCTGATGCAACGTGGTATTAAATAGGCCCTTTGGCACACGAAGCTTGCATCTATTCCTAATTCTTATAGATCCATTGCCAATAAGTAATGTGCCACTTCTGTCACTGTTTGCCTCCTATTCCTGTGTCAATCAAGGTATGCCTTAAATGTTGCTAACATGTCTGCTTCCACCACTCCACTGGCAGTGCATTCCAGGCACCCACCACCCTCTGAGAACCTATTTCCAGACACTCTCTTCTCTCCTAAACTTACCCCCTCTTACCTGAGCTCTCTTGTAGTTGACTTTCACTTTCTTTAACTGTCAACTATCTGTGCTTCTCATTTTCTGGACTAACATCAGGTTGCCTGTCATCCTGTCTTTCCACTGAAAACAATCCAATCCCTAGTTTCTATGAAAAATATCTTTAAGCTATTTCAGAATACAGGCAACCTCTTGGGTGTCTTAAATGATACTTGATCTAAGCCTTTTGAATAACTTCTTTTCCTCTGAAAGAAGGTTTTTGAGCCAGAGGTTTCTAAGAGGTCACTTTTAATGTTTGTCGACACCTAGTTCTATTTGATATTGCCATATTACTAACAAGTTGAAATTTCACTACCTAATGTGACATTTTAAATACCTATTTCTGGATCATTTGTACCTATAGATTAGTAATAACACTACTACTAGGGAACCGTGTTTTGAGGGAAAAGTAACGATTCTTTAAATAAACGTCAATGTTCAGAGCTTATTTCAGCCAGTCATTATTGGATGTTTTACTTTTTAGTTTTGGCTGAGAGCTAATGCAGGCCACATTGCTCTCCTATTGTTTGAATAGTGCCATAGGATCTTTTGGAGGACTTTTCCCTTCTAAAAGGCAATGCTTGGTCAATCTTTCTTTGAACCGTCAGCTTGAATTGTGGTCAAGTGCGGCTTGGAGTTCAGAATATCACTACCGAATGGGGCTGATGCTTAAAATTTATAGCCATTAAGTATCCTCTGGAAAAAGTAGGGCCTTGATTTTTGAGCTAAGTGTATATTAAAAACACTTCCAGTGTTTTTGTTTTATGAATAACTGCAATTGAATGAGCAATAATTTACTGTATAGTATACTTCACAGGTGTTCAGAATTTGCTGCCCCTTTTAAGGGTTTGCTACTTCCACCAATCTCAAATGGCACTAATTCAGAAATTAGAAATTACCGTTGAACGGCTGAGTCCCAGAATGTGTTTGAGATCTGCGGTTTGCATTCCGTTTCAACCTTGAGCTTGCAAGGTTGGGGATGGTGAGGAAAAACTAACCTGTTGCTTGACTGCATCTGTGGCAGCTTTAAGTTTGCAGTCAGTTCGGCTGAAAATATTGAAATTCTAATCCGTTTCACTTAAGGGAAGTTACCTTAATTCATGCTGTTGCCTCTTTTCTCCCTATGTCTTGAAGGGACTTTTTTGTTGGGATAAGATGTGTAAAGAAACAGGCTGTTCGATCCAACCAGTCTATGTCAGCATTTAGGCTCCACTTCAACTTGCTCTCATCCTTTTTCTTTATTGGCAGAACCCTATTCTCATTGCATAACCTCTTACCTTGCTTCCCATTTTACTTTGGTTACTTGTGGCGGACACTCCCTATGGTCAGTAATTCCCCATTTCCGTTTTGGAAATGTTTTTCATGAATTCCCAATTGGTTTCTTGGTGACTTTTTATTATTTGTAGCTTTTTTAAATATTGCCCATAAAGAAATACTAATGAAAATCTTCCATAACTTTAAGTCATCTGTAGCTCATAATCACAACTTTTTAAAAAAAAGTTGGTTAGTTCTGCATGACCTCGTAAGATTAACACTAAATGCCTGCATGTGCTTTTTGACTCCAAATCTACTAATTTTAAATGCTGGCTTACAAAGACCCCAAGAGTGAGGGTTAACGTTTTTGTTTTGTGGAAAGTGAACTTTGGTGTGGGTAGTCACTTTTTTAATTTTGAATTGACTGCAACATCAGATGCAAAGAGTGGGCATGTCTTAAAATCCCTTTTCACGAACAGTCCAAAACTCACTCGCTGTTTTCTGCTTCGTTACCAGGTCTTGGTGTAAAACATAAAATTTTGGGATGGAATACAAGAATAGCATGTCATGACTGAAAAAGAGACAGGGACATGCATGCAAAGGGGATTTGAAAATTAGGGTCATCTTTTGCTACAACTTTATAGTACTCCAAATGTGATTCAATACAAGTGTACCATTTTCACTTTTTTTTTTCAGTTCGGTCCTGAAAGCACTAGAATCCTTGTGTGTGCTTTATATAACAGCCTTTATTAACTGTACCACTAGCTTTAAATGACTTCTATATTTGCAGTTCCAAATCTGTTTGCTTTGCGGTTCTTTCTAATCGTGTCTTTATTTTATACATTTACAGTTTCTATTCCCTTCTCTTACCTTCACTAAATTTTTTAATGTTGTCTTTGGCTTGTTGGGAATGTTTACAAAGTAGTAACTTTTTTAAATGGTGATCATCAGCAAATTATTGTCGCATCTAATGAAGTTGGGCAGCAAACTGCTTTACTTCCCATCAAGATTAAGTTGCAATGTCTGCACTGTAAGCATTCTTTTATGGCCTACAGCATCCAGTCCCCATACAACCACTTGCTGTATTAAATGATGCTAATATATTAATAGTTGAGAAGGCTGGGACAAATTGAAGATTTTATTTTTTTGACAGTTAGGAAACTTGCTGTGAATCAGGTGACTGTCACCAGAAACTGTCTGCAGTGCTGTCTGTATTTTACGATTAAACAAAAGGTAATCAGTCACATTGTAGTACAGCAGACCTTTTTAAATTAACTGTCACCTTAGGAGCCAGCTCTTTGTAATTTGATAAATATTATACCTGAAATAACAGAAGTTTACTGTATTATTGCAATCTCCTGATATCAGAGCAGTCAGTCGAGGATGTGAGTGAGAGTTCTGTCAGTAAGTTTCTTGTGTTATGGCAAAAATGCATTTTATGCTGTAAATAAAGTGCAAAATACTGTTTACTGTGTTACTTAAAGTATGTTGTTTTTATATTTGATTTACATGTGGAATATTTAATCACCTGCATTCCTGGTGTCGGCTATATTTTTTTTAAAAAGAGGATAAGTTCTGAGGAAGGGTCACCCAGACCTGAAACATTAACTGATTTTTCTCTTCAGAGGCTGCCAGACCTGCTGAGCTTTTTCAGCAACTTCTGTTTTTGTACCTTTCTTTTAATAGACCCTGCTGTGATGGTTGGAACACAGGTTTGTCCACTAGTGCAATGGAGATTTTCCTTGTGAGGCTGACCTTTCTTGCTACCTGTTTTTAGATGCAGTGACTTTCATACAAATGAAGAATCATTAAAATGTTGGCATTCAGTCTAGTTAAAGTATTTTCATGACTAACGTGTTCTTTTGTGAAGTTTAACCTTTTTTTTTTTCCCCCCTCCACTTTCCACACATTTGCTGGGTGTACCTGGACTTTAAATGTAAAAATCAAAAGTCCCCAGATGACCCACGTTTAAATCAATCTCCATTCTGAATATATTTGAGCACTGTATCCAGTGGTTGTGTTATGACTCACTCATTTACAATTTGAATGCAAATGGTAGGTACTTTTTTTGTCGACCTCCCTCCAGACCTGGTCAGTGGCAGAAAGTTAGTTTAGCACTGTAGTGGCCTCCTGTAACAACTTAGTCACTCCTTTCCAGTTTGAATTAATACCCAAGTGCATATTTTGAATCTCTTCGGTCACCAATCTCAATTGTTATTTTGGTAGAGAAGTACACTTGTAGACACATCCAGAGACAATTTTTTTTTCTTAAAAACGTAAGTGGAAATATACACTACAACACTTCAGCTAATGCTTCCATTCCCATGTTTCAGGGAAATACTTTTGTATTGTAACTGAAAAAAAGCCATGGACATTATTCTTAAGGTTAGCAGAAAGATTATTAAGCACAGAATTTGCACACATCAACATGAAGCTTGTTGCTTTATCCATAGGCCATGTCTTTTGTAATAGTTTACTAACCAAACCAACAATCTCTTGGTGTTGACAGGGGAAATTTCAGGAGGAATGTTTCTGTGCTTTCCACCTTAAGTGCAATTGTTCAAAATGTGATCTCTGGACCGGTGGCCAGCTGGTCCAAAGTAGCAATCATTGATGTGCAGTGCTATACAATTGAGCAGGATTTTAAAGCGTCATCCACTTAAGTGATGTCACGCATGCAGAAAAGTTCTGATGTTAAGAGCAAGCAACAATGTCACTTTTTTGTCAGCAAAATGTTACTGTTACAAATGATTCCAAGATGAATTAATCAACACTTATGTTCAGCAGAATTGACTGAATAATGGAGTCTGAGACTTGAGCTGCTTTTCTTTGCTTGGAACTGGGTGACACCCCATTAGAGCTTCCTCAAAAGCATATTCTAAATTATGACTCTTTTAACCAGCAGAAGTGGGAGGGTTAGAACCAGCATGGTGCTTGACACAGTATTAATGCTTTGCCTAAAGTTCCATGGGATTTTTAATGCATTTCATACTGACATATCTACAGTGCAACTTCATGAAGAGAATTTAATTGGGAAGAGAAGTGTTACAACACTATCTCTAGTTCCTATGTCTGGAATTGCTATTCATTTTATAGTTGATTTTTGTCTTGGTGATACTCACTTTTTTTCCTCTCTTGTAGTTACCTACAAAGTGTACATTATGTCTCTACGAGACATCCAACTTTCTGAAGTCAGACAGTTGTTGGTGGACAATTCTGGATTCTCTGAGGTAAGCATGCTATTAGGTGTTTTTCAGGTATTTTGTTAAAAGTAGAGGGGAATATTGTAGGTAGGGTCAAGGTCACTGGATAAGCAATCCAGAGGCCCAGACAAATGCTGAGGAGGCAGAAGTTCAAATCATACTAAACATTTATTAGAATATACGCTCAGTTAATAAAAACAAAATCTTATCATTGTGGCTACCGCAACTCATCTTTTTTTAAAGAACACCTGTATCGCTAATCCCTTATCTGGGAAGGACATCTGCCATTCTTAACCCAACCTGCTGTACGTGAGATTTCCAGACCTTTGGTGTAGGATTGATTTATTTTTGAGAAACCACTAAAGGGGTTAGCCACTTGGTGCAAATTGGGACAATAAATGCTAGCCTCGATGGTAATTGACATTTTCTATGAAAGGCTGAAAGCGTTTTTATCTTTTGAAAGTTGAGGTGTGTGTGTGTGTGTGGTTTTTTGTTTTATTTGACAAGATTTAGACCCTGTGTAGAGTTTTTATTCAATTTGTATGTGGGGATATGGATTCTTGCTTTAATTTCAGTGCAAGTAATTAATTAACTAGATGCTCAGTACTTTATGAAGAATTAGCCAACATGAGCCTCTTCCCTCTCTCCTTTAAACCTAATTAGTATATCCTTATTTCGTTCTGCCTCCTCTTCATCTAGCTTCACTTTTTTAAAGATTTTTATCATTTCAGTTACTTGAGGTAGTTCACTCAATAGTCTTGGCATTCATTTGGGTTTTTTAAAAAGTTTCTTCTGAATTTCTTATTCATTTAGTGTCACAAATACAAAATTGTGACTTTTTAAATATTGGAATAAATTCCACTTTGGCCACATTGCAAATGGTGTGTGCGTGCACATGCGCAGGCTTGTCTGCACCTATCTCTGACTTCCTGAGGAGCCTCCATACCATGGTCTGACTATATGTTAAGGCACTAAGTATACTAATAATATTTTTGCTCTATACCAAATAGAATGCTGTCAGTGTAAGGGCCTGAATGACGTGCTTCCTCCCAGGAAAGGACTAGTAGAATAGCCAGTGTGTTCAAAGTGGCTTAAATAACATGGAAACGTTTGCAATCCATAAGACCTCACCATTTGCTTAGCATTTGAAATAATGGCAGTTTCAATTTTTCTCTAACTGGACATTTATCCTGATCTGTACACTTGAAGACACTGCTGTCATTTGGCCTGTAGCTTTGCCATTTGCTGAGAAGCTGAATTTAAACTGGCAGGAAGTACGCCACTTTGCAGCAGGGTAGTGACCCTACTGTCTGACTGTCCATCCATTTCCTGTAAATGAGTATAAGCACCTTTTCTGCAAGGGCTTATCTTTTTGACCTAAATTGTGTTTCACATTAATCCCCAAATATTGACCTTCAGCGTAGTGGTATTTTTTATTTTCACTGCTAAGACTTTCCTTAAAAACTAAAGATGTGGTATTGGGGAGACATTGTAATGATCGCAGGAAAAGAAACCTATACATCTTGCAGGTAACATTTAAACACCTGAATTACTGGATCTCTTTGCTGGGATAGTTCATGCATTTTGAAGTTTTATCCTTGATGGCTCCAATTAATAGCTGCAAATTATTTATTTTCTACAGTTTCAACAACATACCTAAAATTTTGGGAACCTAGCAATGTCATTAACTTTTTGATCAACTAAGTATACTTAGTACTGTATGGTAGCATTTTGGCATTGCTGAAAGTTTAATAGCTAATATTTTTAATTTACCTAATTACGATTGTGGTTACTGATTCATAATCTAAGAATAAACTGCTCCATTTCAGTGCAGAATTACTTAGTGTGAGGAATAAGTGTAACTGGAGGAATAAAGATTTATTACTCAAAGAAGGCAAAAAGAGCCACTTGTGAATATTTTCCTCTTAACTGGAAAAGACTTTTTCTCAGTTACCTTTTCTCATGTTTGCTAGGCTAAGCCTGAAATGCTTTGCAAGCTTGGAATTATTTTTCGTCTACTCTTGCCTTAGTGTATTAAAACATGTGCCATTCAGGACAGTGGATGGATTTGATAACTAAAGTAGTACCGTTTTTCAGGAGGGCCTAGGCACGAAACATCAGCTTTCCTGCTCCTATGATGCTGCTTGGCCTGCTGTGTTCATCCAGCTCTACACCTTGTTATCTGTTTTCAGGAATTTGCCCTGCTTCAATATGAAACAACAAGCAGTTGAAATTACTGCGCACTGAGGAGCGATGGTTAAGCACTAACCAACTTTGGAATTTTAAAAGACCTGAAAGGAAAAATAGACTGCAGTTGTCCTCCAGGAATATCTATTTGATAGAAATTTGTAATTTCACATCTTTTGAAATTTGTAGAAATAAAGATCTGTTTGAGTAATTCTCTTTTAAAGCTGAGAAGGAATAGAAAACTTCAGACTGTTGAGTGAAGGAAAAACAGTTTGATTTATTTTCCATGTTTTTCCTGAAGTCCTAACTACTTTTGTATTTATTTCCTGAAATAATGGAGGACTGTTCAGTTTCAGGAACAGTTTTGAAATGAAATACATGTGTAGCCATCAAAGATAAAATTGGAAGAACAATATTTTCATTTCTGTATCCATTTAAAATGTGGACAGAATGTAGTGACCCAGCAAGTGCCTGTCAAAACAAATGTGGTTTTGAGCTCCTGAAGAAAGTAGATGTAACATGAAAATGGGAATCAGCAACAGAATAGATCATTAGAAAATGAGCAGAGAAGTCAGTTTTAGGAGTGGGAGAAAAGAGCTGTGGGTAAATCTGTCACATTTAAACAAACAAGTTCATAATGGGACAAGGGTGTTGCTGATTAGGCAACATTTTTATTGCTTGTGCTTAATTACCCAGAGGGCAGTTAAGAGTCAGTGACATTGCTGTGGTTCTGGATTCACATGTAAGCCAGACCAAGTAAGGATGCCAGTTTCCTTCAGTAAAAGACATTAGTGAACCAAATGGGTTTTACGACAATCGACAGTGGATCCATGTTCAGCATTAGATTCTCTTATTGAATTCAGATTCCTCCAACTACCATGGCAGGATTCACACCCAGGTATGGGGAATGATTTTGGCCTCTGGATTAACAGTCCAGCGATAATGACTAGGCCATCACCAGAAGATTTGCAGTCTAATCAAGTTGTATCTATGACCATTGGATCTAAATTGCTTGGTTACACATGACAGTTGTTCACATACTGGTACTTTTACGAACTCTACTTTTTTCTTTTAAACAGGCAAATGCCAAAAGTTTTCAAGTACTTGAAACACAGGTAATTTTTCAATTGTAAGTTAAGACATTGTAATCACTCCAGTCCAGAAAGCTTGGAACTGAGTCACTTTTTAGGATTCTGGAATTTTCTAAATTTTTTTTTTCTCTGCTTAGGCATTTTAAATGTCATCCTATGTTTGCAAACAAGAAGCTTTCTGAAATAGAAGTGATAAAAATATTAAGATGTTACTTTTCAAAATATTGCATCTTGTTTAGTTTTGCTATCAAAGTGCTCTACTAAATAAAGGCTTCCAGACTGGAGAGACTACAATGTGGTATCTTGAATCAAAAAGCTGATATGATCTCTGAAATTGCTGATTTGAGTCATCGTGGGGGTGTGACTTTTGTTTTGATCAAAACTAGTTCTTGCAATAACATGTATAGCACAAAAAGGCTGACTTTTGTTTTCTTTCCTCACGCCTGTGATCTGATTTAACATTTTTCCTAGTAGCTACCTTTATGAGCTCATGCTGAATATTCACAAACTGTTTGATTAAAGGCTAAAATCAAATCTTGCCTAAGAAGGGATCACTGGGGGGGAAAGCTCCCTAATGATTCATTACCAATATAAATTCCTGTTGCCTTAGTAAGTTCCATGGCTACTGGAGAGATTGAACATATGAAGGCTGATGTTTCAGGAAATGTTACTGCAACTTTTGGAGGCAAGTTCATTTTGAGGCACTCAAGGGGGCATGGATGAATATCGGATATCAGTAGCCTGCAAGGGCACAGTGGGGATAAGCAGCAGGTATTTGACACTGATGTCCATCTGAAAGGCAAGTCCAGGTGAGATTGCATCTTTTTTTGTTGTGTAACAATTTCCTTCATAGAAGCAGCAGGACAGGCTGAAATCTCCTGCGTCTGTACTGATCTCTGCAACAAGGTAACTTTTAGCCTTATCCTCCTAAATAACAGGATAACGCTTTTAGGAAGTGTTTTACTGTACCCCCACCACCGACTCATACACTCATTGTACTTGCCACAATGGTAGGGGTCCCATGACTGCATCCAGCCAGTATACCACAACTGCATTTCTCTCCCAACACAATGGCTTTTGCTAATATCCAAATGAAGATCTAAAACTCTCTTGATCTTTACAGTAGAAAAAATGGATCAGTTTAATATCTCTCTACGCAGTGCTCTCACTGCAGCACTTTTGGTTTCATATAATAGAATCAACTAGACTTGCTTGGCTTCTATCTAGATGAACTTTTTTTTCAGTTAGCATTGTTTTCCCCTTATTGCACATGCTTGCTTTCCTCTTTTTTATGATGTCCTGTATCCTTGATCTGCCTGTTGGCTTTTCTGCAAATATTTTCGCTTCCTTTAATTTTTAAACTACTTCCCCATAGTGCTGATTCAAATACTATGGTAGCAATTTTGCAAATCATATACTTTTTGGTGTTTTTAATCAACTTTTTTTTATATGTATTACTTTGCTACAAAGGGGGAAATCCCAATTCTACCTCAAAGCTGCTTCCCTTCCTTGCTGCTGTGGGAAGTGAAAAATGCAAAGCCATTTTACAGACCCTCCCTCTCAATTAAAGCTGCAACTTTGTCTCCATATTTAAAGTATTACAGATGAATAATTGTTTGGGAATATAGAACTTAAACAGTACTAAAAGGAGATTAGAAATTGCATTTATCGGAACTATGATGCAGGAGACAGACTTGGGTGTGTGTGTTTTGGAGTGTTGGAAATGACACTCATTTTAAACTGAAATGGCTGGCTGGTCCATAAGTGACTTGGAGGTGCAACAAGAATTGTAAACTGGCAATCTTAATTATCAAACTAGGAGATCCTTTTTTTATTGACTTTGCATACAGTTCTAGTCACCCCATTACAGGAAGGATGTGGAAGCATTGGAAAAGGTGCAGAGGAGAATTAACAGGATGTTGCCTGGTCTGGAGCAAAGGTCTTAATGAGGAAAGGCTGAGGGACTTGGGTCTGCTCTCATTGGAGAGTAGAAGGCTAAGAGGTGATTTAATAGAGACATACAAGATGATCAGAAGATTTAGGTAGGGTGGACAGAGAGTCTTTTTCCTATGATGACAGATACAGCGTAGAACAGGCCCTTCAGCCCTTGATGTTGCGCTGACCTGTGAACTACGCTAAGCCCATCCCCCTACACTATCCCATCATCATTCTTATGTTTATCCAAGGACTGTTTAAATGTCTCTAAAGTGGCTGAGTTTAACTACTTTGACAGGCAGTGCGTTCTACGCCCTTACCACTGAGTAAAGTTCTCTAAATAGTAACAAAATACTTCAAGTGGTAGCCTTTATATTTAAAAGGCTAAGAAGTTTAGTTGCAACAATCTTCAATCAAAATCTACATGCAAGTAGATCAGCTATACACGTCAGCTGCAGCTTAGTTGGTAGCACTCAGCTTAGTCACCTGAGCATGTTGACTTAATGACAAGTTAAAACTAGATCCGTCTGCTGTCCAGATTTTTTTAAATTGATGGCATTAATTTGAAAACCAGCAGAATTACTTCAGTGCCTTGGTCCTCCTTGTTTACCCCTACACCTGAGATTCATTTGAAACAGACTTGTTCGTTGTCACATTGTACATGCTATACTCCTAGAAACTTAGTTTCATTTTTTTCTGCTGCAGCAGTTACAGTATTGCAATGAGTCCCAGGTTCCTGTCATCCTGAGTGAAAGTCTTTTTCCCCTCATCCGTTCTAAAGCTCCTGCCCCCAGCCTTAAACCTACACACCCTAGACACTGATCCCTCCATCAAGAGAAAAGTTCCTTCCTTCCTTCCTATGCCTCTCCTGTAAGGAGAACAGCCTGAGTCTATTAATTTCTCTTTGCAACTAAAACTCTCCAGTTCAGCAACATCATGGCAAATCTCCTGTGCACTCTCTCTCCAGTGCAACATGTCATCCTTAGAATGTGGATTCCAGAACTGCATGCAATACTCTAGCTATGGCCTTATTGGACACCAACTTCCTGCAATGAAAACACCCTTTAGTCATCACCCCTGCTTCCTTCCACTTAGCTAATTTCTGGAGCCAATTGGTGAAATTCCCTTGGATCCCATAGGCTCTTACCTTGGATAAAGTCATGCACAAGAGACTGAAAACAAGACTTAAGCAAAATGTCAAAAGCATTGCCCCCATTTACATGTTTGTCACCTCTTTAAAATTTAAATCCGGTTGTTTTAGGTATGACTTCTAAACAAAACCATGCTAATCCCTGTCTTTCAAAGTAACTCTGTCCCTCAGAAATGCTTCCAATAATTTACCACCGATCAAACTGGCTGCCTGTCTTTTCTTGGTTTAAACCTTGCTCCTATTGTTTGCATGCAGTATGTATTTTTAAAGCACCTTAAATTTTTCTGACTTCTGGAAATCTCCCTGGTTATTTTCACCTGACTCAACCAATCTTTGTATTTACATAACATAATCTGGGTATATTACTACATGGTCAGTTATAGATGGTCATAGGAGGAAACTAACACTTGTTTTCCTCTAGTTAAACTAGAGTAGCCTGATACTGGTGTCACAACTCATGTGCAATTGGGAGATTGTAGCATTCTCTTTTTTTAAACTTGTGTCCAGTGCTGAATTTGAATTTTTAGAAATAGTTGAGGTCGGTGAATTGAGTCTTTAGATACTTCACTCAGCATTTTACTACTGTGTCACTTACCTGTTCAATTTTCTTTCTATGATTTTTGGTTATGTAGCAGATTTTACAGAATTTATTTTGAAAATCTGTGGTATAAAAAGTCACTTATTGCCTAACATAAAATATCTAAGTTAGAATGTGGATATTTTGGTTGAAGAGTTTGTTATTGGTGTTTTTAGCAAGCTGTAGATGTATAAAAGGCTTAAAGTAATCAAAGAACAACCTTACACATTTTATGTTGACTTAGATTAACTAAAGTTTTATGAAACAAATGGAAAGGCTAAGATATTTGTGCCATTCTGGAAGAACATGGCTGATTTTTTTTTTGGCCTCGGGCCTTTTTGTTTTGTGCCATTTCGTGATATCCCTCAACTCCTTGACAACTTCCTAAATCTCCTCTTACCCTTTTCTTAATATTTGGGATGGTGGGGGTGGCGTTGAGAACCTCTAAGTATTGGGAAAGACAGTTAAGTTCTACCATAATTTGCTTTAACATTAAAATTCGTGAGGAAGATACATAATATGGGAAACATTTGAGCTTTGTCACTGCTTTTGAACCCCATAACTCATATTAACACACTTAATCAAGAGTATCAGTTTCATGATGTGGTTTCTCCTGTTTTAAATTCTGTCTTGAGTATTATAATAATATTATCTTTTTAAAGCTTTTTGTACATACGCTTCTAAATACAAGTTGCCCCAGTTGAAAACCTTTTCAGGATTCCGTTATAGCAATAAATGGGAGCAGAACACATTTGCTGACCTTTACACTAGACTTACTGCTTTTTGGAAAAATGTTTCTTTCTGATAGCAGTTGTATTTATTGATTTTGAAATCTGACAGCACTGTTTGTGTAAATTACTGTTATATGCTTGCCATCCCATTTACATACCCAATATTTTGTGTAGACTCCAGTAATATATGTTGAATGAACTAGCAAAGTGAGTCTGCAGCAGCCTGTACTTTTGGTAGATATTGTAAGATCTGACTTTTCCAAAAGTTGAATTATCAAATTCTGACACTGTATATGTATAATTGCTGCCCAAAAGAGAATTTTGTTTGTTTTGCTTTTTGAAAAGTCCTGTCATATATTAAGAGGCAAAAGGTTTTCCTTTTAGAAAGGCATCATTTGTCAGCACAGGCTTGGCTGGGTGAAGGGCTGATTCCTGTGATGTACTGTCTTTTGTTTTCTTTATCACCCACTTCTGGATATTTTTTAGCGGTTTGCTTTGAAATTATTTATAGAACTACTGTAAGTGGTTGAGATTGCATTACCTTGAATAGACCCTTTTGCTCCCCATATGTAATATTTTTTCTCTTTTAGAGCAGAGACCTGTTTACAAGTGCTTAACTTTTTGGATGAATTGAAATGCACATTCGCTTTTACTTAATTATGTATCTTATTGGCACAAAATATAAACATAATTGCTAATGCTTTTCTTTTAACAGGAGCATGATGTTGAGACACCTCTCGGTACCATCCGCGTCGCTGTCCGTGGGACACCAAAAGGAAGTCGCCCAGTCATCCTCACGTTTCATGACATTGGGATGAATTGTAAGTGGCAGTGTAACAAGAATTCTGCACTACATGTTGGCTGTTGAGAATCATGAACAGCTTCTGGATACTGTATGTATTGCTGCTTAGTTTGAACATTTACCCATTAAAGGTTTGCAGACCAGAACACACAAATGAGATTTATGGCATTGCTGGCAAGGTGAACATCTTTCCTTTCAGTGATTTAGAATTTAATTCTAATTAGTAAATAGGTTTCCTAAACTCCATTTGGATCTTTAATAAAGCTCAGCCTTTCAGTTTAATCTGTTGATCAGCTCTGTCCTCCTCAGTGATATCATTTATTCTCTCCTAGTCTGTCTCCAGTATAGATCTTTAGTCTGATTATCCAAATTACATGTAATGCTGCAGCTGCAGACTTTTTTCAATGGGTCACCCGAGGTTATAGTTGTCATTAAATCTTGATTACAATTCTTGGCTATTCAAAATTGTACTTCAGAAACTAGAAAACTGTCCCAGTTTCAGTTAACATTTCTGTTAAGTTACATTTAATTGTGCCTGGACTCCCATAGTTCGGAACACGTTTTGCTCATGCAATCGCAGCCTCTTCACCTGATTGTATTACGGGACTCTTGAGACCCCCTTCTCAGGATCCATTCGATAGAGGCAGTGCTTTGCTGCTTGTACCGTCCAATATTCATCTTGCTAGTGCCAAATTTAAAGCTTAGTTGCCCACCACATCAGATGCTGCAAGCCAGGAACTGCTACTTGCACTGGTGCTACACCTTTTGTGATTGCTTTTTAATGAATTCATGGTGTAGAGAAGAGCAAAGATCAGACACTGCTTTATGAAGAGGGCCGTGCTAGAAGGGCATGGTGGTGAGAAGGGCTGCCACTTTTTCTCTCCCTTCTCTTTTTCTCCTCCCCCCCCCCCCCCCCAAAAAAAAAGCAGCTGACCACCAAAGAGACCCCTCTGGCAGACAGCTGGCATTAATAGTCCAAATCAGGGACTTTGTGTCCTAGGTGCAGTGGTAAGCCCAGCTGCATAAGAATGTCTATCTTGTGTACTGAGCAAGAGGAAGGTTTCCTCTGTGCTATCTCACTTGCAGGGGGACAGCACTCACTGTCTAACTCTGGTGTGCATCCATCTCACCACAGCTTATGGACTACAGCTGTCTCCAGTGAAAATATCACATTCACTTCACTGCTCTCACTCACCCCATCCACCTAAACTATTAACTCTTCCTGTTCTGTGGTTTCTACTCTCACTTGGAGTTTTCAAAGTGTGCAGTTATAATCTAATTGCTTCTAACATGTTGCGCATGACTGATGGCAGGGCAACAAACTATAGTTTTTTTGATGCATTTACTTGAATTCGAGGGGCTATATTTGCTAGTTTTCAGTCTAGTAGAACACATGAATATAGGGAATTTTAGAAAAATATGTTCAAACCCACCCAGATTGTGTAGTAAAATGCTAGGAAGAGGTCTATCTCCACCTGGCAAGTGGTCAGTCCATAGCTCCATCAGTTTGCATAGAACCACTTTCCTTATGACTATAATATTTTTTAAGTTCGTTTCTCCCTCTGTTTGATTTACAGCTGTTACTAGAATGATCTTTGTATCCTATATCATGAATGTAAGCAAAATATTGTATATTTGTAAATTCCATCGACTTCTTTTTTAATCTTTGTAACACTCTCTCTATTGCAGAACTGCATTCACTTTGCATAATTGTTTTCATTTTTAAATGCTATAACAGAAGCTCTTAGCAAACTGTACATATTTCAAGTTATCTTGTACCGTTACTGCTAGTAACATGACCAATTGTGTGAGCTGCTTCTTCTCTTTCCACAATTGCTTTTATTTGAATTTGACACTTGCCCTGACCAAAATGGATAGTAGGCCCTCCCTTTAGAATTCTTCTTTACTCTGGAATAAGTATATTCCTCTAATCTGAAATATTGCTTTAAATTTCTGCTACTTTTTGTCTACTAGTCTGTCCCGTAGCCTGGTATGCCAGTTTACTTCGGCCAGCTCCATTTTCATGCCCATGTGGTTGCCCTCTGTTTAGGTTTCACATGCTACTCTTGGACCTGATATTCTTACTTTCAAACTGAAATGGCCTAGTGGTATGCTAGACTATATTAATCTAGAACTTGGCTAATGTTCTGGGGACCCAGGCACAAATCCTGTCACGGCAAATGACAGAATTTGAATACAATTTTTAAAAAAACCTGGAATTAAGAACTAGAGTCTGTAAATTAGGAACAAAAACAAAGTTGTTGGAAATACTCAGCAGGTCTAGCAGCATCTGTGAAGGAAAAAACAGTTAATGTTTCTGGTCTAGTGACCCTTTCTATGAATCATCTTCTGATCACATGAAACCATTGTTGATTAGTGAACTAGACAGGTTTTTAAATGTCCTGCAGAGAAGGAAATCTGCCGTCCTCACTTGGTCTGCCCTACATGTGATTCCAGACCCACAGCAATGTGGCTGACTCTATTGCTGTCTGTAATAACTGGTTCAACTGAATGAAATGACCTAGCAAATCTTTCTTGAAGAAATGAAGCTGGATAAAACACCTGGCATTGACCTAGCACCAGAAAAGATGGCAGCGGAAACAGCCCTGTTGACCCTGCGAAGTCACACTCTCGTTAACACCTAGGGGCTAGTGCCAAAATTGGGAGAGCTGTCTCACATACTAGTTAAGCAACAGGAAAGAAGGGAGAAGCAACAGCCTGACCTTTGGCACAATTCAATGAGTATGACTGTCCTAGATATTGCCATCACCATCCATGGATACATCCTGTCCCACCAGCAGCGTAGTAATATACAGCTGGGAGCGGGTTGCCCCAGGAGTCCTCAACGTTAATTCCAGACCCTCCAAAGCCTTGTGGCATCAGGTTAAATATGGGCAAGGAAACCTCCTGATTATGACATACTGTCTTCTCTCGGCTGACGAATTGGTACTCCATGTTGAACAACACTTGGATGAAGCACCAACAATGGCAAGAGCACAGTGTGTACGCTGGGTGGGGGATTTCAAGGTCTGTCGCCAAGAGTTGCTCTGCAGTACTTCAGATCTAGCTAGTTGGGCCCTAAAGGAAATAATTGCTAAACTGGGTGCAGCAGGTGGTGAGGGAACCAGTGTGCCAGCTGCAGTTGCATCTGCCCATGAGAGTGACCACCACACTGTTCTTGTGGAAACAAATCTCCATCTTCACTTTAAGATTAACCACATGTAGTGTGGTGCTGTCAATGTGCTAATTGGACAGACTTTGCACAGATTTAGAAACTTGAGACTGGGCATCCATGAGACACTGGGTGATCAACAGCAGAATTGTATGATTTGTAACCTCGTGGCCTGGCATATCCCCCACTTGACCATTACCATCAAGTCAGGGGATCAACCGTTCTTAAATAGAGAAGCAGGAGGGTATACCAGGAGCAGCACCAAGCACACCTGAAGATGAAGTGTCAACCCGATGAAGCCACCAAACAAGACTAGCATGCCAAGCGGCAAGTGATAGACTTAAGCGATCCCACAACCAATAGATCTGGTCGAAGGTCTGCAGTCCTGACATATCCAGTTGAGGTGGTAGTGGGCAACTAAACTCCTCACTGGAGGAGGAGACTCCACAAATGTCCACAATGATGTAAGAGCCTGCCACATCACTAAAGATAATGCTGAAGCTTTTGCAGCAATCTTCAGCCATCTTGGCCTCCTCCATTGGGTCCCAGCACTACAGACAGACACCAGTCTTCAGCCATTTGATTCACTCCAAGTGGTACCTAGAAACTGGAGACACTGGATACTGCAAAGGCTATGGGCCCTAACAATTTTCTATCAATAGTTATGAAGACTTCTGCTCCAGAACTTGCCACTCCTGTAGCCAAGCTGTTCCAGTGCAGTTACAACACTGGTATCTACCTGACCATGTGGAAAATTGCTCAAATATGTCCTGCACGTAGAAAACAGGACAAATCTGACCTGGCCAATTACTGCCCCATGAGTTTACTCGGTAAAGTGGTGGTGTTATCAACAGTGCTGTCAAGCAGCACCTGCTAAGTGATACCCAGTATATGTTCTGCCAGGGCCACTCGGCTCCTGATCTCACTACATCCTTGGTTCAAACCAGGACAAAAGACCTGAATTCCAGAGGGGAGGGGAGAGTGACAGCCCTCGACATCCACACTGCATTCGACTGGGTGTAGTGTCAAGGACCACTAGGAATCAATGGGTATTCAGGCACAAACTCCAGTGGTTGAAGTCATACCTGACAAAGGAAGATGGTTGTGGTTGTCGGAGGTTAATCATCTCGACTCCAAGACATCTCTGCAGGAGGCCCTCAGACTAGTGTCCTTAGTCCAACTGCTGCTTCATCAGTGACCTTCCCTCTTGACTCCTGTTCACTGCCTACAAGGCACAAGTCTGGAAGCTGATGGAATACTTAACGCTTGCCTGCAGCTCCAACAACACAAGTTTGACACCATCCCGGACAAAGCAGTCTGCTTGATTTGGCCTGTTGCCACTCCCTCTATCACCAACACTCTAAAGCAGCGGTGTGTATTATCGACAAGATGCACTGCAGAAATTCACCTAAGATCCTTACGGAGCATCTTCCAAACCCATGACCACTTCCATCTAGAAGAACAAGGGTAATAGATACATGGGAACAGCACCACCTCAGAGTTCCCCTCCAAGACACTCTCCTCATCCTGATTTGGAAATCCCTCACCATTCCCACACTGCCGCTTGGTCAGAATCCTGGAATTCCCTCCCTAATGCCTGTGGGATGACCCACAATGCAGCTGGACTGCAGCGGTTCATGAAGGCAGCTCACCACCAACTTGTCAAGGGATGGCCCGTGACTGGCCAACCAGTGATGCCCACGATTATTGCCAGCGTCTCAAAAAAAAGAATTTGAAAAATCATTGTGTTTGTGTTTGTCACCATCTGGGGTTGTTTACCGCCCCCCCCCCCCCCCCCCCCAGGCATATGACAGTCCCAAGTCAAACTTTCTAGTCGGTTGCTTAGTAGAACTTTGAGCATTTTTTTTTTTTGAAACGTGCCATTCAGGCTACTGCCTAGGATTATTCTTGTCCCTTTTTTTCAAAAAAATTCTTTCTATTCCTCGTACCCTCTGTCCCACATTGTGTGGTTACTTTTTTTTGGGGCCAGTAGACAGTTCAGATTGATGACTCCTGCCACAATTCCCAGTCTGCCTAGACCAATTTTAGATTTTGCTGTCGTAAACTAAAGTTATTGCTAACTATTGCACAAATACCATCCTGGATTTAACCATGTAATTCCATATTTACCTAACTTCCCACTTGAATGTTTCTAAATTACTTTACTCTCTCAGCCCCATCCTGCTGTCTGATTGTGACTTCAAATATTTGATATTTTTCTCCCTTTTATCTTTTTTTTTGGGTTATATCACCTGTTTCCATATTTGATAACCTGCTGCCACCATTAGGTTTAAAGTTCTCTACTTGCCTAGTCCTGCAGTTTGGAACTAGTCCCAGCCAAGTTCAGGTGTAGATTTTCCCCTCCAGCACAGCCTACAATTTCCCTAGTACTGATGCCTACAAATCAGAGCCGACTTACTCCATACCAGTTTTTTTTAAGCCCCATTTTCATGTGTCTAAATATGTTCCCTCTTCAACAAGGCAGAATAAGTCTTACCGTCTTAGACTTGGGGTATTTTCGTCCGACCTGAAAGCTAGCGGTGTTCTTGAATAGTGAGCGTTTAGCATGCTTGCGTTTGATGGTTGAAGTTTTTTATATTGCAATTCCCAGTACAAAAATAACTGGATCTTTTGAAAAGCGCTTAAATGTAGTTTTTGAAGAAATAGAATCTGTCATCCTTTCTCTTGACCTAAAGGGCTTGATGAATATTTTAACTTCTCTGAAAATAAAGATTGGGGAGAAAAGGTAAATTGTATTTCTGTTTTTTGGATGTCAGAGTTGACTGCCAAATACAGACTTTTTAATGAGTTGAACTTCAAAACATTAGCACACTTTTTTAGGTGTCCTAATTACCTTGAATAGTAAATCATTTTTGTGACTTGGTACCATTTTCTAGCGATATCTGAACTTCATTTGTCTCTTTATAGACAAATCCTGCTTCGATGCGCTCTTCAATTCTGAAGACATGCAAGAAATTACACTTCATTTTGCTGTTTATCATATTAATGCACCTGGTCAGCAAGAGGGAGCTCCAACTTTTCCAGCTGGGTAAGGATGACCATTTCCATTGATTAAAAATAATATGTTGTCATTGGTAACTTTGCATTTACCCCTGTTCTAATCTCTCTCTTTTTAAGGTCTTGGTGGTGAACCACCATCTTGATCTGCCTGTATAACGAGTATGCAGTGTTAAATCATGTGCTTGAATTAGTCTCTAGTTATATTCTTAGACAGTTTTTCATATCTGTTTAGTACAATTGAGTGACTTGATACAGTCACTTCAGAAGTCCATCAGATTCTGTTGGCCTGCATGTAGGCTTAAACCGAAAAAATTTCTCTTTAAAGGCCACCTATCCTCCTCTCTTTAACAACTTTGTTATAGAAATGGTAGGTTTTTGAGGATTCTGCACATCAGTTTCCCAGTTTTTTTAAATTTGGTACAAGATACTTCAAATTATGACTGTTTTTATGCTCATCTTGAACATGAATTGCTGTGTCTTGACTTTCTCCCAACACAGATCCTGTGTGGCTGACTACTTGTTTCGCCAATAAATAAACATTTGTTTGCCTTTTCTGTACCCCTGACCATCTTCTATACTTCTGGATGTTCCAAACAGAAATGCAAATCCATTTACTTTAGCCTTCATTCTGTACCCTGTGTACTTTTAATCTCATGGAGTTAATGCCCTTCTGAGCACATTAGTGACACCCATGTACCCCTCGTTTCCAACAATATCTTTTACTTTTTGTGCTGGGAGCTGGGTGAATAATGTAAACCATGTAGGAGATACTTATCAACTGATCTGGCAACATCTGTGGTGAGAAAAAGTCAGTGTTAAAGCCCAATATGCTGTTAAGAGCCCCAAATAATTTGAATCCCTTATTTTGCTAATAGACGTCCTGACTATGTAGTGCAATTCAACAATAGTTTATCCTTTTTTTTAGTTTCAATGTTATTAAATAAAACCACAAGTTATCTTTTACATATAACTAGCCTGAGCCTGTTTTTAATTGCATCTATGTCAGGACTATTTGTCAGATTTCAAATTTGAGGTTTCCATTTATCTTGCATGTCTTTAATCCAGTTCCTAAAGCTATATTTCTAATGCATAGACATAAGCAATCCATTACATGCCAGATGATCGAACAGTGCAGTTTTGAAACTACTGTGAAGAAAGTAACTTTCTCTTGAATCTGATTTTGTAGATACCAGTATCCATCAATGGACCAAATGTCTGAAATGATTCCATCTATTCTGAAGCACTTTGGGTAAGATTCAAAATTGTACAATTTTTCATCACGACAAGCATCAATATTTGGTTTGAGAAATATTACAACTGTGTTGGCTTAGCATTTAGCACTGCTGCCTCATAGCGCCAGGGAACCCAGGTTCGACTCTACTCTTGGGTGACTGTCTGTGTGGAGTTTGCACATTCTTATGTCTGCATGGTTTCCTCCCACCATGCAGACTAGGTGGATTGGCCATGCTAAATTGCCCATTGTGTTCAGATGATATAGGTTTGGGTGGGATGCTCAGAGGGTTGGTGTGGACTTGTTAGGCCAAGGGATTCTGTTCTATTTAATATGCTGTAATTCTCAGCTTGTCTTAAGTTTAGATTTTATGTTCTGTTCGCATGAGCTGTTGCACTTGCAGTTGTCACTGTTTGTATGCACTCCCAAGAATGGAGCTAACAGTCTTGCCTTCAAAATTAAAAGCTGTAGGTGCTGAAGTCACTTGTTTCCACAGTTTGTTTTTCCACTTGATGTGAACCTAGTAATGTTTGCTGAAACCTATTTATGTTCTGCTGTCATTCACTACTCGTTAGAAGCCTATGCTTGATCAGAGATTGCCAAAATGTTGGGAGTTGGACTTTTTAAAATTGTTTTGCTCCATCCCACAATTCTTGCCCCGCACTAACACTTCAGAGCCCAGAACCCCATGTTGGTGTTGTACGAATTTTTAGAATTTCACTTTCAGTCCAGAATTTTACTTTTGGAATAATTTGTGACTTCTCACCTCATGGTTCAAACTCTGAGTCCAGGTCTAAAGTGCTGTTAAGGCTTCTGCATAAATTTTTTTATTTCCCTAGAAACCATCCATTTTAAGTAATCATAATTACTGAAATTAATAGAAAAACATTTGTCACTCTTAGCGTTGCTTTGTCAAAACTTAGACCAGCATGCATTCTTTTAGACTTATCCCTCCCAAATTTTAAGGTCGTGGCACCTTCTGTTCTGGTGCAGTTGGCTAAAATTCTGATTCTGTCCTTCAGTGTGAAGAGCATTATTGGAATAGGAGTTGGAGCTGGTGCATATATTCTGACTAAATTTGCTGTAAGTGATACTTTGCTTATTTGTTCACTTAAATGCTCTAGAGGTAACTTTTTTTTATAGGTCTTTGCTTTTAAGTGAAGGGCCTCATCCACCAGTAGTTTGCCTTTATAAATTCATAGTCAGGTAAATTTTTAGACCACGTTTTTGTGGAGTTGGCCCTAGGAAGAAGTTGTCATTTAAAATGATGGGTGCAACACTATTCCAGAATTCCTGCCATTCCCATTTCTTAGTTTTTTTTTGATTTTTAAGGGTACAGGTGCAAGTCTACATGTAAGCACCCCCTGCTATTACAGGCTCTGTTGGGATGGATGTTTTAAATTCTGTAGTTTTGAAATCAGTCCAGTCCAGTTGTCTACAGGACACTGTTCACAGCTCACCTCCAAAGGAGTGGTCAGGAAACAAACATTAGACATTTGGTGCTCCTTTGCCACCTTATGGAGATGTCACTGAGTCCCCAAGAAGTGAAAGTCCCTTTTGAAGAAATCTTTAATCCACCTCATACCTTGTTCAAATAAATGAATTGAAAAATAGCTCCTTCAAAGAACAAATAAGGGATTAAGATATTCACCATAATCTTTGGAACAGGCCTTTGCTCAGCCAAGATTTGATTTTTGAAGCCATGTGAAAACCTGCATTTGTTGACAGTTGTCAAATGGCCTCATTATGAAACCTTGGTTTCATTATACTGATGGGGAGGTGGGGGTGGGGGAAGTGGAGAAAGAGGGATGAGAGTTATTAGTTCTGACAATCCATGATTAAAACTGGTTCACAGTCTTGGTTAATAGAATTTGACCATCTAATTCACCAGGGTTGCTGTCTGCCTGTTTGGCCACCTCAGGCCAGTATCTGGATATGGGATACCCTGGAGATGTGCCTTCTACCTCTCAGCTATGATAATAGCCTGGGCAACTCCTTTAGGGCTGGCACAAGGTTGGAAAAAAATCAAGACTCCTAATACCAAAGCCTTGATGAAAAATTTTGATGGATTTTGGTAATCTGTTTATTAGATGTGCTCAATTTATTTGTAATACTATTTTTCCTGCTCTTTCAGTTGACCTTTCCTGATCTTGTTGAGGGGTTATGCCTCATTAATATTAATTGCTGTGCTGAAGGTTGGATGGACTGGGCAGCAACTAAGGTAATGCACTGAGATCATCTACTAATTAAGATACTGTGATCCAGTAATAGCCAAATCGCTTGACAACTTGCCTGCTGGTTGTTGAGCATAATTCAATGTTCTGAGGATAGTGTTTTCACTAGATTTATTTTGATAGAATTCTACAGTTGGATCACTTTTTAATGCACTGTTATCCCTTTTTATCACTCAGTTGCACATTTTCTTTGTATACAAGTTTAACATTAACAGAACTGTCATTGGTTAGTAGCCTAAGATTTAGGTGGATCAGTGAGAGGTATCCTTAATTTAAAACTAAAATGAGTATTGTCCCATCTCTGAAGTGTCATCTAGTTTGAATTGCAGTTCTTGAGGTGCTTGAATCAAAGTTGTTGGAAGTTGCATCCTCAGGCTCCAGATGTCACACCTGACTGCTCAATCTGTTGAAGATCAGCTTGCTTATGTTGTGTCTTCACCTGACCCACCACATGATAGTGGGCCCAAAGGCGAAAGTAACACCACAGCACAAAGGCCCTGTCAACAGTATGATTTTAGTGGTAATCCTCCATATTTTGGAGGTAAGTAGAGATCTGTCATCGACTTGCAGAGAACAATGTGCATGAATGAGCTATGCCAAAACCAGAGAGAGAGCTTGTTGATGTGCCTGCTCACTGCTTTTTTTTTAAATTGTTCTACTATAGAAGATTGAATGAAGACCTCCATTGGGATGTGCCATGATAGAGAGCATTGATGGTCATGACCATCAAATGTCTTGGCCAATTATTCCAGATAGGCAGGCAACAAAAATAGTTCATTAATCATGGTAGACTTTTAATCCTGTTTATGATAATCTGACTATCAGATAGTCATGAAGAATTCTGAAAGTATTTGAAAATTTTCTACAACAATGTTTGAGGATCTAGCCAGATCAGGTTGTTTTGGATCTAAAGAATGTGGAATGAAACAGGTTTAATAAATGATCAGAGTAAAAAAAACAAAAAAAATCCCCTGGAAAACTGACCAGAATATGTGGAGTTTAGTATTGGGTTTGAGGGGGAGGAATTTGGGCCAGAAACCAGTTTTAAGCTTAAGTAAGGGTAACACTTATTTTTAAGGGATCAGTGCACAACTGCCTTGAGTGACTGGGAAAAGTAGTTTTAGCAGAAAGACCATTGGGGAAATTTAAAATGACGATTCTAATAAAATAGCTAATGGCTCGCAGCAAAAATACATCCCACTGACAAGGAAGGATTCTAGGAAGAGGATGAGCCATCTTTGATTTAACCAGGAAAGTTAAAGTTGGCAGCAGTTGTATGTGGTTTTTCAATATGGTTAGCTAGAAGATGGTGAAGCCAATAAAAGTCTACCAAAATAGAAGTTGAGCTTCATACCATTTCACTCTTCGGCTCGTGGCGTCTGAATCCATAAACTTCCACTTGTATCTTGAGGTGCTCCTGTGTACTTTTCCTGATAAGGGGTCAATGATCCAAATTGAGCAAGCAGTCTTAGGCCTCTGACCACCTCCAGCAGTACTGTAAGCAAGACCTGTTTCACCCTTTTGAATCTGCACCAATTGCTGTATTTCACCTTTGTATCGGATAAATTCAATCTATAATTCAGGTAGACCTATTAATACCTTTTTTAAACCTTTTAACATGGGTGTTTTTAGTGTACCTTAGTTGTCCCTTGTTACAATGTTGGCTTCTGAAATTACTGACCTCCTTTTAAGAGGAAAGGCTGAAACACAAACGTATGTTTCATTCTGGACCTTTAAAATTCCATTTTCTGTTCCAATTGTTTGACCTCTGACTTTCATTGTTTATCTAATAGTATTGATGAGAATTATGTAATAGTGAATGTGCCTTTTTGAATTCTGTTAGTAATCCTGTCACTACAGTACTTAGAGCTGATAAGTCTGTTTATACAATAACCTGTAGTAAATAATTGCTTTTGGCTCTGTTTCTTTTCCCACCTGACTGAAATTGGTTAGATTTGGAAGTTAAAATGAAGGTGTTTACTTTTGACTTCTAATCCCACTGCCTTCCCATATTAACTTGATCTCTGGGGCATCTGCATCAAATATGAAGACTAGTTCCTGACTTTTTACTAGTTTGTCCCTATTTGGGAAGGCTTATTGTGCTTTTTTTTTAAGAGCTATGCAATTTTTTCCACCTCTGTACTCCTGGACAGTTTTTTTTCCTCCCCAGGTCAGGTTTTTTCTTTAGTTTCGATAGCAATGCTAAGCAATTTTCAGACTGTTTTGTAATGCATCCAGATCTTTTGCAACTTAAAGCAAAATCCTTCATGTCTCATTTTGGATTTACACACCACTACCTTTTAAAATGTGTTCTTTTGATTTACTGCCACTTCTTGAGTAGAAATATCATCCTCATTATAAAAATCGATGTTAACTTCTATAATATCATTTTCATTCTCCTCCTCCATAACGTTCTCTGCTCCAAGAACAATACCAGCACTGCCCTGCCACCCAAATAACCAAAATTCATAGTCTTGGTATAATTTTACCCAAGCCCTTTGCATTTTTCTTCTCATGATGCTCAGAATAGGTCACAACTGTGTAGTTGAAGTCTAACTGGTGATTTTATTTTTAATGTCTAAGAGTTTGTTAGTTTTTGTTTTACTCATGCCTAGTTTAAAAGTACCCAAGTCCTGTATGCTGTTCAAAAACAGATTCCAATGTCGTGCTATCCTCCGATGTTAAAAATGTCTCTTAAGCTTTTAACTACATGTTTAAATTGTTAACCAAGTGATTGGTGTGAATGCATTAGGCATAGGATAGATGCTTCAATGAAGAAAAGAGAAGATGGTTTTGTCGATAGAGGGTCATGTGATGGATTAATATTACAGACTGATTTTGAGCCACTTGACTTGGTACAATGCAGATAACAATGAAACACAGCAATATATTTACTTTAGATACATCTTTGTAGTAATAAGGTGCACGTTATTATAAGGTAAGCCCACTTAAACAGTGTGCTTCTGATCTGAAGTCTATCACTACCCTAGCATTCTAGGAAACCTCCTGCTACTGGTTTATTTCCTGAGAAGATGAAGCAGGTGGTGTATTATGAAGATTAAGCAATTGGTTTGTGTTTTGTTTTCTCTCAGATTACTGGTTGGACCTCTAACCTGACAGATGTTGTACTCTCTCATCTGTTTGGAAAGGTGAGTTCAGTATCTTGCATAGCAAACATTCATGGCATAAATATGATTATGCAACATTTTGTGTAGGACACCATCATATCTCTCCTATTTTAAATTGCTCTTTCTAAAGAAAACCTAGCAGTTGATTTTGTCACCTTCAAATTCCTCTCTTGCTTTTGATTTTGTTTTTTCTTTTTGACCCAATCTTGTTTAGAGGAATTTTTTTTTGAGGTAGTCGAGCAGGGCACAGAATGTATGCTGGGCGAGGATCTTGAATTTGAAATGAGATTTATAGTACCAGTACTGAAACCAAGCTGACTCATTCCTGAGGAATGTAGCTGGCAGACTGAATTTGCAGAAAAAAGCTTTGTCATTCTCAAAATATTGCTGACAGTATATATTTATATATTGTTTCATTAGTCTGCTTCCCCCACTGTATTGTGGCTCCCACTTTGCCCAGTAACCTTTTGTCTTGTGCCAAGTTGTCATTTAGAAATCTGGTCAGTTTGTTATTTTATCAATGACTATGCATAAACTGGTTAAACATGACTTTTCTGCTCCTTGGATGCCCTCCTGACTGGCTGTGCTTTTCCTGCTCCACATTTATTGACTAAATTCCAGCATCTACAGTCCTTACTGTCTCCTTTTTAAACAAATGCATATTGACTCCTCAC
This sequence comes from Stegostoma tigrinum, assembly GCF_030684315.1. NCBI lineage: Eukaryota > Metazoa > Chordata > Chondrichthyes > Orectolobiformes > Stegostomatidae > Stegostoma > Stegostoma tigrinum. The sequence continues at coordinate 102,376,265 of NC_081358.1, read as the reverse complement.
AGTTACTTTGAATTTTTATGAAGTTATTTAATGATCAACCTAACACCTCTATATCAGTGTCACAGTCAACTGGCCTATAGTTTCATCTTTCCATTCTTGAGTAGAGGAATTATTGTTTGTTTCCATTCACTTGGCCCCCTTTCAGTCAGCAAATTTTGCAACATTAACATTTCACATCTATCTCATTGGCCACCTTCCTCCAGAGCCTGGGGCTTGCTACACCACAGCTCCATCAGATTTTTCTGTTAAACTTTTTTTGCTCTCGCTCTCTGAAGCCAATATTTCTATCTTTCCATAAAACTGTAAAAACTAATTCTTAAGCTCACGGCACAGTTTCTGAACCCCGGGGAGTGGAGCAGGCAACATTGCATTGCTTATGGCTTTTTTTTTTAAAGCTCCAAGCTTCTTTCTTACATTATTTTGCGCTGTCACCCCCACCCGCCACACTCCTGTTTGCAGGATGTCCAAGTGAAGCTAAGTGTTCAGATTTGGCCAGAACTATGTGGCTTTGGACTTGGCTGTTGATTTCAGATGTGTATTCAATAACTGAATTCTTAGAGAATTGTTTAAATGGCAGCTACCACTTTGAAGGTTTGCATTCAAAGAACTATGTTTTTTAAAAAATGCATTTAAGGTTAATGGCAATTGGCTGAGCAGACAAATCTTCCAGCAGCGCACAGACTTTGGAGCAATGAGGCACGGTTAGTGGCCCAACCATATTTAACTGATTCTTCAATGACCTCCAGTCAGAAATGCAGTAGATTGCTGCTGTTTTTTCCCTTTTTTAATACCTACGTTCACATGATCCCAAGGCAACACTTAAAAGATCAAGAAGTCTGTAGCTTGTTGTGATAAGTTGAGCTGCAATTTCAGCTGGTCATCTGCAACATGTTTTTGTCCCCACCCTGTTCTGCACTGCTATTGTCATTAGTAGAGATTCCCACTGACCAGAATACTTCAATATATGCCCGTCTTCAATGTAATCCTGCCAGCTGAGTAACTTCAAGCCATCTGTTATGGAATGGCCAACTTCTCTCTCAAACATATTTAGCATAATTTGCATATGATGTGTATTATCTAACATGCCTCTATCATTGGAATACTCCATCTACAGGATCTCAAAACAGTAACACTAAGGTTGCTGCAATGTTTTGCTGCCTTATGATTTTCTACCACTTGGTTAAAAGTTTCAAATCAGTGAGATTAACATTATGTTGCACACTTTCCTAACCTGTGGGCATCTAATGCTGTTCTGTCACCTTTTCTGGTACAACATCTAGCTGTTCTCCTTGTTCATTTAATGACATCAAAGCATTTTGCAGAAGGCCCTCTTTGGAGGGGAGGGGTACATTAAATAAAAGGATGCATCTAAAATTTAATCATCTAGAACTTTGCTTGGAGAAGTAAGATTTGATCATCACATCATTGAATCCCTACAGTGTGGAAACAGACTCTTCGGTCCAACAAGTTCATGCCAACCCTCTGAGCATCCCACCCAATCTACACATCCCTGAACACTACGGGCAATTTAGCACAGCCAGTCCACCCAGCTCGCACATCTTTGGATTGTGGGACGAAACTGGAGCACTCAGAGGAAGCCCGTACAGACAGAGGATCGATTTCACCCTTGGGTGAATGTGTGTGGAGTTTGCAAGCACTCCCTAAGTTTCTGGTGCTGAGGCAACAGTGCTAACCACTGAGCTGCCGTGCTGCCCAGTGATAGAATTGTTTTGTCAGAGGGAAGCCATGCCTTTCAAATTGAATTTTAGTGATCAGAAGTGTGTAGATGGAGTTGGATGTGCAATTCAGCCAAGCCTTTAACAACATCCTAACATGGACGAATCCCTTGAAGGGAAAAGCACCGGGTATCCAGGATAGCGTAACAAGTTGGATCCAAAATTGGCTTAGTGGTAGGAGATGGATGGTGGTGATAGAAAGCTGTTTGGTTGGAGAACAGTATCCAGTGATGCTATCTAATGACCCCGACCCTCGGCTAGTTTGTGATCCCCGTATATCACTACTGGACCCAGTGTGAGTTTAATTCTGCGTCAGCTGAGGTTACTTTGACTACTTCACTACTTTTTTTTTTTGCCACTCTGTTTGCAATAAACAACTGCACATCCCAGTTGCGAACCATTTCAACTCCCCCTCCCACTCCTTAGACATGTCCATCATGGGCCTCCTGCAATGCCACAGTGATGCCACCCAAAGGTTGCAGGAACAGCAACTCATATTCCGCTTGGAAACCCTGCAGCCCAATGGTATCAACGTGGACTTCACAAGCTTCAAAATCTCCCCGTCCCCCACTGCATCCCAAAACCAGCCCAGGTCGTCCCGGCCTCCCTAACCTGTTCTTCCTCTCACCTATCCCCTCCTCCCACCTCAAGCCGCACCTCCATTTCCTACCTACTAACCTCATCCCGCTCCCTTGACCTATCTGTCCTCCCCAGACTGACCTATCCCCTCTCCACCTATCTTCTCTATCCATCTTTGGTCCGCCTCCCCCTCTCTCTCCCTATTTATTTTAGAACCCTCTCCGCATCCCCCTCTCTGAAGGGCCTAGGCCCGAAACATCAGCTTTTGTGCTCCTGAGATGTTGCTTGGCCTGCTGTGTTCATCCAGCTTCATACTTTAACTTGGGAACTGCAGATGCTGGAGAGTCCATTATCTCTGATCCCAACTATTATAATCCCATTTTTTGTGTATAAGCTTGTGCATTGTATGTGCACATTTAAATACAGGCCGTGAGTTCCTCATTCTCAACACACACTCTGGGTGAAAGATCCTCTTTTTTTTTTTAATCCTCTACTCCTGTAAATCCTCTTTCCCCTTTGCCCTAAATCTATGCCTCTATCATTTGATTCCTCCAACAAAGGGAAACTTTCCTGTCTACTCTATTAATATTAATGCCCCTGATAATTTTGTACATCTCAATCATGTACCCTGCCATCCCACGCACTCACCATTCTCTGCTCTAAGGAAAGCAACTCCAAGGTGTCTCTGCCTGTGTCTCTTTTAACTGCACTTTCCAATCTGTGACATCCCAGTAAATCTCCTCTACACTCTCTCCAGTGGTGTCACATTCCTTCAATAATGTGAATTCCAGAATTGCACTGCATGCTTAGCGAACATTTTGTGCAGTTCCAGCATAATCTCCCTTTAAACACTCTGCCATGGATAACAAAAGGCAAAATTTATTAACTTTTTTATGGCTTAAGATTGAGGGGCATGGGCAGGGTGACAAAGCATCTGTTCCCCCTTTTATTGAAAAGTCGAAGACCAGGATACATAATTCCTCAAATCATCTTAACATTGTTTTTCATGCGAAAAATGGTGGGAATCGTGAAAGCACTGCCTAGAAGGGTAGTTGAGTTTTGAAACCTAATGCTTAACTAATTTTTTTTTAACGTCTTAACATTTTAAGATTGTGTTGGCCAAGTGGTGGAAAGTGGGAAATGCATAGTTTTGGTACCATTCTAAGGGTCTTCCCCTGTACCTGTGATTCTATGATACGTGAATTTGGCAGCATTATACATTCCAACAACAATGAACAAAAAGCTCCCAGGTAATTGCTGTAAAAACAAAATAAAAGATCAGCACTGTCTTTTTTAGATATGTCATGAAATATCTAGATTTAATTGCCTATGACATTTTGCCAAGATTGTGGCAACACTAAATTATTAATACAAAAGTAAAATATTGTAAGTGCTGGAAACCAGAAATATTAGTAATGCTCAGATCTGGCAGCATTTGTGGAGATGTCAGCTGTTTGCCTGTACACACGTGCAGTCAAACCTGCTGAGCATTTGTTGTAGTTTTTTTCTTTTCGCCTGAGGTTTTTGTGTTGCATATAAAAAGCTTTTTTTTTGAAAGTAAAAGTTTGTTCATCCATTCCAACAAATCAATTTTTACGTTTTTGCCTGAGTTGATTAAACTACCCCTGTGATTTATGATTTTGTAATTAACACTGTTTTACTACATTTGCAATCTCTTTTAGGATGAAATGCATTCTAACCCCGATTTGATCCAGATGTACCGCTCTCACATTACTTCTGAGATTAATCACAACAATTTGCAACTTTTTGTTGATTCATATAACAGGTACAGTAGCACTAGATCCTCTTTTTCCACAAGTAATTAACTATGACCCAAGTAAAGGCCCTGTTCTGTGAAGCAAAACAAACCACTTTTTTAATAAAAATATCAAGCACGTTAGTAGTGTGTTTTCAGTAAGGAAGTAGCTATGGTATAACCATAGACTTCGAAGGTGCCTCTCGAGCTAGGAAAGGGAAAACAGCAGGGCTTTGTTCTTCGCTTGACAGTAAATGCATGCAAAGCGTCTCTAGAAAAACTTACCCGAAGGTTGGGAGGAGCTCCATTGTGATCGCCAGGGGAAAATGTACTGGGAAAAAATTGAAGGACTTAAACTGATGCCAATCCTGCATCTAATGGCCTGCATTCTGGGATCATAAGAGTGAGTTAAAGATGGTGAATGAATTCAGTTGTAATGCCCCAAATTGTCTTCAGCTATAGAACAGTACCACGAAGTTTAAAAGGAAAGCAAATGTAGGACCACTGGAGGAAACAAGCCAATTATTTTGAATGTAACATTGGCAAAATGATCTCTAGTTTAGAAAACAGTGGGCTATTTCCAAAAATACAATATTGAGTTGAGTCAGCAGAGGTTTTGAAAGGGAGATGGTGTTTGGCAATTTTTTATTTGTGTGTAAAAAGCAACCAGAAATGTAGTGTTCGAATTTCTAAAAGGTAAAAGTAACTTTAAGATATGAACTCATGATAATTGGGTGATTTATATTAAAATGGGTGACTTGTTTAACCATCAGAAGCAAAATTGGGATAGATGAATCAAATTCAAGTTGAAATATTTGTGTTGTCCACTCTTTACCATTTATATTAATGACTTGGATGAAGGGATTGACTATTGTAACCATATTTGCAGACAATTCAAAGTCTGCAAAGGGATTTGGATAACTTAAAGAAACATGGGTGCTAGAAATCTAAAACAAAAATACAAATTCTTGAAGAAACTTGGCAGGTCTGGTAGCATCTGTGGACGAAACAGTTAATATTGAGTCCAGTGACCCTACTTCAGAACTGCAGATCTGTAGAATCCAAGGAACGTTGGAGCCCTAAGCAGTACATTTTTTTTTCATTCATTGGAAGTGGGCAATGCTGGTTGGACCAGGATTTACTGCTCATCACTAACGCTCCTTGACGATATTAGTGAGCTGCCTTGAACAGCTACAGTCTATATTCTGTAGATAGACCCACAACGGTGCCAGGGCTCACGTTCCATGATTTTGGTCCAGCAACATGGAAGGAACTGTAGTATATTTTCCCAGTCAAGATGATGTGCAGCTTCAATTGAAACCTAAAGAAAATGGCATTGTCTGGTGACTGCCTCCTTTAATACTCCTCTGCTTGAATGTAAACTCAGGCCCTGGGATTTGATTTGATGCATTCATTTTTTGCTAATACCTTTTTTCTGTTTTGAAATAACACCTACTCTACTCTTAGACTCGCGGTTACCTTCCATTCCTAGCATGTAATTCCTCTGAGGACTGGCATCAAAATAGAGTTTTCTCTTTTTTTTGGTTGTGGGTGGTGTGTGGCAGGACTCTGTGCGGGTTGGATGTTAGGCATTGGTAAAATTTACCAGGCATGACTGTCTCCTGCAATAGTATCTGGGAACACTGTCTACAGCATTAAAAAAAAATAGTCCTTCGACTCAGTGAGCCCATGCCAGTGAAAATTACTTACCATTACTGAACCCATTTTCCAGCACTTGATCCAGAGCCTCTTATGCTTTGGCATCACAAATGTACATATAAATAATACGCTTCAGGATTTTTGCCTCCACTTACTTTTACAGGCAATGAGTTCAGTTTCCTGCCACCTCCTTGCTCCTTCTCTTTGAATCCATGCTGTTTGGTCATTTTTGTCCCATTGGTAGAAGATCCAAAGTTTCTTCTTCCTCAAGGATCCTCAGTTTCACTTGTCCCCAATCAAGCCTGGTCTTTCTGCTTCAGGGTGAACACCCCAATTAGTAATCTCTGTTCATAAGCTACAACTCCCCAGCCTGGGCAATATCCTGGTAAATCTAAAATTGTTGGAAAAGCTCAGGTCTTTCATCATCCTTGGAGAGAAACTCATTAACGTTATTGAGTGACTCTTCCTCAGAACTGTTAACTCTGATTTTTCTCCCCACAGATGCTGCCAGACTTGCTGAGCTTTTCCAGCAATGTCTTTTTTGTTTGATTTACATCTGCAGTTCTTTCAGTTTTTATCCTGGTATATCTCTCTTTACAGTGCATTCACATGCACCCTATAATGCAGATTTCCTGACTTGCACAATAGTCCAGCTATGGCCTAACAAATTCTAGCATAACCTCACTGCTCTTAAACTGTGACTTGGCTAACAAAGGCAAGTATCCTATATAACTCCTTAGCCAATTTTTCTACCTGCCCTGCTATCTTTTAAGGGTCCAGTATACGTGCACACCAACATCCTTCTGATCCTTGGTGCTTTCCAGGGTCCTACCGTTCATCACTTTTTGCCTTGTTTGTCCAGCCCAAGTGTCATACCTGTCTGGATTGAATTCCATTTTATCACTGATCAGCCAATCCAACAGCCTTTATCCTCCTAATCTAAGTGTCATCCTCACTGTTTAGCCTCCCAGTGACTTTGATTTAATCTGGAAACTGATTTAATCCTCCTACATTCAGTTCTGCTTGTATATGTATGCTTTACAACTTCAACACTGCTTCAAGCAAGAGCTTCAACAGTGATCCCTGTGGAACCTCACTGGACAGATGCTTCCAATCACAAACACCCCTTAACTATCACCCTCTGCTTTGTGCACTTCTTCAATTCTGGGTCCAATTCCAAATTTGTTTGGATCCCATGGCGCTCTCCATTTTGCTGTCAGACTCCAGTGAAGCACCTTATTAAAAGCCTTGTTGACGTCCACGTAACTTGCCTAATTCCTTGCCCTTCTCTATGCACCTGGTCACCTCTTTGAAAAATTCAATCAAATTGGTTAACACAACCATGCTGACTGTGTGTGATCTTGATTTTAAATCTGCATTTGGAGAGGCAGAGATTAATTCTGCCACTTCTCCCTCTTACTATTAATGGAGATGAATGCACATTATTCGTTTAGAGCGCTTTTACTGTCCTCTGGCTCCAGTCACAAATTACCAGTGTTTCCTTAATGACACCTGCTCTTTCCCTAGTTGCCCATTTACCCTTAAAATACTTGTCACATAATTTAGGAATTGCCTTTTTTAAACATCATATTCTATTTTTTATTTTCCTGTGTCTAGTTTCCTATTTTTAAGTTTGCTCTTAATGTATTCCTCGAGACTACAGTAGTTTTAAGTCCTTGGTATCTATCACAAGCCTTTTTTTGGATTTAAAGGACAAATCATGTAATCCCTCTTGATATTCAGGATGCAGAGCTTCTTTGTTCCATCCTTCTATTAGAAAATTATGGCACTGAACTCTCCCTCATTCTTCTGTTCCAACAAATTTACCTTAATGTCTGCGCCTGGTCCACTCTGGCTAAATCATAACTGATCTTTATTAAAATCAGCCTCCTGCTAGTTTAGAACTTCTTAATGTCAGGTTCATCCTTGTTTTTTCCATTACAATATTGAATCTAGCAGATTTATGTTCACTGTATCAAAAGCTCTTGCACTAATATGCTAACCACTTGCCTGGCCTCGTTAATCCTTATTTTTTTAAATGTACAGCACAGGACTGTCCCCTGCTTTACAGGGCCTTCTACATACTGGCTTTACAAGCTCTCCTAGATATATAATAAGAATTACACTCCTTCTAACCCTTACACAGTGACTACCCCAGTTAATGTTGGAAGTTAGAAATCCCCTACTATCACTACCCTATTACTTTTATGAAATGCCTACATATTTGTTCTATTTTCCTCAGACTATATCATCCCAGCAACATGATGGGTCCTCCTAGAATTTAAGCTCTCTTTTAGCTTCATTTTGAGAAGCCTTCTAGGATGTCATCCCTCCTTTACTGCTGTAATTGATGCCGTGATTAATACTGCGATGCCTGCTTCTCTTTTTACCTCTCTCCTCATCTTTCCTGAACCCCATATTATGGAATATTGAACTAACAATCCCCCACCTGCCTGGGAATCATGCCTCAGTGATAGCAGTGTCTTCATACCTCAATTTGATTTGTACTCTTGATTCACCTGCCTCATTCACTGTTACTTTATATTTAAATACTGTTCAACCTTATGCCACCGGTCACCTGCTGGTTTTTCTTTCTCTGTCAACTTTAGCTCTTACAGTCACACTCTTGTCCACTCCCCCCTTCAGTGAGGCTCACTGCTGCATGCTGGGGTGAGGCATTTCCTAGCACATCTGGTGGGGTTGGGTTAAAATTTCCAGAGGCTCTAATGAGATCAGTTCTTCATGCTAGCTGTAGGTTTTTAAACCGGCATAGATGTTTGAGATTGTTTCCATCTTAATTGCAAATTGCTGGGAATGCAGGTAGAGGGTGATGGGTGATCTTGATATAGTTGCACTCCAAGAAGTGACAATTGTTTAATGTGCAGTAGGAACGTATAGAATACATGCCTGAAATATTATTATGGTTTGAAACAGTATTGATGTGTACTGTGCTTCTCACTCTAATAAAGTTTTGTAAAAATGTGTGAATTGTACAAGGGAAAGCGCCTTCTGCCTTGCTAACTATAGACTTTTTTCTCTTGTAGCCGAAGAGATTTAGATATTGAGCGCCCCCTTCCTGCAGGGCAGCACCATCATCACCAAGGTCTTACTTTACAGTGAGTTTGTATTAGGTTCCTCCTTTTGAATCCAGTGTTTAATTTAGAATGTTGGGTGGGAACTAGTCTATTTTGTTTTGAAGTTTATAATGGTATTTTAAAAGGTTTTAGGGTCATGTAAATGAAAGTGAGTCGTGTGGGGGTGGGGGGGGAGCGGGGGAGCCTTTCACAAACATGTTGCACAAGTCCAACTTCATAAACAGTTCAACCTTCAGCCAAGAAGCGAGGTTGTCATCGACTGCACCTACAGTTGTTTGGTCCACACTGGTCTTGATCTTGTAATAAATAAGGGACCGAGGCTTCTAGTAGGGGTTGAGTGGTAGTGGCTGTGTATTTTTCCCTTTTTTTAGAAGGGATAGAGTTGGGTAGATACAATATGGGGGACGTGAGTTGGTTACAAGTGAGGAGAGGGGGTATTTGAGACTCCAACTTCATTAGGAAAACAAATTTCAGACTTGATTTTGAGTAATGCAAGTTGCTGTATGTTACAAAGGTCATTTGGCTGACTCAGCCAAATGTAAAGATGTAATCTACCTCTTGAAACAGTTGGTTGGCCTATGTATACTTCACCTTAGAACAAGAATTGTTTTTTGGGTTGGATCATTTCCTAACTTGAACCTGTCCCCTTTCTTTATTTTTACCCAAGAATGTAACTTTTTTTTCAGCCTTTTGTCATAGTTAAAATGGCATTTTACATGTTTACAAAATCCTCCCCTCTGTCAAACTGATATTTTTATAGTGGAAAAGCGTATGATTTTACCATTACTTGGTGCAATATGATAATATTGACTGCAGTGAGTTGTGCTGATCACTTTTTTTTTTGTTTGTAGGTGTCCAGCTTTATTGGTGGTTGGAGATACTTCACCTGCAGTGGATGCTGTGGTATGTTAAGATGGCAAATAAATTAATCTGATTTTTGCTTGAAAAGCAATACTTTATCATGGTACCCAGTAAATGTTTGCTCAAATTCTTGTTAACAACTATTGCCTTTTAATAATAATGCAATTATTTAGGGGTTGTGTATGGTTTTTTAATCCATTTGAACTTGTTCAATTTTTGGGTGTTTTTCCAAAATGAAATTTACTAAATGCACCATTTTATTTTCAGTCAGTTTCTTTAATCAAACCATTTTATGCCTGAAATAAATTGTCAATGCACGACATTTGTTTGGTTGTCTTAGAATCTGTAGTAAAGTTCAGGTGTTTTTAATTTAGTTTATGCTTGTTGGAACAATATATGAAATTAGCCTGACTGCTTGTGTGCTGGCATATAGCTTTTGGCTTTACCACAGGTTATCTGCTTAAAGATTTAAGATGTTAGAAATTCAGCCTAAAAATAATTCTTGTCGTAAAGTTAGTGTCCTCTGGACCCGGATTTCAAAGGTCGCCAAAAGCTGATCCGTTTTCTCTTGGACTGTAATATGCTTTACAAGTTTCATAAAATATCTAAGATGTTAGTTTTTATTTTGAAGTCTCCACCTACTGTGCCTGGATGTAAGAAGAGTTGATTTGTGTATACATCCCACTTGTAACCATCATTAGCACAATTACTTGATTGGCTATCTGACATTTCAAGAAGCGTCTTTACTCCAAATTGGTTTTGCCTTGATTTTGGCCAGCAGTTGTTAAATGGCAGAACCCTTAAGACCATTAATTTAGAGACAGATCTGGGCATGCAGGTCCACACTTGGCTAAATGTGGCAACACATATGGCTAAAGTGATTTTAAGAAGGCATATGGCATGCTTGCTTTCGGCTGGGGCATGGAGTACAAGAGCTAGCAAACTGTTGCAGCTATATTAAAAGCCCTTGTTAGACATAACGCAGTATGGGGCTGGAAGAATACAGCAGGCCAAGCAGCATCAGAGGCACAGGAAAGTTGATATTTTTGGTCAGGGCCAAGAAGGATCCTGAACTGAAGCATCAACTTTCCTCCTGCCTGGAATGCTGTGGTCCTCCAGCTCCATACTGTTGCCTGACTCCAGCATCTGCAGTTCTTGCTATCTGAGTTAAAGCTCTTGTTAACCTGCATTTTGGAGTATTGTGTGCAGTTTTGGTTGCCATGCTACCAGACAGATGTGGGAGCTTTGGACAGAACGCAGAGTTCATCAGATGTTGCCCGGTCATGAGACCATTGGCTGAGGAAGGGCTAAAAAGACTAGGACTTTTCACTGGAAACAGTGGCTGAGAGAAAAACCTGAAAAGATGTCTACAAAAATGGGGTGGATAGTGAGAGACTTTTTTCTCTGGGTTGAAGTTTCATTTACAATGGGGCACAGGTTCAAGGTGAGAGGGGGGAATATTTTAAGGGAGATGTGTGAGGGCAGTGGTAGGAGCCTGGAATGCATTGCCAGAAGAGGTGGTGGATGCAAGCACGTTGGCAACGTTTGAGGCATTTGAATGGTTAAATGAATAGGGACGGAATAGAGGGATAGGGGTAGAATGTTTGGTTTTTTTTTTTCAGTTTAGTTGGGGCTTGATGAATGGCACAAGCATGGAGACTTGAACAGCCTGTTCCATGCTGTACTTCTGTCTTGTTCTAAAGTAGTAGTAAAGCATTGCATTTTATTTCATTTTCATTAGTGGTGACATTAGATCAGTGTGTTTACAAATGTTAGAACTGTTCAATTCATTAAAAATGTTTGAATCTTAACCTCTAAACTGAATGAAAAAGAATCTAAGTAACTTCAGAGAGGCACATGTGAACTAGTCTAAACTGGAATAATGCTGGAAGGAGATTTGATGAAATCATTAATGGATATTCAGTAACACAGACCAAAGACCGCGATTAATTTGATTTTGTCTTTGTCACAGAAAATTAAAGATAAAATGCATTTTTCTTTTCTGCTAGAGGTGGGTGCATGTTTGAGGATCAAGCTTGTAGCAATGGTTCAATTCACCACTTAATGTGCTCACTTTTTGTATTCTTTGGCAGTGTCATTATTTATTACTCTAATTGCCTGTGAGCAAGTGGTGGTGAGATGCTGCCTACGGTAGAAGTACAAATACAATACTGTTGAAGTGTATAGGGAATGGGGCTTCCAGGACTTTAGCTCAATGATTGAAGGACCAACCATGTTCCTAAGAATTGGTCACCTTAGTTGCTGGCTCAATATCAGGCTTGGGTATCACTGCTTGAGTGTAAACATTTATCTAGTGAATTAAACAAGATGCAGAAGGAGTTTTTAATTACAGGAGGAGAAGTTGATAGGGTATTGACATTTTTATAGAATGGTTTTTGAATTGTTAGAATGCTAAACTGCAAAGCAGTTTCTCAGCATAATTAGAACAAGTTTTGAGATTAAGATCTAGTTATATAAATTGGAACTCATCATAGTTGTTTAAGTAATCAGTTTTGTAATCATGAAAGTGCTAACTGTTGAAAATGTTTTCTTTTCAGGTTGATTGTAATACTAAGCTTGATCCAACAAAGACTACTCTGCTAAAGGTAACAGACTATAAATGCACCAAGGTGTGATATTTGGCTTTAGAGTAGCTCTGGGTGTCTGTAACTTCTATCACAGACAAAAGGCAAATTTATAGGAAATCAATTGATGCTTGTAGACCATAAGATGTTTTAACCACAACAGGATGAACTGTAGAGCCACTTTTAAAAAGTCTGTCTTTTAGGGTATAGATCAGCATTCAGGTGTGCTTTTTTAGAAAGGACTAGATGAAAGGAAAAACATTTCTTCTAGAAATGCAAGTAAACTAATGTTGGTAACGTTGCAAGAAAATTGGTACAGAATTTTGAGATTGAAGCTGGTACTTGGCTATAGAATGCTTTTGAGTTTTGACCAGCTCTATTTGTAATGCAAAAATATCAAAGATGAGCAGGTCCAGTACCCACATCTCGAGTAGTTAACCTTTTTCAAAATAAGTCATTAGACAAACAGATTACATTATAAATCAGTATATTAGTGAGTTGTTATTAATATAAGATTGTCAAGTTAGTTTTATTGGTAGTTGTTATAGGATCCAATGTAATATACAAAAATATCATCCAAGGACTGTAAGAAACATGACCAGCTGCACTGGAAGAAAACTGACAAAACAGATACACAAACACCAACTAGTCACCAAGAGACACCAATCAATTCCCACTGGTCTCAATATGCACGGAAAAAGGAGGATACTAATTCCGCTGGGCTAACACCTCCATAATAGCGCAAGCCAAACGGAGACATGCCAAGGAATTCCTGGAGGCCTGGCATTCCAACCGGAACTCCATCAACAAACACATTGAACTGGACCTGATATACAAATCACTGAGCAACAGAACTGCAAGTGATACTGACTACACCAGCAAACGGGCAAATAAATAACAAGTGAGATAGAACACCAATGCTTCACCAGAGGCATGCTGAATGTTACGCAGCAGAGTGATAATACATCTGCAAACAAACACACCAGTTCTGCAAGCAAGTCTGCAACTCCTCGCTTCTGAACATTCAATATATTTTCATTTTTAGTACTAAAGGGTGCCAGATTGCATGTTGACAAACTCCAGACATTTTAAATGAGGCTTTTTAAGGAATCTTTTGAGGTGGATAGTGCAGCGATTTAGAGGAAGAAAAAGCTGGGTGCCTATATCTCTGCAGAAAAAAGCAAACATGGCAAAAGCAAAATACTGCAGATAATGAAATCTGAAATGAACACTAAGCACTGAAGAAACACGCAATGAGTGAATGTCTGCATGAGTCTCAACAGCTAACTGCAAACAGGATTTGTGGATAAGGAAAAACAGAATTAATGTTTTGAGTCCATTACAGCTCTTAACTGAACTAAACTTCTTTTTCTTTTCCTCACTGCAGAGGCTGCCATGCCTGAGTTTCTCCAGCATTTTATTTGCTGGAAAATAGATATCTTCCCTGCAGAGAAGATCATATGGAATTTGTGAAAATGTCAATAGATGGATTCTTTTCAGAGAATCTATATAATTGCACTAGCAGTACTAATGCAGCTGAGACCACTGAACAGTAAGGACAAGAGAAGTCCTGAAGTACCTGAAACAAAAGGATATGGAAGAGGAGTGTAAACACATTTTGAGTAATGAATTGTTAGCAGTTAGCTGTCAAGAGACTCATGCAGACATTCCCTCATTGCTTGTTTCTTTAGTTAGTGTAGAAGTTGACCATCAAGAAATAACACTAGTGTCAAGATGAACAAAAAACTTCAAAGTAACAACAGAATGATCCTTCTCTAAGGTGAAGTATCTGGAAAATTTTTAAAAGTAAAAGGAATGAAGTTTATAATACTATTTCAATGAGTTCTCTTATAGCCTAAAGTCATTTATTACATGACAAGGAGAAAAGGAAATACAAAAAAAAACCAAAAGAACTGCAGTTGTTGGAAATCTGAAACAAAAACCTGTTGCTGGAAAATTTCATGTCACCTGTACCTAAGTACAGTGAAAAGCTTTGTTTTCCATGCAGTACAGACAAATCAACCTACAAAGCCATATGGATGATATGTCTCAATCTGTTCAAACACCCTATGTTGCGGTTACACAAGACGTACACAAAGGAAGATCAACATTACATTTTGAAATTAGGCTGTGGAATGGATCTCTGTATCAGGGAAGAAGCAGTTCTTAAACTTGCTGATACAAGTGTTCAAGTTTCTGTCTCTTCTGCCTGTTGGAAGAGAGTATTACTAGGGTTTGAGTCTTTGATATTGGCAGCCTTTTCCCAGCAATGAGAAGTGTAGATGGAGCCCATTGATGGGAGGTTGGCTTTGCATGATGGTCTGGCCAATAACAACTTAATGTAGTTTCTTGCAGTCCTAGCAGAGCAGTTGCTGTACCTAGTCATTATGCACCCAGATAAAATGCTTTCTATGATGCAGTTGTAACTGTTGGTGAGGGTTTTTTGTAATGGCCGTGCAGAACTTCCTAAGCCTCCTGAGGAAGAGGTGTTGTGCTGGTTTGACCATCCCATCTACATGGGAGATCTAGGACAGATTTTTGGTCATGATCACTCCCAGGAACTTGACACACTTTCAATCCTCTCACTTCAGTTCTGTTGATGTAGATGTGTTCTCCATCTCCTTTTCTTTCTGAAGTCAATGATCAGTTCTTTTGTTTTTGCTGACATTGAGGGATAGCTTGTTATCTTTGCAGCACAACACTAAGCATTCTATCTCCTTCCTGTATTCTGACTCGTCATTTTTTTTGCTATCCGGCCTACGACCAAGATGTCATCAGCAAACATGTAGGTGGCCTTTGTATGAAATTTGGCCGCAGCAGTGAGTGTGCACGGAGTACATAAGAGCATAAATATGCATCCTTGCAGGGTGCTAATGGTGAGGATTATCAGAGGTGCAGTTGTCTGTCTTCACTGGCAGATTGTGGGTCAAGAAATAAGGGTCCAGGTTTTGAGATTAGTTTTAGTTTAGTTGGTGTTAGAGTATTGAAGGTAGAGCTGTAGTTCAAGTAGGAGCCTGACATAGGTATTCTCTTATCCAGATGTTCCAGGGATGAGTAAAAGACTGGGGAAACCGGATCAGATGTGGGTCTGTTGCACAAGTAGCAAATTGGAAGGGATCGAAGCCGGCTGAGGAGATGAAAGCAATGGTATGTGGATGATCTTGGAGAAGAGCATGTAAAGGAATTGACTAAGCGCACAATTCAGTTGCTAGTGTTTCGTAGATCCTTCTAGTGAACAAATGGAACTTCTGCTTTTAATCATTGAAAGGCTGCAGGTCTGTCTAATGTATTTTTTTATACTCCATTCTTTTGAAAGCCAGACGATACTGTCTGTGAATAGTGCTGGATTGTATGCTGCAAAATGCACCATTTTCTATTCTTTTTGTGATTTATTTACACTTGATTCCCAAAATACCATCAAGTCCCATCTGCTAAACTAAAATTTGATTTTCATAGTTTTTAATAAATCAATGCTTCTGTTTGCACAACGAGTTAGATTTTTCATTTAGCATGATAGCAAAAACCAGTTATGCCATCTCTTTCTGTGTAACTGAAATATCTGGATATTCAGTGTAAATTTAAAGAGGTGTGGGTGTTGCTGTATTTGATTCCCTGCTCTTCAGCGTGATGTGCCATTGCTTTCCATTCAGACTGAAATTGAACTGTTGTGAACTTGCTTTTTAAAGAGAGTAGTAAAACTAGTTCTGCCTTGTTGAATGAAAGAGGTTGTTCAACTGTTTTTTAAAAAAAAACAAACTACAAAAGTGCTTGCTCATGGAAATTTTAAAAAAATCCATTACACTGTTTAAGGTTCTACTGTTTGAAACATTTTTAGATTTGATATTTTCAACTACTTCTGCTTTTGACTATATGTTGCTGCTGCTTTCCGTACACATGCACACCTCTGTCGGTACCGGAATGCGTGCCCACGGTTTGAACTTTTTTTTTTTTTCTAGCTGTTTGACATCACTGAATCTGAAGACAACTAGATGATACCCAAATGAAATTAATGCTGCATCACAATGTACTAAAGTTTGGGGGACTGCATTTTTTTTGTCCAAGCCCTGAGCATGCTCATTTGTAACACTAAACATTTTTTTTATGCTTGTCATTTGCTGAGGCAATAGAAATATTGATTAAAATTCACTATTGTTTCCTTAGTTTGCAGTCATTGCTACCTTTACATATACTGGAAGCCGACTTTGAAATTTAGCGTCTGGACTTTTGATTTTGAGCATATACTGGTGTAAAATTTCATGAGCAGGATGGGTTTTTAGGCAGCACTTCAAATTTATCCTTGTTAATCCTTTTAAAGATTTCTGTGCTCTAGAGTATCTTTGGTGTGTATTTGGATGTTAGGATACAACTGAGCTGTGTGTGTGTGCGCGCGTGCGCACATAAAACATATATACAACTGCTTGGATATTGTATTCCCAATTGAATGCCAAGTGGATTTGGGTTAAGAACAAACAATGAATATGGAGAAAATGAGGTTGAAAGTATTTGGCAGCTAAAATATCCTCTGGTGACTTGAAAGATGTTGGCTGCGTTTCTTCTTCCAAACAGCACATATCGATTTGTGTAGCTAAGAATGCTATTAAAATCTTTAATAGAAATTTCCAGCACTCTAATGTCAGGTGCACATGTTACATAGATTATCTCTGCAAAAGGATATAAAATATAGTTTTGTAGGGAAACTGTTGTATAGCACAAGTAAGGATTACTTGTCAGTGCTCATCAAAAGTAGTTCAGTGCTTTTAACAATTTATTCAATCATTACTGTCAGAACTTCTTATTTTCACTCAATTAATTTCATTGCAAATCTCGTTTTTCTTCAGACGTTAAAGATAGTAGTCAGTTAAGAGGCTTGTAGTGCTGTTGGCTGGGAGAATTGAAACCAGCAAACAAATTTTGAGGGGGGTGGGGGGGAGAGAAAGTGGAAAGTAGTGACTGATGGTAAAGATAACAGCCTGTGGAGTCTAAAGAAATTTTGGCAAATTGGACCCACCGTTGGCTGAGTGGAAGAATAGTTGTCATTTCTAACTAGAAGCTTTGCGTCCAGACCATGTTTGGGGGGCCTTTGCTGTTTGTGGTCATCTTAAATGTATAAGCAATTTAGCTTCTGAATGTAGGGTCGCTGATCAAAAGATTTGCAGATGATGTGAAAATTGGTAAGGCCCTAAATAGGGAGTAGGCTTTGATTATAGGTAGCACATGGACTAATCCAGTAGCAAATGGAAGTCAGTCCAGATAAATATGGGGTGATGG
The DNA here is from genome assembly GCF_030684315.1 of Stegostoma tigrinum. Classification (NCBI taxonomy): domain Eukaryota; kingdom Metazoa; phylum Chordata; class Chondrichthyes; order Orectolobiformes; family Stegostomatidae; genus Stegostoma; species Stegostoma tigrinum. Next base: position 102,358,726 of record NC_081358.1, on the reverse strand, counting down.
CCCTGGGCAAGTCAAACAAGAATCAAAGGGAACTTGGTATATGTATGCATTGGTCTGTTAAGGTTTTAGGATAGGGGGGTAAAGATGTTAAGCCCTGTTTTAAAAAGAAATGCATTAATTAGCTGAGGAGTAGAGTTTAGGAACAAGGAAGTTGTGTTGGAACACTAGTTAGTTCACAGCTAAAATACTGTACGTTTTGGAATCCACATTATTAGAAGGGATGTCATTGTACTAGAGAGGGTGTAGAGGAACTTTACCAGGATGTTGACTGGGCAGAAGAGTTTGAAGAGATATGGACAGACTGGGGGTAACTTCCTCTGGCAGAGGTGATTTGAGGCGGGGGGCTTGATTTAAGATGTATAAAATTGAAAGACAGGGTAGACAGGAAGACATATTACCTTTTGATGGAGTGGTCTTTGACTGAGGCACAGCCTTTTAAGGTAAGGGCAGGAGGCTTAGATAATGACAAAAATATTTCTTCTTGCAAAGGGTGGTGGGAATGGATTTGCTGCCTGTAAAGTGTAGTAGAGTCAGAAAGCCTCAATGTACTAATATTTGGATGTCACTTGGGATGCCAAGGCATATAAGGCCTTGGGACAGGCACTGGAAAATGTGTTCAGGATAGTTGTTTTTCACTTGCGACACACTGGGCATGAGGATGCTTTTTCTGTGCTGTAGTCTTCTGACAAATGCTAGCAAAGTATTAGAAGCTTACTAAATCGAAGGCTACGATGGCAACTGTTAGCTTATGTCCTACAGAAGTTGTGTGTACGCTGATTTAGAATTTTCTAAGGTTCCCTGTGTTCGAAAACATTAGGTTAGATGTTGGTGGATGTAATGCTGTTATTCAAGGAGGGAGAAATCAGGTCAGCTTGTCTGACTTGAGTCTTCTGGAAAATGCAAAACAGAGGTTTATTGACTTTTCTAAATATAACTTATGCTTGGGCAATATTAACATATTACAAAAATATGTGACAGCTGAGGATTTTTATTTTGCATGGGATTCCTTTTTTGGTGTTAGCAACATGAGGATTTCTTCTCAATTTAGAGTGTTTGTCAGAAAACTATATATTGTTGGGCCAAGGAATTTAAGGCTGAATAAGACTTTGGATAGTCAAGGAATTGTGGGGCCTATAGGAGGCTGACCAGGAATGAGACCACTGTTCTACCATGATTATTGAATCGTGGAACAGACTCAAAACCCATTCTCTTTCAAATCTTGTTTCTGTATAGCTACTAACTCAAACATAACAAAGTTAATAAACCACAGATGGAGATAAAGGGGAAATAAAACACTTGATGTTTTCCAGATTTCCCAATTCACTTGGTTTTTGTTTTAAATGTTCAACAGTTTATTCTCCATACTTGCAAAAGCCATTGAGAGAAATGACTAGTTAATCTGTTTGAGCTGTTGACCTACAGCAGATTGTGGTATGGACATTTAATCTGTTGTCTCCTTTCATTTGAAATAGATGTCGGACTGTGGAGGACTGCCACAAATTGTTCAGGTATATTTGAAGCTTGCTATGTAAAATATGCATGAAGTATCCTTTGCTTTGTTTAAGAAGACTACTATTAAATATCCTGCCATGGCCTTAACCCCACTATCTCTGATCTGTTCCAGCCCAACAACTTTACAAGATACTGTCGTTTGTCAATTTCTAGCCTCTTGATCAACCCTGATTACTTTACTTTACTTTCTTTGAATACATAGCTAATTAACTGCTACTGTTGCTATGCCCTGAACTTAAACTTCTTTCATCAATCTCTCTACTTGTCTACTTCCCATTCCATTAATATTACTTTAAAATCTTGAAGAGCCAAGTTTTAGTCATAAGTACTACAAAATGCTTTGCGACAATTTATCACATCTAAGATATGACATAAGTAAAATACTGGTTTGCCCTCTCATTGGGTCTTCATCCAAATGGCTTTGCCTCCAGAAACATTTCAGGTGGATTTGATCAGAGGTCCCTGAACATTCTGCTTGCTTTCTTGCTTGCTGTTGCTTGCCCTCATGAGCGCAATTGAAAAATGCTTTTTGTTTTCCATTTTATGTATTCATGTTTTCACTCCTGGTCTTCTCTTTCAGCCAGCAAAGCTTACAGAGGCTTTTAAGTACTTTGTGCAAGGCATGGGCTACAGTAAGTAGAAACAATTTTTTACCATAAACGAAATGGATACAGTAACAGAATATATCATTTGTTTCTGGTTTAATGTTCTTTTGTTTCTCGCCCTGTTCTCTTAATGTGTAGTGCCTGCAGCTAGCATGACTCGCCTGATGAGATCCCGTTCAGCATCAGGATCCAGTGTGGTATCCCTAGATGGCAACAGGAGTCGTGCTCACACCGGGGAGGCATCCAAGTTTTATAGCCACCCAGCTGTGGGATTGAACCAGAATGCAAATGCAAACTCGAATACTAATGTGGGAGGCGTTGAAAACCCTGCCCCACAATCAGCTGAAATTTCATGTTGAATCTTTTTTCCTCTTCCGCTCCATCCCAAGAAAAAATTAGCAAGTGTAAAATTGTTCTTTGGGGCTTAGTGACGTGGTGTGAACTGGCCCCCTTTTTTAAAATAAAAAGCTTCAGAATACTAGGATAAAAATAAGGATGCACAGATTAAAATCTGCTTTTTTGTGCTTGTTTTCCTAGTTATTGTTATAATTTTGAGTCCATACAAAACTTGGTAAGACAAATGTTTATTTATCTTACCTTTTCAGGGAGCAATAGATTATACCTAACACCCTTTTTGAAAGTGCTTCCCATGAGTCAAATGAAGCTAGAGTTGAATGTTGAGATGTACATAGTTTGAATAATTATCAAAAATATAAAATCTTGTTAGTTTGTGTAACTTGTCAAATTTCAGTTGGTTGATGCATTGTTACTTTCCCTTTCATACAAAAGCATATATATTGCTATTTTTTAAAAAAGTTAACTATGTAGATTAATATTTGTTTTCTGCTCTGAATAAATTTGAGTAGGCAAGAAAGATTTGATCCTCTTTCAGAATGTTGAGCTATAAGTGCTTAGCACTCGTTCCATTTTCCTGGTAATATAATCAAATTCTAAAATTTGCATTTATATTGTACTATAGAAACTTGTATTTTTGAATTTTTCCAAGTTTTCTTTTGAAGTGGCATTGTAATTTTTAACAGACTTTTTGTGCTTTTTGGAATGAACTGTATTCAGAAGTGTCAAATGCAAGTTGCACCTAAATATTTTCTGATGACAAGGTGTAACTAAAAATTTTGATCTTAAACAAGAATTCCTTCAGAGCATTCATTCATGCTGCACTGCACAGTCCTGAAACATGCACAGTAGTAGTTGTGAATTTTGTAAGCTGAAAATATGGTACCTTATCAGCATATAACATCACTTCTCCCTTCTTAGCCCAATGAATGTATCTTCTGTCACCATTCCCCTTTATAGGTGTCTTCAAGCATAACTGAAGGTACAAATGGCATGCAAGTGTAAAGACCAGAAATAGTTATTTAGCACAAGTAATTTTGTCTCTGTGCTCCACGTTATCTCTTGCCATCTTTCTTCTCTTGCCCCATCTATCACAACTTTGCATTTACAAATTGTTCTTAGCAAAATTGTAATCAGATTTTAAGCATGGCTCTGTCTTTAAACTCTGCATTACTCTGCAAATTTCAGCTACTGGATATCACAGCCCAGTTCGCAGATGTTATCAAAAATTAATGCTCCAGTGTGATTCCTTTATTGTGGTGCTCTGAAGTGCAATCCCTAGTAAACACTTTACATTTACATGTAACAGCTTGTTTGGACACGTTTCTATTGCTGTTAGAACCAAAATGGTCCCCTTTGCCTTAAGGTTGCTTCCAACAGGAAACATGGTCATGGAAATGCTCCATGAAGCTACAAGTGTTGAAGCATTTGCTAACAACTTTCAACATGCTAATTTTCCCTTTTGGAAAGTCAAAGGATGTGTTGGATCTGCAAATCTAGTTTTGGCTCCCAGGAAGTTAGGCCATTTTCCTTCGCAGAAACATGATCAGTATAAAAAGTCTTTTGAATACAGTGATTATTGTTTTGTTTTTTTGGGGTGATGTTAAAGGATATTATTCTTGTCGCAGATTAAACTAATGTTGGGAAGATGAGGGGAAATACTACTAAACCTTGGTCTGTCTTTGGGTCATTTTAATGTTCAAGGGCTTGGTGTTTGCAACCTAAGATTCCTATTACTATCTGTAGATCCAGTTTAAATCCGCAAGTATTATTTACTGTGACCTCTGTTTTTGATCCTGCAGATGATATTACTGAACAAACAGTTGAAATCACAGTGCTTAAACTTGACAGTGACATGCATATTTGTATTTATTTTGAAAATAAAATTTTGAAACTTACAATTTATTCTGAAACAAAACGTCTTACTTTGCATTTTTTTAGTGTGCAGATGTTTCTTTTGCTGATTTTTTTTTAGGATGAATTGTTTTGAATGGGATTTAAATATAAATATTGGCTTGTTACTCACTGTTACCTGTCTTTGTCATTACATTGTGTTTTGGTGCCCCTTTTAGAGTGGGAGCATGCAGTGTACACTTGTATGCTTGGAGCTTTCCACAACTAGTGGGCAGGGCTAGGAGGCACCAATTTTTCCCCTGAAAGCAAAACTCCAGTTCAATTTTTAAAAAAAATTTTTTTTTGTTTCCTTCCACAGCTGATCTTTTTTTACTTCGCTGGTCAGTTTGTTTCATTTTGGATTTGATTTATTTTTCATAATAGTATTGACTTTCAAATTCATTAAAGTGTTATAAGCCAATAAAGAAATTCTAGAAGTAAACCTGGATAGATGTGATACCCAAAGTCACTAGGTCAACACTGTTTTGCACCTGGTATGCAGAGGTTTTATAAAGTTGTCACCCAAACGTTCTGAATTGTATTGGGCAGACATTCAAGGCATCTCTCTTGCCCACCCTCCTGTCCCCCCAAAAAAAGCATCTACAGGTGCAAGTGACTTGATTTGATGGACATCCTGCCTGTGTTCATTTAAGTACTTCTGCCCAGAGACTAATTGAGACTTCTCACCTGCACTGCTTCCTTTACAGTCAATTTCTTGGTTGATCATTCTGGCCTTTTTTTTTAAATGTTTCATTGGAATTGTTGGAAGTTGTGCTGATTTGGTGTTCTACCGTATCTTATTTGAGGTTGGGGCTGCTGTTACCCATTGTACTGCTTCAAATTCACACAATCTTCTGAATCAACTTTCAAAATTGTGCATTTTTTTTAGCTTTAGTTTTTAAAGCAGAAGTTGCATAGATGCTGCAAGAGTATTTGACATTTGGAATTGTGGTTGAGGTGAACAACCAGTTGGAACAAGTCACGCCAAACAACAGTGCAGTTAGGAATGATAACTTTTTTTTGACCATTTAATCCAGCTCACTTGCGCTATTGTGCAGATTCTGCCTGATAATTCTTTTGACCTTTTTTAAATATAGGGGAAGGCTTGCAAATAGAAATTTTGTTTTGAAGATGTAATAAATGTTGCTCATGCAAATTAAGTAGCTACCAATGTCTGTGTAATTGTATCTGCATCTGCCTTCATTCCACATGTGAACTACCCCTTGCAACTTCTTCTTTTAAAAACATCTTGCTCCTTTTAATGTGCCCCCTAGCCTTGCAGTTCCCCGCTCTCTCGCGCGCTCTTCCCCCCCCCCCCCCCCCCCCCCAAAATCCTAGGGAAAAGGCTACTAACAACTATCTGTGTACCTCCTCATTTATCTTACAAGCTTTCTACAAGGTTACCTCTTGACTGCTATGCTCAGGGGTGTGGGGAGGAAGTCCCAGCTTTTCTTTGTACAAGCCTTTTGCTCCACAGTGTTGTGGTGACCTATTATCCTACTAAGATCAAACTATCCTACATTATACTAAGAGTTGCTTAAAAGTCTCAAGTATCTCTGCATTTCACACACCAACCACTCTGCCTAAAGAAATATCTTTGATATCTCCATAATACCTTCTTCCAGTCACCTTCAAATTATGTTCCCTCGTAACGATGATTTCTGCCCTGGAAAAAGTCTCTGGCTATCTATGCCTCTCATCATCTTGTACACCTGTAACAAGAAGTACACTACTTATCCTCCTTTGCTCAGCCTTTCCTCATAATACCTGCCCTCCAGTCCAGGCAGCATCCTGGTGAAACACATCTGCACCCTTTTCTAAAATTCCACATTATGGTCACCTCCAATATAGGAAGTACTGAACTGAACACTATTCCAAATGTGGCCTATCCAGGGTTTTATAGGCATAATCTCACATCTTTTAAACTCCCAATCCCAACTCCCACTCCCCTGCCAATGAAAGCCTTAATATCCTACCTATAATTGGGTGACCAGAACTGGACACAGTATTCCAGAAGAGGTGTCCCCAGTGTCATATACAACTCCAACTTGACTTCTCAACTCCTACACTTAAAGGACGCAAACTTCGAAGAATTGTGTACCTGTACCCTGGGTCCCTCTTTTACAACAGTACCGAAGGCCCTACTATTGATTGTCTCTTTACCCTCATCTGTTGTACCAAAAAGTAGTACTTTGTTTATTCAGATTGGGCTTAAAAAATGCAAATGGATTTCATTGATTATGATCAAGATCCCTCTGTAATCTTGGAAAACCACCTTCAATGCATCATTCTCTGGCAAATGGGTAGAGGGAAACATCTACTTGGTCTAAACAAATGTAGTTTTAGGTGTTTTCTAATCTGTTCATAGATATTTATTGTGCACCCACTAGAGCAAGTGGGACTTAACCAGGGCATCCTGACCCAGATGTAGGAGGAGCACCATTGTAGCACAAGAGACCTCGACATGTAGTTAGAACTGTACAGTGCAGGAATGGCCCCTTTCGCTTGGGATGGTAACAATTAAATACAGGTTACATTTGATGTGTAGTGTCCCTAACCCTGGACCAGAAGATCTGAAGTAAGTGCCAGACAAGTGACATATCCAAACAAATTGATTAAAGATAACTTTGAGAAGATCCAGAAGTTGGGCTTTGCTCCTTTTTTGAGGTCCTAGTTTGATCTTCCACGTCTATATAACATCATCATAGTTGGTGTTGCTGTAACTCATTCAAACAGCATTATGACGTTACTCCTGAAGTTTCATTTCTTATCTTTTACACATATGTATAATTACATCATTTCCCTACATTCATACCCCTTCTGTAACCACAGCCCTCAAAATTTGCTTGTAAAATTCACAACACTGTCTGTCTAATGTCATGTGATTCTGAAATTGAACAGTCTTCATTGGTTAATCCTAATTGAGGAATTATGGTGACATTCAACTTAGAATTGTCAGGCATGCAGTATGGCACATTTACCTGTACAGTTAAATGAAATTAATATAGCATCCTGTGCAGGCAGAAAGAACGTGCACCGAGCCAGGTGACTACCACTTGTTGCCTCATTTCCCAAAGGAATACAAAGAAAACAAATCAAAATCAGCCTTCCTGATTTAAATCTAACAAGGCCTGGTTGTAAACTGACGATTAGCATTATTGGGTGCCGTGTGGCAACACATTTCCCAATGAACATTTTCCTGTCATGCTGTTTTTCCTCTTGATTTTGATATTTTTGCAAAATTTCCTGATGAGTGTAAGGGGGAGAGAAAAAAGCTTTGACAAAGTATCTCCAAAGATTCTGATAACCACATCTGCAGTTGTGTGTGGCTTCTTAATCTTTTGTCCATTGATGGAATTAGTTGATAACTATGATGTAAACACCCTCAATTAAAAACAAAAAAAAAAAAAAATCTGTGCCTGTGTTCTCATTGTCTGGTAGGGAATGTGATGGTTACTAGTGGCTTGCATTGGTCTGCAGCTGGCACAAGTCTTGAAGTCCTCAGTGTCCTAGGAGATCCCAGGCCACCACACCATGAACTGAGATCCGGCTCTGCACTTGGTAATCTCCAAGTACCCTTGGTGCAACTTCGGTTGAGCATCTTCCTGAAGTGAAATGATCATACTCTAGTACATTAGGCCATAAATACAGTTATAATATGCTATAAGTATTTAAAGATATTTGAATGGCCATCCTGCTGAGCATTTGGGCTGATCAAGTTTTGGCACGTTATCAATTGTGGCTTGCTTTTCTGCTGGCTTGAACTGAGTGGGTGACTTGATTTTGTGAATGAACTTAATTTGATGCCTGTAGGTCTGTCAGCTAGTACTCTGGAGAGTGCATTTGTCATGTGCATTTTTCTTTACATCTGCACTATGTCATAGACAAACCTCATGAGTCAAAATCATTGTACGCTTGAAGGTATCCTTGCTAGTTGTATCATCAATTTGAGAAATTTAAGGTTGGTGATCATTTCTATGACTGTTTTTGACTAATGTCTGAAAATATCTCACAAGCCCATGTAACAAAGAGAAAAGCATGTTGTGTTTCTATGTCTGATAATGCTTGTGATGCATAATGAACCTGTTCACAATATCAATCTGTTGACTCCTGGGATAAAACTGCTATGAGCTTTTGGTTGAAATATCGGCAGCTATTATGGCTAGAAAAGATGTAGCGTGGTATTAATGTATCTTTGGAGGTAAAAATATCCTCCAGTGTCTGAAAAATACTCCCTTGATGTAGATTTCAATACCATACTAATGTCTTCTAGAGGCATTGTCTCTAGGATTCAATTGTGGATGTTGAACAAGGCAAAAATTTAGCCATTTGGTTTACCATGCCAAAGAACCATTGGAGTTATTGGACTAACATGACTGAAGGCAATTTCATTGAATTTGCTTCCCTGAGGATTCACTAATAAGCCCTCACGGGTTGACAACGTATTCCAAGAACTAAATAGCTTTCTTGGAGAATTCACATTTGTCATTAAGGGTCACCCATTCTGCTTGTGTGCTTGAAGGCAGTTTCACTGTGCATCAATGCATCATTCATGTGGCATAAAATCCTGTGAAAATTTGTATACAACATTAGACAGAGTCCATTGAAGTATCTCTGTGGATAAAGCAATCCCAAATGGTAATCTTTTGAAACCAAAGCTCCCAAATGGAGTTATGAATGTTTAAGTAATCTTGATTACTTTCTAGCCAGAATCTATTATGTGAGTTGAATTTCATGAAAAGAGAAATAAAGATGTAGCATCATTCTTCAGTGTCCTGCTGTATTTTTGAGTAAAAGGGCAGAAGAGCAACAGTTCATTTAGGTTATCCACTATTTGATGTCACAGGTCTGGAGTCAAGTGGTCCTGGTGGAACCAACACTATGCATTCCTTTCCCTATAGCACCATCTGTAACCCCTTCCTTCAAAATAATGAGAGTAAATTAATGAGTCGGTAGTTGGTCTGTTTGAATTTGTCCTGCTTTTTTATGTACAGACCATGTTGTCACCTACTTGGCAATATGGTTATTTGTCCAGTGTGGTAGCTGCACAGGAACAGCAGGGCTAAGAGTCAAGCCTTAAACAGTAATTTCAGAGTCTGACTATTGAGCTATGGACTGCCTTATTTCACTGCATCTCAATAAACACCAACTCACTGTATTTACACACCACTTGCATTTCTCCCCTCTAAATGGCATAAATTCCCAACATGTAAGACAGAGCACCCAGGCTGGCTGTAGCTCACTGAATCTTTACTCCAATGATCATGCAGCTACCTGTTCTGTTTGAGATCTTGCACACTCTGTGGGCACGATCTTCCTCAACTTTTCATCCACACAGACAGGTCATAGTAACACTGGCTGTGACATGGGAAGAGTGCAGGGTAAAAGGGATAAGGGAATTTCCAAATTCTTGGGCACTGTGTATAAACTGAATGTTAATAGTTATATGAAAGGACTCAATGGAAATAGTGGGAGGCCACAAGATCACTCCGGCCACTGACAGCAACACAAATTGTGAGGTGGATCTTACAAATCAGTCACTGAAATGAGATAGGAACCTTGTTTGTGCAATAACTACACAGAATGACTGCCACCACAGGCGCAAGTGCACAGAGTAAGATACTTTGTTTTCTTTGGGGTCGAGTAAAAATCGTTGAACTTGATGCCTTGCCAGGGGGCAATGCAGTAATTACACACCAGTCTGACTTTGCATTTTAGCTGCGTGTCATTTATTGTCCAAGAATGTATAATTCAAATTATAACCTGAAACAATCATAAACATAGCATTGGTTGCAATAATTGCTTATTTTAATGCCAGCTAAACAAGTGTGCATAGGGCCAAGCACTTAATGCAATGTCTGATCTATGATAGGCAAGGGAGTCTTTGAAGGCATTATCATGATGGTGTGCTGTGGAGGGGAAGGGGAAATTATGGTAGTTCACTGTCAGAATTCTACTCCCAATGTAGCATGCTAAATGTGGTTATACAATGTACAATTGTGTTGGGTCACACACTACAGAGCTCCTTATAGAGACATGACAGTAACCTCCTTAGGAAACCTCCACACCACACAGTCCGAGAGCATGTCATGAGGTTTCAGTGTCTTGGTGTGAGGGTTCAGGAATTATTCAATGGAATTATGTTATCCTACTGGTAGTCCCGCAGAGCTGAATAGTTCATGAATTGGTATGGGCAGCTCCATTGCTGTATTCATTGAGGCTTTGCTGTAACTGCAAAGAAAGCAGTAAGAGTCCGTATTGTTTTATTATTGGACAATGGACTGAAAAAGAGGAAATGGACACTGCTTTAAAAATAGGAAATTTCGAGTAACTGTTTGTAATCTTGGAACAACAAATAAGCCACCTGCTGCACAGGAAACAATGTTATTTCTTAGGGACCCTGAGTCTGGAAAGGTGGTCACCATTTGTTATGGATTCAGGAGAACTCAACACATGCAATAACCCTCTTATTGGTCAGGTCGAAGATCAAACAGAGCCTATGAGGGGTGTGAAACATAGACTAAAGCAAACAGACCTCCAAAAGTTAGTTTCAATTATTCTCTCTCCCCTTTCTAAAGTTATTGTCTCCAAATTTCTATCGATAAAACTTTTTAAAAAATACGTTTAGAAAATCTGAAAAACAATTCTAAAATCTAAAAGCAGCAAGAAGTGATCTGCAGCCTGCTCATTGCTGTGTAGTTAACATTGAAACATCATCAAAGAATTAAGGATTGTGGATTCGTGATTGATATATGGGTGGTAGCGCAGAACTGTCTGTGTGTGCGCTTTTAAAAGAGGTACATTAGAGTAATAGAGATGCACAACATGGAAACAGACCCTTTGGCCAACATGTCCCTGCAGACCAGATATCCTAAATAAGTCTAGTCCTATTTGCCAGCATTTGGCTCATATCCCAATAATCCTTTCCTATTCATGTGCCCATCCAGATGCCTTTAGAATGTTGTAACTGTAACAGTCTCCGGCTCATCCCATACGTCACCTGCCTCTGAGTGAAAAGGTTGCCTCCTAGATTCCTTTTAAATATTTTCCCCTCCCACCTTAAACCGAAGCCCTCTAGTTTTGGATTCCCCCATTCCAAAAATGAGACCTATTACTTACCCTATTATTTACCCTATCCACAATCCTCATGGTTTTATAAACCTGTAAAAGGTGACGCCTCAGTTTCCAATGCTCCAGGTAAAGTAGCCCCACCCTATTCAATCTCTTCCTTATTATTTTGTTGTTTTTGTTAAAGGTGAGAGTGTTACAATAAATGGAGTTTCTTTTTTCATTGTTACTGAAGATACCTGGGGTTTTTCTTGCCTTTTTCCTGGGTAGTAGTAAGTTAGTGATAAATTGGGATTCCTTGAAACTTTCTATTTGTTGTGGCTCCAGGAATAGTGGGGCTACCTAGTGCACTGCACTACCCCAGTGAATCATGAAGCAACATAGAAGTAGACATTAGCTGAGATGGCTTCGAGAGAGTGAGATAACAGCGAGTTAGTGGTATTTACCCTTACACAATGCTGGGGAAAGATGAACATCTTTCTATCCTGCAGGGCATCCCATTTCACTCAAGGCATAACAGTGCCCTGGACTACTATCTGTACCCAGGCTGGTTGAGTCTGGTGATGCAACCCCGCTTCCACTTCTCCTGTGGTAATCTGTGGGCTAAAGGAATGTCCTCTTCTCTATCACCTCTTCCACCAGCACCTCTGTGTCCTGTCCACAAAACTGGAGGCAAACCCTTTTTTTAGGGTTATGTCTTCTGTGATTGGGCTTGAAAACCATTGTGTGATGGGTCACTCCTGACTGGCAGTGTCTGAGAAAGTGTGCAGTTGGGCTGTAAATATGATGCCATATTTGGGTCACCAGTAGGTTTCACCAATGGTGAGCATTTCCAGTTGCCTGACTCTCCAGGAACTGTACCTGACAGCCCGGCTACAAATTTGAGATGCAGAACAGAAGATTGCATGAAAAAATTTGCCCTAGCCGATGATGGACAAGGTGACATAAAGGTCATTGGCCATCGCACTAACACCAGACGGGAACATTTCACCCATTGTTTACTGTATGTCAGCAATTCATTAAGTTCCACGCTTTAGCTCTGGGCAGTTGGTCAATGGGTGTGTATATTCCTGATTCAACTATCCACGAGACATCAACCCTGAGGCTGTCCTGCCTCTGCTAGCTATGGTTATCTGGAGAATGATCAAAATCTTTAACATTCAGACTCAGATTAGGCAAAATATTTGCTAAGTTTCTCTGGACACAGTTTAGCAAAGTTACCCGGAAATATCATTCAGTTCAGACTCACTTGATTGTTCAAGAAAGAAGTGAGACATGGGGCTCATTTTCAAAAACCTGAACTATCCTGAGGATGCACAAAGTAGAGGGAGTGGCCATGGAAATTTCAGCATCCTGAGCCGGCATCAACATTTTGAAAGTTTGTGGAGCCAGTGAATATACTTGCCAGATTGTGGGCAGCTAATAATTATTCTTTCAAAGTATCTAGGATGCAAGGCATGAAATTTCTATGATAAGAACAAAAAAGACAATTTCAGATCATTGTATCATTATTCATAGAAAGAGGGAATGTGAAAATATCAAATCCATCCAGTTTTGTACAGAACAATTCAGCCAGCCCCATTCTCTTACTCCATCTTCCATAATTTGGCCATTTAACTCAATGATTCAGCTCTGCCATTCAATGAGATAATGGCTGATAATCCTCAATTCCACTTTGCTGCCATTTCCATGTAACCTTTTATTCCCTTCCTAACTAAAATTCTGTCGACCTCAGTCCTAAATAGAACTAACAAACTAACACCAACCGCCCTTTGTAGTAAAGAACTTCATAGATTCACTACTCTGTGAGTGAAGAAATTGCTCCCAACTCTTGTCTTAAGTGGATGACCCTTGCTCTGAGATTGAGCCCTTTGGTTCTAAACTGTCACACAAGGAGAAATAGGCGGAGTATAGCTGTTATACTCCCTAAGAACCTTGGATGTTCCCATACAGTCACCTCTCATTCTTCTAAATTCCCTTGAGTACAGGCTTACATGGCTTAGGATGTAGATGGAATAAGGATTAGATGAAGGAGTAGGTTCTGTCAGGATCAGTATTTGGGGCCCCAGCTGTTTGTGATATATATCAATGATTTGGAAGGGCCAAACGTGATATTTCCAATTTTGTGGTTGATACAAACTCAGTAGAAATTTTGTGAGGAACTTATAAAACGGGTTCGGGTGGATTTAGACAGGCTTAGTGTATGGGAAAGAACATCACAGATGAAATAAAAATGTAGAAAACTGCGAGGTCATAGAGTCATAGAGTTGGACAGTATGGAAAAAGACCTTTGGATGCCGATCAGATTCCTAAGCTAATCTAGTCTCAGCTGCCAGCATTTGGCCCATATCCCTGTAAACCCTTTCTATTCATGTACCCATCCAAGTGCGTTTTAAAGGTTGTAATTGTATCAGCCTCCACTGTCTTTTCTGGCAGCTCATTCCATACACACAGTACCCTCTTAGTGAAAATATTGCCCCATAGGACCCTTTTATATCTTTCCCCTCTCACTTTAAACCCATGCCCTCTTGTTTTGGACTCTCCTACTGTAGGAAAAACACATTAGCTATTTACCCTATCCATGCCCCTCATGATTTGTAAACCTCCACAACGTCACCCCTCAACCTCTGTTGCTCCACAGAAAAAGGCCCTATTCATCCTCTCCCTATGGCTCAAACTCTCCAACCCTGGCAACATCCTTGTAAATCTTTTCTGCATCCCTTCAAATTTAACAATATCTTTCATATAACAAGCTCACCAGATTTGAAATCAGTATTTCAAAAGTGGCCTAACCAATGTCCTAGACAGCCACAACATGACCTCCCAACTCCTATATTCAATGCCCTGATCTATAAAACCAAGCGTACCAAATGCGGTTTGCACTATTCTATCTATCTGTGACTCTACTTTCAGGGAACTATGAACTTGCACTGCAAGGTTTCTTTGTTTGGCACGCTCCCCTTACCTCTGAGTGTATAAGTCCTGGCCTGATTTACATTTCGAAATGCAGCACCTCACATTTAACTAAATTAAACTCCATCTGCCACTCCTCAGTCCATTGGCCCATCTGATCAAAATCCCATTGTACACTGAGATAACCTTCTTCACTGTCCATTACACTGCCAATTTTGGTATCACCTGCAAACTTACTAACCATACCTCCTATACTCGCATCCAAATCATTTATATAAATGACAAAAAGCAGTGGACCCAGCACGGATCCTTGTGGCACACCACTGGTCACAGGCCTCCAGCCAAAGAGCAACCCTCTACCATCCCCCTCTGTTTCCTATTTTCAAGGTTATTCACTTGTATAAGAGGAACATGGTAAGAGGTTGGGAAATGTGGAAATATAGGGATAATTTGATTCACTCCACGTGATATCAAGAAAAGGTTGGAGACACTGGATACTGCAAAGGCTATGGGGCCTGACAACATTTCAGCAATAGTATTGGAGACATGTTCCAGAACTTGCTGCTCCTCTAATCAAGATGTTCCAGTCCAGTTATAACACTGGAACCTACATAACAAACGTGGAAAACTTTCTAGGTATGCCCTGTACATAAAAAGCAGAACAAATCCAAACTGGCCAAGTACCACCGCATCAGTCTCCTCTTGATCAGTAAAGTGATGGAAGGTGTCATCAACAGTGCTATCAAGGAGGATTTGCTCATCGATAACCTGCTCAGTTTCACCAGGGCCACATAGCTCCAGGTGTCAATGCAGCCTTGGTTCAAATATGGACAAAAGAGCTGAATTCAGAGGTGAGATGAAAGTGACAGCACTTGACATTAAGACCACATTTCACTGAGTGTGGTATCAGGCAGCTGTAGCAAAATTCAAGTCAGTGAGAATCAGTGTGAAAGCTTTCTGCTGATTGGAGTCATACGTGGCACATACGAAGATAAGTGGTTGTTGGATGTCATCATCTCAGCTCCAGGGCATCTCTGCAGGAGTTCCTCAGGGTAGTGTCCTTGGCCCAACCATCTTCATCTGCTTCATTCATGACCTTCGCTCCATCATAGGGTCAGAACTGGGATGTTTGCTGATGATTGCACCATGTTCAGCACCATTTGTAAGCTCTCAGATACTGCAGAAATCTATTTCCAAATGCAGTAAGTTCCAGACAATATTCAGGCTTGGGCTAAGTTTGGCAAGTAACATTCATGCCACACAAATGCCAGGCAATGGCCATCTTATTTAAAGATAATCTAACCATTACCCCTTATAATTCAGTAGCATTAGTTTTGGATTGCTCACTATCAACATCCTGGGAGTTACCATTGACCAGAATCTCAACTGGACTTGCTATATAAATACAATGGCTAAAACAGCAGGTTGGAGACAGGGAACTGCAGCAAGTACTCACTTCCTGACTCTCTAAAGCCTGTCACCATCTACTAGGCTCAATGGTTGTAGCTTAGTGGGCCAAATGGGCTCTTCTATGCCTTAATGAATCAATATCTAGGTGTTTAAGGCCAGAAGAAGTCTTAAACATTAAATATCTTTCTCTTGGAAACAGGCACTGTGATCCACTTTACGTTTTCAGGAATATAAATGAAAATGTTCAATACATTCACAGTTTCAGATGCTGGAAAACATAAGTTTAAAAATTAGGGACTCAAGTAGAAGCAAAAGACTGCAGATGTTGGAGATCTGAAAGAAAAACAGCAAGTGATTCTTCAACTTCTTTGGAACTCAGGCCTTCTTCGGGAGATGAGTCATATTGGACTAAAAAAATTAACTCTGTCTCTCTCCTCAGATATTGCCAGACTGGCTTTTGTTTCACCAGCACTTTCTACTTTTATTTGACAATTAGACAATTGGAAGAAAGAAGAGAAAGCAGGTATAATGTTTTTTATTTAAAAGCATTATGCGACTATTAAATGTACTCCTAGGGAAAGATACCAAAGGCAACAGTATAGGTGTGTTCAAGTGACAATTTATGTATTTATAGATATTTCACATTGGGGTTATGATAATAGAAGACAATCAAGTTATTTATTAAATAAGGATTAAACTACAAGACTTTGTACCCATTTCTTGAAAATGTTTATGTTTTTACTACCTTAAAACGAGAAAAACTCAAACAGACATTTCAAATTGCGTCTTTAATATCATCAGAACTCTTATAAGTGGAATTAAATAGATTGTCTTTATTAAAGCATCCCTTTACATGTATTGTATTGTATCCCTGATAAGAAGTTATACACATTTTTGATTCATTTCTCCTTCATTCTGTGTTGAAGCACCATGACCTTGAGCAGTGAAACTATTTCACCTCATGGATTTTAAGAAGAAAGCAGCCACAATGAGGCGAGAGCAACAAAAGTATAATGTGGACATTTACTCACCGCTCACATTATTTATTTTCAATAATCTTTGTTTGTTTACTTCTGTCCTACCAAACTCTGAGTGCTTTCCACTCCTAGTTTGTCAGCTTTTACCAGGGAGTGACGGATGAGAATCGTGGCTCAAGTTTGAATGTGGCATTTCCATTGCAAAACTCAATCAAAATATCTGATAACAATATTACAATGTTGTGAGGTGAGGCGTCAGGAAGGCACATTTCATGTTAATGGTTAGACTTCTATCATCTCAATATGGATTGTTTGGACGAAAATCAAAATTATTAAGGTAACTGCATTAACAAGTCTCTGTTTGTTTATCCACATACTTTTTGTGTCCTTAACAATCGCTGTTTTATTGTCTCCAATGTCTCCAAAAATCCACCAGGATGTGACTGGGTTTAAAATACTTTTTTCCACAGAATGGCCTTCTGCTTTCAAATTGACAAGTACCTAACTGTAGCTTAAGCTTGAAAGTCAGAAATCTTATAGCACCTTTAATTAGTGGAATAACATCATTTTTCAAACAGATGAATCACCATTTTATGTCTAAGCTAAGTCCTGTCAGTCTTAATTGCATCCATTTCAGCTTATGTTATTTTGATCCTAGGGTTTGATTGGGGACAAAAAAAGCACTGTAATGGCATTTAAGCAACTAGTTAAATAACTTGACTTTGCAAATTGGTTGTCATTTTCAAGCAAGAAGGGCTCGTGAGATGAGTACATTGCAAAACGTGTCTCCGCAGAGGCTGATAAAGGAAGATCTGTCAGCTGTTTTCTAAGCCTGGTCATGCCCATTAGTGGGTGATAAGATCTCCTGACATCTTCAGCTGTCTGGAAATCTTTCCAACACATTTTTTTAATTTTTACTCACTGTCAAAGTTCATGGGGTAGACAGACAATTTTAATCCTTTTTCTTAAACCCTATTGATTTTGTAAGTGCCTGGTGTTGTACGGGTAGACCTGTGACCAAATCACCACAATGCTTTCTAGTAATTTAAATAAAAGCAAAATATGGGTGCTGGGATCTGAAACAAGAAAAATAATGCTGGCAAGTTTCAGGTCAGGCAGAATCTGTGAAAGAAAAGGGGCCAATGCATTAGTCCAGTGACCTTCCATTTGAACTGCTAACTAACTCACAAGCTGTGAAAACAAGGTGTGGAGCTGGATAAACACAGCAGGTCAAGCAGCATCTTCGGAGCAGGAAAGCTGATGTTTCAGGCCTAGAGCCTTCATCTGTGAACCTCAATTCAAACTGTTGTGTGAGTAAGAGGTTCTTTTTTGCCACTTTTAGACTCAAATGAGGTTGATTTCATCTGGGCATATTGCTACAATAATGCACAATGGATTTGGTTTGTGGAGCGTTTCAATCCTGTGCACTTGCCATTTATTTTGAATAAATTTCCCTGTGTGGAAAGGGTTGGGGTTTGGGTGGTGAGTGGAACTAGCTAAGCTGCTCTTGCAGATAGTTAACATGGAAAGGAGGGACTGAATGGCTTCCTTTCAACGCTGTGACCATTCCATGGGAAATGTACAGAGGCACAAGAAGGCCTGAACGACTGTTAGAATTGCTTGAATTTTTCTTTGTACAATTCTGATCTATTCCCCGGGGCTAGGTTTCAAACCTCATTCGCCTGAGCAAGGACCAATCCTCAACAACAGCAAAAGTTCATAAATTCTGGGAATAAAACATCCCACAGAGCATCACATCCAGAAATAAATTTGATTGTTAAATATATTTTACTATAGTCTTGAATTTTAAGACCATAAATGTGTGCTAAATTAATTGACCTCAGTATAAGAACTTAAGAAACAAAAGCAGGAAAAGGCCATACAGTCTCTTGAAAGTGTTAATGCTAAACTATAGCTAACATCTTTGGCTGTTAGTAATATTTTTACTTGACTTGAAAGTCAAGACCACAGATTAAACTTTCAGCAGATTACTGATGACCTCTCTCAGCAAGGTATGGAACTTTACCCCAAAATAGCTTTCAACTACCTTCTACCGACAGCTTTGGAACTCAGAAGTAAGATTCCTGCCAACTGATAAAAATTGGGAAAGTGGTTTTAAGAAACCAGTAACAATAATTTAATTAATGATAGGGTTATTTAGCAGAATGCGCTTTTCAGACAAATGGCTGGCTTGCAATGCAACCTTTACAATCTGGATGTTGATCTAACTATTAAAGTGACATCACAGTAAATAATATTTTCCTAATAATTCCTGTTGGACATTTTTCATAAATGAAATAAATTTATAATTTTCTACAAAACAAACTAACTTCTTTGAGCACAGAGTGGGAACGTGTAATTTTCAGGCAACTAACTCACTGAAAACAGGCATGAGATTGCCATCGTTACCACTAGGTGAAAATACATATATATATCTTCCCATCTCTTTCATGATCAGTCAATGGAAAAACATACATTTCAATTTGAGTTAATTTGAGATTTCAGAGTAGTCAAGATGGTACGACAGGTCTGCAAAAATGTCGTTCGGATTCTTGCACCTCAAGTTGCAGAAACAGGAGTTTATCCACATCAGATTCTTGGAGAAGCTCAGGCCGTCAGGACAGTCAAAATTCACCTCGATGGTCTTTGACTTGTGGGGAGTACAGCATCGGTCATCTGTGCAGACACCACAATACTTTGGCCGGTAGGTGCGACGGCTCACACAGCCAGACAATGTGAAGTTCATTGGTTCTGCTTGCTTGAGGACACTCAGGCATGTCTTCCCTTCCTGAGTGTATAAAAAGAAACCACTATCATTGAGAATTTACTTGATTGTAAACACTTTGCTAATTCCTTGCATAATGTGGAAGAGTGGCACTAAATCACTTCAATGTTTGCCTCCTCCCCAAGGAGACACAGCCAGTTCCCGAAACACATCTCACTGCATCTGTTGTGATGTTAAAAAATGAAAAGTGAAGCTTGTTATTTTAGATTCTGTATTCTCCCTCAGACAGCATCACATGCATCTCTTGTTCGTCCAGCCAAGTGCTGTAAACTCAACTGAACTGTGAGAAACCAAATATTGGGACATTGGAAAGCATTGACAAACTTCTGTCATATCTTCATGACACAGTTTGCAGCAATATGTTTTGGTAATATGAGTTTTGGGTGCATTGAATTTACTTTAAAACTAGTTTTTGTTTTCAGGGTGAATCTCTGCAGCAGCAGAAATGTTTTTCCCTTTTCCAGGTGTGAATGGATGCATCTGTGTCAGTGTTTAAAATGGTACTTATTTGTATTTCCATATTTCAAACTGTGTGTTAATTGATTTTACATCATCACCAAGTAAGCCTCATTTCCACAATAAATTTTGTTATTAATTAAAGAAATCTGGTTCATGTATCTTGTTATTCTAAACTAAATTCAGTTAAAAATATTTCATTGGTATAGGTAACTGGGTGAAATAACTATGTTTATATTGTGTTCAGTGGAGTAGTGGGACCAAAGAGGGTTGCAGTGCTCTTTGCCGGCCTCAGTGATAACACCAGAGAGTCACTTGGCGATCCCTGGGAGTAGCGACTTAGTGCAGTCAAATCAGAGAATCTTACCTTGATATGTTGCGTAATGTTAACGTTGCAGGGGCGTAAATAGCAAAGGCGTCTTTCTTTTGCTAGTTTGCACTGGTCGTTTTCATTTGAAATCCTTGTAGATATTCCCATTCCGCAAGATGCTGAGCAGGCAGTCCAGGGTGTAGTTTGCACTAAGCAATTACGGCGCCATACTTCTGACTCACTTGTGTAAGCTGGGAACGTATACAATGAACAACAAAGTCAGTATAATCCTCAAGCCAAGGCAGCAAAAATCATTTCTGCTCCTTGCTTCCCAAATGATCAGATATGTAGCACCAAGACATTCACTAGATTTCTGATACAAAAAAAATGGTGGCAGAAAGTATAACATGACATGAAAACGCTGAATGTGTTTTGTGCAATGGCAGTATTGTAGTTTATAGGGTGTAACCAAGGCATGCTGAACTGATCATTGCTTTATTCTCTTCACCATTAGGTCAGATTGCCTGAGGATATTGGATAAAAGGGCACATGCTAAAGACTGGGAGGAGGAACATGTTGCCAAGGTGAAGGAGAACTGAATGTGTAGGAATGACACTCTGTCCATTGCTGCTGCTAAAAACCTGGATTGAATTGAGAAAAATGTTTTCATTTAAGTGATTTTGGTCTGGAATCCACTGCCTAGAAGAATGGTGGTGGCAGACTTATTGAAGCATTCAAGAGGGCATTAGATGATAATTTGTACAGGAGCATTGTACAGGGATTTCACTGAATGTACTCAGGAGTTAGTTTTTTTTTATTTGATTTTAAAGGCATCAAGGTTTTCAAGGAGTACTACTGAAATATGACACTGAATTAAATGATCATCCAAGATCATGTTGAAAGGCTGTGCAAGCACAAAGGGCCAACAGGCTACTCTTGCTCCTTGTTTCTATGTTTCAATGTTTCTACTTGAGGACATGGCTTGGAGAGCCCAGTGCAGCCTTGGTGAGCTGATTGGCCTCCTCCGGCAGCATAATTACTCTATGATAATACTTTCTCTGTAGTAACTTGCCTGCTGAAATCTAGGTCAATCTTGTGGCAGTTCAGGTCTCCATTAGAGGATATTTTGAGCTGATTCAATACCAAATGGTAATACAATAATAGAATCATGTAGCACAGGAGGATTATACCTGTACAGCTTCACAGAGGGTGCACTGGGAGTGAAGAGCTATCCAATTCATCTCACTCTTTTGCTCTTTCCCAAAAAGCTGTAAACCTGTTCCCTTATGACTACTTAACCAATAAACCTTTGACTCATAAAGAAAACCGCATGGTTTTCTCTGAAGTCAGGCCTACTGGGAGTATCAATGACGATGGAGAATGGAAAATATCAATAACTATAAGTAGCTAAATTTGAAAGTACTATTATCAAAGCAAGGCGTTGACAGATTAATTATGGAACAAGTACATTTTACAACGTTGAAATATACAGAAAACATACAAATGTGGGTCTTTATGAATCGTGAATTAATAAACTGATATTGAGAGGGGTGATAAGCAAGGCAGTTGTAAGAAGACTTAAATTGAACAAATGGCATTTGGATATTTAATCTTCTCTTTCACAATCTCCTGCATGACAAAATCAATTACTGATTGCCCATTTTACCCAAGATGGCCACTCTCTATCCTGATACAAAGAAAACAGCTATAGTATCATATCTATCATTCTTAAAATTTTTTGAATTAGTTTTGCAGGTAATCTATTCCACACCTAAGCATATATTGCTAGCAGAAATTATGTCAAAAATAACTTAAGCTTTCTGGTTTAGCAGTAATCATGCTCCTGTGGAATGTAAACTGAGACATAAGGCCAGCAAGGTCCCAGATTCATATCTGGTCTGTGCTCAGTTAGCTAGTGTCTGTTTTGATAGATGAGTGTTTACAAAACAGCTTCAGAACCCTAGCAGACACAGGGGAACAACCAAGATTCCCACTCGTGACTGGAATCCAGTCATTCACTGGCATGTTTGCGTGAGTGGGCTCCTGCCACATCTATGTTCTCACTGGTTATGATTTCTGACCTCTGCAACCACATCTACTGTCAGACAGCGTGCCGAGAAACAGTACTGCAGCTCACAAATATCACTTGCACAAGATTTTGGAGGTTGCTGAGAACTCAAATCGAGGAAGCGGTTGCACCTTCAGGAGATAACTGAAAACCGGGAGATAGGAGCAGATGAATTATAGAATTGGAGAATTGTGCAGCACAGAGGGTGGCTATTAAACCCATTGTCTCTGTGCTGGCTCTTTGAAAGAAACTAGTGTCACCTTTACCATGTAGCTTTGCAAATGTTTGAAGTGTTCCCAAATCTCTCCTGCAAGTTCCTATTGGAGTGTTTTCAGCCTTTTAGACCTCAATTTATAAAAACCTCAGAAACCTCCACTGAACCAGGCCATGCACAGGATCTCCTACCTGACAGGGACACATGACGTGGGGCAGTCTTCTTTAGCTTCTTTGATTCATCACAGAACCACTGTTCACAGCATTTTCCTGGCATTTTCGCACGCTTGGGATTCTGACACCAGACAAGCGGAGGTCGGGACTGCCGGCACACAGGGATACAACCAATTGCGCCGTTTACACATGTACATTTGTACTTGCAGTTGGGCTGAAAGCTTTGGCCATTGGAATACATGACCCCGTTCAGCTCGCATCCTACTCCCACCACATCTAACAGAACAAAAGATCAATTACAAACTGACACAGTAAACTCACATATTACTTAGATAACAAAGTGTGGAGCTGGATGAACACAGCAGGCCAAGCAGCATCTCAGGAGCACAAAAGCTGACGTTTCGGGACTAGACCCTTCATCAGAGACGGGGATGGGGGGAGGGTTCTGGAATAAATAGGGAGAGAGGGGGAGGCAGACCGAGGATGGATAGAGGAGAAGATAGGTGGAGAGAAGAGTATGGGTGGGGAGGTAGGGAGGGGTAGTTCAGTCTGGGGAGGACGGACAGGTCAAGGGGGCAGGATGAGGTTAGTAGGTAGGAAATGGAGGTGCGGCTTGAGGTGGGAGGAGGGGTTAGGTGAGAGGAAGAACAGGTTAGGGAGGCGGGGATGATCTGGGCTGGTTTTGGGATGCAGTAGGGGAAGGGGAGATTTTGAAGCTGGTGAAGTCCACATTGATACCATTGGGCTGCAAGGTTCCCAAGCGGAATTTGAGTTGCTGTTCCTGCAACCTTCGGGTGGCATCATTATGGCACTGCAGGAGGCCCAGGATGGACATGTTGTCCAAGGAATCGGGGGGGGGGGGGGGGGGGGGGCCCAGTTAAACTAGTTCGCGATTGGGAGGTGCAGATGTTTATTGCGAGCCGAGCATAGGTGTTCTGCGAAGTGGTCCCCAAGCCTCCGCTTGGTTTCCCCAATGTAGTGGTAGCCACACCGTGTACAGCAGATGCAGTATACCACATTGGCGGATGTGCAGGTGAACATCTGCTTGATGTGGCAAGTTACCTTGGGGCCTAGGATGTGGGTGAGGGAGGAGATGTGGGGGCAAGTGTAGCATTTCCTGTAGTTGCAGGGGAAGGTGCCGGGTGTGGTGAGGTTGGAGGGGAGTGTGGAGCTGACAAGGGAGTTGCGAAGAAAGTGGTCTCTCCGGAAGGCAGACAATGGTGGAGTTGGAAAAATGCCTTTAGTGGTGGGGTCAGATTGTAGATAGAACATAGAACATAGAACAGTACAGCACAGAACAGGCCCTTCAGCCCACAATGTTGTGCCGGCCATTGATCCTCATGTATGCACCCTCAAATTTCTGTGACCATATGCATGTCCAGCAGTCTCTTAAATTACCCCAATGACCTGCTTCCACAACTGCTGCTGGCAACGCATTCCATACTCTCACAACTCTCTGTGTAAAGAACCCGCCTCTGACATCCCCTCTATACTTTCCTCCAACCAGCTTAAAACTATGACCCCTCGAGCTAGCCATTTCTGCCCTGGGAAATAGCCTCTGGCTATCAACTCTATCTATGCCTCTCATTATCTTGTATACCTCAATTAGGTCCCCTCTCCTCCTCCTTTTCTCCAATGAAAAGAGACCGAGCTCAGTCAACCTCTCTTCATAAGATAAGCCCTCCAGTCCAGGCAGCATCCTGGTAAACCTCCTCTGAACCATCTCCAAAGCATCCACATCTTTCCTATAATAGGGCGACCAGAACTGGACGCAGCATTCCAAGTGCGGTCTAACCAAAGTTTTATAGAGCTGCAACAAGATCTCACGACTCTTAAACTCAATCCCCCTGTTAATGAAAGCCAAAACACCATATGCTTTCTTAACAACCCTGTCCACTTGGGTGGCCATTTTAAGGGATCTATGTATCTGCACACCAAGATCCCTCTGTTCCTCCACACTGCCAAGAATCCTATCCTTAATCCTGTACTCAGCTTTCAAATTCGACCTTCCAAAATGCATAACCTCGCATTTATCCAGGTTGAACTCCATCTGCCACCTCTCAGCCCATCTCTGCATCCTGTCAATGTCCCGCTGCAGCCTACAACAGCCCTCGATACTGTCAACGACACCTCCGACCTTTGTGTCATCTGCAAACTTGCTGACCCATCCTTCAATCCCCTCATCCAAGTCATTAATTAAAATTACAAACAGTAGAGGCCCAAGGACAGAGCCCTGTGGAACCCCACTCACCACTGACTTCCAGGCAGAATATTTTCCTTCTACTACCACTCGCTGTCTTCTGTTGGCCAGCCAATTCTGTATCCAGGCAGCTAGCTTCCCCTGTATCCCATTCCTCCTTACCTTCTGAATGAGCCTACCATGGGGAACCTTACCAAATGCCTTACTGAAGTCCATATACACCACATCCAAAGCTCGACCCTCATCAACTTTTCTAGTCAAATCCTCAAAGAACTCGATAAGGTTTGTGAGGCATGACCTGCCCCTCACAAAGCCGTGTTGACTGCATTTGATCAAGCCATGCTCTTCCAGATGGTCATAAATCCTATCCCTCAGAATCCTTTCTAACACCTTGCAGATGACAGACATGAGACTTACTGGTCTGTAATTGTCGGGGATTTCCCTATTTCCTTTCTTGAAGAGAGGAGTTACATTTGCCTCTCTCCAGTCCTCAGGTACGGCTCCAGTGGAGAGCGAGGATGCAAAGATCTTCGCAAGTGGCGAAGCAATTGCATTTCTCGCTTCCCAAAGCAGCCGAGGACAAATCTGGTCCGGGCCTGACGACTTGTCAATCTTAATGTTTGACAAAATTTTCAGCACGTCAGCTTCCTCTATCTCTATCCATTCCAGCATGCACACCTGCTCTTCAAAGGTTTCATTCACTACAAAGTTCGTTTCTTTCGTAAAGACAGAAGCAAAAAACTCATTTAGGGCTTCCCCTACCTCCTCAGACTCCACACACAAGTTCCCTATGCTATCCCTGATCGGCGCTACTCTTTCTTTGACCATTCTCTTATTCCTCACAAGTGTAAAATGCCTTTGTGTTTTCCCTAATTCGTTCTGCCAAGCCTTTCTCGTGCCCCCTCCTGGCTCTCCTCAGACCATTTTTGAGCTCCTTCCTTGCCTGCGTGTAATCCTCTCTAGCTGAACTTGACCCTAGCTTCCTCCACCTTATGTAAGCTACCTTCTTCCTTTTGACAAGAAGCTCCACCGCTCTCGTCATCCAAGGTTCCTTTATCTTACCCCTTCTTGCCTGTCTCAGAGGGACATATTTACTCATCACTCGCAACAACTGTTCCTTAAACAGTCTCCAAATGTCTATAGTTCCCTTACCATGGAACAATTGCTCCCAGTCCATGCTTCCTAACTCATGTCTAATCATGTCATAGTTTCCTCTTCCCCAATTAAATATCCTCCCATTTTGCCTAATCCTCTCCTTCTCCATAGCTATGTAGAATGTGAGGCAGTTATGGTCACTATCACCAAAATGCTCTCCCACCACAAGATCTGATACCTGCCCTGGCTCGTTTCCGAGCACCAAGTCTAGAATGGCCTCTTCCCTCGTTGGCCTGTCAACGTACTGCATTAGGAAACCCTCCTGAACACACCTTACAAAAACAGCTCCATTCAAATCTTCTGCTCGAAGGAGGTTCCAATCAATATTAGGAAAGTTAAAGTCACCCATTACAACAACCCTACTGTGTCCACACTTTTCCAAAATCTGCCGACCTATGCTTTCTTCAATCTCCCTGCTGCTATTGGGGGGCCTGTAGAAAACCCCTAACGAGGTGACTACTCCCTTGCTGTTCCTAATTTCCACCCATACTGACTCAGTAGGCAGATCTTCCTCGACAATGGAAGCTTCTGTAGCTGTGATAACCTCTCTGATTAGTAGTGCTACACCCCCTCCTTTTTTACCCCCCTCCCTACTCTTTTTAAATGTTCTAAACCCTGGAACATCCAGCAACCATTCCTGCCCATGAGAAACCCATGTCTCTGTTATGGCCACAACATCATAGCACCAGGTACTGATCCATGCTCTAAGTTCATCACTTTTATTCCTGATACTCCTTGCATTAAAGCAAACACACTTTAACCGATCCCTTGGTTCCTTCCCAGGAAAATCCTTCCCACTAGCTGGTCTACCTCTTGCTACTGCCTCACCTGCATCAACTCTCACCTCTGGTATACAGCTCAGGTTCCCACCCCCCTGCCATACTAGTTTAAACCCTCTCGAACTACTCTAGCAAACCTTCCACCCAGGACATTGGTCCCCTTCCAGTTCAGATGCAACCCGTCCTTCTTGTACAGGTCCCACCTTCCCCAGAAGGCATCCCAATTATCTACATATCTGAAGTCCTCCCTCCTACACCAGCTGCGTAGCCACGTGTTCAGCTGCGCCCGCTCCCTGTTCCTCGCCTTGCTATCTCATGGCACCGGTAGTAAACCAGAGAACACTACTCCGTTCGTCCTGCTCTGCAGCTTCCATCCTAACTCCCTGAAATCACTTTTTATATCCTCAAACCTATTTCTGGCTATATCATTAGTGCCAATATGTAACACGATTTCTGGCTGTTCGCCCTCCCCTTTTAGAACCTTATACACCCGATCGGAGACGTCCCGGACCCTGGCACCAGGGAGGCAACATACCTTCCGGGAATCCCGATCCTGACCACAAAATCTCCTGTCGATTCCCCTAACTATCGAGTCCCCTACCACGAGTACTTTTCTATTCTGCCCCCTTCCCTTCTTTGCCACAGTGTCAGGCTCAGTGCCAGAGAACTGACTACTATGGCTTTCCTCTGGTAGGTGGCGGAAGTGTCGGAGGATGACGCGTTGTATGCGGAGGTTGGTGGAGTGGTATGTGAGGACTAGGGTGATTCTCTTTTCGTGGTTATTGCGGGGGTGGGGTGTGAGGGATGAGGTGAGGAAAATGTGGGAGACTTGGTTGAGGATGGTCTTTACCACTGCGGGGGGGAAGTTGCGGTCCTTGAAGAATGAGGACATCTGGGATGTGCAGGAGTGGAATGCCTCACCCTGGGAGCAGATGCGGCGGAGATGAAGGAATTGGGAATAGGGGATGGAATTTTTGCAGGAAGGTGGACAGGAGGAGGCGTATTCTAGGTGGCTGTGGGAGTCGGTGGGCTTGAAATGGACATTGGTTTCTAGGTGGTTGCCTGAGATGGAGACAGAGAGGTCCAGGAAGGTGAGGGATGTGTTGGAGGTGGTCCAGGTGAATTTGAGGTTGGGGTGGAAGATGTTGGTGAAGTGGATGAACTGTTTGAGCTCCTCTTGGGAGCAAGAGGCGGCGTTGATACAGTCATCAATGTAATGGAGGAAGAGGTGGGGTTTAGGGCCAGTGTAGGTGCGGAAAAGGGACTGTTCCACATAACCTACAACGAGGCAGGCATAGCTTGGGCCCATGCGGGCACCCATGGCCACCCCCTTGGTCTGTAGGAAGTGGGAGGAATTGAAAGAGAAGTTGTTGAGGGTGAGGACAAGTTCGGCTCGGTGGATGAGGGTGTTGGTGGAGGGGGACTGCTCGGGTCTGCCGGACAGGAAGAAGCGGAGGTCCTTGAGGCCATCTGCATGGGGGATGCAGGTGTATAGGGACCAGACATCCATGGTGAGAATGAAGTGTTGGAGACCAGGGAATAGCGAGTTCTGGAGGAGGTGGAGGGCGTGAGTGGTGTCATGTTCCTACCTACTAACCTCATCCTGCCCCCTTGACCTGTCTGTCCTCCCCGGATTGATCTATCCCCTCCCTACCTCCCCACCCATACTCTCCTCTCCACCTATCTTCTCCTCTATCCATCCTCAGTCCGCCTCCCCCTCTCTCCCCATCCCCCTCTCTGATGAAGGGTCTCGGCCCGTTGTACTCCTAAGATGCTGCTTGGCCTGCTGTGTTCATCCAGCTCCACACTTTGTTATCTCGGATTCTCCAGCATCTGCAGTTCCCATTATCTCTGATAACACATTACTTAACCTTTAATAAAAGAAAACAATTTATTTCATTTGTCATAATAACGGTAACGGGTCATTCAAATTGATGGTAACAATGACAATTCTTGCTATTTTTATTTCCTCCAGAGGATGGCACTGTTACCTGTTCAAACATAGAAAGACTTGCATTTATAAAGTGCCAACAAAGTGCTCTTGAAGTGTCGCCATTGTTATGTGGGAAGGTAAAATGTTGCACAACCTCCTGTTCTATGAATAGCTGATAACTTGTAATGTTTTCAGGTCACTGACAGCAACTAAGCTACATCAGATAGCCTGGATTACCTGGAAAATTGAAAGTTCCGCTGCACAATTCCTCCATGCTTGGGACCCTCAGAAAATATCCATTTAAATCAGGGTATCAGAAGGGTTCAAATGCAACTAAGGAAACTTTATCCAGGAAAAGTGATGCTATTAAATAATCTGTTTAACTCTTAAGTATCTATTTAACTAAATGCCATACTTAGCTCACAGAACCGAACAACATCTCCCCCAGACCGCTGACACTTCTCAGACCCTGAACTGACACACCTGGAACATGGGAAATAGGAACAAGAGTAGGATATTCAACTCCCTGAACCTGTTCCACCATTCAATGAGATCATGAGAATGGACGCAACACTCGATTCCTGCTTCCTCCACTTTCCACATTCTTCCCCTGCTCTGGATCAACACCTGATATTCCCCTCTGGGAGATGACTCGCCGTCCTCCATTTGATTCCCTTTCTCTGCTCTGAACCCAAGTCTCCTTCAGCCTGAATGAGCAGACGCCGCCTTCATTACCTCAACTTCTTCACTCACTAACGACAAGGTCCAGTGAAACTTCGATGGAATTCATGCACCACATGGTAGGCTCATTCAGAAGGTCAGGAGGAATGGGATACAGGGGAACTTAGCTGCTTGGATACAGAATTGGCTGGCTAACAGAAGACAGCGAGTGGTAGTAGAAGGAAAATATTCTGCCTGGAAGTCAGTGGTGAGTGGGGTTCCACAGGGCTCTGTCCTTGGGCCTCTACTGTTTGTAATTTTTATTAATGACTTGGATGAGGGGATTGAAGGTTGGGTCAGCAAGTTTGCAGATGACACAAAGGTCGGAGGTGTCGTTGACAGTGTAGAGGGCTGTTGTAGGCTGCAGCGGGACATTGACAGGATGCAGAGATGGGCTGAGAGGTGGCAGATGGAGTTCAACCTGGATAAATGCGAGGTGATGCATTTTGGAAGGTCGAATTTGAAAGCTGAGTACAGGATTAAGGATAGGATTCTTGGCAGCGTGGAGGAACAGAGGGATCTTGGTGTGCAGATACATAGATCCCTTAAAATGGCCACCCAAGTGGACAGGGTTGTTAAGAAAGCATATGGTGTTTTGGCTTTCAATAACAGGGGGATTGAGTTTAAGAGTCGTGAGATCTTGTTGCAGCTCTATAAAACTTTGGTTAGACCGCACTTGGAATACTGCGTCCAGTTCTGGGCGCCCTATTATAGGAAAGATGTGGATACTTTGGAGAGGGTTCAGAGGAGGTTTACCAGGATGCTGCCTGGACTGGAGGGCTTATCTTATGAAGAGAGGTTGACTGAGCTCGGTCTCTTTTCATTGGAGAAAAGGAGGAGGAGAGGGGACCTAATTGAGGTATACAAGATAATGAGAGGCATAGATAGAGTTGATAGCCAGAGACTATTTCCCAGGGCAGAAATGGCTAGCACGAGGGGTCATAGTTTTAAGCTGGTTGGTGGAAAGTATAGAGGGGATGTCAGAGGCAGGTTCTTTACGCAGAGAGTTGTGAGAGCATGGAATGCGTTGCCAGCAGCAGTTGTGGAAGCACGGTCATTGGGGTCATTTAAGAGACTGCTGGACATGTATATGGTCACAGAAATTTGAGGTTGCATACATGAGGATCAATGGTCGGCACAACATTGTGGGCTGAAGGGCCTGTTCTGTGCTGTACTGTTCTATGTTCTATGTTCTATAGCTAGTTAAATTAGAATCAGTAAAAGATAGATGAGTGCGTGAAAATTCCATCCCCTATTCCCAATTCCTCCGCCTCCGCCGCATCTGCTCCCAGGATAAGACATTCCACTCCCGCACATCCCAGATGTCCAAGTTCTTTAAGGACCGCAACTTCCCCCCCACGGTGATTGAGAACGCCCTTGACCGCATCTCCCGCATTTCCCGCGACACATCCCTCACACCCCGCCCCCGCCACAACCGCCCCAAGAGGATCCCCCTCGTTCTCACACACCACCCTACCAACCTCCGGATACAACGCATTATCCTCCGACACTTCCGCCATTTACAATCCGACCCCACCACCCAAGACATTTTTCCATCCCCACCCCTGTCTGCTTTCCGGAGAGACCACTCTCTCCGTGACTCCCTTGTTCGCTCCACACTGCCCTCCAACCCCACCACACCCGGCACCTTCCCCTGCAACCGCAGGAAATGCTACACTTGTCCCCACACCTCCTCCCTCACCCCCATCCCAGGCCCCAAGATGACATTCCACATTAAGCAGAGGTTCACCTGCACATCTGCCAATGTGGTATACTGCATCCGCTGTACCCGGTGTGGCTTCCTCTACATTGGGGAAACCAAGCGGAGGCTTGGGGACCGCTTTGCAGAACACCTCCGCTCAGTTCGCAACAAACAACTGCACCTCCCAGTCGCAAACCATTTCCACTCCCCCTCCCATTCTCTTGATGACATGTCCATCATGGGCCTCCTGCACTGCCACAATGATGCCACCCGAAGGTTGCAGGAACAGCAACTCATATTCCGCCTGGGAACCCTGCAGCCATATGGTATCAATGTGGACTTCACCAGTTTCAAAATCTCCCCTTCCCCCACTGCATCCCTAAACCAGCCCAGTTCATCCCCTCCCCCCACTGCACCACACAACCAGCCCAGCTCTTCCCCCCCACCCACTGCATCCCAAAACCAGTCCAACCTGTCTCTGCCTCCCTAACCGGTTCTTCCTCTCACCCATCCCTTCCTCCCACCCCAAGCCGCACCTACTAACCTCATCCCACCTCCTTGACCTGTCCGTCTTCCCTGGACTGACCTATCCCCTCCCTACCTCCCCACCCACACCTTCTCCACCTATCTTCTTTACTCTCCATCTTCGGTCCGCCTCCCCCTCTCTCCCTATTTATTCCAGTTCCCTCCCCCCATCCCCCTCTCTGATGAAGGGTCTAGGCCCGAAACGTCAGCTTTTGTGCTCCTGAGATGCTGCTTGGCCTGCTGTGTTCATCCAGCCTCACATTTTATTATAAAGATAGATGAGTGTCAATTTGACCAAACCAGTTACATAAAGATAGACTATTTTTAACAGTTCCATGCAATCTTTTTCAATCCCAGGGTTCAATTCCAGATTGACACTAAATTAAATAAATACCTGTCCTATTTTTCACGCTGAGATAGCTTATCCTACCCATGTCAGCCAGAATCTTACATTCATCAGTACTGGACACTGGGGGAGAAAATGATAAGGCTTGGCTCCTGCTCTTGATCATTCTGTAACTCTCTGAAACATCAGATGACTTGAAATGATAATTCTGTTTCTTTCTCCACAGACGCTTCCAGATCTGCTGAATGTCTCCGGCAAATTCTGTCTATTTTTGTTTACTTCAGATCTCTAGCATCTGCAATTCCCGGTTTTATTACCTTGCTATCGAGTGCCATCCAGGGACCCCTGCTGGAAACTGTGCATGCATGTGAACAAATGTGATGCCTTACATGGTTAACTAGCCTTCCAACAGTCACTGCTTAGAGGTGAAGGCATGTCACTTTGGTGGTGCATCGGTGTGCAACCTGAGAGGCAGTCCAGGAACAGTCAGCATTTTCAGCAGAATACATTGGCAACTGGAAGAAAACAAAACTAAACACTGGAGTTTGATTGGGAAGACACAGTGAAGGTATTTCCATGCATGAGAGAGATTAAGATCCAAAATAGCCATGACTAAATCTCCCAGGGCTAGAGTTCAGAAGAGACATCTTTACCGAAAAAGTGATAAGAATTAAGAAGTTGCTGACACATCGCTGAATAACATGGAAGCATTTAATGGGAGTTTGGGTAACGGCATTTGGGAGTAAGGAATGTACGAATATGCCAAAAGGGTTGGGATGGGGGTTCAAGTGCAATATGTACACGGGCATGGACAAATTTGTCGGTGCTGTACACTCTATTTCTACTCTGTATGATATAGTCAGTTCACATTTTGTGACTACGGTGGCTGTCTTCTCACTCCTAGTCCTTACTGAGCCTCTTTCCTAGTGAGTTGAAAACATTCAATTAATCAGCACCTTGTTTTTCCTTCCAACAGGTTTCTGAATGCAGACGGCTTGTGTAGAGAAGGAACAGCAGTAGCTGCCGTATGGGTCACTCTGCTCATGGCAGTTCCCCAGCCTAAAATCACACCTTTAACTCTGCTCCCGTTCCTACGATTAATTCCTAATCTGTACACCAGTTTTATCTGAGATTCCCTTTGATTTGAACTTTCATATGACACTTATGAAAAGTTTGTTGGAAGCTGTGTAGCTGTCCTGATGAGACTGCAAAACACTTATCCTGCCCCCATGAACCATCACCCAGCCCCAAACCCACCCCCATATCCCACCAGCATCCATCCCCACAAGATTGACATGACCCTTTAACCCCTGACAACTGTTTTTTGTTCTGTATGTCACCGAGGTATATACTTCACTTACACGCGCACAATCCTACTTCATACTTAGGGGCATCCCGACTATAGTCACAGTACAGCCCTTTGTGGTAATCGCAGGTGTCTGCCTCTGTGCAGTTCTCTCCCAGCTGCTTGGCACATGCCTTACAACATTCACAGCCATCCATTACCAAGCTAACTCCGGGCGGACACCTAGGCGTGCGCTTCGGACACTGGCAAGGCCAGTGACAGTACTGGGTACGGTTATACGGGTGGACAAATCCTGTCGAGTTCACACTCTCCTCTGAAGCTGCCTTGGATTTCTGGGTGAGACCCTGTGTGGAAGAGATAACACAGTTTAACAAAATAAGCCAGCACAGGGCCTTCACAGACAGTACAGATAGACTAGGAGTGTCTCAGTTAAGTAATATAAAGGGGTGTGTGCCAATTGTGACTCGATCATGGATAAACAGAAAATGGCAAGTCTGGCAGCATCTTGGGAGAGAAAGCAGTGTTAACTTTTTGGATCAGTAACCCTTCTTCAGTGCCTGAGATTTGTAACATCAATTCTGCTTTCTCTCCACAGATGTTGCTAGATCTGCTGAGTTTCTCCAGCGATTTCTGTTTTTGTTTCAGATCTTCAGCATCCGCAATTCTTTGTTTTACTTTATTGCCCTCAGATGCATTGGACAGGGAAAGTGAAGGGGTAGCAGAAAGGAGGATCACTTCTGAACATGACACAATGGCCTCAGAGTCACTACAACACAGATGGGAGACCATCGGACCATCGAGGCTCTGTTGGATGGCTGTCTGTTAAGTAAAGCAATCAGTCCCATCTGCTGCACTACCTCTACAGCCCTGTGAGTTTATCTTCCTCAAGGTTTCATCCAATTCCACTTTGAAGTCTTTATCACCATCCTTCCTCCATCCTCATAAGCAGTGATTTCTGGGTCATAACCACTCACTGTATTGTCAGGTTTCAGATGAGAGTGTGATCCATTTTTGCTCTGGCATTTTCACAACCATTGAGCTGGTTCCAGTCTTGAAAAGACTGGTTAGTCATCTCCTTCAGCACAACCTAGCGTCTCTAGGTGAGGGGAAAAATGGCACTGAGAACAAAAATAAGACAGTGCATCTCAATTAAATACAGGGCTCATACTCAGACATGGCCAATGAGTGACACTGTCACCTCTGAATCAGAAAGTTATGGTCTCACTTCAGAGACCTGAATCCAGTGCTGTCCTGGAAGGGTGATGCATTGTCAATGGAGGTTCCTTTCATGTTGGACATTAAACTGAAGCTCTGTCAGCCCTGTGGTCACAATAGATCCCACAAAGCTATTTTAAAGAAGTGATTTCATTCTCCACAACATTCTGGCCAATGCTTAGCTCTCGGGTGGTTAGCGCCACTGCTTCACAGTTCCAGGGTTCAATTCCACCCTCAACAGACCGTGTGGAGTTTGCATGTTCTCCCTGTGTCTATATGGGCTTCCCCCCGCAGTCCAAAGACGTGCAGGTTAGGTGATTTGACCATGCTATGTTCTCCACAGTGTGCAGGATGGGTGGATTAGCCATGGGAAATCCAGAGTTATAGGGTAGAGAGTGGATCTGGCTGGGATGCTCTTTGGTGGGTCGGTGTGGAATAGATGGGCTGAATGGCCTGCTTCCACACTGTAGGGATTCAATGATATTCTCTTTTCTACAGGGATAGGGGAACAAACTGAGTTTATTACACTGCACTTCACTGCTGCGTTTAAAGTCCAATTCAGATGTTTTCCTGTGGTCCTACATTAAATGACAGTGTACTTGCCCATTATCCTAAATTATCTTTAAACTGACACTGGAGTGATTTCAGGGAATTTTTGATTACCTGCTCATATTATGTTTGTGCGATTTCCCATGCTAGTCAGTCTAAGTCAGTTAGGCTGATACAGAAGCTGGTATTGTTAACTGCTGTTATGGAGGGCTTTCTTCTAAAACTGGGATTAAGACATATTGGCAACGGAGTCTGAGATCTTTACACGGCACCAAACATAAGAGTGCCCACGTGGGAATGTTTGAGGTTATGCGAAAGAATGAGTATTTTCATTCCAGCTGCTGATAACATTGTGCTCATTATCAACAAAGTACAGATAAACCTGCCTTGTCACTAGAATATGTCTGTTCATGCCTGCTCTCCCCTCAAAAGTAATGTAACACAACCAGTTAATATTTACTTATTTTCAGTATTGAACTATTCAACATTGCACTAAGGCACTCACGTACCTCTACTGAAATAGTTCTAAAATAATATTGTTAATTTTCCCTTCCTCGGTCTCTCTTCAAGACTTTGACATGTTGTTGATGTGGCATTACCTGTTACCTACGCTGCTTCCAGTATCTCTGTATGTGGCCTGATTTCATTTGGAGACATTGAAATTAAAAGTTACTCAACTGCAGGCTACTTTAACCTCTCAGGAAGCCTCACAGTGTGTCTGGAGTAGATGGAATAGGAACTCAGTTAGGAATTCGAACTCCGGCAAATTATCCCCTCCCTACTGCCACACTGAGATCCACACAGATCAGGGGACACCAGCGCTTTGTATGAGTCAGGACAAAGTGCCTCAGTCATTGCAAAGGTCCAAGATTTAACTTCTGTTTGAATTGGACTCTTCTAAATAAAATAGCAACAATTTTTTTTATTACTAATTCCTCTCACTTGACAGATGCGGGAATGTGCATAATCACTTTTGGCATCCTTGGATCATTTGTTTTACTCTTTTACCAAATCATCCTAGTTTTGATTCCTTATTGTTACTGAGTAAAGTGATCTTATCCAGATTGCAAGAACTGGCCTCTTGACTAGGGAGGGGACTGAGAAAAGATATTCAGAACCTCCTACCCTGATTGTTATCAGGCTAACTTTGAGTGAGGGCATGTAATGTTTCAGGAAGAGTTGAGAAAACTGGGAATTATGAAATGTAATCATCATCTCCAGAATTAAGACAGTGAAGGAATAGGAGAAAAAGTAACAATGAAAAGCTAGACTTGACATTAGCAATCACTTTACTGGAAGAGGGAATATATGATTCACTGTGGAATGTTGAAGATGCTGTAATTATGTAAAATAATTAAGCAAATATGTGAGAATACTGAGGATTGCACAAATGATCTCCGCTAATTTTGAAGTAATGGCAAAAACATGTTTATACATGGCACTATTTTTGCCAACTCTCTCAATTGTGGCCCAAGATTTGGAGACATGATCCAGACTGTGTAGTGTTGCATTATCCAAGATGATAACTTTTAGATGGAATGTTAAACTTCTCAAGTAGAAGTGAAAAGTAGATACTGTGGAGAAGAGTAAAAGTAGAGACCATCAACATAATTTGGTCATCCAGAGACTAAACAGAGATATTAGAAGAATTTTTTTTTAAATATCCAAAGTGTGGTGAGATTACTGAACTTGCTATTGCAAGGAGTTTTGAAGGGGATTGTACAGATGTGAACAAGCAAATGCGAGAAAAGGAAATTGAAGGCTCCGTTAATAGCTAGATGAAGGAGGAGGGTGGAGCTCTGAGGTGGGCATAAAAACTAGCATGGAGTTGTTGGGATGAATGGTTTATATCTGTACTGTACATTGTTTACAAAAAAGTCCTTTTACACAGCAAACACAATTATACACAAAGGCCAAGTTGCACTCCTCCCTTTATTATATCAAGTTTGAGGGGGATGTGGCTCAAATAAATAACATATTTTCCAGGAAGTCCTTCCTGGTTATATATACCTACAGGACAAAAAATTGAACATGAAACTATTCTGATGAAATTTATGTTCAACAAGGAGCTGGGAAATTTAATGTTTTCTGAGTGTCTACATTTAGTATCAGAAACTAGCTTCATCTGAGGTTAGCTGCAGAGTAAAGCACCCACTACAGTGGGCTTGCAATGTAGATAAGAAATGAGTAGAGAAACACACTTATCTTTGTACCAACATTGAATTACAGCATTGAATACAAAGCCACGGGCGTTATGCTGGACTTTTCTAATGCCCTGGTTAGGTCACAACTGCATTGCTGCATTCAATTTTGGTGATCACATGTTAGAAAGGACATGGACGTACTTGAGATTGTTCAGAAGGAATTTTTCAGAATGGTTTCAGGGATGTCAGATTTAACTCCAGGTGATGCAACTCTATCATCTACAATCATAAGTTACTGAGATTCTGAGAAGAGGGAATGGAGGTTCTGTACTACAGAGTTGTAATCAACATTCTGTTCTTTAGTCTTTAAATGTAA
This sequence comes from Stegostoma tigrinum, assembly GCF_030684315.1. Taxonomy (NCBI): domain Eukaryota; kingdom Metazoa; phylum Chordata; class Chondrichthyes; order Orectolobiformes; family Stegostomatidae; genus Stegostoma; species Stegostoma tigrinum. Next base: position 102,321,038 of record NC_081358.1, on the reverse strand, counting down.
AAACTTATGGGGGCTCCTGAGAATCAGTCAACAGTCACCCTTATATGAGGCAGGGATAGCGATGCAACAGCCTTGACGTAGGAATAGTCTAGCTAAGTACAGCAGACTTAAGAGAGCAAAGCAAACACTCAAAGGTCCAATCCAAAGGTCTGCAGAATCAGACAGAATAAAACAGATTTGAGTTCATGAGAGCAACACAGTCAACAAAGTCAATAGCAATAGCAAAGTCCATGAGATTTTAGGTACAAGGTTAAGTTGGAGAAGCTGGTTTGTGGTCTTCTAGGAAAAAGAAGATTAAGGGGCAGTCTGGTAGAAGTTTTTGAGGTTATGAAAGATTTACATAAGGAAGATAAAGAAAAGTTGCGCCAAAGCCACAAGACCAAAGAACACAGATTTAAGGATTTGGACAAGTGATGCAGGTAGATGTAAAGTGAAGCATTTTTATGCAGTGAATGATCTGGAACTCATTGGGTGCAAAGATGTTGCAAGCAAGAGAAAGATGCAAACAGTGATAAAATAACCTGCTTCAAGGCCACTGACCATATTGCGATTTAAGAGAGCACTGTAATGGCTCAGTTGATAATATTCCTGAGAGCATTTAAATCCCACCTGCATCACCAAATAGGATGATCCTGTTTCTCTATACCAGACACTGCCAGACCTGCTGGCACTTTCTGGTTTTACAGCAAACTTTTTATTAGCCAGTACCTTTGGGACCAGGATTTTGCTGGTAGATCAAATATTCTGATTGCTCTTGAGATCCACATAATCCACGTAAAAACACACACTAATAGAAATGTAATACAAGAATATATACATCGCTGTTATGCTTTATTCACAGCATAAATTGCATAAATAATAACGCAACTCTGCCTTAAAATAAATCTTTCTGGCAGAGAGCTTTCTCCCTCACCCTCAACTGACTACTCAGACATTGCGGTAGATCGCAGAAATTTGAGCTTTTCACTTGAACAGCATTTACATTGAGGTAAATAAATTAAAATGCTATGATAACTAGATACAATAATACAGTAAAATTTGTGGTATTTCAGGCTTATAATTTTTGCCATTTTATCAAGAGTGTCAATTCATAAAAATTTGCTGTATTTTGAAATCTTAATCTGTTTCTCTAGTCTCGGTGCAGTCTTTGTATTAACAACTTAGTTTAGTCGTACATTGCATTGTCTCATAAGGCTCTGTATGAGAAGAATTTACAAGCTCCCCACCCACCTACCCTTGTTCCGAGTTCCTGAACCATGGCGAAAAGTGAGGCCTTAACGCATTCACATCTGAAACTAAGAATGTTCCTTGGGACAAGCAGTCAAGGGGCCCCAGGGCTAAGAGACCCCAGCAATACCTTAAACTGGATCTCAGGCTCCATTTTAATAATTGTGGCATGTCTCAAGGGGCAGCCTGACATCCTCATGTAGTTTGCCATTCCAGAGCCCTCTGTGGCTCAGATGCCAGCTGAGGCACACACAAGTCTGCATTTATGACTGCACCACATTAGGTTCTGGTAGAAAACTTACCTGCAAACTTCCTCTAGTGACCCTAAAAATGAACGCTGATGAATTCGCTGCAGTGCCTGAAAAATTGGTTGGAGGTTTCAGTAAGCCAATCCTGACTACTTTTCGGTGATAATGGGAACTGCAGATGCTGGAGAATCCAAGATAATGAAATGTGAGGCTGGGTGAACACAGCAGGCCCAGCTGCATCTCAGGAGCACAAAAGCTGACGTTTCGGGCCTAGACCCTTCATCGGAGAGGGGGATGGGTGAGGGTTCTGGAATAAATAGGGAGAGAGGGGGAGGCAGACTGAAGATGGAGAGAAAAGAAGATAGGTGGAGAGGAGAGTATAGGTGGGGAGGTAGGGAGGAGATAGGTCAGTCCAGGGAAGAGGGACAGGTCAAGGAGGTGGGACGAGGTTAGTAGGTAGGAGATGGAGGTGCGGCTTGGGGTGGGAGGAAGGGATGGGTGAGAGGAAGAACAGGTTAGGGAGGCAGAGACAGGATGTACTGGTTTTGGGATGCAGTGGGTGGAGGGGAAGAGCTGGGCTGGTTGTGTGGTGCAGTGGGGGGTGGGGACGAACTGGGCTGGTTTTGGGATGCGGTGGGGGAAGGGGCAATTTTGAAGCTGGTGAAGTCCACATTGATACCATTGGGCTGCAGGGTTCCCAAGCGGAATATGAGTTTCTGTTCCTGCAACCTTCGGGTGGCATCATTGTGGCACTGCAGGAGGCCCATGATGGACATGTCATCTAAAGAATGGGAGGGGGAGTGGAAATGGTTTGCGACTGGGAGGTGCAGTTGCTTATTGCGAACCGAGCAGAGGTGTTCTGCAAAGCGGTCCCCAAGCCTCCGCTTGGTTTCCCCAATGTAGAGGAAGCCACAACGGGTAGCGTGGATGCAGTATACCACATTGGCAGATGTGCAGGTGAACCTCTGCTTAATGTGGAAAGTCATCTTGGGGCCTGGGATAGGGGTGAGGGAGGAGGTGTGGGGGCAAGTGTAGCATTTCCTGCGGTTGCAGGGGAAGGTGCCGGGTGTGGTGGGGTTGGAGGGCAGTGTGGAGCAAACCAGGGAGTCACGGAGAGAGTGGTCTCTCCGGAAAGCAGACAGGGGTGGGGATGGAAAAATGTCTTGGGTGGTGGGGTCGGATTGTAGATGGCGGAAGTGTCGGAGGATTCCTTGAAGAACTTGGACATCTGGGATGTGCAGGAGTGGAATGCCTCATCGTGGGAGCAGATGCGGCGGAGGCGGAGGAATTGGGAATAGGGGATGGAATTCCTGCATTTCCCGCAACACATCCCTCACACCCCGCCCCCGCCACAACCGCCACAGTGTTCGAGAACGCCCTTGACCGCGTGTCCCGCATTTCCCGCAACACATCCCTCACACCCCGCCCCCACCACAACCACCCAAAGAGGATCCCCCTCGTCCTCACACACCATCCCACCAACCTCCGGATACACTGCATCATCCTCCGACACTTTCGCCATCTACGATCCGACCCCACCACCAAAGACATTTTTCCATCCCCACCCTTGTCTGCTTTCCGGAGAGACCACTCTCTCCGTGACTCCCTTGTTTGCTCCACACTGCCCTCCAACCCCACCACACCCGGCACCTTCCCCTGCAACTACAGGAAATGCTACACTTGCCCCCACACCTCCTCCCTCACCCCTATCCCAGGCCCCAGGATGACTTTCCACATTAAGCAGAGGTTCACCTGCACATCTGCCAATGTGGTATACTGCATCCACTCTACCTGGTGTGGCTTCCTCTACATTGGGGAAACCAAGCGGAGGCTTGGGGACCGCTTTGCAGAACTCCTCTGCTCGGTTCGCAATAAGCAACTGCACCTCCCAGTCGCAAACCATTTCAACTCCCCCTCCCATTCTTTAGATGACATGTCCATCATGGGCCTCCTGCAGTGCCACAATGATGCCACCCGAAGGTTGCAGGAACAGCAACTCATATTCCGCTTGGGAACCCTGCAGCCCAATGGTATCAATGTGGACTTCACCAGCTTCAAAATCTCCCCTTCCCCCACCGCATCCCAAAACTAGCCCAGTTCGTCCCCTCCCACCACTGCACCACACAACCAGCCCAGCTCTTCCCCTCCACCCACTGCATCCCAAAACCAGTCCAACCTGTCTCTGCCTCCCTAACCTGTTCTTCCTCTCACCCATCCCTTCCTCCCACCCCAAGCCACACCTCCATCTCCTACCTACTAACCTCATCCCACCTCCTTGACCTGTCCGTCTTCCCTGGACTGACCTATCCCCTCCCTACCTCCCCACCTATACTCTCCTCTCCACCTATCTTCTTTTCTCTCCATCTTCGGTCCGCCCACCACCCCCCCCCCTCTTCCTATTTATTCCAGAACACTCACCCCATCCCCTCTCTGATGAAGGGTCTAGGCCCAAAACGTCAGCTTTTGTGCTCCTGAGATGCTGCTGGGCCTGCTGTGTTCATCCAGCCTCACATTTCATTATCCTGACTACTTTTCACTAGTTTGGGAGGGAGTCAAAACTGTGCACAAAATCTCCGAACTGTCATTTACTTCCAACATTTCTCTTTACGTGGCTCATGCACAATGCATTGCACAGCCACAATGATCAAGATACAACAGAAAACTGTGAAAAGCAGACCGGAGAGCTGGGATAGCAATCATTCCAGCTTATTTACTGGGAATGTCAGTCTTAGAAGTTACAGAGCCTGACGTCAGGGTGACGTTACGGATGGTATGATGGTTGCGGGGGGTGGGGGGTGGAACCAGACTGAGCCATCCTTAGAGGAGCAATAAGTCTAACAATTTTCATTGAATCTAGAGTGTTCTAACCAAAACGAAGCAGAGATCACATAAAGTTAAGCAAAACTACATGATCTGGAAAATTTTGAAATGTTCTGTTAAGTGGAAACATTCGTGTCCATTTTTTGCATGACCAACATGAACGCTGAACACAGCTGATGCATGTGCAGCCCCTCTTATACAAAGAACAGTAAGGCAATGGAAAACATGACCAAAGTGAGTTGTTGCCATGTCACTATCCTGGAAACAGGCCAGATTTCAACCGCAGTGCCTCCCCCAAGGTCAAATACCTGATGCCCTTCATCTGTGTTCACACAACATATCCCAGTCCTGATGAATTGTCATCGAACTGAAACGTGGAGAGAGAATTTAATGGGCATCTGTGTATGAGATTGTAAAATAGGGCACATACCAGTAGCCTGCTTGCCCTCTAGGCCACGGTTTTACAAGCAGCAAGAGAAGTATTTGTCCCACATGACCCACAATGACATCAGCAAGGCAATTTTCTCTGCACATTACCTTGCATATCACTGTCTTCCCATCTTTCTCTACTTTAAAGCAAGTGATGCATTACTACAATGTCACCATTCCTTCAAAGTCCTTCTCAGCTGCTATCAGCATTATTGCTCTGAGAAATGAAGCTGTGCTGAAAATTAAAGCTGAATGGAGGTTACCTCGCACCATCCCGCAACCTGGACTCTCATTGGAAAATTTGAGATATAACAGGGGTGTACTATCAATTTATGACAATGGTTCTGCGGTCATCATTAAAGAGAATGGCTTTTAAATCCAGATTCATTTATTAATTTGAATTTCCATCAGTTTGTACAATAGGATTTAGACCGTTGTTTTGAAAAGCATTTATCTAAACAGCTGAATTAATAGTCCAGTGACATCATCACTATGCAGCAGCTCTCCTGATGTCTAATCGTTGCTGCTTCTGAAGTTTGTAACAGGTTTTCTTCTTGAACTGCACAGTCAATTTGGTGAAGTTTGGTCTGATTAGAATTTTTATTTTTCTTGGCCCGGTAGTTATCTCTGGGCTGAAAGCTCATATACATGTGGTAAGCAATCCAGTTCCAGCACCTGAGGATTTCTTAGTACTACTCCAGCAAGCCACATCAGATCAGCATCCACAGTTCTTTTGGTTTTTATTAAGCCACATCAGATATTTTGTTCCATAGTGCAACCACTTTTTTAAAGGTAAGTGGGCCATTACTGATCACCTAATCCGATACTCAGTAGAAGTATACTAAATGTCCTGTAGCAATTCAATAAAGCCTATCCTCACAGATGTTAAATAGAGCTTACATGATTTATCTAACATAAACTAAAACCTATTCACATTCTTTGAAATTATGATCACTGTAGATAATAAGCCATAGCTATTTGAAATAAAATGACATTGTCCGTATATATCCTGCAGAATCAGTGGCTCAATGGTCATCATTGCTGCCTCACAGTGCCAGAGGCACATATTTGAATATAGCCTTGGGTGATTGTCTGTATGGAGTTTGCACATCCTCCCCACCTCTGTAGGTTCCCTATAGTGCTCTGGTTTCCTCCCAAGGTCCAAAGATGTACAGGTTAGGTGGAATGGCCATGCTAAATTGCCCATAGTGTCCGGGATATATAGGTTAAGTGGATTAGTCATGGGAAGTACAGAGTTACAGGGATCGGGGAGGGGTGTGGTATGCTCTTCAGTTGGTTGGTATGGTCCCAATGGGCTGAATGGCCTGCTTCTACACTGTTGGGATTCTACGATTTTATGAATTAGCATATACTGTACTGTATATAATTTAAAACAACAAGACATAAAAGCAGAAGTAGGCCATTCACCTAATTGAGTCTGCTAGCCATTTAATGAGATCATTTTTGATCCGATAATCCTCACCTCCATTTTCTTTCCTTGTCCCCATAATATTTGATTCAATGAATGAATAAAAATCTCTCTATCTCAGCCTTGGATATACTTAACATCCCAGGCTCTGCAGCCCTCTGCAGTAAAGAATTTCATCGATTCAATACCTGTTGAGAGAAGGAATTTATTTTCATCTCTGTCTTAAATTGTTGAACCTTAATGCTCAGATTATGCCATTTTATTTGAATGAAAATATTGCATACATGGTATGTGCTGAGTTATATAATCTCAAATGGAATAATATAGAAGATACTGTAATTGGCCTGAATTTCTCAGATTCAAGAGGGAATAACACCACCCCTGGCCAGAACAACGTTCCTGCTGGCTATGCAGCTTTGAAAACATCCTGCATTCTTGCGAATGGTGAGTGAAGGCCCAGAGGCAGCGATTCTACACTGGAGAGGAGTAGCAGGCTGCCCTGAAAATCAGCCCAGGCCATAAATCAGAAACATTCACAGGGTAAGACATCGAATTGCAGTAGAATTAGACACAGATGGGAAGAAAAACAATACTTTGAAGCTGGAGGTGGTGATTGTGATGACAGACAGTGAAAACCAACAGAGACCTGCAGTGTCGTTTCACACAGATGTTCGTCCCATGTTTTATGGTGCCATCAGTAAAATGTCAACCTAGCCAGGGTAGATTAAAAAAGAGCGTGCATGTCTCAAGTGGGAGATATAGTGATTGATCATTCAACAGTTATCTGGTCACTATCAGCAATTTGTTTTCATTTGGGTTTATAGGAACAACAGGAGGCCAATTTAGTTTCTTGAGCATGTTCTACCAATTAATGAGATGGTAGCTAAACAACGACCCAACTCTGTCTCAAATCATTGGACAAAACTGGTGGGGGACATGAGTACTGAAGAGAATTGTGTGAAAGTGATTAACTTGTGGGGAACAAGCAGGCAGTTGTAAATGGGGGAATTAGATATGCCACCTATAACTGCAAGAGTAGTAGAAGAACATGAATAATTTAGAAAACTGCTCTTGTTTTATTTACTCCTGGATGTGGGCATCACTGTCTGTGCCAGCATTTATTGCCTGCCCGAGTTACTCGAGAAGATGGTGGTGGGTTGCCTTCTTGAACAGCAGCAGTCCACATGATGTAGGTAGATCCAAATCCCATACCCATAAACCTAACAATCGCAGGTTTAAAATTAGCAATTAACATGGAATCAGCTGCTGAAACAATTTTAAAATATCTTTCACCCATTGCCTGTAGACTGTTTCCTAACTTCATTCCTTTTTCCGAAGAAGGGTCTAGACCCAAAACATCAGCCTTCCTGCTCCTCTGATGCTGCTTGGCCTGTTGTGTTCATCCAGCTCTACACCTTGTTATCTCTCTTCATTCCCCAAATGCCTGGTTCCAATTTTCATGCTATATCCCCTAACCCAGACTCTCCAAAATAGTGGAAATTGGTTTTCTAAATCTACATTCTCTGTCATCCTTAACACCTTGAAAACAAAGCTTCTAAATCTGAGGGGCTATAACCTTACTACGTGCAATCCTCTTGCAAATTAACTTCTGGAGTCTGGATATCAGTCTGGCTAATTTATACCGTACTTCCTTCAAGGCTAAACTATCCTTCCTAGTGGTGCAATCGCAGTAACTCTACAGTTGGACCAGATTCAAGCCTCATCAGCCCCAGAGGTGTCTCAACACCTGGAGGGTGGTTAAAAATATTCATCCGTCTAAAGTCTGGAGACCAGGACTAGACACAATTCCCCAGAGCTTCGTATTAATGAGTGGCCAGGACAATTGGGTGAACACCCCGCTCCTCTCCAAAATACTGTCATGAGATCTTTTACATGCAATTTAGAGAGAAGATTGTAGTTAACTTCAATATTCAGGCCCAGAGATGGGAGGACTTTCATTGTTGCTGCCTTTATAAGCTTCTTTTTTGACCTCAAATAAGTAAGTTCTATATGCTAGAAGATGTTAGAATTTATTAAGAAATAAAATAATATCCTGTTGAAAATAAAAGGTTAACATTGCAGTACCAAGACTATTAAAACAGCAACAATTTGCATTTACACACTGGTGTTAACACAGAAAAAGATTTCCCTTCAGGCTCATTGAAGGCATGAAAGGAAAACAGTAAACTAATGAAGAGATATTCACAAGAAACAACCAGCTTCTGGCAATGTTCTAACGATAAATAGGAATATGGGTAGGCTAAATACTTAGGGAGGGTGACTAGAATATTTGGTGGTTCACAGCCAGTAAAAATAGGCTGAAGTTAGGCTCAAGTCAGCAGAACGGAAGATTTAGTAGGCAGCTTTGTGACGTTGGGGACCTTGGCTCCATTGCATGACAATTAGTCTCAAAAGGATCAGAACCTGGTGTAATTTCTGTCTGCTCATTCAGTTTGTTCTTTTTTTTAAAATTGGGGAGTTCAGGTGCCTCGACAGTGCTATCAAATAGCACCTGCTCAGCAACAACCTGCTCAGTGATGCCCAGTTTGGGTTCCACTAGGGCCACTCAGCTCCTGATCTCATTACAATCTTGTTTCAAACATGGACAAAAGAGCTGAATTCCAGAGGTGAGGTGAGAGTGACAGGCCTTGACATCAAGGCTGTATTTGTCGGAGTGTGGCATCAAGGGAGCCCAGGCACAACTGGAATTAATGGGAATCGGGGGAAAACTCTCCACTGATTGGCACATAGGAAAATAGTTCTGGTTCTTGGAGATCAATCAACACAGCTCCAGGGCATTTCTGCAGAAATTCCTCTGGGTGGTGTCCTCACGCCAAGCACCTCAACTACTTCATCAATGGCCTTCCTTCCATCATAAGGTCAGAAGTGGAGATGTCTGATGATGATTGCACAATGTTCAGCACCATCCTCAGATACAGAAGCAAGCCATGTTCAAATGTAACAAGATCTGTACAACATCCAGACTTGGGCTGACAAGTGGCATTTAGTGACATTCACATCATACAAATGCAAGACAGTGACCGTCTCCAATAAGAGACAATCTAACTATGAGCCCTTGATCTTCAACAGTGTTATCATTACTGAATCCCCACTATCAATATCCTTGAGGTTATCATTGACCAGAAGCTTTACTGGACTTGCAATGTAAACACAGTGGCTACAAGAGCATGTCAGTGGCTAGAAATACTGACTCCCCAAAGCCTGTCCATCATCTACAAGGCCCAAGTCAGGAATACAACGGAATATCCCCCACTTGCCTGGATGGGTACATTACCAAGTACACTCAAGAAGCTTGACATCATCTCAAACAAAGCAGCCCATTTGATTGGCACAACATTCACAAGCATCCACTCCCTCCACCACCAATGTTCAGTTGCTGCAGTGTGTAATATTTACAAGATGTGCTGCAGACCAACAGCAAAGATCCTTCATCAGCACCTTCCAAACCCACAACTACTTTGAGCCAGTAGGACAAGGGCAGTAGATACACGGAAACACCCCCCAACTGCAAGTTCCTCTCCAAGGTACTGTCCATTCTGACCTGGAAATATATTGCCGTTCCTTCACTGTTGCTGGGTCAAAATCCTGGAATTCTCTCCCTCAGGGTATTGTGGGTCAACTTACAGCAGGTGGACTGCAGTGGTTCAAGAAGGCAGCTCACCACCACCTTCTCAAATACCCAGCTAGCAGTACCCACATCCCACAACTGAATAAAACAAAATGCCTTGAAAACTCCATTTGATACCCAATGTTCAGAAATTCATGTCAAGTCCAAAGCAACATTTGCTGCAATGCAGATTTTATATTAATTTCTTTTCGATTATGTGTCTGAGAAAATTAAGGCTTCAAAGAACAAGGACCAGCACTAAAAACTACAACCCAGTGCATTGGATGCTCATGGGAAAGGCAATAAACTTAAAAATATAATGCAATGTTTGCATTTTTCTTCAGTCTTCTTTCATTCTTGTGATTGTTAATGCCTCACAGCAGTGTGGTTCCACAGGAGCCAGCTTCTGTCTTAAATTTCACACTTTTTTCCTGTACGAGGCAGTGTGTACAACAGGGAGTGTAAACCATATCTTTCAACTATATGTGAGCACCTGGCAGTAGGGATTACAATGTGGGGAAAAGAAGCAACAGCCACAAAGTGGAGTCTTTCTTTTATTTTGCTAGCCCATTCAGCATGTTTGCCATTTCCAGTGACAGTCTTTACTTGGCAATTATATGAACAGAAAGGTTTGGAATCAAAGTTTATGCAGAAACAAGTCAGTTCCTTCAGTTAAAAAAGTAAGGAGCCAGTTCATTGGGAAGTGAAAAACAACTAAAGCAAGGATGCAAAGTTTAATAACAAAATGTTTTAGATGTCCAACTATATCCAACTGTTATGCTTGAAAAATAACTGGCTTGCACATATATGTCATGCTGTCAGTGACCATGCAGTCACTATGTGGTATTCTGGTTCAGGTAGTTAGCTGCCACCAGCCCCCATTTCTCGGCCTTGTCTAATTTTCAATGGAGAGGATCAACACTGATGATTCTGAGGAAGCACTTATCATATATGATAAGGTACTTTATTGCCTGACAGCATGAGGTAAAAGCATAATTATGAAGGATTCCCGGGAGCTGTAAATCTGTTCCCTTCAGGCACACACGGAGAACTAACTGTTCCTACCCAACAACTGTGTGACTTCACCAGACTGGGTGGAACTCAATGTAACATGAAAATGAACTCTTTCAGAAACATTATTTTAGACAACAGTTCCTTTATCAAAATCTGAATAAAACTCTGCCGGGTATTATTTTGTAGAGTTTTTAATAAGGGGTTAGATATAATTTGTAGGGCTGAACAGATCAAGGGTATGAGGTGAAAGCAGCATCAGGATACTGCGTTGGATTATCAGTCATGATCGTGTTGAATGGTGCAACAGCCTCAAAGGGCCAAATGGCCTACTCCTGCAGCCTTTTTTTTGGCTTAAAAGTACTTTGACAACTAACTGTTAAATTGGAAAAAGAAATTTATTCACAGATTATCAGAAATACTGAAGTGTAACCAAAGTTAATTTCCACACAAGCTATTGCCGCTGAGATTTCTTCCTGGATCAATTTTTAAACAAAAAAAAACCATGGGCTGTGGCTGTAGCTGCCTGGGACAGCATTTATTTCCCATCCCTAAACGTTTGGCGATAACAAAGTGTGAAGCTGGATGAACACAGCAGGCCAAGCAGCATCTTAGGAGCACAAAAGCTGATGTTTCAGGCCTAGACCCTTCATCAGAAAAGGGGGATGGGGGGAGGGTTCTGAAATAAATAGGGAGAGAGTGGGAGGCGGACCGAAGATGGATAGAGGAGAAGATCGGTCCAACTCGTCCCCGCCTCCCTAACCTGTTCTTCCTCTCACCTATCCCCTCCTCCCACCTCAAGCTGCACCTCCATTTCCAACCTACTGACCTCATCCTGCCTCCTCGAACAGTCCGTCCTCCCCAGACTGACCTATCCCCTCCCTACCTCCCCACCTATACTCTCCTCTCCACCTATCTTCTCCTCTATCCATCTTCGGTCCGCCTCTTCCTCTCTCCCTATTTATTTCAGAACCCTCTCTCCATCCCCCTCTCTGATGAAGGGTCTAGGCCCGAAACGTCAGCTTTTGTGCTCCTGAGATGCTGCTTGGCCTGCTGTGTTCATCCAGCTTCACACTTTGTTATCTCAGATTCTCCAGCATCTGCAGTTCCTATTATCTCTCAACGTTTGGAAACTGGTTAAGAGCCAATTGTTGGTCTGGAGTCAAATGTCAGCCAAACCACCTAAGGATGGCAGATTTCCTTCCCTAAAGGTCATTAATAAACTAGGTGGGTTTCTAAGGAAAATCGTGACACAGTCTCCATATAAGCAGCTTCATGACCTGTCAGTTCCGCATACATTACCCACCCAGGAGATCTGATTGCTACTTTAAAAGTTTATTAATTCCCATATGTGAGGTAAAGCTCTTAACACAGGAAATATGAGGTCAGTTGAGAGTCAGCATTGACTTCAAATGGCCCTGCTCTGCATTTTCCTCATGTGTGGGTCAAGTCTTGATCACATCCCTTACCAACTAAAATAGTATTTGTCAGAAACTATGGTGAACTCTGGATTTGAGGTCAATTCACTGTCTTGGAGTCTCTGTAAAATCTCCATGTCTCTGAAAATTCTAATGTAGAATTCACCACCCTCCAATTCAGAGGAGAGAGAGAGAGTTACCACAGACTCATGGTTGTAACTGCCCTCGAAGAAAGTGGGTAAAAATCAATGCTACAAAGTGACTGAAAATATCACAATTAAACCTGAATTCTGTTTAAACCAAATTGGCCTAACTAGGTGTGGACTAACAATGAGAAGGGTAATGTGGATGCAATGTAAATGCAGGATAAACAGTTTGCCCGGTGAAACAAATATTTTAGTGCTCACTGTGATGGATGTGGTTCAGGGGTTTTGCCAAATTTCTGAGCGTCAAGAAAGCATATAAATCAGGATGTGTGAAATCCCTCAACTTCTACCTTCTACTCAAACACATCAGGTCTAGGTTTGGGTTCTGCCAGCTAGGAACATCTATTTTCCAGGCATTAGGCATGGGGGCTTTGCATCTTATGATAAATTTACTCCAGATGGAAAATATGAAGCACTTTTCTTTTTTGAGTTCTGATAACTACTTGCTCCTCAGCTGTCCAGCTGTAGAAATTGCTCTTGCGCAACCCATTAGTTGAGATCGACTTGTCCCATACCGAGGCAATTTTATACTCTATGGATACATGTTTGGAAAGGAGTGAGCTGAGTCTGTTCAGAAACTCATTTCATCAAAAGGCCTTACAGTTGCTAGACAGATGAAAATTTAATCTCATAAGTTTATCTTGGTTTCAACTTTAGGTCCCATAAGTGAACGGACAGTTAAAACAAAAATCTGCAATTAAGGGTTGGATCTTCCCATTTTTGCCTGAGTGTTATTTTCATGGATGATTTGTCTCCACAAATTCCGGGCATGATTGTCCCAAATCTCCCTAATAAACTACTCGGTAGGTTCCTTTGGCTCCCCTCTCATCGACTCTCCCATGTGCTGTAGTCGGACATATTCGTCAATGCTGGGACATCCTGAGAAATCACGGCACTGGCACCATCTTTCAAAGATTGTGTATACACCCGGTCAAGCTCTGGCAGCCCAGAGCTGCCCTGCCCGGTTTGTGACATTTGCCACAGACTTGGCAGATAACTGGAAATTGACACTTTTGTTGCGGATAGAGAGCGCTTTGTCCTGGCAGAAGGGATGGTGCAGAGGAGGGCCTGCTTTCATACAGCAGGACAAAGCAATTCCTCAAAAATTAAAGGCATTGGGATTCGATGAATTGAAAGGGGTTGCTGGTCACTTAGAGTTAAGGTTCTGTCTGAAAGCCAGGCAAACAGAAATTCCACCATGGGCTGTAAAATATCTAAAGTTAGAAAGGATAGTGATACCAGGTAAATTAAAACTGGAGCAACACAGATTAAAATTCCAACAGAATAAGGAGGAAAACAAAGTCTAGGAATTGCAAAAGAAGACAAGAAATGCAACAGGCAGAAAAGAGGAAAAGGAAAGTTCAAATTGAAACAGCTTAAACTGAGAAGGGAGAATTTCATTGAGACTCGGTCTGCTTCATGATCCACCCCTAACTCAGACTTAAGTGCTGAGGAAGTCATGTTTAGCCATTTAATCCCCACTTTTAATGAGGGAGATGCCTCTTTCATCTCTTTGGCACAGTTAACATTGTAGCTCAAGTTGCCAGTCTAACAATGAGCACTGTTATTGCAGAGCACACTGACAGGGAAGTTTCACAATGTTTGAGAAGTGTGCAACAGAGTATCAGGCAGCAAAAGTGCATACCAATAAGTTCCAGAGGTGTACTGATAAAAATCCTGTACCTTCAAGCAGTGGCCAGATGTACCTGTAAATTGAACAGCTCAAGCAGCTTGTTTTTGATCAGTGGGTACGGCACTTAAAAGTTCACCTTGAAAAGTTCAAAAGCTCCATACCTTATCTCTTTCAAACTCAAGTAGAAGAGCAGAGGGCAGCAAGGCGCAGGCATTGATAAAAATGAAGTCAGTCATGAGAATATACAAAAGAACTATATTTTATGCAATTGCTTTTTGACAAACAGAAATGGCAAAAGAAAGGATTTGTAATATCAGAACTCTCTCCCTCTTTCACTAACCATCTCAGAAGACAACACACAGTGAATCAGAAAAATATCCATTTACCGAGAGCTCAAAGATAGCAACAAATTTCTCCAATGTGGGGACACAAAACATCAATTAAACAACAGTGGTATCAGGTTAAAACTAACATCCCAAGGACTTGAAGAATGTTTTAATGTGAATATTCATTATCTACCTTCTTGTACTAGGCAAACTTCTTCAACATTTCAATAAAATGCATCTTTCCTTCATCTAAGTAAGCCTTGCAATTGACTCCCTAATTATGAATTCTTGAATTATATTTAATTACAGTGTGATATTGCTGCATGCTAAAAATAATTTTAAAATTTAGTCATGGCCATCCTGGAGAATTAAAAGAGGGGAGCCCATTCACTCCTCCTCACCTGGAGAGTGATCAGAAGAGTCTTCAACATTAACGATGGGTCCATTCAACATGAAAAGAAACTGCAATAAAGAGAAAAAATGCTGGTGAAACCTCCTTTACACAGCGGAGACCAAATATAAATTGGGTAACCACTTTGCGGAAAATCTTCCAGTTGTTTCTCATTTCAATAAACCATATTGTTCCAATGTTAACATTTCTATCTTGGACCTGCTACAGTGTTCCAATGTAGCTTGATAGAAGCTGGAAGAGTGACACCTCCTTTTCCACTTATGCATCTTACAATATTTAATGCTCAATGTTGAGGTTAACAACTTCAGAGTATGATCTCTGTCCTGTCTTTTAATCCTAACCCTAACTCGAACACCACCACCCCAGCTCCCAACACCCTACTCTCAACAGAGCAAATCCCATGTTTTCCTTTTCACACCTATCTATTCACACATATTTTGCTTATCTATCACTGTTTTACCATTAGCAATCCTTTTGTCTTTTGCCACTCACTCTTCCTCCCACTCTGGCAACAAATTACGTTCTGAAGAAGTGATAGTGATTACACAATATTAACTCGCTTTCTCTCGCCACAGATGCTGTAGCCGCGCTGGATTTCTCCAGCATCTTTTCAATATAGATTTTCAGCATCTGTAGTATTTTGCTTTTCTGAACGAAACCTGCCCTTCCCCCTAAATGGTTCAAAAAAGTCCGATTTGGTACATCATTTCAAGGAAACTGTGGGAGATAAGTACAGCACCTTCCAAGGCTATGACATCAAACACTTACAAGTGAAAGGGAGCAGGTACACAGGAAACCCAGCACCTGCCGTTCCAGGCCACACATCACCCTGATTTAGACTCACAGCAACATAGAGATTTACAGCATGGAAATAGATCCTTGGGCCCAACTTGTCTGTGTTATTTGCACTTAAACTAGTCCCATTTGCCTGCATTGGTTCATATGCCTCCATACCCATCCCATCCATGGAAAGATATTGTGGTTCCTTAATGGTCAAAATCCTGGAGCTTTATTCCAAACAGCATTGACGATGTCCTTACATCTCGCAGTAGTTCTACAAGGAAGCTTACAACCACTGTGTCCAATTAGGGCAATTAGGACCCCGCCCTGCCTGCCTCCTCTCAATAATCAGTTAAACAAAAGGAAGAGTCATTAATTCTGTTGTAATGTGGCACTAACTCATTAAGAAGCATCTCACTGGAGTTCAGTTTAGGTTCTGCTAGATATACAAGTTTTTAGGCACTAATCTGGACTTGGACATTAACACTGAATCGTACCAACAGTGAATCATGCCGAACATTGAATCATCAGAGTGAGGAGACATACTAAGGTTATGAGAATCCATTCATTTGATGAACCAATGATTTTTCTTTGATTTTATTTGTGCATCACTGGCAAAGTTAATATTTATTGCTCACCCTTAATTTTTCCCTGTCTTGATGAACTAACTTTTTGAATTATCCTTATGTGTTCCATTTGTGGGAAATTACTAGGAATTAAGAAGTGTACTGCCATTGTGCACTGTGGTAGTGTCCCTACTCTTAAACAAGGAGGTCTGGGTACAAGTCTAACCTGCTCCAGTATGCCATAATGTATACAATCAAATTGACCAAAAGTACACACCTACCTACTGGCCTCATCCCGCCCCCTTGATCTGTCCGTCCTCCCTGGACTGACCTATCCCCTCCCTACCTCCCCACCTACACTCACCTTTACTGGCTCCATCCCTGCCTCTTTGACCTGTCTGTCTCCTCTCCACCTATCTTCTCCTCTTTCCATCTTCTATCTGCCTCCCCTTCTCTCCCTATTTATTTCAGAACCCCCTTGACCTCCCCCATTTCTGAAGAAGGGTCTAGGCTTGAAGCGTCAGCTTTCCTGCTCCTCTGACGCTGCTTGGCCCGGTGCGTTCATCCAGCTCCATACCTTGTTATCTCATATTCTCCAGCATCTGCAGCTCCTACTAATTCTGACTAAAAATATCTACTGCTATTGGAGACAAGCCCTCAATATTTGGATGCAATTGGAATATCCCTCTACCACTGAGCAAACCAGTCTTGCAGTGAGGAACCAGAAGATGTGTCCACTTAAATATGCCAAGTGCCTATCTTAGGAATGACAATTATTTTGTCCTTTTCTACTGTAGCTGGTAGGGTGCTTTAGTGGCCACTACACTGGGGACTTAGCCGGTTGGTTAGCACCTGAAAAGTGCATGGCAGAATTTACAGAAGTGCCTCTCTTTTTAAAGTGGCCTGTGAGATACTCTTTCAAGTTGTGGCTCCTGGGTGGCATCATGGTGTGAGTTTCCAAGTGGCTTACAATTCTGTTGCTGGTTTGTCTGCAAAATAAATTGCACTCAACAAATTACCAGTGGCTAACAGCATATAGAAATGGTAGTCACCATTAAAAGACTTTCCAAGCTGTTCCAAATGGTAAGCTAGCTGCTCACTGTTACAACTGTCTCCTTCGCTCTCACCTTCACCCACACAACTGGGAAATCTGCTTCCAGCTCACCACTGGTGAGCCTTGCTCAGTCTCCTCTGTATTCATGGTCAAGCTTCTTGCTCGTGTCATCAGTCAGTTTGTCAAAGCTCCCAGTGTGGTGGAACAAAAGCCTGTGGGGCATGTAACTGTTGCAAAATGATTGAACAATGGAAACTTCCAGGATAACCATACGCTAAAACACTTCAATTTTTAGGTTTGAGCTGAAAATTCAGTGAGTGGAATTTCTTCCGATTGTCAAGCCGTCCTGTTGGTCCCAAAGATGCCAGCTCTGCTGCATCTGTTTAGCCAAATATATCATGAAGCTGTGGGAATCCAGTCTTTGCAACACTGTAAGTGCTCTGTGTCGGTATGTCAACAATAAAATCTACCCCAAAAGATTCTTCTTCTCTGCCCTCACCAGGGAAAGAAAATCATTGCAATTCTTAGATGGCCACAGAATAGCAAATTGTAGCTTGAAAAACCAAGCAGGTCTCTTTTCTCTTCTGACCACACTATCCTTTTACAAATCTCTTGTCTCTTCTGAGATATTCACTGATTTTCAGGGCAGCCTGTGACCTGATACTTTCCCCCATGGCAAAATGAAAGCCTGTAGCCTCACTTTCAAGTAAAATTACTGATTAGCAATTTGACCCAAATCTCTTTTATCTTTAAAAATGGATAGTTTATAGCAAAACAGTACCTTTCATACTTTTCTAGGACTCAGTCTTTTGTGAACTCAAAGATTGCTACGATTGTCTCTAACCATGAACACCTTACCTGTTTGCCTCACTAACACAATCTGGCCAATCCTTCGAACTTTAACCCTAATAACACACACAGTATCTATCAGACTTCACGACTTGTCACATAATCCCTTCCATTTTACCTTAAAAGCACAGTGCTAAAATATAATAATCTTATATAACTTATAATTATAACAGTTTGTCGATAAATTGATGAACATAGATTTTTAAAAATTCATTCGTGGGATTTTGGGCATCACTAGCCAAGCCAGCATTTATTGCCATCCCTAATTTCCCAAGCTAACGGTCAACCACATTGATGTAGATCTGGAGTCACATGTAGACAAACAAGACAGTTTCCTTCACTAAAGGGCATTAGGGCAATCACATGGGCCTTTTGGGGTAATAAGCAATGGTTTCATGGCTGTCAATAAACTCTTAATATGAGATTTTTATTGAATTCTAATTCCATCATCTACCATGGTAGGATTCAAACCCAGGTCCCCAGAATATTACTTGGATCTCAGAGAATATTCCAGTGATAATGGCATGAGGCCATCATCTCTCCGCAATTTATGTGGATATTCAGAAAGACAGCATGGAAACAGGCTCTTCAGCCCAAACTGGTCCATGCTGCCCGTGAGCTAGTTCCAATTGCCCGCATTTGGTCCATATCCCTCTAAGCCCTTCTCATCCATGTACCTATCCAAATGATTTTTTTTAAAGTTGCTATTGTACCTGCCTCAACAACTTTCTCTGCAGGCCATTCCATATATGCACCACTCTCTGCCTGAGGAAGTTGCCCCTCAGGTCCTTCTCAAATCTTTGCCCTGTCACCTTAAACCTGCGCCCTCTAGTCTTCAATTCCCCATCCCTGGAAAAAAGACTAAATGCATTCACCTTATCTATGCCCTATGTGACTTTATACACCTCTTTCTCCTACTTTCCAAGAAATAAAGTCCTGTCCTGGCCAACCTCTCACTATAACTCAGGCCTATTAGTCCTAGCAACATCCTTTTAAATCTGAGAGAACAAGGTGTAGAGCCTTGTAAATCTTCTTTACACACTTTCCAATTTAACTATGTCTTTCCTATAATAGGGTAGCCAAATTCTACACAATGCTCCAAGTGTGGCCTCACCAACGACTTATACAACTGTAACATAACGTCTCAACTGCTGTAATCAATACCTCGACTGAGGAAGGTCAGTATGCTAAATGCCTTCATCACCACCCTGTTCACCTGTGACGCTGCTTTCAACAAATTAAGTACATGTACCCTGAGGTCCCTCTGTTCCACAACACTCCTCAGGACCTTACCATTTAGTGTACTGATCCTACCTTAATTTGACTTTCCAAAGTGCAATACCTCACAATTATCTGTATTGTATTGTATTTGCCAATCCTCAGCCCACTTCCCCAGCTGATCAAGATCCCTCTGTAATTTTTGATAGCCTTCTTTGCTATCAATGATGCCTCCTAATTTTGTATCATCTGCAAACTTACTAATCATGCCTTGTACATTCACATCCAGGTAATTTATGTAAATAACAAATAACATCCCCAGCACTGACCCCTGTGGCACACCACTAGTCACAGACCTACAGTCCAAGAAACAGCCTTCAACCATCACCTTCTGCTTCTACTATTGGGCTAATTTTGAATCCAATTAGTTAGCCTCCCCTAGATCCCATGTGACCTAACTTTCATGACTAGCCTGATGTGTGGGACCTTGTCAAAGGCCTTACTGAAGTCCACAATAAACAACATCCATCATCCTACCCTCATCCATCCTCTTAGTTACGTCTTCGAAAAACTCTAAAAGATTTGTCAAACATGGCTTCCCACATACAAATCCATGCTGACTATCCCTAATCAAGACCTCGATTATCCAAATGTTGGTTGATCCTGTCCCTCAGTATCCTCTCCAGTAACGTGCCTACTACTGATGTCAGGCTCACTGACCTGTAGTTCCCTGGCTTGTCTTTGCTACCTTTCTTAAATAATGGACCAACATTAGTCACCCTCCAGCCTTCCAAACTACACCAGTGGCTAAAGATAGGCAAAAATCTCTGCAAGGCCTCTGCAATTTCTTCCCTAGCCTCCCACAAATTCCAAGGATGAACCTGATCAAGCCCAGGGTATTTATCCACCTTAATTTGCTTTAAGGCTGCAACACCGCCTGACTGGTAATGTGTATGCAGCCCAAAACATCCCAACTTATATCCCTTATTTCCTTAGCATCCATGATTTTCTCCTTAGTAAACGCTGAGGAGAAACATTAAACACTAACAATCTCCCCTATCTCCCGTAGCTCCACACATAGACGGCCATGCTGATCTTCCCTCCCTAGCTACCCTTTTATACTCAAAATAGCTATACAGCTTTTTGGAATCATCACTGGCCCACTCTCTCAATGGCTGCACCCTTGTACACCTTTACCTTGCCAGCTGTCTTCTTCACAGAGCCCCTTTATTTGGTCAGAGGAGGAAGGAGGGTGGGAAACACCAATATAGTGGTGGTGACTTGTCATGAGATACTGGGAAAACATGTCCAGCAATTCCTATAATCCAAATATTCCTGGTGAGTATTGTTGCTCTCTTGCCATGAATTTCCCGACTATTCAAGATATTTGTGGCTCCATGATGGAGCACAGATTATTAGAATTCATGATAACTATCTATCATTTTTGGGCATTTTTGGGTAGGATTTTGGCAGGAATCCACTAGGCTGAAACCAAGAAAGGCAATTTCTCACAGCGTGTACTTGGTCCAGTCTTTATTCTGTCTGTGCGGTGTGCCCAGCACCCAATCACTGCTCTCTCTCTCTCTCTCTCTCTCTCTGCCCCAAATTCAGGCTGACCTTCCTGCCTGTCCTGAGTCTGACCCTGGTCTGTTTCTGCCGTGGACTCAGGCCCTGTCCCTCCGATTTCTGTGTCTGAGCCCAGCTCTTTGAGCTCTCAGCCCAATCTGCCTTTGAGAAGGAAGAGAAAAATATTAAGAAGAAATACAGCATACAGAGGAAAACAAAGTGACACCTGCCGCAGATTCTCCAGCTTGTATTAGTGAAGCATTTTCTGTCTTATACTATTCCGCCAAGAGTGGAAAGTTTATTGGAAAAATATAAAAGTGTAATAAATGGTTTGTTGCATTTCTTTTCCAAGATACAATGTACAAAATGTGCCAAACTTCTATATTTTCATAGAAGCTGGAACTCAAAGGTGGTCTTGAGAGTAAAATGAAAAATAACAGAGCAGGCAGTTGGAAAAATAGCTCTCACAAATCATCTGAGGCAAGCAAAAGTGAAGCAGTTAATTAAAATAATACATCAGTAAGATGAAGCACTTGCCAAGGAATCTCATGCTTTGCCTCCTCTCACTGCTTCCTTGCACAGAAAATTTGACTCATCTGCTATTCACGTTAACTAGAGTACTTGATGTTCAGGGCTTCTGTCTGGTTCTTCCATAAGAAATTCCTGTCAAAACTCCAACAGTATCTTTCAAAATTTACACAGGACTATTTCCATCAACAGCTCCTTTACATTATGTTTACTACTATATGCTGATTTGCTATTAATTAATCGATAATAAAAGCTCACCAAAGGTAATCTTTCATATGACTAGTGCAATTCATGTAATTGATTGGGACACTTCTCTTGTCTCCACAGATGTTGTCTGAACTGTAATATGTCCCGCGACTTCTGTGACTGTATACCTAGGGTTCACCTACAAATACATCACTGGTTTTAAAAAGTACGTGTTTCTTGGTGTTTAATATTATATTTCATGTACCAATCTTCATCACCTTTGTATTTTATAAAGTTTATTCTCAAAGTGCAGATATTGCTTGTGAGGCCTCCAATGGTGGTCCATCCAGCGACCCTGGAGATGTGATGGACATTTTTCGTGAATCATTGCAGTCCACAACGCTGCTAAGTAGGGAGTTATGGTATTTTCATCCGATGATGATGAAGGGATACTGATAAATAACCAAGTTGGCATGGTGTGGAGGGGAACAAGTTCTAGTTTAGTTCAATGCTGTTAAACTAAAAACAGTCACTGAAGCAAATAGGCTCTCTGGTGAAAACATGGAGAATACTGGTTCGCTCAGCCCAGAAAGTCCTTTAGTCAGTAACAACAAGAAAAAACAGAAGTTGCTGGAAAACTCAGCAGGTCTGGCAGCATCTGTGAAGGAAAAAACAGAGTTAACGTTTTGGGTCCGGTGACCCTTCCTCAGAACTGATGGTGGCTGGGAACACGTCTGTTTATATGCAGAAAAAAGGGGAGGGGGATAGGGTAGAGAGTAAATGATAGGATAGAGCCTAAAGAAAGAAAGGAGAAGTTGGATGGCAACTATTAGTGACTAATAACAGGTAGTGTGTAATGGCAGGTAACAACGCCTGGTGTATGGGGTAAGGGGCTGGGACATGGGAGAGTTTAAGCCATAAAATTACTGAACTCGATATTGAGTCCGGAGGGCTGCAGGGTCCCCAAGCAGAAAATGAGTTGTTCTTCTTCCAGCTTGCATTAAGATTCACTAGAACACTGCAGTAAGCCAGAGACAGGCATGCTGGCCAGGGAACAGGACGGTGCATTAAAGTGGCAGGCAATGGGTAGTTCAGGGTCTTTTTTGTGAGCAGACCGCAGATGTTCTGTGAAGCGGTACTCAGTCTACGCTTTGTTTCTCCCATATAGAGGATACCACATTGTGAGCATCCAATGCAGACGTCTAGATTCTGGGAAGTGCAGGTGAAGTGTTGCTTCACCTGGTAGATAACTTTAGGCCCTTGGATGCTGAGGAGGGAGGAGGTAACTGGGCAGGTGTTGCACCTTCGCCGGTTACAGGGGAAGGTGCTGTAGAGCTGTTGGGAGGTGTTGGAGGTGAAGGATGTATGGACCAGGGTGACCCAGAGGGTATGGTCCCTGCGGAATGAGGGCAAGGGAGGGGAGCGGAATATGTGTCTGGTGATGGCATCTTGCTAGAGGTGGCGGAAATGGTGTGCGATGATCTTCTGGATGTGGATGCTGGTGGGATGATAGATGAGGGTATGGGGAACCCTATTGCTGTTGCAGGAGGGAAGAGAAGGGGTGAGGGCTGAGATGTGAGAGATGGGTCGGACCTGGTTGAAGGCCCTGTCGACATCAGAGTTGGAGAATCCTCAGTTGAGGAAGAAGGTGGATAATTCGGAGGTTCCCTTATCGATCTTGGCCTCATCAGAACATATACAACGGTGACGGAGGAACTGAGAGAATGGGGTGGAGTCTTTACAGGAATTGGGGTGTGAGGATGTACAGTCCACCTAGCTGTGGGAGTCAGTGGGTGTCTTCTCCTCTGCAGATTCTGTCAGACCTGCTGAGCTTTCCCAGCAACTTTTGTTCCTGATTTACAGCATCTGCAGTTCTTCTGGTTTTTGTTCAGGATAGTCTTTTAGTTATTGATGGGTGGACCTTATCTTATAATGTCAGTTAACCATTTAAAGTCCTAACTACGTGATACAACAGTATGGTGCTATTCAAGAAATTTGAATGATTTGCTGCAATGCCTGTGTAGATAGTGTGCACTTCAGTTATGATTTACCTGTGATGGAGGGAGTGGTTGGTTTAGATTATGGATTTATGATTTCTGTCCCTAAATTATCATCCTTCTATAAAACATACGGACTGTGAAATGGCACTCCAAATTATGAAATCTGCTTCTGGTGCTTGAAGCTTTCATAGAAGATTGCTACAAAAAAACCCAAAACATCATCTGTTAACAATAAAGTGGGGAGAGTTCCTTTATGTTACTGCTACTGAAAATGTGAAATTATCTACTGACTAAAAAAAAGTATTCTGGACTGTCAAAGATCACAGAACTATCAGGAAACAGCCCTCAGTCTTTTTGGTAATTTTTCTATGTGGGATCGGCAACTATTAACAAATAGATAAATACGGTTTTAAGGAATGTATTTGAGACTGGTTACATTCACTGTAATCTGGGGACTCCTCCTGATCAACTCAACTATCTATATCCTGGAAGTAATCCAGTGGGTTTGTCAAGCATGATTTCCTTCCCAGTATAGTTCATCACTAATTGGGAGAAGTCTGCTGAGGAGTCAGGAACATTCTGAAAGGTAAGTACAAAATATTTCCACAACTTCAAATGTCACTATTAGGAGCTGTATTGAAAGACAGTCTATCCTCTAAATGTAAATTAGCCCTTACATTGAACAACATTGTGCAATAGCACCTTATGCATTACAGAACGAGTTATAATACATTAAAAAAGACATTTAAAAACTTTCAGTTTCTGCTATTATGTTTAGTTTTTTGATTTAAATTGATGACTAGTAATGTTTTTGTTTGCTTCTAGTATCAAAGATATGTATTCCAAATTTTATTGGACTGTTAGCATTTTTTCCACGCAAAGTCATGATCACTTAAAACTTTACAAGACTGAAGGGCTCTGCAAATGGGCAATTTGTAAAAATGCAACTTTATATACAGGGCACTAAGACAACACCTTGTTGCGACTTTTCATTGAAAAAGAACTGTCACCCTAAAATTCCAACTGGAAACACCGTATTAGGTTTATATTTCTATAGTTTTCCATGTGTTACTCGGAGCTGAGTTCTCACTCAAGAGACCATACTTTCCTAAGAAAATATATGATATAATTTCACACATAAGTGAAGATGTGGAATAGTTCACCCAGGGATATGAAGGAATGTTATAAACTTCAAACCAAAAGGTTGATGATAGATTTTTGGCAGTCAAAGCTATCAAGAGAGCAAGGAAGTAAGTAGCTTGTGAAGTTCAGTACTTCTGGAAGAAGCCAAAGGGATAATGTTTATCTTTACCTGTCCTGTTCCTAAACGACACTGGGACATTTTAAAGCAGAGATAGGGTAGCCCTTTGTGCAATAAGCACAATATTCCACTGAGATCATGCCTGCGAAAATTGCAGAGCCCTAAGTGAAAATGTCTTTTCTTTTTGATCAGCATATTCTGCAGAAGAAGGAAAGATTTAGAACAAAGAAAAACTAGAATGTTAGTCAGCAAGGTTAGGCTCCCCTGCGTTGAGCTGCTGCTGATGTTTAGCACCCAGTCTCATTAGGAAGACCACCTTATCACCTCTCTGATTTAAACAGGTCTTCTCACCACTACTCCCTCCTTGACTTTTCTTTTTAATGATTCCTCGCATCAAAACTTTTATCATTGACCAGAGTTAGTGGAGTCATCTCATCATTACTGATGTTCTCTTGGCCTGGATTGAGTGTACAGATACCTGTTTAAGTTTGAGTGATGATAAGGACATCCCTTACAAGAAGTAGTTATCAAACAAAAAGAGGGAAACAGCACCTCAAACCTGGAATTTAAGCGTGATGATTTTCAAACATCGCTGACAACGTTGTTACAATTAAAACCTGCTGTTCTGACTCGCAATCTAGACTCTCCCCTGTCCATGTTTATTGAGCATTAGCAAAGATTCAAATTTCAGTCTACAAATTCAGAAATTAAATGATTTATCTGTCAATTTAAAGAAATAAACACGGCACATTTCAAATTGGCTACTGTAATGTTCAAAGTGATTACTGAAGAAAAGTGCTTTTTAAAAGTAACTTTATCTTGCCAATGCAACTTCAGTCAATAAATATATTCTTACATGCCAATCTTCGGTCATTTTAGTGTGTTTTCCTGAGTAATTTCACTCAAATATAAATGAATATGTTTGCATAAAAAACTACAGCTTTGATCTCAGGCTCTAGTCAAAGGATTACAACTATTAAGCCAATTCTGCCTTCACTTTATTGTAGTCTAGTGGTTCTCAGTGGTAACACACTGGTATGTAGATGTCAGGTGATGACATTGTACTCTGAAAGATATTGATGGATTATCTTTCTTGTTCCTTTTCTGCCTAATCTAAGTTTTCTGCAGTCCTTTCTCACAACTAATGTTCCTTCCCTATATTCCTCAATGAATACAGAATTCCACAGGTTAACTACTCTGAGTGAAAAAGGCTTTCCTCACATCAGACTAAAATGGTCTACCCCATATCCTGAAATTGTGTCCTCTTAATCTCATTGCCCATCCAAGGGAAGCATTCTCTTTGCATCTGGTGTGTCCAGCCTGTTAGGCCCTTACATGTTCAATCAGGCTCCCTCTCATCCTTCTAAACTCTGGTGAGTACAAGGCTAGTCAAACCAATCTCTCCTCAGGATGGGAGAGATAATGGGAACTGCACATGCTGGAGAAACCAAGATAACAAAGTGTGGGGCTGGATGAACACAGCTGGCTAAGCAGCATCTTAGGATGGCCTCGTCAACTCCTGTATCAACTTGGTAAACCTTTGCTGCACTCAGTCTATGGCAAGTATAGCCTTTCTTATGTAAGGTGATCAAAACTGCACAAATTACTCCAGTATAGACTCACTAAAACCGTATATAACCGTAGTAAGACATATCTATTTCTGAATTCAAGTCCTTTTGTAAAGGAGGCCAATACACTATTTGTCTTTCGAATCTTTTGCTGCACCTGCCAGTCTATTTTCACTGACTGATGTACCAAGACACACAGATTCTTTTGTGTATTCACACTTCTAAATATATCGCCATTCAAATAATATTCCCCCTTTCATTTTCACACCGAACTAGGCAATTTCACATTGCACTGCATGTATTTGCTCAACTTGTCAAAATCACCTTGAAGCCTCCTTTTAACTCACAATCCTGTCCATTTAGTGTCATAGATAAACATCAAACTTAGAAATCTTGCATTCAATTCCCTCATCCAGCTCACATATATAACATGAATAGTTGGGCCCAAACACTAATCCTTCTGGTACCCCACTAGTCACTGCCTGCTACTCAGAAAAAAACAATTTCTGCTTCCTGCCTGTCAATAAATTCTCAGTTCATGCCAATGTATTACCTGTTAACCAAAATGCTTTAACTTTGTCCACTCATCTCTCATGGCAAACATCATCAAAAGCCTCCTGAAAATCTGAATACATCACATCCACTGGTTCTCCCACATCTATTCTCCAAGTCACATCGTCAGAAAATTCCATTGGATTTATAATGCATGAAGTGCCTTACATGAATGTACTGAATGTTATCATGCAATAAGCTGCATTTGTTAACACAAAAGCCTCTACTTATTAAAATTCATTGGTGGTTGATCTTCTGTGTCTGTAAACCAGATCCCTAGGCCCAATGAATGGAAATATAATTGGTGACAGAATCCATTTACCCACAGATATCACACATGCTGGGGTCTGAGAAAATGAAATCAAAGTATGTTCTAAATGATGAGAGCTATAGAGTATGTAATGTATTGGCAAATCTTAATGGAATGCTGGCTGTGAAGTATTTCAAACATGTGGTCTTTCATTGTGTTTAATTTACAAATTGGCATTAATGAGAGGCCCCACTATCCTGAACAGAAGACACAGAAATTAGACGTACAAACACGCCCGCAGTACAAGCAATTGCTATTTGTCATGATGTTGGTGATCTAGTATTAACAGGCGACAAAATTGGCACAGTTGAAATTAAAAAGGAGGCACCATTTTTTGAAAGCATATGATACAATATATCCAATCTTTTATGAGGCTTTACATGGGTCTCCTGTACAAATTGTTCTGTAACCAAATGATTATCTTCTGCTACCTCTTGATTTTCATTCACTTCTGATCAATTCCTCCAAAATCAAGACAAACTGTAGGAAAAGTTAGACAGCAGGATGTACACAGCCCTGACAATTCCTTCCATTTGGTAATAAAAAAAACCCTTAACTGTCAATTGAAGAAAGACTGCAGGACGTTGCAGAACAAAGGGCTCCTCATCCACAATACAACAAAAAGTTAGCATCCACATTTAGTGAGGGATAGTAAAGACAACTGGAACTGTTGAAAGGGAATGGAGTATAAAAGTTTTGTCTAAACTACACTAGTCAGGCCACAGCTGGACTGTTTTGAACTGTTTTGGGCCCCTAAATAAGAAAAGATACACCGCCATTGGAGGCATTCCAGAGATCATTCATTAGGATGATGTGGAAGGACTGTTGTATGGGAAGAGATTAAATTGAATGGGCCTGTACATATTCGAGTACAGAAGAATGAGAGATGACCTTTTTGCAACATATAAAATTATCGCGGGACTTGATAGGATAAATGCAGAAAGGTTGCTTCCCCTTGCGGGACAGTCTAGAACCAGACAACATAACTTCAGAATAAGAGGGTCGCACATTCAAGAGAGACGAAGAGGAATTTGTTATCTCAGAGGGCTGTGAATCTGTCAAACTCGCTGCTGAGGCTGAGTTGTTAAGGATATTGGAGGATGAGAGAGAGATTTTTAATCTATAAAGGAATCAAAGGTTATGGGATAAAGCAGGAAACTGGAGTTGAGCATTATAAGATCAGACACAATCCAACTGAATTGCCGAGAAGGCTTGTTGAGTTGAATGGCCTACTTCTGCCCATACTAGTTATGTCCAGTGGTGCTGAGGTTATTTATAATTCACACAGTCTAAGAGCTGTCAGAAATCAATCACTTTCCAGCAATCATCCCTGAGGCCTGCAGTGTGAAAACTCTGCCCTACTGTCACCGCTTCGCTTTATGGAGGCTGGTGAAAATAGGTTCATGGTGACTTTGGAAGAACATCTGGAATGAATGGTGCATCTTTGGTCAGGAAAGAGGTGCTGGTACAGCAAGAAAGGTGCGCCCAAACTGAAATGAACTTTGAGTGCAGCTTAAGCAGTCTGCTGCCACCAAATGACAAATAAAGGATAGCTACTTGGCATTAAGGTTGTTTGAGCTTACAAAAACATCAGAAATTATCGGAAAATATAATGGAGTGCCAATTTCAGAAAAAGAATTCAAATACTCATCCATCATTCTTAGCTCTTTAATTCTAGCCCTGTGGTCTGTTTAGTTCAGTTGGCTGGATGGCTAATGTGTGCAGTTCCAAAGATTCAGGCTTGATTCCTGTTTCAGTCCTAGGCACCCAGTCCCATCCACAAAGAAAAAATCTTTCCATTTTTCTGTGGTTCAGTAAGTAATCATCAAGGGCCTGCTTTCAGGTGAGAACGCAAGATGACTTATTCTAGAAACAGAAACCAAAAGTACGAGTAACACCTATCTGTGGAATGATAACTACCACTGAGCATTTCCAGCACTTTTTGATTTAACTTCAGGTTTCCTTTGCTTTTAATTGAAAAGCAATAATGACCCCACTTGTTGGCATCACCAGCAGAGGGCGATGTTGGCCAGTGGCTGAAAGGGATCCAAGCTGCGAGAATTTCAGTTGGATATGGAACTGTATTATTTATCTGTTCACCAATTTAATGTTAACATAAAGTGGGTAATAGTACGTTCAGTGCAAAATATAATTTCACTAAAGAGAACAAATAAATGGGCCTATCTCTGTAACAATTAACAATTACTTGTTACATTAACACCTGTAAATCAGAATAAGTTCATGATTTTTTTGAAAAGTAATCCAAAACGATATTGCAAATGAAATAACAAAGATGGGGAAATGACCACCCTCAGCATCAAACAGTACATGACCAAGTGCAGCATCAAAGACGTCAGATAAAATTGAAGTCAATCAGAATTGGGAAAAAAAACTCTTCACTATTTGGAGTCGTATCCAATCCAAAGGAAGGTGGTTGTAACTTTTTGGAGGCAGGTCATCTCAGTGCAAGTCATCTCTGCAGGATTTCCTTAGGGTGTAAGTAGCTGAGCATTTGTTAGGCTGGCTTCTCTGCTGGCCTTTAGGGAAGGTGTAAATGCCGTTGTTCTGTCACGGCTGAGCAGCAATCAACAGAGAGGTAATGAGGTTGGTATGGCATTTACTTTCACAAAGATTTAACTAAACTTTGGCACATATTTGGAACTAGGGAAATTGATTGTGAAGCTGTTCAAGCAGCTTGAGAGATTGTTTCATGCAACATCATTTTCAGGGGCAGTCAGTAAGTGAGTGAACATATGCCACTAAAAACATATCTGAGGTCAACCGAACCCTAACAAAGAAGACTGGTGTAATTCCAAACAGATAACACATCTGACTGAAATAATACAAGAGAGAAGTTGAACATAAAGATTTTTTTTATTTATTCATTCACGGGATCTGGCCAGTATTTATTGCCTTTGAGAAGGTGGTGATGAGCTGCCTTCTTGAACTGCTGCAGTCCACGTGCTGTAGGTAGGGGTTCCAGGATTTTGATCCAGCAACAGTGAAGGAATAGTGATATGTTTCCAAGTCAGGAAGATGAATGGCTTGGAAGGGAGCTTGCAGGTGATGGTGTTCCCATGCACCAACAGCCCCTGTCTTTCTAGATGGTAGTGGTCTGGGTTGGGCTTGTGCTGTCTTAGGAATCTCAGTGAAATTCTCCTTCTTGTTGAAATGTCTTATCAACGACGATGAGACCAGATGCTACTGAGTGCTTGATAACAAAGTGTGGAGCTGGATGAACACAGCAGGCCAAGCAGCATCTTAGGAGCACAAAAGCTGACGTTTCGGGCCTAGACTTATGCGCCCCAGTAAATGGACTATTCTGAAATAAATCTGATTTTATATTCATATTATGGCATGATAAAGCATGAGATTGCACTGAGGGTTGAACTCTGTGATTGGAAATGATTGTCAAGTGTGATCCAAAGAAGGATCACTGCACTCAAAACATTTACTTTGTTTTCTAATTCCACAGGTGCTCCCAGACCCGCTGAGATTCCCAACCATTTTCTGCTTTTATGCCAAGTGAGTCTTTCAGGAATTGCGTTCTCAAATTAAAAATTCCCTTTCATCACTGTGAGTACAACGTGACATTAGAAGTCTAGCTTAGAGAAATGGTTGTGGGAAGCCTAAAGAATAATGAAACCTAAGCCAGGTTTTTGAATAAAGATAATAAGCTTACTATGAGGCCACAGCCAAGGAAGTAACAGAAAGAAATAGTTACAAATGGCAAAGAAGTCCTTTTCCAGAATCTAAAAGAAACATTTACCAGATTTCAGCAAGAACCAGGCTACGGCAGGCAAGATCACAATCTCAACCTGAAACTTAGATCTTGCCACTGCCATGGTATTCAAAGAATCGTAAATCTTCAGATTTTTCTATCTCAGCTGGCTCTGGAAGTTCACTCTTTAGGCATTTTTAAAGCAGAGACTGAAATTTTTGATTACCACCGGCATAGAGGATTATGACGATAGTGTGCGGATTGATGAGAGCAGAGTGTGGTGGTTGTGATCAGTATGACCTTCAGTAAGGAGTTTGATAGGTTCCCAACCGGTTAGCAAGGTTGGTCGCATGGAATAGATGGAGAACTAGCCATTTGGAGACAGGACTGGCTGGAAGGTAGAAGACAGAGGGTGGTGGTGGAGCACTGCTTTTCAGACTAGAGGCTTGTGACCAACGGTGTGCCACAAGGATCGGTTCTGGGTCCACTTTTTTCATCATTTATGTAAAAGATTTGGATGTGAACATGGGACCTATGGTTAGTAAGTTTGCTGATGATGCCAAAATTGGATTTGTAGTGGACTGTGAAAAAGGCTACCTCAGAGTACAACAGGATCTTGATCTGATGGGCCATTGGGCCGAGGAGTGGCAGATGGAGTTTAGTTTAGATAAATGTAAGGTGCTACATTTGGAAAGGCAAATCAGGGCAGGACTTACACACTTAACTGGAAGGCCCTGGGGAATGTTGCTGAACAAACAGACCTTGGAGTGCATAGTTCCTTGAAAATGGAGTGCCAGGTAGACAAGAGAGTGAATAAGGCATTTGGCATGCTTGCCTTTATTGTATTCTGGGGAATTACGTAGATTAAAACATTTTACGTTTTATTTTAATTTGAGAGGAAGTGTAATTTGTTGTAATTGCCTACAACCAGCTGGATGACTTGATAGCATTCAGCCTTGGGCTGATAAATGGCAAGTATTATTTACTCCACATTATTGCCAGGTAATTACTATACCCAATAAGAGACAATCTAAATGCAATTATTTATTATGACAGGTGTTGAACATAAAAGGAAGGAGATTACACTTCAGTTATACAGAGCTTTGGTGAGATCATATCTCAAATACTGTATGCAGTTTTAGTCTCCTTCATAAAAAATGTGACTGCATTGGAGGCAATTCAGAGAACATTCACTAGGTTGATCATGAAATTAGTGGATTGACTTATGCAGAAAAATTGGAAAGGCTGAGTGTGTTTCTAATGGAGTTTAAAAGAGTGATGGATAACTTGATTCAAATGTTTTAGAGGGTCTTGGCAAGATGGAATTGGAAAAGATGTTTCCTCTGTTTTCAAATTAGTGGTTCACCCTTTTGTGATGGATAAGAAGAATATTTTTCTCTGAAAGTTGTTCAACTTTAAAAATCTGTCTCAGAAGGTGTTTGAAGTAAGGTCACTGAATATTTTTAAGACAAAGGTGAATAGATTCTCATTAGATGAAGGGATCAAAGTCTTTGTGGGTGAATGAAAATGTTGAATCAAGAACTCAAATATATCAGCCATGGTCTTATTGAATGCTGAAACAGGCTAGAGGTGTTGAATGGCCTACTTTTGCTCCTGGTTTAGATGTTCATAATTAAACATCTCTCCTTGGCATTCAGTTCACATCAGCGTTCCAGCTAAATTGTTTTCCTTCTGTGCAGAGGTCCATGTACAACAATGACTTTTGGAACTTGAAATAAATGCTGCTAAAAGGTTACCACTGACCAGAAACAGAAGTGGAAACAGCAACAGAAATACTTTAGTTACAAGTGCAGATCAGATGTTGGGATTTCAGAGGTGACTAACACACCTGAGTCCCCAAAGTTCATCCATCATCTACAAGGCATGAGTCAGGACTGTAACTGAACAGACCCCACTTCCTGCATGAGTGCTCCTCTAACAAAACTCAAGTTCAAAACCATTCAAAGCAAAGTAACCTATTAGAGTGACAGTCCATCCACCACCTTCAAAATTCATTCCCTCCACCACAGATGCACAGTGGCAACAGTATGTATTGCATACAGACAACATGCTCTGAAAAATTTGCTAAGGTCCCTTTATCAGCACCTTCCGATAATGTAGGATCTCTAACACTTACAAAGACAAGGGCAGCAGATACATGGGAGCACCAACACCAGCTATTTCTTCACTTCCAAGCCACACACCATACTTAATTGGAACAAACTGTTGTTCCTTCAGTAACTATAATCACTGTTCCTTCACTTTTGTTCATTCAAAATCCTGAAACTCCTTTCCTAACCGCACTCTAGATGTTCCTTTACCCCAAGGCGTGCAGCACTTTGAGCAGAAAGCTCACTACCACCTTCTCAAGGGTAATTAGATTTAAGTCACACTTGCTGATCTAGCCAATAACACCTCTATTCCATAAAAGATTTCAAAAAAGCACATTGCATATTTCTTTTTGAACGTTGTGAATCTGAAGGCCAGAAACAGTTCAGGTAAGATCCAGCACCAAAGGAGCAGTGAGGCAACAGTATCGACACACTTCCAACTGTGAAAACAAAGCTGTGGGCGTTTGATACACCTTCACTTTGAGAACTTTTAATAACATGTTAAGATGTTGTAAAAAATTGTATTCTGCCTTCCTTGAAGCACCTTCCCTCGGTTTGATTTCAGTTAAACCAAGACTGAAAAAAATGTATGCGGCCCTTGTAGCCCACAGGCCCCAGACCCAGGAAATTAGGAATTGAAGATGTAAAAGTACAAAGTCTGCAGATGCTGCCGGGCCGGCTGAGCTTTTCCAGCAATTTCTGTTTTTGTTGTTGTTGTTGGAAATCAGTGTGTTCAGACTTTACTCGAATTTATGATTTAAGCCACAACTGCACATGGTAGGGAGGATTAATAGTTCTTGCCCATTATTCTAATTGAAGGAAACATTAATTAATACTTTGTGTATAGCCCAAGGCTCTGTACACAGTAATAAGTATGAACATCTTTTCAGTGCATAATTTAAAGGATGTAATGCATATCAGAATGCAGGAGTATCTTCAGGATAATGGTCTGACCGAGGGTATCTAAGTGAAATGTTTTGGTACGGTATTCAAATTAAATGAGAATATCCAACAGGACAATTATATTCCTCTTAATTCAAAGAACAAAGTTAATCTCCTGCCTTTGTGTAGGTCTTAAACTGCGAGACTTCTGATCCTTGCTGTTCCTGGCACAAGTTCCAATACCAGTAATCCAAGGACAATTCTCTAAATGGTGTCAAAGTGCAATGTCGTGGTTCCAGTTCATCATTGGTTTTATAGTTGGGAGCCACTTGATTACCAAACTATATGGAATGCTGGAATTGCACCATTGTTTGAAGAGCATTCCCAATTCAGGATATTTTTCCAAGAAAGCTTTCATTACAAACAAAGCTGTCTGATCAGCACTACACCCATTATCTTAAGCATTTACTCCCTCCACCACTAACATCCAGTGTGTCCATTCTAGAATCTGCACTTACTGCATTAACTCACCAAGGGTCCTCCAACAGCACCTTCCAAACCTGCAATCTCATGCAGCAGAAAAGCAAGGGGAGAAGATGCATGGAGGACGACCACACACAAGTTCCCCGTC
This sequence comes from Stegostoma tigrinum, assembly GCF_030684315.1. NCBI lineage: Eukaryota > Metazoa > Chordata > Chondrichthyes > Orectolobiformes > Stegostomatidae > Stegostoma > Stegostoma tigrinum. Next base: position 102,286,468 of record NC_081358.1, on the reverse strand, counting down.
AGGTCACACACCATTCTCAAAGGGAACCATACCGTTATTGCTTCAACATTGCTGAGTCAAAATCCAGGAACTCACTTCTAACAGGACAATGGTATATCTACATACTTCACCAATTCAAGAAGGCAGCTCAATATCAGCACTTAAAAGGCAATTAGGGATAGAGAACAATTGTTGGCCCAGCAAATACATGCCAGGAATTTTTTTTAAAAAATGGATGTAGCTGTCATTTTTCCTATCTGCATAATACTGCTGTTATCAAATGAATGATAAGATGTAACATTGTCCCAATGACTCAACTCTTTAGGATTGAAAAGACACTGATCTTTCAGCATGCAGTTTTTCATGTCTAATATTACAGATTATGCGATGTCATAATGTTAAGGAAAGCAGATTGCAGCTTAGAATAAATTCTCATTGCACCAGGAGACCCAAATGTGGACAAGGTCTGGTCATCCATATTTCTATCATTTGCAGGTTGCAGCTCCTATAAAAATACTGCAGTTTTTAAAATAAAAACAAGCTGAAATCATGGGCAAAGCTGGCATGTTGCCTATGCTTAATGACTCCTCTCTGTGAGGCCTCCAGTACAATGTTTTCTCTCTCCCATAAAACAGATTCCTGCTTTAATGAAGGATCATACTCAAAAAAAATTGTTGATTTCTGATCTCTATAAGCCTATTCTGTGCTTTTAATATTTTCTACTTTTTGCTTCAATGCTCATGCAAATAGTGCTCACAAGTTCTCTCCTTTTGCATTCTAGTCTAACAAAACATTGACGTTCTTTATTTCATTTGTGATTGTCAATCCATACAGATGTCTCCCTTCGTCTTTCTCTGCTTGTCCCTATCTTTTTCTTGTCTTCTTGCCTTCCTTTAAAATTAGTCAGAATGTGTTACCTCATGTTCATGAAGTGCATTTGATCAGCTTTCCATCAGTACACAATGTTGACGTCTAGATCAGATTTTAGCCTGGGTCACTTTTCATGAGCTCTGATTTGATGGCTGAAGCCTGATGCACTGTGTCTCCTTTAGTGACCTCTGGTAAGACTCTCTAATCTTTGGGAACAGTCACTTCTCATGCATTGTAATGCAGCCACCTACCCTTTATACTGCATTTTCTCATCTCCTGAAACACAGATTATTGTGACATTACCCATTCTGCAAGATTCTAGTTAGGGATGAGATCAAAAGTACTTGTGTTTGAATGAAAAAGACAGATATGAAGAACTTTCAGCACACATCCAACAGAAAGGAAATACAAATGAGCTGGTTTAAGTAAATTAATGTACTATCCTCACATATTTGCACAGGGCTTTGGTGAGATTAAAATAACACCATTATCTACTACCTTGTATCTTGCTTTTGAGATTTGAAATATTGTAGAATTACAACTGGTAGGATTTTGAATAAAGTTATTAGAAGGATAGAAACCAAAAGAACTGCAGATGTTGTAAATCAGGAACAAAAACAAAGTTGCTGGAAAAGCTCACAAGGTCTTAAGGGTCACTGGACCCGAAACAAACTCTGATTTTTTCTTCACATTATTAGAAGGATGTTTGTGTGCTTAGACACAGATGATTTAGAGGGGAAGTGTGTGTAGACAAAGCAAGGACAAATGGAAACCTCAGTTTTCTTTCTGGTGGCTTTAAATACAAAAAAGAGAAAATTTGGAATTGTAAACGATCTTACGCTACAAGAGAGTATTATATACATTTAAGCATTCCATAATGGAAAGATATCAAAGCTTTAGGAAAACTGTAAGATGGATTCACTAAATATATGAGTTCCAATTATAAAGACAGATGGAAAATTAATTTATTTTCATTAGATCAGTGAAGATTAGGTGACCTGATGGAAGTTTTCAACAGTAAGCTTTATGATAAAACAAACAATGGTAGGTTTGTCTTTCATTGTCAGTGATGAGAGAATGCAAATAATTTTCTTAGATTTTCAGTGTTAGTGATGGTAAAGCTGTTAGTGTTGCCATCAATAATCCACCAAAACTGAAATGAGCTTTGGGAGCCTGCACATGCTCAGAACCATTTGGCAATGTGGGCATTGCTGTCAGCGATTCTGCACTTCTCTACAGGGTGTGCTGTTGAAACTCCTTTCAGGCTTCAATGAATGGGAAATTTGTGAAGAGACAGCCACTTTCACTTCTATGTTGTTAATCTCACTGGTTAACTGAGGATTGGCAACAAATGCTGGCCGGCCAGCGCTGCCCACATCCTGTGGATGAGTAAATGAAAGTAGGCCTTCCAGGCCCTCAGTCTGTTGCATCATCCTGTCAAGTCGTGGCCAGTATGTACTTGTGTACGATAAGATGGTAGTAATATTGATGACAATGGATCTTAGACATCAGAAGCCATGTGCTAGAGTTTGTAGAGAGAAGGAACATTCCTAACCACAGGAGTTGTGCTAGCTTACAACATAGTTTGAATTATAATAAAACTGAAGGTGTAGTTAGAGTCAGACTATCATAACGCTCAAGTAGAGAAAATCTTCTCCGTATGTATATTAGGACGCAGATTACCAAGGTGGGATTCAGAAGGGATATCAAACCACAAGCTGCTTCAATTCTATTTATTTGCGTCCAATTTATTCTCTTTCCTTATAAAAAAAGTCTCAAGGTATCTGCCACGAAAGCTGCTAAACTTGCTCAGAAAGGGAAAACAAGGGTTACCAATCATTTCCATTTTTGATCATATTCCAATGTAAGTTCCAAAGGAAGGCAAAGGCAGATACATCTGAAATTCTCAACTTTTCATTTCCCAGAAGGAAAGACCATTGACATTCGCTATCTGGGTTACCAGAGGACTCACACTGTCAGGAGCTATTGAGAATGGACATGGGTATTCCTTTGAAACAGAGGGAATCACAACAGCTGCTGTGGATAGGATGTATATAATAGAAACAAATACGAACTCCAAGTGGGTGGGCTCAATGATGAAATAACTGTTGTTGATCTTGATCTAACTGTGGATATTTCAGGAATGTATTATTGTCAGCTGTAGGACCAAACATCAACCCTGTCTTCAGGAGATGAGTGGGATAAAAGAGAAATTAATGAAGAGTCAAATGCTTCCATGTCTTTTTTTTTATCTTTGAAACTATCTCAATAAATTTCCACTAATTCCCAATGAATGACCATGGTTTTAATATCAGCAACTCCACCATCAACCAGCCATGAATTTACATCCCGTGAGTACATGCTTTATCTAATCTCATACACTTACACCACTGTAATCCCTTTAATAATTTATCACTGCTTTCCTTGAGGAAATGTTATTATTCTTCTCTAGAGCAGTTGGGGTTATAACCCAGGTGTCCTGGCTCCGAGGTAGGGATGTTACTGCAGTGTCACCAGAGCCCTCAGTCTTGCCATCATTAAATATTTACTGTGTACTGGGTGTAGCTAATCCCTGCCTGATATCAACTAAACCAAGGCACAAATCAGGAGTGTGATGCAATACTCTCCGCTTGTCTGGATGACTACACGTCCAACAATTATCATGTGGGACAAAGTGGCCTGCTCAATCAGCAGCAAGCCAACAAACTTAACATTCACTCTATTCACCACTGATGCACAGTGCAGCAGTTTGCTTTACATGTAAGCTGTAGCAAATCATCAATGTTCATTCGATGCTCCTTCCAAATCTGCAGCCTCTACAATCTAGAAAGACAATGGCAACAGATGCATGGGAACACCCTTAGCTGCAAGTTCCCTCCCAAGACACACCCCACCCTGACTTGGAACTGCATCAATATTCATTCATTGTTGCTGGATCAAAATCCTGGAACCTCCTCGCTGACAGCAGTGTTGGTGAACCTACATCTGATGCATTGCAACAGTTCAAGTAGGCAGCTCACGACCAACTTCTCAAGGATGTTTAGAACTTGGCAATAAACTCTGGCCTTACTGGCGATACCAACATCCCGTGAAAGAATAAAGCTATCATTCACAGTTGAGCAGTTGAAGAGAGAAGGAACATTATGGTCTGTGTTATAATGTAAACGAATCATTTTGCAGAAGTGTAATAGAGTCAAGATTCTAGAGATGGGCAATAAATATTGGCCTTGCCAATGACCAACACATCCTGAGAAAAAGTAAAAAGTACAGCAGGAGTCTCACTGCAGGAAGCTTCCTTCAGTAAATATAACACAAGCATAATAAATATTGCAGTGTGCAATCCCAGAATTCACTCTAGTTCAGAATGTTGAAATAAACAATAACTAAAACAGACGTTGCTGGAAAAGCTCAGCAGGTTAATGCTTCGGGTCTAGTTACTGTTCCTCAGAATGGAGGAAGAGTCACCAGACCCGAAACATTAACTCTAACTTCTCTCCATTGATGCTGCCAGACCTGCTGAGCTTTTCCAGCAACTCCTGTTTTTGTTTCTGACTGACAGAATCCACAGTTCTTTCATTTCTAAAAAAAACACAATGTTGCAGCGATATAACATAGGTCTTCGTTAATTATTGCTCAAGGTGATTGAGACCTTTAGACTCAAAATCTTCACTGACATGATTTTATTTTGATTTTCATAGCCCCACCACCAAATCACCCAAATGAACAGCTGACAACATTTTCTTGCATCAAAGTGAGCTAACTTGTGCTATTAGTTTGAATCGAAACCGCAATTCTAAACTTTAAATCAGATACTAATATCTGATAGAAGCTTAAATGAGTTCACATTTGATGTTTTCACTTATTTTTTGCCCTAAATTGAATCCCAGTTGCAAATATGCTCTGAAGGCATATTTTCTTTCAGAAAATCTCATTCATTAATTGGGTAGGTCTCAATGATTACATCTGAACTATGTCAGACCCCCTGGGCCAAGCTTTCACACTGATACTATGTGTGAGGAAAGGGAACTATCTAATTGTATTGATAGATCTACATCTAAAAACACAAAGATTCACAGAAAATTGTCATCTTTATTGGTCAGTGACTATAGGACTTGGAATGTCATGTTGCAGCTGTACAGGACATTGGTTAGACCACTTTCAGAACACTGTGTTCAATTCTGGTCTCCCTGCTAAAGGAAAGCTGTTGTGAAACTTGAATGACAAGGATATTGCCAAGGTTGCAGGGTTTGAGCTATAGGGAGAGGCTGAATAGGCTGGGGATATTTTGCCGAAGTGTCAGAGGCTTATAGAAGTTTATAAAATCATGAGGGGTGTGGACAGGGTGAATGGTCAAGGTCTTTCCCCCAGGGTAGGGGAGTCTAAAACTAGACAGCATAGGTTCAAGGTAAAAGGGGAAACGACTGAAAAGGATCTAAGGGGCCACTTTTTCATGCAGAGGGTGATGCATCTATGGAGTGAACTGCCAGAAGTGGGGGAGGCTGGTACAGTTACAACATTTAAAAGGCATCTGGATGGGTATATGAATAGGAAAGGTTTTAGAGGGATATGGGCCAAATGCTGGCAAACGGAACTAAATTAATTTAGGATATCTGGTCGGTATGGGCGAGTTGGACTGAAGGGTCTATTTCTGTGTTGTACAGCTCTATGACCACTTTAAAGACGGTTTCAATCTAGAAACTGTATACCATCTGATTGAAATAGTGGACAAGTTTCCTTTCCTTCTGGACATATAATTCGATAGCTAATTTAAAACAAAACATACGCCTTCCAAACCCAGGATGAGTATCATCTGGAAAGACAAGAACAGTAGATAAATGGGAATGTCAACACCTGCAAATTCCCGTCAAAGACACTTACCATCCTAACTTGGAAGTAAATCACCATTCCTCCAATATTGCTGGGTCAAAATTTGGAATTCCCTCTCTAGTGGTATTGTCGATTTATTCACAGCATGTGGACTGCTGTGGTTCAAGAAAACAGCTCACCACCACTTTCTGAAGGGCAACTAGAGATGGGCAATAAATGCTGACCCAGTCAGTGATGCCCACATCCCAAGAGTGAATAAAAAGCTATGTGACTGGCTTAATATAAACTCTGAGCCAAAATGTCTTCAATTCATGTTGAAGAGCTATATTGAAATTGCCCTTAATTTTCTTTGGAATCTTTATGAAAAAAGGGTCACAGTGTAAAAGTAATGGTTGCATTTGGACAGAATCAGTTGTACGAATGGTACACTCTATAAACTGAGAAATATCATGGCCAGCTGGATGCAGTTTACAGCAGTTATTTCTTCTAATATAGTAAAAGCTTTCCAGTGAAGCTTATTTTTCATTGCGCATAAACATTGCACTCTTCGAAAATCTTTCTCTCCCATTAAGATGCAACTTACAACCCATCCATTTCATCATCTGGCTTAATGTCTCATTCTTCACCTGGCTTTCAATTTTGGTTTGTTTTAAACAATCCCGTGAAACTCCACAGGCTGACCCAATACCTCAAAGATATTATATTCCAGCATATTGTTGTACTAACTCAGGAACGTAGTTTCCATCTGGCAGTGCAAAGGTAAATCCATTCATGTAAACTCATTTGTGGGCTACTTTCACCAAATTGCTAACGAATTTACAATGACTGCACTGAACAACTCATATGGGATGGAGGTGAGGTTTTTTCGCTCTGGCAGACAGGGACTCAGAGGTCAACTCTTCATGCTTTTTATTGTTTTTAGCCTGATACACTCCAGCTTCTTTTTGTGGGTTTCTAATCCTGCCACTGGAAGGAAGGATCTGGATTTAGCCATGTAAACATGAAGAGCCGATTCACTGGCAGGCATATTTGAGAATCCAGCCTTAATAAACGTTAGAATAAAAATAGCAAATGAAAATATTTTGATGCTGGGATACCAAAACAAATTAAAGTGCTTGGTGAGATCTGATAGATAGCTATTTATTCTCTCCACACCCATATTGCTAAGCTCCTTCTCAAAACTATCCAGTAGAATACATCCAACGTGGCGCAACGTCACATCTGATAATATTTGTGATCCATCTTTGCTTGTTTTGCAATATTAAAGGATGCTATAAAAATGCAAGTTACTATTGTAACTTGCATTTTAAGAAGCAACTCTAATGATATCCTAGGTAACATAAAAATCTTGCACTGCAGACACTACAGCACTACGACAAGCAATAACCCGCCTCGGCAGTTACTTTGGAAAATCATGATCCTTCATAATGTTAATAACCACTATTGTTTCTCCAATAGGGACATAAGATCACATTGCCTGCAGTTAGCAGCGAAAGTAACAGCTCCCTCAATCTTTGTTGATCTTTTCGGTTTAGACCAACTGAGAAAAAGCCCAGGCAAAGAAAATTCATTCACATATGATATATTTGCTACAAACATGGCTTTGTCATACTGTTCACAGAAGGTCGTGTCCAAAGATGAAGTGTTTTAACCACTCTGAAGGGAGCCCTTGCAAGAGAAAATGAGAGCCCTTCTGACTTCTGGGTTTGCTTCAGCAGGATAGACTTGTCAAGTGGGTATGGGTGGCTTCTTCCCTATTGAATGGATCATAGAAGCCCATGAAATCCCTCCCTTACATAGGGCTAGATACTTAGATAGGTTTCAAGGTGGTCATGATCGTATGCGACAAGTTATATTGCAGCTTGTCATACTGTTAGGGCATATTTTTCTGGACTTCATGTTTATGATGCGTTTGGTCAATGTTGGCTTAAGTGGGCCCCAAGAAAGCAATTATTTTGTAGAGCCTCTGACTCACCCGCCGCCCAAAAGGCTGTGTCCTTCTTACATTGTTTCATTCACTGCAGTTACCAGTAGCAGCACCGCACAGTGAGCTAAAGTAAACTCTGCAAAACTCCACGAGAGGTATAGCGTTTGCGGAAGTTCTTTTTTAGGACCCAGAATCTTTTTTTGAAAAAAAAGCCATCTGTTTTGGGGAGTGTTTGGGAGGCATTTTATCGTACATAAAGCGTGTATAGCTCTAAGCAACATCAATGGCAGGAAAGAACAGACGCAAAAGCTCTGGTTTCTCCCAATCAAAGTTTTTTTTCTAGATGTGCTTTTTTCTCCCTCAAAGATCCCTTTGAAATATTCGGGCCCCGCATTGTCAAGATTAAATTCATCTGCACAGCATGGAGAGTACATATCATGTATTTACCCTGGCACCTTCCTTGTACTGTCGTTTCCTGCCTTGGAATCTTCCACAAAGTTTAAGTCTCGACTGTAGCACGACAAATTGAGGCATTAAATCATTTCCACTAAAACACCGGGAATGTCGCTTCAAGCTTCAGCGAGTCAGTTGGTGCACAGCTGTGACTGCCAGGACTCGCTCCCCGAAATCTTTACAGATGTTTCCAAGACACTTGTTCTGCGATTCCCCCACCTCTCCACCCCCAGCCCTCTTTCCCACTGCTCTCCCACATAAACAAGGAATTCAAACACTCTTTCAATGACTACATCTGAAAACAAAGTGAGGAAATCTAATTGTCATTCATGAATGTTCCTGATTGAAGGGTTTCTTCTGCCAAAACAATTTCGCCACGTGTTTGGAGGAATTGATGTGTTTCTCCAGACAGCCCATTCTCATTCAGTTACTTCCCCAACCTTCAGCCGGTGGAATCTAGCGGTGCAGTGGTAGCGGCCTTACCTTTAAGCTACGACTCCAACATGTGGGTTCAACTCCCACATGCTCTAGAGACATGTAATAACGTTCTTAGGCTGACTAGTAAAATATCTGTAGATGAGCTACACTTTCTATGCGATACATAATCCTCTGCTACTTACTATTATAAAAGAAATCCTGATTTTCTCACTCTTAGATTTCAAACTCCCTGTTGTTCTCCCCCCCCCAAGAAAACACTCCCCTTAAGGTTTTTCGTCTTGCCACTTTTATTTTCTCTCCTCCTTGTGCTCCTTTCCATAATCCTTTCATCCTCCACCCGCCCCCCCCAACAGAATCCCCGGGCTGACATCCTCTACTTTTCCACTTATCGTTTACTCACAAAAGTGAACCCTTCCACTCGAATTAAGACAAAAAATGCGTCCATGTACCTGGAGAGTTGCGCCTGCCACTAGAATCCAAAGCAGCAGCCGCTTCATTCCTGTATATCGGTTGCAAATTCATTGAATCCTGGAAAGTGCAGGCGCCGGCAGATTCACAAACTCAGGATAGCAATCGTTTGCATCGCTGACCGCGTAGTGTCATGAATGCAGTCCTCCCTGTACCTCTCCCCCTTGCAAATTTAGTCTGTATTAATTCTCATGTGACGTCAGGCTCACTGACGATTATATTTTTCCCCTCATACCACCAACACCAGCCACCCACACCCCAGCTCTCAAAACTTCTCCAATTCTGTCCTCCTCCTGTCACACTCAGTCATTACACCGCAGAACCAGGAGCCCTTAAAGGGATCATACACTCTAACAGTAAAGGGACCGCGCGGTGAGGAAGGGATGGGCTTGGTTTCTAAGTCACCCCCTCCACCTCCTGCCGTCCTCTCCTCATAGGCAGGAGACTCCTTGTCAAAGAATTGAACAACATCCGTCCACACTACGAAACTCTCGGCCGGTGAGGAAAACGAGCCCCACCCCCCGACAAACTCCCTCTCTGCCTTGGCCCAAATTGAATTCAGCAAAATTTCAAACAAAAATGCCCGTGGATCAGCGAAATACACAGAAATAGTTTCTTTCGGGGGGGAGAGAAAAAAAACCGAAGAGATCCGAAACTCAGGACTGAAAATAAATTGTTCACTCCAAAGGGTTAACAGTGTGAAAATCAGAGAATGGACCGAATGGTATGTAGTACACAAACATAATTAATACAGGCTCACTGACATGAACCTAAACCCTGCTACTTGTGTGTTGGGTCATGTTAGCTGTGGCACCCCTCACATAACTTCAGAGAAACAGGTCTGTCTGCCTCAGTCTTGCTGTTCCAATTCTGACCGATGCGATAACTGGGGGGTCGTTAGAGTCTTTCACTGACATTCCCCTCCAACACACAGCTCCCGGCTCCTTGTGGAAGTGGATTCCTGCCGACAGTGTTCCCAGGCGTTTCCAAGTGAGTGCCGGCGGAGCCTTCACTGACCGTGGGCAGCTTCGAGTGGGACGCCAGGTAGAAAGGAAGACAGGGGACAAGGTCTGGGTAAGGGGAGGCTCACATTAAATCGAAAGAAATGACAGGAAAAGTGCAAGCCCAAGCGAGCCTGGAGGATAGGAAAGTGAAGACAAGAGGGTGAGGGATCAAAAAGAAACGATAGAACTGGAAGGGGAAGAGAACGCGGACAGGCGATAAAGAGGAATGGAATGGGAGAAGGGAGAGAGTGTAGGGCCTAACTCTATCCGAAATGGGTCTTATGATGCCTGTCAACTGAGCTGTCTGAACGCTGCACTGTGGAAAGCTACCTAGTCAATCCCGGGGGTTGTAGCAAAACGGTGACTCCGGTGCCAGGGGATCTGCTGCCGGTCAAAGGGTGATGTATCCTCCCACCCTGCCCTTTGCTCCAACTCTTCAAGTTTAAAAAAAATTGAAAAGTAGTTAGTCCTGAGTTAGATGAAACACCATCTCATCATTTCGGGGAAAGCTGTAATTCAGGACTGGTTTAGGGAACATCTCCAAAAAAAATTATTTTTTTATATAAAAAAGAAATAAAACCGAGATCCCTTCCCCTGTCAATTGCCCTTTGGAATCTCTGGGAATGATCAACGGCACAGGATAATGCCTTGAAAATGATATCAATTGTGTTCAAACAAATCCACTGGCACTCCGTTTGGAGACGTTCCCTTGCTTTGCATTGCTGGATCGTTATGAACCCAAGAACTCTCAAATTTAAAGTTTCTTCTTCTACGTTAGTTTTATCAGCAACTGTTTTACATATTTGTGTGAAGCAGGTGTTGCCAGCTAGATCAGCATTTATTGACCATCCCTAATTTTCCCAGAGGGCAATTGACAATTAACCATTCGTTTGGGATCTGGAATCACATGTAGACCATGAGTCACAGGTAAGCAAGGCAGATTTCCTTCAAGGGCATTAGTAAACCAACTGGGATTTCACAACAATTGATACATTACTAGTTCTATTCTCAATTTTTAAAAATTGAATTCAAATATAACCATCTCTGATGGTTGGACCCCTATAACCCATTATCCCATTAACCCATAATCTGGATTTATACACCAATGATATTACTATTACACCACTGCCTCCTTCATAAAAAAACCCCCATCTCTACTTTAGTTTGGCACTCTGGTGCAACGCACCTGCAGCTGGGTCAAAACGTTTTGATGTCGAATCCCATTGGAGATTTAACACAAAGCTGACAGCTACCTTTCCACTGAGCTGTTGGGCTGAGGGAATGCTGCATTATTGGATGAGCTGAATTGGTTGCATGGTTAAACCATGATCCTGTACCTTGCAGATAGTCGTAAATGATCTGATGGAACTCCCTTGAAGAAGACAGCTATTTTGAAGCTGCCTTGTGTCCTAGTCGGTGTTTATACCTCAACCAACACCAAGAAGACAGACTTGTTATTATCACATTGCTGTTTATATGAGCTTGCTGCATTAAAATTAGCAACCACCATATAAGAGTGACAGCAATTACTATTATATTTTATTAGTGATAAAGTTATTTGGGGTGTCCCAAGTTCAATAAAGACACTATAGGAGTACCAGTACATCTTGCATTATGCATCATGGAAAAGTATTCATGAATAATGAATGGAGGATCAAAAATTTTAAAAAGTTTCCCCTGCAGCATATTAGTAAACAGTAGTAATGAGGAGGAAGGTGGAGTTGAAGATTATCAGATTAGACATAATCACATTGCATAGCATAGCAAAGCAAATCAATGGGCTAAATGGCTTACATCTGCTCCTGTGTCTTACATCTTACATCCCATCAAGTAAACACACTGAATTCTAAAGTATAAGACCCGAAAATGTACAAAATACTCAATACTTCAGGTAGTCACTGTGGAGAGAGAACCCTCAATTTTTCACATCCATATCTTTCGTCAGGACAACACTTTTTTTTGTGTTCACATCCAGTGTGAGAGGTGTGTCACTGAGGTGGATAGCAGCCATCATTCAACATCCTTATGGATGTGGGAGAGTGAAAGATCCATCTGCCACTTAGCACTAACCAGCCTATTAACTGGTGTATAAATGTCTGTGAAAGAAGTGATCACATTAGAGTGTGTCAATCTACATCAGCTATCAGTCACAAGTCATACTTCATACTCTTCTTTGAGAAAAGCATGAAATCAACAACCTCTGCTGCTGTCTCAGAAGGTGCGATAATTATTGTTTGCATAACACATCTATCCATTTATGCAAAATGTGTAACTAGTCTGGGTAAAACACATAATCAACTGAAGGCAAGGCACTCTGATTTATCAAACATATAATTGCATCGTATTCTCCATGGTTTATAATATACACTGATTAGTTTCCAAATGAATTGCAAAATACCACTTTGCAGTAATTATATATTATTTATAATTTAGTCAGCAGATCATGTGTGAGTTACAAGGAGTTGCAGCACGCCACACTTTCTGTCACTTATAAAGACAGGAGGAACATCATTGCATAGTTTAGAAACAGCATTTCATATTAAACAAAAGAAAAGTATTGCAGATAGCGAGGTGTAGAGCTGCATGAACACTGCAGGCCAAGCAGCACCAGAGGAGCAGGAGGGCTGACGTTTCGGGCCTAGACCCTCTGATGCTGCTTGGCCTGCTGTGCTCATTAGCTCTACACCTTGTTATCACAGATTCTCCAGCATCGGCAGCTCCTATTATCTCAAAAAACACTGCAGATGTTTCTTGAGTTTCATGGCTAACATTTCGAAGTAGAAACTTGAAACATCTTCCAGTTTTCAGTACTGAGAAAATGAACGATTTTTAATAAAATGATCTGCCTAGTATGAAGACATTACTGCCTGTACCACCATTTATTACTCATCCTAATTGCCCAGGAGAAGTTGGTAGTGAGGTTCCTCTTGAATTGCTGCAGTCTTTTGGAAATAGTGACACACAGAGTATGGTTGAATGGGAAGTTCCATGATTTAAACCAGCAATGATGAAGGAATGGTGATATATTTCCAAGTCATGATGATGAATGAATTTGCAGGTGTCAGCCTTCCCAGGTATCTGCTGCCCTTGTCCTTCCAAACGGTCATGGGTTTGGAATGTGAGAAGAAACCATGGTGAATTTCTACAGTGGCTCTTGTTGATGGCACACACTGATGCTACTGTACATCAGTGAGAGAGGAGTGAATCTTTCTGGACATGGTATCAATCAGTTGGATACCTTTGTCCTATGGTGTCAAGCATCTTGACTATTGTAGTTGGAGCTGAGCTCATCCAGGCAGGTGGGGAGTATTCCATCACATTCCAGACTTGCACCTTGTTGATGGTGGGAAAGCTTTAAGGAGTCAGGAGGTGACTGGGTTCCAAGCCTGTGACCTGCTCTTTTGACACAGTATTTATGTTGCTACTTAAATTCAGATTCTAGTCAGTGGTAATCCCCACGTTGTTGATAGTGGTTATTCAGTGATGGTAATGTCATTGAATGTAAAGTACTAACTATTGGATTATTTCTTGTTGAGAATGGTCATTAGCTGGCATTTGTGTGACATAAATATTACTTGTTATCCCAAGCCAGGAGTTTGTTCAGACTTGCTCCATAGACCCACAGTATCTGGGCAGTTGCAGTTAGTGCAGAACAATGTACAATCATTAGTTTATATCTTCACTTCTGACCTTCTGATAGATAGAAGGTCATTGATGAAGCAGGCCTAGGACATGACCCTGAGAAACTCCTGCAGAGATACCCTGCAGCTGAGATGACTGATCACCAGCAATCACAACTTATCTTTTTTTGTGCTAGTTATGACTCCAAAAATCAGAGAGTTTTGTCTCTGATTCCTGATGACTCTTGTTTTACAAGAACTCCTCGATGCCACACACAGTCAAAAGTGCCACACAGCATGATGCCAAGTGCAGTCATTTTCATCCCATGTCTGGAGTTCACTTCTTTGCTCCATGTTTGAACAAAAGCTGTAATGAGGTAGATGCCAGTATTGTAGCTGCATTGGAATACCAGTCTTTAGTACTCTCTCTGGAATGTTGTTATGCCCCATAGTTCACAGAATATTTCCTTAACCTGTCAAACTGCAGTTGCCCCTTTCCATACCATTGTATGTACTGCTTTTTTCCCTCCTGATCTCACTCCTTCTTCATTGTGGCCCCCTCCCCTCCTAAGGTTATAGTACCTATTCAGATATCTGTCATCATTTCCAATGCTGTCATTGTTCCAGGATACATTGTATCTTCATTGTATCTATTTTCCTGTCTCAAATTCTTACTCCTGGACCTTTAACAATGTCCTTACTCTTTGTTGAAATACAACTTCCTTTTACCAACAATGTAGAAATTTACACACATACATCCATTACAAAGAAGCAGGACAGATAGAAGCTGGCCAATTATTGTCCATCAGTTTACTGCCAATCTTCAGAAAGATGATGGAAGGCATCATCAACATCACTAGGAAGCAGCGCTTGCTTAGCAACAACCTCCTCACCAATGCTCAGTTTGTATTCTGCCACGACCACTCAGTCCCTGGCCTGATATCGGTTTTGGTCCTAATATAGAAAAAAGGGATGATATCTGAGGTGAGGCGACATTAAGGTCACTTTTGACAGGCTGTGACATCAAAGACCTCTTGCAAAATTGGAGTCAATGGGAACCAGAGAGAAATCTCTACACTAGTTGGAGTCATACTTTACAAAAAGGAGCAACAGTATGGTTCTCAGAGATCAGTCATCTCAGCTCCAGAACATTTCTACATGAGTTCCTTAGGGTAGTGTCCTTGGCCCAACCATCTTCAGCTATTTCATCAATGACCTTCCCTCCCTTGTGAGATTGCAAGAAGGAACGTTCACTGATGTTCGCACAGTGTTCAGCACCATTTGTGACCCCTCAAATACAGGAGTTGTCCATGTTCAAAGTGGCAAGATCTGAACAATATCTAGGCTTTGGGTGACAGCTGGCAAGTAACATTCACACCATGCAAGTGCCAGGCAATGTCCACGTCCAGCAGGATGCAACCTAACTATCACCCCTTAACATATAATGGCAGTAGCATCATTGAAAGTCTCACCATCAATATCCTGGGTGGCACTGCTGATCACACATTGAACTGGATAAGCCAAATAAATACTGTGACTACAAGAGCAGGTAAGAGACTAGGAATCCTGTTGTGAGTACCTCACCTCCTAATTCCGCAGTCTTTCTACCATCAATGAGGCAGAGGTCAAGATTTGATGGAATATGTGTCATTTGCCTGGATGAGTGAAACTAACCAGACAAGGACCTTTACACTATTCAGGACATGTAATTCGCACCACATCCACAAACATTCCCTCCCTCCACCACTGATGTTTAGCAGCAGCAGTGTGTGTACTATCTGTAAGATACAATGCAAAATAAATTGCCATTCATTCTTTTGTTCTGGGCTCACTTAGAAGCCAAAAATATCCTGTCTAACCAGTCATAAAATCTTCAGGGTTCACTCAATTCACCATTGCAGTTCATGTTACATTCCTTGAAAAACAGTTTCTGCATGTTTTCCAGTGCTTTAGTATGTTTGTAAACTGTGAATCTGAACTAACAGTGAGTCTTACAAGAAATAAACTAACCCAAGACTTCACATGAAAGCAATTGAGAACTTAATGGCAGCACAAATTAGCTTGAGGAACAATGTGGCTACATAAATTAATGAAACTAATTGATGGTTTTTGTGATGATTAAAAATGCTCAGAGATATTGCAACAAAAATACTGAATTATTTCAAGCAAGCTGATTTTTACAGAGGGAAACTTGGAAAGAATTACAGTGAAAAAAAGAGAGAAGGCTTGAGCTGCCAGCCACTTGGGTTGTCTGCCTTTCTTTTTTTTAATCTTGGAATTCAGAGCACCTCTTCAATGTTTGTGAATTCCTTACTCCCCTACGTGGCTGCCAATTTTCCTAAGTTGAGCGTTACCCAGTCCAAACTGCAGTTAGTTTACGAAGAGTACGGGAGGCCAATACACCAGTCAGTTGGCAGGTGGAGTGAAGTGAAACATCAAATGAACAATTATGTTTGTAACGTTGCTTGTTCTTTCTCCTAATTCTTTTATGCCTAAGGGCAGTGGTTTGTTCTGATAAATTCTGATTGCGCTGACCTCCATATGGTTTTTCATAAATTCGTCTTTCAACGGGTTTTAAAAAGTTCAAAGCCTAGTGTAAAATTGTCCTCACTCTATTGCTCCACTTAAATGAACTTTTGTAGTACTCGCCCCTGGGAACTTTCATAACCATTCCTTTCACTAGAAGGGAACACTAAGGTGTCTGACCTGGAATCTCTGAGATCATCTGTGCTCCCAATGCAAGCCCAGATGAGATCAGCTATTTTTGTTAATTAGTTCATGGGATCTGTACATCGCCTGCTTGGCCAGTATTTATGGCCTATATCTGAGTGTCCTGCAGAAGGTGCTGATGAGCTGCTTTCTTGAATTCTTGCAATCCTTTGGTTATGAAGATAACCACAGTGCTGTTGGAAAGGGAGTTTTCAATATTTTCGCTCAGCAACACGGGAAGAACAGCAATATATTTCCATGCCAGGACAGGCTGTCAACTGGAGGGTAACTTGCAGGTGGGAATGCCATCTTTGTCTTTCCTATGGGGCAAGCCGCAGCATTGGAAAGTGCTGTTGAGGGAGCCATGGTGACTTATTACAATGCAATTTGAAATGGCATAATCTGCTTCCGTTGTCTGTTGGTGGTGAATGAAGTGAATGTTGCAGCTGCAGAGTGCTAAAGTCAATTCCATTCAAATTCTTTGGATCAGGAAGCTTATAACTCACACATGTAGCATCATTGTGCATCAAAATGATCTCAAGTGAGTAAGAGAAGACCCACAAGAGAAAGTAATTGTCTTTCTCAATGGTTGAATATGCCCAGTGTCTCCTTTGTCAACCCAGTTGAGACGAGGAACACACCAACGGGGAGAACTTGGATTTAAGCATCTCTATCAGTAATTAGGTTAATGAATCAATGTGATTGTTTGTTGGCTTTGACTTTGTCATGTTTATGTATAAATCTCTATGTAACTTCACCACTCCGTAAGTATAGAGCTATCAACAAGAAATAATTCCATGGGTGAGCACATCAGTGCATTATGACGTAGTACATACTTGGAGCAAAGTGAAAGGAAGACTACAGTCTGTTGAAAAGCTCCCAGGTGTAATATGAAACAAAAACAGAAAAAGCTGGAGAAACTCAGCAGGTCTGGCAAGATTGGTGGAGAGAAAAATGAATCAACATTTCAAGTCCAGTGTCCTTTTTTCAGAACTCGGAACCCTCATTTAGAAGGGTCACTGAACTCAAAACATTAACTTTGCTTTCTCTGCACAGGTGCTGCCCGACTTGTTGAGCTTTTCCAAAAAATTATGTTTTGTTTCAGATTCCCAGTGTCTGTAGTTCTATTTTTGTGTTCTAGGTGTATCTTGTTGGGGGTAGCTGCATAAATAATTACCTTGATTAACCAATGATCTGGGATTTCATTATCTGCTCCTAATTGTGTGCAATTATTTGTATTTTGGACTGTGGAAAAATCCAAAAGTGCCATGAAGACCGAGCAGCCAGCAACTGTGAAAAAACATTATAGTGACAGATGTGCCTTGAGGTGATGCCAAAAAAATTGATGTTTCTCAGAAAACACTGTAATTTTAGTTGACTTCTACAGTATGAATATGATACATCAAAAGTATAGATGGCTTTTGGCTGTGCAGAATAAATGAAAGGAATCATTCCAGATATGGTATATTAGTTAAATAAGTAAAATGATATGCTATTTAAACAGATACCAGTCTTAGAAATTTTTCCCTACCTTGATCCAATATTGTAGATCTATTGTTAATCATTACTTCCCTGGTGAACTTGTACAACAAACTGGCACTTGCTGGCTTGGAAGTGATGGCCTCGTGGTATTGTCACTGAACTAGTGAAGCCAGTGAATGAACTAATGCTCAAGGGTCCTGGATTCAAATTCTGCCATGCTGGAATTTGAATCCAATAAAAGTCTGGAATTAAGAGCCTGGGAGAAAATCAACGTCCTTGAGGGATGGAAACTGCCAACTTTATGTGATTTAGCCTACATGTGACTCGAGATCCACAGCAATATATGCCATTTTATATGCCATCTGGGCGATTGGGGATGGGCAATAAATGCTTACCCAATCTGCAATGCTAGCATCTTGTGAATAAAGTTTTAAAAAAGTAGCACAGATTCATTTAATGTCTTTATAAAGCAAGCAGGGATCCTTTGGTGTCACTAGTTAAAATTGGGTTAAAATCTGAATCCCAAATTTGAAAGGAAAGTATCAAAGGAAGTGAGCACCAACTTATTAAAGGAGCACCATTACCTCATGTTATTTCTTCCTTTGTCCCACCCCCTTGTACATTTTGTTTATCCAGTGACTTTAGAACTGTGTGGTCAAAGTTACAATTCTTCAGAAGCGATATTAAACTGTGAAATGAGGCAGGCATAATAGATTTCAGAGCACTGCTATTACCAGGTCAGGAGAGGTAGAACTGATTTTCCTCTTTAACACTATACATCTGACCTCCACATTTGTGAATTTTTATAAAGGAGGCTGGATTGCTAATTCAGTATGTATTTACCCATCTGCAATCTTGTAAGAAATAAACCAGCATGTATTCTTAACTTAAACACATAGAAAATAATTTCATTCTATAACCTGAGGTAACAAGGTGGAGAGCTGGATGATCACAGCAGGCCAAGCAGCATCAGAGCAGCAGGAAAGCTGATGTTTCAGGTCTAGATAACAAAGTGTGGAGCTGGATGAACAGAAGGGTCTAGGCCCGAAACATCAGCTTTTGTGCTCCTGAGATGCTGCTTGGCCTGCTGTGTTCATCCAGCTCCACACTTTGTTATCTTGGATTCTCCAGCATCTGCAGTTCCCATTATCACTGATACAATTTCAACCCCACTGCGAAGCCTCTTCCAGGGATGCCTAACCTGAAGAAGTTACCCTCCTCCTTCCGGAGGATGAAGGGTCTAGGCCCGAAACATCAGCTTTTGTGCTCCTGAGATGCTGCTTGTCCTGCTGTGTTCATCCAGCTCCACACTTTGTTATCATGGATTCTCCAGCATCTGCAGTTCCTATTATCACTGATACAGTTTCAGGTCTAGACCCTTTTTCAGAAATGGGGGAGGGGAAGGGGATTCTGAAATAAATAGGGAGAGAGGGGGAGGTGGATAAAAGATGGATAAAGGAGAAGATAGATGGAGAGGAGACAGACAGGTCAAAGAGGTGGGGTTGGAGCCAGTAAAGGTGAATGTAGGTGGTGAGTTAGGGAGGGGATAGATCGGTCCAGGGAGGACAGACAGGTCAAGTAGGCAGGATGAGACCAGTAGGTAGGAGATGGGGGTGGGGTTTGAGGTGGGAGGAGTGGATAGATGGGAGAAAGGACAAATTAGGAAGGTGGGGACAAGCTGGGCTGGTTTTGGGATGCGATCAGCGGATGGGAGATTTTGAAGCTTGTGAAATCCACATTGATGCCATTGGGCTGCAGGGTTCCCAAGCGGAATATGAGTTGCTGTTCCTGCAACCTTCGGGTGGCATCATTGTGGCACTGCAGGAGGCCCAGGATGGACATGTTGTCCAAGGAGTGGGAGGGGGAGTCGAAATAGTTCGCGACTGGGAGGTGCTGTTGTTTGTTGTGAGCTGAGCGTAGGTGTTCCACAAAGCGGTCCCCAAGCCGCCCGTTGGTTTCCCTGATGTAGAGGGGGCCACATCAGGAACAGCAGATGCAGTATACCACATTAGCAGGTGAATATCCGTTTGATGTGGAAGATCTTCTTAGGGTTTGGGATGGGGGTGAGGGGGGAGGGTAGGGGCATGTGTGGCACTTCCTGTGGTTGCAGGGAAAAATGCTGGGGGTGGTGGGGCTGGTGGGGAGGGTGGAGCGGATGAGGGAGTCACGGAGAGAGTGGAAAGCAGACAAAGATGGGGAAGAAAAAATGTCTTTGGTAGCGGGGTCAGATTGCAGATGGCGGAAGTGCCGGAGGATAATGCGTTGGATCCGGAGGTTGGTGGGGTGGTATATGAGGATGAGGGGGATTCTGTTTTGGTTGTTATTGTGGGGAGGGGGTGTGAGGGATCAGTTGCAGGAAATGCAAGAGACATGGCCGAGGGCATTTTCCACCACTGTGGAGGGGAAGTTGTGGTCCTTGAAAAATGAGGCCATCTGGGATGTCCGGGAGTGGAATGCCTCATCCTGGGAGCAGATGTGATGGAACCGAAGGAATTGGGAATAGGGGATGGTCTTTTTGCAGGAAGCTGGGTGAGAGGAGGTGTATTCTAGGTAGCTGTGGTAGGCTTGAAATGGATATCGGTTTCCAGGTGGTTGCCAGAGATGGAAACAGAGAGGCCCAGGAAGGAGAGAGAGGTTCTATGACCTATTTAGATTATAGTATTATGAAATTTTGAAAATATAAAAACAGTTCCCACTTCCCACCAAAGATTGCAAACATAGACTCAGCCCCCAAACATGTAAAGAAATAAGAATTTACAGAGTGCCAGGCGTTTACTTAGCATAGTAACAAACAAATGAAGAAATAATGTCAGTTAAAAAAAAACACGTCTGGATGAGATGGCAAGAACTGCTGACGGCTCGAGTCAGAAATAATACACTATGGAGCTAGAGGAACACAGCAGGCCAGGCAGTATCAGAGGAGCAGGAAAGTTGACGTCTTGGGTCGGGACCCTTCTTCTAGACTTTTTGTTTTCACTGAGGTAGTTGTTTTGTAGCATTGATTGGTGGTACCCTGGCTCCTGGAACCACTGTTGCTGGATTGAAATGTTCCATTAAAATTCTCTATTTGCAGCAGGGTGTTTTTTTTTCTGGCAGGTTTTCCAACAATTTAACAGGGCTCACAGATTTGTTTGGAGGACTCAGTGAGAGAGAAAGGCATGGAAGGCCATTGACTGCTGCCCTGTAGTGGGAGGTAGTGACATAGCAGTAGGGACGTTGCCCTAACAGCTCATAAAGCACAGCCAAATCCTTTGGAAACATGGGTTCAAATTCCAACATGGTGGAATTTGAATTCAATTAATTTGCTTGGGATATAAATCTAGCACTGATAATCCACATCTGTATTTATCAAACACTAGTAGGAGACCAGACAAATAAGAAAGCTTTGAAAACAAACAAAAGATGACCAGTAAAATAATAGAAAGGACAAAAGTAAACTGCATGGGTAAACAACAAATAATATAAAAATAGATTGCGAACGCTTCTTCAAATACATTATCAGGGAGAGAGGCCAAAGTGAGCATAGACCCCTTAAAGAAAGAAACTGGGGAAGTAATATGGTGAACCAGAAAATGGCAGAAGAGTTCAATAAATACTTTACTTCAGTTTTCTTGGTAAAAGACGGCAACAGCATTCTAAAAATAAATCAGGGATTTTGGGTAAGGAAGAAACAAATAAAATAACTATTGCTGGAGAAAAAAAAATTACTAGGGAAACTGATAGAGCTAAAGATTGCGAAGTCATTTGGACTGATGGGGTGCATCATATGACACTAAAGGAAATAACTACTGAGATAATGGATGTACTATAGGAAACATCCAAGAATCCTTAAGATTCTGGAAATGTGTCTGAGCACTGGCAAACTGCCAATGTAATACCTTATTCCAAATGGGAGAGAGACGATAAACAAGTAAAAATATGCCAGTTAGCTTAACATCTGTCATTGGGGGAATGTTACAGACTATTCTAATTAATAGCAGAGCATTTAGAAATGCACCACATAGTCAAGCAGAGTCAGTATGACTTCAAGAAGGGAAATCATGTCTGACAAATTTATTAGGATTCCTTGAGGAGGCTACAAGCAAGATAGATAATGGAGAATGAAGCAATGTAACCTATTTGGATTTCTATAGAATATTTGATAAGATTTGATATGATTAGCATGGATAGAAGATTGGCTAATAATTTGAAGACAGGGAATTGGAATGAAAGGTGTATTTTCAAGGTGGCAACCTGTAACTAGTGGAGAGCCTTGGGGATTGGAACTGGCGAACAAAATACAATGATGTGACAGTTTTTGGTCCCTTTATGTAAAAAATATGCTGGTATTTGTAGCAGTCTTGATATGGTTCACTGTGTTGATCTTGAGCATGAACAGACTTTGTTATGAGGAAAGATTGAGTAGATTGATTAAAAACAAAGAATTGGGTGTTGGAAATTTGAAACACAAACAGCACGCACTGGAGAAACTCAGCAGACTTGGGAAATTTTGTGCTGAAAAGGAGAATTCTGGGCTTGGAGAAGTTGCAGGCCAAGGGGGAGGCGATGGTGTTGTTGAGAAACAGAAGTCCAAGCCTCACACCTTATTCCCTATTGAGAAGAATCTCAAGTTTAGAAGGGGAGGAGGGGTAGGGATTGCAGGAGGGAGTTTTTGCTCAAAGTCCCAGATCCACTTGTGATGTACTGCTGAAAGGGAAAGGATACTAGCAGTGTAAGTGAATGGGCTTGGGTTTAAGACAGTGAGCAGGGCTGGAAGGCTGCAAGCAGATTGTACAAAAAGAAGACTCTTTCATGAACAGGTACTGCTCTCCTTTCAAGCAGCATTCAAGCTGGAACTGATATCCAGCATGTGTTGTGTAACATTTGTGACACATATACTAGCTAATGACCATTTCTAATCAAGGAGTGTCTAACCACTTTCCCGTATCATTTAATTGCATGACCATAAATGAATCCCAAAAAATCAACTTCCAAGAGATTTACCATTGATCAAAAATTTAAAGCTATGTATTTTAACAGGGCCAACCACTGAAATACTATAGCCTCGAAGGCAGATCAGAATTTGTGTATTCTGCAGCATGGTACACTTTCTGATTTTCCCACTGCTTTTCCACTATCTGAAAGCACAAATCAGGAAAGTGATGGGATGTTCTTCATCTGTTGCTCCAAAGAACTGCTTAACTGATACTCCATCTACCATCTTGGCACTTGGTTCCTGCAACATCAACCAGTGGCTGTAATTTGTACAATCTATATGATGCTCTGTAGCTAATTGCCAAAGTTTCTTTACGGCACGTACAAGCGAATGACTCTGTATTGCTGCCGTCTCGAGATGGACAAAACAAGAGGAGCAGCTTGGGAATGCTGTATTTTTTCCACCAATCACACAGAATGCTAGTTTGAAATATACTTCCATTCCTTTACTGTCACTGTATAAAAATCATGGAACTGCCTGCCATTAACGTGGGAGTGATTTCATTCTAATGGATCATGAACCTCAATAAATTTTGGACTTTGGTAGCAACATCCAATCAACTGGTGAAAAATAATAGAGTACCCCTAACATCTGGCCAACAATCCTCTTTGTTTCAATGAACACTACCAACACCATTTTGACAGGTTGTACCTTCGGTTCTCGGGTTATGTTCAAACTGACTAGTAGATCTTCATTCATTACAGCAGTGATTTGATTGGAATAAAAGAAAAACTGCCCTTCGAAGCAATTTGAACTGTCTTGAAAAGGTAAAAAATTATCGTAGAAATGCAAGTTTTTTCAGTTCATATTACAATTTAGCAAATGCAAATAAGGCCAAATGAGGTGAAAACTTCTTGAAATAATGGTAGGTTGCAGGTGATTTTTTTTAATCCAAACATAGGCTTGGAGCCAAAAACAATAAATGTTGGAGATCAGACAGTATCCTTGGAGAGACAGCAAGCTTCCCGTGTAACTGCAGAAGGTGAAATACCTGCCCCTTCACCTCCTCCCTGCTCACCATCCATGGACCTAAATATTCTTTCCAGGTGAAGCAGCATTTCACCTCTACCTCCTCCAATCTTGTGTATTGTATTCACTGCACCCAGTGTAGCCTATTGTATATTGGAGGAACTAAATGCAGACTGGGAGACCGCTTTGCAGAACACTTCCAGTCTGTGTGTAAGCAGTTTCCTTCCCTTCCTACAGCTGGTCATTTTAAGGAAGGGAAGAAAACTGCCATCCATATCTGGTCTGGCCGAATCATGCCTCCAGACCCACAGCAATGTGGTTGAATTTCAACTGCACTCTGAACAGTTAGGCAAGAGCAACAAATACTGCCTGGTCAGCAATGGCCTCATCCCGTGAATGAATAAGAAAAACACAACTGCTCGAATGCTCATATGTCTGCCCTCAGCACGCTGCAGTGTGCCCCTGAATCACAGCACACACTGGAGGAACAACATCTCAACTTCATATTAGGTACTTTACAACATCTTTAAATTGTAAACCAGCTCCTATTTCTTCCCTTTCTTTTGTTCATTATCATGCCTTCTCTCCTCTCCTGCCCATCCCAGTGGGGACTGTCTATCCTTTTACGTCTGGCAAGAGACAAGAAATTTTTCTGTAATTCTTACATTCCAGTCACTTAATGTCAACTATCAACACCTTTTGTCCATCAGCACCCTTGACTCACTATCTTAGTACACCTCCCACTCCCAACTACAGCATAAATGTTGTCCCCTCCAGTCCTCACTTCAGCTCTGATGAAGAGTCATCTAGACACGAAACTTTCACTTGTTCTGTCTCCAGGGATGCTGCCTGACCCTCTGTGATCTCCGGCAGTTTTTGTTTTCAGTATAGATTCCAGCATCTGCAGTAATTTGTTCCTACTATAGTTTTGGTGCCTGTCAATAAAAAGCAAATACATGTGGACATCCATCATTTATTTTCAAGCTGATTTTGCTCCTTCGAAAATCTAAACAAAAGACTTGAAGAAAACCTGTGTGATTGTGCTAAAGCTGAGAATGTATTCCTCCTTAAGATCGATGTGTTAAATAGTGTGGTGATATTTTTACACATGTAGGAAGTGAGGCTTAATGTGTAAACATCATTCAAAACGACCTCTTATATATTAGTTTCTTCATATTGCTTTCTTCTCTCACCTAAGCAGATTTTTGGTTCTCAAGACACTTGCAGAATTCAGATGTGATAATACGGTGGTGATTCACTGCTGCTTAAGAGGGTTAATGTTTTGAAAAATTTAGGAGTAAAGGAATGTTTTGGGAAAAATAGGGTTGTTGTGTTAAATTGGCGTTTTGTCAATGAAGGCTAATAGGTTTGTTATCATTGATAACAAAAAAAAAATTGTCATGGATTTACTTTTGAATTGCCAAGGCTCTTCATAGCAGTACTGCAGAACAAAATTTGACAGGACTTAAATTTCAACAGGATAGCTTGCGTACTAATGAAAAGATACATTTACCAAAGCTTTCTGTGTTATACTCATCAGGAGAATTCACAAGAATAACATTATAAAGGGAAAATAACAATTTCTGTCTGAGAAAAGAGTGCTGATTTGTTGTCAGATGGTCTCTGATTGGCTGAAGCTGTGCTGTGGTGAATACACCAGTTAGATGATGATTGCCAATTAACAAGCTTTATTTAAATTTTACTCACTCAGACTAGTGAAGGGTTGTCCTGAGAAATGAACCAAAGAATAGCTTTGTCATATTTTGTTGAATTGAAGCAAGTTCAGTTTGTGTACATGTTTGTTCACTCTGCAAAGAAAAGGGTCCTGTGTGATAATAAATGCACTTCATTGTCAGTCTGACTGGAAAATCTAAATGCCCATTTTGGTAAATGAAATAACTTCAAAAACAAAATAAAGTTAAAAATATAAAAGAAATATAGTATCTTCCACTTACTCACTGCTTGCTGCCAATCCTAGTTAGCACCACTCCTGTTTCTTAATCACCCCATTAGCCATACGTTCCTTTCTCAAATTCTCCTGGTCACTGCTGAACCCACCTCTTTCTCACCCTCTGACTTGCAATCAGTCCTGTTTTTTGACCAGGCTTCTTGCTGTCAACCCTCCAACTTGGGTCTCTCACACTCAATAACTCTTGCAATTGATGAGTCTCTGATGTGTGGTCTGTTGAACTCCTTAACTCACCCAGTTGCTGCCGCTGACTCTCTGTTTTATGACCTCTCTTGCTCTGTCTTGCTTCTGCAGGTTTGACTTGGAGCCTTTGCCTCTCACTGGACCTACTAGACCTGACAGTCTCACAGACTGATGTCCTTATTCCTCATCAAGGTACAGATTTAGCTCTAGTCTGAAGCAATAGTGTTATGAAAGCGTCAATCCTGACAATGTGGAAATACCAAACTGAAGTTGTTATAATCAATGTCTTAAAAATGGCCCTGCTCAGCAATTCCTTCTTCTGAACACAGGAGAGCTCTGTAGAGAGCAGCAGGAGGTCATAAATGCAGTTTCAACTCCAGTTTTGACTCAAATCATTTAAGAACTCTATGTGTATTCTTGAATATCAAAAGGCAGAAGACGGCTTGCACAGGGCTAATGGCTTTTTGAGATTTGGCCCTGGACGCGAGTGGCTGTGGCAGTGCTACCAGAAGGAAAACCAGTATGACTAGTGAATTACAAATACTGGTCCAAGTATCTTGTATACCTCACAATGAATTACCAGTACATTCATTTCTAAGTGTTGCTTTTTTTCATTCTTTTGTCCATCTTTTGGCATGACTTGGGGTGAGGAGTGTGAAAATGTAAGAAGTGAAAATAAATCATGGTTTCACATGCTATTTTAAAACATCACATTTTAAAACAGCATTGAGTGTAACTAGCCACACCATAGGAAAACTGCACATTTACAAACCAGGATTTCTGGTTTCAGGTCTGATCTGAATCTGAGTTTAGGCCCTTCCTTCAAGTCTCAACTTCTGACCTGTTTGTGATGGAGAAAGTGGTGCCTTTTAAAACTCCTATCATCAAAGATGATACAGTATCCAACATCTTTTATCCAAAAATATATGGCCACTTCATTTTACTCTTTTATTAAGGCAGTTTCATGATGATGATTCTCTTTGGGAGGGAGTTCACCATCTTTTCTGGTAGTCACAACATGAACTCTCAGTTTTATAAGGAAATAAAAAGTTTTTCAAAAGCAATTTAACCAGGGACTCTGCAATAGATGACGCTACAAATCCTGCTTACTATTAGGTGAGGTCTTGTGCCAAAACAGGAAGAGTGAGGTGGTGGTTAGGATACCTCATAGTAATGTCCTTGTTTCAAAGACTGGCCAAGCACCAACCTGGTATGTCCTGTCCTCAGAAAGCAGGACAAATCTAATCCAGCCAGCTACTGCTCCTTAAAGATCATTTTGATTCTCAGCAGGAAGGTGTCATTGACAATGTTGTCAAGTAGCACTTGCTCACCAACACTCTCTGCTCGTGATATCATTACATCCTTGTGCCAAACCAAAGAGGTGAGGTAGCCTGACTGCCCCTGACATCCAGGCAGCATTTGATTGAGTTTGGCATCAAGGAGCTCTAGAAAACTGAAGCCAGAATCGAGGTGTGCTGTGTGAACTTTTCACTGGTTGTAGTTACACGAAGGAAGATGGTTCGAGTTATTGCAGGCTATTTGTCTCAGTACTGGGATATCTCTGCAGGAGTTCCTCAGAGTAGTGTCCAACTATTTTCAGCTGCTTCATCAATGATCTTGCTTCCATCATAAGAGATGTTTGCCGATGATTACACAATGTTCAGTATCATTCATGGCTCCTTAGATACTGAAGCAGTCATTGTCCAAATGCAGCAAGAACAAGAAAATATTCAGGCTTGGGCTGACAAGTGGCAAGCAACATTTAAGGAATACAAGTTGCAGGCAATGACCATTTTCAGCAGAAAAGTATTGAAATATTTCCTTTTAACACTCAATGACATTATCATAATTGAATTCCCCAATGTCGACTTCTGGGCGTCACCACTGACCAGAAACTGAACTGGACTTGCCATATAAATGTTATGGCTACAACAAAAGGTCAAAGCTTTGAAATCCTGAAGTGAATAACTGGTGTTCTGAGATTCCAAAGATTGCACAAGTCAATGTGATGGAATACTTTTCAAATGCCTGGATGTGTGCAGCTCCAACAGAAGAATCTAAGAGAAAGTAGCCCATTTGATTGACATCCCATCCACCATTATAACCGTGCCGTCTCCACCCGAGTGCACAATGGCAGCAGTGTGAAGGATCTACAAGATGCACTGTAGCAATTCACTAATCCTCCTTTGACAGCTCTCATCTTAATCTGCAATCTCTACCACCTCAAAGATCAGAGCAGCAGACACATCAGTCCTCCACCACCTCCTAGTTCTCCTCCAAGCCACTCACTATCCTGACCTGGAAATATAACATCACTCCTTCACAGTTGCTGGTTCAGAAAACTGGCTCTCTTTTTCTAATAGCAATGTGGGTAGATCTGCAACAGATGGACTGCATCTATGCTAAGAATTCAGCTCTCATGACCAACTCAAGGGCAATTAGGAATGAGCAATAAATTCTGGCTTAGCCAATGACA
Source organism: Stegostoma tigrinum (assembly GCF_030684315.1). NCBI lineage: Eukaryota > Metazoa > Chordata > Chondrichthyes > Orectolobiformes > Stegostomatidae > Stegostoma > Stegostoma tigrinum. Next base: position 102,258,119 of record NC_081358.1, on the reverse strand, counting down.
CCCAGATCCGATGAAAGAAATTTGTAAAGATAAACTGGATACATTCCTGGACCAATGTTGCAAAGGTCCAGTATCCTCAACAATATTTATCTCCCATGAAATGCCATAACACACATTATCCAGACATGACCTCATTAATTGGTGCTTGCTGTGTGTAATTTGGCTGATGCATTTCCCATGCAACCACAATGACCAACTGCAAAAGAACTTTATAAAAATTTGTGCAATCCTTGTGCAATGAAGCAGCATGAAGTGTTTTATAATTACTGTAGTTACAAAAACAGAACTTGTTGTTAAGGCTCAACCGGTCTGGCAGCCACTGTGAAGAAAAATCAGAGTTAATGTTTCAGGTTCGGTGACCCTTCCTCAGAGCAGAATTTTCAACTTAGTGTTCAGTGACCTGTTCTGAGGAAGGGTCACTGGACCTGAAACGTTAACTCTGATTTTTCTTCACAGATACTGCCAGATCTGCTGAGCTTTTCCAGCAACTTCAGTTTTTATTTTTAATTTACAGAATCCGCAGTTCTTTCAGTTTTTATAACCAGTTTTTCTATTTTATACAAGGTAGGTGGTGCGAGCTAAATGAAGTGCTGAAAGGGCCGATTTGCAAGTAGTGGCCATGTGTGGGCAGTGTATGTGTGCTGGAGTGCATTTGGGACTTTTGCAGAATATGTTGAGTGAATGAATTTAAGTGGTCTACAACGGAGAGTTTAAGGGAAGGGGAAAAATGGAAGTCCTAACCACACAATCTGACACCAATTCATGTAGACTTCCCACTTGTCTCTGGCTGTGTGGATCAAGGTCAATTTGAAAATCCACGGGTGGAGTTCCACATAAGTTGGTGTATGTCTCCTGATTAATATGCAATATTTTAACCTTTAAGAGACCTACTTATCATGTCATCATGGGATGTGTGTTTGGATAAGCAGCAGGCGTCAGCCTAGTGGTATTATCACTGGACTGTTAATCTAAAGACCCAAATAATGCTCTGGGAACCTAGGATCCCATTGTTATATATAGTGGAACTTGAATTCAATTATAAAAAAAATCTGCAATCAAGATTCTAATGATGACCATGAATCCATTGCCAATTGTTGGATAAATCCATCTGGCTCACTAATGTCCTAATGTCATCCTTACCTGGTCTGGCCCTACATGTGACTCCAGGCCCACAGCAATGCAGTTTATTCTTTAATGCCCTCTGGGCAATTAGTGATGAAAAATAACTGCTGGGCAACCCAGTGATGCCCTCATACCGTGAATGAACAAAAAAAAGTATAAAGGACTCAGTCTTCATTTTACTTAGCTGTATCATGGTCAGCAGTGAATCTTGAATAATTAATTCATCAGTTAAGTTAAATATGCTAATGTTAGCAGGATGGGTGATGTGTTGTTGCTGCTGCAGCATGTGGAAGCTATTGAGCTCCAAGGTACTGCAGGGTGACACGCCCATTGTACATGTTTGAAGCTTAAGGAACTTTGGATGAGGAACCAGAGACTGAATTTCAGACATTGCACCCCATCAGGGACAGGGAGAGTTCTTTGCTCCAGGGGGCAATCAAACCCCTCAAACGAGATAAGAAAAATTGGTCCGTGATCAAGGATTGGGGGTTGTAACTACGGATGAGGTTCATCTGGGGATCCGTTTGCATTTAAGGGGTCTTAGACCCTTCAAATGTTTAACTGTTAGAAGGTTCTTGCACACTGTGTGGATGAGAGTTGGGGACTGCAGAGAGAATAAGTGAGCTCATAACGGCTCCAAGCTTCAGGGCACCATTAAAGTGAGGGAAGAAAATTAGTGGTAGGAGGAAGTATAACTAGAGGGATAAATACTTTTATCTACAGCAGAGATTGTGAGCCCTGAATGGCGTGTTGATTATCAGGTGCTAGGGCGAAGGACGCCTCCTCAGGGCTAGCAAAGACCTTGGAGTGGGAGGGGAAGCATCCAGTTCTCATTGTCCATGTTAGTCCCAATAACATGGATAGGACTGGAAAGGAGGTTCTGCTGAATTATTTCGAACAGTTAGGAGCCAAATTATAAGCAGAACCTTCAAGATAATAAACCTCTAGACTACTACTTGATCCATGGGCCAAATGGCAGAGGAGTTGAAGTCAAGGTGTTAAACATGGGCTCAAAACTTAGCCTAGTTGTTTGGCTTTCAGTTCAGTCAGCACTGGGGTAGGGGGGTAGAAGGGAGCTTTTCCAGTAAGAAAACGTCACGTGAATTGTGCTGGGCCTGTTTCCTGGTGAATCTAATAATTAGGCTGTAGAACGGGCTTTACAATTATCAGAGGGGAGGAACAGTTTGAGGAAGGAGAAAAGTTGGCTTATAAAGCAAGCAGGTATACCAACATTACAGGACAATCATTTGGATAATGAAACCCAGAGTAGGACAGGAAGGGACAGAGTATGCAAACAGCAAAATACAAGCTAACAGAGGGATAGAATAGTTTTTCTTTAATAAAATACAAAATCTTTGATTCTTCACTTGAATGCATGTAATATTTAACTAAATAAATGAGTTAACAATGCAAATGGAAGTTAATGACTATGATCTTATAACTACTACTGTGACATGGTTATAAAGAGATCAAAGTTGCAAACTAAATATTCGGATAAATATGACTTTTCAAAAGGATCAGGTGCAAGAAAGCGTGATGGGAAAGCAATGGTAGTATGGGATGGAACATGTCTGACAGAAAAAATGATTTTGGATCAGAGATGGAGGATCTATATGCATAGAGGGAAAAACACCATGTAGCAGAAGGCATTCGGAGATAGCAAGAACTGCAGATACTGGAGTCAAAGATAAGACAGTGTGGAGCTGGAGGAGCATAGCAGACCAGGCAGCATCAGAGAAACAGGAAAGTTGATGTTTTGGGTCGGGAACCTTCGTTAGAAATGGGGAGGGGGAAAGGAGCTGGGAAATAAGTTGAGAGAAGAAGGGTCGAGCTGGGGAAAGGTAGGTGGGATGTTGATAGGTGAATATATGGAGAGTACTGGGGATTGGTCAACGAGAAGGGTAAGGCACATTGATGAGGAAGAAGATGGACAGGTTGTGTCAGGTCGGGATGCTGCCTGGCAGAAGACATTGGTGGGAGTAATTTGTAGCCCCCTAATACTAGCTGTGTGATTGGATGAAGAATAAATCAGGAGATACAAGAGCATGTGAAAAGGACAGTTCACTAATCATGGCTGATGTTAGTCAATGGAGAATGTCAAATTGGTCAAAATAGTCAAGAAGAAGACTTCATAGAGAGTGTTCAGAATTGTTTCCTAACAAGATGCTTATGAATCCAATGCAGGATCATGCTATTTATGATCTGATAGTGTGTGATGAGGAAGGTTTAACAAATAATCTTAGAGTGAAAGAGCCTCTCGAAAATAGTGAGCACAATTTTGTATTCAGTTTGAGAAGGAGGACCTTGGGTCAGAAACTATTGTGCTAAACTTAACAATTGCAGAGGAATGAGGGCAGAGCTAGCTAGAGTGGACTCGGATAGCAAGGACAGTTGAGGAACAATAGTAATTTAAGAAAATTGTTCATGGCTCACAGTAAAGACATATCTTAAAAAGAAAGATTCTAGGAAATGGATAAGCAAATGAAGACTAACCAAGCACATTAAAGATAGCATCAAATTGAAAGAAAAATAAGATGGAGCGAGGTTTTGTGATAAACGAGAGGATTGGGAAAGTTTTAAAAATCAACAAAAGATGACTAAAACAAGAAGGAAACAGATGAGATTTGAGGGTAAATTTGCAAATAATATCAAGACGGACAACAAGACTTTTCCAAATTATTAAAAGGAGAAAGAGGTAAAAATGAACTTGGGCCCCTTAGAGAATGAGGCTGGGAAAATAATAATGGGGAAGCAGGAAATGACAAATATGTACTTTACATCAGTCTTGATGGTAGGATTCCGAAAATATTAAATAAACAAGGAGCAAGGGAAAAAGCAGAAATAAATATAAATAACGTCATTAGGAAAAAAGAACTCAGAAAATTAATGGGGCTAAAGTCTGGTAAATCCCTTGGATCCAATGGGTTGCACCCTAGCATTGTAAATGATGTAGCTATGGAAATAATGGATGTACTTGTAATAATCTCCTAAGGACCCTTAGATTCTAGAACAGAACAGGAGGATTCAAAAACTGCCAATGTAATACCTTACCCTAAAAAAGGAAGGAGACAGAAAACACGAAACTATAGGCTGGTTAGCTTTACATCTGTCATTGGTCCATTAATGAAGGATGTAACAATGAAGGATTTTAAGTATTTGTAACAATGAAGGTTTTGGGTATGTCACAAAAAGCTAACATCCAATTTTGGCAGACAGTAGGGAAGACAAATGGAATGTTGACCTTTAGTTCAATTGGAATGGAGTGTGAGACTAAGGAAGTCTTGCTAAAACAATTCCAGTCACAAGCTAAACCACACATAGAATACTGTGAACAGTTTTGATCCCTGTATCTAAGGAACATATATGGCATTGGAGACAATGGCAGCCCAGAGGATCACTAGATCAATTCAAGGTATGCAGGGCTTTCTTATCACAAGCAATAGAGGAGCTTGTGCCTGTACTCATTGGAATTGGGAAGTATGAAGTGACTTTATTGAAATATATAAGTTCCTTTGGGACTTGAGAAGGTAAATGCTGAGAAGTCGTTTCTCTATTGTTGAGAGTATAGGACCAGAGAGCATCAATCTTAGAGTAAGGGGTTACCCAGAAACTCCACAGAGGAGAAATTCCTTTTCTGAAAGACCATTGAATCTGTAAAATTCTCGCCTGCAGATGACCATGGATATTTAGTCACTAAGTAGATTCGAGGCTGAGATAGGCAGATGGTTAATCAGTAAGAGAATCAAGAGTTGTGGAGAAAAGACAGGAAAGTGAATTTGAGTGTTGTGAAATCAGCCGTGATCTCACTTAAATGGCCTACTTCTGCTCCTACATCTTATTGTATCACATGCTGAAGGAAGTGGGCTGTAGTTTACATCCAAATTGCTCAGCACTAACTCAGTCACTGCAGTGCCAGTCATTTTAAGGTGCCAGGAATAAAAGTCTATCAAATCTTTCAGTACTATGTGACCCACATCTAGTTCTTATGTTACTGGAACTAACATAAGTATTACATCATCTGGGTACAAATATTCTGCTGAAGGTAAAAAGCCCATCATTGAATCTATGACAGATTAAGAGCGCAGGTTAGATCAGTTTCTTCAGTGAACCATATTAGTTCTGTTGCTGTCTCATGTATACGTGTTAACAGAGTAGTATGAACATGACGATTACTCCTGACATGAGTCAAATGACTGTCCTACATTGTAACATTCGTAGAAAAGAGCTTTTTTTGGGAAGAAATTGTGGGTTAGATCTTCCTCTAGGATAGTCAGATTACTGGAGATGTGTTGGGACATCTTGTTGCTGTTTAACTCTATTGTGATCACAAGCATATCCATTTCCACTCATTGAAATCCATTACATGTGTAATTTGGGGCCCTGTAATGAAATAAATATGTCATCCTGGCCTCCACACCATTGTGAGTCATTTGCAACTATTCTCTGAAGGGGCTTAGCACCATCTGCAACAGTGACTTGCATTTATATGACACCATTAGCACAGAAAAATATTCCAAGGCACTTAACTGAAGTGTTATCAAATTGACATATTGGGTGCAATTAAGTGTGGAGCTGGATGCACACAGCAGGCCAAGCAGCTTCTTCCACACCTCATCTCTCACACACCGCCCCTGCAATAACCGCCAAAAGAGAATCCCCCTTGTCCTCACATACTACCCCACCAATCTCCAAATATAACGTATCATCCTCCAACACTTCCGCCAATTACAGTCCGATCCCACCACCTAAGACATTTTTCCATCCCCACCCTTGTCTGCCTTCCAGAGAGGCCACTCTCTCCGCGACTCCCTTGTCCACTCCACACTCCCCTCCAACCCCACCACACCCGGCACTTTCCCCTGCAACCACAGGAAGTGCTACACTTGCCTCCCACTTCCTCCCTCACCCCCATCCCAGGCCGCAAGAAGACTTCCCACATCAAGCAGCTGTTCACCTGCACATCTGCCAATGTGGTATACTGCATCTGCTGTAACCGTTGTGGCTGCCTCTACATTGGGGAAACCAAGCGGAGGCTTGGGGACCGCTTTGCAGAACACCTATGCTCAGTTCGCAATCAACAACTGCACCTCCCAGTGGCAAACCATTTTAACTCCCCCTCCCATTCCTTAGACGACATGTCCATCCTGGGCCTTCTGCAGTGCCACAATGATGCCACCCGTAGGTCGCAATAACAGCAACTCATATTCTGCTTGGGAACCCTGCAGCCCAATGGTATCAATGTAGATTTCACAAGCTTCAAACTGTCCCCTCCCCCCACTCCATCCCAAAACCAGCCAAACTCGTCCCCGCCTCCCTAACATGTTCTTCCTCGCACCTATCCCCTCCTCCTACCTCAAGCCGCACCTCCATTTCCTACCTACTAACCTCATCCCACCCCCTTGACATGTCCCACCTCCCCAGACTGACATATCCCCTCCCTACCTCCCCACCTATACTCTCCTCTCCACCTATCTTCTCCTCTATCCACCTTCGGTCCGCCTCCCGCTCTTTCCCTATTTATTCCAGAACCCTCTCCCCATCCCTCTCTCTGATGAAGAGTCTCGGCCCGAAATGTCAGCTTTTGTGCTCCTGAGATGCTGCTTGGCCTGCTGTGTTCATCCAGCTCCACACTTTATTATCTTGGATTCTCCAGCATCTGCAGTTCCCATTATCTCTGACATATTGGGGGTGATTGCCAAAAGCCTGTGTGAAGTGATGGCTTTAAGTAGCTGCACGGAAAAAATTAAGGAGGGAATTTCAAGTTAAAGGCTCTGTCGCTAAAACACAACTATGAGCTGAGGAGTGGCTGAAGTCGGGTTTATGAAAGAAGCCTGAATAGGAGAACTATTAAAATTCTAGAAAGTTGTCAACTTAACATGAGATTACAGAGATAGGGGCGGGTGAGACAATGAAGGAACTGAAAAGAAATTTTTGCTAACCCAGCAATCAGCATGATAGGTCAGAGACAGTGGGGTGTCAAGAGAGGTAAGCATGAGAAGGACCAGATATTGCTGGTCTACATGTGGAATCGAATGTGTTTCTCATGATGTTGTGTTGGAGAAGCATTCGAAAGACAAATAGGAGATGGCTGAGGCTAGATCTTAGGGACCAGCAGAGGAAGCAACATTGTGAAGTGGCTGGGAAGAAAGTGCGGGGTGCTCAGGGGGAGGATAGAATAGAAGACAATCTATGTGCCTGCTTTGGCCACAATTAGATAAACAGTGCAAAAAGTTGAATGCAGTGCAGTCCGGCTGGAGGACAGAGAGGTATTAAAGAATGAAGTATCCTATTAGTGTGACACATTGTTTAACTTGTGCTTAATTTGTAACAGCTCCTGCAGTATTCAAAGAGTTAATGGGGACAATGTCCTGCAGCCTTATGTACAGCTACAGGAAGATGACTTTTAACAGGAAAATCTGAAAAATTTGCAAGCCCTATTCAGCATTTAAAAATACAATGTCAAGGTTCGAGAATGCCTTTCTAAAGGGATCCTTCTTTTTGGAAGTTGAGATTTACTTCTATCTGAAGACGATTGAAAGTGGTTTGGAATGCCTATATATGAAAATCTTTTACAAATAATCATTGCTTAGCAATTGAATCATGATAGATGGTTCAGTATGAATTATTGGTCTTTTCAGCAGTTTGCTATGGGCTTTCAGATCCTTTTAGTAAAGTTTCTGGTCATTAAAACAAATCTTGCAGTACTCTGGCAAGTGTTCCATTACACTATATTTCATTCCACATATTTCAATAGCATATTTATTGCACCTATTGAACTCTCCAGAAATAAATTATCATGGTCTAGAAAGGAAACATTAACTACTTTATTTTGTTTGTAGTATTTGGTCGTCCAGCATAATGTACTGGATAAGTTCCAATTTTTCCAACTAAACATCGAAAAGGCCAAAGGCACTGTCACAAATTTGTAAACTCACCACCAAATTTGTCCCACCCCATCTCAAGCTAAAGCAAATGTTTGTGACCTCATTTGGCCCCAATTTGAATTTCTAATCTCACAATCTCCCTATCCCAGAAGATGACATTCTATCTCCTGTCTCCAATCAACATCCACCCTGAGCACAATCCTCCAGCTACCGCACTGTCAGGGAGCATGGAGGGGCCCAGCTCCAAATTGGAACAGTGGCTGGGCTTGGAGTCCATTGTTTCCAGCATGGATGGGGTGGCCATCTTCATTGCTGTCCAGTATGGACCCATCAACAGTGCAATGTCTGGTGCTGTCATTGCAGTAGATGGGAAAGCTACCAATATCTCGGTGCAGTGATAGCAGTTCGGGTGGAGGCCATGAGGGTACTGCACGGTTTTTGGAGACTGCAATCACGGCAATGAATTACAGTGCTCAAATAAGCATACGGATGCTTAGAGCAGTCTGGCAATCTGTCCTCTAACAGATTATAACTATTTATGGAACTGGGATTGGGAGTTTGGCATGAGCATTGTCAGAAGCTCTATGGAATATAAGCATGGTCCTTCCACTCCACCTGACCCCTACCTGTTTTCTAATCAGGTTGCTGCTGCCCGTGCCATGGCTATGAATTCTGAAGCCATTGCTGACAAAGGTCAGAGATGCTCAAGGGCATACAGAGAAAATCTCAAGTCGTCCACTGCAGTTACAGGGGTAGAACTTTACAAGTGCTACTCATCCAGGAGCAATAGGTATCAGCACGGTCAAAGGCACCCACAGGCATGAAGGGAATGCATAAAGGTAAATTGTTTGCATTGGATATATTGTTGGACAAAGTTATTATGCAAATACTTTAATTGATAATATTAATTTCAGGAATTTTGTAAAAAGGACGCTGTGGAGTGATATAGTGGTTGGTTTGAAAGTTGGGAATTTGGAGTAATGATGGTGATAGGATGACCCGCTCAGGGAACTGCAGTCTCAATACAAGAAAATGGATACTAAATGTTTTCCACTGCTCCCTCCCCCTCCTTTCCCTATTTCCTCCTCCTGTCTTCTTCCTTCAGCCGTTTGACTGATAGCAAGGGATAAGCTTATTTCTTGGAAGCACAGCAGGATACTGGAGGAGCACCAAAGAGTAGAAATCTGTTCATTTACATCAGAAAGATTTGTTTCATGCCCCATTGTGAAAATGTTATAATCAGGCTTATATAAATAGGTGCCAAAAATTACTCTTCAACAACAAGTCCTCTTTGAAATGTGTAAACGAGTTATTTCCTTGTTGGATAACAGGACAAAGCACTCCAAGAGCTCTTGATATCATTTGCAACAGAGGGAAAAAAATTATTGCCTTCTCCCTGTGACATGTGGAATTTTGAATTCATCATGATTCCAGTTGGAGATATTTTTTTTTCTCCCCAGTTTGCCACGATGGAATGTTTTGCATTCCTTTCTCAATTTCAGCCGCTAGCAATTGAGACAGATGAGGCCCTGTTGTAATATAAGAATTTGGACTAGCTGTGACCTCATTTTTAGTCTGTTCTATACCTTTATATTCGGTCTTTGCCAGATGCTAAGTATGGAGTAAATGAGGCCAGGCCACGTAAACATAGAAGAAAAGAAGTAAATGAATCCAGTTTTTGTTGGAAGTCAACATGGATTACTATTAGAAAACTTGCCAAATCTATTGGCATTAAATTATGTTCAAATTATGAGGAAAGCTGAAGGAAAAGAGGAGATGACCTAATTGAAGTATTTAAAGATATAAAATGGATTAACAAGATTGCTGCAGACATCTTACTAACTGTGATGAAAGACTCAAATGCTGAGATGCGAAAACTCAAAGTTAGGAAGCTGGTAACTGGAACTGAAGCCAGGCAGAAGTTTTCAATCAATAAGTTGGGAAATAATTTATCAGGAAAAGGGACCAAAAGTAAACAACATGGATGGGATCTAGATTACTCTTCTCCATTCTGTTCACTTACCCCTTCCCAACCGCCTCCTGTCCCAGGTTGACAGCAGGGCAACTGTGATCCTGCAGCCTTAAATCTAAATCTGATCCTCCAGCAAGCTTCTTGAGAATTCTCCAAATGTCTATTCAGCTTGCTGGCATTTAAATGAAGTCTATCTTTTCTGGTGCAAACCAATTTCTCAGGAAACTTGTCCTGATTGAAATTTTCTACCTGCCATCGAAAACGATCTAAAAGCTCAGAACATTCTGTTGCCTGCTCTCTTGAGATGGGAAGAGGCTAGCTTGGGCCCACCATGTCCTACATGTTTTCCTTACATTGAGAATAATCCTATCATGTATCCTGTGAGTCAAGTGTTCTCCCCTAGCCATTCTCTTTTATAAATCATGTCCTCACCATTGGAAACTGGTTGATAGTCCAATGTTCCACTTCCAATCCTTGAACACTGAGTCGAGACAGACAGTCAGTGCATGACTGAATGATCTCTACAGGTTTCTTCTTTCAGATGAGACCTTAAACTGAGACTGCCATTTATCCTCTGAGATGGATGAAAATGGTCCTATGCCATTATTTTGAAGTAGGAGAGCTCCCTGCCATCCTACCCAACATTTACCTCTGAACCAACATCACTGAAATAGTTTTCAATTAATATGTCAAAGATTCTCTATTGGTTGAAAAGTGTTTTGGGAATCTCAATATCATGAAAGGGCACAAGTAAGTGATCTTTATTTTTCCATACATTTTAGACAGAGTGATGAACCTGCCCTTTGTAGAAAGTAGCTACTCTTAGTATCAATGTATAATCTGTATTGATACAAAAATGATTGAGCAACATTTGATTATATATTCAAGGTATCTAAAGGAATACTTCATAAAGTAATGCACTTTATGGAATGCAGATGTCAATGAGTATTGAACAATATAAATGTGATTTATACAGCCTATGGTAGATCTTTGGCAAGATTTTAATAATAACCTTGGATTTCCTTTGAATTTTAATAATAAAATTCCCCCAAATGTTTAGAAGGAAGTTAAAATTCAGGGAACGTTCCACTTTTTGATCATACATTGTCAACTATTTTCAATTTGAAATGACAAACTTCTCAATTGTCTCACATTATTCATTTTCTTTCTCACTTCTCCCCTCAGTTTCTGCCTTCCTGTTTGGCTGACTTTTATATTGGGCTAAGATTTCATGACACCAAAACTTTGATCCTGCACTCTGGCCTGTGTCTTATTATCTGTGAGATGCACATAACTCTTTGCTTTATCCCATATCTAGTATATTCCAGACTTTCTCTACACTTGTATTCTCACACAGTTGATGAACTATAATGGGATACATGAGTTCCTGTTTCTAATCAGCTCTGTCAAAGTTTAACATAGGATTACTTCGGACAGATGACACAGGAGCAAATCATGCAATTCAACCAGTTCATGCTGGCATTCATGCTCGCATTGAACCTTCACTTATCTAAGTCTATCAACAGAACCATTTAATCCAGGGTTGATCAACCTGTTTGCATGGCAGGAGTATGGGAGAGCAGAAAGCTAATTTAGACAGAGATTACAAAGTGTGAAGCTGGATGAACACAGCAGGCCAAGCAGCGTCTCAGGAGCAGAAAAGCTGATGTTTCGGACCTAGACCCTTCATCAGGGAGGGGTATGGGGAGTGGGTTCTGAAATAACTGTTCTTCCTCTCACCTATCTCCTCCTCCCACCTCAAGCCGCACCTCCATTTCCCACCTACTAACCTCATCCCGCCTCCTCGACCTGTCCGTCCTCCATGGACTGACCTATCCCCTCCCCACCTCCCCACCCATACTCTCCTCTCCACCTATCTTCTCCTCTATCCATCTTCGGTCCACCTCCCCCTCTCTCCCTATTTATTTCAGAACCCTCTCCCCAACCCCCTCTCTGGGTCTAGGCCCAAAATGTCAGCTTTTGTGCTCCTAAGATGCTGCTTGGCCTGCTGTGTTCATCCAGCTCCACACTTTGTTATCTCGGATTCTCCAGCATCTGCAGTTCCCATTATCTCTTAGACAGAGATTGTTTGGCACAATAATACGTATGAATTTAAGGAGAAAAAACATTTTGAAGCATTAAGTTGGTTATTTAAAGAAGTAATTAATTAAAATTACTATTAAAAGGTGTCAAGCTGCAGAGCTAACTAATAAACCTATTCATTGCCTATTCAATTAAGAAAACATCTTGGCCTCAACTCCTGATCAGCCAGTAAGGGGCTAGAGTCTGGGGCTGATCTAATGATTTGGGTTTAGGTAAACACTGACTTTGGTTCAGTCCTGGCGACTTACAATTCAAACTGACCTTGGCAGAATTCATGTGATAGTGGGGAGTGGAAGTGAATTTCTTCAACTATCTGTGTGTGGTGTTTGATTGGGTGTGTGCAAGGATTGGGAGAAAATGAGGTGGAGGTAGAGGAGGTCGAGAGGATAGATAGGTAATTTTGGCTTACTCACTCACCCACCCAGCCCCTAGTCACTCATCTGCCAACTCCCAGGTAACTCACTCACTCTCTTATCCATTCGCCCAACCAACTCCACAGTCACTCTCACACATAGACCCTGAGTCACTCACTCACTCAACCTCCAGTCTCAACAGTCACACCCTCCTGTCAATCATCACTCTCTCAATTCATTCCCCTCAAATCACCCTCCCACCCTCAGTCACTGACTCAACTCCTACCCCACTTATCCCTTCCCTGTATCTCTCAATAACTAACACCTCTGTGACCCCATTTCAGGTCAGCCTGCTTAACTGTCACCTCCCCAATCCTCGCAGTGTCCCATGCTCACTCTGTCTCTCACATCGTTCCTCTAAGGCCTGGCTGTCATCTAATTCCACGCCAGAACATTTTCCTTCTGAAAGTCTCTCCATCCATTACAGCAAGTGCCACATTGTGCTACTCACTGCTCTTCCAGTCACAGGCCACCTCCCTCCTGCTTCTGCTGGTTATACATTCATTGGTGAGTCTATGAGAAGCAGGTATAAGGAGAGATCTAGCCTCTCACTGGAGGAACAGTTCCAAAGTATTTCAAAAATATTTCAAACATAGGCTCAAGAATCACATTGACCACGTTGCTGTATTTGACTGTTGGCAAGTCTACTTTCTCCTTCATAGCATCTCCTTCTTTCCAGTTTGGTAGCAAGAACAGGAAGGCAGATTATTATTTGAATATTGATAGATTGGAAAGGGGGGCGGTGCATCGAGACCTGGGAGTCCTTGCACATCAGTCACTGAAAGTCAAGACGCAGGTACAATGAAGAAGTCAAATGGTCTGTTGGTTTTCAGAGCAAAAGTATTCCCATTTTGGAACAAGGATATCTTACTATAATTGGAGATGGCCTTGGTGAGACCACACATGGAGTATTTTGCAGAATTTTGGTTTCCTCATCTGAGGAAAGATCTTCTGGAAAATGGAACAAGTGCAACAATGGTTTACCAGACTGATTCCAGAGATGGCAGGACTGTCATATGAAGAGAGACTGGACCAGTTAGTACTGTATTCATTACAGTTTAAAAGAATGTTGTGGGGGGGTGGGGGTGGCATTAGTGGTGGTGAAATAGCAGTGATATCATTGAAACCTATAAAATTCTTGCAGACTAGGCAAGGCGAATGCAGGATCAATGTTCCTGCTGATCAGGGAGTCAGAAACAGAGGTCACAGTCTAAGGTGCTCCTGAGATGCTGCTGGGCCTGCTGTGTTCATCCAGCCTCACATTTTATTATCTTGGATTCTCCAGCATCTGCAGTTCCCATTATCACTCACAGTCTAAGGATACAGGATCAGCCACTTAGGACTGAGATGGGGAGTTGGTTTTCATCCAGGGAATGGGGAACCTCTGGAATTCTCTGCCATGGAAGATGGTTGAGGGCAAAACATTGAACATTTTCAAAGAGTTAGGTACAGTTCTTAAAACTGAATGGATCAAAGATAATAGGGAGAAAATGGCAACAAGGTATAGAGTTGAATGATCAGCTGTGATCATGTTGAATGGTGGAACAGGCTCAAAGGGCCAGGTGCTCCTATTTTATATATTTCTAAATGCTCATCTAGCTTCTTCTTAAATTGTCCTTAAAGCATCTGTGCTATCCTGTACTGAAATAGAGGCTGAATCAAAACACATTGGTTTTCAGAATCTCCAACAGAAATAAGAATGCCTTAAGGCACACTCTGTGTTGCACCCAACCTAGCAATGACGGCATGTGAGAAATGTAAAAATAGTTTCCTTGCATTGAAATTGCTATCAATGATAAAGGAATTCACAAAGAAAATAACTGGTGGCCAGTTCAGTGATTTAGGAATATAAACTTCTTTTCCATTACGCACTTTCCAACAGTTTTGACTTATTTAGTTATGTTTTCAACTCTCATGCGGTTTGCTTGCTATGTTGTTCTGAAACCTGTTATCAGTGTTTCAGACTATCTGTCTGCACAACTGTACCCACATAATACACTGACAGCTGTACATATAGACTTGCAAGCGTGCATCATTTAAACTTCCATATTCTGGGTAAAAGAAACATGTACAGAGATCCACTGAACCAGGAGATATGCATGGAGTGTAAACATGTTTACTGACTTATAAAATGGCTAAGGATAGTTCTTCTCAGCCTTAGGGACCTGTGGAGGCCGGATCATTGAGGTCCAATGACAGCTTCTTTAACTTCAAGCATGTGGAAGGACATGGGGTGAATAAAATCAGGAAAGTGGCAGTGAAGCAAAGACCAGGGCAGCTATGTTGTTTTTGAATGGCAGAGCAAGCTTGAGGAATCAAATGGGCCTTGCCATTTGCTGGTGTATTTGTTATGTTCTTATCTTAAATGATTTTATCAGATGCACAGCCTGAAACTGCATCTCCCAGCAGCAGATAGACTGTCTCCAAGCTAATGCAGTAAGTACTGTATGCTGCCGCACGGAGAAATCTTTTCATACACTTGACCATGTATTACTGGTTTCAGCCCCTTAGCCCCTTCTTCATGCATTACTTAATCCCAGTTCTTCCTGATATTAACCACTTGGACAAATGCACAAAGTTTAATACTTATTGCATGCCACATATTAATTAAATGACAAATAAGTTGTAATAGGTCTCTATGCAGATGAAATCTAAAGAATGAAGAAGCTCGTCACTGAGTAGGTTCAGCAATGATAAATCTTACCACGGGTGAACTTGATGTAATTGAGGTCAGTGCTGACATAAGAGGTAGACTGTAACCACATTTATTTTTATAATGCATGCTTTATTTTACTATTTTCTTTCATGCAATTTCCATTAAATGTTTCTAAGACATATCAGAATTAGCATTTGAAATCATCTGCAGTGGAGATATTTTCATTTTAACTGTAAACTTCCTTTGCTGGTTGCGGTTGTGTTTGAGTGGCTGATGACAGGAAGACTTGGCCATGTTGATCTCTGCTCAGATCATTCTCACTGACATCACCTGAAAGATAAAATACATGTTTAAGTCACAGGCAGGGTACAAATACTATCAAGAGAGGGTCAGTTAATAGCTCTCAGGCACACAACACATGAACCATTGTTAATAAGTAACTGGTAATTTGCACTCGAGATAATGGGAACTGCAGATGCTGGAGAATCCAAGATAACAAAGTGTGAAGCTGGATGTACACAGCAGGGCAAGCAGCATCTCAGGAGCACAAAAGCTGATGTTTCTGGCCTAGACCTTTCATCAGAGAGAGCTCTCTGATGAAGGGTTGAGGCCCGAAACGTCAGCTTTTGTGCTCCTGAGATGCTGCTTGCCCTGCTGTGTACATCCAGCTTCACACTTTATTATCTTGGTAATTTGCACTGACCATTTACAATGATCTCATATATAGGTGAAAATAAAACCTGAATGCAGAAAAGTATTTGAGAGTCACAGTTATTCCAGATAGTCATTTCTGCAACATTTTAAGGGAGTTGTATTGTCAAGACCCTGATGTGGCAGAGTTTGAGGGAATTGTCTGGAAAATTGAAGATTCTAATGGGTAATTCCCATATGATTAGAAAAGTCCAAAACTATCCATTTAAATGTGAGAATTTAGAGGAATCCTCTGCAGTTGTTAAAAGTTGCCCTGGAAAATTCAGAACATTATAAAACTCAGTCTAACTCCTGCGTAAAGTAACTATTAAAATAACCACACAACCTACCGCACAATCCCCCAATTACACCCCCTACAGACTCTGAGCGAACACCACCCCTGTAAAAAGGAAGTCTCAAGTAAAGCCAAAGATTGAAAATTCTTATGGAGTAAGTGAACATATAGAACAGCCTCCCAAGATCACAATAAATACTTATGCAGCACCTTCACGGACAGAAACATTTCAAAATGTTTTGTAAGTGAAACAGCAGCAACAAGCTTGACCTAGAATGGGAGAGTGACAAGACAGGGGCTGGATTAAATCATTATAGATAAGAGGTTTTGAGCTTTAGAGAGATGTGCCTGAGCTGAAAGTGAGAGGCATTGAAGAGAAATTGCTGAGGCTAAATTGAGTAATACCTTAAAAATAGAGTTGAATAAAAACCTAATTAGAAACAGGATCAATATTGTTGCTGAAATGATCAAACACTCCATACAAGATGTAAGTGGAGGTGAAGGAAGGAGAAAATGTTTGTATGAAATTGTACATTAATGATGGACATCTGTCTGACTAATTTTGCAGATTGTGGAGTATTTTTGCTGCATTTGTCCTCTGCTACAAAAATCTTGAACTGGTGCATTGAGCATGTATGCAAAGAGGAAGCTGATGTTACTTCAAAGAGAACATGGGAAATTACAATGCACTAAGTTAGTTACTAATCACAGAAATCAATCCATGTCAATTGGTTTATGAGACGGGAAGATAGGCAAACCCCAAGAATTGGAAATTGCTGTAAACACTAAGCCCACCTGACAGTGCCAAACATGTTATCCACATCATTTTTCAAATTGCTGATGCGGATTTTTGAGTCCAATCTTTCTAACTTTCAGTCAACGTCCTTGGGTCTAACATTGTATGTCTCCCGAATGAATTAAAAAAAAACTATTTTGTGACAAAATCAGAAATTGCTTGAAAAACTCAGCAGGTCTAACGGCATCTGTTGAGAGTAAGCAGAATTTAACTAACTATTTTATCTCTTCTTGAGGACCTTGTTCTATAGATTTACCACTTAGTCACTGAAGTCAATTTATTAATGGCTATAAAGCAACTCTGCCATTTATCATGGAAACAAGGCATGTCAATTCATTTGTACTATATTTAGATTCCATTTGAACCTTTGTTTCAAATGCTTTCGTTTTCTGAACTGACCTAGACAAAAATAGCTTTTTTTCACATTCATTTGAAACAAGATGGGGTTCATCATGACTAATGTGCTTTTTGACATTTTCCTTTATCAATAGTCAAAACTAAGAGCAAATACTTTGAGTACAGTACCAGAGAGCATAGTGCTCCGGTACACTATATCATCTTGCAGCATAAATTAATGGGATTGGCAAGAGGGCTTCAGAAACACAATCTGTCCTTTGCAAAAAAAGCTCTGAAAAGTTGAGAATAATCTTTTCCTTTTCACGTTAAAAATATAAACAGATAAACCAAAGAGAACAAAAGGAACCTGTCTGTCTCTTAAATCGTCTCGGGTTTTTGTAATCTGACATCTGTGTGAATCCTCAAAGAAAACATGCTGAAAAAATATGCAGTACATTTTTTCATCAGGAGGTGTGGAGCTCTGAATAGAAGCAGTCTTGTTTGAGAAGAAAGGCTGGAAGGTTCAGGCACTGTGTTTACCTCAAGTGTTTCAGTTAATTGCTTAAACAAATGCATAGACCTAAAGTGTCTTAATGTGTAAATTTTCTGTCATCTTCATCTTCATCTCCCTTCATTCCAATGTAGACATTGACTGTAAGTAGGCTAAATTGTATGATCAACAAATTACGTTCAACTTTCTTATCAAAATATGGATGTTAATGTTGAAGAATTATATTTGACCACATAGAGCTTCACGAAGAGGGCACTCCTGACTTCGCCCACTTTTTAAAAATTTCTTCATTGGATATGGACATCACAGACATGGTTGATACTTGTTGCCTATCGTTGATTGCCTTTGAACTTTGGCTGCTGGACCATTTCTAAAAGACTTCACGCCATTGTGGTGGTTTGGAATGACACATAGGCCAAACCAAGTAAGGAAAGCAGATTTCCTTCCCTCGAGAACATTAGTGAAGCGGATGGGGTTTTGCAACAATCAGCAATCATTTCTTGGTCATTAATTTAAATTCTGCCAGCTACTGTAGTGTGATTTCAGCACATGATCTACTGTACTAGCCTTGGCCTTTGAATTACTATTGACATCATCACTGCACGTTACCATCTCCTCGAATTTCAACACACAGCAGAATTTTACCAGGTCCTGAATGATGTGGGCTATGGTGGGAAAATTTGGTGAGGTGTCAGCGAGTGGCCTTCTCCGCAATGAGATCAAAAAGTCACATTTTCAAACCAAGTCCCAGACATTGAGAAGAGGTTCTCACCAGTAAATAGTAAGAGGCCTATTAACAGGAATTATCGCTCATGATCACATTCATTACTACCTAATATCACTTCATTAACATGCAGGCTTCCATTCTGCCACCTGCTGGATAGAAACAAGACACTGAGAATTCCTGATGTGAAGTCAAAGAGCGGGTTCCTGAAGATTTCTTCGGCCCTCTACCTTGGACACCTGGCGCCAATGTCTCAGGATGTGCTTCCTGGCCAGCAGGCACATGTACCCTATGTCCACAGAAACAGGCATCTGACATATGACAGCCTCACTGCATCATCATCATCATCATCATCATCATCATCATCATCATGGCAGTTCTCTGACCCACTTACAGTTAATCTCTGCACATCAGTGCTGCACTTTGCTTTGTTTTTAGAGTGTGGAGATGTAGAATCACAATACATGCCCTGATCAATGGAGATTGTTTTGTAGTAGATAGCCGTAGAGAAGCACTTTAGTGATCCCCAAATTTTGCCTTTGAGGAAAGTGATCTCATTTTATTTTTCCTTTTCAAATATGTTATGAGGCTGGGTTGTCGGACTGGGCTTCCCTTCAGTGGAATACAGAAGAGTGAGGGTTGTTTTACTGGCGTTTATAACATCCTGTACAGTTTTGAAAAGATGGATGTGGAAAGGATGTTTCTACTTGTGGGTGAGCCCAGAATTAGGTGGCGCTGTTTGAAAATTAGGGCTTGCCCTCTTAAGAGAGTGATGATGATAATTAATTTCTCTCAAAAGTTTGTGCAACTTTGGAACTCTGCCTCAGAAGGTGGTGGAAGTAGGATCATTGATTAGTTTAAAGACACAGGGTAGGTAGATTCTTTTAAGGGAAGGTAATGAAAAGTTATCACAAATAGATGGAGATGTGAATACAAAATGCAAATATATCAGCTATGATCTTAGTAAATGGTGGCAGAAGTACTAGAGGCTGAATAGTCTATGTTGTCTCCTATTTTGCACATGTCTATGTAACAGTAGGTCAGGGTCTATGAAATATGTGGTGAGAAACTCACCTCCTGTCTCTTTAGTGCCAACAAGGCCTAAATGAGGACTGTGCATAACTTGTTGGGATGAGTGCACCTCCAACAACATTCAACAAGCTTGCCACCATCTAAGTCAAAGCATTCAACATTCAGTCCTTTCACTGTTGTTGCACAGCTATAACATTATCAATGATATACAAGGTGGACTGCACCAAGGCATAATGGCAGTTTGGTCGCCTCATCTGAAAAAACAATGTTGTGGCTATGGAGGGAGTGCAACAAAGGTTTACTAGACTGATTCCTGGGATGGCAGCACTGATGTACATAGAGAAATGGAATCCGTTAGGATGACATTTACTAGAATTTCACAGAATGGGTGGTGGAATATCTCTTGGAAAAACATTGTTTGCCGATATAACTACCTTACCAATTTGTCCTGCTACCTTCAGGGATATGGGTGCATGCCTTCCAAGGCACCTTTATTTCTCTATATGTCTCATATCTCATCAGTAATCCCACTTTTCCATATTGAACTTGATCCATCACTTTTCTGCTAATCTGCCCATTCCATGACATTTCCTGCTTCCTACAGTTTTTTTTCCCCCTCATTGCCAATCACATTCAGTTTTATTTGATCTGCAAATTTAATGATGGTCCCTACATCTATATCTGTTTTAGTTTGTTTAGTTGGATGAGGCATAAATGCTTCTCAGGACAACAAGTGATCACCCTCTGTTTTTCTTGAAGTAACGATCTGGGATATTAAGACCAGTTGATGGGGTTTCAGTTAAGGGAAGGCTCATCAAAATGATGGAAAGAGCAGACTCTACACTTATGCTTACCTGCAGATGCCAAGAACATCTCAACATAGTCATTCCAGAAAGAACATTCTGCCGTCTTCAAACTTTTCTTATTTTTGAGGGCAGGTGCAAATTCTTTGTAGTTACTGCCATCGGTGCTGTCTAAGAAATGAGGCCATGGAGGTAAAGCCTCACTAGCAGAGTTCGTGGAGAAGACGAAAGGATAGTTGGGGTTGCTGAAAAAAAGTTTGGAAAAGACTTCATGATGGAAGGCAGAAATGAATTACTGAGCTTGCATTATCATTTTAAATTCTTACTGACTGGCCACACGCATCAGGAATTCAAAACTGTGTCATCTTGTGTGAATGAAAATTACCCTCTATCTTCTTCATCAGAATGAAACTATAACTATTGGATAGATTTATTGAACTGGAGCTCTTGTTTTATGATAAATGTGAAGCCAAAGGCATGTGTTTCTTAACAGTATGGACAAATCCTAAGACATATTATTTTAACCACAGGTCAGACACTATACTTAAGGGGTGTGACAAATATATGCAGACAGCATCCATTATAAATACTGCCATTGTAATTTATATTGGAAGACATTAACGGGAAAAGCATGCTGGCAAAAGATTTTTAACAATATTATCGATGGTAACATTGAATTCACAATAAAAAATTGTGCTTATATTGTAAATTTCACATAAGAAATATCAAAAGGCATTTCACAGGAGGGAAAAGATATGAATGAAACATTTGAAAAGAGGAGTTGGTTAATTGGTTAAAAAGTTTGTTTTAAGTAACAAGAAGTTTCAGATGAATATATTAATTGCTGTTAGTTAGCATTATTTCAGAACCATTGGAGTTTTCCTCTTTAAAGGAAAATATCAGTTTTACCATGCCACTTTCTTTGACTCTCCCACTCTTCCTCTACCCCTCTCTTCCTTTACCCTTCACTTTGCCTTTCCTTCTATGTGGATTTTCTCTGTCTCTGTTTCTTTTTATGCACATACTCTATGTCTGATTGGCACTTCTCATCCACTGACATTGTGCTAATTGTGAAACAAAACTTACCCCGATTTGACAAAGTTGGCAATGTACTGGATGATTGTGAGAGACAGGCTCCGCTCCTGTCCTGTGAATAGCTGCTCAGACTCTGGATGAAAGGGCAAGCCGAAAATGAACTGCACATCTGAGGGAAGGCTTGCACTGAAACAGAAAAAGCAGATATTCATTTGAGTAGGGATTTAAAAGCAAGTGCTGCTGGCAGTGTACTGCCCATGTAGAAGTGAACAAGGTAACTTAGTTGTCTACGGTGTCCAAAAAATTGGCCTCAGTTCCTCAGGGTAGTGTCCTTTGCTGAACCATCTTCAACTGGTTCATTGATAATTCCCGCTATCATAAGGTTAGAAATGGGGATGTTCGCCAATGTTCGTACAATGTTCAGCATCATTCACAACTCCTCAGGTGTTGAAGCAGTCCATGTTCAAATGCGACAAGATCTGGACAATATCTAGGTTTGGGCAGACAAGTGACAAATAATATTTGTGACACACAAATGCTGTGTGATAACCATCTTCAGTAAGAGACAATCTGGTCATTGCTCCTTGACTTACAATGGTGTTACCATCACTGAATTTCCTACTGTCAACATCCTTGGAATTACCATTGACCAACAACTAACTGGACTCTCCACATAAACACAGTGGTTACAAGAGCAGGTCATAATCGAGGAATACTACGGCAACTAACTTACCTTCTAACTCCCCAGAGCTGTCCACCATCTACAAGCCACAAGTCAGGAGTCTGATGGAATACTCCCCACTTGCCTGGATGAGTGCAGCCCCAACCATACTTCAGAAGGTGGTCACAATCCAGGACCAAGCAGCCCGCTTGATTAGAATGATATGCACACACATCCCCTCTCTCCACCAACAACGCTCAGTAGCAGCGTGTACCATCTACAAGGCTGCAGAAATTCACTGAAGACGTTAAGTCAGCACCTTCCAAACGCATGACCACTTCCAGCTAGAAGGACAAGAGCAGGAAATACATGGGAACAGTAATCTTTGCAAGCTCACCTCCAAGTTACTCAACATCCAATCATGGAAATATATCACTTTTTCTTCAGTGTTGCCTGGTCAAGATCCTGGAATTCTCTCCATAACAGCACTGTGGGTTTACCCACAGCACATTGACTGTAGCGGTTTAAGAAGGTAGCTCACCACCATTTTCTCAAGAACAACTAAGCACAGGTAATAAATGCAGGCCCAGCCAGCGATGCCCACCTCCCTTGAGGAAGAAAAATGCAAAGACCATCTGAAGTAGACTCTAAAGGACTAGAAGCTCTCAAAAGGAATTGCATGCCAGTATCCGTTGCTTTTCGTTTTTCAACTATATACAGTCAAATCAGTCATTCTGGTGAAAATACTAATGGAACACAGTGAGAGTAGTTTTTTCTTCAAATGTGTTTCTTCCTTAAAGATAAGCAGGTGACATAATGAAAAGACCCCTGACACATTCCAACTTTGTAGATGGTACACACTGCTATTGAGCGTTGTTGGTGGAGGGAGGGGATGTTCGTGGATGTAGTTTCAATCAAGCGGACTGCTTTATCCTGGGTGGTGTCAAAATTAAAGCAACCACTGAAAGGAAAGTAACTATACTTATGGAGATAAAAATGGAGCTTTTTAAAATGCTGATAAAGTGATTTACTGCTCAGCCAAATGCAAGAAGGATTTAATCAGAATAAGAGGACAAGCCATGCAGGTGTGAAATAAAAGTTGATCCTGTGTTTTGTAGTTGATTAAATAGAAAACCTGCTGCAGGAGTTGGGTAAACAAGGCTCGTCCTATTTGGTGCTCCAGACCTTTCTGCTAAAGATAGAAGAGGTATAAGCTACCGTAATGGCAACACTCAGGAATGGGTGGCATGCTCTTAGGCATATGTTAAGGTTAGACTTAATGACAGGACTATGTAGCATGTACAAAGCACAGGTCAGAAAATGCAATGTGTCAACCATTCCTTCCTTATCATTAACACATGCTCGCCCTCTCACAATTTTACAATCTTTCACTGAGGCTCATGCACATCCATATCTCACCAGGGTCAATTTCATGAAGGATTATACAATTGGAATCCTTGCCACACTCACATGTCTCAAAGGCCTCATGAAACATGACAGCCAGCAGTGGCCTCTTTACTTTGGCAAATACAACACTGTGACTACATTGTGCAAGTTACATGTCGATGCTATTCGCTGGAGAAGTTGAATGTACAGTCCATACTGACACATGCATTACATACCATTTTGACCACAACAGGGGTCATACCAAATATTACATTGTTAGCTGGTGGAGTGATTGAAGCCAGTAGTAATACTGCAACTGGTAATTTCATTACAAAGTGCAAGTCCCCTTGTTATGAATGACAAAGTTCTGTTCCATGAGTGTACAAAAACTAGCAGAATGGTCTGAAGCATAATTCCCACTATTTTCTCTTTGCTATGTCCAGCTTGTTCATTGCACTGCTTGGTCCCTTAGAGATTGATCATGCTCTTTATGGGCATTTTTCCAGGAGTGAGGCAGTGACTAGTGGACTACTGCAGGGATTAAAGCTTGGGCCCCAGCTATTCATGACACATATAAACAACTTGATCGAGGAAACAAAATGCAACTTTTCTGTGTTTGTTGCTGACAGGAACTTGGTGGATTGTGAGCTGTGAGATGGATGCAAGGGAGTTTCAGAACAATCCAGACAAGTTAAGTATGTGCACAAACATGTGGCATATGCAGTATAGCCAAACAAATAATTGTAAACGCTGAAGTTCTGAAACAAAAACAAAAATTGATGGAGAAACAGAGCACACCTGGCAGCATCTGTGGGGAAAAAGCAGAATTAATGTTTTGAGTCCAGTTATGAAGAAGGATCACTGGATTTGAAATGTTAACTCTGCTTCTCCCAGTACAACTGCTGGGTTTTTCCAGCAATTTCTGATTTTTATACAAATGCAGTGCAACCTTGATAAAAGTGAAGGTCCACACTTCAGTGTTAAAATGGTGATCTATTGGGAAATGTGGAGGTAAAAATAGATCTGGATTTCCTTGTACAGTAGGTAATGAAAATCAAAGGGCAGATCCAGTAAGCAGCTGAAAAGACAAATGGTGTATTGGCCTTCACTATAACAGGATTTGAGTTCTGAAGGAGGAACATCTTACTGCAAGTTCTATAGGCTTAGGTGAGACCATGTCTGGAGTGTTGTGTGCTGTATTGTCACCTTCTACGACAGGATATACTTCATCAGAAAGGGAATGCAACAGAAGTTCACTTGGCTGACATTGGCCATGTCATATGAAGTAAGATTGGTTCAACTGAGTCTGTATTCACTAGAATTTAGAAAGATAAAAGGCAATCTGATTGCAATGTCTAAAATTCTCACAGGCTGGGACAGACTAGATACAGGGGCTATGTTCCCTCCAGTTGGGGAGTCTAGAACCTGAGGTCACAGTCTCAGGACATGGGGTAGATTGTTTAAGACTGAGATCAGGAAATATTTCGTTACTCAGAGGGTGGTCAAGCTGTGGAATCTGCGACAATAAAAGGCTGTAGAAGCTGGGTGTCAGCTTTCCTACTCCTCTGATGCTGCCTGACCTGCTGTGTTCCTCCAGCTCCACACTGTGTTATTCCATGTTCAATAAAGAGATTATTTTCCTTAGGTATTAAAGGCATCAATGAGTATGCAGAAAAAGTGGGGCTATGACACTGAGATAGTGAATAAGCCACAGTATTTAATGGTGGCAGAGGGGTCAAATGGCCGACTCCTGTTCCTAGTTTCTATGTTAAATGTGGTAAAACTGAATGATTCTCTCCTGATTGCATGTGAACAATAGAGTTGGAAATATCTGGCTGTTTCAGTCATAATTATGTCCAAGCTTCTGTGGTAGAAAAACGTGATCGTAAAATGAATAAGTCTCTCTTCTCTGCTTAGGGTGTCATTGAGGATAAACCATCTTTCTGCTGAGTGACACATGGTTTTCTTCCAGCCTTTGTGTCTCAAAGTGACTCACTGGATAAATAATGTATTGGCTCTCTCTCTAGCCAGTTTCAGTCCTGTGATGATTGCATTGATGAATTCCATTGTTCACACAGTAAATTAATTTGACA
This sequence comes from Stegostoma tigrinum, assembly GCF_030684315.1. NCBI lineage: Eukaryota > Metazoa > Chordata > Chondrichthyes > Orectolobiformes > Stegostomatidae > Stegostoma > Stegostoma tigrinum. The sequence goes on along the minus strand of NC_081358.1, from coordinate 102,232,607 downwards.
CACACGAAGGAAATGTTTGATTCCTCACCAACATTCCACCTATGATTCTCCTTCTGAATAACTTAACCTAAAGTTTCATTTACATGTAGCCCTTGCAACCATTACGACTTTAAATTTCTTCAGTTGAAATGGTAATGGATGGTTAATCAATAGCTGGGAATGTCAAACTAATATCCCAGAAATATGTTAAGACATGTCTTTTCTTATTGTCCAGAAACCACAAAATATGTCATATGACTTTCCTGGAGTCCACATTTCACTGTGAATATTCCAGTTTGCTTTTCCAAAAAGTAATGTATCCATTTGCTAATAAGCATAGTCATATGGCATCATCATATAAACGTACTAACTAAGTTATTGCTCATTAATCTTATTGCACCAACAATGGTCTCTCTTGATCTATTAACAATCTTGGCTTTAATGTCACCCCATAACCTCCACTATTAAAGCTCCCTCCAAGGTGTTTAGCTCCCTGTCACATATCCCTGTGAACATATCTTTACAAATTAATAACCCAGCTTCCACAAATCCCAACTGAGCTGAAAACTTGATTACTCCTCCCTTATGGAAAGCCACTGCATTTCAAGGCATCATAAGTGGAAAAAAAGTCGAATAAACAACATTTTTGTGTTCTCCTAGGCCCCAACTTCTCTCATAATCTTTTTTTTGCCATATCTCCTGTTCCAAACTGTATTCATATTCCTCCTATGCTCCAATTTACTCTTCAACAACTCATTATATTGAATTGAAAAAGTTAATTTGATATATACTACTGGTGGGGAGTTTTGTTTATTTGCTTATTCATAGCACATTTACAGATATCCTGCCCATGATTTTTTGCTGCGTGCTGCTGATTGGCTTGATGCAGGTTTTTGTTCACAAAACTTTGCCATCTGCTCCAAGAGACTCAGCAGAGAATTGCTTCAACTCTGAAATTTTGTGTTTTTTTTTCAGTCTTGAACTTCAGTCTTTGTAGTATTACTTTCTAAAGGTGATGGCAAACCTTGGCCCTTTATTTAATAAGCTGGCACCTTTAGGAAATAATCCTTTGAAGAAAATTGAAACTGAAGTAGAGGTAGACAGCTGTAGCTGACCAGCTAACACATACAGAATTACTGTGACCCAAAAAGTTGATTCCACCTCTAACCCCTACCTCCCCACCCAGGACAGCACTGTGTCTCCTTTTCACTTCACAAGAAAAGGATTTTTTCTACCTTTCAATCATCAGTTCTATGTATGAAATCTTGATGCTTCAGTTAACAGATACAGTTGACATCAGAAGTCTCAATTTCAAAGACAAATTCTATGAATGAGAAGGACAAATTATTTCTTGAAAGTTGCAAATTCCTCCAGGATATCCAATAACTTTTGGCTTTGACAGTTTCCATCAATTGATGAAATTTTGTTGAAAATTGTAAAACATTAACCATTAACAAAGAAATTAATGAAATTTTTAATAAATGATAGATTTATGGGAGATCAAATGACTTATTACTAGATACTACAAGTAGCCTAATGGCAACTATTATTTAAAGACGTTGTGCAGTGAATTGAATTGTCATACAATCCTGTACATTATTAACCCTTAGTTTTTGAAACATATAGATCTCACAGCACAAAAGGAAATCATTTAACCCAGTATGCACGTGTTAGTGCCTATTGTCTCTTAATCATCACACCATTGTTATTTATTAGTCGTGCAGAGAGAAGACAATTTATGATAAACTGACTGGTATTCTGCTGAACTGTTCACACAATTGAAGAAACTCACTACTTAGCATGGGTAGGAAATCCCCTGTCAAAAAAGGAAATGATAGAGATAAGGTGTTGAGGAGCATGGGGTGGGGGGAGAGAAAGAGGGAGATTGAGACAGAGAGAGAGAGAGAGAGACCATAAGACTAGGAGCAGAGTAGGCCATTTAGCTAAGTGAGTCTGCTCTGCAATTCAATTTGATCATTCTGAGATAGAGGATCATCTATGGGGAAAAGGAGTAATGGGCTGACAGGCCTACTCCTGCTCCTATTTTCTATGTTTCCAAATACAAGAGACAAAATAAAGAAAAGGCAGTCAAATAGTGGTGAAAGAAATGAACTTGAGAGGAAAGATTAAACCGGAGTGAGAAGTCACTGTGAAGAATTGGATTAACTGATCGGAGCTGGAAAGTTTGAACCATACTTGATAGAGAATAAAATCCTTTCTGAACCAGAGTCAGACAATTTCAAAGGACTAAGGCCCTCCCATTCCTGAGCAAGACTGATGGGTCAAACCATCCAAATCTCAGCACAGCCATCTGTTCACGCAAATTAAGAATTTAGAAATTAATTGTAGCTTTGTATTTGCGTGAATACAAAGCTACAATTAATTTCTAAATGGTACTTCACAGAATGCCATTTTGTTCCTCATGAGTACGTACTCCCTTGAAATGTTGGTGTGAAATGCCCACTTAATGATTCTGTAAGGGATTTCCCCCTTGGTTGGAAAAAACCTCAGAAATCCCAAAGAAATGCATGTTTTTTGTTGAATCTTTTAAAGCCATCCTTCTTGGGCTTTCATAATTTTTCTTTCAGTGAAAGAGTGGAGATCTGCCAATGGCAGTTTATTGCCAATATCTCCTAGATGTTCAAAAGTTCAATAAACAATAAATGTTCAAAAGTTCAATAAACATTATCAGAATCTGCCTATGGCTTTACATTATAGTTTGCTACTCTTTGTCTTTTCAACAATATGCGGCGTAACATATCTCAGTCACTTATATTTCTTCCTGCTACGTGTTTTTATTATTTTGCAAATAAGGGTGTCACCAGAAAAGTCAGCAAATATTGTCTAGCCCTAGTTACTCCTGAGAAGGTGGTAGACAGTCTTATTCTTGAACCACTGGAGTACATATGCTGAGGCTAATCCCCAGAGTTAGGCAGGCACTTCAAAGAATTTGAGCAAATGACAATAAAGGAATGCTGATAATTGTCAAAGTCATGATAGGGGGAATTATCCTGTTCTTCTATGTGGTGTGAGTTCTGATCCATTTCCTACCTACTAACGTCATCCTGCCTCCTTGACCTGTCCGTCCTCCCCGGACTGACCTGTCTCCTCCCTACCTCCCCACCTATACTCTCCTCTCCACCTATCTTCTTTTCTCTCCATCTTCGGTCCGCCTCCCCCTCTCTCCCTATTTATTTCAGAACCCTTTCCCCACCCCCCTCTCTGATGAAGGGTCTAGGCCCGAAATGTCAGCTTTTGTGCTCCTAAGATGCTGCTTGGCCTGCTGTGTTCATCCAGCTTCACACTTTGTTATCTCGGATTCTCTAGCATCTGCAGTTCCCATTATCTGTGATTTAGGAGAGCCTGCTTATAAAGGTAAAGTGAGAAAATACATAAGGGCTCGATGCTTTATCATGGGTGTTTCTTGAACAAAACAACTAACAACATTTTCTTCATCACTGAGCATGTAAATTCTAGTTGAATTGCAAGATTAAAGCAGAAACAAGTTCAGGCCTATCTAGATCCAATCACTCATGAAACTGTCAAATCAACCCCCCTTGGTAGCACTAAAACCACCAGCATCTTTGCAGTATCAATGAGATCTTTGACAATAAAGCTAGAACATAATAAAGAGCATATGGACACAGGTACACTGATAATATTACTTCAGATTAAGTAAACCAATGCAGGAAGGAAAAACATATCTGTTAAGAATGACATTTTAAAATGCATATTTGAAAGAATGAGTGCTAAATGTTGGAAACAATATCAGTAACAAAGGCAGACACAATAGGTATTCAAGCTGTAGCTGCGTCATTTGATGCACTATAGCGTCAAGCTTTACTGGATATGACAGACATTCCTTATCTCCTCGCTCCTAATCCATTTAAATTATAATTCTTCTGTGCTTACCTGTGACAAAAACACTTTGAAGTCTCAACAGTGCTTTGAAGGTCTACATGCCTAGTCTCTAACCCTATGTTCACTGCAGTACCTCTGCAGCCCAGGCTCTGTACAACTACTCCCTTACTTCCACCAATGATGTCCTAATCTCAACTTTGAACAGATTCTTCATTGTCCATCAGCCTATTTGTTACTTTTGGGTCAGTGTGCAAATTCAAGGGATATCATATAACTTCACCTGACACAAAACTTACTTCGCCACTGTAAAGACCATATAATTTTATCTTTTTATCTTTGGTTGTGAGCTAAAATGGAGAAAGGGCTGTTATAAAGACTGTGGAAGGAATTGCTGTATTTTTAGAAACAAGTTATTGAAACTCACTGTTGGTGGCGTTTACTCTATTGCTTTGGTCAATCAGTGGGGGAAATGTTTAAAGATGATGTAGCACCATGGTGTGTGCGCAGACTGAGATTTGGCCAGCAACAGGTAGCTGATTGGTTTGTGCAATTGTGACCAGTTGTGGATGCCAAAGGTCACTAACCAGATCACAATACTCTGACTAGCTCTTAGGTAGCTGAAGAGCTTGTTGGTATGAATGATATAAGCTATCAGGCTGCTGGAAGGGCAGATGGTGTTTGTTTCTCTCTTTCCTGCTGCAATCTCTGTAGAAAAAAATTACTTAAATTCTGAAGTAAACTCCTTCCACCAGTCACTGTAAGCAGTTGCCTGTAACCAGTATCTGAGAGACTGCTTAGTTAATGTACCTATTGCCCTGTGCCTCCAGCAAAGAAATGAAAGAACCTGAAGAAAGGATACTGAAGACCAGAAAGTCCTGGCAAGCCAAAAGGATCATCTCAATGAAGTCTACAGATTGATGATATTGAATTATGTTATTTAGACTTTGCCCCACGACACATAAAATTAATTTTTTTGATTTGTGTCTGCATATATGTGTGTATAAGAATATTAAAAAGATCAATGTTTTAACTAGTGGGGCCATTTGTTGATAGTTCATAGCTATTTACCTGCAATTTGAATTTACCAATCGGTAATAAACCATAGTTGATGTCAAGTGTATTAACCTCATCAGTGTTTTCTATTAACCTGACTCCATCTGTTGGGCAAACTGAGTACTCAGTGTGCTTTGATTAAACCATTAAGTACTGTGTACAGTTTTGGTCACCTTACATGAGGAGGGATGTAATTGCATTGAAGATAGCTCAGAAAAGGTTCCAGAGGTGCCTTATGTAGAGAGATTGAGCAGTTTATGCCTAAAGCTTAGAAGAATGAGAGGAAATCTAATTATGTAGGATGCGATGGGTATTGACAAACTAGACGTAGAGAGGATGATGCCTCTTGAGGAAAATCTAAAGTGAGAGGTCATAGATTTAGGATGTGAGATAGTAGCAGTTTTAAAACAGAGAAGGTTAGAATGTCTCTTATTAGAGATGGTGATTGCCTGGCATTTGTGTGGTGTGAATGGTAAAGAGAGAGGTCTGGTCCAGTCTGGCCGATCCTGCTATGATGAGTCTTTGAGCAGCATGGTGGCTCAATGGCTAGCACCACTGATTCACAGCACCAGGGAACCAGGTTCAATTCCTGCCATAGCTTCTGTCTGTTTGTGTGGGTTTCCTCCAGATGCTCAGGTTTCCTTCCATAGTCCACATATATGCAGATTAGGTGGATTGACCATGCTAAAAATTGCCCATAGGGTTCAGGGATGCGCAGGCTAAATGGTTTAACCATGGTAATTACAGGGATAGGGAGGGAGGGTGGGTCTGGGTGGGATGCTCTTTGGAGGGTCAATGTTGACTCAATATACCAAATGGCCTCTTCCACGCTGTAGGGATTCAATAATTCTAGATAAATTACTTGTTGCAAAGAATTATGAATCTGTGGAATTCACTATCCCAGGGTGCAGTGGATGCTGGGATTCTGAATAAATTTAAGCAGGAGATAGACGGATTTTTAATCAGTAATGGTCGGAAGGTTATGGAGAATGAGCACAAAAGTGGAGTTAAGGACGCAATAAGATCAGTCATGGTCATACTAATCAGAGGAGCAGGCTCGAGTGGCTGAGTTTCTGATTCCTGCTCCTGGATCTTATGTTTTGTGGTGATCCTGAGAATCAGTACACCTTCCCAATTGGCTGGTAAAACAACCATCATCATAGTAGGATGGGCCAAACTAGACCAGATCTTTCTCTTTACCAAAAATAGTAACATTCGTACCACATAAACGCCAGACAATTGTCATCTCCAATAAGAGACATTCCAACTTTTTCCACATTAAATGGCATAACCATCACTAAATTCCCCCACTATCTACATCCTGTGGGTTTTCACTGACCAGAAATTCAACTGGATTCTCTATGTAAACATGATGGCTCCCAGAGAATTTTAGAGGCTTGGAATACTGGAACAAGTAACTCTCCTCCAGACTCTCCAGGCCCAGAGAAGGGACCAGTCTGGGGAACAGTGACCAGTGTGGGGGGAAACAGTCCCACAGTGACCGGTCTGCGGATGGGTGCAGCTCTAAAAGCACTCGAGAAGCCGCAGCCTATTGATTGGCACCATGTTCACAAAAATACAGCCCATCTGTCACTGATGCCCAGTAACAGCAGTGAACACCATCTCTAAGATGCATTGCAGAAGTTCGCCAATTCCTGAGTCAGCACCTTCCTGATCGATGACCATTTCCATCTCGAAGAACAAAGGCAGCAGGGAACACCACTACCTGAAAGTTCCGTTCCAAGCACTCACCATCCAGACATGGAAATATATTGTCATTCCCTCCCTAACAATGTTATAGGTCTATCTACAGTACATGGACTGCACCAGTTCAAGAGGCAGCTCACCACCAGCTTCTGAAGGGCAACTGGCAATAGGCACGAGACAGGCAATAAAAATGCTGACCAGACAGTGAAATTCACATCCTGTGAGTGGTTTAAAATAAATATTAGTCTAAGATCATCTTGAAGATAGTTAAATCTGCCTTTAAATCTGAGGAGTATAACGAGCTCCAGACCATGACTCCTTTTCAGACCCATGCTGGCTGGCATTACATCAGAGATAACAAGGTGTAGAGCTGGAGGAACACAGCAGGCCAAGCAGCATCAGAGGAGCAGGAAAGCTGATGTTTCGGGTCTGGACCCTTCTTTTTTTCTGAAGAAGGGTCCAGACACAAAACGTCAGCCTTCCTGCTTCTCTGATGCTGCTTGGCCTGGTGTGTTCATCCAGTTCTACACCTTGTTATCTCATATTCTCCAGCATCTGCAGTTCCCACTATCTCTGGCATTATGTCAGGTTCTCTTTCCCGAGAAATGTTTCTAACATTTTTTTAAACTGACATTATTAGCTTAGTTCCTCAAAACACTTCAACCTGTCTCTACGACTAAACCATAATCAATTTCCTTCCTTTAATCCTACCGTACGACATGCATATACAGCATTCAGCTGCTTGATCAATACCAGTTTCTGTATCATTTCACTCGGCAGTTCTGAGCTGCAAAAAATTTAAAACCAATGCGAGTTCAGACCACTCCAGATCCAATCACTCATTAAGCTGTCAACCAATGATATCTCCAACCACTGATATAGTGCTCGAACTCCTGAACTCCTGCTAATTTTTTTTCTGCAAAGCCTGACTGGAAGTGTTCCATGCAGGTGTCACTTGCCCCACAGCATTGAATTTCCCGACTAACATCATGAACAACAGTCTCTATGACTGTGATCATTGTCTGTTTTCTCTCTTTAACCTGCCTTGACAGATCCTATCACAGAATCCTCTTTCAACACTATTCATCAACACAATAGGTCTATTCTCACTTGGTTGCACTTTTGCCTGAGTGATTGAAGCTTGAGCATTGCTTTCCAGCCCATTATCATGACTACAGGATCCCAAATGATCCATTCCATGGACCTGACTGCACCATGCACTTTAGCACCTGACCCTAATTTGGAAAGTGGGACTTGAGTAAGAGGATGGCACTGTGATTATCCCACCAAGAACATAGAGGCTCTGGTTGAAGGAGTGGTACAAAATCCTCTTCCTGGAGGGTTGGCAGAGCAGGCTGAACCACCAGACCCTGGCAGCCTGGTCTGAGATCATCTTCCAAGTCAGTGCAGTTGCCACAGTGTGAGGAATAGACAGCGGTACTGTACACAGGTCAATGATATTGTCTGCTGTTCCAGGCTGAGTGCCACAGTCTTCTCTCTGCTACATTACACTCACTTTATCTCTACTACTGTACTCACTTCCCACAAAGGCTCATGCGCTGCTGTTCTCACTGTTGCCTTTAACATCAGTCCTCACCCACTCTGAGCAACACCCCACACTCCTCCGGCCCTTGTACCACTAACCCTGTATGGTCTATGCATGGCCCACTCAGTCACTCGGGGCACCTCAGCACCTTTTGTAACAGCATTAACAGCTGTGCCATCAACTTTCATCTCACTCGATTCTGCTCTTTCTGTCATTACAGGAGAAGACAGATTATGACAGGGCAGAGAGGGAATCTATACAGTTGGAGCAGTGTCCAATAGCATGCTCTTCACCACATGCAATGAAAGACATCTGGCAATCACTGGAGGAGACCAAGGCCATTCTTACAGGGATTTCAAGGCATCCATCTCCCACCGAATGAGTAAGTTTCACTCTCTATAATAAAGCAAAAAGTTATGGAATGCTGCAAATCTGAAGCTACTCGAGGAGTGGTTAAAAATGTGATATGACTGAATTTTTGGAAGACTTTTGATTATGCCCCACACCAGTTTAGTAAACAACATCGAAGTGCATGCAATTGTAGGTAATATACCAGCATGATGATTGGTCATAAACAGAAAGCAAAGGGTAAGGTTGACAGGCTGTGACCACTGGGATACAAGAATCAATGCTTGGGTTCCAACTTCTCACAACCTAGAGCAACAATTTGGATGTGGGGACCAACATTCTATGCACAAGTTTGCAGATAATGCAGTACTTGTTGGGAACGTGAGTTGTAAAAAGGATGTTCAGGGTGATGTAAACAGACAGGTGATTGGCAATAGTGAGTAGATGGAATGCCAAATGGTTAACTGTGAGGCTATCCATAATAATAGGGGGAACAGAGGTGCAGAGCATTTATTGAATGATGACAGATTGGAAATTGTTGATATCCAAAGGTATCTGGGTGTGGTTGCCCAGGAGCTACTGAAAGTTAGCATGCAGATGTAGAAAACATTTTGGACGGGAAGCAGAATGCTAATCTTAAAACAAAACAGAGAACTGTGGATGCTGGAAATTTAAGAAAAAACCTTAAATTGCTGGAGAATCTGTGAAGTGAGAATGCTTTGGTTCCAGTGACCCTCCTTCAGAACTGATAGTGTCTAGGAAAAAGTGGCTGATTTGATTTGATTTATTGTTGTCACATACACTCAAGTACAGTGAAAAGTTTTGTTTTGTGTGCAGTACAGTTAGATCATAACATATAAGGATCAGAGTGATGGGACAGGGCGAGGCATACAAATTTACAGCTGCGCTGAGTACAAAGGCAAGATCAACACCATATTTGAAATTTGAGAGATCAATTCAGCAACAACAGTGTAACAACAGCAATGAAGAAACTGTTCTTGAAGCTGTTGGTAGCATTCTTGCTGATGATGGGGTTAGAGGTTAGGGTGGGAGAGGGCAGGGGTGTTAGAAAGGAGTGAGTTGATATGTGGAGATGGAGCCCACAGAGTCAGGGAAATGGTAAGGCAGATGAACGATTGTTGACAGTAAGCCAGGGAAGACAAAAAGCCAGACAGGAGATATGGGGACAATGAGTGGGTGAAAACGGGTTGGTCATGCTGAAAGCAACTCAGGTCATGACAGGATCTGGGCTGTGGTGGGTAAAAGACACAAAAGGAAGTGTTCAGGTTCTAAAATTATTCGAGTCGATGCTCAGTCCTGAAGGCAGTAAGGCTCCTAAGTAGACAACAAAATGTTGTTCTTCTGGCTTGCATTAAGCCTCTCTGGTGCACTGCAGCCTGAGACAGAAGTTTTGGCGTGAGAGAAGTCAGTGCGTTGAAGTGGCAGGACACTGCAAGTTCAGTTTCATTTTTACGGACAGAACATCCCTTTGACTGCCTAGCATGTTGATCGCTATTGGGAGAGGATATGAACACAGGAACAAAAATAGCCTTGCTTGAATTTCATAGAAAATACGTAAGACTGCACCTAGAGCACTGTGTGCAGTTCCAGTTTCTTTAGATTTAGATTAGATTTTATTTTTTACTCGAATGCAAGAGTACAGGAGTAGAGTGAACAGTGTACAGTCGCCACTCTCTAGCGCCATCTGAGAATGAAATAGTTAGAATTACAAACAACAGCAGAAATTAAAGAAACAGAAACAAAAAGGTAAGGAAATGTACAGATTACCCTCCTTGCTGATGCTGAACTGGTCTCACTAAAACAGCCTGCGCTATACTTACTAACACCATGGTGTACCACACTGCAACTGCTGCTTCACTACTGGTGAGGCCACCACCTCAATTCCCGCACCTTCCTGCTACCTGGGCCCACCAAAGTCGCACTCTCCACGCCCCAGCGCCATCACTCGCTGCTGGGCCTGCTTTGCCGATGCTGCCACCATTTTGGAATCATTTGAAGTATCAGTTAGAGCCCACAACCTTCCTGACCACTCAAGGACGGAGATAGTTGCCATGCAGGGAGTGCACTGCGGCTCACCAGGCATGGTGGGACTGCCCTATGTGGAAAGATTAAGGAGACTCGAGCTATATGCTCTGGAGTTTTGATGAGGCAATCTTTCAGAGCTTCCCGACATTCTTTGGAATGACACAGCAAATGCAGAAAGGATGCTTCCACTGGCTAGAATGAGGGGACACAGTCTCAAAATGAAAGGCAAGTCCTTTACAACTGAGATGAGGCAGCACTTCTTCACCCCGAGGCTGGTGGATCTTTGGAATTCTCTACTTCAGAGAGCTCAGTCATTACGTCAAGATTGATAGATTTCTAATTACTAATGACATCAAGTTATATGTTGATTGTGTGGGCACATAGCATTGAGTTGATAGTCATAATCTAAAATTGGGCAAACAACATGAGGCTGAATGGCCTGTCTCATGGGCCCTCACATTGGTCTGATTCTGACCTATACTGCAAGTCTCTTACTTTACAGTTCCTTGAGCCTTTAACTATTTCCTTCACCCCCTATCTCTCCATCCCCTTCTCTTCCTATAAGAGGTCCATTAAGTCTAACTTTCACAAAGCTTTTGGCCCTACAAATATAGGATTTAGTAGTAAGAGTAGGCCATTTGGCTGTTTGAGCCTGTTCCACCATTCAATGGCTGATTTGTTTGTGGTCTCAAGTACACTTCTTGTTTCTTTTTGTCTTAATTATATCATGGGATGTGGGCATCTCTGGGAAGGCCAGTGTTTATTGCCTATCTTAATTTCTCTACACTCAATAATTATTAGGGCAGTAAAGAGTCAATCAATTACTATATTTCTGGACTCACATATAGGCCAGATCAAGACCTTGTGAATTTGGGCAGATTTCCTTCACTAAGATGCTTCAAGAACAAAATGAGCTCTTATGATAAACAATGTTTGTTTCACAGTCACCATAATTGAGACTATCTTTCATTTCCAGATTTTATTGCATAAATTTCATCAGCTGCCAGGTTGGGAACTGAACTAATGTGCCCAAAGCTTCAGCCTGATCTTCTAGGTTGTTAGTTTCCGGGGGAGGGGATGGCCTCGTGGTATTATTAGCTGGACAGTTACTCCACAGACCCAGACAATGTTCTGGGGACCTGGGTTCAAGTCCCACCATGGCAGAGGGTGGAATTTGAATTCAATTTATTAAAAATCTGGAACTAATGACCAAGACCAAATGACCATGCAATCATTGTTGACATATAAACCCATCTAGTTCACTAATACTCGTCAGGGTTAGAGACTGCCATCCTTACCTCATCTGGCCTACATGTGACTCCAGAGAACACAAAAGACTTCTTACTTTTAAACCATGTTCCCTAGTTCTAGGCCTTCCCATATTCTCACAGTATCCATCCTATCAAGTCCCATGGGATCTTTAATGTTTTGTAATACCAGTGGTATAGGCCCGATCTGTTCAATTTTTCTCCATAAAAGAAGACTGTCATCACAGGAATTAGTTGAGCAAAACCTCTCTGAACTGCTTCTAACGCACTGCTACCCTGTTTCAAATAAGCAGACCAAGACACCATAGTCTGGGTGTGCTCTTATCAAGGCCCTGCCCAGCTATAGTAAACCTTCCTTCCTTTTATGTTGCATTCCCCTCAGAATGAGCATTACAATAAATTTTATTGGTCTTTCTAATAACTTGCTGAATCTGAATCGTAACCTTTTATGATTCATGTATCATGACACCCTGATCTCTTTCTACCACAGAGTTTGCAATTCCTTCAGATAATATGCTGCTCTTGTTACAGTTTTGGGTCATTTATCTAAAGAAAGATGTATAGGCATTGGAGGCTGGTTGCACATGGTTAACTAGGTTGATATCAGGCTTGGGGGGAACTGTCTTATGAAAGGAGAGTGAATTCGTTGGATCTGTACTCATTAGAATTTATAAGAACGAAAGGTGATCTTAGCGAACCATGTGAGGGAACTTAACGAAATATAGAAAGGTTGTTTTCTCTTGTATGAGTGCCTAGTACCAAAGGACATAATCGTGGACTGAGGGGTTGCATTTTAAAGCAAAGACAGGGAGTTATTTCTTCTCTTAGAGGGTACTGAGCCTGCAGAGTCATTATAACAAAGGCTGTCAAGACTGAGTCATTAAGTATATTTAATCCGAGGTAGAAAGATTTCTAATCAGTAAGGGAATTATTGTCTATCAGGAAAAGGCGGGAAAGAAGAGTTGAGGATTATCAGATCAGCCATGATTGTACTGAATGGTGCAGCAAACCCAATGGGCCGAATGGCTACGACAGCTCCCACAGTGAGATGGCGGCAGCAGAGTAGGCAGTGTCTGGGCTCCTGTGCCTGGGTTTGTCCTCTTTGTCTGCTTATTCTTCTTTTTCCATTTACCCCTTCTTCTTCCCCTTTAGTTTTCACTCAAACTTACCTTATAAAGTGACCTCTTCTGCAGGAAAGCGGCTTCGATGGGCTCTGAATCGATGGCAGCCTTTTCAGAAACAGTATGGTTGGCCAAGAGTTGGCCAAGCTGTAAAACCTGGAGCTGGACTCTCACTTCTGTGTAGAGTGGGCCCCTGGCATGGCATGGCATGGGCTGGGAAGCCCAGAGTGGGACTGTAGCAGCAGACAAGGAAAAGTTGGACAGCCTTTATCTTTCTTTATTTTTCATTTTGTTTTTAGGTTATGCGAACGGCACCTATGCACAGCATCGGTACACACTTCTTACAGTAATGACAATATGTCATAACATCTTATGGTCTGTCTGTTCTATTCCTACTGCCAAAGTGGATAAGTTCACATTTTGCCATATTTGTATCTCATTTGCCAAATTATTGACCAGTTACTTAACCTATCTATACCATTTTTAAGACTGCTTACCTCTGCTCAACAACTTAACTCATCTTCTCTAAAACATTGTTTACCTTTTAATTGCTGCTGAGAAGCATTTTGGGTTGTTTTTATCTATTACAGAGACTAAGTAAATGTCAGTTATTGCTGAGGAGTTATTGAAATGCTAGTTAAAGAGAGGCAGAGACTTTTGGGGAAAAAGTCAGAAAATTACCCTCAAAGTGAGACTCTCCTCAGTTGCTTAATAAGTCCTGTTAACAAATTAAAGTGTTTTAATAAAGCAATTTTAGGCTTGGAAATTAAAAAAAAACTTTTCTATTTGAAAGAAACTGAAATAACCTTGTGATCTGCAACTTTAATGATTGACAAATAATCCATGAGTAGTGTATCCACTGTTTGACGTTCTGCTACCTATTATTTCTATCCTCTTAAATATCACCGATTGTTTTGATGTAAATCTTTCATCTTGTGAGTTTTGAGAAGATTTGTACTCCATCAACAAACACATTGATTTGGAGCCAATCTACCATCCCCTGAGAAAAAGAACAGGAAATGACATCACCAATACAGGAAATGACATCACCAACCCAAGGAAACCTAACCAGATAAATAGAAAGCAGGACATAACACCAGCGCTTCATCGGAGGCTCACTGATGATGTTACCTAGAATGGTGACGAAACGTCTGAAAACTAACCTTCCAGCTCAGCGAGCAAACTCACATCCAGAACCTTTCATCTTACTGTGTCGCTCAATTTTAAGAGTAAATTCCCCTTTTTCTTTCTCCCAGAACTGTCTGGAAACAATAAACCACTAAAACAATAGAATCTAATTCTCATGAGAAGTTTTCCAATTTTCCACTTAGCTCACTGTGCCAAATCTCAACTTCAGCAATATTTTACTTACTTTTCTGAGCCTTTCCATTGTATCTGCTGCTTTATGTCTGGTTTCTCTTAAAACAAAGGCTTATTTTTATTCATCTCCTCAGAATCAGTCCTTTTTTTAATCTCTGAAATCAAATCTGAACCAGAAGTCTCAGAATTTGCAAAATATTTCAAGTCTATTCTTTCCCATACTTTGCTTAAATTTACATTAAAAACAAACTAACGGGACGGACAACATGACACTGTTGACTGCAGAAGGTTGAAGAGGATGGGAAGCCAAAGACCTTGTGGTGTAGAATTTAGAGGCATTGCCTGCCTTTGCGCTCCAGCAGTTTGTAGCCAGCCTGATGCAGAGTGATCGAAGCAGCAGAAAACAGGTCCCAATCAAAATAGTCAGCAAGGAAAGAGGCACTGGGTAGTCTGTCGCCTTCTACAGCATTGATGAACGTAGTTGTTAAGAACTGGAGCAGTGTCTGGCTAAGCAGCAGAATCGCAGAAATGTTACAGCATGGAAAGAACCCACTAGACCCATTGCATCTGTACCAGTTAAGGTTGGATTTCTTGAGACACTATCTGAATTGACAGGCTACTGAGCTAATGAGCCCAGACCCCTCAAGGCACAGGCTCTGTCGATTAGTATCTTCTACAACTTACTCTTCTGCCTCGGCTCCAGGGTCCTGATCTCAACGCTACCTAAAAGGTAATTAGGGATGGGCAATAAATTCTGACCTTTTCCCAATGCCCACATTTGTCTGATGAATTAACAATTCTGAAGTACATTTGAAGTGAAGTGACCATTGTAGGAAACATGGCAGCCAATTTGGATTTAGTGAGTGCTTATAAAGAGCAATTGGACAATGATTGGATAATCTAATTTTTAAAATTAATTTGATTATGGGACAGGCATTGAACAGGTATCAATATTTAGTTGAGTTCAAGAGATAAACTTTGGATCTTTTATTGGATGCTTTCTTTCCCTAGTCGGAAAGTTTCTCACATCTGGCATTTGTTTGTGTCAAGGATGGTCATAACTAGGTGTTGTGTCCTGCACGGTGTGTCCTGGAGGAGCCCTACTTTACAAAGAAGAACCTGTTTGAAAAACAGAGTAAATATCTGTGGAGTAAAAGGTTAACTGCAGCTTTCTATTAGAATAGAAACAGAGCATATGTAACAAGAGCTATATAACAGCAATGATGAAGTTCAAGGAAGAGATGTTGGCTCTTCCCACCCTTTGGATACAGTTATATCCAATGAAGCCTGTTAATGCACGTTTACCTGAGTGCAGATTCTATTACATGGTGACCAGATGTGTAAACTGGCAAGGAGCAACTGAGACAAAAAGGTGCAGCAGGTAAAAAAAATGAGGCCAACCAGCCATCAAGCCAAGGAAGAGAGGGGATGGGAAAAAAGCTCAGAGGCAGCACAGTGCTGCCAGTGAAGGGATTCACAGCTTGACAGAAGAGTAGGAAACTGTGCAACACTAGCAACACACCGGAAAGGTTTCCTGCAGGGAAACAATACATTAATTCCGCAGGCACACCAGATGAAGTTGCTTAAGTAGATGCCATACTCATTTGCAAGAAAGCTAATTTAAAATCAGAAATAAAGCAGACACATTCTTTTGGGACAAGACTGTGGTTGAGGCCAAGAATTCTCTTGACTGCCTTTGTTCCAAATTTGGACTACGAGAATTAGAGAGAGAAAGAGGGCAGATGCAACTTAAACATTGCTACAATTGGAGAGAAATCACAATATGTCATTCTCTTTATAAAATGGAGAAATTTTGCATGCTTTGTATCTTCTTACAAACATACCAAAAAAGAGCAGTCAGCCATTCAGCCCCTTGAGAATGCTCTGCCATTCAATGCTGATCAGATCAAAACCACTTCTCTGTCTTAAATGGAAACCTCTTACTCTGAGATTATGCCGTCCATTCTTAGACTGTTTCACAAGGGGATACATCGTCACATCTATTCTGCCAAGCCCCTTAAGAAACTTACACGTCTCAATTACATCACCTCTAATTCTTCTGGACACCAATAATGAGACTAGGCCCAACTTATTCAACCTTTCGTCACAAGAAAATCTCTCTATCCCTGGGATCAAATGAGTGAATCTTCTCTGCACTGCCTCTAATATCAAGACATCTTTCCATAGATAAGGGGACCAAAGCTGCTCTCAGTATTCTGAATTGTGCTTTCTATAGTCTTAGAACACTTCCTTCTGTTTATACTCCATTCTCTTTGAAATGAACTCCCACGGTTTGTTTACTTTCTCTATTACCTGCACAACTTGGATACTAGCTTTTCAAGATTTATTCACAAGGACCCCTAAATTGCTGTGTGCTACATTTTTCTCCAATTTAGATAATATTCAGCTCCTCTATTCTTCCTGCCAAAGTGTGTAATTTAATATTCCATCTGCTAAGCTTTCACCCACTCACTTAATCTGTCTATATTCCTCTGTAGCCACTGTAAATTCGTCATGACTTACCTTTCGACCTATTTTTGTGTCATCCACAAGCTTGGTCATAGTATATTCACTTTCCTCATGTAAGTCGTTAATACATATAATTGTAGTCCCAGACTCCTTTAGTTACAGGTTGCCATCCTGAAGATTCCTCCTTTATGTAAACTCTTGATCTTCTCTTCATTAGCTAATCCTCTGTCCATGCTAACACACTATCACCAGCAACATGAGCTCTTATCTTATGAAGTAGCTTTCCTTCCTGATACCCTATTGAACATCTTGTGGAAATCCAAATACATCTACTGGTCCACTTTATCTATCCTGGATATTTGTTCCTCCACAAAGAATTTGAATAATTTATCATACTGAATTCCCCTCCATGAAGCCATGCTGACTCTGCATAATGAAATTGTGCATTTCTAAATACTCGTTATTACGTCCTTTGTAATGGATACTGACTTTTTCGGATAACAGATGTTAGGTTAACTGGCCAGTTTTAGTTTGTCTCTCTCCATTTTCGAGCAAGAGTGTTACATTGGCAGTTTTCAACGTCTATGGGACTTTTCTAGAATCTAAGATTCTTTGAAGACTTTTGCCAATGCATCTATTATCTCTGTTGCTA
This sequence comes from Stegostoma tigrinum, assembly GCF_030684315.1. Classification (NCBI taxonomy): domain Eukaryota; kingdom Metazoa; phylum Chordata; class Chondrichthyes; order Orectolobiformes; family Stegostomatidae; genus Stegostoma; species Stegostoma tigrinum. Next base: position 102,215,237 of record NC_081358.1, on the reverse strand, counting down.
CTTCCTTTAGTATACTAGAATGGAACCTATCAGGTTCAGTGATATACCTTCAGGGATAGGCATTTAGTCCCATTAAGTTCCCTAATGCTTTTTCTGTAGGAATAATTATTGTATTTATTTCCTCCTCCCTCTCACACTTTATTTAGTATTTCTGAAATACTATTAATGTCTTTTACAAAGAAGGCTGATACAAAGCATTTATTCATCAGCTTCGCTATTTCCAGGTTCCCAATTACTATTTGCCCAAGCTTAATCTTTAGGGAGCCTATGTTCAATTTGACATCTGTCTTTTTATTCATAGCTTTAAAGGCATTCTTGCTGTCTTTTTTAATGCTACTTGCGAGTTTACCCTCAAAGTTTATTTTCTCCCTCTTTATTTCTTTCAGTCATCATTTGTTGGCTTTTAAAACTTTGCAAATCTTCTGACTTACCACTAATGCTTGTTACATTGCATGTTTATTTTGTCAATTTGATACTACCCTTAATTGACTTGGTTCATCATGATTGATTTAACTGCTCACATTCTTCACTGGGAAATATCTTTGCTCTGAATCATGATCTATTTCCTGAAATGCGAAGAAGCTGAATTGGATCACTGTGACTACAACATCAGGTCAGACATGAGGAATTGTACAGCACGTAACTGACCTCCTGACTCCCCAAAGCCTGTCCACCGTCAACAAGTCACAAGTCAGGAGTGTGATAGAATATGCCTCACCTGCCTGGATGGGTGCAGTTCCTACAATGCTCAAGCAGCTTTACAAAATCCAACACAAAGTAGCCCACTTGATTGAGACCACACTATCAAACATTCACTCCCTCCACCACCAATGCTCAGTAGAAACAATGTGTATCATGTACAAGATGCACTGCAAAAATTCACTAATGTCTTTTAGGTAGTCCTTTCCAAAGCACAAACTTTGCATCTAGAAGGTCAAGGGCAGGATATATATGGGAACACCACTGCCTGCAAGTTCCACTCCAAGTCACTCAACATTTTGATTTGGAAATATGTCGTTATTCCATGAATGTTGCTGGGCCAAAATCCTGGAGCTCCCTCTCTAATGGCGTTGTGGGTTCACCTACAGCAAATGGACTACAACAGTTCATGAAAGCAGCTCATGACGATCTTCTGAAAGGCAACTAGGACTGGAAAGTAAATATGGGCCCAGATAGTGATACCCCTGCCAGTTAATAATAATTAAAAAATGGTTTAACAACCATCTAAACTCTTTTCTCAGTCAATTTTGCCTATAATATTTTTTAATTAACCTTATTTAACATACTTGTTTCTGACTAAAGTGCTTCCTTCTCAAACATAATGCCAAATTCTACCATACAATGGTCACTGTTTTCTAGGGGATCTTTTATTCTGAGATCATTTGTTAAAACTGCCTCATTAAGCATTACCGCACCTGAAATAGAATGATCCCCAGTTGGATTCACACGTATTATTCTAGAAAACTGCTCTGAATTCAGTCTATAGATTTTTTTTTGTGGCTACCTCTGCCAATTTAATTTTCTTAATCTACATGATGATTAAAATCACCCATGATTAATATATTTGTTTTTTTACTTGACTTTTATCGGCCCACGGAAAATTACAGATGGCAATTAATGATGGAGCAAAAACAAAGTTGCTGGAAAGGGTCAGTAGGTCTGGCAGCATCTGTGAAGGAAAAAACAGAGTTAACATTTCAGGCCCGGTGACTGTTCCTCAGAACTGGGTGCAGGTCACCGGACCCGTAACATTAACTCTGTTTTATCCTTCACAGATGCTGTCAAACCTGCTGAGCTTTTCCAGCAACTTCTGTTTTTGTTCCTCATTTACAGCATCCACAGTTCTTTTGGCAATGAATGATGGCTTGTACAGTAATGCCCACATCCCATGGAAAAGTACAAAAAATACACATATGTCCTGCACGTTGTCGAGAAGTACCAAGATTATTGTTTGTGATCAGTGTCTCAGCAAAATAGATTTGAGGGTGGGGAGTGGTGGTTGAATGAAAACTATGAAATTTTTAAGAGGTTAACAGCTTGTGGATGGAGTGAATGCAGGGGAAGAGGTGGAGTAAAGGGTTAACTACACCAATACTAAGAATAGCTACAAAGCATAGGCCAAAGGAGCTCTGTCACAGAATTGTTCGATAACATGGAACTGGGACACAAGTCATTAAGGTTCCAGAGATGTTCTTCCTTGTCATCCATTTCATAGCCTGTTAATGTTTGCTCACCGAATTACAAACTTGCTTGTCCACTTTAAATAGCAAATAGTCACTAAAACAGTTCAGCCATGTGGATCAGTTGAAGAGTCTGATTTAGAAACAGATCTAGTTTAGCCAAGAATGACAGTGGTTGGATATCTAAATTTATCCAAGAGCATGGAGCCAAGGATTTAGTTAATTAGCACAGTACTTCTGAGGTTGGAGGGATGTGGTTGAGGAATGAGGCACTGAAAGAATGACGAACTTATCCTAAAGTAACTTACTGAATATTCTCATCCTGAGGCCGTCTCCTCTTGACAAACTATATCTTATATTCCAGAGACCATGGCATTTGCTCCAGCGCCTAACTGTTTCCACCACAAAGTTTTGCCGGCAGCTTTTTCATGAAGTTGTGAAATACCACACAAGTTCTTTTGCTGTAGTCTACTCAGTAAGCTGTGAATGGTGGTGACTTAGGCTAAAATATATGCATACATGCAAATAAGAAACATTTATTCTGGGTTAGTAGGCATATCCGGTTTTTTGAAATTATTTACTTTAAAGGAAAGTGTTGGGTGCCACTGCTGGATACAGGACCAGCTGTGACTACAGGGCTGCAGCCTCAGTAATGTGCCCTATGCTCCCAGCTCCTCCAGCTCCTCACTGAGAATAAAGCCTCACAATTTTGGTCCCCTAGTTTTTTGAATGATCAAAGTGTTTACATAAGTTTGAATGAACTGAACAAAACATTCATTTCTACAGCTAACTAGAACATCTATCTCCATAAAAGCCATCTGAGCTTCTGAATTTATCGAGCATTGTCTGTTTGTCTTGAGTGCCTTTGCAGCATCTATCAAAATAGAAAAGCAGTCTTGCCAAGTGCATATTTTTAACTTGTTTGTAGTCAAGGTTTGTCAGGTCAAGGAGGGGTCAATTACATTTCCTGGGAGAGTGCTACATGCAGTGCAAGGGCAAGTCTTGAGCATCCCTGACTGTCCAAACAGATTGGAAATTGTGACAGTGGATGTCATCTCTGAGGAAAGGGTTTTAGAGTTTTTAAGAGTTGTCAGAATCTCTTGCATCAGAATCTCTTGCCCAATGTCTGTCCTTATTATGAGCCGAAATGTGGTGTCAAAACTTTCAGATGTTTCGAGGGGTCTGTGGGGAGAGATGGTTAAAGACCAGATCAAGACATTTCTATGAGCCCTTTCAATTTACACCATCTGGCAGCGAGAAGGAAAGCTTTGCCAAACATTTTTCAGAAGGAAGAAGGAGCACATTTTTAGATATGCGATACTTTGAAAGTCTCAGCTGCATTCTCTCGATGTTAAGCTGTCAGTGCAAGGAAGAGGAAGATCAAAAGAAGGAAAATATTTTCTTCTCATGATTTGTTGGCTGGTATCAGCTATGCAGAAGTAGGTTTTTATGAGACTAATGTGATGAGGGATAAGAGAGCCAAGAGGCTGTCAGTTGAAGCCTGGAGGTCAGTACCCTGCTCTTAAAACTAAAAATGTGTTGATAATTTTGAAATATGACATGTCACTTGCTTTCAATGAAGAAATGGAAAATTATTTATGATCAGTCTGCTGCTGTGTCTTTTTTTCTTATACTGTCTCTATCTTCCGTGTTTATCTCTCTCTTTAATTCTGCCACTTCTCCAATTCTGTGGACTACTTTGAACTACTACTTGATTTGGTGAATTTTAACATAACTATATGGTAGATTGTGGGATATTCCAATCACTTTCATTCAGTGGTCACAATGAAACACAAGGTTTTGTTCCCAGAATAGTCTCAGGATGGTGATGGCTCCGTAATTAAGAATGAATCGCACATAATCTTGTGTGCAAAACGATACAGTGATTTCAAAGTGCTCTGTTCCTAAGGCAGTTGACAAGTGGGAGTTGAAAATTTGTTGAGTTCTGTGTAATCAGATGGGGTTGCTACGCTTGCCTTTTTTTTGGTGATTTCTAAGATAGTAACATTCCTTTGTCTAAAACATAAGAGGTTCAATGCTGTTGCCAACATCCAGGTGAGCTGTGAGGAAGACACAAGGACACCAAATGCTTTGCTCTTTGATGACCTCCATAAACAATATTTCAGATATCTCTGGAATAGAAGTTTCCGAGGAAACTTCAGGTTAATACACCTTTTCAGATGTTGCTCACCATTTTCAGGTGAAGAGGGACACTGACACAGTACTGAAACTAGTTTGCATGACAATATATTTGTAACAATATTTCTTCCTTTTGACAAGTCTTAGATCTCATTTCAGACACGAGCTTTCAAGACACTTGCTAGAATTGTGAGAGCCATCCTGATTTTCCACCTCATTCAATCAGTTCTTATCTTCATCACATCCGCAACGTCAACCTGTATTTTTGTCTACCAAATGTTTTGCTTTATATACCTTCTGTTACAAGCATGTTGATTCTTATTGGGATCTTGTTCTATGAAGATTGTTACCAAAGTATATAGATATATGCATTGATGGGCTATTAGACTGTTTCGGATGTACATAAGCAATGCCCCCATCCCAACACAGTTTCTCTCTCTCTCTCTCTCTCTCTCACACACACACACACGCACACACACACACACACACACACACACAAGATTTATTTCCACTTACATCACTTCCACTTAGTATTCAGAAGCCTCACTTTTACCTAGTTTAGGCATATCAAAGGGAAATATTTTGCTTCATTAAGTCATTCTTCGACAGTGGGTCACATTGGAAAGGCTGGCATTTATTGTCCTGAGGAAGTATCCGTTAATACTGTTAATACTGGGTTGTTAAAACTCATGGTATGTTAGGCCCAAACAATTTCAATGGAGTAAAAACGAAAACAAAGTTCCTGAAAAAGCTCAGCAGATCTGGATGCATCTGTGAAGGATAAAACAGAGTAAACGTTTCGGGTCTGGCGAACCTTCCTCAGAGTCCTCAGGGAAGGTCACTGGACATGAAACATTAACTCTGCTTTTTCTCTTCACGAATGCTGCCAGACCTGCTGAACTTTTCCAGTAACTTTGTTTTTGTTCCTGATTTACACCACCTGCAGTTCTTTCTGTTTTTATTTAATGTCAATGGGGGCACAGATAGAGTGAATTAGATGAACACAGGAAATGCCTTTCCTCAAAGAGTATTGGGTTTTAATGAAAATACAATATTGCAGGTTTTTAAAGTTGAACTCAAATTCTCTTACTTTCACGGCCGCATCTGAAATTGGCTTCTCGTTGTCCAGTACATGATGACGATACCACAATGCCACTTTGAGCACTGTTTCAGCTAAGATCTGACAGCTCAGCATAGACCTGGCACTGAAACGAGGATTTTCCTGGTCTAAGTGATGGATTTCCATACCACAAAATGAATGTATTTACCCACTAAGCTGAAGTGGACCACCCAGCTAAATGATACCTCTCACTTAACAAATGGCTGTGTCCTGGGCTTTGATAGGACAGGTTAAGTAACAGTCAGCATCAGCAGACTCAAACACTTTCTAGTGAAAGTGTTGTGCTGCTGATCTATTTGATGTGGAAGAAATTAGAGTGGAAAAGTAACAGACGCGAGACTGATCTTTTGTCTCAAAGGTTCACGCCAAATCAGAAGATGGACACGTTGCATAAATTATATTAGAAAACAAAATCTGCAATCTATTAGCAATTAATGCAAGCTGCCTACAGTGAGCATGGTAATGCTGTACTGGTGCTGAGGGACTTTATGCAGATTGCATGGAGTATAAAGCTAAACCAGGAGATTCATACAATCTTAATGAGTTAGAGCTTTACGCTGAGATAATTTGCCAGATGAGTTTGGATGGGTAGAGGAAAGTGGTCCATACATTGTCCAAAGAAAGGCCTTGATAGTTCAAATGCCTTTTTCTTGTCCCATGCATATTATTCTATGGTAGTTTATTGGGACTACAATTCGACTTATAATTGGATATATATTACAAAACTGTGATCTAAGTGTAGAGTTTCACACACATGTGGGTACATTTTACAGGCAGGAGACACTTACCTCCTCCACTACATAGCCTGATAGAAAAATTCCTTTGTACCTTGAGCCCAGAGACTTTAAAAGGATGCCCTGTGGTGATAATTGTCTGTGAGTGGCCAGGACAAACTGAAGGAGAGGGCTGGATGCCCCATTTCTGAGAGCTGTCAGGTGATCCAGTTGGCTGGCAACTGTGTAGTTCCAAGAGCATCAAATCTGCACAGTGGGCAATGCTGAGACCAGAAGGCAGCCACAAGAAGAAGATCCAAGGATTCAGTTTTGATCGGGAATAAATCAGGGACCCCCAGGAAGCAGTAGAGAAGGCTGGGCTGGGCTCAATCAGGTCTTGGAGGGTTGGGGTGGTGGGAGGAATGCATAGCTCTAACAGAACAGGAAGGACCTCAATTGACCTAAGGGTGGGTGGTCTGGTTCATGCCTTGGAAAGGTCCCGATCCTCTCCCCATAATATAGGGGACAGATTAAGGGGATGGACAGGAAGGCCATGGGATTGCCACTCATTTTATTTTACATATCCCCTCCAACCCTGCAAACACACTGATAGAGGGGCAACCACAAAATTCCTCCAAAGGTACCATCTTGGGGATTGAGCTCTGAATAAAGTTTTACATTGTCTGAAATACTTTGTGGCATTATAAACCATGGGAGAGAAGGGAAATGAATGGCTGTTGATTATGTTTGGGGAGTTTCTGAATGATGCAATCCAATGACTCACGTTTCCTGCAATAATCAGTTCGATCACAGGTAGGCACAGGGGGAGCTAATATTTTACAAAGATAGCTCAACCAGTCTCTGTGTGTGGCTTGTGTGTTATTATAACTTGCCAAAGGAGAGTTTTTGGAGTTTATCACCCAGCACGTATTTATTATTTCATAATTCCAGTAACATTCAGCTCCTGAGTGCAGATTTTGGGTGTCAGCAACTCATTAGCATCCATGCTTGCCCCTGTGAACCAATTCTATGCCTCTCTACCTTAGGATTCATTAATTTATACCACATTTGGCTTACAACAGTCTTCAGCGCTAAGAATATAACTCAGCCGCTGCTAACATTTATTGTTCACGTAGACATCAAACCATCCTGGGCCCCTCAACCTGTTGTGCAGTATATGTGAAGATTGCTGAATTCAAATACAAAAGTTGGTCAGATTGTTGGCAACAGAACAAATACGCTGGAACTATATGAAATATTGGTTAGGCTGCAGTTAGTATATTATGTGCAGTTCTGGAACTAGAAGAGGGAATGTGATAGCACTGAAGAGGGTTCAGACAAAATTTGCCAGGATATTGCCTGGGGTGAAGAATTTTAGCGTGAAGGGAGATTGGGCAGACTGAAGTTGTTTTCCTTTGGTTAGAGGAGTTTGAGGGGGGTGTGATTGAGATGTATAAGATTAAGAGAGGCAAGATAGGGTAGACAGAGAAGAAATGTTTTTGCCTGATAGAGGGATTAATGACAAAGTGGCATCAGTTTAAGTTAAAATCAGACGGTTTAGAGGACGTATGAGGAGAAACCTTTCCACCCAGAGGATAATGGGAATTTGGAACTCACTGCCTTTAAGAGTGGAACCCTCATAACATTTAAGAAGTATCTTGGTGTGCACTTGCGATGTCAAGGCATACAAGGCTATGGGCCATGTGCTGGAGAATGGGCTATAGAATAGTTGGGTGGTTGTTTTTGACCAGTTGGACATGATGGGTTGAAGGGCCTTTTACTGTGTTGTCAATTTCTATGACTCTACAGGGGCAGCGCTGGGAAAATATTTTCGCTTGGGATGAGATACTACCACAAAATTGTATGGGCGGGACAGAACCACAGATTGCCAAATGAGTGCTCTGCTCTGTTTACTATGCTCACAAAGCCAGAAACTAATTGCTGGTTCTCAGCGTTCCAGACTCCTTGGCTCAGTCAGGGTGAAAACGGAGCTGTTCGATGAGATTACCTGTCTGTATAACTCTCACCACGTGTTAGCATTGAGCTTCCCTTAGCACATCCATCACACACTTCAACCTGTCGGTCATGTCAAAAGTAGCAGTTTGTTTTCCTCGTTATGCTCAATTAAAAGCCATTTCTTCAGAAGCTCGAGTAGTGATTGTAGCAAAGTCAGCCAGGTGGACCTCATAGAATATGAGTTCTCTGATGGGGGTAGTTAATCTGGCCCAATCAGACAGCCCTGGCTGATAGCTAAGAACAGAAGTGTCCAACATTTTGTTCAATCTTGAGAGCTGGTTCTGAGGAAGCTGGATCAGTGTCAAGGATTCTCCACATGTAAATAAAGGGTAATGTGATGATGGGATACCGGCCTCTGTGGAGTTATTTCAGTTTATATTGATAGCTTTATAAATACTCTTGACTATCAGCTTGGCACATTTGGTAATGATCACACCTCTGGGTTAGAAGGGTGTGGGCTTACAAACTTGGCCCAGATGAGCTGATTTGCAAAATGTTGATTCCTAACTTTGTGTTAAGTTTAAACTCTATTCAGGGTGTGTAAGATTCAATAAACCATTTGACCTTTCTGATATATTTAACTGTTTTGATGTGTGGTTTAACACTGTCCTTTCATAGAAATTCACAATTGCTCCTCCCATCATGCACTGCAGGATAGGCTACTGATCATATCCTCACTGATCACAACAATAATACACATTCAGATGATGTTTTCAATGCAGTAAAACATTTGCAGCTGCTTCACAGAAGCACAATCAGAAAATAAATACTGAATAAATTAGACAGAGGTTGGAAAAGCTTTGTAAAACTCGCAATTCTAAAAAGAAAGCGATGACAAGAGAATTCCAAGCTTAAATCTTAGACAACTGACAGCACATTTGCCAGAGTTGGAAATTGTAGACACAGAAGAGACCAGAATTGGAGTAATAGGCATTTTTGTAGGGATACATATTATAGATTACAGGCACGGGATGCCATGGAGGGATTTGAACACGGTACAAGGCTTCTCAAATTAAGGAATTTTCGAATTGACCCTGAACGTAAATCAATTAGCACAGGGATTTTCAGCAATTTGGACTTACTACAGAGTTGAAAGATTGTGGGCTCGCCTTCTTGAAGAAATTCCGTAGCATAAAGAGTGAAACTCTGCATTTCGCACGCCAAATGAAGCGTGTATATGTGCCAGTTTGGCAGTGGAGTTGCGTAATGTGAAAATCATCAGTTAGAAATAAAGTTCACACAGAGCCAAATCTTCTCCCTGGCTTGAATCCAGGGGCTGTTTCTAGGAACTATGAGGGGCTAAATTTTTGACAGACTTTTTACTGCTCATCTGCCTGAATTTTCAGGAATCACACAATACACACCCCATTGTTCAGCTGTCTTTTTGAGCTACTAACTGAGACATTTTGAACATGTCTCCAGCAAAGCAGTGCAGAAAAAGGGGTTAAAAATAGCTGAGGGTGTTGGTGATTTGGTCAGCCACAGTAACACAGGTTCAGTAGCTAGTAGACCTTCTTCTCTGAGGTTACAAAAGTCTGCAAAAACCCAATGTTAGCAACGTGAGATACCATGGGCTGAACTTTGCAGCACATCTGACTATGGACTGGGAAGAAGGGTAACCTGAATTGGATTCTTTTGGCCATCTGGCAGTTAATGGCTGTGATCTAGCCTTCTGCTCCCTTGTAGCTGAAGTCTGGCATTTCTGCGGTGCTAGCAATACCGTCTAGATCAGTGGCCACTGCTGGGCTTTCTGCCAGACCTGGAGAAGGATTATTGCTGAAGGCTGGACTAGAAATTGCCTCAGCAGGGTCAGCCAGGTAGACAAACGCAATGTGGTGGTGGTGGTGTGGGGTGCAGGTGTGGGGAAGTGGGGGGAGACATTCCACAATTGGAAAACCCAGGGAAATGAAAGGGAACGCGGAATGGACAGGGTCTCTGCTGGAGGAGTAGCCCTCCCTGAAGTGAAGCCAAAAGGGGTTTACCTGGCTGTCTTGCTACATTGTGTGGGCACCCCTGCCATCGGTGATAGTGTGTGAAAACCCCGAATGGGCTATTCGTTGGCCAGCCACAGTTTCATTTGCACAAAGGTTGAGTGAGCAGTGTAATATCTCCCCAGTCACTGGTAAAGTTCTAGAAAGGAGCATAGCCAATGGTGACACCCTGCCATTATTTGTTCCACTTTTGCCTTCTGGCCACCCGACAGCCTTCTCCTATGGAATATAAAATTACAGCCTGCACTTTATGCCTGTTAAGAGAGCTTAGCTGCTCCATTTCACTGGAAATGACTCCTCTGAGCTGGTCACTTACTGCTGTTCCCCTCCTTGCTCTGTCCACTTTGCTGTCTACTATAGCTGTCTGATGTAGCTGGCTATGGTCATATTAGTCCTTATATGAGGTTTGATTTAAAGTATTGTTCGTGTCATTCATTCTGTTATGAATGAGAAAACCACAAAAGTGTATAAAATAACCTTTTATCAAGTGTTATTGCAAAAAACAAAATTCTCCAAACAGTAGGTCAGAGAGCAGCTATGGTTCTGAGCGCTTACTGCAGCATTTACCATTCCATCTCACTCCACCATCACATCCAACCCAACCAACTACCCTGCATCCACACGTATCCTGTTGTCGTGTCTTTCCTTCCTTGGAGATTTTCACCAAAGCCCATGAAAACAGCCATTAATCCTGAATATGAGTTGAAGTGCTGCTCTAACTGGACAATTAATGCATGTTTGCAGGAAACCTGCCTCTCCCAAGAAAGTCATACACAAATAATTTAAACGTTTTTCAGATGAGCATTAAAACAGCATTGAGTATGGGGCCGTGGGTCAAAAGCTGGAAAATGGATTAGGTAAATGCTTGATAGCCAGCATGGACAAAATAGGCCAAAGAGCCCCTTTACATGCTGTAAAAACTCTCTGACTCTATGATTCTAAACAGCACGACGCACATCAGTAAATTCAGGAAGTTGGCTTGCAGCTGGTTCCTTGATGCTTTGGCATTTTTTGCTCATTTTCTCCTCCCACAGTTGCTCCTCCATTTTAACATCTTTGTCAGAGTTTCCAATCTTATTTTTACTTTTAGGCTCATGTGAACATATGACAATGATGGTCTGAAATAGATCAGATAACACCTACCAACGCTATGATCACTGTAGAGCTGTTGTATAAAAGAAACTGATTCCACAATGTCCTTGAGGGAAGCAAACTGCCACCCTTACCTGGTCTGGCCTACATGTCTCTCTAGACCCACAGCAATGCGATTGACTCTTAACTGCCTCCTGGACAATTAGGAAAGGGCAATAAATGCTGGTCTAGCCAGCAATTCCCATTTCCCACGAGTCAATAAATTTTAAAAAGCCTAGACATTACTCAAGTTCCGCACAAACATGGGCAACTTATTTCTACCCTCTGAATGGTCCTAGAAACTCTGTATAATTTGGATAAACTTTGTTTTATGAATTCACGGGATGTTGCCATCGCTGTTCAGACCAATATTTACTGTTATTCTTCGATCGCCCAGAGAATGTTAAGAGATAACAATATTGCTATTGGTTCAGTGTGAAGTGCAAGTCAGGACAGGTGACAATGGCTAATTTCCTTCCCTAAATGACAACAAAAAGAAGGCCAACCAGGTTAATTATGAGTAGTCTGTAAATGCCAGTCTCATTATACCCACATCATGACAGTGAAAATCAAAGTAATGTTGGAAGGTCCCTTTGAGCTTTACCTGTGTTGAGATAGACTTTCTGGTACATGGTACATGAAGATATTGGCTCGTGTTCTGCTGGCCCAATGAGCAGCCATCTTTACAACAGGGCAAATGATGAAATAGTCCCTATAACAAAAGAATATAAACAAAAAGACTTTATCCGACCAGACAAAGAGACATAGGAACATGAGAATAAGTCATTCAGCCCCTATCAGATGCTGACTAGTCAAACACGCAGTTGCCACTCAAAAGGTAAGTCAGTATTTTTTCTTACTTATCTGATTTTGGAGCTCAGAAAATTAAGTGTGCTCCTACTGGCTCAAATGGACTACAGCCAGCAATAACCAATAACCCCACTTTATAGAACATTTGTAGTTTTATTAATGGAATTGTGGCATGGGAGAGAACAAATTAATTCATTTACCTTCAGCTCCTTAGACTCGTAACACTGAAGTATTTTAGCTTTTTATCCATTCTGGGTGTAAAACAAAAACTCATTCCTGGCAGGTTCAAATCCAAGCAAGGGTATATTTTTGCAAATTGCAGCGTCCAGAAACTGCTGTGTCAATTATCTACAGGGTTCACTTCAACAACTCACCAAGGCTTCTCTTGCCATGGAACACCCTAAATCCACAGCCTCCCCACAGCCCAAGAGGTTGGGTTTATTACCTTAGATAGACAGCTTTTAAGAGATGATGTTATGGAGATATCCATGATAGTAAGTGGCACCAAAATTGAACAGTACAAACAGGGCAATGGGATGCTGCAACAAAAACAGAATCTGATGGAAAAACTGAGCAGATTTGGCAGCAGCTGTAGAGAGAAATAGGAGTTAATGTTTTGGATGGAGTGACCCTTCCTCAGAACTTGGTGTCCACTGTTCAATCATTTTCAATGATACTTACTATCTTAGATACTTCCATAATATCAGAACCATTCTGAAGAAGGGTCACTGGACCAGAAAATTAACTCTGATTTCTCTCCACAGTTGCTGCTGTACCTGCTCAGTTTTTCCAGCAATTTCTGTTTTTGTTTCTGATTTCTAACATCTGCAGTTCTTTCGGTTTTTATGTGCTTCGACAAGACCTTTGGCAAATTCCTGCAGAACAACCTTGTCTGGAGCTGATGCATAACGTGATGTGAGGCATTAACAAGACAGGGTTTTGTCTGCACAAGGGCTGTGCGGTAGTCAATCTTATTGATACTGTCATGGAGACTAAATTCTGCCTTCACATTGCGGCAGGAAAATTGGTGGGGATGAGGTCAAGTATGTTTTTCCCAATTGTTGGTTCCTTCACCACCTGCTGCAGACCCAGTCTAGCAGCTATGTCCTTCTGGACCTTACCAGGTCAATCAATTGTGGTTCCTTTGAGTCATTTTGATGGTGAACATTGAAGTTTTCCTATCTAGAGCACATTCTATACCTTTGCCACCCTCAGTACTTCTGCCAAGCATTGTTCAAAATGAAAGAGCACTGATTCTTGATGCTGAGGGATGACAGTAGATGGTAATCAGCAGGAGGTTCCCTTTACCATGTTTGACTTGATGCCATGAGACTTCGTGGGGTTTGGAGTCCATGTTGGAGACTCCCGGGAAACTCTTTCCTGACTGTATACCACTGAATTAGCACCTCTGCTGGGTCTGTCCTGCCAGTGGGACAAGATGTATCCAAGGATGATGATGGTGGTGTCTGGGATGTTGTCTGTAAGGTATGATTCACTGATAAGCTGTTGCTTAACTGGTCAATTTTGTCAGTTGTCTCTAGACATTAATAAGAAGGACTTGCATCGTCGACAGGGCTGTTTTTGCCACTGGCTTTTCTGATGCCAGCTGTTCCACATGCTTTCATTTCATTTTTGTGACTTCATAGTGATTGTTGTAACTGAATGGCATTTCAAAGGAAGCTGAGAGTCAACTATATTGCTGCGGATCTGATATCAAGTATAGGCCAGACCAGGTAAGCTGACTTGTTTCCCTGAGGAATTTAGTGAATGAGGTGGGCTTTTCCTGATGAACGACGAAAAATTCTTGGTCATCATTAGATACTCAACTTCGGATATTCATTGAATTCAATTTTTACCAATTGCGTGGAAAGATTTGAACTTAGGTCCTTAAAAATTTCTGGATTCGTGGGTCGAGTGATAACAGTGCTGTGCCATTACTTCACCTGAACTTTACTTGGAGCCTTCCAACACTGAAAGATTGATAAGACTCACTGACATTGGGATGAAATAGAATTTGCATGCTTTACGAGATGCTGGCATATTGAGAATCAGACACACCAACACAGTCTTCAAGAACTATAACTGTCTTGGTTACTCGCAGCAAATTTTAATGTTTCAAAAGTGCCCTGCTATTAAACATGAAAGGTCTTTCATCCCCTTGAGTACCTTTAAATGTACAATTCAGACAAATATTATCAGCACAAATAATGTGTTTCAGAGAGCACATGGCTGCAAATATCATGGTAACGAGGGTGCACACTGCTTCTGATTACAGCAACATGCAAGCTTGGCCTAACTACAAACGGCATCCGAGATGGAGCCTAAACAGTTCCAGCTGAATGGTTTGAGTGATCTCCCTGTGAACCCTGTCTTCCCTGCCAACCCTCCCACACTGACGCCAAACGCTGGGAGAAAGCCGATCGCAAGGTGAAAAGCACCACAGGTGATAGGAACCTGATAGCACTGCATTGTGTTTTCGAGCCCTCGAGCAGTTTTCTGCAAATTCTAACTGCTGTCTGGGACCATCGAAGATTTAATTTGAACCGGAATATTCAATCCTTCCTCAGTACAATTTTGTTTTCAAATTTGCCTCCCTCATCCCAATTTCACCAGTGCTCAGGCAGGAAGGGACTTTCAAGTCTCATCATACAGCAGAATTGAGAGGCGCAGCAGCAGCTGACCAGATTGTTTCAACTTTAGTTAGAAAGAAATCCATGAGCACATCTTGTAAATCTGCAGCATTGATATCCATCTGGACTTGACATGCAAACATAAGAACTTATGAAGAAGGAGCATGAGTAGACCACTCAGCCATTTGATTCTGTTCTGCCATTCAATAAGATCACAGTTGATCTGATTGTAACTGGAACACTACCTTCCTGCATAATGCTGAGCGTGAGTGTTGGTAACTGGATCAGCATTTATTACCCATCCCTAGTTACCCGCGAGAGCTGTGAGCTACTGCTTGAACTGCTGCAGTCCACTTGGTGCAAATACACCCAGAGTATTGATAAGGAGGGTGTTCCAGTAATTTGACCCAGTGACACTAATGAAGTGCTGATATATTTCCAGGTCAGGATGGTGAGTGGCTTGGAGAGGATCGTGTAGGTGGAGGTGTTACCACGTACCTGTTGCTCTTATTCTTCTAGATGGTAGTTGCTATAGGTGTGGAAGGTGCTAAGGAGCTTTGGTGAATTTCTATCTTTTATCTCCTTGGTAATCAAGAACCTATTAACCTCTGCCTTAAAAATATTCTGACAAACCAGTTCTTCCTTTGTGGATATGCTCTTTTACCAACACTTGATCTTGCTATAAGTGGAAAAGGATTTTGGAAGCAGTAACCCTCATTCCATTTGAAGAAAAAAACATGAACATTCTCCGGAGGTGCTGTTATCTACAGAATTGTGGACAAGTAGCTAAAAGGGAGGAATAGGCCTGTCTGCTAAAACCGGTGCAAGAATTTATGCTTATCTCTTCCAACATAAACAGCATATAGTCTTTCAGCTATCTGCTCATTTAATTTGAGCTGTGAGCAGCCAGGACTAATTGTTCTGTTGAGTGGCTACACACTATAAGAGGGGGCAAAATACCATAGCAGGCAATACCACTTAAAACTAGCCTGCACCTTTTAAATGAAGGTTTATTTTGGTTGGATCTGCACCTGGAAATGGACATGATGGGCTGAATGGCTTCTGTATTGAAATGTTTCTATGAAACGGTAATCAGAAATAACACCATTACAAATACAAACGGGGTTAAACAGTTTGCATTGGGGTTAAAACTAAGCTTCTTATGTCAAAATAATGTGTTGCACACATCTGCTATCAATGTAGTTGATAGTCCAAATTTATCTGACACAAGGGAGAAGACAGGGCAGGCTCAATTCTATCCTAAAATAAAAGCAAAATATTGCAGATACTGGAAAAATGAAATCATATCAACAGCCTCAGGTGACTGCCTGTGTGGAGTTTGCTCATTCTCCCCCATGGCTGTGTGGGTTTCCTCTGGGTACTCCAGTTTCCCCCCACAATCCAAAGATGTGCAGGCTAGGTGGATTGGACATGCTAAATTGCCCACAGGGATGTGTGGATTAGGTGTGTGATAGGGGAATGCGCCAGGTGGGATGGTCTGAGGTTCGGTGTGGACTTGTTGGGCCGAAGGGCCTGTTTCCACACTGTAGGGATTCAATGATTCTATGAGAAAGTGTTGGAAAATCTCTGTAGGTCTGGCAGCAAGTGGGGAGAATGAATAAGCGTTGAGATTTTGAGTCCAATATGGATCTTTTGCAGAAAAAGCCGATGCTACCAGATCTGGTGCCAAACCTTACACTGGCTATATTTTTCCACCAGGTTTTTTATTTCAAATTTGTCCTCATCAGCTACTAGTACACAGAACATCACCATTGATCAAGCTATAATGAGAGATCTGCTAACCATTTAACATGTCACTATTTTCTACAAAAGGAGAATAATTCAGACTTTGAAGCAATTAACGTTGAAGATGATGAAACACATCAAAACTTCACTGTGGCCTCTGGAGTTCCTAAAGCATTTAAATGAGAGAAAAGAAATCATTCATTTTCACAGAGGTTAAGCAATGCATTTAGTCTCATATGAGGATATGTTTTGAACAAATAATCCCCAGCTGGAACATGTCATTATCGTGTACTAAAAGACATTTCAAACTGTCCATGCTTTGCTCAAGAGAATATTTAAATGGCAGGCATTTGACGACTTCCTTTGACATCTTCCAGTTGAGTTCTCACATTTCTCATGGAGGTAAAGCTTGGGTCATCTGCATAGTATGGGTTGTTACATTCTTGAACAATGTAATCGTATCCCACCTTAATAGCAACCTGAAATTGCAAGATCGCACTCAATACAGATCAGTCATTGCAGTGCTCTTGCTATATCACCACGCAAGGTTAAGAGGTTCAGCTAATATAACATTTTATTTCAGAATAATTATAGTCCTATAATTCTATTCCTAAAAGGTTCCTCTGTGTGAAACTCATCTCAAAATGAATTTTGATGGAAAACATAGTCTTGAAAGAAGGTAATAAAATGTGAGGCTGGATGAACACAGCAGGCCAAGCAGCATCTCAGGAGCACAAAAGCTGACGTTTCGGGCCTAGACCCTTCATCAGAGAGGGGGATGGGGAGAGGGAACTGGAATAAATAGGGAGAGAGGGGGAGGCGGACCGAAGATGGAGAGTAAAGAAGATAGGTGGAGAGAGTATAGGTGGGGAGGTAGGGAGGGGATAGGTCAGTCCAGGGAAGACGGACAGGTCAAGGAGGTGGGATGAGGTTAGTAGGTAGATGGGGGTGCGGCTTAGGGTGGGAGGAAGGGATGGGTGAGAGGAAGAACCGGTTAGGGAGGCAGAGACAGGTTGGACTGTTTTTGGAATGCAGTGGGTGGGGAGGGGAAGAGCTGGGCTGGTTGTGTGGTGCAGTGGGGGGAGGGGACGAACTGGGCTGGTTTAGGGATGCAGTAGGGGAAGGGGAGATTTTGAAACTGGTGAAGTCCACATTGATACCATTAGGCTGCAGGGTTCCCAGGCGGAATATGAGTTGCTGTTCCTGCAACCTTCGGGTGGCATCATTGTGGCACTGCAGGAGGCCCATGACGGACATGTCATCTAGAGAATGGGAGGGGGAGTGGAAATGGTTTGCGACTGGGAGGTGCAGTTGTTTGTTGCGAACTGAGCGGAGGTGTTCTGCAAAGCGGTCCCCAAGCCTCCGCTTGGTTTCCCCAATGTAGAGGAAGCCGCACCGGGTACAGTGAATGCAGTATACCACATTGGCAGATGTGCAGGTGAGCCTCTGCTTAATGTGGAATGTCATCTTGGGGCCTGGGATAGGGGTGAGGGAGGAGGTGTGGGGGCAAGTGTAGCATTTCCTGCGGTTGCAGGGGAAGGTGCCAGGTGTGGTGGGGTTGGAGGGCAGTGTGGAGCTAACAAGGGAGTCACGGAGAGAGTGGTCTCTCCGGAAAGCAGACAGGGGTGGGGATGGAAAAATGTCTTGGGTGGTGGGGTCGGATTGTAAATGGCGAAAGTGTCGGAGGATGATGCGTTGTATCCGGAGGTTGGTAGGGTGGTGTGTGAGAATGAGGGGGATCCTCTTAGGGCGGTTGTGGCGGGGGCGGGGTGTGAGGGATGTGTCGCGGGAAATACGGGAGACGCGGTCAAGGGCGTTCTCGATCACTGTGGGGGGAAAGTTGCGGTCCTTAAAGAACTTGGACATCTGGGATGTGCGGGAGTGGAATGTCTTATCGTGGGAGCAGATGTGGCGGAGGCGGAGGAATTGGGAATAGGGGATGGAATTTTTGCAGGAGGCTGGGTGGGAGGAGGTGTATTCTAGGTAGCTGTGGGAGTCGGTGGGCTTGAAATGGACATCAGTTACAAGCTGGTTGCCTGAGATGGAGACTGAGAGGTCCAGGAAGGTGAGGGATGTGCTGGAGATGGCCCAGGTGAACTGAAGGTTGGGGTGGAAGGTGTTGGTGAAGTGGATGAACTGTTCAAGCTCCTCTGGGGAGCAAGAGGCAGCGCCGATACAGTCATCAATGTACCGGAGGAAGAGGTGGGGTTTGGGGCCTGTGTAGGTGCGGAAGAGGGACTGTTCCACGTAACCTACAAAGAGGCAGGCATAGCTGGGGCCCATGCGGGTGCCCATGGCCACCCCCTTAGTCTGTAGGAAGTGGCAGGAGTCAAAAGAGAAGTTGTTGAGGGTGAGGACGAGTTCAGCTAGGCAGATGAGAGTGTCGGTGGAGGGGGACTGGTCGGGCCTGCGGGACAGGAAGAAGCAGAGGGCCTTGAGGCCATCTGCATGCGGAATGCAGGTGTATAGGGACTGGACGTCCATGGTGAATATGAGGTGTTGGGGGCCAGGGAATTGGGAGTCCTGGAGGAGGTGGAGGGCGTGGGTGGTGTCACGGACGTAGGTGGGGAGTTCCTGGACCAAAGGGGAGAAAATGGAGTCCAGATAGGTGGAGATGAGTTCGGTGGGGCAGGAGCAGGCTGAGATGATGGGCCGACTAGGGCAGGCAGGTTTGTGGATTTTGGCAAGGAGATAGAAACGGGCCGTGCGGGATTGGGGAACAATGAGGTTGGAGGCTGTGGGTGGGAGGTCCCCTGAGGTGATGAGGTCGTGAATGGTGTTGGAGATGATGGTTTGGTGCTCGGGTGTGGGGTCATGATCGAGGGGGCGGTAGGAGGTGGTGTCAGAGAGTTGGCGTCTGGCCTCGGCGATGTAGAGGTCAGTGCGCCATACTACCACTGCGCCACCCTTGTCTGCGGGTTTGATGGTGAGGTTGGGGTTGGAGCGGAGGGAGCGGAGGGCTGCCCGTTCTGCGGGGGAGAGGTTGGAGTGGGTGAGAGGGGTGGAGAGGTTGAGGCGGTTAATGTCTCGACGGCAGTTGGAGATGAAGAGGTCGAGGGAGGGTAGGAGGCCTGGTGGTGGTGTCCAGGAGGAGAACTTGTGTTGGAAGCGGGTGAAGGGGTCAGTGGAAGGAGGGTCAGATTCCCGGTTGAAGAAGTAGGCATGGAGGCGAAGACGGCGGAAAAACTGCTCTATGTCCAACCGTGACTGGTATTCGTTGATGTGTGGTTGTAGGGGGACAAAGGTGAGCCCCTTACTAAGGACTGACCGTTCGTCCTCAGTCAGTGGGAGGTCTGGGGGGATGGTGAAGATGCGGCAGGGCTCAGTGTGGCTGTCTTCTCTGGGGTTGCTGGCTGTGGAGGTTGTGGGCGGAGCGATGAGGTCGTCGGCCGTGGGCGGGGTTCCGTCGGCCGTGGGCGGGGTTCCGTCGGCCGTGGGCGGGGTTCTGTCGGCCGTGGGCAGGGTTCCGTCTGCTTCGGCCGTGGGCGGGGTTCCGCCGGCGTCTGCCGTGGGCGGGGTTCCGTCGGCCGTGGGCGGGGTTCCGTCGGCGTCGGCCGTGGGCGGGGTTCCGTCGGCAGTTGGAGTATCGGGGTGGGCGGCAGCAGCTGAGGTGAGGGTGGTGTGTGGGCTGTAGTACCTGGACGTGGAGGTGGTGACTGCAGCAGCGGTTCCGGAAGTTCTGTGGCCGGCGGAGGCGGATGTGACGGCATCGGTGGGGTCTCCGGCCGTGTCCTCATGGTCAATGGCGGCGGGTGCATGGTGGGGGAGGGGCAGGGACAGAGTCGGGATTTGGGAGGCGCAGGAAACCTCTTGTGGTGGCAGGGGCCAGTGAGTTGGTTGTACTTACGATTTTTGGTGTCCAGTAAAGCTGAGTGGAACTGGGTGTTCAGTCTGTGGATCCTGCGGAGGATAAAAAACAGCAGAGGTCCTTTGCAGGTCTGGGAGAGGGAGGCTCTGAGCTGGGGCAGGCTGGATTGCAGTGCCTGGAGGTGCCGGCGCATGGCTGCAAGTGTCTGTTTCAGGACTCGCAGGGAGAAACGCTTCTGAACGGTCTGAATATTCTGGGTGTAGAGGTGGTCACGGTTGGGGCCAGATTGGGAAGGCTGAAATGTGGACTGTAGTCCCTTGGTGATGATCTGGTTCCGTAGGCAAGTGCTGAGGAAGGTGATGTGGCTGTGGTACCTGGTTTGCTTCAGGACATGGTCGAGCAGTTTCAAGGCCGAAGAGATTACAAGAGAGTTGCAATGGGAGAGAGATTCCCTGAGGTTGGTCCGGAGGGAGGAGGGTAACTTCTTCAGGTTAGGCATCCCTGGATGAGGCTTCGCAGTGAGGTTAAAATGGTATCAGAGATAATGGGAACTGCAGATGCTGGAGAAGGTACTTGAAAGAAGGTACTGGCATGAAAATGATCTATGCCCCCATTTTAGAAAATTTAGTTGAGTTGATCCAATGCAGGTATTAATATTGAAATTAATGAAGAAATCTGGAAAAAAAACCCAGCCGATCAGCGTTTGGGGAAAGAGAAACAGAACAGTCTCAAAGACGAGTCAAATCAGACTCAAAACATGACTTCTGTTTCTCTGCCAGATCTGCTGAGTTCCTCCGGAACATTCATTTTGATGTCAGTTCTTGAGTAGTTGCAATACTTAGTATTTTTTTAATAGCAGAACTCAGTTTCTGAGACCTGAAGCAAATATTTGTCTGGGAATTTCAGGAGGTTATGCACTTAATTACGTTTAGAGTTTACATTCACAAAATTGCTTGGTCGGTTATCTGGCATCTAACAATGTTCATGTGTTGGATAACTTTTGATTTGGTTTATTGTTGTCACATGTTCGGAGATACAGAGGACAGCACTTTCTCGGACCACATCAACTGCGGCCAGATAAACAGACTGAGTGAGACATCACTTATCCTGGAACTGATGAATAGTAGAAATTCTCCTACTCTTACCTTTCTGACGAGATATTAAAACAAGAGCTTTTTTGGAGAACTTTTGAAAAACAGAGCAGAGTGTCCTTCTCATGTTCTCATCCAAAGACTTGCAGCAAACAAAGCCACCAAAAAAAATCAGTGATTCAGGTCACCATTGCTTTTTTGGATCTTAAATGTGTGTAACCAGGCAAATTCTAGCTGTTTTGATTATAGACCCTCGCAGCAGTGAAGGGCAGGGAGAGAGAGGCAGGTAAGAGGTCTGAGATGGTGCCTTTGACTTAAAACATTTAGTAGCTTCAGGAGGGGAGACCCACTTCTATCTCTTATCCCTCAGACTCACCTCCCACTACCTTTCATCTGTAGGCAAATAGGAGGCTGGAAAAACACAGCAAGCCAGGCAGCATCTGGAGGAGGAGAAGTCAACTTTTTGGGTATTACCCTTCTTCAGGACTGGATGTCGGGGTAGGGGTAGCGACAGATAAAGGAGGGAGGGAGGGCAGGTAGCGGAATGGTGGTGATAGGTGGACACCAGTAGTAGTTACAACTTGGTTGGTTGATGGTGGGGGTTATGAATTTGGTTGGTAGCTGGAATGGAGGGGAGGTGGCGGTAGGCAGAATGGAAGGGAGGAGATGGGACTGGAAAGGGAACCGGGGGATGGCTGGGGAGGTTATTTGAAATTAGAGAACTCAATGTTAAATCCTCTGGGCTATGGGGTGCCCAGGCAGAAGATAAGGTGCACTTCCTCAAATTTGCACTTTGATTCACTGCAACACTGGAGGAGGAGGAGGCCAAGGATTGGGCATGTTGGAGTGCAAGTGCGGGGGAGAAGTTGAAATGGGCAGTGACCGGGAGTTAAGCTGGCTAATTTGGGCCAGGCGAAGATGCTCGGTGGAATGGTCTCACCGATGTAGAGAAGACCACATTGGGAGCACCAGGTGCAATAGACTAGGTTGAAGGAGATGCAGGTGAAACTCTGTCTCACCTGGAAGGACTGTTTAGGGCCCTGGATGGAGGTGAGGGAGGTGGTGAACGGGGAAGCGTTACATCTTTTACAATTACAGGGGAAGGTATGGGGGGTTGGAATGGTTGGTGGAGAGGGTGGTGTGAATAAAGGAGTGGCGAAGGAAATGGTCCTTGTGGAAAGGAGAGCGGGGTGGGAGTGGAAGAAATTCCAGGTGGTAGGGTCTAATTGGAGTTGGCGGAAGTGTTTAAGGGTGGTACGTTGGATGCAGAGGCTGGTGGGGTGTAAAGTGAGGACAAGGAGGGCCCTATCTTTATGTTTAGGGAGGTTTAGAGCTGAGGAGTGGGGAACTGAGGGGGCACAGGGGAGGGATGTTTGGATGACAGATGGGGTAAAAGAATATTGTTTGAAATAGGAGGACATCCAGGATCATTGGGAATGTAACATCTCCTTCTCAGAGCAGTTGCAATAGAAAAGAATTTGAAAGGAATTGGGAAATTAGATCTCCTGCAGGATGCGGGGTGGGAAGAGGTGTCATCCAGTTAGCTATGGGATTCTCTATGTCCTGGTCCACTATGCTCCCTCCCTTTATCTGGAGCAGCCCCTACTCCCATACCCAGTCCTGAAGAAGGGTCATTTACTATCCTGTCAAAAACATTTACCAATCCTAATCCCTTTTTCCAGCATTTGCCTCATAGTCTTTAATATGGTAGCACTGCATTGCACATCTAAGTACTTCTCAAATGTTATGATGCAAAGGGTTTATACCTCTCCTAACTTTACAGGCAGAGTTCCAGATTCCCACCGCCCTATGGAATGAAAACATTTTATGTCACGTCCCCTCTAGACCCCTTGTTCCTTACCTTAAATCCATGACCCTTTGTTATTAATCCATCCATCAAGGGAAAACAGTTTTTCTTGTTTACCCTGTCTTGGACCATCATAATTTTATCCATCTCCATAATATCTCCCCTCAGTTTCCTCTGCTTCAGTCTATCCAATTTCTCTTCAAACTAAGACTCTCTAGCCCAGGCAATATTTTCATAAATCTTCTCTGCACCCTGTCCAGTCCAATTGCAGCCTTCCTATAATGTGGATTCCAGAACTACACACAACACTCTAGCTGTGGCCTAAACAACATTTTATACAATTCCAGCAGAACCTCCTGCTCTTAAACGCAATACTGTGGCTCATAAAGGCGAGTGTCCCATTTTCCTTCTTAACCACTTTATGTCACTTCCTACTAGTTTAAGAGACTAGCAGACAAGCACAACAAGGTTCCTCTGATCCTTGGTGCTCCCCAGAGTCCTACCATCCACCTTGAATTCCTGTGCCTCGCTTGGCCTGTCTAAATGCATCATCTCACACTTATCCAGATTCAATTCCCTCTGCCACTGATCAGACCATCAGACCAGCTTGTCTTTATCCTCCTGTAATCTAAGGCTACCCTCCTCATGATTTAACACCCCATCAATTTTCATATCATCCACAAACAACCTGATCATCCCTCCTTTGTTTAAGTCTAAGTCATTTGGATATATCACAGACCACAAGGACTCCAAAACTGATTCCTACAGGACCCACTGGATACAGGCTTCCAGTCACAAAAATATCCCTCAGCCATTACCCTCTCCTACCTGCCATTCAGCCAATTCTGGATTCAATTAGCTAAATTTCCATTTATCTAAAATACAATGCTCCCACCTCTTTTACACCCCCACCATTGCACCTGCAACCTTTAAACTCAGGAACGTTGAGCTGCCAGTCCTTTCCTTCTATCAACCATGTGTCAGTGATTGCAACAATATCGTATTCTCACAAAATCAATACAGTAAGTTCATCTACCTTACCAGTCCAACTCCTTACATTAAAATACTTTCTGGATTTCCCATACATCTTATCCTGCCCAGGTCTTCTACTACCTACTGGACTGTCCTAGCATTCCTTCTATATCTGATTGGACCTTGTTCCTGACTTTACATCTGCTCTGTGCCTCCCCCGCCAGACAGTTTCAAACCTCCTCAGCAGCATGAGCAAACCTCCCAGCAAGGGTATTGGACTCATTCTAGTTGAAACACAGGCCATCCAGCTTATACAAGTACAGTCCCAATGATCCAATCATCTAAAACCCTCCCTCCTACACTATACCTTCAGCAATGCATTTATCTGACCTATCTTCCTGGTCTGATACTCAGTGACGTGTGACGCTGGAAGTAACATATAAATTTGTCTATCTGTCTTAATTTTTCCTTTCTTCTGTGGGAAAAATTTCAAGCATCTGCTGAGTGTATACATACACATCAGTATGTGGGCATTTGTGAATATAAATTTCCATATGGTTGTAAATCTTTCGTAAGTACAGTGCTCAAATTTCATAACCTTTATCATCATTAAATTTTATTTTGTTTAGTTCTGATATCCTGCGATATCCTCCAAGGGGAAGTTAAAGACATAGCAGTCATTGTACAGGGGAGGTGATGCCATAGTGATAATGTCACTAGACCAGTAACCCAGAACACGGGGCTAATGATCTGGGAACAGGGGTTTGAATCCTTTCACGGCACATTCACATTCAATACAAATCTGCAGGAAGTAGCTGGCTTAATGCTGACTGTGAACCGTTGTCAATTATCATAAAAATCCATCTGGTTCATTAATGGCAATCTGCCATCCTTCCCTGGTCTGACCTACATATATGACTCCAGATCCACAGCAATGTGTTTGGCTCTTAAGTGCCTCCTGGATGGGGTCAAGATGCTGGCATAGCCAGTGATGTTCACATCCCATGAAATAAAATAAAAATTAAAAACCACAAGAATTCAGTCTGTCAGTAGAGCAAGGAAGTTGCTGTTTATTGCAAGGGGAATAGAAAATAAAAGTTGGGAGTTTTGCATATTGGGGTAATGTGCATCATGCTGTCCTCCTTATTTGAGACATGTTGAAGTTGTGCAGGATGTTGGTGGGGCTTTTAGACCACAATGTACAGTTCTGGTCACCCTGCTATTGGAAGGACATTGTTAAGTACGTGAGGGTTCAGAAAATATTTACCGGGATGTTGCTGATAACTGGAGCGTTTGAGTTATAAGGAGAGGCTGGGCAAGCTGAGCCTTTTTCGTTGGGAGCTTGGGAGGTTTGGGGGTGACTTTATAGAGGCCTGTAAAATCATGAGCGACACAGATAAGGTGAATAGCAAGGGTCTTTTCCCTAGGGTGGGCGAGTTCAAAATTCGGGGGCATATTTTTAATTTGAAAGGAGAAAGATTTAAAAAAGACACACGGGGCAACTTTTTCACACAGATTGTGGTTTGTGCATGGAATGAGCTGCCAGAGGAAGTGGTGGATGCAGGAACAGTTACAGAATTTAAAACACATTTGGACAGGTACATGAATAGGAAAGGTTCAAAGGGATATGGGCCACACGCAAGCAATGGGACTAGCTTATTTTGGGAAACTTGGTTGGCATAGACAAGTTGGAACAAACGGTCTGTTTCTGTGTTATATAACTCTATGACTCTATGACCCTATAACTGTGTTCAAAATGGTGCAGAAAACGTTTGTTTGACTGAGTTTGGGATTATTGAATTGTCACATTAGGAAAATGTGGATAGGTCTGGCCTGTATCTATTGGAGTTTGGAAGAATAAGAGGTGACCGTGTTGAAACATATAAGGTAAGGAATCTTCCATTTAAGGTGGAGATGAAGATAATATTTTTCTCTCAGAGATTGATGAGGCTGTGGAATTGTCTTCTTTAGACAGCAGTGGAAATAGGGCTATTGAATATTTTTAGGACTGAATTAGATAGATGCAGGAGTTGTTAACAGGTATACAGGTGAATAGGACAGCAGATAAATGCCAATCCAGGTCATCTTGTGAGCGTGGAGCAGAAAATGGACAGAGACAAGTCAGGGCATGGTTGTGCTTGGTCACTTTACAGACCCGACCGAAGAGATGGGCTCTTGGAGTTTACAAAACAAAAACCCGGCTACAACCCAGGAATCACTAACGCAGAAGGAGGGCCCCAAACTTGGAGCTCAGAGAACTGGAAGATATCACGTGACTGAAACCTGGCCAGTTCCTTCCACAGTGCAGGTCATCCCTAGATCTCTGGTATGAGTCTGAGCAATCTCTCTCGAATGTTTTCATAAATCACAATTAAGCACGTTCTTCTAAGTAGAGTTGGATTAAATGTAGGTGCCTGCACTATGTCTATGTAAGCCATTTGAACAGGGTCGTGGTTAGCATTTTGGCTGGGTGGTCTCAATTGAAGTGGTCACCTTCAAACCACAGTCAAACTGGAACTCCCAAAAGCTTGGTCGGCACAATGGAAGTTGCCAGTAAGACCTGGTTTGAGGTACTTCAAAAGTAACCTGACAGGAAGTGGTTAGAGTGTACAAAATTGCACGAACTCCCTCCAAAGAACCCAGGATGCATTAGGAGTCATTGTAGCAGAAATGAACAGATAACTTGAGAAGAAGACGACTGAGGTTGAAAAGAACTGTGGCAATCGTTTGTTCAATCAGGTCTCTTCATGAGGCTGAAAAGGAAAATCAAACTCGCCAGGAGAGGAAAGACACCCTTGAATGGTGACCTGCTAAATTAGAAGAGCAACTGAAAGAGGAAACAATAAAGGGTGATGTAATTGTGATGTACACGACTCAGTTCAAAAGTCAATGTGAAAGTACTTACCAAGGAAAAGACCAGGCAGTGAGAGCAAAAGATGTGGTCGAATCAGGCTACCAGTTACCCCATAAAAACACAGTTCTTAAGGAAATGGTTAATGTCCCAATCCAGGTCACTGCCCAGTGGCTGATCACATAAAATGCGACAGAGAAATAGAAAGTTGAAATCGCAGCCATCGTTCCAGAGAGGGATGATATGCACATATGGGGATGCTGAGGTGAAGATGTGGAGTAGGGAAGTTTGGTGGAAGAAGCATCTGAATACAGATGATGGGATGTTTAATCCTGAAGGTGACAATCACCTTCCTATCCCATCACCTACTGCATTGCCTACTTAACCCCACCTCCATCCCCAACCCCAGGCAGAAGCCATTGACATGAACCCTATCACCATTACCCCGGCACTGGAATCAAGTAGTCAATTCACATACAATAGGTAGGAGGGCAGGGTTGACTCCAAGATCCGCAACAATGATGTGGCAGAGATGATAGCCTCATGTCTACGAATTCCAACACAACAAATGGAAAAAGCGCACTAACTCTGTGGGGACCTGGGTGCCAAAACAAAATGTGGGGGACGTGAGTGACACAGTGTTACAGACTGGGGAGGTGAAGGGTGTGTTTCCCTTCACCTCACCTAAAAATCTTACAAACTAATTGGGATGTTGCAAGAACAAGGGTTCCTACAGACCCACTTCTGAGCAGTAAGCACAGTTGGTGACTCAGATCAGTGATAAACCAAACACGGCATATTTGGAAAGAACTAACAGTCTAGTTAAGACATAGTAGGAACTGCAGATGTTGGAGAATTTGAGGTAACAAGCTGTAGAGCTGGATGAAGAAGGGTGTAGCCTATCTAGACTGAGATAATAAGGTGTAGAGCTGGATGAAGAAGGGTCTAGCCTATCTAGACTGAGATAATAAGGTGTAGAGCTGGATGAAGAAGGGTCTAGCCTGAAACATCAGCCTTCTTGCTCCTCTGATGCTGCTTGACCTGCTGTGTTCATCCAGCTCTACACCTTGTTATCTCAGTCTAGATAAAAGTATGAATTATTGTATTTTGAATGTACATTTAAAAACATAATGTCTGATTTGAGGAAATGGCCGATTTTATTGAATGTATAGTTAAAAGGCATTTTTCAGACTTTCATTAAAACATTTAGAGCTGATAACAAGGGCGCTGAGGAAAACTTGTATTTGAATACGTCTTGTGTCTGTGTTACAGTTTATGTGTGATTTTTATCTGTGCGTCTATGTCTTTAGATTTGTATTAGTTAACTCTGTATGATCTGGTTCTCAGCTTTGTAAAGTTGCTTGTTTAAAATATGTAGTAGTGTTTTGAATTTGATTAAGTGAAGTATAGGTTGTGGTAAAAGGAGTTATTAAAGTACTTGCTTTGCTTTGATGGGGAGAGTGAGTATCTGGAGATACTTGGGTTTAACTTCAAAGGATAATATGTGGCTGTGAAAGATTGATTGTTAAACATTTTTCAGTAAATTCTTGAGAATTTATCTTTTTAGATCATGAGCCTCACAGCACCAGGGATCCAGGTTCGATTCCACCCTTGGGAGACTGTATGGAGTTTGCACATTCTCCCTGTGTCTGCATGGGTTTGCTTCAGGGGCTCCAGTTTCCTCCCAAAGCCCAGAGATGTGCAGGCTGGGCAGGTTGACCATGCTAAATTGCCCGTAGTGCTCAAGGATGTGTAGATTAGGTGGGTTATAGGGGAATGGCTCTGGGTGGGATGCACTGAGGGTTGGTGTGGGATTGTTGGGCGAAGGGCCTGATTCCATACTGTGGAGGTTCTATGTTTCTATGATGATGTGATATAGAAACAGGAGGTCAAGTTGACCCCTTAAGCCTACTCTGCCATTCAATAGGATCAAGGCTGATCTGGCATTTCTCATGTCCATTTTCTTGTGTTTACCCCGTAAACCTTAATTCTCAACTGATCAAGAATCAATCATCTCGGTCTTTTTTTCAATTTTAATTACAGTTTCTGTAAGAGAGAAAATTAAAGACTGTTGTATTAATCTGTTTCATTTGTTTTCTTTTTGACTCTTCTAATTTAATTTCAGTTTTAAGAGCGAATGAGAACAAAATTAAATGCCGTAGTGATGGCGTATGGGAAGCTTTCATGAGTGAGCGTATGTCTTATAAATAATTTTTATTGATTTTTCCTTGGCGTGTGACGAGGTTTAATGTTTTTCCTAAATTGTGATTCAAATACTGATTGATTTTAAATTCAGATGGGAGTTGTGAACTGAATTAATTGTGTAATTTGAAACAAAGTAAATGGGGGGAAATTCCTTAACATTGGGTGGGGTTGCCAACCACAATCTCTGCTTAAAACGGATATAAAGTAATAATGATCAACATTTTGGAAGTTACTTTGAACACAATTCTCAAAAAGTAATTGGAAAATTTAAAAATCAGTATATAATTTTGAATAGTATAGAATATTGAAATGCATAGTTTGAGTCTGGAATAATCCTAGTTTACTCTTAGTTCAAGGGGTTAAAAAAGAAAGAGTGTAAGTGGTTGGAACCAGCGTCATCAACTATGAGTGATAATGGGAACTGCAGATGCTGGAGAATCCAAGATAACGAAATGTGAGGCTGGACGAACACAGCAGGCCCAGCAGCATCTCAGGAGCACAAAAGCTGACATTTCGGGCCTAGACCCTTCATCAGAGAGGGGGATGGGGTGAGGGTTCTGGAATAAATAGGGAGAGAGGGGGAGGCGGACCGAAGATGGAGAGAAGAGAAGATTGGTGGAGAGGAGAGTATAGGTGGGGAGGGAATAGGCAGGTCCAGGGAAGACAGACAGGTCAAGGAGGTGGGATGAGGTTAGTAGGTAGGAGATGGAGGTGCGGCTTGGGGTGGGAGGAAGGGATTGGTGAAAAGAAGAACAGGTTAGGGAGGCAGAGACAGGTTCGACTGGTTTTGGGATGCAGTGGGCGGAGGGGAAGAGCTGGGCTGGTTGTGTGGTGCAGTGGGGGGAGGGGACGAACTGGGCTGGTTTTGGGATGCGGTGGGGGAAGGGAGATTTTGAAGCTGGTGAAGTCCACATTGATACCATTGGGCTGCAGGGTTCCCAAGCGGAATATGAGTTGCTGTTCCTGCAACCTTCGGGTGGCATCATTGTGGCACTGCAGGAGGCCCATGATGGACATGTCATCTAAAGAATGGGAGGGGGAGTGGAAATGGTTTGCGACTGGGAGGTGCAGTTGTTTATTGCGAACTGAGCGGAGGTGTTCTGCAAAGCGGTCCCCAAGCCTCCGCTTGGTTTCCCCAATGTAGAGGAAGCCGCACCGGGTACAGTGGATGCAGTATACCACATTGGCAGTTGTGCAGGTGAACCTCTACTTAATGTGGAAAGTCATCTTGGGGCCTGGGATAGGGGTGAGGGAGGGGGCGTGGGGGCAAGTGTAGCATTTCTTGCGGTTGCAGGGGAAGGTGCCAGGTGTGGTGGGGTTGGAGGGCAGTGTGAGCGAACAAGGGATTCATGGAGAGGGTGGTCTCTCTGGAAAGCAGACAGGGGTGGGGATGGAAAAATGTCTTGGGTGGTGGGGTCGGATTGTAGATGGCGGAAGTGTCGGAGGATGATGCGTTGTATCCGGAGGTTGGTGGGGTGGTGTGTGAGAACGAGGGGGAATCTTCTTAGGGCGGTTGTGGCGGGGGCGGGGTATGAGGGATGTGTTGCGGGAAATGCGGGAGACGCGGTCAAGGGCGTTCTCGACCACTGTGGGGGGAAATTTGCAGTCCTTGAAGAACTTGGACATCTGGGACTGGAGCTTGGACATCTGGAGCTGTCTAGTCAGAGCCTATGCAGTGAGCACATGCCGTAAAGGACGGCTTGGTGATATGATACTGGCATCCATGCAGTTATCTCAGGGAGTTTGGGATGTGAAGGACACTTTACAGTGCTCTTTGTTTAATGAGACCATAATTTCCTTTGTTCTTTAGCATTCTTTAAGAAGTAGCAGCAATGTCATTATATTTGAAAACTTTTTGTTCTGATTCTTCAGGTCTATTTCTTCACATCTAATTTACTGATTGAAAAATTACATTCAGTGAAGAAAATGAAGTTCAATTTTCTTTTAAATTTCAATATACTTCTGGAACAAGTTTAACACATTTGGCTATAAGCTGAAATTGCTGAAAAAACTCAGCAGGTGTGGCAGCCTCTGTGGAGGGAAAACAGATGTAAAAGTTTCAAATACGGTGACCCTTCTTCAGACAGAAGGCGTTCTGTGTTAATATTTCCAGTATCTGCAAGCCTTTGTTTTGCTTTAGTATCTGTTTTACTTTAGTTTATCTGTTAAAATAGATGGATCAAGAATCGCAGATGACAAGCAAGTCTAGCAGCTTTAAGATGGTTTATCACAATATTATTACAGTCGGGACCTAAAAGCTTTGCATTTTGTGTGAAAAGTTAACTTATTCAGACTTATCTGATACCTTTTGAATTAATTTTTTTGTGGAGGTTAACCTCCATACCAAATGTAGGCGCTACTGTTTCTGATAATTTGACTTTTAAAATGATCATGCCTGGATGTAACTCATATAAAAGAAAATGTTTCTCGAAGTGTAAGGGGATAAACACATTTTAAATTATTGACAAGTAAAGGATAATGCAAAGATAGCATGAGATTTTATCATATCATATTTAAATTTGGGATAGTTCCTATAAAAGTAATATTTATTTTGTTCGTTAGCTGTAAGTTGACAAATGGGACTAGATAAATTTAGGATATCTGGTTGGCAAGGATGATCTGGACCGAAGGGTCTGTTTCCATGCTGTACATCACTATGACTCTATTTCTACTTTCCTGTTTACCCTGCTATGTGATATAATGTAAATATGAAGGTGTAAAATCTGTTGGTTTAATTCCATGGACTTAAATGCCAATAGCTTAGAAATTAATTAAAGGATAATAGCTGTTATGTGTTCATGAGTGAGGTGATCTGTAAGTGGGGAGATAAATCTGGAGAGTGTCAATGAAGTTGCGACAGATGATAGGACTTTTCCATTGTTTTGTTATCTGCGTTTATGGTTATGGAGTCAAAACCTTAGAAGACCAGAAAATGGGAATAAATAGACACCTGTATATTAGCCTATGGATCAGGGATGTCTGCTACGAATACTGTAGACCTGGAAAGCATAAGGCTTTGATAGGGTAGGTGAAGCACATTCTGCCGTTAGCAGTAACCAGGAATAGCTCTCAGGCAGGGCAAGAAGGAACAGAGACAGACATCAATGATGTAAGGGCACCAGAGTCATGCCAACACTATAAACCAACTGGTCATAGGTCAGAAGAATGTGAGCAAGCAAGAGTGGCAAAAAACTCTGATATACGCATGGCAACTGGAAATTGCCACAATTGAGGGAAAACCTAAAACAGGTAAACACTGGACAAATTCCATCCATGATAAGTAACAAATAACTCAATAATCTGACCATGTGATCCCAAAATTCCAATGTGAAATTCCAGTGTGCTATGAGAAACTGGACGGATGTCCGATTTTAACAAAGAATGCTCCGATCATGGTATTACAGATGCTAATAGAATCACCCAGTGCCCCAGAAATGAAGATATTCTTGGTAGATAATATTGGGGTTATTAAAGGGAGGATATTCATACAACAGCGGAAATAACCAGCCCTGTACAGTGGCCTCATGGTTTCATCGCTGAACTGTTAACCCAGAAACTCAGGTATGGTCCTGGGGACCTGGGTTTGAATCCTGCCCAATGCCAGATGGTGGAATTTGAATTCAATAAATGTTTGGAATTAAGAGTTTAATAATGGCCATGAATCCATTGCTGATTGGCAAAAAAAACCTATCTGGCTCACTAAGGTTCTTTAGGGAAGAAAACTGCCATCCTTACCTGGTCTGGCCTGCATGTGGCTTCACACCCACAGCAATGTAATTGATTCATAACTGCCCTCTGGGCAATTAGGGATTGGCAATATATGCTGCCTAGCCAGTGACACCCTCATCCCGTGATTGAATGAAGGAAAAATATGACATCAAGCCATAAGATTTGGAACCACCCTCACTAAATGTAGACAGACCAACTGAGTAATTGTGTGCCCTTGTCCTCTCAAACTGAGTTAAAAACCAATGTAATGTCCATAAATTGTACAGTAGAAATAAGTTAGGAGGAACAAGACCTAGTTAAACTGACCTCATTCCATTAAGGAACGTTAACTTGTCCAATTGACTAGCCATTTTCCCCCCCAAATTAGTTACCTGTAAAGGCACAATGAAACTAATAGACATATACGAGAGATCAAAAGTCATTACTAATGCCACCAGAAGAAAATTGAGTGATTATGAGGATAATTATCTAACTGCTCCAACCAACTGAGGAATTTGGAGAGGAAACTAGAAAGAACACACAAAACCTCTGTCCAGGCAGAGCAGGAAATGGCAATGATTGTTGAAGAGATACGGAAAATGAAAGAAGCATCTTGGTGGGATGACATGTGGGATTGCGGTGCTAATGTACAAATACTCTTCCTCTCATACATTGTTGTAGCTATTGTTCTTGTAATTACGTTAAGTTTTTGTTATGATCATGTTTAAAATATGGAAAAGGGTTAAAAATGGGCAATTTAAATTTAATGTAGCTATGATGTAGAGAGAGGTGACGAATAAATTAAACATTCAGTTTGATGTGCAATGATAATTAATTGTGCATTTGTAAACTACTGTACAATGATTTGTACCTTGGTCAGGCTGTACTCTGGGAGATGGGGATGCCTAAACTTGGCGATTCCATATGTTTGCAATGGGGTCACGGGGAGGACTGTAACAGGTGGAGATGTAGCTTAGCTGCAAAGTGCCAATTAAGGACACCTTGTGAGCTTGGAGCAGAAACCTGACAAAGACAAGTTGGGATAGTTGATCACTTTCCAACTCTGTATAACAGAATGGTTCTCGGAGTACACATAAAAAAAAACCCATAGCCTGAGTAACACTATTGCAGAAGGAGGGCTCTGAGCTTGGAGCTCAGAGAAGATCAAGATATCCATATTAATTGACTGAAGCCTGGCCAGCTCCCTCACCATTGCAGATAATACCCAGATCTCTGTAATGATTCTGAATAATCTCTGTACTACTACATTCAATAGATCACAATTAAGCTAGTTCTTCTGAATAAACTAGAAGCGCATTAAGTTTAGGTGTCTTTATTGTATCTACCTAAACTGATCCAGCAGAGGATTGGTCAACAGAGTCAAATGATATATGGAGTAAACAGGAAAATAGAAGCTGCAATCAAACAGTCATGATGTTATCAAATTGCAGAGTCGGGTTTGTGGGGTTAAATGACCTGCTTCTCCTCCTAATTCAGAGGGAAGTACCATTTTTCACAGTAACTTCAGTAACGGGACTTCTGGACTTCATCACACAATCTGGAACATAAGTGGCTCATACAAACTGACATCTCTACTCACCCAACAAATGCTATCTCCTCATGATGGTATTTCCAGCTACAGCACAGAATTCATTTTACAGAAAATCAAAAAAAAATTAACAGCTCAACAAGCAGATTTTTACAATATTTAGGAAGTGATGCAGTGGAACTAATTCTCAAGTGATATCCACTTTTCCCACAGTGATAATAAACTTGAACTCCACACAGAAAAATGGTTTGTACTTTCGGTACGTAAACCGCAGCAGATAGATGTTCTAAATATAGCACACAAGTTTTGTTACTAGCAACATATGTGAGCGTACTAGCTTTGCTTTTGGTAACTTTTAGAAGGTAACGTTTTCTCAGTTTTCATTTTTCTCAATATTTTTCTGTCTCCAAAAGGTATGAGTCATTGTTATATTGACAAAGCAAAAGTAAATCTTGATTAAGTGACTGTTCTCCACATCTGCCCAGAAAATGAGCATTTGCATGCAATTTTGTGTTGAAGCTGATTATGTAAGAAGATGTCTTTTATACAAAGTCAAATATAAAGAAAACAAACTCTCTGAGGTAGATAATTCCAATGATTCATAACCTCCTAATGAAGAAATTGTTTAATCTTCTGATTTAAGCCAGTACCGCTGCTCGTACATTAAGAAACCAGTCTGAAGCATCTTGTCTGTGGTTTTCTGTGCATGCATTTTCCCTGAGCCTGCTTGTTCCATGTCACTTTAGTATGGCTTATGCACTGTAATCATTGTACATCTGTCTGTTGTCAACTCTCAAATACAATTTATTCGTATAGTGTCTAAGAGCTCGCTTCACAGGCTCATTCTAGACTGGTCTCATCACTCTTAATGATGACAGAGTTGTATCATCATAACTTACATGAATCTCATTATACTACTTTTCCCCCTCAAATTCTATCTCTACTTGGCCTACATTACTTCAGTTTACTTTTATGCCTGTCCCACTGCCGGTGATAATCATACTGTTGTCACTTTAGCTTGAGTAAGACTAATGCCTTTCTATTTTCTTCTGTATGTTCTTTTAGGTGCTCTGGCATAGGGACATATTCAATTTTTCGTGATGTTGGGATTTACATTTAGGGTCCAGCCAAAGTGTGATTAGGTGTGGAGTAACTGTGTTAGATGTTGAGAATGAAGCGCAGTACCAGCCTACTGTGGTTTTGGAGCTAGGAGTAATGTTCCTGCCTATTCAAAATCCACAAATACAGATCTTTTTGGTTTTTGTTTAAATGGTGTTTCAATGCCATCCTTAAGATCAATTACTTAGCAGCATCACTGGAAATACTCCCAAAGTTAAATCTTGTGTCACAAATGACAATTAATGCTAACAAACTTGCCTTTCTGGATTAGACTTAAAAGCAAATACAAATATCTCAGCCAGGACCCATCAATCACTTCCCTAGCTTCCCACAAAATTGCCGAGTACACCTAATCAGGTCCTGGGAATTTATTTACCGTTATGCATTTTAAAACACTCGGCACATCCTCCTCTGTGATATGGAGGTTTATAAAATTATGAGTGGCAGGGTTAGGGTGAATAGCCAAGGTCTTTTTCCTGGGATAGAGGAGTCCCAAACTAGACAGTATAGGTATAAAGTGAGAGGGGAAAGAGTTAAAAGGGACCTGAGGGGTAATTTTTCACACAGAGGGTGGTGCGATGTGGAGATGTTAAAGAGTGCTACTTAAACCCCAGAGGAGGCAATGGCATTAAGGCATTTATGATGGACTAGTAACCCAGAGACTCAGATAAATGGTTACGGGCTCGACTCCTACCATGGTGGATGGAAGTTTAATTCAATTATAATCTGAAATTGTAAGTCCAGTGATGACCATACCACTGTTGCTAATTGTTGTTGAAAGCCCCTCTGATTTACTACTGCCCTAGAAACTAGAAACAGTAATGTCATACTCAGCCCTGTTGGTCAAAGTTGTTCACTTTTGCTAGTGCCAAAGTTGAGAGCTGTCTCACAGACTAGTCAAGTAACAGGCTGATATAGTCATACTCGTGCCTAACATGTGCAATATGGCAGCCAGTACCATTGCATCCCTGGGTATGTCCTGTCCCACAGGCAGGACTGACCCAGCAGAGGTGGTAGCACAGTGGATTATAGTGGGAAGGTGTTGCCCTGACAGATGTTAACATTGATTCTGGACACCATGAAGTCTCATACCATCAAATCAAAATGTAGACTTCCTGCTGATGACCACATCCCACCTCCCAGTCCCCTCAGTTGATGAATCAGTACTCCTCCCTCTTGAAAACTATTTGAAGGAAGCAGTGAGTGTGGCAAGGCTGCAAAGGGTACTCTGGGTGGGAGAGTTCAATGTCCATCACCAAGAGTGGCTCGGTAGCACAGCTGATTGAGTGCTAAAGGAGATTGCTGCTAGGGATTGCAGGAAGCGTTGAGGGAACATACTTGAATTGAAAACTTTGCAGGGCCATTTGGAGAGAGCAGAGGTGTAGCACTAGTTAATAGTTCTTTCAGAGAGTTAGCCCAGGAATGAAAGGCTAAATGGCTTCTTCCCACAATCTGACCGTAGCACAGCCAGAAATAAATATAACTCAAAAATGCAATTTTAGTAATTCAAGTATATCAGTTTTGAAGACTGTTGTAAATGCATCTTCAGTAAAGCTAAACATATCACCCTCAAGAATGTGGCACCTCTGTGTGCACTCATAGCTGAGAGCATCTCAATTTTGAAACTGACATCACACAAGTTTTCTGGTCAAATGCCTTGGCTAATATGATGGCTGTGTTATATGCTTTGTTACGGTTATTTTCAATAAGAAATGTTTGGGAAACTTTAAATGATCAATTGTTTAGGAAAGATCATCTCATAAAGAGATTGAGGAAAGTGTGTCCATTGTAAAAGATATGACTTATTTCCAGGAATAACAGAATGAGAAGTGAATCCTCCTTCCAGTTCTTGGTCTGTGAAATTTGAGTCACAGCAATTTTGTTATGCACCTATATTCATTTTGAATGCAATAAGGATTTCATACATCTGGAACCCATTCAGGAACTGACCTCTAGAAACCCACCAGACCCCAAATAAAATATAAAAATCTCCTCCATTTCCCCTTAATCCTTCCATCAAATACATGACATCCACACTCACTGATAGCTGACCTCACTACTAAAGGAAATGGGTTCTACCTATCCACACTATGGTGGAAACTCAAACTTTATGCACTTCAATTAAACATCCTCTCAGCCAGCTCTGCTCCAAAGCAAACACCAGAGCCTATCCAACCTTTCCTTGTAGTTAAAATGTCCTGTCCTTGCAATATCCTGTAAATGCCTTGTATACTCTCTTGAGCAGTGATCATAATTTCCTGCAGTGCGTTGACAGGAGTGTCACAGTGCCCTAGCTATTGTACCATAAGAAACGTGGCACCTGATTTGCAGATAAGCAATAACACAATGTATAAATCGTAAAACTGTTTTCACAATGGTGGTTAAAGGATAAATATTAACTAGGTCATCAAAGATAACTCCCTTGCTTTTCTTTGACCTACTGCAATCGATCTTTTACAGGAACCTTAGATGTTAGGACAGAATTTTGATTTAACATCTTATCCAAAACAGAACCATTCTACAACACAACCATTCTACAGTACAGTCCTGGAGAGTCAACCTAGGTTGTGTTTCAGCCTCTCGGTGCTTCAGAGACAAGATAGACACCAACTAAGCCACGGCTGACACCGGCAAAGTTTGGGTCAGAAAGAGGCCTCTTTGGAAAGCTCCAGGGAGTCTGGTTAATTTAGTTTGCAGGTTGTGTTTGGCTGCTTGAGTTTCATCTGAGATTAGTTCAATTAACTCAGGAAGTAAAAACTCACATTAGAACATAAGAACTAGGAACAGGAGTAGGCAATTTAGCCTTTCAAGCCTGTTCCACCATTTAATGCAATCATGGCTGATCTCAGCTCAGTCACCACTCCATGTTCATGCCCATTCCCCATAACACTTTGATCCATTGCTAAGTTAAAATTAATTTCCTCAAATTTATTCAATGTGCCAGCGTCCTTCATACTCTAGGGAACTGAATTCCATAGAGTCATGACTTTTTCCAAGAAGTAATTTCTCCTCATCTACGTTTTAAATATGCCATCCCCATCTTAAAACTAGGAGTTCTCATTTTAGAGGACGCATTCTATGTCTATTCCGTAAATCCTCTTAGCATCATATATACCTCAAATGGACAACTCCTTATTCTTGCAAACTCCAGAGATTACAGGCTTAAACTGCTAAATCTCTCTTCATAGGACAAAACCTTCATCTCTGGAAGTAATCGAGTGAACTTTCATCCTCTAATGGTCGAAGATGGTCTTTTTCAAAAATTTCATTCCAGCAACGTGGCATTAACCAGTACACTGACTTTATGTCAATGGGCATTGAATCTGGCAGTCACTGTTGCATCAAAACTGAGGCAAATGATCCAAGTCATTTGCATCCATATGTTGAACAACGCAATGTACCATGTGAAAATATGTCTGCTTGCCTCTTCCCCTTCAGAGCTGCACGAAACTATCAAGGATGTGAGAGAGACATTATCTACATTCTGTACAGTGCCCTTACCGTGTGGCGTTCTCCAAAGCCCTAGAAAAGGCAGAGTAGTCAGCCAGAGAGTGTTGCAGCAAGTAAAACCAAGTTGCTGCATTCTTGATGAGTGAGTTTGAGTTTTCTCCTCCCAGTGCATTCTGAAGAGTTTCATAGAAAGCTGTTTTACTCGTGGAATTCCTGGAAGATTCTTCAAGTTTCTGGATAATACAAAACACAACAACCCCCAAAAATGTGAGCAGGATTGGTCAATCTTGTGAAAATTCATTCCGACATTTGAAAAGAATTAGAGTTTAGCACTCATCGCACTGGGGGGTGGGGGTGGTGTCATACATCCCCAAGCTTCTCAAATGCAAACATCCCATGTCCCACGAAAGAATAGCGAAAAATTTGGAAAGGGCAGATTTGTTCCTCAATTTGATTCAACTGATCTCCGTGCTTTATAGCACTATGTGTGATTGAAGAGATTCCTCCCCTGTGACTAAGGCACTTTGGATTGCTTTTATCTCTATGTCATAAGACAGTTAAATTGTTTCATTCTGGAAAATACATTATGGTCTGTAGGGGATGAATTCTTCTTCAGGGTTCAGAGTCTCTATGCTCATAAAAATTCAAACCCAGAAGAAATTGAGAATAATGGTGGCTCTCCCAGATATCACGACCAGATATCATACTCATATCCAGCTTCAAGCAAATAGAAAATCTTGTGTGGGGTACCTTCATGAGGAGTCATGGGCTGTGGTGAAGCGAAAGCAAACTGAAGTAGGTGAAACGTTGATAACGCAGTGTGTAGCTGGAGAAACCCGGCAGGCCAGGCAGCATCAGAAGAGCAGGAAAGTTGACTTTTTGGGTCAGGACCCTTCTTTAGAAATTTCCTGCTCCTCTGATGCTGCCTGGCCTGCTGTACCCTTCAGGCTCCACACTGTGATATCTCTGATTCCAGCATCGGCAGTTCTTACCATCTCTAGTAAAGCATTGACTGCCTCAGTCTCCTTCAGCCTTGCAAATGTAGAGGAAAGATATTAACTGATTGCAGAGGAAGTAAAATGCCCACTAGCTCTCAAAACTAAAAGCTGCATCTGAACATTATTTAAGTAAAAAGGGGAAATGAAGAAATGTGCATCTGCATGGTGCCTTTCATGCTCGATCTTAAGGTTTCCCCTAAACATCCCCCTCCCCCACAGATAGTATTGGGGCATTATTAGTTGCGTATTCTAATGTGCCAATCCTATCTCTGGGCATTTCCACAGGAAGGATACTTTGAATCAGAGAAGATCAGCTCCATTGTTGGCAATAGTCGGGCATGTAATTTTATAAATATTTTCTTTTGAACGTTGAGCTAAAGGTAAAATAAACTTATGAGAAACTTCATCCTCAACATTCCTGGCAACAGAATTAAACCTTTTTTCAGTACACTTTTGAGCTTCAGTGATACAAAGCTGCAGCAGCTTTCCAACAGGCGCCCGAGCTGTTGGCAATGTCCTGGACAGGAAGATTAAAAAGTGCAATGGGCAGGACAGTGAGGAACAACCAACTCAGGGTCAACCAAATAACTAAACCAGGAAGTTGTCATCTCTACAACACATGTACACAAGAACTGTGACACTTCCTAGAGTGAAACCCTCTGACCTTCCTGTGAGAGACTGCACACCAGTTTTTGAATGAGTAATTGTTAACTTACAGGCTTATGCAACAATATTAAAAAAATTAAAGAACTGATACTGCTTTCTCTGACTCACAGCCAGTAAGCTGTCAACATTGACCTTAAGAATAAACTGCTGATGGGCTCTGGGATAATCTTGACGTTTTGAGCTGATTGACTTTTGGTTAATTAAAACTCATAGGTTAGAGACCAAAACAAGTCCATCGATATAATTACTCAGTCTTCTGTTAGGATAGCCATGTTTTTAAAATGCTAACACTAAACTAATAATTTGTACATTGACTCTAACATAAACACAAAAATGCTGAAAATACTGAGCAACTCAAGAAGGATCTGTGAAGAAAAACAGAGCCAATATTTCAATTTTTGTTTTGGGTCTACATTCCAGCAGTATTTTGCTTTCACACAAATTCAAAACTCTGCACTAAGTAAAGATAACACTTAAATATTTTTTCACTCTCTCCACTGACTTTATTTACATTTTCTGACAAAAGAGAGCAGTAACTTTTATGTTCTTCTTAGAAAGGACCATTATATCAGATGCTTATTGTTGATGTAATGGAACACTGCCTGCCTTGTGCTACTTACAGTGTACTCCCCCTTACACTATTGTCACCTTTAGTTTTTCAGGGCAGAGACTTGAAAAAAATTTGGGGATTTACACAGACATATTAATCAATTAAAACCTTCTAAATTATTAAAGGTTTAACAGCATCTCAGGTTTGTTTAGTACATCCTCATCAGTAGTGTGACCTTTTGATCTTTTACTTATAAAGTCTGTGTCTGATACCGTCTCTCTCACTAATGCCTGAAGAAGGAGTAAGAGTCCAAAAGCTTTGTTTTCAAGTAAGCCTGTTGGAATATAACCTGGTGTTGTGTGATTTCTGACCTTGTCCACCCCATTCCAACACCAGCAACTCCACATCATAGCTAACCAGCAATGACCACATCCCAAGAATGAATGAAAAGAATCAATGGGAGTGTTACGGCTCCAAAGAGGAGAGGCATTAACTTCTCTCTCTACAGATGGAGACAGAAAGAGATTTTACAGCAGAAAGAAGAGGCCTTTGACCCATCACTCACATACCTAGTCATCAAATCTACATCCATTCTAATTCTCTTTTTCAGCACTTGGCCATAGCCATATATACCATTGCATTTCAAGTGTATATCTAAATAGTACTTCAGAGTCTTGAGGATTCACACACCACCACATTTTCAGGCAGTGTGCTCCAGATACTCATCCCTCTGGGTGAAAACCTTTCCTCTCAAATCTCCTGTAAATCTCCTGCCCCTTACCTTAATGTTGTGCCTCCTGATTACTGGCTGATTACTGAATACTAAAAGGAAATATTTCTGCTCCAAGTCAATTCTTGTGAACCTCTTCTGCAATCTCCCTAGTGCAATGGTGAAGAACTATGTACAGTACTCCAGCTGTGGCCAAACAATTTTACATACAGTTCTATCATAACCTCCTTGCTCTTGTATTCAATGCCTTGACTAATAAAGGCAAGTATTCTATATGCCTTCTTAACATGTTATCCACCTGTCCTGTAGGCTTTGAGGATCTATCGACAAACACAATGAGCACACTTCGTCCTTTGTACTTCCTAGGGTCCTGCCATCAATGCTTACTGCTGGGTCCTGCCATCAATGCTTACTCCTTTACCCTTTTTAGTTAGTAATTTATCCATAATTATATATTAATAGCCCCTACAATCTCCTCTCTTGAGTCCTCATGCTGCCTAGGATATATCTTAAATGGGCTTAGGGACCTATCCATTTTCAAGTCTGCTAAAACTGCTAATACCTTCTCTTTCTCAATAATAATTCATTCAAGTACATTACAGCCCCTCTTGCTGATTTCTACATCATCCCCACAGTAGGACCTGAGATGTCTGCCCTGTCTAGGATAATTGCATGGAACAGTGCAAGGTAAGTCTGGACTGACAGTGTTTGCCATGCTGTCAGTGTGTGGTGGGCTGTTCCTGGTAAAATGAGGTGGGAATTGAATGTGACAAACACCATAGGGTGTGGTAGGTAATTGGTGAGATGAGTTTGGTGAAATATGGTGAGACAACTTGCTGGGTCTCATGGCGAGAATCACCACACAACTCAATGCAACTTGGATTTAGCCAAAAAACAGTAAGATACATCCATGGTGCCCATTATCCACGTGCCTATGGGACTTTAGAAATTAATTGTTGTTTTGAAGACAAGCAAGTTCATATCAATTATTGTAATGATAGCTCTACTCACGTGGACAATATGAATAAAATCTGAATGAGTTGACAGAGCTGCTGGTGAATTCGCCTTCCACTTTCTGGAATCATGAAAAACAGGTTTTATAGAAATAATTGGATAACTTATCAGCCTGGAACTGGAGACTAAAAAATAAAAAGAAGCTCAAGTGATTGATGGTTGCAATTGGTGGATATCTAGGCAGGAATGCAGATTAAAATTAGAGTCTAAAACAGAGCACTTTTTTTATGAAGGTGAGATGTGAGATTGAGTGAAGTCAGTGAAATTTGTATTGATTGTTCATTTGCAGTCAGTAAAATAATGTCTCTAATCTTGTTTCATCAAGTGCTTCTTGGTTTACCTTTTAAAGAACTGGATGAGCTCTTTTGAGGGAGAAACATTATTAAGATCAGACACTAAAGAACTCCATTTATTGATCATAAAGTTAGATAAAGGGCAGAATGTGAATAGGCCAAACATGAACTGCTTAGGCTACTTATAGCATTGATATGCACCTGAGAAAATTACCTAAGGCAAGAGTCTGAAGTTTGTAACGGTTTCAATGCCCTGGAGTTAAATTGTGTTACTAACTTGCAGGGTTCTCGGTTTCTCTGTGGAAGAAATAAGGGTGGATACTTTGCCAAAGAATCTATTGAACAGCCCCTCCCCACAATATTGTGAGGGGAAAGTACCAGCTTAGTATTTGTGAAGTTTAAAGTTCAACTCTACAGTAACATAACCTTTTCTTGCGGATAGCAATAATTGTGGATGAAACTGAGACATGGGTGTGTCAGCCCATACCACTGAGCTTTTCCTTCACCTTTGGACTATTCAAGGAAGCCAACAGCAGAACAATGGAATGACCTCTTCTACAGATTATTGAATGGCAGAACAGGCTTCAGGAGCTGGAAAGTCTTCTTCTGCTTCCAACTTCTATGCCTGTACTCTGCATTCTGATGTACCTATCAACCAGAGGCAGTAGGCAAAATTGAGCACATTTAGAGTGATTTCTTTTCTTTGGAGGACCAGGTAGGTTGTTTGGCTGGGATATACCTTGGTATGAAGGGAATGAGGGGTCACAGGAAATTGTTCACCAGAAAAAGTGAGTCTCCTCTCTGCAGTCACTGTTGTTGCCTAGGAGTTTGCAAACCTAAATGATCAAACCATGGCAAAATTGAGGGTTGTATATCTACAGTATAGCAGCTCCTAATCAACACCATTCATTTCAAAACACTCCCTATAATGAGATCAACATTTGGGGCACAGTAGAAGTCAAAGAGATTTTTTTTGTTCTGAATTTCCTATTGGATGTCACGGTGACTATTTTATATTGATGGCAACTAGTTAGGCTCCTAGACATAAAAGAAACATCCCTTCTGTATCTACTCAGTCAAAGCCTTTCATAATTTTACGAAAGCCTATGAGGTGCCACTTAGCCTTCTTTCTCAGTCAAGAAAAGTGTAAGTTTACTAAACCTTCCCTATAAATATATGCAAGCATTTCTGCTACTTTGTATTGAAATCTTTTCTGCTTGCTCACTGGTACCTCTATAGCCTTTTTATAATGCGATGACTAGAACTGCATCTAACAGTCTCTGTGTGGCATAACCATGGCTCAATTCAGTTTTGGCATAACATCGTGAAGGGTCCAGATCCGAAATGTTGACTTTTCTGCTCCTCTGATGCTGCCTGACCTGCTG
Source organism: Stegostoma tigrinum (assembly GCF_030684315.1). Classification (NCBI taxonomy): domain Eukaryota; kingdom Metazoa; phylum Chordata; class Chondrichthyes; order Orectolobiformes; family Stegostomatidae; genus Stegostoma; species Stegostoma tigrinum. The sequence goes on along the minus strand of NC_081358.1, from coordinate 102,170,565 downwards.
TGTTCCTCCAGCTCCACATGGTGTTGCCTCTGACTTCCAGCATCTGCGATTCTTGCTTTCTCATTTGGCATAATATCCTTACTTTTCAAATCTATCTTTCGAGAAATGATACCTGGTGCCTTTCTTATTGCATTTCTAACCTGTGATGCAATTTTAGTAATTAACGTATTTGCGCTCTGAGATCCCGTTATTCCTCTACCTACATAGCTGGTCATTTTAGCACAGTGTCCTGCTCGCACGTCCACAGTTCTGTCCTCGGCATGCTGCGGTGTTCCAGTGAATCGCAATGCAAACTGGAGAAACACTCTTTCATCTTCAGACTAGGCACTTTACAGCCTTCTGGACTTAATATTGAGTTCAACACCTTTAAATTATGATCCCTTTCTTTTATCTTCACTTGTTGCATTCTCTGTCACTATGTCCTCTCTCTCCTACACCTACTCCAGTGGAACTGCCTGTTCTTTCCAGTCTGGCAGTTCTGCCATTCTCACAGTCTGATCATTTAATCTGCACTATCAACACCCTTTCTCACCCAGCATTTCAGCCCCTCACTACTGCATGAATGCTGTTCCCTCCACATTTTGCGTCAGTTCTGATGAAGTTAGCTAGGCTCAAAACATTAGCTTGCTCTTTCTCTGTGGCTACTACCTGATCTGCTGTGATTTCCAGCATTTTTTGTTTTCAGTTCCTCCACCAATTTAGGCTTGCTCTTTCCAACTAACTATTGATTTCCCTGTTCTTTCTCCCAAGACTGACCTCCTATTCGTCCTATATTACACGTGTGACTGCATATCAAAAGTGCTTAGTTTGCTGTAAAATGCTTTGGGACATCTGGAGGTTATGAAAGGTGCTATAAAAATGCAAACCTTTCATTAAAAAAACGTAATCTACATAGATATTGATTAAAGTAAACACATGTACTGCGTTACGATCCACTCCTATTTTTTAACAACTTGCATAATCCACACCTATCAGGATGCTTAACTCAAAGTATGATGCAACCTGCCTTGAAAGCTTTACTATTGCTGCTCCTGTGCCAGTTGAAATAAGACAAGCAAAAAAGAACACACATTCTGTCTTTGTGGTTGAATTTTGCTTTACTGCCTGCAGGACACTTGGCATTCCTTCATTTTTTGACTTATTCTATCTTTGTACCTGCATGTGGCAACATTATACACTTTTCACTGTACTTCTGTACTTGAGAACACGTGACAATAAAATCTAAACTAAACCTAAAATGTTCCAGCAGAAGCATGAGTAAATCTGACCTACCATAGTATATTGTGAAACTATAATGGTACAATATCAACGTAGCTGTCTATCCGTGATTCACTTGCTTCTTAACTGAATGATAGTGGCGATTATTATGATGCTTCCTGTTACCCAAATTGTTGCCATTCCCTGGCACTAATACAGAACACATCATAATACTTGTTCTTATTTCTGGCAGGAAGGATTTTATCAGCACCTTGCTGAGCAAGCATCTGTAAACTTCAGCTTATAAAGGATCAAAGGCTTTCTTTAATCAGCTACTCTGGTGCCTCTGTGTTGTTAACAATCAATACACATGTTTCTCCACAGGATTTGAAAGCTAGCAGCTATGAAAACCCAAACTGACAAACAGTAAGCTGTACAATTCAACAACTGAATTTGTTGTTAGGCGACTGACAGAGGGCAACTGCTGTCCTTCCAGTTTTAACAAGAAGATAAAAGTACAACGTCTATTATCTAAAACTGATGGTGTAGACACATAAAATGGAGAAATGCAATTACATGTGAAATGAATGTTGTACATAGGTATCTAATGTAGCAGTTAGAAGAATTTTAGATGAGCACGTTAGATCATTGTTTACTTATGTCCCATCCCTGAATTCTCTGCACATAGTTTCTCTTATTACCCATTATTAAAATTAAGTAGAAGGATCCAGTTCACTAAATCTGTTGGATGGTGATTAAAAGGAAAGTGACAAAGGTATTGGAGGAAGTGACATGCTATAGTCACATTTCGGCTAATAAGAAAGTACACATAGCTGCAATTCAGACCTTCAAACAGGAGAGGAGGGGCACAAAAATAGATAGAAGGTGGGAACTTCTGGACCTACCCAGAGGATTTAGAAAGGTGAGAGGGTGAATATAATTGAGCGGTTGACCAAAATTCACATTCCCAACAGTGGGACAGCCATCCTGGTAATGGTTAGGAACCTCTTTACATTCATTAGCATACCATAAATACTCATTAGCACACCAGCTCGATGGAATTACATTCACAGATGATATTTTGTTATGCAGAAGTGAGAAAAATATGTCTTCACAAATCTATTCAAAAATATGAAGCCTGTACCTGGTGCGTTTCACTAATTCCTGGAAATGGAGAGTTGATTACCTGCTGTTGATCCCATACTTGTCAGATTGTGTCACAGTGATGGACATTAAGAGTCAGAGTGAGCTATGTGCCACATGCTCACAATGCCATGCTTAAGGCCACAAATTCCTGTCTGATTGAGGAAGAGTGTCAGTAACCATGGGTCTTACAGAATGGCCCTCACCATGTTAAGGTGCTGAATGGCAAACATTTGCTTCATGTAGGAGCAGTTTGGTAAGGAGCTCAAAGACAAGGTTGACCAGGACAGGTTTTCCAACGGAGATCAGCTTTGTCCTGCTTGTTCACAGGTCCTTACTTCGATGTGGAAAGTTATAGCAGCCAACCCAGAGATATTACTGGCTTTGGAGGTGAAGAAGCTGAAGGAATGTCTCAGTGCCAACATCCGCAAAGACCCTAGGTTAAGTGGGCCCTCACTGTCAAGAATCAAGTGACATGTGAAGAGTAGAACTAGGGTTTTCAGTGCCATTGGGTAGTGTACCATGAGAGGGAATACTGAAGGCATTGCAGCTAGCTGCAGGTCAGTGAGTATCATTGCTGGAGGTGCATTCACATGCCAAGGATAATGTCACCTACACCTCCCACATACTCTGCAGGAGGATATGCAGCCTGCAGCTTTGGAGGAAACTCTGCACCTGTAGGATCCACATAGGATTCTTCATTGCATCCCTACAGCGTGGAAGCAGGCCCTTCAGCCCAACAAGTCCACACCGACCCTTGGAGAATCCCACCCAGACACACCTCCTTATAACCCATCTAATCTACACATCGCTGAACACCACAGGCATAGCCAATCCACCTGGCCTGCATATCTTTGGACTGTGGGAGGAAACCAGAGCATCTGGAGAAAACCCAAGCAGATATGGGGAGAATGTGCAAACTCCACACAAACAGTTGCGCAAGGGTGGGATCGAACCCAGGTCACTGGCACTGTGAGGCAGCAATACTAACTACTGAGCCACTGTGCCGTCCACCTCTGACCTTATAATGGAGGGAAGGCCTTTGATGAATCAACTGAAGATTCTAGGCTATCTAGGCTTCTCAGATTTATACAACTCAATCAGATACCCCCTTAGCCTTCTCTGCTCTAAGGAAAACAACTGAATCACTACAGATTTCTGCCACTTTCCCTTCATTTCTAACCTTCTCTTTTTAAATCATTACCTCCACTGTCTTATTTTTCTTGCTTAGTCTAATATTGATGTTCTTTCTCTCAGCAGCTTTGTTTTGTTATCCACCTGTTAGGTAAATCCCTTTGGGGCACTGCACTCAAATGGAGATCTGGGGCGAGATATGGAATATAATGTTGTTTTTGGTGACACTGTACAGAACCTTATAGGTGTCTGAGAGATGTGGGCTGTGGCAAGATGTGTGATAGAATTGGACAAGACGTTCCACGAAATTTATCTCAGTATCAGCAGCAAATTGCTGCATCTTTTCTGCTTTTGCTAAGTGAAATGCTGAAATTGTCACTAGACAATGGCAAGTTATCACAGGGCAAGGATTAGAATTTCTTAATCTTCTCATTCATGCTATAATTAATTACCTAAGATGGTGCCTTGTGTGGCGACATTGTACATTTTTCACTGTATTCCTGTATACATTCAGAAGGTCAGGAGGAATGGGATACAGGGGAACTTAGCTGTCTGGATACAGAATTGGCTGGCCAACAGAAGGCAGCGAGTGGTAGTAGAAGGAAAATATTCTGCCTGGAAGTCAGTGGTGAGTGGTGTTCCACAGGGCTCTGTCCTTGGGCCTCTACTGTTTGTAATTTTTATTAATGACTTGGATGAGGGGATTGAAGGATGGGTCAGCAAGTTTGCAGATGACACAAAGGTTGGAGGTGTCGTTGACAGTATAGAGGCCTGTTGTAGGCTGCACTGGGACATTGACAGGATGCAGAGATGGGCTGAGAGGTGGCAGGTTGAGTTCAACCTGGATAAATGCGAGGTGATGCATTTTGGAAGGTCGAATTTGAAAGCTGAGTACAGGATTAAGGATAGGACTCTTGGCAGTGTGGAGGAACAGAGGGATCTTGGTGTGCAGATACATAGATCCCTTAAAATGGCCACCCAAGTGGACAGGGTTGTTAAGAAAGCATATGGTGTTTTGGCTTTCATTAACAGGGGGATTGAGTTTAAGAGTCGTGAGATCTTGTTGCAGCTCTATAAAACATTGGTTAGACTGCACTTGGAATACTGTGTCCAGTTCTGGTCGCCCTATTATAGGAAAGATGTGGATGCTTTGGAGAGTGTTCAGAGGAGGTTTACCAGGATGCTGCCTGGACTGGAGGGCTTATCTTATGAAGAGAGGTTGATTGAGCTTGGACTTTTTTCATTGGAGAAAAGGAGGAGGAGAGGGGACCTAATTGAGGTATACAAGATAATGAGAGGCATAGATAGAGTTGATAGCCAGAGGCTATTTCCCAGGGCAGAAATGGCTAGCACGAGGGGTCATAGTTTTAAGCTGGTTGGAGGAAAGCATAGAGGGGATGTCAGAGGCGGGTTCTTTACACAGAGAGTTGTGAGAGCATGGAATGCGTTGCCAGCAGCAGTTGTGGAAGCAAGGTCATTGGGGTCATTTAAGAGACTGCTGGACATGCATATGGTCACAGAAATTTGAGGTTGCGTACATGAGGATCAATGTTCGGCACAACATCATGGGCTGAAGGGCCTGTTCTGTGCTGTACTGTTCTATGTTCTAAAATAAAAATCAACTCTTTAATGTTCAACTTCCTACTTTACCAAACGCACCTCACAAGTCAGGCATGGAAAAATCTCAATATGAATGGCAGTGTGGGCACTTGGCAACTTCAGTTTGTTGTTTGCCCCAAATATCTTCCTTGTTGGACACTGGGCACCAACATTTCAGGGCACCAGCCACATGCAGCCCATTTCCACATCTGACATGTGCCAGCCTCTAAGAACACTCGTGGCACACCTCAGAACCACTTCTACATTTCAATGCAGCACCTCAGGCTGTTACCAGTGAGTTTCGCTGCATTGCTACTCTGAGGACACTGTGTACTCAGAGACAAACCTACACTTCATGGACTGAAGCTTACCGCATCTCAGGTCTGTTTAGTTACTCTCCTTGAGCCCACTCACTTTGAATCTACCTGAATGTTCACAGAATCCCTGTCTTGCATTGCCTTGCCTTACCTTCGTGCAATTTGCTGCCCAGCTATTCACAACTATACTTAATTGTACTGCAATAGTTTGATCTTTTCATATCTATTAAGGTTTCTGATTTATTCTGCTTCTCTTAAAGCCAACCTTGAAGGGCACTCATCTCCATAGGCACTTATGTGTTTCGTGTTGAGCTGTACCATGAGCTTTGAGGCTTCCGATCGCTGCTGCCCTCTGAGAGGAACATGACCTTAAGCTAGATGTACAGGCTTGGAATGTCATTCAGCATTGTGTCGGCTCTCCATAGCTCAGCAATAGATGAACGCTTCTTGCTCGCTGATGTTTCAGGACACCGCACTGATGTTTATACTCAAGAGCTGAAAAAGTGATTATTGCAGCAAGGTTAAGAAAATAACTTCCATTCAATGCTGAACAAAGGAGCCCACAGTCTAAATGTTAGTCATCAAACTTTCCCTACAGATCAGGAACGTCTTTCCACTACTTTTGCCTCCTACCTCTGAATTAAAGCAATTTAGTTGCTGTGTTTAGGCTCTTTCAGGCCTGTTAGCCCATCTCAGTACTGTCCTGGATTCTGTAATAACAGCATAATCAATGCTGTCTCCTTCAGCATCTCCATCAGACTCCCCTTCTTCCACATCAAAGGAGAAAGGTAGCTGGGCCAACTTCCCCTTTTCTAGGTTGTCCCACTGTCATTATGTTGGGTTGTTCAGGCACAGCAAACATTCACTATCTTGGGAACATGGTGCAGTGAGCACTAGTGTGCTTGGCCTGATAGTCCTGGCAACGGAAGTGCATCAACTCTCTACTCAGTGAAGGCAACATTGTAGCACTGTGCAGCATCAGTCTGGGTGATTCTATCCTCATGTTCTCAGGGTTACCCCATTTTCTCATGAACCAGCCCTGGAGATGATGTACTCCATGATTACACTTGTTAGCTCCCGAATCGGAGATGCCACAAGAGTCTCCATTTAATTTGAAAGATGATGGTAATGAAGTATATCTGTAGCGATTCAGCTGTTTTCCTTAGAGCAGAGAAGGCTGAGGGGGTATCTGATTAAGTTGTATAAATCTGAGAAGCCTAGGCAGAGTAGATAGGGAAAAGCTTTTCCTCTTAACAAAGCAATCAATAACCAGGGCGCACAGGTAAGGGGGAGGTTCAAAGGGAATTTGAGGCAAAACGTTTTCATCCAGAGGATTGTGGGTATCTGGAACTCATTGCCTCAAAGGTTGGTAGAGGTGGGAACAGCTAAGACATTTAAGAACTATTTAGATGAAGCATCATAGATTACAAGGCTATGGGCCAAGTACTAGAAAATGGGTTTAGAATAGATACAAGATAACAAAGTGTGAAGCTGGATGAACACAGCAGGCCAAGCAGCATCTCAGGAGCACAAAAGCTGACGTTTCGGGCCTAGACCCTTCATCAGAGAGGGGGATGGGGAGAGGATTCTGGAATAAATAGGGAGAGAGGGGGAGGGGGACCAAAGATGGAGAGAAAAGAAGATAGGTGGAGAGGAGAGTATAGGTGGGGAGGTAGGGAGGGGATAGGTCAGTCCAGGGAAGATGGACAGGTCAAGGAGGTAGGATGAGGTTAGTAGGTAGGAGATGGAGGTGCGGCTTGGGGTGGGAGGAAGGGATGGGTGAGAGGAAGAACAGGCTAGGGAGGCAGAAACAGGCTGGACTGGTTTTGGGATGCAGTGGGTGGAGGGGAAGAGCTGGGCTGGTTGTGTTGTGCAGTGGGGGGAGGGGACGAACTGGGCTGGTTTTGGGATGTGGTGGGGGAAGGGGAGATTTTGAAGCTGGTGAAGTCCGCATTGATATCATTGGGCTGCAGGGTTCCCAAGCAGAATATGAGTTGCTGTTCCTGCAACCTTCGGGTGGCATCATTGTGGCACTGCATGAGGCCCATGATGGACATGTCATCTAAAGAATGGGAGGGGGAGTGGAAATGGTTTGCGACTGGGAGGTGCAGTTGTTTATTGCGAACCGAGCGGAGGTGTTCTGCAAAGCGGTCCCCAAGCCTCCGCTTGGTTTCCCCAATGTAGAGAAAGCCACACCGGGTACAATGGATACAGTATACCACATTGGCAGATGTGCAGGTGAACCTCTGCTTAATATGGAAAGTCATCTTGGGGCCTGGGATAGGGATGAGGGAGGAGGTGTGGGGGCAAGTGTAGCATTTCCTGCGGTTGCAGGGGAAGGTGCCAGGTGTGGTGGGGTTGGAGGGAAGTGTGGAGCGAGCAAGGGAGTCACGGAGAGAGTGGTCTCTCTGGAAAGCAGACAAGGGTGGGGATGGAAAAATGTCTTGGGTGGTGGGGTCGGATTGTAGACGGCAGAAGTGTCAGAGGATGATGCGTTGCATCCGGAGGTTGGTGGGGTGGTGTGTGAGAACGAGGGGAATCCTCTTTGGGCGGTTGTGGCAGGGGCGGGGTGTGAAGGATGTGTTGCAGGAAATGTGGAAGACATGGTCAAGGGCATTCTCGACCACTGTGGGGGGAAAGTTGCGGTCCTTGAAGAACTTGGACATCTGGGATGTGCGGGAGTGGAATGCCTCATCGTGGGAGCAGATGCGGCGGAGGCGGAGGAATTGGAAATAGGGGATGGAGTGTTTGCAGGAGGGCGGGTGTCTGGAGGTTGGTGGGGTGATGTGTGAGAATGAGGGGGATCCTCTTTGGGCGTCTGGAGGTTGGTGGGGTGGTGTGTGAGAATGAGGGGGATCCTCTTTGGGCGACCCCACCACCCAAGACATTTTTCCATCCCCACCCTTGTCTGCTTTCCGGAGAGACCACTCTCTCTGTGACTCCCTTGTTCGCTCCACACTGCCCTCCAACCCCACCACACCCGGCACCTTCCCCTGCAATCGCAGGAAATGCTACAATTGCCCCCACACCTCTTCCCTCACCCCTATCTCAGGCCCCAAGATGGGTTTCCATATTAAGCAGAGGTTCACCTGCACATCTGCCAATGTGGTATACTGCATCCACTCTACCTGGTGTGGCTTCCTCTACATTGGGGAAGCCAAGCGGAGGCTTGGGGACCGCTTTGCAGAACACCTCCGCTCGGTTTGCAATAAACAACTGCACCTCCCAGTCGCAAACCATTTCCACTCCCCCTCCCATTCTTTAGATGACATGTCCATCATGGGCCTCCTGCAGTGCCACAATGATGCCACCCGAAGGTTGCAGGAACAGCAACTCATATTCCGCTTGGGAACCCTGCAGCCCAGTGGTATCAATGTGGACTTCACCAGCTTCAAAATCTCCCCTTCCACCACCACATCCCAAAACCAGCCCAGTTCGTCCCCTCCCCCCACTGCACCACACAGCCAGCCCAGCTCTTCCCCTCCACCCACTGCATCCCAAAACCAGTCCAGCCTGTCTCTGCCTCCCTAACCTGTTCTTCCTCTCATCCATCCGTTCCTCTCACCCCAAGCCGCACCTCCATCTCCTACCTACTAACCTCATCCTACCTCCTTGACCTGTCCGTCTTCCCTGGACTGACCTATCCCCTCCCTACCTCCCCACCTATACTCTCCTCTCCACCTATCTTCTTTTCTCTCCATCTTCAGTCCGCCTCCCCCTCTCTCCCTATTTATTCCAGTTCCCTCTCCCCATCCCCCTCTCTGATGAAGGGTCTAGGCCCGAAACATCAGCTTTTGTGCTCCTGAGATGCTGCTTGGCCTGCTGTGTTCATCCAGCCTCACATTTTATTATTTTGGATTCTCCAGCATCTGCAGTTCCCATTATCACTCGCACTTAGTTATCTTGGATTCTCCAACATCTGCAGTTCCCATTATCACTCGCACTTAGTTATCTTGGATTCTCCAACATCTGCAGTTCCCATTATCTCTCTTAGAATAGATACATACAGTTCTCAAGAAAACTCATACCAGGACTTGAAACATTAACACTGTTCCTCTCTCCATAGATGCTGCCAGACCTGTTGGATTTCTACAATAATCTCTGTGTTCGTTTCTGACTCCCAGCTTCCAGCTTCCACAGTATTTTGCTTTCATTATGACCTGTACGAATATGATGGGCCCAAGGGCCTCTTTCTACACTGTAAAATCTCTATGCCTCTAAATTACTGGAAGCTATCAATTGCTTTGAAACTCACATATGATTTAATCAGAGCTTGAACTCAATAGAATATTTCCTTTTGCACCTGCAGGCAATTGTAAGTTGCTTCAGGATTTGGAAACATGGAACTGAGAACTGTAGTAGAGAATAACTGTTTTAATTGTTGATTGTGAAAGTGGTTAGGTTCTCTATGATTTGATTTCGATGTGAGGGGAAATCACATAATAAAAGAGATAGAGGTTACGACAAGTTAAATCATGCATGTTGATTGGAAGGATGAATTCTGATTGGACAAAAAGCTCTTTCATGTTTCTTGGAAGTCATTAATTCACACTAGCTTCAGGAACTTCACCCAAGTGGTTTCATTCAGTATGTGGTAGAAAATATTAGCAAGCTGTTTGATAAGGGGTCACTCAAATTGAATCTCCATCATAGAGTCACTCAACATTTACACAACTGTGTATAAACAAACAGATACACTTCCCAGCAGATATCATTGGCTGGTAATCAGAAGCAGGAACTGAGTAGATTTTCCCTTCCTTAGCCCAACAGGAACAATGTCAGTTGTAGGAACTTTATTCCCAGCTCAAATATGTAACTGATTAAATATTAGCTCAGAGCATTCCTAATGTACAGGATTTAGTCACACAACAGGCATGAATTCATTAAGTTACTTAGCCTTATTAGGTCGTCAGTCGACAACAGGCTAATCATTTCACAGCAAAGAATACTTTCCAACGTTCTGAAAACTAAGATTTGATCTCACCTTGAATGCTTTCGATCTTCTAACAAGCCCATCCTCATCTGCGCTCCCAATCAGTAAATCAACCTTGTGATACTGGCCACGGGTTATGGCTGTAACAGGAGGCTCCTGCAGATAAACCCCATCCACTATGGGAGCCCATGACTGGAATGGTCCACTGACAGCTAGGAGCTGTGGAAACACAAAATAAGCCAATATTCAGCTTCAAAACTTGGCCTGAATATGGAGACTTGCCCTGTAGGTTACTTTATGCAAATGAACTTATCGAGAAATATCAGTAATATTAGATGGAAAAAGGCCAATGTTCCTCAAGCTCCCTCACAGATCACAAGATTCAACAAAAATTGAGCTGTTGCTTATCCATCATGATTGATCTCCCATGAGTCAAGACTATTTTATTCATTGTGTGTGAATAACAGAGCATCTGGGTCAGCAATTAGTTTCTTCCCCAACTGGTCTTGAGAAGATGGTCTTGGTAATGAGATGCCTTCGTGAATTACTGCATTGACAATGATATTAGTGAGGATGCTCCAAGATTAGGGCTAGGCTCCTCTCCTCATACCACCTGCTGACCCTCTCCTCCCTTGTTCTGAACACCATCCTCCAATATCCTGAGCCCCTTTCCTCCCTCACACTGCTCCCTGACCTCCTCCTCCCTCACCCTGACACCCTCCTCCCTCACACTGCTCCCTGACCCCTGCTCAGTTCTTCATCAAAAAGCCACTTGAATATTGCAATAAGTAATGTCAGAAGTTAGGTGGTATAGTTTACATTTTAAAAGTGCTCGACTTGCACAGAGTACATGGTGCATTCGTAGCTTTTTCTTGCTCATCCCTTTCTAATGTTGTGAGGAATTTTTATTCTCCTTGAGGGTAATGGGAATCCGGAACTCACTGCCTGTGCACTTGGTGGAGACAGAATCCATCATAATTTATAAAATATTTACATATGAACTTGTGATGCTAAGGTATCCAAGGCTATGAGCCAAGTGGTGGAAATTGAGATTAACGTTGTTAGTTGTTTATTTTGACCAGTGCAGACACAGTGGGCTGAATGGCCTGTTTCTGTGCTGTAGACTTCTGTGACTATGCTTGTGAACCCTTCCCAAACTTGTAGTTAATTTAATGCTGAATGACTCAATTTTACCTCAACAAACCTGTGGATTTTGCAGCATTGAAATGCAGGTGTAAAGTCTGATAAAATAGTTTATAACCAAATCTCATTTTCAGTCGATTCTTTGGCCTTAGCCTTACATGTTGTGCAAATGGGCAACTAATCCAGTTCAAGGACGTGAATTAGAACTTCAAAATATGCTAATGAAACTATAAGATTCATTGTCATTCAGCTTTTTAAATTTAGCCCTGATTGACAGGGTTTCCTGACCTGAGACTACTTCAGGTGGTTTCAGGAGATGAAGTCTTTGCAGCCACATCCTGGGTCAAGGTGCTTCACGTGTGAAGCTTCAAGAATCAGGGACCCTTGATCATGGCTGATTGCTGGGATGCCTCCATGTGGATCCCTCATTTTCCCTTTCCCAAAGGCCAAGGCCCTTGATCCCACTTCCCTCAGCCCTTGGTCCATCCCAAATGCACCTGAACCCCAAATCCTACTCCCCAATTTGAGGTCCCTGATCCCTCTTCTTGGCCTTTGAACTCGGACCTTCCCCTCTTATCCTTCTCTAAACGTCTGACTCTTTTAACCTCCTCAATGCATCTGATCTGTCCTAGTCCCCACTCTACCTGCAGAACAGCTCCAACCCCGACGTACCTCCTTACCACCACTGGACCTGTGACCTCACACTTTGATTCCTCTATCTCCATTAGTTCTTGGACTTGCCATCAGCAGAAATTGGGACTGTACGAAGGCAGCTGAACATTCGCTGCTGATATGAATCCCAGAGGTGCAAAGTATAACCTGCCCTCCTTCCTCCGTACTACCTTCCAACTCTATCCCAGTAAAAAATAGTCATTGCTATTTCAGGGCAGAGACATTCGGAATTGGAATTTTGGAATCCCACACCATTTTGGTTAAACTGAAGATCCTCTCCATCATTCCAAAAATTCAGGCCAAAGTCTAAATCACATGATACATCAGACTATTCCCCTCTAGTGACGTATGCTGAATACATAATCCCATCCAAGTGGACACTTACCATGACATAAACTCATTCTTCGAAAGGACTATCAAATTATTTTCACTTCCTTGTCCCTCTTCTATTACCTTACAAAAATTCCCCCTTCAGGTATGTTTTCAAATAACCTTTTTGACTATTGACTCAGTTTTCTACCTTTTCCAGGTAGTGCACTCCAATCATGACAGCTCACTGTCTGTAAATAACACCCTCCAGTTCTTTTCCTATTGGCACAGCAAAATGGAATGGAAAAGGCTCACGGATCATTTCATAATTGTAGTATCAAATCAAAAATCATGACCCAAATTCATGGTAAAAGAAATTAAGTTTTCTGGATAGGAAATGCATGCCAGTGCATGATTAACAATATAATCACATCCATTGGGAAGGATATTTACTCTACATGTACCAACCTTGGTCTGCGCAGCGTTCAGGGTCAGTGCCGGTAGAGCACGGAGACATGCTAACAGGATTGTTTTGTTCAAAGGTGGACAGCCAACTTCTTCAGCCAATTTGATGATTTGCTCCTGGGCTCTCTTCTTACTCATCACAGCATTTGGAGACAAAGCTGATCCTCCCTTAACAATGCAAAGGAAATTCAAAGAATACAAGCTGAACTCATAATGAAACAGATCTGATTTGCACAATTTAATCAATTAATTTACTAGTAAGCCAGAGAAAAGAGAACTCCGGGCGTATAATGTGTCATATCGAGTTACATTTCTCTCAACTGCTTTGTTTAAATCTTCAATAATTCCCGCCAATTCCCACCAGTCTTTTTTCTGAAGCTGCTGGTGTGACGATAAATGTTTAAAACTTGTATGGCAGCTCGGAGAAGGGAAAGAACAGTGAAGTAAGGAAGCTGAAGTTCCTGGAATATAATGAAATAAAACAGGAGACTCTTCCTCTTGAGGTGTATCATAATTAGAACACAAAACGTTACAGTGCAGTACAGGCCCTTCGGCCTTCGATGTTGCGCCGACCTGTGAAACCAGTCTGAAGCCCATCCAACCTACACTATTCCATTATCATCCATATGTTTATCCAATGACAATTTAAATGCCCTTAAAGTTGGCGAGTCTAATTGTCTTTCACATAAGACCCTTATGAGGTACAAATTTGACTGAGTCCTGAAAATAATGTGCACACCACAGAACTGCTGATGCTAGAGTCAGAGAAAACACACTATGGAGCTGGAGGAACGCAGTAGGCCAGACAGCACCAGAGAAGCAGGGAAGTTGGTGTTTCAGGTCAGGGCCCTGCTTCATAAATGTACACCACATATCTTCTGACTGGGAATACATTAGGCACATGTATTTTGCTTTTATCAGAGCTGTGGAAAGCTGAACATGGAAGCATTTTCCACAGTTTATTGGTGTGAAATTCTGCATAATTTTTAGAAGCAATGTAGGAAAAGTTGGCAGTGCCAGAATTTGTTGACCATCTCTTCTTTCCCTTGAAAGTGTGGCACTGTATCTTTATCAACATTGAGTCCGTTGTGAAGGAGTTCCTGCAACACTTTTAGGGAAGAAATTCCAGGATTGTGATCCAATGACAAGGAAAATATAGGAAAGTAATTGGAGGAGAATTTATCGATGTGGTGTGCGCGTGCAGGGGTTGCCCTTGTCCACCTAGAGAAGGTAGATGTCTTGCTGAGGTGCATATGTGAAGATCCTAGCTGCCCTCCAGCTGCTTAGAGATGGACAAACAGCGGAGACCATAAGTGTCAATGTGGTTATGGAGGGTTACTCTGCTCTTACAACCACCTTTTCCACAGGATAGAGGAAATGTTTTCTGGAAATTATAAAATATTGTGCATATGTTTTCGTAGCTTCAGGAATTTGAGGAAAAGTATTAATTGTCTGAGGTGAACTAATGCAACACAGATGAAGGATTCAATCTCTATTCCCCAATTTGAATATATGCTTCATCCCAATTGTTTAACAAAAATGGATCCAGTCTACTTTATATCTGATGACCAGTTGGTGATAGTGAATTTGGGATATTGATAATTTATTCTCAAGTTTCTGCTGGGGGCGGTTGGGTCACAAGATGTCACTTCTAAAGCTGTTACTGAGAAATTTGTAGGAAAAACAAATGCTTTATAAAACTCGAGAAGAAAACTCCTTAAAAAGTCTCAAATCTGGGATAACATTTATGGATTGCTTCAGCTTCAGGCTTGTACTTTATGCTGTAATTGGACCCACCCATTCCCTGAAAACCTTACAAAGTTGGAGCAGGTGCCCAAACATCTGCTATTCTGTATCTTGATTATTAATATCCTGTTACATTCTAATGTATTGTAATGTTAATTATAAGAGGAAAAGACTGTATGAATAACGTTTGTCAGCATTTAGTGTCTCCTTTAGTGCTCGATCATCAGTGATTCACTGTACATTTTTCAAAGCCAGTGATTTTTCAGGTTTTGATATTATGAACTTTTGCTCCTTTACTTCAGACGCCTTCCTGGCATAAAATACAACTCCTGCTAAGGTAACCTCTCACTTGATGTGAATCAGTGTGTGCCTTTCTATGTCTGATATCTGATAGCTGTACATGTCACAAACAAAAACAAGCTCCCATTGCATTCATCTCAGTAACCAAGAAAGGAAAGTGATAGAACAGACACCCTGTCAAACAATAGTTATGTAATTGAAAGAGATCTATTAATGAATAGCTAAATGAGGAAACAGTACCAAAAACAGAAAGGTAATAAATTTTCAAAAGCATAGTAATTCCAATTTATAACAATGATAAAACAAGACATAACAATTGTTAACTCACAGCCAAACCAGAATGAGAATAAAAAAGGGCTAAATGCTCAATCCTTATTGGTTTCAGATGGCTAGAAAAGTTCCCTGGAAGGGAGACGCAGCCCATTTTGCAGGTTACTCCAAAGTAGCAGGAGGCAACAGAATCTGGACAGGAAACCAATTAATCACTGGGCACAACACTGTTTCCAAGTGATTGCAGTAAATAGCTGCTTGGCTAGACCCCAAACATGGTAAGTCTGAGGCATTTGTAGATTTTTGGGAAGGAGAGACCTTATGTGGCAGCAGCCAAGGTTGCGTTTTGCAGAGACCAAAGAAATAACTCTTCTTTTCCTGGCTTCACAAACATTCATTCAAACTGAAGTTATGTCGCCTTTTGCTGGGCACCCAGTGAAATCTGTGCAGAACACGTGTTATGAACATTTTTCTCAGTTAACCCCTAAAATCCTAACTGTTTTCCTATTCGGTTACAAGAACACAATTGTCATATTAACCTAACTCAAGCGTCTGCTGTGTCTGACCAAATAAGATCTCTTGGGAATTTAGCATCAGTTACATTGCCACCAGGATTGGGGAAGTATGCTGTACCTGATCTTTTTCACCGTGCTATTGCTCTTTATTTGCAGGTTGGGAGGCCTCAAACTCCAGGTAATGATGTCCTGATGCCTGAACCCATCAGGCAAGAAACAACCAACTTTCTCTGCTGGAGAGACAAGGCAGGATACCGACATATGTTTGATACAAAGATTGTGATCTGATGCAAGAATAAGGGTGACCACGGCAACTGCAACAAACGCAGAGGTATCTCCCTGCTGATCAGTGTGGGTAAAGTATTATCTCTCCTGCATTGTCAGACTGCCAATCCTGGCTGAAAGTCCAGCTTGGTTTCAGAACTGGAAGATGTATAATTAATAATATAACAATAGTATAATTAACATGATCGTCTCAGTTTGGCACCTGCAAGAGAAATGTCGTGAACCAATGAGACCACCAACACCACCAATTTCACCAAGGCATTCACCCGAGGCTGCTAGTGTAAAGTGATTGCCCACCAAACCTACTCAATGTGATCTCCTCTTTCCATGATAACTTGATGGGTAAAGTCAGCAATGACTGGGCAATGTTTGAACCTTTGAAACCTGCAGTATTGTCAAACAGACATTCTGGTGCTGACACTCATTGGCATATTCTTCCCTTTGTTTCTGTTTTTGCCTCTGGTCATCAAGGTGGATATTGTTATCTTGTGATCTGATAGGTTAAGGTATAGTGTCACCAGCAATCTTCCTTTCTGTGCTAAATCAAAGGGCCAATCTAGACTTAAATATCATACAATCCCTACAGTGAAGAAACAGGCCATTCAGCCCAACAAGTCCACACCAACCCTCTAAAGAGCACCCTGCCCAGACCTATTCCCCTACCCTATCCTTGCATTTCTCATGGCCAACACACCTAACCTACACATCCCTGAACACTATTGGCGAGCCACCAAACTCGCACATCTTTGGGAGGAAGCCAGAGTCCGAGGCAGGAATGGAGGGAATGTGCAAACTTCCCACAGACATTCGCTCAAGGGTAGAATCGAGCCCAGGTCCCTGGTGCTGCGTGGCAGCAGTGCGAACCGCTGAGCTGCTATGCCACCCAGGCTCGGGAATGTATACCCTCTTATTCTTGTTCCTTTTACAAGTGAGAACAGATTCTCCCTAGCTACTTTATCTAGCTCACTCGTGATTTTGAAAAATCTCCTCACCTTTCTTTCCTTTGAGGAGAACAACCTTAACAATCTACCCTCATGACTGAAGGGTTTCATTCCTGGAGCTATTATTTTAAATTGCTTCTGCAGTCTCTCCAATGCACCCACAACTTTCCTATAATGTGGCACCCACACTATACACCATACACTTTACATGCTGATATCTAAAAAGTGTCTTATACAAGTTGATCATTGGCTCTTTGTTCTTGCACTCTACGGGTCTATTAACAAAGTCAAGAACACTGTGTGATCTTTTTTAACTGCTCTCCCCACCTGTCCTGATACTGTCAATGATAAGTGGAGACAAAAACTTAGATCCTTCTGTTCCTGCACCCACTTTCAGGTTATGTCTCTATTTTATGTTGTCTTTTAATACTTATCCTATCAATGTGCTTTGCCTCACATTTCTTTGCACTGAAACTGCACCTGCCAACTATCCACCCACTCCACCAACTTTTCAATATCATTTTGGAATTCTATACTGTCCTCCTCATGTTTTCACAGCCTAATGAACAGTGTCTGCGCTTCTCCATGGCTTTCACTAGTTGTGCAGAATTCAGTAATTTCATTACAACAAATACAAACGTTTTGAGCAAGATCATATTGGGCTCAAAACATTAACTCTGTCTCTGTCTTCACAGATGCTGCCACACCTGCTGAGTTTCTCCAGCTCTTTCCATTTGAGTCTGCATTGAAACTGTGTACAGATATGACAAGATGAATGTACCACATACACTGTAGCAAGCATACAAGTCTCCTTGGTCTCCAGAGATCAAGGCTAACAATTATTACCCCATCACCAATTACCTTGAGTTTGATACAATTCAATAGTTTGTGAAGGCTCAGCTATGTTGGGACAACATATACTACAGAACAGATAAGGACAGCCGTTTTCCTTCCATAGAGGACATGAGCAAACAAATTGGATTTATTATAAATTGATAGATTAATCTGACTGATACCAGCTTTTTATTTCCAATATTTTTGTTTCAACTGAATTAAACGTTCAATCTGCCATTTTCTAGATCCCAGGCATGCATAGATAGTGTGACTCTGCCAGGGACACCTGTGTCATGAGAAGGAACATACAAAATGAATATATGCAGAATTTAACACCAATATCATGTGATTGTATATATTTATGTTCAGCTCACTGTGTGATTTTCTGATATAAAGGAAATATATGTGGTTAGTATGTTCCCAAAGACTGTGATGTCATCATTTTGACACATCTGTGATCAGAATTAACTATGACTCAATTATTTTTTCTTTGTTCTTTGATGGGATATGGTCGGTGGCAGGATCAATATTTATTGTCCAACATTAAATGTCCTTGAACTAAGTTGCTTACCTAAGAATCAAACAAATTGTAGGCCCACACCAGGTAAGTTTGGCAGATTTCCTTCTCTAAGAACATTAGTGAACCAAATGTGTTTTACAACAATTGCATATGCTAGCTTTTAATTCCAGGTTTATTAATGGAAGTCCAATTTCACCATCTGCCATGGTGGAATTCAAACCTTTTGCCCTGTGATGTTAAACAAAAAAACAAAAACTAGTTTCTACAAATCTGGAACAGAAATAGAAATTTCTAGAGAAATTCAGCAGGCCTGGCAGTAGAGAAAACAGAGTCAACATTTCGAGTCTGGTGACCCTTCTTCAATTTGAGTTCTGGAGAAGGGTCACAGGACCTTAAACGTTGA
Source organism: Stegostoma tigrinum (assembly GCF_030684315.1). Classification (NCBI taxonomy): domain Eukaryota; kingdom Metazoa; phylum Chordata; class Chondrichthyes; order Orectolobiformes; family Stegostomatidae; genus Stegostoma; species Stegostoma tigrinum. The sequence goes on along the minus strand of NC_081358.1, from coordinate 102,151,839 downwards.
ACCTATTTTCTCTCCATAGATGCTTCCAGACCTGCAGAGTTTCTCCAGCAATTTCTGTTTTTTTTCCCTAGGATGCTAGATTGGTTCTCAGGATTAGTATCCAATGATAGTAACAAGCTACACCAACTCCCTCTAAACTGTCTGGATAGCATCAACTTGTATCCCTTGCTCTAGCCACTTTTATTTTACCTTATTTAGAGTCAGAGCTTTTCCCAAAGGGTCAGTGAGTCCTGAACAGAGAATTGATTGGGACAATCAGAAGTAAATTCTGGGCTGTGTTGCTGATGTAAAATTGTAGATTGTAATAGTTTTAAAAGCTAAGCCACTTCTAATCCCTTCCATTCCTAAAGGCACTAATATTTTAGGGCATAGCCCGACAGAATAAAGTTCAGAGGTGAAAATCTTGGCTGATTTTTTCTTCCTACCTATACGTGGAGTGTTGACGTCAATTGCAGCATGTCCTTCCACCCACTATGCACAGACTAGTCACAGCACAGATGTAGAAGAGGAAGTAATGAGTCAAAAGTGAAGGCAGAGAGAAATTCTTTTTCCGAAAGATATTTTATAATAAGTGAAAGTTAGAAAACTGAGCAGTGTAAATGTATCAAGTAGATTTGTAGATATTGGGGACTCAAAGATAAAAGAGCAAGTTCAGTACAACTTCAGAAGCTTACTCATCAGGAGTAAACAATTGGGACCATTGGCCTGGATTTTCCAATTCCCAGGTCGTCATCATTCCAGTATGATGGAAGTTAGGCATGGGACCCTGTGGAATGCCTATCAAGATAGACTCTGTAGAAAATACCCAGGAAACTAACGATTCCTCTGGACAATTCGCCTACTCTTGGAACACCAGAATTACAGAAATGGGTGTGCTCTGGAATGAAGGGTTGATGATGAACTTGCATGCACTGAAGATCAGAGTGTGGCCATTATTTATAATTTACAAATATAAAAAGAGTGAAGGCACTATCAGCTAAACTTATGCACAAATCTGTTTACCCTGATCTACACCCCATTGCCACATTAAAATGAGTGCTCGCCACATTCCCACTAGTATTCTCCTGTTGACTTCTGAAAGCTTTAATTTCTTCCTAAGGTGTAGTCATTAAAAAATTTCCTTGCTCAACTGATAAGTCTAAATGAGTGAGCTTCAAAATTATACTATTTTCAGCAGTTGGCAACATTACAACTAATTATCACACCACAATGCTGTCTGATACCTACTTATTTGAGCCTTCTTGGTCTGTATCACTATAGTCACAAGCTAAATTTATTGATCCAACAGGAGAATGTTAAACATTTCTGCATGAAGTTATCACCACTTTAACATGAACCAATGAAAGCTACTTTGTGAACTCTCCTCCTTTTACTTGCTTTCATATTTCTTGTTCCAGTGAAGATATAAATACTTTGAAATTCTCATGGTTTCATAATTAACAACTACGAGTACTGCTTGAAAGCAATTACCATACCAAAGATATAAATATATTCTTTCATTTATTGTTTTTCTTTTCAGTTATGCAGTTGGTTCATCTGTTACTGATCTCCAGACCCATAAATAAGTAACTCTATTAACTAAAGCCCCTATCATCTCTGTATCTGTTTGGAAAGGTACATAGCTTTGTCTGCCAGACTGTTTGTCTATCTCTCTGGGCTCCATCTCAATCTTTCCACCGTTTACTCTTTCCCTCTCTCCACGCACCCCCTCACTTCTTTCTTTAGCATATATACCAATATTTTCCAAGCTACAATCAGTTCTGAAGAAAGGCAGCTGGACCTGAAATGTTAACTCTGATTACTTTCTGCAAATGTTACCAGACCTGCTGAGTTTCTCCAGCACTTTCTGTTCTCATTGCATTTTTTATGTTATGCTCAGATCTCAAAGTGCACTTTGTTCTAATAAAGATAATGTTACCAACTAAGGCATTCAACAGTCTCTGGCACTGGGAGTACCATTACTGATATGTATTACTGTTTTAAGCCTCTGTCTTTAACAGGAACCATTTGTAAGGTTGCTGTCTCAATGATGCTTGTTGTTCGTGGCAAGCAAAATGTTTCTTTCCCCTATTAACCCTAAAGTCCCTAATTTAATATGGAGAATTAAAGAGGAAGATCTTTTTCCATGCATAGAGCATATACTCCAAACCATGGGGTATGTTTTACATTTCAGTGTTCCTTCCATATTATCAAAAATTCAGACAATGTGTTAGGGTGCCCCGTTTGTGACCCATGTTATCTTCCATCATTCAATTTATAAGTTCAGCGCTTTCAATCATAAATAGTACAATATTCTGCAAGAATGTTGAAACCAAAACAGGAAATGCTTTCACATTAGGGCAGCCAGCATCTAAAATAGGGTTTTGCTGCAGGATTGCAAACAGAACATGTACTTTACTTTTCAAAATTGGTAGGAGAACTAACTGAATTGGTATGCATAGCTAATATTTTCCAGTTTATTCTCATTCTATTTTCAGGCCACTTCTAGTTTCTCTGGGAAGTTGAGCAGTGATCTTCCCAATATAGTGTTTGGTGAAATTGTTTAATAAAGTAGTAGGCTATGTTAGACAGCAGTTAAAAGTTAACTATGACAATGTGGGTCAGGACTTTCATGTAGGCTAGGTATAGTAAGAGTGGTAAATTTCCTCAGCTTAAGCACTTGAGTGAACCCGTTTCCGTGACATTGATTAGTGCCTATTATGAATGGAAACAGTGTTACATTTTCAGATTGTTAAATTGAAATTAAATTCTCGATATACTAGGGGGGTATTTTAATATTGCCTGGACCAGGGGTGGGCAAACTTTATGGATGATGAGAGGGTAACATCGCCGCAGAATTGCAATGATAGTGCAGGCTGAGATGTGGCATCAAAGTGCAAAAGTGGCTGTAAGTTGATTGGAAATGTGCCGTAGAGATTCTTAGAGACTAGCATGTCAGATGCTAGTGTCCATGGCTATTGGTGTGAGTGCCTGGTGCCCAGGGAATATACCCAGGGATGTTGGTACCCAATATATCACATGGAGTTTCTTCAGTGCAAACAGTGAGCTGGAATCATTAAGTACCCATTCTGACTCCCATGTTGGGAATTGTCAAAACCTAGCTTATTTATTATGTTTGATAAGACAGAAAACTGAATATTGATGAGATAAAAAACCAAAAGAACTGCAGATGCTGTAAATCAGGAACAAAAACAAGTTGCTGGAAAAGCTCAGGAGGTTTGGCAGCATCGGTGAAGAAAATAATCAGAGTTAACATCTCAGTTCTGAGGACGGGTCACCGGACCCGAAACATTAAGTCTCTCCTTTTCCTTCACAGGTGCTGCCAGACCTGCTGAGCCTTTCCAGCAACTTCTATTGAGGAGGTGAGTTGGGCTGTTAATAATGCATAAATAAGTGAACATTTCCCTTAATTGGCAACGCACTGCTGCCTAGTCAAAATTTGTTTCTCAACTTGACAGGTGCATAAAAGTTGCAGTGAGATGCTGTGGCATTGAGAAAGCCCTTGACAGACTTCTCAAATGATCCTGCCACAAATGTTGCCATAGCCCAAGTTGCTCAGGCCTTTATAAGATTTTACCGTCAAGGACTTTATTTAATTTCAGCATGAGTCCTGAGGTACACCCAGTAAAGAGACCGGATGAGCTTCTGTGGTTGGTGTGAGAGCAAAGGATGTTGGGTGGGAGGAAATAGGCAATCATAAGTTGGAAGTAAATTGGCAATGGCTTTACAAAGTGCCATTGGTTGAAGGTATTTGGAGGGGTGCAAAAGGTGGCATGGAGATTATGAGAGCTCATGGGCAGTTGGGTGGAAGGACATGAGGTGGCATGAGTTAAATACATCAGGTGTACAGAATGTGAGGGAATGAGGAGGTGTGAGAGGTAAAGGCTGGAAGGCTTTTTTTTTGTTTATGCTTTTTTCATAGCTTTGACTAAGTACTGGAATACTGCTTTGGCTTTCAACCAGACCATCTCCAGGCTCTATAGCCTTCAAACTGATTCTAACTCTCATTAAAACTTGGGCTTACCCACAGAATGAAACCTTGTACATCCCAAGCACATTCCCTGGCTAGAAAATTCAGGCCCATAACTTGGTTCTACTTGTTATCACCATTCACTGCTTCTGTTCTTCATTCATATTTCCAGTTTCCCATTTCTTACTTTCAATTAAATAAAACAAAAATCAGTAAAATATACAGAATGTGTAGCTTGATCTGATTGCATTATCTGAGACCAAAGGATAAGTAACAGAATTGAACCTGTTTGTTATAGGCATCAATGTGTACTACTTACACCTCTAGAACCAACTAAGGATAAAGTTATTTTAGATGAAGTTTTATAAAAGGCAGAGTTATCTCATAGCAAAAAAAAATCCACAGGAAACTAGTGATCATAATACAAATGAATATTATATTCAGTTTGAAAATAGCATATTCTGAACATAATTCTAGACCCAAACAAAGCTAATTGGATAGGTATGCAAAAGATATTGCTCAGCTTGGTTAGATAAACATACTAAAATGCATGGCCATAAATAAATGCAGGAGGGGTGGACTTTTTGGAGTCTGCAAAAGTGGGAAATGTTGCATGCAGGATGACCAAATTAGGCAAGTGCCAAAATTTTGATTTCCAGATAGTGGGTTGCGAAGCAGGTGTGAAATCAACAGTATGGTTGTGGCGTGTCAGAACTCACATGGTTTCTTGAGATAACAAGACGTAGAGCTGGATGAACACAGCAGGCCAAGCAGCATCAGAGGAGCAGGAAAGCTGACGCTTCAGGCCTAGACCCTTCTTCAGAAAAGGTCTCTTGCTTGGTTGCTTTTTCACATGGTCTCTTACTTGGTTCCCACTTACAATGTGTTTGCAGGTCATGAACACCCATTAGCATAATCTATTTCAAGTTACATTCTACTTTTAACATAAAGTCAGCTGCGCCCATTTTGAAGCACCCAATTTATTTCACTCATAGGTTATGAAGCAGTCAACTTTGTGGAAGGTTAGTGATTTTCTGAATTAAACTCTGTATTGGAAGGAAGGGGAGGAGGAGAATAGAAACTTACAAGAGGTTCAGGGCAACAAGGGTAAGAAAGGTAGGCTGTGGTGCTTTGGGGATGTGGAGAAGTGGAAGTGGGAAGGGACTAGCATCCTGGGACTGGTGCAGGTGGTGGGAAGAGTCAAGGTAAGAAAATAAAGGCCTAAAGGGCAAGGTCAGGAGGGTCAATATTGTTCACATTGGGTCTACCTCAAGGTGTTGGATGGTAGCATCACGACAAGGTATAGATGTGATTTAAAACATTTCAGTTATCCTTATTGAGAATGATGTCAGGCAATTTTGTAAACAACGCGTAGAGTTCAGAGCCAGTGGAACCTGCAAGTTCAGGGTGTTATATTTGCAGATGAAATTTAACTTTTATAAATACCTGTGCACCCTCAGTGCTGATGTTGATGACAATACACTTGAGTGTGAATGTTATTATTGTGAGGAAGAACATCCATATTTTTCCAGAAATCTCTTTTTTTACAAACCGCTTACTGCAGTGTCTGCCTCCGTGGCCTTTCACACCAAACCTTCTTCTGCTATGTAATCACACATATCTCCTATGCAAGCTGTCAACACTTCAAATTTTAAATTTAATTGCACAGGAACTGGAATAAAGCAAGTGACGGATGTGTCATCCACTCCCAGTTCTGCCGTTGGGAATGGAGTGCCACAGTTAAAATTTCACCTTCGAAAACATTTAACAAAACAATTCCAAATGTTCAACCAAAAGTACATTCCACTGAAAGACCAAACTTTGGACTCATCTGTCAGTTATTAAGGAGGTTAGGGGGTGTTTTAGATTAAAAGAAGATACTATAAGCTTGCAAACTGTCATGGCAAATCTGAGGATGGGGAGGCTTATAGAAGCCAGGACACAGACACCGAAACGTTTCTATTAAAGCAAAAAATGAGATCAAACCATCATTAATCTAAAAAGCTGACCGTAAGAGATTTGCAAATATTTCTATATATTTGTGTAAGCACATACAACTTGATTTTGTGTCCCTGGATATTTTGATGTCATTCTATTGGGAAGCAGGTATATTTTATGTAGCTATAAATCAGCCAAATTAAACAGAAGCAAAGATGGGAGGAGCATTATAGGGAATGAGGGAATGGCAGAGAAAATGGACCAATATTCCATACCTGCCTTCAAGCCCAAAGATACAATTTTTATTCAGTAATAGAAGGTAACCGAGATGCAAAGAAGAATTAGAAAATCAAGGAAATTTATATTAGCAGCAAAAAAAAACTACTGGAGCAATTTAAGGGACTAAAATCCAACCAATCCCCAGGACATGTTGGCCTATATTCTAGAATTCTAAATGAGACAGTTGCAGAGATAATGATGATTTAGCTAAAATTCTTCCAAATTCTCTACATTCTGGAATGGTTCCACCAGACTGGAAATAAGCAATTATAATACTAATCAGGCAAATAGGTACTGAAAGCAGGAAGTTACAAATTTGTTAGCCAGACATTAGTCACCAGGAAAGAGTTGAAATCTAGAAGAAGAGAACTCTTAATCTTATATTTAGCAAAACATTGTATTAGATTCAGACAAAATTAGCTTGGTATTATAGAAGAAAAATTCTGTTTGATGAATGTACTGGAGATTTTTTTAAGATGGGCAAATCAAGGTTAAGTAGATATAGTATATCTGGATTTCCAAAAGGATTTCGATAAGATTCCACACAAAAGGTTAATAGGCAAGACAATGACTTCTGAAGTTGCCGGTAAGATGTCAGCATGGATTATAGCATTGGTAAAAGCTCTGGAAGCAATAAGTCAGCTCAACTGGAGTATTGCCAACCTGGTGCGCCAGTGGAAAGTTGCAAGTATCAGCCAGGACCACATTGATATTTATAATCTACAATCATGACTTAGATAAAGCAACAATAAATAAATTATCTAAATTGGCTGTTGATACAAGACTCAGCTGTGTAAACTGTGGAAGAGACAAATGGAAAGTGCAAAGTATCATAAAGTACAATAGATCCAATTAGGAGAGTAAAGAACAAGATTGCAGATGAAGTCAAAGATGGGGCAGGGCAGTGGTGTATCAGTGAGGGAAGGTGGTGAATCATAAGAACGGCAAAGCAGAAAACTTTATAAAAATGTGAAACTTATAAATATTTGCTTTCAGTGAAATTTGGATGTGGTTGTGCTGGCAAATTAGGATTTTAGCAAGTGTGTACAGCAAGTAATTAAGAAGACAAATGGCATGTAGGTCTTTGTAACATGTGGCTTCAGATCTTGTTACAATTCAGTAGGGCTTTGGTGAGAGTGCCTCTAGAATACTCAGTGCAGTTTTGGCCTGCATATTTAAAGAAGTATAGACTTGCAAATGGTCACTATATTGATTCCCAGGATGACAGCATTGTTCTATGATGAGAGACTGAGTAGATTGGGCCTAGATTCTCTGGAGTTTAGCAGAATGAGAGGATATCTCATTGAAACATATAGGATTCTAAACAGGCTTGAGACATTGTTACCCTTAACTGGGGAAACATAGTATCAGGATAAGGGATCAACAGTTTTGGACAGTGACTAGGAAAATGTCTTCACTCAAAATGAGTGTAAATTCTTGGAATTCCCAATCCAGTGGGCTATGGATATGGCATTGTTGATTATAGTTAAGGCTAGGATAGATGGATTTACTCCTGCCAAGAAGTCAAGGAAGCACTGGAGGGATCCCTTCTCTAGAACTTAGAAGGTTAAGGGGTGATCTGATTGTAATCTTCAAGATATTAACAGGATAAGACCTAGATAAGGATAAACTATTTCCATGTGGTTGGGGATTTTAGAACTGGGAGCATAGGTTAAGAATTAGGGCCAGTCCATTCAGGAGAGACGTTAGGAACTCTCTTCCATACATGACAATTGATGCTAGATGAGCTGTTAATTTTAAACCCAATGTGGAGATGCTGGTGTTGAACTGGGGTGGAAAAAGTCAGAAGTCACATAACACCAGGTTATAGTCTAACAAGTTTATTTGAAATCGCAAGCTTTTGGAGCACTGCTCCCACCAACACTTCACCGGAAAAAGGAGCAGTGCTTCGAAATCTTGTGATTTCAAATAAACCTGTTGCACTATAACCTGGTGGTCTGTGACTTCTGAATTTTAAGATCTGATATAGATAATCTTTTGCTATGCAAAGGTCTTAGGGAATATGGGCCAAAAGCAGATATATGGAGTTAGATCACAGATCAGCTATGATCTCAGTGAATGGCCAAGCAGCCTTGAGGGGCTGAGTGGCCTCTTTATGACCTAATGTTCTCTGCTCATATTTCTTCTGCTCAAGTACCTAGAAATAACTACCAGCTCTAATTCAATAGGTTTTGATGTTTTAATTATTATTGGAGCAGGAACTATAATAATCTGATGTCTATTTAGTAGATTGCTATAGACAAGCTTAGAAAAATAAATGAATGAGCGTTTTTATTGTCTCACAGTTCTGACTGAAACCTACAACAGTTTCATCCAGAGTTCATTCAAGAGCTGGCTTTAGCATTATATCCTTTACAAAATGTAATCTATCAATACTTTTGGCTGTCAAAAGGGTAACATCGGAAGTCTGTAGATCTGGTTCCAGAACTAGCATTGGGTTTTCCTCTCTCATCAATACAGATATTAAATCAATAGGAGCTTGGTTCAGATCACCAGCAGATGTGACAAGAAACAATTAGGGAAAAAGCGTAGAAGGAGTTATAACTTTATTTTGATTCAACCATAAGACAAAAATCAAGCATGCTACTAAAGCACAAATCCAACTGTAAGCATCCACGACCTAAAAACATTATGAGAATGAAAATTCCAACTGAATTATTCAAATAATGCAATGTCTTTTTGTCTATCTGAAAATACAAGTGCAACAATGACATCTCTTTAAATACAGTAATTAACATATGTCCTACTGACCAGAGGTAAGAGCTCCATGGCACAGCAGTAACAATGATGGCATTGCAGTAAAACATTGGGTCAGCATTGTTATATTGATTCAAGATTTCAATCTGAATTCAGCTCAGTTGGTTATTGTGAAAGTGACCTCAATTCTGTTGCATCTATCTTTGGTTTTGAAACCCACTCAATGAAGGTCATAAGACTACAGCAAACAAAAGTAACCATCTATGCTTCCAGTTCACTTTGGAACAAAGTGGTTCATTTCACTGAGAGAAGTCACCCAACATGACTAAATTGGAAACGGATACATCACAATTATGTGGTTGGTCATACTCTTCTGAGATTGATTAAAATGATTCTACACACAATTTGAAAATAGGCAGTCCAGTTCTCCCCAATATCCTAATCCCATATTTATCCCACAGCCAACTGTATATCCTGCCATGAGCACACAAACGATATCATCCATTTTATTATGTGTCCATTTATGGTACACAAGGCAGCAGATTGCAACTTTTCAGCACAACCGAGGGATGGGAGAGAGCTTATTGAGAGTTTTTTTTTAAGAAATAGATCACTCAAATTAGCCCAAGGGTCAGTGGACAGCAATTCACAGGTCAAAATGTTGTATTCTGAGAGGTAGTCATAAATGTGCTCAATGCAGCTACAGTGCTGCCAAAGCTGGTTTAATGCAGCTGGGTGTTGAGAAGCTCATTGGCAGCTGTTTCATAGTTCTGTGCTACTGTACGGTGGCTCAGCAATTAGCACTGCTGCCTCACAGTGCCATGGACCTGGGTTCGATTCTATCCTCAGATGACTGCCCGTGTGGAGTTTGCATGCTCTCCCATGTCTCTGTATGTTTTGTCTGGGTGCTCCAGTTTCCTCCCACTGTCCAATGATGTGCAGATTTGGTTAAATGGCCATGCTAAGTTATCCATAGTGCCCAGGCATGTATCGGCCAGGTGAATTGGCCGTGGGAAATTCAAGGTTATTGGATAGGGGGTGGGTCTGGATGTGGACTCAATGGGCAGAATGACCTGCTTCCACGCTGTAGGGATTCTGTGAAACCCTGTTATGTTGGGGCCCTGAGCAGCCCTGAGGCATTTGTCAGCTTGGTGGAAATGGGAAAATGCCAAATAAACCGACTCCATGTAGCCAGGTTTTTGCTTTTAGCTCCAAGGAGACATAGAGTTATTAAAGTCTTCGGAGTCATTTGGCGATTGAGGGTTGAGGCTTGAAGAAGCACACTTTTTTCTATTGATTCACAGGATGAGGGTATAGCTGGCTAGGCAGCATTTATTGCCCATCGCAAATTGTCCAGAGGGTAGTTAAGAGTCAACCACATCAGTGTGGATCTGGAATCACATGTAGGCCAGACCACATAAGGATGGCAATTTCCTTCCCTAAAGGACGTTAGTGAACTGGATTTTCCCAACAGTCGACAATTGATTCATGGTCATCATTAGATTCTTAATTCCAGATATTTAATTGAATTCAAATTCCACCATCAGCCGAGGCAGGATTCAAACACAGGTGCTTAGAATTTAATCTGGGTCTCTGGATCAACACTCTGGCAATAATACCACATCTCCCCATGATTTGTCTGGTGCAGTACAGGCTAGAAACCCATTGAAACCTAGAGGCTGTGGCTACAGAGTGAAGCTAGCTGCCTGTTAAAATTCTGGAGTTGTGCCATTGTGTGGGTGCTGGGATACAGCCTTGAAATCCAAATAGAACACACTGCAGGAGAAAAGATTGTACCACTGGAAGTTGAGTGGTCAGTAAGGCTGTTCAACAGTGTTTATGGAAATTTAGAGGCAAGTATTTGTAAGTGAAAATTTGACATCTCTTGTTAAGGAGGTAATATCCTACCAATCCGACAGATGCTATATAAACGCATTTATTTTGTCCTAAAACAAAAACACCATTTCGGCTGAAGATAATTTTAAGCTGGGTTCCTTCTAATTGACCCTATTTCATTGTAGTGTAAACTAAGTAAATGTTTATAGAAGGGGGTTACAACGGGAGTAAGATAGTATTTTATAAGCTAGGACTACAAAGCATATTTTAACAGGCGTGAACCTTAGACACCCTAAGTGTCCATCCCAACTGAAATGCCAGGAAAGGAACATTGTTGACCTTAAAGTCTGCATCAGCAGACCATAGAGAACAAGAGAAAGGGCTAGAGAAAGGGCTAGATTGGAAGGTTTCTGTTTCCTGTTCAAAAATTAAAATGTAAACAAGATGGGAATATGTACCATCATAGGGGTGAGAAGGTTGACAGTTTTCTATGTGAATGGGACAGAGATTTGACAGAGGTCAGAAAAAGTGAAATATAACAAACAAGGTATCAGTCAGAAATCTGTTTACTGAGTCTGACACTCTGAGTTTGTTTGAATCAACGCAATATTAACTAACACACCTAAGTAGTCTTGCGACCTGTGTAAGCAAATGACCACAACAATAGCATAGTCGTTGAGGACTGTAATATTAGATCCTATCCAAGAACAGTCCAGTTGAATATCACAAGAAGCTGAAGTGAGCACTCAGGGCAGGAGGTGTTGAGCAGAGCTGTACTGGTGGGCTGCTACCTGTGAGCATACAATAATTGAAGCCATGCAGATTAGGCCAGACCACTCACTGGCAAAAAAAAATGCTGAAGAGTTGATGGAGACGTTTGCCCTCGCAGACAAGATTTGAAAGTTCCCATCAGATTAGAAAAATGGTAAATTCGACTCTTTAAGAAAGGATGGAAATTGAAAGCAAGAAGCTATTGCCAGTAGCAATAGGGTAGATGTTGGAATCTAATATTCAGGAGATTGGAACAGAGTACTTAGAAAATCTCAATGCAATTGGGCAGAGTCAACGTGGTTTTATGAAGGGGAAGTTATGTTTGACTAATTTATTAGAGTTCTATGAAGAAGTAACAAGCAAAGAAGATAAAGGAAAATCAGTGGATGTACTGTCTTCAGATTGCCAGAAGGTGCTAGATCAAAAGTCAATGCGTGAAATCAATGCTCATGGGGTAGGGTGTAACATAAAATCATAAACAGTGAAATGGACAGAAAGCAGTGTGTGGACGTAATGCTTCATTTTTGGATAAGCAGGATGTAACAAGAGGAGTGCCACAGGGATCAGAATTGGAGTCTTAATCATTTGGAATCAAATAAATTCTGATAATGATGCTGATGCTACAATGATAGGTAAGAAAATAGATTGTGAAGAGGAAAGAGATATAATAACAAAATGTGAGAAAATGTTACCTTGTGCACTTTGTCAGGAGAAATTAAAAAGTATGTTTTACATAAGCTGAGAGAAATTGCAAAACTCTGAGGTACAGAATGTTCTGGGTGACAGGTCCTTCTTAGTTTACAGTTTCAGTGAGTGGTTAGGATGGCAAATAAAATGTTGTTGTATTTAGTCAGGGAAATAAAATTAAAAGCAAGTGTTGCTGAAGTTGTATACAGATTGAGTATAGTGTTGGTTTTTAAGAAAGCATTTAAGAACACTGGGAACCATTTAGAGAAGGATCACTCAACTGATACTTAGAATGGATGGTGTTGGAGTAATCTAATGCAGAAAGTTTGGATAGACTGGTCTTTATCCATTTAAGTTCTGAAAAATGAGAGGTGGCCCTACTGAAGCATATGGATCTTGTGAGGACTTAACAAAGCTCATGCTGAAAAGAGGTTTACCTTTGTGGGAGAAATTAGAACTTGGAGACACAGTTTGAAAATGAGAGGTCTCCTATTTAAGACAGAAATGAGGAAGACATTTTTCTGTCAGAGTGTCATAAATATTTGGAACTCTACTTAATAGAACATTGGAGGTGGAATCATTGAATACTTTTAAGGTAAAGGCAGATAGACCTTGACAAACAAAATAATCAAATGTTATCAGGGTTGGACAGGAATATAGAGTTGAGGTCACAATCAGACTAAGTATGATGATTCTGAATAATGGTGCCAGAGTTGAAAGGCTGGTTTGAATGGTTGTTTGGGGTAGTGCACATACTTCCATTATTTGTGAATGTTTTAACTTTGTCAATCATCCAACTATTCCATTCAATGTCTTGTTCAGGCACACATCTAAAGATTGCACTACAGATGTTAGACAGCCTGGTTATGATTGTGCTGTAGATTTTTTTTTCCTCAGGCACAACAGAATCACAGACTTGTTACAGCGCCAAAGGAGGCCATTTGGCCCTACCTGTCTGCACTATCTCTCCAAATCAGCATCATGTTTTTGTGCCGTTCTCCTGCCTTTACCCCATATTTGATTATATGGGATTTATAACTATTAAAATGATAAGCTATAATGTTTAGACAGTTCACCAGGACACCCATTCAACACATTATATCAATCTTTAACTTCAAGCTGTTGTCAGCCATCCAACACTGCCATGGGTATGCACAGATAATCATACAGGGAACTTGACTTTCAGCAAACTTTATGTTTGACAGTTACCATTGACTTCTATTTTGTCACATTAGTTCTACAGGCGGATATCACTTTGATGAATTACCAGAAACTGGTAACCGTGACATTAAGGTCTTTAAGTTATCTTTGTGCAATCTTGGTTTTCTGCCAAGAGTAGATGTGTTGCTCTTAAATCTGTACTGGTATGGAGTTTGATTCGGCCCACTAAAAAAACATATGCACTAAGCATTTCTGATGTTCACAAAACTAATTTTATAATTTTCAAGCACCCTTTCTGATAAATGTTTATCATTACTAGGCCATTACTAGTTCCTGCTCTCATGCCACATTTGCTCTTGAGCACCTTCAGTAAGTCAGATTCTTTCTTCTTTCATTTTCATGAGTTTCTCACTAAAAACTGAATTTTTTGCTGCAGCCCAGTAAGTTGATTGACTAGCACATGGTACACCTTTTATTTAGAAATCAATTTCTGACTTCAATTCATCATGTTGGAAGGCTTATTTATCATTGTAGTTCAACGCGTGTTTGGCACTATGCGGACCTCTCTTAAACTTGATATATCTTTATAGCTTTATAGACAAAAGATTGGTAGGGTACGATACTCTAGATCAAACTCATTTGCTGCATCCATTCCTTTTCTTTTTTTCTCTTTTTTTTCTCTCTTGCATTTGTTTTCTCTTCTGCCAGGGGCCCAGAGCAGAGTTGAGATGGCAAGGGGCCTGGAGCAGAGTGGGGACGGTCAGCAGCCTGGAGAGGAACAGAGACAGCTAGCGGCCCAGAGCAGAGTGGGGATGGTGGCCTTGGGCCCAGAAATAAATATGGCTACTGGTTGGGAATGGGTAGAGCCTGGTCATATCACATGGAAGCCTTTATAGCAAGACTGTAATGTCTACCTTTTTAGCTTAATTTCTTATTTTCTAACTTGTACTATATATATATATATATATATATATATTTATATATATGTAATGTAGGGTAATTTTTTTCTTTATTTTCTCTATTTTTTGTATCTAAGTTGGCATGTGTGTTGGTGACATTGTACACTTTTCACTGTACTCCTGTTCTTTTGTAATTTGAGTACACGTGACCAGAAACCTAATTCGAACAAATTGCCTTGTGCCCTCTAATAAGGTTTATAAAACTGGAACTTGTAGGAAAAAGTTGGTAATAATTGCAAATGCAAGTATAGCAATGATATGGCTGAAAGCTAGGTTAACGCATAAACCATGTTTTACAGAAACACTACTTTTGGAGCTAGAAAAAAAATGAATCATATATTTCTGGTCAACTTATAATTCACACCAACAGTAGCAATGAAGTATGAAAACTCCAGATCAAAACTGGTGTTGAACAGCCTAATGAAACAACAGCAAGAAGAACAGGAGCTGGTGAAAACCTTGGCAGTAACTTCAAAAGGCAGCTATAAAAATAAATTCTACCCCATCTGCAGCAGCAAGCAATTTATGTGCTCAAGTCCCAGACTGGGACATGAATCGTCAAATGAACCAAGCTGTGAATGCACCTGAACAGAACAAAGGAGAAAAGAAAATATTCAAAGTTCAAATTATTTCAGTATTCCACTTTTTAAAGAATGTTTGCCTCCCTGTTTTACTTATCCAGCATAATCCAGAACTGCACGTCAAAAGATGTTTGATTTATGGGCATTTTGAATATTTACTAAATACCAGAAAGTAATTATTGGTTATATTTCTTCGAACCTAACAATATACCTTATAGGTCAAAGGGATGTACACTTCTTTTTATAGTACTTTTTCTTTCCTTCCCAGCTGAACTAACTCCACTGAGGCTGGTATCCCATCACCAAGTCATCCTTTATTTACATGTGGAAGGTCCTTGACACTGATCCAGCTCTCTCTGAGCTACCTCTCAGAGCGAACTGAACCTCCGACATTCCTGTATCCAGGGCTCCCTGATTGGACCAGATTAGCAGCTCCAGTCAGGGAACTCATATTCTAGAATGTCCATCTGGCTGACTTTGTCATAATCACTGCATCAGCGTAGTCTCAGTATGGCCAACTGAACTGAACTGCTATATCCATACCTAGAAGGTTGCAGTTTCACATTTTATGACGGAATTGAACATGTAAATTGTATTAACACTAATATCGGAGATGCCATTATTAGGGGCACCATCTTTGACTCTAGACATTAACTGAAGGCCCCACTTGTTTAACTAAATTGATGTTAATGCTCTTTTTTTTCTTTATTCATTCACGGGATGAGGGCATCACTGACCAGGCAGCATTTATTGCCCATCCCTAATTGCCCAGAGGGCAGGTCAGAGTCAACCACGTCATTGTGGGTCTGGAGTCACATCTAGGCCAGACCAAGTAAGGGTGGCAGTTTCCTTTTCTAAAGGATGTTTGTGAACCAGATGGGTTTTTCCAACAATGGACAATAGTCATCGACAATTCCAGATATTTATTGAATTCAAATTCCACCCTCTGCTGTGGTAGGATTCGAACCCAGGTCCCCAGAATGTTATCTGCATCTCTGAGTTAACAGTCCAGTGGTATTACTTTGCCAGTATTTAAAGAACGATTGCAGACTGTGTACTCATTTCAGGTTTACAGTTTTGAAAGTGAACATTAACAGACTTCAGTATATATAAGACATGAAAAATATCTTAGAGCCTGCAGACTCAGACTCAAGTACCATGTGATCTGACATCATTATATCATATCTCCTTCCAGACATGCTCAGTGGCTATTCCTCGAATAAAGGTTTAATTAATCCTTTACTCCACATCACCCCCAAGCAGATATTCGCATTGACTTTGTACATTACTTACATGATTTTCCACACCTTCCCTGCCTCACCCTGTTTTTGTGGTTTCCAGGAAATATTTGCAGGGTGGTTTCACTGATCTCCTTGAATATTTACAGAGTTTCTTGAGACTATGTAGAGATTCTGTAAATATCTCAATGTTGGAGCCCAAGACTGTGTTTTCATGGTAGGCCAAGAGCCTTGTGTTTCTGGTTAAAAGTTTGAGATTGGTCTCCTCTAAAACATTTATCATTCGGCCATACATGTCGCAATGACACGCAGCCTTAGTATCTGGGTATAGTATTCGGCTGAAAAATATCTCCAAACCAGATTGTTAAGGGTGAATTGGACATTGAGCTAAGCAATTGAAGGGAAATACATGAAAAGCAGCTCGAGGGAAAGCAGCCAGTGTTTGCCAGCAATGACCTTGCCTTAGCTTGGGACAGGCTGCTTTACAGCGACACCTGGATTTGTTTGTGACCACCAGGCACAAAGGAATGCTTGGGAAAATATTCAGGAATGGCAATCATGAGATTAGATTGAGAATAGTATTAATATTGAGGACTCCTCCCAGCTCAGGGACCTTTCACCATCAGACTGGGAATTGTGAGACCCTGACTGTCTATGTTTCACCATAACACTAGGATTCATGAAACCAGGGCCTTGGAAATTGAGATAGACTCCAAGTGCTAGCCATCTCCCAGGAGTCCCTGATGACTGAAAGGAAAGCGACTCGCTGGTTGAATACATCTAAAGTAGTTTAAGCCAGTAGATTCACTCATTAGTTTGCTAAAGTTGATTAAGCTAATAAATTTGCTTCATATTAAAGCTCACTTATCTTCTTTTATTCATTTTGATCAGATCTTAAAGAGCCCATTAAGTACTTTCAACTTAACAATACTCTGGGAAAGGACGGAAAATTAGGTTCAGAACTTGAACCTATCGAATGTTGACAAGGATGAACTGCTCTGTTATGTTATGGAGCAATAGTTCAGTCGGGCTAAATGAGGATTTTTAAAAATAGTACATACCCCTCTTTCAGTTTCTATCAGTTGGTTTGATGAACTTGAAACTTGGATAAATGCAACACAGGCTATGAAGAATTCAAAATGTTTGTTGCCAAATTATAGCCCATTTTAGGAGATGAGTATATTCAGGATTCCATAGTCCATTGTCTTCGGGGAGGATATTACAGTCTCCGAGGTGCATCTGTTGAGCTTCTGGACCTTGATACTTTGGAAATAACAGCTAAAGAATATGAGAATACAGTTCCTTCAAAGGCCAGCAGATCAATGCTGAGACATTGTGTGGCATAGCAGGAGAGGAGGATGGCAGAAGACGTTCTTTCTACACCTACTTATGATGATGTGAATGAAGGCTTTACCTGGCCACAGTTTGGATTGTTGTACACTGGCCTGAAAAGTACCGAGTCGTCTCTATTCCAGAGAATGCCCATATAGAGAGAATCTGGGACCACAAACCATTCATTGTAGACCAAACCGTCATTGATGACACCGATGCGACAGTATTGTTCAAAATACTGTGACAGCATAGGATTACTAAATTCCTGCAACTTCTTCATTGTGTGAGTGGCTAAATCAGCAAATGATTTTCCTTTCTGAACAAATTTATTATCCATATTTATTGTAAGGAAAACTCTCTTGTCCATTTAATGCTACTGGACAGAACAGTCCTGCATTTCCTGTGATCAATGTAAGGTGCGTGTAATGGTTATTGATAGCAATGTGTACGCTTCAGTATTGGCTATCCTGGTCTGTGAAATTCTGCTGTGCGAGTTTTTCTTTAAAAACAGTTTATTCCTTTTTTCCTTCTTTAATACAGAATTCTGTAATGAAAGAGTCGTGTTGCCTGATACCATGACGTTTTGCAGTGTTCATCTCAGTATCCCTTCAGTGTGGAAACAGGCTGTACAGCCCAACAAGTCGAGACCGACTCTCAGAGTATCCCGCCCAGATGTGCTCCCCTATAACCTACCTAATCTACACATCCCTGAACACTACGGGCAATTTAGCATGGCCAATCGACCTCGCCTGCACATCTTTGGACTGTGGGAGGAAATCAGAGCACCCAGAGGAAATCCATGCAGACATGGGGAGAATGTGCAAACTCCACACAAACTGACGAATCAAGCCCGGGCACTCTGAGGCAGCAGTGCTAACCACTGAATTATGGTACCGCCCTGTGTGTGTGCGTCCTGTCTGTGAACCTTCTTTATGCCATTTGAGGAAGCTGGTAAAATATGGCTTGGTGTCTTTCTTTGCAGTTATCTTGTTGCTGTTGTGGCTTACTTTTGGTTCTGGATCTTCAGTGCAACTCTGCCCTTATTCAGTCTGTCTGGACTCTGTATCATCCAGAAGGTTTACAGATGGGTTTAGACAGAGTTCATTGCTCACCCATGTGGAAGCAATCTGTCACAGTGCTATATACATTGCCTTACAGACTGGTCAGTTACTCAAGTTGGTCTTAAAATCCTTCTCCCATTGTACTGTCAGTTGGTTTCATGCTGCTATCTCCAGGTCCATCACCATTGCTATCATGCAGTAATTCGGGCCTGTGCTCTTGTGAGTGAATCTTAACAGTGAATATTATTAAATATAACCAAACACAGGAATTGTAAGTGAAGAGATCATCTGCAATCCTCCAGACTCAGGCTACAAAACCATTTGATCTTACATCACTGTGACACGGCTCCTTTCATACTAACTTGGTCGCTATTCCTGGAGTAAAGGTACATTGAACATAGAACATTACAGCACAGTACAGGCCCTTCGGCCCTCGATGTTGTGCCGACCTGTCATACCGATCTCAAGCCCATCTAACCTACACTATTCCATGTACGTCCATATGCTTATCCAATGACGACTTAAATGTACCTCAAGTTGGCGAATCTACTACCGGTACAATTAATCCTTTACTCCACAGGCTTCAAAACTGCCTCTCACCCACAAATTTTTAATTGTCAGGGGAATTAATATCATGAGGCTTGTCAACAGCAACATTCTTGAAGTCATTTCTAATTAGAACAAACAGGAATTGGTGGATGTTACTGCACTTCCTTTTAAAACTGATTTTATCCATGTTGTTTCTTGTGCTCATAGCCCATTTTCTAGAAACCTTTACATGATGTCTATAATTTCAGTGACACACCAAACTGTAGAAACTGTAAACAGCCCTAAACATTTCATAAGTTGGAACAGCAGAACTAAAAGCTTGGTGGTACTTACAACATTTCTAACAGAGTCAACAAATTGCTATTTTCTGGAATCATTGTTTTTCACTCAAATGTTAGACAATTTCAACACGTGCCACAATAATAAAATTAGTCATCAGTTCATTGGCTTTCGGAGGTGTTAAATTGAGAGATAGAAAGTTATTAGGGCATTGGGAGAACTCCTTTGGTCATCTTTCAATTGTGCCACAGTGCTTACCCTGAGCAAATGTGAAGAATTGATTAAGTATTCCATGCAAATGAGTATATCCCTGGCACAGCAGCACCCTCTACACTAATGTACAAATGTGCCAACTAACATCTATGTGCTTATACTTTGGAATAGGGTTTGGACCCACAATCGTCTAATTCAGAAGTCACTATTGTACCATTGGCATTTTAGGAAGAGTTGGGAGCAAAGCCAGCACTTATGAAACCATCCCTGGGTTTAAATAATGTATTCACAAGAAATGGCATCACTGGATACGTTAGTATTTATGACAAAAGCTTCCTTCGAGATATTAATAGTGAACAACTTTTCTTGCTGTAGTTCAAGAATGGACATCACCACCTTCTCAAGACAACTCAGCAAGGGTGGTTGACATTACCAGTAAAGCCTAGATCCCAAAAATTAATTAAAAAGTATCCGTTTGAGGAGGGGATGAAGGAAGACATTGGAGCAAATAAAACACAGGAAGGTTGCTGCTGGAGATTAGATGTAGCTCACTGTGGGAGCATTGGTGCTGTGTGGAATGTTATTTCACACTGTCTTCCACACTATCACTTCCCCTTTCCTAGTAGAAACCACTGAGAGGAACCATTCAGGCAGTGGCTAGTCCGATGCAAATGTATAAATATAACATACATGGTTCGGGCATGAGCTAAAATACTATATCTAATGTGGTCCAGTCATCTGATTCCTTTGCATGCTAATTGCCTGTCCTAGTCTGCTACGGAACAAAAAGGGCAGGCTTCCTCACACACAGGTAATGTACACCTGGCTATTGATTCACTTTGATAATTAGCCTTGATGACAACTGACAAGGGCAAGAATCCCCGAAAGGTAAATCCTACCGTCCAGACCTTTCTAGAATATTCTGCACTGAGCAATGTGGAGCGAAGTAGTGAGTGCCAAGAGTACGGGTTTTGTGCCTGTTGATGAAAAGCCGTTCTGAGTTGCATCTAGAAAGAGTGTCAGGAAAAGTTCTTTTGTTAGAGAGAGGAAATTTTAGAACATCAAGCAAGGGAAAGAAATAAAGGAAAGTAAAGTACTATGGATGCTGGAAATTCAAGAAGAAAAGCAGAAAGTACCAGAGAGACTCAGCTGATCTGGTAGCTTCTGTGGAGAGAGCAGCAGAGTTAACCTTTGAGTCCAACATTTCTGGGCAGCACAGTGGTTAGCGCTGCTGCCTGAGGGTACCAGGGACCTGGGTTTGATTTTAACCTCCGGTGACTGTATGTGTGGAGTTCATACATTCTTTCCATGTCTGCATCAGTTTCCTGTAGGTGCTCCAGCTTTGCCCCACACTTCACAGTGTTCAGGGATGTATAAGTTAGGTGCATTAGCCATGGGAAATGCAGTGTTGCAGAGATGGGGTGCGCGGATGTGGACTCAATGGGATGAATGATCTGCTTCCACGCCATAGGGACTCTATGATACAACTGCAACTTACTGTGTATTATTGAACAGGGAGATACATATTGATGGAGTGATTAATATATTTCACTTGCCTGACCTTTCTCATTTAATGAATGGTATTTTGCATCCAGATCTTGACAATGCTGCTTTTGTTACGTCCTTGAGATACTATTCCATGTTAAAGATGACTATGTAAAGGAAAGTTCTACAAAAGTACAGAAATGATTGTGTTACATTTACAAAAGTAGCTTCTTGCATTCAGAAGGAAATGCATTTTTGAAATCTGCAAATGGAGGAATAAATTCTGAGCAAATCCCACATTTCGATGGCACACTGAATACATGCACCAAATAGGGTGTCATTGCATCATACGTAGAAGGGATATATCAAGTGTTTGAAAATTCCAGGCAAAAAATTGGAAACATTAGCCAGAGTCACTGCATCAGATTACACTGGCCCCTTCTGGAAAGGGAACATTTGACCTAAACAAGCTTTATTTTAAAAATAATTCCATATACATTAATACATAGATCTTATTACATGCTGTAGCACACAAGGTGTTAAATATCTATTCATACAAGATATTTATCGAATTCAAAAAGAAGACATTGTTGTGGTAGCTGACAAAGTATTAAACGTTAGGACGGCACATTAAGATGTTACATACTTTAATAGGTACAGTCACTACAGTTGATTACAGATTTTCTTGCCACTATCAAAGATATGAATTAATGGTTCTTCATATTAGGATCTTCTGAGCCTACATGGCTGCCACGCTGGTCTTATTGTTACCTTGGATAGATCATTGAATTAGACTCAGGCTATTGAGAAGAGGAATCGATCAATAATTGCCTACTCCTATTGATATTATTATGGACTGCTACTTTCACTTTCCTTGCACTGAATCTTGCTCACCTTCTGCTTGTTAATCCGATTTTTCCCATTCGGCTCAGACCATTGAGAAGAGGAATCGATCAATAATTGCCTAAAGTTCCTTCTGATTCACAGCTTAGCACTAGTGGTCACTAATTATACATTACAAAAGTTTAATTTGCTTTCTTCAATGGTCAGTTTTCAGCCATCTACTCTGCTTCAAAATTATACTTTGTTGTTTTACTCCAGTTTGGTTGCTATATGAATGAAAGTTGTTATTGCTGTTTACAGATAAGTGCTGAATTTAAGCCAAACAGAAGGTAGGGAAAGTTTTACAACCTCAGGAATGATCCACGGCTTCAAAATTTACATTTCAAAAACTTAGGTTTTGAATTGGTTATCTGCTCCTACAATAGCACTGAAGAGGTCAATCAATGTGACAAAAAGCTTGCCATGCTAAGTGATTGCAACCCTGGTAACCTAACTCTCTCATCTTTCTTGGGGGCTCTGCAACCCATGAAATGTTTAAGCTCAGTATTATCCAATCAACATCTCTCTTCCAATGCCCAACTATTTGGAACGTTCTTCCTCAAATTCTATTGTTCTTTCTCCAAGAATAGTCAGAGATTCATCTGCAACATCTTCTCTTGCACTTTTCTCCAGGATGCCATCCTTCTGATTTCTAAATAACATGTTCACCCTCAGTGACATCTTTCAAGTGCATGTTAGGATGGAACTGAATGCTGCTGATATTCATCTCTACCACTCCATCTCCTGTTTTGAATTCTCTACTGTTTCTGATTTGTCATGTTGCCTGTCTAACTTACTGGCCTGGATGAACAAATATTCCGTCAAACAACATAATGTGAAGATCAAAGCCATTTTCTTCTATCCCTGCCATAAACTCTGTTCCTTAGCGACTGACGTCATCTCATTCCTTGGCCAATTTTTGAGTCAAGACCAAACCATTCACAACCTTGACATCCTCTTTGACCCATCTATATTGTACTGCATCTACAATTTTACCCCTTAACTAATTTTTGTAAGGCAACCTCTTCCTATTGTTATTGTCATTGAGTGCTACTTCCACTCTCCTTATAACTAATCTTGCTAACCCTTCTGCTTGTTAATCCACAATGTTTCCCACTTTGACAACATCTGTATTCTAAAGACCTCAGCTTTGATTTCACATCCATATTCCTGTAACTTCTACCAATCATAAGTCCTCTGACTTCTCTGCATTCCTCCAATTCTGGTCTTGTGGAACTGTCAGTCCTCCAATTCCCATAAGCCTCTCCGCCTAACACACCTTTTTTAAAACTTTCCTATTTGACCTTGCTTTTGGTCATTTTTCAAAAATGGCAGAGTGTGAACAAGTGTCAGATTCTGAGTGCTCGTGACAGACTTAAAAATAACATGCACAGCTGTATGGGCTGGCTGGATATATAGCAGATGAAATTAATGCACTGAAACCAATTTTTTTTTAACTACAAAAACAGTGCCGAATAAGAGTAAGTTAAGGTCAACATTTTTCTGACGAAGGGTCTAGGCCCAAAACATCAGCCTTCCAGCTCCTCTGATGCTGCTTGGCCTGCTGTGTTCATCCAGCTCTACACCTTGTTATTCTGATTCTCCAGCATCTGCAGTTACTTTTATCTCTAAGGTTAACATTAGTTTGGCCTCAGCTAGAGAAATATGTCCAATGCCATACATAGCACTTTAAGTAACACAACAGTGCAGGTTTGTCTAAGTGCAGTGCAGAAAACTGGTTAACTCTGTAAAGTTGATGTGAGATAATTCAGAACAGGACAGGGTTGGTGCTCAGAGATAATGGGAACTGCAGATGCTGGAGAATCCAAGATAACAAAGTGTAGGGCTGGATGAACACAGCAGGCCAAGCAGCATCTTAAGAGCACAAAAGCTGATGTTTCGGGCCTAGACCCTTCATCAGAAAAAAGGGTTGGTGCTATCTGATTTTTTATATTCAGTGGCCTCAGGGAAAGAGTCAAGACAGCAAAATGTGAGAACTGAAATCCTGAGTCATTAGTTAGGTGAGCAGGGAGAGAAATTTTGGGTGCTAAGTAATTTTTTTTCTCTCCAAGCTTTGTTATACATTTTGTGTTCATAGTTCATGTTTTCCAGTTTGTTTTAACTTTAGGAATACGACTTAACTTAGAAATTTGGATGAATGCAATTTAACCAAACTTAGCTAGGAGGCTAAAACACTTAGAAGATTATGTCTGTGTTGACTTGAGAGGTTAACAGTTAGAGAATAAAATAACATTTTAAATGATTTACTTTTCAAAAATAAAAGTAGAGACTTCTATCTTAATAGTTAATCTAGGGAGGTTTTTGTTTCAGAATTAGAGCTGAATTAGGTTAGAGCCATTTAATGAACCCTCAAATGTTGTAAAACCATTTTAATGAGGGGTGATAAATCAGAAAGTTGGTTTGAGAACAGTCCAGAACATCCTACATTGTCAGAGAGATAGGCTGAGCTCAGAGACGTTCTAAGATTTCAATTTATCTGAGAGTTTGTTGAGATAGTAGGTCACAGATTGCTTGCAGCACACGAAGAAATAACAAAAGTAATGCTAATTAGCAAGGTCTGAATTGTAAGCAGAGTATAAAGTTTAACTTCATTGCGAACCATGTGAAATGCGAGTTGAGCCTAAACTCAGTTTGAATTTTATGAGGGAGAACGGGGCTGAAAAACAGCCTAGTTTGAAACTAGTAGAAGTATCTACAGAAGTTCCCACACAGAATATTGTTGCAATGAAAATTATATGTAGATTGGGGTTGGAAATATTGAAAAAGTAACTAGCCAAGAAACAGACCCAACACCCTAGCATATTCCCACAGTCAAGAGGTGGACATTAATGTTTCTGCCAAGAATAGCTGGTGTTGAGGAGAATTCTGAGACATAATTTTGAGTGGTCTCTACAGAAATAAATAACTTTAAGATATATGTTTCTTATAAGAGAATATTGGGGATAAGTAAGAGAGAAACCAGGTACACAACACACATAGTTATAAGCTTAAGTGGTGCCATGCTCATATTCTCTATTTTTATTTTAAATTGCGCTATATACAATAAGTGTTTGTGTTTTGTTAAAACAAGTGAAGTCTTGTGGGATAGTTCTATTGGATAACACAAGGTAATCAGTAGTAGAGAAGTAGTGAAGTGAAGGGAAGAATGTACTACAACCACATTTACATGAGAAAAGTTTCTTGGTAAACTAATGGGATTAAAAGATAACAAGTGCTTAGTCATGATGGTTTGCATGCTTATGGTGTTGGGGGACATATGTCAGAATGGATTACTAACTAACAGGTTATATAGAGTTGGGATAAATGATTCATTTTCATTTTGGAAAACTGTAACTTGCAGAGTGCCAGAGATGTGTGCTGGCACTTCAAATGTTTACAAAATAGTAATGAAGGGAGAAAAGGTCATATTTTAATGGAAGATAATAAAATGTGAGGCTGGATGAACACAGCAGGCCAAGCAGCATCTCAGGAGCACAAAAGCTGACGTTTCGGGCCTAGACCCTTCATCAGAGAGGGGGATGGGGGGAGGGAACTGGAATAAATAGGGAGAGAGGGGGAGGCGGACCGAAGATGGAGAGTAAAGAAGATAGGTGGAGAAGGTGTGGGTGGGGAGGTAGGGAGGGGATAGGTCAGTCCAGGGAAGACGGACAGGTCAAGGAGGTGGGATGAGGTTAGTAGGTAGCTGGGGGTGCGGCTTGGGGTGGGAGGAAGGGATGGGTGAGAGGAAGAACCGGTTAGGGAGGCAGAGACAGGTTGGACTGGTTTTGGGATGCAGTGGGTGGGGGGGAAGAGCTGGGCTGGTTGTGTGGTGCAGTGGGGGGAGGGGATGAACTGGGCTGGTTTAGGGATGCAGTGGGGGAAGGGGAGATTTTGAAACTGGTGAAGTCCACATTGATACCATATGGCTGCAGGGTTCCCAGGCGGAATATGAGTTGCTGTTCCTGCAACCTTCGGGTGGCATCATTGTGGCAGTGCAGGAGGCCCATGATGGACATGTCATCAAGAGAATGGGAGGGGGAGTGGAAATGGTTTGCGACTGGGAGGTGCAGTTGTTTGTTGCGAACTGAGCGGAGGTGTTCTGCAAAGCGGTCCCCAAGCCTCCGCTTGGTTTCCCCAATGTAGAGAAAG
This sequence comes from Stegostoma tigrinum, assembly GCF_030684315.1. Lineage (NCBI taxonomy): Eukaryota > Metazoa > Chordata > Chondrichthyes > Orectolobiformes > Stegostomatidae > Stegostoma > Stegostoma tigrinum. The sequence continues at coordinate 102,125,751 of NC_081358.1, read as the reverse complement.
CCGCACCGGGTACAGTGGAAGCAGTATACCACATTGGCAGATGTGCAGGTGAACCTCTGCTTAATGTGGAATGTCATCTTGGGGCCTGGGATGGGGGTGAGGGAGGAGGTGTGGGGACAAGTGTAGCATTTCCTGCGGTTGCAGGGGAAGGTGCCGGGTGTGGTGGGGTTGGAGGGCAGTGTGGAGCGAACAAGGGAATCACGGAGAGAGTGGTCTCTCCGGAAAGCAGACAGGGGTGGGGATGGAAAAATGTCTTGGGTGGTGGGGTCGGATTGTAAATGGCGGAAGTGTCGGAGGATAATGCGTTGTATCCGGAGGTTGGTAGGGTGGTGTGTGAGAATACGGAGGTTGGTAGGGTGGTGTGTGAGAATCCCTTGTTCGCTCCACACTGCCCTCCAACCCCACCACACCCGGCACCTTCCCCTGCAACCGCAGGAAATGCTACACTTGTCCCCACACCTCCTCCCTCACCCCCATCCCAGGCCCCAAGATGACATTCCACATTAAGCAGAGGTTCACCTGCACATCTGCCAATGTGGTATACTGCATCCACTGTACCCGGTGCGGCTTTCTCTACATTGGGGAAACCAAGCGGAGGCTTGGGGACCGCTTTGCAGAACACCTCCGCTCAGTTCGCAACAAACAACTGCACCTCCCAGTCGCAAACCATTTCCACTCCCCCTCCCATTCTCTTGATGACATGTCCATCATGGGCCTCCTGCACTGCCACAATGATACCACCCGAAGGTTGCAGGAACAGCAACTCATATTCCGCCTGGGAACCCTGCAGCCATATGGTATCAATGTGGACTTCACCAGTTTCAAAATCTCCCCTTCCCCCACTGCATCCCTAAACCAGCCCAGTTCATCCCCTCCCCCCACTGCACCACACAACCAGCCCAGCTCTTCCCCCCCACCCACTGCATCCCAAAACCAGTCCAACCTGTCTCTGCCTCCCTAACCGGTTCTTCCTCTCACCCATCCCTTCCTCCCACCCCAAGCCGCACCCCCAGCTACCTACTAACCTCATCCCACCTCCTTGACCTGTCCGTCTTCCCTGGACTGACCTATCCCCTCCCTACCTCCCCACCCACACCTTCTCCACCTATCTTCTTTACTCTCCATCTTCGGTCCGCCTCCCCCTCTCTCCCTATTTATTCCAGTTCCCTCCCCCCATCCCCCTCTCTGATGAAGGGTCTAGGCCCGAAACGTCAGCTTTTGTGCTCCTGAGATGCTGCTTGGCCTGCTGTGTTCATCCAGCCTCACATTTTATTATCTTGGAATCTCCAGCATCTGCAGTTCCCATTATCTCTGATAATATTTTAATGGAAGCTCATTTTAAAATTTAGAATATAACCTGCTTTAAATCTGCTAAATATCTAAATATGCTGAGACTGTTGTTTGTACTGATCTTGCTAACCACTGTTTGTATTGGATTATAGAGTCCCTACTGTGCAGAAGAAGGGCATTCACTCCATTGAACCTTCACTGACCCTCCAAAAAGCATCCCACCAGACCCACCACCCTTACCATATTCTCACACTTACCATGACTAATCCACCTAGTCTACACATCCCTGAGCCCTGTGGACAATTTTTTTCAAGCATGGCCAATCCACCTAACTTATATTTGGACTACAGGGGGAAACCGAAGCACCCAGCAAAAGCAGGGAGAATGTGCAAACTCCACACAGACAGTCACCGAAGTCATCATGCTGTTTAGCTTAGAAGGCAGTGACAATGGGATATTGGTTATTTTAAAGGCAGTGGTAGCTAGATTCTTGTAAGGCAATGGAACCAAAGGTGACTGGGCGTAGATAGGAATGGGGAATTAAAACATAGACAGATCAGCCATGATCTTATTGAATGGTAAAATAGGCTCAATTGGCTGACTAGTCCAGTGCTGCTCCTAATTTGTAGGCCCGTAGTTCCACTTGTCAACCTCTATTTTTACTTCCTTTTTTACAAATCTATTTATGTGTCTTAAGTGGCTGTGAGAGCTTGTGGGTGGTCAGCCTTGGACATTATTGCTCCAAAACCACCAATGCCAAAGGCTTGCACTTGTATTCTGTCTTTAGCAAAGTATAAGAGCCCAAGACACTTCATAGGAATGTTATCAAAAAGAGGTTGCCTCAGAGCTAGTGAGGTATGCATTTTCTTTTATTCATCCATGGGGTGTGGGCATTGCTGGCTGCCCATCTTTAGTTGCCCTTGAGAAGGTGGTGGTGAGCTGCCCCCTTGAACTACTGCAGTCCATGTGCTATATGTGGCAGGGAAGGAGTTCCAGGGTTTTGAATTCAGAGACAATGAAGGAACAGTGATATATTTTCAAGTCAAGATGGTGAGATGCATGGGAGGATCTTGCAGGTGGTGGTGTTCCCATGGACCTACAGTTCCTGTTCTCCTGGATGGAAGTACTTGTGGGTTTAGAAGTTGCTGCCCAATGCGCATTGGTGAATTTCTGCAGTGAATCTTGTAGATAGTACAGTCTGCTGCTACTGAGCGTCAATAGCAGAGTGGGGCGGGAGTGAATGCTTTTGGATATGCTCCAATTAAGTGGGCTGTTTTATCCTGGATAATGTCAAGCTTCTTAAGTGTTGTCAGAGCTGCAGACATCCAGGCACATGGGGAGTATTCTGTTGTACTTTGTACTTTGCAGATGTTGGACTGGCTTTGGGAAGTCAGGAGGTGAGTTACTCATTGCAGCGTTCCTAGCTTTTGACCAAGTGTTCTAGCCATTACATTAACATAGAAAGTCTAATTCAGTTTTTGGTAAATGGTAACCTCTCAAAAGTTGAAATTCTGGGATTCAGTGTTGGTATGGCCATTGAATGTCAAGGGACAATTATTTCTTATTGGAGATGATACTTGTCTGGCATTTGTGTGGCACAAATTTACTTGCCATTTGTCAGCTCCAGCCTGGATATTGTCTAAGTCTTGCTGCAATTGGATGGTCTGCTTCAATTTCTGAGGAGTCACAAATGGTGCTGAATATTGTGCAATCATTGGGGAAAAAATCCCCACTTCTGACCTGCAAGAGTGAGATGAAGGGAAACTTCTTCACTGAGGAGGGCTAGGATTTGGAGTGTACTGCATGGGAGAGCGGTATGGGTAGATTCAATACAAGGTTTGAAAAGAGGGCTGGATATATATTTAAAAGTGATGAATTAAGAGGGCTTGAATACCAGGCTGTTTTGGGAGCTGATACAGGTACAATGATAATAAAATGTGAGGCTGGATGAACACAGCAGGCCAAGCAGCATCTCAGGAGCACAAAAGCTGACGTTTCGGGCCTAGACCCTTCATCAGAGCTCTCTGATGAAGGGTCTAGGCCCGAAACGTCAGCTTTTGTGCTCCTGAGATGCTGCTTGGCCTGCTGTGTTCATCCAGCCTCACATTTTATTATCTTGGAATCTCCAGCATCTGCAGTTCCCATTATCACAGGTACAATGGCCTCTTTCCATGCTGTAAAATTCTATGATTCTTACGATTGCAGGGAAGTCATAGATTAAGCAGCCAAAGTTGATCGGGTCTAGGACTCTATCCTGAGGTAGATTGACTGAAAGCAAGTTAGAGAGAAATTTATGAAGGAGAATGCCAGAGGTCACGGCCTAGCCAGCTGGAAGCACAGACACAGTTAATACCAGAAACGAATTGAGGGATGAACAAATAGCCAGAGGAGGAGGGACAATGAGTTCTCAAAAGGTCAGAATGGAAGTGGTTGCAAAGATAGAAAAAGACGAGCCTGAACGAAAATGCACAATGAACCGTGGATGCTGGAAATCGGAAACGAAACAGAAAATGCTGGAAAATCTCAGCAGGTCTGACAGCATCTTTTGCGAGCAAGCAGAGTTAACATTTCAGGCTCAGTGGCCCTTCTTCAGGATGAGCCTGATGTGGTTTCTTGGGTCAAACATCACTGCCAGTGAGATATTGTCTAAATCTTGCTCTCTAGGTTAGCTTTTATAATGATGTGGAGGCGCCAGGGTTACACTGGGGTGGACAAGGCCAGAAATCACATGACACCTGGTTATAGTCCAACAAGTTTATTTGAAATCACAAACTTTCAGGTGAAGTGATGAAGGGGCAGCGCCACAGGCAGCTTGTGATTTCAAATAAACCTGTTGGACTACAACCTGATGTTGTGTGATCACATAATATGTTCAACAAAGATTGGGTTCTTGTTGAGACGGACATCTAAATATTTACATTGCTACAGTCTGGTTTCTGTGATTATTGATTTTATTGTATATTGCAGACACATAAGTGACTGAACAGAGTACACTGACTCCATTGTATTGTCAGAATGACTGACGGTGAGGTAGGTACCTTTATGCCATGGAACTGTCTTCAAAATACAGGCCAACGTTCCCTTGAAGCCCACAGCTGCTCCAAGTGTCTATGCCTGGCAATCAGTTTGTCTACGCCATTCATAATGTTAAATTCTGGTTCTGGGAATTGCATCCAAACATGGACCTCAGAGGTCAATGCAGACAAAAACAAAATTTCTGGAATGCTGGTACAGGCCCTTCTGGTCTAGAATCTGTACAGTAACACTACAAAGCCCTTGCAAGAATTTTAATACAATGAGTTTTTTCTAAATTAAGGGATTAGGTTGCTGACCTACTCCCCGAGCCAGTGTGTTTGATTGCAGATGTTTCATCACCCTGCTAGGTGATATTGTCAGTGCGCCTCTGGTGAAGCGTTAGTGTTCCATCCTGCTTGTTAATTATATGCCTTGGTTTGCTGGGGTGGTTCTTCAGTGGATTGTATATCGGGCCCAGTTCAATGTGTTTGTTGATGGAGTTCTAGTTGGAATGCCAGGCCTCCAGGAGGCCCCTGGCATGTCTCTGTTTGGCTTGTACTATTGTGAATGTGTTGTCCAAATTGAATTTGTGTCCTTCTTTGTCCGTGTATATTGAGTCCCATGAGAATTGGTCATGTCTCTTGGTGGCTCGTTGGTGTTCGTGTGTCCTTATTGTCAGTTTTCTTCTAGTTTGGCCTACATGTTCTCACAATCCTTGTGTGGTATTTTGTATATTACCTTATTTTTATTGGTTGTGGGTATGAGGTCTTTTACGTTTGTCAGTAGCTGTCACAGGGTGGTTGTTTGTTTGTGGGCTACCCTTATACCTAGGGGTCTGAGTAGTCTTCTGATCATCTCTGATATGTCCCTGATGTATGGTACAAGTCTTCTCAAAAACATTAAAATTAAGGTATTAGCAAATGTTGTTCGGTGAATGCATGGGAAAAATTTGTGAATCAGACCTGGGATGAATTTGAATACAGGCTGAAGAGATTTAGGAATAGGAATCCAACTGGACAGCATTGGAGAATCACGAGATAAAACATCATGAATCAAGATTCCTGCAGGAGATGGGCTGAAGTAGGGCTGGAAATAGGCAATGAGAGGAGGAAAAATTAATTTTAGTGAGAGAAAGATGTACAGGTATGTATCTGTGTTAGCTATACATGTGATTCTTGAAGTCTTCATGTGAATTCATTCCATGTAAAACTTTTGGGGTGAATTTCCACAAACAGTGTTTACATCCTCCCTTTGGAGTTTCTGCAGATGTTCCACCAAAGTTACAAGGGCCAACTGTGTGAACAATTGCAGAATCCACCTTTATCCCTGCAGTTTGCACCGAGTAATCATTTCCAGTCAGTGATCTTTCACTTTATTTTTGTTTCCATTTTCCCTTTTATTTTGGATTTCCAGTATCTATCATTTGATCATCAGATACCATTTCTGCCACCTCCAGCGGGATGCCACCACGAGACACATATTCCTCTCCTCTCCTTTATTCACCTTCCGCAGGGACCGTTCCCTCTAGGATACCCTGGTCCACACTTCCTTCACCCCCAACAACTCCCCACAGCCCTACTGCATCTTCCCTTGTAACCAGCAAAAGTGCAGCACCTGCCTATTCACCTCCTCCCTCCCCAGAATCCAAGGGCCCAAACATACCTTCCAGGGGAAGCAATTATTCACCTGCACTTCCCAGAATCTAGTCTACTGCATTCTTTCCTTACAATGTGATCTCCTCTACATTGAGGAAACAAAGCGTGGACTTGGCAACTGCTTCGCAGAACATCTATGTTCTGCTCACAAAACAGACTCTGAACTGCCTGTTGTTTGCCACTTTAATGCACCACCCAGATCCCCGGCCAACATCTATCACTGGCTTGCTGCAGTGTTCCAGTGAAGCCCAATGCAAGCTGGAGAAACAACACCTCATTTTTCGCTTGGGGACCCTACAGTCCTCTGGACTCAATATTGAGTTCAATAATTTTAGGGCGTACACTCTCCCATGTCCCAGCCCCCTACCCCACACACCAGGCCTTTTTACTACATAGGCTGCTATTACACACCCTCTGTTGTCAGTCACTAATAGTCGCCATTAACAACTATTCACCATCCCAGCCTGATCATTAGCAACTCCTTTGTCTGTCCAACTGTCTTTCTCTCTCTTCGGGGCCTATCCTATCTTTTGCCCCCTACCCCACCCACCTCCTATTTTCTGCATATAAACTGACGTTTTCCCAGCCACCGTCAGTTCTGAGGAAGGGTCACCGGATGCAAAATGTTAACTCTGTTTTCTCCTTCACAGATGCTGCCAGACCTGCAATTTTGGTTTTGTTCCTGATTTGCAGCATCCGCAGTTCTTTTGGGTTTTTATCTATCATTTGCTATTTTGTTTTTGTGTTCAAACTTTCAGGAATGGACTCCAATCAAATTTAAGATTTATAGTTATTCTACCTACATGTTTGAACCAAAGAAAGGAACCAATTAATAGCATATGGTCCAGGGTTACTCTGTTAAGAGAGAGGAGTCTCCTGAGATCAGGGAGCAAGGTTTCCATTCATTTATCTAAAGGATCTGGGATAAAGCACAGTGAACTGTTAGTAACATTTGCTAACTTTGCAACCAGCAGTAATTTTTGGCACTAATTCGTTTGGGAAATACAAAGATGTGGAAAGCTATATTTAAATTTTCCAAAACTATTAGGAAACATATGTGACTGGTGGGGCTCACAATTGTGAGCTTTGGCTGACTTTGTGATATACTGGAACATCAAGCCATGATGATTGTAAAATATCCAAAATATCAGTCAGCATCACTTCAATCCCATCTCATTATCTAGGAATATATTCCAGGCTGGATTAAACATAACTGTCCTTTGCGTGAGCTTTGGCACATTGAAACTCATGACTTTCTACCTCAGAGGTAACAGTGCCCTTCTAGAGATGTGACAAATTAATCTCAGCAGACATTACTGTGCAGCAATGGAAAAATACACTGCTGTCAAAAGCATCAGATCTTTGAATGAGACATTAAACATCAGCCCCATCTACCTCCTCAGCTGGATGTGAAAGATCCCATCACACTATTCACAGAAAAGATTAATTCTCCTCTGACTTTCTGATCAGTAAATATTCCTCAGCTAGTGATACAAAGCAAAACTGGGCATAAAAAAAACTGCTACGCACCCTTGCTGTTTGCAAGTTATAATGTAAAATTTGCTGAATTGGCTTTTTAAGCACGATGTGTCATTCTGAGACCTTGAAAGGTGCTAAACAAATGAAATCCTCCCTTCTTTTCTTTTGAACTGGCAGATGTTTAGAAGGTGTTGATCATTATTAACAAAAAACAACAGCAACTAGGCTTTGCACGGCCTCTTTAGGCAGAGCAAATTGTCCCAAGATGCTTCACAGAGTGCAAGAGAAAAGTGAGCATTATGTCAAGCAAAAAGTATTAGAGGGTTATTAGACATTATCATGAAGTTGAGTTTTGAGGAAGATCTATGAAAGAGAAAAAGGAAGAGCTTAGAGATAGAACTCCAGAGCGTGAGGCTAGGCAGATGAAAACACAATTGCTAATAACGCGACAAAAGGAGGCCAGAGAATTGGAGATTCTTGGACTGCTGGGTAATGGTTTTTGAGGACTGGAAGACATTACAGAGACAGAGAGCAGCATTTTATCATCCCTTGCTGATGGGTTTAAAGGTGGGGGGACACACAGAAGAGGGAATGCTGCACATAACCCATGCATCAACTAACTGTCCACCTTGATCTGTCTCCCATTTTAATAAAGGGCCATGAGATGTTTGGTAAAGTGCTGTCCTTTGGGTCCATTGAGACATTTAATGATCAGTTAATGGCTACCTGTGTATCTTATCCCTCTCTAACTTTGACATGGAAGAGGAGGGACGTCTATGCTGTGCGTTTAGCCTGGGAGACTTTACTAAGCAAGATACGTCAAACAAGACACTCCCCTGAAAGGGAATCATATCTTACTTTTCACCATTCCACATTGGCATCACTGTTCCAACATTCCCACCTCTCTAACTGTGAAAGCCTGACCCTACTGATAACCTGAATGCACCTGAAATCCAAGCTCCATCAGCTCCACTCCTTCAGGGACTGACTGTAGTCCAGCATTCTGAGACTGTAGTCGACAATTTGTCACTGTTGGAACGATACAGCTGCTGGTCATCTGATTGGCTAGCAGCTCTCTAAGGTGGGACTTCCTCCCTGGAAGGGGACCTCCACCTCTTCTTCAGAAAAATAACCTGAATGTTTCACTTGGTGTTGCTGTCATTCCATGTGTAAAGGTGTGACTCTCCTTGACATTCAATGGCATTACCACCACTGAATCTCAAATTACGAACATTCTGAGAGTTACATTTGAATAGAAACTGAACTGGGCCAAATAATGGGGCTGAAGAAAAAACAGGGAGCAGCTGTGCCAAGCAACTCACCTCCTGAATCCCCAGAGCCTGTTAGCTGTGCACACCATCAACAGGATGTGTTACAATACTTCTCCTTTGAGGAATCCTTCAAATCCATAACCTGCACCTCAAACGATGGGGTAGCAAATGCAGAGGAAAACCACCTACTGCCAGTTCACCTTCAAGCCACATACCATCCTGACTAGCAACAATATCACCATTCCCTTACCGTCTCTTCGACAAATTCGTGGCACCCCCTTCTGAACAGCATTGTGAATATCCCTACACCACATGCACCTCTGTAGCTCAACAAGTTCATTCAGCAATATCTTTTCAGGGACAACTTGGAACTGGTAACAAATGTTGGCTTTGCCAGTGAAGCCAATTTTCCAATCAAACAGTAGTATCACCATTAGTGCTGGTGAAATTAAGCATGTTGAATGGGAATGTTTAGCAACACATTTTGCATACTGCATGTTCTCTCTATTTTTAAACTCAGTTAACCATACTCCCATGTGCAGTCACCAGCAAGAAGTACTTAAATAAATACAGTAATCCAATGCATTATTTATTAAAACCAAAACTGCCTCACTTCTTAGCATAGATACACATAAAGACAAAGCTACACAGAGGCATTGGTGCACATACATGCACAAATAAAACAGCGACATTGAGAAACACAAATACATAAACAGGTGGCAAATCAAATGAAAGAAATCACTCACAAGTATAAGGTTAGTGGGATGCCCAAACTTAAACAGAACTGAAATAGCAAAAGAAGTTGAGGAAAAAGGGTAACCGCACCAAGCATTTCTGCCATCTGTAACAGGAAGCACGTGGAAAACAAAATAACCACCAATCATTCTGACATCACAACTACACAAAAAAAGTGCTGCTGATCACTGTAGCTCACACTGACTGTCACCACAAATTCTGCTCGGCACAGAAAGCTGACGAGAATAAGGATCTCATCTGTCGTCCTGCTTTTATTTGGGATGGTTTGGCTACAGCTTCTAGAATGATGTGTGTCCCTCAAAAATACCACAATTTACCTGTCTTGTTATGAGAAAGGTGTGCTGCTGGAAAGGTAAATATGTAACTTTTTTGCCGAAAGGAAATATTCAAAAATGAAATTGCTGACAGGAAGATCATTTTAGTGTGAAACATAGAAAAGTAGACACAGCCTTCAAATGCTTTGTTTTGAATTGTTTTCAAATCACTGTATGGTTTCCATATTTCTGTAATCTCCTCCAGACCAATACCCCTCTAAGGAATTCATGTTCTTCCAATTTTAGCCTCTTGTGTTTTTCTGATTTTAATCCTTCCACCATTGCCTACTGTGCTTTCAGCTGGCTTGGCCCTAAACTCTGGAATTCCTTGTCTAAAATTTCCTATATCTACACCTCTCTGTCCTATTTTAAGACGCTCCTTTAGAATTTATCTCTTTGACCAGGCTTTCAATTTTCTGTCTTGACATCACTTTCTGTGGCTCAGGGCCGAAAATGCTTCTCTTGATAATGCCTTTAAATGTCATGAGACATTTGCTATGTTAATGCAGGTTAATTTTAGTGTTGTTATTCATTCTCGCTACTTATATCCTGAAGCCTCTGTCCCCTTCTGGGGTCCACAGTATAGGTATTAAGTTCACTTTATGTTGCTCAATATAATATCGTCATGCATAAGTTTAGATGAGTATCTGCAAGCTTTCAGCGTAGAAGGCCATACAAATGTGCATTTAACACACACACACACACACACACACACACACACACACACACACACACACACACACACAAGTGCGCAAGATATAGGAGCAGAATTAGGCCATTCAATCATGGATATTATGTTTCTCAACCCCATTCCCTCATATTCTCCGTATGATCCCCTTACAAATCAAGAACCTATCTGTCTTAAATACCTTCAAAGACCTGGCCTTCACAGCCTTCTGTGGCAATGAATTGCACAGTTCCATCACCCTCTGGCTGAAAATAATCCTCCTCGTCTCAGTTCTAAATGATCATCTTTTCATTTGAAGCTGTGCCCTTGGGTCCTAGCCTCTCCTACTGGTGGAAACATCTACTCCAAGTCTTTTCTATCCAGGTCTCTCAGTAGTAATGCATGATTTGTAGTAAAACTTTTACAGAATGTTCCCAAGAAAAGATAAAAATAATGACCAAGATATCAATGTAGAGAAACATCTCAGGCATGATCGAATGGTGTGGCAGATTTCATAGGTCGGCTGGTCTAATTCTGCTCCTTATGGTTGGCCAAATTAATGTTCTTTTTTTGCATTATACCCTCTTAATTACACACATTTACCAAAAAGAAAAAAAATGTCTGGCAGGCATTAACTCTGTTTTCAAAGTAATTCTTGCAAATGAGCATAGCAATTATGTACGTTTCATGGTTATTTTAACAGCATTTTTTTTGTGCAAGGAAGTGAACCCAATGAGAGTTGAAATGACAATGTAGTATGAGAACACAGGTAGAGGTGCTGGATTTTCTTTCCCAACTGTTGTAGGCAAAGATGGTTCTGGCACTGCTAACAAGTAGGGAGTTCCAGAATTTTGACCAAAGGGTGATGACAGAATGACAATATTTTCCCAAGTCAGAGTCATGACTACCATATATTGTAGATGCTTCAATACAGCAAGAAGTCACTCAGTAATTTCTTAGAAATTACCATAAGTGTTTTTCTGACATATTCTCTGAATTATTATCTAGGCGTCTGGGTTACTAACTAATCCAGTCTCTTTTTTCAGTGATTGGAGGTTTGTAAGCAAACACATTATGCAGAGGGAGAAAACCAATAAAACTATACAAACATACAAACAAGGAGCAAGAGTAGTTCATTCTGCCCTTCGAGCCTGCTCCGTTTTTCAATTAAATCATGACAATCTGATGTGAACCTCAACTGCACATTCTTGCGTGGCAACTAAAAACTTTTCATGCAATTGATAACCAAGAATTTATCTGCCCTGCCTTAAAAATATTTAAAGGTTCTGCATCCACTGACTTTTGAGGAATTCCAAAGATTCGTAAACCTCTGAGAGAAAAAAATTCCGCTTCACTGTTTTAAATGAGCAACCCGTTATTTTTAAACCAGACACCCACTTCTAGATTCTCCCCCAAGAGGAAACATCCTTCCATCCTCCATCCACTCAAATCCCCTCAGGATCTCAGATGTTTCCATTAAATCCCCCGACTCTTTGAAACTTCAGCGGATATGGGTGCAGCCTGTCTAGCCTGTCTCATAAGACAGTCTGTTCATTTCCAGTTATTAGTCTAGTAAACCTTCTGGAACGGCATCCAACACATTTAATATTCTTCTTAGGCACAGTGACCTGTACTGTGCACTGTACTGAGACACAGTCTCACGAGTGCTCTGTATAAAACATATGTAACATTTGGAAGTGAATGTACTGACTGTATTGGACCTCCATTTTGAAGTATACGAGGCCAGTCGGATAGTGTGTCTTACTCACCAGTTTTACTAAGTTTTCCTTTCAAATGTTGTAAAGCTTGAGGGCTGTCTGAGTGAGAAAGAATTCACCTCTTTTCTCCTCCAGATTTTTGCAAATGATTTTATAATTGTGACCACTAGTTGCTAACTCGCTCAGCGGAGGGAATAATTTCCTCCACTGACTTTATTAAAAGCCTATCCGTCTTGAATGATTCTATAGGTTTCATCTTAACTTCTTTTACAAGAAGAACAGTCACAACTTTTCCAAACTTTCCTCCTAATTGAGGTCCTTCAATCCCTGCTAATATTCTTGGAAACCTCCTCTGTACCCTTTTAAGGCCTGAAATGTATCACCCAGAAATATACCAGCTGAGGTCTAACTGGAGATTTTTAAAGATATCAAATAAAACTTTATGCTTCTGGATTTATCTGTATTTAAAATTTCAAGTAACATGCAAATTTATTTAATCAATTTATCAACTTGTCTGTTTCCTTCAATGATTTATGTGTATGGATGTTAATGTTTCTATGTTCATATACGATGTACAAAGTCTTGCCATTTGTAGAATACTGTTTCTGCATGTTAATCCTCTAAAGTGCAGCATTGCATACTTCTTCATATTGAACTCCATTTGTGGTGTTTTTGTCCATTTTACCATCGTTTTTACACTATCATACCGAAGCCTATAAACTTCCTTATCATAATCTACTGCATCACCAAGTTTTGAATCATCTGAAAACTTTATAATACTGTTCACACACCTAAGACTATAGAGTTTATTGAAGAATGATAGACCCAAAACGGACCATTGTAAAAATACCACTGCAAACTGCCTCAGTCTGAAAAACATCCATCTATCCATCAATGAATCTGGAGTGTGGAGCTGGAAAAGCACAGCTGGTCAGATAGCATCCAAGGAGCAGAGAAGTCAACTTTTCAGGCTAAAATCCTTCATCAGGACTGGGGATGGGGAGGGACACCCAGAAATAAATAGAGAGATGCGGTGGGGCTGGGTGAAGGGTAGACGGGATGGAGATAGGTAGATGCAGATTAGCGGTTATTGTCAGTGGGAAGGGTGGAGTGGATAGGTGAGTTAGAAGATGGAAATGTTGGGAATGGAGAGATTTTGAAGTCAATAATCGGGCCATTGGGCTGTAAGCTCCCAAGGTGAAATATCAGGTGTTATTCCTCCAGTTAGTATTTGGCCTCACTCTGACAGTGGAGTCCATAGTTTCCCCAAACATTGCTAATAAGGATGCCCACAACTGCCTCTCCCCCATTTCCTATGCTTCTTCTCTCAAACCCTCTCCCCCAACAACAAAAAGGATAGAGACCCCTTAGTCCTCACATGCCATCCCACCAACCTCTGAATACAAAGCATCATCCTCTGACATTTCTGCTGCCTACAATCAGACCCTACCACCAAAAAGATATTTCCCTTCCCACCCTTGCCTGATTTCCACAGGGACTGTTCAATCCGTGACTCCCCCATCAGCTTCACACTCCCCACCCTCCCTTCCACCACACCCGGTACCTTTCCCTGCAACCGCAGGAGGTGTTACACCTCCTCTTTCACTCTCGTCCAAAGCCCCAAATAATCCCTCCAAATTCAGCAGAGATTCACCTGTATTTCATCTACTCTATCCGTTGCTCCCGATGTGGTCTCCTCTATACTGGGGAGACCAAACGCAGACCAGTTTGCGGAGCATCTCCGCTCCGCATGCACCAGTTAACCTGACCTCCCGGTTGTCATTCATAGAATCATAGAATCCCTACCGTGTAGAAACAGCCATTCGGCCCAACAAGTCCACACTGCCCCTCCGAACAGCATTCCACCTAGACCCAGTCCCCTACCCTTTCCCTATAACCCAGCAATTCTAATGTCTAATCCACTTAATTTGCACACCCCTGAACACTACGGACAATTTAGCATGGCCGACCCACCTAGCCTGCACATCTTTGGACTGTGGGAGGAAACCGGAACACCCAGAGGAAATCCCCGCAGACACGGGGAGAATGTGCAAACTCCGCACAGTCGCCCAAAGGTGGAATCAAACCCAGGTCCCTGGTGCTGTGAGGCAGCAGTGCTAACCACTGAGCCACCGTGCTGCCCCACTTTAACTCTTTAACTCTCTTTAACTTCACTTTAACATCCCCCTCCCATTCCCTTATTGACATGTTCATCCTTGGCCTCCTCCACTGTCAGACTGAGGCCAAACGTAAACTGGAAGAACAACACCTGATATTTCGCCCCGGGAGCTTACAGCATAATGGCCTGAATATTGACTTCAAAATCTCTCCACCTCCAACACGTCCATCTTCTGACTCACCTATCTGCTCCACACTTCCCACTGACTAACCACAATAACTCTCTACCTGCATTCTCCTATCTCCATTCCACCTACCCTACCTGCAGCTTCACCCTCCCTTCTAATTATTTCCGGGCTCCCAACCCCCTTCCCAGTCCTGACAAACAGTTTCAGCCTGAAACATTGACCTCCCTGGTCCTCGGATGTTGTCTGACCTGCAGTGCTTTTCCAGCTCCACATTTATTGACTCTGGCTTCCAGCATCTGCTGTCTTTACTGTGTCCATATATCCATCACTAAGTGAATCCTGTATCCATTCTTTGATTTCCCTTTAACCCACTGCTTCAACTTTCTTAGCAAACGTCCTGTATGATAAGTTGTTGAATGGCTTCTGCTCATCCAGGCATGCAGTGCCTATATTGTGCTTTTCTGCAATTAGTGCTACAGGAGTTCTAATATGTGAATCACCCCGATAAGCAATGGGGCCACAATCCAAACTCTATTGTAGCAGCCCCTTGGTATTTCAATGCTTTATCAGCCTGAGTTATGCACTCAATTCTTAGAAGCCTGATACCAACTCTGTACATGTGAGTTTAAAATGATACCTTATGATTATGCTTTATTTCAGCTTTAGTTGGAATCATTTTATAGTTGCTGCATTTTAGCATGACACCATCAGTGTTAGCAACTGGCACATCATATAGTGGACCTACTAATAAAGAGCAGAAAATTTTACCCACCATTAAGGATATTAAGAGCTTACATGGTTTGCTATGGCACAGATGACTTTTGAAGTGACAGGAAAGTCAACTAACAGGGACAGGACAGTGTTGTCTAGTTTATTTAACAACGCTGTAGTCAATAACACAGCTTCACTGTCTCTCTTTATGAACAAAATTGCACTTGGGCTCATTTTAAAGATTGTGAAGGTTAAAATGTTTCTCCAGTATGTCAGAAAGTATGGAAGGAGGCTATGTGATCCATTGTGCTTATAGTAACACATTGAAATAGCTCAATAATTGGTCTTGCTCTTCTAATTTTCACTTACAGTTCTGCAAAATTACACACTTAATGTACTCATCCAATTCCCTTTAGAAAGTCATCATTGAATCTGCTGTCACTGCTGTTTAAGATGGTGGCTTCTCAGCAAACACAATTCCCCGTGCAAAGTAATTCTACTCATTTTACTGCCAATTACCTAAAGCTGAGGCCATAGGCTCTTGGATAACAAGGTGATGAGCTGGGTGAACACTGTAGGCCATGCAGCATCAGAGGAGCAGGAAGGCTGACGTTTCGGGCCTAGACCCCCTGGCTCTTGACTCCTTTGCTAAGTGAACCAATTTCTCCTACTTACTCAATCAAAATGGGACGTAGTGTAGCAATCATGTCCAGAACACCAGGTTAAAGATCTGGGGTTTGACTTCAATATGATGGATAGCGAAATTTAAATTCATGATTAAAAATTAGGATTACAAAGGTTAACCTAACTGTAATCATTGCTGAATGTTGTAATAAAACCTATCTTGTTCACTAATGCTCTTTAAAAAATTCAAAGCTGGCATCTGCAGCCTACATGTGATGCCAAAGCCACAGAAATGAGGTTGGCTCTTTATTGTCCTCTGAAATGCCCTAGCAAGCCACTCAGCTGGATCAAGCTGCTACAAAACAATAAACAAAGGACTGAGACGGACAGACCATGTAGCAGCTACAAAGGCACCAGAAACAACTAAGGCAAACACAGCTCTGCAGTAAAGTTCTCCTTGCATTTGGGGCTAGTGCCAAGATTGTGAATGTTGTCCCACAGACTAGTCAAGCAACAACTTAACAGAATTACACTTACAGTCTGTGTCCCAGAGAGTACCATTAACATCAATGGTCGCATCCAGTTTCCATCAATAGGACAGACCCACCCGAGCTATTGGGATAGCAGTACGTAATAGTGAAGGAGTTGCCTTATGCAACTTTAACACATTGACCCAGAGCCCACAAAGTCTCATGGCATCATGTTCTGCTGATTACCATCTGCTATCACCTCTTGGCTGATGAAAAGTACTCCTTCTTGTAGAATACCTCTTGGAAGAAGCACTGAAGGTGGCAAAGACATAGAGTGCCTCAGTCTCACCTCAAATGACTGAGCTGACCAAATCCTAAAGGACAAAGCTACTAGTTTGGGTATGCAGCAGATCACAAGAGACCCAACAAGATGAAGAAATCTACTTGAACATATTGTTACCAATCTACCATTTGCAGGTGAATCCATACACGACAGGACAACAATATACATAATCTTTGCCTGGGTGAGGTTCTGATTTTAGTAACTTGGGGTTGATGCAAATGGAAAATTTTGCTGCGAAGGGACCTTCTCTCCAATATTGTCTTTACCTGTTTTGCAAGGCGTAAGAAACCTAGCCAGCCAATATAGCACCTGCAAAGAAAGTCAGATCAGACACACACACTCTTTAAAATTGTCAATCGCTTCCAGGGAACAACTGCTCTCTGCCTTCTCTCTGTTTACCAATTTTATATTCAAGTCACCACTGCCCTTTTAATCTCTTGGGTTTCATTTCTTCCAGTAAATATTTTATGTGATGTTTTACCCAATTCCTTTCAAAAAAAAGTATACAAAGTACAAAACTCATGAACCTAGAACTTCCATTTAGCAGATTCTTATATTTGGACATCTCTTTGTAAATCTTAACTATTACAAATCCTGTAACAATGGAATTCTGTCAAGGTTTGGCAGGAAGAATAGAAGAGCCGTATAGTATATAACTGGAAAAAGACTGCAGAAAGCTGCAATACAGGGTAATTTGGGAATCCTAATGAGTGAATCACAAAAAGCTAGCATCCAAGATCATCAGGTATTGCAGAAGCAAATGTTTATGATCTTAAAAAGAACAAGAATAAGAGGACATGGATTTAAGATGTTCTGCAAAAGATACAAGGGTGAAATGAGAAAAAAACTTTTTCACTGTGTGAATAGTTCATCTATGGAATGTATGCTTGGAAATATGGTAGAGCCAGGTTCAGTTAAGGCATTCAGAAAGGGATTGGATGATTACCTGAATAAAAATAATGTGCAATAATAGGGAAAAGGCAGGAGATTGGCATTATTTAATGATGCTCGTTTATTGAGATAGTACCAATGGGCCAAATGCTCTCTTGAATTTTGCCAACAATGTGGTGGTGGAGGGATTAGATTTTATTGAAAGTTTGGGAGCATTTTAAGACCCAAAATCACATTTCTGTGGGCTACATACTGAATACACTACAAAAGCTACATTGTCACTTGATATTACAAATGGAGAAAAGCACTGTCAAATGGTGAAAAGATTGCACAATGACGTTTAGAAACTCTAACTCAATGTTGCTCAAGAATGTCATGTAAATGGAGCATGACGTCTCTCAAGGGAGCTTTACGGAAAAATAACCCCACCAGTATTACCCAGGGGACCTCGATGGAAAGGCAACAGCAAAGCAGCGTCACCATACAGCAAAGTGCTTAAGAGATATAAACACTGCATAGACTTTTTGTTTGTGAGAAGCAGAAATACATTTGGTTTCCCACACCCAAAGATACCACAGATTTTCCATTTCTACTCTAGTTTAATTTGCATTCACAATGAAAGCGCAGGCGCATCTTTTCGCCACTTATCAGCTGCATTATGTTAAACATTCACATGCTGATAAGGCCTGATTTCAACCCCGCTTGGTGCAAAGCAGCCAAACTTACAGACAGGGCAGTGAGAACGTCTGCTTTTCTTTTAATTTTACCCAGTTAGAGACAGAGAGATCCTCTTGTGAATGTGCACATCAGAGCTGACTGAAATTTTAACCCCAGCGTTGTGCAGCACAGACTGATGTTATTTCCCTGACAGGCCAATCTGGTGGCGAAAGGGATCTGAAGCCAGAAAACAAAATTCTTTTTTTTTTGGGTTCCTTAGAAACCCTGATGAGTCCCTGGTAACAGCTTTCTGCTACTTTACATTTAAGTTTTTGATGTTGAATAGGCTCAGGCTAGAGGTTGACTACAAACATACATAGGATTTTCAGGATCTCAGCTGCAGGGGATTCTCACTAGGTTTAAGCATTTTTTTACTGTATATATTTTTGATAAAATGAACAATCCTCCCTGACTACCATTATTCAAGAGGTAAATACAGTTATGTTCCTGAGTCACAGAGGTTCGAGCCAGTCTAGATTTTGCTCAGCCAGACTGGAAGTAAGATTTTTTTTAAGCTGTCTCCAATACTCTACAAATCGTTTGGATGATTTGATATAAAGAAAGCAAGAGGAAATAATTTGCATATATACAGTCCCTTTACTGATTTAATTGCATTCAGAATGCAACTATTAAGCACTTTTGAAGTGTAGTCTCTGTGTAATGTAGGCAATGCAATGTCAAACTACACACAACAATATCCAGTAAATAGCCATGTGCTGATGATAGGATAATTTGCTTGAATATTGTTGGTTGAAGCAATAAAATTGATCAGACATGGGGTAGAAATTACCTGTTACACTTCAAAATAGTTAGAAACATTTATGTCCATTTGAGAGGGCATTTGGGGCCACTGTCCTTGGTTACTGTGATTGGTGCTGAATGGATTTTTTTTAACTGGAGTTTGTAATTCAGTCCCTTCGTGTTAATTGGGACTATTGCTTTTCTTATTATACATAGACGACTTGGACTCTGGCAGGAAATACAATGTGGAACTTTATGGGTCAGATATAAAATACAGTAATGTAATTAATAGTAAGCAGGATAACAGACTTCCCGAACTTTTGGACAATCTGGTGAGGTGGGAAGATTCAAAGCAAATGTAACTTAATGCTGATATTGTGAAATGATACACTTTTGGAGGGACAGTAACAGTAAAGTAGTTTAATGTAAATAGCATGATATTGAAAGAGTGTTGAAGAACCTAGTAATGCATATTAAAAATCTTTGAAGTTGGCTGGGCATGTTGATGTGGCTAAGAAAATGTAAAGGTTTAAATCAATTAGACCAATGAGTTGAGGAGTGGCAGACTGAATTTATTTTGGATAAATGCAAGGTATTGTAGTTTGGTGAAAGGAATAAAGCCAGGGTTTATACAGGTAGTGGTAGTCCCTGGTAGTGTTGTTGAACAGAGAAACCTAGAGATTCAGGTACGTAATTCTTTGAAAGTTGTGTCACAGGTAGACAGGGTGGCTAAGAAGGCAGTTGGCAGACTTGCTTCAATGCTCAGACCACTAAGTACAGGAGTTGATACATCATGCTGGGGTTGCACAGGATGTTGGTGAGGGCACTTTTGGAGGACTGTGTACACAGTTATGATCACCCTGATATAGGGAAGGGAGGAGAGGATATTATTAAATTGGAGATGGTTCGGAAAAGATTTTCTAGCATGTTGTTGGGACTGGACAGTTTGAGTTATAAGGGGACGATGGATCAGCTAGGCTCCCAGTGCTTGGCCTGCTGTGTTCCTCTAGTGCTACACTTGGTTACCTCAGATTCTCCAGCATCTGCAGTTCCCATTATCTCATTATCTGGAGCGTAGGAAGTTGAGGGCTAATCTTACAGAGGTTTATAAAATCATGAGGGGCATAGATAGGGTGAATAGTTAAAGGCTTTTTCCTAGGGTGGGGGAGTTCAAAACTAGGGGGTGTATTTTTAAGGAGAGAGGATAAAGATTTGAAAGGGCCCTGAAGGGCAACATTTTTACGAAGAAGATAGTTTTTATGTGGAATGAACTGCCCGAGGAAGTAGCAGATGCAGGTACAGTTACAACATTTAAAAGACATTTGGACAGGTACATGAACAGGAAATGTTTAGAGGGATATGGATTAAATGCAGTTAAGTGGATCTCTTTAGTGTGGGAAACTTGGTTGGCATAGAAGAGTTGGATCGAAGTGCCTGTTTCTATACTGTAGGACTCTATGACTCTAAGTAAGTTTGTAATCAAAGATCACGTATTTAAAAAGAAGTTAGGGAGAAATGAGGGGATCTTTGTTCTCTTGGAGAGCTATTAAGATCTACAAGCAGTTTTTTAGTACGCAATGGAACTAATGATTATTGTGAATAAGATGATGTATAGGACTAAGTTGGAGAACTTCCAATGAGCCAGCAATGGCATAATTAGCCAAATGACTTCCTTTCCTCCATGATTCTATGCCCCCACTCATTACAAGTGCTGATATTGAAGTACTTTATTTCCTTCCTATCTTCCTAAAGGAAATTGCTACAATAACAAAAATAGGAATTGGTGGATAAGCTCTTCAGGTCTAGGAGAGAAATCAGAGTTAATATTTTGGGCCAAGTAACCCATCGTCAGTTCTGTTCTCAGCTGTGCAGCAATTTCTATTCTTTTTTCTGATTTACAGCATCTACAGTTCTTTCGGTTTTTAAAAGAAATGGCTCTTAGCTGTTTATTGTTCATCTATTCTGTCAACACACAATTCTGTAGATTGGCCTGAAGTCTCCTCAGTGAGATGAAAATTCTAACAAAACAAAACAAAGTTCATCTTGGTACTGACAGACCATCACCAAGGCAGGGAAATGTTCAAGGAAGAACTGCATAAGTGTTGCAACATTGATAAATCTAGCATGGCAGAGGTAGGCACTCACTGAGTGCCCTCTTTACTTGTTGCCTCATTGCTGACATTGGAAGAAGGTAACATCCTTGTTTTATTCATTCATGGGATGTGAGCACCTCTGGTTGGCCAGCACTAATTGGCCATCTCTGGTTACCCTTGAGAAGTTGGTGTGAGCTTCCTTTTTGAATTGCTACAATCCATGTGTAGACCCACAAAGTCATTAGGGGGAGAGTTCCAGGATTTTGACCTGGCGACACGAGGGGAGTGGATAAGCATGTGGACGTACATGGAATAGTGTAGGTTAGATGGGCTTCAGATCGGTATGACAGGTCGGCACAACATCAAGGGTCGAAGGGCCTGTACTGTGCTGTAATGTTCTATATTTCAAAGTCAGGACAGTGAGTGGGGGTTTGGAGAGGGAGTTGCAAGTGGTGATGTTCCTATGTATCTTCTGCCCGTATCCTTCTAGATGTTAGTAGGTATGAATTTGGAAAATGCAGTCTCAGGACCTTGGTGAATTTCTGCAGTGTATCATGTAAGTTGTACACTGCTGCTACTGAGTGCTGATGGTGAATAGGGTGAATGTTTGTGGAAGCGGTGCCAGTCAAGTGGCTGCTTTGACCCTGGATGGTGTCAAGCTTCTTGTGCATTCTTCAAGCTGCATGCATCCATATTCTTAAGTGGAGAGTATCCTATCAGACCCCTGACTTGTGCCTTTGTAGACGGTGGAAAGGCTTTGGGGAGTCAGGAGGTGAGTAACATACTGCAGGATTCCTAGCTTTTGACCTGCTGTTGTAGCCATAGTATTTAGATGGTTAGTCCTGTTCAGTTTCTGGTCAATGAGAAGCCCCCAGGCTAATTGTTAGCGGGGAATTCAGTGATTGTAAGTCCATGAGTATCAAAGTGCAGTGGTTAGATTCTCTCTTGTTGGAGACTGCCTGAAATTTGTGCAGTGTGACATTCACTTAGGACATGTCATCCCAAACCTGGAAATCATCCAGATCTTGTTGCATTGGAACATGGACTGCTTCAGTATCTGAGAAGTTGCGAATGGTGTTGAACATTGTGTACTCATTAGCGAACATCCTCATTTCTGACCTTATGGTGGAGGAAGGTCATTAATGAAGCAGCTGAAGATGGTTAGGCTGAGAACACTTCCGTGTTAGCCTGTTTTGCTGTAACCAATATAACCCAAAACTAATGCGCAGATTTCAACAAAGCTTGTTAAGTACGACATACAAGGGTATGTCTTAAAGAAGAACTTATCGTATTGGCAAATATTGAACTCTGAATAAAGATATTGGAATTTTTTAAATTACATGGGCATGGGAATTAAGAAAAATTGATGTTTCAAAAAAAATGTGAGTAGTTTTATTCATATTATTGGTAGTTTTTGAATATTGTGCCTTATTTCTGCTGCTGTAGTGAAAATTACCACAGCTGTCAAATGCCAACAGAGGTTTCAGAGCAGGTTCTTGAATGTGGATTGGCCTAACACCACCTCAGTGAAATGGAAGTTCCTAACAAAAATACTCTTGTTTAAACTGCAGTTACAGAGCTTCAATCAGGCACAGACTACCCTCTAGGAAGAATGATTAAGGTTACACAGCACCACAGAAGCACGCATTTCATGGAGCGGCCTCTTAATGTATTTTGCAATTGAGCACAAAATGGAACAACAAGTGCAATTAAAAGATCAGATTGAGAAATATATCTTGTCAGGAAGCCTAGAAGAGCATAAGAGTAGCAGCAGCTATTTCAGGGAGCAGACCGGCTGTTTGTAACAGTCTATAGTATTTGTTCCTCTACTCTGCTGTCAGCAAGACAGTTTGTGGTTCCAGCTTTCCCTTGCATCTTACAAACAAATCAACTTCTCCCTTTTGTAAAAGAAGCTCTTCACACAAGAGAGCTAATTTCACAACACTCAGCAGTAGAAACTTCTGAATTCATTTTGAAATTAATTAGACTATAAAATCTGAAAGTAGGCTAAAGGGCTGTTTTTACTCAAGTCAATCCTAATTTCTCTTGATACATTTAAAATAAATGTTGGGTCCAAGGACTGCAATCTTTCATTTTCATATTTATCATTGTGTTTCTCGTAAGTGTAAGAATTACAAAAGTATCACAGGTATGTACTAAGGTTACACTCAAAAGCATACAAATGTTGGGAATTTTAATCCCATTTCATGCATTGTCACACAATTCCAGTAATACCCCCAACTCAGTTGAGTTCAATAGATATTAACCCTCCTCCACAAATGCAGCTATCTAATTCAAACGTTAACAGAGTTGTTGAAGCAGATAGCACACAACATATAGGAACATTGAAACACAAGTACAGAAATAAGCTTCTGAGGACTGAGTGAGGAGAAATCTTTTCACCCAGAGAGTGATGAGTCAGTGGAATTCTCTGCCACAGAAAGCAGTTGAGGGCAAAACTTTGAATGTTTTCAAGAAGTAGTTAGATATGGTTCTTAGGGCAAAACAGATCAAAGCGTATGGGGAAAAAATGGGAAAAGGGTACTATGTTGGATGATCAGCCATGATCATATTGAATGGCAGAGCAGTCTTAAAGGGTCAAATGGTCTATTCCAGTGCCTGTTTTCTATATTTCTATGTCTTTGGAAGGTTAACCAACATCAATGTATTTTTTGATGATTTGATCTTTGTCCTTGTGATCTCTTTGACTAGGTTTTGAATTTTTTCTCCTGCAAAGAATGAATCTAATTGTCTCTTAATCTGACTGTTTCAATGGCCTTATCTGGTAACTTGGGCCAAAGCTTTCCCAGTCCCTTGGAAGTGAGGGGCCCAGGACATGAGCATCCTCGTGGGATGGCTATCCAACAGGGAATGACATCTGGGTGTTTCCAGGGATTGGTCACCACTGAATTTGGCAATCTGCTCAACAAAGACAAGAGGATAATGCTTCAGAGAAGAGACATTTTATGATACCAAATAATTTTCCCAGCATCTCATGGGTTCCAATTGTGTTGGAGGCCTGGCAATATTTCAGATGTTGAAGAGGTCTATCAGATACAAAAATGCTGGTGTCTGTCAGCTGCAAGAGATCCCCTTCTGCTGCATGATCCCTCACTGAACTCTGGCCAATTTTATTTTTAAGATGGCTCTGGAATCTTGTGCAAATGTCTCTAGTTTGAAGTGTTGCCAGACCCAGAAAGCATAGAGGACTGAATATTATTTGAATGGAGAATAGCTTCAGTACCGAAGGATTTCGGACTCCTGGTGAATGAATCACAAAAGACTAACATCCACATTTCGCATGTAATAGGGAGGACAAATGGAATGTTGGTCTTTATTTGAAAGGGAATGGAATATAACAATAGGGAAGTCTTACTAAAAGTAAAACTGATGAAACACTAGTAGACTATGCCTGGAATACTGTGACCAGTTCTGATCTCCATATATAAAGAAAGATACACTGGCATTGGTGCTATTCAGAGAAGGTTGGTTCCAGTATGGAGGGATTTTCTTATGAGGAGAGATTGAATAGTTTGGACTTGCACTGACTGGAGTAGAGAAGAATGAACAGAACTTTATTGAAATGTGTAAGATTCTTAGGGGCCTCGACAGACTAGATGTCAAGAGTCTTTCTTCTTCAGGAGAATCTAGGACCAGAGGCCATAATCTCAAAGTATCAGGATCACCCATTTAAGACAGAGATGAGGAACAATTTCCTCTGTCAGGAAGTATAAATCTATGATTTTTTTTCCCATAAAAGGTCTGTGAGGGTTGAATCATTAGATGAGTTCAAGGCTGAGATAGGCGGAATTTTAATCAGTAAGTGATTTAAGTGTTATGGGGGTAAGGCAGAGAAATGGAGTGGAGGATTATCAGATCAGTCATAGTCCCACTGAATGGCAGAGCAAATGTGGGGGGCCTACCTCTGCTCCTATGTTTTTAAGAATTTATATGTCATACAAATCTTGTCTATGATGAGGCAGTAAGAGCAGTGGAGTCAGCACTCTGCAGGCATTGTTTATTTACAGCAAGATCACCCAATTCAGATGAATTGTCAGTGCTATGGGGAAAGGGCGAGGGTGATGGGGAAGTTGGGCAAGCTTGAATGGGATGGTGTGAGGAAATTAGACCTAAAGAGTTTCTGAAAATTTCAGGCCACATTTTAACCACAGCCTCTCAGTTTAATCAGACACAGTGTAGCTGGGGTGCTGCAGGCCAGGCAGCATCAGAATAGGAAAGTTGACATTTCAGGTCGGGACCCTTAAAGAAGGGTCCCAACCTGAAACGTCAACTTTCCTGTTCCTCTGATGCTGCCTGGCCTGCAGTGTTCCTCCAGCTCCTCACTGTATTATCTCTGACTCCAGGGTCTGCAGTTCTTGCTATTTCTGTAGGTGGAATGCTGTTCAGTTATTCTAATTCCATTATGCCAAAGTAGCTCAAAGGCTAAGGCCTACATTGATTCAGTACACAATTTGTAAGCATGGACCTAGCCTCCATTCTTTGCATTTTCCACCTGAATTAGGGCTGCTGAAGCACATCAAAAGCCTCAACTTCAATTGTCCATTTTTATTGGACTGATATACAGCAGAACTTGGGTCCAAGTCCATAGCTCTGTGAAAATGGCAAAACAAGCGGATCGGCTGGTAAAGAATTCGTTTGGCAAGCTTACCTTCATTGGTCAGGGCATTGAGTATAAAAGTTGGCAAGTCATGTTGCAACTGTATTAGACTTTGGTCAGGCCACATTTGTAGTACTGTGCGCAGTTCTGGTCACGCCACGATAGGAAGGTTGTGGAGGATTGGGAGAGGGTGTGTAAGTGGTTTTCCAGGATTGGAGTGCATTAGACATAAGGAGAGGTTGGAAAACTCATGTTTCTTTTCAATGGAGTGCCAGAAGCCGAAAGGTGACCTGATAGCAGTATATAAAATTATGAGAGGCATGGATATGCTGAATAGTCAGTCTTTTTCCCATGGTGGAAATGTCAAATATTAGCAAGCATAGACTTAAGGTTGGGGGTGGGGTGGCGTGGCAGGAAATTTAAAGGAGATGTGCGAGGAAAGTATTTTACATAGAGGCGTAGGAGCTGGAATGGGCTGTCAGGGGAGATGGTAGAAGCAGATACAATAGCAAAGTTTAAGAAGCATTTAGACAGACCCACAAGCGGGCAAATAGACGGACACTGACCATGCGCACATAATTTAGAATAGTGTCATGGTTAGCATAGATATGGGCCTGTTCCTCTGCTGTACTGTTCTTTGTCCACACATTACATTCTACATCAACACATACCTACTGATCATCTATGAAACATTAGATTGTACAATTATAAAATGAATGTAGATATGTAGTAAGTAATGTCATTTCACATAATTATTCTGTTTACAAGATTTTGTACTCAGTCCATTTTGAAGATGGTGAAAAGCATGATTAGAATACAAATAATTTCCCAGGAATTACTCAGTGTGTGGGCATATTGCTATGCATAATACTTTAAATAGCATTACTGTGTGTAATTATATTGTGAATATTGTGTATTCTAGTCATTGCTTTCTTTCACGATGTACAGTGTAATTCTAGATGTTAATATCTGCTGGGGATTCCCTCCATCGGCAGTCCTCCTACTCTCTGCCCAGCTGTGGGGTATTAACAGCGTTACTATCAGCTGTTTTCTGTCTCCTCCACCTCCTGTTACTGGGAAGACTAGATTCTATAAGTTAGAAGTCACTATGGCGGCCTGCTCTCAGGTGCTTACTACATGGAGAGCCGTCAGAATCAGCCCCAGTGCCTGCCAATTCCTTGCAGTGTATTGTAGCAGTTCTCAGAACAGTTTTCAAAAAGAATGGCCATTGTATTTATGACTTTCAATGTCACAGAATGAAAAGAATTACATTGGCTAGGAAATGGAAGAAGCCATTTGACCTACAATATTCCACAGCAGGTTTCTTTGTTATTTAGTGCAATCAAACTATTCCACTTGTTACAAATTTATGACTTTTCTTTAAATTTCAATCTGTTACTCATCTGGTGATTAATTCAACTTTATGGCTGCTATTGATAACATATTTCTTACTATAATAAATTGGTGTAAAAAATTATTTCTGACCTCCTGTTCAAGTAGCAAATGCTTCCTTATTACTGAGAATTGACTAATGGAAATGAGTTTTTCACTGTTTACCCTTTCAATCTTTTGCATTCCTCCTGATCTGTACTTAAGCTTCTTCCAATAATCACAACCTTAGATTTGATGGCTGTCATCATAAGTACATTCACTCACCCCAATTCTTGTCCCAATAAATCTATGTACAAGGAGTGTGGTGTTTGCAGATTTAGTTTGTGTCCCTTTTGCTTGAGTTCATTATCATAAATAAAAGCAAACTAATGGATTCCAAGGATGTAGTGATGAAGGGAACATGACTACATGTCAGAACGACATGTTACAGCCACCACCTCAGACCTGTTTGCGCATGATTTCAAGCTGGGGACAGAGATCAGAAGAGTGACTTTATGGCATTTAGCAGGTAATGCATTTGAATTATATAAGGCATCTTTAGGACCTTCAATAGGCTTCCCAAAGAGATAAATTAATTTCATGTTTATTTTGTCAAAATTAACAATTCATAAAAAATCACGTTGATCTGAATCCCAGGAGAGAGGGATGGCAAGAGAGGAAACTTAAGAAGCAGAAAAGAGGAGGGTCGTAAGCCTTTAATGCAGTCTATGAATTCCACTGATTCTGCTCTTAATCTTTTGATATTCTCCCACTACCCTCTCCAGAGGGCAACAATTACAGTGATGGGTTTGCAGCATCATTTTATAGTATCTTTCAAATCATGAGCTACATCTGTGGTTTGGAATTGTGTTGAAACGCTATTGATGTAAAATACAGGTAAAGGCTAAGCAGAAGTCTAAAGTCAACTGTATCAACTTGTGTGCAGCATAGTATTACAATAATCCTATATTGAAAAACTGTCATATTTCCCTTCACTCGTCATGCCTGTACATTACCACATTTATTTACCTATATTTCATTTTTGCTCATGTTCGATGGCCTCATCCCCACCAAGTCCATCAGTACACATGCACACAGCTAAATAAAACCACATTATCTGAAGATTTCAGTGCTACAGAAAAAGGGAGGTCATTGCCAAAACAATACAAACAGAAAGGCCTAAATGATCTTGTCTGTGATTTAACCATTTTGTGACTCTATGTACAAATTAGGACCCTGATGTGAAACTCTCCATATACCTGAATGGGTGCATCTGCACTTAATCTGAAGATGTTTGATATGATCAGGAAAAATCATTGACTTGATCGACATCCGATCCACTACATCTTGTACAATCTACAGGATAATCTGCAGCAACATACCAAGGCTTCTTTAACAGCATCTCCAAAACCCAAGACCTAGCTAATGGTATAAGGGAATCGGTTCATTGGAGTACCATTAATTTTGAATGTCCCTTTAACGATGCCCCAAATGGACATATATTCTAGTTCTTCAGTGAGGGGATGGCTGTGAAGACAGTGGAGTAGTGTTAGGCAGTAATCTTTCATATTTATGATTTTTTTGTCTGTGGTGATTGTGTGCTGCATCAGAGTTGCTCCGCCAACTTGCATTTTCATGTGCATGTTGTAGTCTGGAGCTACAGTGATGATAGAGAATCCAATTTTGTTTTCATTATACATACAAGGATGTTGTCTATGTAGTGGTAATATCAATGGGCTAGTAATCCAGAAACTCTAGCTAATTCTCTGGGGACATTGGTTTGAATCGCATCATGACAGATGGTAGAATCTGAATTCGCATTAAAATAAAAATGTGAGTTTCTGGTAATCATGCTCACTAATGTCTTTTGGGTCTCTTACTCATCAGATTCTAGCTCAGAGGCAATCAGAATATATACCAGAGCTCCTTTTCTCTTGTGTAAAGATAATTAATTGGTTGGTAATGGCTAGCAACTCTTATGTGATGCTATTCACAGATAGTTCACAGTCTGGAACAAAACAGCTCTTAACATGAAAACTAGAAGAAATTAAGGGCAACATAGTGTGGAGCTGGATGAACACAGTGGGCCAAGCAGCATCTTAGGAGCACAAAAGCTGACGTTTCGGGCCTAGGCCTTTCTGATGAAGGGTTTAGGCCAGAAACATCAGCTTTTGTGCTCCTGAGATGCTGCTTGGCCTGCTGTGTTCATCCAGCTGTACACTTTGTTATCTTGGAATCTCCAGCATCTGTGGTTCCCATTATCTCGGAAATCAGGGGCATTTAGCCTGCATTAAGTCCTCATTGTTCCCGAACTTTAGCGTGCGTGAGACGAACATTGGTTACAAAAAATAGAAAACATTCTGGTTCTCAGAGTGGATACTTTATTAGCTCTTTAGACGCAGCAGTTTGCTTTTAAAAGGAACACGGAAAGGCTGAAACTGAAAGCAAAATTAATGTATTTTTTCAAAAAAAAGTACAGGAATACTGCAACTTAGACCTCCTGTACTATCACATTTTAATTCTTCTTGCTGCAAATGCATGAGAAGGCAGTGTATTTGTATCTAGAGTTTAAGAAAAGATTCTGATTTTGAATAGTGTATAAAAATAAACATGTGGTATGTTTTGAAGCCAGACACATGTAGGCTGCATTTACATAGTACTGCTGTCCTTTTTCAGAGCTTGACTGGTGGAAATTTTGGTCAACACTTGAGCTCTACTTCCCTATTTTAAGGTTCAGTCTGATCCATATGCTAGCACAGTAGTTACAGCTGGGAAACTGTTTTGAACTATTGCTTAAATATAAGGACGGCCATTCTTGTTCTGTTTGTTCATTTCCTACAGTAGGTTTTAATTTTCTATTAACTGCTTTCAACACATCAGTTAGTGTATTTGTCGTTAAGCACACTTTTAACCAGTTTGGAAGAAAGACTTGCAAAAAGAACAATAAATACAGGAAATACTCAGAAGATCTGCTGACATCTGTAGAGATGGCGAAAGAGTTAAAACTGCAGATTGATAATATCACTGACCGGAAATGTTAACTTAGTTTATCACTGCACAACTTCTGCCAGACTGATGGTTATTTCAGCATCTTCTCTTTTACTTCGGCAACCTCTCTTTTAACTCCAGATTTCCAGCATTCACGGTATTTTAGCAATTGTAAGAAAGACTCGCAATTGTGTAGTGCCTTTAACTTTCACCCCATCCCAAAGTATTTTTCAATCATTTATCTTCTTTAGAAGGGCAGTCACCGTTGTAATTTAAGAAAACAGCAACCTTGTTCCAATGAGAAAGCTCTCATTTACAGTAATACAGATCATTGAATTTTTTTATTGATTGTGAAGATTTAAATATTGGCAAGGAGAGAATGCAACTTTGTCTGCTTCAATTTAACGCTGTAAAAAATTTTATGCTCAGACATGAGAGTAGACAGCAATTTGGTTTATCATCTGATCATAATGTTGGCAGCTCTGGTAGGCGACACTGGAGTGTCAACCTAATTAAATGCTCACAAGTTTGGAGTACCTGCTAAATAGTGAGAAGTTAGCAATAGGTAAGGGTCACTACCGAGACATAGGTTAACAATGAAAGTGGCAAATACAGAAGTGTCAAAAAACAGTGAAATGACAACATTAGAACAATGAAAGCCAAACATTTGTTTCATATTCTGAAGTGAAATCTGCTGTGAAGTCTACGCTGCAAATAAAATTATTTTCTGGAAGTGAAAGTTTAGTATTTGACCCAGTGCCATTGCTGTATCCTGAATGCTGAGAGATCAGGAACACACAGGTTGGGTACAGCACAGTCAGATTTTCCGTAAAGTTCCGCCTTGAAAGTTGATTGTGTAAATTTGCAATTGTGCAAGTCAGAATGAGTTGCACAACAGGACAGTGTGATCTACGTACTTGACTGAAACTAAACAATGTACAAAAAGTTATCAGTCTATACTTATTGAAAGTAACTTCTTACAATGGCCTTGACGAGGCAATCATTCTTTTATAGATCTTGCTTCTATGTTTGCATTTAATAAGGTGAAGCTAAGCAGAGCATGTACCCACTTCAGACATTTAGTGCACTGTCAGGTCATATTGAGAAAACAAAAACACAATAAAGTGGCTGAGTTATCATTTAAAGGTGAGGAAAAATGCTTTGGGTGGGAGGTAGTCTCAGGCCAGAAGGTCAGGGGTTAAGTCCGAGGTGCCTTGGAGGTGTAACATAAAATATCCAAAAGTTTGATTGAACATCCTGCATGGTGTACTTTAAGCATGCCCAATGGGATTTCAAATCCATAGCCAATTAAAAGCAGCCAGCAGGCTGACCATCTAATCAGGGCAGATCCCTAACACTGGAGAACCAATCGGAGACCTTTCAGAGTTCAGGGAGCGTTCGCCCCATCTGCTGAAGTGTGAACTGTTGATTTGAAGATGGAGACAGTGAGGGACAAGTAAAGGTACATTTATTTTTACTTCATAAAAGCATCGCAGCTGCCTAGCCTTTCTCCTGGAGGGGCAAGTTTTTATGACATGTGGCCATTACTAGCTATGCCAACCTTAATTGTGCTTTCTTAAATGCCCTTGAGAAAGTGAGCTGCTTTCTTGAAAGCTGCATTCCATTGCAATACTGACACTCAGAAAGTTTTGAGGGGGTTCCAGTCTTTTGACCTGGCCACAGCGAATAAATGGTATCTAGCCCCAAGTCTGCATGCTGAGTGACTGGGAGGGGAACTTGCAGGTAGAGATGCTCCAATGTACCTGCTGCCTTTGACCTTCCAGATGATAGAGGTGGTGGGTTAGGAAGCTGCTATCGAATGAATCCAAGTGAGATGCTGTAATGCAGTTGGGGGAGGCAAGAGCCTAGTGATATTATCGGTGGACTATTAATCCAGAGACTCAGGTAAAGTTCTGGGGACCTGGGTTTGAATCCCACCACGGCAGCTGGTGGAATTTAGATTCAATAAATATCTTGAATTAAGTCTAATGATCACCGTGAATCCATTGTTGATTATCAGGAAAAACCCATCTAGTTCACTGAAGTCCCTCTGGGAAAGAAACTGCCATCCTTACCTGGTCTGCCGACATGTGAATCTAGACCCACAGCAAAATGGTTGACTCATAATTGCCCTCTGGCCAATTAGGGATGGATAATAAATGCTGGCCTAGCCAGAAACGCCCTCAGCCCATGAATGAATAAAAGAAAAAAAGTGTAACTGTCATATTGTGTTGATGGTAGAGAGAGTGAATATTTGAGGTGACAGATAGTGTGCCGATCCAGTGGGCTATTTGCTCCTGGAATGTGTGCAATTTCTTGTATGTTGTTGGAGCTGCATTCATCCAGGAATGTGAACATATAGAACATAGAACAGTACAGCACAGTACAGGCCCTTCGGCCCACGATGTTGTGCCAAAACTTTACCCCAAACCTAAAGTCTATCTAACCTCCACTCCTACCTTATACTATCATCCATATGCCTATCTGATAGCCGCTTAAATGCCCCTACTGAGGCCGACTCCACTACCCTCTCCAGTAATGCATTCCATGCCCTGGCCACTCTCTAAGTAAAGAACCTACCTCTGATGCCTCCCCTATATCGAACTCCACTCACTTTAAAACTATGCTTCCTCATAATAGCTACCTCCACCCTAGGAAAAAAGTCTCTGGCTGTCCACTCTATCTATACCTCTGATCATTTTGTACATCTCTATCAAGTCACCTCTCATCCTTTGTCATTCTGTAGAGAAAAGCTCTAGCTCTTTCAGCCTTTCCTTGTAAGACCTTCCCTCCATTCCAGGCAACATCCTGGTAGATCTCCTCTGCACCTTTTCCAACGCTTCCACATCTTTCCCGTAATGAGGTGACTAAGACCGGACACAATACCCCAGATGTGGCCGAACTATGCTTTTGTATAGCTAGAGCATAACTTCATGACTCTTCAACTCGATCCCTCTGTGAATGAAAGCTAACACACCATATGCCTTCTTAACAACTCTATCCACCTGGGTGGCAGCTTTCAGGGAACTGTGGACAAGAACCCCAAGATCCCTCTGCTTCTCCACACTGCCAAGAATCTTTCCATTAACCCTGTATTCTGCTTTCAAGTTTGTCCTTCCAAAATAAATCACCTCACACTTTTCAGGATTAAACTCCATCTCCCATTTCTCAGCCCAGTGCTGCATCCTATCAATGTCCCTTTGTTACCTAGAACATCCCTCTGCACAGTTATATTATTCCTTAAATAGGAAATCAAAATTTCAGACAACACTTGAGATGTGGCTTCAACGATGCCCTGTGTAGCAGGACTTTGGCTTTCTTACTTCGATATTCAATTCCTGTTGTCATAATGGATAGCATTTAATTAGCCATGTTAATTATTGGCTGTACCTGCATATCAACGTTTGTGACATTTTATACATTAGAACATGTAGAACTGCCCACACCTCTGAACTCTATAGACCGCAGCTTAGGTGATACTCTGCCTTTTTTGTTCTTCCTGACAGAGTGAACAATTTCACATTTTCCTACATCATGCTGCAATCTGATTTTACCTCAGCCTCAACTCAATTTTCCCCATAACCCTCTCCCCACTTATTAATTAAAAAAAATTGTCTATCTCCTTCTTAAATTTATTCAGCATCCTGGCACCTACCATATCCTGGGTAGTGAATTCCACAAATTCACAACCTTTTGAGAGAGGTAATTCCTTCTTGTCTCTGTTCCAAATCTGCTAATGCTTAGCCTCTCATTCTAGATTGCCCTGCAAGGGGAAACTTCTGTTCTATGTCCACTTTGTCAGAGCCCTATTGCAGCCTACACACATTAATTACAGTAGGAGCAAATTGATGCAGATGCTGGAATCTGCACTGAAAACAACAAATGCTGCAGATCACAGTAGATCACGCAGCATCCATAGTTGCTGTGTGACCCAGTGTAATCACCAGAATTTGTTGCTTTCGCTATCTCGATTAGATCTCCTCTCAGTCCTCTAAACTCCAGGGAGTGTAAGCCTAAACTGTTTAATTTCTCTTAATAAGGAAAATTCCTCATCTCTGGAATCAATTTAGTGAACCTCCTCTGAACTATCCAAATCCTTCTCAAGTGAAGGGACCAAAACTCAGCGCAGTACTCCAGATGTGGTCTCGCCAGTGTCCTGTACTGTTACACCAACACTTTCCTACTTGTATACTGCATACCTTCAGAAAAGAACACCAAAATTCTATTTTCCTTCCTTACTACCTGTGGTACCTACATCCTGCCTTTCTGCATTTCATGCATGAGGACACCCAGATCCCTCTGCACTGAAGCATTTTGTGGTTTCCCTACATTTAGATAATAAGTTATGTTCTTATTCTGCTGATCAACATGGATAATTTTAGTAACATTCTCATTGAACTCCATCTGCCAAATGTTGGCCCATTCATGTAACCAACCCATTTACTTGTGTAAATTTCATATTCCTGCTTACTTTTCAAATCCACTTGTTACATGGAAACTTGGGGACTAAGTGTGGTATGTCAAAATTTGAAGATGAGCAGTAAAGCAAAGTGTGCAGAAAACACTGCAAGTCTGCAGAGGGATATAGATTGTCTAAGTGAGTGGGCAAAGGTCTGGCAGATGGAGTACAATGTTGATAAGTGTGAGGTCATCCATTTTGGTAGGAAGAATAGCAAAATGGACTATGTTTTAAATGATAAAAAAATTGCAGCACACTGCTGTGCAGAGGTACTTGGGTGCCCTTGTGCATGAATCACTAAAAGTAGGATTGAAGGTGCCGCAGGTAATTAAAAAGGCAAGTGGAATTTTGTATGTCATTGCGAGAGGGATGGAGTTTAAAAACAGGGATGCTATGCTGCAGCTGTTTAGGGTCCTGGTGAGGCCACACCTACAGTACTGAGTGCAGTTTTGGTCTCCTTACTTGAAAAGGAATATACTAGCACTGGAGGGGGTGCAGAGGAGATTTGCTCGGTTGATTCCAGAGTTGAGAGAGTTGGATTATCAGGAGACACTGAGTAGGCTGGGATTTTTACTCATTGGAATTCAGAAGAATGAAGGGAGATCTTATAGAAACATAGAAGATTATGAAGGGAATAGATAAGGTGGAGGCAGGGAGGTTGTTTCCACTGGCAGGCAAAACTAGGACTAGGGGGGATAGCCTCAAAATAAAGGGAAGCAGATGTGGGACTGAGGTCAGGAGGAACTTTTCACCCAAAGGGTTGTGAATCTGTGGAATTCCCTGTCCAGTGAAGCAGTTGAAGCTACTTCGCTGAATATTTTTAAGGCAAAGCTAGATACATTTTTGAAAAGTAAAGGAATTAAGGGTTATGGTGAGTAGGTGGGTAAGTGGAGCTGAGTCTCATAAAGATCAGCCATGATATTATTAAATGGTGGGGAAGGCTCGAGGGGCCGAATGGCCTACTCTTGCTCCTAGTTCTTATGTTCTTATTATGTTCTTATGGAGGTTCTGCTTGATTATATTATGTAATTCGAGATGATCTACTGTTAACATCCTCGAGAATAGACTCTAATATTTTACACATTAACAGACGTTAAGCTAACTGGCCTACAGTTATCTGTTTTTGTCTCGCTTCATTTTTGAATAAGGGGTGTACATTGGCAGTTTTATATCGTAGGGTAGGTTTCAGCCTTTAGTCCCATTAGTTTCCATTGGTGCTTTATTTCTAGTGTGGGCAATATATTGATTTTTTCTTTTTTTCTTTGCTCTTGATTATTTAGGAGTTTTTGAACTTCTACTGTTGATCTAAGGTATTTCTTCAACTGTTCTGCCATTTTGGCTCCCCACCTATGTTTCCCCAGCCTCATATTTTGGGGGGTGTATATTCACTTTGTCTTTGCTATTCCATTTTATATATTTAAAGAAGTTCTTACTGTCTGTTTTTATATTACTTGCTAGTTTGCACACAAAGTTTATTTTGTCTGTCTTTATATTTGGGCGCCTTTTGTGGCTTTTAAAAACAGTCTCAATTCTCTGACTTACTGCAATTTTCTTTTGCCACAATATATGTATATTCACTCAATTTGATGCTATCCTAATGACTCTAGTTAGCATAGCTGCTTATGCCCAACCTAAAATCCTTCTCCCGCAATGAGATATGTCTTTGGTGGCTGTTACAAACTATTTTCTTGCACATCTGGTGTTGTTCCTCAACTGTCTTTTCTCCTAAATCCCTTTCCCAGTCCACCCCAGCTCTGCCTTTATTCCTTTGTAATTACCATTTATTATGTTACTTCTTACTTAGGTTTCTCTCTGTCAAACTGAATGCTATTTTGTGGTCACTGTTTCCTCAGAGATACTTTGCTTTGACATCATTCATTAAGCCTGCTTCATTACACTTTACCAAATTCAAACTAGCCCAATCCTGGTTGGATTCACAGCATATTTATCTAGGAAATTTCTTAATACACCGCACAAATTCATACGCATACCTACCTCTGCCATTTTTATTTTCCCAATCTTAATGAAGATTAAAGTTACTATGTTTAATATATTATCTGTTTTACACATCATCATTATCTTCTTTTTTTTCCAGTTTTACCATATTGCTACTGTTAGGGGGCCTATAGAATACTCCTATTTGTGTCTTCTTCAGTTATTCTTTCTTAACTTCATCCATACGGATTCTACATCTTCCAATCCAGTATCATTTTCTGCCATCATATTTACTCCATCTTGTACTAACAAAGCACCTCACCACACTTCCTTTCAGGTTTGTCCTTTTGAATATTCATATACCTCTGAATATTTACTTCCCAGCTTTGATCTCCTTGTAGCTATGCTATAAGTTGATAGCCCCAACAATTGTTTGAGCCAATAATTCATATGTATTGTTCAGAATTCTATAGGCATGTAAGTAAAGAGCCATAATTTTGCCTTTTTACCCGTTTTAAGCCAATTTTTTAAATGTTTGTACGTCCTGTCCCTTCTTGTCCTACTATTATTACCTAAAACGCCCCCCTCCAAAGCTGTCACTGCTGTCTTTTTGTTTTGTAAATCAACATATCTCCTCACCTCGCTATCCATGTATTTAGTTTAAATCCCTCTTTACAATCTCAGTTACTCCATTCACTGGGCCAAAGGTCTCAGCAGGGTTCAAGTGTAAACTATCTGATGAGAACAAATTCATTCAACCCCAGAAAAGATGTAAGTGCCATATGAACTGAAACCTATTTCTCCCACACCAACTTTTGAACCATGTATTTAAACTCTTGGGCTTTATTTATTTTATGACAGTCTTTTAATTAGTTGGGACTATTAATTAGTTAGTCTGATTTTCCTCTTTGTTACACTTTATTGCACTTATAAAAATCAAAATCAATCTCACACTTAAGGAACTATTTTAAAGATGAAGGATACAATGCTTGAAATCTAAACACAAACTGAAGAGTTTAATGACTAGAAATATTCACCAGTCCTACTCACCAATCAGGTCGTTCCCTGCACTCACATGATGTCACTTTTTAACTTCTCCAACTCATTTCTTCTGCTAGGCACTTGTCACGATAAAAATCACTTAAAACACCTCTTTTCTTCCTCTGCACTTAACTCCCACTTCAAACAAAATTCACAGGTAAGATCACTTAGGGAAAATTTCCCTCACATTAACTGCACTCATTACTGCCCCTCACTGCAGTCATTGATATAAATTGTAAAATGTTATGGCTTCAGCACATACTTCTGCTCATCACATCCTGCCAATCAGGATAAGACTCATTTTTGAAGCTCTGTTTCTGGCCAGCCAACCAAGCTATTCATGCTACCCTCCTCCCCCTTCTACACACACATACTTTTCTACTTTTCACAATTACCTTTTATATGGCATTGTATGAATTGCCTCAAGTAATTCAAGCACAGCATTGGATTCCTCATGCTGACAGTAGAGGTTACTGCTTTATAGAACTCCAATAAATCGGTTAAATTTATATTCATTACCTTGAGAACCAAGACTACTTGCATGCCAAGCAGGGTAAACAGCATGCATTAGACGTGGCTAAGCAATCGCACAACCAGTGGATCACATCAAAGTTCTGCAGCCCTGCCATATCTGGCCATGAATGATGGTGGTCAATAAACAACTAACAGGAGGAAGAAGCTCCACAAAAAACCCCAGGAGGGAGTGAAAACTTCAATGTACACACAAGGCTGAAGCATTTGCAACAATCTTTAGCCACAAGCTCT
This sequence comes from Stegostoma tigrinum, assembly GCF_030684315.1. Lineage (NCBI taxonomy): Eukaryota > Metazoa > Chordata > Chondrichthyes > Orectolobiformes > Stegostomatidae > Stegostoma > Stegostoma tigrinum. Next base: position 102,087,513 of record NC_081358.1, on the reverse strand, counting down.
GAATGGATAATCCTTTTAATTATCCAGTTAAGATTTCTCTACAATGTACTCCAATTTTATGATATTGAAAGAGAATGTTTTACTGTGCCAGTGCAACATTTCTATGTCCTACCTTAATTAATGGAAAGGGGTTGAAAGGATTTGCATCAATACATTCTTTTTATGGCCTGAGATAAGATAGCATTTGTATGCGCTGTCACTGTAACATAGAAAATGTAGTATCTAATTTGCTCACAGGAAGGTAACAGCAATGAAGTGATTGACAAATTATTTATTTCAGTAATGTTGGTTGAGGGACAGACATTGGCCATCAGAAACTCCCTTGCTCTTCTTCAAGTGATTCTTCACAATAACTGGGAAAAAAAAATCAGTCTAAAAGTTCATCTGTAGGATGACACCTCTGATTGTGAGGCGTTCCTTCAGTATTGTACTGAACTGTCAATCTTGAATTTGAGCTCTCGTCATTACAGTGGAACCTGAAGCTATTAGCTTCAGATGTGACAGTCAAGATTGGCATATTAATAATTTCAAATTATCTTCAATGTCATGAGCACATGCTAGAGCTCAAGTAGCTTGCAATTATCAGAACTCATTTCAAAAAGGACCTGATCAGCTTACAGAAAAAGAAAATTTCCCCTAAAATCCTGCTTGCATCAGGACAGTTGTCAGTTCTAAAGGTCAGTTGACAGTTTTGCAATGCTTTGAACATAACAGTTGTACATTTTTAATTTTTTTTTAAATTTAGCATTCAGTATAGGAGTAATGTGGTAAAGATGGCATGTAAGGGAAGAAAAGTGGACTGAGGACCTCTAGTTCCCAGGATTTTCACCACCTAGGATGCCCTCATTTTATTTATAGTTCTAGCTGCCGTTATGTAAGTCTATGATGTCAGACTGAATGTCAGCAGAAAGGTTAGTGGATGAATAAGTGAGTGGTCTGTTGGGTGAGATAAGTGGTTAGGCTGGCAGGTGGGTGAAGGGACAACTAGGTAGAATGTCAGATGGATGAAGTGGGAGGTGGGAAGGGTGGCAGATGGTAAAGGGGACAGTGTGCAGTTCTCATTGAGTTGGAGAGTTAGTCAGGTCAGGGCAGCACTAGTCTGATCGGGTCAGATTTAGGGTTAGTCAGATGGAGGGGTTGGTAAGGGATAATTAGCGACCAGGTAGATAGTTGTGTCAAGTCCGCAAATCGAAAGGATAATTGCAAATGTTGGCGGGGGTAGGGGGAGATCCAGTTCTGTAATTATCTAGCAAGTGATAGACAGAAAACTAAGAGTCTAAGTAACTATTCAGGAAAATCCCATGGAACTGTCCAAAGTCTCTGATTCTTACTGTAATGTTCACAGAAGATCCCAGAGAGCTGGGGATTTTTTAAAAAAAATTATCCATTCACTGATGTGTCATGTGTGTCACTCGCTAAGCCAACGTTTATTTCCTAGAGAGCAGTTATGAGTCAACCACATTTCTAGCCTGTCACATACAGGCCAGACCAATTAAAGATGGTAGATTTCTTTCCCTAAAGGGCATGAGTGAATCAGATGGAGATTTACAACAATTCCCAGTAGTTGAGCGATTACCATCAGGTTAGCTATTTATTCGTTTTCTTATGTGCTCCAGACCATGAGCCTGAGTTTCTGTATGACTAGTCTAGTGACATTAGCCAAATGCCAGCAAGTCTCCTTGCTCATTGGAAATTTGAAAATATATTGGGACTTCTGTTTTTGCTTCAGTTGTGTTGGTCTCAGACACCAATGCACCCAAAATATTTTTTTGAATGATGCATGTGGTTAAAAATGTGACCTGAAAATCTATTTGTTTCAGATATTGTTTGAGAGATTCACATAGGAAACCAGGAATAACTTTGCAAATTAAAGCAAGATACTGCAGATGTTGGGAACAGACACTGATAATGCTGGAGAACCTCAGCAGGTTCTGACAACATCTGTGGAGATAGAAACAAAATTAACATTTTCAGTGCAGTCTGACTCTCCAGAATATCTTTTTCTTTCAGCTCACAGTGTTTATACATAAGGACTGAGAATCAAAACATGGGGAACACCCTTAAGTCTGCAGCTGCTGAGAAGGAATCAGATATTGAGAAATCTCTTACAGGTATGATAGACCTCAATGACATAGCTGAATGATGATCACAGACGAAGCAAATCAATGAATACATACTTGGATACATCTTATATGGTGCCGTTTTGTTTTACAATGCTTCTGCGAAGAACTGTAGGACTTTTTGTTATGTTAAAGTCTCCATAAACATATCGGTTGTTATTTTTGGAGGCTGAGGCATTTTCGTAATTCAATAGATATTCATTCGGGACAAAATCCTGCGCCACACTTTGTCATTAGCAATTTGCAAGAATACTTCACCAGAGAGTGACATTAAAAAATTGCTGGCATTTAGAGTTTTCTGCATGGTGAATTCTTCACTTCAAATCTGCCATTCAAAGCAGTTTTTGTGCGATTAAAACAAACTTGCACCAAAAATTAATTTTTTAAAAAAATATTGATAATTTGTATTCCCTATGAAGAATGCAGTCCCCCAGACTTGCTTATTTACTAGTATGTGTGAACTGTGCTGTGGTTCCAGCAAAGTCACATGATTATGAAGAAACCAAACAGCTAATGTCCTCAGAACTCCCCTTCCAGCTGAGGCATTTGGGTAATTTTGAGGGATGGTTACTCTGAGTGACTTGTATCTCCTCCCTAACGTGAGCAGTGCAGAAACCAATGGCAGTCTCCAAATTCAGTCTGGTAGGACAAACATTTTAGTTAGATTTTAGACATTAAGATCGTCCTGCGCCTAGAAATGTTCTTCACTTTCTCTCCTTGAATAGCAAAGGAAAGAGAAACAACAGAGCTGAATCTAAGCTCTTGGAATATTTCAAGGCCAGGTAAGTTGTGGATGAAAACTCAGAGACACAGGGAAGGGTCGTGTGGGAAGCATAGATACAGCCATACTGGCCTTCAACTGCATTTTGAGTGCTGCTGTTGTTGGGCAATGATGACCTGCAGGAATCTTCTGGAATTCCCCAAAAACTATAAGGCACTATTTTCAAATTAAGTGTCATCCTTTTAAGAAAGAGGTGATGTTGAATATTTTGTCTCGGAAGGTTGTGCCACAACATCAGAAGGCAGGGACAGATTGGTTGGGGTGGGGAGAGGGGGAAATTCACTGGAAATTTTTCTAAGTGGCTGCTTTGGGAATTTTTCTTGAGAATTTTTGTTTACAGACATGTCAGCAGGGCTGGATTTGACTACATGAACTCTAGGGGCTAAATGCAAAGCTGTATTAACTGAGCCAAAGCTGATACTGCCTTTGATCTAATCCATTGTCATCATACCAGGCCTCTGCACTAATACCGTCCCCTCCTGAACACTGCCCCTTCCCTCTCCCTGAGACTCACCTCCCCTCCTAGAAAGGATTTAAATGTTGATAGGATAGGCCCAATGCAAGTCATCAGGCCAGCAGCTTTCTCTGCATGGTTTAGAGGTAGCTGGGCATAGTTGGGTTGAGTTTCCTTGTTAACAGGCCCATGGGTTCAGTGCCCTCTCCAAGGTTTTACGCCCTCTGCCAGCTTATTCTCCACCTTGTTTCCTACCTCCTCCATGACTGCTCAAACTACAGGACCCCCAACCATTTTGCTTGCTCCCCCATTATGCCCTGACATTGTTAGTGCCTACTAGTCCAGTGACACTAGCAATATGCCAGTATGTCCCCTTGGAAATTTGAAAATATAGTGGGACTTCTGCTTTTGCTTCAATTGTGTTGGTGTCATACATACGCCAGCCTCTGAATTTCTAACCAGGGGAGTGGAAAATCCAAGTACCCATGTTGTTCAGCTATTTTGTAACAGTGACTGCGTGAACTTGATGAGCTGCAAAGTGCAAAAGCTGCAAAATCCCCAGAGGGACCACTCTCTCCGCGACTCCCTTGTCCACTCCACACTCCCCTCCAGCCCCACCACACCAGGCACTTTTTCCTGCAACTGCAGGAAGTGTTACAGCTGCCCCTACACCTCCTCCCTCACCCCCATCCCAGGCCCCAAGAAGACTTTCCACGTCAAACAGATGTTCACATGCACATCTGATAATGTGATAAACTGTTCCCATTATGGCCTCCTCTACATTGGGGAAGCCAAGTGGAAGCTTGGGGACCGCATTTCGGAACACCTACTCTCGGTTCGCACTAAACAACTGCACCTCCCAGTCACGAACCATTTCAACTCCCCCTCCCATTCCTCAGACGACATGTCCATCTTGGGCCTTCTGCAGAGCCACAACGATGCCACCCGAAGGTTGCAGGAACAGCAATTCATATTCTGTTTGGGAAACCTGTAGCCCAATGGTGTTAATGTGGACAAGGTTCAAAATCGCCCCTCCCCCCACCGCATCCCAAAACCAGCCCAGCTTGTCCCCGCCTCCCTAACCTGTCCTTCCTCCCACTTATCCCCTCCCCCTACCTCAAGTCCCAACCCCATCTCCTACCTACTAGCCTCATTCTGCCCCCTTGACCTGTCCATCCTCCCTGGACTGACCTATCCCCTCCCTACGTCCCCACCTACACTCAGCTTGACTGGATCCACCCCCACCTCTTTGACCTGTCTGTCTCCTCTCCACCTATTTTCTCCTCTATCCATCTTCTATCTGCCTCCCCCTCTCTCCCTATTAATTTCAGAACCTCCTTCCCCTCCCCCATTTCTGAAGAAGGGTCTAGGCCCGAAACGTCAGCTTTCTTAATCCTCTGATGCTGCTTGGCCCGCTGTGTCCATCCAGCTCCACACTCTGTTATCTCTGAGCTGCAAAATGCTTTGGTTATGAAAACTGTGACACAATTTTTTTTTCTCTTTCTGCTTCACACTCTCTTTCTCACTCCATCTCTCTCAACCCCTCTTTCGCTCTCCACCTCGCTCTCTCTCCCTCACTCATGGATCCTTGCTGTATGAACATTACCTAATTTTTAAATTATTCCCAAAAAAACAGTTGGTTTAAAAGTATTTTGGGACATCTTGAGGTTATATGAGGCACATTCTTCCTTTTTAAGATTTTTGAGCTATTAGTTCATCACTGGTTTCACTAAAACTACTCTCTTTTGCAGCAGACAACAATGATACGCTTGTTATGATCTACGACTACCCCCCAGCAACAATAAGCCAACCAATCTTCAGGATAGGGGAGAAGCTGCGCATTATAGCAGAGTAAGTACAATCCTATTAACAACAAGGGTGTGGCATTGTACCCTCATGCGAATATCCTCAGTGAGTGAGTGATTGCAACTTATCTGACCACAGTGGCTCAGGGGTGAACAAAAACCATGTATAATGATAACACTCAGTGTTTCTGTGCTAATGTAAACGTCCTGATGACTCTTCATCAGTGCTGTTTTAAGAATTTACTGGGTATTAATCAGGTTTAAAAATAGCTCAATTTTTCTCCTCCTCATCCTCAGTAGAAACAGAGGTCAGTACTCCACCTCTTTTTCCAACTCAGAAGAAACCAGGCAAATCAAACTGATTTCTCATGAGATAACAAAGTGTGGAGCTGGATGAACACAGCAGGCCAAGCAGCATCTTAGGAGCACAAAAACTGACATTTCAGGCCTAGACCCTTCATCAGAGAAGGGGGAGGGGGAGATGGGGAGAGTGTTCTGAAATAAATAGGGAGAGAGGGAAAGGCGGATTGAAGATGGATAGAGGAAAAGATAGGTGGAGAGGAGACAGACAAGTTAAAGGAGTGGGGATGGAGCCTGTAGAGGTGAGTGTAGGTGGGAAGGTAGGGAGGGGATAGGTCAGTCCAGGGAGGACAGACAGTTCAAGGGAGCGGGATAAGGTTAGTAGGTAGGAAATGGAGGTGCGGCTTGAGGTGGGAGGAGGGGATAGGTGAGAGGAAGAACAGGTTAGGGAGGTGGGGATGACCTGGGCTGGTTTTGGGATGCAGTAGGGGGAGGGGAGATTTTGAAGCTGGTGAAATCCACATTAACACTATTGGGCTGCAGGGTTCCCAAGCAGAATATGAGTTGCTGTTCCTGCACCCTTTGGGTGGCATCGTTGTGGCACAGCAGGGGGCCCAGGATGGACATGTCATCTAAGAAATGCGAGGGGGAGTTGAAATGGTTCATGACTGGGAGGTGCAGTTGTTTAGTGCGAACCGTTCGCACCTTGTCTGTCTCCTCTCCACCTATCTTCTCCTCTATTCATCTTCGATCTGCCTCCCCCACTCTCCCTATTTATTTCAGAACCCTCTCCCCATCCCTCTTTTCTGATGAAGGGTCTAGGCCTGAAACATCAGCTTTTGTGCTCCTAAGATGCTGCTTGGCCTGCTGTGTTCATCCAGCTCCACACTTTGTTATCTCGGATTCTCCAGCATCTGCACTTACTGGTATCTCTGATGCGAGATTTCTCACAAGTTTTGATGTGGTGTATTTTATATAAACCTAGTGGATTTGTAGACATGCCTGGCTGAAAAAGAAAACAATGCTAATCATCATTCCTACTATTAATCCTGTAAGGACACTGAATAGTTGGTTTTCTAATCATTGTAGCTTCAATGCAGATACTTTTGGTGCAGGCTCAAAAAGGTGATGGCTGCGCTTGGTGAAAAAAATATTTTTTGGCACTTTGCCCAAAAAGGCAGGAGTCCCATCAATCCTACCTTATTTCAGACAAAGAATATGTGTGTCTTTATATGTTATTTACCATCCTTTTTAGTACATTATTTCTGTTTAAAAGGTTTTAGTAAATGAATGAAATGCAAGAATACAGCAGAGATTTGAATAATCTGCCTTGGCCATACAGAGAAGTCAAATAACTATTAAAATAAACGCGTTACTTTTGGCAATACATAGATTGTGAAAAATAATCATAAAGGATTTTCTGCTTAGTCTCTTTCCTGTTGCTTTCAATTAATTTTGTTGTCAGAAGAATGCTGTTGTGGATAGTGAGTCGATCTACAGCGCAGTAGGTAGTGCTCCTACCTCTAACCGGGAGCTCTGCTTCCAAGTCCCATTTGGGACTGGATGCCCATGGAAGAAACAAAACAGAAATAGCTGGAAAAGCTCAGCAGGTCTGGCAGCATCTATGAAGAGAAAATCATAGTTAATGTTTCGGACGCGGTGACCCTTCCTTAGAACCCTCTGGGTTACGGACCTGAAACATTAACTTTTGTTTTGTTTCTGATTTACAGCATCTGCAATTCTTTTGGCTTTTATTTATGCCCATGTAAGATGTGTTCATGGTGTTGTCAAAAACCTGCAAATCTCCCTGATACGTCTATGGCAGTGCAAGAGTGGAAGAGTCTTTAGGTCACCACCATGTAGTGGATTCAGCACAACAGCTTCCCCATGTTAAAAGTCTCCATGTTCAGGCTCTTGTCACAGGTTGTACTCTGTTGCAAATATCATCCTCACTATGAACAGGAGAAGACGAGGATGTAGCCAGGAATGGAAGGTTTGATCATGGGAGAGGCTGGGCAGGCTGGGATCTTCCTCGTTGGGACCATAGGAGATTGAGGGATGACCTTACAGAGTTTTTTAAAAGCATGACGGGTATGGATAGGGTAAATGGCAGGTATTTTTTCCCTAGGGTGGAGGATTTCAAGACCGGAGGGCATGTTTTTAAGGTGAGAGGAGGAAGAGTTAAATAGGACATCAAGTGTAACAGTTTTACACAGAGTGGTTCATATGTGAAATGAACTTCTGGAGGAAGTGGTGGACGCAGGTGGTGTTACATTGTTTGAAGACATTTAGATAAGCACATGAATAGGAAATGTTTGGCGGGACATGGGCCAAGCGCAGGCAGATGGGACTGATTTAGTTTGGGAATATGGTCGGCATGGAATGGTTGAACTGAAGGGTCTGTTTCCATGCTGTATATGTCCATGACACAATGAAAAGGTAAAGGCTTGTATTTTAAAACAACTTAGCAATCATCTCCTATTAGCAATCACTTCAGTAAGGTTATAGAGAAGTCAAGTCCAAGGGGTCAGAGGGCACATATCTTCAAAAGATGCAAACAGTTGAAGAAGTCTTTTTATGGGCTAAGTCAGTTGCATTCAAATGTCATCAAGAAAAACACCATGCAATTCTATTCTTCTGCTGCAGCTAAACAGAAAGTTTCCAGGAAATTCCAGACTACCATGTTCATTGAAAAAGCCTCAAGATTGAAAACTCTGAACCCTTTGATTCGCCTCATAACCTAAATCTGGAGTTCCGTTACTTTCTACATAAAAATGGGCTATAATTTGAACTTCTACAACAACTATATACTGAAATATCATAATGAATAAAATACTTTGCCAACAAAACAAGCGCACTGATAGTTTGAAATAAAATAGAATCTGACAGGCAGTAGCAAAAATATGTGAGATACCCTGTTTTTATTGGCTGAGAGATAAATTTTGGAAGGGGAGAATTTCCCTGCTATCTTCAGCAACATGAAAAGCAGAGAGAGCGTTTAGTAGACTGACAGGCCCTTGTTCAAAATCTCTGTAATTACATAAACATAGGGTCTTATTTCATCAACAAGGCAAGTTTAAATTTAAAACCAAATTTTTTAGGCTTTTATACCCTGGCTTGGCCTTAATTTTGTTAAAAAAATTCCCAGGATATCGCAAGGCTGCTTGTGGGTTTGATACCCAAACCCTTTGCTATAAGCTTGGCAGTATTTTTCTCCCCATTGCTTCCTTTGTGTTTGCATCTCCTCCAGGGATGGCACTAGCAGTAGTATGGTGATCCCTCAGCATGGTACTTTTCAGCCCAAACTATATCCTTAAGCCACCACAGTGGGATTTGGAACTCAGGGCATTTTGACTCGGGGTGACAGTGTTACTGCTCAGCCAAGATTGACACAGTAAAATTGAATAACTTGACAACTGCTTTTCCTCTACTTGTAGTACCAGGGAGGTGATAGCTTAGTGGTATTATCGCTGCACTGTTAATCCAGAGACCCAGGTAATGTTCTGGGGACCCAAGTTTGAATCCTGACATGGCAGAAGGTGGAATTTGACTCCAATTAGGTAATGATCATGAAACCATTGCAAATTGTCAAGGGAGAAACCCATCTGATTCACTAATATCTGTTAGGGAAGGAAATCTGCCCATCCATATCCAATTTGGTTGACATGTAACTCCAGATAACTTGAAACTGCCCTCTGGGCAATTAGGAATGGGCAAAAATTCTGGCATAGCCAACAATGCCCTCATCCTGTGAATAAATAAAAAGAATGCTTTACTGATGTTACTCTCTTTATCTTTCCAGGGAAGGTGATTGGTGGCGAGTGAGGTCTTTCAGCACTGGATCTGAGAACTACATCCCACGTGCCTGTGCTGCCAGAGTTTACCATGGGTAAGTTAAGTAGATATAGTTCATCTTGTTGTTTTGATGACATAATGTAGTAAAGCATCCCAGGCTTTATACAACAGAATTTGATATCAAGACATAAAGGGATGGAAGAGTAGCGAGCTTGGTCAAAGAGATAGGATTTCAAAAGTTGCTTGAAGAAGGATATAAAGTTGGTGAGATAAACAGACAAGCTTAGTGAGGTATTTTCAAAATTTTGGGCACAGGGAGCTAAAGGCATTGATGGCAATGGTAAAGCAATGAAAATTGAGGATATCAAAAGCACAAATTGGATGAGAATAGAGCACTTGCGGGAGAGTGGGTTCAGTCAGCATGGAGGAGGTGACTAAGGCTGGGAACAATAAGGCCAGAAAGGTCACTCAGATCTACAATCAGGCATGAAGGTAGGATGTTTTGAAAGAAGCACCCCTCATTATCTGGTGCCACTTTAATGGTTTAAAACTACTTTTACACAAGATGCAGCCAGATTTCATGGTTGATGACGAAAAAACTGTTCACGATCAGGATGCTAAAACTGGGTTCAGCATCCCTGGAGTTATGCAAGAAGAAAAAAAATCAAGGTTTCCTCTCTTGAGTAGTATCCCTTAGCAGATGCCGTATTAAATGTGGACACATGGTTGGGATGCATTATTCAAGCCTGGCTGGGATGTAGCTACAATTCATATATTCTGCCAACTCTCTTATCTAGATCTGTGTGTCTATAATTGAAATATCAAACACTGATAGCACAGTGGGACCATGTGCCAATATATTTTGGCAATTTATAAAAAAACTTGGCTATTAGCAATCATTTTGTGGAATATGCTAAAGATGGGAAACAGTTCTCTACTTTAATATTTTAACCATATGATCTTGAATATGTCTATCAAATCTCCCACTAACCTGTTCTGCCCTGCTGAGAACAATCCTAGTTTCGAAAATTTCTCCACATAGGAGCTCAATCTTTTATCTCCAACATAATTCCAGTAAATCACCTTCACATCCTTTACAAGGCTGTGACACCTTTGGAAATAGCTTAAAAAATCTACAGCCAACTTTTTTCACAATTCAAGACAATATTAGAAGGGGACAGTAAATCAGAAGTAGGCTTGTTGATCAACCCAATCCAAGGATGCAGAGTGGAACTTAAAGCACGGTAGTGAGGCTATGAACCCATTTTATTTCTGTCATTGACCAGGTTTCCTAAGTATCATGAATCCTAGCAGCTTCCTTAAGGTGTGAGCTTGGTGGATTCAGGTAGTCAAGAGGCTTTACTCTTAGCACCTGGATCTAGGTATCTTTCCTAGGAGCCTCTGCATTGAGGAACTCCTCACAACAGGATTCCCCTCCCTCATCAAGAAAACTGTACTGCTCCCATCTGAGACTCGTCCCCAACCAAAAATTCCAGGCCCCAGCAAACTAGGCTTCCAACGTTTTCTATAAATTCATTATAACTTTGTTCTTCTACTCTATGCCCATACTTACAAACCCAACTTTTCTGTTACACACTTTCAAACTTTCCTCATCTGCTTCCAGGGAATTGCTTTTTTGAATCTCTAGGTCTTACTGGTCATTCACATTGCTGAAGTTAATGAAAAATAAAAACAGATGAGCTGTATATTCCCAAATTCTGCCAACAAATAGAATCTAAAACTAATCTCACGATGTGTTGCATCTTAGAAATTCTGCCTTTCAAAAGATTGATTAAACTAAGCCCTTCCTGGCGTTTGAGATGGGTGGAATAGATTGTACAGTTTAATTTGAAGATTAGAAAGGTTTCTTGGTCAACATTTCTCCTTCAACCCTTCTATAGCTTTGTCCGTTTCTGTACATTCATGAACAGTTGCTGCTGCATTTCCTTTCATAAAGACAGTGATTGCATTCCAAAGATACCTTGAAGATGCATTCTGGTGCCCTGATCAATGCAAGTTCTTTCTAATCAATAGTTAGAATATTTTACAAAGTAATGTAACTGAGGTAATTCATCCATTATCACGATTTATGTTTTGGTAAGATACAGTCCTTCCTTGTCTTACTTGTCTAATAAATGATCTGTGATGCATGCTCTTTGTGCAGTTGGCTGTTTGAAGGAATCGGGAGACAGAAGGCTGAAGAGTTATTACAGCTTTCGGGCAATAGGCTAGGCTCCTTCTTGATAAGGCAAAGTGAAAGCCAAAAGGGTAGGTTCGTATGTGTTACACTACAAATAATGTGTATATTGAATTATTAAATATTTAAAGAGCAGAACTCAGCCATTTCACCAACCAGGTCCCATTTTATATTAAGGCTTTTCAACAGTTAATTCACTCAGTTGGACTCCACAATATAATATTTACTGTCTTGTGCCTTTTAAAATTCTTTTTACAAAACAGTCCAAACTGCTGGATTTGAGCACAAAAATCAAACCTGACACTCCAGTACTAATGCAATGCTGCACTGTTGGATGTGCTGACTTTTGGATGGGATGTTAAACTGAGATGCCACTACACTCCCTCTCTGTTGGATATAGAGCTAACCTTTGAAAATTGTACAGCTACCCAAGGATGACATCTTGAACTAACTGCTCAGAGGCTGGTATCCCGTCACCAAGTCACCTTTTATTTACATGTGCACTGCACAGCTGTGCCAGCCAGCTCAGCATCAGTCCCCTAAACTGAAGAGATTCTAAATCCCCTGTTTATATTGGTCAGCCTGAGCCACCTAATTGGCCCAGATTAACAACTAATCAAGGATCTCCTAGTCTACCTGGTTCCAATCATTGCATATCTGTACTGTTGCAGACTTATTTTGATAATATAGATCATACTACAGTTTTTTTTTCTATATCTGATTCCTGCATTTAAATATAAACCACTGTTTGGTATTGTCATTAAGAAATGACTATTTATTAAGCAACGCAGCATGTAGTCCTCCCTTTTCTAGATTGCATTTGTTAATCCTTCTCCTAGCATTACCAACAATGCTACAACACAAATAATAGTGTTTTTATTCATTCATGGGATTTGGCTGGGCCAGGATTTATTGCCCATCCCTGGTTGTCCTTGAGAAGATGGTGGTGAACTGCATTCTTGAGCAGCTGCAGTTTATTTTATGTCAGTCACTTACACCTCAGGATGGCATGGGGCTCAGTGGTCAGCATTGCTGCCTCATAGCTCCAAGGACCTGTGTTTGATTCCAATCCCGGGTAACTGTTTTTGTAGAGTTTGCACATTTTCCCAGAGTTTCCTCTCACAGTCCAAAGACGTGCAGGTGAGTTGGATTGGCCAAGCTAAATTGCCCATAGTGTCCAAGAATGTGCTGGCTAGGTGAATTAGCCATGGGAAGTGCAAGGTCAATGGTTATGGGGTTGGCTCTGGATGGAATGTTGTTTGGAGGATTGGTGTGGACTCGGTAGGCTGAATAGCCCGCTTTTACACTATAAGGATTCTATTCTATACAATCCATTAGGAAGATAATTCCAGGATTTTGACCTTGCGACCCTAAAGGAATGGCAAAATATTTTCCAAACCAGGATGGCAAATGGTTTGAACGAGAGTTTGTAGAAGGTGGTGTTCCCATGTACCTGCTGCCCTTACCCTTCTACAGGGAAGTGGTCATGAGATAGACCCTGCAGCAATTAAGGGTCTCAATATTCAGGCTTACATGCAATGAATGGTTACTTGACAAAATACTATTCACTTCTTAACTTAGCCTCTGGAAGAGAAGAAGAGAAAAAAACATTCAAACTTTCCACAAACAAAGAACCATCTGTCAGCAACTCTTGCCAATAATGGTTTCCTCTTTTCCCTTGTTATGAGTACACATACCAGCTAAGAAGGAACCGAAAATTTTACTGTCTATGCATATGTGAATGTCTTGAAACTTAAATATCATAAGTATATTTACAAGTAGCAATATGAGTATACATTTAACATAACTTAAACCAAGATATATGCCTTGCAAATGATTTGGCGTTTGTGCTCATGTTTTGCAGGTACATATTGCCTATCTGTCAGGTACTACAGCGATGTACCTCAGAAACTAGTGAAGCACTATCGGATTTTCCGTTTGCCTAATAAATGGTATTATATCCAAGACCGTCTCACCTTCCAGTGTTTAGAAGATCTGGTAAACCACTATTGCGGTTAGTATCACAATGACTTTGGTTACATCTGCCCAAATGGCTTGAGGTGCAACTTTGAAATTGGCTTCATTGTAAGGTAGAGATGTGTTAGCCCAAAATTACCCTGGACCAGCTTCTAAATTTGGGCTAAAATATTTATTTATCTTTTATCTTTATACTTATCTTTTCTATTTTCATGTTTTTTGATAGCTTTTGTACAAAATCCCCAAGACTAAATAGAAACATTCAGGAATTACACTTGTTTTCTTTGAAATTGTGTGCTCAAAAACTCTGTGAACATTGCCTGCTATTCACGGCACAGGGTGTGGATCAGTGAAATGAGAAGTCGGATTCATTCACACCAAGAGATTGCTGACTGTAAGCTTGCACAAAGCTAAAACATCCCTCTTCCCTGACATCTTCTGTGATATCAGAGGATGGCCTTAGAGAGGTTGTAATATTATGAGGGGATGGATAGGGTGAATAGCCAAGGTATTTTTCCTAAGTTGGGGGAGCCCAAAACTAGAGGGCATTGGTTTAAAATGAGAGGGGAAAGACTGAGAAAAGGACCTGAGGGGGGCTAACATTGTCATGGAGAGGGAGGTGGGTGTATGGAACAAGTTGCCAGAGAAAGTGGGGGAGGCTGGTACAATTGCAACATTTAAAAGGCAGGTACCCGATAGAAAGGGTTTAAAGCGATATGGGCCAAATGCTGGCAAATGGGGCTAAGTTCGATTGGAATGAATGGTCGGCGTGGACATGTTGGACTGAAGGGTCTGTTCCATGGTGTATATGGCTGTCACTCTATGAGTTTATGAGGTGGAGGCAAGCAAAGAGCTTACCTAGACTGAGAATTCCTTTGGGTTCAGCCTTCCTTCTGCCTACCAATCTGAACACAATGAATCAGGAATACCAGTAAGCTTAAAGGTGGAATCTGAACACCGTGGCACTGCTTGCTTATAAAGTGATTTTGGGTTCATTATATAGAGGGACAATTGGTCAAAAACTAAAAAGAAACTTCTATATCCAAGGTAGCAGTTTACTTGTAATTTGTTAGCTCTGCGGTTCCTCAGTAAGTTCTCACTATGTAAACACAGTGCCCTCTAAAGGTGAGATCATCTCATATTTGCCCTGGGAGAGTCAGGGGCAGAAACCAATGCTTCAGGCTTTATTGTGTCTATGTTTAGAGAATAAGGACATTTTGAAGCCAACTTATTTTGGGCTTGAAACATGAATCCTGGTATGAATTCTTATTGTCTGATTGTTCTTTAGCATATTCTAAGTTTGCATCAAGCGCTATGACAGACAGTTCAGAGCTAATGTAGCAAATCTTTCTTGTTTCAGAGATCGCAGATGGCCTGTGCTGTTTGCTGACCCATCCTTGCCTGGCTGAGCTTGGCACTGAAACCTCTTCTGAACAGCCTGTCATCTTACGTCACAAGCAATTCAACTGGAAAAACGTGAAAAGGTAACCGAACATAATTTAAGATAAAATTTCTTCTGCAGAAATAGAATCTCAGATAATCATTCAGCCAAATACTATTCTAGCAATGATCGCTACATTAACTGCATTTGTCCCATTTTCAAAAAGAGTTGCCCGAAATCAAACCTATTACTGATATCTTGTTACATATATTCTCCTTCACGTACAATTCCAAGCACCCAAATTTCGTCTTTCATTTGACTGCAAATTCACTGAAGAAAACATCCTCAGTCCACATTTCATCAGTCTTTTTCAATTTTTTTTGAACCTGTGCTTTAACTTTGACATAGACACATTCTCTATATTGATTGCTCCTCCACATTTCCTAGTCCCTCATCATTAAGAAAATATTCCGAATTGTCAAGTGGATTGTCTCACACTTCTCCACATTTAATTCAATCAGGTACAGTTTCCCCTGTGTAATCCATCTATATGGCTCCTATGTAACTTCCGACTTCCAGCAGAAAGAAAGAACCATAATTGAGGGTGGGCTAGTTCAATTGCTTGTGCAGCTTCCTCTCTCTTCTCCTTCATCAGTAGCATTGCCTACAGTCATCTTGTGACATTTAGTTTATTCCTCTTCCCTTTTAATGGCAATGACTGCTGTCATCATACCTTAGCAACCTGAAACATAACCAGAAGTGTGTTTCTTTCAATAGCTTCAAACCTTCTGAAGAAATGCATTAAATCTTCAGAAGAAAGATATCC
The DNA here is from genome assembly GCF_030684315.1 of Stegostoma tigrinum. NCBI lineage: Eukaryota > Metazoa > Chordata > Chondrichthyes > Orectolobiformes > Stegostomatidae > Stegostoma > Stegostoma tigrinum. The sequence goes on along the minus strand of NC_081358.1, from coordinate 102,071,877 downwards.
CCTTTCAGTGTGTCAGTGTCAAATAGTGTTTGATAATTACTCCTGTAAAGCTCCTTGGTGTATTTGACACTAGCTGTTTCTAAATAATATGCCTGAGTAATATATGGGTTACAGAACAAATTATAGACAAGAAATAGCGAATGATCTATTGGTTCCTGATTCATTTTTCTTATGGTTCTGTCCCTAGGGCTGAACTGTTGAGCGCCAATTCAACGTCTCGAGATGAAGCCTTCGTTAGTTATGGGCTGCGGAACAGCATCGCATCTTATATGACTTTGTCACAGATCGATGATGATTCAATCAGTGACAGCAGCAAGAAGAAATGGTTCCCAACCATCAGATCCAGTGCTCCAAACAGGCACAGCTGCCTCCTCACGACAACACTGAGAGATTCATATGAGGATGACTTTGAATGACGGTGTGCCCTACAGCAGCTAGCGGCATACTTGTACTTTAGCAAGTTAATAACTATCATGTTAATGAGCCTCACTGTTCATTGCAAATTGGAACTGGCAATCAGTGGAGAAAGCTGTTCTCCATGTCTATTCACTGATGGCTTGCTGTCTTTTTGCAAAATCTGTATAACATTGTCAGATTTTTTTGAGCAGTTTTATTTACCGGAATCTGGTACCCTTCTGTTTGAGTCAATGTATTCTTGATCATAAGTGATATCAGTCTATATGTACTTCACCCCTCATCATACCAGCCTGAGATTATTGCTTTGTATATATATTTAAATCACACAAATGGCATGCTTTTGTTTCATTTTGCATTTGTGTTTGGCAAGGGATCTCTACTCAAAGGGTGGAAGTGAAGTGACTAATCTGTGCTGAAATTTTGTGTCTTGCATTTTTTTAACTTGTGTATTTATATTATTCATTCAGCAGTTAAAGCCTTTCGCATTGTCTGACAGAGTGCAGAGCCCTTTCTCATCCACTGCAAGGTCAGAAAATTGCAATCTGTTCTAAAACTGGGTCAAACACCCATATTATTTCCAAAGCAGTTTCTTATAAAATAAAACTTTCTTTGATGATTTGTGCACACCACCATTTGTTGCCCATTTCTGTACCCTTGAACTGAATGCTCAGGCATTTCAATGGACACTTCAAAATCAACCATATTTCTGCACATCTTCAGCGATCTCTAGGCTAGACCACATAAGGACGGCAGATGTCCTTCTCTGGTGAGAAGTGAACCAATGTAATATGGTAATTGATGCAAGATTCATTTTCAATATTACTGAGATGAGCTTTCAATGCCAAATGTTATTCATTAGATTTAAATTCCATTAACTGTCATTATAGGATTTGAAACCAACTGGCACAGTGGCATTACCAGCAATTCCCCTAATCACTCTGGGATGTTTCTAATCGTGGATTGGAACAGTTGAAGACTAGGGACAAGCCTATTCATGAAAGTTCTTCACTCTAACAAAAAATGGGAGCAAATTATGACAAGCTTTATACTTTCTTTGAGGAAAAGGTCTTTTACTCATATTCGCATCACTCTCAGAAACTCACTTCTGTTGGTCTCTACCTGTAAACAAGAAGCAATTTACAAGTAGTTACATCTGCATTGGAAGCTAAATCAACATCATATAGAAACCCATCACGTCACTGAGGTTAGACAACTGCTGTTTTCTGCAGTGATTTCAAAGGGAACAGCTGTCAACCAGCCAGAAAGAAGCGAGGGAGCTCAGAATTTAAGCATAATAGCAATGAGAGAAAGAACATCTCTTACTCCAACTTCACTTGGACGGAGGGCATTGCCTGCAGCCTACCAAATATCAGCTGGATTTGACAGCAAGGCATACAGAAGCCCTGATTCCAGCCACGGGGACAATCCTACCAATAACCTCAAATACTAATAATCTCTTGCAGAGATTTAAGTCTTAACACATGCTTTCAATGTAAACATGCGATTCATAAAGTCTGCACAGACACATTCCAGCACTGCCCTTCACAATGTAGTGAAATATCACTCTCACCACCACTCCTCCAACTCAAATCTGGTGAGTGGCATCTTCAGAAATCCAGCTGCCAATGTCGGAATGCCAAAACAATTTCCAGTTCCTTATTATTGTAGCATCCATAGGATTTAATCCAAAGCTACAATAGTTTTTTTAAAATGATTAATACATGGGTGCAAGAATTTTTATTAACCCGTAAACACTACCAGCCGTGATGGTTATTTCCCTGGTTTTACTGAGTTCCTGTTTACCAATGAGAAAGGAATTGATAGTCAAATTCACCTCAATAAATAAATACATACTGCAATAACAGTTTACATCAACGCTGCTCATCAAGGTACATTAGTATCTTGTATTAGTTTGTATTAAAGACAAATCATCCATAATTGCACATTCTACAAGACTACAGAATTATATATATCAAAATTAATTACAGAGTTATATATATCAAAATTAATTAATTTAACTTTACTATCCTTCCCCTAACTATTCTTAAATCTTTATTCCTCTTTAGTTATGTGAGGTAATTGGGGTTATTTTATAATGCTGCCATTGGAATGGTCATTTACCATTTATAACAAATAGCAATGAATGTGAGATATGTGGTTTAGCATTTAATTTATTCTCAATTTTCTCTCCTAACCTTTTAACCACCCTTGGCCTACATGACATGCTGTTCAGAGAGTGAGGGTGAACCTGCTTCAGCAAATGGAGCTCCACACCAGTTCACAGTCATTGTATCCAGACTGGAAGGAAGCATGTACTCCCCTAGACAACTGGAACTTGTTCAGAAAAAATCTGGTTCTTGCTTAGAGTGTCATAGCCACAATTAGTAAGAAGGGTGAGGTGGTGCCTTGGAGTGAGCTGAAAGAAAACCTATCATGTTCAAAAATGCTGCATCGCAACAACATGCTTGAATATAAATGGCAATGGTAGCACAGCTAGACAGTTGTGTAGTAAGTTCACAGCAGCTGAAAAGATAAGTGGAAGAACTGTTGCACTATTCTCACTTAGCTGTTGTGTCTTTGTTGGAATGTGGTGGATGCTGTATGTATGTGAGAAAAATGGGGATTCAGCTGTAAATCAGACTGGGAGAAATCCTGAGGAAATTCATAGCCTTGAGATTTTCCATTGTTCCAGCTATAGAGACTTTCCTAAACTGAAGCCATGTGTATCAAGTCCAGAAGAGTTATTTCTTGTTCCACATTTTAACACATGCATTATTGCCTGTTTCCTCATAGCTTCAATATGATTATTTCTTACCAGTAATATGGCTCTTTTGAAAGGCCTGGTGCCAGATATCCTAATGAGGTTCATGCTGGTGATAACAGCTCCACCACGGTCTCCGGCGATAGTGATTTGAGACGATGATCCTCCAAAGTAGCCAATGTTTCTCTGCAGCCATTGTAAAGCAGCGATCTGATCCAGCAAGCCCCAGTTGCCAGTCATTGCATCAATGTCTACAAAGGGAAAGAAACCTCTTAATCTAAATCCCTTTCTCCCGTCCAAAGCTGCTGACTCATACTGCTGTACAATTCCGCTGGAAGATCACATCAAAATAGCAGCCTCCAATCTCTCGCACTCCATAGCACTTTGTCCTTGCAAATTTCCACTCCTAAATCCTAACTCACATCCATTTACTCCACACTCATTCAATCTCTGATCTACCCTGTTCATTGAGATCTCAATTATTAAATTCTGATCACCATTTTCAAATCCCTTCATGGTCTTCTCTCTCCCTATCTCTGTAAACTCCTCCAGCCCTGCCTTCCTTCAAGGTTCCTGGCCTCCTCCAAGCCGGGGTTTGTGCATTCCTGATTTTCATCATTACCATCCACACCCTTGGATATCTAATCTTTCCACTTCTCCATCTCTCTCTCATCTTCTAATGCTCCTCTTGTAACCAATTCAAACTACCATCACCTCTCCCAATATTTGTTTCCTTAGTCTGGTGCCACCTCTCAGCCTTTGGAACATTTTCATATTAATAACGTTCTATATTCCAAAACATTGATGCTTTGTCAGCAGTCAGTAAACATATGGTTGCCCTCATACAGAGTACACACACATGCATGCACAAACAAATATATACATACATACATATTCATCAATATTTGTTTCTGGAAGATAATAAATTGTCGGAAGTCTAGGTGAATTTTCTAAAACTCTTGTACTCCAGTATTAGTACCATGAGACATTACATGTGCCAATGAGTTAACAGAGGAGTAAAGAAACTTGGCATGATGACATTTCTCTAGTTTTAGGACCACAGTGACAATATTATTCATTTCATCCAGGCCCTAAAAAGGAACAATGAACATACCATCACTCAGGAATCCAAACACTCCAACCCTATAGTTTACTGTCACAACCAGGATGTTTCCAATAGATGCCAGGTAGGATCCATCAATGTTTGTCTGCCTCTCTCCTTTGTAATCTACTGCAGCATTGTGGAAGAAGACCAGCACAGCGTTGTTCCTAACCTATCATGTAAAAACATTTGGGATTAGTAATGAGTTTTGATATCACAGCCATAGTCTCATTTATTAAATAGGTGTCATCTTCCTTATTTGCCTGCTACAGAAGCCGTGAAGAAGGAGGTTTCACAAATGCTCATAGTTTTCAACATCCAGTGTTTTTCATGTGTGTGCCTTATTTTATTGAAATTCAGAGAAATCCATTGTCTTCTCTGCTTTCCAGGCAATTTTTACCCACTTCATGTTCATATGTGGACAATTACAGCCTCACAAAGTGGGAAATAGAAGCACTCTGTTTATAAACCATTGCGGCAGAAAGATTAACATAGATTCTATGCTCACATGGAAGAATTACACTCACAATATGGGTACCTTAGAATTGTAAATCCATTAAATATAGCTGTAAGTTTTCCAAATACAGACATTCTGTCTCCCAAGGAATTTGGAAGTTTACTCAACTAACACTGTGCAGCCTCCCAGCTGAGAAATATGAATATGCATTGTAGGCCTGTGTTCTTCTCATCAACATGTTTCTCTTTGAGGGCATTCTACACAGATAAAGGGTTTGATTTTTGACCCATGAAAGTATCTTATTTTGTCATGTGGTCATTTAATTCAATAAGCTTTCCATCATAAAGCTTACTCGCCTCCCTGTCACATCCCTCCAAGCCATACCTTATCCTGAGGGTTATGGATCCCTAGCAGCATTATCCAAGTTATTAGGTAGCTGCATCTAACCAATTTTATACTTATTCTACATGCTTTTCCCAGTCAGGCTGGCTGATAGTTAAGCCTCCTTCATGCTAGGTGTCTTCATGTGTAGTATGTAGATGAGTGATGGGCCAGAGCCAAGATTAGACCTCTGGGGATTCTTACACTAATCATGGACAGAACTGAAGCAAAACCTAGACTGAAGATACCTTAGCTAGAATTTAATGTGTTAAGTCCAGTAAGAGCAAAGCTATGAATTTGGACAATAAGGCAGAGGGATTGGAAAGGTTGTTCAATTGACCATGTCGAAGGCAGTACAGAGAATGAAGAACACAAGGAGGGATAATGCATCGTAATCACAAAGCATGCTTTTTATGTTTTTTTTAAGTTAAGGCCATTCCATTGTTGTGCCAGGGGATAAATTTGATTGGGCAGTCTTACACCAGAATTGTGCAGGGGTCTGAGCAATATAGACTACGGTGAGATTTGTGACAGACCCACATGAGAAGTCTGAAGTGACAGATCTTGATGCCAGGAGTCTGTTACTCCAATTTTTCTATATTAATTATGTGACATGGCAAGTTTCTTACTAAGCAGTGGTTAAATGGCAATTGAAGGAGATTATTGCTTGATAAATGCCATGTTAATGGCACGAGTGATTTCCACAGTTAATGGTATGGTGCTGGGGGTCTTGTCGAACAGAGGGACCTCGGTTGCAGATACATGGTTCTTTAAAAGGGCGACAACAGGTAGACAGGGTGGTGAAGAAGGTGTTGGGCATACTTGCCTTCATTGGTCAGAGCATTGATTGCCAGAGTTGAGAGTCATGTTACAGCTGTGTCAGATATTGGGATGGCCGCATTTGGAATAATGTGTACAATTTTGGTCACCCAGCTATAGGAAGGATGTTATTAAACTGGAAAGGGTGCAAACAGGATTTACAAGGTTGTTACCATGACTGGAGGAATTGAGTTATAAGGAGAGGCTGGATAGGCTGGAACTTTAAGAAGTAGGAGGCTGAGAGGTGACTTTATATAGGTTTATAAAATCATGAGGAGCATTCATAAGGTAAATAGCAAAGATTTTTTCCCTAAGTGGGGAATTCAAAACTAGGGGGCATATTGTTAAGGTGAGCAGAGAAAGATTATAAAGGACGAAGGGGTGACTGTTTTACACAGTGAGTGATTAGTGTATGGAAAGAACTGTCAGAGTAAGTGGTGAATGCAGGTACAGTTACAACATCTAAAATACATTTGGATAAGTGCATGAATAGGAAAGTTTTGGAGGGATATGGGCCAAATGCAGACAGATGGAACTAGATTAGTTTGGAAACACAGTCGGCATGGACTAGCTGGACCGAAGGGTCTGTTTCCATGCTGTATAATTCTATGGCTCCATAACAGGATCTTAAAGATGGCCCGATATAAGGGCCGTTGGTCTTTCCACAGATATGCAGTGAATAGCGAGTTGTTCTTGGTGTAGAGCATGTTAAGTTGGGAATAAAATGACATGGGAGGACATCTGGGGCAAGATGGGTAATTAATGAGGTGAATTGGGAAGATATGGTAAGAAATCTCATTGTGCTTTATGGCAACAATCCCTCCTAAAAACCCAACACAACTAAGACTTAAACAGAAGAGATTCAGTCCACTGAGTTGTGGAAAGGTTAGGTATGATTTGGGAGAAAAAAATAGCACATTAAGTACTTGGAGAGGAAGGGGAATTGAAAAGGTGGCATTAGTTTCCATGGGCAGAATGATCAAGATCAGATTTTTGATTGAACAGTTAACAAAAGTTTCAACAAAAAAGTTCGATCTCAGATATGTGATTTGTGATTGTGTCCTGCATTATAAAATGGAAAATAAGTAGCAGAATAATCATGATAAGGCAAGGGAATTACATTTTCTGGGACTTTTAAAAGATTTTTTTTTAAAAATGGCACTTTACCTGTCCTATGAAACATTCCATTATATCGCAATTATTCTGAAATTGTCTGATCTCTCGTTCCCAATATCTCTTTACAGTTGCGCTTGCTGCCAACAGTAACTTTTGAAGTGGCCCAACAAGCCAGTAGTTAGAACAGACCTTACCAAAGAGCCAATGCATCATAAAGACCCAACATCAACTTTCCACGGCAGCTGGCACCATGCTCACACATCAAGAATGAACAAAATGCACTGATACGGCCCACCCCTCCACCCCCCCACCCCCACCCCAGCCAAATGCTGAATGTCACTCTGTTACCGGCTGAAGGGTATAAGAGAGCAAGGGTAACATAACACAAATATATATCCTTCTAAACTGAGGAGAAAGGATTCCGCATGCTTGGTGTTTCAGTAATTCAGTACACAAGCACAGATCACCATCCCTCCCTTAAAACCTGTACGACATCAACAGCAAAACCCTGAAGTTTCTTGTAATACAGGTACCACAACTCACAATGCTTTTGGGAACGAATATATTTAGATAGAGACAGTCTTCATCTACAGTGGAATAAATGGCCTTTGCATCTCCTGGCTGTAGGCAGCTAGGCCTAAAACAAAAGAGATTGTGGAAGTTAAATATTTGTTAAAACTCTCCAAAAATTGGCTGACACTAAATTAGTTTCTTAATATACACTTACCTGGTTTTGCTTTTGCACCAGATTGTCGAGTATACATTTTGAATACGTCAATTATCTATTGCTTAGATAAGTAAGCTAGATTTAGTATTAATACTACCAATTCTGATGGATTTTCTTAGGAACATGTTCTACGATTCTGTATCTTTTGAGTGAAGTTATTTTTCCAGATGTGTATCATTATTCCCATTTTTCCAATTTTTAAATAATATGACTGGTTCAACTTTTATAATTCACAAAAAACATCAGTTGGGTCTCTTCACATTTTCTAAAACAGCTTTATCCTCATTTTTAACATTTGATATCTTTGTTTCTTGTCTCTATAACCTCTCAAAGGCAAAATAATAATTCAAAGACAAAACGATCAGAACAGGACACTGTATTCCTTACGCATCGCTGGTGGCTGAGCAAAAATCAAGACAAATGCAGGGATTAAATACTGTGCAACAGGAAAGGCCACGCTCACCTGTAGAAAGTAGCATTCCATTCTCCAGTCCAATTAAAGGTTGCTGGAGCCTTGAATCGGCTATCACCAGTGGGAGCAGCTGCATATGGGACACCCAGGAAACGGTTGACAATCTTCCATTCCTCACCAACCTGGGCCGCCTGACTAGATCCAAACAAGATTCCGTGACCCGGAAGCAAAATGGATGTCAACTGGGGTTGGGTTTCTGATAAGGAAGGGTCTGAATTGAAAAGAAATAACAATCCATCAGAACAGTTGGTAAGGAGAAATGAAGCCTCCCAGATTGTTAAGACCATATCCTCCACTGGCGATGTACAGTCAGCTCTGAGTGGGTGCAAAAAGTAATTCTCATTGCAAGGAACTCCAGTAGGTGGCACAGTGGCTCAGTGGTTAGCACTGCTGCCTCACAGAGCCAGGGACCTGGTTTCAATTCTACCCTTGGGCAACTGTCTCTGTAGAGTTTGCACATTCTCCCCGTGTCTGCGTGGGTTTCCTTCCGGTGCTCCAGTTTCCTCCCACAGTCCAAAGATGGGCAGGTTAGGTGGATTGGCCATGCTAAATTACCCACGGTGTTCAGGGATGCCTTTTTAAGGGGACTGAATCTGGGTGGGATGCTCTGAGGTGTGGACTTATTGGGCCGAAGGGCCTGTTTCCACACAGTAGAGATTCTAGGTTTCTACTTACATACTCACCGGCGCAGGTATGAATGTCAGGGCAGCAATCTGCATAATCTTCACATTTCAAGTTACACTGGCAAGGCTCTCCAGGTTGGTAAATCCCACAACGACCAGTGCACGACCCTCCAATAGCTGAGAAGACATTAAAATACTTTTCTCAAAGAATTTTATTTGTTAGCTTGAAAGCGATGAATTCCACGGCAAAAACAAATAGTCAGCCCATTATTACTGCACCAGTTTGCTGGGTTAATTCCAGGCATGAAAGGCTTGCCTTACAAGAAAGATTGAGGCCTTTAGGCCTATACACACTTGAATTTACGAGGATGAGATAGGATCTAATTGAGGTATACAAGTTGCTAAATATGATTGACAGGGGGTGATTCCTCTGTTGGGTAATCTAGAACAAGAGGTTATAGTTTTAGGTCACGTGAATATTTCTGTCAGATGGAAGTGTGAAATTCATATTCTGTGGCTGATCGTAATTAAGATTTTCACTCAGTTGCTCAGAAGTTAACATCCTTGCATTTGGTTTGTCATTAGCCTTCAAGCCTGATCTGCCATTTAATGAGATCATGGCTGAACCAATAATCCTTAACTCCATCTTCCTGCCTTTTCACAAAGTGATAATGGGAACTGCAGATGCTGGAGAATCCAAGATAATAAAATGTGAGGCTGGATGAACACAGCAGGCCCAGCAGCATCACCGGAGCACAAAAGCTGACGTTTCGGGCCTAGGCCCTTCATCAGAGAGGGGGATGGGGAGAGGGAACTGGAATAAATAGGGAGAGAGGGGAGGCGGACCGAAGATGGAGAGTAAAGAAGATAGGTGGAGAGAGTATAGGTGGGGAGGTAGGGAGGGGATAGGTCAGTCCAGGGAAGACGGACAGGTCAAGGAGGCGGGATGAGGTTAGTAGGTAGGAGATGGAGGTGCGGCTTGGGGTGGGAGGAAGGGATGGGTGAGAGGAAGAACAGGTTAGGGAAGCAGAGACAGGCTGGGCACTAATCAGATCAGGTAGTGCAAAGTGAAACTTTGGCCTTCGGCTTTGTAAGGGTCAAATGTAGCCAGCAATAGCAAAAGGAGGGCTACAACAAGCTTCAGCATCTTTGAGTTAAGGAAGAAACATAATTCAGAGGTTTTAATGCTCCAAAGTGGTCAGGGACTGACATTGTGTGAAAATATGCACAATCCAGGCTCATACCTGAAGAATAGTCAATTAATACTTCCCACTGAGCTGTTAATATCTAACGTATAGTGAGGACCTGAATGGGACAAGGTGGAAACAAATATGGGGTTGGGGTGCAAGACATAAAATGGCACCAATAAAATTATTACTCAACCAATACGCAACTGATGGAACTCACTCTTCTTATAGTAGACCTCCTCTGCTTCTTCCTTGAGTAGGATTCGACAGTTGTGACCTTGCAATCCAGGGTGGCAGTTGTGGGTGTCAGGGTAAAAAAGGCATCGGACCCCTGACAGCTGAGGCTGAAGAGAAACGATAACACAAGTGTGGCTGGAAACACATGCTGTGCAGAAAAGAAACAAAAACAGGTCAAGAATGCTCCACCATTTGAACCATTTCTTTTCCTGGGCACAATAAAACATATAGTCTCCATCCTAACTAGGATTTCTTTACTTGAAATGGCATCTCCAAGAGGTTCAGAGAAGGGGGTAAAACACAGATTCTACACAAAATCACAATTATGGTCCAACTGAAAAACACTTTCAACTCAAGGTTGAGAGGCTCAAAGTTATGAAGAAGCCTTGCCAGTAGCAAATGTAAAAATAATTGGCATCTAGCCTCACTCAGAGGCAATGGGTTAGATTTTCGCTCGGTCCTGATTTGTGTGGAGCCATGAAGCCTCCCCATCTAATTCAGAATGGCACCAGGACCCAGAGCCGGAAGTCCTGAGCCCACTTCTCGCAGATCCTATTTTCACCAGGATGGGAAAGGCAGCAAGATGTGATTCTCACACATGGAGAACACTGTTAAACCACATAATCCTCAGCATTGTTTCCTCGGCACTATCTCTGGGGACAGTGGATCTGACTCCACATCAAACATTCAAAGTCGCACCCTCCTGGAATGAAAATCCCGCTGGTCAGAGCTATTTTTCCTCAGTCAAGTATACTGAGAGAAGAACTCAGAACTCCCAACTCAGGAGTCAAAATACAGTCCTTCATGTTATTTTAAGAATCATAGAACAGTACAGCACAATACAGCACAGTGCCCTTTGGCCCACGATGTTGTGTTGATCTATTATGCTACTAACATCAAACTAACCTGCTTCTGACATCTCCCCATACCTTCCTCCAATCACCTTAAAATTATGCCCCCTCGTAATAATCATTTCCACCCTGGGATAAAGATTTTGACTTTGGGCAATGAATAAGAGAACAAGGAAATAATATGAAGTCTTTACAAATCTCTGGCTTTGCCCTTACTTGTAGTATTATGCATCAATGTCCCTCAGACAACTTCTTTTAAACCCGTAACCACGTTAAACTAGAAGGACAAAGGTAGCAGATACATTGCAGTACTGCTACATGCAAATTCCCCTCCAACCCACTCAATATCTTGACTTGGAAATATATGTTGCCCTTTTGCTGTTTGCTGTGCTAAAAATCCTGGAACTCCTGAAATGAATTGTGGGTGTACCTACGCCAAGGGAAATTGCAGTGGTTCAAGATGGCAACACATCACCACCTTATCAAGAGGAACTCGGGTGATGCAATTTTGCTGCCCCGGCCAACAATGCTCGTATCCCATGAATGAATAGACCAAGGTTATGAGCACCTCCCTTTAAAAAGTATGTCACGAATTTGGACAGGGTGCTGAGAACAATCCCAAAAGAATCTTAAAATCTCTACTGTGCAGGTAGGGGCCATACAGCTCATTAAGACTGCACTGGCTCATAGAAGATAGAACATAGAACATAGAACAGTACAGCACAGAACAGGCCCTTCAGCCCACAATGTTGTGCCGACCATTGATCCTCATGGATGCACCCTCAAATTTCTGTGACCATATGCATGTCCAGCAGTCTCTTAAATGACCCCAATGACCTTGCTTCCACAACTGCTGCTGGCAACGCATTCCATGCTCTCACAACTCTCTGCGTAAAGACCATCACCAAAGACCATCGCGCTTAGATCCATCCTTTCACTCTATCCCCACATTAACCGCAGCTAATCTACCCACCCTGCACACTACAGGGCAATTTAGCATGGCCCGTGGGAGGAAACCTGAACACCTGGCAGAAATCTATGTGTCATTGGGAGAGCATGCAAATTCCACAAAGACTTTCACCCGAGGCTGGAATTGAACCAGGATCCCTGGTGAACTTGCAACTTCCACACATATTTTCACTTGAGGCTGGAATTGTACCTGGATCCCTGGTGCTCTTAGGCAGAAGTGCTAATCACTGTGCCACCTAATATCAGAGATGTGGGTTCTAGTTAAATGGAAAGATTAAGAGTTCAGAACTGTTCCCCAGTGAAAAACAAAACCTGTGATAGGTAGTTATGACATAAAGCTTTTCAAAATGATGGCATTAGCAGCTGTAGCTTTGACCAGAGGGGTTAAGAATATGCCAGTGTACGAGGGCCTCTGATTTGTCCTTCAGCCTATGGAGTCCGACTGGAATCCTTAAATGTGTAGAACACAATGACTCTGACTTATTAGATCAGTGTTCCAGTAGGTGCTGAGGTAGTCTTCGTTGTACTGGCATAAGAGACGTCTTTAATTTCTCATGGTTTGTGATCACCCCTGGCCAGGGCAATGTGCCTTGCCCATCTGTAATTGTTCTTGAACTGAATGGTTTGCAAGGCCATTTCAGAGAACCACTAAGAGTCAACCACATTGAGAAACTGGAATCACACGTAGGCCAGACCAAGTCAGGACGGCAAATTTTCTTCCCTAAGGGATTAGTGAACCAGTGAGTATTTCTTTTCAGGACAATTGAGGATATTTCATGGATAAAATTACCATGTAGCTCTCAACTCCAGATTTTAATCATCAAATTTACCATGCATTAGCTGCTTTGATAGGATTCAAACCAATGTCACCAGAACATTAACATGAACTGGCTGACTACACCATTGGCATTATCACCATGTCACTGTAAAAGGAGCTCTATAACATGAGTTAGACTTCTATTCAAAAGAATTTTCATCATGAACAGCTACTGTTAGTGTATGTGCTTTACCTAACAAGTCAACTCAGCAAACACTTTCATGTTCATGGAATGTGCACCATTTCATTCTAAGACAGTCATTTTTATATATTAATACCCTTTGTCATAAAGATCAGCTGTTTATGTGTGCTCACCTGACAGGCACCTGTCTCTGGCATAGTTTCTGAAATCTTCAGTCATCATAAGACTATCACTGCTGATGTGCAAAACATCAAAAGAGGTTATCATGGGATCGAGGCTTGGGGATACCTTGAGGATGTTCCAGTTATTCAGTAACACTGCAATCAAACCATAACAGTTAAATTAGTCATAATCTGAAAATGCATGGCATGTACGAGCAAACTCAAATACTGTAAGTCCTCAGGGATGTGAGTAGGAAGGTGTGTGATATGTTTCAGCTTGGCCTCATTAACTATAAAGGAATTCTCAATTCTGTATGTAGAATGAATGAAATAGTGATGTATTCTGTCAAAACAGGTGGAGGAGAGCTAGAGATAGAGAGTAATAAAGGGAGAGCAAGAGATTGTGAAAAAAGACTGGAAGAAGAAAAGTAAAGGGGGAAAAGGAAGTCAAATTACAAGAAATTTATCATTCAGGCTCAAAATGTCATTAGCTTATATAGGTATGGTGTGGTTAGCCCCTGACTGAACATAGCCCATAGAACATAGAATAGTACAGCACAATACACGTCCTTTGGCCCACGATGTTGTGCTGAATCTATTATTCTTCTCTAAGATTAAACTAACCTGAATACCCGTCATTTTACTATCATCCATGTGCCTATCCAATGTCCCTAATGTATCTGACTCTACCAGCACTGCTGGCAGTGCATTCCGTGCATTCACCACTCTCTGTGTAAAGAACCTACCTCTGACATCTTCCCAATACCTTCCTCCAGTCACCTTAAAATTAGGCCCGCTCATGATAGTCATTTCCGCCCTGGGTAAAAGTCTCTGGCAATCCACTCTATTTATGCCTCTCATCATCTTGTACACCTCTACCATATCACTTCTCATCCTTCCTTGCCTCAATGAGAAAAGCCCTAGCTTCTTCAACCTTTCCTCATAAGACCTGCCCTCCAGTCCAGGCAGCATCCTGGTAAATCTCCTCTGCACCCTGTCTAAAGCTTCCACATCCTTCCTATAATGAGGCGACCAGAACTGAATACAATATTCCAAGTGTGGTCTAGCCAGAGTTTTATACAGCTGCAGCATAACCTCATGCCTCTTAAACTCAATTGCCCTGCCAATGAAACCAACACATCATATGCCTTCTTAACAACTCTATCAACTTGGTTGGCAACTTTGTGGGATCAATAGATGTGGACCTCAAGATCCCTCTGTTCCTCCACACTGCCAAGAATCCTGCCATTAACACTGTATTCCGCATTCAAATTCAGCCTGACAAAATATACCACTTCACACTTTTCCAGATTGAATTCCTGTCTGCCACTTCTTTGCTCAGCTTTGCTGGTTGGTTTAGTGATTTTCTCCAATTCGTCATAAAAAATCAGGAAGATCTAAACTACTGAGTTAGCTGATCTCAGAATTAATGACTCTACAACAGGTCAAACTTCTTCGAGGTGAAGGATAATATATCAGATAGGATTCTACAATCCCTAATCTGCCCAGTAACTGAGGATAGAGTTTGTGGGTATGAACAATATGTGGGCATAGAACAATGGTTAGCTGTGTGCATTCCATGGTGCAAAATTCCAACAATATTAGAAGCAGCGAGATGATATAAAATCAGCAACAGAGAAGTATAACACCACGGCGATTTTACTTTCCCCATTCGGGTCAAGAATATTTTCACTCAGTATCATAGCTTGTGGCTCTTGAGATTATGAGACCAGAAATAGAAGGATACTTTGTCCATGTCTAACACCAATATAATGGTTTAGCGCTGGAGGTGGAGGTGGACATGGTATTCCAACTGGCAGGCTGGCAAGTTTTCTTAAAGTCCAAAGAAGTAGTTGTATGTTCAGTAACAAGTATAGATTATTCCTAGGAAAGGAGAAAGCACCTCATCAGAAAAGAAGGACGCTCAGTTTTTTTCTTGGAGTTGTATCTGCAGTCCCGCCCTAAAATTATCAAGAGAAGAGACGAAAGCAGTCAGAAATTGCAAATGTGGGATCCCTGCCTCAAAGTGTAATAGACGGAAATCAAACTGAGTAGTGGGAGACTTTTGTTGTATTTGATCTAGAAGTATACAAAAGCAAGGAGATGAAGTCAATGCATAAGAATGCCACTTTTCTTTTGTGCTCAGCAACTTGATACAAGCATTCTGGACAATTAAGAAACAAAGTGGAAATGACGGGAATATCCAGCTACTTACAAGAATTCTAAAATCAATTGAGAGCGTACAAATAGGTGAGTCTTGCCAAACCTATAAAAACTCATTTGACGACACTATAACATTGTGAACAGTTTTAGTCCCCTAATCTAAGGAAGAATGTATAGAGATACAGTCCTAGGAGAAGAGATTGAGTAGATTGGGCCTGTACTCATTGGAGTTTAGAAGGATGAGAGGAAACCTTTTTGAAACATGCAAGATTCTTATGGCAAAGTAGATGAGGAGAAGTTGTTTCCCCTTGTGGGAGAATCTCGGAGCACGGGGTATATTATCAGAGGAGGGGTTGCCCATTTAGAATGGAGATGAGGAGGAATTTCTCCTCTGAATAACCCATAAGAGGTAGGAGCAGAAATAACCCATCAGATCTGTGCCACGATTCAATAAGATTATGGCTGATCTGATAACCTTGAACTCCACATTAATGCCTTAGCTTCATAAGCCTTGATTCCCTTTCTAATTAAAATCTGTCTTCAACATTAAAGAGACTTAATGTTCCAACTTTGACAGCCCACTGCAATAAAGCATTCTACTGAATCATTCCCAATTGAGAGAAAAATAAAATCTTCTCATTTGTCTTCATGCCCCTTGTGGGAGAGTCTCAGACCAATAAGTGTTACCCAGTTGGGACAGCAATGAGGAGAAATTTCTTCTCTCAGATAGTAGGAGGCTGCACATTTTTTAACCACAGAGTGCTGTAGAGATTAGGTTGCAAAGTATATTCAAAGCTGGGATAGACTTACTTAGCCAGTGAGGGAATCAAATAATATGGAGAAAAGGCAGGAAATTGAACTATGGATCAAGTCTACTTCCAGCAGGGCCTGCAGCATAGCAAGTATTCTGTTGAGATTTTCACTCTTCTATGTTCATGGTGATGAAGCAAGACTGAAAACTGTCAACCTTATATTATGAATTTCAACTTAAAAAGGTTAGAGTGGGCGGCTGTTCAGATTGGAGGAAGGTGGAAAGATATGTTCCACAAGGAGCAGTGAAGTGTCCACAGATGTTGATAAATTGCATTGGTAGTTTAGGGCCATGAACAAATAGATCAATAATTTGCAGTTTATACTAAACTGAGATGTGTAGCTATCACTGAGTACGCATTTAATGTATCAAAAAAGTCGATAGAAAATAGCAGACTGAGTATTTAAGTAGGAAATAAACTTTAACATCTGTATATATGAGGTGATGAGGTTTTGGTAAGAAAAATAGCGATCACTTACATTTCAGGAAGTATGCGAACTCATGGAATAAAAGAGCACAGATCAAGAAGCACATATGAACAAATCAGTTCATCACAGCAATTAAAATGCCAACAAGACCCTGGGATTTATTCAAAAGTAGTGAAGTTGAACTTGTATAGAAATCTCTGTCAGCCCATTTCTAGGTGCACGGTTTTCATCTTCATGCAGTAAAAAATCAATAAAAGCAATGAAGAGACTGCAAATGTGAGTTGGAAAGATGGTACTAGAATTGAGAGGATTACAGCTATTAAAAAAGATAAAACAGATTGAATGTTTTTCCATCAGAAAATAAAAAGAAACTTAAGAAGTGACTTGGCAGAAGTCTTTAGAATTAAGAATGCGTTGGCAGGGTAGATATGAAGACACCGTTTTCAGTTGCAGGAGATCCAAAATCGGGAATTACCAACACAAAACAGAACTTCCCCCACCGCATCCCAAAACCAGCCCAGTTCATCCCCTCCCCCCACTGCATTCCAAAACCAGCCCAGTCTGTCTCTGCCTCCCTAACCTGTTCTTCCTCTCACCCATCCCTTCCTCCCACCCCAAGCCGCACCTTCATCTCTTACCTACTAACATCATCCCACCTCCTTGACCTGTCCGTCTTCCCTGGACTGACCTATCCCCTCCCTACCTCCCCACATATACTCTACTCTCCACCTATCTTCTTTTCTCTCTACCTTCGGTCCGCCTCCCCCTCTCTCCCTATTTATTCCAGTTCCCTCTCCCCATCCCCCTCTCTGATGAAGGGTCTAGGCCCGAAACGTCAGCTTTTGTGCTCCTGAGATGCTGCTTGGCCTGCTGTGTTCATCCAGCTCCACACTTTATTATACAGAATGCTGAAAGATGCTTTTAGTCACAGAATGTGGAATTTACTACCATAAGAAATGTTTGAGGCTTTTATAATTTCAAAAGGAAACAACATACATATTTGAGAAAAAAAGTTGTGCTGAAAGGCTGGGATGTGCAAAGGAACTGGAGGGGACTCATGTGGAGTGAAAGAAAGTGCAAGGATTTATATTCCCAGAGGATCTTAGGTTGTTCTCTCTTTGACAGAAAGAGAGATTGAGTAAAAGAGAGAGAATGAGTGAGAACTGGCGGTGGGTTTAACTTGAGAACCATCAAACCTCAGGGGATGGGAAAGTTGAGAAGGTAGACCCTTCATTGTGTCCTTAACAAGGAGGGAAATTGACCCACTCCACATTGTAAATAGCAGTCCAGCCCAATACAAACTCTAAATAAGCCTTACGCTTTGGTAGGAGCTAAAAATGAGAGAAGTGGTATTGACTATGCATTATACACCCCTTCCCCTCTTTTCCTGTTTCTCCTTCTCTCAGATGGTCATGAAAGATGCTATAAAGTTATTTAAAGAAGAAAAGTGAAGTTCACCTGGCAAATCTATATCAATCAAACAACAGCAGCAAAACAAGTAATTTGGTGTTACTGTGATAATGGGAACTGCAGATGCTGGAGAATCCAAGATAATAAAATGTGAGGCTGGATGAACACAGCAGGCCAAGCAGCATCTCAGGGGCACAAAGCTCCTGAGATGCTGCTGGGCCTGCTGTGTTCATCCAGCCTCACATTTTATTATCATTAATTTGGTGTTACTGTATGTGTTTCCTGTTTTTGACTACCACGTTCCACACATTATGACTGCACTGCAGAAAAATATTCTTTTGTTTCGTAGCAGCTTGAAATTACTCTGAAATAATGAAAGGTCTTACTGAAATAGAAGTCTTTCTTTTTAACTCTTCATATCATTTAGTATCTGACAGAGTATGCACAGCTGTATATGCAGTATATTTTGAGAGCATCCTCAAGTCTTTATCTCCGTTTCAGGTTCTTGGAGTACACTGAGCCACATTATCACCCCAGTGATTTAAATGCAGGTTAGAACAGTGACCGTTCAGCAAAGATCAACAAATGCTTGACCTGTGGTTTCGGCTTCAGAAGTAATGAGCGCACTTCATGATTGTAAGTGGGGATGTGTTCCAGGAAGTTTGTGGTTTTTCTGTGAAAGGCAGAGGTGAGATCATTCTCTGTGGCACAGTTGGTGGGTGTTCTGGGGGCTGTGTTTCATGTGGTTTCTCTATGATAAGCAATTATAATCGATGTGTTTTAACAGATGTGCTGGGATATTGCAGAGTATCACAGCTTAAAATATAGGAACAAAGGAATAGAACACGGCTGTTTTACTATTCAAGATGGCAGCTAGCCATCACCAATTCACAAGGCTAACTACAGTGAAGCAATAAACATTGGCCCAGCCAAAGACACTGACATCCCATTGTAAAAAATAGCAGATCTTGGCTGACCTGTGACTTAATGTGCACCCTCGAATCCCTAATAATTAACAAAAAACATAAATTTGAAGCAAAAAATTACTCTAGCATCAATTTCTTTGTGAGAGATACGTACAAATGTTTACCACTGTTTTGTTGAAAAGATTTTAATTGTGAAAGTCTGGCTCTAAATTCGAGATTGTTCCAATACCAACACCTACCACCACACCCCCATCCCCCCAAGGCCCACAACCCACCCAGTCCCTAATCTAGAATTAAAAATCTAATGATAATCCTAAAACTGTTGTTGATTGTCGCCACTATTGATTAATTGACTAACATTTTTCAAAGTTCTATTAATTCTGCAATTGTGGCAACAGATTGCAAGGTTACAAATGTAAGGTTACATTATTTAAGAAAGTAAGAAAAGAAACTACAGAAAACTACAGACTTGTCATGCTGATACCAGTTAAAATTCCAGAATCTATTACCCAGGATGTGATTATTGGATATTTAGAAAATATAGGTCTGATATGTCAGAATCTGAATGGACTTAGAAGGAGAAATGATCTTTGACAAATCTGCAGAGCTTTTAATAATGTTACTAGCAGAGTGAAGAAGGAGGAACCTGTAGATGTGGAGTATTTTGATTCTCAGAAGGTTTTTGATGAAGTCCCATGCAGGAGCTTAGTTAGAAAAGAAGATTAAAGTGCATGGGACGGAGTGTAATATACTCACTCGGACTGACGGCTGATTAACAGGTAGGTGACAAAGAGTCTGAATGATTTGGACATGGTTCACACTTGTAAAATTTACAAATTTGCAAAAAATACAAAATCTGGTCGGAATGTGAGTTTTCAGGGGGATGCAAAGAAGCTTCAAGGACATTTAGACAAACTGAATGTGTGGACAAACATGTGGTGAATTAAATGTGGATAAGCGTGAGGGTTTAGAAATTGAGATAACAAAGTGATGAGCTGGATGAATACAGCAAGCCAGGCAGCATCAGGGGAGCAGGAAAGCTGACGTTTCGGGTCTGGACAACTGAATTGTCCCAGGATTCACTGTGAAGCATAAGATTTCAATTAACTGTGACAGTTGTAACTCACCTTCTACAAACACAAAACAAAAGATTTATTAGGCACCACAGTGCCCTACAATCAATGCAGTGTTTGGAAATATGAGATGTTTTTGTTCTTATGAAGAATGGTAAACCAACCCTCAGATGAAGGTGGGCAAGGGGTCAATGGTCATTCTGGCATTATGTATAGCCACTCCTGGTCATTCGCCATAAGGTGATTGATATATATATTGCCAGCCCTTGAATTGAAGAATACAAAAAAAGGGTAAGTGGGAAGTGAGAAGAAAATGAGGGAGGGTCCAGGGAAAACAGCCACCACCTTCTTGGGAGAAGCTACCCCTTGTTCAGCCCAAGGGAAAGGATAAATATTTCTACCACTAAAGACAATGCCCAAAGACTGAAGAACATCAGGAATGAATGCTCCATTGCTCCAAAATAACAGGATCCTCTGCTTCTCCATTCCACAGAACAGTTTCAGGATCAGTAAAGCACAGTAATCTGCCAGAGGTTGTTGATTTCCTTTATTTGTCAAACTACTGCTTCTGAAACTCGATAAATTAGCTCAAAGTTGCTTACAAATGGGAGACTGCCTATATTAGGTAAGTGTGATCCCAAACTCCTGAATTTCATGCACTTTGGTTGGAGGAACAAAGCTGCAGAGTATTTCTTAAATGACAATTGACTGGAAAGAGCTAGTGTCTAAAGCAACATAGTAGTCCTTGTTCATAAGTCACCGAAAACAAACATGCAGGTCAGCAAGGTCAGTAGGAAAATGCATACCTTTACGAGGAAGTGAAGGAAGGCTGACAGGGGGGCACATGTTTCCTGCACGTTCCCACTGGTTCACTGTGAATGGACATCAGAAGATAAGTTAGCTGACAATTCGGAAACAAAGAGCATGCCCTTCACAATTTTTCCATCTGTGTTATTGCCTCTTCTACTGAAGATGCTAACTTTTCCAGATTTGTCTAGAGTTGGACAGCAGAGTGATGCAGTGTCCAAAAAAAGCAGAAAGTGAAACTTCAAACCCTACTTTGTAAAGATTTCAACCCTTGTAGTCTGCCAGCCAATCCGATTGGTTAACAGCTCTGGAGTCCCAGCAAAGCCAGAACTTATTGGAGACTACAAGACATCTCTGGGATGAACAGGGCATTGCCACTAAAGAGATACAAGTATGAGATTTTGGATGGAGAATGATCATGATGCCTGAGAGGGTGAGGGAGGTTATATGGGATCGGTGTGAATTGAAAGGTATGCAACTTGGAGGCCCAAAAGGAGGTTAACAACTTGTGGGTTTCCCCAACACATACACAGCCCCTCCCTAAATGTTACCCCCAACACCTCTTTCCCATCTTTTCAACAAAGTTGTTTAAAAAAAACGCTAACTCCCACTCTCGACCATTTGCTCATGACAACCATATACTATTCGGGTTAATTGGCTTATTAAGAACAAAGGGTAATACCCATCAAGGATTTTCTTTCAAAAAAAGTGATAGCAGGTCGGGATTCCAATTTTCGTAAGCGGACTCGTAGCGAACTATAGGGAGTGGGTTGGACGTGGACAGGAAGGCAGTGTCTCATCATCTTGCATGTTTTACGTACTCCCTGCCAAAAATTCTCAAGGGGTTGGAAGGTAAACTCCAAACCGCTGACTTTTCTGTAAATACAGTTCTTCAATATCTCACCCAAACAACCATTCTTCATGTGTAAAGCCTGACAGTAAGTGTCGTGAAGTTACTTGACATTTGGTTAATCACAGCTTAGTCTCATCCTTAATCAAAGTCTACACTTTCTGCTGGAGTTAATTGGATAGAGATGAATAGTGAAAACTTTGCATTATTGGTACTCTCACTCAGTTCTCCTCCTCTCCAGCAGACATGGGATTAGTCCTGGGATATGCCTGGTCTACATTGTTCCATACTAAAATGTCCTAAAGAGACATAAGGATTTCAGAGTAGGAGTGCTTTAAGGAGAGGATATAGAACATAGAACATAGAACATTACAGCACAGTACAGGCCCTTCAGCCCTCGATGTTGTGCCGACCTGTCATACCAATCTGAAGCCCATCTAACCTACACTATTCCATGTACGTCCATATGCTTATCCAATGACGACTTAAATGTACCTAAAATTGGCGAATCTACTACCGTTGCAGGCAAAGCATTCCATTCCCTCACTACTCTCTGAGTAAAGAAACTACCTCTGACATCTGTCCTATACCTTTCACCCCTCAATTTAAAGCTATGCCCCCTCGTGCTCGCCATCACCATCCTAGGAAAAAGGCTGTCCCTATCCACCCTATCTAATGGTAAAAATGAATGATGAGCATAAGATGCATATGCTATTGTTGAATTCACAGTTTTGTTGTAATTTAGTGATTCCTTCCTCATGTCCCATGTTTGGTCTTGGTTATTACTGTACAATATTATCAGAAACATATTTAGAAGGTCTAGAAATTTTTAGGCACATAATTAAAGCCTTACACATTTCAAAATGGTGATGTAAGCACTGTCAAGAATTGATGAAGTAGCCAATGAATGTCTCATAATATCTTTGCTTTCATAGTACCAGATGCTCTCCCGAGATTAATCTTTACATTTTCACATCAAAGGG
The DNA here is from genome assembly GCF_030684315.1 of Stegostoma tigrinum. Classification (NCBI taxonomy): domain Eukaryota; kingdom Metazoa; phylum Chordata; class Chondrichthyes; order Orectolobiformes; family Stegostomatidae; genus Stegostoma; species Stegostoma tigrinum. Next base: position 102,049,187 of record NC_081358.1, on the reverse strand, counting down.
TAGGACTTCCTACACATTTACCCTCTAAAGAAATGGATAATTTGGGGTATAAAACAAACTCCCAGACTAAAAATATCTGCCAATCTAGGGGTAAGAGGTCAAGCAAATTCAAATGGATATATTTACCTAAGCCTTAATTTCTTCCTTCTACAACACAAGCTTTTCTGTTCCCATGCCAAATACATCTGGGCTCATTATAATGACCACACGACTAAGCTAAAGAACAATACACGAGAAATTCCTCTACTTATGCTGGTTTTAAATGAATTAAAATTAAACCCAGAATTTTAGGTGCAACAGAAGTCTAAGTGATTTTCCAAATATTTTTATGTGTTTTGATTTTAAACCATATGAAAAACCTCTCCTCACAGAAACCTGGAATGTATACAGTGTCCCTGAGAGTCACATTAAAAATATAAACACTTGGAATTGTCTGTTTTCCAATACGCTGCTTCGAATAGTATTTAGAAACTTGAATTAACATACTTTAAGAAGAAACAGTGGTGATTTCCATTTATCTATATTCTGAAATATAGTACGCCTACAAAATTGGAGGCAAGTTAGAGTGAACTCAAATTGGTAAAATGGTGCATGGATGGAAAATAGCCATCATGCTAAATTGGCTGATACTGTATCTTCCAACAAGGAACGTCAATCTGAATTTATCTTTTTTTGGATCTTTGGCTCATCGAGTATTTTAATAACCAGGAAGCCTACAAGGAAATGAAACATTCTTCTACTTTAGAAACCCGCTGCTCAGCAGAAGGTCTGTATGAATAGGAGACAAGAGTAGGCCACTCTGCCCTTTGAGCCTGTTCTACCAATCAAAAAGGTCATGGTGATCGGATTTTAACCCTTAATCTACATTCCCGCATGCACTGGTAATTGTTCATCCTGTAGGTAATCAGGAATCTATCTACCTTTCTATTAAAAATATTTAAAGATTCTGTATACACTGCCTTTTGAGGAAGCCAATGCCAAAGACGCACAACTTTCTGAGGGAAATAAAAGTTTTCTTGTCTCCATTAAATAGGTGCCCCATAGTTTTCAAAAAATGACTCTTAGTTCTAGATTATCCTATAAGAGATAACATTCTTTCAACATCTATCAAGTTAACTCACCTCAGAATTTTATATGTTTCAAGTAAGTCACCTCGATTCTTCTAAACTTCAGAGGATAGAGACCTAGTTTTTTTCCACATAAGGCTCTTCATTCATTCCAGGTATTAGTCTAGTAAACCTTGTCTGAATAGCTTCTGATGCATTAGCATCCATTTTGAAACTACAATGACCATTGCTGTCCACAGTACTCCGGATGCATTCTTACTAATACCTTATACAACTGAATTTTCTGGGGGTAATTCAGGGGGAACACAGAAATTCATCCCAAGGAAGAAGAAACATGCTAAGGTGAGGACGAGGCAACCATGGCTAACAAGGAGGTCAGGGACAGTATAGAAGCAAAAGAAAAAGTATGCAACGTGGTGAGGATCAGTGGGAAGTCAAAGAATTAGGAAGCCTTTAAGAACCAGCAGAGGGCGACAAAAAAGGAGGCGAAGATGAAATATGAGGATAAGCTAGCTAGTCATTTAAAGAAGATTGCAAGAGCTTTTTTAGATATATACAAGCTAGGAGAGAGAGGCGTGGTCATTGAAAAAAAGGCTGGAAAATAAGACTGGAGAAGGAGTAATGGGGATCAAAAAGGGAGGAACTGCATATATGCAAGACACCAATAGCAAATCAGAATGTTAGCATTTATTTTCAGAGGGCTAGCATATAAGAGTAATGATGTATTGCTGACACTATATAAGGCTCTAGTCAGACCACATTTAGAGTATTGGAAGCAGGTTTGAGCCCCATATCTAAGAAAGGCTGTGCTGGGCTGAGAGGGGATCCAGAGGAGGTTTACAAGAATGATCCTGTGAATGAAGGGCTTGTCAAATGAGGAGTGAATGAGGACTCTGGCTTTGTACACGATGAAGTTTAGAAGGGTGAGGACGGATCTGATTGAAACTTACAGAATACTTCTTTTTATTTTTTTCATTTTGTGTGATGTGGGAGTCGCTGTCTGGCCAGCATTTATTGCTGATCCCTAATTGCCCCTGAGAAGGTGGTGGTGAGCTGCCTTCTAAAACCGCTGCAGTCCACCTGCTGTGGATTGGCCCACAATGCTATTAGGGAGGGAATTCCAAGATTTTGACCCAGAAACAGTGAAGGAGCAGCAATATATTTCCAAGTTAGCATGGTGAGTGAATTGGAGGGCAACTTGAAGGTGGTAGTGTTCCCATTTATCTGCTGCCCTTGTCCTTCTATATGGAAGTATTTTCAGGTTTGAAAGGTGCTGTTTAATGATCTTTAGTGAATTTCTGCATCGCATCTTGTAAGTAGTACACACTGCTGCTACAGAGCATTGGTGGTGAAGAGAGTGGATGCTTGTGGATGCAGTGCCAATCATGCAGGCTGCTTTGTCCTGGATGGTGTCAAGTTTCTTGAGTGTTGCTGGAGTTACACTCATCCAGGCAAGGGGGGAGTATTCCATCACAATCCTGACTTGTGCCTTGTAGCTGGTGGACAAGCTTTGGAGAGTCAGGAGGTGAGTTAGTCATTGCAGTATTACTAGCCTCTGACCTGCCCTTATAGTCACTTCATTTATGGGGTGAGTCCAGTTGAGTTTCTGATCAGTGATAATCCCCAGGTTGTTGCAGTGGGCGATTCAGTGATGGTGACATCATTGAACCTCAAGGGGTGGTGGTTAGATTGTCGCTTCTTGGTGATGGTTATAGTTTGGCATTTGTGTGGCACAAATGTCACTTGCCACTTGTCAGCCTAAGCCTCGATATTGTCCAGTATTGCAACTGTATTGAAACAGCTTGGCAAGGGGAATGGCAAGTTCTGGAGCCCAAGTCTTCAGTATTTTTGCTGGAATATTATCAGAGGCCATAGCCTTTGCAGTTTCCTGTGCCTCCAACTGTTTCTTGATATCACATGGAGTGAATTGATGGCTGAAGATTGGTATCTGTAATGCTGGGACCACTGGAGGAGACAGAGATGGATCATCCATTTGGCACTTCTGGCTGAAGATTACTGTAAAAACTTCAGCTTTATCTTTTTCACTGATGTGCTGGGCTCTTCCATCACTGAGGATGGAGATATTTGTGGAACCTCCTCCTCCAGCGAGTTGTTTAATTGCCATTCACTACCATTCACGACTGGACGTGGCAGGACTATAGAGCTTAGATCTGATCCATTGACTGTGGGATAGCTTAGACCTGTCTATCAGTTGCTGCTTAGGCCATTTGGTGCGCAAGTAGTCCTGTTTGGTGGCTTCAGGGGGTTGACACCTCATCTTCAGCTATGCCTGGTGCTGCCCTGGCATGTTCTCCTGCACTCTCCATTGAATCAGATTGATCCCCTAGCTTGATCATAATGGTTGAGTGGGAGATATGCCAGATTTGAGGTTACAGATTGTGCTAGTGTACAGCTCTGCTGCTATCGATGGCCCATACTGCCTCATGGATGCACAGTCCTGAGTTACTGGATCTGTTCAAAGTTTGTCCCATTTAGCACAGTGATAGTGCCACACAAAACAATGGAGGTTATTCTCAATGTGCAGGTGGGACTTCATCTCCACAAGGACTGTGCAATGTTTGCTCTCACCGATACTGTCATGTACAGCTGCATTTGCAGCTAGTAGATTGGTAAGGATGAAGTCGAGTATGTTTTTCTCTCTTATTTGTTCCCTCACTACCTGCTGCAGACCCAGTCCAGCAAATATATACTTTAGGACCCGACCAGCTCGATCATTAGTACAGCTGCCTAGCCATCCTTGGTGGTAGACATTGAAAACCCCCATCCAGAGTACATTTTGTGCCTTTGCCATCCTCAGTGCTTCCTCAAAGTGTTGTTCAACATGGAGGAGTACTGGTTCATCAGCTGAGGGAGGATGGTATGTGGTAATCAGCAGGAGGTTTCCTTGCCTATGTTTAACCTGAAGCCATGAGACTTCATAAGGTCCGGAGTCAATGCTGAAGACTCCCAGAGCAATACCCTCCTGACTGTATACCACTGTGCTGCCCCCTCTGCTGGGTCTGTCCTGCTGGTAGGACAGGACATACCCAGGGATGGTGATGGTGGTGTCTGGGACATTGTCTGCAAGGTATGAATCTGTGAGTATGACTATGTCAGGCTGTTGCTTAGCTAGTCTGTGAGACAGCTCTCCCAATTTTGGCACTAGCCCCCAGATGTTAGTGAGGAAGGCTTTGCGGGGTTGACGTGGCTGTTTCTGCTGTTGTTTTTTACAGTGCCTAGGTTAATGCCAGGTCATCTATCTGGCTTCATTTCTTTGAGAGTGTGTAGAGACTGGTACAACTGAATGGTTTGCTAGACCATTTCAGAGGGCAATTAAAATCAACAATATTAATGTGAATCTGGAGTCACATGTAGGCCAGACCAGGTGAGGGTGGCAGATTTCCTTCCCTGAAGGACATTAGTGAACCAGATGGTTATTTTTCCAACGGGTTTTTCAATCCATTTTTCAATGGGTTCATGGTCATCAGTAGATTCATCGTTTCATTTTTTTTATTGAATTAAAATTCTAGCATCTGCCATGGTGAGATTCAAACCTTGGTTCCCTGGGTCTCTGGATTAATACTCTAGTGATAATACCACTACACCATCGCCTTCCCCTAGAGGCCTTGGTAAAGTAGATATGGAGAAGATGTTTTCACTAGGACCCAAGGGCACAGTCTCAGAGTGAAGTGGCCACCCTTTAGAACTGAGATAATGAGGAATTTCTCCAAACAGAGAGAATGAATCCATTATCCCCATTGCTACAAGAAGGCAGTAGAGGACAAGTCATTGTATAATATAAGCCAGACACAGATAGGTTCTTGAATAATAAGGGGATCAAAAGTTATGGGGAATAGGCAGAAAAATGGAGTTGAGAAATATATCAGCCATGATTGAATGACAGAGGAGACTCAAAGGGCCTAATTCTGTTCCTATATTTATGGTCTTTTGTCATAACCTCTCTATGTTGCATTCAATTCCCTTTGCAATAATCCATAACATTCTATTAGCTTTCCTGATTACTCACTCTCCCTACATATTGACCCCCCCAAGATTCATTCACAAGGTCACTCAGATGTCACTGCATATCAGAGATGCAGAACCCCTCATCATTAAATTAACATGTTTCTTTTCTATTCTTTCTGCTAAAATGGACAACAACACACTTTTTCACATTGAACTCCATTTGCTAGATCTTTGGCCACTATTTAATCTGTTTATGTCCATCTGTAGGGTACTTATCTCCTCTTCACTTCTAAGTTCTCCAACTTCTTGGTGTCATCAATAAATTTAGCTGCCATACCCTTGGTCCATCATTAATGTTAGTCATGAAGAGTTAAGTCTCCTGTACCAAACCGAGTGGCATATGCTTATGATATCTGCCATCCTGAAAGATACCCATTTATTCCTACTATGTTTCCTGTTAAACAGCCTTTCTTCTGTCCTTGCCGACATGTTACCCACTAATCCACAAGCTTCTACTTTCCATAAGAACGTTTGATGTGATACCTCGTCAAATGCCATCTGAGGATCCAAACACAATACAACCACTGGTTCCCTTTTATCTACAGCACAAGTACTTAGAGTCATAGAGATGTACAATACAGAAACAGATCCTTCGGTCCAACTCATCCGTGCCATTCTTCAAAGAGCTCCAATAAATTAATTAAACATCATATCCCTTTGATAAAACCATCATGGCTCTGTCCGATTAACTTAAACTTATTCAAATGCCCTGTTATAATATCTTTAGTAAATACTTTTAACATTTTCCCTATGACATATGTTAAGTTAACTGGCCTGCAGTTTCCTGGTTTCTCCCTTTTTGAATAAAGGAATTACATTTGACATTTTTGAATCTAAAGGAATCTTCCCCTAATGTAATGAGTTTGAAAAATTCAAACCAATGCGCTTCACTGACTTTTTCTTTTAAGAACCTAAAATTACTGGAGACTTGTCAGCTTGCAGTTCTAACAATTTACTTCAAACTACTCCCTTGGTGTTTATAATTTTCATGAGTTCCTTGCTACCTTTCAACTCCAAATTTACAGTTATTGCCAAGTTGCTACTTATATCCTCTCTAGTGAGTGCTGACTCAAAAGATCTGTTCAGTTCATCTCTTTATCCTCATTTATTAATTTCCCAGTCTAATTTTCTGCAGGATCAACACTTACTGGATTGACCCTTTTCTTATTTCAATTATCTGAAGAAACTTTTCCCATCTAGAATCAGAGGATCCCTAAAATATGGAAGCAGCCTCTTTGGTCCGTCCAGTCTACACCAACACTCCAACAGCATCCCACCCAGACCTATCCCCTACTTTATCCCTGCAACTCTGCATTTTCCATGGCCGATCCACCTAGCCTGCATATCCCTGGACACAGTGGGAAAATCTTTGGACTGTGGAAAGAAACCAGAGCACATGGACAAAAATAACCCGCACAGACACAATGAGAATTTGCAAACTCCACAGAGACAGTCACCCAAGGGTGGAATCAAGACAGGATCCCTGGCACTATGGGGCAATAATGTTAATGACTGAGCTACCGTGCAGCCCTTTTGTTTTCATATTTTTGGCTAACTTTAATAATTCAGACATTATTACTTCTGATGCTCTGCTTCTTAACTTGGTGCCTTGTTTTTCTCACGAGCTTTGCAGAGCCTTTTCCCCAGCTGTACCTGTGTCATTAGTACCTATACAGAGGAAAATAAGCACATGACAAGTAGGGAAAAGCTTTCTAACCTAAATACTAGTCTCTTGCTTTTGGGATCTTGAATTAGAACAGGATGATGCAATTAATCTGAACAATTATTTTAAAGAAAATAAGACAAATCTGGAAATGTAGACTTTGTTACATACCAGGCTTTTGGTACCATCCAAAGGGATAAGTCAGTGTTACCACGCCAGCTGACTCACAGTCTAGGACATGCCAGTTCTGAAAATCCTCACTGCAGGACTGCATTCCAAGACTGCTGAGCGTCATACACGTCATCTCCAAATCTATCAAATGCATTTTATAATGAATGTTAATATTACTGGATAGACTTTTGCTTCTCCCACACTCATGTTATCAGTAAAGCATTGCTCAGGCTTACCTAATTTGGGCATTCTTCACGTCTGATCTTTAACACTGAGCTTTGACTGATGTTTCACCATACAGTAAATAACAGTCGTGTCATCCAGTCTTTATTCAACACACACACACACACACACACGCGCACACACGCGCACACACGCGCACACACGCGCGCGCAGACACACACACACACATGCGCAGACACACACACACACACACACACACACACACACACACACACACACACACACACACACACAGACAAACAGAAACACACATGCACGTGCAGTTCCATCTGACTTCACTGGGTAGCAACCAGGAGTAGGGTCACTAACTTAATCTTTGCCACTCTTCATCTTAGCTAATCATTCACCACCTTAGTTCCAAACTCAGTTCATCATGTAACATGAACAATTCTTGGGCCTTTTCAAGTCATTCTTAATATGAAACACACAGTCCAAAGTCATGCAGGATAGATGGTTTGGCCATGTTAAATTGCCCATGGTATCCAGGGAATGTGTAGATTAGGTAAATGTGGGGTTACAGTGTGGGTCTGGGTGGGATCCTGTTGGAAGGGTTGCTGAGGACTACACTGTAGCGATTCTGTGGCTTCTATAACTGGGTGATAGGAGGTTCTCAGTTCAATCTTCTGAGGCAAGTGTCTCATCTGACTAATTATAAATAAGATCAACCAGCAAAAGTGGTTTAAATTACAAGCAGTTTTAATGGTGCAGCAAACAATTAGATAGGCAAATGGTACATTGGCCTTCATTGCACAACTGTTTGAGTACATATTCAAGGAAGGCTTACTACAATGAAAAGAGAAAGGCTGGAGCTCTTTGGAATAGCGGTAGCATCCCTAACTCCAAACCAGGAGGCCTAGATTCAAGTCATACCTGCTCGAGCGTATGTAATAACATGTCTCTACAGGTTGATTAGAAAATTCAAACTATCAAAGAGAAGGTGCTTGAGAAACTCAGCAGGTTTGGCAGCAACTATGGAGAGAAACACAGTTAACATTTCAAATCTGATATTGTGGAATAAGGAACTCATACTACAGCTGTACTGGGCCATGGTGAGACACAGCTGGAGACTTTTGTGCAGTTTGGGGTCTTCTTTACTTAAAAATATATATTTCACTTAAAGGGAGATTAGCAAAGGGCTACCAGACTCATTCTGGGGTTGGCAGGTTTGCTACATGAAGAGAGATTGAGTTGTCCACTCAATTGGAGTTGAGAAGAATGAGAGGACATCTTAGGGAGGTGGATAATACAGTGACAGGTCTGGACAGACAAGCTGTGGAGACATGTTTCCATGGGACACATGTCATGAATAAAGTGGTCATGTGTTCAGGCTTCAGGGTAGGCCATTTCAGACTGAGATGAGGAGAAAAGCTTTCACTCAAAGGATGGTGAACCTGTGGATTCTATGCCACAGAAAGCCAAGTCACTAAACATATTTTAAAAAGAAATAGATTCTGAAAGCTAAAGGTGTCAAGGAATATAATGAAGACAGCAGGTCTACAATGTGCAGATGGATGATCAGCCATGATCATGTTGAATGGTGGAGTATGTTGATGGGTCAAATGTCCTACTTCTGTTACTATTTTCTATGTTTCTAAGTACAAGATTAAGCTATCCATATTGTCCATAGTTGCATGGGCTTAGAAGGTTGTGTGCTTTGTAATGGTACCTGAAGTGGTCTGGTGGAGTTTAACCTGTGAATGCATTTACATCAGTAAGCCTTTGGAAGCCTTGAAATACTCAGGACATTCACGTAATCTCGTAGCGCAACTTTTCTGAAAGGCCTACGGGAACATTAAAGGTAAATGACTGTCAGTTGTGTTTCTCCAAGTCTTCCACTGATTCTCCACTAACATTATGGTGCAGGTCAGCGCCTCTCCCAAAGGAATTTGAACCATTATAGCATAGATGTGTATAATAACCACTGAAATGAAATTTGTTCTGCTCAGATAATCAATTGAGACATATATCACTAAGTTATTGAATCAAAATGCCTTATTTTCCTTTGAGGTGCTTTCCTATATCAGTATAGAATTGAAAAAAAAATCAACAATGGCATACTTGGGTAGTTAGAAAGTTCAAAAAATATCTCAATGTGCTTTACCTATACTATTTTTTTCTTTGCACTCTTTGAATTAAGTATTCGAGTCTATTTTCATTGCCTCCTTGCTCTTCATTTAATCAGTTCAATGTAATCAGCTTTGTTACCTCACTACTGTTCCTGATGGCAGTTTATTTCCAATTATCTTCGCTGCCATTCTGACTTTAAATTGGACAGACCATGATCTCCTGGCCTTTACAAGTCATCGGAATCAGAGCACATCTATTATATTTTCATGACTTTTTCCTTCAATACTTGGGCAGGTACAGGGAATTTTTGACCCCTTATGTTCTTGACAAACCATGGAAAAAGAATTTAACTACAGGATTTACGAGTTTGCCTTCTGTGAGGACATTCTGCTACATTTTTCATTTATTCATTGATAGTAAATACCTGGAAGTCGTGGGTCTTTCAGAAATCCAAATCCTTTGCAACAGGAATCTTCATCGCATAAACGTTCACATTCAAAGAACCTTGGAGCACAAACACGTAGTGAGTCAGTTCAGCACAACTCCCTAAAAGTCATACTATTCCAGAGCCAAGGGTCACAATCCAAACAAAGCTTTTCCCAGTCTACATCTCATGAGAGACAGACATCTGCCTGTAATTTCTTCATGGAAGCTCCTAGTTTAGCACAGAAACGTGATCATAAAATCATTCACCGTACAATAAAGTCATGGTTAATCTGATGGGTATCTTAACTCCAATTTTCTGCTTTATCACAATCACGTCCTACCTCTCCTCAGAACCATGACCCTTGATGCTCTTGTACAGGAAAATATGTCTGATCCAGCCTTAAATGGCCCAATTTCTCCTGCTCTCTGGTTGAGAAGAAATTCCTCCCCCATCTCTGCTTTAAGTGGGAGATCCATTTTTTTAAATGGTGCCCTCTAGTTCTAGATTCTACCACAAGGGGAAATGTCCTCTCATCATCGTGAATGTCAAGTTCCCTTGAAATCTTAAATGCTTCAATAAGATTGCCTTTCATTCTACTAAATATCAATGAGTATGGTTCCAACCTGTACATGCGTTCCTCTTAAGACAAACATCCCATGAATCAAACTAGTGAACCTCTCTGAACCACTTCCAATGAAGTCATATCCTTCTTAAGGGGATGCAAACCACACACTCTCGGTGTTGTCTCACCATGCCTTTTACAGTTGTAGCACAATCTCCATACTTTATACTTTATCTCCTTGTAATAAAGTTGAACATTCAACTTGTATACCTAAGAGCTTGCTGTATCTGCCTACTAATCTTATGTGATTAACACATGAGGGCATCTAAACCCCACTTCATTACAGCGCTTTCTCTCCACTAAAATATTAGCCTGTTAAAAACTTTCTACCTCATAATTTCCCATACTATGCTTTCATCTACCAGGCATTTTCCTACACTTTTAACTGATCCATATTCTTTGCAGATCCTTTGGACCCTCTTCACAGCTTGTTTTCCCATCTATCTTTGTATCATCACAAAATTTAGCTTCAGTACAATCAGTTCAATTATCCAAGTCATTGATATAGATCATAAATAGTAAAGGAAATGTGAATACTTTTATATTTTATACAAGCTCCTGGTGAGTAAAGGATTAATTTTAGACATGCAAAGAAATTTTGCCCACTTGGCTTGAGTCAAAGTAGAATCACGCTATAATGAGTTTTAATGAAGTGAAATGATAATGTGGATCGGAAAACAGATTAACCATGATCTCATGAAATGGTGAAGCCGAATCACTGGGCTGAATGGTCTCCTTCTGCTACTATGTTTTACAGTTTTATGGTCTAATGAGAAAATCAAATGAATTGGGTGAATCCTAATGTGAGCTGGGCGCTTCATTATAAAAGACTCCTCAAAGACTGAATGCTCACCCAGTTTGGATTCCTCTTGCAGTCATATTCAGTCTGTTTCTTACTGAGATACCTTGCACTTCACGAAATGGTAAGCGGGTATAGAAATTTTTAACACGTCCTCCTAGCGCATCTGCAGGAAAGAAAATATACACAGAATCTCAGAGCTGATATAGTGCAGAAGCAGGCATTTAAACTTATTGTACCTGCATCAGCTCTGATATTTAATTTGTTATTCAAATTGGCTGTTGACTTTCTAGCTCATTTCTCCTTCTGGAATAACACATTCCCTTCAATGTCTCAGGGACCCATTCACCATCAATCGACCAGTCTGAATACAGTTATCTTCACAATGCTGCAATGAACTTATGGAACATCATCAACGTGGTCCTGAAAAGCCAACTGTTTTATATTCTCGTAAATACCCTGCACCAATTCCAGTTTTAGTAGTTCCATGATGCAATTCTTCCGCATACTGGTGTCATGCTCAAAATCGCCAATTTATTGATATTCTGCATCATTTCTCAAATTTACTTATGATCTTGCCCTATTCTTCCATTTAGAAGCACTCTGCTCTAATTTTGTCATCCTCTGTACAAAATCTCCCATTGACCGATTCCCTGCACCAAATCTCCCATTTACCCATTTTCCAATTTACTGGTACACTGCCAATGTTCTCCTATTTAGAGGTGTTCTGCTCCAATTCTCTAATTTAGTGGCACCCTGCACAAATTCTCCCATTTACTAATACCCCACAATTCTCCCATTTACTGAAGCCGTGCACCAATTCTCCCATTTACTAATACCCCACAACAATTCTCCCATTTACTGATGCCCGACATCAATTCTTCCATATACTGATGCCTGCCCAGTTCTCTATTCAGTGGTGTACTACTCCATTTCTCTAATGTAGTGATGCTGCTTAACAGTTCTCATATTTAATGAGGCCCTACACCATGTAGTGAGGCACTGGTCCATTTCTCCCATCTACTGGTGCACTGATCCAAATCTCTAATTTAGTAGTCCCATACACCAACCTTCCCATTTAGTGGTACACTGAACCAATTCTCTAAGTTAGTGACACTGAGCACACATTTTTTCTAATGATGCCCTGCACTAATTCTTCCATTTACTGGTGCCCTTAACCAATTCTTCCATTTAGTAAAAATGAAAAGACCTGCGGATGCTGTAAATCAGGAACAAAAACAAAGTTGCTGGAAAAGCTCAGCAGGTCCGGCAGCATCTGTGGAGGAGAAAACAGAGTTAACGTTTTGGGTCCAGTGACCCTTCCTCAAAACCGGACCCGAAACGTTAACTCTGTTTCCCCTCCGCAGATGCTGCAGGACCTGCTGAGGTTTTCCAGCAACTCTGTTTTTCTTCCATTTAGTAGTTCCCTGCAATGTATTTCCCATCCAATGATTCTTTACACCCATTCAGTGATGCACTAGCCTAAGTCTCCCATTTAAGTAGTTCCTTGATGCAATTCCTCCATATACTGGTGCAATGCTCAAGTTCTCCAATTTACTGATGTTCTGCAACATTTCTCCTTATTACTGGTGACCTGCCCCTATTCTTCCATTTAGAGGCTCTGTGCTCCTAACCTCTAAATTTCTCATTTACTGTATCAAATCTCCCATTTATCCATTCCCTGCACCAGTTCTCCCCTTTACTGATTACCTGCATCAGTTCTTCCATTTTGTAGTCCCCTGTGACAACTCTTCCATTTTGTGGTCCACTGCACTAACTATACAATTTAGTGGCACCATGCACCAATTGTTCAAATATTGATGCACCAATTCTGCCCTGCTCAAATTCTGTCATTTTGTAGTGCCCTGCACAAAATCTCCAACCAACTGATGAATGCAACATTTCTCTTATTTACTGATAATCTGCCCATCTTCTCCCATTTAGAAGTACTCTGCTCCAATTCACTAATGTATTGGCAGTCTTCATCAATTCCCTAACATGGTGGTACCACACACAAATTCTTCCAATTCACTGGTGCCCTGCACCAATTCTCCCATTTTATGAAGCCCTAAACCAATTTTCCCAATGAGTAATTCCCAGCTCAATTCTCTCACCCAATGACGTCCTATACCCAATTCTACCAGTTAAGGGTGCCCTGTACTGATTTCCCCATTCAGTGATGCTCTACACCATTTCTCCTATGACCTGATGCCCTGCGTTAAGTTCCTTCATTTAGTGATTACCTAACCCAATTCTTCCATTTAGGGGTTCAGTATGCCAGTTCTCCCATTTACTGGTCTCCCTGAAACAATTCTTCCAATTTGAGGTCTGATGCACCAGTTATCTAATTTAATGGCACTGTACCTTAATTCTCCAATTACCGATGCCTGATACCAATTCTCCTATTTAGGTTCCTGAGACAATTCTTCTACAAAAATTCTTCAAATTCAGGAGTACCCTAAACCAGTTCTCCCATCCATTGATGGTCTACACCAAATTTTCCATTTACTGATTTCCTGTAACAATTCTATTTAACATTTCTCTGCAAAGATTCTCCCATTTCATGTTGCCCTATACGAATTCTCTCAATTACTGGTGCTGTGCTCCAGTTCTCTCAATTAAATTGATCGTTCACCAAATCTCCCATTTACTAGTACCATGCAGCAATTCTTCAATTTAGTGGTCCCCTGCCCCAATTCTCCAGCTTTATGGGGCTACATTATTTCTCTTCTGGAGATGCCATCTTTCAAAGTAGACTTTAAACCAAATCCCCTTCTACTCTACCAGGTGTGTATAAATGATTGCGTGGTCCTATTGGATTATACAATTTACTACTATTAATAGTCATAGCTGGTCACTTATAAATGTTTAATGTACTCAACAGCACTCAGCATGATTTTGCAAAAGGGTAATTATATTTCATCAATTTATTGGAGTTCCTCGTAGGAGATTTGTACACCGTGAATCAAGGGAACTGCGGCAATCTAGGCTTTTGAAGAAGGCACCTGACAAGGTAAAAAGTGAAAGACTATTTCATAAAATAGAAGCGTATGGTGTATGGAGCAACATACACACATGGATAGAAGATTGACTGGCTAACTGAAACAGAAAGCATGCATAAATGGATTTTTCTTTCCTGATTGGGACAAGGTGACACATTATATCCCATGGGTATCTAAGCAGGAAGCTCAATTTATTATAATTTATATTGCTAACTCAGGTAAGGGGAGCAAAGGCATGGTAGCTAAATTTGCAGATGATGCAAAGATTTGTGGGAAAGTATGTTGCTAAGGGGATATAAGGAGGTAACAGAAGGATATAGGCAGGTTGATTGAGTGGACAAAAATTTGGCGGAGCCCAATGTGGAAAATGTGATGTTATGAAGTGGGCGAAAGACCTTGTAATGTTATCACTAGACTGTTAATCCATGGACACAATTAACGTTCTGTGAACAAGAGTTTAAATCCCATCATGGCAGATGGTGAAATTTGAATTCAATTGAAAAATAAACCTGGAATTAAGAATCTAATGATGACCATGTATCATTGTTGATCATCTCGTTCACTAACGTCCTTTAGGGGAGGAAACTGCCATCCTCACCTGGTCTGGCCTACATGTGACTTTAGAGCTATAGTAATGTAGATGACTCTTAGCTGTCATTTGGGCCATTTGGGATGGGTAATAAATGCTGGCCTAGCCAGTGGCACATTAATCCTCTAAAGAAAAAATCATTTTGACGGGAAGGATAAAAAGGCACAGAATATCACACGGACTTTGCTGCAAGAGAATCTGGTTTGAGAGCTAAATATCCAAGCATATGCATTCTGTTGAATGGGCATGTGGACAGGCAGAGGTAGTGGGGTTGCCTTGTAAGTAGGAAATAAAATTAGATTGATGGCAAAAAGTGACATAGAGTTGGAAAGCATAGAATCTGCGAGCGACAAGAGTAAAAAGACCCTGATGGGAGTTATGCTCAGGCCACCTAGCAGTAGTCAGGATGGAGCAGAAAATAAACCAGGAGATAGAAAAGGAAGATAAGAAAGGCAATATTACATTTTAGAGTCCATTATTAGGGATGAGATTTCAGATTTTTTCAAAGTGCATGGCAAAATAGAGCTGAGTCGCTGTGACGTCACCAATGGGAGACCATGCTGATAAATTTATTAGAATTCATTGAGACAATGTGCATGTTAGACAAAGTCAGTAATCTATTTGGACCTCCAGAAGGTCTTTGGCAAGGTGCTGCACAGGAGGCTATTAAATAAGATAACAGGCCATGGTTCCAGGCAAGGTACTGGTATTGATACGAAGTCGGTTGACTGGCATAAGGGAGGGAGTGAAGACAAAAAGGTCTTTTTCAGGAATGGCTGAACGGTGACTATGCAGTTTATCAGGGGTCATTGTTGGGACTGTTCACATTCTACATTAACAATCTGGATGAAGGAACTGAAGCCATCATTGTTACATGTGCAGTTGACACAGAGATAGCTGGAGGGATGGGTAGTGTAGAGGAAGCAAGAAGGCTGTAGAAAGATATGACAGGCTCAGTGAGTGGGCAAGAAGTCACAGATCAATTACAATGTGGGAAAGTGTAATGTTATGCACTTTGGTAGGAAGAATAAACATAGATTATTTTCTAAACAGGGAAAGGTTTCAGAAATCTGAAACGCAAACGGGACTTAGGAGTCCTAGTTCAGGATTCTCTTAAGGTTAATATGCAGCTTAATTTGGCAATTAGGAAGGCAAATGCAAAGTTAGCGTTCCTTTTAAGAGGACTAGAATACAAGAGTAGAAATGTACTACTGTGGGTTTATAAGGCTCTAGTCAGACTTAGTTTGCAATATTGTGAGCATTTTTTTGGGCCCTGAATCTAAGGAAAGATGTGCTAGCATTGGAGGGGTTCCAGAGAAGGTTTACAAGAATGATCCCAGGAATGAAGGGCTTATCATATGAGGAGCAGTTGAGGACTCTAGGTTGGTACTGTTGAGGGACTGAACACAACGGTGAAGATATCATTTTTCTTGATACGTATCATTGGTGAGACCACATGCCATAATTCATACATTCACATGTTTTTACTTCAAAGAACAACAGGGTCCTTGTTGGTGCTGTGGCCAAAGTTAAGATCTCAACTAACACATAAAGCATGATTTGATCATTTATTTCATTCTTGTTTATGGGAGTTCTCAGCCTAAATTGGCTGCTGTGTTTCCTACATTTCAAGAATTTCAATACTTCAAAGGTATTTTATTATCTTCAGCGTGTTTTGGGACCTCCTGAGGATGTGAAAACATAAATTCTTTGTTTGGGGACAAATGAATCAGTAGTAAGACCTTGTTGGGAAGAAACTAGATGTGAAATAAATAGAAAGGAAAATCGGGTGAGGAATAAAATAGTTTGAGAAATACCATCATCCCATTACCATTCCGCAGACAAAGACCAATTCAACCCCCGTGAGCCCAACAAAACATAAAGAGAATGAATGCTTTTTTCAGGCGTGTAAAAATCAAAAAGACTTTGTTCCTTTTAAGCCTATAACTTGTTAATTAGGTTGTGAGATATTTTACTACCACATCAGAAAAGGGAAGTCTCAGCAATGAGTAGGATTTACCTCAGGCAGTCTCTGTCTCTAAGGCTAACCTTCCTCATCTATCCATCTCCTCTGAGCTGTTGTAATCCTTTAATCAAAACCATCACAGCTGGAGAAAGCTGTCATAAAATACTATGTCTTGTAAAACCTCAGATGAAAGAAGCCTGTTTAGGGGCTAATGATATTATACACTGCTGAATTTTTAGAAAATAATACTCATTAGTGTGCCAGGGCCTTGCACTGTCAGAATCCAAATTTTACATGTAATATCAACAATATAAAACAAATAGCAACTTAGTGAAAGTTGACAGAAAGCAACGAATAAAATTATGTATAATAGACTTCAATCAAGAACTGGAAATATATTTGAGTCTAATTGTTTTACAATGAGAAGGAAGCATTTTTAGTGAAAGTTTCAATAGATTCCCCTGTGTCTGTTGCCGAGAAATGTAACTTTTTTATGGAGGAAACATAAAAAATAAATAATCATTCACCATCCAACTCTGTTAGGTCCAGCCCTTAAGAGGAGACAATTAAACTGCCATCAGGAGGAATTGGCTATTCATTGGTGGAGGAGTCCAGTACATCTGACCGAAGCGCTTAGCTGAAGCAATTGCATCTTTCTTAAGCCAAAAATGCTGAATGAATGATCCATTTCAACTTCCTCCTCTAGTCCCTAGCAGATCAGATGCCAGGCTGCCCTGATGAAATTTGATTCATTCTAAGAGATAAAAAGGAATGGCCAAGCAGACTGGACACAGTGGAAGCTCTAAGCCTTGATAATATCTTGGCTGTAGTGCTTAAGACTGGAGCTCCAGAATTAGCCATGCCCTCAGCCGGGATTTTCCTATGCAATTACAACACCAGCATCTACATAATATGATGGAAAACTTCTCGGGCATCTCCTGTATGCAAAAGCAGGATAAATATAATTGTTCAGTTACTGCCTGGTCAATCTGTTCTCAATCAGCAAAGTTCTGGAAGGTTGACAGTGCTATCAAGTGCCCTTATACACCAATAACCTAGTCATCAATGCTCAGCTTAGATTTTACCAGGATCATTCACCTCTTGATATCATTAGCCTTGTCAAAAATTGCATAAGAGAGCAAAATGCCAAAGGAGAGGTGAGAGTAACATTGCAGTAATATGTTACCAAGTTTGGCCTCAAGAAGCCCAAACACATCAATATTGATAGGATTTAGGCAAAATCTTTCCACTGCACAAGCACACCTCACACAAAGGAAAATGGTTGTGGCTGTTAAAAGGCCAATCATCTTAGATCCAGGATAATGCTGCCAGAATCATTTAGGGTAGTTTCTTCGGCCAAATATCTTCAGTTACTCATTCAATCACCTTCCCTGCATCACAATGTGAGAAATGAAAATACTGTCCTGGCCTCAGTGCTACTTTCCTGTCTACCCTGTGTAGCCTTTGACTTCCTTGTCAATGAAAAATTTATCTAAGTCAGCCTTCAAAATATTCAGTGATCATGTCTTCACTGCTCTGTGGGGAAGTGAATTCCGCAGATAGATGACCTTCTGTGAGAAGAAAAAGATTTCCTATCTCCGTCTTGATGGAAGAATATTTTCAACTGTGTCCCCTACTTACAGTCTCCCCATAAAGGTAAACATCTTCTCAGTATCCATCTTGTTAAGTCCGCTTAGGATTCATACATTTTAATAAAATCACCACTCATTCTTCTGAACACCAATGGATACAAGCCCAGCCTTTTCAATCTTTGCTCTGTAGACAATTCTAGGATTTTCTTTGTACCTCTTCTAATACAATTATATCATTTTTCAAGCAAGAAGACCCTGGGCTGAATCTTATGTTTTCTTTGCCTAAGTGTCAGTTTTGCCGAATTTCATAGAATGCTTCTCTCAACGAGGCCAAGTGTGTTTTCTCACTATATCTTCCCAAATTCACCACATTAACTCCTGACTCTGCCCTCTCTCACCCCCACCACCCTTACACACAGTTACTGAGGCTGTTGACAAGTAATAATTCCCCTTAATCTGCAATTCTCTGCTTCCTGGTGAGAATCTTGCTTCGAAGTCTGGAACTTAGTTAAAAGATGCACTGAATTGTTCTCAATTATGAGCTGGGTCTCACAAGATGGTTCATGTGATTTCTCACCAATAGTCCACATCATTCAGGCTTCTGTAAGATTTTGCTCCTAATGGGGCACAATCATTTTCTCAAGGACAATCAAGGATGGGCAATAATTGTCAGCACTATTCACATCCCATGAATAAATGAAAAGCAGAGAAATTTCTAATTACACTGGTGCAGGAATGATCTTTTCATCCCATTGTTCACTAAAAACGTGGATATCCTGTTGCCCTAGCCACATAGCTATCAGTGCACACGTTCATCAAATTGCAGCACAGTATGGTTGTTAGGTAAATAAAATAAATCCAAGCGAAAGGATGCACGGTTCAATGATAATTTCACCTGATGTTTTATCATGGAAAGCACAATCCCTTTAATAAGCAGGCTCTGTGTTGTTTCAGTGCTCCCAGATGCTAACTATTACTGACATCAGGTGATGCGGTGATGAGAAAAAAACACAAGTCATTCATGGATCTGTTTTCTGGGTCAACAAGAACATTTGCTGTTATCACCATAGCATATTCCACCTCTTCAAACAAACAGATTGGAAGCTAGATTGGCTTTAGGGCACTGAAGTTACTACTCAAAAAGCAAGAAAAGGTATCACATGGCCCAACTCCCAACGAAAATATATTTTGTGCTAGCATTAGGATAACAAGCCCCATTATATCTAGAGCTATCATCTGACTTGGGATTGCTCAAGGAAACTGATACCAGCTGTTTAAATAAGAATGAAACTGCTTCCCTGCGTCCATAGGCAATGCGTAGAAACAAGGTTTGAGTTCAGATCTAGGGGGAGGTGGGCAGCGGTGGGGGTGAAAGGGTGGGTTCCTCGTAACATTGATCATTTTGTTTAAATTGCAATGACACAGCATGAGAGAAAATAAAACAACGGAAATATCAGCTCTTGCCCAAGGGGGAGGGTAGAAGAAGAGAGGCCTTTGCTATGTTTAGGAGAAGCTTCACCAAATATTTCTTGGCCATTATTAAGAGTTCAGGATCTGGAACAGATGTGTAAACATACACCAACTGACAATTTATCACAAGTTCCATTCGACTGCTCACTTTGTCTTCCGTCATTAAGCCAGGGAAATTAGATTTATGCATAGCCCACTGTTTCTTAAAGGGGCAGTACACTCATAGAACAGTCACTTACATTACATGGATGATTCAGTTGAGGAGACTATGGCTTACTGTGATTCTGGGCAACATACCAGCGTCAGTACTGAGACTTATAAATACTGGCCCTTGTGGTAGTGAACTGCACATCACCTCTAAGTTACCCTCCAAATCACACACAAAGCTGTCTTACAATATGTGACCATTCCTCAATGTCTCTTCGTCAACATCCTGGTATTCCCTTCTCCAAGTTCCTTTACCACAAGGAAGTTCAAGATTAAGTTCAAGATTAAACTTTACCTTTCCAACTTAGGTTGGGTAATAATTGCAGGCTTTCCAGCAACATACAAACCAGATAATTGATTTATAAAAGCACTTTGCAAATGATCGCTGGATAATTTATTGCATTCATGACTGTGAAAATTATTTGCTCCATGATACTGTTAGCTTTATAACTGTACAATACCTCAGCAGTTTCCCTTTAACCTCCTAAAGTGGAAAATATTATAAACACTCTAATCTAGAAAGACCAATGAGGGTCAGGGCTGAGTGAGATTGGCATTGTATCAGAGATAACAGGAACTGCAGATGCTGGAGAATCCGAGATAACAAGGTGTAGAGCTGGATGAACACAGCAGGCCAAGCAGCATCAGGGGAGCAGGAAGGCTGACGCTTTGGGCCTAGACCGTTCAGCAGAAATGGGGGAGGGGAAGAGGGTTCTGAAATAAATAGGGAGAGATGGGGAGGCGGTTCGAAGATGGATAGAGGAGAAGATAGGTGCAGAGGAGACAGACAAGTCAAAGAGGCGGGGATGGAGCCAGTAAAGGTGAGTGTAGGTGGGGAGTTAGGGAGGGGATAGGTCAGTCCAGGGAGGACGGACAGGTCAAGGGGGCAGGATGAGGTTTGTAGGTAGGAAACAGGTGTGCGGCTTGAGGTGGAAGGAAGGGATAGGTGAGAGGAAGAACCGGTTAGGGAGGTAGGGACGAGCTGGGCTGGTTTTGGGATGCAGTGGGGCGAGAGGAGATTTTGAAGCTTGTGAAATCCACATTGATACCATTGGGCTGCAGGGTTCCCAAGTGGAATATGAGTTGCTGTTCCTGCAACCTACGGGTGGCATTGCTGTGGCACAGCAAGAGGCCTATGATGGACATGTCGCCTGAGGAATGGGAGGGGGAGTTGAAATGGTTTGCGACTGGGAGGCGCTGTTGTTTATTGCGAACCAAGCTTTCCGGGTCCAGGACTTTATCTGCTGACATCCATGGTTTTACTATTACTGCTGTGATCTTGCATTTTATGCCCTGACCTCATAGATCTCACATGCTTTATTTGGCAACTTTATCAACTTCTGTCATTTTGTGTATATTTCCTTTCTGCATCCATATGTCTAAAATGTATTAACTCAGTCTCTTCAAATTGAATACCCCCAAACTGGTATCATTTCCTAGAATCCTTACAATGTAAAAGCAGGTCATTCAGCTGCCACCGCCAACCAATCTCAGCAACCATGTCTTTCCTTGTGCTTACTGTAACCTTATCATCTCATTTTTGTAGCTTAGCTGCCACATTTCAATCCCTACCCATCTGTGAGAACCTTTCCTGAATGATATCAAAAGAATTTGGTCTTAGAAAGGAATCATGAATAAATCAGCAAATGAGTTTGCTCGCTGAGCTGGAAGGTTAATTTTCAGACGTTTTGCCACCATTCTAGGTAACATCATCAGTGAGCCTCCGACGAAGCGCTGGTGTTATGTCCCGCTTTCTATTTATCTGTTTCGGTTTCCTTGGGTTGGTGATGCCATTTCCTGCATGGGTAAATTTCCTGTCATTTCCTGTTCTTTTTCTCAGAGGATGGTAGATTGGCTCCAAATCAATGTGTTTGTTGATGGAGTTCCGGTTGGATTGCCATGCTTCTAGGAATTCTCGTGCGTGTTTCTGTTTGGCTTGTCCTAAGATGGAAGTATTGTCCCAATCAAAGTGGTGTCCTTCCTCATCTGTATGTAAGGATACGAGTGATAGTGGGTCATGTCATTTTGTGGCTCGTTGATGTTCACGTATCCTGGTGGCTAGCTTTCTGCCTGTTTGTCCAATGTAGTGTTTGTCACAGTTCTTGCAAGGTATTTTGTAGATGATGTTCATTTTGCTTGTTGTCTGTACAGGGTCTTTTAGGTTCATTAGGTGCTGTTTTAGTGTGTTGGTGGGTTTGTGGGCTATCCTGATGCCAAGAGGTCTGAGTAGCCTGGTAGTCATTTTGGAAATGTCTTTGATGTAGGGGAGAGTGGTTATGGTTTCTGGGCCAGTTTTGTCTGTTTGTTTGGGTTTATTGCTGAGAAATCGGCGGACTGAGTTCATTGGGTACCCATTCTTTTTGAATACGCTGTATAGGTGATTTTCTTCTGCTCTTTGTAGTTCGTCTGTGTTGCAGTGTGTGGTAGCTCATTGGAATAATGTTCTAATGCAGCTTCGTTTGTGGGTGTTGGGATGGTTGCTCCTGTAGTTCAGTATTTGGTCCGTATGTGTTGTTTTCCTGTAGACGCTGGTTTGAAGTTCCCCATTGACTGTTCGCTCTACTGTGACATCTAGGAATGGCAGTTTGTTGTTGTTTTCCTCCTCTTTTGTGAATGTTATGCCAGTAAAGGGTATTATTGATGGTCTTGAAGGTTTCCTCGAATTTGTTTTGTTTAGTGATGACAAAGGTGTCACTCACATAGCAGACCCAAAGTTTGGGTTGGATGATTGGCAGAGCTGTTTGTTCGAGTCTCTGCATTACTGCCTCTGCTAAGAACCCTGATATCGGAGATCCCATGGGTGTACCGTTGGTTTGTCTCTAGGTTTTGTTATTGAAAGTGAAGTGGGTGGTAAGGCATAGGTCCACTAGCTTGATGATGTTGTCCTTGCTGATGAGGTTGGTGGCGTCTGATGTATGTGTCTTTGGTTCTTCTAATAGTGTAGTCAGTGTTTCTTTGGCCAGGTTGATGTTGATGGATCTGAACAGGGCTGTTACATCAAAAGAGGCCATTATTTCATCCTCTTCTATCTTGGTGTCTTTGATGGTGTTCAGGAATTCTTGGATGGAGCGAATGGAGTGGCGGGAGTCTTCTACTAGGTGTTTTAGACTTTGGTGTAGTTCCTTGGCTAATCTGAAGGTTGGTGTTCCAGGTAGCGAGACTATGGGTCTGAGGGGGCTCCTGGTTTGTGAATTTTTGGTAGTCTGTAGAAGCGTGGTGTATTGCATTCTGCCATTTCTAGATGTCACAGTAGAGCGAACAGTCAATGGGGAACTTCAAACCAGCGTCTACAGGAAAACAACACATACGGACCAAATACTGAACTACAGGAGCAACCATCCCAACACCCACAAACGAAGCTGCATTAGAATATTATTCCAACGAGCCACCACACACTGCAGCACAGACGAACTACGCAGAGCAGAGGAAAATCACCTCTACAGCGTATTCAAAAAGAATGGGTACCCTATGAACACAGTCCACCGATTCCTCAGCAACAAACCCAAACAAACAGACAAAATGGGCCCAGAAACCATAACCACTCTCCCCTACATCAAAGACATTTCCGAAATGACTGCCAGACTACTCGGACCTCTTGGCATCAGGGTAGCCCACAAACCCACCAACACACTAAAACAGCACCTAATGAACTTAAAAAACCCTATACAGACAACAAGCAAAACGAACATCATCTACAAAATACCTTGCAAGAACTGTGACAAACACTACATTGGACAAACAGGCAGAAAGCTAGCCACCAGGATACATGAACATCAACTAGCCACAAAATTACATGACCCACTATCACTCGTATCCTTACATACAGATGAGGAAGGACACCACTTTGATTGGGACAACACATCCATCCTAGGACAAGCCAAACAGAGACACACATGAGAATTCCTAGAGGCATGGCAATCCAACCGGAACTCCACCAACAAACATATTGATTTGGAGGCAATCTACCATCCTCTGAGAAAAAGAACGGGAAGTGACATCACCAATGCAGGAAATGGCATCACCAACCCAAGGAAACCGAAACAGATAAATAGAAAGCGGGACATAACGCCAGCGCTTCGTCGGAGGCTCACTGATGATGTTACCTAGAATGGTGACAAAATGTCTGAAAATTAACCTTCCAGCTCAGCGAGCAAATTCATATCCAGAACCTCAACCTGTGCTACAAATCTTCTCAAAACTCGCTATCAGCAACTGACTTCAAATAACTGAATTCCTAACTGGGTGGTTAGCACTGCAACCTCAACGAGCCAGGGACCTGGGTTCGATTCCAGCCTCAGGTAACTGTCTGTGTGGAGTTTGCACATTCTCCCCGTGTCTGCGTGGGTTTCCTCCAGGTGCTCTGGTTTCCTCCCTCAGCCCAAAGATGTGCAGGCTAGGTGGATCGACCATGCTGAATTGCCCGTAGTGTTCAGGGGTGTGCGGGTTATAGGGGCATGGGTCTGGATGGGATGCTCCAAGGGGCGATGTGGACTTGTTGGGCCGAAGGGCTTGTTTCCACACTGTAGGGAATCTAATCTAATATACTCAGTGTAAAGCTTTGAATGGCTAAATAATCAAATTCATTATTGAACTTAATAAATAAATTCACATTTCAGCAAATAATTATTCATCAGTTGAGTGAAATTATTGAATAAATAATCCATTCTCTGAATTGATTATGTGGCACAGTGGAAGTGCAACAGTACTTAAATAAATATAAGGCATTAATTGTATAATCAATTATATCTGGCTAGTCAATTTCCTATCTAAACAAATAAATCTTCCAAAAATACATTGAGGGAATATTCAACAGCTGTGAGTCAATCTCTAAGGTGTTTAATCTGCATACACTGACTGTTGCTAAACTCACCCCTAGTTGCCCAAAATGACCTCTCTCTCGAAGTATTCCTTCAGCACTCTGTTCCCCAGACAAAGTTGAACCTTCACTTCTCCAGCCAGTTCCTTTGTTTACGGCTCTGCATTCTAATAGACCTTCCTTCAATCCCGGCTGCTTTCTTCCCCCATTTTATTGGGAGGTGTATCCCTCCCAACTGCTTTGCACCTCGCTTCTGTTTCCAATTTTCTGAGCCTCTGTGCTACAAATCTATAAATAATTTAATAATCAGATACTACTGAGCTGCCTGAGTATTGCCAACTTTGGATTTTCTGATGGGAACAAGAGATGGGGTAAAAAAGAACAGCTGATCATGGAATCTGGGATATCTGGGAGAACACTCAACACAAACATTGTAATCCGAGTTTGTCGTTTGGAGAAATAAAATGGGAAAAGGGCCAAACAAATTGCATGAAGTAAAACAATAGCAAAGAACTGGACCCAAGACGTTAACAGGAATTGTAAGCTTGAGAGTCTGAAAAGCTGACTGCGCTGAGAAAACGTAAGTAGTCAGCAACTATTAAGTCCAGAACTATCAAGGGATTTCTGTGCTCCCTCCTGTCCATATATTACCATTGATCACACTTTCTCCATCCTTATTGACATTCTTGAACACCCTCTGCAGTACGCATTTCAGGAAACCCCCAGCTAATTTAGATATGATGGACTATACTCAGCTGCTCAGCAAACACAGAAACTATAAGGACAAGCACATGGTGAATCAAAGAAACATGTTTCTGTCAAGCTCGGAGTGACAAATTGCCAAGGAAGAAAAAGAAACTTGGTCGAGAAAGGCATTAATAAGGTAGCAACATCATACTGATGCAACATGAAAATCAAAATTCCCGAGATAAGAAGAAAACTGGTTTTCGTTCTAATAACTGCTTCGGCACTGTGAAGGAGAGGAAAATGTAGACAAAAGCAGCCAGTGCGAGAGAGTGATTCTCTGGGCAGTGAATGCAATCTTGTGTGACTAGTTTGCTTTTCATACAAAAGTTGGCGTATATGTAAATAAGCCCTTGTTGTCCAGCATTTGGAGCTGAAAAGATCACAACATCAGTGCCTTGGCACCGGAACAGAAAACGTCAGCCTATTATCTCCCAGATTGGTCATAAATTAATCATTAGGCATCTCAAAAACTAATTCTTTAATGAATTTTAAATTACATTTCAATAATTGCTTCCTCCAGCTCTGTAAAGATTCAGTTCTATAGCCTGCCCACTCTGTCACTGAAATATTGTTTCTGTAGATTAGTTCCAGCGCAGGTCAGATCCCTTGAGTCTACTGGGCCAGACAAGCTGTAGCTACCATGCTTTGTGTTGTGTACTCTCTTCAGAATCCCCAAATCAACAATCTCCTTTTCTCCAACGAAAACATGATGAATTTACATGTTCTGGATATAGTTATTTTGGATCCTCATAAACCACCACACCAGACTATGTCACTTTATCTAATTGGAAAATTGGCAGTGCTAAACGTGGAATCAGCCTGGTATTTCATCACTGGATGGTTTTTTGGCTCTGTAAAGAGATTTTAATGAATTGTTTGCGTAAAATATGAACATTCTTTCTGCCATCAAAACAACCCCATCACATTAAATGGAATTGGATAGAGGCCAATGACTTTATGAAACATTACAACTTGGAAGTAACTTGTTTCCTCCTATGTTGAGAATTGGTATATGATAAGGACTTTGGAAGGCACATTTTGATCAGATCATGATCTTCAAGGAACAAAACAGATGAATTCCATTGAATTTATTGTTTGGTTTGGCTCTTTACCTAGGGAAAAGATCAATAAGAGGTGAGATTTGGGTGCAGGCGGTGATGCATGGGTGTAAAAGCATGATAGGTTATCTGAAATATACATGCCGCCTAGTTTATTCCAGATAATTATTTTACATTCCAACAACCGAAATCTCTGAGTGGAGATCACTGTGTTGTCAATTATATTATCCATGTTAAGGCCTGACTTTATCACAGCCCTGAGGTGAGGTCCAGTTATGTCTCAAGCCAAAGCATCCTCCATTTGGTGACCTTGACTCTGACACAGATAATGAAGAGAACTCAGGTCAGAAATGGAACAGTTGAGAATGCATTTAGTGAGACAACCTCAATTAAGGCTTCCATATTTTTTCTGTTTTGTTTATAAATTGCCAATTAGTGACCCATATAATTTTTAAAACAGTGCAACTTTGAGAGAAAGTCCAAGAACTCTTCTCTTCAATTTGAGATGTACATCTCTCCCCTGCTCAGCCCTCACAACATCTTAATTTTATGGTTTTACTTTCAGCAGAACTGGCCTATATTCTGCTATTAATACCTACACAGGATCTGTGTGATGGCACTCTCTACCATCATTTCCACTCCCATTTAGAATCATAGAATTGTAGAATCCTAACAGTGTGGAAGCACGCCTATCAGCGCATCGAGTCACACCAACCTTCCTAAGAGCATGCCACCCAGACCCACACGTCTACCCTATTCCTATAACTATGCATTTTCCATGACTAATCCACCCAGCCGGCACATCCCTGGACACCAAGGGCAATTTAGCATGGCCAATCTGCCTAATCTGCTCATCTTTGTACTGTGGGAGGAAACTGGAGCACCTGGAGGAAACCAACGGAGACACAAGAAGAATGTACAAACTCCAAAAAGACAGTCACTCAAAGCTGCAATCAAACCCAAGTCCCTGGCACTGTGAGGCAGCAGTGCTAACCATTTGTTCTGTGACAGATTTTATTTCCACATTCCCTCACCTTCTAATCTTCCCCTGGCCTTTCTTTCTGTACAGTTCATTTCCCTTCAACTTTTTCAACAACGTAAAAGCTGTCTTCAGTTCGGAAGAATGGTCCAAATGGGTTTGAAATGTGAACCTACTCAGTCTCTTCAGACTTTATTTTCACTTCAGTCCAGTGGATTGGACTTTCACTGACAAATGAAAACTTTTTTTTAGTTACAGAGCAAATGATTGAAGGAAAATCTCCCAAGAACAACACATAAACTGACCTTACTTCTTCTCCGTTAATTAGTGACTCATATCTTGTGAGTTAAAGGCAAAATGCATTTCATTTGTGCTCATTTGTGCTTTAAGTTTAATGGCATTTGCTGACTTTGGGGACAGTGAACCTTCTCACAAAATATCCCAAATCCCAAGTCATCAGCTAGCAGTGAATAGCTGAGTAGAAAAGACAGAAGAGAATCGGACACAATTAGCTGAGACAGCCTTGACTAAGGTAATATGGCACCCCAATAACTCAACAACTCTATTGGTGTTGAGCCTATTGTTGTAAAAAGCAGTTACATCTGTTAGTTTTGTTCTCTGCTGAACACAAGTAAAGGCACAGGCAAGGTGTCTTAATGTCTCAGTGCACATGAATAATGACCAGGGCTAACTCCTTTCCCTTCCTGTCAAAAAATAGATCTGATTGAAATGAAAGTGGGATGTGTGCATACATTTTCCATCTGCAATTTTTAAAGGAGTTTGGAATCCTCCTGACACTTTGAAAAGCTGGCCTCATATGACATCCCGCCCATGTCAGCCATGTCGTATCCCTACATATGCACCTCACAGCAACTGTCATCAAATAGTAATTGGGTGACAGAAACCCATAGTGATTTTCCTTTCTGCTTAACCCTAGGCTAGGTCAAAACATGCATCATCCCCATCACTTCAGATGTGTTCGTCTATGTGTCAGCCATGTCGTATCCCTACACATGCACCTCACAGCAACTGTCATCAAATAGTAATTGGGTGACAGAAACCCATAGTGATTTTCCTTTCTGCTTAACCCTAGGCTAGGTCAAAACATGCATCATCTCCAACACTTCAGATGTGTTCGTCTATAGTGATATAAATAGAATTGCAATAAAATTAAATAGAATTATTCATGATTCCACAAAATGACATAGAATTATATAGAAGTTATATACAATTTCAAAGTTGAAACAGCCATTTTGAGTTTATATTGATATTTATCCTTAAACAGGCAATTGTGCTAATTCCCTATTCCCACTCTGCTCCCATATTCTTTTTATTCCTTTTTACCTTCAACCACCTGTTCAGAGACATTGACAATCAGTAACTGTGGTAGCTCTTTCCACAACCTGGCAACATTGTAAATAAGGTTTGTCACACTCTTTCCTCAATTGGTTTAGCATTAAGTGACTTACCTTTTTTCCTGTACACTATTTGAGGTTCCTCAGGTAGGATAAGGCCACAGTCCATTTCAGAAAAATTACGATCATCACTTTCTTGGCAAAGATGTGTGTCTGGGTATAATACGCATTCAAAATGCAGGGCCTCATGGTCCTGTAAAGTTGCCACATTGCAAACATTCACCTCTGTGCAACCTGAAATTAGAAAATGGAAAACCTAGCTCAGTTAACAACAAAATAACTCTAACTTTGTCTGATTTGCGCCAGTTTGGACATTCCAAAGAACATATCTTATACATAACTTGAACACAGTCACTTTGTGTGCAAGTTTGCATTTCCTGCAGTTTAGAAGAGTGGGAAGTTTAAGCTGAGATATCGGCTGTGACTCAATGGGTAGTTCACTGGCCTCTGACTCTAAAGGGCGTGGAGTGTCCCATGGTGTACTCAGCAATACTTACTTGTCCAGCAAGATCACACAGGATAACTGACTCAAAATTATTATGGTGTAGGATGTCATTCAGCCCATTGTGTCTACACTTGTTCTCTGAGCAGTTTGGCTTAGTGCCAAACTTCTGCCTTTCCACCATAACCCTACACATTGTGTCTATTTAATGTCTCAGTTGAACCTGTTGCCAACACATTTCCAGGTAGTGTACTCGAGCTACTTGCTGTTTGAGAAAGCTTTTCTCACTTTGTATTTGCTTCTCCAGAAAAACTCTTCATGTCTATGCCCTCTGGTTCTCAATCCTCTTATAAGTGTGAACAGCTTCTCCCTAACTGCTCTGTCCGGACCCCCATGATTTTGGAAACCTGTATCAAATCTCTTCTCAGCCTTCTTCTTTCCAAGACAAACAATCATAACTCCTCTAACCTGTCCTCATCACTGATGTTTCTCAGCAGTGGAATCTCTCGTAAATCTCTTCTATTGAGTGCATTCACAACTTCCTGAAGTGCAGGGCTCAGCTAGGTACACAACACAACAGTGTAGTTCAGTTGGCTGGATAGTTGGTTGTGATGCCAACCGTGTGCGTTCAATTCCCATCACTAGCTGAGGTTACCATGAAGGACTGTCCTTCTCAACCTTCCCCTACTTAAGGTATGGTGGCCGTCAGTTTTAAGTCACTACCAGTCATCTCTCGCTAATGAGAGACTCACCCGATGGTCTGGAAAAACCACAGCTACACAATGGCGCAGCTGAGATCTAAATAGCATTTTATTTAAATTAAGCTTTTAAACACTATGTCCCTAGAATACAGTTTTGTTAACAGTTCTCTATATTTGTCCTGAATTTTTATTAGCTTATGAGCATATACACCCAGGCCTCTCTACAAACACACACTCTTTAGAATAATATCCTTATAATAGCCCTTAAGTTATTCAGCCTCTTCATGTTCTTTCTCCCAAAGTGCGTCACCCCACACGTCTCCATAACGAACTTTATTTGCTACCTATCCAACTACTCCACCAGCTTATCAATGTCCTTCTGAATTCATCCACTTTCCTCCTCAGTTGCTAATTTTCACAAGCTTTATACCATCTGCAAACTTTGACATTTTCTGCTGCACACCAAAATCTAGATTTATAACTGTCGGGGCAAGCAAAGGTCCATTACTGATTCTGGGGA
The DNA here is from genome assembly GCF_030684315.1 of Stegostoma tigrinum. NCBI lineage: Eukaryota > Metazoa > Chordata > Chondrichthyes > Orectolobiformes > Stegostomatidae > Stegostoma > Stegostoma tigrinum. The sequence continues at coordinate 102,018,598 of NC_081358.1, read as the reverse complement.
TACTCCATAAAGCAGCCGCCAGTCTAAATTTACACATTAACTATTGCGCTCAGTTTTGCTATCACTCAGCTAATTTTGTGTCAGAGTTACTACTGTCTCTTTTATTCCTTTAACTTTCCTCACAGGTCTACTGTGTCAAAAGCCTTCTGTCAGTCCATGTACGTCACATCATCAGCTTTACACTCATGTAACACTATCTTGTTAGCTTTCAAATGATCATTACGTCAGAGCTCATATGAGAGCCTCTGTACACAACCAGGTTGCTGTATGTCCTATCTTACAACAGCGGCTGCACTTCAACGACTTCACAATGTTTAGGGACATTTTGAGCCATGAATGATCTATAACTTCAAATCTTCTTACAACACATGTTTCTCCAGCTTTGTGGTTCTGGAGCAAAGTGCCAATTTTATAATCAAGGATAAATACACAAATATACTTTGGAAATAAATAAGCATTTCATCTAAAGTAGTTTCCTTACGTGCCAAACACCACAGCTCTGCCTGTATCATTGGGAATTGATGCTTGAAAAGCTGGTAACGCTGATTTGGAACAGACTGGTTCAGATCCACTCGGACAAGTTTGGAGCTCAGCTGTGAGAAGTGTTCTCTGGTGTTTTCTAATCAACACAGAAAATAATTTTTAAATCCTTGTTGCTAAACCAATTAGCTAAGGTTTCACATATTGGTAGCCACTGTCTCTTTCACGCATTTAAAAACATAAACTATCTGGATCGGGGAAGGGCATCCGTGTTCCTAGGGCTTTCAGCTTCCCAAAATGAGCTCTAAATTGTGTTCCCTCCTGCCTCTCATCTCCTGTGAACAACAGGTCCACATGTCTCAATAAAAATATTAACTCAAGTAAAACAACTCTCCTAAAACAACAAACTAAAGAACTTGAAATATTCTGGGGTTGACTGGGATTCTTACTGACTATGAGTGATTTTGATAAGGTAATGGGGAAACATTGTTTTCTTCATTTGGTGAGTCAACAATCAGAGGATGAGAATTGAAGACATTCAAAAGAATGAAGGGAAAGGTTAAATTTAAGATTTTTTTGCATAGATGTTTGTTAGATATTAGGAGAACTGAAGAGAGGAAAAAGTTTGAAAGAAGAAGTGAATAACTATTTGAAAAAGAAAATCTTGGAAATGTGTGCAGAATGGACAAGAGACTGGGGCAATGCTTTGAGAAAGTCAGAAAAGGACTTTATGAGCCAAATGGCATTCTGTGTACTGTCAAATTCTATAACATGTGAATATGTTAAGCGTGTGCATGTTATAATCACTCAGAACAACAATCCAGGCTACAGCATCTATAACAAAAGGCAGTATGGTAGGTCAATGTGTTAAAGCACTCAAATAACCTCCTGACTCCAAGATTTTCAGCCATACAAAGAAACTCAAGAGTTCCTCTCCAGGAACAAAGAAAAGCAAAGTGGAGGTTTCCTTTTTTGAGCATTTGTCTGTATGTTAGTTTTGGTAAAAATACTAATGTTTAGCATGCTGCTGTAGGGACGCGGACAGGTAGAAAAAAAAAGCAGGGTAAATCTTACAGGCAAATCAGTGATGAAGGTGAAGAAAGATTTGAATGGCTAGTGAAAGGGAATAACTATGTACAATGGCTTCCACAATTATGTGCTGCCTGAGACGGTGAATAATCATTGAACTTGAGCAAGATATTGATTTTCCAAAAAAAGTCTAATGAATGGATCGTAATTTCTAATCTGGCAATCCTCATCAAAACATTGTGAGAGAATTAGCCCTTGGCGCAAATTGATCTAGTGGGATTTGCTCCTTCATTCCCTAGACTGATGTTGGGATCTGCTTCAACTCAGTCTGTGTGATCACTGAAATGAATGGATCTCCAAAGGTCAGGTTTCATAGTGTAATTGTGTTGCCCTGCCCCAGCCCACTGCTGAAAGATGGATTGGTCAGTTCTGTTGCAGGATGGAATTTGCTTCAGCAACAGCCTCAGTTGGCAGTGTTGGTGGAACAAGGTGATGTTGAAGAATTGTTAATTTTTAAAATATTTTCCAGTTTACCCTTTGATCAACTGTACAAGGCAAGGTGGCCCTTAAGTTGCCTGAGCCACTACATTAACACTGCAGAAGGTGCAGATTAATTGATATCTTATTGACAACCCTGGACATACACCACCGTTCCATCATTAATGTGTAACTTTATATAGCTTTCATCTTTTTCCATTATTCATTCAGGGATTTGAGCTTTGTTGACTGATCTAGCATTTATTGTCCACCATTCAGTGTGCTTATAAAGGTAATAGTGAAGTGCCTTCTTAAACTGTTGCCATTTATTTTGAGTAGAAATGCCACTATGCTGTCAGTGAAGGAGTTCTAGGATTTTGACCCAGAGAAACTAAAGCAACAACAATATATTTCCAAGTCAGGATGTTGCTGGTGGTGTTCCTGTTAGCCAATGGTGGCTGCATACCTGAATTGCTAACAAAAATAAAGGTGGACCTATTCAATATCGACCATCATTTTGTGTTAGAAATGCAAGAACATGAGTGACTCCTAACTGCTCTTCGTAAGCACTTAGTTCTCAACCTCACATGATAACAAAGGTAAAGATTAAATGCTGATTTTGCAAATAGGAACACAGAAACACACAAATCAGTACAGGAGTAGGCCATTCAGCCCTTCAGATCTCCATAAGATGTGATTGTAACCTCAAATCCACATTCCCTCCCCCACTGATAACCTTCTATACACTCACTTAGCAAGAACGTATCTACAAGTTAAATGAGTAGGATTTACAGTCCTCGTGCCCCTTCTGCCATTCAATTAGATCATGGCTGAGCTGTGCTTTAACTCCATTAATTCATTGCAACTTCATATTTTTAATACCCATACCTAATAAAAAGAAAATCTATCTTGCTCTTAAGCTTGAATTATTTCAGAAAATTGTCAGACAATATGCCTTTTTGTGTGTTAGCTTTACAAATACCTGGCATTTCTGGGGTCTGTCGAATTTCAAGAACTTTCCCAGTACATTCAGGGGATGACTTTATCCGCGTGTTCATGTTGGAATCTAAAAACAAATTAAATAGAAACATTAGTTCAAATAACTTGGGATATTTGGAATAAATGTGCCTATAAGAATAGGTCCTGAGTTAGACCACCAAGTGATTTCTTAAACAATTTGTGACTCCAGGGGAAAATAAATAATATCGAGCTTGCTCTCTAATGGTCAACAGTGATGAACCACATGGCTCTGATTCTTGGAACCGTAAAATGGTTATGCTTAGTTTTACGGAGCAACAAACAGCCTTGAGTTTAAGGCCAATGGGCTTCCATGACTCTCAAAACTTGAACAACCTATTGAGATAAAAATAATTCTTCACAAAAATAAATTGTTTATCTCTCCTATTCTTTCCAAACCAACTATTTCTAATGCAAAGGATCCTTCAGCAGCAGGCAGGGATTGTGAGGGAGATTAGCTTGAGTGATTGAGCCATGGCTTCCAGCAGTAGATGGCAGAAGTGTGGGTGGGCACTGTCACAGTATCTGGGGCAGTTGAATGGACAGTTTCTGGAGGTAGGGGGTTCTTTGGGGAAAGGAGGTCTGATGGAAATGTGAAGACAAAGGATTATTTCAACCACATGTAAAACAGAGGGTTGACTTGTTTGAGGCTGTCTAATTATGACTACACTTTAAAACCTTTAATAAGGATAAAAGTATTGCAGAGGTAATGGTTCAGTGGTATTATCTATGGACTATTAATCTAGAAGCCCAGGTAAGGTTTTGGGGACCCGAATTTGAATCCCACCATGGCAGATGGTTAGATTCAAAAATAACCTGGAGTTAAGAGTCTAATGATGACCATGAATCCCATGTTGCTTGTTGAGAAAAAGCCATCTATTTCACTTGTGTCCTTTTAGGAGGGAAATCTACCATTCTTACCCACTCTAGCCTACGTGTGACTCCAGATCCCATCAAAACACTTGACTCTTAAATGCCCTCCGGGCAATTAGGGATGGATAATAAATGATGGCCCAGCCAGTGACATCCCCATCCTGTGGTCAATTACTAAAACAAAAACCACGTACATATTGTCATTATTTCAAGTAATCTTTCATTTGACATTAAAAAAAGTCAAATTACATGTACTCATTTGGAAAGTTGTGAGTCTTCCCTTTTGCACAATAGAGAGATGAAAATGGTCTTCCAGTATATAGGACACGATCTGACACAGTGACAGAGATGAGGGGTGGAGGAGCAAAGGAACAGAAAATATTCTGAACAGTCTTATTGTTTCCGTCTAGGTTTACATAAATGTTTAACCTTAATTTCCCTTCATATTTGTAATGACCTGACCACTTAGATAAAGAGTTACTGGTCCATAATGTTTTGGTCTTCCATGTATTCAAATCTAACAGTACAGTACACTAATTTGGAAATTCTGAATTAAAAGTTCTTCAATCCAGGACACTAATCCTGTCCAGAGTGCTCCACATCTTGGAAGAAAACCTGTTCTAAATAGTCAAGCTGAAGTTTCAATGGATGAACAATTAAGGGTGGAAGAGATGGAAGAGATGGAAATTGACCTTTACATATAATTTCTCATGTTGTAGCACTCTATATTGTCGGTATTGATACATACAAATTCTTCTCTTGGTGAGGATTTATCAAAATTTATCTGTCATTACTTCACAGTTCTCTAAGATATTGAAACTAAATAAGTAAAATAAAGATGAAGTACTCAAGATGCTGGGAATCTGAAACAATTGCAGAGAATTCAGGAGAAAGTTAGTAGGCCTGGTATCTATGGAGAGAGAGAGAGAGGCAATGTTTTGAATCTGATTTGACTCTGTTTCAGATTATGTCCCATTCTCTGTGTTTGTTTCTAATGCACAGAAATTAGCTGACCTACATGATTTATTTTCAGTGTGTCCTTGTAGCTACAGAATGGAGAAGTGAAAGGTTTTAATCCTAGTCTATAATAACCAAACTCATCTCGTGTAGCGCGGTGCTGAGAAAGGTATAATCGTTTGTTGAATTATTGTCACTAAAGGGAAGATAGGCACACAAACAGACTTGGTTACACTGACTGCCAAAGTGAAATAATTTTCCAGCACTTACTGCCAATGAATAATCACTTTAGGAAGATATGTGAGAGCAACTGGTATCCCAGAACTGCATTCAACATTTAGTGAAAAGGGTTAGTGCTCTAAGATAAGGATTGAACAAAATGAGCAACAACAAAATCTTAAAAGAAAGGTTATCTGCAGTACAACAGAAAATCATGCTTACCCTGCCAGAGATAGATACGCTGGAAAGGGTTGAACGATCTCTGAATCTCCTCCTTCACATCTGGAGTCAGTTCTGTTGAGTACTCAGCATTCACAAAATTCTTTGATAAAAGTGCGTAAGCTGCAGGGAATTGAGATGGGTTAGTTTATTTCAAGTAATCTTTCATTTGACATTAAAAAAGAATCTTTCATGTGACATGTACTCATTTGGAAAGTTGTGAGTCTTTCCTTTTGCACATTAGAGAGATGAAAACAATGTTCTCCCAGTATACAGGACACAATCTGACACAGTGGCAGAGATGAAGGGTGGATGATCAAAGGGATAGAAAATATTCTGAATGGTCTTATTGATTTCCTCTGGGTTTACATAAATGGATGATTATTGGATTGCCTATGCTCCGTCAAGTTTTCAGAACCACGTCAACAGGTGATAATAGATATCAGTAATGAATTTTCTTTGTAGTCTTTTTTGTTAAATTTAGTTATGAGTTGGGATATAACTGGCTGAGCCAGCATTTATGGTTCATTCCTCGCTGTGCTTGCAATAGTGGTGGTGAGCTGCCTTCTTGAAACCCTGCAGTTTCTTTGGTGCAAAAATACCTACTATGTCGTTTAGAAGGCATGATGTGGAGGTGCCCGTGTTGGACTGGGGGTAGCCCAGGTCAGAGTCACATAACATCAGGTTATAGTCTAACAGGTTTATTGAAAATCACAAGCTTTCACAGCACTGCTCCTTCATCAGGAGAGGTAGAAAGGTAGTCCCAGGTTATTGACAAAGGGACAGTGAAATATTTCCAAGTCTCAATATTGAAAGACTAGAAGGGAACTTGCAAGTGATATTCCCATGAACCTGAGATGACACAGTGTAGAGCTGGAAGAGCACAGCAGGCCAGGCAGCAACAGAGCAGCAGGGAAGTTAACGTTTCAAGTTGGGACCCTTCTTCAGAAAAAAACCTTCTACATGTTTTCAACATTGTTAGCAGTACAAAAAAACCAATGGATACATGCATACCTGTGGAAACAGAAATAGCTAAAGCGTCAAAATTCAAGTAAAATACTACAGATGTTGGTAATCTGAAAAAAAACACAAAAAGTGCTGGAGAAACTCAGCAAGTCAGGCAGTATTAATGGAGGGAGAAACAGTCAACACTTCAAATCTTATAATGACTCTTTGAACTGAAGAAGTCTGAAGATGACTCTAGTGTGGTATGAGTCCTTTTTGATTGAGACATTTGTAAGAAGATTTTAATTGCACTCATAACATTACCTCTGTTTCTCTCTTCACAGATGCTGCAGATCTGCTGAGTTTCCCAGCATTTTTTGTGTTTAAATCATCTTAAATTTGCCCCCAGAAAGCCATGACCAGCTCAGTGTGAGATTTCCATTTCTTATTAGAGACAGGGTCTTGCAGTCTATAAATGAGATTGCTTAATGAGTTATCAGTTATTATGAAATACTATTGTACCACTGAAATGTGCAATGGGATTGCATTGAAAATGTAATACCTTATTATGCTTAGTACCATATTAAGACATATATTTGTTATAATTTACCTCGGTCTTCTCTCTAAGGATTTCACCAGGGGAGAAATTTAGTTCAGGCTGAGAAATGCATAATTGATTCTTAGAAATTAAGTGGCCAGCACTTCAGACCATAGTTTGCATGTAAATGAATATATGGCAATAAGCTTGGATATTGTAATGGGCGTAGCCTGCTTAAAAATAGAAACTGAGGTTCCTGGTAGTTATAAAACATCAATTGTAAACTTCAGGTGTAACAAGATACTGAACCAAGAAGAAAGAGACTGGCCAGGATTGTTATTAAAAAATAAAGGAGCCTTTGTGTTTTCATTTTTAGTCCCAGAAGAAACAGGTTTACTCCAGTAAGAATTGCAATGTAACAAAGGCCCATTGACAGAATGTTTGATACTCCATATCTACGTGTGGAAAAACCAATGTCTGCTGCATCTGGGCGAGTGTTGATCCCAGCATGCTGGTGCATTTGACATGGGAAATATTTATCTCATAATATCATAACGAATAAAAACAGTGGTAAGCCATTCAGCCATCTCTGAAATTCAGTCAGATCATGGCTAAGTCAATGGTTGCTTTGATCGCTTTCCCACCTGCCCCCATAGCCCTTGAGTCACCTTGTCCATTAAAAATCTGTCTAATTTAATGTTGACTGTATTCAGTGAACCAGTCTCCATTGCTCTCTTGATGTAGATAATTCCAAAGGCTAATGACTCCATAAGTGTAGAAATTTCTACTTATCTTAGACTCAAATGAGAAATTCCATATTTTAACTATGTTTCCTAGTTCTATAATATCCCACAAGGGTAAACATCTCAGCATCTACTCTGTCAATCCCCTCAGAATCTAAGAGATTTCAATATTCTCATTCTTCTAAGCACCAACGTGTACAGGCCTGGGCTGCTTAACGCTTTTTCATAAGGCAACCCCTTCATCCCAAGTATCAGCTGAGTGACTATCCTTTGACCTGGCATCAGTGTCAGTGTTTTGCCTCAATAATTATCCTCCTTAAGTGAGGATATTGAAACTGCACACAATTTTATAGAATGAAGCCTCATCAGAGCCTTATGGAATTTTATCAAAACTTCCCCAATTTCAGAGTCCATAAGGGCCAATATTTCATTTGCCTTCCTTATAACTTACAGAAACTGCATGTTGACCCTTTTGAAATTCATACACGAGGACACCCAGATCTCTCTGAATCACAGCATTCTGCAGTCTTCTTCCAATTAAACAATATTCTGTTTCTCTATGCTTACTGCCAAAGCTGACAATCTTACATTTTCCAACACTACATTTGACTTCCATTACATATCCACCCTCTTAACTTAATCCCTTTGCAGGCTCTTTTTAATTTCCTCACAACTTGATTTCTTACCTAACTTTTGTCATCAGATACTTTGGATACAATGCAGTTGATTCCTTTATGCATCAATAACATAGTGATATTTCACTATTAATACTTTGCCAACCTGAAAATGATCCATTTTATTCCAACTCACTGATTCCTGCTCATTAGATAATCCTTTAGCCATCCTAATATATCAGTCCCAGTAGTATGTGTTCTTAACTCGCACAATTACCATCTATGTAACACCTTACTGAATGTTACTTTGTGAGAAATCTAAGTACATTAAATCTGTTTGTTACATCTTCAAAGAACTTTAAGAAATGTCAAACATAATTTTCCTTTCACAGAACAATGATGACTCAGCTGATTTTATTATAATTTTCTAATTCTTCTGCTAACACCTCCTAAGTAATAGATTCTCAAGTTTTCCTAATGTTACCTTAACCGGTACATTGTTTCAAGCTTTCTGTCTTGAATAATTGGTTTCATTTATAGTTTCCAATCTGGAAATTTCGGAATCTAGGGAATTGGTTCGGGCCTTACTTTAGCATGAACCAGTCAACAGTGAACATGGAGTTGACTGTTATAAGACCATAAGAAATAATAGTAAGCTCTTCAGCTTGCTTGAGCCTGCTCCACCATTCAATATCCAACATTCTCACATTCACTTTCCTGCCTTTTCCCTATAACCTTTGAATCCCTTATAAATCAAGAATCTATCTATTTCAGTCTTTAACATTCACAAGAGACACTGCCCTCACAGCTCTCTGTGGCAATTCCAGAGATTCTCAACACTCCTGGTATTGGCGACCCTTTATTCTGAGTCTATGCCAGACTTCCCTATGGGCTGAAGCATCCGCTTAGCATTTCTCCTATCAAGCCCATTAAGAATCTTATACGTCGCAATGAGATCATCTTCTAAATTCCAATCAGCACAGTTTCAATTGTTTAACCTTTGCTATCTTTGTCAGGATTTCATTCATTCTCTAGATTATATATAACATTTTCAGCCTGTGTTGTATTTAACTATACACATTAAACTGCCTTGTCTTTTGATATGTACTCTTCCAGTGGTCCTTAGTGGTTAAATGGAGTTGAAGTATGAATCAACCATGATCTAATTAAATGGTGGAACAGGATTGAGAAGCTGCATGGCCTATTCTGGTTTCCGTGTTCATTATATTTCTCAGTCATACCATCATGCCAAGTAGCTGAACTCTCATTGTTACCCAGTCTCACCAAAAGGGAATTCAGTTAAACATCTTAGGTAAGACAATACCAGCAACCTTACAGGTGAGGGACAGAGTAGAAGCTGCAGTTGATTTTGGAAAATACACAAGCAACTGCTGACCCAGAGCTTAAGAACTCAGGGGTCAATGCCTGGTCAATGGGAATCTAAGAAAGATTTGGTATGGCTCTTGCAATGAATGGCAAGGATCCAGCTTTGAAACTTGTTGCCACAATAATTTAGCAAACTGTGGAGTCTCTTCTTTTCAAAAATAATGAATTTGCTCCACATATTATGGAGACGCATTATTTATTGATGTTGATTTTCTTTTATTAGTTGCATGTCAGTCAGTATTACTCAACATTAAACAGGGCCTATTATTCATATAAATTGACACGGATTGTTTACATGCTTTGGGAGGTGAGGGGTGGGTCACCAGTTTTACTGTACTATTTGTGTTGAGGAAGCTGTTCAGTATAGCTGGGGCCTGAGGAGGGACCAAATAACTTTAACCTTATAAAATGAATTGTCATTTGAAGGTCTCATGTTTTTTCATACACTGAAGGCTCAACCACAGTGGGAGGGGTTCCCACATAACAAATTTAAAATTCTATCAGAGTAGAGATGGGGCTACTTTTATAGGTTTTAGGCTGTGCCGGGCTTATTACTACAAACAATTTAGTCAAGCCTCTTTGGTCAACAAACAATAACTGGTTAACTACAAATAAAACACGTACAAGTTGTTACAACAAGGTGTAGAGCTGGATGAACAGAAGAAGCGTCTAGGCCTGAAACATCAGCCTTCCTGCTCCTCTGATGCTGCTTGGCCTGCTGTGTTCATCTAGCTCTACATCTTGTCATCTCAGATTCTCCAGCATCTGCAGTTCCTACTATCACTGAAACAAGTTGTTATAAATGGTTTAGATTATAAAAAGTTAGTTATAACTTACATTCTACCATTCCAAAATTAACTTGAGACAAACTGTAGTTGAACACAGACAAGTCAAATAATAATTGCAATCAAGACAGATCCTACATGTTTCTCAGTAGTCCTCCCAAGACATTAGTGCCACTGTATGTCACCATATCTCAATAAAACTTCACAAGGGATTACAATTCATCCATCTTGTTAACTTGGCCTGGACACTACCTCCAAAGCCATCTGATTGCTCTCATCCTCATTCACCTTCCTATGATCTCCTGGTTTCGGGAAACTCATTCCAGCACTTACTCATCAGTGCAACTCTAGCTTTTCATACGTAATAAGCTTCAACCAGCCCTTGCTTTTGTTTCCTGAGTTCCAATTTTGCTGAGTTGCAAAAAAGCAAATCCTGGTTGTGGGTTTCCTTCACTCTCACTCACAGATGCACTGAACTATTAATGATATATAGCATCTTCCAAATTACCACACCTCTCAGAATGTATCTGTCTCAAACATATAGCTGCTTTGAACTGTTTCCTAGAATGTCTTCCTCAGTTCTGACTGCACAGAGCCAATAGCACCCTGTGTTATGTCCTTAGTTTGACAGTTGTGTTCTGCATGGATCTTGTCTCTATCTCGATCTGCCTTTTGCTTACTCCTGGGTAAAAATGAATGAAACTAATAATTTGGAGCAATCAAATGTCCAACCCTTGAAGCTGTCTGCTCCATGAATTGTACATTGTGCCTCACATTGCTGACTTCCACAGTGCAATATGCATACAACCCAGAACAGTTCATAGCACTGACTACAATTTTACTGCAACTGTTTCAGCTTCAAATTAAAAATTCTTATCACTGATTCAAACTGCCTTCCAACCATTTGATCAGAAGGATGTAATTCACGTTAAAAACATTTCATCCTACCACATTTTATCCACTATTTTCTTATATCAATCTCTGCAACTGGAGAATGTGTTGGAATATTCCCCAAGAACCAGGAGTGTGATGGAATACTCCCCAGTTGCCTGGATGCAGCTCCAACAACACTCAAGAAGCTTGACACCATCCAGGACAAAGCAGCCCGCTTGACTGGCACCGCATCCACAAGCATCCACTCCCTCCACCACCCACGCTTAGTAGCAACAGTGTGTACTATTTAAAAAATGTACTGCAAGAATTCATCAAAGATCCTGAGACAGCACCTTTCAAACTGACAACCATTACCATCTAGAAGGATAAGGGCAGAAGACACATGAGAACACCACCACCTGCAAGTTCCTTCCACACCACTCACCATCCTGACTTGGAAATATATCACCATTCTTTTACTATCACTCGGTAAAAATCCTTGAACTCCCTCTCTAATGGCATTGTGGGTCTACCTACAACACATGACCTGCAGTAGTTTAAGAAGGCAGCTCACCACCAGCTTCTCAAAGACAAATAAGGACTGGCAATAAATGCTGGCCTAGCAACCGATACCCACAACTGAATTTAAAAAAAACTTTGGCTTCTTCCATCACTACCTTGGTTCAATCATCGTATCCTCAGTTTATCATCTCTGGACTCAATTTGCTCAACATCCTTCCTGGGTCACCACCAATTTTCTACCTGGATAAACTGTACCTTGTTCACAACTCATCTTTGCATATTCTGTCCCATATTACTTGTTCATGTCCTTAACTGTACTGGTGTAAAAGGTGCCCAACATTTTCAATTAAAATTTCTGGCCACAAAATTGAGCTTTATTCTGAGGAAAGGTTATCTGCCTGATGATTTAGGAACATAGGAACAGGATCTATTCAATCCTTCAAGCCTGTTCCACTATTCAATGAGCTCATGGCTGATCTGTGGTTTAACTCCATATATTGCCTTTGGCCTTTATCCCTTAATACCTTTGCTTAACAAAAATTCACCTACATTAGATTTAAAATTAACATCTGATCTAGAATCCACTGCAATCTGTGGAAGAGAGTTCGAAACATCTATCACCCATTATGTGTAGAAATGTTTCCTAATATATCTCCTGAATGGTCTGGCCCTAATTCTCAGGCTATGTCTATTAGTTCTAGAATCCCCAAAAAGATTATCTTTATTTACCCTGTATCTTCCAATTAATATCTTGGAGACTTTGATCGAATCATCCCATAGCCTTCTAAATTTTAGAGAAAACAGCCTAGTAATGTCATTAGATTTGTAATCCTGAACACCAGGCTAATGTTCTTGGTGTATGGGTTCAAATCCAACCAGCACAATGGTGAAATGTGAATTCAATCAAAATTTGGATTAGAAAATTAGATAAATAACAGCTATGTACTCGATATTGGCCGTCATAAAAATGGTCAATGTGACCATAAGAGCATAAGACATAGGAGCAGAAATTAGGCCATTCTGCCCATTGAGTCTGCTCTGCCGTTCAACCATGGCTGAGAAGTTTGTCAATCCCATTCTCCCCCTTTTTCCCCATAACCCTTGATCCCCTTAGCAATCAAGAACCTATCTATCTCCGTCTTAACTATACTCAATAACCTGGCCTCCTCAGCCTTCTGTGGTGGTGAATTCCATAGATACACCACTCTCTGGATGAAGAAGTTTCTCCTTATCTCCGTTCTAAAAGATCTTCCCATTACTCTAAGGCTGTTCCCTTGGGTCCTAGACTCTCCTACAAATGGAAACATCTTCCCAACATCCACGCTGTCCAGACCATTTAGTATTCTGTAAGTTTCAATTAGATACCCCCTTATCCTTCAAATATAAACCCAGGGTCCTCAAACATTGATCATGAGGTAAATTTTTCATTCCTGGGACCATACTCACGAACGTTCTCTGAACCTACTCCAGGGCCAATACATCTTTCCTGAGGTATGGGGCCAAAACTGCACACAATATTCCAAATGTGGTCTGAGCAGAGCCTTATAGACCCTCAGAAGTACATCCTTGCTTTTATATTCAAGTTCTTCCAAAGTAGATGCCAAAGTTGCATTTGCCTTCCTAACTACTGACTCCAGCTGCAGGTTTACCTTGACAGAATCCTGGACTAGAACTCCTAAGTCTCTTTGCAGTTCAGACTTCTGAATTTTCTCCTCATATATAAAATAGTCCATGCTTTTATTCTTCTTACCAAAGTGACTTCACACTTTCCCACGTTGTACTCCATCTGCCACTTCTTTGCCCACTCTCCTAACCTGTCCCAATCCTTCTGCAGCCTCCTCGCATCCTCAATACTGCCTGTCCCGCTACCTATCCTTGGTTCACTAATGTCCCTTAAGGAAGGAAATCTGCCATCCTTGCATGATCTGACCCACATGTAACTCACAGTAATATGGCTGACTCTTGACTGTCCATGTGGGCTATAAATGCTGGCCCAGCCACTGGCACCCACATACTATAAACAAGTACAAGAAATGTTGTGACCTACATTTTACAATTCTTGTTTGCTTTCTCTAATAAATGGAAAGATTCAAGTTGCTGACTTAACTCAATTAGTTAGACAACTGTTTTTATTCTACTTGCTCCACAAATACTAGACCAGCATTAACAAATAATCAAACTAAAGAAAACATTTCTAAATCAAATGAACTTTTGAAAATTGTTACAGCATCTGCAATGATCCAACTCACTTCTTTTAAAAGGCTTGGATTAAAACCTTATGGTCTTGGGAATTTGTTAAATTATATTATTTTACTATTATTAGTCATAGAGTTATAGAGGTCTAAAAATGCCCTTCAGTCAAAAACAACTACCTAACTATTCTGATTCCATTTTCCAACATTTGGCTAATAGCCTTGTATACCTTGGCACTTCTCAGTCTTTCTTAAACGTTGTAAAAGTTTCTGCCTCTAGCATTATTATGCCTCTAATTATTCCTGTTATTAATCTTCACTGCAAGACTATTATTGGATCAAGAACAAATAATTCCTGCGAGCATTTTGCTTACTGCCAGTGAAGTCCACGCCACCAAAGCTGAACGTAAATGTCTTCTTCTCCATGTTGGACTTCACACCTCTACAAACACCCTCTCCACCGAGCAGTGATGTCACCTGCCAGTCATTATCATTGCAAAGCAGAACATCTGGATAACTCATTAGACCACAGAGCAAGGTACCTGAAAATAAACACAGGTACACAAGTAAGTATCACCGATGCCCTCACTGCCCTCCTCAACTTCACACAATGTCTTGGCCAAATGACCAACAATTGATGGCTGAAAGATAAGGCTAAAGAAAGGCCAACATGGATATTATGTAGAAGTGTACACTTGAGGAAGCACATCTGTGACATTGTAACCTCAAATCATATCATTAGGAGTTTTAATTTTAAACCAGAAGAGAAAATACCTTGAAGTAAATAGATGGAAACAGGCCATTCAGCCCAAACCAGCCTTATATTTCTGCTTGGAGACATCTTTGAAAGTCAGAGACTACATGGATAGAAAATCAAAGTTTAATGCTTCAAATACAATTTAAAAGCTGTGATCTCTATGATATTTACACTGCTACAGATAGCATTTCTGGGAAGTAGAGCTATTGAAATTGCATGTGTGCTCTTATACATTGAGACTATTCATATTGAATACTATTCAGCTGTATATTCCTTATTAAAATAATCACAACAAATTTCTCCCAACTGTCTTCTCCCATCTGATATCTTTAAAAACTCCATGTGCACTTTTCACAACTTACATTCCATATCTACCTTTGTTTCTACCAGCAAAGTTAGCAGATGTACATTTGGTTCCTTCATCTAAATCATGAATAGAAATTGTAAATAACTGAAAGCCAGTACTGATCACTGTGACACACCACTAGTTACAAATTGCCAGCCCAAAAATGACTCATATATACCTACTCTCTGTTTTTGGTTAATCAACCAATCCCCAGTATTATGTAACTCCGACACATGAGGCCTTATTCTACTCAGTAATTTTTGATTTGGAATGTCATCAAGTGCCTTTTAGAAATCTATATACAACACATCCAAACATTCCCTGCAATACAGCAACAACTAATGTATCCCTTGAGATGATATGGAAATCCCTGTAACAGTGTGTTAACTGGCACATGCCTATATGTTTTAAATGCATCGTACAATCTATAGAGAGCTTACCCACTCCAGAAGCTTGCTCCTATAATATGTCGCACTCTCCAATGTAACAAAGTATACAGTGCAAAAGTGAGTTCCTATATAATGAATTACCCAGTGCAAGAGATCTCTTCTATGTAATGTGGCACCATTCTACATTATCGCTACCATTTAGTATGCAGTATATAATCTGTTTCCCATATAATAAATAATACTATACAGGCGATACCTTCTACATAACATAGTGCCAACCTGGATATCTCCTGTATGTAAAATCATACTCATTACAGAAGCTATTTCCAATAAAATGCATTATTCCACATAGACACTCTCTCCTTTCAATGCAATGCACTTGACTAGTGATTGCACAAAGGAAATTGCATGGAAAGTTCTTTGATATATTTCTGAGGATTGTTTAAGTCCCATATAAATGCAATTCTTTCATTTTAAAGTTCTATTGTACCTTCATCAATGGTTATCTGGCTCAACATGAAACCATCGCAGCATTGCTCCTTGCCACAGGCCTGTCTGCAGAAATGATGTACATCTGTTAAACTTGAACCACGTGCAGAAAAAGCCACTGCCTGGTACACGCTTGTAATCACATTACGAAAATCTGTCTGCTGGAAGATCTTGTGAAATGTTGTCGTGAATTCATGGCCTAGAGAAAATGAAGAACATACTTAGAATGATAGAACCCAATGGTGGAGCTAATGCATTCGGCACTCATTGAAAATGGACATTGGCTCTTTGAAAGCATTGTCCACTTGGTCCCACATGCTTTCATCTCAGCGCTAAAAGTATCCACTTTCTAGTATTTATTTAATACTCTTTGAAAAGAATGCTAATGAATCTGTTTACACCTGGTTTTCAGACATTTAATTCCAGATCATAATGTAAAATGTACAGATTAGGTAAGATTATTGATACCTGTTCTCTCCATAAACTGTCAGAGAATTAAACTCTAAAAGAACATAATCCTTTCCACATCAAGCAGATGTTCACCTGCACATCTGCTAATGTGGTATATTGCATCCGCTGTACCTGTTGTAGCCTCTGCTACATCAGGGAAACAAACGGAGGCTTAGGGATCGCTTTGCAGAACACCTTCGCTCGGTTCGCACTAAAGAACTGCACCTCCCAGTCGCAAACCATTTCAACTCCCCCTCCCCCTGAGATGACATGTCATCCTGGGCCTCCTGCAGTGCCACAACGATGTCACCCAAAGGTTGTAAGAATAGCAACTCATATTCCGCTTGGGAACCCTGCAGCCCAATGGTGTCAATGTGGACTTCAAAAGCTTCAAAATCTCCTCTACCCCCCACCGCATCCCTAAACTAGCCCAGCTCATCCCTGCCTCCCTAACCTGTCCTTCCTCTCACCTATCCCCTCCTCACCATTCAAGCCCCACCCCCATCTCCTACTTGCTAACCTCAGCCTGCCCCCTTGGCCTGTCTGTCCTCCCTGGACTGACATATCTCCTCCCTAATTCCCCCCCTACACTCACCTTTACTGGCTCCATCCCCGCCGCTTTGACCTGTCTGTCTCTTCTCCACCTATCTTCTTCTACATCCGTCTTCCATCTGCCTCCCCCTCTCTCCCTAGTTATTTCACAACCTCCTTACCTCGCCCCATTTCTGAAGAAGGATCTAGGCCCGAAACATCAGCCGTCCTGCTCCTCTGATGCTGCTTGGCCTGCTGTGTTCATCCAGCTCTACACCTTGTTATCTCAGATTCTCCAGTATCTGCTGTTCCTAATATCTCTGAAATAATCCTTACCAGCTGATGTAAGGGGAAATGATAGCCAAGAATATGATTCAAAACATATTTCCTTTGTTTTATTAAAAAAAAGACAACATCACTGTTAAATGAAGATCCTCCATTTATCTCTTGGTAGACACATACCAAATGGTATCCTTCTTGGACATTTTCAGATTTGCTTTGGAGCAAATTTTATGCCCTAGATCTTTGAAAAGTTGCATGCAAATGATGTAACAGGGTTTGTAATTTCTCCCGGTTAAATTTTTGCCATTCCTTTTTGAAATTTTGGTACAGGACCCAATGAAGGGAGCCTCACCTTACCTCACCAATGGTGTCAGTACTACAGGTTGCTTTTTCATTGATTCTTTCATGGGACATGTCACGAGAGAGCCATCCCAGTGATTCAATTGAAACACATGGATTGCTTAGCCAATTCAGAGGAGAGTTAGAGTCAAACAGACTGCTGTGGATCGGGAGTCACATGTAGGCCAAACCAGATAAGAGCAGTAAATTTCCTTCCCTTACAGGAATTTGTGAAGCATACGGGCCTTTACAAAAAGTGGTAACAATTACTGAGACCAGCTTAATATTCAATATTTTATTAATTGAATTTAAATTCTACCCCAAGGTTAAAACCAGCACCCCAAGAGCATGATTCTAGCACAGTGACATGAACTCAGAAGGACAGGCAGGGAATATACAAAAGCTGAGAGTCTAAATTTAGATATTTATGTTTCAATAGCTCCTCTTTCCATCAGACCTTAAGACCATAAAATTTAGGAGCAGAATTAGGTGACACAGCCCATCGAGTTTGCCTCTACAGCCTGGCAACCTCACTGCCCACCAAACCCCACACCCCAGCTCCTCAACACTTCCTGTTCCCTCACCTATCTTTGTGTCATCTGAAAACTTAGTGAAAATACCCTCAGTTCCTTTGTTGGGATCATTAATAGTAGAACATGAATAGTTGTGGTCCCAAAACTGGCCCATGTGGAGCTCCACTAGTCACCAGCTGCCCATCCTGACAAACACTGCTTCATCCTTACGCTCTGCCTTCTGCCAAACAGCCAACCCATTGTCCATTCCTGTACCTTTCCATTAAAACCTTGTGTTCTTATCTTATTCAGCAGCCTTCTGTGTGGCACTTTGTCAAAGGTCTTCTGGAAATCCAAATAGGTCACATCAACTGGATCTCCTTTGTCTAACTTGCTCACTACCTCCTCAAAGGATTCTATAAGATTTGTCAGGCATGACCTCATCTTGATGAAGCTGTGCTGACTCAGGCCTGTTATAACCATGCACTTCCAAGTAATCTGCAATCTAATCCTTAACAATGGACTTTACAATCTTATCAATGACCAAGGTCAGGCTAACCAGCCTTATCGTATTCTATCCCTCTCCCTTCATAAGCAGATGTGTCACATTAGCCATTTTCCAGTCCTCTGGGCCCACACTGACTCCAGCGACTCTGGGGTATAGTCCATCAGGTCCAGAGATTTATCCACCCTCAGACCGTTCAACTTCTTCAGCACCTTCTGCTATGCTCATGTCTCCCACTGTGAATATTGATGCAAAGTACCTATACAATTCCCCCACCATTTCTTTATTCCCCGTCATTATTTCTTCAGCCTCATTTTTCCAGTGGTCCAGAATCCACTCTCATGTTGCTCTCATCTTTTACATATGTGAAAAATTCTTGAAATCTTCTTTTAAATTACTAGCTTGATTGATCTCATATTTCATGTCTGCAACCCCTACCAAAAAAAAAGCCCATTTAAGTTGTCTTCTGCTGGTTTTTAAAGATTTGCCAATTCTCTGGCTTCCCACTAATCTTCACCACAATGTCTGCTTTTCCCTTTGCTTTTATGCTGTCCCTGACTTCCCTTGTCAGCCTTGATTGCCTCATCCTTCCTTTCATATGTTTCTACTTCCTTGGGATGGATTTCTGCTGTGCCTCCTGGATTACTCCCAAAAATTCCTACCATTGCTGCTCAACCATTTTCATTGCTAGCTTCCCCTTCCAATCAACTCTGGCCAACTCCTGCGTCATGTCTTTGATGTCAACATTACTCAAAAGTAACACCATTACATCTGACTCAAGCTTCTTCCTCTCAAACTGCAGGATGAATTTTATCATATTATGGTTCCTGTCCTCTCGGGTTTCCTTCAATTTAAGCTCCTTAATTAAGTCTGCCTCATTACACATCAACAAATCCAGAATTGCCTGATCTCTGGTGGGGTCTACCAAAAGCAGCTCCAAAAAAACTCATAAACATTCCAAAAATTTCTTTTTGTTATTCTTTTGTGTTAAACATTTGCATCAGGGTGGTGCTTGTACTCTCAGTAAATTTTGTTTCCAAGATGAAAAGGCTTAAAATGAGACGTACAATTTCTCAGGATAAGATTCTTTGTAGAGTCCTTGAAACATTGTGAGTTATATTTTCACAAACTGTTGCATTTGACACTCTGCATTGCTACAATTATGCTGAATGTTGTAGTGGTTAGTATAGCTTTTGATTGCATCGTCCATGGCTCATTTCTAAATAACAATGTCATTTTGTGGAATAATCAAAGACGTGACAACAAAATTACTCAATACATCATTTTTAGCACACTGTTATCAGATTTGGTAAGAAACCAAATTCAAAAATTTCTCCGTAAACAAATTAGCCAGCACACTTTGGCTGCAAAGTTGGTGCCCATAACAGTTCTGGTGCTTTGGGTGAAATCTACTCTCTCATGTGCAAGTCCCTCCATGGCCTCACCACTCTCTTGAGCCTTTCAAAACCCAGTCCCCAGCCCACATCTCTTGTGTTTGGTCATTTGCCTGAGCTCAGCAATAATGACTTCAGCCTCCTAATGTCTAAGGTCTGGAATTCTTTTTTGAATTCTATTCTCCTCTCCACCAGCTCATTCTTCCTTAACATTTACCTCATTATCCAAATGTTTCATAACAGAGCCTAACATTACCCACGTTAGGTCAGTATCAATTTTTGACCGATTGCAATACTTTTATTAGACTAAAGGTGCTAGAAAATGAAAGTTATGAGCATTTTTCCCCAAGATCTTAACACTGGAGTTCCTTGTCTCCCTGATTTCTCTAACTCCTATGAAACTTGTTTCACAGTCACTACTACTTGCTGTGCGTTATGCTCTCACTTAAAATATTACCACTGGGTAGCGTCCAGCGTTGTGTGTCATAGTGTTGAAGGTAGGTTACTGTTTAAACAACAGCTTCTTGCAAATACAATACTGTCTGCCAAAAATAATCAGACAATAAAAAGGCCACTTCAGTTAGCTTCGGGTTTCATTTTAACTCTGTCCACATTCTGTTATTAGAGTAAACATTCCCATCATAACCACAGAAACATTGCTTCCACTCTGTTTCCTGACAAAAATGTGTTTGCTTGTTTGAAGTTACCATCAAGAATGTAAATGTTCCTAACTAGGAATGCCAATGCTAAGAAGTGTTTCCCATGTTTCAAGTGCAAGTTGTACCTTTCTCATTATCCAAAGCACTCATGCAGAAAGAACAGAAACAAGTTTTTTATATAACTACTTCAGACAAACAACTAGACTGTTGCCAAGAAACCAAGAGATAGAAAGTTGTTCACAGTTACATGTGAGTCACATGCTCAGCACAGACGTTCACAGCATCAGAAAGTTCAAAGGAAAAGGAGTAAGGGAGAAAACATCAAAAAGACACAGAATCTTTCCTCATAATAAATAAAGACTGACTGTTGAGGGCATATTGTGATTTAGCAAGATCAAGGAGTGCAGAAAAGAAGTTACTGTTGGTAAAATTAAAGGGTAAGTTAGGCAGCCTGATTAATTGACATCCAACCCACCACCCTCAACATTCATTCTTCCCATCACCACTACACAGTGGCAGCAGTGGGTGCTATCTATAAGATGCACTTCAGCAGCTTACCAAGTCTCCCTCAACCAACCAGTGAGGTACTAAATATCTCTGTCAGGGCCCCAGTATTCTCCTGCCTTGCCTCCATAGCACCCTGCAATACGTCTCATCAGGCCCCCAGGATTTGTGCACCTGTATGTCTACTAAAACATATAATACCACCTCATTAGTAATCTTATCATATTCTAGAACCTCAGCATCCCAACTGAAACCACTGGCTACAATGTCTTTCTCCTCTGTGAATACAGATGAGAAGTATCTTTTGAAGATCTAACCCATGCCCACTTACTCCAGGCACAGGTTGCCTCTTTAGTCCCTAATAAGTCTCACCGTTTACTTGCTCATCCTCTTACTCTTAATATACTTATAAAAAGCCTTGATCCCATCTGCCAAAGATATTTTGTGGCCCATATCTGCCCTCCTAATTTTCTTATTAAGCAACCTTTCATACTCTCTCTGCTTTGAAAGGACCCCACATCTTAATGTGCTGTACCTGATGTATGTTTCCTTGTTTGCTGCAGAATTACAATGAAAGTTGGCATTGTAGCTTGAAGCTATTCAAGGTCAATCCCATGGGCTCATGCAATAAAATCTGCACACATTTACAGATGGCTCATTTCCATAGAATTCACATAATACTCACCCTTCTTCCTGTAGACGCTCAGATTTCCATCACTGTTACCGCTGATCCTGAGTTGGCAACTAATCCCATCATATCTGGCTGTGGATGAGCTCCCCAGAAATCCTTGCTTCTATGATAAGAATGATGGAATAATAAACAGCTAGCAAACTGATTTATGAACAGGATATCAGATAGTCGTCAAGGAGTAATATGGATGATAATAGATGGCTGTAAGTATGAAGAACAGTAAACTGTCAATAGGATACATATGCCGTCCAATGCTCTAATACTAAGTTTCTCCTCATATTAAATTCCTCCTTGTGTTGTCCTTCCCTATTCTGCAGATTAATTTGGTCTCCCAATCTTCTGAGAATCTGCTTTCAGTGATTTTTGTGGATAGCCTACTTCATTCAAGCTAGTATTTCTGGCCAAGCTTCTGGCCACTCACAGTTATCCAACAAGCGTCTGACAAGGGCTTTATACTGAAATCTTTCAAACTAAAAGCAATCAAGGGCATCAACTGTAGAGCACCCAAATGGAGATTCAGCCCTAAAGGTCCAGCCAAACAAGATGTATTCCACAGAAAAGAGAAATTCATAGAACATTCAGAACATAAAAAGAATAACTTTCCAATGAATATGGTCAAGGGGAGAGAATGTTACACAGGTTTATCTTGAACATTTGAGGTAAGGCAGTGCTGTAGGCCACTATCTCCACAGCCCAGATGACAATCTCCATGATTTATTCATGATTTTGTTGAAATGATGCTATGTGATTAACCCACTCATAAAGTGAATGATCAGTCTCTTAATTTATTCAGGCATAATTTTGGACATTCCTTTTTACTTCCATCTCCAATGTTCATCTCCCATTTCTTATTTTAATTCTCCCTCATTTTCTCCCTCACAAAAATCATTAGACAGCACCTTCAAAACCCCGACTACTTCCATCTAGAAGGACAAGAGCACCAGATACACGAGAACAGCATCACCTTCAAGTTCATCTCCAAGTTACTCACCATCCTGACTTGAAATATATCATCATTCCTTCATTGTTGTTGAGTCAAAATCCTGGAAAACCCTTCCTAATGGCACTGTAGGTCTACCAACAGCACATGGGCTGCAGCAGTTCAAGACCATTGCTCTCCAACATCTTCTCAATGGCAACTAGAGATGGACAAAACCTGCTGGCCATCTAGGAGTACTTACATCCCATGAATGAATAAAGATAATTGATCTTGAAATATGGAACTATTCATGCCTTTTTTATATATAGAACCTATATGTTTCCTTTCTCCTGTAATTTAATATTTTTCTTAAAACCAAACTCAAAAGTCTTCTAAACAAAACTTGGTTTCATGTGCTCTTTCCTCCCCCTTCACAATTTGGTTTTGTTCTGCACTATTGATATCAAAAGAGCAGGAAAGTGACATTAGCTGAGTTGCTGTGAAGGTCCAGCACAGACACACAGGGCTGAATGACATCCTTATGAGCTGTGACAATTCAATCATTCCATGATCTTTTGAATCCATTTAAAAATGGAGAGAAGGGCTTTGTGGGAATTGAATATGACCTGTACAAGTTCTGAAGAAGTACCTATATAGTGAGATTCACTATGTTGGCCTTTTTCTTGGTTCTAATTTTTGATGACTCTCAATATGACAAGCGTATGAGTATCGCACAGGATTTTCAGCAAAAATATCAATAATTTGGACATAAGTCCAAATCATCTCCCCTACCTGTCCAAAGGTTTTGCAGAGCAAGTTGGATTCCGAGGTACTGTAAAGCTCACAATGGAAAACCTCCCCTTTGTGATATAATGCCAGAAAGTTACATATCTCACTTCCAAAACATTCTGCAAAGAAAAAGATGATGGTTTTTGATAAGTGTGACTTTATAAGCGTGACTTTGTGATTTATCTCAAGCAAAAGAATAAATATCTTAACAGGAAAACCATACAGGAAACAATGAGATCCATTTATTTAACGGTGTGTTTTCAGCCCCTGCAACCACCCCTTCTCCAAAGCCTTTGAACAGTCCAGAGTAAGTACGCCATTGGTTTCAAACATGATTTTGTCTCTTGTACAATTCAAAAGAAAATTAAAAGCAAGCTTATGAAATAAGAACGGCTCTCATCTCTGCTGATTGTAATGGGCTTGGGTAACCAGAGTTTGCAGATTGTCAAAATAAAATCAAAGATTAAAATACTTGAAAACAACAAGGTGTTGTGGTCTAGGATGCAGAGCCTGAAAGGATACTGGAAGCCAGACTCAATGCTAATGTTCAAATGGAGATTTACAATTCACTTGATCAGATAAATACAATGGAGTCAGTTAGGGTGAATAAAGACAAGTATTTAAAAATACAAAGGAGTCAGTTAGATTAAATACAGACAAGTTATTTCTGTTTGTGAAGAACCCAAAACTAAGTGATATAAATAGCCACTTGATGATACAGATCTTAAGTCTTGCTGATAAAAGATAGGTTGTGGTGGCATATAAACAACATTTATAAGGTATAAGAAAACACTGCTTGGTTGACAAGTGGTGGTTTACTGATTGTGGTACTGTCATGGAGAATGAACTAGTTAATGATGACCACCAGCTAACTGCCAAACTTTGTTTACATTTTTAAACAACGTAGGTTGACTCTCATTAGTCAAAGCACTATCCTGACAAATGAATCAGAGAACTGCTGGTAACAATTTTGTCACATTGAAACGGATACAATGAATGTACACGTTCTTCCTGTTTCAAACAACCAGGCCTTATATATTAATATGTAGCTTCCTGTACATCTTGGTGTAACTTGTGAACTGTCCTAATGAGTGCAAGATAAAAAGCTTTGACAAGGTTTGATTTTTCTGTAGTATTCATATTACAAATACTAAATGGTCACTTATAAATCTAATTAGAAATTAACTGGGATTAATGGAATAGCTATTTCAAACAGCAGGCACAGACAGAGTGGGCTGATTTTCCTCCTCTGTACTTCATAATTGTATAGCTGCAGCTTTCCTTATTTTCTGATTAAGTTGGGTACGTTAAGTGTTGACTAAGTTGATACTTCTACCGTCAAGAAAGCTGATGGATCATGTGCCAATCGGCTTGGTAAAAGATGGCTGGGGAGCGCTAACAAGCTTCTTAGTGAATTATAGCTTCGATGATGGTGTCCCAGTTCCCCAGAAACTGCCTGCCTCCAATTGTAATCCTATGGACAGTAAGTGACAGTTTAAGTTTCAGGGGATCCACCAGTTAGAAGGTAGGACTTTTGCTTCTCGAGGAATGGTTTCATGGGGAGGAGCAGATCAAGGATGTTGGCGTTTAGAGCATGGGGCAGCCTTTGGGAGATCCCCCCCCCAATTTGTGTCTCTAGTTGCCCTCCAGTTGGAACAGATGGATGCCCCGTCAGGCAGGGCCACCATTGTTACCCATTCTTGAAGCCAGTCACATTTGTTGTCTGGCACAAAGCCACATTTTCTGCGAGGTGGTAAGCTGAGGCTCTGAAGTGTCCACCAATTGATCAATTAATCAACATTGAGTTGAGTGACTCCCAAAGTCACCTTGGATGCCTTGCATCACCTCCAATGGGCTTTATAGGTCAACAGATCAACTGGACAACACTGGTGGTGGTTACATGAAAGGAAACAAAAACACAGGTGATTTGGTAACAGAAAATAAAACCATTCAGTTATGTGTAAGAGTTTCTTGATATAAAAAGTGTCCCCAGGTCCCACCCCATACATAAGTACAGTGGCAAGAAGAGGGCAGATTGCTCTGCCAGGCCAAATCACCCAATTATTTTCCCATTTCACCACTTGTCAATGTCTCTTGGAAGGGAAAAATTGCACTCTTTGAGGTTTTGGTTGAAACTGAATTTCAAAGAATGAGTCCAGGAAATAATAAGTGGAATAGAAAGTGAAACTGTCACATTGATATAGAGGTGGTTTTCAGATGTCGTCTTCTGACAAAATTTACTTGGACTCATACATTATTTACCACAAAGAATCTGTACATCCGAACCTACAGAGTGCAATTCCTGAGACATTTACTGGTCACACTGCTCCTCTGAAATGAAGAAAGACAGCATAAAGTTCATTTACCTCACTTGTCTGGCTTTTCCTTGGGCTGAACTTTTCCACCTCCCACTAGGCATGTTTTTGGCAGCATTGCAAAGAAAATATGTGGATAACTAGCCTGATGCTGCCACTGCCATTTCCATAAAATGGAATCAATATCCTGAAGGGGGATTTGCTAGGTAGCTACTTGGGATGGATTAAATTCATCTGACGGAAGGGGTGTGTGGGACCCTAAACATTAGTGAGACAAAGAAGAAGGTTAAAGCTAGCACAGAAGTTAAAGAGAGCAAGTTAAAGAGACAAGGCAGGCCGGAGCATGGCAGGAAATGAGGGAAGGCTGATGAATTAAACTGAACTCATTTCAATAGAAGAGGCCTGACAGATAAGGCAGATGATCTCAGAGCATGGATGGAAACATGGGATTGGGGTAGCACAGCTATTATTAAAACATGTTTGGGAGAGGGACTGGAACTTGGTGACTGACTGTGTGGAGTTCGCACATTTTCCCTATGTCTGTGTGGGTTTCCTCTGGGTGCTCCAGTTGCCTCCCACAGTCCAAAGATTTGCAAGCTAGGTGGATTGGCCATGCTAAATTGTTTGAAGGGATAAGGTCAATGCAGGCAATGGGACTAATTCAGATGAGTTGAGCTGCAGGGCCTGTTTCCATACTGTATGAATGTAAGACTCTATAAAATGGGCAAGCAAGCACCATTATCTGCAACTCACCTACAATTATTAAAAAAGTTAATTCACAGTTAATTGATTTCATTAACAAGCCAATTTCTCTGAACATTTCGATGTCCATGTCATGACATCATTCTTGTTGGCAGTCAAGATGGAGTAGTGAGGCCATTTTCTCTAAACAATCTGATTAAAGAGTGGTGGTAAGAAAGTAAATATTGATCATGGGCTCTGAAAGTTGAGGCTAACCTTGGAAATGCCAACTAGCATTCTAGAGTGAAGCTCTTAAATGGGAAGAGGAATCAAAATGGGTATAGCACTGGTCAACAGGAATATTCAAAAGCAAAGCTGCCTCAGAACAACACATGAGATATTCAGGGGCAGTCGAGACATGTTCCAACAAGGGAGAAAGAGACTGCTGCCAAATCCAAGATAACAAAGTGTGGAGCTGGATGAACACAGCAGGCCAAGCAGCATCTCAGGAGCGCAAAAGCTGACGTTTCGGACCTAGACCCTTCATCAGAGAGGGGGATGGGGTGAGGGTTCTGGAATAAATAGGGAGAGAGGGGGAGGTGGACTGAAGATGGAGAGAAAAGAAGATAAGTGGAGAGGAGAGTATAAGTGGGGAGGTAGGGAGGAGATAGGTCAGTCCAGGGAAGACGGGCAGGTCAAGGAGGCGGGATGAGGTTAGTAGGTGGGAAATGGAGGTGCAGCTTGAGGTGGGAGGAAGGGATGGGTGAGAGGAAGAACAGGTTAGGGAGGCGGGGACAAGCTGGCCTGGTTTAGTGATGCAGTGGGGGAGGGGATGGGCTGGGCTGCTTTTGGGATGCAGTGGGGGAAGGGGAGATTTTGAAGCTTGTGAAGTCCACATTGATACCATTGGGCTGCAGGGTTCCCAAGCGGAATATGAGTTGCTGTTCCTGCAACCTTCAGGTGGCATCATTGTGGCACTGCAGGAGGCCCATGATGGATATGTCATCTGAGGAATGGGAGGGGGAGTTAAAATGGTTCACGACTGGGACTAACCTCATCCCGCCTCCTTGACCTGTCTGTCTTCCCTGGACTGACCTATCCCCTCCCTACCTCCTCACCTATACTCTCCTCTCCACCTAT
Source organism: Stegostoma tigrinum (assembly GCF_030684315.1). Classification (NCBI taxonomy): domain Eukaryota; kingdom Metazoa; phylum Chordata; class Chondrichthyes; order Orectolobiformes; family Stegostomatidae; genus Stegostoma; species Stegostoma tigrinum. The sequence goes on along the minus strand of NC_081358.1, from coordinate 101,991,037 downwards.
CTTCTTTTCTCTCCATCTTCGGTCTGCCTCCCCCTCTCTCCCTATTTATTCCAGAACCCTCTCCCCATCCCCCTCTCTGATGAAGGGTCTAGGCCCCAACATCAGCTTTTGTGATCCTGAGATGCTGCTTGGCCTGCTGTGTTCATCCAGCTTCACACCTTGTTATCTTGGATTCTCCAGCATCTGCAGTTCCCATTATCTCTGCCGCCAAATCCAGACTGCCCTGAATGATCGAAACATTTTTAATTAACTTGAAAGAGTTTTTTGATGAGCTAACAGAGATGATTGCATCTGGTACTGTTGTTGATATTATGCTAAAGAAATTCCCTTGATAAAATGTAAAATAATAGCACAGCAGCGAGGGAGAAGACCATGCTATAAAAGGGAAGGTGATAGCATGGATACAATGTTGATTGACAGGGAACAGACCAGTGGAGAACAGGGAAGAGCAGGGGGTGTGGTTAGCTGAGATGTCTCTACTGACCACCAGCACAGGCATAACAAGGTAAATTGTTGCCTACTGTACTGTACCTAATGTAAAATTCTTGTGAATGAAACGATGAAGCAATCAGAGCAAGCTTGATGTATCTGACCTGTGAGACAAGCTCGAAGCTGCCTCTGACGATCAGTGTGGGCAGGCAAAACTTTGCTGATGTCTGTGCCTTCGGAGTTCAGAATCAGTTGGGATTCATCAATGCTGTCAAATTGTCGGAACGCTTCAGGTGGAAAAATAAAATAAAACTTTGTTTAAGAAATATAAGGATATATGTAATAAGCAAACGTTAGTCCCCCTGACAATTAATGTTTGTCTTACTCTCTCCTTTGCTATCCAGATTGCGTGTACTGAAAGGAATCAAAAGGCAGTCTATGGAATATGCCAATTAATGGAGATTTTCTTTATATTGACTTTAGGCAATGGCACACAGATGTCTGAAGACAAGTAACATACAAATGAAAACAGAGCTTTATGAATTATATTTTTAAGAGGCCACACATGTAGTTTTTCTTCCTCTTTATGTCCCTTGATCAGTTTTATCTTCATCTTACTACAGACACTGGTACTTTCCTATTCCTACTACAAATTATTTCTACCATGTCATCTATTGATACCATTAATTCTCAGAGGTTATCTTGCAAAATTTCAAATTATCCACTCTTCCTGAAATCTTCACTAATCTCCCCCGGGCCATGTCCTTCGAAACCAACAGCCTGCCCACTCAGCACTAATCTATCCTGTGCGAGGTTTAGACTACTGATTCCGTTCAAAGGTATTTGTTCAGTATCATTTATCTTCCTGTTAATGGGCTTCCCTGACTGAAAATAGCCAATTAATAAAATGTGAGGCTGGATGAACACAGCAGGCCCAGCAGCATCTGAGATGCTGCTGGGCCTGCTGTGTTCATCCAGCCTCACATTTTATTATCTTGGATTCTTCAGCATCTGCAGTTCCCATTATCTCTGAAAATAGCCAATTGTCTGGGACCTTATTTCCTGTTCATGGGTGACCATGGGTAAGAATTCCTAAATCATTACAATTCCAGATGGAATACCCCAAGCTGTCAATCTTTTGGGTGAGAGAGATGAACTGGCTTCCTGTTTTATTCTCCCACCCCCTCTATTAGTTGCAAAACCTCAGCCAGTATAGTGGCATCCCTCGACCCTCTCTGACCCTCAAGGTGCATTGTTATTGGGAAGAGTTTGAAGTTATTGACTTCCTTAAGGAAGATTATTTCATGGAGGTTTTCACCATGACTTCTGTTTTAAGTGCCCTGACCAGCTGGTCATATGCTAGCTGGTTAAGACTTAAATTTCAGGTACATCTTGAACAGGCTGCTTCCTGAGGGCATGGAACTTTTGACGGTCTGCCTTCAGCCTTAAATGTTGTGCACACAAGATGATCTTTTTGTACTGCCTTGCAATCAGTGGCACTTCACTCAGGCAACAGAAAATGAACAGCATGTGCTTTCCCTGAGGGTTTTCTCTGCGGGATATGGTCCAGTGTTGGACTTATCACTTCAACTGCTGTGCAGTCTATTCAAAAGTGATAGAGAAAGCTTCCATCTCTGCCTGCTGAAACTTAGGAATTAAACAAGCTGCTTCTGCCCTTAAGTCTGAGTCAGTGGTATCTTCTCAATTCAAGCGGTCTTAGCTTAAACCCCCTTTCTTATCCTTTTTATCCTGAAATTCTCTCTCACGTCTCTTGTTGGTCATACCTTTTTTTTCCAATACTTGCTCCCACGTTCTTCTTCACTCTTTCACTTCCTCTTCGCTCTCCTTCTCTTTTTTTCATCTCACTTTGCGCCTCCTTCCTTTGTTAGTGCAATTCTAATTTCTCCTGCTTCAATTTTAATCTGTCTACTGCTATACTTACCATTTCATCAGTATTAATTTGTGCCTGTAAACTGATGGCTGTTTTTTTTTAAATTTCTGGCTTTTTGACTAATGGATTTCTAATCTCAAGTGCCTTGCTAAATCTTTTAACTGTTTGTGAGGCAAAATTTTAAATCTTCAAAAGTAACTTCCTTAATTCTGCTTGGAAAGCACTGGAATCAAGCACACGCATCTTTACCCAGTAACAGTGTAAATTCAAGGAAGTTTTTGTAGTTTTTCTTAAATTGGTTTCAAAGTGACTACTTACCTATTTTAATACTTCCATTTCATCTGTTGGTTCAAATAGTAGCCACAAGCTCCCAACTTGTTGTGGCCAAATACCAATGAGACCCAATCTGCCCTGACCAGATCCCGGATGTGGTTCCACAAGCTATCTCAGTTGCAGACAGAATAGTCTCAAGTTATCAAACTTGTGGGTGAGAAGAAATGAACAGGCTCCCTTTCTTTAGACACTCACCCCTTTAGTTAGTCGTAACAAGTTTAATGTGAAAAAGCATCCCTCCCTTATGGAACCTTTCTCCAATACCCAAGCAAATTTATGTTTTAAAATGAGCCAACACAACTAGGCTTTCCTCAATTAACAGAAGAGTATGGTTACTTGATACAAAGCGCAAGAAGAAATATTCACGTAACACACATAGCCATAGACTAGAATTGAGAAGTGAGTTCAAAAAAGAATAAAACTTAGAAGATATATGAGTCAGTCTCTGTTAGTTGAATTTCTTTTGCACTGTTTCCTTTTTACAGAGGTTGGTTGGCAACAGTCAGAGTGAGGAAATCTTTCCTTTAACCTGCTTCTATTCGACTGGTGTGCTGGCTACCTGTCTTAACGCTCGGAGAAATATTATATTTTATCTGCAATGCCGGGGGGTCTAGTGTGTCAGCCCACTGGCACACACATTTACCTCATCTGACACCATCATCCATGGCACAACTTAATCCACTGACAAATCAAGACCAGACCTGACCTGGCAGTTTTTTAAATACCTCTGCTCTCAAGTATTCATGAAAGACGAAGACACAAAACATGTCTCTCACTCACACAGCTGCCTGTTCTGCCTGTGTACAGTTAGTGATAATTCCCAGGAGATTGTAGTCAGTTTTACTGCACTTTCTCTCATTTTACTCCAACCCATTTGAACCTTTCTTGGCACCTCATTAGGTGTGACATTCCAGAGTCTGTCTTTCACCAGACAGCCAGTGAATTGACATCCACTGTCAATTTTTGAATGGATGTCCTTTTTTTTTCAAAAAAAAATATTACAATTGAATATATTCAATTAAAAATAATCCTCTCAGTCTCCATCTCAGGTAACCAGCTAGAAACTGATGTCCATTTTAAGCCCACTGACTCCCATAGCTACCTAGAATACACCTCCTCCCACCCACCCTCCTGCAAAAATTCCATCCCCTATTCCCAATTCCTCTGCCTCTGCCGCATCTGCTCCCACGATGAGGCATTCCACTCCCGCGCATCCCAGATGTCCATGTTCTTCAAGGGCCGCAACTTTCCCCCCGCAGTGGCCTAGAATGCCCTTGACCGCGTCTCCCGCATTTCCCGCAACACATCCCTCATACCCCGCCCCCGTCACAACCGCCCCCAGAGGATCCCCCTTGTTCTCACATACCACCCCACCAACCTCCGGATACAACGCATCATCCTCCGACACTTCCGCCATCTACAATCCGACCCCACCACCAAGCTATTTTTCCATCCCCACCCTTGTCTGCCTTCTGGAGAGACCACTCTCTCCGTGACTCCCTTGTCCGCTCCACACTCCCTCCAACCACACCACACTCGGCACCTTCCCCTGCAACCGCAGGAAGTGCTACACTTGCCCCCACACCTCCTCCCTCACCCCTATCCCAGGCCCCAAGATGACCTTCCTTATCAAGCAGATGTTCAGCTGCACATCTGCCAATGTGGTACATTGTATCCATTGTACCCGGTGTGGCTTCCTCTACATTAGGGGAACCAAACGGAGGCTTGCGGACCCCTTTGCAGAACACCTCCGCTCCGTTCTCAACAAACAACTGCAACTCCCAGTCGCGAACCATTTTAACTCCCCCTCCCATTCCTCAGACGACAGGTCCATCATGGGCCTCCTGCAGTGCCACAATGATGCCACCCAAAGGTTGCAAGAACAGCAACTCATATTCAGCAGCTCAATGGTATCAATGTGGACTTCACAAGCTTCAAAATCTCCCCTTCCCCCACTGCATCCCAAAACCAGCCCAGTTCTTCCCCTCCCCCCACTGCATCACAAAACCAGCCCAGTTTGTCCCCTCCCCCCACTGCATCCCAAAACCAGCCGAGCCTGTCTCTGCCTCCCTAACCGGTTCTTCCTCTCACCCATCCCTTCCTCCCACCTCAAGCCACACCTCCATTTCCTACCTATCACCTCATCCCACCTCCTTAACCTGTCCGTCTTCTCTGGACTGACCTATCCCTTCCCTACCTCCTCACCTATACTCTCCTCTCTACCTATCTTCTTTTCTCTCCATCCCGCCTCCCCGTCTCTCCCTATTTATTCCAGTTCCCTCTCCCCATCCCCCTCTCTGATGCTAGGCCCAAAACATCAGCTTTTGTGCTCCTGAGATGCTGCTTGGCCTGCTGTGTTCATCCAGCTCCACACTTTGTTATATTACAATTAAAGTTTAATATGCCCATTGGCAATCGAGGTTCATATGATCCGTGGCCATAACAACATTATAGCTCTACAGGTTGCCAAATAATGTCAATAGCAGCTCTTTCATGTGGAGTTGCATATAAAAAAAAGATACAGTCGGGATTGAACGTGCTGAATCACAGTGGCACTGTGGTTAGCACTGCTGCCTCACAGCACCAAGGACCCAGGTTCAATTCCAACTTCCAGTGTGTGGACTTTGCACAATCTTCCTGTGTCTGAGTGAGTTTCCTCTGGGTGCTCTGGTTCCTTCAGAAAAATATGCAGGTTAGGTGGATTGGCAAGCTAAATTGTCCAAAGTGTGCAGGCTAGGTGGGTTAGAGATGGGAAATTCAGGATTATAAGGATAGGTTAGCTGGTGGGTCCGGATGGGATGCATTCAGATGACTCGATGGGCCAAATGGCCTACTTCCACACTGTAGAGGTTTTATCATTCGATGAAATCAATAGTGTGAACACATAAATTATGCCTTATATTGGCTATGGTAGGTTAGGCTCAGGGTCTGTTTTGTTCCCAGCTCTTTAAAATATATTGCTTCAACCTCCAAATTGAGTAGGAGCTGAGAGGAAGAACACCAGAAAAGAAATCACCCCACTATCTTTCATGTAGTTGTTCACTTGACTCATTCAATCTGGGTGGTGGGTACAGTCACAAAGAAAATCCTGGTCACAGAAACAGCAGCAGTTAGGACGCTTGAACTAACAAAGTTCGGGATTATGACTGACAATGGGGCTTAATGTTCATTCAAACTCCAGTAAGCACATCCTTTAATGAAATTTCACTGTAACAAGCAAAAAGAATTCAAATAATCTGAAGCACATTTACTCACCGATACAATCGGACTCAGTGAGAGGGCTGATGGTTTCGGTCCAAGGTAACCGCTTTCCATTTGAAGTAACGCAGAAAAATTTCTGAGTGTCAGCGTCTTGCTGAGTTGCTCTATACTGTCCTAGTGGGTCACAACTTGGATTCCAGGGACTGGTTTCACAATCTGTTAAACCTGTTAGGGTCACATAGGTAAATGAATGGTGTATCTGGGAATTTATCAATCGAGCAAAATATCTTACTTGCTTGCAAATTGTTATGCTTCCCTAATGGTGGGAGAGTAGCAAGAGGACTCTATTCTCTTCCTCATTGATGCTAAAGCCTGGTTTTGATGATGGATGAGGCTCACTTAGGACACCAGGAGGAGCCTTATTAGCAAAAACAAACGGGGACTTTGTAACTGATGGCAGTTTAATCTGTTCTTGTACAAAACATTCACCTTGGCCATGCTGTTTGGTAACATTATCAGCAAGTCAGTGAAACAAAATAAAAATCTATAGGGCACAGACAACCAGGGGTAACAAGGATAGTTTGTGGTCCTCTGTTTCTAGGAAGTTACTATCATTCCCCCTTCCTCTAAACTGCAGGATCCTCCTCCCAGAAATAGCTTGTTGCTTGGGCTTCTCCCAGCACTTCCACCAGTCACAACCTTCCACTGGAAATGATCAAACAGTTACTGGGGAGAGGGGCATATTAAAATGAGGCTATGCTGTTAGCAACTGCCAGGCATCGGACTCAAATTCAATGCATGGGATGGACATTGCTCCTGGTGGGAGTTAAAATCAGGTCTTTTGGCATATTAGGAAACTTTGAGGTGAAATCACTGACATTTCTTGGCGTTGTCAATCAGAATGGAGCATTTATTGTGGCAAAGGGGAGAAATGCAAAGAGATTAACAATTGATAGGGTAGTGATAAGAATAGAATTGAGTTTATAAAGTATTGGATTTGCAAAATGAGAATCACTGAGGCCAATTTTCCTTTATTAGTGGATTCAAGGAGCAGTTAGACATAGTGTGAAGTGTTAAGAGATTTAGGGACATAAAAGAGAAAGTGATAAACACAGAAACAGAGTCCTTTAGTCCACAGACATAATGGGAACTGCAGACGCTGGAGAATCTGAGATAATAAAATGTGAGGCTGGATGAACACAGCAGGTCAAGCAGCATCAGAGGAGCAGGAAAGCTGACGTTTCGGGCCTAGACCCTTCATCAGAGAGGGGGATGGGGAGAGGGTTCTGGAATAAATAGGGAGAGAGGGGGAGGCAGACCGAAGATGGAGAGAAAAGAAGATAGGTGGAGAGAGTATAGGTGGGGAGGTAGGGAGGGGATAGGTCAGTCCAGGGAAGACAGACAGGTCAAGGAGGTGGGATGAGGTTAGTAGGTAGGGAATGGAGGTGCGGCTTGAGGTGGGAAGAGGGGATAGGTGAGAGGAAGAACAGGTTAGGCAGGCGGGGACGAGCTGGGCTGGTTTTGGGATGCAGTGGGGTAAGGGGAGATTTTGAAGCTTGTGAAGTCCATATTGATACCATATTCGCGTTGATGCCGAAGGTTGCAGGAACAGCAACTCATATTCCGCTTGGGAACCCTGCAGCCCAATGGTATCAATGTGGACTTCACAAGCTTCAAAATCTCCCTTTCCCCCACCGCATCCCAAAACCAGCCCAGTTCTTCCCTTCCCCCGACTGCATCACTAAACCAGCCCAGCTCGTCCCCGCCTGCCTAACCTGTTCTTCCTCTCACCTATCCCCTCCTCCCACCTCAAGCCGCACCTCCATTCCCTACTTACTAACCTCATCCCACCTCCTTGACCTGTCCGTCTTCCCTGGACTGACCTATCCCCTCCCTACCTCCTCACCTATACTCTCCTCTCCACCTATCTTCTTTTCTCTCCATCTTCGGTCCGCCTCCCCCTCTCTCCCTATTTATTCCAGAACCCTCACCCCATCCCCCTCTCTGATGAAGGGTCTAGGCCTGTAACGTCAGCTTTTGTGCTCCTGATAAGCTGCTTGGCCTGCTGTGTTCATCCAGCTTCACACTTTGTTATCCTTCAGTCCACAAGCCTACTACATTATTTAATGAAATTATAGCTAACCCTTGGCCGAACTCCACACACGAGCCAGTGCCCGAATCATTTAATATTCTGGGCAAACAAAAATCAATAAATTTCAGATTTGAATGCAACTATTAATCTTGCATCAATTGATATTTGTGGACAGCAGAGTTCCTGGGGAGGTGCTAGAAGGAACTCAGGATTTTTTGTAAAGGAAATTCAAAATGAATCTTTGCGTTTTGGAGGACAGTTAAAAAAAATTCAGTGTGAGAAAAATAAATCAAAGAGCCTACAATCGTTGGATGATATATGCTGATCATTCCACAATTTCATAGCTAAGATCAACTACTATTCCAGGAATTCATTACCACTGTCCTATGATGGCAGCAGAATACAGTCCATATACTCGCCGTGTGGCCAAAAAGCAAAACATCTGATGACTGGATCCTGCTTCCAAATTTTAATTCATTAGTAACTTAAATCACTGCTATTCCTGCAGACCCTGTTGTCCCAGGTTTGTCAACAATGAAGTTTGAGAGACATCAATCAAGTGACTTAATCACATAAATTATTCATAATATATGACAGCACTGTTATTGTTTAATCAAACCCATGGCCACAGATGCCCTGGTCATTGATCACTGCTGTTTGATGTATAAACAAGGTACAGTACTGTGTTTGCTAATATTATAGCGGTGACTATGCTTCAAAACTATGTGAAGTATTGAGGAACAAGAGAATGTGAAAGACTCCACGTGAAAGTCTGTCGTTTCATTGATTTCTTTCTTTGCCAGATATTTTTAGTGAAATATTTTGTGATCACAAAATGTGCCTGGAGCCTGGAAGTGTGTGTGTGCGCACGCGTGAACGCGGGAATTGTACTGTGAAGCAAGGATGGTTGAGGGAGAATTCAGGAGCTATCAATGTGACAGAGTTCTGAAGAAGATTTGCATTGGGTCTGCAACATTAATTCTATTATGCTCTCCACAGATGCTGCCAGGCCTGTTGAGTTTCTCCAACAGTTTCTGTTTTGATTACATTAGTGGACAGGGAGGTTGACAACAACTGTTCTGAGGAGGAGAGATTAGATGATGAAGCAGCAGAGATGTCTAAGATAAATTTTAAAAGACAGGGAACTAGAAAAGCATAAAAATATGCAGAATGGATTTAAATATGATACTAACACAGGTGGGCTGAGAAAGCTCCAGGAGACACTGTCCTTTTTCCTTCTGGGCATTTTCTACACTTGACACTTCCGGCAGCCTCCTGGTAAAATCCAAGTGGGCACAGGATGCAGGTGCCACCCTGAGAAAAACTGCCAGCTGGGCACACAACTGTAAAAGGAAAGGACTATAATTATTAATCTATTTCCATAACACAAAAAAAGCAAATTGGCTTTGATATCAAACAATAAAGCAACATTAAATTAATAACAGAATTACTGTAAAGCAACAACAGGCCAATTAGCCTGTTGCATCTGAAAATCATTTAAATCATTGAAAATTACTTAACGCTAAAATATAACAATCAGCAGGCAGAACAATTAAAAAAAATAGCAATTAGCACAATTTCATGCTTGTCCAAAATCATTGAATCCTGAAGTAAGAGAAAGACTAGATAAGCGTAATACAACATACTTGGACTTCAAAATATACATTAATATTAATGCCATGATTAAGGCCAGAGCATGTTGAATCAGAAGACAGGTGGCAGAATGCATAGTAAGCTAATTACAAAGCAAGAAATCAAGAGTGTTCATTAGTAGTAGTTCAAGAGTGTTCAAGAGTAGTTACACAAACTGGCAAAAGAAAATGGAATTAGGGGTCAGTGGTGAGATCACTGTTTTTCACCAATTACGTTAACAATTTGCACTCAGAAATCAAAATATTTCAAATTCACAAATAACATCAGTTTTGAATGGCAGGAGGTGGTAGATGTAGTTTACAAAAAAGATGTGGTAGAGTGTCAAGAGGACTTTGACAAACCTACAAAATTAGCGTATAATTAGCAATTATTCACAGTATAATTAATTACAAGGTGTTTCATTTTGATGAGAATAAAAAGGTTCCACGTGGCTTAAATAATCAGACTCTAAATGGAGCAGAGGGTATGGAGCCAAATATTCACAGATCTTTTACAACGAATGATTCAGATTAATAAGGCCATCAAAAAGTAGAAACTAAACACTGGGGTTAATTCAAAGGTGAATAGAAGTCTCACACAGGAGTAGTTATTTTAAATTTGAAATGAAATTTGGTTTATCCACACTTGCCATAATATGCACAATTCAAGTCTCCACATTATAAAGGGCATGCAGATACCAGAGAAGCTGCCACATTTAATAACAAGGTGATACGACCTTGAAGGGATGGTTAACAGGAAAAGCTGAATGAGCTTTTGTCTCTAGGAAAAAAGACTGAGTGGCCACTTGGGATTTTAAGATTATGGGTGGAATTCAATGCTCTCCCCTGTTGCAAGCTTGGTAGTGGTGGAATTTATTAGAGTGGGAGAATGGTACATAGGAATCCTGTTAACTCGCTGCCTCCACACAGATTAAATGTGGGATTGAGCATGAAAGGAATTCACTGCCACCACTAGCAGTAACCCTGAGCAGGGCCTTACCATGTGGAAAGCATATGAAGCAAACCCACCTGGGACTGCTTGCAAATTCCCCATGTGGGGAAGGAGGGTATTTCTCTCTTTTCCAGGCACTTAATTCCTAACCAAGGGAGTGCCTGCTGAGGGCCAACCTATGCCTTTAGTGCCAACTCATTTCTCTCCTTGCAACCCACAACCCCACCAAGAATCTCCCACTCTTGATTCCTGCCATCATTCACTGTAGGGCCTGACATCCAGCAGCAATAGTAGACTTTGGATGGATATCATTCCATCAGCAGCCTCTGATTCTTTGGGTGGCAGCACTTCGTATATGGGGTTTCTACCCTAGGAGTGACGGATCCTGGAGAAGGGCTGCCACTCTCCGACTAAGTGCCTGAGTTGCACTAAATATGGGGTCTCTCCCTAAAAGAAGGACCTGGGGCTCTGGCTCGCTCTACGTGTAGCAGTCACAAGCCCTGTCACCACCACGAAAAGCCAACTAATAAAATGATTTGCTGGAGTATCCATTCAGAAAATACTTCCAATTGCAAAAAGAGTTCAAAACTAAAGCCTATAATTATAAATTGCACATTAATAAATCTTCAGGAAACCTCTTCAAAGGAATAGTAAGAATGTGCTACTACAAAGACTAATTGAAATAAATAGCGAAGATGAAGGGATCGAGATAAACACATGAGGATAAAAGGAATAGAAGAAGTTGCCAATAGGGTTGAATAAAGAATGGTTTCTGGGTGGACTGGCTGTCAGTTCTGAAATTGCATAGACCAGTTGGATCCAGTGGTCTGAATTCTGTATTGTTGATGCGACTCAGTTGTTTGGTCTGGGTGCTCCCTTTTTTCAAACATTTCTCTTGAATATCTCCATACTCCGAGGGTCCGTGCTCCAAAGATGACATGTAAGACATGCTTGTCCTGTCATCTTTTTTTCATTTATCACCACTTTGGTATTCAAATGAAATCTTTCCCACAAAGCAGCTAAGATATTGAAATTCTAAAATTAAGCTGCATTCATAGGGCACATTTCATGACCTCTGCACATCTCAAGAAGTGTTTTAAAGTCAGCCAAGTACTTTAAGTGCCTTAAGTGTAAGGGAAGGAACAACATGAGCAGAATGTAGTACAGCTATCACATAAACAGCAATAAACAGAAAAATAATGCTTAAAGATCATGCAGGGTGGACAATGTGGCTCAGGCAAAACTGTTTTAGGTCTTGAAAGGATTGAGAATTGAGGGGGATGAACTTAAAATAATTGGCACAAAGAAAATAATAAAAATACCAGAAATTAGGGTGCACTGCCTGATAGTATGATACAGGCAGGTGCAATTGATGCAATTAAAATTGAGTTAAAGTGCTGTTTGAAAAGGATGTGTAGGTTTACAGGGAGAAAGCAGAAGAATGATATGAAGGGATATGCTTATTCATGATGGGGGGAACGATCTACTTCTTTCTTAACTGTATAATTTTGTGATTCTGTGAAACTTAAGCAACACCTTCAGGAGTGCTGCACCCGCACAGTACTACAATGCATTACCAGCCTTGTTTCTGCACTGGAGCTTCAATACACAACCATCTAACCCAGGAACTAGACTGCTATCACTGAGGTCAGGATTAGAATTTATTTCATAGTGCCCTAACTACGAAACAAGAGGAGATGGGTGAACTTGACAAATTAAGTTGCATAAGTAACTTTCATTCAATGAACATATGTATTTAAGCAAAAGACAAAATATAAGGTTGTCAACTTTTACACAAGTGGCATTTTGGAAAGAACACAGAGTTAATGGTCCCTGTGACTTGTTTCCTCTCCACAGATGCTGCCAGACTTGCTGAGTTTCTCCAGAAATTTCTGCTTTGTGTTTGTTTCAGATTTTCTTCATCAGCAGTTCTTTGCTTCTATTTTAACATTTTGGAAAATGCACCTTGCCCCAAGACTTGACTATCACAGGTCAAAGACTATTTTTATTGATCCTGCCCCCAAAAGTACAGAAAAATAATATTATTAAAATTTGATTTAGTATTCAGAGAGCAGGAATTTCTCTAGCAATTCCTTACCTCTTACAGAGATTTAGTTGCTGCAAGCATTCATTAAAGGGTATTAATACTTACCACACCCGCTAACATTGTGACCACTTCTCTGAGTGACTGAAATCTTTGTGTAACCATCACTGCATCCAAGGTGAACAGAGGGTGGGAAGTGATGGCTTTGGTCTGTAGGAATATCGGTCAAGACATCTGCGAGAAACTGTTTGGAATCCACAGTGAGGTGATAGTTTCCACTGTTAATCAGTTTCGTGAAACGTTTAATCAGCCCATCCCCCAGGACAGCATTTTCTGCAAATGCAAAAAGAAATGAACTTGTCAATACTTAAAAAGAGTTTTACTAGTTATTTGTGGAATGGTGCAGAACAGACGGAGCAGGTTTTCCAATGAAAGTCAAAGAGCAGTCACTGGGCTCGAAATGTTACCTTTCTTTCTCTCTCGTGTGATGGTGACAGTTCCATAAGCTCCTCCAGTGCTTTATATTTTTATTTGAAGTTGCATGAGAGATGTTTTTGTGATCACACTGATAGTTATGTCCTTGGAAAGTTCAAATGTTTTAACTGTGAAATCCTTTACCTTATTTCCTTAGCTGATCAAAGTAATAATAAAACTCGACGTGTAAAATTTACCTGAAGTTTACAAATGCTCACGTGATTTACATAGTATAGTAAAATTGTTTGATGATGTTCTTCCAGTAAATGTGATTATATGCACAAATTATAAAGCAACACAGTTTACCTATATCATGCAGGTTAGGAAGAGCTGATGCTGGGATATCTTTAAGCTGTATTTTCCAAGTAACATTTACTCCTAAATGGTTTGTCTTCAAACATCCAACTGACACTGTTGAGTCACCACATACTGAGATCAAGAACGTTTCTCCAGAGATCATCACCTTGCAAGAGACAAGAATATTCAGGCTTTCAGGTTTTCCCATAATGTTTGAATGTTGAGGTACTTTGAAAAAATATGATTACCATCAGCACAAGAAACGGAATTCCTTTTCATTTGAGGACCCGATGTCTAGCACTACTTAGATCAACAAGATCAGTGGTCAAGGACATTCAGCCTCAGATCTTCAGGTAAACATCCTCCGAGATGGACTTCAGGGCACATAACAATGCAGAGTCGCCAAGCAGAGGCTGATAGTTAAGTTCAGTACCCATGAGGATGGCCTCAACTGGGATCGTGGGTTCATGTCACACTACAGGTGACCCCACCACACTATACACTCTCTCACATGCATGCACAGACAGACAGACAAACACACACAGCACACACATGCACACATCCATGGGAAGGATTTGTATTTTGTTCAAAAAGCACACCATTTATACACAGTCACTCAATATGGTATTTTACAAAGTCCTACTTTGGAAATAAAAGCAGACTGACTCCTAATTAAAGCACAAACAGATTCTAAACAAGGCCTCACACCTAACATATATTGTCTGACCTAAAATTTTACCTCTTCTTTAAACCGATAAAACTTTTAGTTCTCTCAGGGCTGTGACTTGAAAGGAATTCGGGGATTTACACACACACATTAATCAATTAAAGCCTTTTAACTGATTAAAGATTTAACAACATCTTAGGTTTGTTTAGTACATCCTCATCAATGGTGTGAACCTTTGATCTTTTATTTATAAATTCTGTGTCAGGTACTAACTCTCTCACTAACACCTAAGAAGGAGTGAGGCTCCAAAAGCTTGTGTTATCAAATAAACCTGTTGGACCATCACCTGGTGAATTTGTCCCCTCCACTCCAGTCCAACACCTGCACCTCCACATCATAGTTCAACTACAGTTTAGGCTAAATGCAGATTAAAATTAGTCTATCACACACTCCAAGTTGAGCCATAATGTAGATTAAAGAGAGAGCAAGTAATTTTAAATAACCTGTTCTGACATGGCATACTTCTGGAGCAGTTGGGAATTGAGCTAGACTTTCCTTTCCAAAGGTAGGAACATCACTACCGTGCCACAAGAGCTTTTCAATCAAAAACTGTGTTTCCTCTAATTTACCCTAAATATGCCTCAATATCAACTTTGGTAAAACACCCTCATTTCCAATTTTCCTCATTACAAGTGTTATTTCGTGTAAAAATAACGTGTATCTTTTTCTCTTGTTTCCTTCACCAAAGCCCAACTCTTACGTTTCCAATATAATTGAATGGTTTGCAACATCACTTCAGATGGCAACTAAGGGGTTGAGGTCACATAACGGCCTCATCAAGGAAGAATAAAAGGTCTCCTTTTCAAAAGGACATTTGTGAATTTGTCAGGGTTTTCATGACAATCCAACAGGTTCATGGTTATATTTGTTGTCGACAGTCCCATTTTAGAAATCCCAAATTGTTTAAATAACTACCTTCAAATTCTCAATATTGATGGTGGGATTTTGCTTACATGTTTCAGGATATTAGACTAACCTAGTACTAGTCCAACAGTACAATCACTGTGATCAGGGTAGGCAGTGAGCAAAATCAAGCTGTATTCTTTTGCCCATGAGCAACTTAACCCTCTCTTGCCAGTGATGCATCTGACAGTCTCACTACCAGGTGCATCAGCACATTGGTAAGACTTTTTAGCCTTTAGGGGGGCAATTGTTCCATTTGGTGCAGAGACACATTGGTCTAACAAACGCCAATACATCTCAGACATATACTAGACCAATTCTGTTACTTTATAGTAATGCACGTAAAACTTACTACATTTGGAGTTGCAAAAAGGTAAAACAGTTCGGATTTCTGCTCCTAATCATCATACAGTAACTTTTTTCTTCCTTTCTGCTTGATTCGTATTCTTTTTTCTCTCCCCTTAGCCCCAGAGGTGAATCCTGGAGCAGCAGCAGGTATGCAGCTGTATGTGGGCCCTGCCGCAGTGAATGGGCTGTGAACCCAGGAGAAGGAAGTGGGCTGTGAGCCCCAGAGCAGCATGTGGGCTGCGAGCCCTGGAGCAGCATGTAGGTTGCAAGCCCCGGAGCAGCATGTGGGCTGCGAGACCCCTTGAGTTGTGAGCTACGGGTCCCCCCCAGGTTATGGGCTGCGAGGCCCCCAGGTTGTGGGTTGCGAGACGCTCCCCCCCCAAGTTGTGAGCTGCGAGCCCCGGAGCAGCATGTGGGCTACGAGCCCCTGAGTTGTGAGTTGTGAGCCCCCGAGTTGTGGGCTGTGAGCCTCCGAGTGGTGGACTGTGAGCCCCTGAGTTGTGAACTGCAAAATCCCGAGTTGTGGGCTGCAAACCCTCGAGTTGTGAGCCAGGAGCCCCCGAGTTGTGGGCTGCGAGCACCCGGAGCAGCACGTGAAGAAGCATGTGGGAAGTAGTGTAGGCAGCAAGTTCCAGTCAGAGACCTGCATAAGGGAGACAGTCCTGGAACTAATGTGGAGCAGCTAAATGCCAATACAGAGCGACTGGAACTTGGGTCAGAGTGGGGTTGGTTGTTGGAGTAGGGCCTGGCACGGATGTTCAGACCACACGCATTTGCCCTGTGCTCAGCTGCTACAATGTAATGCTTATTTTAAATTTTTAACCCGGCTGTGAAGTCAATCCTTTGACGATATCTTATCTCTAAGTCATTCTCTAAACTCTGCAAAGTAATGCAATTGCTTTTTAGTTCTCTTTTGTGTCCAAGATTTGGCTGTAGATGGTTGTAACTAAGATGGCACCGTAAGAGGCAAACATTGTAAAAGCTTTGCACTGTACTTCTACAATGGAGTGCATGTGGCAATAAGGAATAAAGGATATTCTATTCTACTCTAACTGGTGCTTGAAAATGTAAAAGTTCAGACATTGGATAAGGACAAAGCCAAGTTAAGATCTCAGAGTCTGTTAAAATTCAGCGCTAGGGATCACAGGTGAAGTATCAAAGAACTGGCAACATCTATGTAACTAGACACAAGTTAACATCTTCAGAAGAAAGAAGAAATCTAGTTTAAACGGGTACGTTTTTACTAAAGTACCTGAACGTGACAATATCCTCTTGCTTGCAGATCATCGGCAATGAAGGTTTTAAATGCTTTCAGTAAGCCTGAATAATCACTGTCACACGCTTTCCCAGAAGGCAACAGAAGTCGAAACCATCTCTGAGCCTGAACCACTTGAAATAGGTTGATTTCTGTGAGGTAAAACATAATTTTCATAAATTCTACCATCTCCAATCACTTCACTGACCTGTATGCTTTTCTCTGCTTACTGCAGAACAACCCACAGGATAACACTGGGATATTGTATTTGATTCTTGTCATTGTCACTAGTGAACAAATGGCTCCAATTAAATACATTTTATTATTGTCATAATTCCTACCAACATGAAACATTTTAAGACATCTAGGCAGGATGTCATCCAGTGAAATTTGATAAATTTAAAATCATGAATGTGGCAGTTCCTTTAAAGACAAATCTTACAAGTACAATAGAACGTGCAGAAGCAATTTTCTGGCTTGGGCACACTTGCATGATGAAAATTGACACACGTTTGAGAATTTTCTATTTGGTCGCTTCATTCCACTGAACTTGAGTAGTGCTGAAATAAACAGGCTTGTAACTGAAGCTTTTCATCTTGCACTCATCAGGACAAATTTCAAATTTCAAAGGAACAAGTTATACTGCATGAAAAAGGGTTCTGATTGGGTGAATGCTGATTGATGTTTCCACGTGATGAGATAGCCATAACTAGAAGGTGTCCCAAGTACGATGCCCAAAGCTCTGCCCCAAGGATGCTGCAAACGTGACATGCAGTTCCTACACGTTAATTTCCATGCCCAAAAGCCATTAGCCAATGACAGATGGAAATGGTAGGAGACACCAGCTTCAGCTGAGATTTGAGACTAAAGCAGAATCTGACCCCTCTAGTGGACTAAAAAATGATCCTCTTTCAAACTTTCACAAAGAGCTCGGGCATCCTTCACGTGTTCATTCTCTTTATTCCAACATTGTTAAAACAGATTATTTGATCTTAAGATAACACAGTGTGGAACTGGAGAAACATGGCAGGCCAGGCAGCAGCAGAGGAGCAGGAAAGTTGATGTTTCAGGTCAGGACCCTTCGTCAGAAAGAGCCCTGAAGAAGGGTCCTGACCTGAAACGTCAGCTTCCCTCACCTCTGATGCTACCTGGCCTGCTGTGTTCCTCCAGCTCCACACTGTGTTATCTCTAACTCCAGCATCTGCAGTTCTTGCTATTTGTTATCTAATCTTTATCACATTGCTGAAGCAGAGATGTTGCTATGTGCATCTTGGTTGTTTGATGTGTAATACTTCAAAGACACTCAATTGGTTGTAACTGGTTTTGAGAAGTCCGGAATTCATGGAAGATACAATAGATTCACAAGTTTCATTTTCTCTTCTTTGGAGACAAGATGGACAATGTGGCTGCCAAGCAACAGCTATGGGTATTTGTGTTCAAATCCTACTCATCTGCTATGTTACCAACTGTCTGAGTGCAGAGAAAAACATTCAATCTCAAATTAGCTAGCCTTAGCTATCAGGATAAAAACAAACTTTAAACAGAAACTAATTCAAAATGGAGACAGGGACGGGGTGATTTTGGCAAATGGAGAACAGCAACTTTAAATATTAGAAATGTGATGATTGATTGATGTTTAAATTTCATTTTGGAGATTAAAGAATGCATCATAAAAACACCTTCACAGAGGACTTTAAAGAAAGTTATTGGTAAGATAGGTTTTAAAATATTTAAAGTAATGACCATAATTCCCACCCTAGTATCAAACTTCTGTTTTAAACCAACTTACAGCATGCAAATAGAAGAAGTTGCTTCTAGACAAAGAGACTGGGCTTGTTTGATCTTTCAAATTCTGGTAAGAGGGAAGTTGCTCCCAAAATTGTTAGCTAAGTCACAAAATCGTAGAATTAGGTGTGATTATGTATAACTTTATGTGTAACTTTATATTAGAATTGATATTACAAATATTATAACAATTGGAAGAAATTAACATCCTTTCTACACCAATGTTAGTGAGGAATATGAATTGCACGACAGGATTTGAAAAGTCATTATCAATAGGTAAGTATGCAATGCAGCCAGCAAATGTCTAGGGAGGAACATAACAATTGGTGCTGGAATGTGATCGATAAGTTCTATGTGAGAACCCAAGGACAGGTGGTAGGAGGTCTGACAAATGTCACAAGATGATAGCAGGACCTCAGGTTAACCATGAAGTTGTCCACCATAGATTGTGTATTCACAGGATTGGATGTGTAGGCCAGGGATATGGCAAGAACAAATGGCAATGTTGCATGTAACCATTGTAATGCATTGTGTATAATTATCCTGTACTTTATTGGAAAACGGAGACTGTCCTGCAGACCTCTCCCACACTGCATTGTAAGGGGCTCTGAATCAAGATTGATTTGTGAACACAGGGCTCAGGCTCCTTTTTAAGATCCCTTTCCGAGAATGTGTGAGTGAAGCGTGTGGGAGAGAATGGCTGCTGTATGTGTTGGAGGATTGGGACAAAAACAGATGTTTCTGGAAATGCTCAGTCAGTTTGGCAGCATCTGTGCAGAAAAATCAGAGTTAATGTTTTGGGTCCAGTGAGCCTTCCTCAGAACGTTTTTTTGGAAGGAGATAGAAGCGAGTTGTGCAGGGTTGGGGGACTATCAGCTTGGAAACAGTGGGGTGGAAGTGGGAGGTTGAAGGAGATCACTGGATGAAATGAGATCAGTTACTGTCGTGGATACAATGGCATAATGCATCATGGTGGTGTCATGGTCCAGGGGAAAGTAGGAGGAGGTATCTGAGAGTTGACACTGTAGTAGCCTCTGCACTGTAGAGGTCAGTACGCCAGACCACAACAGCACCACCCTTATCGGCAGGCCTAATAAGGAAGCCAGGGTTAGATCTAAGTGCAAGCAGTGCAGTCAGTTCGGAGGGAGATAGGTTTGATTTGGTGAGGGGGCAGAGAAATTGAGGCGTCTAATATCACTTCAACAGTTCTCAATGAAAAGGCAGGTAAAAGGCTGGAGGGAGGGATCCAGGTGGAGGAAAAGTGTTGCAACTGGGTGAAGGGGTCTGTAGGATGGGGAGAGGGCTCTTGTCCAAAGAAATGAGCACTGAGGTGAAGATGGCAGAAGAAGAGTTCAACGTCATTTCATGCCCAAAATTTGTTACAGTGGGGACACAGAGGAATGAAGCTGACACGTTTGCTAAGTACAGAGCGTTCAGCATTGGAGACCGGTGAATACCCGACAGGAGTTGGGGGCTTGGGAGAGGGGATGGAGCCAGGTGGAAGTGGGGGGAAGAAGGTCCCAGAGAGGGCCATGGGATCTCTGAGCTGTTTCATCTTTTGGGCCTTGATACCTAAAAGTAAAAGAAAAAAATTCTTGTTAGCACAACAAATGAGCCAGAGGGTGAAATGTAACTGCGGAGTGATGCAGCCCTGAGCCAGTGTGCTGTGATGCTGTTGGAGGGAAATGTTGAGAGTGTGTATATGACACCACTTGGCACTGGATCTCAGGATATGGCGAGCGCAGCTGACCGTGGAACATTGAACATCACGGAGATATCTGTGATCCTGGGAGGGTTCAAAACACGACGGATGAAACTTCAGTAGGAATCCACTTGGGGTGAGTCTGGGCCGGAGGCAGTCACTGAAGAATGTGATATGGCTGTGGAAATGGGTTTTAGCAAATCCCTGGTCAAACACCAGGAATGACAGTGAAATTAATGTGCGTGGGCAAGAAGAATTGATGGGAACGAAAATCCTGTCCAAGACAGGAGCAGAGCTTCTTCAAGATGGGAATGCCTAGAAGAGATGTGGCACTGAGTTCGATACAAAATAAAAAACCGAAAGAACTGCAGATGCTGTTAATCAGGAACAAAAACAGAAATTGCTAGAAAAGCTCAGCAGATTTGGCAGTATATGTGAAGAAAAAATCAGAGTTAATGTTTCGGGTCCAGTGACCCTTCCTCAGAACATTGTTGAATAATTTGGGAAACTATTGTATTCAACCTGAGGAAACAAAAGGTATTTGTTCATTGATTTCATAAATTATCAAATTATCATGATTGCCGCTTATTAAGATCAAATACTGATGGTGATTATTTCAAAAAAGTGGCTAAGTTGGTTACTTTAAACTTACACATTTGCCATTGTTGACTGAATGCACTCAAACTTCCAGATTAAAAACATAATCACGGCAACAATAACTTGAATGTATATAAAACATTTAACAGATGTAACAAGTCCAGGGCGCTTCACAGAAGCATAATCAGACAAAAAAAAACATAGAGAATTAAACATTAGGGCAAATAAGCAAAATTTTGTCAATCAGGTAATTGTGAAGGATTACATTGAAATGTGTGAGAGAGAAAGAGCCCAGAGGAGTTTAGGAGGAAGTTGTAAAATGTAAAGTAAAATCACTGTAATCCCAGAGGAACATACGCCCATTCCCTCACCAAGCAGAGGTAGTTTAACCTGAAGATGACTATGCCTAGGTGAGGGAAATGGTTGAGAAGGAGAGTCCTTCATGGTAACCTCACCCAGTGCTGGAGTTGAATCCATCCGATTTACTAAAACATAGAGACCATAGTTGAATAATACTTACTCTGGCAGGCCCCTGGATGTGGAAATTTTGAGACCCACTTATTGTTCTGTGCATCGCATACAAACTTTGTCCCATCAAATGCACTTTGGTAGCCTTGACGACAAATCAGATGGCAAAGTTGCAGAGACTGACCGTTCAGTACCTCGTCACATAGAACAGTGCCATCTGACACAGCTAGAGTGTTGAAGGGTAATGTACACTGTGGACCTGGGAAAACAAAACAGTGTGAGATTAATAACCCCTTACCTAAATCACCCATTTAAAAAAATTACAAACATTTTCCAATCAGTGGAAGGTGAGGAATCATTTCCTATCATTGGCTTGTTGGGTAATGGGTTGGCATGGTGGAAAATTGCTGCTAAATGATAAATCCAGAACATAAATCCAATCTCATTAATGTCGACAAGAATAACTGCTGTATCAATTATCATTAAAGTCTGTCTGGTTCACAGTGTCGTTTAGGGACTGTAGTCCTTATCAGATCTGGCCTACATATGGCTTCACAGCTGCATTAAGGCTGTTATCTTTTAAATGCCTTCCAAAATGGCTGAGCAAATGACTCAGTTCAAGAACAATTAAGGATAGGCAACAAATGTTGACCTTGCCAACAAAACTGAAAGAAGTATTCCTATAAAAGGGGAAAGAAAAAATGGTTGTGTTCCTCCATTGAAATAAATGCTGAAATTATACCAAAGATAGAGTCTCAGAATCAGACAGTCAGAGAGCTGTGAAACAGACCCTTCAGCCCACCATGTCTTTGCTGCTGACCAACAAACTCCAAATTACACAAATCCTATTTACCGCACTTGATCCATAGCCTACTACGCCCAGCATTTTAAGTACTCATTCAGATGCTTCACAAATGTTGTGAGTGTAACTATCTCTCAGGCAGGACATGCCACATTTTTACCACCTTCTGGTGGAAGAACTATTCTTGAATATCCTCTAAACTGCTTTCTCCTCACCTTAAACTTAAGACCTCTGATCTTAGACATGTTTGCAATGAGGAAGAGATTCTCACAATCTACCCTGTCCACATCTCTCATGATTGTGTATACCTAGCTCAGATTCCTACTCAGCCTCTTCTGCTCCAAGGAAAACAAACATAGCCTATCCAGTCTCTCCTCTTAACTGAAGATTTTCATCCAGGCAACATCCTAGTGAATCTCCTCTGCACCTTTCCAGTGCAACAACATCCTTCTGATAGTGTGGCAACGAGAGCTACACCCAGTATTCCATCTGTGACCTAATCAATATTTTATAAACAAGGCTTCCTTGCTCCCTATTCTATGTCCTGGATAATGAAGGCAAGGATTCCATATTTCTTCTTCTGCAGAGATAATGGGAACTGCAGATGCTGGAGATTCCAAGATAATAAAATGTGAGGCTGGATGAACACAGCAGGCCAAGCAGCATCTCAGGAGCACAAAAGCTTCAAGCTTCTTCTTCTGCACCCTGTTTACTGCTCTGCCAGTGCTAACACCCTCTGGAGGTAACTAAGGCATAAATGAGGGCTTCAGTAGCTGACGAGCTGAAGCAGGAGCTGAGCTGGGTAATGATTCATAGATAGAAATGAGGGATCTTAGTAATGGCTTGGAATAATGATTGGAAACTCATCTCGGGGTAAATGTAATAAAATTGTGAACAGCCTTGTCCAAAGCTGAAGACAGCTTATGAAAGACGCATTAGATATTTTTCACCACCATGAGTGTCACAGTACCATTAGTTGTTCTCTATTATTACATAGTTTATTGTATGTTTTCCACTTCTCCAGGGGACATCCAGATAACTTACGGTTGCAGGCCGGTTTCGATCCAGTTGTTGTGTTGATTCGTGTTCCAGGGATTTCTTCACCATTTGCAAAGACACACCAACACCTCCCTTTGCCCTGATCACACTGTACCGCTGAGAAGGAACCATCAAATTCTTCACAAGCTGGGATGTACCCTATGCCCACCTCCTGCTGCATCACTTGAGTTTTGAGAATTTCACATCTGCTGGGACCTAGTGTTTGAGAAAGGAGGAGAATATTAATCTGACAGTTTACATTTCATCAAAATCAGTACAGAGTTGGCTAAAACTGTTGAATAGAACTTTTATCACTTTTAAAGCAATGTTCTGGACTGTCTCTGAACATGAACGATCTGAGGTGTTAATGCTATTTCTCATCAGTGCATCTCTCCTTCTAGCCTAACACATTTTCTTGCTGAAGTACCTATATATTATAGACCTAATTTCCCCCATCAGTCCAGTAGGGAACATCACCCATATGGCACTGCAGTAATTACAGGCCTGCAATTAGATTAATCTAATTACATGGTTAGTACATGAGGGGCTGTGGAACTCTGCTCTCACAGTAACAATAATTAAAAATATCAATAAATCCACTTTTGCCACTGGCCCTGCAAAATCATTGCTAGATTGCTGTTGACACATGCACCTGAAGAATGAGTAGCTGTATGGGATTCCAGAGAGAACATGTGAAATATTATTCCAGTTCACTTTTATACATTCAACAGAAAAAGATAGCTGAAAATGTAAAGTAAAATTGAACTACCTGAAGAGTTAACCAGAGAATCAGGAAAAAATACTGTTGTAATTGAGCATGCAGGGGCAATCTATTTACATTGAAATTTCTTGCTTAACATTAGGCAAGGGAATAATCTGGTAATTTTTTTTTGTTCTGACTTCAAGTATCCCAGCTTTGGATGCAAGACTTGGGTCTGACTGTACAGGACAGAAATGAGCAGACACAATACATTTCAGAACAAGGTACTGGAAAATTGAGGAGGAGAAGGAGATGAAGATGCACTCTCAGAAAAGGCCACATCAACCTTTCATGCTTAGGAGTGAGAATCAGTGGATATGAAGTGGAGTCACAGGTCAGGCAGGAGCCAGTGAAAGCCTGGCATCACCTATTTTAGACAAGACCCACACCATTTGGGGCGGCACAGTGGCACAGTGATTAGCACAGCTGCCTTACAGTGCCAGGGACCCGGGTTCAACTCCAACCTCGGGCAACTGTCTGTGTGGAGTTTGCACATTCTCCCTGTGTCTGCGTGGGTTTCCTCCAGGTGCTCCGGTTTCCTCCCACAGTCCAAAGATGAGCAGGCTAGGTGCTAAATAGCTAGTTGTGTTCAGGGATGTTTCTTTAGGTAGGTTATAGGGGAATGGGTCTGGGCGGGATGCTCTGAGAATCAGTGTGGATTCCTTGGTCCGAAGGGCCTGTTTCCACACTGTAGGGATTCTATGATTGAGTGTTGCTTGGTAACGTGGTCAGTGGCAGGCCAACACTCAGGATCAAGAACCCTGGGATCAGTCATTCCACCCACCAAAGTCATCAATCAGAGGTGAGCAGCTACCCTGAACTCCTGCACCATTGATGAGGTGGTCGCTGCTGTGCCAGTATGACACCCACCTGAGCCTTAGTACTGGCGATGGGTCCTAGGCCATGGGTGAGAGTGGGGTTATGAGGAAGCTCTCTACCTCCCCCACCTCCCTTCCACTCAACCTCAGCAGCAGCAGCAGCAATGGAATAAGGCATCTAATTTGTTATTAATTTTCTACTCAAGGTCCTGCAATGGTGATCAATCCTGCCACAGATGTAACAAGGGTGCAGGCAAGAAGATAACAGATCCAATCCACCAACATCCAACATGATCAGGTGTTCTCACACACTTACCACTACACCAGAAGAGGGCATTAAATTCTACTTCATTTAGGATGACCTCACTTGAAATCTACCTGTAACAACCACACTGCACAATGATACTGGAGTGACAGTTGAGTTTCCACTGTTGCAAATTAGCGTTACTGGTCTGGCTCCTGGTTGGAGTAGATAATATTTAGAACCTCATCCAGTCATAATCCACTGTTATGTAAAGGAGGTTTGTAAAACATTTGTACAGGCACATGGACCAAATGTGGGCAGTTGGAACTAGCTGAATAGGCA
Source organism: Stegostoma tigrinum (assembly GCF_030684315.1). Classification (NCBI taxonomy): domain Eukaryota; kingdom Metazoa; phylum Chordata; class Chondrichthyes; order Orectolobiformes; family Stegostomatidae; genus Stegostoma; species Stegostoma tigrinum. The sequence continues at coordinate 101,965,904 of NC_081358.1, read as the reverse complement.
CCAGGGATAGCGTGGACCAGTTTGGGCTGAAGGGCCTGTTTCTATGCTGTATTATTCGATGACTCTATGACTGTAGGTCACTGAGGTCTACTTTTCCAAAGAAAAAGTTGAATATAACATTCAGCATTCACTCTCTTTACAAACAAAGCACAGTGGCATTAGTGTGTATCATCTAAAAGATGCATTGTAAGGCTTTTCTGACAGGAGCTTCCATTGATCTTAAAGATATAAAAACATAATGTGTCTTTTCAAAGGTATACTGATGAGAAATAACACAATATTTCACATGTAACTAGTCAGGACAAAGTTTGCAAGTTGACTGCATCAAATTCAACACATAGAATTAATCACATGTCAGAATATTCTTGTATATCTTTAGGAACTATCAAATGTCTCAGCCAGAATTCACTGAACCATGAGGAGCACCATTCATGGGTATTTTGGGGACATACTTGAACAGCTTTCCTACTTTGTTCTTTCTATTTTCAGTGAAATGGATGTCATACTCTTCAAATGTAAGTATTTACAGCACTGCCCTATTTCTGTTGCCTTCCCTTGAAACCATTCCAATACTTGTGTAACGTTTCTGAAGAAAGCAGCTGTAGTGCTTCAAATGCGACTACAGCAATGTGTTCACTTGAGTCAATACAGCCTCTAGACTTGTTGAAATCCAAATTTCTATTTGCTTTGGCGTGTCCTTCCATTCAATTTGATGACACTTCCAATGCTTCATTAACTAACTGGGCTAATATTTGTCATTCCACTTAATTTATTAATCTGCAGAAGCAATTTTATTCATGATTGAGTCAGACGTATTCCAGAATTCATGGAAATCCCCTGAATGAACATAAAGTTAAAAACCACATCCCAACTTTTAACATTGTCAGTTCTAATTTTGTAATACATAAATAATTGCTCCGTGTCGCCTCAGCTTGAAAACTCTGCAGACTTCCATGGTTCATCAAGATGAAATCTTATGAAAAGTTGTATTCTATGATTTCAGATAACTCAGTCAAATCTATCTGCCTTTCCAGTTCAATAATGATGCATTGTTGATACATGATTGATGAAAAAGGCCGCAGTTGTGATCAATCCAAATGAGTGAATTAATGTTGCAAGATGTGACTGATGAACATTTAAGAATAGACTGTTACATGGACACAGCACTCCCTACTGTTTATTATAAGAATATGCTCTGATTTATTGCCTGCTATACTACGTGTGATTCTGAACAATATTCTTCCTAGCTCTGCAGGTTTCCATCTGTATCTCATACTGAGCTCTGAACACCCATGAATAGCAATTGGTAGTTGAACTGCTTTGCTGCCTCTAATCCTCCTTTCTGAGCTGAAACTAGGAGCGTGTCCTATTATTGACATTGAGAAAAGACTATTGAAGAGGCTTAACGAGAAGAGAGACTTGTCTGGCCTAACAAGACGTCATTAATTACATGTACAGTCAATAATAGGCATAAATACAACTATCAGGAGCCAGGTATGTCACATCTGTCTTCAGTGGGGCCTTATGTTGAACAGGCTTTTTCTCCACCTAATGACTGTTTCATGTCATTAGCTTGAGTGGAGTTAGTGCAACTTAAAAACCAACTCTTTTAGAACCTTTAATTTACACAACATTGCTGCCCAAACTTTTCCCCATTGTTTATCTTTTTAAATTCATATGCATTATTGCTTTCACATTTATGACTACCCTACTCCTTACCCTAGTCTATAACTTCACAAATTCAGTAAGTCTAGAGATTTGACAATTCTTTCAAAATATAATCTTCCGAATATCCTTCAAAGAAGATACTGCTGATTCAGCTGTGTATAACCTCATCTGGGTGACTGTTAATTTTGTGAATGTCCATCATGGACATATTTCCCTTGTATTATCCTGAATTTCTGGACCAGCCATTGGTAGTTGATTTGAGCAGATATTCTGTTTTGTGTCTCACATCACCAAATTCCTTTTTGCGATAGTGTCTTGAACTTACAGATATTCATCTGGCTACCATAGGATAGCACATAGATCAGCTTCATCTTGTTTAAGCAAATATTTACTCACAATCTACAGATGTGTCTGGGTTGAGCTGTATAAGCTCTCTACTGCAATGTGCTCAGTAGATCAAACATCTTCTTTTACTCTCTGCAGATCTAGTTTTAGTAAACCTAGCTATTTTCACAGTCTCGGTCACGTTACTAGAAGATGATTATTCAATTAGTATCAGATTTGCTGGTAGAACTAACAATTTTGCTTTGAGAGACAACAGATTGTAATGTTTTTTGGTAATGATAAGAATGGAAAACATTTCCAGTCCTGTAACTTATATAACTTCCTTCCTGTTGAAAGTATGAAACAGTTCTCCTATGCCAATATAGGTAATCTCATGAGACTCCTTTTTTGGATTCTGCCATGGCTCTCGGATGCTCAATGAAATGCTCTAATGGCTAACCATTGGCTATATAGTTCACAATGCTTTGCTTCTGTACCAGTTGCTCTCATGGGTCAAACTCATTGCACTACCACAAAGCTGTGGAGACCAAGTCATGTAAGCAGGCTGAAAAAGTGTGCAGAATTGACTGTGATCTGTGTACACATATTTAACCTTTATATGCTGTTTATGTTGCAGTGTCATTTGTAGAATGCATTTCATTTTGAGACTTATTCTACCTGAACCTTATAGTTCACCATACAGTCTATAACTTGCATCTCTTCAGTCATGGGGTATCTAAAGCTTATTTTTGTATCAAGCTAGAAAATTATAATATGTCTATTGACATATATAAGCACTATGAAATTTCAGTCAGTTGAATCAGCAATGTTAATCTAATAACCAGTTTATTCTAGGAATCCCTCCAGCATCACCTCTAATCTCCTCACATTCCAACACATTTTGAATGAATTTCTCCAAAGTTACCTTTTCCTGGGACTGTAGTAAATCTGATAAAGGTTCACTTGGAATTCTGACCTCAAACTTTCATAGTCACAGTTTACCGTTAACCTGTATTGGTCATTAATGAGATTATTGCCAAATTCCCTTGTAAACTGTATTTGTCTATTAAATCTTGTGCTTTCAAAGATTACATTTGTTCTCACATTGATGTAATTATCAAAGACTTCTGACATTTCATCAGTGGTATCTGTGCCTTCCTTGGTATTTTGATGATTTTAAAAATTATCCTCAACATGGCATGCTGAATACAATAAAGTACTAATTTGTTCAGACTCAAAGTCAGTGTTTATATTTGAAGCAATTCTGCATCACAAGCATTGTTTTCTTCAAAATGTCCAATCCTATGTTGTTTGACCTGTCTCTAGCATTAAATATTTTCTTAAGTGCTATTTCATCTTCTATTCCTTCTTCATGTGTTTATTTATTCTTGTTCCTTCAAAACTATATAATCTCAATACTGTTTGCAAGTTGCTACATCAAACTTGTTCTCTTACATGAAATCAGTACTGTTTAAATACTGGGTTAGAGATAAAAAAAAACTGCAAATGCTGGAATCCAAAGTAGACAAACAGGTACAATCTGGAGGATAGGAGCAGTCCTGAAGAAGGGTAATACCTGAAACATTGACTTGTTTTTCCAGCCTAGGGTTTGTCTATCCTGTTAAATACTGTTATCTTAAAGTTTCTTCAAACTTCAAACTCTGTATTATGGCATTATTGTATGGCCTTTTTTCCAATACAGCTTTGAATTTTGATAACTAGCAATATTGTAATATATTATTTTTTAAAGTTTCAAATTCTGCTAAACAACAGCAGTCTGTCTGTACTACCTGTGTGGTTTTCCCACTCTTTCATCAACAAAATGATGGTTCCTACTATCCGGATTGATTTGCCACCTCCTGAAGCCAAGATGAAGTCCTCATCATTTGGGTAAGTTGGATGCTTTTGAAGATTGAAACACAGATATTGTCCCCTTGATAGTTTAATTTGGAAAATATTCTATGCCAAAGGCCATAATAACTCTACACATATAAATTGTACTTTAAACTATGAATCTCAATCTTCTCATTCTTCAAACTTTATTTACAGTTAGGATCTTTCTTAAAACCATTTTTTTTTCTTTTGTTCACATATATTACCTATATGAGTTTTCTGCAGCCTTAATGCCAATAACATTCTTGGTCTTTGCTCTGTGTATTGTACCCATGCCTCATGAAGCTCGTACACAATGGTGGTGATGCCCATTTGTAAGGTTAAGTACTCCTTTTCACCTCTTTCCTTCCAAATTTGATCTTTGGGCTGTTATTGTGAAGTATTTTTCCTTCTTGTCCTCAGGTATCCCAGAGCTTCTCCAAGATCCCTGTTTCTTCCCAGGTTAGGTTTTCCTCTTTTCCTAAACCTCACTGTTTTCTCTGTATCTTACTAGTTTGAGATCAATATTTTCTTCTTGTTGAATGTTTTTGTCCTGTTATTGCTCCCACAAGTGGTGGAGACTATTAGTTGGTTTTCGCTTTTAACTGCTGACTGTCAGCTGTGTCTTCTTAAATCAGTGATGCTAAAGTGATAAACATGTTATTGTCAGAAATATTCCGCCCCCCCCGAGGTTGTATGCATTCAGTCCACCATCGGTACTTCCAGAAATTTCAGCAATAGTGTGCACACTGATCATCATTTCATAATGCTGAGTATCCACTGCTGGTGGTTGAAATATTTCACTGCTACCAATCCTGTTTTCTACTCTTTTAGATATTTTCAAAACAACCTGTTCAGAACTGTTATTACTTGCTTGTAGAGAGTTGGACCTTAAATGCAGGCCTCCCCCAAGTGACCGGGAGGTAAGCTACCACTGCACTACAAGGGTTCCTATCAAACCTTGGTTGCACCAAAATTAAGTTGGAACTTCACAGCCCTCTGAAGATATTTTCCGACCAAATTGTTCACCAATAGCACGACACACCTCTGGAGCAATGGGACTTAAATCCTGGTCTCCTGTCTCAGAGGTAGGGGCACCACTCCTATGCCACAAGAAGCCCTAATGCTGCTTTCTATGCTGAGTCTAAGAGCCTGCTTAATTATTAATGGTAGAGGATAGACCACTAGAGAGACCTAACAAGAAGAGGCATCTGTCTTAACTCACAATGTCCTAGTCAACAGTTGATTCTTAAGATCACAAAAGCAGAATATCTAGTCATTAGCGTGTAGCTATTTGTGATGTTCTGCAATATAAAAATAGGTTTCCCTTTTCCCTATATGTAAACGTAACTACAAAGTCAACAATTGTCTATAAAATGCTCTGCAATGTCCTGAGGTCCTGATGTGAAATGTTGCCATAAATGCAAGGTCTTTCATTTTATGTAAACCACTGAGTTTGGTCGCATTCATTCTCCATACTGTTTAACATTCCTTTTCTTTTTAAAGTCACCTAATTCTGTTTCAAAATAACTTATGGACCCATTTTAACAAGACATTGTGGCAGAATTTAAATAAGTTGACTCAACTGTTACACATATTTTTCATTCTAAATGTTTCTCCGACAAGAAAGCCTCATATACTGCTTTCCAAATTATTAATCATTGTTATAGTTGGAAGATGCAACACATTTGTGGGCAGTTCCAGAAGTTATTTTGAAGAATTTTTCACAGCTCCAGCTGTTAATGGTGGAATCTCCAGGAAGTCTCATCCTGATGTGGCCCACTGCATTCTTCCCCTGAAACTTGGCAACCGCTTTCTTTGGAAAGCATGGAAACTAACGTATACTTATGAAAAAATGTTTAACTTAACTGGTTTCTAACATTGTAAGTACTTTAATAATCAATTCTAATGCTTAGAGGTTAATGTCATCATTACAGAAGAGAAAAGAGGCAGAATTACCTTGGCTCATTTTTTTTCAACCTTGTTGTTCCTTGACACAATTGTGTCAACTTACAATTTGCAAACTAAATTTGTTAATCAGCTGTCAACTTTAATTTCATACAGGATGATTGACTCACGTCCCAGTTTTCACACAAAGATGGTGGGTTGAATCTTAGAGAATCCGACAGCTCAAGAGGCAGTAATTTAGCTCATCAGGTAATGCCTTCTCTTTGAAAGAGCTACCTAATGAGTTTTATCCTGATGGGCAGTGAGATTCCCACTAGCCTCTGGTTGAAAAGAATTTCCTTACATTTCCTCTAAACCTTCTGCTTCTTACCTTCCATCTATGCTCCCGGTCATTGATCCCTCTATCAAGAGGAAAGGATGCTTCCTATCTACCCTATCTATGCCCCTCATAACTTTATGCAGCTCATTCACGTCCCTTCTCTGTTTCCCATGCTTTTAGGGAAACAACCTTTTCTGAAGAAGGGTCCAGACCCAAAACGTCAACTTTCTTGCTTCTCTGATGCTGCCTGGCCTGTTGTGTTCCTCTAGCTCCACATTTTGTTATCTCAGACTCCAGCATCGGCAGTTCCTACTATCTCTCACTCTGTCAGTCTCTCTTCATAACTGAAACTCTCAAGCAAAGGCAACATTCTGGTAACTGCAGAATTGGGCTGAAAGGTGGCAAATGGAGTTCAATGCAGATAAATGTGAGGTGATTCACTTTGGGAAGAATAATAGGAAGGCAGAATACTGGGTCAATAGAAATATTCTTGGTAGTGTAGATGTGCAGATGGACCTTGGTGTTCATGTACTAGATCCCTGAAAGTTACCACCCAGGTTGATAGTGCTGTTAGGAAGGCATACGGTGTTTTAGGTTTTATTGGTAGAGGGATTGAGTTCCGGAGCCGTGATGTCACACTGCAACTGTACAAAACATTAGCGCGGCCTCGTTTGGAATATTGCGTACAGTTCTGGTCGCCCCATTACAGGAAGGATGTGGAAGCATTGGAAAAGGTGCAGAGGAGATTTACCAGGATGTTGCCTGGTCTGGAGCGAAGGTCTTATGAAGAAAGCCTGAGGGACTTGGGTCTGTTTTCATTGGAGAGAGGAAAGCTAAGAGGGGATTTAATAGAGACATACAAGATGATCAGAGGAATAGATAGGGCGGACAGTGAGAGTCTTTTTCCTAGGATGATGACGTCGGCTTGTATGAGGGGGCAAAGCTGCAATTGAAAGGTGATAGATTTCAGACAGATGTCAGAGGCAGGTTCTTTACTCAGAGAGTGGTAAGGGCGTGGAACGCCCTGCCTACCAATGTAGTTAACTCAGCCACATTAGGAGCATTTAAACAGTCCTTGGATAAGCATATGGATGATTAGATTAGATTAGATTCCTTACAGTGCGGAAACAGGCCCTTCAGCCCAACAAGTTTACACCGTCCCTTGAAGGATCCCACCCAGACCAATCCCCCTATAACCCACACACCCCTGAATACCACAGGCAATTTAGCATGGCCGATGAGATAGTGTAAGGGGATGGGTTTAGATTAGTTCACAGGTTGGCACAACATCGAGGGCTGAAGGGCCTGTTCTGCGCTGTATTGTTCTATGTTCTGACTTTCCTCTGCAACTCTCTCCAGTGCTATCACATCCCTCCTATAATGTGGATTCCAGACTGCACACAATACACCAGCTGTGGTCAAACCAACATCCTGCCTATAGATCTGCAGCATAACTTTCCTGCTCTTAAACTCTATGCCTCATCTAGTAAAAGCAAGTATGCCATTTGCCTTGGAGGTAGTAAGAACTGCTGATGATGGAGTCAGAGAAAACACAGTGTGGAGCTGGAAAAATACAGCAGGACAGGCAGCATCAGAAGAGTGGGAAATCTGTCGTGGGTCAGGACCTTTCTTCAGAAAAAAATTGTGAAGCAGGGTCCCAACCTGAAACATCAGCTTTCCCGCTCTCCTGGTGCTATCTGGCCTGCTGTATTCCTCCAGCTCCACACTGTGCTACCTATACCATTAGCCTTGCTTTTGTTTTCTACACCTCTTTTTGTGTGATAGGTTGCACCATTCAGCCACGAACACAATGTCAGTAGGCTGAGAACATTGTCTTCAATAGGAAGTTCTGTTAGGTAACTTTACTCTCTGTCATTTTCCTCGACCTAGCACCTTCCAGTTTGAAGTTAGGAAGCGGCCATCTTGTTCATGAGTTATTAAAAGTTAGCATGTCAGCTCAACAATCAATACGGAAGAGAAAAGGTATGTTGGACTTCATGACAAGAGGATTTGTGTACAGACGGAAAGATGTCTTGTTGCAATTATATCGAGCTTTGGTGAGACCTCACTTTGAATATTGAGTGCATTTTTGATCCACTGACCTAAGGGAAGCATATACTGTCTTAGAGAGAGTGCAATGAAGGCTCACTAGATTAATCCTTGGGGTGGTGGGATTGCTTTATGGGAGACCAAGTTCTTATTCTCCAGTATTTCAAAAATGAGGCATTTCATTAAAACTTATAAATTTCCCATGGGGTGACAGGGTCGGTGCAGGTAAGCGTTTTACTCCGGTTGATGATTCTATAACCATGGGGAAAAAACTCCCAGAATAAGGAATAAGCCATTTAAGACTGAGATGAGGAAGGATTTCTTCATTTAAAAGGTGGCAAATCTGGAGAGACTAGATGGTTGTAGTCCATCTAGTGGAAGCTCAATCATTGAGTTGGTTCAAGACAGAAATCTACAGATCTCTGGAGATTAATAGCATCAAGGGAAGTGGAGATACCTGAGAAAGTGGTGCTGAGACAGAGAGCCAAGATCTAAATGAATGGAGAAAGAGGTTAGATGAGATGAATGAGCCTCTCTTCACAGCCTGATGACTCTATCCGTATCTCCATGATAAAAGCTCAGATTCACACTACTGAGGATTATGAGGAATTTTTTTATCATGTTTGATATTTGAGCTTAGAAATCAGGAGTGTTGCACTGCAATATAAATCAGTATCCAGATTACATGTGAGAACTCCTATCAAAATCTCCCTGACCTCACATGCTGTCAATGTACTCAATTCTGGTAACAGTACTCACAATGTGGTTGCCCATCTGAATCAGTTACAGCCAGTTGGAAAGCTTTCCCAGTCACTGGGTCAATGCACCAAGCTTTACCATCCCCAGAATCTGACCATTGCAAGATATTGTATTCTCCAATCTGCAGAGCAAAATATAAACATTACTCAATGCAAGTGAAAGCCAGTTAAAAGATGAGGTACAGTTTAAGCTCAAAATGTACTTTTGACATGTTTAGATTTTTAAAAAACCATTTGAAGAAAATGTATTTCCTATTTCATCTATCTAGTTTATTAAATGAATCAGCTAGATGTTCAGAGTTCCTGCCCTTTGTATGGTTCAGAAAAAAAATCACACATATAGCTTTGTTGGGGTAAAAATGCACCAACAATATGTGAATGGTTGGTGGGAGAGAGATTGAGTTAGTTAGTGCACTGGTGGTGTGCCCAGAGTGTTGGCTTAGCCCAGATGAACTGAAGTGATGACTTGGCCAGTCTATGTGACACCCTCAATCATATTTCTAGTGGATATGATTTGCAGCACAAAGTTATCCTGAATTCAGAAAGCGTTGTTAAAAAGGACCAGATTGCACTTATACAAAACCCAGCTAACTGGCCTTCTTTACAGGATGGTCCATCTACAAACCTCCCAGTAGAATGCCCATGGGATTCCAGGTAGAACCTGTCCAAGAAACTGTTTATGAGGTTCTTCTTAGTCTCCTGCTTTATCTGGCCGGCACTTTCAATCCTGCACAATGGCCCATCTTTAGGAAATATAAGTCCATGCACTCCAGGACGAAAGGTTCTATAACAGGCAGCTCAATCTCTCTGATGGATTTTCCCCTTTAAGCTCCACTAAGGCTGTTCTGAACAGCCAGACGGTAATGTAGAGGTTTTCCCAAATCTCTTTAAATTAGTTCAGTGTCTCTTCATAAATGGATTGCAATGGTGCATATATTTTTCTAAAAGGAGATCCTGATGGTGATTGTATTGTTCTGAAAACTGTGTAGGTAATTAAGTCTCTCACAGAATGGTGATTTAATGCTAAGGCTCCCACATCAAGAGAATTTATCAGTGAGTGTCTCCCTATATAAAGAGTTTCTTGATGCTAAGATGGTCACTTTAAAAGAGAGAAGGCCTCAAAGAGAACAGTAGCAAAAATAGTAAAGCACATATAATTTTACAAGGCAATAGTCATTGAAACAGGATATTGTTCTGTTTAAAATGGTGTCAGCAAGAAGCCACTCTACAATGTCTAATAAATTCACTTTGATCTGCGACTTAATTAGTTTGTACATTGCCAATTAATGACATCACCTGTGATACAATCACCTGAAACTACTAATAAATGAATGGCATCCATCAATTTAATTTGTTCTGTGATCTCACCATCTTACTCAAGGCAGATGTGTGATCTTTATTCTGGTTTATTGATAATGAAGTCTGATACTTTGGTAGTGTTTCTATGAATTTGCATTTTCGTATCTCTGAAAGAACTGTTTGTAGTCTGCAGCTGTTTTGATTTTAGAACTGGCTGAGCAAATAAAGGCCCATTATGAACTATATTGTATAATTGATGATACTTCAATCATTAGTTGAGGTTTCAAAATATATCATTTGAGAATGATGAGAAGTATTTCTCTTTGAAAGATGAGACAGTGGTGAAAGTCCCTCCTACAGACAGGGTGAATACATTCCTTTTTCGAAGAGGTCTTGTTTGTGATAGTCCCCTGTTAAATGGACCCTTTAACTGAAGTCACAATTATGTGAGGGCCTTTAAAGGAGTTTGTAGAATGATTAGTGTACCTTTAATGGGTATCCCAACAGTGAAATTCTAACAGTAAAAGTGGGTCCTGTATAAATTGGCAGTGTTGGTGGTAGTTATCATTTTGTTTCAAACTTACCACAGAACAAGTTGGATCAAATAATTCCCTGGTCGTGGTATTTAGCTGGAAACCCATAGATTTCCATCCAGCCACAGCAGCATTTGTTTGAGAGCGTTGACATGGGGTCTGACCTGGAAAAGGAAGATTGAATTGCTAACTGCAATACTTCAGTGGTTTCTGGTGGCCCTAAAATTTTGAAACTAGTTTGATGTTCCAAAAAATGAAGAACAAGAAAATATAAATATGCATAGGTAATCCCATATGTGATGAGTTGATAATCTACTGTTGAGAGAGAACAAAATGTCAAGAAGATACTGTTGCCCATAGCTCTCTATTACCACGTGTCAGTAAAAGACTCATGAAGACATTAGATAAAAGAAAGTGGAGAACACAGTTTTCTTTTGAAAAAAGAAAGCTGGCTCCCTCAGTTAGGATCAGGGTAAACCCTAAGGCTTTCTATAGGTAATTAAGGAATAAAAGAATGACGAAAGTAAGATTAGGGCCAATCAAGGATAGTAGTGGAAAGTTGTGTGTGGAGTCAGAGAAGATAGGGGAAGCGCTAAATGAATATTTTTCAACTGTATTCACTCCAAAAAACGACAATGTTGTCGAGGAGAATACTGAGATACAGGCTACTAGACTAGGTGGAATTGAGGTTCACAAGGAAGAGGTATTAGAAATCCTTCAGAGGGTGAAGATAGATAAGTCCCCTGGGCCAGATGGGATTTATCCTAGCATCCTCTGGGAAGCCAGGGAGGAGGTTGCCGAGCCTTTGGCATTGATATTTAACTCATCATTGTCTACAGGAATAGTGCCAGACAACTGGAAGATAGCAAATGTGGTTCCCCTGTTCAAGAAGGGGAGTAGAGACAACCCTGGTAATTATAGACCAGTGAGCCTTACCTCAGTTATTGGTAAAGTGTTGGAAAAGATTATAAGGGATAGGATTTATAATCATCTAGAAAAGAATAAATTGATTAGGGATAGTCAGCACGGTTTTGTGAAGGGAAGGTCGTGCCTCACAAACCTTATTGAGTTCTTTGAGAAGTTGACCAAACAGGTAGATGAGAGTAAACTGGTTGATGTGGTGTATATGGATTTCAGCAAGGCGTTTGATAAGGTTCCCCACAGTAGGCTATTGTACAAAATGCGGAGGAATGGGATTGTGGGAGATATAGCAGTTTGGATTGGAAATTGGCTTGCTGAAAGCAGACAGAGGGTGGTAGTTGATGGGAAATGTTCATCCTGGAGACCAGTTACTGGTGGTGTACTGCAAGGGTCAGTGTTGGGTCCACTGCTGTTTGTCATTTTTATAAATGACCTGGATGAGGGGGTAGAAGGATGGGTTAGTAAATTTGCAGACGACACTAAGGTCGGTGGAGTTGTGGATAGTGACGAAGGATGCTGCAGGTTGCAGAGAGACATAGATAAGCTGTAGAGCTGGGCTGAGAGGTGGCAAATGGAGTTTAATGCAGACAAGTGTGAGGTGATGCACTTTGGTAGGAGTAACTGGAAGGCAAAGTACTGGGCTAATGGTAAGATTCTTGGTAGTGTAGATGAGCAGAGAAATCTCGGTGTCCATGTAGACAGATCCTTGAAAGTTGCCACCCAGGTTGAGAGGGCTGTTAAGAAGGCATACAGTGTTTTAGCTTTTATTAATAGAGGGATCGAGTTCCGGAACCAAGAGGTTATGCTGCAGCTGTACAAAACTCTGGTGCGGCCGCACTTGGAGTATTGTGTACAGTTCTGGTCACCGCATTATAAGAAGGATGTGGAAGCTTTGGAAAGGGTGCAGAGAAGATTTACTAGGATGTTGCCTGGTATGGAAGGAAGGTCTTACAAGGAAAGGCTGAGGGACTTGAGGCTGTTTTCATTAGAGAGAAGAAGGTTGAGAGGTGACTTAATTGAGACATATAAAATAATCAGAGGGTTAGATAGGGTGGATAGGGAGAACCTTTTTCCTAGGATGGTGACGGCAAGCACGAGGGGGCATAGCTTTAAATTGAGGGGTGAAAGATATAGGACAGATGTCAGAGGTGGTTTCTTTACTTAGAGAGTAGTAAGGGAATGGAACGCTTTGCCTGCAACGGTAGTAGATTTGCTAACTTTAGGTAGATTTAAGTCGTCATTGGACAAGCATATGGACGTACATAGAACAGTGTAGGTTAGGTGGGCTTCAGATTGGTATAACAGGTCAGCACAACACCGAGGGCCGAAGGGCCTGTACTGTGCTGTAATGTTCTATGTTCTATGTTCTATGTAGCTTATTGAATTGGTGCTGAGTGAGTGTTTGTGTCATTCAGACAATGAAGGGCCCTGATTTGACCTCTGATCTATATTCAGTTAATTATTTTCAGCATGAATGGCATCACTCTCACTTTGTGTTCCTGCTGGAATTATTGCAAGTCAGGAGAATGCAGGTTTGGTCTCTGTTATGATGGCCCTTGTCGTGGGATATCTTAACGATATGTGTTTTTCAATTCACATGTAAGGAATGGTTTGGGTAAGATTCTGCTATTCCAGGGACATGATGTTTTCAAGATACAGGAGAAAACAACACAACAAGGATGAAAACTTTAAATTTGAGACATTTCCAGTCCAGTATCTAATGTAGTACCTACTTGCTGGGTGAATGGGTTTTGGTGCAAGCTAGGACGTGGCTAGCAGGTTTCTGTGCAATTTCCAACTTACACTGATGTATCTGGGTCAAGCGAGTAACCAGTGATCCAGGAACGTAGTTTCCAGCGTTATCAACACACCAACAGTGACCTGCAACAAACCAAAAGGGTAACAGTAATAAGAAGTGGTCAAATATAATGCCCAAGCATGAAAGATAATTACAAATGACAAAAGTTTTATATGTGCATTTTCTGTCTCATATCGCTGCTGCCCTACAATCCCTTTAAATCCAGTTCTGGTTTAACTGAAACTCAAAGTCCACTACTGAAATTTGAGCATATTAATTAATTATATTGTACACGTCCATCATTAAGTTAATAAGCTCTAGTGTTAGCAGTGAAGGCAATAAATATTATAAAAACACAGAAACTACTGCATGCACTGAAATAGAAGCTTTTCTTTATTCACTCATAGGATGTGTACCTTGCAGTTTCTTGCCAGCATTCCTCTTTGATCTTGAGAAAGTGATCATGAGCCGCCATCATGAACACTCCATATGGTGCAGGTACGTTACCCTATCTTTTTCTTTTACGTTGCAAATAATCTACAGTGCCTGATCCATAATTATTTCTCTGCCTTGGAAACTGTTTCAAAAAAGTCACACCACTTGGCATCATTCTTTCTTGCTTGAGCGTTTAATTGCTTACAACACTCGCTTGCCTTTTCCATCTACCACTCAAAACCTGCCTCACACTGACATTTTCAAAGAGCATTACATGAAAAAAAACAACCAATTGTTGTTATGCACACTAGGCCCTGGGGAAATTTTAGCAGTTTTCTGGCACTGTGGGTAATATTTTCAAGTCAAACAACTCCACTTACCAGTGCTCTCATAGCACTGAGTTGGTTCCCAGTTTCCAAGGCCATCACATTGGGGGATGTAAGGGCTGTAACCTTTTAGAGTTAATTCCCCAAGAATCCTTTCCTTGATGGATTGATTTCTCCTGTATGATTGTAGAACTGTTTGAAAGCACCTCATTAGTAAAGTCAGGTCGGTCACAGAACAAGAGCTAAGTAACAAGTGTACTTTAACATATAAAAGCCAGTTAACAACACATGTTGCTTCTCCAACCTCCTCTCTCTCACAACATGTAAAATTTACCTAGCAATAATCAGATACCTGCACTGCTTATAATATCTGAAGGTCCGAATTTTCTTTTGTAAGTGATATTTTGTCTACGGCTGGTAATGTTCTCATAAGACATAGACGCAGAAGTAAGCCATTCAGCCCTTCTTGTCTGCTCCACCATTCAATAAGATTGTGGATGATTTGCTATTCCTTAGCTCCACTTTTTCAGCGCCCTCTCCAAAATCCTGTACTCCCTTACTGACCGACAATCTAGCTGATACGCAGTTTTTTTAAAAATCCTAAACATAAAAAATTGCCCATAAATTTGCTGTTAAGTAACAATAAGGCGAGGGCACTCGTTATTATTTATCCAGAAACGTTACAGTAACTTTAGGTGGTGGATGAGTATTTAAACACAGAAATCTAAGCATTGCTGTCTCGGATGTACCATTCTACCTGTATTATCCTGAAAAATGGCACTTCCCAGCTCCATGCACCTGACTCAGGGCAAAGTACCCCAGGCAGTCGGACTTTTGCTCTGGGGGTCAGACATTAGTAGGTGTCAAGTCACTGCCCTGAAAAAGAATTTTGAGGTAGCCATGAGAAATCTGGAGGAGGAGGGCTGAGGGAAGGGGCTGCTTCTGTGCTCTGACACTCCGTCACAGCTGCAAAGCAAAACAATAGAACAAAAAATAGTCCTCACCTCTTACACCCACACAAACCCATCTACAGTGCCTACCAACCTGTGCCACCTCATGCCCCATAGCTTTTCACACCGTATGCCCTCCCAGCTAACCCCCCTTGGCTCTTTATATATCCACTTAGTGCTAAATCTTGCCAAACCATGCTCCCAACCTGCCATCTTTTGTCTTTACACATTCTGTGCCCACAGGCTTAGATGTCCACTATGAATCAACCTCAACCTGATGAAATTAAATAAGAAAAAGTTCCAAGTGTCTGACAATGAATTTGCTTATTGCAAAAAACCTTTAACTTCCTTCAACTAATTAGTCAGTTAAAAAAGCAAACATTTGCATTCATAGCCCATTTCAAAGACCTATAAAAGCTTGCGAAATACCATGAACTGGCATTCTACTATGATACTAATAGCTTTTGAATCAGTCATACAGCACCCATTCTTTAATAACAGGGCTCACGAGTTAACAGAGTGAACTGATTTATTTACACTGATGACGGGTCTAGGCCCGAAACGTCAGCTTTTGTGCTCCTGAGATGCTGCTTGGCCTGCTGTGTTCATCCAGCCTCACATTTTATTATCTTATTTACACTGCTGACAGCTTTAAATTTAGAATTTATGAAACTAGGACATTTAAGTAATTTGACAGCATGACAGCCCTTCTGACAGCTCACTTGAAACCTCCCTTGACAGTCTGACCATTTCCATAACAGCTTGAAATTTCTAAAGAGCATATTATTGCTAATGGGTTTATCCACGGTTAACGCACATGTGCGCCTACTTTTAACTAATCCAAAGAGCATGTGATGTTTCACAAAGGGTATTTGTCCCATCCAAATGGTTACCTTTCCTCTAAAATGTAGCCTATCACTGCAAAGTTCAGAAATTCTCATGGTATGTCTTTAGAGCTCAAGTTGTGTTTTGACCAACCCACTAACGAAAATTAGATCTGATTAATTGCACTGTAATGGATGCAGTTGCTTCCATGATGCACTGATGTGCAAAATATGACACAATCAGATTGCTTTCCCTGACTCTCAACCCCAGCAAAAACAAGGGTGTCTGGCTTGGGCATTTCAGGACTTTGACCCTTGGTGCCATATTTGGTAATTCAACAAACTAGACTCTGTCATGGCCAAACCCCAAACTTTATACCTCTCTGATGAAGGGTCTAGGCCTGAAACGGCAGCTTTTGTGCTCCTGAGATGCTGCTTGGCCTGCTGTGTTCATCCAGCTCCACACTTTGTTATCTCAAACTTTATTATTTCTTTTCATTAATTTCACAATCTTTCAATCTGATCTGATTGAGGAAATTCAGAGTTGCTGGCCATGTTTACTTAGCTTCCAGATGGTTGGCTTTTCTCACTTTTTCATCGTGAAACTTGTTTAAACACCTATATGTACAAAGACAATCTAAATAATGCTGGACATCACTATCAATCCTGCCGTAGCAAATTACACCACAATTGTTTTCTTTCCTAGGAGGCCCGTGAGTTTTCTGTTGAGACAAGTTGATTCTAAGTTTATATATGGCAGTAATAATAATGTACAAATATATAGTTTTAATGTAGTCTTTAATGTTGAAAAATATTCTAAGACATTTCATAGAATCAAATAAACATGATGCTGAGCCAACTAGGAATATAAAATAATTATTTATAGCTGAGGAGGGACAACAGGTTGTTTTGCTCTGTTGGAGAGAGAGAGAGATGGCTGGTTGAGAGGCATCATTCCATGTCAAACATGGGACATGGCAATGAGGGAGACCTCCATGGACTACCTCAACTAATATGGCAGTCGAACCCATGACATTGGCATTATTCCACTCCACACTTTATCCGTCCAGTCACTGAGCTAACCAAATCCAGTGCTAAGCTAGAGAAGGCAACACAGCGTAGCCTTCAATGGGATGAAAGAAAAGAAGATACACGTACATGAAGGAACACTAGATGTAGGATGCAGGTGTGTAAGGCTATACATTGTAACAGGAGATCATTGAACTACCCAAGCAGGGTGAACCAACCAATCCAGAACCTATTAACCTGGGTTCACCCCATAATTCTTAATGACCTTATCTAATTAAAAAACTATTATTTCCCACATTGAAAATGCCAATTATCCATGTATACTTATCCCTCTCAGAGAAAAACATCACGAATTTAGGGGGCAGCTCAGTGGCTCAGTAGTTAGCACTGCTGCCTCACAGCACCAGGGACCCGGGTTCAATTCCACCTTCAGGCGACTGTCTGTGCGGAGTTTGCACATTCTCTCCATGCCTGCATGGGATTCATCTGGGTGCTCTGGTTTCCTCCCACGGTCCAGAGATGTGCAGGTTAGGTGAATTGCCCATAGTGTTCAGGGTTTTGTAGATTCGGGGGAATGGGTCTGGGTGGGATGCTCTGAGGTTCAGTGTGGACTTGTTGGGCCAAAGGGCCTGTTTCCACACTGTAGGGATTCTATGATCTATGAATAGCTGTTTCCTGATCTCTCTCTCCCAGATGAACCAGCTCTATATTCAGATGGAAGAGGCCACAGAGGTAGGAAGGAGTTGACCTCACAAATTATTTAAATATTGGGATGAGAAATTTTAATTAGAGGCATTTGTGGACTAAAAATTAATGTAGATCCATGAGGACAGGGATATTGTGTGAGTGGGATAGGGCAGTGTTACAGATTTGCTTCACTAAATTTTGAGAATAATATAAACAAACTCACAGGATTAGGATTGTTTAACTCAAGATTAGCACAGAAATGTATACATTTAGATATAAAAGCAAGTTGCTCACTGGATTGGGCAGCCAATCGAACAGCATAGTCAGATCCACTCAACAAAGCTTCAGAAAAGGAAGGAGCTGATTGAAACATCCCAAAGAACTGAAATTCATTCTCAGTCAGTTGTATACCACTGGCAGATAAAAAAGCCTGGCCAAAGGTAGTATTGGAATCTTTGGAAGCCACCATTATTTCCTCTGCCTGACTAACAAAACGACAGACTTGTTGAACAGCATGATCACAGGATCCCGGGCCTAGGACAAAGCGCAAAGATGCACATCATTTAAATAGAAAGCAGGGATTATGTACATTGCCCAAATGTAATTCAATAAACTGTACAGTAAACATAGATTAAAAATGAAGAACAAAAAGACTAAAACCGTGATAGCCAAAAGGAATTCATTTGAACAAGCAAGAGTGACACTGAAGTGGTTTGTGTCACACTATAACAAGTAGGTATATTTATCTGATTTTGGAAAATCAATGTTAGATGGAATGCTGAAATCCAAGAAGGATAGAGATCGTCAGAAGTAATTTTCTGAAGATGACGCATCTGTGATTAAGTAAAATCAAATGCATAGCAAGGAACAAATTCATAAGATGTTACATTCTACCCATTTTCTTACACATTTCTGAAATTTGGACATTAATTAGAGATCTTTGAAGTGTGGATGCTAAATGTATGTCTAAAAATTTAGACAGATCTCTGCTTGCTGACAAAGTGGAGGCCAGCTAAAGAAAACAGGCTCAACTGAGCCATTGTTGGATAAAGTATATCACAGAGCAGTCACAGGAGATCTACAGTAGACGCATGAGAATGAAGCAAGATAGAGATGCTAGACATTCTATGACAGTAATCTCAGTTTTAACTGGAAAATTTGACTGTGAAATCTAATATAGAGTAAAATGGGCCTTTGATTCGCAAACAGCATTTCTCCTACGGCTGTCAATGACCAGTTTCACTTCTGTGGTGACTGTTGATTTAGCAGAAGAGGATGACGAAGAGAATGGAACTCTGAAAATGACATAACATGAAACAGGTATAACGGTGAAACAAAAGGGAAGACAAAAATGTGGAAGAGTAAGCAATTGAGAGAAAGTTCAGGGACAGGTATTTGGAGAGTCATAGATTACCATTGAGAAGAAAGCCAGTGAATGTGATAGGAAATGGAAAGGATGAGGGAAAGCTTTAAAAAGGATGGGAGACAAAGGAAATTAGCAAATAAGTTTGAAAGATGTTCGAACTGCCGCATTGCTTACATTGGGGAAATTGACCCATTTCAGCCTTTGTGCCTGGAAGCTCTTGTCCTTTCTCATCAACACACCAACATCTCCGCAGCTCCACCTTCTCCAATTTCACACTGAAATCAGAGTATAAACCAGGATAGTGTGTCACAGCACCGAACAACAACTGCCAAAACACGTAAGGATTCAGCAAAATATTAGTTCCAGGCTTAGAGGTGGCAATAGCTGCAAAATCATCAGCAGAAATTGAGTCAAAAGTTGGGAATCGAGAGAACACTGCAAAGACATGCTGCTGGTTCTTCTTGTAGAGTTCCTTCACAAACATCTCAAAACTCGTGGAAGCACGAAATAATTTGCGGTAATCAACAACCTCATTTAAGATGGCAGTAAATGGCATTTCCTGGCCTCCATTATTCTGAGAAATCCACTGTTGATAAAATTCAATAGCCTGTTGTGGAAGGCCATCACACTGGACTTGTCGCCACTCTCCATTTTCTTTGCACTGAGGTACGTAGACTGCAGGCACAGAGAGCAAGCTTGGCTCTGACAGCAGTAGCTCAATTGATTTTAAAAATCTTTCCGCAGCAGGCAATTGGCAAGTACTGGGACCTGGAAAGAGAAAAGGATTATCAAGAATAAATATTTTCATCTCTGCTCAATGTCCAGTTGAAGAATGCACAGGCTTTATGTAACTGAGTGTCTGGTTAGAAAAGCAAATTTTTGATCCAAATGAACTTGTGAGTTCCATTGATAAGTTTGGCATTTATTGAAAGTGATGTAGATAAATATGAAACCAAGTTCTTCAATCTCAACAAAAGAGACTCTGAGATATGAAGAGTAAGTTGGCAGTGTTGTACTGGCAAAATACATTAGAAGACATGACAGCAGAAGACAATCTTAGAATTTAAAGAATTAGTAAATGTTTTATAACAAAAATATATTTATTTAAGGCACAAAATCCAAAAAGTAGGTCAACCTAACAAAAATTGAATTAAATAAAATGAGGAGGCTTATAAAGTCGCCTAAAACATAGTAAACTTGAGGCTTGGGAGCATTTTACAATTTAACAAAGGAAGATTGAGAAATCAAAAGAAATATTAGAATATCTGTATACACACACACACACACACACACACACACACACACACACACACACACACACACACACACACACACTATATATATATATATATAAAAATGAAAAGGTTCATTACCAAAATTGGAAAATTGGCTAATGTTAAGGAAACTAAATAATTACATCGCATTTGTCTTCTTGGAGGAAGATACAAGAAATCTCCCAGAAATACTAGAGATCCAAGTAACTTGCAAGAATGAGTAACTGATATATATTAGTTAAAATTTGGAGAAATTAATGAGTTTGAAAGTTGACAAATCCTTCAGGACCTGAAGATCCTGAAGTGTTGAAAGGAGTGAGTGTAAAAATTTAGAATGTTGCCTGCAGATTGGAGGGTTTCAAATGTAACCCAACTATTTAAGAAAGAAAGGAGGGAGAAAACAGAACTACATACCTGTAAGTTTGGTTCCAATAGTAGGGAATTCTAGTAAAATACTAGAATCTATTATAATAGTGTTTTGTTTAGTTTCAGTTTTGTCCAGTACTGCAGAAGTGCTTAGATGAAGATAATGTGGTTCCTGACAAAGTGAGAAGTTGGTTAAAATAGTTTAGTTCCAGACCAGGAATATTTGGATAAGAACCTAAAGAGATTATTTGAAGTGAAGAATGTTTGAACTCAGGTGTATGGCAGATTTTCCAGACTGAGAATTGATGTCACAGTTAAATTAGACCTATTGAACTATTCAGAGAAAGGGGCTCCTTCCTGGTGTGTGTCCTGTACAATTGGTTCATTTGGATACTGTATAGGAGTGTTTCAGGATTAGTGGGATTATATTTTACTGTCATTTCAAAAACTCTAAAATCATACTATCTGTAAAAGATTTATTCATTTTGTTTCCACTTCTTTTGTGAAATAAACTCTGTTTTATTAATATAACTTGTCCAATAATAACACCAGCAGGGTTCATAGTAACAGCCTGCTCCATAGATGCTGAAAGAAAAGTAACCTTTCTTACCAGAGATAATGGGAACTGCAGATGCTGGAGAATCCTAGATAATAAAATGTGAGGCTGGATGAACACAGCAGGCCAAGCAGCATCCCAGGAGCATGCTGCTTGGCCTGCTGTGTTCATCCAGCCTCACATTTTATTAACCTTTCTTACCTCAGATTTCTCATTGTAATTTGCATACACTCAGAAGAGGGTCTCACTGTGTCTGAAGTTCATGCAACACTGTGTAGGTGGTCGCTTCTTGTGATCTGGGCCACAGGTTGCTGAATTAATCATTATCATCATCAGAGGTTTGTAATGCTTAAAGGGATTTAGATTGTTCCACAAACAGTTTTTGAAGGGATCAGGCTCACACAACATCAGGTTATAGTCCAACAGGTTTAGTTGACACTACAAGCTTTCGCAGCCTCATTCCCTCTTCAGATACTAGTGAGAGAGGTAGTATCAGACACAGAATGTATATGCAAAAGATCAAACAGTCATAGAACCGATGCAAATATATTGAACAAACTTAAGATGGCTGTTAAATCTTTAATCAGTTAGAAAGGAAATGCAGGTTTCAATTCATTAATATGTAAATCCCAGAATTTCTCTCAAGTCACTGCCCCAAGATAGCTAAAGGTTTTATCAGTTTATCAGAGATGACATCTCAGGTCAGATAATACATTTTAAGTGTGTGGCCTGGTTTAGAATTTGCATTTTAAGTTGGATTCAGACTGGTTCTATGTCCAAAGTTGGAATGTATAAAATGCCACATTGACTGACTGTCTACAAACTGTGTGCTATTTGAATAAAATAAAATTTATCTACAATTACAAATCTGCAAATGCAAATTCACCCCACAGATTTGTGTGTGTGTGTGTGTGTGTGTGTGTGTGCAAATATGTGTGCATTTGTGAGTGCGCGCGTGTGTGTGTGTGTGCGCCTGTGTGTGCTTGAGAGAGTGTGCATGTGAGTGTGACTGTGTGTGTGTGTGAGAGAGCGAGAGTATGTGTATGAGAGAGGGTCTGTGTGCGCGTGTGTGTGTGTGTGTGTGTGTGTGTGTGTGTGTGTGTACATGCATGTTTGAGAGAGAGACTACATGTTGGTGTGCTTGTGCGTGAATGTGTGTGAGAGTGTATAGTGTGAGTGTGTGTGTACGTATGCATGCGTGTGTGAGTGAGTGTGTAGAGTGTATAGTGTGGTGGTGTCACCTGTAATGTGACATGAACCCAAACTCCCGGTTGAGGCAATCCTCATGGGTACCGGACTTGGCTATCAGCCACTGATCAGCGTCTCTGCATTGTGTATCCCAAATTCCACCTTGGAGGACGTTTACCTGAAGATCTGAGGCTGAAAGTCCTTGACCGTTGAAGTGTCCCCACAACTGGGAGGGAACATTCCCATCTGGCAATTGTTGCACAGTGTCTGTTCATCCATTGATTTCGCCTATGTACCATACTATACAGGGCACCCTTGCCTAGCGTATGAGGTAGACAATGTTGGCCAGTCTTTGGGTAAACATCCTCCGAGGTGGACTTTGGGATACACAGCAACACGGTGTTGCTGAGCAAAGACTAATAGCCAAGTTCAGACAGACACACACACACACACACACACACACACACACACACACACACACACACACACACACACACACACACACACACACCCGCTCTCTCTCTCTCTCTCTCTCTCACACACACACACATACACACTATGGAGTGAATTTGCAGATACATCCTATTTTGGTGAAAAAGCACACAATTTTTCAACAATCAGTCAATGTGGCATTTTATAACTTCCTACTTTTGGAAATAAAATCACTCTGATTCCAAGCTAAAACACAGACAGATTCCAAACAAGGCTTCATACCTAAAATGCATTCTCTGGCCTGAGATGTCACCTCTGGTAGACTGATGAAATCTTTAGTTATCTTGTGGCAGTGACTTGAATGAATTTCTGGGATTTGCATATGAATCAATCAAAATCTGTATCTCCTTTCTAACTGATTAAGGATTTAACTGCCATCTTCGGTTTGTTTAATACATTCGCATCAGTTCTATGAACCTTTGATCTTTTACTTGTAAATTCTGTGTCTAATGCCACCCCTCTCACTCATAAAGAAGGAGTGAGGCTCTGAAAGTTTGTGTTTTCAAATAAACCTGTTGAACTATAACCTGATGTTGTGCAATTTTTGATCTTGACCACCCCAGTCTATCACCAGTACCTCCACATCTTTGAAGCAATCAACCATCAACCCTGAGGGTCCCTTCAAATGCATTGTCATCTTTAAAATACCAAAGAAGGAGGCCTTCATGGATACCTTCATTTTGAAGCACACTCTGGGTCTCTTGCTTCTGCAGCATCACTCAATTTTTTCTGGTGTGATTGGTATCTGGAGATTGCTGCAGAACCTCTGCTGGACCTTCTGTATCCCTGGGAGGATGTGCAGGAAGCCAATTAGGGAGGGTGCATCAATAAAATTACTCTAATGGGAATTTATTGAGTACTTAACAACAGGCACCCAATTGTTTGTCTTCTCTGCCACAAAAAGCAGCTGAGGGCCAAGACATTGAATTTTCAAGGAGGAGTTAGTTACAGTTCTTAGGACTAAAGGGATCAAAGGGTATGGGGGAAAAATGAAGAAGAGGGTGCTGAGCTGGATGCTCAGCTATGATCATACAGAACAATGGAGCAGGCTCAAAGGACCAAATGGCTTAGTCCCGTTCTTATTTTCTATCAGAATGTTACCAGGATTAAGCCATATATCAAGCATCACCTCATTAGAAAGGCACAATGTTGATCAGTCCTAAAGTCAACTTGACATTGGACTTTTCAGTTACTTGAGAATTGACAATCTATGCTAAATTACTTTTGAATCATCAACTTGCGTGAAGAAACAATCATCAACATAGCCTATTGATACGAACTGCCAGACTGACAGGAATCAACTTCATAGTCCATGAAAATTGGAGATTAAGTGTGTGGCGAATGACCGTGCATGAAGTGAGCATGAATTAGAATCAAGGTTAGATTGATGTAGTCCTATCTCCAGTCTCCATTGCCTACACCTGTGATTCTTCATGGAAGCAATGAATCACAAGAATCATTTCTTGAATTTATAGTTCTGCAGTTATGCTTCTTCAAATGATAACTTTTGTGGCTTTCTGTCATCCACAAATGTCTCTACAGGCCCAACTGGGCTCCTCTTTTAAATGCAAATACTTCACTATTTTAACCAATGGTAGAAGTACCACTGTACTGGAGTGAATAGTCCTTTGAAATAACCAGCATAGCTGAAAGGGCTCCTTTGACTCCTGATGGTTCTATATGTATACATGGGAAAAGACAAGTGAGAAAATTCAAAATCCAACAAGGAGAGAATCAGGCAAATCAAATCCCTCATTCTAACTATTTTTGGAAAACAACTTTATTACTCTTGAATGTATAAAATGTAGTAGCTGTTATTTCTCTCATGTTACAGTTGATTACGTGACTCAATTTAAATTCAGGATTTAGATGTTTCAATAAAAGCACAAATAATTTGCAGATAACACTAAAGTGAGGGTGGATGGCAGATGTCAGTGCTGAGGAGGGACCTATAAATTACTTGTAATTAAGAATATACTTGCTGAATGGCTCATAGTTGGCAAATGAATTTCAACATGAGTTAAGTTTAAATGTTGGCAAGAAAACTAAGGAGATTTCATTTAGTAGGAAAATAAGAATCTAAATTATCTGGAAATGAATCACTGAAAGTAATGATACAGGTTTAAAGTTCATAAAAAAAAATATGAAGTACAGATTTCTTCTCATGGGATACAACTGAAAACCAAAGAAGTTATGCCAAACTTGCACTGAATCTTGGTGAGACCTGGAGTATCATTTACAATTCTGGTTGCCATATTATGAAAATATGTAGAGGCGTTGGAGAGGGTCAACATTGGACAGAGTCCACCAGAAGTTACAATGATGATACCAGAAATGCAGAGTCATAGCTCTCAGCAGATATTGAATGAACTCAAAATCTCTTCTCTTTTGAAAAGACCAGTCTCATGGTGATAATGAAATATTGATGTTTGATTTTTGAACTCTATTGCCAATTTAATACTCGGGACTTCCATGGACTGAATAGTGTTTAACAAGTGACCAAATATGGACTTAAAATGGTCACCACAGTCACCATAGGTTAGCCGAATTTTAATGAAACAACATAGAATAAACAAAACTGTGTGAACTATAATTTAACATTTTATCACTAGATACTGAAACTAGTCAATTTAGTCATGTGTGAAAATAGCATCAATTCCTGTTTTGACGTGCGCCCGTACAGTAAGTTTAATATGTTGTGAGGTTAAAAAAAAACAAAACTGCAGTTAACAAGCTTGGAAACAATGACTTTATCCTTGGCACTTGTGTTCCAAGGAACTGCTTTAGACAGGACATGAAGGGAAACTGAGCAACTACAGAAAGTCCTGACTCTACTTCTTAAAAAGGAAAAGTGCCCAGTGACAGAACAGATTGGAGAGAAGCATTAGCGCAGTTAGAGTTTAAAAAGGATGCCTACAATGTTTGGGAGACAGTAGAAGTGGGAAACCGGGAGGGGACATGAGATCGCCTTGGCAAATGGGGTTAAGGGGAATCCAAAGGAACTCTACAAATACATTATGGACAAAAAGGTAACTAGGGAGAGAATAGGGCCCTTTAAAGATCAGCAATGCTGCTTATGTGTGGAACTGCAGGAGACGGGAGAAGTAAATTCTTAATGAGTATTTTGCATCAGTGTTTACTGCGGAGAAGGATATAGAAGCTAGACGATGTGGGGAAATGGATAGCGACATCTTGAAAAATGTCGCTATTACAGAATAGGAGCTGAACATCTTAAAACACATAAAAGTGAATAAATCCCCAGAACCTGATCACGTATGCCCTAGAACTTTGTGGGAAGCTAGGGAAATGATTGCTAGCCCCTTGTTGAGATATTTGGTGAGACTGGAGGTTGGCAAATGTGGTGCCACGATTTAAGAAAGGTGGTAAGGAAAAACCAGGAAGCTATAGACCAGTGAGTCTGACGTCAATGGTGGGCAAGACATTGGAGGGGATCCTGAGGGTCAACATTTACGTGTATTTGGAAAAGCAAGGAAAGATTAGGGATAGTCAACGTGGCTTTGTGTGTGGGAAATTGCGTCATACTGGCTTAATTGAGCTTTCTTCAGGAAGTATTGAAGAAGATTGATGAAGGCAGAGCAGTGCACATGATCTTTATGGGCTTCATCAAGATATTCGACAAGGTTCAGCATTGTAGACTGGTTAACAAGGTTAGATCATACGGAATACAGGGAGAACTAGCCATTTGGATATAGAACTGGCTCAAAGGTAGAAGATAAAGGGTGGTGGTGGAGGGTTGCTTTTCAAACTGGAGCTCTGTGACCGGTGGTGTGCCACAAGGATTGGTGCTGGGTCCACTGTTTTTGGTCATTTACATAAATGATTTGGATGTGAGCATGGGAGGTACGGTTAATAAGTTTGCAGGTGACACCAATATTAGAGGTGTAGCAGACAGCCAAGAAGGTTACCCCCATATTACAACGGGACCTTGATCAGATGGGCCAATGGCCCAAGGAGTGGCAGATGGAGTTTAATTTAGATAAATGTGAGTGCTGCATTTTGGAAAGGTAAATCAGGGCAGGACTTAGACACTTAATGGTAAGGTCCTGGGGAGTGTTACTGAACAAAGAGAACTTGGAGTGTAGGTTTTTAGCTCCTTGAAAGTAGAGTCACAGGTAGACAGGATAGTGAAGAGGGCATTTGGTTTGCTTGCCTTTATTCGTCAGTGCATTGAGTAGAGGAGCTGGGAGGTCATGATGTGTCTATACAGGATTTTGGCTAGACCACTTTCGGAATACTGCATGCAATTCTGGTCTTCCTGCTATAGGAAGGATGTTGTAAAACTTGTAAGGGTTCAGAAAAGATTTACAAGGATGTTGCCAGGGTTGGAGAGTTTGAGCTATAGGGAGAGGCTGATTAGGCTATATCTCCTGGAGTATCAGAGGCCGAGGCGCCACCTTATAGAAATTTATAAAATCATGAAGAGCGAAGATAGGATAGATAGCCAAGGTCT
The DNA here is from genome assembly GCF_030684315.1 of Stegostoma tigrinum. Taxonomy (NCBI): domain Eukaryota; kingdom Metazoa; phylum Chordata; class Chondrichthyes; order Orectolobiformes; family Stegostomatidae; genus Stegostoma; species Stegostoma tigrinum. The sequence continues at coordinate 101,938,491 of NC_081358.1, read as the reverse complement.
TTTCCTCATCAGACGAGTTGGACCAAAGGGCCTGTTTCTGTGCTATACAACTCTATGATTGCTCATTGTTCAAGACAGCAAGTAAGCAACTGTGGTCTCACATTCAAATCTTATGCCTCAAGGACACCTCAGGAATTATAACCTGTAGATTCTTTTTAGTTTTTTTTTCCCCCATTTAGTTATATTTTAATCGGAAGCAGAAGTATCCTCAACCCATAAACACTTTAAGTTTCTTTTGCAGCTAAGCAGTGAGGATGAAATGAGAACTGCTTCACCTGCCTCACTACGCTGTAACACCAGGCTAAAAAGGTGGCACAATACAGAGGGTGTCTCAAAGTTCAAATTCTTAGCAACATGTGAGAGCATCAGTTTAAGATAGTTACCGAGAAATCAAACAGAGAATTCAGATAAAAACTTCCTTAACCAGAAAGGCAATGAGAATGTGGAATTGCTCACCACTAGGAGTGTTAATGTAAATACCATCATTGCATTTAAATACAGGCTAGGTAAGCCTAAGAGGAAGTAGGGAATAGAAGGTTATGTTAATTGAATTTGATCTCAAAAATGGGAGGAGGCTTAAGCCAAGCTCAAATGCCAGCATGATCTAGATCAGGCGAATGGCCTTTTCCAGTGTTGCATATCCTACGTAATCTGATGCAAAAAAAGTTTAACATATAAATTACATTAAAAGTCAAAACTTACACAGCACGCCTCCGCCAGCTAGTTTCCTTAGTTCAGGTGTCTTCCTACCCTGCAGATCCACACAGATGCAGTCCATCCCATCACATTGCATGGACTTAAAATTACCATCACTTTCACATGAAGGAATAAACACATCTGATCCCGCCGGTTGGTGTCCTCTCAAGTCTGTTAAGCGCTGACGTTCTTGTTCACACTTGGTGGGACATTGTGTCCTTTGACCCGAGACTCTTGTGTTTGGAATCTCCACCCCTTGACTGTCTACACACCAGCAAACTGTGCCTAGACACTGGACCTCTTCATACCCTCCATCTCCAGTACACTTAGGAAGAAAGAGATGTGAAGTTGGGCCATCACAGGTACCAGCCTTAGCACTCCTTAACACCAGCTGGACAGTTTCAGCTAAATTATCATCCTCTCCACCAAAGAAGTTAATGACTTCAAGCAATGTTGTAAGAACATTCCGATGCTCAAACAAAAATGTTATAAGCTTCACGATATTCCGGTTCTCTTGTAAGTTTACTGAGCGCCCAAAGTTGTCCTCAATTGTCTGGTTCAAGTTGAAGGTGTCCTTGGAGAATTCTGACGTTCCTTTGGAGAAATAGGAGTCTTCGTTCGGAGAAAACAATTTAGCAAGTTCCACAAAGTTTTCCCCACTGTACATCCCTCTTAAGCCAATTTGCTGGAAAAACTGACTGAAATTAAATGTCCCCCTATTTCCTAGACTGCTGGTGAAATTGAATAGACCCAGGTTCTTCAGAAATTTGCCTCCAAACAAATTTTCGACAAAGAATTTTGGGGATGCAGAAAACTGAAGGGCATTGAGTGCTAAGTCCTTGGTTAGAAATGCCCCTTGTACAAACTCACCCAGAATCATTTCTAGGTCACCCTGACCAATGTCCAGGTCCACAGACTGGGGGATAGAAAGCAGCAATCCGGATTTTGTGAACAGTTGCTTCAGGTCTGCGCTGCAGTGGCTGACAGACACACCAATCTTTTCCAGTGTCGGACCCAGAGATGTAGGTGTGGCAAAGATATCATTTCGACTGAAGTGGCCAACAGGTCCATAGAAGAGTCGTGACAGCATGCTTTTTCTCTCCGATTTGCAGTCACTTTCACCATTGCCTGGAATTTAAAGAGTCAAATCACAGGAAGAATAGAAATAGAAGCAGACCATTTAGACCCTTGGACTTGTTCCACAGTTAATTAGACCAGGGTTGATCAGGACCTAATCTCCAGTCAACTACTTTTGCCCCATATTTCCAAATAGACATGTCATAGACATGTCACTACCTCAAGCTTAAAAGCCCTATTTGACTTCCTGCCCACAACCTTTTGGGGATTAGATTTCCAAAGTTCTACCAACGTTCGTGTGAATAAGTGACTTTGCTCCCAACAGTTTAGCTCCACTTAACACATGAACTAGAAGGAGATGGAAATTAAGTCAACTTTGTCCTCCCAGAAGACGACTCTCCATTCAGCATCAGATGGTTGCATTTCTCATTCAAATCTATTTAAATATTTTCAATAACAGGGATCCACAATTTTCTCATATTACCAAAGATTCAAGACAGGATGAGAGAAGAAATTTCATCTAATCTCAGTCCTAAATTATTGACCATCCTCAGATTGTGTCTCCATGTGCTAGATTCCCTGCCAAAGAAATAAGCTTTCAGTTTTTATGCTAATTAATCCTCTTTCCATGATAATATATTACACCCACTCCAATTATCCTTATCTTTCATATTAACCTCTTGCATGGTATCCTAGCTTTTCTTTTGCAAATCCAAGCGCCCCTTTAATTAGCCTACTGGAAACATCCTCAAATGTTCTTGATAAATTTGACAGACAATGGTTTTCTTTTGTAAAAGTATATTGACTCTAGCTGATTACACCATGATTTTCTATTTGTTAAGACTTCCATGATAGTACACATTGAGGCTAATTGGCCTGTAATTCCCTTCTTTCTCTCTCCTTTCTTGAATTATGGTCTTATCTTTGTTAAGTACCAATCTATTGCAACTGTTCTAGAACAATTTCAGAAAAGTATAACTATCACTATCTCTGCAGCTATATCTTTTGAACTCTAGAACATAAGCCATCAGGTCCTAAGAATTTAATGGCTTTTAGACCCTTAAATTTCTCTTTAACTGTTAATATTATGATTCTCATTCTCATCTGACTTTTGGTTGCCCTATTTCTGGTATTCACCTTGCACAATTTCCTCATTCCCCATGATGATTTCTCATTTATAGTTGTAAGTGATCACGCCTTCCTCCAGTTACTCTCCAACCTGTATAAAATCACACATGTAAGATTATGTTCCACTCTTCTTAATTCCCTCAGTAATAAAAAGTATTTTCTCTAAATTCACATTATTACAATTTGAACAACTCTGTGCAAAATTAGCCTGTTGCTCCTCAAAATCAAACAATGATTTTAAGCACTGTAAAATGGTCCATTGTGATCAGAGAGGTGCTCACATCATGGAAACCATTTTTTGTGATAAATTGCAAACAGTTGAGTAGAACGGCAACACTGACCATGTTTTTACAAGATCTCAAGAAAGAAATAAATAGAAACATTGTGTGACCCAACCTAACACATTCACCCCAAAAGATCCTTTTGTATCCCTCAGAATCTGTTTCTGCAAGTGTTAGGCAATTTCACAGTCCTTCACATTTACTAGCTTACTCAGAAATCCATACCATGGGTTGACCACAGTGTGACGCAAATTTTAACAAATTCCAGTCTCACAAAAAGGGCTCACCCCAAAAGATCCTTTTGTATCCCTCAGAATCTGTTTCTGCAAGTGTTAGGCAATTTCACAGTCCTTCACATTTACTAGCTTACTCAGAAATCCATACCATGGGTTGACCACAGTGTGACGCAAATTTTAACAAATTCCAGTCTCACAAAAAGGGCCTCACTTGCACCCAGGCCATAGTGGAAATCAAAGGCCACTATTTCCAAAATTCAATGCCTGACACAAGATCTCACAAAATTTGAACCAAGATTTATTTCCCAAATCTAAACTTCGAAATGTTAGTCAGAAATGTGACTCATTCTTTTCGAACTTCTGCTGCCCTGTTCCATCAATATTTAATCTGAAGTTGTGTTCTGTGTTTGGTTTATCAGAAACTAGAAGCACACTTTTAATCTAAAAATATGACCAGAGAAGGCACAGGACGAGGATAGTTTTGTAGAAGAGTTTTTCACAGTTTAGTGCCTGGCAGTAAAGCAATGTTAATATAATTGTGATGGCACAAACATCTATCGCTACTGTGTCAAATGAGCCAGAATGTAACAGTGTACAAGATTCACACGAGATGGAATTACATCTTCTTGACAAATGTGTTCCAAGTTATGAGACATTTTACAAAGTAAATAAAGAGAGCCTGTTTCCAACTTGTAATTAGCCTAGAAATACTTGGCAAAAAAACCAGAGACTTTGGAGTGGTGATTGAAGCTGGAGGAGATGAGAAAAATTCTTTTTATACAGAAAATTGTTCTGGTCCAGAATCCATTTTCTGAATGTGTAGTAAATAGAAGCACATTTAATAGTAATTTTTCAATGACAGCTGGATATATGTTTTAAAAGGAAACAAAAAGGAAACCCAGGAAAAAAAGAAAATTAGTGAGGCAATGGCCTAGTGAAGCCACTGGAGTTAAGAAAATTGCATGAGTGTTATGCTATAACTTGGCTAGTGATAGTTGAAACAGCCAACAGATACTCACTGCAGTCAGGCTCTCTTCCCTGCTGCCTTGTTCCAAAGATCTCTTGTCCATTGGAATCTACACACCAGCACTGATCTCTGTTCTGACACTGGACTGGTAGATAGTTTCCATTGTCATCACACGAGGGAGTGAAGACATTACCAAATGAGGAAGCTGTGAACCTTTCAATTTCACATTTCGTTGGGCCTGTAACAAAAAGTAAAGCTCACTAGCAAAATGTTGCATTTTGATGTATTTTTCCTCATCTTTTGCTTGATGCTTTTGCCATTTTTTTTTGCATCAGGAAACCCTCATCATTGGATGCACTTCCCACATGGAGAACTTTCACTTGCCTATACAATAGGCAGAATTCACAGCACATTCACAAAGAGTAGCCTTGAGTTTAGGCCTGCTAACGGTTTTACCACCTACCCAGACATGATCCTACATTTGGAAGGTTACAGGATAAGGGCCATAATAAAATATTCTGGCTTTCCAATTTAATAGCAAGAGAGATGGATGCATACTAGGCCAAGCGTAACCCGCTCCCGAGTTTGATGCTTCTTGCTGTCGGCAGCATTTGTCCAGGTGAATGTTAAGTAAAATGTTGTATCACTTAGATTCCTGCATTTTTGTCACATTTCCACTCGTCACATGCTGGGCTCACACAATGCAACGCAGAGCCAACAGGAAAGGCTCCCTCTCCTCTTGAATTAGGAGCTAGGAGCAGCAGCGAGGAGTACTCCTTTCCTTTGAAAAGCTTGTCAGCTGCAATGCAGTGGTCAGTTACCCTGTGGCCGCCGTTCCATGCAGCCCACCATGGAAATGGCACCTATGCAAGGCCCAATATTGGGGACACCTTGGTCTTTACCATTCACCTGTGGGATTTGTTCCTCATCCACCCAGTAACAGGTATGCAAACATTTCTGTGCTCACAGGCCAGAAGACTGACTTAGGTAAACAGTACCAAAAAAAATTTTCACTGCAGCATAGGAGATTGAGAGGTGACCTTATAGAGGTTTATAAAATCATTAGGGGTGTATATAAGGTGAATGGCAGGTGTTTTTTCCCTAGTGCAGGGTATTTCAAGACTAGGGGGCATATTTTTAAGCAGAGGGAAGAAAGATTTTAAAAAGACAGGGGAGACAACTTTTTTACACAGAGTGGTTCATGTGTGGAATGGACTTCCAGATGAAGTGAGGATGCTGGTACAGTAACAATGTTAAAAATACATTTGCATAAGTAAGAAATGTTTGGAGGGATATGGGCTGAGTGCAGGCAGGTGGGACTAGTTTGGTTTGCAATTATGGTCAGCATTGACTGGTTGGACCAATGGGTCTGATTACATGCTGCATGCCTCTGTGACTCAATAAATGATATGAGCAGCGTTGGTATTAAATTGGGATTCCCCCTCACTTTCTGCCTCCCCACCCCCAGCTCTCAGTCTCAGTCCATCCTTGTCAATCCCCAAGGCCCCTTCATCACCATTTGGACACAGCTTCCTATTCCTGCATCATCCTACTTAACATCACTAAGGTAGCCGCATCGGTGGAAGCGCTGTAGATATTCAAGGAAAAGTAGGTTAGTTCAGAGGTCGGTGCAACATCGAGGGCCAAAGGGCCTGTTCTGCGCTGTATGGTTCTATGTTCTGTGTTCTATCAGTTTCTCAGGACAATGAATGTGGTTCTCTACAGTAGGAGAACTCTCTCTGTTAAAAGGGCTGTCCAGCAGGGGCATAGAAAACAAGACTATTTGGGAGCGAGAAGAGACCTGAGGTACATCAATCCTCAAATCTATCCTAAGATTGAAAGGTTATATATTCCCTGCAGGAACTGAGACGAGGAGGAAAGCAATCATAACGGCAATTCAAATTTTATGCCAAATTAAGAATATTTTTGTGTAACAACAGAATAGATGGCATTTATGCAAGTCTTTTTTACGTAATTTCCATATAGCAAGGGAACAGAAAACATCATCAGTTAAAACAAGATTCCAGAGTCGCAAGCTGACCGTGAACGCAGAGGCAAACTATTAGTCAACATCAGAATGAATCTTCTCTGTGCGCACTTACATCTAAATCTGCCAGTGATCAGCAGTCGCACAGCGAGAAATCTCCTCTGCAAAATGCGATAAATGCCAGTGTCTGTGAACGAGTGCCCAAGCTGCGAATCATTGAAGATAGTATCATAGATTTCATCCAATAACAACTCCAGACCTGACAAAAAAAGGTAAAAACAGTTAGAGCAGGCAGGTTTAGGCTCTTCAAAACAAAATACTCTTCATACCTGAGGAGTAAGGGGTCTGGAAATAAAAGTCGTCAGAAAAGTCATTGGATTTGAAATGGTAACTGTCCTTCTCTCGCCGTGGATGTGCCAGATCAGCTGACTGTCTCCTTGGTCTTGATTTCAGATTTACGGCATCTGAAGAATTTCGCTTTTTCTCTTTAAAGTTGCTCTGCAGAAATGAAGGTGCTTGACAAGGGGTTGATCAACGAGAAGGGGACTGGCCCTTTGGAACAAATGGCTCTATTCACCACAGATAAATTGGAGAGCATTCCATGGAAAATAATTCCTACAACAAACCAGTCAATCTAACTAGTCTCTGCTAATGCTTATACTAGGTACAAAACTTCCTCCATTCTATCTATCTCATCTGAGCCTCTCAATGTATTTTTTCTATTCTCTTTCTCTTCTGGACTCCTTTAGACAGGGAGAGGAATGGAAGAAAGAGAGAGAGATTCGCTTTTAGTGAGCTATCAGATATCTCAAAGCACTTGCCAGCTGATGCAATACTAACCTGAGTTTGATTGAAGGATAAATATTGGGCAGAACACTGGGGATAACTTTTCTGTACTTCTTCAAAATAATGACATACAAAAAGCAGGTGGAGCTATCCATAATAGGCTCCGATCCATGGTGAAAATGATCGTTTTAACAATCACTCACGCAGCAAAAATCCTACAATCATTTTATAAAGGCAACTACTCTCAAATACTTAGCAGTGTGTTTTTTTAACTGTTTTTTAAGATAGTTGACAACTTTGAAAGTTCTAATGAGTTTATTCTGCAAAATCATACCTTTAGAAAATCCCAAATGTTATCTTACCCCACCCAAAGTAAGTCTTAGTTCTACCAAAGATGTCTTGGGACCAGATCAAGAGAGGTACTGAGCCTCTCTGAAAGTTGAGAAATAAAAAATAATCCTCCACCACTCACCCCCTATGCCCCCTCACCCCTATCCTCTTCCTATGCCATAACCATGCCAACTTAAATGCCCTCTGCACATTCCTGAATTCCAATTTAATGTCTACTCCCAAAATGTTTCTATCAAAATTGCAATCGGTCAAAATCAAGATGAACGCGGAGGTCTAAGAAAGCAGAAGCGTTTCCAACCAAAGGAGTTGCTAAGGCACAGGGATAGGATACATACCATGCCTTTAAGAAGGTGGGGGTGGGGGATAGTAATTCTACCGCAATAGGGAGTTAATTCAGTTGCTCGACTGACAAAAACATAGAGTAGAAATGTTGTCTTTGGCTGTGTTCTGTGATGAGAAGGGAAATTCAGGCAGATCCACAAGCAAACATTTTTCATGATGCAAAAGTTGAATGTTCTACAGACTTTCTTTGGGAACATGGCTATCCCTGAGAGCCAGCAAAGTAGTATGAAATGATATTCTCCTCACCCTGCTGAGTGGCAGTTTGATTAAAAAGTCAACCCTTGGGCTGTGCTTGATCAGAGCGATTCTCAGGTAACACAGGCCACCTTGCAACAGGAAGAGATGGAAGAGATGGTGGGGGGAGGAGGATTGGAATCACCCAGTGTCGACCACAGTCTCTGTGAGCCAGCGTGGAAAGTGTGGGCGTGTGAAAGTTGACTGAAACATGCTGCCTCACCACAATGGTTGAACACTGACTCAGCTTTTATCTGAAGAAGGGCTACATGGCTACTGACAGCGGTCATGCCTGTGGGGCTAGGCACCAGTGTGAAATCAAGGATTTGACAGAAGAACGGGGGGTGAGACCTGAGGAATATCTTGTGATTTAACAGCCTGGCGGGATCCCTCACCTGTGGCCTGAAGCTCCCGTCCCAAACTGTCAGCACAATAACAGTAAGCAGAAACATCAGTAAAACTCCTCCTGAAGGCACTGAATGTGTGGAATGCAGCTGGGAGTCTGTAAGGGAAGGATCATAAAATAAGCTCTCAAATTCCAAATACGCAGAGAATGAAAATACAATTCATAAATTCATACTTTGTATTTATTTTTATATTGATTTTTATAGTTATATATACATATCTACACTTAAGAGTATTCTCCAAAAAGTAAAGGTGCTCATAATTTGGATTTCCTGCACAATTTCATATCTGACCAATTTCCGTCACTATTTGTCCAATTGTAACTCCCTCCCATTCTCTCCTCCCAAATGTTTCCAATATATTTGAGTACCTTTTGTAGAATTGGCATTCAATTGAAACCAAAACAAAATGAGCACATGTGAGCCAACGGATGTGAGCCTGCAGATGTGAAGCTGCAGTTGTGAGTCTGCAGATGTCAGCTTGCAGGTGCGAGTCAGCAGATGTGAGCCTGCAGATGCAAGCCTGCAAATATGAGGCTGCAGATATGAAGCCGCAGATGTGAAGCTGCAGATGTGAAGCTGCAGATATGAGCTGACAGATGTGAGCCCGCAGATGCAGGCGTGCAGATGTGAACCTGCAGATGTGAGCCTACGGATGTGAGCCTCCAGATGTGAGCCTGCGGGTGCGAACCTGCAGATTTGTAATGCAGGGATTTCTTCGGAGTGTCCTGCCAAAACTTAGTCCTCAATTAGCAGCACAATTTCATATCTGTTTATTTATTCTTGTGACACGTGATAGCATCCCTACCTCTGAGCCAGAAGATCCAGGTCTCACCTGCTCTGGAGGTGTGTAACAACATCTCCAAACAGATTGAGTAAAAATATTGATTTGCATAATTATGGTTCATTACTGTGTACAAATTGATTGCCATGCTCCACATTTCACCAGTGACCATACTTCGAAAGTATTTCATCAGCTTTGAGATACTTCGTGCCAGTGAGGAGCACTTCAGGGACATTGGTTGTATTCCTCTGAACCATTGTCAGGCTTTCTAGCACTTGGCAAAGCGAAACCATATCTGTGCCCCTATTCATATATGTGAGATAGGACTTTTAGCCACAAAGGAAGGTTAGCACAGAGGTAGATGGGTCAGAAAACACACATCCACAGACAACCTATCAGTTTGCTGGCTTCATTCTGCTCCCACAACATTTTCCCAGAGGCAGAACTAGGAGGGCAGCTAGCAAGGCTATCGACATGGCAGGTAGCCTACTGAGGGTATTTACAGGCAAAATAATCAGAGGCCAAATAGTCTACTTCTGAAGCGTAGCCTCTGTTCCAGTGTAGAAATTGCAGCTGCCAATTGCTGTATAGTATGACACAATAATGGTTAGATCATGTTGTGGAGGTGCCGGTGTTGGACTGGAACGGGCGAAGTCAGAAGGCACATGACTACAACCTGGTGTCGTGTGACTTCTGACTTAATTAGATCAGGTTATAGGCTTTGACTGAGGGACAATGCTGCCCTGACACTGAAACGTTTCTCTTAAATTTGTTCAAATATTTCAAATAGAGTGGGCAGATTGACTTCAGTTCAACGTTGAACAAACTCTCCCTCAGTACTGTGCTAGTCTAGATTATGTGATTAGGTAAGAGTGCTTGTTACCACTGAGGCCAGGCTTACATCGACAAGCAAACATGATTAGAGGTAAAAATAAACTCACAGACATACCAAGCCTAAAACATAATGATACCCCAGTTATTGTTCACCCAACTATATGAATGCACAGTCTCTGTGAGCAATCGATGACCCTGCAGTCAGGTAAAGGTAAGATTTCCTGTTCAGGTCCCTAAGGAAGTCAAGTTGCCTACAGGACAATGATGATCCATAATTGCTCACCACCCAAGTTAGTGAGGAATTCAATCCTTACTGTGTCAAATGTCCTTCTGTCTTGTGAAATCCCCTTTTGAAAGGTGATGAAGCCATCACGTGGTTCAACATTTTGTTTCAGAAATAATGCTTCCAACTGCCCCTGGTAAGTCTACAGTCTAGTGCTGTACTTGATTCAAAATGCCAGTACTAATCTCAGCTATAGCAGAACTCAGGATCACTGGTTTAGGGAGGACTAGCCAACCTCAACAGCAACTTTTACTCATGTAGTCTTTAACATTGCAAAACCTCACAAGGTTCTTCACAGGAACTGTGTCAAATAAATCTGATACTGAGCCACACGACCAGCTACAAGGGCTGATGACCACAACCTTGGTCGCGTCTTTTTCAAAAGAATGTTCAGACGCCATCCAGTGGCCAGGCTGGAAATTGCTGAAATTGAATGTCTGACCAGAAGAGAACCGGCCTTCAATTGCAATGTTCCCCAAGCCACTACTTCCACCTCGGGGCCACACGTAGAATCTCTACAATCAAACAAATCATCAAAACCAACAAAAAGGTTCAGGCACGAAAAAGAATTTTCACTCAACCACACTCCTAACTCTGCATGTGTTGAGATAGGAAGGGAGATAAAGTTCTGGTTCAAACTTTTGATGTGTTTCATTGTATCTGTTCTGTTAGAAAGTGATTTATCTCATAAAGCAACTGATCCACACTCATTACTCTCTTTATGGAATCTGCTCCTAGAATTTTGTAACAATATGACATAGAAATGAACTTCAGACAGACACACAGTGGCCCACACAGTGTGTAAATATACATCCTTGATGCAGCAGATTAGACCAATGTGCACCAGTTCTCATTGCGCATCTCCTCCAGAAGAGGGATGAAATTCAGCAGTTGTCATTTTAATTTTGCAATGTAGTACTTTCAATATATGTGGTGACATCCCTACCTATAGAATCAAGTCTCACTTCAGGATTTGATGCCCATTGAAATTGTGTCATAATGTGATTAAGCAGTTTGGTTATCACTCTAAAAAATTCTCCTGAAATGACCACTACATGCAGAAAGAGTGGGAAAGATTCCTGGTCAGCCAGGACTGCCTGTGGTAGCTGCAGTGCAACAACATCCCCACATAAGAGGCTGTAAGAGGGACTACCACACACAAAATCCAGCATCAAGTGTGAGTTCTTAAAGGCCACGTTGTCGAGTAATGAAGCAGTTAAACATTGTGGCTGGCTGTGTCCTGTGCTTATTCGTCCAAAATTAATTGCACATCTCCCCCTGAAGGAATCACAGGGAACAGCAGCTGTAGTTTGCACTGCAATGTCATGATTTATGTGATGAATGGAGGTCTTTTAATATGTAGGTAGCATTCCTACTTCTGAGCCAGAAGGTCTGGGTTCAAGTATTACCCCAGGGTTGGGTAGCCAGGGAATGCGGATTCTTAGATTGGGTATTATTGTCTCAATGTTTGTCAATTCCTTTCCTAAACTACACATTATCTCCCTCTGTCACCTCCCTTAAAATATACTCACCTAACTGAGATCCCCTGAAGATTTCTGGAAAGGAAGTGTGCAAAGGGACTGCAGGATCAGGCTTTGGGTTACCATGCCGTGGTTGAATAGCATTCAATTAAATGTTCATTTGTCCCGTTGAGAAATTGTGAGGCTAATTGGCTCAAAGTTGAAAAGAACCACACAAAAGATAATGTGAACAGGGAAATAACTACAAGAACAATTTTGGGTTTTGGTCAATTTGGGACTTAAGTAAGATAAGGAAGTGACGAATGTTATGCTTTGGCTTTTAAGGGGAATATTGGAATGACGTTGGGGGTAGTCTTAATTTTGTCACAATGAGGAGCAATGAAAGAAAGCTGACAGCTGTTCTGATCACAGTGCTGGTGAAATACAAACATCAAAGACTGAAGAGAGATCAGAGGTGAGAGAAGATCACTAGTTAGACAAGTTTGAAGGATGCTAAAGGAACCAACACAGTCTGCTTGTGTTCTCATCATGTTAAAATAAAGTCTCATTCTACCATCTCTTACCCTGGCTCAATCTTTCTCAAGGCCTCTAAAATCTGGAATTCCTTATCTTTTCTTCCTGTCATTGCCTTCAGGATTTCACAACTGGCACGTCATCTTCATTAATTGCTGCTCATCGTTTTACACCCATTTTACTTCAATGCCATTCAACCTAATTCCTCTATCACTGAGAAAGACACCAGCCAACTCATCCCTGTCTTAGCCCAGCTATTTCGGAAGTCTTTGCTCATGCTATGTTATTGTTTCTATCGTACACAGGTCCATTTTGAAATGTTGATTGTCCTAGACTCACGATTTTTAGGTAGGAAGCTTGAGACTTATTCTGAAAACAACAAATACTGGAGATCACAGTGGGTCAGATAACATGCATGGAGAGAGCAAGCTAACATGTTGAGTCTAGATGACTCTTCATCAGAGCTGCAGTGTGGATAGGGAAGCATTTATGCAAATAGCAGGAGGGCAGTGTTGGAGTAGAACATAGAACATAGAACAATACAGTGCAGAACAGGCCGTTCAGCCCTCGATGTTGCACCGACCTGTGAACTAATCTAAGCCCCACCCCTACACTATCCAATCATTATCCATCTGCTTATCCAAAGACTGTTTAAATGCCCCTAATGTAGCTGAGTTAACTACATTGGCAGGCAGGGCGTTCCACACCCTCACCACTCTGAGTAAAGAACCTGCCTCTGACATCTGTCTTAAATCTATCACCCCTCACTTTGTAGCTATACCCCCTTGTACAAGCTGAAGTCATCATCCTCGGGAAAAGACTCTCACTGTCTGGGGGAGAAATGATGTTCATAGAATCCCTACAGTGTGGAAACAGGCCCTTTGGCCCAACAAGTCCACACCGACACTCAGAGCATCCCGTCCAGACCCATCCCTCTAATCTACATATCCCTGAACTCTACAGACAATTTAGCATGGCCAATTGACCTAACTTGCACGCCTTTGGACTGTGGGGGGAAACGTGGAGGAAGCCCACACAGACACAGGGAGAATATGCAAACTCCACACAGACAGTTGCCCACAGGTGGAATTGAACCTGGGTCCGTGATGCTGTGAGGCAACAGTGCTAACCACTGAGGCACCGTGTTCAAGGACAACATGAGTTCCCTGACCAGCAAATGAACAGGGGTCGCATCAGTGAGAGCGCCTAATCCTAACCACTGGACTACCATATTGATAGCTCAGTTTAAGTGGTCAGAATGTCAGAATGGCAGAACAATAATGTATCTAATTATCAGGCTGGAAAGAACAGACAGTCCCACTGGAGTGGGGGACCTAGAGAGAGGAGGTGGTGACAGAAAATGTATCAAGGAAACCTAAAAGAAAGGGAAAGAATGGGTTCACAGTTTGAAGGTGTTGAACTCAATACTGAGCCCAGAAGGTTGTAAAGTGCCTAATCTGAAGATGAGTTTATGCTGTGATTCACTGGAGCACTGCAGTAAGCCAAGAACAGACAAGTGGGCGTGCGAGCTGGATGCTCTCTTAAACTGAACAGCTACATGAAGGTCGGGGTCATGCCTGCACACAGACCAAAGGTGTTCTGCAGAGCAGTTACCCAGTCTGTGTTTGGTTTCTCCAACGTAGAATAGGCCACATTGGGTGTAATGAATACAATACACAAGGTTGGAAGAGGTACAGGTGAAATGTTGCTTCACCTGGAAAGACTGTTTACACTCTTGGATGGTGAGCGGGGGTGGGGGCGGGGGGATGGGGCAGGTGTTGCACCTTCTGGAGTTACATTGGAAGGTGCCATGGGAAGAGGGGGAGTAGTCGTGGAGTTGGAAGGAACAACCCCTGCAAAATACAGATGAGGGAGTAGGGGAAGATGTGTTTGGTGGTGGCGTTCTACTGGAGTTGGCTGAAATGGTAGAGAACGATCCTTTGAATGCGAAGGCTGGTGGGATGAAAAGTGAGAAAAAAAGGGACATGACGACACTGTTGTGAGTGATGGGAAGGGACAAGGTCAGATGTGGTTGAGGGCTGTACCAAACACAGTGGGCAGGAAACCATGCTTTTCGTAGAACAAAGCCGTGTCAGCAGCATTGTTTGGAAGGTGGTATTATCCGAACAGAAGCAACGTAGGGGAAGGAACTGGGAGAATGGGATGGAGTCCTTGCAGGATGAGGGATGTGATGAGCTGTAGTGAAGGTAGCTTTGGTAGTCAGTTGCTTTGTAGTGGGTGGCAGTCGATAGGTTATTCCCCAAAATGGAGACAGTGAGGTCAAGGAAATGAAGGGAAGTGTTGGAAATGGAAGATGTGAAAGTTAGAGAGGAGTGGAAAATCGAGATAAAATGAGCTAATTTTTCAAGGTTCAAGGTTTCAAGGGTTTTAAAGCACAAAGCAGTACCGAAACATTCATTGATGTACCGAAGAATGAGTTGTGGGATGGGGCCAGTGTAGGACTGGAACTAGAATTGTTCCACATACCCAACAAAGACACATACCTGGGACCCATAAGGGTGTCCATAGCATCTCCTCTGACTTGGCAGAAGTGAGATGAATTAAATGAGAAATTGTTCACTGTGAGAATAGTTTCAGTGAAGTGGAGGGAGATGTCGATGGATGGGGATTCTTCAGGACTCTGGTAGAAGAAGGAGTTGAGAGCTCCGAGACCATTATGGTGGGGAATGGAGGGTTTTTTTGGGGGGTCTTTTTCTGAAGAAGTGTCCAGACCCAAAACGTCAGCCTTCCTGCTCCTCTGATGCTGCCCAGCCTGTTGTGTTCATCCAGCTCTATACCTTGTTACCTCAGATTCTCCAGCATCTGCAGTTCCTACTATCTCTGCCCACAGCCAGTCATTTTATCACATGCCCACTTATCTGTCCTTGGCATGCTGCATTCTTCCAGTGAATCACAGCACAAACTGGAGAAACAACATCTCATATTCACATTAGGTACTTTTACAGCCCTGTGGACTTAATATTGAGGTCATCACTTTCAAATTGTGATCCCATTCCTTCCCTTTCTTTTAGCTTTCCTTGTTACATTTTCTGTCACTCTGTACTCTCTCCCTGTCCCCCAACTCCAGTGGGATTGTCCATTCTTTCCAGTCTGGCAATTAGACACACCATTATTCTGTCATTCTTACTTTCTGATCACTTAAACTGAACTATGAACATCCTTTCTCCCCAGCATTGTAACCCCATTCCCACCACCCATGTTTTGCATAAATGCTGTCCTCTCCACACTTCAGTTTTGATGGAGTCATCTAGACTCAAAACATTAGCTCTTTTCTGTCCATGGATGCTGCCTGACCCAGTGTGATCTCCAGCAATTTTTGTGATAACAAAGTGTCGACCTGGATGAACACAACTGGCCAAGCTGCATCTTAGGAGCACAAAAGCTGATGTTTTGGGCCTAGACCCTTCATCAGACCCTTTTCTCCAGCATCTGCAGTTCCCATTATGTCCAGCAATTTTTGTTTTCAGCGTCTGCAGTAATTTGCTCCGACATTGATCCTTGCTCTATCTGCTAGGACAAGAACACCCTCCCTTACAAATACAGTCCTAAAGTTCAAGAGTCAAACTGAACTCATAAATATTTGCTTGTACACATTTTGGTTTCACTAGAAATAGAAGAGATCTTTACAAAGGATCTCACAATGTCAGCTAGAATCAGACAGCCTCATCAGAAATTTCTCAACTTGCCAAAGTTTTAATCATTCTGAGCCCATGTCTTTCAACTCATGTGAACATTAGTGTTATCGAAAACCATCAGCATTTTAAACTTGTGACTTACTTTCGTCTCTTTAAAAGACTAGAAACAGGTTTGAAAAGTGAGCATTAATTTTTTTTAATTAGAATCACAAAACCACAGAAGAAAGACTCTTTAATCTCCTGCGGTCCAATTGTCCCATCTTTTTGCTGTTTCTCTGTAAATATTCATACTTTTTGAGTAGATCATAGAATCCCTACAAAGTGGGAGCAGGTCCTTTGGCCCAATAAGTCCACACTGACAGTCAGAGCATCCCACCCAGACCCATCCCCCTTTAACCCACTGAATCCACACATCCCTGAACACTACGGACAATTTAGCACAGCCAGTCCACCTAGCCTGCACATCTTTGGACTGTGAGAGGAGACCAGAGCACACGGAGGAAATCCACACAGACACAGGGAGAGCGTGCAAACTCCACACAGACAGTCACCTGAGGATGGAATTGAACCTAGATACCTGGCACTGTGAAGCAGCAGTGCCCACCACTGAGCCAATTTTCTTTTCTAAAATTGGTAAATAATCTGCTTCCACCCACTTCCAGGCCATGCATCCTAGCTCACAACAAACTGCTGCCTTTTAAGAAAGTTCGCTTTGCTTTGCCCTCTGATTATCTTGCCAATATCTTAAATCCATGTCCTTTGGTGACTGAACCTCGCGTCAGTGAGAACAATTTCTCCTCATTTACTCCATAAAAATGCGACAATTTTGAATACCTCTAATAATTCTCTTCTAACATTCTCTGCTCTAGAGAGCATCCCAAGTTTTCCTACTCTTTTCAAATAACTAAATTCCTTCCTTACTGGTACTATACTGATAAAACTCCTCTGTACTTTTGTCAAAGGCATAATATCCTCTTAAACATAAAAAGCTGGGCTGATTATTCATTGATAATGTTAATAGCAAAATTTGGTACCCTAACAGGGATGTCAGGAATTCCCTCAGCATTCTCCCACTTTGCTGCTGTGACTTTGCTATGAGTGAGTCTGAAGGCCACACTAATGCGTAGAAGTTTGGTGTCCATTACTGTCCTCAAGTGAAGGAGCGGCTCTGAGGATGTTCCCAATCACCATTCCCTCTCTAAAGGCAATATGGCTTATTCAGATGTTAACGGACTTGCTGCAGATTTGCACAGATTCTCATTTTTCTTTTCAAACATTAGGCCCATCTGTCCACATAGTTCTGAAACTTGATTCCCTCTTCCTTACCTGCTGAAGTTATTGACTAAGTCAAAGACCATCATATTGGTTGTGTTGATGAACCTACATTGGACGGGCAAGAACTTCCCATCCTTTGAACATTGTGGTGGGGACTTCACGCCAATACCATGGAGAATTCGCCGATCTTGAACCTCACAGCTTGTGGGACCTTTATTGATACAAAGTAATGTAAGTACGAAAATAAAAGCTTCATTAGAATAAATCCAACAGGCTTCCCTCCTCATTCAAAGGTTCGCCTGTGGATTTCAGTCAGGCCCTGATACTCTGCTCACCAAAAGACAGGTTTCAGGAAATGGTGAGTTTTCAAAGATTTCACACTCTATGAATCACATTACTTCAATTAAGAGAAGTAGACACTGCGGATTAAATTTACACTAAAGGTCTATCTGCTTTGGTGATTAGCCATGGCCTGGAAGGGGCCATTTGTATCATTTGCTGTTAGAGAGAGAGAAATACATGCAGTTAGTGGCTAGTGAGGGGCATTAATCCTCATAAAGCGAGGACAGGTCTCCAGTGTCAGACAGGTCTCCCACTCTGTTCACATTAGGCATTAAACATTAACACATCTGACTCTCACAAATTCAATCTGTGTACATCGTGAGCAAGTGTCACAAATCTTGGAATGAGTCCTGAACCCCTATACTTCAAGCCCAGGAAGCTTAAATATGGACCGGGTGAATTAATTTTGGTGGTATCTTTGGGAAGGTTTTCCATCTGAGCTTTGGGACTCCAACTTCAGGAATGAAATGGTGGTCCTGAGCCTATAGTTTCTGGAAATCAGACCAGAGGAGACCTTTACCTAGGGGTGGCCTCTAAGGTCAACGTCCAATTAAGGGAGAGTTGGACATTGCTGAGAGTTGTAGAAGACTCGAGGCATTTAAATATGGAGGTGCCTTCAAAGATGTAAGAATAAAATGAAAATGAATAAAGATCCTGGGATGGGAGGGAAACTGTCTCTAGATAGCTGTTTGGGATTTCAGGCACTCTTGGGGGATGGAGGTTTCAGTTTCAATAGCCCTCCCAAGCATCTAGAGTAATTTCAGCAAAATCACAAAATTGCCCTAATTGGGGCCTCAAGCAGGTAAATTGCCCATCTCTTATCAGCAGCCCAGGCAATCCTTTTGAACGCCTGATGGCATAGATGTACCAGTGGTCCATCATGGTGCAACTATTCTCCCTAGGTCCCCTTTCCTGCAAACCTGCCACATTCTATCCTTTGTATCTAGTGTAATATGGATTTTCCTGTTCTGCATTCAGAGACCTGGTAGTATTTGTATGATTGACAGCTTTAAGATGAACCTAATAAATGATAACAAACAAACATAGAATCATAGAATTATACGGCCCCGAAACAGACCCTTCAGTGTAACCAGTCCATGCTGGACGTAATACCAAACTAAACTAGTCCCACATGCCTGCTGCTGGCCCTTAACCCTTCAAAATTTTCCTATTTATGTATTTATTGAAATGACTTCCAAACATTGTAATTGTACTCACACCCACCACTCCCTCAGGCAGTTCATTCCACATGTGAACCACTCTCTGTGGAAAAAATTAGCCCCCATCTATTTTTTAAATCTCCTCTCATCTTAAAAATATGCCCCCGAGCTTTGAAGACTCCATCCTAGGGAAAAAAACAACTATCTATACCCTTCACTATTTTATAAACTTCTATACGGCCGCCACGCAACCTCCTGTGCTCCAGTGAAAGAAGTCCCAGCCTATCCAACCTTTCTTTATAACTCAAGCCTTCTATACCCAGCAACATCCTGGTAAATCTCTTTTGAATCCTCTCCACCTTAAAAATATCTTTCCTTTAACTGAGTGACCAGAACTGGTTACAGTATTCCAGATTAGGCATTACCAATGTCTCGTACAACATCAACAAAACTTCCCAAAGAAAGTTTGTAGCCTTTACCTTGAAATGGTTTTTAACAGAAAAACCACACAGTCATTTTAGCCAAAACCTCAAAATGGATTTCACCCATTGACTATCTATTTGGCAGTTTTATCTCATTTCATTAATCCTCCTGACTCCCTGAATAATGTTGTGGTTGGAACCAACTGGATCTGTTGACTATGAGATCCTTGAATGGACCAATCAGGAAACCCTAGATGATTAGAATCTCCTCAGTTCAGGGGACTGACTCTGAGTGCGCTACTGTGCACAGGTAAATAAAGGGTGACTTGGTGACTAGATACTGACCTTCAAAAAAGATTAGCAATTATTTTCTAATCAGAATTTCTTTCATGAGGTAGAGCTTGGGTTGTCAATGCAGTGCTTAAGATTTTATCACATGTTCTTCTCTCTCTAACTGCCCCTGGCCACTTGTTCCTGGTACATCACCCTCATTGTTGTCTGATTGGTCAAGTAAACCTTGCTTTTCCCATTTCCAATATTTTCACGAACAAAACTATGAAATATAATCTTATTGTTTTTAAATCTCCATATGATTTTTCTCTTGCTGCCATTCTAAGATTAATGTTTAATATTTGGAGAGAAAACTCTGGGAGATGATGCCACCATTCTAAGAAGATTAATCTTTAATATAAGATTATCTTTAATCTGGGAAATGATGCTGGATCAAATGTACAAATGTGTTAACGAAAGGTGCTAAACAACATCAGTCAGAACCAGGTTCAATGGGCTAAATAGAGTAATAGAGTCCTACAGTATAGAGTTTGGCTCAATGACTGACTCCTGACTCTAGGTTCTTTTAGAAAAATTGGAAACTCAAGTTGGGACTATACATTATGTCCTCCTACTCAAATTAACAAACTTTAAAAACATCATATCTTATGCGATTGAAGTTTTATTTAACAATCAGAATATTAAATTCAAGGGCCAATTGCCCTTGAAGATCAACAGAATGTAATGCTTCTACATATCTAAAGAAGATAAACTACTTAACTCCCTTGTCTCCTTCTGGCCCATGTTGACCTCCCCTTGGATTTACTAGACATACATATCCTGTTGTGGCACTGAGGTCTACACTTCATGGGATGTGGACATTGATGGCTAGGCCAGCATTTATTGCCTGTCTGCAATTACCCTTGAAAAGATGATGGCAATCATCTTCTTCAGCTGTACAGTTCCTGGAGGAGTAGGGACACCCACGGTGCTGTTAGGAAAGAGATTCCAGGACTCCAGGCAAAAATGACAGAACAGCAATTTTAGTTGCATGTCAGAAAGGTGTTTAGTTCAGAGGGGAACTTACAGATAGTGGTGTCCCAATGCTTCTGCTTCCCTTGCCCCTTTGGGTGGCAATTTTGGAAGGTGCTGTCTAAAGAACCTCTGTAAGTTGATGCAGATCTCTACTGGATGGCACACACTGCTGCCACTGTATGTTGGTGGTGAAACATGTGAATGTTTAAGGTGGTAGAAATGGTGTCAATCAAGCTGATTGTTTTTGTCCTGGATAGTGTCAAACTTCTTAAGTGTTATTGGAGCTGTGCCTATCCAGGTAAATGAAGAGTAGTCCATCATTCTCCTGACTTGTGCTTTGTAGATGGGGGACAGGCTTTGGGGAGGAGTCAGCACTTGACGTGCAGCAGTCTAACTATGCCCAAGACCTGCGTTGTATTTCTATGGCTGGTTCAGTTTGGTTTCCGGTTAACGGTAACCTTCAGGATGTTGATAGTGGGATGTGGACATCAGGATGTGTATCAACCCAGTAAATGCACGGTAAGGTCCATATTCAGCAATTGTAATGCCATCAGACATCAAAGGGAAATGGTCAAATTCTCTTTTTTTGGAGATTGGTCTTTGCCTTTGTGTAAGTTGCTTGTGTAAGTTGGATATTGTCCATTTCTTGTTGCATTTGAACTTCGGCTGCTTCAGTGTTTGAGGAATCACAAATGTGCTGAAAATTGTGCAATCATCAGTGACCTCGCCACTTCTGATGTTACGATGGAGGGAAGGTCACTGATGAAACATCTGAAGGGGTTGGGCCAAGGGCGCTAGCCTGAGGAGTGACTGTGGTTTATGTTCTGAACTGGGATGATTAACCATCAGCAACCACAATTTTCTTCCTTTGTGCTAGGAATAATTTTAAACAGTGGAGAGCTCTCCTTCTGATTTCCCATGGCTTCAATTTTGCAAAGGGTCCTTGATGCAATATACAGTTTTAATCTCTCTGCCACTCATATACCCAAGGAAACTGCTTTGTCCCTTTGATTTGAAAGGAAATATGGAGACTCACAGTCAGATGGTCGTTTGTCTTGCCGTGTTCCATAGATTTCCATCCCATCACTGTCAACACACCAGCACTGTCTGGGGGCAGTGCTACACTGCACCATCTCATACTCCCCTCTTTCTGTGCATTGTGGGATATAGGAGGTACTGCTGCTATTCACATAACCACTCACCAGAACCTGCTGACGATGGAGCTGGCAAAATGATAAGCCTGCAGAGAAATCAAGAATGGGCAATGTAGTTAATGAAGAGAAAAATTGATATCAGGAGAAGTGAAAACCGTGCTGAAATTAAATTAACAGGTTCAAAGAGTTTAAAGCAAAGAATATTTTAGGTTAAAACATATATATTTAGTGATTCTGACTGTGAGTCTCCATATTTCCTTTCAACTGTGATGAATTGTACATGGGAATCTAATAGAGTGATTCATGTGTTTATCTATAGAATAATGGCAAGCTCGGGTGTGAGCTAACGACTAGAATCTAATTGAAAGGCTCAAATGGTTTCTATGTAAAATAATGGTCTTCAGGGAGTGATTGATTGCCTGAAATCTAATTGAGAGGCTTAGGTCATTTTAACATAACATAACAATATAATCAAGTGGATCATTAATTGTTTATCTTTGCCATTTGGCTCTACTTTAACTCCCTCAAAGTGGCCAAAGTCCAGGAGCTGGCCAGCCTCATAATTTTTGGGTCTTTCTAACTCCATTCCTGAAGTTTGCATTATCACCTGATTCCAGGGGTCTACAACAGTGTGTCAGTACTGAAACTGTCTTAGCCTTGTTCAAATATTCACAAGGCTGTCCTCCACACAGAAACATGATAAACCTCTGCTCAAGAATATGAAGTAAATGAACAAAGCTGATCTGTGACAAATTGTAATTAGGAATGTGGAGCACAGTTTCAAAAGTGAGATGTTTAGAAATTAAGAGCAAGTTAAAATGTTATTGAGGATGATAAAGGGAAAACTAATTACCATTATTCTCTTGATTATTCTAGGTGCTCTCATGTACTTACAGGCAGTTGCTGATGTGGTCTGATTGCCACCTAACACCGCATCACCCTTATCGTTGACACACCAACAGAATTGTCCATCATTCGTGCACTGCACATTCCTGCAACAAATAACACATTATTAAACAATGATACGTATTCAACATTGCAACAGCCATGGAAAACGGACGCAATAACTTCAGCATAAGAGTTTCACTCAATACAGCACAGGTCGTTAGATCTACAGAGGTTGTCAGGTCTAGTTTGAGGAACATCTTCCGGACACTTATTCCAAAGCTGGGAATTTTGAGGTCCCACAAATCCAGACATCAGACACCTGCCAGACACCTTTGACTGAGGTGTGTGAGCCTCCACTTCAGAGGCAGAGCCTCACACCTCAGGTTAGATTCAAACTCCCTCAGGTACCAAAGTTAAACTGTGACTGAACTAAGGATTTGATGAGACAAATGGAAGGAAGTAAATTACTTTCTCTGATGTGGAAGTTCAGAATAAGGGAGATAACTGTTAAATTAACTTGCCCATGCCAAGTGGTGATGACTGGCAGTGTTATTTCAAGTAATAGACAGTGAAAATCCTGAGCCCCTTCCCAATAAAACTGTTACAGCAAGTTCCCGTTGAAAGTTCCCATGACTGTATTTAATTTATGTTTTTCACCAAGAGGATTACCGAATGAAACTTGGTAACTGAAGTTAAGATGCTTTTCTCTTTACATGGCTGGGAAAACAGTTATAGGTTGCTAGAGGGGAGATAGTAGGAACTGCCAATGCTGGAGAATCTGAGATAACAAGGTGTAGAGCTGGATGAACACAGCAGGCCAAGCAGCATCAGAGGAGCAGGAAAGCTGACGTTTTGGATCTGGACTCTTTTTCATAAATCCAGAAAATTCAGAAATTAAAAATCTATCTTTAGTTGACAGACCATGGATGATTGGTTACCAATAGGAACTGATCTCTCAAGATAAGAATTCAGTGCATGGGTGATGGTCTAACTTATGATGGCCACAGTGACCACTTGAGCTATTCCTCATGTTTTACTTGTGAAGCTAAATGTCTTCATCTCCTCTTCACTGTCCTCAAACAGTGAAGGGTTGTCCAAGTTATTGATATGAATGTTGAAACCTTGAACCTCACCATTCGGCTCAGTTTCTGGATTGTGGTCACTGATGTTTTCAGTCAACAAAGAGATGCATCATTTTCAGCATTTTCTGGGATGTGGAGTTCTTTCTAATGGGGTCAATAGATTTCCCAGAATCAGATATCTACCAGGTTTGAGTGGCAGGAGACAAAAAGTTTGTGAACTTCAAACCTTGCAGACTAATTCTACCTAGGGTGGATGGACCCCAGGCTCTCAGTCCATACAGTACAAACTCACTAGAAAATGGCTTATATACTGATCAGGCTGAATTGTGGGAATTGATAAAATTGGATTTAAATAGCATTTTGTGGGCAGAATGTATCAAAGCTTTTGTTTTGCTTTCTTGAAGAGATGCCAGTGTTGATGTACTGGAACAGCTGGCCAGAGATCCGCCTAGTTCTGGAGCACTAGCCCTTAGCACTGTAGTTGAAACATTGTTGAGGCCTGTAGCATAGGTTGTGTTCAAAGCACTCAGCCATTTCATAGTATCATGTACTATTAATTAGATCATCTAAAGACCATGTAGGTGGTGACATCATGTGGGGTAGAGACATTCATCTACATCTTTTCCACTCCCTGCCACTGTGGGGAAGGGAATGTTCAAGGATCCTCTTCTCCCAATAATTTTGTTCATTGTTCACTGCCGTTCACAACTGGATATGGCAGATCCCCGGAGATTTAATCTAAGCCACTGACTGTTCAATTGCATAGCTCCGCCGACAGCATGCTGCTTCTGTTGCGTAGTATGTTTATTACAAAACCTTTATTTTCACATATTCCCACCTGACTATGAGATTCATTAACATCTTCCCTGTATCTGCTCTGCAGTACCTTTTCATCTACTGTAAACACCAAAAGCAAACTCAAGTTATAGCCAAAGCTGACTTTAATTGCTCCTACTTGCTCCTTTGCTATCATTTTAATCCTAGTAGATTCATTTAAAAATTAACCAGTAATACTTCTTCACCCCTTTAAATCTTCTAGTCAACATGATCAAAAGTGCTCTGGCACACCTGCGGACTTAAACCTAGGCTTCCTGGCTCAGAGATAGGGATATGACCACTACACCACATTTGCCCTCGATAACCTGCCAAACTTCAGTTTTGAGAAGAGACAGGGTTTCAATGCAATCAACCCGTGTATGCAAATTCTAATTTCAATGTCTCTTCCCACACAAGTTCATATGTTAGAAATAAACCAAATAAAATCAGTGGTTCTCCTACCTGTACTTGCCCTCTAGAGTACACTGGGGAATGTAGTTGTCACTTGTCTGGGAGGCTGCTCTCTTCAGTTCACAGGAGGTCAGGTGCTGGGATTCCTGTTTGTACTCTAAAGTATAGCACATTTAAGAATCAACTCAAAAGTAAAGGAGGAGCCAACTATCAGGACATTGCAGATACATGCCGATTCATTTTGAACTAACCCTGGCAATAAATTTCCAATGGCAGGCATTATACAGAATAAATGCTGACATATGGTACTTATCTACCTATGTTTATAAATTATTCATTCTTGCGATGAGACCTTCACTAGCAAGACCGTGATTAATTACCAATCTTTAGAAGAATTGACTAGGACTTTTGTTGGGAATATACATTTATATTTATGAATTATGCGAAAAACTGCAAGTATTTGGAAACTTTCTGAATTGAAAAGCATTTTAAACTATGTAGTTTCTCAGACATGAAATCAAAATTTTATCACATAGCATTTTAATACAGTCAAGACAAGCAAAGATTTTAGGGAGCTAAGAGATTGGATTCATGATTGTTAATTGTTGGGAAATCTGGCTTTGAAAATGCTGTCTCCAGGAGACGTGGTGACTCAAATGCTTATACTTGCCTAGCAACCCTTTCTGGACTTAGTTTTTTTATCTTTATTAGTAGTTGTATGGAAGAAAACTCCCAGGAGATGACAGCCTCTCCCTCTCCTTATCTTAGCAGGAGTTTCTTTGGACCTGATAGTTTCCAAGCATCAATATTTCTTCTAAACTTTGAAATGCTGAACTTGGACAATTTCCAAAGATTCCAATTGAGCCTGATTTCAATCGGAGTTGAAGATCTTGCATCAGTTTGCAGCTGTCAGCAATTTGATTTTGTTGACAAGAAACGGACTAGGCTGAGAGAAGTCACCAAATATTATCATTTATTATCAGACTCTTGCCAAAAGGAGTGTTTTATTATTATGTCCTTTTCAAACCAACATCCTTTCTGCGGAAATGTTCATCTCTTGTAGTTTGTGAGTCTGACTGTGTTTGGGATTAAGAGGATATGGTTCTAGTTACAGTAATCTCCCCTGTATCCTAATAGGGATTTGGGGGACGGGCTGCGAGGCTCCATTTAGCTAAACATGCCAGTTCAGTAAGAAATACTAACGGCTGCTTTAAGAACTCAACTCCTCACTACCACAAGATAAATGTGAACTTTAAAAAGCAGGGATCAGACCCACTCATATATACAGTGATAGTGTGATTCCTTCTTTATCTAAAGAGTAAGATTTGAATTATCTTTAATAAAATGCCTGATCCAATAGCTAATACCAGTAAATAATCCATTTTTAGAATCCCTGCAGTGTGGAAGCAAGCCATTTGGCCCATTAAGCCCACACTGACCCTCCAAAGAGTATCCCAACCAGATTCATCCCCTTGTCCTATAATCCTGTATTTCGTCATAGCTAATCTACTTAAACCTGCACACTACAGGCAATTTAGCATGGCCAATCCACCTAACCAGCACATCTTTGGATTATGGGAGGAAACCAGAACACACAGAGGAAACTCTTGCAGACACAGGGAGAACATACAAACTTCACACAGTCAGTCACCCAAGGATGGAATTGAACCCAGGTTCCTGACCCTTGAGGCAACAGTGCTAACCACTGAGCTACAGAGCCAGATGCTTGGACTGGGATAACAGGGATTTTACTGAAGGTATGGTTTATGTGTTAACCAATGTTTGCCATCTGTTTTAGGTAATAAGTTTTGTAGCATAATGAACAGATTACTCAACGTTCACTAAAGTAGTCTGGTGAAAGCCTCTTTTCTTCCAAATGGTCATTCAAAAGAGAATCGCTTGGCCATTTTCAGGATTAAATCAACAAATCTATACTAGCAGTGTGGCTGGTAAAGTAAAAGGACTTGTTTATCAGTGTACCACTCCAATCATGGACAAATAACTTAATTCTGAATGACTGTTAGATTTCAGTTACAGTCTAGGTCACATTGGAGAATAATTAAGCATCATCCACTTTGATAAAACACTTAGGACTCCTAGTTTGGCCAGATGAAGTGAGAATAATTAGTTTCCTCTACAAGAAGACTTTAGCGAAACAGCTGAATTTCTTAACCAAACATCCAACAGTTTCGTGCTCCCTACTATTAATATCTAAATTGATTATGCACTTACACGCTATGATGTCAGAATTTGAGTCTACATGCTCTGATTCACTGGTTTAATATCACAATACTACCAGACTCATTTCTAATATAGAAATTTATTCACTTACATACCTCAGATGTTAACATTGGTTTTTAATGACTCTGTCGACATTTCAGGGTGACAGCATAGAAGCACAGGAACATAGACAATAAGAGCAAGAGTAGGCCGTTTGACTCTTCAAGCCTGTTCCACCACTCAATATGATTATGGCTGATCATCCAACCCAGTACCCTGTTCCTACTTTTACCCCATACCCCTTGAACCCTATATCTAACTCCTTCTTGAAAACACCCAATGTTTTAGCCTCGACTGCTTTCTGTGGCAGAGAATTCCACAGGCTCCACATTTTCTGAATGAGGAAATTCTCCTCATCTCAATCCTAAATGTCCTACCCTGTATCCTTAGACTATGTTTGATCTCAGTCATCAGGAACATCCTTCCTTCATTTACCCTGTCAATTCCTGTTAGAATTTGATAGTTTCTATGACAGTACCCCTCACGCTTCCAAACTACAGTGAATATCATCCTAAACAATCAGTCTGTCTTCATATATACCCCCTGCTATCCCAGGATCATTCTGATAAAATGTTTTTGTACTCCTCCACAGCCAGAGAATCCTTCTTCACATAAGGGACCAAAACAACACACAATACTCTAGGTGTGGCCTCATCAAGGACCTGTACATCCCTGCTCCTGTAGTTGAATCCTCTTACAATGATGGCTAGCATATCATTTGCCTTCCTGAGTGTAGATTTTCTGCCATTTATTCTGTTGGGGTTCTTTAGGCCAATCAACAACAACAGGAAGATACATTTGTAAATAATCTTCTAGCTTAGGTAAGAATGGTTCGTAGTTATTAAATAAATTGTAAAGGGACATGACAGACATTGTCAAGAGGGAGCTTCATGGTGCATTGCAGAAAACGTTGAAGGGGACAGTTTTGAAAACGTAGAAGTATTAGTTAGCCAGAGAGAATTGGGCATTTTATTTCATTGGGAAAAAGCTGAAGTAGGTAGATTGAAAAGAATTAGTGTTACAAGAACAGCTGAAACTAGAACTGAAGAGAAGCCCTGCATTAGAGAAGGGGCAAGTGAATTCAAACTAAGGCAGGAGACCTTTGCTTTAAAAAAAGTCTAGCTTATATAATAAATAATACATTACATAACCACAGGCATCCTAAAGCGTTTTACAGGCAATGAAGGGCTTGTGAAATGGAGTGACTGCTGTAATGTTGGAAATCTGGCAGGCAATTTACAATCAGCAAATCCCACAAATAGCAATTTTGGTATTGAGCACATGATGCACTTTTTGCTATAAGGGATGAATACTGGGAATGACACAAAGGATAGCTCTCCTGTTCTCTTTCAAAATTAAGCTAAATTATCTTTTGCATGCACCTGATGGCACAGACAAGACTTTGGTCTAATACCTGATCGAAAATCCTGCAGTCTGACATTGTAGCACTCATGCAATACTGCACACGAGAAGGCTAGCCTAGAATTTTGTGGTAAAGACCTGAATTAGGACATGAACTCACAAAACTTTCATTATTCAGCTACAAGAATGTTAACTACTTAGCTACAAATCCAACAGGTAATGGCATGGAGAGAAATGAAATCAGGATATGCATTTTGAGGGCTGGAGAGGAAAGAATAGGAACTGTAGGATGGACACAGAAGAAATTTGTATGAGTGACAATGTGGAAGGCAGTCATTAGAAAAGATCCTTCATGTTGTTATGGGTTTCTTACATGTGGAAGTGGTCATCACAGGTGGCTCCGATGTTGATCTGATGCAAAATGCATATGCGAGTATTATTCAAATGCTCTCACTCTCTCTCTGGCTAACTTTCCACCTCTCAGCTCAAGGTTACAAAGACTATCTCTGGTACTGCAGCTCCATCCCAGCCAAGATAAGTCAAATCTGAAAACATCTAAGTCAAACCCAATCAAATTTGAATCAATGACACTGTACTAAACATGAAAGTTAAATTAACCAGTGAACAATCAGGGAACCTTAATCTCAGTGACTGCCAAAAACCTTCCACTATTTCTCCTCTGTTTCAGAAAGCACTGAATGCCTTACCAGAAATCACAG
Organism: Stegostoma tigrinum; assembly: GCF_030684315.1. Classification (NCBI taxonomy): domain Eukaryota; kingdom Metazoa; phylum Chordata; class Chondrichthyes; order Orectolobiformes; family Stegostomatidae; genus Stegostoma; species Stegostoma tigrinum. Next base: position 101,909,235 of record NC_081358.1, on the reverse strand, counting down.
CTGCTGCAATGCAGATGCAATGGAAGGCAGATATGATGGTTCCTGATCGCCCCATTGCTTTTCTTGCTGGTTCTGTGAAGCAGGCAGCCAATATATGTGCCCTGTCCATTTTTATAAAGTTAGTAAGTCTGTCAAGCCAAACATGAGACATCATCTCACTCTGAAACTCAAGGGCTGTCTGACGCAGATTCAGTGATTTAAAACTAAGGAATACTTAAGTAGATTGTGTAGAGTCTCCTAAATGGTCACTAATCTAGAAAAAAAAACTCCCCACTTCAAATCCTTTTAAAAAGCTATTAATTCTTAACCCAGCTGACGTGGTGCATATTCAGAGCAGTCATTTAATTCTCCTAAACTTTATGCAGTGAACAGCAGTAGTCAGATATGTTGTTGTTAGGTAAAACATTCTGAGTTCATATATAGTTTAGTGTGAGGCTAAGTAAACCCAATTCTAATGTTCCCTAGTCTCACAATAGCATCCCTACTGCAGCAGTCAATTCTGGCATGGATTGATGGGATAACACCTTCCTCAGTTTCTTTCTGTTAGCATTTAATATCAAAATGGTGTTGACAGCCTGAATCCCCTTTCTAATAAGAATGCGGCCACAGCACAAAGTCAAACTGCACATAAAAGAACAATTTCACTCAGAGGCTGCAGGATGTGGAGAAATGTCATGACTACACTTTGAGTTATGAAGGAACCTGAGAAATTCTGATGAAGTGAAGGGTGAGGAATGAATACCACTGTCAGCCTTGGCTCAATGATTGGTTTGTGTGGCAAAATCTCAATCTTTACCCAATGGATGAGTTGTGGACCTATTCGCTGGAACCATTTGAAATTCCTTGGGTAGATTTACTGTCACCAGCCATTGGCATTGGTGTTAATCTGACTTACTGATGCCAAGTGGGGTAGGTTGTCGACATGACATCTTCAGCAGAAGGACAGAGATCTCAATATGTCAAAGTCTGATGACTTGAAATACCAGCTGCAATGACAGCATCAGCCAATCCTACTGGCTGAATACCGAATCCCATTGGTCATTGCCTGTGAAAAAATAAACTTGCACCCAGGTTACTCCAACTAGCCAAACCTGGAAATGGACAAGAGCACATCAGCAGTCTGGTCAAACTATTTGCAATTGCTTGGTGTGAGCACTGGGACTGAACCTTACATTTCTTTTAGCTAAATTCAAGTTACCTCCAATGCAAGGTTTCTCATTGTATCTGACTGAACTTGCCTCATTATGACCTACCATGCCTCTAAGGTACTTATCATGTCCAATTCCATCTCACCATGTGCCACTCCTAGAAAAGCTCACCACTCACCAGATATCCCATATGTCACTTGTGGCAACACCATCTTTTCCTGACAAGAACTATCAGTCTGGATTTGACCTGCATGGTTCCTGACATTTTCCTTAGGCATGGCAGACAGGAAGAAATCGTTACCATGCAGAGCCCATTGCACATGCCTAATTGCCCTTGAGAAGATGGTAGAGAGCTGCCTTCTTGAACCGCTGCAGTGAATGTGACATGTGTATATCCACAATATCAGTGGAGAGGGAGTTTCAGGATTCTGACCCAATGATACTGAAGGAATGACTTGATATTTCCAAGTCACGATGGTGAGTGGTTTGTGGGGTAAGGTGCAGTTGGTAGGGTTCACATGTATCTGCTGCTCTCATCCTTGTAGCCACTGCATTTATACGGTGAGTCCAGTTCAGTTTCTGGCCAACGATAACCCCAGGATGTTGGCAGTCCTGGGGGCAGTGTTCAGTGATGGTGACACCATTGAATAGTAAGGCAATGGTTTGATTCTCTATTATTGGAACTTGCAGATGGTGGCATACCCATATATCTGCTGCCCACATCCTTCGAGTTGGAAGTGGTTGTGGGTTTGCAAAGATTGCACGGAATCTTTGGTGAATATCTGCAGTGCATCTTGCAGAAGGTATGTACCACTGTTACTAAGTGACAGTGATAGAAGGAGTGGTGGTAGGTGGATGTGGCGCCTATCAAGCAGACTACTTTGACCTGGGTGACTCAAGCTTCTTGAGAGTTGTTGGAGCTGCACTCATTCAAGCAAGTGAGGAGTCTTCCATCACAGCCTTGACTTATGCCTTGTAGATGCAGAGGTAACAGATTAATGCTATTATTGCTGGACTGTTAATCCAGAGACACAAATAATGATCCAGGGACCTGGGTTCAAATCTCACCATGGCAGATGGTGGAAGCAGAATTCAATTAAAAAATCTGGAATTAAGAGTCTAATGATGAACAAACCCATCTAGTTTACTAATGTCCTTTAGGGTGTGTAACTGCCATCTTTACACCTGAGTACAGATGTGATTGACTCTTAACTATGCTCTGGGCTTTCATTTTATTGATTCACAGGATGAGGGCATCGCTGGCTAGGCAGCATTTTATTGGCCATCCATAATTGCCCAGTTAAGAGTCAACCACATTGCTCTGGGTCCGGATTCACATGTAGGCTAGACCAGGTAAGGATGACAGTTTCCTTCCTAAAGTGAACCAGATGGGTTTTTTCCAAGAATCTAGGTATTTATTGAATTCAAATGTCACCATTTGCTGCGGCAGGATTCGATTCCAGGTTTCCTGAACATTTTCTGGGCCTCTAGATTAACAGTCCAGCAATAATACCACTAGACCATTGCCTCCCCATAATGGACGGGCAGTAAAATCCAAGGAATAAATGAAAACAAAATATGGTGGATAGGCATTGCAGGAAGTGAATTACCACTGCAAGGCTTCCAGCCACTGTCTTTACATGGTGAGTCCAGTTCAGTTTCTGGTCAACAATACATCCTAGGATATTAGTGGGGATAAGGTTCAGCGATGGTAACACCACTTAACGTAACGGATGATGGTTAGATTCTCTCTTGATGGAAATGGCAATTACCTGGCATTAGTGTGGTATTAGTACCATTTGTCACTTTTCAGCAGAAGCCTGGATCCTGGATATGCTTGCTGCATTTGTACATGGACTGCATCAGTATCTGAGGAGTTACAATGGTTCTGAAAATTGTGCAATCATCGGTGGACATCCCCACTTCTGACCTTATGATGGAGATAAGGTCATAGATGAAGCAGCTGAAGGTAGTCAAGTCTGGTACTCTACCCTGAGGAACTCCTGCAGAGATGTCCTGGAGCTGTGATAACTATCCTCCAACAAGCACGGCCATCTTCCTGTATGCCAGCTATGACTCCAACCAGCAGAGAGCCACCACAAGATTCCTATTGACTCCAGTTTTGCTACAGCTTTTTGATGCCACACTTGGTCAAACATAGCCTTGATGTCACTCTCCCTTCACCTCTGGAAGAAATAAGGGGACATTTTTTGCTCTCAGAAGGCTATGAATCTTTAGAATTCCCTTCCCCAAAAGGCAATGGATGCAGAATCTTTAAATATTTTTAAGTCAGAGGTTGACAAGTTCTTGATGACCAGGGGATGGAAGATTGTCAGGGATATGCAGGAATGTAGAGTTGAGGTTAAAATCAGATCAACCACAATCCTATTGAAAGGTGGAGTAGCCTCAAAGGGCCAAGTAGCTTAAGCGTGATCCTTATTCCAATGTTCATATTCCTTCAGAAAATGTTACAAAACTATTGGGAGAAAATGAAGGTTTATTTTCTGATACTGAAAAATATCTGGGTTCCTGTCTTTGCAACACCCGAACTCTTTTAAATAAACATGTCCCATGGCATTTGATTATCCTGTCGCAAATTCAGTGAAGATCAGTTGAACTCTACAGTTCCAAAATCAAGTGTCTGTCTAGAAGTGGGGTTTAAACGACCACTGACGTATTTGTGCATAGGCACTTGATCTTTCAAGTTTTCTGGAGAATTTGGAGAGGATGATGCTTTCAAGTATTGCTGGCTGTAGAGAAGCTGACAAAGGAAACCAATAACATAGCAGGCACATAGACCCAGCTGGGGGTGCGTAGGATAAGGAGCTGAAATCTTGTTTCTGTGCAAGGGATACGGACAAAAGAGTCACATTCAGCAGGATAATGATGAGCAACTACAATGCGCTGGTAAATAAGATATTGGGAAAGATGCAAAATAGCGGGAATGGTAGGGGAAGCAATCTACCCTAATGAAAATATTTGGAAATATAAACTGCAGTTTGGGGATTATTACCCAGTTAATAATTATCTATAGGAATGGATTTCTCTTGTCCTTAAGTACAGATTCTAAGACATCAGCAGCCATCCAGTATCTACTTTCCAACCGAGGACTTGCCATAGCAATCAGCAGAGATTGAGATTTCGCCCTCCTAGTTAAGAGACACTGAAATCTATGACTCTTATTATTGGACCATCTAAAATCAGATAACTCAAGATAAAATAGGATCTTTAACTTAGACGGCATCAACTACACAGTTTGTAAACCTATCACACAAGCACTAACCCTGAAATAACACTGACTGCAGTTTAATTTCTTTTAAAATTCATCCATGGGAAATTGGCATCATTGGCTGGGCCTGCATTTATTACCAATCTCTAACTTCCCATGAGAAAGTGATCATGCTTTTCACACCAAAATGTATAACTCCACATTTAATCATATCGCACTGCATCTGCCATTTTGCCCACTCAGGCAACTTATCTAAATCACCTTGAAGGCTCCTTGCATCCTCCTCATAATTCATTCTGTTGTCCAGTTTTGTGGCATCAGCAAACTTGGTAATGTGGCATTTTGTTGCTCCAATTTAGCTTCTGGTCAATATTAATCCCCCAGGATGTGACAGTGGGAGATTCAGTAATGGCAATGCCATTGAATGACAAAGGACAAGAGCTGGATTCTTGTTTGCTGGAGACAGTGATTGCCTGACACTTGTGTGGTATGAATGTCACTTGCCTCTTATCAACACAAATTTAGATGTTGTTCAGTTTCTTCTGCATATGCTCATAAGTGCTGCCATCAATTCTCAACAGTTCTGCTGGAGCTCATTGGTAACATTATCAATTAAACATGACCTTGATATCAAAGGCCATCACTCTCACCTTCTCTCTGGAGTTCAGCTCTTTTATCTACATTTGGATCAAGGCTGTAATGAGGTGATGAGCTGGATTGCACTGGTGAAAAACAAACTGGGCACCAATGAGCAGTTCATTGTTGAATATGTGCCCCTTGATAAACTGTTGAAACTGAGCGGACAGTAATCAGCTGCACTTGGCCTGTTTTTTTGTGGTCAGGGCAAACTTGGACAATGTTCTAAATTGTCAGATAGATGTCAGTGTTGTAGCTGAGCTGGAATAGTTTGGCTAGAGGTGCTGCTAGTTCTGGAACATACAAAGTGAAATATTATCAAGACACTCAGACTTTGTACACAGTACCCAGTGTTGGGTGGAATCAAATTAGCTGAAACCTGGTATTTGTGAATCTGTAGACCTAAGGAGGAGGCCAAGATGGAATATCCACTTGGCACTTCTGGGTGAAGATGGGCAAAAATACTTCATTCTATATTTATTCTGACTTTCTGAGCTCCCCATCATAGAGGATGGAGATATTTTTGGAGCCTGCTCCTTCGAAGAGATGTTTAATTGTCCACCGCCACTCACAACTAAATGAGGCAGAACAGCAGAGCTTAAATCTGATCCATTAATTATGGGATCACTTACCTCTGTCTATCACTTACTGCTTATGCTGTTTGGCATGCAAATCGTCCTGTTTGGGAGCTTCACTAGCTTGATACCTCAGTGCTAAAATGCCTGTTTCTGCTTTTGGCATGTCATCCAGCATTTTTCATTGAGCCCTGATTGATCCCCTGAGTTGGTAGTAAGGCAAAGAGGGAGACATGCTGGAAGTTAACCCTGAGGTTACGGATTATGGTTGGAAGAAATTCTGCCAATGATTCACCATGCCTCATGGATGCACGTTCATGAGTTGCTCGATCTGTTTGAAGTCTGCCCCATTTAACACCGTGCTAGTGCTTCTCAGTACGATGGAGGATATTGTTAATGTAAGAATGGGACTTTATCTCACAAGGATTCTCTGATACTCATACCTACTGATACTGAAAAGGTACATCTGCTGCAGATAGATTGGTGATTATGAGGCCAAGTAAGATTATCCATCTGAGGAAAGGTTACCGGACCCGAAACGTTAACTCTGATTTCTCTTCACTGATGCTGCCAGACCTGCTGAGCTTTTCCGAGAATTTCTGTTTTTGTTCCTGATTTACAGCATCTGAAGTTCTTTTGGTTTTATAAGGTTATCCTGCCTGTTGGTTCCCTTACTGCTTACCACAGGCTCAAGTCAGCATCGTTGTCATACTGTCACAGAGTTATATGCTGGAATCTTTTTGGAATCTGAGTGACGTGGGACTATGGCAAGGTTTTGGTAGCATTGAACAGGGTCAGTCAAGACTAGGAGCATCTTATATAATTATTTATGACTTTCACAAGCAGCGTAGTGAGCTTCTCACTCAGTAGAGGCAAATTGCTAATTAAGGGGGCTTATTGCTTGTTAAATATCTTCCTGATGTCCAGAGTCACCTCATTAATATTCAGATTCCTCTCTTACTAAATGTGCCAAATAGGCTGGACATCAACTAAGAGTGGATACCTAGCAGATTCAGCTCACTGCTTGCTTTGAACGATCTCCATATTGGATACTAGGCACCAAATCTCAGGATGCACTCCATGGACACTGGCCAAATGCACCCATGTCCATGAATATTCGCATCTGATATATGCCAACCTCCAAGAACTTTCATGACACATCTGCAACACACTTACAGGACACTTCTACACCTTAGACTGACGTGGCAACTATTGTTGTCATGAAGTCATAAGGAAACTTTGCGCACAGGGACACACACCCATCTCATGGATTGGACCAGGCTGCATCTCAGGCCTAGATAACAAAGTGTGAAGCTGGATGAACACAGCAGGCCAAGCAGCATCTCAGGAGCACAAAAGCTGACGTTTCAGGCCTAGACCCTTCATCAGAGGCCTGTTTGCTTGCTGTCTTAGTGCTCACTTACTCTGAGTTCACAGCATTCCTACTTGCCTTTTTGCACTTTGTCTCCTTAGCCAGAGATACCATGCTCCAAGTACTATTGTATAGTCATGCCATTTAGCACAGGAAATGGCAGAAAGCTTGCTGTAGTTAAGAGAAATAGTTTTGCCTCAGTGGGGTCCTGGCACAGTAAGTCAAGGACAGCCTCCAAAACCTGTTCGCAGGTTTGACGCAAAGTCAGCCACTCAGGGCAGTCAGAGTCAGGAAGTCCTCAATATGAGCAGCCCACTGCCCGTCTTTAGGAGCACAGGAACAGGGTAGGCCATTCAGCCCTTTGAGCTTGTTCTGCCCTTCAATGAAATGCCTTTGCGCAATGAAAATTTATCCATCTCAGTCTTAAAATTAACAACTGATCCTGCATCAACTGCTATTTGTGGAAGAGCCACAAACATCTACTACCCTTTGCGAGTGGAGGTACTTCCTAACATCTCTCTGGACCAGTGAGTCCCTAATTCTCAGACTATGCCCACTAGTTCTAGTGGAAATATTTTATCCTTATCTGACCCGTCTTTCCCTGTTAATATCTTGAAAACTTTGATCAGCTCACCTTGTTGTGGGCTCTTTTCTTCCTGGAATAACAGTGAGTTAGATATTGTGGGAGAAGAAAGTGGGTGGCAACCCCAACTTTTACAGGTGGTGCATATTTAGAGCGAGGGTAGACAGTGCAGAGGGTATGCGGGGATGGGGTTTGTCAGAGTTTGGAGTGAATGACAGCGACTGAGGGAAGAGGTTGCAGGCAGTAATGAGAGTGGTAGAGTATGAGTCTTGATTTTTTTATTTGATTTTGATTTGATTTATTATTGTCACATGTACCTAGGTACAGTGGAATGTTTTGTTTTGCGTGCAGTACAGGCAGATCATACTGTACAAAGTGCATAGGGGTAATCGAATAGTGAGGAACATAATGTTACAGATGCAGAGAAGGTGCGTGAAGTATGAGCTCAACAGTAAATTTAAAATTGGTAAGTTCCATTCAAAAGTCTAATAATTGAGGTGAAGAAGCTGTTCTTGTATCTGATGGTTCGTGTGTTTAAGCTTTTGTATCTTCTGCTTGACAGAAGAGGTTGGAAGAGATTATAACTGGAGTGGAAGGATTCTGTGATTATATTGGCTGCTTTTTTGAGGCAATGAGAAGTAACGATGGAGTCAATAGATGGAAGTTGGTTTGTGTGATGGACTGGGCTGTGTTCACAACTCTCTGTAGTTTCTTACAGTCCTGGGCAGTTCAGTTGCCCTACCAAGCTGACATGCATTCATATAGAACACTTTCTATAGTAAATCTATAAGATTTGACTAGATTCTTTATGACATGCCGAATTTCCTTAGCCTCTTGAGGAACTAGAAGCATTGTTGTGCTTTTTTAATAGGGTCACATCAACGTGGGAGGTGGTTACAGTAGCTGAGACAGAGTGAATGTGAGATATTGGAGACAAGAGGTGACACTTACATCAGCACAGTGGAGAAGGTCATTGACCTTCTTTGTATAGTGCTGGGCATTCCTCCAGACGTTGAGACCCGCTTTAATGTAAATGGCAACTTTAGGCCGAGCTGGAATGGTCTACTGTTATGGTATCTACTCCTGGTCCTTGGGTAATAGTGGGGGCAGATTGCAGGAACCATGCAGGGCATCTCCAGAATGACCGTATTGTCTGGGTGAACAATTGGCTTTTAAAGGTATAAGGGATGCTGATAAATTCTGGGATATCTGCTATTGAAATCAATGCTCCAGTTAAGATGGGCCAAAGTCATATAGAAAACATAGGGAGTGATAGTATTCAATAAGGCATATTTGGCAAAAAGTGGCAAGAAAACCCTTTCGGTTTGCACGAAAATCCCTGCAAAACCCTTGTCACAACTTGTAAAGATTCAGCACAAAGACCTTTACAGCACAGAAAGACATCCTTCAGCCCATTGTATCTGCATATGTCATTAAGCACCTATCTAACCTAGGGCCATATTCCAGGAGTTGACCCATAAATTTGTATTCTATGGTATTTCAAGTAGTCATCTAAATACTTCTTAATTGTTGCGATAACTGCTCTTACTGACAGTGACTTCCAGATTCTCATTACCTTCTAGTTGAGAAAAAAACTTCCTTAAAACCTCCTGCCCTTTATCTTAAATGTGTCTCTGGTAATCACTACCTCTACTAAGGGGAAAAGTTTCTTCCTATCTACTCTGTACGTGCCCTTCAAAAATTTTTACACCTCAATCAGCAACCTATCTCTCCGTCCTCCACACCCAGAGGCCAGACTCCTTGCTTTAAGGAAAACAACTCTCCTATCTAGTGATAATGGGAACTGCAGATGCTGGAGATTCCAAGATAATAAAATGTGAGGCTGGACGAACACAGCAGGCCAAGCAGCATCTCAGGAGCACAAAAGCTGACGTTTCGGGCCTAGACCCTAGGAAGGGTCTAGGCCCGAAACGTCAGCTTTTGTGCTCCTGAGATGCTGCTTGGCCTGCTGTGTTCGTCCAGCCTCACATTTTATTATCTCCTATCTAGTCTTTCTTCATAGTTGAATTACTCCAGCCAAGGTAACATCCATAAGGATCTTTCTGCTTCCTTTTCTAGTGATCCAAATGAACTGAATCATTTATACAAATGAACACAGGAGATATGGTTAGTAGGTTTGCAGATGACAAAGAAACTAGGGCTGCAGTGGATAGTAAAGAAGTTTACCTCAGGGTACAACAGGATCTTGATCAGATGGGTCAATGGGCTGAGGAGTGGCAGATGGAGTGTAATTTAGATAAATCTGAGATGATGCATTTTGGAAAGGCAAACCAAGGCAGGACTTATACATTTAATGGCAATAACCTGAGAAGTGTTGCTGAACAAAGAGACCAGTTCACAGTTCCTTGAACATGGAATCACAGGTAGAGAGGATAGTGAAGAAGGCATTTAGTACACTTGCCTTTATTGGTCAGTGATTTGAGTATAGGAATTAGGAGATCATGTTGCAGTTATACAGGATATTGATTAGGCCACTATTGAAATTCTGTGTAATTTTGGTCTCCCTGCTATTGGAAGGATGTTGTGAAACTTGCAAGGGTTCAGAAAAGATTTATAAGGATATTGCCAGGTATGGAGTGTTTGAGCTATAGGGAAAGGCTGAATAGCTGGGGCTATTTTCCCTGGAGTGTTGGAGACTGAGGGGTGACTTTATAGAGGTTTATAAAATCATGAGGGGCATGGATAGGGTAAATAGACAAAGTTTTTTCCCCCGGGGTTGAGGAGCCTTAAACAAGAGGGCAGAGGTTTCGGGTGAAAGGGGAAAGATTTAAATGGGACCAAAGGGACAACATTTTTGCGCAGAGGGTAACACATGTATGGAATGAGCTGATAGAGGAAGTGGTGGAGCCTGTTATAATTACAACATTTAAAAGGAATCTGGATAGGTATGTGAATAGGAAGGATTTAGAAGGAGATGTGCCAAATGTTGGCAAATGGGACTGGATTTATCTAGGGTATCTGGTCAGCATGGACAAGATGGACTGAAGGGTCTGTTTCCAAGTTGTACATCTCTATGACTTTAGTGTAATCACATCCTTCCTAAGGGAAGCCATCAGAACTGTACCTAGTCTTCCAGCTATGTCTTTGGCTAATAATAGCAAATGCCCTAATAACTTCTGAGCCACCATTTCTTCCTGTTCTGTTAACTTCAAGGATCTATGGGTGCGCTAACTGAGGTTCTTCTCTATTCCCTAATGTCCCAATTTACTCTGTTGCCTTATTTGTGCCTCCCAAAAATATATCCACTTTTCAGAATTGAATTCCATTTGCTATTGTTCTGCCGATCTGAACAGCTTATCTTTTGTTCAGTGGTACTGCTACTGATCCACTTTTGATGACAGACATTGAAACTTCCCACCCAGAGTACATTCTGTGTCCTTGCCACACTCAGTGGATCCATCAACATGGAGAACAGGAGGGCAGGGGATGAAAACCAACTTAAGGTTTCATTGTTCACATCTGACTTCATGTCATGGGACCTCATAGGGTTCAGAGGTGATGTTGAGGAATCTGAGGGCAACTTCTTTTGGTCGGTTTACCAGTATGTTGGTGGGACAGGATATATCGAGGGATGGTGATGTCCAACTGGGGTTTGCTTCTTATGTATGATTGATTATGACCATATCAGGCTATCACTTGATCAGTTTGTGGGGCATCTTTTGCAATTTTGGCAAAATCCCTCAGGCATTACCAAGGAAGACTCTGCAAGGTTGACAAGGTTGTTGTAATTTCTAGTGTCTTGGTCAATGTTGAATGGTTCATCAGGTTTCATTTTATGAGATTTTGCAGCAATTAGATAACACTCAATGACTTACCAGGTCAGCGAATTTTGAGAAGATTTGTAGCTCAGGTTGAGGTTCTGGATGTGAGTTTGCTCGCTGAGCTGGAAGGTTCGTTTTCAGATATTTCATTACCTTTTTTTTAATTTGAAAAAAATATACTTTATTCATAAGATGTACAAAAAATAAAACATATTTACACACTTACCCAGTCATGCAAGCCGCTCTGGGTTACCCAGGGGGTACATACACCAACTAAAGGAAAAAAGCAAACAAAAGAAGAAAAAAAAACAAAGCAAAGAAAACACCCCGGCAGTTGTCACCCCGCACAGTTCCCGTTGGCCCCCTGACCAGTTGGGGAAGGCGCCAGCTGGGCCCAGTTGCCAGATAGGGCCCTTTTTTGCTATTCTAGACGAGGGGTTTCATACCGTGGTCTTTCCCCACTGCGCCTTGGCGGCGGCTGCCCCAAGCTTTAGCGCATCCCTCAGCACGTAGTCCTGGACCTTGGAGTGCGCCAGTCTGCAACACTCGGTCGGGGTCAGTTCTTTCAGCTGGCAGACCAGCAAGTTGCGGGCAGACCAAAGAGCGTCTTTCACCGCATTGATGGTCCTCCAGGCGCAGTTGATGTTGGTCCCAGTGTGCGTCCCGGCAAACAGCCCGTACAGCACGGAGTCCCGCTTCACGGAGCTGCTCAGGACGAACCTCGACAAATACCACTGCATCCCCCTCCAGACCTCCTGTGCAGAGGCACACTCCAGAAGGAGGTGATCGACAGTCTCGTCACCCCCGCAGCCGCCTCGAGGGCAGCGTGCGGTGGCGCAGAGATTCCGGGCATGCATAAAGGATCTCACTGGCAGACCCCCTCTCACCGCCGGCCAAGCAATGTCCTTGTGCTTGTTTGAAAGTTCTGGCGATGAGGCATTCTGCCAAATGACTTTGGCAGTCTGCGTGGGGAACCACACGACGGGATCCACCCTCTCCTTTTCCCGAAGGGTCCTGAGGATACTACGTGCTGACCACTGCCTGACGGCCGTGTGGTCAAAGGTGTTTACTTTCAAAAATTTCTCCACGAAGGACAGGTGGTATCGAACGGTCCAACTACTCGGAGCGTTCCGTGGCAACTTGGCCAGGCCCATCCTTTGCAACACCAGGGACAGGTAGAACCTCAGTAAGTAGTGACACTTGGTGTTTGCGTACTGAGGATGTACGCACAGCTTGATGCAGCTGCACACAAAGGTAGCTGTCAGGGCGAGGGTGGCGTTCGGTACACCCTTTCCCCCATTTTCCAGGTCTTTGTACATGGTTCCCTGCGGACCCGGTCCATCCTCGACCCCCAAATGAAGTGGAAGATGGCCCGGGTGACTGCAGCAGCGGAGGTCCAGGGAATAGGCCAGGCCTGCGCCACATACAACAGTACCAAAAGCCCCTCGCACCAGACAACCAGGTTCTTACCCGCGATGGAGAGGGACCGGAGCGTCCACCTGCCCAGTTTCTGCTTCAATTTGGTGATACGCTCCTCACAAGTCTTAGTGCACGCCCCCAGCTCCACCAAACCAAACACCCAGCAACTTCAGGTAGTCTGTCCTGACGGTGAAGGGGATGAAGGAGCAGTCGTCCCAGTTCCCGAAGAACATGACCTCGCTCTTACCCCTATTGGCTTTGGCACCCGAGGCCAGTTCAAACTGGCTGCAGATGTCCAATAGTCTATTCACTGACCGACGATCGGAGCAGAAGACGGCGACATCATCCATGTGCAGGGAGGTCTTGACCTGAAGTCCTCCGCTGCCTGGGATAGTCACGCCCTTCAGGCTCACGTTCTTCCTGATGGATGCGGCGAAGGGCTCCACACAGCACACGAACAAGGCAGGAGAGAGTGGGCAGCCCTGCCTGACTCCAGATCTGACGGGAAAACTGTCCGATTCCCACCTGTTGATCGAGATTGCGCTAACGATGTTGGTGTACAGCAGAAGGATCCAATTGCGGATGCCCTCCCCGAACCCCAATTTAGAGAGGATGCACCTCATGTAAGCATGAGAGACCCTGTCGAATACCTTTTCCTGGTCCAGGCTGACGAGGCAGGTGTCCACTCGCCAGTCCTGCACGTAGGCGATCGCATCCTTGACGAGCGCGAGGCTCTCAACGATCTTCCTGCCCGGCACAGCACAGGTTTGGTCAGGGTGAATCACCGACTCCAGGACAGACCTGAACCGGTTGGCTATGACCTTGGCCAGGATTTTGTAGTCCACCTTCAATAGTGAAATGGGACGCCAATTCTTAATTTCTTCCCTCTCCCCTTTCCTCTTGTAAATGAGGGTGATGATGCCCTTCCTCATGGACTTGCACATTTCCCCTGCCCAAAGCGCACTATCGTACACCTCCAGCAGGCCCTGGCCGACCAGGTCCCACAGAGCGGAATACAGCTCAACCGGTAAGCCGTCGCTCCCGGGAGCCCTATTCCTCTCCAAGGACTTGAGGGCTCTGGTCAGCTCATCCATGGATATCGGCCGGTCCAGCCACTCCCTCGTGCTGTCATCTAAGACCTCCGTGATAGACGACAGGAACGACTCGGAGGCCATGCTCTCTGTCGGCTTCGTGTCGTACAGTCCGGCATAGAAGGATCTGCTGATCCTCAAAATGTCGGGCCGAGACAACGTCACCGAGCCATCGACCTCCTTCAGCCGGCTAAGCACAGAGCTCTCTTTGTGCACCTTCTGAAAGAAGAAAGCGAGCACGTCTCGTCCTGCTCCACGGAGCGGACCCTGGACCGGAAGATTATCCTGGAGGCCTCCGCGGCAAAGATCGAGGCTTGCTGGCCCCTCACCTCGCGGAGGTCCTCCGTGACATTGACCCCCATCAACTGCAGAAGGAGCAGGTTCTTCACGCTTTTCTGGAGTCGCGACAGCTTTCCCCGCCTCTCTCTCGCCTTCTGAACACCCTTGAGGACAAAAAACATCTTGATGTTCTCCTTCACCGTCTCCCACCAGTCGCCCAGAGACTCAAAGAGGGGTTTCACGGTTCTCCAACCAGCGTACTCCCTCTTAAGCTCCTCGACGTTCTCTGCGGTCAACAGAGTCGTGTTGAGCTTCCACGTCCCCTTGCCGGCCTGCTGGTCGTCCTGTAAGTGACAGTCAGCCAGCAGGATGCAGTGGTCAGAGAAGAACACCGGCTCGACGCCGGTGGACCTGACCGAGAACGCCCGTGACACAAACAGGAAGTCTATCCTTGAGCGAATAGACCCGTCTGGCCGCGACCAGGTGTACCTCCGCCGTGCTCCGTCTGCAGGGGTGCTGAAGACGTCGAGCAGCTTGGCGTCCTTCACCGTGCCCATCAGGAATCTGGACGTGACGTCCAGTTGACTCCCCCAACCTGCTGTCCCCACACTGGATATTCCATCTGCATCGATGATGCAGTTGAAGTCTCCGCCTAGGATGACCGGCCTGGACGTAGCCAGCAGGGGTGGAAGCCGCTGCAGGACGGCCAACCGCTCATTCCGTACCGCTGGGGCGTACACGTTGATCAGCCTCAGGGGAGCGTTCCTGTAGGTGACGTCAGCCACTAGGAGGCGCCCCCCACCACCTCCTGAACTTGAGAGATGGTGAAGTTGCACCCCCGCAGCAGAATAGCCAGGCCCGAGGACCGACAGTCATTATCCCCCGACCAGATGGAAGGCCCACGGGGGCCAGGCGCCGGACCATTTCCCGTACCTGCCGAGGTGCAGTATCCCGCACTCCTGCAGAAACAGGAGATCCGCCTTGATGGTGGTCAGGTAGGCCAACGTGGATACACATCTTGCGGTGGACTTGACACTGCGCACATTAATGCTCGCAACTCGTACCCCCATTATGGGCAGTGACCGCAGTACCCTCCCCAAGTCCAAGGTCCAGCTCCTCCATCTGTCCCTTCATGCCCATTGCCCGGGCTAACTGCTGGACGCTCTCCGGGCTCAGGAAACCGTCTGTGCTGCCTTCCGGGTGGCATCCCCCCGTCGGGGGTGCGGAGGCAGGATGGTCCGGCTCTGGGTCAGGCTGGGGATGCGCAGTTTCCTCCTTCCCACCTGGAAGTTCCGGCGGGCCCTCAGCGGCACTTGACTGGGTGCCGGAGGGAGCCTCAGGACGCCTCCCGTCACTAGGAAGCGTGGTGCTGCTTTCCTTCTCCCTCGAGATCTTTAACTTCTGCTTCGGGCGGGCCCTCTCCGAATCCCCCTCGTCAGAGGAGCTCTTATAGCCCCCCTGTAGCTGCCTCTTCCCGCCTGATGGTTGCGGTTCCTGGGCCCGTCGACGCACCTTCCTCCTCGCTTTCCGGACCATCATCCACTCCCCTGGGTCGCCTGTCGCCGCCTCCATTGACACCGGGTTGTCGGGGGGGAGTGGAGCCTGCAGGGGCACTTTGCGGGCCTGGGGCCCATCCTGCGGGGCTGGGCCCTCCTGCACGACCTGGCCCTCCTGCACATTAGTGGGGTCCTTGCTAGGCCCTGGTGCCTTCCTCTCCTCCGGGGGGGCTGGCCCCGCATTGCGCCTGCGGCGACCTGGGCGTAGGTGGTCCCCTGCGGCGGGCATGCCCTATGTGGCCCGCTTCCCCGCAAAGGTTGCGGCTTTTCTCTTGTGGGCAATCCTTTGCAAGGTGTCCCTCCTCCCTGCAGTTCCTGCAGATGGTGGCTTTGCAGTCGGCCGCCACGTGACCTGACCTACCACAGGCATGGCAGACTTTAGGTTGCCCTGCGTAGGTCAGGTAGCCCTTGCCCCGCCGATCACGAAGCTGGACGGTGGGTGTACGACGTTCCCTTCCACGCCCATCCTCAGCGTCAACTTGACCTGCCTCTTACTGGTCCAAATGCCAAAGGGGTCCATGATGTCAGTTAGGTCCCCTTCCACCTTCACCTGCCTTCCCAGGAAGGTCAGGACATCAACTGCTGGCACATGCGGATTGTACGTGTGTACAGTCACCATACGGCTTCTCTGCGCTGGCATCACGAACAGCGGGACAGCGGTCAATACAGAGAGGGGGCCGTCACCTCCTTTCTCCTTGAAAACCTCCAGGAAGCGCTCGCAAAGCTTGGCACTCCTGAAGGTTACATTGTAGAAACCTCCTCCGGGGAAATCCTGCAGGCAGTAAATGTCTGCAGCAGTGAACCCAAAACAGTCCAACAGGACCGTCTTCACAATGAAGGTGCGGTCCACAGGTGCACCTTCATCCACCTTCTTTACGGGAACACAGATGGTGTTCCGGACCCCCTGACCTGGGGCATGAGCACTCGCCGCAGCCATCGTTGCAGGTTGGCTGCTCCCCTGAACCAGCGTTAGGCCGAAGCCAGCTTTAAGATCCACCGGTTGCAAGGGTGCACAGCCAACCCGCCGTCTTCCTTTCACCTCCAACCCAGCACTCTCCTCCTCTCAGTCCACAAGAGAGTGGGTCTTTATTTTGTTCCAGACGTAAGCAGGTTCACTGAGCTTGAAGGTTTGTTCCCAGATGATTCATCACCATTCTAGGTAACATCAACGGTGAGCCTCCGACAAAGCGCTGGTGTTATGTCCCACTTTCTATTTATCTGGTTAGGTTTCCTAGGGTTGGTGATGTCATTTCCTGATGTCATTTCCTGTCCTTTTTCTCAGGGGATGGTAGATTGGCTCCAAATCAGTGTGTTTGTTGATGGAGTTCCGGTTGGAATGTCATGCTTCTGGCAATTCTCGTGCGTGTCTGTTTGGCTTGTCCTAGGATGGATGTGTTGTCCCAATCAAAGTGGTGACCTTCCTCATCTGTATGGAAGGATACGAGTGATAGTGGTTCATGTCGTTTTGTGGCTAGTTGAGGGAGTACGCCGGTTGGAGAACCATGAAAACCCTCTTTGAGTCTCCGGGCGACTGGTGGAAGACGGTGAAGGAGAACATCAAGATGTTTTTTGTCCTCAAGGGTGTTCGGAAGGCGAGAGAGAGGCGGGGAAAGCTGTCGCGACTCCAGGAAAGGGTGCAGAACCTGCTCCTTCTGCCGTTGATGGGGGTCAATGTCACAGAGGACCTCCGCGAGGTGAGGGGCCAGCAAGCCTCGCTCTTCACCACGGAGGCCTCCAGGATAATCTTCCGGTCCAGGGTCCGCTCCGTGGAGCAGGACGAGACGTGCTCGCGTTTCTTCTTTCAGAAGGTGCACAAAGAGAGCTCTGTGCTTAGCCGGCTGAAGGAGGACGACGGCTTGGTGACGTCGTCTCGGACCGACATTTTGAGGATCAGCAGATCCTTCTATGCCGGACCATATGACACGAAGCCCACGGACAGCACAGCCACCGAGTCGTTCCTGTTGTCTATCACAGAGGTCTTAGACGACGGCACGAGGGAGTGGCTGGACCGGCCGATATTCCTGGACAAGCTGACCAGAGCCCTCAAGTCCTTGGAGAGTAATAGGACTCCCGGGAGCGACGGCTTACCGGTCGAGCTGTATTCCGCTCTGTGGGACCTGGTCGGCCAGGACCTGCTGGAGGTGTATGATAGTGCGCTTTGGGCAGGGGAAATGTGCAAGTCCATGAGGAAGGGCATCATCACCCTCATTTACAAGAGGAAGGGGGAGAGGGAAGAAATTAAGAATTGGCATCCCATTTCACTATTGAATGTGGACTACAAAATCCTGGCCAAGGTCATAGCCAACCGGGTCAGGTCTGTCCTGGAGTCAGTGATTCACCCTGACCAAACCTGTGCTGTGCCGGGCAGGAAGATCGTTGAGAGCCTCGCGCTCATCAGGGATGTGATCGCCTACGTACAGGACAGGCGGGTGGACACCTGCCCCGTCAGCCTGGACCAGGAAAAGGTATTCGACAGGGTCTCTCATGCTTACATGAGGTGCATCCTCTCCAAATTGGGGTTCGGGGAGGGCATCCGCATTTGGATCCGTCTGCTCTACGCCAACATCGTTAGCGCAGTCTCGCTCAACGGGTGGGAATCGGACAGTTTTCCTGTCAGATCTGCAGTCAGACAGGGCTGCGCACTCTCTCCTGTCTTGTTCGTGTGCTGTGTGGAGCCCTTCGCCGCATCCATCAGGAAGGTCGTGAGCCTAAAGGGTGTGACTATCCCAGGCAGCGGATTCCTTCAGGTCAAGACCTCCCTGCACATGGATGATGTCGCCGTCTTCTGCTCCGATCGTCGGTCAGTGAATAGACTATTGGACATCTGCAGCCAGTTTGAACTGGCCTCGGGTGCCAAAGCCAATAGGGGTAAGAGCGAGGTCATGTTCTTCGGGAACTGGGACGACCGCTCCTTCATCCCCTTCACCGTCAGGACAGACTACCTGAAGGTGCTGGGTGTTTGGTTCGCTGGAGCTGGGGCGTGCACTAAGACTTGGGAGGAGCGTATCACCAAATTGAAGCAGAAGCTGGGCAGGTGGACGCTCCGGTCCCTCTCCATCGCGGGTAAGAACCTGGTTGTCAGGTGTGAGGGGCTTTTGGTACTGTTGTATGTGGCGCAGGCCTGGCCTATTCCCTGGACCTGCGCTGGTGCTGTCACCCGGGCCATCTTCCACTTCATTTGGGGGTCGAGGATGGACAGGGTCCACAGGGACACCATGTACAAAGACCTGGAAAATGGGGGGAAAGGACGTACCGAACGCCACCCTCGCCCTGACAGCTACCTTTGTGTGCGGCTGCATCAAGCTGTGCGTACATCCTCAGTACGCAAACACCAAGTGTCACTACTTACTGAGGTTCTACCTGTCCTCGGTGTTGCGAAGGATGGGCCTGGCCAAGTTGCCACGGAACGCTCCGAGTAGTTGGACCGTTCGATACCACCTGTCCTTCGTGGAGAAATTTTTGGAAGTAAACACCTTTGAACACACGGCCGTCAGGCAGTGGTCAGCACGTAGTATCCTCGAGACCCTTCGGGAAAAGGAGAGGGTGGATCCCGTCGTGTGGTTCCCCACGCAGACTGCCAAAGTCGTTTGGCAGAATGCCTCATTGCCAGAACTTTCATACAAGCACAAGGACATTGCTTGGCTGGCGGTGAGAGGGGCTCTGCCAGTGAGATACTTTTATGCATGCCCGGAATCTCTGCGCCACCGCACGCTGCCCTCGAGGCGGCTGCGGGGGGGGATGAGACTGTCGATCACCTCCTTCTGGAGTGTGCCTATGCGCAGGAGGTCTGGAGGGGGATGCAGTGGTATTTGTCGAGGTTCGTCCCGAGCAGCTCCGTGACGCGGGACTCCGTGCTGTACGGGCTGTTTGCCGGGACGCACACCAAGACCAACATCAACTGCGCCTGGACGACCATCAATGCGGTGAAAGACGCTCTTTGGTCTGCCTGCAACTTGCTGGTCTGCCAGCTGAAAGAACTGACCCCGACCGAGTGTTGCAGACTGGCGCACTCCAAGGTCCAGGACTACGTGCTGAGGGACGCGCTAAAGCTTGGGGCAGCCGCCGCCAAGGCGCGGCGGAGAAAGACCACGGTATGAAACCCCTCGTCCAGAATAGAAAAAAGGGCCCTATCTGGTAACTGGGCCCAGCTGGTGCCTTCCCCAACTGGTCAGGGGGCCAACGGGAACTGTGCGGGGTGACAACTGCCGGGATGTTTTCTTTGTTTTTTGTTCTTTGTTTGTTTTTTTCCTTTAGTTGATGTAACTGTACTCATCTTTCAAAGAGATCATGGCTGATCTGATAATCCTCAACTCCGCTTTTCTTCTTTATCCTCATAAGTTTTGATTCTTTAATGATTAGAAATTTGCCTATCTTGAATATGCTTAGCACTCCAGCCTTGGCAGCTCTGCGGTAAAGAATTCCAAAGATTCAACAACAGAGATATATTTAAAAAATCATGTCTATCTGAAATGTGCTACTCCTTACTCTGAGATTACATTCTCTGCTATTTCCTCTTCACCCAAGGGGAAACAATCAAGCGCTTCTATTGCTAGATTATTAATCCAGAGATCCAGGTAATAATCGGGGGAATGGGTTTGAAGCCCACCATCATGGCAGATGGTAGAATTTGAAAATTCAATGGTGAATCTGGAATTAAGAGTGTAATGATAACCACAAATCTGTTGTTAATCATCAGAAAAATTGTTTAGGGGCGAAATATGCCATCCTTACTTAATTAGTTTTACTCCAAACTCTCAGCAAGTAATCGGGGTGGACGATAAATTCTGGCCTAGCCAGTGATGCCCACATCACATGAATGAATATTACTTTTAAAAAGAAGTCTCCTCTCTCCTTCTAAAATCCAACAAGTACAAGCCCAACCTATGCAACATTTCTTTATGAGAGAGTCTCCAAAGCATAGTAAACCTTCTCTGAGCTGCCTCTAATGCCAGTCTATCTTTTCTTAAATTAGGAGGAATCAGGACTCTGCAGTATTATGGAAGTTGTCTGACAAGTGCCTTGTATAGTTTTAGCAAACCCTCTCTATTTTCGTGTTTCAGTCTCATTGAAACAAAGATCAAGATTCCTTCGTAGTACCTGCTGAACACTGATGCCAGCATTTTTTGATTCGGGCACCAGGATCTCCAAATCCTTCTGTATTGAATCGTTCTGCAGTCTTTCACCACTTCAATAATATTTAACTCCCTTATTCCTTGTGCCAAAGTGCATAACCTCACCTTTTCCTACATTCTATTCCTTTCTGTAGAAAGCGTAGCTTCCAACCCAGACTTAGTATCCATGCCATTTTCTTTTGGTAGCTTGAGCTTTAATTCTGGTCATGGTGACTTCAGCCCCTCTGAATATTATCGAAGTACCAAATATCTCTGGGACGCGATGTTCAGTTTTCTTTTGTTGGAAATGGTCATTATTTGGCAGTTGCAAGGCATAACAGGCATTTGCCACATTCAGCCCAAGTCTGGTTGTTATCTAAGTCTGGTTGCATTTGGGAAATGGACTGCCTGGTTACCTGAAGCATTGCACATGGAGATGAACAGTAAGCAATACTAAAAGTACTGTTGTGTAATGGAATGAAGCTCATTATTGAGGAATCTGAAGACAGTTCAGCTTTGAATATTACACTGTGAAAATTCTACACAATGACCTGTGGCTGAAATGATTCATCCTCAAAAGCTTCATGCATCTTCTTTTGTATTAGATATGATTCTAGTATGTATTACAATTGTTTGCTTGGGTTGTGGAAAAACACTCAGTAATTGTCACTGCTCCCTTCCAACCAACAGCCCTGAATGCCAAACGTCCTCTTTTCTAAGCTTCCTCCCCAGCAGTGTATGGAGTGTCTAAATGTATGGAACAATTCTTCAATGTACCTCCAAATTTAGCTTGAGTAGGAGACTAATGGTTTCAGATTGGTGATGACTGCCATTGCTACTGAATAGTAAAACAGATGTATTCTGCTGCTTAAATGTTTATTGTCTTTTTTAATTTAAAAAACACACCATAATGAATTGTTTTATACACAGAAAAATGAAATGAAAAGGGGACGAACTTCAGCTTCCAGAACTTTATATATATAATGCAAATATACACTTTTTTTGAGATATACATTTTGTTGACACACACCCTGATAGCAAATACATCTGCCTGGCACTCAATTCACTTTTGTTATACCTCATGTGTTTCTGAACAAGAGCAACTGAGTGTTCTGAGCAGTAAAAAAAAAGTGAGACCCATATAAGGTAATACTGGATTGCCTTATCAACAGATTTTGTTTGCACAGCTTGCAAATATCATATCTTTCTTTAAATGTAACTACACTAAGTCTGTTGTACCGACATGGTTACAGATACTGTTCCCAGTGAACCATTTCTGGTGCAACCAGACAATGACAAGTCCTCCTGGCTTTCTGTGCGCAAACTCCCAATTTAATATATTTTCCTCACTCCACCTATTTTGCATGTCCTCAATTTTAAGCACCATTTTCAGAAATAAGTTAATTATGGTATACAAAACACATGTTTCAGAATGAAAAGGATTCAGGGACGTCAACAGCTAGATAAATGAATTGTGTTTGTATATTCTTCGACCTGCCAGTGACCGAGGAAGGAACGATGGAGTGTTTGGAGTTTGGAACGTGGGCACATACAATAACCTCTCGGTTATGTTGTTGCATCAGACTATAGCATACACAACTCATGGAGCAGCTCAGGTCTTTACAAATTGCATCCACTTGGCAAAATTATTTCAGATTAGGAGGTTTACAGACTGAGGTCTTCTGCAAGAATGCACACCTCAAACTGTACTTTCACTACTGTTAAGTTTCAGGTTGGTTTCTAATTGTAATGAGTTTGAGTGTCATACAGAAATTTAACATCTCAAACTGTGGCACTAAGACTAAAGGACCTCTCAATACAATTTTTGACCAGAAACAGTGGCCTCAATGAAGGTTCATTTATTCCACGTCTACCTCCCTGTCCACTTCTCAAAAAGCCAGCACATTTCAATATATTTCATCAGGGTTTCTTTTTCTCTCCATATACGCAGAAGTACTGTGTTGAGAATTCACATTGGAACTAAAGTTTGGCTGGTGGGAAGCTGATGGAGAAAGGATCTTGTATGTCCACACTGCAGGAATAAGCAGCTCTTTCCAGATTGTTCCTGGGGTTGAACATCTAAGTAGTCAACTATCACTGAACACACAATGAATATCATTGCAGTGATTTAAAGCAACCTCAATTTCCAACTCGTAAGCTGATCATCTCTGCATTATTTCACTGCAATCAGACTCAACTGAGGAAACTGTCGTTTTCTAGCCTATGACTTCAGGAGTTGTACTGTTTTGAAGTAATTCCAGCTTCTGTGATAACAAGTGCTAGATTCAGTTAGTCCTAATCACAAAATGCTGTTGACTAGTCTGTGTTATCTTACATACACTGCTCACTGAGCAGTCGAAAACCCTTCCACAATGTTATTGAAGAGTTTCATGATCAGTTGTGAAGGAATGCGTGCACACTTGAGCAGTGATTATAATACTCTGTACTGTATGCAAGTGCTCACAAAACAATGGGACTACTTTATGCTGCAAGTGCTATGAATGAGAGACAAGCTCTGACTTAAGCCTGATGTACGATATCTAATCGGCCATTTGCTTTTCATTCCAGTTTCATCCTTTCTTGTAAGTTATTGTCAGAGTTCAATCCTTCTACACTCAAATTGTGGAAACATTAGCTTCTCAGTGGTTCCAATCCACTGTGTGCTTTTCAATCCATTGTTCTTTTTCTGTCTCCCTCCCTACTCCACCGATTCTTGTCTTCCTAGACAGAGCAGCAATTTGCCATTTGCTCCACCTTTCCCAAGTCTGTCAGGAGTTGTTTGATGTGGCGTTTCAGCTGTGGGAGTCGTGCAAGTGGTTCTGTTGGCTCAAGTTCCCCAGAAAAGTCCAACCAACTTTCCAGAACTAGGTGATTGAGTGGGAGAAAACAAGAAAAAAGAACAAAAAAAAATTGTTACAAGTTCAAACAGAGTCAAAAATACAAAAGGGAACTTACATGATTGGTTGGGAAGATATGACTGGTTTAATAATAAGGGAATATTCCTCAGTCAAATATTTTTAATCATCTTGCTTTGTGAGAGTTGTATCTAAATATAAACACAGAGATGATGGGGCCATTACAGATTTTACACTTCTACTACTTACCATTTTACTATGTGCTACAAACCACAGCTAACATAAAGGGAAATCCCAAAGTGTTTTTCAAGGACATCTACAGTGAAATGGGGCTGGTTAGGGACCCAAAAAGGGGATTTACACTTAAAAGCAAGAGGCATAGTCGAGATATCAAATAAACTTTTTTGTATCTAACTTTAACTATGAGGCAGATGCAACCAAAGCCATGGTGACAGAGGAGGAGCCTCAGTCACTAAAAGGGTTTAAAATTGATAAGGATGTGGAGATAAGCTGTCCGTACTTAAAGTTGATAGGTGTTTGGACTAGATGTGATGCAACCAAGGATACTGACAGAAGTGAGAGTAGAAATTGATGGTGGAATGGCAATAATTGCTCAATCTTCCCCTATAGAGGGCTTAGACTTAGTTGCAAACAAATGTTCAAAAGGATGCAAAGATAGGCCCAGCAATTAGAGACCAGCCAGACTGTCTTCAGTGGCTAGGAAACAATTATTCAGGATAGAATTAAAAAGGAGGATTGATTCAGAAGAGTCAGCATAGATTTGTTAAGGGAAAAACATGTCTAACTAACTTTCTGGAATTTTTTCAAACTAGCAGTGAGGGTTGTTGAGGATAAAGCCATCGATGTGTTTCATTTAGATCTCCAAATAGAGTGCCATAAAACAGGCTTGAGAGAAAAATTAAAGGTCATGAAAGTGAGAGCGGCAATATGGATACAAAATTTATTGAGAGACAAGAAACACACAGCAATGGTCAATGGGTATTTTTTGGGCTGGAAGAAACTTTGTAATGGAATTCCCCAGTGGTTGCTATCATAAACTTTGTTTTTCCTGGATTGTATAAATGGTCAGATCTCTAGGGAATTCCCTCTCTAATAGCATTGTGGGTTTAGCTACAGTACATGGACTGCAGTAGTTCAAGGCAGCAGCTCACCACCACTTTCTAAGGGCAACTAGGGATGGTTAAGAAAAGCAGTCAGCAATGCCCATGTCCCTGAAGTGAATATAGACAAAATATTGGGTAGATAGCAATTTGATAGAAGTTTTCATAATCAGGAGGGGACATAGTAGATGGGAAGAAAATGATCCTGTTCTTAAAATCAGCGAGAACTGGAGGGCACAGATTTAAATTATTTTGCAAAAGAAGCCGATGCCAGGTGAGAAAAGTAATTAAGACATGAAACACAATGCCTGGAGACATGGTGAAGGCAAGTTCAAATGAAGCATCAAAGAACGGACTGGATGATTATTTAAATAAAACAATTTGCAGAGTTATGTGGAAAGGCAGGAGATTGGCAGTAAGTTAAAATGCCCCGAAGCCACCGAGACACAACAGGCCAAATGGCGTCCTTCTGCAACATAACAATTCTGTGTTGTTAATGCTGAGTATAGTCTTTGTGTGAAACATAATCTAATGCTCATTTTAAGGAATACAATTGGTCCTAATTTTATACAATATCTTTTAGTTGATATTATTCATGGAAACTGAATGGGATTTTGGGGACCAGAGTGGGCTGGAGTGGACACTATTTTTTTTTGCAATTCAGGGTGAAATTAAATTTAGACATGACTGAGCCACCACAAGGGGTCGGTTACTCTTGTAAACCAGGTCAGGTTGACTCAAGCATTTAAAATTATAAATATGGACATGGTAATTTAACATGCAAGATGATGACATTTGAAATGGCATCGAACACAACTGCGTTCTACTCTAATGTGATGCAGAATATTTTTTCTCACTGATTTAGTACCACAATGAAACAAACAACATGGGCATAGGAGCAGGCTATTCAACACCACGATCTCTTTCTTTCATGGCTGATCTGTATATCAAGTCTGTTTTGTCATCTTTGCTCTATATTCTCTTATATCCTTATTAAAACAAATTTAGCAATTTCATTGCTCCAACTCATTTTTTGGAGTGGATTTTCTTGGATTAATATTTAACCAGAGCATCTTTATTTAAAAAATTCTGTCACAGGATGCGAGTGTCGCTGGCTGGACCAGCACTTATTACCAATTCCTTGTTGCTCTTGAGAAAGGTGGTGGCGAACTGCATTCTTGAATTGCTGCAGTACATTTGGTGCAGTTACCCCCACAATGATATTGTGGGGTGGGGTTCCAAGAATTTAGCCCAGCAACATTGAAGGAGTGGCAATATATTTCCAAGTCTGGATGGTGCACGGCTTGGACAGGATCTCGCACAGTATGGTATTCCTATTTATCTACTGCCCTTGTCCTTCTAGATGACAGTGGTCACGAGTCAGAAGGTGCTGACTTTGAAGCCTTGGTGAATGTCTGCAGTGCGACTTGAATGGTGCATGATACAACTGTTATCATTATAATGATACAATGATACTGGACTCTTAAATTTAGGAGATAAAGCAGGCACTTAGAACTCTCAATGTAATCAGGCTGAGTCAACTTGGCTTTGAGAAAGTATAATCACGTTCAACTGAATTGTTGGGAGTTTTTTGAGGATGAGGATGAAGGTGAACCTGTGGATGTGCTACACCTAGATGTGCAGAAGGTACCTGACTTTCAACAAAGTGGACTACATAAAACGAGGGCCCGTGGTGTATGGGGTAACACAACTGCATAGGTAGAGGATTGGTTAGCTAACAGGAAACTGAGTAAATTTCAGATTGATGGGATGTGACAAGTGGAGTTCTACAAAGATCAATGCTGGGAGTTCAATTACATACAATTTATATCAATGACTTAGAATTAGGGGTCTGCATGGTAAGTAAATTTGTTGATGACACAAATATATGTAAAAAAATAAGTTGTGAAGAGGACATAAGGAAGAGCGATAAGTGTGTAGGCAAATGGCAGGATACATACATGACACAGAATCAAGTGATCGTCTTGACGAATGATAGAGCAAGGTCAAGATGCTGAATGGTTTGTGTTTGTATGTTAAAGGAAAATGATAGAAACAGGACAGTACTGATTTTACCATTCAGCTCTTTCTCAATGAAATCCATTCTGCTGTTTACTTCATTCTGCACAGCCTCAATCTGGGTCAGCAGGTTCAGCTGCCATGGGAACTGTGAGTTGACACGACCCTCTCTTGCCATTCCATCGCAGTCACGCTCATTTGAAACAGTTACTGTCTCTTTAGTGCCAGTAGGCCCCTGTTATTAATGCAGTGGTAGAAAACCAACATGTTATAATGCAGTCAATTATTAATAAAAGACTTAGCTCTGTTCGAAGCAAATCCATGATGGCAGCCCTGTGCAGCAAGTATAATGGCAGTCAGCTGACCTCAGAAAGCAGCCCATAATGTGAATCACTGAGGGGATATAAAGCAATATGATAATCTGAATGTACATATTACATCACTTTCCACATTGCTCCCAGGTTTGATTGCAGAGTTTTGCTGAGATAGTTGATATAATGTTGTTAAAGTTAGCCTAAATACCTTGGATTTCAGACTGAAAAGTTAGCCAAGGTTAATGCCTATCTAACAACTGCTAGGTGAATGCCAAGTGAGGGCAGAGTCAGGCTAGGCTTTGAAAAAGACAGCTGCCACTCAATAATCATAGTTGAAGAATGGCTATCTGAGTCTGGCACCTGCAGACAGTGTGTTAGATAAGGTGTTATTCGGATTGTAAACTGTGGTGTAGATTGTATGTAAAAGGTGCATTAATAGAGGGAAGATAATGGCTTAGTGCTACTATCACTAGACTGATTATGCAGGAACAGCTAATATTCTGAGGAGTGTGGTTCAAATCCCAGGACTGATAAATTAGAATTCTGTAACCACCTGGAATGAGGAATCTAATGATGCCCATGAAATCACTGTCAGGGGAAAAAACCCATCTGGCTCATTAATGTCCCTCAGGGGAATAAATCTTTGCCTGGTCCGAACGCCAAGTGACTCCAGACATACAGCAATGTTGTTGACTCTCAACTGTCCCCTGAAATGGCCACACAAGCTACTCGGTTGTTACAATCACTACAAAGCCTCAAAACAGAAATGAAATCCCTGGGACGTGTTGCCGAACAGACAGACCTAGGGGGTCAGGTTGATAGTTTCTTGGAAGTTGCATCACTGGTAGACAGGGTGGTAAAGGCAGCATTTGGCATGTTTGCCTCCATTGCTCAAACCATTGAGTACAGGACGTCATGTTACAGTTGTACAGGATGTTACTGAGGCCACATTTAGAGCACTGTGTATAGTTCTGGCCACCCTGCTATACGAAGGATATTACCAAATTGGAGATGGTGCAGAAAAAGTTTACAAGGGCGTCACCAGGACTGGAAGATTTGAGTTATAAAAAGAGGCTGGACAGGCTGGGAATTTTCCCTTTGGAGTGCAGAAGGCTGAGGGGTGACCTTATAGAATCACAACAGGCAAAGATAAGGTAAATTGCAAAAGACGGTAGGGGAGTTCAAATCTACATGGCATGATTTTAAAACGAGAGGAGAAAGATTTAGAAGGGACCTGAGGGGCAATGTTTTCACACTGAGGGTGGTGTTTATGTGAAATAAATTGCCCAAGGAAGTGGTAGATGCAGATATGTTACAACATTTAAAAGACATTGACAGGTTCAGTAATAGAAAGGTTTGAGAGGGATATGGGTCAAACACAAGCAGCTGGGAACATGGTTGGTATGGATGAGTTGAGCCAAAGGGTCTGTTTCCATGCAGTATGGCTCTGTAAGTTGGACAGACCACCTGGTATCGACCGAGGCGCTAGAAATAACAATGGCTGAAACAGCCCTGGCAACCCTACATAGTTCTCCTCGCTAACATCTGGGCGCAAGTATCAAAACTGAGACTGCCATCTCACAGACTAATCAAGCAAAAGTCTGACATAGACATACTCATGAACCAATACAATATCCCAGACACCATCATCACATCCCTAGATATGTACTGTCCCGCTGGCAGGGCAGATCCAATTCGGGAGACTTTAAACTAGTAAGTGGTGTGGGCTGAGGCGGGGGGGGGGGGGGGGGGGGGGTGGATGCTGGTGGGGAAAAGGCAGTGGAAAACGAGACAAGTCTGAGGATGGTACAGCAGAGAAGAGGAGCAAGTTAAATTGTCAAAACTCGCAACAGCAATCCAGAAAACAAGGTAAGTCTGATAAATTAAACTACATTTATTTCAATGTAAGAAACCTGACAGGTAAGCCAGGTGAACACAGGGCACGGTTGGGAAAAATGGGACTGGGCTATCATGGTTATTACAGAAACATGGCTCAGGGAAGAGCAGGACTACCAACTTAATATTCCAGACATAGACACCATACAATGGATAGAAATGAGGGGGTGCTGGGGGCAAAAGACAAGCAGGAAGTGCTGTTTTTGGTTGTTTTTGTTTGAGGATAACATTATGGCTATACTTAGGGAGGTTATTTTTGGAAGAATGTTCAGTGAAGTTATATAGGTGGAACTGGGAAATTGGAGAAGGATGATCACCTTACTGGAATTGTACTATAGACACCCCCAATAGACAGGGGAAATTGAGAAGCAAATTTGTAAGAAGATAACTGTAAGAATAATAGGGTTGTAATAATTGGGGATCTTAACTTTCCAAACATGGACTGAGACTGCCATAGTGTTAAGGGCTTGGATGGAGAGGAATTCGTTAAGTGTGGACAAGAAAATTTTGTTATTCAGTGTGTGGATGTACTACTGGAGAGGGAAAAAAACTTGAATTTCTCTTGGGAAATAAGGCAGTGCAAGTGACTGAGGTGTCAGCTGGGTAGTCCCTTTGAGGCTACTGATCAAAATTCTATAAGTTTTCAAACAGTCATTGAAAAGGATAGACCTGATCTGAAAGTTAAATTTTTAAACTGGAGGAAAGCCAATTTTGTCAGTATTAGGCGAGAACTTTCAAGGGTTGATTGGAAGAGGTATTTGCAGGCAAAGGGATGGATGAAAATTGAGAGGCCTTCAAAAATGAAGTAATGAGTGTTCAGAGACAGCAAATTCCTGTTGGGGCAAATGGAAAGGCTGGTAGGTTTAGGGAATGCTGGATGACTAGTGAAATTGAGACTTTGATCTCAAAAAAGGAGGCATATGTGAGGTATGAACAGCTGAGACTGAGTGAAGACCTAGATGAGCGTGAGGACAGGAAGAGTAAACCTAAGAGGAAAATCAGGATGGCAAACAGGGTTAAGGAGAATCCAAAGACATTCTATAAAGGAAAAAGGTGTAACTAGGGACAGAATAGGGCACCTTACAGATCAACAACAGCGCCTATGAGTTGAACCGCAGGAGATGCATGAGGTACTAAAGGAGTATTTTGCATGAGCGTTTACTGTGGAAGAGGATATGGGAGCGACAGAACTTGGGGAAATTAACAGCAACAGCTTGAAAAGTGACCATCTTATAGAACAAGCGGTGCTGGATGTCTCAAAATGCATAATGGTGGATATTGTGTCCCAGGGAATCTAGAGATTATTGGGCCCCTTGCTGAGATATGTGGATCACTGATAAACAGAGGTGAGGTGCCGGAAGACTGGAGGTTGGTTAACGTGGTGTCATAAGAAAAGTGGGAAGGAAAAGCCAAGGAACTAGTGAGTCTGACATCAGTGGTGGGTAAGTTGTTGGAGGGGATTCTGAGGGACAGGATTTACATGTGTTTGGAAAGATAAGGACTGAGCCGGGAGAGTCATTACCACTTTGTTTGTGGGAAATCATGTCTCATTAACTTGACTGGGTTTTTTGAAGAAGTGACAAAGATTGATGAAAACAGAGTGGAGGACGCTGTCAATATGGACTTCAGCAAGGCTTTCAACAAGGTTCCAACTGGTAGACAGGTTAGCAAGGTTAGATCACATGGAATTTAGGGGGAACTAGCCAATTGGATACAAAATTGGCTTGAAGGTCAGAGGCACAGGATAGTGGTGGAGGGTTGTTTTTTGGACTGGAGGTCTGTGACCCGTGGTGTCCCACAAGGATTGATGGTGGGTCCACTGCTTTGCATCATTTACATAAATGATTTGTAGGTCAATAAGAGGCATAGTTAGTAAGCTTGCAGATGACACCAAAATTGATGGTGTAGTGGACAGTGAAAAAGGTTACCTCAGAGTACACTGGGACCTTGACCATTTATACCAATGGGCCGAACAGTGGCAGAGTTTAATTTAGATAAATTTGAGGCTTTGCATTTTTCAAAGGCAAATCAGGGCAAGGCTTACACTGTTAGTGTTGAGCCCTGTAGAATATTGGTGAGCAAAGGGACCCGGGGAGAGGTGCACAGTTCCTTCAAACTGGAGTCACAGGTGGACAGGCTAGTGAAGGTGGTACTTAGCACACTTGCCTTCAATGATCAGTGCATTAAGGATAGGAGTTGGGATGTCACATTATGTCTGTACAGGACATCGTTAGGCCACTTTTAGAACAATGCATTAAATTCTGGTCTCTCTGCTATAGGAAAGATGTTGTTAAACTTGAAAGAGTTCAAAAAAGATTTACAAGGATGTTGCTGGCATTAGAGGGTTTAAGTAATACAGGGAGACTGAAGAGACTGGAGCTATTTTCCCTGGAGTGTTGGAAGGAGAGGGATGACCTTGTAGAGGACTATAAAATCATGAGCGGCATGGACAGGGTGAATAGCCAAGGCTTTTTTCCCCTCCAGTGTAGGGGAGTCCAGAACTAAAGGGTTTAGGTTTACAGTGAGAGGGGCAAAATTTAAAAGGGACCGGAGAGGCAACTTTTTCCACAGAGGGTGGTGCGTATATGGAACAAGCTGCCACAGGAAGTCGAGGCCGTAGGTACAATTACATCTGGATGAGCACATAAATAGGAAGGGCTTAGAGGGATATGGGCCAAATGCTGCAAATGGAATTAGAGCAGGTGGGATAGATGAGATGGACCAAAGGCTCTGTTTCCGTGCTGTATAACTCTGAGTCTAAGTGATGACACAGTCAGAAGGGAGTTGCCCTAGGTTTCCTCAACATTGATTCCCAACATCATGAAGTCTCATGGCTACAGGAAATCTCCAGCCAATTACCACATACTGTTCTCCCTCAGTTGATGACACTGCTTTTCTATGTTGAGCAAACTTACAGGAAGCACTGAGAGTGGCGAGGGCATGAAATGTACTCTGGTTGGGGATTTCAATGTCCACCACCAAGAATGGCATGGCAGCAACATAACTGATCTTGCTGGCAGGTCCTAAAGTACACAGCTATGAGAATGAGTCTGTGGCAGGTGATGAGGAATTCAATAATGCATAAAAATTTAATCGACCTCTTCTTCACCAATCTGCCTGCATCTGTCCAAGATGGTATTGATAAGAGTAACTACTGCATAATTCTTGTACAGTTAAATGCCTGCCTTTACAATGAGAACACCTCACAGCCTGTTGAGTGGCACAATCACAGTGCTAAATGCGACAGATTTTGAACAGATCTAACAATTGAAAACTGGGCATCCATGTGGGCCACCAACAGCAGCAGAATTGTACTCCAACACAATCTATAAACTCACAGCCCAGCATATTCCCAACTCTACAATTACCATCAAGCCAATGGATCAACCCATTTTCAATGAAGAGTGTAAGGGCATGCCAGAAGTAACACCAGGCATACCTAGCAATGAATGATTGGTCAACGTGGTGAAGCTACCAAACAGGCATACTTACATGTGAAGCGGATCAAGCAGAAAGTGATCGACACAGCCAAGCAATTCTTCAACTAACGGATCAGATCTAAGTTCTGCAGTCCTGGCAAACTCAGTTGTGAATGGTGGTGGACAATTGAACAACTCACTGAGGTGGCTCCACAAATATTCCGATCTTGAATAATGGGAGAGGCCAGCACATCAATGCAAAAAGATAAGGCTGAAGCATTCACAACAGTCTTCAGCCAGAAGTGCCATGTGAATAATCCATCCTGACCTCCTCCAGTGGTTCCCAGCATTGCAGACGTCAGTCTTTAGCCAATTCAATTCGCTACACGTGAAATCAAGAAACTGTTGGAGACACAGGAGATAGCAAAGGCTATGGACCCTGACAGCATTCCGGCACTAGTACTGAAGACTTATGCTCCAGAGCTTGCTGCTCCCCTAGCCAACCTCTTCCAGTACAGTTACATCAGTGGCAACTCAGCTCCTGACTTCATTGCAGCCTTGGTTTAAACATAGGTGAAAGAGCTGAATTGCAGAGGTGAGGCAAGAATGAGAGCCCTTGACATTGAGGTTGCATTTGACTGTGTGTGGCATCAAGAAGCCCCAGCAAAACTAGAATCAATAAAAATCAGAGAGTCAACTGTCTACTGGTTTGTGTCATACGTGGCACACAGGAAGATGGTTGTGGTTGTTGGAAGTCGGTCATCTCAACCCAGGACACACCTGCAGGAGTTCCTCACAGGAGTGTCCCGTCTTTAGCTGCTCCATCAGCGACCTTCCCTGAATCAAAAGGTTAGATGCAGATATGTTCGCTGATGACAACAATGTTCAGCACTATTTGTGCACATGCAATAAAAGCTGGGCAATATCCTGGCAAGTAATATTCGTGTGACAAATGCCAGGCAATGATCATCACCAATAAAAGATAACCTAGCCACTGTCGATTCAATGGCATTATCATCACTGAATCCCACACTATCAACATCCTGGGAGTGCCAGACCAGAAGCAAACTAAAATGAACTTGCTGGTCAGAGGCTAGGAATAGTGCAGCGAGCAACTCAATTCCTGATTCCCCAAAGCCTGTCCACCATCTACAAAGCACTAGTCAGGACTGCGAATTAACGCTCCCCACTTGCCTGAGGTAAGTGTAGCCCCAACAAAACTCAAGAAGCTTGATACCATCCAGAACAAAGCAACGCATTTAATTGGCACCACATCTACAAACATCCACTCCCTCCACAACTGACGCACAGTAGCAACAGTGTGTACTGTCTATAAGATAAGGGATACTGCACAAAATTCACCAAAGATCCTTCGACAGCACCTTCCAAACACACAGCTACAATTATCTAGAAAGATCTAGATGCAGATACATAGGAACACCACAACCTGCAAATTCCCCTCCAAGCAACTGATCATCCAGACTTGGAAATATATTACTGTTCCTTCACTGTCGTCAGGTCAAAATACACAGTAACAGCAAAGGATCTACCTGCAGCACATGGACTGCAGTGCTTCAAGAAATCAGCTCACCACCATCTACTCAAGGGTAACTTGGGACGGACTACAAATGCTGGCCAGCCAGTAGCACCCATGAATCAATAAAAAAAAGTTAAGAAATCCCTTGGATTTGTCCAGCTTGTAAAATACTGTCAAGACCTAACAAGAAGTGTTGTAAATTGTTGACCTGCCAAGGCCTGAGACAAGTGTCAAAATACGTCAGTTTTTTTTTAAAGGGTACCTTTCAAAACAAAGTACAATATTCAATATTGAACTTTAAATAATAGAACATTAGCTTTGTTCCAGCATGTGTAGGTTTTTGTGCACATAAGGTGAGTGAGCATGATAGCACAGAAGGAAAAAGTGATGGGTGAAATAGGCAAGAGTTTGGCATGGGCATATGAGGGATAGGTAGAGGGGAATAGGTTGGCTTAGGAGCATGAGGAACTATAGCAAAGTGATGGAGGGCATTAGGTGGCATGGGTTGAATTTGGGTAGTTGTGGGATGAGGTGAATTGAAGAAGTATTGTGAGGGATGAGGGCTGGAAGATTCTTTTATATTATATTTTTAATTTTAACTTTTGGCCAGGCTTCTGGAGTCCCAAGGCAGACTTTCCGCCCAGTCACTTTCAAGAACTGGCAGCATCCTTAGCTCCTCCTGGGTCAGTTGGCTTGGCTCCTAATCCAATCCATCCCACTGACCAAAAATGGGAAGTGAGCATTGCCACTTTCACAGGTCAGATTCAGAGAGCTGAGAATTTTCCTGCCTCTGTGCACGTAACCCGAGAACAACAATCAGGACCATCTAGATGGAGATGATCTTTTATGTAATGTAAATATTACTTGTCACTCACCAGTCCAAGCCTGGGTATTGTCCACACCTTACTGAAGGTAGGCATAGACTCCTTTATTATCTGAGGAATAGTAATGGAACCAAGCATGGTGCAGTCAGCAAACAGTCCTACTCAGACCTTACATCGAAACAGGCCTTTTGTCAATGCTGGTATTCATGCTCTACATGGCCTCGTGATGGTGTGAAGGTCATAAAACACCATTTGAGGCAATGTTTCTTTATGTATAATAAAGCTGCACAGCAAAGGCATTAGAGACTTCTCTGAGATAACAAGGTGTAGAGCTGGAAGAACACAGGAGGCTAATAAGAAATGAAGAAGGGGCTAGGCCCGAAACATCTGGTTTCCTGCTCTGATGTGGCTTGGTCTGCTGTGTTCATCCAGCTCTACACCTCGTTATCTCAGATTCTCCAGCATCTGCAGTTCCTACTATCTCAGGGGCTTTTCTGAGCTTGTTTTAAAAACACATTGTTTTATATTTCATTGTCTTTGTCAAAGACATGAAGGGCTTGGGGTAAAAGAAAAAATCTGTTACTTTCACATATGGAACTTACAAAAGATTTATTCTCTTGGCTACTCCTACTCTTCAGTTACCAACCACTGTGAACTAAATACACAGCTGATACATTAGTTGATGGTTAAAGTACAACACTTCAGTGGACTGTGACTGTTGAGCCTAAAGTTTACGCAAGTGCTGTCGCTCATTAAAGAACACATTGAGCCCTCTTATAAACAAACTGAATGATCAGCAAATATCAGGGCATTTAAAGCAGGTCTGTCTCAAAATGTTTTCCTGCATCAATCCCAGAGCTGAGCTCTTAAAATCATAAGAAAGTCATTATCCACCTTTTCAGACATATTCCATGAATTCTTCCAAAGAAACTACTCATTTGTCACTTAAAAAACATTGCTAATATCTGCTTCAATAGCCTTTCCTGGTTCCTTAACACATTGCTTGGCTTAGTTTGTTAATACAGAGAGAACAGCATGGACTGGCATGTCATTCTGGCCTGACAATTCTGCAGAAATCCTCCACTTTTGGAGCAATTGTCTAGGAACACAGGAACAGTAGTAGGCCATTTGGCCACATGGACATCCTCTGTTATTCACCGTAGATTTTCTTATCTTGTATCCAACAACATCATTATTCAATTAAAAAAATGCAATTCTTTGTTTTAACATTAACATTGACCTGGCATCAACTGCTGTTTAATTAAGGTAATGCAGAGCATCTACCATTCCTCACGTGCAATCACTTTTGAACAGTCTGGTTCTAGGCTTTACACACTATGCCTCCAAGTCCTTCATACCTCAACTAGAAACAATTTCTACCTGCCTTATCTCCTAGGAAACAAAACTTTAACTTATGTAACCTCATCTTTTAATTTCATCCCTGCAGATCAACTATTATCTGTAAATCTACACAGAGCTCCTTCAGGGCCAGTTATTTTGATTCCCCCAGAACTGCTCTCAGTAATAAGGTATGGTCTACTGAGGGCTTTGTATACCCATAATAACAACTTTGTAATCTGGTCTCTGGAAAACAAAAGGTAATTGGCCTGTTAAGCTGAGACTTCTACTTTGTAGGATATGTATAAAAGATCCCGGGTTCTGAGCAAGGGTCACCAGACATGAAACTTTAATGTTGTTTTCTCCTCCACAGATGCTGCCAGACCTGCTGAGCTTTTCACTCAACTTTGTTTTTGTCAGGGGGTATCTGTTTTCTCTAAATCCTGGGCCATAAAGCTATTATCTGCATACAGTTCTTGATACTGAATGTCAGCAAGCTATTCAACTCCAGAGGAATCTTAACTGAACAGAACTCATCCAGCCTCCAGACTTAAAGCAGGGGTCACTGAGCAGGGATCTACCGTTGGAATCCTGGTTGATACAGACACTGAAACAAATTGTATCTTGTCAAAATATCCACAGTGAGGAATCAGACGTGTTTGTCCCTAACCTTTAAGTGGTGGGGAGACACCTTATTGAGCAGGTGTAGTTCATATGAAGTAGGTACACCCACAGTACTGTCAGAAAATAGATCCAGGGTATTGATATAGCCACAGTGGGTGTTAGAGGACATAAGCTTGGAAGGTGTTGTGTAAGAAGCATGGCGAGTTGCTGAAGTACATCTGAGAGATGGTACACACAAAGGCAGCAGCAAAGTGGAAGAGGTGAATGTTTGAGAGGTAGATGGCAGTCTATCAAGTGGGCTGGTTTGTCCTGCATGTATCAAGCCTCTTGGAGTGGCACTCAACCAGGCAAATAGGGAATATTCTATCACACATCTTGCAGATGATGGACAGCCAATGAGAAGTCAGAGGTGGAATAAATTACCACAGAGATCTGGGCCTCTGATCTCCTCTCAGAGCCACAGTACTTATATAGCTAGTCCAATTCTGTTTCAGTTTCCAGTCAATGGTAAGCCCTAGGATGTTGGCAGTGGATGATTCAGTGTTGATAATGAGATTGAATGTCAAGACTAACAGTTAAATTCTCTCCTACCGGAGATGGTCATTGCTTGGCACTTGTATGGTACAGATATTAGTCATCACTCAGCACCCCAGGTCAGTTAATACGTCCAGGTCATGTTGGAGATGAATTGTTACAGTATCCGAGGGGTCAGGAATGGTGAACATTGATCGATGCACAATGAATATGCCCACTTCTAACCTTATAACTGAGAGTTGACAAATGATTGAGCAAATGATCAGGCCAAGGATGCTACCCTGAGGAACTTCAGGGTTTTTGCACAGCAGTGGTAGCATCCTTACATCTGAGCCAGGAGGGCTGGATTCAAATCCTACCATAACAACATCTCTGAACAGGCTGATTGGAAAATTCCTCGAGGAACTCCTGAAGTAATGCCCTAGGACTAAATGCATGACCTTCAACAACCACCTTCCTTTCAGCTAGTCATAACTCCAAACAGTGAAGACCCTAATTTTCACTGACTCCACTTTTGCTAGAGCTCCATGATGCTGTATACAGTCAAATACTGCCTTGATGTTCAGAGCAATCACTCCTCCCTCTCCTCTGCAGACCAGCTGGGTGGTCAATGTTTGATCTAAGGCTGCAATGAGGTCAGGAGTTGAGTGGTCCTGTCAGAACCAAACTGAATATTAGTGAGCAGGTTATTGCTTAGTGTCACTTGTTAGCAGTCGATCACACGTTCCATCACTTTGTAAATGGTCAAAAGTGCAGTGCTGAAGCTGAAATTGACTTGACTTCCTCCTTGTGGTTAAGATGTTTGGAGGATTTTCCACACTGCCAGGTAGGTGCCAGTACTGTTTTGACTGGAACAACTTGGCTACTAGCACTGCTAGTTCTGGAACTCAAGTCTTCTGTACTATTGCTGGAATTTTATCGAGGCCCATAGCTGTTTCTTGGTATTATGTGGGGGCGTGTGTCTCAAATTGGCTCAAGACTGGTGTCTGTGAAGCTGGGCATTTCAGGAGGACACTGAGATGAAACATCCACTTAGCAGGTCTGGCTG
The DNA here is from genome assembly GCF_030684315.1 of Stegostoma tigrinum. Lineage (NCBI taxonomy): Eukaryota > Metazoa > Chordata > Chondrichthyes > Orectolobiformes > Stegostomatidae > Stegostoma > Stegostoma tigrinum. The sequence continues at coordinate 101,870,925 of NC_081358.1, read as the reverse complement.
AAGATGGTCGCTAATGCTTTAATCTTGTCATTTGTACTGACATGCTAGGATTCTGCATTGTTAAGCATGAGGAAATTTGTGGAAATTCCTCATATTTTTAGGATTTTTTGATTGTCCACCACAATTCATGACAGGATGTGGTGAGACTGCAGAGCTTAGATCTGTTCTTTCGGTTGCAGGATTGAAACTTTATTATATGCTACTTACGGTGTCTGGTTTGCAAGTAGACCTGATGCTGCTCCTGCACTCATAATTATACCTTAGCTTGATGGTAACAGAGTTGGGAATATGCTGGGCCATGAGGTTGCCAATAGTGTTTGAGTATAATTCTGCTGCTGGTCCACAGATTTGAATTGCGAGGACAGCTGGAAATCTATCCTATTTAGGACAGTTATAGTACCATACAACATGTGTCCTCAGTGTGAAAACAGGACTTTGCTTTCACAAGTTTAGAGTGGTAATCATTCCTAATGATACCATCATAGAGAGAAGATTGAAGGAAGACAAGGTTGAGTACATTTTTCCCTATTGTTGGTTCGGTCACTGTCTGCTGAAAATACAGCCTACCAGCAATGCCATTTAGGACCTGGCAAATTTGGTCAGTGATGGTGCTACTGGGCTGCTTGTGGCTGATGACTGAAATCCTCCAGCCAGCCTTCATTCTGTGACCTTATCAGACTCAGGGCTGAGAAAAACTTCCACTTCAGATTTCTTAGTCACATATAAATTCTACCACCTGCTGCAGTGGATTATTAGCGCAGTTATGCTACAACTACCTCGCGTCTTTCCAGAGACAAACAACCACAGTTGCATCAAAGAAACCTACAGCACAGGAACAGGCCCTTCGGCCCTCCAAGCCTGCGCCGATCAAGATCCACTGTCTAACCTGTCATCTATTTTCTAACAGTCTATGTCCATTTGCTCCCTGTCCAAATATATCTTAAAAGACGCTAACGTGTCTGCGTCTACAACCTCCGCTGGCAATGCGTTTCAGGCAACCACCACCCTCTGCGTAAAGAACTTTCCATGCATATTTCCCTTAAACTTTCCTCCTCTCACTTTGAACTCATGACCCCTAGTAATTGAGTCCCCCACTCTGGGAAAAAGCTTTTTGCTATCCACCCTGACTATACCCGTCATGGTTTTGTAGACCTCAATCAGGACCCTCTCAATCTCCGTCTTCCTAATGAAAATAATCCTAATCTATTCAATCTCTCTTCATAGCTAGCACCCTCCATACCGGGCAGCATCCTGGTGACCTCCTCTGCACCCTCTCCAAAGCATCCATATCCTTTTGGTAATGTGGCGACCAGAACTGTACACAGTACTCCAAATGTGGCCGAACCAAAGTCCTATACAACTGCAACATGACCTGCCAACTCATGTACTCAATACCCCGCCCAATGAAGGAAAGCATGCCATATGCCTTCTTGACCACCCTATTGACCTGTGTTGTCACCTTCAGGGAACAATGGACCTGAACACCCAGATCTCTGTGTTCATCAATTTTCCCTAGGACTTTTCCATTTACTGTATAGTTCACCCTTGAATTTGATCTTCTGAAATGCATCACCTCGCATTTGCCCGGATTGAACTCCGTCATTTATCTGCCCAACTCTCCAGTCTATCTATATTCTGCTGTAATTTCTGACAGTCCACTTCACTATCAGCTACTCCACCAATCTTAGTGTCATCAGCAAACTTGCTGATCAGACCACCTACACCTTCCTCCAGATCATTTACATATATCACAAACAACAGTGGTCCCAGCACAGATCCCTGTGGAACACCACTGGTTACAGGTCTCCAATTTGAGAAACTCCCTTCTAACTACTACCCTCTATCTCCTGTGGCCCAGCCAGTTTTTTAATCCATCTAGCTAGCACACCCTAGACCCCAAGTGACTTCACTTTCTCCATCAGCCTGCCATGGGGAACCTTATCAAACGCCTTACTGAAGTCCACGTATATGACATTTACAACCTTTCCCTCAACAATCAACTTTGTCACGTCCTCAAAGAATTCTATTAAGTTGCTAAGACATGACCTTCCCTGTACAAAACCATGTTGCCTATCACTGATAAGCCCATTTTCTTCCAAATGGGAATAGATCCTATCCCTCAGTATCTTCTCCAGTAGCTTCCCTACCACTGACGTCAGGCTCACCGGTCGATAATTACCTGGATTATCCTTGCTGCCCTTTTTTAACAAGGGGACAATATTAGCAAGTCTCCAGTCTTCTGGAACCTCACCCGTGTCTAAGGACACTGCAAAGATATCTGTTAGGGCCCTGGCTATTTCCTCTCTCGCTTCCCTCTGGACCTGGGGACTTGTCCACCTTAATGTCTTTTAGGATACCTAACACTTCCTCCTTCCTTATGTCAACTTGACCTAGACTAAGCAAACATCTATCCCTAACCTCAACATCCGTCATGTCCCTCTCCTTGGTGAATACCGATACAAAGTACTCGTTAAGAATGTCACCCATTTTCTCTGACTCAGCACATAACTTTCCTTCTTTGTCCTTAAGTGGGCCAATCCTTTCTGTAGTTACCCTCTTGCTCTTTATATTTGAATAAAAGGCTTTGGGATTTTCCTTAACCATGTTTGCCAGCAATATCTCATGTCCTCTCTTAGCCCTCTTAATCCCTTTTTTCAGATTCGCTCTACATTCCCGATATTCTTGCAAAGCTTCGTCTGTCTTCAGTCACCTAGACCTCATGTATGCTTCCTTTTTTCTCTTGGCTAATCTCTCAATTTCACCCGTCATCTATGGCTCCCTAATCTTGCCTTTTCTATTCCTCATTTTCACAGGAACGTCTCTGCTGCACACTAATCAACCTCTCAACTTCACTCAATTCAAATTCCAACAACTGTAATAACAAGATTTGAACACACATTCCCTGAATATCAGTGTGAGCCTCTAAACTGTTAGTTCAATGACGTTGCTGTACCACAGCTTGTCCCGACTTAATTACTTTGGCAAAGTTCAGGAACAAAGATCTAAACTAAAGTTGTTATGATTGTGGAAGCTCTACATGGCTTGCTACTTTCTGCTGACACTAATTTCTCAAGACCTAGCAGCTCCCTCACTAGTCAGTCATTCACTGTTTTCTGGCTATATCTTGAAGCACTTTGGGACTTTTCAATTAAATGAGGGCAACTACATAAATGCCAGCCATTGCAAAGAACAGAGAGTATGTTAAAAGAGATGCAGGATGGGGTTCTTGTGGTGCAATGGTAATGTCCCTACCTGTGGATTGAGAGAATTGGCTTCAAGTCCCACATGCTTCAGAATGTGTAATAAAATCTCTGAACAGGCTGATTAGAAAAATAAGTTAATTTATTAAAAAAAGGCATCTTCAGGAGGGATGCACTTCAGATGTGGTAGAGAAAACAAATTACAAATAATGTTGAAAATCCTAAACAGCAGACAGAAAACGTATTGACAAACGAAGAAAAACAACAACGCTTCAACATACCTCTCCAGTTAGGATGCCCATTTCTTGAACAGTGTGCCTTTCAACTCCATTGAATATAGAATTCTGATCCGTTTTATAATTTAAATTATTGGTGTCCTCATCTTCTGAACAGTTTTGGTCTGTTGTAGGGTTTTGCTCAAGGCTGCAGCCATGAGGCTTCTGGTAGCTGTGTTCACTAGTGATATAGGTTCCTTCTACTCTCTTGCTGGGACTTGGTCTTTCTCTGTGACTCTGATTATGACAGATGCTTTCAGCTTGCTTAATACTGTCTGTACATTCCATGAGCTTTTCTCCTGTAGTTTGCTCTTGAGTGGATTTCTTGCATGACTGGACCAAAAGATGTAGATCTGGTTGCTTTCTGCTCCTTGAGGTAGAAAGGCCAAGAAGATTTCATACCATTCTACTTTTTCAACAGTGTTGAGGCAATCTTTTATACGTGTCATAATTGCAGACTAATCAACCATAACGTCAAAATATAGCACCATACTGAGGAGGGAATGATCTATCAGTGGTATTATCACTCACTAATAATCCAGAAACTCAGTTAACGTTCAAGTAGAATCATAGAATCCCTTGCAGTATGGAAACAGGCCCTTCAGCCCAATAAGTCCACAATGACCCTCAGAGTATCCCACACAGATCCATCCCCAGACACTATGGGCAGCTTAGCATGGCCAATCCACCTAGCCTGCATGTCTATGGATTGCGGGGGGAAGCCAGAGCCCCAGAGGAAATCCATGCAGACATGGAGAGAATGTGCAAACTTCAAGCAGACAGTCACCCAAGGGTAGAATCAAACCCGGGTGTCTGGTGCCGCCCCCTTTGATTTTGTTGCTTTCCACTTAAACACAACTCATCCCTCCTGAGCTTCAGCATAACAGCCGACCACTACAATAGGCAGCCAGTATAAGTGGCAGTGGTGGAATTCTGGAGACATGGGATCAAATCTCACTATGGCATATGGTGAAATTTTATTCCAGATTTTTATTGAAATTAAAGATATGATGATGACCATGAAACCATTGTCGACTGTCAGAAGAGCACATGTGGTTCTCTAATGCCCTTTAGAGACGGAAACTGCCATCTTTCCATGGACTGGCCCACCTGACTCCAGACCCACAGCAACGTAGTTGACACCACAATTGCCCTCTGAATTTAATTGCTAACAGGGTTTGGTATGCAATTAAGGTGGCATATTGCATGCAGAACACAAAAGAGTGATGATTTCTTAGCCTACAATCCACAAACATGTCATAAACCCATAATTACAGAATACCATTCACTATCAATTATCGAGAGTTCGAGCATTGGTTCACTGCAAGAAATTAACATTATTTTGAACTAGTTTGGGCTTTATCCTGACACTCAAAACTTATGTCATGCAAATTCAGTGTTAAGAGAAAACAGGTAGCACAGCAAAACACATCTGCTGTTTGTGCTTAAAAATACTTACTGCAGAATATTGATTTTCAGTTGAAGCCCATGGAGCACTTCAGTCACACTGTACACATCAGCCAGGAGCTGATGAGTTGATACTATTTTCTTTGCATTCTGCTGGGAGTAGTTCTCCTTCAGAAAGGACAGTCCATACACGTGACCATTTTTTAGCCACTCCTTGTCATAGCAACATTTGGCATTCCATCTCTGACCTCCAGAAATAAAGGATATTGCATTTATGTAACACCTTGCTAATATTCTCAGGATTCTTCAAAGCAATCACAATCAATGAGGACCTTGAAAAGTATGCAGAAGGTGTTTATTGGAATGTTATGAGGTACTGGGAACTTCAGTTATGTAGAGACTTGCAAGAAGCCGGGGTTATTCTCCTTGAGCTTTGTCGGTCAAAGGGAGATTTACTCGAGGTCTTCAAAACTATGAAGCATTCTGATCGGCAAATGAAGAGAAAACATTTCTACTGGCAACAGGGTTGGTAACTAGTGAATATTCAAGATAAAAGAGAAGCTGAAGACTTTTTTTAATGTATGTATGTCATTATGACCTGGAATATCTGGTATTAGAGGGAAATAGAGGCAGATTTAATGGTAACATTAAAAATCAAATTTGTAGGAGTAGAATAAGGACTTTAGGCTTAGTGGACAGCTTCTTCAAAAAACTGCTACAGACACAATGAGCTGAACGACACTGCTTCAGCTCCAGCTGCAGTACTGCCTCCAGTTCTGCATGCTGCTATTGGAGAGGGTGCGGAAAACTTTTATAAAAGTGGTTCTAGGGACGAAGAACTCTAGTTATAAAGACAAATCTGAGAAGGGAGCTCTGATACTGTATTCAAAATTATGAAGGATATAGACGCCCAAAAGGTTCAAGTTTGAAATTTTCATCCTCATATTCAAACATTTCCAGTTTCATCTCTCCTTGCCTCTGAGCTTTATCTAAAACAGTCAACCTTGGGAATGAGGTATACAAGTTAGCAGTTCTTGTTACATGGCATTAATGATATCACCTTGAGACCTGTGCACACAATTTTACATACCTTATTTAATAATGGACATTCTTGCATTAGAAGCATTTAAGAATGTTCAATTGACTGATTCTTGGGAATGAAAGGTTCATCTTACGAAGACAGATTGAGTCTTTATCCATTGGTGATTAAAAAAATGACGCAATCATTTGAAATGTAAAGTTTTGAGGAAGTTTAACAGCTGAGAAGGTTTCTCCTTGTGGCAAATCTAGAACTAAAGAGCAGTTTCATGAAATGATACTTTGCACTTAAGATGGAGTTGAGGAGGAATTTCCTCTCTCAGAGATACTGGTCTTTGGAATTCACTGTCACAGGTCAGGAAATTGCATCACTGAATATATTAAAGAATAACAGCCAGGTTTCTGATCTACAAAACAGTCAAAGGGCATGAAGGATCAGCAGAAAAGTAGAATTGAAGTCATAATCAGATCAGTCATGATCTAACAAATGGTGGACAAGGATTTTGGGGATAAGTGATCTACTTCTGCTGCTATTTATGATGTTCTTAATTTTTGTTCATCCAATTCTGCTAATGTTTTTCACACTCGCTCCATCCTGTCATTGGTCACTGCACCTTCTATCACAAAGGCACTTAAATTCTGATAATTCGCTCCACAGAAGTCTCCACTTCATTCTCTTCCTTAGTATATAGCTGTGCTGACTAGAGATCAAAAATGACTTAACGAGATCTGGTTCACCTAAAGGAAGTTTAAAATCACCAAAACAAGTCATGGAAATTGAAATTTCCATCAGAAAAGAAAGTGATACTGATACTTTTGGAACTGCAACTTCTTTAGGAATCAAAATTCTGAAAATCTTTGCAGTAAGAATGATATTCAAAAGTGAAATACTGACAATGCTGTAAATCTAAACTAAAATTGTTGGAAATACTAAGCAGATCAGCTGTATCTGCAGCGAGACAAACATAGCTGGTAAATTATTTGAAGTGTACAAACATTCAGCCAGTACAATAGGAATAAATTTAAACAGGTGTGTGCAACAAAACAGTACTAATTTGAGAAAGTGTTAACATTTCTTCAAAAGTCAGATTGAATGTGAAAAGTTTTCTGTTTCTTCAAAGATGCAGCTCAGTTTCTCCAACACTTTGTTTTTATTTCAGATTTCTAGCATCTGCAGTACTTTGCTTTTATTTAACTTTTAATTAATTTTCACACACAGCTTGAATCCGTTATTAGCAGGGAATCAATGTCAGGAGGTACCTGGTGGATCCTGGCAGAGGTAGCAGATATATTGGTCTGGAATGCTGTCTTCCAATAAACCCAGACAGATGCTGTGCTGCCAGCAAAGGCACTCTTCACACTTCAGTGGGTGGGAGACAGCAGAAGAGAGAAAAGGAAAAGGCGGCAAAAAAGATTAACATGTAAAACAATAATACATGAAACTCCACAAATGACACAAGCTATTCAACAAGGCAATATGTTATTTTATTCCTAGTTTATGCTGTCAAACTCAGTGCTACATCACCCGACTTTTTTCTATGCAGGAGTCTCTTAGAAAATATTGATGCAAACCTGGCAACACCATTACAAGACCTGAAAGAGAGCACCACCTCCCCAAAATAAACAAATACCAAACAAAATTATTGCAAGATTACGGAGAAACAGCAGGGAGTGAGTGTAATTGAAGAGCTTTTTCAAAGAGTAGACAATGAAAAAGTAGGATGAATGTCTTTCCCTGTACTGAATCTATATTCCTTTAGTACAACATATTGCAAACACAATGCCTTGCAAATTTCAAAGCTTATAATAGAATTTATAAAGCACCATGCTCATAGTGTGTGGCATGCCTGACTCTACATAAGCAAATATTTAAAGGCCTTGAAGACGCCTCTGTTCATCTTCATAACATAAAAGCCAAATGCAGAGGGTGCTACAAGTCTGAAATAAGAAAATGCTGGAAGTTCCAAAATCATGAAATGTTTACAACACAGGTCATGAGGCCTGGCATGTTCATGCTCTCTGAAAGAGGAATACAGCCAATTCTATAGTCTCAGTCTTTCCTTGAAGCCCTGAAAAATATTTGTCTTTCTGAGGTATTGTATTATGATTGTCTTTACCAACTCACTCACAAGCGCTGTATGTTTACATACAGCGATTCCATTCATTCAATCATAACCCTTTATTAACTGAGTCATAAATGCACAATGTTTACTATACCGTGAATTAAAAACTTCAAAAGGGCACTGACAAGTGATAGAGTGGGCATACAGGTGGTGCATGAAGTTCAATGTGAAGGAGAGAGGTGGTCAACAGAATGTGGACTGAGAGCATAAAATAAAGGATAGAATTGAAAAAGGTTCACAGCTATAGAGAAGCCTGCGTAGATATGTGTGCAAGTTATTAAAGGTGGCAAGATTGATAGAAATATTCGTAAAGCATTAATATTCTAGGCTTCAGAAATAGGGACACAAAGTACAAGAGCAGACGGGTTATGCTGGACCTGTACAAGACATTAGTTAGATCAAACCTGGAGTACTGTGCACAGTTCTGAGTGCCACACTTTGGGAAGGATATGAAGATCTGCAGAAGAGGTTTAAGAGACTGGCACCAGGGGTGAGAAACTTCAGCCATAAAGACAGACTAGGAAAAGAGTCTCCTTCCTCAAAAAGGGAAGGCTAAGAAGAGAGTTGACTGAAGTTTTCAAAATCATGAGAGGTAGAAACTGTATCGCTTGCAAACAAATCTAGAACTGGAAGATGAGATAGTAGGAACTGCCGATGCTGGAGAATCTCAGATAACAAGGTATAAAGCTGGATGAACACAGCAGGCCAAGCAGGAAAGCTAATGTTTCAGGTCAAGACCCTTCATCCAGCTCTACACCATGTTATCTTAGAACTGAAAGATGCAGGGTTTGAAGCAATTTGCCAAAGTGAATCTGATGTGAAAAGAAACTTTTTCATACAGCAAGTGATTTTTGGGCTTGGAATGCACTGCCTGGAAGTGTGGTAGAAGCAGGATCAATCGAGTTTTTCAAAAGGTAATTCTATAAGTAGAAATAATGCGCAGGATAATCAATAAAGTAAAAGTAAAGTTGATATAGTGCCAGAGGACCATAGCATTACACTCTCATTAGAGGGAATGAGAGGACTGGTGCTGGTTTAACTGGAGGGTTACTACACCTCAGACCAGAGGAGAGGTTGAGAAGCAGAGTCCTTTCAATGGTAACCTCGGCCGGTGTGGCATTTGAAATAAAACTGAAGTTGCTGGAAAGGCTCTGGCAACATCTGTGAAGAGAAAATCAGAGTTAACCTTTCAGGTCCGACGACCCTTGCTCAGAACTGGTTTTTATTTAGGATTTAAACTGGTGGCATCACTGCAACACAAGCCAACTGTCCAGCCAACTGAACTAATTGACGAAGGGGTGGCAAATGGCACCAAATCATGGTGGCCAATCAAAAGGTTGGTGCAGACATTATGTGCTGAACGACAACTTTGTGACTGCGATTCAAAAGATATTCAAAGGTGCATCTTCTCCATATAGTACACCTAGAATCCATCAGCAGCTTGGTCTTGAAATGACAAAGTGTCAAAGCATAACATTCAAACATTAAAAGCGAACAAAAGCATGTTAACATGTTTAAACTATTTTGACTACCTGAATCATAAACCCATTTTCTTCATCCATTCCACAGACACATCGCACTGTTGCATTGTTTTCATCTTCCTCTTGAGACTCGTCCGGGTTGGTTGAGATGTCCAGATCCTGACTGTAATCTTCACTGAGCAATGCACTTTCCGTTGAGGAACCATCAAAGAACTCTTCATCAGAAAGAGCTGATACAAAAAAAACTGCCATTAAATTACTCTATGTGTTGACCATTTAAAAAATCTTTACAAATTTCAATCCAATTTAGATACAACTTGCCTAAATTCAAGCAAAGGATACCTTTAGAAAAATAAAAATGTTTGCAATTGGGTGGGGGGGTGGAATTAACAATCCTGTCCATATGCCTCATACTCAGGACAGGTAGCTGTTGGTGTGGTGGTATTGTCACTAGACCAGTAATCCTGAACACCAAGCTAATGTTTCAACACATGTGATTGAATCCTACTAGGACAGTTGGTGAAACTTGAATCAATAAATATCTGGAATTAAAAACTAACATAGCGGTGACCAGATAGCACTGCTACTTTACAACAACATAAATAACAAGGAAAAAAATCCACAGGCCCACATGTGGCTCCAAAGCCATAGCAACACATTTGATTCATGATCAGCTTCTGCAATAGCTCGAGAAATCCGGTCAGTTCAAGCAGTGATTAGCAGGAAACAATCCTCATTGTTAAACACATGTTTAGTGAATAATTGATGATGTAGTGACCATGCAAGAAGCGATACAAGTATGGAGAAATTGGAGTGCAAAATAATGTGGACGCTGGAAATCTGAAATAGAAGCAGAATATGTTGGAACAAAATCTCAGCACCTTTGGAATCAAAGAGAAATGATATTTCAGGTCTATGACTTTTCAGAACTGAGATAAGTTAGAATGTTTTAAGCAACAGTGGTCGGGATAAGGCCAAAAGGAATTCTGTGAAGAGTGGGAAACAGGAGAGATTGAGTGACAAAAAAGTTAGTCCCGAGAGGCCAAAGAGAGGGTAAGGAAAGAAAAAGAAAAAAAATACTTGAGAACAACTGTGCTGCTGGTGGAAGGAAAACCAAATAAACAAAACTGAACAAAAGCTGATGATCTGAAATTGCTGAACTTAACGTTGAGTTCAAAGGCTGTAAAGTGTCTAATTTAAAGATGAGGCAGTGATCCCTTTTTTCCATTCATTCACAGGATGAGGGTGTCACTGGCTAGGCCAGCATTTATTGTCTATTCTTAACTGCCCAGAGGGCAGTTAAGAGACAACCATATTGCTATTGATCTGGAGTGACATGTTTGCCACATCAGGTAAGGATGGCAGATTTCCTTCCCTAAAGGGCATTAATGAACTAGATGGGATTTTGAGTTTTGTAGTCATTGTTAGATTTTTAATTCCTGATTTTTTTTAAATTGAATTTTTATTGAATGCAAATTCTGTGGCAGGATTCAAATCCAGGACCCCAGGACATTATTTGGGTGTCGGGATTAACAGTCTAGTGATAATGTGATTAGGCCATTGCTCTTCAGTGGAGCAATGCAGTACGCAGAGGACAGAAATGCCTGTGCATGCCTCACAACAGAACAACATACAGCAAGTAATTTGACAATAGAATGTTTTTCCGTTCAAACCTGTAAGAGTATTTGAACATAATAGTGAGGAGGTTATTGGGGAAATTTATAGGGCATTGGTGAGGCCCCATCTGGAGTACCATGTACAGTATTAATCTCTTTATTTAATGATGGCTGTAAATGTATTGGAAGCAGTTTGAGAAAGTTTACTTGACTAATTCCTGGAATGGGTGGATTGTCTTATGAGTAATTGTTGACCAAGCTAGGCTTGTATCTGCTTGAGTTGTAAGAATGGGAAAAATACACCCAGAGGGTGGTTCATGTGTGGAATGAACTGCCAGCGGAAGTGGGACAGGCAGGTACAGTTACAACATTTAAAAGACACTCAGACAGGTACATGAACAGGAAAGGTTCAGAGAGATATGGGCCAGGAGCAGGCAGGTAGAACTAGTGTAGTTTGGGAATGTGGTCGGCATGGACTGGTTGGGCCGAAGGGTCTGTTTCCATGCTGTATGACTCTATCTATCACTATCCCAAGAAGTCTTGGCAGGGTAGATGCAGAAAAGATGTTTTACCTTGTATAAGAATCTAGGTCACTGTTTACAAAGATGGATCGTTCTGTTAAGTCAGAGATGAGGAGAAATCCTTTCTCACAACAAACTCTGGACAGTCCTTGGAACTCTATTCTTTAAAAGGCAGCAAATGCAGAGTCTTTGAACATTTTAAAGATGCAATAGATTCTTGATAAGCACTGGGTCAAAGGTTATTAGTGGCAAACGGGAATATGGAATATTGACATCAGTCATGATTTTATTGAGTTGAGAAGAAAGCTGGAGGGGCCAAAGTGGCCTAATCCTGCTCTTAATTTGTATATTTATACAGACACTCTTAACATACTAGTCTAGAAAATCACATGTGTTAGAATATATAAATAAGTGGGCTAATATCTCCACCAATATGTTTAATGTTATAGAGCAGGTAAAGCAATTTTCCTTCACTAATATTCTACAGTTTAATTTCATGACATTTGTCATCTATCTTTTCATCGTCACATTTCACGGAAACATGGAAAATTTTAGCAGGAAAGGCAGCCAATTGGTACGTTTGCATTTGCCAGTACAGGCACAGAATGTGCAGCTGAATCCCACTCTTCAAGTCATCGTTCTTAACCTTCTAGCTTATTGAATTTCAAGTGTATATCCTCGTATTGCTCAGATACAGTAAGTACTCTGCCTCTACCACTCTTGCAGGCAGTGAGATCCAGATTTGAAGGAAAAAACATTACTGAAATCACCTCTCATTTTTTTAAACACTTTAAATCTCTGTCCCCCCTGTTGATCTTTTCACTTAAGGAAACAAGTTCCCTTCTATCTACTTTACTCTAGATTTCTGATAATTCTGTGTATCTAATTTAAACCATCCCTCAGCCTTCTCTGCTCCAAAGAAAGCAACACCAATCTATGCCATTTACTCTCATAACTAAAACTTGCCATTCCTGGCAACTTCTCTGTAAACCTCCTCTGCACCCCTTAAATTCACCTCTATAAGTGCAGCTGCCAAACCTTTAGAACTTTTCAGACACTAAACTCATATGAAGCCACAAGATAATGTATTTCCTATTGCTGAAAAACAATAAAATCACAGAAAGCAGCTTACATAGCATCACAGCCACACTTTTCATCTTACTGTACATTTTTTCCCTCTATTTCTTCTTCTTTGGTACATGAGCATCACTGGCCAGGCCAATATTCGTTGCCTATCCCGAACTACTCGATGAGTAGCTTGCAAGTTTAATTCAGACAGAAGTTCAGAGTCATCTATTTCTGTCGATCTGGAATCACCCATAGGTCAGGCGGGTAAAGGTGGCAGATTTCCTTCCCTAACGGGCAAGTAACGGTAAAGGTCACCACTACACCAGAGAATCACCAGGCTGCTCTCTCATTAGAGAGAGAAACAACTGCTAGTGGGTTTAATTTGAGTGTCACCATGCCTTAGGTGAGGGGTGAGGTTGAGAAAGCAGGATCTTTATGGCAACCTTGTGCTGTTGGCATTACTCTGCATCATAAAGCAGCCAGTCATCCAACGGAGCTAGCCGACCTTCCTCTCTTAAAGGATATCAGTGTATCAAACGGATGTTCACATGTTTAGCTTCATAGTCATCATGACTGAAACCGGTTTTATATTCCAGATTTACTAACTGAAATTAAATTCCACCAAGTGCCATAGTCATTTTGATCCCATTTCCCCACAGTGTTAGCCTGCACCTCTGGATTACTAGTCCAGTGATGTTATCACTATTCCATTATTTCACTCTGCCTTAGATGGTACTATCATCAATCCAGTACAGTTTTTAATTGTAAGGGAGCCAATACAATTCTGTCATTAAGTAGGAGAATCAAATATTTCTGTTAACACATCAAGAATAACTTAAATTACACCTTCCAAGTCAAACTACCAAAAGGATACAAATTAAAACCTGCACAATGCTTGTAAAATATATGTTTGATAGTATGCCCCTATCAGAAGATATCAGCAGTAGAGCTCAGACTTCAGTTAAAAACCGACTTCCAGAAGTTTCACTAACAAGCCAACCTCCATAATCATTTTCCATGGTCGGAGATCCATTCATCTCAATTTGATTTGAATAGAACAATGAGCATCACAGGAAAACGAGACATGTTTGAATGAGGAGATTCTGCTTTAATTGCACCCATTCTTCCAGAAAACAACCCTATAATTTTCCCATTTGAACTGTTTCTTTGTCCAGCATTTCAGCTATTCATTCAGATGTTGAAATTTCTTATATAGAGAAATTATTTGCTGATCTCTGTTCCAAATCAACTTCTGTGATACCTTATAATCTGCTTCCTTTTTTCATGTCAATATTGCTCCTAGTTTATTTTCAGGATATCAGAAGTACATCTCTTCAAAAATTCTCTTCTGAGATGTGTTATGACCAGGCAGGCAGGGAGGTCAAATAGTTCCCTTCAGTAGTCACTGAACTCTGAATTTGTAAGAAAACAGAAGTTGCTGGAAAAGCTCAGCAGATCTGGCAGCATCTGTGAAGAAAAAAAAAAATCAGAGTTAACGTTTCGGGTCCAGTGACCCTTCCTCAGAATTGTTCTGAGGAAGGTTCACTGGACTCAAAACATTAACTCTTTTTTCCTTTCACAGATGCTGCCAGACCTGCTGAACGTTTCCAGCAACTTCTGTTTTTGTTCCTGATTTATGGCATCCGCAGTTCTTTCGGTTCTGAATTTGTATAGCTCATTTAGCCTCTTTGAGATTATTCAGTGATTCAATTTGAAAGGCAGTTTCTTACATAACTGCTCCTGAAAGTTGGTAAGTAAAAACATGATACAGTTATGAGATAAAATATAAATACAAAGATTAAAAGTGAATATTGATAACAGATAGCTAAAGATGAAAGACAGTTCAGCCCTTTAATGGTTCTTGAAGATTTCTCTTTGAGGTGAAGAAATTGAACACAAAGTCAGAATTCAGCGGCTACACTGACTTCTGAAGTTGAGTAGATGGATGTTTGTTCCACAAATGGACTGAGAAGACAATGTTCTACAAGACGTCTTTATTTCACTTCTGTGGTACTACAAGTTTCGCCCCTTGATAATCTGGTTCAGTACAGGAAACTTTAGCTAGCTTTCTTTATCGTCCTCTCCATATTAAGAATCTCCTCTCTGATGCTGTCATAAGATGGCTACTATGTTAAATTTTGATTAATCACTTTCACACAGTCAATTAGGCCAGAATTCCCTTTATGCTTCTTCCAGTTTCCTGCTCATCTGTACACCTTGAAGGATCCATTGTGATGTTGGAGGGGTTAATCAAGTTGTAAATGACACATTGACCTGTCTGCTTCCTTTGGCAGACGGTGAATCAACAAGAATCAACTATGTGAATTCTGGCAGACTTCTTTTAGATGCTATAGCTATTTTTTAAAATCAAAACAGCTGTCATTATAAAATATAGAATACTATAAGTACACAGTCATGATAGGCAGTACTTCAAACATAATTGCGTAAATCCAATTGTAACTTGACAAGCTCAGCTGGAAAGCTATCTTAAAACCAAGATTCAATTATCCAAGTAATTAGCTTTTAATCATTCATGTTTAGTAGTTGCATATTTCAGTTGATTTCCATAATTCCTTGTCAATATGCCTCAGGGGGAAGTTTTCAGTGGGTCTCCATCTGATTGTATAGGTGGATTCCTGACGTGTAGAACTTTAAGCAAATTGGGCAGCATGTCCCATAAGGTGGTGTCTTCTGTTGTGCAGTACTTGCTTCCTTTACTTCCATTCTCAGCTGCTGATATACCTCATCATTCAGATATGTATACTCAGTGTGTGATGTAACTTGATAGACAAGTTGTTACCATTTTGTAAGATTGGTAGCATTCTCTTCATAGAGATCAATGCCATTGCTGTGACACTTCAAGAAAGGCTTCAGAGTGCCCTTGTAGCATTTTCTTCATCCTCCCATAGAGCACTGACTGTTCAAGAGTTGAGAAAACAGCATCTGGTAGGGTTGAGTTTATATATTATTGACATACAGCCAGATCTAACAGCAATACAGCAGTGTGTTATATCAATTGCTCTGTACACTTTGTCGATTTGCAGAGGCCTTTTGGTCAAACTCTCACTGCTGTAGTCTGTAGAAGGATGAGCTAACGAGCTGATTCAGTTTTGGATTTCCTCATCAATGGACCTTTTGACAGATGCATCTCTCAAGGTACAAGAGGTGCTTAACATATTCCAGAGTCTCTCCTTTAACATATATGGAAAGTCAAATATTTGCCTGACCATATACTTTGTTTTAGAACAAATAATGAAGAGGCCAAAATTTCTTAAATGCAGAATTGAATACATCAAGAGCCTTGCAAACCTGGTACAGAATGAACAACAGTGCAGTCATCAGCATACGGATGGTTGTGTACATCTACTATAATCAACTTGGCTTTTGCACTGAGGTTGAAGAGGTTTCCATCCAGTTTCTCAGGCAGTTAATGCTTGATAACATTAATAACCACTGCCAGGTAGGTTGTAATAGAATGTGGGTTATCACAGAGCTTTGTTTTAAACTGTTGCAAACTTTGATGGCATTGGTTTCAGATTGTTCCAGTGCTGACAAATGTCTTCATCAAGAAGTGCACCATCCTGTGAGCAAAGAGTTCGGAATGTGGAAGGTATAGTAATGCAAAGTAGTGTCAGCAATCTTGAGTTGAATTCTCTCCAGTCCTGAAGAAGGGTAATACCCAAAAGGTTGACAGCTCCGTTCCTCCAGGTGCTGCCTGGCTTGCTGTGTTCTTCCAGCCTCCTGTTTGTCTACCTTGAATTCTCTTTAGTCTCTTTCAAAATGTTTGTCTTTTCAAAAGTTCAATCTCATGTTTCCAGCCAGAGAATTAAAATTCAATATTTGGCACAAGCTTGTCTTTCTAACAGATGGCCTTTCCCAAGACTGCGAAGTCCTAACTTACCTATCTTCTCCTCAGTTTATCAATTCCAGTAGCCTTATTGTTGCCATTTCTAATGTCTCAAGTGTCTCAGTCGTCCTATTATGAATTGCCACTTAACTCTAAGGAATAGTCAATTAATTAACCAATTACATCTGGCATATTGCGCAAACAAAACAATATTGCATTGCAGAGCTAAACCTCTTGTATTTTTGAAGGCCAGTAATGCAAATAGTTCTTCTTCAGGGATAATGCCGTCATATCCAGAAAAGAGTAAATTATTATTTAATAATGAATGGTGAAGACTGCCATTCTACCAAAGACGTCTTCATCCCTGTAATTTCAACACTTACATTCATGTCTAGGAGTATGATCTGTACTTAGCTCCATCAACGATCCAGAGGACAGAAGAAATTTTGGTGACAGATAGCCTGGTTTCACTATAGATCCACACCGTAAGGTAAGGGAACTTCTAGATTTGGCTAGAGGAGATGAACATCTTTCCAGAAACTCCAGGGAAATATCTTTCAATCCTTCATAGTCCAACAATTCTGAGGAGAAAGTAAGACCATTAAGTTAAAGGGAACCATTTAGGCTGAAGAAACTTGTGAATTTTCAACATACATCAAAATTATTCAATACGAGAGCGCTAGGAATAGAGGAAAAGGAGAAAGCCATTCAGTAGCTTGAGTATGTACCTTGAAAGTAGTCAGGCCATTTTATGTGCTCATTGCCACAATATGGATCCTTTCAGGATTAACTCATCTTCTCAATGTCACTAATTAGTAACATGACATGGAATTTAATGTTAATTAGAGAGCTGAATGCTTAATCCTGATTACCTGACAATGCAGAGCTGCTGCATTCTTGATTTGGTTCTTCTAGAAAAGTGCCACAAAAGCAAAGAAGAAAGGTTATAGCTTCCTTTCTTGAGAGCTTCCTTATTCCATATTCCACAGCCATGCAAAAAGATGCTCAGAATCAGAGTGGAGTTGTTTTGTCTAAGGGTTGTAACTCGCCAAAAGTGGAAACTGCTTTTGATACATGAGTGTTGGGTTCTGTATCAAGAGACAAACTGTTTGTCCATGGATCCAAGATAATGGGAGTTGCTAACTGAGTCCAGCAAAATCAACAATGTAGCAATCCACGTAAAAACAAAGCTCCCAAGCACGTTGACACTCAGCCACAAAGGTCATTTCATTGGCTCCAGCATCCTCACAGGATGGAAGACCGTTGCATACATCAGAATTATCCATTTAGTAAAGTAGATGGTGTCAGACGACCAGGAGGCCACCTAAAACTCCACTTCAAGTGGAGGCAATTGCAAGTGTGGCAATGAGGTTCCAAATGTTAAGTGTCTCACCTACTACATTGAATGATCAGAGAAAAATGGTGACATACCTGTGTGCCATCATGACGATCAATAGCTACAGAGTCTTAGCAACAGTTGTCCACACTAAACCAACACAATAACACCAAGTAACTACTTCATATGCAGCAGCTGTGGTAGCACCTGCTTCTCACCCATCAGTAGAAGTGCACCATAAGACACCTCATCACCAAATGATTTAATTAGCTGCATCTATCAGTTTACCATGATAGAACAATGTCAAGTATCATAACAGAATGGATCACACACCCATGTATAATGAACATTTTCAGATCAATAGTACTTTAGGTAGGGTTTCCCGTGTCAGTAAAATCAATTGAAGGTTAGTGATAGCCAAAGGCAAGGTCATAAGGTAGGTAGGTTTTGACTGCCTTCCAACCTGCATGAACACTGAAGAATCTACAGAATTTATGAAGAAGATCACAAATCTAAGGAAGATCACATCCTCAAATATCAGAGTCTGCATATTTATTGATTTTCAGCTTCATCAATTCCTCCAGTATAATCTTAGTAATACCAATTTCCTTGAACTCCTCATTTTGCCTAACCATGAGGATCTCCAGTTTTGCAAGATTTCTTGCATCTTCTCAGCAAAAACATACACAAAATAATATTAATTTAGCCTCTCTGCCATTCCTCCATTTCCCCTGGCAAATTCTCCTGACTTCCTGTAAAAGATCCACATTCGCTTTGGCGAAACATTTCCATATATATATATATAATATATATATAGTTTCAAAACCTTCTAGCGTCTGTTATATGTTTTTTATTTCGCTAGTCTGCATTCATATCCTATTGTCCCTTTCTTGGTCTTCCCTTGCTGTATTCTACAAGTGTTCCAATTCTCAGATTTAGTGTGATTTCTGGTACCTTAAAAAGCCTTTTCTTTTAATCTTATACAATCCTGAACTTAACTTCTTAGCTACAGTTCAGTCACTATTCTTTTTGAGTTATTGTTGCTTGAAGGTATGCATAATTGCTGTAAGTCACATAACTCTTCTTTGAAGTCTCAGGTCACAATGAAGGAACACATTCAGTAATGTGAGATATTCACTATTCCAGCATTGCACTTTATATGTCCTTTGCTCATCGCTAGAAAGAAAAATCATGATTGTCTTTCTCCCCTATCATTTCCAGCAGCAGATATCCAAATGATTGCTCTCAGGTAACTATTAAAAGAAAAACTAGTAGCTGAAGTAGCAATCTTGCTGAGAGGGATTTTTACAACAACTAGTACAGGAAATGAAATGAAGGAAAATATAGATAGCTTCTCTCAGAACTCCAAACGTGTTACTGGTTTGGAACACGGCTTCAGTTCAGACTCCCTCAGCTTGCTGACAGAATGGAGTAAAATTCAAGAGCAAGCAAGTTCTTCACTCCCTCCACCGCACCATTGACAGATATCCGCTAGGAGTTTAACCCCAAGCTCCAGAATTCTCTCCTGGAATCTTTGTTTCTCCACTTGCCTCCCTCATCCTTTACCACACTTCATATCCAAAGCGTTAAATAAACTTTTGATTATTCAGTGTACTATCTCCTTTAACTCAGTGCCAAATTTGCATCCAGTTACATTTCCATGACATGACTTGAAGCATGTTATCTCAGTAAATGCAGGGAAATAATGCAAGTCATTGTTCAAACAACACAAGCTAATGTTATCTCCGCTCACCATACTTGGATCTCTTTTTCTTTTTTTTCTTTTTCTTCTGTTTTAGTTTAACGTGCTCCTTGCCTTTCTTCTCCTTACACTTCTCCTTCTTTTTACCTTTAGGAACAAGAAAAGAAACATTTTCTTTACAGTTGTCTAGTCTGATTAAACCAGGATTATAATTTATTCTATCAATTTTCACCTTCCAAAAATGGCTTCGGCCCATACACATATAGCAGTGTTCACAGATAGTTTTGACATCTACAATATACCTTTCTCCCATACCCCTTGAGGTCTTTATAATGTAAAGATTTATCTCTCTATCTCAGCGTTTGTGGCCTGCATCGGCTTCTGTCATAGAGAATTCCACTATCACTTGGGTGAAGAATTTCCTCCTCATTGGAATTGACCAATTTAGGACTACATATAGATGGTAGATGAAATTTAACCCTGAAATGTGTGAAGCGATGCACTTCGGCAGAAGTAACAAAATGCACTCAATAAATGGTAGGACACTAGGACGCTCAGAGAAACAGAGGGATCCGCAGATCCCTGAAGGCAGGAGGGCAGGTTAATAAGGTGGTTAAGATGATATATGGGACACTTACTTTTATCAAGCATAGCATTGATTATAACAGCAGGGAGGTCACATTGGAGCTGAACAAAATTTGGTTAGGTTACAGATGGAATGGTTATCATGGTACTGTATAGGAAGGACGTAATTGCTCTGGAGGCGGTTCAGAGGAGATTCACAGGATGTGCGTGATGCTATGATGAAAGGCTGGATAGACTTGGGTTATTTTCCTCAGAGCAGAAGAAAACCGAGAAGAGGCCTGATTGAGGTATAAGAGAATGAGGGACATGGCCAGGGTGAATAGAAAGCAGCTATTCTCCTTAATGAAGGTCAACAACGAGCAGGCATAATTTTAAGGTAAAAGGCAGCAGGATGACAGGGATTTGAGGAAAATGTTTTTCACCCACAACTCTTAAAAAGCATTCTGATGAGTGCTAGAAATGTCATAACATTCAAGGTTAGAGGCCAAGTGCTGGAAGTGGGATTACTTAAGATAAATTGGCAGAGACTTGATGGGCCAAAGGGCTTCTTCCGTGCTGTGACTCCATGTCACTGTATTCCGAAACGGTGTCCCCTAGTTCTAGACTTCCCAAGGAAACCTTGAATGTATTTTAGTACCGAGCCAAGATGCTGCATACCAGGCGATGAGTTCTTCTCTTCACACTTCATTCTCCTTTCACTTTTCACTCCTGTTGGAAGCACTGATAGTTTAATTTCCGCCTCTAGGCAAATCTTCAACATTATCAAATATCTACAG
Source organism: Stegostoma tigrinum (assembly GCF_030684315.1). Lineage (NCBI taxonomy): Eukaryota > Metazoa > Chordata > Chondrichthyes > Orectolobiformes > Stegostomatidae > Stegostoma > Stegostoma tigrinum. The sequence continues at coordinate 101,849,950 of NC_081358.1, read as the reverse complement.
AAACACACTTGCAAATAGAAACCATTTAAATAACAATCAATGTAATTCTATTTTAAAATATTCCCTTCTACTATGTATTCATGGAAAAATATTCCATCAACCTGATGCTGAGCCATAGAAATAATGTCCAATCTCATTAATATGCCTTGTGTTAAAACTTTGCTGTGGTGATAGAAATAATGTTACAATTAGTTTTGGTAATTGTTGGCTAGGGATGGGAACAAGGTAGAAAAGAAATTGCACGTGTGATTGCTGCTTGTGATTTCAATCCCTGCTGGAAATAAACGTGAGCGCTTGTTGGGCAAGGGCAGGTCGTGCTCAGCTGCACTCGCCCCACAAGCACAGTCTGCCAGTGCTCTCTGCCAAGGCTCACACGAGGAATGACCACTTGGATACTGGAGCGCTGCTGACTGTCCTGGAACTGTGCTCTGAAGATGGTCCTTTAGAAGGTACGATGGAAAATGACATTAAAAAAAAAATCATAATCTGGAAATAATTACACTAAACCTAAAATTCTGGGATGCTTCTGAACTCAACTCCCACTGTCAATAGCTAAACTGAAATTTAATAGTGTATTCCACAAATGACGTAAAATCTCACTTGGGTCTTCCATTCTCCTACAAAGAAAAGGAAAAATATGAAACCTTTTCAGGATTATCAATTTCAACTTTTGAGTGCTTGTGTGGCATTTGCTCCCTCATTTATCAGGTCATGTGCTGTCCGGCCAACATCATGCGCAATTTTATGCTCCTAAACTCCGTGGAAGTGAATAGTCTAAAAATTTGTCTCAAATTATGCAGCATTTGCATGTATTCTGGTCCATGTAATTATTCCACCCTAGCTCCTTTACATCTTGGATCCAATGCAACAGCACCAAGGCCAACCATAAACAGTTTCCGAACACCCAAAAGTTGAGTTATCTACTCACCACCCCCAACCCCCTTTAATGTCAGCACAAAGTAACTGGAGTGTGGTGGGTATTTACATATACCAGTCACCAATGATACTTGGAAATTCAACATAGAGGTGCTGGAGAAACTCAGATCGGGCTGCATTTGTCAAGAGAAACAAACAGTTAACATTCAGTCCAAAATGGCTCCTCTTCAGTACAGATGCTGCCAGACCTGCTCAGTTTCCACTTTTATTTCAGATCTCCACAGCATCTGCAAAACTGCTTTTATTTGTTATATTAAGAATGTGGTCACGTAAAACTGTAGGGGGTCTTAACCATTTTCTCACAGGCTGCTAAAGACATTTTGATTTGCAGATTATGAGACAAATTTATTCATGTCAGTTCTGTTTCAAAAATGACAGCAGTCACTATTGGAAATTTGTGATACTAGCAGTAAATTTGATCGGAAATAGATTACAATGTACAAACATTTACAACAATAATGCCAGTTTCTGACAAATTTTGGGGTAGAAGGGCAAGTTATATCAACCTTAGGCAAAATTATTGAAAAGAGAGGAAAGGGATAGACCAGGGGGTTACAGAGCAGTTAATCCAACCTCAGTTATGGGGAAGTTTTGGAAAGAATTTTGAGGGGCAGAATATATCTGCACTTGGAGGAACATGGGTTAATCAGGGATAATCAGCATGGATACCTTAAGGTAAATTCATTTTTGCCAAAATTTTATTGACTTATTTGAAGAGGTAACTATGCAAGTTGATGATAGTAATTTATTTCATGCGGTCTACATGGACTTTAGTAAGGGTTCTGATAAGGTCCCTTATGGCAGCCTAGTCAAGAAAGAACGAATCCATGGGATTCAATGCAGAGTGGAACAATGGTTCCAAAACTGGCTGAAAGGCACGAAGTAGAATTTGATGGTAGAGGAATGCTTCTTTAACTGCAAATCTGTTGCCACTGAGTTACCATAGGGCTGTGCTGGAGTTCTTGATGTTTGTGGTGCAAATTAATCATTTGGATTTAAATGTTGGGAGAATGATTGAGAAATTGTGGATGACAAAAAAATTGATAGGGTGATAAATGATGAGAACAAAAGCTATAAACTGCAGGAGGATATCAATGGGCTGATCAGCTGGGCAGAGGGGTGACAATTAGAATTTAACCTAGAAAAGTGCAAGTTAATACTCTGGGGAAGCTAATAAGGCTAGGAATTATGATGGTAAATGGTGGAACTCTGGAATATCAGAGGGATGTTGGTATGCATATCCACGGGTACCTGAATATAAGCAGGGTAGGTAAATAATGTATGGAAGATGGCACATGGGATACTTCCCTTTATTTGCTGAGGCATAGAATACCAGAACAGAGACATTATGTGGAAGTGTAGAAAGCTTTAATTGGGCCACAACTAGAGTACTGCATGTCGTCGTGGTCACCACATTATAAAAAGGTGATGATTATACTAGAGAAGTTGTAGAGATGATTTACCAGGATGCTTTCTGGGTTAGAGGATCTGTACTTTGAGGAAAGATTGGAAAGACTGGGGTTGGAACAGCAAAGGATGAGATGGGACTAGATACGAGACTGTAACGGTCACAGTTAAGGTAAATTAGAAGGCACTTTCTTCACCAGTAGAGGGGTCAATAACCAAGGTAAGATTTTTTAAGGTAAGAATTCTGAGAGTGGAATTAAGTAATATTTTCACCCAGAAGGTAACTGGAATCTGGAACTCACTGCTTGAAAGAGTGATTGAGTTAGAAACTCTCAAAATATTTAAGCAGTACTTAAAGATCCACTTTGTTCGGAAATAAGATTAGTATACTGCATTTTTGTTGACCGGAAGGGCAAGGTGGGCTAAATGGCTTCCTTCTGCGCTGTAAGAGCCTACAGAATTGTTGTGACCAAGGTTAATCACCGTATATCTTTTCCTGCTTCTATGGAATAACAGAAATGGTTTTTACCAACTTCTGCATTTCTGTCTCTGTCGATACATTTCTTAAGTATCCTCTCATGCACAGTTTCCATTCTCTTCTCCCTCACAGGAGCGCTGGGTTGGTTGTTGGTGCCTTCAGAACTGACAGACACAGATGATCGATTCTTCTTGCAGACTTTGGAGGGTTTGTGGCTTATATCAAGAGGCATCTCCAGCTGCAAGGCCAGGAGATTAGAAGGTGGTGCTAGGGAATTAGAACAGAGTACCATTGTAAAATATAAAGCACTGTCTTTTGTCGTCAAGTACAGGAAACAAAGGATAATATGCAATTAGCGGAAAAAGAATGCATGACTTCCCAATTCTGGAAATACGAGCTCTCTCAAATGAGGTGAAGTGGTCAACCTAGATCATTTTTACATACTTTTATTTCCAGACAGGTATTAACAGATATGGGGATGGAATATCTATTGACACTCTACTAACAATAGCACAATTTTCAGTTCAACATTAAGCTTTCCTATATCAGATATTGCAAAGGTACATAAACAGCTTTGCCTTTCTTATCCAGCTAGCAGCTCAGAATAACAGCCAGAACATTGATGCTTACCTCATATTTTTCAATGTCAACATTCTGTAGTCTTATTTGTTTGGCATTATTATTTAATACCACGTCAAATCTTATTGAAACAGAGTGCAGACTTGAGGGGCTGAATGGTCTACTTCCATTTGTATTTCATATGTTTGCATATACATTCATAGTATTGCTGGCTCCACAGGGAAATGCAATGAGACTGTCCAAGCTCTTTTCTCCAAAGACAACCCTAGGTGGAATTTTAACAACAGTCTGGGCGAGACTCAAGCCCTTATCCCAGAAACAAAAGGTAGTTTGATGTCAGCCATTTTAATGGCACAACAATATCAGCTTGCCTTGCATTTGTCACTTGCTTAAAATTTGCTTTTATTTCCATTGGAACACCTTAGATGACTCCAATCATGAATGTTCCAGATCAGTTTCACTACAGTAGGTTGCCAAAAGAGAAATGTGTCCAACTTCAGGAACCGATGTGATGATTTACAAAATTTACATTTCCTATCCTTGCTCATACAGCCACTTGAAGATATGCCCAAAAATTGTAACTGTAGTAACCAAGCATTTTTTTTTGTGGGGGCTGGGGGAGGAAGAGGGAGAAGTGAGGGAAGAGGTGGAGGAGAATTCTAGTTGAGAGTTTTCACACCAGTAGGTGTAACAATTATAACAAACTGAAGCGTACAGGGCCTTTAATGCAATTTATGAGACAAGTTTGATTTTCAACACTTCTCCTTCCATTTAAACTTGAATATAGCAATGACAATTACGTCTGAGGTTTGTGAATTCTCACACAAATACATACTGTCATACATTAACATGCTTGACGCATGGCATATTATTCATCTGCAGGAGGCATTGTTCCATGCCTCCCCCAATATGCACATAGGCACACTTTCTTATAGTCATTGGCTAACATAGCATAAAAGGTTGGGAGGGAAGTAGTTTAGGAATGAGAAGGCCATTTGTGATGTTTATTTAAATAGGTGTACAGCTTGAGATTAAGTAGATCATACTGTGGATCAAACCTGCATTCTTTAACATTATACTTAGTGTGGCTTGAATCCATGAACCTATTAAAATAAGGTGGTCTTCTCAATTCATCATCTCAAGTATTGCTAATACAGGTAACATACTTGCAACTGAATAAACAGTATGGAGCTGGAGGAACACAGCAGACCAGGCAGCATCAGAGGAACAGAAATCTAATGTTTCAGGTCGAGACTCTTCTTCAGAAGTGGGGGAGGCATAGGGGTCTCAAATAAAGAGGGGGTGGAGGGGTGGGGTTGGAGAAGGCAGGTGGGGTGATGATCGTGAGTGCAGGTAGGCAATGGTGGAGGTTGGTCAGTGAGGTGGGATCAGATAAGTGGGAGAGAAGATGGACAGGTCAAGGAGGTGGGGATGAGAGGGTGGGTTGGTCATAGGATGAGGTCGGGGGTGGGGAGATTTTGACACTAGTAAAATTCACATTGAGACCATTGGGTTGCAGGCTCCCAAGGCGGAATACGAGGTGCTGTGCGTCCAATGTTTGGGTGGCATCGTTGTGGCACTGGAAGCCTACAACCCAATGGTCTCAATGTGGACTTTACCAGCTTCAAAATAATGTCCCTTATGGCAGACCAGTCCATCTTCTCTCCCACCTATCTGCTCCTCCCACCTCACTGACCAACCCCCACCATTGCCGACCTGCACTCTCTATCAGGACCCCACATACCTTCCCCAGCTCCAACCCCACCCCTCCTCTCTCTATTTATTTCAGAACTCACTACCCCTCCCCCATTTCTGAAAAAGGGTCGCAACCAAAGCGTCAGCTTTCCTGTTCCTCTGATGCTGCTTGGCCTGCTGCGTTCCTCCAGCTCCACACTGTGATGCCTCTGACTCCAGCATCAGCAGTTCTTACGATCTCTGATTGAGTTCCAATAACGAATGTTTCACCAATGTGGAGAATGGTTTACCTCTATGCAACCCAATCTTTGAAGGTCAAAATCTATTACAAATGTTTTCATGGCTGCATTTATTGAACAAAAAGATCACCAACATTCGCTTAACTGAAGTCCCAGTGACACACCAGCACAGGTAAGGCATATCTATCAGTAAAAACTGAAAGAGCTGCGGATGTTATAAATCAAGAACGAAATTGATAGAACAGCTCAGCAGGTCTGGCAGCATCTGTGAAGAAAAATCAGAGTTAATGTTTTGGGTTCAGTGACCCATCCTCAAAGGGCATATATGTTTAAGGTAAAAGGGGGAAAGTTTAAAGGAGTGTTCTTTTTCAAAGTATAGACGGACCCTGTTTAGGATATTAGGTATTAGCTAACAGCATGTTTTACTGAAGATCCATAACACAGGACAGCAGCATTGGAGCCAATTAAGTGTAGTGGTGGATATGAGCCACCAAATAAATCTCACAGAAAAAACATATACATGGTTACTGGTTTGGTCAATGGCACTGAAAGACAATTTCAGACTAATAAAGAATTAACACAGCCTTCTGCTGTACCCATATTACGTGCCGAGTCCCTAAAAATCTTAATGTTGTTGCGTTAAAAAGTCTTAGTCATGTGGTCTAAACTCGATTTTACAGACATTTCAACTATTCTAGTTTTTGGACACAAATCAGGAAGTCATGCCGACTTACTTTATACAATGCTTCAGGACAAGTCTATAATTCTAAGCTTATTTCTGCCCACCCACCCTAATCTATTACAGTCAGCCTAAAACCTGAAAAGTTGAAAATTAAGAACAGGTTTTCAGAAATAGGATCAAATGGGAGAAGACCAGACGTATCTTATTTCACTATGGATTACAACTTCTGTAACTGGTAATAAGCCGTAGTCCGTAGAGGGGCATTGGCATCATTCTGCAACAAGTAGTTATACAGTTGGAGGGGCACCTTGAGAGACAAGGCAAGGAGGCAGAAATCCATGAACTACTACAACCAGTCTGGGGTTTGTATCCATACTGTTTACATCATTCTGCACCAAAATCTATCCATCGAGACAACTGAGCTAACTGGCATCCAATATTCAAATCAACTATCATTTTCACTTTTGGATACACTGGAATCATTTAAGAAACAGTTGAATAATACAGTCGGGGCCCTTTTATGTAATCTCCATTTGTATCTACCTAACTACTTTGTTATACCACACTGCTATAGTTTTCACAAAATCAAAGTAAAGCTGCTTCTCTATCAGAAACACTTAGTAACATAAAAATTAAACAAAAATCACCCAGGCACATTTAATATGCCTATCATGTGAACATCAGTCATATCATAATGGAGTTCATAATCTTAGCAAACAACCTAAATCATTTCATCTATAATAGACTCCGAAATTACACGAGGGAAACCTCCTGTGGTTGAGAATATTGAGAACCATAGTTCCTCTCAAACACATTATAATTTGTCTTCTTCTTTCCCACATTTTTCAGTTAGGAAGACTGATATCATTAGCACAAATTTGGTTTTGAATTACGTCACGGAAAAAATAGCTTGCCTGCATGGCCTTTAATGTACTAGGATTTATTGCACCACTTTGTACCAATTAACTAATTCTGTATCAAAAACTGTTGACACAGTTACATCAGAAAGGTAACAGTTAATTGGCTAAATACCACAAATTGCAAATCAGGTAAATTAACAGTTCATTTCTTTGGTGAAGGCAGAGGGGTGAATATTGACCTGGGACACTGGAAGAACTCTCCTCACTGCTTCATGTAGTGCTACTGCATTGTCTTAACCCACCTGAACAGACAAATAGCATTGTGATGTTATAGCCTGGGTACTTCTCATGCCCGAACTGAGTCCAGAGAATGGGGGCAAGCATCGCCCATCTATTAATTGGTCCTTTGACCGAGAGGCAGTACAGCAAGAAAAATCTGCAACTTATCTAAAATATCTGTGGCATCAGTAACTGTTTTAAAGACATTTTGGCAAATACTTTTTAAAATTTCTCTCAATTGTAAAGGGATTAATTATAATTTTCTTGAATAATAAATATTGATCCAAATGAACCTTGACTGTAAGTAAAGCCAATAGAAAGGAAGTAATAGTAGAGGCAAGGACTGGAGGCAGAAGGCAAATTAGTTAACATATGCTGGAGCCCCTGAAGATTAAAATGCAGGTTAACATGGGGGTTCAGCTTGCAATTAGAAATGCAAATTTAATGTTAACATATACTTCAACAGGGCTAGAATACAAGAGCAGAGATGTACTGCTGAGGGCTGAATAATGCTCTAATCAGATATCATATGGAATATCATGAGCAGTACCTCATATCTAAGGATGGATGTACTGGCCTTGGAGGAGGTCCAGAACAGGTTTACATGAATGATCCCAGGGATGAAGGATTTGTCATAAGAGGAATTGTTGAGGCCTCTGGGTCTACACTTAGAGTTTAGAAGGATAAGGGGGGAATTTGACTGAAACTTACAGAATACTGAGAGCCTGGATAAGGCAGATGTGGAAAGATGTTTCCACCAGTAGGAGAGACTAGGGCCTGAGGGTACAGCGTCAGAGTGAGAGGACAATTGAGATGAGGAGTAATTTCTTCAGCCAAACGATGGTTAATCTTTGGAACTGACGGCCTCCACAGCCCCCTGGGGCAAAGTCATTGACAGCAGTCAAGACAGATAGATAGACTCTTGATTAGGGGATCAGGCAGGAGAATGGTGTTTGAGAAACAAGTCAGCCATGATCAAATCATGGAGCAGACTTGATGGGCCAAAGAGCCTAATTCTGCCCCCAAATGGAGATACCATGCAAATGGGGTAAAATAATTTAGAACTTAGAGATTCTAAAGAACAGAGTATGTTTTTTTAACTAGAAGTAGCCAAATTGTGAATGCAGATATTATTGGCTGGTTGGTTAAAAAGGCATTCTGCAAATTTATACCATCAGGGCTGTTCTGATCCAAAGGAGACAGCATTTTTGCCAGTGTGCCTAGCTGATGATATTCATATTGGCTGAAATTCAGAGTTGAAAGCTGTTGCCAGATAGGACTAACCAACCCAACAAGAATAAAGAACAGCATACTGTGGAACTGTGTAGCAATATGGTGCCATATATCTGAGGGGAGTGACGTAAGTGCTTGTACTTCAGTAAGAAGTCCCTTTGTTGGAGCAGTTATTTCAAATAGAAATTGCATTTTCCTTTGATGTGCGCCTATTAATTCATGTTTAGTTCATGTTGACTCTGATTTGAGTTAAAGTGAAAGTTACAGAAACACTGTCTCCTGCCACTGCACTGAAGAAATGCACATCCTTAATACTATTATCTGGGTCTGAAACAGGATATCAGCACCCACGCACACACACTTAGTGCTGTAGTTGTCACTCTGCTCTGCTCTTAAATGCAGCTCTGAGCAGGCTCGTGGTCAGATGCATGTTTCTTCTTAACAATACCACACTGCAAGGTGTATTGACTCAATTGATTTTCCTTGATTGTCCAATTTGTAATGACTCTGACAATCACTAAGATCACTTGTATGTTACTAAGTTACAAGCTGTTAATTGTAGCATTGCTAGCAGTGACATTACAGGCACTTCAGTGCACAGCCTGAAATTGTACACGCAACAAATACAGTAATTGCAAAATAGTTCACTAACGTCCTATGGGGGGAAAGATCTGTCACTCTTACATTGCATTGCTGACACGTGATTCCTGATCCACAGCAATGTATCCTTAACTGCGCTTTGAAATGGCCAAGCAAGCCACCTTGTTCAAGGACAATTAGGAATGAATAACAAATGCTATTGATGCCCACATCCCAAGAAAGAATATAGGAAAGAAAAATATATTCCTATCTTTCTTTCAGGAATGCATTTAAAGACTACCTGCACGCACTCTCATTGTTTTGCAATGTGTTGCCCATCTTGAGTACGGGGACAGCCCCAACTATGGGCAGCGGCAAGGTCAGAAACAAAGTAGACCTTGTGTGTTGAATCATCTGCACAGTACCTGGACATTGTTTTGGAGACTGCACGGTCAAAAACAAAGCTTTAGGAAGCTTACATCACAAAATGCTAGCTACACAGAGCAATCTTGATTACAACGGAATCTTGATCAACTGGGACAATTGGTTGAGGAGTGGTAGATGGAGATTCATTTGGATAAATGAGAGGTATTGTATTTTGAGGGATGGCCTTAAGAGGTTTATAAAATTATGAGGGGAGTAGACAAGGTGAATAGGAAAGGTGCTTTCCCTAAGGTGGGGGAGTTCAAAGCAGGGTGTATTTTATAATGTGAGCAAGATTTAAAAGAACCTGAGGGGCAACCTCTTTCACACAGAGCGTGATTCGTACGAGAAGAAACTGCCAGAAGTGGTAGATGTAAGTACAGTTACAATATTTAAAAGACGTTTGGACAGGTACACGAATAGGGATATGGGCCAAATGCAAGCAAGTTGGACTAGTTTAGTTTAGGAAACTTGGTCAGCATGGACAAGGTAGACTGAAGGGTCTCTTTCCACGATGTATGACTCTATGACTAAGTCTTGCTCCAACTTGCAAAAGCTTTTATTTTGCATTCAATTTTCTTTTCGTGATTGGAGATTTCTGCATCTGGCCTTTCAAATCTCTTGGTTCCTCTACAATTCCTATTTTATCACCATTTAGAAAATGCATACCTTTTCCTTTCTTGGAATTTGGCTACTCTTCTAACCCCATGTGCAGCTCTAATGGACCACCCATAACTAGTAAAATCAAAACTGGAAGCAGTTAGAAGTATTGCAATATCAACAAAAAGAACTCTTCTTATAAGTAGGAACTTTGTTACTGATCACATAATTGTTATAGTTCAGAAGGAGGCTTTTCAATTCAAACCACTACGTCCACACTGGGTCTTTGAGCTTTTTGACCTAATACCAATCCCTTGCCTTTTGTCCTGAACATTATTTAAATAGAAACAATTATCCAATACCCTGTCAAATGCCTCAACTGAACCTGCCTCCAGGAAACATCCAATCAATGCCTTCCATACCCTACTCGCCGTGAAAATGTTTATTCTTGCTTTGTATTTGCTCTTTTACAAAAGGCTTTAAAACTTGGCTGCTTGGCTCTCAATCCAATTAAATGTGGTCGCAGTTTCTCCTTATCCCTCTGTCCAGATCAGGGATGATGTTGAAAACTATCAAATTTTCTTTGAGCCTTGTCCTTTCCAAGGAAAACAACTTCTCTAAAGTTTTTTCATAGCCCAATGGTTCCATCTCTGGAACCATTCATGCAAACCTCTTGAGCTCTCTCTAATGTATTCACATCCTTCCTACAGTGTCATGCCCAGAACTATACACCGTACTCCAGCTGAGGTTAAACTATGCAAGTTCATCAAAGCGTTGAAATAGGTCAAATATGCATCCAGATGTTGAATACCAGGCTAAAGAGGGAACCAAAATCAACAGTATGTGGTGAACAAAACTTTAAATAGCACTTCAAAAATGTACTGGACAGTTCGCTGGTCAAACATTTAGTCAGCCCAACACAGCAAAGGATTTTGCAACAAATATCGGATCTCTAATTAAATATTTTAATGAACACCGATATTTCTAGCTTGTTCTCTGGACATCTACGGAAAAGCATTGCTCAGTTTGCCTAGAGAGAGGTTGGCTCTGGGAATAAGTAAAACAGGAAAGCTGGCAAAAGGTTTCTAACATCCATGTCTCATCCAAAAGAGAGAACCTTCAATAATGCAATGCTTCTTTGTAGTCTGCTTGTAGTATTTGCTATTACTTTAAGCAGACAAAATCAAGTATTCTAATTAGCAGCCTAACATCAGGGTCAATGTGTACTTGTAGCTGATTACAATTTTTTGGTTCCAGGTCAATCACTTAAGGTTCTTGTAGTGCAGTGGCAGAAACCCTACCCCTGAGCTAGAAGGCCCAGCTCCAAGCCCCACCTGGTCCAGATGGGTGTAATAACATTTCTGTACAGGCTATAATGTCATATAGCACATGTGACTTCTGTCCAACTAGTTCACATTGACCATGATCCTAAAATGACCTAGTCCTCCCTGCCTGCATTTGGCTCATATCCCTTCAAACCTTTCATATCCGTGTACTTATTGAAATATCTTTTAAACATTGTAACTGTAGCTGTGTCCACCACATTCCACACACTAATCATTCAGTGTAAAAAAAACTGCCACTCATGTCCTTTTTAAATCTTTCTTCTCACCTTAAAAATATGTCACCTAGTTTTGAAATTCCAACCTTAGGAACAAGACCTTTGCTATTCACTTTATCTACGCCCATTACGATTTCATAAATCTCTAAAAGGTCACCCCTCAACCTGCTACACTCCAGTGAAAAAAGTCCCAGCTTATCCAGGCTATTTTTATTTCAAACCCTCCAACATCCTGGAAAATCTCTTCTGAAATCTCTCCAGTTTAATAATATCCTTCTTATAACAAAGCAACCAGAATTGCACACAGCACCTCCAGAAGAGGCCTCACCAACATCCTGTACAACCCCAACTCCTGTACTCAAAGGTCTCACCAATGATGGCAAGTATGCTAAACGCCTTAACCATTCTGTCTACCTGTGACACAAATTTTAAAGAATTACGTACCTGAATCTCTTAAGTGTCTCGGTTATATACCACTGAAGGCCCTACTATTAATTGTATAAGCCCTACTCTTGCTTCGTTTTACCAAAACGCAATACATTTATTCAAATTAAACTCCACCTGCCACACCTCAGCCCCTTAACCCAAGTGTCCGAGATTTCTTCGTAATCTTAGAAAAATCTTCTTCGGCGTCCACTATACCATCATTTTGGTGTCACCTGCAAACTTACTAACCATCCCTCCTTTATTATCATACAAATCATTTATATAAATGACGAACAAACGTGGACCATACTGATCCTTTTGGAACACTGCTGGTCACAGGCCCCCCAATACGAAAAGCAACCCTCCATCACCAGCATCTGTCACCTAACGGAAAGTCAATTTTGTATCCAATTAGCAAGCTTATGCTGCATCCCATGTGATCTAATTTTACCAATTAGTTTACTATGCGGAACCTTATCAAGATAAGAAAATATCTAGGTAAGAAAATATCTAGATCAAACACGGAGCATCCTTTTATTTTAACTAAGTTGTTACTAGTTGTAGCATAGAAATCCATAATAACGTTATATCCAATTTGTGATGAGGTGAATGATGCACATCCTCAATATAAAAGATCTATGGTTTCTGGACAGCGTGCATTTTGATGATCACACTTCACGTTGCATCTAGACATCATACTTTTCTCCATCCACAATTTCAAAAATCTACTGGAAGAGGGAAATGAAACCAATCACTTACATAACATGAACATGGCAAAAGGGGATACCTAATTTATACAGTGCATATAGTTCCCAATTTACACCAGGATTTGCACTTTAAGAAGTGAAAGAGGAAATCAATCTGAACTCTGTCTAACCCAAGCATCAGCACTTTAAGAAAGCAGAGTAATTATACCTTAAAGGAACAGAGGGCAGTAGAAGAAAATATTGAGCATATATGGTTTGACACTTGACATTATAACACATATTCTTACTGCGGGGAGCAGCAGCAGCCCACTGGACTCCCATCCAATCTGAAAATGGAAACACGGATGTTTTACAGTACACAAGGAGGCCATTCGGCCCAAGCAACCAAATGCATTTTAGTGGCAAAGGGTGGTGTTGCATTAAAAAACGCTTTCATGTGCCACTGTGTCAGCAGTTGGCACATTTAAAATACTCAAAAGAGAGTCCCCCACTTATTCCTGAATTCACATGTAATTCTCCTTGACAATATTCCTACTGATTCAATTGCACCTCTATACTTACAAGAAGAACAACTTGACAGAGGTCTCGGGCTCTTCAGCCCCAGGCTGTCCACAATTGATGGTGGCACGTTGGTTGAATTGGCACGAGATCGCATCCCACTCTCCCGTGTGCTAGTGTCGGAGTCAGATCCTTTCTCTGTACTGTGGTAGTACTTTATGTGGTAATCTAGCAGCTTAGCTTTACGGAAAGCTTTGAAGCACCTGGGAAATCTACACTTGAACTTGTTGTGGTCAAGCTCAATGATCGGTTCTTTGGGAGCTAATGGGTCCTCTGCGTTTTTGGCATTAGTTACTGAGACAAAGGCAAATAGAGAGGAAACACCACATTAAAAAGGAGAAATAAATGAAAGAATATTTTAAAAACTCACCAACTCAAAAAAGATCTGTAAGTTCATTTGATTGCAATCAAGTAAAATACTCTTCCCACTTACATTATTTTTCAAGTAATAAACATTTTCTAACCAACTGCTTCAGTTGATGCAAACCCTTTTGTTCAAACTAGCCTATCTTAAGACACAACCGCACCATCTCACTAATTCAGATCAGCTATGATCTTATTGAATGGCAGAGCAGGCTCGAGGGGTTAAATGGCCCACTCCTGCTCCAATTCTTATGTCTGTATGTGCTTAGATACCTTAAAGCTAACCATATCAAAAATTTGGCTCTGCCCCCTTCTTAAATATAGGAATTACATCAGCTTCGCACAATTACTCTGGTGCTACACCTTTTTCTACCAAATTAATATATTCAAGTAGTAATGCTTCTCCCAAATTTTCTTCAGATTTTTTTTAAAAACATGGATTGTTTCCACTAAGCCCATAAAAATGCCTGATAAACATCCATGATTCTGAGGGGCCTTGACAGGCTGGATGTTGAGAAGACATTTGCATTAGTGGGGAATCTCAATCCAGGAAACAGGTTACAGAACAGGGGGCTCTGATTTAAAATTGAGATGCAAAGAAATTCCATGTCTAGAAGATATATGATAACAAAAGTCCGGAATTCTGTACCCCAGAGAGCTGGGGATGCTCAATCAATTAAAATATTTTGGGGGCTGGAGTAGGATGTGGGTTGACAGCCTTTGTAAATATCAAGGAGATAGGGGTTATGAGCAAATGGTATGAAAGAGGACTGGAACATAAGGTAGATCAGTCATTGGCAGGCCTGGGTGGGTGGCATACACCTGCTCCTATTTCCTATATCCTTATTCATAAATGAAATCCTACTAGTACTTGGTTTGTTCTTACTTTTTAGTGGGATATATTTTCTTACAATTTGTTGAACATTTAAAAAAAATACTTCCCATAGTTTTGTATGCAGAAGTTGTTGCCAATGTCAGTTTCTCAAGTTGTATTGTCAGTTGCTCAAAATCTACTTTCTCCAACGTGTAAACCTCACTTTTATCAAACAAATGCTCATTTCTATCATTTTAAAGTTATGATGCTATAATTTTACATCAATATAGAAAGTACTTTACTGTGGACACAATTACTGAGATGTTCCCCAATGTATCAGCGATAACGGGAACTGCAGGTGCTGGGTCTCGGCCCGAAACATCAGCTTTTGTGCTCCTGAGATGCTGCTTGGCCGGCTGTGTTCATCCAGCTCCACACTTTGTTATCTTGTTCCCCAATGTATGTTTCTTTGATCTGCTCTGATTTATTCCACATAACTAGGTTCAATAGTAAATTTAGTTTTTAAAAGAAAAAACAGCCTAGAAGGGCTCTCGTGGTACAGTGATAGTGTCTATAGCTCTGGGCCTGAAGGCCTGGTTTCAAGTAGATACCTTTCTATTTTAGAGATGCTAAGGACCACAGACATTTCCTCCATTTGGCAGACACAACTATCTATAGGACTCTTGTCGTGCAGAGTTCTGTCTGTACCTCTGCATTAGGAGGCCCAGGGTTCAATTTCCCCTGCTCCAGAGATGTGATAACATCTTTGAACAGGTTGATTAGAAAATTTTTTAAAAAGAAAAATAACTGAATTAAAACAGCATTGATTGGATCTGCCTATTCTGAGAACTAAGATTGACAGCTAACTGTTCCTGCTGTATCTCCATTCCAACAATAGCCCAGCAACAATCGAACATTTCTATTCAACCAAGTGAAAGGAAAAAAAACTGAAGTGTGATTCATCCAAAGGTACTCATAAAAATACCTCTTAGCAACAATCAGGGAACAGCTGATTGCACAAAGGAAAAAGCAAATCTGAATTTTTCTCACCCCAAGTGGTGTGAACGCTAGGACGAATTAAATTTTCCAAGATTGAGATTGGTAGATTTCTGTTGGGTAATTTGTATATATCATAGAGAGCTACAGCAGAGAAAAAGCCTATTCCGTCTGTGCTGGTCAAAAACAACCATCTTACTATTATAAGAGGTAGCATGGTGTGAAGCTGGATGAACACAGTAGGCCAAGCAACATCAGCGGAGCAGGAAAGCTTGAGGTTTCGGGTCGGGTCCCTTCAAGCTTTCCTGCTCCTCTGATGCAGCTTGACCCGCTGTGTTCATCCAGCTTCACAGTGTTATCTCAGATTCTCCAACATCGGCAGTTCCTACTATCTCTGTGACAATCTTACTATTATAATCCTATTTTCCAGTGCTTGGCCATGCCTTGGCATCACAAGTGCACATAGTTTTATGCATCTCAATCAGGTAAGGAACAAGGAAGTAAAATAAATTAGAAATTTGTCACTTTCTAACGGAATAGTGTAGCAGGCTCAAGGCCTGAATGCCCTACTCTTACTTCAATGTAAATTCAAGAATTGTAAAGGAAAGAGCAATGTCCTCTGTGTCATCCTGGCAGCTAGCATTCACATAGGAAATTTGATTAACTGATTCAACTACACTGAACTGACTGGTGTCCGGCCAAGTCTAAGGTTTTATAGCTGACAACATGCCCTTCAAAAGCTTAAATGTACATGCTGCCCGAAAAGGACTACTGACCCATGCGAATTTGCCTCCACTGCTTGAAACTGACAAGGTAATGTTAGCACCTCTACCAACAATTTAGAGAGTTCTTCTCATTCGTATAGATCCTTAAGACCATTCAACATAGCATCAGAATTAAGCCATTTGGCCCACCTCGTCTGCTTTGCCATTCTCCCTGTAACGCTCAATTCCCTTCCTAGTCAAGGAACCTGGCGTCCACAGCCCTCTGAAGCAATGGGTTCTACAGATTCACCATTCTTTAGTGAAGAAATTCCTCCTCACCACGAACAGTAGGTCTGGCGCAGTGCATAGCTAGGTATGTATGTATCCTGCAAAAGCTCAATAAGCTGCATGGACTTCATTTTTAAACGTTTTCTACACCTCTAGTATTTTAGTTTGCCTTTGAGAATTGGAAAAGTCAGTCATCAACACCAGCCAATTATGACTCAAACGTATTAACCTGGGCAGACCATTGTGTAAAAGAACTGGACTGACTTCCCACTTACAGATGCTCTTAACAGGATCCAGAAGCCTTCCTACTGGCAGCCAAGATTTTCTGCCTTGAATCATTAGCAAACATAAATATACATGAGGGGAAAAATATGTATTTTAACTTAAAAGCCATTTTTCAGCAGAATTTTTAAATCAAAAACTGACATTAAGTGCCTCCAAATGCATTTGAAGGCATGTTCCAGAGAAGATCATACAAACAGTTGGATTTTGTCCCTACTGACCAGTTTCCAGTGCAATATCTTGAATCTCTAATGAATTAAACATGGGACGCTAAGGTATTAACTTCAAACCCTTCCTCATGAAGTAAATCTTAACAATAAACACCAGGCACAAAGGATATGGAGGCCCTCGAGATCACAGAGCTTTCAGCAAGTTTCTTAGACTATGTTAAAAATATAAAACAGACAAGTAGAATATAACAGCGTGGATGGAACGAGTGATATTGTTCAAAGCAAACCCAGCTGGATCGATAAAGACAAAACAACCACAGAACATTATAAGTTGCAGACTTGCAGGGGCATAATTTGGGAAGTTAAATGAAAATCTATTAAACCATTTATGTCTCTGCAAGGAAGAACTCATTAGGGAGGAGATGGATACATTGGTCTTGTGGACTTGCATCGAAATTTTAAATCACGCTCTATACAATTAACTAAAGATTCCAATGTGCATAAAAGCATTGACAGGTATGACACTGGGACTTAAAGAGTTACATTATGGAAATAGAATGAATAATGACTTGTGGTTCCTCCAAGTATTTTTAAAAAAGATGATCTGACCAAGGTGTTTAAAATACTAGATAGGCTAGAAACAGAAAGACTATTTCCTCTGGTATTGGAAATCAAGTGACCATAATTTAGAATTGGTGCAAGACCATTCAAGAGTGATAAATGAAAGAAATCTTTCCTATAAAAGATTACACAATTCTGGAACTTCATTCTAATCCCTTGCTAAATAAAAAGGATGCAAGTTTTAGGGATAATTGGAATTTTTAGAACTCACGCTCTTATATTAGGTAAGGGCATTGAAAGAAGTAGAGTTAAGGTGGAAAAATGAAGTTTAAATACATATAAGTCATGATCAATTGAACGATAGAACAGGTTTGAAGGGCTGAATGGCCTGTACCTAATTTCCTATCAAGGACAGTTTTATCATGATAAATTGCAAAAATAATCTGCTTTAAGACATAAAATAATTCCCAAAAGAAATAAAGCATTCTATTTACCACAATTTACCTCACCCCCTCTCCACTCCCAAAAACAATTAAATATTTTACAATTAAAATTCTAGTTGTAAAATACCACCCAGCATTTCAATCCAAATACTGCCTGTCTTGCACTACTGTTAATGGTTTACTGTCAATGGTTCTGAACCAAGACACTGTATAAAGACGAAAAAGGAAAGCCCAAATTGTGTCCAAAATGCAGAGTTTCCCTTAAAGCTAGGGGCTTCCCTCAATTCATTTTCCCAGTCAGTAACTGAGTGACTTTAACTAAGAAATACACAGGCTCAATATTTGTTTCACAATGGCAGCAGAGCTGTCAAAACCAGACTCAGAGTCTGAGTTGGAGGTGAGGAATGAGGATGATTGAACTGATCAACATTTACAGCTCTCGCCTAACATGCAAGCTTGGCCATGCTGAGAACAAAATCAGAGGCAGATAGCTTACTAACTTTTGTTAATGACTAACTCAATTAATAACTAACAGGCTGAGATAGCCAATATCAACACATCTATAAAAAGATGAGTAAGACTGGAAGAGATAAGAGGGGACAAGATATGTTAAACAGAAGTAGCTGATCTGCAATAGTAGATTTCTTGTATTGTAACTTTTAAATGTCTGATTTCCATTAACATATCTTTCACACCATAAATGTAGAACACAGTGAAGTATTTTTATCTTCTGTGGAAAGGAAGTTTACCCATATCGTATATCACCAAATACATTAGCACAAGGATAAAACATTCTTAAAAATCACCTTCATGCACATAAACTACACCATAAAAGGCATCTCAGTGAATTTTGCAATGCAATATAATCTATAACTAAATGGAACCAATCTGGCTTTAGGCTTTCAACTCTTGATTTATGATTTCAGTTCATCAACAAGACGACTATTATGGGGATGTGATGCTCCTCAATTTTTCTCAGCATCTCCAAGCAATCATTAATGTCCTAAATTTGATTGTTGGCTCTACATTTTGTTCGTCACTATTCACACGTGAACCCTGACAGAAAAGGTAATGGTAAAATTGCCATAGCTCTACCAAACCATACAGCTGCTCTCTAAGAGCAACAGAAGACTAGTGATGGGTAAAGTTGAGGACCAGCATTCTTTAGACAAGGCAAAGAGGTTGAGAAGACAAGTCATTTATAGTAACCTCAGCTGATAAAGGAATTGACCCGATGCTGTTGGCATGACTCTGCATCACAAACTATCTGTCCAGCCAATTGGGTTAACCAACCCCTGACACATCTGCCCAAACCAAATCAGCAGATGAAGTATAATTTGGGTGTATCAGCGCATTTTGCTCTCCTTTCCAAAATTTGTACATATTCAACGTTTTCTTTTATCCTCGGCCAAGACCGGCCAAACTGATGTAAAATTCCTTGTGAATTTCATCTGAACTACCAACACCATCCCCAAGCTGTCATAAACAACTCATTTACTAGCAGGAACTAATACCAACCTGATGAAGAGGACGCCACGCTCACATCAGTTATTACTTTAGAATGAGGTTTCATTGTTTGTTCTTTTCCAGGCAGTTGAAGAGAAGAAACAGATGCTGAAGTTTTGTGCCTGGAATGCTGGGAGAGGTCAAGAGGCACCAAGTCACTGATCTCAAAGGAATTAGTTTCTCTAGGCAACTGGTAACCATCAGAATCTGAACCAAAACAGAAACAGCATAAATTAATGATGATGTAGGATTCCCAGCAGAATGCTTATGTAGTACTAAGTACACTTTGCAAATTGATAATAATTATTGTCTTTTCAAACAATGTACTAAGTATGACAGCCTGAAAAAAGTTCCACTCCAAAAATACTCAGTAGCAAATAATGAGCAACTATATAAGTGTAAGTATTAGAACAATTCATAAGAACCAGCTAAATAGAGACACCATCTCACAATGTACAGCAGTACCAAGTCAGTCTACACAGCATAGTAGCCTAACAGTTGGAGATGTGCAAATCTGAATCTATACTCAACAAAGAAGTCTGTAGCTGCGTGGTAAAAGGCAACCCTGAAATTCAACGTATGGAAAGAAAAACACCGAAATTACATGAAATTCTGAGTCAGCATCTGGGAATTTAAAAAAAATGTTAGCAGTTTAGGCAGATAATTCCAACAGATTGTTCCATCTGAATCACTATCGTTTCTACACTGACCACGTCAAATGTTTCCAGCATTTCATTATTCCAGCTTTCCAACAATTTTATTTTTCCCTTTACCAAACTCCTAACATTGGCGCCAACTGTTTGTTGCTGCAACAGAATGTTGTTCTCTAGATAATATCTTCCGAAAACATGTCAATCTAGATGAGACACGTGATCAAGCCGTGACTGTGAAGGATTCAAACAGCAAAGTGTATTTTTGAAATGGAAATCAGTCCAATTCATCCTACAATCTAATGGAATTTGGGTAACCTTCCACGTGTACTGTAACGACATTGATGTATTGAACACAAAAAGCTAAGTTTCCTTTTGCACGCCCATATTTCTTTCCTACAATACCTCTAATATCACAATAAAATGAAATTAATCTCTTTTTTCCACAGCCATATCTGAAGACCCTGTTATTATCAACATTCCTGAAAAAGCTTGCATGGAAAAAGACTTTGCACTCATAATTATTTGTCTCTTATACATCCATGTGTGCAGATTTTTGCTGGGTGAAATCAGGTTGATTACATAACCTATATATCATTGGCTGTAAAGCACCCTGAGTTGTCATCTTTGCTATTCTTAACAATGTTACTTGTGACTGTAACATATTGAATTCCTTACTTTCTTCAGCCTCTTCTACAATATTTAGACTTTTAAAATTGCAACCTTGGTGCTACCAATTCACTTCTGAATGCTTTACCTGCTCATCACTTCATGTTTGCTTCTCAAGATGAAGAAAAATTGTACATGTCAGCCACACAGGAGCATTTCCTCGACATTACTGTGCAGTCTGAGAATTCTCTTTAAGAGTAAAAACTATATCCATACTCATAGACAGCAATAAATACAAAGCACATTAGATATCCAGCAAATCGCTAAATATTATACAATGAAGAATAAAACTAAATTTCCAAATCAAGTACTCTAAAACTGAGAGTTCTCTCTTGACTTTATTTAAAACACTTTAGATGAACAATGCCAGAGTTCTTGTGCAATTACATGCTGGATTCCTATTTGTAATCACTTAACTCTCATTGCAGTTTGATAAATTTTGCCTTCTTCCGTGTAAACTTTCACCACAAAACTCATAAATCCCTCCTTTGGAACAACAGCAGTCGTCAATTCCAAATATTTTGCATCCATGAGTGTATCTTAATCTCAAGTGCCTTTGTTTATCAGTATTTTTTTAAATGAAGGCTCACAACCAAAATAATAATCTCTTCCAGGTACTGATTTACCCTGCTACAGATTTCCACCATTTTGTTATGATTTTAGATGTCTATAATTTCTTGGGTTTTTAAAGAGAACCACCTGCTTTGGACAGCAGTATTATGACAGCTGAATCAGCATTATTGCAAAAAGGCTGTACACCGCAACATAATTGATCAGTGTTTATTAAAATGCAGTTTTGCTGATTCTGTTCTCACTTGCTTTTTCTGGAATTCTAATACCTGGTGTAGCACAAGTGAAGCATCATAGAAAGCTACCCTAAATTATACATGGAATAAACTGCATTCAATGGGATTAAGGACCAGCATAAATAAAGCTATGAGCATTCAGTTGAGCCAGACATATTCAGGGTTCGCTCTAGCTGCGAGTGAATTTGCCCCCCATAGACTTTTGAAGGCGCTGGTTCAAACTGGATCATGAATCCACTAGCATTTGACCATAACTGGCCAGTCACCACACATTATTGAAGGGGCACTTTTACCCGTGACATTACTCGACATCCATAAGTATGCTTTCCAACAAATGGAACTGGATGAGAATCAAAACCAGGATGCAGGTTGATTTGTTCTCCTGACAAAGTGCTGTAAACTACTCTAAACGCTACTTAGGTCAAGATTAGCTTACTCAACATGTCAGCTCAGTTACACTAGATACTGCATGCATCCATTATGCTATCAGAACTACCTCTGTTGAAATAATGTTGTTTCACCTCTGTTGTATCAACTTGTACTTTTTTTTTGAAAAAGATAGATAAATTCAAAATATACATGGTAAACTAATTATTTCCACAGACAACGAACTACGTATAAAGTGTAAAACAGCAACTACAATGCAAATGTTATTCATTGGCTGAAAGCGTTTTTGGACATCTCAGGGACAATGAATACAAAATAAACACAAGTTTGTTTCTTCACAAAACATCAATGTCTGCCAACAAATTTTTGTAACCTAAAAAAAGTGACAAAAAAAACCTCAATTTCAGCTATTTTAACCTTGAATGAAAACCACATCTTTTTTAGCAACTAGATTCATGCTCCACTGGCAGTTCTTCCTTGATATCACCCAGAACGCAAGAAATATCAAGGGACTTGGATGATATTACAAATCAACATGGAGTGTGGTTTGGGGTGGGGGTGGGGGTATGAAAGAGATCTGAAGGGGTATGCAATTTATCATACTTCAAGATTAGATAAATTTCAGCCCAATTCATTGCTGACATATCTTCAGTTTCTACAGTCTACCATTACAAATCTGAGCATACTTAATCCACAACCATTTCAGCTATTCATTGCTAGTTTTGTCAGAAACCAATCCAGCTTTACCAGACCTTGTTCTCCAACTACTCCATGATCATACTAGAAAGCAAAGATTATCCTAATCTCCTTTCTTTACTACCTTTCTAAACTGTCTCAATCATACTACATCTTAAAAGTTCAAAGAGCTTATGGTTTCTTTAAATCATGAGAGACCATTATAGATAGAAAAGTCTTCAGTGAGGAGGATGTACTGTAAAATTGATTGTTTGGGTGAATTGCTGATTGTTATGCTGCTCTGTGTATTTGCCTGTTTTCCTTGTCCCCACAATGCCAGTCCCTCCTATACTTTCTGGACTATACCAGAAATTTGAATCCACCTCGGAGCTGACAGATAAAGTGCATCTCCTGCATCCACAATCACATTCAAACCAAAACCATTCAACTTCAGTCCTTACCAAGCTTGTGGTCTCCCCTCTCAGTCTTTCCTCGTCTGGTTTGGAATCAGTTTTCCTCAAGCTTCTTTGAAATATTTGAGTGTTTTATGTTGGCAGCTCAATACGGGTGTGTATCTTAACCACCTCATTGATGTAAGTACTTTCTCTGGCGCCAAAGGAACACTTGCATTTTCTGCACTGGTGCAGATAACCCCAAAAAGTTTTCTTGTCCAAGTCAAATAAATTTTGCCCAGCAACCCCATTTACTACAGATTTCCCACAACCCAACCTTCTGTAGATGTTTGGAAACTGCTCTCATACCAAAGGGTGCTTCCAGTCGCGATTCCTAAATCAATGGAATACAAAACATTCTTGACGGTTTAATTTTCCTCTAAACTCTAGCCTTCAAAAACACTTCCCCAACTGCCAGCTTTTAGTTATACACTGAAATACTATTATGGTCATTACTCCCAAATTTTCCTCCAATGGTCTTCCTCTGGTATACCCTCTCCATTTCATAGGACCTGTCTCATACTTGCCTTCCCCATGAAAAGCAATTAAAACCAAGAAATCAAGCTTAATATATTCAAATCAACACTAGTTTGTTTCCCTTGATTTTAACAGTGCTGCTTCGCCTGGTAGGCCAGTCATTCAATCAGGTTTCTGAATTTTAAGAAAACTTTCAATGCATTGTAAAATTCACAGAAGACGTTTTAAGCAAGAGAAAAGGCAGACAAGTCTAATTACCAGAAGGCCAAACAAAGAACTTAAAAAGGTTACATTCATCTGAATCAAAAAGAATGATTCCAATTTTGACACACTGTACAATAAATGCTAGTCCAGCCAGCGTCGCCCTTATCTTATGAGCAAGTGAAAAAATATGAAATTCAAAGGTTGGGAATATTTCAGTTAAAAAACCTGATGATGCTGCAGTTCCTGTCAGATAGCTCAACTAAAGCTTTTAGTCACACATCATGAAAGATGGAAACCACCTTGTGTCAAAATCAGAAATCTAACAACAGAAACAACGCCCACACCATAGTCAGACTGAGTCTGAAAAAGAAAGCATGCTTATAAATGCCTGAAAATAAATTTAAGGCTGACTAATTTTTTTATACATATTTTGTTATGGCTGAGAGATTCGAGGGCCTTTTGATCTGGTTGCTGCCCATATCTTCTCAGTCATATGCCCCGGGCCCACTTTGAGTGTGATAGCATTCTGTTTGTGTATGCCACCAGTGTAAAAGGGGAAAAAAAAAGTAAATATTTCCCTTAAAGGGAACCAATTTTTTTTTAAACCAGCCCTTTAGAAAAGGCTCGTTAGGATTACCACGAAAGTAAGTTTTAAATCAGTGCTGGAAAGTTGTAACAAATGAAAGGGATGTACACAGATATCTTCATTCTTGAGTTAGTTTTATTCATGTCATTAACAACAAGGAAATGGAATGTTGGATGTCAAATTTTTACAATTTTTTTTCCTTATGAGCTTTTCCAGGAGAGTTTACTCAGTGTTCTAACATTCCTCACTGATTCTAAACCTGAATACAGAATTCCAAGTGTTGCAAGATTTTCAGATATGTCAGGGAACATGTTTAGAATGTTAGGGCTTTAGACCTGGGTTTTGATGGCACCACTTCCAAGGGGCTTAAACAGCATGATTGCACTTTCAGCAGATTGTACTATGTGACTACGTAATATAAATGAGTTGTTTGAGCAAAAATGCTTTAAGAATGTGTAAACCATGGTAGGTTTCATTTGTGGAATCAGCAAGTGGGGATGGCATGGGTGGTTTCTCATTCCTATATTCCTATTTAACTTGACAATTTAAAGTCCCAATGGTCTTACCACTACACTTATGACAAAACATTCCTCTTCAAAGGAAGAGGAAGAACTAAGTCACAGTTGGGGAGCAGACATTTTAAGAGACCAAGAACCCTGATGTTGAAGCCATCCTTGTGACTGCCAGTATGCATCCCAAGTTTTGTCTTTAGAAATTTAGACATTATAGAGAAACCTTCAAACGTGAAATACTGTGTTGTAACGGTTAAACAGATGAGGAAAGCCTCAAGTTTTTAAACTAACAAAAAAAGACAAACAGCAAGAGTTCTGCAATCCAACATAGTCATAACTTTTATTTTTTTTCCTTTGTTTAGCAAGACAGTATTTTCCTCTTTTACAAAAAAAGTATAGCAGAAAAGTAATTAAAGTTTATAAAAATTCTTCATGAGGTAGTGCACTTGGCAGCAAGGCCCCCTACACTACACACAATTGGTCCCGATGCACAGATCCAGCAGTTTTCTTTCAGCAAATCATAACACTACCTCGTGATGGAATTTTTGAAAAATTGCTTTAAAAATGATGTACAACACATTGAAATAAGTTCCTTGACAAAACAACTTCCTCTTCTGCCACTAATATGATCAATAGCTTACATTGACTTGACGTCAAAGACATCATGCGACTCATAGCCCTCACGCACCGACATCAAATGGCACGACTGTAACATTGCTCAACAACATCAGAAAAGTACATTCAATTCAGGTAAATACCAATGGCATTGAGTGAGTTACAAGGCAGTTACACCAATCATAGGCTTCAGATCAGGGTTCATACTAGGAGTTTTACTCTTATTCCAAAGAGGAAAACAACATCTTTCATTCCCTCAGAGAAAAAAGCCTTTGGTTGCAAATAATCTTTTCATTGAAAGTTTCATCTTGTTTCCTCCCCTTCTCTACATATTTCATGTCCTATTTAGTTTAAAATAATATGTCCACTAAAAATGTTGCCATGGTAGATTGTATGCATTCAGCTTAGAAGAAAGCAAGGTATGGGGAAAAACAAACAACTTTGAAGCAAATCCACTGTCCCAATCAAGCATCTCAGTATCAACAGCAACAAGGACATGATTAACACAAAACTAAGAAACAGTGCTAGGCACAGAAGCTGAAGAACCTAAGAACGCAAAGAAATATTAAAGCTTCCAAATAAAAGGGATTTAATTTAAAAAGTGTAAACACAAACAGAATACTCCATCCTAAGCACTTTTGGGTAGTAATGATTTAAAAAAAGCAATCCTGGTTCATGTTATCTGAGCGTCTCCAGTTGTGCAAGTATTCTTCCAGCTCACTCTGAGCCATCTTACTCTCATCTGACAGCCATTCTATTTTCAATATTGAAAATGGTGCGGCTGCTTCTTTTTTTTGGCGGGGGGGGGGGGGGGGGGGGAATAGATTTAAAAAATTGGCTACATTAGTTACTTCTAAAAATCAATTCCTTAGTTAATAAACAGCTGAAGAATTCATATCGATGCACAATGTTGTTAGTATTTAAAGGATAATGCAGGTGCTGTTCCTGGTTAATGATCAAATCAATACCTGCTTTGGTAGAATTTACATATTTGGTCCAGACTTTGATCAGTCACTCATTTAGCAAGAAAAAATACTTCCAAAATATCTCAAAATAGCAATTGAGATGTGCATCCTTTGATATTTTACAGTTTTAGAGACATGCCAAAGTACACTGCCTAAGCCAGATACTGCCACTTGCTCAGATTACAGTCAATTAAAAACTTCCAAATTCAATGATTTGAGACTATTGACTCCCTGGCAATTTTTGACACCACAAGAACTTCTCTAATCACAAATGATCACACAACAGCAAGACTATTTTAACTAAACAATCAACAGCTCCTGATGATCAATAGAAAGTGTCATGTTGACACTCAAAAGTACTTCAGCTCCAGTGCAGCTATGCTGCTGAGCACGTTTTGCTTAACAAAATTTCACAGCCAGACTGATGCCACTTACACTCCACCCCCTCTGCCATTTCAATAAAAAAATATATATTCAAGGTATAAAATTTTAAAAGGTAAAATATTCTCAAACAGTAACCGCAGCATGAGCAGAATGTAGGTCAGGCTTCCAAGTGATATAGTATTTATCCAAAATACAATGAGTGATTGAGTAACACATGTGCATCTTGATCATCCTGTGCACTTTTATTTGGTTTAGAGAAATCCCTGCTGGATAAATACAATACGCAATGGAACTCAGATGTTCACCTATTAGGTAGTTAATTTTATTCTCACCCTCTGGTATGTTGCTGTCTGTCAGATTATTGGATTTGCCCGAATGTCCTGTCAAATCACTGGATGGAGAGGGTAAATACCCTTGGTCAGTGGGACCATCAATCCCTGCAGCATTTGCTAATCGTGCAGAGCGTCTCCTACGTTTGGATTTTTCTAACCAGGTGATCGGACTGCTGGGCTGAGAAGGGCCTTAGGGAAGAAGAGATGCTCAATTAGCTTTTTTAAAAAAAAAATTAGTTTTGGTATTTTGTTGTGGTAGCCTATTTTAATGTTAGCTTTTGAGAGTACTGTGCAATATAATGAAACAAACAGTTGTTTTCTACTCCTTTCAATCCATGCGGTTTTTGATGGAACTCTTTGTAAAATGGTTAGGATGGATGATAAGCTGGCTGTGTTAGGTTGACCACTAAAGAAAATTAACTTTAGCTGAGTGTTTGTTTTTTAAAAAGCAGTCATATTGAGGTTGATACAAAACTCAAAGTTAAGAAATCAGATCTGTTTCCTTCATGAACAAAATCTTTGAATTAAAGCCAGGCTTCTATTTTCCATCAGCTGTGTGCATTTATGTTGAGTGCATTTTTCTTTTTAACCTTAGTAGGAACCATGATCTCAGCATCTATGGTGCAGCCTAACCCATGAGCAGTAAAGTGGAGGAACTTGCATGCATTACATCACTTACTAAAATTACGGGAAAAAAAAATCAAAGGAAAGGTTTACGAAACTAAACATGCTGACATACCTGAAAATACCAGTTTACATGTGGTTTTCAAAAAAACTTCATAATTTTTTCAACACAATTAACAGCCACAACTAGAAGCTAAGTAGCTTTTTGTTTAAAACCCCTCTAGGCAAGACTCACTAAGCAACGCACTAACCAGTCTGAGGGATATCTGAAGGTGGTGGTGGTGGGGGTAATGTCTGAGGAAATTCTATATTGTGCAACTCCTTGCCCTGAGGTACAGTTGGGGGAGGAGAAGGATCTGAAGCTTCTATATTCCCAGATGGCTCCTCAGGCTTTGTTTTCTGTATTCGGAGTTTGGTCGAATGTGGAGATGAAAAAAATGGATCACTTTTTTGATTCAGAGTACAGGAGTCTTCACTGCTCACTTCAGTCTTCAGCTGGTCAGTGGTATAAGAAGGTGACAGCTAGATAAAAGTAAAAGGAGACCAGTTGGTATACTGATAATCTACTGGGAATAAAATCAATAGTATTTGTACCCTGAAGACACTCATTTTTATAATCAAAAGCAACAAATCAAGTTAAAAATTTAAATCTAAACACAATATATGTTTTGTGATTTCACACAGGTTATAAAATGACTATTATCCCATTCCTTACCCTGGCATTAACAATCAATATTTAAATAATAAAGTTGGTTAAAACAACACCTCAAGAAACACTTCTAGATCATATGCTATTTCTAATCCCAACTT
Organism: Stegostoma tigrinum; assembly: GCF_030684315.1. Taxonomy (NCBI): domain Eukaryota; kingdom Metazoa; phylum Chordata; class Chondrichthyes; order Orectolobiformes; family Stegostomatidae; genus Stegostoma; species Stegostoma tigrinum. The sequence continues at coordinate 101,821,433 of NC_081358.1, read as the reverse complement.
TAATCTGTATTCTACAGCAACTAAAATTGCAAATTGGGTGGAGACTAAAGTTAACTTTATGCTTCTGAATGACTCATGACCTTACTTGTCTCTCCAATTTCTCATATCCAATTAACAAATTTCAGTTCCATGGCATGCAAATCTCTTAATTGAGAATGTGCAGAAATGTTCTGAATTCCATTTAGGGTAGTATGGATTTCACTCCCTATTGTGAGAGATCACGTATTTTTTCTTCTTTGTGATGATAAACAAAGGAAGCTGGACTGCCAAACTGAAATAGCATGATTTTCAAGTTGCAAAACTTTCATGTGCTGCATATTTTTTGGGCTGTGCAATACTATGTTGTTTTGAAGCAGCGAGATGAATAACTTAGGCCAAGTATGTCAAGAAAATTCTCTGATTAGCTGAATTGTAGAATATTAAGAGCTGTAAATGCTCCGGAGACAGAAAGAGAAACATTCAGAGTCTGCAATCAAAGCTTTCATCCCTCCAACCCTCTTCATGCAAGAATAACAGAAAATCTAAGAAAGTGCCAAAGAAAGACAACAAGATAAAGTCAAAGTCCACTGATCAACAATCAAACTTTAAACAAAACCATCTTCCAACAGACCAAAGTGAGAATCATCATTGCTAAAATCAAAACGGGACTGAGAGAAAGTCAGTTTTCACATTGCAGTCTAAGCTTTTAATCTTTAGAATGTGGTTTACTGACTATACTATTTTTACACTCACAATACAGGTTTTAATTCATTTGTCTGTCTCAATTATGATTGTGTGCATATTGAGGGGTTTAAAGAGGTAAACCTTTCTTTCAGGGATAATAGGAATTGCAGATGCTGGAGAATCCGAGACAGTAAGGCGTAGGGCTGGATGAACACAGCAGGCCAAGCAGCATCTTAGGAGCAAAAAAGCTGACATTTCGGGCCGAGACCCTTCATCAGAAATGGGGGAAGGGGAAGAGGGATCTGAAATAAATAGGGAGAGAGGGGCAGGCGGATTGAGGATGAAGAGAAGATAGGTGGCGAGGAGACAGACAAGTTAAAGAGGTGGGGATGGAGCCAGTAAAGGTGACGAGGTAGGGAGGAGATAGGTCAGTCCAGGGAGGGCAGACAGGTCAAGGGGGTTAAGGTTAGTAGGTAGGAAATGAGGGTGCGGCTTGAGGTGGAGAAAAAGGGGATAGGTGAGAGGAAGAACAGGTTAGGGAAGGCGGGAACAAGCTGGGCTGGTTTTGAGATGCAGTAGCTCTTGCAGTATCCATCTTTGATCCGCCTGCCCCTCTCTCCCTATTTGTTTCAGAGCCCTCTTCCCATCCCCCATTTCTAATGAAGGGTCTAGGCCTGAAACGTCAGCTTTCCTGTTCCTAAGATGCTGCTTGGTCTGCTGTGTTCATCCAGCTCTAGGCCGGTCTTTTGTTAAAATTAAATGTGCTATAGTAAATAGAGTTACTCTAATATTAAAATGACAAAACCCATTGTGCATTACTTTTGTCCTGAATAGCAGGCTGGTTTATATTTTTAGTGACATTATCCCAGTCTTTTTGTCTAACTTCATCCCAGCTCTTAAATTTTTAGGGTACAGACTCACTGATGCTGGTAACAGGGTAGGCCAGTCACACGTGCATTCTTCAAGCTAAACCTACATTGTGTTTAGCCAGAGAACTTGTTCAAATTTGACAGATCCCTCAAAGTGCACCTAATTCAGCTCTCAGTTGTGTAGGCAACCAGAAAGTGATCAGCATGAGGAATCTTGATTGCTGTTTCTGACATTCAGTGTCACACATCATCATGGTCGAACGTAGTATCCTAATTACTATTCCAATCAATCCCAAAACCTTCCACTCTATGACAGTGCTAAATTGGGTGACGGCCTGACAAATTCAGTATACCTTTATCTCCCTTTCTTTTCTATTTTAACCTCATTATCGAAATCTCACTTCCTCCTTGAAATACACAAACTGGCACACACAAAATCTGTGAATTTCAGATATCAGCCTGTCAGTCATATACCTCAATAAATAGCTGGTCAAATCAAACTGTTGGTTCCAATCAGCACGGTTTTTCTACCTCTGGCAAAAGTGTGGTATCAATTGAAATTTAGTATTTTCACTTTTGTCCTGATGACTGCAATATCAAAGGCTTAGGCAAATGTATCTCTTTTCAGAAATATTCATGAATCATTTATGCGAGTAACCTACTATGACCAAAATCTTTGTTTTCTAGCTGTAATAAAACTAAGATTTTACGACAAATAAATTTTTAGCATTTTTTCAACTTAAAACTTGCATTATCCGAACAAAACTGAAGTTATCTCCTAGAATGAGCCAAGCTGCTGCCATAGCAATGTGTCACTTAGCTTTGTGTCTCCTGACAGAGGTTTCTGTGCTAGTGAGATACCAGGTGCATGGACCAGAAGTCCCAATGGTTCGCAAACTCCAGCAAACACAACGTCCATTTGAACATTCGCAGTGGGCAACATGCCAGTTGTGCATGAACAGTGCATGCTCGCAAGCATTAGAAATTATACCCACAATGAGATGTGATTGGGCTACTGAAAATCATTTAAAATGTCGTAGATTGTCTTAAATGAGCATACAACTTGTAACTCTTAGAACAATCAGTTGGGTTTGCAGTGTGATGCATTTGCCCATTCTAGAAGCAATATACATTAATGCACAGGGCCCTGTAGGCAAAAGGAATTCTTACTGGCATTGCATCTTTCTCATTCTCAACTATTTACAGTTGGCCATTAATTCACCCGGACCATCTCCAACACATCCCACACCTTCCTAGACCTTTGTCTCCTTCTCAGACAAACACCTATAAGCTGATGTCCATTTCAAGCCTACCAACTCCCATCCACCTTCCTGCAAAAATTCCACCCCCTATTCCCAAATCCTTCGCCTCCGCCGCATCTGTTCCCAGGATGAGGCATTCCACTTCTGCACATCCCAGACGTCCTTGTTCAAGGACCGCAGCATCCCCCCACGCCCCCGCAGTGGTCAAGAGCGCCCTCGACCGTGTCTCCCGCATTTCCTGCACTTCATCCCAAAATAACGTCAAAAGAAAATCGGCCTAGTCCTCACATACCACCCCACCCACCAACCTCCGGATACAACGCATCATCCTCCGACACTTGCGCCATCTACAATCTGACCCCACCACCAGAGACATTATTCCAACCCCACCCTTGTCTGCCTTCTGGAATGACCAGTCACTCCACAGCTCCCTTGTCCGCTCCACACTCCCCTCCAGACACACCACACCCGACACTTTCTCCTGCAGCCGCAGGGAGCGCTACACTTGCCCCCACACCACCTCCCTCAACCCCATTCCAGGCCCCAAAATGACGTTCCACATCTAGCAGATATAGAGTTACATATAGAACATTACAGCACAGTACAGACCCTTCGGCCCTCAATGTTGTGCCGACCTGTCATACCGATCTCAAGCCCATCTAACCTACACTATTCCATGTACGTCCATATGTTTGTCCAATGATGACTTAAATGTACCTAAAGTTGGCGAATCTACTACCGTTGCAGGCAAAGCGTTCCATTCCCTTACTTCTGAGTAAAGAAACTACCTCTGACATCTGTCCTATATCTTTCACCACTCAATTTAAAGCTATGCCCCCTCATGCTCGCCGTCACCATCCTAGGAAAAAGGCATTCCCTATCTACCCTATCTAACCCTCTGATTATTTTATGTGTCTCAATTAAGTCACCTCCCAACCACCTTCTCTCTAACAAAAACAGCCTCAAGTCCCTCAGCCTTTCCTCATAAGACCTTCCCTCCATACTAGGCAACATCCTAGTCAATCTCCTCTGCACCCTCTCCAAAGCTTCCACATCCTTCCTATAAGGCGGTGACCAGAAATGTACGCAATACTCCAAGTGCGGCCGCACCAGAGTTTTGTACAGTCACTTGCACATTGCCAATGTGGTGTACTGCATCTGTTGTGGCTTCCCCTACACTGGCGAAACCGAGCGGAGGCTTGGGGACCGCTTTGCAAAACACCTATGCTCGGATCGCAATAAACAACTGCACCTCTCAGTCACGAACCATTTCAACTGCACCCCCCCCCGACCCCTTAGATGACATGTCCATCCTGAGCCTCCTGCAGTGTCATAATGATGCCACCCGTAGGTTGCAGGAACAGCAACTCATATTCCGCTTGGGAAACCTGCAGCCCAATGGTATCAATGGATTTCACCAGCTTCAAAACGTCCCCTCCTCCCAGTGCATCCCAAAACCAGCCCAGCCCGTCCCCGCCTCCCTAACCCGTTCTTCCGCTCACCTATCTCCTCCTCCCATCTCAAGCCACACCTCCATTTCCTACCTACTAACCTCATCCCACACACCACTTGACCTGTCCATCCTCCCCGGACTGACCTATCCCCTCCCTACCTCTCCTCTCCTCATCGCATCTTCAGTCCGCCTCCCCCCCTCTCCCTATTTATTTCAGAATCGTCTCCCCATCCCCCTTTTCTGATGAACGGTCTAGGCCCGAAACGTCAGCTTTCGTGCTCCGAAGATGCTGCTTGGCCTGCTGTGTTCATCCAGCTCCACACTTTGTTATCTTGGATTCTCCAGGATCTGCAGTTCCCATTATCGCCGATCTAAATAGACAGCTACATTATCTCATGCTGTATAAATCCATTTTCCTTTCACCACCACCACCACAAGCTTGTTTTTGTTTTGTATCCTAGTCCTCATGAGATTTTTATTTATGCATTCATGGAATGAGGGCATCGCTGGCTAGGCAGCAGTTATTAGCCATCCCTAACTGTTAACAGTCAACCACAGTGCTACAGGTCTGGAGTCACATGTAGATCAGACCAGGTAAGGATGGAAGCTTCCTTCAAAGTAAGGACGTTAGTGAACCAGATGGGTTTTTCCGAACAATCGACAATGGATTCATGATCATTACATTTAACATTCCACCATGTGCCGTGGCAGGATTCAAACCCAGGTCCCCAGAATGTTGTTATCTTTGTCTCTGGATTAACAGTCCAGCGACAAAACCACTAGGCCATCACGTCCCCAGTGGAGTGCAAGATCAAAAGTTGCAACTTGTCTCCTGTTAGCAATGCTTAAATACTGCACACCAAACAATTGTCTTAACTGTATCTACTTCACTGAACAAATACATTTCAAAATTTTGGTTTCTGCTACACTAGTGTAAAGGTCTGTAAAGTTTCGCATTCAAAATGGAAAATTCTAATCAGCATGTTAATTATTAGTCAAGATCTTTCAATGATCAAGTTGACTTAGAAAGGTCAAGATATTTAGTTATGTCCTTAATTATCAATCAAGGGCCAAAATTCAACAATAAGTAAACAAGTTTAGGTTATACGGTGCAATTTTGTCATTTCATTTCAAACATTTTGAGGACTACAATCCAAAATTCCATAATATTCTTGCCCGTGCAAATCAACAGCACTGAATAATAACCTAGTAAATCAAGTTCCACTTTTAGTGCATAGAATCTAAGATGCATTCTGCAATTCTGATGTTACCACGAGAACTAGAAGTGACTTGTTTACAATTGCAAGTAACTATTCAAATCTGTTATATTCCTTTTCACATTGACATTTTACACTGCTTAAGTCATAGAAATTAGCTCGAGGAAACAGCACTGTAGCTCATTTCAGTTGTTTAGTTTCTGCAGTGTTGCTGCAAATAACCAGCACATTGGTACAATTTAAACCAGACTCTGGAATTCGCAAACTGATTCTCAGGATTTTTTTCTGCTATATGTGACTCACTTATCCTGGCAAATAAATCAGATCCATGAGTCAGCCTCATGTTTCAGAAAAGACTTCCCAGGATGCCGTCAGGAATAGAGTTATAAGAATAGGCCTGACAGGCTGGGGCTTTTTCCACTGGAGCATAGGAGGTTGATGGGTGACCTTATACAGGTTTAAAATCATGAGGAGCACAGGTAAGGTGAATGGCAAAGGTCTTTTCCCTAAGGTCAGAATTACAAAACTAGAGGACATTGTTTTAAGGAGAGAAGAGAAATATTTTTAAAAGAACATGAGGGGCAACTTTTAAACATGAAAAGAGTGATTTGTGTAGAATGAACTGTCAGAGAAAGTGGCAAATACAGGTAGAATTACAATGATTAGAAGATATTCGTATACGTATTTGAATAGGAAAGGTTGGGAGGCGAATGAGCCAAATGCAGGCAAGTGAGACTAGTTTAGTTTGGGAAAGGGTCAGCATAGAGTAGTTGGGCCAAAGGGTCTGTTTCCATGCTGTATGTCTCTACACCAGAGTCAAGACTGACACAGACAAGAAATTCTTTGAAGGCAGAACCTTTACTTGGTTATGTGGAAACAGTAAGGAAGTAGGGCAAATTGAAGGAAGATAAAGAGAGCCAAAGGTATAACAGGCTGCACAATCTGCAATTTGATGATGCAAAGCAGCAAACAATTTGTGCATCACTGGGCATTTCTCAGAAATTTTCTTCAGGAAGGTCAGCTAGTTCCTGACTGACATCAAAATTTATAAGACAGGGCAACAGTGAACGTAGTTTTAGTGTTCCTGACGAGGGCAGAGTGTGAAACAGGCAGTATCAATTGTGGAATTAAACTGGTGCCTGTAGAATAACAGCCGCTCTCAGTAACAAGATGGGCTTTATCTGTTTAAAGGCAGCTGACTTGGAATATTTTAAATTAAACTGGTCCTGACACTCAGTAGGTATCTAGTCAAAGTTTATAAATACTAAATAAAACGAAGCAGATCTGGGTATGTGACATTCAAGCAGCAACAGTGCAAGACTGAAGACTGTACAATAAAAAGAACGCATGATGCCTCTTCATTTACACTTGATTCAAACCATGGTGTAGGAGCACTAAGTTGGAAAATGCTAAGTGTCTGGTAAAATCTCAGTATTTTCTTCAATTAAATTCTACTTAATTGAAGACAGATAGCCATAACAGAAATATAAATTTATGACAGGCAATGCTCATTTGAGGTTTTACGGTAATGGTTTCTTGAATCATGAAACGTGGATAAGAGAGACTAAAGCCAAAATTCACCAACCAACAAAAAAAAATCAAAGTTTCAAACTGGTAGAATTTAATCCAGGTGAATAATAGAATGCTTCTTTTAAATTAGTGAAACTTTTTTTTTGAAAAGGAACTTTGAGTTATCAATCATCTTGTGCACTTCAGAAAGTTGGCCACATTTTCTTCACTTCTCCACCCCATCTCTACAACAGTCAACACACACACACACAAACACACACACACACCTGCTGCACCATCTCAATGTCTCAGCAAGGCCCCTATACAAAGTTCCACTATTGGCTGCTTTCCCGTTTCCTCCTTTTTGTTGGCTCATGATAACAAGGAATAATTCTGTATAAAGAACAGCCAATTCAATTCTGATTCAACTGCATTTTAGAATGATTTGCCAATCCGGAAAATCCAATGTCGGATTTTCAAGGTATCTGAAGTAGCAAAGATATAAGAACATAGGAAGCAGGAGCAGGAGGAGGCCGTATGATCCTTCAAGACTGGTCCACCATTCAATAAGATCATGGCTGACCTTTTCTTGGCCTCAGTTCCACTTATGCACCCTCTCACCATAATCCTTAATTCTTTTACTGTTCTTAAAATCTGAGCTTTAAAAGCATTCAATGAGGAAGTTACTTCAACTACTTCACTGGGAGGTAATTCTAGATTCACAACCCTTTGAGTGAAAAAGTACCCCCTCAGTTCAGTCCTAAATCTGCTCCCCCTAATTTTAATGCTAAGCCCTCTTGTTCTAGTTTCACCCACCAATGTAAACATCCTCTCTGCCTCTATCTTACCTATTCCCTTCATAATTTTATACGTTTCCATAAGATCCCCCACCCCGACCTCATTCTTCTAAATTCATATGAATATAATCTCAGTGTATTCAATCTCTCCTCATAAGCCAATCCTCTCAACTCTGAAATCAACCTAGTGAGCCTTCTCTGCACCCCCTCCAGTGCCAGTATATCCTTTCTCAAGTAAGGAGACCAAAACGCCACACAGTACTTCAGGTTTGGCATGACCAGCACCCTATTGTCCCTGCTTTTCAACTCAATTCCTATAGCAATTAAGGACAACATTCCATTTGCCTTCTTAATTACCTGCTGTGCCTGCAAACCAACCTTCTGTGATTCATGCAGAAGGACACACAGGTCCCACTGCATAGCAGCATGCTGTAATTTTTTTTACTGTTCAAATAATAGGCCTTTTCACTGTTATTCATACCAACATAGATGATTTCACATTTATCAACATCATCACTGTCTGCCAGACCTTTGCCCAAAAAACTACCTATATCCCTCTGCGATCTTTCAAAGCCCTCCGCACACTTTGTTCTACCACTCATCTTACAGTAATCCGCAAACTTTGACACACTACATGCAGACCCCAACTCCAAATCATCTACGTAAATTGTAGACAATTGCAGTCCCAACACCAATCACCAAGGCACACCACCAGTCACTGATTGCCAACTAGAAAAGCACTCATTTATTCCCACTCTTTGCTTCCTGTTAGTTAATTAATCCTCTATCCATGCTAATAGTGCCTGTAACACCACACATCTTTATCTTATGCAGCAACCTTTTGTGCAGCACCTTATCAAATGCCTTTTGGAAATCCAGATACACCAGATCTGCTGGGTCCCCATTGTCCACTGCACTCAATGTCTTCATAGAATTCCAGTAAATTCCCTTTGTGAACTCATGCTCCATCTATCCAATGAGGCAACTTTCATCCAGATACCTTGCTATCTCTTCCCTGATGATGGATTCAAGCATTTTCCCCACTGTAGAAGTTAAGTTAACTGGCCTATAATTTCCTATCTTCTGTCTACCTTCTTTGTTAAACAGTGGTGTCACATTTGCTGTTTTCTAATCTGCTAGAAATGCCCCAGGGTCCAGCAAATTTTGGAAAATTACCACAAGCGTATTTGCTATTATTCCCACCATCTCTTAATACCCTGAGACACATTCCATCAAGGCTAGGAGGCTTGTCTATCATTAGCTCCATTAACATGCCCAACACTACGTCTTTTGCAATAATGATCGCTTCTGGGTCCCTCATTTATCTTAGCGTCCAGGTCATCAAATACTGACATACCTCTCGTGTCCTCCACTGTAAAGACTGACAAAATAGCTGCTCAATGCCTTGGCTATTTCCTCATTTCTCGCCCCACCCCCCCCACCCCACAAACCACCCCCACCCCGGCTTGTTAAATTCCCCTTCTCATCCTCTAAAGGACCAACGTTTACCTTAGCCACTTGTTTTAAATATTTGAAGAAACTTTTGCTGTCAGTCTTTATATTCAGAGTCAGTTTATTCTCATAATCTATCTTACTTTTCCTTATAGTTTTCTTTATGGTTTTCTGTTTATTTTTAATGTCCTCGCAATCTTCTAGTTTTCCTTATCCTACAAAGGCACGGTGGCTCAGTGGTTAGCAATGCAGCGTCGCAGTGCCAGGGACCCAGGTTCGATACCACCCTCGGGCAACTGTCTGTGTGAAGTTTGCACATTCTCTCAGTGTCCGTGTGGTCTTCCTCCACGTGCTCTGGTTTCTGGCCACAGTCTAAAGATGTGCAGACTAGGTGCACTGGCCATGCTAAATTGCCCATGGTGGCCAGGGATGTTCAGCTTATGTGGTTTAGAGGGGAATGGTTCTGGGTGGGATGCTCTAAGGGTTGGTGTGGACTTGTTGGGCCAAAGGGCCTGTTTCCACACTGTTGGGATTCAATGACTGTATGAATTTGACAGCCTTCCTTATTTCCTTTGACATCCATGAGTACCTCTTTTTCTAGAGTCCTTCCTTTTCACTTGTGTATGCTTTTGCTCTGCATTTTGAAAAATTGTTTTGCTGCTCAACTGTCCCACCATAAAATCTTTGCTTCCAGTCTACTTCAGCCAACTCCTCCCTCATCCTATTGAACCCTTCTTTGTTTAAGCACAGGACTCTGGTATTGGATTTTATCTTCCACTTTCCATCTGTATTCTAAATTCAACCACACTATGATCACTCCTTCCAAGAGATCATTAATTATGCCTGTCTCATTATACAATCAGTCCAGATCCCTCACCAGTTCCATTACATATTGCTCAAGAAAACTATCGTGGATACATTCAATGAACTTCTCCTCAGAGCTGCCTTGACCAAATCGACAAATTTCCCATAACTGCCATACCATTTTTACAGGTATTAGTCATTTCTTTGTTTATTGCCCCAGCGCGACACTATTATTGATGGTCTACAGACTACACTCAGTGACTTTTCTTCTTCGAATTTCTAATTTCCAACCAAATAAATTTTCTCCATAGAATCTATATCATGTCTCACCACCACCTTGATGTCAACCTTAATTATCAGAGAAACTTCACTTCCCTTACCTTCCTGTCTGTCCTTCCAAGTAGTCTGATATCCTTGGATACTTAAATTCCCACTTGTGACCACCCTGCAACCATGTCTCCATCATACTCATTCGCAATGACTTAAGCCATTAACTCACCGACCTGTTTTCAAATGCTACGACCATTCAGGTAAAGAGTCTTTATGCCAGGTTTCATACCTTCTTTTTGAATTCCAGCATCTCCATTAAGATCTCCGGGCTTTTCTTTCCTCTTAAACTTTCTTCATAATCCTTAATGTAGTTAAACCCTCCTGCATAGATATTAACCTGTTGCTTTCTTTTCTATTTACATCCTGTCATTTTCACCATGCCTTCCACCCATCCCCCACCCCAACTCACTAGCTTAAAGTCCTCGTGACCAGCCCATTTTTCCTTTTTGCTAGATCACCGGTTCCAGATCGGTTCAGGTGGAGGACATCCCAGTAGCATAGATCCCCTCCTGTTCCAAAACTGATGCCAATGCCCCATGAAATGGAACACCTCTTTCCCACACCACTCCTCGAACCAGGTGTTTACTTTCAAACTTTTCCTACCCTTAAAACAATTTGCACATGGCTTGGATAGTAATTATAACCCTTGAGGTCCCGTTCCTTACTTTTGTTCATAGTGCTTGACAATCTCTAAACAGATCCTCTTTTCTAGCCTTACCTTAGTTGTTTGTCCTCACATGGACCACAACTGGATCTTCACCCTCCCTCTCGAATATCGTTTCGTTTCAGAGACTCTCGATCCTGCTTAAAAAGGATGCTACCAATCCCACTAATTACAGGAGTTCCCTACAACTACCACTGGTCACTTTGTTCACCCCCTTAAATGGCCTTCTGCACCACGGTTTAGTCATCAGCTGGTTCATCGCCCGTGTAGCCCTTTTCCTCATCCTCACACAGAGTAAGTAACTCATATCTGTTGGACAAGGTCAAGAGCAGAGCTTCTCTGTTCCTGAATTCAGGATCACCCTACCTGCTTCACATGCAATCACACCTTGCTGTCCCTCATCACTGACTGAATTTTGAAGTATTTAATCTACCAGGTGTGACTGCCTCCTGAAGCAAAGTGTCCAGGTACTTCTCCCCCTCCCGAAGAGGGTGCTGTGGTGCTTGAAGCTCAGATTCCAGCTCACCAACTCTAAAGGCAAAGATCCTTGAGCAACCAACACTTGCCGCAGATGTGGTTACTGCAGCTCGCAGTGGGAACTGCCAGGTCGCATCATACTGCTACTGCACATCAGCCGCCCAGTCATCTCTACTTAGTTAATCAATTTATATAAATTTATGAATAAATAGTTTCTTAATACTTCTTTGCTATACTCTTTCAAATTTAGCACAGGCTTCCTACCAGCCAATCAGGTCACAGCTTCCATGTGACATTACTACAGTAATTTTTCTGCAGCTACAATGCGCCCCGAGCTCAGTTAGTTTTTTACTCACTGTGCTGCTGCTCGACCCTGCAAGTACTCCCTGAAGACTCATATTTAACTACTATTTAATAATAAGTTAGTAAAAGGGTAATGTCTGAGGATTGGCAGATAGCTAAACCAATTCATTCATTAAAAGAAAGCATAAAATATCCAGGGAATGGAAGGCCAGTCAGTCTAACATCAATGGTTGGAAAAGTAATAGGGCTCTTACTGAAGAGAATGGAAGAACATTCAGAATGAGGTGCAATGAAGAACAGTCAACAGGATTTCAAAAGTTAAAATTTCAACTGAACAACCTTCTTGAATATTTTTGAGGCAAAAAGAGAATAGACAATGCCTATGTAGAAGATGTAATTTATATGGATATTGGTAGGGGATTTTACCTTTGAACAAAGACTGGGATGCAATAGTGTTAAGGGATCAGGTGAAGGGGAGCTTGTGAAGTGTGTACAAGAAAATTTTCTTATTCAGTACATGGACATGCCTACTACAGAAAGAGCAAACCTTGATCAACTCTTGGGAAATGAGGCAGGGCAAGTGTTTGAGGAGTCAGTGGGGGAGTGCTTTGGGGCAAGTGATCATAATTCTATTGGTTTAAAATAGTTACGGAAAAGGATAGACCTGATCTAAAATTTAAGAGTTCAAAATTGAAGGAAGGCCAATTTGATGGTATTAGATAAAAACGGACTCTTCAGGGGGGTGGGGGGGGACAAATTCACAGGTAGAGTCGGCTGGAAAATGGTAAGCCTTCAAATATGTAATAACGGAGTCCAGGGACAGTAATCCATGATAGGTTGAGGGGCAAAACAGGTAGATGTAGGGAAGGCTAGATGACAAGAGAATTTCAGGTTTTGGTCAAGAAAAAGGAAGAAGCATGTTTCAGGTATAGACAGTAGGGATCGAGTGCACTCCTCCAAGAGTACAAGGAGTATGAAGAGAAATCAGGAGGCAAAAAGGGGACTATTTGAGATAGCTATGGGAAGTTGGGTTTAAGATAATCCAAAGAGATTCTATAAATACATTAAGGACAAAACAGTAACTAGGGAGAGAAGAGAGCACCTTAAAATCAACAAGGAGCCCACGTATGAAACCACAGGAGTTGGGGGGAGATATTAAATGAATGTTTTGCCTCAGGGTTTACTGTGGAGGATATGGAAGTTGGGAAAATAATTAACAATATCTTGAAAAAAGTGTCCATATTACAAAGGTGGTGGTGCTGGATAAAGGTGCATAAATACCCTGGACCAGATCAAGTGTACCCAAGAATTTTGTGGGAAGATAGGGAAGTGATTGTTGAGATATTTGTATCATCCATAGCCACAGGTGAGGTGCCAGAAGACTAGAGGTTGGCTAAGATGGTGCCATTATTTAAGAAAGGTAGGAAGGAAAAGCCAAGGTATTAGTGAGCCTGACAGTGATGGGCAAGTTGTTGGGAGGGGGTTCTGAGGGGCAGGATTTACATGCATTTGGAAAGGTAAGGACTGATTTGGGACGGTCAATGTGGCTTTATGTATAGGAAACCTTGTCTCACTAACTTGACTGAGTTTTCTGAAATAGTGATGGTGAGGATTGATGAAGGCAGAACAGTGGACGCTGTCTATATGGACTTCAGTAAGATATTTGACAAGGTTCTGCATGGTAGACTGGTTAATGAGGTTAGATCGCATGGAATACAGGGAGAATTAGTCATTTGGATATAAAACTGGTTAGAAGATAGGAGACAGAGGGTGGCAGTGGAAGGTGGCTTTTTAGAAGTTGGAGGCCCAAGACCAGCAGAGTGAAGGGACTGGTGCTAGGTCCACTGCCTTTTGTCATTTATATATAAGATTTGGATTTGAGTATAGGAGGTATAGTTAGTAAGTTTGCAGACGATACCAAAATTGTTAAGCAAGTGCTTAAACAATTACCAGGAACAGGCAAAAATGTAGACTTGAGGTTACAATCAGATCAGCCATGATCTTTGATCTTATTGAATATCAAAACAGACTGGAAGGTTATGCTGGAGGCGATGGCCGAATGGTACTACTGCTGTACTGTTAATCCAGGACCCAGATCAAGTCTGGGGACCCAGGTTCAAATCCTGCCTTGCCAGATGGTGGAATTTGAATTCCATAAAGATGTCTGGAATCAAGAACCTAATGATGACCATGAATCCATTGCTGATTCATCAGCCCAGTTTTCACCCACTCAATCTGTCTCTATCCCTGTGTAGACTCTGTCATCTTTACCACTTGCCTTTTCACCTAACTTTGCATCATCTACCAACCTGGCTACAATATTTTCCAGTAGGTTTCAAAGAATAACCATTTCATTCTAATAACTGAGATTCTACTCTGTGAACTTTAAAAAAAATTGATAAGGAGAGCAGCAGTGGGCAATCAAACCTCCATTCAGTAGCTGTGGTAGCCAAGTCCTTCCGACTAAACCAAAACAGAATCTGCTGGAAAAACATAGCAGGTATGGCAGCATCTGTTCTAATCATCACTCACTAAACCCAAATCGTTAACTTTGATTTATCTTTTCATTTGCTGCCATATCTGCTGAGTTTTTCCAGCAATTTCTGTTTTTGTTTCTGATTTCCAGCACGTGCAATCCTTTTGGCCTTCTCACTTGAACGCAGTTCAAGAATCAATTCAAATTTGGCTTCTCCCTTTCCCGAAGGAGGGTCACTGGGCCCAAACACTGCTTTCTCTCTGTAGATGCTGCCACACCTACTGAGATTTCTGAGCAATTTCTAAATTTCAGCATCCAGTCTGTTTTTTATTGCTATGATCCATGTAGATGGGGTCATCAACTTTGCAACCTGACCCTTCTTTACAATGCACCTAAAAATCTACCTCAGATCAATCACTCATTCTGTCATCTGCTCTAAGTTTCACCAACTCATCATCAAATTATTGTAGAACACTCAAAGCACTTTGGAAATGCTGTTAAAGCAAAGACACTATACAAATGCAAATTGTTCTTGGTGTTGCCCTGAGCACAATTTTCTTAAAATTACAGGAATGCTTAGTTTTTTTGCCCGTCTGCAAAGTTTTCTGCTATCCTAGAAACAGGTATAGAGGCCCAAATTGGAGGAAAAAAAAATCCTTAGAACATAGAACATTACAGCACAGTACAGGCCCTTCGGCCCTCAATGTTGTGCGGACCTGTCATACCGATCTCAAGCCCATCTAACCTACACTATTCCATGTACGTCCATATGCATGTCCAACGACGACTTAAATCTACCTAAAGTTGACGAATCTACTACCATTGCAGGCAAAGCGTTCCATTCCCTTACTACTGAGTAAAGAAACCACCTGACATCTGTCCTATATCTTTCACCCCTCAATTTAAAGCTATGCCCCCTTGTGCTCGCCGTCACCATCCTAGGAAAAAGGCTCTCCCTATCTAATCCTCTGATTATTTTATATGTCTCAATTAAGTCACCTCTCAACCTTCTTCTCTCTAACAAAAACAGCCTCAAGTCCCTCAGCCTTTCCTTGTAAGGCCTTCCCTACATACCAGGCAACATCCTAGTAAATCTTCTCTGCACCCTTTCCAAAGCTTCCACATCCTTCTTGTAAAGTGGTGACCAGAACTGTACGCAATACTCCAAGTGCGACCGCACCAGAGTTTTGTACAGCTGCAGCATAACCTCTTGGTTCCAGAACTCGATCCCTCTATTAATAAAAGCTAAAACACTGTATGCCTTCTTAACAGCCCTCTCAACCTGGGTGGCAACTTTCAAGGATCTGTGTACATGGACACCGAGATCTGTCTGCTCATTTACACTACCAAGCATCTCACCATTAGCCCAGTATTTTGCCTTCCGGTTACTCCTACCAAAGTGCATCACCTCACACTTGTCTGCATTAAACTCCATTTGCCACCTCCCAGCCCAGCTCTGCAGCTTATCTGTGTCTCTCTGCAACCTACAGCATCCTTCGTCACTATCCACAATTCCACTGACCTTAGTGTCATCTGCAAATTTACTAACCCATCCTTCTACGCCCTCATCCAGGTCATTTATAAAAATGTCAAATGGCAGTGGATGTTACTGTTAATGTTAACATTAATTTACACTTCTAAATAAAAACATTAAACTTAAGGAAAATAGGGGAGAAAAGTCTCAATGCTATTACCAAGGCAAAGCTTCAAATATGCTTTTCCACACTACATTTTCAACATTTCAATGGTGACTACCTGAAATAGGGAAAGCTGCAGGATGCAAACACAAAATCTTGATGAACTTCATTCACTGAAACTGTATACTGGCTCAACTGAATACAGCAATTGCAAGAATTGGCTTGGTTGAGACTGATAAAGGGATTGAGGAGGGTATAGGTGACTCAGTCAAATACAAACCTCTTGAAAGGGATCAAATACGTCTTTTTAAAAATAACTCTCATAAATTCATTTGAATCATTTTTGTGGAAAATAATTTTAACTCATCTTTTCCAAATCATTTGTAAAAGATAAGAGTCGATACAGCGTGGAGGTAGAGGAGCACCAGTCAGGCAGCATCAGAAGAGCAAGAAAGTCAACCTTTCCGGTCAGGATCCTGCAGCTCCACATTGTATTGACTCTGACTTCCAGTATCTACAGTTCTTGCTAAATCGCCCATTTGGAAAAAAATACATGCTGACTAATTTTCAGAAATGGAATGACAGAAAAGATACTCAAAAAAGACTTCTCATAGTTCTTTATAATAGTTGAAAATCAGCATTTACTATTATAAAGCTAATTTTGTTGAAATATGTTTGAATATTCACCATTTTACTGTTTAAAAAAATTTCTTGTTAGTTAAACCTTAAACAAGTTCTAATCTATTGTTTGGGCCTTTTCCAACGCTACAAAGAACATGTCAAGATGCAAGCTAAGTCAATTAGGTGCAGTAAACTGGATCGTGTCCTCTATTTGAGGACACTGCAGATTTATCAAAATAGGTGGGGCAATTTAGGAACACAAGTTTAAGATATTGATAGCAATAAAAAACAACTTCCAAAAATATAACCTCCAAAATTTATATGCTTTCGAA
Organism: Stegostoma tigrinum; assembly: GCF_030684315.1. Classification (NCBI taxonomy): domain Eukaryota; kingdom Metazoa; phylum Chordata; class Chondrichthyes; order Orectolobiformes; family Stegostomatidae; genus Stegostoma; species Stegostoma tigrinum. Next base: position 101,804,567 of record NC_081358.1, on the reverse strand, counting down.
ACATGTAGGCATTTGCTGTGATTCTAACTACAATTGTGATCTTTACTCTCTCCAGCTTTGGGTAGTGTTGCTAGCCCTGTAGCTAGCTAAAACATATTTAAAAATTGCTTCATACCTGATCAGGCACATGGTGGCTTCCAATACCATCTTCCAGCATTTCAGAACCATCACCACTCACAGCTTTTGAGGCCAGTAGGCCTGCAGGACAGAATTGTGAACAACCCTTTTGTTAGCATATTTACTCATTTTTTCAATGAAATACAAAACAAGTAAAAACATTAGTATAATTTTAATATCCCATATTTTATTCAATCTTCCAAAAGGGTCATGTGTGGCTCATTTTACTTTTCTGTAGTCATGCTGAACCCTGCAGTATTGAGATCTACAGACAGTCAGCGTATTTAACACAAAAGAGAGTTGCTTCAGGGGTCAGATTCATGTTAGCTCATGAGAACAACCGAAGAGATGCTACTTGACTTGATCAGCCAAATACTGGGATGTATAGCGTACGCAGCTGGCACCAGTGAAATTCATGCAAATGTTGTTTGGTTGTGTGGTAAGCAGTGCATTTTATTGAACTGGAAGCAGTCTGTTAGCAGAAGATGCCATTTGCAAAGCTACTGCATATTAGAAGCATAGTAGTTTAATTTGTTCAAGTTTCCCATATACTTTCATTTGTTTCAATAAACAAAAGGCCAAGCCTCCGTGCCAGTCCAACACCAGCGCTGCAACATCAGCAAAAAGAAAGCCTCTCCTATTGCAATTATCATGTGAATCTTCATGTCTGATAGCTAATGAACAGAAAGGATTAGATGAAATTTGACTCGAAGACAAACAATAATTCATGACTAGATGCTCCCATCTCCAAAATAAGACAGTACTGGGGAAAATGATGTACACAGAATATTTAAATTAGGAGAAAAAGAATTGTCAGTAGTACACTGCAAAAGGAGATAAAGCTAAAAAGTGAACAAAAATGAAAACACATAATTTGCAGCATCATTCACTGCTCATGCTAATTGCACTCAAAACAAGTGGCTTGCTAGGCCACTGCAGAGTCACCCACAAGGCTGAAAGTCTGGAGTAACATATAGATTAGAATGGTTAAAAATGATAGATTTCCTTCCCAAAAAGGCATTAGTGATCGAGATGTATTTTTATAAAAATCAATTATGGTGTCACGGTCACCACAGCAGAGACTAGTTTTTAATTCCAGATTTTATTAATTGATTCATATACTACCACATAGGATTTGAACTCATCATGATTATACAGACGTCTACATTACATATCCAGTGACATTATCACTATACAACTGTCCGCCTCAGTAAAGTTCCAATCCCCATGCAATATAACAGAAGTTGACTGATTTAATTATTGTAAACCTGATAATTAAAAAACTCTTAAGCACTGGACCAACCAAACTGCACTCAGTAGTTGTGTTGGCCCCCATAGGGAAATGACTACTTCAGATCTGATAAACAGAATGCCCCTTGTGACTTATTAAGCAGTTTGTTATGGAAACGCAAACACGCCAATAGGTTTTTAATGCAGAACAGGCATCCAGATGTCCAAAACGGAGCTCTGTACCTAAACTTCCAACTAGTTCTAACCTGTGATTTTGTTGAGACGTGCTCTTTTTGCCTGAAATGAGCAGATGACATTAGTTTTCCTCTTCCTTGCACCTGATGTTTCTGCATGTCCTGAAGTCTGCTTTGGCTCAAAGGTCAATGGCTCAGAGTTTCCTAAGTAACAAAAATAGTCATTAAGGTTCAACATCACAATACAGAACTTGATTAAATTAATTCAGATTCAAAGTCTATTTACTTTGAATACAGGCAAATAAACTCAGTACAGTAGTGACTGATCTTTGTCAATTAAACATTGATCTATTCGCAATTTTTGTTTAATGCCCATTTTCGGTCCTGAAAACAATGTAGTGATGTATAATCCATTTTGTATCTTATCCCAATATCAATACTTCACGTGTAGGAGCTTGGGCAAGTTCAACCACTTAATTTCCCTGTAAAGATCCGAATACCTCTGATCTTGCAGCTCACATTTGTTTATCCCCTACTGGTTGGCCTACTTTGCTAAGGTTTACAACTGCTGAGTAGCCACTATAGATATTTTCTATTCAACCAGTTCAGAAATATTATATTCTATGGTCTTTAATCACACCAATTCTGTATTTGTTCAGAGCCCTGATCATAAATTTAAGAATAAACTTTTGCATTTCTTTCCATCTGCCAAGTGTTAACTCCTTAAAACTCAGCAACTCCACAGGCACAGCTTGGCCTTTGCTACCTCACCCAAACCAATCAATTTTTGTACCCGAGACATTGTCTACTAGAATTGTATTTGTATAGTTGCTTATACACAAACTACACTTCAAAACAACATTGGATTATGCAATCCAAAAATCTTTGGGGGTCATTAATATTTTAAACTAAATGTTTACCCTGTGTACTTAGTTCACTAGCAGCTGAGCCACTCATATTCAGAGAGGCTCTATTCCCTGAGGAATTCTAAATAAAACAGCAACAGGTTCTGGCAGATACACCAATAGACAAAACTTAAAAGACCGAAAAGTTGATGATTATTTAAGTATTTAGAAAATAAAGGACCATGATATTTTGAGATTCTTAGCCATAATTAAGAGCCTAAAGATAATCCACTGCAATGTGGACAATTTCTAACTTGAGCTATTAATTCTCACGTATATCTGAAAATACTTATCACAACAGTTAAGGGACATTCACCACAAATGAACTGAAGGCTGCAAAATGCCACTGAAAATTAGAGAGTATGATAACTTGACAAAACTAACTCTCCTCAGTTTCAGCTTCCTTGCCTTGAATGAGAGGTAACAGGTGCAATTCTTACACAATCTTGGCAGACCGTCTCCTCTCAGACTCAATGAATGCTACATTACCACAAACACTTTCTTTTGGTACCATCACCAAATGCATGTATTATTTGTTTAGATGGAAATTAGTTCTCATTTTTGCGTACAGAACATAAATGTATAATACTGATGCTGCAAATCTGAAACAAAGACAGAAAGTTCTGGGAATACACAGATCGGTATAATTAATTTGGTTGAAAACTGTGCATTCTGGGACAGCCCAAGGACATGAACAACTACTTTGTAAAAAATTGAGTTTTGGAATGATTTTGACACTTTCAGCTACTTATCTGGCATTACTTATCAAAACTAGGTTTTAAACTTCCTACCAGTCTTGCTTTAAGATGCTTTTTAAAATCTCTAGCCAAGGTTTTCTAGTATCTCCTTATGGTTCAGTCAAATTTCAATTTAAAGTGGTCCTCATGGAAGACAATTATTTATTTACACTTCAACTTACTTACACTTTCATTGTTGCTGAAACAAAAAAAAAGGACAATGGGCACATGTCCATGCTGTCCCTTTACAAGAGTTAACCAGTTCAATCCAGTCCCAATAGAAAGATATAAAATGCTCAATTATTTCATCTCTCAAGCTATTGAAGTCAAGGCAATAAACTTGCCTTCATAATATATCCTTAAATGTTCAAATGTAATTTGGGCAACTAAGTATTTCTTTCAAAACCAATATATTTTCTCAAACTGACCAATGCTTTAAAATGGGGGTCTCACAAAAGTTTCTATATAACAAACATTTCCCTGCAGTATTCCAGAAAAGTTAAGTCCAACATTCCATGAGTTTTCCTACTTACATTTTGTACCTGTGTACAAGCTACAACTGCTTATACAGACAGGTATAGTCAAATTCCTTTGCTCCTCAGCTCCTAGCCTGTCATTATATGTCGAAAACACTTCTAAATTAACATTTTGGTCTTATTCCCAGAGTGAACAATATCTCATCATGATATCACATATAGGTAGCTTTCGGAGCAGTAAAGGAAATAGGAGAGTCACTAAATGAGCGGCACGGTGACTCATTCGTTAGCACTGCTGCCTCAGTGCTAGGGACACTGCTTCCACGTTGTGGGGATTCTATGATTCTATAGAAATTCACTTAAGAACCAGACAGCAATCACAACATAAGTGTATTGAGTCTACTTTCATTGTGTGCTTCCTTAACATTTAAATAAATAGAAAAGATGGCTAAAGGACAGTAGAAACACAGAGTAAAGAAACCGAAATGCGCATAAAAGATTAGGATGACTGCTTCGGTTGAGAATGAATCATCAAGTGGGACTTTTAGGACTAAATGTCTCACTTCTGTAACTAAGTGCTCAACAACAAAGGAAAATTGTGCTATTTAAAATTTAATTTGCTTTCAACTGCATAGGACTCCAGCTCTGGATTTGTTCCCTCAACAGTTCTCTTTTATACTTATCAAACATTCACGCTAACCAATGACTAATCTTTTGATCATCTGTCCTAATTTCTCCACATGATTGCATTTAATTTAATGTGTAAGACAGAATTTAAGATGTTATAAATAAAAATTATACTAACCTGAGATAGCAAAAGATGCAAGTTCTTCTGGTTTTTTGTGCACTTCATCCACTGGTTCTTTAACTTCTGACATCACTCTCCCTTTCTTGAAGTGGGATCCTCTCCCCACTTTTCTCCCCACTTTTTCCTTAATAACCCGGGGTTTTCCGACTGTCTTATTCTTTGCAGCAGCAGCTGCTGCTGTAGCAGCTTTAACAAGAGCTAACCAGTCCTATGAAGAAAATGTTCCATCCTTCAGAATCATTTTTTTTAAAAAGAGAACAGGGAAAAAGCAGAAGACTGTCACAACTCTGGAGTCTCAACACGGTCATGAAAGTTTGACGAGTTTATCCTCCAAGGTTTCAAGTTGAAATCCCTAAACATATGCTGAGGTAGCTGATTTTGGGTGCAGTAGTGGAGGAAATACAAATGGCTATGTGCACCGATTCCAGAGGCAAATATCAGTTAGGTCTGTTGTTTCTTATTGCTATGTAATGGCGATAGCTGGAGTTGGATTGGTGGTTAAGGTAAGGACAGAATTGTGATTATCTTAATTACTCCATGCCTTGGTACAGGATGATCATCATTACCAATAGAACCATATTTAAAATATCAAAAGCCAACACATTTAGATTTGCTGAGAACTAGTGGGGGGGAAAAAACTGGCCATTATTGCTGTCCAGTTTATCATTATAAATATAGACAAAACGTCAGCTGCCCTACCCCAAAAACAAAAAAAAAAGCACCACTTTTCCTTTTCCTCTGCAGAAGGATTTTAAATAAATGCTGTGGATTCTATGGTTAGAAGATATGAAGGTCCATATGCGTTGCATTAATAAATTTATAATAATTACAGCAAACTTGTCACTTAGCATGCCCAAGAAATGATGATACTGGCTAATCAAAAATTAGTGTTAATGTCTTGAGGCATGAAGAAACTGATGAATCTAATCATCAGGGCTGAGAGAATAGGGTGCTTCTGATTAGTGGAAAGCTGAGACCAGAGCGAGGACAGTCATATAGAACTACCAAAGAGTTTGACAAATTTTGTTCAGTTGTGACAGCAGGATGGACAGGGAACAAGCTGTTTCTATTTTTTTTAAATAATTTATTATCTGAACATTTAAAGTGATTGGCTTTTGAAAGAAAAAAAAAGTTGCCAAAAATTCCAGTTGGAGAAGTTTCTCTACATATTACAAATTGTGTGCAATACAAACTTTCTACCCTCAAACATTGCTATATGGTCATACTGTTTCACATTTACTGTTGTAAATATCAATGTCAATATCAATGTCAATACTTCCCATTCAATTCTGCAGAATCAAGTGAGATAGAATTGTAGCTCTGGCCATAGACAGTTCTATGGAAAGAAATATTTGAGTTTCCCTGAGTTCCATTATCAATAAGTAAATAATATTTATCAATGGCTTGTGAGTATCACTAAAAGTAATTTATTAGCTTGGGAAAAAAGTGAAAGCAGCATTCATTTGAAGTAAATTTAGCAATCCATGTTTTATAGCACAGAGAAATTTATGAATTGCATCATCATAAATTATGATGAATTTTACAGTGACAAAGAAAAGTAATTGATTCAAATATTTCAAGGCAATGCAATCAATTTCTTTAGCTGGCTTTCCCTTAGCTTTGTGAAGCTGCATGAGATGCAACGATATACAGGACTTTAAGTATTACCTGTCGATCACTCCTTGTATTGTCCACAGGAAGTTAGTGAACATTGATTTTCATACGAAAATGAAGGGACATACAATTTGAAACTGAATTTTAGTGCAGATAAGGATGTACTGCAGGTAAGATAATGTGTAGTCTGCCTATTCTTCATTTTGGTATGAAGAATAAGCAGACTACATCTTCTTTTAGAAAAATGACATCAAAATTGGCCATAGAAGCACAGAACCAAAAGGTCAAAACAATTTAAAAATAACTCAGTGGCAACATAGGCCAACCAGGTCATTTAAAAACGTACAGGTCTGGGCTCCTTACAAAAAGAAAGTTGGAAGTTTTTTAAAAATTCCAATGGTTGATATCAGAATTTGAAGTAATGTCTTTCAAGGTAAATTGTTCAGCTGGGGCTCTCTTCTATAAAGGCGAGTCCTGAAGGTGGACCAATGGATCCTTAAAATTATAGAAGTGCTTGACCTCGACAAATTTTCCACTATGAAAGAGAACAAAGCTAAGTTTTCAGTAAATTCAATAATGAATCTAAAAGAAAACAATTTAACTCAGATAATTACAAAGAGGGACGATCTTCCACAAGGATTAGTGAAGGCCAATAGCAAAGTTGTACATAAGAAATGAAAATTCAGGAGAAAGGAATAATTAGGAGAATGAATTGATGGAATTTAGGTGGGAAAAAGCTTGTGTACAACATAAACAGCAGTTAGTTAAACAGCAGTTTGCTAAATGACTTCTTCTGGGCTACACAAGGAGAGAAATGCCCAAATCGTATCTCTGGCTTATTACTCCAAAAACTCAGCCAACGTCCAAGGGCCTGGGTTTGAATCCTGCCACAGCAGATGGTCAAATTCAAATACAATAGAATACCCAGGATTAGCAATCTACTGGTAACCACAAAACCACTGTTGGAAAAATCCACATGGTTCACTGATGTTCTTCAGGGAAGGAAACTTACCGTCCTCACCTAGTCTGCCCTACACGTGACTCCAGACTCGCAATGCTGATTCTGAACTACCCTCTGAAAGGGTCTATCAAGTCACTCAGGTGTATCAATTGCTACAAACTCCCAAGAGCAAAAAAAAAATCACATGGACTACCTGGCGTCGACCTAGACACTGGGAAAAGCCAACGGTAGAAACGGTCCTTTCGACCCTGCAAAGTCTTCCTTACTAAGATCCAGGGGCTAGTGCCAAGATTGGGAGAGCTGTCTCACCGCGTCAGGCTATTGTCTGCCTAGCCATACTCATGAAATCATACTGTACAATGCCCAAGACACCACCGACACCCTAAATATGCCCAAACCACTGGCAGGACAAACACAACAGGTGACAGCACAGTGTTATGCAATCAGGAGGAAGCTGCCCTGGGAGTCCTCACTGACTGCAGCCTCTATGAAGTCTCATGGCTTCAGATTAGCAATGAAACTTCCTGCTAATTACCACGAGCCATCTTCTCTCAGCCGATGAATCAGTACTCCCCCATGTTGAGGAACACTTGGAAGAGGCACTAAGGGAGATAAGGGGGTAAAAGCTTACTTTGGGTGGAGGATTTCAATGTCCACTAGCAAGTGACTCGGCAGCAGCACCTCAGTGGTCTGGTCAGGTCATAAAGGAAGTAGCTGCTAGACTGCATCGGCTGGAGGGTGAGGTAATCAACAAGGCAGAAAAATATATTTTCCCTCATCACTACCGATTTGCATGCTGTAGATGCATCTGTCCAACACAGCATGTAGTTCCTGGGGGAAAAAATGCCCCATCTCCACATCGAAAATACCCTCCATCGCTGCACTAAATGGGGCCGACTCTGAACAGATCTAGCAACTAAAGAGTGGGCATCAATGAAGTGCTGTGGATCATGAACAGCAGTAGAAGCAAAATAACCTACAATCTCATGGGCTGGCATACCGTCCACTCAGCCATTACTACAGAGCCAGGGAACAGCCGTGATTCAAAACAGTGTGGCAAGGAGGGTAAATGCCAGAAGCAACATCAGGCATGATTAGCAATGAGGTGTCAACCTGGTGAAGCTCACAAATAGGACTACCTGCTTGCCAAACAGCATAAGCAAGCGATAACACAACCAAAACATCAGGTTTAAGCTCGGCAATCTCGATTATCCAATTTTGAGCGATTAAACCATTCATTGAAGGAACAGGGTCCACAAATATCCCCGTTCTCTATGGCAGAAGAGTCCAGCACCTTGGGGTAAAAGATAAGATTAACGCTGCTGCAGGAATTTTCAGCCAGAAATGCCAGATGAATAATCCAGGAGTCTTCAACATCACAGACACCAGTCTTCAACTAATTCAAATCACTTGACATGCTATCAAGAAAAAGTTGGAAACACTGGATACTGCGAAGGCTATGGGCCCTGACAACATTCCAGCAACAATACTGAAGACCTGTGTTCCACAACTTGTGGCCCCCCTGGCCAAGCTATTCTGGTACAGAGAGTATACTAGCATTGACCAACAATGTGGAAAACTGCTCAGGAAAAAGGCAGGACAATCCAACCTGCTAATTACAGCCCCAGTCTGCTCTCGATCATCAGCAAAGTGATGGAGAAAGCTCAAGAAAACAACTCGTTATGACCTTCTCAAGGGCAACTAGGGACTGGCAAACTCATCTGCTGAGTTTGCTTTGAATACATTTGTCTATGTAAAGCATTAGTAAAGCTCAGTAAATATAATCTTAGCGACAGAAAATGTTAGAGTTTTTAAACAAACTTTCTACTTATAATAGGGAAGGTCTTTTGTTGTTTTTCTTTATTTAGCTGTTTTATTTTAACGAATTGTCTTCATTAAAATTTATTTTACTAAATTTACCAGGCCTTCTAGAGAGCACAAATCTTTATTGTATAGACCCATAAAAGTTCACAGCATGAATTGAGGCCATTTGATCATTACACCTTCATCTGTTTTGTGTTCAAGTAATGCAAAGCAAAGTGCATTCTGATTCAACATGCGTAACACTGGCATGCTTCTCAGCACTTTCTGCAACTCCTTCAGCTCCAGGTTTAACAGAAATAAAATTACATAGGACTTGTACTTCTACACTTGAGCCCGTCTGAGCTGCAGCCTCAATCACACGTCCCTCTTTCGGTTGCGAACTTCCTAAGTATGGTAGTGAAAGTTCAAGATTAGTAACAATGTTATACTTTCTCAGCTGAAATGTGAAACAACCTGCAGAGAAACTTGTCAGAAGGTCAAGGTCAGAAAGTGAAGATCATTTGGCCACGAAAAGAGCAGGAGGTCTAAAAGTGCAAATACGCTTCTGAATTTAACAGAGACTACAACAGATTACAGCATTTCTCTTTAAAACATAAAAAGGTAGCACAGGTCAGTTTGAAGAAGTTCCACAGGCTTTTGACAATTACTTTTGTCTGAAAACAAATTCTTGAAAGAGGTCAGCATTCAGGCAAACAATATTTTCTACAGTTCAGTGGAAATCGACAACTATGGCACATTAAAATCAGAATTCATAAGAGAAAATGTTGGAATTGCTGATGATTACTGCAGACTTATTACAGCTCAAAGAGCAATACTTTGGAGAAAACTATTCAAATTGTGTAGGATGAAGACGTGAACAACAATCCTGATAGAGGGCCAATCTCATCACAGGACAGTATGCGAATCCATTCAATTTTAAGAACACAAAAACTGTAAAATTACATGTGATAATCAGACGGCCAGACAACAGATACTAAAAATCATTGTTAGCAGTGTGGAACAACGTAGCCTTCCAGGCAAAAGAATGCACAGCTCTTAAAAAAGTTATAACTATAATATTATAGCTCATTTTCATAAGTGTAGATACGGAATACAGAAACAGAGCAGAAAGTAGTCAAATGACTACTTGGACAAAGTCAATGCAGTACAACCACCAGCATTAGAAACAGTATTTAATGCATCTATACCGGAAATTGGTGAATCAACCAACTGGAATTTCACAAAACGCATGTGTGTCAATGGGAGGCCAGGTCTCATCAATTGGTTAACATGGGTGAAGAAACAAAGCCACAGGATACAGTGATTAAATTATATGGGCCAAGAAACACAAATGGGGAAAAGTAGCAGAGATTGTATATTTATATAAAATTCATAAATTAAGAAAGCTCACTCCTGAGCATCTTAACCTCAATATTCCTGAAGCGGCAGGAAATTCAGATAAAAAAACCAATAAGATGCAGATGAGGAAAAAAAAAAGAGCAATACAACTCACTTGGGCTCACTAGCCATTCTTTAACTGAAATTATTTAGGCCCCAACACAACCCGGTGAACAAACTGTAGTGGATTTGAATTTAATATCAGATAATGAAGTGACAAGTTCAACAGAAATATTTCACTTCTTCACCTTCCAAGGATGAAGATCAGTACAAGAGACATTGTTAAGTCAGCAAGAATCCTCAAATAGCATGACAGCAATATGAACCTCAGAATTCACCAGTAACATAACCATAGAGTGTGAATGAAATTATTAAACCAAAATCTTAAATTGAAACAAATATTTTAAAATTGAGCAGTAAGATTCATGAGCAGATTAGAAATAAGTATTGAAAATAGGCTGCATACAACACCATGTGAGCCAACACTGGACGTAGAATGATCAACATCATTGAGCCAGGGGACGATAGTCAAGAGGAGACTACCTGGCACAGAGATCCAGAATATGGTCAAGATGAAAATTTTTGCTCTTGTAATCCAGGACAATGTTGAAAACTTTTTTTTTGGCAGAGTAGCTATGTCCCAGGGAGTTTGTGCAATTTCAAGTGTTCTTAAAAAGAGCAGGGAAGAGAGTTCCACTGCAAAATAAATCCAAGAGATTGAGTCCTCCAGACACGTGATTTAGCAGGACCAACAACTTCCAACAAGGATTCAACAACAAATTTAGAAAAAAAAATGGTCCTGAAGCAGAGACATCACGCATAGACAAGGACAGAACCAAGATCAACGTTCCTCAAACTTAAGTACCTGCCAATTTTCCAAGTCCAAAGAGAGAATACTCTGGAAGAAATATGAAACCTCCATACCCCTTAAATGTTTGAAGTCCAAAACTTGGCAGGATATGGACAAGTGAAAACTGTAATTACACACCAAAGTAAAAATGTTAATTACTAAGGAAATAAGCTTTGTAAGAGTTGTTGCATAAGGTAGCAGTTTCAAACAGGGCCATTTTGGCGACTGATTAAGCTCCGCCGAATCAGATAACATAATAGGCTTGGGTCAAGATAAAGGAGAACCTCATTAAGTTCTTGTAGAGTGAAGACCAATATTCTGGGCCTCCCAATAGTCTTAGTACAATATTCAACTTACTAAAATAACTTGCACCCAATTGCCATTACACAATAAACCACATCTTGTCGACAACAAGAACCCCTTCTCATTAGCACTCAGTTTGCGACAGCAAACTACTCTAACCACAAATTGCCAGCGGTTTGCTTCCAAACCAATAAACCCTCTAACACTGTGGTCCATTCCCAAACAAATGTTTCGTGGTTACTTAACTATTTGATATGCCCCCTCAATAAATAAAGTTTATATTCTAGCTATTTTGAATGTCCAGGAATGCTTGAGCACAGTTGATGTTTGACTGAGATACGATAGTGATTTCCTCTTTCCCCGATTCTCGTGATAACAACCAAGTAATTTGAAATGAGATAAAGAGACAGCTCCATCCCAAATTGCCAGAAGCCACTGCAGTGACAGAAGGTGGAGTAGTAAGCTTGAAAATTTTCCTCCAACACTAAGTTTTTTTTTGGCCAGTGGGTAGTCAAGACAAACATACTAGGGAAAGATAAGACCTTGGGAACTGCAGATGCAGGAGAATCCGAGACAACAAGCGTGAAGATGTATGAACACAGCGGGCCAAGCAGCATTATGGGCTGCTTGGCCTGCTGTGTTCATACTGGGAAAACACTGATATCAAAACTCAATTTGTATCAAGGTGGAGGTATAATAACTAGCTTCCACGATTTTAGTTTGGAGCAGGGGGAAGATAGAGTTAGTGAATAGGGCAGGATTCCCCTCTAGTTCAATATACAACCCATTATCTTGATTTATGCAAATAAGTTATCAAGGGACAAGGTCAGCCTTAACCTCCAAAAACCAAGTTCACACAGAAACAACGGTCATTTAGGCAAAGAACAAGCGGGAAACGAGTAGCAAAGAAACTGCAGCCCAACAATGAGATATCATCAGGAGATATAGAAGCTTTGAGAAAGTATTCTAATGAGGAATATAACTATAATGAATAATTTTCCTCAGTTATAGCCTGCTAGTACCATGCCAATAGAACGTTTCAATGGCAACAGCAATTGTTTACAATAAACTGATTGTGGACTTACCTGTCCTTTGGCATCTTCAGGCATCGATTTTATATGCATTCGCTTCAGAGACCGTATTACTCCATCATAAAACTGCACTGTGTAAGTACCTGCGAAGGGTCAATTACAGCAGTTACAATCATTTGGAAATATACACTGCAAGATAAATGGAAATCAGGAAGCATTTGTATCAAACAAAGTGTGGGGCTGGATGAACACAGCAGGCCAAGCAGCATCTTAGGAGCACAAAAGCTGACGTTTCAGGCCCAGCAGTTCCCATTATCTCTGATCAACATTTGTATCAATGTTGGTTAAACCACAAAAAAAATGTTTAATTTGAATTCTTTTATACAGAGTTTTGTTCACAAGGCTCCTGCTCACACCATAAATTTGAATTGTAGACACAGTCTGGTCAGATTGTTAGTTGGTTACAAAAGACAGTGGTGCATAGTCAATCTGAAAATACAGCTCACTCACTTTTTATAAGTGAAAACGCTTAGAAAAGCTGTAATAGTCCCTATATAAAGGGAAGGCAACACTTGGCTTCAATCTCACACTGAATGGAGACAGTGGGCTTTTACCAAAAACAGCTAATGTCACTTAAATATCATTAATTCAGGAGAAACCAAGGTGTTTTACAGAGGTTTAGGGGAAAATGACTGCTGCTGAGAAAAAGGAGACGCACACAGAGATGCCCAAGTAATTGCTCAAGAAGGTGAGTTTTAAGTAAGCATTTCTGAGAGGGAAAGGGTTTCCAGAGCTAGGTGTAGACAGCTGATGTTAATCAGCAATGCTAGGGTAAGAGAAAGGAGGACATAGACATGAAAAACTTCTAGTAAAATGGAATAGGAAGTAAGAACATAAGAAATAGGGGCATGAATAGATCACGCAGCCTTTCATGCCTTTTTAATCATTCGATGAACAGCTGATCTTTTACATCGAAACCACATTTCTGCACTATCCCTCAATATATTTACTATGTAGAAATCTAATCAGCCACTGTCTTGAACACACTCACTGACACAGTCTCCACTGTACAGAATTCCAAAGATTCATCCCAGAGTAAAGAAATTCCTGCTCATTTCAGAGCCAAAAGGTCTGCCCCTTAACTCTAAGCTCATGTCCTCTGGCTCTCAAGCACCTCTCCAGCCAGGGAAGACGTCTTTCATCCATCTATCCTGTCAATCCCTAAGTATCACGTATGTTTGAATGAAATGGTCTCTCAATCATCTAAAGTCAGTCTATTTAACTTTTGTCATCGACAATCCCTCCATCCACGAGTTCCTTGAGTGGAATTTACTACTGCAGGTCATTAAATAGCTAGAAAGGGAGTTAAACATGCAACACGAGGCATTGGGAGACTGGTTATCAATGCAGCCCAGCAAGATGTGTTGTCAAGAGTGTTTTGAAAGAGCTGAAAATTTCCAAAGGCTAAAAGGTTAGAAAAGTGGCATCAAGACTGAAATCATTCTGCCTCCAGCTTGCAAAGGAATGGATGAGCAGGTCGACAGCTAATAGGTTCTGATCGGCATGCAGGTAGGTGATATTACAGTGACAGAAGTAAACAATGAATTTGTGTTAGAGGTGAATAGGACAGTATAAACTGAAATCTATGTTAAATGAGGTACTAAGACTGTTAAAATCCTTGTTCAGCTTGAGGGCATGGTTAGAAAGAAATGCAGGCATGGAATAAATAGCCAAAGTACAATTTTCGCAATGGATAAAGGCAATTTCTTCAATAAAGTATTAGGAAGATTGAAGTTATGTATACATCAATCACACTGAATATCAGATAGGCAGTCAAGGAACATGAAGAGGCGAAATAAAAAAAATTGTGGGTTAAATACACTACATTTTAAACACTACCTCAAGTCCTTGTCCCTCCTGGGAGTCTACTTCCCCCCCGCCCCCGCGCATGTTTGTCAAGTTGAGCTATCACTACCAATTCAACTTCTCCTCAGTCAAATTAATAATATTTAAGCTAAAAAATTTGAAAAAATTTCAAAAATGCCCCTCAAATGCGCAGTAGTTGAAATCTGAAGATTGAGTTTTCAAAGGCCACCATTGTAAATTTACAATTTAACTCATTAAATCTGATAACTTTTGAACTAGTCTGGGGCATCATTCTTCTTTGTACAACACCAAGGTAATGTTTAAAAGACAGACTTTTTAACCTCCCTTAGTGACATTAAAAAATTCACATTACTTCTGTGCTCCAAATAAAAATTCATTCTGCACACGGATGAAAAAAAAAATGAAAGAAAATAGCAACTGTAGTTGTTGGGATTTAGAAGCTGCTATACATCTCTCCCTGTTAGAGCAAAATGCTTGTATTCTCTCTCCGTCTCTGTTTTTTCTTGATATTCTTTCATCTTGGACTGGAGAATCTATTTTTTTACTGATTTAGCCTTTCCCAAGGATATGCTTACAGGATTTTACTATCTTGGAACAGCTAACAAATAGATTGACATGTTGTTTTCAGAGTTACAGTTAAGCTCATTTTTAAAATAGTTCCTGTCTGTATTTTAACTGGTGTGTAAGAATAAAGTGTTTTGTATCAAGTCTGATATTTTGACTGATCGAATTGCATCCAGAACGTAATGCCGTAAACTTGCCTTTCAAAATAAGAAAAGTTAGAGTTTTGGCTATCATAATATTGAGGGATTTGATGTGGTCCGTTACACTTTGTACATTGACAATGTCCAGTATCACAAGAAATGCTCTGTAAATGTGTTCCCACTACCAGAGTGGGAAATGCCATTTTTCCATATTGTATTCCATTTTCCATGTTCTGTCTACTCATTTAACTTGTCCAAGTCCTCCTGAAGCCACTTTATATCATCTTTACGGTGCGCACACAAATTTAGCTTTGTGCCCTCTACAAGTTTAGAAATATTACATATTGTTCCTACAATCAAAGTTTCAACATACATACTGAGCAGCTGGTTGCCAAAAATTAAATCACAGCTTGCCAACATAAGAATGACAAGTTTACTCCAATTCCGCCTCCCAGAAACACCTGCCAAAACCCCTGGATCTGGCTCAGCCATGCAAAGACCCACAGAACCAGAACCAGTGACATGGAATTTCCCAAGTGGATAATCATATCTGATAGCAAATGATCACCAACAACAAAACCACTTTCCAAGATAATAAAATGGGAGGCTGGATGAACACAGCAGGCCAAGCAGCATCTCAGGAGCACAAAAGCTGACGTTTCGGGCCTAGACCCTTCATCAGAGTGGGGGATGGGGGGAGGGAACGAGGGGGAGGCGGACCGAAGATGGAGAGTAAAGAAGATAGGTGGAGAGAGTGTAGATGGGGAGGTAGGGAGGGGATAGGTCAGTCCAGGGAAGACGGACAGGTCAAGGAGGTGGGATGAGGTTAGTAGGTAGCTGGGGGTGTGGCTTGGGGTGGGAGGAAGGGATGGGTGAGAGGAAGAACCGGTTAGGGAGGCAGAGACAGGTTGGACTGGTTTTGGGATGCAGTGGGTGGGGGGGGGGGGAAGAAGAGCTGGGCTGGTTGTGTGGTGCAGTGGGGGGAGGGGATGAACTGGGCTGGTTTAGGGATGCAGTAGGAGAAGGGGACATTTTGAAACTGGTGAAGTCCACATTGATACCATATGGCTGCAGGGTTCCCAGGCGGAATATGGGTTGCTGTTCCTGCAACCTTCGGGTGGCATCATTGTGGCACTGCAGGAGGCCCATGATGGACATGTCATCTAGAGAATGGGAGGGGGAGTGGAAATGGTTTGCGACTGGGAGGTGCAGTTGTTTGTTGCGGACTGAGCGGAGGTGTTCTGCAAAGCGGTCCCCAAGCCTCCGCTTGGTTTCCCCAATGTAGAGGAAGCCGCACCGGGTACAGTGGATGCAGTATACCACATTGGCAGATGTGCAGGTGCAGGATAGGAGGTAGTTTTGCTAATGAACCTCCGGTGGAGGTACCTTAAAAACCCTTAAAATCCAGGTATTCTACATCCAACAAGTCCATTTAATTAAATTTTTTTTAGTAACATCCTTAAAAGACTTCAAGTTCATTAGACACAATTTGCCAATTGAAGTGCATGCTAACTATGTGATTGTAAAACCTAGGAGCAGAGGTAGGTCATTCAGCTTATCAAGTCTGCTTTGCCATTCAGTAAGATTACGGGTAATGTGATAACTCAAATCCACATTCTACCTTTTCCTACTCACTTTCATTACAAATTGAAAATCTGCCTATCTTAGCCTTGAAAACAACCCACCTTGACGGTACACCTGCAATAATGAATTCCACACCTTCAGCCAAGAAATTCCTCCTGTGTCATGAATGGGCAAATCTTTGCTCAGTGATTAAACCCTCTGGTTCTAGGCTCCTCCACAAGGATCCACCTTTCAGCATCTAATGTGTCAAGCCCACTAAGCATCTTGTAATTTAATAAGGTCGTCTCCAGATCTTCTAATCTCCAGTAAGTGCAGACCCAACCTCTCCTCTTCAGAAAATCTCTACTAACTCAAGAACAACCGAGTGAACATTTTCAGGACTGCTTCCAATGTCAGTCTTTCTTTCCTTAGAGAAAGAGATCAAAACGGTTTCCATTCTTCTAGGTGTAGTCTAACTAGTGCCTTGCATAAATTTAGCAAGACCTCCCTGCTTTTACACTTCATACTTTCAATATTGTCAGTTGTACTTGGATGTTAGCTTTTGGTGATGTCTGCACAACCTCCAAATCCCTTTGTGTTGAATTTAAAAATACACTGGTCTCTATTCTTCCTATCAAATTGCATAAACTCATTTTGACTAGCCAAGTTTTTGTTCACTCAATTAACCTATCTATATTCCTCTGCAGACTGGGTCATCCTCACCACTTCCCAACTATGCTTGTCTCATCCGTAAACTTGGCTTAGTATATTTACCTCCCTCATCCAAGTCACCCAACTAGATATGCCCAAGAAGACTATAAATATGCAAGCTTCCATTTATCACTTCCTTTATAATAGACTGTAGCAGTTTCCCTACTACTGACGCAAACCTAACAGGTCTGTTCTTCCCTGTTTAATTTAGCAGAACGCTAAGCCCCCTGGGCCTGACGGTATATACACACAAGGTAAGTACAGGAAGCAAGGTAAGAGATTGCTGCCCCTTTGGCTATGATCTTTGCGTCCTCACTGCCCACTAGAGTAGGACCAGAAGATTAGAGGGTGACAAATGTCAATCCCTTGTCCAAGAAAGGGAATAGGGGTAATCCTGGAAATTACAGACTGGTCAGTCTTTCTTCTGTGGTGGGCAAACTATTGGAGTGGATTCTGAGAGATAGTATTTATGATTATTTCTAATCAAACTGCGCTTTTCCAAATAATCAGCATGGCTCCGAGAGGGGCAGATCATGCCTCAAGCCTTATCAAATTCTTTGAGGATGTGACAAAACACATCCATGAAGGTAGAGCAGTGGATATGGTGTATGTGGATTTTAGCAAGGCATTTTGACAAGGTTCCACATGGTAGGCTCATTCAGAAAGTAAGGAAGCACGGGATTCAGGGAAGTTTGGCTGTCTGAATGCAAAAACTGGCTGTCCAATAGAAGACAGAGGATAGTAGATGAAAAGTATTCAGCCTGGAGCTCGGTGACCAGGGTGATCTACAGGGATCTGTTCTGGGACCTCTGCTCTTCGTGATCTTTATAAATGACTTGGATGAGGAAGTGAAAGGGTGGGTTAGTAAGTTGGTGATGACACAAAGGTTTTTGGAGTTGTGGAGAGCGTGGAGGACTGTTGTAGGTTGCAACAGGACATTGACAGGATGCAGAGCTGGGCAGAGAAGTGACAGATGGAATTCAACCGAGAAAAGTGTGAAGTGATTCAATTTGGAAGGTCAAATTTGAATGCAGAATACCCGGTTAATGGCAGGATTCGCGGCAGTGTAGAGGAACAGCAGGATCTTGGGGTCCACATCCATAGATCCCACAAAGTTGCCACCCAAGTTGATAGGGCTGTTAAGGCAGCATATGGTGTGTTAGCTTTCATTGGCAGGGGAATGGAGTTTAAGAGCCACGAGGTTATGCTGCAGCATGATAAAACTCTGATTAGGCCACATTTGGAATATTGTGCTCAATTCTGGTCACTTCATTATAAGAAAGATGTGGAAGCTTTAGAAAGGGTGCAGAGGAGATTTACCAGGATGCTGCTTGGACTGGAGGGCAGGTCTTATAAGGTTGAGGGACCTAGGGCTTTTTTCACTGGAGTGAAGGAGGAGGAGAGGTGACTTGATAGAGGTGTACAAGATGATGGTTGGCATAGATAGCCAGAGACTTTTTCCTAAGCGAGTTTTGAGAAGATTTGTAGCTCAGGTGGAGGTTCTGGGTGTGAGTTTGCTCGCTGAGCTGGAAGGTTTGTTTTCAGACGTTTCGTCACCATTCTAGGTAACATCATCAGTGACCCTCCGAAGAAACGCTAGTGTTATGTCCCGCTTTCTATTTATCTGGTTAGGTTTCCTTGGGTTGGTGATGTCATTTCCTGTTCTTTTTCTCAGGGGGTGGTAGATTGGCTCCAAATCAATGTGTTTGTTGATGGAGTTCTGGTTGGAATGCCATGCTTCTAGGAATTCTCGTGCATGTCTCTGTTTGGCTTGTCCTAGGATGGATGTGTTGTCCCAATCAAAGTGGTGTCCTTCCTCATCTATCTGTATTTTTCCCAAGGCAGAAATGACTATTACAAGGGGACATAATTTTAAGGTGACTGGAGGAAGGTTTAGGGGAGATGTCAGAGGTAGGTGCTTCACATAGTGCGTGGTGGGTGCATGCAATGCACTCCCAGCAGTGGTAGTGGAGTCAGGCGCTTTAGAGACATTTAAGGAACTCTTGGATAGGCACATGGAGTATAGTAAAATGAAGGGTTTGCAGGGTAGATTGATCAGGGAAGATTAATAGGTCAGCACAACATCATGGGCTAAACGGCCTGCACTGTGCTGTACTGTTCTACGTTCAATTTGCTAGCTTTAATTTCTAAAAATTATTCCAGAATCTATAGACTTTTGGGAGACAATTACCAATGTGTGGAATTGACTAAAATTGATGCACTTCATAGCTCAAAAATTACATTCAACTATTTCTTCCTTGTGTAAAATCTAGTATTATATTAAACTGGAGCTAGATATAGTTCTTTAAGCAAGGACAGGGTGCCGAGTTGGATAGTCAGCCATGGCTATACTGAACTAGGGAGCAGGCTCCAAGCTCCAAGCACAGACAAATACAGTGTTGACAATGTAAGCTAGCATGGAAATTAGAAGGAGCAGTTGAATGGACAGCAGTTAATAAGGATGAGTCCACGTTGTGGATGGAATGGATTAGTGAGCTGGGTAGGCACAGGGAAGTGGATTCTTAATAAGGGAAGGTTCCAGGTTAAGCTGAGTGGTGGCTGACAGAAATGTGGCTTGCTGCAGGGGAAAGTAGCAGAGTCTGCATGTCTTTAATTAGAGCCATAATTCAAAAAGTAGGAGGCGGAGAAGAAAGAACTGATGGCTTGGCAGGGACCAAGGGCATTACAGTAAAGGAGTAGAAAGGAAAGCAACAGCTTCAAGGCACTTTAAAAGAGAGAGAGAACAAAAGACTTTGCATTTTGGAGTATGAAAGTAACTTGTACTGTACTTAGGGCCTGGTGCAAAAGTAATTGGAGTGGACAGAAGCAAGGATCCTGCTGTTCACACCTCTTCGAGAGGTCTTTCATTTTTCACTTGCCACATTTTGACTGCCTTTGCCCTTGCCCATTAAATTTCTCCTGTCTTCTACCCTATTACAAACACAATTTGTTCTTTTCCTGCCCACTTCCTTAAAACTAATTACATTTCAATTTGTCCCACAACTGAAGGAAGGTAATCAACTTAACAGCAAACGGATAGAGAAAGTGTTAACTATAAATATTTCCACCATTTTCTATTAAAAAACTGACCTGATGAATAGATTTCCTTCTGCTATTGTAGTGATCAGAGAATACTTAAGTATCAGCCCTAAAACATGGGCAGGAACAACAACCTTATTGGTGCTTAACTTCCAACTTTCCAGTACAACGTGAGACAGCACCAACTAAGCCAAACTAATAAAATTGTGGTAGAAACGTTGCATGCGAGATTCAGGTACAAAATGTAAATTGCACCATGCAAGAAAGGAATGTTGCTGAGCAGGTTACTGACATTTATGAGCTTGTGTGTGGAGAATGGTAACTTGGGCCCATATTTCAGCAACAGCAAACACTTGCTGTAGAGACGGTGAAGAAATCAAGGAAAAAAGTAAGTTACTTATACTTACCCTCCTCATTAATGTCTTCAATCTTGGCAGGATAGTAGCGACAATCCGTCCAGCGGGCAAGAACCTCATCTCCAGTTTTGAAGTCCTGCACAAAAACAACATTTCTCCCTCAACTCTTAAATTGATGAGGTCATTTGAAACTTAATCAAAAAGAAAAGGAAATTAGTTAAGCTGTGCAATGTATTTTTTCTCAAATGGTTACATTTTCCAAATGTCGCTATATCACATCATATCTTCAAACGCTCATAATATATTCAATTCCTAATCTATATCGGATGACACTTAAACTTCATTCAAGATTTCTGCATTAATTAGATCTCTCTCTGGTTTAAACAACAAACAGAAGGAGCAACCCACAAACAAAAACAATAAGACATTAGAGTAGGACAAAGTAGGCACACATGGCACCAAACTTCCCCAAGCCAAACAAGAGACAGAGGTGGAAGGGGCAAACATGGAGTGGAGAGGGCAGGGCGAGGAGGCACATAGGGGTGGCAGATGAAGGAGTCACACAGGTTGGCGTGGGGGTGGGGCAGGGAAGAAAAGGAGACACAGGGTGGTGGGGGAAGAGGGAAGGGAGGGGAGGGCCAGAGACACACAGCAGAGAAGTTGATGGGTTGAGGGGAAGATTGAAGGGGAATGGGCAAGGACGATGCATTTGAGGTGATTCTACCCCTGTAATGAGCAAGCTCTTTCAGAGAGAAATCTACTTCATTATACTTGCCCATTAAATGGGTATTCATCACAAGGCAGAATGGAACACTGCTTGGAAATACTTTTTAAAACCTTTTCCAAGATGGTGTTCACAGTCCGGCCATCAGAAGAGAATTTCACTGCAAGGTTTTTCTAAGTCATTCTGAACATTTTTTTTTGGCTTGTACGTGCAGCACCAAGCCACTTGGAGCATAGAACAGAAAGAAACTACTTCCAAGATAAATAAAAGTAACCAGCTGCATTAAGTGTTTTTTCCTAATCTTAACAGCGAAAATACTTTTGGAAGGTGTGTGTTTCTGGGAGATCCCACCCACTTCAAAACCTTCACTTACTGTAATCTCTTCATCGTCTTTGAGTGCATCTTTTCGTAGTGACTGTCCCTCAAGTGGTCGTAGGCGATGACTATCCCAGTAAATCCATTCATCATACCGATGACTCCATCTCTCAAAGTGGATCAGCATTTTCCCTTCCTCATAGTCAATCTTTTCAATTCGTGATGTATACCTCCAGATGATAGAAAAGGAAAGTAACAAAAAATTAATCAATCATGAATTGAGCCAATACAATGCTGATTTATTCAGTAATCCATTTTACTGTTTTAACCTTGAGGGAAGACGGTGTCATCATGGCATTATCACTGGATGAATTTTCCAGGACTGGCAGGTTGTTCAATTTGAATCCGGGTCTGCAGATTGTTAGCTCAGTGACACTCAATTAAAATTCAAGTAATAACTATGGAAATGAAAGCTAGTTGCAGTGGTGTTGACCATGAAAAGTCAGCTGTTATAAAAACCCATCTGATTCATTAATGTCCATTAAAGGAAATAAACCCTCAGCTTGCCTGGTCTATATGTGACTGCAGATGGATACTAATGATGCTTAGCCGCCCTCAAATAGCCTATAAAGTCACTTTGTTCAAGGTAGTTCAGGATTGGCAACAAATGCCAGAGACACCCACTTCACAAAGGAATTTTTTTTGAAAAAAATGGTTAGCCATGTATCTTTAAATCAAGCAATAGTCTAACAAGTAAATACACTAATTAGTAGTAGTACTATGCATGCTCAGATGCGACCACTTTGCCATTTCAAGTTACTGGAGCTCAATTAGGTCAGTGATACTGATGATTAATACACTTATAGTATACATATTAATTAGTCACAATCATAGAGGTCTACAGCACAGGAAAAGTCCCTTCAGCCCATCATATCTGTGTCAGTCAAAAACAAATACCTATACAAAAACAAATAACTATTCTAATTCCATTTTCTAGTACTCTGCTATAGCCTTGTGAGCCTAGGTATCACAAGGGCACATCTACTTAAACACTAAGATTTTCTGCATCTGTCACTCTTATAAGTCAGCAAGCTCCAGATTTCCATCACCCTCAGGTGAAAAAAGACGGTTTTCCTTTATATCCCCTCTCCCTTATCTTAAATCTATGTCCCCAGTCATTGATTCCTGTACCAAATGAAAGAGTCTCTTCTCCAAGGAAATCAACCTGTCTATAACTGATACTTTTCAGTCCAGGCTACATCCTGGTCAATGTCCTCTGCATCCTCTCCAATACAATCACATCCCTCCTACAATATGGACGCAGAACTGCAGAGTCTTGTGTGGCATAACCAACATCACTTACTGCTCCAACATAACCTCCTGGCTCAAACTCTGTCTTGGTTAATAAATGCAAGTATCACATATGCCTTTATAATTGCTTTATCTATCTGTTCTGCTATCTTAATGGACCAGTGGACATGTACCTTAAAGGTACATCTGATTCTCAATGCTTCCCAGGGTACCAGCATCCAACATGTACTCCCTTGCTGCGTTTTGTCCTATCCAAGTGGATGGTCTCACACCGGAGATTAAATTCCATTGCCGTTGATCCGCCATTCTGATCAGCCCATCTATATCCTTCTGTAATCTAAGACTATCCTTATTATTTAACATACCTCTCATTTTTCTAGTTCAACAGACCTTTAAATATTACTGGGGCCTCCACACATGCATAATGACCACACTAAAAATCCACATCCACCAACACGAATAAATTAGTGTCTTCAAAAGAAAATGAAAAGCCTTCAAACTGTGCATTCCTTCCTCAGCATCATTCCACGACTGACCCTACGTAATAGCAGTACTACAACCAGAATGGATATTGCATATCTGTAGGCAATATGGAAATCACTGGAAATTGCCAGTGAAGAGCTATGCTCACTCAAATGAAGTTCCAGAGATGTGGAGGAGAGGATTGGCAAAACGATTCTGGACAGGGGTGAAAGGAACAGGGTGGTCATTATGGGAGACTAACTTCCCTAACATTGACTGGAATTGCTATAACTCTAGTACGTCAAATGGATCAGTTTTTGTCCAATGTGTGCAGGACGGTTCCTGACACAGTACATCGAAGGGCTGACAAGAGGGGAGGCCACACTGGATCTGGTATTTGGTAATGAACTAAGACAGGTGTTTGATTTTAGTGGTAGGTGAGCACTTTGGAGAGAGTGACCATAATTCAGTTACATTTAGTTTAGCAATGGAAAGAGATAGGAACATGCCACAGGGCAAGAGTTATAGATTGGGGGGGGGGGGGGGGGGGGGGGGGGGGGAAGAAGGGCAATTATCATGTGATTAGGCAAGACTTAGGAAGCATAGAATGGGGTAGCAAAATACAGGGGATGGGAACAATCAAAATGTCGAGCTGGTTTAAGGAACAGTTATTGCATGTCCTTGACAGGTATGTCCCTGTCAGGTAGGGAGGAAGTGATAAGGTATGGGAACCGCGGTTTACTAAAGAAATTGTATCTCTTGTTAAGCGGAAGAGGGAGGCTTATGTGATGTGAGACGAGATGGCTCAGATGAGGCGATGGAGAAGTACAGATTAGCTAGGAAGGATTTAAAAAGAGAGTTAAGAGCAAGGAGGGGACATGAGCAGACATTAGCAGGTAGAATGAAGGAGAGCCCTAAAGCTTTCTACAGGTACGTGAGGAATAAGAGGATGACTAGGATAGGAACAGGGCCAGTCAAAGACAGAAGTGGGAAGTTGTGTGTGGACCGCGTGAAGATTGGAGAGGTGCTAAACAAATATTTCTCATCTGTTTTCACTCAGGAAAAGGAGAATATTGTAGAGGAGAAGACTGAGTTACGTCCTACTAGAATTGAAAGGATTGAGGTTAGTAAGGAGGTGGTGTTATCAATTCTAGAAGGTCTAACGGTAGATAAACCCCCTGGGCTGGATGGGATTTTTCCAAGGATTCTCTGGGAAGCTAGGGAGGTGGTGGCAGAGCCTTTGGCCTTGATCTTCGAGTCCTCATTGTCTACAGGTTTCGTACCAGAAGATTGGAGGATTGCAAATGTTGTGCCCTTGTTCAAGAAGGGCAGTAGAGACGAAAGGACAACCAAGGTAATTATAGACCTGTGAACCTTACATCTGTTGTAGGAAAAGTTTTGGAAAGGATTATAAGAGATAGGATTTATAATCAACCAGTAAGCAAAAATTTGATTGGAGATAGTCGACATGGATTTGTCAAGCATAGCTCGTGTCTCACAAACCTCTGAGATTTTTGAGAAAGTGACCAAGCATGTGGATGAGGGTAGGGCAGTTGACATGGTATACATGGACTTCAGTAAAGCTTTTGATAAAGTTCCACATGGTAGGCTATTGGAGAAAATACGGAGGCGTGGGATTGAGGGAGATTTAACAGTTCCAATTAGAAACTGGCTTTCTGTAAGGCGG
The DNA here is from genome assembly GCF_030684315.1 of Stegostoma tigrinum. Classification (NCBI taxonomy): domain Eukaryota; kingdom Metazoa; phylum Chordata; class Chondrichthyes; order Orectolobiformes; family Stegostomatidae; genus Stegostoma; species Stegostoma tigrinum. Next base: position 101,779,381 of record NC_081358.1, on the reverse strand, counting down.
CAATGAGTGGTGGTTGATGGAAAATATTCAGCCTGGAGTCCGGTTACTAGTGGCGTGCCTCATGGATCTGTATTGGGACCACTGCTGTTTGTCATTTTTATAAATGACTTGGATACAGGCATAGGTGAATGGGTTAGTAAGTTTCCAGATGACACTAAAGTTGGTAGAGTGGTGGACAGTGTGGAAGAATGGTGCAGGGAAACTTGGATAAACTGCAGAATTGGGCTGAAAGGTGGCAAATGGAGTTCAATGCGGATAAATGAGGTGATTCAGTTTGGGAAGAATAATAGGAAGGCAATGGGTCAATGGAAGGATTCTAGGAAGTGTGGATGTGCAGAGGGATCTAGGTGTCCATGTACATAGATCCCTGAAAGTTGCCACCCAGGTTGATAGTGCTGTTAAAAAGGCTTACGGTGTGATAAGTTTATTGGTAGAGGGATTGAGTTCAGGAGCCATGATGTCATGCTGCAACCGTACAAAACGCTAGTGCGGCCTCATTTGGAATATTGCGTGCAGTTCTGGTCGCCCCATCACAGGAAGGATGTGGAAACATTGGAAAAAAGGTGCAGAGGAGATTTACCAGGATGTTGCCTGGTCTGGAGGGAAGGCCTTATGAAGAAAGGCCGAGGGACTTGGGTCTGTTCTTATTGAAGAGAAGATAGCTAAGAGGAGATTTAATAGAGACATACAAGATGATCAGAGGATTAGATAGGGTGGACAGTGAGTCTTTTTCCGAGGATGATGACGTCAGCTTGTACGAGGGGGCATAGCTACAAATCGAAGGGTGATAGATTTAAGACAGATGTCAGAGGCAGGTTTTTTAAACTCAAAGAGTAGTAGGGGCGTGGAACGCCCTGCCTGCCAATGTAGTGAAGTCAGCCACATTAGGGGCATTTAAACAGTCCTTGGATAAGCAGGTGGATGGTGATGGGATAGCGTAGGGGGAACGGGCTTAGATTAGTTCACAGGTCGGCACAACATCAAGGGCCGAAGGGCCTGTTCTGAGGTGTATTGTTCTACATTCTAAAATGTTTCATGCTACTGTACAGACCTCAGATCTGCACAACTATCAGAAAACACCCCCACTTCTGACTGACGAAGTTAAGTCACTGATGATTCTTCCTTGTGCACTACTCTGGGGAACTTCTACAGAGGTGTCGAAAGTTATCTTCCAAAATCCACGACCAATTTTCCTTTGTGCTAAGAATAACAGCACCAAGTAAAGATTCCTCACAAATCCTAAGCTGCACCAAGGACTCCAGGAATGCCGATCAGTGTGCAGATCAGACATCTGTGCGGCTGCATAAAAAATTTGAGACAGGACAAATCTTAACTCCTGGCAATTTTCAGTGACCAATTTTTCTTCAGCTCCTTGATGCTACACTGGGGCAAACGTAACCTTAATGTCAAAGACAGTCATTTTCACCACACTGCTGGACTTCAGCTCTTTGGAATAAGGCTGTAATGAGGTCAGGAGCTGAGTTGCCCTGATGAAATCTAAGCTGAGCAGTGATCAACATAGTCAACAGCCCCTTCCATTATTGTGCCAGTGACGGGGTGGGGGGTAAGAGAAGATAGACAGAGAGACAGAGTCAGGTTTGTCCTTTTGTAGGCTGGATATGGCTGCACGATTTTTTACATTACTGGAGCAATGCCAATAATACAGCAGAACTGTAACAGTTTAACCAGGCACTGCTCGTCCCAGAGCATAAGTCTTCAGTACTACTGTTAGCTCTCAGTGGGCATGACTTTTCTAATATCTTCAGCCATTCCCTGAGCCATCTTCAAAACCAATGACTATCATTGCCTAAGCCCAGCTAGGAGCTGCAAGGGAATCCTAAATTACTCACCAAATCACGTAATCCAGGAAGCTACTAATTAGCAGCACATGGGAATATCTTCAAAAAGAGGCCCACTACCTCTTCAAGAGCAACCACAGACAAGTGAAAAATGACCATCTTGCCAGTTACATCTACATATTATTGATATTTGAATATATGTGGCAAACAGCTAGCAAGTAATTCAGCTTGATCTTGCTTCTAACCTTCAAAAATTATGAAGTTACTCATCGTTCTCAATTTGAAGAAGTACAGTGTGATCTCTGTAGCACACCATTAGACACTGATTGCCAAAGGATATAAGCCACATGCTTGACTGAAATTCATTGGTTTTGTGAGGTCAAACAGTAGCACTGCACATGCTGTTTCTTATTCAAGGCAAAGGTAAGTTGAATTTCTGTAACTATTTTTTAATCTGTTAATCCAAGTAAGGGAAATTGGCACTGGAGAATAGTATTCTTTTCATTTTGGATGTTGCATGTCAACCTCAGCAAGCGATGCACAGTAAAAGTTTCCCTCCATCATGCAGGTCAGAAGCCGGGATGTCTGCTGATGACTGCACGATGTTCAACATTATTCAGAGCCCTTTTGGCTCTGAAGCAGTCTATATCCTTATGTAAAAAGATCTAGGCAGCATCCAGGCCTGGGCTGCTAAGTGGAAAGAAGCATTTGCACTTCACAAATGTCAGATAATGACCACCTTCAACCAAACAATCTAACCATCTCCATTTAACGTTAACATTGCCATTATGGAATGCCCCTCTAGCAACATCATGGGGGTTGTAATTTACCAGAAACAAACTGGACCAGCCATATCTACATTGTAGTTAGAAGAACAGTTCAGAGGTTAGGAATTTTGCAATGAATAATTCATTTCCCATTGCCCCAGTTCCTACCATCATTTACAAGGCACGAATCAACAGTGTGTAATGGAATGCTCTCCACTTCCCCGAATGACTGCAGCTCCTACAACACATGAAGTTTAACACAAACCAGGACAAAGTAGCTTGCTTGACTGGAACCCCATCCATCACAAACTACTACTCTCTTCACCAATATCCAATGGCAGCTGCATGCACCATTTACAAGATACACAGTAGTACCTTCCAAACTCAAACATCTACACAGAAGAAGGGCAGCAGATGCAAGAGAACACCACACCTAAAAGATTCCCTCCAAGTCATCACATCAAGACAAGATAATCCTGATTTGAAATCCACAATCATTCATTCAGCGTTGTTGGGTCAAAATTGTGACATTTCCTTCCAAACAGTCCATGGCTGTCCCTACACCCAAAGGGCTGCAGCAGTTTGAGACAACAGTTCACCTTAAGTAGGCGGCCCTGTAGGGCAATTACAAATGGGCAAGAAATGCTGGCTTAGCAAGCAAGACGCACAGCCCTTGAAGAAATATGAAAAAACCTTCTGCTCTGCTCTCAGCAGCATACCTTGGTCTCAAAATCAAAACATGCTCCGAATGGAATTTCTCACACAACCCATCTTCTGGTCTATTACAATGAATGCCAAATGTAATGCAGGGGGGATTTAGGGGATGTTTAACCCCAGATTCAGACTCAAAAGCATCCTCACAGAGGAAAAAAACTTTCTGGGCTGGATTACATCCATTTTTCCCCCCCCCCACAAAGTTCACATGTGGACACATACCATTTTTGCAGATAATCCTGAGCCTCCAAACGAGCTCCCACCGCAAACACAATTCCTGGCCGACTTGGGGGATTTCTGCTCATCCTTATCTCTCCTCCTTTTATTAATCACCCTTTTCTGCTGCCTAAGAAAATCAAAGAAAAATTTTATTAATTCATTAGATGATTTTCTCTTCCTTGAAACAGAGTTAAAGCTAAGAAATACTGAGAATACTTGATGGCATCTAGCAATGATGCAAAAGGAAGGGAATAAGTTAGTAAGTAAAACAGAGACAAACCATGAAAGTGCAACATGTGCAATTCACACATTACTAAACAAAGTGCATCACTCGTGGGCAGGACTACATAATATCGACTGTATGAATGTACTGTAACAGCAATTTTATAAAGCATCTAATGAAAAGAGCAAAAAGAAAGTTCATAAATAGGCAGTTGCCAAGTCATGGAGGAAAATATTAGAACTGGTGACAAGGGTCCTGACCCAAAAACGTGCAACTAATGAAAAGCTAACAAGTTCCAAGAGGAGATAATAGGAATTGCCAATGCTGGAGAATCTGCGAGAACACAGTGTGAAGCTGGAAGAACACAGCAGGCCAAGCAGCAGGAAAGCAAGAGCAGGGTTGAGACCCAAAACGTCAAACTTTCCTGCTCCTCTGATGCTGCTTGGCCTGCTGTTTGTCCAGCTTCACACCGTGTTACCTCAAGTTTCAAGAGGAATTTTCAGTCAGACAAAGACTTTATCAAAAGGTCAGGTGAGACGTAGAGATTAACTCAAAATCTTAGACTACCATGGACATGCAGAAGGGAACTAAGGTTCAAGGACTGACAGTTACAAATGATACAGTAAATGGGATCTAAATGAAATGAATACAGTGCACACAGGCAACAGTGTGCAGAGAGAGGAAGCGAGTAAGCGAGACTCAGTTAGTGGATATGCCCTCATAATGCAGTGTCCTTACCTGTATTGTTACTATGGTGAATTTACACTGCACCCCTTTCCATATGCAGATGACGTTCCTAAAGTTTGTATTTATAACCAAATGGAGTACAATAGAGATGGTCTACCAAGTTTCCATAGAACTGCTGCACAACTTCAAATCTCTAAACTGTATTCCCTGTATAAAATTTCTTGTATAAAATGTATGAAGAAGTCTAATTTACCATCAACCTTTGAAATTATTCTTCTCTACCTGTACATTATGTTTAGTTATATCTGAAAATAGGACCCTAAAATACTCTCTCCCCTCAAAAATTCATACATTCTCACCATTTAAATAATTTTCAAACCTGTCTTTTTCAGTCCCATTATGAACAGCCTCAGACATGGCCACACTAAATTCCATCTGCCAGTTTTGCCCAGTCACATCAACATCTCTGTGCAAGTTTCTGTTCCCGTTATACGTTACTTAAAGTGCAACCTAAATCACTCATCAGCAAACTCCGATATTTCACTCTCAAGTCTAAGTCATTAAAAATAAATATTGTGGAAATCCATGAGCCCAGTTTAGACACCAGAAGAATTCAATAAGTGACATTCTTCAATACATAACCATTAGCCATACTCTGTCACCTACCTGATGGCTTGTCCTGTTTTTTCTTGTGAAGTTCATGGTGGATTACATGGTGGAATCTTACCACCTGCATCATTTTTGCTATGTTTCTTGAGGTGGAACTTTACTAAACATCTTCCCAAAATATACAAAAAGAAAATCCATAGACATTCCTTCATCTACCACATTGTGATCAGATCAGAAAATTCAACTCAGGTGGACAAGATTTGATACAAATTTCCTTCATGTCCAATCATTCTATCCATTTTCCTAACTTCTAGTAATTTCCCCACAAAACATATTACATCTGGAAGTCTTGAATTTCCTGGATGATCTCCCATCTGTTTTCAAATACAGAACATTTTACAGCTTCAAAATGTTTCAAAGTACTTTATAGTCAATGAAGTACTTTTGAACGTTTCTTATTGCTAGCTTGTAGAAAACACATCAGCTAATGTGTGCACTAAACACTCACACAAAAAGGAACATGATCCCAGCCAGGAAATTTGTTGGGGGAGACACAAATCTTAGTCAGGACACCAAGGGGAATTCAGTTGCTCCAAAGGCATAACCTAGAGCTTATGTTCAAGTCCCTGGAGTGGAACTTGAACTTGCAATCTTCTATCAGTTTCTTAACATTATATCAGCATGTGTATCATTGTATCTAAATTTAATATTTTCTTAGTAATATTGTTCAAAGCAAAAGTTCTGAAGTTTAAAATGAGGCAAATCTGTAAGTTAATTGCCCTGATTTTTGCATTGTTTAATACTGCAACAGATAAAGCTGGGAAACCTACAAAATCGGGGCACAGGCTCTTGGGATTAATCCTTCCTGCACTATTTCTGAAATCGCTGTGGTTAAATACACAACTCTAGAAATCTGAACTCTTAGCCTTATGATGGTGAGACAATACAGAAGAGTTAGTTCCCTAATATAAGTTCTTATGTCTATATATCTTATAAATACAGGCAATATTGTTACATTTTTTGCATATAGTGTCAAAGCAGCAAATTAATTACACACATTAATAAAGGGTTTTTTTTGAGGGGTCATTCAAAATATGGCTTTTGTAAGTAGTTAACACAAACAACTAACATTGTCATATTCTTCCCCACAGCCCAGTATCTTTCACTTCTTCCGAGAACTGAGCAAAGGAGAAGACTGAAACCAAGAACTAACAAGAACAAAGGCAGAGCAAAAGCATCAGGCACAGTACAAGATACTGATAAAGCAAAAACCTGATCAACTACATGCATTAAACATACTTGGGAAGCAATGTCAATTGAGGAGCATTTCAAGAAACAGGAGGACAAGAACACCCACACAGAAGATTCCAGTGCCCTTTGAACTATTAAAAGTAGCCACTACACTCACCAGTACCTCTATCTTCATTTCCTACTGAACAATATTTTTCCTCATCATACATCAATGCAGCAGCGAGAGTTGATTACATCGAAAGACATCCCTACAAAAAAATTTTTTGTTACAAAAGGACTCCACATTTATAATCAATTTATGAAGCATTAATATTTGTACTGTCCATTAACAGCAATAATTTGCAGCAACGTTGCAATTTCAACATAATGCACCTGAATCGCGCACACATAATTTCATCTGAGTCTTTCAACAACACAAGTCATGAACTTCACAAGAAAGAAAGAACAGGACAAGCCATCAGGTATATTCCACCAAATCACAGTGGTAATGTCACTGGAATAGTGATCCAGAGGACCATTTACGGGCATAAGTTCAAGTCCCAATAGAGCAGCTGGTAGAATGCAATTCAAAAGGGAACTCTGGCATTGAAAGTAAGTCAATGTAGTAAAACTATTACACCATCATTTCTCTTGGGAAGGAACTCAGCAATCCTTCCATGGTCTGGTCTCCACATAGCTCCAAATTCACACGGTGTACTAGCTTAGCAGGGCACTCAAATTTGCCAAGTTGCTACAGAAAAGTCGAAGTGAATGCACCTGCACTGGTTAGACTGCAGCAGTTCCAGAAGGCTCATCTCACAGTTCACTAACACCATAAAGCAATTAGAGATGGTCAACAAATGCTGACAATTCACTGCCCTCAAGAGAAAGTTTCTCAACTGCCCTGAATAGAACACCCCTTCTTGTGAAACTGCAGCTTCTGTTCTACCTTTGGAGCAGATGGGGCTTGAACCAGGCCATCTGGTTCAGAGACAAGGACACTATCACTGTGCTTCAAGAACCCCCTTCCCAATGAGTGCACTTTAAAATAAGGAGAGCAAAGCTTTATGCAGTACACTAGGAATTGTCTCACCAATATATTGTAAAGTTGCAGCAGTAAAGACATCGCCACTATTTTACCCATCCTCTTGCTAGTATGTCAACATTTAATTTGCCTTCCTAATTACCTGCTGTACCTGTATGCCAACATTGTATGTCACATAAGAAATGCTAGACACTCAGGAAAAGGAAAAGGGAATTGCCTAGCAAAATTAAAGAAATAAAGATGGGTCTAGACCAAGGGTAAATGAGGACAGCAAAGCAACTGCCATCTAGAGCAATCAAGTTAAATATTATGGCCTGATCATGGTTGAATTTAATACTTGCCTAATTGAAAAATGGGGTAGTTTTCTTAAGTTTATATCAGGTTTAGGACACATGGTGTAGTGGGAGCGGACTCATCTCTGAAATAGGAGGCATGGGTTCAAGACCAACCTACCCCATACATGGGTTGTAACAAGCCCAAATAGGTCGATTAAAAACATCTATAATCAACATAATTTGCTGATCCCTGTGTGACTGACCATGCACAAAGAAAGCTGTGATTAGGCCTCTCGGTCCAGGTTCAATTTTCTGTGACACGTGCGTCAAAACATGTCCAAACAAGTTGATTAAAATAACTGAATCAGGCTTGGGGATCTTATGGCACAGTGGGAATGTTCCTACCTGGGGGTCAGAAAGTTCGGGTTAAGCCCCATTTGCCCCAACTGTTTGTCAAAACATGCCAGACTAGGTTAATTAAACATAGCTATTTCATGCTTAACTAGAACAATAGGAGACTAAAGACAAAGGTCAGATTGGGAATAGGGTGGACCGGTTTTCACAATAGAGTAAATAATACAGTAGAGCAGAGGTAGTGGCACGTGTGTACTGCCAAAGTCTGATCACACCATACAGCTGCTATCTCATTAGAGAGATGACTGGTAGTAATTTAACATGAGGATCACCATACCTTAGTAGAGGGAAAAGATGAGAAAGGGTTAGGGTCCTGGCAATGTCAGCCAGTGATAGGAATTGAACTCCCACTGCTTCACAAACAACTGTCCGCCAACTGAACTAAACTGGCAGTAATGTCACTGCAGCTCAGATGACCACGCCAATTAATTAACTTGAATTCACTCCATAAAATCTAGACTCAAAACCCTGTCTCAGTGAGTGATGAACAATTGTAGGGAAAACCCATTTGATTCACTAATGTCCTTTAAGTAAAAAGATTTACCATCCCTAACCTACATGTGGTTCAAGACCGGCAATAACATGATTTTCATTTACCTGCTAGAGAGTTAAGTGTCAGAGTAAGCCACACCATTCATGGGCAATTAGGAATGGGCAACAAATGCTGGCATTGCCAACAATACGCATATGGCATGGAAAAGTCTACTAAATTGAATGAATCAATGTTTCATCTGCAAGGAGCTGTTCTAGTTTTGAAAGATGGGAAGGAAAGGTCAAAAGGCCAAGCATTGTACCTCCTGTGCTGGACTGGTAAGGTGCAATCAGAATACCGTATTATTTGAAACTCCAAGCATGTCACCCAAATTTACTGAATTGCTCAAATACGACATGAAGTTTATCATGAAGCCACTAACAGTCATGAGCTTGGCAATCACTGTCTAGACTTGTATATGAAGAGTGTGCCTGATGTAACATAAGACAGCTGTAAAGTACAGAAATAAATTTTAGTACAAATCACTGCCATTTGGGAAAGGAGGAAACGAAGGGAATTGAGGACATTTCAGGGCGAAGATAATCATCATAGAGCAGAACAGTTATGTCTCGAGGGTCCAGAAAACAACTCATTTTACCACTGTCTAGGGAAATTAAGTCATTCACTACAACAATTCCAACGACAATCTCTTCTGTTTCATCTTGTAAATAAGCCAGTCATTTCTTTCACATCAGGAAAGTCCCAGGTTCCATTCTTATTCTTGAACAAGTAGTTGATGCTTTAAGTTTTAGCAGCAGCAATATATTTGGCATCCACAATCTTCAGCCAAACGTGGCCAAAAACAGGATTGGATTTCTGTAAAACTCTGATTCTCCTTGCCCTCCCCTTTTCCAGGGATGACTGTCCAGATTTAAACTTGGAAAAAACCACTAATGAAGTTATCGCAAGTTTACAGAAATTTACACAATACTGCTCTGAAGTGTATGGTTACACAGATGCATCATAGGAAAATAACCGTCCACGCATATCAACTCGCTCTTAACCAGATCTATATACGCCAACAAATGCCAATGCAGTTACAGTATGAATGAAATGAGACAAGGATCTCACTTCTCAACTTGTTTCAAAGAACAGTCATATTGCACACAAATGTTTACTGTTTGTCTCTCTCCAGAGATACCGCGAGACCTGCTGGGTTTCTCCAGCCCTGTTTTTATTCCACTTAAGTCATTAAAAAAGACTCCACAAAGATTGTTATTAAAGACCCTGAGTTCTCTGCATTTAACGATAAACTTTATTGCCCCAGTTTATGTACATCTGTATTACTAAAAGCCTGGTGCTTTCGGTGTAGGAAAATTAGGCAGAGTCAAACATGTATAGGGTCTGCTATATTTGTAGTCTTGAAGTGGCAAAAGCCATTCTGGCTAGTTTAAATATCTTACAACATTAAATTACACATTTAATACTACAGCAGTAATTTTGTTGCAGAATTATTTTGGCAATTCATTTTTCCTTATGTATTAAGGGTCAATCGTGCAGCTCACCTCCAACCACGTACTCTGCACGTGAAATCACAACCATCAGAAAGCACCATATCGGCCAACTCTGCGTAGCCTATGGCAGTGAGTTCAATACCATAGTTACTATGCTGTTGGCATAGTTACAGCTCTTCTTTCAAACATTAATGCATTTTTTATATGCAAATATAATGTTTCTTTACCATTTTCTTTATACCCATTATCTATATTAGTTTTCCTTCAATACTTTTTTAGTCCACTTCTTTGCATTTTAACGCGATTTTTGGAATTACTGGTATTTTTGGAGGATACACATAATAAACATTAACTAAACTGAAGTACATCGTACAATTTTAAATTTACACAAATTAGTATTTCAGACTTGTATTGCATTCGTGGGAGCAGCCAAATGCTTTCCTCTGTAGTGTACACAAAAATCTCGTTTTACATTTTAGAATTATTACAAACGTGATAAAAATTTCTAACCACCCATATGATTTTTGAGCATGCAGTTGCATTGGTCAACATATGCCATACGATGATAGGTCGCACACTCATTTAATGGGTTCCTTGATGAAATGTATTTCGTTTTTGTACAAATGTAGAACAGTGAGTCAAGCTGCAGGGGTGCTGAGTACTGCCACCCCCTGCTGCTCCCACTCAAGAGCCTGGAGGCAAGTTGCGCGAGGCCCAGCCCTTCTTCCCGTACCTTACCTTCCCTCCCTCATATTCCGCTCGGCCTCTCCCGCTCACACAGCTCGCGGGACCGGGAAACCGAGGCCCGAGCACCGCTTCTCCCCGCCTCCTAGCTGGCTCCGAACTGGCTTTTCTGGCACACGGAGTGGGGGCCTGCACAGCCCATAAACCGCCCGCTCACTCGCCTGCCTGCCCCTGCCGCCTGAGCTCCTGTTGCTGCTGTTACCGCCCCCTCCCCCCAGCTCTTCACCGCTACCGCCCCCACCCACGACTCCCTTTTTCTCTCTCTCTCTTCCTCCTTTCAAAACACACAACGTCTGCACGCACGTCCGTGACGTCACCGCGCTCGCCTGCCCCCTTCTGTCAGGGCGGGGCTCTCAGGGCAGGAGGAGGAGGAGACAACTTTGCCCAGGAGTGTGTGGCTGGTGACAGGTCGCTGACCTGGACTGTCAATTCCTTCCAGAGGGACGGAGACGGTTACCTCATTTGGCTGTATGGCTAGCTGCAGTGCAAACTTAACAAAAGCACAGAGTTGGCGAACACAGCAGCCTTGGCAGCATCAGAGGAGCAGGAATGTTGAGGTTTTGGGTCAGATGAAGGGTCCTGACTCGAAACATCAGCTTTCCCGCTCGCCTGATGCTGCCTGGCCTGCTGTTTTCCTCCCGCTCCACACTGTGGTATCTCTGACTCCAGCATCGGCAGTTTTTACTATCTCTTGCAATGCAAAGTGATGCAAACAGCATAGGTTCAATTTCGGCATTGTTCAAGGAAGGACTCTCGCTTAGCCTTTCCTCTCAACAGAGGAATAGTGACACTCAGGTTAAAGCACAGCTAGCCGTTTCTCACTCTCTCTTGTGAGAGAGAAAGCAGTCCTATGGTTTGTTAAGACTTTGGCGACTTTATTCTCTACAACTCTGCCTGCTCAATCAACACAGGATGCTCAGAGTAATCCCAGCCATTGTTCTGTTTTCTGCTGAGGACTGAAACCCACTACCTAAAAGGTTGATTAAGGTGGGAACCCTTAAGATATTTACAAACAACTCCTAGCATTTCTGTGCCTGCTGATAAACACTTGCCATGACAAAGCTCAGAGCACAAGAGCTTGTTTTGGAAATCTCATGCTAGATATACATAGGTACACAACCAACGTGGCCTACCCAACAGATCTGATTACTATCACCAATGCCTCACTGCTGAGCACATTGGCCTGGAAGAGGTCACTGATATTGGAGCATCGAAACTACCATTGAATTGACAGGATTTTCCAGAAGCATCTCTGATCATATTTCTCCAAGGAATTGAGACATACATTGTCTGCAAGTCCAACACAGTTGCTCTGTATTCATGAGCTTTGAGATCTTTGGCAATGCACTGTGTTGATGAGGAAGTTGAGTTCATATCGTACCAAAATGCCTCTTTACCATATTTTTATATTTTGCTCAAGATTTTGTCAATGGCAGTAGTCTTATTGGCTCTTAACTGTTGAAACAGCCTTTTCAACCTTATATTGGGGTGGAATTATACTGAGATAATGTTATCTTATTTCAAGACATATTTATTCATCAAAAAACGTTGTATCACAAATGCAGTTTGGTTCTGCTCAGTAGTATATCAAGTAAACAAACGTGTGTTTGACTCCATCTCAACAAACAAAAGGCATCTTCTGCACATATAAGATTATATTTAAGTGTATTGAGGCAGTAGGAGGATCTAATGACTGAAAGGACCCCCCGAATAACTTCAGCAGGAAGACCCCAGATAGTGATCTTTCCCTACTGAACCTTGGCGGCAGCTGCCCCAAGCTTTAGTGCATCCCTCAGCACATGATCCTAGGTTTTGGAATGTGCCAGCCTGCAATACTCAGTTGAGGTCAGCTCCTTGCTCTGGAAGACTAACAAATTTTAGGCAGACAAAGAGCGTCTTTCACCAAGTTGGTGGTCTTCCACGTGCAGACAATATTTGTTTTGATGGGAGTTCCGGGGAACAGACTGGAGAGCGCTCAGACATAGTAAGAACTGCCGATACTGGAGTCAGCAATAACACAAAGCTGGAGGAACACAACAGGCCAGGCAGCATCAGAAGAGCAGGAAAGTTGATGTTTTGGGTTCAGCAAACCTCGACAAAACCACTGCAGACCAACTGGGTGTACATGAAGGATCTCACAGTTAGTGTGATTACCTGAAAGTACTGGGGATCTATTTTGGAGGGGCCTGGGTGTGCACAAAATCCCGGCTTTGCCAAAGTGAAGCAGAAACCAGTCTTTGGGAGCAGCGGTCTGTCTTCATTGTGGGTAAGAACCTGGTCATCATTTGTCAGGCACTGCATCTATTGCTGTACATGGTGCAGGTCTGACCCATTCCCCAAAGCGGGGCTGTTTCAGCCACCCGAGCCAGCTTCCACTTTATCTGGATGTCTAAGATGGACTGTGTCTGCAGGAGTCCATGTACAGAATGCTGGATAATTTGGGGGAGAACTTACCCAATGGCGTCTGTTTTCCGATTGCCACCTTCGTATGCGGCTGCATCAAGCTGCGCATAGACCTTCGGTACACAAAATGTCACCAAGTACTGAGATTCTACCTGACCCCGGGAAAGTGAAAGGGTGATCTGTCAGTTCCCTGAGCAGACTGTCAAAGTCATTTGGTAGATTTCCTCATCACCAGAACTTTCCAACAAGCACCAAGGCATTGCTTGGCTGGTGTTAAGATGATGGCGGATAGCATGTCATGTGATATGGTTAGCATGATCCATAATAACAACTGAATTTTGGTTTAAGAGATCCTCGCGTTGCTACTTTCAGTTTGCACTGTCCTTTATAACTGCCACTTCATTCTTGGCTCACCGGGGATAGGTCCTTAGGTAATTGGTGAGTTGCTGGATTTCCTGTACTCTCTAGATCCACCACCTGTTCTTTATATCACAGGGCTTTTGTTGAATCTCATCATTCATTTATTTGTCACCCTCCAGCATTTCCTTCAAATTTTGCTGGTGTTTCCTGTTTAGAAAAGCCTTGTGCTTGTGATTTAGTAGCTTGTGAATCTACTGGTTATTCTTGTCATACCAGTCTTTTGGTAGAGAAACTTTCAGCTGCTGCTTGATGGTTTTGAGTAGACCAAACATGGTGGACACTATGTGGTTCAGTTTGGTGAAAGTCATCAGGTTGGCTGTGAGGGACTGGCTGTGTTGTTCTTCACAGACTCCTCGAGACCATTGACATCGAATTTCTTCCAGCAGCATTTCGGTTAACTTTGCTGTCTTGGAGTGAGTTTGACGGAGATACTGGAACGGTCTAGGTGGTGGTTGGTCCAGCAGACATCAGCTTATGTGATGATGTGTGAATATCCTTCCTGTCCCTCGCTCCCTTGCTGGTGTGGTCAAGCAGATGCCAATGTCTGGAGTGAGGGTCTTGCCATGAGGTCTTGTATTTGTCTCTCTCACAAAATAAGTTGTTTGTTGTGGTTGGTTGGCTCACCAAGCTGGTTCGTTGTTCTGCAAATGTTTCGTTATTCCGCTGAGTCACATCATCAGCGCAGTCTCCAATGAAGTGCTGTTGTGTTTTCCCACCTGGTATTTAAGCTCTGGTGTCCGTCGGGCTGGATTACCTCACTTCCGGTTTTCCTTCACAATGGAGTGTATATGGCGTCTAGCTCTATGTGTTTATTGATGGTCTTCTTAGTGGATAAACACATACAGCTAGACGCCATATACACTCCATTGTGAAGGAAAACCGGAAGTGAGATAATCCAGCTTAACGGCGCCAGAGTTTAAATAACATTCAGGAAAACACGACAGCGCTTCATCGGAGGCTGCTCTGATGATGTGGCCCAGTGGGGTACTGAAACGTCTGCGGAACAATGAACCAGCCCTGCGAGCCAACCAACCACAACATCCACAACCCAAGCTACAAATCTTCTCTAAAATCGTAAATAAGGTGTTTGTTATGACCAGACCATGCTCGAAGAATATCATCAGAAGGAGTACTCCATTTGGTTTTTACTTTCCCCAGGCCTTGATTGTCAATTCTCCTAACTCCAGCATTGAAATCTTGCTTGTCTGTTTTTGGAACATAGGACAAGTGATCAAAGCTGGAATAGAATTCCTCTTTGGCCTCATCTGATACTTTTATAGTTTTGGCACATGCACTGTTGACTGTGGTGCACTATTCTTGGGTGAGGGTGAGCTGAAGAGTCATGACACTTATTTGTGGTACACAGTGGCTTGCTGCGATGGTCAACAACATTTTTTATGAGGCAATGTTTGCTTATACCGAAACGACAGGGCAACTGCGCCTGTGTGTTCACCCGGAAACATACATGTGCATAGAACAGAGGCGGCATTGGAATGGAAATCAGCAGCAGAGAAAACCTCATGGCAGGGTGAATGGGTTGGGGGATCAGAGAGGGGTTGGGAGAATACTGGATGTTGGAATCAGTAGAACTGAAGAGGCTTCTCCTGTTCTCCCCCAACCCATTCTCTTTCCCAGCTTTCTTCCACCCAACACTCCTCCAGTTATCTCCAGGGTCCCAATGCCAAGTATCTCACTCCTGGATCTCTCTCCACCCCCTCCCTCCAGATCCCAATCTCTTCTCTTCTCCCGCATTCTGATCTCTCTCGCTTCCCTCAGTCCCAGTCTCTCTACACCCATCTCTAATCATGGCTCAGTTGCCAAACTCATTGAGTTGGTGATCTTCTGATTTATCTTTCTAGAAGAAGGTGTACCTGCCAAGTGGTTCTTTGAATTGACCTTCTCCTGACCATTGTGTCCTCCAAAGGCAGCAAAGTTGATGTCTTAGTACCAAGGTTCTCATGTTATGATAGTGGTTCAACAGTCAGATCTTATCTCTGCTGGTATTGACCATATGAGTCCTGCAATATGGTTACTCCTAGGGTTCCAAGTCCTTAAAATTGTGAAAGATCTCTTTGTGTGGGTTTTTTTTAATGAGGGGTGAAACATGGTCCCAGGAAAGCAAGATCTTTGTTGAATAGTAGGGATAGCCAAGATGATTGGTACCAAGCATCCACTGCATGGAAGGGAAACAAAGCACAAATTCATACAATGTTTGACCCAGTTTGGGCCTCCAGGGAGTGAAGAAGCTGAGAACCTTCAGACCCTGTTGGTGGGGATCATGGTACAGAGGGAGTGTACATCTACAGTAAAGAGGAGGTGGTTATGGTCAGGAAACTGGAACTTCTTCAAATGTTACAGGATAGGCTCTGGGGATATTCCTGACCTGAGACACCATTCCAAGCAAAGGACCACAGTCCCACATTGACCACAGTGAGCATCTCCCAGCCTCAGCACAAGGATGACCCTGCCTACAGCTTTAGCACCAGGCTGTGTGCCTCCTGGTCAGCAATCCTCTAATTTTTTTATTAGCTATAAGAGCCTCTGAGACCCATGTATGGCAACGATTTCTGAACCAGAAGTCAATGCCGTAATTGGTCTACTTGCGTCAGTCGTTGTGCATGAAATATCTCAATAGGGTGATGTCCCCAACCCAAGCACAGGGGCCCCATAGAGCCCCAGGTCCTGGTTATCAGGCCATGATGTAATTTTTGTCTGGGCCCTGCCAATGGCCATATTCATTATTTGAAAGAAATAATGCATTTTCTTATCACTTTTTCCTATCTCCCCCCAAAATATGTCTCTACCACAGAACATCAATCCATGGTTTCCATTGCTGACGTACAGTTCCCCAACGCCATTCAGCCCACTTTTACTTCCTTCCCAAAATCCACCAATGGAAAGGCACTGGCAGACCCATCATTTCAGCCCGTTCCTACCATGCTGAAATTACTTATTATAACTTGAACCTCTTTTTTTCTGCCCCAGTCCAGTTTCTTCTTTCTAAATGATGCGTCATGTTGTTCCTAAAGAGCGAAGTCAATAAGACATCGGTCATACAATTCAATTTCGAGGCGAATATTTCTTAAAGGCAACGTGTTAGATGAGTTTTTCAGACTGGCCAAACATTGGAAGTTGTTTTCATTAGCGATCTATTCTCAGGCAACTCTTGTCAATCGTATATATAATGCAATGGATTTGGAGTAGGTAATATGCAAACTGACCAGATTAGATAGAACAAAGCTGATCAGAAAATACTTCAAAATAAATGTCAAAGCAAATTCAATGTGTGGAAGTGTTCATTTTGTGTGCCATTTTTCAATCCCTTCTACTTCTGACATGTCGCATTAAGGTATCATACTGAAACCTTCTGATGGTCTATGCTTGCTGTATCTACTATATTGCTGTATTTAATATTTCAGTTCCTTCTACAAAAAATACCCTGGGAGCCTATCAACTTTACAAAATGAGAGTACCCGAATATGTGATAACTATACAATCAACTGCAATCAGACTTCCATCTATTTTGACCTGAGGCATGTTTTGACAATTGATGGTGAAGTAACAGTTACGCGTAAACAGTTGTATCTAACTCTAATACCATTCAAGTAAATCTCTTTGGTGATTTTCTTATCCATTAGAAAGCCCTAAGCAACATTGAGACCTCTACATTGTTTATAGTTTCATTAATAAATGTGAGCTTTCACTCAAGTAGTTTGAATCCCTTCAGTGACGGAACAATCTTCAGTAAGTGGTTCCCGTAAGTAGGCTCCACTTTGTCCAGCTGTTAAACGAGTACTTTCTTTACTGCGTAATCAGCAGGAATCCTTGTGAAGACTTGTACTATCTACAGAATGTGTATACTTCAGCTTCCAAGTTAATGAAAGGCAAATAAGCTGTCCTCCAGCAGCTAGACTAACAATTGAACCTGTGTAACAAAAAAATGTCATGCATTTGTGGCATTATTTTAGACTATAATTTTTCATAGTACAGTTGAAGACATACTGTTATGAGTAACGTGGGAGGAGTGCATTGTCTCTTGTAGTTCCACTACTCCATTAGTCACAGCATATCATAAAAAATAAATCATCTACTCTTTTATCGATATAGTTGAGCCATATATATTCAATCTATTTTTTCAGAATGCAAATTTAGTAACTAGGTTTCTTTGAGAAGCAACTAAACTACCGATTTATTAAAAGAACAGAATTATTAAGTAAAGAAGCAAAGTTTGTCAACAGTTGAAATAAGACAGTTTCAATATAAATCTTTCTAAATAATTTAACACAGACTCACCCATGCATAGCAGTTAAAAACAAGTTAAAGAAACTGTTTCTACAGGCATCATCTGCAAAGAACACTGTCCAAATTCTTGCTAGTTAGTGAAAATGAAGGATAAGATGTGGAATACGGCTTTTGGTCCAGTAGACAGATATCACCAGACATATGTGTTTGTAACTAGACACAGGCAGCTATCACTAGGACGTCTTCAAAAACAGTTTGCCCAGGTGACGTCTAGAAGAAGTCTCCCAGAAGCTTCTCAAGGGAATAGCTGCATCAGTTTTTCTCAGCTGTCACACTGGATTCTCAGAATAGATTTTCAAAACAGTTGGAAGAGGATGAGTCATGTGACTTTTTTCTCAGCAAGCCAACTGAACAACGGAAATTATCAAACAGCCACAACCCCTTTGTGAACTCCAGCGAGTAAGTCCAAGCAGTTAGGTTAAAACAGGTAAAGGTCTTTTTAAAAAGGTACAAAGTGAGCTTTCTATGATTTGCTTTTAAATGTCCACATTTCAGTCTTTCAAATGAACCAGTTTTCATAATCCTTTAGACCTATGAGTCCTTAAAAAAGTATATTGGAAGTGCCTTCATGCAATCTTGAAAGAAACTTTCTGCAGCAGTAAATCTGTCTGCTGCACTTCATCTTTGGCATTCAGAAATGCAACATGGTGGCTCAGTGGTTAGCACTGCTGCCTCACAGTGGGATTGATTCCGCCCTCAGGTGTCCAGCTGTGTGGAGTTTGCATGTTCCCTCTGTGTCTGTGTGGGTGTCCTCCAGGTGCGTTGGTTTCCCCCCACAGTCCAAAGATGTACAGGTTAGTTGGAATGGCCATGCTAAATTGCCCAGGGATGTGCAGGTTAGGTGGGTTAGGCATGGGAAATGCAGGGCTACAGGGATAGGGTAGGGGTGATGATGGGTGGGGTAAGTGCTCTCAGAGCGTCAGTGTGGACTCAATGGGCCAAATGGCTACTATCTACAACATAGTGATTCCATTAAAACAAAATTCAATTGAGATGACAGACTGAAGGTTTCTTACCCTCTGCCGAGGGGATGCAATGTAACTAAGATACAAACAATCCTGGGCACAGGCATGAATTTAGAAGACAAACTTTTCCCACCTGGTCAGAAACTGCCACTAATCTGGCAATTTTAACTGAGAGAGGGCAGAGATGTTAAATGAGGTAGAGAAAGTGTTTTCTAAGATTGGGATAAGTAAGGCTGTGGAATAGTATATAAAGGAGTTGGCTCAGCTCCTCATATGTATCTATGGCTATTGGGTGACTTTGTGAAACATCGTGCCTACTGTATGTTTATATGTGTCTGTAAATGCTCAGAAGCATTAATACTTTATTGAGTGCAGTAAACACCAACCACTGCAATTATATTGTGGGGACTTCGCGGAAGGAAAAAAGGAGTTCTCAGTTCCAAATTTATTAACTTAATTTAAATTCCACCAGATACCATTGTGTGTTTTGACCCATGGTCCCAGAGCATTAGGCTGGACTGGCTACATTACACTATTGTCTCCTTGCCTACAATACTCTCCTAATTATTCCAGAAGGTGACTACCCTCATGCACATTAAACCATGTATACCTCTAAAGAACTCTTTCAAGATATAGGTGGTCTTATACACAACATGATGATCAGCATGGGAGCTCAAGATTTAATTTAACAGAACCACTCAAAAGAAGACAATTATGCTGGTAACCCAAAAGATTTCAAGAAAAGCAGAATTGCCAATTTCTAAGGCTAGCAAACCCTCTAAACATTTTGGCAACACAAGCACCTCAGCACTGAGGCATGCTTCAAAGAATAATGCAGAAATCATTTCGGACATGAAAGAATACATGCTGAAACAGAAGAAACCTGCAGCTTCAGGACAGGAGCATAGGTCACATCATGATGCTGTGTTCTGTCAGAGCTGTTCCGAGTCTAAGTTCAGGCAGTAAATTAAACAGGCCTGTAGATGGTCTCAGTCAAAACTAAAACCCCCCTGTACAAAGGGGAAGCTTTAAATGGTACAGTAATTCAGACGTAAAGGGCAAAGTTTTAAAAATATTGTGGCAGCTCAGATCAAGTGCAGCACAGAGACCAGAAGGTGTGCCAAAATAATAAAGTGGAACGAACAAAACCAAGAGAAAATTTCACATAACCCAAGAATACCAGGGAAATTGAAAACTCAATCACTTAAAGTAAATTAGATTTGAGCAACTTAAAGAAATGAGTAACTTTGATCTAATGCAGTCACCAATTTCAGGAGACTCCATTACAGTACAAAGATTGAAACAACTTTTGACTAAAAAATTGTCCATTAAAAAGCTGCAAAATATTGGAAATCTACATAAAGCTGTGAAGTTAGGAAAACCTCTATTACAGAAAGCATACAGCAATCATCAATTAAAGCCAATAAGATTGAAGAAACCCAGAGGACAGCAGCAAAGCACAGGAGACTACTGCCAAATAAAAGGCATCTGGACAGGTACTTGAAGAGGAATGGTTTACAGCAATATGGGCCAAATAGAACTAGCTCAGATTGGGATGTCTGGTCAGCTCAGTGTTGGACCAAAGGGTCAGTTTCCATGTTGTATCTCCCTATGAATCAAAGTTAAAATACTCAATCACAGAAATATTGCAAAATTGCAAGGCAGTTTTAATTTCTGAGATGGACCAAATAGAACATAAAACTGGATATTCTGGAGAAAAAGAGTTCTTGAGCCATTGAATATGGTAAGGCAGTACAGGGGTTAGCATTGCTGCCTCACAGTGCCAGGGAAATGTGTTTGATTTCAGCCTTGGACAATTGTCTTAGTAGACTTTACATGTTCTCCCTGTGTATGTGTGGGTTTCCTCTGGGTGCTCTGGTTTCCTCCCGCAATCAAGGATGTGCAGATTAGGTGGATTGGGCACAATAAACATTGCCCTGTAATATCCAGGGCTGTGCAGATTTGGTAGCTTATCCATAGTAAAAACTTTATGCAGGTTATGGGATGAGGAGTTGGGTCTGTTAAGTGGGATGCTCTTTGGAGTGTTAGTGCAGACTCCATGGGTCAAATGGCCTCTTTCTGCTCTCTAGGGATTCTATGATAATAGCCTCTAACCTGGATACTAATTCAGAAGCTGAATAATAAATACACTTCTGCAAGCAATTGAGAGTACAGCAAATGATATGATTGCTCAGCATGGGTTAAAAGAAACAGCAGACGCATTCAGAGAAGCATTGAAAGCCTTTAGCAATTATTTCCAACTTCAGGACTAATAAATGTTTTGAAAGAGCAAGATTTAACAAAAGAATACAGATGAGGGAAATCCGTTGATGGTTTCATTAATGATTTCTACAGAGTAGTCATGGCTATGGTGTGTTCAGAGTTCATAAAAGACAAAATTGTTGTAAGCAGTATTGATGAGTCTTTGTCAGATCTACAGCAGTCCAGAGAAGATTTGACTCGAGAGAAAGACATTCAGATGGTGAATCAGATGGTGATCCAGAGAAGACCCCTAAGAGAAGATCAAACTTTATCACAGGATATCTCCAGAAGTCACTCAATTCTTAAGATCATGTCACACACACACACACACACACACACACACACACACACACACACACACACACACACACACACACACACACACGGTAAAAGTCAATGTCATTGCTATAATAAACAAACCTGTGATTAAAACTGAGTCAAACGATAGGTGACTTTCATGAAATGTACTGAAGCAGGGCACATCCATAGAAAAACAATAAATCAAAAGGACTATGAGGACCACCAACACTAAGGGGTAAATGAGGTAGAACAGCTTTCTGTAGAAGAAAGGTCTCTAAGGGGAGTTCAATGACACAGACCAAATAATTTGGCAAGCTGACATTTATGTCAATGGGCATCTCACAAGTTTCAAGTGAGGCATGGGATATGTGTCACAATATTGTTGTAAGGATTCTTGGTTGAGAAAACACTGCTTGTAGCTGAGGAACATTCAAGGACATGGTGCAGACCTATTTGCATTTGATATGAAAGGTATATGACAAGCAACGCTCCAACATGGTTTACACAAAATATTGAGGAACTTTCTATGTTCCTCACATTTAGGGATTTTCATACCTGCATAGAAAGGCTTGTATTGACCCTAATGTCATTCAAAAACCAAAAGGACTTAAACAGCAAGAAGTTAAGGAGTAGTCAGTAAAAGATGTTACTCGGCTCTGTAAGTTTCTGACAGAACCTAAATGAAAAGCAGAATCCTCTAAAATTAACTATCATAGGGCCATATGAAATAGGAACATGAGAAGGCCATTCAGCACCTTGAGCCTGCTCCTCCATTCAATACATCACAGTTGTTCTAACATTTTTCACATCCATTTTCCTGCATTTTCCCCATCACCAATGAAAAATGCAGAATGCAATTCTGCAGCCTTTTGTGTGATCCAAGACAAAGTAATGAAAGTCATTTTATATATCTGAACATTTATCTTGATGTAAACCATAGAGGCTGAATGAGATCTGGGCCATATACAAAACAAGAATGTTGCCCGTGTTATTTGCTGCAGGCCAACATGCAGTATTAAGTTGTACCTACTGCCAAGACACCAAATAATCTCATTTATCGCTTACTATCCTGGCAGGCACTTTACAATCATAAGGCAATTCTGGATTTGTTGTGACAGTAGATCTCTCTCGATCAAAGCTAGATCTCAAGTATTAAAACCTGTTAGTTGTAGAAAGCTTTGGGAACCCTTTGCCCTTCGCACTTTGAGCTGGACCTGGCCACCTTGTCGTGCAGAGTATCTCACTATTTTGTTTCACCTGCATGTGGTGCCATTTCCTCCTGCTCTCTCATCTGTCTACTGCTACTGCTCTTACTCCCTGATAATCTGTCTCATTACAGGCCATCACCATTCTCACAGTCCATACCTGTCAGGAGGTTGTGTTTTGGAGAGGGTAGCTGACTGTTACAATGACTGAAACTGGTGCATGAAAGTACTGCAGCAAACCACCCGATCCACTAGCTAAATAAAAGACACTATGTGTATCAACCAGCACACTCTATAGAATCTCAACTCACCCCATCAATGTTTCACTCCCTAAATTTGCGCAATGCTACAGCATGGAATTGTTTCACCAGTGAATAACTCAACAAATTGGTGTTCTGTACAATCTAACACCATCTGGCAAGATTACTTTCTGTTCCAGGGAGGTGGTAATGAGAAAGAAATCTTCAATGGAATGGACCGGCTATCCAGAAGTCCAAGAAGACAACCTTAATTATGAGCTGGTATTCTCTGATGGTACAAACAATGAGTCTCTGAGAATAAATGGAAATTTGCAAAACAAAGATAGTGAATCGCCTCCAAGAGAGCTGAGAACAAGAATACAGAGAATGGTGATACGACCACAGGACTTACATTTATGAGGCAGAGACAAAGACAAGATATGATGGGAAGAGGGCAAGATGGATGCAGGGTAACACAAATCATGGATTAATTGATTGACATAGTAGAGAGATGTAAAGGATTAAATTGCCAAATAGTCTGTCAACACCCATTGTTTAGGATCAGGTCTGAAACATGATCAGTTTGATGGTGTTGGAGGAGTTTACACAAGTTTGGGTCTCTGATTTCAGGGGAAAATGGTAAAGGGCAAGAGGACAAAAAGAAACAAACACAACAATAGCTAAGTACTAACACTGTTTAATGAATCTGATCGTACTCACGTATGTAATGTCAACTTAAATGCTGGGCTACATATTTTCCTTTACATCTTTTTATTCATTAATGCTCGTGCTCAGTTCCACCCGTATGTCGGGCATTATGGACCCTCTTAACTTTGTACAATTGAAACTTGGAAAAATAAAAATTTTCTTTAAAAAAAATGTCTGTTCTCACTCTCCCAGCGGTCTGCCTGAGGGAATCAATCGACAGTCGTGAAGGAGCATGTCCCCGAAACCCCAATCTTGAAGTGTACTATTTTGGGATGGTGGGAAGGGTTGGGAACATCTGTTAATGGAAACAAAAACATTAAAAAGCGTACTCATTAGAGAGCTACTCAGCCAGGAAAAGAAAAATTGATGTTCTTTTGAAAGAGCAGTCTTGTTTTCCAAACAATTTGTTCCTTTTTATTCCAAAGCTTGAGGCTGTGTGTGGAACAAAATGTCTCTGTGAGCAAAACAATAACTAGGCCACCAATATCCTCACCATGGCCATTTCTGCATAGTTCCCCAGGGCATTCAATGACCTTCATTATTTTTGTTGAATGTACTGAGAGGTCTCCCTTGGCATTTTATTACAGTCATGTCATCAGCAATGTATGAGAGGGAAAGTGTCAGGGAATAAGTGTGGCACATGGGAGCTATGTAGGGGTCTAATATATGGATAGTCTGGGCAAGGGCCAGAAAGGAGGTGGAGAAATCGCCACAGTACTGGATTAACTGAATGAACTTCACCATAGTTGCATGAGACCTACACTGGTGAGAATCAGGTCATGCCAAGTATTCAGATCTGATGTAAATGCATGTGTTTCTCTTGTTAAGATCCTTATATTGACATTTTTAAAAAAATAATTGGTCATCTGTGAATGTTACATGATGAAAGGGAAACAAAAGAAAAAGTTAGAAAGGCACCAGAGCTAGATCATTAGTCTCTGAATTCATCTCCAAAAAGCTTAGGCCAGCTAACACCATGTGCTAAATGGACTTCATACAGGAATTTTCCAGGACTGCCTGAATGTAGGCCGAATCTGCAGTGGGTTTCCATAGAAACCGATAGACTTCTTAACGATTTGCAGCCTCGGTGCTGCCAGAGACACATGATTCATTAGTTTCTCTTGTTCACCATTTGTTGCCGTAGTCTGTCTCTCTTTTTCTTTTCGATGAGTCTGCAAGGATAAACAAATGAAAGAAACAAATAATGGGCCACTGAATTATCACTCAGTCCAGTACAAAAGACCGGTATATTTTCCTTTTGAGCTCATTGAAACCTTTGTGAGTAGCAAGGCTTTCCATTTCAAATACTATTGACAGCACCTGGCATTCCTGAGACAGATGACGTACAGCCATGTGCCAACCATAGGTCAGTGACAGCAATTTCACTTTGGAGATGAAGGTTGTGGGCTAAGGTTATGTTCCAGAAATTTGAGCACAAAAATCTATGCTGTCATTTAGGTTGAGAACTGAGAAACTGAATTTTTTTTTTGACCTCATAAATAGGCCTTATTTGCCCTCTCAGTAATCTAGTAAAGAACCTATGGCACCACTCAGAGAAGAACAGAAAAGTTTTGAATGCGATATTGAGAGAGAAAAAGAGAGGGAAAGAAAAGACGGTTGGATCATGAAAGACAAATTAGCATAAAGAAAAAATGTCAATGTTTAATCTTTTAAATCTGAAACAACTTATTAAATGCAGTAATATGATTGAACAGCTCTAATTGTTTCCATTTTTAGGCTAGTTAGGTTGACTAGCATTGTGTTATCATCTAAAAAGGCATTTTCATTGCTAGATCCCTGCTGTAGCCAGCTGCAGCAGGTCTGAAGTGTGATGTAAACGCAAATGCAGGAGATTCTTACAAATGAGGGTAATCTATGATTGAGAAGCCACTTGTGTGACCCAATCAGTGACGTAGTGTGTATCAACCAGCACACTCTATAGAATCTCAACACACCCCATCAACGTTTCACTCCCTAAATTTGTTGATTTGTGCACTAACAGCAGCATGCATTATTACTAAACTGTGTTTGTCCCTGCAAATTTTGTCCTGTTCACGAACCATTTGGGTCAAATTAGTGCTGTATCTCCATGGCCACTGGGAATGAGCCAAGATTGCATCAACTCATTCTGAAAGGAACCTCATGGAAAGACGAATGAATTTCATCCCAGCTATGTGGTGCTAGATTTGAATCTAGGTCCCGAAAGTAAAAAGCCAGTGCATAACCCCCTGCTTGAATTGTTTCTATTCTGGGGCAACTTTACCAAGGATAAACAATAAATGTTTTCAGTACAGAAGAGACCATCGGATGATTATGTTATTTCTGGTTCGATCCCTTACCCTTCACTGAAGCACTCATTTCTTTTATCATCTGGTCCCACAGTTATTATAAGGACTCTCCCAGGTGGAATTTTATCAAACTGGCTGAACGCACACACGCACTCTCTCTCACGCTCTCTCTCTCTCTCACACACACACACACACACCCTCTCTCTCTCTCTCTCTCTCTCACACACACACACACACACACACACACACACACACACACACACACACACACGCACGCACTCTCTCTCATGCTCTCTCTCTCTCACACACACACACCCTCTCTCTCTCTCTCTCTCTCACACACGCACACACACCCTCTCTCTCTCTCTCACACACACACACACACACACACACACACACACACACACACACACACACACACACACACACCCTCGTTCTCTCTCTCACACCCACACACACACACACACCCGGTCTCTCTCTTGCTCTCTCTCTCACACCCACACAAACACACACCCCCTCTCTCACACACACACACACTCTCTCTCTCTCTCTCTCTTTCACACACACACACCCTCTCTCTCTCACACACACACATACCCTCTCTCTCTCTCTCTCACACACACACACACACACACACACACACACATACATCTGCATCTATCTCCAGCAGACATGCAATTTTATTTACCGTCTGTTTCGAGCTTCAGTTAGTTCCATCAGCTGATCCTGCGCAACACGTAGCTCATCCAGTTGCTGCTGGTACCTGGAGTCACAGCCATTGTTCCGTTCAAAACTGGACACCTGACTGGAAAGCTCGTTTGTCCGATCACGGAGTTGCTGGATGGATGAATAGAGGTTCTCATCGTCTTCCTCCTGTTTGAAGAATGTTTACAGTCTTACACTATTCTGCTTCAATGCCACCCAATCAAGATCTCACACACATATCCTAAATATATGTCATTTTCAGGTGGAACTCTTACTCTATTTTAAAGTGTATGTCCTCCAATAACTTTATTTATGATTTCAAGCAAGTCCATTTGAAGCTGCAGTGACCAATTTGTGAAATCGATAAAGGGAAACTCCAAAAATCTTACCAAAAGATTCATGGTAAAACATGAATGGCCATAATCTGATGTCGTTGTGAGCATAGTAATCTTGGATACAGTTTTAATATTGATTATATATGAGGTTGTACAAAGTTTTCTAAAGTAATTGAGTAGAAATTTGACAAGGGAAATATTGCTGGGCTCTACAGCAAGAGAGAGGGAGTGGAACTGTTTTCCAAAGGGCTGGCAGCAGCTTGATGAAATAAAAATGGCTTCCTTCTCCATTGTGAGATTCCATTAAATGAAATGCCGTCTTTGAGAAGTCACGGTCAATTCTCATGACTTAGGCAAGCCTATGTGTAGGAAGCGTCACCGGCTGCACAAACTTGGGTATTGGGTTTCTGGCATGAAGAGTCACTGAAGGGCATCCTTCAGGCAAAGAACTACATGGACCAAACATTCAGAGAGGTGGTCACACTGCAAGTCTATGTGCAGAATTGGGTACACACCAGGTAACCCAAGAGAATTTGGCAGGTTCTGTAGGAGTCCCCAATAACTAACCAGTTTATCATTCTGGATAATGGCCAGGGCAATGGATCATTGGAAGTGTGTAACAAGAGTCAAGTTCATGGTTTTCAGTGGCTCAGCCATACATGTGAGCAGGAAAAACAAGCAGAAGGGCAGTACATGTGAGGGATTTTTTTAGTTAGGGGTTTTCCACATGACTGCAGGATGGTTTGTTGCCTCCTTGATGCTAGGGTCAGGAACGTCACAGAACAGGACATTCTTCTTGGGGACAGTGAATAGCCAGATATCGTGATCAACATTGGCACTACCTACATCGATAGGAATGGGTATGTGGTTCCATATTTGGAATTTGGGCAGCTAGGCAGAAAATTAGCAACAGGACCTCCAAAGTAATAGTTTCCAGATTACCCCCAGTGCCACATACAAATGACTACAGAAACAGGAACGTATGAGAAATGAATTTGTGGCTGGAAGAAGAGATGGATTTAGATTCCTGAGATGCAGGATTGGTTCTGGGGAAGATGGTATCTGTACAAGCTGGTTGGTTTGCATCTGAACTGAACTGAGATGGAGTTCCTTGTGAGGTGTATTGTGAGTGCTGTTGGAGATGGTTTCAACTCGTCAACAGGTGAATGGGAACTAGAAGAGTATGAGAAAATAATACCAGGGTACACAAAACATGGAAAGAGGCAGATAGCACTAAAGTAGAGAATATTCAGTAAATGGAGTCAGAGTAAGACAGAAAGTAATCAAGTCTAAATCAGAGTTACACATGTGAATGCTCAGAGTAAAGATTGGGGGGCACAGATTGCAATATGGAAATTATGACATTGTGATGTAAACAAAGACCTGGCTTAAGGAAGGGCTGCTTTGATGTTAAATATTCTTTCGGGCAGGTATTCAAAAATAATAATAAAGTAAAATAAAACAGGGGAAAGTCGAGTTTTGGTTAAAGACAGCATTTCAACACTGGGTGTTAGAGAGGGATCAAGTATAGTATTGATTTGCCTAAGAGCTAAGGAAGAAGAAAGGTGAATTACATTGTTAGGTGAAATATATACATCACCAACTAATGGCAAGGATTTAGAGGAATGCATCTGCAAAGGAAATTACATTCGTGTAAGCATCAAAGAAGGGTCCTTAATTACCTGCATGTTGTCTGGGGAAGGGGTAATATAAGGGGCAGTGAGGGTTATGCATTTCCAGATTGTATTTAGAAAGGTTTCCACAGCTGTATGCGCTCAGTTCAACAGGAGAGGAGGCACTTCTAGATATGGTTTGTAGACACAAGTGGAACCTTGGCACACTTACGGGACAATGATCATTATAAGGCTTATGATGATGATGCAAAATACCATGGGTCAAATTGTAAGAATAATCAATTAGCAGATTGCAGATTTCAGGGGGGTAAGAGCAAAGCTGGGCAGGATAGACTGCAATGAAATGTTGACAGAAGGAACTGTAGCTGAGAAATGGGCTACCTTCAAACAAAGATAATGGGAACTGCAGATGCTGGAGATTCCAAGATAATAAAATGTGAGGCTGGATGAACACAGCAGGCCAAGCAGCATCTCAGGAGCACAAAAGGCTCTCTGATGAAGGGTCTAGGCCCGAAACGTCAGCTTTTGTGCTCCTGAGATGCTGCTTGGCCTGCTGTGTTCATCCAGCCTCACATTTTATTACCTTCAAACAAAGATGGTTTGGGTGCAGTCAAGCTGCGTTTCCTCATACAGGAATATGTGCCATGACAGATGTAGGAAATATAGCTGAGATCCAAGCTGAATATGGTCATTTCAGAAGGGAACAGAAAAAGCAAATATAAGAAACAAAGAAGGATGATGAGATAAAAAAGACTGTGAGCTAAACTAAGAGAAAATTCTAAAATCTTCGATTAGCACATCAATAGCAAAATGGTATTAAAAGAGGGAATGCGCAGATTACGGGTCATAAAGGGCATATACACTTAGAGTAAGATGCATGGCTAAGGTGTTAAATGTATATTTCATGTTGTTTTTATCTACAAGACAGCTGCTGCTCAGGCATGGCGATAGAGGGGGAACACTATCGCTAGAAAGGTTTAAAATTGAAGTAGAGGATATGCCGTCAGTAATTAAAGTTGGCAAGGCATTGGAGCCAGGTAAGATTCATCCAAGGATACTGAAGAAAGTGAGAGTAGAATTACAACGACACTGGGAATTATTTTTCAATCTTTCCTGGATTTGTAGGTGGTGCCAGAGGAAAAGATAATTGTAAACGTTATGTACGTGCTCAAAAATAGTTGTAAAGTTCAGCACAGCAATGACAGCCCAGTCTGCTTATCTTTGGTAGTGGGGAACCTATGAGAAACACTTACTCAAGATATAATTAATAGTCACATGGAAAAATGTAGATTGATGCAGAGGACTCAGAATAGATTATTAAGGGACAATTGTGTCTATCTAAGAGTAACAGAGTGAATTGATGGCTGTTGACATGGGGTATACAGACTTACAAAAGGATTGTGACACAGTGTCACACAAAATGTTTGTGGGAAAGTTATAGGTCATGGAATATGAAGGACAACAGCAACATGAATATAAAATGGACCGAGAGATATGAAACAGGCAGTAATGATTAATAGTGTTTTTTGAGATGAAAGAAAAATTGTGATGGAGTTTCCTGGGGTCTCTATTGGACCTCTTACTTTTCTTGATTTATGTTAGGATTTAAGCTACAATTTAAAAGTCTGTAGATGACACAAACTTGAAAGAACTGTAAATTGTGAGAAGGGCAGTGTCGACCTCAAAGTACATTGACACATTATTTGAGTGGGCAGATAGGTGGCAGATGCAATTTAATGAAAGATTGAAAAATAATTCCCAGTGTTGTTATAATTCTACTCTTACTTTCTTCAGTATCCTTGGATGAATCTTACCTGGTTCCAATGTCTTGCCAACTTTAAATACTGACAGCATATCCACAATTGACAGCATGTGAGGTGATACACTTTAGTGCAAAGAAATTGGAGATACAATTTAAATAAAGGGTACTATTCCAAAGGATATGCAGCATCAGATGGACTTGTCTGTACACATAAGTAATTAAAGACATCAAGACAAGCAGAGATAGCCAGCTGTTAATAAATCAAACTGTATTCTAGCATCACAAATAACTGCAATAAATAAAAGAGCAGGGAGGTTATGATGAATTTATATAAGACGCTGGTTAGATCTCAGCTGTCGTATTGTGTACAGTTCTGGGAACCACAATATAGGAAGGATGTGAGTACATTGGAGAGCGTTTACATGAATGGTTCCAAAAGATTTCAAAAGCATGAGGAGTTTGGACACAGTAAACAAAGAGAATTTGTTTCCGCTCAAAAATAGATCAAGAACCAGAGGGTGCAGATTTGAAGCGTTTTGCAAAAGAAGCAAATGTGTGATGAGAAAAAAACTTTTTCACCCCGTGAGTAGTTGGAATCTGGAATGCACTGCCTGGAATTGTGGTTCAGTCAGGTTCAACTGAAGCATGCAAGACAGCATTGGATTATTACGTGCAGACTATCAGGGAAAAGGCAGGATATTAGTACTAAGTTAGAATGTTCAGAGAGGCATGCAGACTGGATGGGATGAATGGCCTGTTGCTGTACTGTAACAACTCGGTGAATCTACCCCAACCATTCCTGCTTTGCAGTGAAAGCAGTTGAGCCACAGCCAGTGAACTGTTTCAGGTAGAATTTTAATTAATCATTAGAGAAGGAGAGAGACTCCATGGATTGTAAAAAGAAAGGTTTACTTCTCGATTATTGAGGACATGAACCAACACATTGTTGCCATCGATATCACAGAATTTGGCAGCAAAGGCTGCCAACAATAATTCAAACCATTAATTTAAAGCAGAAAGATAGTCCCAACTCATTCCTATATTGTTGCGATTGATAATTCTTTTAGATAGGCATCTATTCTGGAGGACATGAACAGTTGAGACACAATAAATTTACTAAATTTGGCCTCTTCAATCTATAATTTTTGTTTTGTCATGGCAATGAGGTTTTGCTAGCATTTCAGACTATGCTGAATGGCCCTTTATAAGATTATAGTGAGCTGTCTTCTTGAACCATTGTGGCTTGACTGATGTAGGTACACCTTCAGTTCTCTTAGGGAAGTGGTCCAGGCTTATGAACCAGCAGCATTAAAGTGACAGCAATAAAGCTCCAAATCAAGATGACTTGGAGGAGAACATGGAGATGCTGCCATTGCCATTCTATGCAGTCAAGGTTGCAGGTTTGAAAGGTGCTTCTGTAGCAGACTTGGTGAGTTGCTGCAGTGTATCCTGTAGATGGTATACATTGCCGTCATTGTGCATGTGGTGGGAGCAGCAGGTGGTGGGAGTGAATGGTGAAGGTGCTGCCGGCTGCATTGCCATGGATGGTGTCAAGCTTCTTCAGTGTGTATAGAGTTACACTCCTCCAGAAAAATGAAAGATATTCCATTATGTTCCAAGATTGTGTCTTGTAGATGACAGATACATTTTGAGAAGCAGGTGATTTACTTGCTACAGAATTCCCACCTTTGACCTGCCTTTGTGGGTGCAAAGTCTACCTGGTCTCAAGATACAGCAATGATCATTTCGGACTGCAGTGAGGAAAAATATTTTCATTCACGGTTTTATGAATCATGAAAGCATTCTACCCAGAGAATTGTGGATGCTTCATCATTGCAAATGGGCGCAATTTTTCAGATTTGATTTTGAAAGTGTGGTGTAAATGCGTTCTATGGTGACTAACACACCACCCTCACCTGCTGAGGAAACTTGGCCTATCACATGCCAATTAGCTGTTAAGAGCCAATAGGCATGTGTGGGCAAGATTCTTGTCCTGTCACAGACCTCAACACTGCTGTCTCTGGTCACCAGAACCTAAATAGATGCTGGAAGCTATTGGGTCCTTTGGACTGTTAGTTGAGCCTACTTGGGATATCCAGAGGTGAGAAGGTAAGGAAAGCTTATATTCTTCTAATGGGTGGGGATTATGGGGAGCAGGGGTTGGAGACAAGGCAAGGTATATTTCTCAGAGCCCACTCCTTACTCCCAATCTGTTTAATGATGTGGCAAGAAGTGGGTGAGTATCTCATCAAAGCTGTCTCCTCAATTATGTCTCCCTCTCACTGCCTCCAGGGGGGATAACATCCCTATATATAAAGCTGAGATAGATATTTGATGTCTCAAGGATTAAGGGATCTAGGAAGTGAGCAGGTAACTAGAGCTGATGTTGAAGATCAGTAATGATTGGCACAGCAGGCTTGAAGTCCACTCCTCCTCCTCCTGTTTCTTATGTTCTGAAACATAAGTGAGGAATGTTTGATGGTGCATTGTCAATGTAACCACATTCTACAATCAGATGTAGTGGGCTCGGACTGCTCTGCAGCTGTAGCTGCACTGTGGGTCAGTGGGTACAGGCAGCATGCAAGACAGTTTGGTAAGTCTTCAATCACATTATTATAAAGACATGAATTGTGAAGTAATTCATTACAACAGTTCCAAATGACACCACTGCTGCTGTGTGTCACTCTCTCTACCTGAAAGTGGTGGTTTCTGTGTGTGTATGCATGAGTGTGTGTGTGTGTGTGTGTGTGTGTGTGTGTGTGTGTGTGTGTGTGTGTGTGTGGTGTCTGGTACTGTCTGTATGTGTGGTGCTGTTCTCTCTATATTGTTTAAAACAAAATCGATGGAGATAATAACATAAATCCTTTAATTACTTACAACATTATTACTATCAACTACCTATGCATCAACGTTATTTCATATGACCTTCCATCCTTGCCATACTGGAGAAGTGCAACTGAATTCCTGCAGATCAGGGCTGAACTTATGTGTGGCCAAATACAACCAGATAACAGTCCTACCTAACTGCATCTAACTGCAGAATGAGGCTACATTGCTACATCATATATGTGAGATGAAAAATAGTTCAATTTCCTGTTTTCATTATTTTGCATTTTGTGTGCAGTTATGGCGAGGTTCTTTCCAAAATTTTCTTGGAGTTTCTTGTTCACCATTTCCACTGTATAAACAAGAGTTATGAAAACATTCTATAAGGATGATGCTGTGCCCTATGCAATTCATTTTAGATGCGACAGGACTGGCATTTGTATACAATTTGCTTTTATTCACTCGTGGGATGTGGGCATCACTGGGTGGCTAGCATTTAGTTTCCCTTGAGAAGGTGGTGGTGAGCTGTCTTCTTAAACTGTGGCAGTCCATGTGCCGTAGGTAGACTTACAATACCCTTAGGAAGGGGAATTCCACTGCACTTGATAGTTCACTGTTGCCCTCTTTCCAATCATGCAGCTGAACATGGAGAGCAAAATACGCAATGGTACAGAATGAAAAGCTCCGTGGTGATTTTGATGCATCCCTCTTTTAAAAATAATACCTGACATTCCACTTCTCCTGTACTCCAGTTCTCACTATCATAAATGAGTTTTGCCATCAAGGTGAAGGGATGCAGTGCAGCGGGCAGGTGAACTGGTGCAGAGGAAGGTGGTGGCATCACTTTGCTTGAGTTTGACTTGCCTGTCAACCTGAAGAGCCAGCCAGATCCCAGAAATTTGAGAGTGTTCTTCCCCAAGTCCAACATGTCATTGATCATTCCTGCTTGTACTTTAGAATAAAAGAAGTGGGAAGGCGAGTAAACCATGAGCCCCGCTGATCCTCCTCCGCATTTCAATATGACCACGCTTGATCTTCAACATCAGGTCACTTACCTGCTCACTCGCTTGATTCACCAAGAGGCCAAATATCAGTCTTCCTCAACCTTAAATGAGGGGTGTAGTATTAATGTTTGCTGAGGGTTCATAACTATATGTAAGAAGTAAAAGTGGAATATAAAAGAGACCCTTGCCAAACCCCTGCTAGGGTTTGAAATCTCAGACTGTCATTCCTTGAATCCAACATTCATGTGATTTTCAAATACTGATTAGAGTTGTCTATTCTTTACACTGGGTTATAACAATAAAATGCCAGGAGAGAGAAGGATGTCAGGGCATCTCTAGCTCCAATAAGTATATAGGAAAACATCTGTTTAATAAAATGGGAAATAGTACATCTCAATATTTTTAGAGCTTGGCTACTTCATATTTTTCATACCATGTCTTGCACAAAGAATGAAGAAAGGGGATGTACAACATGGTAAAAATCACAAGCAGTAATCATGCTTTAAACAGAGGGGACATCCGCTCCCTGAAAGACAGTTTAAAAGCATCCCAATGAATAAATAGTTAATAGTAAGGATTCAACATAAGAAAGCTCAAATCTTAGTTTTTCATTGCAGTTTTGAAATAATGAGCACATGAAATAATTTAATGAAAGGATCATTATTTTAGAAGTTACAAGACGTATCCAGTTGAGAAGAATCTCCAGTGCATTTTGGCTCTTAGCTGTAGGTCAAAATTTCCATGAAAGGTTTTAGGCAGAGAAGCTACAGAGCACATGTCAACCCCAGTGACTCACTTTACCCAGAATGTAGTACAGGGAAGGTAATGAAATGCATTCCCCCTGGTGGTGAAAAGGTGGAATTTTACAAAGATCAATTATTTTCTATCTTATATTGTCAGACCGTCTCATTGGAAATCACTGTTGATGGTTGACTCAGAATAAACAATTGTTGGGCCATTAAAAAGGTGCCAGTATTCACATATTTTACAGAAGCTCCTTGTTTCTCTAACAAATTAACAAAGAAAAAAATGTTCTCTTCATATTGTCAATGGTATACAATAAGAATATAAATGATCACTACCTATGGCACGCTTTGTAAGTAAAGATCTTTAAATGACGAATTCTAGACGTAATATCCTTTCACTATTACTGTTCCATGGATAAGTAGTGACAAACATTACGGTCAAAGATGCATCACTATTATTGATGGACGACATCTTGTACTTTGTACATTCAAATTAGTTACTATCACTGCCAAACACTAAAATTTACAGTGATGGGCTCCAACAATAAATATCAATTGCCTGGATTTTGTATGTGCTCAGAGGTGGTGAAGTTGCTCTTGAAGAATTTTAACAAAAGAAAAGTATCATTAACAATGACGATCACTTCTTGACTCAGAATTACCGCTGGTTGCGTTCAGGGAACGGTTACCATATCTTAGATGTAGGGAAAGATAGATCATGAACTCATCAGTGCCCTTTTGGATCTGCATGCAAGTTGGTACTCACTTAATGACCTTTTTTTGCAATAGAATGGTTTTTAGTCGAAAGTTATATCTCTGTGGTTGGATAATTTTGATTCTTTTGTCACTATTATTAAATTTTATGATTTTTTATAACAAATATGCAATGTACGCAAAGTATATTTCTTTATGGATTATAAGGTAAAATTGATTGATACATTGAATCAATTGGACTGTCACAATTGAGCATCATTACTCCGTAATACAGCCAGCATCTTTGGCACCTAAATATAGACAGCCAAGTAGAGACAACCTGGACTTATTACTATTGATACTCTGCATCTCTACAACAGTTTTATTGCTCATAAATGGAAATAAAAATTCTCTTGAGTTGATGGAAATTCACATATTTTATGCTGCTTATCTCACTGAAAGTGACAGTTGCATTTCATTGATTGAGATGTAACTGTAATTTTTAACAACATACTAAATCATAATTATTATCAAGTAATAAGAACTCTGGTCCTGGAAAACTAAGTTTATCTTTGAAAAGTATTATATTTCTCCAATATTATAGAAAGCATGTATTTTAATAGCAATTAATAAAATGTTGTTTATGGCATTAGAGGTTCTGGTTTAATCCTTTGTGCATACCCAAAGTAAAGGATAATTTATTTTGTGGGATGCTATCTTTGAGAAATAAATCGGCTACATAGTGTCCTTGATGAGATCACTGTTGCTGGACATGAGAGATCCCTTTCAGCAGCTACAGGAAAGAAACTAACATAGAAAACGATTTAATTCATTCAATAGAGACTTTAGTGCTCGGCTTTGTTCAGTCAGGAGCAAGACTGTTACTTCATAGCGGACTACAAAATCTGGGTAATGAACTTTGTGGGTAATTACTTATCATTACTAGTAATGGATTCTCTGGGTAAGTTTCTATTGGATAAGGATCCTAGTGGCATGGCAGTTCGATGTCATGATAATGCTGGTAATTTCAGTTAATCGGTTTCTGATTCACTTGGTACAGAACACTTGATACACTGAGGGCAGCACATTGATTGAGCATTAGCTGTAAGCAGTCGATTAAATCATCATTTTTCTTTTTCTAAAGAAGTAGAAACTGAAATCTCTCAGCACAGCTGTCTGAAGCCATAAAAAGACACTGATAAAAAGAGCTATGGTTCGGGTCAAGGAGAATGATATGCATTTCTTACTTGTTTCCTCTGTAAACCTCCTTTGATGCGGATATTCCAAACAGGCTGTTAGCATCTGGAGCCCTGCTGAGGTATTGAGATCATTCCAAGGGAACAAGAGTCTAACATACCTCAAATACATTCTCCTTGATAAAAAGGTTAACACCCATTCTGGAGCATGGAGTTTGTTGAATGCTGCATAGAACTCAAAACACACAAACTGATCGTGCACTGCTTTAGGCTTTGCAGGATTTTAGGTGCTCAGTATTATATTATTGGTCCCGAGGAGTAAGGATTTACTAAACAATATATGAAGGATTTCACAGATAACTGTTTCTCAGTGATGGCTTCTATGAAGAATGAACTCAACGTGTAATGATCTATCAATGGATTCAATAGGTGAGGATCCATGTGGATCAATTCTAGATGGATGGACTTTAGAAATACACATATATGAATGATTCTTTGCATCAAGACTAAATTTTGAACGATGGTACAGATGGATGCCAATCTGTGAATTATTATGATTAGTTATTATTGTGAAAAAGTTTTGTTTTACTGAATGCTACCGTTATTATCCACATCATATGAAGTTAATTTGCTTACTATGGTTCAAAAACAAACTTTTACCTTGGCATTGACTATCTCTATGTGAACAAGTAGAGAGGCCAGCTCTAGTTCCTCACTGTAGCTGTTTTTCAGGGGCACAGATCTGTAACCTGTAAAATACAAGATCTTGATGTTTAACAGGGCGTTACAGACAGTCAGTGGCATCTGTAACTCTGAAAAGTACGATGCAATCTCAGTAAGCACACCCAATGTCAACATACACAAAAATGCACAAACACGCATATACGTGTGAACACAGCTTGGCATTTACCCAACAAATTTGGCATATGGAGCTGTACAGTTACACAGCAGTTTAGGTTTTAAGGTATGCTGGGTTATCCATAAAAGTTATGCTTCAACTCAATTTGAATAACTAGTGAAGCAACTGCATTTAAACTAAATGGATCTGATAACTGGGCTCCATAGATCTCAGACTAGTAGGACAGCAATGGCTTCAGTTTGAATGGATGAATATTCATGTTAATACAGGAACAACATGATATATATGTTGCGACATATCACAGATACAACTGCCTAGCTTAAAAGTCAAGCCCTCTCTTAACAGTATCCAAAAGTGAGTCTGAAGCGAGTTAATATGCAACCTTGACCATAAATGATCAGAAAATTTAGGGAATTTGATTGCCAGTGGTAGCAGTGGGAGGGCTGTCCTTGTCAAATTGTGCAATATAAACCTCTCCCTGCAACAGAACAAGTATGCATTTTCAGGGAAAATTCACATGATTGATGGATTTTCTTGTCAATTATTTACCACTGGTGACTTTGGAATCTAACGATTTTTTTTAATATTCACTTGTGGGACACGGGCACCGCTAGCTAGGCCAGCATTTATCTCCCATCTCTAGTTGCCCTTGAGCTATCTGTGAATACATCACACACTTTCTGAATACATTGTAGCTTCATTGCAGGTCAATGATCTGAGTGAGGTATGCTTGCAATATAAGAGTTCATCCATGCTTGATGCAGACAATTTGCAAAAGTGTAGTTTTAACAAATTGTGAGAATTGAGAAACTAGAAGTACAAAGAAACATGGAAGTCAATATCAAAAATAATTAAATGCTAACGAACAGTTATAAAGGCAAATTTTAAAAATGGTAATAGAATGTTATCCTTCACTATAAAGGAGAAAAAAATGATGCTTCAAAAATAATAACTGCAATTATAAAGCACATTTTCTTGAAATGTAGGTTGTAAGTAGTATTTTTAATTGTAAGTAGTTTCGACCTATGCTTATTATGTATTCTGGGGTTACAAACCAATCAATAAAAGCAGAATTAGCTCAGCAGCGAATCTGTTTTACCATAAGTTCTTGACTTTGTTTAACTGACCTCGTTATGTAGTTGTAATAAGTTGTACTTTCTGTCTTCTCCTCTATCAATATCCAATGTTCATTTAGATAGATTGAGAGATGTGCTCTGTTATTGATACATTAATGGTCTGTTTAATTGAACCTTATATAGGAACGTAGAAATAGTTATTCTTTC
Organism: Stegostoma tigrinum; assembly: GCF_030684315.1. Taxonomy (NCBI): domain Eukaryota; kingdom Metazoa; phylum Chordata; class Chondrichthyes; order Orectolobiformes; family Stegostomatidae; genus Stegostoma; species Stegostoma tigrinum. The sequence continues at coordinate 101,740,534 of NC_081358.1, read as the reverse complement.
AAAGAATATTTCTGAATAAGTTTATTTTGACAAGAGTTCCATATTTACTATTGTTATCGTACAGCTCATTGATGACAGAGCCAATGGGGCAGTGGTAATGGCCCTACCTCAGGGCCAGGAGACATGGGTTCAAGTCCCACCTACTGTAGAAGTTTGTCATAAAATGTCTAAACTGGTTGAATTTAAAATAAGCTCATTGGTTACATTCATGGGCTGTTGGGGTTGACATGGGTACACATAAAGATTATGAGGACAGGGAGGCTTAAGTCAGCATTTTAAAAAAATAATTTATAGGATGTGGGTGACACTGGCTGGGCCAGTTTTTATTGCCCATTCCTACTTCAAGAAAGTGATGGTGAGCTGCCTTCTATAATCGTTACAGTCCATGTGTTGTAGCTAGATGCAAAATGTCATCAGGGAGGGAATTCCAGGATTTTGACCCAGACGCACTGAATGAATTTGCAGGAAGTGTTGCTACCTTGTCATTTCAGATGATAGTGATCATGGATTTGAGAGATACTGTCTAAAGAGACTTGGTAAATTGCTGCACTGCATCCATCAGATGGATCACACCACCTCCACTGAGCATCAGTGGTGGAGGGATTAAATGATTGTGGGTATGGTGCTAACCAGGTGGGATGCTTTGTTCTTGATGGTGTCAAAGGTCTTGAGTGTTATTGGAGGTGCACTCAACCAGGCAAATGGAGAGTATTCCATTATAGTCCTGATGCATTGTGGACAGGTTTTGAGGAGTCAGGAGGTGAGTTACTTGTGGTAGTCCTTGCCTCTGATTTACACTTATAGCCACTATATTTATATGAGTAATCGAGTTCACTTTCTGGTCAATGGTAGGTCAATGGTAATCCCCAGGATACTGACAATGCAGGAACCAGTGATGGTGGCACCAATGTGTGCAAGGGATGATGGTTAGGTTTTCTCTTTTTTTAAAATGGTCACTGCCTTGCATTTCTGTGGCGTGAATGTTACTTACCAGTTTTCAGCCCAAGCCTGGTTATTGTCTAGGTCTTGTTGCATTTGAATGTGGACAGCTTCATTATCTGAGGAGCTGAAAATGTTACTGAACATTGTACAATCTTCAGCAAACATTCCCACTTCTAACTTTATGATGGTGGGAAGGTCATTGATGAAGCAGCTGGAGACGTTTGGTCATAGTACACTCCACTGAGGTACTCTTGAAATAGAATTAGAATTAAGTTTGTTGTCACATCTACTCACAAGATTACAGAGAGAAGTTTACAAAGTCACTGCTTATGACATGATCTTAGGTACAAAGGTACTGAAGTACAAAACCTTAGGAATAAATTAGACGAATAAATAAATAAAAGACATTAAGAATTAGAATTGTTGCAAGCAGGGAAGGCAGAGAGATGGGTCTGTGCCGGGTTCTCCAAAGACTGCACTGGGCTTCACCTCTAAGCTCTTGAGGCTGGGAGTCCGTGCTGGTCCCACTCGAGGCTGGGTGTCTGTGCTGGTCCCACTCGAGGCTGGGTGTCTGTGCTGGTCCCACTCGAGGCCGGGTGTCTGTGCTGGTCCCACTCGAGGCTGGGAGTCTGTGTTGGTCCCACTCGAGGCTGGGAGTCTGTGCTAGTCCCACTTGGGGCTGGGAGTCTGCGCTGTCTCCACTTGAAACTGGGAGTCTGCGCTGAAGATATCTTGAGGCCAGGAGTCCATGCTGGATACATCTCAAGGTCAAAAGTTTGCGCTGCTTCACTCAAGGCCAGGAGTCTTGGAACTGCAATCACTGACACCCAGCAACCACAACCATCTTGTGCCAGGTGTCACTCCAACCAGTGGAGAGTGTTCCTGGATTCCCATTAATTTCAGTTTTGCTTCTGCTCCTTGATGTCACACTTGGTTGAATGCAATCTTGATATCACGGCTGTCACTCTCACTTCACATCTAGAATTCAGCTCTAAGATGTGGAGCTGGAGGAACACAGCAGGCCAGGCAGCATCAGAAGAGCTTGAAAGTTGACGTTTCAGGTTGGGACCCAATTCAGCTCTCTTGTCCATGTATGAACCAAGGCTGTTATGAGGCTAGGAGCTGAGTGGCCCTGGCAGAACCCAAACTGTGCATCACTGAGCAGGTTATTGCTGATACTTTCCAGCACTTTACTGATGATTGAGAGTAGACTGATGGGGTGACAGTTGGCCAGGTTGGATTTGTTCTGCTTTTTGTGTACAGAATATACCTGGGCAATTTTTCACATTATCAGGTGGATGCCAGTGTAGTAGCTATACTGGAAAAGGTTGGCTAGGGGATTAGCAAATTGTGGAGGACGAGTCTTCAGTACTGTTGTTGGAAATTTTTCGGGACGTAGAGCTTTTGCAATGTCCTCTGCCTTCAGCCATTTCTTGATATAATGTGGAGTGAACTCAATTGGCTGAAGATTTCATCATGTGATGCTGGGGCCCTGAGGAGGAGTTGGATCGTTTTTTTGGTAGCTCTGGCTGAAGATTGTTGCAAATGCTTCTGTCCCTTGCACCAATGTGGGATGGGAATATTTGTGGAATCTCTTCCTCCAGGGAGTTGTTTAACTGTCCACCACCATTCACAATTGGATGTGGCAGGATGCCAGTGTTTCGATCTGATCTTTTGGTTGTGGAATTGCTTAGCTGTGTCCTCCACCTGCTGTTTATATTGTTTGGTACATACGTAGTCCTGTATTGCAGCTTCATCACATTGACAGCGCATCTTCAGGTATGCTTGATGCTGCTCCTGGCATGGCCTGTTGCACTCTGCACTGAACCAGGGTTGATCCCAAGGCTTGACGGTAATGGTCGAGTGGGGAATAGAGTGGGCGATGAGGTTACAGATTGTGCTGGAGTATGATTATGCTGCTGTCGATGGGCCACAATGTCTCATGGATACCAAGTCTTGAGTTGCTAAATTTTTTTGAAGTCTGTCCCATTTAGCACGGTGATAGTGCCACACAACATGCCATATTCTCAGTGAGAAGGCAGGATTTTGTCTCCCCAAGGATCGCGTGATCACTCTTATAAATACTGTCAAGGGCAAATGTATCTGCAGCCACCAGGTTGGTAAGGATAAAGTCTAGTATGTTTTTCCCACTTGTTGATTCCCTCACCATCTGCTAGTCCAAAGCTTGATCAGTAGTGTTGCTGCAAGGCTATTCTTGGTAGTGGGCATTGAAGGCCCCTACCCAATGTACATTTCATGCTTTTGCCACCCTCAGTGCTTCCTTTAATTCCCTATGTTCTATGGATAGGCAGATGGAGGATAGTAAAATGTAGGGTATGCAGGGTAGTTTGATCTTAGTAGGATAATAGGTTGGCACAACATCGTGGGCTGAAGGGCCTGTACTGTTCTGTATTGTTTTATGTTCTATGTTTTTAATTGTGTTCAACATGGAGGAGAATTGAGCCATCAGCTGAGGGAGGATTGTACATGTTAAACAGCGGGAAGTTTCTTTGTCCACATTTGACCTGTTGCCACGAAACTTCTACGAACAGCCCCCTGACTGTATCCCACTGTGTCACCACCTCTGCTGGGTCAGTCCTAAAGGTGGGGCAGGACATATCCAGGGATGGTGATGGTGGTCTCTGGGACATTTTTTGTGAGGTATGATTCTGTGAGTATGACTATGTCAGGCTATTGCTAGACTTGACAATCTTATTTCTCAATTTTGACACTAGCCCCGAGAGGATAGTCAGGAGGACTTTACAAGGTTGACAGGGGTGTTTTTGCCACTGTCAATTCTGTTGCCTAGGCTGTTTATGTGTAAAGCCAGGCCATGATCTCCCAGTTGGTACAGATTCCACTATCTCCCTATGTGATTTCATTTGGTATTGGATTGGGTGATACTGCTGTGATATAAATGGTCTTTTCTTAACATGTATTAATGTTATTTATATACATGTTGTTCATGTATGAAGTTAAAATGAATTGTGTACATAATGTTTATTTCAAAACAGCATGGGAAATAAAATCCAACATGTAGGTTCAACATACTTAGTAATGCCTCCTACTCTGAACAGGATGAAACAGCATTCGATTCCCATGGATACAAAACTTAAATTGGGTCAAACCACCAAGCGGAAAATAGTTTTTGTACAAACTGAAACTTATTGTTTGAGTTATTCTTGGGAAAATGGTCACATTTAAACACTGGGCTATGATATTTTCAAAAATAAGTGTTTGTAGCTTTTAGTTGCTCAGTTCTGTGTTCACAAAAACAGAGGTTGAGATAGGAGAGAGAAATTTTTGTAAACACGGTACTCCTAATTTGGTCTGAGCCTTAGTAGAAAGCCACCATAACCAACACCTTTTTCTCATTCATTCAAATATATTAACTTTTCTGGATGGGCATGCAAGTACTGCCCATTCCCAATGGCCCTTCATTCTTCACTCTCTTTCAGTCTCCAAACATGGTGGTCATGCCCCTTTTTATCTATAGATCATAATGGGTTAGAGACATTCGGGATACAAGTTCTACAACACTTCCCATAATTCACTGTTCATAATCTTCACAGTGAATGCTAAGGAAAAGGTGATGGAAATGAGGTGGTAGCTGATATGTAATGCCAAGACAGAAAGAATTACTCTGGCTGTGATATATGTTGGAATTTTAAATAAGTCTTTCTAATTGCCTCACTGAGCCATTCGCTGGGCACTGGGAGGGTAAAATTACATGGGTCACTGTTGCTATACACAGCACTGGGTGATCGGGTGGCACTTAATGGAGATGAGGGGTTCTCAGTAACCAAGTGCAGAGTTGATGAGAGCAGCACTTTGTACCTTTTTGTGAATGGCTGCCATATTAAGTACCCATCAGGCACTCTACTGGGCAGTGGCAAGACATCTCCAGGATCAAGTGCCCTGATGGCAGGAGTCCTGCCCACTTAGAGCTGCCAGTCAGTTAGAGGACAGCATATCTGACAGAATGACACTGGGATAACTGGGGTGGCAATGCCAGTATGTCACATGCCCTGAAGTCTGGATACCAGCCACAAATGAATGGTAATTGGTTGGAAGTTATGGGGATTCAGGGAGTCACTAACAAGGATGGGGGGGGGGGGGTGACCTTTGCCACCCACCCCTCCCAAAGTGCCGCCACCCTTCTCAACTTCCCAATGCTAGATCGCTCGTTCATTCATTGAGTGCCTTTGAAGGGACATCACTCCACCATAGATTCTGCAATCAACATTGCACAAGTTTGCTTGTCATACCTTTTGCATGGCAAACCCCTATCCCTTGATGGGCAGAGCAATGAGGCACCTAAATGGGCATTAGCTGGTGGTTAATTGGGTTGGAGTTGGGAAAGTGGTAGGGTACCTACTTGTCACCGCCACCCCCCACCACTTCATTAAATGTGCTCCACCACCAAAGTCCTCAAGATGAGAGGGAAGAAATTCAACTCCACCTATTCTGCCATCCATCCCCAACAGGGAGAACAAAGGCAGGCGAATATTTCCGAGCTGAATCCATGTTCCAGTGTGATCTGTGCTGTCAGTACATTACTAGCATCATCATCTCTCACAACGTCAAGTTTATGAAAAGCGGTTACATAACATTTTTCTTCCTAGGATTCTAGTTACCTGTTTTAAGGCTTTTAACAGGATAGGTTGCCTGGGCAAGGAAGTTGGGGTCACTGAACATGTCTTCATCATACACGATGAATTTCAAAAAGACAAATTCAGGATTGTTGATGTCAAAGACAAATTGCTTGAAGAGCCAGACAGGATTTAACCCATTATCCGCTGGAACAAAAATAAAACAGAAAGAGAGTGCTGAAATAATGCTTTCTAAAACATTGCTTTTCTCTGACCTCTTCTTCACTTTTCTTCCCTCCACCTGAATTTTCTCCTGAGCATCCTGCATAATTCCAGTAAACAGCCATGCCTTACCCACCTTTTCCAGCAGAGATGGTGATCAGGAGCTGAAGCCTTGGCTGATTTTCGCTTCTTTTTGAGGTTAACTGTATCAGTTAGGTTGAGCTTGATATAGACCGGGTACTAAGACTAATGACCATTCTGGTCTGCACCACTCAGTTTGATACTGGACACAGAATTTACCAACTGAGTAACTGGTGAATAAGACATAAAATAAAACAGACAGCATTTTCTACAGCACGATTACTAAAGGAGTCTCAAATATGTTTCATAGCAAAAGGCAACTTGCATAAAGAGGTTTTATTTAATGATGACTCTCTGACCCCCTCTCCACTAATAGCTAAGTAAACATACTGAATAGGGAAACCGTGAACCATAAAAAATAGGACATCCTGGATTGATCTAACATAACAAGGTGTAGAGGTGGATGAACACAGTAGGCCAGGCAGCATCAGAGGAGCAGGAAAGCTAATGTTTTGGGTCTGGGACCTTCTTTGGAAAAAAAAACAGTCCCGAAATGTTAGCTTTCCTGGTCCTCTGATGCTGCCTGATCTGCTGTGTTCATCCAACATTGGCAGTTCCTACTATCCCAGAATGATCGTTCATTTATTTGCTCCCCTCTAGGACAGCACAAAGGCGTGACAAGTCACCCCAGTGTCTCACTTCTTTCTTTTGAAGAGGAAGCGGCAGATTTGCTAAACTGGTCATTGGAACTCAAGAGCCCCTGCTGGACACCCAACCAAAGTACTTGGCTGTTGAATCTGTTGCCATGTGCTGACAAAGCTCACAAGTGGAGAATGGCAACTTCAGTGAGGACTCACAGACTTGCCAGTGCATGTGAAACCCTCCGCTAGAAAACAGGTGACACTCAAAGGAAAGGACAAACATTGAGAAAGACAAATAAGCATTAAGTCAGAAATGGCAGTGTTACAGCTGGGCAGATTATAAAAGGTTCCAGAGATAGTAGGAACTGCAGATGCTGGAGAATCTGAGATAACAAGGTGTAGAGCTGGGTGAACACAGCAGGTGAAGCAGCATCAGAGGAGCAGTAGGGTAATGTTTCGGGCCTCGACCCAGGTGTTTAGGACAGTTCATTTATTAAAACGGGAGAGGCACACAATGGATCTTCCAAGATTTTGTGGTGACAATTATTAAGTGATATTTATGCAGTGTATATCATTGATATGCTACAGGGAATTGGGGAAATGCAAGTGTTCAAAGAGACCCTATTGTTCTTGTTCACAAGTCAATTAAAATTAACATGTAGGTGCAGGAAGCAATTAGGAAGGCAAATGTTACGTTGGTCTTATTGCAAAGGGATTTGAGTGCAAGATGAAAGAAGTCTTGCCACAGTTGTATAAAACTTTGCAACATCTCATCTGGAGCACTGTGCACAGATTTAGTCCCCTTATCAAAGAAAGGATATACTATCATAAAGGATGTACAATGATTAATCCTGGATATGGTGGGATTTTTTTTACAAGCAGAAATTGAGGAGGCTAGGTCTATTTTCCCTAGAAATTCAAAGAATGAGGGTGATGACATTGAAACTTACAAAACCCTTACAATGCATGACAGAGCTGATGTAAATGGGATGTTTCCCCAGCTGGTGAGTTTTTATGTCATCATTCTCTAAAAATCTCAATTTGTATCTCGAGCCTGCTTGATTTATTGGGATTTCACAGTCCTTGTGACAGAATTCCAAAGGTCCACTACCCTCTCAGCGAATCGATTTCTCCTCACCAAAATCTTAAATAGCATACTCCTTAAATTGAGATAGTCTCTCCTGCTCTTAGATTTACCAGTCCGGGTAAACTTCTTATCTACACCCACCCTGTCACAACCTGTAAGAATTTGGTAAGTTCCAAAGAGGTCACTCTTTGAGAGGTCATTCTTGAAAACTCTAGGGAATATAGGCTCAGTCTACTCGATCTCTCCTCATAAAACAATACTCCCAACCTTTACTGCATTTCCTCTGTAGTATGTTCTTGCTTAGATAAAGAAACCAAACTGCCCACAATTAGTGAAGTCTCAATCAAGGCTCTACACAACCACAGCATGACACCTTTACTCCCATAGTAAAATCCCCCTGCGATGAAAGCTTTCATTGCACTTGTCTTCTAAATTACCTGCTGTACCCTCATGCTAGCTTTTAGTGACTCATGACTTTGGACACCCAGGTCCCTGTGAAACACTCCCACTTCCCAATCTCTCAGCACTTAAGAAATATTCTGATTTCTATTTTTTTCTACCAAAGTGAGTAACTTCACATTTATTCACTTTATATTCCATTTTCTTGCCATTCTTTTAACCTGTCCCAAGTTCACTTTTATCCTCCTGCACTCTCCTCACACTTTTCACTTTGTGTCCATTCCATCCTATACTTACCTTTGAAAACAAACACAACTAAAGGAGAAAATGACATTTATATTATTGGAGAAAAGGCTAGAGCTCTGACCCAGGACCGTTGGCTTAAAATATTAACCCTACTCCTTTCATCCACATTACTTTATTTGCTGCATTATTTTCTGTTTTAATGCCAGATTTGCATGAAGTTTTAACTTTTATGTGCCTACTATTGGAGATTTTGAAATGATTCTAATACAATCCAAAGTCCCCTCCTGCTTTGAGAAGAGCACCATCATCCCGGTAGCAAAGAGAACACATGCAATATGCCTTGACAACTAGCACCTGGTGGATCTGACCCCCACAATCATGAAGTACGTTGAAAGGGTGGTCATGACTCACATCAATTCTAGGTTCCCAGCCTGCCTCGATCCCCCGCAATTCATTGCTGTTGAAATAGGTCCCCAGCGGACGTCATTTCCCTGGCTCTACTCTCATCCTTGGAACACCTGGATAACAAGGTCACCCACACCAGGCTCCTAATCATCAACTACAGCTCTGCCTTCAACATCATAATCCCTACCAGGCTAATCTCAAAACTTCAATACCTAGGCCTCAGCTCCAAGCCTCTGCAGCTGGATCCTCAGCTTCCTGACCCACGGACCTCAATTAGTCGAGGTAGGCAATGGCACCTCCTCCATGATAACCCTCAACACTGAAAATCTCAAGAATGTGTCTCTAGCCACCTACTGTACTCTATGCACACCCACAGCCGTGTAGCCAAATTCCATATAAACACCATCTACAAATTTGCCGATGACAACACCATGGTAGGGTGGATGTCAAATGATGATGAAAAAGAATACAGGAAGGAAATAGAGTACTTGCTGTCATGGTGCAATGATAAAAACCTCTCGCTCAATGTCGGCAAAACTAAACAACTGACCATTGACTTCAGGAAGAAAGCAGGAGGACGCACCCCAATCTACATCAAAGGAGCTGAGGTGGAGAGGGTGACAGTGTCAAGTTGCTAGGAGTGACAATAACCAACAATCTGCCCTGGACCTCCCATGTAGATGAAATGGACTAAAAGGCACAACAATTTTTTTTTCCTTTATTTATTCATGGGTTAAGGGCATCGCTGGTTAGGCAGCATTTGTTGCCCATCCCTATTTGCCCAGAAGGCAGTTTAGAGTCAACAACATTGCTGTGGGTCTGGAATCACATGTGGGCACAGGTAAGGATGGCAGTTTCCTTTCCTAAGGGGCATTAGTGAACCAGATGGGTTTTTCCTGACAATTGACAATGGATTCATGGTCATCATTGGATTGATAATTCCAGATATCTATTGAATTCAAATTCCACCATTTGCTATGGTGGGATTCGAACCAAGGTCCCCAGGACATTATCTGTGTCTCTCGATGAACAGTCCAGCGATAATACCATTCAGCCAATGCTTCACTTCTTGCTCAAGCAGCTTAGGAAACTCGGCATATCTGTAAGGACCCTCACCAACTATCCTAGATGCATGAGAGAAAGCATTCTATCTGGGCGCATAATCGCCTGGTACGGCAACTGCTCTGCCCAGGATCATAAGAAACTACAGAAGGTCATGAGCACAGCCCAGACCATCACAAAAGCAACCTCCCATCCATCGAGTCTATTTATACTTCTTGTTGCTGTGGAAAGGCAACACCATTAAAGACCTGTCCCACCCTGGTATTGCTCTCCTACAGCCTCTTCCATCAGGCAGAATATACAGAAGTTTGATTACATGCACCAACAGGTTGAAGAACAGCATCTTCCCTGCTGTTATCAGACTGGATAGACCTCTCTAACTTCAAATAGTGTTGATCTTGTCAATGTCAATCTTTGATTTGTGCACCTCCTGTGTCACCATAACCTTGTCTAAGCATACTTTGATCTCTATGTCCTTGTTTGCTGTGATCTGCCTGGAATGCTCACAAAACAACGCTTTTCACTGTACTACAAAAAATAAACCAAAATCAAGTTTGTCTGGCTCACGCTGAGTGTTGTGGATTAAAACATTTTCAGTATCAAAACTCATTTGAAAAATGCCTAATTGGTCTGGCTCATGTCCCTTCCCACAAAAAAATGCTGCTTCAATGGACAGAGAAGGGAGAGAAAACAGGGAGACAAAAACAAAAAAAAATAGGGAATATGATCAGGTCACCACATTGTGGAAGAGCAATTTTACTTACCCACCACCTCTGTCTTGTATTTGCTGTTGTCATACTCAGCTCCACATACCTCCACTTCAACAAACGGACAAACAATGCTCCTTCCATTCTTGGGCAAGTGTCGTGCTCCCAGGATCTGTCGGTTCAAGAAAATTAAGTCAATAAGGGCTCACACCCACAAGTTCTTGTGTTCCTTCTTAAAAACAATGAGGATGCTGAATTTATATATCAGCTTGTAAAGTGCCCATTTCCAAATCATCCATTCAGTCGGTAACACAATATTCTTGCGGAAGCTAAGGTATTCCAGTCTGTACTAGGACAGCATTAATGTTGTCACAAGTTACAGCATGTCAGGGCTAAGCAAGGGTCAAAATCAGAGATCCACCACTCAGAGATTCCAGCTGGCACAGGAGCATGACTGAATAATCCTTTGATATTAATTTGGCGAATAGCCAAAGAATCAAATGGCAGATGGAAGAAATCCTTTTGTGCAGCAAACGGATCTGATCTGGAATGCATTACCTGAAAACAGGTGCAAGCAGGTTCAATAATAATTTCCAAAAGGTCTGTACTTGAAATAGAAAACAAAAATTGCAGAAGTATGGTTAAAGAACAGGGTTGTTGGGCTAATTAGATAATTCTTTCAAAGGGCCAGCAGCCATGATTGTTTTGTATGTTCAGTTTCTGAATTTGAGTTAGATGAAAGACAATCAGTACCTAGAGAATAAAACAAAAATATCTCACTGTTAAGGAAGAACAACAGTATATCTGGCTGCCTCAGTGATCTTCAGATTCAAGGTCCTGAGCTACCTGCTGTGATACATCTACTGTCCTGATTGTGAAGACACAGCAGGTACACTGTGCAGTGGCAAGGTAAATAGAGCACAAGTTGAACTCAGATTCATCTCTGAGCCTCTCTCTCTCTCTCTCTCTCACACACACACACACACTCACACTCACACACACACACACACACACACACACACACACACACACACACACACACAGACAGACACGTACACATACAGACAGACAGACAGACAGACACACACACACACACACACACACACACACACACACACACACACACACACACAGTCTGTCTGTCACTCTCTCTTTGTGTACTTGTAATTGAATAATGACCAACCACACAAACCTGGAGCTGGGTCTCACCAACCACTGGTCCTTCAGCAGTTATGAGCACAAAACTGAAGGGTAGAGGAAAAGCAGTTTTATGTAACTGTGCAATATGTGGCACATTTTCAACTCAAAACTGGTGCAGCACATAAAGCCGAAAGATACCACTTACAGTGGCTTAATGCTACATTGAGGTACTTTGAGCAATCTCAGCCATTTTGTCGTGGTTAGACACTGGGTAGAGGTAGAAACTGAGGCTGAAGGAACACTCAGTCACACATATTGCCGAGCAACATTCTCAGGGAAGGTATAGGAGAAAGATCACCTACAGTGTCTGGGTAAACCTGGACAAAGAGGCAAGAATACATGGAAAGTGCACAAACATTTCTTTTCAGTCCATTGGTCCTACATTTGATGAGTTTGAGAAACAATAATCCAAACTAGCTGGGGTAGAATGGGCAATGTTTTTGAGAAGATTTGTAGCTGGGGTTGAGGATGTAGACTTGCTTGCTGAGCTAGCACACTGGCAATGTTACCTAGCAGGCTGAGAAACATCTGCAATCAAACACATCAGCTCAGCGAGCAAGTCTACAACCTCATACGAGGGGCAATGTAAAAATGTGCTTTAAAGGGGACTCTTCTTAGGTTTTTATTTTGAGGAATGTTGCTACAAAACAAACTATTTGCCTATTTCTTAAGATTCAGGCCTGGGTTATTTTAACTGATTTAAATTATTGGCCGGGTGAGTTTGGGTGGCCAAGGGTTTGCAGTGACGGGCAGGGAGTTTGAGGTGGTCACCAATGGATAGGAGGAGAATGCTGGCTTGTTTGTTGGAAGCTGTCCATATATTTTGCTACCGCAAAGGAAATTTTCATCCTCTTCATGGAGGGCTTTCTTTATCTCAACAGAAACTGCAACCTGCTTCAACTTAATGAGGAAGGTGCATGGCCATGCATAAGCCGCAGGCATATTAACATCAGGGTGCACTTGAATTCACAATTAATACATCAGGGTCCAATTCCAATAGGGACCAAAGCCAGCAGCATTAAAATCAGCACAACAGAGCTAGAAGTTGAGTTGCTCCATTTTTTCCTGCTCTCACTCCATTCCTACCCACCATTAAGAGTTAAGATTCCCACTCATTTTTCCAGTAGTTTTCAGATTACTCAGTTGTCTTGTGGTGAAACAAAATGGCTGCCACTTGCCTGAAGCTGCACTGTAATTGGTTCCACACCCTTGAGAGTGTTCTTGTCAAAAGGGTCAAAGTTCTCATCTCTCATGATGTCAGGGTGCAAGACATAGCCACTCTTTCCATTCATTGTGAAGATTGCCTGGTTCAGCTGCATTGGTTTATCTGCAGAGAGAAGGCATTCCAAAGCTCTTTCAGATTTAAAGTTAACATCTTCCTTACTGTGTCAATGACCCTGTGACAGAGCTCCCAATATGTATATGCATCAATTTACTTTAGCTGGATACTTCTCCATCTAATGCTCGAGCTCCAAAAGTATTGATACTGATTTTCATAGGTGAAAGAAAGGAAGTGTCCATTTCCATGTACACTTTCTTACTTGTCTTCAGCTAAAAATTAACCTTATGTGGGAGCACATATTCAACAATTGTGAGCCTCACAGAGAATCTTCTGATGTTGTCACTGACAACTCAAGGCAGTCTCACGTGTTATAAACAGCAGTTGGGAAGAGATGTCAAATTAGTTCAATAAACTCGCTAGCTGAGGAGCGTTAATCCCAAACATTATATCCTTAATAACAAACACATCTGAGGTTAGTTCAGTCAGCTAATGTCAAACTTAGCTAATCATTGGATCAACTCAATGAGCCTTTCTACATATGGCTCTGATCCACGTTTTAGTAAAGGAACTGCCAGGGGATTTTATCATATGTATGACGTATGTGGAAAATATAAAGGACTAGTATAAATGTAACATTTGCTTGATAGTAGATGAAGTAATTAGCTGAAATACCAAGCCAGATAGGTAATGGTTGATAACAACGTGTGGAGCTGGATGAACACAGCAGGCCAAGCAGCATCTTAGGAGCACAAAAGCTGACGTCTCGGGCCTAGAACCTTCATCCTAGGCCCGAAACATCAGCTTTTGTGCTCCTGAGATGCTGCTTGGCCTGCTGTGTTCATCCAGCTTCACACGTTGTTATCTTGGATTCTCCAGCATCTGCAGTTCCCATTATCTCTAGGTAATGGTTGAGTCATTTCTAGTTGATGCCACATTGTTTCTGTAATTATTGTTCAATTCAGCAGAGGGCACTGCAAGCCAATATTTATGCTGGGTTGTGCTTATAACAGCAGGAATAATCATAACTACTCCAGCATAGAAAAAAAATCAAAACAACAGAAGAGAAGCACAACACTGGACTAGGTCTTTCGGCCCCGCAGGGCTGTACCGATCATGTCCTAACTGAACGAGGAAAACAAACCCTTATTCAGTTTGTATTCATCTCTTCTCCCTCTATTCATGTAACCATCCAGATGCCTCTTAAATGTCCCCAACGAGCCTGTTTCCACTATCTCTTCCGGCAGTGCGTTCCAGGCTTCAACCACCCTCTGTGCAAAATACTTCCCTTGCATATTCCCCTTAAACTTACCCCCTCTCATCCTGGACTTGTGTCCCCTTGAATTTGAAACTTTAACCCTGGGGAAAAGCCTCTGGCAATCCACCCTATGTATACTTCCTACAATTTTGTAGACCTCTATCAGGTCTCTTCTCAGCCACCGTCTTTCTACTGAAAACAATCCTATTCTTTTCAACCTCTCCTCATAGCCAATACCCTCGAGGCTGGGCAACATCCTGCTGAACCTGCTCTGCACTCTCTCCAAAGCTTCCATGTCCTCCTGGTAATGTGGCAACCAAAACTGCATACAACACTCCAAATGCAGCCTAAGAAGTGTTTTATACAGCTGCAACATGGTTTGCCAACTCTTGTACTCCATGCCTCAGCCAATGAAGGCAAACATAGCATATTCCCCCTTAATCATCTTGGCTACCTGTGTTGCCACTTTTAGGGAACTGTGGACTTGCACACTCAGATCCATCTGTATGTTAATGTTAGTAAGGATTCTGCCATTAACAGTATAATTCACACCTAAATTTGATTCTCCAAAATGCATCACCTCGCATTCATCTGGATTAAACTCCATCTGCCATTTCTGCCCCCTAGTTGCCAATCTATTTATATCCTGTTGTATCCTTTCACAATCATCGGCACTATAGCCACTCCACATATCTTTGTGTCATCAGCAAACTAGCCAAGCAGACCACCCACAATTTCCTCCAGATCGCTTATATATACACTACAAGCAACAGAGGACCTAACACAGGACCTTGTGGGAACACCACTAGTTACCAGTCTCCATTCTGAAAAACATCCTTCCACTGCTACCCTTCTGTCTTCTATGACCAAGCCAGTTTTGTATCCCTTAAACCAGGCCACCCCTAAATCCTATGTAATTTTAGTTTTTGTACAAGTCTGCCATGTAGGATTTCATCAAATGCCTTTCTAAAGTCCAAATAAGCTACATCCACGGCCCTTCCCTCATCAATTGTCTTTGTCAATTCCTCAAAAATTTCAATCAGGTTGGTGAAACATGACCTTCCCCAGACAAAACTATCGTCCGTTTTCTTCCAAATGTGCATATGTCTTCCCCCACAGTATTGTCGCAAGACATTTCAAAATTAAAATTGTCAAATGTGGTCGAATGCATTCCTGAAGATGGCATAACATGTCTTTCTACTGCACTCACACTGTTAGTATTGAAGTCACCCAGAACATAGTGCAGCATCTCCTCATTGGCAATCACAAAGGGAATACACACTTCCTGATTCAATTAGATGATTCTTGTATTTAAAACAGTTATTAATTCCCAAGTCCAGTAGTTTTATAGCTACTAAAAAAAACATTCAAATTATGCCTTTGGGTTAGTTGCAGCTGGGCATTTACTACAAAGACACTCCTTAGGTAATCCTAAAGAGACGTATTTACGAAGGTGTAGGAAACATGGATGCTGAATCAAAAAAGGAAATGATTAGCAGGGCTGATCAAAATCTTGACTGAAGAATTATATTTTAAGGAGACGCTTATAGTGTTGCAGTTGGTTGAACATGGATTTGGAAATGTAATTTGGATTTGCTCAGAACCCTGAGACTATGAACACTGAAATAGGTTGCAGGATTAGTGTGCAAAGATAAGGAGTGTAGGGTGGAAACTGAAACTTTGATTTTTCCAATGTTTGTCCTGAAGTGATCATAGTGTATCTGATCATCACAAGCTGAGAAACGCCATCACCTGGATAAATAGTTATGATCGCTCTACATTAATTAGCTTGTGCGGCTTTTGATTACTTATTACTTTGGTTAGACCCTTGGCATGCAACTCTTATACGTATCATGTTATTCTAGTCATTTAGTTTGTCTCCAGCACCACCTTATTTTTATTTTTTTGTGATTATCTGCCTGCCTCATTTAATCAGCTTATATGTCATCTCTTCCCTTGTTACTCAGCTGTTAACATTTTACTTACACCACCTGATACTTTTGATCAACTGCAGAGACTTATTATTTGACACCCCAATCACAGCATTTGTGTGATATTTTTATCTTTCTGCCCATAATCTCTCTGCTTATAAATTCTATGTCTGTGTGCTCCACCATCACTTCACCTGGCAAAAGGGCTATACTCCGAAAGCATGTGATTTCAAATAAAGTAGTAGGATTATAACCTGGTGTTGTGTGATTTCTGACCCTGTCCACCCCAGTCCAACACTGGCACCTCCACATGCTAATCATTGATGTCAGGCAGGTGGCCTGACAACATCGTAGTAGCAGAGTAGTTAATCAAAACACAGGCTGGATTTCGTCAGACTGATGGTGGAAGGTCCTATGCTGTCATATGTTCAATAAACACATTCTTGATGATATTCTGACCTTCAGTGAGTGTGTCTTGTGGCTAGGTCACATGACTAAGCAAACTGAGAAGCATATCAGTACAATTCCTCCGCCTCCGCCGCATCTGCTCCCACGACAAGACATTCCACTCCCGCACATCCCAGATGTCCAAGTTCTTCAAGGACCGCAACTTTCCCCCCACAGTGATCGAGAACGCCCTTGACCGCGTCTCCCGTATTTCCCGCAACACATCCCTCACACCCCGCCCCCGCCATAACCGCCCAAAGAGGATCCCCCTCGTTCTCACACACCACCCCACCAACCTCCGGATACAACGCATCATCCTCCGACACTTCCGCCATTTACAATCCGACCCCACCACCCAAGACATTTTTCCATCCCCACCCCTGTCTGCTTTCCGGAGAGACCACTCTCTCCGTGACTCCCTTGTTCGCTCCACACTGCCCTCCAACCCCACCACACCCGGCACCTTCCCCTGCAACCGCAGGAAATGCTACACTTGCCCCCACACTTCCTCCCTCACCCCTATCCCAGGCCCCAAGATGACATACCACATTAAGCAGAGGTTCACCTGCACATCTGCCAATGTGGTATACTACATCCACTGTACCCGGTGTGGCTTCCTCTACATTGGGGAAACCAAGCGGAGGCTTGGAGACCGCTTTGCAGAACACCTCCGCTCAGTTCGCAACAAACAACTGCACCTCCCAGTCGCAAACCATTTCTACTCCCCCTCCCATTCTTTAGATGACATGTCCATCATGGGCCTCCTGCAGTGCCACAATGATGCCACCCGAAGGTTGCAGGAACAGCAACTCATATTCCGCCTGGGAACCCTGCAGCCTAATGGTATCAATGTGGACCTCACCAGTTTCAAAATCTCCCCTTCCCCAACTGCATCCCTTAACCAGCCCAGTTCGTCC
Organism: Stegostoma tigrinum; assembly: GCF_030684315.1. NCBI lineage: Eukaryota > Metazoa > Chordata > Chondrichthyes > Orectolobiformes > Stegostomatidae > Stegostoma > Stegostoma tigrinum. The sequence continues at coordinate 101,723,118 of NC_081358.1, read as the reverse complement.
CCTCCCCCCACTGCACCACACAACCAGCCCAGCTCTTCCCCCCCCACCCACTGCATCCCAAAACCAGTCCAACCTGTCTCTGCCTCCCTAACCGGTTCTTCCTCTCACCCATCCCTTCCTCCCACCTCAAGCCGCACCCCCATCTACCTACTAACCTCATCCCACCTCCTTGACCTGTCCGTCTTCCCTGGACTGACCTATCCCCTCCCTACCTCCCCACCTATGCTCTCTCCACCTATCTTCTTTACTCTCCATCTTCGGTCTGCCTCCCCCTCTCTCCCTATTTATTCCAGTTCCCTCTCCCCATCCCCCTCTCTGATGAAGGGTCTAGGCCCGAAACGTGAGCTATTGTGCTCCTGAGATGTTGCTTGGCCTGCTGTGTTCATCCAGCCTCACATTTTATTATCTCAGTACAGTATTGCGTCCCTATCTAAACATACCCCATTTCACACTGCTTCAGAATCTTCTCAGCTGGCTTTGCATGTTTTAAGCTGTTTGTTCATCAATGTGGCCCATAAAACACTGCAATTTTCTTCTGACATGTTTAGGGTCACTAGTCGAAGCTGTTGTTTTGCTTTGCTGAGAAGAGTGACTTCAGCATCGTGTCTAATCTCTAAAACTGCAGATCCTCAGTCTTGCCACTACAGACGGCTCTCAGGTCACTTGGTCTTCTTGGAGTGGGCATCGTTCCATTACAGAGTCTCAACATTACCTTTGAGAGTTTTACTTTTGGACCACCATCAAATGATCAGACTTCTTTCAAGAAGCCAGCGTTATAATGCCGTGAGAAGCACAATATCTATCTGGTGATTAATATTCGTTTGGTTGTCTTTTCTTGCTGTCTTCGTCACAAAAGTTACAAATCATTTTTCTCCTTTAGGCACATGTTGCCAATCTGCTCTATAACATAGATTGAATCAGCTGATTTTTGTCTGACATCTCTCTCGTGCTTATGCTTGATTTGTCAGAATTGTTGTCTGTAGCAATCATGACTGTAGATTTTACAGACTTGTATGTCTTCCTAGCTAAATGCTTTTGTGCAAATCAGTTCAGCTGTTTGCAGTTAAAACACTTTTTCTTCATGCTATGCATGCTTTATATGATGACCTCCACAATATTTGTAACCTGTCTCTTGGCTTTCTGTGGATATTTGTTAGCTTTTCTCCCCATTTTTGTATGTGATAGGCCTAAGATGCTTTTCAATATAGTCGACAGGTCTGAGCTGCTTATCGAAATAGTGCACAGCTCTGGGCTGCTTCTCCACATTGAGTATCAATCACCTGCTTCCTATGGATGTGCTATAACTATTGACTTAGAAGCTCAGAGATCCTGCACAAAGTTGTAACTTCTTCGAGAATCTGATTTTCTTCCCTTAGCAGTTACAATATGCCTAAAACAATCCGATCTTAGATGAGATCATTTTTTAGGTGCACAAATTCACAAGCTTCTGCAAGCTGCGTTAATGCAGCCACATATCGTCTTCACCTTGAGCTCCAGAACTGCCGGACATGTACAGGGAATAATTTATGCTCACTTTGGCACAAAGCATGCCTTCATAACTTTCAAAATTTCTGGTCTTCTTCCTATTCTACAGAGAGATTTACTGTGGAATGTACCTTGTATTGGCCTCTCCACTAAAATGTAGTTAATTATAACTTCTCTGACGTGTTAACCAAATCTGTCACAGTTTTGTTGTTTCGCCATTACAGGTGGAATTACAGGTCTGTTTGGTGCCATATCATCTTTCATTTCAACTGAATTCAAGAAAGGAAAGTTTACAACAATCGTGTTTCTCATCCAATGAGCCAGCTTCAGCTTAACTTCTTTCTTGACTTTTCCTTTGTGGTGGCTTCTAATGGCCAGTGACAGTTTTCAGCAGCATTGAACTTTTTGTCTTCTTCTTTCAGTAGCTGTGCTTCTATGACAAGTCTTCAACTCTTAATCTCAGCTCCCCTTCCATGATTCAAAGGAGTGCACCTTTGTTTGAACTCTTTCTTAGACCGATTTGTTAGGTGGCTGCCTGTACTGAGTGTGCCTTGTGGCATCGGTCACATGACTACAGCAAGCCAGGAAGCACACAAGTGTAGCATTGCATTTCTATCCAAACATACATATCATCAAATGAAAACATGTAGATGAAAGAAAGATGTAATGAGTTCAGTATGGGACTCTGTGGGGTTCCTAAGATTCTAGTATTGGAGTAGAAAGTTATTTTTAGAGGTGCTCTAGCTATGATTGATTAAGTAAGACTGGAACCACGAGTTGAAAATTCCATTCGCTGTGAGCATTTGGAGAAGGATGATGTGATCACCCATGTTGTTGGAATCTTTGTTTTTGGATTGAAGGAAAATAATCAGGGAAAAGTATTTTGATTAGGAAAGGGGAAGGGTTTGAAAGAAAGAAAACTGAGAAGTACATTGGGAAGATGAAGGAAAGGAAAGGAAAACCGAAGTCCAGAGATCACCAGGGTGGCTCAGAGGTTAGCACTACTGCCTCACAACATCAGGGAACCAGGTTTGATTTTACCCTGAGGCGACTGACTGACTGGAGTTTACACATTCTCTCCGTGTCTGCATGGGTTTCCTCCAAGTGCTCCAGTTCTCTCTCTGGAGTTTACACATTCTCTCTGTGTCTGCATGGGTTTCCTCCAAGTGCTCCAGTTCTCTCTCTGGAGTTTACACATTCTCTCCGTGTCTGCATGGGTTTCCTCCAAGTGCTCCAGTTCTCTCTCTGGAGTTTACACATTCTCTCCGTGTCTGCATGGGTTTCCTCCAAGTGCTCCAGTTCTCTCTCAGTCCAAAGATGAATAGGTTAAATGGATTGGCCATGCTAAATTGTCCATAGTGTGTAGAGATTTGCAGGCAAGGTGGATTAACCACTGCCTGTGTGACTTTTACTAGGAGCTGTGCTGAATGGGAGGTAGAAATGGTTTATTAAACACTTTCATACCACAGGCATCCATACTGCAGCAAAACCTACACCACTTCACAATGCTGCACCCATTGTTCCAGCAAACTGCTTCTGATTTCTATTGCATAAGACTGAGCTATAACCTTCAGGAGATCATTGACGATGTAAATTTGTAAACATGTGACTTTTTAAATATTCTTGCAAAGAGCTAACACAAACACAAACTCATGACTTGCTTCTATGTTGGAAACTCCTACGGGTCTACACAAGGGTTTTGATGTCTTGTATAGTTTTGCAATTCTGTGATTGATTTTAAACTTTTTGAAGCACCTTTCTGTGCCACTTTGTTAAAAGAGTGGAGGCTTGTGAAGTTGAGAAATTTGAACTGTGAACATTTTTGAATCACCTAGTTGAAACAATGCTTGAACAAAACCTGAACGCAATAAATGCACTGGTTAGTTCCCCGTGACCCTGCCTCCTAGCGACAGTAATTCCCTCCCTAGCCTGCCTGTGGTGAATTTACCTGGCGTCTGGAAGTTGAGTGCCACCAGTTGGCTGCCGCAGATCCACATCGGCAGTGGGTCGTAGTTGGAGGAGTCCAAGCGTTGGCCCTTTGGATAGACACGGCTCAGCTGCCTATGGTTATACTGAAGGAATTTCTTGCCCTTACTCTTGTTGGCATACTTTTCTGCCTTTGTTTCAGGGAAGGACGACATGTCTCTGTAACAGGCTTTGTCTGTGCCAATTTCTGCAGACAAGGCAACACCAGGTCAGAAAGAAACACCAATACACAGAGAGCTAGCACAGCTAATGCTTTCCTTTATCGCGAGAGGAACTGGACATAAAAATAAGGATGTAAAGCTTCAGTTACACAGAGTATCAGCAAGACCACATCTCAAATGCCATGTGCTGTTTTGGCCTCCTTGTTGCGGGAGAGTTGTAAATGCATTGAAGATAGTTGAGAAGAAGTTTACTAGATTGAGATTTACTGGAAATAAGGGGTTGTCTAATGAGGAAAGGCTGAACAGACTGGGTCTTTATTCCACTGGGCTTTAGAAGAGTGAGGGGTAATTTGAGTGAAGTTTCTAAAACCCCGAATGGACTTGACAAGATGGATATGGAAAAGATGCCTCATCTTTTGGATAAGACCAGAAGTAGGGGACACTATCTAAAAATTTATGGCTGTCCCTTTAGGGCAGAAATAGGAGAAATGTTTTTCTCTCAGAGAGTTGTGCAACTTTGAAACTCTCTGTCTCAGCAGGCAGTGAAAATGTAGTCATTAAACATTACAAAACAGAGGTAGACAGACTCTTGTTAGGTATGGTGTAGATGGGAATGTGGAATTTGCAACACAAGAAGATCAGCCATAATCTGATTGAATGTTGGGGCAAAATGGTATACAGATGCGCCTCAATGATATACTGACCTTCTTGGCACTTAATGACGCCTACTATGGATTATATAATACACAGGACATTTTACTCATTGGTCCAGACTTTCTTTGGAGCTTCTCGTATTGCAGACCTATTGTTTTGATGAAGGGCGAGACGTAAGTACTGTTTCCCACAAAGATACATGAGGGGAGTAGGGGCAGCTTTGTGAAAATTCTACATTGGCTGGGCTGGAGAACTGCTCCTGTTCAACAAAATCTCCAAAGAAGACTGAAATTTTCTCTTCAGATTCTCAGGCCTAGATTTTCATAGCATCAGATAGACCTTCGTCAAAATGATGTTGGGGTTCCAGGTACAGAAGCCCTGTCCCCAATTCCAGCAGATCCTCTTTTCACTGACTAGGGGACAGAGAGGGAGACTGAACTCACATGTGAGAAGTCCTGAATCCATCAGATTGCCTGGTGGCTCTAATCACAGCAGCACCAAAAGAGTGCGGTCACTGCATTGTTATCAAGCCTGGGATCTGGACATCCTCAAAAGAAGAAGGGTGAAGCCATGCTGTTACAAGATAATAAACATTTATTGGCTAGTTACACTATTTAGAAGATGGGATGATGAAGGGTTTCATTGGAACCTTCCTCTACAGTTTCCATCTACATATGATCTAGTTTCATCTGTTATCACTAATGATACACTCTAACAAATTAACTTAATAGCTAATGAATTCTCAGATGATTGATAACTGCTGGGACTACAAACAGTCCTGAGGAAGCAGTGCAGACGTCTCCTTGGCTTCAGGGAGGCAGTTAGACTGGGGAAGGCCAAGATAATAAAATGTGAGGCTGGATGAACACAGCAGGCCAAGCAGCATCTCAGGAGCACAAAAGCTGACGTTTCGGGCCTAGACCCTTCATCAGAGAGGGGGATGGGGAGAGGGAACTGGAATAAATAGGGAGAGAGGGGGAGGCGGACCGAAGATGGAGAGTAAAGAAGATAGGTGGAGAGAGTATAGGTGGGGAGGTAGGGAGGGGATAGGTCAGTCCAGGGAAGACGGACAGGTCAAGGAGGTGGGATGAGGTTAGTAGGTAGATGAGGGTGCGGCTTGGGGTGGGAGGAAGGGATGGGTGAGAGGAAGAACCGGTTGGGGAGGCAGAGACAGGTTGGACTGGTTTTGGGATGCAGTGGGTGGGGGAGAAGAGTTGGGCTGGTTGTGTGGTGCAGTCGGGGGGAGGGGACGAACTGGGCTGGTTTAGGGATGCAGTTGGGGAAGGGAAGATTTTGAAACTGGTGAAGTCCACATTGATACCATTAGGCTGCAGGGTTCCCAGGCGGAATATGTGTCGCTGTTCCTGCAACCTTCGGGTGGCATCATTGTGTACTGCAGGAGGCCCATGATGGACATGTCATCTAAAGAATGGGAGGGGGAGTGGAAATGGTTTGCGACTGGGAGGTGCAGTTGTTTGTTGCGAACTGAGCGGAGGTGTTCTGCAAAGCGGTCTCCAAGCCTCCGCTTGGTTTCCCCAATGTAGAGGAAGCCACACCGGGTACAGTGGATGCAGTATACCACATTGGCAGATGTGCAGGTGAACCTCTGCTTAATGTGGAATGTCATCTTGGGGCCTGGGATAGGGGTGAGGGAGGAAGTGTGGGGGCAAGTGTAGCATTTCCTGCGGTTGCAGGGGAAGGTGCTGGGTGTGGTGGGGTTGGAGGGCAGTGTGGAGCGAACAAGGGAGTCACGGAGAGAGTGGTCTCTCCGGAAAGCAGACAGGGGTGGGGATGGAAAAATGTCTTGGGTGGTGGGGTCGGATTGTAAATGGCGGAAGTGTCGGAGGATGATGCGTTGTATCCGGAGGTTGGTGGGGTGGTGTGTGAGAACGAGGGGGATCCTCTTTGGGCGGTTGTGGCGGGGGCGGGGTGTGAGGGATGTGTTGCGGGAAATACGGGAGACGCGGTCAAGGGCGTTCTCGATCACTGTGGGGGGAAAGTTGCGGTCCTTGAAGAACTTGGACATCTGGGATGTGCGGGAGTGGAATGTCTTATTGTGGGAGCAGATGCGGCGGAGGCGGAGGAATTGGGAATAGGGGATGGAATTTTTGCAGGAGGGTGGGTGGGAAGAGGTGCTCCTGAGATGCTGCTTGGCCTGCTGTGTTCATCCAGCCTCACATTTTATTATCTTGGAATTCTCCAGCATCTGCAGTTCCCATTATCTCTAGACTGGGGAAGGGTTGGGCTGCTGAGTTAGAGAACCTGGAGGATGGGGAAGGGCAAAAGGCAGGTACCATCAGAGTGGAGGGCCGGGGCAGGCAATGGGGTTGCTTCCAAGGTAGGTGTCCTACCTCCCTGCTCAAGAGCCCACACTGTCAAAACAGCAGGATTTTCCACCTTCTTTTTGACTTGATTCACAGACCAGAAAATTGTGGCAAAGTCGCAAAGAGGCCTTTAACGTGGTAGTTCATTGTTCAGCTCGGTGTGTTTCAGGCAGTTGATGCTTTCCCACCTCCTGTAACATGGGGTACTGATGCAGAGTGGGCTGAAAGGCAATGGGTTGACTACACAATTTACTTTATGTACACTGCCCACAAAACTGCAAGCAGGGATCTGAAGACAATCGTACAAATGATCTTCCTCTGTACCGCAAACCTCAGTGTCCATTAATAATGAGATAAAGCAGGAGCCTGCCATAATCCAATGATGGCAATTTAATTTGAAGGCTGAAGTAACTCAACAAAATAAATTGCATGAAAATAAAATTACAGGAAATAAAATGCTTGCAATCTGAATGGCTAAATGAATTGAGTCAAACTTACTTTCCTCATCAAATGGCACAGGTCGACAATAGACAACCAGCTCTGATAATTCCAGTGCAATCTTCTTCCGTCTCTCCATTATTTTCCCTTCTTGCATCTGTTACAATGAGAAGTAGATACTTAACGGAATTGTGGGATCAGTCTCACCACGCCATCACCCCTTTCCAAAGAATTAAGATGGACAGTAAATGTCAACTTTGCCAGCAAAGGCCAAATACTGAGAATGGAATGCAAATTTTACTTTTTTGTTGTCCTTTGTAGGGGAGTTGTGTTGTTTTCAGTTGCTATTTCACAGGTATCGCCCATTGTCCACTCCCTTGCCTAAGTGGCCATTCTAGATCTGTGAAACTTCATTGGTTAACCAGCTTTGAAATGAATCCCCTGAGGTCGATCTTATTCTGTATTAATATCTACAGCCAGGGAATTTTCTATCAAGATCACCAGATAATGACCTGGAACAAAAACATTCCTGACTCTTCTCTCTAGTCATTGTCCTCTGACTCCAAAGGTTTGAGTTACGGATACATATCCTGTCAATGAAATATGAAATTCATATTTCAGGTACCACATCTTTGTAACAATACTAATCCCTAGTCACCTCCATTCAATTCCTTTCCCAGTCCAGGTCCTTTATCAAGGAATTGATCACCTGGCTTTAGCTATAACATGAGTCACTTATCTACACGTCTGAGCAAAGGGGCCTGCAGTCTTCCTTTTCAAACCAACATGCTCTAATTCACTGCTCACAAATAATTCACTTACATCCACAGCCCCCATGTTATTCAGTGTTTTAAAATTTGGATTATGTTTTCCTTTTATTAGGCCACTCTTGTTTCCATGGTATGTATGATTATGAAAGGCATCAGAACTGGGCCTACTGCTGTTTTCACTCAAAACACATGTGTACACACCTAGCTTTTCTGTGGAGAGTAACAAGGTGTCAAGCTGGATGAACACAGCAGGCCAGGCAGCATCAGAGAAGCAGGAAAGCTAATGTTTTGGGTCTGGACCCTTCTTCAGAAATGGGGGAGGAGAAGTGGACATAAATAGGGAGAGGGGGAGGTGATGATGGAAGGTGGATAGAGGAGCAGATAGGTGGAGAGAACAGGTCAAGGAGGCAGGAATGAAGCCAGTAAAGGTGAGTGCAAGTAGGGAGGTGGGATGGAGGCTTGTCGGTGATGAGGGAAGTGCAGGTGGGTGGGAAGGAAGATGGACAGGTCAAGGAGGCAGGGATGAGGCTAGGAGATAGGAAGTGGGGTGGGGGTTGGTCAGTGAGGTAGGAGGGTAGATGGGAGAAAAGACAGACAGGTCAAGGACGTGGGGATGAGCAGGGCTGTTCTTGGGATGAGTTCGGGGGTGGGGAGATATTGAAGCTTGTAAAGTCCACATTGAGACGATTGGTCTGCAGGGTTCCCAAGCGGACTATGAGGTGCTGTTCCTTCAGCCTTCAGGTGGCATCGTTGTGGAATGTTCAATGGGATGTTTAACAAAGCAAAGAATTACAAGGTGTTTTATGATAGGATTATCTGGCAGAGATTGGTACTAAGTCAAAGGAGATGTTAAAACAGATGGATAATAGCTTATTCAAAGAGGTAGCTTGTAAACAGTGGTTTAAACGAGCAAAGAGAGGTGAAGAGGTGATGGGGTTTGAGGGGAGAGTTATAGAACTTTGGGCCAAGACATGACTGAGAATTGCTGGGGGAAGGAAGCGGAGAATACACAAGAGTCCACCTCTCATAGGGGTGAACCATCCCATACTTTTGTCGAGTTTTATGGAGAGTTTCTCTCTGTGAGGTCCAGCATATTTTCTCATGCAATTATCCCAAACCTGCCTCATTGATTATCCCTATGCCCCTAGGGTGCCCCTCTCATCTGATGCTAGCTCAATTGACCCGCTTACTATAATCAGAAATACTCGCTGGCATATCCTGGTACTCGGGTTCGATTCCAGCCTTGGGTGACTGTCTGTGTGGAGTTTGCACTTTCTGCCCGTGTCTGTGTGGGTTTCCTCCAGGTGCTCCGGTTTCCTCCCACACTCCAAAGATGTGCAGGTTAGGTGGATTGGCCATGCTAAACTGCCTGTAGTGTTCAGGGAGGTGTAGATTAGGTGGGTTATATAGGGGGATGGGTCCAGGTGGGATGCTCCAAGGGTCTGTGTGGACTTGTTGGGCCGAAGGGCCTGTTTCCACACCGTAGGATTTCTATGATTCTATGATTCCTGGCACTGGCACCATCTCTAAAAGCCTTTGCGGTAGCAGCCTGGAGCTGCCCTGTATGGCCTGGACACGGTAGACAAAGGAAAATTTTTTTCCCACAATAACTGGAAGGAGTGGCATTGAGGGGGGCCTGTCCTGCACTTCCAGAAAAGGCCATAACACCAGAACCCTGCCAGCCTGATCTGAGTTTACTGTCTACATCAATGCAATCCTCACTGTCTGATGAAATGCCCAGAAATACAGGAAAAAGGTCAATGACCCTTTCATTTCCAGCAGAGTAAGTGTCACCCAACTGGTGACTGCTCCCACCTCTCATCAACACTAATGCTCTGCTCTGGTCCCTGGTACATGCAACAGATCACTGGCACTCAGGGGACCTACTGGAGACCAGGCACCAGGCAAGCTCAGCTCCGGCTAGTAGAGGACGCTATTGTGTCGGCAGTTAGGGGCTTCGTACAAACGCACAATCAGAACAAGGAATAGCAGCCAGAGATAATAGGAAATGCAGATGCTGGAGAATCCGAGATAACAAGGTGCAGAGCTGGATGAACACAGCAGGCCAAGCAGCATCAGAGGAGCAGGAAGGGTCTAGAACTGGAATGTCAGCTTTCCTGATCCTAAGATGCTGCTTGGCCTGCTGTGTTCATCCAGCTCCACACCTTGTTATCCAGGAGTAGCAGCCAGTTTGTCAGGGTGACCTGACACAAAGGCTACAAAGACTGCAGCAATCAGTTTGGGAGACTGCTGTCTCAGGCATTTGTCTGACTGCTTCCACACAGAGATTGCTGCCTGGCACGGGCAACCAGGGCCAGTAGTCTCAGGAACAAAAACAGAAGTTGTTGAAAAGCTCAGCAGGTCTGGCAGCATCTATGAAGAAAAAAAAATCAGAATCAATGTTTCGGGTCCGGTGAATCTTCCTCAGAGCAGTAGTTTCAGAGTTTGCTGGATATGCACACAGGCCTGAAGTCCTTTGCTACAGTCATTAATACTTAGCACTTACAGCAAGGCAACAGGTATGGGGTGGGGGAGGTGAGAGAATTGGTGGGGGATGGGGTTGAGGCGTGAGAAACCTTGAAATCACTCCAAAAACCCCTTCCTTGCAAGCAGTCAGAGCTGTTCCAGTAGGCACTCAGACCAGAGGAGAAACCACACACAGGCTCTCTCAGAAATCTCTTCTTAGCACACTCTCAGGCCTTCCACCACCACCCTGCCTACCACTCTCTGTCCTATGACGTTTCGAGCTGAGGAGGGTGGACGCCTCTGGGCAGGACACACTCGGCATGTCTGATCCTTCTTGACATGAATGTCCCCAGAGTGGCCAGACCTCCTAGGCAGTAGGCTCCATTGTCAGGCAGGCTGCCTTCAATCCAGCTGTGGGCCCTGGGGCTTCACTGAGGCATAGGGAGGAAAAGAAAGCTAAAGATCTTCTGAGGGCACAGAGGTGACATGGGAGGCATGTCATTGTAAATAACTCTGTGTGTGAGTCTCTGTCTACTGTAGCTACAACATTGAAGGTACAGAGCCAACTCATACTTATCATAATGTGATGCCACATGATCCAAGCTGTGAAATGAGCAGGTCCTGCCCCAGAGCAGGGATTGGGTAAATGGTAACAGATTGGCAACTAGGTTCCATGATTTCAAGCAAACAACCATTGACATTGCATCACAGGCTTTAGTGGGTTCACTTGTTATCTTGTATGCTGTGGGGGACTTGTAGCACGGAGGTGAACACCGTACAGTAGGCTAATGACTGAAGGTCACAAAGAATGTGATGCTTGCAGTTAGGTTTCGAATTTAGTGAATTTGCATCTGTACAATAGGCTTACCCTTTGAAAGGCCTCACATTTCTAGAAATTGAAGCAGAATGCAACACTTACCCCATCCACTCTGGACAAGGTCTCAGCCATTTTCAATTCCATTGTGCACTTGTTATTTATAACACAACGAAAGGAAACAGCGGTTGTTTCTTAAATAGCAAGTTTCTGGCTCAGCCTCTCCATTTGGTGAACCCCAAGCATAAATATCCCCTTCCTGGTAGCTCTTGCTGTCAACTCCATAGGCTTTGCACTTCCCCACGTCCAAGCACAACCCGTCTGAGTTTTCACTTGCCCATTTTATCCCCTGCCCGAGTGTCAACATATCAAATAAGTATGCTGGCATGACGGTGCACTGTCCTGGCGAAGCTAGGGCGTTGTTTACCCTTGGATGGCCACTGCCGCTTGTATGACCCCTTTCCCTTCCATACTCGTTCTCTGACCAACCCTACACATTGAACATCCTGTGGTATTGTAATTCCCTCTGCATCCTAGCATTCTGCCTGCAATCCTACAGTTGAGGTCCCCAGCTTCTGTCCTGCTGCAGTAACCTCTCCTTGACCTTTAATAAATGGACTCGCAGCTTTGACCATGGCCCACCGCCTTGAATGATGTAGTGGAACAGCCCAAAATGGTGAGTGCCCAGACCTTTTTATTGATATCCACTCAGCTCTTGTCTTTGCTCTCTTAACTCCCGGGACTGTTTGAACAGGATCCACACAGCTAACACTAACCCTGACCCTAACTCTATCTGGACTGTCTAGGCCTTCACCTCTGATCACTCCGACCAGCTGCCTGAGCATGCTCAAGCCCTGGGGACTCCCTGACAGAAGACGGTCTCCTGGATGTGACTGAGGACTACTCCCCTTCAACTTGGAGACAGGGCCACTCAGTTGCTGCACGTGAAGTGCATTTAACACACATGAAGCTGGTACATGGTGCAGGAGGGAAATTAGTGTAGGATTGAGCCATACAGCTGAATGCCCAATCACTTCCTTGATGATGGCTGACAAGCAAGATGAGCTGACTGGATTTGTGTGTGTGCCAAGCTACAAGGCAAGACAGAGCACTGCAAACTTTTACAGTGTGTTTCAGGGAGTAATGTACTAATACAAGGCAATGCGAAGCAAGGCAAGGTAGGGATGTTGTGAGTATCCAAACAAGTGCAAAGTGAGTGAACACTGAGAAAGTGAGCAAGCAGTTGGCATATCTGTAAACTGGGGCCCTATTGCTGCACAGCCCGGTCTGCGCCTTAAACTGGGGCCCTTTTCCTGCACAACCTGGTCGACTCCATAAGCTGGGATCCCTGTCCTTGTGTAGCCCGATCTACTCCGTAAGATGGGGGCTTGAGCCTACACAGCAAGTGTCCTTGCAGCAGAACGGCAATGAAAGGTTCCTGTGCACTCCAAAACGCAGCATAGCAGGACAGAAGTGTGCGAATAGAGAGGTGCCAACACAATGCAAAGAGGCTGGCATGACTCTGGACCTGGATACTCGTGTGCACTGCCCTTGGAGTAAGTCCTCTGGCTGTGATGTTGGGTACTCTTAATGTTTAGTTTATCTGGTACATGGGCAAATGGGATACTACATATTAATGAGGTGAGGTTAGATTGTACAAGGGTGATAATCAACGATAATCCATGTAAATAGGCCTCTTGCTGCTCACTAGTGAAAACCCTACTTTGTGGTCTTGGACTTGGTTGTAAAACATGATTTGTTGGTCTCGGAGATGAGAAGAGCCTCGCTTGACATCTCATGTGATTCTCCCAAAGGAGCGTAGCCCACTTTGTTCAGGGTCTGGCAGGACAACGCCCCCAACCAGCAGCTTTTGGAGGATGCTACTGCTGGATAAGGTTAGAGAGATTGAGAGAAGAAAAGCCATTGAGGGGCTTGGACATACATATATTTTGTTGAGGAGAATAATAACAGGACTTAGTGTAGGTTTGGATCAGCTACTCACTTAATCAAACGTTAATCAAATAGCAAGCAGGTTAAATTCATTAAAAGTGCATCCTGTCAGGAAAAAAAAGCAGTCATCATCACCAATTAGGTCTTGTTTGTTGCATACACCTCCTTCAAGAATTGCGTAAAGAAACTGGAAGCAATTGTTTTCTGCTTTCTGCACTTGAGAGCTTAATTGCCCGTACACCTCCTAATGGTTATTATCTCCCACTTACTCTGGCATCTGCATTCTGTGTCGCCTCTCGGATCTTTGCGGCCCAGTCATTCAGATCCTCCTGACTATCTGCAGCCACGTCCAACATCTGCACTGGGTGGGACATTTGTTGGGAGTGGATCGTGAACACATACGGTTTGCTTCCTTTTCCTTCCTTCTGGATAACTGCCGAGTGAATGCTGAGCACGTTAATACAATCACAGGCACTCCACAAAGCATCCAAATACATTTTCGACCCAGGAAATTGGCACCAGCTTGGTGGGTGGGGAAGGAATTGGAAGAGATGGAGTGTAATGGCTTCTCCACAGAGGCCAGACCTAACAGGAGGAAGCTACTGAGTCAAAACAGACTCAGAAGATAAATTTGAAATAAATTACATCTTGGTTTCTTGTGAGCCAAGAAGAGCAGGATAGTCCTCAAGGCTTCAAAAGGATGCTGTGGACTTTCTTTTACCCAATTTCCTCTCTCTCCGCTCACCCTCAAATGTTGCAAGATCCCTACTTCCCACATAGATAAATCTAATCCCATAAATCCCTTCTTGTGGCCTTTGGCCTAATTTCTGCTCCAACTGGGCAGTCAGGTAGTGGATTTGGTGATAACGCAGTGTGGTGCTAGAGAAACACAGCACATCAGGCGACAGCAGAGGAGCTGAAGAAGGATCCCGACCCAAAACATCAGCTTTTCTGCTCCTTTGCTGCTGCATGACCTGCTGTGTTCCTCCAGCTTCACACTGTTATCTCTGACTCCAGCATTGGCAGTTCTTACTATATCTAAGTAGTGGATTTGGTGTGTTTTCTGTGGAACTGTGAGAACATGATGCAAATGAGCCAGGTCTATTGAAAAACAAGTTCCCAGGTTTGTTACTCACATTGGATCCTGTGAATCAGTGAGGTATCCGTAATCGGGAGTTCAACGTTGTTAGAATATAGAAATCCCTATAATGCAGTTCGTATTGAGAGTCAGAGATAATGGGAACTGCAGATGCTGGAGATTCCAAGATAATAAAATGTGAGGCTGGATGAACACAGCAGGCCAAGCAGCATCTCAGGAGCACAAAAGCTGACGTTTCGGGCCTAGACCCTGAAACGTCAGCTTTTGTGCTCCTGAGATGCTGCTTGGCCTGCTGTGTTCATCCAGCCTCACATTTTATTATCTCGTATTGAGAGTCAGCTTGCTTTGAATATAAATATTTGGAATTTTTGCGTCTTGCACTATTTTTTAGAACAATTGTGTTTCCACATACAAAGATAGGGTTAAAGTGCAAGCCTGCTTAGTAAATAGGTCCTCAATGGAAAATATCAGTGGTTCACTGCCAAACCTTCTCTTATGTTTGGGAAGTCCACCAGCTGGAAGACAAAGGCAATAGCATGGGAACCCACCTCCTCCAAGAATCCCTCAGGTCATGCACCATCCCAACCTGAACCCAATCTGTTGGCGCTTCATTGTTCACCGAATCAAGATTTTGGCACTCCTTAATCTAAATGTATTGTAGGAGTACTTTCACCCACAGACTACAGTGGCTCAACAAGAATGTTCAGAATTATATCAAGGGCTTTAGGGATGGGAAGTAAATGGTTGTATCCAAAGAATAAATGTTGAATGTCAAATAAAATGTTGATTTTCTTAAAGGCAGTTTTCTGTCAAAACAATATAGTTTACTTGTGTAAACAGGTATATTAACAATAGATGCTTGGTCTGCCTAAGTAATATAAATATTTAATATTAATTTACCAACTAGCAGCTAACTAAAGAGGCATTAGCGTTGTTGTTTGTTTCAAGAGTGGTTTCATTTACCAGTCTGGTCATTCTGATTTGACCTGCTTGTAGCTAAATTGCCCAATCCCTTCCTGCGTAATCTTGAAGGTAGACTTTATTGACAAGACATGTTTGATTTGTTGTAAATGATATCTATATATTTTTCCTTAATGCTGCTTTGGATATCAAACAACAAAGGTCTAACTGTGACAGCTGCATGAGTCTTTTCAGTTCTCTGTAGCCTTAGTGAGATAGGGGGTTGAAGCAATTCTGTGAAATGTCCTTTCGACACAAGAGTTTTCATCAGAGAATCATGCTTTAAGTCTTAGAATTTAGCTCTGAAACATGCAAGAGCTTTGGGACTTGGTTTTAGAACTGCTAGCAATCAAATATTCCATTATCGTGTGCATTCCGCCTATTGATCCATTTTAGTCTGTGAGTTTTCTGTCTCATAACAAACGCTAATTAGTAGCTTCCCATTTCTTATTCCATGTATAAAGACACAGTCATCAATCAAACTGTTTTCACTGACCTACCTTGGCATACAATATACAAGTTTAAACTTTTCATCTTTTTTTTAAAACCAACTTTAAGCCCGGTCTTCCTCTGACTCTAGCACCTTGTACACCCATCATCTCTTTGATTCACCACATATGGCTGTGCTTCCAACAAACTTGACCCCGTAATCTAGAGTTTCCTGACTATACTTCACTATCTCTTTCTTAAATTATCTGAAAAATAGGTCCTGAACAGATTTGTTTTGAACATTGCATTAGGGTTTTTTAAAACCCATCTGGGAGGACAGTGATTTACATCTGAAAGATGAAATCTTTGAAAATGCAGCACTCCCTCAGTACTGCACAGAAGTACCAGTCTAAGTTTGATATTTAGGCCTTTGGAATCTGATCTGAATCAGATCCTGATTCAAAGGCAAGTGTGTAATCACTAAGCCATGTCTGACATTAAATGAAAAATTTTGAACTGGAGCTGTGATATCCCAAATTGGTGCTTAGATATATTATTGGGGAAGTAACCAGGGAACTCTGTTCCTGTGCTGTATCTAACCTATGAATGTTTCGTAATAACTTTAATTTTATGTGAATATTTACGGCATCAAAGGAAGTCACTTATCCTGTAAAAAGATCTTTGCTAGTCTATTTCTAAGTATATTTGTATTCTGCTTCTTTTTGCACTGCTATAGCTTTGTCACAGGCACCTATGAACTCAATAAACAGTGCACTCAAAGTGGGTCATGGGCCATTTTCTGAGGCTCATTTTGATACAAAATTTAACAGAAAACAAAAATAATATAAGGGAGTATGAGATTTTGCAAGATTGCTCACCGACATGACATGTTGGAACGTCAATAAATCCTTTGAGGAAACTTCCCAATGGACTGTTTTCCACAGACTGCAGATATAGGAGCGATCATGTAAGTTAAAAAAAATCACAAATGTATCTATTTAATTTCATTCACCTTCATGCACATATTTTTGTAAAGGTGATCCTCAATATCCATCATACTTAAGTGACACACTGTCACTTGTGCATATTTCTGAGACTTGATAAAAAAGAGAAGGGCCATTTATTTCCTGTCTCCAAAAAGATGTTGAACATTGGGTGTGAGATAACAACATGCAAAAAAGCCAACAGAGTCAGCGAGTGACACGCTCGCACAGTCTCAGCAATGCAAGTCTGTAACCTTTGAGTGGATTTTCTTCCGCTAGCAAAATCAATGTTTTTTTCCTGAAAAAGAAACTGAAAGAACTGTGGGTTCTGGGAATCAGAAACAAAAACATAAATTCTGGAAAACTTCAGCAGCGCTGACAGCATCTGTGTAGAAAATCAGAGTTAATGTTTTGAGTCCAGTGACCCTTCTTCAAAACTCAGTTCCTGGACCAGAAATGTTAACTCTGATTTCTCTCCACAGCTGCTGCTAAATCTGTTGAGGTTTTCCAGCAACTTATGGTTCTGATTGTTGCCCATCCCCATTTTCTTTTGAGGAAGTGGCCATGAGCTGTCCTCTTGAAAGGCTACAGTCCATCTGGTGTAGATACACCCACTTTGTTGTTTGGAAGGGAATGGACTTGCCCTCCTCCCACTGCAGCAAGGCTGAGGCTAAGATTTTGGGTAATGGTGAACCCTTTGGATAGTGCCTTACTCCCATTCCACTGCAGAGTTATTGAGAGTGTGTGTGCTACCTATGGAAGGCCACGTGAACTCTCTCCAAAGTCTCTACATTAGATCCACTTAAATTGACTGAATGATACTGGCAAATACAGAAGCACTAGGAAGATAAAAGTAGTGGTAAAACAACTAGGTCCAATCAAAAGATGAAGTTTTAAATAATTTTGTTTGACAACAAGCTCTCTCTTATCCGGGAATGTTTCTTCCCTTCTATTGCAGCTATTCCTCTGATAAAATGGTAGTGTCACTCTTCGAATAATAGAGCCTTAAAGCTCAGGAGGCCATTCAGCCAATTGCATCTGTGCCAGCTCTTGAAAACACTGTCCAATTCAATCTACTTCCTCCGTAATCCTGTAAATCTTTATTTTCAAGTTCATATCCAATTCCCTTTCAAAAGTTCATACTGAATGTTTTCACCATCCTTTCAGGCACAGCATCCCAAAGCATACTAGCGCACTGAACAAAAAAAAGCCTCCTCTCCTCCCTGGTTCTGTTGCCGACTTAAATTGGCAACTTTTACTTGATGATCCTCATTAACAGCATTAACAGTTTTACTCAATCTACACCATCAAGTTTTGGACTTGTCTCTCAAATTTCTTCTTGCCCTTGTTTGGTTTAAGGTAAGCAATCCTAGCTTCTCTGGAATCTCCAGATAA
Organism: Stegostoma tigrinum; assembly: GCF_030684315.1. Lineage (NCBI taxonomy): Eukaryota > Metazoa > Chordata > Chondrichthyes > Orectolobiformes > Stegostomatidae > Stegostoma > Stegostoma tigrinum. Next base: position 101,705,204 of record NC_081358.1, on the reverse strand, counting down.
CTTAAGATCCTCACCGTTGCTGCCATTCTAACAGATCTCCTTTTGCACCCTCTGAATGGCCTTGACTTCTCCAAGCTTTCTTCCAAGATCTGGGTATAATACTCTAGCTGAGAACTAACAGGTACCAACTATTGCTTACCGCTTCATCCTGTTCAGGGACAAGTGTGTTGGTTATCTCCTCCACATAGTTTGCTGGAAACCACAGCTGTTTTTTACCTCCGTAGTCTCCTCGCCACCTGATGAGGGACGGGGTTGGGGAAAGAGATATTCAGGATGAGGAAAGAAAAACTAGTAGAAAACAGAAAATAAGCTATCTATGATAACGTTCCCATTTTTTCTGGCACCTTCTGTTCGTGAGTTGTTATATTCTGCTGTTGGCTTTTCATTTACTCCTCACCATCACCATATAGCAGTACTGTGGCAATAAGACACTGAAACAGGATACAGGAGAACAATGTGGAGGCATTGCTCTACCTCATTCTTTATACCCATTTGCTGACTTCTGACCGTTTGACCAGTTCACATTCTTATATTCTCCATTTTAAATCTTTAGATACAAAGGCTCATGTTCCCAGCTGTCATGCTTATTTTGCAATATTTCAAGTTCTTTTCCTTGGTTTTGACACAATTTCTTGTTCTCCAGATTTAGGATCCCAGTTAATATCAAAATCTATGTCATTTAATTTCATTCTTGAACAGTGAACTCACCATCCACCATCTTGCTTGTCGACATTGTGAATCAGAGCCTGTTTACAGAAGGATAGCTCATCCTCTCTCTGTGCTTTGTAATCATACAGTGCTTTGACAGTGCACTAGAAAAGAGCAGAGTTTGGCTAAATGTGTTATTACTTCACAGTCATTCAGGAATGGACAACATTCTCTGAATTTTTGTTTGAATTTTGAAGAAAGTGTTCAGGTTTTGGACTCCTGTGCAGGGGGTGGCTAGAATGCTCGCAGTGCCACCAGTACTTTGGTCAGTGGTAGGTCCCCAGTGAGGATATCTATTCGCTCAGAAAACAGATTCCACAACTTGTACCCAGCTGGAATGCAAGCAATCCAAGCCAGCCTGGAGTTTCTTTTAGTAAGTGCCCATGGGGTGTGGGCAGTGCTGACTGAGACAGCATCTATTGCCCACTACTAATTGCCCAGTCAGCAGTTAAGAGTCACCCACTTTGGTTTGGTCTGGAGTTACCTATAAGTCAGATCAGGTTAGGGCATCAGTGAGCCAGATGGGTTTTATAAAATTTAACAGAAGTCATGGTCACCAGCTTTTTTTTTGCCCCCTCCCCCCAGTGCTTGTTTACCATTTGCCATGTTGGAATTTGAAATGGTATCCCCTAGCATGTTAACCTTGGGGCATTCTCAGTGCTCCCCAACTTCCCAGATAGGATTAGATTGAGTTTTACCTTCTCTTCTAATGGATCAGCCTCTGAATAACCCCCACCAACCATATTATTTGCATATACTGTATGGTTAAGTGAAACTGCCAAATTGGTGCCCAATTTTTCACTTGTCCACTAGGAATTGCATTAAGATAGTGGCATAATCACTTTACTCCTCAAAACCAACCGAGAAAGGAAATTTTCACCTCAGCAGCCTGAACTACTACATGCCCAAGAGATGAAAGGACAGCATTACGGCTGTTGCAGCAACCAGCCCCATAGGCCAAGATGCTGTTTCAAATCTAACTTACCCTTGCAGTTGGCATCTTATTGGCTTCAACATAAAAATGAGGAGTCCGTACTTCATAAAGTGCTCCATAATCTAGTTCCTGAAGGCAAAGTAATCAGTAATCAGTGAAGAACATAGTCTGATGAATGAATCTCTACACCAGGAAGAACTGCAGCTAAATATTGCATTGGGGGCCATTATTCACTTTTAAAAATAATCTTAATTTTTAAAAACATTTTGATCTTTTCTAAATCCTATTCTTTATTAATGGGCAAACTAGACTGTTTACTCTTAAATCTGTGACCAAATTTGGTTATGGTCAGGCATGTGATTGGTGGGCTGCTGCTAGTTGTTCACCAATTCCTCCTTCCAAAGAGAGGACAACTTTCACGAGACAAACATTTGTCTGACAAGCTGTAAAGATAAAGAAATAAAGATCTTGCATAAGATCTTTTACTGATACTTGATGTACCATAATACTTCACAGTGAATGAAATACTTCAGAAGTGTCATCGCATTGTAGTATAGAAATTGCAGCAACATAGTAAGTTCCCACAAACAACCAGTGATTATAGCCAGATAGCCTAGTTTTGTGATATAGGCAATGGATAAATTCAGGCCAAGAAATGAGGAGAGCGTTCACTGTTTTAATAAAATAGCGCCCAGGGATTGCCAACATCTACTTGAAAGGGCACAATGGGTCTTAGCATAATGTCTTCGCTGAAAGCGAGTAGCACTTGAGTAGCACTAGTATTGACAATCAAGCATTTCCTGGGGACTGAGCTGGGGAGTCAGCCTAGAGTACAGAAGTCTCACTCTGATGTCTCTGGCGTGAGTTTGTTACTGTTGAAGGGATTATGATTGGTGCGGATGTGGTCAGCCCCCAGGAAATGCTTGATTGTCAATACTAGTGCTACTCAAGTGCCACTCGCTTTCAGCGAAGACATTATGCTAAGACCCATTGTGCCCTTTCACGTAGATGTTGGCAATCCCTGGGCGCTATTTTATTAAAACAGTGGGGTTTGGGATCGGGACTTGGTGGAGTGCAGGCCAGAGGCCTTATGATAAAAGTCACTGGGGGAAATGACCTGGTTATGGAAGCTCTCCAGGTAGACACCTGGATTTAGACAGTAAATATAAAAATATTGGAGTCTCTGAAAAGATCCCTAAGAAAATCTGCCTAAAAGTGGTTAGGTTTCACAAGCAGAATGACAATAAGTCCACAGCATCATAAGTGCATTAAACACGAAAGCTGTTTTTCTGCCATAAGATTGACTGCTCCATCAATTTCCAGGTTCAGGGAAAGCAGGAGGTGGGTGGGTTGGAGAAAACACATTTCTGACACTTTCAGCCAACGATCCTAACCACCCCATGCCAAAATGTGACCATCTTTTCAATTAAAGTTCAATGCAATTATAATGGGAGGACCATAGTTTTGCATAGCAGATCTCTGAAGTAGATCTGAGCAGCACCAGCAAATCACTTGCCGGAACTCTGCTTGTCATTCCTATGACCCATCTGTTCCTTGTGCAAAAGAAAATAATCTAAAACTCCCTCACTTACAGTTGTACCCATCTTCTCCAAGGTTTCCTCGTTGATTGGGTACCGCAATTTCATTTTACGATACAGAGGGTGCTTTTCATAATAATTCACCAGGTCCACTAGGCTCTCAAATTCTGCTGAGCTTCCAAGCATGAAGAGGCGGCCTTCCTGTTGAATCCGGCAGTGTTTAATTTTCCCCTCCGCCCTAGAAATCAAGAAGTGTTTTGTACACAAGACTATAAATCTATTTTCACAGTGATTATTGGCTAAGGAACCAATCTCCCAAGGGGATCACAGCTCTCTGAATTAATTTATTGATTTGTTCTTGAATAAATCTTCATGTTTCCCTTCTTTTTCTGTTGATCACACTGAGAGCTGTCAGTGCCAGGACTGCAGTACTGGAGATTGTGGGGCAGTCCGAGAGCAGGGCTAGTTCACGTTAGATGGACAACAAAACTCCCTGCCTTCAGCTTACAAATGCAAGCGTCCAACTCAAACCCAGAGGAATGCCTCCTATTGACATAATATTTTTAGATTCTCCACATCAACTATGGAATGCTGCTTTGAGGGAGGCTTGACCTGAACTGGGGACAGTTCTGTTCATTGAATTGAGGAAGCTTAATGAAATCTTTTCAATCAATAGATGCAACTCTAAGCCATTGGTCAGGACTGGATATGAACTTAGATCTTGAAGATAAAATGCAAATGGGTAATGCTAGTGTAGGATTTGTCACCAACTAACTCTTTCTCTTGTTCATGTTCATAGTTTTCTTCTGCAAGATCAGTTGGTCTGCTGATTATTTGAGTTCATGATCCATGTGAAGTTAAAATAAAAGGACCATTTGTGAAATTTGTGTCGATTAATTCAGTCACAATATTTGTGATCACTCACCGAAAAGATATGGCGTATGAGTTGAATTCATTTCGTTTGCGCACTAAGAAGGCTCCATCCCGTGGTACTCTCATTAGCATGTGCTCAGCCTGTAGTCGTGTTAGGTTGGCATGGTACCACCTGAAGGAAAATACAGCCTTGTAACCATTTTCCCAAACTTGCTGTCACCAAAGCATTTCTTGATTTAATCCACATTTTCTCTTGCTTTTGTTGCATGCTGTGGATCTTAAACTGATTTGCAAATCAACAAATACACAAAAGAAGAGACACATTTTCCCAAAGGAATACTCTGAAGCATTCAAAGCATTCTACTCAACAGAGAATCATAGAATACCTACAGAGTGGAAACAGGCCCTTCAGCCCAACTAGTCCACACTGATCTACCCAGACCCATCCCCCAATAACCCACACAACCCTGAACATTATGGGCAATTTAGCATGGCCAATCCACCTAGCCTGCACATCTTTGGACTGTGGGAGGAAACCGGAGCACCCGGAGGAAACCCACGCAGACACGGGGAAATGTGCAAACTCCGCACAGACAGTCGCCCGAGGCTGGAATCGAACCCGGGTGCCCGGCGCTGTGAGGCTGCAGTACTAACCATGTACAGCAGATAAATAAAAGCATCAACAATCTTTCTTTACCCAGCAACTTAGGTTTCTTAGTTTAAAAAGCTGAGGTGGATGCAATTAGTCAAGACTCACTCTTTGCTTTCATGAGCGTTTGGTTGTGGCACAGGGTCAGTCAATCTCATCTCAAACTCATTACAACGCAATGGAACCTCCCGGTAATGGCTGATCAAGGCATAGAGGCTGTCAAAGACCAGATTATCAGTCAGGTAGAACTTGGTGGTGCCAGCTTCTTGCCGTGAATGGATGCGGCAATGTTGAACTCTTCCTGATCTCCTGTGGAAAGGAAATCTCTAAATCAGGCTAACTTCGGCTGATTGTGAAACACAAGTAAAACTGATATAAAAATAAAGCAAAAAATTCCCTGGACCTTGTCTTTTGCAGCTAAGGATATCATCCCTAACCAAAGGCCCTTCTCCAAAATGCACAATGGAATGGAGGTTTTCCAAAAATCCTTACTTGTACCAGCAAAATCCTTACTGTAAATAAAAACCAAAACAACTGCAGATGCTGCAAGTCAGGGGCAAAAGTAGAAATTGCTTGGAAAAGCTTAGCAGGTCTGGCAGCATCTGTGGAGAGAAATCAGAGAAAGGGACACTCAACCTGAAACGTTAACTCTGATTTCTCTCCACAGATGCTGCCAGACCTGTTGAGGTTTTACAGCAATTTCTATTTTTAAACTCCTTATACTATTTGATTAAGCTTGTCTAATCATGCATCCTTGTACAGTAATTCAGATAACAAGGTGTAGAGCTGGATGAACACAGCAGGCCAAGCAGCATCAGAGGAGCAGGAAGGCTGCTGTTTCATCTGGACCCTTCTTCAGAAATGGGGAAAGGGAAGGGGAAGGGGATTCAGAAATAATTACTTCTGAATCCCCTTCCCCTTCCTCATTTCTGAAGAAGGGTCCAAACCCAAAACATCAGCCTTCCTGCTCCTCTGATGCTGCTTGGCCTGCTGTGTTCATCCAGCTCTACACCTTGTCATATCAGATTCTCCAGCATCAGCAGCTCCTACTATCTCTTGTATGGTAATTGATTGTTTTAGCTGTGTATGGACGAGTGAGTCAGATGATTGGCTCCTTATTCTTAGACAGAAAAATTCTAAATGGAGAACTTTGATTACGTGTGTATTAAAAGTTCTGTAAAGGTCCAAGATGTTTAAAGTTTTGTAAATTTTGTATTAATTTAGAACTAGCATTACTCTGTGAAATAACTGCACAGAGGCCAGTATCCCATCACCAAGTCATTCTACATTTACATGTGCACAGTACACTGGCTGTGACCAACCAGTTTGGAGTCAGCCCCTAAAATGACGAGGCTGTCTGAACCTGATGTTTATATCTGTCAGCCAGGGCTCCCTGATTGGCCTAAGTTAACAAACGTATTCAAGGATCTTATAGTCAATGAGATCCACCTGGACCTTTGCCCAATCATGACATTCTGAAATAAATCAAATAAATAAAATATACAAGAACTCAATCTAAACATGACATTAGCTGACAGGGAGAGTGGAGTACCATTTAAATCTATAGACCACAGCACCTTTACTTCCTTCACCGGGAGATCCACTCATGTCCTAGGAGTGAATGACGTAGATCTGCATGCTTTCTTTTGGGGATGGATACTCAGAACGCAGTAGTGCACAAGAAATTGATAATTGTACATTGGATTGAAGTGGAAGGCCAAAGAATGTTCAAGCCATTCATGGAATAGACGTCAACATTTCAGATGCAGTAAGTGATCTGGGAAAACACTTCAGCCCAAATAATTGTTTGATAATTGAAGAATATACATTCTATCAGAGATACCACTGAAATTGTGAGTCCATTCGACAATATCATAGTATTTAGCTTCAACATGAAAATTTGATGCACTAACCAATTAAGTAATTGATATTAAGTAATTGAAAAATACTTCCATCTCATGAACTGAGGAATGTGTTCTCATGAAGCACAATGATTTAACCTTAGAAAAAGTTATCATGTTGGCTGCTCTGATTGCATATGGCTTGCTAGATTCCATGAGGTTAGGGAAGAATGGACCAGACACAGGTGACCACCAGCTTATGAGCAAGAGTTATAGACCAGGAGATCTCTGAAATCTCCGCAATACTTGATCCATTGTAGTCAGAGACCCTGAAAACACAGTATAAACTGTGGAAATGTTCAGCAAATCACAACAAAGGGAAAAGATGCAACTCACACTCCAAGTGGAATCATTTTATGAAGGTCGAAGAAGACTTAATCAGTTTGACAAATGTAAAAGTTTGTTTCCTGAGAATTAGGTAGGTGATCTGTGATCTGTGTGATGAAACCTGTAGGACTCCCTCTGTTACAAATAACCCTACTGAATGGGAGAAGATTTGTCCTTATTGTGGCCTGATGTACCCCAGCAATGAAACATTACATCACCACTTTTGACAAACACTCTACAATGTCCCAACTGTGGCAAAACTTTCTGCAGGAATGGCAGATTAAACATGCATGTTAGGAAGGAGAGGTGTTGCTGCAGTGGTCAATGTGCCAGGGATCATGGTTCAAATCCCATTAGGGTAGATGGTGAAATGTGAATTTAAAAATCTGGATTAAGTCTAGCCTAATACTGACAATGTCGTGATTGTTGTAAATCCTATCTGATTCACTAGTGTTTTCTCAGGAAGAATATGTTCCAACCTTACCTATTGGCCTGCATGTGACACTTAACTGTTCTTTGGGCAATTTGGGATGGGAAATAATTAATCAGAGACATCCACATTTCATGAACAAATAGAAAATAACACAGAATACAACAAGCCTCAGTCAGAAGAGGGTCTCGATGGAAATGTGAAGACAACAACAGAACATATGATAGATCATAACTTTCACACGCTACAGGCCTATTCTTTAGCCATTAACACGCATTAGTGAGGATGTCAGAGTGAAGGCCGTGAAATTTCAAAGCATCAAAGTAACGCAAAAATAATTCTTATGAACAGACAGGCACAGGAAACCATGACGTGAGGTTGGAGATTGGTTTTGAATCAAATAAGGGTGGTAAAGAAGGCATTTGGCATGCTTGCCTTCATTGCTCAGATCATTGAATATCGGAGTTGGGATGTCATGTTTTGGTCATACAGGACATTGGTGAGGCCACTTTTTTGAATTACTGTGTACAATTCCTGTCATCCTGCTGTAGCAAGGATATTATTCAATTGGAGAGGGCGCTGAAAAGGTGCACAAGGAGGTTACCAGGTCTGCACGATTTGACTTATGAGGAGAGGCTAGATAGAGCCAAAGAGTCATACAGCACAGGAACAGACCCTTTGGTACACCCAGTCAATGCCAAACATAATCCCAAACTAAATTAGTCCCACCTGCCTACTCCTGCCCCATAACCCTTCAAACTTTTCCTATTCATGTGCGTATCCAAATGTCTTTTAAACACAGTAATTGTACCCATATCTACCACTTCTTTGGGAAATCATTCCACATGCAAACCACTCCGTGTGTAAAAAATATGCTGCTTATGTCCTGGTTAAATCTCTCACCTTAAAAATGTGCCCCCTAATCTTGAAATTCCCCATCCTAGGGAAAAGACAACTAGCATTAACTCTATCTACACCTCGGCTAGGGCCTTCTTCACTGGAGTGTAGGAGGTTGAGGGGTCATCTTGGGGTTCAACACGAGACGGCTTAATTTTAAAGTGAGACAAGAAAGACTTAAAACATATCTCATAGAATCCCTACAGTGTGGAAGCAGGCCATTTGGCCCATTGAGTCTACACTGCTCTCTGACGAGCATTTAACTCAGACCGTAAAGACATTTGGGCGGGTATATGAATAGGAAAGGTTTAGAGAGTTTTGTGCCAAATGGAGGCAAATGAGACGACTTTAGTTTGGGAAACTTGGTCTGCATGGATGAATTGGACTGAAGGGTGTGCTTCCATATAGCTCTATGACAGCATGATTCTAAATGGTCAAACTGTAACTAAAAATTTGTACCATTTCCAAAGCAGACCAAGAGGTTGCAGAATCCCAATATTTCCCTACTGCGTGACAACACCAAATGAAATACAAGCTACTTGACAGCAAATAGGCTGGGATATTCTGAGGATAGTGATTATGAGGTTACAGTTCCCTTTAGTTTCAGTGATATTGATCGTCTATCTCATCAAGCTGATCACATAGAATCACAACATATTTGGAATGTAATCATCAGAAACTTAGGTAAAAGTAATTTTTTACATGGAGGAAACACTAAGAAATGACATGATGTATTTATGCTTGATCTTTAATTGTTTAATTGACAATTTACAACCTCTTAAAAAGTACTTAGATGATTATTCAAAGTACAGCAGCATTGAAGGCTATGGATCTAGCGCTGGAAAGTGGGGCTTGTGTAGAATTCCTATATTTTTGGCGTTATGGACTAGATGGGCTGAAAGGTCTCTCCTGTACTGTAACATTTAATTATTCTAATTGGATCATTATTTAAAAGAAAAATGATGTAGTTCTTGAGTATACCTGTCTGACCATGCTTGATAGTTTTACCCTGAGGGTGGAGCTAGTGAGTTCAATGACAGTTCTGAATCTTAGAAAAACCTGAGAGATGTTACTTCTTGCTATAACTGCAGTTTTGAGGTGTTTTAAATCATCTAGACAAACTGTTTGGATTTTGCGAACTAGAATAATCTCTGTGTTGCTTTGAAATAAATCAAAGAAGACAGAAATACAGAAACTCAGTTCAAAGGTAACACAACCACGTCTCAAATACCATGTGTAAATTTGATCTCCTTATTTAAGTAAATGCACTGGAGGCAGTTCAGAGGAAGATTGACACACAAAAATGAGTGCTTGATGAATAAGGGCAGGTTGAACAGGTTGGGTTTGTTTTTGCTGAAGTTTGGAAGACTGAGGGGTAACTTGTTTGAAGTGCATAAGGTCTTTGAAAATCTTGATAAAATGGATTTGGAAAGGAAGTGTCCTTTCGTGCATCAGTCCAGAAATAGGGGGCCCTGTTTTAAAGTTGGGGGCTGTCCTCTTAGGGCAGATATGGGTAGAGTTTTTTACTCTCATATAGTTATGTGAATTTGGAGCTGTCTGCCTCATAAAGCAGTGGCAGAGCAATCATGGAATTTTTTAAGGCTGAGTTAAATAGATTATTGTTAAAGAAGGGAATCTAAGGTTTTCAAAGGCAGATGTGAATATGGGATTCAAAATACAAACAGATCAACCACAATGGTATTGAATGGCAGAGCAAGCTTTAGGGGCCAAATGGCCTACTTTGGCTCCGACTTGATATACTTAAATGTATATGCTCATCAATCGCACCATTATTGAGACTTGCTAAATGGAGGCCAAGAAAGGCTTGTCACAAGTGCAAATGGGAAACTATTTTAATATGACTGAAATAATTCGACACAGGCCGTTATCCTGTCACCAAGTCATCCTTTATTTACATGCTAATCCAGTTTCCTCAGAGCCAGCTCTCGAGTACACAGGATGTCTGACATTCCTGTTCTTTTTTGTCAGCTAGGGCTCCCTGATTGGACCAGGTTAACAGGCTCAATCAGGGAACTCATATTCTATGAGGTCCATCTGGCTGACCTCATTACAATCACTACAATGGCCTTTTCATTTACAGTAAGAAGCCATCCCTCCAAATCCTTGATCTGTCTCCCTTGTTGTTTGCTTCAGAGCAAGAAAAAAAAAGGGTGAGTGTGCTGAAGTGAATCTTGGGCTTTACATGGAAATGAACTTTCAAAATACACTGAGAGCTATAGGTAAGGCTGAGCCAGGCTAGAAACAATCCCCTGATTTAGAAAGTAAGGACCAAATCATGAAACAGAAGTTTGAAAAGAAAATGATTACCAACTGAAAGGATTAATGTTAAATCTGGGAAAAGAAGCATTGGTATCAGATTTTTAAAAAATTGCAGTAGACAGATCGTAGAATCCCTACAGTGTGGAAATAGGCCATTCAGCCCAACAAAGCCACACTGACACCCTGAAATGGGCCCAACCCAGATCCATCCCCACAACCCTGTCTTCCCAATGGCTGACACCGCCCCCCCCCCCCCCCCCCCCAGCCTGCACATCCCTGGAAAATATACCATGGCTAATCCACCTAACCTGTACACCTGGAGGAGACTTATGCAAACACGGGGAAATATACAAACTCCTCACATAGGCTTGTCCAAGTCCCTGGCACTGTGAGGCAGCAGTGCTAACCACTGAGCCACCATGCCGCCCATATTTCCCTAAGACTTCTTTGTATCTTTTCGACTGGAAACACTCCATATTTCTGTCATGCAGTTATGTAATACAATACTCTTGCTGTGCTCTTACTTGTGTTTATAAATTTGTGACATAATCCTCCTTCTCTTATCCCCATGTCTTGGCTGATAAAACAAATAACTAGATTCATCTGTTACAGAGAAAGTAGGAACTGCCAATGCTGGAGAATCTGAGATAACAAGGTGTAGAGCTAGATGAACACTACAGGCCAAGCAGCATCAGAGGAGCAGGAAAGCTGACATTTCAGATCAAGACCTATCTTCAGAACGGTTTCTGAAGTAGTGTCTCAAACCAAAACATCAGCTTTCCTGCTCCTCTGATGCTGCTTGGCCTGCTATGTTCATCCAGCTCTACACCTTATTATACCAGATTCATCTTATCTATCTGCTATCAAGGATCTCTGTGCAAACCCTCTAAGTTTCTAACATACCATAACACTTCTCAATATCGATGATTCTGTGTATTCCTTTGCATTGTGTGCTCTTCGAAATACATTACCTCACGCTTCTTTGGTTAGGATTTTATTCATAATACTACTTCCTGAAAAAAAATGTGCTGTGAATGATACTTCTTCACATTGTCAGCATCAATTACTCTGAGATCATCTAAAATTTCATAGACTCAGAGTAAATCTCAGAAATCTTTCCCATGTCAACATTTCTATTTCTAGATGTAAATCCATTCATAGATTCTCTGAGCGCTCCAATTAAGAGTTGGTGGTTTTAACCAATTTGAATTGAGTTGAAAATAACTCAAATTAATTTCACTTTGCAAGCCAATATCTAACACAAAGGCAGACAGAGAGACAGAAAATTTCCTTTCATCACTCTCATGGGCTCAGGCTAAAATCAGATCCTGGTAAGAGAGCGGAATACAGTTTGTGCTCATTATATGCTCCTGTTCTGCATAAAACCTCACTTTACTTGAGACTCCCACTCTTCCTCAGCCTAACCGGTACTGAGTAGTTAAAAAAAATGAAATGTTCAATCATAATCTGGCTTCCAAAGTAGCTGATACCTGCTGATTGAATAGAGCTGACAGATTTGCACTTGCCAGTTGTCAGATTAGCACCAAACTGTGGGGATTTCATTCCACAACAACACAAATTTTGCAAGATTACAAAAAAGGAAATAACTGTATTGTCTCTATTATTATGCAACTGAACATGGTTTCTACACGTTGCTAACTAAGGAGAGTTTCAGAAACAATGGGGAGAATTTCTCACACTTTTCAGCACATTTGCAGTTGCACAGTTAAATTTTGCAATGGGAAAATTGGGCAAAGCCATAATTTATACATTAATCATTCTCTTCTTGCCTTGCCATTGTTTGGTCATTCCTGGGATCCATCTGCTGAATCACAAATCTCATCATTTGTATTGTTTTTCATTCTTTCATGCGATGTGGGTGGCGGTGCCGAGCCAGCATTGACTGCTCACCCTTAATTACCCTTCGGAAGGTGGCAGTGAGCTACCATCGGGAAGTGCTACTGCCCAGGTGATGTAGGTACATCCACAACGGCGTTAGGGTGATTTTGACCCAGCACGGTGACAGGTGATTTAGTTCTAAATTGGAAAGGTGTACGGTTTGGAGTGGAACTTAGAAGCCATGGTGTTCCTGGGTGTCCTTCCAAGTGTAGTAGTAAAGAGTTTGGAAAGAAGGAGACATAATGAGGTACTGCATGTTGTATATTGCTACCACTGTGCACTGGTGGTGGGAGACATGAATATTAACTGTGTTTGATTAGACACCAATCAAGTAGGCTGCTTTATCCTGGATGATGCCAAGCTATTTGAGTATTTTAGAGCCTGGAGCTATCCAGGCAGGTGGAGTGTATTCTATCAGGTAAGATTTGTCCCTTATAGATGGTGGGTAGATTCTCAGGAGTCAGGAGGTGAGTTACTTGTTGTAATTCCTAGTCCCTGTTTGGTTCATATGTAAAATCTATGATTTGCCCAGTTCAGGTTATGGTCAATGGTAACCCCACAAATCACAGTGGTAATAAAAAGATGGTTCGCTTCTCTCTTATTGGTGATGGTCACTGCCTGTAGCTTTCAAGGTGAAAATGTTGCTTGCTGCTAAACAGCTCAAGCCTGAATACTTTTCAGCTCTTGCTGCTTCTGGACATGCAAAATTCAAAGTTTGATGCTGCTACCTAAGGTGGCCTATGGTCCGATGCCACTAATTCATCCTGTCACGTTACAGAATACCAAGTCTAATTTTACTTGCAGGATGTGGCCATCACTGGCAAGGCCAGCATTTATTATCTAATTGCTCAGAGGGTAGTTAAGAATCAACCACATTGCTGTGGGTCTGGAGTCACATGCAGACCAGACCCACAGTTTCCTTCCCTGACAAAGAATAACAATTTCATTGTCATCATTAGACTCTTAATTCCAGATTATTTTTAATACCAAAGTCAAATTCCACCACATGCCATGGCAGGATTTGAACCTGAGTCTCCAGAACATTTAATAAAATCTGAAGAACTGCGGATGCTGTAACTCAGAAACAAAAGCAGAAGTTGCTGGAAAAGCTTGGCAGGTCTGGCCACATCTGTGAAGAGATAGCGTTAGCGTTAGCGTTTTGGGTCCAGTGACCCTTCCTCAGAACTCTGACTGCTCTTCACAGATGCTGCCAGACCACTGAGCTTTTCCAGCAACTTCTGATTTTGTTTCCGGAACATTACATGAGTCTCTGGATTAATAGTCTAGAGACAATACTACTAGGTCATCAACTCAACTATAGCAGGCTTTCTGGTTGGTTCCAAAACTTGCTTCACTAAGAAACTAATTTGAAAACACTCTAGGAACTCTCCATCCAGACTAATTCATCCAATTTAATTTAGGAGTTCATACATAGACCGAAGTCCCGTATGGCTGTTGCTATCCCTTTATCACAAATTCCTCCTTTTTCCTCTTAACACTTTGTCCTGTCTTGTGGTTATTGTTATGGGGGTCAATAGACAAGCCCTTAACCAGACTTCTTTGCTCACTATTCCTCATCTTCACCCAAACTGACCCTACATCCTAATCTCATGGACCAAGTTCATCTCAAACTCCTAGGCAAATGCTATCTCTGATTAAAAATAATACCCTTCCATATGATGAACATATGTGAGCTAGGAGCAGAAGGAGGCAATTCAGCCCCTTGACCTGTTCTGCCATTCAACAGGATCATGGCTCATGTTAACCTTAAGAGAATCTTGAACTAGAACTCCCAAGTCCGTTTGTGCTTCAGATTTCTGAAGTCTGCAATAATCTACACCTCTAATCTTCCTACCAATATGTGGAACCTTGCAAATTGTATTTCAACTGCCACTTCTTTGCCCACTGGCCTCGCTCATTCAAGTCCTCCTGCAGCTTCCACACTTGGTCAACATTACCTGTCCCTCCACATATTTCTGTGTTTGTTGCTAAGTTCGCAAATATGTCCTCAGTTCCTTTGTCAAGATTGCTAATGTATGATGTAAATAGCTATAGTCTCAGCGTGGACCCCTATGGAGCTCCAATAGTCACCAGCTGCACCCTGGAATGGGTACTGGTGAGATAGTTCAGAGGATAATGTAAGAGGGATAATAAGGACTTTCATGACGTTGAGAGCACAAAGTTCAATTTTCCAACTGTGGTGAGGTGATGTTCCTGTGAGTGGGGACTGGAAGGACTATTTACATGCATCAACTTCCTTGTTATTACATCATTCCACCTCACTGATATGCGGTTTCCCATTCTTCCATGGCCGGTTAGAAACTGGACAGTGACAATTTCTAACATGGAAGGCAGAGCAGTAACTTGTAACTCTATCATGCTGTGTGTTCCTCCAGACCACCATCAGTCCCCAAAATCTCAGGATATATTCCATGGGCAGCACCACATGCTTCCAGCAGGGTGTCAGTTCCCGTAAGCAAAGTGGGGTCCCAATTACCTTCTGACTGACATGTCCAGGGCAAATAAAACAAACCGTGCAGGGTATGTGTGGACAGACTGGACTTTAAAGATGACACCTTGAAGTGGCCAGCAAGTCTCCCTGGGAGGTAGAATATAATGAGCAGGGCACATAGTGCACAGGTAATGACACAAGTTGGGGAAGAAACCCTCCATTTCTTTGTGCCATTGTTCCTTTGCAGATCTGAACTTAATTGTTATTGCTTCTCACAAGGTTATGCCACAATCATCTCTCACATTCCTCATGCACAGTGAGCGTTACATGAACTTCCGTTCGTCACTTGCCTATGAGCATATCTTCCTGTGTACAAAAGCTGACGTTTCGGGCCTGGACCCTTCATCAGAGAGGGGAATGGGGTGAGGGTTCTAGAATAAATAGGGAGAGAGGGGGAGGCGGACCGAAGATGGACAGAAAAGAAGATAGGTGGAGAGGAGAGTATAGGTGGGGAGGTAGGGAGGGGATAGGTCAGTCCAGGGAAGACGGACAGGTCAAGAAGGTGGAATGAGGTTAGTAGGTAGGAGATGGAGGTGCGGCTTGGGGTGGGAGGAAGGGATGGGTGAGAGAAAGAACAGGCTAGGGAGGCAGAGACAGGTTGGACTGGTTTTGGGATGCAGTGGGTGGAGGGGAAGAGCTGGGCTGGTTGTGTGGTGCAGTTGGGAGAGGGGACGAACTGGGATAAACAACTACACCTCCCAGTCGCAAACCATTTCCACTCCCCCTCCCATTCTTTAGATGACATATCCATCATGGGCCTCCTGCAGTGCCACAATGATGCCACCCGAAGGATGCAGGAACAGCAACTCATATTCCGCTTGGGAACCCTGCAGCCCAATGGTATCAATGTGGACTTCACCAGCTTCAAAATCTCCCCTTCCCCCAACGCATCCCAAAACCAGCCCAGTTCGTCCCCTCCCCCCACTGCACCACACAACCAGCCCAGCTCCTCCCCTCCACCCACTGCATCCCAAAACCAGTCCAACCTGTCTCTGCCTCCCTAACCTGTTCTTCCTCTCACCCATCCCTTCCTCCCACCCCAAGCCGCACCTCCATCTCCTACCTACTAACCTCATCCCACCTCCTTGACCTGTCCGTCTTCCCTGGACTGACCTATCCCCTCCCTACCTCCCCACCTATACTCTCCTCTCCACCTATCTTCTTTTCTGTCCATCTTCGGTCTGCCTCCCCCTCTCTCCCTATTTATTCCAGAACCCTCACCCCATCCTGCTCTCTGATGAAGGGTCCATGCCCGAAACGTCAGCTTTTGTGCTCCTGAGATGCTGCTGGGCCTGCTGTGTTCGTCCAGCCTCACATTTTATTATCTTGGATTCTCCAGCATCTGCAGTTCCCATTATCACTGATATCTTCCTGTGTATTGTCTTTGGAGCTGGAGCCAAAGAACACTTAAGAAATATTCAGTGCACTAAATATGCTCACATTACTCCTTTTATCTTTTCAGAATATATGGAGAGCACAGGTCACATATTAACACATTATTTTCCTCTCTGGCTTTTTCCTTTTATCAGTCATGGATGTGGCCATGGCTGACAAGATCAGCATTTGTTGCTCATATGTAATTGCCCTTGTACTGAGTAGCTTGCTAGGCCATTTTGGAGGGTTGTTGAAAGTCAACCACATTGCTATGAGCCTGGTGTTATATATCAGATGCTGTATTTCCTTTCTTTAGATGGACGTCAGTCAACTAATTAGATTTTTATGGTAATCGATGATAGTCTCATGGCATCATTATTGAAATTGCATCCGTTGCTGTTGTGGGCTTTGAGCCCATGAGCTCGGGGTATCAGTCTAACCTTCTGGATTGCTCGTCCCATATCATCATCATTATGCCATACCATAAAACATAGAACATAGAAAAGTACAGCACAATATAGGCACTTTGCCCCACGATATTGTGCCGTGGAATAATCCTAATGCAAAAATAAAATAACCTAACCTACATTCCTCTCAATTCACTGCTGTCCATGTGCATGTCCAACAGTTGCTTAAATGTCGCTAATGACTCCGCTTCCACGACTACCACTGGCAAAGTATTCCATGCGCTCACAACTCTCTGGGTGAAGAACCTCCCTCTGACATCTCCTCTATGCCTTCCTCCTAAAAGCTTAAAACTATGACCCCTCATGGCAGTCAATCCTGCCCTGGGGAAAAGTCTCTGGCTATCGACTCTATCCATGCCTCTCATTACCTTGTACACCTCGATCAGATCACCTCTCTTTCTCCTTCTCTCCAGAGAGAAAAGTCCGAGCTCAGTCAACCCTCCTCGTAAGACAAGCCCTCCAGTCCAGGCAGCATCCTGGTAAACCTCCTTTGCACCCTCTCCAAAGCCTCCACATCTTTCCTATATTGGGGCGACCAGAACTGGACACAATACTCCAAGTGTGGTCTCACCAGGGTTTTGTAGAGCTGCAGCATAACCTCGCGGCTCTTAAACTAGATCCCCCTGTTAATGAAAGCCAAAACACCATATGCTTTCTTAACAACCTTATCCACCTGGATGGCAACTTTGAGGGAGCTATGCACTTGAACACCAAGATCCCGCTGTTCCTCCACACTGCCGAGAATCCTGCCTTTAATCCTATATTCAGCATTTAAGTTTGACCTTCCAAAATGCATCACTTGGCATTTATCCAGGTTGAACTCCATCTGCCATTTCTCAGCCCAGCTCTGCATTCTGTCAATGTCTCGCTGAAGTCTGCAATAGCCCTTGATACTATTAATGGCACCTCCAACCTTTGTGTCATCAGCAAACATACTAACCCACCCCTCAACTTCCTCATCCAAGTGATTTATAAAAACTACAAACAGCAGAGGCCCAAGAACAGAGCCCTGTGGGACACCACTCAGCACTGACCTCCAGGCAGAATACTGACCATCTACAACCACTCTCTGCCTCCTGTCAGCCAACCAATTCTGAATCCAGACAGCCAAATCACCCTGTATCCCATACCTCCTGACTTTATGAATGAGCATCCTGTGGGGAACCTTATCAAATGCCTTGCTGAAGTCCATGTGCACCATATCCACTGCTCGACCCTCATCAACCTGTCTCGTGACTTCCTCAAAGAGCTCAATAAGATTTGTAAGGCATGACCTGCCCCGCACAAAGCCATGCTGACTCCCTTTAATCAAGCTATGCTTTCCCAAATAGTCATAAATCCTATCCCTCAGAATTCTTTCCTTGCTGACCACAAACGTAAGACTGACTGGTCTGTAATTTCCAGGGATTTCCCTATTCCCTTTCTTGAAAAGAGGAACAACATTTGCCTCCCTCCAATCTTCCGGTACGACTCCCGTGGAGAGTGAGGAAGCAAAGATCTTCGCCAGCGGCTTAGCAACCTCCTTTCTCGCTTGCCGGAGCAACCTAGGATAAATCTGGTCTGGCCCTGGGGACTTATCAATCTTAATGTTCGCTAAAATTTCCAGCACATCTCTATATCTAGGTGTTACCTACCAGAAAGACAGAGTGTAATCACCCACAAATGTCTCACTCTCCCTCACAAGGAAGGTGCCATCCTTTCCACCGGTCTCCGTGCAGTACTCGTGGAGAAGCTTTTCGGCTATCTGACGACCGTCTCTCCCTCCACCAAGCTTCCCATGGAACCACTTCTCGCTGAAGTGCAAATCGTTGTTGTTGAACTCCTGCTGATAACCGCAAATTGGAGCAAAGTGTAACCATCTAACATCAGGCATGATAACAAGATACTTGATGCATGACCCAGAGCAGTGGCACTCATTAACTAATGACAGAGGGCCACAAAATCCCATTCATATTTGCTTTGAATGTAGTGCATGGAACACTGCACCACAGAGATTGTAGGCAGATAGTGTTACTGATCTCAAACACAATCTTCCCCACAGCAAGGAGAACAAAAACTAGGACCAATAATTTTAATAACTGCTTATCATTTAGTAGAGCCCCTTCACAAAATATGGAAGCTGCAATGCCTCTTACATTTCTGGAATGTCACCCAAAAATTTTTTTTCTCATATTCGCTGCCAAGAAGTACAAACAGTTGTATTAGTAAGTAAGCCCAGTGTGAAATAAAACAGTCTTAGTCACTGTAAATGATCCTCTGCTTATATCTCATGCTATTTTAACTTTGGAAAGTAGCAGACTATACACGTTATAAAACTGTTGCATAAGCCACCACCCAATACCCAAACCATCATATTATAAAGCCGCTTAATGTCAAATACAAACTTAAAAGTTTTCACTTATGTGGAATACAGCTATCCTCAACAATGCGTTAACATCTACAAGAAGGAGGGTAAAAATAATGCTGGTGTACCTCTTTTTGTTCTTCTTCCTCTTCATCCTCATTGTTCTGGTATCTTGATGTTTCTTCAGAATAATAGATCTTATTACTTGTGAGGACAAAATAATGTGGACTCCAGTTCTGCAAAGTTTGAATGTAAGCCATTATCGAAAAAAAATTACTTTTGTTCTCATTTTCCCTAACAATTATATCTTTGATCCATACTGGCTTCCATTGCCTCAATCCACATTTCACAATGGTGGGCCACTAGAGTATTTCCATTATTTACATGAAAACTCTCAAATAAAGTGTCACAGACACTAAATCTTATTGAATTCCAACTGTGCGAGAGGCTAGTTTTCCTTTTCAGTGAGTTACTGTAGGAACCTGGTGAAGGGGAAGTGTCCACCAGAATTTAACATGTAAGTTTCTCAAGATTTCCCATGCATTCTCTAAGCTGTCTAATTGATAACCTCATACATCCAATGCCAGTGATGGTGCTTAGTATTTGTTCAAACTATATTTTTCATTAAGACAGTTTTTGCATTGTCATCCTACCCTGATTTACTCCGATGTTGTAGATTCATCCTGTCTCCCTGTACTGATTAACTTCTACTTCCATGCAATTTCTTCTTTTAGCCTTTCCTCATTTCTCATCACTTTTCCATGTTGAGTGTGTGACTTTTCTGTAAAATCTCCTCAAACAATAATGTGTTTAACAAATAACATGGGATGTTTGTATCCAAGTAAAAGTTTGAAACATTGAAACTGAAAAAAGGCCACTTGACCTGTTCTTCCACATTGTATGTATAAGCTCTATCCTCCATAGTGGGTCACACACAAAAATTCATGGCTTTCCTACAATAATTGCAAAGATAAACTCAACGCCACTCATATTACCTACGAAATGAAATGAAACTCAAGAAAAGGATGCATTCATGGGATCTTGTTTGGGAATTGGGACAGATTGAGATGAAAAGTTGTGTGTCTTTCATCTACAACCTCTCATTTTTTGACATTAGCTTGTTTCATCTGTTTGATCAATATTATTCTTTTTCTTCCTCAGTTCCAAATGAGTCAATGTGTCCCATAATCCTTGCACACTCAATTAACAGAAAGAATATTTCCTTATCTACCTTATATAGTGTGTCATAATTTTGTATACTTCTCTTAAATCTTCCTCAATCTCTTTTACTGCAAGAACAATCTCAGACTTAACAATTTAGCCAAGACAATCATCATTTTGGTGAATCTAAATTGCACTCTCTTGAGGACCTTCATTTCTTTCCTAAGACGCTGTAATTAAAACTGGTTGCCATCTTCTTTTTGTGACATTAGAGCTTTATAGGAGTCACAAAAACTTCGGCACTCTTTTTTACTCAATGTCTCTACTTAAGATCCCGTATGTTTTGCTCACCAGTCTCTAACATCCACAAAGTCCTGCAATGTTCAAAGGCTGATGCACATGCACTCCAGCTTCCTCCGTACCTACACATGCAGTAGAATTATGCCATTCAAACTAAATTGCGTCTCCTTAACCTTTGCGTTGAAATGCATAATCTCACATTTCTTGGTATTAAGTTCCACCTGCTACTTGTCTGTCCATTCTGTCAACCTCTCTATGTCCGGCTTCAGGCTGTTCACACTGCCATCATTGTTTGGCATTATCCAAATTTATACCATCAGCAAATTTTGATGTTTTACTCTATTCCAAGATCAAATTATTTTGTATATAATACAAAAGAACTCCTCACCCTACTGCACTTTATAACTTAACAATGATTTGAAAATGATTCAGCTTCTCATCTTCCTAAACCTTTCCTACTTCCTGCAATCTTTAAACTTGTAAAATCCAAGCTTGGGCTTTTCAAATCACTACTTCTTCATTGACAATTATTGTACAGTAGCTTTGGTTGTTTATATGCAATTTTCCCAATTGAAAACTGTCAGTACAATTGGAAAGAATGGTTGAGCAACACTCGCAGTGGTATTGATGAAGTTGATGAGGAGGGAGGTACTTACATGGTCAATGGGATCCTCTAGGTATAGGATGCCATTTTTAATTGAGTTGCTTATGTCATTTTCTGAATAACTTGCTGATGAAACCTCTTCGTACAGGTTGCCTTCCACCAACTTCTTGTGCTTTAAACAAATAACAGAACAAGTATTGCACTAACATGAATTAGTTTTGTGAGATAGCATTGCAAATTGGCAAGCTGAAGACAGCACGGTGCCCTCAGTGACCTCTTTGAATCATACTTGTACTTTAGAAAATGTCTTAATTAAACTTAAGAAATCCGGGAGGGTGCTTCCCTGAATGACTAATATGTATCTGAGTTACTAGGATTGGAAGATGCCAGATTTCTGGGCAGTAGCACTAAAATGCTCAGGTAACCTCAGTTTTCCCTGGGCTATAGATCAGAAAATAGATAAGATTCCTTCTGTATACAATATTCTACTAACACAGAACTCCTACTATGTCTGCAGAGGTACACAAAATAAACTTTATTGGGACACATTGATCCAAGGTGGTATAGAGGCCTGTTGAACAAATGTAATTGGGCTGTGTAAAATTATAAAAATGTACTGGCTGGCTTGTTATAGTCATGTGTCTGCTACCTCTGCTTTAATCGCCTTTGTGCACAGTCTGTGGTGGCATTAAACACACATCACTTCAGGTAAGTTGTCAGAAATGGAGCAGCTGAATATGTATGGAGCTGTTAGACAGCCAGCATTAAAAAGCCACAACAAGAAAACAGTGAAAAACAAAACTTTCATTGAAACTCCAGTAGATATAGGCCCAGCATGTCAACATGTCCTTAGTGGCAAACTGTTGAGACATTTCCATCTAAGCAGTTCCTACTATCTCTCCATCTAAGCGTGATTGATTTTCTCTTCTCACCTCAAGAATTGGAATGTTATGTTCTGCAGGCCTACAAATTTTAATCTAAGAATAGGCAGGGCAAAATTATATGAAGAGTTTCACAAAGTCATTTACAGTTTGCACACAATGCCTCAGCATAAGCAGAGGTCTGTTGGACAATCTAGTGGCTCTTGAACTGAACATAGCAGGCAGCTTCAATTGATAGGCATGATCATGCCACAGTAAGTTAGCACCTCACCCACCTTTATCAGGATTTTTTTCTTCAGTTGATTTGGCGATGGGAGTTCATCTGCATTGATGTCTACAGGTTTGGTCAATAACATGTCCCCAAAGACCTTCTTGAAATGAGATGCCATGTTTCGTTGCTGGACAACACTGCAATGGTCTTCGATGGACAAGATAATTGGAAACCTGCAAGGTACGCTTGAAATTAGTAACACTGTGTGTAATATTGGATGTTGTTGCTGTTCCCATATAAGGAAATAATGGAATTGTTGAAGCAACAGCATTGATGAAGCAATCGAGAATCCCAAGTGAATGCTCTGGGGACACAATTTCAAATCCCACCGTGAGATTTGATAGAAGTTAAGTTTGATTCATAAATCTAGAATTGAAATGCAGCCTCAGTGCTGCTAAACATGAAAATAATTGTCATAAAAACCATCTCAAGAGGATTGTACAAGATGATGAGAGGCATTGATTGAGTGGATAGTCAAGAGACTTTTTCCCAGGGCAGAAATGACTATTACAAGGGGGCATAATTTTAAGGTGATTGGAGGAAGGTGTAGGGGAGATGTCAGAGGTAGGTTCCTCACACAGAGAGTGGTGGGCGTGTGGAATGTGCTGCCAGCAGTGGTGGTGCAGTAAGATACTTTAGAGACTTTTAAGTGACCCTTGGATAGGCACATGGAGGATAGTAAATTGTAGGGTATGCAGGGTAGATTGATTTTAGTACGATAGTAGGTTGGCACAACATTGTGGGCCGAAGGGCCTGAACTGTGCTATACTGTTCTATGTTCTACCTCATTCGTCGATGTCTCTCAGGGATGAAGATCTGCTATCGTTACTCACTCTGGCCTACTATTGACTTTATTCACATCGCAATATGGTCAACTCTGAGCAACCCTTTTAAATGGCTGGTCGAGCCACTAAATTCAAAGGCATTTAGGGATGGACGACAAATGTTGGCCTTGCCACTGACGCCCCTGTAGGAGAGATTTTAAAGAATCATTTTAATATGAACTAGATCAACAAAACATTTGCATGAGTAAATACTTACTTGTCACATTTCCAAAGATACAAAGTGTTCTGCTTCTGCCCTGGCAATCATTTATCCCCTAACCAATACAAGCCTCACCAAATAAAGATGATCTAGTCATTGATCTCATCTGCTATTTATAAGGGCTTACTGATCTCCAGTTGGCTGTCACATTCGTTTGCATTACAACTTTAAGATGGATTCTTTATTTAAGTACTGGCCTGAGGATAAGCGATTGATTATATAAATATTTTTCTTCTATTTAGCTTGTGCAGTGATGTAATAAAATCATGTTGCTGGTAACTGCACTGCCTGAAGTTTTATCGGGTCCTATTTCGCTGACAGAACTGAAGATTCTGTGGGGAATTGGTAGCGGGAGAGAAAAGGGGAAATGAAGCCTCTGTTCTTTGTGCCCTTGACCCTGGCTCATTTAAGTATTTCAGATTGTGTTTGAGATACCCACTTCAGTTCAGATGAGAACATTGAACAGTCTGGTCAGCTACATAGAAAAAAAATGGCACAGGAACAGACCATTCAGCTCAATTTGTCCACACCAGTCCATTCAAGCCTCCTCCCATATTTGCAAATCTACATCTATCATCATAAGTACCCTCTCCCTCGAGCCTGTCTAATTTCCCTTCAAACTTCAACCATTGACTGTGGTAGTGAGTATCCTTGATAAAACCGGTTTCTTCTAAATGTCCTATTTTCTTCAAGACTGTTTTATATTTTTATCCTCTGCTCATGCTGTCATCCACAAGGGAAAGCATTCTCACTGTACTGACTCCAACAAAACCATTCATAGCTTAAAAGGTCAAGCCTCAACTTTCTCTCATCCATAGAAAAGTAACGCCCAATCTATCACATCTTTCTCGATACATCGACCCAGGTGTTTCTGCAATCATCCAGTTGTGTGCACCAACGATTATTTTTAAAAACTTAAAAATCCTTTGCAACTCGAGAAATTACTGTTCTGAGAGAGACAAGAAAAACATGGCTAGATGTGATCATTTAAAAGACATATTAGTATAATTACTGACAGCAATTACTATTAATCCCAGCCTCTGCTCAGATCTGACAAGGTGCCCACTTGGCCTGGCATAGTGGCGTGGTATGGAGGCCTGTTGGCCCAGCGATATCCCAGCAGCCCATTGTGGCAGTCTCTCAGCCCGGTATGGCCTCAGCATGGACCTCCGGTCTAGAGGTGATTCCAGACCCTCTTGAAACCTGAGGTAAAGCTTGGTATGACCTAGAATCAAGGACAGGAGACCAGGGCCAGCATGGAATGGGTTGGAAGATCATCAAACTGCAACGCTGGACTTTTTACTTCTCTATTTTTCTAAGAACTGTAACTGAAGAATCTGTACCTATGGACCTTGTAACTAAGACGGCACTGCAAGCAGCAACTTATACACTTTTCACCATCCTCATTTGCATGTGAGACAATAAAACAAATTTTATTTCTAATTTTATTTCAAGATAGATTTGTGAAAAAAGAATGGATTTCAAAACTTTTGAGATAAAAAATTCTAAAATGTCTCTGAGACATCGAATGATGATAGGAGAAGGAAGATGGGTAGGTGATCAAAAGCGAGGCAAAGAGGTTGATTTTAAAACAGACAATGTAGGCAATTTGATGCAGAAATATGGAAACTGTATTCCAGTTCATGGAGTACACTCACAAACAGGAGGAATCGAAAAGAAAGCAGAGTTACAAAGTTGCAGGAACACAGGGATATGAAGCAATTTGTAGATAAAGGCAAGGATTAGAGCAGGTTAGTGAATACTTTATGGAGGGGAGCAAGATTTAGAGCTGGATTTTCACCATGGAGGAGGGAAACTCAACCCAGGAAGCCCCATAACCTGGCCAACCTGTATCCAGTGGGATCAACGCCTGCATGCTTGTTTGTTGCTTTGGAAGGGTTTGGCATGTGACCACACCCAGCCGACTACTTGCGGCTATAGTTCAGATGTGGCCACAGAATCGGAAAGTCTCAAGGCCAGCTTGTTACAGGCTGCCTTGGTTCTCTGAGATTTGAATCACTTTTCTAAAAGGCTGCTGGGCGCTCTAGTTCTCAACCCCCGACAAAAGCCCCATAGCACCGTAATGCCTCCCATGAGCCATCTTCAATTCCTCACACATACTCCCATTTCACCCCTATGCTTTCTATATTCTCACGCCAAGTCACTGCCCTCTCCTAAGGCCAGGACGTCTCCCTGCCCTCTCTTATCCCCACCCCATCTCCTGGCCCTCTCCTATCCCCACCCCATCTCCCTGCCCTCTCTTATCTCCACCCCATGTCCCTGCCCTCTCCTATCTCCACCCCATGTCCCTGCCCTCTCTTATCCCCACGCCATCTGCCTGCCCTCTCCTATCTCCACCCCATGTCCCTGCCCTCTCTTGTCTCCACCCCATCTCCCTGTCCTCTCTTATCTCCCCATCTCCTGGCCCTCTCTTATCTCCACCCCATGTCCCAGTCCTCTCTTATCCCCCACCCCATCTCCCTGCCCTCTCCTATGCCCACCCCATCTCCCTGCCATCTCTTATCCCCACCCCATCTCCCTGCCCTCTCTTATCCCCACCCCATCTCCCTGCCATCTCTTATCCCCACCCCATCTCCCTGCCCTCTCTTATCCCCACCCCATCTCCTGGCCCTCTCTTATCCCCCACCCCATCTCCCTGCCCTCTCCTATCCCCACCCCATCTCCCTGCCCTCTCTTATCCCCACCCCATCTCCCTGCCCTCTCTTATCCCCACCCCATCTCCTGGCCCTCTCTTATCCCCCACCCCATCTCCCTGCCCTCTCCTATCCCCACCCCATCTCCCTGCCCTCTCTTATCCCCACCCCATCTCCCTGCCATCTCTTATCCCCACCCCATCTCCTGGCCCTCTCTTATCCCCCACCCCATGTCCCTGCCCTCTCTTATCCCCACCCCATCTCCCTGCCCTCTCTTATCCCCACTCCATCTCCCTGCCATCTCTTATCCCCACCCCATCTCCCTGCCCTCTCTTATCCCCACCCCATCTCCCTGCCATCTCTTATCCCCACCCCATCTCCCTGCCCTCTCTTATCCCCACCCCATCTCCTGGCCCTCTCTTATCCCCCACCCCATCTCCCTGCCCTCTCCTATCCCCACCCCATCTCCCTGCCCGCTCTTATCCCCACCCCATCTCCCTGCCCTCTCTTATCCCCACCCCATCTCCTGGCCCTCTCTTATCCCCCACCCCATCTCCCTGCCCTCTCCTATCCCCACCCCATCTCCCTGCCCTCTCTTACCCCACCCCATCTCCCTGCCCTCTCTTATCCCCACCCCATCTCCCTGCCCTCTCTTATCCCCACCCCATCTCCTGGCCCTCTCTTATCCCCCACCCCATCTCCCTGCCCTCTCCTATCCCCGCCCCATCTCCCTGCCCTCTCTTATCCCCACCCCATCTCCTGGCCCTCTCTTATCCCCCACCCCATCTCCCTGCCCTCTCTTATCCCCAACCCATCTCCTGGCCCTCTCTTATCCCCACGCCATCTGCCTGCCCTCTCCTATCTCCACCCCATGTCCCTGCCCTCTCTTGTCTCCACCCCATCTCCCTGTCCTCTCTTATCTCCCCATCTCCTGGCCCTCTCTTATCCCCACCCCATGTCCCAGTCCTCTCTTATCCCCCACCCCATCTCCCTGCCCTCTCCTATGCCCACCCCATCTCCCTGCCATCTCTTATCCCCACCCCATCTCCCTGCCCTCTCTTATCCCCACCCCATCTCCCTGCCATCTCTTATCCCCACCCCATCTCCCTGCCCTCTCTTATCCCCACCCCATCTCCTGGCCCTCTCTTATCCCCCACCCCATCTCCCTGCCCTCTCCTATCCCCACCCCATCTCCCTGCCCTCTCTTATCCCCACCCCATCTCCCTGCCCTCTCTTATCCCCACCCCATCTCCTGGCCCTCTCTTATCCCCCACCCCATCTCCTGGCCCTCTCCTATCCCCACCCCATCTCCCTGCCCTCTCTTATCCCCACCCCATCTCCCTGCCCTCTCTTATCCCCACCCCATCTCCTGGCCCTCTCTTATCCCCCACCCCATGTCCCTGCCCTCTCTTATCCCCACCCCATCTCCCTGCCCTCTCTTATCCCCACCCCATCTCCCTGCCCTCTCTTATCCCCACCCCATCTCCCTGCCATCTCTTATCCCCACCCCATCTCCCTGCCCTCTCTTATCCCCACCCCATCTCCTGGCCCTCTCTTATCCCCCACCCCATCTCCCTGCCCTCTCCTATCCCCACCCCATCTCCCTGCCCTCTCTTATCCCCACCCCATCTCCCTGCCCTCTCTTATCCCCACCCCATCTCCTGGCCCTCTCTTATCCCCCACCCCATCTCCCTGCCCTCTCCTATCCCCACCCCATCTCCCTGCCCTCTCTTATCCCCACCCCATCTCCCTGCCCTCTCTTATCCCCACCCCATCTCCTGGCCCTCTCTTATCCCCCACCCAATCTCCCTGCCCTCTCCTATCCCCACCCCATCTCCCTGCCCTCTCTTATCCCCACCCCATCTCCCTGCCCTCTCTTATCCCCACCCCATCTCCCTGCCCTCTCTTATCCCCACCCCATCTCCTGGCCCTCTCTTATCCCCCACCCCATCTCCCTGCCCTCTCTTATCCCCACCCCATCTCCTGGCCCTCTCTTATCCCCACGCCATCTGCCTGCCCTCTCTTATCCCCACCCCATGTCCCTGCCCTCTCTTATCTCCACCCCATGTCCCTGCCCTCTCTTATCTCCACCCCATGTCCCTGCCCTCTCTTATCCCCACCCCATCTCCCTGTCCTCTCTTATCTCCCCATCTCCTGCCCTCTCTTATCCCCCACCCCATCTCCATGCCCTCTCTTATCTCCACCCCATCTCCATGCCCTCTCTTATCTCCACCCCATCTCCATGCCCTCTCTTATCCTCTGTCACTTCAACAGTTACTCATTGAGTAGCCTTAAGATTCAGTTCCCAGTTTTGATCACCTGGGCAACTATGTGGAGGCAGGAAAATAAATCATTACAAAAGACTTGATGGGTTTGTAAGAATGGAATTAAAATTCGGTAAGGTAAGGTAATTTTAAATTCTTCTGGAAATCTAGAGTAGTGGGAATGGAAGCTAGGGCAGTTGTATGCTCCTCTTGCAGGATGTGGACAGTAAGGGTCACTGCTGGTGTCCCCTCAGACCTCACCCGCGAGAAGTGCACCCAACTCCAGCTCCTCAAAAACTGTGTTAGGGAACTGGAGCTGGAGCTGGATGAACTCCGGATCATTCGGGAGGCTGAGGGGAGTGATAGAGACGAGTTACAGGGAGGCAGTCATCCCCAAGGTACAGGAAAAAGGTAGGTGGGTGACTGTCAGGAAGGGGAAAGGGAATGGGCAGACAGTGCAGGGATCCCCTGTGGCCGTTTCCCTCAATAATAAGTATACGGTCTTGGATACTGTTGGGGGCGATGACCTACCAGGGGAAGGTTATAGTAGACAGGTCTGTGGCACTGAGCCTGACCCTGCGGCAAAGAAGGGAAGGGGGAGAAAAGGAGAGCAATTGTGGTGGGGTCTCAATAGTAAGAGACACAGACAGACAGTTCTGTGAATGCGAACGAGACGAAAGGATGGTATGTAGCCTCCCGGGTGCCAGGGTCCGTGATGTCTCGGATCGTGTCTTCAAGATCCTTAAGGGGGTGGGTGAGCAACCAGCAGTCAAGGTACACATCGGTAGCAATGACATAGGTAGAAAAAGGACTGAGAATGTGAAAAATTAGTTCAGGGAGTTAGGTTAGAAGCTGAAGTCCAGGGCAAACAGGGTAGTTATCTCTGGATTCCTACTAGTGCCACGTGATAACGAGATAAGAAATAGGGAGAGAGTGTAGCTAAACGCGTGGCTACAGGGCTGGTGTGGGAGGGAGGGCTTCCATTATGTGGATAATTGAAGCACATTCTGGGGAAGGTGGGACCTGTACAGTCAAGACGGGTTGCACTTGAACCGGAAGGGCACAAATATCCTGGGAGGGAAGTTTGCCAGAGCCGTACGGGATGGTTTAAACTATTTTGGCAGAGGGTGGGGAACTGGGTTTACAATTCAGAGGATGACGTATTCGGCCTTCCAACAGACACAACAGGGAGTGAGGTGGTTTATGAAGAAATGCGGTTGATGGGAGTGTAATTGCGGACACAGAGATGGCTTGAGGTGTGTATACTTCAGTGCTAAGAGTATCAGAAATTAAGCGGATGAACTTAGAGCATGTATCGGTACTTGGAACTACGATGTTGTGGCCATTACAGAAAATTGGGTAACTCAGGGACAGGAATGGTTGTTGGAAGTTCCAGGATTTAGATGCTTTAAAAGAAGTAGGGAGGGTGGAAAAAGAGGCCTGGGAATGGCATTGCTAGTCTGGGCCAGTATAGCAGCTACTGAAAGGCAGTTTGAGAATGATATGTCCACAGAGTCAGTTTGGGTTGAGGTCCGGAACAAGAAAGGAGAAGTCAATTTGTTGGGTTTTTTTTTACAGACCCCCTAATAGTTGCAGAGAAGTAGAGGAGTGGATTGGGAGGCAGATACTGGAAAGGTGCAGAAGTCACAGGATGTAGTCATGGGTGACTTCAACTTTGCAAATATTGATTGGAAACATTTTAGTTGGAATAGCTTAGATAGAGCGGATTTTGTCCAGTGTGTGGCTAGACCAACATGAGGAGAGGCCGCTTTGGATTTGGTGCTTGGCAATGAACTGGGCCAAGTGTTAGACCTGTTAGTAGGTGAATATTTTGGCAGTAGCGATCATAGCTCTGTTACTTCCACGATAGTCAGGGATAAGGATAGGTATATACAGCAGGGTAAAGTTTATAATTGTGGGAAGGGTAATTACAATTCTGTTTGGCAAGAACTGGGTAACATAAACTGGAAACAGATGCTGTCAGGGAAGAGCACTATTGAAATGTGGAGTTTATTTAAGGAATGCATACTGCGTGTGCTCAATATGTTTGTCCGTCCCTAGCAGGCAGAGAAGATGCGTTTGAGGGAGGGAGCAATGGTTCTCAGGAGAGGTTGAACAACTGGTTAAGAGGAAGAAGGATGCTTATGTAAGGTTTAGGAAAAGAGGAATAGAAAAGGCTCTAGAGGGATACAAGTTAGCCAGGAGGGAGCTGAAGAGAGGGCTTAGGAGAGCTAGGGCTGTAAGGGGGAATGAGAAAACCTTGGCAGATAGGATCAAAGAAAACTCCAAGGCTTTTTACACGTATTGCAGAACAAGAGAATGACCAGAGAAAGGGTAAGGCTGATCTAGGATTGTAAAGGGAATTAGTTTACAGAGCCTAAAATGATAGGAGAGGACCTTAATGAATACTTTTCTTCGGTATTCACAACTGATAAGGACCGAGTTTTAGAGGAGGACGTTGTGAAACAGGCAGGTAGGCTAGAGGAGGAAGATGTTCGTAAAGAAGATGTCCTAGGAATTCTGGGGAAGTTGAAGATAGATAAGTCCCCGGGGCCTGATGGGATTTATCCAAGGATCCTACGGGAAGCGAGGGAGGAGATCACAGGGCCTTTGGCAATGATCTTTTCGTCCTCACACCTGTCCACGGGTATAGTGCTGGAAGATTGGAAAGAGGCAAACGTCATTCCCTTGTTCAAAAAAGGGAACAGGGATAACCCCAGAAATTACAGACCAGTTAGTCTTACGTCAGTGGTGGGCAAATTATTGGAAAGGGCTCTGATAAGCAGGATTTATGATCATTTGCAAAAGGCACAGTTTGATTTGTGATGGTCAGCATGGATTTGTGACGCGTAGATCATGCCTCGCAAACCTTACTGAATTCTTTGAAGAGGTGGCCAAACATGTGGATCAAGTTAGAGCAGTGGATATAGTATACATGGATTTAAGTAAGGTGTTTGATAAGGTTCCCCATGGTAGGCTCATGCAGAAGGTAAGGAGGCATGGGATAGGGGGAAATGTGACAGATTGGATTCAGAATTGGCTGACCCTTAGAAGACAAAGGGTGGTAGTGGATGGAAAATATTCAACATGGTGCTCAGTTATGAGTGGTGTACCACAAGGATCTGTCCTGGGTCCTCTTCTATTTGTGACTTTTGTAAATGATTTGGATGAAGGAGTGGAAGGGTGGATTAGCAAGTTCGTGGACAATACGAAGGTAGGTCATGCTGTGGACAGTGCGGAGGGCTGTTCTAGGTTACAAAGGGACATTGATAGGATGCAGAGCTGAGCTGAGAAGTGGCAGATGGAGTTTCGCCCTGAAAAGTGTGAGGTGGTTCATTTTGGAACGACAAACTTGAAAGCAGAATACAGGGTCAATGGAAAGATTCTTGGCAGTGTGGAGGAGCAGAGGGATCTTGGCGTTCATGTTCATAGTTCCCTGAAAGCTGCCACCAAGGTGGATAGAGTTGTTAAGAAGACGTATGGTGTGTTAGCTTTCATTAATAGTGGGGTTGAGTTCAAGAGCTGTTAAGTTATGCTCCAGCTATACAACAGCCTGGTTTGGCCACATCTGGGGTATTGTGTCCAGCTCTGGTCACCTCATCACAGGAAAGATATGGAAGCATTAGAGAAGGTGAAGAGGAGATTTACCAGAATGTTGCCAGGAATGGAGGGAAGGTCCTATGAGGAAAGGTTGAGAGAACTAGGGCTTTTCTCTTTAGAACGACAAAGGATGAGAGGTGACTTGATAGAAGTGTACAAAATGATCAGAGGTATAGATAGAGTACACAGCCAGAGCCTTTTTCCTACGGTAGAGGTAACCTTTACAAGGGGACATAGTTTTAAAGTTAAAGTACCTAGATATCGAGGAGATGTCAGAGGTAGGTTTTTTACTCAGAGAGTGGTAGGGGCATGGAATGCATTGCTGGAGAGGGTACTGGAGTTGGCCTCATTAGGGGCATTTAAGCGGCTATTAGATAGGCATACGGATGACTGTATATGGTAGCGGTGGAGGTTAGATAGGCCTTAGGTTTCGGGTAAAAGCTCAGCACAATATCGTGGGCCGAAGGGCCTGTACTGTGCTGTACTGTTCTATGTTCTAAAATAGGCCAGTGTCATAAAGATGAACACAGAGAACACATTTGAGGTTGGAGCACATGAAGGTGTCATGGAGGCCAAGAAGAGTTCGGAAATAGTTGCAAAATGAATGATGGGAAAAGAGAACAGAAGACGCTGAAGGCAGTGGACAGCGCAGAGTGATTGAGGGTGTTTTGTATTAGAGAAATCTCAAGTCATGATCTTTAGAATTAATGAACCATTTAGTTTCACATTTATATAAATTGTCATCCCACATTATTGGGGCAACTTACTCGGAGGTGACGAAGGCATGTTCCTTTATTGTGTACAACACATCCAGGAATTTTATTTTGGAGGTAAGAGTGTGTCCGTGGTAGATAATTGGCAGGTCATCTGGGCCGTCCCAGCAATCCACTGCAAAATAAAAATGAATCAATTGCAACATGGATTTATTTGGATTTTTCCTTCTGTTGTTTCTCTCACCATTTTCCATGAAGCCACTTTAACAGCGCCTCTGAAAATCAAATCTTTATCACTGAGAAGGACAAGGGAACCAGCAGCGTGGAAATGGCATCACCTGCAACTTCTCCAAGTCAGATACTATCCTTGGAAAAATATCATCGTTCCTGCGTTCCATCATTGGGACACAACCTGGGTGACCACTCCTAACAGTACTGTGGGTAGACCTCAAGAGCAAGAAATCTTACATTCTGTCTAGTCTACTCTGGCATTCAATAAGACCACTGTGGCTCTAATGATCCTCAATTCCACTTTCTAGTCTTTTCTCATATAACTCTTGATTCCTTCACTAACTAAAAGTCTGTCTATCATAGCCTGAAACTTAATGATTCAGTCTGACTGCATGGACTGCGAAGGTTCATCCTCTGTAAGGTAATAAATATTGATATTACCAGTGATATCGACTGTCCACGAGCAAATAGCAGAAACTGTAGACCAGATCTTTTCCTAAAATCAAAAATATGCCATAACCAATTTTTCGTCACAAGTTAGCACCGCAATAAAAATATACATGGCAAAAATTTTACCCCTTTCTCCTACGTTCTTCCTGTTTGGGGGAAGTGCTGAACTGTTTGCAATTTTGTTGGACATCACTGATCTCAGACTTGTATCGTCCCCAAGACCACGAACAAACACTTTATTTAAAGGCAGTACAAATCTCACACCCACACCATTAACATCATTGGAGTCGCCCGGAACTGTGATCGGCCACGTTGACCCTGGAAGCTGAACTGCTCTTGAGAAGGAGCTACACTTTGGAGGAACTGTAACTCAGTCAAGTTAGTGCCAGAGGGAGAAGAAAGTGAGTGAACTGGGAAAAGGAGAAGGCTTACATTCTATGCAGCGACACCCCATCCTCAGGCATCGGGCATAGGCCTCCAATGATGACTCACTGGAAAACTGGTCACCAGTCAGATACCTGGAAAAGATGAAGGGCGTTTCAGATCTTTGATCACTATGATTTGTACAGATAATGATGCCTAATTACACTTAGGGGTGGGCGGAGGAATGGGGTAGCAGTGGGGATTTCCCACAAAACTCAAAACCATGAGTAACAGGCAAATTAAACAGTGGACCTCTTTGTTATTTCTTTACTCCATACCTTACCAGGGAGCCAGCCAGGTTAGAAAGCTGGCCAGTACTGAGTGGCAATGTCAATGGTCGATGACAGTCACCAAGGGCTGCTGAGTATAGTCCCCAACAACCAGGAAAGATTGGGAGCTGGTGGATGTCATGCTTGCAACCATGATAGGGGAGATACTAGGAAAGGCAGCAGGCTGAATGAAGGAAACATGCAGTTGATTACAAGAGATAGTCCTGCTCTTCCTGGCTTGCAGACCACAGCATTTACCCACTTGATCAAGCTGCGCCTATCTTTACTATGCTGCCTAGCTTCTGACTCCTGGAAAATCCAGCCAGCCAGTGTTAAATTAAAACTGCACAGATTTGAACATTACAATGAGATGTCTCATACAATCATAGAATTCCTACAGTGCAGAAAGAGGCCATTCAGCCCATCGGGCCTGCATCGACCCTCTGGAAGAGCAAAGGTTGAGAAAGGACATGCCATGTAACCAACTGTCTAACTGGCAGCAGAGGGCGCCCTTTCCTCCAAAAACCTCTTCCTCCAGCTGGTGGGTGGATACAATTTCCTCCAGTGGTTTTTGTTTTAACAAGTTGGAACAATTGGAGTAAAGTGTGATACTATGAATCATTGCCACCTTGATTCATAGCGTTACACATCCGGGTTAGCCCACCAGAGGAAGGCAGCAACTGGAGGTACAATCTCACTCACAGCTTGGAAAGGAAAAGTAAGAGTGAAGTTCGCCTCCAAATTGCTCTAACATATGTTGTGGCAGCTGTTAGTAGACTAACAAGGGAGATCACCGGTCTGCCTTGTTAGGCTGTTTCAGATATAAAAGATGGTGAGGAAGCTAGGATTCATAGGAAACTATACTGAGGGTTGAACCAGATCATGGTAGTGTTCTGTGTTTTGATTGTCTTCATAGTTATTCCTGACATTACCGTCTAACCTCAGAGTCCTCTGATATGGATCCATCTCACTAAACAGCTTCAAATTGTTGTTGACATAGTGAATAGTCTCCTGTCTTTGACCCCACTCAGATTTTACTCTGTACTTACTGAAGCCAATTGGAGAAGACTACAAATCAGACGGAGCTCCAATCTACTCCCACAGTTTGAAATTTCCAGCAGCTACCTCAAGTTCGACCTCAGCAGAAATTCCAGAACCACTCCTTCCCTACACCCACTCGTTCCCTCTGCTCCATAATCGGATGGGGGTGGACTTGACAAGGTTACTGTCTGACTATGTCAGAGAACAGGGAATGCAGTCAGGAATCTTGTTCCTGCCCACTGGAGCATGAGATTCGCATTAGACTTGATTGCGATTGTAAATCCTGCCAGTTCTTATTGTTTATGTTCATACATGGGGAATGATTATTAGGTAATGTATCAGGAAGTGGCTGTCACATCTGGCATCCTAACCCAGTGCGAGTTAGTGCCTTCAGGACAGGAGGGGAGAAAATTGAGCATTGCATCCAAACTAATAGTGAGCACGAAACAAACAAAAAACTGAGCAGAGCTTTACTTAACGTGTTGTGTGATGAAGAGATCCAGTAATAGGAAAGAGGATAGTTCATTTCCTCTGAAGTCACACGTTCAAACCTTGAATCCAGAATCATGTTCTCTTTAGAGAACAGATATGCCAAGAACTAAAAGGCAAACAAAACAGATACATTTTCACTTGTCATCATTCTTTATAAATATAAGTAGTAATTTTACTACACTTTTGATTTTGAAACTACATTGCATTTTATGGAAGAGAACAGAAAGAACCAAGATCCATAATTCAAGATTGTCATATTTGAAGACAATTCAAAGAAGGCAAATTGTAAATAACGGTTAGTAATATTGGAAATGGCTCTAATAAACATGTGGACTCCACAGAAAAAAGAAGATTTAGGGAATTATGGAACTCTTAAACGTGTAAGTTCTTGAGAAAAATATAGATCAGGACTCCAATTGATAAGAAATAATTTTAACAGATCAGAAAAGGAATAAGTCAACAAAGGACAACATAATTAAAGGAAATATAAAAAGACTGTGTAAATGACAAAGAATACAGGTGTATATATTTGTCCTCTTTTTTTACAACCTGATTGGAACTTACATCAGAAAGCAGGGATTGGAGAGTCACTGTCATGTATCAGCTGGATGTGCCATCCAGCATGGGTTGCCTAAACTATTTCAGTTGCCAATTAATCCTAATTTCCCCCTCCTTCTAGCATCCTTTATGATAGAATGCTACTTGAGGAATCATTGGGCTAGAATTCTACTAACCAGTGGGACAATGAGCTAGAGCTCAAAACCAACACCCAGCGTTGAGACGCTTTTACGAAGTTCCAGCCCTTTGATAAACTACAGGGGCTTTCAGCTATAATTTCAAAGCATTGCACACTTGAATTAAAGTGTAAAGAACAAAGTTCTTCTTTGGCCTTTTCTTTGTAAACTTTAGTGGCTTCAATCGAGTTAGCCATTGGAAGGTGGAACAAACTGGAGTTTTGTCTACCTCATTTCCTCAGGTAAACAAAGCTTTAAATTTTAAATAAGCCATGGTTGAGGTTGACTTATTTGACATGTTTATGCATTAGTAAGAGTGGGCCAGAGCTTCACCATATATAATATTATTTTGCCCTACTGTGGCACTTGAACCCATGGTCCCAGAGCATTTAGTTGGGCTTCTAATTGCTGAATAAGTGTTGAAATTAAGACCACTTCACTTACAGTTTACAGAGAATGAAAGTAGTAAGGCAAAGGTATATGTACCTCATCCAGTTGTAAAACAGGGTCTGATATCTCCCTCAATGGGTCTTTAAAGTAATTAAAGATGCATTCTCGAACTTTGTTGATGTCATTTGCCCAGCTTTCCTAAGGAAGCAAGAATCACAACATTTAAGGGAATCTGGCAACAGTTTCCTACAGAAAATTAAATAAATGTAAGCCTTGCATAGAATATGCCATTCATTTCCATTGCATTAATTCTAACAAATCAGACTTAAGTCTGTTGTATCAATGTTTAGCCTCCAGAATGCCTTTTCTCTTCATTCTTTCATTCAATTTGGGGGCCACTGGTTATGGATTTGGTTCTCAATTACTAATTGCCCTTGAACTAGTTGGCTCACTGGGCCATTTCAAAGGGAAGTGAAGAGTCAATCTATATTGCTGAAGTCACATTTAAGATAAACTAGATAAGAATAGCAGGTTTACTTCATTCAAGAGTGTTCGGTAACCAGGTGGGTTTTTAAGACAATTGACAATGCTCTCTTGATCATCATTACTCGAGACTAGCTTCCAGGTCGACGTTTATTTATTTAATTAAAATTCCACCAGCTGCTATAGGATTTGAACTTGTGAACCCAATGCATCAGACTGGGCCTCTGGATGACAAGCCCAGTGATATTGCCATTAAAAATAGCACTAATGCTTCATCAAATTCGCTTTATTGTGTTGAATTTCAGTGGATCAAACCCACCGCATTTGCTGCCATTAACTCAAATTCTAAAAGTTTCACCTACCTTTGCATTCATCCCCAATTAATATAATTTCAGTAAACTAAATCCTTTTCTAGTTAAATAATAGATAGACATTTTGTAGAGCTATTAAAATGTAAAAGCTCAGACCTTGCGACTTGGAAAGGGAACTTGGTAGAATATGTTATTAAGGAGATTATTAAAGCATACTTAGAAGATTATAATGTGCTCAGGTAGAGTTGACAAGGCTTTGAAAAAGGGAAAGTTATTTGAGTGTTTTGAGGAAATAACAAGCAACATGAATGGCAGGGAATCTGTAACTGCAGATGCTTGATTTTATAAAAAGCTTTTATAAGGTTACTACACAAGATAAGAGTTGGGGTAGAATATTAAGATAATTAGTTAGCTAATGGGAAGCAAGCAGAAATAATAAACAGGTGTTTTGGGTTGGCAAGCTGTCACTCATGGAGCACCAAAACAATCAAGTCTGAAGCCTCAACTATTTACAATTTATCAACGGCTTGGATGAAGGGGCTGGACATACTGCAGCTAAACTTTCCATGGCACCAAAATGGGTCAAAAATAAGTTGTCAAAAGTAGGTAAAGAGTTTATAAAGAGATATAGATGGTTGCCAGTGAGTGGGCAAAAATTTGGTAATGTGGCAAAAGATAAAACTGTTCACTTGCAATGAACAATAGAAAAATACGGTATATTGTCTAAATGGGGAGAGATTACAAAACTCAGTGGTCCCAAGGGACCTTAGTGTCCTGATACAAAACAAATCACAAAAAGCAAGTGCATGCAAGTATAGTAAGTGATTAGCAATGCAAAAATAAATATTAGTGTTTGTTGAAAAGGGAATGGTATATAAAAGTAGGAGAGGTTTACTGCAGCTGTACAAGGTATTGATGAGCCCTCTACAGTACTGCGTATAATTTCAGACATCTTATTTCAAAAAGGCTATAATCATGTTTGAAGCAGATTAGAGAACGTTCAAGATTCACCCTTGTGATGAAGGGTTTCTTTCTAAAGGATAGTTGAACAAACTGGGCTTTTATCCATTGACGTTTGGAAAGTTGAGCGATAATCTGAAAAGCTCAAGGTCATGAGGAGACTTGATAGGGTATGTACTTGGAGAACCTTTTCTTTTTTGGGGATTTTAGAACTAGTGGACACAATTTAAGAAGAAGAATTCTCCCTTGTAAGGTGGAAATGGGGACCTTTTTGTTCTCTCAGTTTCTTTTTCTCTCTCAAATTCCCTTCCACATAAATCAGTGAAACCTGGGTATTTAAAGTTATTCAAGGCTGAGTTAGATTTTTGCCAGAAAGTGGGAGTCAATGGTTTTGGAGGGACAAGGAAACTGGCACTGAGAGCACAGCCAGATTTTAATGACTGGCAAAGGAGGTCTGAAGGACTGAATAGTTTACTCCAGCTCCTAATTCCTGTTTCCACAAAGTCACTGGCTAACATACATAATAAAAACCAAATAAACTGTGGATGCTGTAAATCAGGAACAAAAAGAAGGTTGGTGGAAAAGCTCAGCAGGTCTGGCAGCATCTGTAAAGGAGAAAACTGGCTAACATAGTTGTGGTCAGGCAATTCTTAGCTTGTCAAACTCATATTCAAATCGATCGTGGTCATGCTGCCCCACCTCACCTACCTCCAGTCCCCGGTACTGCCATTTCCACCAGTCTCTGCATTCTTCAACTCTGCACACTTATGCATGCCCTGACTTCGTTCATTTACG
Source organism: Stegostoma tigrinum (assembly GCF_030684315.1). Taxonomy (NCBI): domain Eukaryota; kingdom Metazoa; phylum Chordata; class Chondrichthyes; order Orectolobiformes; family Stegostomatidae; genus Stegostoma; species Stegostoma tigrinum. The sequence continues at coordinate 101,666,000 of NC_081358.1, read as the reverse complement.
ATGCCTGTTTGTGCATTCAACGATCCCAGGTCTGGAATTCTTTTCCCCTTCCTCCTTGTCTCTACACCTCTCTCCTCCTTTAAGATATTGCTTAAAACATAACTTTTTGACAAAAGGTTTCATAATGTGGCCGAATCTGATCTTTGGCTTGAAGTCAGGTTTCGAAGTGATTACACATCTATGGACTGGCTACATTGAAGATTAATGTAACGGCTACATTACTGCAGTAAAGATATTACATAACTGAAAGTGGTTTTGAAGTGCAAGGTGCTCAGTCGAAACTAAAATCTCTGGAATTTCTGTATCTATGGTCTTCACTACTATGATGCTACACTAGACCTGAATAAAGTGACATTCTGATGTATGACCCATGCACTATATTACGCCTGATTGTGGGATCTAGTTTTTAACTTAAATACTGGTCTTAGGCACAGTTCCAAATGAAGAGTAGCAATTGGAAAGAATAAAAGGGAAAACAAACAAAGGAGGAGTTAGAGATAATGGGAACTGCAGATGCTGGAGAATCCAAGATAACAAAGTGTAAAGCTGGATGAACACAGCAGGCCAAGCAGCATCTTAGGCTCCTAAGATGCTGCTTGGCCTGCTGTGTTCATCAAGTTCTACACTTTGTTATAAAGGAGGAGTTATCCTTAGACCCTTGATTTTTTGCGATTAGAGCAAAGTTACCCTGGTTTTCAGCATGACCTGGGAAGAACAAGCAATTGATAGAGTACATCAGTCCTGCTTCTCCCACAATGAGCTATATAAACAGCACCATGTATCTCATGTACTGCTCAAAGATTCTGTGACCCCTGGTGTTTGTGTTTTTCAGGAACATTATAGCAGATAAGGAGGAGCATCTCAATGGGAATTCACTTTGTGTAACAGTATCTTCAGTCAAATTCCTCAGCTCCACAGGGCCTTCTTCAGTAGACAAGGTTCTAAGTTTCTAACGATCCTAATCATTCTTCTCTAACTGTTTTTAAAGCACCACTGCCTCTCTGTGTATTGACTGCTCAAAAGTGTAGGAAGAATTCTAAGCAAAGTCATGCCAGAATACAAAGTTTGCAAAGTAAGACTTACAAACAACGCTGCCTGTTGCCTCAGTAAAAAAAAGATTTGAAAGAATTGCATATGAACAGTGTCTCTTACAACTTCAAAACATCCCAAGTCACTTTGCTGCCAATTAAGCACTTTTGAAGTATAGCCACTGTAGTAATGTGGGAATGATTCATTTTGCTTATTGATTCAATCTGCTTACCTTCTGATCATATTGCAGAAACCTTTGAAAGTCGTACAGGGTAACCTGACACAGCTCAGGCCTTTCGACATTCCTGCATACAACAAAATTAAATGTTTAAGAGCAAAATGTTTAATCATGGACCTGATGATTTGATGAGCTTAGGGTCTTTGGGTCTATTGATAAATAGTTTTGGTGCAAGTACAGTGAATGCTGCGGATGAAACCTGGGACTGATTCCCACATGTTCATTAAACATTATGCTATGTTAATACATTCACGTTAAATGGTCTAATGGAATTAGTGGCACTGTACAATATCTATGCCTCAAATCGAGCAGGGAATGATAGATTGGTAGGGTGCAGAGAGAATATTATGTTCTTGTATCTTTGCTATCATTAGACTGGATTATTTTTGCACACTATAGAATACGGGACACCAGTCTATCTTACAAAAACTTGAGGTCGTCCAAAATATTGATATCTGTGTACCAACTTAACCAAATCTTGTACACCCACCGCACATGTTCACCCTGAACTGCATTTTTCCAATGTAAGCAGGACTTTGATTTTAAAGTGCTCATTCTTGTTTTCAAATCCCTCACACCTCCCTATCTCTGCAATCTGCTCCAACCTATAACCAAGATACACAGACCCTTCTAATTCATTTCCTTGTAGATCATCAGTTCTGTGTAGTGTACCATTGCTGGCCGTTCCTTTAGTTGACAAGGTTCAATGTTTCAGAATTTCCCACATAAAATCTCTTTGCCTCCTACCTTCTTTCTCCTTTAAGTGGCTCTTTAAGAAGCCCACTTCTTTATCTGATCTAATAGTTCATGTTGTTTGGTGTCAAAATGTTGTTTGATAAAACAACTATGCAGCATACTGACAGCTCTCGATACAATAGATGCACCGTATAAATATATGTGGTTATTGTCAGCATTGCCAGCTGCTTGGCAAAGTTATCCAATGAACTCCCTTCTTTCCAATGAACCTGCAAGTGCTTTCCTGCAACCATTATTCCAATTCTTTCTGGCTGTTACAATGCTTCACCACCCAGAGCATTTCAGATCATAATAACTGGCTGCGAAAGCAAATGTTTCCTCATGATGCCTCTGGTGTTTTTACCTCACGTTATTCACCCTTCTGCCACTGGAAATGTTTTCCATTTTTTAAATTCTATTTACTCTTCAGCACCCTCTCCAAAACCTTGACACCTTTCCTAAAACGTGAAACCAAAATTAAACACAGTGCTCCAGCTGAAGCCTATCCAGTGTCTACAAAGCTTTAACATTCTACAACATTACATTAACAGTCTGAAGAAGGGTCACTTGGATCCAAAATGTTAACTCTGCTTTCTCTCCACAGATGTTGTCAAGCCTGCCGAGCTTTTCCAGCAGTTTATTTTTGTTTCTAAAAAGGTTTATCTTGCCATCCGCGCTTTTCTACTGTATGCCTCTCAAAATAAAGCCAAGAGCCTCATGCGCTTTATTTGGTTTTTTAGCAGCTGTCTCAACTTGTCCTGCCATTTTGAAAGATTTGGATAAATGCACACCAGCTCATTCTGTTCCTACAATCCTTTAAAATTGTCCAATTTGTTTTATGTCACCTCTCTTTATTCTTCCTAGCAAATGTGTCACTTCACACTTTAGTTACTATGTTTCCACCCACTTCATCAGTCTGTCTGCATTCCCCTGCTGTCTGTTATCAATGTTGCTAACATATAATTCCAGCAATTAGAAAGAGTCACTTCAGCTATGGGAAAGAAAAATCCTGCATTTATTTAGTTCCTTTCATGCTCTGAGGCATGGCAAAGTCTTTTACAGTCTTTGAAGTGTAATCTCTGTTGTAGGAAACATGGCAAGAGGAGTGAGGTAATCACTAGATAATCCATTTTGTTTACATTGACAGAAAAATACTGTCCTAATACCAGGAAGACTCTGGTTTGTCAAAGAGTGCTGTAGGATGGTTTGCATCAATCTGAGAGGGGAGATGGGTCTGATTTCTTTTATATATAGTTGTTCAAGTGAAGACCACTAATTATTGCCAATCCCTAATTACCCTTGAGAAGGCGGCATTGACCATTTAAATAACTCACTGAAAAGATAAAACCTCTGTGATTGCGGTACACTCTTGTGCAATGCTGACAGATGTTGTGTACTTATGCTTCTCAAATAGAGCTTTGAACCTACAATCTTCAGACTCAGAGCTGAGCTGTTCGCACGGAGGCAAGGCTGGCAGCCTGTTTGGTTTTTTGGCTCTCAGACAGGTGAACAGTTGCTGTCGTCTGAGAACGTACCTCCCACCCCTGTTCTTCTCGAAAAATTAATGTCTCCTGACCAAAGTTATATAATATGCAGCATTATCACCTTGGGAAATTGGATTTTAAAATAGCTGAGGGATTTTGATCAGTTCTGCAAGGGGTTTGTTGTAAAATGCATTCATAAAGTCATTCTAAAAAGCACGTCACTCTCACCACATGAAGGAGAAACCTGGCAGGTAGAGTAAATAAAACAATGCCATTACTTTTGATTTCAAAGCAGAGTTCAGTTCAGAAGAAACCAGAGGTTAGTTCAGTTCAGGGTAAAAAGCAATGTCAGCAGAAGCGTGGAGTTTCAAAGCTGGAAGGGCACGTGTAAAAGTCTGCAACTTGTTAGAAATAAAAATGTTTAGGCCCTCAGGCTCTGGAACACATTGTAACATTGTCCCCTCAGTCAATGGAAGAGAAGTCATAGAATCCCTACAGTGTGGAAGCAGGCCATTCAACACATTGAGTCCACACTGACCCTCTGAAGAGCATCCACCCAGACCCACCATGCTACCCTATCCCTCTTACCCTGCATACCCCATGGCTAACCAACTTAGGCTGTACATCCCTGGACACGATGGGCAATTTAGCATGGCCACTCTGCCTAACCTGCACATCTTTAGACTGTGGGAGGAAACCCATGCAGAAGCAGGGAGAATGTACAAACTCCACACAGAAAGTTGCCTGAAGGTAGAATCAAACCCAGATCCCTGGCCCTATAAGGCAGCAGTGCTAACCACTGAGCTACCATGCCGCCCCCAACTAAGAAGTCAGTAAAGTTAAAAATTAAAGGGTTGAGATGGGAGTATAATTTCTCTGGTTGTGAATCCCTATAATGGATAGTTTGTTATTTTGTTTGTTACAAACAGACCCAGGGCAAGGTTCTCCAAGCATTATGGTTTCAGTCTGACTACCCCAAATTGTTAAGCTCCTGCATTAGGAAGGGTGAATTGGCTTCTTTCTTCGGGTGTCCCTTTGATTGGTCACAACAAAGTTAACTTTTTAAAAACATCCCTCCCTCCGTGATACTGTTCTCCCAGAACAAATGACTCTATATCTTAAAAGTAATTAATTTGATCAGACTTTCTTGAGTTCACAAAAGATTGAATTTATTAGTTACTAATTGCAAGAAGAAATGGTAATGCAATATACCTGCACACAGATTAGAAATTAGAAGTGAGTCCAAAAAATATATAAGTTAAGAGGGTCATCCCCTGAGTCTTTCATAAAATACAGATAGTGGAACATTGCAGCTGTTAGGTGGCTATTATAAGTAGCATTGACATTGATAATTGAACAATCGGTTTTGAGATTCATGGTTTTGCAGATTCATTGAAATTCTTTTGTCCTCATTCCTTTCAACAGTGGCTAGTTGGCAGCATTCAGAGTGAGAATATTTTTCTCTTACTTCATCAGCAATGCAGGGGCATTATATATCCCAAGCTGTGACTTTCACAGCACACTAAGTCCACAGACTAGGAAATCATGTCACTAACACACAGGCCAGGGATTGAAGTTTACTTTCCATAGCCATTTTGGATATCTCTGGAAGGATAATCACAAACATGTCTGCAGGAGATAGCATCCTGCTGATTGGGGCTCGGTATCCAGCTTCTTATTTTTTTTTTCCCTTTTTACTCATTCTGCTTGAAGGTTCCCTGGCTATGTACAGATATGACATTCCATGTGTCCAACTGAGAACTCTGTAAACCATCACTGAATTTTCATCCACAGTCTCTTTTTTTATGGTTGAACCTGTCCCCTTTTAAAGAAAAAACATATGCTGGAAATAATAGTTCAATGAGTCCGTAGGTGATCAAGGGCTATAATCTACAATCACAACCCTGTACTTATCCGATTTTCTTACATGCATCACAAGCCAACATCAGAGAATAGTGATCAGATTGGGGAACAATCACATTACTCACTCAAGGCTGCCGAACGCATTGATAGCACCTCTACTACCGAGTTCACTGAAATGAATTAATTCAGATGTTACGATCCTAGTTAACGGTAATACTGGACAAGAGAGGTCCCAATGTGAAATCTGGTTTGACAGACCATATGTTTTACTTTGCAATTTGATTGTGTGTTAAGTCACTGAAAATGTTCAGAAGAGGCTGCGCTGTCCTTTTCACAAAAGAACACGGATGTTTCTTACATACAAAATGAAAAGTCACTAACGATATTTACTATCAAGAACTATTTGAAACAGTCTTATTACAAATTTCAGAGATAAAGGTTTACTCTACTTTACCTCACTTTACTCACTTTACCCTCAAGCTGACAAATACTTAAATCTCAGTGAAGGATCACCTTGTTTCTGCATTAATGTGCAGACATTCGGAGGAAGAATCACATCAGACTAAAAACATTAATTCTGTTTCTCTCTCCATAGATGTTGCCAGACCTGCTGGGCTTTACCAGTACTGTCTGTTATTATTCCACAATAAAGTCCCCTGTTCAGTAGACACAGCTGTATTTGGTTTCTTTGTGGCAAGGTTCTATGCTCACATGATGCTACTTCTTTAGTTAATATCTCTTCCTGAGACTGTTAAACAAAATACTGACACAACTCACTTATTTCTTAATGAGTTCCTTAAACTCTTCTTCCATTGCCTTCTATTTCTTGGACGGACATGGAGGACTTCTTCCCTTCTGTCCTGTTTTAGAGACTGCTAAACTGCATGAATGATGTGACAGGTTTTTTTTTTCCTGAATGGCCAGCCTCTTTCTGCAGGAAACCTACACACCTTCTGGATAGAGATAATGGGAACTGCAGACGCTGGAGAATCCGAGATAACAAAGTGTGGATCTGGATGAACACAGCAGGCCAAGCAGCATCTTAGGAGCACAAAAGCTGATGTTTCGGGCCTAGACCCTTCATCAGAAAAGGGTCTAGGCCCGAAACGTCAGCTTTTGTGCTCCTAAGATGCTGCTTGGCCTGCTGTGTTCATCCAGCTCCACACTTTGTTATCACCTTCTGGATAGTTCTATCTCCCTGTATCATTGTTACTCAGAAACAACTTAATTTTTTGCCTTTTTTACCCTTGTTTACATGGTAGTAATCTACTCACCAAGGGTTTGGAAAGGCTCGAAGAAGTGCATGTGAACAAATTTCCAGAAATCCAGCGCCACTCACAGAACCCAAAAATAAAACTAAAATCACATACCATCCCACCAACCTCCGCATCCAGCGCATCATCCTTAGCCACTTCCACCAAATGCAATCCGAACCCACCACCAAAGAGCTATTTCCCTCCCCACCCTTATCTGTCTTCAATCCATGACTCTCTGGTCTGCTCCACACTCCCCACTAACCCACCACACCAGGCACCTTTCCCTACAATCCCAAGTGGTGCTACACCTGCCCCTATACCTCACCCCCTTCACCTCCATTCTAGGCTCCAAACAATCTTTCCAGATCTGACAGGGATTCACCTGTACATCCCCCAAACTGGTATACTGTATTTATTGCTCCCGATGTGGTCTCCTCCAGCACAGACTTGGTGACTGACTTGCAGAACATCTGCGCTCTGTATGCTATCATCAGCAACACCTTTTGGTTGCCAAACATCTTAACTCCCACTCTCACTCCCATGTCCATCCTGGGCCTCCTCCAGTGTGACAGTAACGCCACAAGCAAATTGGAGGAACAACACCTCATGTTCCATCTCAGGAACTTACAGTCCACTGGCCGCAACATAGAATTCACCAGTTTCAAAATCTCCGAGGCCCTGGCCTCATCCTATGTCCAACCCTCCTTCTCATCCCCACCTTGCTGATCTGACACAACCTGTCCATCTTCCTCCCCACGTATCTGCCCCACCCTTCCCACTGAGCAATCCCCAATATCCCCTAGCTGCAATCACCTATCACCATCCCACCTACCTTACCACAGCGCCACCCCCTCCCTCTATTTACTTCTGAGCTCCTGTCCCCCTCTCCAGTTCTGATGAAGGGTGTAAACCCGAAACGTCAACTTTCCTGCTCTTCTGATGCTGCCCTGCCTACTGTGTTCCTCCAGCTCGACGTTGTATTGACTCTGACTCCAGCATCTGCAGTTCTTACTGACTTCTAAAACTACATCTCCCCTTCTAAACACACATAGTGTAGATATATAAATCAAAGTTAAAGCTATGAATGATTCTGTCCAAATGGAAGTTCCAACATTATAATAAGATGTGATGAACCCACACAGTACAGAGCAAATATCAAATCTTAGAACAGATACTTGTTCAGCTCTGTTTAAAAGGGGCTGGTTTTACAAGCTTTGAATTAGATGTCTTAGCACAATTGTGACTGGACAGAATTTTACCGATTTACACAAGTTCTAGCAAAGATATTATCAAGCTAAGGAGGGTTCAGAAGAGATTTATCAGGGTATTGTTGGATACGGAAGGTTTGAGTTATAAAGAAAGACTGGATAGGCTGGGACTTTTTTCACTGGAGCATAGGGCATTGACAGATGACCCATTAGAGATTTAGAAAATCATGAGGGGTATAGGTAGGGGTCTTTTCCCTAATGGGCCACTTCAAGACCAGGATATATTATTAAGTTGAGAGAAGTAAGATTTAAAAAAGACATGAGGTACAAATTTTTTACACAGTGGGTGGTTCATGTGTGGAATGAACTTTCTGAGGAAGTGGGGGGTAAATGTGAGTACAGTTACAATGTTTAGAAGACATTTGGATAAGTACATGAATAGGGAAGGTCTGGAGGGTTATGAGACAGGACCAGGCAAGTGGGACTAATTTAGTTTGGGATTATGTTCAGTAAAGATTGATTGAACCAAAGGGTCTCTTTCTGTGCTATATGACTCTATGTGCTTCTTCAGATGGGGGTAAGGAACTGTAAAGTTCCAATTGCTCACACTTACCCTCCCACCCAAACTTGTCTGCAACTTCACAGGGGAGCAAGCAAAGCCTAGGGCGAAACGTCGACTCTCACACAAATTAAAGTCATTAATTTAAGGGTTGCTCTCTGCTCCAGCCTTAATCGTGAGACCAGTGGGAGGGAATCAGTCAGTGAAGGAGGCGAGCCTAACAAGTTATCCTCCTCGGGTGGGAGAGGGAGATGGGGGCACTTCCATCACTGAACCCCTCTCAAAAACTGGTCTATGTCTCTAAGGTCCAGGCTTCCCAATTGCTCCCTCCCCTAACTAAACCAGACAGATTGACTCTTGCATAGACTGGAAGCTATATACAATAATATACAAGGCTCTGATCTTTGCAGACAGAAAGAACAGGTTTAAGCATAATGAAGTAAGTGACAGCCACTCTCTGATCCTTTCCTCAGGACCATAAAATGACCAGAGTCACTCTGTCTGGTTTAAATTTAAACAAAGCTTGGCAGTTAACTTTCAGTCATCATGTAACTGAAGCATTCTCTATGGCACTGCCCCCATCGGTCAGAACCCACTTGCTAATTCATCAACACACTTATTCATACATTTTGCCTTTACATTGGTATTCTGTGAATATCTCAATGAAAGTAAGAATAAAAGGTTCAATAGTGATGGAGGGATTGGGAATTTTTAACTTAACTGTTTTATTATAAAACCCTACTAATCAATGTTGAGTACTAAGTCTTAATTGCACAATCTTAGAAAAAAATGTATTTTATCTAGAATGACATTAGAAAGAGGAGAAATTGAAATTCTCCCATCATTGAAAAAATTATAAGGATAGTTCCAAATATGAGAAACTTTGGTTATGAGCATAGTTTGAAGAAGATAGGATTGTTCTACTGGGAGAGAAGGAAGCTGAGTGGGCACGACAGTCAGCATGGACTGGTTAGGGCTGAAGGGCCTGTTCCCATGCTGTATTACTCTGTGGCCCCATGACCATATTTGAAGGGGAATTTCAGAATCATGAACAGATTGGATACTGTTGATATGGAGAAGCTGGCTCTGCTCATAAATGACGCAATAACAACAGGACCTGGATTTGAAGTGATTGCAAGCGAAGCGATAGTATTGCGTGGAAAAACTTTTACACAGTAAGAAATTAAGTTATGGGATGCATTATAACAAAGTGTGGAACTGGATGAACACAGTAGGCCAAGCAGCATCTTACGAGCACAAAAGTGGGATCTAGGCCCAAAATGTCAGCTTTTGAGCTCCTAAGATGCTGCTTGGCCTGCTGTGTTCATCCAGCTCCACACTTTGTTATCTTGGATTCTCCAGCATCTGCAGTTCCTATTATCTCTATGGGATGCAGTGCCTGGAAATGTGGTGGAGGCAGGTTCTATTGAGGCACTTAAGATGATTATTCGGATAGAAATAATGTGCAAAAATATGGGGTAAAGACAGGAGATTAGCACTAGCTAAGAGAACTGGTGCAAGCATGTTGGGCCAAATGGCCTCCTTTGTGCCATAACAAAGTCTGTGACTGTGATAATTTAAAGTGAGCATACAGGTGAGTGGTAAGGTTAATCCCAGGCTAAACCTAACACTCTTGTTTATCAGTCAGAAATACACATGCTTTCACCGGGGGAAGTGATGGCCTTGTCATATAATTGCTGGACTGCTCACCCAAAGATCTAGATAACATTCTGGGGTTCCGGGTTCAAATCCCAACACAGCAGATGGTGGATAATAAAATGTGAGGCTGGATGAACACAGCAGGCCCAGCAGCATCTCAGGAGCACAAAAGCTGACGTTTTGGGCCTAGACCCTTCATCAGAGAGGGGGATGGGATGAGGGTTCTGGAATAAATAGGGAGAGAGGGGGAGGCGGACCGAAGATGGACAGAAAAGAAGATAGGTGGAGAGGAGAGTATAGGTAGGGAGGTAGGGAGGGGATAGGTCAGTCCAGGGAAGACGGACAGGTCAAGGAGGTGGGATGAGGTTAGTAGGTAGGAGATGGAGGTGCGACTTGGGGTGGGAGGAAGGGATGGGTGAGAGGAAGAACAGGTTAGGGAGGCAGAGACAGGTTGGACTGGTTTTGGGATGCAGTGGGGGGAGGGGAAGAGCTGGGCTGGATGTGTGGTGCAGTGGGGGGAGGGGACGAACTGGGCTGGTTTTGGGATGCGGTGGGGGAAGGGGAGATTTTGAAGCTGGTGAAGTCCACATTGATACCATTGGGCTGCAGCGTTCCCAAGCGGAATATGAGTTGCTGTTCCTGCAACCTTCGGGTGGCATCATTGTGGCACTGCAGGAGGCCCATGATGGACATGTCATCTAAAGAATGGGAGGGGGAGTGGAAATGGTTTGCGACTGGGAGGCGCAGTTGTTTATTGCGAACCGAGCGGAGGTGTTCTGCAAAGCGGTCCCCAAGCCTCCGCTTGGTTTCCCCAATGTAGAGGAAGCCACACCGGGTACAGTGGATGCAGTATACCACATTGGCAGATGTGCAGGTGAACCTCTGCTTAATATGGAAAGTCATCTTGGGGCCTGGGATAGGGGTGAGGGAGGAGGTTTGGGGGCAAGTGTAGCATTTCCTGCGGTTGTAGGGGAAGGTGCCGGGTGTGGTGGGGTTGGAGGGCAGTGTGGAGCGAACAAGGGAGTCACGGAGAGAGTGGTCTCTCCGGAAAGCAGACAAGGGTGGGGATGGAAAAATGTCTTGGGTGGTGGGGTCGGATTGTATATGGCGGAAGTGTCGGAGGATGATGCGTTGTATCCGGAGGTTGGTGGAGTGGTGTGTGAGAACGAGGGGCATCCTCTTTAGGCGGTTGTGGCAGGGGCGGGGTGTGAGGGATGTGTTGCGGGAAATGCGGAAGATGCGGTCAAGGGCGTTCTCGACCACTGTCGGGGGGGATGTTGCGGCCCTTGAAGAACGAAGACATCTGGGATGTGCAGGAGTGGAATGCCTCATCGTGGGAGCAGATGCGGCAGAGGCGGAGGAATTGGGAATAGGGGATGGAATTTTTGCAGGAGGGTGGGTGGGAGGAGGTGTATTCTAGGTAGCTGTGGGCGTCAGTGGGCTTGAAATGGACATCAGTTGCAAGCTGGTTGCCTGAGATGGAGACTGAGAGGTCCAGGAAGGTGAAGGGTGTGTTGGAGATGGCCCAGTTGAACTGAAGGTTGGGGTGGAAGGTGTAACCTACAAAGAGGCAGGCATAGCTGGGGCCCATGCGGGTGCCCACGGCCACCCCCTTAGTCTGTAGGATGTGGGAGGAATCGAAAGAGAATTTGTTGAGGGTGAGGACGAGTTCGGCAAGGCGGACGAGGGTGTCAGTGGAGGGGAACTGGTCGGGCCTACGGGACAGGAAGAAGCGGAGGGCCTTGAGGCCATCTGCATGCGGAATACAGGTGTATAGGGACTGGACGTCCATGGTGAAAATGAGGTGTTGGGGGCCAGGGAATTGGAAGTCCTGGAGGAGGTGGAGGGCGTGGGTGGTGTCACGGACGTAGGTAGGGAGTTCCTGGACCAAAGGGGAGAAAATGGGGAGAAAAGGGGAGAAAACAGTTCATCCACTTCACCAACACCTTCCACCCCAACCTTCAGTTCACCTGGGCCATCTCCAACACATCCTTCACCTTCCTGGACCTCTCAGTCTTCATCTCAGGCAACCAGCTTGCAACTGATGTCCATTTCAAGCCCACCAACTCCCACAGCTACCTAGAATACACCTCCACCCACCCACCCTCCTGCAAAAATTCCATCCCCTATTCCCAATTCCTCCGCCTCCGCCGTATCTGCTCCCACGATGAGGCATTCCTCTCCTGCACATCCCAGATGTCCAAGTTCTTCAAGGACCGCAACTTTCCCCCCACAGTGGTCGAGAACGCCCTTGACCGCGTCTCCCGCATTTCCCGCAACACATCCCTCACACCCCGTCCCTGCCACAACCGCCCAAAGAGGATGCCCCTCGTTCTCACACACCACCCCACCAACCTCCGGATACAACGCATCATCCTCCGACACTTTGCCACCTACAATCCGACCCCACCACCCAAGACATTTTTCCATCCCCACCCTTGTCTGCTTTCCGGAGAGACCACTCTCTCTGTGACACCCTTGTTCGCTCCACACGGCCTTCCAACCCCACCACACCCGGCACCTTCCCCTGCAACAGCAGGAAATGCTACACTTGCCCCCACACCTCCTCCCTCACCCCTATCCCAGGCCCCAAGATGACTTTCCATTTTAAGCAGAGGTTCACCTGCACATCTGCCAATGTGGTATACTGCATCCACTGTACCCGGTGTGGCTTCCTCTACATTGGGGAAACCAAGCGGAGGCTTGGAGACCGCTTTGCAGAACACCTCCGCTCGGTTCGCAATAAACAACTGCACCTCCCAGTCTCAAACCATTTCCACTCCCCCTCCCATTCTTTAGATGACATGTCCATCATGGGCCTCCTGCAGTGCCACAATGATGCCACCCGAAGGTTGCAGGAACAGCAACACATATTCCGCTTGGGAACGCTGCAGCCCAGTGGTATCAATGTGGACTTCACCAGCTTCAAAATCTCCCCTTCCCCCACCGCATTCCCAAAACCAGCCCAGTTCCTCCCCTCCCCCCACTGCACCACCAAACCAGCCCAGCTCTTCCCCTCCACCCACTGCATCCCAAAACCAGTCCAACCTGTCTCTGCCTCCCTAACCTGTTCTTCCTCTCACCCATCCCTTCCTCCCACTCCAAGCCGCACCTCCATCTCCTACCTACTAACCTCATCCCACCTCCTTGACCTGTCCATCTTCCCTGGACTGACCTATCCCCTCCCCACCTCCCCACCTATACTCTCCTCTCCACCTATCTTCTTTTCTCTCCATCTTCCGTCCACCTCCCCCTCTCTCCCTATTTATTCCAGAACCCTCACCCCATCCCCATCTCTGATGAAGGGTCTAGGCCCGAAACGTCAGCTTTTGTGCTCCTGAGATGCTGCTGGGGCTGCTGTGTTCATCCAGCCTCACATTTTATTATCTTGGATTCTCCAGCATCTGCAGTACCCATTATCACAGCAGATGGTGGAATGTGAATTCAATAAACATCTGAAATTAAGAATCTAATGATTGTGAATCCATTGTTGATTGTCAGGAAGAAAAGCTCATCTGGATCACTAAGACAACAAAGTGTGGGAATGGATGAACATAGCAAGCCAAGCAGCATCCCAGGAGCACAAAAACCGATGCTTTGGGCTTGGACCCTTCATCAGAAAGCATGGGCTTTTGTGCTTCTGGGATGCTGCTTGGCCTGCTGTGTTCATCCAGCCTCACATTTTATTATCTTGGATTCTCCAGCATCTGCACTTCCCATTATCTCTGGATCAATAATGTCCTTTAGGGAAGGAAACTACCCTTCTTACCTGGTCTGGCCACTCGAGATCCAAAGCAATATCGTTGACTCTTAACTGTGCTCTGGGCAATCAGGGATGTGCAATAATTGCTGCCTAGCCAGCAATGCCCTCATCCTCTGAATGAACGAAGGAAAAACAAACACAACAACGGGTTTGCTTGAAAACACAAGCTTTCAGAGCCTCAGCCCTTCTTCATTGTTCGTGAGAGAGGTAGTATTAGACACAGAATTTATACGTAGAAGTTCATATCAGTGATGAGGATACACTAAAGAAACCTAAGATGTTGTTAAATCTTTAATCAATTAGAAGGTTTTCATTGATTAATATGTGTACGTAAATCCTCGAATTCCTTACAAGTCACCGTCCTGAGAGAACTAAAGGTTTTAGTCGGGAAAAGAGGAGGTGACATTTTAACTCACACAATGCATGTTAGTTGTGAGGTTTAGAACTTGTTTACCTTTTTGTTTCAAGTCAGACTGGTTTTATTTCTAAAGCAGGAATTTATAAAACACCACCTTGACTGACTGTCGATAAATTGTGTGCTTTTTGAAGAAAATAAACTGTATCTGCAAACACAGATTTACCCCATTGTGTGTGTGTGTGTGTGTGTGTGTGTGTGTGTGTGTGTGTGTGTGTGTGTCAGTTGGGGGTGGTGAAGAGAGAGTGTGTGAATGGGAGAGAGAGAGTGTGTGTGTGTGTGTGTGTGTGTGTGAGAGAGAGGCGGGGGGTAGAGAGAGAAAGAGAGAGCATGTGTGGGAGAGAGAAAGAGTATGTGTGGGCATGTGTGTGTGAGAGAGACAGTGAATGTGTGCGTGTGGGAGACAGTGATTCTCCCTCACACGCAAATGCTCTCTCTCTGAAACCTCCCCCACTGCCATGTGCACCCCCCCCACTTAACACACACACACACACACACACACACACACACACACACACACACACATGATTCTATGGGGTGAATATTTATTTGCAGATACATTCTATTTTGTTCAAAAAGCACCCAATTTATAATAGCCAATCAGTCAAAATGGTGTTTTATAAATTCCCGCTGGAAATAAAACCAGTCTGGCACCAAACCAAAGCACAAACAGATTCTAAACAAGGCCTCATGCTTAACATGCATTGTGTGACCTAAAGCATCTCTTCTTTACACTGTTTAAACCTTTAGTTCTCTCAGGACCATGACTTGAAAGGGATGCATATTTAAATATGCATATTAATCAAATAAAACCTTCTAACTGATTAAAGATTTAACAATATCTTAGGTTGGTTTAGTACATTCTCATCAGTGATGTGAATATTTGATCTTTTATTTATAAATTCTGTGTCTGATACTACCTCTCTCACTAACACCTGAAGAAGGAGCGAGGCTCCAAAAGCTTGTGTTATCAAGTAAACCTGTTGGACTCTAACCTGGTGTTGTGTGATTTGTGACCTTGTCCACTCCAGTCCAACAATGGCACCTCCACATCAAATAGTAATAGTTGTTTAAAGGTATGATAGACTGACTGGTCTCCTTCTGTGCTGAGTACATCCATGAACAAGAGATACTTCAGTTTTCAATTGCCTGGATCATCTGAACTGATGCTTCATATAATGTGTTCCATGCAAAATCAATACATTCAGTAAAAAGAAAAATGATAAAGTTGGCCAGATCAAAATTAATCCTGATCATTTTTAATTGAAGTAAGGACAAGGGTCAAAAGTATCTCTTTTTCAATCAGAATACAAGCAAACCAAATAAGAAGCTCCTTACCTCAGAGGAAAAGACAACTCCAATTGTTCGATTATCTGCACACATAAAAGCAGAGGTTGTATCAACAGAAACTGACCAGCACTGAGCAATAAGTTACATGCAGCAGTGTAATTGAGAGATTCACACAGTTTATTTATTGAACAGGCACTGAATATCTGGAGATGGCAAATATGGACAGAATCTTAACTGATGTGATCAGGTGACTTCTGTGTGGAAGTAATGGATTACCAGGAGTGATCTAGAGGATATATCTAAGTGAAAGGAGCCAGGTGTTTTTTTTTCAGTTTATAAGCCCAAGCCATTTTAACAGTAGGTACATAGGAACAGGGAAGATTCCACCCATATAAATGATAAAATATTACACTAAATGACCTTGTATGCAGAGCATGGAAATTTCTTATGCTGCATGTTTTCACAGAATATGGATCATTAATATTCAAAGGAATAATGGATCCTGTGGTTATAGTGTACAACAGATGCTATGTATGTCATAGAAAATGCATATGTTGTATGGAAATAGCTAGTTCTGTGTTTATTGTGAGAAATAACATCCTGTGTTTGGGATCAAAAATAACTAATCACAGGCACATTTTAAAGTTAGAGCAAGGGCAATGAGGATTCACTGTATTGGCTTGAAGCCAGTCTAATGCTCAAATTAATACTCACTGACTTCTGGGCATCGAACAGCAGGTTTCTGTAGAAAAGAATGAATTGTGCATAGTTCATATCCATTCTTGTGTCCACTTCCTGTAGAGAGATGAATCAGGTTCTATAAATCTGTTACACATTCATTAGCCAGTGGTGTTTTGTGTTCCAATATCAGAAAAGACTGAATGTGATTCGGCTAATCCAGTGTATCCCTTCCCTATATACCAAGTGTACATTGTTCTGTCATAATTTTCCAAATTTATTAAATCTATCTGGGTGCATAATGGCCTGGCAGAGGTCTGAAAGAAACTACAGAAAGTTGTGTGTACAGCCAAGACCATCACAGAAGTCACCTTCCCAACCATGGACTCCATTTGTACTTCTCGTTACCGCAGAGAGGCTGCCAACATCATCAAAGATCCCTCCCAAACTACTAACGCTCTCCTACAACCTCTTCTGTCAGGCAGAAGGTGCAGAAGCTTGAAAACATGCACAAAACGGTTCAAGAACAGCTTCTTTCCTGCTGTTATTAGACTGCTGAATGGACTCTCTAGCTTCAAATGATGTTGATCTTGGTATTGTTGATCTTGCTTCGCGCACCTCCTGTGCAGTGTAATCTGCATGCCTCTCTCTGTCTAAACACCATATGATCTGTCTGTTCTTGCTTGTTATGATTTGCCTCCTCACAAGCATTATCACTGTACTTAGATACAGGTGACTACGATAAATCAAATCAAGTCACTTCTGAATAAAACTACAAAAAGATTATTTTGCTGATCGTAGAGTTTATGTAGCAAACGCTCGAGGGTATAATGTGGCATGATAAGTCATGTTATTGATCTGCAAGCTATTATGTCCTACACATGATATTTCCCAAATCCCAAGTGGACCAGACCTATTATGTTGCAGTGAATTTAATCTGTATTTCCATGTGTTCTGATAACCTTCAGATAGCTTTTGCTTTAAAGAAATTAATCAACATTATCATCATTATAACAAAATGTCAACACAATACGGATATGATTTTAGCACAATGTCAACACCATATATTTAGCATCAATACAATATTAATTTAGTTTCATTGGAACAGCATTGATGCAGCATCAAACAGTACTGATGTAACAATAGCCCATATGAATTATCCCCTTCATATGGGTAACTTAAGGTAAAAACCCATCACTGCACTCTGCAATAATGTGGTTGTGTTTTAGGACTGCTGTACTGTTTGTAAGTGTGGAATCAGCTGACAAAAGCACAGAAGAGGGTGCAAAGTCAAATCTATTAATGTCAAATTGGCTAATGTAATTGTTCTTCTAGAGTTACGATTAACCAATGATACCAAGGACACATCTCAAGAAGTAGAGTCATTGCTAGGGCGATGGGAATCTGATTCCTCTAATACTACACTGGGGAGGTATAGGTCTTACATTATTGTGTTGTTAATGTTTCAATGAGTCAGTACCCAGTAGCAATCATGGTTATTCCAAACCTGAGAGTCTTTTCTCTGTTTTTGAAAATGTAAAATGGATCTTTGTGTTCTTCGGATCAATGTGAAAGACCTTGCAGCTGAAAGGACTTGTGATGCATCATAGCATGTTCTGTGATCTCAGTAATTAAACGTTATAATTGAGGGAGATCTACAAGAGCTTTCCAATGAGGACATGACAGAATATTAACAACTTGATCATGATCTGATCACAAAAACATTCTGTAAAGAATGAGTGAATGAAAATAATCTATTTTTATATTTAAGATAACAAGGTGCACAGCTGGATGAACACAGCAGGCCAAGCAGCATCAGAGGAGCAGGAAAACTAACGTTTCAGGCGTAGACCCTTCTACAGAAAATGGAAGGATCTAGGCCCGAAATGGCATCCAGCTCTGCAACTCGTTATGTCAGATTCTCCAGCATCTGCAGTTCCTACTATCTCTGAAATATTTTTATATTTACACTTGATCACTGGACATTCCAAAGCACCTCACAAAAATTATCTTTCATATGTAAATACATCGACCAATTTGCACATGGCATTTTTTTTACCAAAGGTAAATGAATGACCAATTAATCTGTTTACCTTGAGGAAGTAATGATGGCTAAGGAGGTCAGATTCTATTTTCTAGACATTCCTACAGGATCTTTTGCAGTTTGCCTCACATCCCCTCCCAAGCAGATGAACTTTGGCATGAAGTTATCTAACATTCAATGACATTCTTGTTGTGAAGCTGCCAGCACTCTGGGGAGACAACTCTTGGCCAACTTTGGCCAAACAGTCCAAAGCTCTTTTGTTCCAAATTCAAGACTTATCTCTGAACAAAAGGTAGCCAAGTTCCAAGTAGACATCGGCCAGATAGGTGGTGGTGGGATAGTGATGATGTCATGAGACTCAGTTATCCAGATCCACAGGCTAATATTCTAGGGAAATGGGTTTGAAGCAGATGGGATTTTTGAGTTCAGTTTAAAAGAAAACTAGAGTTAAAACCTAGTTGAAAAATGCAACCATTGTCAATTGAAAATCCCGTCTCATTCACTCATGTTTTTTTAAGAGGAAATTGACACATGATTCCAGACCCAAAGCAATGTATTCAATTGTTTAGTAACAGAGCAAACATTGACTTTAATCTCAGGTAAGTCTACTTCAAGAGATATACAATTGAGCAGGAGAAAATTAGGGACAATAATAACTAGCAGGGAATTGGCATTATTTAGGTAGTCTTTTCAATGAACCAATTCAGGCACAATGGGTGGAACAGCCTCTTTCTGTGCTGTAAGTGGATGTAGTTCTAAGGTCAAAGTTTGTGGTTGCTGTAGAAATGGAAATATCGTAGTTTTACTGACAACGTGGTTAAGGGAAATGGAGATATTCTGATTTTCCTTGGGAGCTTCCTAGTTTGTAAATATTGCACATCACACCAGTGGTGACAAAGATCAGAAAAGGAATGCGTGATGATGATGATTCAGACAATCTTCTATTCTCAGTCATGTGATTCCTCAGAAAAATCATAAAACTGCATAAGGAACACAAGAGAAATCTTTCTACTTACCAACAACCTGTCCCGCAAGAATCTCATATTTGGGACTCTGTAGTTAACTTGAGGAAGCATGACCTTTAGATCCTTCACTGTGATACTGAAAGAAAATGTTCAGTATGCATATTTAATAAGCACACAAAATAATAGCACCACACAAATAGATAGGAGCGAGTGAAGATAAAGGGAGGGTATCAACATCGGAAAGACAGAAAGGTAAGAAGCGTGGATGTCTGAGCTCAAAGCAACATCAACGTGTACTTCAAACATTTGACAACAAGTCAAAGAGATATTAAAGGAGATGAAAATGTAGATATTTGAGAGCACTTTAAACGAGTGAAGACATTAGAAAGTCAGAGTGATTTACAGGGAAAATCCCATAAATTTTAAGGCCTCGACCCAGCTATCGATGATAGGCTAATTCAAATCAGGGATGTGGAAAAGGATAGAATTGCAGGATGGCTGACAGAGTTGTAGGGCTGGTACAAAATTACAGAGACAAAGAGGAGTGAAAGAATGGAAACATTTCGAATTGAGGATGAAAGTTTTCAAATCAAGGTTTGCTGAGCTGGGAGAAATGGATGTCAAAAAGAATTAGGATGAAAGGTGGGGGCAGAGAGATAATGGGAACTGCAGATGCTGGAGAATCCAAGATAACAAAGTGTGGAACTGGATGAACACAGCAGGACAAGCAACATCCGAGGAACAGGAAGGCTGATGTTTCGGGCCTGGACCCTTCATCAGAAATGGGGGAGGGGAAAGGGGTTCTGAAATAAATAGGGAGAGAGGGGAAGGCAGATCGAAGGTGGATAGAAGAGAAGATAAGTGGAGAGGAAAGTATAGGTGGGGACATAGGGAGGGGTTAGGTCAGTCCAGGGAGGACGGACAGGTCAAGGGGGCGGGATGAGGTTAGTAGGTAGGAAATGGAGGTGCGGCTTGAGGTGAGAGGATGGGAAAGGTGAGAGGAAGAACAGGCTAGGGACATGGGGATGAGCTGGGCAGTGGGGGGAGGGGAGATTTTGAAGCTTGTGAAATCCATGTTGATACCATTGGGCTGCAGGGTTCTCAAGCGGAATATGAGTTGCTGTTCCTGCAACCTTCGGGTGGCATCGTTATGGCACTGCAGGAGGCTCAGGATAGACATGCCGTCTAAAGAATGGGAGGGGGGAGTTGAAGTGGTTCGCGACTGGGAGGTGCAGTTGTTTATTAGAAACTGAGTATAGGTGTTCTGCAAAGCAGTCCCCAAGCTTCCACTTGGTTTCCCCAATGTAGAGGAAGCCACAACAGGTACAGCGGATGCTGTATACTGCATTGGCAGATGTGCAGGTGAACATCTGCTTGATGTGGAAAGTCATCTTGGGGCCTGGGATGGGGGTGAGGGAGGTGGTGTGGGGCAAGTGTAGCATTTCCTGCAGTTGTAGGGGAAAGTGCCGGGTGTGGTGGGGCTGGAGGGGAGTGTGGAGCGGAAAAGGGAGTCCCGGAGGGAGTGGTCTCTTCAGAAGGCAGACAAGGGTGGGGATGGTAAAATGTCTTTGGTGGTGGGGTCGGATTGTAGATGGCAGAAGTGTCGGAGGATGGTACGTTGTATCCAGAGGTTGGTGGAGTGGTATGTGAGGATGAGGGGGATTCTCTTTTGGTGGTTATTGCGGAGACGGGGTGTGAGGGATGAGTGGCCGGAAATCTGGGAGACACGGTTGACGGTGTTCTCGACCACTGTGGGGGCAAAGTTGCGGTCCTTGAAGAATGAGGACATCTGAGATGTACGGGAATGGAATGCCTCATCCTGGGAGCAGATGCTCTCCCTATTTATTTCAGAACCCTCTCCCCATCCCCCTTTTCTGATGAAGGGTCTAGGCCCAAAACGTCAGCTTTTGTGCTCCTGAGATGCTACTTGGCCTGCTGTGTTCATCCAGCTCCACACTTTGTTATCTAAGATGAAAGGTGAACAGGTCTTTGGGCAATTTAAAATAAAGGGGTAAATTTTTGATGACCTCAGAATTATAGAGAGTAGGAATTAGGAAGGTAGCTTGAAATACATTGGATTAATCAAGTCCAGAGGTAATGAAGGTATGAACTGTTTCAGCAATGGAAGAGTTGATGCAGAATAGTGATCTTCTGGTAGTGATGTGTGTCACTTTAATGACAGTGCAAATATGTGATCAGAAGCTTACTTTGGTGTCAAACACAATACCAAGGTTGTAAACAATCTGGTACAGTCTTAGAGAGAGAGATGAAGTCAATGCCTGGAGAACAGAGGTAGTGGCAGGTAGCACTGACTATGGATTTGAGGAGTATACCAGTATTTATTCAAAAATAAAATTCAGCACCTCTGGTACTCGATGTGAGAAAAGCAGTCAGGCACTTACACAGAAGTGCCCGGGTCGAGAGTCGGTTGTGACTAGTTTCCATTTGGTCACATGTTAAATTGGTGCTACTTTCATCGAGGGGCAGTATATGGTTGAGAAATTGAAGGGGTCAGCTGACGGGAAACACTAGTGACAGTGGTCCAGAACTGGGGACAGAGAATTGAGAAGCAATTGGAGGCTGAATCTCCGAAATAAGTCAAGGAGATTAAGAAGGCATGGGTGAAATGCAAAGGGAATGAATGGGTGAGAATCTGATAGCATAAACGAGCTAATGGCTTGAGGTTGCAATGGGAGAAAAAGGTGAGTGGCTTCTAAATGATAGAACAGTGCAGGAATGAATAAATCATTTCAGGTTGTAATGGGAGAAAGGCAGAGTATAGAAATGAATGTACACCAACTACATCAAATAGTTATAACTGCCAATCTGGTGTATGCACTCTGCCTTTCATATGCCATTGAACAGTTTGGGTGGACAAACAATTTTCTCTCGCAGCTTAAACAGATTGTGCCTACTTCCCGACTGAATGTCTTGGTGAACTAAATAAAGGCAATGGAGGTTGGCCTCCTTTTTCACAATATTTCTGTTCTATCCGCTGCACTGAGAAGACCAGGTCAGTTGTAGATCTTCCAGTTTGAAAACCACACTGGATCTGCAGCCTGGCAAAGTCAACATAAGCAAAGACTGTACCCATGATACTCAGTAACGAGATGTCTCGATGGTTGTTATAATCACCGAATCACAATCTTTACATCAGTAAATCCTCAAATACTAATCGCTCTCTCCAGCAATGACGGTGATTTGTGTACAAAAGCTGTAAAAATGCTGGTTTCCATATTTGATGGGTTCTGGTGCTGTAGCATCGTATCTAGAGGTTTGTCTCTGGCGATTGAATAAATAGCTTTGCTAAACTTATCCACTTTGCATTTGATATCCAGCTCTGCAATAACAGGCGGGTTTTCTATGTTGTTTAGAGTTTCTGCAGTTACAGCGTTCTTCCTTGAATACAACTCAAGGTCATGTTCCACCCATCTCTCCAAATGTTTATTGCCTTTAATGATGACCTCCCCAGCCTTTGTTTTCCATGTGCATATTCACTTTGAGGATGACCCTGTTGCTTTTTCGATCTCTTCAGACATTCCCCCAGAACGACCCATGTTGAAAAACATTTGGATATTCTTGCAAGTTAATAATCAGTAATCATTTACTTTCTGCGACTCTTTGTGCATTCAATGCTTGCTCCTAGCTCTTTCTAGTAACTAATGACAGCAGACATCGGGCTTTATATTATTCTGGCTTTATCTTGTGCTTTAAACCAACCCTGTTACCTATCTGGAATATCTCTGACGACAGCTATCTGCAGATCGATTGTACCTGAGCTGCTCTGTATGTAACTCCATTATTTGTGACTGTGCATAATAAGTTAACAGGTACAGCTCTCTAGCGTAGTGTCTAAGTTCTCTCTCTTCATATGCTCATTCCAGAATGTTGCCTGCTTCCTTGCTGAAGTCAGCCATGTAATAAGTTACATCATCATTGTTACAATCTTATTATAACACTGATCCAATGTAAGTTAAATTCTTTGCCCTTTAACAAAGGTATTGGTTTTTCATGCCCTTAGTTTTGTCTCAAAATCTACACCCAAAACAAGTGTCAATTCATGAAATTTGTATCATCCCCACTTTTGCATGGGGACAGGGCTGTATAACGAACAGATGAAGGTTTGGGCAAGGTTTGTGCAGAATCAACAGCAGAGATCAAGCAAACTCAGAGGGATCATCAGAACTGGCATGAATTGATGGCATCAAGGTTTCATCAACCATTTGAACTTAACATCAACACAGCATTGTAGTCAGGCAAAGTTTTGGCACATTTCCAGGGTACTCCTGACTGGAGGCTGTTTCTAATAATAACTGTTGTCTTTCGG
Organism: Stegostoma tigrinum; assembly: GCF_030684315.1. Lineage (NCBI taxonomy): Eukaryota > Metazoa > Chordata > Chondrichthyes > Orectolobiformes > Stegostomatidae > Stegostoma > Stegostoma tigrinum. The sequence continues at coordinate 101,642,487 of NC_081358.1, read as the reverse complement.
TGTACATTTACTACAGGCGTCAGATTTGCACAGCTTTTATTCAGTGCTCAGTCTATAGGCCTTGTGTAATGCATTGGAACACAGACTCAGCATAGCTGAGCAACCGAGACGAACAGGTTTTCCATTAATCTAACAGATAGTAAATGATTGACATTAAAGGGACATTGTCTGAATTTCTCATTCACAAGGCCTGCATACAAACAATACTCTGGGCCAAGAATAGTGATTGGATTTTCAATTTTCCAGGTTTTACAATTTGAATACACCCAGCTCTCATATTTGGCAGGAGTCTAACGTGGGAATTTCAACCTCCTGCCCTTCTGTATTAGTATCTTACAGGTCTGCATTATTCTGGCAATTCCTAAAATATCTTCTGGTCTCTCTCACTGGAAGACAAGGGTAGATTTTTAAATATGAAATATGGATTCATGGGATGTAGGCGTCACTAGCTAGGCCAGCATTTATTACTCATCTCTAATTAACCAAAGGGCTGTAAAGAATCAACTACATAGCTGTGGGTCTGGAGTAACATGTAGGCCAGACCAGGTAAGGACTCCTTACCTAAAGGACATTAGTAACCAGATAACAAGGCGCAGAGCTGGATGAACACAGCAGGCCAAGTAGCATTTCAGGAGCAGGAAAGTCGACGTTTCGGGCCTAGACCCTGCTTCAGAAACAGGGGAGGGGAAGGGGTTTCTGAAATAAATAGGGAGTGAAGGGAAGGTGGATAGAAGATGGACAGAGGAGAAGATAGGTGGAGAGGAGGCAGGCAGGTTAACGAGGTAGGGATGGCCCGAAACATCGGCTTTCCTGCTCCTCTGATGCTGCTTGGCCTGCTGTCTTCATCTAGCTCTGCACCTTGTTATCTCAGATTTTCCAGCATCTGCAATTCCTACTATCTCTTAGTAAACCGGATGTTTTTCCAATAATTGAGAATGGCTTTATGGTCATCATTAGATTCTTATTACCGTGATTTTGTGGAGTTCAAATGTACCATCTGCCATGGTATGAGCTCATACGTATAAGAAATATTTGTACCTTTCTCTCATTTTGTTTTGATTCAAATATGCAAGGTACTTGGAAGTATTTTGCTCTCAAGTATAACATAACTCACTTTCTCTGCTCTTCATTCTAAAACACTGAATGTTTCTCTGGTCCTCACAGTTGCAACGGTTTAGAGAAAATTTAAGCGATGGAGTTCTTTTTAAGTCAAATGGACAATGGTAAATCAAGAGTGGAAAAATGCCCCATTTGATTTCCATCAAAACAAATGGCTACCATTTCACCTTCGCCTATTTTCTGCCATTGGACAAAGTCAAAATTGTGACAAAAACCCAAATTTTAACACAGGGTTTTCACTATCAGGCTTCATGGTGAGATATCCCAAGACTCATTTAAAACAATTGCTTTTTCTTGCTCCCAACACACTTCAAATTTCACAGCCAGGTGAAAAAAAAAAGTATTTAAAAGTGTAGGAATAGAGAAAAAAAATTCCATTCATTGCTAGATGTTTTGTGCTATTCATTAAGAGTTGGATGTCCTCTCTATCCTCATTGTTACCTTCGTGTTTATTTGAGACAGTCATCTCTCTTGTTGTCTACTTTTCACATCTCCACCCCAAATTACCTGTCCCCATCTCTTTAGTATCAGTGGTAACATGCTTCCCAACAATTTCAACATATAAACAAGGCTGAGGCTTCAATCCCGTACTGAAAGAGTGTTTTAATCTTAGGGTGATGTCATGTGGATGCAATTTTATACTAAGGTCCAGTCTATCACTGGTAGGATATTAAAAATGCTATGGTACTACTCAAAGGAAAGCAGAGAGACCTGATTAATATTTACCCTAAAAAAATCAAATGACTCATCGGTTATTTCATTGCTGATTGCGAGAACTTTTATGAATATTGGCTGCTATGTTTCAACTGGATTAATGAATATAGTGTGCAAAATTTTGTATATGTGGACTGCCAAAAAGTATTGATGGTAATGTATAACAGACATATTCAGAAAAAAGAAATTACTGATAAGAAAGGTATGCTTGGGTACATAATTGGTTGAGCGAAGGAGGTAGTGAGTATTGGTAAATGGCCTGACTTGGGCATATGAACATAATGTTAAAGCTCATGGTTTTCAAAAGGCTTGGGAATGCAGTAGATAGTAAGCAATGGATTAATCAGTTATCCTGAAGCAGGACTCAATAGTAGTGGGGTTCAGACAAGTGCTTCTGAGCAACAGATGTTACCCCAGGATATAATGGTCAAGGAGGTGGGGATGGAGCCAGTAAAGCTCAGTAAAATCCCCTTCTAGCCCACCTAGGCTACACATTCCCAAAAACTACAGGCAATTTAGCATGACCAATCCACCGATCCTGCACATCTTTGGAATGTGGGAGGAAATTGGAGCACCCGAAGGAAACCCACACAGACACGGGGAGAATGTGCAAACTCCACACAGACAGTCACCTGAGAGTGGAACTGAACCTAGGTGCTTTGAGACAGCAGTGCTAACCACTGAGCCACCATGCCATCCCATTGTCTGATATGTTGGTAGAGACACAAACCATCACATTATTTAGGATTATTTGTATGATCTCTTGAAGCACCATAGCCTACAAAGTTATGCACCAAGTGCTGGAAAATGGAACTGGAGTACATGGGTGTTTGATGACCAGCACAGCAGGTGGCAATGGGTCAAAGGGCCTCTTTCTATGCTTTAAAACTGTGAGTGTATGACTCTGGGACATCCACAATCTTTCAGCTGCACATCTTTGGCAGTTTCTTTCTCACCTGTGGTCACCACTGTGCAGCTGGTAGCATAACACAAAAACTCATTATCACAAATCTCTACTCTCAACATTATTCTGCTCACACATCATTGTGCTTCAGTATTGAAATAAATTCAGTATCTTTAGCGGTACAACAGAAAACAACAAAGATTGGGAAACTGACTAAACTCCATTATGTGGTAAAAATAGTAATTGCTGGAAAAGCTCAGCAGGTCTGCCAGCATCTGTGAAGAAAAATCAGAGTTAAAGTTTCAGGCTAACTCTGATTTTTCTTCACAGATGTTGCCAGATCTGCTGAGCTTTTCCAGCAACTTCTGTTTTTGTTCCTGATTTACAGCATCCGCAGTTCCCTTGTTTTTTTTCATCCATTAGAGTGTATGATTGTACTTGCCTATTTTCCTCTCCTAGCATATTGCTGAGTCAGTCGGTGTACATCTCTCCAGTTCGCAAAATGTTTACCTTGAGTCAATGACTCTTTTTTATATTGATTACCAAGCTAGTAATGGATCTTGCCATTAAAAATGAGCTTCTCTCAAAAATCTCTGCCTTCAAGAGATGTTTGACTCTCAGAGGGTCCATATATATTTTAAGATTTGGTCTGGGGTTTGAAGATATTTCAAGAATGTGCAGGACCCCTCTAGACACAGTGCTGTAGCAAGGACTTGGATTCAGTGCTGTAGCAATTGAATGACTTCCTCAGAAGATGGAGTGGCATTATCTCTATATGTTACAGGTGTAAACAAATAATGTACAGTGCTGACATTTGCAGTTATCTGCAGGATGTTACCTGGATTGGAAGGTTTGAGTTATAAGGAGAGGTTGGATAGGCTGGCACCTTTTTCACTGAAGGTAGGAGGCTGCGGGGTGACTTTATATAGGTATATAAAATCATGAAAGGCATAGATAAGGTCAATAGCCAACAGCATTTCCCCATGGTAGGTGAGGCTAAAACTAGAGGGCACAGGTTTAAGATGAGAGGGGAGAGATACAAAACAGTCAGAGGCAATTTTTTCACAAAGAGGGTGGTGAGTGTCTGGAACGGGCTGCCAGAGATAGTGTTGGACATGAATACAATTTTGTCCTTTAAAAAAACACTTAGACAGGTACATGGATGCGATCGGTATGAAGGGATACGGATCAAACACAGGCTAATGGGATTAGTTTAAATTGTGAAAACTGGGCTGAAGGGCCTGTTTTGGTGCTATAGGCCTCTATAACACTGAAACTGCAATGACTTGGTGTGCTCCATTGCCAAATGATGTACAAATATCATTGACTCTGATGGAACACATGAGAATGGCACTATGTCATATCAAAGTAAAATAATGCAATGGTTTGTTTAATGCATTGTGAATCCTGGAATGAGGAGATTCCTGTTCTTCACTTTATAGAAAAAGAAAGCACACAATGCAGGAAGATAAGGATAAAAGGTAAAATAGCTGCCACTTCTTCCTTGACACCTGTGGACTTCCTTGGAGTAGCAGGCTCTGGTAATTGCCCAACTCTTTGCAGGTCAAGCCCAATGAAAGCAGATTGCCTTAATCATTCAATAGTAAAGTAGCAAATATCACATCTGTACTGTCTTATGCCAACCTACCTTCATGGCATGTTCTATAAGTCATGATAAGTGGCCATGAAAAGGTGAGTTATCATTGTGTCATATTCTCTCCAATCTGCAAGGCCAATGTTGCAGGAATAGTGGCAGAAGGCAGAAGAAACAGTGAAAGTCTCAGAAGTCGATGACACTCTGAAGATATATCATCAACATTGTCTGTGAATTCTCCAGCATCCTGATACTTTGCTGGGCCCTCCCTCAATAATTTGTTGAATAATGTTTGGCATTTGGTGTGGAATGTGTCACATGTCAGTAGATACTGGAAGCAGTGAAAGTCCACTTTGAGGGCAAAGCCATCCTTTACGAAGTTCCGAGATAACAAGGTGTAGAGCTGGATGAACACAGCAGGCGAAGCAGCATCAGAGGAGCATGAAGGCTGACGTTTTGGGTCTGGACCCTTCTTCAGGAGTTTTGTCACTTTTGGTAATGTGAGAAACATGGCAGTCAATTTATACTCGGCAAACTCACACAAACAGCAATATGATAACGACCAGGTAATCTGTTTTGTTTGTGATGTTGATTGAGGGATGATTATTGGCCAAAATACCAGACATAACACTCCTGCTATTCCCTGAAACAGTGCTCTGGGATCTGTTATGGGTATAACAACAGGTAGATGAAGCTGCAGTTTAACACCTCATCAGACAGATGACACCTCTGACAGTGTAAGTGCTCCCTCAGTACTGGAGTGTCAGTCTTTATTTTTACACCCAAAGCCTATGATGGGGCTTGATCCTAAAACTTGATCCTGAAACTTTGTGGTAAGGCAGGGAAGGACATTAAGATGGGGAAAGAAGTGGGGGAGAAAGGAAAGGGAGACAGTGAGTGATGAAAAGACAAAAGGCATCAAGCAGAGAAGTCACAAAGTAGGGAAGGTAGGAGGTTGCTGCTGAAACAACTGACGATCAGGACACGAGGGAGATCTTCCCCCTTCTTTGTTAAATAGTGCCATGATTCTTTTATGCTCATCTCACAGGGCAGACTGAATTGCAGTTTGTTAGGATTGTTTATGCTTGTGTAACAAAGTGTAAAATCTGAAACATGATGGTTTGAGTGTGACATACGGGGTGCATTGTATGCAGTGTGACAGCCTGAATGTGGTGTGCACAGCAGGATTCTGGAAGCATATGTGTGATGGACAGTCATAGGATATACAAACACTGATAATGGGAACTGCAGATGCTGGAGAATCCAAGATAACAAAGTGTGGAGCTGGATGAACACAGCAGGCCCAGCAGCATCTCAGGAGCACAAAAGCTCTCTGATGAAGGGTCTAGGCCTGAAACGTCAGCTTTTGTGCTCCTGAGATGCTGCTTGGCCTGCTGTGTTCATCCAGCTCCAGACTTTGTTATCTTGGATATACAAACGCTGTTCACTTCTATGAAGAATTGATTGTGGATCCTCTCAATACTCCCATTACAGAACAAACGATTAAATTAGGAGGGGAGAAATCTCTCTTGATAGTTCATGATGCTAAACTAGCAAAGGGGAACTGAATTTTATTGAATTTATATTTCAGAATGTCTTCTAGCTTTTCAACCTTGATCATGTAGTGCTTCTCTTCAGAATGAGTTAGGGATTGTTCATTAGTTGTTGAGTATCCTTATCTTATTGGTAGAGATAGCGGTGTGGGGTGTTATTATAATCAAGTTATTGTCCAGAGGAGAGGTAATTGTTAAAAAATACCAACAGTAATCTGAAGTTGGTTGAGTGAAGAAACCACTGTGAGAAAGAAAGGCTCGTAGCTCAAGGACACTAAACAAATTGGAAGAAAGAGACAAAAACAGAAATTGTTGGAAAAGCTCAGCAGGTCTTGCAGCAACTGTGGAGAGAAATTAGAGTTAATATTTTGGGTCCAGTGACCCTTTCTCAGAATGCTGACAGAGAAGTTGAGTATGTCAAGAGATTGTGATCAGGTGTTCATCCCAATTTGCCTTATCCACTTACAACATATAACTCAAAGATAAACGGCTTGTTTCAAAGTAATCATTAGAACACAGAGCAACCTTTACTTCCTGTGGATGATAGTGGGTTCACTGATAAAAGCCAACATCATTCGAACCCAATGGCCTGCTTTCAGGGTTACAAGTGATTCTCTGAATAGAGATTTATGAGTGAGGATACAACTCTTTGAAGGAGAGATCTGACAGACCTGCTGAGCTTTTCCAGAAGTTTCTGTTTTTTGTCTCTTTCTTCCAACTTGGTTAGTGTCCTTCAGCTGCGAGCCTTGCTTTTTCACAATAGTTTCTTCACTAAATCAACTTCAGATTACTGTTGGTATTCCCTAACAATGACCTCTCCTCTTTGAAGGAGAGGTCTGATATATTTCTGACTCTGCTCACTAGGGACAGCCATTGCAGCTGCAAAGGGATCCATTAAAGCCCTTTCAAGGATTGATCTTAGTAACTAGATATCCGATTTGTGGTATCCTCCTAGATTGCAGAACAGTGGGAATGACCCACAGTCTGACCTTGTGAGACTAGCTGAGTTTGCAACATCTTAAACTTCCTGGTAAACGTGAAACTGAATGCTCCGATTTTTCTGTCTCCACTACTGGTGGGTGTCTCCAGCCTGCATTGATTTTGATAGCTGCTAAGACATGACAGGAAATAACTATTTCTTTTGAAACATTCAGGGTATTAGTGGTGTTTGGTGTGTGTGTGTGTGTGTGTGTGTGTGTGTGTGTGTGTGTGTGTGTGTGTGTGTGTGTGTGTGTGTGTGTGTGTGTGTGTGTGTGTGTTTGTATGTGCTTGTGTGTGTGTTTGTGTGTCTGTGTGTGGTGTGTGTGAAAGTTTGTTTGTGTGAGTGAGTGCATGTGTACATATGAGTGTGTGTGTGTGTGTGTGTGTGTGTGTGTGTGTGTGTGTGTGTGTGTGTGTGTGTTTGTTTTATTTCTCCTGATGAAACACTGAGCAGATGAATCATGTATTACATCATTGCCACACAGTTTGGAAGGTCCAAGTTCAAGGCCATGGTGAATTAGCTAACCTCAGACAAGTTAGCCTTAGCTGTCTTACAACTGGTCTCGGTATGACCGAGGGAGAGCAAGCCAGAGTGCCCTATCCTGAGCACTACCTGCTGACATACACTGAATATTGGATTTCTGTACGAAGCCATATCCACATACTCCTATACACATGGAGCATGTATCATGGAAGCTGGGGCATGGTAATGGCTAGAATCCAATGTCAACGTTTCTCCAGTTATTTCAGTTGGTGGTCCAGGGAGGTGCAGCAAATTGATCTTTTTTAAATAAAAGTGATTCTTTGTCGATCAACTTGATTGAAAAGAAGGATTAAACTCAGATGCAATTTCCATAGTCCTCTCAAACCCCTTCCCCAAAATCCACTGCACTCACAATTCAAATAGTTAGGAGATTGGAGGAGGTCATTTGCCCCATTGTATCCATATCAGCTCCAGAAGAGCTACCCAGCTTGAACCCACTTTGCAATCTTTACAATCCTTTACAAAAAAAAATCAAAAACAATAGAGGTGTTGGAATAAAGAAAAACAGTAAAATAAGCAAAGAAACCTAAACATTTATGGCATTCAATGGGAAACAGTGAAACCCTTCCAAATGTCAAAACCCATGTGCAGCTCACCTGTTTTCTTTGTTCCTATCCATCAAACTAAATTGCTTCCTGAGCCATCTGAAAGGAGAAGACAGAGCCAATGTTAGTCAGTATCAGAGGAATAGAGTTGTGTTGTGGTTGTACTTGATTTGCACACCACTTCCATTATATTGTGCAAAAGTCTACTTCTACGAAATATATGTGTTGCGACTCTAACTTCTCCTGGTGGCTAAAATGTTCAGGTAGAGTTCCTGAGTTTAATGAAGTACTTAAACCTCCAACATTCACTGCTTGTCCCTCACAAATTGTTGACAATTTCAAAAACGTGGCACATCACAGTGTGGCTCCCAACAGAACCTAACCTCCATTATTAGAAGTACAAAGATTATATCTTCTGAGGAAGGGTCACCAGACCCGAAACGTTAACTCTATTTTCTCCTTCACAGATGATGCCAGACCTACTTTTCCTCTAACTTTGTTTTTGTTCCTAATTTACAGCATCTGCAGTTCTCTTGGTTTTTATATCTTACCTTTCTACCTGAAGAGGTGTAGAAGACTTCTGGGTGTCCTGAACCAGCCAGTTCAATCCTGTTATCCATAAATTAATATCATCTTCATTGAATGCTGGAGACAAAGAAAATCACCATCATTATAAAGTACTTTGAAAAGATTTATTTCATTTAAATTTATTTTTGTGACTTGTGCATTAGAAATGAAAATTTAGGGCAGGCAACTGCACTTCAAGCATCATTTGCCGCAGCCAGCAATCCAAGTCATAAAATAAAGGATACCCAGAGAATCGTCCTCTACTGCACTGTAATTACATTACCCAACCTCTGGCTAAGAACTGTTCTTCTCACCAGTAGGATATTTCTCAATTCCCTTCAGTCGCTACCTTGTATTGGAAATTGACAATTTAGTGTATTACATAAAGGTCAAGCCACTTCAGTGAGCAACAGCGAAAGGTTGTTTTTGAGACAGAACTCACATGTAGGACAGAATGGGTAAAGACAGTGAGTTTACTTTCTTAAAGGGCATATATGAACCAGCTGGCTTTTTGTAAAATCCAATAGCTTAATAGACATTGTAATTGATACCAGAGTTTATTTCTATATTTTTGTGTTTTTTAACTTATTGAATGCAAAGGCAATGTAAAGAATCAACTAGCTGGCTCTCACCTGATCCACATAAAGATCTCTCAACAGACATGTGTATTTTCCTACGTCTCCAACGTCAAAAGGATTGTAAAAAGTGGTTAACCCAATTGCAGTACAAAATGATTAGAAAATGTAATATAAACCGATGCAATACAGAAATTTACACTTATGCATTACTTTTAAGCTATTAAATGTCCCGCAGGACTTCAGAGGAATCTAATCACATTAAAACTGATAAGTGGCTGAGAAAAGACATACAAGGAAAGACAAACAAAGACTGACAAGTGAGACTGTTATAAGGAGTTTTGTTAGGGGGTGGTGGTGGGGAGAGTAGATAGAGAGGTGAAAACCAGTAAAGATATAGGGAGCAAATGTGGGGTTGGCAAGGTAGTTCAGTAGTTAGCACTGCTGCCTCAGAGCACCAGGAGCCTAGGTTTGATTTTGGCCTCGGGCAACTGTCTGTGTGGAGTTTGCACATTCTCCCCGTGTCTGCATGTGTTTCCTCCAGGTGCTCCGGTTTCCACCCACAATCTAAACATGTGCAGGTTAGGTGGATTGGCCATGGTAAATGCAGCTTACAGGGATAGGTTAGGGGGTGAGTCTGTGTGGGATGTTTTTCAGGCAGTCAGTGCGGACTTGTTGGGCTGTATGGCCTGTTTCAAAACTGTACTGATTCTGTATGAAAAAAAGAAATTTCAGAATTTGAAGGATCTAGACACCTGAAGGTATGCAACCAGTTGAAGACAAAGGAAGCGAAGAGAGCACAAAAGAATAGTGTGGGAGGAAAGCAGGATTCCGAGACAAGTTTTAGGTGTACAAGAGGTTTCTGAGGTATGGAAGGGTGAGGCCTTGGATGGAGTCAATGATGGCAATGATGAAAATTTTTACCAATGAAGCATTGGTGGACCAGGGACCAAAAAAGTTATGCAAATCAGGACAAATTTGATACAAGCTCTTACAATATAAAACAAGTTTTTAGGTTCTGCATTCATCACAAATTGGTTAGTATGCTGAGGGAGGCCCCTTTTTGTTGTGTGGCTTTCTGTTCACATCCGTGTGTCTTGGGTCAGGGTAGACTAATTGACGAGAAGGCAAAGTCAAGAGCTGAATTCAGGCTTGGGTTTCTTTGTAGCACTGTTTACTATATATTAAGTCTAAATACTACAATGCATGGTATTCAGAGAAAAAAAAGACTCTAATCTTACAGTAACATTTTTGAAAGACTATTCCATGAACTCTGCACCCAAATCTAGTTGGCCCACATGCTTCTCTGCATGTGTTTTGAATATTCACATGGCTAGATGTGAGCATTCTACATTGTTTCCTACGTTTCTTGTTTCTGTCTTAACTTTGCTCACACTGTGCTATTTATGCCCAGTGAGAAGTAGCTCCATAACATCAGTCCTAAAGTCTGAGCAAAACAAATCTTTCCCCAAAAAAGGGTACAGCTGTCCTACGAACATTCAGTGTTTTATATGGATAAAATATGTCTCAAAAGTAGAAAAGTATCACATAGACTGATACAACCTTCACAACTATTCACTGATAATGAATTCATACAGTGCAAATAGTGAAATTGTATTAAGAACTGTATTGTATATATGGCCTTTTAAAAGATGTTTGGTAAATTCCGATAAAATAGACTTAGCAGCAAAAATAAAGGTTTTGGGATTAAAAATATGGCAGCAGCTCAGATATAAAGCTGGTTATAAGGCAAAAAAGCAGAGGTTAGAGGTAAACAGTTACTTTTCAGTGGAATTCAGTGGTGTTATCTCAGAAGTTAGCACTAAGATCGCTGCTCTTTTTCAGCAATGTTAAGGATCTGGACATGTATAAAAAGAGCATTATTTTAAAGTTACAGATTACTCTGAACTCAGAAATGAAGAAATACGATACAAAGAAATATGAAGTTATGTGTTTTGGTATGGACAATAAAGAATGACAATATGAATTAAATAACATAATTTTAAAAGACCAGCAGGGGTAAACCAGCTTTGAAGTTTGGACATAAGTCTTTGAGGAGGCTGAATTAGTTGAGAAGGTGATTAAAAACAAAAGCTATATGTGATTTTTGGTTTTATTAATAGCGGGACAGAGTTTAAAAAAAAACACGTACCAGCTGTTTATAAAATACTGGGTAGGCATCTACCGTTCAACCCAGGCATGATAAGTGATGAAGAATGTTAGAAAGGATGCTGAAGAGATTTACTAGAAATGTATCAGTGTTAAGGCTTCAGTAATTTGAGACAGTGAGGATGCTGGGTTGCCATCTTTAATGAGGAAAAGATTAAAAGCAGGTTTGATCGAGCTATTCAGTAACCCAATTTTGATCGAGTAAAGAAAGAGAATCTGTTACCAGAGACAGAAAGGTAAATAATCAGAAGCTTCAGGTTTAAAATGATTGAGAAAGGATCAGAGATGACCTAATACTTTGCCATGGTGATCTGGAACGTGATTTAGAGAGTGCCAGAAACATATTCAGATTAATACTCAAAGATAACTGGATGAATATTTGAACAAAGAAACATTTAGGTGGCTACAAGGAAGGGGTGTGGAACTAATTGGCTGGCTCTGCCAAATGGTTGGCACAGGAGTGATCAACCAATTATGATCCTTATACACCATCATTTTGTGATTCACAGATGTGAGCTGATCAACTCTCAGAACTGTTCTGCATTCAACATGAGAAGTGGTCCCTGTTTTAACATAAGCAATGTCGGCAGTAATATTGCCACAGAGCACTAATGACAGAAATGGCTAGTTAGCTTTTTTTTTGGTTAAGCGTTTGTTGCTGCATGAAAATCCTGGAACTCACTCCTTACCAGCATTGTCGGTAAATAGCCTGCAATATTTCAGGGAGGGATAGGCACTAAATGCTGCCCCAGTCAGAAACACCCATACCCTGTAAATGACCAAAATAACAATTGATATATAGGAATATCGAAAGGTAAAGAGAAAAGGTCCTGCAGTCCTCTTGACTCGTTTATAAAACATAATGCTTTCAAAACACTGAAACTTGTTCCATTCTTTGTTACATTTTTCTGCATTAACTTACACTGCTTCTCTGAGGGGAGGGGTGCAGGGATGGCCATTAATAGTTAAATATAAACCTTGTGTGATTTCCCCTCTGTTCTGTGTGTGTCTGTGTCTCTAGTGACTCCAGAATTTAGGGAAATCTTAAACTTATTATAATTAATTTTACTTATCCCATTCAAGATCAGATCATAATTTGTCTCATGTGATCTCTCTTCTCAAGAAGTAAACAATCATGGAATCCTTGAGCTCTTCTCGTAGCTACTAAATCTGTGGCTGGATATATGTTTTTTAATCTGTCTTGTGTTGTCTCCAGTACTTGGACACTTTGCTAAGGCATAGTGAACAGACCTGAAGAGTCCAGTCTATTTCTGGTAATTTGAAGCCATTAAAAAGTAGGATGAAGAACAATTTAACTTAAGAAACATAAACAGCACAAATAAAAAGTGGGGACTTAGTGCAAACATCTCAATCAGATCATTTAAATAATGAAATTTGAATTCAAAGCAGACTGTGGTTAGATATTCTCATTCTGGCCACTGCCATGAGTGAAGGCGCAATAATGGCAGTGTCTTCCTTATCAATACACAGGGTTTGTATGATCCCACTTTCTCCTCAATCTGGAATTTCACATTCAAAAACACCCTGATATACTTGTTCCAGCACCTTTCCTCTTAATAGCGGAGGAATAACGACTTTCTTTCCCCACATTAAACACCCATCTGATACAGACAACTCCCACTTCTTGGACAGATAAGAGTGTAATTCTAGACAGTCTCCACGACTAATCCTCCCTCCCAGGACTAAGTCCATCACTTGGCTGAAAGCCAGATTCTTCCAGGTACGTTCCACACCTGATTTGCTGATACTGGCACCTTATAAGCCTGGGAAAAGTACATAATTTTCAGGTTCCAGTTCAGAACATCTTTATTCCAGAGTAGTGGTAGCCTTGACAGGCCACCTGCATTACCGGACTTCTCCGCCTGTTAATATTTGATCTCATGTGAGTAGGGTGATTCACTGGTGGTCACTGGTCCAAAAGCTCCCAGATTCACCAGCTGTTCCAGCTCTGCCTCCAATTTAGGCTGTTTGGAGCGCAGTACCGGATGTACCTTCAGACTGCCAGGGTGAGCCTCTGGTTTCAGCTGAAATTTCATTTCGAGGCAATTAATTTCCCCCAGCATTCCTTTGAAGGCATCTTTGTACTTGTCCAGGACCTATGCACACTCATGATTGAGTCTACCAGCCTATTATCCAGACCCCAGTTCAACTTTTATTTTTGTGACTGGTCGCATTTGAATAATCCTGGATATTTGCCTTTTACTTTGTAAAATGGTAATTCTGCATATTGGTCCCTGAATTGCACTTTCATCAGTACATAGACATGTACTGGGGCACCACTTGTTCCATGTCTGTCCATAGTATATAATCTTCCAAGCTTCAATGATAATGCCCTTAACTCCTCCCTATAGACCAATTCCGGATTCAGAGACACTGTTACCCCTGTATCTACTTTATCTTTACCATCTTTCTCTCTAACAAATGGCTTTGCCCCATACCAACGGGATGTTTAACTGGAACTCTGCTGACTCTGAGCCATGTCCTTCTCCCACAGACCCGGCTGACTCCCTGTCTCCTCTCTGGGTGGTGGCATAGACCTTATGCCATGTCCTCAAGGCTGTTTCTTTATGAATCCCCTTTTCTTGTTTCGCTTGTACCTAGAAATTTTGGGCAATATAACCCATTCGCTTACACTTGCGGCACTGGGCTTCTCAAATCCAACATTCTGACTCCTTGCGGCCACTCTTGGCAAATTGGTGGCACACTACAGTTGGTACTGCACTCTGATGAGTTTCCATGACTTGTTGCACTTGGGCGTTGTCTGCCAACTGTGTTGCTTTGCTAGCGGTGAACTCCATCAAAGTAGCAATTTCGAAGGCAGCCTTCAAATCCATGTCTCTCCTTATTCATAGCTTCCATTGGTTTGTGGCCTCTGACTCAAAGCCATCCAAACAGTCCTGCAAGGCAGAACCCTCTGAATTTGTAATGTTCTGCAAACCTCTTTAAGGTGGCATACAATTGAACAATGGTCTCTCCTTCATGCTGCATCCGCTTGCGAAAATGAAAATGTTCCATGATTATCAGTAACTTAAGTGCGATATAATTTACGAACACTTGGCACAGTTCTTGGAATGTCTTCTGTGCAGGTTTCTCTGGTTGTACCAGACTCCCTAGAATTACAAAGGTCTTGCTCTTGAAGGTACTCTAAATAAACTTGCACAATAATGTCCTCATTTTGTCCACCTCTAAGAAAAAATTAAAACGCCTTGTGTATAAAGTCTAAATTTTCCCCCTCTTCATCAAATGGTCCCATTAACCCAAACTGGCACGCCATTTTTTTTTCAGTCACTTGAGTCCAGTAACCACTCGCAGATTGCGTCCTTTTGGTGAACACTCCCATGTTGGCTGTTCCCCCACCAGACGTATTAGCCTACCAATCCTCCCTGGCATTGCCTGCAGAATGAGTCCCTTTGTGACCACTTCCTTCAATGTTACCTCCTTAATCCCACACCGTTTCCAAAGTTCGGGCAACATCTCCAGGCTCATCACCAACTGTAATGCTGGTGCTTCCTTTATCTCCCAGGTCAGCAAATGGCAAATTTGAACAGGAACATTTTGTTTATTTGCTCAAACTTCCACAACAGGTTCGAGACTTGACCCAAGTTCCACTCCTCCGGGTCAACTGACCAGCTCTTTTAAAGGGGCGTATCCTCACCTTCATAGATAACACATCCCAATCAGACTACTTCTGCAGGCCAGTCTTATCTGAGTCCTCTGAAACAGAACTGTGTGATCTCACTGTCCTATAATGTGGCAATTGTCTTACACATTTCCCATGTTCTGGTTGCAGCCCAGTTATGCCCACTGCCTTCCAACTTGCAGGTTCTGTCTCTAAGCTATCTGTTAAGGTATGCAAAATGACAATACCTGAGCTGAAGGCTTTGAGTGTGTGAGTGATTAACAATGTTTATTCATTACCACTGTCTTCCTGCTTTTCCACCTCTTTCTTGAAAATACCACCTGACCAGGTTTAATTTCAGAACATTCTAAGGAGAAAGAATGGCTGTGATGGAGAAAATGGGAGATAGAGAGTGAGTGTGAATGTTGGAATGTGTAAATGAGTGAGTGAGAGAAAACATTGAGATTGCGAGTGAGCTAGACATGCACACAACATACAGACATACCAAATGTATCCATTTATCTGACTACATTTTTTTATTGCTCCAATTGAAATGGGAAGTGTTGCTCACCAATTCTTGTGTCATCTGTGCCGAAGGAGATAAAAATCAGGGCATCTTCATCAGAACTAATGCAGATTGTGGACCTGACACATCCACTCTGTTTCTCTGTCCATAGATACTGCCTGACCTGTTGAGTATTTCCAGCTTTTTCTGCTTCTATTTCAGATTTTCACCATATGCAGTATTTTAGTTTTCCACTTACTCAATGTTGGCCATTGCTAAGATTTGGTAGCTTCAATTTGAAATGTGAAACTATCTATCTCTCAATGTAAAATGCAATTTTTCTGTTATCAATGCCAAAGTCTTTTGGGCTTTGCTTTAAAGAAACAAAGCTGGCTGTATTGTATGAATGACCAAGTTGTGTATAATTGTCTGACAAAGCAGTAACTGTAAAAAATATCATACCGAAATCTAAACTTTTGCTGGGCTTTGTAGGTAAAGTTACAGTATTCTGAAGCTAAGAAGTAGGGTCTCGACCCGAAACGTCAAACTTTCCTGGTCCTCTGATGCTGCTTGGCCTGCTGTGTTCATTCAGCTTCACAATGTGTTATCTAAAATATTTCATAGAACATAGAGAACATAGAACATAGAACAGTACAGCACAGAACAGGCCCTTCAGCCCACAATGTTGTGCCGACCATTGATCCTCATGGATGCACCCTCAAATTTCTGTGACCATATGCATGTCCAGCAGTCTCTTAAATGACCCCAATGACCTTGCTTCCACAACTGCTGCTGGCAACGCATTCCATGCTCTCACAACTCTCTGCGTAAAGAACCTGCCTCTGACATCCCCTCTATACTTTCCACCAACCAGCTTAAAACTATGACCCCTCGTGCTAGCCATTTCTGCCCTGGGAAATAGTCTCTGGCTATCGACTCTATCTATGCCTCTCATTATCTTGTATACCTCAATTAGGTCCCCTCTCCTCCTCCTTTTCTCCAATGAAAAGAGACCGAGCTCAGTCAACCTCTCTTCATAAGATAAGCCCTCCAGTCCAGGCAGCATCCTGGTAAACCTCCTCTGAACCCTCTCCAAAGCATCCACATCTTTCCTATAATAGGGCGCCCAGAACTGGACGCAGTAGTCCAAGTGCGGTCTAACCAAAGTTTTATAGAGCTGCAACAAGATCTCACGACTCTTAAACTCAATCCCCCTGTTAATGAAAGCCAAAACACCATATGCTTTCTTAACAACCCTGTCCACTTGGGTGGCCATTTTAAGGGATCTATGTATCTGCACACCAAGATCCCTCTGTTCCTCCACGCTGCCAAGAATCCTATCCTTAATCCTGTACTCAGCTTTCAAATTCGACCTTCCAAAATGCATCACCTCGCATTTATCCAGGTTGAACTCCATCTGCCACCTCTCAGCCCATCTCTGCATCCTGTCAATGTCCCGCTGCAGCCTACAACAGCCCTCTACACTGTCAACGACACCTCCGACCTTTGTGTCGTCTGCAAACTTGCTGACCCATCCTTCAATTCCCTCGTCCAAGTCATTAATAAAAATTACAAACAGTAGAGGCCCAAGGACAGAGCCCTGTGGAACCCCACTCACCACTGACTTCCAGGCAGAATATTTTCCTTCTACTACCACTCGCTGTCTTCTGTTGGCCAGCCAATTCTGTATCCAAGCAGCTAAGTTCCCCTGTATCCCATTCCTCCTGACCTTCTGAATGAGCCTTCCATGGGGAACCTT
This sequence comes from Stegostoma tigrinum, assembly GCF_030684315.1. Lineage (NCBI taxonomy): Eukaryota > Metazoa > Chordata > Chondrichthyes > Orectolobiformes > Stegostomatidae > Stegostoma > Stegostoma tigrinum. The sequence continues at coordinate 101,625,318 of NC_081358.1, read as the reverse complement.
ATCAAATGCCTTACTGAAGTCCATATACACCACATCCACAGCTTGACCCTCATCAACCTTACTAGTCACAAGTATTTCAACACCATTTTGAGCTCTGCTTTGAGTTTATTGCCTGTATTTTGCATAGGGCCACGGTCAAAGGAGCAGTACAGATTGCATGATATGATTACCCTTTTATTTAAAAGAGAAACAAAGTACAAAAGCCAAGAAACTTTGCTGAACTAATATAAAACAATTTTACACCACTGGTGCTATGATTCCCAATCATGAGTACCTGAAAGCTACAACAGAAAGAGTTAAAACAAGAGGTTGGTGGGTTGGGGAAAGGTTAGTCAGGGGCTTAAACAGGAAAAGCACCAGAATGTAGTAGGAACTGCAGATGCAGGAGAATCTGAGATAACAAGGTGTAGAGCTGAATGAACACAGAAGGCCAAGCAGCATCAGAGGAGCAGGAAGGCTGACATTTCGGGTCTAGACCCCAGGCCCAAAACATCAGCCTTCCTGCTCTCCTGATGCTGCTTGGCCTTCTGTGTTCATCCAGCTCTACACCTTGTTATCTCAAAGCACCAGAATGTATGATTTTTCTCCTGGACCCAGCTTCAACAGGTTAGGAACTGTAGCTTCCAGCAATGTGGTACTGAAACTTACAATAGAGGAAAATGCTCAGTATGTGCACTGCCATCTGTTTAGTTGATGTGATGCTCATGGTTGCATAGCTGAGGGTATGAGTTTTAGTGCAGTGTTAAGATGAAGTGAAGCTCTGAATGTTAGGTATTTATGTGGCTGTCAAAAAAAAACCTGAGCTCCACATCCTTGTCGACTCCTTTGTTGAAGTAGATGAGAAAATGGGCCTTTGGTTAGGTATACTTGCCTTTATTACCCAAGGCATAGAGTTTAAAAGCAGGGAAGGTTTGCTGCAACTGTAGATAACGTTGGTTAGGCCAGAGCTCGTGTGTTGTGTGCCATTCGGGAATCACCATTGTAGGAGCGATGTTATAGCATTGGAGAGGGTGCAGAGATTTACTCAGAAATTGCCTGGACAGGAGAGGTTTACTTATGAAGAGAGGTTGGATAGAGTGGGGCTGTTTTCATGAGGGCAGAGGAGACTGTGGGAGGACATTATTAAGGTGCATAAGATATGAGGGGCATAGACAAGTTAGACAGGAAGAAAGTCTTCCCCTTGATGAGCGATCAGTGACGAAGGGGTATAGATTTAAGGTAAATGGCTGGAGCTTTGGAAGGGATGTGTGGAAAATGCTTTCATTCACAGGGTGGTAGAAACTTAGAATTCACTGCCTGAAATGCTGCTGGAAGCAGAAACCCTCGCAACATTTAAGAAGTATTTAGATGTACATTTCAGATGTCAAGGCATACAAGGCTATGGTCCAAATGCTAGTAAATGGGATTAGAATTGTCAGATGATACTTATTGAACAGTGCAGACTCAATCGTTCAAGGGCCCTTTTTTGTGCTCTGGCCTCTGTGGCTGTAAGTTCAGCTTTCTCCCAATAAGGCTCATACCGTTGCAGCATTTCATACATTGTTGAAATATTAACGGTGAAAGGGGTTTATCGTCCCTTGCAGATGTCCAGCAATCTGTCTTCCAACACAATGCAATGATTGGTGAGATAATATCCCAGGGAGAGGCAGAGGCACTGTGTAGCATGTGTCTGTGCTGGCTGAAGTGTTCAACGTTTTGCAAGGTTAATGTCAGAAGAGATTTAGTCAGTGTCCTCACTCACACTTATGTCTTATCTGAGACTTGATAGGACAATGTTGAGAGATTATTAGTCTGTACATTGCCTAGCCTGGTTTGTACCTGATGGGGAACTGCTTAGTCCTGATAATAAATTGATTCAGGTTCCTTATTCCAGCACCAGCATCTCTTTTTTCCAGATCAAGACAAAAAGAATTCAGTAAATTACCTGAAAGACTTAATGTTTTCAGCCTGAATTCCATCCCGTACAGAATAACAAAGCACAGACTAGCATCCAATTTCCGCGCATCATCTGGATAACGTTCAAAATCTCTTGAATTCTTCCCAGGTCGAATTTCTTTAATTTCCCGTATGTCAACTATACGAAAAGAAGAAAAGAAGAAATCCCAGCTTATTCCATGAATTAAGTAAGAACAATTTTGCTTCTGGATGACCTCTCAGTCAACATTTTTATTATGAATGCTCATATTTACAATGCAAACTCTTTATATAAAGGTTGTAAGGCTGCAATTATACCTTCCCCTATTGAAAAAGCTGCAGCACAATTATTAGCAGCAGGATGTAATTATACCATGACAGGTTACATGGATAAGTTGCATTATAACTTTGGGCTGAGGACACAATGAGAATAGAAAAAATAAAAACATAATGTATTACTTCATAATGGTGACTGAATTAGTTTGCAGCCTTGTTCCAATGACCTTCCTGCCCACTAACCCCACTTCATTCAAAGATGATAGTTACTCTTCAATTCCTAATGCAATGCCACAAGAGATCAAACAGTAATATGTGATGTAGATTTTACACGTGTGCGTACCTTACCTCCCTCTGGCATGTTTTGGAGTTTTTATCACTTTCTTTCCAATGTACATTCCTATCTGTGTGTTTATGAGGTATGCTTGTCACACAGTAGTTATTTCTTTCATTGAACAATTGTACTGTAGTATTGATTTTGTCCACTCCCCAACCTTTAGTCTTTATGCATTAATTAATTCCAGATCTCTCCTTCCAAAATTGCTATTGTCGTGATCCCAACTGATGGTAATATTCACAAGTCAGATCCCAAGGTGGATGCTAGCTTGATGGGCGACTAGTTTTAGCTTTGCAATTTGTTTAATGTAGCGGTTAATCACTGAACATATTCACAAAAGGCTGCAGATGTGTTTTCTACAAAATAGCATCAGCAATTAATAGAAGCAAAATTAAAAATATAAATATTTCAGACTGTACAAGAACAAGCTTATTACAAATATCAGAAATAGTCAAATGTTTTCCGCTCAATGACAACCTCACAGAGAATAACTCTCAGTGTGTGGTCACCTTGTTCCATTTTAAAATCCCTCGTTCAGTAGACACGACTATGAGTGATTTCTTTTCAGCCCACTGCTGCATTCACGTCATGCTTTCTTTTAGTTAATGTCTCTTCCTGAGACCATTAAACAAATTGCTAACACAGCTCACTTATTTCTTAATATGGAGTCCTTAAACTCTATTTCCATAGTCTTCTATTTCTGGATCGTTTGTCTTGCTGACATTAAGCCACCCAGACCTGTTCTTTTGCCCTGTTTCAGTGACTGTTGAATTGCACTATCTAAGTTTCTAAATAATAACAACGATATATTGCGAACATTTGCACAATATTTATACTAACTACACGACTAGCAATATATAACTATAAAATATAAAATTGTAAAGCATAATGTAAAATTAAGCTATAAACTACAAAATCAAAGTAGCTAAAACATGATAGAAGTTATCAAATCTCTTTGAAACCAATATAAAAACAAAGTACAGTTTGAAATTTTCCTGTGACCCTGGTTCAATTATTTCCCCAGTTTACTTGAAAACTACCACAAGTTTCTACGTAACTGAAACTTCTAATACCCCCCAAAACTGTTAAAATAAAATTTAATATTACGGACTATTCTTACAGACAAGATTTTGAGAAAATGCTTTTATTTATGGAAGAACCTAAAACTAGGGACCAGCAATTCAAGATTCTTACTAATAAATCCAAGAGAATGGAAAAAATAAGTTTTTTTGGGGTGGGTAGCATGGTGATTTAGTGGTTAGCACTGCTGTCTCACAGCACCAGGGACCTGGGTTCAATTCCAGCCTCAGGTGACTGACTGTGTGGAGTTTGCACATTGTCATGTTCTGCGTGGGTTTCCTCTGGGTGCTCTGGTTTCCTTGCATAGTCCAAAGATGAGCAGGTTAGGTGAATTGGCCGTGCTAATTTGTCTGCAGTGTCAAGGGATGCGCAGGCTAGGTGAATTAGCCAAAGGAAATGCACAGTTACAGGGATAGGGTAGGGAGGTGGGTCTGGTTGGAATGACCTTCAAAGGGTTGGGGTGGACTTGATGGGCCAAATGACATCCTTCCACACTGTAGGTATTTTATGATTTATTGAAAGCGTGATTATAGTGTGGAATTCACTGCCTCTATGAGTGGTTGAGGTGAATATCTTTGATACTCTTTAAATGAAACTAGATTCCCTAGATGAGGAAAAACAAAGTTATGCTGAAAAGTTGAGGTGAGACAGATGGTGGTGACTCATATGAGCTATAAACATCAGCAGAGACAAGTTGAGCTGAATTTTCTCGCTCTGTGCAACATGTAGTGCTGTGTATATTTAAAAAACACTATCTAAAATTACACATTTCACAATAGTGATTAAGTACATTCACTTATTTAACTTCTGTATCTTCTGACGCCTTGGCTGAAGTTTTTCTATTTGATGGCTTCAACCTCTTCCAAAAAGCTTGAATTTGAGCTTGATGCTTTTGCTTCAAGCTATGAACTGAATTAAGATCGTGCATCCTTTACATGTGGCATGTGTTTTGCTGAAAAAAGTCAATGCTAATTCTGTAGACATCTGAGACAAATATTCTGTTTTCTAACATCAATGAAGCAGAGAAGCAAGCCACAGAGAGAGAAAGAAAGGCATACAGAACATGCAGTGTCTCACTCTAATTTGATTTTTAAAAATAAAACAAATTGGTTGCTTAAAGCAAATAAAGATTATTTGAAAGAAATAGAAAAGAGGGAGTGTGGAGGAAATGTGCACATGACAGCCAGGTTTCCTAAACTCATCTAGCCCCATTTGCCTGTGTTTGGCCCATATCCCTCTAACCTTTCCTAGCCATGTCTTTTAAACATTGTAATTGTACCCACCTCTACCACTTCCCCTGGCAGCTCATTCCATGTTCGCACCACCCTCTTGTGTGAAAAAGCTACCTCTCAGAACCCTTTTAAATCTTTCTCCCTACCTCCCAAGCCTTTCCTTAACCTTGTTTATGCAACACTACCATTATGCCATTGTCTCCCTTCCGCAGAAACCAGAAGAATTAAAGATGACATAAGAAAAAGGCAATGTTGCACTTTGAGTTCAACTGTTCCATTCCCCGTTGATTTCTCATTTCTGACAGTCATAAAAGCGTAATATTACAGAAATGGAACAGAAGATTTCTCATTCCAGTCAGTGAATGCCAGCTTTAGGAACTACTGGTGTAGCACAGGACACGGAAAAGTAACATTTCTTTTCCACTGCCTGAGCAAAATGTCACAGCTCCAGCTTCAGGAAATTATCGAATTACAGAATGGTCACAGTGTAGGAGTGACCATATCAAGTCTGTGCCAACTCACTGCAACAACAGTCCAGCTAATCTCAAATCTGTGTTTTTTTTCCAAAAGCCCAACAATTTATTCTTTAAAGTACTTACCGATTTCCTCTTAAAAGCCACTACTGAGATTGCCTTCACCAACCTTTCACCAGTGCTTTAACATTGCAGCCGGTCAATGAGTCAAAAATGTTTTTCCTCGTATCATCTTAGATTACTTAACCAATTTCCTTAAATTGGTGTTTTCTAGACCTTGACCCTTCCATTAATGGAACCAATTCTTCTCTATCCACTCTATAATGGCTCCTCTTGATTTTGTTGGCTTTTGATGGCATTTTAAAGCCTTCTTGATAGATTTATTATCTTTAACTTAAGTCAACATAGTATTCCTCCTTAGTCAAACTTGTTGTCAACTTAAAACCTCAGCTAAGATAAATTCCAGATCAGATAAGGAACTTAGTCAGCTTTGAACATTATAGCCTGGGTCATTTAATAGAATGTTTTCCCTCTAGAACTCTCAAACCAGCAAATCTTTACACAGTGCACAAATCCACCTTAAAAAATAATCTTTGGAGATATTCAATCAAACACATTTAAAGAAAATATACTCAGGATATAATTTATTTAGAATGGCCTTATCTCAACTTTTCAAAATAGGACTGAATGCTTTCTCGCTGAAGACAGCTGCTGTCTATTTTTTTTATTGCTTGTTGTCAAAAGAGAGATTTCCATTGTTCGTTATATGTCCATGAAAACAATACTTATTACTTTGCTTATACTGTTTCTTACTTGATTTTTTTTAATGGTTCATATGATCTTCTAATGCTTCTGTCACAGGTGTTTGGCTATCCTGCAATGTCCCTAAAAGTCTTGCACTTTTCTCCAATTTTTAAAAACTGTTTTCTAGGAATTTATTCAGATGCTACGTATTATACGCAATAATTTCTATTACTTAAGTAATGCCTTTTTTTTCTCATTAATGTAATCACTTCCTTCAGATTTGAAAACATGTTTTACATCTGCCTACAATCTTCTCTGCTTTAAAGAAAACATCTCTCCATTTTCTCCAAATCTATCTATACAGCCAATGTCCCTCATCATCTAGTTTGATTGTACTTCATTTACTAAATCTGACCAAAATTAATTTGACAGACATTTCATAGACAGTAAATTAGGATGCAAATCTTTGTTATAGTGGGAAACTTCTAATCTAGTGCACCATATTTTATTACCCAGATGGCATCTGAGTCTTCATGGCAGGTCTGGAGTTACATGTAAGCTAGCTTTCTGAAAAGTGAATCAAAAGATAATCTCTAGCATAGCTTCTAATTTAAGAGTTATATTGAATTAAAATTGCATCATCTGCCACAGTTGGATTTGAACTAATGTCCAATATCACTGGGGTTCATACATTACTAGACCAATGACATATTCACTATGCCACCACTTCCTCTAATAATTACAGCGTTGAGAATATCCTCTTGTTTTGTGTGCAAAATCACTTTTACAAGCACACTTCATGACAAAAACAATCCTCATGTTAATTTAAAAATCACCTGGAAGTGAAGATAAAATCATGCTTACAACTAATTGAGGAAACTTGAGGCTGACTCTGAATGTTCCTGCCATTCATAACCTATTGCCCACATTCATAAATCGGTATTAATTTAGTTGCTCTATTCATTTACCAGAGTATGTCAACATTGAATATTCTTTTTTCCAGACAACTTGTGCCGCTTCCTTCCTCTTCTGAAAGTAGTATCAGTTCCCTGAAGTGCATTTCCAAACACACCCTTCGCTACCTTACCCTTTCCATCTATAAATCTTAGCACTGAGCACCATTTCAGCAAGCATCATAGATGAGTTTAATCTCATGCTAATTTAATATCTAGACTGCTTCATTTACATATCATTATTGCTACTTCAGCTGTAGCAGCATAGACAAGAGTTTGAACAAGTGCTGATACTGGTCTGTATATTCTACAGCAATGTAGTTTGTGAGCCTTTAGGGGAGTTGTAGAGTCATAGAGTCATACAGATGTACAGCACAGAAACAGGCACTCTGATCCAACTAGTCCATTCCGACCAGGTATTCTAAATAAATCTAGTCCCATTTGTCAGCATTTGACTCATATCCTTCTAAACCCTTCCTACTCATATATCCATCTAGATGTTTTTTAAATGTTGTAAGTGTACCAGTCTCAACCACTTCCTCTGACAGTTTATTCCATACACACACCATCCTCTGCATGAAAAAATGTGTCCCTTAGGTCCCTTTTAAATCTTTCCCCTCTCACCTTAAACTGATGCCCCCTAGTTTTGGTCTCTCCAATCCTGGGGAAAAGGCCTCGTCTATTTACCCTATACATGCCTCTCATGATTTTATAAACCTCTACAAGGTCACTCCTCGGTCTCCAACACTCCAGGGAAGTTAGACCCAGCTTATTCAGCCTTACCCTATAGCTCAAACTCTTCAACCCTGTCAATATCCTTGTAAATCTTTTCTGAACTCTTTCAAGTTTCATAACATTCTTCCAATATCAGGGCGACCAGAACTGCATGCAGCATTTGAAAAGTGGCCTACCCAATGTCCGGTATAGCAGCAATATGACCTGCCAACTCCTATACTCAATGCACTGACCACTAAAGGCAAACTTACCAAACAACTTCTTCACTATCCTATGTACCTGTGACTACACTTTAAAGGAACAATGAAGCTTCACTTCAAGGTGTTTTTGATCAGCAACACTCCCCAGCACTTCACCATTAATTGTATAAGTCCTGTCCTGATTTGCCTTTCAAAAATGCAGTAACTCACATTCATCCAAATTAAACTCCACCTCCTCAGCCCGTTGGTCTATCTGATTAATATCCTGTTGTACTCTAAAATAACCTTCTTCACTGTCCATTACACCTCCAATTTTGGTGTCATCTGCAAACTTACAAACCATACTTACTGTGTTCACACCAAATCATTTATATAAATGACAAAAAGCAATGGACCCAGTTCCGAAGTGCTCCTCCACATACATCTCGGTCTCCTGCCCTAGCTTATTTCCCAGGGGTAGGTTAAACTTTACACCTTCCTTAGTGGGTATATCCACATACTGAATCAGAACATTTTCTTGTACACATTTAAAAAATTTGTCTCCATCCCAGCCCTTAACACTATGACAGTTCCAGTGTATATTTGGAAAGTTAAAATCTCCTGTCACTACCATTCTACAGATAACTGAGATCTCCTTACAAATTTGTTTCTCAACTGACTATTGGGGGTTCTATAGTACAATCCCGGTAAGATGATCATCCCTTTCTTACTTCACAGTGCCACCCAAAAAAATTCCCTGTACATATTTCCAGGAATATTCTCCCTAAGTACAGCTGTAATGTTATCCCTAATCAAAAATGCCACTCCCCCTCCTCTCTAACCCCACTTTCTATCTTTCCTACAGCAGCTATACCCTAGAACATTAAGCTGCCAACACACACACACACACACACACACACACACACACACACACACACCCTTTACTCGTTTAAATCCTTCCAAGCAGCTCTGGCTAACCTCCCCGCCAGTTAATTAGTCCCCTTCCAATTCAGGTTCAAACCATCCTGCTTGTACGGGCCACTTCTACCTCAGAAAAGATACCAATGATCCAAATATATGAATCCTTCTCCCCTGAACCAACTACTCAGCCACTCATTCATCTGTTCTATTCTCTTATTCCTACCCTCACTAGCTCGTGGCATTGGGAGTGATCCAGGTATTACAACTCTTGAGGACCACTTTTTAAAATTCCTGTCTAACTTCCTATATTCTCTGCTCAGAATCTCTTCCTTTTCTCTTCCTATGTTGTTAGTTCCAACATGTACAATGACCTCCTGTTGGCCCCTCTCCCCTTTGAGAATAGTCTGCACCTTCTCCAAGATATCCTTGATTCTGGCTGCAGGGAGGCAACACACTATTCTGATGTCACTGTCAACTCCAAAAATGCCTGTCTGTGCATCTGACTGGAGAGTCCTCTATCACAGTAATCTCTTTCATAATTTAACCATAAATTGCCTTTTCATTCTCTTATATGAATTTGAAAAAGTGCAACACGCCAACAGTGTGAGAAGAAATGCTTAAAAGCAAAGAAAGGAATTGTTTGTTATTATATAATCTTGGACACTTTTAGGAAATCTTACTTCATTTTTCAGCCAAGGAAATACTTCCGAAGTCACTCACTTATGTTACATGGGGAGGCAGTGCAGCTAATTTACATATGGTTACACAATGAAGTAAGTAATTAGATGTTTTTTCTTAATGATATACTGACCAAACCTTACACTTCAAAATAGCACCACTGGATCTTTACAACCACATAAACGGTGAGATGGGATCTTGGAACTTGGCACATCTAACACTGTAGCAGTTTGCCAATATTGCATTGAAATGTTAACCAAGAAATTGTGCTGAAGTCCTTAACACACAACTGAAACCTACAAATCTCTGCTCACAGACAAGAGTGCCACAGGTGACACATTTTTGGAAAATTAGTTTTGGATAATCTAACAATGACCTAGGTAACCCATGTTGATAAAAACATTGCCAAGTGTGGATCTGAATGAAACAAAATACAAAGTTTCTGAAAGCATGTCCAAGTCTGTACAAAGTTAGCTGATCTCATTATTGTTAAGGTCCCCACAAAGACCAAAATGTTACAAAGAAATTTGGATTTCCAGTATTCAACGTAAAGAAATTGCAAGACTTTAAGGCAAGATTTCAATTTTTGGGACATTCACTATAAAAATATGAACTGACATCAACGTTGATCAAATGTTACTTATTCAGCAACTAATACACTAAATTGTAGAAACTATAACCTTTATTTTTGTTTTAACATGACTGTGCATATTAGATAGAGGTCTACCAGAACATTGACCAATCAGAGACCGGAGGCTCTACTGAAGGGTGGTATTACAGGGAAAATGGTGTCTGTTGCTGAGTTGACACTCACTCTGAGGTAACTGCTAAGCATGGTCAGGAAGGAGAGGATGGTCTACAGAGGAAGGATTGAGGGGGTTCAGCCACAAGAGTAGGGGGTGATACTTAACAAGCTACCCATTTCTAATGTTATATGTCTCAAAAAGACAAGGTGTGCCTTTGAAAAAGGAACACGCCTCACCTTGACAGCCTACAAGCAAACTTGACAGGGTCAGTTCAGCATGTCCACCACACAGCGAGACCCCTGCCTGCACACTGGATGAACATTTATGGCGTGCCAGTGGGCATTAATTGGTAATTCTAAGAGCTTTGATTGGTACAGACATCCATGAGCTTTTCAACTATGGACATAGCTGGGACAGAGATGGGAAGGTGCAGGGGTCCTCTGCCCAAAACCCAGTCATCTGGCTAAATACCACCTACCTCCCTGCCAGCACTGAAGGGGTGGGCACATGATTCCGTGCAATAACTTCATTATCATTGTACGATCAGACTACCATGATGGTAGAAGAGGAACGAGAGGGGCTGTGGCCTTCTTCTGTCAATATGTTCAGAAGAGAGGTGGACGTTGATGGAATAAAGAGAAATATTATTGCTGAGACATTACTCTTGCAATGCTTGGCAGTATGTCTCTCCTTGTTCTCCTTACAAGTCTAGTAAAGGCACTTTGCTGTTTAAACATTAACAGATTAACATCTGCATTAATATGAATGCACTGGAGGACTGTCAGACAAAAGCACTCCAGGTTCACTTGCTTATAGTACTAATTTCCAGGTTAGTATCAAATATAAAACATGGGCTTGTACAGATTTAAATCCAATATTTATCTGTCATTATTAATTTCTAAGACAGGTGGATTTAAACTACCAGCACCCTGTGGGACACCGCGGCATTTAATATCAGTGTCTAGTTGGAGGATGTTATAAATTACAGACTGTATTACCTGAGACTCCTGTACATTAAGTGCCTCATGTTGCAATTCAGAGCCTCTGCTCCCATAACACGGAAAGTGGAAAGCATTTCTAGGAGGTCAGTCCTCATCTTGTGCCAGTCTAGTTACCAAGGCGACCCTGGCATGCTGTCAGGAAACTGTTGACATCATCTGTCCCAAGCTGCCAATTTTTGCACAGCTTCAAACAGGGAATCACAGCTTTTGCTCTCTGAATCACTACATAACTCAGTATTTAACCTGACTCTCCCTGCCAGCGTGCTCAGCCTTTACTTAGATTATGACAACTGTGATCGTGTGCTCAGGATTTGATATTTAAAGAGAACTGAAACACAAATGAGTGGAATTCAGATCACCAGTTATATATATCACCAACTGGAGTTCACACTGCCACATTAGACTACCACACAATTGGCCTAGGTGAGGCAATAGCACTGATTCACCAGAATGATACCGAGACTAAAATGAGGTCAGCTTACAGAACCAACCTTAGACATTAGTTCAGTATTGAACATGGGTGAGCTGACTGACAAGGTGCTTAAAAGAGAGAGTAAAATCGAAAACTATTTCCACCACTAAAGAAGTCCAATGTAAGGAGATATCAACTTAAAATGAAAGGTGGACCTTCGCTGTTGAGAAACAATTCTTTGTAAAAGTGGCAGTGAAAATGTGGAATTTCGCCCACAAAATATTGCTGAGAGCCAGAAAATTTAAATTTCAAAATTGAAATCGATAGGTCTTTAACAAGCAAAGGATTCAAGAATATTGAAGTCAGGTGCAGCTAGGATCTAGGATTGAATGCTGGACAGGTTTTAAGAGACTGAATGACTTCCTCCTGTTCTCATGTTCCTGTCATCTAAAGGTTCGTCAGATGATCTGGTGTGTTACTGGGATAAAAGTACAGGATTGAGTTACAGAGACCAGGGTGTTGCAGACTAGATTCTTGGCTTGTGTTGTGAAACATAATCCCATTTTAGCTAATGATAAAGTGACACAATTGATTTCAACATTCCTGAGTTAGTGTAAAATATTTCAGTCCCTGACCTTGCTGATTGCTCGGGAGAATTTTTTTGCAGGCAGTGTGTATTGTTTAACGGATGATAATGGAACACTTTCAATTGCAATGTCAGGGAAATTTGTGGAAACCCCAATCCCTATGCCCTTTTCAGACCTACATCTGAGAAATGACCAGTTAGATGACACCAAAGCAACATACTGCAGCAAGAACCCGTACCTTTACAAAAGGAGGGACGTAACAGGATAGGGGTGGCTGATCTTCAGATATTGCCTTATGGGGTGTGTGGGAGCATACTCAGTACCGAAAGGGAAAGCAATAAATTGCATGGGAACATTAATGCATTTGCAGAAAGGCAAATCATATTCAACACAGATAAGCATGCTGGGCATATTTTGGTAGGAAGAATAGGGAGATTACTTATTCCTCATACAGTACAAATCTAAGTGAGACAAAGCAACAAAGTTCCCAGTAGCCATCTTTAAAACTATGAAAGTGTTTTGAGTAGATACAGAAGATTCACAAGGAAGAGAAATATATCAGGAAACTATTAACATTGTGGTCATCTTTTCTTTTGCATACAGAAGGTTGAGGGGTTACCTAACTGATCTCCTGCCTACCTGCTGTACTCTCCATTGAACCAGGGTTGACCCCCTGGCTTGATGGTAATGGTTCAGTACAGGATATGCTGGGCCATGAGGTTACAGATTGTGCTGAAGTACAATTCTGCTGCTGTTGACGGTCCACAGTGTCTCATGGATACCCAATCTTCAGTTACTAGATTTGTGCAAAGTCTGTCCCATTTAGCACAGTGATAATGCCACACAGCACAATCGAGGTTATTCCCAATGTGAAGGCAGGGCTTCATCTCCACAAGGACTATGCAACGGTCTCTCTTACCGATACTGTCATGAACAGATGCAGCTGGCAGATTAGTAAGGATGAGGTCAAGTATGTTTTTCCCTCTTGTTGGTTTCCTCACCACCTGCCGCAGACCCAGTCTGGTGTCTATGTCCTTTAGGACGCAACCAGCTCGATCAGTGGTACTGCTGCTGAGCCACTCTTGGCGGTGGACATTGAAATCACCTGACCAGAGTACATTTTGCGCCTTTGCCATCCTCAGTGCTTCCTCTGAGTGCTGTTCAACATGGAGGATTACTGACTCGTCAGCTGTGGGAGGACAGTGTATGGTAATCAGCAGGAGGTTTCCTTGCCAATGTTTAACCTGAAACCATGAGACCTCATGGGGTCCGGAGTCAATGTTGAAGACTCTTAGAGCAGCACATTCCTTACTGTATATCACTGTGCAGCTACTTCTGCTGGGTCTGCCATTGAGGCAGGACAAATCCAGGGATGATGATGGTGGTCTCTGGGACAGTGTATGTAAGATATGATTCTGTGAGTATGACTATGTCAGGGTGTTGCTTAACTAGTCTGTGAGACAGCTCTCCCAATTATGGCATTAACCCGCCGGATGTTACTGAGGAAGACTTTGCGGGGTTGACAGGGCTGTTTCTGCCTTTGTCTTTTATAGTGCCTAGGTTGATGCAAGGTCATCTGTCCAGTTTCATTTCTTTGAGACTTTGTAATAATTGGTACAACTGTGTGACTTGCTAGGCCATTTCAGAGGGCAGTTGAGAGTCAACTACATTGCTGTGGGTCTGGAGTTAGAGGTAAGCCAGACCAGTTGAGGATGGCAGTTTTCCTTCCCTGAAGGACATTAGTGACAGAGCATTCTGATCCCCTAGCCAAGCTGTTCCAGTACAATTACAAAATGGATACTTACCAGGCAATGTGAAAAATTGCCCAAGTATATCCTGTACACAAAAAGCAGGACAAATCCAACCTAGCCAATTACTGCCCCATCAGTCTCCTTTCGATCATCAGTAAAGTGCTGAAGATGTCATCAACCGTGCTATCAAGCAGCATCTATTCAGAAATAACCTGCTGAGTGATGCCTAGTTTGGGTTCTACCAGGGCCACTCAGCTCCTGACCTCATTACGCCCTTGGTTCAAACATGGGCAAAAGAGCTGAATTCCAGAGGTGAGGTGAGAGTGACAGCCCATGATATCAAGGCTGCATTTGACTAAGTGTGGCATCAAGAAGCCCCTGCAAAACTGGAGTCAATGGGTATGAGGGGACAAAATCTCTGGTGGTTGGAGTCATACCTGACATATAGGAAAATGGTCATGGTTGTTGGAGGTCAATCATCCCAGCTGCAGGACATCTCTGCAGGAGTTCATCAGGGTAGTGTCCTTGGCCCAACCATCTTCAGTTGCTTTATCAATGACCTTCCATCCATCATAAGGTCAGAAGTGGGGATGATCGCCAATGATTGTACAATGTTCAGACCATCTGTGACTCCTCAGACACTGAAGAGGTCCATGTTAAAATGCAACAAGATCTGGAAACATACAGGCTTGGGCTGACAAGTAGCAAGTGACATTCACGCCACACAAACGCAAGGCAATGATAATCGCCAATAAGAGATAATCTAGCCACCGTCCCTTGACATTCAATGGTGCTGTCTTCACTGAATCTCCCACTGCCAACACCTGGATATTAACATTGACCAGAAACTCAACTAGACTCAACTATTAACACAGTGGTTACAAGAGCAGGCCAGAATCTGGGAATACTCACCTCCTGACTCCTCAAAGCCTGTCCACCACCTACAAGGCACAAGTCAGGAGTGTGACGGAATACTCCCCACTTGCCTGGATGAGTGTAGCTCCAACAACACTCAAGAAGCTCAACATCCAGAACAAAGCTGCCTGCTTGACTGGCATTGCATCCATAAGCAGTCACTCCCTCTACCACCAACGCTCAGTAGCAGCAGTGAGTACTATCTACAAGATGCACTGCAGAAATTCACCAAAGATCCTCAGACAGAACATTCCAAGCCCACGACCACTTCCATCTGGAAGGTCAAGGGCAGCAGACATATGGAAACGCCAACAACCCCAAGTTCCCGTCCAAGTCACCACCATCCTGAATTGGAAATATTTCACCATTCCTTCACAATCGCTGGGTCAAAATCCTGGAATTCCCTCCCTAATGGCATTGTGGGTCAACTTACAGCAGGAGGACTGCAGCAGTTCAAGAAAGCAGCTCACCACCACCTTCTCAAGGGCAACTGGCAATGTGCAATAAATGCTGGCCAGCCAGCAATGCCCACATCCCACAAATGAATAGAGAAAACAGAACACATCTTTAAAACTATGAAAGTTTTTGAGTGGATACAGAGACACTATAAGGAAATTTCTACTTCCTTGAGTGGTGTAGACAACAGCAGGTAAGTTAGAAAAGCATGGCAAGAATGAAAAAGACAGAATCCTGACATCAAGAAAGAGTTTTCCTATTTTCCCCTTAAATTTTAAACGATGACCTCAGAATGTATTTAGTGGTGATTACATTTCCATTCATATGTGTCTCATCATTAGCGTAACTATTGTAAGTGATATTTCTATGATATCTCTCCTTCCTTGAGAAAACAGATGGTCATATAATCATAGAGTCATACAGCATGGAAACAGACCCTATGACCCAACTCATCCATGCCTACCAAGTTTTCCAAACTAAACTAGCCCCATTTGCCTGAGATTGGTCCGTATCCCTCTAGACGTTGCCTATTCATGCACCTGTCCAAATTTCTTTTAAATGTTGTAACTGTACCTGCATCCATCACTCCCTCTGGCAGTTCATTCCACAAATGAATCATCCTCTGTGTGGAAAAAGGTGCCCTTCAGGTCCCTTTTAAATCTTTCTCCTCTCATCTTAAACCAATGCACTCTAGTTTTAAATTCTGCTAGGGGAAAAAAAACCTATTCGCCTTATTTGTGTCCCGTCATGATTTTATAAAGCTCTCTGAGGTCACCCCTCAATCTCCTACACTCCAAAGAGAAAAGTCCCAGCTTATCCAGGCTCCCCTTATAACTCTAACCCTCCAGTCCGGTAATATCCTGGTAAATCTTTTCTGAACCCTCACCAATTTAATAAAATCCTTCCTATAGCAGGTGACCAAAACCATGAACAGTACTCCAAAAGTGGCCGGACATGAAAGTCAGAGTGGTTGACCTAGCACCTGAAACTTGCTATCCAAATTGCTTAGCTTGGTTTTAGGATACATGTGGACTATGTCAGGCTGTTGCACTTCATTCACTGTTCAAGATGTACGTTACACACAATGGCCTCAAGCAGTCATTGCTATTATATTATTCAGACTAATTGCCTCTTTAACACCTGAGCTAAGCAAACGCTAATTTAAAAGTGACACCTCAGCTTGGCATTTCTGAAATGTCTAAACAAGGATTAGGAATTGGCGCAGGCTTGGTGGGCCAAGGGTCTGCTCCTGTGTTGTATTGTATTGTATTATTGAAACACATTCCATCATTACCAGCGGATGCTTTGAAGCTGCCACATTTGTACAATGGACTGTGCACACGTAAGGATGTATCTTTGCTATTGAAGGATAGCTTTTCGGAAGGGGAAGCCATCACAGAGGCATACTTTCAGAACCCCACACCCGAAAAAGGCATAAACACCTCAGTTGTGCAACATACATTTAGGTAAAGTTAACCACCTCAGGGATCTTTATGGGCTCATGGCATTAAGTTTCCTGTGAAGTGTGCATGGCTCAGTATGTAAGGACTTAACTGAATGATTTGTTATCATTGATGTGAGATCTTAGTGGAATAGTATTCTACTAGTTGGTGGAATGGTATTCTTTTTCTGACATTCCTCACACAATATCTGCTAAGCATCTAATATGGACAGCACATTCTCAAAGAAGAGAGCAATTATATCCTCAGCAAGCTCAGTAAAAACAGCAAACTCCAGTGAGTGACACGTATTCCAAAGGGAGAAGTAGCAGCTAAAGATCTCCGAAGGAGGCAGAGGAGCATAACGGCACCACACATGTGCGGACTTCGCTGCCATTTTCTGCAGCTCACAGAAAAACAAGTAGACACGGATTAATGAAGCTTCACGCTATCACCATTGAACAGGATCATCTGCTGGAGTGGGGACGGTGCTCAGAAGGACTTGGTAGCCGCCCAATACTCGTGCATGTTAAGGTTAAGGTTACAGTTGCCCTGAATTTTTACACATCTCATGGAGCAACTGAAGACTTGTGTGGCATCTCACAATCCTTGACCTGTCAATACATCTGGGATGTAAGTGATGCCACTTTCGCCAGATTGCAGCTGTACATATCCTTCCCCCATGACAAGGAGTGTCAAATAGCATGGGCAGAGTGATTCTCCACCACCGCTGGCTTCCCCCACATGCTGGGTACTATAGGTTGCATCCATTTTGCTTTAACATTTGTTGTGCAACTTTGCTTCCATCCTGAAAAAGACCCCTTTAACCCCACTCTCCACCTTCTGCCAGTCAGCCAATCCTCTATCCATGACAGTACACTTGCCTCAACATCATGGGCTCATCTTAATTTAACAACCTCCTGTGCAACACCTCTCCAGCTAGATGATTTCATGGGTGTGGTGCCGTAGAGCCTAAATGAAGAATTAATGTACCAGAATATTATGTGAGAAAAGTTGCTATGAGCAATGGTGGATCAGTAGCCATGAATCTTACTCAACAGAACCGTTTAACATTATTTGGGAAAATTCTGCCCAGTGCTGCCTCTTGTGGGGAAGAATATACCTTGACCCCATCAATATATCCAAGAGGGAATTTAAATTAAACTTCTTTCATCAAAAAATTGTGAAAATGTGGAATGCATTACCACAGGGAAAAATCAAAAGAAGTAGGGTAGATGCAGTTAAAGCGAAACTAAACAAGTCTATGGGGGAAAAGGGATGGGTTATGGCAACTGATGGGTTAACTGAAAGAAGACGGCAAGAAGCCGAGATGGAGCATAAACTCTACCATGGATTAATTGGTCTGAATAGCCTGTTTGTAGGCCGTATACCAAATACAATATAGAGTTTTGGGATTTTACCATTTAGTTTCAGTCAACAATTTTAAACTTGCTGGTCACAAATAAGAGTCTTGGGACTCAAAACATTAACTGACACACATGTTGAGTTTCTCCAGCACTTTCTGCTTTTATTTTAATATTTTTGATTTGGGAAAAGTGCATACATTTGGGATTAAAATGGGACGTTTCTGCCTTGCTGACTAAAACAGTGGAGTAGGTTTAATACGCTGTATGTTTGCTCCCTGTACCCGTGTTTTCTAGCTCCCCATCAGGTACTGATAAAGACAAATATGGGGAAGGAATATGAAAAGTTGAAAATGTCCACAAACCATATCAATTCATAAGCTTTCCATAACTTAATACAGACTCTAGCAGCCCTGGTTCATGAAGCAATAGTTAGCATTGCATTTTAACTTCTACATGCATGAAAATTAAATTCAGAAAAACGTTCCACAGGCAGGAAAAGCAATGAGTGTTTCTATGGTGACTTGAGCTCCTTAATACTCTGTTTGATGAACACTTGTTTTCTTTTGGGGGGGCAGTGGTCAGAGCAGTTTTAACCCCTGCTTTTGTCAACAAGCAGAAGGAAGTAGATTTTCTAATGCCTTTTGGTCACATTGCAGTCTTGTGACCTTGGATACATTACAGATGGACTTTATACTTGGAACTGCCTGAGTCTATTGTATTAACAACAGCTGTAGCCTGATAAACTGCACAAACATATTTGCCTGCCTGTAAACCTTTGTACCTCTGCAGCCCCGAAGCTTATTCATTTTAAGTTAAAAGGCCAGAGAGTACTTCAAGCAAAGGAGATATTTTAGAGAGTGGAAGATCGGGAATAATCCAGGTGCATTAGTCAAAACTATAATGTTGATTTGGGTAGAGAGTCAATTGATCTGATGGCTCAGTGTGTTTATTCCAAAGTGTCTGTTCCCTGGTTTGTGCTAGGTTAGTTGGCCTTAACAGAGGTTGGAACATTAACAGTTTTCCTTGGTCAGAGGGTTCCATACTTGCAACATTTCCAATTCTGATTATAATCAATTCATCCATGCCAGAATTGTGTATATTTAGACAATGGACAATAATGAAATTGGCTTTGTTTATTTCCCATGATAAAATAGCTTTCTAAATGTTATATATATAAAGATGTGGGTTTAGTAGGATAACTCATCATAGAACACAGAACATAGAACAATACAGTGCAGAACAGGCCCTTCGGCCCTCGATGTTGTGCTGACCTGTGAACTGATCTAAGCCCCTCCCCCTACACTATCCCATCATTATCCATATGCTTGTCCAAGGACTGTTTAAATGCCCCTAATGTGTCTGAGTTAACTACATTGGTAGGCAGGACGTTCCACGCCCTTACCACTCTCTGAGTAAAGAACCTGCCTCTGACATCTGTCTTAAATCTATCACCCTTCAATTTGTAGCTATGCCCCCTCGTACAAACTGACGTCATCATCCTCGGAAAAAGACTCTCACTGTCCGCCATATCTAATCCTCTGATCATCTTGTATGTCTCTATTAAATCCCCTCTTTGCCTCCTTCTCTCCAATGAGAACAGACCCAAGTCCCTCAGCCTTTCTTCATAGGGCCTGCGCTCCAGACCAGGCAACATCCTGGTAAATCTCCTCTGCACCTTTTCCAATGCTTCCACATCCTTCCTGTAATGGGGCGACCAGAACTGCACGCAATATTCCAAATGAGGCCGAGCGTTTTGTACAGTTGCAGCATGACATCACGGCTCCGGAACTCAATCCCTCTACCAATAAAACCTGACACATCGTAAGCCTTCTTAACAGCACTATCAACCTGGGTGGCAACTTTCAGGGATCTATGTACATGGACACCAAGATCCCTCTGCACATCCACACTACCAAGAATCTTTCCATTGACCCAGTATTCTGCCTTCCTATTAATCACCTCACATTTATCCGTATTAAACTCTATTTGCCACCTTTCGGCCCAATTCTGCAGTTTATCCAAGTCTTCCTGCAACCTGCAACATTCTTCCACACTATCTACCACTCCACCGACTTTAGTGTCATCTGCAAACTTACTAACCCATCCACTTATGCTTGCATCCAAGTCATTTATAAAAATGACAAACAGCAGTGGTTCCAAAACAGATCCTTGAGGCACACCACTGGTAACCGGACTCCAGGCTGAATATTTTCCATCAACCACCACTCGTTGCCTTCTTACAGAAAGCCAGTTTCTAATCCAAACTGCCAAATCTCCCTCAATCCTGTGCCTCTGTATTTTTTCCAATAGCCTACCATGTGGAACCTTATCAAAGGCTTTACTGAAGTCCATGCACACCACGTCAACTGCCCTTCCCTCATCCACATGCTTGGTCACCTTCTCAAAAAACTCAATGAGGTTTGTGAGACACAAAACCAATGTGTCCACAATGGGCCAAATGGCTTTTTCCTGAGCAGGTCAGAGAAGGCATTCAATTCCCACATCAGACCTCTTATTCATCCTCCAAATGAAAAGTCACTGACACACTGGAAATATAGTTAACAGCTTTCTTTGGGGTCTTTGTGGCTCCTTACCAAAGTTACGACAACAGATTGCAAAAAGCACTTCATGACGCACCACCTGTTTTGGACCAATATGTCTCTTTAGTTTTGTATTCTATTGGGCTGTCTTAGAACGATCTTCATCTGACGAAGTTTGAACTACAGATGGATGGGTATATATGATCGCTGACATTCTATACATTGTGAGCGAATGGTAAGTTATTTACTATTTTGCTCCAATTGAATGCTGTTGAAGTTCAATGATATTCTTTTATTACCCAAATCTCTTTTCTTCTCTTTCTTCTCCCAACTATATTGTACCACCCCACACTTCTCAAAGGCATTGATGTCCCATTTAGGGTGAATGTCCTACTTTTACTTCCATTCTCATGTTCTTAAATAGATCTGGTTCAATCAATTATTAGACATCCTTGGGTGCTTCATTCACCCTGTTTATAGTTCCTGTGTAAATATCAGCAGCTTTTCCAACTATTTGAATACATATTGACTATCCACATGCAACATTTGAATCTGTTCATCACTATGCTTCAAATAAATGCAAGGTCAAGACCTAGAAACACTCATTAAAACTGTTACGTTCTCACAATCTGCCGATCAATGATGTTGCTCCTCAATGTTGTTATTCTGCCCATTTCAAAATCTGAACGGTTATTATCGTTAAGTGGCCTGCAGAACCATTCAATTACATGAGTCAGTCAGTCTTCTTTCATTCTCCAATTGCTTTCTTAAGCTGGTGCGAAGCCAGTTTGTAACTTTCCTGTGATTCGTTTGTAAGTGGATTTGAATCTTAATAGCTGATTAATTATACTCTGGTTAATTGACTAGAAATGCATTATTCATGCAGCAGAAAGCACTAATTGCTATGATTAACCTGCAAATGTATTGTCATCGCTGCCAGGATGGTAGAAAACAAATCTGGTTGACTTTGCAGTGTCGGCAGATATTTTCTGTTTCAACCTGTTCAGGTATGTTATTCCATATCTCTGGAGCAGTCAGACTTGAACCATGGTCTACTATGTTAGCAGGAAGTACACTACCACTGTGCCACAATCACCCCGTCTGCAACACAGGGAGAAAATGTGGGGAATACTCAACTGATTAGGCAGCATCTGTCAAAGCAGAAACAAAGTTCACATTTTAGGTCAACTACTTCATAATCAATTGCTGCCTGATCAGCTGAGTATTTCCTGTTGTTATTTCCAATTTCCAGCATATCACTGGAGTCCCTGTTGAATTTTGTTTACTTTCTCTTTTCTTCTGAGTGGATAGCAAGAACCAATCAGATCACAGCATGGAAAGCAATGAGGTAAGAGGTGCTGGACTCTTAATTGCCTCCTTAGTTCGAGAGCAAGGAGGGATGGGCAACAAGTGCTGGCTTTTCCTGCAAGGTTAATTAATTATTATGCTATTGGATAATGTTAAACTGACTGTGCCATCAGATGTAAGTGCAAGATCCTACGGCACTAATCAAAGAGCAGGGGAGTTATCCTGGCCAATATTTCTCAATGAAATGCAGACTATGAGGCTTATGTACTAAACTGCTGTTTGTCATAGAGATCTACAGCGCAGAAAACGGCTCTTTGTCCCAACACGCCATGCTGGTCTAAAACAATCACCTACCTATTCTAATCCCATTTTCCAGCACTTGGCCCATAGCTTTGTTTTCCTTGGCACCACTGCACATTTAAATATATTTCTTAAATGCTGTGAGGTTTTCTGCTCTAACATTATTACAGGCAGTGAGTTCTAGATTCCCACAACCCTTTGCATGAAAAGGTTTTTCCACAGATGCTGCCTAATCAGCTGAGTATTCCCCACATTTGCTCCCTGTGCTGCAGACGGGATGATCACATTTCCTCTAAACTTTCTGTCCCTTACCTTAAAGCTATGCCCCCCGTCATTGATCCCTCCATCAAGGGGAAATGTTTCTTCGTGACTACCCTATTTGTGCCCAGTACTTTTGTGGTACTGTTGCTAGCTGGAAAGCATCCTGAGACATTCTAAGGACACGCCTTGTTCTTTTTTTAATGATAAAAACCAATGTACCGCATCTAGTGCCTTCAAGTCTATGTTTTGACAAAGAAATTCTTGTTTTCTAGATAACCAAGCAGATAAATTGGGTGACAAACTTGGAAGCTTTCAGTCAACTCCTCCTGAAAGTGTACAATCCAGTTTTTCATGTCTGCTTCTGGCAACCATTCATGGATTTATGGAGGATATAAAAAAACTGAGCTGCTTTAACGTTGTGTGTTTTGGGCATTTTTTTTGGTTCTTAATTGCCCCTTCTTTCAAGGATAGTATAAACTAGTATAAACTTACATATAAATTGAAAGATAGTGACTTTTTGCCAGTCCTTTTGTTAGTTAGTTTAGATCAACACTCAAGTGAGTGAACATTAACACATGATCTTGAATGTAACTATGTAGGGTGAGAGAAGATGCCTCCAGAACCTGACAGATTCAAGTCCCGGTGTCAGTGGATTTAACTAAGTTCCTCACACACATGCTCAAAAGCTATTCTTATTGCAAGGGCATAGTTAAGCCTTTGCCCACTTCTCAACCTTTCCCCTCACCTGAGACAGGGTGACCCTCAGGCTAAACTACACCAACAAACCCTGGTCCTGGTTCATGATCACTCAGTCAATTAGACTGACACAACTTGAAGACAGTTGGAACATGACCTCTTGCCAATCCTGGAGAAGAAAGAGCAGGGATTCCAAATATCGTTGCAATTTGTTGCTGCCTGATTTAATTCAGGTTCTCAAACTGGTATAAGTAGAGCATCCCAAGTGTGCCCCAGTTGTAGAATCTCCAACACATGGGCATCTCACAGGCTCCGAGCATAAAAAGGTATGGAAACAGAAGTCGCTGGAAAAGCTCAGCAGGTCTGGCAGCAGCTGTGAAGAAAAAAAAATCAGAGTTAACATTTCGGGTCTTCAGAACTCACAGTTCCTGATTTGCAGCATGCGCAGTTCTTTCAGTTTTCATGAAAAGCTACAACCTGGTGGTGAAGGTACACCCACGGTTGAACACACGCCCTGAGGGACAGGTTCGGTCTTCTGACAGACCCTCAGTGCCTCCCTTTGTCTCTGTAGACATCACGGTTTCCTTTTAATGTTATTATTAAAGCCAGCGTGAGGAATCAAAGTGACCAGAGAATGATGGCAAGCAGCTTGTTTCTATCACAAGAGGACTGGGGGCAATCCCGTTCAGTGTTCACAATGAGCGGCAGCATTAGACAAATGTGAGGCAGTTGCCATGGCAACCCAGAGTGATGCTGGGAACAGAGGTGGTGGACCAAAAGTAATCACAGATTATTTGGCTAATTAATGATCTTCGAATGCGGGGCCCATTAAACCATGGGCTGCTGGTGAGTTTGACATGACCAGGTACTAGGTACGCTCAGTATCTCATCACTCCTACAACAACACATGGTATTATTTATGGCATCTCCTCAGAATCGTGAAAGTTTACACAGTAGAAGGTGTCCATTCAGCCTATCATCCCTGCAGCAGTCTATTACTGTTTCATTTTGCAAAATATTCTAAAGGCATGCAAAAGCAATATCAGTAAAAAAAATTTTAAAATTGACGTTTTTGACTCTGATCTTCAGAAAGAGAAAACAAGCAAGATGGCCAAAATTGGGATCAAAGACGGCTTTTGAGGAGGAACTTCTTCACCCAAAGGGTTATGAATCTGTGGAATTTCCCGCCCGTTGAAGCAGTTGAGGCTACCTGGTTGAATGTTTTTAAGGCAAAGATAGGTCGATTTTTGAACAGTAAAGAAATTAAGGATTATGGTGTGCGGGTGACTTAAGAGGAGCTGAGTCCATGAAAAGATCAGCCATAATGTCACTGAATGGCAGAGCAGATTCAATGGGTCATATTCATGCTCCTATTTCTTGTGCTCTTATGTCAATATTTTTAAAGGAGAAAGGTATGAAGAACTAAAGCCCCTTAAAGCACAGTTACCAATAACGGAGGAACAAAGATTGGAGATGAGCTAAAGACCAGATTTTGGGCAATGTGGAAATTTGAAATTTTTATGGGGTTGGAGAAGGTACGCAGGGGGCATGGATGAGGATTTTAAAATGAAGACTTTGGGGCAGCATGGTAGCTGAGTTGGTGGGGGGGGGGGCACTGTGGTTCAGTGGTTATTGCTGATGCTTCATGCTGCCAGGGACCTGGGTTTGATTCCAGCCTCTGGTGGCTACCTGTTCGGGGTTTGCACATTCTCTCCGTGTCTGCGTGGGCTTCCTCCCTCAAGGTATTAGTGAACCATATGGGTTTTTAACAAATGACAGCATTCAGGTTTTATTGAATTCAAATGTGACCACCTGCAATGGTGGGACATGCACCAGCACTATAAAACATTAGCCTAGGCCCCTAGATTACTAGTCTAGTGACATTAACACTACACCAGCTGCTTTCTTCAGTTACGTCATGGTTTTTATGTTTCTATGTTCAGTGGAAGATGGGAGACTAAGAAGGACATTGAAACAGTCAAGCCCAGATCTAAAAAACAAGCAAAATGAAACAAAAACAAAATGGGCTGCAGAAACACATCAGATCTGGCAGCGTCTGATGTTCTGACAAAGGGTCATTGGACTTGAAGCATTAAATTTGTTTTTCTTTCAACAGATCTGCTGCGTTTCTTCAGCACTCTTTTTATTTCAGGTTTGCAGTTCTATATGTTTATTATAAATGCATAATGAATGTGTCAGCAGTAGACGAGCTGAGACAGTCAGTTTTGAATAATATTACAGAGGTGGAAGTAGACAGCACTGGTGATGTTTGGACATGTGGTCAGAAACTCAAATTTTTATGAAACTCAGCGTCTAGGTTGAAAATCTTCTTGCGCAACTTAAGACAGTTACCAGGGATGGAAACAGTGGATAGGGAATGGAGTTTGAGATAGGAACCAAAGAAAATGGGTTCAATCTTCTTGATATTTAGTCAAAAGGAAATTTCTGCTCACCCAATTCTGAATGCTGAACTAGCAGTGTGACAAATCAGACACAGCTGAGGAGTGCCCAGAGGAAATAGTGAGATAGGGGTGAGTGCCATCAGTGTACATGTAGATTCAAATGTATTTTCAGATGATATTGCTAAAGGTTAGAATGCAAGTGAGAAATAAAAGTGAACTGAGTTTGCATCCTGAGATCCAAAGGTAACAAAGTGTGGTGGAGGATTAATAAGTATTCCACAATTTCTTGTGGAGAAATTGTGGACAATCCTGGACTCTCCTTGCTTACCTATAGTTTGCTGAATTGTCCCAATGATGGAAATCTTCATCCCTTCTACCATTGTAGCATCACCCTTTGGCCCTCAACCTGCCATTCATGCTAGCAATTAACCCAGTTCCAGTCGCTGCTCTTTCTGATTTCTTAACACTAGTTGCCTCCCTTTTCCCATTCGCGGTGGCAAGACTTCCTATGTACAAAACTGTAAGGCCATAAGATGTTAGAGTAGGAATAAACCATTCAGCACATCGAATCTGCTCTGCCATTCAATGAGATCACAGTTGATCAGGTTATTTCTCAAGCCATTTTCCTGCCTTTACCCAATAACCTGTGATTTTTTAACTGATTTAAAATCTATTTATCTCATACCTGAATATACTTAAACTCACCCTTTGCAATCCTCTGCAGTAAAAATTCCTCAGCTTTGCTACCCTCTGAGAGAAGAAATTCTTCCACACCCCTGTCTTAAATTGGTAACACTTAACTCTGAGAGTCTGCCCTCTGGCTGTACTCACTCTCACAAGGGATCAACCTCTCTGCATCTACTCTGTCAACCTCTCCTCAGAATCTTAAATACGTCAATAAGGTCACCTCTCATTCTTCTAAACTTTAATGAGTACAAGTCCAAACTACTCAACTCTCCTCATGTGAAAATTCCTTCACACCCACAATCAACTTGTGAACCTTCTCTAATAGCCTGCAATGTCATTCTATCTCTCCTTAGATAAGGGGATCGAAACTGGTCACTTAATTCCACAGGTATGACAATGCAGAGGTTGGCAGATAGGAAGTGACCCTTTGAAGGGAAGTCCGGAACGGTGTTGAAAGGTAGAAACAAGGAGGGTGCTAATTTTTAACTGCAAATCTGGAAAAAATAAAGAGTAACTTGAAAATTCTGTCCACGTGGAAGATGTTTGGTGGACTTTTATGGAACTGGATCCAATTAGTTTGTGTTAAAGTCTGTGCAGCTACTTTATTTTCCTATTGGAAATATTTGTAATGCTGCCAGAATAAATTATTTTTGGCATGTTTGTATAATTTCAGGACCCTCCCAAAAAACTGGATGCACATCAAATAAAATATCAAAATCATGCCTTTGAGGTGCGGGGGTGGTGTACGAGAATATTCTAACAAGCAAACCTTCACCTACAATATTCCCAATTTCCACCCCCACCCCCTTCACTTTGACAAACTTTACATCTGATATTCGGGTCTACCTCGCTTGTGTCTTTCTCTGTACATAAGTGATTGAATGTTTCAGATAATTACACCTTAAGTTGCAACTACGACCCATTCCAATCTTACATGTCATAGACTCAAATGCAATGACATTTGGAGTTGTCAGCTGTAGTTTGGAGCTCTGTCAACTATATTCTTTGAAGCCAATGGCCAGCTTTCACTCATATTTGAGGTTAGCATGTATAATCAGACATCAGAGTCAAGCTCTCCCATATCTTCAGACGGTATTGCACATTGCTCTGTGAGGAACAGTTGTTGGAAGTGTTTATAAGTGTATCTGGAATCTGTACCTTTTCTTTGCCTAGCCTAGAAATGCTGACACCAACTATTTAATATTCCGCCTCCTTAGATGCGACTAGCAATTAAACCTAAAATATATTCACAAAAGAAATTTGCTGAACAATGGGGGACACCTGTATATGAATTTGCTCAAGCCAGCTGAGACTAAACAATGTTTTTTTTTTGCTGGCTTCCATCTACCGCACTTTATAACCCTTAAATGTCCATATCTCTGCCCATTGGCTCTCACTCACTCATCACCCTAACTTTGAAGTGGTTCCAGTGCTTCCATGTCTGTCACTATGTCATATGTCAAATTCTCTGGCTGAATCTTACATTTGTTTTGCCTAATTCTGAGTTGCATCAAGTGTTTTAGGAGGTCTGTCACTGTGAGGCCAAGTAAATTTTCACACTGTATCTTACAAAACTCATTGTATTAATTTTAACCTGGAAGAACTACAGATGCTGTAAATCAGAAACAAAAATGAAAGTTGCTGGAAAAGCTCAGCAGGTCTGGCAGCATCTGTGAAAAGAAATCAGAATTAATCTTTCGGGTCCGGTTACCCTTCCTGTTCTGCCAGACCTGCTGAGCTTTTCCAGCAACTTCTGTTTTTGTCACAGTATTAATTAACTACTCCATCCACTGGTATCTCTCAGGTTTGATTTTCACATGGACTTGCCAGGACAACTTGCTATTCAAGGGGTGGCACAGTAGCTCAGGGGTTAGCACTGCCGCCTCATAGTGCCAAGGACCTGGGTTCAATTTCACTGCCGGGCAACTGCCTGAGTGGGTTTTACACATTTTCCTCGTGTCTGCGCAGGTTCCCTCCTAGGACTCTAGTTTCTTCCCACGGATCTGCCATGCTAAATTGCGCACAGTGCTCAGGGATGCAGGGATAAGGTGTTGGGGTAGATCTGGGTGGGATGCTCTTTGCAGAATCAGAATGGGCTGAATGGCTGTTTCAACTCTGAAGGGATTCCATGATTCAATAAAAAAAAGTGGATATCCGCTGAAACACTAGCATTCCCTGTGCCTGTGCCACCTTTCAAATACTGGAGTGCACCCGGACAAGCACTGGAATTCTACAGCTCCCCTGCTCAGTCATGGGCAGAGTCAGAAGTTGCCAGAGAAGGAGAAGATGGCATTGTGATTCCCCAACAGGGATCTGGTGGGAAGGGTAGCCCAGAGGACCAGTGTAGCAGGATGTACCATCAGGCCCTGCCATACACTTCCAGTCATTCTCTTCTCATTGCAACACTTGCATTTTCACCAACAGTGGGTGCTCCTCTACCAATAGCTCGCAGTTTCAGTGGGCCCCTAAATATTCACATTCCCCTTTCTAGTAGCCCATCCTTTTGTCCCCATAGAATTCACACTGACACATGTCCCCATCTAAGCTGTCTACTTTCACTTCCACCTGCCTACCCTTCCTATCTAGATAGTGACGTGTGAGGGGCCCATGCCATGCGTGGTTATTCACGTCCCCTAACCTAAAGCCAGGGTGAAACTGACCTCCCCCCATACCTTGTGGCATCTTTCCCAGCCACACTGTAGCTTTGCCACCTTCAAAATTCTGCTCCCACACCCCCTTCATGATTGCACTGCCTGGTAGCCTCCAGTCCTATAAACTAAACTGCTAAGGCGCAGTGCCATAATTGTGGCTGTAATTTCACCCTGATGCCATCCTCCAATCTCCCCTCAGTCTCTAACAGACCGTGTATGGCTCACTCCCCTCCACCAATATGACAGGAGAATGCCAGGTAAGACACACTAACTGGTCCTCACCTCCTGAACTGTAACATCCTGAAGCACATGTGCTGTTGTGATGCCGATGGGCTGAAGGTGGCCCATTCCCTGGACTGTGGAGGTACAGGCCACCCGAACAAGACCACCATGATCAGTTACCTCTGAAGTCAATACCCTGGACTAGCATGGAAGGCTGGTCTTGACTGATTGTGACAAGAGTATCTGACTGATAGGCATCTCCACTGGCTTTAGTGAGAGTTTGAAAAGTGGTTGCCTCTTTGCTGCACATGGTGCATGTATAACACTGACGTGGTACACTGCTCTTCAGCAAGGTATGCTCTCCTTAGACTGAGCACTACTTACAGCAAGGCAAGCTGCCATATTTGTGACTTTCCTAATTGGCATGGTATGGCATGGCATTGTACGACAAGGCAAAACAGGGATGCTGTGACCAGGACTGGACCAGGAGGCCGGGGTTCAAGTCCTACCTGCTCCAGAAGTGTGTCAGAGCATCTCTGAACAGGTTGATCAGAAAATAACTAAGAGAGCAAGTGAATGCCAGAAAGATGCAGCATCGTTCAGACTGTGAGGTGAATGTCCTTCCTTGTGCAGCCTTTCAACGGTAGTTTCTGGTGCATGATGCAGTGTAAGTCTGTGCTTCCTGACTGCAATGCCACTGCATTGTTGAAGTGTCAAGGGCAGTTATGATGAGCTGGCAGACGTTGGATTGCCAATGTCCATGGAAGAGGAGAGAGTGAGACAGATGTCTTTATGTCATGCTCTGGGCTGTGGTTCGGTCACAGCCAACAGGGAGCTGGGTCCAAATAAGTATTGAGCTAAATCTGCCAGATGTGATTGCTCTGGTTTCCTTATCAGATTTCCCCGATGACTTGCTCCTTTGGTGAGTTTGGTAAGATGGGTTTGTGAATGTCGTTGAGGAGTACTGCACTAATAAAGAATTTAATGAACAATCGTCAATTAGCATCTCACTGCTGCCTGGCAAAAATCTCACCACACCCGCTTGCGAAGAGCATAAAAAATGGAATGAGATGACGTTAACATCAAAATTGGCCTCAACATATTCATTGATTCTGCCACCTATATTGCCATTGCCCACGTCACTCAGACTAAGATTTCACCCCTTGACTGTCTATTAATTTCTCTATAACACTTTCCCCATGTTATCATTGCAATCCTTTTCAACCCTGCATTTCTGTTCAAATATCCTGTACTCTCACCATCACTCATGTTACCAATGCTTTCAGTAAGTCCTCCTCTTTACGAACTCCATTCTTAAACGTTTTTTGACTCTCCAACTTTGGAAACATGATTCAACTGTTTGTGCAAGTGTTTGCTCATCCCTTTCCAGCTTACTTTTGGTCCTTGGGATCATTTGTGACTTTAAAGGCACTATTTATACTAGTCTGTCAGGAATACTTGCCTCAGCTGCAGGCCGCCAACTACTCAGAGCACATTGGGAAAGATTCACACATTCAGAAACAACCACCCAGTCCCCGTAAATGTGAAAGGAATATATAGAAACAGTGCGTGGTATGTTACAGAATTTGAGTCTCACCCGACCTGCTGTCTTTCTGGCACTATCAATCTCCCTTGTTTCTACCATCCTCTCGCTGTCTCTCTCTCTCTCTACTCTTCTGCATTTTCTCCTTAACTTTGTCCTTTTGTTTCATTCTCATTTAAAAATGTTTCATTTTGGTTTGTTGGTGATCAGTGGAGCAATAGAGGAATGTGCCAGCATCATCTGTAAATTGAGGTTGTAGCCAAAATATAGCCCTTAAACCTTCCCCACCATTCCCTGCCTCAATCATTCATACCTTTCCCTTTCTTGTAATGGTTCTTCATCACTTTAATTTACAATTGGCTTTCTATTGCATCTTTGTTTAATCACTACCCCTTCATCTCATACTTCAAATTGTTTGAGCTTATCTTCCTCTCTCTCTTGTTCCACCTTCTCTTCCTTTATTTTATATCCTCTTCTCGCATTCTTTAAGGTGCTTTGTTATGTGAATGTGCCTCTAATTAGTCTTCCAAAATATCCCTGTACCTTTTCACTCATAATCCCATTAAAGCTTCTCCTGCCCTCCAGTTCCCTCTACATTATCATCATTGTACGTCATTATTATTATAGATGCTGCTGATGTTAATTTTTTTTACACCTCATAATGGTGTTCCCCAAAAGCGATAAAGAAATAAAGCTCCTTTCCCTTTTCCAACACTAACATCTATTTCCTTCACATTGGTTTGTACCATCTTGAAAAGAACCTTCCTCTGAAGGGCTATAGCGCTTGCCTGTTTCAAATGGTTTAGGCCTCCTTCACAAGGTTTCAGCAGTATGGCAGGGATATCCTGAAAGGTTCTGTTAAAAAATATTTTTACAGAACCAGAAGTGTCAAAAACACTCTTGAGGTCTCCACAGAAATAATCTGGGCCAACAGCCAAGGCAACCTTATTACCAAGCAGACAGCCTCCTAGCCACCCATCAGTCTATATCTGACAAATTGTACAGTGGTGAAGGGTCTAGGCCCGAAATGTCAGCTTTTGTGCTCCTGAGATGCTGCTTGGCCTGCTGCGTTCATCCAGCTCCACACTTTGTTATCTATGTACAGGGGTGACCGTTCAGTGCCTGAAGTGCACTGTTTCTGTCCAGACTATGAAATGACTCTGAATACTTGGCTTTAGGCAGGAAAGCACAATGAATGGTCCAATTCACTGTCCAAAAATTAAAACCTCTTAACCTTCTTGCTCCTTCTGCCTGAGGAGTGTTAAAAATAATTATCTGTGTTTCTAAGTATTTACCATTATTGATCAGAGCTAATTTATTGAATCCAATGAAACCTAAACGGTCCATGCAGATAAATGACAGGAAAAAAAAATCATTTGAAGTCATTTTGAACTCATCCTCCAGTTAGGTTGGATCAAAATGTCTGACTATTTTACAACTTGGCCAACTTCATTGGTCAGAAAAGTGGGGGGAGGGGGTGGGGAGAGGGTTCTGACACCTCTCCCCCTCCCCCTTTTCTGATGAAAGGTCTAGGCCCGAAACGTCAGCTTTTGTGCTCCTAAGATGCTGCTTGGCCTGCTGTGTTCATCCAACTCCACACTTTGTAATCTCGGATTCTCCAGCCTCTGCAGTTCCCATTATCTCTGATACAATTTTAACCTCACTGCGAAGCCTCTTCCAGGGATGCCTAACCTGAAGAAGTTACCCTCCTCCTTCTGGGCCAACTTCATTGGTTCTTTGTTCCCTTTTATTTTCTCGAGTAGAGAGTAAAATCAGGTGAAATTGGGCATCTGATCTAATCGCATAAGATTTCCCTGTCCTCATCTCTCACTTCCTAAAATTTATTAACATCAAGTCACAGCATAACAATTGGAATGTGGTATTCGTCAGCCACAATCTAACTGAATGAGGCCACAGGCACAAAATGTCAAGAAGGAGCCTGATCCTGTCCCTAATGTTGATAACACTGTCATCTTTCCCTCCATGGATATTTCTCAAAAGCTTGGAATATATTTGAGCAGAAGCTGCCAGAAACAAAAGAAAAACGGTTCTCAATATAACAGACTTTGCAGTGACGACGTATACTGGGAGTGTTCAGATTACACAAAAGAAATAGCCTCAAAATACCACCCAAATCAAAAATAACTGAGCCCAGTGTTTGAGAGACACTCACGCCTTAAAGTAAACATTTTGATGAAGGCTGTAAAACATACTTGGATAGATGAAATTAATCAAATCATTATGAAGTCTGTAATTTTGAGTTTTGTATGTTTTGGATAAATGTTTATTTTCAAGTCAAAATTTCGGTTAAATATGACAGTGAAACATAGTTCAGAACACATCGCGAGAAAATCATAGGACCCCAGCCCCAACCCCGATGACCTAGTAACCAGACTATGTCGTCAGACTGACAGCAATTTTCCAATGTCATCCAGGAATTTGTGATGTTAGAGTTGTCAGAAAAAAACTGACGAAAATACAACAATAGAAAATCAAGCAGAAATTGTGAGATAGTTATGTAAGATTTCTCATTAATGCTTTTAATATTATAGATATAACATTATAACTTTAATACTTTTGAATTGAGTAGGCTGCAACTGTGTGGACAAAGACATAAGATTTATTGCACACAATAGTGACCCACAACCAGTAAACAATTAACTTATTTGTTGGTTCTATTGCTTGCCGGGAAGGGAACAAGTGGTCTGCCACTTTTGGAGTACTGCACACAGTTCTGGTTGCCCTGATAGGAAGGATATTATTAAATTGGAGACGGTTCAGAAAACATTTACAAGGATGTTACTGGGACTGGGTGGGTTTGAGTTGTAAGGAGAGCCTGGATACGCTGGTGCTTCTTCACTGGAGCACAGGAGGTTGAGGGGTGACCTTTTAGAGGTTTATAAAATCATGACGGGCATACATAAGGTGAATAGCCACAGTCTTTTCCCCAGGGTGGGGGAGTTCAAAACTAGAGGGAATAATTTTAAGGTGCAAAGAAAAATATTTAAAAGGGAAATAAGGGCCAACCTTTTCACACTGAGGGTGGTTCATATGTGGAATGAACTGCCAGAGGACATGCAGGCACAGTTACAACATTTAAAAGGCATTTGGACAGGTACTTGAATAAGAAGATTTAGAGAGATATGGGCCAAATACAGGCAAATGAGACTAGGTTAGTTTGGGAAACCTGGTTGGCACAGGCCAAAGGGTCTGTTTCTGTGCTGTATGACTATGAAAATAGCCAGGAAAAAAGAATAGGCTTTGAAAGCATCTTGATATTATGTCTCCAGCTGTCAAGAGACTCAAATCTGCCCGTATCTTTGAAGGCAATACTATAATATAAATGTCACGCTCTAAATGGAATCAGAAGCATGGAGATCTATTTTGGGAGAATCATTTCTTCTTTTCAAAGGACAAAGATACTGGATATATGAGCTTAAAATGGCTTTAAGTGCTTCACTTGAATAAGCAACAGGCCTTAACATCTGTATTTTTTAGCTGGGCCCAATATGGCAGAGGCGTGCATAGTTCCAACCCTGAGTGAATTTGCAAGTTGTGTCTCTGTATTGGAGCCTTGGAGAACATTGAACGCTTAAAAAATGGTTGCAATTCTATCCAGTTTCTCGGCTGCGAAGTCTGGGTATGCCATAAAATTAATGTAGTCGTCTCAGGAAAGTGATGAGTGATTTTCATGCCCACTGTTATATGTTCTGAGCAAGCCAGATCCTGTTTAGTTACAAAGGATTAGAATCTGTTGTTTCTCCCATTTAACATGAATCATTCTGGTTTTCCATAAGCAGGTTGGTGAAACTTCTAGTTTTTATTAAAATGTATTTTCCAGGCATATGCTAGTATTTCAGTAATTATATCCAAGGCACTGAACACCTCCAAGTCAATTGATACTCCAGGCATTGATCATTTCACCACACCAGAGATATAATGGCTTCCAATCTGATTGTTTAGATCCAGTAATAATGCACTCAGTTTTTCCACAAGTACATGGTAGTGACTGGGTGGAGGCTAGGTGGGGGTGGGGTGAGTGGGAGGGGAAGGGAGGAACCACCTCCTTACTGAGCTGATTTCTATTTTTGTGCAGTTACAGGAAACAACAAAAGGGATTGGAACAATCAGCTGATCGGGAAAGGCTCAAGCTGACGGAAGCCCCTTTGGTCTCAATCAGCACATCCTGTCTCAGCTTCCAGTAATGAAGGGAAAACAAAATCCTTGCAGAACTGTGCCAGTCTTGGTGAGAATCTCCATATGAATTCAGATAGACAAAAATGCTTTCTCACGATTTCTCAGTTTTGAGTCTCAGAATGATAGAGAAGGAGGCCATTCACCCATTTGTGCCTGTGTCTCTTTGGTAATACTATCCAATTAATCACACTTCTCTGATCTTTCAACAAAACCCATCAACTATTTGGTGAGCTTTATTCTGAAAGTTAACGGCAGTACAT
The DNA here is from genome assembly GCF_030684315.1 of Stegostoma tigrinum. Classification (NCBI taxonomy): domain Eukaryota; kingdom Metazoa; phylum Chordata; class Chondrichthyes; order Orectolobiformes; family Stegostomatidae; genus Stegostoma; species Stegostoma tigrinum. The sequence goes on along the minus strand of NC_081358.1, from coordinate 101,590,055 downwards.
TCACAATCCAACATTCCAACAATATTGCCTCAGCTTCCTACATCATTGTCTTAAGTTTGAGCCCGTTGGGTCATTAAGTTTTCTGGAAAGAGTTTCTCCCTACTTACTCCATAAAAAATGTCAATAATTTTGAACACTTCCTTTTAACCTCCTTGGCTTTAAACAGAAGCACCAAACACTGCAGTCTTACCAAAATGATTAAAATCACTCATCTCTACTGCTCTTTAGAAAATCTCCTCTGACATTATTCCTATAGTGTGGTGCTGCCCAGAATTGAACGCAATCTTCCAGTAAGCTAACCATTGCTTTATAAAGCTTTAATAGAACTTCCTGTTTTCACACTCTGTTCCCCTATTAATATAGCCAAGGATTATTATGCACACTTTCAAATTTATTGTCTCAACATTAAAGGTTTAAGTACGCACATAGCAAGATGGTGGTGTACTGGAAATATCAATGGAGGGCACAGAATAATATCCCACCATGGCAGCTGGTCAGACTTAAAGCAGTAAATTGAGTTTGAACACAGTCAATAAAATTTAGAATGGAAGTTAATGTTCATAAAGGTGACAATGAAACAATAATCTAGTGTTATAAAAATTCACTGGTTCCCCTCATGGTATTGCTGGGTAGACGGAAGTCATCAACAATCCACTATCTTTTGCATGGGTCTAAGGGCCTATTTGGATTGTGGTGATAGAGGATAAATGCTATTGAATCTTAACAAGAGGATGCTCTTATTTGAAACAGGATGAAATTTAACGCATGATAGTAATAAAGTCGCATTAGTTTGTTTGATATAGTTACTAGAGACAATGAGAAGCCCTGTGGATAAAAGTCTTCATTCAATGAGATTCTCAAATGTTCTGGTGAATTTTTTTCATGGAGGATACTGCTATAGGACAAAGAGAGCTCTCCGTTTCCCATCTTCTAGATTTCTAGTTTCTTCTTTTAGATAATGTCCACAGACTTGTGTCCAGTTCATTAGCATTTTATGCAAGCAAATAGATTGTTCTCAGCCTGCTGACAGATCTGTGTTGAAGAGCAAAAAGTTTTTCTCGACATCTTGTTCATCAGTTGGATGTCTTCCTTCACCCTCTGTGATTGCTGCACTAACATACAAGCCATTTTCCTAGCCTCAGACGTAGTAGTGGAGGGTGGCTGCTTACTTAGTAATATCTTGGTCCTGATATTTTTGCTTTGGAAGATGAAATGTTCCTTTTGAACCTGTGTCATTTCATCACTGACATCAAATTCAAATCCGCTATAACAGTTTGTTCTGTGTGTGGTTTTGCTGTCTGAGCAACTTAACTTAAAGATTCCTCATGAGTTCAACTTTCATTATTTATGTGGTACTTTGTCAGAACAGCTAATAGATCATTCAACTATTATTAGTAAAATGCTTAACTGCGATGGCACCACTGTGGAATATGACCCTCTCCTCAATGAAATGTTTACAGAAATAAGATGAAAGCACTGTGGATGCTGGAGATCTGAAACAAAACAGAATGCACTGGAGAAACTCAACAAGCCTGTCATTATTCATTCTTATTTGCTTCTGCTCTCGAATATTGCAGATTTCTGTCATTTAAATTATCTTCCGCTTCAGGCATTTTTCTAAATTAACAGCACCTTTTCATCACAGATTTCACAATGAGTTACAAGACATTCAAGCTGATCACCTGCCTAAGTGCCCTAGGTATATCCTGAAGGAATACTGGAATATTTCTGTATGTGCTATTGAGTCACATATAATTGTGAAATGCTGTCAATGCTTGAAGTATATGTTCTTGGTCGATTGACTGGGCTCTTGGTCTGGTCATTCGACACCACAAAATTGGAAAATGGTAGCACATTCTCAGTTACACTTCAGTTTTTGTCAAATTTTCTTCAGCCTCTTTTGGAGTGTTGGCCAACTGAAACAAAGTGAAACAATTAATTTATGCCATCATGGGTTATCTCAATAGATTCTTTATTCTTTGGGAGTTCCACTATGAGTCTGGAAGCTCAATAAAACCATCCACCTGTTGCTCCTTGACTGGTTAAATGACAGCAGTTTGTTCCCGGACCAGTCAATCTCTGACTAGTTTGTCTTTGAATAGAGTTCTGAGGAAGGGTCGCGGGCCCAAAACGTTAACACTATTTTTTCCTTCACACATGCTGCCAGACCTGCTGAGCTTTTCCGGCAACTTTGCTTTTGTGTCTTTGAATAGACTTGGCGTAACTTAATTTTTCATGATTTGTTTGCAGTCTCTTGAAAGTAGTTAAAGAACTAGTTAAGGATGTTGAGGCCAAAACATGCATGCAGGCTGAAATGTGAGAAATGTTGAGAATAAATCACATATACATTCTCAGTTCTCTTGATTTGATAAGACAGTGACAATCATGTCTGCGTTGGCTTAGAGGTAATGGAAGTGGAAAGGTTCTGTTGCTCTCCTGTGATAAAGTTGTGCTTTTCCTCTTGGGATTTATCTATGAATTCTTTCTGGTTTCTGCTTCCTGCACAATCTGAATAGCTTTCTTCAGTGTCAGACCTTCTTTGGGCTATATTAAATCTGACAAAAAAAACTAATCAATAATTCTAAAAATAATTCTGTCACTTATGAACTCTGATTTAAAAGTTCCATGGTCATAGATTTCCATTAATCTGGAGAGATTCTTCAAAATTATCTGCACGTTATTTTACCTATGGGCAATGAGAAGGTCATTAGATCTATGGAATACAGCAATGTATTTACTTGTTCAGTTTGTAATTTAGAATTTAATTTTCAGGATCAACAATCTATGTATCTTAACAAGTGGGTCGTATCTTAAACAATTGAGTTACTGCGCAATATCAATCAGGTTCAAGTTATGAGTTTGTTTGTGACTTTTACAAAAAACATGTGGAAACGTGTGGATATAGGTCTTTATGCATGACCTCCTAACATGTTCTAACTTAACCCCACCCGAGCCAGTATGGCAACGTCAGACTGGGTGGAACACAATGCAGCTGCATATGTTATCCCTTTCAGAAACACACCACCCTCTTTTAGGGAAGCAAATCCTCTGTCCATTCCCTGGCCGGCCTTTATGTATGTAACATCAGACCCACAGGAATATTGTTTACTCTTTTGTAATGTCTGAGGTAGTCTAACAAGCTATCCAGTCCGTGGGCAATTAGAAATGGACAACAAATACCAGCCTTGCCAATGATGTCCATATCCCATATAAGAATGAATGTAAAATAAATCACCACCAGATCTCTCTGTTCCTGAACCCTTTTTAAAATTGTACTGTTCAATTCATGTTGCCTCTGCTGATTCATGTCAATAAAATATCTCATTTCACACCTCCTCTATTTTAAATTTCATCTGTGATATATCTTCACATTTCAGCAACCTGTCTTTGCCCACCTGAACAGTGTGAGTATTTTCATTGTTCACTATCTTTCCAAGTTTTGTGGCATTTCCAAACTTTAAAATTATGAACCTAAGTCCAGTTCATTAATATATATCAAAAGAAGTGATCTTTATGACAAACCTGTAAGGGCCTCCCTCCAGTCTAAAGCATTTGCTTTTATTCTTTTTTCTGCTGTTTCTAAGTTTGGATCCATGCTGCCACTGTCTTTTTATTCCTTAAACTTTAACCTTACTTTCAATTTTATTATTGTGATGAATTTCTTCAGCAATTTCTGTTTTTTTTTGTTATGCGGTACTTTGTCAAAAGAGCTAATAGATCATTTTTACACTAAAAACTTGGTAGTTAAATGCTTGACTCTGGACAACATCACTGTGGAATCTGGCCCTCTCCTCAATGACTGTTCACAGAGCTAAGAACAAAGCATTGTGGATGCTGAAGATCTGAAATAAAACAGAATGGACTGGAGGAACTCAGCACATCTGTTAGCATCTGGGGAGTGAGAAGAACAAAATTCACGTTTCAAAGTCTGATATGACAGTCCTTCATATCTGGAGTTCCGAAGGAGAGTCATTCTAAACTGAAAGTGTTAACTTAAATGTTCGTGGGATGTAGTTTCCAATAAAGATCATTAGATATTAATTAGGAGCAGACATCTTGGTAGATATTCCCCTCCTTACAGTTTACTAAATGAAGAGCCAGGGTTGTATCTGGAACCTTTCTGGTTTATGTAGCCTGCTTCCACACTGAATAATACATTTACACACTTAGTCAGAAATGAGTTTATTCTTGTATAGTTGAGTCAGAAGAATTTACATAAGGCGCTTTATCACATTAGTTTTATGACATCACATAATCTTCTTGATCGTGTAACAAATTGGGACCCGAGTAAATCATGTGTAACCTTTCCATGTAAGTCAGACTGAAAGTAATTATTTCGCCTTTGGTTTTGCTGTATTTATTCTAATAAGACCTACAGTAGATAAATAATAATTACCCTGTAGATATAAATATTTGTTGAAAATAATACATATATTTGTGTATGCCTGTTTACTTTCCTTTTTTACCTGTAACCTTGCATTGAATTTAAATTTCTAATGAACTTTATCATCTGACATTTCTCACTGATGATGTTGCTGCCTGTGTTACATGCACGTGGAACGCAGCTGCTGAATACAATAGTGGATTCTCAGTTGCTGTCATCTCCAAATTCCTTGACAGAGTCCAGCACTGTGAACTTTTAAGCAGCTCATGCTTTTTCACAGTATTCAAAGCTACAAGACCAAAATGGTGTGGATGCAGAATGCTTTATCCTGTGCTTTAAAACAATACTGCTGAGGCACCAATCTGGTGATATCTCAGTCTTAGGTGTCTGCACATACACTGTCCTTGAGGATGCTTTCTCCTTACCCCTAAATAAGGATCCTGAATTCTATATGTACTGTAATACTCCTTTATTTATATCTATACATTATGAAATATCAAACACAGGTCTCTGGTGTAGTATCTAGGACTTCTCTTCACATGTCCATTCTGGATTGGTCTCTTCTCTCTTACTGATGTCAGAATTAATTCTGTCATCCTCATTTACATGATTCTCATGGAGTTTGGTTAGCTCAGTTGACTGGACAGCCATTTGCTGAGGATACCATGAAGGACTCATCTTCTCATCCTCTCCCCTTACCTGAGGTGTAGTGACCCTCAGTTTAAACAACCACTAGTTGTCTCTGTCTAATAAAGGAGCAGCCTTAAGGCCTCATAAGACTATGGCCACTTTGGCATTTTTACATACATCACATTACACTACAGTAGAATCTGATTTAAAAGCTGAGAACACAGGCAGTCTCCTTGAAGAGACAGAGTTAATGGGCTGAATAATGTCCCAACTTGTGGCTGCTTAAGTGATGGTGGGAACGGATATTTACTCACCAGGAGGTTGGTGGGCGGTCATTCAATAGAGCAACCAACCACTAATTGGTTGGGGACTCTCAATAGGACTGTGGGTTTTGATCCGAGAAATGCCCACCATGATCCAGACTGCCACTTAACAGAGTGCGGCTTCCCTCAAAGGGATCATGAGGGTGGGGGTCTCTTGTGAACTCTCCAGGCATCTTGCAGGACCCCCCATAAATATGTTAAACACCATTCAATGTTTCCATTCTGATGACAGGTCAATAACCTGAAACATTAATTGTATGTTCAAAGGTACTGTGTGTCTTTCAAATGCTCTATCAGTTCATCCTTTGACTCTGAACATTAATTTAACTGTAGTCCTCTCTACCCCTTCTTCAAGAATTGGCATCCTCCACTCACCATTTAGTCAGTAACACCATGTTCTGATGACTCTCTTTTGCAAGCAGCAATACCTCATACTATAGCTTTGATAAGGGCAACTGTAACTCACTGAGCAGCTGAATCACTAGCCTTTGGTTTCCTTTGTGCTCGAATGGTCAATAAAATCTTAATCATTTCTGCTTTGATCAAGAGAATTCTTCTCAGGCTTCTATCTCCAACATAACTGACAAGGGGCCTGTTTCCACTTGGATTATGACCTGTTGACAGAAAATTAATGTGAACTGGTGTCTGGGCAAAATCCTGGATCATTCAGTGTACTATCTAAGATGGTCAATGGCTTGGAAAGTTCTTTCATTGGTCTTCCAAACTCCCTTATCAAAAACAGTGAATCAACTCCAAATGAACCAATTATCTTGACTAGAAGGTGTAAAATTTCTTTTGGGAGCTGAGGTATTTGCAGCAGTTACTTATGCTGGGAATTTACGGGGCTATCTCTGCTCTGTTGGATCGACGTAAGGTTACATTGAGATTCGAGACCCACTAACAGGTAGCACCGCAAATGTGCCCTTAAAATTGCGATGCATCTTCTTCATCTGTGCTTTTGTTAATGGCCTCATTCAGGCAATTCTGAATGGAGTTGTCTCTGTCATATTTCAACAGCTGCAATGAGCCTATTGGCATTTTGGTTGATATTATTCAGTCAACAGTTGTTCCTTCATGGCTTCATCTAGGCCTCACCACATTGTCTGGAACTCCATTGATAAAGTTGTATCCAAGATATTTACAAGCATGTTATCGAGTCTTGAAGGTTTGAGTTATAAGGCAAGTCTTGATAGGCTGGGATTACTTTCTATGGAGGCTGAGTAGAGATGTTATAAAGGTCTGTAAGCCATGAGGGACACAGATAAAGGTAAATAGCAAAGGTCTTTTCCCCAAGGTAGGGGAATCCAAAACTGGAGGGCCCAGGTTTAAGGTGAGCAGGGAACAGTTTAAAAGGGACCTGAGGGGCAACTTTTTCAATGCAGAGGATGGTGCATATATCCAGAGAGCCACCAGAGAGGTGGTGGAGGCTGGTACAATTACAACATTTAAAAGACATTTGGACTGGTTCATGGGTAGGAAAGGTTTAGAGGGATACGGGCCAAATGCTGGCAAATGGGACTAGTTCAGTTTAGACAGCCTAGACGGCATGGATGAGTTGGGCTGAAGGGCCTGTTCCTTTGCTGTATAATTCCATGACTCTTTCATTAAGAATCTTTTGGTCTAAATGCTATGACAAATGCAGAAACAGGAAGAGTAGGGAAACTGCAGCAGACACTGTACAGTTACACTGTAAATGGTACCAGGGCTCATCCAAAATACTGGAATGCTCTGCTCTGTTCCTTTAGGGTTAGCCATCCCTCCAACTCTGAGTAAAACAACTTGATTCAATTGTCTCTTTATCTCAACTTTCCTGCATCTTTTTCTTCCAGGTCATCTGGTCATAACTGCATTGTGGGTTCTTGGACTGTGCTGTGTGCAAATTGACTACATCTGGTGTAAAGCTGGATGAACACAGCAGGCCAAGCAGTATCTTAGGAGGACAAAAGCTGATGTTTCGGGCCTAGGCCCTTCAGAGAGCTCTCTGATGAAGGGTCCAGGCCCGAAACGTCAGCTTTTGTGCTCCTAAGATGCTGCTTGGCCTGCTGTGTTCATCCAGCTCCACACTTTGTTATCTCGGATTCTCCAGCATCTGCAGTTCCCATTATCTTTGACTACATCTGGGTTTTTTTTATGGCAGTGACAATAAATTAAATAAATCTACTGGCTGTAATGATGCTCTTTGGAATATTCTGAGGTGTGAAAGCCTCTGCAGGATTCCAAAATGACCCCTTTTCCTGCTTCGGCTTCAGCTAATCACTCAGACAGAAGTCAGGGGCATTTGTACTCATACGCTCTGTTGAAACTTCCAGTCCTTATGACCCTATCACTTTCCCTCATCTAGCCTTCAGTCATTCACGAGCTAGAGTTGATTAACACACAATGACTAATTATTTATTCATATAACCTCCTACTTTCTTCTAGACTTGTGGTGCCCTGCACTGCAAGTTGAAACTTTTGAATAAATCTGACTGAATTAAGATTGATAAATTACAGTGATTCAACACTACAGTGTGGCCGATCAGTCCCCAGCTTAGTTTTGTTTACTATTATTAATTTATGAGGACAGAAGTGCAAACAGGAACTGGTGATCTGCAGGCAGCTGGCATGATGTGTGCAGTCTGATCACCTAATCAGAGGAAGGATATCGGCGCTTTTGCAGGCGAGAAATTCGTATCAGAAATTTAAGCTATGAGGAAAATATCAGGAAGTTGAGCTTGTTTTCTTTGGAAAAGCAACGTTAAGATTTCCAAAACTACAAAGGAAATTGACAAGGTTGATCTTGACAGAGTGTTCACAGGCAAACAATCCAAAACACCATCAAATACAAGACAAGGATCAGGATGTCATGGGTAGGAATCAGAATTAGATGCCCATTTACGGCTTTATAGAAAATATCTACTGGGGGAATCTATAAAACAAGTTCTAGAGGATTTTCAATTTGTTTCAGAAGATAGGAGAAGTAGAGAAACATGAGGATTAGAGTGATGCGTCTGTGCTTCTAGAAGGGAAAACAGTTGGGGAACTGAGATTACAAATTTGTAGTCAGTTTCTGTTGTGGTCCTGTCTAATGAGGCACAAATAAAGCCATGGGAACATGATGAGTAAGCCATTCCAAAGTTTAGAGCACATCATCTTTCTGGCTTCTTAAATCCTATGTTTTATTCAAAATATAATTTATACATTATTAAGTATAGATGTAAATAGTGCTGCCCAGTTTTATTAACCCAACAGTATCTTGGTTGTTTGCATCTTCTTTAAGGAAATTATTTTTAACACAGACTAATATCAGTTGCAGGCAAACTGCTGGCAACCATTGTTAAGGACAGAATTAATATTCACTCGGCAAAGCACAGTTTCACCATGCTCCCAGCAGGGATCTGTTAAAGACAAATCATCACTGATTGAGTCCTTTGATGTAGTGACAGGAAGCGTTGATGATGGTAGTGGAGTTGAGTTTGTGCATATGGACGATTAATAGATCTTTGAGATAAATCATAACTTCATTGTAGAGATGGTTGCAAGATAACAGCACATGGTATTAAAGAGATGGTGGTAACTTGAGTACATAATTGCTTAATGAATGGAAGGCATGTTTTTCTGACTTGAAAGAAATATACAATGAAATTTCCCAGAGGTTGTAAGTGAAGAATTTTTTTGGCTGTACATAAGTAACATGATCTTGGCTGTAAACAGTACAGTTTTAAAGCTTGTGGACAATACAAAACTTGGTCACCTACCACCTTAAAATTTCCATCAGGCATAGCTGCAATGTACACTGTCTATGGGATACATTACAACAATGTTCCTTCAATAGTACCTCCCAAACATGCAATTCTCACTCAGATGGAACATAGGAACATCACCACTTTCAAAAGTCACACTAACCTGAATTATGAATATGTCACCATTCCTTTACTTTCATCAGTAAAATGCTTAACCATTGAACTCTCACCCCTAGCCAAACTACCTAAAAGCTCTGTGGGTCTATACACATTACAAGACCTTCAGCAGTTCAAGAAGACCACACTAACCGTTTTTCAAAGGCATTCAGCAATGTTCAAATCTCTTGAACAAATGAAAAACAGGAGTAAATATCGGGGCAGTGCAGTGGATAGCATCCCGGCCTTTGAGCCAGGGTTCAAATCCCATTCAAGGACATGATGGCTAAGAAAAGTGTGTTCACAATGGGGCGAAACAGGTTGAGCATCCACATGTAAACAATGCAAACATATATCGTGAATGGGCAGCAACATTCGGAGACAGTCTGCCAACTGCAGAAGACAACAGCAAACCACAATAGTCCCTTGCCATGGATTGCCATGAACACAGAAGTCCATAGTCACTAACACCCTGTCAGGGCATGGTATCTGAAGTGAGGGAGATTAAATATTAAGCAGGATAATAAACCTTTACAGAGTATAATATTGCAAAAATCAAGTTCATGGATCATGTAATTTGCTATGTAGCATGTAATGTTAGGAATTAAAGTTCAACAGTAGAAAATGGGCTAAATGCAACTGAAACACCACGAAGTCGAGTGCACTATGATGCTGCTTTAAGGAAGATGAGTTAATTAAAATTCGGGGTACAGTGATTGGCAAAACATTTAAAACAAATGGCATTTCAGAAATTTGCCATCCTTATACAGTTTGGCCTACATTTGGTTTCAGATTCATAGCAATGTGGTTATCTCTTAACTGTTAACTGCCCACTGCTCGATTACAGATAGGCAATAAATGTTGATCTAACCAGCAACATCCATAACCCATGAACAAATCAAAGAAGTTGCCATTATTTACAGTCTTTTAGGCTTTAGAGGAGAAAATCAGCTTTTATATCCTGCTGTGGGTTCACAGGAGTAATGAGATACTAGCGTCAGGATTGCACTAACAATTGTCAGAACAGAAAAGATGTAAATAGATAAAGAGTAGGTGAGTTTGATTAGCTAGTAATGTAGTGACTGTAAGCTTGCTGGAATGGAAATCTACAGGCAGTTAGAGCTAATTTATTTTAAACGCTAAGGTTGTTGAGTAGACCCTATATATACACACCACTGTGGAGGAAAACCAGAAATGAGGTCATCAAATCCAACAGACCCCAGAGTTTCAATAACAGGCAGGAAAACACAACAGCGCTTCATCGGAGGCTGCACTGATGATGTTACCCAGCAGGGTAATAAAATGTCTGCAAACTAACAAACCAGCTCGGCGAACCAACCAACCACAGCATTTTTTTAAAATACATTCCATGAAGTGTAAATGTCAGGTTAAGGACAGCACTGAGCAAACTAAATCAGCATGGAGGTAAGTGGTGCCTAAGAAGGTTCTCTGGTTTCAGTCTATCTGGCTGTGTGCTTGCTGTAGAAAATTAGTTACAATTTGGAGCTGGGAGCATGGTGTAACTGAAGAAACAGTTCCAGTAACAGACATTTAGCAGACTCCAGAGACAATGGGCTCAGGAAAAGTTTCAGGGAGTAATGGCCATAGAAAAAGGTTTAGCTGAAATAGAAGTGGAGTCATGAATATTGCTGAACATTGTGTAATTATCTGCTCAATTTCCAAACACCTAATATTTACTTTTCTGACCCTATTATTGGAGAGAAGATCATTGATGAAGTCACTGAAAATGGTTGTTGAGCAGAAAATGCCTTCTCTGAGGAGGTCCTGCAAATATGTCCTGGAGCTGAGATCATCGACCTCCAACAACCATAACCATCTTCTTTGTACGAGGTATAGTTTTAACCAGCAAAGAGTTTTCTCTCTGATTCCCATTAACTCTAGTCTTGCTACATGTAGGATTAAATTAGATAACTCCATTGAAGACCCCACACTAGCATTATAAGCTAAACGAGTTTCTTCTGTAAGGTAAGGTAATAGAATTCTAAGTTCTTAGTAGGAATAATATCCAAAGCACAAACTGAGTCCAATTTGGCGACTGTTGACAACTCCATTAAAAAAACACGCAAAAATACTTGGTATGGGAAATGGAAACATTAAATAGCTGCGACATGACTGCAGCTCTGAGGCTGTGACGAAGATGCATAGCCAAGAGATAAAGGAAAAGGGTTTTATAGTGCCTTCTACAATGACGTAGGCTGAATAGACACATACTCAATTCTTTTCTTATAAACGTGATGTATTTAAGGCGAGTGCCACTCAGTAACCAATCTACTAAATGATAAATGACAGTGCTCCTTGTATGATTGGGCTTACTAATATTGCCATAAGAAAGTGACTTCCTTTGTCTCAGTACCATGATTCGGCTCAGATTTGAACAACACTTTGTGAAAACTCAGGCATCCAAACCTGAGTCCCTATACGACAGACTGCCTCCTTCTAAAATATCATGACCATACAGGAGGCCAACCAGCAGTTCAGAGGAATGATACTGAGACAAGCTCCAACATACGAGAGAATTCTAACTCTGTTTTTAAGACTATTTTTCCTGAAATGCCTATAAAAGGACAACATCTGATGTCAAGGAGAAGAGAAAGCATTTTACTCCTCTTCAGTGGACCAGTGAGTACTCTTAGATAATAAAATGTGAGGCTGGATGAACACAGCAGGCCAAGCAGCATCTCAGGAGCACTCTTGATGTTTCATGTGGTTTTAGAGATTAGATCAGGCCATGGAAGTAAATTTGCTGAATCCCAGCAGCAGACTACCAGAGATGGAGTGGGTATTGTATCTGGATCGCTCAAAAATGGCTCATGATCCTCAACTCTCAAATGGCCAGAGTTCCAGAGAAGGACAAAGAAAATACAAGCACGGCACTGAAGCAGTCCTTACACCACGACAGTATTGCCATTACTGTCTCAGAGGAGCTTGCTGCCTATTGCTCAAAATGGTAACCACTTGCCCATCAACATGTTTTGATTCCAACTGCCTTAATGATGAAGCAGAGCAGCAGAGAATGAAGAGAATGGAAGCAACTCCAATACTCTTGATCCTCGTTGGTCATACATTGCCTTTGGCACAACTGGGTTCGTAATTGGCCTGACAAGTCATGTGAAGAGCCATGATTAAAAATTCACAAACCCGAGGAGATTTTTCCCTTGAATCAAGTGATCAAACTGCCTCACAATTAATTTTCTGATCTATTTCTGAGGAGGATGTGCTAGTGTAGTTGTAATGTTATTGGACTCACAATCCAAAACCACAAACTAATATTCTGGGGACATGAGTTTGAATCCCACCATGGCAGACAATGAAATCTGAATTCAATAAAAATTTAGAATGAAAACTAGCCTAACAATAGCCACATTGATTGCGGCAAAAATCTATCTGGTTCACAAATATCATTTAGGGGAGGAAATTTGCCATCCTTACACAGTCTGGCCTATATTTGGCTCCAGACTGCAAGCAATGTGGTTACCTCTTAACTGTTAACTGCCCACTGCTCAATTACAGATAGGCAATAAGTATTGGCTTAACCAGCAACATCCACAACCCATGAAAGAATAAAAAAGTTGCTATTATGTGGTGTTCTTTAGACTTTAGAGGAGAGAATCAGCTTTTGTTTCCTGCTGTGGTTTCACAGCAATAAATTATTTTGAAAAACAATGAGATATCAATGTCAGGATTGCAACAACACGTGAAAATGCCAAACTACTGTCCACACCAGTGTGGTGGTGACTACCTCTGATTTACTGGCTAGGCCTCTGCATAAAGGAAAATACTGAGGTAAAATGTTCTAAAGCTGTTAGCTGTCAATACCTAGTCTACTCCTAAAATCTGCCAACTGTACAGGAGGCCAACCAGCAGTTCAGAGGTATGATACTGAGGCTAGGTTCAATATTCAAGAGAATTCTAACTCTGATTTTAAGATTATTTGTCTTCAAATGTTAATATAAATTGACAACACCTGATGCCAAGGAGAAGTGGAAGTATTTGTAGAGATTTTATTCTTCAGTAGGCCAGTGAGTACTCTAATCTTTCATGTGAGGAGTCATCGATATAAAACAGTTACCAATAAATTAAGCAGGGATTTCAAAAGGAACTTCAATGGCTAGAATATAAATTTGCTACCACATGAAATAGTTTAAGCAAATCGTAAAAGAAAGTTATATTGTGAAAGAGAAAGGAATTATTGATCATGGTGATAATATTTAATGGTGTGTAAACCCACCTTAACTCTTAGATGGAGATACAAGTGCCTATGACTGTATTTCACAGAGGAGAAAAGTAATTCTCCTTGTTGTCCTGGTCAATATTTATTCCTCAACCAATATCACTAAAGCAACTTACCTGGTTGCTGAATATTGACATGTTACTGAAGCTTTTGATCTCATATTCATTAAGACAAATAAAAGAATGCCAAACTTTGAACAATCACGACAATTTGGATGGCAGAACACAAAGACAGTAATTGTTCAGTAAGTTGGCTCTGAATAGTGAGATATTACCACAGTAAAGCAAGTGGAAGCCTAGGCTCTGCATGTTCCCAAAAAGGCACAAGGTTTGAGTTTTTTTTATTTGAAGGAAACTGGTCCCTATATTTGAATGTACATTGTTGCCAGCAAGTGTAAATGAGTTTAGCTGCGAGCTCAACCAGTTATCTTACATTGATCATTCGTTAAGCTATTAGTGCACACAGGATTGCTTACCAAGTTTTACCCAGTCACAAAATATTTTGTTTGTAAGCAAAGACTGCTCGAGTACAGTTTGCACTTTTTTCTGTTATAACAACTGAAGGAACAGGCTATTTAATTTGATCAGCCAATTGTCGAAGCATGTAGACTATGTGCCTATCATTGCAATGGTAGTGGAATTCATACACAACATTGTCAATTGTGTGGTAGACAGCATGTCTGTTTGGACCAACATCAGAATCCTATTGGTGGAGAATATACTGGCATTACCATTGTGTAGAAACTGTTTGTGGAACATCAATGTGGATAAATTTGAAGTTGGATTTCCCTGTTATTACAGTTCAAAAAGTACTTAATTGACAACGACATCCTTTGGGCCACCCTTATGCCTCTACATAAATGCATATCTGTCTCTTTTTTAATACTGGCTATTTTGGGGGGCTGCAGCTTCTGTTTTGTACTTGCAGCACTTTTCTGTGGTTGTTTCACATTTCAGCATGTCTAAAATCTTGACAGGTCAGTTATTTGCTCTGTTTTTATGTCATTCATTCTTCTGTAGCCAGTGGTTTTACTTTACATCTTTATCCAGTTCTCGTTTTTCTTTTGAATTATCTAGACAGATTGGATTAAGTCGGATAGACAGATAATTTAGTTATATTTCCTGGCAAGTATTTTCTTAAATCCTGTGATAGACTATCAGAGCAGTCAACAGTAACAGGCAGCTGGATGTATAAATGCACATCATGGAAATTACCATCCCCACAAGCACACCCACACATATGGCTCAGCAATGCCGCAAGGAAATGATGTCTGCATATATGGGAGCTAATGACACAGACCTCACTATTCAAAGAACGCTCACTGGTATTCAGACTCTCCTCACTTTACAATCATCAAAGGTGCTCTTCATATTCACTCCATCAAAACTGTGGTTTTATTTATGAAAATAAATAACTCAGTCCTGCAGCTTTTTAGCTCATGCCATTCCTTCAATGTTGGTTTCTACTGTAAAAGTAGTCATATTGCACTCTTGACTGCAATTAAGAGCCTATGTCAAAGACTTACATGTGCACATTTTGATCTTTTCTTTACTAACACAACTGATTGCAACCAGATTGGCTGTAGAGACATTACAGTTAGCCTCATTACCAGCGGTAAGAGAAACTGGTCAGGATTTCTGCTCTTGAATGCTTTCCCTGCCCTACAAATGTTATATATTTATATGTTTTGTATTTATTTATTTGCACGTGCGCGCGCGCACGCACACACACACACACACACACACACACACACACACACACACATTCTGTTCTCACGGACACACAGTCACACACAGGTGCAAAGAGTATAGGGTCAGGTTTAACAATAATCTCTCAGGTAGTCACATAGCTCACACATCAATAATAATCACTTAAGCAAGTTGCTGAAGGACAGCATCCACGTACACATTTTATATTATCAGATATGCATAGATAGCACTGGTTCAGCTCAGATGGCTGCAGGGGACAGGGATGGAGCCAATGGGCGGCATGGTGGCTCAGTGGTTAGCGCTGCAGCCTCACAGCACCAGGGGCCCTGGTTTGATTCCAGCCTTGGGTGGAGTCTGTGTGGAGTTTACACATTCTCCCCATGTCTGCGTGGGTTTCCTCCCACAGTAAATAGGTGAGCAGGCTGGGTGGATCAGCCATGCTAAATTGCCCACAGTGTTCAGAGGTGTGTGGGTTATACGGAGATGAGTCTGAGTGGGATGGTCCAAGGGGTGGTGTGGACTTGTTGGGCTGAAGGGCCTGTTTCCACACTGTAGGGAATCTAATCTTAATCTAAATCTAAACCTAGGAAGTGGAGTTGTCATGGAGAGAAAGGCAATGAACAGCATTTAATGCTCTTGCCAGTGGTCTTATCTTGTTGGAGAGACAATTTCAACTCCACAGTGGCCATTCCAGACCCTGAGCCAATTTAGTGTTAATCGGGCACTTAGCTTATGCTGTTGAGATCCTTTATGTTTTCAAGCTGAATGTCACACCTTCAAGACCTATTGGCCAATCAGAAACTGGCAGCTCTCTAGTGCCAGCAGCACCACCAGGAACAGTGGCCAGTGCCGGTACTGCTGTTGCTCAGGTTGCGAGATCATTGCTACAGGCTGAAGTGAAGGTAGGTAAAAGTATAATGAAGTGTGAAGCTGGATGAACACAGCAGGCCCAGCAGCATCTCAGGAGCACAAAAGCTGACATTTCGGGCCTAGACCCTAATAATATGTTCACCTGGTCCAGTCGGGGAGAACTCAATGATGTGTGAAATGCTGATTAGTCTTTAGTGCAGAGATAGATCTTCACCCAGAGTTGTCTCTTGCCTTTGATAGGTTTCAGCAGCATTGGGCACAAGCTGCCCAAGTAGAAGGATCTCCTCAAGCTAGACCATACCAGCCAGAGTTCACTGATGTAGGGGTGGAGGAGGAAGGGAGTTTAGTTCACCAGGCATGGCTGCCACTGGCCACTGGTTGAGTACGTGCTGCAAGCCCCTGCATTCCAACCAACCTCCGTGGATGGAATTAAATTCCAGCCAATGGATCAGTCTTCCCAAAATCTCAATATATTCCCAATATGTCTGAGCAAATATTGGAGGAAATTCCTGCTAATCCAGCACTGTGCGGTGGACGAGCAATCTGACAATTCGGAGAGAGTAAATGGGTCTAATGAGATGGTGAGATTGGGCTGGGTGTTGTCAAAATATCTTGTGGAAATTGATGCTGTGTTTTCAGGTCATGTCACTGAGGAGCAGCATGCGGTTCAGAAATCAAAGTGCCAAGGATTGGTCCTTGGGGTGGAGATTAGTACCAGGGAGAATAGTGATCAAGTGGGAACATGATCATAGCTAATGGGAACTGCAGACGCTGCAGAATCCAAGATAACAAAGTGTGAAGCTGGATGAATACAGCAGGCCAAGCAGCTTCTCAGGTGCACAAAAGTTGACGTTTCAGGCCTAGACCCTTCATCAGAGAGGGGGATGGGGTGAGAGTTCTGGAATAAATAGGGAGAGGGGGGAGGTGGACCGAAGATGGATAGAGGAGAAGATAGGTGGAGAGGAGAGTATAGATGGGGAGGTGGGGAGGGGATAGGACAGTCTGGGGAGGACAGGCAGGTCAAGGAGGCGGGATGCGGTTAGTAGGTGGGAAATGGAGGTGCGGCTTGAGGTGGGAGGAGGGGATAGGTGAGAGGAAGAACAGGTTAGGGAGGCGGAAGCGAGCTGGGCTGGTTTTGGGATGCAGTGGGGTAAGGGGAGATTTTGAAGCTTGTGAAGTCCACATTGATACCATTGGGAATATGAGTTGCTGTTCCATATTAAGCAGATGTTCATCTGACTGTACCCGTTGTGACTTCATCTACATTGGGGAAACCAAGCGGAGGCTTGGGGACCACTTTGCAGAATACCTCTGCTTGGTTCACAATAAACAACAGCACCTCCCAGTCGCGAACCATTTTAACTCCCATTCCTCAGATGACATGTCCATCATGGGCCTCCTGCAGTGCCACAATGATGCCACCCGAAGGATGCAGCAACAGCAACTCATATTCCGCTTGAGAACCCTGCAGCCCAATGGTCTCAATGTGGACTTCACAAGCTTCAAAATCTCCTCTTCCCCCACTGCATCCCAAAACCAGCCCAGTTCGTCCCCTCTCCCCAACTGCATCCCAAAACCAGCCCAGCTCATCCCTGCCTCCTTAACCTGTTATTCCTCTCACGTTTCTCCTCCTCCCACCTCAAGCCGCACCTCCATTTCCCACCTACTAACCTCATCCCACCTCCTTGACCTGTCCGTCCTCCCCGGACTGACCTATCCCCTCTCCACCTTCCCACCTATACTCTCCTCTCCACCTATCTTCTCCTCTATCCATCTTCAGTCCGCCTCCCCCCTCTCTCCCTATTTATTCCAGAACCCTCTCTCCATCCCCCTCTCTGATGAAGGGTCTAGGCCTGAAATGTCAGCTTTTGTGCTCCTGAGATGCTGCTTGGCCTGCTGTGTTCATCCAGCTTCACACTTTATTATCTTGGGAACATGATCATTGCAGCTCAGCTTCTGGATACAATTGGACAGATCAGCATGGAACCAAATGAATGCAGTTCCATCCGAACTGGACAATGGCAAAGAGGTGACGAATGAGAGTTGCAATGCCCAGCTGTAAGAAATGTTGGAAGTTTACTTTTATCGTTGTTACAGAGGACACAATTTGATTTTGTTAAGTACTGTTTCAATGGGAGTAGATACCTGACTAGAATTTTGAGGAAGATTTGTAGAGGTATTATAAGAGATGTCATCTAGCATTCAAACAATGAGCTCATTCAGGTAGATGTAAAAGATCCCAATTCAAAGAATTATTTCACCTAGTGTCATGGAAACCTTCGTCCTTAAATTAAAATTAACAAAAACAGATGAATGAGTGATTCATCTCATCTGCTGTTGTGGGACCTTGCTGTGCACAAAATTAGCTCCTGCTTGTTTCTACAAAGTAACAACAGTTTCAAAACAAATTCATTGGCTGTGAAATGCTTTGAACCATCCTGAGGATATGAAAAGATGATAAATAAATGTGATTTTTCTCTGTATATCTTTCGAAAATCCTTTTCTTCCAAAGCTTTTCTGTGATTAATGTGGGGAACCATAGCCTTGACACGAAGTGGCCATACTGGTTGTGGTTACTTTTGTCTGTTTATATTTTTGCTTTGATGAAATGTTACACTAACATTAAAATCCTAAGGCATTATCTGAAGAGTTGGCAATTGTTTGGTATCTTGGGCAACATCTTTGTCTCCAACAATTCCATCAAAACACAGCTTCACTAATGAATTTTCCTATCAAGTTGTGTATACAAGTTGACATTAATCGTGTTTGCATAATAACAATGTCTATACTTCGAAAGTAAATTAATTCAGACATAATGAGGACATCATGAGGCACTGGCTGTACCTAATTCTGTCAAACGTTCCAGTTGGAACAGTTGAGAATGTAGACTATGTAAACTTGTCCAGAACTCTTGAAACAGAGGACAAGGTCAGTGTTTGAAGAAGGAAAGTCAAAGCTAATCTGAGAAATCAATAGCTGAAATTGAATGCAGCCTGCCAATGAGGGGGTGCTGGGAGAATACAGCAGGGGCCCTTCCATCAGGAAACAGACCCAATTAATTTATTGGAAGGATGCTTCAATATGACAAACCTGGTTACAAGTAGCAGAATGTCAATTACAATCATCAATGAGCCACTTGAGAGCAATTATTCCTAGACCCACAGGAGATTAGTGATAGCTTAAGGATGAAATGGAGCTCAAACGGCTCTCCCATGCATTCCAAAGGCCAGCCGACTGGCTTTATGTGCTTCGTAGTATCTGACACCATGTGATCACCTCGAAGTCCCAGTCAAGGGATCCAGAACTGGGAATGGCAGGAGCAGGGCATTGAAATCTGATGAGCTGCTTTCCTAACAAGGGTCTGTCTACTCTGCCTTATGAGTAATCAATGACTCCATCTCCACCGCCATCTGTGGCAAAGTTACAGAGTCACACAACACTCCGAAAGAAAATAATCTCCCATTTCTGCTCTAAAAGGCCACTGGGGCCTTTATTTCTTTTGAAAACTAGCCTGTTAAGTACCTGACAGGCCTGCCCCCAACATAAATGATACGGGATTTGCCCCAATCTGTCACGGTCAGTTGGGGGTGGGGGGGATGAAGCATAGCGTCAAGTCCTGGCCAATAATTCAGGGAGCGAGTAGTTGGCCTTTTGGAACTAACTCCGTATGGAGATGGTTAAAAGATATGGCATTGATTCACTCAAATGCAAATTCAATAGTTTAGTAAATAATATTTTGTTTCAGTGTCGCTATCAATGTGCTGGAGTTTGAAAGCAGTTTGTCCAGCATGACTGGAAATTGAAGCAAGTGTAAAGGTAACAACCATAAGGCAGATAATGTTGCTACATAATTTGGATTTCAACAAAGCAACGATTGCTGTTGTCATCTGAAATGGTTCATTGATGAATCACAAATCTTTTACATTTTTTTCATGCTTGCCTCAATCTTATTTCCTAATTAAGAAATTAGCTGATAGTTGTGGGTAAACTCCAACTGATTCTTGCAACCATCCTTGTGTTAATTTTATTAATACTTCATTACCATTGTTTTTTTTCCTCCAAACTTTAATCTCTATCTAAATTCCATTTACAGTGCTCGAT
Source organism: Stegostoma tigrinum (assembly GCF_030684315.1). NCBI lineage: Eukaryota > Metazoa > Chordata > Chondrichthyes > Orectolobiformes > Stegostomatidae > Stegostoma > Stegostoma tigrinum. Next base: position 101,569,908 of record NC_081358.1, on the reverse strand, counting down.
GTGCACTGCATCCCTGACAACTTGAAGTCAAAAACTCATGGGCTAGATTTACCTGATTGGCTACATCTCATAAATGAGTGTAATTTAATCATGAGCAAAAATACAGGCAAGCATCACAAACTCTTGATCTCTGCTCATTTTGTTTCAATGCAAATTTCTGATTGAAAATATTGCTGATGAAACACCTCTTCAAACAGGTAGAATCTTCATTCTAAAAATATGTGCCGTTGTCTGAATTCTATCCCTGGAAAAAATTGAAAAAGCACATTCCATGATAAAATGGGCCCCCAAAGCGGTGTAGGACTGAAATAACATAAAAAGGCTGGAAACACTCAGCAGGTCAAGCAGCATTGCATCTTCAACACAAAAGGAAGCGGTTTGGCATGAGTCAACAAAGATCTAAGTAAATACCATTTACCAGCTTTTGGCATATCAGTCTATGTCAATGCAAAGCGAATATCTAAATGTAATATAAATGTTAAGAGACTTTCAGACTCAACCACACTTTCAGGCAGTGAGTTCCAAACCCGCACCATCCCCTGGGTGAAAGAAAATTCTTCTCAACTCTCCTCTTAGTCTTCTACCTCTCATCTAACATCCATGCCCTCTGATATTGAACGCTCTACTAATGGAAACAGTGCTGTCCTGTCCACCATCTATCTGCCTGTCATAATCATATACTCTCAACCTTTGCTGGCCCAAGGAAAACAGCTTCAGCCTATCTTTCCTCATAGCTCAGACCTCTAGCCCAGGCAGCATCCTGATAAATCTCCATTGCACCCTCTCTCGCGCAGTCACAGCCTTTCTATAATGTGGGGACCCGAACTGCACAGTGCTTTGGTTGTGGTCTAATCGGCATCACATACAGATCTAGTATAACCTCCCTGCTCTTGTACTCTAATGCCTTGGCCAACAAAATCAAGTATCTCGTATGAATGATTTTGATGAGGGAACTAAATGTGATATCTCTGTGTTTGCAGGTGACAAAAAGTTGGTTGGGAGGATGCATAGATGCTTCAATGTGATTGTGAGTGAGCAAGTGCATGGTAGATGAAATATAGCATGGATAAATGTAAGGTTATCTACTTTGGTATCAAAAACAGGAAAGTAGCTTATTATCTGACTGCCAATAGATTAGGAAAGGGGGAGATACAATCAGATCTTGTACATCAGTCAGCAGGCAGTGATGAAGGCAAATTGTATGATGGCCTTCATAGCAAGATGATTTGAGTACAGGAGCACGACTTCATGAAGTGGAAATCATGCCTGACAAATGTACTAGAATTCTTTGGGATAGATTGAGGAGAAGTAGAGGATATAATATCTTTGGATTTTCAGAAGTAGTTAAATAAGTACCACACATTAAGCTACTCGACAAAATAGGAGTCCATGGTTTTCGAGGTAATGTATTACCGTGGACAGAGGACTGGCTTTCAAATATAAGATAGGTAGTTGGGATAAGGGGGGCAGGATGCAACCTGTAATTCATGGAGTGCCACAGGGCTCAATGCAGCAGCTCCAATTATTTATAATATTTATTAGTGACTTGGATAAGGAAAGTGAATGCACTACAGCCAAATTTACAGATGACTCAAAAATGAGTGGGAAGGCAAGTGGTGTGGATGACATAAAGAGTCTGCAGTAGGTTACAGCCAGGTTAACTGAATGGAGAAAGACTGAATATTATCTAAATTGGGAAAAATTTCAGAAAGCTACAGGACAGAAAGATTTGCGAGTCCTCATGTAAGAATCACAAAAAGCTATCACAGAAGTTCAGTGGGTGATAGGGCAAACAAAAAGAACGTTAGCCCCGAGGAATGGGGAATAAAAATTGGGAGGTCTTGCTAAAACTATACAAGGCACTAATTGTACAAAGTAGCTTGAATTCAAAGGAAAGATATACTGGCATTGGTTGCAGTTCAGAGAAGGTTCAGTAGGCTGATACTAAGTATGAGGAGAGGTTGGGCCTATACTCATTGGCATTTAGAAGAATGAGACACAACTTTATTGAAATGTAACAGATTCTTAGGGGACTCAGTAGGGTAGATACAGAAAAGTTGTTTCACCTTGTGAGACATTCTAAGGCCAGAGGGCATAATCTCATTTTAAACCTAGTTGAGAAGGAATTTCTTCTCTCAGACAGTAGCGAATCTGTGGAATTACTTACTGCACAGGGATGTAGATTGGTCATGAAGTCTGAGACTGAGATGCATATGAGGAGAAGGCATGAAAGTGGAGTTGAGGATCATTGAATCAGCCATGATCTGACTGAACTGCAGAGCAGTCTTGATAGGCTGAAAGACCTACTTCTGCTTCAATATCTAATCGTAGATCTTGTGACATTCTGTTTGACTTTCTGCCATCTCACCTGCTGAGCATTTCCAGCATTTAGTTTTCTTTCTATATAACAAAAGGGAATTCATGTAATAAGGTGGAGGCAGGAAAACAAAATACCATGAACTAGTGATAAAGTAACAAAAAAGAGCAAAGGTTATTATGCAACATTGTCGGGCTCAGTGTTATGTCTTGAAGGAGTGTCAAGTTGAAAGATGAGAACTTGTTTTTTCAGTTTGTGTTGCGTTTCCATGCAAGCCTATAGAAAGTCGAGGACAGAGAGGTTAGAGTGAAAATAAGGGCGAAGAACTGAAATGATAAGAGACAGGAAGTTCAATGTGATCCTTGTGGAACAAAATAAAGTGTGTTTAGTCTCCCCAGTGTGGAGGATGCAACAGACTAAATTGAAAGGATTACAAGTAAATTGTGGGGTCACTGAGAAGAGACTTGATAGCTGAATAGAAAAACTGATGGATTCGTGGAAAAACAGTAGGTATATATGATTCAAAACTACTTGTTCTTATGAAAGGTAAACACCAACAATGACATATTTGGACTAGAGTATAGCAAAGGTGTTTCACAAGAGCGTTGTCAAGTAAAATTTAGCACTGAACCTGTATAGGAGATTACAGTAGAATATCAAAACTAAAGTTTGGCAAAAAGTGTTAGGTTTCAACAAGTGTAAAAGGAGGAAGTAGAAGTAGAAGAGTGGGGATGGTTTAGCAGAAATTCCAGAGCTCAGTTCTTAGGAAGCGAAGACCTGATGGCCAATGTGTCAGTAATTAAAGAGGTCAGGTTCAGGGGTATGGAGGTAATTCACCAGCACTAGAAGAAATTACTGAGATTGCAAAATCTACAAATTCAAATTATCCAGCCAAATCTGCTCTTCCCGAGGACTTCACCACGATTAAATTTATTTCCCTGTGAATTCTCTACAGATTTCAAGTTCTGAACCCCAAATTTCTTCATTTATTTATTAAACTGTGCCTCAATAGTAGCAGTGGTTAGGTGTTCAAGATACATCCCATAGATTTAAGCATTGAAATTGACAAATTCTGCACTGCCAGGGGTGCTGTCTTTCAGGCATGAAGTTAAACTGAAATGAATGCGCTCTCAGGTGGGCATGAACAATCCAATGGGATTATTCAAAAAGGAACAGCAGAGTTCTCCCTGGGTATTCTGACCTATATTTATCACTCATTTGACATCAATAAAACAGATAATTAGGCTTGTAACACATCAGATTTTGTGTAAAATTGCCACAAGCAAATTAACTTCTACATTTCCTCCAAGAACACTGTATGCATTATTTGCTGCTCTCTCTATTTGTCCTAAGAACACCTCTGGTCCTGCACTCCCTTTAATATTGTATCCCCTATTTTATGCTTTTTTTTATAATTTAACCTATTTCCATTATCTAACCTGTTCAGAGATGTTATTGCATACATCTGGAGAAAGCAGGACTTGAACTTGGACCTCCTGGTCCAGAGGTAGGGACACTAAGGACACAAGTGCCACCTTATTTTCTATTGTCTTTTAGTGTTCTTCGAAACAAAGTGCATCACACCATACCTCCCTGCAGTGAACCTCATTTGATGCCTATCTCCCCACTTCACCTTGTCAGTGTCATTTCAGAGTTTCACACTGTCCTCCTCACAGTTTACAGTTCTTCCAAGTTTAATGTCATCTGCAAACTTTGAAATTGTTCCTTAGATACCAAAGTCCAGATCGTTAGTAAAATTTCAGAAAAGGTATGGGTCTCACTAGACACCCCTGGGGAATTCCATTTCAAATTATCCTCTGGCCCAAAAAATATTCATTGAGTCTGTTTTCTATCACTCAGGCAATTTTGTACTCATATTGCCACTGTCTCTTTTACAACATAACCTATAATTCTATATCAAATGTATACTACGTCAAAAATGTTAAGAACAAGAACAAAGAACAAAGAAAATTACAGCACAGGAATAGGCCCTTTGGCCCTCCAAACCTGCACCAACATGCTGCCTGTCACAACTAAAACCCCCTACCCTTCCAGGGACAATATCCCTCTTTTCCCATCCTATTCATGTATTTGTCAAGAGGCCCTTTAAAGGTCACTATGGTATCTGCTTCCACTACCTCCCCCAGCAGCTAGGTCCAGGTACCCACCACCCTCTGTGTAAAAAATCTTGCCTCATACATCACCCTTAAACCTTGCTCCTCGTACGTTAAACCCAGTAACTGACTCTTCCACCCTGGGATAAAGCTTCTGACTGTCCACCTATCTATGTTCTTCATAATCTTGTAGACTTCTATCCGTCACCCCTCAACTTCTGTCATTCCAGAGAGAACTATCCAAGTTTCTCCAACCTCTCTTCATAGCTAATGCCCTACATACCAAGCAAAATCCTGGTAAATCTTTTCTGTACCCTCTCGAAAGCCACCACATCCTTCTGGTAGTGTGGCAACCAGAATTGAACACAATATTCCAAATGTGGCCTAACTAAGTTTCTACAAAGCTGCAACATTACGGGCCAATTTTTAAAATCAATGCCTCGGCTAATGAAGACAAGCATGTCATATGCCTTGTTGACTACCTTCTCCACCTGCGTTGCTACTTACAGTGACCTGTGTACCTGTACACCCAGATCCCTCTGCCTGTCAGTACTCTTAAGCGTTCTGCCATTTACTGTATATTTTCCATCTGGATTAGACCTTCCAAAATGCACTACCTCACATTTTTCCAGATTAAACTCCTTCCATATCAGCCTGCCATGAGGGACCTTGTCAAAGGCCTTATTGAAGACATGTAGACAACATCCACTGCCCTATCCTCATCGATCATCTTCATCACTTCCTCAAAAAACTTGACCTAGTTAGTGAGAAACAACCTCCCCTTCACAAAACCATTTTGCCTCTCGCTAATATGCCCACTGATTTCCAGATGGGAGTAAATCCTGTGTCGAAGAATCCTCTCCAATAATTTCCCTTACTGATGTAAGGCTCACCAGCCTGTAATTAATTGGATTATCCTTGGCGTCCTTCTTAAATGAAGGAACAACAATGGCTATTCTCCAATCCTCTGGGACCTCCCCTGTAGCCAGTGAGGGTACAAAGATTTCCCTCAAAGCCCCAGCAATTTCCTCCCTTGCCTCTCTCAGTATTCTGGGGTATATCCCATCAGGCCCTGGGGACTTGTCTACCTTAACGTTTTTCAAGACCACCAATACCTCCTCCCTTTTGATCTCAACATGAGCCAAACTATTTACACACCCTTCCCCAGACTCATTATCACCAAGTCCTCCTCTATGGTGAATACAGACGCAATGTATCCATTTAATACCTCATCCATTTCCTCTGGCTCCATACTTAAATTCCCTTCTCTGTCCTTGAGTGGGCCAACCCTCTCCCTGGCTACCCTCTTACTCTTTATATATGTATAAAAAGCCTTGGGATTTTCCTTAATCCTGTTGGCCAATAACTTTTTATGACCCATTTTAGACCTCCTGACTCCTTGCTTAATTTTTTTCAACATCCTTGTATTCCATTCTTGCTTTGTGTTCCCAGCTGACCAGTCTTGATAAATGCTTCCGTCTTCTTTTTGATTTGGCTCACAATATGCCTCATTATCCAGGGTTCCGTAAACTTGCTAAACTTATCCTTCACCCTTAAAGGAACGTGCCTATCTTGAGTTCCCAGCAGCTTACACTTGAAAGCCTCCCACATAACAAGATGTTGATTTGCCCTCAGATATCTGTCTCCAATCTACATTCTTCAGTTCCTGCCTAATATTGTTGTAATTAGCCTTCCCCCAATTTAGCACCTTCACCTGACAACTGCACCTATCTTTGTTCATCGGTAACTTAAAGCTTATTGAAGTGTGATCACAGTTCCTGATCTGCTCCCCTGCTGAGATGTCGACCACCTGGCCACGCTCATTTCCCAATACTAGACCCAGTACGGCCCCTTTCCTAGTTGGACTGTCTTCATACTATTTCAAGAAGCCCTCTTGGATACTCCTTATAAGCTCTGTTCCATTCGTGCCCCCAGTGCTGTGAGTCCCAGCCAACAAATTGGAAGTTAAAATCACCTACGACAACTACCCTGTTGCTTTTACATCTTGCCAAAATCTGTTACCTTGTTACCTCTTAAAAGCAACTCCGACAAATGAATTAAACATGATTCCCCCATTTGAAATCAGTTTTAACTCTTCCTAATTAACCCACCCGTTTCCATGTGATTATTGATTTTATCATGAATAATTGCTTCCAAAAGTTTCCTCAAAACTCAAGTAAAATTAACTCATCTGTAATTGCTGGGATTAGCCTTACAACCTTTTTTGAACAAGGACATAATGTTGATAATTCTCCAAAAGAATAAGTGCTCAGATTTTCCAGACTGAGAGTTGAATGCAAATTAGATTAGATTCGATTCCCTACAGTGCGGAAACAGGCCCTTCAGCTCAACAAGTCCACACTGCCCCTTGAAACATCCTACCCAGACCCATCCCCCTATAACCCACACACCCCTGAACACTACAGGCAATTTAGCATGGCCGATCCACCTAGCCTGCTCATCTTTGGACTGCGGGAGGAAACCGGAGTACCTGGAGGAAACCCATGCAGACACGGGGAGAACATGCAAACCACACAGACAGTCGCTCGAGGCTGGGATTGAACCCAGGTCCCTGGCGCTGTGAGGCTGCAGTGCTAACCACTGAGCCACCGTGCCACCCTTACATTAAACCCATTTCCACGAAAGGGGAATTTTTCCTCTGTTGAGGAAAAGAAAATCCTTCTTTGGTCTCTCACAATTCTATCCTACCTCCACTTTTCAACGTGTCACTGTCATGCAATATGGATTTACAAAGTATCAACTCGAAATGGGCACTTAGAAACAAAATGGAGTTGAGCAATTAGATGACCTTTTTTTCTGCCAATACACATGGAACAAAAGACTTCTGGCTAATTTTTATATCTGGACAAGTCATCACAATGTCATTTCTGTCATGTCTTTCTGGACATATATCTGAAAATTCTTTAAAATGTGTATAATGTCTGTCCTTCTCAAGGAAACTGGTTTCACATTACAGTTTGCAGCTTTTATTATCCAGATTTGAAATCCAGAGAATGGGTGTGAAGAAAACCCTGTTCTATCACAATTACATGTGAATGTGTTGTATTATATGGAGGTGACAACCTCGTGGTATTATCACTGGATTGTTAATCCACAGACTCAGGTGCTGTTCTAAGGACCTGTGTTTGATTCCCACCACGGCAGACGGTGGAATTTAAGTTCAATAAAACCTGGAATTCCAAGTCTGATGATGACCATAAATGTATTCTCAATTGTGGGACGAAACCTGTCTGGTTCACTAATGTCCTCTAAGGAAGGAAACTGCTGTTCTTACCTGGTCTGGCCTACATGTGACATCAGACCCACAGCCAATACAGCTGATTCAACTTGTCAATGGCCAACAAATACTGGCCTAGCCAGTGACACCCTAATCATGTGAACTAAATTTTAAAAATTCAGACCTAATTGTTTATTGTTGTAATTTGATTTCTGATACGGAGATTTCATAAGGCACATCTGGAGGCCAAAAGTGATAAACATCTGAAGTAGCAAAGAAACAGGACCATTCCTAGGAAGGGCCAGTAGTTCATCAATTCATGTTGGCGTTGACTTTTCTACCTACGGAATGAAGGCAGACTTCACTGCAGGGCTTTGAGACTACATTTTCAATGGAGTGGAACAAGGTAAATCTGCTACAGTATACAATAACCAACTATCAAATCCATCTCCCTGAAACCACCAGGCTGTTTTCTTTAGCAGGTCAAAACAGGATTACAGGCTTGTATCATTTCAAGACTTCATCCTGGGACAAAACTAGTGCCACAAAAAAACTCTCAACCCTCTAAGACATGAATGCACACTACCTTTTTGGATGTTGAATAATAAATATTTATTTTACTTTTTATACCATTGAAAAAAGCCTGTCATTCATTTGTTCTTAGCAATTACCGCACCCGAGTTAAAACGTTGATTTAAAAACATGCTGTCTTCGGTCATTTGAGAGCTGGAAAAAGGGAAGCCGTCCCTAGCATCTCTCTGCTTTCTGCAACAAATGTGGTTACAGAGTAAAGCAGTAAATAGGCATGTAGCTCATTAAGTGCATTATCAGTAGGATGCTTCTTCACTTCAATCATTTCAATAGCTCTTTCTGCTGCATCTAACCTCTTTAAAAGTTGGACAATGGCTTTCTGAAATAAATACTGCATTTTCCAAAACCCTCTATTCCCCAGTGAACCTGCATTTCCACTTATGAAACCAAAGCAGATGAGCTGCATCCTCTCAATCCATCTACAATTAGCCTGGTAACAGATCAATAGAAAGACACTTGGCCCTTCCTGTAATAGCATACTGCTCCCTAGTATATCTACAATACTGGCTCCCTCACGAATGCAGAACCCACAACAGTCTCTCATAATAATAATATACTCTGACTTGGCATGGCCTCTCTCATTATATATATTTGTTATAGCTGCTTCACTAACAGAATACACTCTCTCTCTTTGTCTGCAGCATGCACGTACTGTAACATGCTCAATTCTAATGACGTCATTTAGCTTGGATTTTCACAAAATCACTACCCAACTTCTCTTGGTAGATGAATGATCTTATCCAGTGGGAAAAGAAGGATGTGTGTTTATCTAGCGGCCTTTCACAGGTTCACAAAACCCTTTGGAATTATGGGCACATGTGACAGCCTGCTTACATACAGCAAGGTCTCGTGAGCAATAATGAAGAGATTTTTATCTTTGAGGCAGGCAGCAGGATTCAGGAGGTTTGCTGGCCTAATGTGTCACATCAGGAGAATGTAGCACTTTAGTTCTGGAGAAACAGGCAGTAACAGCAGTTGGGGACCAGCATCCTCAGCAGGAGGTTTCGAAGCAGTGACTGGGGCTGAGGCGACCTAGTTAAGAGGGCCCACCTCCATGTTCTGGGACTTTGCACCAATTCTAATAAAGACAGCAGCAAAACAAAAGCAGCACTCCAGGCTTCACCACACACATGCCATCTCTCATACTCGCTGTGCCCAATCCATGCTGACCATTGCCACTTCATGTCCCCCCATTCTCTCCATGGCAAGCTATGTCCTCTACGCATTTCCCTCTTCCACGGTCCATCATACCCTCTACACCAAGCACTTGCATTGCTCTTTCATTCAGCCTCCACAAGTACATTCCCAAAACAAGAATCCTCAGGACTGAGACCATGCCAAGTTTTTGATTTTCCTGGATTTTCGGTCACCCAGCTGTACAATATCTGAGGGTAATAAGCGCCCTGGATAAAGCAAAGATGCTGAATATAATAAATAGTCCTTTATGATGTAATAACCTCTTTAAAGACACAGGAAACCAGGTTACATTGAAAGTAGAGTTCAACAAGCTCTTGGGAACAGGACCCTGCCTCATCAGAAGTGCTGAACTATAAATGAGGCATCAAGCATCAAATCACAAAGCAAAACATGTCAATGAAGCAATATTTCCCTGGCAGCATAGCTGTTTTAATAGTCTAATGGATGTCTGGGCTTTCAGCCAGAAATGCTTATTGAGTTTTTAATGCAGAGGGTGGTGGGTGCCTGGAATGCTTTGCCAGCGGAGGTGGTAGAGGCAGGCACGATAGCATCATTTAAGACCTATGTAGACTGATATCTGAATGGTCAGGGAGCAGAGGAATACAGATCCTTGGGAAATAGGCGACAGGTTGAAATAGAGGATCTGGATTGGCTCAGGCTTGGAGGGCCGAAGGGCCTGCTCCTGTGCTGTAATTTTCTTTGTTCTTTGTACTTGGAGACTTGACTAAATAGATTGACATCTATTGGGCTGTTGAAACAGCTTCACGCCAGGGAAATCAATTTCTCTAGCTTTACAATATATTCAGTGAATTGTAGAATGCTTACTTAGACAAAATAAAAAGCTTTCATGTACTTACCTTTACTGCTATTTGTACTTTAAGGAGGCTGGATAACTGACCCGTTTGTAGGGCTATAGTGAAAGAAGGTAAAATTTGGGGGTTCTGGGTACAGGGGTCAGTAATCTACGAATTGAGTCCCAGATGTGACTTTTACACCTCTGTGGAAGATACCTCGACAATCCAATCTAGTCTGTTTCACTGATATAGATCGACGGATCAATGTTGGTCAGGATTTCAGAAAATGCTCCTTTATAATTTTTCAAATCGTGCTGTGGGATTTTGAACATTCATCCAAAAGAGGAAAGTCAGGGCTGCGCGAGAACACCTTGTAAAATAAATTCACAACCAATCTGCAGAAATACCATGACAATAAGCAAGTGATTACGCTGTGGAACAGATTCCCTGAGGGGACAGCAGATCAGCTCATGTTCATAAATTCAAATGTAAACTAGATACATTTTTCAGAAGACAAGTTTTGTGATAAGGTGCATGAATAACTTGAGACATGACGTACTAAGTGTAGCATGCCTGGGATTCCCAAAGTTTTGTTTGCCGCATTAAATGGCTGCTGTATACCAGTTGATGGGGATTGATTGCAAGGATTAAACAACAATTTCATTATAATTGCAAAAAGCAGGGAAAACCACAACGAATGCACACAGATTTCAATTCAATGACTCTTCATTCCACAGGCACCAATCCCCTTACTGACATGGAAAAGAAGTTACCTGAAGAAGAGGAAGTCATTACAAGGGCTCAATGTTGCCAGATATTTCAGAGGAAGAAATCAAGTGACTTGAGAGATCAACTTCAAACCAACCCAGCAGTTTAGGAGCTGGCTGACTATCTTTTCTGTGTGCGCAGCATGAAGCTTCACCTCTCTTTCACTCACTCTGGTCTTTCGTAATTCTACATTTTTCTTTGCTTTCTGTGGCTATTTATCCCCTCACATTTGCCTCATCTTCCCTGCTATCTCTGCTCCATTCCACCCTCAGACTCATGAGAGGTCAGCACTTCAATGAGCATCTCCCCTGCAGTCCATGCTCCTTATTCCATTAATGAAGATCTCACGGGATCACCTCGACATTCTCCTCCTTCACTGACATGGCTCACTGTTCTCCCCTTGTCTGTGGGGCCAAGTTCCAGTTCCTCTCTGAGCTCATCAAAGCCTTCCAAAACAAAAGCCATAGAAACCCCAGGCTCGTCATCACCATCACTAGTTGCCAGTTGGCCACTCCAGACCTGGGCCTACAGTCATCCGTAACCACAGGGCCCAGAAGCAGAAGAGGAAGAGACCCTGTAACGGCCCCCACCTGGAAAACCAGATGGACCTTGGTTTTTGCTTCCAACAATCTGTATGTTCCTTAGCAATACAAGGTGGGTTTTCTCCGTCATTGCTGAGAAATCAAGGTGAAAGGTCAAGGCTGATATTGCAAACATCAGCAAGGTGCAAGGAATACGACAGAAGATATGGTGCATCATAAGATACAAAGCTTGACTTTTAATTGTTTGCAAATTGTCAGAGGGAGGGAAAGCTGAGGGAGAGGGGGCGCTCTTTCAAAAAAGTGAGTTTACAAAATAGTACACTGTGGTTGCTCAACAAGTATCTCCATCAGATACCGGCACTTTATTGGTAAATTAGGATATCCAGCAAGCTTGTTGTGTACCTGAAATGTATGTTAGTCTTTATGCAACACAAGTCAGGAGTTTAATGCCTCCATGTCAGTTTCAAAAGCATCTAACCAGTGGTCTGTGAACCAGCTAACAAAAATAGCATTTTTTAAAAAAATACTAACATTCATGTGGATCTGGATGTTCCTCTGGGCTCTGTACTACTACTGCAGGTTAATGTCAGCCTTCACTCCCTGTGTGCTCCAGCTTTTTGGATTGACGAGAGGCCTGCAGGCAGCAAGATAGCCTTCCCTGGATTATTAAAATGATTCCCAAAGCATAATTTGCATGACTGTGGGCCCCCAGTACTGTTCACCTGTTCTTTTGAGAAAAATGAGATGATCCCTCTAGATTCTATTGTGTGATTTCAACACGTCAAGATACATAAAGAGAATGCATAAAATGGAATGATTGGAATTTAGGAGAAGAAAGTGCCCAGGATTTCTTGTCTTTCTCGATTCACAGAGGTCACCAGGCACTTTCACAGATACTGCTTCATGAGAATATTCCCTTCAAGGCTATTTCACTGAACAAAAAGGAGCTGTTTTGACACATAGTCAAGAACACTTTAAAGTTGGTTATGATTAGAAAATAGTTGTCTCCAGGTCTAACCATACGAGTATCATTGCAAGAATGTAACAATTTACAAATGAATCTACTGCTGCTCTTTCTGTGGTCAACTACTTCTTGGAAATTATGACTGCCTGCCTCAAAAATTTAAATGAATTGGATAGAGTCATCACAGTGTGAACTGAAAATGGTCTGTTGAAGGCATGTCATTCATGTTGTCTGAGTAAGCACAATGACACAACAAGCTTTGGTGGAGATCAGAATGAGCCTGATAATTATGATACCACAAAGAAGCAACTCTGTTTTTTCTGTCTGTTCCCCATTGGTGCTATGTTTCCTCACCAGTTATCCTGAAAAACAGAATTAATCTCAAAGGTCAGGTTGAATCTTAGTCTAGGGTGTGTGTATTTAGTCAACCTGCAATATACCAAGGTACCACAGTGTCATAGAATCACAGAATCATATAGCATGGAAACAGGCCATCTAATTTGTCCAGCCGATCAGTCATCCCAATCTACATTTGTCAGCAGTTTGCCTATTACCCTCTAAACCCTTCTATTCATATACCCATCCAGATGCCCTTTAAATGTTATAATTGTACTTGCCTGTACCACTTCATGTAAGCTCGCTCTATACATGAACAACTGTCTGTGTGACAAGGTTATCCCTCAGGTCGTTTGTGAATCGTTCGCCTCTCACCTTAAATCTATGCCCTCTGGATGAGGACTCCCCCACCTTGGCTATTCACCCCATCTATGCCCCTCACAATTTTATAAACCAATACAGGGTCACCCTTCAGCCTCCGACACTCCAGGGAACTGAGATTGTGCCAGTTGTGCTGTGAGTATCTTTAGTTTGGGAGGTGATCCAAGACCACAAGGTTCAAACCAGACTTTGGCAGAATTCCCAATCAACCCTATTGTGCTTGCTATTTTCCTACAAATGAGAAATACACATACAACTTCTCTCTCTACTCAAATAGGTCACAAAGGAAACACTGCAGTCTGCCTTCTTAGACTTGCAATGGGTCATGAAGATGTAATGGTTATCCAAGGGAGACAGACTTGTCTCTGCATTAGAAGATTATGATTTTGAGCTCCACTGATGCAGACTGATACATCACAGCACCACTGTGAAAGATGCCAGCTTTTAGAAGACATTGGAAAACATTCTTTTCATGGACATAAAGAATCTGTGTCAAGGGAATTGTGTCTGGTGCCTTATTTATCCCAGTCCCACTGTGTATCCTTCAACCAACATTACAAGAAACAGATTATCTTGTCACGATGTTGCTATTGGTGTGATCGTGCCTTGCAAATTGACTCCTTCACTTCTCTAAATTGAAAGAATAACTATATACATTGAAAATACTCCATCAGAAGAAACATTATTTAAATGTTAATTTGTCTTCACTGTTAATTTGATCTTCCCTGATCACTAACTATGAATCAGCCTTGATGAAATGAAAATGGTTAAATCTCATACTTTTGCATCCCTAAATGTCTCAGTTGGTAAATACAGCATGGGGTGAGAAGTTGAGTCACTGATACTGAGCAGGAACAGATTTCATCAATAACTGTGCCAAATTAACAATCTTTTAAAAATATTAGCTGAAGTGGCAATTGAGGAAGCTCCAATTGATCAAAGAATGTCCAGATTAAGGACAAGAAAATCATGATAGCCCTATTAATTATAGATGTTTCATGGTATCATCCTATTGATTGCTAAGGATGCACTTCCCTATATATTAGATACCTTAAACTGCTTTATTCTGCTTGATACTGCCCAAGCCACATGGTGGCTAAAAATGAAGGCAATGACTCTTATAGTTAAATTTCCTGTCTAGTTCCCAACATGAAACATTTTGACTAGCATAAAATAACTTGAAGTAACATCTGCCTCAGCCTCTGAAATGCCCAGTTTTGAACTTTTCTCAGACCAGGAGCTTGGGCAAAGCAGGTGGGTTCCTGAAACTTGTGTGATAAATGCCAGATCAGAAAGTTTGAGAACTTTAGGGGAAGCACGTTGCTAAGTCATGAGTTTAAAAGGTCTTGCCAAATTCAAATGCCATAACTAGATTCTAGTTAACTAAATACCTAGTAAAAACAAGAGCTAGATTGCATTTTGACTACAGGTAAAAAATAAGTAAATTGATAGGCACTAATTAAAATGTTCAAATGATTTAGACTAGCCATATAAGTACTGTGGCTGTGAGAACAGGTCAGAGGCTAGATATACGGCAGCATGTAACCCATCTCACGAGTCCCCAGATCCTGTCTACCATCTACAAAGACACATCAGGAATGCGACACAGTACTCCCCACTTACCTGGATGGGTGCAGCTCAAGAAGGTTGACACTATCCAGGACAAAGGAGCCCGTTAGATTGTCACCACATCCATAAACATCCACTCCCTCTACTACCAATACTCAGTAGCAGCAGTGTGTACCATCTACAAGAAGTACTGCAGAATTGACCAAATATCCTTAATCAGCACGTTTTGATCCCACAAGCACTACCATCTTGAAGGTTAAGGGTAGCAGACACATGGGAACACCACAGTTGCAAGTTCCTTTCTGAGCCATTCACCATCTTGACTTGGAAATAAATCATTGTTTGTTCATTGTCACTGGGTCAAAATCCTGGAACGCCTTTCCTAACAGCATTGTGGGTCTACCGACAGCAATGGACTGCAATTGTTCAACTGCAGTTCACCACCACTTTCTCAGGGACAAGTAGGGACAGGCACCTAACTTGGAAATATGTTGCTGTTCCTTCGCTGTCACTAACAGCAATATGAGTGCCTTTACACCCAGGGACTGGAGACTTTCAAGAAGGAAGCTCAATACCATTTATTCAAGGGCAATTAGAGAATGTGGCAATATTGTGGTACAGTCACTGGACTAGTAATCTTGACCCCAGTCTAATGTTCTGGGACCATGGGTTCAAATGCCACCATGCTCGATGGTGAATTTGAATTTTAAAGATTGAGAATACATAAATCTGATGGCAACCATGTAACCATTGTAAAAATCCATCTGGCTCAGTAATGTCCTTTAGGGAAGGAAATCAGAACATCTGTACCTGTTCTGGCCCACATGTGACTCCAAATCAACAGCAATATGGTGGGGTCTTAACTGCTCTGTGGGCACATAGGGTTGGGCAATGAATGCTGCTCTAGCTAGTGATATCCCGTATACCGTGAATGAATAAAAATTAATCCACCCATATCTATTCCCATTTGGGTCTGTTTCTGAATGAGGAAGCCCACATACAAGAACCTCTCCCCTTGACCCCCTAAGGGGAAAATAATGTCTTGCATGTTGCTTCAAAATCTGTAAACATAATATTGGCAAATGACTTGATAGATGATTCATAAGTGTATCATGACATTCTAAAACCTGGAGTTTTGCAGATCAATAGCCAATTTCTGTCCATTATTTTTGAGGTAACTCTTTGAAAGAGCTATCCATTAGCTCACCCCTTGACATTCAATGGTATTATCATTGTTGAATCCTCACAATCAAAATCCTAGAGGTTACCATTGACCAGAAACTGAACTGAAATAATCATATAAATATTGTGGTTACAATAGCATCTCAGAGGCTGGAAATTATACAGTGAGTAATAGACCTCCAGGTTTCCCAGAGCTTGTTGACCATTTACACAGCACATAAGTGTAAGGGAATACTTTCCTGTACCTACAACACTCAAGAAGCTCTGTACCATCGAGGGCAAAGCAGCTGTTCCACAAACACAAATGATCACTCCCTCCACCACCACACACAGTAGCAGCATCATGTACTATTGACAAGGTACATTGCAGAAATTCACCAAGGCTGCTTAAGCTGTCCTTCGAACTCTACAAACATTTACCATCAAGAACGGCGAGAGCAGCAGGAAGATTAGAACACTACCAACTCAAGGTCCCACTCCAAGGCACACATTCTGACGTAGAACTATATCACCACTGTTAATGGGTCAAAATTGTGAAAGTTCCTTCCACACATAACAGTAGACATACCTCCCGATATGAAGTGATTGGAAAGGACAGCTCATTGGTACCTTCTCAAGTGCAATTAGGCTTGGGCATCAAAAGCTGGGCTCGCTAAGAAAAATACTCCTATTTCTTGTTCCCTGTAGTCCTCAGCTTGCGATTTTCTTCTTGAAAACTTTATCCAATTTCTTTATTCAAGTTATAATTGATCTATCACCACCATCCTTTCAGGCAGTGTGTTTCAGATCAGGACAACTTGCTGTAAACTGCGAAGGGACAGGAACAGGAAGGGCAACGTCATTCGCTTCTAAGCTGTGACCTTTACTTTCGTTGGAGTCTCAATCCACAAGAAAATTAACTAAAGGTTAAAAAAAAATGAAAATACTCCACAGATCAGATAGCATCTGTACAGAGAGAAAATGCAGTCTGAAAATACTCATCAGATAACAGATTTTAATTTTGGACAGAGACATGGAAAGGTGAAATAAAATAAAGGGAAGCTCTATGATTGGTCAGAGGGCAGGAGGTGATAATGGGAAAAGCAGGTATCTCTGTTATAAATTATTGAAGGTGGCAGGGCAGGCTGAGAGAAAGGTTAAAACATTAATTGACAATCTGGGCAACAAGAACATAGTACAAATGTAAGAAGAGTAAAATATTAAAACAATGGCTGACGAGAAAATCACAGTCATACTTGTGAGCTGAACAGGTGTGTGAGATGAAATATCACTCACCAGACACATCCCACCGCGCCCCCACCCCCTCCCCCGGCTCCCCCATTTTAAGGTATCCCATCTTATATGAATTTTGTTGCAGGAAGTGGGTGCTAGACGGAGTCGGGTGCTCTGATCTTTGAAGCACATTGTAAGCAGCTAAGGAAGCAGATGAGTACTAGCTAATTAGAAGGGCCACCTCAGTTCTATGAAACGTTGTCATTTTTCTCATAATTTAGGTTCTTGAGACCTGAGTACCCTTGTGCCCCACAGTCCATTAACTGAACTCCATTCAGCACTAACGGGGTGGCCACATATAGGTTTGGTCTTTAGAAAAATGGTGAAAGAAACAGTATAATATGTTAATATGATGTTTTCTATAGTGACAATACTCAAACATCAACACAGTAACACTAAGAAGATGAGGGAAGTTTTGTTTTATTATTCATTGACAGAATGAGTGACATTGGCCAAGTCACCATTTATTGCCCATCCCTAATTGCTCAGACAGCAGTTCAGAGTCAAACATATTAGTATGGGTCTGGAGTCACATGTAGGCCTGACCAACAAAAATGTCAGATTTCTTTTCCTAAAGGGCAGGGGTTGTGGATGGTTCTATGCGCGCCCACAAAAGGAAAAGGTTAGTGTCCAGGCAGCAAACTCAGAACAAGTCTGCCCTGCAGTCATAACATGCTGTGGGTAGGTAAATCTCATCCCTCTGGAGCTTCTGCCTCAAAGCCATCAGTGGCTCCTAACAGGACTACAACCCAATCCCAAGAGGGTGGACTCCGGTACATGGGCAGAAGGGTTCGGGGGGGGAGGTGCTGGGGTGGGTTTGAAAGTCCATGGTGGGAAGATAGAAGGTGAAACACTATCTTCTGGAGCCAGAGGTGGTGTCCAATATACATAGCGCATCCTTTGATAATAGGTAGCTGCTTCCTTCCTGTTTTCTTAAAAGGGCTGATCACTACTGCCTGCTCAGAGATAATGGGAACTGCAGATGCTGGAGAATCCGAGACAACAAAGTGTGGGGCTGGATGAACACAGCAGGCTAAGCAGCATCTTAGGAGCACAAAAGCTGAAGTCTCGGGCCTAGGCCCTTCATCAGAAAACTACTGCCTGCTGCTCACTTTAACTATATGATGGCATGGACAAAGGAACATTGGGGTGAACTGAGCTTGTGCCAATTGACCCTTAATCATTTATTTACATATGGCAAACAAGTGGCCCCTGCCCACTCTCAGAGTGGTAAGTCGGAAGGTGGTGGACTGCACATCCACTCTATTTTAAGTGCCCTCTCCGAAACCTCACAGGGTATACAATAACCAGCTTCCAGACCAAAGTGATCCAACCCAGAGGGATTTCAGATTGCTTCATTGCCCTCAGTCATCTTTGGGTGAAACTGAGGCAGAGTGGAAAAACAAATCCTTTTTTTTTGTCCAGACTCACTCCTGCTACAGGTTTTCATACATGTTCAGATTCATTGTGAATAAGCTGCATTATAAATTAACAGCGTAAAAAAATTTCCTTAAAAAAAGATCAAAGCTTGGGAGAGTTCTGAAACTTTACACATCCATAGGCATGATCATGGGAAAGAAAGACTGGTTCCATTTGTAAATAAATAAGACTGCAAAGGGGCCCGAATTATCTCGCTTCCAACTTACTTTCCTGCAAAATGCAGATAGGAATTCCTTTGTTAGGGAGCTGTGACGGGGCTGCTAATCAGTTTACAGTGCCAAGCAGACAGATGGATAGGCGGGCATGATAAGATTTTAAAAGACTCAAAGTCACCCCCAAACCATCTCCAAACATTAATGGAGGTGGCACAGGGGTAGGAGCTAAACTGTTTGCAGGAGGAGGGTTAACAATTTAACTGTTATAATAAGATAAAGAACATAGAACATTAGGGGCAGATAACACCATCCCTTAACACTGCACTGCCATTCATACAATTCATCGCTGAACATTGACATCAACTTCACTTTCCTATCCTTTCTCCATATTAGTTCATTTCTTCCATCAGTATTAGTTTGAATATACTTGTCAATTAGGCATCAACAGTTCTTGAAGAAAGAGATTTCTTAGATTTCTAGAGATTTCTACAGCACTTCAGTAAAGGAATTTCAGCTCTTCACTGTCCCAAATGGGTGATCTCCTTACCCTGACCTGCACAGGCACAGATTCTCAGCATCTTCCTTTCAAAACCCTCTCACAGTTTTATACATTTCAATGCTCAAACTCTTTTCATAGCATAGTTTCCTTATTCTAAAGGACCAATGAAGTGAATCTTAGTTTTATCCTCTGTAGGACAAATATATTTTTCCTTAGGTATGGAGACAAAAGCTGTATGCAGTTGCTCTTATTAAAGCCTATTAATGTCCCCACTTGTATACGACAAATCCTTTGCAATGAAGGCAAATTACTTGCTGTATTTCTAAGGTTAAATCCTGGCTAGTAGGTCTCCTGGGCTTTGGGAAACCTGGTCGGTCGTGAGAACTGCTTGCTGGAAAATGTGAGTGACTTTACTGCACTATGTTTTGGCCTAAAGGGACAGGAGTGTTTTGTCCCAGCCCACCACGTTTACCCGCTTTCCACTCAACACCATTGTCCAAACACCATGGAACCAAAAATATCCCATATAACTGTGACTCCCTGAGATAAGTGACCACCCACTCAACAATCATACTGATTCACAACTTGCACACTTTCCAACAGAACCCCACCCCCACAGCAACTACTAGCCCACCCTCAACCCCACTCCCCAGCAGGTCTGGTAGGCATTACCCTTCCACAAACATAGCTTCAGGATCCCTACTTCTTCCTGACATTGTAAGATTATGTTCCATTTCCAACTTTCCTTGCAAAAGTGATGGTGGTACAATTGAAATGGAGCAGAGCATGTGTGTGTGTGTTTTTGTGCACTGGGGAATGGGACTGAGGAGTTGTATTGTTCTGCTTGCAGTGAGTGCCAGTGTCCCAGGTTATTCTTGTGAAACTGCCAGACTGGGTAAATGCAGTAAGGTTCCTCCTTAAAGGACATGAGTCCAACAACTTCTTCAGAACTGATTTGCTTTTTGTTTCCAATTTTTCTTTTGTCGAAAGCAAACTCTCAAATTGCTGCCGTGGAATTTGGATTTCAATTGTTCATTACCAATACAGTAATGTAACGACTACACTGCCATATTCCCTTATAACCAACTAAATGTGCCCAGAAGTTGACATTAATGCTTGTAAATATGTGCACTATTTGATTGTAAAGACGTTATTTAATCATTTTATTTGTGTTTATTAGATTGGATTACCTACAGTGTGGAAACAGGCCCTTCGGCCCAACAAGTCCACAAAGCCACTTGAAGCATCCCACCCAGACACATCCCCTATCATCCACACATCCCTGAACACTACAGACAATTTAGCATGGCCAATCCACCTAGCCTGCACATCTTTGGACTGTGGGAGGAAACTGGAGCACCCGGAGGAAACCCACGCAGACACAGGGAGAATGTGCAAACTCTACACAGACAGTCGCCCAAGGCTGGAATCGAACCCGGGTCCTTGGCATTGTGAGGCTGCAGTGCTAACCACTGAGCCACTGTGCCGCCCCATTTGTTGTGGGGCATGCAATTTTTTTTCCAAAAACATTAGTTCTTAAAGTACTTTTTATGTCAAGACTTTTTTGGTAATTTTTTTTGCAAACACTTTAAATAGGATTCTAGGGTCCATTTGCTTCATAATAGGAAAAAAATGTCTAAACATTTATGATGATTTCTAAATTACTCTATCAAATACATTCTTGCACCTGTTTTATGTTAACTGAAATTTCTTATGTCCAAAACAAGATTTTAAACAGGTTTAAAAAGTACCTATTTAATAACATTGTCACATCTTGTCACTGATTCGTTCTATACTTTGATCAAAGTATTCAACCTGAATGTCTTATCCTCTCTTACTAAGAGGTGAAATTTTTGTGAAGGTTGTTATGCTGAAGATAGGTCCTGTAGTCTATGTCGATGTTAGTTTGGATCTTTTCCATGGCAAAAGCCATAGCAAGAAGACTTAGCAAATAATAAAATAATTCCTGGTCTTCAATAAAATCCTAATTAATTAGAATCTTGCTGCAAAAAAGGAGGACATTCAACCCATTGTATTTGGGCCTGTCATTTAAAAGTGCTACCTAATCAGTCCCATGTTGTGACTTTTTCCCCACAACCCTACATTGTTCTTCTTTACAAGTCCGTACACAACTCCCTTTTTAAATTCACTACTTCACTTGCTTCCCCCAATTTTTCATACAGTGGAAAACTCATTTGATGTTCTTTCACTCATTTGCAGAAAGGCTACCAGATAAGGTTCAAAAAGCATGGATCCAATAAAATTTATAAAATTAATTTTGTTTAAGAGAGAGTGGGAAAGTAGAAAAAATGACAGACAGTAACCCTCATTTAAATAAAGCAAAATATTGCAGATGGTCCCAGAATCTGAAACAAACAGAAAACGCTAGAGAAACACATCAAGTCTGGCAGCCTCTGTGGAGAGAAGACAGAGGTTTCAACCCTGGTATGATTCATCCTCAGAACTGTAAGGGGTTGTCAGTGTCTCTGTCAAAAAAGAATGCTGCGTTTCTCCAGCATTTTCTATGTTTACATCACTGGCCTATTTGCTTCAATAAGTGCTCAAGTTACAAAGGCTGTGTAAAGTTCAGCAAGCATTTTAAAGAGATTGAGAGGGTCTAAACAAAGAACTTGCCCTTATTAATTGTTCATCTTTTTCATGACAACAATTTAATTTTAAAACGAAGTTCAGGTTGGAGTTGGTGAGCAAGAGGTCCTGGAATAACAAATTATTTTCATAAACCCAAAAAGAGTAATAAATTGTGGCTCATAAAATCTGCAGTGTGAAGCATGCAACATAATATTTGCATGTTGTCACATACTGTGGTTTATTAAATCTAAAATGAGACAAAGAATAGTACTCAATCTAAAATACTGCAATGAAATATTACTTAAATATTATTTAGTGGTTGGCTAGATTGTTTTCAGGTGTCAACTGTGGTTTAGTGATGGTTACATATACCTTTGACACTGGTCGTTCAAGCTCCGAATGTACATGAAATTTAGACTTCCACTCTATTGCAGTGATGAGGGAGTGTCATACAGATGGGGTGCTATGTTTTGAATGAGTAGTTAAACTGTGGTCTTGCCTGAAGTAGGTATAAAAGATCACATTTCACAATTTTGAAGAGGAGGAAGGAAGCCCTCCCCAGTGTCCCAGACAGTATTTACACCACAACCAACGCACAAAAAACAATACGGTCATGATTATATTGCTGCTGCTGAGAGCTTCCTGTTGTCCTCTGGAGAGCTGATGGTGTAGTTGTAATTTCACTGAGTTTCTAATCCAGAACCACAGGCCAACTATCTGAGGAGATGGGTTCAAATCTAGCCATGATAAATGGTGGCATCTGAATTCAATAAAAGTCTGGAATAAGTGTGATGATGTAACCACTCAGTTGTTGTAAAACCAACCTGATTTACTAACAACCATTACTAAAAGGAAATCTGCCATCCTTACGTGATCTGGTCTACATGTGTACTCCAAACCCAGAGTAATGTGATTGATACTTAACTGCCCTCTGGACAACTAGGGATGTGCAATCAGTGTTGGACTAGCCAGCACAAACCACATCCAATGAATGATTAAAAAAATTCCCACATTACATCAACAGCTATATCTTAAAGGTACTTGGTCATGAAGTGCTCTGAGACATTCCAGTTTGTTTTTGTTATTCGTTAATGGGTCAGGGGCTTTGCTGGCTGGATCAGTATTTATTGTCCACCTCTAACTGCCCTTCAGGTTGTGCAAGATTCTCTAAGAGCTTTTCGCAACCTCATTGGCTGACGATATGCTGCACTTTATAATGAAAAATTGGATTGTGATAAACTACTTATTCTAACTAAGTGCATATAACTTTGTCAAGTTTGTAAAAGGTTGAAATTATTACTGCCATTAGCATGTCTTTGCAGGATTTGTGAAATATTTCCCGACACAACTAACTTTATTTATCTCCAACTTTAATTTCCACTGATTTCACTTACCATTAATTTGCAATTCTAATTATCCCTCTGTCTAGTTATAACATTCTGATCTGTTCTGTTGCCTTTAGAGACCACTGCAGCCTCACAGATTGGAGTTTTATCAAATGTATACTTCTGTTGTTTCCTCTAATATGACCCCTCGACTTTCACCTTTTATATCTGCTCCCCCATTTCTCAGAATTTCCATCATGTAATCTCATGGTCCTGAGCTTTACCCTGATCCATTCCACATGAATGAAGCCTTCCAAACAGCATTGGTCTGAAAGGTAGAATATCCACAGATTACAGAAAATTTCAGAACCAAAGACCTGCAGAGAAGGTAAGCCCCAAGTCCTCTTAGAAGTGACTGTCCTGAAAATAATTCTGCTGCTTATATCCTACCTTACATTAAAACCCATCAATTCATGGTCCCAGTGCACAATGATCTACATTCACCTAATTTCATTCTATATTAATTCTAATAACATCCCAAATTGAACATCCTCTTTAATGTTGTCAAATCCTCTTTCCCCTTTATATCTTTGTAAACTCCTCCAGCCTTACAATTCCCTCACAAATTCTACATTCCTCCAACATTGGAATCTTGCACAGCAACAATTTTAAACCCTCTACCCCTGATGGCAGTACCTTTAGCTGAAAATCTCTCCATCTCTCTCTCTTTGGAGACACTGCTTAAAACTCCTCACTATGACAAAGCTTTAGGTCACTGGTCCTACTAACTATTTTAGAGCCACAGCTTGTCTGATTATACACCTGTATTGTGCCTGCCATCATTTTACTTTGTTAAATGGCCTATATAATGCAAATTGTTGTGGTTGCTATGTGGGATGACACAAATATTTTTTCCAGAGATGCCTTTTCAGCATCAGCTGTGGCTCAGCTAATAGCACTCTTGTCTTTGAGTCAGAAATTTGTGGGTTCAAGTTGTCATTTGACAGAACAGAGCACACATCCACATTGCCTCTACAGTAGAGTACTAAGCAAGTGCTGTACTGTTGTATGCACCACGTTTAGGATGAGGTCAGAAGTCACACAACACCAGGTAATCATGCATTAGGCTTATTTGAAATGATAAGCTTTCGGGTACTGCTCCTTCGTCAAATGGATTCAGGAGAAGCCAGGAGCAGCGCTCCCAAAGATTGTCACTTCAAATAAACACTATAACCTGGTGTCGTGAGACTTCTGACCTTATCCGTCCCAGTCCAACACCAGTGCCTCCACATCATGTTTAGGATGAGGCACTAAATCTTCTTACAGTTCTGGTAGGTAATTAATTAGCATAGGTGAAGCAGGGTTTATTAACTGCGGTAGATGGGGTTTCTAATCAGAATAAATAGGGGTGGGGTGGTTATTTGGAGTTCAGGGTACAGGAGTTGCTATTTAAAATAGGTAGGGTCAGTGGTTGTGCTAATTTGTGTAGGTAGGGAGCTTTTTACATTGATTTGGCCAGTTTCCACTTTAAGCTACTAATATTTGCAAAAACAGAGTTGTTGTTTTGCCTAAATGAAGTTCAAGTTGATAATTGAGTTTATTTCCCTTCACGAGTGCAGTTACTTTTTATATAATTCAGCCACATCCTCTCTCCCCTGTTCTAACCTTTGTGTACTGTTTCTAAATTTAGAATCAGGAACTTGAGGAAGGACAGGATTGAAGCAAATATAACTACACCCAAATCCCATTGCCTGCTAAAGCAAAGGTCTGATAGAAGCTAATATTTACTGAAGTCTAGTTTGCCATCCATAACGCTAGTGTTTATTGACGTATCATTTCCTGACTGATTATAAATCCAAATGTTTTTGTTAGGGATGAGAAGAAAGCTGGTCTTGGATTCAGGGTGGTAGTACAATATGTTAATAATCATTCTTTTAAAAAAGTACAGCTACAATGGAGGAGAGAAGAGAGAAGGAAGAAGAGAAGATTCAAATGATTAGTGGAGAGAAAAAAGCAGAGATAGGCGAAGGGAGGAGAGAGAATGAGACACAGCAGCCAGAATGATGACTAGAATTGAAATGAAAACTGGGGTACAATGGATAAGAGAGAGAGGAGAGTTACAAAGAAAACTGAGACAGATACAGTAGAGTAGAAGAAATAGAGAATGTGAAGGTGAGGAAAGGAAGTAAGAGATTAATGATGAGGAGAGAGAGAGACAGAACCTGAGATGGTTTCTACAAACATAAGAATCAGAAACAGGAGTAGGTCATTTAATCCATTGAACCTGCTCCATTATTCAGGACAATGGCTGACCTGATTCCTCCAGGTTCTAATCTACCGATGCTAAGCTCAAAACCTCTTGCTTAGAAAGAATCCACCTGCCACTGATAAACATTCAAGGATTCTACTTGCACCGCCTTTTGAGGAAAAGCAATTAAAGACAAATTACCCTTTGTGGAAAATATTTCTCCTCCTCGCCATCTTAATTTCACAAGTAACTGTTTTGAAACAGCAGTTTCCCCAGTTCTAGGTTCTTCCAGAAAAGAAAACACTCTTTCCACATGTAGCTTATCAAGATTCCTCTGGATCTATCTCTCAATCAAATCACCTCAAATCTTAACTCTTCTAAGCTCTAGCAGATACAAGCCCCATCTGTCCCAACTCTCCTCATAAAATTATCGGCTCATTCCAGGCATTTCCACCCAACTTTTGTATAACTGAAGTTCCTACATCTCTCTGCATCATGAGCAAATTTAGCAACTATAATTTCAGTCCCTTTGTCCCGGTTGTATATCTAAAATCTGAGTAAGTTTTGAGGAAGAGTCATACTGGGCTTGAAACATTAACTCCATTTTTTTCTCCACAGATGCTGCCAGACCTGCTGAGTTTCTCCAGTGATTTTTTGTGTTTGTTTCAGATTTCCAGCATCTGCAATTTTTTTTCTTTTATTCTCATGTTGATTCTGCCTGATTACTTTGAACTGTTCCAAATGACTTACTATCATGTCTTTGATGATAGGTTCTAACATCTTCCCTGATCTGTACTTTCCTGCTTTCTGTCTCTCCTCCAGAAAAGAGTAATATTCACTCTTTTTAAATCCAATGGAACTTTCCCTGAATCAAGAGAATTTTGAAACATTAAAAGCAACACATCAGCTATCTCAATAGCGCTAATTTTAAGACTTGAGGACCAAGCCCATCAAGGCACAGGGATCTGGATAGGTGAGAAAATAAAAGTAACTAAATAGACTTGATAGTTTTGGCACTTGTAATCGAACTGGCTGGTGCTGATTTTACTCATTTAAGCAGTGGAGCTGGAACTGCTACTTTCCGAAAACAGTGTTGAAGTTGCTAGTTACATTTAATTGAGCTGATGTACTGCTTCGAGAAAGTGGATCTGGGTTACCAGTTACAATAGGTGCAACAGTCTTACTAATTAGCAAAGATGTGTTTGCTTTTTGACCGCATTGATTGGTTTTGCTAATACATTCATGAGTAATACACTACAGTATAAAAGCTGAACTTGTGACCACTGAACCTTTCCTAAGATTGGAGCTTTATATTGTGTATTAATATGATTAATCTTACTCAATAGATTTACGGACTGTATTATATTCAGGCAGTAATTTTAAATGGAAACTCACAGGGCTTTCAGCAGCAAAAAAGAACAAATGCTCTAGAATGAGGGGGGACAGACCCAAAAAGAGGCAGTTTAAAAATAGGGCATCTCCCACTTAATATGGGAGGGGAGTATTGTTTTCTCTCAAAGAATCATTAATCTGTGGCCATCTGTTCCTCAGACAGTAATGCAGGGTTATTAAATATTTTTAACACTAAATTAGTTACATTCTTAACTGACAAAGGGGTCAAAAGGTAGACAGGAAAATGGAGGCTATAGTCAGATCAGCCATGAATGGTGGAGCAGGCTCAAGAGGCCGAATGGCCTATTTCAAATTAATGTATGCGAATGCAGATTAGAACCAACCTTATATCTGTCAAGCTGCACTCAACCCAATTTCTGACAGGCATTTCTGTAATTGTTCTGTCATGAAATTATTGCTTCTATCTGTTATTTAAAAGATTCTGATCTTTCTATTTGACCATCCAATATAATCCTTAAAAGTTATGAATTAAATGAATTTTTACTTTCATTTTCCACAGTGTCATCCAAACTGCTCCATCACTGCAATATTCTGGCAGCCTGCTATTCCCTCTGTAGAGGCAACTTGGAAAATAACACATACCAGCTTGTTTTATTGGTACATAATTTATTTTAATAAGGTGCTACATCGGCATTATGAAAACCATTGTTTTTTTCAATACTCCCTGTTCATGCTCCTCCCAAAGTTATTATTCTGAATTTCTGTATTCTTATTTTGTGGAAACGGAGATCCAAAACACCATCTCTTTTTCCAACTCATTTGTTCTTAGGAATGGGAAACTAAAAAAAAATTTCTATAATCTAGTGACTATTTTGACACAAGTTGCTGTATCCTGGCCACCATTTTTTTCATACAGGTAAAGGCGTTCAGTTCGCTGTAATGCAGAGTAACACCAACAGCATGGGTTCAATTCCTGCACTGATTGAGATTACCATAAAGCACTCTCCCTCTCCCCTTGAATGAGGCATCTGTGACCCTCAGGTTAAAGTATCACCAGTCATTACATTCTAAAGAGAGAGCCATACTATGGTCTGGTAAGACAACGGTGATTCTACCCTTTACCTTTTCATTTCTTCCATATTCACTTCAATTTGGTAGCTACTATCACGCCAACTGTGGCTTTGTCTCATCACCAGGCCCTGTTAATTGAAATCAACCTCATGCTTCTATATCTTACAATGACAAGTTCCTGGTTCACATATTTTATTATATACTTTTTCATTTTAGGAAATAAAGTTTAACAGTAGAAAATGGGATAAATGCAATTGAAACATCTTGTAGTCTGTTTCACTTAAAAGGTTGTGGTCATGTTGCTTTAAAAGGTTAACATCAAGAAAATTAGAATCAGAATTAACAGGTGCTGAGCTGTGATGTGGTGTTTTACATTGCTTGCAGTAATGACAGTCGAAAGTGATTGTTCATTTTTGGAGTTAAGCATACAATAAACTCCAAAAGGCTATAAAACTTAATTATTTCACCAGAACAAAGAAGAAACGGAAATGAGTGATACTTAACATAGAAATCAGGTTAAGGATACTTCAGAGTAGGCTACATGTCATAGACATCAATTGAGGGTAAGAATTTTCTCCATTTTTAACACATGGGTGTGAGTTTAAGGAAGTTTGTTGCAGTTTGGAGCTGGGAGAGTGCTGAAGCAGAAGAATAGGTGATTCCATGCTGTGGTAAAGGGTTAGGGATGAAGTGAAGACCTGGGAGACATTTGTGCTTCAATGCATCGAGAGTTGGATGCAGGAAGCCTACAGAGGGATTTGCTTGGTACACCTGGAAAATATAGAAGTTTAAAGAAATTTTGTGATTAACATGAAATTGTGCAAGTACTTGCACATGGAGAGCATTCTCAGCAATCCTGGAAAATATAGTCTTGGGAGAAGAGATTGAAGTATGAAGAGATGAGACGTCACTAAGCCTGTCTGAGTAGGAGAGGCATTGATGATATTCCAAGATTAAATCTTTGTGATTGAGTCAAAGTTCTCATGAGATTTGTCAACAAACAATGTCACTAAAATATCTGTGGCTTGACCCGATTGGCCATTTAAAGTGCAGTCTGGGGAATATTTGACCACAGTCTGTCTGTTAACTAATAGTTACCTCATGTTAATCTGGCATTTTTAAGAGACTAAGTTGTATATTTAACATAGATGGTTTGCAATTTAAATTTACATGTATTTGGTTTTAAGTTGTACTCATAAACATTTCTTTTTGTGTTTCAATTCACCCCTTGAAAGTGACATTTATTTTCTTACCCACTGTCCTTTTATGCATCCTATTCATAGACCTGGCTTGTCCAGTATTCCCATACCTGGAATCAGAACAAGTGTAATAGCAGTTTGACTTCTCCCTCCTGACTTATTCTATTCTGCTGCCACCTCTGCTGATGATGCAAGACACACACAGGGATGGCGGTGGTGTTATCTGGGACACTGTCAGGTGTGATTCCATGAGTCTTACTGCATCAGGCTGTTTCTTGCCTCGTCAGTGCGACAATTTTCCAAACTTTGGTACAGGCCCTAGGTATTGGTCAGGAAGATTTGCAAGGTTGACAACGATACATTCACCATTGTCATTGCCAATGCAGATAGTCCGTCTGATTTAATTGCTTTTTTTGCAAGTCCTGAGCAGTTTACAACCAATTAGCTTGCTAAGCCTTTTCAGAGAGCAATTAAGAGTCAACCACATTGCTGTGGGTCTGGAGTCACATATAGGCCAGACTGGGTAAGGACAGCAGTTTTCCCTCACTAAAGGAAATTAGTGAACCAGATGGGTTTTTACAGCAACAGACAATGCTCGCAAGGTTATTGTTAGACTTTTAATTCCACATTTTATTGAATTCAAATTCCACCATCTGTTGTGGTGTGATTTGAAGCCAGGCTGCAACCAATATTACCTGGGGTCACTGGATTACAAGTCCAACAACAATACCAGTGCATCATCACTTCCTTAATCCAGCTGGTGGTGGCTATGACTTCAAGGTGCCAGCCTTAATCCCATGACTTTCTCTTCAAACCTCTCAGCCTCCCCACTCTCTATCCTCATTGAAAACCTTACATTCCACAGAGCCCTTTAGGCAAGTTTTTGGCCACTCGTTTTGATTTGCCCTTTGATGTGATTAGGTTCCTGTGTACTGCTTTAAATGTTTTATTCTCAGTAAACACAAGCCACATAAATGAAAGTTGCTATAGTCTGACTGGAATGTAACTGGTTCATCTGTGAGCTGACCATCTCATTCATTCATGTAACAAGTCCATTTGATTGTGTATGATTCAGCTGATGGATTAATTTAACAGGTCTGTTGGACATGCTTTGTTCCACTGTCTTTCTTTATTGAAAAATACCTTCATTGTACATGTACAAAGTGCTGTTAATCATACTTCTTGCAGCCAATTTCTTTGAACTCTAATATAAAAACAAAATACTGCAGAATTTGGAAATCCGAAACGCAAACTGAAAATGCTGGAATTACTCCACAAGTCTAGTAGCATCTGCGGATGATGAAATGGAGTTAACGTTTCTGGTTGGGAGTGACCTTGCTCCAGAAGGAGATACATGTTTCTATTTTTACAGAATAAGACTATTCTAAACTCTTCAAAATTAACTTGCGTATTGTTAGCACCATTGAAATGTATTGAAAGACAAAATATACTGGAGATTTTTTGATATAAGAGTATGATTGGACATGGAGAGGAAGACTCTGAAGAGGACAATGGATTTTGCGGAAGGGTAAGTGTGACCTCATGGGTATTCCCTGCAGCACACAACAAGAATCCAGAATGCTGTGTTGCTTGACAAGTGCCTGGCTTTGAGATATCTATTTAGGGTCAGAGATGAGCTCAAAGTGGGAGGAGAAAGATTCAGTCATCATGGTCCTGTGACATCAGGAGGACAAGGAAAGAGGTGTGTGGACTTGGGCACCAAATTAAGAAATACAAACTGCAAGCTAATATTCTCTGGACTATTCAGGATTGAAGTAGGGAAAGTTTTGAACTAATCAGTGGAAGCAAGGGAAGAAATTTGGGAATATGGGTTAAATCAAGGTGTAGAAGGAAGGCCAGAGGGAAAGTTATTAATGTGGAAAATAATGAATGCACTATTTTGAGAAGAGATGGACAGTATAAATCTAAGAGTAAATCAGCTATAGGTTACAAAAATAATGAAAGGATATAACTAAAGACTTATATCTGAATGCACAGATGAACTGGTACAGCAAACAGAAATAAATAAATAGAGCCAGGTAGCTATTACAGAGGTATAGCTATAGGATTATATGGATCGCGACCTATATATTGAAGGGTGCATGGTATTTAGGACAGTCATGAACTAGGAAAAAATATTAAGGGATAGCTCTGTTAATTAATGCTGGTATTAGTACAGTAAAGAGGGATGAGCTAGGTTCAGGGGGAATCATGATTTATAAGTATTTTGTACAAAGACAAGAAGTGATAAAGTCACTTGTTGGAGTGGTGTACAGGTCCCCGAACAGTCACTATATAGTAGGGTAGATTATAAAGAAAGAAATATTGTCAGATAAGGGCAGCAATAATCTGGATGATTTTAACCTATGTAGAGACTGAAATAATCAATTAGACAAAGATGGCCTCGTTGAGGAGCTCATTAAATGTTTTTGGGATAATACCTTACAACATCATGTTCTGAAGCCATTGCAAGAGATTTTCCGGCTATAATTAAATGCATTAGAATGGCACCGGGTGAGAGTAGTGCCACCCAGCTGGGTAACAGTGGAGAGGCAATAGAAGGGAAGGGTGTGGCTAACTATGCCAAAGGCTACAGATAGGATGAGAAAGATGAGGAGAGTCAACTTATCTTTGGCACGTTCACATAAAATGCTATGTGCGACTTCGCTAAGAGCTGTTTCATACAGGGCTGGAAGCTTATTTGGAGGGATGTAAACATGGAGGTCTGGGAAAGGTGAAATTGGATTTGGAAGGTTCAATACTCTCAAAGGCCTCATACAGGGAAAGGAGGTTGGAGATAGGCTTGTTGTTAGCAAGAATAGTGGAGTCGAGGTTTGGTTTCAAAGACACGATAATGATCAACATTCCCTCTAATTTTCTTCCTGGTTGTGCAAGCCTCTGAGGATCATGTGCAGCAGCAACCTCCTGAACCTAAAGTCAATGATGTGATATCGATATGCTAAAGCTGATTACAGCATCACTATAATACTTATATACTTTGGAATCGGTATCACAACACTTTATACTTCTCCACATAAAAATTGTAACTCTGACCTATTCATTCTCCTCATTATATATTCTACTTTGTTATTTGAATATTTCATTAACATCTCTCATTACTGTACCTTGAAAGTTCTTAACATCTACTCATTCATAGAATGGGGGTATCATTAGAAAAACCATTCTTTGTTGCCCTTGAAAAGGCAGTTGCTATTGCTTTAAAGAACCTTTACAGCTGTATGGTGCAGTCATACCTGCAGTTCTAAGAGATTCCAGTAGGAACACTTATCAATGCCTAAGACAGGATGCAGTGTATTTCAGAGAGACTCATAGGTATGATGCCTAGGCATTTGCTGTCCTTCTGGCGGGATTAACATATTACTATTTTCACTGAACTGTCTCAATGTTACACCTATTTGTAATCCCTCCATCATATTCTCTGATTTGGTAGTAACTCTGCCTTACTAGTATAAATTCTTTATAAGATAACAAAGTGTGGAGCTAAATGAACACAGCAGGCCAAGCAGCATCTCAGGAGCACAAAAGCTGACATTGCGGGCCTAGACCCTTCATCAGAGAGGGGGTTGGGGAGAGGGTTCTGGAATAAATAGGGAGAGAGGGGGAGGCGGACTGAAGATGGAGAGAAAAGGAGATAGGTGGAGAGGAGAGTATAGGTGGGGACGTAGGGAGAGGATAGGTCAGTCCAGGGAAGACGGACAGGTCAAGGAGGCAGGATGAGGTAGTAGATAGGGAATGGAGGTGTGGCTTGAGGTGGGAGGAAGGGCTGGGTGAGAGGAAGAACAGGTTAGGGAAGCGGAGACAGGCTGGGCTGGTTTTGGGATGCTGTGGGGGGAGGGGATGAGCTGGGCTGGTTTTCCAAGGTAACAAAGTGTGAAGCTGGATGAACACATCCAAGATAACAAAGTATAAACTCATTCTCTAGGTAGAGTCAATTCTGTTAAGTTTTCACCTTCTTTGGAATTCATTCCAATGTCACATAAATATTATTTAGCTTTCTACTTTATCCATTAAACCATTACATGATTATGTGATTAGTCTCTCCCTAATGAATAAAGCGTATAACACCAGGAATAATATTAAGATCAATATCATTGAATTCCTACTTTAAATTAAAGTTTTGAGTTAGAGACAAAAGATAGAATAGATGAAGATGTGGATACAGGAACTACTGAGGAAGTGATGCACTGACCTGTTAGAGAAGGAGGGAGAAATAGACTGATAAAGGACAGAGATGCTGAATTCTTAAAAACGGGTCACACTAAAGATTTGAAGCGAAATGATCAAAGATAGGAAATAGCTGGAGAGGTACACTAAAAACATACGTACAGAGATTAAGACACTGAAGGATTTAGGAAAAATGTAACAATTGATGCACTTAAAGGTAAGATTTATAAACATAGGAACATATTGGGTACAGATCTTACAGATACACACATGGCGAGCAGGTGACCCACTCAGCACCTTAAGCCTGTTCTACCAACCAATAAGATTATGGCTGATCTACTCTTTTCAACTCATTTTTTAACAAGAATCCACCTAGCTCACATGAAAAATACTCAAGAACTCTGCAAGCCAATTGGCCAATCACTTTAATGCTACCAGAAAAGAGCTAAACTAATTCTACCTTCCAGTATTTAATCTGCAGCCTGCATCTCAAGTGGCTATCCAAATTATATTTTCATTTATAATGCAAAGGGTTTTTCTGTCTCTGCTACCCTTTCAGGCAGTGCATTGCAAACCTCAACAGCAACGTGGGTGAAAATAAAATGCTTCTCTCCTCTAATCCTTCCTGAAATGAATTTTAATCTATGTCCCAGGGTATTGACCTCTTGTCATATGGAACTAGAACCTTCCTCTCCATTGTCTACATTATTCATACATTTTATATACTTTATTTAAATCTTCTCTCAGCATCCTCTTTCCCAAAGAACACAACCCCTACCAATCCAATCATTCCTCATAGCTGCATTTTTCCATTCCTGCAACATTCCTTTAAATCCCTTCTAT
Source organism: Stegostoma tigrinum (assembly GCF_030684315.1). Classification (NCBI taxonomy): domain Eukaryota; kingdom Metazoa; phylum Chordata; class Chondrichthyes; order Orectolobiformes; family Stegostomatidae; genus Stegostoma; species Stegostoma tigrinum. The sequence continues at coordinate 101,535,736 of NC_081358.1, read as the reverse complement.
AACATCTGAATTGCAATCCTTCCTATAATGTGGTGATCAGAACTTCTTGCTCATTCCTTTGCTTTGTTTATCCTCCCCAAATGTGATCTTTCACACATCTCCACATTGAGTTTCTTTTGCCACTTTCCACAGATCTCACCCGTCCATTGAATGTCACAGGCCGGCGGTTAGATTGGCTCTTGTTGGAGAAGGTCATTGCTTGGCGTTTGTGTGATGCAATCTATGCCTTTGTTCTTCACTATTGAGCACGTGGCCAATTTTCCTATCATCCGCAAATTACTTAATCCTGCCTCCTACATTTAAGTCAAGATTATGAATATATTTCACAGAAGTTAAGGAATCCCAGCACTGAGCCCTGCAGAACCCCACTACTAACAATTCTCCCATCACAAAACCTTCTCTTTATTTAATAATTCATAGGGCATGGGCATCTCTGGCTGGGGCAGCAATAGGCCATCCCTATTTGCCCTTGAAAAGGTAGTGATGAATTGCCTTCTTGAACTGCTGCAGCAGGTATCCTGTAGGGAAACCCACAATGCTATTAGGGAGATAATTCCACAATTTTGATCCAATGACATTGAAGGAATGGCCATATATATTCCAAGTCAGGATGATCAGTAGTTTGGAAGGGATTTTGCAGATGGTGGTGTTCCCATGCATCCACTGATCTTGTCCTTGTGGATAGTAATGGTTGTGAGCTTAGAAGATACCTCCGAACGAGCCTTTGTGAATTTCTGCAGTGTTTCTTGTAGACAGTACACATCACTCCTACTGTACATTGGTTATGAGGGGAGTGAATATTTGTGGACATAGTGCCAATAAAACAGGCTGCTTTGTCTTGCATGTTGTCAAATTTTGAGCATCATTGTGGCTTCGCTCAACTGGGGAAGTGGCCTAACGCATCACACACAAAATGCTACAGAAACTCAGCAGATCTGGCAGTGGCTGTAGAGAGGTTTAAAGCTCAGTATGACTTTTCTTCAGAACTCTTCAGTTCTGAGGAAGAATCATACTGGACTTGAAATGTTAACTCTGTTTTTCTCCCCATAGATGCTGCCAGACCTGTTGAGTTTCTCCAGCATTCTCGGTATTGATATGGTTAGTTCAGTTGAGTTTCTGGTCAATGGTAACTCTCAAAATGCTGACAGTGGGTGATTCAGTGATCGTAACTCCACTGAATGTCATAGGCACTGGTTAGATTGTCACTTATTTGAGATGGTCATTGCCCAGCATTTGTGTGGTGTGACTTGCCACTTTTCAGCCCAAGCCTAAATATGTCCAGATCTTGTTGCACTTAGTCATGAACTGCTTCAGTATCTGAGGAGTCACGGATGGCACAGCTCATTGTATATTAATTGGCAAACATCCCCACTTCTGATCTTATGATGGAGAGAAGGTCATTGATGAAGCAGCTGAAGATAGTTGGGCCAAGGACACTACCCCGATGAACTCCTGCGGAAATGACCTGGAGCTGAGATGAGTGACATAGAACATAGAACAATACAGTGCAGAACAGGCCCTTCGGCCCTCGATGTTGCGCCGACCTGTGAACTAATCTAAGGCCCTCCCCCTACACTATCCCATCATCATCCATATGCTTATCCAAGGACCTCCAACAATTGTAGCCATCTTCCTTCATGCTAGGTATGGCTTCCGCCAGCAGAGATTATCCACCCCCCCCCCCACCAACCCCGATATCCATTGCCTCCAGTTTCGTTAGGGCCACTTGATGGTGCATTTGGGCCAATGCAGCTGTGATATCAGGGACAGTCTCCTTCATCTCCCTTCTGTTGGCCATCTACTTTGGTTCCTACCTTTCAATAAATCTTTAATCCCACTTGCAATCTTCCCATGGATTCCATGATGTTTTTATCTGTCTGTCTGCTATTTGGGACTTTATTAAAAGTTTCGTTAAAGTTAATGTATCTACATTTAACACTCTACCTTCACTGAACCTCCTCATTGTTTCCTGAAGTATTTAGTCAAATAATCAGATAAAATGTTTACTCGCAGCTCTTTTGACTGTTTTTGATTAATCTAGGCCTTTCCAAATGACAATAGTGACAGTCATACTCTCTTTCCAATATTTTGCCTAATATTGAAGCTAGAGTGACTAGTCTGAAAATATTTGGATTCTTGCATCTCTTTTACATAACGATATAAGTTTAAAAGTCTTCCAGTTCTCTGTTACCATGGCTATAGTCAAAGAATACTGAACAAAATGATGGTTTGAACTCCTATAATGCCTTCCCTTCCTTCCTTTAGCATTCTCTACTATATTTCATCTCGGCCTACAGCCTTATTCACTGTCAAGAATGCTAAAGAGCTCACTATGTTTACCCAATGCAATTGTGTGCATTTTTTCGCCTTAACCACATCACCTGCCTCATCCAACTCTTTTGTGTAAACAGGCACAAAGCTTTCATTAAGAACCACGTCCTCTGCATCCACAGATAAGTTACCTTTGAGTTCTCTAATTAGCCTGACTCTTCCCTTAGATATCTTCTTGCTCGTTATAAATTTATAAAATATTGTGTCTTGCCTTTGCTTTCCCAATTTTTTTTTAGTTTCACCACTTTCCTTTCCATACTCCATCAGGCTTTCTGCAGCCTTGAACTTCTTTATTAGTGCTTTTTGCTTTATCTTACTCAATATTCTCCTCAATATCTAAGAGGCCCAGATTTGGGACGCATATTACTTTTCTTTGTGAAAATATATTTTCTCTGGACTTTCCTCATCTCTTTCTTGAATGGCTCCCATTACTTTGAGGTAATTTAGTTTCAAGTAATGGGACCCAAGGCAAATGGGTAAGTTGGATGCAAAATTGGCTTAGTCAAAGAAGACAGAGGGAATTGTGGATAGGTGTTTTAGAACTGGAGGTCTGTGATCAGTAGTTTCCTGTAATGATCAGTCCTAGGACCTCTATTGTTTATAATGTATATAAATGATTTGGATCAAAATGAAGGTGGCCTGATGAGTAAGTTTGCAGACGACACAAAAATTGGTGCGGTTTTGGATAGTGAAGTTGACAATGGATCGGCTAGATATGGATCAGCTGGAAAGTTAGGTGGATAAGTGGCAGATCGAGTTTAAACCAGACAAGTGTGTGGTGATGCATTGTGGGAGTTCAACTGCAAGAGGAAAGTAAATAGTAAATGGAGGACCCTTAGAAGCATTGATATAAAGAGGGATCTTGGGATGCAAGGTTATAGCTCCCTGAAACTGGCAACACAAATGGATAATGTGGTAAAGAAGGCAGATGGCATTCTTACCTTCATTGGTCAGGGTACTGAGTATAAAAATTGGCAAATCAGGTTGCAGCTGAATAAAACTTTAGTTAGACCACAGCTGGAGTGTTTATGTAGTTCTGGTTACCACAGTACAGGAACGAAGTGAAAGCTTTGGAGAGGGTGCAAAAGAGGTTTACCAGAACATTGCCTGGCTTGGAGTGCATTCACTATAAGGAAAGGTTAGCAAACATAGATTATTTTTGCCATAGCATCGGAGACTGAGGGACGACTTGATAGAAGTATGTAAAATGATGAGAGGCGTGCATAGTCAGAGCCTCTTTCCCAGGATGGGAATGTCCAGTACACAGGGACATAGGTTTAAAGTGCAAGGGGGAAAGTTTAAAAGAGATGTCCAAGGGAAGCTTTTTTTTATGCAGAAGATGGCAGGTAGTGGAATGCACAGCCAGAACAGCTGGCAGATCTCTTTGTATGTCTACACTTCCCACTGCATCATCATTTAAATAATACTGTCTTTCTGCTTTTCACACCAAGGTATATAATTTCACATCTAACCACTTGTACTGCATCCACCACACGTTTTCCCACTCACTCAACTTGTCTCAATCACTTTGAAGCCTCCTTGCATCCTCCCCACAACTCACAATCCCGCCCAGTTTTGTGTAATCAACAAGCTTGGAAATTTTGCATTGTTATTTATACATGTTGTGAACAGCTAGGGCCCAAGCACTGATCCTTATGGTACTCCACTGGTCACTGCCTGCCACTCAGAAAGACACCCACTAACCTTTTAATGCGGATCCTATCAAAAGACTTCTGAATTGAGAAGCAGAACAGTTGGAAATTGAAAGACCAAGTACGCGCATCAAGACGCAAGGTAAAACAACAAAAAATATGAAGATCTTGGTTGGTGACAATGTTTTGTTCAATAAATTTTTGATTCATTTATGTTACGTTTACTTGGTCTTAAAAATAAAGATATGAAAGAGTATTTCAAATCCATCATCGCCTATTTCATGTCGGAAAGGATGTTTCTCAGGTCCTAGACAAACTTGTTGGAGGAGTTCAAGTGCTGGCTTTCGGTGCTTGAACTGCAACAGGTGTCACTGCAATGCATCTGAAAGACTAAGAGACATACAGACAGAATGCTGGAAGTGGTCATTCTGCAGCTTAAGGAAACATTCGGAGTATTGTCCTGAGTTTTGGTCTCGTTACTTATGGGAGATATTATTGCATGGAATGCAATTCAGAGACGATCACTCTGCAGATTGTGAGAATGAGGATGTTGCCTTATAAAGAAAGGTTGAGCAGGTAAAGCCAATATTGACTAGACTTCAGAAGAACGAGAGGTGATCTTATTGAACCACATAAGATTCTTAAGGGACTTGATAATGTGGATTCTGGGACAATGTATCTTCTTCTGGCACAGTGTAAAACTAGGGACGCAGTTTAATACCAAGTGATTTCCCAATGCAGATGGAAATGAAGAGGACTATTCTTAATAGTATCCCTATAGTGTGGAAGCATTGCATTTGGCCCAACGAGTCCACACTAACCCTTTGAAGAGCATCCCACCCAGTCACACACCCCCACCCAAAACCCAGCATGTCCCATGGCTAACCCACCTAACCTGCACACTATGCGCAATTTAGCACGGCCAATCCACATTAACTAGTAGATCTTTTGGACTGTGGAATGACCCAGAGTACCCAGAGAAAACCCATGCAAACACCTGGAGGATGTACTGGGTGATTAGACCTTGAAATTCTCTTCCGCAGAGTTTAGTGAAGGCTTGAATATTTTCAGACCTGATTTGGACATTTTTAATCAACAAAGGAGTAAAGACTGAAGGGATAATGGGAACTGTAGATGCCAGAGAATCCAAGATAACAAAGTGTGGGGCTGGATGAACACAGCAGGCCAAGCAGCATCTTAGAAGCACAAAAGCTGACTTTTCGGGCCTAGACCCTTCATCAGAGAGGGGGATGGGGAAAGGATTCTGAAATAAATAGACAGAGAGGGGGAGGTGGACTGAAGATGGATAGAGGAGAAGATAGGTGGAGAGGAGAGTATGGGTGGGGAGGGAGGGAGGGAATAGGACAAGGGGGCGGGATAAGGTTAGTAGGTAGGAAATGGAGGTGCGGCTTGAGGTGGGAGGCGAGGATAGGTGAGAAGAAGAACAGGTTAGGGAGGCGAGGACGAGCTGGGCTGGTTTTGGGATGCGTTGGGGGGAGGGGAGATTTTGAAGCTGGTGAAATCCACATTGACACCATTAGGCTGCAGGGTTCCCAGGCAGAATATGAGTTGTTGTTCCTGCAACCTACAGGTGGCATCATTATGGCACTGCAGAATGCCCAGGATGGACATGCTGTCTAAGGAATGGGAAGGGGAGTTGAAATGGTTCGCAACTGGGAGGTGCAGTTGTTTACTGCGATCTGAGCGTAGGTGTTCTGCAAAGCAGTTCCCAAGCCTCCGCTTGGTTTCCCCAATGTCGAGGAAGCCATACCAGGTACAGCAGATGCAGTATACCACATTGGCGGATGTGCAGGTGAACATCTGCATGTTGTGGAAAGTCATCTTGGCGCCTGGGATGGGGGTGAGGGAGGAGGTGTGGGGGCAAGTGTAGCACTTCTTGCGGTTGCAGGGGAAGGTGCCAGGTGTGGTTGGGTGGGGTTGGAGGCGAGTGTGGAGCGGACAAGGGAGTCACGGAGAGAGTGGTCTCTCCAGAAGGCAGACAAGGGTGGGGATGGAAAAATGTCTTGGGTGGTGGGGTCGGATTGTCGATGGCGGAAGTGTCGGAGGATGATGTGTTGCATCCGGAGGTTGGTGGGGTGTTATGTGAGGACAGGGGGATTCTCTTTTGGCGGTTATTGCGAGGGCGGGGTGTGATGGATGAGTTGCAGGAAATGCGGGAGACACGGTTGAGGGCATTCTCGACCACTGCAGGGGGGTGATGTTGCAGTCCTTGAAGAACGAGGACATCTGGATGTGCAGGAGTGGAATGCCTCATCCTGGGAGCAGGTGCGGCAGAGGCGAAGGAATTGGGAATACAGGATGGAATTTTTGCAGGAAGGTGGGTGAGAGGAGGTGTACTCCACTATTCCGGGAGGTGTATACCCCCATCCCAGACCCCAAGATGACTTTCCACATCAAGCAGATGTTCACCTGCACATCCGCCAACGTGGTACACTGCATCCACTGTACCCGGTGTGGCTTCCTCGAAAATGGGGAAACCAAGTGGAGGCTTGGGGACTCCTCTGCAGAACACCTCCGCTCGGTTTGTAATAAACAACTGCACATCGCAGTCGCAAACCATTTCCACTCCCCCTCCCATTCTTTAGATGACATGTCCATCCTGGGCCTCCTGCAGTGCCATAATGATGCCACCCAAAGGTTGCAGGAACAGCAACTCATATTCTGCTTGGGAACCCTGCAACCCAATGGTATCAATGTGGATTTCACCAGCTTCAAAATCTCCCCTCCCCCCACTGCATCCCAAAACCAGCCCAGCTTGTCCCTGCCTCTCTAACCTGTTCTTCCTCTCACCTATCCCTCCTCCCACCTCAAGCCCCACCCCCATCTCCTACCTACTAACCTCATCCCTCCCCCTTGACCTGTCCGTCCTCCCTGGACTGACCTATCCCCTCCCTACCACCCCACCTATACTCTCCTCTCCACCTATCTTCTTTTCTCTCCATCTTCGGTCCACCTCCCCCTCTCTCCCTATTTATTCCAGAACCCTCACCCCATCCCCCTCTCTGATGAAGGGTCTAGTCCCGAAACGTCAGCTTTTGTGCTCCTGAGATGCTGCTTGGCCTGCTGTGTTCACCCAGCTCCACACTTTGTTATCTGAGACTTAAGGGAGTCAAGTTAAAGCCACCATGAAATCAATTGATGATTGGAGTAAATGGTGGAGCAGGCTCAAGGGAATGTTTTTTTTCTTTATTCTTTAATGGAATAAGGGCATCACTGGCTAGGTGGCATTTATCACCTGACCTAGAGGGCAGTTCAGAGTCAACCTCATTGCTGTGGGTCTGGAGTCACATGTAGGTCAGACCGGCTGAGGAGGGCAGTTTCCTTCCCGAAAGGGCATTAGTGAACCAGGTGGGTTTTCCCCTGACATTTTAGCAATAGATTCACGGTCATCATAAGATTTTTAATTCCAGATATTTTTACTGAATTCAAATTTCAGCATCTGCCACGGTGGGATTTGAACCCAGGACCCCAGAACATTATCTGGATCTCTAAATTATCAGGCCACTGATAATACCACTAGGTCATCGCCTCCCCATAAGTGGACTACATCTGCTCCTCTACCTTTTATGATCAGGCAGGCAGGATCGATGACTGCCAGACTGTCAAGGGGCATGAGCCCTGCTGAGCAGAAGTCCCTGGTTGTACTATACTGTCTAACTGCTGTTCAGTTTGATCACTGATAAAGGCAATGATACCTCTGCGGATCACAGCTAGCACCAGGATTACCACACCTTAGGCAATACATCAACAGAGAGGCGGACAATAGGAAGGTCAGGAAGAAAAACTGATAGCAGATTCAATCATTTGTTGAACATTTTTGTGGTGAAAGACATAACAAGGATTCCCTCATGCCATTGAGGTACTGCCAAACATTCTGAGGGGGAAGACTGCACAGTCAGGAATTATGCCTATATCAGTGCCGAGATACGGGGAGAAACAAGGGTTGACGTTCTGCAGGCAGAATTCAGGAAGCTAACCAAAATGTGAAAAGTAAGACCCAGAGGTACCCATCTCCAGATTATTCCCATTGACATCCACTGGTAAATATAGAAACAGGAAGATGATTGAAAATGTGGAGGCAGAGATGAAGCAGGAGAGAAGGCTTTAGATTCCTAAGGCATTAAAGCGGTGAAACATGCACAAACTGGAGAGGTCACCTCTCAACTGGGCCTGGGTCAATATCATTGAGGGAAGGTTTTCCAGTTCTATTGAAGGGATGAGGAGAAAGGTAGAGACTCAGTGATAATGAAGTGGAGTATAAATATGCAAACCTTACTTGCTGGCAGGATGTTTACAAAGTTCCAATAAATAAATAAATAAATAAATGCTTATAAATTATGTACCGTGTGACAGTAATCCACTGCTAGCTAATTAGAAAATGGAAACTTTCTATATCCAGATTACATTTCCATGTCCCATGCAACAGTTTTTTTCTTAAATGTAAATTAGTAACTAATAATTTAGTAAAATTAGACTAATTAAAAAAAACTTGTACAGGTGAGTTTCAGAAATCTTTATGAATCTAAATAGTTCCATTTTATTTTAAATATTTTAATTTGGAATCAGGTTTGACTTCAGACAAGCCTCTACCTCTTCCAAGGGCTGCAACGGGTTGTCAAAGGAAAAAGAAATCCCTTCAGAAAAATGCTTCCCTTTCTCCCAATTGAAAGGGAACAAGTCCAGCAGTAGCAAGTCTACCTAATTAGCCTCTGTGCTATACACACAGTTTGCAATGTGAAGGGCCAGAGATGGTAGGTCTGTGGGCCATAAACATTAGCCACTGACAAATTCAATGAGGAATTCAAGTAAAACCAGGGAGTAGTTAGAATACAGAACTCATGACCACATGGAGTAGTCGAGCTGAGTCACATAGATGAATTTGAGAGGAACCTAGCTCTGCACAAGGGAGAACTGAATGGAGAGATACCTTCCTGTCTTAGAAAAAGATGAGAAAGGGCTTGTGTAGAGCGTAAACATTGACATAGACCCTGCGGAATTGAACAGCCCATTTCTGTGCTTTGAGCTTCTGTATTCTTCTAACTGCCCTGAGGTAGCTGACCACAGTGGTCAAATGCACCACCAATGTCAAATTAAAGGGCTTACATTGATGAATGGCCACCAGGGTGAGGTATAAGTAAGAAACCCACGGAAATAGATTTCCAGAGACGTTGCTCTCTACTGAAGAAGAGAGAAATCCACACCAGTATAGTGAATCTAATCAGAAAAAAGAGGAATTCTAAATCCTATTGGGATCCACTATTTGACAAGTTACAACCTTTCCCAATTTGTACTACTTTAAAGTTGTTTAAACATTCCTTCTGTTATCCGACAAAACATAACGTCTCTTGAAAACAAATGATCTTGCTATTACAAGTTGGAAGTCACTATGCTGTGGGCACAATTAAAGCCATTGATAGCCTAAGATCTTAGTTAAAAACAAACCCTCAGCATTTCTTTCTGCAGGGGAAATGGATTGAAAGCTAATTTTAGAAGGAATCATAACATTTTAGCCGGAATCAAAATTTGGTGCTGAGTATATGTTTAGACAAATGCCGCCCCCCCCCAACGCACACACACAGACACATACATTGAACGGGTTCCATACACCGCAGTAGCCTTGAGTTTCTGTTCGAGATACATGATTGAATCAACTGTCCAATGTAAGTAACCATGGCCTCCCACATCATCACTGATAACAAAGTAATGCTGGAAAACTTAAACCATGTTACATTTGTATATGCAACCCTTGTCTGCATTTAGTAGCCCTGTCTAAGCCCCTGGTTGCCTTGCACCTGCATATTCCCAGCAGTCCAACATTTCATAAACAATCTGGTATTCTTTTATTTCACTTACTTTCGCCTTCGATCTTGTCGCTCGTCCTGCACCAGGTGATCTGCCTGGTTTCCAGTTTCACCTGAAAAGTTTTCCTCTCGGGTCTCTGCGATTTCTTCTGGTAATATAAAGTCATGACAGTGCCCAGCTCCAAGTTTCGGATGATCCTGCTAACGTCTGCCTCCATCCTCGCATCTTCCAGCAAAAATCCGTTTGGAAAACCGACTCTGGACCCTGACATCTTCAGCGCATCATCCAAGAGATTGTCTTTAGTTTTGAAGAAAGTGAAATAGACCCCGACTCAGCGGAACAACGATTTCAAAACAAAAGAAAAACACGTTTTGCAATCAGAATTATAAACTGACCCTTCTCCCTGCCTTGATTTTTTTTTACACTGTAAAACAGACTCTCCTGTTGGGCAGGGTTTTTTTTAAAGAAAAGCAGATAGTGGGGTTCCCTCCTCTAATACATCGTCCTACAATCAAACGTGGAGAAAAATAAAATGCCAGTGAATTTGCTCAAATGATGCAGTGCTGGATCCTTCCCTGTTTCCTGGTTGTCTGGATGTTCTTCCCGTTGCTGTCAAATCCTCCGTTGTGCTGGCAAGAGCATTGAAGATGGAGGAGTAGTCCGGGAAATATATATCTACATACATAGAGGCACACGTACACACAGAGAGACATACATTTATATATATGCATACATATATCAAATATGTGGAGATATATGAACTGCTCCTCTTTAGAATTTCGGCAGTGTTGCTTCAAGTGGAGTCGACAAGGTCCGAGACGCACAGCTGAGCCTAGAGGAAACAGCACATACATACACAGCCGGAAAGAGATCAGAGACAGGAATCTGAAATATTACAGGCTCGGGGGAGGAAGCGGGTGGAAGAGAGAAGGGGAGGAAAAATGTGCTGGAAAGAATGAAAGACAGCGACATCTAGAGAGAAAGAGTGAGGGTAAATTTAAAACTAGGATTGAGAAGATGTGGAAGAGAATGCGATGCGGGATAACTATTATATAATACTGATATAGTGCTTTTTTGTTGGAAACAAATGTCTTCGAAGTAACTTACTGTTTTTTGAGTACGGCATCTTGTTAAAGGTTAGAGAAGACTATCGGAAATTAGACTGATGCTGAACGACGCGGGAGCCTATTTATATGAAGGGTTAGCATAGTAACAGGAATTGAAACGACCCGATTGGAGAGGTGACGGATGAGAGAAACAAAGATATATCAAAAATACATTTACAAAAATTGGTGAGGCCTCCCTGGGATTTCTGAACCACGAACAGGCAACTTAGCACAGGAAGGCACCATCAGACTCTCACAACGATTACCATACACCATACTAATTTCTATAAATCACAGTAAAGCCTTAAAGCACAGTAAAACCCCAAACTAATATAACCTATATTCAGTGTCTCTAGTAAAATCAGAAACACCTTATTTAATGTGAAATAAATGTTCAATAATTACATTGTCTGACATAGCAATCAGTTTAATTCTTAGCCTGCTTCATTGATGGGGGAATACTGTCTTGAAGTGAGCAAGATGCGGGTAAGCTAGAGGTCAGCATGTTATAACTAATCAAGATTGTTAAAGAAAGAACATAGAAAATATTGGAAGATAATCAGCAGATTATACACCATGTATTATGAGATAAACAAATGAAGTTTATTCAGAAAACAACATTTTTCAAAATACTCAGCAGATCAGGCAGCATTCATGGAGAGAGAAACGCAATTAATGTTTCAGGCCAGGGTAACCTTTCATTGGAACTGATCTAATTCTGGTGAAAAGTCATGTCAACTCAAAATGTTGGGTCCCTCTCAAATGCTGCCAGACCCACTGAGTATTTTGAGAATTATTTTTTGTTCAGAATCTTAACATGTTGCTTTTGTACTTGAGACCTTTCATCAGAACCTGCTATGTAAAGATTGCAATACAGCTGCTATTACATAACTTACACTGACTGTTATTTAACCTAAATGCCATTATCATATGAGCAGAATATAATCTCAATCTTATGTCCCTCTTGTATGATTTTAATACTGTTGTTTTCTATTATTTGGTTTCTCTTTACCTTCTCTTGTCTGCCTAACCTTTCTTTTTGCTTCTTTGTCCTCTTTTGTTGGCACCTCCCTCTCTTGCTTTGCTCTTTCTTGTTTGACAGGGTATGGTGGAAAATGAACAAGCAGCTGCAAGCAGTATTTAGGATGGAGCATATGAGAAAATATGTTCCTCAGATAATAACATTTCATCTATATAATCTTTTCTGCTTCTTCCCACTATTACTTTGACTACACTTATCCCCATATCTTCCAATTACCTTGTCCTTCTACACTCTCCATTCCCCTCAATGACACATCTTTTCCTCTTTCAATGGCCCAGTTGGTTTGTTTAGACTCTTCAGCATTGTTGCAGCTCCATTTCTCCCCTTATTAACTTGCTATTGACTCCAAACCATTTCCAAACATTTCCTGTAAAGTTAGTTAATGATAAAGGGAGAAATCACTTCACTCTCAATCTGTTTACCTCCTCAACTCTTCTTCTCTCTACCTATTCTTCCGATCTGTACTCCTTAATTACATCACCGATTTAAAATAAGACTTCTTTCAATTCACCTACGGGATGTGTCATTGTCTTTGGCCAGAATTTATTGCTCATTCTAAATGCCTTTGAGAAGATGGTGCCGAGTTGCCTTCTTGAATGTTTGCAGTTCAGTTGGTTTTGGTAGACCCACAATGCTGTTAGGGAGAAATGATATGTTTTTCCAAGTCTGGGCTTTGAATGGCTTGGAGAGGAACTTGCAGGTGATGGTGACCCAAGTTTCTGCTGCCATTGTCTTTCTCGATAGAATTGGATGTGAATTTGGAAGGCAGCTGTCTAAGGGGGCTTATTGAATTTCTGCAGTGTAACCTGCAGATGGTATACGCTGCTGCTAATCAGAGAGGTGGTGGAGAGAGTGAATGTTTTTGGAGAAAATCAAGTCAATTGTAACTCCTCTACTTAATCAACTGCTTTTCCCCTGTTCTTTTCAACCTCAGTGGTTACTTCTCGACAGATATTTAACAAAGTTTGCCAAAGTAAAGAAAACCCAGCATTTTGCCAGGCATCTGATTTTTTAATTATCTAAATCTGAATTTGAAAATCTCATTATAGACCCTTCTCTATATGTTTTCCATAGCCATTCTGTAGTCTGATATACATTTTTTAAAAATCTGTTTCTAAACCGGTTTTAATTATTTTATGCACCTTTTGTTAAATCTCTGATTAAAGAGTTGTTGGGTGTGTGCATTTGTTTGGTTAATCTGTTAAAGGCATTACTTTTTTTAAAATGGTACAGTAGCCAACAAAATTTGTTGCAGCTAATATTGTTTGCTTATATTTTCTCCCTTTTGTATCCATTAAGTGTTCTTCCCACTGGGATATTGGCAAAAATGATTGGTACAGACTTCATTTAAACCACAGTGGGTCCATGAAAAATATGACTAAGGCCAGAGTGAGGAATTTAAACTAAGAAATGGGACGAGAGGCCAAGAGAGGAGTTATTTAGAAAATAAGTGAGAAATGCTGAGCGACAGTGCATGGGAACAACATGGTAATGTTAAGGAAAGCATGACAGGAAAGGATCGATTGTACCATCAAGAATGCATCAGCAAACAAGGCCAGCAGAGAGAAAAATGATATAAAGACAGAATTAAAGCTTCTTAATTTGAATGCAGGGAGCTGGATAAACACAGCAGGCCAGGCAGCATCAGAGGAGCAGGGAAGCTAACATTTCAGGTTGGGATCCCTCTTCAGAATTTGAATGGATATAGACTTTGTAACAAGATGGATGGATTGATAGCAAAATTGGAAATAATAGTATAGCGCATTAGCCAGTGCAGAGATAGGGTTTGCCACTTCCCATTTAGGAAAATATTAGACAAGCTGGATATTTATTGGGAGCTGGACAGGGACACCGTTATCATTTAAATAGAATGTGGAGAAGAACCAAGGGTAAGGAAATAAGTTTGTGGACACACTCGCTGAGCCAATGGGTTTGGTTGCAAACGTTGTGTTAGCCTGCTAGGTAACATCATCAGTGCGTCTCCAGCGAAGCATCGGTGTTTGGTCCTGCTTGTTATTTGTGTGCCTCAGCGTTTTATCAGAGACACACTGACGATGTTAACCAGCAGGCTAACACAACGTTTGCAACCAAACCCATTGGCCCAGCGAGTATGTTACTGTCATCCATGTGCCTATCCAAGAGTTGCTTAAATACCCCTAATGTATCTGACTCCACTACCACCGCTGGCAGTACATTCCACACATCCACCTCTCTCTGTGTAAAGAACCTACCTCTGATATCTCCCCGTGCCTTCTTCCAATCAACTTAAAAATTATGCCCCTTCTTAATAGTCATTTCCACTCTGGGAAGAAGTCTCTGGCTGCCCGGTCTATCTATGCCTCTCATCATCTTGTACACCTGAGCCACTATACCTATACCACTTATTTAGTTATTATTGCTTATGCTTGTGTTGTATCAGTTTGTATAAGAAAGATTTTTATGCTGGTTTAATTCAACCCTGGAATCCGGCAATTATTTCCTTATTGAGGAGATTTGTAGCTCGGCTCGTGAATGATGTTGTAGACATACTCGCTGAGCTGGTGGGTTTGGTTGCAAACGTTTCGTTACCCTGCTAGGTAACATCGTCAGTGCACCTCCGGTGAAGGACTGAGGCATGTATGTAACAAGTGGGACAGAACACCAATGCTTCACCAGAGATGCACTGACGATGTTACCGAGCAGAGTGATGAGAAAGTCATGTCTTACCAACTTAATAGAATTCTTTGAGGACTTGACAAAGTTGACAGATGAGGGAAGGGCTGTAGATGTCATATACATGGACTTCAGTAAGGCATTTGATAAGGTTCCCTATGGGAGGCTGATGGAAAAAGTGAAGTCGCATGGGGTGCAGGGTGTACTAGCTAGGTGGATAGAGAACTGGCTGGGCAACAGGAGACAGAGTTGTAGTGGAAGGGAGTTCCTCAAAATGGAGAACTGTAACCAGTGGTGTTCCACAGGTGTTCCATGTTGGGACCACTGTTGTTTGTGATATACATGAATGATCTGGAGGAAGGTATAGATGGTCTAATTAGCAAGTTTGCAGATGGCACTAAGATTGGTGGAGTAGCAGATAGTGAAGGGGACTGTCGGAGAATGCAGTAGAATATAGATAGATTGGAGAGATGGGCGGAGAAACAGCAGATGGAGTTCAATCCAGACAAATGCAAGGTGATGCAATTTGGAAGATCCAATTCAAGAGCCAACTATACAGTAAATGGAAAAGTCCTGGGGAGAATTGATGCACAAAGAGATCTGGGTGTTCAGGTCCATTGTACTCTGAAGGGGGCAACGCAGGTCGATAGAGTGGTCAAGAAGGCATACGGCATGCTTTCATTCATCGGATGGGGTATTGAGTACAAGAGTTGGCAGGTTATTTTACAGTTTGGTTCAACCACATTTGGAATACTGCGCCCAGTTCTGGTCACCACATTACCGAAAGAATGTGGATGTTTTGGAGAGGGTGCAGAGGAGGTTCACCAGGATGTTGCTTGGCACGGAGGGTGCTAGCTATGAAGAGAAGTTGAGTAGATTACGATTATTTTCATTCGAAAGATGGAGGTTGAGGGTGGACCTGACTGAGGTCTACAAAATCATGAGAGGTATAGACAGGTTGGATAGCAAGAAGCTTTTTTCCCAGAGTGGGGGATTCAATTATTAGGGGTCACAATTTCAAGGTGAGAGGGGAAAAGTTTAAGGGAGATACATGTGGAAAGTTCTTTACGCAGAGGGTAGGTAGGTGCCAGTGGAGGTGGTAGAGGTGGGCACAATAGCGTCATTTAAGATGTATCTAGACAAATACATGAATGGGTAAGGAACAGAGGGATGCAGATCCTTGGACAATAGGCGACAGGTTTAAATAGAGGATCTGGATCGGCGCAGGCTTGGAGGGCCGAAGGGCCCGTTCCTGTGCTTTAATTTTCTTTGTTCTTTGTTCTTATTTTAAAGATCAATGTAAGGTGTTGCATTTCAAATGCAATTTGATTTGTCAAACTAGTCAACTTTAAGCAAAACACACTTAATTTTTACACTACAGTTAAAATGCAAACAAAACAAAAATAAATTACTTAACTCTAACAAACTCTATCAAAATGCCTACCAAAATTACTAATTAACTGCTCCAATATAGTAACACCTTAATATAAGCATAGTTTTGGCAAAGGCAAATTCAGTAAAATAGATTCTCTCACATGCAATTCTAGCAGCTGGAACAGAACACCAGTTTTTAGCTGTCACGGAGACGGGAATAAGAGCTTTCATATCCAACTTCAAGACCCCAGCAACTGCAGAAAACTAAACTAGTAAATCTGGGTTCTGTGGGAGCTTGACCCCAGCAATTCAGGCTGCTTGTGTTGTTCCAATTTAACAAGCCCCAAGGCCTCACAAGCTGTTTATTGGCTTTAAGCAGACTGCTTGGCAGCTCTGTCTCAACCTTTCTTCATTAAAAAAAGGGCAAAATACACCTCTTCACATGACATTGGTCCACTCATCCTTCACTTCCAACAGGTCCCCTCACCCCCATGTCCTTCCCGTGCAATCACAGAAGGTGTAAACCCAGAAGTGTTTACCTTCTCCCACCTCAGTTTCCAAGGTCCCAGACAGATCTTCTAGGTGAAGCAATGATTTACCTGTACTTCACTCAATATAGTCAACTGTATTTGCACAATGTGGTCTCCTCCATGTTGGGGAGACCAAACACAGACTGGGCAACCACTTTGCAGAACACCTACATTATGTCTGCAAAAATGACCTTGAGATTCTGGTTGCTTGTTGCTTCAACACACGACCTTGTTCCCTAACCAACATCTCTGTCCCAGGCTTGCTGCTGTGCTCCAGTGAAGTTCGGCACAAACTAGAACAGTATCACATTTTCCGTTAGGGGACCCTGTAGCCTTCTGAACTCAATATTGAGTTCAACAATTTTAGGGCTTGAGCACCTTCCCCCATGTCCTTCCTCCAAAACCCACACACACAAGGCCTTGTCTTTACGTGGGATACTGCCATAAACAACGCATTGTCCACCACCAATGGTTCCCATTAAAAGGCATTTATTTTCCCAGGCTGACCTTTGCTCACTTCTTGTCTGCCCAGCTGCTTTTTTCTCTCTCCCCATCTTCACCTATCCTTCACTCATGCCCCTTCGTACCATCCAGCTTCAGTATATATGCCAACCTTTTCCTAGCTATGATCTGTTCTGAAGAAGGGTCATTGGATCCAAAACATTAACTCTGCTTTCTCACCACAGATGCTATCAGACCCACTGAGTTTTTACAGCAATTCCTCTTTTTGTTCCTCATTAAAATTTTGTCTTCTTTGCAGAGGATTCCAATTCTTCAGTTTTGACGATCTAGTCTTGGGGTTCACACAAAGCCTGACTTGGACTACTTCAATGACTGCTTATGCCTTGGGACTTAAATCTCAACTCCTGAGTCTGGCTTCCCCAGGAGTCTAAAGTTTCTAATTCCTGGCAAGTTTCTGTATTTAGCAAACAGCCATAGCATGATGGCCGTGAAGTTTCAGCCATTCTCACTTGAATCAAGCAAATACTATTTGCACACTTTCTTCACCCAATTTTCATCTTGTACTGAAATATCATAGAAACATAGAAAATGGATGCAGGAGTAGGCCATTTGGCCCTTCGAGCCTGCACCACCAGTCGATATGTTCATGGCAGATCATACAATGCCCATATCCTATTTCCATTTTCCTTCTATACCCCTTGATCCCTTTCAGCTGAGGCAATGCCCAGCTCCCATCTAATGAACTGACCCCAACAGCTTCCTGTGGGAGAGAATTCCACAGGTTTACAATTCTCTGAGTGAAGAAATTCTTTCTCATCTCAGTCCTGAATGGCTTACCCCTTATATCAATGGCACCTGGGCTTTTTTATTGTCCTAACTCTTTCCCATGGCACAAAGCCACTGCTCTCTTGGTTTTTCCTGAGCTGTAATTGCCTGGAGCTACGCCTTCTACTTCAGTACTATCTTAGCTCCAAATTGCAACTTCTGCCAGCAAACATACACCCCAATAAAGTGTAAACAGAGAACCTTCTTTAGCCAAACCAATATCCACGGTAATGTCCCCAGCTCTAAGCTATCCTAGTAGTATGGAATAAGACAAGATTAATGAATGATCTTGCCTCATTCTGTCAGGCGAAATAGTGGCGCGGTGATATCACTGGACAAGTAATCCAGAGCTCTGGGCAAGTGTTTGTAGTGTCCTGGGTTCCAATCCTACCACAGCAGATGTCAAATTTGATTTCAATAAAAGTCTAGAATTAAAAGCTTGTCTGGTGACAACTATGCAATTGTTACAAAACAGCACAGTGGCTCAGTGGTTAGCACTGCTGCCTCACAGAGCCCAGGTGATTGTCCACGTGGAACTTGTACATTCTCCCCGTGTAAGTGGGGGTTTCTTCCGGATGCTCTGGTTTCCTCCCACAGTCCAAAGATGTGCAAGGTAGGTGAGTTGGCCTTGCTAAATTACCCATCGTGTCCAGGGATATGTAGATTTGATGTGTTGGCCATGGGAAATACAGGGTTACAGGATAGAGTGAGGTTCTCGCCTTAGGATCAGTGTGGATACGTTGGACCGAATGGCTTGTTCCCACATTCTAGGAATTCTGTGGCCCCATTTGGTTTACTAATATCCCTTCTGGAAGGATATCTGCCATCCTTACCTGGTATGGCCTGAGCAGCAATGTGGTTGACTTTTAATTGTCCTGTGAACTGGTCTAGCTAGCTAATCAGTTGTATGAACCTGCCATAAAACCTAAAAGAAAGGAACAAAATCAGAAAGATCAACTGATCACTAGAAATGAAAAATGGCAAGCTCTGACCTGTTGAACCTGAAATGCCCTTTTTCCTCAGTTCCAAGGGCTTACGCCAAAATTGGGAGAGTCTAGTCAAATAATGTGTGATACAGTCACACTCATAGAATCATGCCTTTCTGATGAAACATCAAACATCACCATCACCATCCCTGGTTATCTCCCACAGTAAAATGATTTAAATGAAGTGGCAGAATGATGATTGATAAATTTGGCAACAGCACACAGATGAGTAGCACATTAAGTTATGAAGAGGACACCAGCAGATTACAAAAATGCATTGATACTTTAAGTAAATGGGCAAAGATATGGCAAATGGTGTATAATATGGGAAAATATGCCCATTTTGGAAGGAAGAATAAAAAAGCTACAGGGGTTCTGCTATAACTTATGTTCTGGCTAAGCAAATTGGTTATAATGTGATTGACAAATGGGGAAACACCATTTCTAAAATGCGAACTTGCGTTGGCTGTAATGTGGGATTCTATTGAGTACGTGTTGACATCGCATGCTTTGTCAAAGGGAATTTTTTTTATCTCTGTAAATGGTATAAATGCTCAGAGTAAGTCATAACGAGCTCATTCAAAAAAGGTAATTGGATTGAATGTCATAAACAAAAAATCACACAGAGAACAACAGTCTTATTCAGAAAATATGTGAAGTCATAGTTTAAAGAGTTTACGCTGAACACATTAAATGCAAAAAGTTTAAAATAAGCGCTGTTAAAACATGCACCTTTGTGTGTAGTAATATTTTTGCCTGGATTTTGTTACATATTTATCATGTACGAACTTTTGAACCAAATCAATGCCAAAAGTTGTATGTGCTATAACCCACTCTTTCCCAGCACTATTTTGAACACAATGTTACTCAGGTTTACAACACATTTTAATCCTACAATTAACTTCAATGCCAATGGGCTACATAGGAAAGAAAGGTCAGATTCCTCTGGTTCACTTGTCTGAAAATCTGCCCAGAAGCCTGTGCCGATGGAACGGCAGGTCAGATCTGCAATGGTCTAGGCTGTGATTCAAATAATGTTGCAGGTAAACAGATTTTATTTGATTATATGTGTTAAAGCTCACACAAGTGACGCGCATGGTGTCAGTACTTACAGGAGAGTGGCGAGGAAGAATTTTCAGTGATTTTGAGTGATTTTTTTGGGTGGTCTCCCCTAAACCCCGCTTTTCCCATAGGCCCTGTTATTTCTGCAGCAAGATTTTCTATAACATGTTGTTGCACAGGAATGCAACAATTGCATTATAGTAGAACCCCCTGTACATAAAATCTAAAAGGTGAAAAGATTGCTGAGCTCTGAGATTCACAGGGATCTGGGTATCCTTGTGCATGAATAGTACTGGTATGTTGGAACAGAAAATAGTTAGTAGAGCTAATAAAATGTTATCATTTTTCAAGAAGGGAAATGAATAGAAAGTAGGAAGGTTATGATTTATCTACACAGGGCACTCATGGGATCATATCTCGAGTACTGTGCACAGTATTGGTCACTTTATTTAATGAAGAATCGAAATATGCTGGAGGCAATTCAGAGAAAATTTGCTTGAGTAATAACCGGAATTGGCAGGTCATCAAAATTAGTGAAGGCTAAGTCTTTAAGTTTATTGAAGGCTAAGTGATTTTTGATAAGTACGGGAGTTAAGGCATATGGGGCTCAGATGGGAAAGTGCAGCTGAGACCACAACCAGATGAGCTATGATTTTATTAAATGATGAAGCAGGCTCAGAGAGCCATATGTGATGCTTCTGCTTCCAAGTCGTTTGTTCATATGGTGGAGACAGATTCAATTGTGGCTCTGAAAAGGGGAATTGGGTGACAATCTGAGGAAGAAGAATTGACAGGTCAAAGGGAAAGTCTGCATCACCGGTGATCACTGCATGGCTTTTTGGCCATGCTGTTCTATACAGTTGACAGCGTTAGCTGCAGATGTGTGGGAGGAGGCTAATGTGAAGTATAACCACTGGCACAGATTTATTGGGTTGAAGAATGGCTTGTTTATGTTTGTTACATTCTATGTCATTTATTATTAGAATGTAATAAACTCATCTTCATTTGATTAAGAGGAAGATCTGCAGCAACTAAGCACTTTATCCTTGAAAGGCAGTGTCTGAGAGGATAAATTTAAACTAGGATATTAAAGCAGCGAATGAAGTGAAGTGGGTAGTGAGTCCAGATAATGGTTGCTGGTGAGGGATTCAGCCCAGCTTAGGGGACAGCATGACCTTGTGGGGAAAGTCCAGGACTGTAACATTGAATTTTTAACTTATTTATTTATTTTCCCTTTTTGTACCAAAGTACCTTTGTACCTAAAATGGCACTGGAAGTGTTGACTTTGTACACCTTTCACTGTATTCCTGTACTTGATTACACATGACAATAAACCTAATTCGAATTCGAGTTCGAATCTGAAGTGTTGCTTCAGGATTTTGAGGACATGGAAATATGGATTAAAACTTGTGAAAAAGGAGTTTAGGCTTGACCCAAGGGTGCCCCAAGGAACTTTCAAACCACTGAAGTTTATTTTGAAACTAGTCATTGCTAATTGTGGGATCCTGCAAATTTACTACATAATGACCAAGCAATTTATTTTCAAAGAATTCATCGAGTATTTTGAGAATAGTACACCCACATCAATATGTTGTGGACCCAACCAGGAATCAGGCAATTTCACATCTGATAATGTGTAATGAGGCAGACTTAAGAGATGAGCTCACATAAAAGACCACCGGGGAACAGTGACCATAATATTATAGAATTTAGCATTTCTTTGAGAATTCGGTTGGAAACAACTGCTGAACTTAAATTAGGATATTACATGGGACTAAAGATAGAGGTGTCTGGGGTGGACTGCACTGGCAAAGATTTGAGCAGAAATGTTGAGGAACAGTGACAGACATTTAAGGAAACAGTTGACAGCTCACAGCAAAGAAATATCCAACTGAGGAAAAAGGATGCTCGGAAGAGGATAAACTGACAGTGGTTGACCAGCAAAGTTAAAGATAATATCAAATTGAAAGAAATTTGGCAAGGTCTATTAGTTAAAGCCAACAGAAGACGACAGAAAAGAAAGTGCAGAAACTAACCTAAATACTGCAATCTAGCAAGTACCATAAAAGTAGGCAGTAAGAGCTTCTTTAAATAGAGAAGAAAAAGGGTAGAGAGAGAGGGGCAACTGTGAGCATGGGGTCCTTAGAAAGAGTGTCTGAAGAAATAATAGTGGGGAGCTAGGAGATGACGGAAGAGCTAAAAAGTAATAACGTGTAGAGCTGCATGAAAACAGGAGGCCAAGCAGCATCATAGGAGCAGGAAGGCTGACGTTTCAGGCCTAGACCCTTCATCCGAAATGGTCTAGGTCCGAAACGTCAGCCTTCCTGTTCCTATAATGCTGCTTGGCCTGCTGTGTTCATCCAGCTCTACACCATCTTATCGCAGATTTTCCAGCATCTGCAGTTCCTATTATAGCTAAGAAGTAATCTTCACTGCAGCTGACACTGACAGCATTTCAAAATTACCAAATAATCGAGGAAGGGGGTGGAAATAAACATAATAACTATCACTAAAACAAAAACTAGGGAAATTAATGGGACAAAAAACATAAACATCCTTTGATCTGAAGGTTGCATCCTAGGAATTTAAACAACATAGCTGTAGAGATAGTGAATATGCTGGCAATAAAATAATCTTTAGATTCTGGAAAAATCCTGGATGATTTTCATAAGGCAAACAAGGCAGAACTTAGACAGGTAATCATAAGGATCTGAGCAGTGTTGTTGAATAGAGAGACATAGGGTTTCAGGTACAGAGTTCTTTGAAATTTGCGTCACAGGTAGACAGAATGATTAAGAAGGCATTTAGCACCCTTGCTTTCATTGCTCAGACCACTAAGTATAGGAGTTAGGTTGTTATGTTGTGATTGCTATGGTCACTTTTGGAGTACTGTGTACAGTTCTGGTTGCCCTGCCAAAGAAAGGATATTACTAAATTAGAGAGGGTGCAGAAACGATTTAGCAATGTGTTGTTGGGGCGGAAAGATTTAAGTATAAGGAGAAGCTGGGACTGTTTTCACTGGAGTGCAGCATAAGAGGTTGAGGTGCGACTTATTAGTTAAAGCCAACAGAAGACGACAGAAAAGAAGGTGCAGAAACTAACCTAATACTGCAATCTAGCAAGTACCATAAAAGTAGACAGTAAGAGCTTCTTTAAATAGAGAAGAAAAAGGGTAGAGAGATTTATAAAATCATGAGGAGTATAGAAAAGGTAAATAGCAAAGGCCTTTTATCTAGGTAGGGAAGTTCAAAACTAAAGAACACGGGCTTAAGGTGAGAGGGGAAACATTTAAAAATGACCTGAGGGGCAACTGTTTCACACAGAGGGTGGTTTGTACGTGCCAGAGGAAGTGGTAGATGCAGGCACAGTTACAACAGGTACATGAACAGACAGTGTTTAGAGGGATATGGGCCAAACACATGCAAATGGGACTAATTTAGTTTGGGAAACTTGGTTGGCAACAATGGTTTGGACCGAAGAATCTGTTTCCATGCTGTATGACTCCATGACTCTTATGAGGAAAGGTCAGACATGCTAGGCTTGTATCTACTGGAATATAAAAGAGCAACAGATGACTTGATTGAAACGTATAAAATCCAAGGCAGACATGGAGAGAATATTTCCTCTTACACATGAACCTACAGTACAGGTCACTGTTGGCAAATCAGGGCTTGCTCATTTAAAATCCAGAATCATTCGTCAAAACTTTTTCTGTCAGAGAATGTTGAGTCTTTGAAGCTCTCTTCCTGAAAAGGTGATGGAAGCAGTGTCCTTGAGTATTGTTAAGGCAGAGGTAGATAGATTCTTAATAAAAACCAAAAGAACTGTGGATGCAGTAAATCAGAAACTAAGGAAAGTTTCAGAAACAATGGGGAGAATTTCTCACACTTTTCAGCACATTTGCAGTTGCACAGTTAAATTTTGCAATGGGAAAATTGGGCAAAGCCATAATTTATACATTAATCATTCTCTTCATGTCTTACCATTGTTTGGTCATTCCTGGGATCCATCTGCTGAATCACAAATCTCCTCATTTGTATTGTTTTTCATTCTTTCATGCGATGTGGGTGGCGGTGCCGAGCCAGCATTGACTGCTCACCCTTAATTACCCTTCGGAAGGTGGCAGTGAACTACCATCGGGAAGTGCTACTGCCCAGGTGATGGAGGTACATCCACAACGGCGTTAGGGTGATTTTGACCCAGCACGGTGACAGGTGATTTTGTTCTAAATTGGAAAGGTGCACGGTTTGGAGTGGAACTTAGAAGCCATGGTGTTCCTGGGTGTCCTTCCAAGTGTAGTAGTAAAGAGTTTGGAAAGAAGGAGACATAATGAGGTACTGCATGTTGTATATTGCTACCACTGTGCACTGGTGGTGGGAGACATGAATATTAACTGTGTTTGATTAGACACCAATCAAGTAGGCTGCTTTATCCTGGATGATGCCAAGCTATTTGAGTATTTTAGAGACTGGAGCCATTCAGGCAGGTGGAGTGTATTCTATCAGACAAGAATTGTCCCTTGTAGAACATTAGATAGATTCTGGGGAATCAGGGGGGTGAGTTATTTGTTGTAGAATTCCTAGTCTCTGTTTTGTTCATATGTAATATTTATGATTTGCCCAGTTCAGGTTATGGTCAATGGTAACCCCACAAATCACAGTGGTAATAAAACGATGGTTCGCTTCTCTCTTGTTATACAAGCCTGTAGCTCGTATAGTGCAAATGTTGCTTGCTGCTAAACAGCTCAAGCCTGAATTCTTTTATCTCTTGCTGCTTCTGGACATGCAAATTTCAAAGTCTGATGCTGCTACCTAAGGGGGCCTATGCTCTGATGCCACTAATTCATCCTGTCACGTTACAGAATACCAAGTCTAATTTTCTTTGCAGGATGTGGCCATTACTGGCAAGTCCTGCATTTATTATCTAATTGCTCAGAGGGTAGTTAAGAATCAACCACATTGCTGTGGGTCTGGAGTCAAATGTAGACCAGACCCACAGCTTCCTTCCCTGACAAATAACAAGTTTCATGGTCATCATTAGGCTCTTAATTCCAGATTATTTTTAATATCAAAGTCAAATTTCACCGCATGTCATGGCAGGATTTGAACCTGAGTCTCCAGAACATTAAATAAAATCTGAAGAACTGCAGATGCTGTAACTCAGAAACAAAATTAGAAGTTACTGGAAAAGCTTGGCAGGTCTGGCCACATCTGTGAAGAGAACTCAGGGTTAGCGTTTTGGGTCCAGTGACCCTTCCTCACAACTCTGACTTCTCTTCACAGATGCTGCCAGACCACTGAGCTTTTCCAGCAACTTCTGTTTTTGTTTCTGGTACATTACATGAGTCTCTGGATTAATAGTCTAGAGACAATACCACTACGTCATCAACTTAACTACAGCTGGCTTTCTGGTGTAGAGCTGGATGAATGCAGCAGGCCAAGCAGCATCAGAGGAGCAGGAAAGCTGAGGTTTTGAGTTGGGGCCCTTCTCCAGAAGTTGAATTTGAATCAGAAATTGAAGTTGAATGCTTTGGTACCACTGAAGAGTCCAAGATGTCTTAAATTGTTGTCCTAGGTCTGGTTCATTGTTTGTTTTGAGCTAAGGCGTGAAGAGGATTTCTAACTGAACAATTGTTCCAGACAGCTATCTCCATGATTGTGTATTCCAGATCATAGTCTAGCTGCCTCAGAGATAATGGGAACTGCAGATGCTGGAGAATCCAAGATAACAAAGTGTGAAGCTGGCTGAACACAGCAGGCCAAGCAGCATCTCAGGAGCACAAAAGCTGACGTTTCGGGCCTAGACACTTCATCAGAGAGGCTCTGCTAATGTGTGACACCTCTCTGAGCACGATATCCATGTAATGCTCAGCCTCACGGATGTACAACTGTGCAGCTACTCCTGCATGTTGCTCATCTACGACACTGGTACGGTTCATGACTTCATACATATTGCAGGCCACTTATTCCATGCATCAACTTGTGCTGCAATGCCTTAAACGTAAACTTACTTACTTGTGTACTTACTCAGTCTTAAATGTATTTAGTTTCGCTTTCCTCTACTTCCCTAGCCCCACTTTGTCCCACTGTGCTAACTTATTCCAAGGCTCTCTGATGAAGGGTCTAGGCCCGAAACATCAGCTTTTGTGCTCCTGAGATGCTGCTTGGCCTGCTGTGTTCAGCCAGCTTCACACTTTATTATCATAGTCTAGCTGCCTTTTTGTTTTATAAGTTATGTTAAAAACACAAGATTTTTGATCCGGTATTCTAAATTACAGGGATTTTTGCTCACTCCTACAGGGAAAGCATCCAATTAAAGGGTTAAAAAAAAATAACATTATAGAGAAGTTATAGTTTGATTAGTTAGTAATTAGAAATGTGTATTTTTTTCAAAAGAAAACATTAATTAAGAAAGCAGAAATAAGAGAATGTCAGGGCCAAATAATATTGGAATAAGTTAGCAAAGTGGGGCTAGGGAAGTAGAGGAAAGCGAAACCAAATACGTTTAAGACTGAGTAAGTACACAAATAAGTAAGTTTACGTTTAAGGCATTGCAGCACAAGTTGATGCATGGAATAAGCGGCCTGCAATATGTATGAATTCATGAACCGTACCAGTGTCGTAGATGAGCAACAAGCAGGAGTAGCTGCACTGTTGTACATCCATGAGGCTGAGAATTACATGGATATCGTGTTCAGAGAGGTGTCACACATTAGCTTAAATGTCTGGAAGAAGGAACAGAATGGGGTGACCAGCACCAAGGGAAATAGACAAGTTTTTCAGGAATCTGCTACAGTCCTGCTCACAAAGCAGTTTTTCTGTTCTAGAAATTGATAAGGGCACAGGTTTGTCAAGGAAGTGCAGTCAGAACCATGTCTTTGACACTGAGTGGTCTAACTGCACAGCAGGGGAAAAAGAATAAAAGAGCAATTGTGATAGGTAGGGGAAGAGAGAGGCATTTCTGTGCTCGTCAACATGACTCCAGGATTTCTTGCTAAGATCAAATATACCAGAGAAGAGCTGCAGGATGTCTTCTGGGGAAGGGTATGCAGCCAGAATTTGTGGTCAATATTTGTCCTCACGACTTTAGTCCTGAAATCAGAATTTCGGGCACCAAATAGAAAATTTGAAAGCAGACATCGAAAGTAGTAATCAAGCAGTCAACATTTTTCATCAAAGGGATTACATTTAATTACATTAGCAGAATCCTTTAAGGAAGGACAAAATTAAATTATTACAGACCTTTGAGGAAGTACCAGACAAAATGGATAAATCAAACATATAGATGTGATATATTTGGATTTCCAAAGGGCAGTTGACAAGATACCATACCAAAGTTGATTACACAGTATCTCAGGCGTAGGGTGTAACATACTGGCATGGATAGATAATTTAACAGGAAAACAAACCATTGTCACAAATGGGACATTTTCCAGTTACTAAGATGTAACAAATGGAGTGACTCAGGGTCCACTGCTGGGTTCTCAATCATTAACAATCTGTATTCCAAAAGAAAACTTGTATAGTGGGAGCCTAAAATGTAACCGCTAAATTTGCTGTTGACAAAAGATGCTGTTAAGTTTTTAAAGGAGAATATTGGGAATCTGCAGGCTAGTAGGCAAAATTTTGGCAGATGTAGTAGTAGAAGTTGTCCATTTTGGGAAGAATAAAAAAAAATTTACTTTTAAAAGCAGGAGATCTGGATGTGTTTGTATATGGATCACAAAAAAGGTTTGTTCCAATTCTGCAGGGCATTGATAAGACTGCATTTTCGGTTTCCTTTATTCTAAAATAAAGTTAGTTGCATTTGGTGCAATACAGAAAAGACTAGTGCAACTGGTTTTTGAGATAAAGGGATTAGAATAGGAGGAAAAATTTGACAAGGTTAGCCTATAGCCACTGGTGTTTTGAAGAATGACACATGGCCGAATTGAGATGTACAAGATCCTGAGAAAATTTGACAGGATAGATGCTGAAATGATGTTTCTCTTTGCAAGACAGGCTACAGTTCAGGACATTGCTTAAAAAGTTGATCTAGATCAACATGGCAAAAGGAATAATACTTTCTCTCAATGCATCATAAATCTATGGATTCTTTTCTCCATAGGGCATTATACGAAGGGTCATTGGATACTTTTAAAGTTGATATTAACTTCTTGATTGACAATGGAGTCAAACGATGACGAGCACAGGGAGTGACCACAAACTGATCAGCCACAATCTTATCGAATAGCAGAGCAAAGTCAAGGAGTCCATTTGGCCTGCTCCTAATTGATATGTTCATACTTCTGTTTCCTTGCTTTTCCTCCAATTCCGCCATTAGTATTCCAATTTAAAGTACTGGTATGGAAACATGAAAAGCCTGTGGGGGAGTGCTTTACAGTGATGAAACCTGCAGACTGCTGCAGCTACGTCAGTAATAAAAATGCCTCCTAGTTGAATAGTGAGGATCTGCATCACAACCACACGCTTTTGTCCAATTCCTCGTCATTAACATCACCTTTTATGCTCAAAAAGTGTTGTGGGTGCTTTACACATTTAAAATTCACTTGTAAATAATTTAATTGCATTGATCTTATGTTATTAATATGCATCACTTATTTGTTGACAATATCTTAAAGCTAAATGCACTGGCAGACCTCTTGCCTGACATACAGTAATGATTATAGACATACAGAAGCCATTTTCATTATTGTGCAAAAAACGTTTGTTCCCGCTTCACTGAATGTTCATGTTAATGTAAAGTGTTGTATTTACCCTCTGTGGGACATGGCTGAACTGGCAGGCTCAGCTAACATTGTGCAGGACATTACTTATCTGAGGTAGTTTCAGCAAACTGTAGGTAATGTCAAAGCCTGCAAAGGACTTTGCCAACAAACAGATTGAGATGGACCTACACGTAGATGCTGATTTTTAGGTACCGTACTTTCTTACCTTAAACTGCTGTTACCGTATCCAGCGCTCTAGATCCTTCCCACTTCATTCCTCCATATTTACAATATTACCCTTTAGCTCGTCAGGTAGATCTCTTTTACTCCACAATTCTCCAATGTCATTGCACCACTAGTTATCCTTGTGTTACCTGAGCTTGCCTGCAAACCTCAATTGTACTGTGCCCCTGCCTTGCGTCAGAAATCTCAACAAGGAAAACCACTGATGCCATCTGGTCTACACTACCCCATAACAAATATAAGCCAGAGGGCTTTGAGGGAAGGAAACAAACACAAGTTGAGCTGGAAAAACAGCTGAGAAGAAAATACAAGTCAATGTTGAAGAGTGAATGGATATTTACACAAAGATTTGAACTTAAACAACACCTTTGACAATCTCAGAACATCCCAATGAAGTAATATTTGAAATATACTCTTGTAATATATGGAATATTACATGGAATATCCAGACTTAAGAGATTTACTCGAGGTTCATGAGGCCTTAGTGAATAGGTTTTTAAAAAGGACTCGTACAGAGCCATTAAAGATTTTAATTTACATAAAGTCAGATTCAGAACTCAATGCAATGAAATGAAATTCACAATTAATGCTAAACTGAGAAAAAGACAACGACGCAAGCAGAATTAATTGAATTAAAATAAGTAACCAGGAAAGTGGGTGCGATTAAATGCAAACATACTAAATATACAAGTATACTGAATATTGAAATAAACAAGTATAATAAAGGTCTTAGTATTAGGAAATACAATAAATAAACCAATGTGGATTAGTCATCCATTGGATGTCAAACTGTATAACCAAAACAGTTGTCAGTGGAGATAGTAATCAAACATTTTCAGACTCTTAAAAACCAAAAGAACTGCAGATGCTGTAAACCAGGAACAAAAACTAACAGTCCCCATTAACAACCGTTCACCCTCCCAGCCTCATCGTTAGCAATTCTTTGTTGGTCCAACTCTCTTTGGACTCTATTCTATTGTTTACTCCCTAGCACACCCAGGTCCCTATTTTCTGCATATAAACTGAGATTTCCCCAGCCACCATCAGTTCTGCGGAAGGGTCACCGGACCCAAAATGTTAACTCTTTTCTCCTCCACAGATGCTGCCAGAACTGCTGAGCATTTCCAGCAACTGTTTCTCGTACTCTTGCCAGATGACAGCTTGAACATAGCATCCAGTCCTGAATGAATGAATGATGAAACAAATGAGTTCCCTCCTCTCCAATGATTGTTAATCTGAATTATTTTAGGAATATGTGTGGTGAAATGTTGAAAACATTTGGTTGATGCTGATTGAGACAATTCTGAATTTATTTGTGGCTGGTCTGCCCTTTGAAGATTGCCATAACAGATTTGATTGCATCTATTAATTGAACTACATTTCATTGCCCTTAGTTAACTGCAATAGATGCTGGACCCAAAACCTTGTTTATACTTCTTAAGGGCACCTAGCTCATCCATGGTATGCTGGACTGAGTATCACATCCTTCTCGTGAAGCAAATTTGGTCAAATCACACCTAACAAACTCTGCACACAACTATTTCTTGGAGGCTCTATTGGATTTTTTTATTCATTCTATGGTGGAACATTTGTCATGCAAGCAACTATTACAGTACTACATTACAAGAGAGTAAAAAGTAAATTCAAGTAAGGGAAACAAACTTACAATGGAGAACAGATTGTAATGTCTATCAATAAATGAAAGAAATATGCCCTTGGCATTGTGGCCACGATGACAGGGTTGGAGAGATCAAGATTTGAGATTCATTTAGCTGCTTGCTGGCTTCTTTTTGCATAGGTCTAATATTTTCTTGTGTTAGTTCTTCAGATTTATCTGATACTTAGATGGTGTCGGGAAGAAGAATACACTTGTCATAAATTCTTATTCTAGGAACTAGATTTAGTATGAGGACAGACTTTTGATATTTTCTCTTTTGACTGTTGCCTTTCCCGTTAGCCCTTAAACGTGTTATTTCTTGTCCAGTCGAGTCCAACACTGGCACCTCCACAGCAAATGGAAAGATTCTGAGTACATGATTTTCTTTAAACAAGTAAGTTCGTCACGATATTTTCAAACATTCTCTTTTTGTTTCAAGTGACTTTATTACATAACATTACATATATAACACCATATATAAGCATAATATTTTTAGAATATTCTCCTGTGTACCATTCTTAATATACAATTAATTTGGTTCCCTTGGTCACTTTCTTAGGCCTAAAAAGATAAGGATTAATTGACCCTAATCCTTGACGAGTACTCATCTATAAACAACAGTGCTAGATGCTTGAATTTTCTAACCTTCTTTAAAGGGTATTGTTTCCTTACAATGTTTTGTAATGTTCACTTTGTTTTTGCTCTATGCTTTTCTCTCCTAATAGCTTGAGCTAGACAGATACTGCATTTTTTTTATTTAAGCGACATTCACCCACAATTGCAATGATTGTGTACTTTACAGGCAACTATCATCTCTTCTGGGCTTCGCTGAAAGTCCTGCGTTCCAACTCAGACCACACAAAGATCAACTGTACAAAACAAGGGACATACATTTAAACCAAACTGCCCACAACTTTTAAAACAAAAGTTTAGAGGGAACTTGCAGGTTAACATTAACAACTTTTAGATGATAACGAGATGTACTAAGGCACCATTTAATTGCATGCTTACTCTCAACTGGCCCATCACTTCCCAATATGTGCTTATCAAAGCATGCTGCGATACAGCACCATTATGCCAAAACTTTTACATATTTCAAAACTTTCATCTTAATTCTTTCCGATTTAACATTTTCTATCAACTGTGCAACATAGCAACTGAAAAAAATTTCAACATATTGAAAGGAACAAATTCAATGAAGTGTTTAAGTACAGATGATTTTTTTCCCCAATCCCTGAGATACTGTGCAATTGTTTTCTTCAATGAAGAATTTCTTTTAGAATTCAAAATTTTCATCAGTCATATCGATGGCCCAAGCAAATTTCTCTCGCTGTGTCTTATTGTAGATCTTCTCAATAGGAACATGCCATTTCTTGCACCTTCAAAGACAACATGTAAAGGGATATGCATATTACATTTAGCCAGCAATTCTATGGTCATTTCATAAGGAAAGCCTATTCAAATATTTAATACATTAACAAGAGTTAATTGGTTTTATTAAATTCTGGACGAGGTAACATGAAATATCAGGGTACACGGTAAAGGAAAGAAAGAATGGAAAAAAAAAAGTGTTCTCTCTAATGCTAACTGCTTGGCACACAATTATCATGCTTGAACAACTTAATTTCTTCTAGCTTAGATTATGCAGGATATTAAATTACGTCAATCCAAAACTCAACCGAGGTTCAGGTAATACTGAATGTTAAAAGCTGTCAGGTTCTTACTGACCAAGCAATGGTGATTCTGGGATCAAGATAGTTGAGCTTGGACGTGCCCAATGCAATCTGTTTATTCTCCTCTCTGTCTGTTGCTTGAACTTCCAATTTCATCAGTTGTTCTTCTATCCTCTGTAACAGCTTTTTCTTCTTCTCTACAATCCTGTATAAAGAAATTTCATTAGAGTTCTTTAAGAATAGGATATCCTAATGTGCTATTTTCCATTACTAGTCTCCTTGCTTCAACAGTACAAGTAGATCATTTCATGTTTCTTTAAGAAATAATAGCAAACTTAAGAGGTCTTAATTTCAGGCTAAACCTTAACCTCCGTTTTATCACCTCCATCTCAAGACATTTACTTTTTTAAACTGACAAGGACACAATTCATAACTTCTTTCCCTCCCCTTCATTACTGCCACAAAAAGGGAGGGTGACGGCCTAGCAGCATTATTACTGGACTATTAATCCAGATACCCAGGTAATATCCCAAGGATCTGGACTTGAATCCTGCCATGATGGAGTCTAATAATGACC
This sequence comes from Stegostoma tigrinum, assembly GCF_030684315.1. NCBI lineage: Eukaryota > Metazoa > Chordata > Chondrichthyes > Orectolobiformes > Stegostomatidae > Stegostoma > Stegostoma tigrinum. The sequence goes on along the minus strand of NC_081358.1, from coordinate 101,503,034 downwards.
ATGAATCCATTGTCAGTGGTCAGTAAAAACCGATCAACTGGTTTACTAAGATCATTTAGGGAAGGACATCTGCCACCTTTATCTGGTCTGGCCTACAAGCAACTCCAGACCCACAGCTATGCAATTGACTTAAATTGCCCTCTGGACAATCAAGGAAGGGTAATAAATGCTGGCCCAGTCAGTGATCCCCTCCTCCCATGAATTTTTTTTAGAAACGGCTTTCATTCATCAATTGTTTTCACTCGAAATCTCATACAATAAAGAGAAGCTCAGTCAACGGAGGTAATTCAGATAATGGGGTATAATAAAAGAAACAGAGCTAGGACATTCAGGGATAATGGCAGGAATCATTCTTTTATGGGAAGGGTAATGGAAATTTAGAACTCTCATCTGGTGACAAGTGAAAATATCAAAACAGGGTGTGTTAGGGAAGACTATTGAGGGCTATGGGTGCAATGCTAGTAGATCTTGTTAAAATTTACATCAGTTACAGTTTCATTAAACAGAAGATCTGGATGGAGGGGGCTGAATGGGCTAGGAATCAAAGGTAGCCACTGATGCTGGGTCAGCTCTTTATTACATATTTAACCAACTGAGCAAAGTGCGTGAAACTTTTATATATTCACATATTGTGTTTTAAAGCAAACAACTATTTGCAGCCAGTTAAAACAACAAAACCTGACATTAACACATTTTATTCCATCCATTGAAGGTCATTGTTTTAACTAGTGGATACTTAATTAATTGGAGAGATCCTATTCAGGAAATACTCACTGTTTTGATTTTTCATCTTTTTTAACTTTGTAATCCACCTTGGCATTTTTCAAATCTTTCTTTGCTACTGCAAGTTGTTCCTTTTTCGTTTCAATCTACGAATTGAAAGTATAAATTCTTTAAAAAAAAAAATTTGTTATTGTTGCATTTAGAAACCACCATTCCCATCATTGATTCATATGTTTATCTGTCAGACAGGAATACCACAAACAGTCTCCCTTTCTGCTTCCAAAAGAACGTTCATCTTTAGCCACTCACAAATGAACATTTCCCTAGTGTGAGGCTTAATATATCAATCACCTTTAGTAACCTTCAACAAATTCTCATTAAATGCACTGGAGACTAGTCGGTGTCAGAATTCTGGCTAAGTGGCACTGAGGCAGATTACTGTATCCCACTGCTAATGCCAATGCTGGCAGCTAAAGCTGGAAGAGCATTCCAGTGCAGTTCCATATTATAGCAGTAGGTGGTGTTGAATCTCTTTGTTCAGAGATGAGACAGATCTTTGGAACAAGCAGGTCTTGAATGTGGGTTTCCTACAACTACCTGGGCTATACATGTCAACCACTGCATCCTGTGAAGACTCCATTCCATTTTCCCAGTTCTTCAGTCTCCGCTGCATATTTTCCGACAAGCCAACTTTGACAAGGGACCCTCTGAAATGTCCACCTTCTTCCTCAACTGAAGATTTCCCAGCAGGGTTGTCAACAGGAGCCTCATCAGGTATGACCCATCTCTTGCACTTCTGCCCTCACCCCCTCTCTTCCTGCCCGCAACAGCGACAATGTTCCCCTTGTCCATATGCACCATCCCACCAGTATCCATAATCAGAAAGTCATCAACCTCTATTTCTGCCACCTACAGCAAGATGCTACCACCAGACACGCATTCTCCTCCTCCTCCCATGTCCACTTACCACAGGCACCATTTCCTCCAGGAAACCCTGGTCCACACCCAACATTACAGCCCCATGGCACCTTCCCCTGCAGCCACCACAGGTGTAACACCTGCCCATTTACTTCCTCAGTATCTGTGGGCCCAACCATATCTTCCACATGAAGCAGCACTTCTTACAATCTTGTCTACTGCATTCATTGCGCACAATGTGGTCTTCTCCATGTTGGGGAAAACAAAGCATAGACTAGGTGACCAATTTGCAGAACATCACATTCTATCCATTTAAATAAAAAGACCCTGAGCTTCTATCAGCCTGACATTTTAACAAACAACTCTGTTCCACAAGCCAACACCTCTGCAGCAGGCCTGCTGCAGTGTTCCAGTGAAGCTCATTGCAAGCAGGAAAAATAACACCTTTATTTTCCGCTGGAGGCCCCTGCAGCTCTCTGGACTCAATGTCAAGTTGAATAATTTTAGTGCCTGAACTCTATGTCCTTGCCCCCTATTCCATACACCTGGCCTTGTTGTCACAGTTTGCCATTACACACAACTGTTAGCCACCAGAAGTCTCCATTAACAGCTATTCACCCTTCCAGCCAGATTGATATCTACTCCTTTGTCTGTCTAACTGCTGTTCTTTTTCGGGCTCTATCCCTGCCTATTGTTTACTCCTTACCCCTCACCCACCTGACCACCATCCTATCTTCTCCATTCAAACTGACGTCTTCCTAGCTACCACCAGTTCTGAGGAAGAGTCACTGGACCTGAAATGTTAACCATGATTACTCTTTACAGATGTTGCCAGCCTACTGAGCTTTTTCATCAACTTCTGTTTTGTTTCTGATTTACAGCATACGCATTTCTTGTTTTTATTTTGAAAATACTCAATTAAGGAGTAAAGCATGTTTCAAGTATCCAACATGCATCCAGTAACAGTTGAGTTGACTTTTATATTATTTTACTTCAAAACAAATATAGCTACATGCAGATAGTTACAAGTACCGTGTCATCCGAGCTGTAATCTGTGCAGGGCTCTCAATTAATTGTCGGGAAATGCGTTCTTAATTTTGTCATTGAATAATTCAAATCTTTCAACATATTTCTTTCTCCCAAAATACACAATTTGTGACCCATAACACCATGTCAAAAAAAGGAACAAATCTGCTAAGAATAGCAGGTAGTGGCACGTAGACTATAAGGGGCTCCAAAAAGTTATGGCACAATATCTCAAACTGAATCAAAAGCATCATGTTCAATTTAAGAGATGACTTAATTGATGTTCTAAGGAAAATGGGTTGTTCATTACAGTGAGACTTTGAATAAAAATTAATAACTAAATTAATAGTATTAATAAGATTATTTTCTCTGTAGAGAAGTTTGGTGAAATATTTCAAAAAAATATTGTGGAATGAGCAGTGGAAGGCCCTTCAACAAGATTGTAGAAATGGAATTCAAACAGTACAGTGGCTCAGCAGTTAGCATTGCTGCCTCACAGCTCTAGGGACCCGGGTTCAATTCCACTCTCAGATACTCATCTGTGCGAAGTCTGCACGCATCTCCCCATGGTTGTGCAGGTTTCCTCCTACAGTCCAAAGATGTACAGGTTAGGTGGACTGGCCCTGCCAAATTGCCATTGGTATCCAGGATGTGTTGCTAGATGGATTAGCCTTGGGAAATGCAGGATAACAGGGAAATGGTGGGGTGGCAGGTCTGGGTGGGATGATCTTTAGAGAGTTGGTGTGGGACCCCCATCCACATCCCCATTTCCACTGCAATGGAAATAAACATTTGTTTGGTTGTGTTTATTTCTGAAACTTACCTTGGCCTGAATGTTTTTCATGGCTTTCTCGTAAGTTTTTGGGGGTGTCCTCTGGTGGTTACAAAGAATAGCCACTGCTCTGTTAGCTCGATTGTAGGACAGGATTTTTTCTGCGATACTTTCTTCAGCTGAAAAGAAGAAAAAGTAGTAAGCAATCATTGTAAAACTAAGTTATTTCAGATAAGATTTTAAAAACACCAGCTATCACATAGCTATGTCACGTTGTGAAAAATCATGGATTACTCAGTCACTTGAGCATTCAATTACATCATGGCTGAATTGGGTCTCAAATCCACTTTTCCACATTTCATCTTGCCTGATACAGAAAATAGATTTTTGTTGGACTAATGCAAGTCTGGCAACATCTGTGAAGGAAAAAACAGAGTTAGCGTTTCGGGTCCGGTGACCCTTCCTCAAAACTGACCCGAAACATTAACTGTGATAACGGGAACTGCAGAAGCTGGAGAATCCAAGATAATAAAATGTGAGGCTGGATGAACACAGCAGGCCAAGCAGCATCTCAGGAGCACAAAAGCTGACGTTTCGGGCCTAGACCCTTCAGAGAGGGGGATGGGGAGAGGGAACTGGAATAAATAGGGAGAGAGGGGGAGGCGGACCGAAGATGGAGAGAAGAGAAGATAGGTAGCAGTGGGAGAGAGATTCCCTGACGTTGGTCCGGAGGGAGGAGGGTGACTTCTTCAGGTTAGGCATCCTTGGAAGAGGCTTCGCAGTGAGGTTAAAATTGTATCAATGATAATGGGAACTGCAGATGCTGGAGAATCCAAGATAACAAAGTGTGGATCTGAAACATTAACTGTTTTTGGCTTCACAGATGCTGCCAGACTTGCTGAGCTTTTCCAGCAACTTTGCTTTTGTTCCTGATTTACAGCATCCACAGTTCTTTTGGTTTTTAATTAAAAATCTACTTGCCCTGTCTTCAGAGCTTCAATTGTTTTCAGCATCCACAGTCTTTCAGTGGGGGGAAAACAGTTCCAGATTTACACTACACTTGGGAGATAAATTGCTTCTCAATTCCATTGCTTTAATTCTGCAATGTAATGATAACCAAAATTCTCTTTGGGATGTTGATGAAAGGATCAATAGAAGTCACAACAGAGGAAGCAAGTCCCCTGCTCCTTACTGAAAAAGCTCTTTTATGTCCCAGATGAACTGAAGCTCAGCTCAATGTTTCATCTGAAAGATAGGGCCTCAGAGTTACTCAGTACTTCACTAGAGTGTCAGCCAAAGCTTCAGTGCTCAAGCATTGCAATAAGAAATAGGACTATAACAACACTTCTCCATAGCATTATCACAGTCTATCACACCAAAATGAACAATTTATAAATGAATGAAGGTTTTGGAAAAGGAACACTGGACCAGAGGATTTCATTTTTGATGCTACAGGTTTAAAGAGAACTCACTTCCACTGTGGACACGGACATAAGCCCTACACGCCTAAAACGTTCACTTGCTTTAAGAATAGGCTGTGTTTGTTGACACTGCAGGCTACAGCAGACACTGAGGTTGCAGTGGTGGTCGTGTCACTGTCAGTGACAGAACACTATTTTTGATACCTGCCAATTGCTGCCCTGCTCTCAATCTCTCAGCCTCACTGGCCTACCTGCCACTCGCTGTCCCATCGGTCAACCCTCTTGTGAGCCAGCACCCAAACATTTGTGTCCTCTGAGTGAATGGTTGCACCACATGCAAACTTCCCTTGCTGCATTGAATGAGATGACAGCTACTAGGGCATGATGATAGCAGCTGCACACATTTGCTGCTCCAGTAAGATCGCAGGAAATGCAGAAATGGATCTTTTGAGCAGTGACTACCGAATTACTGCCATGTTTATAAAATCAATGACGTGCGGCACTCTGCATTTTATCAGATTCCTAAAAGCCCAATTTTCACAGTAAAGTCCACTGGGGGACTGTCACAGCAGGGATGAGAGTTTGTGGAAGAAATAACACATCGTTTCGTACTACATTCGCTGCCATACGGAAAACTTAAAAGGTCCCAGGTTTAATGTTATGAGAAAGATAGTTCAGGTTAGGGGAAAGCACATAGGTCATATTTCACGGTCAAGTATGTAGTCCAGATGTTAGACTAGGTTTTAATCTGCAATGTTTCATGGGTGGCTACCCAGATAAGTACTGTAGATCTATCTGAAGTCTCCGATTCTAGCTCCATCTGAGGCATTTGCAGAGGGTCACAGAACAGAGGAATTGCTCATGGGAAATTGAAACATTTGCACATATTGTCTAACAGGACCACTTTAAAGTCCCTGTGTGCATCTCCAGTTATAAGTCTGGTCTCAAGAGACCTGATCATTTGGCCCAAAATGTTTTAAATATAGATATTGTTATAATGCACTCAACATGGAAACCATCTCCCAGAAAAAGTGTTTTATGCTGTGATGTTCATTGTGGATAAGATTTGGCTAGTTCACTAGGGAGATTTCTCTTGATCTTCTTTGAAATGATGCCATGGAACGTTTTACACCCACCAGAGCAGTCAGATGGGACTCATTAGAAATTTGACAATGCTGCATTTCCTCAGTGCCATACTGGACTGTTATCCTTGGCATTTGGGTTGAAGCCACAGAATTGAATTTGAATTTGAAAATTTGAATTTCTAACTCAAGGGGTGACAGTGCTACCCACCCACGTGAACATAAAGGTTCACTGTTAGCATAACTATTCACTTACGATCAGTCAATTCAGCCAATTGTTCTTGCAACGTGATGGAAGCATTGTATGTTCGAAACACTTTGGCAGTGAGCCCCTCCATTAACTCCTGAAGGTGTTTGTTCAGATCAGAAGTCTAAAAGAAAATACATTACTTTCATATAGATATAGTGAAAAGTTGATGAAACTGCATATTTGTCAAACTCACTCAATGTAGATACATCTAAATACAACATACATTCAATCTGTCAAACAGATCATCTGTAGGATCCTTATTCTCCATGAACAATTTTAGATTCTTGAACACCTGGTTAGAAAGAAATACAAACAAACATCACTCTGGAATTGTATATATTGTACAAAAGAAAGAAATAAAGAATTTTACACAGAGCCTTTCATGAGTTCAGGGTGTCCCAAACATTTCACACCCAATAACAATTATTCCTGAATTGTACTCATGGTTACAATACAGGAAATGTGGAAGACAAATTATATACACAATTGATTCAAGTCAGCAATGAGATATACGGCCAAACAAATTTACCTAATTAAGACGGGTTGAGGATTAATGTCAGTCAAGACAGACAAGAACTCTATTGCTCTTTTTCAAGAATCCCACAGAATATTGTGTCCAGTTGATGCAACAGACAATCTCAATTTTAACATCTGATTTCACTGTCACAACCCTAAAACGCGCAGCCAAGGAAGTGTAAACGTGGACTCAGAATTCTAGAGAGTGGTTTGAACGCAATCTACTGACCAAGAAGGGGAAAATACCAACTAAGCCATGGCTGACATTGAGGTACAGCTGTAGTACTGCTGGGGCTATTCTATACAGCCAGCACGGACTCTAGATAGACTGAATAGCCACCTTCAACGCTGTAAATGACCCTAAAGTAGAAAGACAATGTGATCACGACTATTTCATCATAATTCAGGATTAGCAACACACAACTTTAAGCCTGCTATTCCATTCTGATCAAAATGCCAGTCACTCCTTAGATTTTAGTGAAGTTTAATGAAAAGGCAAATAAAAAGTTCAGTGTCTACTTGAAATACAATGAAGTATTCAGAATTGATATTTTCTTCCAAATTTAGGAGATGAATTTGGACAGTATGTCGTGGAGTCAACAAGAATGGTTATAATAGACATGTGCAATAAAATAGGATCGATGATGATCTTGGATTGAGCACACTGGGTACCAGCGACCACAATCTGGTTGAATTTCACAGTTTGAGGGAGAAAAAAAAATTGTGTCCAGGACTTGAACTTCCGTTAGGGCATGAAAACAGAACCAGATAAAGTGAACTGACAAAACAGGTCAAGATACAGGTCAGTGAAGATGCAGTGGCAAACATTTAAGGGATATTTTCCTCCTAATTCACACACTGGATACATTACATAGGGAAAGAAAAGTTCCAAGGAGAGGACTTATAATCTGGGGTTAGCTGCAAAGTTTACTATAGTACCAAATTTAAAGGGTGGCAAGTCAGAAGATTGGTTATAAGATTTAAAAAATGTACTAACAACAAAAAAAAACAAAGATTAGAGTATGGGAGTATATTATCTAGAAATTTAAAACAAATAGTAACAGTTTCTTTAGGTACAAGTAAGGAATTTCTCATCCAAAAATCTTGGAACTAACTGTCCTTCAGATGAAGGATACTTTTTTGGTTTTTGGACAGTTATCCTATCGGTCCATTTGAGTCCTTTGTAAAAAACAAAATTTTTAAAAAATCTCTTTGCCAGACCTGCAGACACCTGGAGTTCAGACCAGCTGAAAACACTTTGCTTTTTAGGTCGAATTGGTCCAAGTGAAGTTCTTTTCCAAACAGCGTAAAGTCAGCATGTCTACAGGTCTGTTCGGGTCCACTTTTGAAAAAGACCTTCAGTTGCTAGGTCTTTTTGATTTTTTGACACACGGGCAAAGAATACTCAAACTATATTTTAAACAAGTTAACAGAAAGAGCAGTGGTAAATAGTGGAGGATTAATAATAGAAAAAAAATGTCAAATGAATTGAACCAGTATTTTGCATCAGGTTTCACTAAAGAAAAGTAACATTATAGAAACAGCAGTAAATCAAGAAATGGAAGGGAGGGAGGAATTCAAGAACATTAGAATCACCCAGGGAAGAAGTAATCAGAATATTGTTGGTGCTGGAGCAGACCAGTCAATGGGTCCTGCTAGAATTCATCATAGGGGATTAAAAGAAACAGCTGAAAAATTTATGCATTGGTTTTAATTATTCTAAATTCTCCAGAAAAGCTGAATTAGAAGGAAAATAGTGAGTATAGCTTCTTTAAGGAGGGAGGGAGACATAAAGCAGGAAATTACAAGCCCTCTGTCAGAGGGAAAATATTAGACAGTATGAATATATGAAATGCAGCACTATAAGTAGGTCATTCAGCCTTGCAAACATGTTCCATCATTCAAAAAGCTCATGGTTGAGCCATTTATGATCTGCATTTCATATTCCCATTTATCCCCTCGCCTGACAAAAATCTAATTGCCTTTATTAAAAATATTCCATGACCCTATTGCCACTACCTTTTAGGAGAGGGAGCTCAAAAGTCACAAAATCTTGAAAGAAAAGACTGCCCAACTGTTCCACAAGAATAACCCATAATTTAAAAGGCATGTCTTTTAGTTCTGGACTTGCCCACAGCAGGGAAATATCATTGCATGCCTAGCTCAGTTTTCAAAATCTTTAAATCAACCCACTTGAATGATCCCTTGCTCTTCTCAACTCCACTGGAAACACTTTTAGCCTGTCTAATTTAGTCAAACAAGAATACCCACTCATTCCAGGTATCAGCACAGGAAATGTCCTCTGAATTACCTCCAATGCAGTTTTTTTTTTAAAAGAAAAGATATAAAGAGACCAATTTAAACATCCATTTTGAGATGTGCTCACCAATGCCATGTATAACCAAACCACAATATCTTCACTTTTATGTTCTGCCCAAATTGTAAGGATGGCATCCCATTATAGCCTTATCCATTGTGTTAAATCTGCATACTAACTTGCGACTCGTGCACTAAATCACAGATCCATCTGCACCTCAACAGTCTACAAATGAAAAATTTCAGGTAATATATGGAGGACCCTGATTTTAGAACATCTGATTTAGATACCTAGCAATGCAATTGCATCTAGGAGTGTAGTGTAATTTTAAATAAAAACACATGAACATTTCCTGTACTTAAGACTGACAACTTTATATTATCGTGCAGTGTTCTGACGTGTACTAATTGACTTATGAACAGACTCGGGTACAGAACCAATTCACAAATTCTATCAAAGTAAACAGCTTCACAATTTGCGACATTCTATTCCATCTGCCAGATGTTTGCTCACTGATTCAAGCTATCTATATCCATGCATACACAGTCAAATAACACAAATAGTCCAACCCGTCCATGCTGACCAGGTATGCCAAACTTAAATAGTCCCAATTTGCCTGCATTTGATTCCTCTAAACCATTCCTATTCACGCATGTGTTCATATGTCTTTTAAACGTTGTAATTGTACCAGTCTCTACCACTTCCTCTGGGAACTCATTCGATTTTTACACACAGGGTGGTGTGTATATGGAATGAGTTGCCAGAGGAAAAGTTGCCCCTTAGGTCCCTTCATAATCATTCCCCTTTCACTTTAAACCTATGCCCTCTAGTGTTTGACTTCCCTATTCTAGGGAAAAGACCTTGGGTGTACACGCTCTAAGCCCCTCATGATTTTATAAGTCTTTATAAAGACCACACAACTCAGCCTCTGACGCTCTAAGGAAAAAAGACCCAGCCTATCCAGCCACTCCGTACAACTCAAACCCTCCAGTCCAGCAAAATCCTTGTAAAGTAATTTCTAATACCTTTTTCAGTTTAACATCTTTCCTGGAGCAGAGCAACCAGATCGTATGCAGTATTCCACAAGTGCCCTCACCACTATCAACAGGATAGAGCTGAAAGAGAAAGACAGTTGGGCAGATAAAGGAGTTGGTAACGATAGCAACTCCTTTGTCTGTCCATCTGTCTCTCTCTCTCTCTCTTTGGGCTCAATTTTAATCGGTTACTCCTTACCCAACCCACCTCCCTACTTTCTCCACATAAACTGACGTTTTCAAAGCCACCAACAGTTCTGAGGAAGGGTCACCAGACCTGAAACATTAACTGCTTTTTCCTTCACAGATGCTGCCAGACCTGCTGAGATTCTCCAGCAACTTTGTTCTTGTGCAAAGATTAACTTCTGCTTACAACCAGTTAATTTTCGATCTGTGTTAACATGTTAACCCCTACATGAGCTTTTGATTTCCACAGTAACTGCTTTTTGTGACTGCTTATGAAATATCTAATGGAAGCGTAGAATATCTATAGGTTCACCTTTAATCATTACATGTTACTCCTTCAAAAAAAACTTGAATTATCTAGTTAAATTAGATTTCCCTTTCATGAAACCGTGCCCACTCTTGTGGATTACCTTGAGTTTTCTAAGTGTTTTAATGACTAATGCCAATACTTTACCCAGGCATCAAGCCAACTGGCCTACAGTAGTCTGCTTTCTTCCCTACTTGAATTAAATGCCTTATGTATGATACTTTCCAATCAGATTTCTGAATCTATGGAATTTTGGAAAATTAACATTAATGCATCCACCACCTCATTAACCACTTCTTTTAAGGCCCTAGGATAACAAGTGAACCTGGAGGCTTGTCAGCTCGTGGCTCTATCAGCTGTGATCTTATTAGGCCATAAAATACAGGAGCAGAATTAGGCCAGTCAGCCCATCGAGTCTGTTCTGCCATTTGAGCATGATTGATAGATTTCTCAATCCAGTTCTTCTGCCTTCTCCCCACAACCTTTGATCCCCTTGCTAATTAAGAACCTATCACTGTCTTAAACTTAATGACATGGCCTTTTATAGCAATGAGTTCCACACAATCACCACCCTCTGGCTGAAGAAATTCCTCATCTCAGATCGAAAGAGTTGTTCCTTCACTGCGACTGTTTCCCTCGATCCTTGTCTCAAATCTTCCCCATATCCTTCTAAACTCCATCAAGGACAGACCCAGCATCAACTGCTTCTCATATGACAAGATCTGCATCCTCAAGATCATTCTTGTGAATTGCCTCTGAATGCCCTCAAATTGCAATACATCTCTTTCTATATAGGACCCAAAACTGCTTACAATATTCTAAATATGTCCTAAGCAAAGCCTTCCACAACCTCAGAAGTACATCTCTGCTCTAGTTTTCTAGTTCTCTTGGAATGATTGCCAATATTGCATGTGTCCCTAATTGCCAAGTGAAGCTGCATGTTCACCTCAAGAGAATCCTGAACAAGGTCTCCCAAGTCACTGTCTACTTCAGATGCCTGAAGCCTTTTCCTCTTTGGTGGAGCATGTTGAAGGAGCTGAGTGACCTACTGCTGTTCCTAATTTCTATATTCATATTTTGAGGAAAATATTACTGAGATGCTGTTGGAAGTATCCTACAGTAGAAGCAGTTGATGAAATAAGAGCACCTTACCCAATGGCTCAGGGGATTTAACCAGGGTAGAAAACATACTTTTCTCTACAGTATAGCCTTGCACATTTCCCCTTCAGGTGAGGCAGCTGGCCACATTGCATTCAAGTCCTAACTGTAGGAATTGCACATGCTGGGAACCTGAGATAGCAAGGTGTAGAGCTGGATGAACACAGCAGGCCAAGCAGCATCAGAGGAGCAGGAAGACTGACGTTTTGGGCCTAGACCCTTCTTCAGAAAAATTATCCTTTTTCTGAAGAAGGGTCTAGGCTCGAAACATCAGCCTTCCTGCTCGGCCTGCTGTGTTCATCCAGCTCTACGCCTTGGTATCCCGACTGACATGCTGCTTTTTGGCTGCTGCTCATTCATTTAAGTGCTCAATCAGCATTCCAATTCTATTTTGCAGAAGTCTCTACAGATAACCCCAAGTTTCATGCACCCTAATTTGTGAACCACTATAGTCGAGAAATTAACACCACAGTGGTATAATCTAGGCTGTACTTTTGCTCATGCCTTATCGCAAGTTCATAATCTCATTTGTCATGAATGGCAGATGCTTGCTGCTTGAGTAGGTTAACTGTTGCAGCAACAAGTCACGCAGACCTGGAAGATCTTAGCTTTGAATTGTACTGTCAATTTAAGTAAATGCAATTGGAACAGCACAAGGAATTAAATGTTAGGATTTGAATCTTCGCATTTGGAGGAGCAAGAACACTATAATCCTGTAAATCAGGACCAAAAACAGAAGTTGCTGGAAGCTCAGCAGGTCTGAAAGCATCTGTGAAGAAAAAAAAAAAAATCAGTTAATGTTTCAGGTCCAGTGACCCTTCCTCAATCCTGCAAATGTCTTATTCGTAATCATTTTCCAGTGACTGTACATGCAGGATTTACTTTTGATTATTCCTTTCAAAATGTTCCCATGAACACCTGTGATACTTGGCAGTCTGGTTGTCGTATTCCACTGATCAAGGAACCAATGAGCAAAAACTGTCTCACGTGAATTCATGCTTATTAAAATGTGGTCACTGGTACATCATCTGCAATTCTTAATGCTCATCAATCCACGAAAACAGAGCCAGATTTTAACCATACCCATGAAAAGGACAGGAGCTGATAACATCTGAGTTAATGCGAGTAAATTATGAATTATTCAGCAACCTCATGGTAGTCCACTCAATTTGATTCCATATAGGGTGCAAGTTCTTTTAGAAGATTTGTTCATAGAATATGCATGTTCCTTGCTGGGCCAACATTTATCGCTATCCCTAATATCCCTTGAATGGAGTGGCTTTCTTGGTCATATCAGGGAACAGTTTTAACACATTGCTGAGGGTGTGAAATCAGATATATGTCACATCAGGTTTTTTTTTCCCCTCTAAAAGGGACACTAGTAAACCAGATGGGGTTTGTGAGGATTCATGATGTCACAATTAGGCTAGCTTTTTCTAATTAAATAGTTTTGTTCAATTCAAATTTTATTTGTCTTGGGTGGAATCTGAACCCATATACCCCAGAACATTCATCTTAACATCTGAATTACTAGTCTAGTGACATTAGCACTACGCTATTGCCTCTCCCATGCTTATCTGCATAACTTAGTATTACACTAGATCACTCAAAGAATTTGTAGAGATTTTAAGCTATCATACTTTAGACCAAACAATCATACTTAAGTAACTGAATCAAATCACATTAAAGCAAGTTAAAAATGATAGATATTATGTCATGCAGCGCATTGTTCACTGGAAATGAACTCTGTACCTGTTTTTCCACTGGAACCTTATTATAGTATCTAATAGAGTCCTTTCCAAGGAAGTCAAATTCTACCACACACTGCTGTCCATTATCATTTTCATGCAACTTAATGTGTTCAACACGGAGTGAGCAGCAACCAACTGTGTCAGCAGTCTCTCCTTCTTCCTTTTCATTCCCAGCTCTTAGTGCTAACTATAAAAGCATAAAAAATAAAACGTTATTTAATTAAAGGCACAATTTAAAGCAGCCATATACAGAGTTAAATTTTCTAAACATTGCAAGTACATTGCCATTTGAAGGAATTTCTCCAGTTTGCCATTAGTGTAATGACTATAGTTTGAATACTGCAGTTATAATGACTGTAGGATTGTTAATATTCACTATTACTGTGAAGCACAGAGAAATCTCTGTCATCTGTGTACATACAATTAAACAATCAAACCTCAAATAAACAGTGAAGAAGGATGACAACATCTGGATGACTCTAACACTACATGATAGCCAGAAACAGGAAGATGGTGCTGGCAAACTCAAGGCAGATGATTTTGTGATCCAGGAGGGAGGCTTGAGACACCTAGGATGCTTAGAAAGACCTGTACTAGCCAGGAAGATTGTGTGTGAACAGGGTGGTTACAAACGTACGTGCTAGATGGTTAATTACAGATCTTGCAAAGAGTTCAAACTAATTTGGATGGGCACCAAGACACAGCACTGGATAGAAAGACATGGTGTATAATCCAACAACCACTGAAGAATACGTAGGCAGTACAGGAAGTAAAATGGAGAAAAAGGTAAAGTGGGCTAGCATGATGTTGTAATACACATTGATATTAAGTTTAAACTAAGGATGAGGAGCTACAGGCGCAACTTAATCACAGATAGGTGAATTATTCCTCTATTAATGGCTATAAATATCTTAGAAGGTGCGGGACACAAAAAGAATGAAAGGAAAGGTGGTAGTAGTATTGATCAAATATTACAGTTCTACAGAAGAAAGTGAAAATGGCCAAGTGGAAGACATTTGATTTTAGTGATTTGCGATCAAGATGGGGTGGGTTATAAAGATTTCCAAGCAAAAAATGATCATTGGGAGACTTTTAAAGACAGTGTTGGCTTGTACATAGGCCAAATATATATCCATCAGGGCAAATAAGATAGGGCATTAAAAGCTACGGCTCCCTAGATGACAAAGCAAAGAGATATTAAAATAAATAAAGTAGGAGACAAACATCAGCTATAGAATATAGAGAAATGGGATGAAAATGGCAACAAGGAGAGCAAAGAGAATGAGAAAATATTAGAGAAACAAAAGGGGGGGGGGGACATCAAATATATTTAAAAACATAGAAAAGCAAAGATTGTTAAAGACCAGGTGGATCCACTCAGGCTAAAAACTAGAAATCTTTTGGAGGCAGTGGATGTAACAGAGGAAGTAGTAAAAGAAAAAAAAAAGGAAAGTTAAATCACCTGTGGAGAGATCCACATGTGCAACTATGGTATTAGATCAATCTTGTTACCTCTGTCATTAGAGACAGCAAGCCAAATTAAATCCACCTCACGAAGACGACATAGTGAAATTAAAATATTCAGTGACACTCAAACTTGCCCAATTGTTCCTAACTAGATATTATGATTAACAACCTCAGAAACTAAGTTTAAATTAAAATAAACAATTTATTGTTGATATTGGTAGTTCAGCAAAGCAAACTTAAACAATGTAACCTACTTAAGGTGCACCACTGAGGTCCAACTTTCTTTGTTTTTAAGCCCACTCATACAGACACAGTTAAGAGATAAATTAGGAGGAAATTTAGAAAAATTTGTAATTTGCCTGTTTGACAACTATTTCAACAATAAGTACCAGACCTTTATGTAATCATTGAACAATGCACTGTATTACACGCACATGGAGCTGCATCTTGCTTTAACTCTAAAGTCACAAGTTGATGCAATCAGCTTCCAGCAGGGTCCAAGGAATATTCACTTATTCCATACAAACAGAAATTTTTTTCTCAAAGCATTCAACAATTCTTTAACCACATATAAAACTACAGAGCTTAAAACTCAAAACACAGGTTTCCAGTCCAGTAGCTCCCAAGCACACAGTCTTCTCCCTCAAACAACCCACTCAAAACCAGTTCTAAATGTTTTCTTTCTTTTCCAAAATTCTCGGTTGTTAGTCGGCCGGCCCTGGATTTTCCTTGATTGACCAATGCAACGTCCAGCCTGCTCCCAGTTACTGATAAAATCACCAGAACTACACTCCAATGTTCTAAAGGAGGTAGCAAAGATATTGTGGAGGCATTGGTTGTGATCTTGGAACTACTGGAGGGTCCCAGACGAGTGCAAAATAACTAATGCAACACTCCAGTTTAAGAGAAGGAGGAAGATGTCGTCAGGAAAGTTTTCCTCCTCCCTGTGAGGGGGTTTTATCTATACATCCTTTTTTGTCTTTAAGTGCATCCTCGTGAAGACTGATGCCATGTACTCAATTCTTCAACTAAACCCTCTGCCTTTAATCAGAAGATAATTTTGCTGATTACTTACTTGTACATTCTTGGCATTTTGGTGGAATTCAAACCTATATCTCTTAACACAACAATAGCCTCTGTCTGATCTACACCACGGTCTCTCCCCACCATAAAACAGTGTAAAAAAATACATTATAAAAATATCATACCTTGTCAATGAAATATAGTGCCACTGCTCGTTGCCGTGTTTTCATTTCCCTCGATTTCCAGTCTACACGATATTGATTCCTGATTGCATCAATTTTTTCTTTCAGGCGTCGAGCGACTTCATACTTCTGCCAGTCCTTCTCACCCTGAGAGTATTAATAGACATAAATACAAAGTCTGTTCTGTTCATCAATTAATTGTTCGATACACCATTGCATTGTATTCCAGAGTAAAAGAAAATGAGCTCCGAGCACGTCACCCTCCATGCTTCAATGATGGTCGTGGGACAAAAACAAAAAGCAATTCTCAAACTGAATCTCAAATTGCACTGGAAATAGCTAATCTAAGTCATATTTCTGTGAGAATATTACAAATCAGAATGCCTAAGCCATACACATGAGGGGAATAGCCATTTTTTGAGGCTGTCAATAGATTCCTGCTTTGAAATATGCAGGTTTAAGGAATCATCAGGCTTAGATTTGATGCTACTTGGTCAAAAGCCTTATAAATAAATAGTTTAGATTCACACAAAAAGATTATTATCTGCACAAATCAATCCCATTCTCCATCAATTATGAATCGGTCCCTATAGAAGGTACCTGGTAGCACCTATTGCCCTCAAACTGTATGGCTACTTCACTTCCCAACATATTAAATTATGAGGGGAGAAAAGAATCTAAAATCTGAACAGGAGGATAGAAGTGCAGTTTGATTTCACAAAAAGAAAATCTGTCAAAAGGATGGTGAGGAAAATGTGACTATAACAATTTTGCAGTTCCAAAACTGCAATTTTTTTTTAAAAAGGATTGAACAAGTGAAGATTATATTCTTGCTTTAAAATCTGTGACTTAGAATGCCTTTAAGTTTTCAAAATCATTTCCAGTTGGACAATACATAAAACCACCCCAATGAATTAAATTGTGCTATCTAAGCAATCAATCACAAAGGGAGACATTTGGAATTTGGTCAAAGCAATGAGTTCTAAAAAAAGTATGAATTTAAAGATTCTAACAACACAAAAGACATGAAATGATATTAAAGAAATTAAGTCATTTGCACGGTGGAAGTCATTTGAAGTGAAAAAACCACCCTTTTGCTTAAGCAATAAAAGATACAGAATCCCTAGAGCAAAAAGAAAAACTTTCAAGTACAAGTCCAGACACAACCACTGACCTAGTGATGAAGAAACATTTCAAGTGCTCAAAACCTGCCGGGGTCGACCCATGTACATCAAAAATAAGAGGAGTCTTTCAGCATACCTTACCAGTAAGGTAGATCAAGGCTAATCCAATTATTCCATGGTACCACCTAGCCCGACTAAGAGTTTGGTCATCAACAATTGACTTCCTCTGCCTCAAATATATTCAAGGACCTTGCTTCCAATGCCTTGAGGAACAGGATTCTAACGACTCATGGGGAGAAAAAAATCCACCTCAGACTGAAACATGAAGTTTTATTTTAAAGGGACTTTAGTTCTAGATTCTCTCAACATGGTGCATATGTGCAATACATCTTCACAGATGCTGTCAGACCTACTGAGCATTCCCAGCAACTTGTGTTTTTATTCCTTTTACGGAGGAAACCTGTCATCCAATCTGGTCCTCTTAAGACTCCTTAGAATGTTTTATGTTTCAAAACAAACAATTTGCTGCTTTTTCTACTGAACTCCAACACATTCTGGGCCAGGAGCAATGGCCTAGTGGCATCATCACTAGAGAATTAATCCAGAGGCACAGGGGACTCCGGTTCGAATCCCGCCATGCCAAAATGGTGGAGTTTGGATTCAATAAAAATCTGGAATTAAGAGTTTAATGATGACCATTGCCAGCTGTCAGGAAAATCTCTGATTCAAAATTGTCCTTTCAGGGAAGGTAATTGCATTCTATCCCGGGCTGATCCACATGTCATTTCAGAATCCACAGCAATATGGTTGAGTATTAACTATTCTGGGCAATTAAGAGCTGGACAATAACAGATTGGATGTAGTTGTTGCTGGCTAGGCAATGAATTTAAAAAAACCTGGCCAGTCTACCCTTTCCTTATGGGCAGACCAATCATTCCTGGATATTCTTCCAGCAAACATTTTCTGATCTCCAACATACACGGTGCTCTCATTTTATTTGACTGTTTTCAGATATTGGCTTACTCTTGTCACAAAACCGTATGAAGTTTTCTGATATTTATTTACCTCAGTCTGAAAAAAACAGCAAATATTGTTCCATGGATGAGAAACATCAATTTGAGAGGCTCGGACTGTTCTCAGTGGGGAGAAACAAAGCAGAGATATGATGCAAGTTTTTAAAATCATAGCAGGCATGGATAGAGTAGATAGGGGGAAACTGTTCCTCCTTGAAAGGAGGATTGAGGACAAAGAAGCACAAATTTAAAGTGATTTGCAAATGTAGTGAGGGAAAACATTTTCATGAGTGGTCTGGAATGCACTATCTGAAAGTGTGGTGGAGGTAAAGTTATGAGGCTATCAAAAGGGCATTAGGTGATTATGTGAATAAAAACAAGGTGCAAAGGTAGGTGGATAAAGCAGGGGAATAGCAACATGTTATAATGGTCATTGGAGAGATGAAGCTGACACAAATGAGCTGAATGGCCTCCTTCTAAATGGTAGCAATTCTGTAATATTGAATTTTGCTTCTATGACAGTTCTTAATAAGGCAACAGGATTTTCTAAGCAACCTACAGTAAGATAAATTCTCTTATACTTGTTATTCTGTGTGCTTTACTCATTAACACCGCCCTGCCTATTCATCATACTACAAATTTTCAATCTGGTCCCAAACCACAAGATAGATTAAGTAAACAGTAGTTGGCTTTTTAAAATTGATTTACAGGAAGAGGGTGTCACCGTCTCGGCCAGCATTTATTGCCCACTGACAACTGCACACAGAGCAGTTGAGAGTGAAGCACATTGTTGTGGGTCTGGAGTCACAAGTAGACCAGACCAGGTTAGAATGGCAGGTTTCCTCCATAAAAGGAACGGAAACACAAGTTGCTGGGAATGCTCAGTCGATCTGGCAGCAGCTGTGAAGGAAAAAAAGTTAACATTTCAAATCTGGGTGATCCTTCCCCAGAACTGAAAGACCTAAAGGCCATTAGTGAACCAGATGAGGTTTTCCAGCAAGCTACTGAACTTGTTTTTGAAAACCTCGGAGATAGTAAGAACTGCGTTCACTGGGGTCAGAGAGAACACAGAGTGGAGGTGGAGGAACACAGCAGGCCAGGCAGCAGAGGAGTAGGAAAGCTGATGTTTCTTTCCTGCTCCTCCGATGCTGCCTGGCCTGCTGTGTTCCTCCAACTCTATATGGTGTTGTTTTTGAAAACCTCCTTGTGTCAGGAAAGCAAGATGAAGGGAAATGATTCTATGCATTTCTGGTCAAGAAAGAACCAGTTAAAGAACAAGATCGAGCAATAAATCTTGAGCCTTTTACATCAAGAAGAAACTGACAGACATTCAGGGAATACAGACCTTAAGTTTGGAGCTTGGATTGAGCATGATGTATTTAAGTAACCCCTGAACATTTTCTGTCCACGATGCCAACCAGGTCACTTTATTATCAAACCGTATTTCCTTCCAATGGTGATTTTCTGGAGGTTTTGGAACATTGGAATCTCTGAATAAGACAAGATAATAACAACAGTCAAAAAAGACACGTTGAGCAACTTGGCTCATTTAATTTGAGATAGTCTAAAACCCACAGTGAAAACTCGGCAAACCAGTTACTATGCAAAAAAGTGACAGATCACCTCCTGCAATGTAAATTGGAATTATGGGCAGAAGGTCATTCAGCTGTTTACATTTGCTCCATCACTCGATAAGATAACGGCTGAACGGACTGCGGTCTTAAATCCACTTTCCTGCCATAGCTAATAATCCTTGACTACCAAAAATCAAACTTAGTCTTAAATAAATTCAGTAACATTCCCCTTGTTTCTCTTTGCAGCAGAGAACTCCCCATGACTGAAAAAAATTCTCATGTCTTAAAAAAAAAATTTTTTAAATTTTACTTGCACCATATCCTGAGTTAAGATGTTTTAAAGTTGCAAATAATCGTTTAATACCAGGCTGCTTTGACATAGAACTATAAAACCGTTATCTAGGAAGCATGGATGAACTATGTATGTAATCACTGGTTCAGACAACACTCATGAACCCAGTATTTAGAGATATTAAGAACCAGTCTGTCCCAAGTTGCATTGAAATCCAGCTTCAAATTGCCCAGTAACCCCTATCAGAAGCTTTGCAGTTTGATTCCATATTCACTTTGGCAATAACATTAAACTAATGTGCAACAATTAGACTTGATCGTACCCTTTATAATTAACATTTTGGGAGCATATGGTGAGTTGAGTTACCTTAATAGAAGGAGAGAGAAGGAAACAAGAAAACTAGAGACTATAAATATGTCATTACATCAAGCTGAGCTAAAAATAAACCAGAATGAAGCAATGCAACCGAGTCCCAGAGTCCCACCAATTCCCAAAGTTTTTCTTTTAAATCACCATAAGCAGGTGACCAAGGTTAGGTTTTGCTTCAGCAGGAAGGTTCTTGATTATTGTTAAATGCAAGCAGTTATCCCAAGAAAAACAAACTCAAAATATACTGGGGAAGAAGAAAATGTAACAGATTTATGAGGGAAGCTAAAGGATAGAAACCAGATCTGTTCACTCTTGATATTTCATTTCATACATCACGTGCACTTGTTTACCTGCTGCAATTGATAATGACATCTTCAGGTATGATCCTTTTCTTTAGTTTTCCCATCTTCGGATGGTCGCCACGTCCACGAAACAGTCCTGGAGGCTCAATCTTGAAGTTTGCAATTCTTTCCCGATGGCCATCCATTATACAGTAGCCGTACATCTCAGTGATTGCATCTTGTTCTAATTTTAGTTTCTGCAGGAAAAGACTGAATTTTACTCGATAGTTCAAAGTTCCAAACACCCATTTTCTTCCATTCCCGTGCCCATATGGATACACAGGCAAAGCTCAGCGTTTCCGTTATGTATGTTGGAGTAAAGACAAGTACTTCCAGAGTATTTGGTTGTGGGTGTGTCTGGACTCAAAAGTTATCCATTTCAAGTAAGGCAGTATTCACAGCAAAGACCGTGGATATTTTTCACTTTTATAGTCCTGGGTTGTACAGATTAATTGTAGTTTCCCTATTGCAGCAAGGCTATAGGAGCCTTGTGCTGGATTGTAATTTTCTAATGAATTTTTACATTTGAATGAATGAATGAAGTGATGACGTTAATTTCTGCTTTGTCGCCTTCATCTGATGTACCATAAATCTGGTCTGCTTTTCTTCATCAGGTACCATACAGGTCTACAGCACAGAAAACAGCCCTTCTATCGATTCTGCACCAGTCCAAAAAAAGTTAAATAAACTTATCCCATTGCCAAGTTTGCATTTGCAGCTCAAGTGTACACCTGTATATTTCTTAAATGTTATGAAGGTTGTTGCATATTTCACTCTTACAAGTAGCGAGTTCCAGATTCCCACCACTCATCTGCTCAGTCTCCTGCTCCATACCTTAACTTGTGCCATCTGGTCATTGTCCACACCATCAAGGAGAACAATTTATTTGTTAGCTACCCTATGGCCCATCATAATTTTGTTCCAAGGAGGACAAGCCCAGTCTATCCAATATCTCTTCATTGGAAACTCTCCAGCCCAGCCAGCATCCTGGTAAATTTCTGCAGTCACATCTCTCCATGATGATTTCAGAAGTGCACACAAAACTCTACTTGTTGCCAAATCAACCTTTTCTATATAGCCTCCCTGCCCTAAATTCTACCCTTCAGCTAATAATGACAAGTATCTCATGCTTTTTTTAACCACTTTATTTACCTACCCTGCTACCTTACGGAACCAGTGAACATTTGAATAGAATCCCTAGTGGGGAAAGAGGCCGCTTGCTCATCAAATCCACACCAGCCCTCTGAACAGCATCTCACCCACACCCTATCCCATCCCTGTAAGCTGCATTTCCCATGGCTAACCCACCTAGGCTGCACATCCCTGATTACTATGGGCAATTTAGCATGGCCACTCCACATAACCTACACATCTTTTGACATGGGAGAAGCTTGGAGTACCTGAAGGACGCAGACACAGGGGAAAACGTGCAAACTTTGCACACGGTCACCAGAGGCTGCATGTGAACCGGGGTCTCCTGTCTGAGGCAGTAGTGCTGCAAACGAGATGAACTTCAGAAGGAAGGCAAGAAATGACCGCTTGGAATTTCAAGGCAGCCTTGTCCAAATATGGCATCAAGTAGCCCCAATGAGAATAGGTATAAGCTGCAGTTCTAATGACATTCAAGAGGCTCGACACAATTGCAGGACAAAGTAGCCGCTTAATCTGAACACCATCCACTGATGCACAGTAGCAGCAGCAATCTATACAAAGAACCGAACAACTCTAGATTCCTTTGACAGCACCTTCCAATCAACGATCTCCACTATCCAGAAGGTCAAATGCAGATGCATCTGAACAGCAGCTACAAGTTCCACTGCAAGCCACATACCATCTTGACTTGGAACTACGCCACCCTTACTATGGTGATTACCAATTGGCAATAAATACTGTCCTAGACACTATATCCACAACCACGAATGAACAAAAACCTAAAACTGCATTTCCACGATTACCATGGAGTTCCATTTGCTCTCAAGGAACAACTTCAAGTCACATAATTGTGTCAGCAAGAAATTCAATCATCTTTACAATTCTTTCATCTAACTCAACAACATCAGTAATAACCCAGCATAAATTGAAGTGTGGTTTTTGAGCTGAACAGCAATTATGGTGATCAAATGATTCTTTAGACACTAAGCACTCAAAGTGAAAAAGCGGATGTATAGCTTGTTCCAGTAAACAATACTACAAACAGATCCCCCAAGAACATCCTACTGAACAATCAGTGCATAATATATTTTAATACCAAGTGTGGTCTGTACAGACATTCAGTGATCTCATTTCTACAAACGACAACACATTCCATCAAGGTATCCCTGGCTTGCAAGGTGATCTTTCTGTAGAGGATTTTAGCTCCTCTGTGACAGGGGCAAGTGGATGCTGTCTAGGGCTATTTGGTCATGACAATAACTTCCATTAGTAAAATTAGATTGCATGAAGGTGTTAACTTTGTGACATCCTAAATTCCAGTCCTCTTTTTTTCTTTAAATGGTTTCAGTCACATTTTGAGCGTAAAAACCTCAAAACTCTGTATTGTTGGAAGTTTACCAGTGGAGATTATCTTCCAAATGAAGTAAAATTGAGACTGCTTGATGTATGAACAAAAGACTCGGTAATCCAGTTGCCTGTTACTTCAACACACCATCCTGTTATCTGGCCAACATCTGTCTCAGGCTTGCTGCAATGCTCCAGTGAAACTCAGCGTAAGCCGGAAGGACTTCTGAAACTTTACAACTTTAGGCTTGAGCTCTCTCATATTCTTATGATCGCCAAACAGTGGGCCTTATTATAGTCCGCTATCACACACAACCCATCTTTAGCCACTAACCGTCTCCAACAGTAACTATTCACCCTGCTAGCCAGATCATTATCCACTCCCTTGTCTATCCAACTGTTCTTCTCTCCCTTTGGGCTCTATCCCCACCTATTGTTTACTCCTTCCCCACTCCCCCCCCTCCTCCCAACTTCTCCTACCCCCCCCTCCCCCCACCACCACCTTCTATATACAAATCAACACTTTCCTAGCTACCATCAATTCTGAGGAAGGGTCAATTTCTCCCCACAGATACTGCCAGACCTGCTAAGCTTTTCCAGCAATTTCTATTGTTGCACCCAGTGTTAAACAATGACTTAGAATATTTCACAACAATTTGCAGAGCAAGGATTCCTTGGATCTGCATCTCAAAGCAACCCCTAAAACTGGTATGACATTTTGGCATTGCTTACGCCAATCATTCGCTCAGGGAAATTCCCCTCCATGGAACTGGTGAATAATACTTGACGCTTGTTACAGCTTGTGATGTCAGCCTATGAAAAGAAGAGAACTGGGCTGAGAATACGCAAGTCTGACAGACTTTTAAAAACAAAGTCAAAGTCAACTAGGTAAAAAAATGGAAAGTGGTCTCCATCTCGAAGAATCTCCAAAACAAGATACTGAAATCCAACGTTTCATTTGCTGAACACTGCACATTTTTCACCAGTTCTGCATTCAGTTTGCTGAAGTGCAGTTTACTGCACAAGTTGACAACAGCAAAAATTAAGTATTAGAAAACTCAACAGATCTGACAGCACTGGTGCAGACAGAAAAAGTTAACATTTTGAGTCAAAAGATAATTCACCTTTAGAACTGAAAGGCAGATTGGAAAAGATGACAAGTCACCATCATTGTTCTTATGTGGCTGGTAAAAAGAGAACAGAGGTAATGGTGACGCTGCCCAGAGAAGAAGATAAAAGGGAATGCTAATGGTAGTAAAAGACAGACTGAGATGAAAATTGATTGTTACTGGTTGTGAATAGTAGAAATTGGGATAGCTATACTGCAAAATATCCTTCAGTGTTGCCAGGACAAAATCCTGGAAATCTCTCCCTAACAGCATTATGGCTCTACCTAGACATGGACTGCACTGGTTCAAGAAGGTAGCTCAGTACCATCTTCAAGGTTCTTTATGGATAGGCAATAACATCCACCTCCCACAAGTGAATAAAAAAGAAAATCCTTAGCCACAGAAACAATGTAAATATTAACCAGCTGTGGTTATACATTGGCAAGGATGGAGCATGGGTAGTTTAGGAAGAAATGTTTATTCATTAAAACTATGTCTTGTACAATACTTACTCTGAAATGAAGGAAATTCCAGTTTCCAGGAGGAAGCTGCCCTTTGGGTTTCATTATGCATCAAACTGCTTCAAAATTAATCCCTAGGAATACTGTGGAATTAGGAATAGGGGTCCCATACAAGCTCATAACAATAGAAGCAGCCATTTCACCCAGTGCTGGATTCTGGCAGAGGAATTCAAATAGATCTTACTAACATACTCTGTCCCCTTGCCTCTAAAGAGTTTTCCCACAACTGATCTTTACTAGTTAGACTTCTTTCTCTTGCTGTCTCTTCCAAGGAAAAGGTGTAATGTTGGTTCTTTTCCAATCATGGCACAAGTTCCATGGAAATAAGACTTTTGTCTTTAAGATCTGGACACTTGCCATTTTTTGGCTTTTTTAATCATTTTTTTAAAAAAAATTCTGGTTTTATAACCAAGATAGTACCAAAGAATGGCAGCTTTGTCAACTTTTCACTGTACTTGTGTATTCCTATCCTTGAGTACATGTGACAGTGAAAACTAATTCCAGTTTTAACAAAGGGCCAGGTTTGTGCTTAAAATGTTATTGTGAATAGTTTCTTGGTATTCACTATCTCTACTCTCAAATAATGGTTGATGATTTTGTTGAGCCACTAGTACCTGTTAGATTGTACTCTAGCGTGCAATGATTCGCGGGGACAAGAAATCAATTTAAAAAACCTTCTATTTAAAATATTTGCTCACCTGTTTCTCCTCCTTGGGCAATGCTTTCTTGGTCTCCGCTTTTTCAGTGAAGTATTGATGCAGTTGTGTGAAATCGCATTTATTTAGGTCAGTGATTATCATTTTCTCTTGCTCATTCATTTCCTGTACCCAAGAGGAAGGCCGCAATAGTGAATGGGTTAAGTTATATTAACACAATATATCGCTCATAGCGGTTCACAAACTTCCATTTTTTAGTGATATCAGAACTTATACGAAGCTGTACTTTCACATCAAATTATTCTGCATATGGTGGCACACAAAATTAGAGCTGTCAGCGAAAAATCTGAATATTTTGATGACAATCATCTGGAAAGTCTCTCTCCAATCCTGTCAGCTAAGTAAAAACATGAGAGGAGTCCATATTGGTTGCAAACAAAACCTTTTATTTTACACATAGAACCACAGGACACTGGAGCAGAATAGGCCAATCAATCAGTCCTTTCAGTCTGCTCTGTTTTGGTAACTCTTAAATCCAATTCTGGCCTTTTCCCCTATAACTCTTGATTCCATTACTGACTAAAATCTGTCTATCACAACTGTGAATATATTTAAAAACCTAGCCTTAACTATCCTCTGCAGTTAAGAATTCCACAGATTCATTATGCTCAGATGGAATTTCTCCTCGCTTGGTCTTCAATTTGCGGTCCCTTATTTTGACATTAAGCCATCTTCCATCTTTCTACATCTAGTGGGAGCAGTTACCAACACTCATCCAGGACAAAACAGTTCAGGAGCTAATATTCAAAATCCTATCATGCTACAAGCATTGCAATTTGGGTAGAATAGGTGCTAAAAATGTTGCACTACAACAATTTCTTAATCTCAATTTGACAGCGTTTCAAACCCTCAAACTTTAACACCAAAACTGTCAAATCATGGGAATGAACCTACTTGTAAAGTCCCTCTAATTCATATACCATTCCCACCTTCATTACTAGGTCAAAATGATGTTCACCATGGACAGAGGAAAAGAAGCAGGCCATAGCACCCTTGAACTTGTTCTACTATTCAATGAGATCACAGTTGATCAGTGACTAAACTCCACAACGCTATCTTTTATAGGAGATACCTTGATGACTTCATCAATAAAACCTTAAATTATTCAATTAAACCTGAGGTTACCTAAAATTGCCATCTGCAGAAGTGAATTCCAAATTCTGCTATCGTCACCTATCATTTATTACAGGATTATGTGCAGTGGCTTAGGAAGGCCTATAACTGTACCTACTCAAGTTAACCAGGTATGGACAATGAAAGCAGCTTACAGCCTTGTCTATATCCTAATAATAAATGATTTAAAAAAGTGTAAATTACTATTCATATTGTGGTTTATGCTGGACCAGCTCAGATTCAGTTCAGGGAGTGCTAAAATACACACAAGATGCATCAGCACTTACAGAAATAACCACAGGTGCAAAGCGAGCTGTGCAAAGTTCTGCTCAAGTTTCTGAACCTGCAGTGTTAATTTGCCTTTTCACTAATGCAACAGACTTACAGGATTTTCTGTTTTAATGTCACATATGCATTTCTTTTTTGTTGAATTACATTCATCCTGTTAAAAAGTTGATATTCAAGGAAATCGACTGTCATCAAATTAAGAATATGTAAATCACTTAGTTATTTCCATTTGGACTTTAAACTGCTGAACTCTCTCTTCATTCTTCTCTACTACAGTCTTTTAAAGTCCGAATTTTGCAATACCTAATTAATAATTTGTAAGTTAGTCATTAAACTTGATTCTGCTCTTCAATTTTAGGTTTTATCCTTTCTAAATTAAAAGTAACACAAACCTTCTGCCAGTCATGAAAAAAGTTTTGCCTGAAGACTTCCTTTGTAGTGTACTCATGATCCAGCATCTTAGCGTAGAAGGTAGCCACTTCTTCCGCTGCCAGGCTTAACTTCATAGGATTACCTACACAAACAAACCAAATTTATCAAACAAGCTATCAAATATAGAGAGGGTAAAGAGAACCTACAGCAAACCAACAAATTTAAATAAAATTGGGCTGGCTGCGTATTTTCATCAACATCAAAATATGGAAAAGGAAAATGGGGGTTACTGTTTATAAAAACGTTGCCAACACTACAAATTGTTTTTAATTAAGTTTTAAATAACCAAATTGCTAGAAATATTCAGGAAGTCCAACTGCATCTGTGGTGTTACTGACAAAAGGGGGCTCTGGTTTCCTCCCATAATCCAAAGATGTGCAGGCTAGGTGGATTGGCCATGCTAGATTGCCTGTAGTTTTCAGGGGTGTGTGGAGTATAGGGCGTTGGGTCTGGGTGGGATGCTCCAAAGGGCAGTGTGGACTTGTTGGGCCGAAGGGCCTGTTTCCGCACTGTAGGGAATCTAATCTAATCTGGAAATGCCAATTCCTTTTCTCTCTCAAATTGAAAAATGATACCTGACTCGTGCAGCGTTTTAAATATTTCCTGTTTCAATCTCTAGTTTCTATGACCTACAGTAGCCTGTTCTTAAACAGTTAACTTCTCTTTTCACGGATAGTAGGAACTGCCGATGCTGGAGAATCTGAGATAACACTGTGAAGCAGGATGAACACAGCAGGCCAAGCAGCAGAGGAGCAAAAGTTTGACGTTTCAGGTCGAGACCCTTCTTCAAAAATTGGGGAGAAACATCTGGATAACAAAGATACCAACTACTGAAGTGCTATATTTTAAGATGAGAAGTTAAATGAAGCATCCCTACTTTGTTACAATCTCAGTAGATAAAAAGATAGATGAATTCCCAGTGACCTATTTAAAAGGAATCACAAAACACTATTTCAAGTTAAATCTTTTACTACAACAAACTAAATTCAATATTAACTGAACATTATTTAATAGGCAACTAATACTCTAAACGGCAGAAAAATTATCCCTTATCAGATACTTAAAATTCCATTCAACATTTATAGATTCATTATACCACGCTCTCAGCAGAAATATACCCATTTGTAAAGTCTCAAATACTCTCGGCATTTCACCAGACTGTCTTCTCCCTATTGCACTGGTGGGAATTTTCCAAACCAGCTTTAAAAACCGTTCATGGATTAACCAGGAGGTACATTGTCTACTGAAGACTTGAATGCTGCACACCTGGACAAGTGACACCAACATTAACAGGAAACCCAGATACAACCTTTGTAAGGCCATTAGAAATGCCAAGAACCAATACCAGACTAAGCTAGAGACCCAAACTATCCACACAGACACCTGCCATTTGTGTCAAGGCCGAGATGACCTAACGGGCTACGAAAGCAAGGAAAACAGAATAGCAGACAGCTAGGTACAGCAACTGCTCTGCCCAGGACCTTAAGAAACTACGAAGAGTTGATAACACTGCCCAGTCATCACACAAGCCAACCTTCCATCCACTGACTTCATCTATATTTCTCACGGCCTCAGGAAGGCAGCAAATATAATCAAAGATCCTCATACCAGAAGATACAAATGCACCAACAGATCCAAGTTCAGAGATAACAAGGTTTAGAGCGCGATGAACACATCAGGCCAAGCAGCATTAGAGGAGCAGGATTCTTCCCCACTTTTTGGATTTTTAAATGAACCTCTCATTTTAAATTAAATATTGATGTCACTGTGTGCTTTCTCTGCAGCCGTAACACACTATTCCTCCCTCTGCATTTTGTATGCTATGATCTGCCTGAACTGCATGCAAAACAAAAAAACACTTTTCATTTTACCGAGGCACAAGTGGCAATAATAAAATTAAATCAATTCCTTGCAATGAATCCTCCCTAACATAATCTACAAGGAACCGACTAACAACTAATGTTTATAAATTTCTGCAAAGGTCACCTCTTCATAATGGAAACCTGTTCCTGCCAGTGTTCTGCTTCCAAGCCCTAATTACACAGCATTTTGCATTCACACTATTATTTTTTTGACAGCTAGATTCAGAGATCCTCAGAAAACCTGTAAGTCTTTGCATTGTGAAGTCATCTTCCCTGTTCTAGTTAAAACTAGCACATGACCTTCCATAAAATTCAATTCTGGTACCATGTTCCAATGGTACCTCGGTCACATACACTTAGAAACAAAAACAGAAATTGCTGGAAAGAGCTCAGATCTGGAAGCACTTGTGGAGAGGAAGCAGAGTTAATGTTTTGGATCCAGTGAGCCTTCAGAATTGATCGTAACGAGGAAGAGATTGGCATGTGTGGCGAAGATCAAGTATAAATGAGAGGTGGAGAAGGAGCCCAGAGACAAAAAAGGGCAGTAGTGTGGCTCAGTGGTCAGCACTGCTGCCCCACAGCACCAGGGTTCTGGGTTGGACTCCACCTGCAGATGATTGTGGAGCTTGCACATTTTCCATGTCTGTGTGGGTTTTCGGTTTCCTCTCAGTCCGAAGATTGAGATTAAATGGCTGGTTCACCTGGAAGATGTGTCTGGTGCCTTGAATAGTGAGGAGGGAGGAATTAAACAGCAAGCGTTGCAACTTTATAACAAAAATGTTATAATTTCTGATAATTTCTAGAAACATTGGGAGAAAAAAAAAACAGTACCAACACTAATACTTACCATCGTAATAAAAATGAATACCATCAGGAAGTGGCTCATATTCAGGTGCAAACAGCGGACCTTGGTGTTCAAGAAACATCCATTTTACACCATCCTCATAGTGTTCTTCTTCCCACCTGGTGAAGTTAAAGGAAAAGCAAATACAGAAGAGATCGATGCAAAATATTTGATAATGACTGATATTTAAACAGAAAGAAAATACTACTGATACACATTGCATTCTTTAAATCAAAGGTATCCTTCAAGATACCAGGGCAAAGTTCGTATTTTTTGTAAATTTTTATCCAGTAAAAAAGGTCACAGGAAAAAATAATTTTATGTTTGCATGAAAGTGGTCAACAATTTAATTCTTATAATGTTGGATCATGTGACAAACCCTTCCCCAGCCATTTTAGATTATCTCAAGCACTCCATCTTCACATTGTCAACAGTTCAAACTTAAAGTGGGTCATTTCCAAACTTCAGTGAGTAGTGTGTCAACAGTTTGAGGAACTTTTGATGTTATTGCCATTCAAGTTGATTTTTTATCCTCTCATTCCCCTCCTCCTCCCCCACCCACCTATCCCTTATGCAGCTGGAATCAATGTTAATTGAATTGACTATTTTTACCTTCCCTTGTGGAAGCACTTTCGAGATAATAACTCTATCCTTAGAAAAAATTCTTTACCTGATGGATCTTTTGCCAATTATCTTAAAATATGCTCTCTTTGCAAGCTGATTCTTCTGTGGAAGAACTTTCTCACTGTGTATCCTACCAGAGAGCTCTATTTTAAGCACATTATTTCAGAATAAACCACAACGGTTACACAGTGTTGAAGTCTATTCAGCCCATCATGTCTGCACCAGGTCACCAAACTACTGTCCTACCTTCTTTGCCTCACGTTACACATTCTTCTTCAAAATAACTGCCTAACACCCTTCTGGAAGACTTGATTGAACATGCTTCCACCACACATTGCGGCAGCACAGGCTAGAACGTAAGCCTTGGTTCTGTATATTAAAACTCTCAATATCTGCTCATGAACAATCCACTCATCTCTAGTCTTTTTAAGTTTTAACATATTTATAAGCCTGCGATACAACCTTCATTCACCAGTGCTCTGACCAGTTTTCTGGAGAATCCAACTTCAGTTGTTCGATTGCTGATCTTGTGGAAAATGGAATTTTGTTTAATAGGTCCATAGTGCAATTAAAGTTGTTTTTGCTAACAACAGGCAGTTAATTAAATCTCCAGTATTTTTTAAACCTTGTTTTTAAATAGGGGAATGGTGAACTCTGATTCTAAATATCTCTTTACAATCCACCCTACACATTTTTAATTCCTGTCAATTAATCTCACGTAAAAGAAACGTAAAACCTATGATAACATTATATCACCTCAGACGAAATAAGACGGTGAGGGTTAACTAAAATGAAAAACTCAAAACATTATAAACACAAAAATTAGGAGATCATTTCCTTTGTGAAAGCAAGTCTCCTCTTTCCATGAATTCCTACCCTGTCTCAGCTTATTAAAAAATTAAGGTTGCAGCCTACCTCTTTCTTGCAAACCGTACCCTCTGAACAATAGGAATAGTGCATCTTAAAGTCCTAGCAACTGAATTGCTGCACTTCAAGTTCATATTGCTAAAGGCTATTTTTATCACAGTAGCCCCACATCTGAACATAACAAAATATGTGCCAGAGGGGAATTTGATTCAAAACATGTGACACTGAAAAAGAAACTGTCCTACACGAAAGACTTGATTCACTCATTTTTACTTCTTGAACTTTCAACCCGGTAACACTTCCTGTGGTCCTGCTAATTTCCCTTCCCACGGACAACAAACTTCTGTATGTGGGATATGATTCACATCAGCATAATCCTCATTTAAACCAGAGTGAGATATTCAATTTTTATTTGCAAGAGCAGAGGGAAAAGCAAATTAAGATAACAGAAAAGAGAATGGATAATCCTCACTTGTTAGTGATTATGTCAAAGTAGGAAAATACTTTTCAACTATGACAACTGGGTTAAATTGAGCATTTTTGTTCCTTTCTAAATCAGCTCACAGACAATTTCTTGCCAAAAAAAATCTAATTTGGCAAGAATTCAAGGCAATAATGTTAAATATGTTTTCTTTTTGAAGAACTGATACAAAATCATAAGATAATAAAGAGTGTGAAGCTGGATGAACACAGCAGGCCAAGCAGCATCTCAGGAGCACAAAAGCTGACGTTTCGGGCCTAGACCCTCTAGCTTTTGTGCTCCTGAGATGCTGCTTGGCCTGCTGTGTTCATCCAGCTTTACACTTTTTATTATCTTGGATTCTCCAGCATCTGCAGTCCCCATTATCACTGATACAAAATCAAAAGAACTTGATTAATATTTCAAAATATTAATATTAACAGGTCCAATGTTAGTGATATCATTGACTCAAGTTTATCAAATCAGAAACTGGCTGATGGAATTTTACACCAATTTTGATCATGAAGAGGGGTGTTTTTGCAGGGATATTTTCCCAGCGTCCTGCACAATATTTATTCTTTAATGTACAAATCTAGCCCAATAATCACCTCAACGTTTGTTTCACTTGTCTGTGGAATACTGCTGCACGCAAATTGGCTTGCTTTTTGGGTTTAAAACAGAACTGGCTAGAAAGTACTGTTGATCACCTTGATGTCATAAATGTAGTAGGATCCTCTTTTAAAGAGGGTCAAGTGTTGTATGGATGGTGATGTGCCACAGCAGAGGGTGTCATAATTGCAGGTAATAAATTGGAGCTAAGGCCCAGATTAGTTATGGGTTTTCACAGAACATACAGTTAAGATGAGGTCCTTTAGCCTATCAGGTATGTACCATCAAAAATACAATAAGTCAAAACTAATCCCACTTTCCAGCACATGCCTATAGCTTTGAACGTTATGACAGTTAAAATGCTCAAAGTGCTTTTAAAAGGCTTGAGGCTGGCCTCCTCAACTAGCCTCTCAGGCAGTCTGTTTCAGCCACCCACCGCACTCTGGGAGAAAAATATATTTCAAGTTCCCTCTAAACCTCTTACACTTTAACTTAAAATTACCCCCTTGTTATTGACTTTCAACAAAGGAGTCAGCTGTTTTCTGACTGGACCCTTATTATGTCTCTCATAATCTTATACATCTTTATCAGATCACCTCACCAATCAGCCTTCTGGGCTAAAGAAAACAATCCGAGTTTATCCATCCAATCTTCATAGCTATGATGCTCCATCCCAGGCAACATCCTGGGTGAATCTCCTCTGCAGTGAAATAACATTCTTCCTATAGGTCGTGATCAGAACTGCACTGAGTACTATGGCTGTGGCCTAAACAAAGTCCTGAACATCTCCAACGCAAGTTCCTTGCATTTATACTCAATGCCATGACTAAAAATCTTATTGCCTTCTTAACTACCCTATAATACCTGCCTTATCGCTCTCCAGGATCTGTGGACAATCACCCCAAGATCGCTCTGTTCACAAGAGGTTTCTAAAGCCATACTATTCATTGAATACTCCTTGGTCTTGTTACTTCATCCAAAGTACATTAGCCTAATTTCAGGATTAAATTCCATCTGCCACTGATCCGATCATCTCACCAATCTGTATATGTATTCCTGGAAGCCAAGGCCTTCTTTCTCATTGTGCATGACACAAAGATTGACAAACATACTTATTGTACCCCCCTGCCACATTCTCAACATGTATTTCACTTGTGGGATACTGCTGCCTGGAAAATAGCCTGCTTTTCTTAGATTTTAAAAGCATTAACTGGCTAGAAAGTACTTGGGATCACCTTGATGGTATGAAGGGGGTAGGACGTGAAATAACACCACAGAGACCAGTATCCCATCACAAGTCACCCTTTATTTACAAGTGGCAAGTCCTGGACACTGATCCAGCTTCCTCATGAGCCAGCTCTGAAAGAGAACAAGATGTCTGACACAACACAGTGTGCAGCTGGAGGAACACGGTAGGCTGGCAGCAGAGAGCAGGAAAGCTAAAGTTTCAGATCAGGACCCTTCTGAAGTTCTCAGACTCCAGAATCAGCAGTTCTTACTATCTCCAAGATGTCTAACACTCCTGCTTAGCTGTCAGATTAGTAGCCCCAATCAGGGACCCCATAATTGTGAGGTCCACCTGGCTGACCACGTTACATTAAAAGAGGCCTGGTGGTGGTTGTAAGGGTCAAGAGATGTAGGAGTGGCGATGGTGTGCCACAACAAGCTGTTGTCATGATTCCATTCTCATTCCCATTGTTTATATATAATATATCACAAGCAATACAGTACTGCTTCCTATGCTACACCATTAGAAACCAGCCCCCAGTCACAAAAACAGCTTTCAATCATCACCATTTCCCGTCACTATGCCACTACCACTGCCACTGGATGGCAAAGCAGGAGTGGCCTCTAGAGGTCAAAAGGCATACTTGGCACCTATTTCCACTGTTCTTAAACCAAAAACCTAATCAAAGATTGTTTAGAAGTCAGTTAGGAAAAAGAAGCAGGGAAGAGACAAAGAATGGAAATCTTATTATTCTCCCTCTCTACTTTTTCACACTTTAGCTTATTAAAATTCAAATATTAAAAATGCCCTCAACATATTATAAGGAGGTTCAGCTTTATTCATCAATTCCACTTATTTCTGAAGACTGCATATTGATGTAAATTTACAAAAAAAAAGGATTTGATTAAAAGAAATATAATTGTAAGAAAAAAGATAACATTATGGCTTTGGAAATCGTGTCTCACTTACTTAGTTACTTCTTCAAAAAAAACTCAGTTAAGTGGATTGATTAGGGCAGAGTGGTGGACATTATCTATGTGGCCTTCAGTAAGGTGTTCAACAAGGTTCCTTATGGTAGGCTGGTTAGCAAGGTTAGATCAGGAATACAGGGAGAACTAGCCATTTGGCTACAGAACTGGTTTGAACATAGAAGACAGAAGGTGGTGGTGGAGGGTTGCTTTTTAGTCCGGAAGCTTATGACCAGTGGTGTGCCACAAGGATCAGATGACACAAAAATTGTAGGGTGTAGTGAACAGTGAAGAAGGTTACCTCAGAATACAACAGGATCTCGATCATTTGGGCTGATGGGCCAGAGTGGCAGATGGAGTTTAATTCAGGTAAAAGTGAGGTGCTGCATTTTGGAAAGGCAAACCAGGGCAAGGCTTCATGAAAGGTCCTGGGAATGCTGCAGAACAAAGACTTCTGTGACCTTGGAGTGAAGGTTCATAGTTCCCCAAAAGTGGAATCGCAGGTAGATAGAATAGTGAAGGCGGCAATTGGTATTTCCACTCCGCCCTTACTTTTGCCTGGTCAATCTCGATTCCTCCCTCCCCCGACATCCTTGTTTCCATTTCTGGGGCCACACTGACTCCCATAGCTACCTGGACTATACATCCTCACACCCTGTTTCCTGTAAAGACTCCATCCCATTCTCTCAGTTCCTCCATCTCCGTCACATATGTTCAGATGAGGCCAACTTCGACAAGGAAACTTCAAATCTCCACCTTCTCCCTCAGAGTATTCCCCAGCACCGTAGACAACAGGGCCCTCAAACTGGGTTCAACCCATCTCCTGCACTTCCCTCACACCTTCTCTTCCCTCCCACAACAGCAATAGGGTTCCCCTTGTCCTTACCTACCATCATCCACATCAAGATGATCATCATTTCTGCCACCTCCAGCAGGATGCCACCACAAGACACATATTACCCTCCCCTCCCCTCCCTTGTTCGCCTTCTGTAGGGACTACTTCCTCTGGGACACCCTGGTCCACTCTTCCTTCACCTACCCACAGCCCCACAGCACCTACCCCTGCATCCAGTAAAGGTATATCACCTGTCCATTTACCTCCACGCTCCTCATCATCCAAGGGCCCAAACATACTTTCCCAGAATGTAGTCTACTGCATTCATAGCTCACAATGTGGTCTCCTCTACATCGGAGAAATGAAGTGTAGACTTGGTGACAAGTTTACAGAGCATTTACGTTTTGCTCGCAAAATAGACCCTGGGCTGTCTCTTACCTGCCACTTTAAGACACTACCCTGTTCCCTGGCCAACATCGGTGTCGGACTTGCTGCAGTGTTCCAGTAAAACTCAACACAAGCTGGAAGAACTACACCTCATTTTCTGTTTGGGGACCCTGAGCCCGCCAGACTCAATATATAGAGTTCAATAATCTTAGGGGCTAAAGTCTCCCATGTCCTAGCCCCCTACCAAACACACCAGGCCTGGTTATCATTATAGCCTGCATGACATACAACTTATTGTTAGTCACTAGCGGTCCCATTAACAACTATTCACCCTCCTAGCCAGGTTGTTGTCAACCTTTTTGTCTATCCAACTGCTCTTCTCTCTCTCTCTCTCTCTCTCTCTCTCTCTCTCTCTCTCTCTTTGGGCTCTACTCTTTCTTCCCCACACCACATAATCTGTGTACAAACTGACATTTTCCCAACTGCCATCAGTTCTGAGGAAGGGTCACCACATCCGAAATGTTAACTCTTGATATTTTCCTCAGACGCTGCTAGGCCTGCCGAGCTTCCAGCAACTTCTGTTTTTGTTCCTGATTTACAGCATCCACAGTTCTTTCAGTTCTTAGTAAGGCATTTGGTATGCTTGCCTTTATTGGATGTGCACTGAGTATAGGAGTTGCCTGTACAGGACATCAGTTATGCCACTTTTGGAATTCTGCATGTAATTCTAGCTATAGGTTACAGGCAAGATGCTGCAAAACTTGAAAGGGCTTAGAACAGATTTAATAGATGGGGCAAGGGTGGAGGGTTTGAGAGGCTAAAAAGGCTAGGGCTATTTCCCTGGAGCACTGAAGGCTGAGGGGCTACCTTATAGAAGTTCATAAAATCATGAGGGGCATGGATAAGGTAAATAGATAACGTCTTTTTCACCACAGTGGGGGAGTCCAAAACCAGAGGACATAGGTTTAAGGTGAGAGGGGCAAAATTTGAAAGAGACCTAAGGGGCAACTTTTTCACTCGAGAGGGTAGCGTGTGTGTGTATGAAAATGAGTTTCCAGAAGAAGTGGAGAGTGGTACAATTAAAACAGTTAAAAGACATTTAGATGGGTACATGAATAGGAAGTGTTTAGATGGACAGGAACCGAAAGAACTGTGGACGCTGTAAATGAGGAACAAAAGCAAACTTGCTGGACCAGAAATGTTAACTCTTTTTTTTTTCCTTCACAGATGCTGCCAGACCTGCTGAGCTTTTCCAGCAACTTCTGTTTTTGTTTAGATAGATAGGGGCTGGTAAATCAGAATAGATTTATTTCACAAATCTGGTTGGCACAGACGAGCTGGACCAAAGGGGCTGTTTCCGTTTCGTACATCTCTATGACTCTTTTATTAAGCAATGTTTATTCTCCATCCTAAAGCTATTAACCTCACCATTTCCATTTCTCTGCATCTTTTTTCTTCTCTTCCTCCTCCTTCAATTGAGTCTTGCTTTTTACCTCCTTCGTCAGTTTCTGTTTTCCCTCCTTTTCTTTGCTTGTGGTCTTTGATTTCTTCTTCAGGTTCTCAGAAGTACTTCTTGCTGCCTCACTTGCAGATGATGTCTGTTTTGAAATTAGAAGTATAAATGTTTCCTTGATTAAAACATTGAGCATGTCAGCACGTTATTCAAAAAAAAGTTACTGTTGCGCAATTTAGTTGGTTGCTTTTCCAGAAAGAAGTCGAAAAACTGCCGCAGCTAACTCCTGGCTGCTAAGAAGACATTTACGTTTTTTTTCCAAGGAAAGAATTATGGAAAGTGGATGTCAATCAGCAAAACTAATTTGTTTAGCCACCTAAGTCAAAAGCCTATTTCATAAAGTAATTTATTCAATATTCACACATAGAGTCTGCTTGTGGTATTGTGGTCGTGTCCCTACCATTGAACCAGAGCCTCCTGGTCGAAGTCCCACTTGCTCCAGAGGCATGCAAGAACATCTCAAAACAGGTTGATTAAAAATATTGAATGCTTATATGAACAGCCAGCCAGCACTAAGGGGCAGTTATTAAGAATGGCTTCATCAGCACTGCAGCAAGCAATAAACAGACCCTCACCATTTCATTCTAGTTTTAGCGCACTTATATTTAAAAGAAAGACAATAAGTCACAGGAGTAGAAGTAGGCCATTTGACCCATCAAGTATGATCCACCATTCAACAAGACCATGGTTGAATTGATAATCCTTAATTCCATTTTCCTGCCTTTTGCCTGTAACGTATGTAGTTGGGAGTTGTTGCCCTTCGAGAGCTAGTCAGGTGACTGGGAGGCGGAGTTTGGGTCTGGTCCAGAATCAGTTGTGGAGATGAGCTTCATAAATAAAATGTTCTTGTTCAGATTTACCATTTGCCTACCTGGTATATAATTCCTGGTTCCAAAGGAACATAACAATGCTTATACCCATTCATTTCCTTACTGATTACAAGTCTGCTTATTTTAACCTTAAATATACATAATGAACCAGCATCTCAACTCTATGTTAAAGTATGGCACAC
This sequence comes from Stegostoma tigrinum, assembly GCF_030684315.1. NCBI lineage: Eukaryota > Metazoa > Chordata > Chondrichthyes > Orectolobiformes > Stegostomatidae > Stegostoma > Stegostoma tigrinum. Next base: position 101,464,304 of record NC_081358.1, on the reverse strand, counting down.
TCACTACCATCAAAATAAGCTCCTCCTCATCGGTCTTAAATGGTGAGCCCTCATTCTGAGGTTTATGCCCCCCCGAGCGTAGATGCTCTCAAAAGGTGAAACAGCTTCTGTTCCTCTATTCTTCCTGCCTAAGTTCATAATTTCCTATTTTCCAATATTCTATTGACCATTATTGTCCACTCACTTAAAATCAGTTTATATCCTTCCATAGACTTTGCATCATCTTTGCAGTAACCCTACAGTATTGGAAAGAGGCCATTTGGCACATTGGACAACCACTGACCCTTCGAAGTCCATCCAACCCAGACTCTTGCCCCTACCCTATAGTAGTGACCCTGCATTCACCCTAGGTAATCCACTTAGCCGACACATTCCTCAACATATAGGCAATTTAACACAGCCAATCCTACTAACCTACACGACACTGGACTAAGAGGGGAAACTTGAATATCTGGCAGAAACTCACATTGACAGGGAGAATGTGCAAACTCCACACATAGTCACCTGAGGTTGGAATTAAACCTGGATCCCTGGTGCTGAGAGGCGGTAGAGTTAGAGTTAAAGAGTTAGCAACTGTGCTGTGCCCCCACTTGCCTTCCTACTTATTTTTCAGTCATTTGCAAACTTGGCAGTGGTGCATTCTTTTCCATCATCTAAACATATATACTGTATTATTTTGACCCCAGCACTGATCTTTGTGGCATCCCACTACTTACTGGGTGCTATCCTGAAAATGTCCCTTTCTCCCAACTCTGTCTTCAATTAATTAGCCAAGCTTCAGATTATGTTATCATCCCAACACTTTGGATTCTTATTTTATTAAGCATGCTAATGTGCAGTATGTTATCAAACACCTTTTGGAAAATCTAAATATAACTTAACTGTTGGATGGCCTTTATTTATGCTGCTTGTTACCTCCTCAAAACGATTCTAACAAATCTGACAGGAATGATTTGGCCCTCATGAAACTAAGCTGACTCTACTTGTAAGAGGAAAATCAGGAATGGGCATTCAACCACAGTGGGCAGCTAGTGTGGGGGTGCTAGTGTGAAGGAGCGTGCAACTGGCATGATCTATCTCCTGTTTCTTATAGTCCTCACTCGATGATATTTCTAAATCTACCTTTTCTTTCAATATTTTTTGATCTAGCATTCATAGCTCTACGGGATAGAGAATTCTAAATGCCCCCTTATTTTGTAACTACATCGCCTTCTCAGATTATTTCACAAGTGAAAGCTGCTCAGCATTTACCTGGACAAGCTTCGTCAAGATCTTCCATATTTCAATAAAATCACCCTTAATCCAAGGTCTAGGGAATAAAGGGCTAACCTGCTTAGCTGTCTTTGGTAATTCAATCCCCTCATCTCAAGTGATTCAATGGGCTGATTCCTTTCAACTACCTCTAATGCTTCAACCCCTTTGCAATAAAATTTTAGTTGCTATAACTACTTTCTCCATCTACAGGCTAACTTTATGTTTCACGCAACAGAACATCTATATCCTTTAGCACTGCACTTTTTTGGAGTAAACTCCATTTAAATAAGAATATTCAAAAGGAAGATTCAGTATTGTTACGAACATACATGATCTCACATTTTCTGACATAAAACTCCAACTGTCAATTTCTGCCCTACTTAAGTTCAGGATTTTGACCCAGACAGCCAATCCAGTATTCACATTAATATATTATCCAATACCATCTTGTGGAGTGGCATTTTATGTGGCACCTTTTGAATGTCTTTTGGGATTCTAAATATGCGTTCCTTTCTAAAAACAAACCTGCTTGCTTGTTATAACCTCAAGAGTTCAAAAATGTGTTAAACATGATTTTCCTTTCACACAAACCATGCTGCCTCTGCTTAGTTCAGTTAGGATTTCTACTACTTCCTTAATAACAGATTCCAGCATTTTCCCCAATGGCATACATTAGGCCTCTAGTTTCCGGTTTTCTAAATTTGAAATATTGACTTCAGTGACAGACAGAGAAATGCCTATGGATGTGAATCGTATAGACTTCTAGAAGGTGTTTGATAAAGCCCTCATAAGACACCTAGAGTGATTGTGACAAGGTCAGCCAGATGGACCTCAGAATAGCAGCTAAGGTATTAGATCGCTCCCAATCACTAGGCCTGGCCTAGTAAGTAGAACTAATGCCACACAAGTGCTAGGCAAAACAAAAATTTTTAGTGACCAGTCTTTGAAATTCAATGCATTGTCAACAGTACCCCAGCTGCACATTCTGGGGAAATCACCATTGATCAGAAATTTGTCTCAAGCAACAAACAGATCACAGGCTAGGTGTTGACAGAGACTAACTCAGATTGCGACTTCCCAAAATATTTCCAAACTTAATGGCGTAAGTAAGGACTGTGATCACACATTCTCTATTTAATTGGATTAATGCAGCTCCAAACAACACAAAAGTACCTCAAAGAAATTTGTTATCAGATTCACTATTTCAAACATTCACTTCATCCACTAGCAATGGAATGTAGCTACATTTTAAAATAAAAACACTGCACCCACTGACCAAGGGTTCTTCAAAAGCACAGCCAAAATCCATAAGATCTAGAATCTAGAAGAACAAGGGGAACAAACACAAAAAGCACCACGACCCTCGATTACCCTTCCAAGAGATACACCATCCCGAGTATATTTCAAGAAATCTGGCCCCTCTCTTTACACTATGGCTATCCCATTCACTTTGAGAAAGTTTACATCCCCTAATTATCCTATTGTTGTTTTACACATTTCAATGTGTAGTCTACATATTACCTGGGGTTTGTTTGGGATCTATAATACTTTCAGTGCAATCTCGTGCAGGAGTCTTGTGTGAACTCCTAATCAAAACTCTCCCCCAGCTTATTAGATTTTCCAGCTCCATAAATAATTGTTCAAGATCGCAAATGCTCTCCGGTAATTTGTACTAGAAAACGTAAGTAAGTCAAAGGGTATACATAATAGCCTACAAATAAAATCTGTTTAATCATTCAGTGAACAACAGTATTAAGTACCTGTTCTTAATTACTCTCTTGAATGTGCAAGTCTGTTTCACTGAACTGTTGGAGCCTGGATAGTGAAGGCACTCTGCATTGAATAGGGAATCCTGGGACTGTGGCCAAATGATAAGGGAGTGCTGATAGTTATTCAAACATTTCCAAAAGGAATTGGGGTAGACATTGTATAAAATGGTTAGAGGGGTCAGGTTTCTTGAAATTTATCTGGGAGAGGTTTTGACATCAACATGTACAAGGACCAATAGAACACTACAGTGCTGGACCTAATCCTGGGTAACAAATTCAGACAGATATTTAAGGCGGGCAGTGAGAGATATTTAGTGATAGTATGTTTAGGCTTGTTACGGAAAAGGGAAAGATGATCCGCAAAAAGAAAAAAAAACCGCAGATTGGAGGAGAGCAGATTTTATTAAAATAAGGCAGGATTTGGCCAAAGCAGGCTGAATAGCTACTTCCAGGGTAACCTACAGAACAGTGGAGGGCATTCAAAATGGATTTGACAAGAGTACAGGCCAAACACACATTCTCTTTAGGGTGAAATATTGCAACAAATGACCACAGAACCCTAGATGTCTAGGATTATTCAGGGCTGGATAAGGAGGACAAGGGTGGGTTTTAACAGGTACAAATGGAACAATCAGCCAAGGATCTAGTGGGCTACAGAATGTGGAAGGGAGAACAGAAAAAAAAAAAAATCAACCAGAAAAGCAAAAAGGGGGGCATAAAAAACAAACAAACACAGGTGGGCCAGATTAGGGCAAATTCAAAAAGGTATCCTATGAGTACATCAAGGGGAAAAAGGATAACCAGGGAAAGAGTAGGGCTCATTAAGAACCTAGAGGGCAGTAGGTATGCGGAGCCAGAGGACATTTAAAAAGTACTTCACATCTGTCCTCATTGAGAGAAAGATGAAGGGTACAGAATTCAGGAAGAGGAACTGAGGTACTTGAGCAGCTTGATATAGGCAGTGCGAAGATATTGGATGTTTTTGGCAAGCTTATTAGCAGATAAATCCCTAGGTCTGGAAGAGTTGTAACCCAGGCTGCTGTTCAAGACGAAAGAGGAAATTACAGGGGTCTGATTCAAAATTTATAATTCCTCTCTGGCCTCAGAAGAGGTGCCAAGGGACTGGAGAACAGCTAATATGGGTCCACTTTTCAAGACTGGTGGTAGACATAAACAAGGGAAATAAAGATCAGTGAGTCTCATATCATAGACAGGGAAGCTGTTGGAGAAAATTCCAACGGAGAGGCAAAATTTATTGAGGGATTGGCAGCATTGCTTTGTCAGAGGACACCATGTGTAACAAATTTGGTTGAATTTTTTTTTGGAGGAGGCCACCAGATGTATAGATGAGAGTTGATGTGGTTCATGTGGATTTCAAAGGTTTGGCAAGGTCACGTGGGCTCCAGGGTAACTTGGAAATTTGGACCTAAAACTGGCTGTGTGATAGAAGACAGAGGGTGAAAGTAGAAGGATGTGTGTGACTGGAGGTGGGTGTCCTGTGGTATACCACAAGGCTCAGTACCAAGTCCCTTATTATTCGCGATACATATAAACGATACAGGAGAGGTTTTTTTGGGGGTGGAGGCAGGGGAAATCCCTTGAATGGCAGAACACTAGGAAGCTCAGAGGAACAAAGATCTTAGGATGCTTGCCCACAGATCCCTCCTGGTAGAAAGGGGACGTTCATGGGGTAGTTACCAAGTTCAAAATTAGGGAGCATATTTTTAAGGTGAAAGGAGGAAGCTTTCAAAGGACCTGAATGGCAAGATTTTCACACAGAGGATAGTTCGTACATGAAATGAACTGCCAGAGGAAGTGGTAGATGCAGGTACAGTTACAACATTTAAAAAGACACTTGGTCAAGTTCATGACTAGGAAAGCTTTAGAAGGATATGGGCCAAACACAGGTAAACGGGACTAGTTCAGTTTAGGAAAATTGCTCGGCACAGACAAATTGGACTGAAAGGTCTGCCTCCGTGTTGTATGACTCTATGACTTTATAGTTTTCAACAAAAGAATAAAAACTTACCTCAGCCCTTTGGAGAAGTAAGAGGTCCCATTTGGAGAGGTCCATGGGCAGCTTTGGAACACGTATATGTCAATGTGTGTTAAACACTGAATAAACTAATTGGAACAGTTGATGCATTCAACATCAAACTGTCATGGAATGTTTTTATAGCAAAAGATGGGTGGGGGGGCACAGGCAGGCATAAAATTGACTTATTGGCAATAAAAGCAAAAAATAATAAAAAAGTGTTGAGTAGAATAGGCTGACATGGACATGGCTGTGAGATGGCATGGAATAAAAGGTGTCAAAGATTGAGGAGGTGTGACAGTTGAGGGTTACAGACAAGGCACCATTTTTTTTTGCAAGTCCTGAAGCACTCAGACTGGCATTTTACACAACCACCTCTCTACCCAGTAACCACTGTGGCTGCCTCTATTCTTTTCAGGGAGCGATGGGCTGGCATCTATTAACAGCCACATCACCACACGCAAGAAAATCTGAATACATGGGGTAATTTCTCCCAAGTCAGGTTTGTGTAGTCAGAAATTTTGCAAAATTCAGGCCATAATCAGTCATGATTAATGACTGAAATCAGTCATTTAGGACTGAGATGAGTAAGAGTTTCTTCATTTGAGGAGTTGTCAATCTTTAAAATTCCATAAATCTATACCTAACAGGATAATGGATATTTAGCCAGGGTATTTTAAAGAAGGACCTGCATATGCTTAGGAAAGTAAAACCTCAGAACATCACAAAACATTTTACAGCTAATGAGGTGGTGTTTTTAAAAGGGCAGTCACTATTCTAACGTGAGAAATACAGCAGCCAATTTGCATACAACAATCCTTTTATAAAGTTGGAGATAAATACTGACCAGGACAAAGTAGCTTTTTCAAAATATGCCACGTTTCTCATATTTGCACTTGAGGGGACAGACAACATTGCTCTCACAGGACTGCATTAAATCGTCGGCTTTGACTTGAACACAAGTCCTGGAATATGACAAATCCACAATTTTCTGATTCAGAGATGAACGTTCTATTAACTGAGGTAAGGCTGAGATTGCTAAGGTTTTGAACTCAAATTTTATGAAAAAAAGTCAAGCGTCAAAATCAGGCAGGAAAGTGGAACTGAGATTGAAGATCACTATGACCTGAATGAATGGCAGAACAGGCTCCAAAAAGGGCTATAATCCTGCCCTACATATAGTCTTATGAGAATAGTAACATAGTTCAGGGTTACACAAGACTGACTAAAATAGGGAGCCACGTAAACGAGTTTAAAGTAGAAAATGTGAAGGAACATATTTTGATACGATAAATAAGACACAATGCATTCCAAACTAAACCATTTTGAAAGAAATGGAGAAATAGAGACCTGAGCATGGTTAAACAAATCTTTGAAAGCAGCTAAATTGAGAAGGCTGTTTATTTTGTTGCATTATTAGAGTTTGAGTTCAAAAACAAGGAGGTTATGCTAAACTTTCAGTACACACTGGCTATGCCCGAATATGGAGTATAATTACAGAAAAATGTTAAATTTTTAGACAGGAAGCAAAACAATAATAGAACTGTACTGGAGATGAGGAACTGTGGAGAAACTTGAAGCCAAGGTCATTCTTCTTATAAAAGAGGGTTAAGTAGAGATTTTTTTTGGGAGGTGTTCAAGAACATGAACAGTTCTGACAGAATAATGGGGTAATCATTTTGCATAGTAGATGGGTCAGGTGGATGATGCAATCAAGGAACCATAAGTGGTATTAATGCCAAATATATAATCAGCATTGTAATCAAGAAGGCATTGTTTGAAAGAGTGGTGGAAACTGATAACAGCATCTTTGAAAAGTAAACTGGAAAAATGTGTTGAAGGCAAAAAAAAATTCAAAATGACGGAGTGGAATTAATCAAATTGGCTTTTGTTAAAAACACAAAAAAAGCTAGCATAGACACACTGGTCCAACTTGGTCCTGCATCATTCCTTATTCCCCACTGAAGGCCAATAAATAAAATCTAGATGCAGTACTCATTAGGATCAGTTATTTCAAAACATACCTATATGATGGTCACCCAAATGGCATCTTTACCCAGAAACACCTTGTATTACATTGGAATGGTCCAAGCAGATTAACATCCTAGAAGTTGCATTATACAATAATAAATGGAGCTGCATGATTAGCCATGAGCAGAAAACAGACTAATGTAAAATTACATTTTTCTCAGATTACAAATGTGTGACTGGTAACAAATAGAAACCTATGAGGCCATACCTGAGGTAATTCGTCATCTTCACTTTTCTCTACTTTTGGTTTCTTGAGTTTTACATCTGAACTAAAAATAACAAAGAAGAAATGTATTTTCTAAAAATGTACATAGGTAATGACCAGAATATTTAAGCAATGTTGACCAATATTGTTGGAATCTAATCATTTAAATGCACAGGCATCTTCCATTTTGAGGTATCTAGATTCAACTCTACTTGACATTAATCCAGGAATCTGGTTCTAGTGGTTTAGTTAGATTTTAGACAAATGAATTATTTCATGACCTTAGATTTTGTTTTTATTATAACTTGATCACAATTTCCTTTTCATAAAGAAACTTCTGGTATTTTGATGTCTTTTGTTTAGCTGCTTAAATGTCTAAGTACTTTATGCACACCTAACCACTTTGAAGGAATATAAATAGGATGCTACAGTCATTTGCTGTTTATAGCATATTTCTATCTGCAAATGTGACAAATGCCCAATACATCTTTTTGCATCCAGCTATTCAAGTGTGCAATATTGACCAGACACTAAAACTGCGCATTCAAGTTGAGGCACTGAATCTTTAACATGCACCTCAAAAGGAGACAAGGGCCTGGTGTAACTCCCTCACTTTCTCAGTGTCAGAATGTTAACCTAGAATGAAGTTCAACTTAGAAATACCTATATTCAGAAGACAGAACTAAGCAAGCTGATACTTAGAACATACTCCTACAACATAGGTTAGTATCTGATCCCACAGCAACCAGGAGATTCCCACACAGGCAAAGCACAAGTTACTACATACACTACTGTGCAAAATAAATTTAAGGACAAGTTAGAATATTATCTTCAGTTTTGCTCCATGATCATAATGCAACAAAGTATTTTGTAAAAGTTCAATTGTAAGACCCCTATTCAAGTACACTGCTTATACAAAGAACGGTAAATTTTACTAGCATGCCTGGAATTTGCAGATGGAAAAACTTGCACTTACACAGTACTTTTAGCGAGTTGAAAAAAGGTGCCAGGCCAACTCACATAAACATTATAATTTGTTTTTAAAAAGTTACAGGAGGAGATAAAGGGAAGTTAGATTACCAAAAATTATACAGGGATTCCTTTAAAAAGGAGAAAGGAGAGTCAGAAGAGGATGGAAGGAATCAAGGGTGGTGGTGCAGGGAACTCCAGAGCTTAAACGTCTAAAGAACCGAGTGTATGGTAATCTTTTGTGGAGGGATCATAATCAGTGATACACATGAGGCCAGAATTAAAGGAGTGCAGAGAGAGATTACAGCGTAGAGGAGGGATTATCCATTACAGATTTGGAAAAATAAGGATGAGAATTTTAAAAATCAAGATGCTGCTTGACCAAGCACCAACATTGACTGGTGATTCAGAGCAATAATTAAACAGGATTTGGCATGATTTATAACGTGCAAATTTTTGGATCTCATGAAATTTATCATGATTTGAAAAGTGAACTAGCTAGGAATGCACTGGCATAGTCTACTCTGGAGGTAATAAATGCATGAATGAGGGCTTCAGCAGCAGATGAGCTGAAAACTGAGGTGATATCGGGTAACCGTCAGCCTTCCTGCTCCTAAGATGCTGCTTGGCCCGCTGTGTTGATCCAGCTCCACACCTTGTTATCATGGATTCTCCAGCATCTGCAGTTCTTATTATCTCTGATATCAGGTAATGTTATATTGATGGAAATTGGTGGTCTTTGTGATGGTATGAATACAGGGGGTCACAGTACATAGTCAAGAAATGACTCACCTTGTGTGAGAGACAAACTCAGATGTAAAAAGTTCAAAATCCTTATTTCACCCCCCCCACATCAATTGAACAAACCAACACCTTATTTTTGGTTTGAAAATCCTTCATGATCCACAGAAACATAGGAGGAGTAGGCCATTTAGCTTCTTAGTCTACTCCACCATTCAACATGCTCATGGCTGATCATCCAACTCAGTACCGCGTTCCCACTTTCTCCCCAAATGCTTTGATCCATTTTGCGCTAAAAACTATATCTGAATGCTTTCAAGGAGACATTAATGTTTCAGCCTCAACTGCTTTCTGCAGGAGACAGTTCCACAGTCTCACCACTCCCACCAAGGTAATTTCTCCTGATTTTAAATCCTTTAACTGTGTTCTTAAATTGTTAGCTGACAATCTGGGAAGGCTGGTCACTGCTGAATTCAGAACCATGGCCAGTAGCCAACGTCAGTTTAACGTTTAAGAACATTTGTAGCTCGGGTTGTGGAGGAAGTTGTACACATACCTACCGAGCCAGTGTGTTTTTGTTGCAGACATTTCATCACCCTGCTAGGTAATATGGGCAGTGCACCTCTGGCTTAGTCAGCAAGTCGCTAACCTCAGCTAATGTCAGTGTCAGCAGCTCCAAAAAACCCAATTTAGATTTTAATCTCCTGAAAGAATTACTTATGTAGATGTTAACCCCTTATTTTTGCCTAAAGACATGTATCAATGAATGTGGCTCTTACAACAGTATGTATGGTAAACGTCACCAAATTTGTAAACAAGGTTAAGGCTGGGACAGCAATGAAAGATAAAGCAAGAAGTTGAAAATATTAGCTTCAATGTGTCTGTCTAATAAAAGGAAATTTCTGCATATTCAATACTGGATGCCAATAAAACAGTCCAATAGTTTAGGACCAGCAGAGGGGTTGACACTAGTGATGTAGAGCTGGGTTATCTGGAGATGGCCGCGCAAATAACAGAAGTCTGAAAAGGTCCTGGATTCTAAAATCCAAGACTCCCAAGAGGTTTCAGCCACTGTTCAGGGTTTTCAGAAGCAAATCTTTAACTGGCAGAGATAATTTACCTAGATAATAAAATGTGAGGCTGGATGAACACAGCAGGCCAAGCAGCATCTCAGGAGCACAAAAGCTGACGTTTCGGGAAAACGTCAGCTTTTGTGCTCCTGAGATGCTGCTTGGCCTGCTGTGTTCATCCAGCCTCACATTTTATTATCTTGGAGTCTCCAGCATCTGCAGTTCCCATTATATCTGAGATAATTTACCTGTTTGATTTAGGACAGCAGACAGGTTTACAATTTGGGAGGCTCATTCTGAAATCTTTACCCAAGAGAGAGGAGCTATAGCCCACAGTAAATGGCAAGTAACTGAGAGAGTGTGCTACCACTCGTATCAACAATATAAAAATAAATGTTTGAACAATAAACAAAAAGATACACAGACCATTATTGAGGTTACCCATCCAGGGAGGCAAAGACAGCTGCGAGTTAGCCTAGAATAATGAATGATGCCTTCATTATTCTGCTTCCAGGTAGTTAAACTGTACCCTCATCCATCAGAGTTTTGTACCAGAGACCAACTAGAAAACCAAGGCTCCTAACAAACCTAACCGACTACCTTCCTTGTAGTGACAGGCAGCCCTACCACAAGATAAAAAGAAGAAAACACACTGGGTCAGGACATCTGTAGGCTGTTCTGGCTAAGTGAAGGCCTATAGTTCAGTCTGTTGTTGCAACTCAAGACCCACCTGCACATTTTTAAGGAACAGACAGCTGCTGTAATTGCAACTCAACATTCAATATCAATATAATAAAATCTGCCTAGAGCAGGACAGGTTCACTAACAATCCCCAATTGTACTTCAGGTCCTAAATTCATCAGATGCTCAATCTCAGGCATTTTCCTCAGAGAATGGCAGAGATTAGATAAAACATGCGATTAGCACATTCTGCAGCATTCCAATTTTTATTGTCCAGTCATTTCTGTACTCTTAACCATGACATCAGTATAAAATGGTCTTCATTATTACTACTTCAATAGTATTGAATTTCCTTTCTTCCATTTCAATGTTGATTTATGTATTTCTTTCTTAGCACCTACATCACTGTGAAATAAAGCACTTAACTAAGTTCTAAGCACCAAACGCTAAACCGCTTCATCCACTCTTGCCTCGGTTTCCTCCAAGTACATGTTGTGCACTCCAGTCATTCTGGAAGACTACTGGGTAAATTGCCAATGGAAACTGAAGTCAGATTCTCAAGTGTGACATCATTCAACCTCACAAAGAAGGGTTTGATTAAATCTTAAAAATTCTCAGGACTACTCTCCAAATTATTTAACGGAAAAGAAGCTGATGCAGGACCCAAATGGTTATGGTGCTGGATTGACAATACATGGGTCGCCAGTAAAAACTTACATAAAATTGTGAAAATGAAATCTAGAATCTAGTAGCAGGCAAAATGACTGCAAAGGCTAGAACCAACTGTCAACAGAAGCTTGAGCTGGTGTCAAATAGCTACTTATTGAAAATGAAATAAAAAAAAAATTCCAAGAACAAGAAGCACTGGGCTTTTGTGTACTTTTGTTACTCCAATATGATAAGGCAACAAAAGATTCAAACTATTTAACAACTTCACTTGGATACACTTAAATATAAAATGACGTGCATCAGGACTCAATCCGTTGCACAGGAGGCTGTATCTTCTGCTGTGAAGGCTTATGATAAGGCATCACACTGTGCAAATCAGTCCCCATGGAGGAATTGCACTTTTCTATGAGTGCACGTATTGAGGAGAGAAAGGAGAGTGGGGCAGGCAGTGTTTTTCTTTAAAAATGTTCATTCATAAGATGTAGATTCACTAGATGGGCCAGCGTTCATTACTCATCCCTAGTTACCCTTGTGAAGGAGATGGTGTGTTGCCTTCTTGAATCCTTATGTTTCATTCAAAATTGGGATATAGCAGTGCTGTTAGGGATGGAATTCTAGGATTTTAATCCAGAGATAAAAGGAACAGCAATATATTTAAAAGTCAGGATGGTGAGTAGCTAAGATAGAATCTTGCAAGTTCTAGTGCTCTTTGTGGATCTGCTGCACTTTTCCATACAGATGGTATGGGTGATAGGATTAGAAAGAGCTGTCTAAGAAGCTTTCATGATTTTTCGCAGAGTATTTTGTCTGTGTCAGTTATGGAGGGTGTGAACGTTTGTGGTTGTGGTATCAATCAAGAGGGCTGCTTTGTCTTGGATAGTGTCAAGCTTCTTCAGCGTTGTTACAGTTGCATTCATCCAGGCAAGTGGGGAGTATTCCTCAGAGTCCTGACCTATGCCTTGTATGGGTAGCGTCTGCGGAATCAGAAAGTGCAGAATTCCTGGAATCTGACCTGTTATTGTAGCCAAAGCATTAATTTGCCTAGCCCAGAACAGATTGTTTTGTGGTCAATGGTAATCCCCAGGATATTGAATAGATTGATTAGAAAACATCCCACTTGAAGAACTCTTGCACAGTGAAAAACAAATTTGAAGCATTTGCAATCACCTGTAGCGAGAGATGTCAAGTAGATGATCCATTTCTATCTCTGACTGAGGTGCCAAGATTTACTGGAGCTGAAATAATGGACCTCCAACAACCACAATGCTCTTTTTGTGCAAGGTATGACAACGACCAGGAGATAATCTTCCCTGATTCCGATGGATATCTTACAAAGCAGGGATCATTGAAACAATAAGGTCAAATGCAGCCATGATGTCACTCTCCCTTCCTCTCAAGAGATCTGATTTTTCGTCCATGTTTGACTGAAGGCTGTATGAGACATAAATTAAGTATTCACAGCACAACCCAAACTAAGAATCAGACAGCATGATATTGCTTCCATCCCTTGGGTGAAGAGTACACTATTGAGTAATAATTGCCCTGATTAGATTTGGCAAATTTTTGCTGTATGCAAAATAGAAGGGCACTTTTCCACATAGTCAGGTAAATATTAGTGTTGTAACTGTACTGGCTGAGTGGACAGCAAGTTCTGGAGTTCAAGCCTTCAAATTAAGGCCTGTAACCCTTGCTGTATCTAGTGTTTTTAGCCATTTCTTGATGACACAGGTCCCAAACATCACAGATGCTCCATAAGTAGGAGAAAGAGAAGAACCATTCACTATTCTGGCTGAAGACTATTGCAGATCCTTCATTTTTAAATTTTTGCACTGATATGCTGGGCCCTCCATTTACTGAGGATGGGAACAATCCCTCCCAACTATTGTGCTTCCACCTCTGGTGATTCTGCCAATTGGACAGGAGATGGCGACATTGTTGCCTGGAACATAGTCATTATCACAGAATTGTAACTGTTTCTTGACTAGAGTGAGCCAGGCCTCCCAATTTTGGCACTAGTTCCCATAAGTTATTAAGATGGATTTGCAGAGTTAGGTCTAGCTTTGTTGTTTCCGGTACCTAGGTCAGGTGTTCCATCCACTTCCTTTGTGGAGACCTCTTAGAGGCTTGATACAACTAAGTGGTTTGCTAGGCCATTTCAGAAGACAAGCATATTTGTGTGGGTCTGAATTCACACAGCCACCAGACAAGGTGAAGACAGCAAATTTCTTTTCCCAAAGGACACATGATAATTTACAGTTTCATAGTCATCATTAGACTTTTAAAATCCAGATTTTTCTAAAATGCACTGTGCCATATTGATACTCATATGCCAGGGTGTTCTCAGTTTCTGGATTACTGGTCTAGTGACAATAGCACAGTGCAATCATCTCTCCATTCTCTAAGTTATTTTGTGAGCAAATTCTGCTTGATAGCACCTTCCAACAGTTTGCCAGTGATCAAAAGTAGATAAATATATTGGACGATTAAATTTATTCTGCTTTTTTTGTGCAAGGGAAATAACTGTACTATCTTCTGACTTATTGGGTAATTAAAGCAAACAAATGTGTTCTGACAATCAACTGTTTCTTGAGATCATGTAAAGCGAACAGAATTAAATGAAGACTTGCTATTTGTCATGGAGGAGACCACAAGAAAATGCGGATATGAATTATTGAGTGCTTCTGGCTGAAGACAATTTCAAATGTCGTTGGTTCAGCTTTTATACTCTCACACTGCCGTCACTGAACATAAGAGTACTCACAAAACCTTCTCCTTGGGTTAGATATTTGTCTACCATGATTCATGACAGTAAACAGGACAGTGTGGAGAGGTATTTAGATGTATACTAATGATACCAAGGCATACAAGGTCATGAGCCAAGTGCTGGAAAACAGAATTGCATTGGTTAGGTGGTTACTTTTGAACCTCTATGTTGTAGGCCTCTATGATTTTATGGCTGCAGACCTTAGAGTTGACCCATTGATATGGGATCGCTTAACTGTCATTTCAAACTGCCGTGCTATTAACGAGCACATGGGTACCAATCAAATGGAGTTGTGAAACCTAACTTTCAGGTACTGACGTCGCTTCCAAAACAGATTCCAATACGCCTGAATGAATCTGGTCACTTGGCTGTATGGAAATGAGAGAATGAGGGATATGCTAGGTCGTAAGACTGTACATTGCAGTGGAATGCAGTTCTGCATTGTTGATGGTCTACAGAAAGTTGGATGTTGAATAGATGTCAATTTTTGAACTGCCAGATCTGTTGTGAGTCTATTCCATTTAGCATAGTGCTGGTATCACTCTAGATACTGTCATCAGCAAGAAGACAGTGAGAAGGGATGACATGGTGGCTCAGTGGTTAGCACTGCTGTCTCAGTGCCAGGGTTCCAAGGTTCAATTCCACGGTCAACTGTCTGTGTGGAGTCTGCACGTTTTCCTTGTGTCTACGTGGGTTTGCTCTGGATGCTGTGGTTTCCTCCCACAATCCAAAAAAATGTGCAAGCTAGGTGGATTGGCCATGCTGAACTGTCTGTAGTGTTGTGTTTCAGGGATGTGTAGGTTAGATGGATTCTAGGGGGATGGTCTGAGGCTTGGTGTGGACTTGAACTGAACTGTTGGGATTCTATGAAGACAAACTTAGCTTCCATAAGGACTCTAAGCATCCATTCCTACAAAACTTTCATGGATGGGCAGATTAATCTGTGCCAGAGAAGTTAAGACGACAAGATAAAGTAGTTGTTTAAATTATTTTGGTTCTCTCACCACTGGCTATCATTCCAGTTCAACAGGTATATCCTACAGGACCGTCTCAGTAGTGATGCCACTTTTAGTGCTGGATATTGAAGATCCCCATCCAGATACCACACTAGACCATTGCTAACTTTAGTGCTCCTTCCCAAAAAGAGGTTCAACACAGATGACTATTGATTAATCAGGTAGAGCATAGCATGTAGCAAATAGCATACTTCTTTGCTCATATTCATGAGAATTCACGCTTTTAGAATTAATGTTCATGGCACCAAAGGCCAAGTGCACTCCTCTTTGGTATAATGTCTTAGACTTGTCCTGCTAGTAGATCAGTACGTATCTAAGGATGGTGATGGACAAGTACAGGATATGGAGTATAACTATATCAGGCTGTTGCTTGGCTGATGTGACAAAGCTCTCCAAATTTACTAGCAAGGAAGACTTCGTAGGATCAAACGGTCTGTATCTAGTATCCAACTCGGTGCTGGATGATGTGTCTAGCGTCAAGACCATGGATCATACACCAGGTCACCCTTGAACAGATCAAACTTTAAGTACAAAAAGAGTTTTTCTTAAAAAGGACAATTGAAGTTCCTATTAAAAGGCTATTTCAACAAATTCACGTGATTGCTTGAACAGAATTATTTCTTAAATGGGAGAATCCAGAAGGAGCAGGCATGATCTTAAGATTGGAGTTAGGATTGTTTTAGGAAACAAACAAGTTAAAAAGTCTTCTTTGCTGCATAAAGAGTAATGGAAATCTAGAACACCTACAGATGATAGGAGTCATAGAATTAGAAGCTGTATCAATTGAAACTTCCAGGATCAAGATAAGTGGATTTTTGCTGAGGACAATAATCAAGGTATACAAAGCCAAAAAGTGAGATTGTTTAAAAAAGACACAGATTAACTATGCTCCATGCAAATAGTACAGCTGGGTCAAGCAGCTGAAGCTTTTCTCAAGCCAGCTTGATGGTCAGGAAAGAAAACATTGAATTAACACATCTTGTTTCAAACATTTATAGTAGATGGGATGGTTGAGAAGGGAAGTATCATTTTAAATAGAAAAGGAAATCAAAGAAACAACAATAGTGTTCAGCAAATCTTTGATTGTTAAGTGGCTTAATTAAACAAATCAAACTTCCAGTTATTATTTAATGACATCATTTAGACACTTACTGGCCAGAAGCTGTATTACAGTGGACCCTTTTCGCTTTCTTATTATTTTCAATAGGAATCCCATCTCCATTCAAATCTTGATCTTCACTCACCCTGCGACAAAAGGAAACAAACTTCAGATTGAACAGGCTTTGAAATTTATGTCACTGTCTCTCAGCGTTCTCATTTTGGTCTTCCCTTAATTTCACCATAAACCTTCAAATGCTTCTGGAAAATCTAATATTCTGCAGGTTCAGTGAAAACAGAAAATTATGAAAGCATCTGTGGAGGGAGTCACATTGAAATCAAACCATTAACTTTGTTTTTCTCTCTGCACCAGCCATTTCAGATTTTCAGCCTCTGCAGCATTTTGCTTTTGTTTTGTCGGATAGGCTGGTTAATGAACAATTATTCTTACTGCATTATAATACAAGTATTGTAACAATTTTTTATAGTCATTCCCTTAACTTCATAGATTACAACAAACTGGGCAGGAGATAAAATAGATAATGTGAATGCGTAGAAAGACGTTGAAGCGGAGTTTGATTAACTGAAACACAATGAAAATAACAAACAATCAAAAAAAGTGACACCGCAGTAGCTGGACATGAATCGAAGAAAGGAAAGCCATCTTAATAAAACTAGACTTGACGTTTTCTGCATCCAAACATTGTTTAACAGCAAATCGTGGAAATTGACAGTCAACCATCAGGATTTGGAATGAACTGCCTGGGAACACGGAAGAGGCAGATTCAATTATAGCATTCAAAACTGAAGTGGACCATTATAAAGGAGGGAATTTATGGAGTGATATACGGGAAAGGTAGGGAATGGCACTAAGTGCCTAGCTCTTGTACAGGGTTATACATACAAAAGCCAAAGGGCCTCTTATAATGCTATAACCATTCTTTGATTCTATAAACACTATGCTGAGCTCACTACCAATGGCAGCAAAAATACAATTCTGAAATCAGTGACTCAGTATTGCGCTCTGGTCAAATTACATATGAATAATACTATAATACAATTTAGAAAGATGACAACACCAATGGAAATGGTGCAGAGAAAGATACAACTAATAACTTGAGGCAGCGATATGAAGAAAGTTTGTAAAAACAGGGAGGAAAAATTCAGCTAGGCTTATTTTCAGGGGTACTTGGTTTCACTGAACCCATTTAGATCCTTGCCTCAGTGTGCTCACCAACACAAAATGTCCTAATTGCTGCACAATGGAGACAGGAAGAGCTGTGCACATGTGTGTGAATCAGAACCCCTACAGTGTGGAAACACACCCTTCAGCCCAACAAGTCCACACTGACCCTCAGAGCATCCCATCGAGACCCATCCCCCCTATAACCCATCTAAGCCTACACACCCCTGAACAGTATGGGCAATTTAGCATGGCCAATCCACCTAGCCTGCAAAGCTTTGGACTGTGGGAGGAAACCGGAGCACCAGGAGAAAACCCACACAGACATGGGGAGAACATGCAAACTCCACACAGACAGGCGCCTGAGGGTGGAATCGGACACAGGTCCCTGGTGCTGCAAGGCAGCATTGCAACAAAAAAAACAGGAATCATATTTGTTTTAGATCAAGCAAATACGATCAACTTTTCAAAACATGCTGAAAAAGATGGGTTTCAGCTTCACTCACCTTGTAGAAGAAACCTCATCCTTCTGCTTGCTTTCTTGATTTTCAGAATCTTCCTTGATGATCTGTAGCCTAGATATCACATTCAATTTAAGCCACTGTTATTTTTAAAATAAATCATATTTTTATATGGAGCATGTGAGGGGCATATTTATCACAATGTCTTTGCAAAACAATTTCCAACTGCACTGCAAGAGACAGGGGGAATGTCAGGACACTTTTCAATAGTTTAGTAAACTAACTAGACAGAAGATGTCCACTCAGTGAAATAAGGTCAAAAATCACACGGCATCAGGTTATGATTCAACAGGTTTATTTGATAACACAAGCTTTCGGAGCCTCAGTCCTTCTTCAGGCGTTAGTGAGACAGATTGCATCAGATACCAAATTTATAAACAAAAGATCAAAGGGCTCACACCACTGATGAGGTGGTGTTAAGCAAACCAAAGATGCTGTTAAAAACATTCAGTACCCATGAGGATGGCCTCAACCGGGATCTTCGGTTCACATCGCACTACATGTGACTCCACCACACCACACACGCTCACTCACGCACACTCACTCCACCCCCACATGGGCGTGCAGATATGTGAATCTAAGGGGTGAATCTGTATTTGCAGAAACATTTTACTTTGTTCAAAAAACACAATTTATCGACTGTCAGTTAATATGGCATTTTATAAATTCCTACTTTAGAAATAAAAGGCAGTCTAATTACAAACTGAAACTCAGTTTCTAAATAAGGCCTCATACCTAACCTGTACTGTCTGACCCAAAATGTCACCTCTTCTTTAGGCCGATAAAACATTTAGTTCTCTCAGAACCGTGACTTGCAAGTAATTTGGGGATTTACATACACATTAATCAATTAAAACCTTGTAAGTGATTAAGATTTAACAACATCTTAGGTTTCTTTATCACATCCTCAGTGGTGTGAACCTTTGAACTTTTACTTATCAATTGTGTGTCTAATACTACCTTCTTTCACTAAGACCTGAAGAGTGAGGCTCCAAAAGGGTGTGCTTTCAAATAAAGCTGTTGGACAATACCCTGGTGTTGTGTGATTTCTGACCTTGTCCACCTCAGTCCACAGAGGCACCTCCACATCAATGAAATAAGGCAAGAAGTTACAATCACGGATGTCAGTGTTGAAAATAGAACAAATGTTGCTTTTGTCAAATAACCAAGTTGGGTACTGTGGAAGGCTTGTCTCACTTTCAGTGATCAGTGAGACTAGATCACTGTCCCTCATGTGTGTAGCATGCAAGACGGTAGCTAGCACTTAAAAAGAAATCCAAATGAAAGTGATATCTTGTCCAAAGCTCGAGAAGCCTGTGGCTGAATTGAGAGACATAGAGCTGTCTTTTAAGTGACAAGGGCGTAGGGGTTTTTGAAAACATTTTCTTCATGGCATATGA
The DNA here is from genome assembly GCF_030684315.1 of Stegostoma tigrinum. Lineage (NCBI taxonomy): Eukaryota > Metazoa > Chordata > Chondrichthyes > Orectolobiformes > Stegostomatidae > Stegostoma > Stegostoma tigrinum. The sequence continues at coordinate 101,444,898 of NC_081358.1, read as the reverse complement.
GTATCAGCAGCCAGGCCAGATTTTGTTGCTCACTCCCAGCTTCCCTGGAGAGCCATGATCAGCCATCTTCTTGAACCACTGCAGTCTATATGGCGCAAGTACACTCACATTGCTGTTAGGAAGGAAGTAAGCTTCAGAATTATGACTCTTAACAGTGAAGGAACAGTGAAGGTACATGGAATTAGGGGCAGTATACCAACACGGATAAAAATCATGGTTGGCTGACAGGAAACAAACACTAAGAAGAAACAGTTCTCCATCTATGCCTCTCCACCCCAAGTAGTAGACAATAACTAGTGGGGTACTGCTGGGCTAAGTACTTGGACCCCAGCCATTCACAATGCATAGGAACAATTTGTTTGAAGGAACTAAATACAACATTTCCAAGTTTGCAAACAACAATGCTGGGCGAGAGTGAGCTGTGAAAAGGTTGCAGAGATGCTTCGGAGTAATTTGGATAAATTAAGTGAGGGTGTAAATGCATGGCAGATGAAATATATTGTGGGTAAAATGTGAGATTATCCACTTGGTTAGCAAAAACAGGAATTATCTGAATGGTAACAGGTTGGGAAAGGGGAGGTGCAATGAAACCTGAGTGTTGTCATAAGCCATTTGCGGAAAGCCTGTATGCAGGTAGAGTAGACAGTAAAGGCAGCTGATATGTTAGCTTTCATTGTGAGAGGAGGATTCAAGTACGTAAGCAGATATTTCTTCTCATGACTGCAGCGGCAAGGCAAAAATCTCACCTGGAGACCGGGTTCAGTTTTGGTCTCCTTATCTGAATATCGAGGTTTTGGTTACGGAGGGAGTGAAACAAAAGTTTACCAGACTGAATCCTGGGATTGCAGGGCCAATGTAGGCAGACAGGCTGGATTGTTAGGACTATATTCACTGGGGTTTAGGGCAAGTGGAGGGATAAACTCTGAAATCTACAAAATTCAACAGGACTACAAAAGATAACGCAGGAAGTTTGTTCTTGATGACCAGGGAACACAATTTAAGGAAATGGGATAGTCCGCTTTGGACACAATTTGAGAAATTTTTCACCCAGACAACGGTGAGCCCATTGAATTCTCTGCCACGGAAAGCAGTCGAGATAAAAGTACTGAATTTTTAAGTAGGAGTTGGATATTCTTAGGGCTAAAGGGATCAGAGATTACTTTGGAAAAACAAAAATCATGTACCGAGTTGGATGATCAGTCATAAACACACTGAATGGTGCAGCAGGCTTGGGCGGATGAATGGCCTCCTTCTGTTTTTATTTTCTAATGTTTTTATATACTTCCAAGTCTAACAGAGTGAGAGACTTGGAGGAGAACTTGTGGTTGAAAGCATTCCCATGCATCTACTGTCCTCATCATAAAGCGGTAGAGGGTTATATGATTTGGATTATATTGCAGCAGAAACCTTAGTGGGTTACTGCAGTGCATCCTGTAGACTGCATAGTCTGCTGACACTAAGTCAGTGGTGAAGGAAGTGAATGCTGAACTTGGCAGCTGGAGTGCTAATCAAACTGGCTGCTTGATTGAGTCTTATTGGAGCCACACCCATCCAAACAATTGAACAGTACTCCATTACATTCCTGAACTGTGCCTCGGAGGTAGTGGACAAACTTTGTGGAGTCAGTACATAAAACACTCCACCAAACTACCAGCATCTGGTGTTCCCGTAACCACGTTTACAGGCTAATCCAGTTCAGTTCACAGTGGTATTGCTCAAAAGATAGATGATGATTGGGAAGGTCTAGAGACACGAAGAATGATGGTCAACATTCAACTTGTGCTGTCAGTGAATATTGAAGCTATAACTAAAAGCAATTTTGACAGGCATTTGAGGGGAAAATTAACAAAATACAGTGTATTCAGATGTGTGGTCTGGAAAGATTACTTCTTTGTGCTGCCAACCAGTGTTGATTCCATCACAGGAAGCTTTGAAAAATAATCAGCATGTCTTCCTTTGGTTCTTTTGCTGAGGATTAACAAAGTAGAATGTCATAGGGAACAAGACTGTATGTTACCCACTGAATAAAGTATACAATTCACCTTTCTTGACAAAACAAGTGTTTTATACACTTTGTTTATATAAAAATATACCCTCTTTGCTTGTATAAAAAAAATGGTTTATGCTATAGAAGAGGTATTGAAGAGGAGACAAAATCTTCAGCGAATTTGAAATGAGAGAGAGAGAATAAAAAAAATCAGAGCTACAAAGAAAGATGGTTAACGTTTGCATCAGGACTGTACGCATTCTCTCTAAAGTGCAGAAAAAATAATGAATTTGTAGCGTTTGCTGTTTAGATTATAAAAGGAGTTAAAAAAATTGGTAATATGTAGATGGAGTCATCTTCTAAATGATGCAAAAAAAGGAGGAGATCTTGGAGTGATTGCTCCATTCTACGCGTTTCCTACTTCTCAATTTCACTCGAGAAGTGAAGAGTGGGGACTCCTTAAAGGGAAAACGCATGTGCCTGATGCAGAGTTTGACAGCAGCTGATGTTCACCTGCTTTTACGCATAAAGTCAAATTTTCATTCTCTGCCACAGAAGAGGAAAGACACTAGGTAGTGAGGCACACCTCAAGGCAAAAAAGTGCTCAAGAAATTATTTGACTAAAACTCAATTCCACAAACACTGTTTATCAATATCCTATGCCACAAAGTAATCCTCATTTCTAACAAAAGCACAAGCCGTGATTTAAACACTTCCCATCCTACCCCTCAGAATGCTCATCTTCCTTCTCTGGAATTTCTTTGCTTGTCAGTTTTTCAGTTGTCTCTCTAGAATCACCGTCGGTTGATTTCAGCTCTTCATTTAATCTAACATACAAGAAAAAGCATAGATCATCAAAAATCTTTCAATTAAATTGTAAAAAAATTTTACACACGATAGCCATGTCAATTAGATGGCAAGGTTCAAAACTGTCAGTATTAGGCGAGAGCACAGACTAGTTGCGATCTTCAAAAAAAAACATTGCTACTCAATAGAAAAACGACGGTTAACAAAATAAAATCATCCCTTAAGCAGAAACACTCATTAACACAAACTTCTACCTTGCTTGAAGGCTAACCTGTATTTACCAGTGAGCAGCATTCAAATGTTCAACAATTCTGTTCATCAGAATTTAAGTAACTGAACAAGGTTCTTAGAACGTCAGTTCTGGAATAAGCCAGATGAAACATGACTCAAGTTGGCTAGATAATAAAATGTGAGGCTGGATGAACACTGCAGGCCCAGCAGCATCTCAGGAGCACAAAAGCTGACGTTTCGGGCCTAGACCCTTCATCAGGTTGAGCAGTTTCAAGGCCGAAGAGATTACAAGAGAGTTGCAATGGGAGAGAGATTCCCTGAGGTTGGTCCGGAGGGAGGAGGGTAACTTCAGGTTAGGCATCCCTGGAAGAGGCTTCGCAGTAAGGTTAAAATTGTATCAGTGATAATGGGAACTGCAGATGCTGGAGAATCCAAGATAATAAAATGTGAGGCTGGATGAACACAGCAGGCCCAGCAGCATCTCAGGAGCACAAAAGCTGACGTTTCGGGCCTAGACCCTTCATCATCATCAAGTTGGCTAGAATTTCATTTGCAAATAAACAGTTTGAGAAAGAAAGATGAGTTTGAACTTGTACGCCAGAAAAAAAGTGAAAACAAGTATGAAAAACAAAAAGCTTAAGACAATATACAGTAAGAATCTGGCAGTTAAGAGGAAGTCTTAAAATGGCCACCCAAGTGGACAGGGTTGTTAAGAAAGCATATGGTGTTTTGGCTTTCATTAACAGGGGGATCGAGTTTAAGAGTCGAGAGATCTTGTTGCAGCTCTATAAAACATTGGTTAGACCGCACTTGGAATACTGCGTCCAGTTCTGGTCGCCCTATTATAGGAAAGATGTCGATGCTTTGGAGAGGGTTCAGAGGAGGTTTACCAGGATGCTGCCTGGACTGGAGGGCTTATCTTATGAAGAGAGGTTGACTGAGCTCGGTCTCTTTTCATTGGAGAAAAGGAGGAGGAGAGGGGACCTAATTGAGGTATACAAGATATTGAGAGGCATAGATAGAGTTGATAGCCAGAGACTATTTCCCAGGGCAGAAATGGCTAGCACGAGGGGTCATAGTTTTAAGCTGGTTGGTGGAAAGTATAGAGGGGATGTCAGAGGCGGGTTCTTCACACAGAGTTGAGAGAGCATGGAATGCGTTGCCAGCAGCAGTTGTGGAAGCAAGGTCATTGGGGGTCATTTAAGAGACTGCTCGACATGCATATGGTCACAGAAATTTGAGGGTGCATACATGAGGATCAATGGTCGGCATAACATTGTGGGCTGAAGGGCCTGTCCTGTGCTGTACTGTTCTATGTTCTACGTTCTAAGTCCTATTCAGAATTTAGATTAACACAAACATCTTTCTTTTGTTTCTAAATTTACAAAGATAGAGAGATCCTATTATTTAAGACAGTTGCTAAACATTTTAAGTGCGTAGAGGACTCATGGACTTAAATACTACTTAGTGTTCAGAAAAAGTAAACAAAAAACAGTAAAGTGATGAATAACAAGGTGTGGAGCTGGATGAACACAGCAGGCCAAGCAGCATCCTAAAAAAGTGTCGCGTGGGTTGGGGCTGGAGGGAAGCGTGGACCGGACAAGGGAGTCATGGAGAGAGTGGTCCTTCTGGAAAGCAGACAAGGGTGGGGAGGGAACCCTACAGCCCAATGCTATCAATGTGGATTTCACAAGCTTCAAAATCTCCCCTCCCACTGTTGCAGCCCAAAACCAGCCCAGCTTGTCCCCACCTCCCTAACCTGTTCTTCCTCTCACCCATCCCCTCCTCCCACCTCACTCCGCAGCCCCATTTCCTCCCTAACCTCGTCCCACCCCCTTGACCTGTCCATCCTCCCTACCTCCCCACCTACACTCACCTTTACTGGCTCCATCCCTGCCTCTGACCTGTGTCTCCTCTCCACCTATCTTCTCCTCTATTCATCTTCAATCTGCCTCCTGCTCTCTCCCTATTTATTTCAGAACCATCTTTCCCTCCCCCAATTCTGAAGAAGGGTCTCAGCCCAGAACATCAGCTTTCCCGCTCCTCTGATGCTGCTTGGCCTGCTGTGTTCATGCAGCTCCACACCTTGTTATCTCGGATTCTCCAGCATCTGCAGTTCCTATTATCTCCGAGTAAAGTGATGGATGTTCATTCTAGATTTTCAAAAGAACAATTCTCAGAATTGCTGACTGTTAGTTGCCCATAACTGAACAGCACAAAACGGCTGACAGCTGCCCATGGCTAATGCAAAACAAGGCTGACAGTAACATCAAGGTTGCTGAATGTGCACAAGGACAGAGAGAGACAATAACAATTAACATTTGATTAATATAGTAGAGCAATAGCAGCTCGATAAGACAGATAGCAACAACTAACATTTGACTTTGAGTCTCACTAATTAGTTGTTTAATAAATAATTATAATAAATTCAGATTAGTTATGGAAAAGCATTAAAGGAAAAGATTCAAACCAGTTTCAGACAGTCAAAAACTCCTCTTTATCACCATAGGGAGGAATGAACGCAGAGATTAGCAGACATTGGAATGCAGATTGAATGAACACGTTAAGACACAACTTGTTAGCTAAAGAACTCTAACATTAGGTGTAACCACTTAACTTTGTTGAAAATGGTCAAAACAAAAATCAATATTACTCCCTGGAATTAGAGAGATTTAAAAAAGATTCTGAAGTAATAGGCAAATATCCAATTAATTGGTAGTTAACACAGTGCAACTGTCAAATGTTACTTTAATACGGTAGAAGCCTCAAGAAAGTAGGTAAGAGTCTGGAAGACATCAAGGAGGATCAGGAATAGACCACAAGCATGTCTCTTTGGCATGTTGTTGAAGCAAGCTTACATTGTATCAGATACTGTACCAGGGAGCCAATTACAGATGAACAACTTGGCGTTGCTGACCAAGAGTGATCTGGGGATGGGGGTGCATGCGCGCGTGTGCGGAGGGGGGGGGGGGGGGTGGTGCGAATGGGCTCTATGGGTAAACTGTATAAGTTAAGATGATCTGAAGCTTTTTGGGTGCTGTAACTGACAGGTAAATCACCATTAAAAAAAGGTCAGCAGATTTTTGCATGCCTTATTGTTGCGTGATCTAACTGTGCTGCAAATTGCAATAAAAACGTCACCTGAATCTGAACCACAACACAGATTCACTGAAAATACAAAAACCAACACCTACCATTTAAGGCTTACGTCGGTAGAAGGCAAAATGTTGTCAGACATTTGTGCAATTCATGGGAGGGGACGGAAAAAGAAGTGTAATAGTTTTGCTCATTTAAGTTAGAGCGAATGTTTTGAAAACATGAAGGAGATCATAAGGATTAGTAAATTCAGGAATAGCATTTAGATAACAATCAAGCCCTAATTGGTTGAGTGTCAGGTATCTAAGGTCAACGTGACAGTAGCTTCATTTTGTCAACACAGCCACATGTTTGTAGAAATGTTCATATCATAATTTGGAGTCTAATCAAAGATATCATCTTGCATCTTGTACCCAGTATTGGCCATATTCCCCTTCTAATTTCTAGTCCAATCCAGTCACCAATTTAGAGTTTTACAGAAAGTGTCGTCAAATTCATCCAGGATAAATTGCATTATTTTACACAGAATAGAAGAAAGATATCCTCCGTTGACAGACAATCTACAAAATTCATTTCTTAGATTCAAAGGTAAAAATGGTTATGAGGCGATAGATACTAAAGTATCAGAACATGAAAAATCAAAAGTACAAGAAAAGCCATGGTGGAATAAAATGAATCAAAACTCATCCTAGCAAAAAAAAATTACCTGCTAAGGTTACTTTCTTCCTTCCCTTGTTGTTTATTGGCGATATTACTTTTTTCCTGCAAAGTATAATGTAAATACTAAATAATACTTGCAAGTAAATAAATGTACTCAGCATTGTAATATCTCTCATTTTTCAATGTATTCATCTTCAGGTGTTGTAAATGATAATGTTATGAAGGTGAAGGACAAGATATCATGCATTGGGAAAATAAACCAAAAGCTTTACAACAGCTAGTACATACATAAATACTACATGGTCTACAAGAGATATAAAATTCTAAGGCATAAGCATACAAATAGCAAGGTAAATCAACTGTGATTAAAGGAAACATTTAAGAAATGCAATAAAACAGAGGAAGTGGATTATAAGGAAGCTTGATATAAAAGTGGTTAACTTGAGGATGAGGAACATTTTAGAATCCAAAAGGACAGGAAAGAAACCGATCAAAAAAGGCAAAAAGAATGGGATGCAAACTAGCAAATACCGTAAAAGCAGATTAAAAAGCTTTTGCAATGTGAAAAAGAAAAAAGAATAACTAGGACAAAAGTCGATCCATTACAACAGAATCTGTAGTAGAGAAGCTAAACAACTGTTCTGCATCCTTTCCCACAGAAAGGAGAGAAAATTGCTCAGAAATACTAAGCTTTCAGAATTTAAAAAACACTGCAAAGGTGCCCACAGACTGATGGTAGCATATGTAACACCACTACTTAAAGGGAGGAAGAGGGAGTGGAGAATCTTTTATAAAAAGGTATAGCTGTACATTTTAAGTGTAAACATGGACAGTTTCAACCTGGATTTCTGAAACATAAATCACATTTGACATGTTTAAGCATATTACTAGCACGATAAAGGAGAACTAGTGAGTCCGGTGTATTTGAATTTTCAGAGATGTTTGTTAAAGTGCCATGTAGGTTAGTGAGTAAAATTAGAGTATGGGATAAGACAGAACATACCAGTATGGATTAGGAATTGCTTGAGAGACAGAACACAGTAGAAACAGACAGATCATTGTCCAGCGTGGCAGGCACATACTAATGGTGTACCGCAACACTCAGTGGTGAGCAGCTGGGTCCTTAGCAATGTTCTTGATGTTGGTTTGGGGGGGGGGGGGGGGGGGGGGGGGGTGGTGGTGGTTTGAAAGTTACAGTATTTCCAAATCTACTGGTGACACCAGTAGATTCTACTGGGTGGGAACATAAGTTGTGAGAAGGGTACAAGGACGGCAAGAACAACTTAAGCACGAGCTAGAACATGGGAGGCTGAATAGAACGGGAATGTGAATAAGTGAGATTGTAAAGAAGGCAGCTGATCACCACCTTTCAAAGGGCAACTAGGCACAGGTATTAAAAGGTGGATGGGGCCAGAAATGCCCATATCCAAGAGTGTGAAGTTAATCACTTTGAATGAAAAATAATTTATTCTATTTATAAACTGGAGGGGGGCTGGAAAGTGCAGGTGTACAAATGGAATTGGGTATTCTTGTTCACGAGATTCACCAGATTAATCTCTGGGATGGCAATGTTATCTAATTAGGAGAAATCTGTACTCCCAGAGTAGTGAGCAGTCGCAGAGCTCAGATGCAGGGAGATCTTGGTGTCTTAATGCATGAATCACAGAAGGGAGCTATGTAATCCAACAAGTTAATAGAACATTGGTTTATTGAAAAGGGGATTGAATGCAAGTGTAGTGCGGTAATGCTTCAGTTATACAGGGCATTGGTGAGATTGCAATGTGGAGTACTGTATTTCCAGAAGGATGGTACTGTTTTAGAATCAGTTAAAGAAGTTCACTCGACTAACACCTAAAATAAGTGTGAAGCTGGATGAACGCAGCAGGCCAAGCAGCATCTCAGGAGCACAAAAGCTAACGTTTCGGGCCTAGACCCTTCTGATGTTTTTGGCCTAGAGGAAGGGTCTAGGCCCGAAACGTTAGCTTTTGTGCTCCTGAGATGCTGCTTGGCCTGCTGCGTTCATCCAGCTTCACACTGTTATCTTGGGTTCTCCAGCATCTGCAGTTCCCATTATCTCTGACCTAAAATAAGCAAACTACACTACAAGGAAAGGCTAAACAGCCTGGGGCTATATCCTCTGCAGTTTGAGAGTTGGAGGTGACATGATTAAAAATATAAGGTTATGAGGGTAAGAAAATGAGAGGCTGGATGAACACAGCAGGCCCAGCAGCATCCCAGGAGCACAAAAGGTGACGTTTCGGGCCTAGACCCTTCATCAGATGATGATGAAGGGTCTAGGCCCGAAACGTCAGCTTTTGTGCTCCTGGGCCTGCTGTGTTCATCCAGCCTCACATCTTATTATCTTGGATTCTCCAGCATCTGCAGTTCCCATTATCACTGATACATGTTATGAGGGTACTTTACCAAGCAGATTTGGAAAAAGAGCCTTTTTCTTATGGGACAGAGTTTAGAACTAGGGTCATATTTCAAAATTAAAGGGGTTGCCCATTTAAAAACAGATGAGGGGATAGTAAGATCTGCTGATGCTGGAGTCAGAGATAACACAGCAGGACAGGCAGCGTCAGTGCAGCAGGAATTTTGACGTTTTGCGTTGGGGTCGTTTTTTTCTGAAGGAGGATCCTGGCCTGAAATGTCAACTTTCCTACTCCTCTGATGCTGCCTGGCTTGCTGTGTTCTTCCAGCTCCACACTGTTACATCTAAAACATATGAGGATTTTCTTTTCCTCTCAGCACATTGAGAGCCTTTGGAATTCCCTGCGTCAAAAGAAAGGCAGTGGATGTAGAATCTTTGACCAATTTTAAGGTAGAGTAGATAGATTCTAGAGTTCCAAAGACATAAAAGATTATCAGGGGCTTGCAGGAATGAAATCAGATCTTATTGATAGTAGAGCAGGCTTCAAGAGCCAAGTGGCCTACTCTTGTAGCCTTGATATATTCATTTATTCTTTTGCCTAAGTCAGAGTTGAACCATGTCTTTCAGAAGGATTTCCACTCCAAGGTCAAACTTGTTTTCCCATCATATCTTATGAAGTTCACCACATTAATTACCTGATCCATTCCTATAGCTTCTCACATTTGAATCCAGCCCCATATTAACCAGTCCCAGGAAAACTTGGCGCTCACGGATATCTTGGAATTCACAAGCCTCACTGAGCTGCTTTTCTTCCCTTTCAAAAAAAAAACAATTGTGCATTTGGACAGGTGCTGTCAGTCTGGAGCTGCCTGGCACTATTTCTAATATTTGCCCCAGACATGGTAGACAGGGGTACAACTGGCACCCTTTGTGCAGGGAGGGACCTGAAGGTTCGTCTGGATAGGATAGCACAGCACAGGAATGAGACTACCTCTTCCTAAAGAACCAGGAGTGGAGACCACAACAACACCATACCAGCTTGGTCAGAAGTTGTAACTTAGATTAAAGCAATCTTGGGCGTTTGGAAGAACACACAGCAATGTTGAAATTTAAAAAGGTCAATGACCTTCTCTGCCTGTTTAAGTGCCATTGTCTTCTCTCAGACATCTCTCACTAACTCCACTATTGCACCCACCTCTTACAAAGGCTAATTTATTAGTTGGATAAAGATTGGGTAACCAAGAGAAAACGGAGACTTAAGAAAAATGGTTGTTTTATGGTTGACAAGATGTAACTAGTGGGATGCCACAGGATTTGATCCTTGGGTTCCAAATATTTACAATCTATATTAAAGATACTGATGCAGGGATAGAAAGTAAAGTACTGTTGCTAATTTTGCTAATGATACTAAAATAGGTGGTAAGGTAAGTTGCAAGGAAGTAATAAGAAATTTATAAATGGATATGGATAGGTTCATTAAATGGGCCAAAATCATGCTGATGAAATTTTACATGGATAAATGAGAGGTTATAATTTTGGTTGGGCAAATAGAAAGGCAACTTATTATTTAAATTGACAGAAACGTCAGATGTTTTGGTGCAGAGGGGTTTGGAAGTTTGAATTGGAGGCAGCTCAGAGGAGGCTCAAGAGATTGAGTCAAGAGAGGAGGGATTTGTCTTATGAAGAAATTGAGCAGTTTAGAGGCATACTGCTTAGGAGTGTAGAAGAATGAAATTTGATTTGATTTATTATTGTCACATGTACCTAGATACAGTGAAAAGTACTGGACAGCATGCCAACCAGACAAATCATACCTTTTGCAAGTATACTAGGATAATTGAACAGAATGCTGAATATAGTGTTAAAGGGTGCAGAGAAAAATCAACTTGTATCCCTCTCTATCCCTATCCCCCTCTCTCTGTATGAGAGATCTGTTTACAATCTGTTGACATGTGTCTTCAAGCTTTGCTATCTTCTCCCCAATGGAAGAGGATGCAAGAGAGTATAACCAGAGTGGGAGGGGTCTTTGATTATGTTGGCTGCTTTCCTGAGTCAGCAGAAATGTAGACAGAGTCAATGGAAGGAAGGCTGGTTTTCGTGATGGACAGGGCTGCATTCTTGAGCTATAAGATGCGAAAGGGAATTGACCAAGTAAATGTAGAGAGGATGTTCCCTGTTATTGGGCATTTACAATGAGAAGTCATTGAGGATAAGGGGTAGCAGACTTAAATGCAGAGACGAGGAACAACAACTTCTCTCAATGGGTCACAAAACTGTGAAATTCACTATCCCAGCATGTGATGCATGCTGGTACAATGACTAAATCCGAGGATACAGATAGGTTTTTAATTAACATCTGGATGAATTATGGATAGCAGGCAGGAAAGTGGAGTAGAGTCCAAGCTGAGATCAGCTATGACCATACTGAATTGCTTAGCCCTAGTTCTTGTGCAGCTTAATTCAGAATTTTAAATATTTGTGTGCAAATAGTTTCTATCTTCCTGCAAAGTACTGTATTATGTTTGTGGTTCACTAGAACGATAAATATAAAAATGAGGCAGGTGGAAGGTAAGCTTGAGCACTGAATACAGTACTGTGCACCTCACAGCTCCACAGTCAGTCTTAGAACTGCCCCAAAGTCACCTTACCCATTCTGAAAAGGACAACACATACAGGGCCCTGTATATGAAGATATCTAACCACCATCGCACTGAGCCCAAATGACAGTCCTAAATTGGTTATTCCTGCAATGCTTTGCAATTTCAGGATTAGTTATGAAATGGTCAATTGCAGAATCATATCAAATGCTGAACAGAACATCCTGAGTTCTGCAGTAGCTTAGCAATTAAAATAATCAGTTAACTGATTCACCAATCAGTTCACTTGCTAACCAATCAGCAGCACTCCATATTACAAGAGTCATTAATAGATTAGCTTGATTTCTTTTATTATTCCTTCATAGGTAAAGGAGAACCATAACATTAACTGAAGCAGTAATAGTATTTGGATGGAAGATCCAGGCATGAATTATATATAGTTGATAACTGGAATATATTTGATTGAAAATAGCTCCAAATTTTATCTAAAACTATGCATAATTACTCTTTCTTTATGCTTCCTGTCCTTATTCTTCTGCTTCCTGGCACAGAATTCTTTGAGCTGTTCATCCATGCCCATCAGCATGTCTTCAAAGGATTCCTGATACGTCGATCTATGAAAAACAAAAAAATTTGCGATCCATAAAACTCAAGTACCACCAACTGACTTGTTCATTTACAAAACTCTGTAGTCCTTCTACATTCTGTCATGGATGGTGATAGAAAATTAAACACAACAGGTGGCAGCCACTCCACAAATATCCCCATCCTTAATGATGGGAGAGTCCAGCATAGAACATAGAACAGTACAGCACAGAACAGGTCCTTCGGCCCACGATACTAGTGTAAAATACAGACTGGACACTTGCATTATCATGACCATCTCATCCACTTTCCAAGATGTCCATTATAATGATGACACACTTCAGTCATTTCAGTTAACTCTACATGATAAAGAAATGGTTGAATGAATTGGATTCTGCAAAGGCTATGGGTTCCTCAAAATATTCTGGCAATATTACTGAAGACATGCTCCCAAACCAGCTGTGCCCCTAGTCAAGCTGCTCCAGTAGAATCTGAACATTAATCTACCAGACAATGTGAAAAATTAACCAGGTAGGCCCTGTCCAAAAAAAATGCAGGACAAAGTCAACTGGCAATCACAACCTGATCAGACTACTCTTCAAAAGGACCTCTTCTGCACTGTATGATTCTATGAACCTTGTCCCTTTATATTATATTTATGAACCATGGTATCAATCCATTATGGGAAGCAGCTTTTCATGTTCAACCCAGGCCATTCAGCCCCTTTAACTAACCCTGACATAAACATTATCATGTCTGATCATCGAACCTTTCGTTAATCCTGCCTTTCCCTATATCCTTTGAACTATTTATCCATGAGAGTTACATCCAACTTCTACTTGAAATCATACAATATTTTGGGCTCAATTGCACTCTGTGCTAGCGATTTCACAGTATCACCACTGAGTGAAGAATTTTTCCTCATCTCAGTCCTAAATAATTTATCTTGTATCATTAAACCACACCATCAGGAACATCTTTCCTTCTTTTAGCCTGTCTAATCCTATTAGAATTTTATAGATTTATAACAGATCTACTCTCATTCTTCTGAATATCTGTAAATATATAATCTCTAACAGATTACCACTGCTCAGTGTCACCATTCCAGAACTGTGTCTGATTGACATTTGCTGCACTTCCTTTATAGCAGAATATTCTTCCAGTGATAAGATTAAAACACAATAATCCAGGTGTAGCCTCACCAAAGCCCCGTGTAATTACAGCAAGGTGTTCCTGCCACTACCAAATGCCTTCTTTATTGTCTGCATCATCAACAACTGATGTATGAGGACACCTAGGTCTCATTGCACATTTCCCCTCAATTTTACAATTATTCAGATAATAACTTGCCTTCATTTTTGCTACAAAAGTGGATAACCTCACATTTGTTCACAGTACACTGCATCTGCCGTGCATTTGACCATTCAGTGACCTTGTCCTTAAAGCACTAAAGGATGTCTGCAGGGAAAATGAGGAAACTTGTTTTTAACCCATTTAGGAACAGGGATTTTGCAAATCACTACTTACAAAGGGTGGTAGGTATAGAATCCCTCAAAACAGCCATTAGAGACATGGGGAACTGAATCCTGAAGAGGACAGAGCTACAGAAAGGACAGAGGCTAGTAAAAACAAAAAGGTAGAGGTTGAAGTCTCCGCCTAGGATGACCGGCCTGGACGTAGCCAGCAGGGGTGGAAGCCGCTGCAGGACAGCCAACCGCTCACTCCGTACCGCTGGGGCGTACACATTGATCAGCCTCAGGGGAGCGTTCCTGTAGGTGATGTCAGCCACTAGGAGGCGCCCCACCACCACCTCCTGAACTTGAGAGATGGTGAAGTTGCGCCCCCGCAGCAGAATAGCCAGGCCCGAGGAGCGACAGTCGTTACCCCCGACCAGATTGAAGGCCCACAGGTCCAGGCGCCGGACCATTTCCTGTACCTGCCGAGGTGCGGTATCCCGCACTCCTGCAGAAACAGGAGGTCCGCCTTGATGGTGGTCAGGTAGGCCAGCGTGGACACACGTCTTGCGTTTGACTTAACGCTGCGCACATTAATGCTTGCAACTCGTACCCCCATTGTGGGCAGTGACCGCAGTACCCTCCCCAAGTCCAAGGTCCAGCCCCTCCATCTGTCCCTTCATGCCCATTGCCCGGGCTAACTGCTGGACGCTCTCCGGGCTCAGAAAACCTTCCGTGCTGCCTTCTGGGTGGCATCCCCCCGTCAGGGGTGCGGAGGCAGGAGGGTCCGGCTCTGGGTCAGGCTGGGGACGCGCTGTTTCCTCCTTCCCGCCTGGAAGTTGCGGGGGGCCCTCCAGTGCTCCAGCGGCACTTGACTGGGTGTCAGAGGGAGCCTCAGGATGCCTCCCGTCACCTGGAAGCGGGGTGCTGCTTTCCTTCCCCCTAGAGATCTTTAACTTCTGCTTCGGGTGGGCCCTCTCCGAATCCCCCTCGTCAGAGGAGCTCCTATAGCCCCCCTGTAGCTGCCTCTTCCCGCCTGATGGTTGCGGTTCCTGGGCCCGTCGACGCACCTTCCTCCTCGCTTTCCGGACTGTTGTCCGCTCCCCTGGGTCGCCTGTCACCGCCTCCATCGACTCCGGGTTGTCAAGGGGGAATCGGAGCCTGCAGGGGTGCTTTGCTGGCCTCGGGCCCATCCTGAGGGGCTGGGCCCTCCTGCACAGCCTGGCCCTCCTGCACATTAGTGGGGTCCTTGCTGGGCCCTGGTGCCTTCCTCTCCTCTGGGGGGGCTGGCCCCGCATTGCCCCTGCCGGCGACCTGGCGTAGGTGGTCCCCCGCGGTGGGCATGCCTTGTAGAGGTGGCCTGCATCCCCGCAAAGGTTGCGGCTTTTCTCTCGTGGGCAATCCTTTGCAAGGTGTCCCTCCTCCCTGCAGATGGTGGCTTTGCAGTCGGCCGCCACGTGACCTGACCTACCACAGGCATGGCAGACTTTAGGTTGCCCTGCATAGGTCAGGCAGCCCCTGCTCCCGCCGATCGCGAAGCTGGACGGTGGGTGTACGACATTCCCATCTGCGCCCATCCTCAGCGTCACCTTGACCTGCCTCTTACTTGTCCAGATGCAAAAGGGGTCCACGATGTCAGTTAGGTCCCCTTCCACCTTCACATACCTTCCGAGGAAGGTCAGGACATCAACTGCTGGCACATGCGGGTTGTACATATGTACAGTCACCATACGGCTCCTCTGTGCTGGCATCACAAACAGCGGGACAGCGGTCAATACATAGAGGGCACCCTCAGCTCCTTTCTCCTTGAAAACCTCCAGGAAGCGCTCGCAAAGCTTGGCACTCCTGAAGGTCACGTCGTAAAAACCTCCTCCGGGGAAATCCTGCAGGCAGTAAATGTCCGCAGCAGCGAACCCACAACAGTCTAATAGGACCCTCTTCACGAAGAAGGTGCGGTCCACAGGTGCACCTTCATCCACCTTCTTTACAGAAACACGGATGGTGTTCCGGACCTGGGGCACGAGCACTTGCCACAGCCATCGCTGCGGGTTGGCTGCTCCCCTGAACCAGCGTTAGGCCGAAGCCAGCATTAAGATCCACTGGTCGCAAGGGTGCACAGCCAACCCGACGTCCTCCTTTGACCTCTAAGACAGCACTCTCCTCCTCTCAGTCCACAAGAGAGTGGGTCTTTATTGTGTTCCAGATGTAAGCTAGTTCACTGAGCTTGCCGGTTTGTTCCCAGATGTTTCATCACCATTCTAGGTAACATCAGTGATCCTCTGATGAAGCGCTGGTGTTATGTCCCGCTTTCAATTTATCTGGTTAGGTTTCCTTGGGTTAGTGATGTCATTTCCTGCATTGGTGATGTCATTTCCTGCTCTTTTTCTCAGAGGATTGGCTCCAAATCAATCTACCATCCTCTGAGAAAAAGAGCAGGAAATGACATCACTAACCCAAGGAAACCTAACCAGATAAATAGAAAGCGGGACATAACACCAGCGCTTCAGAGGATCTCTGATGATGTTACCTAGAATGGTGATGAAACGTCTGAAAACTAACCTTCCAGCTCAGCGAGCAAACTCACATCCAGAACCTCAACCTGAGCTACAGATCTTCTCAAAACTCACTAACACACAAACATTACTTGTAACTGAAAGACCATTAACTCACCTAATTAACCTGCACACCTCTTCTCTATTCCTGCCCCTCCACTACACACCACTATCATCTTCAGCATAAATATCATCTTGTCACAGGTACTATCAGTTCTGATGAAGAATCGCCAGATTCAAAACGTTAACTGTTTTCTCCCTGCAGATGCTGCCAGACATGCTGAGTTTTTCCAGCAATTTTGGTTTTTCATTCAAATCACCAGTTTTGTTTTATTTTAATGCATTTGAGCAGATAGTTCAGAGCTGACAAGAACAAAATGAGGTAAACATATTAAAAGCCATTTTATTAACTCTTCAAAATAAATTAAACAATTATTAATTTACCTCTTCAATAGGCTTTCTTTGACTTTCTTTTCCGTAGTATCATAGCTCTCCTGTAACGAATAAGCTATATTGTTAACATCATACAGAGATTGAGACATTATAAAACTCCAAGAAAATGGATCTTCAAAATCTAAAATACTTAAAAGCATGAAGCAGCAGAGGAGTGAGGGGGACTACAAAGGACATGATGGTAGCAGGTGGGGAAGGAGATGGGGCAAAGTGGACGGGGAAAAGAGAGGGATGGCAAAGTCGAGGGGAGAAGAGCAGCAATAAGCCTTTAATTGAAGCAGTAGCGTAATTTATGAACATTATGGTTGCAATGATCACTGTCAATTTGATTTTATCTTAATATCTTCAGTGTTAAAAGATGAATCTGGGTTTTCAAATTGCAAAGGAGATTAAAAAGGTGTGGACACGCATTGCCAAATGAGGCCAGATGGACCGAGTTCAGGATGAAAAAATAAAAAAAGTGTCCTGTAGACTGCCAAATAGTGGGACAGAGTTCAAGAAACAACTATGTAGGCAAGTTTCCGAGTGCAAAAACAACAGTCGGGGTTTTAACTACCTGAATATCAACTGGTACAAAACAGCGTGAAAGATACAGACCTCACAAAATTCTTAAACAATATTCAAGAGAACAATTTTTAGCTAGCATACAATCATTCAGTAAATTACAATGCAATTTCAGACATTGTCTTAGGAAATGAAATAAAGCAGGCATTAGTAGTAGTAGGTCACCATTTGAGATGGTTATCATAATACAGGCAGATTTAGCATCATTAAGGAATAAAGACAAAAGATTGAGCAAGAAGCAGATTTCATTTTAAAAAGCTAATTTGGCATAAGTGTACCTGAAAAAGCTATTTAAAAGAATGTCAGTGGCAAATCATTGTAGGGCACACGAAAATGAGATTCTGTGTAGATGTAACCCCCGAAGTTTAAACAAAAAAAAAGTGGTACTGCCAAATAAAGAGCCCCTGGTTATTCAAGTAATATAGAGGGCAAAATAAAGCCAAAAAGAGAGACCTTATAACAAGCTTAAAAAAGCAGAATACTTTAGGAAGGTTTGAAGGCATAGAAAGTACGGGGTAAGGCAAGAAAGGAAATTAGGAAAGCAAAGGAGCATTCATAGTTCAATCATTAAGATAACTTTTAATTACAGTTTTAAAACTGTATCAAATTTCATGATTTGCATTGACCGTGCCCCGTCACATTATCTTGAGGTTCTAGATTGCTAATCTATTAACATTAACACTCGCAGCACAGGCTACCAGGAATGACCAGCTTGAAGGTGGATAAATCGCAAGGACCGGAGGAACTGTATAGCAGGCAACTAACAGGAAGCCAGGAAGAAAATAGCAGATCCTTTATTTGTTCAGTGGAAGAGGGCAATGCTCACTCGACCAGCATTTATTGCCCAGAGGGCAATTATGAGTCAACCACATTGTTGCGGGCGTAGAGTCACATGTCAGGCAGACCAGGTAAGGATGGCAGTTTCCTTCCCTAAACCACATTAGTGAACCAGATGGGCTTTTCCAACAATCAGCAATGGATTCGCAGTCATCATTAGACTCTTAAATTGCAGATATTTACTGAATACAAATTCCACCATCTGCCCTGGCAGGATTTGAACTCAGGTCCCCAGGATATTACCTGGGTCTTTAGATTAACAGTCTAGCAATAATACCAGTAGGCCATTGCTGTGGATCCTTTTCCAATTCTAATTAGATTAGATTAGATTAGATTCCCTACATCATGGAAACAGGCCCTTTGGCCCAACAAGTCCACACTACCCCTTGAAGCATCCCATCCAGACCCATCCCCCTACAACCCACACACCCCTAAACATTATGGACAATTTAGCATGGCCGATCCACCTAGCCAGCACATCTTTGGACAGTGGGAGGAAACCGGAGCACCTGAAGGAAACCCATGCAGACAAGGGGAGAATGTGCAAACTCCACGCAGTCACCCAAGGCTGGAATCGAACCTGGGTCCCTGGTGCTGTGAGGCTGCAGTGCTAACCACTGAGCCACTGTGCCGCCATAAGGGAGGTACCAGAAGACTGGAGGTCTGTGAACATTTGTACCACTTTTGAGAAATGGTACTGAGATAGGCCATATAATTAGAGGCTGATCAGTTTAACCTCAATCGTGGACAAATTACTAGAATTAATGGTAAGATGAGACGTACTGTTTGTTATTATTAATTCATATCTTCCAAAGGATAGTCAGTTTGCTTTTGTTAAAGGAAGATCATTTTCTAACTTCAAATTATGATAGTTATGAGGACGATTGACAAGGTTTGTGCAATGGAGGTTGTCTACAGGAATCCACATGAATGTCTAGTCAGATGGAAGCAGAAAGGACACAAAGGAATGTGGCATGTTGGACCAAAAACTGGCTTAATAATAGGAAACAAAGAGTTATTATTTATGCAAGACTTTGCAAATGGAAAGTGGCTTGCAGTGGTTATACACGGGATGAAGCAGTAACAGGTCCTTTGCTAACTGTGGTTTACGTTGATGATTTAGAATTGAACATGGCAGACATGAATAATAAATATGCTGACAACTCAAAAGTTGGCTGCATCGTTTGAATCCATCTGTTATTTGCATGACCATATTAATGGTTTGGTTGATTAGGGCAGAAAAGCAGCAATTGGAATTCAATCCTAAGAAGTGGATTTCAAGCAGCCTAAAAGTTATGCACAATAAATGGGAGGATGTGGAGAGGGGTTGAAGTAGTGAGAGACCCTTGGAATGACTGTTCACAGGTCAATATGATGGTAAGGCAGCATACGGATGATCTACTTCATTGGGTGAAATGTAATGTGATATAGAAGTAGCATTGAATAGGTGGAACTATCCAAGACACTGGTTAGGCCACAACTGGTTTGTTTACCATATTGTAAGACTGACATTATTACTCCAAGGAAGAGGGGAAAAAACGGGTTTAAAAGAACATTGCTAGGGCTTAAAATGCAGCTAATTAAAGACTGTTTTCCTTAGGAGGGCAACTTAATTGCTGCATTTAAAACAATGAGGGGCTGGAAAAGAGTATATGGGACTGACCAGATTCTTCAGTCAATTTCCCAGGGACACAGATTTAAGATAAATGATAGGAAGGTTAGAGAGGACATAGGGAAAAGCTTTTTCACTCAGAGGGAGGTGGATGTATGAAATTCAGAAGCAGAAATCCACAATTTCTTAAAAGGAATCTGGAACTACACCTGAACAGAATTATAACTTGCAAGGTCACAGACTACGTGCTAGTGAACAGGATTACAATGGTGGCTACGGTGGATGGTTTTTGTTTCTGTGATTTCACCTTTCTATGGTTCTGAAGTGTCTGAAATATCATTATTTACTTGAAGTGTAATTGCTGTGGGAGACAAAATGCAACCACTCAGCTTTGAGCCCAATGGTTGCTCTAGAAATTTTATATATGTTGATAGCTTTTTGTGTACAAGTATGTCTGCTTTTGTTTAAAGAAATAACTAATAATCGTTTGCTATCTTATGCTTGTTACCTCACGCCAATTTAAATACTGTGGTATCTTGAAATTCGTGGTTGCTTTGCATCATGGCTTTAGGTTTAATACAACGGTGAGATTTACTGACAATATTGTTGAATTCTCTTAATTATGCTGGCGTACAGTCTAAGTATCCAGTATGTCAACACAAATACAGGCTGCACTACTGCTATCATCACCTAATAAATGAGAATGAAAAAGAAAAATTGAAAACCAAGAGAAATCCTCAAGGGGAGCCATAAGTTCATAAGATGTCACAGCAGAAGTAAGCCACTCAGAGAGCTCTCTGAAGGAGGGTCTAGGCCCGAAACATCAGCGTTTGTGCTCCTGAGATGCTGCTTGGTTTGCTGTGTTCATCCAGCTCCACACTTTGGCAAAAAGTCCATTTGCCTTCCCTAATATTTAATGAACATGTATACTGGCTTCAAAAACAAAAGTTGCTGAAAAAGCTCAGCAGGTCTGGCAGCATCTGTGGAGGAGAAAACAGAGTTAATGTTTCGGGTCCAGTGACCCTTCCTCAGAACTGATTGTGGCTGGGAAAACATCAGTTTTCTGATAGCCTGCCACTACACTCCTCCTGTTATTAGTCACTGACAGTCCCCATTAACAACTATTCACCCTCCCAGCCTGATCATTAGCAATTCCTTTGTCTGTCGAACCGTCTCTCTCTTTGGGCTCCATCCTATTGTTAACTCCCTATCCACCCACCTCCTTATTTTCTGCATATAAACTGACGTTTTCCCCGCCACCAGCAGTTCTGAGGAAGGGTCACTGAACCGGAAACGTTGACTGTTTTCTCCTCCAGATGCTGCCAGGCCAGCTGAGCTTTTCCAGCAACTTTGTTTTTGTTCCTGATTTACAGCATCTGCAGCCCTTTTGATTTTTACGTATATTGGCTTTTTGAGATTTATGCATGATGGCCCCCAAATCCAACTGTAGTCTTCCTCCATTTAAAATATTCTCCCTACCAAAATGCTTTATATTTTCCTCACAGATATTCTATCTGCCAAATTTTACCCACTCAATCCGTCAACATTCCTCTGTAGACTATCATCTTCCCGATTTGCCTTCTCACCTACTTTATGTCATCCACAAACTGGGACATGGTTCCTTCACTTCCATCACCAAAGGCATGAAATCCTCCAGGCGTGCGGGGGTGTAATACAATTTTGACCCCTATACTATAAAGCTATTTGATGAAATATATTGTTATTCTTTGATCCTAAAACAAGCAGACTAGCTGACGAAGTTGTCTTACATTTCCTCCACTAGAAAAACTTTGCTATAAAAATTGCACATCAACTACTCAAAAAAACACTTTTATGCTGAGTTTGATTCAAACAACATTTCCAGGGGTCTCCTAATTACTCCTGACCAAGAAAAATCTCAGGTTTGAAATGATGCATCATAAAACTGCACACCTACAAACAGCAGAATGGTCAGGAAACAAGAGGATGACATTGGGAAACTGGAACAATAAACGCCTGTAAAGTCTAATTTCATGAGCAATTTACCTTCTGTTCGATTTTTACTTCTCTGTTGATTTGTATCTCTGAGGAGTCTTCCTTGTGCTTTTTTATCAGGTTTTTTTCTACCAGATTATTCTTGCGTTTTCTGTAAATGTATATTTTTAAAAAAAAGGATGAGAAAGGAGAACATATAAATCAGTTTCATCATCCACGGCCAAAAAGTTTCGGTCATTGCACAATTAGACTGCCAAGTTCAAGAAAGGTCATTGGACCCAAAACATTAACTCTGCGTTCCCTCTACAGGTGCTGCAAGACCTGTAGTTAAGTTTCCCCTGCAATTTCTGGGTTTGTTTTTGATTTCCAGCATCCTTAGTTCATTGGGATTTTTTTGTCAATTAAGTTCTTCTGTGTTAACATCATTACATATTCTATTCATTTGTTACCTGTTACTTGGTTCTTTCTCACTCTTGAGCCAAGGTGGTGAATCACGTTTTGAGCTTTTGTTTTTCTCATCATTGTTTTTTATCTCCTTGCTGTCCTTTTTAGATTTTGAGACATTTTTCTCCTTCTCCTCATTCTTTGGAATGGCATTGTTCAGGCCTGAAATAAAAGGATTAAAATTGACGAATGCTAAGTAAGCATGCACTATATGCAAGTGCAAAATATTACAGTTGCTGGAAATTCTGGCACAGGTGATCAGGCAATAACTCGAAATATTTCAAAATAGACAATACTCGAGAGGTTGAATCTAATAGCTTGCACATGTACCCCACCATGAAAATTAAGCTTATTTAACTCTTGTTTTCCAAGCAAATTGTATAAGTTGATGGGGTTGTAAAGAAGGCATATGGTGTGTTGGCTTTTATTGGCAGAGGAATTGAGTTTAAGAGCAATGAGGTTATGCTGCAGTTCTATAAAGCTCTAATTAGACCACACTTGGCATATTGTGTTCAGTTCTGGTCACCTCATTCTCGGAAAGATGTGGAAGTTTTAGAGAAGGTGCAGAGGAGATTGACCAGGGTGCTGCCTGGACTGGAGGGCAGGTCCTAAGAAAGTCTGAGGGAGCTAGGGCTTTTTTCATTGGAGCAGAGAAGAGGTGACTTGATAGAAGTTTACATGATGATGAGGCATAGATAAAGTGGATAGTCACAGATTGTTTCCCAGGGCAGAAAATGACTATTACGAGGGAGCAGAATTTTAAAAGGTGATTGGAGGAAGGTATAGGGGAGATGTCAGAAGTAGGTTCTTCACACAGCGTGGTGGGCATGTGGAATGCACTGCCAGCAGTGGTAGTGGAGTCAGATGCTTTAGAAACTTTTAAGGAACTCTTAGATAGGCACATGGAGGATAGTAAAATATAGGGTATGTCGAATAGATTGATCTTAGTAGGATAATAGGTCGGCACAACATCATGGGCCGAAGGGCCTGTCCTGTTCGATGTTCTTAAGATCGTCAATAGAGAATCATTGAAAATTTCTTCACAGAATTTGGCATAAAGGGATAACTTGTTGAGAGGAGACAAGTTTAAAGACAATTTTTAAAAAGAATTCTTAAAAAGGGGAAAGATGTGAGGTGGAGGAGCTTAGGGATGAGATTGGACCTATTTGACTGAAATCAGTGACAATATTGGAGGGAAAGGGGAGATTATGGTATATTTTAGAGGCCAGAGACAAAAATATAAAAAAGGAGAGAAACAATTGTGTGTGCGTGCGTGCACATATGTCTGTAGTGACTCTTTTTCTGAACTGCTTCCGATTTCAATACAAGTGTTCCATAAGGGAACAAAACCATACACATCTCACCAGTCCCTGCAAGTTGGAGCTGTCATGTTCCTCCTCCAAAAAAAACCAACCATTCCATTACCTGCTAATTACGTGCCACACACCTTAAATTTTTTTTGATTAATCTACAAGGAAATGTAAATCCCTCTGTTACAATATTTTGATTTTCTACATTCCGCTACTCCCTCCTTAAGGAATTCTACCATTTTCCCAATGACAGACATCAAATGAACTGGGCTATACTTATCAGCTTACAACCTCCTTCCTTACTTGAATAGTGGTATTACATTTGTGGATTTCCAGCACTTAGGGACTCTTAGTTTACAACGTGCATCTACTACGTGTGCACTAGGATGAAGGCCATCAGTGCAGGCAACATAATCAGCCTTTGTCTAATTAGTTTTCTTAGAACTACTAACAGAGAGCACGTGCTTTTTTTTAATTTTTAAAAAAGAACTTTTGTTCATAAGGATAATCGTTTAAATCAAACCAACTGATTTTGAAATTCCATTATCACCGATTTCATTATCTGGGACATCAAATGGATTGAAATAGTCTTTTTAAAAATAAAACAATACTACTTAAAATGACCAGTAATCAGTCTATACACAGCTCCCAATAGTAATCACTTTCCTTTGATATTTTTGATTTCATCCAAACTGGTTTGATTTTGATACTTCGCACCAAGACAATTATCCATAACTGTAACAGATTGTCATTTTTTGACAAAGCTATCTTATCTCCTTTTCTCCCCATCCTTCCCAAACAAAAAATTCAACCGTGCTATATAAAGTGCTTTTGAAGTGTCATCACTGTTGTAATTAATTGTTGCATAGCAAGGTTCCACAAGTAGCAATGTGATGCACAAACTTAAAATAACCTGTGTGACATTGGCTTTGGAATAAACTAAAACTGGCCAAATTTTCTTGGGAAAGCTCCTTTTCAGTTGAAGTGTAAAATCTTGTATCAATGTAGCCTCATTCATGCCCCTAATATTTAGGGTTGCACCATTTTTATTTTGTTCACTTTTACAACAGAAGTTGTAGAAGCAGCTTTGATGTTGCACTTTCAAAAAAAAGAACATTTGCTAATTTTGGCTAGAACGCACAGAACAACAGGTTACAGTCCTGCGGTTTTATTTGCAATCGTAAGCTTTTGGATGCCTGCTGCTTTGTCAGGCAGAGGATTTATAGGCACAGTGATCATTGCAAGATAATTCTAGGCAATTAACAGCATCAAAAGGTAGTACAAATCGCATGAGTTGATTGTTGACAGGCTGAATAACAAGGCTTTGCAGGTTGTCAAAAGTGTCAACAGCTGAACAGCAATTGAAGGGATGATCTGTATCTGATTAATTAAGGCTCAGAGTTAATTACAAAAAAAAAGCAAAAATAAGATGGTGCTAGAGGCAAACCAAATGGCTGGAACAACATGATCAGTATAAGAGTCACATGATGATGGTATAACCAAAGTAACATGTAATCCAAAGCTGTACAAACTAATTAAAAAGGTAGAGATCATAACAAGTTAAAGGCAATGGTGTTAAAACAGAACAGCAAGGAGGATTTTACAAACACAGAACTATGATGGGGTTACATATAGCATGACATGAAGCCAAGGCCATGGTTGAGGCCATTTTCATGGGTACAGAACTTGGCTCAGTTTCTGCTCAGTGATTCTGTGTTGTGCATTCAGGGCACCTTGGAGGGTGCTTACCTGGAGATTAGAGGCTAAATGTTTTTAACTGAAGTGTTCTTCGACTGGGAGGGCACAGTCCTGTCCGGTGATTGTTGTATAGAGTCCATTCATCTGTTGTCGTAGCGTGTGCATTGCCTTACCTCAGTGTATCCTTTCCTTCAGTGTATGGGGTAGACAATATTAGCTGTGTCACAGGAGTATGTACCATGTAGGTGGGTAGGTAGTGCTCCCGCATGCAATAGTAGCATCCATATCGATGATCTGGCACGTGCAGTAGAGGTTGTCGTGGCAGACCTGCTTCTGTTAACCATGTTTAGGTTCCACCACGGCCACTTAGCCTCTGAACTCATTACAGCCTTCATCCAATTATGGACAATAAAGCTGAACTCTTGGGGTGTTCAAAAGTAACCTCCCTTGACATCAATGCAGCATTTGACAAAATGTGGCATCAAGGAGCCCTACAAAACCTGAAGTCAGATGGGAAACAGGGCAAAAAAGTTCCCTACTAGTTGGGACCGTATCTAGCATATAGAAAGATGGCTGTGGCTGCTGCAAGTTAATTATCTTAGCCACAGGACATTACAGGGGTATCTGTCAGGATAGCTTGGTACGCTCAACCAACTTCAGCTGCTTTAATGACATCACCTCTGTCATAAATGGTCAGAAGTGGGGTTATTAGTGGTGAGGATTGCATAATGTTCAGCATCAATTGCTACTGCAGGTACTGAAGCTGTCTGTTCACGTACAGCAAGTTACAGACATCATCAGGCTTGAGACAATAGATATGATGTGAGTTAGATTTGAATTAGTAAAAGAACAAGTAGAAAATCCTTTATGTTGGGGGGAAAAGAGATTTTGGAGAGTGCTTAGTGTAAACAAAGCTATAGCTTTCATGTCACCAAGACCAGTGCTTTCCTCAAAAGAAAAAAATTGCAAAGTATAGAACTTAGGTATGAAATTAGACCAGTACATTGAGAAATAATCCATTGGAAACTGAAGGGATGCGTAGATGTCCGTTAGTCCTAAATTGTATAGAATTATTGATGTTTTAAAAAACCTTCAAACTAGATATTAGAAATGTCTTGAGCCTACTCTCTGATAAAAGAAGAAAATGCACCAAAATAGATGAAAATATACAAGTAGCATAGCAATTTCCAACTTGTAAATAATTGGAAATAATTCTATAATACAGTCAAAGCACAAGGTGAGCCCAAGGCTCAATGAGGCAGAAGTGGAAAACAGTTTGGAGAGAGTGTCTGGTAATTTGCTTTTTAAAAAAGTAAAGCAATCCTTCAACAATAATTGGCTTTTCATCATAGACAGTGTGGAAACAGGCCCTTTAGCCCTTTAAGACAACACCAACTCTTAGAACATCCCATCCAGACCCATCCCACTATAACCCACCTAATCTACACATAGCTGAACACTACGGGCAATTTAGCATGGCCAATCCACCTAGCCTGCACATCTTGAACTGTGGGAAGGAACAGGAGCACCCAAAAGAAACCCACAAGACATAGGGAGAACATGCAAATTCCACACAGATAGTCACCCGAGGGTGGAACCAAACCAAGGTCCCTAGGGCTGAGGCAGCAGTGTCAACCACTGTGCGTAGGGGTGGGATCTGAGGATTTAAGGGGAGATAGATTCTTGATCAGTAAGAGAATCAAGGATTACAGGGAAAGGACAGGAAAATAGACATGAGGAGTGTCAGATCAGTCCTGATCCCACTGAATGGCAGGATGTCTGCCATTGTTCAACAGTCTTTTCTGCTCTGCTGTTTTCACAGTCCACTCCAGCTATCTCTACCCTCAGTCCCTGGTACTAAAAACTTAAGAATAATTACACAGTCATTTCCAACCCAAGTGCCAAACTCTCAAACTGAATGCTAAATTCTACCATAATCCTCACGGATATTTTACTTCAACATCATCTATTAAAACTGCCTCATTACCAGTTCAAAAAAGCCTGATCCTGGCTGGAGCCACAACATATCATCTTATAGATTCTGCTTTTTGATGTAGCTTCTTACTATTCAAATTATATCAGTAGAACCTCCTTTCTTGCCCCAATGTCTTGGTGCCACCATGAATGGTGACAACTGATCTTCCCCTCCTAGTCTAAATTCCTTTCCCGCCCTGGGAGATCCTCAACTCCGACACCAAGATAACAGAGTCTTTGAAGTCATGCACAAAGCTGTAGAAAACAGTGGTCATCCCCTTGGATTTACAGTCCACCACTACTAGTAAATTCCTAGTGCCTTCCATAGTCCTTGTTCTCAATCACATGGCTTGCAAGAAGCTCATAAATGCTGGGTAGTTTCCCTAGCTGCTAAACGTTCTGAAGCAATGTCACTTGATTTAACTCTGCTCTCTCCTCACAGATGGTGCCAGACCTGTGGATTTTCACCAGGAATGTGTTTTTGGCTCAAATCTCCAGCATCCACAATTTGTTTTATTTAAAAGGATAGCACTTAATTTCTGTGGGTACCTCACTTGTTTGATAAAATAGCATATTTGAAGCATGGTGGGGCAAACAGCAGATTTGGGCAGATGTAATTACCTGCACATTTATTGCCTTCTCCTCGCTCTTAGAACATTTTTCTCCAGACAGGAGGGCTAAAATCAGGATTCAATGTGATGTAAAGTAGAAGATCAAGGGATCAGGCAACTGAATGAAGCACCAAGAAGCTTGAATACAACTATTCAAAGGGAATAAATATCAAATGGATACAGTCATACCTTACCCGTGGTATAACAGTTCTGATCGCAGGAGGTCAATCATCTGGCTGCAGGTGGGCCCTTAGCTCAACTATCTTCAGTTGCTTCATGGCTTTCCAACTATGACTAAGGTGAGAAATGGGGCTGTCTGGTGTAAGTTACTATTCATCTCCATCTGCAATTTCTCAGATACTAAAAGCAGTCTATATTTGCCAGCAACAAGAAACAGGCAACAGCTAGACTTTGCTCATTTTAAAAGGCCATTTCCAAAACATGGTCATCATTTGACTGGATTCCATACTTCCATTGAATTCAAATTTCACCATCTGCTCTGGCAGGATTCAAACTCGGGTCCCAAGATGTCGATAACACTCATTGGGAGGT
Organism: Stegostoma tigrinum; assembly: GCF_030684315.1. Classification (NCBI taxonomy): domain Eukaryota; kingdom Metazoa; phylum Chordata; class Chondrichthyes; order Orectolobiformes; family Stegostomatidae; genus Stegostoma; species Stegostoma tigrinum. The sequence continues at coordinate 101,416,526 of NC_081358.1, read as the reverse complement.
GATGAGGGTAATAGCCTAGTGGTATTATCACTGGACTGTAAATCTACAGATCGAGGTATTGTTCTTGGAACCATTTCCCCTTCACATCGAAGGGCAATACCATCAAGATCACTACCAATATTCAACACTGCCATTAGTCATAATTTCGAATATTCAAGTTACATAAATTCTGTGGTTACAAGAGCACAAAGGCCGCATTTTCTGAGGTGCGAGACTCACTTCCCAGTTTCCCAAGGCCTTTTACCATCCACAAGGCTCAACTCGGGACAAAGCAATCCTCTTGAATAAGGCATCGCCTGCTAGCCAAAACATTCACACAGTCTCCAGTGTCACACAAACCAGGTGCAAATGACCACTAATACATTTAAAGTTTCCTTTTACACTGAGCACTGTCCAAACATTTGCACTTTTGACATTCTATAGTTTCAAAATTCTGGGACTTAACTTCATTGTAGCATGGTGAGAGTGCATTCACAATGCCAACTATAGTAATCCTCCACAATTCAGCACCAAATACAAAGAACAAAAGAAACCTACAGCACAGGAACAGGCCCTTCGGCCCTCCAAGCCTGCACCGATCAAGATCCTCTGTCTAACCTGTCATCCATTTTCTAACAGTCTGTGTCCGTGTCCATTTGCTCCCTGCCCAAAATATATCTTAAAAAGACGCTAACGTGTCTGCGTCTACCACCTCCGCTGGCAACGCGTTCCAGGCACCCACCACCCTCTGTGTAAAGAACTTTCCTCGCATATCTCCCAAAACTTTCATCCTCTCACTTTGAACTCATGACCCCCAGTAATGGAGTCCCCCACTCTGGGAAAAAGCTTTTTGCTATCCACCCTGTCTATACTCCTCATGATTTTGTAGACATGTAGACTCGTATCTAAAGAATTAAAGTGATAAAATTCTCAACTGGACGTGCATTGCAGTACAGAGTTTTGATCAGTTAGCCTAAAGACAGCTTAATTGTTTATCTTTGTAGTGCGGGGAACCTTATACAATGGCTTCATTAGAACAGTGCTCCTTCTTATGGTATGTTTGAGCGGCAACAACTTGATAACAGGTCACTGGATTTTAGGTTGCTGTAGTGCACAGCGCCTCATGGAGATGTAGATTTGGCTAAGCTGTGTTACATTTCGGTGGAAAATGTCTCCACTGTCTTTACAAGGACTATTCATATTCACAACGTTACTGCAGACAGAGAGTCTGCACAATTATTTTGTTAGAATAAAATTATGCAAATTGTTCCACGATGTGGATCCTCTCATTAACTCCCAAAAGGGTATTGTCACTGGATTGTAAATCTACAGATCAAATTCTGTTCTTGGGACCCAAATTCAAATCCTGTCACAGCAGATGGTGACATTTAAATTCAATGTAAGTATGGGATTAAGAGTCAAAATGACCACAAATCCAAAGTCAACTGTCAGAAAAACCTATCTAGTTCACTAATGTCCTTTAGGGACCGAAACCGCTATCCTTATCTAGTCTGGCCTACAAATGACACCAGAGCGACAGCACTATGGTTGACTCTTAACTCGCCTCTGGGGGATTTGGGATGGCCACTCAATGCTGGCCTAGCTGGCAACACCCTCATTCCAAGAATTAAAAAACCCAAGGCAGAACTAGTCTGACTGTTCAATTCAGATTGAACCACCGAACAACCAATAATCAAATCATAATTGATGTTGGTAAATATCAATTGAGTCTCAACTGATAAACAATGGAAATCCATTATCTGGAGCATATTTTGTAAACTTCCTTCCCTCAGGGTTTCCTTCAAGTGATGTTCAACTTGAGCGAGGATTCTCTCCCCCCCACAGTTGAACATATGTAGTAACTGGATCAATAATAAAGCTAATTCAATTTAAATTCAAATTCACTGGGCTTTGTTTTTGCTGAAGACAAAGTGACTCAAAATGGTGTTGAATACTTGTTTACCTGACTGCATGTCCCTGTGATTAAATGGATATTCTTTCAGAATGGATATAAAATAGAGGCAGACGCCTGCAACTGAGTGTTAATTCTTGAAATTTCAAAATTTTAATGTTATTTATTTATATTTTTACATACATATAACAAAACTTTATTAAAAAAATCAAGTTAGAGAATAAACCCAAGTGCATCAATTTTAAGAAAATACTTCTGCATTTACCTGTTTGAGGAATTCCTGCAGTATTCATTGTTAAAACATTTATCCTGCTTAGTTCAACAATTAGACTAAACACAAGGCTGTTACTTTAACTTCAAAACAGGCTGCAAGATCCTAGTTCATAAAAACAATCTTTTAATTCAGATAAGCACAATCACCTCAGCAGAAGTAACTTTTAAACTGTGATGCGCCCATGTTGAGAGACAGTACACATATGTCTCAACTATCCAAAACAAACACTGAGTCCATCAGAATTGAGAAAGGTTCATACCAGCAGACTCAAAGGAACTGTGCAACTATCGCCTCCACGGAGGAGGAACTGGGAGAAGTCAGCTAAGTTAAAAACTTGTTAAGTTAGGAGTAAAACTTCTTTGAAATTGAGGACCTGACAGTGTGCAACTTTGGCCCAGATTTTGCGATGGCCAGAAAGATACATGCCATATCCAAAATACATGGGTGTTGTGCATTGGAACCATGTAGAGACCCAGCATAGAAGACTCTGAAATAATTGCTTGGGAAGTTGAAGATTCCAGTAGACAATTCAGCATTGCCTGGAACATCCATTTAATCTCCATTTAAATTGGAAAATTGCAAGGATTCTGCTTAGGTAAATAGGTACTCAGGAAAGGATTAGGCTATTAAACAGGTTTATCAATTTCTGCATAACTATTCAACTCACCCACATACCAACTTCACACCTCCCTAAGGCCCTGGCCTGACATACTTCGGGCACGACACCTTAGTCACCCGCTTGGGACACGATTCACTCCCCTCCTGTTCCTGATTCAAATCTCCACCACTGCAAACTACACTTCCTTAGCTCCAGGCTGGATCCTTCTTCACACCCACCACAGGAGCCTGTTTCACCCACTATGTACCTGCTCTCCTGTTTCTGGACTTGCCCATGCACACAGTCATAAACATGCAGACCACTCCCCTGAGAGTTCACTCCAAGCTGGAATCATAATAGACTACATCACTATCCAACAAGAATATACCATATGGGAACAGTCTGATTCTTGCTGATAGCAGAGCTATCAAATTAGCCCCATTTCAACATAGTTGTGTTCAACAACATACTAGCGATGTACATGCTGTAAAGTAGGGATTGTAAAAATCAATGTCAATAATGTGATAAAGCACAATCAACTTGGCTTTATAGGGGATAATCATGCCTAGCAAATTCTGAGGATGTAAGAAGCAGTAGAGGTAATAAATGCTTTCTGAAAATCCAAATGCAAGTTTCCACTCATTAGATTACTTAATAAGTTAAATCAGGAGGGCAAAAGCAGAACATGAGATAGCTTTGGCAAATAGAGTTGAGGAGGATCCAAATGGATTCTATAAATACATTAAAAAGGGGCCATAGGGAAAGAACAGGTTCCTTTAAAGATCAAAAAGGATGCCTATATGCGGAACTGCAGGAGATGGGTGATACTAAATGAGTATTTAGTGTCAGTATTTACCACGGATAAGAATATGGAAGATAGTGAAGTTGTGGAAATAGCAATATTGCAAAAAAAAATTGTCCATATTATCGAGAACGTGGTGCTGGATGTCCTAAAACATGAAGATGGATAAATCCCTAGAACCTGATCATGTGTATCCCAGAGCTTTGTGGGAAGCGATTGCTACGCCCCTTGCAGAGATATTTGTATCATGGATAGCATGGTTATTGTGTCAAAAGACTAGAGGGTGGCTAATGTCATGCCAATATTTAAGAAGGGCACTAAGGAAAAGCCAGGGAACTACAGACCAGAGAGCCTGATGTCAGTGGTGGGTAAGTTGTTGAGACAATTCTGAGGGAAAGGATTTACAGGTATTTTCAGAGGCAAAGACTGTTTAGGGATAGTCAATATGGCTTGGTGTGGGGCAAATCATGTCCCACTAACTTGATTGAGTATTTTTTTGAAGAAGTGAAGATGAGGATTGAGGAGGCAGAGCAGTGGAGATTGTCCATAAGGGCTTCAGTAAAGCATTTGACAAGGTTTCACATGGTGGACTGGTTAATAAGGTTAGATCACATGGTATCCAGGGAGAGCAAGTCATTTGGTTACAAAATTGACTTGAAGGTAGGAGATAGAGGTAGTGGAGGGCTGTTTTTTGGACTGGAGCTCTGTGACCAGCAGTGTGCCACAAGGATCGATGCTGGATTCGCTACTTTTTGTCATTCATATCAATGATTTGGAAGTAAACATAACAGATACGGTTAGCAAGTTTGCAGATGACACCAAAATTGATGGTGCAGTGGACAGTGAAGGTGGTTATCGCAGAGTACAATGGGACCTTGATCAAATGGGCCAATGGGCTGAGGAAGTTTAGTTTAGATAAAGGTGAGGTGTCGCATTTTGGTAAGGCAAATCAGGTCTTATCCTATACACTTAATGGTAGGATCCTGAGATTGTTTCTGAACGAAGAGACCTTGGGGTGTAGGTTCACAGTTCATTGAAGGTGGAGTCATAAGTAGCCAGGGTGGTGAAGGCAGCATTTGATATGCTTGCCTTCATTGGTTAGCGTATTGACTAGAGGAATTAGGATGATATGTTGCGACTGTACAGGACATTAGTTAGGCTACTTTTGGAAAACTGTTCAATTCTTGTCTCCCTGCTTATAGGAAAAGATGTAGTGAAACTTGAAAGGGTTCAGAAAAGATTTACAAGGATGTTACCAGGGTTAAAAAGTTTGAGCTACAGGGAGAGCTGAATAGGCTGGGGATGTTTTATCTGGAGTATCAGAGGCTGAGATGTGATCTTATAGACGTTTATAAAATAGTGAGGTGCATGGATAGGGTGAATTATCAAAGTCTTTCCCCCCCCCCCCCCCCCCCCCCAGAGTCAGGGAGTTCACAACTAGAGGTGTAAGGTGAGAGGGAAGAAATTTAAAAGGGACTTGAGGGGCAACTTTTTCATGTAAGGGTATGCTTTGTATAGAACTATCTGCCAGAGGAAGTGGTGGAAGCATCTGAATGGATACATGAATAGTAAGTGTTTAGAAGAATATGGACCAAATGGGACGAGATTAATTTAGGATATCTGGTTGGCATCGCCGAGATGGACCAAAGGAACTTTTTCAATACTGTATAACTCTATGACTCTAACAGTCCATAATATTGGAGGCAGTAGTTAGCATGGATAGAGGATTGGCGCCAAATGTAGAAGACAGAATTAGGAAAAGGGGTCATTTTCTATGGCTAGTGGTGTGCCATAGGAATTGTATGAGTGACAATTATTTACAAAAAAAAATTTAGATGAGGAATATGAATGTCCTACAGCCAAGAATGCAGTTGAAACAAAAAGTAGTGGAAAGCTAAGTGGTAAGGAAGACACAATGTCCGTAGAGGGATACAGAAAGGTTATGCAAGTGGCCAACAAGTTTGCAAATGGATTGTGATGGAGAAAAATGAGATTATGTACTTGGCAACAAGAGTAGCTGAACATTATTTCATTGGAGAAAGACTGTAGAAAATCCATGGAAGAATCATTTTGGAGTCTTTGTCATGAATCACAAAAAAGTTAGCATCCACATTCAGTAGGCAATACAAGAGGCAAATGTTGGTCTTTATTTCAAAAGGGAACGGAGTATAGAAGTATGGAGGTTTTCCGAAAACTAGTTAAGGCTCTAGTCAGATAGTAGGAACTGCTGATGCTGGAGAATCTGAGATAACACGGTGTGAAGCTGAACGAACACAGCAAGCCAAGCAGCAGAGGAGCAGGAAAGGTTGACATTTCGGGTTGAGACTCTTCTTCAGAAAAAAGGCACTAGTCAAGTCACATCTGGAATACTGAAAAGTTTCGGACCCCAGTCTAAGAAAAATATATACTAGCACTGAAGACACTCCAAAGAAGGCTCACCAACTTGGTATCTGGTATAGCGAGATCATCTTATGAAGAAAGGTTACATACATAGGGTCTGTATTCATTGGAATATGAAAAACAACTTTATTGAAAAAACAAAAGATTCTTAGGGGACTTGACAGCTTAGGAAAAAAAAAGGCTGTTTACCTTTGGAAAGTCTAAGAGGTATAACCTCAGAATAAGGGCTTGCACGTTTAAGACAGAGATAAGATTTCTTCTCACTTCCTCCTCCTGCCTCCAGCCACCCCCACCCTGCCAGTGAATGGCAGAGCAGACTCAATGGCTGATTGGCCTAATTTTGCTCCTGTGTCTAACCATCTGAAGAAACCTGGTTTTCAAGAAGGTAACAGGTAAAAGCATTGTTTTGTTGAATTAACATTCTTTAATTTAATGTATTTAAGCTTGAAAAAAATATTCTGGATACTCTTCATACCAAATGACAAAAAGACTATTCAAATTACATTATTAGATCACAATTATAAGACTCCACTGTAAAAAAAACTATCAAAGAGTCAGCAACTTACCTGAAGTGTTGAAGCATAGCTTCTTGAGCCAAGTACAAGTCACTGAAATTATACTTTAGTATGAATCACTATATTCACAAGACAAAATTTTTATTATAAGAATCATGCATTTATCCCAAGGTAAATGAAATGTATTACTTCAGTGATGCAATATAACCATATTATCCAAATAACCGCTGATCAATTTCATTTCTAAATACTTTCTCAATGCTTCAGTCACTCCCTTGCATTTTTCAGTAGAAGCAAAGAGATCACTCAAGCTAGCTATATTAAAAAGTGGTGACAGTGTCACAATGCCTCAGGTTAATAAGTGTACATCAAGAACAGAGTTTCAGCATGTAATTCTCAGCTAACCAGAATGTTGTGTATTCAAGTATTGCAACTGACAGCTAGACTTGTGTTCATATCAGTAAATTACAGATTACTTTGTAGGACTACAGTGAGGGAGGATGGATAACATAATTTTAGAAATGACAGCAATAGGTTTTGAAAAATTAAGCTCAGAAAGAATACTAGGAAAAAAACAACAGATAAATCTCAAGTGATTAAAGTGGTTAGATTGTCTTTAGCAGGTCAATATGATGCACATCACGTGACTGAAAGGCTGATTGTGTCTGGGTTTTGTTCTCCTTTGCAGCTGGCACTGCTGGCTAGCAAAGAATGTCAACAGTGCAAAAAGCGCTCCCATCAGTATAAAGCCTCTCCACTAGAGAAGTCGTCAGCTGTTGCCTCATGGTGACAGACAGAAACTGGGCCATCATGTTACTTAAGTTTCATAGGAGGTTACAAATTTGGCTTCCAGACTCCCACGGCACAAGCCAATGGCATTGCAGACCTGCCTTGGGAGATAAAGGGCCAAGCTAACAGATATGGGCAAATAGTTTGCCTGGTTTGTGTATGCTTTGAAAGCATCGGAGAGTGTCCAGAAACAGGTTTGCAAAGTTGACTCGCGGCGTGGAAGGATTTTCTTATGAGGAGAAGTGGAGTTGGCTGTGTTTATAGTCAGAGTTTAGAAAAATGAGGAAGTCCTTAATGAAATATAGAAGATTTTTAGGAGGATTGACTCTAAACATAGGGAGGGTGTTTCCCCTTGTGGGAGAATCTAGGATCATAGTGCATAATCAGAATAAGGGGTTGCCCATGTAAGACAATGATGAGGAATTTCGTGTCTCAAAAGGGAGTAAGTCTGTAGAGTTTGTCACTGCAGGAGATGTTTAGATTGCGTGAGTAGGTATATTCAAAGGCCAGGACAGAAAAATTTGGGGAGAAAAGGCAGGAAAGTGGAGTTAAGGATAATCAGATCAGCAATAATCATTTGGATTGCTCTGCCATTCAATACGAGTCCAACTGTCTATTGCAATGTTATCGTCTAAGGGAACAAACCCTGGGAAAGTATCTGAATAGAGTCCAAGGCAGACAGATATTCTCTGAAATTCCTGCAGGCAAGCTGATACTGAATGCTGTGCTTTGCATTAGTTTAGCCTCATGTAGGGAGGTCAATACCAGGACCCTGAAATTCAGGCAGCATAGGAACCCTAAAGTTTGGAATGGACTTCTGCCCTAAAGCAGTCACTCCCAGTTTCCCAATTCAACAGACAGCAGTAATGAGTGATAAACCCAATCTGAATAGAATAGGGAGAAGTATAGGCTGTCTCAGTGGGAGGATTCATCATATCACAGCAACTAGGCACTACGCACAAATTTATGCAAGTATGGTGCTCAACTACCAAAGAACATCTGCTTCAATGGATGCTTAGAGCTTAGAGCCTCTGAACAAAGCTGCAATACATTGTAACTGGCAAATAAAATGAAATAGTAAAACAATGATGGACTCTGGCAAGCTCCAACACTAAGATGTCATATATAGGTAACTTGCACACAACTGGTCAAAATGCCTCAAAAAACTAATTGTCATGAAAATTGATAGGCTGAACATCAGCATAGTTACAAGATGTGTTGATACAATAGACAGTAGAGAACTATAAGTGAAACATTACATGTTCACCTTATGGAAAGAGTTGAAGAAACACGTGAGTAAGGTTGTTTCAATGCAAGGAACTCATTACTTTCTATGATAGAACCATTTTTCTCTTCTCCATCTCCCATCTATTGCACAAAGAAATAGTTCAGATAGACAGTTTGTCTCCATCTGTCTCAACCTCGACAGGCCCAGGCAACCTGTCAAGTATTTATGCTACAACATTCTACTCCATTACACAGACATGAAGGGCTTGACACTATCAGCAGAATGCCTATATCAGAACATCTTTAACTCTTGTCTCAGAAACCTGACCTGAGAATACTAAACAAGATAACTTAGTTGGCTTTTTTTCATACCATGGGATTTGTAGGCCTAACACTGTCTTGGTAGTGTAGATGAGCAGAGCGATCTCTGTGTCCACGTACACAGATCCTTCAAAGTTGCCACCCATGTCGACAGGGTTGTTCAGCAGGCATACAGTGTTTCAGCTTTTATTAATAGAGGGATCGAGTTCTGGAACCATGAGGTTATGCTGCAGCTGTCCAAAACTCTGGTGCGGCTGCACTTGGAGTATTGCGTACAGTTCTGGTTACCGCATTATAAAGGAGGATGTGGACGCTTTGCAAACGGTGCAGAGGAGATTTACTAGGATGTTGCCTGGTATGGAGGGAAGGTCTTACAAGGAAAGGCTGAGGGACTTGAGGCTGTTTGTTAGAGAGAAGGTTGAGAGATTACTCAATTGAGACATATAAGATAAATCAGAGGGTTAGATAGGGAGAGCCTTTTTCTTAGGATGGTGACAGCGAGCACGAGGGGGCATAGCTTTAAATTGAAGGGTGAAAGGTAAAGGACAGATGTCAGAGGTAGTTTTTTTTTAAACTCAGTAGTAAGGTTATGGAATGCTTTGTCTGCAACGGTAGTAGATTTGCCAACTTTAGGTACATTTAAGTCATCATTGGACAAGCATATGGACATACATGGAATAGTGTAGGTTAGATGGGGTTCAGATTGGCATGACAGGTCGGCACAACATCGAGGGCCGAAGGGCCTGTATTGTGCTGTAGTGTTCTATGTTCCAGAATAAACCATACCACCACTTATACTGAGACGAACAAGATCAGGCAATTACCAGACAGGACTCTGAATAGCATTCATAACACAAAGAACCATGATAGCGCTGACTGCAATAACACATTCACTTCTCAGCGTGAACTATGGTAAAGGTGCAAACTTTTGAAAGCTTTTCCATTCAAAGCAGAAATTCCATCTGCATATCAATACCAGAAGCCTTTGAGATCGAGAATGGGTCAAACAGCATCATGTTCTGGCATTGACTGTCTCTGGTAACATATTCTGCTGCTAAGTATCTTCAGGTCATCTATGGAGGTTATTTTCTGCACACCAGAACTTCCATGCTGCTTGCTTGAAAACTAAGACAAAACGAATTGTACACTGTCACATGCACATTAACATCCCATTCTGATGACTGCCAGCAGCAGACAGAAACTCTTTCAAACCTGTAGAGTTGTTTAATAATCAGTATCATGAAAACAAGTGTCAAAATGCATATGTTGCCATACTATCATTTATTTGCACAGATAAAAAGGTATATTAGAAGTTATGATAGCTTCACATATTTAAATTCTACAATACCAGCTAACTGCCATTTAAATGCTGAAATCAACCCTCACATGCAAATACTGCAGCTGTTATGAGCCTAAGGATTCACTCAGCTTGGACAGAACCAGAGCTGAGTACGGCCTGCAAGTCTACTCCAGTCTTTACTGAGACTATGGCTAATCAAGAATCCTCAACTCCACTTTCCTGCCTTTCCCTATAAGTCTTGAATTCTTTACAAATTAAAAAGCTGACTAACTCAACATTAAATTCACTTCTCAGTTCAGCCTTTATTGCCACTGCACTTAAAAAAAATCCACAGATTCACTGCCCTGAGAGAAGAAATTACAGTTCAACAAATCTTAAATTGGCAACTGAGCACTCAGAGGTCATGCCCTCTGATCCAAATCTCTCTCGCATCAAGAATCAAACTCTTGCATGTACCCGGTCAAGCACCCAAGAATCCTGTAATGTTTCAATAAAGTCACCTCCCATTCTTCAAAGCCACAATGAGCAAAAAACTCAACCCACTCAACTTGTCCTGATAAGAAAATACCCTCCCACACACAGAATCAACCTAGTGAACCTTACCTCTGAGGACCAACTGTTCATTATATTCCAGGTATAATCTGCACTGGTCAGATCATAAACTTTAACAAGACCTCCCTGCCTTTATACTTTATTCTCTTTGAAACAAAGGCCAACACGCCAACTGCCTTCTCTATTACCTGCTGAACTTGGATATTAGCTTTTTGTGATTTGTACACAAGGATTGCCAAGCTCCCCTGAACTGTAGCCTTTTTCCATTTAATATTCAGCTCTTACACTTCCAAATTACTTAATTTTTCATTTATCCCCACAAGATTCTATATGCCAAAAATTTTTTGCCCAGTCGCTTAATCTCTATCACCCTCACAACTAGCATTCCCACCTATTTTTATGTCATCCACAAACTTGGCAACATTAGTCAACTTGTTAACCCTATGAAAAAGAAAACAGCCTCACTGTGAATATCAAACACTGTTTCTGAATCTTCAACACTGCTCTCTAGCTGAGGGAAGCTCAGTATACATAAAAGGCAGTGGAAAAATGTGAACAACTGGCACCTTTTGCTGTCTGAGAAAGGTATTCCTACTTTTTTGGGGGGGGGGGGGCAGGAAATGGAGGTGGAATGTTGCCAGCCAGCGGTTCTAGAACATGCTAATTATATCAGTTGACACTCAATACTAAGCCACTAGGCCAATGACGTATGCATGGATTCTCCATGTTCAGATAACAGATTTCTAATCCAAAAACCTCTCTAGGTGAACCAGTTCATTACCACAACAATCAGGCAAGGACAGACAAGCCAGAGCAGGGCTCTTCAGCCACACAATTTGATGTTTAACAGTTCATTATTACGGTGTAAAGCATTGTCACATAGAAGGCTGCCATCACCTCAGACAGTGAAGGAATGCTTCATTGTGAAAAACTAGTATTTTTCACCATTTTCATAAATTCACTCATGGGGCGTGAAAGGCAGTTGTACAATGCATTAGATCTTTAATTTTGAGAATACAAGTTTTGAGCTCAAATATTCAATAGCTAAACTTCAGAAAATATTTTTAACAGTCCCTCAAGACTTTTTATACTTCAGTTGTAGGAGGATGAGATTATAGGTTGGATTAGATAGTTCATAGAAATGCATAAGACATCCAATATTAGCAAGGATAATTAGACAAACAACATTTAAGATCAACTTATGGGTCATGCAGTTGATTGTATACATTGCTGACCCTAAAAGCGGCATTGAGAGTACAATGTCAGTTAACACACAAGATTTATGAGGCAGAGATAATGGGAACTGCAGATGCTGGAGATTCCAAGATAATAAAATGTGAGGCTGGATGAACACAGCAGGCCAAGCAGCATCTCAGGAGCACAAAAGCCGACGCTTCGGGCCTAGACTCTGATGAGGGGTCTAGGCCCGAAGCGTCAGATTTATGAGGCAATAAGGTTTGAGAAGTTTTCTCCAAAGTGATTTACTAACCTATAAATCCCTTCAATATGAAATGCATTTTTATAAAAGAACACGATCATACATTTGCAGGTTATGTGAATACAACAATGTAGTACTGCAGGCATTTAAGAAAATCAAGAAAAAGAAGAGCTGGTCAGCTTACCCTGGCCACTATCTAGAGCTTCCAATGTCACGTATTCTTGCTCTCAATTACAGATAACATTACACAACATTAAACTCATTACATCGAAAAACATTCAGCCAAATGATGATTTTGTTTTATTCATTCATGGAACATGAATGCCGTTGGCTGATCAATTTTATTGCTGGCTGGCCAGCATTTATTATGGTCAGTGGCTATAGGTATCTTCCTCTGAAGTTCAAGCTGGAGGAAATATGAACTTTGTGTATCAAGCTAAAGTAGAATAAATTTTGATTTAGTGAGCCATACTACAAACACAAATAGATTGAGTTAGAATGTAAAATTTATTTGTTACAGGTACTTGTCTTCAAAGTTTTCCCATTTAACATTCATTAATGATATATACAGTAATAGATTGTTATTGCTAACATGAGATTATACAAAGGCCTGCAGCACTTTTTTTTCTGATGTTCGTCGACTGTTTGCTGACGTTGGCAATATATTCAGAGATACAGTTCCATGGGTACCAACCATGCTTCAATATATCATCCAAACAATCATTCTTCACAGATGGATGATGAGTGTTGGCAGTCTTGACGATCTTAACTCAATGTGATCTATCCTCAGCAGATATTTATTTACACACTTTTGACTGTGATAAAAAGTTATCAGTGCACATGTATTCCCCTGCATCTCCTCACCAATTTCAGGCAAGGTAAGCTATCCGAATTGTTTCATCTGCAATCCAATTCAAATAGGTTTGCATGCCTGAGGTACTTACACTGAATTTGTGCTAAAATGACAATTTGCCGGTCTCTGTTGATCCAGAAAAATAAGTTTAAAGAATTTTAAAAATATTTAAAAATAAATACAGTAATAAATTATGATAGCCAAGATAAGCCAGATTATAGACCTCAAAAAGGATGAACAAGTGAAACATTTTGTGAAAATACTGAATAGCCAAATGAGCACTAAAATGAGACAAAATAAAAACTGAAAAGAACCGTGAATGCTGTAAATCAGGAACAAAAACAGAAGTTGCGGGGAAAGCCGAGCAGGTCAGGCAGCACGTGTAAAGAGAAAATAATCAGAGATAAGGTTTTGGGCCTAGTGACTCAAAGGAAGGACGCAAAACGTTAATTCTGACTTTTGTCTTCATAGATGCTGCCAGACCTGCTCAGCTTTCCAGCAACTTCTGTTTTTGTTACTAAAATGAGACAACTACTGTTAAGTTTCATGATATATGAAAAGGTTTGGAGATCTGCACTTGACCAAGCTGAATGAAACTAGGTGAAAATGATACTATATATTCTCCTTTGGCTTCTTGTTTCCTTCTAATTATAAACTCACCTGCAATAAACTTTTGCAACAAAACCTCAGGAAAGAAAATAATTTAAATAGAAACGTTGCAACCAATACGAAAATCCTGGGATTTGGTAAAGTCAGCCATTATTAAAGATTTCTAGGCAGTGAATGAAAGTCACCAAAAAAAAACACAACCTTAAAGTTCCTTTCTTACTAAAGGTGCAAAATACAATTGGTTCTTTTTTGATGAAAAAGCATATTAATTCAATTTCTTGAAGACCATACATGCAACTATTTTTCAGCATACCAGAAATAAAGGGACCCAATACTGTTCTCTACACTAGAGTTACAACAGTCTCAACATTACACCTTTTTGCAACAGTCCTCAATCTTTGAACCATAACTACAAAGGGACAATAGCTTATGTCATTATTAATCTTGATCAATGTAATGTGTTCTTTCTTTTGGCAACATCATGTATTGATAAAGATAGTGATCACAATACTGCATTTCATTTCAATTTGATCTTATGGATAACTATAGTATAGAAGTATCCATACTTACCTAAAGTTATTAGACGTACAAAGTTATATTATGATCAAGATGGATATTTCCAATTTTACGCTTTGCCTCTGCTGAAAAGCTCAACAATATCATAACATGGAGCATTCTTTGTAGTAAAAGGATTTCTTCAGAAAGAGTGCCACAACACAGTAAGAAAAACCTCAACAGCACTGCATAAAAAATTAAGGAATGTTTAATTTTTTTTAAATATAAAGTTTTGGTGAAGCCACAACTACAGTATAGCAGCCTGTTCTGATAACACTTCAAGAACCATGTGGAGGCACTTGAAGAGAGTGCAGTGGGAATATACAAGACTGCTACGAGGATGTGAAATTTTACAAGATAGGGTTAGAGGAATTGCAATACAAACAGTACAGGTCTGCTAACAGCTATGGAGAGAGAAACAGTTCACATGTCAAGTCTAGTCACAGGTAAGAGTCATATTGGACTCAAAACATTAACTCTTGTTTCTCTTGCCACAGATTTGACAGACCTGAGTTTCCCAGAACTTTTCATTTCTATTTCAGATCTGCTGTATTCACAGTACATTGCTTTTATTTCACTGGAGATAAGAGGTTGTTGGAGCAAAAGAATGTTTGATATAAGTATACAAGCTTATGACCAGTTTAGTTCGGTAAGATAGTCAAAGGAAAGTTGTTCCTATTAACAAATAGTATACAGATTTAAATTTTGCACGCGATATAGTGGAAATATGAAAAACAACGATCTGAACAGCAAGTGACAACACAGAATTTACCGTCTAGGAAACTGGTGGAAGCAGTGGCAATGAATTACTTCCAAAGGAAATTCATGGGAGGGAGTGAAGAGAGAAAGAGAACTGAACTGGAATTGTTAACAGAAATGCAGTTCGCTCCGGATGGACCGAATGGTCTCCTTTCAGCCGTTATGATTCTGGGCAGATGGAAGAGAAGTGGAGGAAGAAATTTCAGCGTTTTGGAGGGAGGAAGCAAGAGGAGGAAGGGGGTGGGGGTGGTAGCAGAAAGGAAAAAGTGAGGTGGTAGCGAAGGGCACAGAAGTCGGATGGACTAAAGCTCCCGGTGGGTGGTGGGGGGGCAGTTAGCGCATGCACAGGTGAAGAGGGTCAGTTCACGCGCCCCAGATTGTCGGTTTTGGCGAAAGGAGCGGGTCAGTCGGGGGGGGGGGGGGGCAAGAACCGGGTGCAAACATGAAGCTAAGGGCCGGGGGGTGGGAACTGTAGCGACCTCCTTCGCCCCCTACCCCTCAAAAAAAAGCCTGGCGGCACCAGCTTCACCGAGAGAAATATCTATCTACTCACCACTTGATGAGGAGCCTGTCTCTTGAGGTAAACTCTCTCCCTGCGGCAAAGACACTGATGTCAAACTTTAGAAGTAAATTATGTATGTAAACAAAATTTAAAATATAAAGGGGTCGGAGAAATGTCGCACTGTGCGCCCTCTTTCACTTAAATTCACTCACCTCTGTTGAAGTTAAATTCACGGCTCCGTTCATCATGTTTGATGATAAAGCCGTCAATTTGATTTTTAAATTGAAGCCAAACCGTCGTCTCCTTGCTTTCGCTCTGTCTCTTATAATCTGCACTAAGTGCCGAATGGCGCTCACTGCGCATGCTCCTCCCGTATCATCACTGTGCGCAAAGTTTATACAGCAGCAAGGTTTTTGTTTTTTATTCAATCGTGGGCGTTGTTGGCTGGACAACATTTATTACTTGTCCCTATTTGTCCTTGATATACTACAATGTATCCTTGCTGCCATCAGGAAGCTGGTGTTGCTTTCACAATTTATGATATTGGCCACCATTGTTTTAGTGATAAGTTTCAACGCATCATCCTCCAACACTTCCGCCATCTACAATCCGACCCCACCACTAAAGACATTTTTCCCACCCCACCCTTGTATGTCTTCTGGAGAGACTCCCTTGTCCGCTCCACACTCCCCTCCAACCCCACCACACCTGGCACTTTCCCCTGCAACCGCAGGAAGTGCTACACCTGCCCCACACCACATCCCTCACCCCCATCCGAGGCTCCAAGATGACTTTCCACATCAAGCAGATGTTCACCTGCACATTCGCCAATGTGGTATACTGCATCTGCTGTACACGGTGTGACTCCCTCTACATTGGGGAAACCAAGCAGAGTTTTGGGGACCACTTTGCAGAACGCCAATGCTCGATTTGCAGTAAATAACTGCACCTCGCAGTCACAAACCATTTCAACTCCCCCTCCCATTCCTTAGACGACATGTCCATCCTGGGCCTCATGCAGTGCAACAATGATGCCACCCGATGTGTTGCAGGAACAGCAACTGATATTCCACTTGGGAACCCTGCAGCCGAATGGTATCAATGTGGATTTCACCAGCTTCAAAATCTCCCCTCCCCCCACTGCATCCCAAAACCAGCCCAGCTCCTCCTCGCCTGCCGAACCTGTTCTTTCTCTCATCTATCCCCTCCTCCCACCTCAAGCCGCACCTCCATTTCCTACCTACTAACCTCAACCCGCCCCCTTGACCTGTCCAGCCTCCGTGGACTGACCTATCCCCTCCGTACCTCCTCACCCATACTCTCCTCTCCACCTATCTTCTCCTCTATCCATCTTCAGTCTGCCTCCCCCCTCTCTCTATTTATATCAGAATCCTCTCCACATCTCCCTTTTCTGATGAAGGGTCTAGGTCAGAAACGTCAGCTTTTGTGCTCCTGAGATGCTGCTTGGCCTGTTGTGTTCATCCAGCCCCACACTTTGTTATCCCAGAGTTAATAAAGTTAACACTGTCAGATCACACTTAAAGTTGGGTTGAAGGAGAACTGAAGTATTATTATATTCGAATTGGAGTTCTGATAAGGAAGTGGATACACCCGCATACAGCTGCAGATAAGGAAAGACCAGGATAACAAAGTGTGAAGCTGGATGAACACAGCAGGCCAAGCAGCATCTCAGGAGCACAAAAGCTTTTGTGCTCCTGAAATGCTGCTTGGCCTGCTGTGTTCATCCAGCTTCACACTTTGTTATCCTGGATTCTCCAGCATCTGCAGTTATTTCTGATAAGGAAAGACTATTTGTCATCAGTTCATGTCACTGCCTGAAATCATTGGATATTACAAGTAGCACAGGACATGTATGGATATTGAAAATGGACATTTTCCCTGGTCAAGACTTCATGAGGACATAGTGCAGTTCTGTAACACAGACTATCTATGTCAAGTAGTAGGAAAGCCTAAAGATGTAATCAAACTTGCACTTTTAATATCCATATCAGCTTCTGAAGAATTATTCAGTCCAAGTTAATAGATTGTTTAGGACCATTATGAAAAATGCATATTACCAATATGGCCATACAATTTAGGATGTAACAACGCAATTTCCAGAAATTACAGCTAAAGTAGAAACATTAACTCAGTTATGTCTTGACTTGCTTTGGATACCAATTAAAATACAATTAGATAAATCTCAGTTATTAGGTCTAAAATTTTACATCTAAAATGTTTCAGGCCAAAAGAAAGCATTTTGATATAAAACAGTTGAAGTCCATTTTCTATCACCTGTAAACGCAGGAAGCTTTGGAGAAATACTACTTTTAAAGCAATAATTGAAATGTATTGTCACCAGTGCTCATAGGATTGGGGAAAAGGATTAGAATTCTTAGTACTTGCTACTAGAGATTCCTGGAATTAATTTCCTGGGTTTCGACCATTCAAACTGATCGATGGTCATGAGATAAGAGGTCTGTTAAAATCAATTGAGGAGAAGTTTAGAAACACCGACTTTAAAAACTCCTCAGGCAAAGTAGACAAATATTTCAAATGGGAAACAAATTGTTAGTGTTACACCTTTACAAAGTGAGCCTCTGAAACTTATTCAGCGATCGGTACAAGTTAATTAGGTGGTTTAGTACAGAATCTGGTAGATACTCCTGGTCAGAGGAGGATGAAATACTTAGGTCACACAAATATGTTGAAGCAATATTATTGTAGGGAGGAAGATAAGAAAGAGCAAGTATTTCAAATGGTAAGAGTAGTAGAGGATTTAAGGGAGACGAAGGTAGAAGATAGTTTACAAAACAAACCTCCTCCAATTCACTAGCTTATACTGTAGTTAAATACTGAAACAATTAATATATTTTCATACTTAAGGAACAGTAATGGGGAGATCTAATAAGGTTATTATGAAATATTAGGATATTTCTAGAGCTATAACTGGATGTACTATGGCAACCATATCCCGGGTGACATTCCCCAAAATGTTTAAATTCCCATCAGGACACTCTAAACTGTTAAATTCTCAACTGAGTCTCTTCTTCTTTACTCAATTTAAGATGGCACCGACACAGGACAACTCTTTGTGTGCTCTCTACAGCAGATCTTGTTCTCACATTTCTTACAATTGTTCTGCATTCTTAAACCTCACCTTGTTTGCAGCCATAAATTTGAATTTCTCGGTCTGTTCTATCGCCTTATGATCCACAGTGTAATTTGCCTATACTGTGTGCAAAACAAAATTTTTCACCGTACCTAGATACATGTGACAATAATAAATCAAATCAACCATTTTCTTATTTTGCAGCAAGGTTAATATAAAGAGCATTCCTTTTATACACCTTTCTCCAGACCATACGAACTTAGGTTTTAAAAAGATGCAATTTAACCAAAATGTTTTGATGTAATAACAAGAGTCAGTTTGCTACTTACTGTATGTAAGAAGAATACTAATACACTGCACATGATTAGAAGTGAGTGGCAAGTCCAACAAGATAATAACTTTAAAAAAAGTTATATAGACCAGACGCTGAGTTATTCACAAAGAGCAGATAGCTGAACATTGTGGGTGTTGTGAGGTTACTGGTAGCAGTCATGTAGGTAGTTGAACAGTTGGTTTCAAGATCCTTAGTTTTGCAAGTTGGTTGAAATTCAGTGCTTGTAATTATTTTTGACACTGGTTGAATTCCAGCACTCAGAGTGAGAGGGAGTTCTTTTGTTGTTGCATTTCTTTTGTGTGGTTTGCAAAACTCTGGGATGGCCTTTACCTGAAATACAAGGGTGACTAAGGTGTAGTTCTTCAACTATGACCTTCACAGTATGCTTACAATCAATCATAGGCTAGTACAGTGAGAATATTTAGTCCCACATACCAGTAGAGTTGAAAATTTAGAGGGAATATCACAAAACGTGTCTGCAGTTTCGGACCTAATCTGTTGATCCAAGGGTCATCAGTAGCCCCTTGTTTGTATTTGTAGTCAGAAAAGATCATAGTGAAATCTTTTTGACTTGCTTCTTCCTCTCTTTTGAAGGGCTACTATTTTAAGTTCCCTCCATATCTTTTGGTGTGAATTTCTGTGCATTTCTCCCTTCAAACAGCCACTTAATTTCTATCCACAATCATTTTGTATCACTTCTTATACTTTTCCACAAAAGTTGATAGCTAATCATTTATTTAAAACTTGGCGCCTCTGTGTCTATTTTGGACAACTGTTTGTAAGCCAGTAATAAACCAAGGGTATCCTTCTCTTCTGTAAAGTACAATCTCTTATGGTTGTTTGTTTTTTTTCAGAAGTACCTGATTGATATATTTATTCCTGATTTGTCTTCCTGAAGAAGACTAGCTCTTACACCGATATCACTTGCATCAATAGCTATTTTAAATACTTACTTAAAGCTTGGAGCTGCAAGCTCAAACTCACTTGTTAAAATGGCCTTCAGATTTTTAAGAGCAGTTCGACATTTTTCAAGCCATACGACTTTTGCATTTTTTCTGTAGTAGTTCTGAAAATGATTCAGCTACAGCACTGAAGTTTGTTTCAAGTCTTTGCTACAAACCACACATTCCCAGTAACCTCACGATTTCCTATTTTGTTATGGTAATGAGGAACTGTATTATTGATCCTATCTTTGGGGCATCAGGCAGCACTTGTCCATGTGCTAGGTAGGTTATTTGTTAGCTAACTGTATTTTCCAGAAAAGGACTTCCATTTGCTTCAATGCGTTTCCCAGGTGTCGCCATACGATGAGTATTTGTCTAACTGGACTACACAATTCTGTGTGCCTCATTTGTCTGTTCCATCAGCCTATGAAAAATGACAGGAACACTTGAGATTGAATGACATAATTCGGCACTGGTATTGCCTGTGTAGAGTTACAAAAGTGGAGATTTCCTTTAGAGGAGCAGTCAAGGATACTACAGCTAACCTTTAAGTAACTTTTGTTGATAATGTAGATGACGTTTCCTATCCTATATATCAGCAATCATCAAGCAGAGGAATTGGGTAGAAATTGTCCCTGGTCACTATTAACATTTTAGTCAGCAGAGATTTGTGGAGCTGTTGGCTTGAGTATGTGCACAATCAACTACTGCTGCTAGATTCCAACATGTCGTTGATCTTCTCCCAAGCCAGCTTTTCTGGGCCTAACTGAAATATGTAGTTTTATGGACAATGCCTCTCTCACAACCACATTATGTAGAGCTGGATGGTGGAGCCAGACTTGACTCTACATATGTCTTTAAATGAGGTTAGCAACCCCATTAAGTCTGTTCACTGTTTTGCACCTGGTTTAGGGAATAAGGAGTCGATATTTCAGTATTGGTTATCTAGGTTACAGGGACTTTAGTGTGGGCCTCATACACATGTCCCTCTAGTTCATGCAGTTACCCTACATCCTCTAAGTTAGTAGCTATGGACAAGACAATACCTGTTTGTCCCCTTCTTGGTGTGATATTGCTTTATCATGTTGTATTTGATATCTTTCCCACCTTACCTGGGGTCTCAGTCAAGTAATTCACTTCCCTTAGTTTCTTTGATACACAATAGAAGACACTAAACCAGGATAATAAGCATCCAATCTATGTTAGTATGAGTACCAACATAATTTTGTGGATGACAGGTTTAGGTCATGGCATGTTTATTTGCTTTGCATTTCATCACTGTTTGTAAGAGTTGCAAGTATTCTTGGGATACTTCACAGGATGGGAAGAGTCACTTTTGGAAGGTCAATATGGAGACTTCCTCCTTCTAGAAAGCTCTGCTAATTAATTTCAGAGACCCTTGCACATGGTGGCCATAAACTGATTCAAATAGAGTAAACTCAGTGGACACATTGGCTGAGTACTTCATAGCAAACACAAGAATATATAATAGTTTATCCTAGTTGTGGGGGTTCTCATTGGCAGTATGCCTTGATCATTAGTTTTGTGGTCTGGTGGTACAATTCTGGTGCCCCTGTGACTGCTGATCATACACTAAAGATTTCAGCTGAGTCGTACCAAAGCATTTTGCAATATTTTGCACGTGACGTTTCACACCTGGTCCAACAGCATCTTGATGGGCAGACTAAACTGGGTGAAGAATTGAGTTAATTCCCTCTTCTCTGTTTTGATGGTTATGGTTCTCAGCTGAACAGCCTCTGGAAAGTGGTTAGCCAAGTCCATGATGGTAAGATTTTACAACTAAACCGTTTTGTTTTGGACAGGTGACCCACACAGTTTACTAACACCTTGCTGAATGGTTCCCTAAAAGATGGTTTGCGAACCATAAGTGTGGTGCAGGTCTTATTTTAGTTTAGGTTTTTCCCACAAACTGGCAAGTGTGACAAGTCTTTATAATATCCTCATAGAGTTGTGACCAGTAAAAATGCTGACTGATGCAAGTTTGGGTTTTAAGTGAAATGGTATACTGAAACATAGGGCTTTTGTGTGCTAGATGTATTTCACCTCAGTACTTTGGTAGTACGACTACCTAGTGGATCACTGCTCTGGCCTCATTTGCAGGTCTGTGACGGTGGTTTCCATATCTTCATTAGCGCCCACTTTCTAATATAATAGCATTCAGGAAATGCCTCTGCCTCAGCTGCAACATGAACAGTCGAAGATCTTGTTTTTAATAATTGATCAGCTTGTTGGGCTGCTTCAAAAAAAGAAGCTTTTTAAATTATGTCATTGCAAGTTCAGATTCCTTAAAGAAAAGTTTCAGATAACTGGACTGGTTGGTCTCCTGCTTGCAGTAGACTCATCCTACTGACTGAACTTGTGCGGCTGTACAATTTGTGATCACATAGCCAGGGAAAATGCCAGACATTTTCTCAAGCAAATGTTTGGCCTCCCTGGTGTTAATTAGCTCCCCAGAGATGCCTGGGGATGCTAATATCTTTGATTCGAGCAGGCCATTGCCGAGAAATAGATTGAACATGTCCAAAATCAAAATGAGATCAAGCCCACAGTCACTGGCCCTGACATAAGGTCGCACTCCAGATGTTCCCTGTTTAAAAACTGTACCATTCTTATTTTTCTATAATTTTGACTTTTGACTGAAATTAGAAAATAACTGGTGTGGGGAATTAACTCAAAGGGTAGTGTTCGCCTAGCATGTGAGAGGTGTTGTAATCAACATTCTGTACTTTGGTTTGGGTTGGCACAGTGGTTAGCATTGCTGCCTCACAGCACCAGGGTTCGATTCTTGTATTTGATTCCATCCTCGAGTGACTGTCTGTGTGGAGCTTGCATGTTCTCCCTGTGTCTGTGTGGGTTTCCTCGGTGCTTCTGATTCTTCCCACAGTCCAAAGATGTGCAGGCTAGGTGGATTGGCTATGCAAAATTGCTCGTAGTGTTCAGGGATGTGTCGATTAGGTGGGTTATAGTGGGATGGGTCTGGGTGGGATGCTCTGAGGGTTGGTGTGAACTTGTTGGGCTGAAGGGCCTGTTTCCACACTGTAGGGATTCTATCATTAACGATGAGAAGCCAATGATTGTTGGAGGATTGCTATACTTTTTAAAAGCACGTTACCAGACTCTCAATATAGGTGCTGTTTACACAACTATTTGTTCAAGTAGTAGGGAAAGCCTAGTTATAGATTAGCTGGAGCCACAAGTGGAGATTGGGTGAACAAATAAGTAGCTGATTGGTTCTTATCTGTGACAATGACTTCCTGCTTGACAACGATGAGTGATTGGATCCTAGCTGAATAGCTTGGAGATTTTTTTTGGGTTAGAGGCCATCAGCCCTCTGGAAGCAAAGGAACTATTTCTGCTCAAGTTAAAAAACACCTCAAACCTGAAGATAATAAAATGTGAGGCTGGATGAACACAGCAGGCCAAGCAGCATCTCAGGAGCACAAAAGCTGACGTTTCGGGCCTAGACCCTTCATCTGATGAAGGGTCTAGGCCCGAAACGTCAGCTTTTGTGCTCCTGAGATGCTGCTTGGCCTGCTGTGTTCATCCAGCCTCACATTTTATTATCTTGGAATCTCCAGCATCTGCAGTTCCCATTATCTCTCAAACCTGAAGATAGCAGTTTATTTTCTATCAGCAGTTACTGTAAGTCATGAATTTTAATTAATAAGTCAGAGACTTTTATTCATACAAGATAAAGTGGGTTCAATACCTAACACCTACCACTTTAAATTTAGGAACTAAATGAGCAAACCGAGTAGCCTCTAGCTCAGGTCTTTTTTTTAAATTCACTCATGGGATATGAATGCTACCTATTTTATTATCTACCCCAGCAGCCCTTGCAGGTGGTAATGATATTCACTGGTTGTTACTTAATGTGTGAATCTTGATTTGCACAATTTGATCACAATACATACTTGTTGTGGCTAATTTCCACAGAAACAACAGGAAGGCTCTGATATGCAAGTTAACTTCATGTTTATTCATAGAGTTTCAGAAAGAGAATCTTATTGTAGGCTGAGAAGTCTGACTCTGCACCACCTCTTGCCAATACATTACAGAAATCCATTGACATTTATGCACTGTGATCATGTATGCATATGTCACTTATAGTTTGTTCTTCTACAATAAACAGAGATCTTCCACTCTATGTTTTTTCTCTTATCCTAACTACTGGAATCTACTTGCACCCTGCTCTTAATGCTGATTCAGGTTCCTCTCCAGTCATTGCTGACTTGAACTCTTCAAAGCTCATGTCTGCTAAAATGTGCCTTACAGTACTAACTTGTAAGGTGTTCACTTGCTCTTGTTGTAACCCTTATTTAAAAATTCATAATTTAATTACCATATGCCCAGGCCCTTGGCCTAATCCAGGGTAGCCAATTTGACTGATTTGAATCTTTTTTATTTATGCTCTGCCACCTGTTGATTGTGACCAGATGTCCAGTTTGGGTTTGCGAAGATACTGAGTGAAACCATCTATACTAATGGGCTCACAGTTTATGCCCTTGGTCTATTGCCTTATTTGTTTCCTATTGTACAAGTTTGGTGATTTAATTTTTTGATTATATATTGCAGATTACACTCTAAAGCATCTGAAACTATTAATACTTAAGATTTGAGTGGCTATTAAACATAAAGCCAATGTCCTTCAACAAAAGTGTGTGACTGATTTTGTACCTAAGATACTTTTTTGTAAATGTTGCATCTGATTGTTCTTGCTTTATAGACCTTCTGTCTCCCTGCTCAACTTTCCTTTTCTTTTAAAATTATTCCACATTTAAACATGATGATGAAGTTTTTGATGTGGTTTTTTGAGTATAGTCTTGGCAATGTTGTTGGACTAACCGATTTTGGAAGTGGTCAATTAATTTCTTCCAAAGTAATCTTTCACTTTTTTTAATCGAAATTAAAACAAGTTATTTTATTGATTCTAATTTCAGAAACAATTATGCCTAAACTTGGTGGTTTACCCAGTGATTGATCATTCTTGTATTTGCTATGACTAATGTCTGAAAGTTCAAATTATGATGTCCAAATTCTTGAATTTGTAAGCTTCCTGGGTTTCTTGCTGTACAAACTGGCTTTCAAGATCTGTTTTAAAAACTTAAAAATAATATCCATTGTGGCTTTGATGAGCAGCCCAATGTGTTATTCATGTCCCATATCTGAATTCAAATTGAATGTCTTCAAAGTTTTGGCTTGTTTGTATGTTTTGGGAGCATTTTTTCCCATGTCAATTCCTTTTGTTTTACCAACATTTAAAAATGTGGTTTTTTTTAAATTTAGATGCGTACTATTCAAGAGTAATTTTTAAAATTCTTCCATTTAAATTAATTATTGAATTTGGACATTTGCTTGAGTGTTGTCTTCACTCAATGTAAGGTATGCTCTCATAATCCAGTTTTTACTAAGGCCTCTTTAACTTGACTGGAGGAAAATGACTTTTCCAGGACTGAAATCTTTTTCTCTAACTGCGCTAGAGATCTTTGCTCATCAGCCTTGTTCTGGGTCACGTTGTATGCCAGCTTCATCTCACTACAGAAATGTTGGTGAATTCCTGAGATTACTTACTTTGTTCTGCAGAATAGCAGTCATAGCTGCTGTCCACAGATTTCTTCATGACGTTTTGATTTTAGATAAATGAGGGGAAAAATCCTTTCCGTAATCAGTCTGTAAATCAATATCCAGTTGCAGCATTCAGTCTAAACACAGTCGTATGTTGTCTAATGCATTATTTGGTATATTACTTTCCTGCTGGTCATAATGTTTATCATGCAGCTCTTTAGTTTCTTTATCTAGCTGTATGGCTCACGAATGTGCACTGTAGACTAACTTACTCCGGACTATTTCTAACTCAATTGTTCCTTTTGGTGCACACGTAATTGCTTTGCATATTTCTACAGTCTCAAGTATACCTCTGGCTTCTGATGATCCTATCCTTTTCTGCTTTGCTATTGATCAATTTTGTTCTAAATTATGCCAATGCCATTGTAAAGACAATAAAAGACTGCTGCTTCTCAAGTTCAAAACTTCAACCGTGAGAAATAGTAACAGGAACAGGCCATTTGGCCCCTCGAGCCTGCTCAGTCATTCAATGGAATCATGGTGATCCGACATTCCTCACATCCGCTTTCCTGCATTTTCCGTGTAAACCTTGATTTCTCTGCTGATCAAAAAACTATCTCAGTCTTAAACATGCACACGTACTCTGCCTCCACACATCTCTGTGGAAAGGAGTTCCAATAACTCTTAGCCCTTTGAGAGAAGAAATTCCTCCTCATCTCAGTGTTAAATTAGTATCACTATATTCTGAGACAATGCCCTTTTGATCCTAGACTCTCCCATGAGGGAAACATTCTCTCAGCATTTACCATGTCATGCCCCTTAATAATCCTATATTCCAATGAGATTACCTCTCACTCTTCTAAACTCCAGTATCTAGAGCCCCACTTGTTTAGTGTTTGCTCATACAGCAATCCCTCCATATTCGGGATCATCCTAGTGAACCTTCTTTGAACTGTCTCAAATGAAATGATATCTTTCCTTAATTAAGGGGACTAAAACTACTCTTAGGATTCCAGATGTGGTCATACTTCTTTTAGCCAATTGCAGTAAAATTTCCCTGCACTTATACTCCAAACCCTTGAAATAAGGACCAAAATTCCAGGACTGAAGTTGAGTGTGACATCCTGTTCCACTCTCCACCACTATTAACAGAAATTTGCATGTGCAGAGTAGCATAATATCCAAGGTTCTAGGAGGGTCCTGACATCCTTGGAGGTGAACTCTAACGTTACCTCACATCTTCGAGGGATGAACAAGAAAAATAGAAACAGAAAGGCACCATTGGTCGAACACAAACACCAGTATTTGAGGAAGAGGCTTTCTCTACTGCCTAGACGTGAAATCAATAGTCTATATTTTAATGATGGGTGCCTGACAGCTTGGTCAGTGGGGTTGCTGCTAAGGACAACAATTTCTGTCCCTATTGGAAAGAGATTGTGCTGTTTGCTGCTTCATTCCTATTAGCACTTGCTGCTCACTCATGTTAAATCCAAAATGGCATATCTAGGTAAGTGTTTGGAAAAGGTAAAATAGCATTATTGTGATTGTGAGTGTATCAGATGGGGAATGGTCTATCAGGAGATACCAGGTTTTTCATTGAATGTTTTGTACTGTGAGCACCTCTGAGCAATGTCTTAGACAAACTGTATAACATTAATTTAAAGCCTGGAGGCTTAATTGTTTAAGATAACAAAATGTGAGGCTGGATGAACACAGGCCCAGCAGCATCTCAGGAGCACAAAAGCCGACGTTTCGGGCCTAGACCCTCTTTCAGAAAGGGGGAGGGGAAGGGGGTTCTGAAATAAATAGGGAGAGCGGGTGAGGTGGATAGAAGCTGGATAGAGGAGAAGCTAGGTGGAGAGGAGACAGATAGGTCAAAGAGGTGGGGATGGAGCCAGTAAAGGTGAGTGTGGGAGGGGATAGGTCAGTCCAGGGAGGATGGGCATGTCAAGGGGTTGGGATGAGGTTAGTAAGTGGCAGAAGTGGGTGGGGCCTGAGGTGAGAGGAGGGGATAGGTGGGAGGAAGGACAGGTTAGAGAGGCGGGGACAAGCGCTGGTTTTGGGATGCGGTGGTGGGGGGTGTGCAGATGTTGAAGCTGGTGAAGTTCAAATTGATACCATTGGGCTGCAGGGTTCCCAAGCGGAATATGAGTTGCTATTCCAGCAACCTTTGGGTGGCATCGTTGTGGCACTGCAGGAGGCCCAGGATGGACATGTCATCTGAGGAATGGGAGGAGGAGTTGAAATAGTTCGCTACTGGGAGGCGCAGTTGTTCAGTGTGACCTGAGAGTAGGTGTTCCATAAAGTGGTCCCCAGGCCTCCGCTTGGTTTTCCCCATGTAGAGGAGGCCACAACGGGAACAGCGGATACAGTATACTGCATTAGCAGATGTGCAGGTGAACATCTGCTTGATGTGGAAAGTCTTCTCAGGGCCTGAGATGGGGGTGAGGCGAGAGATCGACCACATGGCCTCTTCTCACTGTATGATTCTCAGATTCTCCAGTATTTGCAGTTCCTACTATCCCTTCAGAAACACATGAGTTTGCTCTGAAATTAAAGTAATAGAATGTTGAATTTGATATAGGTGTCCCAGGGAGAGATACCAGCTGACGAAAAAGCATCTAGTCCTTGTCAGAAGGAAACCTATTACGACTGAAAAGTGAGCAAAAAGACATAGTGTGAAACAAGTGATACATTTTCGTTGGGGTTTTGGTGTTTGTAAGGATATCACTGGAATAAAGGATATAGAACATAGAAAGTTACAGCACAGTACAGGCCCTTCGGCCCACGATGTTGTGCCGTGGAATAATCCTGATCCAAAAATAAAATAACCTAACCTACATTCCCCTCAATTCAATGCTGTCCATGTGCATGTCCAGCAGTCGCTTAAATGTCACTAATGACTCTGCTTCCACGACTACCACTGGTAAACTATTCCATGCGCTCACAACTCTCTGACGTCTCCTTTATACCTTCCTCCTAACACGTTAAAACTATGACCCCTCGTGGCAGTCAATCCTGCCCTGGAGAAAAGTCTCTGGCTATCGACTCTATCCATGCCTCTCATTACCTTGTACACCTCGATCAAGTCTCCTCTCTTCCTCCTTCTCTCTAGAGAGAAAAGTCCGAGCTCAGTCAACCTCTCCTCGTAAGACAAGCCCTCCAGTCCAGGCAGCATCCTGGTAAACCTCCTTTTCACCCTCTCCAAAGCCTCCATCTTTCCTATAATAGGGCAACCAGAACTGGATACAATATTCCAAGTGTGGTCTACCAGGGTTTTGTAGAGCTGCAGCATAACCTCACGGCTCTTAAACTTGATCCCCCTGTTAATGAAAGCCAAAACACCATATGCTTTCTTAACAACCTTATCCACCTGGGTGGCAACTTTGAGGGAGCTATGCACTTGAACACCAAGGTTCCGCTGTTCCTCCGCACTGCCGAGAATCCTGCCTTTAATCCTATATTCAGCATTTAAGTTCGACCTTCCAAAATGCATCACTTCGCATTTATCCAGGTTGAACTCCATCTGCCATTTCTCAGCCCAGCTCTGCATTCTGCCAATGTCTCGCTGAAGCCTGCAATAGCCCTCGATACTATCAACGGCACCTCCAACCTTTGTGTCATCAGCAAACATACTAACCCACCCCTCAACTTCCTCATCCAAGTCATTTATAAAACTACAAAGAGCAGAGGCCCAAGAACAGAGCCCTGTGGGACATCACTCAGCACTGACCTCCAGGCAGAATACTTACCATCTACAACTGCTCTCTGCCTCCTGTCAGCCAACCAATTCTGAATCCAGACAGCCAAATCACCCTGTATCCCATACCTCATGACTTTATGAATGAGCCTGACATGGGGAACCTTATCAAATCCTTTGCTGAAGTCCACGTACACCACATGCCCTCATCAACCTCTCTCGTGACCTCCTCAAAGAACTCAGTAAGATTTGTGAGGCATGACTTGCCCCTCACAAAGCCATGCTGACTCCCTTTAATCACGCTATGCTTTTCCAAATAGTCATAAATCCTATCCCTCAGAATTCTTTCCAAAACCTTGCTGACCACAGACGTAAGACTGACTGGTCTGTAATTTCCAGGGATTTCCCTATTCCCTCTCTTGAAAAGAGGAACATTTGCCTCCCTCCAATCTTCCGGTACGACTCCCGTGGAGAGTGAGGAAACAAAGATCTTCACCAGCGGCTTAACAACCTCCTTTCTCACTTCCCGGAGCAACCCAGGATAAATCTGGTCTGGCCCTGGGGACTTATCAATCTTCATGTTTGCCAAAATTTCCAGCACATCAACTTCCTCAATCTTGATCTGTTCAAGCCTGTTTTCCTCCTTAAAGTTCTCATTCACAACAAGGTCCCTTTCTTTAGTGAAAACCAAAGCAAAAAACTCATTTAGGGCTTCCCCTATCTGCTCAGACTCCACACACAAGTTCCCTACGCCATCCCTGATCGGCCCTACCCTCTCCCTGATCATTCTCTAATTCCTCACGTATGAGTAAAATGCCTTCAAGTTCTCCCTAATCCTTCCTGCCAAGCCTTTTTCGTGCCCCCTCCTGGCCCTCCTCAGTCCACTTTTGAGCTCCTTCCAAGCAAGCCTGTAATACTCTAAAGTTGTGCTAGACCCTTGCTTCCTCCACCTTACATACACTGCCTTTTTCGTTTTGACAAGAAACACCTCTGTACCCGTCATCCAAGGCTCCTTAATCTTACCCCTTTTTATCTGTCTCAGAGGAACAAATTTATACATCACTCGCAACAACTGCTCCTTAAACAGCTTCCACATGTCTGCTGTGCCCTTTCTGTGGAACAATTGCTCCCAATCTGTACTTCCCAACTCCTGTCTGATAGCATCATAGTTTCTTTTACCCCAGTTAAATATCTTCCCTGCGTAACTGCTCCTTTCCCTTTCCATGGCTATGGTAAATGTGAGGCTGTTGTGGTCACTGTCGCCAAAGTGTTCTCCCACCACGAGATCTGACGCCTGCCCTGGCTCATTGCTGAGCACCAAATCCAAAATGGCCTCCCCCCTCGTTGGCCTGTCCACATACTGAGTAAGGAAACCCTCCTGAACACACCTGACAAAAATGGATCCATCCAAACCACCTGCACTAAGGAGGTTCCAATCAATATTGGGAAAGTTGAAGTCACCCATAACAACAACCCTGCTATGTTTGCACATTTCAACAATCTGCCGGCCAATGAGTTCTTCGATCTCCCTACTGCTATTTGGGGGTCTGTAGAAAACCCCCAGTGAGGTGACTGCTCCCTTGCTGTTCCTAACTTCCACTCATAAAGTGTGAGTTTAAATCCTTTTGCGTTTGAACTGCAAATTTTCCAATTTTTTCTCATGCAATATAGTTCAAGTTTTTTTTTGTTGAATAAATATGTTATTCCATGTCTTTAAAAGCACACCAGTGGACTCGTGTGAATGTGCCCTTGTAAATGATCTCCACAGTTAAATAAAAACAGTTAGGACTATCAAGCAAGTGCAGGATTGAAATTGGCAAACATTTTTTAAATCAAAAGCCTGTGATTTCTTTGAGAAACAAGAATGTGAAGGTGCTAGCATTGGAATATGAGTTGCTGTGAAGTATATTTCAGTGGTTGAAATTTTCAAATGGTTTTTGCTGTTGCTTGGACTTTTCTGGGACGCACAAACTGTATCAAGGACTTATTTGCAATTTTTGACTGATATGAAACTGAAAGACTTTGTGGGTGAATTGAAGATAGAAATAAATGCAGATCTTGCAAAGGTGATATGGTTGAAGTCATACCCAGCGTTTAGAACCAAAAGGAAACAAACCTTAAATTGATGTATCACAGCTCGAAGTAACTCAGGTTCGGGTAATTGGCGGGGGGGGGAAAGATTCTTTAATTGGAGGAAAAGAAAGAAATGAAAAAAATGTATTTTTTTTTTACTACTTTCTTTCCAATGCACAACAGCAGAAGCAAATCTGAATTTATAAAGAATTGGCAAGGGAGAGGAAAGTAAAGGAAAATGAAATAGATTGAAAAGCTGAAAATGGAAGACAAATGGAAATGTGAAAATTTGAAATCCACAAAGAAAAGTTGGACAATGGATTTGGCTAAAGAAAAGTATGTAAGAAGTGGAGATAGTAATTTGATTTAGCTAAAAGTCTGCATTTAATGCATCAATTTACAGAGGATGGACTTGAATGATAGCTGAATGTTGAAATGGCTGGACTTTAGCATTACATAGTGTTCTGATAGTTATAGCTATGAACGTGTACACCAGTTAGCAGATTGTGAAGCTGTGAAAGGGCAATGCTCATACGCTTGTCCTGGATTTAAAATTTAAGACTGTAAAAAGAAACGTAATCAGACATCTGTTGAATTTGTGAAAGAAAATTAAATATTGTATGATGAGTGGCTTTATTCACTGACGTTAGAACAAAAAGAGAATGAAGGGAAATAATGATTGTGAAAGATTTCCAAAGGTATTTCATTAAGACCCTGGCCAAGGATCCCCGCTTTGTTACATTTCTAATTGGGATGCCACAAAGTGTTAGACTCATGGGTGAGGGGGGATGTACTGGTTCCCATTCTTTATTCCATCCTTATTTCATTGCAAAAGATAACTTAAAAGGATCCCTTTCCTTGTGGATACCTTCTCATTGCAACTTAACCTCCATTAAAAATGGTTGTAAACAGTAACAGTGCACTATCATTGGTAGTTGTACAGTTAATTTTTGAACTTATTGTTTTGTAGGCTGATTGAAGTTCCTTTGTAATAATTACTTTTTCTTTAAAAGCTTGTTTGTAGTTCTTAAAGTGAGAGGGTCTTCCTTTTTGCCTGGCTGCTGAATAGTTGACTTCTAGCACTCAACATGAGAGCAGTTCTTTAGCTGATAGAGGTAAGTAGGGAATAATTCTTCAACTGTGACCTTCATAGCAAGTTAATGCTCAAACCTGGTTGGTATACTCAAGAAATTTCAGTTCTGCTCCAGAAAATTCCCTGGTAGTTGAAACTGGCTCTTTAACCTATGTGTGTTTTTTGCTTTGAAGGACACGCAGATGTATTTGTAATTTAGGACATCATCTGTAGAAGGTGGTTTGCTGTTGACCAGGGAGTTGTCAGCCTCTCATTATCTATGTATTCGCAAGAGATCACAGTTTGAAATTCCCATTAGCCCAATATATTTTTAACACCAATTATTTTGTTTCTGTAGTAGTCTTCTTTCAGAAAACATGTTTCTGTAATTTAGTAGTCCTCTTTCAGAAAACATGTTTCTAAATATTTCCATACATTTTTTTTAAACACAATTAACCTGCCAACTGGTTGTCGTTAAGCTCAGTGATACAGACTGTATGCCTAAAGTACACTGATTTTCCTGTAGGTGGCAATGTTATACTGGGGTTCACCTATGACAGTCTAACTGAAACATGCAACTGCTGAGAGAAAGTAGTTTGACGTTTGTTGTCTAACTATTAACTAATTTCCAATAAGATTTGTTGCAGAGTAAGTGAGAAGGAAGCTTGGGTGTGGCCTTACCCCTAGGATGGGCAAACTATCCCTTGAAACCTTAACAAATTCAATCCAATGTGTATTTAGATTTCTTAACTGCCATTTTGGTCTTTTAGTTTTGTGTCTGGCAGTTTGCAAAGAAGTTTTTTTTTAAAACTCTGTTTCCTCATTTTAAAGGATAAATCTTAAATCCGATATGGCGCACAATGGGCTCATTCAACCAGTATTAAGATGAGTTAACAACTTTAAGCTAAATAGAAATTATTGGGAACTCAGCATTAAAATTTATGCAATTCTGAAAGTTTCGTAATATACACATTTTATGATTTACATAGGGAAAGACCTTGAACATCCAGAAACTTAGGTAATAATTCTTTGGGTTTTTTTCTGAGACACAGGTATACGTACAAAGAAAACAATGAACAAGTTCTTTCAGAACAGAGAAGGTCATCACTGATGTGCTTCGTAGAATCAGAATGGATACAGCCCATTAGGAGGCCACTTGGCGCACTGAGTCTGTGAATAAAGGGATTCTGGTCAGTTTGCAGATCCCTCTTATCCACGAGGAAGCAAGAATCTCAGATCTGTTAGACAGGCTCAAGTGCTGAGACTCCTTGATCCTGGATTCCTCTACCTACTTTGCTTGTAGAACACCCACCTGTTGCTGACCATTGACCGAATTCAAGTAGTTAATCGGAGGAGTGTGACTGCCTTCTGAAACACTGTCCAGGTAACTCTGCTCCTCCCTGGTGTGTTAGTGTTTGAGGCTCATACTCCAGCTTATTAATTCTGAGCCTGAGTTCCTTGAGCGATCACCACTTGCGGTAGAAGTCACTATGAACTACAATGGTTCCAACAACTCGCTCATCATTCTTCATCTGGCCTTGCATCTCTATTTTGTTTATTTCTTTATTTGATTTTAAAGAATTTTTCATACTGGTCTTTTAGATTGTATCCTTTAAACATTTCCTCTATTTACCTTCAATCTGGAAGTAACCCGTAATAGTCAAAATAGTAGCTATTACCAACTAATGAGGAGTAATAGATCTAATCTGCTCAGTTTCTGGAATTTAGAAGACTGGAAGGAAGTCTAATTGATGTATGTAAGATGTTCAAGGGGATTGACAAAGATCATAAGCAATATAGATAGGAGTAGATGGTTTGGTTCCTTGAGCCTGCTCCACTATTCAATACAATCATGCTGATCTGACATTCCTCATGTCCACTTTCCTGCCTTTTCCCTATTAACGACCCATTTCCCTTAGTTTTAAGAAATGTAGTAGTTGAATTTTTTGTTTTTACTATGTCAGCCTGCTGTAAAAATAGATTCAAAGGTGTAGAAAATACAGAAGGTAGAAATTTTAACTGTACCTTCAACAAACCACCAAAGAAAAATCAGAAATATAGTTTTGGGTACTACAGTCCTTTATAATTAAGATCTCCTGCCCATTCTGAAATACAAGATACTCCTCACTTTTTCTTCTTTTAACTGGAGAAAACTGGAATAATGTTGGTGAAGGCATCCCTGAATTTAGGAAATGAGAATACTTAAAGATAGGGTCAGGAAAAAAAATGTAGTAACTTGTACATGAATTTCCTCTTTTTTTTAATATTGCAAATTAGCATTATGTAATGGCTTTTTGGCAAACATTTTTGGAAACTTTCTTGTTCAGTGATTTCTTTCGAAACCAATAGGATTTACAGTACTCAGATTGTGAGAACAATTCAAGAATGTAGAATTCTGATGAAAAATCATCATCTTGAACCATCAGGTTTATTACTGAGTCCACTGTTGCTCTTAGGTCTGCTAAGCATTTCCATCATTTTCTGCCTTCATTATTTTATCACAGTTTGTGTGCCAATCAATAGAGGGCAGTAATATTCCATTATTAACATTCCCAGGAAAAATTTAATGTCAGGATTGTGGTAATAAAGGAGATAAAGACAAACTATGCAACACAAGTTGGGATAACTTGTGTGTGAAAGAACAGATAATGACAGAGTGACAGATCAAAAGACAGAGAGATGAGAGAAAGCAAAAATGAGAACTAGGGACAGACTAGAAGGGCAAATAAATTGACGGACAAATTGGAAAAATGATATCGAGAGAATGTGAGAATTAAGGCAAAACATAGATGAACAAAGGTGGTTTGCAGGTGGCTGACCAGACAAATGATCCAACATCTGCATAAAGACTCTGAAATTCCTGGCACATGGACTTTCGTGAGATTTACCTGGGAAGTTTGAGTTTCTGATGGGTAATTCTTCTGCTTCGTGGGTCACTCTGCAAGCATATCTGACACAACTAAATTGAGGGATTTTGGACAGTTCCAGGGTTAGCAGATTTGAGGGGTGGGGCTGGGGTTTGGTGGGTGCCATTAAATGCCTGCTATAGTACAAGTGTCTGAGATGAAGTGATACAGGCAGATGAATAAATAATCATTCGGAGGTGAAAGTGAGGTTTAGAATTACAAAGTGAGAGATAGAAACAGAGCCACGGGATAGAAAAGGAAGGGATGACTAAAGTAAAACAAAGCCTATGCGCTGGATGGAAGAAACAAAGGCGCTACTTAAAGAAACAGGCAGAGAAAGTCAGAAAGTGAAATGAGAGTGTGGTCAGGCTATAACAGAACATTGCAGAAGACAATATAAAGCAATGGAGTCAGAGTACAAAAAGAGCAGGATAGTTGATATGACAAGACAACATTAAGAAACAAAGTCAGGGAGAGTAAAAGAAAAAGGTTGACAGTAGGAGAGATATAGTCAAAGACAGGAAAACACAGAGGAACACGTTTTGAAAAAGAGAACAGATTAAAAGGTTGTAGGACCAAGATCAAAGCAGCCAGAATGAGCAAGCCAGAATGGTTCTGGCCGTGAGATTTCCAATTTGTGTAAAGCTTATTTTAAACAATAACAGGGCTATCTGTTTGTCATGTGGAATTCCATTTTTGTTTTTCCTCTACTGTTTCCTACCCATTTTCTCCTCTGATATCTTGAGAGCTTAACTATTGTACGGTGAAATTCCAACTGCTTTTCACTACCTAAACTATTGGCAATGTTCTAATATATGCATTATTGCAATGAATGTCAGGAGGGAGGTTATTTGGCCACAGGTTAGGGGAGGCATTAAAGCTGAGCCAGTTACTAGTCACCCCTAGCATGATGAAAAGCAGAAATTTAGGTTAATGTAACCTGTTAGGGCTATGTCCTGATTGCCACATTAGATGACATTAAATTCGGCGTTAAGTAATTGTTTCAACAAGATATGTTCATTGAGCCCTGAATAATGCATTTTCTGCACTTTCAGACTGTGACAAAATTATTGAAATTCATTAAGATAAGGGAACTCACTAGGACAGTGCACTAACACCCACTCAGAACTATCAGTGCCTGTATGTCTGACTGGCTTAATTGCAGAATGTTTTTCTAGTCTTTTCTCCAATTTCTGCTAAGTACTTAAGCATATATGTAAAAACCAACAAGCAGCAGAGGAATTTCATATGAATGTGTTAAATAATGTCAATACCTATCACTTTTAAAATTAGAAGAGCAGCTTCTCTGGTTGGTTGTTACGCAAGAATGTGGAAGAATTAAGTTGGAAGCTGAAACAAAATAACACTGGAGGTTAGAAGTATTGTTAAAAAGACACAAAAACAAAAGAAACATGGAAATACTATAAGATCTGAATAAAGAGGTCAAAAATAAACCACAGGCCATTTCAAATAAACATTTTCAAAAGAATTATGAATTAATCCAGCTAATTGTAGTTACTCCTAAACTTTGGAGGTTAAACAAAAGTCAATTCGAACTATTATAAATTTCAAGCAGTATTAGTAATTAGCATACTTTATTTAGCAAACTGGTACAGTTTAAAATAATGAGCACATGCTGAGTACAATACTTTTACACGGATTGCCTACTGCATTACTCATGTTGAGTCCAAAAGTGTACTGTTTAATAATGATATGAATGCTAGACCATGTAATATGGAAAGTGGATTTGTAGAATTTTAATGCTAAACCATTTACTGTCATTAAGCAAACATAACTCTGATCAACTAAATATAATTATTGTTTAAACAAAGAACTTCCTGTTTAAGAAAATGCTTGCTATTTTACAGATACAAATCAACCAGATTAGAAGTAAGGATTCAATAACAATATGTGACATCTGGAATAGGATATCCCAATGCATGCCTTTTAACAAGGTGATTGTACACTAGATGGTAATATGATTGCAGATTATCTAGATTTCAGTAAAGCCTTTGACAATGTCTCCATGTGAGAGACTGGTAGAAAAGATAAAAGCATGAGGATTCAAAGTAACTTGGCAGGTTGGATCCAAAATTGGCTTACTAGAGACAGTGTGGTGATTGAAGGCTGTTTACGGGGAGTGACGTACCACAAAAATCAAATGTTTGGTCCCTTTATTGTTTGTGATATACATTAATACTATAGGACAAGATGTGGGTGGATGAGTACATTTGTGATAAATTTTGGCAGCTGGTTGACAACGAGGAAGAACGTCTAATGTTGCAGGAGGATATACATTCATTGATCAGATAGGCCCATGAGTGACAGATGGAATTTAACCTTGGAAAATGTGAGGTGATGCCCCTTTCAAGCAAGTAAGGGGACAAGGGAGTACTCATTCACAGTACACTAGGCAGCTCCGAGGAAAAAGGGACTGTGGGATCATTGGCCGTAGATCACTGAAGGTAGCAAGGCAGGTTAATCAGTTATCAAGGCATACCGGACAGTTGCCTTTGATAGTTGTGGCATTGATTATAAAAGCAGAGAGATTATGTTGGCGCTGTACTAAATTTAGGTTTTTCCATAGCTGGAGTACTGTGTGCAGTTCTGGCTACTGCACTTTAGGAATGATGTGATCGCACTGAAAGGGTGTGGAGGAGAATCACTAGTGTGTTACCTGCAGTGGAGTACTTGAGCAATGAAGTGAGGCTGGATCAGCTCAGATTGCTTTGTTTACAACTGAGAAAACTGAGAGGGGACCTGATTTGAGGTTCGTAGATATCATAGAATCAATACAACATGGCCCAAGAAGTCCACACTGACCCTCGGAGCACCCCACCCAGACCCAAGACCCCTACCCTTTTCCTGTAACCCATCTAATCTACACACTCCTGAACATTATGTTCATATATCATGGCCAATTCACCTAGCCTGCACATCTTTCAACAGTGGTAGGAAGCTGGAGCACCCAGCAAAACCCCCACAGACGCAAGGAGAACATGTAAACTCTACTGACAGTCGCCTGAGGGTGGAATCATGGACAAGGTGAATTGACAGCAGATGTCTCCTCTAGTTGAAGAGTGAATAACAAGGGGGTATAATTTTAAGGTAAAATGCAGGTCGTTTAGAAAAGATTTGAGGATTTTGTTTTCACCCAGAGGTGGTGAGAATCTGGAATGCACTGCAGAGAAGTGGAGAAAGGAAGCCTTACAACTTATATAAAGCACTCGGATGAGACCTAAAATGTCATAATGTTAAAAGCTATGGATCAAATGCTGGAAGGTGGGACTTGTGTAGGTTTAGAGTAGTTTTGTTGTTGCAGACTCTGGACCAAATGGCCTCTTCTCACTGTATGATTCTATGATTCTAAGCTATAGATAGAAAGAAATATAGAGATAAATAGAAACAAGGATTGTCTTTTTTTCCCAAAAAAAAGACAAAAGAAAGAAAAATAGGAGAAAGAGAGAGAGAACTAGAGACAGAAAAAGGGAGAAAGAAACATAAATATGAGGTGGAGGGATAACCAATAATCAGCACTAGGCATTATTCAAGCATTAGTTTAGGATAGTGAAATGAGGACTGCAGCAGAGAGTCAATTGGATCACAAGAATTTTGTTTTGAACTTTTCTTCATGTGCTCCTCCCCCGTCAACACAGTTCAGCCTTCTTGGCAGCTAAAAGCTTTTAGTGTACCTACTGTGTAGCCATTTGGGGTAAGAACCTTTACAGTATATACAGGCTCTTTGACTGTCAGTGAAAGAATGGCAACTGAGCCTACTACTATTCTGGATCAGTATGTTAAGGTTGTATATTAAGGATCAGTATGTTAAGGTTGTTCCCAGGGCAGAAATGGCTAGCACGAGGGGTCATAGTTTTAAGCTGTTTGGAGGAAAGTATAGAGGGGATGTCAGAGGCAGGTTCTTTACGCAGAGAGTTGTGGGAGCATGGAATGCGTTGCCAGCAGCAGTTGTGGAAGCAAGGTCATTGGGGTCATTTAAGAGACTGCTGGACATGTATATGGTCACAGAAATTTGAGGGTGCATACATGAGGATCAATGGTCGGCACAACATTGTGGGCTGAAGGGCCTGTTCTGTGCTGTACTGTTCTATGTTCTATGTTCTATGTTCTATGTATATTTTGTTTCAGCTGTGCAGCCATAACACAAGTCTAATTATGGAACAGGCTTTACTCACAGTACTTTGAAATGCTTATTCCATGCTTCAGCTCAGGTATCAAACTTCCTACAATGTTGTTACAGAGATAGTAGGAACTGCTGATGATGAAGAAGCTTCGCAGTGGGGTTATAATTGTCACAGAGACAGAAGAAGCTTTGAAGTGGAAGAAAGGTCATTTCTGAAGAAGGGTCTAGACCTGAAACGGTGCGGCTTCCTCTACATTGGGGAAACCAAGCGGAGGCTTGGGGACCGCTTTGCAGAACACCTCCGCTCAGTTCGCAAAAAACAACTGCACCTCCCAGTCGCAAACCATTTCCACTCCCCCTCCCATTCTCTTGATGACATGTCCATCATGGGCCTCCTGCACTGCCACAATGACGCCACCCGAAGGTTGCAGGAACAGCAACTCATATTCCGCCTGGGAACCCTGCAGCCATATGGTATCAATGTGGACTTCACCAGTTTCAAAATCTCCCCTTCCCCTACTGCATCCCTCAACCAGCCCAGTTCGTCCCCTCCCCCCACTGCACCACACAACCAGCCCAGCTCTTCCCCCCCCCCCCCCCCCCCCCACCCAGTGCATCCCAAAACCAGTCCAACCGGTCTCTGCCTCCCTAACCGGTTCTTCCTCTCACCCATCCCTTCCTCCCACCCCAAGCCGCACCCCCCGCTACCTACTAACCTCATCCCACCTCCTTGACCTGTCCGTCTTCCCTGGACTGACCTATCCCCTCCCTACCTCCCCACCTACACTCTGTCCACCTATCTTCTTTACTCTCCATCTTCGGTCCGCCTCCCCCTCTCTCCCTATTTATTCCAGTTCCCTCCCCCCACCCCCCTCTCTGATGAAGGGTCTAGGCCCGAAACGTCAGCTTTTGTGCTCCTGAGATGCTGCTTGGCCTGCTGTGTTCATCCAGCCTCACATTTTATTATCTTGGAATCTCCAGCATCTGCAGTTCCCATTATCTCTAGACCTGAAACGTCAGCTTTCCTGCTCCTCTGATGCTGCTTGGCCTGCTGTGTTCATCTAGCTCTACACCTTGTTATCTCTTCGTACAATGTTGTTTACTTTCCTGAGTCTACCCAAGCACAGTCAGGATTGACCAGTTACCAGGCTCTCGTAATCAAACATTAGACGGTTAAGTAATGTATATGGCATGGTGGCTCAGTAGTTAGCCCTGCTGCATCACGGCACCAGGGACCCAGGTTCAGTTCCACTCTTTGGCAACTGTCTGTGTGATGTTTGAACGTGCTCAGTGTCTGCATGGGCTTCCTCCAGATGCTCTGGTTTCCTCCCATGTTCTAAGGATGTGCAGGTCAGGTGGAATGGCCATGCTAAATTGCCCATCGTGTCCAAGGGTGTGCTGGCTAGGTGGGTTGGCCATGGGAAATGTATAGTTACAAGTAGATGGGTGAGTCTGGGTGGGGTGCTGTTTGGAGGGTTGGTATAGATTCAATGGGCCGAATGGCTTGTTGCTGCAGTTGGGATTTTATGATTCTCATGTATATGTTTTTATACTTTTCAGCAGTATGTATGAGGTAGAAATCAGAATAAGAAGCCTGACCGGTGTTTAACTACATAATCTAGAGCTGCTAGGAGCAGTTGTAATTTCTATATATTACTTTTTATACGTAGATCAGCGAATTCCTACAATGTGAAAAGAGGCCATTCAATCCATCAAGTCTGCACTGACCCTCAAAAGAGCACCTCACCTTATCCCATCACCTGACATTTACCATGGCTAACCCACCTAGC
Source organism: Stegostoma tigrinum (assembly GCF_030684315.1). Taxonomy (NCBI): domain Eukaryota; kingdom Metazoa; phylum Chordata; class Chondrichthyes; order Orectolobiformes; family Stegostomatidae; genus Stegostoma; species Stegostoma tigrinum. The sequence continues at coordinate 101,375,483 of NC_081358.1, read as the reverse complement.
CTGGACACTATATGGGTAATTTACTATGGCCAATCCACCTAACCTGCACATCTTTGGACCATGGAAGGAAACTAGAGTATCCGGCAGAAATCCATAAAGACGTAGGGTGAATTGTCTAAGTCCAAACAACCACCACAAAACTGGAATTGAACCAAGCCCCTGGCACTGTGAGGCAGCAGTGTAAACCACTTATCCACCATGACAATCTAAATTACTGACCAGAGTATTGATAGCACATTGCATTTGGGAAAGTTAACATAAATTATGTTACTGCCGAATAATCCAGGTACACGAATTCCAATACTGAAATCACATTAAATATAGTATTTGTAAGAGTAATCACAGAACTATTAGTTTGTCGCTCATGGCTTTAAACAGTCTGGCCTATACTTAAATTCAAACCAACAGCACTATGATTAGAACTTCACTGTCCTCAGAAATGACTTTGCCAGCTGCGTAATGAAGGGTATTGGAAATTGATTTTTAAAAATAGTTTGCCTTGATATTGGTACACATTTTCTGTAATTGAATTTAAAGTATAGTTAATTATGGACAATGTATAAGTCACTAGATGTGAACTAACGTGTACCTATTAAGAATTGAGAGGAGTGAATGCTTCTGCATGCAATGTTGTTATTTTTTAATTGATTTCTAAAGGCTATAACATAGTAATGATCAAGAAACTTTTGTCCTCTTTCTCAATTCATCAAGCATGTTTCTATCTTTTAATGTTATTTCCACAATACAAAGTAATTAATGAGAATAGGGAGCATATTGATCTTCAACTTGTATTTGAAAAATGCATGAATTTAAAAATCACTGAATAGGAAAGAGATTTACCATGCAACATCATCATTAGTTATTAATAGGATGTGTTCTACCTGTCTTTGCCTCTCTCTCTTCAATCCAAGACTAAAGTGCAAGCTAAAGATTAAGGGAGTGATTTGGCATTAGAAAGCAAAACCATTTGGAGTTTCATCTTAAGGGAGCCAGGTGATAAATGATGTTTAGCGCACAGAAGCACTTGTTCACTCTTGCAACTGTTTGTGTAAGAGGAAAGCAATGAAACAAAGGGAACTCCTTCTCTGAAACTAGCATTACGCCCCAAAACCGTCTGTTGTCTCTAGTTTAAAATTTGCTCTCTCCTCTTTTAAAGCAGAGTAGCACTGGGTATAAGTTCTAAGGGTGCCAGCAGCTTTCTTGTGCCTTGCCCAATAAGCTAATTTTCATGTATGCTCCTTTAGTAATGAACCTCTTCACACCTTTTCCCTACCTATGTATCTTTTCTCCGTATGACTATATGGTTCCTGCAACATTAATAGTTTTATATAAATGCAAATTGTGTGCTGGTGGCATCAAAGATTTTTCTCAATCCTGACCTCCTGTCGCTTCTACTTTTTGTCTGGAGTGGATGTCTTGTTTAAGAAAGAAATATCATGTAAAACTAGCCTGCACCCACTCTATTTTTTGTCATCCTTATTAAATTTTTGGTCGTTCTTTGCTTTCTATATTCTGCCCAATCTCTGACCTTTCAACTGTCTGTGCATAATTATATGCTTTTTCTTTAAATTTGAAATGATTTTTAGCATTTCTAATCAACCACGTATGGTGGGTCAGTCCCTTGATTTTTGTTTCCTACTCATTGGAATGCATGTATCCAGTGTATTCTTAAATATCATCTCCCTGATGTGCCAGACTGCCAGTAGTTCATAAACTCCTGAGCCAAGCGGTTTTAATGTCTGCAGCTTGTGGCAGACATGTTTGCTCCAGACCAAACTGGCATCCAGGAACTCCCACATGCTGTAGCTCTGACACATCACCTGTCCTGTCATCCTTTTTGTTTTTTAATTAACTAATGAAGTTCTTAAAATATATTTTATTCACCCTACCCACTATCACTAATGAAATACAGATTGGAGGAAAAGCCTAACAGCAGGCTCCAAGCCTCCTGTTGTGATTGAAACCAAGATTAAATAGCTCATTTCTTTGACAATTGAATTTTTAAAAACTTTTCCAATATTGCCCTCTCGCCTACTCAGTGTCACAACAGCTTCTGTTTAGACAGCTATTACCACCACCTAGATAACAAAGTGTGGAGCTGGTTGAACACAGCAGGCCAAGCAGCATCTCAGGAGCACAAAAGCTGATGTTTCAGGCCTAGACCCTTCATCAGAGAGGTTGATCAGAGATTGATCTTATTGCTCTCTGATGAAGGGTCTAGGCCCAAAGCATCAGCTTTTGTGCTCCTGAGATGCTGCTTGGCCTGCTGTGTTCATCTGGCTCTACACTTTGTTATCTTGGATTCTCCAGCATCTGCAGTTCCCATTGTAACTATTACCACCACCTCCTGTTTTAACCTTAAATAAGGACAATAACAAATCTTAACAATGTGATTACCCTGACATTGATGCAGGTGACTTTGGCCCAGGGTGTCAGCGGAAAGATGTCAAGCTTTTTCAGGGATTCTCAAAGTATACCTTGCAAATTGATTGAGAGGATTTGACTAGGGAGATGAATTCATGATGTCTGGTCGAAAAAACCTTGCTACGGTGCCACATTTTAATGTCCTCACAAGAAAGGTCATTTAATACATTTTCAGATGACCTCCTTTATACCCTTATCAACAAACCCTCGTGCTGCTCAAGTTGACATAGTTCCATTACTCACCCAGCGATATTCAGACTCCTGCCTTAAATTCAAATGAACCGAGTCTCACTCAAATTTATCCATGCTGTTTGTCTCACACTGTTGCAGTTTGTGTATTTCCAGCTATTCAACTGTGGAAAACACATAACCAAATAGATTGGAACAAGGACATTGGGTCACAACAGAAGAGGGCAGCCAAATATAGTCACCCTGCATTTTCTGAGCCCGTTTAGTGGAAACGGTGCTCTGCAGTTTTGGACCAGAACTGTTTGAGGCTGTTGAATCTGGTATCTACTGTCTGCTCATGTGCTGCTGAAACTGTCATTCATGCTTTTGTTACTTCCCGACTGCCTACTGTTCTTAAACTTGAGGCCATCAAATAGCCTGCTTGTCCACATCAAGTTCAGTTCAGCTGCCATCACTGTGTTTGTGACCTATGTTGGCTCCCAGTCGAGCAATGCCTCAATTTTAACATTTTTTTAAATTCCCTTCATGACATCATCTTTTACTAATATCTGTAATATTCTCCAGTGAATATTATTTACATTGAGAAAGATTGCAGAAAATTGCAGAACAGCGGAATTTGGGAGTTCTTGACCATGAATCACCAAAAACTAACATTTCTGTTCATCGGATCACAGGGAAGGCTAGTGGAATGTTCTACAGTCAGAGCATGGAAACGGACCTTAGGGTCCAACCAGTCAATGCCAACCATAATCCCAAATTAAACTAGTCCCAACTGCCTATGCTTGGTTCAAATCCTCCAAACATTTCTTATTGATCTATTTATCCAAATACCTTTTAAACATTATAGCTGTACCCTCATCCACCACTTCTCTGGAAGTTCGTCCAGCACACGAACTATTAGCTGTGTTAAAAAAGTTGCCCCCATGTCTTTTTAAAATCTTTCTTCTCTCACCTCAAAATATGCTCCCTAGCCTTGAAATTCAGCACCCTATGGAAAAGACACGTATCATTCATGTAAACTACACCCCTCAAGAATTTGTAAAACCTCTTTACGGTCAGTCCTCAATTTCCTACATTGCAGTAAAAACAGTCCCAGCCTATCCAGCCTTCCCTTATAACTGAAACCCTCCATTCCAGGTACATACTCGTAAATCTTTTCTGAACCCTCTCTAATAATAACAGCCTTCCAATAACAGGGTGACCAAACTGGACACAGCTTTCCTGAATAGGCCTAACCAATGTCCTCTACAACCTCAACATAGTGTCCCAACTCCTATACTCAAGGGTCTAAGCAAGCATGTTAAATGCCTCCTTAATCACCCGGTTTCCATGTGGTGCAAACTTCAAACAACGATGTACCTGAACCCCAGGTCCCTCTTATTTGTTTAACTAAAATTCAATACCTCGCATTTATCCAATTTTTTTTATATTCATTCATGGGATGAGGGTGTCGCTCGCTAGGCAGCATTTATTGCCCATACCTAACCGCCCATGGGGCAGTTATGAGTCAACCACATTTGCTGTGGATCTGGAGTCACATGAAGGCCAGACCAGGTAAGGATGGCAGCTTCCTTCCCTAAAGGATATTGGTGAACCAGGGGTTTTTCCAACAATCAACAATGGATACATGGTCATCATGAGACTCCTACTTCTAGATATTTATTGAACTCTAATTCCACCATCTGCCATGGCAGGCTTTGAACCCAGGTCCCTGGAACATTATCTGGGCCTCTGAATTAACAATCCAGCCATAATACCACTAGGCCATCACCACCCCAAATCAAATTTCATCTGCCACTCCTTTGCTCATTGACCCAATGATCAAGATCCCTTTGTAATCTTAGAACTTTCTTCACTGTCCACTATGCCGTCAATTTTGGTGCCATTTGCAAACATACTAACCATGCCTTCTATGTTCTCATCTAAATCATTTATATTAATGACAAATAAAAGTGGACCTGGCACCAATCTGTGTGGAATACTGCTGGTAACAGGCCTCCAGTCTGCAACACAACTGTCCACCAGCATACTCTGTCTCTTGTAGTTTAGCCAATTTTATATCCACTTTGCAAGCTCACCCTGAATCTTGTGTGATCTAACTTTACTAATTAGTCTACCACATGGAACGTTGGCCTTTATGTCAAAAGGATTGAGGTATATTAGTGGGGAAATTTTGCTAAAACTATACAAGGCACTTATCAGACCACAGTTAGGACAGTAGCAACAGTTTTAGTCTCATTATCTAAAGAAAGATATACTGGCACGGAGGCAGTCCAGAGAAGGTTTACCTTGTTGATATGGTATGGATAGACTGTGTTTTATGAGCCAAGTTTGGGTAGATTAGGCCTGTACTCACTGGAATTTAGAAGGAAGATGTTGACCTTTCTTGAAATATACAGGATTTTTGGGGTATTTAACGGGCTAGATGTGAAAAGATAGACTTTTCCACAAAGGAGAACAATGACTAGAGGGCATAATCTCAGAATGAGGGATTGTCCATTTAACACTGAATTAAGGAGGAATTTCTTCTCTGGGTAGTAAATCCATGGAACTCTTTACCACAGAGTGCTGTCGAGGCTGGGCCACTAATATATTCAATGTTGAGACAGACAGATTTTAATCCAGTAAGGGAATTTATTGGGAAAAGGCAGGGACTTGTAGTCGAGGCATTATTTGATCAACTATGATCTCATTGAATGGCAGAGATTTTAAAAAAATCATGAGGGGTATAAAGTACATGAATGATGGGCATCTTTTCCCCAGGGGATTTCAAGTTTCGATAGGTTGAATGGTCTGAAGCTGCAGGTTGACCTGTCCACATTTTTCTTCAGTCACTGTGAACCACAGTTACAGCCTTCATTTGGTATGGGGTAATACATTCTTGAACTCAAATGTGCTGTGTTAGGTTCAGAGTTCATGGTCCTACTCCCAATCAGTGAGTTCCTGATCATAGTCAGAATTATTGAAAAGGAATTTGAACAGAGGGCAGTCTTCACCTGACAGAGATGCAATGGAAATCTCATGGAGATACTTGAAGATGAATCCTTAAACATAGTTCAACAACAGCACTGGCAGAGTGCTTGGAGCAGGTCACCTGCTCTCTTTGCCTAGGACATACGCAAGACATAAAGTTAAGAATTAAAATGATCGTAGACTTTATTGATTTTTTTTTCAATTCACTGTTTACTGGCTGATAGGAGAAATGATAAATGATTAGACAAAAAATGCCATTGACCTTAAATCTCATGCCATCATCCACAAAATGCACAGGAAGACATCCAAGCTTCCTAAGTGCACTTTAAAAGTCCAGTCCTTAATCATTACTGTAAAGTGTACCAAGACCATGAGACCTACCCAGCAGTAGATCAATGCTAAAGGATTTAGTCAATTTACTGCAGTCCTTTAAGTCAATGAAAACAAGAAATCAATGAGGACTGGGCAATATACAACTCGTCATCAATGTCCCCATAAAAGATCAAGCACTTGACAAAAGTGATTAATTTGAACATTTTTCCTTTTGGCTTCAGCCTTTTTTGGTCACTTTTTGAAAAATTATTGCGACATTTTGGCTTTTTTTTAGGTAAAGGTTGTTCACATTGTAGATGGGAGTTTGTATTGTTTTTAAGCAAATAAAATGACTGTCTTAACTTGACAGCCATTATGCAAATAGAAAGGCCTTGGGTGCAAGACAAATAACAAATAAGACTTAAATCCACAGGCCCCCAGCTGGATGTGTTAACAACTGACCCAGCTAAAACACATATATACCATGTTCTGGTAGTGATCAGATAAAATTCTAGGCCCGAAACATCAGCTTTTGTGCTCCTGAGATGCTGCTTGGCCTGCTGTGTTCATCCAGCTTCACACTTTGTTATACTGGCAGTCACATTCACTTTGATCACACATACCTTTTTTGCCTTATTTCAAAAAGCGCCCTGTACTGGCATTTCTGTTTTTTATACTGTCCTGCGACCAATGATATTGACACATTTTCACATTGTTGCAGTCTTGGTCAGATATCATTGATAATTTAGAAGCAGTAGGCACGGATGGGAATTAATGAAAATCAAAATTTGCAGAGGATTTAGACAATTTATTTAAGTATGTTTTCCAAATATGGAGTAAATTGGCCGTGCTGATTCGATCAGTCATCTTTTTATAGATAGATGTTTTTCAATCAACTTAATTTTACAACACTCTGGGGCTATCATTTAAGATGCTCAGGGGAGGGAGTAAGGGGATGGTGCATTAATATGGTTTCACCATGGTTTGTTATGCCACTAATGTAGCTTGATATGTATTTCTATGTTTCTCCAAAGGTCAGTGTCCACATATGCTTTTTTTTAAGAGGCTTCTCCCCTTTTATTAGACTACCTTATTCTTGGTCTGTAGCAGCCCTCATTTGTACTTTATGTTAAATTGAGGTCCTTACTCCTCTAGACTGTATCAGTCTTGATTTACATTTTATATATTTACATTTTACTGAATGAAGTTCTCCAGTATAGTGTCTGCTTCCTTGTCTTTACATGTTTTCTCTGATCTCATCATCTGTACTCTATGCTGCTCTGCTAATGTCAAAGTAACATCATCATTATGGTACAATTCTTGGAACACACCTCCCTGACCCCATTCTGAGCAGGAGCCATTATGAAAAATGATAAATTTAACAATCTTGGCTTTTTTAGACAATTGGACACAACATGGTTGTTCGTAATATGCAACCAGCTCTGATCCTTTGAACCTATTCTATAACATCAAACAGCACCAATATTGAAAGGAGTTGAACCTCACAACAAGCACTACAGACAACAATCCCATGTAAAATGTACAATATAAAAATTCAAATGACTCCTAATTTCACTTACAAGTTTAAAAATAGCAAAAATCTTCAGGTAAATTAGCATCGACCCATTCACCTGCAATAATATGCTATTTATAACCACTTAAGTAGCTTTGGTAACAGAAAAAAATTACACTTTGCAACTGACTGGTAAATATGTTCTCATTTTACATTGAAACTAAACACACTTAAGAGTGTCCCTGAATGGAGCAAAATACATCAGACCTTCAGATGCTCAAAACAGCAAAAAATGAAATTCTCTGAAGTTTTTCCTCGAGCTACTTTGTGATTTTTGGTTGCACCTTTGGTTTTCAGGTGATCCTTTTTTATTCTCTTGAAGTCTTTTATTAGTTGATACAGTGGTTCGAGCAGTATCTTTGTCTTATAGGGGTATTTGGACTCTCAATAGGTGAATTAGATTAATTCAACAATATCCTTAATAGTTGTTACTCCTGCATTAAATATAAAGACCCAGCACAACAGGGAAGCAAATTCTTTACACCATAGTATTTAATTTTTTATAAGGAAACAGATGTAAGTTAGCAATAAAAATATTTTTTTCAAAATAGCTAATACACTTCTACATGCAAAAATACATTGTGTGACATGCACCTTCTGTAGACTGGTAAGATCACACCCAATGCATTTCCTTTGTGTATGCACAAAGGTGAAAAATGTTAATAAGCTTGCTGATCTAATGATGGAAAGTTGGATCCTTTGGGGAAAGCTGGAAGACCTTGTTGGAGAAATGGGAGCTTATTGCGGTTTGGGGTTAGGTACTTGGATCTACAGGGTAAAGATAAATGTACTTTGCTCCTAAAGTCACCAAGTTCTTGCCTTGAAAATCTGTTAGGTTCTTCAATGTTCAGGAACATCTGACTTCTGCAATTAAGTTTTAAAAACAGAATGGCAATAATGCTAACAGGCTTATTAACATATTTAGAGGCACAAACTATTTCCTGGCAGTGTTAACAAAGTGTGGAGTTGGATGCAGGCCAAGCAGCATCTTAGGAGCACACAAGCTGACATTTTGGGCCTAGATCCTTCATTGGAAAAGGGGGATGGGGAGAGGATTCTGAAATAAATAGGGAGAGAGGGGGAGGCAGACTGAAGATGGATAGAGGAGAAGATAGGTGGAGAGGAGAGTATGGGTGGGGGGGGGGGGTGTGGAATAGGTCAGTCCGGGGAGGACGAACAGATCAAGGGGGTGGGTTGAGGTTAGTAGGTAGGAAATGGAGGTGCGGCGTGAGGTGGAAGGAAGGGATCGGTGAGAGGAAGAACAGGTTAGGCAGGCGGGGACGAGCTGGGCTGGTTTTGGGATGCATTGGGGGGAGGGGAGATTTTGAAGCTGGTGAAATCCACATTGATACCATTGGGCTGCAGGGTTCCCAAGCGGAATAAGGTTTCAGGAACAGCAACTCATCGGGTGGCATCATTATGACACTGCAGGAGGCCCAGGATGGACATGTCGTCTAAGGAATGGGCGGGGGAGTTAAAATGGTTCGCAACTGGGAGGTGCACCTCCCTGTTGTGAACCATTTCAACTCCCCCTTCCATTCCTTAGACAACATGTCCATCCTGGGCCTCCTGCAGTGCCATAATGATGCCACCTGTAGGTTGCAGGAACAGCAACTCATATTCCGCTTGGGAACCCTGCAGCCCAATGGTATCAATGTGGATTTCACCAGCTTCAAAATCTCCCTTCCTCCCCACCCGCCCCCCCCCCCCCCCCCCCACTGCATCCCAAAACCAGCCCAGCTCGTCCCTGCCTGCCTAACCTGTTCTTCCTCTCACCTAACCCCTCCTCCCACCTCAAGTTGCACCTTCATTTTCTACCTACTAACCTCATCCTGCCCCCTTGACCTGTCCGTCCTCCCCAGACTTACCTATCCCCTCCCTACCTCCCCGCCCATACATTCCTCTCCACCTATCTTCTCCTCTATCCATCTTCGGTTGCCCCCCCCACCATTTATTTCAGAATCCTCTCCCCATCCCCCTTTTCTGATGAAGGGTCTAGGCACGAAATGTCAGCTTTTGTGCTCCTAAGATGCTGCTTGGCCTGCTGTGTTCATCCAGCTCCACACTCTATCTCGGATTCTCCAGCATCTGCAGTTCCCATTATCTCCTGGCAGTGTTAACCTGCCCAGTGTTTTGGCGAGTTAAAAGCAGAAAGTAGATCAGAGGTGGATTTGGGTTGTAAAACAGAATCTGACTTTTTTTTAATTGCACACCCAATCAACCCAACCTTTTTTCATTTAAAATTCAATTCAATATGTTAAAACATACATAGAATTGAAACCGCTCTTAAAATTCAGGACAAATCGTTGAAGTTTATACAAATTGTTGTCATTGGGGCATGCTTTGCCTCAAAAACATTTGCTCAATAATTTTGAGAGTTGAAGCCAAACAGTGGATTGGAGGTGGGTTTCGGTTGCAGAATGTAGAATCATTTACGTTGTTTTAAAACTTTCGTGAAGTTATTGAAAGGTGAATTGGCAAGAAGCTGGAATTCAATTAATTAAGATCTGCCAAGGACAACAAAATATCAGGACAGATTGAATGAAGTAAAATAGCTGTACAAATCCTAGAATCTAATGACTTATATTTTAAAAAATAGCTTGTATAGATTTTAGAAAAAACAGACACATCACTTTAAAAGTGTGGTCTAGTCCAAAACTATGCAGTTGGAAACTCCAGTTATCATTCCATTCAGTCCGTAATATCAGGCTGCAAGAATGCTGTCTAATGGGAAAACTGTTCTGCCTTGACTTAAACTGATGTGAATGGTTCTGTCTTTCTCTCTGTGGAACTAAGGAGATGGATGATGCATATCTAAAGTGTTGGCTGCTGTCTTTGTGCTTTGGCTTAATGCATTGTCAGTCAGCTTCTGACAAGAGGCTTGCAGCATGGGTCACCAACCTGTACCTTGTTACAAACTACCATCAATTCTTCATTGCCTCATTGCTAATCCCACTCTAGGCGAATGGTGAATAATGGAAAAGGCAACCAGTTAGTGGAAGCAGAGTTGAGGAAATGGACATATGACCAAATTGGCTGGCTGCACTAACAAGAACCATTGATATTTGTTCTGTTTATTCATTTCAACATCTAGGTATTTCACAAATTAACTTATCTCTCTAATGCCTTCTTATTGAGAATAAGTTTTAAGTCCTGTTGTGTAAACGTATTCTTTTTAGGCTGTGCTTTTTGCTTGCATTGCATCATTCTTTGGGAAAGAGCTGGCATTCTGACTTCTAAGGTATACCTCAGCCAGAGTTTCTTTACAAGGACAGATTGCACAGGGTGAAACAGAATAAAGCTTTGTGCTCTTGTACTGAAAGCTTTTACAAATCTCAAAGTCTGACCTGCAGAGGCACAGCACATTTGAAACGAAAGGGAACATCTTACATCCATTTCAGTGTCAACACACTCTATGTATGCATACATGGTACACATTGGGAAAACTCAACAATATCTCTTGCTGAAGTTTTTTTTATGTATCCCAACTCTGATACTTGAATAAGTGCAGCAAACATTCTAAAGGGATAAATTCATTCCGGTCAAATATTTCACAGCTCATTAGAGCTCCTGTTGCTGTGCTAATTATCATTCCCTCACTCACTGAATATTTAACCCTCCTTTTCACCCATGTTGAGAATTATGGTCTCAGTGGAGTTGAACTGTTTGATATACATTGAGAAAAGTGTATTAGCTTTGTTTACTATGCTTCTATTCATAAAACTCTTAAAAAGCTCCTGTTTCTATAATATATTTTATAATCACAGCTTTGTCAGACAAATAGAGTTTGGTTGTTCATACATCCAACCATCTTCACTCTTTTGTACCTCTTATTCAACATCAGGACAGCGCCAGAAATCTCTCAACAAGCACCATAAACAAAATCCCATATACAACTAGGACCATCTTGAACTAATTGAAGTATTCTATGATTGAATGATTCCTGGTATATGACAAAAATCTTCTAGAAAATTTGCAACAGCTTATTTATCTGTAGTAATGTGCTATTTCTATCCACATAGGTAGGATTTAAAGACACTTTGCAACTGAGTTTGAAATAATTTCTCATTTTACTTTGAAACTATATTTACCAGTCCTATGGAATTTCAACCCCATCTTACAGACGCATTCCCATCTCTGAAAGGCTGCATTGTATCCAGACGTGCATTGGCAATCTGACATTGCCCATGGCTGACACTCCTTTGCAGATACAATCCCATTCTCTCACCAAGTCACTGTGTAACCACCCTCTAATCACTGCTATTCTGTCCCCAGTGCCCGCTATAGATCTGCATCTTGTCATCGTCCAATAGGGCAATATTACATGTAAGCAATCAGATATTTCAAAATATGAGGTTTTATTAGTAGCTGGCAAAAAAGGAACGTAAACAGAAGGTCTAGGCCCAAAATGTCAGCCTTCCTGCTCCTCCAATGCTACTTGGCCTGCTGTGTTTATCCAGCTCGACACCTTGTTATCTCAGGGTCTCCAGCCTCTGCAGTTCCTACTATCTCATAAACAAGAGCAATTGAGGCTGAAGTTCAAGCTACAATGCAAACCCAGTGCTTGGTATTGGATTGATAGCCCCATCCTATTCAGCTTCTCCTATAGCTCAAATTCAATTTTAACATTCTTTGCAGCACCCAGGAACCAAGTGTCAATAAGTTCCTTCTTGTAGTATCCAACACAGCTGAGCTCTGCTATGTACAAAGAGCCATCAGCCTTTGTCCTCCTTCAACTCCTTAGAAATGCAGCCACAGTGAACAGTATCCCACCACTATTTAAGCACAGGGCTCTTCATGGAAATGAAGTTCATTAGGAAGAGTGAAACAGATTCTTAGATCTCAGGTGCTATACCCTGCAGGTCCGGGCTGAGCACACTTCCATACAGTGAGGCATGCAGCATTCCAGAAATGAGGGCCATATCTCAAGTAATCATTCAGCTTCAGCCTCAACATGTACATGAACTTTGTGAACGTGCCGTGCTGGCTGAGGGACCAGTACACTGCATCAATGTGAAGTCCTGTACATTTTCCCATCTTTTGAACAGCATAAACCCTTCAACTATGATAAAACAAATAATTGTAGGTGTTGGAGATCTGAAACAAAAAACAAAAACAAATTGCTGGAGAAATTCAGCAGACCTGACAGCATCTATGGAGACAAAAACAGAGTTAATGTTTCAAATCCAGAGACACTTCTTCAGAACTGGTAGCAGCTAGGAAAAGGAGGAGTTAATACTGATAATGGGGAGTTGAGGAAAGAAAGAGAAGATTGTTTGAGACAGAGTTCAGAGAGAGGGATAGAGAAACAGAGGAATAAAGGAGGACAGACAGAGTTTGTTGCTAGTAAGCCAGGGAAGAAGAGAAGCTATAGGTGATAATGCAGGTGTGGGTTGGCTGTCTTGAAGGGAACTCATTTCATGACAGGATCTGGGGTCTGGAGATGGGTAATATACATGGAAGGCAGTCATGGAGTTGTAGAGATGTTCAGCGCAGAAACAGACCATTTAGTTCAACTTGTCCATGCTGACCAGATATTCTACATTAATCTTGTTCCATTTGCCAGTATTTGGTCCATGTTCCTCTTAAACCCTTTCTATTCAAATACCCACCCAGATGCTTTTTAAATGTTGTAGTTGCACCAGACTCCACCACCTTGCCTGGCAGCTCATTCATTCATTCATGCACAACCCTCTACGTGAAAAAGTTGCTCTTTCAGTCCCTTTTTGAATCTGTCACCTCTCACCTTAAACTTGTACCCTTAGTTTTGGACTCCCTCACCCTTGGGAAAAGACCTTGACTATTCACCCTATCCATACTCCTCCTGGATTTTATAAACTTCTATAAAGTTCCCCCCCCCCCCCCACCAATCCTCTGGTCCAGGGAAAATAGCCCCATCCTATTCAGCTTCTTCTATTGCTCAAATCCTCCAACCTGGCAACATCCTTAGAAATCTTTTCTAAACCCATTCAAATTTCACAACATCTTTTGAACACCGTATTCCAAAACTGGCCTAACCAATGTCCTGTACTGTTGCGACATGACCTCCGAGTTCTTACAGTCAATGCGCTGACCAAAAATGGCAAGTGTTTCAAACAATTTCTTTACCTACCCTGCCTACATGTGACTCCACTTTCAAGGATCTGTGAACCTGCACCCAAGGTCTCATTGTTTAGCAGCAATCCCCAGGACCTTACTATTCAGTGTAGAAGCCCTGCCCTGATTTTCCTTACCAAATTTCAGGTGTTCATGCTTTAAAATGATTAAACTCAATGTTGAGTCCTGAATTCTGAAAGTCCCAAGCGGAGGGTGAGGTGTTATTCCTTGCATTAAATGTCACTGGAGCATTGCCACAGACCTGAGACAGAAATGTTTGCATGGGAATATGGTGGTGTGAAGTAGCAAGCAACTGGAAGCTTGGGATCATTTTCAGAGAGAAAGTAGATATTCCCCAAAGTGGTCACCCAGTCTCTGTTTCATCTCCCCAATGGAGAGGAGACCATATTGTGATTACCAACCACAGTAGACTGGATTGAATGAAGTGTAGGTAAATCGCCGCTTCATTGGAAGGTGTGTCTGAAGCCTTGGATAGCGAAGAAGGAGAAGGTAAATGGGCAAGGATTGCACCTTCGTTGATTGAATGGGAAGGAGTCATGGGAGTACTGAGAAGTGTTGAGACTGGCAGAAGAGTGGACCAGGATGTTCTTGAAGGTGTAGTCCCTATTGAATGCTGACAAAGCAGGGGATATATATCTGGTGATGGTATCCTTTTGGAGGTGGTGATGTTGCAAGTCATGACCTTTTTTGTATGCAGATGCCAGTGAGTTGGAAAGTGAGGACTCTAACATTGTGGGAGGTAAGAGAAGGGGTGAGGGCAGAAATGCAGAAAATGGGTCAGACAGGGCCCTGTCAACGACAAGCAGGGATTCCTCAATTGAAGGGGATAAAGGTGGACATTTCTGTGGCCCTTCCTATTGAAAGTGGTGTCACTAGAACAGATGAAATGGAGACTGAGAAACTAAATTAGCTTTATTGTTACATGCTCAAATGAGTGCAGTGAAAGCCACTTACAGTGCCAACTTAAGTACAAAGCTATCTAGGTACAGCTTCAGTTACAAGATTAGTTGCAGTTACACAAACTGGGAGAATGGAATAGATTCCTAACAGGAACCAGGATGTGAGGATGTATAGTCAAGGTAACTGTGGGAGTCAGTGGGTTTGCTATGCATATCAGTGACCAGCCTTTTCCGAAATAGAAACCGATATGTCAAAGAATTGAGGAGAGTAGTCAGAGATAGACCAGGTGAAGGTGAGAGAAAGATGAAAATTGATATCAATATTGCTATTTTTTTTCCAATTCCGAGGACAGGAAGCAGTACTGATGAAGTCATTGATGTAGTAGAGAAAGACTTGAGGAGAGTAAGCCGAGTGGGACTGGAACACAGAATTTCCCATGCATGCCACAAAGAGACGGGCATAGTTGGGGCTTTTGCAGGTACCAGTGGCCACAGCCATTCAGCTTTCCATTCAGTATAGACTGTTGCTAACCTTACATGAAATATCATGAAACAATGGTGTACTTCTCCAACTGCATCCTTGGAACTTGCATGATTAATCATTTGCCATTGACCAGCATTGACATCTTCTTAAGTTATCGATGGCAACATCTGTATCATTGAGATAGCAGTGTTCAGTGTTCAAGCACCAATGGTAGACTGCAAATCACATTTGAGCAGTATCTGTAGCTTTGTACTTAAGTATCTGAGCCCTAAGCATCTTCAGTCAGCGTGCATTACCTTTGACAAATGATTACAAATTAAATTTGCAATAAAGTTTGCAAATGACTATTTGACCTTCAGTACGCTCGCCCAACCGTGGATTTCGTGCCTTTGCCCATCAAACCAACATTGATTTTACCCACCCTAAGTCTTTTGCAGCCATTTTCTGATATCACTTTGCATCTAAACATCAGCAAGTGATGGGAAGGATTTCAGCATGTGGTGCACACAATCAGAACAGGGCTTCACCTGACACCAGATATACCCTTCACCCCCAATCCTTCATTTTTACCTTGCATTACCTGACCGCTCCATTTTCACGTCCCCACATGAAGACCCACTACGTTGACCATTACCCACACTGTTCCTCCCTGTTTCTGAATCTCACAATTACAACTAACAATGCTGAACAAGCCCCCATGGAAGCAACAGTAGTGATCCTCCATCCCATTGCATACCATGTTCCATGTTCTTCCCGTACACCTGGAGGGATTACCCCTTATTCCCAACCTCCATCGTCGACCCCATTTTTTGGCAGTGATCCCTCTGTTACCCCTAAAGACCCCCTATTCATGTTCATTAACAAATATCAAACAGACCCCAGAGCTGTATTTACTCAGGATCTCTGACTGACTTTGAAGACCAGATCTGTGAATGCTGAGTGTGTAGCCCCTGACTGAAGATGCATGATTTCATGACTGCTTCTGATTGCCCTCCAAGACTGACTATTATCTAGTTCCCAGACAGTAATCTGAAAGATTCCCAGATCATGAGCAATGCATTTGAATGATTGACTGTAGCCAAGCCCCTAGAATGTTTGTGGACCGTGCCAATATCCGACAGTACCACAACACTCTGTCTGACAGTGGCCCCCAAGTGGCACGTGCTGCAGTTATTGGATTGACATCTCGATGCACTGTAAAGCAAGACATTCCCCTCTAATTCATACCCACTCCAAGAAAACCCCTACTGACAAGCAAACTGTCTGTATATCTGCGCTTAAGGGCACCTCAATGCAGCAGTACTAATAGCTTTAGACTCTGGCCGAAGTACTAGCACCCTCAGAAGCTTGGCGTGGCGTAGCAAGGTAAGCATAAGTACTGTAAGCATGCAGGTAGATGCTAAGTGAGTGAGTGCTAGGAGAGCAAATGAACCATCCTGAGATACAGCCTAGTCCAGTCTGTGTCTCCTTGTATTGTGTCCCTTTCGCAGCCTTTTAATGCTCGTTGCTGGCGCACACTGCAATGCGGGTCTGTAGTTCCTGCAAGTGGATTATAGAAGTGTTGTAATGATTGTGAAGGGTTGACAAATGACAGATGCCAATGCCTGTGGATAAGGGTGCATGTGGCTGATACTAATGGATCATGTCCTGAGATACCGAGGAAGATTTTTGGAGCGAGTGGTAAAGTCACCAAGTTTGACGTCTGATTTCTCGACATCTAACTTGTTCAGCACATGTAATAAGATAAGTTGAATAAGGTGATTTGTCTGTTAACAAGGTGCTTAACAAACTATAAATCACCCTTAATTGGCAACTCGCTGCTGCCTAGTAAGAAAATCATCACACTGCTTGTCAAAAGCATAAGCGTAGTGAGGTGCTCTTGACATCTAGATCGGGCTCACTAGATGTATTGCCTGATTCAGCCACAGATCTTACCATAGCTGGAGTCCCTTAGGCCACGATACAATTGCCAAATGGTTCTGAAGGAAGTAATGTTTGAACCTGCATTGGCTTCACCCAATCTGGTATGTCGTGGTGAAATGGTCATTCTGGCATGACTTTGATGGAGGTAACTGTGACACACTTGATTCCTGAAAGGAGTAATTATGCTTAACCAGTTAATATTAATGGTACCTATTGCAATTGTGTCATGTAACACGCGACTTTTTCTGATTGAGACTCTGTTGTGATTTATTCTCTTACCACCGCACCCCCCCCCCCCCCCCGCCCCCGCCAACACGAACAGACAGGCCTTTAGTGAACTACTACAACCAGAAGCAACTGGTTGTTGGTAATAACAGCCCAACATAATATGGTGATTTGAATTGCAGTTGACCCTGATAAAAAGAAAACTGCAAAGAAATGTGATTTTGCCATTTTAAGAATGTTATTAATTTAAGAAAACACAAAGCAGCTAGCAGTTAAAACTCCAAAACTAGCAATCAACTGAAGTTTTGGGAACAGCAAGGTAAAAACAACACTTCAAAAGACAATGTTTACCTCCAAACTGGTAAAAGGCTCAATTTTGTGGGCCAGGAATATAGTCAAAACCATATTCAAGACCAGCAGAGACTCAGGGTGGGGCTGAAGACATGTGAGTGATGAACTTTTAAAAATGGTAGTACAAAGGTGATCCAGGAAAAGTCATTGAGTGAAAGTGGAGTTTAAACCCCTTGAAAAGAAAATCATTACTGTTGCTAATATGATCCAGGAGGCTTGGCTGGAAAGGACACAGTAATGTCCAGAACAGTAATTTATACCAAGGCTGTAATACTGGAAAGCCTTAAGACTTTATTTAAGGCCTTCGACCAACACACTTGACAGATTGAAGAAATAGCCTAACGGAAGAATAAAGTTTAATCAATCTTGAGATTTTTTTAGGAAACTGGTTCACTAAGGTGATTTTGGTTGCATGATTTGGTAAGACCACTGTCAAAGTACTTTGTTTTATAAAATGTATAGAAGGAAGTACTTCCAGCATTAGACTGTGAAAGATGGAAAAACAAATACATTTTATCTGGGACAAGAAAGTGTGGAGCTGGATGAACACAGCAGGCTAGGCAGCATCTTAGGACCACAAAAGCTGATGTTTCGGGCCTAGACCCCTCATAGGCCCGAAACGTCAGCTTTTGTGCTCCAAAGATGCTGCTTGGCCTGCTGTGTTCATCCAGCTCCACACTTTGTTATATCGGGTTCTCTAGCATCTGCAGCTCCCATTATTTCTGATCACATTTTATCAGGAATGAATTTGGAGAGCATCCACATTGACAGCAAAAGGTGAGAAAACCATTTCAAGTCCAGAATCACTGTATTAATGCTTAAAAATAGTGGGAGAAACACCAATAGCTAGTACCGAAATACAGTATTGCTAGCCAACAGAATTTGAAACTAAATAAAGTACCACAATACAGCATTGCTAGCCAACAGAATTTAACCATTTATTGCAAGAATATCAAATAATATTCGTAGATAGTAGGAGCTGCTGATGCTGGAGAATCCAAGATAACAAAGTGTGGAGCTGGATGAACACAGCAGGCCAAGCATCATCTCAGGAGCACAAAAGCTGACGTTTCGGGCCTAGACCCTTCATCAGAGGACAAGCAGTATTGAGTAAGTATAGACTTAAAACAACTTTAAGGGAATAAGTCAAAATAAACTCATTTCTTAAAAATATAGAATAATACTTACAAAAGTATTGAGAGGTAGACCAAACAGAACCCAACTTCTCTTAACATGCTTCAAAATTAAATACAAATCTAAAACCAATCAAGTTAAAATATTATTGAATTCCATAGGTTAAATCCCAAATACTAAGAGTCAATATTGATACTGTGAAACAGCAATGCCTCACAGGCACAGACAATGGCAAATACAACCAGGACAAAAGAACGCTACAGCTGTGTAAATGTTGATCACCTCCAAAGAATGTGAAGAAGTAGTACACCGATTCAGAGCAGCAATAAGTCAGATCTTACAATACAATAAGGTTGGAATTCGTCCTTAATAAAATTTCATGATGCATGGAAGTATAGGGAAGGTGAAGATCCAACTGACTGAAGTTTCACGGACCTTATTTATATCAATGGATATTGTGTTTTAATTTTAAGTTTGACATTGTATTAATGGAAGTTACAATTTACAGGTCTGTGGCTACAGCATGCTGGGGTATCACTCGTTAATAACACTCTCAACATTAGTGATCTGCTACAAGCAATGCTACAACATAAAGATCATTCCTGTTTTGTTGAAGAGTACAAGAGGGCAAGTCAGGCGAAGCAGAAGATGTACCTAAAGATGAGGTGACAACTTGGCGAAATTACAAAATAGGTTCTGAGGAAGGGTCACCGGACCTGAAACGTTAACTGTTTTCTTCTCCACAGTTGCTGTCAGACGAGCTGAGCTTTTCCAGCAACTTTGTTTTTGTCACCAAAATGGGACTAATTACCTGCCAAGCAAAGTAACCAGCAAGTAATAGACAGAGCTAAGCAATACCACAACCAATAGATGAGATCTAAACTCTGCATTCCTGCAATGGCTAGTCATAATTGGTGGTGGGCAATTACCTGCTCTTTGGAGGATTAACTCCATAAATATTTCCAGTCTCATAATGCGGGAACACAGCACTTTAGTGCAAAACATAAGGCTGAAGTAATTGTAACAATGTTCAGCCAGTCATTTTTTTTTTCCTTTTTGATTCATTAACCAGATGAGGGCATCTCTGGCTAGGCAGCATTTATTGCCCATCCCTGATTGCCCAGCAGGCAATTCAGAGGCAACCACATGGCTGTGGGCCTGGAGTCACATGTAGGCCAGCCCAGGTAAGGATGGCAGTTTTCCGTCTCTAAAGGACATTAGTGATCTAGATGAGCTTTTCTGACAAATGACACATGGTCATCATTAGATTGTTTCTTCCAGATATTTCATTGAATTCAAATTCCTCCATCTGCCATGGTGGCAATTGAACCCAGGTCCTCAGAATGTCATCTGGGTCTCTGGATTAACAGTCCAGCAATAATACCACTGGGCCATCGCCTCTCCATCTGGCACATCTCGCCCTCCTTCAGAAGCTTCAGCATCACGTAATGTCCTTCTTCAGCGTATTCGATTCACTCTACTTGTTATGAAGAAATGGCTGTAGGCACTTGATACCTGCAAAGGCTATTAGCCCTGACAACATTCCAGCATTTGTATTGAAGATTTGTGCTTGAGAACCTACTGTGTTTCCAGTTAAGCTATTCTAGGATAACTTTCACACATGCTCATTGATGCTCAGTTTGGATTCCTCAGCCTGTGTCATTGGCATAACTATCTTCAACCTCTTCTTCAATGACCTGTCCAAAAAATTGAAAGTGCAGATATTTGCTGATGATTGAAAAATATTCATTCTTGGCTCCCAAGATACAAATATACAAATGCAGTGAGATCCGGGCAATATCCAGGCTTGGGCTGAGAAGTGGCAAGCATCTCACAAGTGCCAGGGCAATGACAATCTCTAACAAGAGAGAATCTAGCTATCACCCTTTGACATTCGAATGCAGTATAATTACTGAATCACCTATCATAAGTATCGTGGGAGTTTCATTGAAAAGAACTGGACTCACCGTATAAATACTGTTGCTACAATAGCATGTTAGATACTGGAAATTCTGCAGCAAGTAAAACCCTCTTTACTCCCAAAGCCTGACCAGCATCTACAGGGCACAAGTCAAGCATGTGATGGAACGCTCCTCACTTGCCTGGAAGAGTGCACCAACAATCTTGCAGCTAGATACCGTCAATCACGAAGCAACATATTGAGTACAAAGGATAGTTGTGATTCAACACAAATTATCACTTTGGCTCCAAGACATTACTGCAGAAGTTCCTCAACTTAGTGTCCCAGGCCAAACTATCTTCAACTGCTTCATCTGTGACCATACATTCATCCTAAGATCAGACCGGAGGATTTTACTGATGATTGATTTGTGCAATGTTCAGTTGTAACTCATTCATTATTCATTACAGAAGCTGTCCATATCTCTGTGCAGCTAGACCTGTAAATACTCAGGCTTAGGCTGATAGCTAGCAAGTAACATGTGTGCCACACAAGTTCTAGGCAATGACAATCTCCAACAAGACAGAATCTAATCACTATTCTTTGACATTCAATGGCACTCCCATCTCTGAATCCCTCATTTTCAACATCCTGGAGTTTAGTATGAACCAGAAACTGGACTGAACTAGCTATACAAGCACTGTGTCTAAAGGAGCAGTTTGGAGACTAGGAATTGATCTCTCTATTCATTCATGGTAACTGGCTATCTCTGGCTAAGCTGGCATTTATTGCTCAAAGGGCAGTTGACAGTCAACAGCATTGCTGTGGATCTGGAATAATGTATAGGCCAGACCAGGTAAGAATGGCTGATTTCCTTCCTTAAAGGGCATTAGTGGACCAGATACATTTTTTTTTACCAATTAACAGGAACTGTATTGTCACAAATTCTTTATTCCAAATTTTTATCGAGTTTGGTTTCATCATGTGGTGGGATTTGAACTGAGTTACTAGACCAATGACATAATCGCATTCCAACCAGCTCTCTACCCCTCTCAATATGTTAATTACATTTAATATTTCACACTGTTCCCCCAAGAGCAATATTTGTGAAGTATTCATTACAAATGATACCAGTGCTGTCTACTTCCACAAAAAGATTACATTTCTGGTCCCTAATTGGCCCCTCATATTAAACTTTGTTACTTATTAATTCAACTGCCTCCAGATATATTTCTGGAGGGTTTCTTGCATCTATCACCACACCCAACTCCCACCTGTCCTGGAAATAAAAGATGTCTCACCTTTTCAGATCTGTAAGAAAATCCTTGTTCTCATTTTCTCACACATTTAGACCCTTCCCAATGCATTGCCGTCCAGATTGTCTTCTATTTTAGAAATTCATAGCACTTCCTGCCACCACAATGCAATCCCATTTGAGTTGCAGTTGCCTTTAAATACTGCTAGCCTCTCACAATAGAGTTTCCTGCTGATGCATGCCAGCCGGTGAACGACACAGCTAACATTAGCTGCTGATGCAACAACTTTGAATTGCAGGCATTACATTAAATGTGTATTGTAATGTTATTCCTTTAGAATTTGTGATTGAGACAATATATTCATCCTAGGATATTGCATGTTTTCTATGATCTTATCTTCTTATATTTGGGCTTTTGTGTGAAGAATAGCATTTTGAGTTGATGGTACCTCTGTGAGAATATGAGAGCACAACAGTTTCTTCAGGAAATTAGGGGCCAAAACTCAGGAAAAAATAATACATTGTAAAATATTCTGCTCAGTCTGCATGTTAAACAGGGGACATTTAGATGATCACATTCTGTACTTCGCACTCAAATAATGGTGTTGAACATTTTTAATGCATCTAGAAGATACAAAATAGTAACAGAAGAATCTAGTGTGGGTCAATCAAAAAAGAAGGCCAGCATCAACTACCACTGAAGTTTCTTAATGAACTTCAAAAGATACTAAACTGAGCCCAAGAGTGAATTCATGACTTAATGACAACACATTCAATCAGAATTAAATGGCACTGGGAAAATTGTCAGTGCATATCATGTCAGTCTTGAGATGTAGTGGGGGGAGGGGAGATTTTGAAGCTTGTGAAATCCACCGCTTCGCAGAATGCCTACGCTTGGTTCGCAATAAACAACCGCACCTTCCAGTTGCGAACCATTTTAACTCCCCCGCCCATTCCTTAGACGACATGTCCATCCTGGGCCTCCTGCAGTGCCATAATGATGCCACCCGATGAGTTGCTGTTCCTGCAACCTTATTCTGCTTGGGAACCCTGCAGCGCAATGATATCAATGTGGATTTCACAAGCTTCAAAATCTACCCCCCCCCCCCCCCCCCCGCCACCCACTGCATCCCAAAACTAGCCCATCTCATCCCCGCCTCCCTAACCTGTTCTTCCTCTCACCCATCCCCTCGTCGCACCTCCATTTCCTACCTACTAACCTCATCCCGCCCCCTTGACCTGTCCGTCCTCCCCGGACTGACCTATCCCCTCCCTACCTCCCCACCTATACTCTCCTCTCCACCTATCTTCTCCTCTATTCATCTTCAGTCAGCCTCCCCGTCTATCCCTATTTATTTCAGAATCCCCTCCCCATCCTCCTTTTCTGATGAAGGGCCTAGGCCCTAAACGTCAGCTTTTGTGCTCCTAAGATGCTGCTTGGCCTGCTGTGTTCATCCAGCTCCACACTTCATTATCTCGGATTCTCCAGCATCTGCAGTTCCCATTTAATCTCTAGTCAGTCTTGATATAGTTTTGGCAGAGTAACTGAAATTACTGAAGATTAAATTTCTGATAACTGCTGAAAGCAAGCACTCTATAATATATTTCAGAGATGGTAAGAACTGCAGATGCTGGAGAATCTGAGATAACAAGGTGTAGAGCTGGATGGACACAGCAGGCCAAGCAGCATCAGAGGAGCAGGAAAGCTGACATTTTGGGCCTAGACCCTTCTTCAAAAATTTCTGAAGAAAGGTCGAGGCCTGAAACATCAGCTTTCCTGATCCTCTGATGCTGCTTGGCCTGCTGTGTTCATCCAGCTCTACACCTTGTTATCTCTATAATAATGAAGTTTAAAGAGAATCAAGATATATCTTTTGAGAAGTGGTGAGGTATGTCACACCCGCTTAAAACAAATATTTATGAATTTGAGAAACATTAGTGCTAGGGAATGAATGTTTTCTAGTGTTAAGTATCCAGATTTATTTATAAGTGAAGTATAAACTGCCCTCTAGTCTTCCCAAACCACTGTTATGCTGCTCCCAGGAGAGTGAAGCAAGTCAGGCAGGAAAACTTAATTGTGAGAGAGGCTAAAAATCAACTTCCTTGTGATGAAATTTAATTAAGGTACTAATTTCTTGGATATTTAAAGGGGGATATTATTTTCTAAGTAGTTCTTTGCATACATATGTATGTTATTTGTGTTCATTGAGGTAATCAGTTGCCCCTTTCAAACTAAATTATCGGCAAGCAAGAAATACATACAAAGAAGAAGAAATGGAGGGATCAATACACTGTGGAGCTGAAGCAACACAGCATCCGAGGAGCAGGAAAATCAACCTGATCAAGGGTCCTGGTGCGAAATGTCAACTTTCCTGTTCCTCTGATGTCTGACCTGCTGTGTTCCTCCAGCTCCACACCGATTAAAATTCCTTCAGAAACGTGGAGCCATACTTCCTTTCTGACAGTTCCGTCATAGTGTAGAACTAGCAGGAGAATGCAAGCCATGTCCATTTTCACAGTAGTCAGCTGCCATTTTCTGGAGTTTAAATGTCCAGAATCTCAGACAGCCGCTTTGACAGTTGTTGTCAAATAGTAAGTAGAAAACTAAGTGTGGGATTAGAAACATACAAAAACCAGAATTCTGCACGTCCAGCAGCATTTGTGGAGTGAAAAGTATGAATTTAGTGTGTCTCGAGGGTATGAGTTTGGGTGTCAGGTAAATCAGGCACCAATTATGAGAAGATGTGTCTGGCAGGAAAAGTAGGTGGGTTGATGGGCTGGTGGGTCAGAGATAAGTCAGGTGTGAGTGAGGGAAGGGCAGCTGTGCCCTGGCAGTTGGTGGGGGATAAGACACAGTAGCAGACCAGATTCAAAGAGGGGCTGAGGAAGAGGCAAACAAGTCCAGAGCATATGAAGGAGGGGCTGGCTCCAAAGTCTTCGACTTTAACTCAATTTTTTGAAGGGTTCCAGATGCTGGGTAATTACATATTGGATATTTAAACTTTCTGAGCAATTGTCACATAGTCAGCATAATGGGACTTCTGAGTGGCCCTGTTGCACATCTTTTAGAGTAGTGAGGAAGTCATACCAAACTCAAAACATTAACTCTCTCTCAATCTCAAAGATGCTGCCAGATTTGCTGAGACTCTCGGGCATTCTCTGTTTGCTTCAGATTTCCAGCATCCACCGTGTTTTGCTTTTATATCTTTCAAAGTATGTCTGATCTCCAACAATATGGAGACCAGAAAATATGGACCATACATGTTCCTTGTGTACTAGAGTAACACTTAGATAGAACAGGTGCCCTCAGTACTTATTTATTGATGGAAATTAATCAAGGAATTAATTACAGCTCAAAGCTGTGGTGTTAAATAGATAGGTTTCTGATAAAATAGCAAGGGTGAATTTTTCCCAACATTTTCCCCCATTTATCTGCAATTACTCTTTTACAGAAGAAGCCTGGAAACGCAGGAAAGCCGGAGTCAAGTCCTCTACTAAATTTACAATGGACAAGCAGAATTTTGATCAAACGTATCTCAGGACATTTTGGAAAAATAGGGAAGAAAATCGTGCAGTTCCTAGCAGAGATATTTGTATCATCCTACAGCCACAAGGTGAGATGCCGGAGGACTGGAGAGTGGCTAATGTTGTGCCCTTTATTTAGGAAAGGCTGTAAGGAGAAGCTGGGAACTATAGACCTGTGAGTCTGACGTCAGTAGTGTGTAAGTTGGAGGGGATTCTGAGAGATAGGGTTTACACGCGTTTGGAACAGCAAGGATTGATTAGGGACAGTCATCATGGCTTTGTGTGTGTGAAATTATGCCTCTCAAACTTTGAGTTTTTTGAAGACGTAACCAAAAAGATCGAGGGCATAGGGTGGATGCCATCTACATGTAGTAAAGCTTTTGACAAGGTTCCCTGTGGTATGCTGGTTAATAATGTTAGATCACACGGGATTCAGGAGGAGCTTGCCAATTGTATACAAAGTTGACTTGACGATAGAGGCAGAGGTTGGTGACGGAGGGTTGCTTTTCAGACTGGAGGCCTGTGAGCAGCTGCGTTCCATAGGGATCAGAACTGGGTCCACTGTTGTTTGCCACTTATATAAATGATTTGGATGAGAATTTAGGAGGCATGGATAGTAAGTTTGTGAATAAGATCAAAATTGCTGGTATAGTGGATAGCAAAGACAGTTATCTAAGATTACAAAGGCATTTTGACCAATTGGGCCAATGGGCTGAGGAGTGGCAGCTGGAGTTTGAGTTGGGAGGTATTGCATTTTGTTAAAATGAACATTAACCTATACAGTTAATGGTAGGGTCCTGGGTACTGTCGCCAATCAGAAAGATCTAGGGGTCAGGTACCTAGTTCTTTGCCTACCTGTGACACAACTTTCAGAGTGGTTAAGAAGGTGTTTAGCATGCTTGCTTTCATTGCTTAGACCATTGAGTACAGGAGTTTGGATGTCATGTTGAGATTGTACAGGATGTTGGTGAGGCCACATTTTGAGTACTGCGTTTAGTTCTGGTCGCCCTGCATTAGGAAGGATATTATTAAATTAGAGAGTGTGCGGAACTGGGACTGGAGAGTTTGAGTTAAGAGGTCAGATAGACTGAGACTTTTTTCACTGGAGCATAGGAAGTTGAGGGGTTACCTTACAGAGATTTATAAAATCGTGAGGAGCATGGATTGGGTGAATAGCAAAGGTCTTTTTCCTCGGGTGTGGGAGTTCAAAACTAGGGGCATATTAAGATGAGAAGAGAAAAATTTAAAAGTGACCTGAGGGGCAATGTTTTCACTCAAAGGGTGGTTCGTATGTGAAATGAACTGCCAGAGGATGTGGTAGAAGCGGGTATAGTTATAACATTTAAAAGACATTTTGATAGACACATGAATAGGAAAGGTTTAGAGGGATATGGGCCAAATGCAAGTAAGTGGGATTGGTTGTTTTTGGGAAACTTGGCCGCCAGGGTCGAGTTAGACCTAAGGGTCTGTTTCCATGCTTTATGACTCTGTCTAAATACTGAAATATTCTCCCCGTCCCACAGAATGGTAAAGTGTAGGGCATATACCTGCGGAAGCATTGGATTT
The DNA here is from genome assembly GCF_030684315.1 of Stegostoma tigrinum. Lineage (NCBI taxonomy): Eukaryota > Metazoa > Chordata > Chondrichthyes > Orectolobiformes > Stegostomatidae > Stegostoma > Stegostoma tigrinum. The sequence goes on along the minus strand of NC_081358.1, from coordinate 101,348,633 downwards.
AGTGTAGGCTCTTGCCTCCTTTGCACAATCGCCCTGTCCTTGTGATATTGGACTAGAACAGAAATGGTGTAGATTAGGAACATCGCAAATTTAGGGTGTAACGGAGAAAATGGGTAGGGAGAAAAATAAACAATTGACAAAGAGATGATAATTCTCCTATCTCTTCTTGTTAGTTCCTATTACCAGAGTACTAATTAAATTGGCAAGCATTAAGTCTTTACCTTGTGTGAGTCCTAATTGCGTTAATATATCAGTAATATAACTTTAAATCCCTTGGTCATAGGCAGACAAGCACAGACTTGCCCTTTCCCTCCCACTACTATCCTGTTTTTCTGCCCTGTGCTGACACTGACTGACAGAGTGTGCTGAGAGGTTAGTGAGTGATTGACCCAGCTCCCTGCAAGCTGCCCTTGTAAACATGTCAAATAATTGCTGTAATAGGAGGGAAATAACTTTGATCCATTTCTATAGACTCAGCATTAATTTACAAAACTACAGACCCAGATGCCATTAGGGAAGATTCTAGGTTAAAGACAAAGTACAATCAATTCCACTCGGGAAGCATTTCCAAATTCCCTCAAATCTGCTGCCAAACATTTAAACTGGCTTTTCTAGCAATCCCACTTCCCCAGGATTTAAGTCAACAAACTGAATTGAATTTGCACAAATTTGTAACATGTAGACCATGCCCCCTGGGTCTGCTGGTCCCAGTTTTTCCATTTACGTTTATTTCAGACACTAAAGTGAATTTTTTTAAAAAGACACAATTTTGCAATCAAGAAATATTACTATCAGGATATAGTTGGGATTTAGGTAGGGACTGGACAACACTGAGGGGCTAGGTTTACAAGACATTGCATGGGCCATCCCTGTCATATATTTTGTAATAGTGCTGGAAATACTCAATGTAGTGTTAATTATTCCGTTTTCTGCATATTGTTAATGCTCATTGTGCTTGATTGGCTAAGCCTGGATATGGATTCAGAGAAAAGTAAAGTAACTGTCAATTTTGCTAGAAACTAGAGCTGTAAGCATGGAGCAGACATTTAAAATCACTGTGAATAAAACTTAGAAATAAGTATCATAATTCTGTAAAATATATACAACAAATATAATGAAGAAAAGTTTTTAATTTTTTTTATCTCTCGCACCATTACTTTCTTCTCTGGGAGATCCACCTTTGCCATGGGATCGAGGCATTTCAGGATTCAAGACCTATTTGGATGTTCTACAGATAGCCATGATATTGGCTGTCTGTCTGAATCAATTCTACCATTTTTGACTTGAAGAGATTACCAGAATCAAAGTGGCAGCCACTGCCACTGCACGTAAACTGATTGGACAAGCTATGTACAAAGATGCTTCAATCACCTTATCAACACGTCGTGATCAAATACTTGTTGTGATGCATATTGATTCACAAAGGTATGTCAGGCTCAAGGCAAAAATAGTTGGTTCTTAATATGTAACCATTTTGCAAATATATGTAGGCCAAATAAGTAGATTTTGTCAGTTCAACATGTGGACAGTTGTCTTCCTGAGAGAGAGGTATAGCATGACAATCGTATGTCATCATATTATATCTTCATATATCATTCTTATCTGAGTGAGGGACTGCAAGGATGTCTGCATCACCTATGTCATGTCAGGAACTGATGACTGATAGGCCAACCATCACCTAATTTGGAATAATATCTCCATCTATCTGGCCCAAAAGTAGTAGCAGTGGATGTGCTATCATAGGAAATTCAATGTTGGTGGACCTGAATATTCTGCAAAGAGAGACCTGCTCAGTTAGTGCCTTAAAGTCAAGTAGTCAGTGAACAGGAGCCAAAGAATGGCCGCTGTTAAATCCACCATTGTCAGTACTTGTGTGAAGACTCTCAGTTTTACAATCAGGAAATTTTAAGACTGGTTTGACATGAACAACCAAGGTATTCAGGAACTACAAAATCACAATTGCAAAATATTCTTAAACTGCTACATAGAAAAAAACCCTTAGAAATTATAGCTTGTGTATTCAGTGAAAAGAAATGTTAAACTGTATCTTGCACGCTAGAGGAAACATCATCCTTGCATCTAGTCTGTCCAGCCCTGTCAGAATTATGTACGTTTCAATGAGGACCCTCTCATTTTCTTAAACTCTTAAGAAATGCGAGCCCAAACGTATGAATCACTTTAAGTGGGACAAACCTGCCAACCCACAAATATATCTGGTGAACTTTCACACACATTCTGTGGCAAATTATATAATTTCTTTGGCAAGCACACCAGAACTGTACCCATATGTGTGATGTGGCCTCTCCAAAACCATACATAAAGGCAATGAGAACATTTCTAGAATAATTAACCAAAGTAGTAATAATGGAATTTATTGTAGTGATTTTCATAATTTAGTATGCATCATGAACAACAAGTAAAACATTAGCTTTTTATTTATTTAACCAATTTTTCTAATCAACCTGTTCAGGGATGTTATTACACTTCTCCAGGGCCTCCCAGTCCAGGGGCAGGGATACTACCACTGCATCACAAGATGGCTTCTTGGTGACCGAGTCCCTGCAGGAATTCTTCAGGGTAGTGTCTAGGGACCACTTACCTTCAGCTGCTGTCTCAAGGATATTCCATCCATTGTATGTTTAGAACAATTGCACAATGCTTCATTTTACTTACAACTCCTCAGACACTGTATCAGCCTGTTTCCACATGCAGCTAGAACTGGATAACATCTACACTTGAGATAATAAGTGGCAAGTAATATTCATTTTGCATGTGCCAGGTAATGACCATCTCTAACAAAAGAAAATCTTATCATCACCCTTTGCCACCTGATATAATTGCCATCATTGAAACCCCCATTACCAAGAACTGAACCAGCCATACTCTTTCACGTATTCAAAGATAATGGATACCTGAAAAACTGAGTCAGAAGATACGTATTGCACGAATGATATCAGGAAGGCACTACAGGCCCAACACACTCCTCATACATCCTTCCATCAGGAGCACAACTGAACTAACCACAAGACGCCTACGACCACTGGGCTTCAGAGTAGCACACAAACCCACATCAACTCTTCGCCAACTGCTCCCCCAAACCAAAGATTCATTACCCACTATGGACAGGACCAATGTTGTATACAAGATCCCTGCAGAGACTGACAAACACTACGTTGGACAAACAGGAAGGAAATTAACCACAAGGGTACCCGAACATCAATTGGCAACAAAAAGGCACAACCAATACTCAGATAACAAAGTGTGAAGCTGAATGAACACAGCAGGCCAAGCAGCATCTCAGGAGCACAAAAGCTGACGTTTTGGGCCTAGACCCTTCATCAGAGAGCTCTGATGAAGGGTCTAGGCCTGAAACGTCAGCTTTTGTGCTCCTGAGATGCTGCTTGGCCTGCTGTGTTCATCCAGCTTCACACTTTGTTATCTTGGATTCTTTAGCATCTGCAGTTCCCCTTCTCTCTGACCATCTACGTGGATAAGGAGAACCACCAATTCAAATGGGACAACACTAGGATCCTGGGACAAGTAAAACCAAGACAAGCAAGAGAGTTCCTTGAAGCCTGGCACTCCACTAAGAAAGTCATCAGTAAATACACAGAACTCGACCCCATATACACTCCATTGCGAAGGAAAACTGGAAGTGAGGTAATCTAACCTGACGGACACCAGCGTTCAAGTAACAGGTAGGAAAACACAACAACGCTTCATCGGAGGCTGTATTGATGATGTTACCCAGCAGGGTAATGAAACGTCTGCAAACAATGAACCAGCTCAGCGAACCAACCAACCACAACAACCAGCCACATTGCTACAATCCCAGTTAATGTTGTTATTAGAGGGGTAACAATTCACCTTTCCAATAAATGATACCATTCAATTGCAGGAGCAGGGAACAGCTGCCTGCACCTGATAATGGGCCAGATTTTCCTGGGAGTGGAAGGGGTCTTCTTATGGTGCAGTATCTCTACTCCTGAACTGAGAGTATATTCATAGAATCCCCACAGTGTGGAAGCAAGCCATTTGGCCTATTGAATCCATAATGCTCTTCTGAAAAGCATCCCAACCAGACTCGCTCTCCTACCCTGTCCCTGTAACCCTGCATGTTCCATGGCTAATCCACCTTATTTTTACATCCCTTGACACTGTGGGCAACTTAGCATATCTAATCCGCCTAACCTACACGTCTTTGGATTATGGGAGGAAGCTGGAGAAATCCCATGCAGACATAGGGAGAATGAGCAAACTCCACACACACAGTCACTCATGGGTAGAATCAAACCTGACGCTGTTAGACAGCAGTGCTAAATACTGAGCCACCTTGCCACCCGGGTTCAAATCCCACCTCCACCAGAGGCTTCTAATGACCTCTCTAAGCAGGTTGATAAGAAAAATAAGTCCAAGGAGTGAAGTGGACCTCTTTTGGCACAAATTACTCCTGGACCGAGAGGCCTGGGCTCAAGTTCCACCTGCTCCAGAGCTACGTAACAATATCTCTGAACAAGTTGTTTAGAAAAATAGTCCAAGGAGTGGGAATCGCGTGCGGATTGCCACTCGGGCCCTTTTTTTTTTAAAGAAAGAAGGAGGCTGTGCATTTCTGACAAGAAGTTCTGATCATGGCTCTCTGAAATGTGGAACTGTGCTTCCACTTTTATAGTTAGTTTGTACCACAGAACTGCCAGAGGAAGCTAAACCATGCAATCTTTCACAACAGTCAGCTGCAATATTCTGCATGTTAAAGATCCCAACAACCACTTTAAAAGCTGCTGTCAAACTAAGTAAAGACAGTGAGTGTGACATTTTGGTTTTGGGGTTAGGGTGCCAAATGCGTAGGAAATCGAGTACCAGATAAGGAATGTGACAGTTGGATAGGGTGCCAGCTAGGAGAGGGTAGGATGCCAGGAGGCAGAATGCCATGTATTGAGTGCCAGCTGGATAGGATGATAGCTGGCTAGAGGTAGGTGCAAAATGAATAGGATGACGAGTGGAATGGAAGTAGGGTGCCAGGGTACAAAGTGGCAAGGCAAGTGGAGCAGTGTTTAGAATAGAGCATGGTGGATGGGAGAAATCAGGTCCAGCAGAGAGCATTGCAGTTGGGTCTGGGCTTTTGAGTCTGGCAGCAGAGGGGTCAAGTTAGGAAACTTAGTAGAGGTAGGTAGGGATTCAGATAGGGTTGGATCTGAGTGATCAGGTTGGATGGGCCAGGTCTAGTGAAGGGTGTGGTAGGAGGGTTGGTTCAGACCTGGTGGCTGGGGGAACAGGTTCAGTCCAGCCTGGTAGGTGTTGATTGAGGAGGGATTAGTAGCAGTTGGCTCAGTCATGTCCAGTTTAAGAGGCGTTGACTCAGGACTGGCAGTGATGGGAGGACATGTTTCAGTCAGATCTGGCAGCAGAGGTTTGTGTCAGATCAGTTCAGAGAGGGAGAGGGTTGACAGATCTCAGAGATGGATTGGTAGATGGTGGGCAGACCAGGGTTTGTAGTGTATAAGTAGCCTGGAGGATTTGCAATTGGGGATGTGTGAGCTAAGTATGGGGTCCCTTGAATAGTTACTCAGGAGTTACATTTAATAGTCTAGCTCTAGAGTGACAATTTTACTCAATTTCATCAGAACCCTCAACGGTCTCCAAACTAAATGGGAATAAGATGCACATTTACAGAGGTCGTTAAAGAATTTACAGCACTGTGCTTGTATTTTCACTGCATGTATTGAACTGATACAAATGCAATACACTTTGCAGCACATAAAAAAACATCAAATCATAGTGAGGTAACCCCTTCAAAACAAACTTGATAGAATTTTACTGGTAAGCTTTACTCTCCTCACTATTACCCTACACTTCATTCCCCCATAAACCTCAATCATTCTGCAGGATTCTCCAGTATTTGGCACATGTTAGGAGCCAGGCTCCACTAATCCACCCGTTCCAAGGAGTTACATTGTAGAAAAGATACATTACCAGATTATGAATTCAATTGTTTCACCACCACTTCATGCCCTAACATAATGGGTACATTACAAACCACAGCATACCTTTGAAAACCTGCTGCATAACATTTGCCACTGATATTTACACAAGACTTGGGATCATATTAGGTCACCAAGGACATGGGTGATTGTTAAAAATTATTACAAAGTTCACCATTCACATTTAATTTCTGGAGATATAAATTTGGTGCAATTCTTACACTCCACAGACTTTATTTGAAAAGGTTAAAAGTGGATGGAACAATGGTTAGGTATAATAATTAAGGTATCTTGATCAGAATAGATTTATTGAACCACTTTCTGCAACATTAATTTTACAGGGCCCATATTAGGAACTTAACTGAATCATTTTCAGTTAGTGACCAGCACCGTAGTCTTTTTGGCTGCGCGTAATTTCATTACATTTCTTCTCACCCTGCTTTTTTAAATCCCCCATTCTAGAACAATTTTGCCTTACTTCACAGTTATACCACTCTGTAGAATAAATTTATAACAGCCTTAGAACTATAGTAGATCAGGAACCATTTCTTAATTGATTCAAGCAGCAGTTTCTAATACTGGTATGTCTTGGATTCAATTTGACTGCTGTTCAGATATTTCTCAGACTGTTAAGAAAAACTTTCATCTTTCCTGACCTCAGAATTTCCAAAGCACTTTGTGTTCAGTGAAATAGATTTTTTGATAGGTGTTACTATAAAGTAATGTTGGGCATGCAACAGAGATTAAGTGTATGATAAGGTTTTACAAACAATGCTGAGATAATCTGTTCTGTTGTCAGTCAGGTTAGTTGGAGGGTAAATGTTGGCTAAGGCACTGAGGTTAACTCTTGTCTTCTTTATTGAAGTAGGACTTTGGTTTCACCCAAGGGTATGTTCAATCCTCAGATGGTGCCTCTGACAGTATAATGATACCTCAGTACAGCACTGTGGTGTCAGGCTAGATTTTGCACTCAGGTCTCTGGAATAGAAAGAAACCATGGACATTGATTCAGGTACTGCAAACTGAACTGTGGTTTGTGGTGCTTCCATGTTCCCAAGGTAGCCAAAATTGAGAAGTTCTTCAATAATATGCACTGCTGAAACTGAAGGCATTTTTGGTGCCTCCAGGTTTTGCATTGAATGGTGATATAATCATGCACCAATTGCATGTTAATGGGTGCAAGTTTTATCTGCTCCTGAAAGCCATAGGAATAATGTGCATTAGTGCAATTAATCATATGGATGAATATGACCGCAACGGTGCATGATGAGACCATAATTAGATCAGTGATGATTGTATTAAATGGCAAATAAGGGCCAATTGGCTAACACCCACCTGCTATGCTCCTACTCCTACATTCCCATATAAATAGAGAAGGACCGTCTTCCGTTGATGAAGCATAGTGGCCTAGTCCAGATGACACAGTTGTATAACACGTTTCCTTGTGAAACAGTTTCCAAAGATACTCAGGGTTAATCTAACTTACAATTGTGTATGTTGGTTTAGGTGCAGGTGTATGCATAATGCTTGTCTATTTTGACAATTTTTGAATTAATTGTTCTCGGCCAAATTATGCAAACCCAACAGAACTTACATCCCGAAAGTATTGCTTGTTGTAAGTGAAATTGCAGCTACTGAAGAAGGAACAGAATTATAATTTTAAGTAATACAAAAAAAAATTGAGTATACAAGAATAATTGAGAAGTTAAATCAGATAAACATAAGAGAAAGCAGCAGAAGAAAGCCATTTGACCTTACAAGCCAGATGCGCCATTTAATCAGATCATGAACCTATAAAGAAGCCCTGTCCTGATCTGCTCAATGTGACATTACAGAATGTTGCAAGTTGATGGGCTATAGAGTGGCTGCTGTTAAGGACTGTGTTTAAAACCGGAAATTTTAGTAAAATATACCTTTTTAAACTACCATAGGCACAGGAGAGGGAGCTGATTTGTCAGTAAAAGCAAAGCATTTCTACAATCTTCTAATCTACAGAGTCGAGTTAATAATACAAGAAAATCCTTATTTTTCTACTTTGCTTAAATTTTATCAAAAGTAATTTAACTTAGGGTTTGACAGGGGAGCTCAGTTCTCCATGTTGCACCACATATAGTACGTGGGAAGTCTGAAACAACCCTGGCAGTTTGGGTGACCACATCTGAATGAGGTAGCATGCCATGATTGGATTTAGCACTGCATTTCAGAGCTTGAGTGTCACACTGCGGTGCATCCATAAATCTCAGAGCTATGTGGATAATACATTTTTAGAAGTGGTCATCCCACTGTTTCAGAAACTGTTGTCAAGAAACAAACGGGTGACTACCAGTCAGAAGAAGGGATGTAGGCAGGTAGTCAAGAACGCCTTAGGGTGCATCTCACTCCAGAATTCTGCAGAAGGAGGGTGTAGATAAATGATGATCAGCATAGACACAATGGCCTGAAGGGCCTCTTTCCAAAATGTAAAATTCTATGGCCGATGTGTTTGTGAGCTTAATTCCACTTTTATGTTTTCCCCACAACTTGTAATTCCTTTGTCAATCTAAAATCTAGTTTAGTTTTGGCTATATTCTATGATCCAGCCTCCATTGCACACCTATAAATTCTAAACTCTAACAAACCTCTGAAAGAAGAATTTCCTTTTCATCTCCTTAAATGAAATTGTGATTTCTAGTTCTAGCTCCTCCCCTCAAGGGAGGCACCCTTTCACTGTCAAGCCTGTCAAGTTCCCTTGGTTTATGTTTCAATGAGTTCACCTTTCGCACCTCCCCCACCCCCCCTTTCAAAAATCCAAAGAGTAGAAGCTCAACCTGTTCAATCCTTCCTGATAAGACAAGCTTTCCAACCCAGGAATCAGACTAATGAACTGTCTTCAAACTGCTTTCAATGCAAGTATATCTTGCCTTAAGTTAATCTCACTGACACTCTGTGTAGTTGTCACAAGACTTCCCTGCTTTCATACTTCATCCCCTTTGCAATATAGCTCAACATTCCACCTTCCTTTTAAAATACTTGCTGTACCTGCCAACTGAATCATAGAATCCCTTTAGCCAATGCAGCCTGTTGAGTCTGCAAACTCTCTGGAGAACATCCCATCAGATCCTGAAGTCCTCCCCATCTACCCTGCATTTACCATGGCTAATCCCCCTAGTCTGCACATCCCTGGACACTCTGGGTCAATAGGATGGCCACCACATCCTAACCTCCACATCTTTGGACTGTGGGAGGGAACGAGATCACAGGGTGGAAACCAATGCAGGAACTGGGAGAAACTCCACAAAGACACTTGCCTGAGGTCACAATCAAACCCAGGTCCTTGGTTCTGTGAGGCATCAGTGCCTCCTACTGTGCTGAGATTCATGTAGAACGCCGCTCGTGTCCCTCTATATAGCAACATTATTACACGAAGATAGTAAGATTTAAAAAAAGAAACTTTATTCAAAAAAACTAAACACTCCAGTGCAGTTTTGAACTACTTACATCTATACACCAAGGAAAGGCTCAAAGTGGTTCTTGTTGTACATCAATGAACAGCATTTACTTTAAACGTAAGAAATAACACTGGAACAGTTATGAGCTCCAGAGCCTAGGATAGGGTGTGTACCTGGTGCTAATCACTGGGATCTAGGCTTTTTTTGTGGTCTTGGGATCAGGGCAGGACTGTCCTCTCTGTGTGCTCACAAATAAGTACGTAGTGGGATACTCCAGGACAAAGCTGCAATTTCAAAATCCAAATGATTTGGAGCCAGAGCTCAAGTCCCTGAGGCCACTGGTTCTAATACCCATGATGCACAGTGGCTCAGTTGTTAGCACTGCTGCCTCACAGTGCCGGTAACCTGGGTTCGATTCTACCCTCAAGCGGTTGCCTGTGGAGTTTACACATTCTCCCCATGTCTGTGTGGGATACCTCTGGGTGCTCTGGTTCTCCCAAGTCTAAAAGATGCGTAGGCTAGGTGGATTGGCCATGCTAAATTGCCCATAGTGTTCAGGGATGTGTAGATTAGGTTGGTTACAGGGGAATAGGTCTGGGTTGGATGGTCTGAGGTTTGGTGTCGACTTGCTGGGCTGAAGGGCCTGTTTCCACACTGGAGGGATTCTGTGATTCTATGTGCTTTGAGTTATATGGTCTGCTCATAGACCATCTGAACCAGGAGACCATGGATTCAAGTTCCACCTACTCCAGAGGAATGTAATAACATCTCTGAACAGGCTGGTTAGGAAAATATTTACGACCTGTAGGTGGAGACAAGTCACTCTCTCTACTTTTTGGAGGGAGTGGATTCATCTGTAGCAGTTCTCTGAGGTCATCAACATTATGCCTGACCACATGTAATTGTATTTATTACTACTGTGCAATAAACCACCTAATTATTTAAGAATGGTGCCTCTGTAGATACTCTTTAGAATTGTATCCGCTCTCACTAATCACTAAATAGGCCTATGACAAAACAACTTGATGGCAGATGACTACCTCAAACAATCCTAACACAGCACTGCAAATGTGGTAAATACCATAAGGTGCCAGGGGTAGTCATCTGGGAAAATACTGGTGCAGATTGCTTGTCTCCCCTGCTTGCCTATCATCGCTACCAACAGCAAATATGCAAAATAGCCTGTGAGTGGAGAAGCAGCAAGTAGTTAGGAAAGTAAGAGACCACAGTGAGGATGTTGCTGGCGGAGCTAGAAACACCTTTAGTTTGGAGATGGGAGCCTTGAACTAGCTTGAACTATTACACAGAGCTGGCTCAGAAAAGGCGGCTTTTTGCTGAGGTGCTGCCTTTCACTGAACCCAACAGGGCATGCTTTTCTGGTTCTGAGTGTTCCGTCTAACAGAGATAGCTGGAGAGGTGAAGGAAAAGAAGGAAAAGCGAGAGGAACAAGTGGGAAGAAGCAAGCTGCCAGAAGGAGATGGGGGGAGAAGGGGAGGTAAAGGGAGACCAGGAGACTTTAAGCATCCTGGAGAGATGAAGGAATTACAAAGAGTGTGACAAAGGATGCAGTCTGCGAGTAGGAAGGGGAGAAATAGATGTGAAGGGGAAGAGAGGGAGCCTGCAGGTATAAGACAGGGACCTGCAAGAGTGGTGGGAGCAAAAAGGTATAGAGAGATTTGGAGGGTGAGGGAGGCTATTTTTCTTCCTCTGGCCCTGTCATCCACTATACACTATAGCACAGAATCCAAATTGCCTTTTTGTTTCAAGATAATGGTTAAAAACATTAAGGTAAATTTTGTTCAAAGGTCTGAAGAACAGAACAGCTCTGGTCATTGTAACTGGATAGAAAAGGCCAAATGCTGTCAAATCGATGCAGGAACTTGTTTTCATGATAACTTTGCCTGATTGCTAGCTCTTCCTCATAGCTTTGTTTATAATTGGCATTTTTTTTTTGTTTTCTGTTAGTAATTGCTGATTACATTGTCAGGGGAATTGACCTGTTTGAGTTATTGAGTCCAATAATGTGCAAGAACTCAATTAACAGCATAAGAGATTAGACAACTCCCTCATGTTGGGCTCTGTTGGTGCTTGGTGTTAGTGTTACTCACTTCAGTTCTGAAGCAGAGTCATAGCAGATGCAAAACATTAACTCTGTTTTTGTCTCCCCAGATGCTGCCAGGCTTGTTGAATTTTCCAGCATTTTAGCTTTTTATTTCAGTGTTACTCTCTGGTTCTTTGAAAGTGAAAACTCTAGGATTGAAGGCCTAGTACCCACCACTGTACAAAAGCAAATTGTTAGTGAAATTAATTGAATTAGGTCTGAACCATCAATTCCACAATATGAAGGGATTTACACAGAACAGGGAGACTTGTATGGAGAACTATCTTTGTTTAGGGAATAATTGGAGTGTAGACAGCATTACAATCTAACTGTTTTGCACTGAATAGTATTATTGTGATGGAGAAAAGTTACTAAACAGCATACTGGAGCAGAGAGAAAGTTTAAAAAAAAATCAGGCTTTGAAAGAAACTATTATTAAATAGGTAGGGTGAAATATGCCATGGATCCTTTGAGGGCAGGGGAAGAAACCCTGAAATACCATTCTCAGAAGGAAATCACCGGGGAGATTAATTCTCTGTTTTAAGGACCCAAGGTCCTAGTAGCAATGTTACAATAATTCTTATGACCTCAAAAAAGGTGGTGAAGATAACTGCACAATTATCTCTGTTCCACCGCACTATCAACTTCCTATGATGCTCAATGCGCCACATCCCCATCGCCCTCCTGTCAGCAATCCCTGGCAAGGAGGATTAACACCTAGCATCCAGATATCCACTTCACATCACCCTCATACAGCCACAAAGATAAGATGATACACAGAGTAGAGTTGAGGAAAATAACATCTTCATCTCCTGAGGAGGAGATGCCTTCTAATATAATAGGGATTATAAAGCTCTAGTTAGGCCCCATTTAGAATACTGTGTCCAATTCTGGGCCCCACACCTCAGGAAGGACATACTAGCCCTGGAGCGTGTCCAGCGGAGATTCACATGGATGATCGCTGGAATGGTAGGTTTAACGTATGATGAGTGGCTAAGGATCCTGGGATTGTGCTCATTAGAGTTTAGAAGGTTGAGGGGAGATCTAATAGGAACTTACAAGATAATGTATGGCTTAGAAGGGGTGGACGCTAGGAAGTTGTTTCCGTTAGGCGGGGAGACTAGGACCCGTGGGCACAGCCTTAAAATTAGACGGGGTAAATTTAAAACGGAAATGAGATGACGTTTCTTCAGCCAGAGTGTGGTGGGCCTGTGGAATTCATTGCCACGGAGTGCAGTGGAGGCCGGGACATTGGATGCCTTCAAGGCAGAGATCGACAAATTCTTGATCTCACAAGGAATCAAGGGCAACGGGGAGAGTGCAGGGAAGTGGAGTTGAAATGCCCATCAGCCATGATTTAAATGGCGGAGTGGACTTGATGGGCCGAATGACCTTACTTCCACTCCTATGCCTTATGGTCTTATGGTCTTATAATAGCCACAAAGAAGTCCATTATCATTCACTGAAAGCAGTGATGTTATTTTTGCCTTGTGCCCCTTCTCAAATCCCAGTTTACTCTAAAACTGCAATGAGAAGAAAGCTGCTGATGGTACGATCATATACTTCCCATCCCACTTTACTTCTCTCACAACAATCTTCCTCATTTGATCTTTTGCATTCAGACACAAAAGATCACCAAGCGATTGTAATCGCACAGCACTGCTGACGAGATCTAGCTACTTGGATTCACACATGCAGCCACCAGGTTAGATATGACACTGCATGTAAATTGAAGGCCAGTGTAAAGCTGGGACTAGCTTCTGCTGAGTAACTGGGCTTGAGTTGCCTATTACAAGGCCATGGTTGACTGCTGAGATGAGGAGGAATTTCTTCCACCAGAGCATAGTTAAGCCGTGAAACACATTGCTGCAGAGGGCTTGGCCAAGTCATTGAATGTGTTTAAAACAGATAGTTTGGTTCTTGATTGGTGTAGGAATCAAAGGTTATGGGTAGAAGGCAGGAGAACAGGTTGAGAAACATATCAGCTATGATTGAATTGCAGAACAGACTTGATGGGCCGAACGGTCTAATTTTGTTCCTGAATCTTATGGTCTTATGATCAGAGGGATATGGTGAAGGACAGTTTTGCTGTAGAGGATCTAGGTGAGGACCTCAATCAGATGGCTTGCATTGGGTTGCTGATTTGTATATATGCTAAGAAGTTGGGTCCACTGAATGATCTGCCAGGAACCACCTGTTACTGGCAATAGACGTAGAGTAATTTGGCTGCTGTGCAACAGAGGACATAGTGCAGATTTTTTCACCTCTACATCACCTGATCCATCTCCGTATTATGCTTCAGAGACAGGTGCGCTGTATCTGCTGTCCCCTTCTATTGCTATATTTGTGTGGGTAAGTCGCCTAATTATCTGTCCTGCCTGGGAGGATGCAGCAACAGTTCCTATCACATTCAAAATTGCACAACAATACTGTAAAGTAATCCTGAATCCTACCAGACACTTTCCAAAAAGCTGAAGGTATTCGAGCGAACCTAGCCTTCAAATTGTGTGCATGGCCTTTTAAATAATACGAGTGAGGGTTTAGCTTGCCGCTTCATGAATACTTTTCATTGAACACAGAGGAAATCTGCTGCCCGAGCCTATATGGTTCAAATTTGGATATCTTATATCATATTGGCTGCTGAATTTGTGTGATATTAGAATGGTGCCCCATCACTCGCAACTGGCACATACAGGAAAGACCTGAGTGGCTCAATTTCAAGAGCGTGCTCTCTGCATCCAAGGTGTTATCTGAATATTCTGATACAGAGGAATGTTAAAAATCCTCTGATGCTATTGGAAGAAGGGAATTACGTTCTTCCTGATGCCTGGTACTATCATTTATCAAAAAAAACCTTGATTTGATCATCTTTTGCTGTTCATAGCATTTTGCTGTGTACAGCATATATTTCACACTTGGCTACAGAACGAGTGACTGAATAACTAAATCACTGCATGTTAAACATTTCCAAATATAAACTGATAAAAATACTTATCATTAAAATTGCTATCAACATGGCAGTGGTGGAGTAGGCAGCATCCAGGCACTTCTGTTTGGAGCTCAACCATTCTATCCATTTTCTCTTTATTCTTTTCTCGTGCTTGCTTTCTCTTTTATTTTAAGTTTATTTTTAGTATTTTTGAAAAAAAATTTCTTTGGAGCAGCAAGGCAGAGTAGGTTGGAGACATAGAGCAAAGCAAGCTGGAGGCCCAAGCAGAGTGGGATGGCCAGTGGGCTGGAGGCCCAAGCAGAGGGGAATGGCCAGTTGGCTAGCAGCCCAAGTGGAGCAGGATAGCCAAAGAATCTGGCTGCATACAAAGGAAACAGAATCACTGATGATTGCTAAAATGTCTTTCTTTCTTTGCGTCTCTTAAAACAGTGCAGGCTGAAGGCTGAGGTTGAGGGGTGACTTAATTGAGGAATGTAAATAATGAGGGTCTTGGATAAATTGGGCAGGGAAAACCTATTTCCTCGTGGAGATGTCAGTTACCAGAGGCACGGATTTAAGGTCACTTAAGTATTAAAAGAGACATGAGGATGCAGATGGTGATGGGTATCTAGTGGTTGAGTTGGAAACTTCAGCCCATTAAAAGGAGTTTAGATCTGCACTTTAAGCACTGTAACTTGCAAGGATGCAGACAGGGTGTTGGAAAATAGGATTATGGAACGGTTATCTTGTTTATTCAGCCAGCACAGACACGTGGGCTAAAAGGTCTCTTTCCCCATTGTAAATTTTCTATGGTTCTACAGTTCCATATCTTAAACACCAGCAAATTTTATTTGGGCCAAAACACCAAGTTCTGTTCTGTTTATTATATATTAATTTGTAATTTTAAAAAATACTTCTTCTTTTCTTCATTTATTTGTGCGATGTAGGCATCATGGCTAGACCATTTATTAGCGATTTATTGCCCATTCCTACTGCCCTCGAGATCGTAAGGTAATTATAGTGATGGCCATCTCAGTAGAAAGCCTTCTACTATTAGTACTGTGGTACACTGAACCATGAACAACTGACCACAAAATCTTACCTGAATCCTAGCTCTTAACCTTAACTCCTGACAGCAAACCACTGAATCTGAACCTCGAGCTCCAATTGCTAATCTGTAATAACTTTTACATATGAACGTTTAAATCGAGACCAGGTGTAAATCATTCGGCCCATCAAACTTGCTGCTACCTACAATCAGATCAGCCATGATCTTATTATAGCTTCAAGATCTCATTCCCATCTACCCTTGATATACCTGGCCATCTTGTTACTCAAGAATCTATCAAGCTCCATCTTAAAAATATTCAATGACCTCAACTCCACTGCTGTCTATGGCAGTGACTTCCAAAACATCATTACACAAAGAAAAAAATCCTGTTTTCCATCTTCAATGGAATATCTGTTTTTTTTTAACTATCTTCCTTTGTTCAAGATTCACTTATATCACAGACATCCTTTCAGCTTCAACTCTGTCAAAAATGTTGCATGATCAGCTTTTTCCTCTAAACCCCAAAGGACAGACCCGGATCGTTCAAGGTCTGTCAAGATAACTTCCTCCATTCCACGTTCCAGTTGAGTAAATCTCTGAACTGCTTTGAATGCATTTATACCCTTTCTTAAATCTGTACACTGTATTCTAGATTTGTTTGCATCAACATCCTATAAAGTAGCAAAACATTTATGCCTTTATATTCTATTTCCCTTGCAACAAATGACAACATTCCACTCACCAACTGAATAACTTGTTGTACCTGCATATTAACTTTGTGACTCACAAGTATACCCAGATCCCCCTGTGGCTCAAAGCCTTGGAATCTCTCTCTCTCTCTCTCTCTCTCTCTCTCTCTCTGTACTGCTTTTCTACTCTTCCTACTTTACTGTTTCCTACGTTATGCATTACCTGCCAAATCTTTGCCCATCTGCTCAACCTATCAATATCACTTTGTACACACCTTACATCCTCTTCACAACTTACTTTCCTAACTGTCTTGGTGTTGTTCGTAACTCTAGCAACCAATCATTCAGTTACTTCATTCAAATAATTGATATAAATTGTAAATAGTTGTGGCTTGGTATTGATCCCTGTGGCACTACACTACTTATAGCTTGTCGACCTAAAAATGGCCCACTTATGGTCCTCTCTTTTTCCTGTTAGAAATCTTCAATCCACAGAACTGCTAACCTCTGCACCAGGAGCATGCTTGCCACTGTGTCAAATGTCTTCTGGAAATCTAAGTATCTCACATCAATAGATCCCCCTTTACGGAATATAAAGGTATTGCCCCTTTATCCATATTGCTCATTGCTTCCTCCAAATTTACTATAAGTCAAATGTCTTGGTTAATAGGATTGAGATTTTCTATCTATCCAATTCTATCTTCCTTACTGAAAGATTGCAACATTTCCCAATAACATTAAGCTAAACGGCTTGTAGCTCCTGCTCTCTGCCTCCTCCTTCTCGAGTAGAGGAGTTACATTTGCTACTTTCCCATCTGAAGAGACATTTGCAACTTAATCATAACCTTAGGCACCAATATTAATATATAATCCAGACTGTGTCATTGAGAGTCAGATGTGGTATCGGGTGACGACTTAGAAAGTTGCCAAACTACATAATGTCTCAGTATTGTGTTCTGTCACGACATTCTTTACTGAAATATAATACCAGAGACTACAGTGACAGAGATTAATGACAAGCAATTGGGAATCAGACTCCTTCAAAGTTTGCAGCTCTCTTCTTCCCAAGAACATGGATTCTCTACAAATCCACTTCCTTTTCAATACTGAACCTGTTTGATTCAGTTTGTACTGAAATTGAAACCTCCAATTGCCCATTTCATGTATAGTTGTTCTATTGTATTGTTGTAGATCTGTGCAATCAACCTGGGAACAT
The DNA here is from genome assembly GCF_030684315.1 of Stegostoma tigrinum. Classification (NCBI taxonomy): domain Eukaryota; kingdom Metazoa; phylum Chordata; class Chondrichthyes; order Orectolobiformes; family Stegostomatidae; genus Stegostoma; species Stegostoma tigrinum. The sequence continues at coordinate 101,331,241 of NC_081358.1, read as the reverse complement.
AAATACTGCAGATTACAATATTGTACCAATCTGTTTCAATAGAAAATGACTAGAGGATGTAAATGTGGCATAACTCCTCATTCTGAGCCTGACCCTTCAACACACAGAAGTACACATGCATATTTTCATTATAACTTAATTAATTTTTATCAATAGCCACTTTCATTTCTTGCTGCAAACAAATCCTGTTTTACTGCCTGCTTTCAAATTTGACTCTCGTCAGCATGTTTTCCATGAGTTTTTTATTAAGCTGATTAATAAAAATGTTGGTCTGTGAGGTAATTACCAGGTAATTGGCAATGACAAGGCGTGCACCTCAGCGGAATAATTTGCCCTCTTGCTTGGTGCACTCTGGATTTGCATTAATTAAAAATCTCCGGATGCCGACTGGGTTGCGCTGATAGAGTCCTGAATAAATCACAGGGCTGCCAGTTTGCACATGCAGTTCTCATAAGCAAACAAACAAAGACAAAACAACTGATTTCTCAGCTCATTAAATGCATTTTAAAACATATAGTTTCAGCATGGTGACTGAAGCTGCAGATATGCCTGATATGAAAAGTCATGGGAATAGTATAAAGCACAGTGCTTATTTTGTGAGACTAGTAATCCAGAAGCCTAAGCTAATGATCTAGACACTTGGGACTAACTCTCTCCTTGAGCATGGGCAACCTAACTCTTGAGGTCATTCTGGGGTTACGAATCTGCTGAAATCGGGAGTCCACCTGAATTTTATGGTAAGTAGCCAACATCATAGGTCTGTACGTTATCTAGTTAAGGATGGAGCAGGTTTTGGATGCAGACAGACATTAGACATCGTAGTCTCTGGACCAGAAGATTCATGTTGAAGTCCCACCTTTTCTGAAGGTGTATTGTAACATTCCTGAACACGTTGATGAAAAATAGTTTAGACAACATAACTTATTGCAAGGAAGGCCAACCGCTCTCGCAACATGATCAGTGGTGTCCCTGTGAAACCCAACCAGCAGGAGCCAGTATCAGGGGAGCGACTAAGACCTCATTAAGCCCATTAGTTTCCAGGAATTTCACACTAAATAGTAAGACTATGACATGAAAAGTTATAGCACCTTGACTTTTTGTCTCTTGAAATACTTGGGTCTTTTTAACACACCTACAGCCTGCTATAGTCACTGTTCGCTGGGGTCTGAACACAGTAAGAGGCCTGATTGATACCAGCAAAATTGTTCTTCTGCTGCAGTGGTAACCATTATTGCCTGTCTCATGCTCCTGCCTCTGGTGAAAGCATGGAGGAAAAGGTCAGCTGCAATTTCCCCAGCCTATACATTTACAACTATATCCAACAGACAAGACTCAGCAACTCATGTTCAAATGTCCTATATGACAATGGGGAAATTTCAAAATTCAGTTGATAACTGTGGAATCCAAACCAAATATCTCTGTAGCCATATAAAAACCATTTTTTAAAATAAATGTTTGCTAATGTAATTTATAGTAGGAAATCTGCTGTGCCTGCTCCATGTGACAGTATACCCAATAATGTGGTTGAATAGTTTTCTGAAATAGCCTAGCAAATGACTTAGTTGAGGAGAATTAGGCCTTCAGCCATGATGTGCAAGGCAATAAAACGGACACACTTCATGTCAAAGGCATGGAGGAAGCTCCTATTCAATGTCTGCTGTAGGTCTTCAAGTGCTGTCATCTCTGGGTTGGTTTTGCGGGTGCACCTACCAAGTTGCCCTAGTCCCATCACCAACTTTTGATCTCTCCCACATCACCAGCAGCTGAGGTAAAGCAGAATGGCCCTCAAAGTCATTGCTGGCCTCCTTGAGAAGGGTTGATTCTATGCTGCCTGAGTTGTCACATTTCTGCAGCTTTCACTGTGTAGGTGCCCTCAACTCAGCTAATACCTGAATCAAGAATAGAAGGGAGAACACTAGGTGGTAGTGACTGCCTAGCAAGTGAGCAGCAGGAGGAGAGACAGGTACAGTCAGAAGTGGGTAATCCCACTCCGAGCCCAAACACAGCCAAGCTTTGCTGAATGGAAACGTCGGACCTCAAATACCACAAATGCCAAGTGTCCTTCTGGAGCAGCAGAGATGGCTAGACTAGATTAAAATGAATGAGATAGAAGCCCTGCAATGTGGAAACAGGCTATTCAGCCCATCAAATCCACACCAAGCCTTCAAAGAGCATCCTAACCAAACCCTACCCAAGCTAAGCCATCTAGACTGCACATCCTTGGACACTATGCGTAATTTACTGTGGTCAATCCACCTAACCTGCACATCTTTGGACTGTGGGAGGAAACTGGAGTACTGGGCAGAAACCGATCCATACACAGGGAGAATATGTGAACTCCCCACAGTCACTTGATGGTGGAATTGACCCTTGTAGCTGGCACTATGAGACAGCAGTGTTAACCACTGACCCACTGTGCCACTTAAATGTTAGAAACCTGTGAGGTATTGCAGAGCTGTGGGAAGACAATGGAGGGGTCAGTGTGTCAGGGTGTGCTTGATCATGGCTCAGTTTTGAAGCCTGAATGCCTGCTTTGTGATTACTATCTTGAAGGGCCATCTGCAGCTCTACTCTGAATGTGTGCAGGGACTATGCAATCTTGCACAGAAAGAGTGAGGCTCTTTGGATTGCTCAGTGTTGTTAAAGGTGCAGTGATGTTTGAAGTGGATGCCAACTATGCGCCAGTCAGTGGCTTTGTCTAATATGGGAGAGTGCTATGGAAGGGCCAAGACAATCAAAGAAACTAATGAAGGGATATCTCTTCAGACTCTCCAATTCAGGAACTATATATGATGCTATGTAAAGAGGCTGCTCCTGTAATGATATAAGCAGCTTGCTGGGCAACTCCACGACAAGAACAGAAGCCATGGGCATTTCAGCTACATGTGGGTACAATAGAGATGGCTATCTCGACCTTTGTTCAGGCATGGGAGAGAACCATGTCATTTCTTGCACTTGATGGGTCACAGGTGTGTGATTTTCTCCTTGCTTCGCCATTGAAATAAAAAATGCCATAAGTTAAATCAATCAGGTTTGTGTATTTTAAAGCTCTCATAGAGAGAGGTGAAATGGAAGTTATGTAAGCAAGCCTAAGCTTGTTGCAGTTGCATGGCTGTGACATTGATCAATGGTGGCTCTGGAGTACCCAGTTTCAAAATTTTTTTTGTAGCAATAGAATCTTTCAGATGTGCAAGTACTCATGGAGTTTTATCTCTGGAAGATTAAATGCAGAGTTATCAGCCCTAGACCTGAGAGACGTTTAAGTGAAGTGTTGTTGAATCAGCTAGCCCTTTGTTGCCAAGGAACATAGGAGAATGGGATCAAGTACAAGGAAGAGGCTATTATGTATTTGACCTCACCATTCAGTAAGTTTGTGGCTGATCAGATTCTGGTATCATCTCCACAGTCAAACCAGTCTGCCTTGTGATCACCTTAGCAGACTTCTCTTGACACTGGGTTCCCATAAAGCATCATGTTTGTCCTCCTCTTCCTCAACCATTTTCAATTCCTCAATGGCCTCCTTGAGCAGAATAAAGTAATGACTTCTGGTGTCTTTTTGTGTTGTCGTTTGTGCAAAGTGTAGCAAAGACACACTGACTGGTTCTACATATTCTTTTGTTCCATACAACAACCTAATTCCCTCCTGAGCTCCTCAGTTGAACCTGCCTGCACCACGTTGTCAAGCAATATATTCCCGATCCTAACCATTCACTATGAGAGGCCTGTTATGGTCCAAGTAGGCGTCAGAGACAGAGGTAGGGAAAGGAAATGATTCTGCTTTGATAATATGGGAAGCTAGACTCTGAACTGAGGAGCAGGGTAATAATTATTGGCACATGGCATGAGTAATGGGGGCAGCACATTGGTTTAGCGGTTAGCACTGTTGTCTCACAGCACTGGGGACCAGAGTTTGATTCCATGACTGTCTGTGTGGTGTTCGCACGTTCTCCCTGTGTCTGCATGCTCTGGTTTCCTCCTATAGTCCAAGATATGCAAGTTACTTGGATTGGCCATGCTATATTGCTCATAGTATCCAGGGATGTACAGGCTAGGTGGATTAACTATGGCAAATACAGGGTCACAGGGATTGATTAGGTGGGTACTTCTGGTTAGGATGCTCTTTAGATGGTCGTTGTGGACTTAATGGGCCAAATGGCCTTCTCTCATTACTTTAAAAATATTACTTTTTTAGGGGGCGAAACTGTGACTCAGTGGATAGCACTGTTGCCTCAGTGCTAGGGACCTGGGTTTGATTCCACCCTTGGGCAGCTGTTCATGTAGAGTTTACACATTGCCCCTGTGTCTGTGTGGATTTCCTCTGAGTGCTCTGGTTTCCTCTCACAGGACAAAGATATGCAGGTTAGGTGGACTGGCCATGCTAAATTGCCCACAGTATCCACAGATATGCAGGCTAGCTGGATTAGCCATGGGAGATGTAGAGTTGGAGGGTCGGATGATAGATCTGGGTGGGTGGCATATCCTTTGGAGGCAGTGTGACCTCTATGGGCCGATTGGCCTCCTTCCACACTGTAGGGATTCTATGATAACAATGCAATACATGATTATTGAACTGAATATGTGATTTAAGGTCTGGTGTAACAGAAGTAGGTTCTTGGCTGTGAGGCACTGGCATCAGTACTGGTGAATATGTTGGATAGTTTGCACTTGAAGCATGCTGGAGCCAGAGTTCTAGCGAGTGATAGTGAAGCCAGAGTGTTTTAAAATTAGCAATGGGGCGAGGATCAAAATTTGGGTAGATATGGCAAGTCAATAAAAACTGAAAGAACTGTGGATGCTGTAAATCAGGATTGAATCAAGGCAGGAGAGCAAAGCAGTAAAGTGAGAACTGAAGTTCAGATGTGACAGGAAGAAACAGATAATAATCCTATAAATGGACCAAGAGTCAAGATTAGATGTTTCAAAGATAAAACTAAAGGCTCTGTATCTGAAAGCTTGTAATAAACCATGACAATAATCATGAGTGTTTTCAATCTGAATATAGCCTGGAAAAATCAGATTGACAATGGTTGCCTGGAAGAGGAATTAATAGAAAATATCTTGAAAACATTATTCAAAAACATTTTGGAGCCAACTAGATTGGAGGTTATACTCACCTTGGCAATGTGTAAAGTGATGGGAATAATTATTAATCTGTGTAAAGATATCTCTAGGTAGCAACGACCACAATACAAGTGAAATTTTGCAAACAGTTTGAAAGGGATGAAGTGTAGGTCCAAGACTAGTATTTAAACTTAAATAAGGACAGCTATTCGCCGATAAAGCTGAGGTAGCAGCAGTGAGAATGGATACTAGTCTAGTGGATAAATCAATAGGGAGGTTGTCACAGACAATTAAGGAAGTATTTCAGAATACTCAGAAGTATTTTCCTGCTATGAAGAAAATCTTTAAGGAGTGGGCCCACCATTTGAGGTCAACCACAGAAGTTAAAGAAAGCATCAAACTTAAGGAAAAGGCATATAATTGTGCAAAAATGAGATGCTTGGATATAATGTAAAGAATGGCAGCAAATGACTGAAAGAGTAATCAGAAGAAATAAATTAGATCTGCGAGGAACATAAAAACACACAGCAAGATTTTACAGGTATTCAAAATGGAATATAAAACAATGTTTATTCTCCAGAGGTCATTGCCACAGTGTAAACATACATCAATTCAAGACTGAGATGAGGAGAAATTTCTCCTCTCACAGGTAAGTTTTTGGAACTCTTTCCTGTAGAGAGCTGTGGGACGGGATCTTTGTGTATATTTAAAGCTGAAATAGATTCTTGGTGAGTCAGGGAATCGGGATTATGTGAAAAATGGGCATGAGGAATGTCAATCAGCCACTGAATGGTGGAGCAGGCTCGAGAGCCTAGTCCTGTTTCTATTTCTTATGGTCTTACAGTCTAGAAAGCAAGAATAGAGAATTAATAGTAGATAAAAAAGAAATAACAGATGAAATGAAGAAATATTTTTGACTTTTTTCACTATTCAAAATGCAAAAAGATGCTCCTGTAATAGTTGTTAATCAGGAGGTGGAAGGAAGAGAGGAACTTGGTGAAATTGCAATCATTAGAGAAGTGGTGCTGTACAAACTGATTGGGCTGTGAGCTGGCAAGTCTACAGGTCCTGATAGATTTCATCCGAGGGTCTTAATGGAGTTAACCAATGAAAGAATGATGCTTTGATGTTAGTTTTCCAAAATTTAATTGATTCTAGAAAGGTTCCATCACACTGAAAATAGCAAATGTAACTCCTCTGTTGAAGAAGTCAAAAAGCATGAAACTATAGGCCAGTTAGTTTGACATCTATTGTGGGGATGGTGTTAGAATCGATGATTAAAGTACTTAAGAAACCTAAGGTATTCAGGAAGAGTCAGCATAATTTTGTTAAAGAGCAATCATCTTTAACTGATTTGTTGAAGTTCCTTGAAGTAGTTACTCAGTCTGTGGATAAAGGGATAGGCACATTTTACTTGCATTTCTACAAGGCATTTGTTAAAGAGTAGAGGATACTGAAGTGGATGAAGACTGACTTTTATTCTTGATCTATCCATTTGTGTGATCGTGCAATATTTAGCATCACTCATGAACCACCATTTCAGTTTTATTTTTATATAACAAAGACAGTCCAATTACAGAATCAAGTAACATTTTAGATGCATGCATGTTTTGCAAGCATGGACTGACTGGGAATGGCTGGTATTTCGTTTGTTGTGAACAGCCAAAGGAGTACGTTATTTAATACAATCCATCAGCCTTTTAGACAGATGATCCACATACCTAACATTGAAATTCACATACCACTTTACCTATTTGTGTGATAAACAAATTGACATAATCCTATTAGTGGTAAATGCCATTTGAAGCAGCAACATGGTGATCTTGTTGAAGCAGATACAATTCAGTGGAAGCTTTGACAAAGTAATTGCTAAGAGAATGTCATGGGAGATATGAAACTAATGGGCATAGTCTCCCTATTTAAGATGAAGATGAGGAAGAATTTCATTTCTCAGACAATCTTTGATCTTTGGAATTCTGTACCTTGGAGAGCAGCGAAGGCTGATTTGATGAACATACTCAAGGCTTGATTAGATTTTTGATTGGCAGAGGAGTCTAGGGTTATGGTGCTCAAGCAAGAAAGTGGATTTAAGACAACAGTCAGGTCACTTATCCTCTTAGTCAATGACTGGGACAGCTTGAGAGGCCAAGTGACTCATCCTGCTCCTACTTCTTATTGTTTAATGCAAATAATACTTGTATACATTTGTTTAGAATTGATGCACCCCTAAAAAGTGTAGGATGTTCAATGTTTATGTGCTGCATGTGACAACTTTAAACAGTTGGTCATAGAATGCCAAAATGAAAACTCAGATCATGATGTCCCCCCCCCCCCCCCCCCCCCCCAGTATCTGGGGTCACTGTGTGGTATAAAATTGGTGCTGTGTGCCACATGAGGTTTAAAAAGTGAAGGCGAAAACTGCCTGATATAAGATTGTCATCTTTTACTGATGGAATGTTTGGTTCGGGGAGATGTACGACACTGAGATGCCCAATGGGAAAACAGAAGAAATATAAAACTGAAAGGAAATTATGAGAATTATCTGATGGCAAAAGAAAAATGGAGATATTATTGTTAAACTCATGAAAATTCAAATGAAAAAGTTTTTTGATACAATATAGTAAGTGCTAAACAGCAAGAACATTAATCAAGTATACAACATTGTTAGTGAGCAAAGAAACCAGCAACCATACAACTTGGTTAATGTATTCACTCACAGTCCATCTTCAACATCAATATACTGTTGTTTGACAGTCCATGACAAGAGCGTGCATTATTTAAAAAGGCAACATCTGCTCATTACTCATATTAATGAGCACTTTGACATTTAAATGTATGATATGTATGTTTAGATGCATTCCGGTAGGTATCTTAAAATGTACTACAGGCATACATTATATATACATTTGTCTATTATATCTCTCGCTACATATTCCTTCCTGTCTAATATCTCAATTATCCTCCCATTTGTCTACCTATCATCTAATGAAATAGTCATCTATTCACCTATTTTCCATCCTTCCAACTTATCTACCCCATTGCTATCTCAATATTTTTCTCAATGTCTATCTTTTTCTCTGTTGATTTCAAATTATCTATTTATCTACCTTCCAGTTCTACGTAACAAATCTTTTGATCATAAATATTTGTCTAGTGATGCCACTTGATTTTTGCAGATAATGAAGTAAAGAAGGATAAAATAACCTTAGAAAAAGGAGCATCACAGTTAGATCCAATGTTTTGGAATCAGGAAGATTTAAATGCAAATGAGTGGAATATCTATGATTAAAAAAACAAAATAAAGGACATTTGTTTGCAGAATTCTAGTAATTCCTTTACGAGTAATTCCAATAATGTGAATTGATTTATTTTAATTTGAGTTTTGCTTAATCATAAAGCAATATAGAAAACAAATAATGAGTAAAAAAAGCAAATCAAATATATGTCCAGATTTGCAATTTTGTCTCAAAGGCCATGATGAGCCAAACATCTGATTAGTTTTTGATGCACTCTAGTTTTATCACTGTTACTGTTTATCTGTATGTCTTTTTCGCTTTTTGCTTCTCTGTTCCCTTTTTCAAGACCTGGCACTGTCTGTTATGGGTAAGTTGGTGCACTCTGTTAATGTAATTTCTAACTATTGCTCGTAACTCATAAATAAAACCTGATTCCCATGTTTTGTGAAATAAAACAAACAAAGAATAACGGTGTACTCCACAGAAGTCCCAAAAGGGAACTAAAAAATGTAAGATATATGAGTAAAGGTAGCCCAGGAACTGGAGTCAAGGCCAGAAAGCTTGGGTCTTCTTGTGCACCCCATGCATCCTAAGTGGCCTTGGTGGCATTGACCTTTTCCCTGAACTGGGTATTCTTTGTTCACCCCATTAGCCAGCTGCCCTGGTCCTTTTGCATCTTGCTTTGCCTTCCAGCAACTGAATGACCACCAAATGTGTCACTGAGATGAGAATACCTGCAGTGCCCTGACATATGTCTTGTCCCAGACTCATATCAAATGCTTAACTTCACACTGCATTCAGTACAGGCTGTCATCACGCTTACAGGATACATAATGATTTGATGTGTGGCTCACAGAGGACCTTTTGGAAGTTGCATGAATAATGGTTTCCCTTCAACCAGCATTTGGTTTTTGTAATTCTATTGCTGCTTGCTTCAACATTATTGAGATTCCCAAGTTCAATTTACAGGCATCAAAGGCAGATCGCAAAGTGCCTTTGACCAACATCTAATCCTGAGGCACCTTCATTTTGCATGTTTAGCAAGTGGTTGATGAAGTGATTGCAAACTAAATTAAAGTAAATTGCTTTGCAAATGGCAGCTTCACATATTTATTTCTACAATGCCCTAGGGTCCAACAAATGTGGATCCCATGTTTTCACTATCAAACTGAGACTCCACTCACCTTGAGTGTTGGCCCAATCATTTTTGAGCAGCACTTCATATCTAGAGATCTTAGGGAATGCTGCTTATGGTGGATGCCATCAACACCAGAGCATGTTCAGCTGGAAGTTACCACTCCCTTTCAACACCCATCTGCCTACACCACTCCCTCTGCACCCCCATATGTTCTTTTACCTTGTACTAGTCTATGACCTATTCCTACCCGTTCCCCATGTGGAATCCCGTCTCACGGAACTTTGCCTACTCTGCTCATTGGCCCCCTGAAACTCAGCGTTACACTTTAATGATGACCACCTTGCTCCTCTACAGTCCTGGCACAATGATGGTCACTGCCAATAATCCTTGCTCCCTTACCCTACCATGCCACCCGAGTTTGCTTCATATATCCCGCTTTAACTTTACATTTCCTCAATCACCAACCTTGTCCTCATCTCTGTAAATGCCACTGCTTACCCTCTCTTGACTGCCTACTCCTTCTGGCAGTGATCCACCTGCCGCTCCAGCAAACCACTAACACCCCCCCCAACCCAACTGAAAGATTCATGGTGGATTAACATTTGGACCTCTTGGCTGTGTTCATGCTTGTCCTCCAACCAATTTCAATGGACAGTCCCTGTACATGATTGTCCAGATCTTTTAGATTAGATTCCCTACAGTGTATTGCTGAGTTTGGAGCTCCTCGACTGAGGGTATACGATTCCCTGGCTACTTCAGCTGACCTTACAAGAGTGACCAGTGATCACCACCTGAGCTGGACTAGGACAGATCCCATGACTGTGAACATCCCAAGTGGACAACTAACCACGGCTAAGTGCCTGGACTGGGTGTGATTGTGCCCAGAACTGATGTTAAGGGGAGGCTTTGACCAACAACAGCTTCTCTTGACTGAGGACTAGCCCCCATAAGTTTCTGACGTGGCTATTAGGCTGAATGAACGTGCTGTCTATTTATTGCATAGGCAGTTGGTACATACTTTTATCATTTGTTCCAGAAAACATTTTATTCTGAAATTACTAGTTAACCTAGCCATCATAAATTAATGCTTGATTTAATACACCTTTAACTGTAATCTGTTCATAACTTATTTTTCTAAGGAACAGTCATGAAATCATTCAATAGGAACATCATATAGACTACATTTGCCAAGTTGATCTTTCTTATTCTCTATGAAGATGAAAGTCTCCTTGTTTCTCACATTGTATTTGTTTTTAGATTCAATTACTCCTAAAACTATTGTTTATGGTTTTACCACAATTGCCAGTGATCAACATTGGGTCAGCTCATCATTCCAGATTTTATTGAATTCAAATACCTCCATCTGCCTCAGTAGGATTCAAATCCATGTGCCCAGAGCATTGGCCTGCGGTTCTGCACTATGAGTCTAAAGACAATACTATTACTATGCTGCTTCCCCCTGCTAAAATATTCTGTTTGACTATATAACAATTCTGAGGGTGTATATAAAATGTATCCGACAATGCTTTCTCCCTTGTTATTCCAAATCTACATTCATTCTACTTTCTGATCTTCTGAGCCAAGATACATTCTTACTAATGTCCTTATGACAAATTGTATGATCATTTTCCATGTCTTTCTGAAATGTTAAGTGCCTTGAAATATTTATTTCCTAACCTTGGTCACTTTGGAACTCTGTGATGACAATTCTAAATATATCAAACTCATTTATCTCTGTCTTGTTATGACTGCTTGGTGAATTGACTATTGTTTTAATAGACCTTTAATAGATGAACTATTACTGTTAAACTCTGTTATTTCTTGTCCCATTCTGTCTTTGTGCAAATCACTATTGCCTTCACTTTTCTCTGTAGATTTCTTAATTTCCCTTTATCTCACCTACAGCCTATAGTTTAAAGCTTTATTTACTGCTCTAATCATATGATTTGGCCAGGTGCTTACTTAGTTTAAGTGGAGCCTCTCCAACAGAATGATTCTTCTTTCCTCAGTACTGCTGTCAGTACTGAGGAAAACCCTTCTTTACCCAACAATCTTTAAACCACATGTTTAATTCTCTAGATAACAAATTGTGGAGCTGGATGAACACAGCAGGCCAAGCAGCATCAGAGGAGCAGGAAAGCTGACGTTTTGGGCCTAGACACTTCATTAGAAATGGGGGAGAGGAAGGTGGTTCTGAAATAAATAGGGAGCGAAGGGAGGCGGATCAAAGATGGATAGAGGAGAAGATAGGTGGAGAGGAGACAAGGTCAAAGAGGCGGGGAGGGAGCCAGTAAAGATGAGTGTAGGTGGGGAGTTAGGGAGGGGATAGGTCAATCCAGGGAGGATGGACAGGCCAAGGAGGCGGGATGAGTCTAGTAGGTAGGAGGTGGGTGTTGGGCTTGAGGAGGGGTTTGGTGGGAGGAAGGACAGGGTAGGGAGGTGGGGACAAGCTGGGCTGGTTTTGGGATGCGGTCAGGGGAGGAGAGGTTTTGAAGCTGGTGAAGTCCACTGCGAGGGAACAACAGCGCAGAAGTAAACAAAATCCAGAGCTACAATTCCAGATGTGGAGCTGCTGGTGTTGGACTGGGGTAGGTAAATTCAAAAATCACACGACGCCAGGTTTTAGTCCAACAGGTTTATTTGAAAACACAAGCTTTTGGAGCCTCACTCCTCCTTTAGGTGTTAGTGAGAGAGATGGCATCAGACACAGGATTTGTAAGGGTCACAGGACGGATGCGAATGTATTAGACAAACCTAAGATGGCTGTTAATCCCTTAATCAATCAGAAAGCATTTGCAGGTTTCGATTGATTAATATTGAAAATCTCAGAACTTCTTTCAAGCCACTGCCCCGATATAACTAAAGGATTTATAAGTGTACCAGAGGTGACATCTCAGGCCAGACAATACATTTTAGGGATGGATGGGGAAAAAAAATCTTCGGGCACTTGGGTGTGGTGAGTTTATTTGGCTTTTAATGAGCCACCATTCTGCATCAAAGACCCTGCTTCCATTGTGCTATCAATATTGCAAAATTGCTCCCAGTTGGAATCTTAGTATAGTTGGCAGTCCATTTCGAAGTGCAGTAGGCAGAAAATCAGACAACCATTGAGAATGTTTCCCAATGCAAGGCCATGTATCGGGAGTTGGGGAACCGTTTTGACGTGTGCATGACTCCCATTTTTCTATCTTATCTGTCTACAAACTAAACACCAAGTGGCATGGAAAGTTAAGTCTATTAGTCCTGTTTCTTATGTTGACGGGTGTTGCCTGACTTGCTGAGTATTGCTTTATCATATTTCTGAAAGACTGTCTTTTCTTTAAATGGAATCCTTGACTGAAGTACATTCCTTCAAAGAATTTCAATATCCCTTGAAAAAGGAAGAGAAGTAGCCAAGTAACCAGGATCACTCCCTTTAGAATATTTGCTGGAAAGTGTAGCTGTGCATTTATGAAATGAAGATGGATCCAAATTGTAAACAAAGGTGAGACTGTATTGGTGAATTAGGTTTTATTAGCATGTGTACTCAAGTACAAGGATAAAGCAGTATGGGAAAAACTGTACAAAGTTGCCATTCCTGGTGCCACTTTAGATACAATTGCCATGTTGTCTCTACCGAGGTTGTCGCCCCCATGAGTCTGTGCGGGGCCGATCTTGGCAGCTCATCTGGTGCTGAAGCTGTTGAGTCCCGCATTGGGCCCAAGCTTGCCTCCCTCTTTGCCGCCACCACCATGAGCATCAATTTGACTCCCTGCACTGGCGTGCTGGACACCTTGAAGCCACCAAGATTTTTTCAGAAGGTATGTAAGCAGGAAAAAACATGGAAGGAAGGAAGAAAATGTATAAGTGGACAGACCAGCCAAGCTCTGGGCAGGAGCCCACTGCACTGCTACTCTGCCGCCATCTCCCAGATGCATATGCTTTCTATCTCTATAAGTAATGGAGGATAGGATATTTTCAACAATTTGGCTGTGTAAATTCGAGAGTACAAAATATCCCCAAGGCTGGTAATAGATAGATGTGTTATGCTCATTTGAGGGCTCAAAGGTACAAAGATGAATGCGTGCAACCAAGATTTTGCATTGAAAATTCCTTAATAGAATCTAAGTCCATGTGGATGATCTCAATCATCCACTTTATCAAAAATCTATCCAATTACATGTTAACTATTGCCATACTTCATTGCCTCCCTGGAAGAGATGCAGAGGTACAAAAGGAAGGAGAAATATAAAGGTCAAAAGGGAGTTAAAAATTGGATGAGTGGGGGAAGACAGGAGACAGACACAAAGACAAACCGAAGAAAAGACACTGACACTCAGCGGGAAGGATACACATTCAGAAAAGGGATATGTGCTAATGCAGAGCCTGAAACATAGAGACATTGCAATGTCGAAGACATACACAGAGAAAAATTGGGTCACAGAGATTACTCTGATATTAATGAGCAAGTGTGTGATCAGTGAAAACTACCTACACTATTCAGACAGTTGGAAAAATGCTTTCCATAAGCAATTTGCAAACTGTGAATGAACTAAAGACAAACCATTGCCACTCTGTCCATGATACATTGGTGAATGGGGACTTGCTGATAACCATCAGAAACTGGCTTCCTTCTCAGACAGAACCTATCCATCTTAGTCTGCAGGTGTTGCATGGTAGCAGTAATTGTACAGATTCATCCCACTGCCTCTACAATTTACAATTTAATCTCTCATTCTGTGTTAGAACATCCGTTTGCAGCACTGGTTTGTCATTTTTCCATTGCTGTTCCTGCTGTGTGCTGTGTTGATATCTGTATTGACAGAAAGCCTGCATGCGAGTGATGAATGCAGTCCCAGTGCCTGAGAAAAGACAAGCGAAAGAAAAAAAAATCTCAGTTATAGTTGACAGGCACCAGGGGCAGCAGCAGAGCCCCATTTAGGCCTGGATACCATGATGTATGTGAAGACAAGCTGTTAGCAATTTGTACTTGAGAAGTGAGTCATTTGTCACCACAAAACGGAGGTGTCATGAAACAATGCTTGCTGAGGAGCCAAGGCGCTTAAAGATCCTGTGCAATCAACATTGGCTGGTTGCCTCGAGAATAGATTTTAAGTGGCTAGTAATATTTTTAAATGGCTAACTTCAATGTTGAAAGTATAAGCCTGACACAAGGGTAAATTTCTTTGTCCAACAGATTACCTGGAGATGTTGTTTGCTTTTCAGTCATTAACTGAATTTCATTTATAACGCTGCTGTCTGGATCATAACTTCTATCAAGTCCTGTTTGCCCATCTCTGATGTTTGAGGATTTGCATTGGCTGAAGATACATGAAAAACTCCATTCTGAAAATCTTAATCTTTTTCCATTGGTCTTCTTCTCTGTTAAATTCTCCACTTCTGAAATCCTCTTATAACTTCGGATTCCTCAAGGTGTGGCTTTTTATTCACAACTCTGTTTCAACCCATCATTAGTGGTTGTGCATTTTGTTAACTCAGCCACATGAGGGACACTTAAACAGTCCTTGCAAAAGCATTTGGATAATGATGGGATAGTGTAGGGGGATGGGCTTAGATTAGTTCACAGGTCAGCGCAACATCGAGGGCCAAAGGGCCTGTTCTGCGCTGCATTGTCCTATGTTCTGTTCTAACCCAATGCTTTGGCATTTCTTTCCTAAATCTTTCAACCTCTTTCCCTTTTAGAACCCGCCTCTTTGATTAAGCTTTCAGTTTCTTTCCTTGTTTGCTTCTTTGTTTCTGTGTTGATATTTGAGTGATTGTGCTCCTATGAAGCACACTCTGCATTTTAATATGTCAACTGCGTGATATTGATACAGGTTCCGATTGAATTTCTCGGCAGAATGAAACTTACACATGCTCTTTGACAATAAATGGGTCATCCTGTGAATGTAAAACTATAGCTAGGGCAGTGTCGGGGATAAGTGTTGGGACCTTTAACTATTTATGATCTGGATTAATGTTTGGATGAAGGGACTGACCATATTGCAGCCAGGTTTCTAATGATACAAAGATTGGTAGGAAATTAAGCTATGATTTAGATTTAGATTTAACTTTTATTGTCACTTGTACTCAAATTCAGGAGCACAGTAAAAAGTGTGCAAAGTCACCGTTCTCTGGCACCATCTTATTATTGAAGAGAAAGTGTTAAAAACAGAAGCAGAAATGAAAGAATCAGCCAAAAGAAAAGGAAACGTCCAGATCACTCCCCTGTGTCCTCCAATGAGTGTTTTCCACCAGAAAAACAAAGACACAAAGTCCATCCCTTAGCCTGCAAACACTCAGGTGTCTCGAATCCCTGCACAATGCCTCTGCCAGAATGTCATCACCTCTGCTGTCAGGTGCCTGGGCCCAATGAAGTCATGGAGCCACACCATCACCACTGCAACTGTGTCACCATTCTTCAATGTCTTCACTCATTGGAGGACACAGGGGAGTGATCTGGACGTTTCCTTTTCTTTTGGCTGATTCTTTCATTTCTGCTTCTGTTTTTAACACTTTCTCTTCAATAATAAGATGGTGCCAGAGAACGGTGACTTTGCACACTTTTTACTGTGCTCCTGAATTTGAGTACAAGTGACAATAAAAGTTAAATCTAAATCTAAATCATAGCTTAATTTCCTACCAATCTTTGTATCATTAGTAACCTGGCTGCAATATGGTCAGTCCCTTCATCCAAACATTAATCCAGATCATAAATAGTTAAAGGTCCCAACACTTATCCCCAACACTGCCCTAGCTATAGTTTTACATTCACAGGATGACCCATTTATTGTCAAAGAGCATGTGTAAGTTTCATTCTGCCGAGAAATTCAATCGGAACCTGTATCAATATCACGCAGTTGACATATTAAAATGCAGAGTGTGCTTCATAGGAGCACAATCACTTAAATATTAACACAGAAACAAAGAAACAATGTCTTCTTGCCTCCATTGATGTCACCGCCATGTGCCCTTGCTGGGCTGATCTCGGAAATGCAGCCACCACCAAAGCTACCAGGTAACAAACTGGGCTCAAATCTCATTGCTGGGCCCAGCATGCCTGCTGGTGCCTCATTTTGTCTTATGTTGCCGCCACTGCTGCCTCCTGGGACTGTCATTTCAGCAAAGGAACATGTCACTGCCAACACCCCAGGGAAGGAACCTCTCCCACCACTGCTGACACCCAGGGGAAGGCACCACTCCCACCACTGCTGATACTCCAGGGAAGGGACCTATCCCACCACAGCTGACACTCAGGGAAGGGGACTGATGCCGCTGAGAAAGAGGAAAAAATGGGGAAAAAAAACAGAGAGCAAAAATAAAACAAGTAAAAGTGAAAGAAAGAGAGTTAGAACAGAAAGGCAAATGGATGAGGATGAGATCTGTGCTCAGGACCTGGGGCATGAACAATGCTACTCTGCTGCTGCCATCAATGAGGAGCATACAAAACATCTGCAAAGCTTTTGAATGAAAAAAAAATGGTGTTTGGAGCATAATGTGGGAAAATGTGAAATTGTCCACTTTTAGCAGCAGAAAATGAAGCTGGAGTGTTATTTAAATGGAAATAAACTACAGATGATGCAGAGAGATATGAATGTGTTTGTACACGAATCACACAAAATTATTACTATTATCAAATCAAGATACAGCACATGCTGGAAATCTGAAACAAAAAGAGAAAACGCTGCCAAGCAATTATGAAGGCAACCAGCTTTTATTGCAAGGGGAATGGTGCTTAAAAGTAGGGAAACCTGCTACGACAATTTAGGGTATTGGTGAGACCACATCCAGAGTATCGTATACTCTTTGGTCCTTAATGTCTGCATTAAAATTAATTCAGAGAAGGATCAGCAGACCAATTCCTGCAATTAGGTTTTTTTTAATGTGGAAAGGTTGAGCAGCTTGGACCTACATTCTTTGAGCTTAGAAGAATTAGTGTGTGATGAATTTATTGCAATTGTAAAATCTTAAGGGACTTAACAGAGTAGTTGCTGAGAAACTATTTTTTCTCATGGAGGAGCCTCGAATTGGGGTGTATGGTTTTAAATTAAGGCATCTTCCATTTAAATTGGGGTAAAGAGGAATTTCTACTCTTCTTCATTCATGTTTTGAATTCTTTTGCCCAATGAGCAATGGAGGCTTGGGCCTTAAGTGTATTCAAGGCTGATTTAGATGGATTTTTGATTGACAACGTAGTCAAGACAGGGCATTAGAGTTAAGACTACAATAAAAATAGCCGGTAAATCTAGAGCCTGTGTAAGGGCAAAGATTAATGCTTGAATAGCAGAAAACACTAGGTCTTTAGCTATAGTACTGGGCATGGATCTGGTCACTATTTCAGCACATAAGCATACTAAGAAGAATATAGAACAAATTTAAGGATGTTGTCAGAAATGGAGAATTTTAGTAATGAGCAAAGGTGGGATTTCAAAATAATTTCAAATACCTGCCTTGACAAGAAATGTGATGAATCATGCAGACTTGCTCTTGGCTGGAGTGGACTGACTCATGCCTTGCTCTTGTTCTATCTAACAGTGAAACAGATTAATACGTGTGCAGGATTGTTCAGCCTAAATCTCAAATTCCTTTCATGCCATTACCTCAGCAGATCACCCTGACTGATTGTGAGATGGGTTTCCTCTCTTTAATCATATCACTACTGATTACAGGTAGTGAGCTGTCCTTCTGATTTCTTCCTATTCAGTGATTCACCTCGCAGTAATCAATAGTAGCAGCTACAATAAACACAAAAAGTGCTGGGAAAACTAAGCAGAGCTGGCAACATCGTCTTTAGAGGAGGAAGAGTCCTATCAGACTCAAAACATTAACTAGTTCTTTCTCCTCAGATGCTATCAGCTCAGCTGATCTTATTCAGCATTTTTTGTTTTTGCTTCAGATTTCCAGCATGCACAGTATTTTGATTTGATAATAGTATCAACCTCCACCCCTCTACCACAAAGAACTAAATTCTCTCTAGACATAAATGCAAAGCACAAATTTAAAAGTGATTTCTACAATATTAGATGTAAATATTTATATTAGGACTGAGTCAGGACAACATATTGCTTACTTATCCCAAGACATTGTGAAAGAAATCTTGAATGCCCAGCTTACTAATTTCGAAACTCCACTTTGTCTCTTAAGTTTTCCCAAATGCAGCAACAAGAATTAACTTAAAACAGATCATTGAAAAGAATGTGTTAAAACCCAAAGCAGAAGTGAAAGAATCAGCCAAAAGAAAAGGAAATGTCCAGATTACTCCCCTGTGTCCTCTCCTGTGTGGAGAACAGTGACCAGTGGTGTTCCACAGGGATCCGTGTTGGGACCACTGTTGTTTGTGATATATGTTAATGGTCTGGGGTAAGGTTCTCTGATTAGCAAGTTTGCAGATGACACTAAGACTGGTGGAGTAGCAGATAAAGAAAGGGACTGTGGGAGTATGCAGCAGAATTTTGTTAGATTGGAGTGTTGGGTGGAGAAATGGCAGATGGAGTTCAATCCAGGCAAATGCGAGGTGATGCATTTTGGAAGGTCCAATTCAAGAGCAAACTATACGGTAAATGGAAAAGCCTTGGGGAAAATTGATGCACACAGAGATGCACACAACTGATGCACTGTGTGTTCAGGTCCATTATACTCTGAAGGTGGCAACGCAGGTCGATAGAGAGGTCAAGAAGGCATACAGCATGCTTTCATTCATCGTACGGGGCATTGAGCACAAGAATTGGTAGGTCATGTTACAGTTGTATTGGACTTTGGTTTGACCACATTTGACATACTGTGTACAGTTCTGGTCGCCATATTACCAAAAGGACGTGGTTTCTTTGGAGAGGGTGCAGAGGAAGTTCACCAGGATGTTGCCTGATATGGAGTGCACTAGCTATGAAGAGAGGTTGAGTAGATTAGGATTATTTACATTAGAAAGACAGAGGTTGAGGGGGGACCTGATTGAGGTCTGCAAAATCATGAATGGTCTAGACAGGGTGAATAACAAAAACCTTTTTCCCAGTGTGGGGGACTCAATTACGAGGGGTCACGATTTCAAGGTGACAGAGGAAAAGTTTAAGGGAGATATGCGTGGAAAGTTCTTTATGCAAAGGGTGGTGCGTGCCTGAAACACATTGCCAGCAGAGTTGGTAAAGGTGGGCATGATAGTGTCATTTAAGATGTATCTAGACAGATGCATGAATGGGCAGGGAGCAGAGGGATACAGATCCTTGGAAAATAGGCGACAGGTTTAGATAGAGGATCTGGATCGGCATAGGCTTGGAGGGCTGAAGGCCCTGTTCCTGTGCTGTAATTTTCTTTGTTCTTTCTTCCAAAATCATAAGAAAAAATTATCAACATGACAGTGAGCGAAGGCAGCATCAAAGAAGTGGGTCCTGGTTGGATTTTTAAAGGATAGAGCAAAGATCAAGGGAATAGGCTTTAAGGCAAACTGTCCAGCTATTTTACCAAGGTGATGAAAAGTCCTCGGCTCACTGCAAGAAGTAGCTTGTAAATAAATAGCAGACAGAAGACTAGACTGATTTTACAACCAAATCCCAGATGTCAAAGACCACTGTTCAGCCCATTACACCGCCCACTCCCATTTCAAATCAATCTTGATTCAAATCAATGCAGAGTAGTCAGGCATTTATCATCCACCAGGCGAAGACCAGTGCACGTCAACCTAAATACTTGTTAATCAGTCGTGTAAAGCAGACTCCAAGTCATTGCTGATCTCAGCCAAACCAACACTCAGAACTGAATGCATTCCAACATCTGTGTCAGCAAAATCTAGCACATAGTGTAAATTGTATTTCAGCATTTGGGTCCAGCAAAATGGACGGAGAACCCAAACTGTATTTCAAGGCTCAGGCCAATTACGTTCATCTCTGATAAAAACACAAAATGCTGGAAATTCACAGCAAGTTGATAAGCATCTGAGAGAGTTTACGTAGGTTAATATTTCTTTGGGATCATTCAAGCCCTTGATCCTGTTTGCTCCAACTGTTTTCACTTAATTTGCAACACCGCTCTTCCATTGTACTGATTATTATCAGCTTCTGCCTTCATACTCTCCTTTGAAAAGATTTATGTTTTAATGTTTTCAGGGGGGGACTTACAGCACAATGATAGTGTCCTGCCTTAAAGCCATGATACCCATGTTCAAATGCACCAGAAGCAAAAACAGAAGTTGCTGGAAAAACTCAGCAGTTCTGGTAGCATCTGTGAAGAAAAAAAATCAGAGTTGATGTTTCGAGTCTGGTGACCCTTATTTGGTTCTTCCCCAAACCTGAAATGTTAACTCTGAATTTTTTCTTCACAGATGCTGCCAGACCTGCTGAGTTTTTCCAGCAACTTCTGTTTTTGTTCCTGATTTACAGCATCTGCAGTTCTTTTGGTTCAAATGCACCAGAGATGTGTTATGACATGTCTGAGCAGGTTGATTAAAATATCTATACCAGCTCAATGGAGATACTCTGTGTGGACCATAGGACCATCAGTAGTTTCTTTCTTAATGTTTGAATAATGGAGCAGAAAGGCTGCACACTCTTGTCAGTTTCACTGAATTACTTTCCTTTCTTACCACGACTATCAAGCCTCATCACTTCCTACTTGTGACCTCAGGCCCTGATGACTTGTTGCATTGTTTAAAAAGCTCTAATCCAGCAAAACATCATGTTCAGAGAGCCATTGCCAACATGATTGACTCAAAGCTGTCTTATTGTGCTGCAATAATTCTGTGATCTGTCATTTTAAAGCAGTAACTTTTTATCTGGTTATGTATTTCATTAGTTCTTTGTGAGTCCTCACTAGTTTCAAATGGACTATAAAATTTACTTGTGAAACAATACTAATATTTCAAAAATAAGTAATCAGATGTGGAGTGTTTTGATTCATCCTGCACCATAGAATAAAGTGTTATATAAATCCACATTCTTTTTAGATCTTCATAATTTGTACTTTTACATGATTTTATTAGCCTATTGTATTCAAACCTGTTGCAAAATCCTCATAACTGGACTAAACTGCCGTCAGGTGGGATTCCAAGTGCTTGCAAAACCTTGCAATTCTCTCATCTTGCCATGCTTAGTGTTATGGCCATCATTTTTCAAAATGTGAACAAGGGATTGGTAGTGGTCCATTCAGACCACCAAATCTGCCCAGCCAGCTAAAGATTTATCTGTTATTGAGAAAGACCATGAAAGTGGCAGAGCTCCTTCCAGCTTATATAATAGGGTTTGGAGTGACTATGGAAAAGGACACTGGTGAAGTGTAAATAAGAATAATAAACTGGGGAAAGTCAGCTTCAATGGGGTTGAAAAAGAACCTGGGCTGAAATAATTGGTGCCAAAGATAGTTAGGAAAAATGGTAAGTGAACAATGAGTTACCTTCAGAGAAGGAAGAGATTTGACACAGTCAAGACATAATCACTATGTAATCCCTCAAAAACCAAAAGTTGGGCAAACTATTTCAGAGGCCCCTGGAATACAAAAGAGATCAAAATCGGTACAAAGAAGAAATTTATGTTTATGACCTGATGGCAGGTAGAAAACACAATTCAGAATCAGGCTGAAAAGATGAGACAGGTTTGGGTTAGCAGACAAACTATGATTGAGCACCCTACAGAACACATCAAACAGAAAATGCCACCAAATCACATCCTGTGCTTTTCACAGCAATCTCACACTCCCATCTTCAGGTATTAGTGACATTGTGAGTCAGCAAATCTCATTAAAACTTGACAGAGGTGACAATACCTCACTTTTGATAACCTGGCTGAGAAACTCCCTCAAAATCTGTTCCTCATGGACTGCCTCAGTGACTACTCATGTTCTAGAGGTCCTCCTGCTTTTGCAGGAGATATCTTAGGAAAATTGTAAGTTGTAAAAATCTATAGTTTATTGCAAAGTGTGCAAAGTAGTCATTGGTAAATTGTGGATCATAGTGGAGACAATCTGGTCAGAAATGATATGAACTTAAAACATTTTTTAAACCCAAATAGCTGTCTGCAGTGGTCATAGAATTTTATCCACCTGGAAAAATAAACCTTCCCCAGATTCTTAGAATCTGCGCTCTAACACTTTTAACAGGCACTACTCTAGCTTTTCGAAAATAGTGAACTTTATCAAACTAGTTTAACCATTGCTTTCATTTTCATGAGCTCTAACCATACTCAATTTCACAAAGCAATTTTGGGCTTTTTGCTCAAAGCTGCACCAATCAACTATCAGCACATACTTTCTTCTGAAATTCCATTTCTCCCAGTTGTTCTCTGGAACTCTGACTGCAAAACTTAGCTGCTTAATAATTTCTAGACAGATTCTTGAGGTCTAACAGCACGGAGTCATCCAACTACACTCAGCTTCTGGGAGGTGAATAAGACATTTGGCACACTTGTCTTTGTTGGTCAATGCATTGAGTATAGGAGTTTGGATGTCATACTGTGGCTGTACAGGACATTGGTTAGGAATTGACTTGGAATACTATTTTCATTTCTGGTCTCCCTGCTATAGGAAAGATGTTGTTAAACTTGAAAGGATTAAGAAAAGATTTAGAAGGATGATGCCAGGATTGGAGGGTTTAAGCTAAAGAGAGAGGATGAATAGGCTGAGGTTTTTCCCCCCCGGAACATTGGAGGCTGACAAGTGACCTAATAGAGATTTGTCAAATCGTGCGGGCTGTGGATAGGGTGAGTAATCAAGGTCGCTTTCCCAGAGTTCAGAACTGGAGGGCATAGGTTTACAGTGAGAGGTGAAAGATGTAAAAGGGATCTTTTCATGCAGAGTGTTGTGCGTGTATGGAACAAGCTGCCAGTGGAGGTGGTGGAGACGAATATAATTACAACATTTAAAGGCATCTAGATAGATACATGAATGGGAAGAGTTTAGATGGATATGGGCTAAATGTTAGACAAAAGGACTAGATTAATTTAGGATAGCTGGGTGGCACAGACAAGTTAGAATGAAGGGTTTGTTTCCATGCTGTACAACTCTACGAATCTATGACTCCCCAGTTAGTTTAGTTGCACATTCAGCGGTCCAGCTAAACAGCTCTTTTCTGCATGGAATGAACTTCTGACCAGCATTCGCTCTAATTTTTGTGCTAGCTGTGCAGGTCTCCATCATCTTTCAGTGGCAGCGATTCACAGAAATGCATGGATACCTGGAATGTTTGTGCATACAGGCAACCGCACGGCTTTGAGGGAACATTACTTTCTTCTTGTGACTCTGAAACTGTTCTTTTTTTCAGTGACCTATAGAAAGGTTTACCACAAGCCCCACACCTGTTCCTAGGCTGAGTTGAATGTAACCAAAATTTCAGAACATCCGTTGTACCACTTAGTATTGGAATTTGAATGTAACAAAACCTTGAAATTGTCTCACTCTGAATGTTACAATATTTTATTTTTTTTGAAGAAGTAACAGAGAATATTCAGAGAACACTCAGCAGTTCTGTAGGTGCTAACCAAAATGGAACAGAATCTATATCTTAGGAATGTGGCCTTAAAATCTTTATTCATTTTCAACATTGCTGATAGTTCTGACTCCCCTTTCAGCTATAGCATTGGGCTAGAAATTGGAAAATGTAAAAATCCACAGTTTATCACAAAGCGTGTGAAGTAGTCATTGACGAAATGTGGATCAGAGTAAAGAGAATCTGGTCAGGAATGATGTGTATTTAATATTTTGTTTTATTTTGTTTTTTAAAAAATTTATTTAAATATTTTTATTTTGTTTTAAACCCCAAATAGTATCTCAGTGATCACTTAATTTTATCCACCTGGATAAAGAATAACTGTTAATTAGATGGAATTTTGCATTAAACATGAGTAGATTCAACACTGGATAATTCTATAGTTTGGATGAGAATTGTGTTGGGATAAAAGGGTCCTTTTGTTCTGCTCTGCACATTTCATACACCTAGGAAATAATTTTATCAATAGAAGTAGTCAGAGCCATACAGCACAGGAACAGACCCTTCAGTCCATCTCGTCCATGCCACCCATGTTTTTCAAATTAAACCAGTCCTATTTGCCCCTGTTTGGCCCATATCCCTCTCAACGTTTCCTATTTATGTGCCTGTCCAATGTCTTTTAAATGTTGTAACTGCATTTACCACTTTCTCTGGCAGTTCTTCCCATTTACACAGCACACTCTATGTGAAAAAGTTACTCCTCAGAACCCTTTTAAATCTTTCTCCTCTTACCTTAAACCTATGCCATCTAGTTTTGACCTCCCCTATTGAAGGGTCACCCTTGCTATTCACCTTGTCTATGCTCCTCATGATTATATAAACCTCTATAAGGTCACCCCTTAATCTCCCATGCTTCAGAGGGAAAAAAACTCAGCCTGTCCAGCCTCTCCTCAAACCCTCCATTCCTAGTAATATCCTTTTGATTCTTTTCTGCACCATTTCTAATTTAGTAAAATCCTTCCTTTAGCAGGCAACCAGAATTGTACGCAGAACTCCAAAAGTCCTGTACAGCATCAAAATGATGTCCCAACTCCTATATTCAATTCTTTGACCAATTCAGGCAAGCATGCCAAATATCTTCTTCACCCCCTGTCTACTTGTGCCACCACTTTCAAAGTGTAAAGGTGCTGGCATTCAACTGTGATGGACAAGTTCAGAAATCAGACAAAACCAGGTTATAGACCAACAGGTTTATTTGAAATCAAAAGCTTTTTGAAGCGTTACCCCTTCATCACTTTCAAGGAGCTATGTATCTGAACCGCTAGGCCTCTGTTTGACAAAACTTCCCAGTGCCCTATCATTGACTGTGTAAGTCTTCTTGCTGTTCTAGTTACCACACAGAAGACTGCACCTGTGCTCTGCATTTTATGAAACTCATGTGACCCTGGTTTACTTTCTCCTGAAACAAGACTGAAATCACCAGCTCATCTCATCACATACCAGTGAATCATTCACAATAGTAAAGAGCTTTCTGTGCTCAAATAAAATTTACATCACTGTACCACTCTGCTGCTGTCACCAAACTTGAGACCTGTATTTACTTTGGATGTGGATAAATTCCTTATCCTGCATTTACACATGATGAATTTCTTGAGGCTTTTATAAGCAAGACTGCTGCTGTACTGTCGTCAGCTGCAAATATGACAAGCTTTAAGTTGATAATAGTACCTGAGAATTTTTGACAAGTCCATACGGCTGTAAGAGCCTCTTGATCTATTATGGTGTACCTCCTCTCAGTGTCAGACAATGTTTGAGATGCATAGTAAACCAGTCTACCACTCTCATGTGATAGTAGGAACTGCAGATGCTGGAGAATCTGAGATAACAAGGTATAGAGCTGGATGAACACAGCAGGCCAAGCAGCATTTTCTGAAGAAGGGCCTAGGCCCGAAACGTCAGCCTTCCTGCTCCTCTGATGCTGCTTGGCCTGCTGTGTTCATCCAGCTGTACATCTTGTTATCTCTACCACTCTCATGTGACTGTTCTTGAAAAAGGACTGTCTCCCAGTCTTATAAATGAGTTATCTGCTGAAATTGTGGTTGGTACCTAGGTAATGTTCTAAGGTGTCTGGTGAATTCAACATTTCTTTGATGCTTTGAAATGTCTGGTCCTGTTATTTGTCTCAGCACTATATCTGAGATTTCCTTAATAGTTGTCTTAGGGGTTCAGTAATTTGCAGCAGGTTGGGCAGAATTTGTGCCAACTGATTAACCATTCCAAGAACCACTGAAGATCTTGGATAGACATAGGAATTAGGAATTCTCTGCAGGATGAGTCCTTCTGTTTATTTATTATTCATTATGTCCTTGTAATTAACAATGACCCCTAGGAACTTTCAGTTTCGTGTCAGGCCTTCGTTCCAGGGCATTCCTATAACCAAACTGCAAAAATAAAACTGCTCAATATTGCCATAACTTTTTTTTGAAAAATTTCTTTGCTTGGCTAGACATTTATTGTTCAATTCTGCAACCATTGAAATCTTTAATTTATTTCAATAATTTCGTCATGCCCTTTTACCAGAGTATTAAACTGCCTTCATTCCATTCTCCCTAATTGGTAACCCAACCCAAGCCATCCTCCAGTTAATATAGAAACATAGGAATCAGGAACTGGAGTAGGCCATTTGGTTCTTCAGAATGCTCCACCATATAATAAGATCATATGCTGCACGCATATTTGCCCCATACTTTTTGATCCCTATAGCACTAAGTACTATACATATCAACTCCTTGAGAACATTAAATGTTTTGACATCAATTACTTTCTGTGACAAAGAATTTCACAGGCCCATTGCTCTTTGGGTAAAGAAAAATCTTCACATCTCAGTCCTAAATGGCTTAGCCCGTATCCTTAGACTGTGATCCCTGGTTTGGGACTTACTGTCACTGGGAAAATCCTTCCAGCGTTTACTCTAGCCCTATGGTAATTTTACAGGTTTCTATGAGATCACCCCTCATCCATCTAAACTCAAGTAAATATAATCCTAGTTAATCAGGCCTCTCCTCATATGTCAGTGCTGCCATCATAGCGGTCAGGCTGGATAAATCTTGGTCGCACTCTCTCCATAACCAGAGCATCCTTCCTCAGATAAGATGAGGAAAACTGCACACAATTCTCCAGGTGTAGTCTTGCCAAAGCCTGTATTATTGCAAAAGACATCTCTACTCCCACACCCAAATCCTCTTACTATGGAGGCCAACATAACATCTGCTTTCTCAGTGTCTGCTGCACCTCCATACCTATTTTGCAGGTAATCTGCTGATTATTTTACTTGTCACAAGAATCTAAGGGGCATTGTCGAGGCATCTACTCACTTCAAAAGATGCCATCTGTCAGATTCTGTGCCCCACGAAATTCAAATTGAGTTTAAACTTCACCCACATTCCACATGGTCAATAACAAAAGTCAGCTTTTTATCCTTTTTGCAGTGCACTTAACCATTTACATTGCCTTTGCCTTAGTGACCAGCAAACCATACCAGGTCAAGACTGCAACTGCTGAGCTTCCATGGCTCATATTCCTTTAGTTTTCTTGTTCATGAGAGACTGGGAGGGTCAGTTTCCTATCTGTGTTTCCCTTTTGTGTTTCCATTTTCCATTAGGTCATGTGTTGGTTAGGTGTCTCCACCTCATTGCTTTATAGCTGTCTCTTCTCATCAGACATGGAAATTTTTAATGGTAATCGGTCTTATTAGCATTGCATTTACAACATTTTTTGCAGTTTAAATATTAATCCTTAACACAGTAAGGTATATTCTAAAATGATTCTATAACTGTCTGATCTTGCTGGTTCTGTTCCCCCCGGGTCATGCAGTCTCTGATCTCACTGGCTTCATCCTCCCCAACAGGGGTCCTCAGTAAGAATCAACTTCTGTGATTGCTTCCTGCCTGGATCAAGCTGGGACCTAAAAACGATCGCAATGCCTGTTTCTGACCCCACATTACAGAAATACCTTGTCAATGTAACATATGATAGGGTAGGGTTAAGACAGTGGCGCCCACCACTTTTGATCAGCTGTGCTACACTAGAGCTCGCGTCAGTGGCACAGCCATGCGTAGTCAGCAGAATATTATTCATCCTTCCAATTGTCTCAAATTCTGTAAACGACTCTGTATCTATCTTTGTCACGTAGTGCTCATGTCAGCAGAATCTACACTGAGGGGTGGAGGAAGGATGGATTGGGAGAAATAAAATAAAAACGAAAGAACATGCAATATGTGTCCAATTTTAAACTAAAAGAAAATGAATTAAAACATTTTAAATTTTGAAAAGAGTGATGTCATAGTAGTAAAACTAAAGAAATTCAGTTAATTAAATAACAATTCAAACTATAGCTAATCCTTCAACAAATAAAAAAAAATAAAATTAGCTCCTGCCTTAATGTTTCCTGCCACTTCATCATATGTTTTTAGCTGTTAATATGTACTGATTAAGGCATATTTCAGACCTGCAGAGGTTTGAGGTCACCTCTCCCAGTTAAAAAGCTAGAACAGTATTAATTCTAGAATCACTGGGGAGACAATAGATGTTTGAAATTTTCATTCCTTTTAGAATAAGGCAAGGTACAGTTGAAATGAAGTCCCCTGTCAGAATCCGTAGATCTAACTCCTTCTTTCCTACACCTTAAAATTGAGAAACCCTTCGCCTTTCAATTTTATATCCCCTGGTAATCAGCAGACTTTTAGAACTTAAGCTTGGTGTTATCAAATCACTACTTTTTGATTCACCGTATGTTCATTTCCACTTTCGATTTTTGTCATGTCCAGAAATCTGGGACTTGGCCTTGGTTTCTTAATTTAAAACATTGCAATTCTGTGAATATTAATATTTAAAGAGCAGTGGAGCTGAAACATCCCTTCCATTAACATTTGTATTTAATCATGATTAACATGTCACTTTCTGCAAACTCCCACAGCCATATTCACAACTAATATCATTCACTCACAATTACAAACTCTGGATTTTTGTTAGTTTGATAAATAAAGAAATACTTTCACCTTGTAATATTGATCTGCTACAAACTCTAAGAGGAATGAAATCAGATTAGGTCACCAAGCACTGGAAATGACAATGATATGCGTTGCCATATTGATGTGCCAAATCCTCGTACATCGGGGAGCTTGTGTTAAAGTTATATCACAGACTAGTTAAGTAACCGTCTGCCATAGTCATACTGAAGCAATCATGTGCAACAGACAATGTCCGAGACACTACCATTCCTGAATATGTCATGAATAACTGGCAAGACAGTTCCGACAAAGGTGGTTATGTGGTTGCACACAGTTAAGAAGGAACTGCCCTGGATGTCCTAAGCATTGAATCTGGATACTATGAAGTCTCATGTTATCAGATCAAACATGGACAAAGATACCTCTTCTGACTTACCACCAAGCAGTGGAATTAGGGGACAGCCAATGTATTACCATTATTCAAGAAGAGAGCAAGGAAAAACCAGTAAACCACAAACTGATCAGTCCAACCTCAGTGGTGAGAAAACTAGTGGAATCACTTCTGAGGGACAGCATTAACCTGCATTTGGAGAGGCAGTGATTTGTTGAGGGGAGTCATGTCTGACAAAATTTGATTGCGTTTTTCAAAGAGATGGCTTGGTGTATAATTGAGGATGATGCTTTTGACGTGGTATACTTGGACTTCAGCAAGGCTTTTGATAGGGTCCTGCATGGGATACTGAAAACAAGTGTAAAAGCCCAGGGTTTCCAAGGAAATTTGACAAATTGCATCCACAGTGGGCTGAGTAACAGGAGGCAGAGAGTAATGGTTGAGGGGTGTTTCTCTGATTGAAAGTCTGCATCAGTGAGGTCCCACAGGGATCAATGTAATGACTCTTGTTGTTTGTGGTTTGTGTAAATGGTTTAGACTTGAATGAGGTGGGTTGATCCGTAAGTTTGCAAACAATGCAAAAATTGATGGAGCAGTAATTAATAAGGGAGATAACCTTGGACTACAAGAAGATATAGATAGGATGGTCAGACGGGCTGATCAGTAGCAAATGGAATTCAATCTGGAGTGCAAGGTGATGCACTTGAGCAGGCCAAACAAGGCAGGGAAATACATAATGAACAGAAGGACCCGGGGAAGCACCATGGATCAGAGGGACTTTGACATGCATGTCCACCGATCCCTTACAAAGTGGCTAAGAAGGCATATGATATATTTCCCTATGTTAGTTGAAGTTAGAGGACAAGAGTGGGGAGGTTATACCAGCACTATTAAAAATGTAGGTTATGCCACAGACAGCATTTTGAGTGTAGTTCTAGAATCCACACGATTGGAGGGATGTGATAGCACTGGAGAAGGTACAGAGGAGATTTAACAAGATGTTGCCTGGAGCAGAGAATTTCAATTATGAAGAGAGATTGGACAGACTGAGGTAGTTTTCCTCAGAGCAGAGTTAATTGAGAAGGGCTATGATTGAGATGTATAAAATTATGAGGTAAATAGATAATTGGGCAGGAAGAAACTTTTCCTTTTGATAGTGGGATCAATCACCGGGGGCATAGATTTAAGATAAGTGGCAGAAGGTGAGGAAAACCTTTTCACCCACAGAGAGTGGTGCCTGTAAGGGTGGTAGAGGTGCAACATTTAGGAAACATTTAGGTAGGCTGTGGGCCAAGAGCTGGAAAGGGGGATTAGAGTAGTTGGGTGGTTATTTTTGACCAGCATGGGCATGATGAGCTGAAGGACCTTTTCCTGTGCTGTTGATTTCTAATTCTGATGAAGAGTCACCAGAATCAGAAAAATTAACTCTGTCTTCTTCCTGCAGATGCTACCAGACCCACTGGTTTCTCCAGCAATTTCCGTTTTTGTTTCAGATCTCTAACAGCTGCAGTTCTTTGTTCTAATAATCTGTTGGCCTGTGTTCCAGCAGAGCCACCCATCTCCTGATCTCATTACAGCATTGGTCTAAAGATGGACAAAGGGCCTGAACTCAAGAGTTAAGGTGAGAGTGGCTGCCCTTGATGCCAAGGCAGCATTTGACTGAGTGCTCTATCAAGGAGCTCTTGAGAAGCTAGAGAAAACAGGATTCAGGGGAAAACTGTCCACTGTTTGAAGTCACACTGAGTAAAAAGGTTATCGCTATTGGAAGTCATGCTTCTCACCACCAGAACATCACTGCTGGAGTCCCTCAGTTTTATTTTAAATTAAACACTGCAAAATCACCTATGTCACTAATTAAAATACTACTTAACCAGCTCTGACATAACAATGCGCAGAGCTGGATGAACACAGCAGGCCAAGCAGCATCAGAGGAGCAGGAAGGCTGATGTTTTGGGCCTAGATCCTTCTTCAGAAATTGAAGAAATCTCAGATTCTCCAGCATCTGCAGTTCCTACTATCTCTGAAACAATTTTAACCCCATTTATAGCAAGCACTGCCTGCCAGGGGCAGTGTGGCAATAACAAAAGAAAAGGGTGGAGAAAGAGGGAGGAAATGAAATAAAATGGAGTTGGAGGGGGAAATAAAGCAATCCACCCCCCCATAGTGTCCACTTTCTCTAAAGCTCTTCAAAATTTTATATCTAGAAGGGCTATCATACCGAACTGATTCCCATCACCAGATCACCTGTGGCGATTTTTCACCTTTTAACAAGCACCTTTAACTCACCTGTGTTTCCTTAGGGTTATGTATTGGCCTGACCATATTCAGCTGTTTCATCAACTACCTTCCATCTATAACAAAGTCAGCTGTGGAGATGTCCTTCAGTGATAGCCAGTGCTAAATTGTACAGTATTGTTGATTCCTCATGTACTGAAGCAGCCATGCCCATACCTGGAAATATTAGAATTAGGGCTCATAAGTGACAAGCAACATTCACGCCATACAAGTACCAGATGTGACCATCTCAGAAAAGACAGAATCTATCCACCTCTTTATGGTCAAATGCTTTACCATTACTGAACTTCCCACTGTCGATATCCAGATATTTATAGTTGACCACAAATTGAACTGGACCAACCGTACAAATAGTGTGGCTACAAGAATGGGTCAGAGGTTAGGATTTCTGCAGTGAGTGACTAGTTTCCTCTATCCCTGTTGCTTGTCCTCTATCTATAAAGGTACAGGTCAGGAGAATGATGGAATACTGCCCACTTGTGTGGATGGGCGCAGGTCCAGTAGAACTCAGGAAACTGTATCTTATCCAGGACAAGACAGTCAACTCAACTGGCACCCTTTCTACCACTTTCAACATTCACTCCCTTCATCATCTATGCTCAGTGACCATAGTGTGAACATGATGCGCTGCAGCAACTCACCTATGCTCATTTGACCGCACCTTCCAAACTCATGACTTATGCCACCTAGAATATAAGGGCAGCACATGGTTGGGAACACTGCCTGTTGTAGATTCCCCATTAAACCGCTCAGCATACTGCATTTGAACTATATCATTATTCCTTCATTGTCTTGAGGTCAAAATCCCGAAATTCCCTCCCTAACTGCACTGTGGATGGATCTGCACCTTCAAGAATGCAATGGCTTAAGAGGGTAACTCACCACCACCTTTTCAAGGTCAATTAGGGAAGAGGAATAGATGCTGGCCTAGCCAGTGACACTCAGACCCCATAAATTAATTTAAAAAATATTGTGTGACATGTGAACAAGACACCATAAATGTCATCAGTAAGTAGTGATATGTTAGGGAACACAATCATGAACTTGTTCTCCAGTTGATTTTTTTTTACTGCTTGTTACATCCTTAAATAAATTTCACATTTTTAATCTAGTTCAGTAGACTCTGTAGATATTCTTTAGGAACATAACAACTCCGAGAACATCCTAAATGCAGAATATGTTAATATAACAGTTATATTTTGTCAAAACACTGTATGTGTTTTTTTATCCATGTGAGATTGTATTTGTGGATTTTTCTAACATCGCAGTGCCCAGAACCAAAGGTGCACTTCCATGGCTTTTTAGGTTTCTTAGATTCCTTTAACTGACAATCAGAAAAAAATTCTTGGACTGCGCCAGGATTGATTGAGTTTTGCGCAAAGACACCCAACTGTGAATTTAACCTCTAAACAAGTGCTGCAACTACTACCAGGTCTCAAATCTGATAAACCACCACAACTTAAGGATCAAACTGAGGATCTTCCTTGTGTAAATGACTCATTGAGTAAGGCATGGAACATCACACCCACGCAATATAATCTCTTCAGCAGATGGGAGTGAGGCTCTGTTGATGTGCAATAGAGGGAGTTCTGCGCTGCAGTCAAACTATGCTGTGCCTGACCTGAGAGTGCTTAATGCTACTGCTGCGAAATGGAAGCTATGCTACCCTCTAGCACAAAATTCCCCAAAGAACAAGCGAAATATCATCAAGTTATGAGATAATTGTTGGACTCCAAGCAACAAATAACTGCCCTCAGAGTTAATTCCAGGTCTTGCAATTTGCAGGGCTGCCACTGAAGATGTCACGGTGTGCAAGGCTCAATTACTGCTGAAGGCTTTAAGCTGAGGGTTTGAGGCAGTGTGACTGACCTGCTCAATGTTGCGACACTGGAGCGTCTGGAAGCTAATTTCCAAACATGTTGCCGACTGCTGAACTGTGAACATTATCATCAGCATTTTTATCTGGTTAATATACTTTATGGTATATTTATATATGTATACATAGATATCAGACTCAACACTAAATAGAAAATTATTGTGAGAAAAGCAATTGCTCTGATGATTTTGTTTTTATACCTGACAGATGCTAGGGAGAATAGGAACTCTTTCCCACTGCGTAATCTGCACTACCACATCGACACAAAAAGCAATATGAAAACGTTCAGCAATTCTATTTTAATGCATACGCTGATACAGTCTGCCACATGAAAAACACAATGGTGTAGCTCAAAAATTTAAACATCCATTAGGGGCCTTTTCTGGGGGGAGGGGGAGTGCAGATGGGGGCGGGCTGAGAGGAGGGGATAGGTGAGAGGAAGAACAGGTTAGGGAGCTGGGGACGAGCTTTGCCTTCTTTACTACCTACTAACCTGTCCTGCTGCCTTCAGGGATCTGTGGATAATTACTCCAAGACTCTGCTGTTTCTTTGAGCTTCCTTATATCCTGCTATTCATTGATATCCTGCTCTCTTCCAAAGTACACCACCTCAAAAATTAAATGAGAGTAAATGTGTTAAATTCCACCTGCTACTGATCTGACCAATCCATATGTATCTTCCTACAACCTAAGGCCTTCATCCTCACTGTCAAATACCTAACCAATCTACATGTCATCCATGAGCTTAGTTATCATCCACCCCTTCACCCCAATATTTTCTTCAATTTCATTTATTATATATATATATATATATATATATCCACACACAATAAGGGACCCAGCACTAATCCTTTTGATGTATCACTGGACACTGGCCAAACAGTCTTCTATCATCATCCTCTGTCTTCTACCACTAAGTCAATTTTGGATCCAACTTGCTGAGTTACATTGGTTTTTGAACTCACACAACTGTCATGTAGACATTCCATATTCATTTCCACGGAATTCGTTACCTCAGTGATTTGAAGTTTGCTTGGATGCCAGTTGGCTAAGTGGCCCTTTGTTGATCGGTCTAAAACTGTCTCACTCTTTTGCTGCCTGCCTCAAACCCCTCTTGAAGTCCCTACTCTTCCTCTTGTAGCCACCTTCTTCCCCCTCACACCTCTTTCAGCCCTTTCTCTGTCTGCAGTTTTTTTTCTGTTTATTCATTCACAGGATGAGGGCATCGCTGGTTAGGCAGCATTTATTGCCCATCCCTAATTGCCCAGAGGGCAGTTAAGAGTCAACCACATTGCTGTGAGTCTGGAATCACATGTAGGCCAGACCAGGTAAGGATGGCAATTTCCTTCCCTAAAGGACATTAGTGAACTTGATGGAATTTTCCAACAATTGACAAGGGATTCACAGTTATCATTAGATTCTTAATTCCTGATATTTGTTGAATTCAAATTCCAACATCTGCTGTGGCGGGATTCGAATGCAAGTCCCCAGAATTTTATCTGGGTCTCTGGATTAACGGTCCAGTGATAATACCACAAGGCCATCGCTTCCTCTTTTCCAGGTTTTTCCCCTCCCTCTTCTTGTAAAGCTTCTTTCTCCCTTTCAAAATCTTTCTGCTTTCTCCACCCAGGCCTTTCTCTCACTGATGCCACCACCCATGCCCCAATAGATGGAAATCTCAAATCTAGCGAAAGGTCCTTCCAGCCTTGGCAAAAGGCCCTCCATCCTGGTTAGTATTGGCTCTCGCAGTGTGGTCTCTGCCATTTCCCCACCATCCCATCCCTCCAGACCTCATCCCAACTCATCAGCTTTCAACCATCTCATTAGTTCTTCCTTTAATTCTGTCAGCTCTCAATCCTGAGCTCAGCTCTCTTACCTTCATACCCAGCTCTTGCGCTTCCTTTTCCTCCCAGACACAGGTTTTGAGCCCTCCACTCATCAGAAATAAGTACACATCCACCAAAAAAAATCTTGACCCAGCTCTCAAGCCTTAGACCGAACTCCTTCATCCTTGGATGCAGCTCTCATCCTCCCAAACTCTCTGGAGTTAACATTTACCCTATTTGGCTCAGTTGTCAATACATCCCCATCCCCACCTATGAGTATGTCACTCACTGGACCTTGGCAACCAGCAAACTGTATCGATGACAGCACTGGCTTTCTGTTACTCCACTCACATATATTTCCTGAGTCTCTCAGTGGCAGGTATGGGAGAGAACCAGCCTGTGATAGGAGGAATGTCTCTTTGTTTCTCCCATTCCTTTACCCTGTGAGTGAATTTTCCAGGGCAGTTTTGGGACTTTTGTGCCCTACCCCACCCCTACGTGTTTTGAGCATTGAGCCCTAGAGACAAATGTAAATGTAAGTGAATCATGAACAAGAGTAGGCTGCTGATTTCTTTGTGCATTGACAGCCCATAAGTACAATTAATAACCCCTGGACCTGAAGAAATCCATTGATGGTGACAACTCTCAGTCCCTTCTGTGCTTCTGTGATGATCTGTCAGTCTTAAAACAGAATGAATGAATGAACGAACAAATTAATTAATTTATTTTCATACATTCATGGGTTGTGAGCAGCATTGGCTACGCAAGCATTCATTGCCTATCCCTACTTTTCCTGGAGCAGTTGCTGGTGAGCCTTCTTGAACTGCTGGCTCCTTCACTTAGTGCTTTGAGTTCCCAAGAACTTCCTCTATCAATCCCCAATATCCAAGCGATGCTGCAGCCTCAAATCCTCAGAGAATCAACATTACACAATACAGGCTTTTCCATACCATCATTGTTAACTCTGTACAACTAAAGTGGTGGCTAAGTGTAAATTTCCACTAGCATTAATCACGACCTCCACCCCTCACCACGTTATCAATAGGTACATGCTAACATGTCCCAAGCCTCCATTCACCCAATGCTCCCAACTGATACTACCAAGTGGATACTCAAAAAACTGCTGATTAACTCTACAATGAGCTCAATAATTTATTAATTGGCGGCGTGAATTTTGCCAGGTCTCCCCTTCTCCCATCTTCTTTAAAGATTGTGTAACCTAGGGTGATCTTCCTAGTGCACAATTTTCATAATGTACTTGCATCTGACCGCACCCTGCTGAGATTTCAAATATAGAGCTCAGCAGTACAACAAAACTGAGGATCACAGTATCAGCACAACAGGGTGAATCAGAATCACTGCGTATCCTATTGTAAACTCAGAGTTTTATCAGAGCTGCTGTCAATTTCGATGTAAGTGGAATTGTGTGCATAATCTGGTTCACTCACAGAGTTGAGGTCAGATGATCATGATGTGAGTTTTGGAAAGGTCACATTTCACTGGGATATTATGGGATAACAGAAAACCAGTTGCTCCTATTGTAGACAATTGACTAACATGTGAATCAATAGCATTTCAATTCAAATCATGTACTAATATGATAGAGGCTAATGGTACGTCACTGACCATCACAACATGTTCCCCTCCCTCAGCTGTGTCTGTTGGCAAGCTGGAATATGTCATAGGATAGTCCTGAATCTTAGGGCTGTATGTCACCAAATTCTCATGAGAAGGAATGTCAAGTAAAGCTTGCCACAACAGTGCTTCATTATTATGTATTTCAAGATTCATGCTTAGTAGATCATGGCCAGTAGTTCTTTGGACCAAATCATTTCCTGAATGAACCATGTCTGCCCAGATCCTAGTGACAGTTGCCTGTGCTTAGTGTCACCAATCGACATGTACAAGGATACTGACTGAAAAAATCTTTTGTTTTGTCCCTGTCAGAACTCAAAATTGTGTGTTTAGAAGGGTAAAGATTTATTCTTTCTTAATATTCCACTATCAACATCATGGGGATTACCATTGACCAAAAACTGAACTAGACCAACCACGTAAATACTGTGATTCCAAGGGCAAGTCAGAAACTGGGATTTCACCTCCTTACTCACCAAAGCCTGTCAACTATCTTCAGGTCACAAGTCAGGAATTTGACAAGATGCACTTCACTTGCCTGGATGAGTGTAGCTTCAATAATCCTCAAGAACTTCAACACCTACTTAGACAAAGTGGCCCACTGAACATCACCCCATCCATCAACTTTAGCATTCACTCCCTCCATCGGTGTTGGGCGGTATACAATCATCAAGATACACTGAGGTAACTCACCAAAATGCCTTTTATAGCACTTTCGAAATCTAGAAGGACAAGTACAGTTGATACATGGAACACCAAGACCAAATTAGATGCCAGGCTGCATACCATTCTGACTTTAAATTAATTTGACATTTCTTCACTGTTGTTAGATCAAAATCCAGGGATTCCATTCCCAACAGTTCTGTGTGTCCATACAATGCATGTACTGTGTAAGGCAGCTTACCATCACCTTCTCAAAAACAATTATGGATGGTCAACAAATGTTAGCCTTGCCATGGATTGTCAAGTCCCATGAAAGAATATAAAGTCTAATCTCATGATTAAAAGAGAGATTTCACATTCTGCTGGAGCAGATAGTGGTCTTGCATCATGACCCTAATTCTATTCTTAACAATAACATTTGCAGTTTTCTAAACAAAGTACAAGCATTTGTACAAGGGAGGGTGCAGAGACTGGTCAAGCTGAACTTTACGTTGAGAATGACAAATACGTGAAACAGTTGTGTGGAACCAGCACTAGAACAATCTCAGGATGGCCCAAATTGTTCCACATCAAATTAAGTAGATTTTTCCTATTTGCGGTCAATATTATAGTGCAGAAATTACAACAGGCAATTTGTACACTTCAAGATCCAACGATTGAGGGATATGTAATGGCCAGGAAACCAAGGAAAATTTCCTTTCATTTCATATTATGGAATCTTTCCCATTTACCTAAGAGTGAGTGAGAAAGGAGGGTGTCAGTCCAATTTCTCATCCATAAGAAAGCACTTCTGGCAGTGGAGCATTCCCTCAATACTGCACTAGAGTTATCAGCCTAGGTTAAGCGCTGTCAGTCTTAGGACTGGGACTGGAGTCAAGGAATATCTGAATCAAAAATGAGTGTTCTATCCCTAAGCTACAACAAGTGAGATAAAATACTTGAGTTTTCACATCCTAGGATATAATAAGTTGAGGTTGACAAAAACATGTGATATCCCAATGGATGATAAATTTTAAGCATTTCACTGAGCCCATTTGGGGATAGTTTGTAGTTGGATCCTTTCATCATTTAGCTTTTCTGTGACATAACAGTCCTTAGGTATTCTCTGTGTGGTGTTACTTGTCTAACATAATAGACTGCTGGTGAACCCATGAGGGTTAGAGCTGAGGCATCTGAATTTAAGAAACATCTTCCTAACATTGTAAAATAGAAGAAAAAACTGCAGACTTAGGCGTAACTGAAATACGCTTGGTTAAGCATGAAGAGAGCTGTAAAAATGAGAAAAACTGATTTATCTAGTAGAAAAATGGGACACAAAGTGAGGGTAACTAAAAGGGGATTTGTTGCAAAGGTTTTGCACTTTTACTTTAGGATTTTAAGCTTTGAGAAATTAGTCTATTTAAACTGTTTGTACACAGCTATGAATCTGTTTAATCAGCAACTTTAAACTGATAGACCAATAACAGATTTACTTTCTCGCTTCTTCTCCCCAAACCCCTACTCCACATAATTAAGCTTAAAGCCAAAGTTTTTTTTAATCTAACCTCCCAACTACTGGATTGCCATTTTAGTGATTAGGAAATGTAGCAGAATTTCAAAAGCATAATAATTTCTAACAGCAATTGTTGTAAATTGCTTTCCTGAGGCAGCAAGAAGTGTACATGAATGGAAGGAAGACCAGTTTTCATGATGGACTCGGCTGCGTTCACAACCCTCTGTAATTTCTTGCAGTCTAGGACAGAGCAGTTGCCATACCAAGCTGGGATGCATCTGGATAGAATGCTTTCTGTGGTGCATCTATAAAAATGGGTAAGAGTGCCAAATGATGCCAAATTTCCTTATCCTTCTGAGGAAGTAGAGGCATTTCTAAGCTTTCTTGATGGTAGAGTTGACATAAATG
This sequence comes from Stegostoma tigrinum, assembly GCF_030684315.1. Taxonomy (NCBI): domain Eukaryota; kingdom Metazoa; phylum Chordata; class Chondrichthyes; order Orectolobiformes; family Stegostomatidae; genus Stegostoma; species Stegostoma tigrinum. The sequence goes on along the minus strand of NC_081358.1, from coordinate 101,291,829 downwards.
AACAAGGATAGGTCATTGGTGATATATATTCCTAGGAACTTGAAGCTCTTGATTACATCCACCTTATGCAGGCCCAAATTTGATGTAAAATCATAAACAAAAACAAAGAACTGCAGATGCTGGAAATCTGAAATGAAAACAGAAATTGTCGGAGAAACTCAGCATCTGTGGAGAGAAAGCAGAGTTAAACTTTTAGGTCCTGTGACCCTTCTTTAGAATTTATTGTAACTAGGAAAATGTGGTATATAAACTGAATATTGGAATGTGGGTGGAAGGGGTGAGAGCCATTTCTGGCACCTCCCATGGAATGCCATCACCAGCCACATATTTTGCTTCCCTATCTTGTCAACCTTCTGCAATGACCATTCCCTACAGGACACCCTCGTCCACTCCTCCTCCACTTCCAACACCTCCCCAAACCCCCACGGCACCTTCCCATGTAATCGCAGAAGATGTAACACCTATCCATTTACTTCTCTCCTCCTCACTATTCATAACCCCAGAAACAATTTCCAGGTGAAGGAGCAATTTACCTGCACTGAATCTAGTCTACTATATTCACTGTTCACATTGTAATCTCCTCTACATTAGGGAGATGAGATGCAGACTGGGTGACTGCTTTGCTGAACACCTACATTCTGTCTGCAAAATTGACCCTTTGCTTTCAATTGCATGTTGCGTGACCCATCACCGTGTTCCCTGGTGAACATTTCCGTCTCGGGCTTGCTGCAGTGCACCAGTAAAGCTCAGTGCAAGCTGGAAAATCATCTCATTTTCCACTTGAGGACCCTACAGCCTTCAGGATTCGATAACTCTAGGGCATGCACACTGTCTTACATCTCCTCAAATCAACCACACACTCCAGACCTTTCATCACACGGGCTGCTTTCATCACAACCAAGCCATCTTCATCAATTAATGGTTTCTGTTAGCAGATTTTCTTTCTCCACATTATCCATCCCTCTGCCTGCCTAACAGGCTCTCTCTCTCCCTATCATTTACTGCTCTTCCAACCTGCTTCTTCAGCATGTATACTAAACTTTTCCTAGCTACAGTTAGTTCCGAAGAAGGGTCACTGGATCTGAAACATTGACTCTGCTTTCTCTCCACAAATGCTGCCAGACCTGCCCACATCTGAAGTGATAGTGTCCAGGATCTTGCAGAAAAGATGGTTAGAAAGAGTATTGCAAACAAAGGACCGTTGATGCAGTGGGGTCATGTTGGAAAGGCAAGGATAGCAGGGAACACCTGAAGAGGAGTATGGCAGATCCTGGGGGATGTCCATGATTTGAGGGCCTTGATGGGGACAGGTAATTACCTTTCCCACTTGGGCCCGTGAAAATTATTTTGTTGCATTCCTCCCCTGTCTGAACTCCTGCCATCATCCTCAAAATAGCAGTTGGGAAGTAACTAGCACTTAGGGAGCCAATTAAAGGACTAGCTTGGGGAGAGTGTAAGCATAGTGCCCTACAGCTCACCTGTCCACCACAAAATTTCAGGTTGGCAGGGGCAGGTAGGCATCACAAATTAGGCTATGTGAAGAATATCATGTGTCCCTCATCTGCTAGCAGGGTCCCTAAATATACTGACCATGGGTTTGTGAAACAAGCCCTGCCTGCTAACAACAGACATATTTCACAGCTTGAGACTTATGCACAGCACCTCTTAATTTCAAGGTTCCCTTTACTGCCAAAGTTGCAAGTTTCATTTTTGACATTTGTTGCCCTCCTTACTGCTTCCTCCCCAACTGCCACTTTTTAGGATTTGCAGCTATGACAGAGGAGCCTAGATGGACCAAGCCCATTCCTACTTCTGTTCTTGGTTGGGTGCTCTTAGTTGCTCTGATCGCTGACTCAGTGAAAATGTACATTAGATCTTGTAGCTCAATGTCTCCCCATTTCTCTATATCCCTCAATCTCTTAGGTGCACAAGGATGTGCTGACCTCTTGAACTTACATATTGATGTCATTCCTTCGTAGCTTATATTGCCACTTTACTATCCTTTGGGAGAAAAATTCAGCCTTTTTTTCTGCTTGAATCTAATTTGGTAATTATTAACTAAAGTCTCTGGTGACCCCACAGTGAACAATTTGCTGTCAGGTCTCTTCAAGATTGAACCTCGGGCACCTTGAGATATTGGAGGCCACATTCACGGGCACACAAATTTTATCAGATTATTCAATAGATATAAATTACATGTCCATGTAATGTTATATGGATATCGATGTCATTTTATAGAGGCATGGTATCACAAATTGATATCAAGTTTACTCTTGTACGTGCTGACCTGAAGGTTTTTCTTTTAATCAACAAACTCTCCTGGCTTGTCACACCTGCCTCGTGCTTCTAGTGATAGGACCCGTGACCTGTGATGCAGGTACAGCAAGGAACTGGAGACAAATCAGGAGAAGCCACAAGAGCTTCGAGTGACGTGGTCGTCTGTTTAAAAGGCCTACTGCAGCTCTCTGGAAATTATTAATTTCCCATGAAGTTGGGACAGAACTTCTAGTTCACAGAATTCAAAGACACCCTTCACGCCTTTGAAATGAATGTTCAAAATGCCTTACCCATAGCCCTTAAGCCTCCTACATGGACTCTCCATTCCATTGATACCAAGTGGTTCTCCCTACCCACTGCCAATGGCAACTCATACCCTCTAAAAGTGTCAATCAATCAAAAAATCAATGATAACAACTGTAAGCACTTGACACTTCTTTAGCTTCTGCAAATATACATTGAGTCATCGACAAAGGAAATTACAGAAAAAAACTCATTATTGCACTACAAAACTGTCAAAGAAGTAAAGTTTTCATTTTTCCCAGCAGTGTCAACAGAGATACTCCTTTTATAGAGTCTGAACTTTCAGCCATGCCACATTAGGGTTATAGCCGCAGTGGTACTTTTAAGAAGATAGTCATAAAATGGTGTTTTTCTAAAAGCAATTCCACATATGCCACTGTTACTGTTTGGGACATTAGTTCTGTACAATGTGTATTTTAGATGAATGGGCATTGAAGTGCTTCGAAGATATATGTGAATATTAGAGATGGGCTGGAACATGAGTTGGCATGGAGGGTACGAGGGGCATAGTAGTTGATAAGAAATTAAAGGAGTAGAAGGCTAGGAATATCCTAGAGGCCTGTTGCAACCAACCTGCCTCAACACTGAGCAAGCCGTGTGGCTGCCCCTGATTCTAGTGACAGTGTTCTGCAAGACTAGAAAAGACCAAAATTTAATGTATTTATCAGAAATGCAGCACCTCCATCAGAATAGCACTCCCTCATTACTGCAATGAAATACCTCAATGCCAAAGAGTTATACAGATCTACCACATTCAAAAAAGTTCTTCAGTCCAGCCATATGCACCAGTTGAAAACAAACACCTAACTATTCTCATCCCATTTCTTGCACTTGGCCCAGCCTTGTATGTTTTGGCATCACAAGTGGATGTCTAAATACTTAAATGTTATGAGGGTTTCTGCCTCTACCAACCTTACAGGTAGCAAATTGCTGACTCCCATCACCCTCTGCATGAAAAAGTGTTTCCTCATATCCCCTCTATACCACCTGCTCATTCACTCTGAGCCTATTTGGATATGCCCAGCATCCCTGCCATGCATTGTGTTGCCTTGTTTTTTTCGCCTTTCCTCTCAACCAAAGATACCAGACTCATGACACTTTTGTCTCACTTTGCAACTTAGTGCAGACACAGAGCCAGAAAGCTTGTTATCATTGTCAGTAGGTCTCAGACCAGTCAAGAGGGATAGCCTACGGGCTGAGACTCCTGGCACAGTAAGTGAAGGTCAGCCTCCAATACCAGTCCAGACATTTCAACGTTGTCTGAGGGCTGTTCTAATAAAGGTGAATGTTAGGTAGCTACTACCTGCCTTGACTCCTTCTGGACTATTGTGGGATATTTTGCTCATGGAATGAGAAAGAGGTAGGTATAATGTAGGATGAAACTGTTACTTTTGATGTAGGTCAGGAGATGTCCCATGCAAGCCAGTAGGCATCGCTGAGGTCATGCAGGGTTAATGGTGTCAGGAGTTTGGAAATGTGAGAAAGAGTGGGGATGATGTTCCAGGGTGAGAACGGTAGGACATGAGCCTTGGAGGGATGTGGCTGCAGTAGGAGAGATACAGTGACCGTGAGATATCAGAAAGAAGATGACAACGCTAGCACTAGTGGAGTGAAGAATGCCATTGTTCTTCTTTAGGATTTCTGTGTATCCCTCCAGATGTCTGAGACTGCACTTACCTGGGTGGTAACCCTGGACAATGCTGGTGTGTCTAGTGTTTCGAACTCCACTGATGCTGGTCTTAAGGTTAGAGGAAGTCCCAAGACTACATCGGCTCCTCCAGCAAGACTTTGTGTCTGCAAAATAGGGCAATAGATATCTGGTAAGTGGCAAGTAGTTCAGCGCACAGTGTGTAGAAAGATGTGGAAAGAATTGGAGAGAAGACATGCCATTGGGATGGGGTATGTAGTTAATAAGGCATAAAAACTGAAAAAAAACTGTGGATGCTGTAAATTAGGAGCAGAAACAAAATTGCTGGAAAGGTTCAGCAGGTCTGGCAGCATCTGTGAAGGAAAGAACAGAGTTAACATTTCAAGTTCAGTTCTGGTGAAGGGTCACTGGACCCGAAACATTTACTCTGTTTTTTTCCTCACAGATGCTGCTAGACCTGCTGAGCTTTTCCAGCAACATTGTAGATAATAAGGTATGTTTGGTGAGACGCAGAAAAACATGCTGGACCCTTTGGTGAGAATCCCTCCCAAAAAAACTCAGTTAGCAAAATAACTGTTAAGATATTGCTGCTCCAGGTGAACCAAAACTTAAACTTGAGGATTTCCTGATCTGTATGAGTTCAGCCACTCACTTCTGTATTTGAGTTTATTGACTAAAGTATTGGCATGTCAAAATAATATCAATGCATGTCTCTGCTGTAATGGAGACTAGAGTTGTGTATTAGAGCACAGAAAGCATATTTATTAAGTATTTTAGCAAAAAAAAAGTTTATATTTAATGTTGGTGGCATAGTAATGCATCTCATTATGTCACAACCAAAATCTGAGAAAATAAGACAAAATGACATCAAGTCAAAGAAATATATGTTCAGAGAAGTGATTAACAGCATTGGGAAAGAGGAGGATCTCCTAGAGTGCTGAACGTATGACTTTAAATAATGGAAGGGAGATGAAGGATAAGACCATAGGACATAAGAGCAGAAGCAGGCCATTCAGCCCTTTGAATCTATTCCACCACTCAATAAAACCATGGATGATCCGATAATCCTCAACTTGTCTTTCCTGCCATAGCCCATAAATTTTGATTCTCTTACTATCTGAAAATTTGTCTATCTCAGCTTTGAATGTACGCAAAAGTGACACAGTCCTTGAGGAGTTGTAGGGCTACAAGCGGCATAGATAAAGAAAGAGCTGAGGACATGAACAGATTTGATGATAACTTTAAAATCAAAGTACTAGTCAGTGGGTAGCCAATGCTGAACAGGTGAAGATGCGTGTTAGGGCATGGATGATGGAGTTTTAGATGCGCTCATATTATGGGACTTTTTTTGTTCAACATATAATCAGAATAACAAATATTGACCAATTCTTAATCATCATCTCAATGTATCAATAAAGAGCAGCACTTACCACAGGAGACCAGAAATCTGATTATACCTAACTAAACGTGGACAGTTTTGGGCCTCATACTTCAGGAAAGATGTACTGGCCCTGGATGGGTTTAAAGGAGGTTCACAAGAATGGTCCCAGGAATGAAAAACTTAACATAGAAGGAACGTTTGAGGATTCTGGGCCTATACTTGATGGAGTTCAGAACGATGAGGGGGTCTAATTAAGACTTACAGAATACTGAATGGCCTGGTCAGAGTGGATGTTAGGAAAATGTTTCCATTAGTAGGAGAGACTAGGACCCAAGGGCACAGCCTTAGGGTAAAGGAAAGACTTTTTAGAATGAAGATAAGGAGAAACGTCTTCAGCCAGAGAGTGGTGTATCTATGGAATTCACTGCCACAGAAGGCTGTGGAGGCCAGGTCATTGAGTATGTTTAAGACAGTGATAGATAGGTTCTAAATTATCAAGGGGATCAAGGGTTACAGGGAGAAAGCAGGAAAGTGGTATTGAGAAACTTATCAGCCATGATTGAATAGCAGAGCAGACTCAATGGGCTGAATGTTCTAACTTCTGTTCCTATGTTTTATGGTCTTATGGCCTTAAATAAATGTATTGATATCAGCATTAGTACAGCACCTTGCTACACCATTTGAAAGATTTCACAAAAAGTGTTTCCTAGTAACTACGAAAATGAACATAGTTCACGTTGTGCTAGTGGCTTTTCACAAACTGCACAACACTGTATTGGTGAAACAGATATTAGCAAGAAATCCCTGTTTATGCCTGAGATATGAAAATCCAAATAGTGTCACAATGAAGGACTGGTTGTGGTGATTACAAACAAAACTAACGTTTAGCAACCTCAAATGTGTTAAGTTTCTTTGGGGGAAGGAAGAAAAAGAATGAAAGCCTGAAATTTACAACTGAGAGTATTCATGGCTACAGTTCACTGCTGAAAACTGCATCCATAGCCCTTGCCTTGAGGGGTTAAATTACGACCTACGCTAACAAGAGTGCTAAGCATTGCATCCTTTGATTTTCTTAAAGCTTATGTTCGTATTTCTCAGCCAGTAAGATCACTTGGGTAATCAGCATTTGCAGTTTTATTAAATAATAGTCTGTTCTGTTATCCTTGGCCAGAATTCAAACAGCAGGGGGTTGAAGATTGTAGGGGGATATGCTTTTCTCTACCCGTCACTTCACATTAACAGGCAAATTATTTGAACCTAAGGAAAAATCCATGACTTTTTTTTGGCCTGTCGATTCAGGCTTTGGGAATGATGAATGGCCATTTTACCCTGATCCAGTGATTTGTGCACCGCTGTGATTTCAAATCCATGCAGAAAAGAAACATGACCATTCTTCACTCTGGCTTCAGGCGAGTCAGGAATAAATTTTTCTACTAAAAACTTGCTAAGATCAGGTTTTCTTTGTGAGGAGCTTCTGACAGGCTGTCAGCTTACAGAAATGGCCTGCACCTCATGTGCCATTTGCTAAGGTGTACAAGCAGGGCGAACAGATGAGAGATCGAGGAGAGAAGCAAGGCATGTTATTCATTCATCTTTTCTTTTGAAACTTTATTTGGAGATAATTCTATTTAACTTGTGCAGACGCTCAACATTAGCAGTGTCAAGTAAAGAATAGCCTGATTCAACTTCCATTGTTGAATTTAATGAAGTCATTTATAACAATGTTCCATAATTTTAAAAAAATCTGATTGAAAATATGCCTACTGCTATTTAGTGCTCCATCCAAGCAGGCAATTACTTATATGAGGTGTATGACAACAAGTATTAGAGGCTGTTTGTCTGAAGAAACTGGTCTTCATCAAATGTTATCACAATCTATTAGCCACAATCAGGAATACTGGTTGTTAACTTTTCACATTTGCACTAATCCGGGTGCCTCAGAACAATGGTAGTGCCCTTGATTCTGCTCCAGCTGAGATCCATTAACTTGGTTATTTAATTGCTACCTTAATTTAGATTGAAGATGAAACAGATCTGCTTCGTTCAGCAAATCCTTGTGAAAACCTTGCTGAATAATCAAGGAAGAATAACCTGCTGAAATAAACTCTGAGATTCAAGCCCTATACTGAGTTTGTCAACACAACTATGGACAACGCTAACAGAATGACTCTAAATATATTTAATGTATAAGTTAAAAAACATGCAAAGCCTCTAAAATTATGCATGCACTATTAAATATGATGATAAATCATACACACTGCAACAGATTAAGGCTTGATATCCAGTTTTGAGTTTTCTCTGAGTTATGCAACATCCACTCCTTAGCCAAAACGATACCAGGACTCTGGATCCACAAGACCTGTCCCTGTTTCTCATTGTTCCTGTTATCAACAGTAGGTGAAAGGGGGTGGGACATGAAATCCATAAATGGAAAACACTAACACAGCAGGGCCATTTGATTCAGTTTAAACAGACCCCACTTTTGCTGTTCAGAGGTTTATTTCCCGCAATTGTAACTTATGCTTTTTGTAACTTACATTTTTAAAGAGTATTTGAGAAAGGGTGGACACGATCTGTAGAGCCATAAAGGAGACAGCTTACTTAAATCTTCTGCTTTTTGAATGTTTAATAAACAATCATCTTATGTTTTAATTGACTTAATGTCACAGACATTATATTCCGTCAATATTTATCTGAATAGTGCTAGTTAAATCAGGCCTAACCTGTTGAGATGGCAGCGCTGATAATAAAAGCTTTGTATCCAACATAATCCAGAAATGGATCTTGAAGTTTTCAACTTATGGAGCTGTTTTGAATCTTGAATCCCATTTTCAGCAGCACAAATCAAACCTAATCTAGAGGTCCTTACCAACACAGCATGGGAGAAGCTTCTGAAGACAGACTCCAAGACTTTCTAGCTCTCCCAACAAAGTACAGGATGTTTGTACATTTCACATTACAATGATTACATGCAACATTGACATCAGTGCTTGCTACATCCTGTTATGCCCTCCCCAGGCATTTATCAGCTGCATCATAGAGTATCCATACTGTATGTTACCTTGTGAAGCTGCAATTGTTTATTTTCCTGAGGTCATTATGCTAAGTAATGTTTTGCAATTGCCCCCTTACAATGCTGTCTGTTTTCTGGTGTCCTTTCACAAATGGTGTTTATAGCATTCATCATTTCACGATATCCCAATGTGTAGAAACAGGCTATTTGGCCCCCTGAGTCCATACTGCCCCACCAAAGAACTTCCCACCCAGCATTTTCCATGGCTAATCATCAGGACTGTACATACCAAGACACTATGGGCAATTTAGCATGGCCAATCAATCTAACCTGCACATCTTTGGACAATGGGAGGAAACTAGAGCACCGAAAGGAAACGCACGCAGACACAGGCAGAATGCTTCAAATGTTGCAAAACCAGGAAAAGATCTCATACTGCGCTGCTTAACCCTAACAATGTCACAGAGAGAAGGAAAGCTATTTCCCCTATTCCAGGATAGGATTCTGGAGATGCTGGAGGATAGGATGGTGAAAAGGAGTGCAGTAATGCCCAGCATCACTGAATTTTTACAATGTAGAAAGAGATCATTTGATCCATCATACCAGCACCAATTTTATTACTTAGTACCAATTTCCTGCCTTTTCCGCAAATCTCTACAAATCACTTCTATGCAAATAGTTATGTAATGCCTTCTTGAATACCTCATTTGAACACACCTTCATCACATTTCCAGAAAGTACATTCCAGAATCTAACTATTTACTATTTGAAAAATTTTCGTTCGCATCACCCTAGCGTCGTTTGCAAATCATTGTAAAATCTACGTCCTCTCGTTCATATACGAGCAGGAAAAGTGTCTGCCTATATACTGTATCGAGCCCACTCATGATTTTGAAAAGGTCTTGCAAATCTCCTCTCAGCCTTCATTTCTCTAATGTGGAGAGTCACAACTTCTTCAATCCGTCCTCATAACTGAAGTTTTTCAATCCTGGCACCATTCCTGTATATTGCTTTTGCATTTTCTCCATTGCATTCAAATTTTTCCTACAATGTGGTGTCCACACTGTACAGAATATTCCAGCTGAGATCGAACAAGTATCTTGTCCAAGTTCAATGTCATCTTTTGTTCTGCTCTAGGTTTCAAAGCCCCTATTAATATAGTTGAGAACTCTGATGCTTTATTAACTACTTTTACTACCAGCCCTGCCACCTTCAATGATTTGTGCATGTAAATATCTGACTGCCTTTGCTCTTGCACTCTCTTTACAATTGTACCACTCATTTTAAATTGTCTTCCAATGTTCTTGCAACTTATGTGCATCACCTCACAGTTCAGTGCATTGAACTGCATCTCTCACCTACCTGACCACTCCGACAGTGTATCAATTCAGAGATCGTAGGAAATGCTGGAGAATCTGAGATAACAAGGTGTAGATCTGGATGAACACAGCAGGCCGAGCAGCATCAGAGGAGCAGGAAAGCTGACTTTTCGGGTGTGGACCCTTCTTCAGAAATGGGGGTGAGGCAGGGGATTCTGAAATAAATAGAGAGAGACAGGGAGGCAGACAGAAGATGGATAAAGGTGCAGATAGGTGGAGAGAAGAAGGACAGGTCAAGGAGGTGGGGATGGAGCCAGTAAAGGTGAGTGTAGGTGGGGAGTTAGGATGGGGGTTGGTCAGTCAAGGGAAGACGGACAAGTCAGGGAGGCAGGGATGAGGCTGGTAGGTAGGAGGTGGGGGTGGGGATTGAGGTGGAAGAGTGGATAGGTAGGAGAAAGGACTGACAGGTTAGGGAGGTGGAGACGAGCTGGGCTGGTTTTAGGATGTGGTTGGGGGATGGGAGATTTTGAAGCTGGTGAAGTTCACTTTGATACCTTTCGGCTGCAGAGTACCCAAGTGAAATATGAGGTGTGGGGAAACCAAAAGCAGAGATTTGGAGACTGCTTTGTAGAACACCTCTGCTCAGTTCGCGACAAATGACTGCACCTCCCAGTCGCGAACCATTTCAACTCCCCCTCCCACTCCATGGATGACATATCCATCCTGGGCCTCCTTCAGTGCCACAACGCTGTCACTCAAAGGTTGCAGGAACAGCATCTTATATTTCACTTGGGAACCCTGCAGCCCAATGGTATCAAAGTGGACTTCACAAGCTTCAAAATCTCCCCGCTCCCAACCGCATCCCAAAACCAGCCCAGCTCGCCTCTGCCTCCCTAACCTGTCCGTCCTTTCTCCCACCTATCCCCTCCTCCCACCTCAACCTCCACCCCCACCTCCTATCTACCAGCCTTATCCCTGCCTCTTTAACCTGTCCGTCTTCCCTTGACTGACCAACCCCCATCCTAACTCCCCACCGACACTCACGTTTATTGCCTCCATCCCCGCCTCCTTGACCTGTCCATCTCCTCTCCACCTATCTGCTCCTTTATCCATCTTCCATCTGCCTCCCCCTCTCTATTTATTTCAGAATCCTCTTCCCCTCCCTATTTCTGAAGAAGGATCCAGAACTGAAATGTCAGCTTTCCTGCTCCTCTGATGCTGCTTGGCCTGCTGTATTCATCCAGCTCTACACCTTGTTATCACCAATGTATCAATCTCTTCATAGTTGACAATTCTTCCAAGTTTAGAGTTAGCTGAATATCTTGAAATTATCCCTCTACAAGATCCAGATTATTAATCTCCATCAGGAAAAACAAGGGTCCCAATAGTGACTCTGAGGCTATCCATTAAAAACATTCCTTCAGCCAAGAATTTATCCATTAACCATTATTCACTGTTTTCTATCACTCGGCTGATTTTTTTATTCATGATGCGTTTGTTCCTTTTACACCATGATCTATAACTTTCTTCATATATGTTTTTGTGATGCTGCATCAAAACACCTTTTAGAAATCCATGCATACCACATCAACAACATTACCATCATGGACCCTTTCTATCACCTCTTCAAAACTCCAGCAAATTATTTAAAAAGATATTCCTTTTTAGAAATCAATGTTGACTTTTTCTAGTCAATCCGCTAATTTTCGTGTGATTATGAATTCTATCTTGAATAATTGTTTTCTGAAGTTTCTCCCCTACCGGAATTAAACTGAATAGTCTGTAATTGCTCGGATTATCCTTACAGCCTTTCTTGAACAACACCTTAATATTTTACAATTCCCCAGCCTATGGTATCTTCCCTGAAAGATTGTGGCCAGTGCCTTCACAACTTCTATGCTTACTTCCTTTCATATCCTTTGGATAGATCTAATCTAATCCTGGTGTTGCCAATGTTAAGTGCCAACAACTTATTCAAGACTTTTTCCTTACTAATTTGAACACTTCTAGAGATAGACTGTCATCCTCTCATACAGCATTCCTTTCCTCTGCAAGAGTCTCTAATCAGCCTACTCCTCCTTTAACCATCTTTAGAAGACTTTGGGATTTCCCTTTATGTTCGCTGCTGGTCTTTTCTCATTGCTTTTCATTTTGCTCCTTTTATTTTCTTTACTTCTTCCCTAAACCTTCAGTTCTTGTTGGTTCTTAATTATATTTTCTGCCTTGCACCTGTCATAGCAACATTTTTTCTTTATCATGTTCTTTTCTACCTCCTTTGTCATCCAGGGAACTCTGCATTTGTTTAACCTACCTTTTCCATTAGGCAGAGTATACCTCAACTTTACCCAAACCATCTGCTTTTTTTTAAGTGGCTCATTGTTAATTTACTGTTTTTCCTGCCAAGCTCTTATTCCAATCAATTCTACTCATCTCTGTTCTTGTTCCATTAAAGTAAGTCTCTGACAATTGATTTTCTCACTAAGCATTGTTGCATGTCATTCTCCAACACTATCCTGAACCTTGTGATATAATGATCCAGTTCATTCACCTCATTTCCAAGGACCAGGTCTAACAAGCATCCTTCCTTTTTGATGACATTGATGACTGTATCGGCGCCGCCTCTTGCTCCCCAGAGGAGCTCGAACAGTTCATCCACTTCACCAACACCCTCCACCCCAACCTTCAGTACACCTGGGCCATCTCCAGCACATCCCTCACCTTCCTGGACCTCTCAGTCTCCATCTCAGGCAACCAGCTTGTAACTGATGTCCATTTCAAGCCCACCGACTCCCACAGCTACCTAGAATACACCTCCTCCCACCCACCCTCCTGCAAAAATTCCATCCCCTATTCCCAATTCCTCCGCCTCCGCCGCATCTGCTCCCACGATAAGACATTCCACTCCCGCACATCCCAGATGTCCAAGTTCTTCAAGGACTGCAACTTTCCCCCCACAGTGATCGAGAACGCCCTTGACCGCGTCTCCCCTATTTCCTGCAACAGATCCCTCACACCCCGCCTCCGCCACAACCGCCCAAAGAGGATCCCCCTCGTTCTCACACACCACCCCACCAACCTCCGGATACAACGCATCATCCTCCAACACTTCCGCCATCTACAATCCGACCCCACCACCCAAGACATTTTTCCATCCCCACCCCTGTCTGCTTTCCGGAGAGACCACTCTCTCCGTGACTCCCTTGTTCGCTCCACACTGCCCTCCAACCCCACCACACCCAGCACCTTCCTATGCAACCACAGGAAATGCTACACTTGCCCCCACACCTCCTCCCTCACCCCTATCCCAGGCCCCAAGATGACATTCCACATTAAGCAGAGGTTCACCTGCACATCTGCCAATGTGGTATACTGCATCCACTGTACCTGGTGTGGCTTCCTCTACATTGGGGAAACCAAGCGGAGGCTTGGAGACCGCTTTGCAGAACACCTCCGCTCAGTTCGCAACAAACAACTGCACCTCCCAGTCGCAAACCATTTCCACTCCCCCTCCCATTCTTTAGATGACATGTCCATCATGGGCCTCCTGCAGTGCCACAATGATGCCACCCGAAGGTTGCAAGAACAGCAACTCATATTCCGCTTGGGAACCCTGCAACCTAATGGTATCAATGTGGACTTCACCAGTTTCAAAATCTCCCCTTCCCCTACTGCATCCCTAAACCAGCCCAGTTCGTCCCCTCCCCCCACAGCACCACACAACCAGCCCAGCTCTTCCCCTCCACCCACTGCATCCCAAAACCAGTCCAACCTGTCTCTGCCTCCCTAACCTGTTCTTCCTCTCACCCATCCCTTCCTCCCACCCCAAGCCGCACCCCCATCTACCTACTAACCTCATCCCACCTCCTTGACCTGTCCGTCTTCCCTGGACTGACCAATCCCCTCCCCACCTCCCCACCTATACTCTCTCCAACTATCTTCTTTTCTCTCCATCTTCGGTCCGCCTCCCCCTCTCTCCCTATTTATTCCAGAACCCTCACCTCATCCCCCTATCTGATGAAGGGTCCAGGCCCGAAACGTCAGTTTTTGTGCTCCTGAGACGCTGCTTGGCCTGCTGTGTTCATCCAGCCTCACATTTTATTATCCTTCCTTTTTGGACTGGATACATACTGCTGTAGGAACCTCCCAAACACAATTGAACAATATTTATCCCTTGCTATCCCTTACGCAGCAGGTGGCACAGCCTATATTTGGGTAATTGAGGTCCCCTATTATAACTACACCAAAATGTTATCATTTCAACGTAATTTTTCTGCTGATTTGTTCCTTTACATTTTCCACTAGTTGATGATGTATAGGCTACACTGAGTACCATCATTTCAAACATATTAAAATTTGATTGTTTCTACAATCTGTCATTGTCAGAGTGGTGGGTCTGGACTTCCACATCTTGATTTACATCTTTAAAATGTTATAAATGGAATAGTTACCAATGTTTATTTTATAAGGAATCTAATAGTTGAAGGGATTTAAATTATTGAGTGGGGTTTTACAGATTAAAGTTTATGCATATATTTTGTGTAGTGAAGCCTAATCAATTAAAAAAAAAATTCATTCCACCTTTGCATCTAAGTTCTATCCATGGTAGATCTCAGTCAGTTAGCATGGAAGGTGGAAAGGCAAAGGGTGGTATTGGGAGACTATGGGTTTACATAATTTGTGCCTAAGTTAACATAGTGTTATAAAGGCCATGAACCATGGGCAGAGAAGTATAGGTTGGCACTGGAGTATGAGGAGGGATGGGAGTTGGATTAGGGCATGATTTGGCATAGATGGTGTGTAGGGGGTGAGCTGAAGTGTTAGGTGGTGTGACAGCCAGAGGGACTTTTTTGTTTCATGGTTTCTTATATTTGTGAGGTAATCCCAGAACATCAAGATGAGCTGTAACTCTCAAAAAGAAACAAAGAACTACGGATGTCGGAAATCAGAAACAAGATCATAAATTGTTGGAAAGACTTTGGTAACTGAAGAACAGTTCTGAAGAAGGGTCATTGAACACGAAATGTTAACTCTACTTTCTATCCACAGATGCTGCCTGAAATGCTGGGTTTTCCATCAATTTAAGATTTTGTTTTGGGCTATTACACTCAGCAGCTCCTGAGGCTGCATCTGCACTGTTTCTGAGGGCAGTTGGTCAGGCTCCAGTATGCATCTGCTTTCCCTGGAACAAAGATCCCCTTATTCAGAGCTGTTTCTCTCTCCTGAGGTGGAAGTGCAAACTGTATTGTTGTTGAATTAGTGCACTGACTTCTGGAATCAAAATCATGTCCTTGGTATTTCCTGTTGTGGGGTTCTACAATGACATAACTGCCCTTATACTAGACATTGTGTGTGCGCGTGTGTGTCTGTCTGTGTGTAAGTGTGAGAGAGAAAGAAAGAGAAAGAAGTAAGATGCAACTGTGTGTACACACATTGACTCTGAGCACAGGATCAAGTTTTGCTGTGATGCCACCTGCAGTACAGCAGCAATGAATAAGTCAAAATATATGAAAACAAAACGTGAAACAGAACATTCCAGAGAGAGAAGCCTGGGAAGAAACAAAAAGCAGAAAATTTTGGAGGAACTCGGCAGATCTGGTAACAGCTGTGGGAAGAAAGCAGAGCTAATGTGACTCTTTATTAGAACATGGAAAGAAAAATGTTCATGAATAGCTTGTGAAACATAACATTTATTAACATAGGATGGATGCCAGAGGCCCAAATCTTCTGTTCAGCATCTGGAGTTGTTACCTCCAATGGTTATCAGCCAGGAAACTGGTACATTATCTGGATATGTTGTTTTCTGGCTCAAGTTCTGATGCAGGATGTTGAAGAACTCCTGCAGTGAAAAGCCATAGACAAATCTGCAAAGATGATGAATGCAGAGGACATATCCCCTTTTCATGACATCAGCTGTCATACCCAGGTAAATATTTACAAGTATCAACAATGTGTGAGTTAATGGGCGTGTCAATGAATGGATATATGAGTGAATGGGTGTGTGAATGAATTGGTATGTTAATTAATAGGTGTGTGAATGGGTGGATGCGTGCATGAGTGGATGGGTGCTGTCTTTGGGACCAGTGCAATTGATGTCAACATGTTGAGATGGCACAAGTGTGGTTGCCGACTTGCTCACTGAGCCAGTGTGTTTGATTGCAGACATTTTGTCGGACTGCTAGGCAGCATTGTCAGTGTTTCCTCTGGTGAACCATTGGTGTTCTGTCCTGTTTGTTATTTATATGACTTGCTTTGCTGGGGTAGTTGGTATTACTTCCAGTTCTGTTTTCAATGATCCAAATGTTGGGCCCAGTTCAATGTGTTTGTTGATGGAGTTCCGGTTGGAATGCTATGCCTCCAGGAATTTCCCGGCGTGTTTCTGTTTGGCTCGTGCAAATATGGATGTGTTGGCCTTGTCAAACTTGTGTCCTTCTTTGTCTGTGTGTTTTGAGACCAGTGAGAATTGGCCGTGTCTCTTGATGGCTAATTGGTGTTCATGTAACCTTATTGTCAGTTTTCTTCCAGTTTGGTCTATGTAATGTTCTGCACAGTCCTTGCATGGTATTTTGTATATTACATTAGTTTTATTGGTTGTGAGTATGGGATCCTTTACAGTTGTAAGTAGCTGTCATAGGATGGTTGTTTGTTTGTGGGCTACCCTTATACCTAGGGATCTGACTAGTCTTGTAGTCATCTCTGATGTAGTGACTAGTGTGTCTGGCTGTGCTGTGTCTTCTTGTTGTGGCCTGTCATGGAGGTAATGGTGGATTGTGCTTTTTGGGTATCCATATCCACTAATACTCCATATTGGTGCTCCTATTCTGCTTTGTGCAATTGTGGGCTGCTGAAGTGTGTTACGGCTCATTTGAATAGTGTCCCTTTATGGGTGTTGGAGTGGTTGCTGGTGTAATAAATAATCTAGTCCATATGCATGGTCTTTCTGTATGTGCTTGTCTAACCCAGCTAACAAAGTGAGACAGATAAACAAATTATGCTTTGTTCTTCTGGAAGGTTTTTTTATTCTTATTGCCTTTGTGAGGAATTTAGCCCACAATCAAACAAATTATACATGTTTCTGAGGTCATGGGGGGGGGGGGCGGTTTGGTGGGGGGAGAAATGTGGTGGACAAATCACCATTTGCCATATTCACACAAGGTCCTTATTGTTTTAATCCTTTGAAATATCATGGAGAACCAGCTGCAACAGAAATAATTTTCATTCACAATTTCTTGGGACTTAAGTCACAGAAACCCTTTCTCAGTAATTGCAAAAAATTGCTTGTCAAAGCTTCTCAGAGCTCTTTTGTTTGCTAATGTGTGATTTTTACCCCGCATTCTTTGTTAATTAAGTTCTAAGGGGATCTTGCTTTGCCACTTTGCCACTTAAGTGTGCCTGAATACTTAAGACCATTGAGTTGGAAATAGAGGTATAACAGTTTCCATTCTGCTAACCTAAATTAAATTGTGTTTTTATATTCAATTACAGCTGAATTGCATATAATGAACAAAGCATGTTCAGGCACCTAGAACAAGATGAAATATTCTATGCCATATTTCTATCTCAAACAAGAGAAGGGACTGTCTTTGTGGAGTACAGAGTTCATCTAAGATTTAAAATAAATTACACCATCCCTTCTCTTCTGCATCATCAAAGATGATGAAAGACATTTCATCCCTGGAGTCATTCTACTAAATCTCTTCTGTCCTGTGAGGTTGTTGACCTGCTCGCCAAGCTGGCTTAAGATGTTACATCACCATGCTAGGTGACATCAGCAATGAGGCCAACAATGAAGTGATGTTGTTCTACTCCATTTGGAATTTATACTGTATCGTCCGTTATGGTGAGTAGTGTTATTTCTTGTTTTGATCTGTATGGGTATGTATATGGGGTCCAATTCTATGTGTTTGTTGATTGCATTACAGGTGAAGAACCACACTGATCAAATCCTCAACTTCCACAGCAACCATCTCAATGTCCACAAACAAAGCTGCATTAGGCCACTATTTCATCAGGCCAGGACATACTGCAACACTCCGGAACTACACAGGAAAGAGGAAGGGCACCTTTACAAAATCTGAACAGACATCCCTGCAACTTCATTTGCAGATGCCTACTAAACAGACAACAACAAGAGGACGCAGCATGCTGTAACACACTGGCCACACTACCCTACATCAAGAACATACCAGAACTGACAACAGGACAGAAAAGACCACTAGGAATCATGATGGCCCACAAAGCCACAGTCACTGTATGACAAACAATCACAGGATTAAAGACCCCATTCCCACAACATGTAGAACTAATGTGGTTTACAAAATACCCTGCAATGTCGGCCACAAACATTACATTGGACACACAGGAAGGAAACTAGCCATCAGAATGCATGAACATCAGGTGGCAGCAAAATGGCACAGTGAAGCCTCCTTAACATCGGTACTTTCAGACAATGAAGGCCATCAGTTTAACTTGGACAAGTAACTATAGTAGCCTAAGCCAAACATCGACATGCATGGAAATTCCTAGAGGCATGATTCTCTATGCAAAATGCTATCAACAAACATACAGAATGCATTGTTTTGAGTGCATTGAAGAATCCTGGTGAATATTCTCTTTATTCTGGATAGAAACAAAAAACAATGGCCATTTTGGTAATAACATCAACAAACTCATGCTAATACTTTGACTGATGGAGTAGGGGATCTTGATGATCAGCACATTCCAGTCAGAGCCATAATGTAATATGTAATTGAGTCAAGTCTAACATTCACAGTTGAGAATTCCCAACAGTGGAAGGCACCAGCTCAGGCATTCCAAAGACAGTTGTTAACGTCTGAGCTGAAGTCAGTTACTGGAACTCAGGCCTGGATCAAAACTGGATCTTTTTTCTGTGAATCTAGCCACATCTGAATTTTGATTTGTTGCATTTGCTGATAGAAAGTTAAAACTGTGTTTTTAGGATAATGTGAAGCAAAGGGCGAATTACTTTGAAATAGGCAAGTTGCCAAGCAAGCATTTGGTCCAAAGTATTGAATTGTGCATCTGTAACTGATGCATTATAAGCATTAGTGAATTTTTGAGAATGAATTGATTTTACATCAATTTGGTAAAAACCCTTTCCACTAAATTTAATTCAGTATAAAACGTTAGCAGTGAAAATTCTGTAAATTTCTAGTTTGAGAGCGAGGATGATAGAAGGGATGACATTTTGTCCAAACTCATTGGAGGATATCAGATGATTCTAAGGGGGACAACTGGACCTATTTGGGATTTAAGAAAGATGTGCAAAATGACTTCTCTGAGGAGATTCGTATTGATGTGACATCATCAAAAGAACAAAGACCTCACCATGTTTCCTGCGAAGGAATAGATAATTATTAACTGGGAGCAACACATCAATAAAAAAGACCAGCTTCCAATAGACTGATAGTTTGGAACAGGATGTTTCATTAAAATAAAGCAGGCTGGATGGTTCACTATTATTGCTGCAGAAGTGGTAATCAAAATTGTTTTTTGTTGAATGTAATTAAACCTTCTGTTCTCTGAAGAAATTTTGAGTTTTTATTGATGCATTGACATTTAATTTAATTCTTGTCAAATGAGCACATATTTTTGGCATGAAGGTAGTTTAGATTGCTCCATTAAAGAAACATATCTAGCTCCACAAGGGATACATTTAACTAATTTTAATCATGATGTACTGAATAGATCTATGACTGAGGAAACTCTTGACAGTCTTCAGCTTGTACCTCTTTCTCTTCCAATTGCCTGTTACTCATTATTTCCCCAACTTTTAATTGTTCAGAATACTTCAGAAGCATCACAAAGTTTTTCTCTGATATTTGATTATTTTGTACTAGTTTGTTTAGAAATGTGTGGAGCTAGAGGAATGCAGCAGGCCAGGCAGCATCAGAGGAGCAGAAAACATCAAAACTCAGCCTAAACTGGGGAAAGTGCAGGAGAACTTAATTAGTTCTAGCTCAAGTGCCAACACAGACAAATGCGATGGCTTCAATGGATGTCTACTATGGAGCAATATAAATGTCCTTATGAAAATGGTAGAAACAGTTAAAATTTTCCCAAATCTTTCTTAAAACTGATTTCAGCCACATTTCAGGAACTTTGCCATTCATTCAATCAGCATAAAACTTTGCCATATCCAATGTAACCGATCTTTTTAAGGTGTGACTGTTAAATCAGTGTTTGTTAAGATGGACATTTTGGTCTGATGAGCTTATGACTTCTTACAGCCTGGCTACATAAAGTGACAGGGCTTATTCAACTTCTAATGAGAAGCTGTCTTTATTTCAATATTTTCACTCTCTGCCATCATTGACATAACTTTACTGCAGCCTCATCCAAAGATCCTTGCTTCCATGCTAAACTACACCCCTGATCTCAATAGCCGCCCTGCGGCTATTTGGAGTGGGTTGGTAGTCCTAGGTAAATGAGAGACTAGGACTTTCTCACCCTCAGCTTGTTTCTATTATACACCCCCTCCCCCTACCAAATTCATCGATTTTATTCGGGTTCATCAAAGCCATTTTCTTTACTTCTAGATCTTCAAAGCTTCAAACTCTCTGTACCTGGCTTTCACTCTCGTGCTTCGTAAAAGAAATACCACTTACCATCTCATGTATAGATCAGACAGATGATTCTAAAATTCAACTGTATTTTAAGATTTGAAGCAACTGTAACTCAATTCATTTTTGAAAGATTTTAGAACCCAAACGTTGCAAAGTTGTATACTGGATACCTTTTCTCTGGACATTCAGGATAAGTCCACAAGACCATAAGACATAGGAACAGAAATTAGGCCATTCAGCCATTGAGTCTACTCTGGCATTCAATCATGGCTGATAAGTTTGTCAACTCCATTCTCCTGTTTTCTCCCTGTAACCCTTGATCCCCTTGACAATCAAGAACCCATCTACATCCGTCTTAAATAGTAAATTGTCTCTCCTGATAATGTATTGGCAATTGACAAAGATAGGTTTTCTGCGCTATTTGAGAATGTAGGGAAAGAGATTGCAGAAATGAGGCCACACTTTGGGTTATGGGCATGTAGGCAAATGGAGAATGGGGGACTGACAGACAATCGATTAAAACTAGGCAGGTAGTACAGGAGTCCCCAGAGGTCCCACTTGAGAATTGGTTTTCCATTGTAGATAATGTGGAATGTATGTGTCAGGCCTGTGGCACTACTGGTGAGCTGAAAGGAAGCAAGAAGAGATAAAATGCAATCATGATATAGGATTCATTATTCAGGGGAACAGGCAGGTGTTTCTACAGTTCTGTGATGATATTTTCTTCCCTGATCCCAGGGTTAAGGATGCTACAAAGAAAACTGCAGGACAGTCTTCTTGGAGAGAGTGAATAGCCAGATGGCATGGTTTGCCTTGTTGCCAATGATAAAGTTGGAGAAGGGATGCAGAGAATTTAGGGAGCCAGGTAGAAATCAACAAACAGGATCTCCAAACTAGTAATCTCCAGATTACATCCATATGCCAGTGAGTATAGAAATAGGAAAATAAGACAGGAGAATGTGTGGTTGGAAAGACGACTTCAGATTCCTGAGACACTGGGGTGATGGCACTGTACAGTTGGTTGGATAGGTTGAATCTACACATTGTTAGGGTCAAGGTTCTTGTGGGGAGTTTTGCTAGAGTCTTTGTGGAGGCTTTAAACTAATTCTGTGAGGGTATGGGAACCTGTGGAGAACATTAGAGAGCAATGCAAGTTGCTTAAGTTACTGAGAGACACTAATAGCACAAGAATAGAATAGTAGGTTACTAGCTGGAGTAAAACTAAGGAAGAAATTGAAGTTTCAAATTTAGACTTACATTCAATGTTTTGAAATGCATGGAGTGTAATAAACAAGACTTATGAGTTACATGCACAGATTGCTGTATGAAATTCTGACCAGCATAGAGTGAGGGCAAGGCAGGTGTTTAATATTCCCAGTTACAGGACAATCAGCAAAGATAGGACTGAATGAAAGGAGGATTGGTGGTAGTCTGGTTAATAGAATGTTGCAGTATTTGAGAAAGAGAATGCCTCAGACATACTTAATTTGGCCAGAACCAAAGAATAGGAAGTATTCAATTACATTGTTCAGTGTAGTCCAACAGATATCTAACTAAAGGAAAGGATGTAGAGGAATAAAGCTACAAGGAAACTACAGAGAGGGGTAAGCATTATTAAGTATTTACAATGGAAGACTTTAATAATTAGAATACAACCCGAATAGTAATAGAGATAAAGGCAGAAGCTCTCGTAGGTTGTGTTCAGGAATATTTTTCTACAGTTCTACTCCAACACAAAAGGAAGCACTTTTAGGGATGATTCTTGGGGAAGGGGTGGGCAGATCAGGTGTTGGTGGGGGAGCAGATAGGGATGATGGTCATTGTACGATAAGGTTTAAGATGATGGTGGAAAAGAATAATAGACCACCTGAAGTAAGAATAGTTAACTAGGACAGAGCTAACTTCAATGGGGCAACAGTGGAGCTGGGCAGGATAGACTGTAGCCAAAGACTGGCAAGAAAAGCTATAGCTGAACATTGAGCTACCTTCAGAGGAGATGGTCTGGATACAGTCAAGACATACCCGTGCAACAGAGAAAGGGGAGATAAATAAATCTAGAGTCTTTTGGATGAAAATTAAGATAGAAATTTTAAAAAGTGTGTTTCTGACAGATATCAGGTAGAAAATAAATCTTGCGAATCAGGTCAAATACCAAATGCACAGAAGCTAACTGTGAGGACAATAAAAAGGTTCGAAAAAGTATTGATAAATTTTGAGGAATGGGGAAATAGGTGGCTGATGGACCTTAATGCAGAAAGGTGATACATTTTGCCAGAAAAATATATGGAGATGCAATATAAAAGTAAAGGGCACTACTCTAAAGGTTATGCAGAAACAGAGAAACCTTGGTATATATGTGCAAAAGTCATTAAATGACAAGTCAAAAAGGTAGTTAATAAAGTATACAGCATCTCGGAATTTATAAATAGGGTCATACAGTACACAAGCAGGGAGATTAGGCTGAATTGGAATAGACCTCTGTTGGCTAGTTAGGACTATGCCGGAGTATTGTGTGTAATTCTGAGAGTTGAACCTCTGGTGAAATATGACCACATTGGATCAAGTGCAGACAAGGTTTACAAGAATGGCTCCAAGAATGATAAAATGCAGTTACAAGATAGATTGGTAAAGTTAGAATCACCACCATCGCCACATGCCTCCCCCTGCCATTTTATGCTGTCATTAAAGTTGCTTTAAACTGTTCTTATTTTAGCACTTTTAGCAAACGCATAGAAAATCAAAGTAAGAGCCAGCAGGATGCAAATCCTTCAACCAGCAATACCCAATATGCTTAACAAATTGGGTTGATATCACCAGTTTACCTGTTTAATAAGTTCACAACATTGGTAGTGCCCAACCAATTCTCTATAAACCTGAAAGGGTGCAGAAAAAATTTATAAGGATGTTGCTGGGACTGGAGGGCTTGAGCTATAGGGAGAGGTTGAATAAACTAGGCTTTCTCCCCTGGAGAATCAGAGGCTTTAAAATTTAAAAATGTTTAGTTCTTCAAGCATGAGAAAAAAGCTAGTTTGTGGCTGGAAGAGTAAAATTAAATACAGGCTGAAGGAATGTATTGATCCATAGGTTATCTGGTGTAGCTTTGGAAATACCATTACTATCTATTCCTGTGGTTTTAATAGATTTAATTGTTGCCCTTTCCCACAGATATTCTTATTGTTGACCCCATCATGAATGGTTGGCTGAGTTTCAAATGTTCCAAAATCACCCATTGCAGTGGGGACACTGAGTTCACATTTCACCTGAGGCTAATAAAGAAACTGCTTGACTTTACAATGGTTACTGAATAGAAGTTGTTATATGTTGCTTTATAACAGATTAAACACTTGAATGCATTTAAAGTCTTTGAATGGGTTTCAAGAATGTTTTTTTTTCCGTACCAAGATTATATGAATAAGAGTTTTAATAAATTGTTGTATTTTTAAATCTCAATATCATTCCTGATATCTGAAAATAGTAAAACTGGATGATGGCCTATAAAATCATATGGGAGAAGGTGGCATGGCATGGAAGGGGCATGAGGGTTTTGTGGTCATGATGGCAAAGGTCAGACTGCTTGTCTGCCTTTTAGAAATCAGGACTATAGTGTCAGAGAATCAAGGAAAACCTCTAACCAGACCAGCATGGCAGTCTCCAACCTCCATGGCTGAACCTAAACTACCTCTGTGGAGGTACACCTACCTTAATCATTTCATACTTCCCCAGAGCAAACCTTGTATGTGAAAATCCTTTTTACATCAACGTGGATGTACTGAGTGAGGAAATTTCCCAAATCGAGGTACACAATGAAGTTATGAAAACTTTCATTTCCATTCAGCCAAGATCGGTCGACTCTGTACAGGCTGCGCATCAAATATGCAAACTTTCTGGGCGAAACCACAGAATAATAATTTAAGCAGTGCATTTCCTAGTATTCACCTAAGGAGGGGATTTTCTTCATAATTTACATGATTGGCAGTGGAATAAGCTTTCAATGTTTTGTTTTGCTTACTAGAGTGAAGTATCATAATCGTGCAGCAATAATTTGATTTAATCCTTATTAGTCTTCGAGAATGAATTACCACTATCCTAAAGTATGCATTAAGTGCAAGCGCTAAATCCCATTAATTTTCTTAATTATTGAAAAGGAATTAATTTTATTTACTTTTTTTAAAAAATAAAATTGGCTAGCTAAGAAATTGAAATCTCAGCTTTTCCCTCATGCTGTTGAGAGGCTTCCACCAATGTGAGAGATTTCCTTTTCCCAATGATGGTGTGAGATGCCATTCAGCAGCCACAACATACTGGGGAACTAAACTTGGCCAATGCAAGTTCTCATGTAACTCGCCTTAACATGTTTTACCTTAGATGTTTCTTTATTCTTTAATGGATATGGCTGTCAATGACAAGGCCAGTCTTTGTTGCCATTCTCTAATTTTTGTTGAACTGAATGAAAGTCTACTTCTGAAAACAGATAAGACTCAATCACATTACTGTGAATCTAGAGTCCCATATAGTCCAGGTAAGAATGGCATATTTCCTTCTCTAAATTACATGCTTTAATCAGGTGGGTTAGTACAAAATCCATGGTAGTTTCATGGCACAATTACTGAAACTAGCCTGGTACTCCAGAATTCAAGAAATAAATCTAACAGCTGCCATTGTGGGATTTCAATGAATGTTCTAGAACAGAATCACAGATTTTTTATGGTACAGAAGGAGGCCATTCAATCTATAATGTCTACATTGGCTATCTGGGCATTTTAACTTTGTGCCAATCTCCTGCTTTTTCTCTGTAACACTGCTTTTGTTTAACTATATCCTTTGAATGTCTTGATTGAAGTGTCCTCCAACAAACTTCAATGCAATACATTCCAGACTCTAATTATTCACTAAGAAAATGTTTTCTGGTGACCTCACACTTTTTTGCTTTTGCAAAACACTTTAAAACTGTCCTCTAGATATTGATATGTTCATGAATGGGAACAGTTTCTCCCTTTCCACTCTGTCTAGACCCCTCATGATTTTGAAACCTTTTATCAAAACTCCACTTAGCCTTTTCCAATCCAGGGGGAAAAAAAGTCCTTCTTTCTCTAATCTTTCTTCATAACTAAAGTGTCTCATTTCTGGAACCATTCTCAAAAATTTCTTCTGCGCTCTCCCCAATGCATTCACATCATCCATGTAGAGTAACACCAGAATGGTACATAATACTTCAGCTGAGGTCTGAACAGTGTCCAGTATAATTTCAGCATAATCTCCCTGCTCTTGTACGCCATGCAGCTCCTACATTATTATGAAGTCTAGAATACTGCATGTGTTATTAATATCTCTTTTGACCTATCCTGACACCTTTAATGTCTGATGTATCTATAAACCCAGGTCTCGTTGCTCCTGCGTGCCCATTAGAATGATACCCTTACATTTCTCTCTGCCGCCTATCTGTCCATTCTACCAATGTGTCTATGTCATTTGAAGTTCTACACCGTCTATATTACGGTTTACAATTTGCCCAAGTTTTGTGTTATCCACAATTTTGAAATTGATCCCTGTACATCAAGACCTATGTACCATAGATTTTCTCTGAACAACATCATACTGAATCTTCTGAAACAAACACATTTTTCCATGTGACTCATAATTCTATTTGAATAATGGTTTCTAGAAGTTGAATGGACTGGTCTGTAATTGCTGGGCTGATCTTTACAAACTTTTCTGAATAAGTGTGCAGTGTTTTCAATGCTTCAATCCCTGAACATAGGGAAAATTGGAAGATGATTGTTTGCGCCAGTACATGAGTCTGGGCCTCTGGAGTACTAGCCTGGAGACATTAGCATTACATTGCAACTGCCCCATGACTATACATCATTTTCTGTTGCAATTTTCCAACTATTCAACCTGTGTTAATGTTTGGAAATTCCAAGGGCAAAAGATGGTACTCTCAACAATGTGTACTGGTTTATTAATGATAATTCAAGAAGGTGGTTTTGTCACCAACATTCCACCAGAGACAGTAGACATTGGAGCTGTCAGGTAAATTGGCTTATTTGAGTTGCAAGGGAAACTTGTGTATCCAATTCAACTTTAGTGCTTACTAATCTTCAGTCCATGTTTGCATGTACTTCCTTTCAAATGTCACGTGACAGTGATCAGGAGCAAGAACACTGGTTGACTGTTCTGTTGTATGACCAAGATGCACTGGAATCACTTGAGAATTTAGTTTACTTTCCGATTGAGAACAGCTAATCCAAGAGAATGCGTGGATCAAATTTCAGACCTTGGTGACTTGATTGAAACTCCAAATAATAATACAGCAACCAACTGGGCTGTTTAAAAATTGGATCCATTTGTATTATATGGTGTGTTTTGTTGAGAGCAATGATCACTCTCAACATTATGCATTGGGAGTGAATGATAAATCTTCAGCTGAGATAAAGTCTGGCATTATCAACCCAGATATGTAGATGTGGTTCAAGCAATGTTAAATTCATGCATCACACGTTTATTTCTACATTGATGATTTATAACTAACTAGAACAGTATTGTGAACCATGCAAATAGTGTTGGTAGAAAGGTAAGAGCTTCTCAGCATTGCTGGCTGAGGAGATAGAATATGCAAAATAAGAACTGCTATTATCTACGGTGCGTAATAATAGCGTGATAAGTTTGTATGAGTATGGAATTGTGAACTGATGCA
Source organism: Stegostoma tigrinum (assembly GCF_030684315.1). Taxonomy (NCBI): domain Eukaryota; kingdom Metazoa; phylum Chordata; class Chondrichthyes; order Orectolobiformes; family Stegostomatidae; genus Stegostoma; species Stegostoma tigrinum. The sequence continues at coordinate 101,264,611 of NC_081358.1, read as the reverse complement.
AGATTTCTGACATTTGTTGCATTCATTGTTGCACGCAGGGATATTCACAATTATAGAAACATAAGAAGAGTGTTGGGTCATTCAGCCCCTTCAGCCAGCTCGATCATTTAATATGATCATGGTTGATCATACACTTTAATGCTTTTTATCCACACCAATCCCATAATCCTTTGTGGCATTGATCTTCAAAATCTATCAACAACTACTTGAAATATACTCAAAGATTAAGGTTCCACAGCCCTCTTTGCTCGAGACTTCCGTAATGTTATTGTCCCTCTGAGTGAAAGAATTTTTCCTCCTTTCAGTCCTAAGAGGCACTCCCTTCATTTTTAAATTTTTTTGCCCTGTTTTTAGATTGCCCCAGAAGTCAAACATCTTCCCTGCATCTACCCGTCTATTCATTTAAGTATTTAGTAGGTTTCAATGAGATCATTTCTCATTCTTCAAAACTGGAGCATCCAGGTCCCGTTTACCCAATGTCTCTAAATAGGAAAACCCTGCCATTCCCAGGAACAAGCCTGGTGAACATTTGCTGCATCTGTTCTATAGTAGTAGTATATTTCCTGCTGTAAGAAGACCATACCTCCAGGTGTCATCGAGCTTCTATGAATTGCAACAAAACTTCATGACTCTTGTATTCAAATCCTCAAAATAATGGCTAATATTAGGTTACCTTTCCTAATAGCTTGCTGCACCTGCATGTTAGCCTTCAGTGACTTATTGACAAATATATCTAGATTCCTTCACACAAGTACATTAAGAAATACTTTGCACATCTGTTTTTCCTACTAGGTGGTTAACCGCACAATTTTCTCTATTATATTCCATCTTCTATGTTTTAGCCAACCCCTATAAGCTTGCACAAATTCTCCTGAACACTTTTGTCACAACATAAATTCCTGCTTAGCTTTGTATCATTTGGAAATAATCTATTTGGTTCCTGATTCCAAATCATTGATACTTATTGTAAACTGGGAACAGCTCATCCTATTGGCACCCAGTATCCACCGTCTGCCAACATTAGAATGACCTATTTGGTGCTATTCTTTGTTTTCTGTCTTTTAGCCAATCCTTAATCCATGCCAGCAGATTACCTCCTATCCTATATGCTTTATTCATGTTAACTAACCCCTTCTCAAAAAACTTCCAAAAATTCAAATTAACCACATCTATCAATTCCCCTTTATCAATTTTGTTTGTAACATCCTCAAAAAACTCCAACAAGTTTGTCTAACATGATTTTATTTTTCACAAATCCATGCTGGCAATACCCAATCAGATCATTTTAATCTAAGCATCATTTTCACATCATTTGTGACAGACTTGCGATTATTATTTTGGTTCTAGCAATTTCCTTACTTGTATAGATGGACCGAAGCATTAAATTTGTTGATGACATTCAGCCTCATGAATAAGCCCTGTGAACATTCCTGTATGCGCCGAAGCTGACACAATCAACGTGTTTTTCTGTAGATGTCATTTCTGTGCTTTGCTGTTTGTTATACTGTATAAGAGAGAGAGAGTTTTGTTCCAAGCTGTTCGACTTCACCTCAAACTGGGATCGTGAACAGTGCTGGGAACAACCTCAGCCTCCAGACCAACTGTTGAATGATGTTTATTGTTATTTTCCTCTCTTTTTCATTCTTTCTATTTACTTAATGAATGTTCCTTTCTTTTATTGTCTTTTATTTTTAAGCAGTAAATGTTCATATTTAAACAAATTGCTGTTGCTGTGTCATCTCTTAACACATTTAACTGAATCCCAAAATAACCACTTGGATACACTCTGCATTCCAAGACATTTGTGGCGACGAGGATGGGATTTGGGAAAGTGTTTAAGAGAAGGAGAAAGCAACCTGATGCTCCGAAGATCTTATATATTCTAGGGTGGAATGCAGCTAATTCATGTCTGTAGCTAATATGTTAGCTCAATTAGGACCCTTAAAGGATGAGAGACTGAAAAAAGAGAGAACTGGAGGCCAGCTTTCTGTACTGTAGAAGTGTCAACTCTTTATGATCTGGTTTGAATGAAACTTTGTTTGTTGGTTGCTAAATGTCATCTTGTACAATTTGTGTCTTTTTGTTCCTTGGACTCGAGATTTCGGGATACTTTGAAGATTTAGTTTGTATTTTGAGGATGTATGGTGATTTGAAAGAGCGTTGTGTGCCTGTATCAGTGTGGGACATTTTTTAGTTAATATAATGTCCTTTTAAGAAACCATCAGTGGTTGTGTAAAGCAAAAATATGCAAAAATGCTGATTCAAAAATTTGGTTCGTTACACTTGGTAAAAATTTACCTTTTGGAAATGGTTCCGTGTTACGTTTGGACTTGGGTAAGTTTTAATTTCAGAACTTACCATAAATTACTATCTTTGGAATTTCATTTTCTGGCCAGAGTGAACTTCCAAATACTGTTTTGACACGAGTGAATTTTTTATTTCTGATGATAACATTGACTCATTGTTAATATCCAAGCAACAGGGACACTGGAATGTTGAAAATGCAACTCCCTGTGTGCAAGGAGTTTCGGAAAAGCAAATTTAACAAAGGAGTGGGCTTATCCTTCCTTCAAAGAGAAGGAGAGACAGATGATGTAATTACATGCAGGAATTTACACCCCACCCACTTTTTTTGAATCTGTTTTAGATTAATGCTAAATAACCCATTCTGCTTGAAATGGAATGGATGGAGCTTGTTTGTGTTTATTTAAGAAGTTGGAGAGACTTAAAGCTGAACCTGTATACAGAATTTCACTGCCACAGCACAGTGATGGATGAGGCACCCTCAACCCATCAAGCCAATCATTGAGAACACATTTCAGTATTGGGGAAGTACTGTGGAAATATTAATTGTATTAAGTTTCAGGAATCTGAAAACTACTGAAGCTGGGTACACTTAAGCATATCGTACCAAAAACTATATTATGACTCACATGACATTGTATTCTAAAATGTTTAAATGGAATAGTTAACTGAAAATTTAAGAGGATTCTAGGAAATGATAAAGTGCATGCACACAGTCTCAATGGTATCAATGCATATACAAAATGGTTAGTGACTTTAAGGGAGTAAACACAATATTGAATTCAAACAAATTTACATTGATATATATAAAATATCTAGAATGAGTTATCAAGTAACTTTAAAAGAAAAATGTGGGAAATCTTAGAGAAAGAACAAACAAAGTATATTGTGACAGGATCAGTCAGAAATGTTTGACTTCTGTTTTAAGATAGAAAAAAGATCATGTTCCATGGACTACAAATCTCTACAAATCTCTGGAATTAGATATAGTGGTAATAATTAAGTTTCAAAATTGGATGAGATAAAGCAATTAAGGGTGGAGACTGGCAGAAGACAAGAAAAAGAAAATAGATTGAAGCCGCAATTCACGTTATAATGTTACAGTCGTGAAAAGGAGATTTAGATGAGAGCATGAAACTGATTGGATTCCTCTTGGTGATGTTTTTATGTCCTTGCCTTTACTTTTAGAGAACCGATTTAGTGATCAAGCCACTATCTGAGGCATTAGGACCATATATGGAGAGATAAATAAAACCTCATAGATCATTTGATAAGATCATGTGGGAATCAAGAATGTGTGGGATGGTCTTGGGATACTGAAGTAGGTGTGCAAAAGTGAACATGAGACAGTAAAAAGTTTGCACGAAGGAATGGGTCTCAGACATGTACATCTACTGGTTGAAAGATTAATACGGCTTGATAGAGCACAAAAACATAGGTTAAACAATAAGACACTGACCCAAATCCATAGAAAAACTGACTTTAAAGCAATGAAAATACTATTGGTTGAAGAGTTGTAAAAAGAATTAGAATCAAAATTAAAAGTGTGTTTGGCTATTATGTCAAAATGTTACAGAAATGAAAGAATATGGGCTCTGGGAGGAGTAATGGTGGGCTCGGTAAAAGGGCCCATCGGATGACATACAGATACCTCATCTTGAGCGTTTGTGTGATGCATATGCTCCAGTATTTAAAATAGTAGGTGAAATTGTAATGTGTTAGGGCAGTTAGTGCAAGTGAAATAAGGGTGAGCTAAGACCCAGGTGATGTAGGAGTCTGCGGTAAGGGAACCCCAGAAAAAAAATATCGGTTGGGAAGAATAAGTTGAATGTAAAACCTGTTGAGCTTTAGAACTGTGTTGATTGACCTCATGTATATTGTAGCTCAAAGGGTGTACTTGCATTAGGAGGTAGTTACCACTCGGTATTACAACCATTCATTAAATTGGCAAGGAGAGAATCATGTGGAAGAAATATCCTCAAGACGGTTACAAAGAGAGCTGGAGAAGTCTTGAGTCCATGTATAATGTTATTTTACTGCTATTGGGTGAAGTAATCTGTGGATTGGGAATTGGAGGGTAAAAAAGAAGCACAAATTAAAGAATCTGAATCTGGAATATATGAATGTTAGAGCAAATTACGTAAATAGATTAAATGAAAAATAATGTACACAATATTCTAGTCACCTCAGTCAGGTAACACAACTTCCTGGTTCTATCATGGCCCTAACCATACATCAGGGGTAGAATATGTTTTTAAGGGTTGGTCCCCAAAGGCCACTACAATCATTAATTTGATGATACGCCCTATTGTTGTATTATTCATTTCAGTGGTGGTTATTTTCATTGCACTTTTAATCTTCTAGTATAGGTTACACACTCTTATTATACGTTCTTAGGCAGCTGTCACTGATTTGTGTCTGCCTCTGCAATTGTAACATGTGCTGTCAAATATCATCAGGAGTGGAATGTATAGGATGGGCAGAAGGGCTAAACCCATTAATGATATTCGATAGCTGCGTGATCTTGAATGAGTCCTGTGAACATTCCTGTATGTGCTGAAGATGGCACAATCAACATATTTTTCTGTAATTGTTTTTCTGTACTGGCTGTTTGTTATACTGTATAAGGGAGAGAGTTTTGTTCCAAGCCATTGGGCTTCACCTCGGACCGGGATTGTGAACAGTGCCAGGAACAGCCTCAGCCTCCAGACCGCTCGTCAGTTGAGAGGTCCCCAGGAAGGTGTGAGGCTTATTGTTTATTTCCTCCCTCTTCCATTCTTTTTATTTACTTGCTAAATGTTACTTTTTTTTAACTTTTATTATTATGCAATAAATTTTTGTGTTTAAACAACTTGCTGTTGTCGAGACTTCTCTCAATTACATTGAACCAAATCTGAAAAGAGCTGCTTGGACAAACTGTGTGATCTAAGACACTGATGGAAAGTTGATGGTCAGTACCTCCCATTTTTTTTCCCTTTCTCCTTTCTTAAACAGTAGTGTGACTTTTGCAAGCTACCACTTTACCAACCATTTCATAATCTGTAGAATTTAGAAGATAAATTGCCAATGCATCAATTATCTCTATAGACATGTTCTTCAACACTTGGAACGTAAACTATCAGGAGCCGTGGATTGATCAAAGTTCAGCTCTACGAATTTTTCTCATTCAAACTTCTTGTTAATAGTAATTTCCTTCAGATCCTCATTCACTCTTGTTCACTTGGATCTGTAATTCTGGGAAATTTCTTGTGTCTGTTTTTCACTAAAGGAAGACACCATGTAATAGTTTAGTTTCTCTGCCATTTCCAAATTCCCCATTAAACATTCTCCTAATTTAACAAAGTGTGAAGCTGGATGAACACAGCAGGCCAAGCAGCATCTTAGGAGCACAAAAGCTGAAGCTTCGGGCCTAGACCCTTCATCAGAAAAGGGGGATGGAAAGAGGATTCTGAAATAAATAGGGAGACAGGAGGAGGTGGACTGAAGATGGACAGAGGAGAAGATAGGTGGAGAGGAGAGTATGGGTGGGGAGGTAGGGAAGGGATAGGTCAGTCCAGGGAGAGGGTGGGATGAGGTTAGTAGGTAGGAAATAGAGGTGAGGCTTGAGGTGGGAGGAGGGGATAGATGAGAGGAAGAACAGGTTAGGCAGACAGGGACGAGCTGGGCTGGTTTTGAGATGCAGTGGGGGGAGGGGAGATTTTGAAGCTGGTGAAATCCACATTGATACCATTAGGCTGCAGGGTTCCCAAGCCGAATATGAGTTGCTGTTCCTGCAACCTACGGGTGGCATATTCTGCTTGGGAACCCTGCAACCCAATGGTATCAATGTCGATTTCACCAGCTTCAAAATCTCCCCTCCCCCCACTGCATCCCAAAACCAGCCCAGCTCGCCCCTGTCTGCCTAACCTGTTCTTCCTCTCATCTATCCCCTCCTCCCATCTCAAGCCACATCTCCATTTCCTACCTACTAACCTCATCCCACCCCCTTGACCTGTCCATCCTCCCCAGATTGACCTATCCCCTCCCTACCTCCTCACCCATACTCTCCTCTCCACCTATCTTCTCCTCTATCCATCTTCAGTCTGCCTCCCCCTTTCTATTTATGTCAGAATCCTCTTCCCATCCACCTTTTCTGATGAAGGGTCTAGGCCTGAAACATCAGCTTTTGTGCTCCTGAGATGCTGCTTGGCCTGCTGTGTTCATCTTTATTAAATTGGATTCTCCAGCATCTGCGGTTCCCGTTATCTCTGATCACAAACATTCTCCTAACTTTCCTTTTAATGGATCCATATTCACCTTAGCTGAATCTTTTCTCTTTATGTACTTGTAGAAGCTTTCACAATCATTTACACAGATATTTTCGACTTAACAAAAAGAGTGAGTTTATTAATTATTAAATAAGAGATGAATTAGTCACACAACACTCATATACATAGATTATGGATGAGAGGTGTGTCCAAAAATAGTGATATTTGGCGCTACAGTTGTAAATCACAATATTATCTATGTTTTTGCTTGCATGCATTCACATTCCATTCTTTCTTCCCTTATCATTTTCTTCATCCTCCTTTACTGTATTCTGAAAATGCCCAATGGTCTGATTTATTATTATTTCTGATTTTATAAAACTTACCTTTATCTATATAAGCCTTTTCTTTTAATGTAATGCAATCCTTAGCTTCCTGGGGGACTGGCTTTTTTGAGTTTTTGCACTTTGGTGGAGTGTCTCATTGCTGTGAGCCATTTATTATGTCTTCAAAGACTGAACATTGTCGATTAATAGTTACACTTTTTAACATATTTTCCCAATCCAACTCAGCTAACTTCATGCTTTCATAATTTCCCTTATTCAAATTTATCAGCCTTGCTTCAGGCTGAATTATCTCATTTTCAATCATAATGTTAAATTCTATTATATTATGGTCATTCCCTAAAAGTTTCTCCAACAAGATTATTGTGTAATCCTCGATCCACCATCATCCACCTCTAGCTGGTTCTTCAACATGTTGTTCTAGAAAACCACTTCTGACACACTCCAAAAAATCTTATCCTCCACAGCTTTAGTGCCCATTTGGTTTACTCAGTTTGTAGACAGATTGATTATCCATGATTACCATGTAACACATATTACAAGCTTCTCCCATCTCATGATTTATAACGTGCCACACTCTACCACTATTCCACAATGGCCAAATATTCTCTGCATACTACACACCAAAATCATAAACTATTCTTTATTAATAGATTTAGAGTCTTAATATCTTAAGGCACACATAGGAATATTCTCCTTTCCTATATTCTAGTATTGAGAGTTATGGATTGAATGCCATAATTTCATATAAAAATGATTCCCTGCAGCTGCTCTCCCTGTGCCCACCTACCTCCCAAATCCTAGTGTTGGGAGTTACAGCTGTAGCCCCAGGTATCACCATTTTTGGACTGACTTCTTATTCCTAATCTATTTGTATGTTTTCTGTATGACTAATTCATCTTGTATTTAGTAGTTAATAAGTACACTCTTTTTTGTTAAATCAAGATTATCTGGGTAAATTAGCTCCTTCTAATATATAAATTCATTTGGATCTGTGAGAAAGGTATTGACATGAGAAAAGGTTCTTTCTAAATCACCATGTAAACAACCAAAGGGTTGAGTGAATAAAGAAGGGGAGCTAGTTCATCCATCCACACCTAGGGGCTTAACAGTTTGACATATCCCATCTGGAACCATAATGGATTGAGGAACCTCACTCAGCATTTGGTTGTAACAGTACTTGTCACTCAAGCAACATTTCTTAAAACCCAACTTACCTGGTCATTATCCCATTGCTTTTAGCACAACTTTACTGTGCACAGGTTAGCTGTCATCTTTACTACATAATAACAAGGACTGCATTCTGGAAGGACTTAATTAGCAGTAAAGTGCTTTGGAATATCCTGAGGTCATGAATGCTGCTATATAAATGCAAATCTTTTCCTACCTCTGATCGTAGAACCTCAGCCATGAAATTGTGACATTACAGCTCAGCAAATGTAAAGGAGTAAAAGACACCAATGCATTCTGGGAAGAAACAGATAGCTTGGAGCGATTCCCCAACAGTAATCCCACCTCAGGATTTAGATGACATTTATTATCCTCTTCAATTATGATGTTGCCTGAACCCCTCGATGAGATTACTGCCTAGTAATCGGTTATGGATATAAAATTACTCTCTCCTAAAAGATGCTGCCAGTTCTAATGATGTGGTCTTACAGTGTTATATCTGTACAAGACAGGTGCTATAAACACCAGGGGAGTTTAAAAATAACAGATCAACGTGAAAAATGATTCCCTCAGACTGCTAAAAGAACTTGGCTAATGAAATTCATTTTATTGCATTATTCTTTACACAGTAACAGCAATGAAACATATTTAGATTTGAATACAAGTCCATTAATAAGGGAAAGATAACAATGCAGAGCAACTTCTCTTCCTTTAATATCTTACACAGACTGTTTGTACTGGCTTTTTTTCTAATCCAATCTCACCCCTATCCATCTTCCAGGCCAGATCTGGAGCAAAGCTGTTTCTCCTATGTTGTGCTCAACAACGGGGGAACAGATCCCCTACATTCTTATTGTATTAACTTTATAAAAGCATCTTACAAATATATCTTTAATCCCATTGCTCAAAGAAGACAAAGGAAATTAATTCTTCCACACAGGAGTATCAAACCGAAACTCCGAAGAGGATCCCATACTGAAACAAACTGACGTCTTTAGTTTTCCTCAAACACACCATCCTTATTGAATTTCTAAATAAAATGGGCAAATTAGTATAAGTTTGTCCTGAGTTATGGGGATTCTATGTTAAAAACAACACTATAGCAGCACACACCAAACCCTGCAATCTAGCTTCTCCACTGACCTTGCCTGGACAATCCTTCCTTCTCTCCTTCCTTTGGGCTCTCTTAGCTACTGCCTCCATCCAATTCTTCCAACTGTTCTGTCTTCTCCCAATTTGCTTCCCATGTTATCATCTCTATGGCATTGCTTTGATTTTGATTTTATTTGCCTCAAGCATTGGCAGTTTCCTCTGGTTCAATGATTTCTGGACAAAGTGAAGTAGCTTTTATAGTTCCTTTAGAATCCCAAATCAATGCAAATCATATCACTTCTCATTCTGCCTTTCCAGCAATCAAGGGTTAAAAACATAATCATTCCTCATAATCCATCTCGCCAATTAATCTCGTTGCTCTCTCCACCAAGATTATTGTGTAATATTAGATCCAACATAGCATGTCTCTTGTTCACATACTGTCAAAAACTGTGGATAAACATACCATAGTTCCTTTCTCTTATTAGAGAGAGACAGCTGGTGATGGGTTTGATCTGACGGTCACCAGGCCTCAGATGAAGGGTGAAGTTGAGAAGGTTGGACTTTCAGAGTGACCTCAGCTAGTATGGGAATGAATCTATACTGTTGATTGTTATCTACACTACAAACCAGTCGTTCAGCCAACTGAGCTAACACAAGTAAAAAAAATGACATTAAATAATAAACAAATGTTGCAAAAGCATTAAAAAAACTCTACAATCATCAAAATACATGAAAGATGGGGGGCTCAGTTTACCTTTTTAAGCTCCAGAGACGATGCTCTACATACACTTACTGCCTCCTATTTATTTTTCCCCAGATTTGAAGAAAAGTACAGCCCTTTATCTTACTCTTACAAAACATAACTAGTACATTTGTTTTATCCTTTCATGGGACACAGGCAAAGCCAATATTTGTAGCCCACACTAATTGCCCTTGAATTGAATGTTTTGCTAGGCCATTTCAGAGGCAGTTTTAAGACAACCACATTGCTGAGAGTCTGGGAAATCACATGTTGGCCAGACCAAAATTCCTTCTCTAAAGGGCATTAGTGAACTAGTGATATTTTACAACAGTCAACGGCCACCACTATTGACACTAGCTTTCAACTGCAGATTTTATCTTTTGAAGTTAAATTCCACCTGCTGCTATAGTGAGACTTGAACCCGAGCGCATCAGCCTGAGCCTTAGGATTGTAAATACAGTGACGATCCAACTACACCATTACCTCCCCTAATAGGTTAACTTTACATTTTGATTTATATGAGCCGAATACAATGTTCTTTTCAACTGTTGCAATGGGCTTCCACTTTTCCTTAAGGTTTCTTAACTAAAAGGCGGCTTTAACAATGTACATTTTGGATGAAATTAGTCATAAACAATGGTAGATAATGGAAAACAGTAATCATCAACCTGTTTTACACTGCATCTGATTTTCTTTTCCACTGAAGACAATAGTTAATGCTTATTCTGTGCTACCACAAAAGACCCATTTCATCCCAAAGTCTTCTGACAACTCACGTCATAATCAGGAGGAGCTAGAAAATCTCCTTGTAATCTTTCTGTTGCTACAGTGTTGTGAATTACTGCAAAAAGCACTGGGCAACCAGGTGTTGGCACCCAGACGCTGGCCTCTTTGGAACCTTGCCTAAGATGATCTTCTATTAAACAAATAAAATAGCTTTCCTCCTAAGTCATTTAACAATTGAGAATTGATCGTTCAGAAGAAGAAACCAGGTATTATAGACCAGGTGTTATACATCTAAACTACACAAACAAGTGAAGTGGCTGGATGCTAACCAGTTCCTTCCCCATTGCAGCAAACACTTCAAATATATTACTGTCTTGAGTGGTGTGTGCTGACTCTTGGGACAGCCTCATGAATAAGCTAGTGATTGATTACATCTTACAAAAAGAAAATGTTAAGATACACATGGTCAGCATAATATCCTGGATTGTTCATGGTCACCTCTGATGTCTGCATCAGTACCTAAGGAGTTCTGAGTGTTACTGAATAATCACGAGCAAACATCATTTCTGACCTCATATTGGTTTCAAGGTTATTGATGACATAGATGAAGGTGGTTCAGCTGAAGCAGTTAGCTCTTGTGACAATAGTAGGGCCCTTACCTCTGAGCTAGGCAAGCTAGGAAAGGAACTGGCTAGCATCCAGTCACTTCATCCATTTGTATAGTTTAAATGTATAACACCTGGTCTTTAAGATAATAAAATGTGAGGCTGGATGAACACAACAGGCCAAGCAGCATCTCAGGAGCACAAAAGCTTTCCAAGATAATAAAATGTGAGGCTGGATGAACACATCTGCAGTTCCCATTATCTCTGATACTATTTTAACCTGGTCTTTAACACTGGTTTCTTCTTCTGAATGATCAATTCCTAGTTGTTAATAAATAAAGTTCCACATCTTCCAGAAGTGTATATTAATATCTCTAGCAGATTGACTAGAAAATATCTTGTACTATCCTGAGAAATACCTGCAAGAATGTTATGAGGCTGTTAAGACCAGAGATAAACGACATTTTATAGTTGCTACAAGTGGGCAATTTTGTACTTGAAGATGCAACATTTGAAGCTTGGCTGTGGGTCAAGCAGAACACATAGATTTGACAGAATTGAATTTGACCAGTTTTCAGTCAAAATAAAAGATAAACTAAGAGTCAAAGATTCTTGGAAGGTATCAGTTTTGTCTTGCCCTGGTCAAGCAATAGAGAACTTTGCTATATTCACAATCCCTTAAGAAGCCCATATTAACAACATCAATGTGCTTTAATGTAGTGGCTCACATATCGTAAAGTAACACCAAGCATTTGTTTAAAGAAGCAGTTTTAAAATCATATTTTGAAAAATTCCTTAGATGCCGAAGCTGTCTACCATAAATGTAACAAGATCTAGATGATATCCAGGCTTGAGCTGACATGTGGCAAGTAACATTCTCTCCACACAAATAACAGGCAATGGCTTCCTCCAATAACAGACAATCTAACTACTTCCTCTTGATATTCAATGGCATTACCATCACTTAATACCCCACCATCAACATCCTGGCGGTTACCATTAACCAGAAACTCAACAGGTCTAGCCATATGGGCCTTGTGGGCGGGATGGTGGCACTGTGGCTAACACTGCTGCATCATGTCCCAGGTTTGATACCACCCTCAGGCAACTGTCTGCGTGGAGATTGCACATCTTCCCTGTGTCCATGTGGGTTTCCTCCGGATGTTCCAGTTGGAGGATGTGCAGTTTAAGTAGACTGGCCGTGCTAAATTGCCCAGAGTGTGCAGCTTAGATATATTAGCCATGGGAAATACAGGATTACAGGAGGTGGGTTTGGGTATAATGATCGTCAGAGAGTTAGAGTGGACTTGATGGGCTGAATGGTCTGTTTCCACTCCTCAGGGATTCTATTATTCTATTCTATGTTATAAAGACTATGAGAGCAGTTCAGAGGATAGAAATGTGTGGCGAGTGATTCCAACAACACAAAAAGCTTGACACTTTCCAGGACAAAAGAACCCACTTGAGTGGCACTACATCCATAAACATCCATTCCCTCCACCAATGATGCTAAGCAGCAGCAGTGTGTATCATCTACAAGTTACACTGCAGAAATTCACCAAAGGTCCTTAGACAACATCTTCCAAAGCTATGACCATTTCTATCGAGAAGGATAATGTCAGCAGATACATGGGAACACCAATTCCTGGACGTTCTCCTCCAAGCCCTGGAAAATCCCTGAAATTCTCTCACTAATGGCATTCTGGGCCTATCTATAGCATATGGACTACATCAACTCAAGAGGCAGCTCACCACCACCTTCTCAAGAGCAACTAGAAGTCCCAATAAAGGTTAATCCAGCCAACGGCATCCATGTCCCACAATACAACAAAATAAAAAATAATTTTAAAAAAGAGACAACGGTGGAGAAGTAAAATAATAATGATGGTGGAATCATGGTATAAGACTTGGACTTTTTATCAAGTTTTTTTGTACTAAAATTGACCCTACTTTTATTCATATATTCAAACATAGAATATGACACTCGGCCCTTCAAACCTATTCCACTATTCATTAAGATCGTGCCTGATCTGATTTTAACCTCAACTCTATATTCTTACATACTTCTGACAATTTTTCATCCCCTGTGGGAATCAAGAATCTAGCTATCTCTGCCTTAAAGATATCTAAAGATTCTGCTTCCACTGTGTTTTGAGGAAGGGAGTTCCAAAGGCTCACACCTTCTGAGAAAAAAAAAGTCTTCATCTCTGTCTCAAAGGGTGAACTCTTATTTTCAAACCATGATCCTCAGTTCTAGAGTCTCCCACAAGATGAAACATCCTTTCAACATCTATGAGATCAAATCCAGGATTTTATGTATTTCAACTAAGTCACCTCTGACTCTTCTCAGTTCCAGAGAATCACCCCAGGACTGGCTTATTATCCCAGCTTCTCTTCATAATGCAATCTGCTCATTTCAGATGGGGTGAAGGGTCACTGAATCCAAAGTATTGACTTTGCTTTCTCTCCACAGGTGTTGCCAGACCTGCTGAGGTTCTCCAGCAAATTTTGTTTTTGCCTCTTACCAGGTATTAGTCTGATGAACCCTGAATGCTCCCAACATACTTTCATAAGTAGAGTGATCAGTACTGTACACAGTACTCCATATGTAGTTTCTCCAAAGTTCTGTATAACTGAAACATAACCTCCCTACTCTTGAATTCAATTTCCCTCATGGTAAAACATAACATTCTATTTCCTAATTAGTTGTACCTGGATATTAACCTGTGATTCATGCACCAAAACACCCAGATCTTTCTGCAGTTCTGCAACCTCTTACCATTTAGATAATATGCTTTCAGAAAATGTTTGTGTCAAAATGGACAAATTCACACTTCCCCATATTATACTGCATTTGGCAGATCTTTGCCCATTCACTCAACATATCTATATCCCTATGTCAGCTACTCAACTCCACTTCACAACTCACCTTCGACCTACCTTTGTAAAATCAGGACATTTAGCCACCGTATCTTCAGTTTTTTCATCCAAGTCATTCATATAAATTGTAAAAGAGAATTACTTCAGCACCACCCCCAAGATACACTACTCATGTCATCTGACACCCTTCTGGACTGACAAAAAACCCAGATATTCCTACTCGCTGCTTCCTGGGTTAGCCAGCCAATCATCTAAACAATTTGATATGTTACCTCTAACATCATGCCCTTTTATTTTCCACAATGGCCCGCAATGCAGCAACTTGTCAAATGCCTTCTTGGGACAATTACGAAATGTCCATTGGTTCCTTTTTGTCCACTGTAAAAGTTATTTCTTCAAAGAATTCTAATGAATTAAACTTGACAAAACTATGTTGGCTCTTTCTGATTATCTCAAACATATCCAAGTATCCTGTTATAATGCTTTTAAGAATAGCTTCTAAAATATTAACATAATATTCCAACTAATATTGTCAGATGTCAAAATATAGATTGTAATTAAGAGGGGTTAACTATAGAACACAGGAAGTTAAGCTATTCCAGGAGAACACTGGCAACGATAGGTCTCTGAAAGCCCACTGGATCCTGACGGAAGGCTCATAAAGGAGATTGATGCAGTCCACGTTGTTAAAAGCATTTAGACATTTGCTAGTAACTAGTTGTGGAAAAGATAAGCTGTAGGTATGTTATTTACCCAACAAAAACTTCTCTTTCCTTATCCATTATAACCCCTTCCTCCCCACAGAAAACATGGTAGAGAAAATATTTGTTTTAAGAATGTGGTTCAATAAACAGGTAACTAGCCTTACTTGTCAAACTGCACTACTGACGTGAATATAATGTTTCAAAAATGATAGGACACAAAGGGTTTCTTACATGAAAACTTCACACATTTCCTGGCAGAATGAGAATTTGAATTTTTTAGAATATATATCTCATCGGTAGAAATAAAGTTTGAAATAGTCAATGTATTCAATGGAAATCAAAAGACACGGGGGGGGGGAGGGAACGAAAAGGGTTTGCTGGCGAAAGCACAAGCAATATATCAAGTTCAGAGATTTCAGACTTATATTTCAGAATATTGTGCAAATTGCACATTTGGTGTCATGATGGGGCAGTAGGAATCCAATCTTACACCGCATTAAGGACGGATTTCACAGGCTGACAGTCTCCCAGTGCTGAGATCTGTGAGAACAGCTGTTAGAAAAAACTAAAAAGGATCTAATCCTGCTGACTGGCCAGGTTTTAACTTTCAGAAGAAAAAGGTTAACCTGAGAAACTTGCTTTGCACTCAGTTTGGAGCACATTCCAAGTTACAGGTTAGCAGTGTCTTTCTGGCCTTTTTTGGGTGCTTCTCACTGCTGTCTCCTGCTCTCCTTTTTTAGCTTGATGCAAAAATATGGTGTCATGATCACTGACAGTCATTGGTGTCATCAATTGCACGGTGGCTCGGTGGCTAGCACTGCTGCCTCACAGCTCCAGGGGCTTGCATTTGATTCCATCCTCGGTTGACTGTCTGTGTGGGGTTAGCATGTTCTCCCTGTGTCTGTGTGGGTTTCCTCTGGGTGCTCCGGTTTCTTCCCACAGTCCAAAGATGTGCAGGTTAAGTGGATTGGCCATGCTGAATTACCCTTTAGTGTTCAGGGATAAGTACCTTATGTGGGTTATATTCGAATGGGCCTGGGTGGGAAAGCTCCAAGGGTTGGTGTGGACGTTTTGGGCTGAAGGGCCTGCTTCCACACTGTAGGGATTCTATTTTATCCTTGCGGTGTGACTCAAGAGTTTGATTGGAAGCAGTCTACTCTACTTTGGAAACCACACAGCCAAACTTGATTCTATCCTCAGCCCAGTGGTTACCATGATTGATCACTGTGAACTGTATCAATGTGCATAATTATATCTGAATGCAATTTTCTTTTCATTTTCCCTTTTTTTCTCATTTTAAGCAAGAAATAATAAAAACAACCATCACAAAGTACAATGAATTAATAAAAAGCAACTCAGGCTTTTCTGGCACCTTTTTAAATTAAAATGTACCTTACACCTGATCGTTTTTGCTTAATTTAAACTGTAACTACTCACTTTCTCCCCCTTCCCCATCTGTACCGAGATACCAAATGCCAGCTAAACTCAGTGGTACTCTGGATCAGCACTTGTTGAACAAGACAAGCCGTTATAAATTCACAAATCAGCCTGTATCTTGTGAATTGCAAACTGCAACAAAGTGAAACTAACTTCCTGAAGCTTCCCTCCCAGCAATAGTCATTATGTGAATTTCCCTATTAATTGTACAATCACACTCACTCAGAGAATGAAATATTCTAAATGTGAAGTCTCACTCCTTCAGGTTATAAATCACTCCGGATAATTTTAAACAGTGAAGATTTAAAAATGTTTTTCTTAAATATATTTCTCACATTCTCCCTCAATACCTTTTTACATTTTATTCTTTAATTCTATTTCTGAATCTAATTTGATCTTAAATTCATCCAAATCTCTTGCACCTTCCTCCTCAGTCATACCCCTGTTTTTGTCTCAGTCCTTTAGTCTGATTGGTTAATGAAATATATTGTTTGTTTTATCAATTGCCAAGGCTCCAGGTCCCTATCTTTGATTCTGATGCTAGCTGTTCATCATCCTGACAGCCCCATCTTCTCTGGATCCATATTTCATTTCTTTGCTCTTTCCAAAGTTACAAGTATCAAGTTGATAAGATTGTTATGCTTTAGAACCATTTCTGTAATTTAGGGTAAAATGTAGGGATGAAAGGGTCATGTGATCTGTTCTGAACTTTGCTTGACAACAAGTTTGAATGGCCTGGTTGGTGAAGGTTGATGGAGAATGCAGTTGCCTACAGGGAGGAAGCTGTAAGATGCTCAAACCTTTTAAAAAATATCCAGAGCAGTTGGACTGATGGTGGATAGACCCTAAGGCTCACAGATGTGTGTTCTGAATATGATGTTTTGTCAATTTTTTTTTGAAGCAGTCTATTTAATTACAAGGAGATAGGATGAACTGCCAATGCTGGAGTCTGAGATAACAAGATATGAAGCTGGATGAACACAGCAGGCCAGGAAATATCAAAGGAGCAGGAAAGCTGATGTTTCGGAAACCCCACCACCACTCCTTATCTACTAGCCTCATCCCCACCTCCTTGACCTGCACATCTTCCCTCCCACCTATCCGCCCCTCCCTCCTCACTGTCCAACCCCCATCCCAACTCCCTACTTACACTCACCTGTACTGGCTTCTCCCTGCCTCCTTGACCTGTCCACTTTCCCTCCACCTATCTGCTCCTCTATCCGCCTCCCATCATCACCTCCCCCTCTCTCTATTTATTTCAGAGCGCCCTTCCCTCCCCCATTTCTGAATAAGGGTCCAGACCTGAAATGTCAGCTTTCCTGCTGCCTGGCCTGCTGTGGTCATCCAGCTCCACACCTATTTAATTACAAGCTAGACTACAGTTGAGAGGAACTGTTATGGTGCAGTAGTAGCATTTTTAAAACTATTATTTATTTTATTATAGAATCCCTACAGTGTGGAAACAGGCCCTTCGGCCTAACAAGTCTACAACATCCCTTAGAGCATCCCACCCAAACCCATACCCTTATAACCCACCTAATCTACACATCCCTGAACACTACAGGCAATTTAGCATGGTCAATCCACCTAGCCTGTACATCTTTGGACTGTGCAGGAAACTGGAGCACCCAGACGAAACCCACGCAGACAGTCGCTTGAGGCTGGAATTGAACCTGGGTCCCTGGTGCTGTGGGGCAGCAGTGCTACCCACTGAGCCAGTGTGCCACCCCAAAATCAGCAATGGTTTTATGGTCATCATTAAACTCTTAACCCCAGATTTCCTGGCCTTACCAAATCCCATGGTGAGATTTGAACCGAGGTCCCCAGTCATTAGCTGGATTAATGGCCCAGATAATGCCATTAGGCCATCACCTCCCCTGAGTATTCCTATCTCTGGGCCAGACAGCCTGGGTTAAAATCCTACCTGCTCCAGAAATGTATATTAAAACATTTTAACAGGCTGATTAAGATTATCTAGAATACAGGTGAGCGTCTAAAGATAGCTAATTATTATTATAATTATTATATCCTGGATATAAAGCCCATCTGGCACAAGCTGCTACAGGGATAAGTTTTTGAGGGAAGGAGCAAACCATTGCAGAGCTTGTTTGCAGGTTTCTCAGTACGGCCCAGATAGGTCAGTCTGTAAGAATCTGGAAGAGAAGCAGCCTATCTCTGTTGTTATTCACACAGTATACTGGTGGGACTGTTCACTTGGGTTAAAAAAATCTATGCTTGTGAGGATATAAATGAGAAGGGAAAGTATTTTTTTTAAATAAAATCATTTCATACACTCATAGGATGTGGGCATCACTGGCTGGGCTAGCATTATTGCCAATCCTAGTTGCCCTTGAGAAGCTGGTGATGATCTCCCTTCTTGAACCACTGCAACCCATGTGATGTAGGCAGACCAACAATGTTGTTACAGTAGGAGTTCTAGGATTTTCATTTGATTGAATATTGACCTTACTTTGGCTAGACAGAGGAATCTTCAGAGAATTCTCATTGTGAATGGCAGTTGAAGAAGCTATCCAGTTGAAAAAGTTGAGGAAACAAGTCATCAAAAGTGGTCCTCTAGGAAAGGTACATTAGGCATGTTTATATTATCCTTTTTGCTGCTCCTCTGCTGAGGGAGTGCACTGTGACTCTGTTAGACTTTTATTAACTGCTGCTTCAGCCACTCCCAAATTTGAAAGTGTGGATTCCTCTGAATCTGCAGCGGCAGTCACCTCTCTCACATTTAACTTGCTGGAAAAAAAAACGATCATTTACTCTATCATTTTCATGAGTGTAAAAAGCTGTCAATTCCCTTACATCTGTATTGTGACCACACAGGTATGTCCTCAGAAGGTCTGTGAATTGTGAATTGTACAGCTCGTTTGTCTGTTTTTAAATTTGAATATTCCAGTTTAAAAATAATCTGCACACTGTTTTATTCCTTAAATATGATAAAATTTAATTTATTATACAACGAATATTGAATGTTACTAAATAAAAAATGATACAATTATTAACTAAAATATATATACGCAGATTAAATGTAGGTACAGAAAAAAAGTATAATCATAAACACGAAAATGAGATCAATCCCTGTTGCTACTAGTCTGACTTACTTGAACAGTGCCTTTTTCAAGAGAAGCAATTGAAAATTTCATGTCAAAATTCAGCAGCTGTGATGACTTCTAGGTGGGCTAAGTAGAACAGGTTCTGGGAAGGAGTGATGGCTCTTTGGTTTCACTTTTACAACACAGTGGGTTGTGGCCCTTGTTAGCCTGGTTCAGTACTTT
The DNA here is from genome assembly GCF_030684315.1 of Stegostoma tigrinum. Lineage (NCBI taxonomy): Eukaryota > Metazoa > Chordata > Chondrichthyes > Orectolobiformes > Stegostomatidae > Stegostoma > Stegostoma tigrinum. The sequence continues at coordinate 101,245,070 of NC_081358.1, read as the reverse complement.
AAGCTGCTTTTGTTTCCTCTGTCTCCCTACTAGAAATCCTGTTTCTCTTGATGTTTTCTTTCAGAGCTCATCTTGGATTTCTATTCAAAATGGTGCCTGTCTTATAACAAGCAAGGCATAGTGGCTACTGTGTTAATTTCAAATGGGCAAACAGTTTCAAATATTTTCACAAGGAAAATAAATAAATTATGTTGAAATTCCCTGTGCTATTCTTTCAGTCTCCTGTTCCTCTCAGAAGTACTGAATTCTCACATCTTTTGAAGGATCCAATGTCGTGTCCAAGTGTCAACTGAATTCTAAATTTCTTCTTTTGTGATTGGTGCTGAGGCATTGTGGCCCAATAGGTTTCAACACCCTGCTTGAGCCAGATAGTTCATCTGCTTTGACTTTCAACTTGAATGGACTTTTGTAACCTAATTTTACAGGATTTTTTCCAAGTTATAATTTTAAAGTAGAAATATTCTTTTTACAGTTATTTTCATTAAAACCTGCAATATCAGGACTACATAGTTATGACAACTGGGATATCTGTTGGATTTTTCCTTATCTCCTATTGTAATTTAGCAGGAGGATAAACAAAAATCCTGGTAAAAGAACGGACTGTTTCTGTCATATCTTTGGTGTTTCCATCAAACTTTTGCCAATGTTATAGCCAAAGATTGCAAATGAATGCAAAAATTCTACCTTGTTTGCATTTATTTATGGAATAGAACTGACTTAAGGAGAACCACTGTTGTCCTGTTAGCTGCAGTTCTGCCACATACACAGCACCAACAGAGTAAAAGAGATATGGAAAGTGAGAAAGAGAATAAATAAGAGTAATCATTGCACTGAGACTCTATCAGGGCTAAAGCAAACTGCTAGTGCATTTGTCAGTGATGAACAGGTGCCAGGAGTCAGAGTCTATACTGATCTCGTAATGTACTATAGTTCCTAAAGGAATAGAGAAGTCAGGGTTGATCTTTTGGATAGAAGAATCCAGCATTGAATGAGCACTCAGAGACCCTATAAGCAGTAACTAGTCTTTAAACAAATTGTAGACATTTTCAGTTCCACAAGTTCCTCAGCATTGTAAGTATAACTTAAAAGGGTCATGCTCCCACTTACTCAAACCAAAGTATATTAATAGTCTACCTTGTATTCTGTATTTAAGCTAGCAAAACTAAAGCAAATATTTTGTTACTCATCACAAAATCTCATTTGATGGATGTTCAAATCAAGGGACTGGACTAACAAGTCAGAATTTCAAATTCCCAGCACTTTAAATCTTTCCAGTCTTTAAAACAATTATAGGCAATCTGCAATATTGTTAAATATACTGACCATTGCAAAACATTCTGAAATCCTTGCTTCAAGAAGTGAGACTTTATGTTGGGAATGCATTTTATTATTTTGGCATCAACCAGTCATTATTTTTTGCTGCAAGAGTAATTTCCCCCTCCTCTCCTTTCATGGAATAATTGAGAGTAATTTTAACATTGAATGATATTATATAAGGCAATAGTGAATGGATTGTACTAAATGAATCAGGATTAATCGATTGTCATTGATGTCGATGAAAAGCATGATCAACTAAGGTGCACTCCTTTAAACAGAAAATCACACGTGGGGAGTGAGCATCACTGGCTAGACCATGACTCATTGCCCTAGTTGCTCTTGAGAAGGTAGTGGTGAGCTGCCTTTTTGAACCACTACAGTCCACTGGCTAATTCAGCACTGGGTGTTGGTGTATTTCAATACTTCAATATTAGAGGCATTGTATGTATTTATTGACGCTAGAGGAAAATATTTTTTAAAAGCTTTTTCAGGATGTCCCAGAGCCTTTAAAAACCAAAGATTTACTTTTTGAAATGCATTCATTAGTTGTCATGTAGATGAGCTACAAAAGCCTTCATCAAAAATGAAGTCAATAACTCATGAATCTATTAGCAGAGAGGGAATTGTTGCCAGGAAAGTGGAAGAAGTCACTTCCTTACTGTTCCTCAGCTTGACTTACAAGAAACAATGAGCAGAACTTTAGTGTGGAATAATGTGAGAAATTGGGTGACAGCATTAAAATCAGCAAATGTGGCAGAGCAGCAATTGCCAACATCAGCCTGTCTTGAAGCAATCATAGCCACACAGCAGGCAGGTCCCAGCAGATAGGTCGGCTGAGTTCACAGAAGACATTACCCAGTAAACAGTGTCAGCAGACAAAGAGTAATTTTTGGAAAGCTTATTGATTCTTTTGCACAAGGTCCACATATCACTAGTAAGGCCAATAATTGTTTGCCATCCTTAACAGCTCCTCAACTGAGTGCTTTGCTGAGTCTTTTTGCAAGGCAGCTGACTCAGCTACATTCTTGTGATAGGGAATCATATATAGGTCAGATCAGGGAAGGACAACTAATCATTTCCCCTAAAGTACACTAGTGAACCAGATGGTGTGGCATTCACTCATAGATTCAGAGTTAACATTACTGAGATTAGTTTTCAATTCCAGATTATCAATTAAATTTGAATTCCACCAGCTGCTATGGTGGGATTTGAACCCACACTACCAAGACATTAGCCTGGACTTCTGGATTTTATTTTAGTCGAGTTACACTTTGCCACTATTTCTGCCATGTTTTCCTTGACACACTTAGGCATCCAAGCTCCAGCTTTCAGGTCGAGTAGTTTTGGACATCTGCAGACACCTGGAAGAATGCATCTTGGGACCTGGTGATCACACCTTACCGGTGGTTAACAAAGTAGGCACTGCCTGTAACAATGTTTACATTTGTATTCTTCCAGAGTAATGCTGTAGTTGTAAGCTGGATCTCCAAATCAGTCCCTCCCTTATATTTCGGTGATATCTGATGGGTTGGCAGTTACTTTAATTTTTTTCACCAAATGTGTCAGAAAGAGCAGGGACTTGGCTTCCCAAATATTCAAGACAGCGTTATCTACACACATGGCAATATGTGCGCTGCACAGAATTCCCTTCAGGGCATCTCTGCATTCATGTGCAACAAGTGTGCAACTCTAAAACCATCTTTATGAAGTTGTGTGCATGATTGTCTATCTTCTAGTCCAAAATCCTAGTGCTCTTTGCATCTAGGAGGAGATTTTAGGGGTAGCATCAAGGTGATCAAGGCTAACCATTACAAATGTAGCGAATGAAACCTCTAATTTTATATCCCTGCCAAAGGCACAGTAGGGAGATTTCTGAAGGATAATATTGAACTCGAACGTTAATTCTGTTTCTCTCTCTACAGATGCTGCTAGGCCTGCTGACTTTCTCCAGCATTTCTGTTTTATTTCAAAATTTCAAAACCATTGGCCTTCGCGTGTTTTGAGATGCCATGAAGTTGTAAAGATGCTGTTAAAGACAAGTTCTTTCCTTGTTTACAGATTTCTACCTGTCCTTTTGCAGAACTTGCTCACCTCCATCTCACATAATAAAACTGCTTGGGCAGGTAGGAGTTTGAGAAGACTTTATCATTTTGTAAAGTTATCTTAAAAAGGGAAATTCATGCTAATTTACAGCAGTGGAGTATGAGCGAAAAAAGGTGGTGGGGGCTGGTCTTGTTGAGGTCAGTTGCTTCCATTTGAAAATTCCATGAAATGAATTTAGCAGAAGTGATTTTTCACTCTTTTTCTTCATAAAATTGATTAAAATATCAGCATTTTGTCCCAAAATATGCTGCCCCAGCAATATACACTTTCCATATTTCGACTGCAAATCACTACATTCCAGTTTTGATATCCTGAACCAGCATTTTGGGCTAGCTGTTTTAGAGAGAAAAAAAAATCCCTTTACTTATACATTTAGAATTATTTGCTTTTTCTATTTTCTTTTATTCCTAATGCTCTGAAAGTGCATGATTCCTGCAGGGATCAGGTGATTATTTGTGGAGGAAATTGACTGTGGAGTACGACACCTCTGGGGCCCTATGTTGCAGTCAGTCACTGCACCAAGGAAACACACAGGCCAATTCATCACCCTGTCAAATCCATGACAGTTCTTCATAAATACACTACAATGAGCCATGCAGCCAGCTCAATAAGCACAAAAGCAGTCCTCATCCCAAGCAATTTAGTTACTTTTGAGTTTTCTGAGTGAATAAATGGGGGAAGCGAGATAGAACAGGAGTCTGTTAGTAAATGTGAGCAAGCTTCAAATTCAAAGAGATAATTAGGACACAAATGGTTCATTCTTGACATTTTCACAAAAACACAAATAGTGAAAAACTCAGGTTGGTTTCTCATATACCCTGAATTGTTATTAGAATGTTTCTGTCCTTGCTTCAACTAAGTGTTTAATTCTCATCTCGTGAATTACTTTTTCTATGTTGTAAAGATATATTTTCACTTAATTTCCTTTCTTCATTGTCTTGCTTTTCACTCATTTCGCCAAGAACTGTTAACTCTCTTGATATTTGTCTGTCTCAGTCTCTGGGTAAATCTTTTGATGAGCAGTGTTCACACTTAAGTCGTCACATTTCCATTGGTATGCTTGCTAAGTATTGTTGTGGAATGCCCATTTAAATAGATTTGCAAGGTACAAAGGGATTAATTTACCTCTATCAGTAATTCATAGAGAAATGCTGGTCAGAAAATATATCCCATTATTCTTTCTCTCTTCCTCTCTAATTACATTGCTTTGTTGCTGCTTTCCTAATGAGTTCATTTAAAACTCCTTCCTTGGCTATTTTCACCTGTTTGACTTCATACGACTAATTACTTGTTAGATATAGTTCTCAGGACTAAAGGCATCAAAGAGAAAGCAGGAACAGGTTACTGAGTTGGGTGATCAGCCATGATCATGTTGAATGGTAGAGCTGGCATGAAGGACTAAATCTCCTACACCTGCTCCTCTTTTCTATGTTTCTGTGTTTTTCTGGCCACATAAGGGTGTGGGGACCAAGCCTCTGATTATATCTGTAATGACCTACCTTTTTAGCTTTATTTCCTATCTCCTAACTTATATTTAAGATTATGTATATCTGTAATGTAGTGCAATATTTTTTCTTTATTTTCCCTATTTTCATTGTTCCTACGATTTGAACCTAGGTACTAGACAGTGCTGTGCATTGGCAATATTGTACACTTCTCACTTCTCACTTTATTCTTTTTCTTTGGTAACTTGAGTACATGTGACAATAAATCTAATTTGAATTCTACGTTTGTGAAAGAAGTAAATTTCTATACACTAAGGCATCAGTGTGGGGGGGTGATGTGGGTATAAGAAGTGACCAAAAGTATGGTGTTGAAATAGAGGATGAGGCATGATTGCATTAAAAAATGGAGCATGTTCAAGGGCTGAATGGCCTATACTTGATCCTATTTTCTATATTTCTAATGATCAGTGCTGTGGTATCAGCTATTTACAATCGATGCTAATGATATAGATGGAGGTGATATATAAATTCTGGGGACCTCACCAGGTGGTAATATGGACCATCCAGCAGGTGTTTTTGATTGAAGATGGTTGCAAGTTTTTTAAAAATTCTATACTGTGTCTCCCATCACTGAGATTGGGGAAATTTGTGGATCATCCATCTCCTCTTGGCTATTTAAATGTCATCTCAATTCTACAGCTGGAATTGAAGGAACCGCAGGGCTTAGATTTGATCCACTGTGGGATCTCTCAATTTCATCTATCACATGCTCCTTCCACTGCTTGACATGCATGTACTTCAATCCATGCTGTAGCTTCACCAGGTTATTACATCATTTTTAGGAATATCTGGTACTGCTTTTAACATGCCTTGTTTAACATGCCAATACTGTTCATCGAACTCTTGACATCTTGGCGTTATGGCAATGTTACAGTGAAGGACCTGCAAAACCATGAGGTCATAGATTGTGACCGAATACAGTTCCACTGTTCACCCACAGTGTCTCATGGATCCCTGCGTAGAATGACCAGATCTGTCTAACATAGCATAGTGGTAGAGCTGCGCATAATGAAGGGTATACTTAATGTGAAAAATGAGGTTCATCTGAGCTTGCCATCTGTCATTTGGAAAATGTTAGGGTTTTAGATAAGGATATAATATCAGAGCATTTAGAAATACATAATATAATCAAGCAAAGTCAGCATAGCTTCATCAAGAGGAAATCTTCCCTGATAAATATATTCAAATTCTTTGAGGAAGCAACAAGCAGGTTAGATAAAGGAGAACAAGAACTCTGAGTGCTCGATTGTGGTAGGGATATCTCTAGACAAAGACACAACCAGATGCTTCTGTGACTGATATCAGAATGGCTCGTTGCTTCCCCGGTGCCAGGGTCAAGCCTGTTCCAAAGAGAGTGCAGAATAGTCTCAAAAGGAAGTGTGACTAGCAGGACATCATTTTGCATGTTGGTACCAATGACATAGAATGAGAAAAGGATGAGCTTCTAAGGAGAGAATCAACTTTTTTGCGCAGAGGGTGGTGCATGGATAGAATAAGCTGCCAGAGGAGGTGGTCAAGGCCGGTACAATTAAGACATTTAAAAGGCATCTGAATGTGTATATGAATAGATGAGCTTAGACAGATATGGGTCAAATGTTGGTAAATGGGAATAATTTAGGATATCTGGTCTGTGTGAGTAAAGGGTCTGTTTCTGTGCTGTACATGTGTATGACTCTATGACTCTAAGAAGGTGTAATATATTTGGATTTCCAAAAGTTATTTGATAAGATAATGCAAAACAGGTGCGTAATTTGGTAAGGGTTTATGATGTTGCAGTTAATATATTAGCATAGATAGAGATTTAGCAAACTAATAGAAGAAATGGAGTTGGGAAAAGCGAGGCATGTTCAGAATGGTAATCTGTAGTTAGTGGAGTGTGACAGGGATTAGCCCTGCAGTCACAATTATTTATAATATTTAATCATGACTGGACAATGGATGTGAATGTAATATTGCCATGTTTTCAGACGGATCGAAAATAGAACTGGTCTTTGATATGTGCAGCTGCTTGACAAAATGGTTATTGTGGCCTGGCAGAACAGAAAACATAGTTTAAATGAAAAAAACGTTGACATATAATCCATAGAAAAACTGACATTATAATAATTAATTTGGTCTTGGTGTAGTGGGGTAAGGTGAAATTTAAAGTAAAATGAATTTTGCTTTGGGACAATTGGAGAATGAGTGGGTAAATACTTAAGAAATTACCACATGATGTGTACGAGTAAAAGGAGAGCTGGAGAATATTTTCAATGCATGCCATTATATTTGAAGGTACTATAATCAGCTAAGCATGAGCTCTAAAGTCCTCAAAGGATAATAATATAATTTCAATGCAGAATGAGGGAAGAGATGGATGATTCAAACAATTCAATGAAAGATAAAGGAAAAACAGAAAAAAGGGTCCAAGGGGTGAGATATTTGCCCCATTTGGAAACCTAACTTCTGCTTCCACCTCACAGAGACAACAATGATAGGAGGTTCCATACATAACATTACAGTGCTGATGGTCTAAATCTCCATGCACTCTTCTCTAAATTTGTCACCCAATTTTCCTTTCATCTCTAAACCACAGATCAATCCTAGAAAAGGCCAGACCTTGGAAAAACATCTGGTAAAAATGGTCCAGCCAACTAAGAAACAGAAGAAATTCAAAATCGAGGACAGCCTGCCTAATATGAGCTAGTATGTAATACTTTTCAGATCACACAGTTGAGGATGCTGACCTTGTATTTATTAGCCATTTAAAGCTTGATACTAACATTTCTAGTAGCTTTATTATAAGTTATCTGCATTATATGATCAAGAAAATTGGGAACCAAACTTGTACCTCAGAAATAGATATAGTAGTTAAAAATTAGTTATGGTAAGTCAATAAGGACATTTCTTTTGTCTTTACGTATTCATGCGATGTGGGCATCGCTGGCTGGCCAGCATTTATTAACCATCCCTACTTGCCTTTGAGAAGGTGGTGATGAATTGCTTTCTTGAACCACTGCAATCCATGTGCTGTGGGTTGACCCCTAACATACTCAGGGAGGGAGCTCCAGGATTTTGACTCTGCAACGGTTAAGGAACATTGATACATTTCTGAGTCAGGATGGTGAATGGCTTGGAAGGAGCTTGAAGATGGTGGAGGTCCCATGTATCTGCTGCCATCTCCCCAACAGCTCTTGTCGCACCCTCACCTCTTTCTCCCTCAACTTCCTGACACATCACAATGGCTAATCTGCTTTTGTCTTCACTTCTCCCTGTTCTTTTAGATATATGGTTGAGATTATGTTTCATCAGTGGATCTGGTAATAATATTATTAAGAGGACCTGCTTGTTTTGTTGAGGAAACAGAGAGGCTTGGAAGAAACATTCTTCTGAACTTTCTGTGAAAGTCTGGTTTAGTAGATAGCATAAAAAATGAATTAAAAAGATCATTCACTTGCACGGATGCATCAGAAAGGAAAAAGTAGCTCAGGAAAAAATAAATAAAACATGGGAGGACAGCCCCCCTCAATGGACTACTTAGGGAGAGTTTATTTATCACTGTCGGCATTGAGCAAGTTTTTGAGCTGTCAGAGTGGGAGGGCAGACGATGAGATGCATTCATTGATGAATGAGGCACACTGAGGGGTCAGGCCCCTGGGACCTGGATCACAGCATGGGACATTCCATTTTATTGCTATCTTATCACGAACCTAAGAATGTTCTTTATTTCAGCACATGTCTACTGGAGAATCATATTGAAATCTGTGTCTGATTCAGCTTCAGCTGAAAGCTGACAAGCTCAATCCTATTTTCTTTTGTGCTATGGGACTCGACTGTGTTTCGGTACTGAGGCCACTATCCATTGACACCTAGTGCTGCATACTTGGCTTGACATTGTTTCTTGTGCAGCAGCACATCCAATCAATTGAGTGAGTTAAATACGACTGAAGAGCTGTTATTTGAATCACATAACCATACAGTACAGTGGAGGCCTTTTAGCCCATCATGTTAGCACTGATAAAAACATGCTAAATCTACACCAGTCCCATTTTCCAGTGCTTGGCTCATATCATTCGTTGTTATTTCACATCGAGTGCTCATCCAAGTAATTTTTAAATGTTGTGTGCTTACCTCCCTCAACTATCCTTCCAGACAGTACATTCCCAGAGCGACCACCTTCCGGATGAAAAACACATTCCTCAAGTCTACTATAAACCTTTTGCCTTTTTGTAATTTACATCCCCTGTTTTTGACCCCTCAACAAAGGGGGAACAACTGCTTTCTATTCACCCGTCATAATCTTACTTCTATCGGCTCCCCCCTCAACATTCTCCGCTCCAAAGAAAACAATTCAAGCATGTCCAGCCTCTCTTCATAGCTTGGATGCTCCATCCATTCAATATCCTGATGAATCTCCTCTACACACTCTCCCTGTCGTCACATCCTTTAAGAATCTGTAAATGGATGAGTGAATAGGACAAGCCATTGAGAATGGAGGTTTAATTTTTTATACTCAAACAGATACAGCAGTGATGATATTTCATGCAAGTACACCTCCCTTTATGAAATCTGAAAACAAGTGTGTTATCATACTAATATGAATGTCACATCAGTATTTTAGTACATTTTCTTTTAAAAGGGGCTTATAAGAAAGCTTGAGACAAGAAACAAGTATTAGGGCATCTGCAGATGATGTTGAGTTTGCTGAATTATTGGTTGTATCTAATCTATGTCATCAATAGGCTGCGATCACCTTCACAGAATGGTGCACATCATGGGCTCATCAGTTGTTTAAAGACTTCTTTTAAACTTGATGGGGAAAACTTTTAAACTAACTATTGCTACAATTTCTGGTTTGACTCTCCATCTTCCATGTTGCACAAATGTGAGTTTTCCAAAGCTCTTAATGAGCTTGCTCTGAGGAGGATTCGCCTATCCATTCACCCATTCCTCAACCGACTTAGACACAATCTGATGGACATCTGCACGACATTGGCTGCAGTGAGAAATATGGTATAACTGAGTGAGAAGTTAGACAAGGTCTTTCTTGGAAGCAACTTGTTTGCATTTTCAACCAGCATTCTGGATGTCAAGACAAGGCTCTTGTGAGAAAGCAAGTTGAGGGGATTATTAATTGTGAACAGCCTCATTAACAATGTATCTCACTTCATTAATGTACTGCATCTTATTTTGCTGTTGTCAAAACTTCCTGGTGTCTCTCCAATCCACATGCAGGACACTTCTGTACTTTAAATCTGCACTTCAGGGCTCACTGTAGTATCATTGGAGTGTTGCAACAGGGATGCTTTTCTGTCAGGGGCAGGCATGCAGCTCAGGATATAGACCAGGCTGTGACTCAGGGCTGTTTGCTTGTTCTCTTAATGTTCACTCAAATAACATCTACCTTCATGCAGACTGCAACCCTGCCTTGCCTTGCCTTTTAGCACAATAGTGTTTTGGTCAGATCCTAAAGATCATAAAATTGCATATTGACTTGCTGTTTAGTGCAGACACAGAGCCAAGCAGCTTGTCAGTAGTGATCACTCTGAAGAATGGGTGGATACGTTTCTGAATAGCGCAGCGATACGTCAATTTCACACCTACTGGATGTGCCAGCCACCTGCACTGCAAACACATTGTATGATTTTCCAACCAAATGGCAATGTCTCATGAGTAATGCTCCATCAAGTCAAGAGAGCTGCTGTCACTCAAAGGATTCAGGTACCACCACTCAAGGACAGGGTTCACACACAGTCAAGGGGCTGGTCGTGGTCAGTCATCAGTTTGGTGTAGTTAGATTCAGGGAAACATCAGGATACAGTCCAAGGCAGCAGGATTCAGAAACATGACTGGCCTCGGATGCCACTGACTGCACAGCATATTGACTGGAGAGGGCCGTATAACAATACAGTGGAGATCATCAATTCTATTAATGTGTAGGTGATCTGTGATCCCTGTTACCACTTCCTGCAGGTGTGTGTCCACTACCCTGCCAGCTGCCACCACCCCTACACCCAGGAGCTCTCTGATGTACCTGGTGCATTTGAGGGTCCAGGTGTCTTACATGGCTGATTACTCGGGGAGGGGCAAGGGGAGCCATAATGACCATGGCTAATAACATTGACCAATACACAGCACCCTAACTGATGCGAAGTGCAAGTACATGTTTTAGCTAGGGCTGTGATGGAGGAGCAGAAAATGGGGCCATTGAATTTATGGTTCCACTGTTTGGATAGGTCAGTGAGGCAGGGGGCAGCAGCAAAAACTCCAGACAGAATGTGCTGCATGTTCCTGGCAGTGCACTGTATAAAAAGAGTGAATAAACAGCAAATATTGACTGGGAGAAATATAGTTTGAGTACGATAGATGGATCAGTTTTTGTCCAGTGTGTGCAGCAGAGCTTCCTGACACAGTATGTAGACAGGCCAACATGGGATGATGCCACATTAGATTTGGTACAGGGTAATGAGCACGGCCAGGTGTTAGATTTGGAAGTAGGTGAACAGTTTGGTGATAGCGATCACAATTCTGTTATGTTTACTTTAGGGATGGAAAGGGATAGGTGTATACCACTGGGCAAGAGTTATAGCTGGGGGAAAGGCAATTACGATGAGATTAGGCAAGATTTAGGGAGCATAGGATGGGAAAGGAAACTGCAGGGGATGGGCACATTAGAAATGTGGAGCTTATTCAAGGAAAAGCTCCTGTGTGTCCTAGATAAGTATGTACCTGTCAGGCAGGGAGGAAGCTGTAGAGCAAGGGAGCCATGGTTTACGAAGGAAGTTGAATCTCTGGTCAAGAGGAAGAAGAAGGTTTATGTTAGGATGAGATGTGAAGGCTCAGTTAGGGCACTTGAGGGTTACAAGGTAGCCAGGAAAGACCTAAAGAGAAAGCTCAGAAGAGCCAGGAGGAGACATGAGAAGTTGTTGGCGGATAAGGCTTTCCATAGGTATATAAGGAATAAAAGAATGACGAGACTAAGATTAGGGCCAGTCAAGGATAGTAGCTGGAAGTTGTGTGTGGAGTCACAGGCAATAGGGGAAGCACTAAATGAATATTTTTGGACAGTATTCACTCTAGAAAATGACAATGTTGTCGAGGAGAATACTGAGATATAGGCTACTAGACTAGGTGGGATTGAGGTTCACAAGGAAGAGGTATTAGAAATCCTACAGAGTGTGAAAATAGATAAGTCCACTGGGCCAGATGGGATTTATCCTAGGATCCTCTGAAAAGCCTTTGACATTGATCTTTAACTCGTCATTGTCTACAGGAATAGTGCCAGACGACTGGAGGTTAGCAAATGTGGATCCCCTGTTCAAGAAGGGGAGTAGAGACAACCCTAGTAATTATAGACCAGTGAGCCTTACTTCAGTTGTTGGTAAAGTGTTGGAAAAGGTTATGAGAAATAGGATTTATAACCATCTAGAAAAGAATAATTTGATTAGGGATAGTCAGCACAGTTTTGTGAAGGGTAGGTCGTGCCTCACAAACCTTATTGAGTTCTTTGAGAAGGTGACCAAACAGGTAGATGACAGTAAACCGGTTGATGTGGTGTGTATGGATTTCAGCAAGGCCTTCGATAAGGTTCCCCACAGTAGGCTATTGCACAAAATGCGGAGGAATGGAATTGTGGGAGATATAGCAGTTTGGATCAGAAATTGGCTTGCTGAAAGAAGACAGAGGGTGGCGGTTGATGGGAAATGTTCATCCTGGAGTCCAGTTACTAGTGGTGTACTGCAAGGGACGGTGTTGGGTCCACTGCTATTTGTCATTTTTATAAATGACCTGGATGAGGGCGTAGAAGGATGGGTTAGTAAATTTGCAGACGACACTAAGGTCGGTGGAGTTGTGGATAGTGACGAAGGATGTTGTAGGTTACAGAGAGACATAGATAAGCCGCAGGGCTGGGCTGAGAGGTGGCAAATGGAGTTTAATGCGGACAAGTGTGAGGTGATTCACTTTCGTAGGAGTAACCAGAATGCAAAGTACTGGGCTAATGGTAAGATTCTTGGTAGTGTAGATGAGCAGAGAGATCTCGGTATCCATGTACACAGATCCTTGAAAGTTGCCAGCCAGGTTGACAGAGCTGTTAAGAAAGCATACAGTGTTTTAGCTTTTATTAATAGAGGGATTGAGTTCCGGAACCAAGAGGTTATGCTGCAGCTGTACAAAACTCTGGTGCGGCCGCACTTGGAGTATTGCGCACAGTTCTGGTCACCGCATTATAAGAAGGATGTGGAAGCTTTGGAAAGGGTGCAGGGGAGATTTACTAGGATGTTGCCTGGTATGGAGGGAAGGTCTTATGAGGAAAGGCTGAGGGACTTGAGGCTGTTTTTGTTAGAGAGAAGAAGGTTGAGAGGTGACTTAATTGAGACATATAAGATAATCAGAGGGTTAGATAGGGTGGATAGGGAGAGCCTTTTTCTTAGGATGGTGACGGCGAGCACGAGAGGGCATAGCTTTAAATTGAGGGGTGAAAGATATAGGACAGATGTCAGAGGTGGTTTCTTTACTCAGAGAGTAGTAAGGGAATGGAATGCTTTGCTTGCAACGGTAGTAGATTTGCTAACTTTAGGTAGATTTAAGTCGTCATTGGATAAGCATATGGACGTACATGGAATAGTGTAGGTTAGATGGGCTTCAGATTGGTATGGCAGGTCGGCACAACACCGAGGGCTGAAAGGCCTGTACTGTGCTGTAATGTTCTTTGTTCTATGTTCTCTGGACAATAAGGCAGTGTGATGGATGTTGAGGAATTGGGTGCATGGGGAATAGTATTCAGAAGATGAGGACATGGAGCTGGAGGATACACTTCTGGTATATACCAGAACTAGACAGGACAAGATTGACACCAGTTCTGAGGAAGGGTCACCAGACCCGAAATGTTAACTCCGTTTTTTTACCTTCACAGGTGCTGCCAGACTGCTGAGTTTTTCTAGCAACTTTGTTTTCACTCCTGATTTACAGCATTCGCAGTTCTTTCAGTTTTTTTTTGTTCCAGTATAGGTAGGCTGTGTTTAGCAGGCAATTGGGTTATATGAAATACTGTTGGTCATCCTGCCAACTTTTCATTTTCATTGTAGAGGTGAACTCTATAAGCTTTATGTTCACTTTTGATGACAGTAAATAAAAGCTCATTTTGGAAATGTCCAAATTCTTGCCTGTCTGTTGTAGTCCCACACTGGGCAATAGCAAGGTGCAGTCTCTGTTGGACATTGGGGATATAGTAGCAGTGTATTAGGGGTTGGTGGAATGCTACATAGTAAAGGTCAAGTAAACTGTATGGCCTGGTGGTTAGGCAGCACATGGGACCAGAAAGTAGAGATGCAAGTGCCAGGAAGTGACAGCCATGACAGCAGGTATTTGTGGCTGCAGTGCCATTACATTGTCTGTAAAGGGCAGAATGCCAATGCTTGACCAGGTGTTTGGCTGGGATTTGAAAATGGCACTGGCATTCCAGGATATCCAGCTGGTGAGTGATGAGTTCTCTGCCTGTGATGATATGGTAGAATGAGGCCAGAAATGGACAAGAGTGGCATAGTAGGCAGTTAATGAAGCACATTTGAGATCCAATGGTGAGACATCCTGCCATGCCTCTTGGAGAAAAATCAACCAGAGGAAACCTCAATGAAACACAATGAAATTGTTACTGAGACTAAAGGTTCTGGACTTTGATTTAAAAATTTCTCATCCTTATGTTCAAATACATTCACTGCCTTGGCACTCTGTCATCTCCTCCAGCCCTTAACTTCCAAGCTGAACTCCACTAATTGATTCCTTGTCAATCTCCCATTTCATTTCCATTCCCTTTGGCGATGAGACCTACACTTTCATTCTTAAATTCATTTGCTCTTAAATTCTAGTATTCTTCAGGGAAGCATCAATAAATAGATAATAAAATGTGAGGCTGGATGAACACAGCAGGCCAAGCAGCATCTCAGGAGCACAAAAGTTGACGTTTCGGGCCTAGACCCTTCATCAGAGAGGGGGATGGGGAGAGGGAACTGGAATAAATAGGGAGAGAGGGGGAGGCGGACCGAAGATGGAGAGAAAAGAAGATAGGTGGAGAGGAGAGTATAGGTGGGGAGGTAGGGAGGGGATAGGTCAGTCCAGGGAAGACGGACAGGTCAAGGAGGTGGGATGAGGTTAGTAGGTAGATGGGGGTGTGGCTTGGGGTGGGAGGAAGGGATGGGTGAGAGGAAGAACCGGTTAGGGAGGCAGAGACAGGTTGGACTGGTTTTGGGATGCAGTGGGTTGGGGGGAAGAGCTGGGCTGGTTGTGTGGTGCAGTGGGGGGAGGGGATGAACTGGGCTGGTTTAGGGATGCAGTTGGGGAAGGGGAGATTTTGAAACTGGTGAAGTCCACATTGATACCATTAGGCTGCAGGGTTCCCAGGCGGAATATGAGTTGCTGTTCCTGCAACCTTCGTTTGGCATCATTGTGGCAGTGCAGGAGGCCCATGATGGACATGTCATCTAAAGAATGGGAGGGGGATTGGAAATGGTTTGCGACTGGGAGGTGCAGTTGTTTGTTGCGAACTGAGCGGAGGTGTTCTGAAAAGCGGTCTCCAAGCCTCCGCTTGGTTTCCCCAATGTAGAGGAAGCCGCACCGGGTACAATGGATGCAGTATACCACATTGGCAGATGTGCAGGTGAACCTCTGCTTAATGTGGAATGTCATCTTGGGGCCTGGGATAGGGGTGAGGGAGGAGGTGTGGGGGCAAGTGTAGCATTTCCTGCGGTTGCAGGGGAAGGTGCCGGGTGTGGTGGAGTTGGAGGGCAGTGTGGAGCGAACAAGGGAGTCACGGAGAGAGTGGTCTCTCCGGAAAGCAGACAGGGGTGGGGATGGAAAAATGTCTTGGATAGTGGGGTCGGATTGTAAATGGCGGAAGTGTCGGAGGATAATGCGTTGTATCCGGAGGTTGGTAGGGTGGTGTGTGAGAACGAGGGGGATCCTCTTTGGGCGGTTGTGGCGGGGGCGGGGTGTGACGGATGTGTTGCGGGAAATACGGGAGACGCGGTCAAGGGCGTTCTCGATCACTGTGGGGGGAAAGTTGCGGTCCTTGAAGAACTTGGACATCTGGGATGTGAGGGAGTGGAATGTCTTATCGTGGGAGCAGATGCGGCGGAGGCGGAGGAATTGGGAATAGGGGATGGAATTTTTGCAGGAGGGTGGGTGGGAGGAGGTGTATTCTAGGTAGCTGTGGGAGTCGGTGGGCTTGAAATGGACATCAGTTACAAGCTGGTTGCCTGAGATGGAGACTGAGAGGTCCAGGAAGGTGAGGGATGTGCTGGAGATGGCCCAGGTGAACTGAAGGTTGGGGTGGAAGGTGTTGGTGAAGTGGATGAACTGTTCGAGCTCCTCTGGGGAGCAAGAGGCGGCGCCGATACAGTCATCAATGTACCGGAGGAAGAGGTGGGGTTTGGGGCCTTTGTAGGTGCAGAAGAGGGACTGTGCAACGTAACCTACAAAGAGGCAGGCATAGCTGGGGCCCATGAGGGTGCCCATGGCCACCCACTTAGTCTGTAAGAAGTGGGAGGAGTCAAAAGAGAAGTTGTTGAGTGTGAGGACGAGTTCAGCTAGGTGGATGAGGGTGTCGGTGGAGGGGGACTGGTCGGGCCTGCGGGACAGGTAGAAGCGGAGGGCCTTGAGGCCATCTGCATGCGGAATGCAGGTGTATAGGGACTGGACGTCCATGGTGAAAATGAGGTGTTGGGGGCCAGGGAATTGGAAGTCCTGGAGGAGGTGGAGGACGTGGGTGGTATCACGGACGTAGGTGGGGAGTTCCTGGACCAAAGGGGAGAAAATGGAGTCCAGATAGGTGGAGATGAGTTCGGTGGGGCAGGAGCAGGCTGAGACGATGGGTCGACCAGGGCAGGCAGGTTTGTGGATTTTGGGAAGGAGATAGAAACGGGCCGTGCGGGGTTGGGGAACAATGAAGTTGGAGGCTGTGGGTGGGAGGTCCCCTTAGGTGATGAGGTCATGAATGGTGTTGGAGATGATGGTTTGGTGCTCGGGTGTGGGGTCATGATCGAGGAGGCGGTAGGAGGTGGTGTCGGAGAGTTGGCGTCTGGCCTCGGCGATCTAGAGGTCAGTGCGCCATACTACCACTGCGCCACTCTTGTCTGCGGGTTTGATGGTGAGGTTGGGGTTGGAGCGGAGGGAGCGGAGGGCTGCCCGTTCTGCGGGGGAGAGGTTGGAGTGGGTGAGAGGGGTGGAGAGGTTGAGGCGGTTAATGTCTCGACGGCAGTTGGAGATGAAGAGGCCGAGGGAGGGTAGGAGGCCTGGGGGTGGTGTCCAGGAGGAGGACTTGTGTTGGAAGCGGGTGAAGGGGTCAGTGGAAGGAGGGTTAAGTTCCCGGTTGAAGAAGTAGGCATGGAGGCGAAGACGGCGGAAAAACTGCTCTATGTCCAACCGTGACTAGTATTCGTTGATGTGTGGTTGTAGGGGGACAAAGGTGAGCCCCTTACTAAGGACTGACCGTTCGTCCTCAGTCAGTGGGACGTCTGGGGGGATGGTGAAGATGCGGCAGGGTTCAGTGTGGCTGTCTGCTCTGGGGTTGCAGGCTGTGGAGGTAAATCAATAAATACATTGGAGGCCGATCCCTGCTCATCGTTTGCTCTTACAAGCGTTATTACCAGAGATAGTTAATACCAACTCCGTTACTGGCATGTGCCAGTTTACAACCATAAGCAGAGGTACCATTAACAGCATACTATTTGATACAAATGCAGTAAACACAATCCATGGGATTAATGTTGTTGAATAAAAATAGTTAATAAAAAGTAGTGTGAATTATTAATCTAAAGTGTTTACATTTGTGGCCCTTATTCACACCTCAGCAATTTGTTGCCACACTTCTTAATAGTGCACATTAAAAAAAAGAGAATAAAAGTACTTACTTTGGGTTGTAGGCCCCACAGGAACCATTAGTTTATCGACTATTTCACTTTATTAAAATAGTGATGCAACAGGACCCCTGGCAAATGAGCAATTGCTGGGTTTTCTACCGCTGAGATTTCCTTGCACGCTTTTCAGAGTTTCCCAGCAACATATCACCCTGTGTCAGTTCTTTTGTTTGCTGTTTTTAATTCCTTGACACAGTCTTCACTTATTCCCAACTGCACACGTGTAGCTGGATGTTAACAACCGAGGTGGGAAAGCCAGAGCAAAAAAATTGGAAGTATAAAATAACAAGAGCACTTCCATTGCATGAGCTATGATGTAAAATCACAAAATTATGTGAACAGGTGGACAGCTGACAGATAATAGGGAAATCAAATGGTCAAAATAAATGAACTAATGGCATAATAGGGGGTAATTTATATGATCTTATAGTCATTATATAGACATGGTTACAAGGAGATCAAAACTAGGAGCTAAATATTCATGAATATGTGAGTTTTTGAAAAGACAAGCAGAAGGGAAGGATGGAGGGCAGTTTTACTAGTACGAGATAGCGGTATGGTGGCAGGAAATGATCTAGGATTGGACAATGTAAAATCCATATGGGTGGAGATAAGAAATAACAAAGGGAAGGGGTCATTAGCTGACAGCAACCGTTGTGTAGAACAGAGAATAAATCATCGGGTAATGAGAAAGACGGTATACTTATCATGTGGGATGAATCTTCAGCTAAATTTGGCCAATCAAGTTGGCAAAAATGACAATTATGAAGAATTAATATCGTGCATGTGGGACAGTTTCCTGGAACAATATGTGTGGATCCAAACAAGGTTAAGGTTACATTGGAGGTTTGGTGCCACCTTGTGCTCCCAAGAGGAGCTCGAACAGTTCATCCATTTCACCAACACCTTCCACCCCAACCTTAAGCACACCTGGACCATCTCCAACACATGCCTCACTTTCCCGGACCTTTCTGTCTCCATCTCAAGCAACCACTTACAAACCAATGTCCATTTCAAGCCCACCGACTCCCACAGTCACCTGGAATACACCTCCTCTCACCCACCTTCCTGCAAAAATTCCATCCCATATTCCCAATTCCTTCGCCTTCGCCGTATCTGCTCCCAGGATGAGGCATTTCACTCCCGCTCATCCCAGATGTTCTTGTTCCTCATGGACCGCCACATTCCCCCCCCACCCCGCAGAGACTTAGAACGCCCTCAACCATGTCTCCCGCATTTCTGCATCTCATCCCTCACACCCCGCCCTCGCAATAACCGCCAGAACAGAATCCCCCGAGTCTTCACATACCACCCCACCAACCTCCGGATGCAACGTATCATCCTCCGACACTTCCGCCATCTACAATCCGACCCCACCACTAAAGGCATTTTTCCATCCCTACCCTTGTCTGCCTCCCGGAGAGACCACTCTCTCCGCGACTCCCTTGTCCGCTCCACACTCCACTCCAACCCCACCACACCCGGCACCTTCCGCTGCAATCGCAGGAAATGCTACACTTGCCCCCACACCTCCTCCCTCTCCCCTGTCCCAGGCCCCAAGATGACTTTCCACATCAAGCAGATGTTCACCTGCACATCCGCCAATGTGGTTTACTGCATCCACTGTACCCGGTGCGGCTTCCTCTACATTGGGGAAACCAAGCGGAGGCTTGGGGACCGCTTTGCAGAACACCTCCGCTCAGTTTGCAACAAACAACTGCACCTCCCAGTCGCAAACCATTTCCACTCCCCCTCCCATTCTCTATATGACATGTCCATCATGGGCCTCTTGCAATGCCACAATGATGCCACCCGAAGGTTGCAGGAACAGCAACTCATATTCCGCCTGGGAACCCTGCAGCCTAATGGTATCAATGTGGACTTCACCAGTTTCAAAATCTCCCCTTCCCCTACTGCATCCCTAAACTAGCCCAGTTCGTCCCCTCCCCCCACTGCACCACACAACCAGCCCAGCTCTTCCCCCCAACCCACTGCATCCCAAAACCAGTCCAACCTGTCTCTGCCTCCCTAACCGGTTCTTCCTCTCACCCATTCCTTCCTCCCACCCCAAGCCGCACCCCCATCTACCTACTAACCTCATCCCACCTCCTTGACCTGTCCGTCTTCCCTGGACTGACCTATCCCCTCCCTACCTCCCCACCTATACTCTCCTCTCCACCTATCTTCTTTACTCTCCATCTTCGGTCCGCCTCCCCCTCTCTCCCTATTTATTCCAGTTCCCTCTCCCCATCCCCCTCTCTGATGAAGGGTCTAGGCCCGAAACGTGAGCTATTGTGCTCCTGAGATGCTGCTTGGCCTGCTGTGTTCATCCAGCCTCACATTTTATCATCTTGGAATTCTCCAGCATCTGCAGTTCCCATTATCTCTGTACATCCTGGGCCTCCTGCAGGGCCATAATGATGCCACCCGTAGGTTGCAGGAACAGCAACTCAGGAACCCTGCAGCCCAATGGTATCAATGTTCACCAGTTTCAAAACCTCCCCTCTCCCCACTGCATCCCAAAGCCAGCCCAGCTCGTCTAGGTTCTAGGCCCGAAATGTCAGCTTTTATGCTCCTAAAATGCTGCTTGGCCTGCTGTGTTCATCCAACCCCACACTTTGTTATCTTGGATTCTCCAGCATCTGCAGTTCCCATTATCTCTGATCACAACAAGCCCCTTAGAAAATGAGGTTGGAGAAATAAATAATGGGGAACCGAGAAGTGACAGAAGAGTGAAGTAAATACATTGCATCAGTCTTCATGATAGACAATATGAATAGCTTTCCAAATATACTAAATAATTAAGGCAGCTAAAAGGTGATTGGGATGGGTGAGGAAATCAACAATAATTTAAAGGCTGATAAGCCCTCTGCACCTAATAGTCAAATCCTGGAGGATAATGCATTGGTAGGAATGATAGCATCAGACAGTACAGAGGAGACCCTTCGGCCCATCAAGTTTGAACCCAAATGAACTACTTTAAATCTATACTAGTCCAGCATTAACCCATAGCCTTGAACATTATGACACTACAAGTGCTCATCCAACTACTTTTTAAAGGCTTTAAAGTTTCCCGCTTCAACCAACCTCTCTGGCAATGCATTCCAGGAATTGAGCACTTTCCAGGTGATCATTTTTTCTTCAAATCTCTTCTAAACCTCTTATCTTTCATCTTAAAATTACACCCCCTTGTTATTGACTCTTCAAGAAAGGAGAGCAGCTCCTTTCTATGTGTCCTGTGCGTGCCCTTCATAAAACTGTACACCATTATCAGGACTGGCCTCAGCTTCCTCCGCTCTACAGAACATAACATGAGGTTATTTAATAAAAATCTGCCTTCACTCAATTCACAACGCTGTTTTGCTACTCATATTTTCCCTTTTTAGTAACAAACTGAAAATGTATGATATTGTGGTCAGTATTGCTGAAGTGCTCTCTGACTGCCTCCTCAAACACCTGATCTTTTTCCTTTCCCAGAATTTGGTTAAGCACTACCTCTTGTTCGTCCTTCCACTTTTCAAGATATCAGCCCCTCTAAACTTTTTACACTATGATTATTCTAATAAAGGTTGGGAAGTTAAAGTCCCCTCATATAATTACCTTTTTTTTTACACCTCTCAGTGAATAATTTATATAACTGCTCCTCTGTGGCCTGCTGATTGTTTGGGGCTCTACAATGCACATTTCAAGCAATGTGTTAGGCCACATTTTATTTCCTAAAATCTACCCACAAGGCCTCATTTGAAGACCCGTCCAAGATAACATTCCCTCCTCACTGTAGTTACTGACTCCTTAATTAGTAATGCAACACCACATCTTTTTCACCTGCCCCTCTCCTGCCTGAAGATTCTATATCCCAGAATGTTGAGTTGCCAGTCCTGCCCCTCCTTCAACCACATCTTTGTGATGGCAATAACGTTGCAATTCCACATCTAAATCCATGCCCTTAACTCATCTGTCTTAACTGTATTACTTCAAGCATTAACATCGAGGCCTTGATTTACTCCCTTGAAACTCAACATGCTGAACTCCCTCTGCCTTGGCTTCTTTACTAATCTATGCTGTGCCCCTACTGCACGATCACGCTGTGTCTCATCACTCTGTTGACCTGGTTTAAGCTTTTCTCAAGAGCAATGGCAAATGTATCCACAGTGATATTGATTCCATACTGGCACAGGTGCAGGATAGCAAACCTCGCCCCACCCCGCCATTTTATAGGTCCCACCTTCCCCCAAAATTTTCTGGGAATCTAAAACTCTCCCTCGCTAACCAATTCTTGAACCATGCCTTCATCTGACCTATTTTGCTATTTCGGTACTTGCTAGCACTAGGAATAATCCAAAGATTACAACCTTTGAGATCCTGCTCTTTAGCTAGAGCCAAGCTCCACAAATTTTTGATGTAAAACCCCATCCCTCATTCTACCTACACTGTTGATACCAACGTGTACCACTATCTCTGTCATGGCATCCTGCCGCTTCGGAATGCCCTGCCAATCACTTAGTGACATCCTTCATCCTGGCTCCAAGGAGGCCACAGACCATCCAGGAGTCACGTCTGCAGTTGCAGAAACCCCTGCCTGTTCCCCTAAACAATAAATCTGCTCCTAAGATGCTGCTTGGCCTGCTGTGTTCATCCAGCTCACACGTTGATATCTCGGATTCTCCAGCATCTGCAGTTCCCATTATCTCTCATTACTATTGCTCCTGCGTTCTTCTTCCTCCCTCATTTACAGTCTGACTGTCTTGAGGAACCAGCACCTCATCTTTCAAAATGAAAAAAAAAGCTGTGTGAATAGGACCCTGGGAAACTCCTGCCCGACCTTCCTGATTCCCTTTAACCACCTAGTTGCCACCCATTTCCTCCTTTCCTCCAGTCCCTTAAGCTATGGAGTGATTGCCTCTTGAAATATGTTATCCATGTTTCTCTAAGCCTTGTATATACGCAACAGTGCCTCCAGCTGCCACTCAGATTTTGAAACATGGAGCTCAGATTTCTGTACTTAGGAGCATTTCTAATATATGTGGTCATCTAGGATCTGGTAAGGTCCATGACTTCATACATTTCGCTTGACCTGCCATGACTTTGACTTGAACTTACTTAGTCTTACTCGCTGACTTTTCTAATTACTTAATCTTAACGATTTACCTGAACTTTAGTCTCTGCCTCTTATTGTCTGACTTTTATTTTTGCCTGTAGCTTCTCAGTTAACCTGTTATTAATTTTCTATCTCTTAGACATTGGTCTGCTCCTGCTTCCATTGATCTGTGAAAACAAGGCAGCAGAAAAAAAACAAACCTTCCTCCCGCACTTCACCGAACCCCAACACTTACCAAGCTGCCACACTCCACTCTCTGCAAATTACAATCTGCCTGTAATCTATAATCTAGTCACTCTCTGCAATCTTCCAATGATCCACTTGTTCTGGAAATGTCCAAGAGAATTGGGAAACTACCCATGGAGCACACTTATTCAAACATGGAAGAAGACAAGTATAAAATAGCTAACTCGGGGCCAATGTGTTTAATACCTGTTATTGGGAATACATTAGAGTTTATTTTAGAAGTTGTAAGAGCAGACAATGTAGAAATAGATAAGCGAAAGGTGGGAAAAGCGTAGAATGTGGCCTGGGTGAGGCTTCAAATGTTCTTCACTTACGTGATAGCTAAAATGAGCTGGCAGATTCCTGAAAGGCAAAGTTCCAATCTGAGTTTATAAAGGGTTTCAGGAAAGGAACACAAGAAAAGAAAAATGTACTTGACTTCATTGTCACCAATCTACATGGCATCTGTCCATGGGAATATTGGTAGCTCACAGACATTGTAGAGTTAGAGGCCTCTCTTCACACTGCATTTAATGAGCTATATTAAGAACAAATGTAACAAGTTAAAATTTGACATTTATAAAGTATTGTGAACCATCAACAGCTGAATCATAATCCACCCACAATCTGTAATCTCATGACCCAGTTTATCCCACACTCTACCACAAAACCGATGTGGTGAATGTTCTGCCAGTATAGTAAAACTGCAAATACAGACATGTTAAACAAAAATAGTAGCATGCAATATGGTCACACAATCAACCCATCAAAACAAAGATCCAGTGTCCTACCACATCCGCTTGTGAGTGGCAGTGAACAACTGATGTGATGACACAGCTGCCTGGAAATCTTAGCCCTAACAATGGCACAGCTCAACATATAAGTGCAAAAGACAAAGCTAATGTAATCAGAACCATCATCAGACAGAAGTGGCAATTGAATGATTCACTTTGGATTTCTCCAGAGGTTTCCCGTTATATAGATGCCAGTCTTTCACAAATTTGATTTACTCCACATATTATCAAAAAAGATTTCAATGCATTGGCTACAGGAAAGGCTGCAGTGTTTGGATACTTGTACTGAAGAACTGCAAGTGTATCTCTAACCAAGCTGTTCGAGGACATCAGCAACACTGGCATCACACCAGTGGAAATGAAAATTTTCTGTAAAGTATGTCCAACCCAGAAATCAAAAGGAAAATCCAATCCAATCAATTATACTCAGTCGGTTGTTTCTTAATCATCAACAAAGTGATCGATAGTACACTGACAATCAGCACTCACCAATATCAGCTCACTAATGCTTAGCCTGGCTTGGGCTCTTGTGGTGCAGCTGTAATGTTCCAACCTCTGAACCAGGAGGCCTAAGTTCAAGCCCCACATGCTCCAGAAGTGTATGATAACTTGAATGAACAGCTTGATTAAAATATCTGCTTAGTCTGGGTTCTGTCAAGACCACTCGGTTCCAGAAATTATTATAATCATAGTCCAAACATATAGCAATACTGAATTCCAGAAATGAAGTGGAAGTGGGGACCCATAATGTGAATGCAGAATTTGACAAGTGCGGTTTCAAGGGGTCCTAGCAGTGTAAAAACACATAGGATTTAGAGGTTAAATTCTTTACTGATTTAAGTAATAAATAATACAAAGGATGATTGTTGAGGTTATTGGTGGCCAATAACATCAGAATAGGTCATTACTGTATGGGCCCTGAGTTCAACCACTACCAGCTGCTTCATGATTGACTATCTATCCTTGGTAGGCTCAGAAGTGGGATGTTCACTTGTGATAACACAGTTCCATTCACGAATCCTCAGATAATTATTTAGTTGGTGCCCA
The DNA here is from genome assembly GCF_030684315.1 of Stegostoma tigrinum. Taxonomy (NCBI): domain Eukaryota; kingdom Metazoa; phylum Chordata; class Chondrichthyes; order Orectolobiformes; family Stegostomatidae; genus Stegostoma; species Stegostoma tigrinum. The sequence goes on along the minus strand of NC_081358.1, from coordinate 101,220,091 downwards.
CATTAAGATACTATGGAGGCTTAGGCTGATAAGTAAAATTCTTGCTGGGCAATGACAATCTTTAACAGAAGAAAATCTAAACATTTCCTCCTCACGTTCAGCACCATTAGCACCATTGAATACCCCCCCCCCACCATCAATATCCTGGAGGCCACCATAGTTCAAAAATTTAATTGACCCATCTCATATACGCTTCTTCTACAAGAACAGATCAGAGGTTTGAAGCTCAGTGATTGCTAACTAACCTCCTTGTCTTTCCAAAGCCATTATATCCCAACCAGGTTTAGGTTCCATTGTAGTGGAATTTTATTTTAATTTCATGGATGAGTGTATCTCTAACAACACTAAGGAAGCCCAACAGCATCTTGGATAAAGATACTTAATTGACAGCGTATGCACCACCTTCAATATTTAAGATCTCCTCCAGTTCCAGCCAACAATCAATGTAGCATTTACCAAGTATATGCTCCACTTTAGCAACTTAATAAGGTTCTTTGACATCCAGGCTTCATTCATTTAGCATTGGACAGGTTTTCTACATTGAAGATATCATATAAGTGAAAATGATTGCTGTAATTTTGTAACATTTCAAAACGAGATGCAAGGTAAAGAAAACGTCACAAAAAAAACACAGGAAGATTGGTAATCACAGGCCTGAATAAAGAAAATCAACAAAACTCTTGTTAATTTGAATGGACAGATTTTCTTTGTACCTTATTCTGGTCATGGCCCATAGAGGGTGTTGTTGCATAACAAATATGGGTTACCAATCTCTGTTACAAAAAGTAATTCGGTGAACCCGGAACTTCCCGTGAGGAGATGAACGTACTGGTAACTAGGAATACAAGTAACCCGACTACTTCTCACTATTCTGGCACACTTCCAAAATGTCCCAGAAACTCAGTTTTCATCTTGTCCAGAATAATGGGCGCTCAGTCCAGATGTAAATACGTATAAGTCAGGAATGACCACTGAAAGAACCTGAATTTTGAAAAGATCCTAGATATTTTGATTGTCATCTATTAAACATTCAAGCATGCAATGTTATACTTAGAAAATAATTAGGAGCAACCAAGGCATTATTCACATGACAATATTCTCCCTCCATTGATGGATGGCATATGGATTGCATGGTATGGTGCAGAATGCTGCACTGCTCCAGTGAATCACAGCGCAAACTGGAGGAACAGTATCTCATCTTCAGATTAGCCACTTACAATGTTACTGAACTTAATATTGAGTTCAACACCTTCAAATTGTGAACCACCTCCCATTCCTTTTCTTTCTTTTAGTTTTCCTTATTGAGTTCTCTGTTACCATGTCCTGTCGCCAATCACCACCCCCCCACACCACCCCACCCGCCAGCGTCCCCACCATCACCGTCCCCCCCACCCAAAAACAGGCCTGTCTGTCCTTTCCACTCTGGCAGTTAGACACACTATTGCTCTGTCATTCTCACATTCCGATCACTTAATCTGCATGATAAGCATCCTTTAACCCTTGTACTCCAACAACCACTCCCACACACCACTCCCACACACCACTCCCACACACCAAACCCTCCCCCCCGCCACACACACACACACACACACACACACACAATTGAATAAGTGCGGTCCCTTCCACACTTTGGTGAAGACCTTTCGTGAAGAGTCATCTCGACTTGAAACACTAGCATGCTTTCTCTCCATGGATGCTGCCTGATCTGCTGTGATCTCCGTTATTTTTTGTTAGAGTACAGATTCCAGCTTTCGCAATAATTTGTTCCCACATGGTCTGAACCAGTCAGATTAGTTAACTAAGATAACAAGTGTGGAGCTGGATGAACACAGCAGGCCAAGAAGCATCTCAAGAGCACAAAAGCTGACGTTTCGGGCCTAGACCCTTCATCAGAGAGGGGGATGGGGTGAGGGTTCTGGAATAAATAGGGAGAGGGGGGAGGCGGACCGAAGATGGAGATTACAAGAGAGTTGCAGTGGGATAGAGATTCCCTGAGGTTGGTCCGGAGGGTAACTTCTTCAGGTTAGGCATCCCTGGAAGAGGCTTCGCAGTGAGGTTAAAATTGTATCAGTGATAATGGGAACTGCAGATGCTGGAGAATCCAAGATAATAAAGTGTGGAGCTGGATGAACACAGCAGGCCAAGCAGAATCTCAGGAGCACAAAAGCTGACGTTTCGGGCCTAGACCCTTCATCAGAGAGGGGGATGGGGAGAGGGTTCTGGAATAAATAGGAAGCGGGGGGGAGACGGACCGAAGATGGAGAGAAAAGAAGATAGGTGGAGAGGAGCGTATAGGTGGGAAGGTAGGGAGGGGATAGGTCAGTCCAGGGAAGACGGAGAGGTCAAGGAGGCAGGGTGAGGTTAGTAGTTAGGAAATGGAGGTGCGGCTTGAGGTGGGAGGAAGGGATAGGCAAGAGGAAGAACAGGTTAGGGAGGCGGGGACAAGCTGGGCTGGTTTTGCGATGCAGTGGGGGGAGGGGACGAGCTGGGCTGGTTTTGGGGTGCAGTGGGGGTAGGGGAGATTTTGAAGCTAGTGAAGTCCACATTGATACCATTGGGCTGCAGGGTTCCCAAGCGGAATATGAGTTGCTGTTCCTGCAACGTTTGGGTGGCATCATTGTTGCACTGCAGGAGGCCCATGATGGACATGTCGTCTGAGGAATGGGAGGGGGAGTTGAAATGGTTCGTGACTGGGAGGTGCAGTTGTTTATCGCAAACCAATCAGAGGTATTCTTCAAAGCAGTCCCCAAGCCTCCGCTTGGTTTCCCCAATGTAGAGGAAGCCACCCCGGGTACAGTGGATACAGTATACTACATTGGCAGATGTGCAGGTGAACATCTGCTTAATATGGAAAGTCATCTTGGGGCCTGGGATGGGGCGAGGGAGGCGGTGTGGGGGCAAATATAGCACTTCCTGCGGTTGCAGGGGATGGTGCCGGGTGTAGTGGGGTTGGAGTGGAGTGTGAAGCGAACAAGGGAGTCACGGAGAGAGTGGTCTCTCCGGAAGGCAGACAAGGGTAGGGATGGAAAAATGTCTTGGGTGGTGGGGTCGGATTGTATATGGCGGAAGTGTCGGAGGATGATGCGTTGTAACCGGAGATTGGTGGGGTGGTATGTGAGAACGAGGGGCATCCTCTTGGGGCGGTTGTGGCGGGGGCGGGGTGTGAGGGATGTGTTGCGAGAAATGTGGGAGACACGGTTGAGGGCATTCTCGACAACTGCAGGGGGAAAGTTGTGGTCCTTGAAGAACATGGACATCTGGGATGTGTGGTAGTGGAATGCCTCATCCTGGGAGCAGATGCGGTGGAGGCGGAGGAATTGGGATTAGGGGATGGAATTTTTGCAGGAGGGTGGGTGGGAGGAGGTCTATTCTAGATACTGCAGGAAGGTGGGTGGGAGGAGGTGTATTCTAGGTATTCCACTCCTGAGATGCTGCCTGGCCTGCTGTGTTCATCCAGCTCCACACTTTGTTATCTTGGATTCTCCAGCATCTGCAGTTCCCATTATCTCAGATTAGTTAACTACACTGCCTCAGTTTGATCTTTGAATGCATTGAGCCAGTCAATCACAAGCAGGGGTGTTTGTACTACAGTGTTTACAGATAGGAGAAGGACAGTTTAAAAAATAGGATTCACATTCAATCACTCAGAGATTTCTACCAGAAGTTAGAACATAGAACATAGAACATAGAACAGTACAGCACAGAACAGGCCCTTCAGCCCACAATGTTGTGCCGACCATTGATCCTCATGTATGCACCCTCAAATTTCTGTGACCATATGCATGTCCAGCAGTCTCTTAAATGACCCCAATGACCTTGCTTCCACAACTGCTGCTGGCAACGCATTCCATGCTCTCACAACTCTCTGCGTAAAGAACCTGCCTCTGACATCCCCTCTATACTTTCCACCAACCAGCTTAAAACTATGACCCCTCGTGCTAGCCATTTCTGCCCTGGGAAATAGTCTCTGGCTATCAACTCTATCCATGCCTCTCATTATCTTGTATACCTCAATTAGGTCACCTCTCCTCCTCCTTTTCTCCAATGAAAAGAGACCGAGCTCAGTCAACCTCTCTTCATAAGATAAGCCCTCCAGTCCAGGCAGCATCCTGGTAAACCTCCTCTGAACCCTCTCCAAAGCATCCACATCTTTCCTATAATAGGGCGCCCAGAACTGGACGCAGTATTCCAAGTGCGGTCTAACCAAAGTTTTATAGAGCTGCAACAAGATCTCACGACCCTTAAACTCAATCCCCCTGTTAATGAAAGCCAAAACACCATATGCTTTCTTAACAACCCTGTCCACTTGGGTGGCCATTTTAAGGGATCTATGTATCTGCACACCAAGATCCCTCTGTTCCTCCACGCTGCCAAGAATCCTATCCTTAATCCTGTACTCAGCTTTCAAATTCGACCTTCCAAAATGCATCACCTCGCATTTATCCAGGTTGAACTCCATCTGCCACCTCTCAGCCCATCTCTGCATCCTGTCAATGTCCCGCTGCAGCCTACAACAGCCCTCTACACTGTCAACGACACCTCCGACCTTTGTGTCGTCTGCAAACTTGCTGACCCATCCTTCAATTCCCTCGTCCAAGTCATTAATAAAAATTACAAACAGTAGAGGCCCAAGGACAGAGCCCTGTGGAACCCCACTCACCACTGACTTCCAGGCAGAATATTTTCCTTCTACTACCACTCGCTGTCTTCTGTTGGCCAGCCAATTCTGTATCCAAGCAGCTAAGTTCCCCTGTATCCCATTCCTCCTGACCTTCTGAATGAGTTGTGCATATGTGAATGTCAATTAATGGATTACTGTCCCCAATCAATTAGGCAGATAAAACCCTCTAATATTTACTAAGAATGGAAGAATAAAAGGGAAGTTTACAAATTCAACATCACATTATTAACTCCATTTCACTTGTCCAAAGCACTGTATGACGTTGGGTCAAAATTCTTTCTAAAAATGCATTCCTGTACAAAGCAAAATGTAATTCAGCAAGTTGCATATATACTGCTGATACATATGGAAATATCTGGGCATGTGGTATATAGATGTAACTGGAGCTAATATACAGCTTCTTGCTTCAATATCCCTACAGAAGATATATGTAGGATATCATTTAAATTGATGCTACTATGCTGTGAATACATTATTTCAATTAAGCAGTCAGTAATGTGCTATATAGTTGGCCTTATCCTTCTCGCTTGACAAATGTTAGCTCCTGATGACAAATATTAATCCACCTGCCCACTATTTTTCACTGGAGGTCTATGACATTGAAGAGATTTAACTTCTGGAATCAGAGTTGAACCAATTCAAGCAGACACGATGAAAATACTCTATGTCATATATGAAATATACAAGAGAAGTTTCAATGTGGGAGACACACCATCTCAGCACAAGTGCCACATGTGCAATGCTAGTTCACACTGAGGATATGGAAAGCAACATATGGTGTATTATGCTTTGAACTTTGGACTAGAGAAACAAACTCTCAACAATCCACTACATTCTCCTGCTTCTACATTAATTCTCAATCTCAATCTTCCTTAGACAAGCTACAAGGTAACTGATGGAAAATGGACATGTTGGATTAGGAACTGTTTCTATGACGATACCGATGGTATTTTGAAAAAGTCAGAGGTCTTTACACAGGGCATGGGCTGTATGGACTTGGCTGAGTTGAGTGTTGAGATCAAGTACATTCTAAATAAGATCTCCAGCACTTGCACATCTCTGGCAGGAAGTTAAAGAATCATCCCCTTTAAAAAAAAGCCTTTCTTAATCTGGTTACTTCATTTGAGGTGGCGCGGTGGCTCAGTGATTAGCACTGCAGCCTCACAACACCAGGGACCTGGGTTCGATTCCAGCCTTGGGTGACTGTGTGGAGTTTGCACATTCTCCATGTGTCTGCATGGGTTTCCTGCGGGTGCTCCGGTTTCCTCCCACAGTCCAAAGATGTGCTAGCTAGGTGGATCGGCCATGCTAAATTGCCCATAGTGTTCAGGGATGTGTGGGTTATAGGGGGATGGGTCTGGGTGGGATGCTTCAAGGAGTGGTGTGGACTTGTTGGGCCAAAGGTCCTGTTTCCACACTGTAGGTAATCTAATCTAATCTAATTATTTTGGCCGTTTTGAGGAGGAATCTGCCAGTCTTTAGACAGACATCTGATGGGAGAAACCCCTCCCTCCTTGCTGAATTTCAGAGGCTGACTTTCTGGAGTGTGATGTGTTCCCTTCCCCAGCATAACAATTTGACCAAAATGAAAGGATATTATGGATGATAATGATTTAGCATTTCAGATCAGATCTTCACAAGTTAGGGAAATTAATGGAGGTTAGCACTTTATTATCATAAGGATCATATAATCAGATATAGGAGCAGGAAAAGGCAATTAAGCTGCCTAAGGTGGCGCCACCATTCAATAAGATCATGGATCCTCTGATTGCAGCCTTAATTTCGTAGAATATACAACAGAGAGCACAGAACATAGAACATAGAACAGTACAGCACAGTACAGGCCCTTCGGCCCACGATGTTGCGCCAACCTATTATCCTACTAAGATCAAACTACCCTGCATACCCTACATTTCACTATCCTCCATCTGCCTATCCAACAGTCGCTTAAAAGTCTCTTCACTTTTCTGCTAGTCCTTGACTCTGATGTCAATCAAAGTCTGTTTAACCCAACCTTGATGCTTAAAAATGGCTCAACCCCCATTGCTCATTGTGAAAGAAAATTCCAAAGACTATCTAACCTCTGAGAAATAAAATTCATCCTCATCTCAGTCTTACATGGAGCCTCATTCTTTGCGAACTGTGCACCCTGGTTCTAATTTCTCCCGCAAGGGAAACATCCTGCCCCTTCCATCCTGTCAAGGTTCCTCAGAATCTTCCATCTTTCAATAAGATCATTCCTTAATTGAGAAGATTAAAACTGCGCACAATTCTCTTGATGGGTCTCGCCTATGTCCTGATAGTTGCAGCAAGACTTTGGCATAATGAGAATGGAAATGATAATGAGAGGATGACGTGGTATAACAGTAGCATCAGGAGCCATTTGAAGAGACTGTGAAGGGATGGAATAATCTGGACTAGCGAGGGATGTACTTGCAATAATGTAATTAGTAGAATTTGCAGAAATCTGCCAGAGTTAGACAGTGCTCACTCATGCATATAGGGTTACAAAGTACCACGAGACAAGGTTGGCTATTCGCCAAAGCACAGACTAGGAACTTGTGCCACATGCCTTGTGGCAACACAAAACATACTAGCAGCTTTGGAGACTCCAATTCAGTCACACAGTAGTGCCATACGCCAAAATCTATGAGGTAAAAGTCATCAGAAAACTTCTAAATAAGACCTCACATTTGAAGAGAATGACCCACATGCTAAGACCAGAGCAGAAATTTGGGCCATAATATGGGAAAATACTCAGGCTTGGGATGAATTAATCAGTTGGGTAGGTTAAAAGAAGGCAGCCCTGTCCACTTAAAGGCCCACAAAAATATGGCGAGAGTGGGCAAACTGTGTGGCAAACGGTTTAAAGTGTAAATGGAGCAACAACTTAATGTAGCAGTTGGCAAGAGTCCATCAAGATAAGCAGAGTACTTCCAATACAAGAAGGCAGGACTCTTCACGCAGTGAAGGAAACAGCAAAAGGAAATAAAAACTAGAAAATGTCTCTGAAAAATTGCACATTTCAAGAAATTGGAAACAATGAAACAGAAGGGAAACAGACTTTTAGGGGAATTCAATAAAGAATAACAGGGACCGTAGTCAGTCATACAAGAAGTAGAAGGCTTCAAAACAGGATGCTGGCACAGGAGTTATAATCTTGGAAGACCAATTGCAATAAGGTCAAAGCGGTTGATGTTAAGCCATCAAGAAATAAATTAATAGGTCGAAGGAGCATGGATCTTCAACTAAAAGGTCAGACCACTATCTCATTTAGCTTTAAGTAGTATAAGATCAATGATACACCACATTTTAAAGAATCAAAAAACCTTTTTATTGAATAGAAATGCATATATATAACTAGGCCTTCTGGAAAAAGTAGATAAAGTCCTGCAGTAAGATAATGGAACAGAATTCCTTAGAGAATTCATATTCCTGTTTCAAAGTATAGGTAGGTTGTAGAATAAAATGTCATATCATGTTATTCTAAGATACTAAGCCAAAATGTCTATACACTCCCAGGAATGAAGCACACCCATTGTTGGAGAAAGTTAGAAAGAACTTCATGATATGCCAGACAGAGGTATAATATGACCTTTTACAGAGCCAGATAGTTAGTGCTTAGGGCTTGTAATAGATCTTAAGCTTGATAGTAAGTTCAGACTCTGTGTAGACATGACATAATGAAATAAAGCAGAAGATGTCCATCCATTGACTGCAGTGCATGTCAGTCTAGCAAGTCAGTCTTCCAATTGTGTGCTTTTCAATATGCTTGACACTAAAATTTTTAGGCAAAGACCCCTAGACTGTGAGTCAAAGTTATTAATGAGACTTATACTTTCAGGCAATTCTATTTTAATTACATTTCTTGTGGGATATCTTCAGCTCCAGAGATATTTCAATGCACAATGTCACGGTGAAAAAAGAAGAAATTTTTCATATGAATTACATACTTACACACAACACCACAAAGCAGGAACACAACTAGAGAGTTAATGAAAAGTGGGGACAAGGAGATAGTGAGAATGCAGATAGTTTATAAAGAAACTGTTAAATAATGCTGTTTCAGAGATCATAGATATTGCAGATGCCAGAGAAGGGTCTAGGCCTGAAACGTCAGCCTTCCTGCTCCTCTGGCGCTGCTTGGCCTGCTGTGTTCATCCAGCTCCACAACTTGTTATGTCAGTTAAATACTGCTCATGTGACAGTTCAGAGAAACACAAGGGAGGTATAGTATAATGACAATAGATATGATAAGGAGTCAGCGATGCATATCGTGATGTAACAGTGACATCAGTCATGTGAAGAAAGGATGGAATAGTCCGTACCAGTGAGAGATGTAAACTTAATTTAAGTAAAAGAGGTTGCAGAAACCTACCAGAGACAGCTGACATTCAAAAGTGGAAGTGATTATGGAGTAAAACCTACCAGGAGAGAAAATAGTAGTTATCTCTCCAATGTGCAGAATAAATACAAAACAAATACCTCCTTACATTTTGATTCCATTCCTATTCCAACAAAGACGTTTAACCATTAATTGTATTTGATCCCTACTTTCACTAAGTTCTTCATTTCAACCAATGATCCATCCTCCAAGCTTTCCGATGCTCTTGATTTGCATTGGCAGAGCTCAGAAAGATGTGCAACCTCACACTGAGGTGTATCAGCTTTCTGAAGATTGTGCACTATTCTGTAATTTGTGTATGTATATGATCTTCATTAAAATGCTGCTTCAGCAAAGAATGTGAAAACAGATGCTATGTTTTTTTATAAACCTGGTGGAAGCAGATATGCAAAGTAATGCTATTAATAGGTCTGTCCTTAGGCTGCAAGATTTGCATAAACACCATTAGAAAGCAGAGAATAGATGAAGGCAGGGAAGATAGAAATGTCCTGGAAAGTAAACAGAGAAATGAGAGACACTTCTGAGACAAAAAACAGCAAATGACATCAATTGTAAATTAGAAAACAACAGCAGTCAGAAGGAGCAGCTAGTCAATTGCAAATATCTGGACCTAAGGGCCTGTAAGTAGTGGCAAAGTCTAATAACTGCATGTGGGATCCAAACTGATATGTATCTTCACATGACATCCTCTGTTCACCACTCATGCTGCTCAATGCAGCACACATCCATCACTCACCCAACTCTAAGACCTGGGGTTCAGGGTGCTCACTTAACTCCAAACACTCTGTAGTGTATGGCTAAGGCAAAATTCATGGCATCTGGTGTTGCTTGAAATATTGAGAATGGCAGTATTGTCCTGCCTTATACTCTCTTCACAACTCCCAACTCAATATCCTGTTTAGTGTGATGAGCATGCAGCAGATAGTGTGACCATAGTCTTCTTTTTTCTCTTTGCAACTCAAAAACTGCGATGAGTCAGATAAAGTTGGAGATTACTTGTGGGAACATAAAAACCAGCTCAGGCTAGTTGGGCTAAATGCCATTTTTCTGTGCAGTACATTCTGCATGGTATGTGAATATCATAGCCACTATTTGATAAATGAGCAGTTCTGAAAAACAGCCTCAGTAAGAGTGAAACAAAAAAATGAAATTTCCAATCTTTGTTTTTGTCTTTGTTTTTGTTTTCATAGATTTGTAAATGCCTTTTCTTATTCACTTTAAACTCTAAACCTGCCTCAAGGTAATGCCTCACCTTGCACAAGTTTATGTTTTTCTCAACTCCACGTGGTCTTTCTACAAGGCTATGTTGATCCATGTGTTCAGCACTGCTTCCAAATTTTGGAAGCCTCTTCTGGCATTTGAATCTTACACTTAGTAGAATGCCAGGTAGACATACAGGTCCTTGGGTCCAGATATTGGCAATTGACTAGCTGCTCCTTCTGACTGCTGTTGTTTTCTAAATTACAAGTGATGTAATCTGCTGTTTTTTGTCTCAGAAGTGTCTCTCATTTCTCTGTTTACTTTCCATTTGGTTAATACCCAAACCTTATCATAACTGGTAATGTTTCTGCCCATAGGAAGCTTCCCTGTCTTTTTTTATTCATATTAAAATGGTCAGTTCTGCTCTTTACTCTTTTTCATTGCTTATCCTACTGATTCAAGTCAGTAGAGTATGCAATCACCCTCCTTTCTGCCTCTCTCCTGAATAGGATATAAGAATTATAGTACAATTTTGTATTCAGTTTCATTTATTTAAACAATCTGAAGAGCATGGTTTACCTCATTCCCTCCGTAACTTTTTTCTTCCAGACTCTTGAATACTTTAAATTTTAAGCTGTCATTGTTGTTAATAAACCTTGATTGATCTGGTCCCTTTATTTTAATATTTGCTTTACTTCATTATTGACCATAATCCTTGTGTGGCTTTTTATTGCATAAAGAGGAATTGGCTTCTCCGAAACACCTTGGTGTTTGGTTATATGTTTGCATGCCAATATCATTGAAGGGTCTGATCATGATAACGATAATGTGTGCTCTTTTATAGGTTCACGTTCTTTCCCATTACTCATCCTGCTAAAAAGAAAACATCTTTCTAATAAAATAATGTCTCTAAAATTTTGACTCGCTTATTTGAGGCTTGCATTATCTCAGTTCATTAAAGACAGGAATGCAAATGCTCTAGAAATATTCTTTTAGAAGTCCCTGAAAAACATTTGATTGAGACCTGTAGTGCAAAAACATGAACTGTTTAGGGAGATGGTCGAGTTAGATTGGTATATCCGCATTGCATTTGCTATTGATTGAAGTGACATGGGGGAGGAGCAGAAAGAAGATGCTTCTTCTTGGGGGAGAGGTGAGAAACGCCAGATGTAGTGAAACGTAACGACTGCATGAAACAGTAAATCTGTCAGCAAACCCAAATATTGTGAGCTTCTAAAGTACCAGAAAAAAACTAAAACTTGGAATTTCAATACCAGCTTGACTTGGATCGTCAAATTATCTTTATATATGAGGATAACCATAGCTTTGGAGAGGATGACAGGAGTCCTTCTAGTCACAGGAAGTCCTGGCACCCACAAGACAGATTACACACTAGCCTTGAAGTTCACAAAACATTCACTTCTGTTCCTCTTTCCCCAAATGCTTCCAGACCTGCTAAGTTTCTCCTGTAATTCCTATAATTTTGTTTCAGCATTGGACAAGTGTTATGTTTGGGATTGCAGTATTTTCTTTTTCTATACCGTTCTAGGCAAGGTTTAACAGCCCATAGTGCAGAACACCACAAAGGTTGAAGGCAGTACTAATTAGGCAGTGACAAGATTACTGTTTGCAAGACTGATACCTGTAGCAAAGACAATGGAGTGAAGGGGAACAGACAGATGGAACAAGAGATTGTGCAAATCAGTCTTAGTTTCACGATAATAAGTTGAAGGCAACATCTGCAATTAGAGTGAGTCTCACATAAGCTGTCTTGTTAAGGGCAAGGTAAAAGGTTGTGTTCAGTTAAAAGTATTAAATACTCAAAATAAATGTTACAATAAATGTAATTTAAGATGATAGGGTTTAGTTCTGGTTCAGAGCTGAGACAGATAATTAATTAACGGTGATTTAAACTGAGGTTAGGTTTGGTGTTAGGTTGTTATGTAAGTGAGTGAGTTAGTATAATAAGTGATGTGTATATGGCATTTGATTAGGTATTAAGGAAGGAGTTAGGTTGGATTTAAAACAATACTAATGCGAATGTTAGAGGAAGTGTCATGGACAGCAACGGAATCTAGAATGCTTTCAGTGTTAAGGGTGATATGGTAATAAGTGACAATGGGCTGAATTTTATCAGATTCGGCTAGGCGTTAATTAATGCAAGTTTAATGCAAGGTTTCACGTTATGAGGCCTAGTGAGATTAGTCATGCTATTTTCCAAAGCTTGCCTCATTAGCTATGCACCACATCACCTACTTATCTTTCTTCTTACCACGGATGCAAGAATTCACAACTGATGGGACTTTCTAGGATCCCTAGCACCAGTGCCATTGTTAAAGACCAATCATACACCTGGCCAAGTAGTCCTCACTGTGCATTTAGTGAATGGGGAACCTAAAACAAAAGCTTCTCAGGGCACATAGGCGGCATGGCTGACAATTCATTGCAAACACATTCATAAATATATTACTATTTAAGAGCCAAGCTACATAGATTATCTATCCTTAACCACATCCAATCTTAGATCTCTAACTAAAGGAGTGCTATTGTTTTCTAAATGCAGCCCAACACCTTTCCATTATTTAATGTAGGACTGTTACATACAGAAAACCCTTCATTGAGTTAAAAGCTCCCATTTTTATTCAGCAATGGCAATAGTGGAAAATTAACAAACGAGCTGCATTTGCCTCTGGGAAGGGAGGTGAGTCGGTTGCCTTTTGTACAGTAGAAAATTTAAGTCAATGAGTGAGCTTTACACCCAGCCGTCATCGACTAGAACTGGGTGTCAGTAAATCCTGTCTGACTTGTTATGAATGAGATGTAGTATTCTAATACACAGAAGGTAATGTTCCTTCTGCTCAATTACTTTACTTTCCTCTTTGGAAGAATGCTGCCTCTCTCCAAGCTCTTCAGAGTCTATCACATTTTCTTGTTGCATCATCCAGATGTGTAGAGCATAAATCGGTCAGATTATGCAACGCACTCTGTGTGGAGTGTATTGCAAGGCCCCACCACCCTAGAGTACCCCATGCAGCAGAACCTCACTTTAAGCTTCCTATCATCTGCAACTTGATAGCCCTGGTTGAAGTATGGAGAGCATTGTATCTACTTTTGGTCTTAGTCAAGGTGTTGCATATCAGAGTTATCAACTCTGCATCTGAGGGGATGTTGGCAAACACCTAATGGCCGGGCTGATCATCACAGGGAAAAAAGATTAAGACATGTGATCTGGTACAAATTGCAACAGTTACAGTTTGATACATTTACAGCTGAAGGTTGTGAAATCCCACATGGCTTCCCACTGACTCCACGCTGGCTGCCAGTTATTTAAGACCTTTATGCCACTATCACCTTGACTACCACTGTGACAGGATGGCCAATAAATGCAGCACAACTCATGCTGTGTGAAGGCAGTAGGAGATCATAATTGTGGTCTGATTATAATATCTTATTCGCCCAAGTTACCCATGAAATACAGCATTCTATATAAGACAGTGTTGTCAAACACTAACAGTTCAAGGCAAGAGGAAATTAGCTCCGCGCTCTTTGGCAACCTGGTAGATCATTAGCTTTGCCCATTGTGACCCAGAGGTGTCATTTTTGAGATCACCTGTGATAACTTCTGCTTCACAGAGACGACTAGCTTTAATCTGTAACGAACATTAACATGGTCGAGATTGCTTGCAATCGGTATTTGCACCCCACACAGTTCACATGCAGGATGCTAAGTATAAAAGAATAATTCAACCTGGACTGTTGAATGAATTGTCCCTTAAAGAGTCTCACAACACCCTTAAGCAGAGCCTGTGTGCTCAGTCAGATATAAAAAAGCAGTGTGAGTAAAGTGAGTGCTCGTGGTCACAGGCATTTTCATTTCCAGCCCACATTTACACATTGCATCAGAATGGAAGATAATGCAAGTTGCATTTGGAATAGTGAGTCTCAGGCTCAGACAGCCCAAATCTCTATGTTCCTTTCTTATTGTCAGGGTTGCCTGTAGTCTATTGTCTAAACTATAGTGATATGGACCCCTGACCCTCCCTAAGTGGCTAACTGACCATTCCCAAGCTCCTGGACTGACAGTGAATGCTGGGTGCCAGGGCCACTAACTGAAGGCTATCTCCCTTGACATGATTGAGCACAACTTTTCCTAGGCATGATTCAATGTGCCACCAAATGACCATGTGTGTGTTTGCCAAGCAAGCTGCTGGCACATGGTGCACACGTGGGATTGACATAGCATGGTGCCACGCAACAAAACATCTACTCCATTGATTGCTGACAATCATGACAAGCTGCATGGCCTTGTGTCTGTGTTAAAAAGTATGTCAAGACAGAAGTACTATGAGTCATTATGCATTGGCTGAGGGGATAAAATCCAAAAAGACAAGGCAAAGATGTGTGAACACCCAGGCTGGCACAAAGTGAATGAGAGCTAAGAGAGTAAGCAAGGAGCCCTGAGATGCAGTCTGGTTCAATCCAACTGGGTGCCTCTCCGTACAAGTGTCCTGACAGAAGCACTCCAATGAAATTCTGTGCTGGATGGGTTAAAAACTACAGTAAATTCTGATTAATTAATGTAAACATTCAGAGTAAATATGTAATTGAAATTATAGGCCCAGAGTTTCCGATAGCCATACTGTCTTTTATTCCAGAGAGGATGAGAGGTTGCACCTGGGGTCCCTGTGGAATTCCGTCCTAACAGGCAAAATTATAGAATTGTTCCAGTGCAGAGGGAATAAATTCACCCAATCAGCACCGGGTATCAATCTGCAGCAAATCTACAGTGCCATTCTCTCACCTTCTCCCTCTAACCCTGCATATTCTTCCATTTCAAATAACAACCTAAATTCCATTTTGAATGCCTCATTTGAACTTTCACCACACTCTCAGGCAGTGCATTCCAGACTCTAACCATTCACTTCATGAAAATGCTTTTCCTTATTTTGCATGACTTGTTTTTAACCATTACATTATACTTGTGAGCTCTGATTTTCAATCCTTCACAAACCACATGTTTTTCCCTCTCTACTTTATTCAGAGTCCTCATGATTATGAGCATCTCAATCAGATCTCCTCACACCCAAAACATTCTTATAAATTTCTTTTGACACTCTCTAAGGCCTCACTTGCTTCCTGAAATGTAATGCCCAGAAGTAGACAATATTCCAGCTGAGGCTGGGCACATGCAAATTCAACGTAACGTTCTTGGTCTTGTAATTTTTTTTTACTAAACTTAGCACACACACAGGTCTCTCTGCCTTCACCCCTTTTGTGCCAAATTATTTATTTTATGAGGGTGGCACAGTGGCTCAGTCGCTAGCACTGCTGCACCACAGCACCAGAGATGTGGGTTCCATCCCCAGCCTTGGGAAAGCTGTCTGTGTGGAGTTTGCACATTCTCCCTGAGACTGCATGAGTTTCCTCCGGGTGCTCCCGTTTCCTCCCACAGTCCAGAGATGTGCAGGTTGGGTGGATTGGCCATGCTAATTTGCCCATAGTGTCTAGGGTGGGAAATGCAGGGACGGGGTGAGTTTCGGTGGGATAGCCTTCAGAGGGTCAGTGTGGACTCAAGAGGGATTCTATATGGCCTATGTACCTTTTCTGAAAACATTACATGCCCAGTTATCACAACATCTATGCCACCTTTTCATTATTATCGCATATCATATTCCCCCTCCTTAACTGTGCATGTTGTTCGCCAAATTTTATCATCACAATTAAGTTTTGATCTATATGCATTCTAAACCTGGCTCTGAATTACATGTGGTCTTTCATTGTCTGTTTCTCTTGAATATACTACTATCCATCTTAGGTACTATCCAACACTTATTCTACACACCTAGCACTCCTTGTTCTACTCTCTGATTCCAATTCCAATCCCCCTACTGATATAATAAAATGTGAGGCTGGATGAACACAGCAGGCCCAGCAGCATCTCAGGAGCACAAAAGCTGACGTTACGGGCCTAGACCCTTCATCAGAGAGGGGGATGGGGAGAGGGTTCTGGAATAAATAGGGAGAGAGGGGGAGGCGGACCGAAGATGGAGAGAAAAGAAGATAGGTGGAGAGGAGAGTATAGGTGGGGAGGTAGGGAGGGGATAGGTCAGTCCAGGGAAGATGGACAGGTCAAGGAGGTGGGATGATGTTAGTAAGTAAGAGATGGAGGTGCGGCTTGGGGTAGGAGGAAGGGATGGGTGAGAGGAAGAACAGGTTAGGGAGGCAGAGACAGGTTGGGCTGGTTTTGGGATGCAGTGGGTGGAGGGGAAGAGCTGGGCTGGTTGTGTGATGCAGTGGGGGGAGGGGATGAACTGGGCTGGTCTTGGGATGCGGTGGGGGAAGGGGAGATTTTGAAGCTGGTGAAGTCCACATTGATACCATTGGGCTGCAGGGTTCCCAAGCAGAATATGAGTTGCTGGTCCTGCATGTCATCTAAAGAATGGGAGGGGGAGTGGAAATGATTTGCGACTGGGAGGTGCAGTTGCTTATTGCGAACCGAGCGGAGGTGTTCTGCAAAGCGGTCCCCAAGCCTCCGCTTGGTTTCCCCAATTTAGAGGAAGCCACACCGGGTACAATGGATGCAGTATACCACATTGGCAGATGTGCAGGTGAACATCTGCTTAATATGGGAAGTCATCTTGGGGCCTGGGATAGGGGTGAGGGAGGAGGTGTGGGGCAAGTGTAGCATTTCCTGCGGTTGCAGGGGAAGGTGCCGGGTGTGATGGGGTTGGAAGGCATTGTGGAGCGAACAAGGGAGTCACGGAGAGAGTGGTCTCTCCGGAAAGCAGACAAGGGTGGGGGTGGAAAAATGTCTTGGGTGGTGGGGTCGGATTGTAGATGGCGGAAGTGTCGGAGGATGATGCGTTGTATCCGGAGGTTGGTGGGGTGGTGTGTGAGAACAAGGGGGATCCTCTTTGGGCGGTTGTGGCGGGGGCGGGGTGTGACGGATGTGTTGCGGGAAATGCGGGAGACGCGGTCAAGGGCGTTCTCGGCCACTGTAGGGGCAAAGTTGCGGTCCTTGAAGAACTTGGACATCTGGGATGTGCGGGAGTGGAATGCCTCATCGTGGGAGCAGATGCGGCGGAGGTGGAGGAATTGGGAATAGGGGATGGAATTTTTGCAGGAGGGTGGGTGGGGGGAGGTGTATTCTAGGTAGCTGTGGGAGTCGGTGGGCTTGAAATGGACATCAGTTACAAGCTGGTTGCCTGAGATGGAGACTGAGAGGTCCAGGAAGGTAAGGGATGTGCTGGAGATGGCCCAGGTGAACTGAAGGTTGGGATGGAAGGTGTTGGTGAAGTGGATGAACTGTTCGAGCTCCTCTGGGGAGGCTCTCTCCCCCTACTAATATAGTTTAACTCCTTTTCAACTACTTTCCTCAGAGATAATTGGTCTTATTCTTAATGGGTTGCAACTTCTGAATAGGTGCAATCTGTCCCAGAACTGATTTAGGTATCTCAGAAATCTGAAGACCTTTTCCCTGCACCCTTGATGTTCTGCATCTTCCTATTTCTACTGTTGCTAGCATGTTGTGCTGACAGTAATCCAGAGATAAGAACCTTTTAAAGTATTACTTTCTAACTTCTTTGATACCCCCGAAAGCTGATTATAGGCTTCCAAAATCTGTCCTCTTTGTGTCATTGGTTCTGATGCATACCACAACATTCGGCCCACTCTCTTCACCAGGACAATATTTTGCACTCTGTCTCTGATGTCCTTTAACCTAACACTATAGAGGCATCACGTGTGAGTAATGATGTCTGCCTATCCCCCCAACAATTGAATGTGCTATAACAACTGCAATTCTACTCTTTATTGTTCATCCACGGAGAGGTGAGAGATTTCCTAAACCCCTGTACATTACACAACGGATGTTAAGTCAGTTCCCTGAGGTGAAAAGAATTTATTAACAATGACGCCTACAACTTCCAAAGATGCTATTTTCTTAACATGAAGGGACTGTTATGCTGACAAATCACTGTTAGAGCCACTTTTGGTGGAATGGAGTGATTTTTTTTTGTGTGCAATTCTGTGGTAATGATTTGAAGTTCTTCAGAAGCCCAAGCCTGTGACAATGCACTAATCCAGCAGAGGAGGCTTTGAGTGGCTGTTTGTTCACATCCAGGAGAGCCGACAGTGAAAATATTGTCTAAGTGAGTGGTCTGCAGTGCTTCAGTTTGATGAGTAATTGGGTTGGCAGGCATGGGTGCTCTGATCTACTCAGAGCTGTTAGTGCCTTTTTACCAGCCTTGCCTCTTCTAATCCCCTCTTCAATCCCTTCTCCCTTCCTCTTTCACTCCCACTTCCCTTGAATCTCTTTAAAACTGTATAACATGATTTGGAATCAAGTTTAATATCTCCCCGTGTCTTTCTGCCTCTCAACTTTGAATCTGAAGAGAACTGACAGAGTCGACCAATTTACCTGTCAGATGGCGTCAGCATCACTCTGGAGGTGTAAGGAATAAAAGACAGAGGCCAACGGAAATGTATGAGCATTGACTTTCACACAGGTACATCAGGTCAGGAGACCAGCCCTCAGTAAAACTGACTCGAAGATCAGTTCATGAGTTTAATTTCAACAACATTAAAATTAAACACTGCGGGCATGTTATAAAAGATTGTTGAAATAACTTTGACTGGACAATATAAACTCAGCTCTCTGTTGTGCTTCTTTACTGTGATTTTTGAATGAAAGCATGGAAAAGAAAAACAGGACAGTTGTACAGCAACAAAAGACAGAGACTGCTGGAAAGGCTCAGCAGGTTTGGCGGCATCTGGGGAGAGTAATCAGAGTCAACGTTTCAGGCTCAATCACCCTTCCTCAGAACAGTTGTACAACATGTAGCTCATGACTTAAACATCTTATTTCCCCAAGTGAAAATTAGACGCAAAATCTTATTTTTTTACTACAACAACAACTTCCAACTGTACAGTACCTTTAATATAGTATAACATTGCATTTGGCTTGATAAGCAAAAATCTAAAAGAAGGAAGAACCTACAGAAATGGCCTCATGGAAATGGTAAAAGGAAGAAGGTTTAAGTTAAACTTTGAAGATGATGAGAGAAATAACTAAATGGTGGTGGGTGGGAATGGATTCACGCAAGTGTGTTGGCAAGATGGTGAATGTTAATGACCCTACCTTTGAATGAAATGAGAGATATGTGTAGAATTAGAAATAAGGAGTAATATCATGGTGGCATTGAAACATGAAGATAATAATGTTCAAACTGATATACTGAAGATAAGGCATATTGGACATTAGCAAATGCCAAAAGTCAAAATTGAATGGAACCTTGCGCAAAAATAGGCTGTGTTAGTTATGTTGAGTAACGGTTTATGTAGGATTAAGTCAGGAGATCAACAGGGAAAAAAACTTTGGAAAAGTCAAACCCACAGACAGTAAAAGATGAATGAGATGTGCTGCGTGTTGTAACTTGCACAGATCTCAGAAAGACACTAAATGTTTAAGAGCTAGACAACATCTCAACATGTGTGCTTTAGTATAAGAGGTTTTGGTCTTCCTTCCTGTTCAAACAGTTAGTCAACAATGCGTATACTATAATAACAATCTAAGTGCATAACCCAGACTGTATGCTTTATTTTTGTATTTGCTGATGGAAGCAAGCAATTCAATTTGGATTTTGGATTGGGGAAAACTGACGAGAAGATTTGCTGTAGCTCGCAGCTAGTGAGAGAAATCTGCAGTGGTCCTCACAGAGCCTTGTGGTATAAAGCAGCTAGCAGAGTTAAAGCTGCAAGAAAGCTGGTAAGTAACTGTTGGCAACCTGAGCACGGGGCAGAAACATCTCTAGATGAAAGACACTACAAAAGGAAAGTCAATGGTAGTCAAAAAGCTAATGGAATCACTCTCCACCCCAAGTTTATAAAATCCAAACTAGGAGGATAGCTGGAACATTAATGAGAAGTAACTAAATTCCTGAGAGTGTGGCATATTTTCAGACTGACCCCTAAAGATGTTCATAAACCTTAAATACTTTTATAATATTGAATGGATTTCTAGAGCTGGAAAATTAAAAAGACAAACTGGGTAAAATTTATAAGTAATTATGAATAAAAGTATCAATTTGATAGTGCTTAATTTGGTTAATTCATTTCAATATACAATAAAGTGAAGAAGCATTAGGTGATACACTTTTGTAGAAAGAATATGAAGATACAATATAAAATTAAAAGTGCTACCTTAAGGAATGTGTAGGAGCAAGGAGAAATGCTTATAGAACATAGAACACAGAACATAGAACAGTACAGCACAGTAAAAGCCCTTTGGCCCACGATTTTGTGCTGAAATGCTACCCTAATCCTAAGGTCTATCTAACCCCCACCCCTATCTTATAATATTATCCACATGCCAATCTAATAGCCACTTAAATGCCCCTAATGAGGCCGCCTCCACTACCCTCTCTGGCAATGCATTCCACGCCCCGACCACTCTCTGAGTAAAGAACCTACCTCTGACGTCTCCCCTATATCTACCTCCACTCACTTTAAAATTATGTCCCCTGGAAATAGCTACCTCCACCCTAGGAAAAGGTCTCTGGCTGTCTACTCTATCTATACCTCTGATCATTTTGTACACCTCTATCAAATCGCCTCTCATCCTTCGTCGTTTTAAAGAGAAAAGCCCTAGCTCTCTCAAGCTTTCCTCGTAAGACCTTCCTTCCATCCCAGGCAACATCCTGGTAAATCTCCGCTGCACCTTTTCCAATGCTTCCACATCTTTCCTGACCAGAATTGGACACAATACTCCAGATGTGGCCAAACCAGGCTTTTGTATAGCTAGAGCATAACTTCATGGCTCTTGAGCTCAACCCCTCCATTAATGAAAGTTGACACACCATATGCCTTTTTAATAACTCTGTCCCCTGGGTAGCAGCTTTCAGGGAACTGTGGACATGGACCCAAGATCCCTCTGCTCCTCCACACTGCCAAGAATCTTTCCGATAACCCTATATTCAGCTTTCAAGCTTTTCCATCCAAAATGAATCGCCTCACACTTTTCAGGGTTAAACTCCATCTGCCACTTCTCAGCCCAGATCTGCATCCTGTGAGTGTCCCTTTGTAACCTAGAACAGCCGTCCACACTGTCCACAACACAACCCACCTTTGTATCATCTGCGAGCTTATTAATCCACCCTTCCACTCCTTCATCCAAATCATTTACAAAAACCACAAATAGAAGAGGACCCAGAGCAGATCCTTGAGGTAAACCACTCATAACTGAGCACCATGTTGAATATTTTCCATCCACTACCACCCTTTATCTTGTTATGTATGCGCATAAGGGACGAAAGGTATTAGGACAACTAACATACTAGATTTTATGATCAGAGGCACAGCCTTCAGACTAGAAGGCTATACAGAACTTGTACAGGATATTAGTTGGTCCTCAGTTGGAGAACTGTGTACAATAGGAAGAATGTGAAAACATTGGACAGAGTGCAGGAGATTTTTAGGGTAATCATTCTAGGGATGAGAAGCTTGAAGATAGAATGGAGAAGTTGGGGCTGTTTTCCTTGGAGAGTAAAAAGCTAAGAGGAGATTTGATAGAGGATTTCAAAATCATGAGGGGCCAAAAAGCATAGATAGGGAGAAAAGATTTCCACTCATGACAAGATCAAAAAGGAAATGACATAGATATAAGGTCACTTCCAAAAAAATATATATCTGACGTGAGATTTTTCTCTGAGCAAGTGGCTAGGCTCTAAAATATACAGTACGGAACTGTGGTGGAGGTAGGTTCAAGAGGGCATTGGATGATCATTTAAATCTGCAGTGTTGCACAGAAATGGCTGGAGAATAGCAGTAAGTGATAATGACAAGTTGCTGTAGAAATGATGAGCCATTTGGTCTCTTTTTGCACCTCAACATTTCTGTGATTTTGTGAAGATTGCTTTTGTTTAAAATCATGAGATCTTGCGGCATTTCCCTATCAATTAATTGTTGAATGCTCTGGTTTCCTTTTTAGATGCTATTGGCTCCTGGCAGGATTAGAACAATTGGCAGGGTCTGTGTACAACCTCACTTTGAGCCCAGAGACCCCATGAATGAGGAGGTTCTCTTCCATCACTTTGACTTGCCAAACATAGTAAATTATAATACTTTAAACTTGCTTCAGAAATTTTTTATAGAATTTGTTGGCTTATCTAGATACATATCTAGCCTACTTCAGCTTGATTTAAATGTGTTTAGAGCAGGCATTCAATTCAGCTCAGATATAATATGTTCTGAGGAAGGGTCACCGGATACAAAACATTAACTCTGATTTTTTCTGCACAGTTGCTTCCAGACCTGCTGAGCTGTTCCAGCAACTTCTGTTTTTGTTCATAATATGTTGGCACATGGTTATGTATAAATTTCAATAGAACTGCTCAATATTTATACCTAAATTTTTTTTAATGTGAAAGCAGTAGTCCCCTGCACAGACATGATCCTGATTAGTAATGATTTGGTACAGCATCAGCAACGTGTCCTTTGTTGAGCCAATAAACCTTATAAAGGGAAAACAAGTTGAGGAGGGGAATTTGAGAGTATGAGGAAGAAATGAGCTACCCCTGACCTGGAAACATCACTCAGTTCCGAGATTTGTAATGGATCACAAAATGTCTTCATCAGATATCCACTTTCTTGCTTCTTAACAAACCTCATCAAAATCCAACCAGCTGACACTAATCCTTTCTGCTTGAAGGCTTTCTGAAAGGGTAAATGAGCTGCCAAACTTGGATAATGGAATTGTAATTGCCAATTAAAACCTGTGCTGTTAATTGTGTTGGTTAATCATTTGAATGCTCTGTCTTGCTCTTTGTTTTTGCAATTGATTCATAGCATAAATGAAAGGCAGACAAACCGAGAAAATGATCTATTGATATACACAGGGAAAAAGAGAAAAATAATCAAAAACAAAAAAAAACAAAAAAATGCTGAAGATGCCCAGTCGGTCTGTGGAGAGAGAAGCAAAGTTAATGTTTCTTGTCAGAACTAGGACATTAGAGGCATATTTGGACAAAGTGTGGCTTGAACTCAATGTTGGTGTGAGGGATAATTTGTACATGGTGAGGACAGTTGTATTGTAACATTTTATTTACATCAATCTCTGTCTCTCCATCCATTAAAAATGTTTTGCTTTATTAAGTGAGAGGCTTGCTGGAAAGGAGGCTGAGCTGTTTCACAAAGTGATACTTTTCAGGCAACACAGGATGGATTCATTTCTTTTATCTTAAAAATGCTATACTACATCCTTTTCCCATGTACTGAGTGCATTGTCATCTGAATTATCATCATCCTCCATCAACCAACATCATCAAAGAAAGCTGATAAATGAGCCATTCATTATATTGCTGTTATAGGGCCTTGATGATGCAGATTGACAGTTGTGGGTACCGAACATAGAAGTGGGAGTTTTGTGGTATATTGCTAGTTAGCGATGACATTCCGGGTTTAAATCTCACCTGATCCAGAGCTATATCAAAACAAATTTAAACAGTTTGATTAAAATATTTACTTAAATTAGAAGTACCTTCACTTCATCGACGACTGCAATAATGCAAATCTCATCCTTATGATTTGGATGAAAATATAGGAGGCATGGTCGGTAAACTTGCAGATGACTCCAAAATTAGTGGTGTAGTGGATAATAAAGCAGGTTATTTAGGAGTACAATGGGATCTTGATTAACTGAACCAGTGGACCAAGGAATGGTAGATGGACTTTAACTCAGATAAAATTGAGGTATTGCATGTTGGTAAGACAACTTGTAGGGCCCTCGGCAATGTTTTCAAACAGAGAGACCTAGGTGCGTATGTACATTGTTCGCTGAAAGTGATGTCAGAGGTAGACAAGTTGGTAAAGAAGGCATTTGATCCATTTGACTTCATCAGTTAGAGCATTGAGCTCAGGAGTTGGGATGTCATGTTACAGCTGTATGAGATATTGGTAAGGCCACACTTGGAATACTGCATTCCAGTCTGTTTGCACCATTGTAGGAAGGATGTTATTAAACTGGAAAGGATGCAAAAAGAGATTTACAAGGATGTTACTAAGACTGGAATGTTTGAGTTGGTTAGGAAAGGCTGGGTAAACTGGGACTTTTAACCCTGGATTATAGGAGGCTGAACAGTGACCTTATAAAGATGTATAAAATCATGAGGGGCATAAAGAAGGTGAATGACCAAGTCTCTTCTCCAGAGTAGATTCCAAAACTAGAGGGCATTGATTTAAGATAAGATAGAAAAGAATTAAAAGAGGTCTGAGAGCAAATTTTTCACGCAGAAGTTGGTGCGAAATGGAATGAGCTGCCAGAGGAAGTGGTAGAGGTTGGTGCAATTATAACTTTTCAAAGATTTTTGGACAGGTTCATTTGTAGGAAAAGTTTGGAGGGATATAGGCTAAATGCAGGCAAATGGGACTAGTTCAATTAGAAAACCTGGTGGGCATTGATGAGTCGGGCTGAAGGGCCTGTTTCCATGCTGTATAACTCTATGACTTTAAGACCCTTAAAGCCGATGAGCTTGGAATGAAAAAAACAAACATTTTGGAAATAATCAGAACGTTAGTATCATTGACAACATATGCAGACAGAAAAATAAAGTACACAGTTTGAAAATTGAAATTTACAGAGATATAATCTTTTTTTGGAGAAGAAGAGAACTTTGGAAAAAGCAAAGGGAGAAAAGGTAGAAGTTGAGGTCTGCTTTAGGGTAGAAGGCAGGAGGTATTAAAGGACAAAATAGATCATAGTGCAGCGCTCAATTTTATCTTTAATAATCAAGACACAAATGTTGGAGTAGAACACATTTACACACCAGTAGTTTAGTTTTGCAACATAGCAATAGGAGTAGGCCATTCAGCCTATTGAGTCTGCAAAAAGCATCCCACCCAGACCCAGGCCTCCGCCATATCCCTGTAACCCCGATTTAATCATGGCTAAGCTACCTAGCCTACACATCCTTGATCACTACAAACAATTTAGCAAGGCCAATCCACTTAAACTGTGTATCTTTGGACCTTGGAATGAAACTGAGCAACTGGAAAAAAATCACAAGAGGCACAAGGAGAACACGCATACTCCATACAGAGAGTCACCCAAGGCTGGAATTGAATCCAGGTCCCTGATGCAGTTGGGCAGCAGGTGCTAACCACTGAGCCACTGTGCCACCATGATGAATGATCTTCCATGATAAATTCTGCTGAATCTGATTGTAATAAATCCACATTTGTTTCAGCCAAATTGTACCTTTGTTACATAGGGTTTCACAGTTCAATTTTGTTTTAACTAAATTGCTTTAATAGTCTATTCTTCATTTCCTTAGTAGCTCCTCACCCTTCTAATTGTCAGAAATATTACTGTTTCTGGCAAATGTTAAAGGTTTTTTCTTTTAATTTTCTTCCATCCTGAACTTTCTTTCTTAGCCATGGTTGACTGACCTTGTTTTAAAAAAAAATTATATCTTGAAGAAATGTTTACTTCCCTTAAATTATGCAATAGTTATTTATGTTTTACCTACTGTCTATGTATAGTATGGTTTTTAATGCTTTTTTCCAGTCCACCTCAGCCAGGTTGTGCCTCATGCCTTCATAATTTGTTCCCTACTGATCAAGAATTGATCTCTGCAGCAAGGAATTCCATAGTCTCACAATCTACTGAGGAAAGAAATTCCTCCTCACCTCAGTCTTAAGTTGGTGCCCCTTAATTGTTAGTCTATGCTCGGTGCTCCTAGATTCTTCCATGAGGGGAAACATTCTCTCAGCATTTACCCTGTAAAGCCCCTTTAGTCTCCTATATGTTTCAATGAGATCACTTCTGATTCTTCTAAATTCCAATGAGTGGAGTCCCAACCTGTTTAACCTTTGTTCATAAGACAATCCCTCTACATCAGGATCATCCTAGTGAACCTTCTCTGAGCTGTCTCTAATGGCATTATATTTTTTATTAAAGAAGGGATGAAAACTGCCCACAGTACTCTAGACGTAATCTCACCAGAATCTTGTACCGTTGCAGTAGAACTTCCCTGCTCTTATATTTGTCTGTTATCAGTCCAAGCCTAAATGTTATCTAGCTCTTGCTGCATATTATTGTGGACTGCTTCCTTATCTGAGGAAATGCAAATAGTACTTTCAATGAGGAATCATAACTGAGCCTCCCCTTCACCATGTTTCACCACTGGATGAAAAGGAAGTCATTGACCAATGCCAATGATGACCGCTGCTAGTGCTCCCTCAACTCCTTAGGTGTCAAAGTTGGAACAATGGGCTGCTTTTGGTTTCCTGGCATTTTCGCGAGGCAATGACAAGGGAAGGGGAAGAACCTGCTAGGAAATTGCTGCAAGTATGTAAACTCATTTATCCTGTAAAATCATCTGGAGTTAAGAGAACAACCAGATTTTTGCTAGGTTAATGCCTATTCATGGCCTTGGAGATGGCAATATATCGCCCTTCCAACTTCCTAATAATGATCACTGTATTTTTTAAATTATTCTTTGTGTGAATGACTTTGAGGCATTTTGACAGTATGATGAGTCCCTATATGTATGCAAATAGCAGTATTTATTCCTCTCCACTCATTAACACAAAGTAGAATGGGCTCCTTTAATCTAATTTTTTGATTGCATCAATGTGTTTAATTTACAATTGCTCAATAGTCCTTCACAGTTGCTTGGTATTCTGTGAATAAGATGATAATAAAACAAGTATAATTTAATAGGAAATTGAACAGAATAATGCCCAACATTATGGATGGTCAGGAGTAAGTAATAAGGCTGTAATTTAATCAAGGGTTTCAGATCACATTTCCAACAGCAGTAATGCACCTCAAGTGATTTACGATTGGTACTTGAACTCATACAGAAAGTACTTACTTTGTGCGCAGAGTTTGTTTAGCCATGATATATCCTAACTTGGGTTTTTAACTTGAATACCTTTTTAGTTCTCTTCCCCCAAGCTGTTCCTGAGGATCTAGTTTCTGTAGTCCAGTAGCATTTCTCTAAGTGTTTGAATGGTTTGTCTCATATTTACACACTATGGGATGCTTTGACGCTGGCAGAGTCACAGTTTTCCATTATAAATTTTAAAAATCATTGGTTCGAGTTGCACTCTAGACTTAGATAATCAAGACTAACATTCCTGTATAGCACTGAAGGTATGCTACGTAGTTCCATAAATAAATCATCCAGTCCTTGGCCCTTCACTTTGGCACATGTGTAAGATGCCATGGTATCATTGAAGAAAAAGCACATGAGGCCTATCCAGTGTTCATTGCTCATCAGTACCACAAGGATGGGTTATTTCCTTATTGTTGTTTGCTTTGTTGTTTGTGGAACTTATATGCAAATTGCTTGTCCCATTTCCAATATTGCAATAGTGATTAGACTTCAAAAGGATTTCATTGGTTGTAAATCAAATTAGGACATCCTGATTTATGAAAGGAGCTACATAAATGCTGGGTTTATAAAATAACCAGACCTTGAATTTTCTCTCTCTGCATCAGAGCAGAGTGAAAATTCCGTCGGATCATAATTATGAGCGTATATATTCTTTAAAAAAAGTCCAAAATTCTTCCTCTGTGGAAGCCGAAACATTTTGGATCATTTACAAAAATCCCGAAAAGCCAGCAAAAAATGAGGGCTAAAACAACAGCGACTGAGAAAAAGAAGAGCTTTATTATACAGGAGCCTTTTGTTCATTAAAGGGTCATAACTACAATATGAAAGAATTGGCTCTTTTACTTTGTCTGTGTTTAAATACGTGACATAATGCAAACTATATCAATATCTGCATCAGGCCACTTGTGCAAGGCTCAGCTACAACAAAATGTAACTGACAACTTTTCTTTCGCATCGCTCAATGTTACTAAGTGTCTGTAGCAGTTTCTCTCTTTATATTTTTTTCCTTCACTAATAATATGAAATCAGTATCCTACTGAAATGAACAGAAATACATGAGTACAGAATAATGCAGTAGTCCAGATATGGCTGGCAGAATGTCCACACTCTTCCAAAAGGTGCACTGCAAAGACTCCCACACACTACAATTTCCCTTGCAATCATGAATTGATGAAAACTTCCACTCTTCAGTGCAAATGGTCTGGATAAAGGTGCACATTGTTGATTGTGATGGAACTGGGCTGTTAGTGGCATTCTTATTTCATAATTACAGGTAAACAGACCCTGAGACATAATTCTGTATTTTTGGAGTTCTTCACATGATAAAAAAATTCTCATATCTTTTAAAAAGCGGAAAGGTGTTTTTGTTTTAACTGAAAGCTGGTTTATTTTTGTTCATCTTCAATTTTAGTATGTTTATCTCACACCCTGTGAGATTAAATGTAAAATGAAAGATTCAAAGGATAGAATTTGATAGGTGAAAGGCTTCCAACCTCACCACTTGACAGAGCATGCAGCTTCACCTATAGCAGCCTCCCTGTAATAAGTTTAGTAAGGGAAGTAACGGCCAGATGTACCACATTCTGCTATTAAGCTCTGGAAACCATTTTTTAATTGGATTGGGTATTTTTAAGTATACAGATAACTGGAAAGGATGTTGCTAATGGAATTTCAACAATGCATAATGCCATTGAATGTCAAGGTACAATTCTCTGTTGCTAGAGATGGTTACTATTGCCATTTGTTTGGCATGAATGTTACTAGCCACTTTTCAGCCCAAACCTGGATATTTAGGGGTTTAGAAAGTCATACAGATTGAATCAGATCCTTCAGCCCACCATATATGCTGATCAACAAACATCAAACTACACTAAGCCTATTGACCTGCATTTGATCCATAGTCTATTATGCCCTGGCATTTTAAGTATTCAAATAGATGCTTCTTAATTATTGTCCAGGACTACCATCTGAACAAACCTTATGCCGGTCTGAAAACATAACTCTATTTCTCTCTCCACAGATGGTGCCAGACCTGCTGAATTTCACCAGCATTTTCTACTCTCATTTGAGTTTTCAGTATCTGCAGTATTTGGCTTTCTATTGTAATAACATTAGCTTGATAACACAGCATGTTACAAGGTAACAATAATATCAAGAGGATAAAATATTGCCATAAACTCATGTTCAAACCTTCTCTGTCTCAGTTCAGGAACTTATAATGGTTATTTGTTGACTGTTGTGCATTGAACAATATGCTTATTGTCACAGTGGAGGTAATAGCTGAAACAGCAAAACATTAATTCATGATCTCCACTGATACTTATCAACTCCCTTATACTGACAATATCATTTAACAGAAGATTACATGAGAAAGTCTAGAAAAAAAATTAAAATTGAAAAAGGTGTATGGGTTTTGACAAATAACGGTCTTTAAAAGAATGCTTAAATTAATCATACTATTTTTGCTTCAACTTCTAAAATGAAGTATTTGCCCACATTTTAGTTTTCAAGAGTAACATTAATGAATCTGTACATATGTAACCTATGTAATTAATCATAATTGTGTCATCTGTAAAGCAAAGGAAACATCAGGGCTAGATTTAAACAGACTCTAAATGTTTTGTATATATGTGAGCATGTGTGTAATATGTGGATGCATATTTGCTTGAATCAGTGTGGATCTGGTTGTGTGCATTGTTATATGTATGTATGCGTGTATATTTCTGCATTTTGGGTATATTTTTTACTGAATGTGTGTATGTTTGTTGCTTCCATCTAAATATGTCACAGCTTTCCTCTGTGTTGGATTGTGCATGAGTGACTCTTTATGAGTTTGTAGATGTGTGTAGATGATTGTTTTTGTGTGTGAGATTGTATTTGTGAATGTGTTTGCATTTAATTGAAATTTGTATATGAGATAGAAGCAGATTTTCCATCACAGTGCCACTAGAAGGTGCCCAAGTTATCATCAAGATGTGTCAACAGATGTCAAGTGCTGTGAAGTATTTTGACTTGCAGCCAAAACTTGGTACCAAATTCTCCAGTCAATGAGACTGACACCTCATACTCATTGTTCTGGTTATGATGCCATACTTGAATTAAAACAGGCATTAAGATTTAATGAGGAATTGATCAGAGCATCAATAAGGAAATTTAACTGCTCAGAGGAGCATCTCTACTACACATTATCCCTGTCAGCTGGGCGTGCTTTGGAATTCAGCTGCGCGTGCTTTGGAATTTTCTGAGCAAGGCAGAGGATGATCAAAATCCTTATACTTAGGGACCAAAACATCTGAAACTATTTTTTACATTTTTTTAGGATAAAAGCATTGAATCCATTTATGCATATATTTACAGTTATAAGGTAATTATTTAGCAAAAATGTTAAAGATTTTATCCTTTTTCTTCTTCTCCTTTCCTTTGAAATCTCATTCAGACCATTCCTGTTAAATTATGACTGCATTTAATAGCCAGCAGCAATGCTGTGTGTTTGCTTCAGTTATTAACACTTTCTCACTGTTGTCATCGCCTGGAGGATAAATGCACTTGGACCCAGCAGTAAGAGCAGTAAATCACTTTGTTTCAATCATTTTAGATTTGTCCTTGATCATCCAGTGAATAACATTGGAAAACATATAAATTATAGCTTGAAACTTCACCCAATCAATCCACATTGGCTTTTCTCAGTCATCCCAACCTTATAACCTTTTCTCACAGAATCACAGTAATTTTATTACAAGTCTCCATCATATCTTTGCCGACTCTACAAATAAGCATTGCACCTAGTACAATTCCCCCGGATTCTGCCCACAGCCCTGCACATTGTTCTTTGTCAGATAACAGTCTAACTTCCTTTTAAGTTCCTCAATAGAATCTACCTCCATCAAACTCATAGGTAGGTGAATTCCAGACCTTAACCATCACTGTGTGCAAAAGGTTTTTCTCATGTCTTCTTTCCTTCTTTTGCCAATTACTTTAAACTTTAAGGCTCTTGTTCTTGATGGTTTTATTAGTGGAAACAATTTTCTCCTATCTATTCTGTCCAGATTCTTAATACCTCTTTCAAATATTGTCTCATCTCTTTCTTCCCAACGGAGAGAAATTCCCATCTTTTTGAATAAAATAAAGAACTGGGGATAATGGAATTCTGAAACAAAAACAAATTACTGGAGAAATTCAGCGGTTCTGGAAGCATGCGTGGAGAGAAAGCAGAGTGAACATTTCAGATCCCGTGTTCTGACCAAGGGTCACTGACCTGTAACATAAACTCTGCTTTCTCTCCACAGATGCTGCCAAACCCATTCTTTTGAATCCTTTTACATATTGTGAGTTCCTCATTCCTGAAACCATTCTTTTGAGTCTTCCCTGCACCCTCTTTCTGATGCCTTCACATCTTTCCAAAAGTGTGATGATCAGAACTGCATGGAACACTCTAGTTGAGGCTGAACAATTGTCCTATAAAGTATAACATTACTTTCTTACTTGTACTCAGTGCCTCTATTAATAAAGACTAGGATTCTGTACATTGTATTAGCTGCTTCCACAACCTTTTGAGGTAACAAGGTGTAGAGCTGGATGAACACAGCAGGCCAAGCAGCATCAGGGAAGCGGGAAAGTTGACATTTTGGGTCTCGCCCCTTCTTCAGAAATGGCTTGGCCTGCTGTGTTCATTCAGCTCTACACCTTGTTATCTCAGATTCTCCAGCATCTGCAGTTCCTACTATTTTGGGAGACAATGATCCAGCAGAATCAGAGGAGCAGGAAAACTGACATTTCAGGCCTAGACCCTTCTTCAGAAAATTGGTGATGGCCTCAGAACAAAAGCAAAACATGACAAAATCTGAAAGTAAAGCAGAAAATAGTGGAAAGTTTCAGTGGAATAGGCAGCACCTGTATAGAGAGAAACAAAACTAAATCTTAAGGTCAATAGCCTTTCATTAGAAGCTGAGTAAAGTCATCATGCTAAAATGCAATCTCTCCAGCACTGTGGCCAATATTTATCCCTCAAGCAACATCAACAAAGCAAATAATAAAGGCATTTATCTCATTGCAGACAAACAGGAGGCTGGAAGAATGCAGCAAGCCAGGCAGCATTAATCAGGACTGAAGAAGGGTAATAGCTGATATGTTGCCTGACCCTTTCCTTCTGATCTGCCTCGTTTGCTGCATTCTTCCAGCCTCCTGTTTGTTGACTAAGATTCCAGCATCTGCAGTTTCTTTTTGTCCCTAAACATGTTTTACCTCATTGCATCTTGTTTACTTCTGTGGTGCTAATATTGCCGGTTTATATTGAAACTGACTACACTGCAAAAGCACTTCAAACAGGATTACATGAGGTCAAGAAAGGCAATATATAAAAGATATTTTTTCTCTTCATGTTTTCTCGGTATAAGTGTAGAGTCTAACCAGCAAGTGCCAGCCAGAGCAACATTTCCTAGAGATCAAGGACTAATTTTAGCTTTAAAGCTTCTCACAAGCTCTTCACTTACTCTGCTAGATACAAGAATGGCAGGAAGATAGGAAAAAGAGACAATTGGGTGATGTGTGTTGAAGAAAGCTTGGGTCACTTCTGACAAAAGGAAGTTGTCACTCTCCCGACGTGAGTAAGCTAAGTTCAGGATCTTCATCGAATGTACTGACATGTGAATGGCAGATCCTTTCTGGTGAAGATCACTGACATGAGTCTGTTATCCATGGATCCAGTTGAGCATTTTAACCTCTGAGGAAAATACCTCAGTGTGTGGCACACGACCAGCAGCTGTTTTGTTTGGGTATCACTGGAGTGATGAGAAGCTGCTTCAAGCTGAGGCTGTGTTTTAGGATATCAATGAAAAGCTATCATTTTCCAAAATAAAAATTGGAAAGAGAAACAGAAGAATGTAAAGTCACTTACGTTAGATCAAAAACTGATTGAGTGTGTTGTTGAGTTGCTGATATGTGTCACGTCATTCTGATACCAAAGCTGGCAGACCATGTTTTGGGAATCCTTGCAAGAGCAGCTCTGTGTTTCCGCATCTCCTTTCTCTGGTGTTACAGTCAAACACTGAAGAGGATGGCCTCAGCTCCACTATGCTCTTCATCCTGTATAATAGTCAGCATATAAGTAGTGTGGTGAAATCCAAGGCCCTGCCTTGTTTCCTGTTGTGATCAGCAGAGCTGTATATTGAATGAGTATAGCAGGCAGGCAATGTGACATCACTCATATTATACTATCACTCAGGATGGATTGATATTCTTATGACTTTGTTTTTATTCTAACTTTAGATAGACAAGGCATACAAACTCTGGAAAGAACATTGGGTTTACTTGGTTACCTTAGGTTTGGAAGTGACTCCAGATTTTACATATAGTTTAAATGTTGGAAAAGGTAAAGAACAACTTCTTTAAATTTACGCAAGGTGGTCCATAATGTCTTGGAGTTATCATGAATGTGGGTTTGAGCAGGATTATGTTTTAACCTGTTTCCTTTCAATTAAAGTGAAAAAGAACAGTCTGGATAAGTGGGATAGCACTCATTCTAAACATTTGAGTTCAGCTCCAACAACACTGAAGAAGTTTGGCACCATCCAGGATAAGGCAGCCTGCTTTGATTGGCGATCCATCCTTAAACATTCATTCCCAAGCATTACCCACACACTGTAAAAGCATGTGTACTATCCACAAGATGCACTGCAGAAATTCACGAACACTCCTAACCACCCTCCAAATCCATGATCATCACCATTTAGAAAGGCACGGGCAGCAGATACATGGGACAATATCTGCCTATAAGGTTGCTCCAAGTCGCCCTCTATCCTGATTTGGAAATATATTGCTATTCCTTCAGTGCTGTTGTGTTAATGGGTCAGAACTCCATCCCTAACAGCATTATGGTTGTACCCAGACCACACGGATTGCAACAATTCAAAAACTCAGCTCACTTTTCTCTTCTCAAGGGCACCTAAGAATGGTAAATCAATGTTGTTCCAGCCAGTGAGGCCCATTTCAAGAACAAATTTAAAACATGCTAGAAATTAGCATCCTGCAGTGTGAAAAGCTGGAAGATTCTGACTCAAACCACCTTACCACTTTTCCACTGACTTCGTGTAGCCAATTAAAGTTCATTCAGTCAGTTTGTCTGAAATCACTCATTCATATCAGTAGAAAAGTGTTCAATTAATGTGCATAATGATCAGAACACAGATCCTGAGCTTAATTCCTGTCTTTGGACAGCTTTTGACTTTTAGAAGATGGAAATCTTACTAACCCCGTTGATCAATAACTCTTGAAATGGCTCTGAAGACAGCATCAGGTATGGCTATGGTGAGATTTGTTCTCCCTGCAGAGTGCAACGGGACAATCTTATCCAGATCTTATTCTAATCGTCCGTGTAGTCTTGTTTCATTCATTTAAACGTTTAAACGTTTACAGCCCCAGGCAAATCCCCAATCATTTATCATTATAGGATCAACTGTAGTGATTTTTCACTCTCTCTCTTCCTCTCAGTGCCTCGATGGTATGTTCAGTTATTAACCTTGCTTAGCCTGGAGGCACACTCCTAACTGTTTCAGCCAAATACAATTTGTTCAACATTATTCCCAGTCGTGCCTGGCTGACCTGATGTGTATTCCCAGCACTGCGGAGCAGTGGTAATTATTGTTTTTATTTATTTTTCTCTCCCTCCAAATCACCATTTGTCAGCACATGACCGGCTCACATAACAGTCCAGTCACCACTTTAAACTTTAACTCATTCCTCCCCACTGAAGAGGTTGAAGGAGAGAGACAAAAGGAAGAGGTGAGAATAAAAGAGAAATGAAAGGGGATGAAAGAAAAACTTTCTTTGAGCCATTAGGCAACTGCCCAGAAAACATTGTGACTCACAATTAATTGTTTCTTCCCCTAAGCATAGGGAGATGACATAGAGATTTAATTGTAACATTTTTGTGTCTATTTCATGGACCTACATAGATGCAGATTTACCAAATTTAATTCAGGAATTCTGAATTGAGAGGAAACATTTATTAATTGGCCCTGCAGGTGACTGACTGAATGACTGGGCGCCACCTTTCAATATTGAAAGAAGCTCCTCTATGCTTTCCTCTATGGTCTTTCCTTGTCAGTGCCAGCAGTTCTTAAAGGAGGCCACTCCAAAAATAACTAGCAACATGAAGAACATTTTTAATATTTTGCAGGATCCTGGCTGCAGAAAATAACGGTGAGCCTCTTTCACTCCTTTCAGAACATTTCCCCTGCTGCGCTGACTGCTGTTGGGAATAGACCCAGCCAATGTGAGTGCCCCCTTACTCCAGTGTAGGAGAGACTTCAAACTTAGCACCACCTGATTTGAGAGTGTTTAATGTGAACACAGGAGAGCCAATTGTTTCCTTTTGAGGTGGGAGCTGAGAGTTGGACTAATTCCAGATGTGATCCTGCCTCCTGAGTGGCTTTGCTCAATCATCATATTTCTGCTCCATTGACTAGCAGAGGCTGCTGCTGGATCATTGTCTCCCAAGATAGTAGGAACTGCAGGTGCTGGAGAATCTGAGATAACAAGGTATAGAGCTGGATGAGCACATCAGGCCAAGCCATTTCTGAGGAAGGGGCAAGACCTGAAACGTCAGCCTTCCTGCTCCTCTGATGCTGCTTGGCCTGCTGTGTTCATCCAGTTCTACACCTTGTTATCTCATTGTGTTCCACAGCAGGATGGGGTTAGAAACACAGGCAGCTCGCTATAATGAGGTAGGCATATTAGAAGTTCCACCTCCATTCCCTGTTTCAATGCTTTGTTCAGTAGACAAGTGCAAACACCCTGACTTGATCACCAACCTCATTCCACTAACAATTGCTGGGGATGGGAATAGGAGCATAATGTCCACATACAGGTCCCGCCCACCCCTTTTTCCCTCCACCTCATGTGGAAAAGTCAATGGATGGCATTTCCGCTTTTGAGGTTAAGTATCATGCAGGCAAAAAAAAACCAGCAGGAGTGACTTTCGCTTAGATGTGGGTCCAATTTTCTCATGTGATGACATCTTTTAAAACTCATGAAATATCTGCACGTGGATCCAACACCTGATATGACTAGTGGGTGGGCAGGAGGTTCTGCTCTCTGCTGTGACAAATACACCATCTCCCCAAAACCATATTTTAAAACACAGATGGACAGCACTTCACTCCTGGTATTCCCAGGACCACCAATGGATCTTGAATCCTGTCCCAACCAGCTCTAGACATTGCAGAGAAGAAGCAGAGGCAGCGCTGAAACATTGTGACTGATCCCTAGAGTGGGTCCTGAAGACAGTGTGTGAATGCAGGGACATCCTACTCCTCAGGAATAGCTACCAGAGGCCATACTACATGATGAAGGCAGTGTGGTGGATGTAGCCAAGGCGGTCAGTGCATTATTACCTGGAGGTGTAACTGCATGCAATTTTGGAAGAGTATCAAAGATTCCTGTGGTGTGCCAGAGTAAATACCGCTATCCATTAAATCCTTAAAGGCCTGTAATGTTGTCCTATCATTGTGAACCTGTCGCTGTAAAGAATGAAGGTTACACAACACCTTGAATGACAGATATCTCATGACTACTCAGTGTCTCTCATTTCATTGCACCACCCCATGCTGGACTAAGAGCAACACAGCAGTAGTAAATCTCAAAGGAGTACATATCTGGTTCACACTTTGAATGCAAGAGAGAACTGCAGCACTTAGCAGCTCACACATCGTCAGCTCATACACCATTCATCACTAACAGGAGAACCTACACATCAAAATGTTCTCACCCTAGGCTTGAGTGGGCCAAGGATGTCACCTCAAAGGTCATTGAGCGTCAACATCTGCACTTGTTATTAAATGCAAAGTGTCAATGTGATCAGGTTCCTCCAACTCAACTGAAGTTGTAAATGTCATAACCAGCTGGAATAGTCAGAGTCCAAAGATGAAAGAATATTGAAGTCACTTTGGGTGTATGGATGCCAACCTTTTCCAAATAACTTAATGCAACATTAATTTCTACATTCTTGTAGTCATATACAGTCTGCGTATACGTCTGACATTTGCTTTCCGTTTTGGCATATCTTGAGGATAATTATCCGGTAGACACTCATGCACTGGAGTGCAACGTTGCACTGAAAAGCTCATGTGTACAGGATAACAAGGTGCGGACTGGAGGAATACAGCAGGCCAGCCAGCATCAGAGGAGCAGGAAAGCTGATGTTTCGAGTCTGGACCTTCTTCTGGACCCTCTCCCCACTGCATCCCAAAAGCACCCAGCTTGTCCTCACCTCCCTAACCTGTTCTTCCTCTCACCTATCCCCTCCTCCCAGCTCAAGCCGCACCTCCATTTCCTACCTACTAACCTCATCCCGCTCCCTTGACCTGTCTGTCCTCCTCAGACTGACCTATCCCCTCCCTACCTCCCCACCTATACTCTCCTCTGCACCTATCTACTTCTCTATCTAGCTTCAGTCCGCCTCTCCCTCTCTCCTTATTTATTTCAGAATCCTCTCCCCATCGCCCTTTTCTGTTGAAGGGTCTAGGCCCGAAACATCAGCTTTTGTGCTCCTGAGATGCTGCTTGGCCTGCTGTGTTCATCCAGCCCCACACTTTGTTATCAGGGATGTCGTGGGAGATACTTTTTTGAATGGCGTGTATAATCAAACATGGTATAAATCATATGTATGAACCAAACCCACCACCACTTACACACCCCTCCGCGCTCCTACCACTTGCAAATGTTAAAATCAGCAAACAGTGATTTTTGTAGCTGACAAACACAGCAGGAATTATATTTAGAACCAGGTCTATTGTTGGGCACTGATTGTTATTTATGGCTGATTGGAGGGAAGTGTCACATTACCCTGATTGCTCTGGTTACTGACATCATAGCACCAGCATTGCTGTCTTTCGATATTAGATTATAAAAATGGGAATGCTGAGCTAGATAAAACACTTCCCCCTGTAAATATGATTTTTTGATAGTTACTCAATAGAGCTGTCAGGTGAAATTAAAAAGAGCTGAACAAATTGGTCAGTATGGATGGATTTTGGCGAATCTTTTCCAACACTTCTAATTATTATCCTTTGACCTTTTTTATCAACCCTTCTCATTCCCTGACTCTTTTCACATTAACCATCATGTACGTGATCCATTCCTTAAAGAACTAAACGTCGAAACTTATTAATGGTTGTTTTCACAAATGTAACAAAGTGAGAAGGTCCAGGATTCCTCTGAACATGGGTTCAAGCCCCTTTTCAAATAATTTGGATAAGCTGCTGTTTGCATTTCCATTTTGAACCCGTCTATTGTTGTCAATCTGGTTTCAGCTCAGGGCTGTCAGCAATGATAAAGGGCCACAGTTTGAGGAGGAGGACACCAGATACAGCAGGCGACAATCTGATATTCTGGAGGAGAAGCCTATTCTTTACATAAAGGCTTATTTAGATGGTAACTACTGCTGATTAGCAGGGAAGGCCTTGATTGGTGAATTGGTGGCACCATCCTGGGCAGGCTTTAGGTCCATCCTTTATTTTCAGTCACACACCCAGGTATTTGGGCAGCTGCCTCCAGCTCTGCAGGGATGGAGTCTATGCCCCTGATGTGGATTGTTGCTTCTTGATATTGTCACACGTTACATCCATTTTGTTGGGTACAATGAGCTTAAAGAGGTTTGATTCCCAAGTCATTGTTTCTTCAGAGAGAGCCTGGTATTAGTCTGTAGCATTTTAACGTTCTGAATTGTCATTGATAGGATAGAATAGGATGCTTTCCATGGTGCATTTATAAGGATTTTTAAGAATCATTGTGGATATGCTGAATTTCCTTAGTCCCCTGAGGAAGTGGAAGCATTGGTGTTCTTTCTTGACTGTAGTGTCGACATCTGAGAGCAAGGCACAAAGTTTCAATGCAGTAGAAGGAAATCAAGAATCCCTAATTAAATCACACCTTGCTTGGGCTGTACAAGCCTTTTCAGCAGAAAAAACAGTGAACAGGCATACATAGAGCAAGTAACCTTCCGGTGCGCCTGCCCTTCTGAGTCAAATGCTTATTATTTCCCAGCCTCTGTGTGCAAATTTCTTGGTGTCAAATGAAGTGGTCACCAATGTGTGGAGCAGGGAGGTATATAATCCACAGGGAGCCAGTTCATCACTATCACAAGAGATTAGAGATCTTACAGGTCTGTGGGCTCCTGGCCATAAGTATAAACCGATCCTCATTCTCATCCTAACAATAAGTAGTATATAATGACAGGCTGTGTGATAACAAAGCCTGGTGTGTGGTATAGGGAGCTAGGACATGAAAGAGTTTAGGGCCTAAAGTTTTTAAACTCGATATTGAGTCTGGAGGGCTGCAGGGTCCTCAAGTGAAAAATGAGGTTTTGTTCCTCTAGCTTGAGTTGAGCTTCACTGGAACACTGCAGCAAGCCTGACACAGAGATGTTGGCCAGGGAATAGGATGGTGCATTAAAATTGCAGGAAACAGGTTGCTCAGGCCTTTTTGTGAGCAGAGCATAGATGTTCTGTGAAGCAATCACCCAGTCTACGTTTTATTTCCCCAATATAGAGGAGACCCCATTGTGAGCAGCGAATGCAGTCGACCAGATTCTGGGAAGTGCAGGTGAAGTGTTGCTTCACCTGGAAGGTATGTTTGGGCCCTTGGATACTGGGGAGGGAGGAAGGAAATGGGCAAGTGTTGCACCTTCACTGGTTACAGGGGATGGAGCTGTAGGGCTGTGGGAGTGGTGGATGTTGGGGGTGAAGGAAGAGTGGACCAGGGTGTCCCGGAGGGAATGGTCTCTGCAGAAGGTAGACAGGGAGGGGAGGGGAACATGTGTCACGTAGTGGCATTTTGCAGGAGGAAGCAGAACTGGCATCAGATGATCTTCTAGATGTGAATGCCTTTGGGATGGTAGGTAGGGACAAGGGGAACCCTATCACTGTTGCAGGAGGTAAGAGATGGAGTGAGGGCGGAGATGCAGGAGATGGGTTGGATCCAGCTGAGGGCCCTACCAACAACAATTCCCTGCTGGGGAATCCTCAGAAGAGGAAGAAGGTGGGCATTTTGGAGGCTCCCTTGTTGAAGGTGGCCTCATTTGTACACATGTGACACATCCGCAGTTCTTTCGGTTTCTTAAAAAAAGGGCAGCTGGGCTATGCTCTGGAATACACAATCATACCTAAGACAACAACTTCAGTCATCTTGGAGCCTTCAGAGATACCAAGGTATTCAACTCCAATAATATTCATTCACAGAAAACACCAGGCATTCCATGCAATTGAAATACATTTACACTTACTCTAAACAATCAGAAAACCTATTTACCTCCGATTTACAACTACTCTAAGGATCAGGAAGTCACTTCACCTCCAGAAGGGCAACAGTAGTACTACTGCTGGAACTAGACATGGTGCCAATGTAGAAGACCTGCAATTTAGTGTAAATGCAGGTCCCAATCTCAGCTGAAGGAGAGAGAAAAGGAAAGATAGAAAAGTAGAGAAGAAAGGGGAGCCATCCCCTACATCTACCACACTGAGAAAGACCCTACAGCCATCTCCAACCACCAGTGACTGACCACAACCTGCAGACCAATGCCCTCTGAGAACCGCCAACCCAATCAACACCACAAGGCCTCAGATGCATCCTGAGGTGAAAACTCACTCACAAAACCCACCAAAGAGTTAGAAAACCCAAAATATTCAACAGATAAATCCACAAGACATCTCGCCGCATCAGCAGACTCAACCTGGACTGAAGGCCTACACCATCCAAAGTCTTCAGCAAAGCACTGGCTATGGCAAGTGGGAACAGCCAGCTGTAAGTCAAAACACATTCATTACCAGTGGTGAGCTTAATGATCCAAAGAATCCCACCTAGCTGACAGGGAGGGCAAGGTCGGCTGGTGACAGTGCAGGGCACCCCAGGGTCAGGAAATTTGATTAAAGTGGCTATGTTTGAAACTGTTTAGTTTATAATAGTAATTAGGCCATGTGAAGAGTTAATAACTGATAGTGTCAGTTTCACTGTTTTACATTTTGTTTTTATCTCTTGTAATTTATTCACCTTTGTATTATTTCCCTGTTTATTACGTTTGCCTTTTACTTCTTGTGAGATACCTTTGTGCCTTTGTATTTAATAATTGCATTTTGCCCTGAAACACCTGCCTCCTGATTTAATTACTCCACCTTCACTAGCCTAAGTCCAGTGTCAGAACCAGGGGCCTGGTGGGTGATCCAGGCTACCTGACAGTTCTGGCAGGGTTACCGATTGCATAGATCAGAACTCCCTACAATGCTTTCCCGTAATGAACCCCCAACGCTGACAAATCCACCCTTCACAATTGTCACCCTGTCTTCCATCCGGCCTGTAGCCCCCAATTCCCATGAACTCATTCTAAACCTCCTTCTCAAGACATGGCCTTTCCTGTACCACCATCTGTCTTTCCCCACATTTTCTTTACTGACCTGATGGACTGATTATGGTCCAACCCCGTAAATGACCTAACTGGACAGGCCTAGATAAGAAGTGTGCAGATCCATGATTGATGACACTACATTTCCTTGCGTACGTTAGCTTTGACCTCTGGACTAGACACAATGGACCTGCAGGAGAGACCATGACCCATTCCCCAGAATACAAAGGCATAACCCTCCTGATTACATAAGCCCTGACCAAGGAAACCTAACCCATAGCCAATCTTCTGCCCAGAAGATGTGCTTGACTTATTGTGCTGGAAGTAGGAAGCTAATTGTGATTGTCAAAAGTCCTTAGTCAAGGGGGATAGCTTTTGGTCTGGGACTGTTGGCACTTAACATCAAGGGCAGTCTTAGATAAGGGTCCAATTCCTGCTCAAGGTGGTCACAGCCAGGATTCTGTCATTATTAGGGGTAAGGAGGCAAATGATGGACAATACATGCACCCATCATGACTCTTTCTGACCTATTTTGGGCTGCTTTCCAGGGATGAGTGAGGCAGATATTACAGGAGATGT
The DNA here is from genome assembly GCF_030684315.1 of Stegostoma tigrinum. NCBI lineage: Eukaryota > Metazoa > Chordata > Chondrichthyes > Orectolobiformes > Stegostomatidae > Stegostoma > Stegostoma tigrinum. The sequence goes on along the minus strand of NC_081358.1, from coordinate 101,177,942 downwards.
AAGTATGTGACATGGCAGTTACTGCTAATGTAGGTGTATAGACGGTGTGAGTCGGCGGCACAGAGTGTGTGCAAGGTTAGAGATGTCGGGAATTAGGGTGGGTGACAGTGAATGGGGAAATTATCACAGCTAATAGTGAGAGTGGTAAAGCATGACTCTTGGTGGCTGGTGGGTACAGTAGCAAAGATAGAGTAAGTGTGTGATATAAAAGAGAGAATGCTGGAATACATCCTGGCTAAGTGGAGAAAGATATTGATATGTTTCCTATTGCGCTGGGCATTCCTCCTGATAGCTGAGACTGCTGGAACCCAGGCAGCAACCTCACACCAGGCTGGCATGATCCTGTTTCTAGTTCGGACACCTTTACTGGTTTTTGAGGAAGAGAAAATTCTGTGTCAGCACCATCCCATCCAGCAGGATCTCCAGGACAGTGCCTGAGTGGGGCACCAATTTCTTGTAATTTGCCTGTAATGTTCAGGACAAATGTCAGGAACCATGTAGGACAGCTCCAGACTGACACTGCTTACCTGGATGTACAAAGAGCTTTCAAATCAGAGCCCTGTGCAAAGGGTGCTGGTGAACTCCGGGAATATCTGGTGAGTGACACTTTGTTCCGAGAATGGCATGCGGCAAGATGGTGTGGAAATTGGATGTCAGAGATGGCACAGTGACAGTTAATGATACAAATTTGGTGAAATATGATTTAGAAGGGGTGGACGCTAGGAAGTTGTTTCCATTAGGCGGGGAGACTAGGACCCGTGGGCACAGCCTTAAAAATAGAGGGGGTAAATTTAAAACTGAAATGAGACGACATTTCTTCAGCCAGAGAGTGGTGGGCTTGTGGAATTCATTGCCGCAGAGTGCAGTGGAGGCCTGGATGTTGGATGCCTTCAAAGCAGAGATCTACAAATTCTTGATCTCAAAAGGAATCAAGGGCTACGGGGAGAGTGCAGGGAAGTGGTATTGAAATGCCCATTAGCCATGATTTAAATGGCGGAGTGGATTTGATGGGCCGAATGGCCTTACTTCCACGCCTATGTCTTATGGTCTCATGGTCTAAATACAGTGGAAGACCTCACTAGACTACATGGCTACACGTCCTCCAAGAATTCAACACAACTCGGACTCAGCCAAAAACATGTAGATACAACCCAGGAGAGCAAAGATGGAAGGCTCATTTTCTCCAGTGGGCTGGTCACCAAGTACTTCAAACAATAGCTGAAGCAGAAACAGAAACCTGAAACATTCAGAAACACAGGCAGTTGATCGCCAGTGAACAAGCAGCTGTCTCAAAACATAGGAAATGCCTTGTCTAATAAAAATGTTCCATTGTCCTTTCATTAAACTCACTAAACAAAAACGCAGGTATCCACAATCCTTAAAATTTAAGTCCGCAAAAATGATTAAACATGAAGCTCTCGGGGGAATTAGCAAAAAGAGTACCATAAGTGTGCTGACCCTCAACTTTGATCCTTTGCTGTCGTTGATCTTTGCTTGATACCCAAGACCACTTGGTGAAGAATAGGCATAGGTAAATGACACAGTTTCAGGAGCACTACGCGTTGCTCCTGCCGAGCACGATACATTTCTTCTTCCACTGTCCATTGTTTGACAACATATCTACAGCACAGCTCATTTGAGACAATAAGTTGAGCTCTCAAAGATTTTCTTTGTATTTGGAATGTCAGGCAAGAGTCATCCATTTAATGAATCTATTTCTTTAGAACAGGACTTTTCAACAGTATACTTATAGGTTTAATGCTGGTGGAATAAAGGATCAATGATCCGGAACTTTGATGTATTCTGATGCATTTTTACTGCATTGTGTTAGTTAACTCAGCAGTCTGTGGATTGAACTTGAGACCTTCCTGTTCTGCATCAGTTTAACATTTTCTTTAAGAATTCAATAGTTGTGAAGAATTATGTTAAACTTTCCATCATCTGTTAATTACTTTTGATTTACTTACATTAGTGTCAATGATGGAATTAATTGAATACCTATAGATTTTCAGTCCCTAAGACCTAGGTGGGGTCAGTCCCTGGTAATCTTTATGTTTCAAGCATGCATGCTAATTCAGCAAAAGTTACAGGATTCCCAGAAGGCTGCTGGAAACAAATCAATGACCTAAATCAAATGGTCAAGCAAGAAAATTAGGTTTATAAATGGAAGAGTCCCTTTGATGGACCTAAACTTAGCAAAAGCTGAAAAAAATTGACCTTGGCAGACTTCAGAGGGCTACTTTTCTATAATTTGTTGTCAGGTTATGGGCAGTGCAAAGAAGATCATATTTATTGACTATTTTCTCTGACAAAACAATGCTGGCTCTTCTTTTAGAATTGCTATGTATTGTTGTGCTCATAGCGAATGATTAGATATTTTCTCATTAACCTGTTCAGTGATATAATTACACAGGCTTTTGGCTCAGAGATAAGAATGCTACCACTGGACCATAACAGCCTATATAGTGAATGCTTTATTTTCTGTTATAAACAACCACCAAATCACATGTCTTTAATTAAACAATTAACTTTTTACCATTGTGCATGCTTAAATATTTTCCAATCAACCTGTTCAACAATGCAATCATGAATGTTTATACAACTGAAAATAGTAATCAATGGAAGTCAGTAAGAGTCAATTGCATAATGAAGACTAAAGTCTTGTTTAGACCAGAATAATAAGAACCAGAATGTTCTCTTTCTGAGCACATCAGTGAACTAGTTAGCCTGGTTTCATTGCACAGAGAGTGTAGGCACTCTGTATTGACATGAAAAATCAGAAAACAGTAGGCTACATGGTTCCTCAAGCTTGCTACCCAATCCATTGGATCACAGCAAATCTTTGGTCTAAAGTGCACTTCCTATTTTACCTCCATAGCTATCATGCTCTTACAGCCCAAATCTTGGTCTTTTGTGGCAGTGGAAATAGCCTTTCAAAGTCTGATTTGTCAAGCCTTCTCAGAAGCTATTGTTTTTCAACTCGATCACTTCTAATTATTCTAAACTCTAGAGGCTATGCCTGAATATTTTGAACTTTCCCATGTGTCCTGCTATAACTTCTTTAAGGATAGCTTCTAGTATATTCCTAATGGCTGAGACTAAAATAATTGACCAAAGATTTCAGCCTTTGTCTTTCTTCACTTTTGAAGAAAAAAGTTACATTTGCTGTCATCCAATCTAATGGGACCATCCCAAATCAACAGAGAGTTGAAAAAATAAGGCTCATGCATCAAATGTCTTGTTAGACCAAATTGCATCTTTCACTGCTTTGAGGGTCCTCCAGGCATAGGCGATTTTGATCTCAGTGTGTGTCCCAGGAAACAGACCATGGAGCACAGAGACCTGCATTATGGAGCTGTTCAGGATGAACGTCGACAAAAACATTGCATTTCCCTCCAGATGACCTTTGCATAGGCACATTCCAGAAAGGAGTGTTTGACAGTCTCATCCACTCCACCGCCACTTTGAGGGCAGTGTGTGGTGGTGCAGAGAGTCTGAGCATGCATAAAGGATCTCACAGGCAGGGCCCTTCTCACCACCAACCAAGCAATGTCCTGGTGCTTGTCGGAAAGCTCTGGTGATGAAGCATTCTGCCAAATCACTCTGCACAGTGAACAGCTTGACAATATCCGCCCTCTCCTTTTTCAAAAGGGTCTTGAGGGTGCTATGTGCTGACCACTGCCTGATGGACTTGTGGTCAAAGGTGTTTTTCCTCACAAATTCCTCCATGAAGAATAGGTGGTATGGGACGGTCCAACTATCAGGAGTGTTCTGCGGCAACGAGGCCAAGGCTATCCTTCGCAACATAGGGACAGGTAGAACCTCAGTACTTGGTGACATTTAAAGCTTGCGTACTGACGATCTCTGCACAGTTTGATGCAGCCACACACAAGGGTGGCTATCAGGGAAATGGTAACATTGGGTATGTTTCTCTCTGCTTGTCAAGTTTGTTACACATAATGTCCCTTGGAAATCGGACCGTCTTCAAATGAAGTGAAAGGTGGCCCAGGTGACTGCAGTGGTACAAATTCGGGGAACAGGCCAGACCTGTGCCACGTACATCAACACTGACAGTACTTCACATTGGATGACCAGGTTTTTTTCCCACAGTGGAGAGGGACCAGCGTTCCCATTTGCCTAGTTTCTGCCTCACTTTGATGACAAGCTCCTCACAAGTTTCGGTGCACGCCCCTGCCCCTAAATACCCCGCACCTTCAGGTAGTCTGTCCTGGCAGAGAAGGGAATGAAGGATCGGTCAGCCCAGTTCCCAAAGAACATGGCCTCGCTCTTGCCCTATTGACCCTGGCACCAAAGGCTAGTTCAGACTGGTCACAGGTGCTCAAGAACCTGCTCACTGACTACAGATCTGAGCAGAAAGTGGAGAAGTCATCCATATACAGGGAGGCTTTGACCTGCAGGCCTCCACTTCCTGGAATAGTTATCCCTTTCAGTCTCACATCCTTCCTGATGGAATCGAGGAAGGGCTCGATGCAACAAACAAACAAAGCAGGAGAGAGTGGGCAGCCCTACCTGACTCCGGATCTGATTGGAAACCTTTCTGATTCCCACCCATTGATTGAGACTGCGCTAACAATGTTGGTGTAGAGCAGTCGGATCCAATTGCAGATCCCTTCCCCAAAGCCCCATTTGGAGAGAACATCTCTCATGTTGACATGCAGTATCCTGTCAAAGGTCTTCTCCTGGTGTAGGCTGATGAGGCAGCATCCACCTCTCTGTTCTGCACATAGACAATCATATCCCTGACAAGTGCGAGGCTCTCACTGATCTCCCAGCCCGGAACGGCACAGGTTTGGTCAGGGTGAATTATCAATCCCAGAGCAGACATGACCCAGTTGGCGATGACCTTAGGGAGGATTTTGTAATCAGCATTCAACAGCAAAATTGGTCACCAATATCTAATTTATTCCCTCTCCCCCTTCGGCTTGTAGATGATACCTTTCCTCATGGATTCGCACATTGTACCTGCCTGAAGCATACTGTTGTACATCTCCAGCAGACCTTGACCAATCAAATCCCACAGAGCTGAATACAACTCGGCCAGTAATCCATCACTTCCGGAATTTTTATTCTTTTCAAAGGACTCAAGAACTCATCCAGAGATATCGGTTGGTTCAGCCTCTCCCGCGTGCTGTCGTCTAAGAACTCTGTGTAGGAAGACAGGAATGGCTGGGAGGCCACACTGCCAGTAGGCTTCATGTCATACAGTCTGGAATAAATTAAAACAAAATGCTTATAATTCTTCAAAGACAATTGGTAAGTCAAAACATTGGATGGAAAATTAAATATAGTGAAGAGTGATCAAAAAATTAATAAGGATGGAAAATTAAAGCATTGCAGAAAACTAGCCAGGATATTTAAAACCTGAAAGTAAGAATTTATATAAATATTTAAAGAAGAATTTAAAGAGTTAACAAAGTGAGCATTTATCCACACTTCTGTTAAGAGCTTGGGATGAAGTCTACTATGATCCAGGCACTTGTCAGCCGCAGCTCCAATAATTTACTCACTACCATTTTTCTAGTGATTGTGATTTTCCTGAATTTCATCCACCCTTCCAATTCCTGATTTATTACTAATTTTGGAATGTTACTTGTATCTTCCATGGGAAAGACTGGTGCAAGATACTTATTTAATTTATCTACCATTTCATTAATTTGCATTATTGCTTATGCAGTTTTGTCGATAGGACAAGTGCTCACTTTGTTAACGTTTTAAATTTTTCTTTAAATAGTTATATAAATTCTTACTTTAGATTTTAAATAATTTGGCTAGTTTTCTGCAATGCTTTAATTTTCCATCCTTATTAATTTTTTGATCACTCTTCACTGTATTTAATATTCTATCCAATGTTTTGACTTACCAGTTGCCTGTGAAGAATTATATGCATTTTGTTTTAATTTGATAATATCTTTAACATTTCTTGTTAACCTTGTGCCTGATTGATACCACACAATAAACTACACCTTGTTAAGACAAGACACCCTTCTTGTTACGACACACTTGTCCCTGTTCCTCCGTCATCGAAAAGGGTGCAAAAAATGATGGAGAAGGCCATAATGCTACTATAAGTGGATACTAAAAAACATGGCTACAGCAAGAATATCAATTGCCATAGGACTTCTTTCTAATGAGTTTGCAAAACTGAAAATGCCGGAGAGAATAAAGGTGCCTAACCTAATCGATAAGTTGAAGTAAAGAGTTTGCTCTCTTCAATGCAAATGTGTCAACAGCTTAATGATGAAGAATTGATATGCGTAAATGAAGATGAGTTGCTTTGAACTCTGTAGAAAACAGATCAACATCCACAGATTCTGGACATGATCATAAAGAAAAGACTTTCTAGCTCAGAAATCCAGCTTAGACAAAGAAGAAGCGCAGCCAATGATGTATATTCGGGAACTTAAAGTGCCTCACTACAGCTATGAGATATTAACCTGATTCAACAGACAAATGTTCCTTTGCAAAAGGCATTCAGGTGAAGGGTCTGATGAAGGGTCTAGGCCCAAAACGTCAGCTTTTGTGCTCCTGAGATGCTGCTGGGCCTGCTGTGTTCATTCAGCCTCACATTTTATTATCTTGGATTCTCCAGCATCTGCAGTTCCCATTATCTCTGGTCAGAAAAGTAGGGTTTGTCCAGATAGGCTAATGGGACAAACACTGGACTGACAGAAACAACCTCCTTCACAAAGGGCAAGCAAGAGGTATATGATCCTCTGACAGAGTGACAGCTTACAGGCAACACACAATCAAGGTCAGAATAAAGGTGAACGTTCCTCAAGCTCCAAAGCTGTACCAATTTTCAAAGTTCAAAGAGAAGGAGGAACTGGAAACCTCCAGACTGCCGGAATATTTATAGGACAACAGTTACAATAAGTCTCTATGGTATAGTATTGGAATCAGTTGCTGGGGTTCCTCATTGCTGATACACTAAAATTAGCACTTAAAGTCAGATCCATCAGCTGTGATGGCTTCACTAGTTGAATAAATGGTGTTTTTTTGTACAGTTAGGTTTCACAGAACAACAGGTTTTGAGAGGGAAAGGGATAGTTCCATATTCTTCACAAGTTCTGTTGTTTCAGCACTTTCTGCCCGACCTTCATTGAACAGAACAGCATTCGGTTTTTCGTATAACTTTTCCTTTTGTCTTTCCCTTTGTCAGAACTCCCTTCTCTGCGTATTTTACTTGTAACTTGTTTCTTGGAGTTCTGGACCTTGATTAATATCAATTTTACACAGTTGCAACTGTAAGTTTCTGTTCCAGACTGAAAAATAATCTTTCCAACTGTGTGGGGGTTAATCTAGAATTTGGGACTAGCCTCAAATTTTTATCTATTAGCTGACACTATCATCTTTTCAAATGCAATGGTTATCATTTTGAAGGTCTCCCACTTTTATGTCTATTGAGGCAGGGAATATACTTTTGTACATTACAAGGACCCATTATGTTGCACAGGGATGACAGGTCTAGGCCTGAAATGTCAGCTTTTCTGCTCCTAAGATGCTGCTTGTCCTGCTGTGTTCATCTAGCTCTACACTTTGTCATCTCGGATTCTCCAGCATCTGCAGTTCCCATTATCTCTAGCATACTGAAAAGATCCCTTTTGTGATTTTGCACTGAGGGACATCTTTGCAACATTTCATTGTAACATACGTGTCATGACTTTTGTAGCTTTATGAAAGTGCGACCTTGACAGGAGTTGGTGGTGTAACAGCAATGTCACTAGACTAGCAATCATAAGCACCAGGCAAATTCTGCTTGGTTATGAGTTCAAATCCCACCATGGCCATTGGTGGGAAATTTGAATTCAACAAAAGTTTACAATAATATAAAGGAACGGTAGCCTAAATGATGAACTGGGGAAACAACTGTTGATTGTCTTAAAACCCCATCTAGTCCACTAATGTCATTTTGAAAGGGCTCTCTCCTCTCCTTATATGGTTTGACTTATATATGATTCCAGATTCACAGCAAGGTGCTCAACTCTTAACTTAAAGAGCAATAAATGCTGTCCGAGCCCATAATATCCACATATGTGAACAAATTCAGAAAAATGGCTTTTTAAAATGAGCTTCAACTATACAAATCTTTAAAGCAACTACTTCCTTTCAAAGATAATGGGAACTGCAGATGCTGGAGAATCCAAGATAATAAAATGTGAAGCTGGATGAACACAGCAGGCCAAGCAGCATCTCAGGAGCACAAAAGCTGATGTTTCGGGCCTAGACTCTTCATCTAGGCCCGATACATCAGCTTTTGTGCTCCTGAGATGCTGCTTGGCCTGCTGTGTTCATCCAGCTTCACACTTTATTATCTTACTTCCTTTCAACATGGTATTCTTAAAACCTATAATATCAGATAGCATGCTATTAGCAAAACTTTGGGATGTTCCAAAGTGCATTATATCTGATGAAGCACTTTTGAAGTTTAGGAAATGCAGCAGCCAATTTAGGCGCAGTAGTCTACTGTAATCTGTACTGTCACAAAGTATTTGTAGAACAGAAAATATTCTTTGAATGGTGATATTCTAGGCCACTGCAAAGTGCTCTCTGCTTATCTTTGGATTGCATGTTGAGATTCTTTGCATCTTTCTGAGATAAAAGACAAAGAACTTGAAAAGAGATATACTCGCACTGGAGGGGTGCAGAGGAGATTCACGTGGTTGATTCCGGAGTTGAGAGGGTTGGATTATGAGGACTGACTGAGTAGACTGGGATTATACTCATTGGAATTCAGAAGAATGAGGGGCGATCCTATAGAAATATGTAAGATTATGAAGGGAATAGATAAGGTGGAGGCAGGGAGGTTGTTTCCATTAGCAGGTGAAACTAGGACTAGGGGGCATTGCCTCCAAACAAAGGGAAGCAGATGTAGGACTGCAATCAGGAGGAACTTCTTCACTCAAAGGGTTGTGAATCTGTGGAATTCCCTGCCCAGTGAAGCTGTTGAAGCTACTTCACCGAATGTTTTTAAGGCAAAGCTAGATAAATTTTTGAAAAGTAAAGGAATTAAGGTTTATGGCAAGTCGTCAGGTAAGTGGTGCTGAGTCTCAAAGACCAGCCATGATCTTATCAAATGGCGGTGTAGGCTTCAGGGGCCAGATGGCTCCTAGTTCTTATGTTCTTAAGACTTTGGTTCAACATGTCATCCAAAAGGCAACAACTGGTTGTTGGGAACAATTCTGCCCGCCCCTACTCAGTACCTCAATGTTGGGGTCGTGCGTGGGTCAATGACTGGGACAGGCAAGTAGTTTTGCAATGACGACCAACATGCTGCTTTGGTGAGTCCTTCCTATATGCCATTTCAGGAAGAACAGATCTAGGCTGGAATGATTACATGCCGATAAACAGCACTTAGCTTGCTAATATTTAAGGGAACCTAAAGTTCAATTTAAGACAGTTGGATGAGAGGCCATCTGGAATTTTTAAGTTAGCCAGTGGTAGCACTCCCTGCTACATTGCTGAGAGAAAGGCAGCTGCCTGGAGGTGACCTGTCACAAGCAAACCAGGGGACGAGCTCCCCAGAATGAGTTTATCATCCCCTCCTGTCTATTTGGCAATTGCTGCAGGATACCTCTGGAATTGTTTCTGTCAGGACCTGAAGCCTTTTCTACTTACAAAAAAATTAACGGTTACGTGGAACAATCCCTCTTCCATACCTACATTGGCCCTAAACCACACCTCTTCTTCCGTTACATTGATGACTGTATCAGTGCCGCCTCATGCTCCCAAGAGGAGATCAAACAGCTCATCCACTTCACCAACACCTTCAATCCCAACCTCAAGTTCACCTGGACCATCTCAAACACAACTTCCATCTTCCTGGACCTCTCTATCTCCATCTCAGACAACCACCTAGAAATTGACATCCATTTCAAGCCCACCGACTCCCACAGCTACCTAGAATACACCTCCTCCCACCAACCTTCCTGCAAAAATTCCATCCCCTATTTCCAATACCTTCGCCTCTGCCGCATCTGCTCCAAGGATGAGGCATTCCACTCCCGCACATCTCAGATGTCCTCGTTCTTCAAGGACCGCAACTTCCCCCCCCACCCCCGCAGTGGTTGAGAACGCCCACGACCGTGTCTCTCGCATTTCCTGCAACTCATCTTTCACACCCCATCCCCGCAATAACCGCCAAAAGAGAATCCCCCTCGTCCTCACATACCACTCCCCAACCTCCGGATACAATGCATCATCATCCAACACTTCTGCCATCTACAATCCGACCCCACCACTGAAGGCATTTTTCCATCCCCACCCTTGTCTGCTTTCTGGAGAGACCAATCTCTCCGCTACTCCCTTGTCCTCTCCACACTCCCCCCTAACCCCACCACACCCGGCACAACCGCAGGAAGTGCTACACTTGCCCCCACACCTCCTCCATCACCCACGACTCAGGCCCCAAGAAGACTTTCCATATCAAGCAGATGTTCACCTGCACATCTGCCAATGTGGTATATTGCATCCGCTGTACCTGTTCTGGCTTCCTCTACATCAGGGAAACCAAGCGGAGGCTTGGGGGCTGCTTTGCAGAACACCTACGCTTGGTTTGCAGTAAACAACTGCACCTCCCAGTCGCGAACCATTTCAACTCCCCCTCCCATTCCTCAGACGACATGTCCATTCTGGGCCTCCTGCAGTAACATAATGATGCCACCCGAAGGTTGCAGGAACAGCAACTCATATTCTGCTTGGGAACCCCGCAGCCCAATGGCATCAATGTGGACTTCACCAGCTTCAAAATCTCCCCTCCCTCCACTGCATCCGAAAACTAGCCCAGCTCGCCCCACCTCCCTAATCTGTTCTTCTCACCTATCCCCTCCTCCCCTTCAAGCCTCGCCTCCATTTCCTACCTATTAACAGTAGCTGTCCCAGTAGTAACATCTCATAAACACATCCTTGGTAAAAACAAACTCAGTAAAATAGATTTTCTCACGTGCAATGTTTCTCCAGTCCAGGAGAAAAGAACTCCGAGAGAAAATTCTTACACAGAGAGATACAGCAGCTACCATAACCAATTTCCAAACCCTAAGGACTACTGAAAGCTAAACTAAAACCCTGGTCCTCTGGGAACCTGACTCTACCCAAAAATGCTGCTTCTATGTCCCAACTTTTAAAAAAACCCAAGGCCTAAAAAGCTGCTTATGTTAATGGTTTGGAACAGATAGCTTGGTACCTATAACTCAAAATCTCTCTTCAAAAAATAATTAAGGACAAAATATACCACTCAAAGCCTTAGTATCATCACAACTTACAAAGGCAGACTGTAGCTCCTTCCATATGGGGGGTCCTACAAGTCAATTAATTTCAAGATCTACCCACTGTCCTTAACTGGACAATGAGTACACCTTATGGCTGCTAACTGCCTAATCCAGGCAATTAGGCAGCTGTTTTTGATAAGGTGTTAGTTTGAGTTATGCATTTGACCTTGATTTTGGCAGTGCCAGTCAAAGTGGAAATCCTGCCCCAAGTTTGTTTAAAATTAGACTTGAACCAATAACTCAAAGGCAAGGATGTAATTACTGAGCCACAGCTGAACCTAGAGCTATGCTCCTCCTTTCTGAGTGTAGTTACACTTGAAACATGGACTCATTATTTCCTCTTACAAATGCTGTCAGATCTGACAAATTTTTCAATTTCCTGTTATTTAATACTGTATTCATTTTACTTCTGCCCATAGCCTGCACTTTGATGAGTGCAAAGTTCCATATCTCAAAATAAACTGATTTTATGCTAGTTGTTCATGTCGTTATTGTAGCCAGTCCACTCACTTTTCAAAAATTGGCATTCAGTGCCTTACGTTGAGTAAATGTTCCCTTACTTTGACTCTGGACAACTAATTGAAGATAAATTACGATAAAAATAAACCACCACAGATACTCAATTAATTACTTGCTGGGTTGTTTTCTCAGCATAAGAAGACGCTCTCTCTTAGTTACCTATCCTGTTTTCTGACCCTTCCACCATCTGCAACATGTGCATAGCAGCAGGAGTATGCTGCTCCACTTCCTTGTTGTTGAAGGATGTGTTATTTCCAACTGAATTTCATTATAACTGTGCCCTTCCAAAGTGTGGGAAATTTACTTCTAAGTTTTCCCTTCTTTCCCATTTTCAGGTTTTTGAAATAGTAACTCTTCACTACTATTTCAGATGAGTATCACCTTCTGTTTTACTTACTTCAACCTTGTCCTGTCCTGCACTGCTGCACGCAGGTCTCTGAATAAAACAAAGGAAATGGAATCCAAGATAACAAAGTGTGAAGCTGGATGAACACAGCAGGACAAGCAGCATCTCAGGATCACAAAAGCTGACGTTTCGGGCCTAGACCCATCATCAGAGAGGGGGATGGGGAGAGGGTTCTGGAATAAATAGGGAGAGAGGGGGAGGCGGACTGAAGATGGAGATTACAAGAGAGTTGCAGTGGGAGAGAGATTCCCTGAGGTTGGTCTGGAGAGAGGAGGGTGACTTCTTCAGGTTAGGCATCCCTGGAAGAGGCTTCTCAAGATTCCAGCATCTGCAGTTCCCATTATCACTGACACAATTTTAACCTCACTGCGAAGCCTCTTCCAGGATGCCTAATCTGAAGAAGTTACCCTCCTCCCTCAAGGCCAAGCTCAGGGGCTCCTCTATCCATCTTTGGTTTGCCTCCCCCTCTCTCCCCATTTATTTCAGAATCCTCTCCCCATCCCCTTTTCTGATGAAGGGTCTATACCTGAAACATCAGCTTTTGTGCTCCTGAGATGCTGCTTGGCCTGCTGTATTCGTCCAGCTCCACACTTTGTTATCTCCTCTTCTTTCTTGTCTGTCCTTCCTATGGGCCACACTTAGTGAATATTCAGCTCCCAGTCCTAGTCACCATATAATCATGTTTCTGTCACAGCAATTGATTCAAACCTATGTATTTCTGTTAGTACCTTCAGGTGATCTACTTTTGTGCAACTGCTATGGGCTTTTAGAGAGAGTGCCCTTAACTTTGACTTTTTGATACCATTTGTTTTGAAGCATATTCAGTGTTTTCCTAATCTTCCAAAAATTGTTTTGATATTACCAACTTTGGGTTAACCCTCAGATATTCATCCCCCCAACATGTTAGTTTGAACACAACTAACAGTACTAGCAAATCTCCCTGCGAGGAAATTATTCCATGCACAGTCATTAATCCTGATGCCAGCATTCCTTGGTACACATCCATCAATCTTCCATGCAAGCCTAGGTCTTTGAGGTCTCAATCTGAAGTCCTACCTGGGTCATTGGATATGTAAACTCAACTTCTACTGAGTTGGTGCTTACTCCTCTAGTTTCTGAAAATGTGTCTGATATTTCATTATGCGAAGACCTCTTCTCTAGCTTATATTCAATCTCTGAGCTGCCACTTGCTCAAGGCAGTCTCAAGGACATATCATAAAAGTTGGAGTTCTGTGACTGAGATCGAACACGGGCCTTGGCATTTTAGCACCTGAGAAGAAAGAGAGGAAAGGGTTAGTTATTAAATGAGAACCAAAAGAAGTGGCTCGTAAAAGAAACAACAGCTTGTCCAGCAGAAACTGCAAGAAAAATAGAGGTTAAGGGGCTTACAACTAAGTTATGAAGTAACCATATATGTGTTTCCCTGACCATGACTGGCCCCTGCCTGTATGGCCAGGATGTCCTTCTACAATGAGGAAGAAAATGCAGCTAAACCTAATTTTCATCTGGTTGCAGTCTCCTGTAGTAACTGTTGCTCAGCTTTCTCCTGCATTAAAGAAGGGAGTGTGCTATTGGCATTCTTGTGAGATATTAGGAAAGGTGTCTATAATGGTGGAATCATTTATATGTTGTAAGAAAGATATGGAATATGTGGAAACAAATGTTTCAGCAGTGCATTGAGCAGGAGGAGCAGGGTATGAATCTACTGATTGCAGAAAATGTAAGAAGAGTGCGAGGGTTGTATTGCTCGTAGTGAGGCTTCAAAGTTTGCAAATAAGGGTAAAGAAAGAGTAAATAACACTCTTACCTTGAATTTCTAATGGGGTAATTAAACTTCTTTTGCAGTTATAATCAAGTTCTGGAAGCTGAGCCACTGGTATTAATTGCACTAGGGATTGAGTTCTGCTGGTAGCGAAGCTGTTCTCCTTAAAGTCTTTACGTCTCCGGGAGGGACTAAGGTCTCCATCTTCATGCCCACTACCTGACCAGGGACTCGATTGCTACATCTTACTGCCTACAGTCAAGCTCCAGTTACATCCAGGGAGAACAAAAGGGTAAAGTCACCATTATCTTACCAGACCATAGAGCTGTTCTCCCCCCATTCAAGTTAACATTGAGAAGTGTTCCTCCTCCTGGAGGTTACATAATAATTTCTGGATGAGGCAGGCCTGACTGCAATATCTTCCACAGTCAAATAACATCCTGACATTCAATTTTTTGGGACGGGGAACAGTGTGTGAAAAATTTGAAGCAGTCATTGCATTTGGTGACTAAAGAAGAAGCAAGTTGTGTTTAAACAGGGCCATTTTAAATACTTGCCATTAGTGTCCTGCTGTAAGGTATAGGAAATGATGCCAAGGCAGATGGACAAGGCTGGGAATTGAGGTAGCAAATAAACTCAGCTTTGGCCAAATAAATAAGGATAATGATCTTTTCATGTTAAACACATCCCATTTCTCCAATATCCCTAACCTTTTCTATCCTACAAACTGAAAATGAATCATTTTTTTTCTGCTTTCTGTGTTCCAGTCATTGCTCACCCTTAATTTCAGATACCCTGAAGCTTCAGACAATGATGGAAGGATAGGAAGATACTAAAAATAGAAGTACCTCGTCACTCAGCATCACAGTTGCAGCCGCTGCTCAGAAACTGAGGGTGAGTGCAATTTAGAAGACAGCAAAGCAATGGAGTTTGTATGTGATGAGACACTGGACTCAGTGTCGCTGCAGCTATGGTAGGGAGAAAGAAATGTGTGTCTGCTACATTTCCGGAAGGAATGATTGCCGAGTTCTACCACAGTGGACTCCAAACAGGAACCCAAAAACTGGAATTATACAGCTTGATGGGTCTTTTTCCTAGGGTGGAGGTAGCTTTTATGAGGGGACATAGTTTTAAAGTGAAAGGAGCTAGATATCAGAGAGCCATCAGAGGTAGGTTCTTTACTCAGAGAGTGGTCGGAGCGGGAATGCATTGCCGGAGAGGATAGTGGAGTCGGCCTCATTAGGGGCATTTAAGCGGCTTTTAGATATGCATATGGATGATAGGAAAAGGTAGTGGTGAATGTTAGATAGACCTTAGGTTTAGGGTAAAAATTCAGCACAGCATCGTGGGCTGTACTGTTCTACGGTCTATGTTCTACTTACCAGAATGCTGGATGGATAAGGGAGTCTGCACAAAAATCTGCATGCAATATGAAAGAGTCTGGCATCAATGTGGCATAGGGCTTTGTGCTGGGCTTAGAGTTCATCTTCTCTACTTTGGAATGTGTGGGCAAATCCAACAATACACTTGTGGAAGCTTGACGCAGCTTGGAATCACTGTGCAGCAACATCCACCTAATGCCTGACTGCTACAATGGACAATCAGACCTCAGCTAAAATAATGACTGTGACAAATAGTATTCAAAGAGACTTCTAGGTTCCACATCAAGCCCAGCAAGCTGCTAAGATGACTGGAGGCAGATGTCCTGCCCTCTCTCAAGATAACAACAGCTATGTCTCAGCCAAAGCCACTCTGTCAAGTGCCCCTGCTGATGCCTGTCAGACCACCAGCACAGCCTGCTGAAGTCCATGCTGAGTGGTGCATTTCAAAGCTGGGCCCTTCCCTGATCCACTTATCACAACCAAACATTGGCTGAGGGTTTACATTTGTAATGTACTTTTGTAATAGGCATTTTTTTTTTGGTGACCAGCAGAACAGCTCGATAAATTAGCCACATAGATTTATAGTGTTTTTTTCCTTCAGTACCCTTAGAACGCGATGCAATTGTTCCTGAAGTTTGGCCTAAATGTGTCCATTTCACCCTTGCTAAATGTATTAATTTCTGCCCCTTTAGCTTTGCAATGAGGGAACAGAGAAAGAGTGGCATTCAGGAAGCTCTTTCACCTCATGGTCAGCAGGCATGTCTTCAAGTGCCATTGCAAGTGTAAATTCGGTGTAGTACTAAAGGAATATGATCTTGATGAAGACTCATCCTTCAAATTAGGCGGATTTTAAAATTCTCCTCCCTGTTTTCAAATCCCTCCATGATCTTAATTGCTTCTTTCTATCTCTGTAATTTCTTCCAGCCTCACACTCTTCAAGATATTAGCACTCATTTAATTCTGTCCACCTTAATGTCTCCAATTTTAAGTGCTCCCTGGTTTGTTGTGCCTTCATATCCCATATATTTCAAACAGCAAGAAATTGTCATTTACATTTCACTTTTACAAATGCCAAGGACTGACTTTGCCCTCATACATCCTCCCAATATTAATGATGCTGCCTTTACCCATCCTAAAAATGCATGCCTGTAATGTGTGAAACTTGCTGCTGTTTCAGTCTCACAGATCAAAATTAACCCCTTGAGAATTAGACTGAGGGAAAAGCCTGTCAAAGTGACAACTGAGGGCCACTCCCATGAGTACTGATTTTGGTGGACTGATGGGAAGTGGATTATTCTTCTAATAACTTATTGTGATTTCAGATTTCAGCAAAGTTTATTGAAACAGTGATGGAGATGTTTACAATGCTTCATTGTTCAATAATCCCTTAGATTGTTAATATCTAAATGATGAGAGGGTTTGGCAGGCAGGGCAAGACAGAGTTATTTAATGCAGAGTGCATTTACTGACCATTAATCCACATTTTCTTGAATCTGACCTGATATAGAACGCATCACTCTGCCATATATCCGTTGTAACACCTATTCATTTATTGGCAACTATTCAAAATAATTCCGAAAATATTTGGGCAGCTTAGTGCTATTAAGAAAATCCAGATAATGAAAAATGAAAAACTATATATTTTATGCGAGAACTTCAGACTGGCTCACGTGATTACATTGGTGTTATATTTCTGTCACCTGTTGGGGTTAAATTCTATAGCCCTGAAAATAGGTGCATGTACTGAAATTTATGACGAATGCCCATTCATTAATTGTAATGCAGTCTGCCACCTACTCATTTCAGTAAACAAAGTTGCTGATCAATTGTAAACATAGGGTTAGATAGGGTGGATGGGGAGAGCCTTTTTCCTAGGATGGTGACGGTGAGCACGAGGGGGCATAGCTTTAAATTGAGGGGTGAAAGATATAGGACAGATGTCAGAGGTAGTTTCTTTACTCAGAGAGTAGTAAGGGAATGGAAGGCTTTGCCTGCAACGGTAGTAGATTCGCCAACTTTAGGTACATTTAAGTCGTCATAGTGTAAGTTAGATGGGCTTGAGATTGGTATGACAGGTTGGCACAACATCGAGGGCCGAAGGGCCTGTACTGTGCTGTAATGTTCTATGTTCTATGTTCTATAAGTAGGAGGACAAATATCATGAGCAGCCAACAATGGTTAAAGCCAAGCTTTAAAACTTTTGCTTGCACCTCTCAAAGGGGTGGTTAGAGTAGGTGCTGGGGGTTATGTAGGAAGTGATTCTGACCTGGTAAACATTAAAGATTGATACAATAGGGGAAAGAGTGGGAATAACGTGAGCTAGAGTGAGCATAATGCGGGAGACAGAAGACTTCACATTTTCTGATTTGTACTGGAGATTGTGGCAGAGCAGAAGATGTTATCTTACCAGTAGGGATATCAGAACACAATTAATTGGACTGGTGGGTGGTGAGGCTCTTAATTGTTCATTTACATTTCAGGACCTTAGTTTGCAGCGGATCGAGAAGGTCAACTGACTGCAGGTTTTCTCACACAGAACTTAGTTCTCAACAGCAACTTATAGGGAGGGGAACAAAGTCATTAGCTACAAGAAATAGCCATTGGTCCACTTTTCTTCAAGGATAGTCCAATTAAAGGGCTACATCAGATCTTCTCCCCTTTTCCTCCATTCTTGATATCCCCATACATCAACTGTTTGCAGTATCATTGATGGCAGGGACTGAGCCATTAGAATGATGAAACAGTGCAGCACACAGCAGAAAATGATGCTTCTTAACATCTGCTGTGCCAAGTACTGAAGGGTGCAACTAGAGTGGTCCAGGTGGCAGAAGATTTGTTTCAAGATCCCAATTGTTTGCTGTATTACATTTGATGTTGTAGCACGACATTTTTTAAAATGCATTCTGCATGCAAATTTCATGAGCTAATTGCTGAAAGATAACATGCTATTGCCCAATTGGTTTGTTATGGTTACTGAAGTGCAGTTGGCACAGTGGATTGCTGCAGAATGAAGTTACCAAGGCTGCTTGTAGGATATTTGGCAAGATTTGCTTTCTGTGGCCATGTAGCAGTTGGAAGTTGAGACATAGGTAACATGGCACATGATACTTGCAGATTGTCATGTGTGCACTCAATGGTATCTTGGGAAAGAGTGTATTCATAGCAGAGCTGCAAAACTCCTCCAATGGTCTTTGCTAAAGGAAAAGTAAATGTTGTTAGCTTTCTTTGGAGGGCCAACTGCTAGATGTTACGCATGGGCATTAGGCACAATTCCTCAAGTTCTTACAGTTCCAGATTGATGCATCAAATCATTAAGGTCCTGGGTGAGAAAGGATGAAGTGGCCCCCTTAGTTTGTCATAACAAGGTTAGTTTAAAATGAATTCATTACTTTCTGGATGCCTTTTTATCATGAACCTCATCCATATGAGCTTATGTTTTAAAAGGAGGCAATTTGACCAGGCTTTATTGAATTAACAAGAGTGAGTTTATTAATTACTAAGCACAAGAAGATTCAATAATAAATAAGGGTTTCTCTCGCTGTCAGTACTGTTTGATGTTTACTTGGTAATTTGGAGAAGTGTCCTGATTGTTGTCTCTATTATGTAATCTTCATGGTGGAAAACAGTCTCTGATGTTACTGGCATCAAGGACTACATTAAATGCTTGCTTGGTGCTGCAAACACAGGATCACTTGTTAAAATGGCCTTCAGATTTTCAAAAGGAGTTTGCATTTCTCAGTCCAGCACCACCTTTGCTTTTTTTCTGTAGTTGATCTGTTAGCAGCACAAAAAATAAATGATAGTTGCAGGCTTTATTCCACATCCTGGAAGGTGTGGCATGTTGTATAAACCTTATTATATCCTTGTGGTACATTTACTGGTAAAAATGCTGGCTCATGAAGGCTTGGGTTTTGTGTATACCATCAATCCAGCCATTGCAATTTTGTGAGTTAGCTGCAATATTTCCTCATAGTACCTCAGCAACACCACTACCTGGTGGTTCACTAATTGCCCCCTGATATATTACTAACAATGAAGGGCTGGATTCCATGACGTTATCAAAGACTTTGCTGAAATCTATATAAAATACATCAACTGCACTACCCCATTTATACATCTGATCACCTTCTTGAAAAATTCAATCAAATTTGTTAGGTATGCACTCTCTCTGAAAAAGCCATGTTGACTATCCCTAATCAAAACTTGGCTCTCCAAGGGGAGATTAATTCTCTTCTTCAGAATTTTCTCCATGACCACTCTCTCTACCACTCATGTGACACTCACTGGTCTGTGATTCCCCGGTTTATCTCTACCACCTTTCCTGAAAAGTGAAACTATATGAGCTCTTTTCCAGTCCTCTGGCACCTTCCCTATGGGCCAGAATGGAATTAAAAATTAAGGCCAGAGTGTCTGCGTTTTCCACTCTCATTTCCCATTGTAACCTAGGACAGAACCCATTCAGACTTATTGATTTTTACACTTTTAAGTCTACTGAAGTCTTCAATATCTCGTTACTCCTATTGTTAAACCGCTAAAAACCTCACATTCCTTCTTCCCAAATTCTACATCGACATCCTCTTCCTCCAACTTGAAGACAGATGTGAAGCACCTCATTTAACACGCTACCAATGTTCTCAAACTCCATGTTTGAATTGCTCCCTTGGTCCCTATTCTTCCTCTCACAATCGTCTTCCCTTTGAGATAACAAGGTGTAGAGCTGGATGAACACAGCAGGCCAAGCAGCATCAGAGGAGCAGGAAAGCTGACATTTCGGGTTGAGACCCTTCTGCAGAAGAAGGGTTTCAACACAAAACATCAGCCTTCCTGCTCCTATGATGCTGCTTGGCCTGCTGTGTTCATCCAGCTCTACACCTTGTTATCTCAGATTCTCCATCATCGGCAGTTCCTACTATCTCTGTTACAATTTCTTCCCCTTGGTATAGTTATAGAATATCTTGGAATTCTCTCTAATCTTGCCTACTGGTATTTTCTCGTACACAGCTTTGCTCTCCTATTTGCTTTTCTAAATTCTTCCCATAACTTTCTATACTACACTTTGATTTGCTCCTTTTGTACCTGTTAAAAATTTATCTTTTCCTTCTTATCTAGTTCTGGATTTTTCTAGACATCCATGGTTGTCTGGGATTCTTATTCCTAATTTCACCGTAAAGAGAATGTGTTGGGCCTGTAGTCTTCCCAATTCTGTTTTGAAAATCCCCATTTTTCTGTGCATTTACCAAAAGGTAGCTGTACTCAGTCTACTTTGGCCAAGTCCTACCTTATTTTAATAATATTCGTCTTTCCCAATCCAAAACCCCTTTTTTGCAGATCATCTTTTTCCTTTTTCATAACAAACCTCAAACATACAGTACTGTTTTCACTATGTCTAAAATGCTCCCCAGCACTACCACTGTGCTGCCCACGCTTTCAAGATTCGGATGACCTACAGTGGGCACTTCAAAGCCCTTGCGAAGAATCATCAGCAGTGCCTTCACAAAGTCCCTAAATCTGCCTGCAGGAAGTATGGTTCATCCGCTGCATCCTCCCCCAAGCCAGCTAAACCAGCATCAAGATGCGAATCACCCCAAACTATATGGCAATACATAGAGATAAACAGCACGAAACAGACCTTTCAGTCCAACTTGTCCATGCTGACCAGCTATCCTAAACTGATCTAGTCCAGCATTTCTCCCATATCCATCTAAACCCTTCCTATTCATAAAATCATCTATATACCTTTTAAATATTGCAAATGTACCCGCCTCCATCACTTCCTCTGGCATTTTGTTCCATACGCACACCACTGCGTGAAACATTTACCCATCAGGTCCCTTTTAAATCTTTCTACTGTCACCTTAAAACAATGTCCTCTAATTTTGGACTCCCTTATCCTGAGAAAAATCCTTGGCTATTCACCCTATCCATGCCCCTCATGATTTTATAGAGCTCTATAAAGTCACCCCTCAGCCTCTGACACTCCAGGGTGAAAAGCCCCAGCCTATTCAGGTTCTCTCTGGAGCTCAAATCACTCCAATCCCAACAACATCTTTGTAAATCTTTTCTGAACCCTTCAAGTTTAACAACATCTTTCCTATAGTAGAGAGAACAGAACTGATCGCAGTATTCTTAAGTGGCATAACCAATGCCCTGTATAGCCTCAACATGATGTCCCTAAATATTGTTTATTTGCTTGACACCAGAATCCTAAAGCACTGTTTCTACTCAGTACTGAATTGCAGCAGGATATTCAGACAAGGACATTGGAAGCACTTTAAAGTTGTTCTCAAAACACCACTGAAGAGTACAAACATCCCTTGCAAACCAACAGGATGTGAGTCCCTGGCTTGAAACTGACCAAAGCAGAGAATGTACATTTGGGAAGATACCAATCATATCTGGAAACTTCATCAGGAACACACAGAACCAAAGTCAAGGTACAGACAGAGCACACAAACAATATATTGGCGCCACTCCTTAAGCGGCTGCTTATAGCACAGCCTGCCAGCTTACATTGGACATACATCTCACTATCCATTAACCCCAAATGTAAGCAAGTTATTGTCGATTCTGAGGGGTTGTCTAAGAGCAAGGAGGTAGGTTAGGAACTGCTTCCTCAACACCCTGAACAGATATGGCCTCTTATAGAAATTCCATTACAGGCTTCCCCTCTGCCCTTCCCTTTTTCTGAGAGCAATTGTTTTCTGCAGAAACCTTGAAGTCAGCAAATTATCCTCTGCATCTACCATCTGTGGACTTCAGGCAACTGAAGCAATAATGGAAAACATATAAATTTTCAGAATTATAGCAACACCTACAAGAAAACAACCAGTGTCTAACCCTTAAGTAATTGATGGTCCTCCTAAACAGTGCTGTCAGGCACCCTTCCCTGCTGCTGATTTCATGTTCAACTGTGTTCTTAAAGACAGCGTATTAGGTAAAGCAATGATCTTCAAATTGGTGGTGTTGGCATCAAATCAACATTGTACATTCAATGGCATTATGAGTTTCTTGTTCTGTGCACTTTTGCAATACCTCACTGTTTGTTGACATCCGTGTCTATGGGACATCCAGCATGCTTCAATTGAAAAGAATACACATATACAGGATGCACCGTTTTGGAACTCCTACGATTCCTGTAGGGCCCAAAATATTAATGCAGTTGTTTCCAATTTCTTAACCTGTATGTTCAGTGAGACATGTATTGAGACAGCAAAGGATCATAACCTGGCTCCTTCCATGCCACTTGTACAACTGCAGTTGGAGTAAAGGAGTCAGTGTCAAGTATAACACACATGGCATTGCACTCAATTTTACTGTCCCCTCCAAACTTCCAACCAAGAGAGTGTAAAATTCTAAGCTAAGAATATACACAATAACATTAAACTTTATGATTTCGATTTTGTGTAGCGATAACAGTTTCAATATTTGTATTTATGTAGGCATCACACTGAATGTCACACATCTGGTATTATAAGCTATATCTGTCATCCCCATATCTGTTATTCAAACTAGAAACCTTTATCTAAGAGCAAAACAAACTGTGAGAGATATATAAGGAGCATTGTCAATTTTCCTGTAAGTTACACAGATTGATATTGCATTGAAGGTCATAATATCATTCAAAAATCTATCAATCTTTGCCTTAAAAGCATACAGCAAGGTAACCTCAACTGCGTCACTGGGCGGGGAATTCCACAGATTCACAACGACTTGGGTGAAGAAGTTCCGCCTCAACCCAACTCAAGTCCTAAATCTGGTCCCCCTTATTTTGGCACTGTTCCCCTGCCAGTGGAAACGACCTCCCTGCTTCTATCTTATCTATCCCATTCATAATAAAAAAGAAAAGGGAATGGATAAGATAGAAGTTACAGTAATGCAATGCACTGTCCAAGCCGTCAACGTCAGAGTAAGCCCTGCTGGTGCTTTTCACTCATAGTGAGGTTAGTGCTTGGGCTGATCAGCTGTTGATGCTGCTACCCAACAGCACTATATGCGAACAGCCTCGCGCTGAGGCAGTAATTGCTCCTTGGCAGGAGAAAGTCTCCATCAGGGGATGTGACCAGACTTAATCTACCGTTCTCTGCGGAGCTCATAAACTCCAAATGCTATTTACAAATAGATCAATGAAGAGACATAAAAACAAGATGAAGCATCAATTAGGACATGAATGTGCATTAGTGCAAAATTGTAGTGGGGTGGGAAGGGGTCCCATTTCCTACAATTACTATGATGAACCTGTCTCTTTTCTGGAGATTTGCAGAAAGCAAGTACAAAGGGACTTCTTGTGTCTAAGTTGTTTTCTAGAAAGATACAAGACAATGGGAATACCTTATGGGTATCCTGAAGATAATGCTCACTGCTGACATCTGGATTCTGCTATGGAAGAAATATCAGACAATGAAGGCAGGCACGAGGAGCTGCCTCTGCTCTGTCTAAAAATGTGCTTCAGCTCCAGCGTCAAAACGGTCCCAGGCTAAATCAACATAAAAGATAGAAACTTATCATTATTGTAACAATGTTGCAAAAAAATTTTTTGACCAATTTTCAGGATTTAAACATACTCTTTGTTAATGAGGGGCCAGACACCTGTCATTGAGTCCCTCTGATAAATTAAGTCCTCCTGCAGGAACCTACCATGGAAGTAACTAAACTAACAGATGGCAACAAGTAATTTTGATGTTTTAATATTTGTTCTTGAAAAAGAGTGCTCCACTTGGCACCACTGCAATCCTAAAAGTCATGACCACATACCTAAGCCCTACTGGTCACTTAACTGAGGGGCTAGCAACATGAAATTAGAAGCACCATTCAAATCAGCATCTGAGGAAAGCACAGTAAAATTACAAATTTACTAGGCTCACTCACAGGATGACAGCGAACAACAACTGACTTCCACTAACGCGCATGACCTCAATGATGGGGGGAGCCCAGAACACCATTACAAAGGAGGAGGCTGAAATATTTTCAATCCTGACCAGCCAGAAGTGCTGAGTGGATGTTCCAATCCAAACTGGTTTCCCTAGCTTTACATAAGCCAGTCCACATGATCTCCAGAAATGGCAGAATGCACAGGATACAGCATGGCTGTGTAGATGCAGACTCGTGTAGTTCTTTCTGTCAAAATGCCACCCAACATCAGCATTTAAAGTAACAAGCTCTAATTTTAATGTTATGGGCTGTTTTCCTGGACTTCCTATTCATAGAAATGAGTTCTTCATGAGATTCCAGCATTTGTATTCTCATGTATGTTCATACCCCTATAATTTGATATACCAGCTCAGTTACTTTCCTCCACGTCATCGCCTTCTTAGTGATGCATCGTAGAGCAGAGAACTCTGATAATGACACATGGTGAGCTGAATTATCCTTTTGACAATGTGGCCATCAATTGTTACATTGCAAAATCAGCATTATCAATAAAATTCCATGTTTTCCAATATCCATTAGTTCGACTAATACTAAGGAGCATGCAACTTCTTCACTTCCCCTCTGTAGAACACTGGGAAGGGTGTAACTGCTAATTAAACATGCATCATTAACCTACGTATCAATTTACTAACACCTTCTGAGTAAATATACTCAACAGTTCATGGTCTTCTATCAGCACCGCAAGTAAGATCTTTTTTTAGAATAAACATGGCACTGGTGACATGTAAATAGCTTTTCTCTACTGTCAATTGCCTTATTGACTGTGCTTATTGTAATCCTTCTAGAAGATACAGAACGGTCTTGGTTATTTCCTTAGGCACATAGCTCTTTAACATTTGAGGTGAACAAACTCTGCTTACCAGGAAGGAATGACAACAGACAATAGACAATAGGTGCTGGAGTAGGCCATTTGGCCCTTCGAGCCAGCACCACCATTCATTATGATCATGGCTGATCATCCACAATCTGTATCTTGTTCCTGCCTTATCCCCATAACTCTTGATTCCACTATCTGTAAGAGTTCTATCCATCTCTTTCTTGAAAGTACCCAGAGAGTTGGCCTCCACTGCCTTCTGGGGCAGAGTATTACATACAATCCACCACTCTCTGGGTGAAGAAGTTTTTCCTCAACTGTTCTAAATGGCCTACCCCTTATTTTTAAACTGTGTCCTCTGGTTCTGGACTCACCCATCAGCAGACACAGGCTTCCTGCCTCCAGAGTGTCCAATCCCTTAATAATCTTATATGTCTCAATCAGATCCCCTCTCATCCTTCTAAACTCAAGTGTATACAAGCCCAGTCACTCCAATCTTTCAACATATGATAGTCCTGCCATTTTGGGAATTGACCTCATGAAGCTACACTGCACTCTCTAAATAGCAAGAACGTCCTTCCTCAAATTTGGAGACCAAAACTGCACACAATACTCCAGGTGCGGTCTCACCAGGGCCCTGTACAGCTGCAGAAGGACCTCTTTGCTCCTATGCTCAATTCCTCTTGTGATGAAGGCCAGCATGCTATTAGCTTTCTTCACTGCCTGCTGTACCTGCATGCTTGCTTTCATTGACTGATGTACGAGAACACCTAGATCACATTGTACATCCCCTTTACCTAACGTGACTCCATTGAGATAGTAATCTGCCTTCCTGTTCTTGCCACCAGAGTGGATAACCACACATTTATCCACATTAAACTGCATCTGCCATGTATCTGTCCACTCACCTAGCCTGTCTAAGCCACCCTGTATTCTCATAACATCTTCCTCACATTTCACACTGCCAGCCAGCTTTGTGTCATCAGCAAATTTACTAATATTACTTTTAATGCCTTCATCGATATCATTAATGTATATTGTAAACAGCTGCGGTCCCAGCACCGAACCTTGTGGTACCCCACTGGTCACCGCCTGCCATTCTGAAAGGGACCCTTTTATCACTACACTTTGCTTCCTGTCAGCAAGCCAATTTTCAATCCAAGTCAGTATTTTCTCCCCAATACCATGTGCCCTAATTTTGTTCACCAATCTCTTATGCGGGACTTTATCAAAGGCTTTCTGAAAGTCCAGGTACACTGCATCCACTGGGTCTGCCTTGTCCATCTTCATAGATACATCCTCAAAAAATTCCAGAAGATTAGTCAAGCACAATTCCCCCTTCATAAATCCATGCTGACTCTGACCTATCCTGTCACTGCTATCCAAATGAGTTGTAATTTCATCTTTTATAGTTGACTCCAGCATCTTTCCCACCACTGACGTCAGGCTAACTGGTCTATAATTCCCTGTTTTCTCTCTCCCTTCTTTCTTGAAAAGTGAGACAACATTAGCCACCCTCCGGTCCGCAGGAACTGATGCTGAATCTATAGAACCTTGGAAAATGATTACCAATGCATCCACGATTTGTTGAGCCACCTCCTTAAGTACCCTGGGATGCAGACCATCAGGTCCCGGGGACTTATCAGCCTTCAGACCTAACAGTCTATCCAACACCATTTCCTGTCTAACATAAATTCCCTTCAGTTCGTCCATTACCCTAGGTCCTTCAGCCACTGTTGCATCTAGGAGATTGCCTGTGTCTTCCCTAGTGAAGACAGATCCAAAGTACCTATTCAACTCTTCTGCCATTTCCTTGTTCCCCATAATAAATTCACCTGTTTCTGACTTCAAGGGCCCAATTTTAGTCTTAACCATTTTTTTTCTTTTTACATACCTAAAAAAGCTTTTACTATCCTCCTTTATATTTTTGACCAGTTTTCCTTCATAGCTCATTTTTTCTCTGTGTATTGCCTTTTTAGTTATCCTCTGTTACTCTTTAAAAGCTTCACAGTCCTCCGGCTTCCCACACATCTTTGCTATGTTATATTTCTCTTTTATCTTTATACAGTCCTTAACTTCCCTCGTCAGCCACGGCTGCCCCTGCCTCCCCTTAGGATCTTTTTTCCTCTTTGGAATGAATTTATTCTGCATCTTCTGCATTATATTCAGAAATACCTGCCATTGTTGTTCCACTGCCATCCCTGATAGGGTATTGTACCATTGAACTTTGGCCAGCTCCTCCCTCATAGGCCCATAGTTCCCTTTATTCAACTGCAATACTGACACTTCCGATTCTCCCTTCTCCCTCTCAAACTGCAGATTAAAACTTATCATATTATGATCACCAACTCCTAATGGCTCCTTTACTTTGAGGTCCCTGATCAAATCTGTTTCGTTGCACAACACCAGATCCAGAATTGCCTCCTCTTTGGTAGGCTCCAGTACAAGCTGTTCTAAGAATCCATCTTGGAGGCACTCCACAAACTCCCTTTCTTGGGGTCCAGTACCATCCTGATTCTCCCAGTCTACCTGCATGTTGAAATCTCCCATAACAACTGTAGTGATACCTTGGCGACAGGCCAATTTCAACTCTTGATTCAACTTCACCCTACATCCTGACTACTGTTTGGGGGCCTGTAGATAACTCCCATTAGGATCTTTCTACCCTTAGAATTTCTCAGTTGTATCCATACTGACTCTACATCTCCTGATTCTATGTCCCTCCTCACAAGGGACTGGATATCATTCCTCAACAACAGGGCCATCCCACGCCCCCTGCTCATCAGTCTGTCCTTTCGATAGCACGTATACCTTTGAATATTCAATTCCCAGGCCCTGCCCACTTGAAGCCACGTCTCAGTTATCCCCACAACATCATACTTGCCAATTTCTAACTGAACCTCAAGCTCATCCACCTTATTTCTAATGCTTCGTGCATTCATATATAATATTTTTAATTTGTTTCTCCCCTCACCCTTACTGTACGATCCCTTCTTGAGTTTTCTGCTTTTTTTGATTCTGTTGTCTTTCTTAACTTCTCTTATTCTCACTTTCCTTTTAATTTCACTATTAAATTTCCAGCTTGCCCCTCCCCGCCACTACTTAGTTTAAACACACCTGTGTTGCAGTGGCAAACCTGCCTGCCAGAATGCTGGTACCCCACCTACTAAAATGCAAACAGTCCCTCTTGTATAATTTACCCTTACCCCAAAACATACCCCAGTGATCCAAGAATTTAAACCCTTGCTTCTGGCACCAGTCCCTCAGCCACACGTTCAAGTCCATTATCTCCCTGTTCCTGCCCTCTCCAGCTCAAGGAACTGGAAGCAAACCAGAGATAACCACTCTGGAAGTCCTGCTTTTCAACCTTCTTCCGAGTTCTCTGAAGTCCCTCTGTAGAATGCCCCTCCTTTTCTTCCCGACGTCATTAGTGCTGACATGCACCACCACCTCTGGCTCTTCACTTTCGTCCTTGAGCATTGCCCGCACTCTATCAGGACGTCCTGGATCCTGGCACCAGGAAGGCAACACACCATCCTCAAATCCCACCTGTTGCCGCAGAAACCCCTGTCAGTCCCTCTCATTATGGAATCCCCGATTAGCACAGCTCTCCGTGATGTCTGCCTCCTCAGCTCTGCCTCGACACCAATTTTTGACTCGCAGACCTGTCTGCCTCTCGGACTGGCAGTGTCGTCTGTCTCGACAGTTTCCAAGAGAGTCAACCTGTTTATAATAGGTGCTTCCCCTAGGGTCTCTTGTACTTCATTCATGTCTTCCTTCCTTATCGACATTCTCCTTCTATCTTCTGGTATCCTCAGTGTAACGACCTCACTGAAGGTCCTGTCCAGAAAATTCTCATTCTCTCAAATGAGCCTGAGGTCATCTAATTCTTTCTTCAGGGCTGCAACAACCTCCTTCAGAAGCTGAATGTGCACACACTTTCCACAGCTGTAGGTGCCAGAAACATCATCAGTGTCCCTGACCTCTCACATCATGCACGCAGCACACTGAATCAGCTTGGCAGTCATGTCTTCACCCTCTTCAACAGTGGCATAATCTCCTCACTGAGCCTCTTCGCCGAAAACTCCTGAGCCAAAGACTCACACTTTACTCACCAGGCACTTCCCTCAACCCTTGTTTTTTGCTGTGAGTCTGTGAACTCTTAATTAGATTAGAGGAGGAGGGTGGGAGGGAGAGCCTACCATGTAGGACCTGGGGCCGAGAACATACCTACTTAAGTAGCACTCACTTACCTTCCCAACTGCCTGTTTGCTCTGATCTCACGTCCGCCTGGCTCCCGCCACTCTCTACTGCAAAGTTGGTGCACTCCATGACCATAACTGTGCAAACGAGAGTTTTCTTTATTGTACCATGATATTATGTTGACTTGTGGGAAGTAAACTGGTGCCTTTCCTTGCGTTACTCCTCCACTGGCCACAACAATGTTTCAATTTAAAAAGAGGCAGATATTGCGTATCGTATTGAAGAAGGCAGCTCACCACCACTTTCTTAATGGAAGTTAGGGACAAGTGAGAAATGTTGGTCCAGCCAGTGATATCCAAGATCCATTAATTAATTGAAAAAATATATGGATGTTAGAATTTGTATAACTCAGCACGAGCAACAAAAGGTCAACCAAGTTCCTTAAGTAATGAATAAAGAATAATTTATTCAATCAAAACCTACTCAACCAATATGTAAATATTATTAACAAAAAGTTGAAATTATGCAAGTGTAGGCAAATGTACAACATATGTGTGCCCTTCTTGAAAAATAATACATGTAATTATTAGATCTAGGAAAAAAAATAGAAAACTTGTACAGTGATTTCTTAAAAGTATTTGGACCAGTGAAAGTTAAATTCAGAAAAAAAAATTCACAGATTGCCCCAAAGACTAATCTGTAACCAAATTCATGTTGCACAGAAGCTCTTGGCTCAAGGGTTTGCTGCATCAGTTATTGCTGATGTGAATTCTCTCCTCCTGGAAACAATGATGTAGATTCAAAATTTTCCTTTACAAACAGTCCACTTGCAGTGATGATGGCAGCCATTGAGTTTCAATTAAAACATGTTCATAGGTGAAATCTCAAAGAAAACGAGTGGGTTAAAAGTTTTTGCTCCTGAGGCAAATTATCTCAAACCTACTGTGTTCAAATCCGTTAGCTTTATTACATCCAAAAGCTGAGTCACGTGACCACTCAGCAAAAAGTTCACAAATCTCCATAACAATAGAATATGGGCATCACTGGCAAGCCAGCTTTTGTTGTTTATCTGTAATTATACTTGAACTGAAGAGCTTGGTAAACTGTTTCAAAGGGCAGTGAAGTGTCAACCACTTTGTTGACCATCTGGAATGTAGCCCAAACCAGAAAAGGGTTGCAGCATTCCTTCCTTAAAAGGCATTAGTGAATTAGTTCTTGCAACACTCCGTGCTAGTTCTCATTATCACTTTAGATTTAATTGAATTATATATTGAGCCCAAAATTACTGAGTTTGTGCAAAAGGAGCTATGTCACAATGATGTCTTGTTTTAAACCTCAGAGGGAGGTTCTTCACCCAGAGAGTTGTGAGCGCATGGAATAGTTTACCAGTGGTAGTCGTGGAAGCGGAGTCATCAGTGACATTTAAGTGACTGCTGGACATGCACATGGACAGCAGTGAATTGAGGGGAATGTAGGTTAGGTTATTTTATTTTTGGATTAGGATTATTCCACAGCACAACATCATGGGCCGAAGGGCCTGTATTGTGCTGTACTTTTCTATGTTCTGTGTTCTATGTTCTAAACATAGAAACATACAGAGGCCATTCAGCCCATCAAGCATGCCAATCATTCAAAATAATCAAGGCTGATCAAACATTTCAATGCCTTTTACACCCCATCCCCACCACCCTGTTATCAAAATTGTTAATTAGAAATCTATCTGATAGATTCTTTGAGAAAGTAACAACATATGATAGCATTTTACATTAAGTTTAAAGTGATGCAGTTCAATCAGAAATTAGGATCTTAAATTT
This sequence comes from Stegostoma tigrinum, assembly GCF_030684315.1. Classification (NCBI taxonomy): domain Eukaryota; kingdom Metazoa; phylum Chordata; class Chondrichthyes; order Orectolobiformes; family Stegostomatidae; genus Stegostoma; species Stegostoma tigrinum. The sequence continues at coordinate 101,146,829 of NC_081358.1, read as the reverse complement.
AAACAATAGAAACTATAACAGGAAAAATTAGTAATAGTGTATTAGAAACAACATTAGAAGGTATGGTGTTTTGACATGAAATGGCTAGCATTTAAATAACTAATAAATGGTATGTAACAAAATGATGTTCCTTTAAGACACAAAACTCCAGCCAGGTAGATTTTCCAACCAAGATTTACACAGGAGCATTAGCTCACATGAATAAAAAGTCTATATAAAATTGTTAAAACAAACTGGTAAGCCTGAGGATAGGGATCATTTCAAGTTTTGCAAAGGACAATTAAAAGAACAGATTAAGAAAGGGAAAATAAAATGAGAGTAAACTCATGGTATTTTAAAAAAAAGAAAATCTTCTGTAAGAATGCAAAAGGGAACACATTTGCAAAAACAAACTACAGAGTGAGGAGAAACTTATAACTGAAAATATGAAAACGAGAGAAACTAAACATATATTCAGCCTGTCGTTATCGAGGAAATTGTTTGTAAAATAGAGATCTAAAGACCAGTGCAAACAAGAAATTGTGTAATGTTAATATTAGTAAAATAAAGTGTACTAGTTAAATTAATGGGATTTAAAATGGATAAATTTCCTAGACCTGGTGAGTATTAAAAGAGGAGGCTGAAGCATTGTGGATGTGTTGGTTCTCATCTTTCATTACATTAATTACAGTAAGGAGTATATTAATCATGATGTAGTCTTCATGAAGATTAGGATAGTCAGACTGGCGGACGAAGCCACGAGGAATAATTTATGGAGCATATCCAGGACAGTTTCTGAGAACAATATGTCTGTGGATCCAACCAGGGGTAAAATGATATCAGTGATAATGGGAACTGCAGATGCTGGAGAATCCAAGATAACAAAGTATGGAGCTGGATGAACACAGCAGGCCAAGCAGCATCTCAGGAGCACAAAAGCTGACGTTTCGGGCCTAGACCCTTCTTCAGAGAGGGGTCTGTGATGAAGGGTCTAGGCCCGAAACGTCAGCTTTTGTGCTCCTGAGATGCTGCTGGGCCTGCTGTGTCCATCCAGCTCCACACCTTGTTATCAGGGATAAAATGAGGCAGGTTTAACAAATTATGTCAGAACAAAAGATTTTCTAAGAAAAAGTGACCATAAGGTGGTAGAAATTAGCATTCAGGTTGAGAGGAAGGAACTTTGGTTGGAAACAAAAACAGAAGTTGCTGGAAAAGCTCAGCAGGTCGGGCAACATCTGTGAAGAAAAAAAATCAAGTTTTGCAATGCCTAGAAGAGACGTGGCAATGAGTTAAATGCTAAATTAAAACCCAACTCTGATTTTTTTCTTCACAGATGCTACTAGACCCGCTGAGCTTTTCCTATTTTTGTTCCTGATTCACAACATCTGCAGTTCTTACAATTTTTATTGGGTTGGAAACAATAGCATTAAAATTTAATGAGAACAATTACTAAGAGATTGAGGGCAGGGTTGGTTGGATTGGACTGCAGGAGGATTTAGCAGCAAAAGGGTGGCTGAACAATGTTAAGATTTTAACATAATAGTTCATGACTCAAAGAAAAGACGCATTCCAGTGAGGAAGAAGGATTCCTGGAAAGGAACAGGCTAACTATGGTTAATCAGGTAAGTTAAAGACAGTAGCAGATTGAAAGAAAAAGCAGAAATTGTGGCAAAGATCAGTGATAAAGCAAAGGATTGGGTAAATTTTAAAACTGAACAAATGATAACCAGATAAAGGGAGAAAATAATTTGAGGGTAAACCTGCAAGGAGCATCAAGGTGGATATCAAGAGGGTCTTTAAACATATTAAAAAGAAGACAAAAGCCAACGTGAACATGGGCCCCTTAGAGAATGAGGGTGGGGAAATAATAATGGGAAACCATGGTGTTGTATGCAGTATATCAGTATTGGTAAAGGATTATCTAACTAAAAAAAGACTGAGTTGGGATGGGGGCGGGGTATTTTCAAGATGTCAACCTGCAATAGTGGAGGAGTTGAAGAAGTACTTAACATCAGTCTTCACAGGAGAAGACACCAACAGAATCTGAAAATTGCTCAATAATCAAGGAGCAAAAGGAGGAGAAGAAATAAAAATAATAACTATCACTAAAGAACAAGTGCTAGGGAACTAATGGGTCTGAGGACTTAGATGCATCTTAGGATATTAAAAGATGTAGCTACAGAGTTAAGAGTTACTGGAAATAATTTTCCAGGAATCCCTAGATTTTAGAAAAGTCCCATAAAACTGGAAAGCTGCCAGAATAACAGCTTTATTTTAAACAAGGAAAGAGAGACAAACCGCTAGCTAAGGCCTGTCAACTGAACATCTGTTATTAGCATTTGATAAGGTACCACACAATAGGCTACTTAATGAGAACCCATGGTGTTGTATGCAGTATATCAGTATTGGTAAAGGATTATCTAACTAAAAAAAGACTGAGTTGGGATGGGGGGGGGGGGTGGTGTATTTTCAAGATGACAACCTGCAACAGGTAATTTGCCATAGGCATCAATTCTGGTGCCGCAGTTACTTACTATATATATGCCTTGGTTGGGGCAAGTGAATGTGCTATAACCAAATTTGTGGATGATACAAAGTTTTTTTGTACAGGCCCTTTGGCCCACGATGTTGTGCCGTGGAATATTCCTAATGCAAAAATAGAATAATCTAACCTACATTCCCCTCAAATCACTGCTGTCCATGTGCATGTCCAGCAGTCGCTTAAATGTCACTAATGACTCCGCTTCCACGACTTCCACTGGCAAACTATTCCATGCGCTCACAACTCTCTGGGTGAAGAACCTCCCTCTGACGTCTCCTCTATACCTTCCCAGGATGAATGACAGACAGACAGGTTTGGAAAACACCAAGACTGTGAGTGGGTTGAGAACAATGGGATGAGGTAGAACTTGATGTTTCAACATATGTTTAGGAGCTGACATTGAGCTTTTGGAAGCTAACCAAGGGAAACAATGTGGATGAGAAATATTTGACTGTACTTAAAATGTTATCCCTCATTCTATTTGATGAGTCTTCCTATTTATCACACTGATCACTCAATTTGCTTCACGTATGTCTCAATCAACAGATTTAAGGTAAATGTCGGTCAGTTTAAAGTGTTCCTTATCTCAGTTAATTGTTTTGCCAGTCTGCTTGATGTACTTGTCAACTATATTATTTAATATACTCATCATTGTTTAAAGTACTCATCATTTTGATTAAAGGTACTTGTCTCATTCTGTTTGGGATACCCATTATGCTCTCTGCTTATAATTCTCTGCATGTCAAATTCTCATCACTCAGTTATTTCAAACATTTGCCAAAGTCAGCGTGAAATACCTGTGACTCAGCTTACTCAGTCCAACAGTCTGCTTCTAATTTGAATCATTCAATCTATTTAAAATACTCAAACTCAATTGATTAAACATTGGCCTGAGCTGTTACATATGTGCAGGCATCATGATTCGTGAACTGCCAGTAGCAATCCCACTTGAGAAAGACAGCAAATGAATCCTGTGTTGCCTCCTCAGCTAGATATGTCAGCCATTCAGTCAAGTGCAAACCATGCAGTTTAGGTTTCTATTTGGTACAACATTCTTCTCTTCATCTTAAACATTCCAATCATATGCCAGCAATGTTAAATAGTAACATGCCTTCCTTATTTGAAGAGAAAATTATATACATATAGGATTTACTGGGAAGTATAAAAAACACATCTACATTTTCATGTGTCCACAGAGTCCCAAGTCAGTGGACAACTACATAACATTCTGTGTCAATGACAGGGATTAACAGGATTTAAAGATATGTGCCTTTAGAGATACATGTACATCAAATCACCGCATTCCCCTTTTTTCAAAAGTAGAAGTTAAACTTTTGAGAATCAAATTACTTACATGAAAACTAAAGAAAACGATGGCTTGAATCTTGTAATATTTTGCAAATTCGTTGTTTCAAGGAGTGTTCCTCTCCATGAGGCCCAGTGGGGTTTTCTCACATGATCATTTACTTTTTAAAACTAGAAGTAATATTTGCTCTACTCTCTTAAACTGAAAATAAACCTCTCCTTACACTGCCCCAACAACACCTTCCAGGACAGGCATAGTGTGGAGCCAGCAAGAGCAAAATGTAAAGGGATGGTTGGCTTACCTTTGCTCCTGTTTCTTATATTACTAAATTCCAAGCTTTCCAAACTTTGAATGATTATCTCTAACTTGCCTCATTAACTACCTACTGTACCCCTGTCATGCACCTCTTGTCCAATGCCTCCTCAATTCTACCATTTGCCATACTGCGAGGATTTGCCATTGGATTTGGCAGAGTAGGCTGGCATCCCTAGTGCCCATGCTATCTTTAGATGGGCATTGTATACCTGGAGAAGCATTGTCAGCTTCATGATATTTTCACCAGGTGTGGCAGATAAGGAGAAATTGGTGCCTCATTTTGCTGAAGGTCTTGGTGGATGAAGTGATGCAGATCAGTGAGGTCCTTCTCCTCCCAAGGCTTACAGAAGACGCCACACCATCAGACACTGCCAGCCTCATCTGAAGTTGCCAACTGTGTCAGTCACTTGGAAGAATATCCAACAGATCAGGATCAATGACCTTCTCAGTTCTGAGAAGAGTCATACTCCAATCTGAAGAAGAGTGCAAACTGAAAGTTAGCGGAATGCTAACTCTGTTTCTCTCTCCACAGACGCTGTCAGACCTGTTGCATTGCGTTAACAGTTTTAGTGTTTGTTTAAGATCCCCAACATCAGTATTTTGTTTTTATTATAATGACCCTCTCTACTCGGCCAGGATAAGTGTCACCATCTTCTCTCAGCTACCTCACTTTAGCTCCATTTCTGCTACTGCACCCACCTCCCATCAATGCTCATGTTGTACCCCTTCTGCAGCAGGCAATACCTTCCCTCACTCACTCTCACCCATCCCAAACCCTCTCCATCCTAATCTAAGCAAACATTGCACTGCCTACTAAATTGCTACCAACATCTCACTATTTTCCACATCCCTCCCGGCCCTGCCACTACCAGCACCAGCACTAATGGCTGTGCCACTCACATCTTTATCACTCTATCTTTCCCTTTGCCTTATTCCAGATGAAGTAGATTTCTGATCCTGCCTAAACATTTGAACTTACATCCAAGGCTATTATTGACTTACAGCACCAGGACCCCCTGATTTAAAGCTGTCTTCTTTGGCTTGACAAGTAGCCAGTAACAATCATGCTGCACAAATGCCAGGCAATGACCTTCTCCAATAACCAACGGCCCTTGACATTCAACAGTAATGCCAACACTGAATCCTACGGAGCTACCATTGACTAAAAAATCAACTGACACATAAACAGTGGCTACATGGGTAGGTCAGAGACTGTACCATATAACTCATCTTCTGACTGCCAAAACCTGTCCATCATTTACAAGGCACAAGTCAGGAGTGTGATGGACTAGTCCTCACCTGCCTGGATTGGTGCAGCTCCAACAACGCTCAAGAAGCTTGGCACTATTCACCACAAATCAACTTGTTTGAATGGCACCGCATCCACTAGCATCTACTCTCTTCATCACCAACGCTCAGTAGCAGCAGTGTGTACTATCTACAAAATGCACTGCGGAAATTCACCAAAGATCCTCAGACAGAACCTTCCAAACCCATAAGGACAAGGGCAGAGCCACATGGGAACAGCACCAGCTGCAAGTTCCCCACCAAGCCACTCACGATCCTGACTTGGAAACGTATTGCCATTCCTTCTCTGTCACTGGGTCAAAATCCTGGAATTCCCTCCCTAAGGGCATTTTGGGTCAACTTACAGCACATGGACTGCAGCAGTTCAAGAAAGCAACTCATTACCACCTTCTCAAGGGCAAGTAGATTAGATTCCCTACAGTGTGGAAACAGGCCCTTTGGCCCAACAAGTCCACACCGCCACTTGAAACATCCCACCCAGACCCATCCCCCTATAATCCACACACCCCTGAACACTACTGGCAATTTAGCATGGCCGATCCACCTAGCCTGCACATCTTTGGACTGTGGGCGGAAACCGGAGCACCCGGAGGAAACCCATGCAGACATGGGGAGAATGTGCAAACTCCACACAGACAGTCGCCTGAGGCTGGAATCGAACCCGGGTCCCTGGCGCTGTGAGGCTGCAGTGCTAACCACTGAGCCACCAAGACAATAAATATTGGCTAGTTACCACGAATGAATTAAAAATAAACTTCAATAAGACCTGCTGACAACCATGACAAGTAGCCCTGGTTTTGTGTGCACTAATTAGCCAGTCAAGATAGAAGTAAAATAAAGTGATCAGCATGAGTGGTTGTAGTGACACTAGAATGTAACATATCTCAGGGGTGAAATCTGAATCATTTATCACTGAGCTTGATAGCTTTAGCTTGGGTAGGACAATGCACAAAAAGGCAAGGCAAGGCCTTTGTAAGTGATATTGTAAGCATCCAGAGATAGCAGGAACTGCAGATGCTGAAGAATCTGAGATAACAAGAGGTAGAGCTGGATGAGCACAGCAGGCCAAGAGCATCAGAGGAGCAGGAAGGCTGACGTTTCGGGCCTAGACCCTTCCTGAAGAAATGTCAGCCTCCCTGCTCCTCTGATGCTGCTTGGCCTGTTGTGTTCGTCCAGCTCTACACCTTGTAAGCATCCAGGCAGGTTCAGCGTGAGTAAGCACGAAGAGAGTAAGCAAAAAGTGCTGAGATGATGCCCAGTCTGTGTGTACTTTCGACATGATGCACTGCAGAAATTCACCAAATATCCTCAGACAGCTGTTTGCCTGGCCCTACACAACTAAAATGCAGCAGCCTTTCAGTATTAGCTGCTGGAGAGCCTCAGGTCACAGTTTTAAAGTGTCCTGTAAGTGGTTTGGAGCGGTGGCATGAGTTTTCTTAGAGGCTAGCACATGTCAGATGTCAATGTTTGTAGATGTGGTGGATGCAGCTGGTGACCTGGTGTGTGCCCTGAGATGTTGAGGAGCAAGCAGTGAGCTGAAGTTAATAACACACTGTGGATCTGGAGGAACATAGCAGCCCAGGCAGCACCACAGTAGCAGGGAAGTTGACATTTCTTATCGGGAAGAAGGGTCCCGACCAAAATATCAACTTTCCTGCTCCACTGATGTTGCCTGGCCTGCTGTGCTCCTCCAGCTCCACATTGTATTATCCCTGGCTCCAGCATTGGCAGTTCTTGCTATCTCTAAGTGAGCTGAAGTTACTCATTTTGAGTTTCATGTTGGGAATTGTCAATGTTCAGCTTTTATGCTGTGGGTGGTAGGACAGGAAGCTGCATATTAATGAGATGAGATTTACAGTAAATGATACTGACAACAAACAATATTTTCCATTTTAGAGCATCTCACTACTGTTGACTGGGAATGTCATCTGAGGAAGGGTCAACAGACCCGAAACGTTAACTCTGTTTTTTTTTCCCTCACAGATGCTGCCAGACCTGCTGAGCTTTTTCAGCAACTTTGTTTTTGTTCCTGATTTACAGCATCCGCAATTCTTTCAGTTTTTTAAAATGCCATCTCCAAGACTTGAACTCTGTTTCAAAATGCAACAAATTGCTTCTGATATCGTGGAAGACTTTGTCTAACCTCTCAAATGATTCTCCAGATTTCTCACCAGAGTACACATCATTTGGGCCCCAATATGATACCTCAATGTGTCTAAATATATCTAAAACCTAAGTAATACATTTAACACATCTCTGAAAAGAATCAGCAATTTGGTTATTCATCCAGGCTCAGTTATCTTGGTTGGATGTTGTTTTCAGGACATTTGTTAGGGTTTTGTTTGTTTGTGGTGTATCCTGCATTTTGTCACACTGTTCTACTATTTGGCATTTATACTCCATACCGTCAGGGAACCATAGAACATACAGTACATAGAGATCCATTGACCCCCTCAAGTCTGTACCACCAAAACTATGCTAAATCTACACTAGCCCCACTTTTAGCACATAGCCCAAAGCCTTAAATGTTGTGATATTTCAAGTGCTCGCTGAAGTACCTTTTTTTGTAAAGGTTGTGAAGTTACCTGCCTTTAACAGCCTTCTCTAGAGGATTATAACATATTCTGCTGGCTTCTGCTGGATTCTATGTGCCATCATTTGGGTGTTGACCTCAAAGTTTTGGTCCAGTATTTAAAGTGAATAATTCAGGGTATCAGTTAGCTCAGATTTTTGGTTGCCTGGTTTGCAAAGCATAGTGATGCCAATAGCATGGACTCAAGTTGAGGTTACCATGAAGGATTCCTTCTCAACCTTTCCCCTCACTGAGATGTGCAGGCCTTCAGGATAAACCACCATCCATTTTCTCTCTCTTGCTCTCGCTCTCTGTAAAGAGAGATCAGTCCTACTGTCTGGTAGGACATAGCGACTTTATCTTTCTGAGTAATCCATAAACCATATATGACGCATCTTGTACTCCTGGTGTATCGATGAGTGATGACTGGGACTTGTTGTGTGAACAACATAAAACAACTGGGGTGACGAGTTGTTGTAGTGACGCTGAACGTTGTGGATCTCAGGGGTGGAATCTGTGTCCTTGTATGTGGCGAGTTTGTCAGTGGTTGGCTGAACCATCACTTGCGAATTGAAACATGTGTTCCAGTTTAGAAGTGGAAAGATGTTTGGACAGGTGATTTGTATGCAATCTTCTGTTGTCCTTACTTTTGGGGGTATGTAGCCTGGGTGATGGAAAATGCTTCTGTGGATGTCAGTGTGCTAATATAAGTTTTAGTGTTCACTGTGCTGAATGTCTGCTCACTCTGTGTATCCAAGCTCTGAGTATCCTCATCATCTGATGGTTATTCTTGGCCAGCCACTTCATTGGTCTTATTTTGACCATGTCTGCAATGTGCCGTTTGTTGATTAGAATGCTGTGCCTGTCTGACATCAGCTTGTGCTTTCACATGAAGTCAAACCACATGTTCTGGCCTTTGCTTTCTCTACTGGTACTTCCAGTGCCATATCCCTTGCATATACCATTAAAAGCTGGGCATTTTCTGGGTGCATGTGTAAAGATTGCATGGTTACAATTCAAAGTATCTTTTCAGTAAAATAAAATGTAAGCAGAAAACAGATGCAGAGAAGGTTAACAAATGTATTCAAGACAGAATGAGGAATCAAACAATCAAGCTACCAAGGCAAAGTACAAGGTTAGGAAGTGAAGGTGATCGGTAGAAGAAAGTAGCCCAGACTGCTCAGTCAGTAAGATATTGAAACCTTTGAATGTATAAGAACAATGCTTATTGTGTGAATGTACAGGAATAAGCAACATCTGTTTCACATTAGATTGAATAATGGTATGTGTACATGACTACAGAAGTTTTTGTATCAAAAATGAACACTTGTATCTTTTAGAAGGCTGGCTTTCCTTGCATACACTTAAGTAAAGATAACCTGTACCTGATCCTCCCAGAAGTTTGTCAAATCATGCAACATTAGAGGTTGCACCACCCACACTGCTTATTAAATTTGCTTTGCATTCACTATATTTACAATAGTGGGCAAATTACGCATCACCTGCAACTCTAGACACTTAATAGTATGGTTTAATATTTGTACTGGAGCTTCCCTGCTGTAACCTTTGAGTTTGTCCAAACAGTATTTTTTAGAACACTTCTGCAGGGGTAGATGTAATTTGAGTTTGGGCTAACACTGATGTAAAGTAAAAATCCCAGCCCTTGTTTCAGCATCTACTTGCTAATTGATCACTGGTCAGTGTCAGAAATTGACTAAAAGACAGTAATTCAAGGAGAGGTGTTCAGAAGTTGAGCCTCCTCCATCATTGATCTTTAAAAATAGATCACATTTTATCTGGATTTTTAAAATCATTGTCTGACAGGCGTGAAGTGTTCAGTCTGTGGAGACTGCATTGACTATAGGAATTTTAATCTAAATGACTTGTTTTTTCTGGTTTGGCAATATTGAGATCTTTATAACAATATTCCATGTGCGTTCTGCACAAGGTAAACATGGACTGGAGATCTGTTGCCTTCCGATTTAATGCTGTAAATTTCACAGCAATCCTGTGATTTTTTCAGGATTACTAATTCTATCTGCAACAGAAGCACATAGCCAGTTGTTTTTCCAGCCCTTCAGAAATTTGTTTGGCCCCTGAGTTGCAGTCCCTGAACTGAATGCAGCCTCACGTAGTTGTGGATATTTTTCTTCACCACAATGTTGTACAATGTTGAGCTGTTTCTGCCTTTCTGATGTTACTTTAAATTTCACCAACAAAGAAGTGGTTTTGGTATGAAAACTTTCAGGCTAAACTCTGGAAGGAAGACAATTTAAAGACTTATTCAAGATATTAAGAGTTGTTGGAAAACTACTGCTTGATAAATCTTTATTCTTTGTCCAAATTCCAGTGTTTAATCTCACTCTGACCTTATGAAGTGATGGTTTGAAGAAATAATTAATTTTCTCCTCCGTAAAATTTTTATTAAGGGAAGACCTATTGCAGTATAACATTTGTGTCTGTTCCTCTGCAGTGAAATGTTTTCCCAACTTAAAGTCTCCCAATTTTGAACAATCTCACAATATCTGATGCTAGCTTAACTATTTGGGATGTTCCAGAACAAAAATACCATGTATAGGATTCCTTTTCTGCTGCAAAATGATGCTCCCCCTGTGAGCACTTGATAGCTGTTTCCAATTTGCACTAGTTCTTCTGCTGCCTGTGGAAAGGTTTTGAGACATATATACATCTCAGTATGATTTTCAAAATTCATGCCATTACCACATAATGTTATCCTATTCATTGTAAATGTACTCATCGTTACCTCAGGGATTCAAGGCCTCATTTCCAGGGAGCACAGTCAGAAGGAGGAGCACACAGAGTACAGTGAGTATAAAAATTAACTTATCTCGGGGATTCGCAGCCTTATTTCCAAGGAGCACAGTCAGAAGGAGGACCACACATAGTAACTGAAGCCCAACTGGAAAGGTGATGTCAAAGGAGTGCTGTGGCCTGATTGGCTAGTAGGAAAACTGTCCTAAATTTGAAAAAAAAACCCACAAAACTATTTGATAAATAATTAACTAACTAATAAATTAATTAACTAAGTCGAGATGGCTGAGCGGGTGATGTGCTGTAGCTGTATGATGTGGGAGCTGGCTGATCCCATTGTGAACTGCAGGGACCACATCTGCAGCAAGTGTTGGCTTCTGGAGGAACTCCAACTCAGAGATGATGAGCTGAAGTCTGAGCTTCGGACACAGTGGCACATCTAGGACTTACCTGGGCATTTTGTTTCAGGAGGCAGTCATACTCAGTAGATTAAGCACGTCAAATCCGATTAGTGGTCAGGGACAGTTGGGTGTGATTGCAAGTGAGGCAGTAAGAAGGATCCTGTATTCAGGAACAGAGGAGTTTCAGTTCTCGAGCTTATCCAACAGATACGAGGTACTTGCTCCCCGTGATGTTGAGGAACAGGACTGTAGGGAGGATGAGTCAGCTGACCACTGCACTGCAGCATAGGAAGCTATTCAAGGAGCGGGGGTTTGAAATACAAGTGGTAGTTGTGGAGGATTCTATAATTAGAGGAATAGGTCCTTTGTAAGCAGGATCATGATTCCTGCATGGTATATTGCCTGCCCAGTGCCAGGGTGAGGAATATCTGATCGGCTTGAAAGGATATTGGAGGGGGAGGGGAGGATCCAGTCATTGTGGTCCATGTCGGGACAAACAACATAGGCAAGAATAGGAATGAGGACCTGTTTAGGGATTGTTAGGAACTAGGAACTAAACTAGAGAACAGGTCCTCAAAGGTAATAATCTCTGGGCTACTACATGAGCTATGTGCAAATTAGCACAGGGATGTGAGAATAAGGGAAAAAACACATGGCTAAAGGAGTGTATGGGAAAGAGGAGCTGCTTTTCATGGGTCACTGACATCAGTATTGGAACAGAAGGGATCTGTACCATTGGGACGGTTTCCATCTGAACCAAGCTGGGAGCAATATTCTAACGAAAAGGGTAAATGAGGTGTTCAACAGGACTTTAAGTTAGAGAGTGGGGTCGAAGGAAAGGGTAAAACTCCAAGGAGTATAATGGCCAGTGGGAAACAAAGCAGCAGGTTAATATCTGTTGGGGTGGACTCAACTGCATGGGAAAGGATGAAAAAAATGAAATGAAAGAAGAACTCAAGAGAGGTTAATAAATACTCCAGAGCATAAAATGGGATAGAGTGTTTGGAAATAGTTAGGAATCGAACTTCAAGTACATGGGATAAAGGGACGATTATGAGACGAGGTTTGGTAAATACAGGACTGAAGTTGTTGTATCTGAATGCATGCAGTATACGAAATAAGGTAAATGAGTTTGTGATGCAGATCAAAACTGGCAAGTATGATGTGATGGGCATCACGGAGACATGGCTACAAGGGGATCAGGACTGGGGTCTAAATGTCCAAAGGTATGCATCCTATCGAAAACATAGGCAGGTGGGCAGAGGGAGTGGGGTTACCTTATTAGTAAGGAATGAAACTAAATCATTAGCAAGAAACGATGTAGGGTCAGACGAATCTGTGGAATCTGTTTGAGTAGACTTGAGGAATGGCAAAGGTAAAAAAAACATAATGGGAGTTATGTACAGGCCTCCAAAAAGTAGTCAGGATGTGTGGCACAAGATATACTAGGAGATAGAAAAGGCATATAAGAAAGGCAAGGTTACAGTGGTGATGGAGGATTTTAGTACACAGCTGGGCTGGGAAAATGAAGTGGAGTGGTTTGCAAGACAAGGAATTTGTGGAATGTCTAAGCGATGTCTTTTTGGGGTAGTTTGTGATGGAGCCCAGGGAACAAGCAGTTCTGGATTTAGTGATGTGCAATAAGGCAGATTTGATAAGGGAGCTTAAGGTGAAGGAACACTTAGGAGGCAGTGACCATAATAGGATAAAATTTACTCTGCAAATTGAGAGGGAGAAGCTGGAATCAAATGTAACAGTATTACAGTTCATTACAAATAACTGCAGAGGCATGAGGGAGGAGTTGACCAAAATTGACTGGGACAGGAGCCTAGCAGGAAACACTGTGGAACAACAATGTCAGGTGTTTCTGCAAGTAATTCAGCAGACGCAGCAAAGATTCATCCTCAGGAAAAAGAAGCATGGCGTAGGGAGGATGAGGCAACCGTGGCTGACAAGGGAAGTCAGGGACAGCATAAAAGCAAAAAAGAAGGCATATAATGCAGCAAAGAGCAGTGGGAAGCCAGAGGATTGGGAAGCTTACAAAGACCGACAAAGGCAAAAGAGATGTAAAAGTGGACATTGCGTCACTGGAAAATGACATTTGAGAAGTAGTAATGGGGAAAACAGAAATGGCAGAGGAACTAAACAAGTACTTTATGTCAGTCTTCATGGTGGAAGACACAAGTACCATCCCAAAAATTCAAGAGAGTCCGGGTCGGGGCAGAGGTGAGTATGGTGACCATCATCAAGGAGAAGGTGTGAGAAAAACTGAGAGGTCGAAAGTGGCTAAATTACTTGGACCAGATGGACTACACTCCAGGATCTGAGAGTCATTGTCAATGGGATCAAAGGTTACATGAAGAAAGCAGGGAAATGGGATTGAGAAACTTATCAGCCATGGTTGAATGGTGGAGTAGACTCAATGGACAGAATGGTTTAATTTCTGTTCCTATGCCTTGTGGTCTTATGATAAGATAGCATACATGTAGCCTTCATTGGAAGGTTGGAAAGACATATCTCCTTTGCTGTTAGAGATAATGGGAACTGCAGATGCTGGAGAATCCAAGATAATAAAATGTGAGGCTGGATGAACACAGCAGGCCAAGCAGCATCTCAGGAGCACAAAAGCTGACATTTCGGGCCCAGACCCTTCATCAGAGAGGCAGGGTCTGATGAAGGGTCTAGGCCCGAAATGTCAGCTTTTGTGCTCCTGAGATGCTGCTTGGCCTGCTGTGTTCATCCAGCCTCACATTTTATTATCTTGGATTCTCCTTTGCTGTTAACTGAGTACAAATTCATTGGAGTACTACATCACATTTTCAGTCAATGATAGTGATTGATAGCAATTTAAAATACATTCCCTTAACGAGCTATGGACATCATAGCGCAGCAATCTGCGAGATCTTAGGGGTTCAATCTCCCTTGAAAACCATGATCTAAACTCAACAAGATCTATAATCTCCGTGCAGGAATATCACATTTCAAACACAAATAAAATTTCAGATTTAATACAACACATGACTGTGGTCACCTGGATCAGACTGTTCATCAGATTTTGAATGAATATGACCCATGAAAAATTGACACAGGATTCATGTCAATCCAATAAATGACAAATAATCCTCTGACCTGGCTGTCAAACTTGGACTCAGCTTGAACGTTACAAGATGTCATGCATAAGACAAAGACTCAATTTTTTCAAATTGGTAATTGGTCTATTTAAAATATCCCTCATTCAGCCCATTTATAATATGTAACATGCAGTTTATTGAAAAGATTCACTCTTCATTTTGTTTAGAATTATGTTACTTAATGTGTTCAAATTATCCATTAGTAAGACCACATGAAATGTAGTTGTTCATTCATTTTGTTATTCACCACTCAGTCTCTTTAAAGGATGCCATGCAGCCTATTTAAAACATTTCAATTTGTTTAAAATATTTGTCGCTCATTCTGTTTGAAACTGTTGTCACTTTGTCGGATTAAATACCTCTCAATCAGTCTATTTAATAACCTCATTCCTCAGCTTGTTTCATTCAGTCTATTTGAAAATTCATTGTCAGTTCAGTTAAATCATTTGTCATTCAGATTAATTAAAATTCTCATTACTGATTGAATATTCATCAATCAGTTTGATTAAAGTACCTTTCATCCATTCAGATAGATTCTGACTTTGAGCAATTGTGTAGTACAGGTGATAGTGTGTCCATTTTACATCTCCCTCAATATTCATTATAATGGAAGTCAACAGAAATAAAATAAAATCTTCATCATTCTATATCTTTAAAGAAAGTCGTTTGCTCTGTTGACAATATTTTAGCTCACTGTCCATTTGGTTTAAAGTACAAGTTAGTCATTGTGTTTGTTATGGTTGGATATTTGTCACTCTGCGTCACCTCTCAATCAATCTGTTAACATAGCACTGTGTTCGATTTGTCAATGAGTGGGGTTAAATCTCCTCAGTGAGTACAATCATATCTAAAGGTTACAAATCCCCTCTGAGTGGCAATGTGTTAACAGCTGTCAACTATTTAAGATCGGGCTTTTTACACTGTACAAATGCAATGCAGATCCAGATTGAAAACCAGATTTATTTGACTGCTGAGCTTCTCCAGCTTCAGTTTTATTTTACAGTTGGTGAGAGCAGAAATTGATCAGACAAGATTAGTTTTAAAAGCTTTGGATGTGATGCTAAACTAAGGGAAAATGTGGGGCAGCCTCAACATGATGATCCTTGTATTCGAAATATATCTAAACATTGAAATGAAATTCCCATCCAATACAAATGAGAATTCTTGACCTAGTCAGAAAAGCACATGTTGCTGTAAAAAGGCAAAGGCCTGACATTACAGGGGAAGTTTGAAGTGTAGAGTGGCAGCCATTGCATTTTTTTTGACTCTCTAGGAATTGCCCATAGTCTCCAGGAATTTAAGATCAGGGTCCACTACACTGCTGTCAATTAGATTGGCTGGAAACTTTTGAGGATGTGACGACACCCTGTTGGAAGATAGAAGGTCATTCTCAGTCGGTTACATACACCTGCTGTATGTTACATCTGCAGGGTGGCCCCTTTTGTTATCATTTCACTCGACTTGAATCAAACTTCTATATAAGTAGGGAGTGAGCAAGCAATTTCTGCCATTTTTTTTCACCTTTGATTCTTTCTGTTTAGAAGTGTTTGATATGAAAGGCCTACTCTCATTCATATGTCCTGATGTTTAGAGAGAAACTACAGGTAAGTGGGAAGAGAAAAGGTAGAAAGAGTAAGTCAGGTCAGGGAGAAGTTTTCACTTATTTGTTCATAGGATACGGGAATTGCTGGCTAGACCAGCATTTATTCGCCATTCCTAATTGCTCTTGGACTGAATGGCTGGCTAGACCATTTAAGAGAGTGGTTGAAAGTGAACTACATTGCTGTGAGTATGCAATGCCTTCTCATTCCCTTACCTTGACTGACTGTTGTGACCACCTCACCCAGGATGCCAGGTTCTTCCCAGTTCACTCCTCTATATTCCTGATCTCAACCTATTTCCTCCTACAGATCCCCCTTTAGTTCTCCATGTTCTTGATGTCACTTCGTAACCCCTTTCACCTGGCTCTGCCTCATACAATCAAATTAGACAAGGAAGGCTGTTGACCTTCCACACAACGACACAAAGATGCATGACAGATGAAAACTGATGTCTGAAAATGTAATACAAAGATGAATGTGCAGTAGGCTGAAATGAGACTTATATACAACAAATATGCTGTTGACTTCATTGCTGCATCTTAATCTGCTGTCAGATTGTAAATTTTCAAAAACAGGACAGTTTTGTTGGATATCACAAAAATAGATGGGAAGGCAAGTGCTGAGTATGAACCAAAAGGTTGGCGGAGAGGTACAGTTTAAGTGAATGGGCAAAAACTAGGCAGATGAAATGTATGGTGGTAAAATGTGAGGTTATGCACATTGGCCAGAATAATAGAGTAACAATATTATTTAACTGGAGAAAGACAGAAGAAAGCTACTGTACAGATGGAGTTGGCATTCCGTGTGCATAAATCACTAAAAAGCCAGCATACAGGTTCAGCAGGTAATAGGGAAGGTAAGTGGAATTTTGGTCTTTATTTCAAAGTAGAAACGGAAGTCTTGCTAAAATTATGTCACACACTAGTCAGACCACAGCTGGAATACTGTGAAAAGGATTTGTTCCCTTTATTTAAGGCAATCCAGAGAAAGTTCACTAGGTTGATCCTGGTTATGGAGTATTGTCATATAAGGAAAGGTTAGCAAGATTGGCCCTGTACTCCATGAAGTTTAGAAGAATGGGTAGAGACCTTATTGAAACATACATGATTCTTCAGGGATTTCACAAGGTAGATGTGGAAATGTTGATTCCTTTTGTCAGAGAATCCATGACCAGAAGATGTAATCTCAGAGTAAGGGGTTGCCCAGTTGGGACAGAGGGGGTGAAGAATATGTTCTCTCAGAGGGTAATGAATTTTTCTATCAAAGAAGGCTGTTGAGGCTGGATGGTTAAGAATATTCATGGCTACGACACATGGATTTTTTAAATCGCTAAGGCAATAAAGAGTTATAGAGAAAGTGTAGGAAAGTGGAGTTAGGAGTAATCAGATCAATCATGATCTAATTGAATGGTGGAGCAGACTTGATGGGCTGAATGGTCAACTTTGGAGCCTAAATTTCTGGTGTTAATCTGCATCTAATCTGAGTCTGAGGGGCAGTCAGTTGGCAATGTGCTCCGACAATTCATTCAAAAATATTCAAAACTCAAGAGAATTGAGAAAATATTTACTTAAAAAAAGTATAAATGACAGCAACTGTTGATAGTCATAAAGAATTCATTTGACTCATTAACTCCCTTTAGGGAGGGAAATCAACCACTTTTCCCTGCTCTGGTCTACACACACACCCACAACAATGTATTGTTGAATTGTTGAATTGTTGAATTTCAAATGCACTCTAAAATGGTCTAGCCAGCCATTCAGTCCAACAGTAATTAGGGATGGGCAATACATGCTGACCTAGCCCATGTCCTATGAATAAATAAACAGAAACTTTGTCTTGGTCTGACTTATATATGTTTCTTACGCAATTTTCTTCCCACCTACCTGTTATTTTTCTTTCCAAACATTCGGACATACAAATGAGAGTGGTCTTTCAATTTGTTTTGTCTTGTAGCTGGTTTATGGCTGACCTGTACTTCCATCCTACGCAGTCATATAATTTCACAGAACTGAAGGAGGCCATTTGACCCATCACGTCTGCACTAGCTCCTGAAACAACATTCCCACTAGTTTTTCTTTCTCCAGCTCTATCATATGCTTGCTCACCTTAATTCCATTTCTTTGATATCCTCACCGAACAAAAATAACAACCTTAGTCCTGAAAGCTTTGGTTAACTGAGTACACATAGTCTTTCTTGGGCAGATTTCTGCTACATTTTGTGTGAAGAAATGTTTCCAGATTTCACCCGAATGACGTGGCTTTAATGTTAAGATTATGCCCACTTGTTCTAGTTTCATTTACCAGACAAAATGCAACATCTTCCAAAATGCCCTCTTTTATCTTTTTTACCTTTGCTGTAGATCTGAGCCTACCTTGCAATCAATATTTCCACTTGCATAGTTACTTGAGAGGACTGAAGGGAACCTTGAACAGTTTGTTTAATGTCTTAAGCCATTAGCAAAATATATAAAACAAAATAAAAATAATCAAAGTTCAGTTTGGTTCTTTCACTTTGCAAATTCGCCAACTTATTTTTTTACCAGAAATTGGAGCTAGCTCAGCTTTTAATCAAATTCACTTGGACTGTTTTTGACAGGCATAGGTCATCGGATTTCTGGAAAACATGATTTTTTTATACATTCAGTGTCATTTTAATGGCAAGGTATCTGCCACTGGACTGAGTGAGACCTGAAATAAAAGCATTTTAAGTAACAATCTATAAAACATTGTGACATGCTGGTTTTCAAATGCTTTGCACCAGTGTGGCAGACTTCAGATCAACTTTGCCTCTGTTGAAAGGAATATGACATGAAATCTTCCAGTTTTAGACACATTATAGGTTTTTAGGAAATGGGAGGGGACAAAATGGATGCTTTTCTCCTTACCTCAAGTGGTAAATCTTTCAGACAATCCACTTAAGAGCACTGTAGACCCTTAGCCTGCTATTAATTTTCTATCTGGTTGACTTGATGTACATATTGATGAGGTACTTCCTGAGTGGGGAGGCGATTAATGCTGGCTGCAGTGTCAGGGGGACTTAATGTCAGAATCATCTTTGCCTCCTCTTTCCTTTGGCACTAGACCCTTGGTAACTTTGGTATTATGATTTAAGGCTGTCATAGCTCCTGGTCAGGGGAGACATTTGTGCATTGTTTAAAATCATTTATTTCTTCCATCACATCTTACTCATTTTATCATGGGTCAGCTGACCGACAGATTTCGTGTGAGTTTAAGGCTCTTACAAACCACTTTTCTCAATGTCTCTGAAATTTCAATAACAGACTTGGTTATTCAGTGCAGATTAAATGATAGAAATTAAGCAGTGCAATGCTGTTACACATTTTCTTCCTGTTTTCCATCTTAATGAGACATCAATTAATCTGGGTTACCATTTTTGTCAATAAAGTAACAACATAAAAATGGAAACGGTCCTGAAATTACTGTCACATAACTTTCAGACTTATTCAGCAGGGCACTGAATAGAAGCGAATGTGGGAGGAAGTATGAATAATTTGAGTCAAAAACAATTGCAGGAAAAGCTCAGCAGGCCTGGCTCCAGTACCCCTTTTTGCTGAGCTTTTCCTACAATTTCTTTTTTGATTTCTGATTCCCAGCATCTGCAATCTTTTTCCAGACAATTTGAGACATAGGCTCTGACTCTCTCAGTTAGGAGTCATTTCCAGTATGGCAGTTGGGATCTGTTTGGGAATTCCACCTCGATTTGTGGCATTACTGGCTTAGGATAAGATGCAAAGCACTGAACCTGCACTTTGCACTCCTAATCAATTTCAGGAGGTACAGAGCATCTGTAGGACCGTACAATTTTTGTGATGTCGACCAGTTTTCTCTATTGTTTACAGCCTCTCTAAGGCTGTAAGCTTTAGCCTGGATTCAGAAACCTTTTGAAAAGTGAGTTCAAAAGATTTTACCTATGATTTCTAATGTTCCTTCCTCCCAATATCCCATACTCCATCATGCCAATTCAATGCCAAATCATATCCTTTCGATGACTGTTCATCCAGGATGCATTACATGCATTATCACATGACCTATACAGTGACATGCAAATGAGGAACTGCTGAGAAAGAAAAAAAACTTGCTGCTAAAAATAAAACAGCTTTTATAATAAAAGTGTCAATCATGATGATGGTTAAATTATCTATAACAAGCTTCAAATATCTGATAACTCAGCTTTTAGTCCAAATCGGGTAGGTGAAATTGTTGAAGAAATGTCACTAAACTAGTAATCCATAGTCATCAGACTAATGTTCAAATAACAATATAGCAAGTAATGTGGGTTTGAATCCCACCAGGACAGATGTTGGCATTCAAATTCAATAAAATAGCTAGAATTAAAAACTAATCCAATGGCAACCATGTAACAATTGTCGATTGTCATAAATATCAACATGATGGTCTTGACAATTATCATCAAATGTTATAAAAACCCATTTAATTCAATAATGGGACTGTGCTGAAAGTGAGACAAATGATGTTGAGGGAAGGAAATCTGCCATCCTTATCCAATCTGTGATTCTAGATGTAAGGAATGTGGTTTACTCTTCACTACTCCATGAAAAGGCCCAGTAAATCATTCTATCTTTTAACCAAACTACCACAGTAGGCCTTTTAACCAAACTGCCTCAGCATTTATTGACCTTGTAACACCTCCAGGACTATCCTTAGGGTTAGGCTGCTTGGAGTGATTTTCCCAGGCCCAATGCTGGGGCTATAGGAATCTAGGATGAATTGGAAGGTAGGGTGGGGTGAGCTTTGAATAGCCAGTGTGATTTGTGCCTTGGGAGAGTCCCCAGGAGGGTTGACTGTATCTGTTACATTCTGCTTCCGGGCTTAGAGGGCCTGACTCCATCACACACACACACACACACACACACACACACACACACACACACACACACACTTGAGGTAACTTTTGCCAAGGTGGTTCGAGTGGTAGAAAAGGTAATGGAGGAAAAGCAGTACAGAGAAATTTTAATGGTTCTAGGTCTTGAAGCCTTAGACCATGATGACAAATTTCATCAACTGATTTTGTATTTCCTCAAATATAGAAGTTTGAGGGCTCAGCAAATGAAAGCGTAAAAATAATAAAAGCATTTGACAGGGTAGATGTAGAAAAAACTATTTCCCCTGCGCTGGGCAGTCCAGAACTAGGGGATATATAATCTTTAAATCAAGCAATTCACAAGTTAAGTCATGCAGAACTAGTTTTTGAAACAATCAGCAGTGGAAATCTGGAACTATCCAATAGATCATATTGTTGATGTGACACTGCAGTGATACTTGGCAATTTTTTCACACAGAGGATGGTGAGTATCTGAAACAGGTTGCTGGAGGTAGTGTTGGAAGCAAATAAAATTTTGTCATTTAAGAAACATTTAGACAAGTACTTGGATGTATCAGGTATGGAGGGATATGGACCAAATGCAGGCTAATTAGTTTAAACTGTGAAATCTGGGCAGCATATATTGGGCAAGTTGGGCTGAAGGGCTTGTTTCCAGGCTGTAGACCTCAATGACTCTATGACTCTAATATAAAATACGATAATATTTAGCATACATGGCAGTGAGACGAGCAATATGACTTGCATTGACATTGTACGACTCAAACTTTCAGAACAATGATGCTCTTTCATGATTCTAACTACGTGCTTTAGGCATCCTTACTAAAATTGCATCCAGAGAAATTTTATATCCGTGTGCCTTTTTCAGGTATTGTAATGCACAACTTCAATCTATGTGTGTCTTAATTATTAAGTGATTTTCAATGACGGTTTCAAGATGATCTTTGAAACAAGCATGTCTTTCTGGATCATCTAAGTTGACTGGTGACATTTCCATTCATGATGTTAATCAAGTCAATTACATAAAATCTTTGAGCCTAAATGCCTGTGTTCAAGTCCCGCCTGCTCCATAACATGCCTGGAGAGGTTGATTAAAATATCTATAAACCAGGGGAAAAGAACATCAAATATATTCCTACAGTCGCTATTAAAAGTTAGTCAGACAAAACATTGTACACATGTTAAAATAATAAGTAAAAAGCTCTGATTATTCAGTTCATGAAATATTGATCAGGTACATGAGTGACCAATTAATAATTGAAGACATAGTGTGTAATACAGTTAAGCAAAATAATGTTTCAAGTGTTTTATCTGTAAGTAGTTTTTATCTAAAGTGCAGCATCCATATTCAAGATTGACTGAATTCGACCTCTGGTATTCATTGTGCAAAGTTAAAGCAGGTTTCAGAAACAAGTATTAACTGTTTCATATTCCAGCAGTGAATATTTTGCCTTCACCCTTTCTTAAGAGTGGATACAGAAGTGAATCATTCTCATTAAATCCAATCTGCAATTTTAGATCATTTTCTCCTCCACAAATATGTTTCTGAGCCAAAACTGAGAACTTGGAAGTTCTCAGGAAGGAAAGGAGGAGGGACAATTGGAGGAAGAGAAGAATGAAGGAAGAATTATTATTTTTATTTGCCTCTGATTCATTCTACTTTTAAACACTGCCATAAATGTCTTCCTTTTTATTCATTCACAAGATGTGGGCGTCACTGGCCAGGCAGCATGTATTGCCCATCCCTAATTGCCCAGAGGGCAGTTAAGAGTCAATCATATTGCTGTGGGTCTGGAGTCACATGTAGGACAGACCAGGTAAAGGACATTAGTGAATCCAGATGGGTTTTTTCAACAATCAGCAATGGATTCATCGTAAGCGGTAGACTCTTAATTCCAGTTTTCTCTTTTATTGAATTCAAATTCCACATTCTGCCATGGCAGTATTTGAACCTGGGTCTCCAGAACATTATCTGGACGAACAGTTCAGCAATAATACCGTTAGGCCATCACTTCCTCGTTCACACACTGCTTTAGCCGTACCATGTTATGATTTCAAATCTAAGTGGCTTTTGGCCTAGATATGGTGTAAGATATGAAGAGTTCATGAATTCCTACATATTAAGTATTAAGTTATTAAATTAAGAATATTTGATAGGCAGACTCAGCACTGGCACTTTCTTTATTAAAGCACTCACATATCTCCGCAATCACCTCACAGAAATGACAATGTATCTGGAATGTTGCTGTTTGCATCCAAAGTCAAGGAAAATGCCTGTTACATATTATCCCTGTCACCCTCAAGTACACCACAATATAAATCACTCAAACCCTCTCCCTGCCTTCAAAAATGCACATAAATCTCTCTCTTTCAAACAAACTTGATATTTACCCAGAATTTTACCCTGAAAATGAAGTCTCTATAGTTGTATTTTTTTATAGAATCCCTACATGTGAAAGAAGGCTATTTGGACCATGAAGTGCACACAGATCCTCAGAAGGCCACCGGACTCAGACCCACCTCCCTACTCTATAATGCTGCTCTTCCCATCGCTAATCCATCTAGCCTGCATAAACCTGGGCACTAAAGCATGGCCAATCCACCTAACCTGAGTATCTTTGGACTATGGGAGGAAACCAGAGCACCCAGAGGAAATCTGTGCAGACAGGAGGAAAACTCCACACACAGGCTGTCGCTTGAGGCTGGACCAAACCCAGGTCCCTGGCACTGAGAGGCAGTACTAATCATTGAGCCACCGTTCATTCCCAATATCAATATTCCTTTCAAGATATCCTTCAGGACACTTTACAAAAACAAGGTAGTCCTGAAATATATTCATTCAAAACTGCCCTCGGCTAGTCATTTCATTCCTACACTAGATTTCCAAAGCAACTGATTGACTCAGAATTTGGTGCAACAGGAGAATTTCAGGATGACAGGAAAAACACATTTAAAACACCCATGATCAAGTATTCCTGCCAGTTTATGGAAATCCCTTGCTTTTCACTGACCAAAAGGTTTATTTGGGAAAGTATCAAACATGCTATGAGAATTTGTCAGGAGCACAAAAGGCGAAATCAAGGGGCAAAAACAGAAATTGCTGAAAAGTCTCAGCAGGTTTGGCAGCATCTGTGGAGAGAAGTCAGAGTTCATGTTTCAGTTTCAGTGATCCTTCCTCAGAAAGTTCTGAGGAAGGGTCACTGAATCCAAAATGTTACCTCTGATTTCTCTCCACAGATGCTGGCAGACCTGCTGAGCCTTCCCAGCAATTTCTGTTTTTGTTTGTGAGTTCCAGCAACGCGGTTCTTTTGGTTTTGATTTAGATGAAGCCAAGCTATCAGGGAGATCATGCAAAACTCCAAGCATCTCACCTGTTGTATTCTTCAAACACTACCTGCCTTCGATATGGCAGAATGTACAAATTCTGAATTGGCCTTATCAAACCAGAGTGGAAGCAAGTCATTCTCAATTCTGAGAAAGCGCCTAAGAAGCCAAGTCTAAGGTGAGGAGTTCATCAGTCATGTTGCATTCAGTACATCTCCATAAACAATGATGCAGTAATGACTTCATATTGGATTTTTTAATCATGTTGTTTGAGGGGTAAATCTTGGCCAGAGGTCTGTAGCAAACTTTACGGCACTTTCTAAATCCATGAAGCCTTTTATATCCAATTTCTTTGTCTCTCAATGGTCAGACTCTTAAATTAAACATTTGAAAGTCAGCATCTCTGATGCTGCAAATTTCATGCAATGAAGTCTAAGCTAGATTGCAAGTTCAAATATTAGAGTACGAATTGAACGCTCAATTATCAGATGATATGGTGAACAATCACCAAGTCATCGACAATTTGACAGAGGAAAATCACCTAACTTTCATAGAATATGTGATAGCAGGAACTGCAGGTACTGGAGAATCCAAGATAACAAGATGTAGAGCTGGATGAACACAACAGGCCAAGCAGCTTCATAGGAGCAAGAGAAGGGTCTAGGCCTGAAATGTCAACTTTCCTGGTCCTATGATGCTGCTTGGCCTGCTGTGTTCATCCAGCTCTACACCTTGTTATTTCTTTCATAGAACATGCTCAGATTTTACTTTTATTGACACAGGTTTTCTATTTCCAGATATTTGAAACTAAATTCAACTCTTCAAATAATCATGGTGAAATTTAAATTCACAAGACTTTGAACTATTACACTAGGCTTTCAGCTTACCAGTTCAGAAACATATGTTCAGGTAATTACGTTACTGTCTCCCTGTGGTTCCTGAGACATTTCTAAACTGTAAAATTTAACATCATATTATTCACTCCCCAAGTCATCAGAAGATGGCACACATTTATTAAGAAGAGTACTTCTCTGACAAGGTCTCATTCTTATTGGGTCTTTATAGTTTCTCATTTTAAAAATAAACTTCTCCCTGTGGCCATGCCTAGAAGCAAAAAAGACAGTATTCAGACAGAGAGAATGATTGAACATATAAAGGATATGTCTTTTTCTCCATTTCTCTCTCATCCTACCTTATCTCTTAGCAATGAGCTGTCATCTCCCCCTCATTTCATTCAATCAGCCCTCCAATAACCCAGAAATTCCTTAAAGACTCCTGAACATTATAAGTTGGAATTTGCAGGGTAATGCAGCTTGATCGTATTGACTGATTCCACCCCTTTCCTACATTTCAAAAAGATTTGATTTATTTCTCTCCTGCTCCGAACTATAGGAGTTTGTCTACAGATTGTACAAGGTCGCTTAACTGAGGCCCAGCACTTATGAATCTTTTACAACTGACAGCTCGTTTAGCTTACCCTTGGAATATTAACATGCTTTAAAATGCTTTTTATAGTTAAGAACTCTCTATTTTATAATTAATCAATCTTAAGACCCATTTAGGGGCTGTGAGTGGAACATTGCAGTCATTAAAGTATTGCTTGCATTAACTATAACATTTAAAGAAAAAAAAATCAACTTTATGTTGAGCAAGTTACGTACCATGACAAGATCCTTATTCTTAACTAGATTATAAAAATGTAGGGTTATTTGGAAGCATAGGTTGATATCCAACTTTTTTAGTTAGTTATTTTGAAAGATTACGTTTACTTTATTTTCTGTTCAGGTATGCATGCAAATGCCTTGTGAAAGTTTTTTATTGAATTTGTTTCCATCACCCAATCAAGCAGTGCATTTCAGATTGTTACAAATTACTGCTTAAAATAATTCTTCACAGCTCCTGCCTGATTCTTTTGCTGTTTATCTTAACTGTGTGTCCTCTGGTTACTGAGCCAAATGCCTGCGGAAATATATTTTAATTAATTTAACCATCTTGTAAAGATATTGACTTACTAAATTGAAAGGTAAAGATAAATTTGTCATAGTGCTCCAGATCATAGGGCTGCCCACTCATTACAGAGAGGTGGGTTAACCTAAGGGTCAGGTGAAGGGAGAGGTTAAGAAGAAAAATCCTTCAAGGTAATCTCAGCCAGTGCAGAATTGAATCCATTCTGCTGGCATCACACTGCATCACAAACCGGACGACCAAGCTAACCAACAAAGGCCCTGCTGCCCCACCTTACTGAATTTCATCACAGAAGAAATATTTGTACCCAGGACACTCCTGATTCCAAATAATAAGCAGTTGCAGCTGAGTTTAAAAAGATAAGTATGCGCATTAGCTCACCCAAGAGATAACATCATTTATAAATGATAATGAATGCATTTTCTGCCGATATAATTTTGAAGGGCAGCAAAACAGATCAGAGCTATGAACTTTGAGATCAAACTGATCATCGAAGACAATTGTCTCCAGTCGTAACTATATGTCATGACACCTCTCAATAACAGTGATGCTTCACAATATTAGCCACACACTATAGCCTCTGATACACTATGATATCAATTCCACACTCAGAAAAGCCCAATATGTTCTAATACCCTTTGATACTCTTGTCAATTTTTCCTTAATACACCTAAAGATCTATGAAATTTCATGATATCTAAAATATCTCTGAAATTTTCTGAATAATAATCCATAATATCCTTTGATTTTCCAGCATGACCTTATACCTTATGCTACCTCCTAATGCCAATATTATAAGATATTATATGTGTTTCAGGAGGTTCAGACTCCAAGGGATGAATTTTAACTGATAAACACATGTTCCTTGAGGTTAGATGTTATAACTTTAAAATTCTGAAACCTGATCCCAGCCTGCACAATTCCAAATTCATATCTGTCAGTACATGGAGCATCCTCTAGAGATGAAAAGAACTTTTCAGCAACCTCTATAGGCCAGAGGATGGATTGACGGATGGGAAGGGACGCCTCTGAGGTTATAGATCAGATGGTACGTGAATAGGACCATGCTGACCTGGCCATCCAACATCATACTGTCCTTGCCAGGAGTTGTAGATCAGACTATTACTTTTTCCCACGATCGGGTAAAGCATTTCTACGCATACACTCCACAACCTCCCACCCTCAAGTGCACTCAGCACAAGTTTACCGGCAGCTGCAGGTTTACACCCTGTGACTGTTAAGACTCTGTGATATGCGGGGATATCTGGATGACTAGGCATCTACCTGAAACTCTACTCTTTGGCCATATAACCCGTCCTTGTTAAAATTTGGGCTCACATCAGAGTGAGATTGAAATAGTCACAGCTTAGCACTTTAACAAATAGAAAAAATGAACCTCATTGACTCGCATGTGAAGCTTCCCCATTCAATAATTGAGCCCACCCAAACTTGAAATAGAATATCCATTTCACCGAGAAGCAAGACCAAAAAATGCCAATAACACTATTCTTTTTGTCACACAGAAAGCCTTCTTTACTCTTAACTCTGAAAGTTTCACTAGTAAGAACAATGATTGCAACCAGTTAAATTCATCACCACAGTATTCTGACTGGAGGTGAAGAAGCAAGATTGTGATTTCATTAAAACTATTGAATCAAATAACTAACTTCAACTGGGAGAGTTAATATATGCATTAGTGTTGCAATTATAGTATCCATCACTACAGCAATTCCATAACAGTGTTTCTGAATCGATCATCTTAGTTTGCTGTGTCAGTGACCTTCTCACTGTCATGAGTTCAGCATTGGATCTGTTTCACTCCATCATGGTCAGCTCAACATTTGAGATGCCTTTAATAAGGAAGGCATTGATAATTGCTATTTTCAAGAAGAAAACAGTCAACCACTTTCCTATGAACTTCAATAGCACCACCATCTCCAAATTTCTCCTCATCATCTTCTTAAGGGTACGAATTAACAGTCTTTATGGAATCGGCAATTTCAGCAAAAGCACTGTAAGAATATGAAACAGATTGAGCCCTCACCTCACCTCCAAATGCCTGCAAATCTAATAACCACCTGGAAGGCTTTTGACATTCAATACTTTCTTGGATTAGGGTACCTGCAGCAGCAATTAAAAAGCTTAATGTCAGCAGTACAAAGCTGCCCTTTAAATCAGTGCTTAGCTACTGAAATCAACATTCAACCCTTTCCCCATTAGTGGACTGGAGCTGCATTATTCTACCATATATGTTATCTACAGACTATATTAACTCCACAAATTCACCTTGAAATCTTCTTCCAGCCTGCAACCTCTACATCAAGAAGAGGTAGATTGCCAACACTCGTTGCACACAGTTCTTTCAGTTTTTACTCACTATTCATGTCAGGTAGAAATCTACGCTTTCTTCCATGCCTGCCACCAAAAAGAAGGCCCAATTTCAAATTAAGGCAGATTCAGGATAAGCAAGGAGTTGGGCATTTGGAATCCAGTGCAGAGTGCTGTATATGAGCCATATTTACTCCCAGCTTCATTGAAATTGAGCAAAGCTGTCTCCTGCGAAACGACAGTGGGCAGGAGCAGGATTTTGAGCGTGAGCCTGTTTTGAGTTGAGCAAAAATGACAGGGAAACAAGAAAACTTATGAATTTTTATGAACACTCCATTCACCTGAATTGTCATTTTAATGGCATATCGTCACTGTTCATTTTTGGCAAGCAAGGTTAAAATCTAAGACTTAATCGCCAGTCAATTTATCAATTTGCTAACCTTGATTGTAAGACAAGCATGTCCATTAAATTATTATTGCTGTGTTCAACAATTATTCTAACAATATCAGGTCACAAGCAACACACACATTTAACTGTAGCCATTAAGTGCAATTATAAAACAAATTTGACAGAACTTAAATCATAGATATCAAATTTATGTTTTAACATGATCAGCCTTCTTGATGCTTTGCTGGTAGCAGTTATATTATCATCAAGTGTACCACAATATTATAGGTATGTGTAATAAGCATGCTTCAGAAAGGATGTGATGGTCCTGGAGAGGAGATTCACCCAAATGGTTCCAGGAACAAGATTTTTAAATGAAGAACTTAGGTCAGAGCAGTTATTTTTGTTCATTTTCAGGCAAAGGAGTTTGAGATGAGATTTTACAGACATGCAAAAGATTATCACTGGTTAAGATAAGGCAGATAAAAATAAGGATATTCCTATTAGTTGATGGTACCAGGGCCAGGGGACATAGGTTTAAGACTTTGGACAAGATATGCAAAGGGGATGTGAGGAAAAACATTTTTATACAGCAAGTGGTAGTGACCTGGAACTCCCTGTCTATGACAGTGGCCAGAACAGATATGAACAATGACTCCAAAACAAACTGGATGGGCATATGAACACAAATGGAACATAGAACATAGAACATTACAGCACAGTACAGGCCCTTCGGCCCTCGATGTTGTGGCGACCTGTCATACCGATCTCAAGCCCATCTAACTTACACTGTTCCATGTACGTCCAGTGAAAGTCTTACTTGAGTGACTAATCTCAAATGGTAACAAAGCTTTGTATTCTACATGGACCTTTCTGTTAAACTGCTCACTTAACAGATATACCATTATAATTTTAGGCAGTACGATCAGTAGCTCAGCACAAATCCTATGATGGGAACACCCAGGCTCATATCAATAGGTGAAAAGCAGTAGCAACAACAGGCTTTTCTTAAATACTCCACAGACTTCTTAAAAGGTTTCAAGCCTAGCAGAGCTAAATTACTCGACAACTTTGACACTTATTTGACAGTTTATAGAATCACCTAGAATACTTGCAGTGGAAACAGGTCCTTTGGCCAAACAAGTCTACATCAACTCTCATGGCATTCCACCCAGACCCATTCTCCTAAACCCACCTATTCTGCACGTCCCTGAACACTGTGGGTAATTTAGCACAGCCAATCCACCTAGCCTGCACGCCTTCCGGCTGTAAGAGGAAAGCGGAGCATCCAGAGGAAATCCATGCAGGCACCGGGAGAATGTGCAAACCCCACACAGACAGTCGCCCAAGAGTGGAATTGAACCCAAGTCCCTGGCATGGTGAGGCAGCAGTGTTAACCACTGAGCACAATTTTAAAGGTTTGAAGTCCTTCAATATCTCTGACATCTTTGAGAATTTTATAGTCTTTGACAGTTCTTTGAGAGTTTTGACAGCTCTTTGACATTTTGACAATTTCAATGGACTATGCACATCTTAGGTGCATTCATGTATTTGTTAACAATCTCAAAGGAAACCTGACTCTCTAAAGTTTACCTAATCCCTCAGAACCTTCTAAGGGCATTTGACAACCACTCCACCACAAAGATGTCCAGAGACCATATTAAAAGGGATGTTCCAAAAGATCAACTAACTATCTAACTTTTTTTTCATTTAAGGTTAGTCAAAGGAATGTCAATATGGTGACTTTTAAAAAAAAAATACTTTTTTTAAAGCTGTTATCGATAGACACATTACTTCATGTCAGCATGGGTCCTGAGGTTTCCTCATGGTGTATACTAGATGGGTTGACATAGAGAGTGGAGCACAAAAGGAGGTGTATGGGAATATGGGTTGGAATGCTAGCAGTAAACAGATACATGTCTGGTGAAGGGCCATGGGGGACTATTGGAGGCTATGTAATATGGCCTGTCATTTGGGTATATGACATAGTTACAGGGAAATAAGTTGCCATGGATTGTGTGGTGAGCCATGGGAAGTGCATACAAGGGTTTCATTTTCTGTAGGGATTATGCACTCTCTTCACTTGACTCACTTCTATTTTGACCCCCCCCCCTCCCCCACTGGCTCTATTTGAGTAGAGAGCCTGTTTCTATGTCATTGAAGAACCTTACCCATGTAAAAATCATGGCTTTCACTACTTTCCCATCAAGGTAGATTCAGGAACAATCCCATGTCCCATTTCCCAGCTTTTTGGAGATCTGGCACCATAGTGATCACAACACCCTGACCTTTACTATAGTCATGGAGAGGGATAGGAGCAGACGGTATGGGAAAGTATTTCACTGGGGGAGGGGGAATTACAATGCTATTGGGCAAGAACTACAGAGCACCAACTGGGATCAGATGTTCTCAGGGAAATGCACAATAGAAATGTGGAGCTTGTTTAGGGAGCAGTAACTACAGATACTGGATAGGTTTATCCCACTGAGGCAAGGAAAGGATGGTAAGGTGAAGAAACCTTGGATGGCAAGACATGTTGAACACCTATTCGAGGGGAAGAAGGAGGCTTGCTTAGGGTTGAGGAAGCAAGGATCAGGCAGGACTCTAGAGGTCTACAAGGTAGCCAGGAAGGAACTGAAGAATGGACTTAGGAGAGCTAGAAGAGGGTATAAGAAAACCTCAGCGGGTAAGATCAAGGAAAACCACAAAGCTTTCTATACTTAAGTGAGGAAGAGTGAGGGTTGGGCCAATCAGGAACAGTAGAGGGAACTTAAGTGTAGAGTCAGAGGAGGTAGGGAAGGTCCTTAATGAATACATCGCTTCAGTATTCACAAGTGAGAAAGACCTTGATGTTTGTAAGGACAGCATGAAACAGGTTGATATGCTCAAACTGATTGATGTTAAGAAGAAGGATGTTCTAAAAATTTTGAAAAACATGAAGATAGATAATTCCCCTGGGCCAGACGGGATATACCCAAGGTTACTACAGGAAGCAAGGGGTGAGATTGCTACCCCTTTGGCGAAGATCTTTACATCATCCCTGTCCACTAGGATAGTACCAGATGACTGGAGGATGGCAAATGTCATTCCCTTGTTCAAGAAAGGGAATAGGGATAATCCTGGAAATTACAGACCAGTCAGTCTTAATGATGGGCAAATTATTGGACAAGATTCTGAGAGATAGTACTTATGATTATTTGGAAAAGCACAGTATGATTAGAAATAGTCAGCATGGCTTTGTGAGGGACAGGTCATGTCTCACAAGCCTTAGTGAATTCTTTGAGGTTGTGACAAAACACATTGATGAAGGTAGAGCGGTGGATGTGGCGTATGTGGGTTTTAGCAAGGCATTTGATATGGTTCTACATGGTAGGCTCATTCAGAAAATAAGGAGGCATGGGATTCAGGGAAATTAGGCTGTCAGGATACAAAACTGGCTGTACAATAGAAGATGGGGAGTGGTCGATGAAAAGTATTCAGCCTGGAGTTCGTTGACCAGTAGTGTTCCGCAGGGATCTGTTCTGGGATCTCTGCTCCTTGTGATCTTCATAAATGACTTGGATGAGGAAGTGCAAGAGTAGGCTAGTAAATTTGCTGATGACATGAAGGTTGGTGGAATTGTGGACAGTGTGGAGGGCTGTTGTAGGTTGCAACAGGACATTGACAGGAGGCAGAGCTGGGCAGAGAAGTGACAGATGGAATTCCACCCAGAAAAGTGTGAAGTGATTCATTTTGGAAGGTCAAATTTGAATGCAGAATACAGGGTTAATGACAGGATTCTCGGCAATGTGGTGGAACAGAGGTATTTTGGGTCCACATCCACAGATCCCTCAAAGTTGCGACACAAGTTGATAGAGTTGTAAAGAAGGCATATGGTGTATTGACTTTCATTGACAGGGGAATTAAGTTTAAGAGCTGAGAGGTTATGCTGCAGTTCTATAAAACTCTAATTAGACCACACTTGGAATATTGTGTTCAGTTTTGGTCATCTCACTATAGGAAAGATGTGGAAGCTTTAGAGAGGGTGCAGAGGAGATTTACCGGGATGCTGCCTGGACCGGAGGGCAGGTCGTATGAGGAAAGGTTGAGGGAGCTAGGGCTTTTTGCATTTGAGTGAAGAAGGATGAGAGGTGACTTGATAGAGGTTTACAAGATGATGGGGGGCATAGATAGAATGAATAGTCAGAGATCTTTTCCCATGGCGGAAATTAATATTACCAGGGGGCACAACTTTAAGGTGATTGGAGGAAGGTATGGGGAGATGTCAGAGGTAGGTTCCTCACACAGAGAGTGGTGGGCGTGTGGAATGCACTGCTGGCAGTGGTAGTGGAGTCAGATATTTTAGAGACTTTTAAGGGACTCTTGAATAGTCACATGGAGGATGGTAAAATGTAGGGTATGCAGGGTCGATTGATCTTAGCAGTATAATAAGTTGGCACAACATCATGGGCTGAAGGAGCCGTGCTGTGTTGTACTGTTCTATGTTCGAAGTATCAGCTCAACCACCCCATTTGTGAGGAAGTGTATCATGAAAGGCCATCAATATGTGATAACCACCAAGAAGTCCAGCAAGTAGGACATTCAGAAGATATTACTCTACTCAGAGAATTTTGAAAACTTCGAACTCACTATCACGGAGCACGGTTGAAGTGAATAGCATCAAAATATTTAAAAGATAAGCATATGATGTGGAAGGGCACAAAGAGTTATATTACTGAAGTTAGATGAGAAGGAACAGAATGGAATATAACTACTGACGTAGTCTGATTGGATAATCCTCTGGAGGACTGACAGATGAGAGATATTAGAAGAGAATTGTGGTCAACTCTGTCAAAAGTATAGATGGTTTGAGAAAGCCAACGAAGATAATTTATCACTATTACATGAGATATTATTTGTGACTTTAATATAACATGCTTCAGGGATGGAAGCAATAAGGAAGGAGAAGATCAAATATGAAGGTAGGCTAGCTAATAATATTAGAAATGATAGTAAAAGCTTCTTTCAATACATAAGAAACAAACGAGAGGCAAAAGTAGATATTGGGCCGCTCCAAATTGATGCTGGAAGGCTAGTGATGGGAGATAAGGAAATAGCTGAAGAACTTAATAAGGAATTTGCGTCAGTCTTCACAGCGGAAGACATGAGTAGTATGCCAACAATTAGGGAGAACCAGGGGGCAGAGTTGAGTACGGTACGCATTACAAAAGAGAAAGTGCTAGAAAAGCTAAAGGGTCTAAAAATTGATAAAGCTCCTTGCCCCGACGGGCTACATCCTAGAGTTCTGGGGGAGGTGGCTGAGGAAATAGCGGAGGCTTTGGTCATGATCTTTCAAAAATCACTGGAGTCAGGGAAAGTCCCAGATGATTGGAAAATTGCTGTTGTAACTCCCTTGTTTAAGAAAGGATGAAGGCGAAAGATGGAAAATTATAGGTCGATTAGCTTAAACTCGGTAGTTGGTAAAATTCTAGAATCCATTGTCAAGGATGAGATTTCTAAATTCCTGGAAGTGCAGGGTCAGATTAAAACAAGTCAGCATGGTTTTAGTAAGGGGAGGTCGTGCCTAACAAACCTGTTAGGATCCTTTGAAGAGGCAACAAGTATGTTAGACCAGGGAAACCCAGTAGATGTTATCTATCTAGACTTACAAAAGGCCTTTGATACAGTGCCTCACGGCAGGCTGCTGAGCAAGGTGAGGGCCCATGGTGTTCGAGGTGAGCTACTGGCTTGGATTGAGGATTGGCTGTCTGACAGAAGGCAGAGAGTTGGGATAAAAGGCTCATTTTCGGAATGGCAACCGGTGACGAGTGGCGTCCCGTAGGGTTCAGTGTTGGGGCCACAGCTGTTCACCTTGTATATTAATGATCTGGATGAAGGGACCAGGGGCATTCTGGCGAAGCTTGCCGATGATACGAATATAGGTGGACAGGCAGGTAGTACTGAGGAGGTGGGGAAGCTGCAGAAAGATTTAGACAGTTTAGGAGAGTGGTCCAGGAAATGGCTGATGAAATTCAATGTGAGCAAATGCAAGGTTTTGCACTTTGGAAAAAGGAATACAGGCATGGACTATTTTCTAAACGGTGAGAAAATCCGCAAATCAGAAGTGCAAAGGGATCTGGGAGTGTTGGTCCAGGATTCTCTAAAGGTTAACTTGCAGGTAGAGTCCGTAATTAAGAAAGTGAATGTAATGTTGTTGTTTATCTCAAGAGGGTTGGAATATAAAAGTAGCGATGTGCTTCTGAGGCTTTATAAATCTCTAGTTAGGCCCCATTTAGAATATACTGTCCAATTTTGGGCCCCACACCTCAGGAAGGAGATACTAGCCGTGGAGCGTGTCCAGCGGAGATTCACATGGATGATCCCTGGACTGGTAGACTTAATGTATGATGAACAGCTAAGGATCCTGGGATTGTACTCATTAGAGTTTAGAAGGTTGAGGGGAGATCTAATAGAAACTTACAAGATAATGTATGGTTTAGAAGGGGTGGACGCTAGGAAGTTGTTTCCGTTAGGCGAGGAGACTAGGACCCGTAGGCACAGACTTAAAATTAGAGGGTGTAAATTTAAAACTGAAATGAGATGACATTTCTTCAGCCACAGAGTGGTGGGCTTGTGGAATTCATTGCCACAGAGTCCAGTGGAGGCCGGGACGTTGGATGCCTTCAAGGCAGAGATCAATAAATTCTTGATCTCAAAAGGAATCAAGGGCTACGCAGAGAGTGCAGGGAAGTGGTGTTGAAATGCCCATCAGCCATGATTTAAATAGCGGTGTGGACTTGATGGGCCGAATGGCCTTACTTCCACTTCTATGTCTTATGGTCTTATGGAAACAAGATTGGGCTGATTCAAGCATGGAATCCCAGGAAAGTTAAGCATAGATTTGAAAAGCACCAACATGTCCAATAAATTTGGAGAAGAAAGGGAGATTGAAATGGGAGATATTTTTCAAGAGCAGGGTTTTTATTTGAAGAGAGTGGTAATAAATTCAATACCTGGGGAAAGGGAACCATTAGCAATATTGTTTAAGATGAGAAGCAAGGAATAAAATTTAGTCATTAGCTGTTTTTTGATGAGACAGTCAAAGAGGCAGGAGACAAGGGGAGAATATAGATTATAGAATGCAGCAAGCTTGCTAGTTTTCTTAGTGACAATGAAGTCCATGAAATCCCTATTGTTGAAGTACAGATGGAGGAGCTAGGGAGAGGGGCTAAGGAGACAGTTCATAGTAGTGAAATTAAGTCAGGGCTAAATTTGCAGCCCAAAATGATACTGGGCCTTTAGCTTCAGACATGAAGAGCAGGACATAATATTGCTTTGTGCAATTAAGCCAGAAGTGGGACTTTCGCAGATCAGAAATGACAACTGCTATCGGGTAAACAGCCATCTTGAGAGAGAATAATGTTTTTAATAGGGCTCCAGTATCAAAGAATGAAGTGAAAATCTGTTTAAGCAGGTTAGCAGCAGCTAAAATGATTGGGTGAACTGACCAATGGCTAGAAAGATGGCATTTTGAAAGAGAAATGGTAACTTAATTGAAAGTGAGTGCCTTCCAGGGGTATGCACAGATGAATTAGGGTTCAATGTGGAAAGGGGAATGTAGTTTGCGAATGACATATGTGATCAGGCATATTCTTATATGAGATTAATACAATAAAAGGAGTGAGGCTTTCAGAGATGGCAAGGACAAGAACTTCAATAGTGCTTTCATTAGCTGAGGGATAACGTTCAATTGCGGGAGGTTATACTGGAACTGTATGAAACATTGGTTAGGCCATAGCTGGAGTGTTGTATGCAGTTCTGGACTCCATATTGCATTAGGGATATGATTGCACTGGGGCGGATGCAGAGGAGATTTGTCAGGATGTTGCCTGGGTTAGAAAGTTTCTGTTATAAAGAGAGATTGGTTAGATTGGAGTTGTTTTCCTTAGAACAGAAGAGATTGAGAGAGGAGATGATTGGGAGTATAAATTTATGAGGGGCATAGATAGAGATTTTTCCCCTTGATGAAGGGATCAATCACCAGAGGGCATAAGGTAAGAGGTAGAAAGTTTAGAAGAAATGTGAGGAAAAGCTTTTTCACTCAGAGGGTTGTAGTAATATACAACTTACTGCCTGTAAAGTTGGTAGAGTCAGAAAATGGCGTAACATTTAAAAGTATTTAGATATGCACTTGCAACGCCAAGGCATATAAGTCAATGGGCCAAATGCTGGAAATTGGAATTAGAATAGTTAGCTGGTTGTTTTGATTGGTGCAGATGCCATGGGCCAAGGGCATTTTTCTGTGCTATAAATGTCTATGACTCTATAAGTTAGCAGAGAATGTATTGAAATCAGATGATGGTCAAAATCACCAAGGAAGAGAAGCTGCTCATAGCAGAGCCTGGAGGGGGAAAGAAATGAAGATAGCTTGGTAATAAAATGTGAGGCTGGATGAACACAGCAGGCCTATCAGCATCTCAGGAGCACAAAAGCTGACGTTTCGGGCCTAGACCCTTCATCAGAGAGGGGGATGGGGAGAGGGAACTGGAATAAATAGGGAGAGAGGGGGAGAGATTCCCTGAGGTTGGTCTGGAGGGAGGAGGGTAACTTCTTCAGGTTAGGCATCCCTGGAAGAGGCTTCGCAGTGAGGTTAAAATAGTATCAGAGATAATGGGAACTGCAGATGCTGGAGAATTCCAAGATAATAAAATGTGAGGCTGGATGAACACAGCAGGCCAAGCAGCATCTCAGGAGCACAAAAGCTAACGTTTCGGGCCTAGACCCTTCATCAGAGAGGGGGATGGGGAGAGGGAACTGGAATAAATAGGGAGAGAGGGGGAGAGATTCCCTGAGGTTGGTCCGGAGGGAGGAGGGTAACTTCTTCAGGTTAGGCATCCCTGGAAGAGGCTTCGCAGTCAGGTTAAAATAGTATCAGAGATAATGGGAACTGCAGATGCTGGAGAATTCCAAGATAATAAAATGTGAGGCTGCATCCAGCCTCACATTTTATTATCTTGGAATTCTCCAGCATCTGCAGTTCCCATTATCTCTGATACTATTTTAACCTGACTGCGAAGCCTCTTCCAGGGATGCCTAACCTGAAGAAGTTACCCTCCGGACCAACCTCAGGGAATCTCTCCCCCTCTCTCCCTATTTATTCCAGTTCCCTCTCCCCATCCCCCTCTCTGATGAAGGGTCTAGGCCCGAAACGTCAGCTTTTGTGCTCCTGAGTTGCTGCTTGGCCTGCTGTGTTCATCCAGCCTCACATTTTATTATCTTGGAATTCTCCAGCATCTGCAGTTCCCATTATCTCTGATACTATTTTAACCTGACTGCGAAGCCTCTTCCAGGGATGCCTAACCTGAAGAAGTTGCCCTCCGGACCAACCTCAGGGAATCTCTCCCCCTCTCTCCCTATTTATTCCAGTTCCCTCTCCCCATCCCCCTCTCTGATGAAGGGTCTAGGCCCGAAACTTCAGCTTTTGTGCTCCTGAGATGCTGCTTGGCCTGCTGTGTTCATCCAGCCTCACATTTTATTATCTTGGAATTCTCCAGCATCTGCAGTTCCCATTATCTAAGATAGCTTGGTGAAATGGTTTGTGTTACTTGGCTGGACAGTAAGTAACAAAGATCTTAAACAATGGTAAGAGATGTGGAAATGCTCAAAGAAGCAGATCCTGCCAAAGGGAACAGAGCAAGACGTGATTCACTGGGGGAAATTATAGGGTCAGGAATGGGAGGAGTGAATTAAACAGGGAGAAGATTACAAAGATTAATTCCCAGTGAGGAGATTGTTAGGGACTGTTGCACAAAAGAAGGCAATGCCACAAAGAGTATATAAATTTACTTTTGGACAATACCCAGAGGTATAAAGAAAAGTTGTCAGTGTATCTCAGAGGGCAGAAAGCCTGATATAGCAGCAAGAGAGTAGAAAGATAGAGGAGAACTAATAGGTGGAAAAATCAAGTTGCTTCAAGCAGCAACTAAGACTGCCAGGGATACTTAATTGAGCAGGAGGCAAATGTCAGCTTCTCAACAATGGGATGCAGATTAGTAATTATGTCAGTGACAGATTAAAGGCAGATTGTGCTTCCGAACATGAGGTGGGAACATCTTTTTAATAATTCAACAGATTAAATGGTAACTTTGGAATTAAGCACTTGGCAAATAAAAAATATATCTTCAGATTTATGACTCATTAAAGATTGAATGTAGCAGACAATGTACTCTTCCTGGCAGATTTGGACCGAATCAAGGCTGTTTTTCATTCATTGGGAACAGTATTGAACCAGGACAGAAAGCTATTGATTGTTGTTGACATCAGATGACAGCTGTCAAAGGGATAAGGAGCCTGGTCAATCAAAGGAGAGAGCGGGCAGACTGAGGGGAACTGGGGGAATAAATTGAACTATACAAGGAGTATCAATGTTTACTCAAACATTATCATGGGAAGATCAAGTGTTTCACGGAGAATATCCATGGTGAGGTCCTAAGAGTAGAGTGCAACAGAGGATAGGCCAAGAATGACAGAGGAAATGTTACAGATGATGGATGGCAGGTCAAATGTAACAGGTGAGAATTTCCATGAACTGGGATGCTGGGATGGTCAAGGGGATAGTTCTAGGGTGAATAATAGTAGTTTAATGTGGCAGCGGTAGGTTGAGGATTGCCAACATCAAGGGAAAAGTAATGGCCCGAGGTCTCAGTTGTGATTACACTGTTAGTATAACGGTACTAGTTGCCTATGCTTTATCCAGGCCACTATAATAGGGAGCGAGATTACATTGTCTGTGAGGAAAGTGTGCACAAAGACATGCCTTTACATAAAATTACACGCTATCAACACAGGAAAAAATGGTTATAAGAACAAAATCTTAGCAAAACGTTTGTTACATTCCCTTGCTATCAGGTGATCGATAGAAATTCTCTGGAACAAGTAAAAGATTCAATAGGGCGGCTATCAGAGAAAATGTTCCCTCAAGAGTAACAGAACAGAATCTTAATACACAGATTTGGCCATTGAGGAGTGAAATCATTTATGGTTGAAATCTCAAAGTCTCTCCTGCTAAAGCTATTAATATTGGTTAACTGAAGCTTTCAAGACTGAGATCAGTAGATTTTTTACTGGGTAACTGTATCAAGTGATATTGAGCTAGAATATAAAAATTGAACGTGTGGATCAGTCATCATTTGCTTATATGACAGAACAATCTTAAGGGGCTGAAAGGCTCGTTCATGCTCCTGTGTTAGGGAATATTTCAATTGAGAAAGTTAGTGTTTGAATTTTTAAAATTCTCAGTTGATGCATTTGAAGTAATATTACCAAGAAACTCTGTGTTAATTTAGTGTTAAACATTTCAGCCATATTGACGTCCATCTTCAAAAATTAATTTAATCTTAATGCGCTGAAGAGAAATTATTTTTTCATGCAGACCTGCACTGGAAAGCAATGAGACTGAAATGCTACAAAATATGTAGATTTGCATCCATAACTCTTCATTTTTGTATCATTTCTTTGTACAACATGCATTTAGGTAATGTGCTGTGAGGAATTCTGTTTGAGAGGATTTCTTTTAAAACAAAAGTACAACCTTTGAGGTCATAAGAAAGGGAAATCTGTCTATAAAGGCATGAATAGAAGCAGGATAATTTATTTGGTACCTTGAGCTTGCTCAGCTATTAAAATAAGATCATAGATAATCTGATTGTGGCCTTAATTCTATTCTACTGTATGTTCACCAATAACCATTGATTCCTTTGTAGATCAAAAATCTGAGTCAGATTATCAATTTAATTCCATAATATTCTAAATTCCTTCCTGATCTACTACTTGGTCCCTTTCTATGAAGGTATGAAATGTGACTCAGTGGTATCCTGATCAATGTTCATCAATCAAACCACATCATTCAGACAGATTATTTGGCCATTATCATATCACTGTTGTCGGGCCTTGCTGCGTGTAAATTAGCTGCTGCATTTAACTCTTCATTACATCACAGACTTTATTATAAAAATTACTTTATTGCCTGTAAAATATTTGGGATTCACAAACACAAATCTTTCCATAATAATAACAATATGCTCAGGTGATGTGCTGTCCTGAATTGGTACCAAATGCTTCAAAGACAGATTTCCAATATTTTTCCCCAGGTTTCTTGTCCACTTCTTATCACCTCAAGGACAAGAATAATCACTTTTATAATGCCTTTAATGTAATAAAATATCTCTATCTTTTAATTTATGAGATTACAAACTCCATTGAAGGACTATGTCAATCTAATCTGTTCCAAGGAAGGGTCACCAGACGTTAACTCTGGTTTTTTTTTCTTCACAGATGCTGCCAGACCCGCTGAGCTTCCAGCAACTTCTGTTTTTTTGTTCAAGTCTATTCATAATAGTCTGGGAATACTGGGCTGGAACTTACATTGCCCTGGTTTGAAGACATAAATTCCACGGCTAGTTTCTCTGACTCCTACCCACCCATTCCAAGCTGTCTGTAATTTTAAGAGGGTTATGGGACGCATTGATTAGTCCACTTACCTTGGATCCTGTGAAGCTCTTGAGTGAAGTGTTGAAGTTTTTAGAGCTACACCTCACAGCTGCCATTATTTTCCATGTATCAGGGGAGGCCCAAGCCATTCAGGAAGCCCAGCAACTTTAGATTTACTGGATAATGTTAGGTAGGTAGTGGATGGCCTCCTTTTGGAGGTCCCTTAGGCTCGTTGGACATTGTCTGCTCCCCACCCTATGGTCACTTCCCTAATCTCTTGAACCCATCTGTCCACCTTACTCACTGTCCTCACTTCCCTCACCAAGACCTCAACCAGGGATTACGCAACATACTGATTAAATCATTTGTGACAGTGAGCCCAATTATCAAAGTTGTGACAATACACATCCTTTTATCCCCAACAAATGGATTCTTTGAGGATGTAACTAGTAGCACAGATGAGGGAGAACCAGTAGATGTGGTCCATTTAGATTTTCAGAAAGCACTTGATGAAATGCAATATAAGAGGTTATTGAAATTAGTACTCTAGTATCATTTTTCAAAATTGACTGATAACACAAAATGAAGTGGGATTGTGAACGGTGAAAAGGACATAGTTTGGTTTCAGGGTGAGTGGGCAAATACATGGCAGATGCAGTATACAAGAT
The DNA here is from genome assembly GCF_030684315.1 of Stegostoma tigrinum. Lineage (NCBI taxonomy): Eukaryota > Metazoa > Chordata > Chondrichthyes > Orectolobiformes > Stegostomatidae > Stegostoma > Stegostoma tigrinum. Next base: position 101,104,900 of record NC_081358.1, on the reverse strand, counting down.
GGATAACTGTGAAGGTATCTGTTTTGGCAGGAAGAACAGAATAGCAGAGTATTATTTAAATGGTGACAGATTGGGAAAGATTGACGTACAAAGATATCTGATTGACCTTCTACACTGGTATGCAGGTGCAGCAAAGTGTTAGGAAGGTAGATATATGTTGGCCTTCACTGCAAAAGGTTTCTGTGCAAGACAAGGACGTCTAACTGCAACTCTACAGGGCCTTGGTGAGGCCACAAGGGATTATGTACTGTTTTGCTCTCCTTACTGAAGTACAGATATATCTGCCATAAGGTAAGTACAATGAATGTTCACCAGACTGATTCCTCAAATGCTAATTTTGTCGTAGGAGGAGAGATTGGTTTGACTGGGCCTGTGTTCACTAGAGTTTAAATATTATATAATTCTGACAGGAGTGGTCAGACTGGATGCAGGATGGTATTTGCTCTGGTTGGGGGTACCAGAACAAGTGGACACATTCTCAGGACATGCGTCAGTCATTTCAGGCTGAGATGAGGAGAAATGCCTTCACTTAGAGGTGTAAATGTGGTGAATTCTCTTGCACAGAAGGCTGTGCAGGCAAAGTCACTGAATATGTTTAAGAAAGAAATAGATGGATTTCTAGAAACCAAAAGTGTCAAGCGGTATGGTGAGAAGGTGAGGGCATTGGGTTAGGATAGATGATTGTGGTGAATAGCAGATAAGGATCAATGGGTTGAATGGCCTACTTCTGCTCCTAATTTCCACTTTGATGGGCTGGCTCTTACCTGAAATCAAACAGCTAATTATCAGTTTTATGGTATTTTATGGATGGTTTCTCTCACTGCAGCTTAATGAATTTTCTCATGCAATCATCCCAAACTCACCTTATGAACGAGATATCACATCCCAATGGTGCCCCTCTTGGCTAATACTAGCCTGATTTTCTCACTGGCCATAGCCACAATTATTTGCCATTCCTGGGATATTCCAGGGATTCCTGCCATCAGGATCACATATGAAAGGCTGTTGTGTACCTGGTCAAACTTTGACAGTACAGAGCTGCCCACGTAGTTGCAAACATTAGCCCTAAACATGCCAGGCAAGGCGAAGTTAGTACTCCACTGAGTGGGCTAGGAGCTGGTGGTTCTGGTGGGTGAGATGTTGCAGATGTCCTCTTCCTCCAGGACTGGCAGAGGAGAACATGACACCACAACTTCCTAGTCTGTTCCAGAGTTGCCACCCAGTCACTTTGATCTCCATGATCTGGAGAAACATTCATCAGTGTAAGAAAAAGAACAGTTACCTATTCCACTTCATTAGGGTAAGTGGCATCCTCTGTGCCATTATTAGACTGATGAATGGACTCTCTAGCTTCAAATAAAGTTGATCTTGTTATTGTTGATCTTGCTTTGTGCACTTGCTGTGCAGTGTAACCTGTGTGCGTCACTTAATCAAAGCACCCTATGATCTGAATGTCATTGTTTGCTGTAGGCTGCTTGTACTACTCACAGAATAAAGCATTCCACTGTACATAGGTACATGGGACTGCAATAAACCAACTCAAATCAAATCCAATCCAATCAAATTAAATCAACTCTCTGCCATCTCAGTATTACTACTGCACCCACTTCCCACCAAGGCTCAGGCTCTACCCCTCTCAGTTTCACCTATGTTATTTTCATTATGACTGGGCCCTCTTGGCGCAAACAGCTCCTGGGTTATCCGATTCAACCTTTAAGGAAAATGGGAGGGAAGGATCCCTTCGCCGTACAGGGGACCCTGGGACTGCACTGAGATTTAGTGGGAGGAAAAGGAAGAAAAAGGCTTTCTGAGGGCACATGGGTGGCATGGGTGATAAGTCAATGTAAACAACTCTGCATATTTGTGAACATATGTTTTCACCATAAGCTACTGTGCAAGGTTTTGTCTAGCATAGCTACAAGCATTTTGCAAATTTGAAGGTATAGAGCCCACCCATCCTTAGCACTACATGATGTTACATAGTACAAAGTGTGTTGTGAATAGCTCCTGGACCAGGGGCAGGCAGTGGGTATCTGTGTAATGATGTTGCCCTATGAAGGGTCTTACATCACTTGAAACTCAAGCTGTTCTCTTCTCTCTCAGGATGAAACAATTATCCCAGTATCTCCAGCTGAGATAGCAGCCATTGTCATCTCCATTGTACACTTGTTATTTGCAGAATGCTAGAGGGCAACAGTGAATTAGCCCCTTATTTCTGTAACCCCTCACCATAAACATTCACTTCCTGCTAGCCCTCCTCGTAACCTCATAGACTTTAAACTTCCCTAAATCCCCGCTATACATGCCTATCTAAGCCTTTACCTGCACTCTTTACACCTCCCTAGCCCCAGGCATATCAAGTAAACCTGTTGGATTGAGTAGTGCATTGTTTCCATCCCCTCGTGAATGCCAAGGTGCTGCTTACATTAGACGATCCTCACTCGCACATTAGCCCTTTCACCTTCCATGATTTACCCTCCCCTCTTATGTATTAGTTTGCACCCTCACCCACCTCCCCCAAGATTAAGTTTTCCAGCCTCCCTCCCACACAACTGGTCCAGATAACAACGCCTCCAGCCCCACCCAAGGGCCTTTAGCAGAGGGACTTGCAGAATGATCATGGCCCACTCCCTTGAGCGACTTAACTGAGCTGCCCCAAACAATGAGTGACCTTTGAGAGGCTTAATATCTGACTGATATCTGTACAGCTCTGAACTGCGTTGCTTTGATCCCCCTGGACTGGTTGCACTGAACCCACAGGGCTGATCGTGACATACCCTCCATGAACTAAAGAGATAGAGACCCTAAGATCCTGATGGCTCCAACAGGCTACCTGACCATATCCAGGTCACTGGTCTGAGAACAGAGGCTATCCGTGACTTAATGTTGCTGAATCCCAAAACCTAAGGGTGTATCCCTGGACTTGACTGAATACTCCATGACTACTCCACTTTGACCTTGAGACATGGCTGTTTGCTTAGAGCACATACAACATCTTTCGAGTTATGTGGGTGGCACATGACTGTCGGGTATCTTCAGACCTCCATCTCAGAAATTCTTGGCATCAAGTTTACATCCAGTGAGTGGAAGAATGGGTGCCTACATATTAATAATGGACAATTAGGTAATAATTAGGTGATAAAGAACAAAAATCCCCATTATTTGGACTCTCAAAGTTCAGTAGCGAGAATCTTATCATGATATCTGGGACTTCATTCGGAAAATGCACCTTTTTGGTTATAGCTTTGGCCTGGCTCAACATCTCAGCTGATTTTCTCAAATTACTCACAATAGCCAACATTGTTTAGGAGGGGAACATTCCACTATATGTTTCTATGTCTACTGTTGTGCCTTCTCACGTTGTTAGATTCCCTACAGTGTGGAAACAGGCCCTTCGGCCCACCAAGTCCACACCACCCCTTGGAGCATCCCACCTAGATCCATCCCCCTAGAACCCACACACCCCTGAACATTACGGGCAATTTAGCACGGCCAATCCACCTAGCCTGCACATCTTTTGACTGTGGGAGGAAACCAGAGCACCCGGGGAAACCCATGCAGACACGGACAGAATGTGCAAACTCCACACAGACAGTCGCCTGAGGCTGGATTCGAGCCCAGGTCCCTGGTGCTGTGAGGCTGCAGTGCTAACCACTGAACCACTGTGCCACCCGTAAAGTAGACTACCTTCAGTGAAAGTGCCAAACATACATCAGTTGTGAAAGTAGCCAGGCAGAAAGCTAATTCATTTCATCAATGTGTATCCCCTGAAGAGTTCAGATAGCCATGAACAGAATGGAAAAAAGATGCATCACATTCATTTTGGTGCCTGAGAACTGTCTAGAAACCACTGACAATCTGTCAGAAAAGAAATCATTAGAAAAGTGTCTTAAGCATGAAGTCTGTGTAACATTATCTATTTATTTATCTATCCTATTAAAAATAGTTACCTTTAAGCTCTATGTTCTGTTCAGCTCTTGGGAAACAGATCCAAATTCTCATTTGCTTCTGTAGGAGCCTAATTTATTTCTGAAAAGACACAATGTTGGTAGGGATTCTATGCAATCCTTCTCTCCAGCATTGTGCCCGCTCATTTGCCTTATCTCTTCTCATGCACAGGAATCTTCAGTTCATCAGCCTTGGACACATGCATAGCCTGGAAGTCTGAAAATGAGATGATCTGTTCTGTCCGCTCAAACTTAAAGGGCCATTTTGGCTCCACAGTTGACAGTCTGGCCCTTCAGTTGGCAGTGTCTCATATGACCTAAAGCTTTAATAAATATCATGACATTAGAGTGCATATAACTATGGTAAACTACATTGCATAAACGGGGTGTAGGATTGAGTCGGGAATTTCACTATCACAGAAAAAAGTCAAAATTCTTCACGCAAGATACCGAGACTCATTGTTGCCCTTCACAATGTTGGGAGTGTCACAATGATTGAAAAATTTTTTTTGCTGTTCTGCTAGCAGTCATTGATGTCAAAGAACAAAGAAAATAAGAACACGGGAACAGGCCCTCAAAGCCTGCAACGACAGTTGGTCTAAATTTCAGTGGTCTGAATGTTAGTTGATTATGGCAAGATAATCAGTTTCATTGAATAGGTCTTCTCTAAACTTAATCCATGATCTGGCTGGAATGTTTTAGATGTGAATGGTTCATTAACTTGCTTAACTTAGATATTTGTTGCAAGCACTTGACAGTCTGATGTAGCACTTATTCCCATTGCTCATTGCTGACCAGTAGAGCACTTTTCTTACCGTCCTCAGATTGGACTTTATTCCTTATGGGTTTCCAGAGATGCACCTCTACATCACTGTTCCCATCTTCTTAGGGATAATTGATCCAGTCCCTTTAGACAAGATAGCATCTCTGTATGCCCAGTATTCTCTCACAACAGTAGATGCCCTTCATCACTTCAGGATATCCTTTCAGCACAACATCCTGCAGCACTTGAGGAGTTGCACCTCATTTTGTCGTTTGCTAGATCTGAATAAGATGCTTGTCCGTCAGCGTCTGTTCATCAGTCAGTGTGTTGGTATAATGTGAAACACTGCAAAATGGCTCTGAAGGCTGATGACATGTTTTATGGTGCAGAGCTATATGTCAGAATATTAACTGATATCTCTCCAGGAAGCATCTGTAGAGGCTTTTGTGCTACTTTCCAGAAAAAAAAACATATGTGCGAAGCTTCTTCCAGTTACAACATGTTTCCCTATGCTTGACTTGCTTCCGATTCACTCTTTTGGTGTTTTCCTCACATTTACACCTTTCTACTGGATGTGAGTTTGCTCGCTGAGCTGGAAGGTTCGTTTTTAGAATTTTTGTCACCATTCTAGGTAACATCATCGGTGAGCCTCTGATAAAGCGCTGGTGTTATGTCCCGCTTTCTATTTATTGGGACATAACACCAGCGCTTCGTCGGAGGCTCACTAATGATGTTACCTGGAATGGTGACGAAACGTCTGAAAACGAACCTTCCAGCTCAGCAAGCAAACTCACATCCAGAACCTCAACCTGAGCTACAAATCTTCTCAAAACTCGTTAGCACCTTTCTACTGATCATCTTGTCAGCTGTCTTTCACTGCTAAGAATATCATGGATTTTCCTGAAAATCTAGCTGTTAATCAGGCCGTGTGGAAAGAAAATGGTTTATGTTTCTGATCAAAGTGGAAAAAATAAAGCAAGAGGTGAAAAGAGTGGAAATGGAAATCATTATTAAAGAAATTGAATACAGTAATTGAGCTCCTCCCATAGTGATAATATGAAAAGGCAAATTCAGTATAAGGCTATGTGGGAATTATAAAGCCATTGTTAATCAGGAACCATAATATAAGCCATCAGATAACTTGCTAAACATCGAGGATAAATCAGAGTTAGTAGGAACTGCAGATACTGGAGAATCTGAGATAACAAGGTGTAGAGCTGGATGAACACAGCACGGACCTCCCTGGATAGATAAAAAGATAAATAAACATGTCCTTCCACCTATCCCCTCCTCCCTCCTCAAGCCCCAACCCCCATCTCCTACCTACTAGCCTCATCCCGTCCCCTTGACCTGTCTGTCCTCCCTGGACTGACCTATCCCCTCCCTATCTCCCCAGCTACACTCACCTTTACTGACTCCAGCCCCGCTTCTTTGACCTGTCTGTCTCCTCTCCACCTATTTTCTCCTCTATCCATCTTCTATCTGCCTCCCCCTCTCTCCCTATTTATTTCTGAACCCCCTTCCCCTCCCCCATTTCTGAAGAAGGGTCTAGGCCTGAAACGTCAGCTTTCCTGCTCCTCTGATGCTGCTTGGCCTGCTGTGTTCATCCAGCTCCACATCTTGCTATTAAGGATCAATCACTATGTTGTCAGGAGGGAGATTTTTTCAAAATTAGATCTGACAAATGTTATCTGCAAACTGAATGAGATGATGAGTCAAATTCATATTTGAATATTAATACCTACGCACAGGTCTGTTCAGTATCATAAGTTGCCATATGGTAAGGTGATGTTATCAATACTAATAAACGGATAGTTTAACAATCAAAACTGATCATGAGCCACTTACAGCTATTTTTGAATCCACCAGCTTCGGGCCTATTTTAGCTGCAACCTACTTTGAATTTGTCTGCTTGTAAATGTGACATGAAGTACAGATGATCAAAATATCATTGAAATTTCAATGCAATGTTTTGATTACTGCAGCCATCCAACACAGAATGCACCAGGGAAAATGTATGTTTGTTTCCACACATAGGTAAGTTGCCACTCACAGCAGATGACATCGGCAGAACAATTCACAGAGGCTACATTGTTGTCATGGCAAATGGGTGAAAGGTGCACATATTGGATTTTGAGTTCACCGTTTTCTTTTTAAAATCTGTAAATATGAGTTGTTTGTTGATAAACGTTATGTTATGTGGGAGGCCAGAACTGTGATTCCAGAAAGGCACAAACCACTGATGCTATGAGATCTTCATAATTAACTCTGAGGGAAGAGTTTGATAGATTCTAGTGAGAAGCTATATTTGGCGGTTAGGATTAGATAAGGACATAGAAGACACAATGAAATAGAATGCTGAGTATCTCAAGCTGTAGACAGGGCTTCATTGGTGCCATGGAAATGGCAGCTAGAATCTAGCAGAAGCTACACATTGATTTTTCCAAATTTGAAAGGCAGCAGCTATTTATTGTAATAGCCATTTGAAGAGCATAGAACATAGAACATTGAACATGGAACATTGAACATAGAACAGTACGACACAGTACAGGCCCTTCAGCCTACAATGTTGGGCTGAACTTTTCCCCTAAACCTAAGGTCTATCTAACCCCCACGCTTACCTTAAACTATCATCCATCTACCTATCTAATAGCTACCTAAATGCCCCTAATGAGGCTGACTCCACTACCCTCTCCGGCAATGCATTCCACGCCCTTACCACTCTCTGAGTAAAGAACCTACCTCTGACGTCTTCCCGATATCTACCTCCACTCACTTTAAAACTATGTCCCCTCATAATAGTTACCTCCACCCTTGGAAAAAGTCTCTGGCTGTCTACTCTATGTATACCTCTGATAATTTTGTACACATCTATCAAGTCACCTCTCATCCTTTGTCATTCCAAAGAGAAAATCCCTAGCTCTCTCAACCTTTCCCTGTAAGAACTTGCGTCCATTCCAGGCAACATCCTGGTAAATCTCCTCTACACCTTTTCCAACGCTTCCATATCTTTCCTGCAATGAAGCAACTACTCCAGATATGGCCGAACCAGGCTTTTGTACAGCTGGATCATAAGTTCACGGCACTTGAACTCAATCCCTCTATTAATGAAAGCTAACACACCATATGCCTTCTTAACAACTCTATCCACTTGGGTAGCAGCTTTCAGGGATCTGTGGACATGAACCCCAAGATCCCTCTGCTCCTCCGCCCTGACAAGAATCTTTACATTAACCCTGTATTCTGCTTTCAAGTTTGTCGTTCCAAAATGAATCACCTCACAGTTTTCACGGTTAAACTCCATTAGCTACTTCTCAACACAGATCTGCATCCTATCAAATTCCCTATGTAACCTATAACAGCTCTCCGCACTGTCCACAATGCAACCCACCTTCATATCACCCGCAAACATACTAATCCACCCTTCCACTCATTTACAAAAATCACAAATAGAAGAGTGGTACACCACTTGTAACTGAGCACCATGTTGAATACTTTCTGCCCACTATCACCCTTTGTCTTCTAAGGGTCAGCCAATTCTGAATCCAATCTGCCACATTTCCCCCTATCTCATGCCTCCTTACCTTCTGCATGAGCATACTATGGGGAAGCTTATCAAACTCCTTACTTAAATCCATGTATACCACATCCACTGCTGTACCTTCATTCATGTGTTTGGTAACCTCTTCAAAGAATTCAATAAGGTTTGTGAGGCATGATCTACCCCTCGCAAATCCATGCTGACTATCATGAATCAAACTGTGCCTTTCCAAGTGATCGTAAATTTGATCTCTCAGAGCCCTTTCCAATAATTTTCCCACCACTGACGTAAGACTAACTGGCCTGTAATTTCAGGTTTGTCCCTATTCCCTTTTTTGAACAAGGGAATGATGCTTGCCTCTCTCTCCAATCTTCCGGCACAAGACCCGTAGGCAGTGAGGGCGAAAATGTCATCGCCAAAGGCCCTGCGATCTCTTCCCTCGCTTCCCATAGAATCCTTGGATAAATCCTATCAGGCCCAGGGGACTTACCTATCTTCAAATTCCTCAAAATTCCTAGTACATCTTCCTTACTAACCTCAACCTCCTCTAGCCTACCAGCCTGTTTCACACTGTCCTCCTTTACAGCTTGGTCCCTCTCAGTTGTGAATCCTGAGGAAAAGTATTCATTAAGGACCTCTCCTATCTGTTTAGGCGCAGTGCAAAAATTCTCTTTACAATCCTTGATCGGCTCTAACATTTCTCTGGTCATTCTTTTACTCCTCACGTACATGTAAAAAACCTTGGAGTTTTGCTTGATCCTATCTGCCAAGGTTTTCTCATGCCCCTTTATAGCTCTCCAAAGCCCTTTCTTCAGCTCCTTCCTGGATAACTTGTATCCCTCTAGAGCTTTTTCTATTCCTCTTTTCCTAAACTTTACGTAAACATCCTTCTTCCTCTTAACCAGTTGTTCGACCTCTCCCGAGAACCATAACTCCCTCCCTCAACCGCATCTTCTCTGCCTGCTAGGGACAAACATATCAAGCACAGACAGTATGCATATCTTAAACAATCTCCACATTTCAATAGTGCTCTTCCCTGACAGCATCTGTTCCCAGTTTATGTTACCCAGTTCTTGCCTGACAGAATTATAATTACCTTTCCCCCAATTATAAACCCTATCCTGTTGTATGTACCTATCCTTTTCCACGACTATCGTAAAAGTAACAGAGTTATGATCACTACTGCCAAAATGCTCTCCTACCAACAGGTCTAACGCTTGGCCTGGTTCATTGCCAAGCACCAAATCCAAAAGTGGCCTCTCATCATGTTTGTTTATCCATATACTGAGTCAGGCATCCTTCTTGAATGCACTGGACAAAATCCACTCCATCTAAACTATTACAACTAAAATGTTTCCAATCAATATTTGGAAAGTTGAAGTCACCCATGACTACAACCCTGTGACTTCTGCACCTTTCTGGTATCTGCCTCCCAATCTGCTCGTCCACTTCTCTGCAACTATTAGGGGGTCTGTAAAAGACCCCCAACAAAGTGACTGTGATAATGGGAACTGCAGATGCTGGAGAATCCAAGATAACAAAGTGTGGAGTTGGATGAACACAGCAGGCCAAGCAGCATCTCAGGAGCACAAAAGCTGACATTTCGGGCCTAGACCCTGCATCAGAGAGCCCTATCTAATGAAGGGTCTAGGCCCGAAACGTCAGCTTTTGTGCTCCTGAGATGCTGCTTGGCCTGCTGTGTTCATCCAACTCCACACTTTGTTACCCAACAAAGTGACTGCTCCTTTCTTGTTCTGGACCTCAACCCAAACTGACTCTGTAGACATATCATTATCGAACTGCCTTTCAGTAGCTGCTATACTGGCCCTGATTAGCAATGCCACTCCCTTGCCTCTTTTTCCACCTTCCCTATTTCTTTTAAAGCATCTAAATCCTGGAACTCCCAACAACCATTCCTGTCCCTGAGTTACCCAAGTTTCTGTAATGGCCACAGCATCGTAGTTCCAAGTGCCAACCCATGCTCTAAGGTCACCCACCTTATTCCTGATACTCCTAGCATTGAAGTATACACACCTCAAGCCATCTCTGTGTCCACAATTATACACCAACGACTGCAGTTCAAGAAGGCAGCTCACCACCACCTTCTTCAGGGCAACTAGGGATGGGCAAGAAATGCTGGCCAGCCAATGATGCCCATATCCCGCAAATGAACAGAGAGAGAAAAAAAAAAGCCCTGGGTCTGTTTCCATGCTGTGTAACTTCATGGCTCTATATCCCTATTACTTAACTATTTATTAAATACACAATAACTTTGAGAGAGAGAAAATTAAACAATGTGGTAAGTTGATTAATGCCTGTGTTTTAAACTGAAAGATTTGTTTTCAGCCCAATTCACACTCAAAAAAGACAAACAAACACAGTTAAGGGATAAATTAAAGAAAGTAAGAACACTGGCCAGATTTTTAAATGTATCTCAAGATGCGTAATTTCACAGGCATAAATATGAACTCATAGGTGTTTTTCAGAAATGTTGATCAGGATCACCTTCTTAGTTCACCCAGGCAAAGGTCGAAGGCAGCAATACTTCTAATTTAACTTTTTACTCTTTGGGTTTCCAGAAGGTGGTGCATCAGATTAGGTGGAGAACTTTCAAATCTGAATGCTATCTCAACAGTCCAAAAACTTCTCTCAGAAAACATTGTTCTAAAAGTAACTTTAGTTCTGGTTCTACCCTGGTAGACTGATCAACTCTTCCCAAGGCCTCAATTCCAATTAAACGACGAAGCTCTGCTTGAATATAGAATCCCTTCCAGACTTGCTAAAACCAATTCCCAGGCACTGGCCTCACTAATAGTTGTTTATTTAAGCACAATGTGCTTCCTGGGTTCACTGTGCTGATTGGAGCCTTTGTAATCAAGGCTCAGTTTGCAACCAACCTTCTTGCTTGGCCTCATAAACAAATAAAACTGATTTGGTCTGTGCTTTCACTTTTATCACAAGATGACCAAGGTCAAGCAGTCATTTCCAGCTCATTATTCAAAATGGATAAAACAATATAATTAATAGTTTGTAAGACGTTGCAGTATGTAAATTAGTTGCTGTATTTCTACATTCAGTCTACACTTTAAAAAGTACTTAGTTAGCCCTGAAGAGCCTCCAAGGTCATGAAACGTATTACGTACCTGCAAGTGCCTAATTTTCTATCACATATTCACATATATATATCAAGGACATCGAGTTTTCATGACACTTTAGGAGAATGAAATCAGCTCCAAAGAAATCCCTGTCCAACGATTAACATTTTATTTTGGAAAATTAAGTGTTTAGAACAAACGATAGTTCCCTTCGCTGTGGTCCGGTAGTTTGAAAACAAACCAAACAACTGAGAGACTTGAGCATCAATTAGATACGGTGATAGGAAATTCAGGTTACAAGAAGAGCAAAGTCAAATGAAAAATATAGCTTTTTCTTGTGCTCAGCATTCTTTTCTAATGAATCATTCAATGGCTGTGAAGGCCATTGATTATTACCTATTGCCCTGTCCCTAACACTTTTGCAGTGATGTGAAAGAATAGAACAGTAGCGACTCTTCCTTATTGAGTCCTTTCCATCGTGTAGAGATTTCATCAGTCTGTTCCACTGGCTCAGATAGACATTAGAAATTCTTGGTGCTATTTAAAGAGGAACAGGGAAGTCTCTTTAAATCCTGACTCACATTCTTCTCTCGTAGGACACCACAATTGATAACTTCAGAACCTATGATGACAACCTTGCCTTTTCTCATCATATCCCTCTGCTGCACAAGGTGACCACTCAGCAGACTGAACTATGATGTCCCAAGAGGTGTCAACAATTATGGAGCAATGACAGGTAAATGAAGGCATGGTGCAGATCAGTCATGATATAATTGGATGGTGAGACAAGCTCGAGGGGTTGAATTCCCTACTGCTATGTCTTGTTGTTCAATTACAATGAACTAGTCACATATAACCATATATATCTCAGCCATAATACTGATTTATACTGTTAGTTGATTTCACCAGTCATATTTCCTTGGATAGCTCAGCTGATACAGCTAACAACTGTAGTGAATGGAGTAATAAGAGTCATATGGTCTTACCATAAAATCCCTACAATGTGGAAGCAGGTCATTTGGCCCATCAAGTCCTCATTGACACTCCAAACAACATCTCACGCAGATCCACCCCATCCCTGTAACCCTGCAGTTCTCATGGGTAACCCATCCAACCTTCACATCCCTAGTCACTATGGGCAATGCAGCATGGCCAATCCACCTAGCCTGCACATCTTTGGACAGTAGGAGGAAACCCACACAGACACAGGGAGAATGTGCAAACTCCACACAGACAGATTCCCAAGGGTGGAATCAGACCGAGGTGGCTGGTGCTGTGAGACAGCAGTGCTACCCACTGAGCCACCATACCATTGCAAATTTTGCAGATGATACAAAATTTTAAAGCATTGTGAACTGTGAATAATGTAATGGGGAACTTCAAAAAGAACATTGACATATTGGAGGATTGCGTGGGCAAATGGCAGTTGATAGGAAGAACATGGAAAGAGAATATTAAAAAAAATCACAATTCTACAGGTGATGCATAATTTTACAGGCTGTATTTATACATATGTTGGCATGAAGCATGAAGTTAATAAAACATGCAGTATCCTAGTGCAAACAAAATATTGCAGATGCAGGAAATTTGGAATAAAAAGGGGGGAAATCAGCAGGCATCCAACATCTGTATAAAGAGAAACTGTTAACATTACACCTGTCAAAGGAGCTTCGCCAATTTGCTGTTACACATTTTGAAGTTGGTAGACAGTGCAACCATGAGAATTGGGCATGGAAGGAATGAATATGTAAGGCATTGAAAGGATAGCAATCAAAAGATTTAGTTTGCCTTGGATAGTGTTGAGCTTCTTGAGTGATTTTGAAGCCACATTTGTTTAGTCAAATACAGTCTATACCATTACGGTCCTGGCTTATGCATTGTAATTGGTGTACAGGTTCAGATGAGCCAATAGATGAGCTACTCACCATGAGATTCTCACCCTGACCTTGTAGTAATGTTACTAATACTCCTGCTGAATGGACCCAACATCAATAAAGCTATAGGCATGGCTATAGGTGCAAGACCAGAAGAATGAATTTACAGAACTTTCTAGACCCTTGTTCCCTCTTCAAGTTTCCCTCCACCAGATAAATAATGAGCAAAAGGATGCAGATCATCAATGATTGTCCCCCCAGCAAATTAACATGATAACTTACAGAACAGACCCATCATTCCAATAGAGAATCTTAGCTTAGGAAATCATGAGAAATACATCAAAGATAAAGCCTCCACACTCAGTAATAATTACTCTCCACCTTATCCTGTCTAATAATTAGCCTCTGCCAAATTTTAATTTCTCAGAAATAATAAAGAGAAAAAACTATACCACTGAACATAAATTCCATGCTTTTCCTCAGAACTGCATTTTCCTTCGCAGTCTGCTATAGACATTTATAGTAAAAGATTTGCTTTGATGGCAAGCATCTTTGGGTGTTGTTGTGGTGACACTGCCTATGTCCAGCAATGGTGGGAGAGGTGTCAGGTGGTTAAGATTGTCCAAAGGCCAATTGAAGCCCTTAAATATTTCCTCGTTAAACTAAAGGGTAGGAGATAGCCTCCTGATCAGGTAACGTGTGCTCAGCAGAGATTAACGCTCACAGTAATTCCTTTATTTCTTCTCATTTCACACTGCATTCAATCTTCTTCACTTTAGCCAGTACCCTCTTAAGTAATGTATAAAGTATTGATAGAAACAATTATAAATATTGCGTTTCTCGTATCATTTCTATTTTTCAAAGTCTCTGTTAGTCATCAACAATGTCTGATGTGCCAGTTTTTCTTCAAGAATAAGACTGACTGATTGTTGACTAATTGCAATTCTTCATCCTGCTGCTTCCTATTCAAGTCTAATGTTTTTCTGGGGATGTAATGTGAAATGTATAGCTCACTGCAAATACTTGGCTAATGCTTCTGGTGTATATGGCAAATCTGTTACTTGATTTCTATAAGCAACAAACTGTCATTGAACTCAAAGGCTTTCCTGACATATTCTCCTGTTTCCCATGCGGAACTTATTGTTGCTCATAGATAAATCTTTGGAAATTTGTATACGTGTGAGTAATCAGTCACTGTGGTGGGAAAATGAGACCCTCATCTCTGTCTAGTTCAGCCTTTAAGAGTGAGGCAACAGCCCTTACAGACATGAGTCAAGGGTTATGGTCCCACCCAGTTAGGTGCAAGATTTAGGAGAGATGAACCCATGTATCCAGGATGGCTAATAGATCCCAATCAGCTTTGATTTCATACTTTCCCACTTCCCCCACCCCCTTGGCCCCTGTCCCTGCCATTTCCAGTGGCAAGGAATGGAGAAGGTTACAGAATGTCCTTTGAATTCAGTGCCAAGTTCAAGCCAGCCCTTTTTCATTGGAGGGAGCTTTGTTTCCCAGAGTGCCTGATTTGCAATGTTTAAAAGAGGGCTCAAATGCTCACAAAAAACAGGTAAGGTCGACAGAGCTGTAAAGCTGTTGAGTTATTTAAGTCCACACTTTTTACATTTTGCGAAAGAAACGGCCACCTGCATCTCTGAATTTAGGAAAAGAAGTGCTTGCAGTTTCAATTGCTGTTTGCTTCATGATCCAAGGGATATCATTGGGCAACTATTACTGCTTGACTGCTTCCATAAGTTATCATCTTAGTTGAGCAATGTATATTCAGTTGAACAGGTCCAAGAGTTTATGATGGGATTAGCTATTTCTAGCTGAATACCAGGCAAGTTGGCTTTGGAGGTATCGGGTAACAGATGGTGGATGGGAGGAATGAGGTGGCATTAACTTGGCATTGGGTCAATGGGATGTTATGGGTTGGCATGCATTGTATCTTGAACTCATGTATTATGCACCGTATCAAGCATCTTGAACCAAACTAAATCTTCTGTGAAAGCAATATTGCAAGGGACTTTTTAATCAGAATGATGGATAGTTCTAGTATTTTCTATTTTTATCCCTGGAAGTGCTACATGTTTTAAAACTTGAAAAGCTGACAGCCTAAAATTTGCATGGTTACTTTCCACACTTTAATTATGGAAGTTGATCTAAATTTGGGAAATTTGGGAAATTTTAATGTATCTGCTATTACCGTTATGTAAATTATCTACTTGCCAACTGTAGTGAGAAATAGATATTGCTTGACTCAAAGTAAAGTACTTCAATGGCAGAGGAAAGAAAGAAAAACAGCAAGTGCTGGAGAAACTCAGCAGATCTGGCAGCATCTGGAGAGGCAGAAACAGAGTTAATGTTTCCAAAGTTTAGAAGAAAGTCATATCGAAGCATTAACTCTACTTCTATCTCATCAGATAATGTCAGATCTGCTGAGTTTCTCTGGAAGCTTGTTTTTATTTTTATATGAGCTTTCTACAAATTGCACCAAATTGCTTAGTGCCTTGTGCTATTTCACTATTAGCATTGCAAATATGGGAGTTTGCTGTGAACATTCATATCAGTTTCAAGGAATTGCTACACATACACATTTATTATGAATTAAACTTGACGCAGAAATTTAGTTTCTTATTGATTGCATGAGAATCCTGTTAATGATGGGACTCATATTCCTGCAATGCCACTACCATACCAGAAAGATAATATCTGAAACTGTGATATTTCATTTCTCAGGAAATATCAGGAAATACGGGAATGCTAAATACTTATGAGACTTTCTGGTTTCTATGCCTCTATGGCACCTTAGTTAAAACTCAGTTGCTCATCACTTCAGATACCGCAAGCCAAGAAGGACCACTCAAATTACACTGCCCAACTCTGGAGAACTGGAGATGTTGGTGGGTGGGTTTGTGAAGCAGAGGGCAACACTTTTCCCTGCTAACTGCCACAAGAGGTCATTCCACCAGACCCAACCAGCTTGGGTTCAAATAGTAGCACTGGTTAGTGTTGTGCTCCACATAAAACAAGATGCCCAGCAGTTTAGGAAGAAGGTCAGTGATCTCCTACACTCCACAGGGGTATGTGCCATCTTCTCACAGAATCATAGTGTCCCTACAGTGCAGAAAAAAGGCTGTTCAGCCCAAAGAGGCCACGCCAATGCTCCAAAGAACACCCCACAGAGATCCAGTCCCTCCCCTGTCCCCTAACTCTACATTTACCATGGCTAATCCACCTAGCTGAACATCCCTGGGACATTATGTACAATTAAGCGTGACCAATCCACCTAATCTGTACACCTATGAACCAAGAGTGAAAACCAGGGTTTCACCTACAGGTCCAGCAATCACATTAACCGCCCACACGTGTTACCATAGCTGATAGACAACAATTTTCAGTATCGGAGGAATCATATCACTAAAGGTTCACACCCAACTCATCTTCTCAAACTATAGCCCTTCTCATCCTTTGTGCTTCCAGCTTTCTCAAAGGGAATAACTCATCATCTCTTCTGCTCTTGCATCACCACTAGCCACTTTCCTTTACTTTCATCACGCTCAATCTTTCCTTTTGTCTCATTGCATGAAAATCTAGCTCACAACCAGATGTTCAAGGCTGCCAATAGGATGATGGAAGTCCACACTTTCTTTCAGAAAGATGTAGTAGAGCTGGCTGAGAAAGATATGGTAGGGAGATAGCAATGGGCAGCCAATTCAGTAGATTTCACTGTGCTGTGTTCTCCTACTACTGTCATTGTTAACTTATTCTTCATCTCCAGAAGCTTTCAGCCATCTTCTACAATTAATTCTCTCCCTTCCTGCAAGCAGGCACTAGCAGGACCCAGCAAACATCTGGTAAGAAGAGGCGAATACCAGACACACTCAGTTCCCCATCCACCTCTGAGGTGTAAACCAGTAAAAATGCAGAGAATGCAACAGCAATGTGTTCACCTGAACCTTCCAGCAGGTCAGATACCTTCAAACATGGGTCTAAAATCTGGGCACAATCTGAAGAGCCCATCACAATCACATCTCCATCAAAGAAGAAATGTTTCAGGTTGAAGTATGCTGGATTCTCAGAGAACTTGTCAGGGTAGAAATGGGATGGTTGTTTTCCCTTGCAGTAAAGTCAAGGATCATGGTATAATCTCAAAATAAGGAGTCATAACTTTAAGATTGAGATAAGGAAGAATTTCTTCTCTCAGAGGGTAGTGAATCTGTGGAATTCTTTATCACTGAGAGCTGTTGAGACTGGATCATTAAGGATATTCAATGCTGAGGTAGAGTTTTAATCACTAAGGGAATCAAGGATTGTGGGGAAAAGGCAGGAAAATGAAGTTGAGTGTTATATAATCAGCAATGGTCTAATAAACTGTTCTGGAAGGGATGAATAGCCTTCTTTTTCTTCTATATCTTATGGTCTCTGGTGTTTGAACACCCTCTGGAGTCCAAACCCAGGCAGAAGGCCTTCTGTTCTCAGCTATAAATGGCTTGGTCAAACAATAGAGACAGGCACAGCAATGTGAAGCAGGGTTTGATAGATACTGTCAGTAGGCTATCTCAAAGGATGGAGGAGTTTGTCAACATTCTTAGCACTGTTTAGGCCCTGGCATGCCTCGATAGAAAGGGTGGCAGTCCTTTAGCGACCAGGTCCAGCAAAACACTTGGTGGCTGACACTCACCTGCTTTAGCCATGAATGGCCAGCATCAATAGCAAGACTTGATGCGAATGAAGAGCAACACTCCATGGTGCCCATTAGTCTCCAGGAGACATGGCGGTGCCAGCAGACACACACTGTGAGGACACAAAAGACCTCCAGAATTTTCCGTTCAGGATATTTCACCTGTTCTCACTTAGGATATTAAAGCTTGTAGCAGTCAAACCTAGAAGACTGAGCTTTAATCCAGACTGGATACTTTCAGAAGGCTCTAGGATTCTCTAGGCCCAAAGGCACCATTACATGATTGCCTAAGTCTTCCAAATCAACTGGCTAGTCACTGAACAGCTCTCTCCACTCTGGCTGCAGAAGTCAAGACTGCACTTACAGCTAATGGGAGCCAAAGGAAGAAGAAAATTATAGATATACAGAAAAATAGAAAATAAGAGGAGGAGTAGACCATTTGGACCATCGAGCCAACTGCGTCATTCATTGTGATTATAGCTGATCATTCAACTCGGTGCCCTGTTCCTGCTTTCTCCTGCTACTCTTTGAACACTCTAGCCCTAAGAATTATATCAAAGTCCTCCTTGAAAACATTCAACATTTTGTCCTCAACCACCTTCTGTGGGTGAAGATATTTCTCCTCATCTTAGTTTTAAATGGCCCACATTGTACCCCTAGACTGTGACCTCTGGTTCTGGACTCTCTGATCGTTGGCTTTCCTTGTCATGTACTGTAAGAATTTTATAGGTTACCATGAGATCTCTCCTTATTCTTCTAAAACGTTCCCAGGGCACTTAGTGACACAGATGAGACATCATCGTAAATAACGTAACACTTTTGTTAATACATTATCACTCGCAATGTGACAACGTCTGCTGCAGTACGATATTCACAGTTCACTATTCATAAGAAATTATGCCAGTGTACATAACAAAGGATCCATCTTGAAATTAACCTTGTTGCAAACAGCCAAGAATGTGGGTAAATAAAGAAGAGGAGACAGTTCACCCCTTAACATTTAAGCTCCAATCTGGAACTGCAACAAATTGAGAAACTTCACCCAGGATCTGGATTTAACAATACCTGTAGCTTTTCTACACACTAAGTTTTCCTAGAGTTCCCATTTATTACCAAGACTCGAAACAAATATTACATAGTTAATCAATCCCATGCATATGGCATCTGAGTTTGAAGAACTATATTATTACAACCCATTGTGAATTTCCCTTTGCAAAAAATGGACAAATTAATCTCAGAGTTTGATTCAAAGCTTGCCCTGTAATGCACTATTACTCATTGTGCTCCTATGTCCTTTCCTTACTATCCAATAAAAGAAGAAGAGAATTTGATACTAGAGAACAAAAATGTCCATACAAAGATTATCAGAGGTAGGTGAGAAGGTGGATTTGAAGTTATAATCAGATCATCCTCGATCTCATTGAATGTCAGAGCAAACTTGAGGGGCTGAATGGCCTACTACAGCTCCTTTCTTCAAAATATATTCTATTGTGGAGAAATACCCTGTCTTGACATTGCAACTGCATGTATGGCCAGATTAAAATCAGAAATCATAGGAACCATGGACAAGATGTAATGGGTTGCTGAACTGTCTGCAGCAAGATATTTATTGAACATAGAACATAGAACATTACAGCACAGCACAGGCCCTTCAGCCGTCAATGTTGTGGTGACCTGTCATACCGATCTGAAGCCCATCTAACCTACACTATTCCATGTACGTCCATATGCTTATCCAATGACGACTTAAATGTACTTAAAGTTGGCGAATCTACTACCGTTGCAGGCAAAGCGTTCCATTCCCTTACTACTCTCTGAGTAAAGAAACTACCTCTGACATCCATCCTGTATCTTTCACTCCTCAATTGAAAGCTATGCCCCCTCGTGCTCGCCATCACCATCCTAGGAAAAAGGCTGTCCCTATCCATCCTACCTAGCCCTCTGATTATTTTGTATGTTTCAACTAAGTCACCTCTCAACCTTCTTCTCTCTAATGAAAACAGCCTCAAGTCACTCAGCCTTTCCTCATAAGACCTTGTCTCCATTCCAGGCAACATCCTAGTAAATCTCCTCTGCACCCTTTCCAAAGCTTCCACATCCTTCTTATAATGCGGTGACCAGAACTGTACGCAATACTCCAAGTGCGGCCGCACCAGAGTTTTGTACAGCTGCAGCATAACCTCTTGGTTCCGGAACTCGATCCCCCTATTAATAAAAGCTAAAACACTGTATGCCTTCTTAACAGCCTAATCAACCTGGGTGGCAACTTTTAAGGATCTGTCTACATGGACACCGAGATCTCTCTGCTCATCTACACTAAGAATCTTACCACTAGCCCAGTACTTTGCCTTCCGGTTACTCCTACCAAAGTGCATCACTTGATAAACATCTTGATAAAATGGAGCATGGATTGGCTGAATCATGGCTCATTATGATTATCACTTTTGCCACAGGAGAAAAATACTTAGAGATTGGGGTTTCAAATCTCCAACATTGAGTGCAAAGTGGGAAATCCAGGCTCCATTCTTCATTTCACTTGAACACCATAAAGTCCATAGCACCTTTCAAGGAAGAAAAAGGGAGATCCCCGTTATGCTCTGACAATAATTATGCTTCAAATAGCAACACTAAATTATTCCATCTGCCAAATTTTTCTCCCCATGTTTAACATAACTAAATCACTCTGCAGACTATTTGTGTCATCCTCACCAATTGGCTTCCCAGCTATTTTTGTGTCATCCTCACCATCTGGCTGAAAAACATTCACTTTCCTCATCCAAGTTATTAGCATATACTGTAAATAGTTGCGTCCCCAGCACTGATCACTGTGGCACTCCACTGGTTCCAGTTTCATGGCATCATGTTAAAATTGGCAAGGAAATCTTTTGCTGTATTACAACTCCCTTGATTGATGAGTCAGTGCTCAACCATGTTGAACATTATTTAGAAGAAATGCTGAGGGTCACAATGGTGCAAAATGTATTCATGGTGGGGACTTCAATGCCCATCACCAAAAGTGACTCAGAAGCAGCACAGCTGATCAAATTGGCTTTATCTGTTATACTGGTTCTGCAGGAGATGGAGAGGGGACCAATAAGAGAGAAAAACATACTTAACCCGAGCCTCACAAATCTGCCCGAAGCAGATGCATATGTCCATGTCTGCATTTGTAAGAGAGACTCATGCACAGAAGTTGTGGAAATAAAGTCCTACATTCCCACTGAGAATACCATCCATTCTGTTGTGTGGTTTTATTTTCTTTCAAAGTTTGACCAAATCTAACAACACAATACTGGTCAGCTCTGAAGCACTATGAGCCATCAGAAATAGCAGAGCTGTATTCTAATGCAATCTGTAACTTTATGGCCTGGCATACTGCCACTCTACCATCAAGCTAGCGTACAACAGTGATTCAAATAAAGGTGCAAGAGGGTATTCCAGGGAGCAACCCCTAGCTTAACCAAAAGCAAGATGTCAATCTGGTGGGCAAAGTCAGAAGTCACATGACACCAGGTTATAGTCCAACAGGTTTGTTTGAAATTACAAGCTTTCAGCATGCTTCCCCTTCATCAGGTGAAGTGAATCTAGTGAAACCACAAGACAGCACTACTTATGTGCCAAGCAGCATAAGCAGCGAATGGCATGCAGGGCTAAGTGATTCCACAGCCAATGAATCAAGCCTAAGCTCAGTAGTGCTGCCAAATTGAGCCTTGAATAGTGGCAGCCAATAAACAAACTGACTGCAAGAGGACGACCACAAATATTCCCTTCTTCAATGACGAGGGGAACCCAGCACATCAGTGGAAAATATAAGGCTGATGCATTTGGAACAATCTTTAGCCAGACGTGCCAAGTGAATGATCCAGCTCAACCATCTCCAGAGGTCCCCAGAATTACAAATACCAGTCTTCAGCCAATTCGATTCACTTCACTTGATATCAAGAAATGTCTGCGTACTGCAAAGGTTATGGGCCCTGACAATATTTTGGCAAAAGAACTGAAGTCTTTGCTCCAGAAGTAGCATGCCCCTTTGCCAAGTTGTTTCAGAACAGCTTACGGCATCAGGTTATAGTCCAACAGGTTTATTTGAAGAACTGGTGAGGCTCCAAAAACTTGTGTTTTCAAAGAAACTTGTTGGGCTATATTCTGGTGCTGTGTGATTCCTGACCTTGTCCGCTCTAACCCAACACCGGCACCTCCACATCATCAGTACAATGACACTGGCCCAACAATGTGTAAATTGCCCAAGCATTTCCTGTACTCAAAACCAGGACAAATTCAACTTTGCCAGTTACTGCCCCGTCAGTTTATTTTCATACAAGATTAAAGTGATGGAAGGTGTCACCAACAGTTGCTATCAAGCAGCACCTGCTCAGCAATAACCTGCTCAGTGTTGCCCAGTTTGGGTTCCGCCAGGGCCAATCAGCTCCTGATCTCATTACAGCCTTGGGTCAAACATGGACAAAAGAGCTGAATTCTAGATGTAAAGTGAGAATGACAGCCCTTGACATTGAGGCTGCACTTAGTGTGGCAAATGGAGCTCTAACAATATGGGAGTCAATTAGAAACAAGGGAAAACTGACCACTGATTGAAGTCAGATTGGGAACAAAGAAAAACCAAAATAACTGCGGATGCTGTAAATCAGGAACAAAAACAGAAGTTGCTGGAAAAGCTCAGCAGGTCTGGCAGCATCTATGAAGAGAAAACCAGCTTTAACTCTTCGAGCCCAGTGATCCTTCCTCAGAACTGTTCTGAGGAAGGGTCACTGGACCCGAAACATTAACTCTGATCTTCTCTTTACAGATGCTGCCAGACCTGCTGAGCTTTTCCAGCAACTTCTGTTTTTGTTCCTGATTTACAGCATCCACAGTTAATTTTTCCCTGGAACAAAGGAAGTTGGCAGTGGTTGTTGGAAGCAAGTCATATCTGCTCCAGGGCATCTCTACAGAGTTCCACACGGTAGAACTAGGGCCCAAAATTCCTCAGCTGCTTCATCATGACATTCCCTCCATCATAAGGTCAGAAATGGGAATATTTGTTGATGATTGCGCCATGTTCAGTACCTTTCGGAACTCCTCTGTTACAGAAGCAGTCCATGTTTAAATGCAAAAAGTCCTGGACAATATTCAGGTATTAACTGTCAAGTTGCAAGTAATATTCATGTTGCATAGTGCCAGTCAACTAGCATCTCCAACAAGAGAGCATTTACCTACCACTTCCTGACATTGAATGGTATTACCATTTTTGAATCTTCCACTATCAACAATCTGAGCATTACTATTGACCAGAAATTGAACTCTACCAGACATATAATACAGTGGCTACAATAGAGAACATCAGAGGCTAAGAATTATGCAGTGTGGCATTCACTTCATGACTTCCAAAGCCTGTCCACCATCTGCAAAGCACATGTCAGGAGTATGATGGGCTACTCCTCACCTGCCTGCATATGTGAAGCTCCAACAAAACTCAAGAAGATTGACATCATACAGGACAAAGCAGCCGACTTGATTATTCCACTTCCAAAAATGTTCACTCCCTCTACTACCAACACTCAACAGTGATATGTACCATCAACAGAATGCCTGGAGGAATTTACCCAGGGTCCTTAGACAGCATCTTTCAAATTTATGTCTACTACCATTTAGGTAGTAGGTAGTAAGGACCATGGATAGATAGCAACACTAGCACCTCAAGCCACTCATTATTCAGACCTAGAAATATATCACTGTTCCTTCAAGTGTTGCTGGGTCAAAATTCTGGAACTCCCTTCCAAATGGCATTGTGGGACTATCTACAGCACTTGGATTGCAGTGGTCCTGGAGGACAGCCTACCACCACCTTCTCAAGAGTAGCTAGTGTTGGGCATTAAATGCTGACCCAACAAGTGACATCCACATGCAATACACACATTTTAAAATCAGCTGCTGTAATTCCTACATTACAAATTTTCCTATTCAACTATTCTATTTGTTATTAAACACTTTAGGAAATTTTGAGATTATGAAAGGCCTATCAAGTCCTTCTTTTTCATATCTAAATATTTAGTATAATGCAGTGTTCAATTTCATCTAATATCTGATATAATCTAGTGTATGACATCCCAATATGACCTATTACTGTAAAGTCCTTTGTGTTATTCTAAGGTCACAAAAACACTTTATTAATGCAAAACCCTTGTGATTAAAGTACATAATATAGACATCAATATTGTCGATACATCCAACAGTTGGTCTATTTTATCATATACTATAATAAGTAAACATGTCAATACATATGAAGGACTGCAGGTTACACAGTTTCCTTCAGGAAAGCCTTATCTTTGCATTTTGTACTGCTGCCAGGTCAAGCATCTTCTCTCCCTTTCCTGTGATGTTGTTGCATTCTCTTTACAACTTTTACAGTGTTTCGCTCCACGAGTTTGACAAGATATCTCTTTCAGACAGGGCAGCATCATAGCTCTTAGCTATTTTTTTCCATGATGCAAGTGGCAAGACCCCTATCTTAGACAGATGTTAACACAAAGATTATTTTTAATTAATGATGGTGAGACATCATTTTAACTTTTTCTACTCCTAAAGATGTGTAACATATAGTTTTATTTTTGCCAGTAGAAAATCAAAATGGTTTTTCATTCTTGCGATCTCAGAGTAAAGTTGTTGCCCATTTAAGATGGAAATGGGGAAGAAGTTTTTCCCTTGGGGCTAGTGGATCTTTGGATTTTTTTTATCACAGACGGCTACAGAGACTGGGTCACAGGTATATTCTAGGCTGAGATAGATTTTTAATCAGTAAAGCATCGAAAGATATGGGCATAAGGTAGAAAAGTGGAGCTAAAGAACATCAGATCAGCCAGGATCTCATTGAGGTTCTCGTGCCGGACAATGATCATGTCCAACAAAAGAGAATCTTAACATCATTCCATGATGTTCAATGGCACTACTACAGATGAATCCCTTCATTATTTCATTGACATTTCATCAGGAGCAGGACAGAAATGCTGAATGTCCTCCTTCTGTTCCAATTTCCAATGTTTATAGGAACTGAACTGAACGAGTTATATAAATACTGTGGCTATAACAGCAGGCCAGAGGCTAGAATTCTATGCTGAATAACACAAATTGTGTCTCCCCAGTGCTTAACCATTATCCACAAGGCATGTCAGGAATGTGAGGGAATGCTCTGTAGTTGTCTTGATGGGTGCAGCTCCAACAACACTCAAGGTGCACAATCCCTGACAAAGGATCTTGCTTAATTGATGTCCCTTTCAAAATCTTTAACATTTGCTTCTTTCGTCAACAAATCACCATGGCAGCTGTATACACCACTCAAAAAGATAGATGGCAGTATCTCAGCCAGGCTCCTTCAACAGATCCTTCCAAACTCACAACCTCTATCATTTATAAGGGCAAGGGAATACCACCACATTCCCCTCAAAGTCACATACCATCCTGGCTTGGAAATATATCGTTGTTACTTCAGTGTTGCTGGGTCAAAATTCAGTAACTCCCTTCCCAGCCACATTGTCAGTGCCCCTGCACCCCTCGAACTGCAGTTGTTCACCACTACCTTTCCCAGGACAATTAGAGATGGGCAATAAATAGCTGGTCGTGACGCCCATACAGTGTAAATGAATTAAAAGGAAGTGCTGCAGCAATTCAGCCTTACTGTTACAGTATCATCTTACCTGAGATCGACTCTCTCACCAACATTCCAAGTGAGGCCAGGTTTCACCACAAAGACATAAGCTTAAACTCAAATACACATGGTTCAGGACTAAATTACAGGGTAAATTTAACAATTGGAGGAGCAGATGTGGTATTCTGGTTCTCTTTAAGAGATCAGAGCGTTACTGAGAGAAATTTCTGAAGGGATTCTCCAATATCTCACCATTACATAAGTGGGCAACCTGTGAGCATCTGATTTTACCATTGACATAGTTTCTGCACTATCAATCTTACCCATTAGATCATATAAACCATTCCCACCAGCCTGAGCCCTCAGTCTCATCCCCCTGTCTCCAGGTCACTGATCCACCACCAGAAATTCCAGGTGGATGCATTTGGAAAACATTTTCATTTAACCTATGCAGTTCTTCACCCCTACCATCAAGTGGCACTGCTGCACTTTGTTAAATCCCTAATAAGTGCAAGTATTTGTACACTGTAAACAATGTGAGCTTCATCAATAAGAGTGATCATTGGTGTTCAATCCAGATCTATACCAAAGTATTAAAAGGAGCCCAGTATTTAGACAGGAGACATATTTTTGTGGGAGAGGTATATACTCTTGTTAACTTTGGCTTCTGCAAGAACATTTGCCATTCATGGAAGGA
The DNA here is from genome assembly GCF_030684315.1 of Stegostoma tigrinum. NCBI lineage: Eukaryota > Metazoa > Chordata > Chondrichthyes > Orectolobiformes > Stegostomatidae > Stegostoma > Stegostoma tigrinum. Next base: position 101,078,666 of record NC_081358.1, on the reverse strand, counting down.
GCAGTTATCAGAGCAGTTAGAAAATGGTTGGTGTTGGTGAGGTTTCTCCAATACATGTGCAAATACTTTTATGCTCAACATTGAGTCCTGAGATATCACAACTGGTTATGCAATGTTGAAATAATTGTTACCTTTTCACCCACGGGGGAAAGACCAATCTCAATTTGGCTCAAGTAAAGAACCACCCATTCCTCCCCTTTGTTATTCTGTCAAACCAAAGTGGTCTCAGTATCGCCAATGACAAGAGCTGTGGCTTACTTAGAGCAAGAGTTAACAGTCATAGTAAGCTCTGCCTCCAGTTGTCCTATCAATGGTGTAACATCTCCTTAGGGTGGTCTCCATAAGCCTCTGTCATTTGTGATTTCCTTTCAGAATATTGTATGTTGAACTGAGCATCCTTCAAACGGCCACTGTAAATTAGGCAGATCGCTCTTCCTGCCTTAGGAGAGGGACAACATTTCTGACATAATTAACTGGTCTTCATAGAGATCTGGTTTACCTCTCTACATGAATACCATTTGCGAGTCACTGATAGTAGTTAGGAGCTGAACAATGCATGATTTTCCCTCTTGCTCAATTTATATACACATAGATCATTTGTACTTGGTAAAAAAAATCCTCTACCAAGATCAACCAAAATTGTATTTTCTAAGGGTTAATTCTGGACTCTCGCAATCTTAAATAGAATCACAGCATAATGGCAAATCCAACCGGCCTGTGCCAGTATTAATGATACTTATGAACCTCATGAAACCCTCTCACCCAACTTCATCTAATTATACCAACATAACCTTCTATACTTTTCTCCCTCTTGCACTCGCATAGCTTGAACGCATCTGCATTGTCTGCTTCTAACCATTCTTTGCACAAAGAGACTACTTCTAGTTTCCTCACTGTACTCATTAGAGATTTCTCATATTTATATTTTTAGTTAATCTGCTCATTGAATAACCTACTGAAATATAAGGCAAGGCAGGGAGCTTTCCCGTTTTGAAAGGGGCCTTTTTCGAGCAAGTTTCCTTTTTTTTGCACCATCAGTTTCCCAAATGCTGTTTTAGCCTTTTACTTTTCAAAAAAAGAGCAATGCCAGCAAATCAGCAGCCGTGCAATGGAATGAAACCTAAATCGACTATGTGGCAACGCAGGTCATAAATTATTGTTTCTTTTAACTGGTTTACCAGCATAATCTGTCTCTCTATTAATCTCCATCATGCAATTAAAGCATTCCCACTAATTTCATTTCAGCGCCTGAGTATATTACGTATAATCAAATGAATTACATTTTTAAAGATCTCCAACTCATTAAACTATTTGTATTGGTCACAGTGACTGCATCTGAAGCATTTAGCAAAGATATTTTGGTGGAAGATAATGGCTATGTCGTGAATGATGAGCCTTCCGTAATTACTTGTTCCAGTGTTCCACAAAGAGGGGCAACTCAAAGGGAAGGGAACAGAGAAAGGAATTAGGGAGTAGACATATTACTTTCAAACCTACTTACTTCATGGAAATGTTAAAAACCTTCAATTTTTTCCTGGTGGATGTTATCTGAAAGCTGCAGGCAAATGTGGTGCCAACTGATAATAGTTGAAGCCAGATTTGCAGAAGGAGGCAGTGGGAGTGAAGTGGAGGTTACTTATTCGGGAACTGGGTAACTCCTCATTGTGAATATCCAAAGTTGGCACCAGTCAATCTTATTGGAGTCTTGGCGGAGATTGATAACTTACAAAAACATGTTTAAAAGCCTTCACCAAAAGATTTCAAATTTTCAAAAGAAAATGTTTATTGCACTATAATTAAACAATACATGGAATAATAACCTAATATAATATTTCATAAACATTTATACATTACACCTGAAAATTTCAATGAAATTATTCCCATTTTACTTTTATTTTTGTCTGAGCTCCCTTATATTTTATAGAAGCTTTAAGGTTCATTTACTTCTCCTGGGGGCAAAGCAAGGTATGCTACAGCTTTCAGAAATTCAATTTGATTTTCTTTGTATTATGTAGCTAATAAAGTTCCTCCTTCTTTGTTCCTCTAAAAAAACAACTACTGTGGTGATAGACATCCCCACAAGAAAATTTATTTTTTGCAAGCTATATCTAGACCTGTAAATTATCTATATACCTATTTATAAAATAAAGGTTCTTCATTATTTAAGTTAGAATGCAGAGAAAACCTGCTTCAAAATTTCTTAGCATCTTTTTGTTTACATTTTAGTGCCATTGCTATAGAATTAAAGGCTGCATCTTCTCTCAGAGAGTTGTGAGTCTTTGGAACTCTTTACCACAGAGAGCTGTGGAGGCAGAATCCTTGTGTGTATTTAAGGCTAAGGTAGATGGATCATTGATCAGTCAAGGAATCAAGGTTTGGAAGGACAGGGCAGGGAAGTTGACTGGCCTATATCTCTTACTGCTTCTTATGGTCTTTTTCAATCCTCTTTTTGGTAGTACAGCTGAGCAAGCAGTTATAGCTTGATACCAAGGCTAACAATCCACTCAACAGCTCCATCTGAGGCATTGTGGATGTTTGTGATGCCACCAGGAATTGATGTCTCAAAATAAAAGTTCTCTATGTCAGTGATGGTCCAACTTGGATGGTCACAGGCACAATTCGACCTGTCCTTTATGTTCTATTTTTGGGGAAAGCAGTCACATCTTCCTGAGCACATCCTCAAGTGTTTTAGAGTTGTCTAGATTTTCCATGGAAGGTTCAAACCTCAGACTTCAATTGGGTTGAGTCAGTTTTTAGGTTGCCAGGTTTGCAACCAACCAGCACATATGCCATTGAGAACTGGGTCTCCCAGGGGAAAGACCACCTAAAAAAAACAAGTTTTGGAAATGAATGTACTTGACGCACCCGAGCTCCTGTTTGAATTATTCAAGTCTTGACAGACAAGCAAGTCACATTCCATCAGTTTTACTGGTTTTTCCTTCGGGGAGTTAGCATCAGCTTGTGGGTTTTTAGTGTGATCCAGTTGGGGCCATGGAATTTCAAATGTATGGATTGGATTTTTTTCAGGGCCTGTGTCAATGGGAGTTTTTTTTAACTGTCAGTCAGTGGTATTCTTTCAGAGATAATGGGAACTGCAAATGCTGGAGAATCCAAGATAATAAAGTGTGAAGCTGGATGAACACAGCAGGCCAAGCAGCATCTCAGGAGCACAAAAGCTGACATTTCGGGCCTAGACCCATAGCAACTTGCTCATTCACATGGTACGCTGCTTCCAGCCAGCTAAGTTCCAGAGCTGAGTGGTATACTAAAAACAGGCTGTCCTCACCTCAGATTATATATCAGGTCCCGCCACTTAACCAGCTCACCCAAATTTAATTTTACAGGCTTTATTTTATATGAGATATGACTTCTATCCATTTCCAGAGGGAAATATTGATTCACAGAGCTGTCACTGTCCACTTCAAATCTGGCAATGCCAGCAGGAAGGTTTAGTGCTGTAGATGGGCCAAGAAGGTGGGTTTCAGTGAGTAACTTGGATATTTATGTGTACCCAGGATCTCAATGGAGTCATGTGCAGTGGGGCATATGTAGGCAAATTGGTGGTGGACATTCCACTGATATATGTCACTCTCATTTGGAGATCCTACACTCTTCCCACCCATGGATGGCCTGTAAGTAATATATTGCCGCTGAGTGTTTATCCCTAGTTACACTGGTGGACAAATTACATAATTGGGGATAATTATAGCAGTACAGGTAAAGGCTAATTGATCCACCTGGCCTTGAATGTTAGAGTTGTACACAATTCCCCACCTGCCATATTTCATCTAATCTTAACAGCCTAACATGAGATTAATGTACACACAGACTGCAAACTCTTCATTGCAGCAAATTACAATGAAGAGTTTGATCCATGTAAAACATTATCATACCACTGGCAGTTCCAGGCTGGCATCTGGGAATTTGAAGTTCAACTGGACAATCTCACTCAGCCTCTTGCCAGCACAGACTTCATCATAGCTTCTCCAGTTAGCATTTGTAAGGCACTGTGCTCTTACTAATGTGCAACAAAGAAAAATATCAATGGCTTTAATGCCCAATAAATTGAGGCTTGATTGCCAAGACTTAGGCTAATTTCACAAGCTGGTCTTCTGCCTTCAAAATTCAAAACAGCAGTGCGTAAATCACATTCAACTCCAACTCCCCTTCAACTCCCCCTCCCATTCCTCAGACGACATGTCCAGCATGGGCCTCCTGCAGTGCCACAATGATGCCACCCAAAGGTTGCAGGAACAGCAACTCATATTCCGCTTGGGAACCCTGCAGCCCAATGGTATCAATGTGGACTTCACAAGCTTCAAAATCTCCCCTTCCCCCAGTGCATCCCAAAACCAGCCCAGTTCTTCCCCTTCCCCCACTGTATCACAAAACTAGCCCAGCTCGTCTCCTCCCCCACTGCATCCCAAAACCAGCCCAGCCTGTCTCTGCTTTCCTAACCTTTTCTTCCTCTCACCTATCCCTTCCTCCCACTTCAAGCTGCACCTCCATTTCCTACCTACCACCTCATCCCGCCTCCTTGACCTGTCCATCTTCCCTGGACTGACCAATCCCCTCCCTACCTCCTCACCTATGCTCTCCTCTCTACCTATCTTGTTTTCTCTCCATCTTCGGTCCGCCTCCCCCTCTCTCCCTATTCATTCCAGTTCCCTCTCCCCATCCCCCTCTCTGATGAAGGGTCTATGCCCGAAATGTCAGCTTTTGTGCTCCTGAGATGCTGCTTGGCCTGCTGTGTTCATCCAGCTCCACACTTTGTTATCTTATATCAGTGCGTAAATCACTACTGTCAGTGATTATTAAAAGTGTAAAGAAATTGTTGAACTGCTGAAAGCCATCAGTATGCTCAATATGATAGTCTTTGCAAATGACTCCAAATTGGGCCGTCCGATTTGCCCCATAATATTATAATGGTTGTCAATGATAAGCAGGGAGGGTAAACTATTGGGAGTTGTGTTCAGATAGCCAGTCTAAATTAGAATAGTATTCAGGGAGGCGACAACTCCTGGAGGCAATGTTAAGCCAATGCCATTTTAAAATTTTTGCCCTTTCATTTGAGTGTTCATGATCCCATGGTACTAAATCAAAGAACAGCAGTGGAGAATCTTCAATGCTCCAGTCAAAAGGTACCCCCGCCAACATTACTAAAGTATATAGTATGATCATTTGTTGATTGTCAAAATATTAATTTATTAAGGAATCTTCTATGTCTAGTTTGATTGCCTTATTCCCAATGTTGCAAAATTGTTTAATTTCCAAAAGTACTTCAGTAGTCATAAAGGGTTTTTGGAGGTCTTGATGTTCTGAAAGTTACAATGTGAATACAAATTATTTCACATCTTTTTATCATTCAAATAAACCAATGCCATTATAACCTGGTGTCAATGCACTCTAATATCTGATATAATCTGCACTCAGCACAATCCAGTATTCAACTTGCCTAGTGACTAAAATGTTTTAAGTCTAATATAACTTGGCACAGCTTGATACAAAATATTTCAGTCCCCAAAATAACCCTACACAATACAAACTTCTTTCCTGAAAAATCTGCAAGCTATTTTACAAGTTGTGATAGGCCATATGAAATTTTAGACAAAATAACTTCATCTCAGTGTAAGATGTACGGAATGGTTGTTAGTGAATTATAAAAATCAGATTGAAGGGGATTTTAATGAAGAATAAAATTTGAGTAAACAACAGATAAAACAATAGTGTACTGTATGAATCTAAGTCCCAGGTTAAATAGAAAGGTGCAAAATATGTGAAAATAAGCAAGAAAATTCTATGAATGCACTGAGACCTGGACTCCCAATGAAAACATTTTTCCTGTCTTACTTATTTCAGATCCTAAAGAACTACCTCACATTTCCAGGATATTCTGCCTAAATAAGCAATATTTTTATAAGCTGAGAATAAAGCTGGTTAAGTGGTCGCTGCCACAGAATGCCTGAGATTGGAAATCATCTCTATTCGTCAGCGCTAATATTTTTCCCCTCAACAATCACCAAAATTTCATCCCAAAATAATGCGTCTGATATTTTCAAACATGATCCACTGACGGCCGATGAGATATCAGTGATATCGTAAGTATTGCTTTCAGATTTCTTTTTTAAAAATGACTCCTATAAAAATGATTTTGCTTTTCTTCCATGTCTTGACTATACTTGCTGTATGTGCTGATCGAGTATTTTGATGCAACCTCAGATTGAAAAGCAAGATATCAGGGAATTACTTTGAGTGCAAAATATGAGCGGTAATTTCTCTTCCAGATCTGGTAGCTGAGAGATTCAGCTACATGGATTGAAGGGTAATAGTGCTGCTTACATCCTGTTACGGTTTATTAAGAATTTGATGCAGGCTGCTGTCTGCTGATGAAGCTACTGAACCCTTTCCACCATACTTATAGGGTGTGCAAGGAGCACATTAACCTCACGAGCTAGCGTGATAACATAAAGCTGGTTAAGTGGCTGAAATGTATCCATCTCTCACCCATTCCCCCTCCCCCAGCCCCCCTTGTGAACATACACATATATCTCTGAAAGAAAGTTAATGACTTCACTTGCACCAAATAACTCTCAATATATAGCTTCCAGCCTCTTTCTTCTTAGCAAATTAGACCATAACAAATCCCACTGATCCAGAGGACTACTATTAGAAACAGATGGGTATGAGGAAGGAGACAAGGTCCAAGCAGTGGGTGAGTCTGTTTGCAAATATTTAGATTCCCAACAAGAAGAGTGGAGAAGCGGTGTTGGACAGTGTGTGTTTTAACAGTTTCATCACTCTCCATTCTCACATCCAGGGTTTCAGTTTCAAGTGGGTGGCTTTGAATTTGAAAGCCCGATATGCTTTACTCTGAAGGGCTTTTCCTCTGAATTTTACAGGTGTTGCTATCAGGGCTGTTGCCTCAGTCAGAGGGCTGGCAAAATCAGATTGGGAACCACCAGGAGTGGTGGCCAAGCTGAGGCAGATTGGACCCTAGTGGCCTCCAGAAGGGAGGCAGAAGTGCAGATTATCTAAGGTGATTTTGTTGGGGAAGCAAGAGCTACTTTCTGCATTGAAGAGCTCCATTGTGTTTTAAAAGGCTTAAATGCCTAACCCATACCCACTCAGGGTGGCTGCCACTGGGAGGCCAGCTCCATTTCACAAGTGGCCTCCTTACTCAGCAGGGGCAAAACCACCGTCAGCAAAAGTTAGATGGTGCAGTTAACTGGCCTTTAAAAAGGCAACATTCTGTCACATGAGATTGTGCCCATTGGAAAGAAAACTTCCACCTTTGTGGACAAAGGTACCTAAACACCCACTTTTCCTCGAGGGTTCGAGGTAAGGGAATTTGGTTAAATTTAGGACGAGAACTCTGAAGTAACACTATTCAGAATCTCACTTTTCAACATTATTCAACTGTGAGATATAAAGTAAAGCCAGGTTTGTAAATGATTGAAAAATATTGGCTCTGTATATTTAACTTCTCTGTCGCTGCATGTTTCTCTCAATTGATTGATTCTCCTTTAGAACAGAGAACATAGAACATAGAACAATACAGGGCAGAAAAGGCCCTTCAGCCCTCAATGTTGCACCGACCTGTGAACTAATCTAAGCCCCTCCCCCTACACTATCCCATCATCATCCATCTGCTTATCCAAGGACTATTTAAATGCCCCTAATGTGGCTGAGTTAACTATATTGGCAGGCAGGGGCAGGTTTTATCATGCAGAAGCCATTCAGGGATTAGATCATCTTCACATCAGGTATCACGGCAAGTCATAATTCTCAGTAGAAAGGAAACATGACAACACCTTTACATCAAGCAGTAATATGTAAAAGATGTGAGAAAGTTTTTATTTCACTCAGCAAGTAGTTTGGTATGAAATATACTGCCTTGAAATGCGGTGAAGGCAGATTAAATTGAGGCATTTAAGAGGGCATTAGATGATTACTTGGATAGGAACAGTGTGCAAGGATCTGAGCAAAAAGCAGGAAATTGACCTGAGGTAAAGATATTTGGTTAGAAAGCTGGTGCAGGCACAATGGGCTTAAGAGCCTCCTGTGCCATAACAAGACTGTGACTTTGTGACTCAAGCACTGATTTCATATTGCCACAAAAAAATCTGCATATTAAGTCAGAATATGCAACGAAACATTGCACCCAGTTATAGAATTCCTAAAAGTTTATTCATGGGGTGTGAGCATTGATGGCTAGATCATCATTTATTGCCCATCCCTAAATGCCCTGTAGAAGCTCAGCTACTACCTTGAACTGCTGCAGTCCTACAGCAGTAGATATACCCTCAGCGCTGTTAGCAAGGGAGTTCTAGAGTTTTGACAAAGCGGCCGTGAAGGAACTGTGCTGCTTGGCCTGCTGTGTTCATCCAGCCTCACGTTTTGTTGTCTTGTGAAGGAACTGTCATATGTTTCCAACTTGGTATGCCATGAGGTTTGGAGACACACTTGCATGGGCTGATGTTCCCATCATCTGTGGCTCTTTTAGTTAGTAGAAGTCACAGATTTGAAGATGCTGCCAAAGGGCACTTGGTGAGTTACTGCAGCGCGTTTATAGATGCTGCACAATGCCAATCAAACACCACATTCAATACCTTCAATATATAGTGTTTCTTGAAATTTATCTGTTAAAGATTTCAGTCCGTACTGAGACCTCCAGTTATAAAAATGCTCTATCAAAGCTGGTGATTTGTTCAGCCTTTTAGCTATTGTTTCTCCTCTTTGGTGGTTCTGATTTTATGTGAGCAAAACAATAGGGTTAGCTCGAATAAACTTCCTCAAATTTCTACAGTGTTCTGTTAAAATCGTATTCAAGTAAAATTGTCTCCTAAATTGATGCCACAATGTTCCTATACATCGCTGATTTTATCTTGAAGTCAGACTTTAATAAAAAATTTTATGATGTTGAGTACTCAGTGTATGCAAAAAAGTTGCAAGTATCAGTATATAAAACTATCAGTATATAAAACTATCAGTATATAAAAGTTACAACTTTATTTCTGCATCTCAGCATCTGCATCTCAGTCTTGCCTAATTCAGTTATCACACAAGTCATATTTCCCTTTCTTGTGGACTTCATAAAATCTGTGTTCCCCCCACCCCTATTCTATATGGACTCTTGTAATTGAGATTACAGAACTATATTTATTTCTAGTACTGTCACATTTACGTTTGTAGCTTTATCACGTAAAAGAAAAGCCTAACATGCGATTTTCTGATTTTTGCTTTTGCATCGATCTCTGATTCTTTTCCTCTAGGCGTGTTTGACTGTCCTTCATTTAATCAACAGGGACAAACAAGGAGCCTAACTGATTAAAGTTACTATCATTTTAGGCAGCACTGTTGAATGATAGATTCCAGCATAGAGAGTCCAGAAAAATAAAAAAGGGCAACAAGATCCCTAACAGGTACCAAAATGGATGACAAAGTTGGTGGAATGGTGGCTCAGTGGTTAGCACTGCTCTCTCACAGTTCCCAGGGACTCAGGTTTGATACCAGCCTGGGATGACCATCTGTGTGGAGTTTGCATGTTTTCTTTGTGCCTGCATTGGTTTCCACTGGACGCTCTGGTTTCCTTCCACCATCTAAAGATGTACAGTTCAGGTGGATTGGCCATGTTAGATTGTCTATACTCTGGGAATATGCAGGCCAGATGGATTAGTGGTGTTATGGGGATAAGGTAGGGATTAGTTTTGGGTGGGATGCTTTTCAGAGGGTTAGTGCAGACTGGATGGGCCAAATAGCTTCTTTCTATATATAGGGATTCAATGGTTCTACTTTAAAGGAATAAGCAGGGATGAGGAAGAAGGGGACTTAACTAGGGCAAGTTATATTATTTAAGGTAGGTTATAAATTTGATCCAAATTAAATTTTGAAATCTGTCCGTCTGCCCTTCAGTGAATTTCATGCATAGATTAAGAATCTGGAAAATCTAAAATATCTGAAACGGGAAGATAGAAACAGTGAAGCTCTACTAAACATTTCAGTCTGTTGTGCCATTCACCAAGATGAATGCAGCATTCAAACTCCATATGCAAATTTTGCTCCGCATCCTTTGGTAACTTTGGATAATGAATCTCCAGCAATTTCAGTTTTAAAGTTAATAATGAATCTAGAAGCGTCACTTGCATAAGAGCTTTAAATTTCTCGAACCCTTTTCATGGCATTGTTCCTAAGTTTCATCCAGAAATGTTCAGCTGCACATTTTAGGCTGTGCATCCTCGGGCCAGACTTGCCAGCTAGATGAAACAATTGCTCACAGTCTGCCTAATTTTCCCTCCTAACAACTTGAAGACTTTCCTCAAATGACCCTTTAATTTCAAAATCCCACAGAAAAGAAAAATATTTTGCTTAATTTCTTCTTGCTACTTTCCCTTTAAGATCTAGACAATCTGGTAAATGAACATTCAAAATGTTGGAAATAGGCAGCAGGTTTGGTAACACCTGTGGAGAGAGAAACAGTGTTAACATTTTGAGTCATGAACAGTCAATGCCTGAAACTGTCTGATACTCCTTCCTTGCCTTCCTTTTCCTCCTACCCCACACCCCGACAAATCTCCACCACTGCAACTATGCACCCCTCCAATACCCCCATTCATTTCTTCCCTTCCTTCTCTTCAACTAAACAGCGTTGTGGAGCTGGTTTTGCTGGTTATTTCTAACATCATCCCCAGTTCTTTCTGGTCAATAAATCCCTTCAAAAACCTAAAGCTTCCTAGATGGAATATAGTGTTAATGTTCTGGCAGTATGTAGATCATGTAGTTTGTCATCATTAGCTTCATGTCTCTGTTAATTGAGTAACTGGGAATGCTAATTATTACAGTTTATTGAAGTTATAGAAGTATGAAGGGCAACTCTAGAGACCATTACAACATTAGAATCAGAATTCCAAAGGAATCTCGTTATCAGTTGTTGGATTGTATGTCCTGCTGGCCACTAAAGAAAATGATCATTTATATTGTTGCTGTTTGTGAGACCACGTGTGGAAGAAATGACCACTTCATTCAGCTATGTGTAAATGATTGGATTTAAGTTTAATTCATTGGTCATGAAACACATTATGAATGTCCTGATGATGTCATAAACTATTTAAATGCAAGTTTTTTCTCCATTTTTTCCTTATCGTCTGCAGTAAAATTAGCCATTGACTATTCATCTTGTTCCAGACTTCCTCAATAATTGTCTTTTCTGTTCTATTAAACATTTGCTATATGCCTGGATCAGTTTAGATTTTCACATTCCTGTGACAATTATTTAATGTTTTATAAACTTATTCCCTTATGTGGATGCAACTAGCATTGTCACCCATCCCATTTCCCTTGAGAGGGGGTAGCAGGTCATCTTGAACAGAATTAGTTTGTTTCAGGGTTAGCTAAGCGTCAAAAGGTTGAGAGTCATAGATAGACCTGACTAGGTAAGAACGGCTGCCTTCCTTCCCTTGAAGACGTGAATGATCATTTTGTGACAATCCGGAAAGCTTTTGTCGATGAAAGCAAAGATCTGATGAAGAGTCATATTGGAGTCACAACATTAATTCTGTTTCTCCCTCTGCAGCTGCTGCCACTGTTGAGTTTCTCCAGCATTTTTTGTTTTTACTTTGGACTCCACCATGTGCAGGAACAGCCTGCAGTTCCATGAGAACATCAACAATCTTCTCTGCTACACTGAGGTAAGCAGAGCTGCATTACACTTACTCAAACCCTACTACTGCACCCACCTTCCAAAAGGTTTACACTCTGTCACTCTCACATTTGCCTGCAACATCTTCCCTCACTCGCTGTCAATCTCCCCAAACCCATCAATCAATGCTCCATCAATCAAGTAAGCATCATTCTTTATTCCATTACAATTTTCACATTAATTCACATTTAGTCTCATTCTCCCACTTCTAACCATTGACAACAGCACCTCTCTCTCTTGTGTCTTGCAGGTATAGACATCTCTTAACTTCTACAGAGAAATACCCAGCTTGCCACTTCTTGGACCTCTGAGGCCTCAGAGAAAACATCGAACAGGCTTGTATTCTGCTCACCCTGGTAGTGCAGACCCGGACATCTCGGGGAACATTAGGATTAGACAGTGTGGGAACACAATCTGGTTCAAACCTTACTATGACAGCTCTACACCGTGCTAAGGAAGAAGTGCCCTAGGTCACTGGCACTTGGAGACATGCAAGAGGGCAAGTTAAAAACAGTACAAACTGAAATAAAAATAGGCACCTGCTCAGCCTCAGGTACAAGAGAGCTTTGTCATGTTGGCAATCAGGGACTTCATCAACATACACAGGGAGGAGCATGAGACAGGAATATGGGGATGAAAGGCTCTTGTTGTCCAGATACTTCTTTAGTGCAGCGAACACTATGACCATTTGCATACTCGGGGTCTGCTGTAGACGTGCACACACATGTACTCCATCACCCCAGCCATTTGTCATTAGGATTTAAAGCATAGCAACAGGGGAATAGGGAGCCTGATGGCACTGCCTTGTCCTCATAGGGAGACAGGGCAGTGCCTGGAGGTACTCATAGGAACCACACAGGCGTCCCTCAGAAATCTTCTCTCGTGAAGCTGAAGTATTGGCCCCCAGTCCTGGCCCTCTGCTGTCTCATCTCTTTCTGCTGTTTTAAAGCTGATGGCTGTGATGGGTTGGTAGATGCCAGCATCTGTGGACAAAGGGTGTATGTGCCTAGTGAGGTTGGATTGTGTCCTGGGCAGCAGTCTGACCAAAAACATTTAGATCAATCTGTGAGCTGAATCACCTGCTCTTGCATGTCAAATGTTTTTGACATCCCTCTTATTCGGCAATTTGGATAAGGTAGAATGTTGCACATTAATGAGGTAAGTTTGGGTCATTAACAAGGCAGCTAACAGGCAATAATTGGCAACTCTTAATTAGTAATTCACATCATCTAGAAGGAAGTTTGTGAGGTCGTTTGAGAAAAGCATAAAAGATAACAGGATGTGTTCCTGAAAGCAGAATGGGCTTCAGCAGACACTTGTCTGAATCTACCAGAAATCTCACTGTAGCCTAAGTCATTCACACCCCATAAGATTCCGCCTTCAGGGTCATTTCTTTACAATCAATCTTGTAACAGACTTGAAGCCCTCTATTATACTCAATGTATAACATCATAAACCCTTTTCCATCATTTAATTTACTTGTCTCCACTCAGAGCCTCCTAAATGTTAAGATCCTTTTCTCACTCAGTTTGCCCTTTCTTTCATAGTTTATAGCTTGAACATTATGTTTACTCCTGCTCCTCACACCTTGGAACAGTCAGTCAGATGAGCCAAATATAGGTGTTTAAAGATATATGAATGCAAGTATAGATATCTGTTTATTCACATGATTTGATGAGTTTGATCTTAAAACAAACTCTCCAGGTTAAGGGTAAAGCCAAGAACTGTCTTCAAGTTTAGGCTTCTAAGTACCACTATTTATTATCTATTAGTATTAAAACCATTGTGCATGGTAATTATAGATATGCTAGGCTCTGATTTATAGTTACATTAAGTAAAACAGATTTACTACATGTGTTCATGTCCATGTTCTTATTGTGGTCTTCAAGACTGAAATTCTAGTCGAGTGGAATGATATCTTATATATTGGTGGCTGTTCTAACTCCACCTACACTGTTCCATTACTGCCTGGTGATGTGAAGCTCTGACATCATTGCAAGGTTACTCCAGGGTCCTGAAGCTAATACACAACTGTAACCATGCTGGGTAAACTACTGTGAATAAAAAATTTCTTGTATTTTGACAAGTTTCAAGCTGTTTTTCTGTCCACATTTTACAGTTGCTGACTGGAGGGTGACCTCATGGAGAAATGGACCTATATTTGAGTGCAGTGATAGTACAGTAATTATATTGCTTCTGGAGAGACTCAGCTTTACCTGCTCACACTAAGCTTCCATTCCAATATACTTTGATTATTTTTCCTTTAGATTCAGAATCAAGTCACTTTTCTAATCCATAACTGCTGGTAACTGAACCAGGATTGATAAGAAAATCAATAAAATGAGGAGGAGTGGCAGAATTGATTGAGGAGCCCATTGCAGTTCTGTGGGAAAAGTTATCTTAAAGGGCCAAAGCCTAGAATCTATTTGGTTAGAGTGAAGAAACAAAAATGGTGAAATTTAATCTGTGTGGCACCAACTGATGCTAGGGATAAAGGGGAATGTGCTTTTAAGGGAATTACAGAGGAGTGCAACAATTACAAAGTAGTTAAGAGATTTTAATTATCGGAATATAGACTGAGGTAGTGGTGGCGTAAAAGGCAGAAAGGATAAGAGTTTCTAGAGTGTGTTCAGGAGAATTTTCTATGACAGAACATTTCCAGTTCAATAGGAAACAAAGCTGTGCTGGAATAAAAACAGAAATTGCTGGAAAAGTTCAGCAGATCTGGCAGCAACTGTGGAGAGTAATCAGAGTTAACATTTCAGATCAAGTGACCCTTCCTCAGCTTTGCTCGACCCGGCACTTGGGATGAGGTGGACCGAGTGGATTGGGGGTCACTGGACAATGGCTAGGGATCAGAGGTCATTAGGTTTAGGTTGCACATACAAAAAGAAAAGAAGCAATTCTGAGTAGAAATAAGTAACTGGGGAAAGCCAACTACATTAAGATTCGATCTTTCTCAGATTAATTAGAATCAAAGATTAGGGAAGCTTATTATTTTAACTTATTATTAATATAATAATTGTCATGGGCAGGCAATGGTGTAGTGTTATTATTGTTAATCCAGAAACTCAGCTAACTACATTCAAATCCCACCATAGGATTCAATTGAAAAAAACATCTGGAATTAAGAATATAATGATGACCATGAAGCCATTTTCAATTGTCAGAGAAACCCATCTGGTTCACTAATGCCCTTTATGGATGGCAACTGCCATCCTTACCTGGTCTAGCCTACATGTGACATGCACAACAATGTTCTTTACTCTTAACTGTCCTCCATGCAATTAGAGATGGGCAATAAATGCTGGCCGAGCCAGCGATGCCCACATCCCATGAAAGAATAAAACTAAAAAGAAGACCTGCCTTGACAATGACAGATGACAAATAGACTGAGAACAAAACTGAATATAAAAGGTTCAGAGGGGAACTGTCAAACTAAATAGCAAAAATAAAGAAAGAGTATGAAAAGAGACTGACAGCTAACGTAAGAGGGAATGTATAGGCATATAAGTGTTAAAGGAGCAGGAAGAAGAAGATTGGGATCAATTTGCGGCAAAAATTGAACTTAGTCATATGGCCTGCTTCCATACCTGAGATATTAAATTGATACTTTCCATCTGTCTTTACCAAAAAAAGAACATGCTTCACAAACAATGGTGAAAGAGAATGAGGTTCAAACGCCTCAAGTTTTTATGTTGATTGGAGGAGGTATGGGACAGGCTGCATTTAAAGTTGATAAGGCAGCAGGACCTGATGAGATGGACCCCACAGATCCAGAAGGAATTGAGAATGGAAATTAGGAAGGTACTGGCTATATCTTGACATCATTTCTTAGACTTTGAGTGTGGCTAAAAAAACTGGAGAGTTGCAAAATTTACACCCATGTTCAAAAAAATAAATGTTAAAATAAGCCAGTAACTGCAAGCCACTCAGTTTAACCTGTGTAGTGGGAAGCTTTTAGAAATGATATTTCGGGGGAAAGCTAATAGTTACTTGGGCAAGTGCAGGTTAATTAAAGAAAATCAAATGTAACTGACTTGCTGGACATTTTTCATTAAGTAATAAACAGTGTTGATGAGGGTAATGCTGCTGATGCAAAATACATGGACTTCAAAATGTATTTGACAAAACAGCACACAACAGACTCATGAACAAAATTACAGAAAGGGATTGCAGTAACATGGCTGAGAAATTGACTGAGTGACAGGAAGCAGAAAGTGATGGTTAGTGGATGTTTTCCAAACTGGAAGAAGGTTTATAATGGAGTTCCCCAGAGTTCAGTATTCAGTTTCTGCTCCTCTTGATTTATATTAATAACCTAATCTTTGATGTACAGGACACAGTTTCAAAATTTACAACTATCACAGGACTTGGAGGTATTGTGAGGACATAGACAAGTTACTGAATGAACAAACAAGTCACAGGCAAAAGTTAATGCAGCGCAGTGTATAATCTTTTTTTTAGGGAGAATGGAGAAAAATAATATAAGATAAAGGTTACATTTTTAAAGGGCTGCAGGAGGAAATGGACCTGAACAGACATGAACATGAATTGCATACATCATTGAAGGTGCCAGGACAGATTGAGTGTCTGGTTAATAATGTATCCTGTGTTTTATTTATGTATGATTAGAGGACAAAAGTAGATCTGTTTCTATGCTGTATGACTCTATGAATCTACAACTATGTTATCTTAAACTTGCATAAAATATTGGTTCAGCATCAGTTAGGCTATTGCATCCATTTCTGGGTACCACAGCTGAGGAAGAGTGTGAAGACATTGGAGAGGGTACAGCAAATATTCGAGAGATGATTCCGGGGATAAGGAAATTCATGTAAGTAAAACAACTGGAGAAGTTGAGGCAGCTTTACTTGAAGAAGAGATAATTGAGAAGAGTTGATAGAGGCCTTCAAAAGAGGACTGGACTGAATAGGTAATGAGACATTGGACCCACTGATCTCCACGGGAAATGCCCAGGGGTACATTTGCAGCTTTGACAGATAATATATCTGTTCCTCAGGACACAAATGAAATGAAAAAAATATTGTAATTTTATGAAAAAAAAGTGAAATTACATTGTGAATTGCTCTTTCAGAGGGCCAGTACAGTTAGAATGAGCTAAATGGTCTTCTTCCTTAGCCTACTATGATTCTATAATTTTATAAAACATAATCAAAACCTTTGGATTAAGTTAGCAGATGCCATTTTTGCTGTGCTCTCCTCAGTGGCTCAACAATAGAATACACCTCTCAGTCTTAAATATTCATTGCAACCATGTGAGGGCAAGTCACATGTGTAGCTGTTTAGTTAGGGTCCAACTAGTTTGAAACTTGTCCATTGTGCATTTACAGATATTTGAGAAAGGATTAGGTGTTCAAAGGTTTGTTAAATAGTTCCTTAATTTGGGCCATAAATTTATTCTATATCTCCACAGACAGCCCAATGTGGTTGACTTTTTTCTTAATTGACTGAACTTAAAGGATAATATTTTCTTATTTTGAGGTCATATTGATGTTTAAAAGCTGTCATTCATTTGGTTCTTCACATGGTAAAATTTGGTCAATTTTGTGCATTGAGGAAGGCTCCATAGTTGTTAAGGTGTCCTTCAGCTGAGTTCCTGCCCGATAATGTCAAGGAGAGATCACTGGGCAGGGGAATTCTTTGGTTTGTGTGGATATCATCCAGTAGGGGAGCAGTTTCTTTGGCAGTTACTGAAGAGTGAAACCAGAAGCCAAGCGCAGAGAGCTGAAGCATGGGCAGGAGGAGAATAAGCCTGATAGAGCAACTTAAGCCCATGTTGGTAGGTGTTCATTAAACCATTCATTGCTCGAGACAAAAGTGGGTCGTCTAGGCTGCGTGGAATTCCCGTGAGTTGGGGAATCTTCAAGGTGCTGTGGCGCATGTAATTGTGTAGAACCAGCAACAGGAGAGCCAAGAACACCATAGCTCTTAGCTTTGATTTCATTACTGCACTTCAAATCTAGTTTTAAACCTAAAACCCATTTTGTGAATATTGGGTTTAGGAGATAAAAAGAAAGGTTCAGGACCAAAAACATTCATTCCTGCCAAACTCCAAGATGTCCTGCTTCTCATTGGCTGCAACTCTATGGCTTCAAAACAATGAGCTCTCAATGGTTCCTCTGGATTCAGGGTGTCATCCCATGGTGAGGGTTTGCTTTTTAAAGGTAAGGTGATTTATTTCTATGTTATATGTTTGGTGTCAGAGCAATAATGGATCAGTGAGCTGTATAGTATGAAGGTATAAGGGTCTGAAATGCTGAGCTGTGCATTAAGCACCACCCGATGTGATGAAGTCACCATGACTCAAGTGTGGAAACACTTGTGGTTCACAAAACAGTAAGAGATAACATTGATGTCACTCATATTGTTTCAATAACAGTCTATCATTCTGATGTGATCTGTATCTAGTTTCAATAACAGTCTATCATTCTGATGTGATCTGTATCTAGTTGGTGTCATGAGATAATCTACATTTTGATTAAGACAAGAAGCTCTTCTCATTAAACTAACTCGGAATATTGTGTTGAGGAACCAACAAGAGGACAGCCCATCCTAGATTGGATATTGTGCAATGAAAAGGAACAATTGGAAATCTAGCTGTGTGAGACCCCTTTTAAAACCTCTTCACATGCACACATACAAACAGTCACAGACTAACAAAAACGTGGAGAGTTTATGGGGGGAGGGGAAAGTAAACTAGGGACCACAGTCCTTTTCTTGCCAAAACTGTGTGCTATTTATTCTAGTATCAGAGACACGTGGAACAGTCCCTCTTCCGCACCTACACAGGCCCCAAACCCCACCTCTTCCTCCGGTACATTGATGACTGTATCGGCGCCGCCTCTTGCTCCCCAGAGGAACTCGAACAGTTCATCCACTTCACCAACACCTTCCACCCCAACCTTCAGTTCACCTGGGCCATCTCCAGCACATCCCTCACCTTCCTGGACCTCTCAGACTCCATCTCAGGCAACCAGCTTGTAACTGATGTCCATTTCAAGCCCACCGACTCCCACAGCTACCTAGAATACACCTCCTCCCACCCACCCTCCTGCAAAAATTCCATCCCCTATTCGCAATTCCTCCGCCTCCGCCGCATCTGCTCCCACGATAAGACATTCCACTCCCGCACATCCCAGATGTCCAAGTTCTTCAAGGACCGCAACTTTCCCCCCACAGTGATCGAGAACGCCGTTGACCGCGTCTCCCGTATTTCCCGCAACACATCCCTCACACCCCGCCCCCGCCACAACCGCCCTAAGAGGATCCCCCTCGTTCTCACACACCACCCTACCAACGTCCGGATACAACGCATCATCCTCCGACACTTCCGCCATTTACAATCCGACCCCACCACCCAAGACATTTTTCCATCCCCACCCCTGTCTGCTTTCCGGAGAGACCACTCTCTCCGTGACTCCCTTGTTCGCTCCACACTCCCCTCCAACCCCACCACACCCGGCACCTTCCCCTGCAACCGCAGGAAATGCTACACTTGTCCCCACACCTCCTCCCTCACCCCCATCCCAGGCCCCAAGATGACATTCCACATTAAGCAGAGGTTCACCTGCACATCTGCCAATGTGGTATACTGCATCCACTGTACCCGGTGCGGCTTCCTCTACATTGGGTAAATCAAGCGGAGGCTTGGAGACCGCTTTGCAGAACACCTCCGCTCAGTTTGCAACAAACAACCTCACCTCCCAGTCGCAAACCATTTCCACTCCCCCTCCCATTCTCTAGATGACATGTCCATCATGGGCCTCCTGCAGTGCCACAATGATGCCACCCGAAGGTTGCAGGAACAGCAACTCATATTCCGCCTGGGAACCCTGCAACCTAATGGTATCAATGTGGACTTCACCAGTTTCAAAATCTCCCCTTCCCCTACTGCATCCCTAAACCAGCCCAGTTCGTCCCCTCCCCCCACTGCACCACACAACCAGCCCAGCTCTTCCCCCCCACCCACTGCATCCCAAAACCAGTCCAACCTGTCTCTGCCTCCCTAACCGGTTCTTCCTCTCACCCATCCCTTCCTCCCACCCCAAGCCGCACCCCCATCTACCTACTAACCTCATCCCACCTCCTTGACCTGTCCGTCTTCCCTGGACTGACCTATCCCCTCCCTACCTCCCCACCTATACTCTCTCCACCTATCTTCTTCACTCTCCATCTTCGGTCCGCCTCCCCCTCTCTCCCTATTTATTCCAGTTCCCTCTCCCCATCCCCCTCTCTGATGAAGGGTTTAGGCCCGAAATGTCAGCTTTTGTGCTCCTGAGATGCTGCTTGGCCTGCTGTGTTCATCCAGCCTCACATTTTATTATCTTGTTATTTATTCTCCTTTCTTTGAGTTCATTCATTTCTGTGCAGGATATACAGGGCCATTACCACACCATCTGCAAAGTCTCTGAGTTACTGGTTAAGGGGACGAGCTTACAGCAACTGTTGGGAGAAAATAATTGGCTTTCTTCAGATTTCAGGTATTCTTATTACAGAGTGAAAGAGACACCCACAACTTATCCTTCCAGTAATCAGAAGGTTTCTCTTTATATCATTCATGTCTACAGAAGTGCTCAGGTACCCAAGATCCAATCAGAGTGTTGTCATCAGGCCAATGATCTTTGGTATCCATTACTTAAACATCCAACTTAAGTAAAAAGAAATGCTAACTGTGAAAAGCTCAGATGATTGGTCAGAATATTTAAAAGATGTAAAGAGAATGACAAAGACGTTAATCAAGAGAAAAAAGTACAGCATGAGAGAAAGTAAGAATGTAAAAATGTATAACAAGATTTTCTGAAGTTATTTAAATGGGAAAGACTAAATAAATTGTAGGTAGTCCACTGCTGAGAGTAAACGGGAGTTATTAGTTGTTACTGAGAAAATGGTAGATGAAACGCATTAAAATTTTGCTTCTGTCTTTATTATTAAAACATGTAAAATATATTCCAGTAATAGATGTAAATCAGGAGGTAGAAGAGAAAAGGGAACTTGGTGAAATGACAGTAACAACAGAAGTAGTACTAAGCAAAGTGATAGAGCTTATGGGGCTGATAAGTCTTTGGGGCCATATAGATTTCATCCCAGAATCTTAAAATAGGTGGCTAGATGCATTGGCGTTCATTTTCTAAAATTAGATTCAAGAAAAGGTCTATCTGGAAAGTAGCAAATATAAATCTTCTATTCAAGAGTGAAAGAGGCAAAAAACAGGAAAATAAGTCCCATGCAAGGTGCCAGAATATGTTATCAAAGAGGCTACAGCTATGCATTTAGTAAAACTAAAAGTGATCAAGAAGAGTCAGCTTGGTTCTGTCAAAGGGAAATCCTGTTCAATCAATTTACTGGAGATTTAGAAAGGGTGACAAGAGTTGTGAAGAAAAAGCAGATCTGTCACTGGGTAGATGGCATTTGATAAGGTGACACATCAAAGATTATCGCAGTAAATTAAAACTTCTCATGTAGACATGACATATAACATGGACAGAAGATTGGCTGGCTGGCAAAAAAGAGACAGTGTAAGTTAATGAGTTTTTGATAGGCAGGATATGACAAAATAGAATACCATAAGGCTCTTTTATAATTTATATTTTAGATGAGGGAAGCAAAAGCATGGTAACTACATTTGCAGATGATACTGTGATAGCTAGGAAAGAATGTTGTAAAGAAGTCATAAGAAGGTCAGAGTTGGATATGGATAGGGAGTGAGTGAGTGAGTGGGCAAAACCCTGCCAGATGAAATACAATGTGGGAAAAAATGAAGTTGCTCACTTTGGCAGGGAGAATGATAAAGCAGCATATTACTTACGTGGAGAATGATTGCAAAATTTAAAGATACAATGGGATACAAGTACTCCAGTGCCGGATTTCCAAAAAAAGATATTTAAAGATACACCATGTAATCAGCAAAGCTATGGAATGCTATCCTTTCAAATGAGAGAACATAAGAAATAAGAGCAGGGGTAGGCCATTTAGTCCTTCAACACTGCCCTGCCATTCAGCAAGCTCATTGCTGATTTACCATTGTCTTCAACTCCTTTTTCATGTCAACTCCTACAATCCTCAACTCTCTGAAATTTCAAATACTTATCAACCTCTTCTTTCAATGCTTTCAGTGATCTAGCCTCTTTCACTTTCTGGGGTTGAAAATATCAGACATTCACTACCCTGCTGGAGAAGAAATTCCTTTGCATCTCAGTTTTAATTGCTTGTCCCCTTATTCTGTAGTTCCATCTGCTGGTTGGCGATTCTCCCTCTAGTGGATACATCTTCTCAACATCAACCCTGTGAAGCCTCCTCAGAATCTGGCATGTTTCAAAAATAAATAATGAAAAGAATTGAATATAAAAATAAGGCAACTATGCTTCAGTTTATATAGGGCATGGTGGGACCACACTTTGAATACAATGTGCAGATTTGGTGTCATCACTTAAGGAAGAGTAAAAATGCATTGGAAGTGGTTGAGAGGAAACCTACTATATTGATACCTGGAATGAATTTCTTATCAACCTGGGTTGGATAGGCTGGGCTTGTTTCCACTAGAGTTTAGATAAATAAGGGATTTTTTTGATTGAAATCAAAAAGATCCCAAATGGTCTTGGCAAGGTGGACAGGTTTCTTACTCTTCTGAATAAGCCCAGAATTGGGGAAATTCATTTCAGTTTCTGATGAAAGGTAACCTCAGGTTATTGAAGAGTCATTCTGAATTTGCTTGATTCTAGGACTGATTATACTGAGGGAAAGTCATGGTATGATTGGTGCACAAGTGTCTTTATCATGTGACTGCAAGTGGGGTACTTGGTTACAATATAACTGAACATTGCGCCTGAGGGAATTCCTGGTAGCACCAGCCATTTCACTTCTTCATCTTCACAGGAAATTCTGCTCTCTGCATTTTGCTTCTCCTGAAGGTGCAAGCCTTGTTGCGACTCAACATTGTGCAGAGTACAGCTCACTATGATCATTCTGGAAACCCTACCTCCTGCATTCTGAGGTATGCCTCCATATCCATTGAGGCAAGTGAAGCATATCATTGGCATAACAAATACTTGCTCGCTGTCACATTGTCAACATTTGATTGTAGAATTTCTGACTCTCAATTTCTCAGCTGACTTAACTGGGCTTCCCTGGTCTCCAAATAGCCAGATAATGTGAGGAGTTCAGGGAGACCTGACTAGTGCAGGACAGAAACATATTGGCACCTTCATGGGGGTATTATGAAAACCTGCATAGTCATCTTTCCTGGGTTCACTCCAGTAATGAATTGAAGTTGTGGAGGACCTTTCAGTTTAGGAAAGTTCCTGTGATCCGAGAGATTTGAGATGCCTTGACTGCCAAGTGAGTGCAACTACTGGTGCTTTGCTCCTATGGTGAGCCAGCTAGAGGTGCAAACGCAGGTGCTTGTTCATTCCAGCCGGCATCATCAATGACAAAATATGCATAATTGCTGGCCTTGACGAATATGATATCTGACTCACCCCTTTGATACATTTGTGGGCAGGTGAAAACTCTGCAGACTATTGGAAGAAACTGGTACACAGATATTGAGAGCATTGGTTGCTTTGACAATGACTCATGCTACAGGAGGCCTTCTTCACATGGGCTTCAAGTGACCATCATATGAGATTCTGAGCATCCAGAAACAGAGGAATAAGAGAATGGTCAAAGAAAGAGTAGGGCCGATCAGGGATAGCATAGGGAACTTGTGTGTGGAGCCTAAGGAGGTAGGGGAAGCCCTAAATGAGTTTTTTGCTTCTATCTTTACGAAAGAAACCAACTTTGTAGTGAATGAAACCTTTGAAGAGCAGGTGCGCATGCTGGAATGGATAGAGATAGACGAAGCTGATGTGCTGAAAATTTTGTCAAACATTAAGATTGACAAGTCGCCAGGCCCGGATCAGATTTGTCCTCGGCTGCTTTGGGAAGCGAGAAATGCAATTGCTTCGCCACTTGCGAAGATCTTTGCATCCTCGCTCTCCACTGGAGTCGTACCTGAGGACTGGAGTGAGGCAAATGTAATTCCTCTCTTCAAGAAAGGAAATAGGGAAATCCCCGGCAATTATAGACCGGTAAGTCTCATGTCTGTCGTCTGCAAGGTGTTAGAAAGGATTCTGAGGGATAAGATTTATGACCATCTGGAAGAGCATGGCTTGATCAAATACAGTCAACACGGCTTTGGGAGGGGTAGGTCATGCCTTACAAACCTTATCGAGTTTTTTGAGGATGTGACTAGAAAGGTTGATGAGGGTCGAGCTGTGGATGTGGTGTATATGGACTTCAGTAAGGCATTTGATAAGGTTCCCCATGGTAGGCTCATTCAGAAGGTCAGGAGGAATGGGATACAGGGGAACTTAGCTGCTTGGATACAGAATTGGCTGGCCAACAGAAGACAGCAAGTGGTAGTAGAAGGAAAATATTCTGCCTGGAAGTCTGTGGTGAGTGGAGTTCCACAGGGCTCTGTCCTTGGGCCTCTACTGTTTGTAATTTTTATTAATGACTTGGACGAGGGAATTGAAGGATGGGTCAGCAAGTTTGCAGACGACACAAAGGTCGGAGGTGTCGTTGACAGTGTAGAGGGCTGTTGTAGGCTGCAGCGGGACATTGACAGGATGCAGAGATGGGCCGAGAGGTGGCAGATGGAGTTGAACCTGGATAAATGCGAGGTGATGCATTTTGGAAGGTCGAATTTGAAAGCTGAGTACAGGATTAAGGATAGGATTCTTGGCAGCGTGGAGGAACAGAGGGATCTTGGTGTGCAGATACATAGATCCCTTAAAATGGCCACCCAAGTGGGCAGGGTTGTTAAGAAAGCATATGGTGTTTTGGCTTTCATTAACAGGGGGATTGAGTTTAAGAGTCGTGGGATCTTGTTGCAGCTCTATAAAACTTTGGTTAGACCGCACTTGGAATACTGCGTCCAGTTCTGGGCGCCCTACTATAGGAAAGATGTGGATGCTTTGGAGAGGGTTCAGAGGAGGTTTACCAGGATGCTGCCTGGACTGGAGGGCTTATCTTATGATGAGAGGTTGACTGAGCTCGGTCTCTTTTCATTGGAGAAAAGGAGGAGGAGAGGGGACCTAATTGAGGTATACAAGATAATGAGAGGCATAGATAGAGTTGATAGCCAGAGACTATTTCCCAGGGCAGAAATGGCTAGCACGAGGGGTCATAGTTTTAAGCTGGTTGGTGGAAAGTATCGAGGGGATGTCAGAGGCAGGTTCTTTACGCAGAGAGTTGTGAGAGCATGGAATGCGTTGCCAGCAGCAGTTGTGGAAGCAAGGTCATTGGGGTCATTTAAGAGACTGCTGGACATGTATATGGTCACAGAAATTTGAGGGTGCGTACATGAGGATCAATGGTCGGCACAACATTGTGGGCTGAAGGGCCTGTTCTGTGCTGTACTGTTCTATGTTCTATGTTCTATTTGTGTTTTGGAGTATTGAGCTCTCTCATTCGCTGCCTGTAACCCTGTGCTACAAATAAGACCCTATGGCTGCGCCCCTCTGCTCACTCTTTTGGAGGTGAAGGTCTGTGAGGAATAGTTTATTGTTGTTGAAGCTGGTACTATTGGTGATGCTCTGTGGTTGGCCCTATCAAAGGTCCAAGCTAAAATGGTACACGTGACGTGCATGCTGATTATCCAAGCACTGAGTGGCAATAAGTTACACAAACCTTCTAACCAGTGAAAGTAGCCTCCAAAACATTAATCATATATGAGGAAGGGAAACTTTCAAAACAAAATTAATCCACACAATTAGGCAAGGAAGCCCCAGTGAGATTTCAGCATATATGAGAACTTTTGCCCCGTATTTCTTGAGCCCTCTTGAATACTGTTACCTTTTTGCTTTCCTCTCGCTGGCAAGTTCCAGGAAGCCCACATACTCTTGGTTAAAGTTGAAATTCTCTTTTGTAGAAAGATGCTAATAACTTATTCAAAGATTTAAATTTGCAAGCCACCTCTTCCAAGGGTGCCTGCAGCTGACCATGGTATAGTTAAACAAGAAATCTGCAAATTGGCACCATCTTTCCTGAAGTACTGTCAATTTCAGTGTTTTTATCACCTTCCAACCCATACTCCCTCTTTCTTGGAAGTTAAAATTCCCCTTCAGTGTTTTGTTTAATTGAGAAAGTAATATAAGTTTATGAACTCACCTATCCCAAAATGCAAACTTCCTTGAAGACCATCGGAGAATTCAGGGTCATTTTAGAGACTGACCCAGAGGCCTACAGTTTAATAACATTCGCTTTGGCAAAAGTCCAAGGCCTAATTCACAAACTACTGGATTTGCATTCTCTCTACAATATTAATACCATCAGTTATCTGCTTCTAGAGCTCGCTGCCAGGGCACAGACAATGAGGGCGTTTTAATGGTTTATCTTAGGCCCCCACTCTCATCGGAGTACCATTACCATTTCCCCTTTGAAATTAATTGTGTAAAAAAAACAAACAGAGAACAAAAAGTGAAATGATGTCGATGGATATCTTGCACGGTGCAGGTCAGATTGCATGACACCAGTCATGTGGGTATGTTTTAATTTATGCTCATGGATTTTTAATTTATTTCAGACACATGTAGCATTCTTCCCCATTGAGGACAGCTTCTGTGATGAGAAGAATGTATCCATATTTAATCAAAAATCTGTGATCTATATGCTCGGCTGGATGTTTTAGGGACCTGGTTGCAATCAGATTAAATCATCTTGTGCTGGGGTTATGTGTTCTGAGGACAGATTGTAGGTTGCAGTGGCTTCAAGTCGGTGATGCGACCAAGCTAGAGCTGTGCAAAAGCCCAATGTTTCTTGCCCACAGAAAAGATAATAGAGGAAAAAATTACAGAGGAGTGCCCTGAGTCTAATAGGGGTTTGAAAGTGTGCATTCCGTGTTTATCAAAGACACCCTGCAATCTGGATACTGTATGTAATTAAAAGGTA
Organism: Stegostoma tigrinum; assembly: GCF_030684315.1. Taxonomy (NCBI): domain Eukaryota; kingdom Metazoa; phylum Chordata; class Chondrichthyes; order Orectolobiformes; family Stegostomatidae; genus Stegostoma; species Stegostoma tigrinum. The sequence goes on along the minus strand of NC_081358.1, from coordinate 101,052,019 downwards.
GGAAAGGTTCTAATTGAGTTAATAGAGGCATTGAATCAATTAGATTCAAAAGAAAGAATTGCACATTGGCTGACCTTGAATTTACCCCAGCAACAAAATTATTATAATTAATACACATAAGCTACCCTTAAACTGATTTGGTTTTTTTCAAATGTGTTCTATAGGACAAATGTATTAATCTGGAAAATTCGAAAGGAGGTCTTATAGACTGGGAGATTTCCAGCTCCAAGGTAGCAGATTCGGAGCCAGACAATGTTGTAACTTAGAATGCAGCACATTGATCTCCCATGTGTTCTTGGTGTGACTTTCCCAGGAGAATCAAATCTGCTTCCCTCTTATGAGAAGTGGTCTGGCAATTAAAACAGTTAATGCCCTCAGTTAACAGGAATCTACATAGGCGGAGTCAACGCTGGTCAGCATCATATTGGCCAGCCACTGCCTCAGAGCTCAGCAATGTATTGGAAGTAGGGTCACATTTGGACATCTGGTCAGTGAAACAATTGATACCTTTTAATCATATGCCAGCCGGAAATCTCTATGTTCATGTATTCCCAGTCAGGAGGGATGTCATTGCAAGCAGCTCAGAGACTGATGTCTCTCTAATTATTGTAAGTGCTGGTTGAGCAGCAGCGTGAGCGGGAGCTTGGAGCAGGGGCCTGTCGGGAAGCCGGTGAGTCACTGTTTTTGAATCTACAAAAAGCTTACCTCGTGAATAGGCGGAGGTACGCTGAGCAGGAGCGGACACGGGACTGTTGAGTGAGTGAGGTAATATATTTTTGTGGTTGCATTCTGTGTTCTGTGTTCTGTGCAATCCTATCCTCCTGGAGGTGATTCCACTACACTGTTGATGCTCCTGTTGCATACCCATCAAACTGTTGTGGTCGGATGACCAGCAAGAGAAATGGCTATAAGATTGGTTAACCGCACAGGCAAGCACACTGGGAACATTGATGAAGCTAGTTTAACCTTTGATCTAGGTTAAAACTGCAATCAGGATATGTTGGCACCTGTCGTTTAATCTGTGGCCTGCAGTTTCCTGTGTTGGCCAAATGAGGGATGTATCATGGTGGCCTGCTAGTCAGATTGGTAACACTATTATCTTATATGGAGCATAGTATGTGACTTTTTATGGCTTGGTGTAAACATTTGGGAGTTGTTTCCCAGTTAATTCCATTGGCTGGGATTGAACATGGTAATCAGGGTTGGTCAATTCATTGGCTGAGTGTCAGGGAAGTTTCCGGAAAATGAGCACACTTTGGTTACAGGCACAAAGGATTTTATAGGAGTGACCATCAAGACCAAAGTTTGAAAAGTACATGCCCTGAAGTTACCTTCAAAGAAGACAAAGAACCATGCGGCGGGATCTACACCGAGATTGTAGTTTGCCACGTCACTTGAATCGGAATAGAATTTGTTTCAAGCCAAACTTATAGAATTAAACTTATAGAGTTAAAGTTAGAGTTAGACATGAATCAACTTATCGAATGGCAAAGTGAAGTTAAATGAAGTGAGTTAACTTGAAGTCAAGTTTGATGTAGTAAGAAGCTAATGTTGCAACAAATTTATATTTCATGTTGAGTATTGTTACCCACAGAGTTAAATAAAGAAAAATGTATTTAATTAAAGCCTGAGTTGGCTTCCTGTCTCTTGTCAGTCACACAAAGGAAGAATAACTGGTTAAAAGGTTTGAGAACTCCTTTTGGATAAGTCTGTCCAAACTATGAAGCCAGCTGCAGGCTATATCTACAGGTATGAAAGCAGCTGAAAACTACAAAAAAACCTCCCGACTCGACCATGTGGCTATCCTCTCTGACTGGATAGGGATCCTGGAGGTGGCCCATTAACTAGTTGCCTCCCGTAAGCTGACACTGGGAGTACTAGAACACCTGAAGAACCGAACCCAACATCTGCAATTTTCATAAATCTGGAAAAGTACAACTGTTTAGTTAGTTAGTGGAATAATGGTTAAGTCATTAGACTAGTAATCCAGAGTGCCTCGATAATATTCTGGGATCGTAGGTACAAATTCCATAGTGGCGGATGGTGAAATTTGAATTCAATAAAAGAAATAAAAACTAGAATTAAAAGTTAGCTTACTAGAGACCATGTATGCACTGTTTAATGACATCTGGTTCACAAATGTCCTTTAGGGAAGGAGATGTGTTACCCCTCCCAGCTTTTTCCTCTATGTGACTTCATATCAACAGCAATATAGTTGAATCTTAAAGCTACCTCTGAAGTAGAGCAGCAAGCCACTCAGTCAAAGACAATTGGTGATGGGCAAGAAATGCTGGCCTATCCAATGATACCCACATCCCATGAATGATAATGGACAAAAATAGTTGATTCTCTGATCCACTCACCCAACAAATTTTACACAGTTTGTGGGATACTTCTATTTGAGCTATGAAGCAGAGTGGGCGAACAGTTTGAATTCCGATAAAAACCACCACCTGAAATAAAAAATGTAACATTCTTTATGTGGCACTGATTAACTTAAGTTCATAGGACTCCTGAAATTTATATTTCTTTTCACATTTTCAGCATTTTCTTTGGGCTAAATTTAATCCGGTCTCCTGAGCTGAGGGACATTTCCAGGTGGCAACTCAGATGGGAAGATGGCAGGCAGGGACTTCATCACTTGCTTGCCTGTACCCCAATGAAGACCGACGACCAAATGGGGACCATTAAAGTGGGCCCACTTAAGGGCCTCTTCCCACCACTGTTGGTATTCATCCAGTGGGCAAGGGGACGATTCATCAAGCTGCAAGCCAACAAGTCAAACACTGTCAGATTTCTGTGAAGCGATTCCTTGTACAAAGGTACTCAGTACTTACTCTAGGGATCCACCATTGGATGTTGGGACATGAATACTGCGGCAGAGGCCAAGCCCCCTACCCTGGCTGCCAGCAGTTGTATGGTGTGCTATGCCACAGTGTTGTATGAACTATTCATATTTATAAAAGTTGCATCGTCTCCAACTGTACAAAAATACGGAGCTTTCTAGGTCTGTGTGGTCAAGGAAAATCAATTCCTGGTCTATCTAGAAGAGTCCCTATATGCGCTTGTGTGGGTATACATTGGGCTTTTAAAGATTGTGTGGCTGCAAGGTATGCTGGTATTTCAGTGAGGGGCTAATTGTTGAGGAACAATTGCAGATGGAATTAGATGTGAGAGAAACTATGAGGCGGGTTAGTTAGTTAGTTAATGAGACACATTTGGTAAGATACAGTGAGAAATCTCACTGGGCCTTGTGGTGAGTACCCCTCCAAAAATCATGATGGCACTCATTATTAGCTTAAAAAAAAACAAAGATTCAGCCCCAAGGTTGGAGGAAGAATATAGACAGGGAAAACGAAATTCCAAAGAAGTCAACATAAAAAATCTAATACATTTTCCCAATCCTGTGGGTATGCAGGACAAAATGTCTTAGTCATTGTTTTGAGAGTTTGGGCATCTCACCTAAGCTTCCTGTGTTTGTGGATAATAGACAACAGGAATTCAAACTGTTTGTATCCAAATTGCTGATGATGTACTGAAAAATTTTAGACTTCAAATTAGAACATTGGTCAGGTTCAAGTGATAACAGCTTAGAGGATAGAATCAAATCTACAAAAGGTAAATAATGATATTAAGTTTTCATAGGACAACATTTCTTATTGGGTTTTAAAATACAAGTAATTTTGATCATAAGGCAGGATCTGGAATTAGAAGAAACAATCTGAATACACCTAAACACCATATCTAAGCAGAATAAAACATTTTCTGCTCAACTGACCCCGAACAATTGCATTCAGCTTCAACTTCTGAAGGCAAGCAGATCAAAATGACATTTTTCCTCTTCTTCCTACATAAACCAAATTATAGTTCCAATAGATACACTCACACAGGAGTTCTGAGGAAGGGTCACTCAACCTGAAATGTTAACTCTGATTTCTCTCCACAGATGCTGCCAGACCTGCTGATCTTTACCAGGAATCTGTTTTTGCTTCTAACTTACATAGGGTGGTACAGTGGCTCAGTGGTTAGCACTGCTACCTCACAGCACCAGGAACCTCGGCTCAACTCCACCCTCAGGTAACTATCTGTGTAGAGTTTGCCCATTCTCCTTGTGTCTGTGTGGGTTTCCCCTGGGTACTCTGGTTTCTTCCCATGGCCCAAAGATGCACAGGCTAGGCAGATTGACTATGCTAAGTTGCCTATAGTGCTCGGGGATATGTAGCTTTGCTGGGTTATGAAGGGAATGGGCCTGGATGGGATGCTCCAAGGGTCCGTGTGGACTTGTTGGGCCAGAGGGCCTGTCTCCACACTGTAGGGATTCTATAATTATGGCCTCTCAGATTATTAATGTGAATGAGGAAGAGTAAATATGCTGAATGGCTGGTATCTCCTAGGCATCAAATGAAGACTAATGAAATTTAATTTGTAATGAAATCCTCAGGAGCACTTAACTAATTGTAACTTTACTTCTAATGTTGAAAGAATTTCAGCTAAAACTGAAATTGGTGATATGTTGTATATGATAGATCTTTTCTGGAGAAAATAACTAAACAAACAAACACATACGTCAGTAAACAGCCTACTGCTGGGGGCTCCTGTGGTGCAGTAGTCGTGTCCCCCAGCTCCAGACTAAAAAGCCAACGTTTAAACTTCACTTGCTCTAAATGTGTATATCTGAACAGGTTAATTTTAGAAAAATTAAAGATCACAACTCCCGTACAACCACTGGTAGTGAAGACACACTTTTCAATCTGTCAGTGAAACACTGACCTTTCAGTGACCTGCTGGATGGGCTGATCCAGTTGAGTGTGTCAGCAAAATAGCACAATGACAGTATCTTGCTGGAGCTTGGAATTGGTTGAGTGTCAAATTCCCAGATTTGTCTGCTGTTTGCCACACTGTGCCCATCAGAAGAATCTCTGAAAAATCCTCTCTGCCTGTATTATGTTTTTGCTTAGAACGCCCAATTACTCCACTTCTAAAAAAATATTCATTTATTACCTATGCGTCTCGTTGGCTAGGCCAGCATTTATTGCCTATTATAATTGCAAGAGGAGTTATGAATCACCCATATTTCTAGGGTGTGGAACCACATGTAGGCCACACCAATAAAGCATGTCAGCTTTTTTTCCCTAAAGGACTTGATTGAGCCAAATTGTTATTACAACAATTAACGTGATCACCATTCTTCTACTTTCTGTTCCAGTCCTCTTATTATTGAATCCAAATTTTACCATCTGTCACGGTGAAGTTCAACCCATGTTCCAGGACATAGGGTTCTGGATTAGCAGCCCAGTGACATTATCAGTACACTACTGTCTCCATGCAATGCTTTTATACCTCTTTATGCTGTTGTTCAATTGGCCTAATGGTGCAAATTTCCATTCTCATCCAAATTATCCACTTTTCTTGGCAATTCCCATTGAAGAAGACCAGATTGTTATTTGAAGATTCTGTGGTCCGATGGTGAGGTGCAGGCAAAAATATCTTCCGAGATGCTCCCATTTCTCTTAGTAACTTAGCTGGAAGTGCAGCTGAAACACTGGCATACACATTTTCCCTCCAGCCAAGCTCCAGCAAAGAGTGAGCAGCCCTGAAAAGTTCTTGTCTTTAAAAGTATTTGATTTTAAGACTGCATTTGAGACAGGAGTTCCAATTTCTATGCTTCCTCTTTACTGATTGTAAGACTTCTTTTTAGAAAGAACAACTTATGAAAAGGCTTCCAGTTTAATAATCATCAAGTCTCCTTAAAACAAAATGTCAGGCCAAATAAAATTTGAGCCATTGGTACTGGAAGGGTCCAGTGAATTCAGCAAGTCTCCATTAATGTGATGCATTCAATGAATTCATGTCAGATTTAATTACCCAGTCATTATGTCATAATCAGTGTAAATGATCAATCAAAGAGAAATTATAATCAGGAGAATATTAACCCAACACAAGTAAAATGATGAGAAGCTTGTGCTTGCTCTTGCATCCACTGATAATAGGTAGACTATTAACAGATAAGAGCAATACTGTTAAAATAACGACATTGGTGATCCAAAAAATAAAGTGTGGGAGATTGTGGGCCGTGGAGTTAGTCAAATGATTTCTCAAAGCGATCTGAAACAGGCTTCAGGAACAAATATTAGAAGCCCAAGTTACAAAGTCAGAATCACAAAATGATTACTGCACAGAAGAAGGTCATTCAGCCTATTGTGTCCCACACTGGTTTTCTAACTGAGCACTGTACCTTGTGTCAATTATCTGCCTTCTCCCATGACATTACACATTCTTCTTTCTAGGGAACAATCCAGTTCCCTTTTGATTGAACATTCTCCCAACACACACTCAGGCAGAACATTCCAGATTCTCACTCACTAATCGATAAAGCTCCTCTCCACTGCTGCTTTCATCATTTACCTGAATGTCTGTATCCTAACTTTATCGAACATTTCACCAAAAGGAACAGTTTCTCCTTATCTCACCAACTCTGTCGTTATAAATGCCTCAGTCAAACCTCTGAACTTCTCCTCTCCAAGGAAAACAGCCCCAACTTCTCCAATGTATCTATTAAACTGAAGCTCCTTATCCTTGATATCATTTACATAACCTTCCTGTGCTCTCTCCAGTGCCTTCAAATCTTTCTTAATATGTAACACTGCAATTGAGAATGAACCCACAATTTTAAAAAAAAGCTGAACATAACTTCCTTGTGCTTGTACTCTACACCCTTTATTGATTTATCACTTATATTAAAGTTCTATTAATGGTTTTCTTGATGTGTATAGGCACCTTCAATTACTCATGCATATATTGACCCAGGCCCCTCTGTTCCTGCTTCCCTTTTAGAATTTACCTTTTACTTTATATGGCCAAAATCAATCAGCAACCATGGTTGGTTGTGTTTTGTTCCTCCTTATGCTTGGTTGAATGCTTCTCTGCATTTCTGGACCTGTTTTCCAAATACCAATTCTTCTGAAAATGCAAAGGGAACTTTCAGTCAAAGAGCTTCCTTGCAGCGCTGGAACTTTGGAGAGAAGTTTGGACATGGGTAGTAGGAACTGCAGATGCTGGAGAATCTGAGATAACAAGGTGTAGAGCTGGATGAACACAGCAGGCCAAGCAGTATCAGAGGAGCAGGAAGGCTGATGTTTCAGGCCTACACCTTTCTTCAGAAAAAAAAGAAATTTTTTTTGAAGATGACAGGTCTAGGCCTGAAATGTCAGCCTTCCTGTTCCTCTGATGCTGCTTGCCTGCGGTGTTCATCCAGCTCTATATCTTGTTATCTTAATTTGGACATGGTCCCATTTTATGGCATTTGCTGTGTTGTAGTTAATTTAAATGACCAGTGTAAATGTTGGTGAATGAGTGGGGTGGTACGGTAGGTAAACGGGTGATGTATGTGGGCAGAGTGAGCTAGTTAAATGGGTAGAGTGGGTGAGGAGTAACTTGAGTTAGATGACAGATGGTAAAGTGCCAAATGGTAGATGGTAGGGTGGCTGATGGGTGAGGTAGAAGGCGGTAGCATGACAAGAGTTTGATGTGGGAGGTAATAGGAAGTAGATAGAGTGGCAGGCAGTTTGAATGGATGAGGTAAGTAGGTGGAGTGAGTGGAGAAGTAAATCTAGGCAGTTGGATTGGGCTAGGAACAGTTGTCAAATCAAGAGAAAGTCAGGTGGCAGAGGTATTTGGGTCTGTTCAGCATGGGGAAACTTGGCTGGTCTAGGGAAATAAGCAATTTGGGCAGTTCAGGAGAAAGTCAAAGTTGTATTCACCCAGGAGTTAGGCTAGGTTTTACTGTCTAACATTTCCTGGTAACTATCTGGTTTTATGAATTGGAACTGCCCAAAGTATCTGACTCTCACTCAGGGTAAAAGTGGCATGGTGGCTCAGTGGTTAGAACTGCTGCCCCACAGTGCCAGGGACCTAGGTTCGATTCCACCCTCGGGTGGCTGTTTGTGTGGAGTCTATATGTTCTCCTCATGGCTGTGTGGGTTTCCTCTGGGCGTTCCAGTTTCCTTCCACAGTCTACAGGTATGTGGGATGGGTGGATTGGCCATGCTAAATTGCCCTTTGTGCCCAGGGATGTTTAGGTTAGGTGGGTTAGACATGAAGAATGGGTCTGGGGGGGGGATGCTCTTTGGAGGGGTGGTTGGGACTTGTTGGGCCAAAAGGCCTGTTTCCACACTGTAAAGATTTTGTGATTTTATCACTTTTTTGGATGGTCCAAGGGAAAAAGGGATTGCCTGTGAGAAGTTCAACTTCCTGGGCAATTCTCACAGACTTCACCACATCAGGAATTTTGAGGGGTGCCAATTTTCATCACGTTCATCTGGACTCTAACTATCTGGAGACTGCAAAATTTGATTGTTATCTCTCTGCGCTATTCTTACTGAAGTGAATGACTTCACACTTTACTGAAATGAATTTTATTTGTCAATTCTCCTCTAAGTTCCATACGTCTTTTTGAAGTTATTTCTGTATTCTTTCAAAGATTTAGGCATTGCTGGAAAAACAACATTTGAAGCCATCCCTAATTGGCACAGACAAGATGCTAGACATATCAAGGGCAGTTAGGAGTCAGAATCTGGTCACAGATCACCATGTTCCCAAAGACTGTGTCATCTTGACTGCAGTTAGGTGAAGAAATCTCGCGAGTCCTGCTCCAGCAGTAGCTTTCCACTTATTTATAAATTGAGTGCATCATGAGCAAGAAATTCAAGCAGGCAGGCAGCCAGTGTGTGCTCAGAAGGCCAATGCTGACTATGGTTGAGCGAGTTTGAGCTGGCTCTCAGACCAAGTGCATGAACCTTGCTTATACAACTTACAGCTATTTCAGAACGCTGGTTTGTGATTGCCAGGAGGATACACTGTTTATGCCATAGTCTGTTTTCTCAGGTAGCCAGAATTCTTACAGTGATGCTGAAAGCTACCGTCCAAAACGTAGTTAACAAAAAAAATCACCTAATCTCTGTCTTGATAGGGTTACCTCTTATTCTTAAGCTATGTTCCTTGTTCTAGTCTCCTCCATAAAAGGAAACTTTCTCCCACTATCCACCCTATCTAATCCTCGCAGATCTTATTTATTTCAATAATATCATCTCTCAATGTTCTAAACTCCAATGCAAACAGCCCCAACCTGTCCAAAGCTTCTCATGGAATAATTCCTTTATCCCATCAATGAAACAAGCAAATCATGTCTGAAATGCTTTTTCACCACACAGAGACCAGATTTATCCACAATAGTCCAGATTTGGTCTCACCAAGGCACTGTAAAACCACAATAAAACTTTCCTATTTTAATCAAAGGTTTTCCAAATTAGTGAGCAGGCAGAATAGACAGGGGGAATACAGAGTTATAGTACTGGGGGTTGGATGGGTGACAGTGAGTGAGAGAAAATGTTGCAGGTAAGAGCGAAAGTGATAGAGCATTATCTTTGCTGGCAGGTGGAAACAATAGCAGAGATACAGTAAGTATAAGTTACTGGAGACAAGATGAGGCACTTGCACTGATGGAATCGAGAAGGTAATTGGCCTTCTTCCTGTAACTTTGGGCTTTTTTCCACATGTCTGAGACTGCAGTAATACAGTTAGCAATCTTAGACCAGGCTGGTATGGTGCTGTACTGTGGCAGTTACTGTTGGTCCCACCCTAAAAGCACCCTATCCAGCAGGACTTCCAGGTCCCTGCCCAGAAAACGGTGTGTCAATTTCACGTTGTCTGCTATGTTAAAGGCAAATGTCAGGAGGCATATAGTGTAGCTCCAGACAGGCAGTTCTCATTTATGCGTAAAAAATTGATCAGGCAATAGCAAGGGTTGCCAGTTAATTCCAGGATATGCTGGGTGACTAGATGTTTTGGGAATGGAATATTGTAAGATGAAGCTGGAATTAAACATGAAGGATGCCATAAGGGCAAGATAGGTAATCAATGAGGTGTGTATAGTAAGATATGGTGAGAAAACTTGGTAGGCCTTGCAGCAAAAAACCCCTCTAAAAAGTTTGTTACAACTGGCACTTATCTATCAAATAAAGTAGGATTCAGCCAAGAGTTTCCAATGGCACTACTTGCAGTCTATGGTCTGCAGTGTTTTCTTAATAATATCACAAATGGTGCCGAAAGACAGATCAACATAAGCCAGCAATCACAAAATATACATGATGACCAGGGCAATTTGTTGTAGACACATTTGAGTGCATCCTAGGGCAGAATCTCCAAATCAATGCGCATGATAAGTCTGGCAGTGGCTGGTTGCATCATTAATTGTCTTTTCTCCTGGAACATATATTTTAATGTGCAAAGCGAAAGGACATTGTATGTGTACAAATATCCAGTTTTGCAGACAATTAGTGCTGTCCCCGCCTCTGTGGGGATGTAATCTGGAAGGTGGGAACAGCTTCTGTTGGTAACGTGCTATTGTTGTGGCACTGACATTCTTCAATAATCACCAATGTGATTGTTTATTTGTTTTGTGCAATGATGATGTGGTTATCCACATCATTTGACCATATAGCCTGGTTAGCCATTTCACACAGCTTATTTTGATGTTTATTACATATTCTTGGTTGATTGGAATGCGATGCTTTGTCTGTCACTTCATTTTACACTCTTGTGACTTTGAACAACCTGTTCCAGCTGTTGCTTTTTGCATTGGCGCTTGCAGAGTGCTTTGCACAAATCATTCTATGCTGGGCATTGTCTGTGTATGTATTTGAGGCCACACAACTTGTTTTTATTCATTATAATGCCAACAATGGAAGAATTACATATAACTTATAGAATCTTGTCTACAAGTTGCCTCTACTTTGTAAACTTTGTAGTAGTTCCTCCACAGTACAACTTATTGGTTGGTCTAAGAGGTCTCTTTGGAACATTTTTATTGTATCCATGACCTAATTTCTACCCAATCTTCTGAAGTGGTAGTAAACAGCTGTCATAAATTCTCTGCTGAAGATTCACCAGGCTCGAAATGGTAAATGGCCTGCTGTGTTCATCCAGCTCCACACTTTGTTACCTTGGATTCTCCAGCATCTGCACATTATCTCTCGAAATGGTAAATCTGTTTTCTCTTGCCCTAGCTCTCCCATTCCATTTGTCATGCAGTTCTCAACTTTAGCTTTCATTTCACTTTGTTTCAGGTGAAAATAGCAGACAATATTCAAAATTATGTTGAAGACAAATCGGCTGAACATAGCAGGCCAAGCAGCATCTTAGGAGCACCTAAGATGCTGCTTGGCCTACTGTGTTCATCCAGCTCCACACTTTGTTATCTTGGATTCTCCAGCATCTGCAGTTCCTATTATCTTTGAAGACAAATCAGATTGGTTAGGACACTCTCCACAGGATTTTAGAAGAATGAGGTGGGATCTCATAGAAATCTGTAAAAGTTGACCAGGACTAGATAGGGTAGATGAAGTAAGAGTGTTCTCAATCATGAAGGAATCCAGGACCAGGCTCGCAGTTTAAAGACACAGAGTAGACAATTTAGAACTGAGATGAAAGGAATTTTCTTCATCTAGAGAGTGGTGAATTGGTGGAATTCTCTGCCAGAAAAACAGTTGAATGTTTTCAAGAAGGAGATAAATATAATTCTTGTTAAATGGATCAAAAGATGTAGGTTGAAAGCTGGAAAACGGTATTGAGTCGAATCAATTAGCTATGATCATATTGAACGGCAGTACAGGCTTGAAGGGCAGAATGGCGCATTCTGTTTTCTGTTTTCTACAAGAAACAGAGTCTTTGTCAGGGCAGCCCTCATTGAAAGCATTGTGATATACAAAAGAAAGTAAATTGAGCTCATGACGAGCCACTTTTCGTTGTTCTACAAAATTGCAAGGATGAGGATATGGATATCGATGATTCTGAAGGAATTGCTGAATACCCATCCTATTGTAGGCCATCACAGGTCCACAAGCTCCCACTACATTTTTCTGAGGCTTATTGCCGACCTATTCTTAGCTTGTGTCCTTTTTGACAATGCTTCCATCTCAGTGACAGGGAACACAGAAGGTGAAAGATGGTAACAATGACAGTGATTGGATCTCCTGGATACTCCCTGGAAATGTCAAAAAAAACTGACTAACAAGTTTCTGCTGAGGTAAACTGAGGCGTCCGAGGATAAAGACATGACTTAAATCACCAGCATGTATTACACCAAAAAGTTCCAAAGAGGCTTTGGCAATTAGCTGACAAGCAACAGCTGTCTATTTCTGGATAGGCCCGTGCTCCACCAGCGTCCAGCTGCAAAATCCAGGTGGAAGTAAAGGAACAATACAATAGTGGGCCCCTGGTTTCAAGTATCACAGGTAAGGAACAATTTGAATGATGTTCCAAATTACGTTAGGAGACATAGATGACATTACTGAGATTTGTGGTATCGCCAATCTATAGGCATCAACTGTGATTGGGAGGAGCTATCAATCAGAGACAGTAACCGATGACATCAAAAAACACTGAGATAACAGTGAGAAACTGAGAAAATCCTTTTCTGATGAAGGATCTGGGCCCGAAACATCAGCTTTTATGCTACTGAGATGCTGCTTGGCCTGCTGTGTTCATTCAGCTCCACACTTTGTTATCTCGGATTCTCCAGCATCTGCAGTTTCCATTATCTCTACCCACATCAAAAAAGACTTCCTTGATGCTGGCCACCACAATAATACTGATTAAGTGTTGCTACTAGAAACCTGATATCAGTCTCCCCTGTTTATCCCTTCACTGGTGAGAACTTCAGCTTTACCAGCCTGTACCCACAGCACTAATCCCTGTTATAGCAAGCAATGAGAGGATTTAAGCCTCTTCTGTGTTCATGTTGGGTGAGCGATTCAGCAATTAGCACGAGTCCCACTCACAGCCATGCAGCTGTGCTGAATTAGCAACATGTTTGAATGTGATTTTAAAAAAAAGCCAGAACTTGCCTAACCAGAGACTGCCCAAGTCATCCTCTTTGATTGTGGAGTAAAGTATGTAACATCCTCTTTACTTCTTTTCAGTCCCACCCAGAGATTCTCTTTCTAATTCTGCTCAGTGTTCCCTCCCCCACCCATCTCTCTTTGTCCCATTAGAATTTCCCTGGAAAATATCGGTTCCAAATCTCATTAGTTTCACAATAAGATGAGGTCTATTTGCAGACAGCATTAAGGAATCAGGGAGATGGAACTAGAGCGACTTTAACAGAGAATCCAATACCATTATTTATTTCAAGTGCTTGGCTTTATTTATTCCTCTTCTGGAATTGATTGACCTGCACTGACGTGCATCTTTCTTGTGCAGTCTATGTGCAGTGAGTATGAAAGTATGTGAGCTGGTATGTTTTTGTTTGCTAAAGAGAATCTTCAAACATGTATATGGAAGTTGTGCATTCTGAAAAGGCTTTTTTGAACCTTTGTGTTTTAGTCCTTTAGTGCATGTTTAACTGTGGCGACATGCGTGCATCTGTGCTTGTGGATCTGTCTGTATACACACAATGGGTCACAACTTACAGAAGGGACAGCAATGGGTTTTATTGATCCATATGCTTTCATTATTTCTCAGATGGTTCCTGCCTTTGCTTCATTGATCACTAGGAGGCAGTGGAGTAGTGATAATACCACTGACTAATAATCCCGAGGACCAGGCTAATTTACTGAGTCCAAATCTCACTGAGGCAGATAGACACATTTAAATTCAGTTACAAAATTGAGTTAAAACCTTTTCTAATGGTGAGTATGAAACCATCGTTGATTATTGATTATGTCCTGTAGGGAAGAAAATCTGGCATCCTTACCAGGTCTGGCCTACGTGTGAATACCATAACAAATGGCAGATTCTTAAATTCCCTAGCAAACCACATGGTTGTAGCAAACTACTAAAAAGCCTAAGAAAAAGAATGAACCCAGGGAAACCTCCTGACATCAACCTAGACACTGAAACAGCATTGGAAAATCCAACCCTATAAAGCCTTCCTTATTTGGGACTTGAGCTAAATTTGGGGGAGCTGATGCACTAGATAAGTAACAACCCGATATAATAATTCTCACAGAATCATGCATCTCAGGCATGTAATCTAGCCGTCACTAACAGGCATGTCCTGTCGCATTGTCTCATGGACAGACCTGACTTCAATATCTATCACCAAGACTGGCTCAGCAACATCACTACTGACTGTGCCAGCTATATTCTGAAGGACTTAAATGCTAAACTAGATATGTCATAGAATCACCAAAGTTCTTATGGCACAGAGAGAGGCCATTTTTCCAACTGTGTCTGAACACGCCCTTTAAATGAGCATCATTACTTAGCGGTAATCCGCTGCTTTATCCACACATTCTAGCATATTGTGTTTTGTTCAAATAAGTGTCCAGTGATCTCTTGAACACCTCAATTGAGCATGTCTCCACCACACTTCCAGGCAGTGCATTCCATTTTCGCAGTGCAAAAGTAAGTTTTCCCTCACATCACCTTTGCTTCTTTCGCACATTACTTTAAGTCAATGACCTCTGATTGTTTTTGCTTTTATATGCATGAACAGCTTCCTTCTACTTATTCTATCCAGCGCCCCATGATTCTGAGAACCTCTATTAGATCTCCTAGCAGCAGCCTTCTTTCCAAGGAGAACAGTCCCAACTTCTTCAGTTTATCCTCATCATTGGAACTGTTCCTGTAAATTGCTTCTACACTCTCTTTCCAATGTGCTTGCATCCTTCGAAAACAGTGGTACCCAATAAAAATGCTTCATTTAAGGTCTAACAAATGTCTCATGCAGTTTCAACATTAGCTCTTGCTCTTGTACTCTCTGCTGCTATTAATAAAGCCAAAAAGTCTGTATACTTTGCTTACTGTTCTCTCCGCTTGTTGGAACCAACATGAGAGAAAGAAATAATTGATTTAATCCTCAATAATCTTCTATCAGAGACACATCTACTAATGACATCACTGTTGGACTGATTATCATACAATCATTGTGAAGACCAAGTTCCTTCCTCACACTGCATTGTGCTATATATCACTATCATTATGCTAAATAAAACTGACGTCAAACAGATCTAGCGACACAAAATGTGACTGCATATACCCCACTCCAGCATTACCATTAAACGAAGGACTGACACTGAATCAATGAGTGCAGGAAGCCTTACTAGGAGCAGCACCAGGAATTCCTACAAAAATAAGGTGTCCACGTGCTAAAATCTCCACATAGGACTATTTACATGCCAAACAGCAGAAGCAGCATGTGTAGACAGGGCTAAGTGGCCCCAGCACAACAGATCTAAGCTCTATAGACCAACTAAATCCAGTGGTAATGATAGTGGACAACCAAACAACTAAAAGGACGGGGACTTGCCACAATTCTTTCCATCCGAAATGAGGTGAAGCCCTTCACATCAATACAAAAGACAAACCTGAAGCATTTGCATCACTCCTTAGCCAGAAGTACAAGGCCCTTCCCGATGTTCACGATCATAGATACTCATCTTCAGCTCATTTAATTCACATGCTATCAAGAAACACTGTCCAATGCAATCACATCATTTCTATAGCATGGTGCCCAAAACTGCACACAATACTCTCATTATAGCCAAGTAATGCCTTATACAGTTCCATTATAATCTCCTTGCTCTTGTATTCAATGCCTTAACTAACAATGGTGAGAATTCTATTTGCCTTCTTTAACCACCTTATCCACCTGTCTGCTGCATTTCAGGATCTGGAGATGGACATCAAGGTCCGTCTGATGCTTCCTACTTCCTAAGATCCTACCATTCATTGGGTATTCCCTTGCCTTGTTGGTCCTCCCAAATGCATCTCTTAATAGTTTTATTAATGTGTTAAACTTCATTTAACATTGCTCTGCTCATCTGACCAGGCTGTCTATATCATCCTGCAGGCTGAAGCTTTTCACCTCACTATTTGGCACACCACCAATTTTAATATCATCTATGCATTTACTGAGCAAACCTCCTAAATTCATATTAGTTTATTACTGTATAAGAATAACAGCAAGGGACACAGTATCCATACTTGTAATAAGCCATTGGATACTGGCTTCCAGTCACAAATGCAACCTTTGATCTTTATCCTCTGCCTCCTGCCACCATGCAATTTTGGATTGAATTTTCCAATTGTTCCTGATCCCATGGGCCCTTACCTTCTTGACCAGTGAGTCACCCATGTGAGACCTCATCAAAAGTCTTATTGATGTCCATGTAGACAACATCCACTGCACAAACCTCACCTAGTCATCTAAAAAAAATCAACTTGTCAGACATGATCTTCCACAAAAAGTCATGCTGATTAACTTTGATTAATCCTTGTCTCACTTCTTTATTACCTTCCCCACAATTTACTTTTCCACCCAGTTTTGCATTGTCAGTAAACTTAGACACATTATTCTCTGAATCTTCATGTAAGTTGTTTATGTAGATTGTAAATATCTGATGTATTAGCACTGATTAGTAAAGTCGGATCACTCATATTCCATTATTCACTGACTGCTGATAGAAAAATGTTTTGTTTAGGCTCACTCTCTGCTACCTGTTCCTGAAGCAATCCATGTTAGCATACTACCTCCAACTCCATGAACCCTTGCCTTGCCTGTTATGTGGTACCTCATCAAGCGCTTTTAAGAAGTTTAGGTATACTATACAAACAGTTAGGAGCTAAAGTGGGTGAATGATGTGTATTTGGATTTTCTGAAAGCTTTTGATAAATTCCTGCACTGGAGGTTTTATAAAACAACATGAAAGTAAATGGGATTGCAGATAATATACTAGCATGGACTGAGGATTAGTTAATAGAGTCATTCTCAGATTGGCAAAAAATTGAGGACCACAAAAGTCAGTGCTTATTCTCCAACTTTTCACAATCCAAATCAACGATTTATGGCCCAGTTGTGATATTTCCAAGTTTGAAGATGATACAAAACTTGGTTGGAATATGAGTTGTGAGGATGATGCCACAAAGCTAAAGCGGATTTAATAAGTCTGGCTGAGTGGGCGTGAGTATGGCAGATGGGCTACAAATGTAGATAACTGTGATGTTATCCATTTTAGAGCAGGAATGAAGATGAAGAGTGTTCCTTGAACTGTTAGAGATGGGAAAGTTTGATGTCCAAAGGGATGTAGGTGTCATTGCTCATAAATCACTGAAGCTAGCATGCAACTTCAGCAAGAATTAGAAGGCAAACAATATGTTAGTCTTTATCGCAAGAGAAGCTGAGTACAGAGATAAGGTATAGAACATTAGCGAGGTGGCACTTGAAGCATTGTAAATAGTTCCAGTCCCCTTACCTAAGGAAGTATGTACTTGCCACACAGGTAGTGAAAACTGATTCCTAGGATGGTGGCATTGTCCGATGAGGAGACACTGAGGAAACTGTATCTATATTCTCTGTACTTAGAAGAATGAGAAGGAATTTCATAGAAACTTACAACATTCTTAAAGGCACAGTAAAAGTAAATGCAGAAAGGATATTTTCCTGGCTGTGAGAGCTAGAATCAGGGGACACAGTGTCAGGATAAAGAGAACTGCAACGAGGAGAAACGTTAGTGAATCTTTGTAAGCATCTACCACAGGGGGCTGTGTGAATTAGTCATTAAGTAATTTCAAGGGAGAGATTGATATATTTCTAATTACTCATGAAATCAATGGATCAAAGGGTAGCACCAGCATATCTCAGTTCGATAGGTGATCATCCATGATCTACAATGAGGAAACAGGTTCAAGGAGCTCAATGGCCTACTTCTACATTACTATGTTTTTATAAAAGTTCTTACACTCTGTCACTATATTATTAGCTAGTTTACTTTCATATTTTCTTATTTTCCTTTTTATCAACTTCTTGATAAGCCTTTGTTCATTTTGAAAACACATGCTAAGGCTTATTACTGCTTGTTGTAATATTATAAGCCTCTTTTAATTTAATAATCTTGATTTTCTGAGCAAGATATAGTTGGATCTTGCTTGCTGACTTTTGTTTTCCAGTGGAATGTACTTCTGTCAAGCGTTTTGAAATGTTTTAATCATTCCTACTCTTCATTTATAGCCAAGCACTTTGTAATCTATTTTCACAATTAACTATAGCCAGTATCAAAAACAGAAAGTGCCACAGAAACTCAGCAGGTCTGGCTGTGTCTGTGATGAGAACAACAGAATTAATGTTTTGGATCCAGCAATACTTTGTCAGAATGTTCAGGAACTCGACAGGAACCAGTGAGAATCTTGCACGCCACTCAAGATGCGATAAGTTGACCTCAATGTTGACATCAGTCTCACTGAACATCTCAGCCAAGACTACAACTCAGTTCACCACAGCCTATGCTCCCCAGAGCCTGATAAGATTTCACCCATGATGTTTTTCTGAGTGACATGTGAATTTGTTGAATGGACCTATGTGGTCCAAATTTGGTAAACAAAGGTGTGTTACAGCAGCAGTAATGCTGTGTAATACCATAACAGCAAGTATTCTGATGGTCCTATCACTGACAGAGTACACCCTCATGTGCACCCCTCTCTCAAATGGCTCACTATGTGAGCCATCACAACTGCAACTGATCGAAATATTATGGCCATGACCTCAGAAATGAATAATCGTTTTGCAAATGAGATGCCTTCAAGGATGAGTAGTCTCATTGCAAGACTGCGAATTCATCACAAAATACGAGTTCGTAATGTAATTTAATACCAGATGCTTCATTAGA
The DNA here is from genome assembly GCF_030684315.1 of Stegostoma tigrinum. Taxonomy (NCBI): domain Eukaryota; kingdom Metazoa; phylum Chordata; class Chondrichthyes; order Orectolobiformes; family Stegostomatidae; genus Stegostoma; species Stegostoma tigrinum. The sequence goes on along the minus strand of NC_081358.1, from coordinate 101,033,357 downwards.
TCGTAAATTCACAAATGAAAGATTAGATTTGATGAAGATTCATAACAAAGATTGTCTCTTCTTCAGGCATTCAGTTGAACCATTAATCTGTATTCAATCTTTACTATATTGAACTTGGAGATAAAATAGAAACATGGATGCGTAAGTAAAAAATTCTGTTCCATATTTCTCTTAATCTGACCTTGCTGCACTTGGTCTGCAATAATTTGTCCAATAAAGATCAATCCAAACTCCAGCACCACATCTTGTGGCTGGGCATTTTAAGATCTTCAGGGCTCCACATTGAGTTCATCAGTTTTAGCTCATAATTTCTGCCTTCAATTTCCTTTGTTGTTTTTCCTGGTCTGTTTCTTTTCCTTTTTGAACATTTATTACATATTCTTTAAACAAGTTATTTACTTAATTACTTTTCCCATTCTCATTCTATTTGGCCTTGCACAGTAAACCTTCTGTGGTTAGATCTCTCCTGCTCTCTATCCTGTCATTGATACTTCCTTTCATTAATCTTTCTACCCTGATCCTTTTCACACAATCAAACCTTATGCTTTCTTGATTCTCATGAAATATATTTAGATTCTCTGAAATATTAACTCAGTTTTTATCTCTGCAGTTGGTGTCAGACTTTCTCAGCATTTCCAGCATTCTCTGTTTTTATTTCAGATTTCCTGGAGCAGAGTATTTTGTCTTTTTCCATTCTTGACATTCTTTCATGAAATTAGGACATCTCTGCATTCATTTTGGAAAAAGGAGAGTAGTCCATCAGAACACTCATCAGCATTAATGACTCCTTAGATATTGAAGCTTACAAATGCAGCAACTCTAGATAAGTAGCAAGCAGCATTAACACCAAAAATTACAAGACAATGACCATCTCCAAGAAGAGAGGACCTAACCATCACTCTTGGCATTCAATGCCAATACCATCACCATTAATGTTATTATCTTGGAAGTTACCATTGACCAGAAATTGAACTGGGCCAGCCATTCTGGGCTATAAGAGCAAGTCAGAGACTGGGAATTTTGAGGTAAGTAACTCACACCCTCTTCCCTTTACCTGACTATCTACTACAAGGTAGATGCCAGGAACAGGTTGGAATACTCTCCACCTCACCAAACAGGTGTAGCTCCAATAACACTTAGAAGCTCTGTACCACCCAGGCTAAAGTAGACCATTTGTTTGAAATATCAGAACTATCCACCAAATTTCTTTCCCTTTCCCACTGGTAGCAGTGTGTACTATCTAAAAGATACACTGCAGTAACTCACCAAAACTTCTTTGACAGGCACTTTCAAAACCACAACATCTTCCATCTAGAAAGACAGGGGCATCAAATGCATGGAAATGCCACTCGCAAGTTCCCCTCCAAGCCACATTCCATTTATCACTGCTTCTTCCCTGTCAAAGGAATGGAATTCTATTCCTGACAAAACTATGGATGCCCCTATACACCAAGGAGTTCTAGAAGACAATGCACCAATACTTTTCCATGGCAATTGGGGATGGGCAATAAATGTTAGCCTCCCCAGTAATGGTGCCATATCAAAAATGCACGGAACATTTATTTCCTTGTAAGTGGTGGACAAGGCTCTGAGCAATCAGGTAGTGAGTTACTGACTGTGGACCTCCAAGCTTCTAACTTGCTCTCGTAGCCACAGAATTCATAATTATCTTTAATCAACTTTTACAATGAATTTCCAGGGCAGGTGTGATTTGAACCGAAGCTTTCTGAGCCAAATGTGTGGACAGTACTACAGAACATCCAAACTAACATCATATTTACATAGCTGGTCCAGTTTAGTTTCTTGTTCCCAAATTGCTGATAGCGGGTTGATTCAACACGATGCTGCCATTGAATCTCAAGGGACAATGGTTAGATTCATTTCCGTCAAAGAGAATCATTGCTTTGCACTTGTCTGGTGCAAGTGTTACTTGCTATTTGTCAAAACAAGCCAGAGTATTGCCCAGGTTTTGCTGCACTTGGGTACATAAGAAATAGTGGTAGAGTAGGCTATTCAGTCCCTCAAACCTGCCTCACCACTCTACAAAATGATTGATCAGCCCCAGGGGTTAATATTTCTTTCATCTCAGCTCATGATAGGCCTCATCTCCCCAAAACTTCAACAATCTATTTATCTCCTATTTAAGAGCTTTCAGTGATCTAGCATCTACAGTCCTCTGGAGTAGAGAATTCAAGACATTCACTACCCTTTGGGAAAAATAAATTTCTTCTCATCTCAGTGTTAAATGATTGCCCCTGATTCTATTGACTTAATCTCTTTGATCAAGATTTTCCACCACTGGAAACATCTTCCCAACATCTACCCAGTAAATCCACTCAGGAGGTTGTGTGTTTCAATAAGGTCACCCTTCATTCTTCTAAATTCTCCTGCATAAAGGCTAACCTATTTAGCTGTTCATGATAAGTCAATGCCTACATCCTAGGAATCAGCTTCTGAAGCCTTTTTCACTGGTTTCAATGTCAATGTGTTATTTCTTAAATTTGAAACCAAAATGGTGCACAGTACTCCAAGCATGGCTTTACGTGCCTATTTTTACACTCTAAACCCTCTAGCCATTAAGCCAAAAATTCCATTTGCCTTCTTAGTTACTTGTTGCACCTGTATAATATCTTTCAGTGTTTCGTCCAGAAGTTCGTTAAAGTCCCCAAATTATAGCAAAATTGAGCAATGCTGATAATCTGAAGCAAAAACAGATAGTCTGGGAGAAACTCAACCAGTGTATGAAGAGAAAACAGTTAACATTTCAAGTATGAAGGGTCTAGGCCCGAAACGTCAGCTTTTGTGCTCCTGAGATGCTGCTGGGCCTGCTGTGTTCATCCAGCCTGACATTTTATTATCAACATTTCAAGTATGGTGACTCTTTTCCTGACCTGCTGAGTTTCTCTAGCAGTTTCTGTTTCTTGAAAGTTTCCTCTACGTTGCACTTTTTTGAAGTATCACTCCAGTAAAATATTGGTCTGCCTCTTCATTCTTCGTAACAAAGTGCCTGACCTTACATTTTCCAAGAGTAAATATTATCTACCAAGTTTTGCCAATTGGTTTTGTATCATTGCCAAATTTGGATACATTGCTTCCCGCCTCCTTCTCCAAATTATTAATATAGATAATGAAAAATTGGTGCCTGAGGGCTTAGTCTTGTGACACTCCATCTCTCCAACCTAAAGATCTATTAATTAATTCATCCATTTATGATTATTTGCAAAAGCACAGTTTGATTAGAGATAGTCAAGATGGCTTTGTGATAGGAAGATCATGCCTCACAAGCATTCTTGAATTGCTTGAGGATGTGCCAAAACACATTGTTGAAGGTAGAGCAGTGGATGTGATGTATATGGATCTTAACAAGGCATTTGATAAGGTTACACATGGTAGGCTCATTCAGAAAGTAAGGAGGCATGGGATTCAGGGAAATTTGGATTCAAAACTGGTTCTTCAATAGAAGACAGAGGGTGGCAGTAGATGGAAAGTATTCAGCCTGGAGCTCGTTGACCAGTGGTGTTCCACAGGGATCTGTACTGGGACCTCTGTTCGTTGTGATCTTCATAAATGATTTGGATGAGTAAGTGGAAGGGTAGGTTCGTAAATTTGCTGATGACACAAAGGTTGGTGGAGTTGTGGACAGCGTGGAGGGCTGTTGTAGGTTGCAATGGGGCACTCACAGGATGCAGAGCTGGGCAAAGAAGTGGCTGATGAAGTTCAACCCAGAAGAGTGTGAAGTGATTCATTTTAGAAGGTCAAATTTGATTGCAGAATACAGCATTAATGGCAGGATTCTCGGCTGAGTGGTGAGGCAGAGGGATCTTGGGGTCCACATCCATATATCCCTCAAAGTTGCTACCCAAGTTGATAGGGTTGTAAAGAATGCGTGTGGTGTGTTGGCTTTCATTGGCAGGGGAATTGAGCTTAAGAGCTGTGAGGTTATGCTGCAGCTCTATAAAACTCTGATTCGACCACACTTGGAATATTGTGTTCAGTTCTGGTCGCCTCACCATAGGAAAGATGTGGAAGCTTTAGAGATGGTGCAGAGGAGATCTACCAGGATGCTGCCCGGACTGGAGGGCAAATCTTATGAGGAAAGGTTGAGGGAGCTAGGGCTTTTTTCATTGGAATGAAGAAAGATGAAAGACCACTTGGTAGAAGCTTACAAGATGATGAGAGACATGGATAGGGTGGATAGTAAGAGACTTTTTCCCAGGGCGGAAATTAATATTACTGGGGGGCATAACTTTATGGTGATTGGAGGAAAGTATAGGAGACATGTCAGAGATAGGTTCCTCACACAGAGAGTGATGGGCGTGCGGGAGTGCACTGTCGGCAATGGTGGTGGAGCCAGATGCTTTAGAGACCTTTAAGGCACTCTTAGATAGGCACATGGAGGAGAGTAAAATGTAGGGTATGCAGGGTAGTTTGATCTTAGTAAGATAATAGGGCAGAACAATATCGTGGGCCAAAGGGCCTGTACTGTGTTGTACTGTTCTATGTTCTATGTTTTTAACCCCTCTGTCTTCCATGTGCTAACCAATCCTCAGTCTATGTTAATACATTACATCTAATACAATGAGCTCTTATTAAATGTAATAATATTTTATATGGCAGCTTATCAAAAGTCTTCTGGAAATCCAAACACATTATATTGACTTTATCAACACAACTTGTTATATCCCTAAAAACTAGCAATTTTTTCAACCATAATTTCTTTTCACAAAATCATGTTGACACTTTTTGATTGAATTAAGCTATTACTTCCTTAATAGTGGGCTTTAAAACTTTCCCATTGATAGATTTTAAGTTAAACTAGTCTTTGGTTTCCTGCCTTTCATTCTTGAACAAGGTTGTCACATTAGCAGTTTTCCAATCCTTGCTAAAACTGGTGAGTTCTCGAATAATACTTCCACTGTCACTGCAATTACTTGCTTTAAAGCCCATAGATACAGGCCATCAGATCCTGGCAAATTCTCTCTCTTCAGTCCCATTAATTTGTCAGTTACTTTGTCCCTCATGATAGAGGCTGTTATAAAATCTCTCCTTCTGTTAGCATTTGCTTACGTGCTATTATTGTGATATATTTAGAGTTCCCCACCATGAAGACTGATGCAAATTTTTTTGTCAGGTTTAAATTACCTGACATTTCCCTGTTCCATTTGCATGCCCCAAAGCTGCCAAACTAAGTTTTTTTTATATATATACCTATAGAAAATAATCCTGTTTATTTTTATATTTTGAGCTTGTAATCCACGACTGAGTTCCTGAAAAATTCCCAATCTTCTGGCCTACTAAAGGCTTTTTCTACCTTATATGACTTTTTTTTGATTGGATACTCTTCTTGACTGCCTTTGTTAACCATGCGTGCTTCATCCTTCTCATTAAGTGCTTGTTGACTGGAATAAATCTTTGCAGCAAGTTATCAAATGTCTGCTTAAATTCTGCTAATGCCCATCGAATGAACTTCCCCTTGGTCTATTTTCCCATTCACTTTGGACAACTCCTTCTTCATACCTTTTCATTGCTCAATAAGTTGAGACTCAAGTTGCTCCCCCTCAAATTGAATATGAATGTTGTGATCTCTGCTCTGCTAGCAGATCCTTAACTATGAGACCTCTTAATAATGCAATTTCAATAAACATTACTGGATCTAAAATAATCTGCTCCCTGGTAGTTTGTGAAATTCAGAAATTCAACTTCACATTCAGCTTACCCATCTGTATGTCCAGTGGATATGCAAATTAAAATATCTCATCACAATTGCAGTGCCCTTCGTAACTGCTTGCATGTTTCCTGATTTTTACTTTGTCCTACAGTGAGGGGCCTATAGATGATTCCCACCTATGACTACTTTCCCTACTATTCCTTGATTCCAATCAAATTGATTCCACATCACAGTCTATTGAAATGATATCAGTATCTACCTCGGTACCGATGACTTCCTTTATTGACAACACCACTGCTCCTACCTCTTCTTTTTGCCTATTTTGTAGAATTTTGAATACTCTTGAGCATTGACTTCCCAGTCTCCGTCATCTTGCAACCATGTCTCTGTAATAGCTATCAAATCATATTTAATTATTTCTATCTGTACCATCTTCTCCTTTATCTTGTTACAAATGCTAAGTAAATTCAGGTAGAGTGTTTTACACGGGTAGATAAAAAAGCTTTGACTTTTTACCATTACTTCTTATTCTGGTTCTAATTTCTGCTGCACTCTTCTGTTTATATTTTCTTCCCCTTGTGACACTTCGTTCATCATTTGCCTCTTCATTACCTTTCAAGTCTGCTCTATCATTTCTGTTAATTTTTTTTTAAACTTACCTTCAATTGAAGCATCCTCCCTACCCGCGTCCCTGCCCCCCGCCACTAATTAGTTTAAATTCCAATCTATAACCCTAGTAATGCTACTAACCGGAACACTAGCCAATAAAGTTGCTAATTGTCAATGTTGAGTGGCCCTCTTCTGATGAGAGCTGAGCAGGCTTCCAATTGGCAGTGTCCTCGGGCATTTCTTCCTCAGTAAGCTGGAGATAGGGTAATAAAGTGTCACCAGCAAGTTCTCCTGACTTTAATCTAGCTAACGTTCCCACTGAGGTGTCATTATCTGAGCTAGTGTGGGTGCAGGACACAGCCTTTCCAGTGCTTCTTCTAAAGTATTAGTGTAGTCCTCCCTAGAGGTTGAGGAGGGCATGTCTCCCAGGACAGCCTCATGACTGCAGCTACCGTGGAGACAAGAGAGAGAAAGTGCCATGGCCAAAGGGTAAAAGTTGTAGTATGGTAACACTAAATTCAGAGCGGACTTAATTAGAGAATAGCACAATAATGAATGTGTCTAACTATGTTGCTGGAACATGAAGTTTCCCACATCTCCACAGCAGTGATCCTGGTCTTTACCAGCCAACACCACGATCCCCTCTCCTTGTAGGGAGTGAGGAGACAACTGTTGATCACCCCTCCATCTGTGTTGGCCATTTTGCCCCGAAATGGGTTGTTTTATCTCCTGGAATGACAAAGATGAAGGGATTGAGTGATATGAAAGTAGGTGGCACAACTTAGTGAGTGGGGAGGCACTGCAGGGTTAGTTGTGTGGGGGCAGCAGGGTGAGACCAAGAGACAGAAGATGTTGCAGGCAGTAGTGAGAGCGTAATGGATGAACTTTGTTGGGAGGTGAGTATAGTATCAGAGGTAGACTACGTGTGAGGTAGCAAAGAAAGATGGTAGTACTTACCCAGTAGAGAGGAGAAGGCCATTGACCTTTCTCCTGTACTGCTGGGAGTCTCCATATGGAGTCTGCACTGACCTGCATAGAGATCTCAGACCCAGCTAGAGGACCTATATTGACTCCTTTGGTGATGCCTGGGAAGATAATGGCCCTACTTTTCACTACACTGTCCACCAAGGACCATCAGGTCCCTGCTGACAATTTGCCCTTATCTCCCAAACCTTGGAAGAATGTGTCAAACTATGCAGGACAGCTCTAGATGTCAGCTCTTATCCAGGCAACAGCTTTTTAAATATGGTGCCAGCACCAGGGATGCTGGTACATGCCAGGATACCTGGGCAGTGTGTAATCATCTGGCAATAGCAAATGATTTGCATTAGAAACGGATGAGAGGGTCACTGTACAGGCATAGGAGATAGTAAATGAGGAGAGTTTGAGATGTAAATTCACTGAGACTCACAGAAAGAAACTTTCCACAAAAACCGTTGAAAATATGTGGAGATTCAGCCCACTGACTTTTAGTTCTGGATTTTCACAACTGCAGCAATAGTTTGTATGTATCTTTAATGCTGAATCTTACATTTCTAAATACCTTCATATCATCCCTCAGTCTCCTAGATGTCAGAGAATGTAAGCTCTGTTTATACAACTTGCCTTCTAATTTGACCCCATAATGATTCTGACTAAACCATTTAAGGTCAAAACGTCCTTTCTGAGGTTTTACCCAAGAAAGTCTCTGACCAACGCTTTGTATAATTGAAGCAACACTTACTCACTTTTGAATTTTAACACCTTTGAGATGAAAATTGACATTCCATTAGCATTTTTGATTATTTCATTGTACCGGTCTTCTAGTTTGTAATGATTTATATGTACAGTGTTCTAAATCCTTTTGCTCCTACATGGCTTCTAGTTCATTAACATAACTTTTGCAAACATAAAAATGATTGTTTCATACTTTCGTGTACTGAATTCTAACCCACTCTCTCTGCCTATGTAATTCTTTAAGTTCCTCTTCTCATCCGCAACATTTACTGCGCTTATGTCCAAGGAATGATGCTTTGCCTGTAAATCATGTACATGACGTAGGAGCAAAGAAAGTAGCAGAACAGTTTGGGGGTGGGGGTGGGCTGGGGGGGGGGGGTCGTTCCCTGTATCTAACCTCTTATGGGCTATTTACATAGTTCATTATATACTTTAAATAGTTGCTAATCTGTGAAAGAAGCTTAAAATCAGTTTTATTATACTGAAAAGTTATCTCACTTCCCAGAATTTATCCTGAACTCAAAACATGCCCCTCACCACACTAAAAAAGAAAGGGGTGATACTTTTGGTTACTTAACCATGTTCATGAAATATTCAAAATTATTTTGGCAAAGGCATTAAACTACTAAAGGATTAATGCCTGCATTTGTCATACGAATCTGTTAGTATTATCAAGATTCAATCTAGATTTATAATATCAATGTTATTAATATCCAATTGACTTAGTAGGACTGCTATCCACTGAAAACTTCTACAATTTAATTCCACTTAAAGAGACTTCCTAATGGAAAATAACATCCTCTGGCCAATCAACCAGGGCCTCCACAACTGTCATTGAGAAATTGCACTCGGGCTGGTTTTAATTAAATTATGCTGATATAGTTTTGTCGAAGTAACCTTGCTCATGTCAGCAAGTTCTGGAGGGCTTCCAGTCTCAGCTGCCTCAAATCAGGAACCTATTTTTGCTGGGCTTTGTTCTCCAGGGAACAGAGGGTGGGCACAAATTATGACGACAATTCAATGCAGAGCTGTTTTTAGCATCTTTCAGAGAACTCACTCAAAATAAATAAGCTATAATAAAATATGTGGTGACTGACAATTCCATACACAAAAGTCAAAAAATTTACTAATCTTCTGGCTGGCATTTTGCAGAAATAACTTTGTCTGATTCTCTCGTTGGTCTGCGCAGACGAGAGTATCAAAATGCATCATTACATCCCTCTCTCACATCCACATCGAGTAAGATCAGCTACTAACAATGCAGATTTGCTACTGAACCATAACTAACTAATTATTTTGGAGCCTTAGCCATTTATACAAAAATGTTCCATCAATTTTAATTAAAATTTTTGTGAATTTTCACTCAGGTTCCCTGCAAGTGGTAAAATGAAACAATAAACTCAGGCCCATTGTAAAAGACTGATATGTTCGATATCATCAGGCACAAGTCTGTTCATCTAATTAGCCCATGATGGTTTTGCATTGCTTGGAGAAGAAAGCTTGACAGGGATTGAACCAAAACAGAAAAGGAGATATGAGTATGTGACCAGTTGAAAGTTTTTGGGTGAATTTTTCTTTGCAGATGATGACCCCAGTGTTGATTTGCCAACTGGGGTACAATTCGGACAACAAATGTTTGCTAATTATCTTCGTCCTGAGCCAATTTGATGCGAAAATAATGAAATACCTGGCATTTATACAGATCTTTTCGTAACCACTTGGCTTTCCCAAAGCTTTATGCAGCCAAAGAAATACATTTTGAAGTGGAGTCATTGATATATTGCAGGAAACTGAGTTCTGAAGAACTTTGAGGGACAGCACAGGGTTCAGTGGTTAGCACTGCTGCCTCACAGTGCCAAAGATCCGCATTTGATTCCACCCTCGGGTGACACCCTGTGCGGGATTTTGTGCATTCTCCCCGTGTCTGCGTGGGTTTCCACTGGGTGCTCAGATTTCTTCCCACAGTCCAGAGATGTGCAGGTAGATTGGCCATGTTAAATTGCCGATAGTTTCCAGGGATGTTCAGGTTAGGAGGATTAGACATGGGAAATTCAGCATTACAGGGATAGGGTAGCAGTTGAGTCTGGGTAGGATGCTATGGGGACGGTTCAGTATACACTTGATGGGCTGAATGGCCTGTTTCCACAATGGAGGAATTCTATGAAAAGTATACCGAGCTTGAAACTCTGGTTCTCTCTCTCCATTGAAGCTGCCAAACCTGCTAATTTTCTACAGCATGTTCTGTGTTTGTTTCAGATTCCCAGCATCTGCAATTATTATTCTTTTGGCCTTTATAATCTTTATTTGATATTAGTAATGAGACGATTTGAAAAGTTAACACATTTAGTCTTCCTTAGAAGGTCAGAAAGATCCTTAAAAGATCAGGAAAGACTAACTCAATGTATGAATTAACTTCAAGATTAACAGACACCCAACTCATATCTTAACAGATATAAACCCCAAGAGTTTCTTGATGAGTTTGTTGCAAGGGCATGAAGATGATTCCATAGAAACTAGGAGAAGAGGTAGGCCATTTGGTCCTTTAGCACTGCTCAAATATTTATGATCATGGCTGAGCATCCTACTTAGTAGCCTGTTCTTGCTTTACATTTATATCCTTTGATCTCTTAAGTCCAAGTGCTCTCTCCAATTCCTTCTTAAAGCCATGCAGTGTTTTGGCTTTGATTCCTTTCTATGGCAATGAATTCCACAGGATCTCCACTCTCTGGGAGAAGACATACTTCCTCATGTCAGTCTCAAATGGTTTACCCCATTTCCTTAGACAGCGACCCCTGGTTCTGAATTCCCCCAGCTACTGGGAACATCATTCCTGGCCTTCTTGTCCAGTTCTGTTAGAATTTTACAGGTTTCCACATGCTACCCCTCATTCTTCTGAACTCCAGTGAATAAAACCCTAACCGATTCAAACTCTCCTTATACATCAGTCCTGCAATCCCAGGAATCAGTCTGATAAACCTTTATTGCACAGTCTCTACAGCAAGAACATCCTTTCACAGATAAGCAGACCAAGGCTGCACACAATATTTCAGATGTGGTCTCACCAAGGCATCCCTGCTCCTGCACATGAATTCTCTCCCTAAAGGCTAGCATACCATTTGCCTTCTTTACTGCCTGCTGCACACTGTCCTTCAATGACTAATCTATCCAGGTGTCATTGCACATTCTTCCTCTCAATTTATAGCCATTCAAGTATTAAGCTGCTCTAAAGAACTGTCAAAGAGGTTTATTCAGTTAGCATTGAATTTCACCTCTATACCAAGCAAAGCCTTTGGGAAGTGCTTTCTGGACAAGGGAAAAGGATACACCATTGAAGCATTACTTGAAGACAGACACAAGTCTGCCATTGTGCTAGGCCATCAACAATTTAGGTGCAGCCAACCCTATTGCTAAGAACAGCAAAATCTACCAAATACAAAATCTGTAACAGAAGCAATATGATACAACTACCCAAAATCTGTTTAGTGTTTCCTTACATCAGCAAAACATCTGGCACCAAAGAACATTGAACATACATGTTTATGAAATCTGGTTCTAAAGGCTAAGCCAGATGGCAGAACAAAAAATAAGTAATTGACGAGATATTAAAACACCACAGCACTGACAGTGAGAAGTGTATTTAGAGCACACACAAACACAACTAAATTACAGTAATGAAGTGCACAATCTTCAGGCAGAAGGCAAATTTCGGTAGAGGACCTAGTGTTTCATATCATTAATGTCATACACTATATTGACTAATAAGACAGTCAGAAGTTGTTTAAAAACATTAAAATCACAAAGCTTGAAAAGACACACCATAAAACTAAATGCAGTATAGGACCTAGCGCCAGCATCTTACCACTATGCTTCCTAAAAGCCATGCACCTAAGTGGGTGGTAATCTATGGTACTACCTACAAGAGACTCTCTCACAGCTGTTGGGGTGAACAATATTATGAAATAATCTTAAGTGATGGTTAACTATCATTTATTTCACCAAGTCATTGGGAGAGCACCACTCTAAAGAAACTCCAAAGCAGCTCTCTATCTTTAGCAAGTAATCTCAGATACAGTCTATAAGTCAGGAAGATAGTGTATTACTCAAATACAAAGTGGTTAGTTTTAGACAAATGTCTTGTTTTTCACATATTCAGAAATGGCAGGAGTGCCTAACACCCCAGGTCTTAACTAACTCACCCTATTTTCTCAAGTGCTGTCCTATCTCCTTTCGACAGCCTGAGCAATAGTCACAGCTTTGAAATGTCCACAGCTTCTGGCGGTAGAGAGGACAAACAGTCAGTCCTAAGCAAGGGGCTCACCTTTGTCCCCTTACAACCACACATCAACGAATACCAGTCACGTTTGGACATAGAGCAGTTTTTCCGCCACCTTCGCATCCACACTTACTTCTTCAACCGGGAGCCTAACCCTCCCTCCACTGACGGCTTCACCCGCTTCCAACACAAGTCCTCCTCACGGACACCACCCCCAGGCCTCCTACCTTCCCTCGACCTCTTCATCTCTAACTGCCATTGAGACATTAACCGCCTCAACCTCTCCACGCCTCTCACCCACTCCAACCTCTCCCCTGCAGAACGAGCAGCCCTCCGCTCCAACCCCAACCTCGCCATCAAACCCACAGACAAGGGTGGCGCAGTGGTAGTATGGTGCACTGACCTCTATATCGACGAGGCCAAACGCCAACTCTCCGACACCACCTCCTAACGCCCCCTCGATCATGACCCCAACCCCGAGCAAGAAACCATCATCTCCAACACCATTCATGACATCATCACCTCAGGGGACCTCCCACACACAGCCTCCAACCTTATTATTCCCCAACCCCGCACGGCCCATTTCTATCTCCTTCCCAAAATCCACAAACCCCCATGCCCTGGTCTAACCATTGTCTCAGCCTGTTCCTGCCCCACCGAACTCATCTCCACCTATCTGGACTCCATTTTCTCCCTTTTGGTCCAGGAACTCCCGACCTACGTCCGTAACAGCACCCACGCCCTCCACCTCCTCCAGAACTTCCAATTCCCTGGCCCCCAACATCTCATTTTCACCATGGACGTCCAGTCCCTATACACCTGTATTCCACATGCAGATGGCCTCAAGACTTCTTCCTGTCCCGCAGGCCCGACCAGTCCCCCTCCACTGACACCCTCATCCGCCTAGCCAAACTCGTCCTCACCCTCAACAACTTCTCTTTCGATTCCTCCCACTTCCCACAGACAAAGGTGTGGCCATGGGCACCTGCATGGGCCCCAGCTATGCCTGCCTCTTTATAGGTTACGTGGAACAGTCCCTCTTCCGCCCCACACCCCACCTCTTCCTCCGGTACATTGATGACTGTATCGGCGCTGCCTCTTGCTCCCCAGAGGAGCTCGAACAGTTCATCCACTTCTGAACACCTTCCACCCCAGCCTCAAGTTCATCTGGGCCATCTCCAACACATCCCTCACCTTCATGGACCTCTCAGTCTCCATCTCAGGCAACCAGCTTGTAACTGATGTCCATTTCAAGCCCACCGACTCCCACAGCTACCTAGAATACACCTCCTCCCACCCACTCTCCAGCAAAAATTCCATCCCTTATTCCCAATTCCTCCACCTCCGCCGCATCTGCTCCCAGGATGAGGCATTCCACTCCCGCACATCCCAGATGCCCAAGTTCTTCAAGGACCACAACTTTCACCCCACAGTGGTCGAGAATGCCCTTGACTGCGTCTCCCGCATTTCCCGCAACACATCCCTCACACCCCACCCCCGCCACAACCGCCCTAAGAGGATCCCCCTCGTTCTCACACACCACCCCACCATCCTCCAGATACAACACATCATCCTCCGACACTTCCGCCATCTACAATCCGACCCCACCACCCAAGACATTTTTCCATCCCCACCCTTGTCCGCTTTCCGGAGAGACCACTCTCTCCATGATTCCCTTGTTTGCTCCACACTGCCCTCCAACCCCACCACACACGGCACCTTCCCCTGCAAATGCAGGAAGTGCTACACTTGTCCCCACACCTCCTCCCTCACCCCCATCCCAGGCCCCAAGATGATTTTCCATATTAAGCAGAGGTTCCCCTGCACATCTGCCAATGTGGTATACTGTATCCATTGTACCCGGTGTGGCTTCCTCTACATTGGGGAAACCAAACGGAGGCTTGGGGACCGCTTTGCAGAACACCTCCGCTCGGTTCGCAACAACTGCACCTCCCAGTCGCGAACCATTTCAACTCCCCCTCCCATTCTTTAGATGACATGTCCATCATGGGCCTCATGCAGTGCCACAATGTTGCCACCCGAGGGTTGCAGGAACAGCAACTCACATTCCACTTGGAAACCGTGCAGCCCAATGGTATCAATGTGGACTTCACCAGCTTCAAAATCTCCCCTTCCCCCACCGCATCCCAAAACTAGCCCAGTTCGTCCCCTCCCCCCACTGCATCACACAACCAGCCTAGCTCATCCCCTCCCCCCACAGCATCCCAAAACCAGCCCAGCCTGTCTCTGCCTCCCTAACCTGTTCTTCCTCTCACCCATCCCTTCTTCCCACCTCAAGCCGCACCTCCATTTCCTACCTACCACCTCATCCCACCTCCTTGACCTGTCCGTCTTCCCTGGACTGACCTATCCCCTCCCTACCTCCCCACCTATACTCTCCTCTCCACTTACCTTCTTTTCTCTCCATCTTCGGTCCGCCTCCCCCTCTCTCCCTTTTTATTCCAGAACCCTCACCCCATCGACCTTTCTGATGAAGGGTCTAGGCCCGAAACGTCAGCTTTTGTGCTCCTGAGATGCTGCTTTGCCTGCTGTGTTCATCCAGCCTCACATCTAGCTTCTGGTGGTACTTTACTCAGCATGGTCATCGAATTTTGAACTTCAGAGTAATCTCAACGGTTACTGCTGGTTCAGCCACATTGCACTTTGCAGGATTATAGTGTGTTTGCTACATCAGTATTTTGATCTTGCCTATGCTTTGTAATTTTGTTTTATTAACCATGCCCTGTTCCTTGCCAACAGGAAGGACACGTGCTCACATTCGTACACACACTTAAACTAACCCTAACCTTAGCCCCAATTCAACAAAATAAGTGATAGCCATTTTCTCGTTTATTCCTCAGGCTAATCATGGTCAACCTATCGGTTTAAATTTAAATAAAACTTGGCAGATAACTGTCTGTCATCATCTAACTGGTGCATTCTCCATTGTAATGCTTCTTCCAATCAGGGTCTGCTTGCCAACCAATCTGAACTCTGTTCGCACACGGTGTAAAATGTTGCCACCCTTTATACTAGTACAGTTTTTGAATGCCCTGATAATTTAAAAGCATAAAGGATGCAATAAGTTTGTCTTTTTTTTCAGCAATACTAAAGCTCTGTCCTGCCAAAACTCTGTAAGTACAATGTAGCTAGAGTTGGTGCTTTCTGTAAAAGAAACTCGGGGGAAGTATTTGTATTCGACTGTGCTATTTGTCAATGTGCCTTTACTTCAGATTCTCAAGGTCCATAGTAGTGATATTGATGGAGTCAGTGGATTAACTAATAGATATCATTGAAGATTATTATTCCTTACGTTGCAAATCCAATGAAATACCAACCTCAAAATGTAAAGGACATTTGCTGAACTATTATTAAGGTCAAGTGAAAATCTAATAGAATTGTTCACATTTTTGAAGGCACTTATGAGAGAAAATAGAGAAGGATTACATCTGCTGGCCAGTGCATCAGTGGCAAGTAGATATAAAATCATCCGGTAATATATAAAGGACATTACAAGGGAATTTTTTGGTACAAAGGATTGTTAGTTATGAAAGCCACTGCTACAAGCACTTGCTGAATTGAGTTAATTACAACATTTAAAAGGGGAATCAAATAAGCCTTGAAAAATATTGAAGGTTGTGGGGGAAAGGGCAAGAAAATGAGATTAAAGCTGATAACTGTAATGTGGGACCAGCGCTGAAACAGGCATGAGGAATTGATGTATAATACTTGCACTGATTTTTTAAATTGTATTATTATTCCTTTATAAATATGACATTAATTGTAAAATTAAAGGAACCAATCTCCAAGAGACCAAACCACAAAAGTTTCATGAGACCATTTCTCA
This sequence comes from Stegostoma tigrinum, assembly GCF_030684315.1. Classification (NCBI taxonomy): domain Eukaryota; kingdom Metazoa; phylum Chordata; class Chondrichthyes; order Orectolobiformes; family Stegostomatidae; genus Stegostoma; species Stegostoma tigrinum. The sequence goes on along the minus strand of NC_081358.1, from coordinate 101,017,244 downwards.
GCTGTCAAACTCTGACGTTATTTATTTATAGCAGCATTGTGTACATAATGGGTCAAAAGTACAGGATTGGAATCAATAATTGTTCAAGAATCCCACTCTGCAGACAGTTTGGGGAATGTGCCCCAAAACCAGTGGCATGAAACAGCACTCACCTACTCTCGCTCCTTTTAAAAAGACTGCTACAACTTACATAATTTTCCTTTCTTCCCTTGCAGAATCTTAGGCTTGCAGTACCAGACATAAACTTGCAAGTCTATTATTCAGCTGAGAGCAAGAGTTGCACAATAGAAAAAAAGGATAAGACCACAGACCAACATTATCTATGCCTTCCGAATAGTGAGATAACAAGTTAAAGTTTCACCAGCTGGATGGAAGGCCTTGATTCAAACCTGGTAAATGTATGGCAACCCCTATCATGGGGAAGGTAGTGAAATAATGGTAATGCCATTGGTCTAGTAAGCCAGGGCCCCCAGGCTATTATCCTTGGGGCTGGGCTTGAATCACACCATAACAGCTGGCGAAATTTTAATTTAATACGTATAAAAATACTATTGGAATACAAAATTTGTTTAATGGTAATCATGTAACCACGGTCAATTGTTGCAGCAATTTACCTGGTTCACTAATGACCTTCAGGGAAGGAAATCTGCTGTTTTTAGTTGGCCTGGTCTCCATTTGACTGTAAACTCACAGGAATGTGTTTGACTCTTAACAGCCCTCCAAAATGTCTTAGCCATGCAATCAGTTCAAGGGCAACCGAGACTGGACAATAAATGCCACCCTTACAAGTAGCACCCCATACAAATATAAAAGGGGGAAAAAAAGCATTTGCTCCAGCTATTGAACATCTTGGAAGTGATTTCAATGGTTGGATGATCACAGATAGATCATCAAATTCCTGGCATATGCTTTCGATGTACATGGCTCAATGAACATGGTATAGATGTTCCTAAAATCATTGATCCCTACAATGCAGCATCAGGCCTTTCGGTCCAACATGTTTGCACTGGCCCTCTGAAGAGCATCCCACACCCCCCACAATTCCTACGGTCAATCCATCTAACCTACATACTATTGGACAGCAGTAGGAAACCGGAGCATGCAGAGAAAGCCCAAACAGATAGGGGGAGAATGTATAAACTCCACGTAGACAGTCACCCAAGAGAGGAACCGAAACCCGGTCCCTAGAACAGTGAAGCTGCAGTCCTAACTGCTGAGCCACTGTGCACTAGTAGCTGACAGAGTTTGTTGGAGTAGGATAACCACTATTTCTTCTAGCCAGAGTTCTCTGTCTTGCTGTTCAATTCATGACTATTCCTTTTTAAACATAATTAGTATAGCCTACGGTATTTTGAATTCCTTTTCTCTTATTTTATTTTAAAACTATAATTAATTCTGCACTGCTAAAATGTAAAACCAAGCAAGTATCTCAGGTAACATCAATCTTCTGAACAAGACCATGTGGCTGAGCCTGCGCAACTCCAAATCTGGCAGGTCAATATTGTCATGATGGGAACAATCCAACAGGCTCAGGGCCACATGCTGGTAAGTAATTGTATTACATCCATCCAACACCACCCAAAATGCACTTGAATAAGGTGAGAATGGCACCTCTCTCTTGAGAGGAGTGTCCTTCATAAACTTCAAATTACATCATCGACACGCCCCCAGCTGTGCCAAGGAAATTAGAACTTGTTGCGGGTTTAACTCATTACTGCTATGTGGTACCTACTGCCTTTATTAATGCTTGTTGCTGCCTCATTTCAGCGAAGGATAGCAAACACAAGAAATCCAAAGGCCCCAACCGCCTGATTGAAAAGAACTATAAAATATTCGATGTGGGGCACTTAGTGTACTTTCCCAGTGTCAGTGGTTTTGTTGTTGAATTAATGAAATATTAACAGTTTTTTGTTATTCTGGGGTATGAATGCCTGCATCCATTGCCCAAATTTCTCATTTGTAGCATTAATAGGTGTGTAGGTACAGGAATTTAATCTTTTGAATCTACATTACAGTTCAATTAGATCACTGCTAATTTGTACCTCAAACTGTTTGGGCTAATGAATTTCATGCCTTTTCTTAAAAAAACAACTAAATGCATCCTTTACTCTTTACTATGAGAGAAGACAGTGGGTGTTAGTGGGTGATCTCTCCCCTCTGAATTTGTTAGCAGATTTGTGATGGCCTAATGATGTTGTGGTTAGACTATCAACCCAGACACTTAGCTCATGGGGACCTGGGTTCAAATCCCACAAAAGCAGATGGTGTAATTTGAATTCAATAAACATCTGGAATTGAGAATCTTGTAATGCTCATGAAACCAGCTCACTAGTGTAGGAAGGGAAATCTGCCATCCCTACCTGGTCTGTCCTACATGTGAATCCTGATTCGCAACAATGTGGTTGACTCTCACTGCCATCTGAAATGGCCTAGCAAGCCATTCAGTTGTAAGAATTGTTATGCTGTCCCAAAAGCAGAAATAAAGCCAGATGGACAACTTGGCACTGATGTGGGCACAAGAAACTGCAATCTTGTCAATACTACTAGCATCTGGGACCAGCTGTCTCACAGACTAATCAAGTCAAAAGCCTGACATATTCATAGAATCATAAAAAAACAAAAGAATTGTGGATGCTGTGAAAGCACCTTCAAAGATGCTGCCAGACCTGTTAAGCTTTTCCAGCAACTTTGTTTTGTTCATAGAATCATACCTTAGAGGCAATGTGCCAGAGTCACCATCATTCAGTACAGAAAAACGGTGAGGCAAGGTGGCTCAGTGCTTAGCACTCGCGGCTCGATTCCACCCTCAGACGACTGTCTGTGTGTAATTTGGAGTTTGCACATTCTCCCCATGTCTGAATGGTTTCCTCTGGGTGCTCCAGTTTGCTCCCACAGTCCAAAGATGTGCAAGCTAGGTGGATCGGCCATGCTAAATTGCCCGTAGTATTCAGGGATATGCAGATTAGGGGATGGTTTCTGTGTGGGATGCTCTGAGAGTCAGTGCACACTTGTTGGGCCGAAGGGCCTGTTTCCACACTGTAGGGATGCTATGATCTATGATCTCTTCAAAGAAGCTCTTTGACCCATCAAGTCTTTAATGCCAAAATTACACTAAGTACGCACCAGTCCTGCTTTCCAGCTCCAAGCCTAGAACCCTCAATAGCTCATTGGGTACTTTGTAAAGTTTGTGAGGCTTCCTGCCTCAAATATCCTCCCAGGTAGCGTATTCCAGATTTTCAACATCCGCTGGGCGAAAAGATTTTTCCTGAAGTTTCTCTTCTAAACCTCCTGCCTTTCACCTTAAAATTATGTCCCCTTGTTATTGGTGTTTCTCTAAAGGGAAAAAGCTGCTTTCTATTCATCTTTTGTCCTTTATAATTTTATATAACATTACCATCCAGGGCAAAGCAGCTCACTTGATTGGTATCGCATCCACAAACATTTAGTCTCTGCACAGGTGACACTCTGTAGCAGCCGTGTGTAATATCTGCAAGATGCACTGCAGAAGTTCACCAAAGATCCTGAGACAAACCTTTTCAAACCCACAACCACTTCCACCTATAAGCACAAGAGCAGCAGATACATGGGAGCACCATCAGCTGCAAGTTCCCCTCTGAGCCACTCATCATCCTGACATGGAAATATATCACTGTTCCTTTAGTGTTGTTGGGTTAAAATCCTGTAACTCTCTCCCAGCAACACCTACAGCACTTGGACAACAGCAGTTCAAGCAGACAGGCCACCACCATCTTCTCAGCGACAAGTTGGTACAGGCTAACATTGTTGGTCCTGCTAGAGACACTCACATCTCACATGTGAATGCATAAGAAGATGTTGTTGTTATCTGTCCAACTTCCATACCACTGCTTAGTGGAAATCAATGCCATTCACACAGAACATAGGACTTTTTTCAGTTGTGCTGCTTATGTTCCGAGATTTGATGACAGACCTTTGTGCTTTATCTTCCTTTGTCTAAACATCACACACAAACATTTGGTCAGTAAACCTAATCTATATCCAGGTTGATAATTTCTGTTTATGAAGCTGGTTTGGCCTTTATTCCTGACATCAGTAATAACAACCTTGGAAGTGCCAGCATGTTATAAAAACTAGAGCCTCAGTGATGTCCTACAACGAAAGAAACCTTCCCCTCATGGACAATCCAGGTTAGACATAACAGCTGTCCCACATCGACATGGTCGACACATCACCCTTGAAAGTGACTTCGCAAGCTGACCATACATAACATACCACCAGAGGTTCAAGAATATGTAACATTTTCAAGGAAACCACGGATGTAAGCTAGATATCAGTCTTGACAGTGATGCCCACAACCCAATTTTATTACTTTAATTTCGAACCTCTTAACCTTGAATGAGGTGATACAGAGTCATGAGAGCCAGGGATCTGCATTTTAACTTTAGTCAGCAAGAAATAGGGAGGAAATTATAATGAAAATGAGGCTCGGATGATGTCTGTCATTTGTTCGTCAAAGGCCAACCTCTCCCCCAGAATCTCACCGTTGTTCCTTCATCAGCAAAACTGGCACCCTTATTCAGCAACTTCTCGGCCCTGAAAACTCGGGCCTTGAATCAACTGGGTGACCACAAGGAACTAAATATGAGGAAACCAATTATAAGTGCAAAGTATAATTTCAGCAACATCTGTCAGCACATGTTATACATTCACGCAGAAGGAAACCAGTGGTTTGTGAATTAACCTCTATCAGCATCATTTATCGAAAACAGAGTTTGCTTTGAAAAAGTATTTTCCCAATCTTCTAAAAAAACAAGAAGAAGAACAGTACATGACATTAAACAGTCTGCTGAAGCCATGAGTGGAGAGATTTTTTAAAATAAGCTGATAGGTAGATCCAACCTTAAACTGTCACAGGCTCAGTGAGAAGGTTGCTCTTTTTTCACTTTTGCAACAGGCAGTTAAAAAAATGTGAATATATCAGATACGCCCTGCATATAGTCTCAGACAACTTCATCAGAACGCAGCAGGTTCTGCTCAGTTTCTTTGTTAGGCTACCCATTTTGGTTGAATGCATTCCCATTGCTTTTACATTCATAATTCTCCATGGAGGCTTACAAGATTTTGGAAGATATCTACACTCCTCCATCTGTGCCTTTGGTTGCTCAGTGCCTATTGTCTGAAATTTTCATCACCAACCTTCCCACCTCTCTACTTCGCTCTCTCTTTTAAGACAGTCTTTAAAACTGAGCTTTTGACTAACTGGCTTAATATTATTTTATCTCTTTTGTGTTGTGATGTGCAACTTCCTTTCATAACTCAATGCAGGAGTGCCTACGGTTATCTCATTGTGTTAAAATTATTACATAAGTGTAAAATGGTGATGCTGCCTCCGTCCTGTCCAATAAATATACACACACAACACATCTATTCTCAGGGTTCACTCTCTGTTCACAGGAATTGGAAGGCAAAATGTTTCTTTGATCAGCAACTGGATGATTTGTAAATGTCAACATCATGTTTACTTTTATTCCATCTCCAAAACTTTTAGCTAATAAACAGAAGAGTTTAAAAATGGCCAAAAGAAAGCACACAAATGTTCTCATGTCCCTGAGATTTTCTTTTTCTCAGGATTTCTGCAGAGCAACACTATCCTGGGAATCAAGTTTCAATTCCTGGACACTTCAGTCCAATCCTGGACACTAGAATTTCCTAATCCTGGCTAACATTCATTGCTTAATCAACACCATCAAACAAATTACGTGCTCACTTGCTGTTTGCGGCTCCATGCTGTGCGCAAACTAAAATCTGCATTTGCCCAAATAACAGTACAGCAGTGAAGTTTTGAGATGCCCCGAGAATATGAAAGGCCTGGTGTAAGTGTGAGTTCTATCTTTAGCAGAGCTGCTCAAATATCAATGACAGTTTTATGAAATTGGTATTAACCTTACCCTCCTAAAACAAACACACAGGATGGAAATGGAAATCTGAAAGGTTATAGTGTGATCATCTGTACTCAGGCCAGATTCCCCACTCTGCTATCTTAATGGAGGTATTAACTAATTGAAAATAAACAGTAAACACCTCCATAAAAATAGCAGTGCGAGCAATTTAATATTTGTCTGTCATGCACTCAATCATAATAAGCTTGTCAATAATTTCCTTTGAGTAATGTATAACTTTACCTGAAAATAAACAACTTGAATACTTGAATTTTCAACACGTCAGTTTTTTTTAAAAAACCTAGCATCTGATGTGAATGTCATTGGCAAACCCAATATTTACCACACAAGTCAAGCTGTCATGAAAAGCCGCTGATGGGCTTTCTCATTGAATTGCTACAAATAAAGTTGCAACAGAATGAAATGGCTTTTTAGAGCATATCAAGGAGAGTAACAAGTCAAAGCTGCTGATGCATGGATTATAGTTTCATATAGGGCAAGGATGGCTGCTTTCCTTCCATAAGATCATGTGAGCTGACCAGTTGGACTTTTAGAACAATCTGACAGCTGCATGGGCACATGTTCTGTCAAAACCCCCACTCTTAAAACTACCCAAGTTTATATCAGCCAGAAAACACTAAATAAAAAGTCACCCTCTTGAGTATGTTCAGTGTCCAAATGTTCAACAATGGCATCTACTTTGTGCCTTTAATGTCACGCAAAGTGCCAAGGCACTAGAATGGAGCATTAGGAAAGCAGTAATGGCGCTGGGCCACACAAGTGGATTGTACCTGTCTGTCTCCTATCCACCTATCTTCTCCTTTATCCATCTCTATCCACCTTCCCCTTTCTCTCTATTTATTTCAGATTCCCCTTCCCCTCCCCCATTTCTGAAGAAGGGTCTAGACCCAAAACATCAGCTTCCCTGCTCCTCTGATGCTGCTTGACCTGCTGTGTTCATCCAGCTCTACACCTTGTTATCCCTGGATAATAGTTCAGGTGGCTAAAACTAAGTCAAAGATTCAAGTTTTCAGAAGTGTCTTAAAGAAGAAAAGCAGGGTAGGGAGCTAAAATGGTGTAAAAAGGGAATTCCAGAGCATGAGGCTTAGGTAAGTGAATGGCATCTGAATCAGTGATAGAGCCCATTGTGAGACACCAAGGTGTGGAGCTGGATGAACACAGCAGGCCAAGCAGCATCTTAGGAGCACAAAAGCTGACATTTCGGGCCTAGATCTTTCTTCAGAAATGGAGGAGGGGAAGGAGGTTCTGAAATAAATAGGGAGAGAGGGGGAGGCAGATAGAAGATGGATAGAGGAGAAGATAGGTAGAGAGGAAACAGACAGGTCAAAGAAGTGGGGTTGGAGCCAGTAAAGGTGAGTGTAGGTGGGGAGTTAGGGTGGAGATAGGTCAGTCCTGGGAGGATGGACAGGTCAAGGGGGCGGGATGAGGATAGTAGGTAAGAGACTCGGGTGGGGCTTGAGGTGGGAGGAAGGGATAGGTGACCGGTCTGTCTCCTTTCCACCTATCTTCTCCTCTATCCAGTTTCTATCCGCCTCCCCCTCTCTCCCTATTTATTTCTGAACCCCCTTCCTGTGTTCATCCACCTCTACACCTTAGTATCTCAGATTCTCCAGGATCTGCAGTTCCTACTACCATAGAACCCATTGTTCTGAGATAGATATCATCCTGGTCATTGTGCATTTCACAATTCCAGGCATCCCATTACAGTTTCAATAAATTTAAACAATGGTAGAGGAGTACAAACAGCCCACCTGCACTGAACAAAGTTAAAAAAGAAATTGTCACAACTGCTCTTGTTCTGGCATGGCGTTGATGTAAGGATTAATTTATTGGGTCAGGGCGGTGCCTGCATACTTCTTCAAACAATACTGTAGTTTTTCTTTATCCGATCTGAAAAGGCAGACAGAGCCTGATTTACAAACAGTGCTGCTGCCAGTGCAGCACACCTGCAGTGCTGAGCTCTTAGCTTTATTTAAGCATTTCACTCTGTCAAGTGGAATTTGAATCCATACCCTTCTGGTCGAAAGAGAAGAATGTTACCACTGAGCTGAAGTTGATAACCTTCCAATAAATAATGTGGCTAAATATGTTTAATTCCTATCTTAGTTCATCTGATGAAAAAGCAATTATAACTATCAGGGATAAATTGCCCAACTGTTATAACAAGCAAATTGTGATCTCCAATCCACCAGTTACAGTAATGGATACCGTGTCAGATTTTTCAAGCTTAATGGCAATTTTCAAACTCAGTTAATGAGATGTGGACTTATTTAGCAATAATCCAAGTCTTTGGATCACTAATCTAATAAACCAACCAAAATAATAATATAGACCTATTAGTCTAATATTTGTTTTATTGATCTCTATAATTGAAGACAAAGTGACTGAGCATTTGAGTAAATTCAAGCTTATTAGAAAGATCCAAGATAGATTTTTAAAGGGTAGATTACGTTTAACAAAATTTACTGATGCTTTTGAGGAAGTAACTAAAGTAGGATACCAGGGAATGCTTATGGACTTAAATTGCATGAGCTTCCAGAACCAATCATTAAGATCCCACATAACATCTTTTTAGCAAAAATTCAAGCTAATGGAATTGAAGGAGAATTGTTGGCATTGGTAGGTGATTGGTCAAGTAATTAAAGGCAGGCAGTAAAAATAATGGGCATGTGCTCAAACAGAAAGCAACTGACTAGAGGCAAACAAAAAATGCTGGACCTTTCTTTGAGTATTTTTTGAAATTTGAAGTAACTATGAAATTTGAGTACATAGCACTCGTAGAATTGTAGCAACAGCCTAAAGAATTCAGCCAGTAACTAATCTGTAGTAGTTGGTGATCCTTTTAAATAGTGCAGAGGGTTCTTTCTCTGATGAACACATGTTCAGCTATGCAAGAGACAGCATTAGCTGGAGCGCTGAGCTTGGATGGCATGGTGGCTCAGTGATTAGTGCTGCTGCCTCACAGGACCAGTGACCCAGGTTCAATTCCACCCTTGAGCGACTGTCTGTGTGGAGTTTGCACATTCTCATCCTGTCTGTGTGGGTTTCTTCACACAGTCCAAAGATGTGCAGGCTAGGTGGATTGGCCATGGGTCTGGGTGGGATGCTCTGAGGGTCATTGTGGATCAGTTAGGCTGAAGGGCCTGTTTCCACACTGTAGGGATTCTATGAATTTGCACCACTTGGGTCAAAATCAGCACTGACCAATGACTAGTATCATGACTTGCATGCACAAACAACTTCCAGCATACTTTCACTATGCACAAGCAAATGCATGTGAAAATATGATGCCAGGGTCAATTTACCTGACAAATAAAAACATAAGAACTAGGAGCAGGAGTAGGCAATTCGGACAATCGTGCCTGTTCTGCTATTTAATTCAATAGTGACTGATCTCATCTCATTCTGATGGCCACTCTCCATAACCTGTCAACCCATTACTAATTAAAATCTATCTATCTACTGCAATTCATGCATGAGAGTACCCAGATCCCTGTACACCAAAATACTCTGAAGTTACTCTCCGTGTAGTTATTAAGTTGCCTTTCTATTCCTCCGATCAAAATGGATAAATTTCATCTGTTAACACGTCATGCTTGAGATTTTGCAGCTGTAAGGGCACTTGTATTGCTCCAGTAAAAGATGTTATTGATGCCCATTTTCTCACATAATTTCCATATTCATGTTGGATGTCTGGTTCCCATTAAATTCCAAAAGGAATATATTCAACAAAAAGGCAAAATGCCGGATAGCTGACATGAATATGGAAAATACTAGAACTATGCAGTAGTCAGGAAGCAGCTGTGGAGACAGAAGCATAGTTATTTTACTTGTAGTTCACTGGTGGGATGGCAGAGTCACTGGCTGGGCCAGTATTTTGTCCCCAGCCCCCAGGTATCCTCGAAAAGTAAAGCTGCCATCTTGAACCAGAGCAGCCCATGTGCTGTAGATAAACCCATAATGCCATTAGGAAGGTAGTTCCAAGACTTCCCACTTCTCCCAGGCCTGTCCTGCAGTTGGGACAGGACGTATACAGGAATGTTGATGGTGGTGTGTGGGACATCGTCCGTAATTCCATGAGTTTGACAAAGATTGTAGGGAAAGGTCTGGGAACTGTAAGCTGGTGAGCCTGACATCAGTGGTGGGTAAATTGTTGGAGGGAATTTTGAGAGCTGTATTTTACATGTTGGAGAGGCAAGTATTGATTAAGGCAGCAAGGCTTTGTGCATGGGAAATTTTGTCTCACAAACTCGATTGAGCTTTTTAAGGACATAACCAAAACAAAATATGGACAAAGTGGTAGACATTGTCTACGCGGACTTTAGTAAAACCTTTGACAAGCTTCTTCATAGGGTACTGATCAGTAAAGCTAGATCACATGGGAGTAAGGGAGACATTGCCAATTGGATACAGAATGACTTGATGGTAGGAGACAGAGAATGGTGGTAGAGTTGTTTTTTGGACTGGAGGACTTTCACCAGCAGCATTCCACAGGGATTAGTGCTGGATCTGATGTTGTTTGTCATTTATATAAAAGATTGGGATGAGTATTTAAGAGACATGGTTAGTAATTTTGTGGATGACACCAAAATTGGTAGTATAGTTGGCAATGAAGGAAATTATGTAAGATTTCAAAAGTGATCTTGATCAATTGGGCCAATAGGCTGAGGAGTGGTAGATGAATCTTAATTTGGATAAATGTGAGGTATTGCATTTTTGTAAAATGAACGAAGGCAGGACTTGGACAATTAATGGTAGGGCTCTGAGTAGTGATGTCTACCAGAGAGACTGCAGGGTTCAGGCACATAGTTTTTTGAAAGTTGCACCACAGGTAGGGTGGCTAAAAAGGCATATAGCATGCCTGCCTTCATTGCTCAGGCCATTGAGTATAAGAGTTGGGATGTCGTGTTCAAGTTGTAAAAGTGAGGATGATTTTGGAGTACTGTGAACTGTTCAGGTTGCCCTTCTATAAGAAAGATATTGGTAAACTGGAGAGTGTTTAGAAAAGATTTACCAGGACATTGCTGGGCATGGAGGATTAAATTTTGAAGAGAGTTTGGATTGAATGAGACTTTTTCACTGGAGCATAGGAGGTTGAAAGCTTTATAAAATTATGAAGGGCATAGATAAGGGAATACCAAATGTCTTTTCCCTTGAATGGGGAGTTCAGAACTAGGGGCCATATTTTTAAGGTTAGAGGAGAAAGATTTAAGAGGGACCTGAGGTGCAACTTTTTCACACGGATGTTAGTTTGAATGTAGAATGAACTGCCAGATGAATTGGCAGATGTACATACAATTATAACATTTAAAAGACATTTGGACAAGTACATGAATAGGAAAGGCTTTGAGGGATATGGGCCAACAAAGGTAAAAGTGGGATGAGTTTAGCTTGGGAAACATGGTCAGCATGGATGATTTGGACCGCAGGGCCTGTTTCTCTGCAGTATGACTATGACTATGTCAAACGGTTGTGTGATTAGTCGGGAGACAACTCTCCCAGGTTTGGCACCAGCTGCCAGACATTAGTAAGAAATGTTCTATAGGATTGATGGGACTGTTTTGTCATTATTTCTGGTGCCCTGGTCGATGCTCGGTGGTCCATCTGATTTAACCTTTTTGTGGAGACATCATAGTCATCGTTACAACTGAGTGCCTCGCTTGACCATTTCAGAGTACAGTTAAGATTCAACTACATTGCTGTGAGACTGGAGTCACATGTAGACTCGGCCAGGTAAGGGTGGTAAATTGGCCTGCTGTCTACATTCAGCTCTACACCTTGTTATCTCAGATTCTCCAGTATTGGCAGTTCCTACTACCTTCTCAGAACATTAGCTGAGTTTCTGAAGTAATAGTCTAACAATACCATTAAGCCATTACCTCCCCAGTATGCCCCCTATTTTACACCAGTGAGATAATCATTTCTGAAGTGTAGATGGGAGTTGCACAGACAATGTTTCTTGATTATCTCTTACCATCTCATCATCCTCCACCCAACCCCAACAAACAATGACATCAATGACATTTTAGTAAGACTTTCTAAAAGCAGGATTCTTCATTTCAGAAATTCTTCACACAACAGAATGCTATATAGGTCAGCACCTTTTGTCATCAGACTCAAAGCTTCTAACCTCTTTCCTTTCAGGTTATTGAGACAACTGTAAACTCTGTAACTGAAGGGGGAAGACAGCCTTTGTCATAAAATCCAGCATTGACGGAGCATTGCACAAGAACAGATTATACATCTTTTCATCTCTACAGACAGGAAACTGTTTTATGGTTGACTGCATCCTGTCTTTTTCTTCGCAAAATACAGATTTATTTTTTGTTTTCTTACTGGCAGGTTAAAGTGGGGCATAAATATCAGAGTGATGATGATTGAGCTCTTATAATTAGGAGCGTCTACTTTTCTGTGCACACGTTTGATATGACTGTCAGCTCTCCCTTTGTTATTCCAAATTTTGCTCGGGCTGTTTGATGCTCCTGTATAAGTTAATGTTTCTGTAGGTAGTTAATGTCATAGTGACGCCACCTATCATACTGATGTCAGAGACGAACTGTGGGTAGAGATAAGGAATGCTGTTCCAGCTGGTGTGGATTACATTACAAAAAAACCCTCAGCAACGCCAAGGTACAGGTCAATGATCTGACCCGTTAACATTGTTTGGAGAGTCTATCCCAGAAAAGATTCTGAGGTAGCACTCTAACTTAACAAGGATTCATCAGGTAGTTATACATTATATTAAGTGAACAGAACATTAACACAAATTCAGAAATGATCTGTTTTAGACTGTTGGAGAGGGATTTTACCAAGGAGACTGAGCTTCGTGTTAAGAAACACAAATTGATCTTTATTCATTGCCAAATGTGTGAGAGAGGCCAGAGATTGCTCTGAAACTGGCTTTCAGACAGGGCCTGTGCCTTCTTAATTACAGCTCAGATCTTTAGCACACTTTAACACTTTAGCATACTTTATCACTTTAGCACACCCTTCATGTTTTAATAATTACATGCATCACTGTTCCATCCCCCTAACTTATACAAGCAATTCTGCAAACACTTGATCAATGATGGACAACTGTAAGTTCTCCCATGACCTCATGATGATTACCATATATCTTCATTGGTAGTCCTTGGGATCTTGCAATACATTCATTAACTTACCTCCCAATCCTTGTAGTTATTACAGGACATACAAAAAGACGCTAATTCCTACTAATTGCTATAAAATTCGTAATGTCAATTCTGATATAAAGTTAGTTATACATAAAGTTGAAAGATAACTCCTAATATTATAATTCTTTAGCCAATGAGTTGAGAGCCGCATCTCTCTCACCTGACAGTGGAATGTCAAACAAACACTGTCCCTCTATCTTGTAGTTGCAATTATAATTCCTTCTATTCACATGCTGTCTGTAAATGTGTTTTAAACAGGAGATGGTTCTAAGATCAAATTTATAGTCCCTACTCTAAACATTTCCACACTAACTACTTTGCTTAATAAGGCAACATCTGTTCAAACGCCATCAATAAGGATGAAACTCAACCACTTTCCCAGCTCAAGAAACTTGTTAGAATTCCAAAGGTTTTACAAAATATCTCCAGTCTTCCCCCTTTGACCTTTGGATGTAACAATTCATTTGAATTATCACTATTTAGATTTGCTTATTTAGGTTATGAAGGTACCCTTGTTTATTTTCTCAAATTCAAGGTGGTGCCCTTTAGAAGCAATGAGCTTACCACTTGCCGTTCAGTCCACATGGCCAATGGGATGGGCGCTACTGTCCACTATCTATAGCCCTTTATTTTAGAGGAGTTGAACCAAGTCTCTTAACATTAGGTGTATATTGCATTTCTCAATTTCTCCACGTTCAATTACCTAAAGAATCTTCATTATTGTGAGATCATTCTTCTAATTTTTTTTATAAACTACGAAGTTTGGGCTGTCTGTTCCAACACATCTCAGCAGACTTCCTCATACAAATATCTACCACTGTGAGTTTGTAAATAAAATTCCTGTATTTTAATTTGTAAGATTCTTTGTTCTATCTGTTACCTTGGATTATTTTATTCTCAAAGTTAACATCGTTCGAACTTATAACCTCACTCTAATGCTGAAATAAGATTATTTTTATGCCAACTCAAAAATCCATGACTAGCTCTGGTCATGGGATGCCCCAACGTAGACAAACACCTAACCCTCCCGCTGCCTCCAATGTATGCAAATAATATGTTACATAAGCAAAAGGTGCCTTTGAGTTGTGGGACCTGTCAGCAAAGTTAAACTCCTATGTTTGTTAGTTCTCAATATACTAAGGCTGTACAGAACCAAGCTGCTCGAGTGACTTTATACATATATAAAGTTGTCTTTATGAATAAAATACATTTTGACACAAAAAAACTTGCTTTTCACACTGAAGGTGCCTGTTGCTCCTGGTCTACTCCTGGTCCACTCCATATCTTTCCAAGAGCCATCTTACCTGGTCTCTGAATCCTGACCTTCGCTCCTGTCCTGGACTAAACCTCACTGCTTTGTCTTTTTCAGTGTGGTACAAGGCCATCCTTACATTCTTTTTCTAAGTAAGACCTCAGGATTAAAGCTGATTCAACCATGTTGCATTTTCACCGAGACTGACTCCTGCATTGGCATTCAGCCATGTTTAAGCAATTTAAATAATTTTCTTTTAACTTGACTATTTGTTAAAAAGAATAAATGAAAAATTGAATCATAAATCATTTACATGATAATTGCTTATGAAGCTAACTAAAACACTCCACCTCAATCTAATCCCAGCTGGGTTTACAGGTAATGGCATAGTGGCTCTGTGGTTAGCATTGCAACTTAACAGCAACAGGGACGTGGGTTTGATTCCGGCCACGAGCGATTGTGCAGGATTTGCACATTCTCCCCATATCTGCATGGATTTCTTCCAGGTGCTCTTGTTTCCTCCCATAGTGCAAGATGCGCAGGCTAGGTGGATTGGCCATGCTAAATTGCCCATAGTGACCAGGGATATGCGGGCTAGATGGATTAGCCTTGGGAAATGCAGGGTTACAGATGTCGGGAGGTGGCTCTGGGTGGGATGCTCTTTGGAGGGTCAGTGTGGACTCGATGGCCCAGACTGGGCAGCTTCCCAGTTGTAGGGCTTCTACCATGATAAATGTGGATTGATAGGTTAACTTAAATCATACTCAACTTTTCCCCTAACAATGTTATTGAGAGGAGCAGCTGTATTTGTACCTGCTTACAGGTCCCAGTAATTATCTTTGAACAAATGTATTTATTGCTATCATGCAATAAACCTTCTTCTAATCTAAGGGCATAGAAAGGATGTTCCCAATGTGACCAATTTAGAATTAGAGGGTCCCGACCCGAAACATCAGCTTTCCTGCTCCTCTGATGCAGCCTGGTCTGCTGTGTTCCTCCACCTCCACACTGTGTTATCTCTGACTCCAGCATCCACAGTTCTTGCTATCTCTTATGTTAAAAGAACTTTTTAAAATTTGCTCATGAGATATGGGTGCTGCTGGCTAGGCTTTATTTGATTGCCCATTTCTACTTGACCTGAAGAATGTTGTAAGGTGTAGGAGGTGAAGTAGGCCATTTGGCCCATCTAGTTTACTCTGCTAGTCAATTAGATCACAGTGGATCCGATAATCTTCAACTCCTGGCTTTTCCCCATAAACCCCTTCTACTGATTAAATATCTGTTTATCTCAGCCTTGAATATACTCAACAACCCAGCCTCCAAAGCCCTCTGTGGTAGAGGTTTCCATAGATTCACCAGAGGAAAATGTCTGCCTCATTTCTGATTTAACTGGACAGCTCCTTCTGGTCCTAGACTGCCCTGCAAGGTGCAATAAAATCTCCAGATCTAACCTGTCAGGTTCCTAAGAATCTTAACTCATGTCTTCTAAACTCCCTGTTTAAGCCTAAACTAATTGGCCTTGCCTCATAAGAAAATACTTCCATACTTGGGATTGACTTAGTGAACCTTCTCTGGCTTGGCTTTAAAAGCAGTATACTCTTCCTAACGTAAGGGGGCCAAAACTGTTGACAGTATTCCAAGTGCAGCCTGGCTAGTGGTTTATATAGTTTAGGCATAATCTTTTTATTCACAAACCATATTTGCTTTGAAGGAAAGGTTACCATTCCATTTGCCCTCCCTGTAACTTCCTTTTTGAACTTGGATGTTAGCGTTTTTGCAATTTGTGTGTGTCGACCTCCAAAACCCTCTGTGATGCAGCTTTTTGAGCCTTTTCCACACTCATATAATACTTAACTCCTTCACTGTTCCCGTCAAAATGCAGAACCTCACATTTCCCGCTGCTCTATTCCATTTACCAAGTTTTTATCTTACTTAATCCATCAATGCTTTTATATGTCAAATCAGGTGGTATGGATATTATTGGCTGGGCCAGCGTTTATTGCCCATCTCTGGATTTTCACCCAGTGGTACTGAAGGAATGGGTGACAAGTCAGGATGACGAGCGGTTTGGAAAGGAATTTGCATGCGGTTGTGTTCCCATGTTTCTGCTGCCATTGTCCTTCTGGATGGTAGTGGGCATAGATTGGGATGTGCTGTCTAAGGAGCCTAGATGAATTTCTGCAGTGCATTTTGTAGATGGCACACATGGTAGCATTTAGGGATTGGTCAATCGCGGTTAAGCAGGAGACATGAATTCCTGCGTGATGGTAAGTAGCAGGTGAAATGCTTGAATAGGTGCTTATATCCAGATTTTCCTTGTTTAGTTTTTTTTTTAAATGACTAGAAGATTTCCAGACTGTATCTGCCAAATGAAGAAAGAAATCTGATTGGAGCCATAGGCTGGGATTGGCAGTGAGCCAGCTAGTGCAGTAACTCAGTCTCATTAGGAGGACTGAAAACCAAAACACTGAGGTACAACTAAAGTATCACAGTAAAAGCAAATAAGATGCAAATGGAAATATATCCATATGATATATAATCAGTGACCATTGCATGGTACAATTTAGTATTCAATTTCAGAGTGAGAAATTTGGGTCAGAAACACTGTGGGCAACTTAAATAAGGCTAATTACAAAGTCCTAAGGGCAGAGTTGGCTGGAGCGCACTGGGAAAACAGATATCAGAAAAAAACAGTTAACGAACAATGGCACAGATTTAAGAAAATATTCAGGACTCACAGCAAAAATATAGCCCAGTAAGAAAGAAAGATTCTGTGGTTGGTACGCTCACCGAACTGGTTCATTAGGTCACAGACGTTTCATTACCCCGCTAGGTAACGTCATCAGTGCAGCCTGTGCTGAAGCGATGTTGTGTTTTCCCATATGGTACTTAAACTCTGGTGTCTGTTGGATTTGATTATGTCATTTCTGGTTTTTCTTCACAGTGGTGTATTTATAGGGTCTAGTTCTATGCGTTTGTTGATGGCCTTCTTGGTGGAGAAGCAGGCCTTGAGAAAATTCCCGTGCTTGTCTCTGTTTGGCCTGTCCTAGGATCCTGATGTTGTCTCAATTGAACTGGTGGTCCTCCTTATCCATGTGAATGGAGATGAGTGAGTACGGGCCATGTCTTTTTGTTGCTCGTTGGTGTTCATGAGATAATCAAATCCAACGGACCTCTGAGTTTAAATACCAGGCGGGAGAACACAACAGTGCTTCATCAGAGGCTGCACTGATGATATTCCCCAGCAGGGTAATGAAGTGTCTGCGAACTAACAAACCCACTCGGTGAGCCAACCAACCACAGCAACCACAATCCAAGCTACAGATCTACTCAAGAACCTTAGGAAGAAAGGTTCTAAGAAGTGGATCAACAAATAGTGATTATCCAAACAAGTTAAGGACAGCATAATTGTGAAGAAGAGCCATCTCCAAATATTAATTCTGTGTCTCTCTTTCCACAGATGTTGCCAGACCTATTGAGTTTCTCCAGCACTTCCTGTTTTATTACAGATTTACAGCATCGGCAATATTTTGCTTTTAAAGGTAGCATCAAATTGACAGAAAAGAAAATTTACAATGTGGCAAAGATTAGTGTAAGCTGTAGGATTGGGAAAATTGGCAAAAGATTGTGAATATTCAAAAACAGAAGAAGATAAAACTGTAACTATAGACCAACTGTCAGCAAGTAATAGGGAAGACAAATGGAATATTGGTCATTATCTCAAAGGGGATTGATTTTAAAAATAGGGAAGTCTTGCTAAACTACACAAAACAATATCTAGAACACTGTGATAACAAAGTGTGGGGCTGGATGAACACAGCAGACCAAGCAGCATCTCAGGAGCACAAAAGCTGACGTTTCAGGCCTAGACCCTTCATCAGAACTCTGTGAACAGTTTTTGTCCCTTTATCCAAAAAACAATATTTTGACATTGGAGACAGTCTGACCAAAGTTTACGAAGTTGTCAAAAGTATAAAGGGATTTTCTTAAGAGGAAAAGTTGAGTAAATTGTGCCTGTACTCATTGGAGTTTGGAAACATGATGAAATTATTGAATCATGAAAGATTCTTGGAAATTTTGACAGAGTATACAGTAAGAAATTAAGTCGGTAAGACAGCATTACGTTAGAGCAGGAGTAGGCTATTTGGTCTATTGAGTCCACTTGGCTAGTCAATGAGATCATGATTGATTTGGTAATGCTCAATTCCATTTCTTACTTGATTATTTCCCCTTCAGGGAGATTGTAGAATCAGAGGACATAATCTCAAAGAAAGGGATCACTCTTTTAAGACAGTGATGAGGAGGAATTTCTTCTCTCAGAGGTTCAGAATCTGTGGAATTCTTTGCTGAAGAGAGCTGTTGAGGCCAGGTCATTAAATCTGTTCAATGCTGAGATGGACAGACATTTAAGCAGTGAGGAGGATCAATCAGATGGGGCCATCAGCCACGATCTCAAACAATGACAGAGCAGACTGGATGAGCTAAATAGCCTAATTCTGAACAAGATGAGCAATTCCTATTTGCCAGGCTTCCATCTCATACATTTTCCAGCGATTGGAACAATAGGCACAAAAGTATCAATGATCCCTCTGTACAAACATCTAATGTCCATGTTAAAATAGCAGAAAGAAAAATATAATGTGAGCACATAGCATTAATTATAAAATGGCATTTCAAACTATTGATGCAGAAGGTAGAACTGAAATCCTTCTAATCAAATTATCATTGCCAAAGTTTAATTATAATATTCACCAGGCTTTTAAAGTCAGTTATCTTCTATTTCACAATACCTCGGTTAGAGCATGCTGGGCTTTGCAGGAACTTCCCTTTTGCAGTTTCAGCCTATTCCCCTGATTAAATCAGAAATGCTGCCAAATGTAATTGGTTAACATTTATTCTGACACAGTGCCAGGCCACCTCAGTACTGGTAGAATCAAAGATTCATTATCCTAAATACCATCTAATTTGGAACAAAAGTAAAAACAATTAAAATTAAACAGTGAATGATGGACATGCAAGAGTGAGTTACAGGCCATAATCTAATTGAGGGCATTAGTGGTTTTGATTTATAAACACCCACTAGATACCATTAGAGTAAGTTCCAACATAGACTTACAAGGTTTAAATATAGTAAAATTTCTGAATTTCCCAGTTCAGAAATATGAGATCTACGACTCATTCACTTCTGGCCAAAGTAGTGATTATTCCCTGAAATCCTTGCGTTGTAATTTAGAGCTACATATTTAATAGACCTGCAGCAATCCCAGCACGTGATGTACTAGGAGTGCTGCAGGAGCAGGGATGCGTATCTTAGTCTAATACATCTTAAAGGGCTCCTAGTGGCATTTTATGCAAACCTAATTTAGAGGTTGGAAGTAGGCAAAGCTGGAGAACTAACAGCTTTGGTGACGACTTACTACAGGAAACTTTGGATGCAAGTGGAGGTGATTATTGCTACAGTTCAGGTACAAGTGAACATCTGGCTCTACATAAGGCTCAAATCTGTAAGCTACCAAGTCATAGATTTTCTGAGCAACGTTAGATTACTGAGAATTATGCTAGAACATGGCTGAATTTTACAGTAAAATTGAAAATGTTGGAAGATATTCAGCAGTCAGGCAACATTGGTGGAAAGAGAAACAGAATTAATGCTCCACAGCTGTGTCCCAATGTAAAACACAAATAGGCTACAATAAGCATTGAGACATTTGAAAATTAAATTGCAACATTCGTTCTAATCTGTTCAAAATCTGAATAGCTCCTTGGAAATGTTTGATTAAGATCTGTGTGGAAGTGATCACCACATTTCACCTCTCAACAGACGTGACTTTTAGGTAATACAACAAAGTTGACATCCAGAGCTGGACTGCAGATCCTTGATTGCCCTGAAACGAATCTTGCAATGTTCATACAATGAAAGAATTTCAAGCACTGTCAAGGCAATGATATTCACAGGTATAATTCTGCTTTTGTGATCACAGACCAGCTGCATATTCCTAGAGTCATAACCTTTTTGGCCCACGTTGGAATAGCATTGGAACTAAGGGCATATATAGTCAGATGAGTGCAGTAAATACTGCCTGGTACTTTGAAGAATCCTGGCACATGTTAGAAGTGGTGATCTCTATTTACTGCTAGCTGTTATCCAAAGGATTTCACCATATTAATGACCAGCATGATGCAAATATATGCTAAAGGTTGGGAAATGTGGCAGGAATCCCCATGCTTAGAAAGATACCAGTTCATGCAAAACAAATGCTTACGCAGTACTGAGTTAAAGGGTGAAAACGTTTCAAGTGCTCGCAAGTTTTTACAAAATTCCTCTATTTCATTATTCCCTTGTAGCTGATCTCATCTTTTTCCATTATACATTTTCATTCTTTTTAACTTATAATACAAAACATTATGTAATATTAAATGTTTTAGAGTATTGCAAAATGCAGAGCCATTGAGAGTGATTTCTTGAAAACTTATTAATTCATGGTATGTAAGTGTCATGGATAGCCTGGTATTCATTACATATCCTGAGTTGCACTTGAGAAGGTGGTGGTGAGCTGCCTTCTTGCACTGATGAAATTGATTTGGTGTAGCTAAACCCACAATACCATTAGGGAGGAAATTTTCAGATTTTGATCCGACAACATTGAAAGGATCCTGATATCTTTCCAAGTCAGGGTGGCAAGTAGGTTGGAGGGGAAATTGTAGTTTTGTTTTAATCTATTTGCTGTCCTTGTCCTTCCAGCTGGTAGCGATTGTGGGTTTGGCAGGTGCAGTCTAAGGAAATTTTGAGAATTTCTGCAGTGTATTTGATGAACAGCATACACTGCAGCTACTAAATGCCAGTTCCAATGTGTAATGCACGATTTAAAATGAATGGGCACAAATTCATTGGAAACAGCATGTTAGCATTCCTGATAGGCTCTTCCAGAGAAAACCTTGGCCAAATCTTCCAATTTTATCACTTACCTTTAGGAAGCGATTTCTGTTCGATCATCTAGTGCAGCAACGCCACAAAAGTAATAGTGGAGAAGTAGTGGAGTGCTTTGAATTTACACTCCATTTTTTGCAGGAGCTGTGGTATTTGACGGCTTAATGTTTGTAAAACTACCTCTGAGCTACTGAGAGAAGCTAAAGAGTTGTTAGGGAACTTGGGGTCTAGTCCACAGGTATTTGGGCACCATGGATGTGTTGAGAGTGATACTTGGGTGGGGAAGGGTCAGTGGGGAGTCAGAGAAGTATAATTAGCTAGGATTTAGGAGTTATACTTCCTATAACTTTTCTGACCTAACTATGACTGAGTTTATTGTCGAAGTAATATTTAACATCCACGTCTGGGGCAGTCAATGTTTGATGAGGTGAACAGTCACTGTCAGGTAGATTGTAAGTAGTATGTGGCTATCACACAACCTGATTTGACAGTGGTCTGGACTTTTAAGTCATTGATTTCAGATTTCTCATTCAAGACATTGCTGTCATATCATTACAAAGCCATTGGAGAATTGTTTTTTGGATATCTTGAACAACTAAATCTTTGGAATGAAATTCACAGATCCGTGCAATTTACTGAGTCAAAGCAATGAGTACAATATGGTTGTACTTAACATTTTTCTAAGATTTTTTTCCGGAAACAAAGACTCTATCAGGGGCTCCTTCGAAGGGTCTAAAGCTACTCAGTGTCTTTGACAAGATGTTCTCAGCTGCAGGAAGTAGTCAATTGAGGAGAATGCCTGTCAGGGATGTTCCTGCAATGATGGATAACATAGATATTTTACTATAATTTCCACAATGTGATTGACCCCTTCCTAAAAACAGTTAAAATAGTTGCATTTCTGAAATTGGCTGGGAGTTTGTTTATGCCACAAATTGTAGGATGAGTGCTTGGAGCCTTGACACCAGCAAAGACCCCCCCCCCCCCCCCCCCGCCCCCATCTTCGAAGAATACAGCTGAAATATCATTAGATCTGCAAGTTTTACTGTTATTTATCATTTGGTTGTTTGTTGCAGATCATGGTTCATCCAAGGATTCAACCATAGGGTATTGGGGTTAGATGCCACTGAATTAGAAATTCAGATGTCACTGCGGATTCAAGGTTGAAACTTTGTTGTAGATGTTCTTTGCAGCTTTCCATCATCCTTAAGAAAAGAGACATCATCTGGTGAGCAAAGGAGAACTTATCCAACTGATTTGGAAAAAACCAATGCAATTGCCATACCCTTGCTGGCAAAGAGCGCCTATCATGCCCTTAAATAGCAAATACCAATCTCCACCTGAAGACAAATGCATAACTATTTGGGAGCATCATGGATGAAAACACTGACACTTCCTAAATTGCGTCATTACTTGCGAAAAGGATCAAACTGTTGTCTGGTTCACTTGATCTATGCAGGGGACTCATCCCGCTGATCAGACCATTAGCTTGATTGGTCAGTAATGAATACCCACCTAGCACCAAAGCATCACAACATCCAAACATCCAAGAGGAAGTAGGTTCTAAAACAGCCTGAACTAAGAGAAAGATTCCAAATGCAACTCACAACTAACTGGAGAATCTTCACACATCCAGCACAATTTTGGAACAGTGGGATCTAATAAAGTTACCATTCAGTAGAAACTCATGTTCAGACGATTATGTTTGAGTATCTTTCTCGCCAGGACTGGTTTGTCAAAAACAATGCAGAAACACGGGTGTTCCTGGAACTAAAACAAGCTCTACCACCAGGTATCATCACCAGGCAAAGACTGTGACAATCTAGCCTAGTGCCCAAGGACAAATTCAAAAGGTAGAGACCAAGTGATAAGAAGAGCAAGCCTGAGAGGTCCAACTGTATGCTGACCAACATGACACACAAAAGAGAAATCCCAACTAATATCTTTGAAAAAGAAATATTATTTGAACATTACTGTTTATCAAAGTTTGCTCTGTTACTACATTTTCTATATTACAACAATAACAGCAGATGAAAATCTTTCGGTTAGCTATAGAAGGTATATCCTGAGGTCATGGCAAGTACCACAGTGCCAATACTGTTGCATCAATTCTCCAACACCATCCTTCCAAGAGCACGAGATTTGTGAATTTAGCCCAGTTAACAACTTTTAGAGTTAACTAGGGTGCAGATAGAAACAAAAAATATGATTCTAGAAAAAAAAACGGAGCGAGGGACCTTTCTGTCTCCTTAGTGATTAAATACATTTGTTTGACTAATTTATCATTACGTTATCAACTTGTGCAAATGTTTCCCTTTTCCTCAATAATCTGAAGAGGGTGAAGTTTATTTTTCAACAAAAAAGGGAAGGCCAACAGCTGTTAACGTTCAAGCAGCTGTTCTTATTCGAACTCAGGTTTCTAACAGATGTTCCCTGATACAAGCCAATTATGTCATTGAGGCAGCTAGCTAGAGAAGGAACATAGAATTCTGAAAAAGAAACATGTTTCACCATGCTACAAACACTTTGAAATATCAAGTTGAGGGTACATTGCGCCTGAAATAGAACCATACGGTCAGAGAGCACGGATATAGACCCTTTGGTCTAACTCATCCATGCCAACCAGATATCCTAAATTAATCTCGTCCCATTTGCCAGTGTATGGCCTATGTCCCTCTAAACCCCTCCTTTTCATGGGTCCATCCAGATAACTTTTAAATGTTGGAACAGCATCAGCCTCCAACTCATCCTCTAGCAGTTCATTTCATACAGGCACCACTCTCTGCATGAAAAACTTGCCCCTTACCCTTTATAAATCTTTCCCCTCTCACCTTAAACCTGTACCCGCTTGTCCCCTACTCTGGGGAAAAGACCGTGACTATTCAAACCGAAAGAACTGCTGATGCTGTAAGTCAGGAACGAAAACAAAGTTGTTGGGAAAGCTCAGCAGGTCTGGCAGCATCCTTGAAGGAGAAAACAGAGTTAACGTTTCGGGTCCAGTGACCCTTCCTCAGTTCTGAGGAAGGGTGACTGGACCCGAAACGTTAACTCTGTTTTCTCCTTCACAGATGCTGCCAGACCTGCTGAGCTTTTCCAGCAACTTTGTATTTGTTCATTGACTATTCACCCTATTCTTACCCTCATGATTTATAAACCTCCGCAAGGTCACCCCTCAGCATCCAACTATGATTGAAAATAGCCCCAGGCTATTCAGCCTCTCCTTACACCTCAACGCCTCCAACCTTGACAACATCCTTGTAAATTTTTTCTGAACTCTTTCAAGTTTAACAACATCCTTCCCATAGCAAGGAGACCAGAATTGAATGCAGTATTCCAAAAGTGACTTAACCGATGTTCCATAAAGCTGCCACACGATCTCTGAACTCCTATACTCACTGCAAGTTGGTGTCACCTACAAATTTACCAACCAAAGCTCCTATATTCACATCCAAATAATTTATATATAATTAACAAAAGGCAGTGGACCTAGCACCGATCCTTTCAGGCCCTTTTGCACCCTCCTTTTCTGTGTTCCCTTCCACTCTCGTGGGACCTGTGCTCCTAAGGCTGTTTCAGCCATCTCCAGCTCTCATTCTCTCTGCCTTACTGAAGGAGTCAAAAGCCAGGTACCCACTGAGAATTGGAACAAGCCTCAAAGCCTGCATTATCTGACCAATGAGATTTCCATCCAACAATTGCCCTCTGATATAGGCTCCACACAATGCGTCCAGCTTTTCAATGCATTGCTTAACCAAACCTCAGTTTGCTTGTTTGACAATGCAACTGCTCCTGATAGCTGCCAAATCTCATCTGAGAGCAGGAAAGCTGCTGACTCTCAATGGAATACTTTAACCCAATGAAAAGTTAAATATCTACGTCATAATGGCTCTTAATTGGCGTCTGTACTTCCTCAATGACCTACTCATCTCCACAATGCGCTATCCTGATTAGAAAAGATTGTGTAGGAATATTGATATTTTCCTGCCCCCTCCTGCTTTTCATTGAGATGGCTTCTGCGTGCTGATGGCAACCTGGCCAGTAATTCTGGGAAGCCATTGGAAGATGTTATTGAAACTATTATGAGAGATTTCCCAAGGACAATGAAATTTGACTGAAAGTGTCTGGTATCTCCACACTGTCTGTAGTTCATCGCAGAAGCTGAGCGCACAGCAGCAGATTAGAGTGCTATAAAATTATTGTGAAATCTGCTAATGGAGTATATCAGCAAGTCTAAGCTCAACAAGCAGCAGCTTGCAATTACATGATTATCTCCAAGTCATGTCAGCTATTTTGCTCAGAAGCGTAGATAATTTTAAAGGAAGTGAGGTACCTTGGAGTGTTCCTACAAGGTAGCAGAATGTGGTCGATTAGCTGGTTGAAAAAGACAGATGAAATTTCCTCTATAAATCAAGGCATTGAATGAAAGAGCAGTGAACTTGAGTATTGTACCCCACTCTGGTCACCTTATTGTTGAAGAAAATTAATATTGTGAGATAACGTACAGAGGTGATTCACAAGAATGTTACTACATCTGAAAGTGCACAAAGAATGAGGAAAGATTTGACCGGAAGAAATTGCTTTCCTTGTAATAGAGGAAACTGTGGAGAAATTCGGCTGAGGTGAACAATTTTGTGAGGCCTGAATAGAGTTGGAAACGGGCTATTGCCCTAGGAGAGGGGATCAATGACTGGGCCATATAGGTTTAGAGATTGTAGAGATAAGGCTATTGTAGAGATTGTAGAAGGATTATGGGGGAGATGACGTTTTTTTTACCTCCAAGTTTAGTAAGGGTCTGGAACTCACTGCCTGACAGGATAGAATGACAAAAATGCTCAATTCATTCAAGAAGTGTCTTAATATGTAGCTAAGTCACAGATTCCAGGGAGGATTTTAAAGATTATAGATTTCTGAAGAGGAGGAATGTAGGGAAGGTTTGGAGAAATGCCAGCAGATGATAGACAGCCGTAAGCAATTCCACAATGATCAATTAGGCCTGAGCTTTGCAGTCCTGTCACATCTAATCATGAATGGTGGTGTACAATTAAACAACTCACTAGGGGAGGATGTTCCACAAATATCCTCAATGATGGGGGAATCCCAGCACGTCAATGTAAAAGACAAGGCTGAGGCATTTGCAACAATCTTCAGACAGAAGTGCCAAGTGGATGATCTACCCCAACCTCCTGAGATCCCGGCATCACAGACTCAGGTATTCCGCTATGTGACACCACAAAATGACTGGGCACACTAGATACGGCTCTGCTAGAACTCCAAACTTATAACTCTACCATTTTTTAAAAATATTCCCACGTATCCACATTTAGATCCATAACAACGAGACCTAAACATTATGGAACAAGAAGAAAATAAACTCAGCGATGTACAGTTCTGACACCAGTTCAGATCACAGATATGAATGAGCTATTTTCTTACAGTTCCTTTATATTCTTCAATGTAAGCCAATCATCAACATTCACTGGTTAAGGATTTGTGCTTTCAATGTCACTGGAGGTAGTTTTTCTTCCCATTTTCCTTTCAACATAAGGATTGCAGAGAACAGTTTATAGGAAAATGGTGAGCAAGAAGAGCTACCAGTAGATGTCCTGCAACTATCCACCCAGGACAAAGAGAGAGAGAGGGGGGGAGAGGGAGGGAAGTTTTGGTGATTTCTCTTTACAGCTGGATATTTCTCCGCCAGAGCCAGTATACATGGCTAGGGACACTTGCCCATTAATCAGGAAGTGGCTGTTGCTATGCTGAGCCCTCCTGAGCACTCAACAATTGTTCAATTCAAAAATCAATCAAAGGATTGCCTCTGGCAAAACTGGCCTGACAATGCACAGGTAACAAAATGTGAAGCTGGATGAACACAGCGGGCCAAGCAGCATCTCAGGAGCGCAAAAGCTGACGTTTTGGGCCTAGACCCTTCATCAGAGAGGGGGATGGGGAGAGGAAACTGGAATAAATAGGGAGAGAGGGGGAGGCGGACCGAAGATGGAGAGAAAAGAAGATAGGTGGAGAGGAGAGTGTAGGTGGGGAGGTAGGGAGGGGATAGGTCAGTCCAGGGAAGACGGACAGGTCAAGGAAGCGGGATGAGGTAGTGGGTAGGAAATGGAGGTGCAGCTTGAGGTGGGAAGAAGGGTTGGGTGAGAGGAAGAACAGGCTAGGGAAGCGGAGGCAGGCTGGTCTGGTTTTGGGATGCAGTGGGGGGAGGGGAAGAACTGGGCTGATTTTGGGATGCAGTGGGGAAGGGGGGGGTTTTGAAGCTTGTGAAGTCCACATTGATACCATTGGGCTGCAGGGTTCCCAAGTGGAATGCGAGTTGTTGTTCCTGCAACATTCAGGTGGCATCATTGTGGCACTGCAGAAGGCCCCTGATGGACATGTCATCTGAGGAATGGGAGGGGGAGTTAAAATGGTTCGCGACTGGGAGGTGCAGTTGTTTATTGCGAACTGAGCGGAGGTGCTCTGCAAAGCGGTCCCCAAGCCTCCGCTTGGTTTCCCCAATGTAGAGGAAGCCACACCAGGTGCAATGGATACAATGTACCACATTGGCGGATGTGCAGGTGAACATCTACTTAATATGGAAAGTCATCTTGGGGCCTGGGATAGGGGTGAGGGAGGAGGTTTGGGGGCAAGTGTAGCACTTCCTGCGGTTGCAGGGGAAGGTGACGGATGTGTTGGGGTTGGAGGAGAGTGTGGAGTGGACAAGAGAGTCGCAGACAGAGTGGTCTCTCCGGAAGGCAGACAAGGGTGGGAATGGAAAAATGGCTTGGCTGGTGGGGTCGGATTGTAGATGGCGGAAGTGTCGGAGAATGATGCTTTGTATCCAGAGGTTGGTGGGGTGGTATGTGAGAACGAGGGGGATCCTCTTGGGGCGGTTGTCATGGGGGAGGGGTGTGAGGGATGTGTTGCGGAAAATGCGGGAGACGCGGTCAAGGGCGTTTGCGGGAAATGCAGGCGACACGGTCAAGGACAATGCACAGGTCCTTGGTTTACAGCAGTACCTTTTGCGATTACTCAGTCCCATCTTCAATAAAATGTAGAAATAGTCTTTATGAAATTATTTTGGAATCTGCTTCCCTCACCCTTTAAAGAAATACATCTCAGATCATCACTTGCTCCACAAAAAGATCTCTCTCTCCTCTCTTTTGGCAAATTATCTCAAATCCATTTCCCTCCCTCCAGTTTATCCCTATTCACTTCAAAACTTTTGAGGATTTTTGAAACCATTAATTATCTCACTTGCTAGACTTCTCTACTCGAGGGAGTACCTACCCAGCTTAAGACCTCTCTATGTAACGGGGTACAGGAAGATATTCGAAGAATTTGAATTAGGTTCAGTGATCTTGGGGTGTGATATGGCAGAACAGTCTTAATGGACCAAACAACTTGTTCCCACCTTCTGTGATTCTATAGGAAGTAGACTATCATCTGAGCCAATGTTTAGTTTTACCAGAGGGAGTTATTATTAGTTGTGAACAGAAAGTATTGAAAACACCCAGCTGTTCAGGTAGTGTTTGCAGAAAATGAAGATAGGGTTAATATTTCAGGCATTTCATTGGAACCAGGAAATGTTGTAGACAAGCAGCTTATGCACAGAAAGAATCAAAGCAAAGTGATTAGGAAGACAAAAAGAGAATAGAGTGTGACAAGGTGGAGGACAGTAGATTATTGAATAATAGTGACACTATTTTTAAAAACAGTGCCTTGGTGAGAAAATTCACTCTATGTTTTATCCACGGGGCTGTGGCTGCTACTGGATACAGGTTGACATTTAGCTGTAAAGATTGATTTTTTTATAAAAGCAAATCAGCAGATTCATCACAAATGGTTTTAAATCAATGCACATTGGAGCCACGTGAATGCCTGTGCTTCATTCGCAATGGGTTTATGGTAGTGTCTCTCGAAAAGGTAAGGAATGCACAGCATGCACTAGTTAATGCGCATTCATTGGATCAAGTTGCCAATATGTATTGCTGAATATCATTGACCTTGAATTTAAACTTGCTTCTTTATTTTAACAAAAACAAGACTGAATCTTACTGATTCTACTTTTATCCACAGCTACCATTATTCAGACCTTCTGTATCAGCCTCATTTCAAAGTTGACACTCTGGAATACAAGGTATGCAAATTACACCTTGATGCATTTTCCAGATGTGAATTTGGCACAATGGACTAAATTCCAAAAAAAAATCCTGCTTTCAAAGAACACGTGAAAAATAATCAATTTAGCTCAGGCTAGTGAATTTTCAGGTGTATCTGCAGGCCTCTCATTTTGTATGTGTGAATGTTTCTTTAATATTGAAGGAAATGGGAAGACTTACATTTACATAGCGTCTTCCATGATCTCAAGGAGAGTTTCAGAATGTATATAGAAGTTTGCTTGTCCCTTTCCACTGGATACTAACCATTTGAAAGTTGGGAACACAGGACTTGCAGGGGGAACATTTTTATCTCATCTGGACAATGTTTATTCCATCATACTTGACATTGCAGGAGCAAATTAAAGAAGCAATCACAGAAGGTTTGATTTGTCAGGTGTCTTTGCATGAATGCTGTTGTGCAAATTAAGCACAGTTTAAGCCCATTTTTGTAAGTTCATTTCTGTCTAATTTGTAAGTTTTGCTCATATGAAATAAGAAGTATTTCCAGGAGGATAGGTGGAGAGGCAATGGCCTAGTGGTATTATCTCTGGTCTGTTAATCCAGAGACCCAAATGATGTTCTAGGGACTTGGTTTCAAATCGCACCATGGGAGGTGTGGAATTTGAATTCAGTAAGTATCTGGAACTAAGAATCTAATGATAACCATGAATCCATTTCCGATTGTTAGGAAAAACCTATCTGGTTCACAAGTGTTCTTGAGGGAAGGAAATTGCCATCCTTACCTGGTCTGGCCTACATGTGACTCCAGACCCACAGCAATGTGGTTGACTCTTAACTGCCCTCTGGGCAATTAGGGATGGGCAATAATTGCTGCCTGGCCAGTGGCACCCTCATCCTGTGAAAAAGAAAAGAGAGAAAAAAAGAAGGTGATTTTAATTGATATGCTAGTCTTTATTTTATGTTTAGTCAAATTTCAAATTCTCCCTCTTTGTGAATCTCTTCGTGTTTTGCATTTCGAATGCATTCCCTGCTCTTACTTGTTTTTGGAAGCAGTTCTTCACTTCAAGGACAAATAGCATACAGCAATCTCTGAGCATTCTGGATTCTGTTACTGGACAGCACGAGAGGGCTCTGTTAGAATTGTCCAGCCAGCTAAAAGAAGATTTTAGAATTCCTATAGTCTGTTCAATGGTAATTTCTCGCTGACTTTCTGTTGTTTCACTCTGTCTGCTGAACCCTCACTGCAAACATAAACCTTGACTGCAGGGTCTCATCACGATGCTGATGGATGTGGTCCTCCCAGTCCCCAGGGAAGGGTCCCAAATTTGTTCTAATCCCAGGTGAAGAGGAAGGAACTGGATCCCTTTCTTTAGTCAACCATATTTCTCCAGTTTGTCACAACAGGTTTTAAATTAAAGCGTAAGACCCCTTTCCTCATGGATACTTTTCCTAGATTGGCTTCGTGCTTTGAAAAAGGAGCCAATTAAACCAGGCTTTCTTGAGGTAAAGAGTGAATTTATTAACTTTAAAATGTGGGGAAACATCAGTACACATACACACAGATTAGAAGTAAGGAGTAAAATGTTGACATTCTAATGATGATATATGAATCTGCTTTTGGTTTGTCCATGCAGAGTGGATGATACAACAAGGTGGCCCTTAAGTCAGGTGCATCTCCAGTAGCATTGACTTCAGGCATTCAAACAGTTGGTGTGCAGAGTCTGATTCTGCAGATTAAGCAGAAGGATTCATCTAGTTTCCTGAGTGACTGTAACTTTTGACTGACATTTTCTTTCCAGCTATCAGAGAGATAGACAGACAGATAGATAGATAGACAGAGACAGAGAGAGAGAGAGAGAGAGAGAGAGAGAGAGAGAGAGAAATGCTTTTGATCTTTTTAAATTGTATCTGCAAGCAGGGGGTTGTCTGGTGTACGTGTTCAACTGTAATGTTCACAGCAGCCTCTCACCCAGTAGCACTAACAGACCAGACTAGCACACCAACACTGGCAGACCAGACCAGCATACTAGCACTGGAAGAACAGACTGTCACAGCACAGTGGCAGACCAGACAAATGCACCAGTGCTGACAGACGAGACTGGTACACCAGCCCTAGCACATCAGGCTAACACACCGGCACTAGCAGACCGGATTAGCACACCAGAACCAGCAGACTAGGCTAGCACATCAGGGCAAGAACACCAGACTAGCAGATTAGCACTAGAACATCAATATTAACAAATCAGACCAGCATATCAGCACTACCAGACCAGAGTAACACACCCAGACACACCAGCATTAGGACACTAGACAAGTAAATCAGCACCAGAACGCGAGACCAGCACACGCACACAGACACACATCAGAGGTGCAGATGGTGCTTAATGCTTTTTCATGTGTATTCTTGTCAGGGGAAATTGCAGTAGTGTCTTTCACTCTGACTGGGTTCTTTTTACCTCACATATTGTCCACATGTACTTCAAAGGAGACAGCTCAGGATTTTACGTTTTCTCTTTTCATTTAATATGTTCCACTGAAATTCCTTGTTAGCCACCCAGGTGTGATATTCTAAAATCTCCCTCAATGCTGAGTGTTATCCACACAGGGATTTTCCATACAGTCACTGAATTATAAACCAACTCTTAATAGTGTGCTCTTTTTAAGAAAGAAATTCCTGTCTTATTTGAAAGTTCAATATATCTGTAAGTGATTCAGAGTTATGATCTACTGTCATAACATGCCTTTCAACATTCAGAATTGGTTTGGTTAATTGTTACAAGCTGAAAACATCACTGTCCTGGGCACTATACATTCTTATGCAAGATGAGGTGAATGCCATCATATATGCCAAAAGCTTGTTAATGTAATTAAAGCATGAACAATTGGGCCTGCTTAATGTAAGATCTATTTCAATGATACCACGCTGCTGTTTATTTAGTGGTAATAGTATTGGCAATAATTTTAATTCATTATGGTTTAGGATGGAAGATAAATAAAATAGAATAAACATAGTTAATGGCATTCAGTCATGACAGGAATAAAGGGCAGTGGTTTCATTTCAAAAAGTAAATTCTAAGGGAAGTTTTTCCTGATGCAATTGAGAAAATGGGGAGTTAGAAAAACAAATCAAGAGGATGATAATGAGGGGATGCGACAGCTAGGAAGTGTCAAACAGTAAATGGAGGCAAGGTTTCTCCACATAATTGGAGAAAACTAGACCATAAAATTTTAAAGACTGAGCCATTTTCACACATTTCCTGTGATGTGTCTATCAAATGGCTTTGCTAAGTAACTTTTGGGGCTGATCCCAAATGGTGTGACATATTCCTAAATATCATTACAAATGGCTAACTTGAGTTTCTAGCAATGTCAATCAAATAGACTATACTCTGTCTTAAACACAGGTACAGTAACTTCCTAACATTGCTGTCTAATGCAAAAGATTTATCACATAATAAAGAAACACAGTGTGGCTGTGAATTACCTAAATTCAGTACTCAGACACACCAGTGATTGCATTAGTCTTTTCTGGGTTAAATACAAATATGTAATGAGGACATTCACTGGGACTATCCTACAGACATTTTCTAATTAGGGCTCAGTCCTCTACAGGGCAGTAACACATTCCAAGTTGTCGCTACATTTCTTTGTTTTCCCAACACAGCAGTAACCGTCGCTTTGGTAGTTAAAAAGTAATTAGCTGAGGATCCTGCAAATATCAGTCACAGATTGGAAATTGTATTAACTCTCTAAGGACTGCAGTAACATTTTTGCACAGTCAGAGGAATCATTCTAATAACTCTGAACTTGAGCAGCACTGGAAATAATTTTTAAGTTAACTCTCTTAAAGATTAAATGCTTGTAGTACATGGTGCTGATTCGCAAAGATAAAGGAGGTTCCGAGTTCACTTTGGACTGAATTAGTTATGGTTCGGTGGTAGTATTCTCTTCTCTTGAGTCAGAAGGCTGTGGATTCAAGACCCCAGTACAATTTGACTGGTAAAGCTAGGTTGACGCTCCCATGCAGCATTGTGTTATTGGAGAAGCTGTCTTTCAAATGAGACAAAAAGGAAGACCCCAGCTCTCCTCTTAGATGAATTTTGAAAATCTCATGTCAGTACTTTGCAGCAAATTAGACTGCACTCCCTGGTGCCCTGCACAATATTATTACTCAGCTAACAACATCACTGAACATTGTCCCGGTGGTCATTGCTCAATCTCATGTTGTGCAAATTGCCTGCTCTTTTTTTGACAAACCATCCAAAGTAATGTAGTTTGGAACATCCTGAGATTGATATATATATATATATATATATGTAGTACTTGCCTTTTCTTCCTATCAACTAGTCTTATCTGAGCTAGTGAAGAGTTCGTAACAATTCCCACGTGGGAATATGAAGTGAGGGTAGGATGTGCATTTCCAATGATGCCTTCTGTGGTAAAATAACCCATCAATACACCATAGAATCAGTGAGTAGTCATAGCACAGGAGGAGGCCACTGGCTCTCCGTAAAATCAGTTAAGCAAATTTGGTCCCACACATTCCACCTTTCACTGCAGCAATGCAAATGTTTCTCTACTCATACAGTTATCAAGTTAGTGCATTCCACCTTTGAACCATGCGCTAAATAAAAATGTTTTTTCTGCATATTATCTTTTGTTCTTCTCCCAATCACCTTAAATCACTGACCTCCGTTTCCTGACTTTTCTGTCAATGCAAGCAGTTTCTCTCAATCTACTTTATCTTGGCCCCTCATAATTTTGGACATTTCCATCAGATTTCATCTCAAATCTCTCTGCTATAGGGCTTATCCAACGTATCCATGTAAATGAAGTTCCTCTAACCGTTGTTTAACAAAAAACACTTGCGTGATATAGTCACATTTCACAGAACATATGGAACATCATTTGACCAAAAACTCAACAGTAAAGGAAGGAATGAAAAATTGTTACTCACTTCGTCCCATCCCTCCTCCACTGCCACCAACAACATCTTGGCAACTTTGCGTTTGGCAACACACTGAGTTTACGAGACAGAAAGATTTAAGGAGTTGTAGCCACAAGGACAGCTCGGATGGTTCACACAATAATACAGCAAAAAGGTTTATCAGATAAGATTACACAGTGTGGAGCTGGAGGACCACAGCAAGCCAGGCAGAGGAGCAGGAAAGCTGATGTTTCGGGTCGAACCCTTCTTCAGAAAAAATGAGATGAGATTAGTTGTTTTGTTGTATAGATCTTGAATATTGCTGGAAAATGACACATTTTTTCAAAGCTTTTTATCTTGCACTCATTAGGACAATTCACAAGAAACAATAATACCATGGGAACAAAACAATAATATTGCATAAAGGTAGAATATTTGCTAGTTGGCGAGTGTACTGTTATTCGTAGGGTTGTTGCTGTGGAGAAGTCAGAAGTTGGATGATGACTAACAGTTAACTGCCAAGCTTTGTTTGATATAAACCAGGGAGATTGACTCTTATTAATCAAGGAATTGCATTGTGAAATGAACCAGAAAATAGCTATCACCTATTTTGTTGAGCTGGGACAGGCACTGTGTGTGCATAAAATCTTTTGGCCTGTGAAGTACAGGACCTGTGTAAAAAGATATGCTGCTTCCACTATGTTAAAATGCACCACACTGTAAGCCTTGCTGACAATGCATTTAGGGTGTTAGCATAATTCTTCACACAATCAAAGTCTATTTGCCAAGCAATTAGCACTTTCTTCTCCAACAGGTTAAATGATGTTTTCTCTTTACATTAGGATTTCCTACAAATTGCCCTGATGAGTGCAAAATGAAATGTTTCAACAAAGCATGTCTCTTTTTCAGCAATATCTTCTATAGTATTTAAAGTAGATCTTGAAAAATTCATTTGTCCACTGTAGGTGACAATTGTTCGGGAAGATTTCACACATAAATAGGAAGAGCTAGGTGCTTGGTCTGTCCATGTAATTTAGGTAGGAGATTTATAGAGAATAAGTATGGTCCTTAGCCTGATATTTCTGTTACATTTTTGTGTTAAATGTTTAACCAGTATAAAGTCCAATGCTGCAAAAGACTGAGCTCACCTTGGAAAGGAACAGATTGGAACTGGGACTAATTGGGCTTTTTATATTTAAAGACTGTCACACCAAACAGTTTCTTTTTTATATTGCACATTTGCTTGTTGCAATGTGAGAAGAATACCATGGCAAAATTATTTTCAGTTGATATTATACCGTTGATTCCATAGAATTTAATAATTGGTTCAAAATTACTGAACAAGCAATAGTTACTTTAGGATTTAAAGGTCACTAGCAAGGCAAAAGGTCGAGAACCAAACTTAGGAGTCCTTGGATGATGAGGAAGATGATATGGAAGTTGGAAGCATATGGAATGAAGAGTGTAGAATGCATGTCATGTGATTTATTCAAATGAGAACCAGGCCCAAATATCAGAAATTGATTGAGGGGGAGGGGTTGAACATGAAAATAAAACTGCCCAAGAGAGAATACTAGAATGGAACCATAGTCAACATAAAGGTAACACAAACATTCTATTGGCTTGTAAATAATAAGTGGTTAATAAGAGGTGAAGTGGGTCTTATCAGGACAAAGATGCTTAGATGTGCTGAGTACAGTTAGTAAGTTTGAGCACTTTATACAAGTATTTAGTTGGGAAAAGGAATCTGTCATATTATCAGTAGAAAAGATAGTAGGGCATGAATATTGAGAAGGAGGAGGTACTTGAAAAGTTATCTATGCTTTTTGACCAGCACAGACTCAATAGCTGTTGTGCCAGTTAGTGTGATGTAGACCTCAACAGCTTCTATGATTTTCTGCAAAGCACCTTGAGGCATTTCTGTATAGGTCACTATATAAATTTATATTATTGTTATTGACATAAGACTCATACTACAGAATACAAAGCTGGCTCAACTGGAACAGATTGACCAATTTAAATCTGTCGCTAATTAAAAACATTCCTTAAATGCTTCTTCCCTGATGCAAAATTAAAACAATAACCTAACCACACAAAGAGAAAGAGAAAAAGAGTTTACAACAGCAATATTGACAGTCATTATCCTTAGTTTCACGAAAGCATTAAAGCAGGTGCATTATTTTACCATTAAAATATTCCATCATACATTCAGAAGGGGGGAGAAAAGCTCTTAGGCATTTTTTGTCTCTCCCCTGAGTTCTGCACAGATTGAGGACTAATGAATTTTTAACATTTCTAATAGCTGGTTGGAGCAGGAAGTGGCTGCTTTGGGACTGTGCTCATGTCTTCCTGCAGTTGAATACCAAATGGATCAAACGGTGGGTTGCTTCACTAAAAGCCAGTCTGGGAATTTAACTCAGGAGCCAGGGCTGTAACAGATTAAAGGGTCTTTCTCTGTCAGTTGGTTTATACGAGCTGTCTTTGTAAGCAAACCCTGTTTTTTTTCCTTCCAAGATTACTTCTATTTTCCATCCCGTTGGGCTGTAGTTCCAAAGGACTGGCTGTGGCTAACTTCACACTGTCCTACCAATGAGGGGAACAAGGGTGGACTGTGGCTAATTCTCCTCTCCCACCCCGCACGTCCCACCTCCTGCCACTAGCCCACCAAAAGAACAATCTTTACTTCATGAGATAACAAGGTGTAGAGCTGGATGAACACAGCAGGCCAGGCAGCATCATAGGAGCAGGAAAGCTGACGTTTCGGGCCTGGCCCCCTCTTCAGAAAATCCATTTTCTGAAGATGATTTCCATGCCAATTTAGGAGGTGACTCCCATTAAAATCTCATGGAGTGGATGAATTGGAAATCTTCTGTACAATGAAAAGCAACAGCTCAGATATTATAGTCAATGCTGTGATCTCCTGGTGCTGAAGCCAAAGGTTATCAAAATAAGCTTGCAAATCACATCATACCCTGCATCCCACAATGCCAGCTTATACCTCCCTCCCAGATAATAAAATGTGAGGCTGGATGAACACAGCAGGCCAAGCAGCATCTCAGGAGCACAAAAGCTGACGTTTCGGGCCTAGACCCTTCATCAGAGAGGGGGATGGGGTGAGGGCTCTGGAATAAATAGGGAGAGAGGGGGAGGCGGAACGAAGACGGACAGAAAAGAAGATAGGTGGAGAGGAGAGTATAGGTGAGGAGGTAGGGAGGGGATAGGTCAGTCCAGGGAAGACGGACAGGTCAAGGAGGTGGGATGAGGTTAGTAGGTAGGAGATGGGGGTGCGGCTCGGGGTGGGAGGAAGGGATGGGTGAGAGGAAGAACATGTTAGGGAGGCAGAGACAGGTTGGACTGGTTTTGGGATGCAGTGGGTGGCGGGGAAGAGCTGGGCTGGTTGTGTGGTGCAGTGGGGGGAGGGGACGAACTGGGCTGGTTTAGGGATGCGATGGGGGAAGGGGAGATTTTGAAGCTCGAGAAGTCCACATTGATACCATTAGGCTGCAGGGTTCCCAAGCAGAATATGAGTTGCTGTTCCTGCAACCTTCGGGTGGCATCATTGTGGCACTGCAGGAGGCCCATGATGGACATGTCATCTAAAGAATGGGAGGGGGAGTGGAAATGGTTTGCGACTGGGAGGTGCAGTTGTTTGTTGCGAACCGAGCGGAGGTGTTCTGCAAAGCGGAGGTGTTCTTCAGCTTGTAACTGATGTCCATTTCAAGCCCACCGACTCCCACAGCTACCTGGAATGCACCTCCTCCCACCCACCCTCCTGCAAAAATTCCATCCCCTATTCACAATTCCTCCGCCTCCGCCGCATCTGCTCCCACGATAAAACATTCCACTCCCGCACATCCCAGATGTCCAAGTTCTTCAAGGACCGCAACTTTCCCCCCACATTGATCGAGAACGCCCTTGACCGCGTCTCCCGCATTTCCCGAAACACATCCCTCACACCCCGCCCCCGCCACAACCGCCCAAAGAGGATCCCCCTCGTTCTCACACACCACCCCACCAACCTCCGGATACAACGCATCATCCTTCGACACTTCCGCCATCTACAATCTGACCCCACCACCCAAGACATTTTTCCATCCCCACCCCTGTCTGCTTTCCGGAGAGACCACTCTCTCCGTGACTCCCTTGTTCGCTCCACACTGCCCTCCAACCCCACCACACCCGGTACCTTCCCCTGCAACCGCAGGAAGTGCAACTTGCCCCCACACCTCCTCCCTCACCCCTATCACAGGCCCCAAGATGACATTCCACATTAAGCAGAGGTTCACCTGCACATCTGCCAATGTGGTATACTGCACCCACTGTACCCGGTGTGGCTTCCTCTACATTGGGGAAACCAAGCGGAGGCTTGGGGACCGCTTTGCAGAACACCTCCGCTCGGTCCGCAACAAACAACTGCACCTCCCAGTCGCAAACCATTTCCACTCCCCCTCCCATTCTTTAGATGACATGTCCATCATGGGCCTCCTGCAGTGCCACAATGATGCCACCCGAAGGTTGCAGGAACAGCAACTCATATTCCGCTTGGGAACCCTGCAGCCTAATGGTATCAATGTGGACTTCTCGAGCTTCAAAATCTCCCCTTCCCCCACCGCATCCCTAAACCAGCCCAGTTCATCCCCTCCCCCCACTGCACCACACAACCAGCCCAGGTCTTCCCCTCCACCCACTGCATCCCAAAACCAATCCAACCTGTCTCTGCCTCCCGAACCGGTTCTTCCTCTCACCCATCCCTTCCTCCCACC
The DNA here is from genome assembly GCF_030684315.1 of Stegostoma tigrinum. Lineage (NCBI taxonomy): Eukaryota > Metazoa > Chordata > Chondrichthyes > Orectolobiformes > Stegostomatidae > Stegostoma > Stegostoma tigrinum. The sequence continues at coordinate 100,978,149 of NC_081358.1, read as the reverse complement.
CCAAGCCGCACCCCCATCTCCTACCTACTAACCTCATCCCACCTCCTTGACCTGTCCGTCTTCCCTGGACTGACCTATCCCCTCCCTACCTCCCCACCTATACTCTCTCCACCTATCTTCTTTTCTCTCCATCTTCGGTCCGCCTCCCCCTCTCTCCCTATTTATTCCAGAACCCTCACCCCATCCCCCTCTCTGATGAAGGGTCTAGGCCCGAAACGTCAGCTTTTGTGCTCCTGAGATGCTGCTTGGCCTGCTGTGTTCATCCAGACTCACATTTTATATCTTGGATTCTCCAGCATTTGCAGCTCCCATTATCTCTTATACCTCCCTCCCATCTAGTTATATTCCTCTTGACGTAGCACAATACTTGCATTCCTGTTCAGTGACTTTACACTGGCTTTATAGAAACAATGAAACATATGTTAACTCCATTCATCTCAGCCCTCAATGTTGTTTAACCTCTTCCCAACCTCTTATTATGGCTCTTTCTTTCCTCCACTTATCAGTAATATTCTTCAACCCACCTGCACCCCATTCTCCCAATTCTGTATTCCATACCCGCTCTCCAGTCCAAAACATCAATGATCTCACAGATCTCTAACTCCCTCCTCATCCCATGGCTGTCACGGCTATGGATTCACATCATTACTCAAAGTAGCGTCATAATGGGAAAAGGTTTGGGCAACAGTGCTTTTGAGGATCTAGGTGACTGCCACTTTATTGAGTTATGTGGAATAGAATTTGTTTTTAACTTAACAGGAAAATTATGAAGAGAGGATTCCAGTACAGTGATGGGCCTGATCATTACCAGAAAATAAAAGGAAGGGAGAGAAATTGTTAATATCGTATTTACTAATGAAAAATAGAAGTGTAGAGAAATTGAAAAATGGAACAAATTTAAAGGTTTTGTATCTTAATACACAAAGCATTTGGTATAAGATAGATGAACCAACGATGCAGATCAAGCAAATGTATGTGATCTCATTGTGAAAGCATGGTTACTAGAAGATCAAAATTGGGAACTTAACATTTCGGGATTTTTCACCTTTTGGAAAGACAGGAGGGATAGAAATGGTGGTGGAATAACACTCAAGAAATAAGAGTTGAAATGAGGATAGTTGTGAGAGACAATCTGGCTTTGGATGATGTAGAGTCATTTGGGCAGAGGTAAAAAAGAAGGGACGGAATAAAGATATTAGTAGGAGTGGTGTATAGACCCTCAAATAATAGACACTCTGTGGAAAAGACTATAAATCAACAAATAATAGGAGTGTGTAAAATGAATGAAACAATAACTATGATTGGGTTAATCAAATTGAAGCGGTAACTATGACAAGGAATTCATAGAATGCATTAGGTATAGTTTTATAGAGCAATGTGACATGAAGTCAACCAGGCAGTAGGCTATCTTAGATGAGGTAAGGCGTAACGAAGAAGGTTTAAGAAATGACCTCTGAGTATTAGATCCATTAGGATGTAATAATCGCAATATGAGTGAATTTAATAATCAGCACAAGAGTGAGGAACTCAGATCAGAAACAACTCTGTTCAACTTAAATAAAGGATGTTACAATGAGGTAAAGGTAGGGTTATCTAAAGTAAACTGGTTGGATAGATTAGAAGGAATGACAGTAAGCAAGCAGTTGTGGATATTTAAGGAGATAATTCATGACTCTCAGCAACAATAAATCCTAGTAAGAAGAAAAGGCTCTAAGAGAGGGATAGATCAGCCATGGCTAACCAAGGACATTAAATTGAGCATGACGTCAAAAAAAAAGTAAATAGGGAGGCCAAAGTTAGTGATAGCCTCAAAGATTGCAACAAATTCAGAATCCAACAAAGACAGGCTAAAAAATAATAAAATCAGAAAATAAATTACGAGGACAAAGTGGTTAGGAATATCGAAACTGACAATAAAAGCTTCTTCAGATATGTAAAAAAGGAAGAGAGAGGTTAAAGTGAACATAGGCACCGTAGAAAATGAATCTGGGTTGATGGTTATTAGGAAGAAGAAATGGCAGAGAAGTTAATCAGATATTAGCATCCCTCTTCATTGTACAAGATATTTCAAATGCTTCATTAATATGAAAGAACACGGGAGAGAAATTAAATACCATTGCAGCCACTAAAAAAAGTAACATTAGTCAAACTAATAGGGCTAAAGGCAGATCAGCTCCATAGCCCTGATGGTTTACATCTTGGGATCCTGACAGAAGTAGCCACACAAATAGTTGCAATTTTCTAAAAATCAATGGATTCTGGAGGGATACGAAAGGCTTGGAAAACTGCTAATGTGACACCCTTATTCAAAAAAGGAGGGAGGTAAAAAGTGGGTAAATATTGGTTGATTAACCTAACATGTATTGTTGGAAAAATATTGGAAGAAATTATTAAGGAAGTAATAGCAAAACATTTGAAAAATCATGAATCAAGCAGGGTCAACATGGCTTCATGAAAGGGAACTTGTATCTGACTACGTTATTAAGTTTTCAAGAAAATCTCAACCGGAGTGGATAGAGGTGAATCAGTAGATATGTTGTATTTGGATTTTCAGAAAGCATTTGACAAGGTGACTCATAAAAGATTATTCCATAAGATTAGAGCCCACGACTTTTGGAGATAGTAATTTGGCATCAATGCAGAATTGGCTAATGGGCGTGAAATAGTGAGTGGGGATAAGGAATTCTTCATCATTTTGGTGACCTGTGACCAGTGGGGTTCCACAGGGATCAGTGCTGGAACTGCAACAGTTTGTAATATATATTAATGGTTGGAGGATGGAATTGAATGTACAGTATCCAAACTTGTAGACAACATTAAAATAGATGGAAAGGCATGTTGTGAGAAGGATACAAATAGTTTGCAGAAAGATACTGATAGGTTAGGTAAGTGGGTAAAAAGTTGGCAAATAGGCTATAAAGTGGGATATTGTGAAGTTGTTCATTTTGAAAGGGAGAACAAAAGAACAGAATATTATTTAAATGGTGAAAAACTGCAGAAAGCTGCAAAACAAAGACACTTTGGGGTACTTGTGCATGAAACGCATGAAATCTAGCACACAGGTACGTCAGGGAATCGAGAAAGCCAATGGAATGTTGAGCCTTATTTAAAGGCAGTTGGAGTGTAAGAATAGGGAAATATTACTCTCAATATATAAGCTGCTAGTGAGACCATTTCTGGAGTAATGTGAGGAGTTTTGGTCCCTTTATTCAAGAAAACATGTCATTTCATTGGAAGCAGCTCAGTGAAGGTTCTCAAGAATGATCCCTAGTATGGAGGGATTCTCTTCTGAACAAAGCTAAAGATGTTGGGAGTCTACTCACTGGAGCTAAAAAGAGTGAGAACTGATACTATTGAAACATTGGGTTCTTAAGGGATTTAACAGGGTAAACGATGAGAGAATGTTTCCCTTCATGGACCAGAGGACATAGACTCAAATAATAGGGAGCCTATCTAAGACTGAGAGGAGGAAGAATTTCTTCTGTCTGTGCATAGTGAATCTTTGAAACACCTTGCCATAGAGAGCCGAAGGGGCAGTCACTGCATACATTTAAGACTGAGATAGACCAATTCTTAATCAGTAAAAGAATCGACGGTTACTGGGAAAGGGCAGAAAAGAGGACATGACGAATGTCAGATCAGCCCTGATCCTACTGAATAGCAGAGCAGGCTCAAGGTGCTGAACGGCCTTCTCTTGTTTCCTTTCCTTATGTTTTTATCGTTTTTTTGTAACCATTTTTGACAAATCCAGCTGTCACCATAGGATTCATTGTTTCCATACAGTGTTGGAAAGGGCATAAAAATACTGTCGACTGGCAAGGGAAGCATGAAGCACCATGGGGTTGGGATGTTGGATAGATCCTGAAAATGATGGGGGAGGGGCGGTGGGCTCTTATGGGTGCTTGAAGAGTGTGCCATGGTATGGCAGGGAAGATTGACCTTGGTTTGTGTTTGGTTGGTGGGTGGCAGTGAATGAGCAGGATATCTGGGGTGAGGAGGTTTGAGCAGTGAGGGCTGGAAGACCTTTCTGCTTTTTCCTACAGCTCGGACCCAGTCCCAGTGGGTCAAGGTGGACCTGTTAAACAACTCATCTTGGCGCTCAGCATCCCATGTGGTCCAACATTCCCCTATATGAGTCAGCCTGACTTCAGACAGTGCGTGCGTGCCCGCACCAGAAATCATAATTCTGAGGTCATTACTTCCTGAGGTGAGAGCAGAAAGTTTAGACACTTTCATAACTCCCAATACCCACATCCAGGATGAAAATTCAATTTGTAGAAAAACAGAAAGTCAATAGAGAACTTCGTTAAATGGCCCACTATCAGATCAACTGTTTTTAGATGCTAAGATGCAAATATGGAGCAATGCCTGCAGGATATTGCTATTTTTCCTTGAATACTGAGGTGAGATGTTCATATTCATCTGAGAGATTTTCTTTTAACGTCTCATCTGAAAAGGAGCTCATCCCAAAACAGTATTCCTTCAGCACTCCACTGAAGCATCAGAGGGGCTTGTGTATGAGTGTCAGTATCTACGTGTGTGCATGTGTGTGTGTGTCTGTGTGTGTGTGTGTGTCTGTGTGTGTGTGTGTGTGTGTGTGTTTGTGTCTGTGTGTATGCCTGTGTCTGTGTGTGTGTGTATCTATTTGTGTTTGCGTTTGTATATCTGTGCGTGTGTGCGCGTGTGTGTGTGTCTGTATCTGTGTGTTTGTGCATCTATTTATCTATTTGTGTTTGTATCAGTGTATCTGTGTGTGTGTGTTTGTGTGTCTGTCAGTCAGTGTATGTGTCTGTGAGTTTCTGTGTTTGTGTGGCTGTGTGTTTGTGTATCCATTTGTGTGTGTGTGTGTTTTTGTGTGTGTGCGCGCGCGTGTCCGTTTTTGTGTGTGCCTGTGTTTGTGTGTCTATCGATGTGTCTGTGTTTGTGTGTCTATCTATGTGTCTGTATGAGTGTGTGTGTCTGTGTTTGTGTACGCATGTGTGTAAGTATTCGCTTTGTGCACCTGACACTTGTGGATATGGAAATAGTATACTTGAACTCCTTAATGTATGGAATAAAGAGAAAACACAGATCGCTAGAAAGTTAAAGCAGTTTTTGCAGTTCAAATCAATCAAAGATAATGGAAAGAAGTGTTTTTTTTCTTAAAATGAAGGAATAATGGAATGGTAAAAGAAAGGGGAATGTGTTGAGGTGGAAAAGCAGAAGCTTTTTGATATAAAATGCAGACCCATTAATCATCTCTGTCCTCCAATTCCAGTTTAATAACCTGCTTACTGTCGCATTATTCAAGCCTCTCAGCACTTTAAAGAACTGGACCAATTCTCCACGGAGTAGAGGGGGATGGGCCAGCTAGCAGAGTCAGGGAGAGGAAAATTAAGGAAGTTAAAAGATGGCAATTTCAGCTCTTGAATGCAAAGGATAGAACAGTCAGGATGTAACCTTTACCAACAACAACTTACATTTATACAATGCCTTTGATGTACTAGAGTGCTTCACATGGGCATTATCAAACAATATTTGGTACCACAACATATCAGGAGATATCTGTGCAGATAGCCCAAAAGCATAGTAAAAAAAGTATGATTTAAGGAGCATCTTAAAAGGGGAAAGAGAACACGAGTGGCAGAGAAGTTTAATATGGGGTTTCACAAGTTTCAGAATTAGAGTCTATCTCAACAGGTCTCAGGGCTTGAGGAGTTGATAGAAACACATGAAGGTGAAGCCTTTCATCACTGGATTGTGATAGCATTGTTGATTCCACACATTAAAATGAAGTGGTGAAGAGACAGAGAAAAAAAATTCCAGGAATATTACTCAATGTAGCGCATTTTAATAAAGGACTGATTACTTTGCAAGTTTCTTTTAAAAATTGACTGTCATTTGGTTTAGAGCTTTCATTTTCAGAGGAAAATATATTTAATAAAGGGGAGTTGCTGTAACTAACTAAGGGGAGACAGGTGCCTCTCAGGTAAGCTGTAGTACCTCATACATTTATACCAAATTAACAATTAATTTTTGTCAAAGGTTACATTATTTCATAAGTGTTGACACTCATTACTTGAGACATGGGTGGGAAAACATCCTGCATTCTCTCAATTTAAGACCAATAAACAAATACGCACGTAAACAGAATAAATATAAAGCATCCAAACTGAAAAACAAAGTTCTGCAGACGCGGGAAATCTGAAAACAGGAACAAAAAAAGAGCTGAACACTTTGCAGGGGCAGACTGCATGTGTGGAGTTAATATTTTAAGTCTGTGACAATGTGGTCTGCTTTACATTGAAGGGAAATAATTCAGATTGGGTGACCACTTTGCAGAACACCTTGATCTGCAAACATGACCGCAAGCATTCAGCCATCTGCCAAACAGGGACAAAAGAGTTGAAACCCAGAGATGAGTTGAGAGTGACACCCTTGACATCATGGCTACATTTAAATAAGTATAGCATTAACAAGGTCTAGCAAAATGAAAGTCAATGGAAATCAGTGGAAAAACTCTCCACTTGCAGGAGTCAGACATGGCAGATAGGAAAATGATAGTGGCTGTTGGAAGTCAATCACATCCACAGATGTTGACCAAGGAACCCTTGGCCCAACCATCTTCAGCTGCTTCATCAATGACATTCCTTCCATCATAAGGTCAGAAGTGGGGATGCTTGCCAATGACTTCACAACATTCAACACCATTCATGATTCCTCAGATTCTGAAGCAGCCCATGTCCAAACACAGCAAGACCTGGACAATATGCAGGCTTGGGCCTACAAGCAGTAAGTAATATTGGTGCGTCACAAATGCCAGGCAATGACCAACTCCAAATAAAGACAATCTAATCACTACCCCTTGATATTCAATTGCATTACTATCACTGAATCCTCTGCTATCAACATCCCGGGGGTTATCATCCAACTAAACTGTGTTAGACATATAAATACATTGACTACAACAGCAAGTCAGTGGTTTGAAATACTGCAACAAGTAACTCACTTCCTGACTCCACTTGCCTGGATGAATGCATACTCAAGAAGCTTGATGCTATCCAGGAAAAGCAACCCGCTTGATTGGCACCACATCTACAAATATCCACACCTTTCACCACTGACATTTAGTTGTGCTGATGTGTACCATCTCCAAGCTACACAACAGAAATTCAAAGACCCTTAGCTAACATTTTCCAAAGCTACAACCAATATCACCTGGAATGACAAAGACTGCAGATATTTAGGAATACCACCAACTACAAGTTCCCTTCTAAGATACTCAGCATTCTGAATTGGGAATATATCACCATTTCTTCAGTGTTACTAGGGGAAAATCCCCTCCTTAAGGGAATTGTTGGTCTGCCTACAACACATGGAATGTAGCAGTTCAGGAAGGATGCTTGCCACCACCTTCTGAACCAGCTTGATTTTCCTGGATAGTGTCAAATCTCTTGAGAATGCACTCAACACCACCTTCTCAAAGGAAATCAGGGACAGACAATAAATGCTTGCTCAGCCAGAGACACCTATGTCCTTCAAGTCAATAAAAGACGTCTGTCATTTGAAGCCTTCATCTTCTTGTCACACTGACATCTCTGTGCTCAGCTGACTACACTTTTCTATTGAAGGTCAATATAAGCTTGAGGAACATTATCTTAGCTTTCAATTAGGCACTTTACATCCTTTGAGATGCAATAAAAGTTTAATAATTTCAGACATTAATCTCTATGCCATTTTGTTGTATTTTGTATGGTCGTTTGCATCCTTTTTGACAGGATATCTTGATAGGTTTCACAAATCCTCTTGAGTTCTGAAGAAGAGTCATTTTGTACTTGAAATATCTACTGTGTGTCTCTCCTGCTCTCCACACACACTGTCAGTCATACAGTCATAGAGTGATACAATATGGAAACAGGCCCTTCTATCCTATTAGCTCATACTGACCAAGTTCCCAAAGTAAACTCGTCCCACTTGTCTACATTTGATCCATATCCCTCCAAACCTTGTCTATTCATGTGTTTATCCAGACATCCTTCTAACATTGTAACTGTAACTGCATCCATCACTTCCGCTGGCAGCTCATTCCACTCTCTCTCTGTAAAAAAAGTTGCCCCTCATGTCCTTCTTATACCTTTATCCTCTCACCATAAAAATATGTCCCATAGTTTTGCACTCCCCCTCTCTAGTGAAAAGACCTCGACTATTCAACTTATCTATGCCTCTCATGATTTTATAGACCTCTATAAAGTCAACCCTCAACCTCCTGTCCTCCCATGAAAAGAATCCTGTTGAGTTTGTCAAACACGCTTTGTATTTGTGACAAATTCTCTTGAAAGGTCTTCTTGAACTTTTGATGGATCTTCTTGATAGGTCTTCTTGAAAATTACTTTTGATACTTTTGACTGTTGATTTTGACAGGCCTGTTGACAGTTTTAATAAGCTTGACAGTAAATACATTGATGCACTTTTTACCCAAAATAATGCCTATTTAAATCATTCCCAAGAGCAACTTACTTCTACTAAAGTGATTTGAACTCCCCCAAAAGAGCTCAGGAACCATATCCAAAGGTATATTTTATCTATCCAAAGAATACACAGGCAATTCAAAGAAATACAAAGTTCAGTCATATTCTTACCAGATATTCTCTTTGGGTTTCACCCTCTCAGCCTACCTAATGCACACAGGAGTCAAGGCCACTGATAATTTAAATAACCAGCTGTCTCCACGAATTGTGCTCTTGTAAGCCCAAACCTGCCCACGTGGAATCGGTCTGCCACCCCCTCTCTCCCTATTTATTTCGGAATCCTCTCCCCATCCCCTTTCTCTGATGAAGGGTCTAGGCCTGAAACGTCAGCTTTCCTGCTCCTAAGATGCTGCTTGGCCTGCTGTGTTCATCCAGCCCCACACTTTGTTATCTCGGGTTCTCCAGCATCTGCAGTTCCCATTATCTCTGGAAATGGAAAGTGCTGCTTTTGAGGTTGGGAATTACTAAGTGTATCAGTTACTTTAGTCAAGGACTAACTCATTTTTTATTGAATGTCTCCTCTGTTTTGACCCATCATAAACCTTTCTTCTGTCTTTCTCCCACTCAACATTTGCATAGAAATGTTTTTATCTTACAATAGATCATTGAATCCCTACAGTGTGGAAGCAGGCTGTTCAGCCCATTGAGTCTCCCAAGAGCATCCCATCCAGACCCAGCCCTTACCCTATTCCTGCATTACCTACCTTAGACACTATGGGTAATTTGGCATGGCCAATCCACCCAACCTGTACATCTTTGGACTGTGGGAGGAAACCAGACTATCTGGAGGAAACTCACGTAGGCACGGAGAGAATGTGCAAACTCCCCACAGACAGCTGCCCGAGCCTGCAATCGAACCTGAATGCCTGACCCTGTGAAGTAACAGTGCTAAACACAGATCCACCCCTCCTGTTCTGCCTGTTCTGATGAAAGCCATCAGCCTGAAATGATAGCTTTGTTTCTCCCATCATAGAAAATTCTAATATGTTTGACAAAAGCTTCCTGAATGGATTAGTGAATATATTCACTAAATGGTGTGAGCCACATGGAGCAGATTTAATCTTGCATGTGTGTTGATCCAACTGATCTTGGCTTAGGTAGCAGAGTGAATGTTTCAAGTGTGATGTAACTTCTTCTGAATGGTGAACTCAAAACTATCTCTCTCCACAATGCTTCTGTGCTTAGTCTTTCCAGGATTCTACATTTTTACATCAATCAACAGTTCATTACTCCAGACGTTGTGGTAACGTGATTTTTTTTTAATGTTAGCAAGACTGGTTCCAAAGGTGCATATTTTTCTGTGCAGGTGATGTGCTCTGTCGTATGATATAATGGGAACTGCAGATGCTGAAGAACCCGAGATAACAAAGTGTGGTGCTGGATGAACGCAGCAGACCAAGCAGCGTCTTAGGAGCACAAAAGCTGACGTTTCAGGCCTAGACCCTTCATCAGAGAAGGGGGATGGGGAGAGGATTCTGAAATAAATAGGGAGAGAGGGGGAGATGGACTGAAGATGGATAGAGGAGAAGATGGGTGGAGAGGAGATTAGGGTGGGGAGATAAGGAGGGGATGGGTCAGTCCGAGGAGGACGGGCAGGTCAAGGGGGCGGGATGAGGTTAGTAGGTAGGAAATGGAGGTGCAGCTTGAGGTGGGAGGAGGGGATAGGTGAGAGGAAGAACAGATTTAGGGAGGTGGGGACGTGCTGGGCTGGTTTTGGGATGCAGTGGGGAGACGGGAGATTTTGAAGCTGGTGAAATCCACATTGATACAATTGGGCTGCAGAGTTCCCAAGCAGAATATGAGTTGCTGTTCCTGCAACCTACGGGTGGCATCATTATGGCACTGCATGGGGCCCGGGATGGACAGGTCGTCTGAGGAATGGGAGGGGGAGTTAAAATGGTTTGCGACTGGGAGGTGCAGTTGTTTACTGCAAACCGAACGTAGGTGTTCTGCAAAGCGGTCCCCAAGTCTCTGAGATAATAAAATGTGAGGCTGGACGAACACAGCAGGCCAAGCAGCATCTCAGGAGCACAAAAGCTGACGTTTCGGGCCTAGACCCTTCATCAGAGAGGGGGATGGGGGGAGGGAACTGGAATAAATAGGGAGAGAGGGGGAGGCGGACCGAAGATGGAGAGTAAAGAAGATAGGTGGAGAGAGTGTAGGTGGGGAGGTAGGGAGGGGATAGGTCAGTCCAGGGAAGACGGACAGGTCAAGGAGGTGGGAAGAGGTTAGTAGGTAGCGGGGGGTGCGGCTTGGGGTGGGAGGAAGGGATGGGTGAGAGGAAGAACCGGTTAGGGAGGCAGAGACAGGTTGGACTGGTTTTGGGATGCAGTGGGTGGGGGGGAAGAGCTGGGCTGGTTGTGTGGTGCAGTGGGGGGAGGGGACGAACTGGGCTGGTTGTGGACTTCACCAGTTTCAAAATCTCCCCTTCCCCTACTGCATCCCTCAACCAGCCCAGTTCGTCCCCTCCCCCCACTGCACCACACAACCAGCCCAGGTCTTCCCCCCCACCCACTGCATCCCAAAACCAGTCCAACCTGTCTCTGCCTCCCTAACCGGTTCTTCCTCTCACCCATCCCTTCCTCCCACCCCAAGCCGCACCCCCCGCTACCTACTAACCTCATCCCACCTCCTTGACCTGTCCGTCTTCCCTGGACTGACCTATCCCCTCCCTAACTCCCCACCTACACTCTCTCCACCTATCTTCTTTACTCTCCATCTTCGGTCCGCCTCCCCCTCTCTCCCTATTTATTCCAGTTCCCTCTCCCCATCCCCATCTCTGATGAAGGGTCTAGGCCCGAAACGTCAGCTTTTGTGCTCCTGAGATGCTGCTTGGCCTGCTGTGTTCGTCCAGCCTCACATTTTATTATCTTGGAATCTCCAGCATCTGCAGTTCCCATTATCCCCAAGTCTCTGCTTGGTTTTCCCCAATGTAGAGGAAACCACACCAGGTACAGAAGTATACCACATTGGCGGATGTGCAGGTGAACATCTGCTTGATGTAGAAAGTCAACTTGGGGCCTGGGATGGGGGTGAGGGAGGAGGTGTGGGGGCAGGTGTAGCACTTCCTGCGGTTGCAGGGGAAAGTGCCAGGTGTGCTGGGGTTGGAGGGGAGTGTGGAGCGGACAAGGGAGTCGCGGAGAGAATGGGGTCTCCAGAAGGCAGACAAGGGTGGGGTGGGAAAAATGTCTCTGGTGGTGGGGTCGGATTGTGGATGGCGGAACTGTCATGCTAGATGGTGTAAGTGTCAGAGGATGATGCGTTGCATCTGGAGGTTGGTGGTGTGGTACAGGAGGACGAGGGGGATTCTCTTCTGGCGGTTATTGCGAGGGCAGGGTGCGAGGGATGAGGTGCGGGAAATGCGGGAGGCACAGTCGAGGGTGTTCTCGACCACTGCGGGGGGTAGGTTGTGGCCCTTGAAGAATGAGGACATCTGGGATGTGTGCGAGTAGAATGCCTCATCCTGGGAGCAGATGCGGTGGAGGCGAAGGAACTGGGAATAGAGTATGGAATTTTTGCAGTAAGGTCGGTGGGAGGATGTGTATTCCAGGTAGCTGTGGGAATTGGTGGGCTTGAAATGGGCATCGGTTTGTAGGTAGTTGCCTGAGATGGAGACAGAAAGGCCCAGGAAGGTGAGGGATGTGCTGGAGATGGTCCAGGTGAGCTTAAGGTTGGGGTGGAAGGTGTTGGTGAAATGGATGAACTGTTTGAGCTCCTCTTGGGAGCATGAGGCGGCACCGATACAGTCATCAATGTAACGGATCCTATTTCTTACTTAATTTTTAATAACCACCTTGCACCACGGGAGGAGGCCATTCTGCTCATCTTACCTGTGCTGATTTTTTGAAATAAGCTGCATTTCTATTTTTTGTTCTTGCTTTTTTCAATTCCTCATCCCCAAGCACCAATTTAGCTCTCTATAAAATTATTTCTGAAATCCATTTTACTGCCTTTTCAGGTAAAGCATTCCACGTCCTGGAAATTCCCTGAGTGAAAAACCTCTCATCTCCCGTCTAGATCTTCCTTCACTGATTTTAAATCCATGACCTCTAGTTATTGACCTACTTGCCAGAAGGAATCATTTTTCTTCATCTACTCTGTCAAAACCATTCATCATCTTGAAAACCTCTATTTGGATTCCTATTCTTCTGCATCAGGGAGAACAGTGCTAACTTTTCCACCTCTCCTCATTACTCAAGTCCCTTATCTGCTCTGACATTCCAGAGAACCTCCTCTGTACACATTCAAATGCCTTTACATCTGTTGAGTAGTGCCCTGAATTGTCTACAATACTCCAGCGGAGGTTTAAACAACAAATTATAAATTGTTAGATGATTTCTATGCTTTTAATTCATAAAGAGCTGGGTTTTACAGCCTACACAGTGGTGTATTTGAAGGCAGCAGATACATAAAATGCGTTTTGTAACCATTCCAAAGCCCCCAACCTTAAGCTGTGTCATAGTTACATTGGGTTGGGAAGGCATCGGGCAGCCTAACTGTTCTTGAGCTTCCTTGAGGGCCTTAAACAGCTCTTTAATATCCAAGTAATAATCATTTAATGTCTGTTATCACATCCATTGCTATTTTACCTGCAACAAGGAGAGGTGCACGCTAGGCTGGTAATCCAGCAAGTTTTATTGCAGAGGTTACTGCACAGCTAAGAGTGGGTGAAAATCACAACCCTGAGAAGATATTATTTTCAAATTGAGCGACAGCCAAAGATGGTACAAGATAACAGCGTACTTTGAGATTTACAATGGAAACAGAAAATGCTACAAATACTCAGCCAATCTGCTGACATCCGTGGACAGAGAAACTGAGTTAATATTTCATGTTTTGACTTTAATTTGAACCTTTTAACATTGTGAGGTTTATCTTGCATTCAATGTAATACAAAAATTAACAACTGGATACAATAGGTAGTTTGAGTCCATCACTAATCTTCACAAGAAAAGTAATTGCTGAAATTTATAAATTACCTCCACGATTTGAATTTAGGAACCCCATAGAAATTAGGGGAGGATGGCAGTATGTATACAATCTTGGTTCAATGATAGAGGACAAGAGATGATGCTGAGTAAAAATTTTTTCTCACTGTGAGGTGGTTTGCTATTGGTATTCCCAAAGATTTGCTTTGCATCCATTATCCTTTGTATTTTGCAAGTTTTTGACGTACTCTCAAGTACAGAGAGCATTATTATATTGATTGCAGACAACACAGAACTTGAAAAACAATAGATCGTGATGAGAAGATTTATGGCCTTCAGGTTAGCATAGATAGGTTGGTAGAATGGGCAAAAATATGCCAGATGTAGTTAAATATGGAGAAAACTGGAGTGATGTACTTTGTGAGGAATAATGAGAATATATGGTACGTGATACATGTGATGTTTAAAAGTGTTGATGAACACAGAAAGTTTGACCTCCTTACATACAAATACTTTAAGAAGGGAAGGCAAGTTGCTAAGATAAGTGAAAAGCCCATAACTTATTTCAGTTTATAAATAGAGGATGCAGCTACATTTCAGTGAATTGCCTCAGGCAACTTTCTGTCCCCACCTGGGAGGAAATCTTGCTTTAGAGAACTAAATCACAAACTGATTGTCTGACAGCTCTGTAGTTCCAGCAGCAATAGATCTGATTGAATTACAGTCAGTTCTCAAACAAAAGGAAGTTATGAAGAGAGACTTCAAAACAGTTCTGGGTATGAACGGAGGCTGACTGGAAGACCCCAGTGAGTGATTGGGTTTGGGAAGCCAGGAGTGGAGCATTGAGCTTCAACAGGAGAGAATGGCATTGAAGGGGAGACACAGGCGCCATTAACAGAGGTTTCCCCTCTCTTGCCTGACACAATCCTCAGCAGTAAAAACTGCTGGTCTACCCAACCTCAACAAATATGGCAGTGGATATTTGACGAACAAGATCTGGGTGATCTGAATTTTGTTTTGGCAGCTTTCAGGGAAATGCTGGGTCTCTTGCAATGCAGAATTGAAGGGATCAAGGTATCTTGCAAAACTGGAGCACTGTGGGCAACAAGACTGCAGTTACCTGCTTACTGAAGGCCATGTACATCCATCATGGTAGTCAGTTTAACTTTGACAAGGAATTAAGTAGTACATAAGAACATAAGAAGTAACAGCACGAGTAGGTAATTCAGCTCCTCAAGCCTACTTTACCATTCAATACAACCGTGGCTGATCTCATCTCAGCCTCAACTTCAGTCTCCTGCCCACTCTTCATAACTCTTTAATTCATTACTAATTAAACAATCTATCTAACTCCTCTGTAAATTTACTCAATGTCCCAGCATCCACTGAACTCCAAAGTAGTGAATTTTACAGATTCATGATCCTTTGTTTTAAACCTGCCACCCTTATTCAAAATCTATGAGCTCTCACTTTAGATTGTTTCATAATAGGAAACATCCTCTCGACATCTGTTTTGTCAATCCCCTTTGGAATATGATATACCACATTAGCTCTCCTCTCATTCTTTTAAACTCCAGAGGGTACAGGCCTGAACTGCTCAACCTGTCTTCACAAGACAAACCCTTCATCTCTAGAACCCCCTCTGAACTGCCTCCAATGCAAATACATCCCCCCCACTCAGATATGGGACCAAAAATGTGCCCAATACTCAGCTGCAGATTCACTAATGCCTTGTACAGATGTTACAACATCTCCCTACTTTTATAAGCTGTTTCATTAGCAATAAACACAAAATTCTGTTAACCTCCTTTATTACATGTTGTGCTTGCACATTAGTTTTCTCTGATTCATGCATGAGGACACCCAGATCCCTCTGCACTGAAACAGGCTGAAGTTTCTTTTCATTTAGATAATAAATTACCATTCTATTCTTCCAACTAAAATGGCTAAATTCTCACTTATCCACATTTAACTCCATTTGACACATTCACCTAACCTACCCACATCCATTTGTAAATTTATTATTTCTTCATTACTTTCCTATCAATTTCACTGTCATCTGTAAATTTGGCAATAATAACTTCTATCTCTGCATCCAAATCATTAACATAGATTGTAAATAGTTAAGCCCTCAAGGAATGAACTCCATAGCATCCCACTAATTACAGCTGGCTAACTAGAAAAATGCCTATTTGTCCCGACTCTCTGCTTTCTGTTGGCTAGCCGATCTCTTATTTAAGCTAATAATTTACCTATAACTCCATTTGATCTCACTTTTTATATTGACCTTTTTGTGTAGCACCTTATTAAATGCCTTCTTGGCAGTCAAAATATACTACATCAACAAATCATTATCCACTTTGCTTGTTGCATCTTTGCAGCAATCCAGCAAAGTAGTCAAACTTAATTTACCCCTTCACAAAGCTATGGCAACTCTGATCAACAACATTTTGATTTTTAACTTCCCCAATAATGAGCTCACACTTAAGGAAGTTGTTGCCATTTCATCATGAAGTAACGGCAGGATTGTGGTAATGTTTCTTAGCTGTCTAAATTTCTGGAGATCAATCCATAAAGAATTGTGGCTACTGAACTCCATCTAACCATGTGAGAATATAAGCACCTAAATCAAGGGCATGAGTGTTCAATCCTGTAAACTTGCTCCATTATTCAATAAATCATGATCGCTCTGATTAAAACATAGAAACAAAGAAAATTTGAGCAACTGTAGACCATTTAGCTTTTTGGGCCTGCTCTGTCATTCAATTTGATCGTGGCTGATCATCCATCTCGGTACCCTATTGTCACTTTCTGCCCAAATTCTTTGATCCTTTTAGCTCTAAGGGTGATATCTACATCTTTCTTGAAAGGTTTTAATGCTTTGGCCTTAACAGTTCCCTGTGACAGAGAATTCACATATTCGCCACTACCTGGGTGAAGAAATTCCTCCTCATCTCTGTCCTACAAGGACTAAGCCTTATCCTTAGACTGTGAGATCTGGTTCTGGGCTCATTGGTCATCATGAGCACCCTCCTTGCATCTACCCTATCTATTCCTGTTAGAATTTTGATAGGTTTTTATGAGATCCTCCTCCTCATTCTTTTAAACTCTAATGTACATAGTGCTAATTGATCCAGTCTGTCTCCATACATTGGTCCCATCATTCTAAGAATTAGCCTGGTAAACCTTTGCACTCTCTCAATAGCCAGAGCATCTTCCTCAGATGAGGAAACCAAAACTGCACACAATGCTGCAGGTGTGGTCTCACCAAGGCCTGAGACGTTGCAGTAAGATTTCCTTACTCTTGTAATCTGAAAATCAAATTCCCACCTGCTCTGATAATCTTTCAGTCCGTTACTTAACAAGACTCTATCCGCCTCTGCCTTCAAAATATTCAAAGACTTTACTTCCAGCACCTGTTGGGGAAAAGAGTAGTAATGCCTCTGAGAGAATAATTGAGTAATCCCTGTTTTAAGTAATTGATCCCTGATTTTTAAACAGTGACCCTAATTTTTGATGCACCAAAATAAGGAAACATTTTGTCCTGTGGGATTTTATATGTTTCAGTTAAGTTGTTGGTCAATCTTCAAAACTCTATTGGATTCAACCATTATTAATCTAATAAACCTCTGAACTACCTTCTTTTGCATCCTTCCTTAAATAAGGCAACGAATACCATGTGCAAAATTCTAGGGGTGGTCTCATCTGAGTCTGAAGTAACTGAATCATGAACTCTTACTTTGCATTCAAATCCTCTTTTGATAAATGATACCAATCTATTAGCTTTCCTAATTATTTGCTGTACCTGCAGATTAGCATTTTGCAATTCACACACCAGGAAACCAAGGTCCAATCGCAGAGCTCTGTCTTCTTTCAGGATTTAGATAAAATGTCTCATGTTTTATTCTTCATGCCAAAATTGACAACTTCATATTTTCCCACACTATATTCCCTTTGCTTCATCTTTGCCCACTCACCTGACCTATCTATATCCTTATGTAATGTCCTTGTGTCCTCTTCACAGCTTACTTTTCTACCTACTATTGAGCCATCAGTAAATTTGGCAATCATAGCTTCTATCCCATCACCGATGTCTTTTATATAAATTGTGAATAGGTTCCAGCTTTGATCTCTGTGGCACTCCATTCATTGCATCTTGTCAACCTAAAAGAGACTAATTTATATCAACTCCATACTTCTGTTAGTAAGCTAATCCTGTTTCCCTGCCAATATGCTATCTCCTATACTATAAGGTTTTATTTTCCACAATAATCTTTGATGCGGCACTTCATCAAATGTCCTTTAGAAATCTTTAGTACTGTAAACCCGTTGGTTCCTCTGCCGGATCTATAGATTCTGTCAATTTTTTAATATGCACTTTGGAAGGTTTGGTTACTCATTGAACATGTTTTCATGGGAGCAGTGGTCCAGTCCACTTTAGGGATTGCAGCCCACCCCTGATGGGAGCAGAGATGGACAGCAGATAACAAGGCAAGTGAGATAACTTGTTTGAACTCCATTTATGGTTCCACCTTATATGTAAAATTCTGACCTCATGCGTTCTGCTACCATTGAGTTCTGGTACTTCTCTTGAGTTTGCTCTGTTATGTTAATGGTCCCTACATTGAATATTCTTTGTCTCTGGTTTTCTGAGTTTGAACATTTTCTGCCTCTCAAGAGCTTCAGTAAACTGCTATTTCTATCCTAAAGACGGTTCCCCTTCGACAAATGTATGCATTACCTTCTCAAAGAACTCCAGTGGATTAGTCACATGTAACTCCGTCTCTAAAAAACCATGTTAGCTCTGCTTGATTACCTTGAATCCATCCAAGCTTCCTGTTATAATGTATTTTGTAATAATGTCAAACATTTTCCCTATGACAGGTGTTAAGCTAACTGGCTAATAGTTTCCTAACTTTTGTCTTCCTCCCTTTTTGGGACTATCGTTTAGACAAGAGAGCTTTAGAAACGTAAATTGGAAGTGTTCAGTTACATCCAGAAAAGCTGAAAGAACCTCAAATATAAAGGTTGAGACTCCGACATTTCTGGCCTCTGAATCTCCTCCACTGCCTCGCTCATTGTCATGCTTTGCTGTCCCTGAACATTGACCAAATCAGTCAGTCCAACCCTAAGAGGTACAACTGCTTCATGGTCCAATGAATCCAGGTCATTTTCCCTCTTCTTTATATGTTATGAAGGTTGTAGCTCAGTCTTCACCTCAATTATCCATGAGTGTTTGAACATTCAAAGTTGAGAAACATAGAATTGTCTTTCATTGACCACAAAGGTGGTGATCCAGCCAGAAGAAAGTAGGAGAGCATGTATGCAGGACACGTTTTCTAGTTCCTTCCTCATTGATTAGTCACAGATACTGCTTCACAAAGAAAAGAAGGTGTAGAGCTGGATAAACACAGCAGGCCAAACAGCATCAGAGGACCAGGAAAGCTGAGTTTTGGGTCTATGGTTCCACCTTATGTATAAAATTCTGCTGTCATGGCTTCTGCCTACCATTGGGTTCTGGTACTGCCCTTGAGTCTGCTCTGTTATGTTTACTGTTCCTACATTGAATTTTCTTTGTCCCTGGTTTTCTGAGTTTGTGTCTCTACCTCTCAAGAGTTTCAATAAACTCTTTCATTTATATCGTAAAAGTGTAGAGAAAACTGAGTACAGTTCTCTAGTACAGTTTCTCCATTCTTCTCGTCTCTTTAAGTTTTAACAGTATGTGACTGTTGGTGTTAGAGTCACACCATGCTGTACATGGGGGACCTGGGTGTGGGGCTCAATTGGCAGCAGTGCATGGTACTTGAACAGGGTGCCCCAAAGCCTTGAGCCAGGGCATCAGGGACCTGGCCATATGGTGGCGGCCTGCCCACTGACTGGTTAAAATACTCAGAAAAGGTCTAAAGCCACTAAGTATTTACCAATTAAGAGCTTCAACTGGCTAAACTACTAGAAATCTCTCTGATGAAGGGTCTAGGCCTGAAACGTTAGCTTTTGTGCTCCTGAGATGCTGCTTGGCCCACTGTGTTCATCCAGCTTCACATTTTGTTATACTAGAAATCTACCCTAGTTCTTAAACAGATCTCCCTTTCAGAAGAAAACACGCTTCCACCACTACTCTCTGTCTTCTATGACCAAGCCAGGTCTGTATCCACCTTATCAGCTCACTGCAGATCCCAGCTCCCAAGCCATTGTTCCTCCTCTCAGGGCGAAATGAGCTTCCTGATCACTGGAGTAGGTGTAAATGGCTTTTTTGATGGTGAATGGTTTCAATAGCTTGGAATGTCTAGCATTTCCCTTGGTTTGGTATTTATCAAATCTTGAATAGTAGTATGAATGTTCTTACATCCAAAGGTGAAACAGGTTTACATGTAGCATACTGGTGTAGAATGTTCGGTATTTCTGTGCTTGAGCACTGATTGGAAATTCACTGACTTTGTACCTCTGTAAGCTCCAGAAGGTCTGAATTTGTTGAAATTGTTTGTTTCCTGCAGTCTGGCTTCCATTGTGTAAGCTGGGACATGAATAGTGGTCTTCTTTAGTTTCTGCAAGCTAATCCCTGTTCCAGACATCTGCCCCTGGGCTTGTACATTTCCATGTTCAGCCAGCCTTTTCCTGGTTCAGTTGCAGCCCATGGTTTCTTGAGTCCAAGCATTCAGTGAATTCTGTCTTCAGAGGGTTTTAGACCAGGGTATGTCCATAAATGGATGGGGATTTTTGTCCCACCTTACATTTATAGCAAAGAAAGTTATTTTTTAGCATCTTCACTCAAGATTCCAGCAGCCATGCTGCAAGAAGGTCAATTCTGCACAATTGTGGTCAAAGTTGATGATCATACAACAACTTTACTTACAGCTTTCACCTTCTCACCTCTTAGGAAATATAAGTCATAAGGACTATGGATGTTGTAAATCAGAAACAATTTCCTAGGTACCATCAGTTCTGAGAAGGGGTCGCCAGACTGGAAACAGTAACTCTGATTTCTCTTTACAGATGCAGCCAGCACTGCTGAGCTTTTCCATCAATTTTGGTGTTTCACATCTCTTAGGCTCCATCAATCACTCAGCTGCACTTCCTGGTACTCAGCTCTCATGATTAATTTCCAGAAAATCTACCTCCCCTTCTGACACCCACCACTGTGCTTTGTCTTGGAGATGTGTGAAGATGACAGATACCAGATTCTACGCATCAATAGAAATTAATTCCAATTCTTATAAAATGTCTTCTTTCTCAAGCTTACATTTTTAGTTTCTCTGGAGCCCTATCCACGAGCTGGCCTAATAGCACATTGTACAGTCAACACAAACAACAAACAATCAAACAACTGAGTACATTTTTACATCCCTATAAAACCATCCTCTAAATAAACCATCCTAATAAAATGCAAACCCAACATACAACAAGTTATGTCTTAGAATTTAGAGTGTCCACATTCTGTATGTACACAAATAGCCTTTGATATAGAAACATTGCTGATGATGGCATTGAGACCAATGAATTTGTGATCACCTCAAGACCATTCATCAGGAAAGCAAATGTATCCTGTTATTGGCTGTGCTCCAAGTATTCCGGTCATGTTGTTCTATGTTGTCATCTGGCAAATAGGATTGGCACTGAGCAACCACTCAATATGCTTTAGACCAGATAGAGATAATGCAAGCTTTTCGTCACATTTTGGCACTTTGAAGCAAACTCTATGTTCTAATTAAAATTATGAGATGTGTGATCCTGTTTATTTGTGAAACAATGCTTTTGCCTTACTCTCTCCGTGACTCCCTTGTTCGCTCCACACTGCCCTCCAACCCCACCACACCCGGCACCTTCCCCTGCAACCGCAGGAAATGCTACACTTGTCCCCACACCTCCTCCCTCACCCCCATCCCAGGCCCCAAGATGACATTCCACATTAAGCAGAGGTTCACCTGCACATCTGCCAATGTGGTATACTGCATCCACTGTACCCGGTGCGGCTTCCTCTACATTGGGGAAACCAAGCGGAGGCTTGGGGACCGCTTTGCAGAACACCTCCGCTCAGTTCGCAACAAACAACTGCACCTCCCAGTCGCAAACCATTTCCACCCCCCCTCCCATTCTCTTGATGACATGTCCATCATGAGCCTCCTGCACTGCCACAATGATGCCACCCGAAGGTTGCAGGAACAGCAACTCATATTCCGCCTGGGAACCCTGCAGCCATATGGTATCAATGTGGACTTCACCAGTTTCAAAATCTCCCCTTCCCCTACTGCATCCCTAAACCAGCCCAGTTCATCCCCTCCACCCACTGCATCCCAAAACCAGTCCAACCTGTCTCTGCCTCCCTAACCGGTTCTTCCTCTCACCCATCCCTTCCTCCCACCCCAAGCCGCACCCCCAGCTACCTACTAACCTCATCCCACCTCCTTGACCTGTCCGTCTTCCCTGGACTGACCTATCCCCTCCCTACCTCCCCACCTACACTCTCTCCACCTATCTTCTTTACTCTCCATCTTCGGTCCGCCTTCCCCTCTCTCCCTATTTATTCCAGTTCCCTCCCCCCATCCCCCTCTCTGATGAAGGGTCTAGGCCCGAAACGTCAGCTTTTGTGCTCCTGAGATGCTGCTTGGCCTGCTGTGTTCATCCAGCCTCACATTTTATTATCTTTTGCCTTACCTGTTGCTTTGGAAATTTCTTGTGCTTTCAGCCTAACAGCCTTATGGATGCCAATGGCAGATTAAGAATGATCAATGACACTTAGAAGTTGTGACCAATCTTCCATGCCACCTGACTGCTTACTGGGATTATTGTTTCATTTTAATGATATTGCATATTCTTCATAAGCAAAATGTAATATTCCATCCTGATGTGCTTTTTGGGGTTTGGGCTTGAGTTCTGAGCTCAATGCAGCTATCATCAAACATTGTGAGTTCATTGCGCCCTGTTAAGAACCCAGCGAATGTTCATACCGGCCAAGTCAGATCCCAGACTTGCTGAATAGGTCATATTTTGTTTCTTTGACTTTAACAAAGTGGTTTCTCACTAAAACATGAACACGATGTTGCAAATTTAACAATTAAACGGAAGTTCATGAAACAAAAAGAAATGAAGATATAATAAACCAAATTATTTGCATATAACACACTTTTAAAGCTTTCAAAATATGTAGTAAGTATACAATTCCATTGATTCCAAGAGTGCACTGTTGTACTCCACCAGAAAAAAATGCATTTCTCAATCCCATACAGGTTTTGACTTCCGTGGTTTCAATTCACAACTGTGTGAGCCTGAAACCTCTTCTTTGATTCATCATGAAATTGAGCCCAGACTATTGGGGCTTTTCGTAACCTCTCCAGAGCTTTAACCCATCTAATCTGGAAACTTTAAACTAAATTGCTTACCCTCAAGTATTTTAAAAATTCAAAACTCTCGTTTCCCTTTCTCCACAGTGTTCTTTACGCATCCTGGGCTTCTGCACAACTCTAAACTACAGACGTTTCCCTTAAGTTCCCCCCGCTCCAAAAATCCAGAACCTTCTATCTAAAATCTTAATGTACTACACTTACAAATTTGTCAGCTCATAAACTGTTCCAATGTAAATGAGGACTCATTACTCTCTAGGAAGTGTTTTAAGAAAAGTCATCATAGCTACTAAATTAGAATTCTGACAGTGTGGAAGCAGGCCATTCAGCCCACCAAATTCACACCAAAGAGCATCCCGCCCAGACCCAACCCCTACCCTATCCCTGTAACCCTACATTTCAATTGGCTAATCCACTTAGCCTGCACATCCTTGGATACAATAGGCAATTTAGCATGGCCAATCTAGTCTGCAGATCTTTGGAATGTGGAAGAAAACCGGAGCACCCCAGAGGAAATCCACACATATGTGGAAAATGTGCAAACTCCACACAGATAGTGGCCCAAGACTGGAATTGCACCTCGGTCCTTGTTGCTGTGAAGCAGCAATGCAGACCAATGCAGCCACCAAGACATCCCTTACTTACTTAAATACTTACAAGTTACTCACTAAAGCCCCTTCAGACAGACAGACAACCCCTAATTCACTAGTTCCAATGCAAAATTCCAAATTCAGAAATAATATTAAAAGTACATATAAATTACACACTTCGAGTCACAGATGTGATTGTACTAAACACTCCTGATTACTTTAGTTTGGCAGTTTGGTATATGAGATTAACAATAAGTAAAGCATGATCATCCTCTGAAATCTGAGTTTGACTTGCTAGATTATGCACTTCATTAATATGTTTGTGTTTGTGCACATTCTTAAGATTTTCTTTGCCGCCAGCTTTGTGGTGTTCACAGTGTTTCTTTTGGTCTCCAATGCTTTAGTTCCTGGGGAGAAAAGGAACAAAAACAAAGTTGCTAGAAAAGTTCAGCAGGTCTGGCAGCATCTGTGAAGAAAAACGAAACAGAGTTAACGTTTCAGGCCCAATGACCCTTGTTCGGAACTCAGTGTTGCTTTAGTTCTGTGGCATGGCTTGGCCTTTGGATCCAGATTTCATGCACATGCAGATTCAATGACCCTGGAGCCATAGGCTTTGCAGATGTAAAGAAAAGCCAAACAATTTTTGGATAGCCACGACAAATTCCATAAATGGCATTTCTTGTTGGTTTGGTTTACCTTCTTGTCCATAGTAATAGTGTTGGCAGCACCTAAAGCAATTAATTGATGGTCTGCCATAATGGCTTTGTGTTGTTTTCCATCTGCAAGTAATGTATTAATTGCGTGTCCCTTTTCTTTGCCCAGAAAGTCCTTGCTGAAGGTTTTAATTGGTAAAGAGGCATTTATTAATTCAATTGAATTCTTTGAGAATTCTCCTTTGAAGAAATTACATACACCCTTTTTTTCTGCATCATCTTGCGTCAAATGTCATTAGTAAAATCTTGGAGCTTCTGTCTGTACACCTGGAGCTGATCTTCAAGGTTTTTTTTGGGCATGTCTAATTGTCAATTCCTATATTTGTCAATTCCGCCAAATCCCTTCTTGCTGATAGCAAGAAATATTTTCATGTATCTCTTTTGAAAGTTAATTATCACTTGAATCGTAAAATAAAGCTGAATGCATTGATGGAATAGCTGTATTTTAATAATTCATTGAAGATCTGTGGCTTTTTTTATTGAAGTAGAGAGCAAAGTTTTTTCTTCAATTCATTTCATTCATTTTGTTTTTCCCTTTCTGCTTCCATTTCTCTTTGTTTTTCACTGTTATGGCACCTTTACTGAGTTTTAATCAGTTTTGGACTGTTCATTTTGCAAATAAAGGCCTCTAGTAGCAATTTTATTCATTAGATGACATTTATCCCACAGTGATTCCAGGCAGGCATCCCTCTGTTCTGGCACAAAATGGGGAATCAAACTGGCAGAATAAACCAAACTTTGCACACAGGTAAGCTGGCTTAGTTGAGAAAACTGTATTTTTACTATTATGGATGTTATATTTTTGACCAGGAGAATTCTGAGTACAAGTTGAAAGTAAATATCAGCTATTTAATTTTTACTTTTAAATTAGAAAGCTGGCTGAAGTTTTTTTTGAGTTAATCTTCAGTGAGGATTTTGTATGCCTGCCAGTGAAAACTTGGATTCTTTTATAAGCAGCCATTGTTCTGCATTGATAAGGCAGTAGTCTGGGCCAAACAGTGTCTTCAAAGAAGTGCCTCTAAACGAGCTCACTGTGGTGTGCATGCCTCATAGTAAAGGTCACATGACTATGGAGGACCAAGACAAATGTTTGTATCTGATTGCATTTCAATCTAATCATCTCCTTCCTATGTGAGAAAAATTAATTGAATTATCATGGATGTTTTGAGTTACCTTGGTTACCCAGTATACAAACAACAGTTCTCAAGCATTAACAGTTCACTGTTCTCATCAGTCTCCACACATGCATTGCAACATAGCCTTTAATTAGATATTAGATCATTTATGACTTGCACAATTCACAGGATTCTACGATCTGAATTAACCAGGCCGTATATTCATCAAAGGACTCTTTTTCATGTTGGGCCCCAATACTGAAGACTCATCATTCATAAATCCATAGATGTTAAAGTCATGCCTTCAAGGCTTTGCAAATTTCTGCAATCTGTTTTTCATAGATTTTTTTTAAGAGAGGTTCAGATTTGAATACAGTTCAAAACAGTCTTTTCCTAATAAAAATAAGCATGTAATAATAGATAGTTATATTAATTTGTTAAACAGATGAATTATTATTATGTAATTTTGCCATTGTAAGTGGAAAAACTGCCAATTTTGCTTGATATTATTTTTCATTTCATCTGGAGCTGGGGGAGGAAGCACTACAGCTATTTCCTGTTACAGTACACCAGCTGTTGTCTGTTCTTTTGTTCTTTCTCAGTTTCTTTTAGTTGCTTGTAGGAGTGTTCACAGCTGTCAACATTCTCAAGTCTCTCTATCAGCAGTAATGCTATTTTACAGGTTTTTAACACTCAAACTCAGCTTCACTTCTGACACCATGTTCTCTGCTCATAAGACATCAGTCTGGTTTGAACAGGATATTGATTGACGTGCTTGTAGATGGTTGTCAGCAATGTATGGGCCCACGGTAACCAGTGGTAACATGACTATAGCCTGCTTAGGAGAACATCTGTATGTGTTTGCAATTTAATCAGAACAGCCATTGCTGCTTACCACTCTGATGTGGCCTTTAGTCTTCAGTTAATACCCAGTGAGGTAATACTGATATTAACTCTCATAACATAAGATCTAGACATGAGTAATGTAGTGTTGAAAGATTCGAGAGAAATTTATAGCTCCTGATATACATGTTATAGTAACAAGCGCTTTAGCCTCTGGACTAAAACAAATCTATTCCTTTACAAAAAGTAGATCCTGTCAATGTGTTATGCTTCAAATAGTCCCAGTTAATGTGGAGACAGAAATCATTACCCCCTCAGGTCATAGTGATCATGTCAGGAACATGTCTTGAGGATGAAGATAAACCACTCTCTCAAAGTGTCCTACCACCTTCAACAAATTGTGTGCATGACTGCTCTGATGCCATGATTTCTGAACTGCCTTTAGAATCATATTCTTTACTTTGTCTGTCTTCCTCATTTTTCTTGTCAAAATACATCATTTCAACTTCTCTATATTAAATTTCATCTGCCACATTTTACCCATTGCATCAGCCTATGTGCTCCTGATGTCTATCACTCTCCTAACCTCAGCTCACAAAAAGTTTTGTGTCAAACTCATGTTTCGAAATTATGAGTTACAAACCAGAGTCAAGCTTATCAAATATTATTTGCCATGTGCCTGCCTATTTCATCAGCCTGATTATGTTTTCCTGCACTAATTATATTCTTCATTAGTTATTTGCCAAATGATACCATCTTTATCGTAATGAACAAATATGTGACAACAGAAGTGGTGCCAGTCTGGATCATGAATGAATGCTACTTCATACCACACTTCAGTCTGAAAAAATGTCTATCATCATTGTTTGAGATAAAAAGGTGGAGAGCTGGATGAAACACGCAGGCCAAGCAGCATCAGAGGAGCAGAAAGGCTAACATTTCGGGTCTAGGCCCAAAACGTCAGTCTTCCTGCTCCTCTGATGCTACTTGGCCTGCTGCGTTTGTCCGGCTCTATGCCTTGTTATCTCAGATTCTCCAGCATCTGCAGTTTCTGCTATCTGTATCACCATTGTTTTCTGCTTTTTGTCATTAAAATTAAAAACCTGTGAATAAAGAGCAGACCTTTGATTCCATGATTTTAATTGTGCTAACCAATTTATCATGCCCTATCAAATATTTGCTGAAAGTACACATATAAACATCAACTGACCTATTCTCATCATTCTTCTGTACAACTTCAACAAAGAATTTACATGAGCTAAATATGATTTGATTTTAACAAATACAAGCAGGTTTTCCATTGTAAACCTATATTTCTCGAAGTGCCAACTCATTTTCTTCTATATTAGATTAGATTAGATTCCCTACAGTGTGGAAACAGGCTCTTCGGCACAACAAGTCCACACCGCTCCTTGAAGCATCCCACCCAGACCCATACCCCAAAACCCACACACCTGTGAACCCCACAGGCAATTTAGCATGGCGAATCCACCTAGCCTGCACATCTTTGGACTGTGGGAGGAAACCGGAGCACCCAGAGAAAACCCACGCAGACACAGGGAGAATGTGCAAACTCCATACAGACAGTCACCCGAGGCTGGAATTGAACCCGGGTCCCTGGTGCTGTGAGGCTGCAGTGCTAACCACTGAGCAACCGTGCCACCCTTTCCAAAAGGCGACCTTGCGACTTGCAGCCACCGTGAACCTTTTAGTTCCATTCCGTGAAATTCCTTTCCAAACCCCTCCTTTACTGAGATTTTAGCTGCTTCATCTTTTTTCATAGGTAAAGACAATTGTAAAGTACTCAATTTGTACCCCAGAGATGCTCTCTGCCTTTTTCAGGTCCGTAATTGTCCCAAATGGCTGTGACTAGTATTCTTGCCAACTGTATAACTAAGGAAGAAGAGAGGATTTTGAAGTAAAACGTGAGATAAACTTTGTAAGGCCGTGGTAAATCGAAGTGTTGAGACACAGCAAAAGAGAAAGGTGTTAATATGGAAAATGATACGGTGGTGAGTAAAAATCCAAGAACATATCAACAGATAAGATCAGAATTTACAATAAAAACATATAAACATAGAACATAGAACACTACAGCACAGTACAGGCCCTTCGGCCCTCGATGTTGTGCCGACCTGTCATACCGATCTCAAGCCCATCTAACCTACACTATTCCATGTACGTCCATATGCTTATCAAATGACGACTTAAATGTACCTAAAGTTGGCGAATCTACTACCGTTGCAGGCAAAGCGTTCCATTCCCTTACTACTCTCTGAGTAAAGAAACTACCTCTGACATCTGTCCTATATCTTTCACTCCTCAATTTAAAGCTATGCCCCCTCATGCTCGCCATCACCATCCTAGGAAAAAGGCTCTCCCTATCCACCCTATCTAACCCACTGATCATTTTATATGTCTCAATTAAGTCACCTCTCAACCTTCTTCTCTCTAATGAAAACAGCCTCAAGTCCCTCAGCCTTTCCTCGTAAGACCTTCCCTCCATACCAGGCAACATCCGAGTAAATCTCCTCTGCACCCTTTCCAAAGCACCCACATCCTTCTTATAATGCGGTGACCAGAACTGTACACAATACTCCAAGTGCAGCCGCACCAGAGTTTTGTACAGCTTCACCATAACCTCTTGGTTCCGGAACTC
Source organism: Stegostoma tigrinum (assembly GCF_030684315.1). NCBI lineage: Eukaryota > Metazoa > Chordata > Chondrichthyes > Orectolobiformes > Stegostomatidae > Stegostoma > Stegostoma tigrinum. Next base: position 100,949,456 of record NC_081358.1, on the reverse strand, counting down.
GATCCCTCTATTAATAAAAGTTAAAACACTGTATGCTTTCTTAACAGCCCTGTCAACCTGGGTGGCAACTTTCAAGGATCTGTGTACATGGACACCGAGATCTCTCTGCTCATCTACACTACTAAGAATCTTACCATTAGCGCTGTACTTTGCCTTCCGGTTACTCCTACCAAAGTGCATCACCTCACACTTGTCTGTATTCAACTCCATTTGCCACCTCTCAGCCCAGCTCTGCAGCTTATCTATGTCTCTCTGCAACCTACAGCATTCTTCGTCACTATCCACAACTCCACCGACCTTAGTGTCGTCTGCAAATTTACTAACCCATCCTTCTACTCCCTCATCCAGGTCATTTATAATCAGTTTGATTCCATTTTGATTATGGTTTCTAATGCTGAGCTCCAAAAGAATGTTCAGGTTTTGAGGAGGGTTCAGAAGCGATTTACTAGAACAGCTCCAGGGATAAAGGATTACGGAAAATTTGAAATTGTTCTCCGAAGAGCCAAGAAGCCTGAAGGGAGATATATAAAATTAGAAAGTTTGCAACAGTTGAAGAATGATGATCAGATAGCCCAGATTCAACTTCATTCCAAGTGAGTAGCAGAGGAGCCAGAGGTGACAATTTGTGCACGAGGAGTCATTGAGATTTGAAATGGACTCCCTCCCTGATATTGTGGTAGCCTCAGTTAAAGTTAGCATTCAAAAATAAACTGGATAAATATCTGGAGTGAAAGAAAACAGTAAAGAATGGACCTAAAGGCTTTGCATCTGAATGCATGTAGCATTCGAAATAAAACACATGAACTCAACTTAAAATAGAGAAATACAATCTGGTACCCATCTCAGTCACTTGCTTGCCAGATGATATCATTGGATCCTGAATCTTGAATGGTAGAGGACATTTAGGAAGGATAGGAAAGTAGAAAAAGATAGAAGGTTCCTATATCAGTCAATAAGCTCTCCAATTCATTTGTTTTATATTTGTTTTCCTTAACTACTCTAAGCCTAAATTTATTTTCCTGTATTTTCTACTCCTGACACCAACAAAGTGTGCGCTGAGAGGCTGAAGCGCATGGGGCCACAATTTTAACATTGCCAAGCCATTCCAGCTAACCACCCCCAATCCCCTCACTCAAAATCCCAATAGAGGGGTGGAGAGGATGGGCCGAAGTGCTAATGATTAAGACGATATTCGACAGCTGCATTAGAAAGTAGGTTGTAAAGGATGGGAACATAGTCTGGGACAGTTAATGTTGATACTTGACAAGCTGCATGTCCTTGAATGAATCCTGCAAACATTTCTTTGTGAGCTGAAGACGACACCTGCAGTTTGTTTCTCCGTAGATGTGCTTTCTGTGCTAGCCAGCTATTTTGTCTTCTGTATCTGCTATTCTCTGTGCTGCCTGTTTGTTACACTGTATAGGAGAGTTTTGCTCTGAGAGTTGGGCTTCATCTTGGACCAGAATTGTGACCGGATCCAGGAACGAACCTGAGCCTCCAGTCCAGCCATCGACCGTCGGGTCCCTGATAGGCAGAAGGGCATGCGACTTGTTGCTTTTTTGCTTTTCTTTTTTTATTTATTATCACCACTATAACCACTGTTTCTATTTAACAAACATTCATATTTAAGCAAATTGCTGTTGTTAAGTCTTCTCTTAATTATATTTAACTGAATCCAAAAAACCACTTGGATATACCCTGTGATCTAAGACAAGGGCATATGTGGGAACAGGGATGAGACATGAGGTGAGTATGAGGGCTCAGGGACGAACAATGTAGGACCCAGTAAAGAGAGGTGGGTCTCCTAACCAACTCCCTGTATCTTCCATAACTGTAAACTATAATGGCCTGGGGACTGAGGTTTGAATCCCACCACAGCAGATGGTGGAATTTGAATTCAATTTTAAAAAATCTGGAATTAAGAATCTACTGATGATGATGAGATTATTGTTAATTGTCAGAAAAAAACCCATCGAGTTCATTAATGTTCTACAGGGAAGGAAATCTGCCACCCTCACCTGGTCTGGCCTATGTGTGACTCCAGACCCACAGCAATGTGGTTGACTTTCAACTGGCTTCTGAAATGGTTGAGCAAGCCACTCAGTTGTACCAATCATTACAACGTGCCAAAAAATGAAACCGATGGAACACTTGGCATTAAACTAGGCACCAAAAATGATTACAGCAGAAACAGTCCTGTTGGCCCTTCAAAGTCTTCCTCACTAACATATGGGGGCTAGTGCCAAAATTGGGAGAGCTGTGTCACAGACTAGTCAAGCAACAGCCTGACACAGCCACTTCCACGGAATCAGACATTGTCCCAGACACTATCATCACCATCCCCAGAATGTGACCTGTCTCATCAGCAAGCCAGACCCAGCAGAGGGGGCGGCACAGTGATATACAGTTGGGAGGGTGTTTCTCTAGGCGTCATCAACATTGACTCCGAACCCCACGAATTCTCATGACTTCAGGTTAAACACAGGCAAGGAAACCTCCTACTGGTTACCACACACTGTCCTCCTTCAGCTGATGAATCAGGCTTCCTCCATGCTGGACAACACTTAGAGGGGGCACCGAGAATGACAAGGGCACAAAATGTACTCTGGGTGGGGGATTTCAATGTCCACCATCAAGAGTGGCTCAGCAGAAGTACTCCTGGCTGAGCTGGTTGGGTCCTAGAGGACATTGCTGTTAGACTGGGTCTGCGACAGGTGGTGAGGGAACTAACAAGAGGGAAAAACATACTTGACTTCATCCTTACTAATCTGCCAAGTGCATTTGTCCATGACAGCATCGTTAAGAGTGACCATTGCATAGTCCTAGTAGAGACAAAGGCCCAACTTCACATTGAGAATAATCCATTGTGATGTGTAATACTATCACTGTGCTAAATGGGACAGAATTCGCACAGATCTAGCGACTCAAGACTGGATATCCATGAGATGCTGTGGGCCATCAACAGCAGCAGAATTGTACTCCAGCACAATGCATAACCTCATGGCTTGGCCTACCCGCACTCAACCATTGGTATTAAGCCAGGAAATCAACCCTGGTTCAATGGAGAGTGCAGGACGGCATGTTCGGAGCAGCACCAGGCATACCTGAAGGTGTGGTATCAACCTGGTGAAGTCACCAAACAGGGCAACTGGCACGCCAAACAGCTTAAGCAGCAAGACTTGCACTCCAAAACTCACCACTCCTCTGGCCAAGCTGTTCCAGTGCAGCTACAACTCTGGCATCTACCCAACAATGTAGAAAATTGTTCAAGGATGTCCTATACATGAAAAGCAGGACAAATCCAACTCAGCCAATTATTGCCCCATCAGTCTGCTGTCAATCATCAGTAAACTGATCGATGGTGTCATCAACAGTGTTATCTAGCAGCACCTACTCGGCAATAACGTGCTCAGTGACACTCAGTTTGGATTGTGCCAGGGACACTCAGCTCCTTGGTTCAAACATGGACAAAAGAACTGATTCCAGAGGTGAGGTGAGAGTGACAGCCCTGAATATCAAGGCTGCATTTGACCAAATGAGGCATCAAGGAGCTCTAGCAAAACTGAAATCAATGGGTATTAGGGGGCAAGCTCTCCAGTGGTTGGAGTTGTACCTGATACATAGGAAGATGGTCCTTGTTGTTGGACGTCAGTTATCTCAGCTCCGTGACAGCTCTACAGGAGTTCTTCAGGGTAGTGCCTTCGGCCGAACCATCTTCAGCTGCTTCATCAATGATTTTCCCTCCATAAGGTCAGAAATGGGGATGTTCGCCGATGATTGCACCATGCTCAGCACCATTTGTGACTCCTCAGATACTGAAGCAATCTGTGCCCAAATGTAACAAGATCTGGACATTATCCAGGCTTGGGCTGACAAGTGGCAAGTAACATTCACGCCACAGAAATGCCAGACTATGACCATCACCAATAAGAGACAATCTAACTATCACTCTTTGACATTCCACGATGTTACCATCACTGATGTTCATCCACTATAAACATTCTGGGGATTATCATTGACCAGGAACTCAACTGGACCCACTACATCAACGCACTGGCTACAAGATCAGGCCAGAAGCTCAGAATACTGTGACAAGTAACTCACTTCCTGACTCCTCAAAGCCTGTTCATCATCCATAAGGCACAAGTCAGGAGTGTGATGGAATACTCCCTACTTGCCTGGATAAGTGCAGTCTCAACCACACTTAAGAAGCTTGACACCATTAAGGACAAAGCAGCCTGCCCGATTGGGGCTGCATTCACTCCCTCCACCACCAATGCTCAGTAGCAGCAGTGTGTACTATCTACAAGATGCACCGCAGAAATTCACCAAAGATCCTCACATGGTATGTTGCAAATCCACAACCACTTCCATTTAGAAGGACCAGGGCAGCAATTAAGTAGGAACAGACCCACCTTCAAGTTCTTCTCCAAGCTACTCAACATCCTGACTCAGAAATATGTCACCACTCCTTTACTCTCACTGAGTCCAAATCCTGGAATTCCCTCCCTAAACGTATTGTGGGTCACAGCAGGTGGACTGCAGTGGTTCAAGAAGGCAGCTCACCACCACCTTCTCAAGAGCAATTAGGGATGGGCAAGAAATGCTGGCCAGAGAGCAATGCCCACATCCCACAAAATGAATTCTTAAAAAAATGATCTCCTGTATTTCATGGCCACACTGCTGCGTCTTTAATGTGGGCAGTTCTTTTTGGAATAGCAGCAAAAGTCAAAACAATCTTGGTCTCTCACCTGTTCTTGTCCAATCTCGTTAAGGTGATTGTGACTTGCAAGGTGTTACTGATGGCCAGATGTATGACTCAATAAGCACCTTTCAGATCTAACTACCCATCAGCATTGCATTTTTGCAACTATTTACAAGTTACAGAAATATGACCTATTTTACTCCAGAGACTGCTAGGAGAGCGCTAGCCTCAGATCTATCACACACAAGCTCTTTATAATGATAATGACAAAGTCCCTGTGGCATAATTGCAGTCAATACCGTCAAAAAAGTGCACCAATGCCTCTACTTCCTCAGAAGGCTAAGGAAATTTGATATGTCTATAATGACTCTGGCCAATTTGTATACATGTACCATAAAAAGCATCCTATCACATTACATCACAGCTTGCTAAGGCAACCGCTCTGCTCAAGACTGCAAGAAATTATGGAGTTTTGAACACAGTCCAGTCCACCATGAAATCCAGCCTTCCTTCCATTGATTCCATCTACACTATGCACTGCCTCAGGTAAGCAGCCAACATAATCACAGTCCCCTTCCACCCCGGTTATACACTCTTCCAAGATTTAAGAACAGCTTCTTCCTTGCTGTAATCAAACAAAAGAAAACAGACCTCTCATATATGAGAAATAATGGGAACTGCAGATGCTGGAGAATCCAAGATAACAAAGTGTGAAGCTGGATGAACACGGCAGGCCCAGCAGCATCTCAGGAGCACGGGGTCTAGGCCCGAAATGTCAGCTTATGTGCTCCTGAGACGCTGCTTGGCCTGCTGTGTTCATCCAGCTTCACACTTTGTTATCTCATATATGAGAGTTGTCCTTTCTCTGCACATTCTCTGTGGCTATAATATAATAATCTGCATTCTGTTCTATTACCCTGATGTACTTATGTAAGTATGATTTGTCTGGTTGACACATTATACAATATTATTCACTGCATCTCCATACATGTGATAATAGTAAATCAAATCCCAAAGCAGGTCCCCAGTACTCTCATTAATTTTATGGGTGTTCGCTAAAAGAGACAATGCAAAGCTCTGAGATAACAAAGTGTGGAACTGGGTGAACACAGCAGGCCAAGCAGCATCTTAGGAGCACAAAAACTGATGTTTCGGGCCTAGACCCTTCATCAGAAAAGGGGGATGGGGAGAGGGTTCTGAAATAGATAGAGAGAGAGAGGAGGAGGTGGACCAAAGAAGGATAGAGGAGAAGATAGGTGGAGAGGAGAGTATAGGAGGGGAGGTGGGGAGGGGATAGGTCAGTCCAGGGAAGGCAGACAGGTCAAGGTGGCGGGATGAGGTTAGTAGGTAGGAGATGGGGGTGCGACTTGAGGTGGGAGGAGGGGATAGGTGAGAGAAAGAACAGGTTAGGGAGGCGGGGACGAGCTGGGCTGGTTTTGGGATGCAGTGGAGGGAGGGGAGATTTTGAAGCTGGTGAAATCTACATTGATACCATTGGGCTGCAGGTTTCCCAAGCGAAATATGAGTCGCTGTTCCTGCAACCTACGGGTGGCATCATTATGGCACTGCATGAGGCCCAGGATGGACAAGTCATCTAATGAATGGGAAGGGGAGTTGAAATGGTTCGCGACTGGGAGGTGCAGTTGTTTACTGAGAACTGAGCATAGGTGTTCTGCAAAGCGATCCCCAAGTCTCCGCTTGGTTTCCCCAAAGTAGAGGAAGCCACACTGTATACGGCGGATGCATTATACCACACTGGCGGATGTGCAGGTGAACATCTGCTTGATGTGGAAAGTCATCTTGGTGCCTGGGATGTGGGTGAGGGAGGTGGTGTGTGGGCTGGTGGAGCACTTCCTGCTATTGCAGGGGAAAGTGCTGGGTGTGGTGGGGTTGGAGGGGAGTGTGGAGTGGACAAGGGAGTCACAGAGAGAGTGGTCTCTTTTCCAACCCCACCCTTGTCGGAAGGCAGACAAGGGTGGGTTTGGAAAAATGTCTTTGGCATTCTCTTTTGGCGGTTATACAGGGGCGGGGTGTGAGGGATGAGGTGAGGGAAATACGGCAGACACGGCCGAAGTTGTTCTCGACCACCGCTGGGGGGATGTTGCAGTCCTTGAAGAATGAGGACATCTGAGATGTACGGGAGTGGAATGCCTCATCCTGGGAGCAAATGCGGTGGAGGCGAAGGAATTGGGAATAGAGGATGGAATTTTTGCAGTAAGGTGGGTGGGAGGAGGTGTATTCCAGGTAGCTGTGGGAGTCGGTGGGCTTGAAATGGACATCGGTTTCTAGGTGGTTGCCTGAGATGGAGACAGAGAGGCCCAGGAAGGTGACGGATGTGTTGGAGATGGTCCAGGTGAACCTAAGGTTAGGGTGGAAAGTGTTGGTGAAGTGGATGAACTGTTCGAGCTCCTCTTCGGAGTATGAGGCGGTGCCAATACAGTCAGATGAACTGTTCGAGCTCCTCTTGGAATACGAAGCTCTTCATCGTTTGCAGACAGCAGGGGACACCCCCAGCACCTCCAATAAATACCATTCGTACACTCTAAACCTATATTAAGCTGCTGAGCTCGTATGATTCCTATTATTAATGAGTTGCTGTTTATTCCAAAAGTGGAAAATATTATCTCACAGCAAATGTCATGGAAATGTGAAATTCTTCTCCCAAAATGTTATGGATCCTGAGAATAGTGGAACTTGCAATTGGGAAATTGCTTTTTATTTGTTCAGGGTACCAAGGAATATAGACTTAATGTGCACAAAGAGGTAAAGATCACCCATGATCTAACTGAATGGCCAGAGGAGCTAAATAGCTTTCCATTTTCCTAAATCCCTACGTATTCTGTTACCTTCATTTTCCTGTTTCCTTCCTCTCTTACTCTCTCAGTTTGCTAAAAAGTAGTTCCTCAAGTCGAAAGCACTTCACAGACATGTTACAAGTGACAAACTAATTTGCTCTTGGCAGTCTATCACACCCATCTAATTCCTCCTGACACCATTCAGCTGCTGACTGCACTAACTGTCAAAGCCAATTAACCAGTGACTAAGCATTACAAACAGTTTATGGGTGTGAAAATCAGCCTTCAATTCAAAAGCAAGTGAAAGAGAAAGACACACTTAACTCTTTGGATTCCAGCACCGACTCCTAAAATCAGTAACATCTAAGGAGGCCAATTGTCCCGTCTGTGCTCAACCACCCAGAATTGAACTGAAGCCTCACGACTGCTGCATTATAACTGACTCCAGTACAACGTTGCTTCATTAACTGCAAAGGCCTTTGGGGCTCTTGAGATAGACGCTCTGAAAAGGCAAGTCTTTCTTTTTCTTTCTGTCTGTCTTTCTGTCTTTACGTAGGTGCTGCTTGTGACATCTTGGGCATGAATTTGAATGTTAAAGTGAAAAGGATAATCCAAAGATAAACAAATGAAGCATAAAGGTCAGATTTGGTAAATTTTTTTACATAAATAAAAGCCTTATCTCAATATCCCATAATAGGAGACATCCAGTGCTTTGGTGGCATAAATTTAATTGCTCTCCACAATTCTTTAAATAGTCTTTCAAAAAAGCAAAGGACGTTTTAAATTCTTTAAAGAGTGATTGATTGCGATGGCATTGCTCCAGTTCACGTTGTTGAAATTATGCGTTGGATGACGTGTTACTGGCTCTACCAACATTTATTGCCCATCCCTAGTTGCCCATGTGCTGTCACCAGCCCACAGGAAGCAATTCCAGGATTTTGACCCAGCAACACCAATATATTTCCAAGTCAGGATGGCCACTGTCTTAGAGGGGGAACATGCAGGTAGTGACGTTGCCATGTATCTTGTCCTTCTAGATGGTAGTGATGATGGATTTAGAAAACGCTCTCTAAGGAGCTATGATGAATTTTTGCAGTTCATTGTGTAGGTGATACACACTGCCAGTACTGAGTGTAGGTGATAGGGGAGTGAATGCTTGAAAGTCATGCCAATTAAGTGGCCTCCTTTGTCCTAGTTGGCACCTTTGACTGTTTTTGGAGCTGCGCTCGTCCAGGCAAGTGGAGAATATTCCATCACATGCTTGATTTGTACCTTGCAGATATTCTTGCAGAGGTATTTTGGGGAGTCATGAGGTGAGATACTCGTTGTGAGATTCTTATTCTCTTCATGAAATAATGGTCTATGACACAGCTCAGAGGAACATGGTAAAAACAGTAACTTGGAACATAGGGGCTTGAGTTGGCCACTCAGCCCACCAAGGTTAATGGACTTGACATTTCTGTTTACATTGTAGAGGCTTGACATTGCATCAATGCCCAAGTATTGTTGGACACCTTTGGGCATCCAAATAACTATTTGACGTATTAGGAATTATGTCACAAGAAAAGCAAACATGGCGACGTTATATCCCACGTAGGTTGGAAATATTCACTCGAGTGTGTGAGAAATGTGTTAGAAGCCATAGTTTTAGGTACCTTACAAAATTTAAGTGATAGTTACATTCTTAAGGAAAAGGTACCTATTAACTACCTTTTCATGACTAAACAAAGCATGCATAACTGCAAAAGCAAAGTCAGGAACAGCTGACTGACTGTTTGCTCATTGATGAGGAGGCTGGCTGTGACTGATTATTGAGTTTGGTACATTTCTTGCAGTTGTGCGATTCTCCTGCAGACAGAGATGAAATGAAAGATCTACAATCCTTGCACCATGATGAAGAAAGGTTATCTTGCTTCGGCTCAATGTTACAATAAATACAATAAGAATAACATATTATGCAGAAAAAAAGACAATGTGCATGGATTACTACAAAGTTAGAAAGAAATGTTCTCATCTACAAACACTGCGTTACATTTTGTACAGGAGATGGGTTCCCTCGTCTGTGGCATAAAAGTTTGCATTGAGCCCAACTCTGGCTGGTCAACTTGGCCTTTAACCATTTTAAGGCTGTCTGGCCATTAATTTGCTTACATAATGCCTTCCTGTCCATTAGGGAGGCCCTAACTCCAGTGATAGCCTGTCAATTGATTGGTCAGCAGCTGCATTCTCTCCAGAATGCCACTTGGACCTGAAGAGATGATGCCACGGCTTCAGGCTTGCAGGTTGTTGGTAGTGCATGCACAGGGTGGGAATGTGCAGTGAGTAAAGTGGTTAGCTGATGGGCGTGGTGATGACATTATCTCAAGCTAATCCATGCTGTCTGCATCTCACCCCTGGGGATGAGTTTGGATTTTAAGGAATAAACCGGAATGAATTTAATATTTGACAGTCATACACCAAAACCTACTGTAGTATACCAGCAGGCTATCAGTTTGCCAGTATATTATTGTGCATGTTACATTATGTTTCAAATTTTATTTCGGTGCCAAGGAGGTCACACATCTTTGAAGCCACAGAAAATAACCAGTCAGGTTAGTGATTAAGCAGCCGATCTTAATTTTCCAACCATTGATTGATATGATAAAATATTTGAAACATAATAGGAAAAAGAGGTGGAATACCGACTTTAATAGTAATGTCACAAAAGTAATACAATAAGAAACTTCAGGAATGTGGAAGATTCAAGAACAACTTCTTCCCTGCTGATATCAGACTTATGAATGGACCTATTATTCTTAAATTCTTTCTCTGCACCTTCTCTGTAGCTGTAAGACTATATTCTGCATTTTGTTATACAAGCCTGACATACTTCTCTAAGTATCAATTGTCTGATAGCATGAAAAACAATATTTTTCATTTTATCTCAGCACACGTGACAATGATAAATCAAATCAAATCAATTGATTGAATAATTTACAATGAGACCTCAGGCTGTTAAGTATACACTCTTCCAGGAGTGTAATTCCAAATGTAAAACCACTGTTCAAACTATAGACTTAAAACTCAGAAGGGAGTTCAGAATCGCTGTGGATAAAACAAGTATTTGACACAAAGATTGAAGTGTGGCAAAAGGTGTACGATTTATAAGTACTTTTTTTATGGTTTGGATATTCAAGCAAATAGTCCATGGATTTTAGTCATTTTATTTTCTGAATAATAACTGACTAAGCCATTCTTTCTGGAAGCATAATTTTAAACCTGTATTATCTGAGAGCAATAACTAAGTCTACAGGAGTGTCAATTGAAACTTGTTTATATTGGATAGACTTACACAGGAGACAGCAAATACTGAAAAGTTGCTTTTTGGGTATAGGCTAATCAAGGATTGGTTTTACTTTAGGAAATCCAAGAGATTGAAAACTTCTAGGTAGTTCAAGGGACATCTGACAAAAGTCAAATGAGGGTTCAAGGAAGGCAAAAGTCAGACCTCAGTATAGTCTGCCCCAAGGAAATTTTTCAGATCAGTTTAGGGAATAAGTTCCCTCAGTGAATGAATGTAGTTTGTGAAATATCCAAGCTAGTAGTGTTTGATTAGAAATACGCATTGGTTATTCAAAGCTCTAAATGTTTAATATCTCAGTTGTATCACAGTATAAGGAAAAGGTGTTATATCTCCTGGGTCAGGAACTGAGGAATCAAGTAGTTAAACCAAGCCGACTGATTTGATAAAGGGAAATTTCTCAGGTTTGTTTTGTGTATGACCGTATACTGCTGGTTGCTTTGCCTTGTGTTTTGAAATCTTTCAGATTATCTTATATTTGGATAGAGCATAGAACAGTACAGCACGGCACGGGCCCTTTGGCCCAAGATGTTGTGTCAAACTTTTACCCTAAACCTAAGATCTATCTAACCTCTACCCCTACCTTTATAATATCATCCATGTGCCTATCTAATAACTGCTTAAATGCCCCTAATGAGGCCAACTCCACTACCCTCTCCACCAATGCATTCCTCACCCCTACCACTGAGTAAAGAATCTACCTCTGACGTCTCCCCTATAACTACCTCCACTCGCTTTAAGACTATTCCCCCTCGTAATAGTTACTTCCACCCTAGGAAAAAGTCTCTGGCTGTCCACTCTATCTATACCTCTGATCATTTTGTACACCTAAAGCGCCCAGATAGCTTGGGTTGGTTTATAGTACTTTTTTTTGTGTAACAAACATCTGTTTTATTGTTCAAATCAAATCTACATCCTTTTATGTTTCAGTGAAAGACCCCAGAGCTAAATTAATAAAACAAAACATGATCTATAAAGCCAGATTTCAACCTGGGTTCTGACACCTCCAGTAGCAATGTTAGCTGCAATCAAAACAGAAGGAAGTGTCGAAATAAATGATAACAGTAAAATGCTGTTGAATTCAAACTATGAAATAAAAATAGAAAGTGCGAGAGGAACTCAACAGCTCTGGCTGCATCTGCAGAGAGAGAAACAGAGGAAAGAATTTTTTCAACACTTGAACGACGTGATTTGTGACAACAGAAATCAGTTGAGATGCCCAGTCAGGGATTATCATTCAGTGTAACACCTCATTAATATGCACTCTCCCACTAAAGAAACTAAATGGCAGTAATGCTTGACATGAAAGTGTGAGCAGGTACTTGGTAACACCATCTCACTACTTGCTCCCCCAGACTTCCATCCTGGGCACTGACCACCAACACCTTAGGGCAGGGCCCATCAGCAACAATTGCATGCACCTCATATCCACAGACACTGGTGTTTCGCACATGCCAGCCTCTCTGAATCATCGTGGCACATTTCTGATCCACTTAAAATACACTTCTGGATTGCCAAGTTATGCTTTGGTGTACCTTTGATGGATTGGAACTGGGTGCATCTCAGAGCTGTTTGTTTGCTGTCTGAGTGCTCACTCACTTTGAACCTCCCCGGATGCTCACAGAATTCCAAACATTGCTTTCAGCACTTTGCCCCCTCAGCTGGACTCTAACGTCTCACAGTGCATCTTAGAGTTTAGCACAGACATTAAGCCAAGCCATTTGTCATGCTCATCATTTGTCAAAGAGAGGGAAGTGTCGTGGTCCAGGACATGCTACACCAAATTCAAATCCAAGGCAGCAACTGTACTTGCATCAACCAAATGATCGTGCCCCAAAATCAAAGGTGAGTAGTCCTCAGCCAAGTAAAAGAGGACTACCGTCAGCCAGGGGTCCTGGTACAGTCAGGAAAGGACAGCATCTGTGATCCATCCAGGAACTTGGATCCAATAAGATGTTCACCTCTGGTGGTCAGGGTCATTGGTCAGGAATGTCTACCCAAGTCAGGCAGGGAAGGTGGGCTGTAGGCAGTCGCAGTCAACCCCTGGAGCCAGCAGCAAAAACATTACGTCCGCCTTGTGAATGCTGATTGCCAATATTGCTAAGGGCCTATTCAGTTCATTCAGATCAACATAGAGGCTCATTGAAAGTGAGGCTGATGGATCAAACCTCAGTAGGATCTATCATTGTGGTTCAGAGATAGCAAGACCTGCAGAGGCTGGAGTCCGAGACAATACAGTGTAGAGCTGGAGGAACACAGCAGGCCAGGCAGCATCAGAGGAGCAGGAAAGCCTACGTATCGGGTTGGGACCCTTCTTTAGAAATGGGGAGGGGGAAGGGAGCTGGGAAATAGAGAGAGAAGGGGTGGGGCCAGGGAAGGTAAGTGGGATGGTGATAGGTGAGTGCAGGTGGGGAGTGGTGGGGATTAGTCAGTGAAGTGGGAAAGAAGATTGACAGGTTGTGTTAGGTCAAGGAGAAGGGGATGAAATGGAGGGTTGGACAAAAGATGAGGCTGGGGGTGGGGAGATTCTAAAAGTGGTGAATTCTATAGTTAGGTCATCAGGTTGACACGAGGAGTTTGAACAGTTCACCAACTTTTTTAATACCTTTCACCCCGACGTCAAATTCAATCTCTCTCTCCTTCCTGGACTTCTCCGTCTCCATCTCTGGTAACCGGCTTGAAACTGACCTGACGTTCAAGCACACCAACTCCCACAGTTACCTGGGCTATGCCTCCTCTCAACCACCTTCCTCCAAGACCAGGCTATGCCTCCTTTCACCCATCTTCCTGCAAGACTGTGATCCCCCTACTTCCAGTTCCTCTGCCTCCACCGCATCTGCTCCTAATGATGAAGCATTCCACTCTCGCACATCCCACGATGCCCTTTTATTTCAAGGACTACAACTCTTTCCCCCTCCAGTGATCAAAAATGTCCTCGACCGCACCTCTGCCCTCAACACCTCTCCCCACAACAAAAATAAACACAGAATCCCCCTTGTCTTCACATATCACCCCACCAACCTCTGCTTCCAACATATCATTCTCCGCCACTTCCACCACTTACAATCCGACTCCACGACCAAAGAGATATTTTCCTCCCCACTCTATTTCCCTTTCATAGGGACCGTTCACTCTGCGACTCCTTCGTCCGCTCCAACTCACCACTAACCCCACCACCCCCGGCACCTTCCCCTGCAACCACAGAAAGTGCTACACCTGCCCCTACACCGCCCCCCTCACCTCCATTCAAAGCCCAAGACAAACTTTTCACATTAGACAGGGATTCACCTATACATTTGCCAATGTGGTCTACTGCTCCCGATGTGGCCTCCTCTACATCAGTGAGACCAAGCGTAGACTCGGAGACCATTTTGTAGAACGTCTATGCTCTGTACGCAACAAACGGCAACACCTTCCAGTTGCCAACCCTTTTAACATCCCCCTCCCCCACACTCCCTGGGTGACATTCCCATCCTGGGCTTCTTCCAGTGCCACAAAGACACCATACGCAAACTGAAGGAGCAGCACCTCATATTCCGCCTCTGGAACCTACGGCCTCTTGGCCTAAATATGGAACTCATGAGTTTTAAAATATCCCCACCCCCAATCTCATCCCATTTCCAACCTTCCCTCTTATCCCCTCCTTGACCTGATACAACCGGTCCAACTTCACTCCACTCATCCCACTGACCAATCCCCACCACTCCCCACCTGTACTCACTTATCACCCATCCTACCTACATTCCCCAACCCCACTCCTCCTCTCTCTATTTATTTCTGCGCTCACTTCCCCCTTCCCATTTCTGAAGAAGGGTCCTGACTCAAATCGTCAACTTTCCTGCTCCTCTGATGCTGCCTGGCCTGCTGTGTTCCTCCAGCTCCACACTGTGTTGTCTCAATCATTTTGGTTGGCATAAAAATGGAAACGATTTGGATTATTTATGTAGAATTTTGATTCATGAAATTAAGGAGTTTTGTAGAATGCATTGTACATTGACTGTGAATAGAGCAGATCTGCTGCACCTAATGGACTTATATGAACTTCTATATCTGTTGTATTATATAATGCACAGAAACATGATGCAGATGGAAATACTGTAGAGACTGTAGAACTGTGTGCATGCACGTGTATTGATACACTCATGCAAACATCCATTTGAAACTGGATATAATAAAATGTGTGCACATATTGAATTCCGCTTCCTCATTTTCAGAACATTTTTATCCTCAACATTATATTAAACAACTGATCTTAAGATCTTAATTGAATTTCTTTCTAAATAGACTTATTTCAATATCGAGGTTACTCTCATTGTCTATTGATAGATCCAATCAATTCATTAGTATCTGAGCTCTTTCACAGTACAGCATTGAACTAAATGACATTCCTTTAATGAGTCCAGTCAGCATCTAGGGTTTATATCCAACATAGAAATTATCAGAAACCCCGGAGCTGCCTCAGCAGTCAGATATCTCCCTAATAGTAGAATCTGGGAATGAAGCAGTAACATTTTAATTGTCTTAGTTTTGAAGAAAAGACAACAACTAGACTGACCATCATAGATGAGTTTAGAGTTTTAGCTTTGGAATAAAGTAGTGAAAGAATCTCACAAATAGTGCCTGATAATTTTGCACAAATTAATTTCACTCTCTAAAATTATAGAAAAATACTTGAAAATCATGTCTTTTTCTATGATCGCAATTCAGATTACAGAAAGAAAAATGACAGACATATTTAACTTTATGAAAGGATAGGGTAGACAGAAGATTACTGTTTCTTTTAGATAAGTGACCAAGAATGCAAACTGTGCATAAAAAAAATGAAGGTACATAAAGATCTAAAAAATGAAACACATTTCCATGAGTGGACTGCTGATAATATGAAATTTATTTCTCGAGTTAGTGATTGAGCCAAAAATTATAACCAAGAAATTTCTCACAGTTACTTAATTTGCTTGACTAATGTAACTACACTGTAAGAAAACTGATTTCCTAAAGAAGGTCAGAGTGAAGGGTCTAGGCCCGAAACGTCAGCTTTTGTGCTCCTGAGATGCTGCTTGGCCTGCTGTGTTCATCCAGTTCCACGCTTTGTTTCCTAAAGAAGTTAATGGTATATGTGTACACAGTTCAAAGAAGCCTCATTATAAAATAACATGGAACGTAAGGGCTTGAGTAGGCTAATTCAGCCCATCGAGCCAGTCTTGCCATTCAAATGGATCATGGTTTGTCACCTGCCTATGCACTATTTCCCCTCACTAAACCCATATACCCCTACAATCTAGAAGCAGGCCATTTGGCCCATCAAGTCCACACACCCTCCAAAGAGCATCCCACTCAGACCTATGGCCCCCTACTCTATAACTCTGCATTTTCCGTGGTCAATCCACCCAGCCTCCACATCTTCGGCCTTTGGGAGAAAACTTGAACACCTGAAGGAAACCCACACATACGTGGGGAGAACATGCAAACTCTGCACAGATTGTTGCCTAAGGGTGGAATCAAACCTGGGTCCCTAGTGCTCTGAGGCAGCAGTGCTAACCACTGAGCCACTGGGTCATTCCAAGGTGTCATCAGTACCCAGAAATCTATTGACATCTGCCCTGAACATGCTCAATGATTGGTCTTCAACATCACTTTGGGTTAGAGAATGCTAAAGTTCACCATCCTCTGAGTGAAGACATTTCTGTTTGCCTTAATCTAAAATGGCTTGCCTATTCTGGGACTGTGTCCCCTAATTATAGACCCACCAGCCAGTGAAGCCATTCTATCTGCAACTGCCCTCTTATGCCCTGTAAGAATTTTCTAACTTACAATGAGATCACCTCCCACTCTTCAAATCTCTAGAGAGTACAAGCTCAATTTCTTCACTGACTCCTCATTAGACAATTCTGCCATTCCAGGGATTAAGCTAATTAACTTCTATTTGCACTTCTCTATGGCAAGTGCATTCCCATTCAGGAGAGATCAAAATTGTTTGTATTTCACCAAGACTGTATACACTTGTGTCAAATCATCAATACCCCCGTATTGAACTCACTTTAAAATGAAGGCCAACATGCCATTTGCCTTCCTAAAACTTACTTCACCTGCATGTTAGTTTTAGTGACTGGCGAACAAGGCTACCCAGGCCCCTTTGGACATCAGCATCTCCTTACCCATCACTATTTCAGAAATACTTTGTCTTACTGTTTTTGTTTCACTAAAATGAACAAAACCATACTTATTTGCATTATATTCTATCTGTTATCTTCTTGCCCATTCACTCAGCCCCTCATATCCCCTTGAAACCTTCTTGCATCCACTGAGTTTTGAGTCAACAGAAAATTTGGAAATGTAACAATTAGTGTCTGCACCCAAAAAAATCATTTATACGGCCTATGCACAGCTCGGGGCTAAGTACTGATCCTTGCTGTCCCCACTCATAACAAGCTGCAGTCCTGAAAATGGCCTTTTCATTCCTCTCCTGTTTCACCAATTCTCAATCCATAACTGTAAATTATTTCTTGTGCTCTGATTCTGTTTATGATCCTCCTGTTTGTGACCATTTTCAAGCTTTTCTGAAAGTCCAAATACATCACATCCACTGATATACGTGATCTGTGCCAGAAATAACGTCCTTAAAAAGACTCTAACATGTTTGTAAGGCATGGTTTTCCCCTCCTATACTTTGCCCAATCATATCACTCTTTTCTAAGTGAGCATCCTAACTTGGTAACATTTTCCCTACTACTAATGTCAAACCACTGAGGTCTATAGTTCTCTGTTTCCTCCTTTCTTAAATAGTGGTGCTACACCTGCTCCCTTACACTCTGAAGGACAATTTCCAGAGCCTATAGAATTTTGAAAGATAAACCCATCCATCCATTATCTCCAAAGCCAGTCTCTTCAAAATCTTGGTATGTAGTTCATTTGGCTTAGGGGATTTATCAAATTTCAACCCTGTTATTTTTTGTGTACTATTCTATGAATTTTCAAGTTCTTCTGAACATTATTTTGGTTGGCAAGGGACAGAAAAGGAGATAGGACAGATTGGGGAGGAACATAGGAACAGGAGTTGGCTATTCAGCTCTTCTGGTCTATTCAACCATTCGAATAGATCTTGACCAATCTGCCTTTTAGCTACATTTCCATCTGAAAACTTCCATGCACCTTACATTTGCATAGTTCCCCATTACACTAGTGCTGAACACAAGTATACCAGTTTATGCTGGCTAGTCAGAGTTCTAGTGCTTCCAGCCATTTCTTAAAATCATGTGGAGTGAATTGAAATAGCAAAAACCTGGTGCCTGTGATTCTGGGGACCACTGGAGGAGGCTAAGGCGGATCATCCACTTGGCACTTCTAGAAGTGAATACTACTAATGCTGCAGCCTTATCTCTTGCACTGATGTGCTGTGTTCCTCCATCATTGAGGATGGGGATATTTGCGAAGCCTCACCTGCCGGTGAGTTGTTTAATTGTCTGCCACCATTCATGATTGGAGGTCGCAGGACTGCAGAGCTTAGATCTGATCCATTGTTTGTGGCATCACTTAAGTCCATTTTATCAATTGTGCTTATGCTGTCTGGTACAGAAGTAGTCCTGGTTGGTAGCTTCACCAGTTTGGCACCTCATTTTTACTTATGCCTGGTGCTGCTCCTGGCATGCCCTCCAGCATTATCCATTGAACCAGGGTGGATCCCCTATCTTGACAGTAATGGTTGAGTGGGGGATATGCCGGGCCGTGAGGTTACGGATTGTGCTGGAGTACAATTCTGCTGCTGTTGATGGCCCACAGTGCCTCATGGGTGCCCAGTCTTGAGTTCCTAGATCTTTGAGAAGTCTGTCCCATTCAGCACGGTGCCACACACAATGATGGAGGTTATTCTCAATGTGAAGGTGGGTCTTCATCACCACACGGACTGTGAGGTAGTGCCTCTAATCAATACTATCATGGGCAGGTGCATCTGCAGCTGGCAGGTTGATAAAGATGAGATCAAGCATGTATTTCCTCGCTTGTTGGTTCCTTCACCAACTGCTGCAGACCTAGTAGAGCAGCTATGTCCTTTTGGACCTGACACATTTGATCAATAGTTTTGCTGCGAAGCCACATTTGATGGTGGACATTGAAATCCCCTACCTCGGCTATACTTTGCACCCTTGCCACCTTCGGTACACCTTTCAAGTATTGTTTAACATGGAGAAGTATCGATTCATTAGCTGAAGGAGGACAGTACGTGATAATCAGCAGGAGGTTTCCTTGCCCACCTTTAACCTGTGGCCATGAGATCTTTTAGGATCCCTAGTTGTCCCCCATCTGTGGCTTACTAGGCTATTCAGAGAGCAACTGAGATCAACCACTTTGCTGTGGCTCTGGAGTCGCGTATAGGCCAGACCAAATGTGGGTGGAAGATTTCCTTCTTTGATGGACATTATTGAGCCAGGTAAGTTTTTTTTCTGACAATTGACAATAGTTTCATGGTCATCAATAGATTCTCAATTCCAGATATTATTTATTGAATTCAAACCCCCTGCATCAGTTATGGTAGGCTTCGAACCTGAATCCCCAGAACATTACCTGAGTTTCTGGATTACCAATCAAGAGACTAAAACCAAGCAATTGATATCTCACCCACCAGGTGGAGGCCTGGCAAAAGCCTCAAACTGCCTTCTTTGAGGAAGACGTGCCTTGTTACAAGTTACTGGACACCTATGTGGCCAATGGTGGACTGCCCTGGGGTCAAAACACCCAGGGGATAGAACAGCTGGCAAATCAGAAGCTGACAGATCTCCATCATGGGAAATGGTATGCGAATTGATTGTGCCTGCTGGCACAGAAACAGAAGTCTAAGATAGGATGGCTAAAGATCCGAAGCTCATAGGTGTGTAAGGGTGTAATAGGTGTCAAAATGCAGGTGTCTCTGGGTGGTGGGGTGGGGGAGAGGGGGAAGGTGGAGGTGGGGTTAGTAGGGTTTGAGGAAAGGAAACAGGAGCTTCCATTGTCTCTACTTGCCTCGCTCCCCATGCTGGCTCTGTCAATAAGGTACTGAGAGCTTTTAAATGAGGGACGCCCTCCTACATGTCAGCAAGCAAAATTAACAAGATTTCTCTTTCAGTCTCTGTATGGCGACTCCCCAGTCTGTCATTGGTTGAATATGAACAACAACAGGAATAAGGTTGTTAAGTGGGACTTAACCAGAGCAGATGCCATTTTATTCATTTTAGACTGAAGAAAATTCAGTTCAGGGTATGAAGTTAAATACAGTGAATGCCCAAAATGAATTGGGAGTTCAGGTGCATAGATCTTTGAAATGTTGCGAACAGATTCAGAAAATAATCAAGAAATCTATTGGAATACTGGCCATTATATCTCAACAACTGGAGTATAAGGATGGAGAAGTTATGCTGCACTTATACAAAACCCTGGTTAAACCACACTTGGAATACCACTATCAGATCTAGGCACCATGCATTAGGAAGGATATACTGGTATCGGACGAAATACAATGTAACTTTGGAAAGAATCTTCAGTTGTGAAGAAGGGTCACCTGACCTGAAATGTTAACTCTGCTTTCTCTCCAAAGATACTGCCAGGCCTGCTGAGCTTTTAAAGCAATTTCTGTTTTTGTTACAAGAAAGATGCCTGAATTCCAGCGGTTATGGAAGATGGAGAGATTAGATACAAGAGGCCTGTTTTCTCTGGAATTTAGGAGGTTAAGGGGTGATTTGATTGAAGTTCTCCAGACAGTAATGGGAAAACACAAGGTAGATAAAGATAAATAATTTCCAGTCATTGGGGATTCTAACACTAGGGGCCATGGTCCAAATATTTGGGCCAGACTATTCAGAGGAGATGGTAGGTCTACAAAATCATGAGAGGTATAGACAGGGTGGATAGCAAAAAGCTTTTTCCCCAGAGTGGGGCACTCGATTACTAGGGGTCATGAGTTCAAAGTGAGAGGAGGAAAGCTTAAGGGAGACATGCGTGGAAAGTTCTTTACACAGAGGGTGGTGGGTGCCTGGAACGCGTTACCAGCGGAGGCGGTAGACACAGACATGTTAGCATCTTTTAAGATATATTTGGGCAGGGAGCAAATGGACACAGACCGCTAGAAAATAGATGGCAGGTTAGACAGAGGATCTTGATCGGCGCAGGCTTGGAGGGCCGAAGGGCCTGTTTCAGTGCTGTAATTTTCTTTATTCTTTTGTTCTTTGTTCTTTGAAACACTTCTGACAGGAAGAGTAGTAGATGTCTGGAACACATTTCCACAAATTGCAGTAAAGGCGAGGTCATTCTTTTTTTATTTATTTTAAATCTGATGCAATGTTTTGTTAAACAAAGCTATTAAGGGCCATAGGCAGGTATAGGATTTGAGCCACAGATCAGCTATGATCTCAGTGAATGGTAGAACAGGTTCAAGGGGCTGAATGGCTTGTTCCTGTTCCTATGTAGGCAAGGGGTGACAGGGTTGCACCCTATTGCACAATTAGAAGGCATAGTGGCTCAGTGGTTAGCACTGCTGCCTCAAATCAACAGGAAGCTGGGTTTGATTCCACCCTCAGATAACTGTCAGTGTACAGTTTGCGCATTCTCCCCATGGCTGCATTGGTTTCTTCTGGGTGCTCTGGTTTCCTCCCACAGTCCAAGGATGTGCAAGTTATGTGGATTGGCCATACTAAATTGCCCATTTCATCTCGGGATGTACAGGCTAGGTGGATTAGGCGTGGGAAATGCAGGGTTACTATGGTGGGTCTGGATGGAATGATCCTCAGAAGGTTAGTATGGACTTGATGGGATGAATGGACTGCTTTCCACACTGTAGGGATTCTATTCTTTGATTGAAAAGAACCCCAAGTCTCCCACCCCAACTAAGTCTCCAAAATTGCCTTGAGAGAGGGCACTAAATTTTGCTGTGAGTGATAGTTGGACTGGAATGGTCCCAAGTATTAGATGGCTGTATGTATGACCTTATCTTTGATAGAAATGCTAATCAGTTGAAGTATAAGATAATTAGCATTAACTGTTCAACAGCCTGACAATGGAGAAATGAAACTTCAATTTATCTCAAAATATATAAAGTTTAGAATAGATGATATCTGAATGAGTCTTTCAATTGTCCTGTTTTGGCATTTTTATCTTCCAGTCAGACAAAGACCATGTTTTATGCACACTGCTGTTGTAATACAGTTCTTTTCTTTGCGTCGTCTGGAGATGATGAGAACAGTATCTTCTGGGAGTTGCTCACTGTGAAACCTGAAAGCTCCATTGGAGATGTATTGGATTCTGGAAGGAAAATCAATACAGGACTGAGTCACACAGAAGGAATGGGCTTGAATCCAAAATAAAAGATATACAAGCTGGCAGCACCTGATCAGAGGCAGGCAATCAGAGCAGGAAAGCTGCAGTTTATTCTGAGAGAAAATACTAGAAATACTCAATGGGTCCAATATCACTTTGTGGAGAGAGAAGAATAGGGTTCACATTGAAAACCAATGACCTTACATCAAACTAAAACATTAACTATTTTTCACTGTCCATAGATTCTGCAGGACCTGCTCCTTATTTCCATCACTTTTTGTGTTTATTTCAAATTTCCAGTATCTGCAGCATTTTGCTCATTTATTACATTCCAATTGTTCAAAACACTCCTGGTTGCGCACCCAATTTAAACACCTGCCATTTCACATTCCACTCTCATTTCTAAGGCATAAGCTTGTTGGGTCGTCTCAGTTTAATAACTAGAGTGTACAATCCAGACTGACTCTCTCTGGTGTGGTACTCTGAGAGTGAGAGTGTTGCTTTGTTTCAGGTGCTGACTTTTGGATAAGATGCCAGCCTGGACACAATTTAAAGAAATGAAAGGGAGTTCACCTGAGGTTCTTGGTAGTAGTTATCACTGCCCTTAATGAAAACAGAACGTCCAGTTATCGCTACAGTGTTTTTGCAGGAAATGTGAAATGAAAGTGAATGTGATAGCCTTCAGATAAAACACAGCTGTGAGAAGCAACAACTTAAGTTACTTGGGTTAAAGTAAGAAACAAAATGTGGACAATCAAACTGCTGCAGGTGTCCTACAAATGATTAGAGTGTTCAAAAGATAAATACAAACAATTGTTGAAACTACTAGAGTTAAGATGAACTACAAAAGAAAACTAGCAGAAAACATAAACTCTGTTACTAAAAGCTTCCTTAAGTATATAAACAGGAAAAGAATAGTGAATGTTAATGTTGGCCCCTTTAGAGGAAAAAAATGAAGTAATAATAGGGAATTCAGAATTGGCAGGGGCACTAAATATTCTGTCTCTGTTTTCAGTGGAAGATAACAATTTCTTCTCAGTTACAACAGAGGAACTTGGTAAACTGATGTGATTAAAGGCAGATAAGTTCCCAGTGTCTGATGTCCTGCATTCTAGGGTGTTAAATGATGCGGCAGCAGAGATATGGGATGAATTAGTTCTGATATTCCAAAATTTCCTAGATTCTTGGAAGGTACCAGTGGATTGTAAACACGTTAATCTGACACCCTTGTCCAAAAAAGGAGATAGGCAAAAAGTGGGGAAACTACTGATCAGTTACAGACCTCTGTAGTGAGGAAGTTGCTGGAGTCAGTTGTGAAGGAAGAGGTAACCGAATGCTTGGTAAAGAAGAGATAACTGAAGACTTGGATGGCGAACAGTAACAAGTTGGGTGCTACAGGGCTTGGTTCTCGAACCTCAATTATTTACAATCCATATATATGATCTACAAGCAGGGACAGAGGGTAACATAGCAAAGTTCACAGATGATACTAAAATATTTGGGAAATCAGGCAGGAACAAGGAGATAAAGAGTTTACAGATGTATGATTGATAGACTAGGATGGGCCGGAAACTTTAAAAGGAGTTTAATGTGGATAAGTGCGAGGTTGTCCATTTTGGTTGGAAAAATAAAAGAACAAATTATTATTTAAATGAGAAGCAGATTCAAAGTGCATCAGTGCAGAGGGATTTGGGTTTTCTTGTGCATGAATCACAGAAAGTGGGTTCGCAGGTGCAACATATAATAGAAAGGTAAATAGAATCCTGGCACTTATTGCAAAAGGATTGGATTATTAAAATAAAGAAACTTTGTCACAATTATATAAGGCATTGGTGAGACCACACGTGGAGTATTATGCAGAGATTTGGTTTTCTTTGTTGAGAAATGATTTGGTGGCACTGGAGGCAGTTCAGAGGATGTTCAGCAGGTTATTTCTAGGGATGAAGGGCTGTTGTACAAAGAGATTGGGCTTGGGTTTATCCTCATTGGAGATCAGAAGAATGACAGGACATCTGACTGAGGTATAAAGAATGCTAAAGGGGATTGATAAGGTGGATGTGGAACAAATGGGACAATCTTGAATAGGAGGACATAGATATAGAATCAGAGGTGGAAGATTCAAAACTGAGATGAGGTGAAACAACTTCTCTCAGAGGTATGAACAATCAACATGTACGTAAAGAAATAGATACGTTTCTGATAGAAAGTGGGATAAACGGGTTTGGAGAGCAGGCAGGAAAGTGAAGCTGAGACCAGGATAAGATCAACCATGGTCATGTTAAATGGCAGAGCAGGCTTGAAAGACTGAATTGCTTACTCCGGCTCCTATTTCCTAAAAAAATTATATAAACAAATTGATGAGAAAGGCAGAAACAAAGCATTAACAATTACAGGGGCTTCAATAATCATGGTAACAATTAAGATGAGTTTAGTACCAGAGGTCCAGAAAACACTGCCCATTAAAATACAAACAGAAGGACATTTTTAGCTGGTATATTTTATTTGATTTGTTTTATTATCGTCAAGTATACTGAGATACAGTGAAAAGTATTGCTTTTCCTGCTATCCAGTCAAGTCTATTTTAGATAAGTGCACCATGGTAATAGAACAGAATACAGAATATAGTATTACAGTTACAGAAGAGGTGCAGGGAAAGATCAACTCCAAAAGAGGTCTGTTCATATGTCTGACAACAGTGGAGAAGAAGCTGTTCATAAATCTGTTAGTAGGTATTTTCAAACTTTTGCATCTTCTGCCTGATGGAAGAGGGCGGAAGTGAGTATCATCTGGCTGGAAGGGGACTTTGATTGTGTTGGCTGCTTTCCTGTGTCAGCAAGAAGTGTAGAGAGAGTCAGTGGAAGGAAGGCTAGATTTCATAATGGACTGGGCTGTGGTCATAACTCTGTAATTTCTTGAGCAGAGCAATTGACATACCAAATTGTGATGTATCTGGATAGGATATATCCTATAGTGCTCCTGTAAAAAATTTGTAAGAGTCATGGTGAACATGTTGAATTTCCTTAGCTTTCTGGGGAAGTAGAGGAGTTGGTGTGCTTTTTGTTTTGTCTGTAGGGTTGAATTGGATGAACCAGAATAAATTATTGCTGATATTTATTCCTAGGAACTTGAATCTTTTGACTACCTCCACATCAGCACCACTGATGGAGACTGTCCTCCACTCTGCTTTCTGAAGTTGAATACCAGCTCCTTCATTTTGCTGACATTGTGTCTACACCATGACACTAACCTGTCTATCTCCGTCCCGTACTCTGACTCATTGTTGTTCAAGACCCAACTCGCTATGGTGATGTCATCAGCAAACTTGAAAATGGAGTTACAGCTGAATTTGGCCGCGCAGTAATGAGTGTTAAGGAGCATAGTAAGTATGCAGCCTTGTGGGGAACTGGTGTTGAGGTGTTGTTGCTTATCCTTACTGATTGCGGTCTGCAGATCGAGAATTCATGGATCCCGTTGCAGAGGGAGGACCCTAGGTCCTGGAGTTCAGAGATGAGCTTAGTTGTAATTATTGGTGTGGAGGGCAGAGCTAAACCTAATAAATAGGAGTCTAGGTATCTTTGTTATCCAGATGTTCCAGGGATGAGCGTAAGTCCGAGGAGATGGCACCTGTGTGGACCTATTGTGACAGTGGGCAAATTGTAGCACATCGAGGCAATCTGGCAGCCTGGAGCTGACTGTCCCATTACTAACCTCTCAAAGCACTTCATAATAATGGACATCAGAGCTAGTCATTAAGGCACATGACCTGGAATTTCTTTGGTACCAGGACAATACTGGTCTCCTTGAAGCAGGTAGGAACCTCACAGCATAGTAAGGAGAGGTTAAAGATGTCTGCAAATACTCCCGCCAGCTAATCCATGCTGGATCTGAGTGCATGGCCAGAGACTACATCACGGCTAGTCGCTTTCCGTGGGTTCACTCTCGGGAAGGTCAATCTGACGTCTGCAGCAATGACAGTGGGTATATGTGCACCTGAAGCTGTCAGGGTAGGTGACATCATTCCACTGACCTGCTCAAAACCAGCACAGAATGCATTGAGCTCATTAGGGAGGGATACATTGTTGTCAGCAATTCTACTCGACTTCACTTTGTAGCCCATTATATTGTGTAAGCCTTGCCACAGTTGAAGTGAGTTTATATGGTTATTCTGGGACTCTAGTTTATTCTTGCCTTGTCCCTTGGCAGCCCTGGAGGCATTGTGAAGACCGTACCTAGATTTCCTGTATAGGTCAGAGTCACCTGACTTAGACACCTCAGACATGGGCTTCAGTTGGGAGTAGACCATCCAGTTCATCCACAGTTTTCCTCTCAGATTAACGTCTTTGACGTGCAATCCTTTACACACATAGCAATGAAATCTGTGAGGTTAGTGGCATTTAGATTGGTCACTGAGCACTGGAATATGAAGCAGTCTACTGACTCTAAGCACTCATGAAGGGTTTGCTGGTTACCTCAGACCAGCACTGTACAAGTTTCAGTATCAGATCCTCATGCTTCTGTTCCTGCTTGTCAACCAGGAGAGGAAGCACAGTCTAAGGTCTGATTTCCAAAATGCTCGTGGGCAGTGGAGTGCAAGGCATCCTTGATGATTGTGTCACAATGGTTCAGGGTTTTGAGCCTACGGTGGGACAGGAGACATTTTGGTGGTATCTTTGTAGCAAATTCTTGAGGTTGGCCTGGTTGAAGTCACCAGCTGCGAAGAACAAAGCCTTGAGAGATTCCACCTCAAGGCTAGTTGTGGACGTATATATTTCATCAAGCAAGTCACTTCTGCATGGGGTGGGATTTAAACTGCTGTCAGGGTAGCAGAAGTGAACTCCCACAGAAGGTAGTAGAGACAGCATTTCACCATTAGATATTATTGGTTCGGAAAGCAGTACCCCAAGAGATGTTGTTCAGGAGGTAGACCCGTCTGCCCTTTGCTGTGCCTGAGGATGCTGTGTGGTCCATCCAGTAGATTGTGAAGCCCTTAGGATGTAAGAGGATGCACCAACAGGTAGAACAGGAATAAACCACATCTCTGTAAATCCAGAGACCTGGGTTCAATTCCTGCCTTGGGTGACTGTCACAATGGAGTTTCCACGTTCTCCCTGTATCTGTGTGGGTTTCCTCCAGGTGTGCTGGTTTCCTCCCACAGTCCAAAAAGGTGCAGGTTAGGTAAATTGTCCATAGCATCCAAGGATGTAGCCATGGGAAATGCAGGGTTACAGAGATTTGATGGGGACTGTGCCTGCATGGAACACTTTTCAGAGAGTTGTTCTGGACTCAATGGGCCAAACGGTCTGCTGTCACACTGTAGTGAATCTAAGATCTATGAAAACAGAGCACACAGAAACCTCTCAATTTCCTTTGGTTGGTGAGTCAAGCTTGAAGTTTTCTCCAGTTTGTTGGGCTGGATGTTTTCCAGGAGTATGCTGGGGAAGGCGGTGGGGGGGAATGGGGCTGGGGGTTCCTGATACCACATTGTTTCAGCCTCACCTGTAAGCCGTTGCGTCTCCCATACTTCCTGGGTAAGTGTCTGCTTCTGTTTGGGCCCAGGAGCCTGAGGGGATGGTCTGCCATTCTAAAGGTAAGTGGGTGCATCCTAGGCACTGGTCACACCCTTGGGCACTCTGGAGGGTCTTGTTCTCGATTTGGTCATGAGTCAATGTCTGGCCTAGTTGGGTAGGGTGTCAGGTCCACATCAAGCCCACTCCACGGAATCGGATCACAGGTCAACGACCAGGTCAGGCCTTCAAAAAGCCGTCAGTGGCTGGTCACTTTGTTGTCATGGTCGTGGTTCCGTCATTAGCAGTCAGGCTCACGTAGTTGGCAGCTCCAGGCAGTCCTTGTCTTTGTTGGGTCAAATCCAGTCGGGCAATTGTTTGATTCCAGAGGTTGAATGTTTGCCAGCTCTGTAAGTAGATTTAAAAAGAACATTGTGTGTAATTCTGACAGACTTACAATTAAGTTTTAAAAGAGTAGAAGGATAATAAAGGACATGAGTTGATGATCTGCTTAGAAGAGCTCACAAAGAATTGCCATGCTCCGGTGCCATCCTGGAGAACCTATAGTAAATCTAATAAGAGAAAGTAAACTTCTGGAAATAGTTTTAGTGAATGTATCTGGGCAATTGGAAGAAGTTTCCACTGAGAGAGCATTTCCATGTTCATGATCATATTTAGATTGAGAAATAATTTTGGAAAAAGGCAAAAGTGAACAGAGAGTACAAATTTCAAGTTGGGGAATTACCATGTGGAAATGATTTTGGCAAAAGTCGATGATAAACAGTTGCATGAAATAAAATGGTAGTCAGAAAAGCACAAAGAGTTCATAAGAAAATAAGGAAGGCTCAAAATAAATAGGTTCCCATGAACAAAAATGTTTGGACTCCCAAATATAAATGACACTGGATGCCAAAAAGTGGAGTTGCAAAACACAACGAAAGAAAACTTTATGTAAGAACTAAACTTCAGAACTGCAAAAAATATCTAGAAATATGGGAATGTAATGACACAGGAAATTTGAAAAACAAAGTGAGCATGAAAAAACTTTGGTAAAATAAAGGACAGCTCAAAGATGCATTACTCACATACGAGGAACAATAAGAAGCAGAGCCAGATGGGTACTAAAAACCTAACCTGCCACGAGGTATGGGCATGTTTGTATGTCAGCTGTGTATCAGTTAGTACCACTCATATCTCTAAGTCACAAGGTTCCAGGTTTATGACCATAAGATCATCAGACATCGGGCAGAATTAGGCCATTCAGTCCACCAAGACTAATCTGCCATATGTTTCTCAACCTCATTCTTCTGCCTTCTCCCCGTTGCCTTTGATCCCCAAGAACCTATCTATCTCTGTCCTAAATACACTCAATGACTTGGCCTCCACAGCCTTCTGTGGCAATGAGTTCCACATATTAACCACCCTCTGCCTGAAGATATTTCCCCCTCAGCTCAGTTTTAAAAGGCCATCCCTTCTTTCTGCCTCTGTGCCCTTGTGTCCTAATCTCTCCTACAAGTGGAAATATCTTCGCAACATCTACTGAATCCAGGCGTCTCAGTATTCTATAAGTTTTAATCAGATCTCTCTTCATCCTTCTGAACTCCATTAAGTACAGACACAGAGTCCTCAACCGCTCCTCATATGACAAGCCCTTCATCCCAAAGACCATTCTTGTCAACCTCCTCTGATCCACCCTCCATTGCCAGCATAATCTTCCTTGGATGCAAGGTACACGACTGTTCACAATATTCCAAACACTGTCTGACCGTTATCCAGCCTTAACAGTACACCTCTGCCATTGTATTCTAGCCCCCTTGAAATGAATGTTAACATTGTACTTGCCTTCCTAACTGTCAACTGGACCTTCATTTTACTTTAAAAGATTCCTGAACTAGGACTCTCAAGTGCCTTAGTGCTTCAGATTTCTGAAGCCTTTTCCCCATTTAGCAAATAGTCTATGCCACTGTTCTTTCTGTTAAAATGTATAACCTCACACTTCCAATTTTAGTGTTCCATCTGCCACTTCTTTGCCCACTCCCCTTGCCTGTCCAAGTCCTTCTGCAGCCTGCCCAGTTCCTCAACACTACTTGGCCCTCCATCTATCTCTGTGTCATCTGTAAAACTAGCAACAGTACCCTCTGTTCCTTTGTCCGGTTCATTAATCTGTAACATGAATAGTTGTGGTCCTAAAATGGTCCGCAGTGGAACTCCACTAGTGACTGACTGCCATCCTGAAAAAGGCTTTTTCATCCCTTTGCTCTGCTTTTTGACAGTCAGCCAGTCCTTTATCAATGCCAGTACCTTGCCCCTAACACCATGAGCTCATCTTATTTAGCAATCTCCTGTCTGGCATTGTGTCAAAGATCTTCTGGAAATCAAAATTGATCATGTCTGCTGGCTCTTCTTTATCTAACTTGCTCATTACATCTTCAAAATACTGCACAATCTCATCCATATTAATGGGCTCTAAAATCTTACCGATTGACAAGGTCAGGCTAACTGGCCTCTCGTTTCCTGTCTTCTGTTTCCTCCCCTTCTTAAGCCGGGGTGTAACATGACTGATTTTCCACTCCTCTGGGACCCTCCCTGACTCCAGAGATTCCTGCAAGATCATCACCAATGCCTCTACAATCTTCTCAGCTATCTCTTTCAGAATTCGGCAGTGTAGTCCATCCAGTTCCAGTGATTTATCCATCTTCAGACCTTTTAGCTTCCCCAGCACCGTCCCCTTAGTGACGACCATTACACCCATGCCTGCCCCAGTGTCTTGAAGTGCTGATATGCTACTGGTGTCTTCCTCTGTGAAAACTGATGCTAAGTACCTATTCAGTTCCTCCACCATTTCTCTGTTCCCCATTAATACTTTTTACCCTTTTTTTCAGCAGTCCAATATCCATTTTTGCCTCTCTCTTATCTTTTAGATATCCTTTATAATGCTAGCTAGTATACTCCAACATTTTAACATTTACCCCCTCCCATTGCTCTTTTATTTATCCTCTGCTGGTTTGTAAAGGCTTCCTAATCCTCTGGCTTCCCACCAATATTCAGCACATTCTATTCTTTCTCTTTTGCTTTTATGTTGTCCCTGACATCCGTTTTCAGCTGTGGTTGACCTGCCCTCCTTTTTAGTGTGATTCTCCTTCCTTATGATGAATTTCTGCCATGCCTCCTAAATTACCTCAAAAAACTCCCACCATTGCGGTTCCACGATCTGCCCTATTAGGGTTCCTTTCCAGTAAACTCTGGCCAATCCTTCCTCATGTCGTTGTACTCATTTTTACTCAATTTTCATGCCATTATATCTGATTCCAGTTTCTCTCCTTCAAAATGCAGGGTGGATTCTATTATATTATTAACACTGCCCTCCCTAGGGGTTCCTTCATTTTAGCTCCCTAATCAAGTTTGCCTCATTACACATCACCATATCTGTTTCCTAGTAGACTCTACCACAAGCTGCTCCAAAGAACCATATTGTAGACATTCCACAAATTCCTTTTCTTGATGTCTGTAACCAAACTGATTTTCCCGGTGCATACCTGCCCATTGAAGTCCCTCATGATTATTGTAATAGTTCCTTTTTCAACATGCCTTTTCTATCCCCTGAATCATTTCCTTCCCCACATCTTTACCACTGCTAGGAGGCTATACACAACCCCAACAGGGCCTTTTTATCCTTTGTGCTTCCTCAAGGCCACCCACACAGATTCTATGCCTTCTGGCTTTGCACCACTTCTTGCTCTCGATTTAATTTCATTTATTACTGACAAGGCAACCCTGCCCCTCTGGCCATCTGCCTTTGGATATGCAGTTCCCAGCTCTGATCCCCTTGCAGCACGCCTCTGTGTTATCCACAACATTGTACTTGCCTTTTATATTCTGTGCTCCAAGCTCTTTTACCTTATTTTGTATACTACATGCATTTGAATACAACACCTTCATTCCTGTGTTCACTGCTCCCCTGCTCATAATTGTCCCCTAATCTGCCATGCCTGAAGTTAAACTCCAGACCCTTTCTGTACTCTCTGTCCTATTACTTGCTTTGGGAAACTTTAATAAGCTCTGCTGAGCTCTCCTTTTCCCCTTTAACATTTTCCATAATTTTCCATGCAACCAAACGCACTCCCCTACAATTTAGTTTAAACATCAATCCTTAGGCCTAGTTAAAACTATGAGCCAAAAAAGTAAGCAAAACCACCCCTTCCCCTTTGCACCAAATTCGCCAAACTATATATTCACTCAGGCTGAGTCTTACTCTGGAAAGCATCATTCTTCCCTGATCATGCATTAAAGTCCTTGCCAATGGTTGAATTTCATATACTCTGACAAAACATTTTTTTTCAGGGGGACGCACTTGAAATAGTGGGGGTGCCCAGCCCACCAACATCCTGTCCCTCCCCAAACTTGCTCCCAAAGCATGGTAAATAGGAGAGTGCTGAAATTCAAGACTGCCCTCTATATTTAAATAAATGATTGTGGACCAAAGGGATTTGATGCCAAGCTGCTTTACCACAATAATGCACTGCCAGGACATAATGGGCTGACAAACAGAGATGGGCAACAAATTCAAATGAATTTTGCCAGAATTCTGCTGTGTCAATTTTGCCAAATTTCTCAGAGTGTTTGTCTCTGAGATTTCACACAATGTTTTCAGAAACTTGCCTTATCAGCAATGCACCAGACCCCTTGAATGCACTGTCAACTTTAGTTTTTTTTTGGGATGTGTAGCATTCCATCGTATACCTTACCTTCCACGAGCTTCAATTTTAGGTCATTTTAGGTTGTGCCACCAGCTCATGATGCTGCACTAAACACCAGCATCTTTCTGATATTTCAAAATTATTTGATTATCTCCTCCATCAATCAACAATTTAGCAATCACAAACCATTTAGTGTCATCACATACAGATCAATAATCTCAATGTCCCCTTAATATCTGATGTCAATGACATACAGTTCTTAAGTAGCATTAGTAGTGGGTTCAAAATGTCTCTTCAAGGCCTTCAGTACTTCTCAATTCTGGCTTTTCTGTTCCTCAGTAAGTCACATCTGGGTTACCATACAACTCATAGCACTTTATCCCCAACATTGTTAACATACCAACATTTCTGAAAAAGGGTCCTGGCCCAAAACATCAGCTTTCCTGCTCCTCTGATGCAGCCTGGCCTGCTGCGTTCCTCCAGCTCTACACTGTGTTACCTCTGACTGCAGCATCTGCAGTTCTTACTTTCTATAAGTGATTGATAACAAATTGCTATTCTAATTTGTCAAGTTTGTTTTTTCTTTAATTCTATAGCTTTTCCACTGAAACTGGAAAAAGTGCTACTTCTGTCTCTTAGAACCCTTCATTTCTATAATAGCTGGGTCTGCAAAATTCACAGCCATTTAGACTCACCCAGTATTCACAGAATGTTCTCATTCATTCTCACTGTTCTTACATTAACTGTCTTACACTTCTAAAAATCCACACAATATCAGCTTCACACTTCTGACAACATGCTTCATATAGTATGTGTTAATGATGTCTCAAAGCAAAATGAAAGTTGGTTAAATTTAGGTTTACAAGTGTACAATAGAACATAGAAAAAGAACAGTACATCACAGCACAAGCTCTTTGGCCCAAGATGTTGTGCCAACCTATTATCCTACTAAGATCAATCTACCCTGCATACCCTACATTTTTCTATCCTCTCTGTGCTGATCCAAGAGTCGCTTAAAAGTCTCTAAAGTGTCTGACTCCACCACCACTGCGGGCAGTGCATTCCACACGCCCGCTACTCTCTGTGTAAAGAACCTACCTCTGACATCCCCCCCATACCTTCGTCCAATCACCTTAAAATTATGCCCCCCCACAATAGTTATTTCCAACCTGGGAAAAAGCCTCTGACTATCCACTCTATCTACGCCTCTCATCATCTTGTCCAGTGTGCAAGTATACTTCTTCAAACAAGGTAAATTTTATCCTTCACCAAATAAGTGGTGTTCTGGAGGAACATCAAATGCAATCATTGTGGATGCCTGTCCTGTTTTTGATTATTTTGCAATAATTCAGCGAAGACAGGATAAACAGTCTCCACACTCCATGAGATTATAACTTAGAAATGCAAAAGATAATTCAATGCCGCATATAATAGTTATTAATCAAATAAATGAAAGTAAATAGGGACTTGCAATTATATAATTTCATTCATGACCTTGGGATATCCCAAGGTGGTTCGAAGGCTTTAAAAATACTTTTCAAAATGTAGTCACTTTTGAATGTAGGAAATACATCCGGCGAAAGCAAGCATGTATGTTTTATTATTTGGG
Organism: Stegostoma tigrinum; assembly: GCF_030684315.1. Lineage (NCBI taxonomy): Eukaryota > Metazoa > Chordata > Chondrichthyes > Orectolobiformes > Stegostomatidae > Stegostoma > Stegostoma tigrinum. The sequence continues at coordinate 100,915,529 of NC_081358.1, read as the reverse complement.
AATCATAGATCACGCATATACTAGAGAAGGTGATGCACCTTTAATAGATTATAACAATTAGTAGACCTTCTATATGTTATATAGATTAACAAGTCCTGCACGTACATGATTATACAGCATAACTGACCCAGTGCAGATTTTAAAGAATTACAAAAGCTATACAATATCAGAAGTGACTGACCTCATATAGTTGATTATGTCACATTATTCATATTATTTATTATCATGACGGATGTTATAAAAAATTAAGAAAAACCATACACTCCATGTAAATAGCAGTTGATGCTAAAGGCACCACATTGCCTAGGCGAAACTGGAATGTGTTAAGCAAGTTCCTGTTCAGAGTTGATATTCTCCATTATCCAATGACCCCTGCTGGATTTGGCCTTAAAGATACTGGATAATGTTCAAATTTGATTATGGCATCTTGTTTGTGCAACAACTAGTTATTTCAACATTGTCTTGGCTCATACTTGAAAGATAACCATTTACGTGATGAATCTGCAAATGACTGCTATCTTATACAAAATACCTTCTTCAGAAGAGAAAGAGACAACCACTGTGTAATGACCTCCAGCATTAGAAGATTGGAACTGGACTCACTCTCACACAACAAGTACACATGGAAGAAACAAGATATGATTTCATAGCCGTAGCAGTTAATTGAAAGCAACTGGTACAAATCCTTAAATGCTTTGAAGAGTCATCAGTGTTGTGTTACTTGTTTCCACAAAGGTTGATAATTAGCTGACAACTGATCAGGTTTAGGGAGAAAATGGAGAGAAAATAAAAGGGAGAAACAGAGATGTACCTTTTACATCATCTTCCAATTTACAAACAAAATTAACAGAGAAAATTATGAAGGCAATTTATGCACTGAGTCAGAAAAATATTGAAATTCAGGAAAAATTAGTTAGCAACTTGGAAGAGCTGCTTTAGTTTATGTAATGCCTTTAGTATCGGAGAACATCGCAATGCCATTAGGAAACAATCAGCGAAGGAGATGGCAGGTCAGTGAGACGGGAAGGGTTGTAGTTTAAATTGCCATTGAAGTTTCAACCACAATTTCATGAAATTAGCAGTAAAATATCTATAAGGGGAGTGGATTTGAGGCTATGTAGAATGGTTTGTCACCAGTTGTAACGTAACTAAGCCTGCATTCAGTTATCTCGTAGCACCAGTGCTGCCAAAAAAATCTTTGTGCCATTGTTTAAGCTGCTGAGTAATCATCTGCTTGTCAACATTGGCCTTGATCTCAGAAAAAGTAATCAGCCTGTTGTGCCTAATGGCCCTTTCCTCATTGTAGAACTTGTGCTTTAAGCTGCGAACCAGTTAGAACAAACTGGAGCGAATGAAGACAGAGTGGAGGAGAGAACCTCAGTAATAATTCATCATAACATGAACCTACTCATCGACAAAGCTGTCCCTAGTTAAAACAACTAAAATTTCCTTCTGCTCATGAAAGATTCACGCGAGGCTCTGGTTGAAGTTAATTGGGGGAAACTTGACTCGTTGTTGGTCAACACGGTCTGTTGGTTTTTGTTTAAACTCCAAGAAACAACAGCTGCTGAAACTAATGGTGTGGCAAGTTGCAGCTTTTAAAAATGGTGAGAGAAGGGGCAATCTACAGCCAAATGTGAGATACTTTACCCAAGCAATCTCTCCTTTCCCTCACAAAGAGCAAGCTTTTGAAGAAGAATTACTTAGGACATCCAACTTATCTATCCTTTTCACAGATATTGACACTGCTGTGTATTTGCAGCATTTTCTGTTTCTTTTTCTGGTTTTGTATTCTGTTTGTTATTTTTTTTTCTCTCTCTATAACCCTGCAGCATTGATTTCTGGGATTTGTCCACAGTCCCTCTATTGTGTTCAATCACAGCATTTCAGAGGGGCCCCCAAGGATTTATTGTTCAAATGAATGTCACCCAACCCTGATAATACCCTTGCAGCTCCCTTTCTAATCTCACCCAACATCCAGCTCAAACTAGATTTTTGAAATTGCTATTGATTGTCATTCAGCATCATAAACATTCGATGAATTTCTTTTAGTTAGTGATTTTTTGTTTTAAGCTTTTGCTGCAAAGTACTATTAAATGTGTATGGGCTGATGGCCAATTTCAACTAGATCAGTGTTATAAATGCTAGAATTGGTCACAGAGTTGCTCGATTTACAGAGGGGTTTGTGGGGGAAGGGCCTTGTGGCCGTGTCACCATGCCGCCTTGCTGAGAAGTCCATCCTCATGGATGAGACCTAAGGCCGGGATTGAGTTTATCCATCATATCCCACAAAAACCTGTTGACACTCATTTTCAAAACTCACATGTGAAGAAAGACCACTCACCTGAAGCACAAGAAGACAGCTGCTGTCAATGGAATTATAATGCCAATTCACCACAACATAAGACACATGGGTCAGGAATTGTTGCTTTAACAATCTAGCAAAGACAGATGACGTTGTGAATAAAGCAGAGTTTCAGACATTTTGGGACTATATCCCATCAGATGATGCAGTCATCTCAAAGCAAAATGTTTCAACAAAGAAATCTTCTGCAGCCGAATGTGACAGATTTCCTGACGATTGATCCTGGGTCTCCTCCAGTGCCTCAGCAAAATGCTGCCCTGGCATCAGCCAAATGGATGATGTTACTTTCAACATGCACACTGAGATTCAACCCTACTGTACCAGCATTTCCCTCACCTCCTCCACAGTTTCTAAATTATCCACTCGTCATCTAACATCCACAACTGGATAGGCAGAAATTTCCTCCAATTAAGTACTGCAAAGACTAAAACTAAATGTAAATAGGAAGGCAAGTAATGAGGATAACATAAAAAGTCTGTAGTGGGTCTTACAAGCTTACGTGAGTGGGTTAAAACTTGGCAGTTTGAATATAATGTGGAGAAATATGAGGTTATGCACTTTTGCTGGAAGATTTGAGGAGATGCATATTATTTAAACGCAGAAAGCCACAACACAGGGGGGTTTGAGACTTCAATAAAATCATTTTAAAAATTTACCTTAAGTTCAGTTGGTAATATGGAAGGCAAATTTAATTTATTTGATTTGATCTGATTTGATTTGATTTATTTATTGTCACATGTATTTGCCTATAAAATACAGTGAAAAGTGTTATCTAGTATTGCTACTCTCCAGTACTATCTTAAAACACAGAAAAATAAACCAAAACATAAAATTTAAACCAAGAATAATAAAGAAATGAAATAAGTATTCAACTTTACAGTCCTTTTTGTTAAGTACTCGGCATGGGCCTGGTAACCAAGCACAAATCCCTTTCGCCATGCCACTGCTGCTGGAATGAAAGTTGCCACTCTTCAGTGCCAACTGGCCTCCACCAATACCCTCACCACTGTGAGCCCTAGCTGGACCTCACCAATGCAGATGCCACTAGGTACCACACCGGCCCAAACTCGGCAATGCCACTGCCTCCGTGAATCTGCTCTGGGCATAGATCTCGCCAAGAACCCATACTTTTATTTCAAAGAGAACAGAGTGTAAACTGATGTCCATTTCAAGCCCACCGACTCCCACAGCTACCTAGAATACACCTCCTCCCACCCACCCTCCTGCAAAAATTCCATCCCCTATTCCCAATTCCTCCGCCTCCGCCGCATCTGCTCCCACGATAAGACATTCCACTCCCGCACATCCCAGATGTCCAAGTTCTTCAAGGACCGCAACTTTCCCCCCACATTGATCGAGAACGCCCTTGACCGCGTCTCCCGTATTTCCCGCAACACATCCCTCACACCCCGCCCCCGCCACAACCGCCCCAAGAGGATCCCCCTCGTTCTCACACACCACCCTACCAACCTCCGGATACAACGCATCATCCTCTGACACTTCCGCCATTTACAATCCGACCCCACCACCCAAGACATTTTTCCATCCCCTCCCCTGTCTGCTTTCCGGAGAGACCACTCTCTCCGTGATTCCCTTGTTCGCTCCACACTTCCCTCCAACCCCACCACACCCGGCACCTTCCCCTGCAACCGCAGGAAATGCTACACTTGTCCCCACACCTCCTCCCTCACCCCTATCCCAGGCCCCAAGATGACATTCCACATTAAGCAGAGGTTCACCTGCACATCCGCCAATGTGGTATACTGCATCCACTGTACCCGGTGTGGCTTCCTCTACATTGGGGAAACCAAGCGGAGGCTTGGGGACCGCTTTGCAGAACACCTCCGCTCGGTTCGCAATAAACAACTGCACCTCCCAGTCGCAAACCATTTCCACTCCCCCTCCCATTCTCTAGATGACATGTCCTTCATGGGCCTCCTGCACTGCCACAATGATGTCACCCGAAGGTTGCAGGAACAGCAACTCATATTCCGCCTGGGAACCCTGCAGCCATATGGTATCAATGTGGACTTCACCAATTTCAAAATCTCCCCTTCCCCTACTGTATCCCTAAACCAGCCTAGTTCGTCCCCTCCCCCCACTGCACCACACAACCAGCCCAGCTCTTCCCCCCCACCCACTGCATCCCAAAACCAGTCCAACCTGTCTCTGCCTCCCTAACCGGTTCTTCCTCTCACCCATCCCTTCCTCCCACACCAAGCCGCACCCCCAGCTACCTACTAACCTCATCCCACCTCCTTGACCTGTCCGTCTTCCCTGGACTGACCTAACCCCTCCCTACCACCCCACCTATACTCTCTCCACCTATCTTCTTTACTCTCCATCTTCGGTCCGCCTCCCCCTCTCTCCCTATTTATTCCAGCTCCCTCTCCCCATCCCCCTCTCTGATGAAGGGTCTAGGCCCGAAACGTCAGCTTTTGTGCTCCTGAGATGCTGCTTGGCCTGCTGTGTTCATCCAGCCTCACATTTTATGATCTTGGAATTCTCCAGCATCTGCAGTTCCCATTATCTCTGAGTATCAAATTAGCAAGGTTTTGCTGAAACTACACAAGGTACAAGTCAGATAACAGCTGTGAATAATTTGGGTCTCTTATTTAAGAGAAGATTTCCTGGCTTGGCGATAATGTTTTAGAGGGTTCAGAGGGCCGATACCAAGTATGGAGGGACTATCTTATGAGGAGAGATCCATTAGAAATATAGAAGAATGAGATGTGACCATATTGAAACATACAAAATTCTTAGAGGACTTGACATAGTAGATGTGGAAGGGTTGTTTCTCCTTGTGGAAGTCTCTAGAATTAGACAGCATAATCTCAAAATAAGTACTCATCCATTTAAAACAGATAAGGAGAAATTTCTTCTCTGAGATGTTTGAATCTGTGTGATTCTTTTAACACAGAGGACTTTCAATGCTGAAACTTAAGTATATTCAAGTCTGAGATAAACAGATTTTTAATCAGTAAGGGAATCAAGATTTATGGAGAAAAGACAGGAAAATGAGAGTCAAGGATTATTAGATCAGCCATGATCTCATTGAATGGTAAAGTAGATTTGATGGTCTGAATGGCCTAATTTTGCTTCTATGGCTTATGGCTTCTGGACATTATTTTCAGTCCCCCACTCCAACTTCATTCCCTACTATCCACTTCATCCTCCTCCTGGCCACAGCCCAAGATTGAGTCAGTCCACTCGCAGCTCTGAAATCATATATGGCCTTGAGATATGCTTCTACTCCTGCCATCATTAGGATCATTTGGTAATTATTTCCATATTCATAACATTGCCTGACTTCCCCCTGTCCCTGCAGATCTGCTGCTGAAATCATCATGTACGTCTTCATTTCCTCTCAACTATACTATTTCAATACATATTCTCCTCCCACTCCCTCACCTTCATAACCTCAAGATCATCTGAAACTCTTAATCCCATATCTGAATTCATGTCAGGTTCTGTTCTCCCATTAACACTAATCAACTGATCCAATCTTGATTTCAAATTCCTGTCCTGATGTCAAATCATTCTAATGTCAAGGTTCCATGTGTATTTGAGTCAAGAAGTCCCACTTTCCTGTTATGGGTGGCTCTCTGAGGAAGCTACTTAGTTCCCTGTTCAAAGCCTATCAGCATTTCTGGTACTAAGATTCACAGAGTGGTGAGTGAATTGAGCAGGGGTGATGAAAAGAGAATGCAGCATTGCAATTTTTTTTCATTAATTGATTTTTCACTATTTAAATGTGTGCTATTCATGGAGATGGAAGAGCAAGACAAATTTTCTCTTCCTTCCAAGACTGTGAATCATGATCATTAAAGCATACTGCAAAATCAATAAATTGTTAATGAATTTGCCTAGTGCTGGCAACACCGCAATCATAGAGAGAGTGTTTAGAGAAAATGAAAGAGCCCAAATTACTCTACAGGAGTTCTTGAGCAAGTAACTTGCTTACACTCATTCTGTACATGTTCCTTATCTAACCTCCTCCAAGAACTCTGGGTTCCTCCAAATCAGGCCTCTTGAGCAACCCCAATATCTTCACTCCACTATTAGTAGCCATTCTTTCAAGTGCTTGGACAGTAGTCTCTGTAATTTCCTCCAGCTCTGTCTCATTCATTAGAATCCTGGAATGAGTACTGCTTAGATGGAGTCTAGTCTCCCCAGCTTGTTCATGCTAGCTCTCTGTAAGTAGAACTCAACTAGACCAGTAGCTTTGCAAATCTTTTCTCTGCAGATTATTATCTCCGACTCTTTTGAAAGTGTAATAAGTGAAATTGAATCTAGCACTCTCTCAGGCATACCATTCCAGAGATCCTGACCACTCATGTAAAATGGTGTTACTTTTAGTTCTTTCGTCATAAAGATATAGAGTCATAAAGCACAAAAACAAACCCTTCAGTCCAACTCATCCATTCCACCTGGCTTCCCAAACCAAACTAGTCCCACTTGCCTGCATTTGGCCCATATCCCTCCAAACCTTTCATATTTTTGTACCTGTCCAAATATCTTTTACGTGTTGTAACTGTGCCTTCATCTACCACTTCCTCTGACAGTTCATTCCAAGTATGAACCACCTGCTGTGTGGAAAAATTTGCCCTTCAGGTGCCATTTGAATCCTTTCCCTGTTGCCTTAAACCTATGCCCTCTAGCTTTGGACTCCTCTACCCTTGAGAAAATACCTTTGCAATTCACCTTAACTATAACCCTCATGATTTTATAAACCTCCATGAAGTGACCCCTCAACCTCCTACAGGCCAATGAAAAAAGTCCCAACGTATATAGCCTCACCTTTATAACTCAAACTTTCCAATCCTGGTGGTATCCTAGTAAATCTTTTCTGCACCATCTCCAATTTAATAAATCCTTCCTATAGCAGGGCAACCAAAATTGTACACAATACTCCAACATCAACTTGTTGGCCTCACCAACATTCTCTACAACTGCAACATGGTGACACAACTCCTATACTCAATGGACTGAGCAATGAAGGCAAGCGTGCCAATCAGCTTCTTTAACACCCTATACTTGCCTTTTTGTTCTTTGCCTCAGCCACAATAAACACCAACCCAACTTCAAAACCTTCACAGTTTACTGCATTTATAAGGTATAATATATCAGGTGAGGTTGACAATCTCCTGGGGGATAGAGACAGGTTGAATGCATGGGAAAGAAACTTGGCAGACAGAATATAATGTCGGAAAATGTGAGTTTCCACAATTTGGCAGGAAGAATAGAAAAGTTGGTTATTTAAATGGAGAGAAACTGCAGAGAGATTGGGGTGTGCTCATCCACAAATTACAAAAAACTAGCATTGAAGTTCAGAGGAATGACATTGGCCTAATGGTATTCTAGTTGGACTGTTAATCCAGAATCCCTTCCCCCACAATGTTCTGGGGACTCAGGATCAAGTCCTGCCATAGGAAATGCTGAAATTTGAATTTAATAAAAATTTGGAATTAAGAGTCTAATGATGTCAATATTGCAAAAACCCATTTGGTTCAATAATGACCTTTTAGGGAAGGAAAATTCCAACCTCACCTGATCTGGCTTGCATTAGACTCCAGACCCACAACAACATGGTTGACTCTGAACTGTCCTCTGGACAATGCAAGCTGGGCAATAAGTCTTAGCCCAAACAAAGATCCCCTCATTCCATGAATGAATTAAAAAACCCTCACCATATTGCGTGCTTTTTCACTCTCCATGACTTATCAGCTATGGTTGCCTTGTCCTCTCCTCAGATTTTTTTTTTCCTTCAGGTCAATTTTCTGATTTTCATCCCAAATTGCCTCCAGAAACTCCTGCCATTTCCGCCACAATGTCTTCCATGCTAGGCTCCCCTTCCATTCAACTTTGGCCAACTCCTCCCTCATGCTGGTCATCTTAAATCAGTGTCAGGATAACAAAGTGTGAAGCTGGATGAACACAGCAGGCCAAGCAGCATCTCAGGAGTACAAACGCTGACGTTTTGGAAACATACATTGTATACATTGTAATGAGATGATATTTACTCACTTGTAAGTCAATGTTAATAGCTTTCTTAAACATGTCAGTTTACAAGGGATCTACACACAAGACTGGACATCTTACAGAAACCCCCAGAATCAGGCTCCATTGCCATGATATCTCACATTACTATGACATAACTCCTCATGCAGATGTGGAACCAATCACACTGCCTGAAGCTTTGCTATTCCTGACTCTGTGTTGGTGCCATAAAATCTGTTACAAGTATGATCAAAGGTCTCTTTCTAACTCTATAATCCAAGGCATCTCAGATTTTGCTCACCATTCAAAATTGTATTTGTGTTTCAAATCCTACATTCCCAGTAAGCTCTGATTCCTTTGTTCAGCCTATAGTCTTCAAAGTAATAGCTAGTGAATTAATTGATACATTAGTTTGAATGTTCAAAAATTCATTCAATCTAGGCAAGGTTCCTTTATGTTGGAAAATACCTGCTATAAGTCTTTTATTCAAATAGGGAGGGAGGCAGAAAGCAGGTACTTACAGAGAAGTTAGCTTAACATCAGTCATAGGGAAAATGTTATAATCTATTATTAATCATGTTAAAACTGAGCAAAAGAACCAAAGAATAGTAGCTGTTGGAAATCAGAAGTAGAAACAGAAATTGCTGGAGAAATTCAACAGGTCTGGCAGCATCTGTGGACAGAAAGCAGAGTTAACATGTTGGGCCCAGTGACCTTCTTCAAAAGGTTTCAGAAGGGTTCTGAAGAAGAGACACTGGACCCAAAATGTTAACTCTGTTTTCTCTCCACTGGTGCTGCCAGACCTGCTGCATTTCTCCAGCAATTTCTGTTACTGCTTATAACAGGGCACTTGGATAAGTTTAAGGTAGTCAGGCAGAGTCATTGTTTTTTTTCAAAGGGAAATCAAGTTTAACAAATTTATTGGAATTCTTTGAAGAAGTAACTTGTGCTGTGGATAAGGGGGGAATTACTGGATGTATAGTATTTAGATTTCCACAAGGTTTTTTTATAGGAGGCGGATCGAAGTTTGTGGCTGAAGTTGAAAGCTCATGGTGAGGCGGTAACATCATGACATGGATAGAAGATTGGTTGGCTAATAAGAAACAGCGAGCAGGAAAATGTAGGTCATTTTCAGGCTGGCAGGATGTCACAAGTGGTGTGCCACAGCAGTCAATGCTGGGACCTCAACTCTTTGGGATATAAGTGAGCAATTTATGAAATGGTTGAAGGAATAGTAACTAAATTTGCTGATGACACAAAGATAGATAGGAAAGTGAGTCATGGTGAGGACTGAAGGAGTTAAAAAAGGTATGGATAGGTTAAGTGGGTGAGCAAAGATCTGGAGAATTCAGGATAATGTGGGAAAGTATGAGATTATCCATTTTGAAAGAAAGAACAAAAACAAGCATATTATCTAAATGGTGATGAGTTACAGAGCTCTGAGATGCAGAGATATCTGGGTGTCCTCGTAGATGAATCGCAGGAGGTTAGTATGCAGGCACTGCAAAGTAATCAGGAAAGATTGTTGCATTTTATTGTGAGGAGAATTGAATGCAAGAGTAGGAAGGTTATGCATCAGTTATACGGAGCATTGTTAAGACTGTATCTAGAATACTGTGTACAGCACTGGTCACCGTACTCACAGAAGGATGCTAGTGACTTGGAAGCTGTTCAGAGGAAGTTTACTAGACTAATACTAGGAATTAGCAGACTGCCTTATGAGGAAAGACTAGACAGTCTAGGCTGGTGTCATCTAGGGGTTAGAAGAGTCAGAGGTTGTCTAATTGAAACATATAAGATGCTGAGACAAACTGACTGATGTTGAAAGGACGCTTCCTCTTGAGGGACAAGCTAGAACTAAGTATCATAATTTAAAGTTAGGAGTAATCCATTTAAAACAGAGATGGGGAAACATTTTCTTTTCTCTTAGAGGGCTGTAAAAGTTTGAATTGTCTTCCTCCAAAGGCACTGGATGCAACATCTTTAAATATTTTTAGGGCAGAGATAGATTCTTGATTACACCAACATTGGAGAGACATTGTGCTAGGTATCAATATAAGTCCAGGATTTCACTGAAGCCAGGCTAACAGGCCCTCTTTAGGGGGAAGGTGGGTTGGAGGTCAGCTTCGGGTTGAAAGGAGGGGAGATATACAAACTTAACTCCTCCCTGGCGTGCAAAAGGCTGCATGTGGAGAAGCAGTCAGATGACAGTCACGGTGTACTACACCCTCACCAACCTATACCACCCCCACCCATTACATCGCAGCGCCATGCCAACCTACTCCTGGGAGAAGCTGCAGTAAATTCCATCCAATCATTGTATAGCAATCAGCAGATTAATTCAGATGCTACATCAACCAGGCAAGTTAAACAAGCACATATTGGAGGAAGTAAGGTAATCTGGTCAGTCTACATTTTGAGTACTGTATCCAGTTCCAGTCTTTCAAACATTTGTAGGAGCTTAGGATAAAACCAAGAAGCAGGTTAGTGTCCAGAAATTGGTATGTAACAAAAGACTATAGAAGCTAAGTCTTTTCAACATTGAGAGGTGAGAACACATTGTTGGGGGTGTGAAAATGAAGCTTTAACTTCCTGATATCGTGTTGTATGGATTATATGCATGATCCTGCTGTGGATTGTTTGTAATGAAATATGTTCCTTTCCTTGGGTACAAATGTTGCCTTGATGAAGATAAACCTGGATACAAAAAATGCTAGGAAAATAGAATAACACACACGAATAAAGAAATGTTTGTTTAAAAGTGGGCCTTTTGCACACTTGTGTAAGATTTAAGCTAGAGTTAGTGAATTGCTGTTACAGGGAGCTGGCACAAACAAAGCAAGCTGAATGACTTCCTTCTGTGCTATAACCCTTCTATGATTCTCTAACTTATAGGCAAAGAATGTGAATATAGTGGAGTGACATTGTAAATGATATGTTCTACACATAATCATGGTAATGGGGTCAGCCAGGTGGACATCATCGAATATGAGTTCCCTGGTTGGGCTGTTAATCTGATCCAATTAGTGAGCCCTGCTGACAGATATAAGCAAGAGTGTCAGACATTTTGTTCACTCTGAGAGTTGGCTCTGCGGGAGCTCGATCAGTGCCAAGGACTCGGCATGTGTAAATAAAGGGTCACTTGGTGATGGAATACTAGCCTCTGGAGAGTTACTTCACCACCAACTTTTGACTATTTAACTCTGAGTTGTGTTGGATACATTATCTTGTTTCATCTTTTTGTCACCCCTAAACATGGCTATTACAATTCTCTCTGAGCTGGCATCCGATGTGCTGATGTCTAAACACGAGCTGATTGTAAGTTCAGCTAATCATATCCTATCTCACATTAAATTGCACTCATTTAACTTGTTCTTGCTGACGTGCACCTGCTCCTGATCCTTCAGTTTAACAAGCTATATTTTCAATCCCATATTTAATTCTCCCCTTTCCAACCTCGTAAGCTCAATAGAACTCTCCATTTCTCCAATTCTGGCCTTTTCTGCATCCCTTCTTTGCTTTGAGTCTTCACAGTAAGTTATATCTTCAGCCAACAAAATTCCATGTTCAGGAATGCTCTTTCTAAACTTTTCCATATCTGCATCTCCCTTTCACACTTTAATGCGGATTTTTGACTAAGCTCTTAGTCAGCTCTTTCCTATCTTTGCAAAACCCCTCCTTTGTCTTGGTATCTGTTTTTGTCTGATTATGACTCTTTGGAATTCATTTTGGGATGTTTAAAGGCACTATATGAATAGAAGCTGTTGTTTGTACCCTAGCAATGCTGAACAACAATGGACCCTATTATCAAGAGGCAACATCAGTGAAAATCAAACAGTTAACCAAGTGGAATGAAATGAATAGAGGGATTACCAATATACTTTATTCTCCTTCAGTTGATTGCTATTCACAATTCTTCCTCCAAGCTAGTCCTGGACTCTTACAGATGTTTGGAGCACCATGGCTACTCAGCAATGATGCTCTGTCCTCCAGTGTGGTAAATTGTTATGTGCAGCTAGCAATCATCCTGGGAGGTCAACCTTAGGAAATTTGCTGTTGTCAGCTACACAAAGCTTGTCCTGGCAAGTTGTGAAGTATCTTGGCCACAGTAGAAGTAGAATCAAATTATGTTGAAGAGGATATACATTACACGCTGTAATCGCAGGGAAGCACTGTAGAAGCAAGTACTGGGCATTCATACACTCATAAATCTGTGTTCCGCATTCGTCAGGGGGTTACACAATAGAGTCATGAGACAAGTGGGTATCACGGTATCCCTTATGTCCAACAACCCCTGTAAGATACTTGGACTGTCAAAAATACCAAGTGCATAAGAGTGCTCCAGGCTCTAGGAGTCATGGGAGCTACCACGGTAGTGGGCACACATCTCCAGGAAATGTTAACAGTGATCAACAGTTATAGGCGGCACGGTGGCTCAGTGGTTAGCACTGCAGCCTCACAGCACCAGGGACCCAGGTTCAATTCCAGCCTCAGGCGACTGTCTGTGTGGAGTTTGCACATTCTCCCCGTGTCTGTGTGGGTTTCCTCTGGGTGCTCCGGTTTCCTCCCACAGTCCAAAGATGTGCAAGCTAGGTGGATTGGCCATGCTAAATTGCCCATAGTGTTCAGGGGTGTGTGGGGTGTAGGGGGATGGGTCTGGGTGGGACTCTTCGAGGAGTGGTGTGGTCTTGTTGGGCTGAAGGGCCTGTTTCCACGCTCTGTAGATAATCTAATCTAATCTAATCTAATTTAATCACAGTTCAGGTGAATGTTAATGGTGTGGAGAACCTTCCTGTTGATGAACTCTGCAGCATTCATCCCTCTCAGTGCTATATATGCACAGTTAATGGTGCCCTGCAGCTGAGGGAAGCTAAATACATTCTTGAATCTTACTGCCGGGCTGCAACATGGAAATAGACATGAGGGAATAAAATGAACCGATGTGACATTGTGCAGATGACATCGGTCACTGTCCTTATGTATTTGTCAGAGCATGACTGAGAAATTCACTCCCCTACATCAGCCCCTGGAAGGAGCCATCAGCATTGACATTCAGAGGGACGGTTATCTTCACAACTACCAGGAGAAGATGACCTCCCATTCCTGCAGCCCCTACTCCAGCCATTGGCAGGGTTCTGAAACAGTGTCCCGGGACATATGGAGCCTGTGTGTACCTCACTCAGCCCAAGGAATTAGAGTCAAGAGCAAAGAGCCTGGGCCTCCTGCATCATGAGAGGCTGTAACCTCCCCTGGAGATGGATGTTCCTTGCCATCTGTGACAGCTTGCTGCTCCCTCTGGGTTTACCATCAGCCCCAGTCCTCCCGCATCCATCATCACATTTGTTTGTGAAGTGGCCAGAATGGTCAAAATCCCACCAGTAGCTGGGTACAGGCCTCTCAGTGCAAATGACCTAAAGTGAGAACAGAGGGAGTGAAAGATCTCAGAAGAGCCATTAAAAGCATCACCTGCAGATGAAGGTATGTATTGCCACACAGTGAGACATGCTACACCCTCATAACAAGGGTCATGTCTCCATCATCCACCCACATTCTTGCTCACAATGCGCACCAGCTCGGTGAAGGTGTCATGCTGTCTGAGTGACCACTACATCATTGAAGAAAGTTCTCCGACATGCTTCCTATGAGAGACCTACATCAAATGTATAATTTATCATTACATTAATTGAGGAGCTGCAGTCTGACTCACAGAAATTGCAAAGCATCAGAATACTTTTCTGTAGGAGGCTGTCGCATTCCTAAGATTAAATAATTCAGAATTGGCCTATAATAATGGACAGGAAGATGTGATTGTGTGTGAGAAAGGTATGGAGACCTTGTGGCTAAAACTGAGGCGACTCGGCCTCTGCAATTGTCCAACAGTTACAAGGTTCTTGTAAGCCATGTGGACAAGAGTGAGGACTGCAAGGATGACAAGCAATCTAACTATGGCACTTTGGTCCAGAGAGCCATTCAAGTGGGGAAAGGAAATAGGAGTGGCAGAGGACAGCGTAATGAGGAGGGTAGGTACTAATCTCTGCAGCTCTAAATGGGAACGCTGAGGCTTCTATCTCTGTCAGGTGCCAGGGTTATGATGATTCCTTAGGGCTGGAGAAGAACTTGGAGCGATAGGGGAGGGATCTAGTTGGAACAACTGGCATTGATAGGATTGGAAAGAAAGTTCTGCTGAGCAATATTGAAAAGTTAGGAGCTAAATTGATAAACAGAATCTCCACGCTAATAATCTTGTGATTACTACCTCAACCACAGTCAAACTGGCATAGGGTAAATAAAGTCAAGGAGTTAAATGTGTGGCTCAAAGATTGATCTGGGTGGAATGGGTTTTAGTTTGTGAGGCACTGGCACTCACATAGAAAGGAGCTGTTCAGCTGGGATGGGCTTCACTTGATCAGTGCTAGGACTAATGTCCTGGTGAATTGAATAACTAGGGCTGCAGAGAGGGCTTTAAACTAATTGAGGTGTGACAAAAGAGGGGATTTTGGGAGAGGGAAAGTGTAGGTTCACAAAACAACATTGCAGTATGACAGGATATCTGTTTGGACAAAAAAATGCCCAGTGTGGGACAAGGGCAGACTGTACAAATATAGAAAAAGCAGCAGTAAATAGGATGAAATAGGGAAAAATGGTAAAAATACAAAATGAATTGCTCTTTGGTTGTATGTCTGGAGTATTCAGAACAAAAGAATTGAATTAACAGCACATGTACAGGTTAATGGCTATGATTTAATAGCCATTACAAAGACATGATAATAAGGTGATCAAACTTAGGAACTAAATATTCAGGGATGTGTGACTTTTTCAAAAGGCAGGAAGGAAACAAAGTGTGATTGGATAACATTATTATGACAGATGGAATAAGTACATAGGGAGAAATGATTTTTGAGTGAGAAGATTTGGAAACCACGAGGGTGAAGGTAAGAAATGAAAAGGGGACCAAAACCCACTGCATCCCAAAACCAGTCCAACCTGTCTCTGCCTCCCTAGCCTGTTCTTCCTCTCACCCATCCCTTCCTCCCACCCCAAGCCGCACCTCCATCTCCTACCTACTAACCTCATCCCACCTCCTTGACCTGTCCGTCTTCCCTGGACTGACCTATCCCCTCCCTACCTCCCCACCTATACTCTCCTCTCCACCTATCTTCTTTACTCTCCATCTTCGGTCCGCCTCCCCCTCTCTCCCTATTTATTCCAGAACCCTCACCCCATCCCCCTCTCTGATGAAGGGTCTAGGCCCGAAACGTCAGCTTTTGTGCTCCTGAGATGCTGCTGGGCCTGCTGTGTTCATCCAGCCTTACATTTTATTATCTTGAATTCTCCAGCATCTGTAGTTCCCATTATCACTGATAGAGCAATCATAGGTGACTTTGATCTTCATTAGGTTGGAAATTCATATTGGCAGAGGTAGCTGTAGGAAAGAATCCATAAAGTTTATTTGTGACAGTTTCCTAGAGCAACATCTTGTAAATCCAACAAGGGGTCAGGATATTTTGGCTCTGAGGATATGTATTGAGGCAGGTTTAATAAATAATGTCAGTGTAAAAAGATGCCCAAGCAAATTGTGGCCATAAATGGTAGAAATGGTTGACACTCCGTTTGAGAGGGAGAAACCTGGAATAGAAACAACTATACTAAAATAATTGCAATGGAATGAGGGCAGAATTCACTGGAGTGGATTCTAGAGAGGGGTTAGCAGCAAAGATGATTGGGGAATGATGGTTGATGTTTAGAAGACTATTAGTGACTAATATAAAAATATCACATCACAAGTTTTCACACTTTATTATAACAAGCAAACTAAAATCAACACAAGTTACACATTACTCAAAGGGGAACTAATACATTGTGCTGCAAAAAAAATTCGCTATTAACTTGTTAACACAACTGAAAACTCATACCATATTTAAATATTACAACACACTCTCAGCAGAAATGTCCTTTTTTACTTAAAGCCACAAGCTCCACCCAGCTTTTGTCAAATTTGAGCCACCAGACTTAGTCTTCCTTCATGCCATCTTCTCAGCAAGAACAATGGACTTCAGTAGCAAGGCAACCTCTTGGCAACTCCATGATGTTTTCAACTCCATAAGCTTTTGTTTCTTCAAACATGGAGAACACTCCTCACCACAGCTTTCCGCTTGGTGGTTAACATGAAGATAATCCTTTTCTTCTGTGTTCCACAGCAGCACTTGTTATTCTCTTCCCCAGATCTCTCTATCTGACTGTATGCAGCAAGACCAGCTCCCTCCTCCTTTTTTCAGGTGTTAAAATTGCACCTTACCTTCAACAATTATTGGCCTGGGCCCTAGTATCCATGGCAACCAGACCACAATGACCTGTCTCCAGGCAGTTTTAGTATGAGGTCACATAGACTTGTTCCTGGTGGACTTTGTGGATTCTCGTCTGTCCGCCACTTTAAGTTGTTCCACGTCACCTTGAATTTTTGAAACAATGAATTGCAAATCCATATTGAAGCTCTTCAATTAACTACACATTTTCAAATGCAAGTTTGTTTTGCTCCTAATAGTGGTTCCTAACAACTTCCACACTCTTGACATTAAGAAGCAGAGTCCCAATTTATCCCTCTGCTCTTGCTTGAGGACTGAAATAATATTGACACCATTCCAATCAAATCATTTTTCTGCTATCTCTACTTTTCCTTTTTTAAAGAAGCTCAATGTAAGCAATATGATCACTGGCACTTTGTGTTCCGATAGAATCGATGCACCTTTCAATCATTTTAAATGTAGTACAATGCAATCACCACAAAACTCAAAACATTTTCATTGAATATGTGACATGAGTATTGAGCCAGCTGCATTATATTTTGGAAAATTTACTTTTGGCTATCTGCACCTGATATTACTTGGTCACATTTGGTTCCATGGCAAAAGTATAAGCCATATTCATGATACAAACTCTTAAATGTTTCTCAGACAGCTCACCTCCTGTGTGTGGTGTGTGTGTGTGTGTGTGTGTGTGTGTGTGTGTGTGTGTGTGTGTGTGTGTGTGTGTGTGTGTGTGTGTGTGTGTAAAAGAGAGAGAGAGAGACAGACAGAATAAACAATTTATTGTATTTCTGACCTCCACTCGTGTGCAACTTAACTGCACTTAACAACTCACCTTATCTGTTTTCTCAATAAGTGAAGGGAAGGATATACAAGAGAGATATACAGTTCTCATTCACTTATCTATAATTCTCCATATTAAATATTTATTTATTTGAAGGTATTTCTCTATCAATGTAACATGTTCCTATGTTATTTTTTATATGCTTTTCACTTTTTCCTCAGTTTTTCCCACTGACAACTTCTTACAGTCCTCCTTGATCAGAGGATGCTGCATGGTCCGAATGGACCTCTGACTCTCTTCAACCTATCTGATACTAGGGATCACTCTCTCAGCGCCACTTTCAATCAAACTGCCAATGAAATTATCTTCCTTTAAATTCCTTGTTGGAGCTAATAAAAATGAATTTTGATGAGTTTACCTGTTCTATGTGAGAATGACAAATAGTTTCTGCTGCCAGCCCTCTTTGAGTTGAGGTATTTCCCATGTGCTTTCTATGTCATCATTAATCCATGTAGGCAATGGAACCAATTCAGAAGGTTTAAGCAATATAAGGAGTACATCAGTCCAAGTACAATTGACTGACCAGGTCCTTGTTAATTCATAAGCTCCTGGAAGTGTAAATTAGTTTTCTTGGGACTTTTTCCATTAATTATACATTTTGATTGGAGATTCTCACCAATCAATTTAAGCATTGCCAGTGTGGTCCTTCATGTTTATGCATCAGATCCTTTCCAGTCTAGAGCAGTGCTCGCAGTTGGCTTTTAATCCAATTTTGTTCAACCATTCTTCTGCCAATCTACTGAGGTGGCACTTGTAGCTTCTGCTTCTTCCATCTCTACTCTCTGCTCTATTGCCATACAGTTCCTCAACTATTTACTCCCTTTCTCTTCCACTGCCCTTTACTATTAATAAATGCACCCTATCTTTTCCTTTTTTTGCTGGTCCTATTTGCCTCTGCCTTGGTCACCCTATTGTCGTTTTCCATTTCTCACCCTTTCCCAATAATTCACAACTTTTTTATTATTTGTGATTGGGATATGGGCATCACCAGCTAGGCCAGCAGTTATTGCTCAAACAACAATTAAGAGTCAACCACGTTGCTGTGGGCCTGGTGTCAGATGTAGTTCAGACCATTATAGTAGATTTCCTTTCCTAAATCGATGGCAGGTGCAGTATAATTTGGATAAATGTGAGGTTATTCACTTTTGGAGCCAAAAACGAGATGGATTATTAGCTGAATGGCTGTAAATTGGGAGAAGGGCATGTGCAGTGGCATCTGGGTGCACTTGTGCACCAGTCACTGACAGTAAGCATGCAGTTGCAGTAGGGAGTAAAGAAGACAATGGTATGTTGGTCCTCATTGCAAGTGGTTTTGAGTACAAGAGCAGGGATGTGTTATGCAGTTATACAGAGCCTTGGTGAGGCACCACGTGGAAGATTGTGTGCAGTTCTGGTCTCCTTTTCAGAGGAAGGATGCTCTTGCTCTGGATGGAGAACAGTGGAGTTTTACCAGGCTGATTCCAGGGATAGCAGGGTCTGAAGTATGAGGAGAGATTGATTTAGGTTAAGATTGTTTTCGCTGGAGTTCAGGCAAATGGTTGAGGGGGATGAAATCTCATAGAGATTTAAATTCTAACAGGACTAGACAGGCTAGATGCATGGAGGATGTTTCTGATGGCGGATGTGTTCAGAATCAGGGCTCACTGTCTGAGGATTCGGGGTAGATCATGTAGGACCGAGATGAGAAGACATTCCTTCATACAAAGAGTGGTGAGCCTATGGAATTCATTGCCACAGGATGTAGTCAATGCCAAAACATTGACTGTGTTCAAGAGGCACCTAGATATAGCACTTGGGGCAAATGAGATCAAAGAGAGAAAGCAGGATTAGGCTATTGAGTTGGATGATTGGCCATGATCATGATGAATGGTGAAGCAGGCTCAAAGAGCCGAATGGCCGCCTCCTGCTCTTATCTTCTATGTTTCTATGAAGTGTTTGAGTGAACCAGGCAGGTTTTATGACAATCAACAAAAAAATCTGCTCCTTTCTAAGTCTGGCTGCTAATGGATGTGATACTGGCTGCTGGCTGCTACATATCATAGCCAGGAGCTCCTGCTCTTAATTAGCAGCAGCACCCTGTGGGAGAAGCACTGAGGAGAAAAGGGGAATTCAGGCCCAAGGCCTAATGTCAACATCAGATGTTGATGGTTGGCATTTATGAAACATCGAAAGAGGCTTTTGATACACTTTTCATGAGCCCAACAAATTTCATCACTTTCTGCACCTACTAAAATTACAAAGAAAGGTTGAACCCTAGAGAATGAATGATTTTTATTGCGCATGTATTTGGGAAAAGTGGAAGGTGTTTTGTTGCCGCAACCCAGCACCATTTTGGATTGCAAAATGAATTTTAAAAGCATACTTAAATAGAACTTTGACTTCTGTTCAATCAACTGAAGAATATAAAGTCACAAAAGCAAGAAATAATGCTCAGCATTACAGTTCTCTACGTCAAGCACGGTTCTGGGTTTTCTTAAAGTTTCTGGGGCATCTGTATGGTGTTCTGGTCTCTGGGCCACAATGAGTCCTCACTCTGAGTCCAGCCAATATTCCAGGAGAGACTGGTTCTCCTGCCGTTGCCTTGACGACATTGCCAGGAGACCCACACTGGGATTAGATAGGGCAGACAGTGAGAGTCTTTTTCTGAGGATGATGACGTCAGTTTGTACGAGGGGGCATAGCTACAAATTGAGGGGTGATAGATTTAAGATAGATGTCCGAGGCAGATTCTTTACTCAGAGTGGTAAGGATTGGAACGCCTTGCCTGCCAATATAGTTAACTCAGCGACATTAGGGACATTTAAACAGTCCTTGGATAAGCCGATGGATGATGATTGGATAGTGTAGGGCTTAGATTAGTTCACATCGAGGGCCTAAGGGCCTGTTCTGCGCTGTATTGCTCTACGTTCTATGTTTTATGTTCATGCTGCAACCATTAGCCACTGCCGCAGCTGCTGCCTGGCTGTCTTCGCTGTGAGTCGCACTGCGGCCCCCTTCACAATGACACCTCCTCCACCACCAAGAAGGTGAAGATAAAGAAAGAGAAAGAAGATGAAAAGGAAAGAGAAAGAAGGATGCGGCTGGTGTAGAGCAGATAGACTCAGGAACCCAAGAACTACCTACTTTGCCAGCCAATACATTTGTTTTCCCTGAGTTAGCTTTCTGTGCGAAGAGAGAATGATCCATGTGTGATAAATTGCCTCAGGTCTCAGTTTAAAGTAGTTGCACTTTATAATGTATATTGCATGTTTGTCTCTGGTGACTAACCCCGTTCTCTCTGACTCTTCACCTGCAGTCAGCGCAAAACAAACATTTTACCCCATGGACATGACCCTTTGACTTATGAAATCAAGCAGAAGAGTGAGATTATCAAATAAACTTTGCCTGAGCTGTTCGGTTCCCTTGATGGAGATTGTCTTAATGCCGAATAACTCAGCAGCTTTTTCTCTTCCTCAAATCACTGCTCAACATTAAAAATAGAAACAGACTTAATAAGTGGTTGGGGTGGGAGGAACAGAGAGGTTCACGGATATTGTGAAATGAGTTTCATAAATTATAAAGTAGACAATGTTATACCTTTCAGTCTGTACCAGCCACATAGGTGGATACCATGGAGCTTCAGTGATCACATATAAAGTTTAAATAATTTTCCATTAACTTGCACACATCTCAAGTTGCTAATGCTAACAGATCTTGATGTAACTTAGGACTCCTCTCACAGTGAAAAAGCATATCTAAAGATAGACATTTTGAAATCTCTCCAACCTCACAAAATTCAAACAAGTAAATGTCGCAAATAAATAAACAAGTTTCCTGAGCTTCACAGATCAGATTGGCAGGAATCAAAGACTCTTAAGGTTTTTGATATGGACATTTCTGTCATGGGATAACTGGGCCCAGGTAACATAGGAATCAATTTGCTCAATTCTACAGACCATGTACAACTGACCACATAGAGGCCACTTCATTAAATTTTTGATCTGGTATAGTAGAGGTTAAGACATACATGATAATTCAGACCAACATTTGTGTAACTTCTCATGAGGAGATGGATTATACTTTTTATGCATTCTGACTGCCTGGTCAGCAAGCACTAATTCCTAATGGGCTGTAATGTTCTGGCAATGCTTTTCAAAGAATACATAGAAAAGTGAAGGAAATACTAACTAGAATTCAAATCTTGTATCTCTTAAGTGTACTTTTACTATAAAATTTCATAGAGTTAAAATAAGAACATATTTTCAAATTAAGAGAGAGTAATACATAAATTCAAGTTGATGAGAAGTAATTGATGTATTTTATCTCTCAGATTTTACACAATCTATATTTCCAATGTTTTAACACTTCTCTTGGCAACTGTCTGCAGCCTAACATTTTGAAACACAAACTGAGAACTGTCATCCTTTCCCTTAATCCATTGGTGGAAGATCTTTCAGGATGCACTCTGGAACTAACAAATTCTGTCTCATATAATTTTCTTCAGATACATCTCCATTTCACTTCATGCATGAACCTAGTAAAACTTGTCTCTGGTTAAATCACCAATTATTCAGTAAAGCAAAAAATGTAGGACATTTTGTTGGATGCAATGTGCTATAGAAATGTCCATTGTTGGTCTTTCCCTCGAGGAATAGCTATTTTGGAGAATCTAACAACAGAAGGCTGTTAAGGGGAGGCAATGGCCTGGTGGTATTGTTGCTGGACTGTTCATCCAAGGACACTGGTCATAGTCTGGGGACTCTAGTTTGAAGTCTGCCACTGCAGATGGGTGGTATTTGAATTCAATAAAAATCTGGAATTAGGAGTCTAATGATGGAAATAAATCCATCGTTGAGGAAAATCCCATCTGGTTCACTAATGTCCTTTAGGGAAGGAAGCTACCATCCTTACCTGGTCTGGCCTACGTGTGACTCCAGGTCCACAGCAATGTGGTTGATTCAACTGCTTCAGGGCAATTAGGGATGGGCAATAAACGCTGGTCCAGTCAGCCAGCGCAGGCCTCATACTGTAAATGAATAAAAGAAAGACAAAATCTAATGTGCTTATGCCCAGGCTTTTAAAAAGCCATTCTATCTTGGCTATCAGTTCACCTGTTGAATCATTTCTGTCACATTAACAATTGAGGGTATCATAGGAAGAAGTTAGAACTATTCAGTGATAGCAACACAGTAGCTAGAAAAATTAGCAATGAGAAAATAGAATTGAATTATATTTTTCAAAACTAAAAATGGAGATGCCTGTACACTTCACTCACTTGTCCTCTTATATTTAAACTCTGAAGGAAATTTTCTTGCTCCCCGTCAGGCATTTTGTCCATTGTAATATGCTGAACAAAGAGACACATTATGATATGAATCACATTTTTATGGCATATTTGCTGAGGCCCAAGTCACATAGGAGCTACATTTTTCAGCTGAGGCATTCCTAGAAACCTAGATTGGCTGCTAAATCTCAGCAACTGGATATCACTGTGCTGAGGTACCTGAGAACAGCCATCTTAATTTGAGTTTAACGAATTGGGCAAAGGCACCAGGTAGTGGGTTTACAAAGTGTAGATTTGGATGAACACTGCAGGCCATGCAGCATCAGAGGAGAAGGCAGGCTGAGGTTTCAGGCCTAGACTTCCTCTGGTGCTGAATAAAAACCAAAAGAACTGCGGATGCTGTAAATTAGGAACAAAAACAAAGTTGCCGGGAAAGCTCAGCAGGTCTGGCAACATCTGTGGCGGAGAAAACAGAGTTAACATTTCGGGCCCAGTGACCCTGGTCTGAAGAAGGTTCTGAGGAAGGGTCACTGGACCCGAAACATTAACTCTGTTTTCTCCTCCACAGATGTTGCCAGACCTGCTGAGCTATTCCTGCAACTTTGTTTTTGTTCCTCTGATGCTGCTTGCCTGCTGTGTTCATCCAGCTCTACACATTGTTATCTCAGGTTCTCCAGCATCTGCAGTTCCTAATATCTCTGAAACAGGTAGTGGGTTTTACAAGATGAGCCAATGAAGGGCCACCAAGTGGAGAGTCAGTCCATTATGCTGGGCAGACTGTTCACAGTGAGAACAGGAAGCACCACGTTAAAAGGAATTTCTGCAATGTGCAGTCAGATTGAAAACATACACAAGATTGAAGGGGGTCTACAGCAATGGAAGACATTCCCCACAATTCACCTAGTCCTCCCCATAGTGCTCCAACAGGCAGTCAGAGAAAGATGCCCAGTAAACAGGAAGACAAAGGTAGCGACACTAATGAGGAAAATGGTAGTAGACATTGTGATGAGAGAAGGATCATAAATAAGTCAATGATGAAACTAGTGATGTAATTATGTATTAAGCAAGATAATCCAAGCAGGCCACATTGGACTGATTTTACCAGAAATCAGCAATGTGTCAATTTTGTCGAGTCTCTTCTCTTTGTGAGGCTCTGAGATTTCTTGCACTAGTTCCAACACTTACTTTAATAAGTATGGAACATGTCCCTATGGAGTACTGCTCATCATTTCCACCCACTCACCACAGATGGAAGAACTGACCATGCAGGGGAACTCCAATGAGTGTTCACTACAGAAAGCTCATATCTACTGGAACTGGGCATCAGTTAAATTCTGTCTGACTTTGTTGCATTTAATGCTATCGTGCAAAAGATAATGTTCCTCCTGCTCAATACCCTCATCTTTCTTCTTGGAAGAGTACTGTCACTCTCCCAGCTCTTCAGAATCTATTGCTTCCCTTCTTTGTCTGCTGTAGTGGTGTAAAGCACAGCATGCAGGGATTATACAATACACTCTGTCCAGGGAGCCAGTAAAGGACACCCACAGGCCAATCTAAGTATTAGAACCTCATCTTCAGCAAACTAATTGTCTGTTCACTCTGGCCCTGATCAAAGAATGGGCTGCCTTATATCATATATATGCATTGAATCAACCCCAGTTAATGGCTTTTATGTCAGTCATGGTTGCAGAGGGTAACCCCAATCTCTCAGTAACCATCCTTGTGGTATGTGACACATACCACAAAGCAGAAGCACAAGAATTTTCAAGTTCACAGTCATCATGGTAATTCCCAGGGTATCTGAAACCAACTTCTAAGATATAGTATTGATCGTTGTGGAGGGTTTGTCCATTGATGAATCCTTTTTTTTTCTTTATTCATTCATGGGACGAGGGAGTGGCTGACCAAGCAGCATTTATTGCCCATCCATAATTGCCCAGTGGGCAGTTCAGAGTCAATTATGTTGTTGTGGGTCTGGAGTCACACGTAGGCCAGACCAGGCATGTTTCCTTCCCTAAAGGACATTAGTGAACCAAATGGGTTTTCCCAACAATCAACAATGGATTCACAGTCATCATTAGATTGTTAATTCCAGATATTTATTGAATTCAAATTCCACCATCTGCTATGGTGGGATTCAAACCCGGGTCCCCAGATCATTATCTGGGTCTCTGGATTAACAGTCCAGCAATAACCAGTAGGCCATCGCCTCCACTCCTATTAATGGAGTCAGCTGTGTAATGGAATGGTGCTGTTAATTTAATGTATATATAGTCTACAGTGCCCTTCACCTGGGAGAAGTCAGTTGGAAGCAAAGCTCTGATGAAGGGTCTAGGCCCGAAACGTCAGCTTTTGTGCTCCTGAGATGCTGCTTGGCCAGCTGTGTTCATCCAGCCTCACATTTTATTATCTTGGAAGCAAAGCTTACTGCCTGAGCTGTAACCCTATTGACCTCATTACCAGGAAGCAAGCTGCAATAGTGTGATCTGGTGCAACAGGAACAGCCTTGACACATTTGTGAGTTAAGGAGTGAGAGATTCCATACAAGTGGGATCCTTGCAGCTGCCAAATGCATAAAATGTTAGCATAGTTAAGGATAAACAGGATAGGATAGCCATTCACTCCTTCAGGGCACAGATACCGCTCCAGCAATTGGCACTGTTCAGTACCAGTTTCCCATGGCATTCTCAATCTGCTGCAACACTGCGTCTTGTACATTTACAGGGAATGGCATTGACAACGAAAAGTTCTGGGCTTCCTGTTCCTCATGCACATCCTGAGGGAACTTTCAACATCTTCACGGGGGTGGGGGGTGGGTGGTGGTGTGGTGCAGCTGTTGCTGGTCATGGCACTTTTGTTGCTCTTCCACTTCGCTGCAATTTTGCACAAAAGCAAAAGTGACAATAATTCTTGCTGGGTCCGAATCCATTTGATCATGATTCCAATTAAGCAATGGGAGAATTTCAAAAACCGAATAGATCCTTAATAATGCGAGCAGTGGCATTTCTGTCACTCACAAATGTCACTATGACAAGGAGTTTTGGGGTTTGGTACGAATCCGCATGGAACTCGAGCATATTGTTGAAGGAATACAGCTCAAGATACAAATATAGCTCGACAGTTACCCTTTGATAACCTCTCATTACACATTAATCCATCTCCTCTAATGCATTAATAACTACCATCCTTATATGCTGAGTTTCCCACCTTCAAAAATGTAGTCCCCTCTGCATCGTAGCTTTGAATCCCCAGAACTGACACTGCTCCCACTTTGCTACCACAGCAGTAACCCTTGCCACCTGCCCTTAACTTCCATTGAGTTGACTCTCAGGACTGGCCATGTCCCATGTCCCATGCCCCTCATCAACTTGAATGGACAGCCAAGATTGATCTGCATACACCATCCAAACAGGCTTATTGCGACTTCCTGGACTGTTTTCATTGGACCTGCAATTCTGTGTTATAAAGAATTCCACAGATTCACTAATCTATGGGAAAATGATGTCCTTCTCATTTCTATCTTAAATGGGTGCCCTCTTAAGCTAAGATTTTGGCATCTGAGTCTGGAGTCTCCCATAAGGGAAAACAACTGCTCAGCTTCTATCCTGTAAAGTGTTTCATTATAGTCCATTCTCATTCTTCCAAAACTGGAATGAGTACAGACCTGAACTATTACATCTTTTCTCATAAGACAGTCTTTCAATACCCAGAATAAACCAATTAAAACCTCTCTGAACAGCCTCCAATGCCAGTATATCTTTCCCTAGATAAAGAGACCAAAACTGTACTCACGATATCCCAGCTTTATCATTTTAGAAAAATCTCCCTATTTTTATATCACATTCTCTTTGAGATGAAGGCCCATATTCCACTTGCTTTCCCTATTACCTGCTGAACTGTAACGAAATGTTTTAATTCTTTTTCCCTCTGTAGATTCTGTCTTTCATTCTCACCAATTGTCTTCCCATTTTTTGTGTCATCTGCAAGATTGGCTACAGTGCAAACACTTCTATCAATTAAATCATTAACATACACTATAAATAATTGTGGCCCCAGAACTGATCCCTATGGCACTCCACTAGTTACAGGTTGCCATCTGGAAGATACCCCCTTAAATCATCTCTCTCTCTTTCAATAGTTAGCCAATCCTTGATCCATGCTAACATACTACCCCAACACTATGGGCTCTTATCTAACTAAGTATTCATATGTGATATTTTAACAAACTCATTGTATTCATCTCTGTTTATAAAATCCTGCTCTCTACCTCCTGGAAGAATTCTAATAAATTCATCAGGCATGATTTTCCCTTCCTGAAGCCATGTTGACTTTGTTTGATCGTATTATGTATTTCTAAAAGCTCTGCTACAGCATTGTTCTACACAATAGACTCCAATGTTTTCTTAATGAAGCTAACTGACTTATGGTTAGTTAATATGGTCTGCTGTACAACATGAAGATGAAACGCAGACTGGGTGACAATTTTGCAGAACACTTACATTCTGCAAAAACTATCCTACATTCCTTGTTACTTGCCACTTCAAACACTCACAATGTTCCCTGGCCAACATTTCTGTCTCAGGCTTGCTGCAGTGCTCTAACGAAGCTCAGCATAAGCTGGAAGAACAGCACCTCATTTTCTGCTTGGGGACTCTGTTGCCTTCTGGATTCAATATTGAGTTGTATAATTTTACGGCCTGAGCACCTTCTTCCACGTCCTTCCCCCAAACCCCACATACCAGACATTGTCATCACATGGGCTGCTACCAGAAATAGTCCATTGTTAGGCACTAATGGTTCTCATTAGTAGCTATCCATTCTCCTTCACCAACTCCTTTGTCTGCCCAAATGATTTTTCTCTCTTTAGTCTCCATCTCTAACTATTGTTTACTTCTCCCCTCTTGCCTCACCCCATCTTCAGCAAGTATCCTAGCTAAAATCAATGCTGAAGAAGGATCACTGGACCTGAAATGTTAACTCTGTTTTCTCTCAACAGATGCTGCCGGACCTGCTGAGATTTTCCAACATTTTCTGGTTTTCCTCCTGATGTACAGCTAAATGCTCTGCTACAGCATTGTTCTACACAATAGACTCCAGTTCTTTCAGTTTTTTTGACTTTTTGCCTGATTTTTCTCCCTTTGGTTCTGAATAAGACTGTCACGCTGGCAGTTTTCTAATGCTCTGGCACTTTTTCAGAATATAAGGATCCTTGGAATATTATTATCCATGTCTCTTGCAACTTCCTTTAAAATCCTAGGTTGCAACCCATGAGGGACAGGGAATTTATTGGACTTTGATCCCATTAGTTATCAGAAATGTTTAATCCTAGTTCAGGGCAGGCAACACTGCCTTCGGGGGTCATGCTCGCAGTTGCAGAGAACAATATCTATCTCGTAATTATGCCATTCCCTAACACTTACTACATCCTTGTTTCTTCCCGCCATTGAGCAGCTTCCTGTATCACAATGCTGTAGTCTGTTTGCTCATGCACCTTTCAGTTGGTGCTCCTGTCCATATCCTTTTGGAACACTGCTTTCAGTTCTGGTCTCTCTGCTATAGAAAGAATATGAAACTTGAAAGTGTTCAGAAAAGATTTACAAGGATGTTGGCAGGGTTGGAGCTATAGGGAAAGGCTGAATAGGCTGGGGGCTATTTACCCTGTAGTGTCAGAGGCTAAGGGGTGACCTTTTCTAGAAGTGTATAAAATCATGAGGGGCATGGATAGGATGAAAAGCAAAGGTCTTTATTTCAGGGTAGTAGACTCCAGAACTAGAGAGCATGGGTTTAAAGTGATAGCAGAAAGATTTAAAAGCGACCTGAGGGGCAACCTTTTCATACACAGAGTGGTGCATGTATGGAATGAGCTGCCAAAGGATGTAGGGGCGAGTACAATTACAACATTTGGATGGGTATATGGATAGGAAGGGTTTAAAGGCCATGGGCCAAACGCTGGCAAATTGGACTAGATTAATTTATAAAAACCAAAAGAACTGCGAATGCTGTAAATCAGGAACAAAAACAGAAGCTGCTGGAAAAGCTCAGCCGGTCCAGCAGCTTCTTTGCAGAAAAGATCAGAGTTAACATTTTGGGTCCAGCGACCCTTCCTCAGAATAGGTGGTAGCTGGGAAAATTTTGGTTTATAAGCAGAAAATAGGGAGGGGGATCAGGTAGGAAGTAAATGATAGGATAATGCCCAAAGAGAGGAAAGAGCAGTTAGATAGACAAAGGAGTTGATAACGATCTGGCTAGGAGGGTGAATAGTTGTTAATTGGAATAAAAACAAAGTTGCTGGAAAAGCTCAGCAGGTCTGGCAGTGTCCATGAAGGAAAAAACAGAGTTAACATTTCTGGCCCGGTGACTCTTCCTCAGTTATTAATGGGGGCTGTTGGTGACTAACAATAGGTAGTGTGTAGTGGCAGGCTACATGATAACAAGGCCTGTTGGGTGGGATAGGGGACTAGGATATGAAAGAGCTTAAACCCTAAAATTATTGAACTCAACATTGAGTCCAGAGGAGTGCAGGGTCCCCAAGCAGAAAATGATATGTTGTTTTTCCACCCCGTGTTAAGCTTCGCTGGAAAACTGCAGCAAGCCAGAGGCAGAGATGTTGACCAGGGAACAGAGCAGTGTAACAGTGGCAGGCAACAGGTAGCTCAGGAACAAAAACAAAGTTGCTGGAAAATCTCAGCAGATCTGGCAGCAACTGTGAAGGAGAAAACACAGTTAACGTTTTGGGTCCAGTGATCTTTCCTCAGGGTCTTTTTCATGAGCAGAATGTAAATGTTCTATGAATTGGTCAGCCAGTCTATGTTTCGTTTCCCCAACATATAGGAGACCACATTGTGAGCAGTGAATGTAGTAGACTAGATTCTGGGAAGTTGGTTCACCTGGAAAGTATGTTTAGGCCCTTGGATTGTGGGGAGTGAGGAGGTAAATAGGCAGCTGTTACATTTTCGCTGGTTGCAGAGGGAGGTGCTATGGGGTTTTTGCGCTTGTTGGGTGTGAAGGAAGAGTGGACGAGGGTGTCCTGGAGCCTTTACAGGAAGCTGGGTGTGAGGATGTATCATCCAGGTAGCTGCGGGAGTCAGTAGGTTTATAGTGGATACTAGTGGTCAGTCTATCCCCAGAAATCCCCAGATGTTGAGGAAGGGAAGGGACGAGTCAGAGACAGACCGGCGAAGGTGTAACACCTGCCCATTTACCTATGCCCTCCTCACTATTCAAGGGCCCAAACATATGTACAGCTGCTCTGAATGGCTGCATCCTAACTCTTTTTCACTTCTCTCTTCACGAAAGGAGTCAAAGTCTGAAAGCATTGATGCCACAACCAAATGAAGCCTTAATGAGTTTGGGCCTTTATCCTTGTCCTGTGTCCCAGCTGCTGAGAATCTTTTAATAGCAGCCCATCATTTCAACCCCATCCTCTGTCGTGCCCCCACACTCGATAGTGCCTCTTCTTCAACACAGCCCGTGGACAGATTCACCACATGCCTTGTCTTCCCCATACAACTCAAGTGCTCCTCAGATCATAACTTTTCTGAGGAGGAGAGACTCTGAACCTTCTGCATTTCTTGCGCTATCCATGAGTAAAAGGTAGGAAAATAACTAATTTATAACAAATTAATTACTTTAGTTGCTTATATTGTCATTTACCTGTCTACCACTGATCCATCTGACACTGACATCTGGTCAACTTAGTTGGAGGTGGGAAACATTGGGAGCCATTCTGACACGGGACCACACCATTTTACCAGCTCCCTGTCTCCGTGGAATGATAAAATCTTGCTTGATATGTACAGAATCACTTCCAGCTCAATCCTTTTTCTCACCTGACTTCAAACATAGATGGACAGTGAAATAGTTGCTGCTAAGCTCAATTCAAGCTACAAAATACATTATTTTTTACTATTCATCCATGTGATACGGGTGTCAATGACTAGACCATCATTTATTACCCATCCCTAATTATCCAGAGGGCACTTAAGATTCAGCCATTTTGTTGTGAGTCTGGAGTCACATATAGACCAGACCAGCTAAAGATGACAGATTACCTTCCCTAAAGGGCATTAGTGAATCTGATGGGTTTTTACAACAATTGACAGCACCTTTATGGTCACTGGCAAGTTAGTTTTTATTACAGATTTTGATTGAAATTAAATTTCACCATCTACTATAGAGCAATTCAAATCAATGCACGGTGCTGTGAATTACTAGTCCAGTGAATTAATACTTTGCTATCATCTTATCCTGCTCTCTTCTGCTGTCATGCAGGGACAGAGTTCTTACTATGCTGGCCATGTGCACATCTTGTCCAAAAGGCCATTACATGAACTAGACCATGAATGTCAGTGAGATATTCAGTCACAAAGGTATCACAGCTGACTCCTCACTCTATCCTCACCACATAACTTGTTATTGATTTCTAGCAGAATGTAATACTAACAGAAACTAAGGTTATCTCTTCCTACTACCTTACTTGTAATGCATAAAATACTGGAATGATGCATGTTCTAGGTTCGGCAGTAATGCGGATGATCAATGCTTCCCTTTCAATGTCAGATTGTTAGGTTTTTTTTAATTATGTTGGTAATAATTAATTATTTCTGCACCCTCACAAAACTGACAGTGTCAATCTAGTGCATTGTTTGTTTTGCCAAACTTTTGAGGTGACTATGTTGCTCAAATGATTGTGGTGTTTAACTGTACACTTCTGCATTTTCTTAGAAATTCTGCAGTTAGCTGACATTGTTATTGATGGCCAGCTTGGTAATTAGCACAAAAGGAAAAATAATGATTCAGAAGCTTTCTACAGTGATTGCTGACTTGTTCAACGTCACCCAAACATTTCAGGCTTCCATAATACTGGGAACTGCATTTCACAAATGCTATCTGATTATAGGATTGACATACTTTAAAGTGGGATCTCAGTGAGGAGCTTAAGACAATTCTTTGAGGAGGTATCTTATATAGTGATTGGTAGTCTTAGCATTCTCATTTCTCAGTCAGAAAATTGTGGGCTCAAAGCACAACTAAAGTGCTGAGTCTTTTTGGTTGCTTTAAATGGACTCTGAGCTGATGCTATGCTGCCTTAAATTAGATGCTGCAAGACACATGGCTGTCTGTTAAAATGGCTATGGATAATCATTGCTCTCCTCACTAACCCCCTCCCGGCTCCCCCACTCCAGGAAACCTGTGTCCATGATTCTCACAGGTCCAATACCGATTCTATCATTGTTCTAAGCAGTGAACGTTTGACAGGCTCTCATTCAACTGAGTTTGCGAAATGGGTAGCAGTAACTGACTTTGATCCTAGGTATGAGCTGAAGCTGGCAAGACAGAACCGAACTGATCAAGCAACAACATGAAGGGCCTTGTTTATGTCACAGGGGTATCATAGCCATTCCCGGCCTCACTTCAGGTCATCTCATCGTCAAGTTCCAAAACTGTAAACTGTTTCCATTTTAATTGCTGAGTCTAATTGTTACATAAGGGTTGAAATCAGACAATTTAGCACAATTCCTTAGTCAGTCAAGGGATCTTCCTGGTCAAACTGTTGTAGTTCCATATTGAACAATGAAGTTACCAAGTCATGAGGGCAGTTAGTACATTCCTATAGGTATTTAGAAATATACAGAAAGCGTTACCACACATCTAGTTTGTAATTCTTACAAACAAGATAGAGTCATATAGTCGTACAATGTGGACACAAACCTTTTGGCCCAGCTCATCCACGCCAACCACGCATCCTAATTTGGGCTAGTACCATTTGCCAACATTTAGCCCATATCCCAATAAATTCTTCCTATTCATGTTTCCTTCCAGACGCCTTTTAAATGTTATAATTGTATCCACTTCCACCACTTCCTCTGGCAGCTCATTCCATACATGCTCTACCCTTTGCCTGGAAAAGTTACCACTGCATCCTTTTTAAATCTTTTCTCACTCACCTTAAATCGATGCCCTCTAGTTTTGGACTCCTTCATCCCAGGGAAAAGAGCTTGGCTATTCACCCTTTCATCCTATCCATGCTCCTCATGAATTTATAAACCTCTACAGAGTCAACCCTCAGCCTCCTATGTTCCAGGAAAAAAAGCCCCAGCCTATTCAGCCTCTTGCCTACAAGACGAATTCCCCAGTCCCATCAAAGTTCTTTCTGCACCCTCTCAAGTTGAACAACATCTTTCCGTAGAAGGGAGACCAGAATTGCATGCAGTATTCCAGAAGTGGCCTTACCAATGTCCTGTACAGCTGCAACATGGCTTCTATGTTCAATGTTCTGACCAAATGAAGCAAGCGTGCTGAATGCTGTCTTCACCACCTTGTCCACCTGCAGTTCCATTTTCAAGGAACTATGTACCTGCACACCTAGCTCTCTTTGTTAGGCAACATTCCCAGGGCCCTACCATTAGCTATATAAGTCTTACCACAATGC
The DNA here is from genome assembly GCF_030684315.1 of Stegostoma tigrinum. Classification (NCBI taxonomy): domain Eukaryota; kingdom Metazoa; phylum Chordata; class Chondrichthyes; order Orectolobiformes; family Stegostomatidae; genus Stegostoma; species Stegostoma tigrinum. The sequence continues at coordinate 100,882,322 of NC_081358.1, read as the reverse complement.
AACACTTCACATCTATCTAAATTAAACTCCATCTGCCCCTCTTCAACACATTGGCCAATCTTATCAATCCATCTTACCTTTAGACTCTGAGATAATTTTCGTTACGGTCCACTACATTGCCTATTTCAGTGTCATCTACTAACTCACTAACCATATCTCCTATGTTCACATCCAAATCATTTATATAAATATTGAAAGGCAGAGAACCCAGCACCGATCCTTGTGACGCACCACTGGTCACAGGCCTCCAGGCCAAAAAGCAACTCTCTACTCTTTTAAATGAAAGATTCCATCAGAAAAGTCAAGCAACCCACCATCTCTAGATACCACCCACCTTGGACACTCCTGGAATGGGAACAGTACCGGGTTAAGGGCAGAGTAAAGGTCACTCTATCTTTTAAAACAGGATGTCTTGTTTCAGCAGTCTTCATTTGATCAAGGAGATATGCAGGCCACCAACCTTCTCCAGCACTTTCTGTTTTAATTTACTACATTGATACCTGGAAAGAATGGATTGCCTTACAAGGATTGATTAGACAGCCTGGTCTGTTTTCAGTGGAATTTAGACAAGTGAGGTATGTCTCGATTATAAGACCTGAATGGTGTTGATAAGGCGAACATGGGGAGGATGTATCTTCTGATGGGTCAGTGCAGAACCAAGGGACAGTGTTTGAAAATTGGGGGAAATCGCCTTTTCAGTACAGAAGTGAAGAGTTTTTTTTCTCTTGGAGTGTTGCACAATTTTGGAACTCTCTGCCTCAGAAGGTAGTGAAGGTGGAGTTACTGAATGCTTTTCGGACAGAGGTGGATAGGTTATTGTTGGGCACAGCTATCAGGGTCCGATCAAGGGCAGTTGGGAAAGTGAAATGTGAATGACAAAAGAGGTTATTATGAGTGGCACAGCAGGTTCCAATGGCTGAATGGTCAATTTCTAGTACATTTTTGGATGTTTTGTATGCAAATTATTAAGTCAAAGTAATAACATTTTAGAAGAAGTTAACAGCGTAGACTGAAGCAACATCATTGTATTTTGAGATAATGAAATTTACTTCTGAACAGAAACTAGGCCAAGGGATATGATGAAAATGACATTAAATGTAGCTGGTTTATAATAAAAATGCAAAACCTGCTTCAGTTTAATAATGTTTTTCTGACACAAACCTTCCTTAGTTCCTACATTTGAAGGATCCCTTAAAATGAGTTGCATTTGAAGAGTGAGCACTTGTCTCTTGACCAGTCTTAAGTCTCGGTAAACAGCCAATGAATATTTAAAAAGAAAATACATAAATGAGAAATGGTTAGCGCATAATTTATTGATGAGTGTAGCTCTCTCAGGATTGGCAAGGTAACAGTTCCGCCATATGCTCTCAGCCAGGTGTTTTGGTGAGTATAGTTTTACTCTGGGTGTTTGAACAGAACATAATTCAGAGGATGGTATGGCAGTGCCCCTAATAATGTGTGAATGAATGAATGTATGTCATCAATCTGCATTTATCTCTAATACATAATACAATAACTATGTCCTTGCTGCAATAAATATTTGGTCAGTAATGTAGTCCTGCCACATTGAAATTTACACCATCCATTATTTGTATCTGTTTAAAAAGATTGTCCATCACAGTTATTCATGATGGAATAAAACAAAATCAGAAATTGCTGGAGAAAGCCACCAGGTCTGGCAGCATCTAAGCAGAGAAAATAGAGTAATTTCAGATCCAGTGACCTTTCTTCATAACTGATGATAACAAGGAAAAGGCTGGGAGAGGGGGAGGAGTCAATGATAGGTGGACATGGAGGCCAGAGAGAGACAATAGCTGCTGGGCAGACAAAAGAATGAGTAAAGGTCAGCCTGTGAGAAGGAATAGCTACTAATGGGGGGCCGTGGGTGGCTGACAATGGGTTGTTTGTGGTAGCAGCCTATGTGGCGACAAGGCCTGGGGAAGAGCGCGGAAGAAAGCGATCAGACCCGAAAGTTATGGAACTTAATATTGAGCCCAGAAGGTGCAGGGTCCCCAAGTGGAAAATGAGGCGTAGCTTTTCCAGCTTGTGCTGAACTTCACTGAAACACAGATGTTGGCCAGGGAACTTGCTGGTGTGTTGAAGTGACCAGACATTTGAGGTCATTTGTGCAGAAGGAATATAGATGTTCTGGAAAGCAATGACACAGTCTGTGTTTTATCTCCCCACTGTGGAGGAGACCACACTGTGAGTAGTGAATACAGTAGACTAAATTGAGTTCAAAAATAATGGGAACTGCAGATGCTGGAGAATCCAAGACTAAGGAATCTAAGGAATGGGAGGGGGAGTTGAAAAGGTTCGCGACTGGGAGGTGCACTTGCTTACTGCGAAGCGAGCATAGGTGTTCTGCAAAGCGGTCCCCAAGCATCCACTTAGTTTCCCCAATGTAGAGGAAGTCACACTGGGTACAGCGGATGCAGTCTACCACATTGGCAGATGTGCAGGTGAACATCTGCTTGATGTGGAAAGTCATCTCGGGGCCTGGGGTGGGGGTGAGGGAGGTAGTGTGGAGGAAGGTGTAGCACTTCCTGCGGTTGCAGGGGAAAATGCTGGGTGTGGTGGGGTTGGAGGGGAGTGTGGAGCGGACAAGGGAGTCCCGGAGAGAGTGGTCGCTCCGGAAGGCAGACAAGGGTGGGGATGGAGAAATGTCTTTGGTGGGGTCAGATTGTAGATGGCGGAAGTGTCAGACAATGATGCGTTGTATCCGGAGGTTGGTGGGGTGGTATGTGAGGAGTTCCCTACCTACGTCCATGACACCCCCACACCCTCCACCTCCTCCAGAACCTCCAATTCCCCGGTCCCCAACACGTCGTTTTCATCATGGACGTCGAGCCCCTGTACACCTGCATTCCCCATGCAGATGGCCTAAAGGCCCTCTGCTTCTTCCTGCCCTGCAGACCCAACCAGTCCCCCTCCACCAACACCATCATCTGCCTAACCGAACTCGTCCTCACCCTCAACAACTTCTCTTTCGATTCCTCCCACTGCCTACAGACAACGAGGGTGGCCATGGGCACCCGCATGGGCCCCAGCTATGCCTGCCTCTTTGTAGGTTACATGGAACAGTCCCTCTTTCGCACCTACACAGGCCCCAAAACCCACCTCTTCCTCCGTTACATTAATTACTGTATCGGCACCACCTCATGCTCCCAAGAGGAGCTCAAACCGTTCATCCATTTCACCAACACCTTCCACCCCAACCTCAAGTTCACCTGGACCATCTCCAACACATCCCTTACCTTCCTGGATCTCTCTGTCTCCATCTCAGACAACCACCTACAAACCGATGTCCATTTCAAGCCCACCAACTCCCACAGCTACTTGGAAAACACCTCCTCCCACCCACCTTACTGCAAAAATTCCATCCCTTATTCCCAATTACTTCGCCTCCACCACATCTGCTCCCAGGATGAGGCATTTCACTCCCGCACATCCCAGATGTCCTCGTTCTTCAAGGGCCGCAACTTCCCCCGCGCAATGGCCGAGAACGCCCTCGACCATGTCTCCCACATTTCCAGCACCTCATCCCTCACACCCCGCCCCCGCAATAACAGCCAAAAGAGAATCCCCCTAGTCCTCGCATACCACCCCACCAATCTCTGGATAAAACGCATCTTCCTCCGACACTTCCGCCATCTACAATCTGACCCCACCACCAAAGAAATTTCCCCACCCCACCCTTGTCTGCCTTCTGGAGAGACCACTCTCTCCATGACTCCTTTGTCCGTTCCACACTCCCCTCCAACCCCACCACACCCGGCTCTTCCCCTGCAACCGCAGAAAGTGCTACACTTGCCCCCACACCTCCTCCCTCACCCCCATCCCAGGCCCTGAGATGACTTTCCACATCAAGCAGATGTTCACCTGCACATCTGCCAATGTGGTATACTGCTGTACATGGTGTGGCTTCCTCTACATTTGGGAAACAAAGCGGAGGCTTGGGGGCCGCGTTGCAGAACACCTATGCTCAGTTCGCAGTAAGCAAGTGCACCTCCCAGTCGCGAACCATTTCAACTCCCCCTCCCATTCCTTAGACAACATGTCCATCATAGGCCTCCTGCAGTGTCACAATGAAGCCACCCATAGGTTGCAGGAACAGCAACTCATATTCCGCTTGGGAACCCTGGAGCCCAATGGTATCAATGTGGATTTCACCAGCTTCAAAATCTCCCCTCCCTCCACTGCATCCCAAAACCAGCCCAACTTGTCCCAGCCTGCCTAACCTGTTCTTCCTCTCACCTATCCCCTCCTCCCACCTCAAGCTGCACCTCCATTTCCTACCTACTAACCTCCTCCCGCCCCCTTGACCCTCCACGGACTGACCTATCCCCTCCCTACCTCCCCACCCATACTCTCCTCTGCACCTATCTTCTCCTCTATCTATCTTCAGTCCACCTCCCCCTCTCTCCCTATTTATTTCAGAATCCTCTCCCCATCCCCCTTTTCTGATGTAGGGTCTAGGCCCGAAACATCAGCTTTTGTGCTCCTAAGATGTTGCTTGGCCTGCTGTGTTCATCCAGCTCCACACTTTGTTATCTTAGACAAAATTGAGTGATGTACAAATGAAAGGCAGCTGTTTGCAGCACACTCATATCTAGCAGCCCATTGCATCTGACTTGTAACTCTACACTAGCTCCTCAACAAGGCTAGCAGTATCTGTGGAGAGAGAAACAGAGTTAACATCTGAAGTCTGACATTAACTGTTCAGAAAAATCATATCACTCTCAAAATGTTGACTTTGTTTCTCCCTCCACAGGTGCTGCCAGACTTGCTGAGTTTCTCCAGCACTTCTCGTTTCGATTTCCAACGTCAGTATCTACAGCCTTTTGCTTTCACTTTATTGTGCTAGCTCCCAATGTTCATATATGCTAATATCTGATGTGGTGGCTGCAAGTGTGGGTTCAGGAAATGGCTTCTTCCTCAGCGCTTCCACCCCTTCCTCATAATTTGTCTTCCTCCTCTTCCCCTTCTGCCTGAGACTGAGGGGCCAAGTAGCTGGTAGTTCTTGACTATCTGAAAGAACAAAAGCATAATGGGTGATCGGGGCATCAGAAAGGGAGGTAAGTGGTGCAAAGGAAAGCAGAAGGTCCAGGGTCACACCAGAGACACTTTCCACCTCATTACACTGATCCTCTGCACGTCTGCTCAAGGTTTGTGTGGTGATTCTCCTTCAGTTTGCTGCTTTTCCCTCCCACTGATGGAAACTTTCTCCTGCAAGTTTGAAGGCAGGATCTTGGTGACTATGGATGTTCCAGTCTTCGAGTGTCCGAGAGGGAAATCTGTCACCTACAGCTATAGCCAGCGTGATGAATTTGACAGGAATGAGGCAGTGAATGAGCTGGCGATGGGCTTTCTGCTAGAACAGCCCTGAAGCAGGGTGCCTTACCCACCTGGAGCTGCCGGTCACTCAGAGGTTAGGAACTCCAGAACCCGGCAACACCATAACAAAGGATGTGGCTGCTACCACGACAAAACCTACTGGGCTCCCAAAATGGGGGATAACTACTGAGATTTGTTTTTTATTCATTCATGGGATTAGAGCATCGCTGGCTAGGCAGCAATTATTGGCCATCCATATTTGCCCAGTGGGCAGTTAAGAGTCAACCACATTGTTATGAGTCTGGAGTCACATGTAGGCCAGACCAGGTAAGGATGGCAGTTTCCTTCCCTGAAAGAGATTAGTGAACCAGATGAGTTTTTCCCGACAATTGACAATGGATTCATGGTCATCATTAGATTCTTAATTCCAGATGTTTATTGTTATTGAATTCAAATTCCAGCATCTGTCGTGGCGGGGTTCAAACCCTGGTCCCCAGAACATTATTTGACAATCCAGCGATAATACAACTTGGCCATCATCTCCCCTGTGATCTCATTGGAGGAGGACAGTATTTGGGGTTGGTTTACCGGGTGAGAGATGGACCAAGGTAAGTGAGAAATGAGAGCAGGGGTTATATCTCAGTGTGCACCCCTTAGCCTAAGTCCGGCTCCTCAGACTTACAAGAATCAGGGCAGATCAAAATGACTGCAACTGACAGTGGGGTGGGAATGTTTTGTATTCGGAACTTAACTTCCATGATGGCATGAAGGTGATGCGATCTCCCCTGTACTGACTTGTCCAATTCTTTTTCTCTCCAATCTTCCCTGGGCACATCTAAGAAGAGGAAAACTTCCACCCTATGAGTGACTGTGTTTGATCGGTGTGCCCTGCTGTAGCTGAATACCTGGGAGCTATGTGGAAGCAGACAGAGGTAAATGTATGAAGTTGACAGTACTGGTAGGTGAGATGTCTTTAAAAGTGATAAGTTTGTGCAGTTCGATTTTCATCCATTTGAAAGTGGGTTGAAGTATATAATCCCTGTTACCAGTCTGCAATCTGATTTTAAACAACTGAAGATTACTCCTGAGAAGAACATACAGGACAATTCATATTCTGGAAAAAGTATCTTAAAAGCACCCTTATTAGTATCCGTGTGCCTTAATTTTAAAGGCCACCTAAACAGCCAAAGTGAGGGAAACTCCCATCGGGGATCAATTTAATCTGGGAAAGTATGGGAGGGTCACGTTTTAGTTCAATGGCACAAACAATAGTGGAAACTGGATTTGCACTGAACACAATTTTCATTGTAAATTTCACAATCTTTCATTGTTAATTTGGCACAGTGCATGAGAATTGCACAGGAAATACTGAGGAGAAATCCTGGCCTGCTGTGGTTAGTGCACCTAAATAATGGTTCACTGGCTTTAATAATTTTCATAACATATGAAGATAGAGAGAAAATCAAAGAAGGAAGATGGACATGTTCCACAATTCACTCAGGCACCAGTTGTTTATTCTGATATCCACCTGTTATATGACACTTTACAAACGCCGTTTTTAGGAATGTTTGGTAATAAGCTCTTATTGGCAAGATTAATGAAACCATTAATTATAAAAACCAATATAAGTAGCATTATTATTTCTGCATGAATGTAATTCAAGAAAGCCAGAATGTAGGGGCAGCACAGTGGCTCAGTGGTTAGCACTGCTGCCTCACAATGCCAGAGACCTGGGTTTGATTCCATTGCTGGATGACTGTCTGTACGGAGTCTGCATGTTCTTCCCGTGTCTGCTTGGGTTTCCTCTGGGTGCTATGGTTTCTTCCCACAGTCCAAAGATGTGCAGGTTAAGTGGATTGGCCATGCTACATTACTCATAGCATGCAAGTTAGGTGGATTAGACATGGGAAATGCAGAGTTACAGGGATGGGATGGGGCTGGGTGGGATGCTCATGGAGAGTTGATGTGGACACAATGGGCTGAGTGGTCTGCTTCCACAATGTAGGGATTTTATGATTTAAGCCTTGAATATATGAATAAGCCTCGAGCTTAGCTATAAAAGGCCAAATTTAGTTGGAGTTTTCTAAGTATCTGCACACAGTACAAAAATAAAGAAGTAATGCAGCATTATTATAAAATATCAGTTAGACTACAGTTAGAGTGCAGTGCGCAGTTTTGGGTTGCACCATCGCAAAATTACATTGTAGTCAGAAGTTGCACATCATTGGAAGAAAAATAATTTTTGGAGTGGGAAACAAAACTTTACAAAAGCAGTAAGTTGCAGGACTTAAAATCTACAAAAAGCTTCAAGTTGGCTGTTCTTAAATATTTTGGACTGTTTCTAGTTTTCCTGCTTTAATTCCCATGCCATTATGGAATAACAAGGTACAGTGTACTCTTTAGCATCTTTGTAACTGGACATTGACATAGTACTCAAGGTATACTCTAACCAGCATACAATGCCGTATAAATATAACCACAGACCATACCAGTTAGTATTTTAATTACCTGTTCAATCACTGCTCCTTATGAATTGGTACTTCCCAACAATACTGATAAATTAACAACCACCCAAGTATTGTCAGGCATATTCAATGTAGGCAGTGACCAATCAAGTGTAGTTGCTGTCCTTTTATGAGGTGCACCCAGGCTGACAAGCTGATGCACATGGAACTGCCAAAGTACAAATGCGTCATGGCCACTTCCCGGGAGCAACATACGTGACTAAGTATTTGTTCTTGGTGGTCTTTGACCAGTTGACAAATGAGCAGGCAAATACTACATCCATGCAGTTGTTGACAGTTTGTGCCTGCAGTGCGAGAGCATTGAATCCAGTGGAACTCTCTCTGCCTGACTGTCTGGTTTGATGTAGTAGTCCACATACCCATTTATCGTCTACAATATAGCTGTGGTCGCCATCATGATGCATAAATGTGCTGCAATCGGGAAGATTGCTGTTCCAAGTGGATCCCTGAAACAAACTGCAGGTATGGAAATAGAGACGTACAGTGGTCACCATTGGGTATCCACTGAGACCCAGGTTTTGCCCCTTATCCTGCAGCATGACATGGAGAGCAGTGACTGTCACTGTGAAGATCCACAATCCTTGCTGATACTTGGAAATTTAGAGACAATCCAGCCTCAGATAGGGCTTGATGCAAGTTGTCAAATAGCACATTATTTTACATTGTAACTCATTGCTTTTTCTATTTTCCAACATTTCATTCTTGTTTTTGGCTGTGCCCAGTCAATACGTTTTATCAATTCATTAAGGAAAAATGTCTCATGCTTAGTAGTTTGTGAGAGGAACCTTTTCAAGGCAAATGGGATTCAAGTTTATGCTGCTTTTGCTTGAAAAATGTAATTAATAATTTATCCGTAATTGCTGCACAATGATTATAAAAGGACTTGTAAGGTAATTTACAGGAGATACTTACCTCTGTTTCTCAGAGTACCATCTCTCTAGCTTCCTCCCTACATCACAGGAGTGATCAGCTCATCCCTCATGGGACAGTCTGTCAAGGAGATGGTATCAGAACGTAGGTAACTACTTCCTCGACTCCCCTTCATGTAAGAAACTTATCAGTGAGATCTTAACGGGTAAACATTATGGGCTGTCCATCAATGCGTGCAGTGAAAGTAGGTGAATGATGTCATTTTCATATTTACAGTGGACCTCCTCTGGAGTTGCTCACAGTAAGTTGGAACCAATGCTGGGATAGAGCATTTTCTATAAAGTTAATAATAATGGGGTTAGTGGACTGGCTCTCTGCTGCCCCTTCAAATCATCACAACTTCAACCATCACCTCTCTGCTTCACTGCCATTTCTGAACTAACTTGGTCCTGGTCTCTCATCTTCTCAAAACTTGGCCCTTGCATCGCCTGACCCTTAACTCTGACTGCAACAATTCCAAGCACCAACACACACAACTCCTGACCCAGGCTCAAATCCAGACTCTGGCCAAGGTTCTCACTCCTGACACAGACTCCAAACCCCAAGAAGATTCACACTCCGGTGTCTGACCTGATTCCTGATCCAAGTCCTGACCTGTGACAAACTGACCCATGGTCCCGTTCCAATCCCTGCCCCTCAAGCTCACCTCCAATGATGCTACTGGCAGTGGTCAGGCTTTTCATGCTTTGTTTGTAATATTGCAATGAGACTCAATAACTGGGAATCTTGGCCTCAGCATTAATGAGGAAGCAGATGCACGTAAGATTTTTCTCTGTAAAACAGTCCTCCTGAATGTCTAGGCAATGGGAATGGTTCTACCCTTGCCACAGGGAATGAATGGGCTGAACAGCCTCCTCCATACAGAAGTCTCTGGGATTCCACGTGCTTATCCTGGAGGTCATGACTGGTCATCAAAAACCAGAACGAGTTAATGAATGCAATCTGATGCAGGACTAACAATTTTGGGAAATAAGAAATCCAGCTTCTTTCTTGATTAAGAACTAAATATCTGGGTAGTTTTGCTCTACTCTCTAACTCTTAGGAATTGCTAGGGGAAAGAATGGAACAAAATCTGACGATAGTCTGGGATGGGAGATACTTCAAGATAAATTGTTACCATTCATTGGAAATTATCCCCAGAGCTCCCCCACTGTCTATGTGGAGATGACACCATTCAAAATAGAATGATGGAAATGAGCCACAGTTGTCAAGAAGAGAATGAATATATCTGAGGCAAGGTGTTACCTTATACACATCCACCAAAGACTGAGCCTATTATTTTTAAAATGGCAAATAATATTTAAATAGACATTCAAAGAGAAAGGCAGGAAAAAACAAAACAGGCCCTTAGTTTGTATTCTTAACTGCTGTCCAATTACTGAATCCCTTCTTTCCTCTATTAGGAGCACTCACTTGGACTTGGCAGCAATGACCAAACGTAGAAAATTTGCTCATTAACTCTTGAATTCTTAATTTTGGGATTAAGAATCCAGTGATGTCTATGAATCCATTGTTCGCTGTTGGGAATAACCCATCTGGTTCACCAATGCCCTTTAGGGAAGGAAACTGCCATCCTTACCTGGTCTAGCCTACATGTGACTTCAGACCCACAGCAACGTGGTTGATTCTTAAATGCCCTCCGGGCAATTAGGGATGAGCAATGAATGCTGCCTAGCAACACCCTTATCCTGTGAAAGAAAAAAAATTCCTTCCCTTCTGTTGAAGAAATGTAAATCCATGTCACTAGCTTCAGAGGTCAACTCTGGAGTACTGGGACCTGCTTTCTTTCTGAGCAACTGAAAAGGATATCAACATTGTTCTCTTAAAGAAGTAACAGTAACTGCTTTCAACATGGGAAGGGTATAGCAGAATGAATTATCCGTACAGCATTTTTATATTTTAAGTCTTCTTCATCCCACCTTATCCTAGATAAACAGTGCCACTCCTAACACCTCTGCTGACTAGGCCTAAGCCTAAACCCGATACTCAGCAGGGAAATGACAGTAAGCACCAGGTTATGGGATTTGCTTATCATCTGAAAGTGCCCACCAAGGCTCTCCAATATTGTGGTTTGCTGCACCCTTCTCAAAGTGCACAAAGGATTAAAGTACCCAGGATCCCAGGAGAAGGAGCCTATGTCAGTCTCATCCAGACATATTTTCCCTCTGTAAAGCTACCTAGCCATCATCAACACCACCACCCCGACTTTCTCCAATCATCCAGCTAGTCGTCACATACAAAGCCTCCCTCTTCATCAAGATAGATTATTCTGTTCATCAGACTTAAATGAATTAAATGAATCAGGAGAATTGGGATAATGCAATAAAATAGAGGTAATGAAAATGTAGTTCATCTAAACATGCTCTCATTGCAAATAAACAGCATCATTGGGGCAACAACAATGTAATAAGGGATGCTATTGGATCTCTGTCTGAATAAAACACTTTCTATTAGTCATATCTGATGTTACCCATATGGAATCTGCTGAGTTGAAGGCTGCTCGTTGTCCTGTTATAATGTTCATGGTGGATTCCTTCTGGGTTTTGAAGCCCTTGAGGACACTGTCAAAGACGGTACAAACTGTACCTGTGCAGGAGTAGACTCAGGTCATTACAATGATCTTGTGCTATTTTATCTGTCTGACAGGGAGGCAAGGGTTTAAAGGGGAGGGAATGAGAAATGGGAGAGCACACAGAGTGGGCCATTTCCAGTTGAGATGAGGAGAAATGTCTTCAGTTGGAAAGTAGTGAGCCTCTGGAATTTTGGGCCACAAAAAGGGGCTGAGGCCAAAGCATTGAAAGTTTTCAAAAAGGTGTCAGATATAGTTCTTAGGGCTAAAGGCATCAGAGGGTTTGTGGAGAATGTGGGATTAGGGTACTGAGGTGGATAATTAGCTGTGCTTATAGTGAATGGTGGAACAGGCTTGAAGGGCTGAATGGCCTACTCCTGCTCCTATCTTCTATCCAAACATATGACCAAGAAACAAGTGTAGCCATTTGGTCCTTTGAAATTGCTCTGCCTTGCAACAAAATCATATATCATCTCATTTTAACCTTAACTCTACATTTCTGCATATCCCCAATAGTCTTTCATCCCCTTGGTAACCAAGAATCCATCTATGTCTGCCTGAAAAATATTTAAATATTCTGCAACACTGCCTTTTGTGGAAGGGAATTCCAGAGCCTCACAACCCTCTGACAGAACAAAATATATTTTCTCATCTCTGTTTTAAACGCAGACTCCCTGCCTATTTTTAATCTATGACCCCCAAGTTCTAGATTCCCCCAGAGGAGGAAATATCCTTTCAACATTCACCCAATCAAGTCCCCTTAGGATTTATCTCATTTCGATCACTTGTGAGTCTTCAAATTCCAGAGAATACATATCTAGCCTTTCATCATAAGGCAATTCACTCATTCCAGTTATTAGTCTAGTAAACATCCTCTGAACTGCTTCCAACACATTAAAGTCCCCTAAGTATGGTGACCAGTAGTGTACGCATTATTCCAGATGCAGTTTACAGTATTCAGCTGATCAGGAGTTGAAACGTCCTAAAACTTTCTAATGGGAATTCTGCACTGCTGAACCTGCATTCAGCACATACTTCTGCTCACATATGATGTGCATCAACAGTGTGATACTAGTCTTTTGATGTACATGTAAGTGTACTATAGAGGGTGCACAGGAGTCATCTAACAATGCATTCTCACCGGGCTGGTCTTTATTTTTCCTTTATTTTGTGTGGGATGTGAGTAAGGCCAGTGTTTGTTGTCCACCCTAAAATGCCTTTGAACTGAGTGGTTCTTAACCGCCCTCTGAAATAGCCAATAATGACGTAGATCATTCAAAGCTAAGTTGGTAGATTCGCCCCTAAAGGTCATTAGCGACACACCTGCTGTGTTTATCTAGCTCTACACCGTGTTATCTTAGCGAAGCAGATGTGTTTTTACTGAAAAAATATTTAATGATTTCTTCACGGTCATTTTTACTAAGGCTAACTATCAATTTTATTAAGTGAATTTAAATTTCACCAATTGCTGATTTGAATCAATATCTCCCAAGAATTAGGCTAGAGTGCTGGATTGCGAAGCCAATGATATTACCACTATACTACCCCTGCTTATGCTGCAGCTTCATTTCCTCATCTGATTTAGGAGTTAGCTACGTGAGGTACTGCTGACTGGACAAAGTTTTTTTAAAATTTATTCAGGGGGTGTGGGCATTACTGACTGCACCGGAATTTATTGTTCATCCCTAGTTGACAGTTAGAAGATAGTGATCTGTCTTCTTGAACTGCTGTAGTCAATTTAGCACAAGTATACCCATAATGCTGTTGAAGGATTCCCAGGACTTTGACCCAGTGACAGTAAAATGGGAGTAATATGCCTGGATGGTGAGTGGCTTGAAAAGAAACTTGTACATGGTGGCATTCCCATTTTCATGTTGCCTTTGACATTCCAGATGACAGTGGTTATGGGGTTGGAAGGTGCTGAAGATCCTTAGTGAATTTCTGCAATGGGTCTTGTCAATAGTACATTCTGCTGCTACTCAGTATTGGTGGTGGAAAGACTGAATACTTGTGGATTTGATGCAAATCAAAGTGGGCTGCTTTATCCTGGATGGTGTCAAGCCTCTTGAGTGTAGCTGAAGCTGCACGCATCCAGCAAATGGAGAGTATTCTATCGCACTCCCTAATTTGTGCCTTGTGAATGGTAGACAGGTTTTAGAGAGACAGGAGGTAAACTACTCCCTTCAGGATTCCTAGCCTCTGACTTGTTTCTTTATAGGACTAGTACAGTCCAACTTCAAGTAAATTGTAATCTACAGGATGTTGCGAGTGGGGAATGTAGATATGGTGACACCATTAATGTCAAGATGAGTTGTTTACATTCTGCCATGTCGGAGGTGGCCATTGCCCGGAACTTGTGTAGAGCACACGTTCTTTGCCATTAAACAATCCAAGTCTAGATGTTGCCTAGTTCCGACTTCATACGGGGTTGAATTGCTTCAGGATCTGAGGAGTCACAAATGTTGCAATGATGAGCATTGTGCAATCGTCAGTGAATTTCTTCACCCCTACACTTAAGATGGCAGAGAGATGAGCAAAAGTGAAGCAGCTGAGGATGGTTAGGCCAAGGACAATATCTGAGGAATTCCTGCAGAAATGTCCTGGAGGTAGAATCATTTAACAGTCTGGTTGCATTTGCTCAACTTGGGTAACAGTTCGTATGGTAGTGTCATATCTAATGCTGTCACCAAATTTCTGGCCTGTGCTGCTGCCACTTTTCCAATCTCCAGGAATTACTCCTCCAGTGTGGTCTGGTTTGCCATGTGAACAGCATCCCTAAATATCCTGGGTTCCCTATCTTTCCTTGGTTCTTTTCTCCAGCAATGGAAAAACACAGATTTAGGGGTTTGACAAGTTATCTGATTGGTGAAGATAGAGAGTGAGCACTTTAGGAAGGTGACAGGGTGGAGAATGTAAATTTGAGTTTATTTACTAAGTAAGTTATCTATTGTGTTGGATATCAGGAGGAGATTGGAGTGAAAGGAAGATTTGAGACGGCAGAGTGTGTTGGACAGAGGAGAGCCATGCAGGACAATGCTAGTGAGAAGAGAGAGTAATGGCAGCCAGTTGACAGTTGCAGGGCACTCACCTTTCTCTATCTCATGACAGTATTGAACATTTTACAGCACAGGAGCAAAGTCTTTGCTGCTGTCCTTCTGTGCCATACTGGGGTTTGGGGGTACAGAAAACCCTTCAAACTCAGAAGACAATAGGAACAGATAAGCCTGCAGCCAATTCCAGGTGTTTCATCTCAAGATCCTGAATGCAGCGTCAAAAGAAATCCAGTGACCTCAGGTGCTACTCAATGTCAGTGAATCCAGCTTGAAGTGCAAAATGCTTCCAACTTTTCCAACATTGCAACAGAGTCTATACTTCAAAAGGTATGTCATTGGCTGTAATCCATTTTGAGGTGATAGTTACTTTTTAAAAGTGACATACAGATGCAATCAGAGATAATGGGAACTGCAGATGCTGGAGATTCCAAGATAATAAAATGTGAGGCTGGATGAACACAGCAGGCCAAGCAGCATCTCAGGAGCACCTGCTCCTGCACCTGCTCAGGAGCAGTGCTCCTGAGATGCTGCTTGGCCTGCTGTGTTCATCCAGCCTCACATTTTATTATACAGATGCAATCCTCTTGTTTTGACTACACCATTAGTGTCACCTGCTACTTAGTACAGACCAGCTCCATCATCATTCTCATCTTCGCAAATTTATAATTAAACAAAAATGTAACGCACTTGGCCTCATATGTTCACACTTTATACCATTGAAGCCAATGTCATGGATTTATCGACTGCAGCTACAGCACCCTAACACCTTGCATCACAATCTCTAAGACACTGACACCTCTCTTGCAAAATAAAGTGGTGCGTAACTAACAGTTTTTCCTCATTTGTTAAATCTGGGTGTTTCTGGCTGGGCCAACAGCCCATGATCATCCTTAGTTGCCCTCAAGAAGGTGATGGTGAGTTGTCTCCTTAAACCTCTGTAGTCCAGTTACTCTTGGTGATGCCTTAGGAAAGGAGTTTCGGGATTTTGATGCAGTAATACTGAAGGAATGGCAATATATTTCCAAGCTTGGATGATAAGAAGCTTGCAGGGGAACTTGTAGGTGTGGGTGTTCCATGCTATCCTTATCCTTCCAAATAGTACTGATATGGGTTTCAGTGGTGCAGTCTAAGGAGCCTTCTGTAGTGCATCTTAGCGGTGATACTCACTGCTGCTACTGAGAATTAGTGGTGAAGGGACTGGATTTTTGTAGATTTCATGCCAATCAAGTGGACAGCTTTATTAGATGGTGTCAAGCTTCTCAAGTATTGATAACACTGCACTGATCCAAGAAAATGGAGATTATTCTATCACACTCCTGACTTCTTTTTAAATGGTGCACTAAAGGATTCTGGACCTCTCACCTGCCCTTGCAGCCACTGTGTACTTATATAGCGTGTCTAGTTCATTTCTGGTCAATGGTAACTGGCAGGATGTTGACAGTAGGGGATTTAGCAATGGTAATGCCATTGAGTGTCAGCAGGGAATGGCTAGATTGTCTTTTGTTGGAGAGGGATTCATTGCCTGGCACTTATGCACAAAATGTGACTTAACACTTGTAACAGCACTTCACAGGTAGTAGGGGCAGTTTGCGTGTTCTTATCCCTGTGAAGGCAGTGCTTGACTTTGCTGGTGTGGTTGTGACTGGGGCTATGGGCAATGTCAGGCTGAAAGTATCAAAGGTTACAGCTTCTTTTTTTCCATTAAAATTATTTTATACATCCAATCTTTCTCTGAATCACACAACCTCTCTTGATTACTAAGTGTTATCTTGCTTCCTCTCAACCTTGCAAGCATAACCTTGTCTTTGTGTCTTTCTCATTTCTGGCACCCCAAAACTGCCACCCACCCAGACAGTATTGCAAGAGTGCAAAGAAAGAATGTTACAGCACAGGAGCAGGCCCTTTGGCACTCCAAGCGTATGCCAATTCAGATCTTCTATCTAAACCTGTCACCTATTTTCCAAGGATCTGTATCCCTCTGCTCTTTGCCCATTCATGTATCTGTCTAGGTACATCTTAAATGACACTATCGTGCCCATCTCTACCACCTCCGCTGGCAACGTGTTCCAGGCACCCACCACCCTCTGCGTAAAGAACTTTCCACGCATATCTCCATTAAACGTTTTCCCTCTCACCTTGAAATTGTGACCCCTAGAAATTGAGTCCCCCCACTCTGGGAAAAAGCTTCTTGCTATCCACCTTGTCTATACCTGTCATGATTTTGTAGACCTCAATCAGGTCCCCCCACAACCTCTGTCTTTCTAATGAAAATAATCCTAATCTACTCAAACTCTCTTCATAGCTAGCACCCTCCATACCAGGCAACATCCTGGTGAGCCTCCTCTGCACCCTCTCCAAAGCATCCACATCCTTTTGGTAATATGGCGACCAGAACTGTACACAGTATTCCAAATGTGGTCGAACCGAAATCCAATACAACTGTAAAATGACCTGCCAATTCTTGTACTCAATGCCCCGTCCAATGAATGAAAGCATGCCATATGCCTTTTTGACCACTCCATTGACTTGCGTTGCTACCTTCAGGGTACAATGGTACAAAGGAACAAAGAACAGAAAGGTGATGCTGAAACAGTAGTCACTCAGAGTGGCATTTTGCTGAGATCTGAGTAGTCTGGGCTATGGCACAATTTATGTTAGAATCAGGTGAAAAGTTCAGTGATGCCTATGAAAGTGTAGAAGCTGTGAATGTTTTTCACTTAGCTATGTAATCTAGAACTCTGAATGGCAGACACAAAATAATGATTCTGCTGATTGTAATGAAGAGAAATTTCTTCAGTCAAAGGTTTGTAAATCTTTAGTATTGTCTGCTTCAGAGAGTCATGAATGCCTTGTCATTGAGTATATTGAAGACAGAGATCAATTTTGGAGAACTACAGGAATTAAAGGATATGGCAAGAGTGCAGGATGTTAGTTTGAAGTAGGAGATGAGCTGTCCTCTTGCTGAATGGCATAGTAGGCTCGAGGCCAAATGGACTGTTCCTGCTCATTTTCTAATGTTTTTATGTAAAACAGGAACATTCACTTTGACAAAAAAAAGCCACACTGGACTTCTATTCCCCCTTTTAAACAAATTAGATTGTAATTTAGCCAATTGAATTCTTCCTTTATTAATATGCTTAATCTATCACTAACTGATGTATTGTTAAACTCTTAATGGCTGAACGATGTTAACTACACCAGCAGAAGTGTTAAAAGGCTCATTATCAGCTCCATTCGGCTCGCCTGTGCTTGGGGAACAATCCACTTGCAATGCTGCAAGCTTCACATGCCAGCACAGATAAAATCTACGAGTTCTCAAAGGAGATCCTGACATGGGAAAATTAATTGCCTTTCTCTTTACATCCAGATGAGCTTCTCTCCCAGCACAAACAAGGCAGGGCCACAAGGGACCCCAACTAAGATGAGAACTTGATATGATTTAGAAACGCCTCTCCACTTAAACAGAAAGAAATCACACCGATGGCTGGGAACGTGCCAATTATTTCTCTAAGATTTAATTATAAGAGGAGACTTTCTTTTGAATTTCTCTTATTTTCTTCCTTCTCCTTGCTTTCAATCAGTAGCTTTCTTCCAACAGTGAACTGACATTGTTCTTTTTGAGCTCCATAATCTTGTTCTACAGAAGTTGTGTCCTCTCCTGCTCATATGTACCCTTTGTTAGTCCTCGACCTCTAGAATCTATAATCCAAAAAATGTTTTTGCCACTACAGAAACCACCTCCACAGTTTCAATGCTTTCCTGTTTTCCTTTATCATTGCTCTTTGTAGAATCTTACTGTCTGCAAATTGCCTGGCAGTGTTTCAACTTTTAGCAACCACGCTTACAATCAAGGCAGGCACTCCAATGCAGTGGCAAGGAGTACTGTACTGTCAGTGGTGATATCTTTCAGGTGAGGCTTTAAATCATGGTCTCTCCTACCTGATCTGGTGTCGGTGAATAGATTACTCTATTTTGGAGAAGCGTAGGGAAGTTATTCCTGGTTTGCCTGTCAATATTTATACCTCAATCAACGCTGCAAACAAAAAATCTGTTCTTTATCACATTGTTGCTCGTGGGAACATGCTGTGCTCTGTTTGACTGATGGATTCCCTACATTACAACAGCAACTACTCTTCACAAAGTATTTCACCAGCTGTAAAGTATTTTGAGGCATCCAGCAGTCGTAAAAAACATAACGTAATACAAGCCTAGATCGAGTTGTCTCTTAAAAATAAATGGTCATCCATTTAAGAAGGAAATAAAGTGTAACTTTTTCCCACATAGGGTTGTGAGTCTTTGAAACTCTTTCCTGACATAGTGATGGACGCAGCATTCGTGAATATTTTGAAGGCAGAGGTGAATAGATACTTGGCAAGAATTGATCCTTTCAGAGTTGACAGGAATGTGGAGTAATCAGATCAGGCATGATCTTATTGAATGATAAAGCAAGCTTGAGGAGCTGAGTGAACTACTCCTATTCCTAACATTTATGTTCCTATATTTTGTGTGCTTCTTTGGTCAGCACATAACTTTTATTCTGTTCCCTTTTCAGCAATTACTGCCTTACCTGAGATGTATTTTCAGCATTATTTGTTTTTATTTCCTACATCTGCAGCATTTTGATTTTGTGCAATTATGGGAATGTTGTAAGTGGTTTGACACCTCTGATAAAGATCAAGAGGGAGGCATTTGGTCAGAACATGCTACATGTTTGAACAGCAACATCGCACATGGTAATTTCCAGGCATATGCTCTTGGCTTCTAATGAAATAGGTTTGTCAAACTATTCATTTTTAATGTTATCCTTGGTACATTTCAATAAAACGTATTGTCAGTTTAATTAATCACAAGGTAAACTCTCTTTTGCTGATTATAAAGTCAAGCAGCTGGTGAATTTTTCATTACCATGGTCCGTCACGCAGGCAATTCTAGGCCTCTGGAATTTTCATTGGTCACAGCGGCAGCAAGGTGACAGCTGGTGTATCTGATTAATTAATAGATCAGGACATTAAGCAAATCTCCAGCGAGTGAGATCTATTTGCAAACTGTAGGCAGCAATCTGCACTGGGAATGGTCGCTTTTAAAACAAACAGGCAGTGGGGGAGGTGTGGGGGCAGAGAGAATGTTCCGAATTAGTGAGACAACTGTGTCAGATACTATTACAGCAAAGGGAGGAAGGGGGTTAATGTTTCAGGTCACTGACCTTTCATCAGAGCCTCTGAATAAAGATTGTTAGACCTGATATGTTAACCCCTACTTTGCTCTCCTCGGAAGCTATCTGACCTGTTTTGCTTTCCATATTTCCAGCAACTTCAGAATGTTTTTCTTGCATCAATGTTATATAATATTCCAGCATTTTTCTAAAGTGAAGAGCCTTCTCACTGTCACACTGACAAAACCTTATGTCACTTTACTTGATAGCTTTCCTGATATTCTCTAATCAACCCCTTCAGAGATGCCATCACATATATCTGGAACAGACAGGACTTGAGCCCAGGTCACCTGGCTTAAAGGTAAGGACATTATCACTTCACCACAAGTCTCCTTGATAACATTTTTATGAAACAGCTAGTAATTTAGCAGGTTATTGAACCCATTAATTTCTTCACCCCTTTGTTCAACTTTGTTGAAGTTCCAGGTTACCATTCAGTTTCCATCTTCAGTGAGTTGTTTATCTTTAGTCACCTGCTTCAAATTTCTCTTCCTTTAATGATCGATCTTTCATTTAATCAAGTAAAGGAGGCACTTAAACACATGAGTGAGTGAAGGAAAAATGGATTCTTCTGGTATCAAAGTAATAGTTGCTACACTAAAAATGAAACCAAACCCTTCAGAACAGGCACATCAAGCTCAGCCATTGTCTGAATTCAGTTTACTGATCTCAGATGGGTGGCAGTTAGTTAAGTTGTAATTGGGCTCAGATTCCCAGAATAGAGGAGGAGCTAAACCCTGTCAGAAAATTTGCCACCATCCAAAGATTCCCTGTTTAAAAAAAAGGGACTTGTGCTGATTGCAGCCTGTTAATACCATATATTCCGTTATCAGTCCAGCAATGACAGGCCAGTTCTGTGATGAGAAAACTTCTTAAAACAGGTTTTCGGGATAGAATTGACAGTCACATGGAAAAATGCAGTTAATTAGGCAAATCTGAAGGTTTTTGAAGAGGTAACAGATAGAGTTGATGAAGGAAAAAGCACATGTGATGTGGTATACATGAACATCCAAAGGCATTCAATAAGTTGCCATCAGCATCTACAGTATTTTGTTTTTATATCATAAGCCTAAGGCTCAACATTGGCCTGACTTCCTATACAGCTCAGGCTATCAGAGAGCCTGATTGTCACAGCCTCCTGAAGCTGATGAGCACGCATGAGTGCTTTCACTTGCACTGGTAGAGGGTTCAAGGAGTAATATGTCACTGCACTTGCTCAGATCCCTTTTCTCTGCTCAAAGGAAGCGGCTCTCTGTTCGTGTTTGACCTGCATGCAAGAAATAAAGATAAAGGGATTTTTATCTTTCCTCCTGAATCAGAACAGTGTATGTACAAAGAAGAACACTAGAATGTATAAGGCTTCTTCGTGCCTGGTCATGAGTCTATTCAGTGTCTTGGGAGTACACTCCTGCCTTATCATTGTGTTATACTGTTAGCTCAAACACCTCCTCTTCATTGACATCAGGGTCTGTAGAAATGAGACCCAGCTTCTGGTCCAGGCCCTTTCTTTGCCATTAAAGGCTCTCTCTTCCGATATGAGCAAGGAAGAGGAATGTCAAAAGCAGGCACAATGCCACTGAAGCTGGTAGCCCCTCTGTTGATTATAGTAACTCTTGAATGGGACAACTCTCAGCGACCTTGAAGGCTGTCACTAAGAGACTAAAGCCTCTTAACAAACCCATTTCCATTCCTTCCACAGGAGATGCTATAGCCTCACCCTGTCACGACTATCATGGTAATCTTTTTCTCCTCAGCAGCCACACCTTCACCCTTCACCATTTGTGAACTCACAAGGCAACTGAAAAGTGCAACCATCACTCACTTACCCGTCCGACCATTGAGTCTTCTCCTGCTGCCATTAATTGGCAAGTCAGTGCAAAATTTCAGTGAGATCAGAGATTAAATTGGGAACATCAATGCCATTCATTTTTAACATTGCCTAGAATTGGTCAGAATACTCCAGTTGACACTAAACTAGAGTTTTATTAGGTTTGCTATAATATCCTTGCTTTTAATTCAAAGTCACTATCTATAAAGCCTAGGCGACCCTATATGCCTTATTAGTCATGTTCAATGAATTGCGCGCCTGCAATTGTTCTCATCTGTTCCCATTTACCCACTTAGAATTGTTCTCATCTGATTTTGCTTCTTTTCATTCTTCTCAACAAATTAAAGTATCATTTCAATGCAGTAAACTGCATCTGCCATGCGCTTATGTGCTATTAGCTTGCCCATGACCTCTTGAACTCTAGCACCATCCTTCTCAAGTTTTACAATACTTGCAAGCTTTGTGTCATTTGCAGGTTTTGGAGTTGTGCACCCAAGAATCTGTCACTGATGCAAATCAAAGAAAACAGTAGCAGTGCTTAGCCCTGGAAAGGCCTACACTGTAGCTTGGTCCGGTTTCAAAAAGCATCTATTCACCACTATTCATTATTAGCTGTCACTCAGTAGGTCAGCTGACTAAAGTGATTTGGCAGCATGGGGTGAAAAACAGTTTATCGTAGATGCAGTGGATGAGATTTAAAGGGATATTTCAAAATACACAGAATATTACACGATGAAGAAAATTTCCAATGAATGAACCCATTGTTAAATAGAAAGGTTAAAGGTAGTGTCAAACTTAAAGAAAAAAATAATATTGTGCAAATACAGGTGGCAGATCAGAAAACTGAACAGTATATTAAAATAAGTAAAAATGATTAAAAATTTAATAAGGAGGGGGAAATTAGCATATAAGAGAAAGATAGCCAGAAGTAAAATAAAGTAGTAAGAGTTTATATGAACTTTTTAGAAAGTAAGAAGTTACTAAAGTGAGCATTGGTCCAATGGAAAGTAAGTCTGGAGATTAACAAAACAAGTTATTTTGAACAGGTATTGTGCATCAAACTTAACTCTGGAGGTGACAAGTAGCAGCCCAGAAGCAGCTATTAATCAGAAAATGGAAAGGAGAGAGGAACTGAGGCAAATTACAGTCACCAGAAAATTGTCATGACTGAGCTGCAAGCTGATAACTGCCTGCTCCTAGAATAGTATGCAGATACAGCAAGTAATTAGAAAAGCCAATAGAATGATTTAATTTAACACTAGGGGGATGAATATAAAATTCCTGCTGCAATGATAAAAGGGGACTGGTGAGACCACAACTGGACTATTTTGTGCAACATTGATTTATGGTTACAATCAGATCAGCCATGCTTCTCTTTGTCTCTGTGTTCATTTGCTCAGTCAGTTTTGTATCTGTGCTGCCACTATCCTTTTCATACAACTTTGCTGACAAAGCTGCTATTTGTAAGTGGCTTTTGGAAGTTGGAAACACTACATCAACTGTATTATCTTCCAATAAATTTCATTAAAAACAAGTTGCCTTTAAGAAATCCAATCTGGCTTTTCTTATTAATTCACATTTGTACACATACTTATTTATGTTGTTCTGGGTTATCTTTTTTAAAGCTCGCTCATCAACTGTAGTTAAACTAATGGGCCTGTGATCTCTGGGTTTATCCTTACATCCTTACCAAACAGGTTTGTAACATTTGCAATTTTCCAATCTAGTGTGCCATCCTTGTACCTAAGAAGGAATAGTAGATTATGATTAGTACTTCCCATAATTTCTTCCTATCTTTTTAACTATTCCCCTTTCAGAATTGGCTGTATATGCCCATGTTTTGGCTACCATCATTAATAATGCATCCTGCCTCCATGATACAAGACCTGAGCAACTGTGCACTCAACAGAGTTGGCAGTATTTAATAGTGCGAGGACCTTGGTTCACATCTTGAGCACTATATTTAAACCCCATCTATGCACCATTTCAAAGACTACAAATCAGGAACTGCTCTTAGTTTGCTGCTGTACAATTCTAAACATCATGGCTCTGTTGAGGGGAGTGGTATCCTCTTTCTCCTGGTCCGGCTCACCGGTCTATAGTTCCCTGGTCTTTCCTTACCACCTCTCTTACATAATGGCACCGCATTAGCCATACTCCAGTCCTCCAGCACCTCACCGGTGGCTATCAATGAAACAAATATTTCACCAAGGGGCCCAGCAATCGCTTCATTACATTCTCACAAAGTTCCGATTATACATACGATCAGGTCCGGGGATTTATCCACCTTTATGCATTTTAAGACATCCGGCACCTCCTCTCCTGTAATGTGAACACTTTTCAAGATACCATTATGTATTTCCCCAAGTTCTCTAGCTTCCAGATCTTTCTCGAAAGTAAATACTGACATGAAATACTCGATTAGTATCTCACCCATTTCCTGTAGTTCCATGTACAGATAACCTTGTTGATCTTTGTCAAGAAACTATGTGGGGAATAATGACTTCATAACAAAGTGATAGTTTACCAGTCACAATAAATATAAATAAAATTTGTACATAGTCCTTGGTAAAGTTGGACATGTGGATAAGTATAACATTATCCAATCTGTGGTACAGAAGTGCAGAGTATTTCTTAAATAGCGAGAGCGTAGAAAGTTTGATGACCAAAGGGACTTAATTTCCTGGTTCATAAGTAACTGAAAGCTAGCATGCAGGTGCAGCAAGCAATTCAGAAGTATTTAGTATGTTAGCCATTATCTTTAGAGAATGTCAGAACAGGAGCAATCGTGTCTTCCTTTAATTGTATTGAACACCGGTGAGACAGCCCCTGGAATATTGTTCGCAGTTCCTGTTTCCTTCCCTATGGAAAGAAATACTTGCCACAGAGTGACTGCAGCGGCATTCACCAGACTGAATCTTCTGATGGTGGGAGTGTCCTATAAAGAGATGCGAAGGAGACTGGGCCTGTTTTCTCTGAAAAGAAAGCAAAATGCTATGGAAATCTAAAGCAAACACAAAGAATGCTGGAGAAACCCAGCAGGTCTGGCTGCATCTGTAGAGAGAGAAAAACAGAGTTAATATTTCAAGTCAGGTATCATTCTTCTTCAGAATATTCTCCAGCATTCCGAGTGTTCATTTCTGAATTGTTTGGAGCTTGGAAGAGTGAGAGGCAATCTGATAGAAACTTGCAAAATCCTTAAAGAAATAGACAGAGTAGATGTAAAAGGGATGTGTTTCCTGAACTTAAGGTCGAGAACCAGAGGGCACAGACTCAGACCAATTAGAACTGAGTTGAAGAGAAGCTTCTTCACTCAGAGGGTGGTGAACCTTTAGAATTCTCTATCCTAGAGCTTTGTGGAAGCTCAATAATTAAGTAAGTTCAGGGCTAAGGTTGACAGATTTCTGGTACTAATGATAAAAAGGAAGATGGGGCTAACATAGGAATATGGCATCAAGGAAGATCAGCCACGATCTTGAATGGCAGATCAAACTCAAGGGGCTGGTTGGTCTATTCCTACTCCTATCCTCCTACGGGCATCAACAGCCTTCAGGTGTAGAGAATTCCAAAGAATCACAACCATCTGAGTAAAGAAACAAATCTCTTTGTCTCACTCCTCAGTGGCTTCCCCGTTATGGTGAAATTGTCCCTGGACCTAGACTCTCTAACTTTACAGCATCTTCCCTGTCTCTCTCCTTGTGTATATTGTAGATTTCAATGAGATCATCTCTCATCCTTTGAAATTTTAGAGATTAAAGGCCCAGACTTTCTGATTTGTCTTCATAGGACAATCCACCATCTCAGTAACAAACCTGGATCCTTATTACACTCTTCTCAAAGGCAATAACATCCTTTCTAAGGCAAAGAGGCCAACACTGTGCACAGCATCCAGAAGCAACCTGACCAAAGTTTTATACAATTTAAGGAACACATCATTCCTCCTGCTGTTCAATCCTCTTGCAATAGCGGCTAACATTCCATTAGCCTTTCAAATTGCCTGCTGTGTCTGCATGTTAATGATGAGGACACTTTGTACATTTACACCAAATCTTACTCAAAGGCTACCTCTTGACTGCTACCTCTGGTTGAGATACCACCATCAGCATGCAGGTCATGCAATTCATTTGTCATGACTACACAGAAGGAGGCCAATCAGCCCACTGAGAGCATTCCAGCTTCCACATTTCTCTGCTCTACTTCTGCAGCCCACAGCCTTATTTTCCTCAAATGCCTATCCAATTTCCTGCCAAAGTCATTGAAAATCTCTGCTTCAGCCACCTTCATAGACCACAGGTTCCAAGACATTACATGGTGCCACTTTAAAAAAAGTCCTACCTAACATCCGCTCTGAAATTCTTAACCAAAGCTTTAAACTCATGTCTCTTGGTCCTTGTACAAGTAGATAACGAAAAGAACTTTTTGTTGCCTACTTATATAAACACAGAATTTTCCTTCACTCGAAGGAGCTCACCAACTCCTCCAACTTAATTTTGTAGCTAAAATTCTTCATCCCTGAGTCATTCTGGTAAATAGCCTGTGCATCATCCAGAGACCCTCACCTCCTTTCTAATATGGTGACCAAAACTGTATAAGAGTGTGTCGCCTTTTTGGAGTATTATAAAGGGTCAGTATAACTTCTCTGATTTTTGTACCCAATACCTCTATTTTGAAGCTCAACATCACATATGCTTTGTTAATTACTCACTCAATATATCCATATCACCTGCAAAGATCTATGCACAGTCACTCTGTCAGCACTGCCTTCTCTCAGAATTCATGACCTCATACCTCATATTACGTTCTGTCTGGCACATGTCTGCTATCCATATCCTATTGCAATCATTTGTTTTCATCTTCACTGGGCACCACACCTCCAAGTTCAGTATTGACAAATTTTGAAATTTTATTCTGTTTCCCGGTATCCATGTCCTGCAGATAGTTTTTTTTAAACGTTTGAGTAGCCTGCGTTGACCTTTGGAATATAGTCCTATCCATTGGTCTCCACTCTGAAAAGCTATAATTCACAATTATGCGATTTTCTCCATCCTTAAGCCAATTTCAGATCCAAGCTGATGCCAATACTCCTGTTCCATGAGCCTCAGTTTTGTCTTATGTGGTACTTTAGCAACACTTTTTTAAAAGCCATATAGACAACATCTACTTCATTCCTTTCATCAACCTTCCTTATAATATCATCAAGTAAATTCAATTAGTTTTTTTTACCACAATTCATCTTTTTACAAATCTGTGCTCACCTTTATTAAAACAAACTTCTCCAAGTGTCCGTTCATCTTTTCACTGATTTAATTTCAAACAATGAGACTAAATTGTATACAATACTTATCACTACAGATAATTCTCAAAGCTTCTGGTAATATATTAAAAGAAAATCAGCTAAAGTAGGTCAAATGAAGCATGGATCCTGTCTGTTTAATAACCTGGTAAATTGTAATTCACCAAAACAATGTCTGAAGTTGATTAATTTTAGGAAGTGAGCTCTCATACTATACATTGTAATTCCTCAGAGGCTTCAGTCCCACAAGACTCTCAAAACTAACTCCCCTCCCCATTTGTAACATTGAGAATAAGGGAGAACATATGCTAAATTAGGCCAGTTTTTTTTTACATTGTCTTTACTGGGGGCAAGGAAAAGCCCTCACATTTCATGAAACTATCCTACAGTTACCAAGTAGGTAGAAGTTGAGCTACATATAGAATGATCTTTCTTCATCCAACAGTTTGTCACTCCTGGAGGAGTTTGAATGTATAGATTCAATTGAGTTACATTTATGATGACTCAGTAGCTGACTGCATTGCTTGTTACTGAGCTACATACAAGCATTACATCCAGAAACATTTACTCCATCCAGCACTGACTCTCAGTAACAGCGGTGTGTACCACATTTTTGAGCTGCATCAATTCACCAAGGATCCTTAGACAGCAGCTTCCAAACCAATAACGAATACCATTTAGAAAGTTAAGGACAGCAGATAATGGGAATACAGCACTTGTAAGTTCCCCTCCAAGCTATCCAGCACCCTGATGTGGCAATGCATCACCGAATCTTCACTGTTACAGGTTCAAAGTCCTGCAGCTTTCTCCCCAGCAGCATTGTGGGTGTGACCACATCAAATGGGCTGCAGCAGTTCGAGGCAATGATTTATCACCACTTTCACAAGGATAATCAGGAATGTGCAATGAAAGTTGGCACCAGCCAGTGATGCCCTGATCCCACAATTGAATAAAAAGGGCACAGGCAAGAAAAGTCTCAACCTAGATTTCTGGGCTGTGATGGAGCTGATTGAACTTCGTTGAATAGCAGCAGAGGACATTGTAATGGGTCTCAGTGCAGTTTGACACTGTGCTCCCAATTCTCACCATGTAGCTTTTACAGAGGTCAGGTTGCATTTAAAGCAGGTACTGAGCATCGGGAAAATACATCAAGAGAAGTGCCTATTGGCATGGGTAAGTTTTTTGGGAAGCACAGCAAGACTGGATTTAATTTATGTTAATGTGAACAGTGTTGCAAGGAGGGCAGAGGAGCAGAATTAGGCCATTCAACCCATCGAGTCTATTCTGCCGTTGATCTGATAATCCTCAACTCCACTTTTCTGTCTTTTCCTTATAATCCCTGATTCGCTTACTGATTAAAAACCTGTCGACTCCAGTCTTGAATATACTCAATGACTCAGCTCCATAGCCCTCTGTGGAAACAAATTCCATACAATATAGAAAATAGAACAATATAGTACAGTACACGCCCTTCAGCCCACGATGTTATGCCGACCTATTTTCCTACTCTAAGATCAAACTACCCTTCAAACCCAAGATTTTACTATCATCCATGTGCCTATTCAAGAATCACTTAAATGTCCCTAACGTGTCTGACTCCACTACCACTGCCTGCAGCGCATCCACACACCCACCATTCTCTGTGTAAAGAAAGTACCTCTGGCATCTCCCCCATACCTTCCTCCAATCACCTTAAAATTATGCCCTCCCCCATAATAGTCATTTCCACCCTGGGAAAAAAAAATCTCTGGCTATCTACATCATCTACGCCTCTCATCATCTTGTACACCTCTATCAAGTCACCTTTCATCCTTCTTTGCTCCAATAAAAAATGCCCTAGCTCCCTCAAGCTTTCTTCAAAAGACCTGCCCTCCAGTCCGGGCAGCATCCTTGTAAATCTCCTGTGCACCCTCTCTAAAGCTGCCACATCCTTCCTATAATGAAGCAACCAGAACTGAACTCAATATTCCAAGTCTGGTCTAACCAGAATTTTATAGAACCACAGCATAACCACCATGGCTCTTATACTCAATTCCCCTGCCAATGAAAGCCAACATGCCATACACCTTCTTAACAACCCTATCAACTTAGGTGGCAACTTTGAAGGATCTATGAACATGGACCCCAAGATCACTCTGTTCCTCCACACTGCCAAGAATCCTGCCATTAACCCTGTATTCTGCATTCAAATTCAAACTCCTAAAGTGAATCAATTCACAATTTTTCAGGTTGAATTCTGTCTGCCACTTCTTTGCCCCGCTCTGCATCCTGTCATGTCCCATTGCAACCTAGAACAGCCATCCACGCTGTCCACAACTTTACCTACCTTCGTGTCATCAGCAAATTTACTAACCCACCTTTGCATTCTTCATCCAAATCGTTTATGAAGAAATGCAAAGAGCAGAGGTCCCGGAACAGATCCGTGCGGAACACCACTGGACACCGAGCTCCAGGCTGAATACTTTCCATCTACTACCACCCTCTGTCTTCTATTGAACAGCCAATTCGGTATCCAGAAAGCCAGATTTCCATGAATCCCATGCCTCCTTACTTTCTGAATGAGCCTACCATGTGGAACCTTATCAAATGCCTTGCTAAAATCCATATACATCACATCCACTGCTCTACGTTTAAAAATGTGTTTTGTCACATCCTCAAAGAATTCAATCTGGTTTATGAAGCATGACCTGCCCCTCACAAAGCCATGTTGACTATTTCTAATCAAACTGTGTTTTTCCAAATAATCATAAATACTATCTCTTAGAATCCTTTCCAATAATTTGCCCGCCACAGAAGTATGACTGCCTGGTCTGTAATTCTCAGGATTAGTCCTATTCCATTTTTTGAACAAGGGATTGACATTTGCCACCTTCCAATCTGCTAGTACTACTCCAGTAGACAGCGAAGATGCAAAGATCACCGCCAAAGATGCAGCAATCTCTTCTCTTGCTTCCCATATCAACCTTGGGTATACAACATCTGGCTCAGGGGACTTATCTAT
The DNA here is from genome assembly GCF_030684315.1 of Stegostoma tigrinum. NCBI lineage: Eukaryota > Metazoa > Chordata > Chondrichthyes > Orectolobiformes > Stegostomatidae > Stegostoma > Stegostoma tigrinum. The sequence goes on along the minus strand of NC_081358.1, from coordinate 100,852,574 downwards.
TCTCATGTTTTTCAAAATTTCTAGCACATCCTCTTTCTTAACATCAACTATTCACTACACACTGAGAGAAGAAATTCCTCCTTATCTCTGTTTTAAATGTGTAACTCCTTTTCCTGGGATTATGCCCTATGGTCCTAGGCTCTCCCAAAAAAGGAAACAATCTTTCCACATCCATCCTATCAAGTTCCCTAAGAATCATGAATGCTTTAATGAGAACATTCCCTCATTCTTCAAAGCATCAACTGATGGTGGCATTCAGCATCTGCCAACACCTTCCTTGACAGGGTGGTCGCTGAAAGGATATTTCCCTGTGTGACACAGACTAGAACTAGTTGATCTAGATTCTAAATAAGGTTATTCTGTGTAAAATGTAGTTGAGAAGATCTCTCAGAGGATCGTGAGTCTTTGGATCTGTCTTCTCCTGAGAGCAATGAAGGCAGAACAATTGAATATCTTTTGAAGGCAAAGGTGCATAGATTCCTGACTAACAAGGGAGTCAAAGGTTATCAGAGGTAAACAAGAATGTAGACTTGAGTCCATAATCAGATCAGCCTTGATCTTATTGAATAGCTGCTAGCCAAAGGGGCCAAATGGCCTACTCCTGCTCCAAATCCACATGCATACTTGTAAGAGATTTATGTGAAGAAAATATTGAGGTTTGAACCCTTTCATAGGAGCCCTTGTGACTGGTGGGGTCTCTTTGGAAGCCCTTTCAAATTAGCGTCATCCCTCTGTTATGTCCCTGAGTTCCTGAAAGCTTTTCATTTTCAAGAATATATTCAATTCTCTGTTGGATCTGCTCTCACATTTCTTTCAGGTTGGGCATTCAAAATACTAATAACTTGCTGCTCAAAAGAAAACTTCCCTCCTTCTGGTACTTTTGTCAGTTATCTGAAATCTCTCCTTAGCGATCCATCTACCAGTGAAAATCATCAATATCTTCATATCACTAAGTACCTCTGTTAAATATTCCTTTAGTCTTTTCTGGTCTACTTAGGACAATCTCCACTTCATGTTTCTCTCTCTGTAAGTATTTGGTGCAATGTATCATTCTAGTGAATTTCATTTGAACATTTCCCAAGGCCTTGACATTCTTCCTAAGTATTATCCTGAATTATAACATTCACTAGCTCAGGTATAGATAAAGATGGCTAGCACGAGAAAACATATTCCAGAACATTACTTTGTGAAATATTTTTGGGATACTGCATGTATGTTTATCACATTGTAGAATATTCTCTATCATTATTGCTGTAAATGATTAATTTGTAAATTCAATTAAATGCATTATATTTTCTGTCATTTGAAAAATCAAATACAATGATAGCGATCATATATAAATTCCAAGAAGTAACACCTGCTCCATTCTGGATTAAGTTTTGAGCTCATTTCTCAGTGCGAAGGGTGCTATATAAATGAAGTTGTTAACTGATTGATCTGTGTTACAAATCTGTTTTCAAAAGCGGAATGTCTTAGATTTCAAATTATAAGGAATAAATCTGGTTTATGGAACATTGGTTCAGATGGAAAATAATGTTGTAAATAGATATAAGGTACACCGTGAAATAACAGTTAAGTGGTTTATTAGGCAAATTTAGATCTTAACAGCTGATAGGCAACAAGCGACAGTACAGACTTGAACAGCTTCACAGTGCTATGGCGTTAGACAGAGTTATTGTGGACCTACTTTTGTGAAGTATTGAACCAATAAATTCAGGATTATTTTTGTGCATAAATTGATTCCTGTAAATCCTTTATCCATTCACGGGAAAATGGCGATGCTGGCCAGGCTGCATTTATTGCCCATCCCTAATTGCCCAGAGGACAATTAAGAGTCAACAACATTGCTGTGGGTCTGGTGTCACATGTAGGCCAGACCAGGTAAGGGTGGCGATCAGAGATACTGGGAACTGCAGACGCTGGAGAATCCAAGATAACAAAGTGTGGAGCTGGATGAACACAGCAGACCAAGCAGCATCTCAGGAGCACAAAAGCTGACGTTTCGGGCCTAGACCCTTCATCAGAGAGGGGGATGGGGTGAGGGTTCTGAAATAAATAGGGAGAGAGGGGGAGGCGGACCGAAGATGGAGAGAAAAGATAGGTGGAGAGGAGAGTATAGGTTTGGAGGTAGGGAGGGGACAGGTCAGTCGAGGGAAGACGGACAGGTCAAGGAGGTGGGATGAGGTTAGTAGGTAGGAAATCGAGGTGTGGCTTGAGGTGGGAGGAAGGGTTGGTGAGAGGAAGAACAGATTAGGGAGGCGGGGACAGGCTGGGCTGGTATTGGGATGCAGTGGGGGGAGTGGACGAGCTGGGCTGGTTTTGGGATGCAGTGGGGGAAGGGGAGATTTTGAAGCTTGTGAAGTCCACATTGATACAATTGGGCTGCAGGGTTCCCAAGCAGAATATGAGTTGCTGTTCCTGCAACCTTTGGGTGGCATCATTGTGGCACTGCAGGAGGCCCGTGATGGACATGTTGTCTGAGGAATAGGAGGGGGAGTTAAAATGGTTCACAACTGGGAGGTGCAGTTGTTTATTGCGAACCGAGCGGAGGTGTTCTGCAAAGCGGTCCCCAAGCCTCCCCAGAATATTATCTGGGTCTCTGGATTAACAGTCTAGTGACAATACCACTAAGCCTTCTCCTCCCCTAATTGTTGAATTAAATGCAGTTTTTTAAACTTTAAAAGCTCAGCTGTATTAACTGTGTATATTAACAAAGGATAAGTGTCCTGTCCACAGATGGGTGTCAGCAGGTAGTTTAAATTTCAAGAATTGGGCTGACATCCTCAATCCACCTCCACGGATCTACCTCTGTTTTTTACACAGGCAGTCTGGAGGCAGGTGGTTAAACTGATCTCCAAAGAAAGGTCTGCCATTTAAACATGCTAATCATGGTTTATATCTCAAAATTAACATATCTTCTCGGTTTCATTGTTATATGCAGGACGTTTAAGCATTCAGGAGATCAGGGAGATGATAAATCAAGATAAATAAGATCAAGATGAATGCCTTGACAGCACTTGTGAATGGATCACACAATAATACACAAGAAAAGGTTAAGGTGTGGTTCAGACAGCCCATCGAGCTTGTTCTGCCATTCAATACACTCAGGGTTGATGTTCAGCTTCAATTTCCTGTGAGTCACCATACCTCTAAAATTTTTAACAATGGAGCATCCACAAATTTCTAGGCTTGATAATTCCAAATATTCATTATTCTTGAGTGAAATAGTTTCTCCTCACCTCTCTTCTAAATGATTGGCCATCCCACTCCCACAGTCTAGATAACAAAGTGTGGGGCTGGATGAACACAGCAGGCCAAGCAGCATCTTAGGAGCACAAAAGCTGATGTTTCGGGCCTAGACCCTTCAGAAAAAACTGTCAAGGGGGCAGGATGAGATTAGTAGGTAGGAAATGGAGGTGCAGCTTGAGGTGGGAGGAGGGGATAGGTGAGAGGAAGAACAGGTTAGGTAGGCGGGGATGAGCTGGGCTGATTTTGGAATGCAGTGGGGGGAGGGGAGATTTTGAAGCTGGTGAAATCCACATTGATACCATTGGGCTGCAGGGTTCCCAAGCAGAATATGAGTTGCTGTTCCTGCAACCTTCAGGTGGCATCGTTGTAGCACTACAGGATGCCCAGGATGGACATGTCCTCTGAGGAATGGGAGGGGGAGTTGAAATGGTTCGCGACTGGGAGGTGCAGTTGTTTATTGCGAACCAAGCATACGTGTTCTTCAAAGCAGTCCCCAAGCCTCCGCTTGGTTTCCCCAATGTAGAGGAAGCCACACTGGGTACAGCGGATGCAGTATACCACATTGGCGGATGTGCAGCTGAACATCTGCTTGATGTGGAAAGTCTTCTTGGGGCCTGGGATGGGGGTGAGGGAGGAGGTGTGGGGGCAAGTGTAGCACTTCCTGCGGTTGCAGGGGAAAGTGCCGGGTGTGGTGGGGCTGGAGGGGAGTGTGGAGCAGACAAGGAAGTCCTGGAGAGATTGGTCTCTCCAGAAAGCAGACAAGGGTGGGGATGGAAAAATGTCTTTGGTGGTGGGGTCGGATTGTAGATGGAACTCTCGGAGGGTGATGCATTGTATCCGGAGGTTGGTGGGGCGTTATGTGAGGACCGGGGAATTCTCTTTTGGTGGTTATGCGGGGACGGGGTGTGAGGGATGAGTTGCAGGAAATGCGGGAGACACGTTCGAGGGCGTTCTCGACCACTGCAGTGGTGGGGGGAAGGTTGTGGTCCTTGAAGAACGAGGACATCTGGGATGTGCAGGAGTGAATTGCCTCATCTTGGGAGCAGATGTGGCAGAGGCGAAGGAATTGGGAATAGGGGATGGAATTTTTGCAGGAAGGTCGGTGGGAGGAGGTGTATTCCAGGTAGCTGTGGGAGTCGGTGGGCTTGAAATGGACATTGGTTTCTAGGTGGTTGCCTGAGATGGAGACAGAGAGGTCCAGGAAGGTGAGAGATGCGTTGGAGATGGTCCAGGTGAACTTGAGGCTAGGGTGGGAGGTGTTGGTGAAGTGGATGAACTGTTCGAGCTTCTCTTGGGAGAATGAGGCGGCGCCGATACAATCATCAATGTAACGGAGGAAGAGGTGGGGTTTAGGGCCAGTGTAGGTATGAAAGAGGGTCTGTTCCACATGATCTACAAAGAGGCAGGCATAGCTTGGGCCTATGGCCACTCCCTTTGTCTGTAGGAAGTGGGAGGAATCGAAAGAGAAGTTGTTGAGGGTGAGGACGAGTTCGGCTAAGCAGATGAGGGTGTCGGTGGAGGGGGACTGGTCAGGCCTGTGGGACAGGAAGAAGCGGAGGGCCTTTAGGCCATCTGCATGAGGAATGCAGGTGTATAGGGCCTGGACGGCCATGGTGAAAATGAGGTGTTGGGGGCCGGGGAATTGGAAGTTCTGGAGGAAGTGGAGAGCGTGGGTGGTGTCACGGACATAAGTAGTGAGTTCCTGGAGGAAAGGGGAGAAAATGGAGTCCAGATAGGTGAAGATGAGTTCGGTGAGGCAGGAGCAGGTGGAGACAATGGGTCGACCAGAGCAGGAGGGTTTGTGGATTTTGGCAAGGAGATAGAAGTGGGCGGTGCGGGGTTGGGGAACAATGAGGTTGGAGGCTGTGGGTGGAAGGTCACTTGAGGTGATGAGGTCGTGGACGGTTTGGGAGATGATGGTTTGGTGCTCAGGGGTGGGGTCATGATCCGGGGACAGTAGGAGGAGGTGTCAGAGAGTTGGCGTCTGGCCTCGGCGATGTTAAGGTCAGTGAGCCATACTACAACTGCGCCTCCCTTGTCTGCAGATTTGATTGTGAGGTTGGGATTAGAGCGGAGGGCTGCCCGTCCTGCGGGGGAGAGGTTGGAGTGGGTGAGAGGGGTGGAAAGGTTGAGGCGATTGATGTCTTGACGGCAGTTGGAGACGAAGAGGTCGAGGGAGGGTAGGAGGCCTGGGGGTGGTGTCCAGGAGGAGGACTTGTGTAGGAGACCGGAGAAGGGGTCAGTGGAGGGAGGGTTAGGCTCACAGTTAGAGAAATAAGTGTGGAGGTGGAGGTGGCAGAAAAACTGCTCGATGTCCAAACTCCACACTTTGTTATCTCGGATTCTCCAGCATCTGCAGTTCCCATTATCTCTCTCCACTCCCACAGCCTTCTTGTTTGCTAAGTGCTTTGGGAATCTTAATGTCTTGGAAGGCTTTTTAATAGAACTGTTTTGCTCATAATTTTCTCAATGTGAGTGAAAAGAACTCAAGCCCTATTTTAGCATTTCCTTGTTCCCGAAGGTCTGTGACCTTGGTTTCATTTCATTAACTCCTTTATTCTCTACCCTCTCCATCAATTCTTGCTAGGCCAAGTGACTCAAAATGGGGTGAAGTCTGTGTTGGAGAGTAACACAATGTGGGCAATAGCAAATTGGCAACACATTATATTCTTCACAATTTTTTTTCAGGCAGGGTATCAAATAGGCTCCTGGTTTGTAGTCAGTCACTTCATTTTCCAGGATGAACTTCCTACCCTTATATTTTAATTTTGGTTCAAATACCCACATCCCATAAACAAATTGAAAGAAATCAATTATTTGCATACTTTAAAGTCACCTAATTGCTGTTGCTTCCTTTCTGCTCTCTTTGAAGAAAACATGGTTGCATCAATTTGTCCTGTCACTCCTAAAAATGTTGGCACCAGTAAGAACATTCAAAACAGGCACAAGATATGCTGACAAATAAAACTTTTTTGTTGTATTTGTATAACTACATCGGCTTCCAGTCAAGCAACATCTTGACTTTAAAGTACACATTCTTGTTTTCAAGTCAAGCCTCAAAGTTTCACCCCTCGCTATCTCTTTGATCTCGTCCCAAACTCATGAGCAGTGCAATGGCTTCATTCTTCTCATTTGGGACTCTTGTCTATTCATAATTGTAACTGTTCCACCACTGGTGGCCGTGCCTTTGGTTGCTTGTGGCCCAAGCTCAAGAATTCACTCCCTACACCTCTTGGCCGTCTTGTTCACTTTGCTCTTTTAAGACACTGGACCTTCCAGTGAAGGTCTTTCCCTCCATCAGCAAATTTATTTCCCTCAGAATTAAAGAAGAAGAGTCACATTGAACATGAAACATCAATACTCTTTCTCTCTCCACAAAAGTAAACCTGTTGGACCATAACCTGGTACTGTGGGATTTCTAACCTTGTCCACCCCCAGACCAACACCAGTACCTCCACATCATGTCCACAGATGCTATCAGACTTGCTGAGTTTTTATAGTATTTTCTGTATTTGTTTCAGATTTCCAGCAGCCACATTATTTTGCTTTTATGTCCCTAATGAGGTTCAGTATTGTATTTTGTTTCAAACATACTCTTGTCAGTGACCCCTTGGGCCATTTTGCAATGTTAAAGGTGCTAGATGAATGTAAGTGTTTGTTACTGCTATTGTTTAACCAAATCTTTCACACAGGCAAAGTCTCCAAGCAGCTGTCCTAAAGAAAGTGCAACACAATTATTTCGCTCTTCCGCTGAATAGAGACATAGAGAATGAATTCTATAAATTTAAGGATAATAAGATCACAAAATTGTAAAGAAACAGAAGCAGGAATAGGCCGTATGGTAGCCTTTGCCTGCTCCATCACTCAATAAGATCATGCCTGATATGAATTATGATATGGCCTCAGATTTAAAATGTGTGTAGCTCAGCCTTGAATCTATTCAGTAACCCAGCCTCCACTGTTCTCTGGGGAAGGAGAACTCCAAAGATGAATGACCCTTTGACAGAAGAAATTTCACATTATCTCTTTTTTAAATAAGAGACTCTGTATTTTGAAACTGTGCCCCCTTGTTGTGGATTCTTCATGAGGAGAAACACTTTCTAACATCTGTTCTGTCAAGAACCTTCAAAAACATATATGTCTGCCATCTGGGTACTAATGACATTCTCCCCCTTGACACAACTAGAGAAGGTAGTATTACACTCTCCAAATAGTATAGTCCAGCTATGGGAAGCTGGCAAACTGAGAGGTGTTACAGATAGTCAGCAAGCCAAATGGGAGGCCACACTGTTGCCAGGAGACAAGAACATGGAAGTGGTTAAAGACAACAGAGAGAACCCAGCAAGCTATGTGAATCACGAAGGAGAGACACATGATTGTATCCTCCTCATGGAATAGCAAGAAGAGAGACAGGGTCAAGTTAAGGAAGAGACATTAGAGGAGCCAGATGTGAAATCCATACTTGTATGTGGAAATATTACAATGGTGAAGCCCAGACAGGGTGGCCTGTGGTTAGTTTGAAACAGGAGCTTTTAGCAGGAGAAACTGTAGAAGATTGTCACTCCACCCAGGTAAACAAACTAAAAGCACTTCCTTTATTAATTCACAGGATGAGGGCATCATTGGCTAGGCAGCTTTATTGGCCATCCATAATTGCTCAGAGGGCAGTTAAGAGTCGACCACATTGCTGTGGGTCTGAAGTCACATGCAGGCCAGACCAGTTAAGGATTGCAGTTTCCTTCCCTAAAGAACCAGATGGGTTTTTCCCCTTGACAATTGGCAATGGATTCATAGTCATCATTAGATTCTTAATTCCAGATATTTATTGAATTCAGATTCTACCACCTGCCATGGCAGGATTTGAACCTGATCCCCAGAATGTTATCTGGGTCTCTGGATTAACAGTCCAGCAATAATACCACCAGGCCATCTCCTCCCCATGTTTTATTGTGTCCTCTACCTAACTGCCATCCTACAGTTTGGCAGAGGAAAAAGGGTTAACATCTATACAGAAAGTAGACATGTATTCCATGGCTACGTGATAGCATGGGCAAGGCGCGGTTATGTTACTTTGAACGGTAGTGTAATTCAGCATCAGATCCTAGTAACGGACCTGGTGGCCTTGGCAATTAATCAGAAAGAAGCAGCAGTAATTAAAGTAAAAGCACAGAGAACGATTCAGACACCAAAGCAGAGACAGAGAAGAAAAGAAATGTTAGAACTGGAAGTGATAACAATAGCAGCTGTGAGACAGCAAAAAGCCAAAGATGATGAATAGAAAATTTTCAATTTACAAGCAGCAGCTAGTTCAGAAGAAACAGCAGAATGGATTAAAGACGGGGCAGCTTTAGGAGCAGATGAGATTTGAAGAAAGGAAGAAAAAGTAGTAGCCCCACATTCTGCCAACAAACCCAATGCAACGTTTACCACAGATTAGCACACATAGGGAGGGATAAAATGATACAGTTAATATCTAATTGCTGGCGGTGGAAAGGAATGGAGAGAGACATAGTTAAATTTCGCCAGAACTGCATGTGCACAGACAGAACCAGGACAGAGAATTAAAATCAAAATGAGCCATCAGCCCCATCCGCTGGGTTTAGGGGAACACATCCAAATAGACTTCATTGGTCGACTCCCACAAAGTCAGAATAAGAAATTCTGCCTGGTCATGGTCAATAAGTTTACCAAATGGATCGAAGCTTTCCACACAACGAACTGTACCACAACTTGAATGGCGAAAACATTGGCAACTGATTTAGTACCCGGGTTGGGGTGAGGGGACGTTTCCTTATAATTATACTCAGACCAAGAGACCCAATTCATTGCCTTTGAAAGAAAGGTCAACACTCCATTTGCTTTCTTTATCCGAATGTTAATCTGTTTGGGATTCATGTTCAAAAACACCCAGACCCCTCTGCACCTCAGCATTCTGGGGCTCAATCCACTTCAATGATATTCTGCTGTTCTAAACTTCCTGCTCAGGTGGACAACCTAATTTTTACCTATATTTATACTCCATCTACCAAATGCTTGCCCATTCACTTGCCAAGCCTCAAATGCATCAAATGTGATCATAACATCCACTGAACTTTCTTATGTATACTTCTCAAAGATATTTTCAGACATTTATTACCTTTAATTAAGCCATGGTGTTCAATATGTCAATTTTTCCAATCTTAATTCTCTAGGAAGTGATCCAATATCTATGGAGTCAAATTTAAATACTCTCCCATTTATGCATCAAAGGGGTTAAGACATGAACTTAGCCAACATTATCCCTGCCAGCAACTTTACAGATTTATTGACTTTGAAGAATACAAAGGCTTTTGCTGCAGAGATGCAGAGGCTAGTTTGACTCTTAATGTCACACACTGATGACATCATTTGATACATTCTAGTGAACCACTGAGCCAAGAACTGCTTCTTAAATGTTGATGGGATAGATTCTGTTCAGCTCAGATACAATTTCAAAGCATATGTTTGTGGAGAGGATGGAATGGAAAAATTTGAAGTTGATTGACTAAATTATTGACAGCAACTTTACTATCAACACATCTACTGCAAGACTGTTCTACAGGTAAACTGCTTATGTCATGAAATATTTACTTCACCACCGTTAATGTATTTGACCTTTGGCACTCTCTGTTGCTTTGGGATTGTGGAAGTCTCCAGCCAGTGGGAGCTCTCAAGATCCAGCACCCTCCTCCTTAGCTATTTACCTATAAGCAAACTTTGAAAAGAAACTTTGGGTTTATGAGCCTTGAAGGAAGATGAAAAGACAGTGACATTATACATTTAAGTCTGAAGTAATAAACTTTGTAGTAAAAGCAAATGATAATACTGCTTCAAACAAAATGATAAATGGAATTATAAACTTTGTAAATGGATGAAATACCATTTCTGTTTTTCTCATTCATTCATGGGATGTGCGCTCTTCTGACTGGGCCACCATTTATTTAACATGTTTAGTTACCTTCAGGAGGTAGTAAGGAGTTGCCTTCTTGAATTTTACAAGACAGTTTGGTTGAAGGACCGCTACAATTCTGTTATGGAGGGAGTTCCAGGGTTTTGCAACAACTACATTGAAGGTACAGTAATACATCTTCAAGACTTATGATGAGTGACCTGAACAAAAACTTATATGATCTGGTATAGCACAGTGAGGAGCTGAAGGAACACAGCAGGCCAGGCAGCACCAGAGGAACAGGAAAGCTGATGTTTCAGGTCTGGCCTGGCCTGCTGTGCTCCTCCAGCTCCACACTATGTTATCTCTGAGTCCAGCATCGGCAGTCTTTACTAACTCTTACAATGTTCTGGTGTTCCCTTGTATCTGCTGCCCTGGTCCTTCATAAAAGGTAATGGGTCATGGATTTGGAAGAAGCTTTCTAAGGATCTTTGGTGAATTTCTGAAGTGCACCTTGCAGATGGTACACACTGCTACCACTCAGCATTGGTAGTGGAGGTGTTGGATGTTTGTGAATGTGGTGCCAATCAAGTAGGCTGCTTTATCCTGGTTGGTATCAAGCTTCTTGAATATTGTTAGGGCTGTACTGATTCAGGAAACTCGAGAGTATTCCATGACATTCCCTGACTTGGATTATAGACAGGCTGTGGAGAGTCAAGAAGTGAGTTACTTGCTGCAGGATTCCATGCCTCTGAGCTTCTCTTCTAGCCAAAGTATTTATATGGCTAGTCCAGCTCAGTTTCTAGTCAATAGTAACCTCCAGAACATTGATAGTGGAGAATTCAGCAAAGATAACATCACTGATTGTCAAGGGGCAATTGTTAGATTCTTAGGTAACCAGAGAGTGCTGAAAATGTCATTACAGTTAAGGGTTAAGTAAAAATAAAGCTTAATGATTTGGAGATGTTCTCTTATTACAGGAACTGTCAATGATTCGCATAAGTTTGGATATGCAAATACCATTAACAGTACGTAACATATCTATCAGTTGAACAACTGGTTAGATCCTGCCTGCACCAGCTGGGCAATATGAAAGATTTTGCAGAGGACCAAGAGTTTCTATATATTAAATTAATTTAAAACCGTGATAAATATTTAAAAATGTCACTAAATAACATGAAACGATGTCGGAGGGTGGTACTGGAGCTTGGAAAACAAAATAATTATTTGGAGCTTCTTCTCAAGGAAAATGTTAGATAGTGGGTTGAAGTGAATGAAGATATGGGGCTGTAGGGAGCATGCAGAGTGACGGGATTATTTTTGGATACTCCAGTAAGCAGCTGGTATCGACACAATCGTGCCGTCATTCAGCCATAAAGAGCAGACTGAACCCAAATCCAAGCAGATTTGTGGGACAACAGGATAAGTGCCCATCATTCAACACGGATTTGTTAAAGTAATCAGAGGGACAGATTTTAAACTTGTTGACTGGAGTTAGGTAAAGTGAAGACAATGGTCCAGTCATATTATTGGATAAGATTCAAGTATCGATCAAGTCCCAGTCATGTGAATTTGAATACAGTAAAATCTGGAGTCCAGAGATGACCAAGAAACTATTGTAATTGTTGGGGAAAAACCCATCTGGTTCATTAATGGTCTAAAGGGCAGGAAGCAGATGTCCTCACCCAGTCTGGCCTGCATGTGACTCCAGACTCACTGTGATGTGGTTGACTTGCAACAGCCCTCTGGGTGATTAGGGATAGGCACTGAATGCTGGTCCAGCAATGCCCACATCCTTTGAATGAATAAATAAATGAGGAGATCAGCCATCGGAGAGGGAAACTACACAGTTTTCATTCCAACTCACATGCTGTCTGGGAAGAGCGAGAGTTTTATGTTCTTCTCCCTGTTTCAGGAAAAGTTGTTGCGATAGAACTGTGGGAAATGCAGACAAGATGCATTACAGCAACTTGTCAACTGCCTTTCAACGGCACCTTCAAAATCGTTTGAAGACACAAGAAAAACACGGGCAGCAAATTCATGGGCCCACCACCACCTGCAAGGTCCTGTCAAAGCCTCAAACCATTCTAACTTGGAATTATATCAAGACTACTTCACTGTCATTGGATCACAATCCTGGAACTTGCTTCCCAACAGCACCTTGGATGATCCTCCACCCCAAAGTTTACAGCGGTTCAAGTAGGAGTCCACCACTAGTAACCCAGAGACTCAGATAACATATTGGGAAGCCAGCTTCAAATCCCACCAGAATCTAGAATTAGAAGTCTAATGATAACAACTAACCAGTTGTCATAGGTAATAAAACAACACTTGGTTCCTTATCGTCCCTCAGAGAAAAAAACCTACTGTTCCTACTTTGTGTGGCGTACATATGACTCCAGGCAATATAGTGATGTGGTTGGCTTTTGACTACTCTCCGATATTGTTTGAGAAAGTCACTCTGTTCCAAACTAAAAAGCCTCAAGAAAGAGTAAAGCCAGAAAGGCTATCTGTCGTCAGCCTAGGCACTGGAAACAATGACAGCAAACTCATCCCTATTAACCCTGCAAATACCCCCCTAGTAACTCTGGGGGTTAGTGCCAAAACTGGGAGACCTGTCTCACAGACTAGTCAAGCAGCAGCCTGACATAGTCATACTCACTGAATCATACCTTACAGGTAATGTCCCAGACAACACCAACTCCATATGCACAAGTGGCAGCACAGAGAGGCAGGGAGTTACCCATGGAGTCCTCAGTATTAACTCTGGGACCCATGAACTCTTGTGGCTCAGATTTCAGCTAATTTGATTAATTCCACATAATATCAATAAATGACTGGAGGCACTGGATGCTGCAAAGGCACAACATTCCAGCAATAGCACCAAACACCTGTAATCCACAACTTGCTGCTCTTCCGGCCAAGCTGTACTACTACAGAAATAAAACCTGACAATGTAGAAAATTGGCCAGGTAATTCCTGCACACAAAAAGCAGGACAAATCCAACCTGCCCAATTACTGCTGTTATAAAGTGGAGGTTGAGTCCACCCCTGAGAACTAAAACTGAAACACCCAAAGAGAAGCGCCTCAACCTATAATCTGTAAAAGGAGTGTGAAAAGTGGTGTAACCTGCCTTTCCACAACTTCTAGTGGTTAAATAAAACAAATCCCTGACACTCACGGTAAAATCAACAAATGACAACTTATTTGCCTAACTCTAACAGTGAACTAATTTACTAAAATATTAACAAACCAAATAAATCCCATCTAACTACTAACTATTCCCGAATAAAACAAGTGTCTAATGGAATGCTGTTCCAATAAAGGAAAGTCCCACATATATAAAATAAAAATAGAAATTAGTCTCTCAAAATTACAGTCAGGTTACATGTCTTCTGGAATGCTCCGTACCTTCTTCATTGATTCTTCTGTCAGGAATATTAACTAGGTATGCTATTGGTATCTTTGTTATTTAGATCGTGCTTTCTCGAATACATAGAGGAGACTGTAAGAGCCAGGAATTCTCTTTTGAGAACTGAGGGCTGTTAGCTCTGGTGGAGGCTGTCATTGTTCAAATGCCTCCTTCTTTTATACCTTTGATGGCATATCAATATTTCTTACAATAGGATTGTTCCTACGTTGTCAAAACCATCAGGTTTAAACTTAATGAGTTTTTGGTATCTTAATGCCTGGTTGAAGTTCATTGGCCAAATTCAAAATTTGTTATCTTTGTAAAACTGTGGCTAACTGTACAGTCTTTTGATAAAAATGTCTCCAATTCAGGAGCTCTCTGTGTACTTGCAAAATTCAAGCTGCTGCTCGCAGACACCCATTTTAAATGTCTAAGCACAGAAAAAAAAATCATCTTTAAAAGGGGCCATGGAATGATTTCTCTCTCACATTTTACAAACACCAAATTCTAACTTCCTGCCTCCTATTCACAAGTATTCTTGTCAACTTTGCAACGTCTTCCCCAAGAAAAAAACTGAACCATCATTATGAAAAGATAGCTTCATTCTTTTTCTCTTAAAGCCTTAACTCCATTCTATTACTAGATCCATAGCTCATTAATCTAGAGTTACACATCTTATGCTAATTTTATTTATATACAACATTGAATGTTACCATTTCTATCATGTAAACATTTTTCTTTTAACCTCACAATCAAGCATCTATAATAATATTTTCACTGCCCACAGCATGTACATTCTGTATATCAAATGCTTGTTAACATGAGACTCCGAAAAAATAATCTGGTGTTCTTGCCATTAAATCTTTTCAGAAATGTCAAATGTTTGTGACTTTCCTGTCTAATTGCTAACTTCTTAAGTTCAAAACTCTCTCTCTTTTTCTTTTTGTTCTGCTAGGGCAATTCTTTCCTTTTACTTTTGTTCCGCTAGGATGCTTCTTTTCTTTTTTCTTTCCTCTGCTATTAATCACAATTCAACCTGTTTCAGTTCCCTTTCTATCTCTTCAGTCAAGAATCTTCTTTCCCTTTCTTTTTCCTCTAACTCCAGTTGCCTCATTTGCAATTTAATTTTTTTCTAACTCCACTGCACTTGACCGTTTCTCTGATATATCTAAATGCTTGACTAACTCCGTTACAATCTCAGCTTTCTTATTATCCCCAATTAAATCCAATTTTAGCCTGTCTGCGAATTCTATAAGTATCACCTTTTACTGTTTTTTTCTAAACTTACTTGGCAAATTTGGGAAGTATCTTCAACATCCCCAGGAACTCTCTAGCAATGTTAAGAGCCATTTCCCCACTTCTGATTTTACCAATAACAAAGAACCAAAATTAAACAGGTTTTCCACTTCTCACTTAAAGATCAAGGACGCTGGTCTGCAAGGCTGTTTAAATCTGCTGGGATATTCTGTATCCTAAATCTGTTCAACACTATTCAAATCTGTCCAAATCCCATTCAAATCTGTCCAAATCCCATTCAGATCTGACCAAATCCCATTCAGATCTGTCCAAATCCATTAAGATCCATCCAAATTCTGGACACAATCTGTTGTAAAGCAGAGGTTGGTCCTGCTCTGAGAACTAAAAGTGAAAACCCAAACAGGAGCACCTTGCCCTATAATCTGTAAAAGGAGTGTTAAAAGTAGTGTAACCTGCCTTCCAGCAACTTCTAGTGGTTAAGTAAAATAAATCCCTGACACTCACTTTCCAATCGGCAAGTAGCAATTTATTTAACTCTGACAGTGAACAAATTAAATAAATTATTAATAAACTGAATAAATCCCTTCTAACTACTAACTATTCCCGAATGAACAAGATTCTAATGAGAGATGAGGGCTGTTAGCTGTGGTGGATGGCAGTTAGCTCTGCTGCCTTTGTGCAACTTTCCCCTTCTTTTACACTTTTGATGACATATCAATATTTCTAATAATAGGATTGGTCCTATGTTGTCAAAACCTTCAGATTTAAATTTAATAGGGCTTTTAGATCTAAGTCCCTGGTTGAAACTGATTGGTTGAGATTAAAACTTGTTATCTTGGTTAAAAGAAAAACTGCTGCTGGGCCTGCTAACTGTGTGGACTTCTGATACAAATGTTTCAATTCGGGTGCTTTCCATGTACTTGCAAACTTTCAAGCTGCTGCTCACAGATATCCGTTTTAAATCACTAAGCACAGAAAACGTGCATCATCTTTTAATGGGACCATGCAATACTTTCCCTCCTAGCATTTGACAAGCACCAGATTCAAACTTCCTGCCTCTCAATCCGCAAGTACTCTTCGCAACACCACCCATCAATCTCCTCATATCATTAGTAAAGAGATGGAAGGAGCCAGCAGCAGCACTATCAAACAGTACCTGCTCAGCCATAACCTGCTTAGTTTCAAACTGTTTATGTTTCAACACAGCCACTCAACTCCTGTCTTACTTTAAACTTTAGTTTATCTTTACAGTCATGCCGAACACAAAGGAACATGGTTGTACTTGATGCAGGTCAGTCACCTCAGCTCCAGGACATCTCTGCAGGAGTTCCTCAAGGTGATATCCTCCGTGCAAGTATCCTCAGCTGCTTCATCAATGACTTTAGTTCCATCATAAGGTCAGAAATTGGGACGTTCACTGATTAAGCATAACGATCAGCAACATTCGTGACTCCTCAGATACTGAAGGAAACTATGTCCAAATGTGGCAAGATCTGAACAATTTCATGGTTTGGGATGAAAAATGCCAAATATTAGTCATGATACACTTAAGACAAGCAACGACTATCTCCGAAAGAATAAAACTATTGTTTCATTGTATTCAATGGCATAAGCATTCGTATCAACTGGCAATATCCTGGGTGTTACCACTGACCAAAAACTGAACCTGTTGCATCATAAAACTACAGTGGTTACACAAGCAGGTTAGAGGCTAGGAATATTGTGGTGAATAACTTACCACCTGACTGCACAAAGCTCGTCACCACCTACAAGGTACAAGTCAGGAGTGTGATGGAATACACATCACTTTGCCTGGATGTATGCAGCTCAAGAAGGTTCACATCATCCGGTACAAAACAGCCTATCTGTAAGCATCCACTCTCTTGACTACTTTTGTGCTCCTGGGATGCTGCTTGGCCTGCTGTGTTCATCCAGCCTCACATTTTATTATCTTGGATTCTCCAGCATCTGCAGTTCCCATTATCTCTGATATACCCCTGTCTGCTTTCCGGAGAGACCACTCTCTCCGTGACTCCCTTGTTCGCTCCACACTGCCCTCCAACCCCACCACACCCGGCACCTTCCCCTGCAACCGCAGGAAATACTACACTTGCCCCCACACCTCCTCCCTCACCCCTATCCCAGGCCCCAAGATGACTTTCCACATTAAGCAGAGGTTCACCTGCACATCTGCCAATGTGGTATACTGCATCCACTGTACCCGGTGTGGCTTCATCTACATTGGGGAAACCAAGCGGAGGTTTGGGGACCGCTTTGCAGAACACCTCCGCTCGGTTCGCAACAAACAACTGCACCTCCCAGTCGCAAACCATTTCCACTCCCCCTCCCATTCTTAAGATGAAATGTCCATCATGGGCCTCCTACAGTGCCACAATGATGCCACCCGAAGGTTGCAGGAACAGCAACTCATATTCCGCTTGGGAACCCTGCAGCCCATTGGTATCAATGTGGACTTCACCAGCTTCAAAATCTCCCCTTCCCCCACCGCATCCCAAAACCAGTCCAGTTCGTCCCCTCCCCCCACTGCACCACACAACCAGCCCAGCTCTTCCCCTCCACCCACTGTATCCCAAAACCAGTCCAGCCTGTCTCTGCCTCCCTAACCTGTTCTTCCTCTCACCCATCCCTTCCTCCCACCCCAAGCCGCACCCCCATCTCCTACCTACTAACCTCATCCCACCTCCTTGACCTGCCCGTCTTCCCTGGACTGAGCTATCCCCTCCCTACCTCCCCACCTATGCTCTCTCCACCTATCTTCTTTTCTCTCCATCTTCGGTCCGCCTCCCCCTCTCTCCCTATTTATTCCAGAACCCTCACCCCATCCCCCTCTCTGAGGAAGGGTCAAAACGTCAATTTTTGTGCTCCTGAGATGCTGCTTGGCCTGCTGTGTTCATCCAGCCTCACATTTTATTATCTTACTCTCTTGACTACTGATGCTCAGTAGCAGCAGTACTAACCATCTGCAGGGAAGCACTTCTAAAAATCACCAAGGCTCCTTAGACAGTATCTAAAATGATCAAATTCACAACCACTGCCAACTAGACGTACATGGGCAGCAGATACATGAGAACACCAGCACCTGCAAGTTTTCCTCCAAGCTACTCACCATCCTGACTTGAGAGTATATCACTAGTCATTCATTGTCACTGAATCAAAACCCTGGAATTCCTTCCCTAAAAGCCCTGTGAGTAAACCTACACCAAAATGGAATGCAGCAGTTCAAAAAAGCATCTTAACACCACTTTCTCATATTCAAGGATTTCTTCCCTTCTACGCAAAATCCATCAATGATATTGTAGGCTGTAGCATGGTCCCAAGTGTCAATTATTGCATATATCTCAAACTCTTAATTAGATTCAAAAGGATGTTGTGTAAGAAATCCTAGGGTTTAACAATATATTTCAATCACATTCTAACAGACAGAAGAGCTTTGGGGGATATTTGAAAAGTCACTGCTGCCCAGTTGAATAAGTGAGCTTTATTGTTGTGATCAGTGTGAAACAGATTAGCTGCTGTTCACATTGTGATCTGACATTTCAAGATGGATGATTGATCATTCCTTTGGTGCTGACAAGAGCTCCACTAACACAACAATTCTCTCAGTTCCAATGGTTTGCGTGGGGGCTACATAGCACAAAGTGAGCAAGTCAGCCCTCTGCACTCAGCAAACATGTTCTTGGCATCCCAGAACCATACATTCACCTTGTTCTAGTTTTATGCCTTCAGGTTAGCAACAATAAAAGAAAGACAGAAGCTAGTTATACATAGCAATGGTATCCTGATTTGATGCCAAGGTCATGATTGAATCCCTTTAGATTTGCCTGTTTACTTTAGCACCTCAGGTTAAGAAATGGGGATTGAACTACAGTTTGAACATTACGTTTATGCAATATTACTAGAGGTGTGTGTCTATAGGCCTTGAATGAGGACCAACACAAAGGAGACAATTGAGATAAATGAGTCCTTTTTCTGCTTTGCAAGCTGTAACCAGCGGAGTGCCTCAGGATTCAGTCCTCAGGTGCCAACTATTAACAATCTACAGTAATGCATTCAATACAGGCGTAGAATGGACCCCAGCCAAATTTCCAGATGACACTAAAATAATTGGGGCAGTAAATTGCAAAGAAGAAATAAGAAATTATAAATGGATATGGATAGGTTAATTTAATAAGTCAAAATTTGGTGGGTTAAGTTTAACATGGATTAGTATGAGGTTATCCATTTTGGTCAGAAGAATAAAAAGGTAACTTATTCTCTAAATTGAGAGAGAGTTCAAAATGCATCATTACAGAGGGATCTGGGTGTCCTCGTGCATGAATCACAGAAAGCTAATAACCAGCCAGGCACAGCAGATAATAAGGACGGCAACTGGAATTTTGGCAGTCAGTGCTAAAGGAATGAAGTATAAAATCAGGCTAATGTTGGCAAGGCACTGGTGAGACAATAACTAGAGTACTGTGTGTAGTTTTAATCCCCTCATTTGAAGAAGGATGTAATTGCATTGAAGACAGTCCACAGGTGAAAGGCTTGACTTCTGAGGGGAGTTTCACCAGCTTAGGCTGATAATCACCAAAGATTTGAAGGATGACAAAAGATCTAAATGAGGCATAGAAGATGCTAAAAGAGATTGACAAAGTAAATGTAGAGCAGATATTTATTTATTCTGTTGGGCAACATAGAATGAAAGGTCATAGTTTTAGTTTAAGGGGTGCCAAATAAAAAACAGAGATAAAGAGGAATTACTTCTTTCAAAGGATCGTTAATCCATTGAATTCACTACCTCAAAGTGTGGGGGATGCTGGGACACTACATCAATTCAAAGAGGAGACAGATTTTCAGTTTTTAATAGGTTAAAGGGTTATGGAGAGTAGAACATAGAACATAGAACATTACAGCGCAGTACAGGCCCTCCGGCCCTCGATGTTGCGACGACCTGTGAAACCAATCTGAAGCCCATCTAACCTACACTATTCCATTATCATCCATATGTTTATCCAATGACTATTTAAGTGCCCTTAAAGTTGACCAGTCTACCACTGTTGCAGCCAGGGCTTTCCACGCCCTTACTACTCTCTGAGTAAAGAACCTACCTCTGACATCTGTCCTATATCTATCACCCCATAATTTAAAGCTATGCCCCCTCGTGCTAGCCATCACCATCCGAGGAAAAAGGCTCTCACTGTCCGCCCTGTCTTATCCTCTGATCAGCTTGTATGTCTCTATTACGTCACCTCTTAACCTTCTCTCTAACGAAAACAGCCTCAAGTCCCTCAGCCTTTCGTCATCAGACCTTCCCTCCATACCAGGCAACATCCTGGTAGATCACCTCTGCACCCTTTCCAATGCTTCCACATTCTTCCCATAGTGCAGCAAGTAGGCAGGAAAGTGGAATGAGATGAGGTCATCCATGATCATCGTAAATGGTGCAGCATACTGAATTGCATACTCCTGCTCTTAGTCCTTATGGTCTTTTATATACTGGCATATAAGGGACTTGGAGCGACTACAAAATATATGTTTACTTCAGAGAACTCGGGTTGACTTACAGACTCAAGCTGTGGCGCTAATAAGAGATCACTGATACTCCATCACTTCTTGCAGTGCATGCCTCAACCATAAATACCTTAAGGAAGTTTACAGTATGCTGCATCATGCTGTGACAAGCTATCAGCCCTACATAGAATATTTCTAAATTCAATGAAGTTGATTCAACAGTTACTACAAGTGTAGCCAAATATTCAATCAAGCCTTTTGATATGGCTGCAAAAATGAAATGCACTGCAGTCCTAACTTCATATCCTTTTTGGTGTTAGCCAACTGTCCCAATGCTCTCCCGACTCAATCTTACCTTCCAGCCTCTCGTAAACACACTTTATCCAAAATTCTGCTTCCTATGTCTAAACTCACTTCCTAAGCAATCAATTCATCATTTTTGTGCTCAGTAACCTGCGTTGGCCCAGGCCCAGCAACATCATAAATTTAAAATTCTTAGACTTGTGTTCACATGCCTCCGGGGCTTCATTCTTTCCTTTCTTAGTAAACTTTTCAGTGCATAACACCATTCAAGATCTCTACTTTAATTGTGCCCTCTTCGACATCCCAATTTACAACACAGCTTTATTGGTAGCGTACCTTAGCTGTCTAAGCCTAATCTCTTGAATCCCTTTCTTAATGATAGACTGGTAAAGTTCTTGTTGGCAGCACAAGGGAATGCACTGATTTGTCACTTGGAAATTATGATGAAAATGTTTATTGTGCTTCCTATCAACCTTTTAACCAATTCATTTAATTTATTCCAGTTGTTGTGGAAGGCTATTCATGGAGAGAGGCTTTCATAAATCTTGGAGTTACATAGTATCTGTATTACATTTCTCCTGTGTCAATACTGCTTTGTATTAATTAGTTTTAAGTACAATTGATTTTTATGAATGGAAATTCAGTAGCAAGATGATGCAATGACCAGTTCAGTTGTGCGCAGTGAGGGATGAATGTTGGCCAGGAAAAAGATTCCCTGCTGTGTTTCAAATAACTTTAATAACAGCTTGAACCACTAGGATATACAAAATGTATGTATGTATACATATATGTAGAGACAGAGAAAGATTCTGGTTTAGCATTGCACGTGAATGGAGTTGGCTTCAATATTATAACACTCCCTAAATATGTAGTGTTCACCTACGAAATGTGCTATCAAACACACACAGTAGCATTTTTTTAAAGGATGAACATTTATTAAGAATTGACATTACGGTTTATTTCTATAGTTTGTTGAAAAAAATTCTGATTTCATTCAAAAATCAACACAAATAACACGTGAATGGAGTTAGTTTCAATATTATAACACTCCCTAAATATGTAGTGTTCACCTACGAAATAGGCTATCAAACACACACAGTAGAATTTTATTTAAAGGATGAACATTTATTAAGAATTTACATTATGGTTTATTTCTATTGTTTGTTGAAAAAATTCTGATTTCATTCAAAAATCAACACAAGTAACATTAAAATATTCCAATCCTAGATTACTTTTTATTAAACAGCCAATTTAATAAAAGTTAGGGCAGAAAATAAAATGAGCCACAGATATAAATAGCATCAACCTTAGATTTCCCTCACCTAGGCTTGCGCCTGACAGAGTTAGGATTTAGTTTAATTTTGCGTGTATCTCTAATTTTGTAAATAAATATCACAGCTTTTTTTTAAAATGTAGGTCACTGCTACACTGAATACAATATACAGACATCCACCACTTACTGGTTCGGCTTTTCAAATGCAAATCCCTTCCTCTCCTACAAAGTCACTCAGTCCTTGCAAGGAAGCAGTTTCACAGGAACTAGTTTCTCATGGTAAAAGTCAGCAGGATATTTGACCTTTGACAGGGCAAAATGGTTTGGCATCATCCAACCTTTATGTGCATATCCAACAAGATCACTGACAGCAGGAATAGGAGCTGAGCCCATTGGGCCCACAAGCCCAATGCAATCAATTGTAATACCTTTATCATCGCTGCAATAAATGTCACCTTACAATGTAAAGGCCAGCGATTGGACAAAGGCTTCTTTCTGGTCTGTATCAATAACCACATTATGCTTTTAACCACTAAGCTATTAACACATTCAATTGTTCTCTCTGTACAGCACAGAAGAAGGCCATTCTGAAAATTACTGTTGAGTTGCTTCAAAAACTTACTGCATTCCAAATAACAATGACTTGAAGTATCATAAAAATCTTGTCATCAATAATTATTGTCGCATTTACAGTTCCTAATTTAATTTTGTACAGTGTTGACGACAATGAGATAACACTTAGAAAGTCTTCACATTATTCAAGACCCCATTCACGACAGTAAATGACTTCCTCTGCAAATGATCGCACATAAGCAGAAATTACA
This sequence comes from Stegostoma tigrinum, assembly GCF_030684315.1. Lineage (NCBI taxonomy): Eukaryota > Metazoa > Chordata > Chondrichthyes > Orectolobiformes > Stegostomatidae > Stegostoma > Stegostoma tigrinum. The sequence goes on along the minus strand of NC_081358.1, from coordinate 100,829,834 downwards.
GGGTTTTTTTGCTGAGGCTCAAGCAACACTGAAGATAGATACTGGTGTTTCAATATGCCAGAGGAGATAATTTTCAGGGTAAAATGCAAAAGGGAATTTTGAAAAGCAAAGAAGGTGCATGAGAAAGCATTTAGTGGGTAGAAGAATTTGTTTTAAACATCTAAAGAGAAAGAACACAATTCGGGAAATATTGGGGTGCATTAGAAACCACAGAGCTTATTTAAGTGCAGACTCAAGAGACACAGGCATAGGCCATATTCAATACTTTGCTTTGGTCTTCATAATAGAAAAGGATGATGCAGATGTGGAAATCAAGATGTAAGATTGTGAAATATTAGAACAAATGAACAGAGAAAACAGGTACTAGCAGGTTTAGCAGCTGTAAAATTGAATATGTCTAAGATGCATCTCACACTGTTGAAGGTGGCAAGGCAATTTTCAAGTTGTCTCTGTTTACAGGTGAGGTGCGAGAGGTCTGGAGGACTGCTAATGATGTCCCATCACTAAAAAGGTGAGGAAGGGTTAGACCAGGAAATTACAGATTAGTCTGTCTAAACTCAAAGGTGGGCAAATTATTATAAATAATTCAGAGCAATGAACAGATCTGCATTTAAACAGATTAAGTAGAGATGGTCAGCATCAATTTGTTAAGGGATGAGTGATAATGGGAACTGCAGATGCTGGAGAATCCAAGATAATAAAATGTGAGGCTGGATGAACACAGCAGGCCCAGCAGCATCTCAGGAGCACAAAAGCTGATGTTTCGGGCCTAGACCCTTCATCAGAGGATGGTCATGTTTGACAAACTTGTATTAATCAATTTGAGTTCATTACCAGAAGTGTTGATGTGGATAATGCATTTGATGTGGTCTACATGAATTTTAATAAGGTCCCTCATGACAGACTGGTCTAGAAAGGGAGAGGACATGCAATCCAAGGCAAAGTAGAACGTTGAATTTGAAATTAGCTGAAAGGCAGGAAGCCTAGTGTCATAGTAGGGACGTGTTTCTGTGACTGAAAGTCTCTTTCTGGTGGTGTTCCACAGAGCTCGGTTCTAGGGTCCTTGCTGTTTGTGGTGTAGATCAATATTTCAGACTTAAATTTAAGGGTATGGTCAAGAAGTTCACAGACAACAGGAAAACTGGTACAGTGGTAAATAGTGAGGAAAAAAAAAATCAATGGACTGTTCAGGTGGGCAAAGCATTGGCAAGTGGAATTCAACCTGGAAGAGTGTGAGGTGATGTATTTGGTGAGGTCTAACAAGGGAAAGGGAACTGATTACTTTATGAATGGTAGAGACTTTAGTTTGCATATCCACAGATTCCTGAACATAACAAGGCAGATAGATAAGGTGTTTATGGAGGTTTATGAGAGACTTGCTGTTATTAGCTGAGGCAAAGAATTCAAGAGAAGGAAGGTTATGCTAGAACTGTATAAAATACTGGTGGGACCACATTTGGAGTACCGTGTAACATTATAAGAAGGACATAACTGCACTAAAAACAGAACAGAAGAAATTTATCAGCATGCTGCCTGTGCTGGAGGGTCCAAGCTATGAGGGAAGATTGGATAGGCTAGGGCTGTTTTCCTTAGACCAGCAAAAGTTCAAGAGAAGACCTGATAGAGGTGTTTAAGATTATAAGGGACACAGATAAGATGGTTAGGAAGGCATTTTTTCCTTTAGTACAGGGATCAATAACCAAGGCAAATAGGTTTAAGGTAATAGGTATGTAGAAAGCTATGAGATTGGAGTGATTTTTGTTTTACTCAGAGGGTGGTGGGAGTTTTTTTTAAAATTCATTCATGAGATGTGGGCAGCATTGGCTAAGCCAGTATTTATAGCGAGAGAGCAGTTAAGAGTCAATCACATCGCTGTGAGTTTGGAATCATGTGTAGGCCAGACCAGGTAAGGACAGATTTGTTTCCCTAAAGGATATTAGTCAATCAGATGGGTTTTTAAAAACAAATGGCAATGGTTACGTCGTCACCATTAGGCCAACTTTATACTCCATTTTTTATTGAATTCAAATTCCACAATCTGCCATGATGGGATTCTCAGATCTGGATTGCTAGTCTAATGACATTATCATTATATTCCAACTGCCCAGGAATCTGGAACTCATTGCTTGAAATTGTAGATGAGTCAGAAAATCTTGCAACACTCGAGCAATGCGTAGATGTTTACTGTTTTTGCAATAGCATCCTGGGTAATAGGCCAAAAGCCAGAAAATGGAATTAATGTAGCCAGATCTTTGTTGACTGGCACAGACATGATGGGCTGAATGGTCTCCTTCTGTACTGTAAGCGTCTATGAAAACACACAGAGATAGAAAGAATACTGACAACTGTGCACAGCTTTAAAATGATATTGAGAAGTGGAGAATGTCTCAATTGCTAAAACGAAACACAACTGAGTGAGCTCATAACCTTGTTTGTTCCATCCATGGGCCCCAGCCAGAACAGTAATCTGCTCTTTTTCTTCAGATTAGTCTGTTGTACACTTGATTTGTTTAGCTTTTTATTCTATTAAGTAATGCTATGCTACGGAACACAAATAGCAAGCTTATATAGTGCATTTATACAGAGGAGCAGGAATATATATGGTGACCTCCAATGATGCACTTCTCCAGTCTTCTTGAATTTTGTACATCACCTGCTTGTGGCATTCTCTTTTCACTGAGGAATTTTTGCAACAAATCTTTCAGCAATTGTTTAGTCGCTTATCAGTTAGTCTTCTTGACGCCAGATCACAACAAGAACTTGCATATACATGAATATATTTCATGTACAAAAACATCCCAAGGTGCTTCACAAGACCATAATCAAACAATAAACTGGAACTGAGCTGAAGAAGTAAACACAAGAATGTAGAGTCTTGACAAAAATGTGAATTGTAAGGAGTATTGTAAAAGAAGGGAGAGAGGTGGAAAATTGTCGAGATGACTGGAGGTACAGCCTTCAATGATGAGGTGATGGAAACTAGGGGTGCACAAAGCAGTTTGATAGAGATCTTGGAGAAGATCACAAAGAGGCAGGTAATGGATGAAGTCGAACTGGAGAATGAAACCTTTAATATCAAGGAATTCACGAAGTTAGAGCTGATACAGATCAATGCTCCCAGGGACATGGGGCTACTTGTACTTGCTACGATTTAGGATACATTCTGAAGACCTTTGGCTGCACTTACTCTTAATATCCAAATAATAGACGGTGAAGGAAGAATTGGCTCTGAGGCAGTACTCGGACTGTTGGGTCTGAAGACTGTTTAATTCAAACTCCAGAAATCTGAGTATATAATCTAGGCTGAGACTCCAGCACTGCACCTGGGAGAGTCCTCCACTGTTGAATAAGACACTAAAACCAAGCTCTTGCATCTTCACAAGTCGATGTAAAAGATCACCATTCGAGGAACAGCCAATATTTATTCTTCAATCATTATCCCTCATTGCTCCTTGTGGGGTAATGTACGTAAATTGGTTGCTGCATTTCTCGCATTATATAACCAAAGCACTTGCTATGGGATGTCCTGAAGTAATGAGAGGCTATATAATTGGAAATTCTATCTATATATATCTTGACAGCGTCAACTTAAAGCTATCTGAAAGTAGCAAAGGGTTTGGACAGAGATTGGAAACTGCTAGACAGTGTAACTTCCAAAGATACAAAAACAAAAATTGCTGGAGAAGGTCAGTAGGTCTGGCAGCACCTGTGGAGAGAAATCAGAGTTAACGTTTTGGGTTGAGTGACCTTTCCTCTGGACAAAGATGTCAAGCTGAGATAGATTTTTAAACAGTCAAGGAATCAAAGATTATAGGAAAAGGCAGGAAAGTGAGGTTAGGGGATTTCAGAATAGCCATGATATCTTCAAATCTGCTCTGCTATTCAATGAGCTGAATGGTTTACTTTTGCTTTGACATCTTCTTTTATGGTCAGAATCAAGTGGAACAGCCCTGTAGTGGGCTGTGAAATGACAAGCAAATGAATGAACTCAACTTTCTACAGATAGTGAGATAACAAGGTGTAGAGCTGGATGAACACAGCAGATCAAGCAGCACCAGAGGAGCAGAAAGGCTGACGTTTTGGGCCTAGATCCTTCTTCAGATCTTTCTACAGATAGTGTTGGTGTCTGCTCAAATTTAAGATCACTCACTACATTTATTCTCTCTTACTTTTGTGCCTTTCCGACTAAAAGCAGGGAATCTAATGCTGAGAATCATAACAATTCCCACTTCACACATCAACTGCTCACAGGTTATGACCAGCACAGAAAAGCTCTGTACACTCAGCACTAGTTACATTCCTCAGCTCCTTGCTCAGAAGAATATCCTCTGGTGCCAGTATGACATTTTCAAGTACGCACACAAACCATCCAATGGTTTGTTGAGTGGGAGTACTAATCTAGTGTCACTTTAATATGACTTTGTGTTACAAGTGACACATTTGAAATCTAATTCACATAGAACCTTTACAGCGGTGAGTTTCACCCTATTAGTTTGAGCTGGCACAGCAGGAGCATAGATATTTCTTATCCTACAGCACCACTAAGAGCCCACTGTACAATCTATGCTCCGAATGCATCATGAATATTCAATGTTTGGCCCAGCAACAATTATTTCAAAACTTCTGCTCATTCATCTCTATGTTTCCACAGACAATGGCAAATTGTCACCAGCTGCATCAACCCCTTCTGCATGATCTCAACTGCTTGTGGCTATAACTGGTTTCAGGATTAGAGACAGGAACATCTGGCAGCTGTCCTCAAACTGACAGTGATTGATGAGAACATGGTCGAGCTTAAGCCTTGGTTAATCTTCCCCATGACTGAGATGTTTACCTGCACTCTGCATCAATGTTAATATGCAGAGAATCCCCACCTGGATGAACAGTAGATGGCAGCTATAAAACTGATGCCTCATAAATGAGTCTAGAGATTTCAAGAGGGTGGTTAATACATTAAAATATTAAAGTTGCTACAATCATATCAGACCATGGGACTGTTCCCTCATTAGAGAGAGGGATGACTGGTGGTGATTTAACCTGAGAGTTACTACACCTCAGGGGAGGGGAGAGGTGGAGAAGGAGAGTCCTTCATGGTAGCTGGTGCGAGGATTGAACCCATGTTTTGGCATTATTATGCACTGCAGGCAAGGAAGCTAACTGACCACATTCCCCAACATATTACACAAGTAAGTAAGAAAGGGCTCAAGACACCCTGCCCATATGCAGCAATTTACTTCATGCCCAGTCTCATTCTACAACAGGAACCCTTGCTCATTCATGACTTCCAACTGTCTAGGAACATGGAACATAAGCTTCTCAAACCTGTATCAGCTCATTCATTTTATCATTGCTTGAAAGAATAAAAAAAGTCAGCTATGTTTGCCAGCATTGGGTCCCATTCCAAGTTACCCTTGGACTGAGTGGCGTGCTAGACCATTTCAAAGAGTAGTTTAGAGTCAACCACATTGCTCTGGTCTGATGTCACATGTCTAGGCTAGACCAGTAAGCATGGCAGACTTCCTTCATTAACAGGCATTAGTTGAACAGGATGGGTTTTTGCAACAATGAATGTTAGCTGTCATGTCGTCGTTACCAAAACAAGCTTTCAAGGTTTGTGAATTGAATTTAAATTCCGCCAACTGCCACGGTAGATTTGCAACTATCGCTCCAGAGCATTAGTCTGGGCCTCTGGAGTACCAGCTCAGGGTCATTACCACTCAACCACTGTCTCCCACCCTTTGTGCCTTAACTCCATTTACCCACATTTGTTCTGATAAGCTTTCTTGGCCAAAATCCCATCAATCTCGGTTTTGAAATTTGTAATTGACTGATGCTCAACAAGCCTCGTGGAAAGAAAGTTCCAGATTCCCACCATTGTTTGTAAGAATGAGGGTCTTTTTTAAACAAAACTCCCAAGCAACCCAGTTCTAATTTTAAGATTGTGCCTCATGTTCTGGAGTGCAATCCCATGGGTGTCATGTAACACACATATTGATAATCTTCAAGCCTGGATATCAGCTGGCTATTTTCTGTCTGATCAGCAGTGCCCATTCAATTTGTTATTTTTATAGCCCATTCTCTACTAACAATCCCTGACATTGAAACAAATGAGTTATTTCAGCTACATATTTTCTTACCTCACATTGTTCAATTAGAAAGTCCGATCATCAGCAACTCGCTCGAAATAGTTCAGCATAAATATTTAACTGAATAAAAGATTCTTACTTCTTCCCTGTTAACTTAGAACAGCTCATATCAATACCCTTCTCAAAATTCTCAGTGCAAGCCTGTCACAGATGTCATGGAGAGCAAGACACTGCAAAAGCAGCCAGGAGTGTAGAATTTAAACTGTAGAGTTTTTACTTTTAAAACAAGTGCCACATCTTTCAAGATGATTCCAGCACCTGGTGTAAGTAAACTACACAAACCAGTAAAACGCTAAAAAGGCCATTCATGTTGGGCAATTTACACAGTCCCCGTGGCCTTTACAGTCATTGAAGTATTTTTGAATTGCTGGGACTAATCTAAATGCAGGAAACGTAGCTAAAATATTATGAACAGCAAATTCCTGTTGTCAACAACATGATGAGTATTTCTTAATAATGGTGTATGAGACATAAACGTGGGTCTGGACATTGAGTTCTCCCTAATCTGAATTGCAATGGCAGTAAAGGTAGATTTGACAATGGGCCCAAGTGCAAGTAACTGAGGATGTAGTGCCTGCCCATCTGAAAATGACCTGTCAAATTCAACATTCTGTTTATCGTCCTCTGTCCTGAGTGTATTTTGTGCCAGTGGTAGATTTGTCATAATAATAGTGAAATGGTACATGTATTCAAAGAAATGTTTAACCTGCATTTCAGTACAAGGGGGTCCACTGAAGTGATCGTGTAATGTCCTCTCTCCCCTTCCAAGCCCTTCCCTTCATGTGATTGCTAGTTCAAATTTTACACTGTCTCAGGAACTGCAAGCATAAACACCCTACATGTTGGTTAGGGAGGGAAAATTAAAAGAAAGAACAAAATAAAGCAGGAGCCTCACTCTCTGACAAGTTGTTGTGTGGGCATGGCCGGACTCAGTCAACTCTGATTCACTTAATACATTGCCCTTTAATACAGTTCTGAGGCCATCCACTAGGGGGTGTATGAGACAGGCATACACATCCTGGGTCTCGCGTTTAGAGCTTTCTATAGGAGCTTTTGCTGCCTATTCACAGCAAAGTAACTAAAACAAAGAGGAACGCTACAGATTTGCACCATATGTTACATCCATTGTGGAATCAAATAGACACATGGGAGTGAATTACAAAAGGATGCATAACAAGTTCTAGATGAACAATCCAGAAATCAGCATTCCAATTTGACCAGTGTGGAACATAAAGTCTAATCTGATGGTGAATAAAATAACCAAAAAAAAATGCTGGTTCTTAATATTAAGTCCATTCTATGTGTTTGTTCATGTTCTTCAGGAAAGAAGGGTTGTTCTTGATGTCACCCAGCCTACATGTGACTGTTGTCCTACAGCACATGGTTAAGGGGTTGGTTAGCTTAGCTGGTTTGCGATGCCCTGGTTCAGGCTCAACTCTTAAACGAGAGGTTATCACTTCAGCTCCGCTTTCTCCTCGCCTGAGGTCATCCAGTGGCAGCTCTCTAATGAGAGAGAGTGGGACTGTAATGAATTTACCTTTATGTGGTGTACTCAACTCCCTCTGATCAAATAGGACTGGGTAATAACTCCAGCCTGGCCAGGACTTCTGAGTACAATTCTTTTCAAATAAAAACTGTGTGTAAATCCTCTTGTTTGGGAGGGCTTGATCCCATCTGAACGCTGTCACATTATGTCAGAAAATGATTTTACTCACCATACACTGCCTATTGTAGTTAGTGTATTGACATTCTTTTAACACATTAGAGCAAAAAGTTGATTTTGTTCAACCAACTACTCAGCACCAAAATAAAGCTTTAAAAATAATCATACAATCTTGTCATGAAATTTGTAAATCTAGGAGTATAATAGCATAATTCATACTCCTTCTTTTAGTTCTTCTTAAACACATTTCCCCAGGCAACATATTGTGAATTTGCAGTTTGGGTTTCACCTGCTGTTTAGTTTTTCCACTTCACCCAATTTTGCAATGTTAGTTCTTTTTGTATCAATTGAAAATAGATCAGTACCAACAAATGGTAGTCCAATATCAAGAATTTTTTTTTAGAAAAACAAGTACTGAAAACCAGGCATCAGTAATGATTTGAATATAAGGCATTGCCTATTATAGACGCAAGCAGAATTCGTATGAGGTTGCACGGCCTCACGCCTAGTCTTGTCTGCTTTAACACCATGCCTTTAAAATGGACAAACTCAGGTCACAGTAAGGTCTGAAGGTAGTTGTAGTTATTAGTCAGTTTTACACTAAGTCGATAACAGATTTTCTTCCGAAGCTGGTTTTGTAACCAAGTGAAACATCTGGCGTGCAGTTGACTAAATAGAAGCATATTCATGGATATTAATTCTCAGCAATTAGTATTTATGGTGATCGTGCAAATGGGATGATCTGTTTTTAAGAAAGCACCGTTAACACAAAAGCACCAACATTTGCTGTCAGGCCCTGCTTCACAGTCATAAGTTTAAAATCCACCATCATTACATCATTCCATATATAATCATGCCCTTCATTCTTCTAACTGAGTAATGTGCTACAAAAACATGATGCGTTTAAAACTCACTAATAACAAAAGTTTTTTCACAAAACTACCAACTAAAATTCACTCCCTACATATTCATTATTCTCAAAGTAATTCACAGCCAAGGGACCGTTACATCACGTCACTAGATATTGGAAACTCTGAGTAATTCGTGCTCAGGTGCCCACTATGCATCCCGAAGAACTCATTACATTCTACACACTACTACAGAAATCACTAACGGTTCAAATCCCAAGTCCCTGTTGTTGGTACATTTTCAGAATTCCACAGTAACTGCAAACCACATTGTGGTCTAACTTACAAATATGGATAACACTAAGGAATTCTAGCTTATCTTTACAAATTGCATTTCAAACGCATCTGTTGTTTTTAAACAGCGAGGAGAAAAAGGCACATGATAATCATGAATGGATTTGAACATTTTGTGGGTGATGCATCAATAAGAATAGGTCTTAGAAGTCCTTCTGCAGTCTTTTTTTGAAGGGCTGTGGATGAAGGGAAGTGAGGTGCCTATAATGTATAACTTAGTAAGCACATTGCCACAGAGCAGAAAACTCGCAGGCTCAATCCCCAACCTGCTCCAGATTGGCTGCTTTCAAATCAAAGTGACAGACTGGGGCAGCTCAATGCGCCTAAACATCCCAAAGCTGCAGCAAGTGAAGTACATTCATTACATACCCCAATCATTATTCAGTATAATTCTCATAGAACACTCAAGAGTACAAGAACATGAATCAAGGACAGGAGTGGGTTCAACAGTGATGTTTCAAGAGGCAAATAGTCCTGTTGATTTATCAAGAACTCCCACTTGAATGACAGCATTGCAACAACATGCCTTAAGAATTAAGGGTTTTCCTGACAGAAAGGAAATTTGAGGATGGACAGCATCAGAGTCATTCTGGACAATTGAATCTGTTTTAATATTAAAAGAATTCTGTGTACTCAGATCTAAATTCTCACTTCATTGTTATATTTTTATAGCAAAACAACAAAATCTAATTTGTCAAACTTCCGACAAATTTTTAAGAATGGAAATTAGCAGCTTTTCTTTGCGACACCCCTTGCTTGATTGCAAGCCCTTTGCCTCCACCCACCCATCCTCCGCTCTGCAATGCGGTGAATAAACACCGGCTGCGCTCTCATCGCAGCTCAAGTAGGATCATTCACCCGATCAAACTGCTGCGGTGTCATGAAAATCGCTCCAATTCCCCTCCGACCCACCGCCCCATATACACCACAAACCCCACCCCCGCTTCCAGTTTGCTTCCTGATGAAAATGAATCTGAACGGAGAGCTGCGTGTGATTTTCACCCCCACCGCCCCAGATATTTCGCTGAGTTTTGCACTTCTGTGCTCATGCCACAAATGGTATCATCACCATCATCATCATCATGCAGTAGGTGAATCGACCAACCACTTCATTGGATGCCGGGGCATAGAAGGTGCAGAATTTGGAGCTGCGTTCAATTTGAAAAATTACTTTTCAACAATCAAAACAATTTTTAGATGTAACCGTGAACACAAAGGCAGGGTGTGCACTCACAATCTTTGGCTCATTTCTTTGCACCTCTTATCAATAAGTACAGACTCAAACCAAAGTAGCAACTTCTCGCTACTTTCTTCCCTAAATCCCAAACCACGTTTTTTAACAAAATTCAGCATGTGTTTAATATTTTAAGATTAGTACTTTGGTTCAGATTTACGAGCATTTTTCTTATAACTATAAAACAAATTGATGCATTCCCTCCCATATTCTGTATTGCTTTGCAAACAACAGCCTCCAAACAGATAGAAGCTTGCGTAAAAGGAAACAAATTGTTCGAAAGTTCTTAGTTGCAAGGACTGTCTTTAAAAAATAAATAAGGGAGTAAACTAGAGATTAAAGGTTAGCAAGACCTGAGGGAGGTCTCTAACTCATGGAAAACTGAATGCTCACATTACTTGCTCGGCTTCGGTTTTCTGGTCATTTTATTTGAATTGCTCCTGCTAAATCAGGAGGATGAGAAGCGACATCCAGCTCTGGCCCCTGACTGCAGCAGTTTCTCTAATTAACCATCAAGTGCTGTTTCTGCATTTCCAAACCTCTTGCCCATACACCTTCAAAAAACAAAAAAAAAAATCAATCACAAAGGAAGTTACTGCAAGCTGCGGCAAGGCAATCCCAGAGGCAATGGGCCAAATACTGCAGATATGGAAGCATCAACAAATGAAGAAATACACCTTGCATTTGTATCAAAGAGTTGGCATTCTATTCCTTTGACCCATACTCCAGTTCCAACGCAGCAAGAAGCAGAATAAAACATTCATTCTGGGATTTGCAGCTACTGGCATAGGATGCCTGTCAAGTAAATTATCAAACAACTATCGTATTTCTTCCGTAAGTACTAAATTCAGATTTTCAGCACGGCAGACAAAACTGACTGAATTATCAGAATTAAATTGACAATTGTGCCGGGGAGTTACTTAATGTTTAAAAGTATATTTGGCTGAAAAGCACTACTGCAGTTCATGCAATGTTCGGCTGCAACCAAGAAATGGACTCCCCCCATCTTTTCTACGCAATCTCGCGCAGGAGAACACATGAAAACAGTTCTGTCTCTGCAATATTCAATGAAGTCACTTCACTGAATTCAGTTTAAAATAAACCAATATTTCTCAATAACATTGCAGCCTCCAAGGGTGGGACAGAGCCTTTCCAAAACAAAGCCTATAATTAACTGCATATGGTTGGAGTGTGGGAGCTTGTGATGGCTGCTTCTTAGGCTGCTGTTTAGCAAGCACTCAGGGCAAAGCAAAGTGAAAGTTCCTGGTTTAATGTTCAAACTCTGTAGCTTGAGGCTTGTCTTAGGAGCACACGGAACAGATAAGGCTGGCTCCTTTGAACAATCTGCCGATTACTGTTCCCAACAGTCATGTCGGACAAACAACATCAATGCATCCTACTGAACGTAACTTGAAACTTATTAAAACTCAGGCAAGAAGCGAAAACAAGAACTAGAGGAACTTCAGTATCGCACAGTGGATTTTCGGTAGACAGGAAAAATATCTGCATTCTTCTTAAAGAAAAAAAAAGTCTTAGAAAATAAACACATACAGATTACTTTGTGAATTAGTTCTTTTTATTTCAGGTTTGTTGCAAGCGCCAGCAAATGGGGTTCGGGGCGGGGGGGAATAAAAACAATTCTCTGTTGCAGGTTTTACAAATCTGGCACCTGCTGTGCTAAATATTCTCCTTTCACAAACGTAGCAATAGAATTAAGCCGCCAAACCAATTTTTTTGGTGTTCTTCAAAAATAGAGTGAGCATGCAGCAAAACTGGTGCCTCACCCTCTTTGCCAGGGAGAAATAAAATATTTACAACCAAATATTTAGTTGACTAAATTTACATAAAAGAGTCCATATTACTTATATAAATAAATAGAGATGACACTGCACTGTACAGTATGGCACCTGCCACATTGGATTTAACTTTTTTTAGAATTATTTTCAATAACCTGTTTGCATCAGTTCCCATCATTCTTCTTTTTCTCCCCTCCTATTAACAATACCCATTCTAGAATCTTCTCATTCACAACTGAATCATTTGTCTCTGTTCCCCAAACCCATCCCACTGAAACAGTAAAGACAAAAGAGCTTGTTGGTGGCTGGGGCAAGGAAACAAAATAATATTCGATGTCTTCTTTTTCAAAACCCAATCGTGATTCATTTATAGTCACTTTGTTTCAATTATAAAACACTCTGATCTTTCAATCATGTGTAAGATAAATGGAGTGGAATTTTGAAGCTGAGCTTATGTTTAAAATTAGTATAAATTCCCAAACTTTTTTCAATTCATGAAATTTTCCAGAAATTCCTACAGTAGGTCAGAGTTAAGTAACATCATCTAATCGCTGGCAATATCCAAATTTCACTGTCATTGATCATCTTTTTAGAAAAGCCCAAGATGTGTTTACCAATATCTGGCATCTGACAACATTAATCCAATGCCTCCCTCATCCCTTTCAGTAAAGATTCTGCACCCACCCCAACACAACAATGAGCAATTTCCTACAAAGACTTCTGTCCCGCAATAATGGGAAAAATGTAATTCCTATCCGATTTAAAACAAAACACACTGATTTTTAAAACCTGAGCTATATCCTTCTAAACACCCCCCTCCCTCCATCCCAAACCCCCCAACTCATCTCCAACCCAAGACTAAAAACAGCAATCATCTCAACAATAATAAGTTAAAAACAAAGTTTCTTTTAAATAAAAACAAGCCTTATTTATAAAAACAAATTCGGCTTCCGATAGTGCAGTAGGCTTTTTATCTACATTTTAAATGACTTTCATTTTCATTTCTTTACATTATCTGCATGCTCTTACTTATAAAGTTCTTTAAGATTCGATCAAGCAAAATATAGCTCAAAAATGAAAAGGGCAGATACTTAAATCATTCTATGTACAAGTCTAATGCAGTTAAATATTCAAGTTACTTAATTTTTTTCTTCTAACCCTGGCTTTGTACAGTATTTCTTTTTGAAAGGAAAAATGCAAAATCCTACAGCAGCCGCACCCAGCCCAACTCATCCCAAAGGGTGAGATCACTTGCAAAGTCATATCTCCCTGTGATTTCCCTACTCTGTTACAGGACATTTACAGCATTTTCAAACATTAGTCTGCGACATGACTGTTTAATCCTGGTGTTGATCTCTAATGATGCTCAGAAATGAAGTGAAATTAAAATTAAAACAAGAAGTCATGCTTTTTTTTCTCTCCCTCCCAACAGGATTGGGTACAAAAAAAAGGAGAAAGTACTTTAAACGCCGTACATGTCCAGCATGCAGGATTGGATTGGATTTTAAAAGTCCACTTTTGCTTGAAACGCACAATTTTTTTCGTAACGTTTCTCTCGAGATTCAGAGTCTGTTTTTGCCCCTGTGAAAGTTCTTAGTCCTTTTTGTACATATTCCTCCTTTTGGTTCATTCACTCTCCTCTTTCTCCTTACTGAGTTTGTAAGCTTTCTTTCGCTTTTCTTTCTCTTAAATATATTTTTCACCAGTAAAGTGTTCTTTGTTTTTTTTTTAAAACTTCCATTTTCCAATACTGTCCCCTTCCGAAATGAGACGGTAACGTTTCCACATATCAGCCAAACTAAACTGGAAGCATCTGTACAATATGTCCCACTTATGTGTCTTTGTTTTCAAAAGTTATTTACAACAGTCTTTTCGTTTCCTTTTCCAGGAAAGGTTTTGTTGAAGTCACATCAAAAAGAAAGTGTTGTTTTTGTTTTCACCGCCTGATCCAGTGCATCCCCCTCCCCATTCACATGAAGAACTCGTTGGAAGAGGGAGTGTTTTTGCCTGGGTTGGGGGGCATTGTAGTTGGCTCCCTATAGCTCCTGCTGGTCATCTTCTCATACTTCTCCTTATAGACGTCCCTCTCCTTGGTCAGCCTGGCCACCTCTTGCTTGAGCTGGTCGACCTGCTGCTGGAGCAGGGACTTTTCGCTCTCCAGCATGTGCCGCTGCTGGACCCTCTTGTAGCGGCAGGACTGAGCGTAGCCCCGGTTCTTCAGGGTCCTCCTTTTCTGCTTCAGGCGGATCACCTCCTCCTTGCTGAAGCCCCGCAGCTGCCTGTTGAGCTCCCGCACCGACATGCTCACCAGCTGGTCGTCGGAGAAGCGATCCTCCAGGCGCAAATGGTGGTGGTGATGGTGCGGTGGGGCAGGGTGCGGGTGGTGGCCGCTGACGGGCACCTCCTCGCCGGGGTACTGCTGCGCCCGGTAGCCCTCGAAGTGGTGGTGAGCCTGCGAGCTGCCGATCAGCGCTTCCACCGCGTCCTCGGGGGTGAGGTTCAGGGCCTCGGGGTTGAGGTGGTGCTGGTAGCTGCTGATCCAGTACAGGTCCTCCAGCTGGTGAGCTTTGCTGGCACCCCCCGGGCTAGGGGCGCACAGGCTAGGCGAGGAAGGCACCGAGCTGCACGGCGTGCTGATCGGCGTGGAGGACAGCGAGCCCGGCAGCCGGTTGCAGTAACGCTCGGCTTCGGGGGGCTCCTTCTTCACCTCGAACTTCATCAGATCGAAGTCATTGACGTACTCAATCGCCAAGGGGCTGGTGGGCAGGTCGGTGCTCATGCCGAGGTCGGAGGCCATTGCAAGTTCATATATTTAGGAGAGAGAGAGAGAGGGGGAGAGAGAGAGAGAGAAAATAACAACAGGAGCACACCGGCCGGCAAGTTACAGAAAAGGGACTCCAGACACCGGGTGTCCAGGGTGTTACAACCAGTCTCAGGTCCTGGAAAGGATCTTCCTGATTAAACTCCTTTCCAATTTTCCTTCCTACTGCATGCAATTTTTTGTTTAAAAAAATCAAATTAAAAATAAGATTTTTTTGTTTACCTTGTCTGAAAATAGCAGTTCTTGTGCATACGGCAACTCAGCTTAAAATTACTTTATTTAAGGATCAAAAGAGCTTTTCCTTGTCTCATGTGGCTTACTGCTTGCAGTCAACTCTCCCACTGCTCTTACTCCTCGCCCTCTTCCCTATTTTGCTGCTCCCCAGTTGCGAAGTTTCGCCACTGCATGTAAAGGAAGGGGACTTCTCGTCGCTGGCCTGCCGCGGAAAACTTTACGATCGAGCGTCCGGAGTAAAGACCTAGTGCGATACCACCTCCAGGTGGGCTCCCTCCTTCTGGCTCAAGAAAGGCAGAGTTGCTGCATCCGAGCAGCCCGGGTGAAGTGTTCCGCTTTCAGGAACAAGTTAACCATCGGACTCCCCGCCGCGGCTGCCTTTTGAATTGGAAGTGTGTCAATTGGAGCTTGTGTGTGTTTTTTGTTTGTACCAGTGTCACATACTCACTCCACCCACTCGCCCGGCCCTAAGTGAAACAGCTCCCCGAGCTCCCTTTATAAGACCCCGCTGATCGACACGCCCATGAGGGGGGGGTTGAGATCACCTTCCACCAATGGGCAATCTCCTCGGATGTTTGATTTGCATTACACCATGGCGACCGCCGCTGGGGAGTGAGGAGGGAAGCTGTCAATCAATCCATCCATCCGTCAATCACCCGGGGATCGAGCGGCAAATACCCCTCATGTCTGCAACAAGCCTTCAAGGGGTGCTTTGGGGGTTGGGGAGAAGCTGGGGAAGATAATAATCAACAAATAAATTTTCAGAGAATTCTGAATAATGAGCTAAAATCAGTTTAAATCTGGTTAGTTAAATCTTGGAGAGATTATTAAAATAAACAATTGTCTGCCTATTTAAAACTTAAGTGGACAGAACACGAAAATTTTGGAACTATTTCCTTTATTCCCTTAAATTTTCCACTTAGGGATCAAGTCTGAAATTAAAGTAAATCAAATTGTTCAATAGGACACACTCATATTAATTACATCCATGGATGTAATTAAAATACCACAAAATACATAAAATTCTAATTTGATTCATTTCTCCAGAAAGTACTGGACACTCCTTCAGCTCATACTTACGAGGATAGTTAAGTATGTGACTGTTTGCAATCTGTCTTCTTTTTCTCCCACCATTAAATGGATAATAGACACAGAAGCACCTTTTCAGTGATTTGTATGAATTAGGATTGGCTCGCCAAGGTTGGAAGGTATCCCATGGGAAGATTGTTTTTAATTAAAGTGAATTCTATAATACAAATTAAACCATAACTATCCTGGCATTAAAAATAAAAGAAAAGCTATTGATATGATTAACAGAAGTCATTATTGCTAGTTTGCAACTTTATCCTAAAACTCTCTTACTGCTTTACTCACAGTCATGATGGATGTTGTCCATCTTCCTGGTCCTTGGCTGAGAGACTTGACGATGACTACCAGCAATGTATTAGGCTGTAGACGGAAAGACATCACAGTTCAATATGATGGACAAGATATGTCAGCCTGGGGGTTCCCCTGCTGTACTGTTGGAGATACCAGCTTGTGAAGAAGTCTTTCAGGTTGTTGTAAAAAATATCCCATGCCACTATTTGACAAGAAGGGAAATTCTCATTAGTGTCCTGGCTCCCATTCATCCCTCAAACAACATCATTAGAACTGATCCGTTGTCATTAATTTAATCATTTTTTGTGGAATCATGCAATGAGCAAATTGATTGCTGTGTTTCAAACGTTATGGTGACTGCATTCAAAAGTATTGTCTGCAGATGAATTGAACATCAGGAGGTCATGAAAGGCAATATACAAATGCAAATCTTTCTGCACTTCACTCTTTCTTTCTAAAAATAAAATGTGAGACCTTAGTGTCTCCTTTGCAGTATCACATCAGCAGTGCCTTACCCACTGAACGTACAGAACAAATTCTAAATCTTTTATAAATAAAATGAAATTTAATTGATGTCAGCATTAGTTTTAAAATGAGGGAATTGTCACAAAACCAAACGGCAGTGCCCTATTGAATTAATCACTTGCACCAAAGTCATATTAAGTGTTCACAGAAGGTTAATTACTGCACAGATATCTCCACATCCTTCCTGGCTTCATTTATTGTAACTTATAGTTCCAAAATCTGCCACTACATCGGCAGCGAATCATCCAAACAGTTAGGGAGCGACTGCACTGACAGGCTTTTCATTCCAGACACTCGACCATCCAATAGCCCATTGTGCAGCCCAGACTGCAAATCGATAAGCAGACAGCCAATCATCCATTCTTCTCTTTCATTTATTTGATTGCATTTCCTGTTAACCCTTCACCCCTGTGCTCACTGGCCAACAAGTCCCAGTTAAGTAAAACCTTGGTTTCAACATTCTCATCCTTAGTTTCTAGTCCCTCCATGATCTTCCCTCTGTTTCTCTCACTTCCTCCAGGTCACAATTTTGCGGCTCATCCAATTCTGGTCTTTTGAACACGCCACATAATGTGATTTAATGTAAACTTTTGCCCAACAAAATCCTGGTGAAGCACCTTAATTTATTTTTCTGCATTAAAGGTGCTGTATAAATGCAGGTCACAGTTGTGATTTTAGTCATCCTCTCTGACCTCCCTCACTTACAGAGGAATTTCTGCTCTTTCAGTTCTTTGCTCTTTCTCCCACCTCCAGAGAGTACGGAAGCACTCTTCTATGATATCTTAACTAGGGCCAACTCCCATTCATCCATAACCATCTACATCGGCTCCTGGTGCTGTGCCAGCCTTCGAAAATTCTCATCCTTGCGTTCAAGTCAGTCCATGGTCTTATCCCACCAGCTGTAACCTCCTGCAGCCTGACAACTCTGTAAGAATTGTCAGGCTGGAGTTGCAATTAGGATATTCAGGGCTAGAAGTAGAGAAACACTTATATCCTAATTTCAACTGCCTTACTTATTTGGTATTTGCCATGCCTTCACCTGTTTATACCCTGAAGTCCATAACTTCCTTTAAAATCTCTCAGTCATTCTTCCTCAGTTCATCATTAGATTAAAACGCACCTCTTTGACGAGTCTTTAGATCATCTGCTCTAGTATTGTTTTATGTCACTTGGCAGCAAATTTTGTTCAGTTCTGGTCTTGGTCTTAATATCTCTTGGGATTTTTTTCCATGAATATGTTACGTTAATAATGTAAATTACTATTAATTCCCATATTCTTTCCTTACTTCCTACATTTCCAGTTTCTTCCATTGCTTCTCAGGGAAGTTAC
The DNA here is from genome assembly GCF_030684315.1 of Stegostoma tigrinum. Lineage (NCBI taxonomy): Eukaryota > Metazoa > Chordata > Chondrichthyes > Orectolobiformes > Stegostomatidae > Stegostoma > Stegostoma tigrinum. Next base: position 100,811,503 of record NC_081358.1, on the reverse strand, counting down.
CATTCATTCAAATCTTTTTTATATCTTCGTGATATAGGCATCTGACTTGTTGCCTCTCTCTTTTCTTCTTCCTCTTTAATAGATATACATTATTCTCTTACACTATATTTTGGACATTCTTCTGAATTTTATGCTTTTCTTTTGCCTACCTGCTTTTCCACTTGTCCAATTGATCTTCATTATCTTGATCTTCATTTTTGACTCAGCCTCACATTTTTCTCCTCTTCATCCCACATCTTGCTGTTGCTCTCTCTCTCTCTTTTGATGTGTCTCACTGCCTGTATGTCCTTGATAATAAAATGTGAGGCTGGATGAACACAGCAGGCCAAGCAGCATCTCAGGAGCACAAAAGCTGACGTTTCGGGCCTAGACCCTTCATCAGAGAGGGGGATGGGGGGAGGGAACTGGAATAAATAGGGAGAGAGGGGGAGGCGGACCGAAGATGGAGAGCAAAGAAGATAGGTGGAGAGGGTGTAGGTGGGGAGGTAGGGAGGGGATAGGTCAGTCCAGGGAAGACGGACAGGTCAAGGAGGTGGGATGAGGTTAGTAGGTAGCTGGGGGTGCGGCTGGGGGTGGGAGGAAGGGATGGGTGAGAGGAAGAACCGGTTAGGGAGGCAGAGACAGGTTGGACTGGTTTTGGGATGCAGTGGGTGGGGGGGAAGAGCTGGGCTGGTTGTGTGGTGCAGTGGGGGGAGGGGATGAACTGGGCTGGTTTAGGGATGCAGTGGGGGAAGGGGAGATTTTGAAACTGGTGAAGTCCACATTGATACCATATGGCTGCAGGGTTCCCAGGCGGAATATGAGTTGCTGTTCCTGCAACCTTCGGGTGGCATCATTGTGGCAGTGCAGGAGGCCCATGATGGACATGTCATCAAGAGAATGGGAGGGGGAGTGGAAATGGTTTGCGACTGGGAGGTGCAGTTGTTTGTTGCGAACTGAGCGGAGGTGTTCTGCAAAGCGGTCCCCAAGACTCCGCTTGGTTTCCCCAATGTATGTCCTTTCCTGCTTTGATTTTCTTCAACAGTCCCTCATTTTACTTTTTGACTATTCTTCTGATTCTGTTTTCCTCCCTGTCTCTCTCTCTTCCTCACTGGTCTTCTGTCAGTCTCTCTATTTTATGTATCCCTGAATCTCTTACACACTCACACGTTCATGCTCTCCCTCCTTCTGGGAGTACTTACTTTAAATTGTCTGTTTACAGACCCTGACAGCTGTTAGGAGCATCAGCCATTAGTGATTTTAATTACTACACTGCCATTGGAGACCAGGGGCTGCTGTCTCTGCTATTAAATAGCCTTTAATTGGAGCAAATAGGAGTCAGTGCAAACTAACACTTACCCTTTTAATATTCTGAATGGACTGGATTTAATTTATGGACTAAGTGTGAGCCCTGATTTAACATTAGCCCATAATCAAACAACCTCTGGCCTGGGCAAATGTATTTGTAGTAGCTATTCTCTGCTATATTGCAGCAAAGGTTACGCAAATTGATATAAATGGAATTTTGCATTATCACCAATCTCCCAACGTCTTGTCAAGCCATAACAATCTTTTACTTTATAAATAGCCTTTTCTGCATTTGTCTAATTTGCCTTCAGGTTCTATTTAAAAATTGTTTACTTTTTTCACAGAATAAAAGAGCGTATAAATGAGAACTGAATAAAGTAATAGGGACCCTCTGTGAGACAGGAGAAAGTAACTGGATCTGAGTACGAGAGGTCAAGGTCCAACACCTCCCCCACCACTTCCCTCTCAACTTGCTTGCAACCGCCTTCTAGCCTTCTGTGGGCTATAACATATATATGATTGTATACTGGATCCTGGCTTTTAAGACCTTATTTTTTAATTTGCGCGTCCTGATATTTCAGCTCTTCACCCAAGTGAACAGTTGCCATAGAAAAGGTAATGTGATCCTTGGTATCAGCTTGGTTTTGTTAGCAGCAACGAGTTACGGCTGCAAGTAGAGTAGTTCAATATAAATCTCATTCAAAGGAAAAAGTGTTCCCCAAATCACCTTATTTCTCTTCTGGTTGGCAAACAATAGAAATTTGCAGCATAGAATGAGACCATTTAACTACTTATGTCTGTATTTGTTCTTCAACTGTGCTATCCATCTAATTCCTTCTCCTCAAAATGTTTCTTTCTGTCAAATCTTTATCTCATTGCTTCATGGATTGTGCTTATTTTGCTGCTTTTCTTTAAAACAATAACATGTTTTAACTAACTGCCTTCAGGAAGATTGTGGTGCCCCCTTCTAATATCTCTGTCATTGTTCGGGTGAAAATACTCTCTCAGTGCTATGACATGTAGAGTTTTAAAGTGTTGATTCAGCAATAAAGGAGCTGCTAGTATACATTCATCTCCAATTCAAACTGGATAGTCATTCAGAGCAGCACTTGAGTATAATGATGCTTTTTATTTTCTATGTGGCTAGCCCCATAACCTGACAATTTTTTCCTCAATAACAATTTCACCTCCATTCCTTTGAAAATTGCCTAAAATATACTCAGTCAAACCTCTCATAACTTTCCCTAGTTTGTATTGTTTTATTCCCTGAGGTAACTTAGCCCTTCATGAGGAGGGACTGTCAGAAAACCGCCCAACACGAAAATGCGGCACTACCAATCTTCATCATTCCTAAGTAACAATGAAGGGGCACAGAATAGTCATCATCCAATTGAACTTATTTGCCATTCTGTATAAGGAGTACTGTATTGACCCAAATTCTGCCATAGTTGAAGTAAATTCCCTTGCCAGCCAAAATTAATCATGGAATGATAGAATTTTCACACTACAGAAAATGGCCATTTGGCCTGATGTGTGACTCTCTGAAAGAGAAACTCGTCTAATCCCACTTGTCCTGCCTTCTTCCTGTAGGCCTCTAAATTTGTTCTCTTCAGATAATTGCTCAATTCTCTTTTGAATGCCTTAGTTGATCTGCTTTTACCACACTCACTGACAGCTTATTCAGACCCTAAATATTCACCGTATAAAATATTTTCCTCTCCTCCCCACTGCTCCTTTTGACAATTGCTTTACATTTATGTCATCTCATCCTCAACAACTGTACCAGTAAGAATGATTTATTTCAATCTACTCTGTGTCAATCCTGAAAGATTTGGAAAGCCTTTATCAAATCTCTTAATTTTCTATTTTCTATGGAGAACAGTACTAGGTTCTCCAATCTATCCAAGTGACCAAAGTTCCTCATCTCAGGAACCAGTCCATTAATCTTTTCAGTACTCTCTGCAATACCTTCAATTTTTGGGTATGTATAGCTTAGTACTGCATCAGACTCAACCATTCACACTAGAAGATTCTCAATGAGTTACAGTACTAAAATGAAAACAAGGCCAGTCAAAATTCTTCATATAAAGGATGATGAGAATGTAAGTGTAATAGAAATCCATAAATTCAAAATTATTTCAAATGTTTAATGGGAATCTGATTATTCAGAATTAAAATCAAAATACTGTGAATGCTAGAAATCAAAACTAGAAGCAGAAGATTCTGAAGAAACTCAGCAGATCTGGCAGTATTTGTGGAGAGAGAAAAACAATGTTAATGATTCAAATCTGATATGATTCTTCTTTGGAACTCTCTCCCTACAGGTGCTACCAGACCTGCTGAGTTTCTCCAAGACTTCTAGATTTTTATCGTAAGTAAAATGATTTAATGAGAGAAAGAAGAATAGTTGTTTAGGGGGACTCAAAACAGTTGGTAATAAAATTATTTTTTTCATTCATTCTAGAAATGTTGCTTTGTGAGCAACTGCTGACAGTTTTGTCACAACTGTGTGGTTTGCAACACGACTTCAGAGGCTCATTAAGAGTCATCTACAATGTTGGCAGATTAGAGTCAGAAGTAGGCCAGACCTTATAAATGTGGCCAGATTACCTTCTCTAACTGACATTAGTCAATCAGTTGGAATTTTAGAAATATCCAATGGCTACAGCTTTTCGATTTTATTTCAAAATTTGTTTAAACTGAGTTTAAATTTTCAAAGTGCAATTGCACAATTTCAGCTCACATTCATTGGATTACTCAACCAGTCCTCTGGAATACTAATCTAGCAACACCAAGATCTCTGCTGTTGTAAATGATCAAGGGCCAACATTTTGCTCCCGTTGGTATGTTCATATTCCTGTATTATATAATGAAAGCTTTAGATGTTTCAAGATGAATTCTAATCATATTGTAAGAGCTATCTAGTAAATATGATGCAACCATCCTCTTTTTTGGCAGGGATCGAAATGTCTACTTGGCCTACTTTGTTAGAAGAAAACCTTTTATTATTTTAGTGAAGAGAAGCTCTTCTTTAACAAGGTGGAGTTTGTTACATTATTGCAATTATGTACATCCCATAAGTGTGACAGACATCGAAAAAACCAGGTGGTAAGATCGATTCCTGTAAGACTTTAAGCTGTTCTCCCAGCAAGGCCTCACAATATCAAAAGCGTGTCCAGTACTGCAGACACTCCTCACCTTTAAAATTCTCAGACCCTTACACATTTGTACAACATTGGAGGTTCAAGTGTGATCCCATAGAAAGTGGCCCTCCAAATGGTAGCATCACCGACAAACACCAAAATATTTTGTTTGATTAATTGTTTCTGTTATGAATGATTAAAGACAATGTGGCTTTCATTGACAACTGGCTTACATTGGTATCCTGTTATTCTCAACAATTTGCCAGCAAAAATGTTTCATCTCTATCAACTCTATTTAAATCCCAAAATATTTGGAAAGCCTTTGTCAAATCTGTTAATTTTCTGTTTTCCAAGAGAACAGCTCTAGCTTCTCCAATCTATGCAGGTCACCAACACTCCTCATCTCAGGAAACATTCTATTAATCTTTTCTGTATTCTCTGCAATGCTTTCAATGTTTGGGTATGTTGCACTTTGTGGCAAAGAATGCCACTGATTCATTACCCTCTGACAGAAAACATTCTTCCTCATCTCATGTTAAATATGCAATCCTTTATTCCGAGATTATGCCCTCTGCTCTTAGGCTCTCCCATAAAAGAAAACATGCCTTTCTGCATCCACCCTGCCGAACAGTGTATTTATTCCAACAAGGTTTCCTCTCATTTTTCTAAACCACAATGAGCGCAAGCTCAACCTACTCAACATCTCTGTATATGAAAATCCGCCCATATCCAGAACCAACCTAATGAACATGCTCTGGATTGCTTCCAATGCCAATATATCTTTTCATAGATAAGGGGACAAAAACTGCTTACAGATTCAAACAATAGTTTCGAAGGATGGTCTGACTAGCGCCTTATATAGTTTTCACAAAACCTTTATACTCCATTCTCTTTGAAATAAAAGCCAACATTTCATTTTCCTTCCCTATTACCTTCTGAACTTGAATGTTAGCTTTTCATATTTGCGGGGACCTCCAAGTTCCTCTGTTGCATAGCTTTCTGCAGTCTTTCTCCATTTAAATCATACTGAACGCTCCTATTCTACCAGCTAAAGTATACACCAGAGGAAAGAAGAAATTAGCAATTAAGTCATAGACAGTAGTTCAGTATTTTGCTATTATTTGTTCACAGAATGTGAGGGTTACCAGAACACATCACCCATGCCTAATTGTCCTTGAGATGGTGCAAGTGAATGGTCTTTGTGAACTGCTTCAGTCTATGTGGTACACTAGAGTGCTGTAAGGAAGAGAGTTTCAGGCTTTTGATCCACTGACAGTGCAGGAACAGTGCTATAAGCAGGAATCCTATTGGGGTCTGAGAGAAAAGATGCGTGGCAGAAATGGACAAGAGGTCTGGTGATGCCCATCTTGAGCATCTTGGTCCACCTTTTATGCTTTTCACAATCAGCAAGGTGAGATGCTACAGTAAGCTGCCAATTAGCAGAGAATATCACCTTGTTAATTCTGCAACTTGCCTCATTAATATTCAGCCTCTCATTTTGTCAAACTCATCAAACAGGTTGGCCATTAGGAAAACCCAACAAGGAAACCAGAGCATATATCTGGATGATTCAGCTCACCACTTGCTCTGAAAAACGTCCATATTGCCTGTGACCAAATCAGAGCCTAAAGCTCAACGAACAGATACCAACTGCATGCTGTCTTCTTCCACAATCATTGGCATCTGCCAAACCATCACAACCATCCTGGCACTTATATTATTCACTGGCAGTCCACTCTGGAAGCACAGGGTTGAATTGCGCACCAGCAATGGCATTGAAAGGCTGCAGCAAGTACACTTTGCACACAGGGACAGGCACCCAGCTTGCAGGCTTGACTACGCTGTATCTCAGGAATGCTTATTTGTTGTCTTCACACTCGCTAACTGACTGCATGCTCATATCATTCCACGCTTGCTTTGCTGATTCATACGGTCACAGAAACAAGCATCCTGCCTGCTGTGAAACAGTCCTCAGTCTCAGTGGGACACATCTTACCGTACAGCAGTGTATTACATCAATTTTACATTTGCAACATATGCCAGCAGCTTATTGAATGCACTGTACACAAACAGCCATGTCTCAATGTCTTAGGGGAGTAGTCCTCACTGAAGCTCATGGAGGCATCGATCAGTCTGGGGATCCTGGCACAGCACGCCAAGGGCAATCTCTAACACCAGTCCAGAGAATTCACCACAGTCAGTATCTGGTCAGATTGTTCTCTGTCAGTGTATACATGATGCTGCAGCCTCAACAGATTACTAATTGGGAGTAGGAGCTGCAGGTACTGGTTACAGAACAATTGTAAATAGGGGCAGAAAGATTTACAAGGTGGGGGAGGGAATACAGTAAAGTATGCCGGGGAAGGGGATAATGTGGGAAAAAGGGGAGGGCTTGAACATAGTTGGGAACATGCTGATTTCAGTGGGGGGTGTGCGATATGCCAGGGCCTAGCTGGGGGAGAGGTGACGGTAGCATAGTTGTAGGCTGTTAGAGGGTTGGGTGGGGACTCAGGGAAATGTGATGTCTGTGGAGTTTACAGGAAGAACAATGAAAGACAATATAACAGAGAGAGCACAATTCTAAGGGGTGTGCAAGATTAGAGGTACCTGGATGTATGTGCAGATCATACATCTAGGATGGGTGATGAGGGTATTTAGTAAAGTTTATAGTGTCCTTGGAATTATTAACAGAATCAGAGAGCGCAAAGGCAAAGAGTGCAATGTTGAACCTGGATAAGACCCTTGTTAGACTTCAACAGATGTATTGTGTATGGTTGTGGGCACCACGTTACAAGAAAGACGTAAATGCATTAGAGAGAGTGCAATAGCAATTTACAAGAATGGTGAGATAACAAAGTGTAGAGCTGGATGAACACAGCAGGCCAAGCAGCATCAGTGAAGCAGGAAGGCTGACGTTTCGGGCCTAGACCCTTCTGCAGAAATCGGGGAGGGGAGGGGGATTCTGAAATAAAAAGGGAGAGAGGGGGAGGCCTCAAGAAGATGAATAAAGGAGAAGATAAGTGGAGAGGAGACAGACAGGTCAAAGAGGTGGGGTGGAGCCAGTAAAGGTGAGTGTAGGTAGGGAGTTAGGGAGGGGATAGTTCAGTCCAGGGAGGACGGACAGGTCAAGGGGGTGGGAAGAGGCTAGTAGGTAGGAGATGGGGGTGGGGCTAGAGGTGGGAGGAGGGGATAGGTGGGGGAAAGGACAGGTTAGGGAGGTGGGGACGAGCTGGGCTGGTTTTGGGATGCAGTTGGGGTAGGGGAGATTTTGAAGCTTGTGAAGTCCACATTGATACCATTGGGCTCCAGGGTTCCCAAGCGGAATATGAGTTGCTCTTCCTACAACCTTGAGGTGTCATCTAAGGAATGGGAGGGGGAATTAAAATGGTTCGCGACTGGGAGGTGCAGTTGTTTACTGCGAACCAAGCGGAGGTGTTCTGCAAAGCGGTCCCCAAGCCTCCGCTTGGTTTCCCCAATGTAGAGGAAGCCACACCGGGTACAGTGGATACAGTATAACACATTGGCAGATGTGCAAGTGAACATCTGCTTAATATGGAGAGTCACCTTGGGGCCTGGGATGGGGGTGAGGGAGGAGGTGTGGGGCAAGTGTAGCATTTCCTGCGGTTGCAGGGGAAGGTGCCGGGTGTGGTGGGGTTGGAGTGGAGTATGGAGCAGACAAGGGAGTCACGGAGAGAGTGGTCTCTCCGGAAGCAGACAAGGGTGGGGATGGAAAAATGTTTTGGGTGGTGGGGTCAGATTGTAGATGGTGGAAGTGTCGGAGGATGATGCATTGTATCCGGAGGTTAGTGGGGTGGTATGTGAGGATGAGGGGGATTCTCTTAGGGCGGTTATTGCGGGGGCGGGGTGTGGGAAATGAGTTGTGGGAAATGCAGGAGACACGGTTAAGGGTGTTCTCAACTGTAGGGGGGAAATTGCGGTCTTTGAAGAACACGGACATCTGGGATGTGCGGGAGTGGAATGCCTCAACCTGGGACCAGATGCGGTGGAGGCGAAGGAATTGGGAATAGGGGATGGAATTTTTGCAGGTGTGTGGGTGGGAGGAGGTGTATTCTAGGTAGCTATGGGAGCTGGTGGGCTTGTAGTAGACATCAGATTCGAGCTGGTTGCCTGAGATGGAGACAGAGAGGTCCAGGAAGGTGAGGGATGTGTTGGAGATGGCCCAGGTGAACTTAAGGTTGGGGTGGAAGGTGTTGGTGAAGTGATGAACTGTTCGAGCTCCTCTTGGGGCAAAGGCGGTGGCCATGGGTACCCAAATGGGCCCAAGCTATGCCTGCCTCTTTGTAGGTTACGTGGAACAGTCCGCCTTCCGCACCTACACTGGCCCCAAACCCCACCTCTTGCTCCATTACACTGATGATTGTATCGGCGCTGCCTCGTGCTCCCAAGAGAAGCTTGAACAGTTCATCCACTTCACCAACACCTTCCACCCCAACCTCAAGTTCACCTGGGCCATCTCCAACACATCCCTCACCTTCCTAGGCCTCACTGTCTCCATCTCAGGCAACCAGCTCGAATCTGATGTCCACTTCAAGCCCACCGACTCCCACAGCTACCTAGAATACACCTCCTCCCACCCACCCCCCTGCAAAAATTCCTTCCCTATTCCCAATTCCTTCGCTTCCGTCATATCTGCTCCCAGGATGAAGCATTCCACTCGCGCACATCCCAGATGTCCGCATCCTTCAAAGACCGCAACGTACCCCCCCCCCCCCCGCAGTTGTCGAGAATGCCCTTGACCGTATCTCCTGCATTTCCCGCAACTCACTTCTCACACCCCGTCCCCGCAATAACCGCCCTAAGAGAATCCCCCTCGTCCTCACATACCACCCCACCAACCTCCAGATACAACACATCATCCTCCGACACTTCTGCCATCTACAATCCGACCCCACCACCCAAGACATTTTTCCCACCCCACCCTTGTCTGCTTCCGGAGAGACCACTCTCTCCGCGACTCCCTTGTTCGCTCCACACTCCCCTCCAACCCCACCACACCTGGTACCTTCCCTTGAAACTGCAGGAAGTGCTACACTTGCCCCACACCTCCTCCCTCACCCCCATCCCAGGCCCGAAGATGACTTTCCATATTAAGCAGATGTTCACCTGCACATCTGCCAATGTAGTATACTGTATCCACTGTACCCGGTGTGGCTTTCTCTACATTGGGGAAACCAAGTGGAGGCTTGGGGACCGCTTTGCAGAACACCTCCGCTTGGTTCGCAATAAACAACTGCACCTCCCAGTCGTGAACCATTTCAACTCCCCCTCCCATTCCTTAGATGACATGTCCATCAGGGGCCTCATGCAGTGCCACAATGATGCCACCCGAAGGTTGCAGGAACAGCAACTCATATTCCGCTTGGGAACCCTGCAGCCCAATGGTATCAATGCGGACTCCACAAGCTTCAAAATGCCCCCCTCCACCACTGCATCGCAAAACCAGCCCAGCTCACCCTCGCCCCCCACTTCATCACAAAACCAGCCCAGCTCATCCCCGCCTCCCTAACCTGTTCTTCCTCCCACCTATCCCTTCCTCCCACCTCAAGCCACACCTCCATTTCCCACCTACCAACCTCATCTCTCCTCCTTGACCTGTCCGTCCTCCCTGGACTGACCTATCCCCTCCCCACCTCCCCACCTCTACCATCCTCTCCACCTACCTTCTCTTCTATCCATCTTCAGTCCGCCTCCCCCCTCTCCCCATTTATTTAAGAACCGTCTCCCCACCCACCCTCTCTGATGAAGGGCCTGGGCCTGAAACGTCAGCTTTTGAGCTCCTGAGATGCTGCTTGGCCTGCTGTATTCATCAGCTTCACACTTTGTTATCTGGGAGTAGGGGATGGCATTTTTGCCAGAAGGTGTGTGCGAGTTTGGTTCCAAGAATGAGAAACTTCAGTCACATGTAAGAGGCTGGGACTGTTTCGTCAGAGAAAGAAAGGCTGAGAGAAGATTTGGCAAGTTTTCAAAATCATGAGTAAGACACAGTGGATACGGTGAAGTTGTTCCTGTCCGTAAAAGGAGCAAAAAGGAGTTGTCATCAATTTAGAGTGCTGTGCAGATGATGCCAGGGTGGTGTGAGGCAGGATGTTTTCACGCAGTGAGATAGTTAGGGTAAGGAACACACTGCCTGGAAATGTGGTGAAGGCATGTTCAACTGAGACTTTCAAGTGGGTATTAGATGATTATTTGTTTAGAAATAGTGTGCAAGGGTATGGTCAAAAAGCAGGTGATTGGCACAAGGTAATGATGCTTGTTTGAGGAACAAGTCCAAGCACAATGCTGTAACAACTCAATGATGCAATAGGCGAGACTAGGTAAGGACAGCAGATTTACTTTCCCAAAGGACATGTGTGAACCCAACGAGTATTAACAACAATCAACAGTGGTTACATGGCCACCATTAGATGAGCTTTTTGAATTGATTTTTCTAAAATTGGAATAAATTTTACCATCTGCATGTTGACATTAGATCATAGATGATAAGGGAGCAGTGATTGAGGTGGACTTCGGGAGGCACAACAACACAAGGTCATCGAGCAGAGGCTGATAGCCAAGCTCAGTACTCATGAGGACGGCCTCAACTGGGATCATGGGTTCATGTTGCATTCCAGGTGACCCCAACACACTGTACATTCTCACACACACATTCACACACATGCACACAAACTCTCCCACCCAAACAAACACACAGGCACACACACACGCACACGCACACACACTCACACATTCACACAGACCCACTCTCATTTACGTGCTGTCACACACACACTCTCTTGAGCACGCACACACATTCTCTCCCTCTCTCTCTCTCTCACACATATACACACACACGCGCGCGCACGCACACACACGCACGCATGCATGGGTGTGCACACACACACACACACACACACACACACATATATATAAATCTATGGGGTGAATTTGCATTTGCAGATTTGTAATTTTGTTCAAAAAGCAGACAATTTGTAGACAGTCAATGTGGCATTTTATAAATTCTTACTTTGGAAAACCAGTCTGAATCCAAGTTGATACACAGCCAGATTCTGAACAAGGCCTCACACCTAAAATGCGTTGTCTGACCTGGGATATCACCTCTGGTATACTGAGGGAACTGATAAAATTTTAGTTATCTTGGGGCAGTCACTTGAAAGAAATGTAGGACTTGCATATTAGTCCTTTCTAACTGATTAAAGATTTAACAGCCACCTTAGGTTTGTTCAACACTGCATCAGTTCTATCATCCTTTCATCTTTTGCTTATAAATTCTGAATCTGATGCCTCCTCTCACTGACACTTGAAGAAGGAGTGAGATTCTGAAAGTTTGTGTCTTTAAATAAACTTTTGGAATATAACCTGGTGTTGTGTGATTTCTGACCTTGACCACCCAAGTCCAACACCAGCACCTCCACATCATGACTAATAGTGCTCGAGCCTGTGGGGCAAAGGTGTTCTGAGTAAGTGAGGAGGCAGAATAAGAGAGTGCATCGTGAGGAGTATAGAAGGACTGGGATGTGGAGTTGGTGGAAATGAAGCAAGTGACAGAAGGTGTTGCTTGCGATAATAAGAGGGGAAGAGTATGATCCTTGGTGAGAGATGGGTGCAGTAGCACAGATAGAAGTCTGTGTGAGGTATCAGAGTGAAGAGTGTGTCATTTAACCTGGCAGAACAACGTAGGCCATTGCCTACTTTTCTGCATTGCTGGCTGTTCCTCCACATCCTGGAGATAGGGGCCATCCTTAAATCAGGCTGCCAGGGTCTGCTGGTGCAGTCTCCTCTGCCAGTCCTCCAGGTAGATGAAGCCTCTCCTCTGGAGCACCCTGTCCACCAGAGCCTCCAGTTCCCCGGCAGAGAATCACGGTGCCATATTCCCCTTCTCCTACGTGGCCTCAAGCCGTTCAGTGTCTGTTCTTGAATGAACAAGGCAGCTTTGGAATGCCTGCTCGTCCAGATACACAATGGGCTTTTAAAGATTGCGTGGGTGCAAAGGGTGCTGGTCATTTGGCATATATCCACTGAGTGGCAAATTGTTCTGGGAGCAGCACGGGCTGAGACGAATTGGAAATCAGACATGAGAGGTGCCATAGGAGCAGGACAGGTAATTAATGAAGTGCGTTTGCTGAGAATCAATGAGAAAACATACTAGGCCCTATGGATAAAAACTATCCAATGCACCTGACATAACTCGGATATTGCTGAGAAAACATAAGATTCAGGACATTTTCCCTGAGAGGAGATATTCTCATTCAATCCAGTCCAAAGAGAATCTCCACATGGATGCCTGCCACCTTGGTCTTACTAGCAGGAACAGAGACTGCTGGGATTGCTTAAGTGTCAGGACTTATCTTTGGATGGTTGTCGTGGAGCTGAATAAGAGATTGTTTCTCTTACTGAACTGTACACTAGAATACAATTTGAAGCAGCTCTTCAGCGAAACACAATGACAGGAGAATACTGAAGCCAGAAAACCCACTGGCAGAGGTAGGCCCAATGCCTTTTTTCCTGAGTTTTCACAACATCATCACAATTGCGGCTTTACTCACTACAGCACTTTTAATATAGTCCGACCTGCAGGGATTTGCAGATTATCTGATATTATCGACCAGATTGGATAAGTTAGTGAAAATTTGCTTCATATTCAGCAGTTGAGGTCATGTTCAAGGCTGAAAGGGAAAATTACCGAATGCTTTGGGTGGTATGGTAGCTAAGTGGTTAGCAACACAGCCTCACACTGCCAGGGATCCGGGATCAATTCGGGTGAATGTCTGTGTGGAGTTTGCAAATTCTCCCCGTGTCTGCATGGGTTTCCTCCCACAGCCCAAAGATGTGCAGGCTAGGTGGATTGGCCATGCTAAATTGCCCGTAGCGTTCAGGGGTGTGTGGGTTTATAGAGGGATGGGTGTGGGTGGGATGCTCCAAGGAGCGGTGTGGACTTGTTGGGCCAAAGGACCTGTTTCCACACTGTAGGGAATCTAATCTAATCACTGAGGCTCTGCTGACGGAGGATATTGCAGCACCATGAAAGTTTGTATTATGAAGGAGCCTGTTAAGAGAAAGGAAGGACAGAGACGAGGCTGATATTCAGCACCAAGGAGGGCAGGGTAAAGCTGTTGTAGCTAACTCAGATATCATAAACATAGTTATTTATAAACTGTGAGTGTACAGTTGCCAAAGCAGAGGCCACATTGAAAATAAATGTCAAGATTCATTGAGAATAGCAAGGACCTGTAAGGTTCCTTGTCTGAGTGACTGATTACTTCATAGTTACATTTCTAATGTCTTCCTCAGCCTTTGCAAGTGATCCCCTCAGAAGTAAGTAAAAATGTAAATGCCACTACTGCTTTTTTATGGCCTCATACATTCCTGGTGCTATTTTACCTGAGGCAGGAGGAGGCTAAAACTGGTCGTTTCAGCTGCACAGGCTGGTATTAGGCATGGGGTGGGGGATAGTTGGTGGTGGTATGGGGGAAGTACTCCTTTGTGTGTCCCTGTGCAAACTGGGATCACTGAACCATGAGTACAATTTCTCTTTACCCTCCCAACTTAGTGTCAAACCTGGCTCAGCTTTCTTACTAGGTTCTGACAGTCTGACGCGGCAAAATCCCTCCATGAACTGGTGCCCAATTCTGGCCATGGCCCAAAAATGGCCATTTTTCCTGCCTGGCACTATCGGGACAGCTAGCTGCCAGCTAACCAGTTGGATGACCTCTCTATAGTGGGACATCCTCTGTGCGAGGCCAGAAATCTCAGCTCCGGTCTAGGTACCACCAATTAACTATCAAACGGTTGAGCGGCAGTTGCACTTCTTACAATGCAAGTCCCTTGAATGAGAGACAGAAGTCCCCTCTCCAGTTGAAGGAAGTTCCTCAGAGCTTTGTGGGTCTGAGGTGCTGCAATGAAACGTTGGCGTCAGGAAATAATATCTGAATACTTCTTTCCCCCTGCTGGTGGCTCATTAAATTCAGTGGACCACCACATGCCCGCCCTCAATGCAATGATACCGTTGGCAAGGGTGGTGTCAAGAAGCCCATCTGTTAACAATTTACCCACCAGTAGGCAACTAATTCCCATTTAAGGAGAGATAGAGATCTGCCAGGATTCAATCAAGAGTAGGAGAGGTCTAGACTAAATGTCAGGTTTGGCAGATTCCTCTGTCTCTCTTTGTAGAAGAGTTCCTGCTTGAGTAGTCCTTAGGCCAATTAGAGGATGCCCCCAAGTTTTCAACAACCTTCCCAAACCCCACCACTCCACCCTATTTGCACTCTGTCCCCATCCGGAATCATCCGATCAACAACCGGTGATCCTTATACACTTTTTCAAAATCCCAAACCAACACCACGCACCCCTGCCCCAGGGTTCTGATAGCTGTCCAATTTGGGACTCCCTGATAGCGGAAGGCAGAAATGCCACCTCAACTCTGTTAATAGCCAACTGGCTCCAATTAAATGGTTGCAGGGCTCCTTTTCCCTTCCTATCCCCTGCCACCTATGTGGGATGGCAATCTGGAGCCTTATCATTCCGTCTCATACAAGCTGTGCTGAGTTTACACATTGGATACAGGCAAGAGTGAACTTCAGTGTGACTTCATGGACAAATACCTGCTTTGCAATGAATAATTGCTGGGGAATCAGTCAAGCAGAGGCACTTGTAGAATGATAACTTAGCCAGACAGCTGACACCGTGGCGCAGTATAACGAAGTGTGGAGCTGGATGAACACAGCAGGCCAAGCAGCGTCTCAGGAGCACAAAAGCTGATGTTTCGGGCCTACACCCTTCATCAGAGAGGGGGATGGGGAGAGAGTTCTGGAATAAATACGGAGAGAGGGGGAGGCGGACCGAAGACGGAGAGAAAAGAAGATAGGTGGAGAGGACAGTATGGGTGGGGAGGTAGGGAGGGGATAGATCAGTCCAGGGAAGATGGACAGGTCAAGGAGGTGGGATGAGGTTAGTAGTTAGGAAATGGATGTGCGGCTTGGGGTGGGAGGAAGGGGTGGGTGAGAGGAAGAACAGGTTAGGGAGGCAGAGACAGGCTGGGCTGGTTTTGGGATGCAGTGGGGGGAGGGGATGAGCTGGGCTGGTTGTGTGATGCAGTGGGGGGAGGGGACAAACTGGGCTGGTTGTGGGATGCGGTGGGGGAAGGGGAGATTTTGAAGCTGGTGAAGTCCACATTGATACCATTGGGCTGCAGGGTTCCCAAGCAGAATATGAGTTGCTGTTCCTGCAACCTTCCGGTGGCATCATTGTGGCACTGCAGGAGGCCCATGATGGACATGCCATCTGAAGAATAGGAGGGGTAGTTAAAATGGTTCGCGACTGGGAGGTGCAGTTGTTTATTGTGAACCAAGCGGAGGTGTTCTGCAAAGCAAACCCAAGCCTCCGCTTGGTTTCCCCAATGTACAGCAAGCCACACTGGGTGCAGTGGATACAGTATACCACATTGGCGGATGTGCAGATGGACTTCTGCTTAATATGGAAAGTCATCTTGGGGCCTGCGACAGGAGTGAGGGAGGAGGTGTGGGGGCAAGTGTAGCACTTCCTGCGGCTGCAGGGGAAGGTGCCGGGTGTGGTGGGGTTGGAGGGCAGTGCGGAGCGAACAAGGGAGTCACGGAGAGAGTGGTCTCTCCGGAAGGCAGACAAGGGTAGGGATGGAAAAATGTCTTGGGTGGTGGGGTCGGATTGTAGATGGTGGAAGTGTCGGAGGATGACGCGTTGTATCCGGAGGTTGGTGGGGTGGTGTGTGAGAATGAGGGGGATCCTCTTTGGGCGGTTGTGGCGGGGGCAGGGTGTGAGGGATGTGTTGCAGGAAATGCGGGAGACGCGGTCAAGGGCGTTCTCGACCACTGTGGGGGGAAAGTTGCGGTCAAGAGCCATGCTATAGTGTCCAGGGATGTGCAGGCTAGGTGGATTTGCCCTGGGAAATGCAGGGATATTGGGGGGGGGGGGTAGCTTGGTTCTGTGTGGGTTGGTTTTTGGAGGGCTAGTGTGGGCTCAATGGGCAGAATGTCCTGCTCCACACCATATGGATTCAATGAAGAATAAATCAAGGTTCCAGGAGCTGTTTTTCAGATGATCCTGCCTGGGAATTTTATCTAACCCGTATCTATTCTGCTGTTATACATTTCCCGTAAGTGCAACAGAAATCCTGACAATTCTAAGTGGCATTTCTACCTCACTCCTTCTTTAAGTTATACCGATGGGCCAGGAGCAGCATCAAAGAAATTGCAGGTGATTAATTTCCCTGAAGTTCTCTACCTCCTGGTCTCTATACTCTGTGCGCAATACTTTCAAGAGGTCAGGCACTTAACCAGGGTAACATGAGTTTGGTCACGTAGTGGTTATTCAGTTGAATATGTAATCCAGAGGGCTTGGACAAAAAAAAATCAGAGGGCAAAGGTTCAAATCCCACCAGGGCAGTTTGAAAATTTGAATTCAGTTTAAAAGAAGGTGGAGATAAAAATAAAAATGAAGCTGATCATGGCTGTCACATCATCATAGAAGCCCAACTTATTCATTCATGTCCTTTCGGGAGGGAAGGTTGGCATCATTACCTGAATTAAGAGATATGTACCATCAATCTCACAGTAGTATGGCAAATTCTTAGCTGCCCATGTCATCAGAGCAATGGTAGATAGACAATAAATGCCAAACTCCGTATTAATTTTTCTTTAGTTTTTCTTCAGGAGTGGCCACCTTATTTCATATTGCAAGCTGAGTGATTTCAAATAAATTCAGAGAGCACTTAAGAAATAATCACATTGCTCTGGGTCTGAAGTCTCACAGGCCAGTTCAGGTAAGGATGGCAGATTTCCTTCCCAAAAGGGCATTAGTGAACCAAATAGATTATTATAATAATCAATGATAGTTACATAGCCGTAGAGATCTACTGCACGGGAAAAGTACCTTTGGCCCATTGAGGTAGCACTGTTCATAAATAATTACCGAACCATTCTAATCCCATTTTCCAGTCACTAACACTTAGAATAGGTTTTATATTAATTGAATTGAAATTTCACCAGCTTCTAACTTAGGATTTGAACCCATGACTCTAGACCATTAGCCTAGAACATTGGATGATTAGTCCAATAATACTACCACTGCATTGCCAATGCCCCTGCATAGTCATTTCCAAAGAACAATTCTTTTTTTCTAAGAACACAAATGCATACTCTATTATTCACTTCAGTTGTATAAGGACAAGTTAGACCCCAGCAAGAATATTGCATTTAATTCTAGGCTCTGGGCCTCAGCGAGGATACAGTCTGCAGTATAGATTCATCAGAATACTAGGAATAGGACCAGGGCAAATAAAGATTAAAATGAAATAAAACAAAAAACTATGGATACTGGAGATCTGAAAAAAAAGCAGAAATTGCTGGAGAAAGTCAGCAGGCCTTGCAGCATCTGTGAGAAGAAAGCAGAGTTAATGTTTTGACTCTTCATCTGATGAATGTTAACTCTGCTTTCTTCCTACAGATGCTGCAAGACCTACTGAGTTTCTTCAACAATTTCTGTTTCTGGTTCTAACAAAGGATAACTTATGAAGTCAGTTTGTGTAAACCCAATCTGCATTCCCTTGAACTGAGGAAGGGAGAGGCAATCAAATTGAGATGATTAAAATGTTAAAACTTTTTGACACGGAGAAATAGGGAGAAATCATTCCTTAAATAGGTTAATCCAGAACCAGAGGGCA
The DNA here is from genome assembly GCF_030684315.1 of Stegostoma tigrinum. Taxonomy (NCBI): domain Eukaryota; kingdom Metazoa; phylum Chordata; class Chondrichthyes; order Orectolobiformes; family Stegostomatidae; genus Stegostoma; species Stegostoma tigrinum. Next base: position 100,793,362 of record NC_081358.1, on the reverse strand, counting down.
TAGTCTCAAAATTAGAGTTAGACAACTGTTTAAACCAAGTCTGGAATGGTAAATAAACTCCACCCTTCCAACTTCTGAAATTAGCACAAGAGTTTTTAATTTTCAAACAAGTGTGCTTTTCCCACCAATTCAATGTGTTCTTGATGTGAATTAAAGCTCTGAAGGAGAAAAGATAGGCAAACCTCTTGAGGTTGTCAAAATTAAGGAGTTAGTTTTATTATAAGTTTCCTCAGTAAAGAGTAAAGACATTATTAAAAAGTTAAAAGCTGCCCCAAATCTCATCACATATACACATATTGGCATAGAAACAGGGTGAAGAGAGGGAGAAATGAAACACAATTACGGTGTGAAGGAATTCAGTGAAGCAATTATATCTCGAGGTGGTTTGGTAGTCGTATTGAACAGACTTCACAATTTAAAAGACCTCGATTTGAAATCAGTTTTATGTCACAAATTTTTCAAAATTGGGCTCACCTCTTCCAAACAGAGAGCTTCAACTTCCTGCTCTTGTTAGACGTTACTCAATGTATCTTTTGTGCAGCAGAATCATAAGCTTATTATCATAGCTTCTCAGAATATGTGAACACTGGCTGTTGGTCTACATGGGAATCAATTTTTAACAAAGTTCAGATGGCCCATCGTCAGACTTCTCTTATAGATCTTTGATAAAAGGTGGGGTGCAAATCTCAAATCTTTGGTCATCGTGAGTTTTGGATTTAAGTGTCTATTCTGGAAATATGCATAGTTAAGAAGCCTTGTTCTGGTGGGACATCTGAAAGTATCATTGTGGACAAGGTGATTAATGTTATTGGCCAGGACTTTGAGTAGCCTTACCAAGTATGGGAGACAAGTCATTTTCTTTGTAAACCCTTGAGGCTAGATGACCTTAATGGCTATTTTCATGTCCCAGCTCATTTTTACAGCTTTCTCTCAAAATCAAAGGTTTTCAGATTAGTTAGACTTTTGACGATTAATAGTTTGTATTTATATCATGGCAGGATTCAGGGATGAAATTTGTAAATACTTCTTCCCACACAATTCAAGGAACTTTCTCCTTCTAAAGGCAATAAATGTTAGGTTAGTATAGAAGCTTTTAAGACTGAGCTATAGATTTTGGTTTGCTAAGAGTATCAAAAGATCTGGAGTAAATGTGGGTAAACTGCAATATGATTTAAGGCATCAAGTGGCTGATTGGCCGATTCTTATGTTTTATCCCCTTCATTTTATCAAGTTTTAATATTTGCTGCTGTCCTTTGGAGAGACCAACTAATGGAGATCAGGTGGAGGGCCTAGTACTCTCTTATTTCTGCTTGGCTAATTACCACACCATATATTGTCTAGACTTACTGAGGAAACATGGATTTCTCAGAGACTGCTGGCTAAAGCATTTCTTACAAGGAATAGACAAATACAATATTTCTGTATGCCCTATGAAGAGACATTGTGTGAAATAAACCACTATTCTCCAGAAGTTCGAAGAATGTGAGGTTACCTCGTTGAAACCTATGAAATAGTTAAAGGGATAGACAGGGTAGAAACAGATAAGATTTTTCCCCTAATTGGGGCATCTAGAACCAGGGCAGGCAATTTAAAAACAAGGAGGATGCCATTTTGGTCCAAAATTAAGAGAGTTTTTTTATTCAAGAGGGTCGTTAATGTTTGGAATCCTCTACCACAGAGGGGTGTGAAAGTTCAGTCTTTGACTATGTTTAAGGTAGAAATCAATAGGTTTCTGATTGCCTGTGCTGAACAGGGTTATGGGAATAAAGTGAGTAAAAGGCTTCGGAGCGTTCTATCAGCCATGATTTTAGTGAGAGGCAGATATGATCCAATAAGCTGGTGAATGGCCTACTCCTGTCCCTATGCTCCTACACACAGTCAATTTGGGAAAATTCGCCATGAGAACTCGGCAGTGACAGTCTGGAGAATATAACCTCACTGAAAATTATAAATTATTATTTATAAAGCAGTCTCAGCCAACTGTCTCCTTTACTGACCCCTACTGGTAGATATCAACTAAAACAGGAAGCTTTTGCGAGAAGAAAAACATGACAAAAAAGTACGAGTAGAAAAATAAATTTAGCAGATCAGACACTATTAATAACATTCGGTTACATTTATTAAAGATGGTAAATTCACACTGAAATCCCTCACACCACATTGCTCTTGCCATTGGTTTTGTTCCCCTTGAACTCTTCCTTTTTGCTGCCTTTAATCTATGAATCACTTAGCACTTGAGCTGACATTTTTTCAGAACTGCAAAATTGGATAAGCCCTTTCTCTCCCTCAATCTTCGCTTTCCTGTTCTGGTTTACAGGCTTGTAAATTAAAGCTGGACAATAACTAACCCCACCATCATCTTTTCTCACACTTCCCTTTCTGTCATTTTCAGTTCCTGATGGTCTTCACTGCATTCATTGGCCTTTTGAAGGTTTCCTGATGGTTTTACTAGATTTTCTGAAGCTATGGGGTGGTACTGAAAGAAACCTTTGTCCTCAACTTTGGTGCATAAGGCCGAGTCCACTTACCAATCTAAAGATTCACCATTCTCACCAGGTGGCATTTTATCTTCTCTGATGTTGAAGTTGCCATGGCTGTCATTGTCAGAAAATTTAGGCATAATTTAAATTGGGCTGCTGTACCCTGATGAGGTCATTTTTATGCTAACTCCTGGGAAACCTACCTGGGGTCAAAACTGCCAGGAAAATCAGCAACTAACCTGAGCAGACTAAGTGAATTTTCAGAAATTACTTTTCGGCGAAATCTTTACTGCCTCAGGAAGAGTTGCACTATTTCCTGTCATCTTCATTGGAGGTAATAGGGAAGGCAAATGGAATTTTGGCATTTACTGCTAAAGGAATCGAGTATAAAAGTAGGGAGTGTTGTAGCAATTGTATAAGGCATTAGTGAGACTGCACCTAGAATATTGAGTACAGTTTTGTTCCCTTGCTTCAGGATGGATGTAATTGCATTGGAGACAGTTTAGAAGAGGTTCATTAGATTGATTCCAGAGATGAGGCGGATATCTTATTTGGAGAGATTGAGCAGTTTAGGCTTATGCTGCCTGGAGTTTAGAAGACTGAGAGGTGACTTAATTAAGGTATATAAAATGCTAAAGGGGCTTGACAAAGTAAATGCAGAGAGGATGTTTCCTCATGTGGGGCAGTCTAGAATGACAGGTAATTGTTTTAGGATAAGGGGCAGCAGATTTAAAACAGAGATGCGGAGAAATTACTTCTCTCAAGCATAATGAATCTGGATACTTCACTACCCTAGACTTTGCATAAATTTAAGGAGCTAAAATAAACAGATTTTTAATTAGTAATGTATTGAAGGGTTATGGAGAGCAGGCAGGAAAGTGGATTTGAGGCCAACATGAGATCAGCCATGATCATATAGAATGGCGGAGCAGCCTTGAGTAGCTGAATTGCCTATTCCTGCTCCTTGTTATAATGTTCTAATTAAGTCCTCAGGTCAACCCAGACTTGAACTTGCCTCTCCCTCTTTCCACTGGTTTTGTAGTGTGGGCTTTGCCTCTAGCAGGGTATTTGTATCTGATGTGGCAAAGCTCTCATTATAATAAATGCATGAGGTCACTTAAGAGAGTTTTGAACAGCCCCCTCCCCCTCCCCCCCCCACCCCACCTCCACCGCAGCAATCGAATGGTAGGGCAGGGTATCAAGGAAGTAGTGGAATTTTGTCAAAAGGGTACAGTGATTATCACAGGGAATTTTACTCTTCACACTGTTGTAAAAATCAGATACAAAAAAATTATCTAGATGAGGAATTCATTGAATGCTTTCAGGATATTTTTTAGGCCTGCATGTTATGATACTAACCAGAGAGCAAGTTATATTAGACTAGGTTTTGATGAATGGAATAGGATGAACTATTGACCTGATAGTGAAAGCACCCCTTTTAGCAGTAGCATAATGATTGAACTTTACATAACAGTTTAACAGAGGGATGTTTAGATTCATGACATAATAAAACATTCACTTTTTCTGAAAGTCTAAAAGAAACAATTATCTATGATTAGACGGAGACATGCATTGCCAGTTGAACAATAATACAGAAAGATAAAGCAAAGCTCATAAAATTAACAATTCAAACTTCAATGTAACAGTTTGAGGGTTTGACTACTCATCCTGATCTGGCGATCATCATTTTTGGAAGGATTATCAAATGAGGCTGCAATGGATAGAAATAAAACAAAAGGGATGACGGACAAATATATTCCCATAAAGACAATGTGTGAGTCCAAGACCAGAGACCCTGCATGTCTATGCATCTAATGGTTAGGATTACTGCAAGGATACCCAATTTATGAACATCCAACTTACCAAATGCTTATACTTATGAGCATGACCCCATATAGGAGTGTAATTTTAAAGCCCTGATTTGCAAATATTTCCTGTACTTACAATTGACACCTTCATGTTGCTCTGCATTCTGTTCTGTCCTTTATACAAGTCAACTTCTGAATGGGCTTTTGAGCAGAACCTGTTCACAAGCTGGGGACTGCATGCACCCTACGATATTAACCACATTCAATTCTCCCTGGCAATACGGGTGTGATCTGTTGCAAGATCCTCAAAAGGCACTCTGAGCATCTTAGCTCTGAAGAGGAGTTTAAAGTTGATGGGCAGTCAGATTAGAATATAGTGTGTGTGAGAGAGAGAAGCAAACTCCAAATATAGAGAATGCTGGAAAAACTCAGCAGATGCAGCAGCATCAGTAAAAAGAGAAACAGATGTTTTGAGTCCAGTAGTACTCTTCAAAGCTGTTTGCTTCAGATTTCCAGCATCTGCAGCATTTTGTTTTTATCTATATTAAGCAGGTCTGCCAAAAGCAACTGAATTACACTATTTCCGGACAGACAGGAAGGAAACTAGCCATTAGAAAACATGAACATCAGCTAGCAGCAAAACAGCGCAACTAACTCTCCTTAATATCGGCACATTCAGACAATGGAAGCCATCAATTTAAGCGGGACAAGGTAACCACAGTAGCCCAAACACAGACATGCATGGGAATTTCTAGAGCCATGGTGCTCCACCCATACTCCAATCAACAAACATATAGAATTGGACCCCATATACAAACCCATACAGATCAAATTTGGAAATTACACTATTCACCATAACAGACCGGACAGTATAAATTCCAAGCCGAGTTGAATAATATTGTTTTATTGGAGGCTGCACTGATGATGTCTCCCAGCATGGTGATGAAACACCTGAACAAAAACAAGCCAGCTCGGTGAGCAAGTCAATAGTGTTTTGAAAGAAAGTAGCTCACAGTTAATAGTTGAGTACAGCAGGGAATGGTAGTTGAAAGTCCACAAACAATATTTATTTTGTGCAACTGGCCAAGATATGAGCTCAGGAAACAGCCAAGCAATAAAGCTCACTGTTTATGAATGCTGGAATTGTGCTGATGAGAAGTGTAGCTTCCAAGAATCCATTGGAGCATCATCACAGGAAAGGAAGGTGCACCTTTAGAAGGTAAGGAGTTGTTGAGGCAATCTCTGATTGAGCAGGTTTTGAGGGAGTTTCAAAAGCAGATCATTGAAAGTGAAGAACCATAATGCCTTGTAAAATTTTAATGAGACTTGGTGAGCAATATTATTACTAACACCTGGGCATTGCTGAAAATTCAATGGGATCAGTTTAATTGCATTTGCTATTTGATACATTCTGTGTGGTGTAAACCTTATTTACCTGTACTTGTCTGGGATCCATATTTGCCTCACGTTAAGTTTAGGATTGTAGAATATACATTATTTCTATTTTACATTCTAAGCACTTTTTGACAACAATATTCACATGTTTGCTTGAGTAAGCTTTATTTGCAATGAACTATTAATTTGTAGTTGACAAAAGAAACGTAGGAACGCAGGAATTAGGAGTAGGAGTTGGCAATTCAGCCCTTCAAGTCCACACTGCTATTTAATATGATCATGGCCATTTATACCATTTATACAAACTGTAAATAGTTGAAGCCTGAGAACTATACTGATGGCACCCCACTAGTTATAGCTCGCCATCCACAGAACGACCATTTCATCCCGAACGTCTGCCTTCCATTAGTCAGCCAATCCTCTATCCAAGCCAACTTCACCCCTAAACCCCAGGACCTAGCCTTCTGGATCAATCTTTTATGCAGCACCTTGTCAAATGCTTCCTGGAAACCTGGCTGAATTGTGGACTGGGGGTACCTGAGCATTCACAGACTGAAGGGCGGACTTAGTGAGGCCGCATGGCAGAGGCGGGTGGGGGAGGGGTGGGGGACTGCCCTGGACATTTCCTTTTCTTTTAGCTCTTTCTTATATTGCAGCTTCTGCTTTTAAACTTTTTGTCTTGTGTACTAATATGGCGCCTGACAATGGCGACGTGCCACATTTTTCACTGTACTCCATATTCCTGTATTCAAGGACATGTGACAACAAAATCTAAATCTAAATTGAAATCAAAAAATCTAAATTTGTAATGATAAACCAGATACAATCGAAAACTTGGATAACTGGCTATTTCACTAAATGAATTAAAAATTGATTTTTAATGTCGGCTGGAGGAAGGAGATCTGTAGTTTTGAGACATGAGTCCAAAACATTCTATTGTGAGACCTGGAAGACCAAGAGTGTCCCCCTTTGGATCCTGGAATCCTCTGCCCTAGAAATTACACCCTAAATCCCATTTGACAATCCTAAAGATCCTTCCTGCCACTTCTCTTTGCCTGCGATAGTCATGTTACCTCCATTCTCACTGGTTCTGGGTAAGAAGGGAAACTAATGGCATTTAACTGAGGCCAGCATTCAAAATCATAAAACGTGATTTACCACATGGGACATCAACTCACAGAGAGCAATTTCCTGCCAAAATCCAGCCTCAAATTAATAACTCGCTGACCAAAGTAATCAGTACAGCATTCACTGTTAGTCTTCTCTCCAATCAATGTAGACCAGAGATACTGACACGAATTGCAATAATCCCATTTCTGCCTTGACTGATCATGGAGGGGAATCAGGCTAGATCTTTATTGCTTCACCAGCTGAGCAACTGATCACAGATGCTGGAGAATCCAAGATAACAAAGTGTGAAGCTGGATGAACACAGCAGGCCAAGCAGCATCTCAGGAGCACAAAAGCTGACTTTTCGAGCATAGACCCTTCATCAGAAAAGGGGGATGGGGAGAGGATTCTGAAATAAATAGGGAGAGAGGGAGAGGTGGACCGAAGATGGAAAGAGGAGAAGATAGGTGGAGAGGAGAGTATGGGTGGGGAGGTAGGGAGGGGATAGGTCAATCCGGGGAGGACGGACAGGTCAAGGGGGTGGGATGAGGTTAGTAGGTAGGAAATAGAGATGCGGCTTGAGGTGGGAGGAGGGGATTGGTGAGAGGAAGAACAGGTTAGGGAGGCGGGAATGAGCTGGACTGGTTTTGGGATGCAGCAGGAGGAAGGGAGATTTTGAAGCTGGTGAAATCCACATTGATACCATTGTGCTGCAGGGTTCCCAAGCAGAATATGAGTTGCTGTTCCTGCAACCTTCGGGTGGCATCATTATGGCGCTGCAGGAGGCCCAGGATGGACATGTCGTCTGAGGAATGGGAGGGGGAGTTAAAATGGTTCGCGACTGGGAGGTGCAGTTTTTTACTGCGAACCAAGTGGAGGTGTTCTGCAAAGTGGTCCCCAAGCCTCCGCTTGGTTTCCTCAATGTAGAGGAAGCCACACCGTGTACAGCAGTATACCATTTTGGCGGATGTGCAGGCAAACATCTGCTTGATGTGAAAAGTCATCTTGGGGCCTGGGATGGGGGTGAGGGAGGAGGTGTGGGGCAGGTGTAGCACTTCCTGCGGTTGCAGGGGAAAGTGCCGGGTGTGGTGGGGTTGGAGTGGAGTGTGGAGTGGACAAGGGAGTCGTGGAGAGAGTGGTCTCTCCGGAAGGCAGGCAAGGGTGGGGTTGGAAAAATGTTTTTAGTGGTGGGGTTGGATTGTAGATGGCGGAAGTGTCGGACGCTGATGCGTTGTATCTGGAGGTTGGTGGGGTGGTACGTAAAGACTAGGGGGATTCTCTTTTGGTGGTTATTGCGAGGGCGGGTGTGAGGGATGTGTTGCGGGAAATGTGGGAGACACGGTCGAGGGCGTTCTCGACCATTGCCGGGGGGAGGTTGCAGTCCTTGATGAATGAGGACATCTGGGAAGTACGGGAGTGGAATGCCTCATTCTGGGAGCTGATGCGGCGGAGGCGAAGGAATTGGGAATAGGGGATAGAATTTTTGCAGGAAGGTGAGTGGAAGGAGTTGTATTCTAGATAGCTGTGGGAGTCGGTGGGCTTGAAATGGACATCGGTTTCTGGGTGGTTGCCTGAGATGGAGACAGAGAGGTCCAGGAAGGTGAGGGATGTGTTGGAGATGGTCCAGGTGAACCTAAGGTTGGAGTGGGAGGTGCTGGTGAAGTGGATGAACTGTTCGAGCTCCTCTTGGGAGCGTGAGGCAGCGCCGATACAGTCATCAATGTAACAGATGAAGAGGTGGGGTTTGGGGCCAGTGTAATGATCTTAACTTTAAATTAAATCTTCATTTAAGAAGTATGTTTTTTTTCACTCTCGCTGGTGGATCAACCCTAACTCTCTGCTAAATTCCTCAGGTCAGGTGTCAGAAAATCCAAGGGTCTAAAACTATTACCTAGCATTGGGACAGAAAGCTTGACCATGCCATGTATGGGATCCACCCAGTCAATGTACGATGCTAATGTCAATAGGTTACGAGTAATTATAAATGGGGGAAACACTGATATTCAGAATTGCTCTGAATGCGTGATGCATCTGAAGTAATTTGCTGGATTTAAGTTACTCTAACCAGATGCACAAGTGCTCTGCCATCCATCTTACTGTCCCAACCTGTCAACACCTACTGCCCATCGGTTATGTCTTTTTAAAATAGACATTAACTCTTTCATTAACAAAATCTAATGTTCAACAGAATTGCTCGTGAGCCAATGTTGTTCCCTTCCCTCTTGAAGGCTGCTGGAGGGGGTGCAGTATCTGCTTTAAGGAGTCAATCCTTGCCTGTCAACTGAGACTAATTTCAGCAGGTTAGTTGACTGCATGGGGCATCATATCCAAGATAACTTGATATCCATGCATGTGTACTTTCCGCTTTGAGCCACTGGATAGCAATCAGGAACCCTGACTGATGTGGTGAATTGGAGTGTTTCCACATCCTGATTTGTTAACTCAGCAGAGACTAGAAATCAAACCTGGGATCTGCTTGCTCTGACTGGTTCAATTCTGCGCTTGGCAGCATAATTGCTAGCTCAAATGTAAAACAAAATCTATTTGAATTAATCCACATTAAGCACAGATTTGGCCATTGTTTTTCAAAGTAAGTCAAATCCATCTGTAAGCGTTCAAAGCAAGGACATAAGGAAGATAGCAGCCTTAAAATTAATGAGTTATAGGGGAGTTATGGAACAAACCCTATTCTAATTGGGGAAAAAGAACAAAAGAATGAAACAATTCTCAAATGTTGTTACAATGAGCACAGAATAAGTTGGTAAAGAGGAAGTAGGCAGAATGGAGAGGGCACAGGGGAGTGGTGGGTTGTAGGGCTGGGAATGGGGTGATCCATTTATGAAATAGGCTCGCGATGATAAATAGGTGAAATCATGACTGTGACAGGAGGTGAAACTGTGAAAATGGAAAATTGTAAATGAAAATTAAGAAATCATGATTAAAATTAGGGCCGGGAATGTAAGTGAGAAAATAAAATACATGGGAATAAATTGTGGAAGAGCTGTAAATGGAAGAATGATGATATAAATGTTGGACAGGGATGTGAATGGGGAAAACCATGAATATTAATGAGGGATGTCTGGCTCTTATAGTGGTAATGTCTCTATCTCCGAGACAGGAGGACTGAACTCATGCCCCACCTGTTCCAAGCGGTGTAATAACATTTCTGAATATATTGTTAAAATAATATTTATAAATGAGTGATAACTAGTTGAATAAGGGTGGAAGTTATGAATATAAATAGGTGTTAATAACTCTTTAATATAGAATAATGGATACCTGGGGTTAGGTTACAGGCAATATAGCCAGTGTTCCAATTTTTGCTCCACACAACATGTTTTATTGTACCATCCTTTAGTTTATTTTGCATGGCTACTCAAGTCACACGCACTTAAAACAGCCATGTTCACTGCAGGAAATATCAATTTCCCATGGAGTGAGTGGAGGTTAAAGCTTGGAATTTAATTGAGACATTCATATGTTTTGTATATAGAATAAGATATATTTGGTATCAATTTACAGACTTGTATCTGAATGACAGGTTCAGATAGTTTATATGTTGAATAATAATTGGAGTGTAATGGACAACTCGGATGACATTATATGGTCGAACTATTCTTGGGGATTGACTAAGGAAATTTGCAGTTAGAGTCACAGGCCATACAGCATGGAAACAGGTCCTTCATTCCAACTAGTCCATGCCAACTATTAATCCAAACCAACTAGTCCCATCTTCCTGGGCTTGGCCCATATCCCTTCAAACCTTTCCTATTCGTGTACTTATCCAAATGTCTTTATTTGTTGTAACTGTACCAGTATCCACTACTTTCTCTGACAGTTCATTCCACACATGAACCACTCTCTGTGTTAAAAAAGTTGCCCCTCATATCCTTTTTAAATCTTGCTCCTCTTACTTTAAAAATATGTCTGCTAGTTTTGAACTCCCCCATCTTAGGGAAATTACCCTTGTCATTTACCTTATCTATGCTCCTCATGATTAAATAAACCTCTATAAAGTCACCCCACAATCTTGTAGTAACTTACAAAAGCTAATCAAATTAACAGTTATTACCAATCAATGAACTCAAAATTTTCTGTAATGTCACTTTGTTTAGTTCTGGGCCCCCAATCCTGGACTTAAATTTATCCTGTTAAAGAAAAACCTTCTAAACTGTTAATCAAATAAAGCAAGCAAGAAGCACTGCTTCTCATCTGTACAGAATTCCCATGCTGCTCCAAAATCTTGGAAACACAGATTCACTTGGGTTGTGCCTCACTCCCGATGTGATCTTTCCTTCCTGATCATGCTAAACTTATGAACAAATGATCACTGGAACTGAAACATTAATTCTGCTTTCTCTCCACAGACTCAGCTAGATCTGCTGAGTTTCTCCAGCAAATTCTGGTTTTATTTTCAATTTTCAGCATCTGCAGTTCTTTGTTTTATAATATTGCCCTGTAATTTACTTTTTCTTAATAATGGGACAACAGTAGTAATCGTCTGGCATCTCATCTGTGGCCAGGAAGGATTTAAAACTTACTGCTAAAATTTCCTTCCATGTCTCCCCTTACAGCCCAGAACTTATTCCATCTAGGCATGTGGATTTAAATACCTGTAAGGCTGCTAAACCTCCAGGTGCTTTCTCTGTTATCTTCTTCTAAAACTTCACGGACCTCCATCATGCTGTCAATATCCACGTCATCCTCTTCCATTGTGAGAACCATCAAAAAGTTTTGACACGAGGACTGTTCCCACATCTTTGTGTCGACACAATAGATTATCTCTGTGGTCACCACTGGATCCTAGCCATTTCTATTTGTTGTCTTGCTCCTGCTTGTATTGGTTACCTTTTATTCTACCCACCAGTGCATTTTCAAGCATACTCTTTGCTTTCCTAACTTCCTTTTCAACTTCCCCCCTGAACTTTGTGTCTACCTATGTTATTGTGATGCTGCTGTCACTTTGAAAAGATCAGCTTGCCCTGGGATTTTCTGAAGAGAGGCAGTAAAGGCAGAAGTGCTGAAATGTTTAAGTCAACAATCAGACGAGGCCTTTAGAAATTGTTATACAATTGTTCAATGGAAGGGGAGTGGCCAGTTCTCCCAGTTCAGGCTTACTAATTTTTTTTAATTGCAGCTGACACAAGATGTTTCAGTCCAGAAGAGTTACAAGCTCAGTAAATGATTCCTAACTGACTTTCTCTGAAATCTCTCTTGATGCTATTCCTTTCTGCCTATAAGAATCTATGCTTGAATTTACCTTTTGGCCAAGAGGTATGTTTATGGGATGCTACTATATTTGGAACAGTTAATCAGTACTCACTTAAGTTTTCAATAGTTAAGTTATTCGAAAATCTTCTTTCTTTTGTTCTAATGTTTTGTGTTTTGCTTAAAACCAAGCTATTTGATAAGTTGTATCACACCAGGGAACACCCACTTCACATCTCCCTTTAAAATAAGAAAAGGTTAGGGTCTAGGCTAACTTCTTAAAATATTTTGGGGGTGGGGCCTGGCCTGGTCCATAACATACTGGGGTCTCTTGTTGAATTCAGTTGGTTTAAACAGTGCTTTGTGTAGTAATGGTGCTTTCAGTCACTGAGAGTTTCCTGGGGGTGTTAGAAGTGATTTAGGGGGCTTTACAAAAATTGATCAAGGCAAAGCTGTTGGAATTGGCAGACAAGCTGGATTTGGAGTTGCCTTTGTCTGTGGGTAAAGGGACGGTAATTATAGCTATAGCTCGACATTTCTATTTGCTGGAAATACCTTCAGAACCTTTAGAAATGCTTAGAATTCAACTGCAGGTGAAGCAGCTTGAACATGAAAAGGAACTGAAACAGTTTGAATTACAATTAAAAGCAGAGGAAAGAGAAAAGGAACGAATAGCCCTGACAGAACAAAAAGAAAAGGAGAGGAAGGCCCTAGTAGAAAAAAGGGAGAAAGAGAGAGAAGAAAAGCAGAAAGAGACAGTTTGAACTTCAGAAGTTGGTTATTAGGCAGGAAAGCCAACTTAAAAGAATGGAGGTGAAGATAGAAGGTAGGCTAAATGAGGAGGATAGTGATGATGAGCAAATCCATCGTAGCCAAAGGCTATATATCCAAGCATTGCCTAAAGTTGATGAGAAGGATATAGAAGCTTACAGACAATCTTTCAGGAATCTGAGGAGAGACTCTGACCAAGCATACAATGAATTTGAAAGGGTCAAACAAAGTGTGAGGGATAGAATTTGGGGAAAAAAGATATGTAGCTCTCAGTGAAGATGACAGAGCTTACCGCAAGGTAAAAAGGAAACCCATGAAGCAGAAAGAGAAGTTAAAAAGGTCAGGTGTTTTCACAGTAATAAAATAGGCCACATGAAATCACAAGGTTGTTCGTTTAGTAAAAGCACTGGGGAGATAAATGGAGGAAAACAGGATAAGCCAGTGTTTTTGTTGAAATAGTAGAGAAAAGCACAGCGGAAGCTAAAAAGCTGGATCAGAATGTACAACCTGGCTGGAGGTTTATTGAGAAGCAAGTGCCAGATCACCTTAAACCATTTACTTGCGAAGATAAAATTTACTCGCATAGGTCAGGAGCACCTGGTAAAGAAGTTACAGAATTAAGATATACACAATCATGACAATCCTTAATGTTGAGAGTTGAGAAGATATGCAATTCAGAAGGACTGTTGCCAGAAAAAGCGCTAGTATGTGGAATTCATGGTGAGATGAGATGTGCTCCATTATGTAGAGTGAGGTTGAAGTGTCTGCTGAAAAGTGGAGAAGTGGCAGTATGAGTACTAGAGAAACTCCTGGCTCCAGGAATACCATTTGTCCTTGATAACGATATGGCTGGATCACAGATAGGATTGCTGCCTGCTGTGGTTGAAAAGCCAATGGAAAATGAGATATTAAGGAAAGTATCTTCTGCCATTCTTCCTGACTGTGGTAATAAGGTCACAAAGCCACAGGTTGGAGCAAGAGGAGAAATCAAAGAATAAACATAAGGAGGTTAAGGTAGGTTTATCAGGGTCTATGTTTAATCGAATGGTTGAAATAAACAAGTACAGGTGGAGGACAAAGTGGATATTTTTAGTTCAGAGAAATTAACTGAGTTACAACAGAAAAATGAAAAACAGAAGCAATTGTGCCAAAAACTCACACAGAAGAATACGAGCATATTCCCAAATGTTACTATCTTTAAAAATGACGTCTTGATGAGGAAATGGAGACCATCACACATTCAGGCAGATGAGAAATGGGTAGAAGTTCATCAAGTTGTATTACCAATGGGTTATAGAAAGGAGGTGTTGAGGATAGCGCATGAATTCCAGTAGGAGCTAATTTAGAAGTAAGAAGAACTCAAACCAAAGTACAAAATCACTCTTACTGACTGCATAATGATGTAGTTGAATTTTGACAGGCATGTTATACATGTCAGGTAACTGGAAAACCTCAGGCAGTAATAAAGCCAGCACCTTTAATACGTATTCCTGCATTTGAGTAACTTTTTACAAGTGTCTTAATTGATTGTGTAGGACTCCTATTGTTGCAAAGTTGGGTAAAGTATTTGTGGATTGGGAGGCAAGAAGTTAGAATTTGGTGTTTGTAAAATGCTGGGGGAGGTGGGGGAGAAAGCATTGCATGGTCCCATTAAAAGATGATGTGGGGGTTTTTTCTATGCTTAGCAATTTAAAATGCATATTTGTAAGCAGCAGCTTGAAAGCTTGCAAGTGTGTAGAGAGCACCCAAATTGAAACAATTGCATCAAAAGGCCATAAAGTTAGTAGGCTATGCAGCAGTTTTTACCAAGACAACAAGCTTTCGAATTTAGCCAATCAATTTGAACCAGGCACGTAGATAACAAAATTTAAACCTGATGGCTTTGACAACATAGGAACAATCCAATGGTAAGAAATTGATATGTTATCAAAGGTATAAAAGAAGCCAGGTAGTTAGACAAAACCCAAGAGATAACTGCCATCCACCAGAGCTAACAGCCCTCAACTCTCAAGAGAGAATTGCTGGCCCTCACACCCTCCTCGATCTATCAAAGAAAGCACCATCTGAATAATACAATGACACAACTAGTTAATATTCATGACAGAAAAATCATTGGAGAAGGCACAGAGCAGTCCATTAGATACATAACCTGAGTATAATTTCAAGATACTAAATTCTATTTTAATTTTATGTAAGTGGGGTTTGTATTTATTGGAACAGTGTACTATTAGAATGTTGTTTTCTTTAGAAATTGTTAGTAGTTAGAAGATATTTAGCTGGTTTATTAATAGTTTAGTTAATATATTCACTGTTAGAGTTAGGTAAATAAATTATTACTTGATGATTGTAAAAGTGAGCATCGGGGATTTATTTTATTTAACCACTAGAAGTTACTGAAAGGCAGGTAACACCACTTTTCACACACCTTTTACAGATTCTGGGGAGAGGTGCTCCTCTTTGGGTGTTTTGGTTTTAGTTCACAGGGGTGGAGTCAACCTCCACTTTATAACACTACATAAAAAGAAGTGGGAATCAGTATTTGTTGACAATAATGGATGTATCCACTAGATTTCCAGCGGCCATTCCATTATATAATATCACAGCTAAAAGGTTTGTCGTAGAGTTACTCAAATTTTTCACTAGATATAGACTACCCACAGAGATCAAGGGTCAGCTTTTACATCAAAATTATTCAGGGAAGTTATGGATAGCTTAGGAATAAAACAATTCAAATCCACTGTGTGCCATCTAGAATCACAGGGAGCATTAGAGCAGTGGCCATAAAACTTTAACAATTATGTTGAGGGCTTATAGTCAAGACTATCCAAATGATTGAGAAAAGGGAATTCTATTTGTATGTTTTGCCATTAGGGATGCACTAAATGAATCTACCAAATTCTATCCATTTGAATTGGTTTTTGGGCATGAAGTGAGAGGGTCACTGATATTAATTGCAGAGAAATTAGTAAGTCATAATTCAGAGATCATATATTTGGACAATGTGTCAAATTTTATGGAACAAGTAAACAGGGCAGGGGAGTTGGCTAGACAGCATTTAAAAGTATCACAACACATGATGCAACAGGAAGCAGACTATAAATCAAAAATTTTCAATTTTGCTAATGGAGATAAGGTGTTAGTATTATTTACGGTGATAGGTAAGCCTTTAAAACCAAGGTTTTTTGGACTTTATCAAATCAAAAGGGGTTGAATTATTTGATAAGGACTATAGATAGAATGAAATCCCATAGAGTGTACCATGCGAAAATGCTCAAAAACTATTTTAATAGGGAAGGAAAGCAAAAGGAGAATGTGTCAATGGTTAGAACACAGAGTGAAGAACCAAATTCATAGGATTCTGAACTAATGTTTCTCAAATTAAGTCAGACAATGAGGAAGTTCTCAAAAATTGGAATAAATTGCTGAGTTACCTTCCAGAGAAAAACTGAAATGACATGAAAGAATTATTACCATTGCTTGTGGGGATATGTGGGAATATACAGGGAAGTACTAATCTAATTATGCATAATGTAGATATACGAAATGCTATTCTAATTAAGTAACATCCTTATAGAGTTAACTCTCTAAAGTTGGCACAGGTTCAAAAAGAGATTGAATGCACGCTCTTAGCCAACATAATCAAAGTCAGTTGCAGTGACTAGAGCTCACCTACAGTAATGGTGCCAAAACCAGACGATATCTAACAATTATGTGTAGACTATAGCAAAGTCAATGTAGTTACGAAGTCTGATTCATATCTAATTGCACATTAGGATGACTGTATTGAGAAGGTTGAACAAGTAACTTATATTTCTAAGTTGGACATTCTCAGAGGACACTGGCAGGTATGTTTATCCAAAAGAGTGATGACAATTTCAGCTGTTGTAACACCAATTGGACTATACCAATTAAAAGTCACACGATTTGGTGTGAAAAATGCACCAGCCACATTTCAAAGTCTAACTAATAAGGTCACTTCTGGATTTCCCAATTGTGATTTTTAGTCACACACGGAATGAACTTTTGCAGCATTTATCAGAATTATTCGATCGACTTTGGGGTGGAGGGGGAGGGCAAGCTTAATGGTAAACCTGGCTAAGAGTGAATTCGCAGAAGTCCAAGTCATATTCCTGGCCATGCTATCGGATATGGGCAGATGGCCCCATGGAATGTTAAAACAAAGGTCACTGGGGAGTTTCCTCATACTACCAACAAAGTAAGCAGTTCTACAATTCATGGGATTGAGTGTGTTTTACCATAAATTCATACAAATTTTAGCAGTGTGGTTGCTCCACTTATTGATTTACTGAAGAAATGCAGCAAGTTTCAGTGGACAGCAAACTGTCAGAAGGCATTTGACAGCCTGAAAGCTATGTTAACCATTGCCCCAGTGTTATTCACACCTAATTATATAAAGCCATTCAAGGTGGCTATCGATGCAAGTAATGTGGGTGTCGGTGCTATATACTTACAAGTAGACAACGAAAAGATAGAATGGCCTAGTTGGTGTTTCTCCAGTAAACTGAATACCCATCAAAAGAAATATTCTGCAATTGAGAAGGAGACATTGAGCTTGGTGTCAATGTTACATCATTTCTACATTTATATTGCCTGTTATGTATTTGAGACAATTATATATACTGATCATAACTCATTAAAGCTTTTTGGAGAAATTGAAGGACAAAAATTCTCAACTGTTTAGATGGAGTTTACTATTGCAACCATTCAATTTGAAAATTATACTAATGGCTGGATGAGAAAACATAATTACCGACGCATGTCATGACGTGGATGAAGAAAGATGGAGGCGTTCATGGCAGAACTAGCCCTCCCTTGTTAGGCTATGTACTGGTTAAAATGGTTATCCCAAATACAGGTTAAGAATTTTGTTCCTTTCCTATCTTGCACATTAAAACTATCCTAGTTATTATTTGTGTAGTTAAAATCCCCTAATATTACTGCTTTATTATTCTTACATTCCTCTGAAATATTATTGCACATTTGATCTTCTTTCTCTCACTGACTCTTTGGGAGCTGACAGTATGCACCTACCTGCATATTTTCTCCCATTGTGTTTTTTACGTATAGCAAATAGCCTTATTTGATGATCCTTCAAAAATAACTTTCCATCACTGCTATAACTGATTCCTTAAACCATTGTGGCACCTTCTCCTTTCCTCTTCTCTTCTACATTTGTCTCAAAACACTATAACCAGGAATGTTAAGCTGCTAAACATGCCCATTCTTCAGTGTAGAAAATTTGCTGAAGAAGGGCCTCGACCCAAAATGACAGCTTTCCTCCTCCTCTGATGCTGCTTAGCCTGCTGTGTTCATCCAGCTCTACACAGTGTTATCTGAGATTCTCCAGCATCAGCAGTTCCTACTATCTCTGCCCATTCTTCAACCAAGTTTCAGTCATTAGCTCCTATACCTGAGCCCTCAGTTTATCTGTCTCAATCCTCAGGTGCTGTGCATTGGAACATTATTCCACTTAGCCTCGTTACACTCACTTCTTTGTTAACCAGCCTATATTTCCTCTGCCTTCCAGCCTAACTTACTTGCTTTTTAACTTCTAATTCCATATCAGCTTCTCTCACCACCGAGCTCCCATCCCTAAGCCAATCTTCATAATTTTGATGGAGTAAGGTGGGCTAGTTTTTCAAAGAGCTGGCCCCTCAGAGGTCTTGTGAACTCTAATCTGAATGAGGGAACTTTTTGAAAAGTATGCCTCAAAAATCCTCCTCATGACTCCAATATCAAGCTATGCTTCTCCAACCCCCAGTAGACATTCATGCCCCTAAAGACCAGCTGTGGCACTTGCAGGTCCATTCGTCTATGTTATGTATCAAGGCTCATTCGGCACACTTAGTCAATAGTTTTGCCATGGGGGCATGAGAAGTTATGGGCTGGATTGAGTTACGAGGCAGCATGAATAGGAGTAGAAAGGGAGTGATGGGGAAAGTGTGTGAGATGAACAAGTCTGAGGCTAGAGGGCATTACTGCCTGACTTATAACTGGGGCATGATCCTTTCAAACTGTCTGCATTGGCTGTAGCAGAACCGCTGGCATTACATGCTGCGTTTGCCCGTTCTGCCCACCAATGAAAATCCCCTCTTTGAAAGCACTTTCTCATGAGGACGTTCTGTGACCACCTGGGAATTTTCCAAACTCCAATTAGGCACCAGATCTGTAGAATGAATGTGAAAAAAAGGTGTCTTCTTATAGGAGAATCTAAAACGGAACATCATTGTTTAAAAACAATCATCCATTTAATACAGAAATTAGGAGAATTTATTTTCTCACAGAGGATGGTGAGTTATTGGAGCTCCCCTCCTTGAATGGCAGTACAGACAGCTTCTGAATATTGAAGATAGTGGTAGACAGACTCTTGAAAACAAGGGTTTGAAAATTTAACCACACTAGGCAGGAATGATCAGCCATAATTATTGAAGAACGGAGTAGATTTGAGATCTAAAAGAGTTATCCCTGCTTCTAGTTCATATATTCACATATACCAGAGGCAATAAAGATGTACTAAAGATGCACTAAAGAATACTAATTTTGAGTAACAGATAAGTCTCGTTGTGAATATTGGATGAAGGAAAAGGGAAGATTGTGTAGGTCAGCACAATTTCTAGGATCATGCTGAAAACACTTTAAGGCTCTTTGTTAATGTAGATTTATATGTTAATGTTCCTGGAGCAGAGTTTAAATCCACAGCCTTGTGACTAAAAGATAAGAGTTCTACCAACAAAGCTGAGTAGATACCAACTGATATATTGCACTTTCTCTCCCAGTCTACACCTCAGCCTTGACTCCTCATCCAATGTTCTCTGATGTGATGTGCCTGAATCCCCCTTTCACAGAAGAAAAAACACAAGCTTGACCCTAAACAGTTTAAACAAACCATGAAATACAAGTGTTGTTTGCTTTCTTGGGTGAGTTGAAAAATCCCTTGCAGCTGTAGCTTTCTTTGAGTTGATGCTAAAATTGATCATGCAACTGACACTCAGATTCAAATCATTTGTCTTACTGGTGTTTGGGGGGCTTTTGCTATGCATACATTGGTGCTGTTTTTACCTACAACACAGCTTATAATTCAAAAGTACTCCATTCAATGTGTAGGATTTTAGAATGTTAAGAATATGAGAGGCTCTAAATAAATGAAGTAACTTTTATAATACTTCAGGATGGCCAGTTAGCAAACTCTCTTTGTTGGTTTTCATGACATCTATCCGACAGATCATTAAATAACCCAAATCCCTCATTTAGATTCAGACCACAATCTTACCCCAAAGCAACAATGGTATCAAATCATCAATTTGATTTCAGTCTATAATTCATTCTCATGCATTTAGCATTCTGATGTTTTCTGAAACTCTCTAAACCCTGTGATTGGATTACTGCCTTGTAATCAGCTTTCGCGTATCCAGTAGTAATGATAGGTTCAAGTCATCACTACAGTTTTGGAAGGCATTGCAACTTCTCTGGAGCCAAACAAACAGAGGAAGATTATCAGCTCTGTTCTAGACTTGCACACACGTCAATGTGCATGGCTTTTCATTAACAGCTGCATATATAGATGACACCAAGATATTAAGGGATTAACATTAGGGATATACTCTAACAGCTCTGTCACTCAAGCCCCTTGATATTTTTAGTTTTGGCAACAGGTTGCTCAAACAGGAAAGGTATTTCATAAATTTCCCTTCCATCTTTTGGTCACAACTAACTTATAGATTGGAGCAGAGTCAAGACATTTCCTTGGAGCCTCTTACAAGTAAAGGGCTCAATGGAAAAATGGGCAGCCTGTTGCAAATATATAGAAAAAACAGCCCTTACCCTCATGCAGCAACTCGTCACTTCATAAGTATATCCCAATATGTTTTAAAGAGACCCTTTGGTTATACATTTCACCCACTATCACTTACGCAAAAATCAGCAATCAATTTACACACAGAAAACCCATTGATTTTTAATGTTGTTGAAGGGAGAAATGCTGGCCATGTTACCAGATGTTCCTCTTTCACCAACTTCACAGAATATTTAAACTCACCCTCTTTCATGAACAGTTGGGTGAGTTGAACAGCCTTTTGATTTAACCAAGGTTGTTACCAATTGAGTCAAGCTGGATATAAACTGAGAATTTAAGATTCATCCTAAAATTATGCCAAACTAGCCAAAGCTATGATTCCATTCCGATCTCTGGTTGAATAATTCCATCTTGGTCAAGAGACTATTTCTCATTTTTGTTTAAATAATGAATTTCTATTGGAGAGAATGCAGGAGAAAATCACTAGAATTTAGAGTTACTAGAAATGAAGATCTTCAATCAGTGAATGAGAGATAATGGGAACTGCAGATGCTGGAGATTCCAAGATAATAAAATGTGAGGCTGGATGAACACAGCAGGCCAAGCATGTGCTCCTGAGATGCTGCTTGGCCTGCTGTGTTCATCCAGCCTCACATTTTATTATCTTTCAATCAGTGAATGATCATTTCTCATAGCATATCCATGCTCTACCATTAAGAAAAAGCCTCATTTAAAGAGTATAGTACAGTATACCAGGTGCAGCATGAGGCATTTGTAAAATGTGAAGGGCTACCCTCGTGAAGCAATGATGTAGGATGACTTCATGCATACCAAACATTGGAGCAACCATGCTAAAGAAAACCATAAGCAATTTCATGAGAAATGAATCAGAACAAAATTCAACAGTCTTGCTACATTAGTTGGTTAGAGATGGTGGAGCAGTAGACTTTGTGAATGTTCGTTTATTCAATGATGACTGACTCAGGAGTTGGTGAAAAAGTAAGAAGCACCTGCAACCATCTTCAGACAGGTGCTGAGTAGATGATCAAACCAAGCCTCATCCCAAGGTCGCCAATAGCAGAGAAGCCGGATTTCACCCAATTAGATTCTCACCACTTGATATACAGAAATGGCGGATTTCACTGGATACAACAAAGACTGCAGTCTTCTGACAAAACTGAGCTCAAGTGCTAAGCCTGTTTTCCCATAGCTCGCCAGATATCTGGCCAAGTATGACCTGTTCAAAAAATAAAAGGGCAGATCTAATCTGGACAACTACTTCCTTTCAATTTCTCTGCAATGGAAAATAAAGTGACGGCAAACATCATCAACAATGTTATTGAACAGGCCTGCTCACCGGTACTCAGCTTAGGTTCCCCCAAACAGGGGAAGGGACAGAAATCATGGCCTCAGGTTCTAACCCTGACCTGGGGCACTGTTATGTGCACAGTGGCTCCCCAAAACCCTGTGCCCGAGCTACTAGGCTATGATGTACCCTTGGTACGAGGCGCTGCCACCACGATCACATGACTTTAATCTTCACTACAGCATTGGGCTCAGCATGCATGTTAGAGCTGGATTTCATATGGTAGAAGTGAAAGCCTGTATTGACATTGGCAAGGATCACAGGGAAAATTCTTCAGTTCCTGATGTCAAAGCCAGCACAAAGGATGCAAGACCAAGACCTGAAAATATTAACTCAGTTTCTCTTCACAGCTAGATGCTGAATATTTCTAGAATTTTCTGCTTTTATTATTAATGCAAAGGACAGTATGTTTGTTGGAGGCTAACCATCTCAGATCATGGGATTTTCTGCAGGTGTACATCAGGCCAGCTACTTCATTGTATCTGTCTGCTATATTCAAGTATATTAGGGACATTCTGCCAATATTTTAACATTTTAAGCAGAAACAGTCTGCTAGACTGGTCACAGTAAATTATGTGATATTTGACATTTTAAGGTTCAGAAAATCCTGAGTCTTAAGCAAAGGATTATGTTGTGTAGTGATAATGTCATTAGATTAACTTTCTAACAAGCAGCAGGACATTGCTTGGCTGGTGAGAAGGGTATTGTCTGTGAGGTCCTTCATGCATAGCCAGACTCTCTGAGCCACCTTACGCTGCTCTTGAAGCAGCTGTGAGTGGAGGAGACTGTCATGTATCTCCTCTGGAATGCGCTTATGCAAAGAAGGTCTAAAGAGAGAGAGATGTAGTGGTTTTTGTCAAGGTTTTTTCTAAGCAGCTCCATGGTGCAGGCCTCTGTGCTCTACAGGCTGTTCCCTTGAACGTACACCTGGAGGACCAGCAATGTAGTGAAAGACGTTCTTTGTTCTGCATGAAACTTGTTGGTCTTCTAGTGCAAACAGTTGACCTCGACCAAATATTGCAGACCGACACGTTCCAAGGCTCATCACTGTGGGCAAGGGGACATACTAAAGCTTGGGGCTGTTGCCACCAAGGAGCAGTGGGGGAAGACCACCATCTAAGGTCTTCCTGTCAAAGTACAATGGAGTTCCATTTGGTTATTGGATTCTCCCAGAGTCTCAGATATGTATAAATATTAAGAAATGCCTTTGGGCTTGTTGTAACAATCAAGAAAGTCAAACTTCAATGTTTGCTTGTTTGCAATTTATAAAAAGTGTACAGAACTGAACTACTTTAATAAAGTGATAATGGGAACTGCAGATGCTGGAGAATCCAAGATAACAAAGTGTGGAGCTGGATGAACACAGCAGGCCTGGCAGCATCTCAGGAGCACAAAAGCTAATATTTCGGGCCTAGAACCTTCCGTCAGCTTTTGTGCTCCTGAGGTGCTGCTTGGCTTGCTGTGTTCATCCAGCTCCACACTTTGTTAACTTTAACAAAGTGTCCATGAACATAAAGAATTTTTATGAGTAAAGTATATTTTTGCAAAAAAAATTAATAACCAGAACCTTGGCAAATGTTCTGAAGACATGAGTAGAACTCCTACTCTGTCAGGTAGTGGAATTTGAAGTAATAAAAATTTGGAATAAAAGATTAGTTGAATGCAGGCCATGCCAATTATCATAGAAACCTATCTGGTCCCTCAGGGAAGGACATCTGTCCTACACATAACTCCAGACCCACTGTAATGTAGTTAACTTTTAACTGACTTCTGGGTTTAAAGAAATGGACAATAGAAGTTGCAGTGGTCAATGATGCCTGCATCCCACTGTAAAAACAAAATCAACCATCTGACATCCCTTTGTTTAAGGATGAATCATCAACAAGAGAACTATAGCATTCCAGACAGTTCATCTTTCTGTTTCACTACAGACAAAAGACACAGTGAGACGATGTGTGTTAGATAAATATGAATAGATCTCCATCAATGTCACATTGTGTTATGTAGGTTCCTCATCCAACTAGTCTGGATAAATTTCAAGTGTCAAAAAAAAGCACAACACCACCTTTTTGTAAAAAGGACTTTGAACTTGCAAATATCACATGGTCAGGAAGCTATTTTGTTTCTCTTTTAAATAACAGCAAGAAGCTGCCTTGAGGAGAGAGTATTGCTGAGGAGATACTAGGAAATGCAGATGCCAGAGAATCTTTTCTGAAGAAGGGTCTAGGCTTGAAACGTAAGCTTACCTGCTCCTCGGATGCTGCTTGGCCTGCTGTGTTCATCAAGCTCTACACCTTGTTATTTCAGGGTATTGCTGAGCCAGTTGCAAGTCAACTGAACAACCCAGCTAATAAACAGCAATAGTTTGAAAGTGGGAGAAGGAATTTTCCCAACCTATTATAGCTTTAAGTTCACCTGAGAACCTAGCTCCTGGAAATTCAACTACAAGATACCTGAAGAAAATTTAACTCTGTTTCTGTCTCCAATGCTGCTGTCAAACCCAAATTTCTCCAGCATTTTCTCTGTTTATTTCGGATTTCAGTGTTTTGCTGTTACAATTTTGCCACAGCTTACACATAACCCTCTGCTTCATAAGACCTCAATTCAACTGAGATTCAACTAAAGCATTAACACATCTAAGAAACTATGAACCTTCCAAGAAACTGAAGTATTCACAACTTAATAATTGTATTGTGCTTTGCTTCATTTGTATTTAAGCTTTGTGTGTGAGACGACATGTGAGGGTTTTGTGAGTGAGATGTCTCTCTACATCAATATTCTTGGTTTTGTGAGTGAGATGTCTCTCTGCATCAATATTCTCAGGGAGTCACTATTGACCAATAACCTAGCAAACCAGCCATAGAAATTGTGTGTCAACACTAGAAAGAGGCTGGGAATTTTGTATTGAGTTAACTCACGTCCTGATTCCTCCTTTACACCTTCTGCATAGCACAAATCAGGAGTTAGTTGGAATACTCTCCACTTGTCTAATTAAGAAAGTTCCAACAACTCAGGAATCTCAGTCCCATGCTGGAAAGAAACTGTGGTTTTATTGAAACAACACCTACCATCTTCAATCTTTTCACTACTAGTAGCCATAACTGGAATGTGTACTATATACAGGACGCACAAGAGCAACTTGCCAAGACTCCTTCAGTAGCAATCTTCACCACCCAGACAACAGTCAAATATGACCACCTGACATTAACACTCTAACATAACCACCATCCTAGTTTGGAAATACATTATTTCTCCTTCAATGTCACTTGGTCGAAATACTAGAATTCCTAACCTAAAAAACACTAACATCACATAGATGAATGTGGTTTGAAGCAGAGGCTCACTATCACATTCTTAACAGTAATTTGGGAGGGCATTAAAGTCAGGCCTTGCCAGTGATGCTCACATTTCAACTTTGACCATCAATGCTGTAATATAATAGCAGTTAATCTGCTCAACATTATGAGAGAGTTCAGCCTGATTCAGAAGTACAGGGCATTAATTATTGCCAGGTATAAAGTGATACTGCACACTATCAACTCAGAAAGACGTCATTCAAAATCTGGAGACAGAACTCTCACTTTGTTTCCAATGTTTGAGAATTCAAGCCACGGTCAAAGTTTTCACTGTTCAATACAGGGTCGCATTTCAGTGCAGTATTTAGGTAGTGGTATATTGTTATTGATATTATCTTTGGATGACACATTAAACTAAGGCCTTAAGTACTTGCTTGGTAAATGGAAACTATTCTACAGCAGTGAATTCTGATAAAGCCAAAACTATCGTATTTTCTTAACATCGTTACTCTTGCACTCAATTTTTACATTCTATGTTGTACTATCTCACCACAAAGAAGAAGCAGGAAACACCAATGGGAAGTTTCTGAATTTTGTTATCTTTGTCTATGTCGCTGAGAAATAAGATGGAGAGGGCTGCCTATAGCTAAATATCTGATGTTGTTTCGTTATTTTACAGATATATGATGTTGTTTTGAGCCATTTTATAGATATTTGAGCTGCAGTATAAAAACCAATGCAAAAAAGATTTGAATTGTAAGAAGTCACTGCTTTAATTTTGCGTCACAAAGTCAGATCGGAAGCCTGAAGTACTGATGGCTTTTTTGAACTTTTAATTCCAAAATGTGCTTTTTTTTCTGAAAGACTACATGTATATTTTCAGTGCTGTCTTGCTAAGTCCTGCAGAGCACCCCTGAAATGTACACCTGCAAGTGGTGTCAGTGAAATTCCAAACACAAAGGTGTAGACATAACAGGAAGGGGCAATGAGGGGCTGGCTATCTCGCTCTTCTCTGCAGAAAACCCACCTCTTGCAGACATGTTTGTGTTTTGCTCTTACAGGTGGGTTCAAATTAAATTACTACCCTAGTCAGTGTGTGGTAGTGAACTGGGGCACCAATGGGTAGTAGGCTGGACCTGATGCTGGTGCACTCTGAAGGTCACAATCAAATATCAACCCTGCATTGTAAGTAAAAAGAACATCTCACTTTGAGTGCTAAAAGCCAGCAGGTCAGCAAACCAGTTAAGATCAAATTGGACAACAGAAGGACTCTCTTGCTATGAATGTTACCAACCCCCATCAGAAGACAAAACAGAATGAAAGTATTATGGTTAATTGCAAATCCAAGAATCCCAAAATTGATTATTCAACTACCAAAACTCTACTATCTCTTCTTCATGAACCACACAGAGAGAGGCTTATCCCTATATTTTTAACCTCAGTTCTTATTTCTAATTTGCATGAGTGCATTAATTTTTTCACGTTAAGTAAGTAATAAATCCCCCTTTTGCTAACTCAAGAAAGCCTGCCTAACTGGCTTCCTTTAAAACTTGGAATTATTTGGTCTAGGACAAAAAGCATCCAAAACAGACGGATATTTTTACATTTTTTTAATTGTAACTAACTGAGGGACCAAGTGAAGAAAGGAGGGAAACCATTTCATTCTCACTCACCCAGAAGCTCAATTTAGGGTGTCCCATTTGGAACTGTAATAATTTGGGCAACCTTGCCTGAGTTCTAGTGCTAACAAATTGGGGGCTTGAGCTATGGTTTGAACCTATAGATGGAGAGAAAGAAATGGAAAAAGAAATGGTCACTTTGAACCAATTTTAAAACTAAAAACTGTAAAAGATTTTCTTGAGTTCACATTGCCAGTATTTAGAAATGTCTGCATTTGCTGCCAGTGTGTTCCCAGCAGAATTAGGGGAAGTCACTTTTGAGGATTTAAAAGTTCTGGGCCTTAAAGATTTTTATTGAACTTCTGGTATTTGAACTTCACCTTAAAGCCAGATGAGCTGGAATTTTGAAAGTGATAGACAGCAGTTTAGAGGTGGAAACTGAAAATGTTGAAATATGCAAAATAGCAGTAGAGGGGTTAAAATTAGAATAACCAAAATTAGAACTTAAAGAAAGAGGGAAGGAAAAGGAGGGAGAGAAGGGTACGAGGAAGAACAAGAGAGGGAGACGCACAAAAATGGGGAAGGGAGGAAAGAGCAAGGTGGGAGGCACAATTTCAGGAAATGCGGCCAGAAAAGGAGAAAAGGACTAAGACAGCTCGAGTTACTACTGTGTACCATGAAGACACCTTTGGCTCACATTTAACAGTTGAGACAACATGGTTTGCTCATTAATTCCTGTACTTGAAGAAGCAGAGTTAGAAATTTTCTCTATCACTTTCAAACAGGTAGCACAACAGTTAAAGTGACCAGTTTGGTATTGGTCCTTAGTAAGCCTTCAGTGAAAGTACTCGCGTTGTACTCCTCTTGGCTGAGCTAAGAATGACTGATTACAAAGTAGTAAAAAAGGCTACATGAGTCTGTACAGTCAATAAAGTTCCATACACTCAGAAAATGGTCTGACTAAATCTACTGAAATTTTAAAGGTTTAAACAGTTTGCTTTTGACCAGTAGTATGGGCATTTAAGACAAACACCACCCACAAAAACCTCCATGAACTAATTCTCCCTGAGTTCAAACACTCTGTAGCCTTTCTGCAAAGAATGCACATGGAGGAAAAAGGGAGACTGGGTCCAGACAGGATGCCACACTGATGAGGGGCAGCATGGTGGCTCAGTGGTTAGCACTGCTGCCTCACAGTACCAGGGATTGGGTTTGATTTCACCCTTGGGTGACTGTTTGTGTGGAGTTTGCACATTCTCCCCATGTCTGCGTGGGTTTGCTCCAGGTGGTCCAGTTTCTTCTCAAAGTACAATGATGTACAGGTCAGGTGGATTGGCCATGAAAAATGCAGGGTTATAGGGATATAGTGCAAGGGTGGGTCTGGGTGGGCTGTTCTTTGGAGGGTCAATGTGGATTCAACAGGCCAAATGCTTGGTTCCACACTGTAGGGATTCTAGGGTGACTATTGGCTGACCTACAAACCCGTGTTCTAAAAGAAAGGCTTCCCTACTTACCTTAAACAACTGGAAAAGATTGAGGTGAATGATAGGAAACCAAGTTCCTATTGGATGGGGGGTTAATGCTTCCTCCTCAGAACAGAAAGGGAATGAAACTGACGACAAGAAGCATGTTTGTTTTAATTTCCAAAAGGTAAGGCATGTTCACACCAACTGCTGGAGGCTGAAGGACATACATACACTGCGCTGACAATGACAGCCAGGCTAGAGTTCTGGTTGCAGCTGTGAAATCCCTGCAAAGGCATTCCTCGGGGTGTGGATGATGTTCAACAAACCCCTGAAAGTTACTGAGATTTCATATCTAAAAGCAGACCTCCCCCGGATGAGGAAGTCTATAATGACACCGAAGGATATTATGGCCAGACACACTCTAATGTTGGAAAAATGCATGACTTTCCCACCAAAGACTGCAGCAAGTGCCAAGGTGCAGGTAAAGGGGATTGTAGGAGGGCATATGCCCATTCCCTTTGACTCGGTGCCTATGAAGTATGGCCTGGGGTTGGGACCAGAGACAGGGAGAGTTAGTCCCAGTTTGCCGAAAGACAAGATCTGTCTTTTCCTTGGCAATGATCTGGCCGACTTGAAGCTCCCAAAGATCTCCAAGAAGCCATTGAGGACAGGGGAACTGAACAGCTCGAGGACTATGTGCCTGCAAGCTCAGTCAGTGGAGTATGAGGTAGCGCTGCAAGCAGAAGACCCTCCAGACTGGTTATCTGCAACATTTTCTCGGAATCTAGAAGGCCCAGCCAGGTAGGTAATACATAGAGCCCCGCAAGCTGACACACTGTTAAAAGCACTAGCTCAGTCTGTTTGCAATGAAGCAGAGGCACAAACAGTCCCTGAATGCTACTATATTAAAAATGAGGTGCTGATGAGGAAATGGGGAGATTTTTAGAAGAGAAAGGTGGAAGTCTTAATGTTGGACTAAATAACAGAGTTCAGTCACTCTCAAGAGCCTGTGAAGTGGCCTGAGAACATCTCTCAAACAGTCATGAAATAAAACGCATACAAATATGCCAGCACCTGAACCTCTCAGCCTAGACATTATGTGTTATTGCTCCTACCAATATCGGGTGAACCCCTTAAAGGCTCAGCTCAGTGGTACACCCACAGCCAACAAGCTCAGGGAAGCAAATGATCTGATTAAGTGCAATACTGCAGATAATGAAAATCTGAAAGCAGCACAAAGAATTCTGGAAAAACTCAGCAGGTCTGGCAAATTTGTGGATCTGTGTTTCTCCACAGATGTTGCCAGATCTGCTGAGTTTCTCCAGTATTCTCTTAGCTTGCATCTGAATGAGACCCCAGAACAGGGCATGAAAGAAAAGGCTGTATCATGTCAACATGATAATGCAATACCACTAATGAGAAGGGCCAAGTCAGTGATAATGGGAACTGCAGATGCTGGAGAATCCAAGATAATAAAATGTGAGGCTGGATGAACACAGCAGGCCCAGCAGCATCTCAGGAGCACAAAAGCTGACCTGATGACGGGTCTAGGCCCAAAACGTCAGCTTTTGTGCTCCTGAGATGCTGCTGGGCCTGCTGTGTGTATCCAGCCTCACATTTTATTATCCAGGGCCAAGTGGGTAATGGCTTTTTCCATTGCCATTGACCTGGAGGATGAGGGTAGCAATGGGGATAGATGAAGACATGGACAAGGACAGCATTGAATAGTCTGGTATCAAAATACTAGCAAACTTAAACATCTTTTTAACCTGAGTGTAAAACAGCAAACAACTTAACAACACTGCTTACTGCATACAAAAGCTAGATTGCACTTCCTGAGCTCAACATGATGACAATCTGTGTCAAGCCTATTGGCTAGGCAGAGAAGAGCTGTCCCAGGTTTGAGAAGAGTTAACTACAAGCAGGGAGATCAATTGATAACATCCAGGAGCGATAGCAAGAGGTCCATGGTTGTGCTTATGCTCAGGATCGCCAGCACCACAAGGTTCTGCACTGACCACCGAGGCATTGATGTAGTGACCAGAGCCAACTTCTACTTGATACCCTATCTAGAGGATTGCATAGTTAGTGTTGGTAGTGCAGCCTCCAGTACCAAGGTGGATTGACTCAAGGTGTATCACAGGTTCTCTTGACTGCCTGTGCGAAAGAAAGTTCTCCCCCACAACTCAGATGGAATATACCAGCCATACCATTGGACTTTGAATTGTCCCAGAAATCTTTCAAAGGCTAACAACCAAGAAACTGGCAGGCACGGTGCACCTAGATGCCCTTCTCATATACAGCAACACTTAGGAGCACCTGGAGGCCCATTTCTGGAGAACACCATCAGTTATTTTTATTCATTCACAGGAAGGTAACATCAGTGGTTAGGCTAGAATTTGTAGCCCAGCACCCAGCTCTAATTGCCCAGATGGCAGGTGAGAGTCAAGCACATTGCCGTGGGTCTGGATTCACATGTAGGCCAGACCTGGTAAGGATAGCAGTTTCCTTCCCTAACAAACGTTAACAAACCAGATGAGTTTTTCCAACAACTGACATAGGATTCATAGTCACCATTAAACTCCTAATTCCAGATTTTTATTGAATTCAAATTCCACCACCTGGGTCTCTGGTGTAGTAGTCTAGCGATAATACCATGAGGCCATCAGCTTCTCTAAATCTGACCTAATTGTTAATCACTCCAAGAGTGAGTTCACATCATGGATCAAGCAGAGTACTGTCTAGGGCGGCAAAGGTCAAAGCAGTAGTACAGTTCCCCATTTCCATAACAAAATGGGAAATTACAACATTCTTGGGAATGTATGCGTTCAACTGGGAATACTTGTCCCAAACGCCAGCGCAGCGGCTTGCCTAATGGATGATGCGAGTGGGAAATGCCAAACAACTTTCAGGATGGTGAATCTGGAAAAGAGAAATCAAACAGGTACTTTCAAAACAAACTATTATTTAATCATTTCTTTTAATGTTTAGTAATTGATAAATTTAGGCTTTTGTTAACTCTAGAAAGCCTGGCTCTTCTAAAACACAAATTCATTTGATTTGGGAAAAGGAATCCACAAGGGAGAGATCTTTCTCAAATTAACCTTGCTGTGACCAACTGAGGGGGTGTATGAATAAAGAGGGGGAGCCAGTTCATCCCTCCTCATCCAGGAGCTTAATGTTTTGGGGTATCTGTCTAGAACTGTATGACACTGAGGAATTTTGACAAGGGTCTGGTCCTAACATCTACCATTTAAATTGGGGCTGGGGAGTTACCTTCCTTCATCATTTGATGTAGGTCCACGCTGCTGTTAGCAAGGTGAGTTCCAGGTCTTTGGCCCAGCAACAGCGAAGACATGGGGCCTTGATCCAAGGTGGGCCAGTATATGTGGTTTGGAGGAGAAGTTGCAATTCATGGTAATCTCATGAATTTATGGTGCTTGTATTTCCAGGTGGGAAGTATTTGTAAAGTATTTTCAATGGCGGCTGGTGAGTTCCTGCAGTGCATCTTGGGGATGGGAGCACTACTGCCACTTTCAGAAAAGCTCCAATCAAGCGACTCAATGATAGAACAATATTAATGCTAAAGATAAAGCTGAAGCATTCGCAGCAATCTTCAGCCAAAATTGCCAAGTGGATGATACCTCTACAACAGTCCCCAGCATCACTGAAGGCTTTCTTCAGTCAATTCAACTAATCCCATGTGATATCAAGAAATAAAACTTCCTGCACCTCTACCCAAGATGTTCGAGTACAGCATCCAAAACTGGCATTAGGGAAGCAATGGTCTAGTGGTATTATTTCTGGACTGTTACTCTAGACACCCATGTTTTGGGGCCCTGGGTTCAAACCCTGCCATACCAGATGGTAGAATTTGAATTCAATGAATATTTTGAATTAAGCTTCTAATGATGACTATGATTTCATTGCTGATTGTCCGGAAAAACCCATCTGGTTCACTAATATCCTTTAGGGAAGGAAACTGCCATCCTTACCTGATCTGACCTACATGTGACTCCAGACCCACAGCAATGTAGTTGACTTGTAACTGCCCTCTGGGCAATAAATGCCGTCTAGCGAGTGATGCCCTCATTCCATTAATGAGTTTTAAAAGATCTACCGAGCAATGTGAAAAATCACCCAGAAATGCCTTGTTCACAAAACGTAGGACAAAAATCCAACTTAACAAATTACGTTTAAGCTCAATTAATCAGTAAAGCGATGGAAGGTGTCATCAACAGCACTATCAAGCAGCACCTACTCAGTGATATTCAGCTTGAGGTCTGCCACAGCCACTCAACTTCTGACCTTGTTACAACCTTCGCTTAAACACTGACAAAAGAGCTGAATTCCAGAGGTGAGGTGAGGGTGACAGCCCTTGACATCAAGGCTGCCAAGTGTGTCATCAAGGAGCCCTCACAAATTGAAATCAATGGTAATTGGGGAAAATCTCTCTGCTGGTTGGAGTGATACCTGGCACAGAGGAAGATAAGAGTCATACCACAAGGGAACAGACCTTTCAGTCCAACTCATCCATGCCAACCAGGTTTCCCAAACTAGACTAGTCCCATTTGCCTGTGTTTGGCCTATATCCCTTTAAACCTGTTCATGTACCTGTCCAAATGTCTTTCAAATGTGGTAACTCTACCTGCATCTACCACTTCCTCGGGCAATTCATTCCATATAACCCACCACCCTCTAGTGTGAAAAAGTTGCCCCTTGGGTCCCTTTTAAATCTTTTTCTTCTCACTTTAAACCCATGCCTTCTCATTTTGAATTTCCCTAGCCTAGTGAACAGACCTTTGCTATTCACCTTATCTATGCCCCTCATGATCTTATAAACCTCTGAAAGGTCACCCTCAAATTCCTATGCTCCAGGAAAAAAGTCCCAACCAATCTAGCCTCTCCTTATAAATCAAACCCTCCAGACCTCGTAATCCTTGTAAATCTTTTCTGCACCCTTTCTAATTTAATAATATCCTTCCTATAGCAGGGTGACCAGTACTGTACACAATACTTCAAAGGTAGACTAACCAATATCCTGTACAGTTGCAACATGACTTCCCAACTCCTATACTCAATGCTCTGACCAAAGAAGGCAAGTGTGACAAACATCTTCTTTACCACACTACCTACCTGTGATGTCACTGTTGAGCAACTATGTACCTAAACCTCTCGGTCTCTCTGTTGAACAACACTCCCCAGGGCCCTACCATTAACTAGGTCCTGCCCTGGTTTGTCTTGTCAAAATTTGTCTAAACTAAACTCCATCTGCC
Organism: Stegostoma tigrinum; assembly: GCF_030684315.1. Classification (NCBI taxonomy): domain Eukaryota; kingdom Metazoa; phylum Chordata; class Chondrichthyes; order Orectolobiformes; family Stegostomatidae; genus Stegostoma; species Stegostoma tigrinum. The sequence continues at coordinate 100,759,754 of NC_081358.1, read as the reverse complement.
AGAACTTGGCTTATTGGTCCAGTAAATCAAGATCCCATTGCACTCTTAGATAACCTTCTTCACAGTAATTAATTTAATTTAAAGAACTAATTTTAGTGTAATCTGCAAACTTAGTAACCATACTTCCTGTATTTTCATCCAAATTATTTATCTAAATGACAAACAACAGCTGACCCAGTGCCAGTCCCTCAAGAACATCACTGGTCACAGGCCTCCAACCTGAGAAACAATCTGTATCACTACCCTGTGTCTCCTACCTTAAAGCTAATTTTGTTCCCAATTAGCTAGCTCTCTCCCTTGATCCCATGTGATCGAAATATACTAATCAGTCTATGATGGGGAACCTTGTCGAAGGCCTCACTAAAGTCCGCTCTGCCCTCATCTATCTTCATGGTCACGAACCCAGAAAAACTTTACCAAATTTGTAAGACACAATTTCCCACACACGGAGCCATGTGACTATCCCTAATAAGTCAATGCCTCGCCAAATGCATGTAAATCCTTTCTCTCAGAATACTGTACAACAACTTTGTGATCATTGGAGATCAGCCATCTCAGCTCTAGGATACCTCTGCAGGAGATCCCCAGGGTAGTGTCCTTGGACCATCCACCTTCAGCTGCTTCAATACCTTCCCTTAATCATAAGGTCTGAAGGGGAAGATGTTCACCCATGACTGCATAATATTCAACTCTATTCACGACTCTTCAGATCCTGTTGCGGTCCATGTTCAGGTGCAAGATCTGGGCAATATCTAAGATTGGCTGGAAACTAATATTCAGCAAGAAATATTCAAAAGTCAGGCAATGTTTAACTCCAGTATGAGGCCATCTAACAACACTGACATTCCATTGCATTTGGCATCACTGAATATCCTATCAACAACTTTGGGGTTACAATTGACCATAAACTCAACTGGGCTCAACAATAGCTACAAAAGCCAGTTAAAGGTGAAGAGTACTATACCAAGTAACTCATCTTCTGACTCTCCAAAGCCTGTCCATCATTTACAAGGCACAAGTCAGGAGTGTGGTGGAATACTCCCCAAATACCTGGATGGGTGCAGCCCCAAAACACTCAAGAAGCTTAGCATCAACCAAGTCAAAGCAGCCCACTTGACTAGTACCACACCCACAAGCATCCATTCCCTCCACCACGGACACTCGGTAGCAGCAGTTGTGGACTGTCTACCCAATATATTGCAGAAATTTACAAAGTTCACATTAGGCAGCACCTTACAAATGCACGACTGCTTCCACCTAGAAGGGACAAAGGGAACATGGGAACACTCCTACCTGCAAATTTCCCTCCAACTCTACTAAACATCCCAATATGAAAATATATCACTCTTCTTTCAGTGTCATTAGGTCAAATACCTGGAAACCCCTTACTGACAGGTGGGTCTACCTATAGCTTGTGGACTGCAGCGGTTCAAGGTGGCAGCTGACTATCACTGTAAGACAATAAATGCTGGCTCAGCTACCAATGCTACAGTGAATAAAACAAAGGACCTGCAAGTAACAAACAAAACATCTCAACTCAAGAGTGGAGAGAGGCAGAGAACGGAAATTATACACCAGTTAGCTTCATGTCTGTCATAGAGAGGGTGTTAGAATCGATCATTAAAGAGATTATAGCTGTCAAATGCTGCCATGATGTAAATGGCATCTCTTGAGATCAGCTCTTCTATCAAACTTTTGACTAAGGTTATAATTAGATTAGGAGTTTAGTGGCCCTGGCAAAACCCAAATAGCGATTTAGTGAGTGGGTATTTGCTATATTAGTGCTACTTGACAGTGCAATCAGAGAGTTGACCACATCTTTTATCACTTTGTTGATGACTGACGTTAGACAAGTAGGCCAATAATTACTGAGTTGAATTTCTCCTGTGTTTGGTGAACAGGATACACAAGGGAAATTTACCACATTGCTGGATAAATGCCAGAGTTGTAACTAAACTGAAACAGCCTGGCTAGGAGTACTTCTAATTCTGGGACACACGCCTATAGTATTACAACTAAGATTGCACTTGTTATATCCAGTGTCTTCAGCCATTTCTTGGTATCATGTGGAGTGAATCAACTTAAGTGAAGACTGACGTGTGTGCTCATGGGGACGTACAACACATGAAATAGGAGTAGGAATGGGGCATTCGGTTCTGTGAGCATTATACCTGACGTGTTTATGTTTTGAACTCCAGATTCCCATCTATCTACAGCACCCCCCAATAACTGATTACCCTGTCTAACTAAAGTCTAAACACACACACACACACACACACACACACACACACAGCTTGCTTCTTATACACTTCAGTTAAATAATACTCACATATTGAAATCCCAAAGGAAACAAACCCAGATTGTGCAAACCATCTTCATGAGATAACCCACTCAATCTGATAAACCTACTTTGAGCTGCATTTATATCTATCCTGAAAAAATGAAACCAGAGTACTCGATGTGGATTCACCAAAACCCTGTATAACTGAAGCATAACATAATTATTTTTATATTTAATTCTGTAAAGGACAACATCCCATTTGTTTCATGCATCTCGGGTACAGGCTGAGATAGATTATCTACATGGCACTTTGGGTTGAACACGGTACAATAAAAATTTAAGCTCCATAATCATTAAGAATAAGATCATTTATGGTGATTTTTTTTACAGTTGATTCTTTTGCTATTCGCCACTATTCATGCTTGGATATGGCAGAATTGCAGAGCTTCGATCTAATTTGTTGATTGTGCAATTGCTTACTTCTGGGGGTTTGTACTCCTGGTGCTGCTCCTGGCATCCTATCCTAATTCAAACATGCTGATGGGATTTCTATCATGAGAACTATGCCATGCCATGATGCGATAGATTGGGATACAATCCTGCTGCTACTCATAACTCAGGTACTTCCTGGATGCCAACTATTGAGATGCAAGAGCCATTCTGATTTATACTAATTAGGGTAGTTTTACACATCATTGTGAATAACATCCTCAATCTGAAGGCAGGCCGTTGTCAAATCCAGCATTGTTCTGTGGCCACTCCTACCCAATATCATCATGGACAAATACGTCTGCAGCAAGGAGATCAGTGAGTGAGATCCAATCAACATTCCCTCTTCCTAGTTGTCTCACCAACTGCCACTGGCCTTGTCTGACAGACACAGCAAACAAATAGTGGTATTGCCAAGATACATTTATAACAGGCAATGAATTCCTCACAGAGTACATTCCATACAAGCTTCAAGCCGTGCAACTCTCAGTAATCTTTCCTACTATCGTTCAACATGGAGCAGGAATGACTGAGCAGCTGAGGGAGCTAAGTTGTAATCAAGTTTCCTTGTTCATGTTTGACTCGATTCTGAGAGACTTCATGGAGTCTGATATTAAAATGAAGGACTCTCGGGTATGAGAAAGAGTTGCAATTCATATTCTAGTTTGGGAAACTGGATTGTTTGGTTAGATAGCTCAATGATGTACCTGGGAAGTTCATTGCTGAACGCTTACAACATAAAACTTTCATGAATACAAAATGACGGATGGTCAGAGGCTAGAATCAGGTTTCAGCTCAGAAGTACAGTTTCACATCAGCAGAAGGGAAGTTAGCTGGTGAAGTCTTCAGACTTGAAAAGAGTCAAGTGTTAAGTATCAAGGATTTGAGCAGCAGCAGTTCTGACAGATACCCGTGATAGCTCACACATACAATTACATGTGAGAAATGGTGATATGGAAATCAGTAAGGAAATTGGAGGAAAAGAAAATGAAGGGATGGAAAGGTTTTGGGGAACCATCAGAAGGATACCAAAATAATAAGGAAGAAAATCTAGAGCCTAAAAGTGATATGAAGAAAATAATATGCTTCATTGTAATAAGACTGGGCATGCAAGATCCAATGTCTGGAAGTTATATGTGCGACTGACTAGAATAGTTGAAATGCCTAAGAATCATCAGAAAAGGAATGCATCAGCAAAGGAACTGGATGTTAGCCTGCAGCAATAATACAAAGTGGAGCAAATCTACTAGGAAGGGAGAGGTGACTCACAATACTCAAAAATAATCATCCTTGATAAAGGCTATCAGACAACTAGTGGTACTGAATATTTTATTTCAAAGGGAGGGGTATTTTCTTATTTTTCAAATCAAGGAGATCAACCAAAAAAAAAAGCATACAGGATCTTACAGGCGTCTGAATGACTCAGGCTGTGGAGACATGTGTGGCAAAAGTGGACAAGTCCAGCACAACCCATATCCATTTCAGGAACATCTCACTTCATCTTCTAAACTTTTCACAAATAGCACAGCACATTTCTTGTTGGGCAATGATAGCACCTTGGTGTGCATGTTCACCAGTCCCAGGACAGGCAGGAGACGTGGTTCAGACGACGAATGGGATACTAATCTTTATTAACCAAAGCATAGAATTTAAGAGCAGAGATCAGATGCTGGAACTGCATGAAACATTTGTTTGGCAGCAATATTGCCATTCTGGAATCCACATTTGATTTATCTATAGTCCCATATATCTAAGTGCAATGAAAAGCTTTGTTTACAAGCAGTACAGGCAGATCATAGTAAGCAAGGACATTCAGGTCATGGGAAGAAAAAAAATCTTAGAGGCATACAGGTTACATCGTACAGGGTGTGCAGTAGGCAAGATCAATGTTAGCAACAGCAGCATTATTTAAGGTTATAATCATCAATCTAATAACAGCCTGTAAGAAGCTGTTCCTGAACCAAGCTTCCAAATCTTCCTGATGCAAGAGATTGTAGGAGGGCATTACCAGGGTGGGGAGGGGGGTCTTTGATGATGTTAGCAGCCTTTCGACAGCAACAAGCCATGTAAATTGCGCCCATGGAGAGAAGGTGGGCTTCCGTGATGATCTGGGCTGTGCACACAACCTTCTTCAGATTATTATAGTTCTGGGTGGAGCAGTTGCCATACCAGGCCATTAATAGGACAGTCTGCTTTCAATGGTGCATCTGTAGAAGTTGGTGAGGGTCCTTATGGGAATGCAAAATTTCCTGAGCCACCTGATAAGAGACGCTGTCATGCATTCTTGACTGTTGCATCTATGTGTGAAGTCCAGGAAAGGTTAGACCATAAGACATAGGAGTGGAATTAAGGCCATTCGGCCCATCGAGTCCACTCCACTATTTAATCATGGCTGATGGACATTTCAACTCCACTTACCCACACTCTGCTGTAGCCCGTGATTCCTTGCGAGATCAAGAAATTATCAATCTCTGCCTTGAAGACATTTAATGTCCCGGCCTCCACTGTGCTCCGTGGCAATGAATTCCACAGGCCCACCACTCTGGCTGAAGAAATGTCTCATTTCCGTTCTAAATTTACCCCCTCTAATTCTAAGGCTGTGCCCTCTGGTACTAGTCTCCCCGCCTAACGGAAACAACTTCCCGGCATCCACCCTTTCTAAGCCATGCATTATCTTGTATGTTTCTATTAGATCTTCCCTCAACCTTCTAAACTCTAATGAATACAAACCCAGGATCCTCAGCCGTTCATCGTATGTTAGGCCTACCATTCCAGGCATCATCTGTGTGAATCTCTGCTGGACACGCTCCAGTGCCACTATGTCCTTCCTGAGGGGTGGGACCCGAAATTGGACACAGTATTCTAAATTGGGCCTAACTAGAGCTTTATAAAGTCTCAGAAGCACATCGCTGCTTTTCTTGTTGTCAGTTATCGTTATTCCTACAAACTTGAGGAGCTTATAGTAAGAACATAATTGCAATGGAGAGGATGAAGATGAGTTTTATTGGGACATTGCCTGGACTGGGAGTTTTAGCTATGAAAAGAGATTGGATAGACTGGAGTAGAGGAGAACGAGTGGGTACACGTATGAGATATGTCAACTATGGAGACTTAGACAGGGTAGACAGGAAGGAACTTTTTTCCTTTGGTGGAGAACCAAGACCAGGTGGCATAGACTTAAGATGACAGTATTTAATTGTACACTTGCAATGCCAAGGGTATGGACCGTGTTAGAAATGGGATTAGAATAGTTAGGTGGTTGTTTTTGAACAGTGCAGACTCGATGGGGCAAAGGTCTTTTTTCTGTTCTGTATATCTCTATGACTATGAGGCAGTGACCAATTGCCAATTAAGGGGAATTATTGCTTGTTAAACATCTTTTTGACAGCCCAACTCATTAATATTCAGCTTTCTATTTTATCAACAAGCTAGGTGTCGTGAAAACTCACCATAGAAAACTAGAGTGGGTACCTCATGAATTCAGTTCCCTGCTTGCTCCAAATGACCTCGAGTTTGGATATCAAACTCCAACATCTCAGGGCATACTCCATGGACACTGGGCTCAAGCAATCCTCATCCAGTCATTTTATCTGGAATGTGCCAGTCTCCAAGAACGCTCTAGCACATCTCCGTTTCACTAAAAGGACATTTACACACTGCACCTCGGGCTGCACTGGCAACCAATATTGTAACACTGTAGATAGGACACTGCGCATTCGTTGACATGCGTCCAGCTGATGGACTGGAACAAGTTGCATCACCATGCTATTTGCTTAGTGTCAAAATACTCACTCATTTGGACGCTACATGGATGCTCACAGCATGTCTACCTTGCACTGCCTTTTTGCGCTTTGCCTCTTCAGCCAGATACCAGGTTCATATTAACTCAGTCTTGCCTTGCAGTTTCCAGCAAACAGAAATTTGTCCTGTTGTCAGCAAGCCTCAGTCAAGTCAAAGTGTGAACAGACTTCTTTCAGGGGTCCAGTGCATTAAATCAAGGACAGCCTCTGATACCAGTCCAGGGGCTTGGAAACAGTCAGTCAGCTGTTCTGAGTGGTCACAGTCTGGAATCTCTCCACGTAAGAATGTCAGAAGATCACCACCCACCTCGATTCCTTCCGCAACATTATGGGTTGTTTCCTCCTAGAACAAGACAGGCAACTATTATAGCAGATGACAGTGTGTGGAACTTTCAGGCTAGTATGATTAGTGCCCTCTCCTGTCTGAGGCCCATCTGGGTGGCCTTGGGCAGGAATTGCTCAGCATGCAGCAGTACATTTAAGGGGTGCCCTGACTATTGCAGACCTCAAAATCTTCAGCTGACAATTCAGAACATAAATTAGATCATTCCTTAATGTCACTTATATTTTATAATCAGCCTGAATAAGATGTGTAAGAATACTGTCTTTGTGGTACTTTTTAAACAAGAGCTGCTAACAACAGTGATTCTGAATAGATGGCACTGGGTCATTTTAAATTGGTTCCAGTTAAGGTAATATTTATCCTTTAACTGGTTCCATCAATTTATAAACTTATATTTAATCTAATTTGCTTTATGAAGATTAGCTGATTTAACATCAAAAATAATTCATTCATTGTGTTGTGCATTAGAACTGCCTAAGGATGCACTAGGCAAATGCATGCTTTCTTTCATTGTAACTTTCATTTGTTAATAATCAAAGCTTCACTGACCTTTGATCTATTAGACGTGCACGCAGTGTAGTTAATGTTGACATCCTACATACATATTTTACACAGTCTCAATGTATTTTTGTAAAATTTACAAAACTAAAATAGGCTCTAATAACAGGTTGAAAACAGGTTTGATTTTTTGGAAATAGGCTCGTCAATCTTCACCAAAATTTGATATAAATAGCAAAGAAAAATGTATTAAACAGGAATAAATTCCCCAGGAAACAATAATATGCAGCAATGAAAATACAAAGACTATACTGTGAATGTATTGAATGGGGCACAGCACATTTGCATTATATTTTATAGATTGTATATAATGTTTTTCAAATTTATGAAGTGTTCAGCAGCACTATCATTACACTATCTTTGTTCACCAACAAACATTATATCTTATTATCACATGTACCTAGGTACAGAGAAAAGTTTTGTTTTTCATGCAGTACAGGCAGATCATATCTTACAGAGATCAGTGATTGAACAGAGTGAGGAATACAAAGTTATGGCTGTAGAGAAGGTGCACAAAAAGGAAGATCTATACTAGATTTGAAATTTGAGAGGTTCATTCGGAGTCTAACAGCTAGGAAGAAGCTGTTCTTGAACCTGTTGATATGTGTTTAGGTCATTGTATCTTCTGCCTGATGGAAGAGGTGGGAAGACATTATAACCAGTATGGGAGGGATTTTTGACTACGTTAGCTGCCTTTCTACGGCAACGAGAAGTGTAGCTGGAGTCAATGGATGGAAGGCTGGCTTGAGTAATGGACTGGGCTGTGTACACAACTTTCTGTAGTTCTTTATGGGGACAGCGGTTGCCGTACCAAGTCATGATGCATCCAGACAGTATGCTTTCTATGGCGCATCTATTAAAGTTGGTGAGGGTCCTTATGGACATGCTGAATTTCCTCAGCCTCCTGAAGAAAAAGGGGGCTTGTTTTGCCTTCTTGACCATCACATCAACGTTGGTGGCCCAGGACAGATAGTTCATGATCATCACTCGTAGGAACTTGACGCTCTCCACCATCTCCACCTTAACTTCATCAATGTAGTTAGGGGCGTAGACTTGTCCTTGATTCTGAAGTTGATGATCAGCTCTTTAGTTTTGCTGACATTGAGGGAGAGATTGTTATCTTTGCACCACGTCATCAAGCGTTTTATTTCTCCTGTATTCTGTCTCATCCTTGTTTGATATCCAGCCTACAACAGTGTTGTCATCAGTGAACTTGTAGATGAAATCTATCATGTAAAGAGTGTGAATTTTTAAAAAAAATAGTATAGGCACAATCAACATAGAGGTTATGAAGTTTAATATCAAAATCTTCATTGTTGATTTCTTAGAGTGTAAGCTAAAATATGTTTATATGCAATTTGTTTCTCTTAATAAATAAAACGAGATTTTCAATCACAATTCGCACAAACCAAGCTAATGTGAATGGCACCCATCTATAAAACCTTTTAAATCCATGAAGTACTGTAATCTATGTAAACTGGCTTTTTTCCCTTCTTCGTTGACCTGGTCTTGCACATAACGGCAAAGATGGTAAGTGGTGCCTGCACCCACTTGGCAAATATTGGTCTGCACATCTGCCAGAAGGTGCCAGGAATTGCCCAGTTTCACAGTTCTGCAGATCTTCCAATCTCTTCTGCTCTGCCATGTCACAAGCTCCACTGGTAAAAATTGCAGCTCAGTGAGACGCAAACTAGAATCCTATTCCACGCATTCAGCATCAATATTTTGAAACGTTGCCCGTTGCAATGTCTTGGGTAAGACGGCAGCACTTAACCTATTATATCTGAATTTTAAAATATAGACTGACAATAGATTCTTGCTATATTAAAAGATCAAAACTGTTCATAAGCCTTGTAGACATGACTACATATGAAACTAAATAGACCCTTCGTCAATTATTAGATTTAGTGTAATTAAAAGTTCCAAAAGTAGATTCAATAATGCATTTAAATAGCTTCAGGAAGGGTAGTTTGCAGATGCAAACAAATCTCAAAGGCATTAGAAATGTCTTGGAACATAAACAAAAGCTGCTGGGAAGGCTCAGCAGGTCTGGTTGAATCTGTGAAGAAAACATCAGAGTTTATGTTTCAGGTCCGGTGACCCTTCTTCAGAACAGGTCACTGGACTGAAATGTTAACTCTGATCTTGTCTTCTTTATCCCAGACATGCTGACCTTTTCCAAAAACTTCTGTTTTTGTTCCTCACTTACAGCACCCACAGTTCTTCTGGATTTTATTTAGAAATGTTTTGGGTTGGGTTTACTTTTTTTTGTCAAATTTAATGTTTAGGAATGAGGATTCTGCTATGGACAATGGAACAGTTTTCACTTTTCTATTCGCTGTAAGAAGCGAGAATTCCCAAGTCAGGTGTTCTTGGAGTATGGAGTAGAGTTCCCTTTACACTAGCCATCAAGCAAGATAAATTTCTGAATAATGCACACCAAGACATTACACACATAATAACAAGAATCAAAAGTTTATAATATTTAATAAAACTGGAGGCAGCTGAGCTTTTGTTTCAACAAATTCAGAATCTACAACAATATAAAAGCCACCATTTTTAAATGTTGCTCCACTGTTCTGGGACAGAAAAACAAAATACATCCTTGAGGCTCAGAAACTAAGCAACCAAGATTCATATCAGAATCACTGCTTAAATGAATTATTTCCCTTGAATGGTACGTGTAGATGAATAGTAAACATTGCTAGATTTGTAACTGCAATGTCCTTGGAGGTTTTCTTGTAAGGCCATAATCTGGGTTCTTACATCAGAGGGAGAAGAAAGCACCAAAGAAAACAATTGTGCAAAATAGCAGTCGAAAATGTCTCTTCTGCTCGCTGTCCAAACAGTTTAACTCGAGGTGAACAAACCATCCCAAGCAAGGCTTCTTTCTGCTACTTGGTTAATGTTGATATGGTTTTGTGATGGAACATCAGCAGAAGTCAATCAAAATCTGGGTTTGATCTGAATTGGTTTCCCTGCAAGACAAAAGAAAACGTTTTGATAGCAACAGTATCACAGGATCTATAGAGGAAAGTGAAGCTACTTGGCCTGGCACAGCTAGCACCAGCTAATTCAATTCCTTGTGCATTTCTTGAATCAGTTTATACTTTTTCTTTAGGTAAAAAGATCTAATTCATCATTTCAAATAAACTATATCAGGTGCCTTTAGAATACTCCATTCCTAATAATCTTCAATGTCTGTACAATGATTATTTAAACACCAGTGGAAACTAAGTTTCTCTCAGGCCTCACAAAGTTTGATTACCTCTAACTTTCTTTCAGACAGTCAAAAAAACTTTCCAGATGCGGGTGAATGTAAAAGCGTATTTATTCCAGCTGGGTCATTGCCAGTAGAAATTTACACTAACAATCTCTCCTAAAGTCAAACAAACCTCAAATTTAATATTTAAAAAAAACTTCCTTGGAAGGTGGGCATTGGTGGCAAGGCCAGCATTTATTGTGCAACCCCAAGTGGGGTGCATGGTGTGCGTGGTGAAGTGTGGGGCTGAGGGTTAGTAGTCAACCTCTTGAACCATCGCAGTCCATGCACTGCAGTTACATCTGTAAAGCTGTTAGGAATTGCAGTGGCAAAGAAAGAATGGTATTATAGTTCCAAGGCTATGGTCAGTGACCTTACACACCTTGAGAGCTAGCCAAGTTGAGGTTTATGTTATATTTCCCTCAGGTGTTACCCACTAATGAAGAGTAAAAGACAGACTTACATTTATATGGTGTCTATCATGCTAGCAGAACATCCCAAAGTACTTCCAATTAAGAACTTTTGGAATACCACTGGTGTCATTCAATAACTATACAGCAAGCTTCCACAAATAGTAATTTAAAAAAATCTGTTTTCATTATATTAGTTGAGGGAAAAACATTAGCCACGGCAGTAGGAGAACTCTCACATCCACTACAAATGAATGTCACAGGTTCCTTTGTATCCACCCAGAGCAGCGGCTGGGTCCTCGGTTTAAATTCTCATCTCAAAAACATGTAATGGGCCAACATTTCTTTGATACAGTGACAAGATGTCAGGCTATATTGTGAAAGACTTCAGAATGGGGCTTGAACCTGCAGCTTCTGAACCACAGGCAAAAGTCCTATCCAGTTTGACACTGGGATAAGAATGGGCTGCTACCTGTTGAACTGTACCCCAGTATTTGTTTCTGGAGAAGGAGAAAATTTAGAAACTGAAGTAAAATTTGCATGTAAAAAACAACATACTCCACAGTAGTTGGAAGAGAATCAGCACCAACAGCAACCACCATTATCAACATGACCTACATCATAACCTACAGTTCATTTGACACAAGAACTTCCAAACATGGACACTGAGTGCTATCAGCTAGCTCAGCATAGCAGTGAAGTGCTGTAATTCTGTGTTTGTGATCCCCTGTGCTTCTACCAAGTAATATTAGAAATCTCTTACACAGATGTAGGAACTAAATGCAGCTACTGACAGTACTGTAAGTTGCCATAGTTTATTTTGTGAAGAGAGGAAAAAAGGCAGCTATACTGACATCACAGGGACTGAAAGTAAAGTCCAAACATCTCCTCAGAAGCGAAGGGTGCTACTTTGGTAATGACCAGTACGGCAATGGGGAATTGTGGAATATATGTTACAATGTGTTTCTTTGGCTGTGGGCCAACAGGGAGTTCATGGAAAAGATATTGGAGAATGAAATGGAAATTGTCTGAAAGGTTAATTCTTTAACTAAGTACAAGTTTCATAGAGAAAAGCCATGCAGGTGTAGATGCAGCTGAATATGAATCTGTAATTTCTCCACGTTAAGGAGACATACGAGTGAGGAGTTACTTCTCTTTAATTTTATATAGGAACACTAGATAAAGTACTCATTATATCCTCAAACTACAAAGTTTACCACTCAGCATATTAATTCAATACAAAAAGTGTATTAAATTTTAATACATGTTAGAAGGCTCTGTTTCTGATTTAGAGTGTCATTAGCAAACACATTACTTATGAATTGGATCCAGGGAATCTATACCAAAATGTAGATTGTTTAGGCTGAATATTTTATTGACAAAGTCCATGTTATGTCGAGTTTTTTTGGAGGGATTTCCACTGCAAGGCCTACTGAGCTTTCACACCATACTCTGCCAAACTGGAGAAACTCAGCAAGTCTGTGGAGTGAAAAAATTACAAACTTGCTTCATTAACTACCTACTCAGCACCATATCATCCTCACCTCTGATTCCAGTTCCATCTTATCCTCCGCTCCCCACCAAGACTGATCCAAGCAGTGGAACTGCAATTCCAACAGCCCGATAAAATGCTCCACATGGCTCTGGTTAAGTCAAGGTTTGTGCAATAGTTACATGAGCCATATCTCCACTGGGTAGCCCTTGTCCACTAGTAACCAGCCATATGAGAACTTCAAACTTCAAAACATATTAGGTACATGAAAGCGCTCCAGGCTACAGGAGTCATGCCAACTGCCAGGGCTGTGGGCACACATCTCTAGGGAGTGGTAACAGTGATCACAGATTTAATGTAACATTAATGAACGTTAGCTCCTGTTGAATAATTCCTCAGCGTTGCGCCACAGCTCTCTCAGTGTCACATGTGTGCAGTCAATTGCACCCTGTACTCAGGAGAAGCCAGATATGTTCCCAAATCCTACTGTCCAGCTGCTGCACTGACTTCATCATGGAGAAACAAACAAACTGGTATGGTATTGTGCAGATGATATCAGTCACAGTCCTGATGCATTTGTGGGTGCATAACTGAAACATCGACACAGGTTATCCTTCGCTCAGTGGAATAAGCCAGCTGCACAGAAGTTCAGAGGGGCTGTCACGATTATAGCCACCGGGAGAGGATGGGCCCCCAATCGTGCTGCTCTCAGTGACCTGTATCATCGAGTCATAGAGTCATACAGAATGGAAACAGACCCTTTGTTTGAACTTGTTTGTGCCAATTAGACATCTGACCTAGTCACATTTGTCAGCATTTATGCCATATCCCTCTAAACCCTTCCTACTCATACACCCATTCAGATGCCTTTTAAATATTGTGATTGTACCTGGATCCATCATTTCCTGTACCAGCTCGTTCTATACATGGATCTCTGCATGAAAAAGTTACCCCTCAGGACCTTTTTAAAAACTTTCCCCTCTCCCCTTCAATTTGCGTCCTGATAGTTTTGTCAGCTCTCGAGGGCATATGGAGCCTGCATCAGCACTAAGCCAGAAAACTCGGGCCTCCTGTGTATCCACACATCCTGAGGCAGAGTCCTCTTCGCTGAACTGGATGCTCCTTGTTCTCAGTGCTAACCCACTGCTAATCCTGTCCTTGCCATTGACCCTGGTGATCCTCATCTGCCTTCTTTTTCTTAGGAAGGCATCCGGAGCTGAGGGCTCCCACTGGGATGTTGCAAGCTGTGCATACAAGAGCAGGGACTGAAGGGAGGATGAGCAAATTATCTGTGGCATCTTGATACAGGGAGACATTTAAAATGTAGGAATGGTAGGAGCAGTAAAATTAGGAGGACAGATACTTCTCTCTGCAGCTGTGAACTGGGGTCCCAAAGGGTGTTGCCTGTACAGTGCCACAGTTAAGGGTATCTCCTTGGGGCTGCAGAAGAACTTGGAGAGGGAGGGAAGGGATCCAGTAGCTGCCTTTCAGATTTGTATCAACCACAGTGCTAGAATTGGAAAGGAGGCTTTACTGAGCAAAGTTGAACAGTTAGGAACTAAATTATAAATTAGAACATCCAAGGTAATAATCTTAGGATTAATACTTGAGCTAGGCAGAATGGCATACAGCAAATAAAGGCAAGGAGAGAAATGTGTCGCAAAGATTGGTTTGGGTGGAATGGGTTTCAGTTCATGGGGCAATGATACCAATACTGAGGGTAGAAGGGAGCTGCTGTGTTAGGATGGGCTTCACGTGAACTGTGGTGAGACCAGTGTCCTGGTGAATAGAATAACTAGGGTTGTAAAGAGGTGGTTGGTGGGTTGGGGGGGTGGGGGGAGGCAGGGCTAAGTGAAATGTAGACTTATAAAGCAGGATGATATGGCAGCATTAAAAATTTAGCAATTTGGATGACAATACCTAGAGTGAGACAGAAAATGGCAGAATATACAAACATGGAAAAATAGCAGTAAATGGGTTCAAAAAAAGGAAAAAATAGTAAAAAGACACAATAAATGGCTCTTTACTTTAACACTTACAGTATTGGAAACAAAGGGCACAGAACAAAGTAAATACATTAATCATAGGTGACTTTAATTTTGACGTAGATTGGAATAGTCAGATTGGCAGATGAAGTTGTGAGGAAGAGTTCAGAATGTATTTAGGATAGTTTCCTTAAATGATATGTTGTGCATCCAAACAGGGTTCAGGCTATTTTATACCTGGTGATATGCAATGAAGAAGGTTTAATAAATGATGTCAAAGTAGAAGATCCCCTAGGAAACAGTGACCACAACCTGGTTGAATTTTGCATTCATGTTGAGAATGAGTAATTGGGATTGGATAAAACTGTGCTAAGCTTAAGCAAGGGTAATTACAAAGGAAGGAGGGCAGAGCTGGCTGGAGTAGAGTGAATAATGTGTTTAGCAGCAAAGATGGTTGAAGAACAATAGTAGATGCTTAAGAACATAATTCATGGCTCACAGGAAGGCTACTTTCCACTGCAGAATTGATTAAGTCAACCATAGCTAACCAGGGAACTTAAGGAGAGGATCAAATTAAAATAATAAAACATACAATCCGTCATAGATTAATGACGAGCCAGAAGATTGGGGAAATTTTTAAAAACTAATAAAGAATAACCCAAATAAAATAGAGGGAAAAAATAAACTGTGAGGGCAAACTTACAAGTAATACCAAGACACACAACAAGAGCTTCTTCAAATATCTATTAAGGAAGACGGAAGTCAAAGTGAACACAAATAGTTGTCCTTAAAGAATGAGGGTGGGGAAATAATTAAGAGAAGGAAATTGCAGTGGAGTCAAATAAATACATACCATCAATCTTCACAGTAGAATATGCTAACAGCATCCCAAAATTACTAAATAATTAAGGAGCAAAACTAGGAGAAGAAATGAATACAATAATATCATTAGAGGAAAAGTGACAGGAAAACTAATTGCTCTAAAAGTCACTAAGTTCCCTAGATCTGTTGGGATGCATCCTAGGATGTTAAAGATATTACAGAGATAATGAATGCACTGGCACCAATTTTCCAGGAATCCTCAGAGTCTGGAAAGTCCCACAGAATTAGAAATTTGCCAAAGTAATATCTTGATTTAAAAAGTAAAGCAGGTGAAAAAAGGCAACTATAGACCAGACAGTTTAACGCTTGTTACTGGGAAAATCTCATAGGATATTATAAAGAATGCAAAAGTACAGCATTTAGAAATACATAACAAAATTAAGTAAAGCAACGTGGCTTCTTGAAGGTGAAATCAGGTCTGATAAATTTACGAGGATTCTTTGAGGAGGTAACAAGTAGAATATACAAAGAGGAAGCAGTGAATGTAACATATTTGAATTTTCAGAAGGTGTTTGATAACATACCACAAATTAGGCTATTTAATAAGATGAAAGGTGATGGGAGGGAGTATATTAGCACGGATAGAGGATTGGCTAACAAAAAAAAAGACAAACTTGGGATAAGCAGGGAATTTTTAGGGCAGCAACCTGCAAAAAGTGGTGTCACACAGGGATCAGTCCTTGAGTCAACATGTCTTATAATCTCAGAATAAAGAGTCACACATTTTAAGACAGAGATGAGGAGGAATTTTGTATCAGAGGGTATTTAATATATGGAGTTCATTACTGCATAGGGTTGTTGAGACTAGTTTGTAAAGTATACTCAAAGGCTGAGGTATACAGATTTTTAATCGTAAGGGAATCAATGGTTATGGGAACAAGGCATGAAAGTGCAGTTCAGTTATCAGCTCAGCTATGTTCTCATTAAAGAGGGGAGCACACTTGATGGCTGAATGTCATACTCCTGTTCCTACATCTTACAGTCACTGCTGATAACGCCATTGTCATTGAGCTGTCCAAGTCCTAGGTGTAACCAAAATGATACGGTGCAAATTGCCTTTGATCAGCACCTGACTCTTAAGCATTTTCACTCTACGTGCTTAGCAAATGGGCAATGAGATCACTGCATGTATTTATTCCTTTGGTGCCCTTCTATCCATTAAATATAGATTCTGTGCTTCCTGCCATCAGATTTTGTCCATCCTGGCCTTTGTTCCAGCTATTTTGCAATTGCATTCATATCTAAAGAATGGCAACTGTTGACATGGAACGCAGTTCACAGTGGACACAGTCAACACTGGGTCCCACCTACATATCGTGCAACACCCAGACTGCCCATTTCCAACCATTTCCTCTTGTGGAGACCCAACACATTGAATTTCCCCTACAGGCAAAAAACCCAAAGGGCAATTTATAATCGGAAGGATATTTAGGGATTTGTAAAAAAAACTGTCCTAGATGTGAATAAATAAAAAAATAACTCATGCATACATTAAAATAGTGCTAAACAAAGTAATATGTAATAAATATAATATATACAAGAACTGCAGATGCTGGAGTCAGAGTCAATACAGCATGGAGCTGGAGGAACTCAGCAGGTCAAGCAGCATCAGAGGGGCAGAACAGTTGACAGTTCAGTTCGGATTGGGACCCTTCATCAGTCGTGACCTGCTGTGTTCCTTCAGCTCCACACTGTACTGACATAATATATACAAGATCTGTTAGACGTGATGACAATGATGGTATGAACTTGCCTTGAACCACAAGGCCAGCTACCGGAAACACTTTGGCTAAGATGTTAATGCTACTCATCCAGGAGGATCTGCACCTGGGAGGGGTTAAGATTTGCAAATTATAGGTGCAAACCATTGTGTTCCTGGCTGCCACAATTCATGTGACAGCAGCTCATGGCTTTGCTGAGGCTCTTGCTAAAGTTAGGTGGGACCTACTTAAACTTTAAAAGTTGTGGCCCAGTGACATCATCAGCAACATCACATAACCTTTTTTCAGGATGGGGGAGTCCAGCACCATCTGCAGTGTGGCAGCAAAACTACAGTGCAGAAGTGAGGACTAGACAAAGAGGACAAGATTAATTTATGAAAATTAATTTTCTCAGAACCTCTTCTAGACTCAAGAGGAGTTGCAGCACTAACTACAGACTTACACAAAAATCTCTGGTCTTTTTCTAGCCTTTGATTTCATTTCCTGCTTGGCATTTATAAAGCTGAAAAAAATTTTGTGGTTAAAAATGAGATTTTTTTTCTACTAGTGTTTATCCTAATATTATGTTGTCTTCATGAGGAAGAAAATATTTCTAATGGAATAAAATCAGAAATATGAGCCTTGTTTCCAATAATATGAAGCAAAATGATTTATTTTCAATGCAAAACTCACTCAGCATCATCACAATTTCTTAATGTGCACAATGCACAATCAATTACTCAGCTTTAATAGCAGTGGCATAAAAACAGCAGTCACTTTATTAGGCTGTTTGTGTCCTGCATTGCAAACAAACTGCTACTGTAATTAAGGTTCCCTTTAAAAGCTGCTGCCTTTTGCACATTTTTAATGATCTTTTGGCTTCAGATAGTACTAGGATCCTGTCTATCAGCCATTAAGAATTTGGAATTCGACACAAACATTTCATTATGTTTACATATCTCTCCAAGGTACCCCTCAGCCAAGCCAGTATTGTGATTGCAATGATTTATGTTTTTGGCTTCTTAGTATCAGCACTTGGTTCTGCCACGTTAAGAACAGCATGGTTTCCACTACTGTACCTCTACAATGAGTCTCAGCTGCAATCTTAAAATGGGTCTCTCTACTGTACCAGTGCAAGTGTGTTTATTTCCCACACAAACCATCCTGTGGTGTCTTATTGAAACGGCTGGGTAAGTGCAAAATTGGCAGCAATTTTTTAAAAAATCCTGTTTGTGAGGTCATGTACATTAGGAACACAATTAAGAACATCTAGCTCAAAACAAGCATTGTCAACAGTCAGAGGCAAGCTTCATCTGATTATGGACCCGGTTCTTTTTTTACTATGTGGACCCATTTGTCATCGCAACATTAACTATCAAACTGCACTATAAAGATACTAAATAACACAAATATTGTTTGTTTACTTTGGGTTTTTAGTTTTTGTAAACAGCGGATGAAGGAGAAGAAATTGCTCTGCAGATTGGGATCAGAGGCCAGAGGTCAATGTGTCATTATTAGGATACATTAACACTGAAGCACAAAATAAGCTAAATTAAATTCTGCATGTGAGATAGTATACTAAAATATACGTTGGTACCTTTATATACACGAGGAACTGTGCTGAGTGAATTAGAATACAGACAGTACATGCAATGAGTAATGATATACACATTAAACTAAAGCACAGGTTACATGCAAAAATTACCATTCTTGGTCTCAAACCCTAACTTCACTCTAACACTGAAATCATTTCACAACGTCATATCAGTGCCTCCAATACTTAACGAAACACGCAGGAAGAGCCCAGACATCATTGAACTGAGTTACACCTGATGATGCATCTTTCCTAATTGTTTTTTTAACATGATTTAAAGCAAAAGGGTGAATTTTTGGTTGGGTATTTGAAGCCGAGCACAGGAGGGACTACAAGGAGAAGTGGGCCTATGTGGACGAGAAGGCCAATTCCCACTCCATGATCTGTATATCCTTGACAGCTCAGTGGAGACAGCAGAACCCAGGAGAGTAGAAAATCGATAAAGTGGAGCAGGAAATAACGTGAACAATGGGGAAGCATATTACAATGAACACAGAAGCCTATAGAAAGCACACGAGAAGCAGGGCTAGTGGAGGTTACAAATAGCCTCTAGCTACCATTCAGTGATTTATTTTTAATTTCATTGGTGGTCAAACACCCAGGGGTAGCTGTGCTTCATTAACTCCTGGAAGGTCACTACAGACACTAGTTTGGGAATCACTGCTCTTACTCACCAAGTCAAGATTCGAACAAGGCAGATTAGCCCAGAGAGTTGTCGATGACTGACCAGGCAACATGGCACATAATGGGCCTAAAGCTGTTAATTATTCCAGTAAAAATAGCTTTAAGTGAATGAAAATTCAGGAGTTGTAATGAGGTCATCAAACTGAAATGTTAATACTGTAACTTTCTTAACAGACTGCTGGACCCGCTGGATATTTCCAGCATGTTTTGTATTTATAACAGTCAGGGTATTTTGAATAGTTCATAAAGTAACAATTCATTATTTGGCTTCTGATACATACATTGAAATTTCAACTGAGGTGCACTGTATGTGAGGAACAATATTAATGCAAGGTATTTGACATTGTATGTTTTTACAATTTCTCCAGTCCACACCAAACGAATGTGGAGAAAACACTTACATTTCCACAGATACACTATATATTGGCTAGAATCAAAGTTTTCTCAAAGCGTACATACACTTAACGTGAGAGATGATTAGGTCACATGATTGAAGTTCTAATTTCAGAATAATTAGTGCAGAGCTCCATATTCTGTCGAAGTCACCCCATACATCACCTGCAAGTAATAAAGGCTGTCTGCAGTTGCTGACTAGATATTCTGTTTTTCCAGCCATACCTTACCTCAACTGACATAAAAGAAGATTTAGTGAATAAATGTGATTTAAATGTTCGTAATGGTCTATTCAGGGCCACCTGGAGCTCCCGGATCCTAGTAGGAACTACAGATTTAAAAAGGGAGCTGTTTAAATGCTTAAGTCTGCACTCACATTGTTGAAAGCGTGTATCAGCAGGATTGCATTACGGAGAATAAAATGTATTGTGGAGGGTGTGATTGTACAAAAATTGAGAAAATAAACAAAAATGAAAATAAAACTGAGGCAGCAGCCTTGATCATAATGTTACAGGATAGCATTGAATCTTGAACACATTGTGAAGTGAAATTCCTTTCCACGCTATTTTAGTAGAGGTGTTAACCATTGTAGAATCACGCAATACAGAACAGGCTTTAGGCCTGTCAAATCTGCATCGATAAATAACTAGACTAAATCTTTCTACTAAAAAAACTACTCTTGCCAGCCCGCAGTTTTGAATGTTATGACATTTCTCAAGTGTTCATGCAAGTGCTTTTTAACGGGTGTGAGATTCCTCATCTCAGCTACCCTCCCAGGCAGTGCATTGCAAATATCTATTACCTTTTGGGTGAAAAATATTTTCCTCAAATAACTTCTAAACCTCCTGCCTTTCACCTTAGAATTATTCCCTCTTGTTATTGATTCCTCAACTAAGGGGAGCTGATGCTTTCTATCCACATTGTCCATGCTCTCAATCTTATCCACCCTAAGCAGGTCCCATTTAAGCCTTCTCTGCTCTAATGAAAACAGGCTGGATAACCTCGGGTTACTTGTACAGCTAAACTGCTCTATCTCCAGCAACGTCGGGCGAATTTCCTTTGCGACCCCTCCAGTGCAACCACGTCTTTCCTCTTTCACAATAACCTGTTTGTTTCAAGCAGGTTAATATTTGGAAAAAAGCATTCTTACAAGCTCATTCAATGCACATCAGCTAGCACCCACAGCAGAATTTCAAGCCCATGAAATATTAACTGTAGGAATGGCATTTAACATAACTATATTGAAGCATGAGTTGTGTCATGAGCAAAAATGTTCAGAATTTAAACACGTTTTACTGACCCATCACACTGAAGAGGGGAGTTAACATTCAATTTTTATCCCTTTATATACTGGAAATTGCTTTTTTTAACCTGTATCGATACCTTGGTCTCCAAAATAATTTCAGACTGCCTTGACACTTCCTCAGGAGATGGATACAAACAAACTTTATTTGGGATGTAACTGGCTCTGGCATTGATACATGGCTTTTTCACTAATTTATGTAAAAATCAGGAGTCTATTTAACAGTTCTCTGCCCTTAATAAAATACCCATGCATCAACCAAATGCAAAGCGATCGCCAAGTTCAGCATAATTATCTGCATTTAACCCTTGGAGTGTCCTAATATGAGTTGGATTAGACTGACAGTTGCATGGCATCATGAAATACAAGCAAATAAAATAGAATAAGTAGATCATTCAGCCCATTCAGCCTGTTTCACAATACATTAAGGACATGGCTGATGTGTTTGTATTTCGAATTCCACATTCCCATTACTTGATGACCTTTGATTATCTGTCTATCAATTAACTATTGATCTATTGGTTAAGAATTAATCTACTTCTGACTTAAATATTTTTAAGTCCGGCCTGTCCTCCAATCATAAGACAACCCACTTATTCCAGGTATCACTCTAGTAAACCACCTCTGAGCCACTTCCAATGTATTTACATCCTTCCTTAAATAAGGTGACCAAAATTGCATAGGGTGCAATTTGGTGAGGTGGGGTGGGTTGAGGAAAGGTACTGTATTTCAACTTTAAAAAGGCAAGCTCTTTTAGAACTAAGATGATAGGAAATGTTTATTTCTCTCAGAGGACTGTGCAGTTTTGGAACTGTATACCTTAACAGTGCAATGGAGGTGGGATCAATAAATAATAATCTGAAGAAGGGTCTAGGCCTGAAACATCAGCCTTCCTGCTCCTCTGATGCTGCGTGGCCTGCTGTGTTCATCCAGCTCTACATCTTGTTATGTCTTCTTCATAAATTCATGTTGCTTTTGTGTGATCCCATTGGGATCTTCTAAGTATTCTGTTATCACATCCTTTATGATAGATTCCAATATTTTGTCTACTATTGGCATTAGGCTAACCTGTCAAATACGGTCCTGAATTTCTTTTGTTAAGCATGAGTAACTTTTATTCCGTTGGTTTTTTAGCTGCAAGCAATGTGTAACTGCTGCAATATATACATTCCTTCCTTAAATAATAACCATGCCTTTTAATGAAGTTGCCCAGTTTCTCATAGCCAATTCAACTTTCAAGCCTTTGCAGTTTCCTTTGTTCAGACTTAGGACCCTAGCTTGAGATCGGATGAGTTCACTTACAACGCTAGTGAAGAATTGCATCATGTTATGATCACTTTTTCTTAAAGGGCCTTTTACAACTAGATTATTAATTAATCCATCTCACTCCAAGAAAACAAATCAAGGGTAGTTTGTTCAGAGTTGTTTCCTCAATATACTGCTTTAAAAAAGCCGTCGTGCACACACTCCAAGAGTTCATTTACCACAGTATGAATGCTAATGTGGCCTGTCCATCTGGCATGGTTGAATTTGAAACGAATTTCCCAGCTATTAACCTAGGGTTCTGCATTGCTAGCCCAATGACAGTTTGCTTCCTCCAAACAGCTCCTTACTCTTCTTATGACAATGACATTGGAACTGTTACACTCATTGAATCACCAAAATAGACAGGAAGGGTATTTACATCTCATTTGAAAGATGACAACTCCAAATATTCAGTAACCCCTCAGTACTAAGCTGTTATTTTAAATAAAGTAGCAATTCTTTTTTCTAGATCTTCTCTCAAAGAGGGAGTTCTTCCTGTTTCTCCCCCAAATTTAAACTCCCTGAAACAATCAAAATTCACTGAAATGATTTTCAAATTTTATTTCATTTGAAATAGTTTATTTAAACATTTGAGTCTGAGGAATCTGCTGGAGTTAGTCAGCCTGAAAACTGAGGGGATTAAATTAGTTTAAATGACATATTTGTTGAAGCACACTAGGCTAATGACTAGGTCTGTGTTGATGTTAATTCAACTCTCCTGGAATGCTGTGCTCACCATTTTGTAAAATGCTAAAATATCTGACTACAGGAATGTAAAATGACACAATAGGCAGAGCAAGAATGCTGTCTGAATGACAACGCTCCTTACTATAAAAAGTAATAATTTATGATATTCAGATGGTATAGTGCTGCATGTCCTATGTAAATACATGCATGTTAAGTTTAAACCCATATTTCAGTCATTGATATGTTTTAAGCTATTGATACTATTGGATAATTATGCTCGAGTTAAGGTTCAACAATTAAAGAGGTAACAATATTAGAAACTGTCAATACAAATCCCTGGTTCTACGAAACATGACAACACAGACATGATGGGTTTTGAATGACCTACTTATTGCTGTAAAATCCTTGTGAAAAAGCAAACAGGGCTAAACAGAAAATATAGCTGCCTTGCCTTTAAGAATTAAATTGTTAGTATTTAACAGAAGCATGATGGTCTTCAGGTGTAGATGTACTCCTTTGGTTTACTTAGGCAGAACAGCATTAGGCCATATTCTTGAGACCGGTAAAATATTGTTCATGCTGGAAATGTGAAATTTTGAAATAAAATACTAGAAATACTCAGTTGGTTTGGCGAGAGAAACAATTCAAGTTTCAAGTTTACAAGCTGACACTGTAAGGTTAAAAAAGGCTTCTTATTGCCAACAGCAGCAATGTTGAGGATTGGGGAGTGGGAATAGCTGACATGGAAAGAAAGAGGGGTATTTGAGGGTGTAGAGCGGCATGAAGTTATCTTTCAAAGCATTTCCTCATCCAAACTGTGGTCCAATATCACTCTCAGGAGTTGTGCACCTCAAGTCATAGAGTCACAGAGTCATATAGCATGGAAATAGATTCTTTGGTCAAACTAGTCCATGCCGAACATAATCCCAAACTAAACCAGTCCCATTTGTCTGTTCCTGGCCCATTTCCCTTCAAGCATTTCCTTTTTGTGTACTTATCCAAAGGTCTTTTCAATGTTGTAATTGTACCCTTAGAAAGCTGGCCACTTCCATGAAAATTACAGGGTGCTTGAATATGCAATGATGCCAGCCATGTCGGGATTGGAGAATAAGGGCATTTTTTCCACATGGGTGGAAACTGCTGCTGCTAGAGATGGGTTAGAAATCGCTGAAGTATAGTTAATTTATTCCATCAATTACAAATATCTGCATAAGCTCCCCGAAAATTCAACCAACAGTAACATTGCAACAACTTCTTCATGCACATATAATGAATAGACTAATGAAAGCCCTTGTCCTAGGTGGTAGAGGTCACAGGTTTAGATGGAGCTATCGAAGGAGCCTTTGAGTCATCTTGTGTATGGCACTCGCAGCTGCCACTAGGCATCAGCGATTTAAGGTGTAAATATTTAATAGCGTGGTGAATGGGTTGCCATTCAAGCTGGCTGTTATGCCCTGGATTACTTGGGGGTGGCACACTGGCTCAGTGGTTAGCATTGCTACCTCACAGTACCAAGAACCTGCGTTTGATTCTACCCTTGCGAGACTGACTGTGTGGAGTTTGTACATTCTCCCTGTGTCTGCAAAGGTTTCCCCCTTGTGCTCCAATTTCCTCCCACAGTCCAACAGTCCACAGACAACAAGCAAAACAAACGTCATGTACAAAATACCTTGCAAGAACTGTGACAAACACTACATTGGACAAACAGGCAGAAAGCTAGCCACCAGGATACATGAACATCAACTAGCCACAAAACGACATGACCCACTATCACTCGTATCCTTACATACAGATGAGGAAGGACACCATTTTGATTGGAACAACACATCCATCCTAGGACAAGCCAAACAGAGACACACACGAGAATTTCTAGAAGCATGGCATTTCAACTGGAACTCCATCAACAAACACATTGATTTGGAGCCAATCTACCATCCTCTGAGAAAAATAACAGGAAATGACATCACCAAATACAGGAAATGACATCACCAAACCCAAGGAAGCCTAAACAGATAAATAGAAAGTGGGACATAACACCAGCGCTTCGTCGGAGTCTCACTGATGATGTTACCTAGAGTGGTGATGAAACGTCTAAAAACTAACCTTCCAGCTCAGCGAGCAAACTCACATCCAGTCCAAAGATGTGCAAGTTGAGTGGATTGGCTATGCTAAATTGCCCCATTGTGACCAGGGATGTTTAGATTAGATGCGTTAGCCATGGGAAATATTGGATGGGGGACGGATCTGTGTGTGATGCCCTTTGGAGGGTTGGCGTGGACTATTTGGGCCGAGAGGCCTGTTTCCACACTGTAGGGACTCTGTGAAAGTAGATGTAGAGACTGAGGTTAGAAAAATTATAATGGACACTTAAGAAGTATCAAAGCTCCGAAACAAACATTGTACCCATCTTCACAGTAGAAACCTGAAAATAAGATACTAGGAAACCAAGAGATAATAAGGAACTGTGTGACAAAGTAATACTAGATTAATGGCACCAAAAGCCAAGAGGTCTCCTAAATCTGACTGCATGCATTCTAAAAGATATGGCTGCAGATATTGTGGATACATTCAATGTGACAATGTTACCAACCAATCCAAACATTTTTGCAAGTGTAACCTTCTATCCTTCAAAGAAGGAAGACAGAAAATGGAACATAAGGGTCAGTGATCCTGACACAGGTATTGGGAACATGCTGGAATCCCTTATTCAGGAAGTGATAACATGCAGTTAGAAAATTACCATGTGATTGGACAAAGAAAACAGTTTTATGAAAGTGAAAATGTATTTTGACAAATATTAATTTTTTAAAACTTTCACAACAAGCAAGATAGATAAAGGGAAACAAATGGATCTTTTTACATTCTCGCAAGATCTTAGATAGCTGCTATATGAAAAGTAGCTATACAAAGTAAGGATTCATAAGGCTGATGGGGATGCAATATAATTCAAAAAAGAAGATAAAGTCTCAATAGTTTTTGCAAACCATAGGACTGTTCCCTCATTATGCAGAGATGACTGGTGGTGGTTTAACCTGAGGGTCACCATGCCACAGGCAAAGGAGAAGGCTGAGAGGGAGAGTCCCTTATGGTAACCTCAGCTGGTACAGAAATCAAATCCACACTGTTGGTGTCAGTCAGCATCGTAAACCAGGCATCCAGGCAAATGAGCTGACCAGCTGAAGGTAATATTATAGTATCGACTGGTTAAAATAGAGACAACAGCAAGCAGTAATAAATGGGTCATTTCCAGTTGACAGGTTGCTGTTTGTGGGGTGCTGGATAGATCAACATTTTACGATCTACATGAATGATGGAGATGAAAAGGCCGATAGTAAACTACTCAGGGTATTTTGAAGATGTAAAGCCTGTGGAATATAGGAGGTGGACACAAAGGACAGAATCTTCTCAAACACTGAATGACCTGCGTATTGGCTAAAAAGGTGGGAAAACCGTATGGGATCAGCAGTGAGGTGTTTCTTGAAATCAAGACCCAGAAGCCCCCAATTTCCAACCAAGTGTTGAATGACAAAACTAGATTCTTGCTAGTGACTGGCAAATGGCTTAATGTATACATAGTTGTATGCATTAACATCTAATTATGAGTTAATCTAACTTCATTTTTTAAAATTAATTTATATGCAGTATCATATTCTCTAACCCACTGGATAGAACATATAGAACATAGAACATAGAAAAGTACAGCACTGTACCGGCCCTTCTGCCCACGATATTGTGCTGTGGAATAATCCTAATCCAAAAATAAAATAACCTAACCTACATTCCCCTCAATTCACTGCTGTCCATGTGCATGTCCAGCAGTCGCTTAAATGTCACTAATGACTCCGCTTCCACGACTACCACTGGTAAACTATTCCATGCGCTCACAACTCTCTGGGTGAAGAACCTCCCTCTGATGTCTCCTCTATACCTTTCTCCTAACACCTTAAAACTATGACCCCTCGTGGCAGTCAATCCTGCCCTGGGGAAAAGTCTCTGGCTATCGACTCTATCCATGCCTCTCATTACCTTGTACACCTCGATCAGGTCACCTCTCTTCCTCCTTCTCTCCAGAGAGAAAAGTCCGAGCTCAGTCAACCTCTCCTCGTAAGACAAGCACTCCAGTCCAGGCAGCATCCTGGTAAACGTCCTTTGCAGCCTCTCCAAAGCCTCCACATCTTTCCTACAATAGGGCGACCAGAACAGGACACAATATTCCAAGTGTGGTCTCACCAGGGTTTTGTAGAGCTGCAGCATAACCTCGCGGCTCTTAAACTCAGCCCCCTGTTAATGAAAGCCAAAACACCATATGCTTTCTTAGATAATGAAATGTGAGGCTGGATGAACACAGCAGGCCCAGCAGCATCTCAGGAGCACAAAAGCTGACATTTCGGGCCTACACCCTTCATCAGAGACGGGGATGGGGTGAGGGTTCTGGAATAAATGGAGGGAGAGGGGGACGCAGACCGAAGATGGAGAGAAAAGAAGATAGGTGGAGAGGAGAGTATAGGTGGGGAGGTAGGGAGGGGATAGGTCAGTCCAGGGATAACGCACAGGTCAAGGAGGTGGGATGAGGTTAGTAGGTAAGAGATGGAGGTGCGGCTTGGGGTGGGAGGAAGGGATGGGTGACAGCAAGAACAGGTTAGGGAGCTTTCTTAACAACCTTATCCACCTGGGTGGCAACTTTGAGAGAGCTATGCACTTGAACACCAAGATCCCGCTGTTCCTCCACACTGCCGAGAATCCTGCCTTTAATCCTATATTCAGCATTTAAGTTCAACCTTCCAAAATGCATCACCTCGCATTTATTCAGGTTGAACTCCATCTGCCATTTCTCAGCTCAACTCTGCATTCTGTCAATGTCTGTCAGAAACTGGATAGTGACATTTCCTGACACTCAGCCCATGGATTAGACTGTGGTGAATCCAAGTGATCTGCGTGCACTCACTCAGCACTCACTTCGCACTAGCTAGGATGCTCACAGTGTCCTTGCCTTGCCTTGTGTTTCTGTGCTTTGCCCTCTCATCCATAGCTTAAAGGTACACAATATTTCTGTTGTTTTAGCACAGATACAAAGCCAGGCAACTTGTCATGGTTGTCAGCAGTGATAATGAAAGAAGTGGACACGCTGCTGCATGGCACGGTGCTAAATTAATCTCACATCTGGACCATGTGCCTGCAACATACAAGGTAAACACACTACATTGGAAACCATCAAATGGCCATGGCTCAAAGTCAAAGGGGAGAAGTCCTCATTCAAGACAAGAGAAGTAAGCCACAGTACATCAAAGACATCACTGATGATCAGTCTCAGGGGCTTGGATATGGTCAGTCACCTAGTTGGGGCGGTTAGGGTCAGAAGAGTCCAAAACACTACAGTTTGGGGAGTAGGCCAGAATCAGACCTCCAGGTCCAGTTTTACGAGTCCAGAGTGTCACAAAATGCAAGTCAGGCAGCTGCATACATACAGATCAGTCAGTAGTCTAGTCATAACATCATGCAGGGTTGTCTGCTGTAGTCAATCAGTCTGGGAGTCAACTCGATGAAAATAAAGCAGGGTCAACGCTGGAATGAGTAAGTTAATTCTGTGGTTTAGACACAGTACCAAGGAAGCAGAGATCAGATTTGACAAGAGATTTTCAACATCATTCATGGGCTGGATAGTGAAAATAGGGGCAAGTTATTCCCACTCATAACTGAAAAAAGAACGAGGGGGCATAAATTTAAAGTGATGTGTAAATGAAGCAAGGGTGATACGAGGGAAAGAAAGCCTTCTTCACATCGAGAATCGTCAGCCTATGGAATGCACTGCCTGGAAATGTACTGGAAATAAGTTCAGTTGAGGTATTCAAGAGAGTATTGGCTGATTACTTGAACAGAAATGATTTCGAAGGAAATGCGGAAAAGGCAAGAATTGTTATTAGATATCAGGACCTGCACAGAAACAGGGTGAATGGCCTCCTTCAGTGCAGTAGCAATTCTGTGATTCTGGGATAAGGAGAGAACAACAATTATGAAGTGGGAAAAGCCACAAAATTTCTGCTGGAGTTCCTCAGGACATGTATTTTCTGATCAACCTGTTCGGAGATGTTACTATTGACCTCTGGAGGAAGTGGTACTTGAACTCAGGAATGCTGGTTCAAAAACAGGGACATTACCACTGTGTCACAACAGCCCTCGAGTTCCTCAGGGTAGTGTCCTAGGCCAAACCGACTTCAATAACCTCATCAATAACCTTCCCTCCATTGTAAGGTCAGGCGTAGTATGGTCGCTGATGACCACACAATGTTCAGCACCATTTACATCTCTTCAGGTACTGAAACAGCTCATGTCGAATTGCAGCAAGACCTGGGCTATATTCAGGTTTGGGCTCTCTTGCTGACGAATGGCAAGTAATAGCTGCGCTGCAAAACAGCAAGACAATGACCATCTCCAACAAGACAGAATCTAACAATCCATTCATTCAATAGTATTACCATTGTTGAATCCCCCATAATCAACAGCCTAGGATTGCCACTGACCAGAAACTGAAGTGGACTAGCTATATGAATACAATGTCTATGAGAGAAGTTCAAAGGCTGAAACTCATCTCTCAACTTCCCAATACTTGTCCTCACGACACAAGCCAGGAATGTGACAGCCTACTTTCCATTTGTCATGAAGGGTGTAGCTCCAACAACAATCATGAAGTTTGGCACTCCCCAGGGAGGACCAGCTCACTTGAACATTACCACAAGAGTCATTCTCTTCATCACCAATGCTCAGTAGCAATGGTGCGCGTATTCTGCGGAAATTCATCAAGACTTCTTAAACAGCACCCTCCAAATACCTACCAGTACTATCTAGAAAGACAAGAGCAGCATGATCTATACACTCTCCTTCAAGCCAGTCACCATCCTGACCCCTGGAAATATACTGCCATTCCTTGACTGTCACTGCATCAAAATCCTAGAACTCCCTCCCTAACGGCATTGTGGGGGTCTTCCCACACCAGTCTGAGAAGGCAGGCATGGATGATAAATGCTGGCCCGGCTGGCAATGCCCACATTGATGGTCTAAATCACCTTGATGGAGCTGAAGGAGTAATGTGGAGACATGGAGTTGTAAGTCAAAATGATGTGTAGGAATGTGTGGAGGTGTAGTATTGATGGACTTGACAGGGATTGCCTGAAAGCAACAAATGTGGAGGTTAAAAAGGCAGATTGAACACCATGCTAAGTTCGAGATATGCCTGGTGCAACCATTTTCAAACAATTTATTAATGCAACTGCAAATGAAAAATGGCTGCGACCACACTTCAACTTGGCTAAGTAACCGTGTTTAATCTATATGAGCAAGTGAGTTCTACTTGTGAGCAAAATGAGGTCCTTCAAGGGTAACTGTATTAATCAGGTATTTCTTCAGCGCAGGCGAAGTTAGCTGTAATCATACCATCCTGGAAAGTTCAACTTTAGAGTGCAAATGCTGGTTATAAATAATCATGAGGCTTGAACTGTTGAACTGTCATGTTCAACAACATGCTCTCATATACAATGATGCCTTTCTTGAATAACTTGGCAGTGGGAGAACCAGGTATCAGTTCTGAGGAGAAGTCATTCCGGACTTGAAATGCTCACTCTGTTTCTCTTTCCATAGATGCTGCCAGGTTTGCTGATTTTCTCCAGCATTCCATGCTTGTTTCAGATTTCCAGCATCTGCTGTATAAGGCTCTTATTGTTTATCAGTAATCAAACAGCCCTGACAATCTTCAGCAATTTTTACATGACATGAAATATTCTACACTGATTGACATAAGGTCACGTGTCAAAGTTCCACATGGAGGCATTCCATGGCCATCCTTGTCAGAGTCTTCTATATCCCATTGTGTGGAGGAGTATGCTAAACCATTACTTATGAGTGATGTGAATGCTGACTACTAACATAAGAAGCTGTTCCATTTCTAATATTCCCCATACAGGATCACCATGACCAATGGACTCCCCCACAGCAGGCGATTTCTTTCATGAGCTGCATAGCAACTAAGAATCAGAGAAATGAAGAAGGAAAATAGGTGTCCCTAAGCCCAAGTACATCAGCAATTTCCAGCAGATGCTGAACAGCTTCCATAAGGGGAAGTAGCAGGTTAAGGGGCCCTCAGGCAGCAGTCTTTCATCCTTAATGTGATTTCCTCCAAATGAACAAACAGCAGTGCCATCAAAGACTGAGATATCTCAGGACACTGTCACTGAACTACATTAACTGCTGGAGTGGCAACTGTGATCTGAAAGAGTGAGTGGCCATCCTATGCTGGTGGTGGTCAGTGATAGTGGCACTAAACTCTTACAAAACTGGCTGCTTCCAAGGAGATAATAAAATGTGAGGCTGGATGAACACAGCAGGCCAAGCAGCATCTCAGGAGCACAAAAGCTGACGTTTCGGGCCTAGACCCTTCATCAGAGAGGGGGATGGGGAGAGGGAACTGGAATAAATAGGGAGAGAGGGGGAGGCGGACCGAAGATGGAGAGTAAAGAAGATAGGCGAACGGTCAGTCCTTAGTAAGGGGCTCACCTTTGTCCCCCTACAACCACACATCAACGAATACCAGTCACGGTTGGACATAGAGCAGTTTTTCCGCCGTCTTCGCCTCCATGCCTACTTCTTCAACCGGGAACCTAACCCTCCTTCCACTGACCCCTTCACCCGCTTCCAACACAAGTCCTCCTCCTGGACACCACCCCCAGGCCTCCTACCCTCCCTCGGCCTCTTCATCTCCAACTGCCGTCGAGACATTAACCGCCTAAACCTCTCCACCCCTCTCACCCACTCCAACCTCTCCCCCGCAGAACGGGCAGCCCTCCGCTCCCTCCACTCCAACCCCAACCTCACCATCAAGCCCGCAGACAAGGGTGGCGCAGTGGTAGTATGGCACACTGACCTCTACATCGCCGAGGCCAGACGCCAACTCTCCGACACCACCTCCTACCGCCCCCTCGATCGTGACCCCACACCCGAGCACCAAACCATCATCTCCAACACCATTCACGACCTCATCACCTAAGGGGACCTCCCACCCACAGCCTCCAACCTCAAAGTTCCCCAACCCCGCACGGCCCGTTTCTATCTCCTTCCCAAAATCCACAAACCTGCCTGCCCTGGTCGACCCATCGTCTCAGCCTGCTCCTGCCCCACCGAACTCATCTCCACCTATCTGGACTCCATTTTCTCCCCTTTGGTCCAGGGACTCCCCACCTACGTCCGTGACACCACCCACGCCCTCCACCTCCTCCAGGACTTCCAATTCCCTGGCCCCCAACATCTCATATTCACCATGGACGTCCAGTCCCTATACACCCGCATTCCGCATGCAGATGGCCTCAAGGCCCTCCGCTTCTTCCTGTCCCGCAGGCCCGACCAGTCCCCCTCCACCGACATTCTCATCTGCCTAGCTGAACTCGTCCTCACCCTCAACAACTTCTCTTTTGACTCCTCCCACTTCCTACAGACTAAGTGGGTGGCCATGGGCACCCGCATGGGCCCCAGCTATGCCTGCCTCTTTGTAGGTTACGTGGAACAGTCCCTTTTCCGCACCTACACAGGCCCCAAACCCCACCTCTTCCTCCGGTACATTGATGACTGTATCGGCGCCGCCTCTTACTCCCCAGAGGAGCTCGAACAGTTCATCCACTTCACCAACACCTTCCACCCCAACCTTCAGTTCACCTGGGCCATCTCCAGCACATCCCTCTTTGGGCGGTTGTGGCGGGGGCGGGGTGTGAGGGATGTGTTGCGGGAAATGCAGTTCACCTGGGCCATCTCCAACACATCTCTCACCTTCCTGGATCTCTCAGTCTCCATCTCAGGCAACCAGCTTGTAACTGATGTCCATTTCAAGCCCACCGACTCCCACAGCTACCTCGAATACACCGCCTCCCACCCACCCTCCTGCAAAAATTCCATCCCCTATTCCCAATTCCTCCGCCTCCGCTGCATCTGCTCCCACGATAAGACATTCCACTCCCGCACATCCCAGATGTCCAAGTTCTTTAAGGACCGCAACTTTCCCCCCACAGTGATCGAGAACGCCCTTGACCGCGTCTCCCGTATTTCCCGCAACACATCCCTCACACCCCGCCCCCGCCACAACCGCCCTAAGAGGATCCCCCTCGTTCTCACACACCACCCTACCAACCTCCGGATACAACGCATCATCCTCCGACACTTTTGCCATTTACAATCCGACCCCACCACCCAAAACATTTTTCCATCCCCACCCCTGTCTGCTTTCCGGAGAGACCACTCTCTCCGTGACTCCCTTGTTCGCTCCACACTGCCCTCCAACCCCACCACACCCGGCACCTTCCCCTGCAACCGCAGGAAATGCTACACTTGCCCCCACACCTCCTCCCTCACCCCTATCCCAGGCCCCAAGATGACATTCCACATTAAGCAGAGTTTCACCTGCACATCTGCCAATGTGGTATACTGCATCCACTGTACCCAGTGCGGCTTCCTCTACATTGGGGAAACCAAGCGGAGGCTTGGAGACCGCTTTGCAGAACACCTCCGCTCAGTTCGCAACAAACAACTGCACCTCCCAGTCGCAAACCATTTCCACTCCCCCTCCCATTCTCTAGATGACATGTCCATCATGGGCCTCCTGCACTGCCACAATGATGCCACCCGAAGGCTGCAGGAACAGCAACTCATATTCCGCCTGGGAACCCTGCAGCCATATGGTATCAATGTGGACTTCACCAGTTTCAAAATCTCCCCTTCCCCTACTGCATCCCTAAACCAGCCCAGTTCGTCCCCTCCCCCCACTGCACCACACAACCAGCCCAGCTCTTCCCCCCCACCCACTGCATCCCAAAACCAGTCAAACCTGTCTCTGCCTCCCTAACCGGTTCTTCCTCTCACCCATCCCTTCCTCCCACCCCAAGCCGCACCCCCATCTACCTACTAACCTCATCCCACCTCCTTGACCTGTCCGTCTTCCCTGGACTGACCTATCCCCTCCTTACCTCCCCACCTATACTCTCTCCACCTATCTTCTTTACTCTCCATCTTCGGTTCGCCTCCCCCTCTCTCCCTATTTATTCCAGTTCCCTCTCCCCATCCCCCTCTCTGATGAAGGGTCTAGGCCCGAAACGTCAGCTTTTGTGCTCCTGAGATGCTGCTTGGCCTGCTGTGTTCATCCAGCCTCACATTTTATTATCTTGGAATTCTCCGGCATCTGTAGTTCCCATTATCTCTGCTTCCAAGGAGACACTGGGGTCCTGTGTGGGACCCCTTAATCTTCAACCCACAAATGTATTAAGGCATTTACCAGTGAAATTTGCGCCAATCACACTGCTCCACCCCATTTTCCCATAACAAGGTTAGTGCTACAGGTTGGGCAGTAGGCTGTGGGAATGTAGTTTGCTTCCTGCAAGTGCAGAGTGCGGTAGACTAGACACATTCCATTGAGAACACTACATCTTAATATAGCCAACTTCATTAACATAACAAAGTTCCAGTGCATCAGCAATCCCTTACCAATGTGTAAGCAATCTGCGTTCATTGTTACCATGTCTTTTGAGGGCTGCGCCAGGTACTCTGGAAACTGCCGTGGTGCCTATCTTCTTGAGAACTCTCATATTCCTGGTTCATTTCAAGGGCTGAATGTTGTAAAAGATGAATTACGAAGAGACGAGGTCTACTCTCTGCAACTGTGATGACTCCATTATGTAGTCACTTGACTGAGACCAAGTATGGATACAATGCAGTCCACTCTTTGACCAGGGCCATGGTGGAGTAGAGAATAGGTCTGAAGTTGAGGTTCTGATGCTTAGATCATTCTAGGAGAGCTCCTTATAGTACACTCCATAGTGTGCTGCACGATCCTAGCATATGTGCTGTGAACAATCAGAGCAGGCAAAGAGGGAATGTGATAAACTTTGGAGGGCTAGGAGAGTGGCTTCAGTCTTCCAACGAGGAAGATGGGGACTTTGCTCCGGATCAATGTCACCTTCAGTACGGTACAGTACTCTAGTATCAATAGCAACTAGTCAGACAGGTGTTAATTGACAGTGATGTGGACGCTCATTCATTGACATTAAACGTGCTGCTGCTTGAAGGGAAAGTTGTCCCTCTCTGTTCTCAGAGGCAAATGAAGCTTTGTTTTTTGTTTGCTTTCGCTGTTGCTGAATTGAAAGTGAAAGCTTTGAACCATTTGTGAGATTTCTAGCTTAGGATGGTCCCACTCTGAAAAATGAGAAGATGCTGGGCTAGTAGGCACTGAGGAAAAAGTAGACAAGGCTTTAAGAATTGGGCAAGGCTAAGGACAGATAAACTGTATTGCTTAGTTCAGTATCTTATGGCTATGAGGTACGCTTCTTAATAGTCTGTCAACTCACTGTCCTTCCAAGAAGAGAGGGAGTGGGAGCAGTCTACAACCCCATAATTTTCTGCCTCATATGTCTGCAAGATCTCAAAGTCAACGATCTCAGAAGAATGTAAGTGAACAATATCTCTTGTTCCATTAATAAAGCATCACCTAAGGTGTTCCACTGAGTGGATCATAGAGCATAAGCAATGAGCTTGCAAGTGAGAAAGCGATCACGTGATATAATTCAATCACTTTACAACTGGAATACACTAGCCATGACAGTGTTCGAAATACTGGTCAGATGCTAATGTGACAATCAAAGCTTTTGTTTGTTTCAAGCAACTGCTTCGCTTCAGTACAATACAAGCAGCCAAGACACTGAAGGACCATAAACCAAATGGGATCCCTTCTTACTCTCTTACTCTCTCCAGCTAACAAGATTCCAAAACCTGATCGCCTATTGTAAGTATTCATATGCTACAGATTATAGAGATTCTAAAGAAAGAGCTCAACTCTAATATTGCTACTTCCAGAAGAACAGATAAATCCCATCCTGCACCTCTAAACTGCCTAACGTTGGATGCAGCAGGACCAAATGAAAGCCATGTCACTGCTAAATTTAGCATGGAATCAGCTAAGTCACTAACCTCCACGAATGCACATCCCTTTAATTTTACTGGTCTCTAACTTGCTTAATCTGCTATCTGCACTCTGTAATCTATTTATGTGGCTGTACGAGCTTCAACCATTGCATATACATGAGCATGAAAGTCACAGCCTAATTTATTATGTTGCTTAGCCCAATGAAATATATCCTGCTTCCTTTGTTAAAGCTCAGGAAAATCTATCTAATTTTGTCTTCATGACCATAAGTGAACAATCAGTGAATTGGTAAATATATCCTTTCCAAAAAAAACTTTTCAAATGAGGAAAAGGCAGAATGGTAAAAAGTTGCAGCATGCTGCTATGCAGAGGGTCCTGGGTGTCCTTGTCCATGAATCACAGAAGGTTGGTCTGCAGGTACAAGTAATTAGGAAGGCAAATGGAATTTTTGTCCTTCATTGCTAAAGGGATTGAATTTAAAAGCTGAGAGGTTATGTTGCAGCTGTACAAGATGCTGGTGAGGCCACACCTGCAGTACTGTGTGCAGTTTTGGTCTCCTTACTTGAGGAAGGATGTACTGGCACTGGAAAGGGTGCAGAGGAGGTTCACTAAGTTGATTCCGGAGTTGAGGGGGTTGGCTTATGAGGAGAGACCGAGTAGATTGGGATTACATTCATTGGAATTCAGAAGATTGAGGGGACATCTTATAGAAACATAAAAAATTATGAAAGGAATAGATAAGATAGAAGTAGAGAGGATGTTCCCACTGGCAGGTGAAGCTAGGACAAGAGGGCATAGCCTCAAGATTAGAGGGAGCAGATTTAGGACTGAATTGGGAAGGAACTTCTTCACTCAGAGGGTTGTTAATCTATGGAATTCCTTGCCCAGTGAAGTAGTTGACGCCACTTCAGTAAATGTTTTTAAAGTGAAGGTAGATTTTTTTTGAACAATAAAGGAATTAAGGGATACGGTGAAGATATGGGTAAGTGGATCTGAGTCCACAAAAAGATCAGCCATGATCTTAGTGAATGGCGGAGAGGGCTCAAAAGGTCAAACAGCCTACTCCTGCTCCTAGTTCTTATGTTCTTATGTAGAACAGGGAGCCATCCTACCTCTCATCCTCTGATCAAACAATTTGCTACATTTCTAGCATTTATGTTATTTGCTTCAGATTTCAATCACTTGCAACTTTTCTTCTCATCTCCAGATACAGCATTCCTAGAATTACAGAACTGTATGGCACAGGAGGAAGCCACTGAATTTGTGACTCATTCACCTGCTTCTTCCTCTTACAGTTCTAATAGTACTTGTATGTCATTTCTGTGCATAAAAAAAAGCTTAACTTGTTGTTTCGTTCTTTTGTGAATTATGCCTTCAAGTACCTGAAGTTGTCCAGGAAAATCACCAACTTTGGACACCTCTATCAGACCTCCTTGCAATCTTTCTATGCTTTACGACTCTGTTCTCATGAAAAGATCCCTCGTTTCTCCAACCTTTTAACTCTAGCATCATCTTAGTGACATTTTTCTCTCTCCTTAGCTTTGAAATGCCTCCTAAAGTAAAGTACTTAAAACGGAGACCTAAGCATTATTCTGCCTAGATTTAAAATAGCCTAAAGTTTAAACCTTGGCTCAGTGGAGGTGCACTCAGCTCTAAAGTAGAAAGCTTCAGCCTCACTCCAGAGATTTCAGCACAATTTGGGTTAATATCCTAATACACCAGGAGGTGCTTTTCTGTGGATGAAACATTAATCTGAAGCCTCAACTATCCTCTGTGGTATACATAAAATTTCTGTTGGTCAATTTGAAGAGGAGTGTGGCTATTGTCTCCTAGTCCTGACTAATATTGGCCAAGTAATTAGCATAAAAATAAAAGAGATCCAGCGATTACTGCATTACTATCTATGGGATGTTCCTGTGTGCACACTGTTTTCCATGGTCTGAAGTGAGAAAGGTACCACAGAAATGGACATTTCTTGCTTGCTTTCAGAAGTGCCTAAATCAAAATAATGGTTAATACAACAGGTCTAATGGCTGAGCCAGAATCCTTAGTGAGCAGTTAAGACATACATGAAGTCTTATAGTTTGTATATATTGATCTAATTAGTACCAACACCTCAACGACACTACACTGGGGACAACTGACCTAATGCTTCAGTTGCCAGTTGTTATCTCATGGCTGCAAGTGCAATCTGTGGATTTTGATTAAGTTAGGATGCAACTTGGCTTTGTTTACAGTCTTCCATGGCTCATATTTGGACACATATATGAATAATAAACATTGAATCTTTTGAAGAAACAACAGTGCTTTGGAACTTCATGCCCCTACAAGAAGCCAACATCTTCAAAAGATGAAGTGATAAAACCAGTCAAAAAATGTACAACGAATACTAAATTCAGAAAGGACAGAAAGGGGTTAACAAAAGCATTTTTTGGGATATATTACAATTCACCGATCATAAACCTGGCAGTTAAATGCTCCATTATCTGAGCTATTATCTGACATAGACACAACATGGTAACATCCAAAAGCTATCAATTACTCTGAAGAAAGTCTGTATCATCCCTTGCACTACCTTATTACCTATGCTCCAGTGATATGTCAAACAAACCTGTTCAACTGTTAAGTGTGCACAGTGGGGCTGTTAAAAGCTGGTAGTGAACTCCTTCCATTATGATTATGGCCATGAAATATGACAATAAAATGACATGCGCTGGGATCTCAAAAGCCTGCTGCCTGCTGAGCTGAACTCTTGTTTATAACTGTTCAAAGAAGCATATCTCTGGAAAATGTTTACAAAAGAAATCACTCAGAGCTGTAAAGGCTCATCTCTCACTCCTCTCTCCGGCTTTAGCCAGAATGAATGCTGCCATTTACTGCTCACTAAATGGGCAATTGGGAAACAGAAACATCTGCTTGTTTTCCAGAGACTTTTGTTCTCTTTCACGAACGAATTAAAGTACGACAAACGATCCGTAATTAAATTATCGCATGCATGGGGTGATCTGTGAGTGGTGCAGTCATCTTGAAATTACAGGTCCCAGCACATCTTTAAGATAGCTTCAGACTACTTAAGTAGAGGATGAAATATGGGAAATTCGAATTGCCTCGGAGGTTACAAGCTGTTTATCCTGAATGCTTGGGTTGTTACAGAACACCAGTAGATGACCGAAAACCACCAGGCTTACAGTCGAATTGCACCATCTCTAATACTGAATAACTTAATAGTACATTGCACCAATAAGGGCATTGGAAAACTGCAAAAACTTGGACCTTGTTCTTGAATGGTGATCCCATGGTGCGTTAAGTAGTAACTTCTGGGATATTTATCCAGAAAGAAGTAATTAACATAGAACATTACAGCACAGTACAGGCCCTTCGGCCCTCGATGTTATGCCGACCTGTCATACCGATCTCAAGCCCATCTAACCTACACTATTCCATGTACCTCCATATGCCTGTCCAGTGACAACTTAAATGTACTTAAAGTTGGTGAATCTACAACCGTTGCAGGCAAAGCGTTCCATCCCCTTACTACTCTCTGAGTAAAGAAACTACCTCTGACATCTGTTCTGTATCTTTCACCCCTCAATTTAAAGCTATGCCCCCTCGTGCTCGCCATCACCATCCTAGGAAAAAGGCTCTCCCTATCCACCCTATCTAACCCTCTGATTATTTATATGTTTCAATTAAGTCACCTGTCAACCTTCTTCTCTCTAATGAAAACTGCCTCAAGTCCCTCAGCCTTTCCTTGTAAGACCTTCCCTCCATACCAGGCAACATCCTAGTAAATCTCTTCTGCACCCTTTCCAAAGCTTCCACATCCTTCTTATAATGCGGTGACCAGAACTGTACGCAATACTCCAAGTGCGGCCGCACCAGAGTTTTGTTGAGCTGCAGCATAACCTCTTGGTTCCGGAACTCGATCCCTCTATTAATAAAAGCTAAAACACTGTATGCCTTCTTAACAGCCCTCTCAACCTGGGTGGCAACTTTCAATGATCTGTGTACATGGACGCCGAGATCTTACCATTAGCCCAGTACTTTGCCTTCTGATTACTCCTACCAAAGTGCATCACCTCACACTTGTCTGCATTAAACTCCATTTGCCACCTCTCAGCCCAGCTCTGCAGCTTATTTATGTCTCTCTGCAACCTACAGCATCCTTTGTCACTATCCACAACTCCACCAACCTTAGTGTTGTCTGCAATTGTAATAAATATTCAAGTTAGGAATGATATGCAACTTGCAGGGGAATTGGTGTTTCCATGCTTTTAATGCTGTTATCCTTCTAACTTGACTCTGTCCAATAGCTGGCAAGTAGGTCGGACTGTGGTCTGTCAATGAGCCCTGTGCGACCCACGATGAGGGAACTAAGTATAGAAAGGATTACTGGAACATTCTGCAACTGCTGCCCAATCAGGTCATTTTAGTCCCACAGTTGCTGCCCATGAGCTCACTCATGACCCTATATATGCAGGAGGAGAGAAATCATTTCTGAGTAGAAAAGCAGTATGCTTTGCGCATGCGAATAGGTTCATCCAGCCTGATGCCTGTGCACTGAGGGCAGTGACAAGTGTGCTCAAATGTTACAGAGAGAGTGAGTGTATGGGTTGGAATGTCTGCCAAGCAGTGACAGGAGACAGCATGCCTGAATCAGGCCTTGGATAAAAGGCTTCCCAGTCATGGAGCTCGTTGGAGTTAGATGGGTGAAGCTCCTTTCTTCAAACAAAGGCCCTGTATGAGTGGAACTGCGATGAAGATGCTGGAGTGGGAAGCCTAGGCATAGTGAGTGAGGGAGAGAAGGGTGAGTGAAGGAGATGGAGGTGAGTCAGTGAGTGAGACTGTGGGAGAAGTGAGCATGAGGGAGTGCGTGTACTTGTGAGGGAGAGAGTTTATGAACCTAAGATGAGTGAATCAAATGTTTACCCACCCTTCTCCTTGGCTCTCCCCATGGCCCAAAGGGAGGTGAGGAAGAAAAGCAAGGCAAAACAACAACATATTTCTGACCCCACTTGTATGTGAGTTCCGCCGAGACCAGCTCAGAGTGTGCAACACCAGAGGTGATGCAAGATTAGTCAAGTTAGTTCAGTAAAACCCAACTCCTTAACCCCACTAACTTCTGTGGACTTGCACCTAGTTTCTCTGTCTGTGTAGCTCTGCTTCTCAACTGAAAGGGCAAAAATGGTTTAATTAGTTATTTCTACTTCTGACCACTTTTTAATGGCCATTTTTATTAATTAACCATTTATTTGAGTTCTCGATGTATTTCAATGGAATGATCTTTGAATTGTGTGGTTACTGTTGTGTGAAACCTAACGTTTCTAAAAATTGCTCAGACTCCTGGAGTGACAGAAAAATTGAAATGTAGGGCCCCTGTGCTGGAAGGTTGGATAAGCTTGTTCTAACTGATAGAGGTCTCCAGGATGTGGTACACTGACAAATTAACCTTGGTGAGTCACTGCAGTGTAGCCAATAAATCGCACATGATGCAGTATTGCAAGGTGTGGATGTTGTGTATTTTTAGACATCAGCCATTTTCCGCTTTTTTGCTTAACCTGGAGAAGCCTGTCATGGAAACTGCTGTTGACTCTTACCCAGTCCCAAATGCCTTATAAAATGTTGATTTCTCTATTTGTTTGGCTTTCGGAATCCTTTGACCTTTACAATCTCAAGTTCTGAGACAGCTTAACCATTTCACAGCACTTGCTGGAAATGATGACAATCAAACATTCTATGTCTCTGCAACTGACTTCAGAGATGACACTGGAGTAATTTTTCTAATATTTTGAAAAATCATATCCACTGACAAGCAGAATCAAGCAATCTGACTATTGCAGCCATTATAGCCAGTTAGAGCTTGCCTGTTATTCATACTTGTATTGCCCCATGATGCCGCTTTGTCCGAGTACTTTGATCTAATGCTTCCCACTGAAATAATCTTTGTCATTAAACAAGGGCCATTTTCCAACAAAGTATTTTTCGATTGAAGAAAAAGGTTTACATTTATCACATGAAGGAAGGCTGTGATTTCACAAGAAAGAGTGTAGAGGATGTTGCCTGGGCTGGCAAGTTTCAACAGTGAAGAGAGACTAGATAGGCTGGGTTTGTTTTCCATAGAGCACAGAAGGCTGAGGGATCCTAACTGAGGAGCATAAAATTATGCTGGGCTTAGATAGGGCAGATAGGGAG
Organism: Stegostoma tigrinum; assembly: GCF_030684315.1. NCBI lineage: Eukaryota > Metazoa > Chordata > Chondrichthyes > Orectolobiformes > Stegostomatidae > Stegostoma > Stegostoma tigrinum. The sequence continues at coordinate 100,717,448 of NC_081358.1, read as the reverse complement.
CATTTTTTCCCTTTTGTAGAGGTGTCAACAACAAGGGCACAGTTTTTAGGTAGGGAAGTTTAGAAGGGATTTAAGGAAATATTTTTTCACATAGAGGATTGTGGGTATATGCAACTCACTGCCTAAAAGGATAGTAGAGGCAGCAACCTAGAAGATATTTAAGAATTATTTAGATGTGCACTTGTAATGTCGTAGTATGTAAGGCTGCTTGCTAAGCGTTGGAAAAATCAAACAATGGGGCCAAATAACCTTCTCCATGCTGTATAAACTCTAAGGCTCTTGTATACTACTTTTCAAGCAGATAGGCTGAAAATTGATTCCAGATTCCATTGTGCCTGTACTTCTGGAGTGACCAGATCAGTTTCTGGTTTGTACAAAGTATCTCACATTTGGAAGCGCACCTGACAGATTTGTTCTACCATATCAATGGTATCTGGGCAAAGCCAGCTGAAGAGCAAACACCACTAAGAGAGATCAGTCAACAACTTCTAAGCATCATTTGTGTGAGTTTAACTGTCTTCTCCGGACCTTCAAAATCCTCTTTACAGCCTTGATATTTGACAGTGCCTTTACACAATTTCTTTAACTCTTCTTCCTACTGGACATCTATTCGCTCACTAACATTGACACATTTATTATACTAAAGGTGACACATAAATATAAACTAATGATTTTGTAATGAGTCGGTAGGTCAGCAAGGATAACTAAACATTTCGGATTTGATCTGTGATGTGTACTGATTTAATGGATCTAAACTAGTGGAGTTGGTGAATTTTACCTCAGCACCTAGCTCTTTACCTCATTCTGTGCCAGATCTGAGAGTGTGGGGATGTTAGTACCAAGGCAACACCAAATGAAATGGCCTAAATATAAAAAGAAATGAATAAATACATACCCTGTGTTTCACCTGCTCTTACTACTTCTACTTCAGAATCTGCTTTCTCTTCAGAGGATGTGGATGAATGAAGAGCAATGAATGCTGGCAACCAACGCTGGTTACTGCTATTGTTCTTCAATTCTTCAGTGTTGATAGAAAAGTTAGCTTCTGTCTCTGAGGACACTTGCGTCACAGTCTTCTCCATTCCTCTACCAAAGATTAAAAGAATCGTGCTTATTTTTCCTTTATAAGATCCAGTTACCCGATATGCAAAATTAGTCAATTTGATTGGAAACATATTACTTTTTGGGATGCTGCTCAAATGCAATTTTAAGTGCAATATACCTTATGATTCAAATCAGTTGCAAGCCTATTAACAACTGCAGAATTCATGCCAATTATCTTTGATCAAAATAATAGAAGCAGGAGTTTAACCATGTTAAATATGCAACTAGATTGGAAAACTGAGTCTTTATATCGAGCAGAATTTCATTTGCTAGAATTAAGTATGTTACGATTTTGCTACATTTAAAGAAAAATGTCACACACCCAGTAATTCACTGACAGAATTGCTGTATAAGATGTCATGTTTTTAAGCAAAAACAAACTTTACAGCATATAAAAACAAATTAAATAAAGCAAATACCATTAATTTTTTTATACATTTGTGAGATGTGGGTGTTTAGAAGTCAACCATGTTGCTATGGGTCTGGAGTCACATATAGGCCAAACCAGGCAAGGATGGCAGATTCCCATCGCTAAACGCCTTTGGTAAATCAGATGGACTTTAACAGCCACTGACAGTGTTGCATGGTTGCAACTATTCCAGTTACTTTTCAAAAAATTATATTCAAAATTTACTATCAGCAATGGTGGTATTTGAACCGTTGCCCTCAGAACATTAGAGCCTAGGGTTTTGCATTACTGGTCCAGTGACATGATCACTATGCCACCACCTTCCCAGAGAGTCATACAGCATAGAAACAGGCCTATCGGCCTACCATGTCAACACGCCAACAAACACTGAATGACACTAATCCCATTTACCTGCACTTTGTCCGAAGGCTACTATGTCCCAGTATCTTAAGTGCTCATCTAGCTGCTTCTTTAATGTTGCCTACACCGCCCTCTCAGGCCTCATGTTCCATATTTCTACCGCCCTCTGAGTGAAAGTATTTTTTCTCAGATCTCCTCTAAGCCATTTACTCGTCACCTTAAACTTATGGTCTTGGATATCCATGTAACACTATAGCTTATAAAGACATGCTATAATCTCAGGTCTACTTTCCATTTGCCTCCAAACAGTTCCTTTGTGCAACTTTATTCTCTTTTCCTCAGGCCAACTTGAAAGGAATGTCATCACTCTCTGGCCATCATTCTGATTTCTCTCCAGTGCTCCACTTATTCACCAAGGTTCAAGATTTCATGGTATTCCCTCAATCAGCTTTTGGCTAAGCAACTCTCCAGTTTCTTTACTACCCTTATGACTCTGGATTCCACACCCAGAGGTGTAGGCCATCCTGCAACTCCTGCACAGGAGCTTATCACTCTTCACAAAACATTCAACAGCCCACTGCTATGGTTTCAAACTACATAAAGCTGATTGCATCTGTAAGCTGAATTGCAACTAAGTCAATTGTCTTTTACTAAAAGGATTATAGCTGAATTCTCCCTTTAGTTTCTAGTCATTTTCCCTTTCCCTTTTAATGAATATTGCACGCAACTGTAGGCACCATAGATGACAGATTCAATATTTACTCTGTTTCAGGTGCGGGTGTTGCTTTGTCTGGTTTCCAAGGAAGTATAAAAGACTCAAAGTTGACATCAAATTTTAGATGCTTTTCTAAAAACATCAAAACATTAGCCAGTCTTGCAGCTGGTTATGCTCTACCAGAAGTTACAAAGACAAACTCACAATAAAGCATCTCACTAAGGTCCACACATCTCCATGGTAATGGGACACAAGGCCTGTCCCCAGGTTGAAACACAAATGAACTACCTTTTAATCTACAGCATTCCTTAGTTTTTGGAAGCCACGTGAATTACTTACATCTTTACTGGAATAACTGCAGTCAGAAGAGGAAAAAAATATGAGGAAATGCATTTTGGCATCTTTCTGCCTCATCCATATAATACTTGATCCTTTTACCGATTCAAAATGTAGAGAATTACACACATTTATTACCCTCAGAAAGAAGAAATTATTGATCTCTGCCTTAAATGTCTTAAAGTCTCTACACTGAGCCATTCTGCACCCAACCTTATTACAGTCCTGCTTCAAATGTAGACAAAACTGCAAAATTCCAAAGGTGAGGTTTACAGCGGCTGTCCCTGACGACAAGGCTGTATTTAACACAGTGTGACATCAAGGAGCTCTAACAAAACAGGAATCAATTGGGGAAAACATCTCAGCTGGTTGGAGTCGTACCTAGCACAAAGGAAGATGGTTTTATTTGTTGGAGGTCAGTCACCACAATTCCATGATATCTCTTCAGGAGTCCCTCGGGGTGGGGGGGGAGGGTGCTGTTATTTCTGTTATGGAAGGTAGCTGCTTCATCAACAATGTTTCCTCCATCTTAAGGGCAGAAGAGGGAATGTTTGCAGATGATTGCACAATGTTCAGCACTAATCATGATTCCTCAGACACTGGACAAGTCCATGCCTAAATGTGGCAAGACCTACAAAATATCCAGGCCTGGGTTGACAATTGACAACATTTATGCCACACAACTGCTGGACAACAATGTTCTCCAACAAGACAGAACCTAACCAGTGGCCATTCAATGGTACTATTACCACTAAATTCCCTACTGTATTTTTTTTAAAACAACTGGCCATAAATTGAACTGGACTAGCCATATAAGTACTGAGGCTATAAAGCAGGTCTGAGGCTAGGAATCCTCCAGTGTACAACTCTTCACCATCGTAAGAAACAAGTCAGAAGTGTGACGGAACACTCCCCACTTGCCTGGATGACTGCAGCTCCAACCACACCCAAGAAGTTTGATATCATTTCAGACAATACAGATGCTAATTGCCAGACAAACTGTTCATTGCAAGAGGATTTGAGTTCAGAAGTAGGGACGGCCTACTTCAGTTATACAGGGCTTTGGTGAGATTGTACCAGGAGCATTATGAGCAGTTTTATTCCCCCCATCTAAGAGAGGATGTACGTGTCATAAATGGAGTACAGCAAAGGTTCACCAGGATGATACTAGGGACGGCAGGATTGTCTTCTGAACAGAAATTGAGAAGAGATTGGCTAAGCCTCATTTGCTAGAGTTTAAAGGAATGAGGGGTGTCTGCTTGAAACATACAAAATTCTAGCAGGGCTAGACAGACTAAATGAAAGGAGGATGTTTCCCACAGTTGGAGAGTCTAGAACCAAGCATCACTGTCTCCGGATATGTGTTAAACTATTTAGAATTGAGATGAGAAAGCATTTCTTCACTCGGAGCAGTCCATCTATGGAATTTGTGACCACAGAAGGATCTGGAGGACAGGTTATTGAGCATATTTAAGAAACAAATTGATAGGTTTTTAGATATTAAAGGCATTAAGGGATATGGAGCAAAAGCAGGAATATAACTTCATAGCTGTTATAGAGAATCAGCCATGATTCTTTTGAATGGTGAAGGAGGATCAAAGTGTCAAATGGATTTATTCCTGATCATAGTTTCTATTGGCACCATATCCACAATGTTCTACCAACAATGCTCAGTAGCAGTAGTATGAACTATCTACAAAATATACTGCAGAGATTTACTAAGGCTCCTTAGAAAGCACCTTCCAAATCCATGACCATTACCACCTAGAAGGTCAAGGGCGGCAGAAACATAGAAACACCACCAACTGCAATGTCCCCTCCAGCCACTCACCATCCTGACTTTGAAATATATTGCTGTTCCTTCAGTGTTATTGGGTTAAAATCCTGGACCTCTGTTTCAACAGCATTGTGGGTGTACCTACACAAATGGACTGCAATGGTTTAAGAAGGCACATACTCAACAGCATCTGGGAATGAGCAATAAATGCTGGCCTAGTCAGCCACACCCACATTGTATGAATGAATACAAAAATTACAATCTTACTAGTAATATAAATCTGAATAATATGGTCACTAATAGGACCTAAGTCCCCAACCAATCAGCAAAATACTTTCTTATGGGAGCATAAATTTAGTGCTGGCAAAGCTGCAACTGTTAGACTTGCCTATCCTATTGCTGCTGCCCTGGTGGCAAGTGTTCTGGCCCAACCTATCCTTGTACAGACCCTACACTGATGGTTAATGAGAGGCCATCCAACCGGCTTACAGTTTTCCTGTCATTTCATTGTACACAGTTGCTCACAAAATCCTGTCTCAGGGCCCTACTCTTGCCTATGAGTCTGGGCACTGTTGACTGCCCATCTCAGGGTCCTTCTCTTGTCTACTTTTCTAGATGCTGCTGATTACCTGTCTTGGGGTGCACTGCATCTCTGCTCTCTCCATGTCATGGTTCAGATTCAGAATTTAGTAAGTGGAGGAAATTCACGAGAATAAACTGATTTAAATCTTTTTCATGTGTTTTTAGCAACAGTACCTAGTTTTTGAAGAGAAATCTTAAAATTTATAATGCAGATATCCAGAAAATCATTTTATAGCAATTTTGGGCCAGCAACTGGAAATGACCTCCAATCAATCACTTCTGATGGTCAATGAGAGTTACTATTGATCAGAAATTGTACTAGAGGGGCCATTTAAAATATTACAGTTACAAGAACAGTTCAAAAGCTTGGTGTTTGATAGCATGCAACTCAACTTCCAACTCCCAATACAGACAGAACAAAATATTTTATGACTATTCATTTTTTATCTCAACTCCCAGTGGCAATCAATCTATCTTACCTTTTGTTGTCATCCATGAGTTTAACTTGCTTTAAAGCTTCGCCCTCCTCTTCCACTCCATCCTGACTTGTATCAGAAGCGTGTTTTCGCTTGTTACCTTTCCGCTGTAGGTGTTGCAACTTGCACTTGGAACCCTGTGCACAGCTCCCAGTCTTGGAAAATTCGGGACAAACAAGTGTGTGCTTCTTCTTGCACTGGAGAAGAAACATTTTCTTTAAATATCAGAAATTTTTCACTTAGCCTCCATTTAAAGTTCACTAAAGGCCACCTTTGCAGTCGGCAAAGAGATCCTTGAAAGGCTAAACTGCCTCACTAAATGAATAGACCCAAGTACAATAGGTGAAAGCATACACTAATCAGCTCCAGCCCCGCTCCATACAACCCAAACTTTAGTTATTTTGGAGTAATTATCCCAGCAAGAACACACCATCAAGAATATAGGACAATTTAGAGATGTCGATATAAGGGTTTGAAAAGAGGACGCCCATGTGCAAAGAAGAGACGGATACAATGAAGTCTCCTCTATGAGTACATCAGTCTTAGGAATCGATATTGGAGGCAAACAGGGATCATTGATCTGAGAGTTGTCAATAAATTAGAGAGATAGATACTTTTGCGTCTTTGCAATTCTAAAAGTGGCTCAGGAGCAGAGAGACGGGTATCCATGTGCACAGATCACTGAAGATGGCAGGACAAGGTGGAGAGAGTAGTTAATAAAGCATGTAGTGTTGTCAGCTTTATTAACAGAGGCTTAGAGCACAACAGCAAGGGAGTGATGTTGAACTAATGTAAGACACTTCTGAGACCACAGCTGGATTATTATGTACCACTATGGATACCACATTATGGGAAAGGTATGAATGTAATGGAGCGAGTGCAGAAGTGATTCAGTTGTATAGTTCCAGGAATGAGAAACTTCAGATATACTTACTGATTGAAGAAGTTATACCAATAATGGCAGGGCTAAAGAAAAGGTACTATGGTACACCAGAGGGATGTAGGGGGTCAGGTACACAATTCTTAGAAGCTTGCATCACATATAGACAGGGTGGTTAAAAAGGCCTTTCACATACTTGCCTTTATTGCTCAGTCCTTTGAGTACAGGAGATGGAAAGTCATGTTGAGATTGTACAGGATATTGGTGAGGCCTCTTTTGGAATGCATTGTCCAGTTCTGTTGCCCAGTCATAGGAAGGATATTATTAAGCTGGAGAGGGTTCAGAACAGATTTACCAGGATGTTGCCAGGTATGGAAGGTTTGAGTTATAAAGAAAGCCTGGATAGGTCGGGACTTTTTTCACTGAATCACGGGACTTTGAGGCAACGTTATAAAAGTTGATAAAATAATGAGGGATATAGATAGAGTTGATGGTAGTTGTTGTTTCTCTAGAATGGGGATTTCAAGATGAGGGGGCACAATTTTAAGATGAGAGGAGACATGTTTAAGAAAGACATGAGGAGCAAATCTTTTACACTGAGGGTGCCCGCATATTGAATGAACATCTTGAGGAATTGATGGATGTGGGTACAATTGCAATATTTAAAAGATATTCAGATAGGGAAATGGGCCAGGAGCAGGTAGGTGGAATGAGTTTAGTTTGGCATTATGTTCGACACATCTAACAGTCTGTTTCTGTGTTGTATGATTCTATGACTCTAAGTTGGGAGACTTTGCCTTAGAGAAAGGAAGGCTGTGAGGAGACTTATAGATGCTTTTAGAATCACGAACAGTCCGGATAGAGTAGACAGAGTGAAGCTGTTCTCATTCGTAAAAGGAACAAGAATGAGGGCGTCCCTTCAAACTGATGTGCAAAAGATGCAACGGCGATGTGAGAAAAACCCTTTTCACATAATATTAATGGTATGAAATGCACTGCCTGGAAAGTGTGGCAGTGGCATTTTCAACTGAGGCACTGAAGAGGGCAATGGATAATTATTTAGATAGAAACAGTGTGCAGCAATATGGAGGAGGAAAGCAGGAGATTGGCATAAGGTAATCATGATCATTTGAAGAGCTGGACCAAATGGACTCCTCCAAAGATGTAATTCAGGGATTCTCCCAATGAGACAGACCACCCAGATGTGAAGTTGTGGTTTGAGTCCATTGGACCCTGTGCAAGAGAGGGAAACCAAAACGATTTTACAAGAACTGTTTCATGGGTTGTAACTTTGGCTGGTAAGACTAGTAAGGTTGCTCAACCCTGGCAGTTAACATTATTGAGCTCTGGACCAGGTAAATATTACAAGTGATTTTAAGTTTAAATAGCAGCAAGTTGAATCATATATCCAGCATACTGACCTGAGAAGCCAAATTACAATTCAGTGACTTTACTGCTATAACACCATCTCTTCTAAGAACCGATGCCCTTTCCTGTAGAGCACTGTCAGGTCAGAGTACATTAAGTAAAATAGCTTCAGTTACTCCTGCAGCTAAACTCGCACACTATCTTAATGATGTGATTCGTGATTCTGTTGAAGGTTATTCATTCTGTTGTATTCCACAAATCTAATAGAACAAGACTTGCTTCAGAATCCACTGTCATCCAAATATTCAGGAACTGGAAATATGGAATATCACAATGGAGTCCACTACATACTAATACTGTATTGCAGCAATCAAACATGTGCAGGATGAGTTCAACCTATTAAAAGATAATGGATGCCTTATATGTAATAAATGATCACACTTCCAGAACATTAAGAATCAACTACTACAGCATGAATGGCTAATTAAATGTTTTCAGTTGCACAAGAACAACATTATGTTTTTGTTTTCTTTAGGCTTTACCAGTCACTTCACCTTTGCAGCAAACACGAAACAAGAAAAAAAATGCATATCCATTAAAAATAGACAAGTAAAAGAATACATCTGACAATCAAACAGCAAAAGATGTCTCGGAATACTTACAGACTTAAGAGAAAATTATTGAACTGGTTAGAAAACTCAGTGAATGATAAGAGATAGAAAGTAGGGACAATGAGCAGGATCTAATTGGGAGAATATGACTTGTGTTTTCCCTCACGAATCCGGGCTAGGGGCGTATACTATTCTCTGTATTTAATAAGGACTTAAGTTATGTATCCTAACTGGTCGAGAATATGTAGTTGGAAGCATAAAATTAGAAAGGGATATTGATAGCTTTGTCCATTTAGTAAAAAAATGGCACATCAACTTTGGACCTAAAAACAATAACCCAAAAATTGTGAGGAACACAGTTGGATCACCACTCTGCTCAGTGTTTATTTCTAGCTGGGAATAGCTAGAAATTTATTTTTATTAATAGGTTGTGTATCCTAACTGGTCAAGGATATGTAGTTGGAAGCATAAAATTACAAAGGGATATTGATAGCTTTGTCTATTTGGTAAAAAAAAATAGCAAATCAACTTTGGACCTAAAAACAATGATCCATAAGTTGTGAGGAACACAGTTTTAAATTTATAGTTATAAATTTTACAGTTATAAATTTTATTAATTTATAATATTTCTAGGTGGGAATTCTGATCCTGGGTCCTTCAGAAATGCAAAGCATACCTAAACTGAACATGGTCCCTCATAGTGCAGTATAATTCAAATTAACTATTTTGTTAGTGTTTTGAGCTCTGAAAGAGGATTACTGGGCCTGAAACGTTAACTCCGATTTCTCTCCACTGTTACTGCCAGATCTGCTGACACTTTCCAGCAATTTCTGTTTTTGCTCCAGATTTCCAGCATGTGCAGCGTTTTCTTTTGTTTTATTAGTGTGCTGTGTTCTGAGAGCTAAATGCCTGGCAGCACAGGAAGTCTTACTGACAACTACAGTGAGAGGGTAAGTATCTAAGGTAAGCGGAGAGCTGAGGGATTTGGTTAAAAGGCTGGGTATCAGGTGGATAGAATCCTATGATGCTGGCTAAGTGACGGAGTGGTTAAGCTAAGTTGGGGGAGACATGCATCAAACCTGGCTAAGGGAAGTCAGGGCTGGCAAGGGGCGTGTCATGGGACTGGAGGGTTTTGATCATATGGAGAGTATATCTGGTCTGGCATTGGACTGGGGGAAATCAGGGCTGCACGGGCAATGGATGTGAGGGGGAGATTTAAGAGTGTTCCAGGCGCAGGGGAACTGCCCATCGGGATCTTTAATTTCCCAGGCAAATCCCACTAAAGCAGTTGTCTTCACGATTCCACAGGATCCTGATGTACAACTCCGGGCTGTGCTGCACAAACGATTATCTGACCAGTAAAATGTCTAGGCCAACAGATCAAATACTTTTGGAATGATGAAAAGCTAGAAATGGTGGAGGTCCCAGGATTAAGGCCTAGGAGTCAGATCCATGTATCACTAACATGTCACAAACAGGTACAGAAAATAGTTGAGAAAGGTTATTGGATTGTAGGTCGTTATGTCTACAGGGTTAACATGGCACAACTTGCCTAAATGAAATAAGATAGTTCAAAATCAGCCTCAATTTCCAAATTAAAAAAGATTCAAACTTGTATTTACTCATTCAACAGTTACACAAGGCCCTGGATTATCCACACATGGAAGCTCTGAGGACACCTTAAGAGGTTCAGAAGGACTACTGCCTAGAATTATAGACTGCACAGATCTGAAGTCCTAGATTAAATTAGGTGACGTTACACAAACCAAGGTTAAATTAACTGGAATTTAGAAAATTAAGTATAGGCAATACAGAAAGCAATAAATCCTGAAGTATGAAGGAATAGTCCAGTCAAGGTGTTGAGTTGATTATGATTAGTGGCAGCCAACGCATGATGGCAAAAAACTGCATGTCTTCAAAATAGTCAAAGGGACTACCTTGGGGGAAAAAGAATTGAATTAAATGAGGGTTCTAGACGATGAAGGTAGAGAATAACAGATAGCACCCAGTGAGTCATTTCCATTGATGAGTTTAGACTCTTTACATAGATGAATGCGAAATAATGGCCATAGTGACTGTCGGGAACATTACAACAGGTTTTGGACTGTTGCATGGCATAATCAAATTTCAGAAGTGAGATGCAAGATTCAATATAATGCAGGGTTTCAATAGTTTAAACACTTATTAGCGCATTACCTGTTAGAGCCTACTCATTAAAATTAGATAACATCTTCACAGCTACCAATTTGTGGCAACTGATTTAGTCAAAATTAGTTATTACTACATATAATTATTTCATTTTTGTTGGTACTTTTAGGATTTAACTCCATGGTTATACAAGAATTTAAATCAGCAGCCTGGATAAAAAATCTCAAATTCAATCATTATTAGGCTAAAAACTTGAAATTGCTGCCTGAATATTTTTATGAAATATGGTTCACATATTATTTTTACTTGGCTTAGGGATTTTTCAACAAGTTGGCTACTGTTTTTGCAAGTAGCCAATATTTCAACGTGAGCAAATGCGAGGTTTTGCACTTTGGAAAAAAGAATACAGGCATAGACTATTTTCTAAATGGTGAGAAAATTCATAAAGCAGAAGTACAAAGGGATCTGGGAGTGTTGGTCCGGATTTTCTAAAAGTTAACTTGCAGGTAGAGTCCGTGATTAAGAAAGCGAATGTAATGTTGTCGTTTATCTCAACAGGGTTGGAATATAAAAGCAGTGATGTGCTTCTGAGACTTCATAAAGCTCTAGTTAGGCCCCATTTAGAATACTGTGTCCAATTTTGGGCCCCACGCCTCAAGAAGGACATACTGGTCCCTGGAGCATGTCCAGCGGAGATTCACATGGATGATCCTTGGAAATGGTAGGTTTAATGTATGGTGAACGGCTAAGGATCCTGGGATTGTATTCATTAGAGTTTAGAAGGTTGAGGGGAGATCTAACAGAAACTTACAACTTAATGTATGGCTTAGAAAGGATGGACGCTGGGAAGTTGTTTCCATTAGGCGGGGAGACTAGGACCCGTGGGCACAGCCTTAGAATTACAGGGGGTAAATTTAAAACGGAAATGAGGAGACATTTCTTCAGCCACAGAGTGGTGGGCTTGTGGAATTCATTGCCATGGAGTGCAGTGGAGGCCGGGACGTTAGATGCCTTCAAGGCAGAGATCGACATATTTTTGATCTCACAAGGATTCAAGGGCTATGGGGAGAGTGCAGGGAAATGGAGTTGAAATGTGCAGCCATGATTTAAATAGCGGAGTGGATTCGATGGGCCGAATGGCCTTACTTCCGCTTCTATATCTTATGGTCTATATGGAGATTTTACAGGGGCATTGATTGCCTCTAAAGGAGTGTTCCTGAATAGCTGATATTCAAGAAAAAGTAGGCCCTGCAACCACAATGTCCTGTTGATGGGCCAAGGTGGTGGAGAGTGTAACCTGCGACCTCAGTGGGAGGAACTCTCAACCACTGAAGCTGCCAGCCAATTTCATTGTCCGGTTATAATATCAGAAGAACAAAAAATGTTATTTTATATCTGCCTGCCAATTCACAGTAGGCACTGCAGAATAATGTTCAGATTTGAAGTTTGATAGTATTTTACTTTTATTGATGTAAAAGTAGGTTGTGAAACTCCAATAAAAGAAACAGATGCTCATTGGCAACATCAGGTATATCAGTTTTGTCTTTTATTCATAAGGAGCCTTTGCAGAATAGGAGTAAGGCAACATTTACAAAAGGAAAAATGCTTGAGACTTTTGTCCTGCAGAATGCAGAAGGAAAAACAGGACAGTAATTCTCCATTTTTGACGTCAACTCATGGCTTCCTTTTCTTTACTATCTACATCTATCTCACACACATTATCAGGAAGCAAGGGACCAGCTTCTATAACTGCTGATTACGTGTAGCATGGAAACAGACCCATCAGTCCAACTCGTCGATGTCCACTAGATATCCTATATACATCCAGTCCCATTTGTCAGCATTTGGCCCATTTCCCTCCAAACCTTTCTGACTCGTATATCCATTCAGATGCCTTTTAAGAGCAGTAATTTTACCAGCCTCCATCACTTCCTCTCAGCTCATTCCAAACACGCATCACGCTTTGCGTGAAAAAGTTGCCCTTAAGTCCCTTTGAAATTTATGTTTAGGTTCACACTACTCCTTCTTTCATTAACTAATTAATATTGTTGCTAAGCCAAATTGCTCATCCAGTATCGGGACTATGAAGAATGGGACTAGCTCTAACTTCATCAACATCCCTAAACGCTATCTAAATTGAGTCAAAAGTTAGAAAATGTGGTGTTCTGCTTTATCCAGAGATCAACTGCCTCCTCCATATCCATACTTTATTCAAATATCTGTTCCATCTCCAGTAACACCTACCCATCTTCAATCCTATATTGTGTTTCCAATGCCAAAACCCTGGCCCACCATTTCAAAGTCATATTATTGTAAAATTAGTCTATCTAACTGTCTCAAACCTTTCTACTAGCTTTAAGTCACCTAAAAGATCCAACTCATGTCCTCATTAACAAGGACACTCCCACAACCCCACTAAACCTTTCCATCATTCAAGCTCTCACACTCTATTTTGATATTCTTATCCATGCCATAGCCACATTCGCCCAATCTTCATGATTACTTCCCATCTTTATCTTCTTATGCACATTCAGTGTACTAATGTACTTCAGCAAAGACAATCTGCCATTCTGACTTGATGTGACTACATGTAAACCAGGCCTATACCAGTGTGGTTGAATCTTGAATGTCCCGTGAATTAGTCTGCAAGTCACTTAGTTATATCAAAGTAACAAAGTCTAAAACATGGCGCAATTCCAAAAGGACTATCAAGGTATACTTATGGATCTTGCAAACTCCTCCATATCAACAGTGCTAAAATTTGGACAGCAACGTCATAGAATACTCACAGACAGATGAATATCAGTCAAAATATTACACGTAAAAATCTACAATTAACTTGGCGTTATTGAAAAGACAGATATGCTACCAATATTTCTGACTTGCACTTATCAGAGTGATTCTAGGAGTATCTGGTGGTATCTTATAGCCATCTTACTGACATAGACTATGGTGATACTTGTGGCTCAATCAGGTGAGAAGTCTGGTAAAGTCAGTCACAACATCAGACCATCTTGGTCTACCTTTTGTGCTGTCGACAAGTGGCATGGTGACTTTAGCACAAGGAGTAAGTTGCCAATGAAGGGAAATCATTGCTTGCTAAACAAACCCCTCTGAAAAAAAAGCCAGACATTGAGAAAACCCGAAACAATAAAGAGTGGGTACCTGCAGATTCAGTTCATCTCTTGTTCCGAATGACCTCCATTCTGGATGCCAGACACCAACATCTCAAAGCACACTTCATGGATACTGGCCGTATGCACCCCAGGTCCAAAGACATGATATGATATATGCCAAACTTTAAGAAAACCCATGGCACATCACCAATTTACATACTTCTTTTGCACTTCAATGCAGCATCAGCAACTATCATTGTAATGATGCAAGAAGACTACACACTCCGGGATATGCAACAAACCCATAACTGGACCAGGCTAGATCTCCAATGCTTTTGCTTGCTGTCATTGTGGTCACTGGATCTCTAAACTTAACTGATGCTCCTAGAATCCGTGCCGTGCCTTTTTGTGTTTTGTCCTTTAATTAGAGGTAGCAGGGTCAAATTACTTCTGTTGCACTTTTCCGGTGAGCACTGACTCAATGAAAGACAGCTCATCATGGTTTGTCAGTAGACAGTCATGACAAAAGGGAAAAGCCTTTGGTCAGGTGGTACCAATACAATAAGACAAGGATAATCTTCCGTCTAAGATGTGTGGCCATGTGGAGGGTCCCTACATGCTGTGCATTATTTTTATTCATTCATGAACGTGGGTGTTGCTGGTTGAGCCAGCATTTATTGCCCACCCCTAGTTGCTCTCAAGAGGGTGGTGGTTAGCTGCCTTCTTGAACTGCTGCAGTCCATGTGTTGTTGGTTGATCCATAATATCCTTTGGGAGGGACTTCCTGAATTTTGACCCTAAAGCAGTCAAGGAACGGTGATATAGTTCCAATTCAGGATGGTGAGTGTCTTGGAAGGAAACCTGGCATATCTACTGCCCTTGTCCTTCTAGATGCAAGCGGCTGTGGGTTTGGAAGGTACTGTCTAAGGATCTTTTGTGAGTTTCTACAGAGCATCTAATTGATAGCACACACTGCTATTACTGAGTGTTGTTGGAGGAGGGTGTGGATGTTTGTGGATGTGGTGTCATTCAAGGCTGCTTTATCCTGGAAGGCATCAAGTTTGAATTCTGTTGGAGCTGCACTCATCCAGGCATGTGGCAAGTATTTCATCACATTCCCAAGTAATGCCTTTTAGGTGATGGACAGGCTTTGGGGGAATCAGGAGGTGAGTTACTTACCACAGTATTCCTGGCCTCTGACATACTCTTGTGGCCACTGAGTTTATATGGTGAATGTAGTTGAGTTTCTGGTCAACAGTAACCCCCAGAATGTTGTTAGTGGTGGATTTAGTAATGGCAATACCATTAAATATCAAGAGATGATGGTCATTGCCTGACATTTGTATGGCAAATGATGTGTGGTGAAATGACTTCTAGCCCTGGCTGTTATCGCCGTGCATGGATGTCAAAATTTCGCATAGTGTCAAGAAAACTTAGAAGAATTGTAGGTTAAGAGTAGCATCAAATATCAGTCTAAAGCCACTGTCAGTCAACTGCAAGGGGTGTTCAGAATCCGGGCACTCTCTTCATATGGGGTAAGGAGCTTAATGTCAGGCAGCACGCCACCTACCCTTACTCTTTCTGCTCTTTTGGGACTGTTTACCTCCTGAAATGACAGTGAGACATGTCCTAAGGGAGATGAAAGTAGATGGCATGGTTGTTACTTTTGATAATGTGTGGGGGTGGAAGTGATCTGAATGAGTGAGTCGGCAGCACAGAGGGCATACAGGATTAGTGATGCTGGTGGTTAGGATAGAGTGGATGTGGAGTATTGGATGCAAAATATAACAACAGAATGAAGGAGGTAATTGACTTTCTTCCTACAGTACGATGCATTTTTCCAGATAGGTGGCTTAAAGCAGTCTCAGATGGCAACCTTGCATTATGGGCTCATGTCATGGCCTCTACTCTTGGTACTATGGAAAAAGGAAGTCTCACATGTGCACCATACCATTGACTGGGAGCTCCAGGTCCCTGTCCATAAGGCAAGGCACCGATTCCCCTTTACCTGTCATGTCCAGGGTAGCACCAGATTGATGATTGTTTCTGGGTGCGTAGTGGGCTTTTAATGATGACACAGACGCAGGGATACTAGTGAATTACAGGATATCCACAAAGTGGCAAGCTGTGTCAAGAACAGCACGCGGTAAAATGAGGCTAGAATCGGATGCAACCGATGCCATGGAGCAGGGTAGGTAGTTAATGAGGCAATGTTGGTAACATAATGGCAAAAATAAAATGTAAGGCCTTATGGTGGCATCTGTCCAAAAAATTCAACACAACTTGGACTAAGCCAGAAAAAACATTGATTCAGCACTATAATTTCCAACTATCACAATCATTTGTATCTCAGGTGAAAAGGGGTGCTGACTGGTTGGCAAGTCAACTCTGATGCTGAGGCATTGCCATGCAGGAAGCTCTCAGCTCCATACGGCAATTCAAAAAAGATATGGCTTGAAAACATTTCAGCTGCTTGCAGAGAACACGTCTCTGAATAGAAATATATTTATCTTATAGAAAGTATAAACAAAATGTGTTCTATCAGATGGGATTCTGTAACTGGGCAACACTTGCAGGATAGCTCCGAATGTGCTAACAACTACAATTAGTTTAAGATGATCAGTCAAGCTTGAAATCTGGTTATATAGAAGTGCTAACGTGACATCCAATGATATGTAAGAACATGTTCTCTGCAAAGAAAGGCATGTGACAGACATGCAAATTTTGAATTAACTGGGAGCTCAAGAAGCCTCCACTTCTCCTTTGCAATGCCTTGGCCAGACTTGCCAAGCATCCCTTTTCCTTTATAAGCATACGTTGTTGAGACTACTTGAAATTCTTTTCCCCTTTATGGGCATGTCATGAAGAGTGTTGGCAACAAATCAATTTCTGTACTAGCAAGTGGCTCTTAATTTGGTGCTTTTGCAGGTCATCATCGTTTTTACAAGATATTAGGGCACAAGTTTCTCAAAATTGCATTTCTTAGCTCACAGCATGATGAACACCTCTGATATCTTACTCTGTAGCACAAGCCTCCAAATGTTATCAGGTATCATTGACACTGGGAACATTTTGTAACGAGCAACAAAATAACACTGCTGTAACTGAAATATTATGAACGTTAACATTCAAAAGGATGTTTTTCCTTCAGTAACAATGTGTTCGAGTTAATTATAGACAAGAGTTCTGATAATCAAAGTACAGCAAAGGATTTCAAGAGTGTGATCACGAATAGTCGTTTCCTTCAATTTATCTCCACAGAAGGATTTTCCCACCCTCCCTTTAAATCTACCAACATTTCTTATGATCCAACCTAAATGCCTAATGCAAAAGACTCGGTAAGTTATGTCCTTAAGTTCTACATGCAAGACTTGGGGACTTGCTCATTTTCTATCTCTATGTGGCAGTCTATTTTCTCCCAGTTGCATTTTCCTCCACATAATTTCTTATATATTCAGAAGATGTGGATTGTGCTGGCTGGGCTAGCATTTATTATGTTTTTTGAGTTGCCCTTGAAGAAGTGGTCATGAGCTGCCTTCTTGAACAGCTATAGTCCATTTAGTGTTGGTGTAAGCAGAGTATTAGAAGGGTGAGAGTTGCAGGTTATTTGCCTCAATGACAATGCATGAACAATATAGTTTCAAATCAGAATGGTGAGTGGCTTGAAGGAGTCTTTCAGATGGTGGTGATCTCATACATCTCCTTCTAGGTGGCAGTGGGCATGGGTTGGAAGTGCTATCTAAGGAGTCTTGGCGATTTTCTATAGTGGATGTTATCGATGGCATGCACTGCTGCTACTTTACATGGTGGTGAAGAGGTGAATATTTTGAGGATTGGAGCCAATCAAGCAGCAATTTGGCCTGGACTGGGTCAAGTTTTTTGAGTGCTTTTGGCGCTGCACACATTCAAGCAAATGGAGAGTATTCCATCACACTCCTGACTTGTGTCTTGGACAGGCTTTGGGGAGTCAAGAGATGACAGCGGCAGCAGCTCTGGGAGCATAGGGTGAACAGTGGCAGGAATTATTGAATAAATACCTGAGGAGCGGAGCCAGTCAGAGCAGGACAGAGATAATTCAGAGTGGCAGTGGAGCCGAATCCAAAGTTGGAGTTCCAGAGATGACTTCACGATTCAAAAAAGTGAAGTACAAAGAGTGAAGCAACTGGGTCTAGAGATTGGACAAGTAGCGACAGGATGGATATCGTGTATAATTTTGTCTTCGTAATTAGTTGGGAATAGAGAGAAAGAAGGAAAGAAATTACTGAAGCCTTCATAGAGGTAACCTCTTTAGCCACAGGCAAGGTGCAGAAGAGAGGGGAAGAGCCAATGTTGTTCCTTTGTCTAAGAAGAACAACAGGTGTAATCCAGGAAATTATACACCAGTGAGCCTTCCATCAATTGGAGGGAAATTATTGGAGGATTCGCAGCATAGTTGGGTGAAGAAATGACACATGCAGTTTATAGGTCAAGTCTGAGGTGATGCATTTTGGGAGGTCAAATGCAAGAGGAAGGTATACTGTAAATGGACAGATTCTTAGCAGTATTGATATGCAGAGGAATCTTGAGGTCCAAGTCTGCAGCTCCCCAAAAGCGGCAGCATAAGTAGATAAAGTGATAAAGAAGGCATATGGCATGCGGCATGCTTGCTTTCATCAGTTGGAGCACTGATATAACATTTAGCAATCATGTTGCAATTATATAGGCTTTAATCAGTCCATATTTCAGGTACAGTGTACAATTCTGGTTAATGCGATACAAGTAGGACGTGGACACTTTGAAAAAGGTGCACACGAGGTTTACTAGCTTGTTGCCTGGACTGGGCTGTATTAGCTATAAAGACAGGTTGGACAAACTTGGATTATTTTTGCTACAGCATTGGAGGCTGAGGGGCGACCTGATAGGTACATACAAAATTATGAAGGACATGGACAGGGTGGAAAGTTGTGGTCTCTTTCCAAGGGTGGAAATGATAAGTATTAGGGAGCATTGGTTTAAGGTGACAGGTGGAAAGTTTAAGGAAAAGTCTTTGTTTTAACATGAGGGTCGTGGATGCCTGGAATGCACTGTCAGACGAGATGGTAAAAGCAGATACAATAGCAAGGTTTAAGAAGCATTAGACAGGCTAATGAATAGGCAAAGAATCGAGGGATATGAACGATGTACAGACACATGGGATTAGTTTAGAATAGCACATCATCAGCAAAGACACTGTGGGCCGAAGAGCCTGTCCTGTGCTGTGCTGTTCCATGAGTCGCCTCTGACCTACTTGTGTAGCCTCAGTATTTAAATGACTGGTCCAGTTCAGTTTATGGTCAGTGGTAACCTCGAGAAAGTTGACAGTGGGTGAATTTACTGGTGGTAATGTCAAGGGGCAATGGTTTGGTTTTCTTTTGTAGGAGATGGTCATTTTCTACCAGTTCTGTCCTGCCATTGTTGTTACTTGATAACCCAAGACTGGATAGACCAGGTTATAATTCAGGTCATGCTACACTTGAACACAGTGTGCCTCAGATTCTGAGGAGCCACAAATGTTGCTGAACATTGTGTAATCATCAGCAATATACCATTTCTGGCCTTATGATGATAGGAAGAGCATGGATGATTGAGCTGAAGATGATTGGGCCTAGGGCATTATCCGAGGAAACTCCTGTGGTGTCATGCTTGAGCTGAGATGGCCAATTAACAATCACAATTATCTTCCTTTGCGATAACAAGGTGTAGAGCTAGATGAGCACTGCAAGCCAAGCAGCATCAGAGGAGCAGAAAAGCTGACACTTTGGGCCTTGACCCTTCTTCAGAAATTTCAGAAAAATCATTTCTGAAGAAGGGTCTAGGCCCAAAATGTCAGCTTTCCTGCTCCTCTGATGCTGCTTGGCCTGCTGGCTTCATCCAGTTCTACACCTTGTTATCTCAGATTCTCCAGCATCTGCAGTTCCTACTATCTCTATCTTCCTTTGTGTTCGATTTGACTCTCAACTGTTTTCCCGCTGCTTCCTACTGATACCAGCTTTGCTAGAGTTTCTTGATGCTAAACTCTTGTGAATTGCAGCCATGATGAGAAGGGTAGTCACTCTCACCTCCTAGGTGGGAGTGCTGGGTAGATTCCCCCTAGTTTCACTACTTTTCTTCATTATTCTTGCATGCTGCTGGATCTGACTTGCAACTTCAGAAAAAAAATTCTTACTATTTGCTGGCAGGTCTGGTGGTTCTTGCCCTTTCTTAATTACCCTTGCTAAGTGGTGGGGCACCTTCTTGAACAGCTTGCAGCATTTTCTTTGATATGACCAACAGGCTTGCTGGATTACTTTGATGGGTTCTTGAAAATCAATCTCATGTCCATTTCAAAGAAGTGATGTGGTATTTTTCTTTGTCACATTCAATTATGTAACGTCAGCAATATAGTGTTAAATGGGGTAAAAAGATATTGGTGTGACTTCCTTTGATGTATTTTGTGACATATCCTTGGGATCTATAGTTGGACATGTCTACAGTGCTGTATCCTTTTATTCCATTTTACCAGAAAGACTGTGATCTGATTTCAAAAATTGGGCCTGAACAGCCAAACCTTTGCTTGGATTTTAAAACCTCCTTATCTGGCTTGTTGTCAAACTTAATCTGTTAACAATACTACCATGTGTTGTTTCATTCAAGATTCTATTTCAAAGTCTCTTGTAAGGAAAGCAAGTATATTTCTTCAACGAGTCTCCACACTGAACTTTCCGGCCTTCATCATTCCCATTTCTTCAGCGAAATAAAACTTTTTCTACATGACATCCAACAATAAGGGTGAAAATCAACATGCAGACTGGCCTTTATTTCCATTACTCCAAACGCAGAGTTCTCAATCTGGAAGTCAGGACTCTATGTCAGAGATTGTTAAAGCATTTGGCATGAATTAGAAAATTTCATTCAATTAAGAATCAACTATACAAATTTGATGTCGAAGTTTTTAATAAAGCAATATGTAAAATGATGTAGCTAGGATCAGTGATTGTGTAACTTCTACAATTGAATACCTATTTAACAAATTACATCCATTAAAGAAGTCTATTACGTCTATCAATATCTGTGTAAATCCTTATTCGTACCAAGAGGCATCAATTCATATTTAACTAATGGATTTCACACCTACTTTCAAGCCAATATCTACTGTCAGCTGCTCCTGAAAGAGCATTTTTCTTGTGCAATAGCAATTTTTCTTCATAACTCTCATCTCTAAGTGCACACCACTCATTCTCTGTCAGGGTGCAGTTGTAGCCTGACGCTTGGCTGATGGTGCATTTTACAGCATACGCAAGTCCCTTGGCAGATTCTTAGGTCTCCCAAACTCCAATAAGACAAAGCAGTCAAGCTTGTTTTTTATTGGATTTTTGTTGCTTATTTTAGCATTTTGGGAAAGAAAATCCTGGAGTGCAGTAGCATCAGACAATTCTGCATGCCTCCCAAGTTAACTTTGAAAGAAAGCAAGTGCATTGAAAACACCCAAGTCAGTCAATGTCTGAGGGAAAAATGAATCATATTCGAGGTATTTGGGTCCCAGCACTTTGATCAATCTCAGGGTTGTTTAGTTCCAGTTTCTATTCTCTTAATTTCAGACTTTAAATGATAATTTAGAAGTTGAGACATTAGAATAATTTAAAATCTGTTACATGAAAACTACTCTCAACTAAGGAAACCCAGTTTTACTCAGCTTGTGCGTGTAGTGCAGTGGGGTTGCGGAGAATGGCTACTGAGCATTGCTAAAATATCACCCTATTTATTATGGAGTGTTTATAATGCATTCTTTTACGAGCTGTGGGCGTGACCTCAATGCTCATCATTTGTTGGCCATCTCTCGATACCCTTGAACAGAGCGGCTTGTTCAGCCATTTCAATGGACAGTTATGAGCCAACCATAATGCTGTGGGTCTTCAGTCACAAGTAAGCTAGATTGTTCAGGATGGACTATTTCCTTCTGTGAAGTACGAGTGAACCAAATGCAATTTTAAACAGTTCATTAGAGCCTGACCAGCCCCAATACACATGCTAGCTTTCAATTCCAAATGTATGAGTTAAATATAACATTTACCATCGAATAAAGCAGGACTTGAACCTGCTTCACAGAGCATTGCAACTCATCTAGTGGCATTACGCAAACTTCTTATATCCTCAGATTTAAATTAACTCATACTGTAGGAAAAGTTTCACTCTAAAAAAGCAATGACAAATATAATTCAAGGCTGCTAGATGATGCTATACATTCAAGAAGTGGATAAATACTTAAATTTCCAGGAAACTCCCTATTATTTCCTTGTTTGCATGAAGCAAGATTTGGAAGTTTATTTTGCATTCTGCTCAACTATCTTTCTCAGTGATTCCATATTGGAGGGCTCAACAACTCCTTCCAAACACTAACTATGAAGCAGAATTAACACATGGAAGCTACCGAATTATATAGTCCAAAAGAAACTGCAGTTTATGAACAGGCTTTATTTTTACAAGAAATTCGGAGGTCTAAAACATTGAATAAGCCAACAATGAGGTGATAAAGGCACACATTATGATGGTGATGAGCGAATAGAAAACAAGAAGGCGGCAAAAATATCAAAAAGGCATTTGGGGACAAGCTGTATGTGGGCTTGGATAGTGAGCTACAGGTTACACACTATGTTCAAAGTTTTGCATCTTTGGGATAAGCCCTAATAGGGGTGGTGGTTTAGTCAAAGTCAGGCTCCAAATGTTGCAAATCTCTTGATTATACTGTTGTGTTTCGTTACCCGAAGCAATATTTTAAAGGAAGGATACTTGTAATATCTGGATTTTGAACTTTCAGAGGGAATCAATATGGGATCTCCCAGACAACTTAGAGATGCAGGAATAGTAGTATGTCATTTAAATTTAGGCAGATAATTCTTTGAAATGTTCATCACAGATATACACAGCGGTTAAGGCGGCGTTTTGCACCTTGCCTTCATTGCTCAGTCCTTTAAGTATAGGATTTGGGACGTCTTGCTGAGATTGTACAGGACGTTGGTGAAGTCTCTTCTAGAGTACTGTATGCAGTTCTGTTCGCCCTGCTTTAAAAGGTTAGAGAAGGTTCAGAAAAGGTTTACCAGGTTGTTGCCAGGAATGGAGGGTTTCAGTTATAAAAAATAGGCTTGGAGTTTTTTCACTGGAGCATAGGAGGTTAAGGAGTGATTTTATAGAGGTTTCTAAAATCATGAGGGGCATAGATATAGTGAATAGCGAGGGTTTTTTCCCTAGGGTGAGGGATTTCAAAACTAAGGGGCATATTTTTAACGCGAGAAGAGAAAGTTTTAAAAAGGGTAAGAAGCAACTTTTTTCAGAACATAGAACATAGAACAGCACAGCACCGTTCAGGCCCTTCAGCCCACAATGTTGTGCCGACCATTGATCCTCATGTATGCACCCTCAAATTTCTGTGACCATATGCATGTCCAGCAGTCTCTTAAATGACCCCAATGACCTTGCTTCCACAACTGCTGCTGGCAACGCATTCCATGCTCTCACAACTCTCTGTGTAAAGAACCCGCCTCTGACATCCCCTCTATACTTTCCACCAACCAGCTTAAAACTATGACCCCTCGTGCTAGCCATTTCTGCCCTGGGAAATAGTCTCTGGCTATCAACTCTATCTGTGCCTCTCATTATCTTGTATACCTCAATTAGGTCCCCTCTCCTCCTCCTTTTCTCCAATGAAAAGAGACCAAGCTCAGTCAACCTCTCTTCATAAGATAAGCCCTCCAGTCCAGGCAGCATCCTGGTAAACCTCCTCTGAACCCTCTCCAAAGCATCCACATCTTTCCTATAATACGGCGACCAGAACTGGACGCAGTATTCCAAGTGCGGTCTAACCAAAGCTTTATAGAGCTGCAACAAGATCTCACGACTCTTAAACTCAATCCCCCTATTAATGAAAGCCAAAACACCATATGCTTTCTTAATAACCCTGTCCACTTGGGTGGCCAAATTAAGGGATCTATGTATCTGCACACCAAGATCCCTCTGTTCCTCCACACTGCCAACAGTCCTATCCTTAATCCTGTACTCAGCTTTCAAATTCGACCTTCCAAAATGCATCACCTCGCATTTATCCAGGTTGAACTCCATCTGCCACCTCTCAGCCCATCTCTGCATCCTGTCAATGTCCCCCTGCAGCCTACAACAGCCCTCTATACTGTCAACAACACCTCCGACCTTTGTGTCGTCTGCAAACTTGCTGACCCATCCTTCAATCCCCTCATCCAAGTCATTAATAAAAATTACAAACAGTAGAGGCCCAAGGACAGAGCCCTGTGGAACCCCACTCACCACTGACTTCCAGGCAGAATATTTTCCTTCTACTACCACTCGCTGTCTTCTGTTGGCCAGCCAATTCTGTATCCAAGCAGCTAAGTTCCCCTGTATCCCATTCCTCCTTACCTTCTGAATGAGCCTACCATGGGGAACCTTATCAAATGCCTTACTGAAGTCCATATACACCACATCCACAGCTCGACCCTCATCAACCTTTCTAGTCACATCCTCAAAAAACTCGATAAGGTTTGTGAGGCATGACCTACCTCTCACAAAGCCGTGTTGACTGTATTTCATCAAGCCATGCTCCTCCAGATGGTCATAAATCCTATCCCTCAGAATCCTTTCTAACACCTTGCATACGACAGACGTGAGACTTACTGGTCTGTAATTGCCGGGGATTTCCCTATTTCCTTTCTTGAAGAGAGGAATTACATTTGCCTCTCTCCAGTCCTCAGGTACGACTCCAGTGGAGAGAGAGGATGCAAACATCTTCACAAGTGGCGAAGCAATTTCATTTCTCGCTTCCCAAAGCAGCCGAGGACAAATCTGGTCCGGGCCTGGCGACTTGTCAATCTTAATGTTTGACAAAATTTTCAGCACATCAGCTTCCTCTAACTCTATCCATTCCAGCATGCACACCTGCTCTTCAAAGGTTTCATTCACTACAAAGTTCGTTTCTTTCGTAAAGACAGAAGCAAAAAACTCATTAAGGGCTTCCCCTACCTCCTCAGACTCCACACACAAGTTCCCTATGCTGTCCCTGATCGGCCCTACTCTTTCTTTGACCATTCTCTTATTCCTCACATAAGTGTAAAATGCCTTTGTGTTTTCCCTGATTCCTTCTGCCAAGCCTTTCTCGTGCCCCCTCCTGGCTCTCCTCAGACCTTTTTTGAGCTCCTTCTTTGCCTGCGAGTAATCCTCTCTAGCTGAACTTGACCCTAGCTTCCTCCACCTTATGTAAGCTACCTTCTTCCTTTTCACAAGAAGCTCCACCGCTCTCGTCATCCAAGGTTCCTTTATCTTACCCCTTCTTGCCTGTTTTGTTTTTACACAGACTGGTTCGCATATGGAATGAACTGCCAGAGGAATGGTGGATGCAGGTATAGTTATAACACTTAAAAGACATTTGGATAAGCACATTAATAGGAAAGGTTTGGAGGGAAATGGGCCAAATGCAGGAAAGTGTGACTAGTTTAGTTTGGGAACATGGTCAGTGTGGACTAGTTGGACCAAAGAGTCTGTTTCCATGCTGTACGGATTTATATTTTGCTGCTCTTACTTAACAAGTATATATTTTAAAAGCTTCAATACCACAGCCTTTAGGAGGATACAGTTCTAAATTTCCATCATCAAGGGAAAAAGTGTGTTCTGATTTCACTTCTAAATGATCCAACTCTGACTAATATTATGTTTGCTGACTCTCAAGATTGTTTCAATGCTTCTATCTTAATAAATCGCTTTATCATTTGGAATACAACATATGATTATCTAAATTCAATACAATGAAAATCAAGTTTATACAACCTGTCCTCATTAGGCCCTACTACAATCCTGGTAAATTCCTTCTAAGGTCAATCTGAATGCATTGTGGGAAAAGGATCTGACCAAGGCTCAGTAAAACTAAAATATCATTTCCTTGATTCTGTATTCCAACCCTTCACTAAGATAAAGGCTAAGACATCTAGTACCTGCTTATCTGTCTAGTGGAAGCTACTTACAATGATAGAATACCAAATAAACATTACGTTATGTGACATCGCCCTTTACAAAATCGTGATTATATTTTGATGGTTAATTTAGTCACACATAATGTCATAATTCAGTAGCTCTGTAATATTTATTCTCCAACTGTG
Organism: Stegostoma tigrinum; assembly: GCF_030684315.1. Taxonomy (NCBI): domain Eukaryota; kingdom Metazoa; phylum Chordata; class Chondrichthyes; order Orectolobiformes; family Stegostomatidae; genus Stegostoma; species Stegostoma tigrinum. The sequence continues at coordinate 100,691,414 of NC_081358.1, read as the reverse complement.
CCAGAGGAGTTCCTGGCAATAATACAGTAATGCTATGAAAAGCTATACTGTAAAAATTGTGTTTTACCATTTGATTTATTGAAATGCAAACCTGGATGAAGATAAATTTGAAGGTAGGCGAATGCTACAAAAAGTTGAGGGAGTGCTCCCCAAAATCCTGGCCCATTTGTATTCCTCAATTAAGATCATAAAAAAGAGAGTAGTCTGGTCATTATCATTACTGTTTGTAGGAGCTTGCTGGTTGCAAATTGATTCCCATGTTTACCGTATCACAACAGCAACTAGACTTTAAAAATTCTTCATTGGCTTAAAAAAATAAGCTGGGATGTAATGGAAGATAACAGATAGATGCGAATCTTCCTTTTTTTGTTCTTTATGGTGTTATTGCCCTTTGACTAGTAGATGTGATTATTTGTGTTATAGCAATGATGGCTATTTTCTTGTTTATTGACAGAAGTTGCAATTCAAATCAGTGATAAATTACGACGATACTCCACACGAAGAGGATATATATTTGAGATAGGTCTTTTTGTCATAAAAATAACCCCTTGCAATTAAAACTGTGAAAATGTATTTCAAAATCTGTTATGAAATACACTTCTGCAATTAAAATGCACAAGGCCAGTAGTCTGAAACAATAACAGTAGAAGTAACAAAACGTAAGTAGATCAGCTAATGCCTGAAAGGGAAAGATATTTCAGATGAAACACTACCGTAGAGAAACAATGATCTTGCGCCTTTTGATTCTAAATGCTGTAATCAAATTGTTGCCCAATAATATCAAGCAGCAATTCTGTTTCTACTCATTTTAAACAGGACACCTCAAAACTTTGGTGAAAGATCTGGGCCCACACCACAGGACTAACAAGGTGAATAGAAGAAAGTTGAAAAATACAATAAATAATGATCAGGTGATATCAATCTCAAGGCTTTTAGGATCTGAAAAAATCTTTAAAAAATAGGAGCTCATGAATATTGAATTTAGTGCTTGACATATTCCCTTCCCAGATGTTTTTTTGAGATTAGTTCAGTTAAATGGCCACTACTGATTTCATTATAGTGAGGATGGGTTTTTGGAAGTTTGTAACATTCCAAGGAGAAACAAGCCCAGGTCTATTCATAGAATTTAGACTAGAAATTTGAGATCATTTGTAAATGAGACATTAGTAAATCAAAATAACTGTGGATGCTGGAAATCTGCAACAAAAATCAGAAAGTGCTGGAGAAACTAAGCAGCATCTGTGGGGAGAAAATAGAGTTAACATTTTGAGTCTACTGACAGAGAAGCACCTGATTCAAAACGTTAACTCAGTTTTCTCCCCACAGATGCTGCCAGACTGCTGAGTTTCTCCAGCAATTTCTACTTGTGTTTTAAAACACAAACACTACCCAAAAATTTATGAAATACTGAAAGTCAAATTTCATCCAAACAGTTTGGTGTAGCTTAACTTGAAGCTGGTTATAGAGAGTCACTTCGGCCCATCGTGTCCAAGAGATTCAACAAGCATCTATATATTCTAATCCCATTTTTCAGGGCATGGCCCTTGGCCTCGGCATGCAATGGTGTCACAAGTGTTCATGTAAATTATTCTTCAATGTCTTCATGATTCCTGACTGTACCACCAACCTTTTATGCAGCAAGATCCAGATACGCAGCACGATCTTGGTGAAAATCCCCTCCTAAGCATCTTCCTCCTTAGCTTAAACCTGTTCCCCCTAGTTACTGACTCGTCTACTAATTTACCCTAAGCCCCTCATAACTTTTTATGCTGCAACTAGATCCTCCCTCAACCTCTTTTGCCATAAGGAAAACAATCTAGCCTAGCTTTTCTTGCCCGATTAATCACTCCAGCCAAGACAACATTCTGGTGAATGTCACACCCTCTCTAATAAAACCACATCCTTCCTACAGGGTGTCAACCAGAAATGCTAAGTACTATGGCCATGGCCTTAATAATACAGTATACAGCTCCATCATAACATCCTTGCTCATGTGTTCATTGACTTGACTAATAAAGACAAGTATCCCATGTGCCTACTTGACCAACATGTTTTCCTTTATTGTTCAGACCATTAAGAACGGGAGTTTGGATGTCATGTTGCGGTTGTACAAGACGTTGGTCAGGCTACTTTTGGAGTACTGTGTACAATTCGGTCGCCCTGCTAATAGGAAGGATAGCATTGAATTGGAGAGGGTTTAGAAAAGATTTTGAATTATGTTGCCAAGCCTGAGGATTTGAGTTTTAGGGAGAGGTTGGATAGGCTGGGACATTTTTTCCTTGGAGCATAGGAGATTGAGGAGTTACCTTATAGAGGTTCATAATATAATTATGAGGGACATAGATAAGGTGAATAGCAAAGATCTTTTCTCCAGGGTAGGGGAGTTCAAAATTAGAGAGCATTTTTTAAGGTGAGAGGAGAAAGATTTAAAAAGGGACCTGAGGGGCAACTTCTTCACAAAAGAGGGTGTGGTGTGTTTATGGAATGAACTGACAAGGGAAATGTTAGATGTAAGTAAAATTACAACATTTGAAAGACATGTGACAATTATATGAATTGGAACGGTTTAGAGAAATATGGGCCAAATGCAGGCAAGTGGGGTCTACTTTAGTTTGTGAAACTTGGTTGGCACAGACGAGTTGGACCAAAGGGACTGTTTTCATGCTGTATGATGACTCTATGACCCGTCCTGTTCTCATCAAGGTTCTATGGGTGTACACCATGGCTCCTCTAATGATCTGTATTTCCTAAAGTCCTGCCAATCAGTTTACTAGATTTGCTGAACTTAATTTCACAACTTGCTACGGTGGAATATTGATCAACAATGAAAGCTTGCAAATACAGTATGCCTTTACTGCACAAATGATATTGTGCAGTATAAAGGAATAATGAAAAAAAAATCGACATTGAGCCAAAGGAGGCAGTCATATAATGATACTGGACAAAACCAAATTACTCTGACCAACATATTTCTTTGTTACAGCTAATCAAATAATCCTCCACTACCATGCACTTAAGCTTGTAAATTAATTCAACTACCAATTCTCTGGGTAATGCATTTCAGACCACAATATTCAGACTATCTTAAAAAAATTTCGCAGAATATGGGCTTCGTGGGTAGGTCCGTCCCTAAATAACCCAGAGAAGGAAATGGACAGAAATTTGTAGGTGATGCTGAATGCTTTTGTTCTTCTCGTTTGTGGAGGTTGTGAGTTTGGAAGGTGATGTCAAAGGAGGCTTGGTGAGTTGCTACATTGCATCTTCTAAATGGTACAGACTGCTGCCACTGTACTCCATGGTGGAGGGTGCAAATGTTGAAACTTAGCTCAGCTGAGCTTGAGACTTAAACTTAGCCCTTCAGATCCCTTGGAACAATGGCTTCCACTGCAATCTCTTTCACCCTACCCAGGTGTTTATCACCCTTGAAGATCCGTCTTAAATAAACATTGCAATGTTTCTTTAACTGGTCTAGTCTTCATTTTCAATTTGGTGGTGTCCATTCTATCACTCTGGTGGGGTGTACATCTAGAAAGCAATGTGTGTCCTGCTAGCCTCAGTCATTCCTCCATCATCATGTCCCACAGGAACTGCTGAGTGGTCCTCTGCAGTGGCTCTTCATAGGTGATGTCTTTTCATATGATGTCAAGGATCTCAGGTAGACAGTGCTGTTGAAGACATCCAACAACTAGGATGCCGTTGCCATGCTCTTCCAAGTTTCTGTTGCATAAATTGCAGTTGGCAGTAATATGGATATGGTAGAGGCGCAGCTTCAAGGCAGTGCTGATGATGTTGGATACCCTCACTATTTGGAAGTGCTTGTAGACCAACATTCTTGAGTCGTCAGTAATCCTACATCACCCTCCATGAATACTGCTTCCTAGATAGGGCAAGTGGTTATGATTAACTGATACTGATGGGAGGTTTTGTTGCTGTCAGTTGTCAATACCTTAGTCTTCTCGCAGGTGACGCATACAGCAGCCTTAGTGCTGCTACTCTCAACCCTAGTGATCACTGCTTGTAATCATTAATTCTTCAAACAGCACTGAAATGTTGTTTGTTAAATCCTGGACTGAAACTGTTGGTGCTGCCACAGAACACTAAAGTCTGCACCGCCATCACTTTCATGAAATCAATAACCATGAGGAAAAGGTATAGGGTGAATCAGCAGCCTTTCCATACTCCGTTGATGGTGTGGAAGATAATGCTGGTGCACATGCTGGCCTTGACATTGCAGCTAGAGTTGTGAAATAGAACTTTGAAGATGTTAACATGTGCTCCAGGATGCTATGCTGACTTCTTTATCCTGGAGTGACTATCATTGGATGTTACTGTAAACCTCTTAAACTGAATACAGTTTATAACAAGTGGTTTGTCATGTTCTACACTCAGTTCTACTATGTTCCCAAGTGTAAAAATCTGCTTGCAGCATCTTCTGTCACCATGGAAATCTATTCGTCATGTAGAGTACAATATACTTTAGCTTTCAATCTGTTAGGGAGTTCTGTACTGAAGACCTTGCACATTACTGAGAAATTTTATAACCTTCCAGTAGTTACAGTCACTGAGGCTACCTTTTTTTGATAGATTGACAATTAGTCCTCACCCCCAGGCACCTGCGATGTCTTCTATAATCTAGATTTCTTGAACAAACTGAAGCAGTCCATGACTGAATGCAGCAAGGCTGGGATAATATCCAAGTTAGGCTGATAAGTGGAAGGTGTGTTTGCACTACACATGTACCAGGCCATGGCTTTCTCCAGCATTGCTGAATCCTCCATTATCAACACCTTCAGGGTTACCAATGACCAGAAACTCAACTGGATTAGTCACATAAATACTGCAGTTGTAAAAAGAGGTCAGAAGCTGGGATTCCTGCAGCAAGTAACTCACCCCATGATGTCCCAAAGCATGGCCATCTTCTACAAGAAATAAGTCAAGAGTCTGATATGAATATACTTTACTGTCACGTACATTCAAAGTAAAATGCAGTGAAAAGTGTGCGCATTCACTTGTACATGAGTGCCATTCATAGAATAAAATAAAGAAAGTTAACTTAAAGACAGCAGCACAGTGGCTCAGTGGTTAGCACTGCTGCCTCACAGCACCAGGGACCCCGGTTCGATTCCAGCCTCAGGTGACTGCCTGTGTGGAGTTAGCACATTCTCCCTGTGTCTGCGTGGGTTTCGTCCAGGTGCTCCGGTGTCCTCCCACAGTCAAAAGATGTGTAGGGTAGGTGGATTGGCCATGCTAAATTGCCCGTAGTGTTCATGGAAGTGTAGATTAGGTACATTATAGATTAGTACGTTATAGGGGCATGGGTCTGGGTGGGATGCTCTGAAGTTCAGTGTGGACTTGTTGGGCCAAAAGGCCTGTTTCCATGCTGTAGGGGTTCTACAAAAAAGAGCCCAACTTCCTTCTTTGCTGCTATACCACCACTAGAGTCTCACCGAGAGCGTCCTGCTCCAGGCTGCACCATGGCACCATCGGGGGTCTACTCCATGTGGAAATGGACAGCCCTACTCCAGACCTCACAGGCTGACAGGCCGACTCAGCTGCCGCCTCCGAAAACGCCACCACCGCTCTGGAGTTCAAAGCTGCCTCCCCACTGAAGAGCTCTCTCGACCACCTGTGACTAGGCGCCTGTGATGCACCAGGTACGCAGCTCCTCTGATGCTCCAAGTACTTTGCACCTCCGGGACTCGCTCCAACTAATGTTCGATCCACCAACACAAACACAAACTTTTGGAGACGAACTCCTGAAGGAGGAGTAAGATTCCAAAAGCTTTGTTTTCAAATAAACCTGTTGGACTATAAGCCAGTGTCATATTATTTCTGATCATATGCCTACTCGTTCACCACGTCCACTTGTTTTGCACTTTCAGGAAACTGTGGACCAGTATGTTTACATCCCTCAATACAGTGGTGTTACTGAGGGTTCTGCCATTTATTATTTACTTCCTTGCTGCATTAGATCTTTCAAAATGCATCACCTTGCATTAGATTCCTTCAGCCAATTCTCCACCCAAGTTCCCAGTCTATATATATCCTGTTGCTTCCTCTAACAATCCTCCTCATTATCTTTATCGTCTGCAAGCTTATTAATCAGGCCATCCACATTCCACACCAAATCAGTTATATATATTACAAACAACAGAGCTTCCAACACCGATCCTTGTGGAACACCACTTACCACAGATCTCCAATCAGAAAAACACTGCTATTCTGTCTTCTATACCTAAGATGTGGAAGTGCTTGTGTTTCACTGGGGTGGCCAAGGTCAGAAGTCACACAACACCAAGTTATAGTCCAACAGGTTTATTTGGAAACACAAGCTTTCAGGGTCTTACTCCTTCTTCAGGTGTTGGTGAGACAGGTAGTATCAGACACAGAATTTGTAAGCAAAAGTTCAAAGGGTAGCACCACTGATGAAGATGTACTAAACAAATCTAAGATGCTGTTAAATCTTTAATCAGTTAGAAGGTTTTAATTGATTAATATGTATATGAAAATCCCTGAATACCTTTGAAGTCACTATCCTGAGAGAACTAAAAGTTCTATCAATGCAAAGAAGAAGTGACATTTTAGGTCAGACTATTCACGTCAGGTGTGAGGTCTCATTTAGAATTCTAACAGATTTGGTTTGGAGTCAGACGGGTTTTATTTCTAAAGTAGGAATTTATAAAATGCCAATTGACTGACTGCCTATAAATTGTGGGTTTTTTGAACAAAACAGAATGTATCTGAAAATACAATTTCACCCTATAGATTCACATGTGTGTGAGCGAAAGTGAGTGAGTCAGTCAGTTGAGGGGGTAGTGTGTGAGTCCATGTGTGTGCCTGTGTCCCTGCATGTGTATCCGTGTCCCCATGTGTGTCTGTGTGCATGTGCGCACGCATGTGCAGCAGAGAGAGAGAGAGAGAGAGAGAGAGAGAGAGAGAGAGAGAGTGTGTGTGTGCGCGCGCGCGCACTTGAGAGACAGTATGTGTATAAGAGAGGATCTTATGAATGTGTGCGCACACGCCCACGTGTGAGAGACTGTGTGCATGAGCGAGGATCTGTGCAAGTTTGTGCACATGTATGTGTGAGGGAGGGTATGAACCCAAAATCCCAGTTGAGGTCATCCTCATGGATACCGAGCTTGGCTATCAGTCTTTGCTCAGTGACTGTGTTGTTGTGTATCCTGAAGTCCGCCTTGGAGGACGAACCAAGGCTGAATGACCTTGACCACTGAAGTAATTCCCCTCTGGTAGGGAACGTCCCTGTCTAGCAATTGTTGCACAGTCTCCATTCATCTGTTGTGGTAGTGTCTGCGTGGTTTTGCCACTATACCATGCTTTGTGGCATCCTTGTCTACAGCAATGAGATAGGCAACGTTGGCTAAGTCACGCGTATCTGCCGGGCACATGGTGGGTGGTGTTCCCGCGTGATGGTCCTGTTCGTGTCAAAAATCTGACATATCTTGTAAATGTTGCCATTACAGGGTTGTACAGTGTTGTGATCAATGTTGTCCTGAAGGCTGGGTAGTTTGCTGCTAACAATGGTCTGTTTAAGGCTTGGTGGTTGTTTGAAGGCAAGAAGTGGAGGCCTGGGGAGGATCTTGGTGAGGTGCTCGTCGTCGTCAATAATATGTTGAAGGCTATAAAGAACATGGCGCAGTTTCTCCATTCCCGGGAAGTACTGGGAAACAAAGGGTACCCTATCGGATGTATCCTGTGTCCGTCTTCTGAGGAAGTCATTATGGTTTTCACTGTGGTACGGCAGAACTGGAGATCGATGAGTTGAGCATCACTTCCCCTTCCCATGAGGGCGTTCTTCAACACCTTCAGGTGTCTGTTTTGTTCCCCCTCATCCTCATCCAAGCAGATCCTGTGTATGTGTAGGGCTTGTCTGTAGGGGGTGGTTGTTTTAATATGTTTAGGTTGGGAGCTAGAGAAGCACAACATTGTGAGGTTATCTGTAGGCTTATGGTGGAGTGAGGTGCAGGTGTCCACCCTTGATAGAGATGCATGTGTCCAAGAATGAGACCGATTCTGAAGAGAGTCCATGATAAGTCTGAGGGCAGGATGAAACTTGTTGATATTGCTATGCAGTTGTTTCAGTGATTCCTTGCCTTGAGTCCAAAAGAAGAAAATGTTATCAATGTATCTGGTCTATAGAATTAGTTGGAGGTTCTGTGCAGCAAAGAAGTCTTCGAACCTGTGCATGAAAATGCTGGCATATTGGGGAGCAAATCTGGTCCCCATGGCTGCTTCGTGTGCCTGGATGAAGAACTGGTTGAAGGTGAAGACGTTGTGGTCAAACATGAAACGGATGAGTTGTAGAGGGTGTCTGGAGATTGACAGCTGGTGGTATTGAGTACTGAGGCTATTGCGGCGTTGCAGTCATCAGAGGGAATGTTGGTGCAGAATGCCAAAATGTCCATTGTGACAAAGAATGCTCCTGGGTCGATTGGTCTGTGGGTGTTGAGGTTCTGTAAGAAACCTGTAATGTCACGACAGAAGCTGGGGGGTTCCCTGTACAATGAGATTCAAGATGCTCTCCACATAGCCAGAGAGGTTCTCACACAGGGTCACATTGCCTGATATGATGGGACGTCCAGCTACAACCAACACTATACGTCAGATACGCTGAAGACATTTTCTTCTTTTGAATTCACAGCGAGAAATCACTGAAATAACTACATAGCAATATCATCAAGGTTCATCCCACCATCAGACCTACCACGGACTACTCTTTAGAATCATATTTATTCTTGGACACATGCATCTTCATCAGGAATGCACACCTCAATACCTCACTCTACCACAAGCCTACGGATAACCTCACAATGCTGTATTTCTCCAGCTCCCAACATAAACCTCCCAAGCCATACCCAATGGAGAAGCCCTATGTATACATAGAATCTGCTTGGATGAGGAGGAATGAGTCAGACACCTGAAGGTGCTGAAGGACATCCTCATAAGAACAGGATAAGATGCTCAACTCATCAATCACTAGTTCCAATATGCCTTGGAAAAAACCATAATGACAACCTCAGAAGACAGACACAGGATACATCCGATAGGGTATCCTTCATTGCCCAGTACTTCCCCAGAGTGGAGAAACTGTGCCATGTTCTTCTCGGCCTTCAACACATTATCGATGACGATGAGCACCTTGTCAAGATCTTCCCCACAGCTCCACTTCCTACCTTTAAACAACCACCAAACCTGAAACCATTGTTAGCAGCAAACTATCTAGCCTTCAGGACAATATCACCCACAACATTATACAACCCTGTTATGGCAACCTCTGCAAGACATGTCAGATCCTCAACATAGAGCACCAACCACCACGTGCACGGCGGTCGCTTACGTGATTCGATCTATCTTATACGCTGCAGGCAAGGATGCCCTCAGGCATAGTATATTGGCAAAAACAAGGAAGAAACTATGATAACAGATGAATGGACACTGCACAACAATTGCCAAACAGAGGTGTTGTCTCCAGTGGATGAACACTTCAACTGTCAAGGATAATCGGCCTCGGACCTTCAGGTACATGTCCTCCAAGAAGACTTCAGGATACACAACAACTCAGAGTTGCGGAGCAGAGACTAACAGCCAAGCTCAGTACCCATGAGGGCTGCCTCAAATAGAATCTTGGGTTCATGACGCACTCCAGGTGACTCAACCACACTGTATACTCTTACACATGCCCATTCGGACAGACAGACAGACAGACAGACACACACACACACACACACGCGCACAAATTCCTACTTTAGAAATGAAACCAGTCTGACTCCAAACCAAAACGCAAACGGATTCTAATAAAGGTCTCACACTGTAAATACATTGTCTGAACTAAAATGTCACCTCTTCTGTGCACAGATAAACCTTTAGCTCTCTTAAGATAGTGACATCGAATGAATTCAGGGATTTACAGATACATATTAATCAGTTAAAACCTTCTAACTGATTAAAGATTAAACAGGATCTTAGATTTGTTTAGTACAGCCTCATCAGTGGTATGGCCCTTTGATCTTTTACTTACAAATTCTGTGTCTGATACTACCTCTCTCATTAACACCTGAAGAAGGAATAAGACCCTGAAACTTGTGTTTCCAAATAAACCTGTTAGACGATAACATGGTGTTGTGTGATTTCTGACCTTTTATAACTAGACCAGCTCTGTTTCCATCCTGGCAGCTCACTGTGGTTCCCATGTGACTTCACATTTGAATCAGCCTGCCACAAGGCACTTTGTCAAAGGTCTTGCTAATGTCCATATAGTCAATATCTGCCACCCTGCCTTCCTCAATCAACTTTGTCACTTCCTCAAAGAAACGCAATCAAGTTCGTGAGATACATACTTTCCCCCACAAAGTCACGCTACCTATTTCTAATAAGTCAATTTTTCCAAATGTGAGTAAATTCTATCCATAAGAATCTTCTCTAATAATTTCTCCATGACTGACATAAGGCTCACTGGCTTGTAAATTCCTGAATTATCCCTGTTGGCTTTCTTTAACAAAGAAACAATGCTAGCTATTCTCCTGTCCTCTGGGATCTCTCCTATGATTAACGAGGATAACAATAGTATACAATTAAAAATGGCATACAATTAATAACTTTTCATTTGATACAGAGAATTCTGATAATTCTCTGGGGTGTTTTAACAGCAGTTTAACACCATGCTTGTAATTGAAGTCAGCACTTTTGGCATTATTTAGAGAATATTATTTAACCTGCTGAAGGCCTAAAGCAGTGTTTTGGCTCCTTCAGAAAATTCATGAATGATCAGCATTTCTGGATAGATATTCATAGATTAGTTTTAATTATCTGGGGTGTGTGTTGTCTATCAAGTTATTATTTTTTTCACCACCTCCTATTTAACTGTGCAATTATTAAAAATAGTAGTCAGCATTTGTATTCCAAAGCGCAAGATGGTGATAGATCAAGTCGGTTGTCACAGATCTTTAAACGTAGATTTCAAAATAAGCAATTTTCCCCTCTGTAACTATTCCAGTGGTGAGGAAAGAAAAATCTTGTACTTCTGTTCTAAGTTTCAAGATCTCTGAATGCCCCAAAGGCCTTTACATCTAAAGATGAAACTGCCAATGAATTCTAACTCAAAACAGAATGCAAAAAGCTATTAGGAAAGCACAAACGTTCAGAGAAAAAAAAGTTTAAAGAGCCAAGGCATCAACAGGTCCTCTGCTATAGCCCTCAGACACATTGGCCCAGAAAGTGAATACAGATGACCAGTAAGCTCAACAATCTCTCCTTAAACAATTAAATTTTTGATCGAGACAGAGATAGGTAGACAGACAAAAAGGACTGTAAAGAAAGAAAAAGGGTGAATTAGATTCAAATCGAATATTTAAAGAGAAATATAAAGGAAAATAAATTTGATTAGGAGGGAATTAAAAGGAGACAGAATGAAAATGTAAACTTTATTCATTTTGACTTGATTTCTTACTGTCACGAGGTACAGTGAATGTTGTCTTACACACTTTACAGACAGATCATACTATATGAGGGGATTAGGGTAACAGAAGAGAGTGCAGGACACAATGTTGCATCTGTCGATTATAAAGGTTGTGAACATTATAAAAATTTCCAAGTAATTTAGGTGCAAAAATGAGACTATGCAGCTTGAACTGTTTATCTTTGGGTTGGAGAATGAAAGACTTGTTTCAGGAGTATAAACCTCATCACTGAAAGCAGCAGAATCTTATAAAGTTCTGATCAAAGTGGGCTATAGCAAGAAGTGAGGCAAAATCATGCAACGAGTCTAACATGGTCAATCTCGACATCAAGAGCAACTTGCTGCATTTTATATGCAACAATCACGCATTGAGGTGACATTCTTTCTAGGCAACAATGAGATGCCTATTAAGGAGGCTCATTGCTTATTCACAACTTTATTAACTGTCTATCTCATTAATATTCAGCTTATTTTACTAAACCTGCCAAGCAAATATATGGCTGAGAATACTTGATTTGGAAATCATACCTGGTGACTTCAACTCACGGCTTACTCCAAAGGATCTCCATGTCGGACACCGGACACCAGGCACTAATATCTCAGGATGTGCTTCCTGGATACTGGACATACACCCACACCCATGCCCACAGAAAATGGCATCAGACGTGTGTCAGCATCCAAGAACCACGTGGAATCAATGAACCCTGTCTACAACTTGTTGCATTTGCTGTTTGGCACATGAATAGGCCTCTATTGTAGACTCACCAGGTTGATACCTCATATTTTGGTATGCCTGATGCTACTCTTGGCATGCCCTCCAATACTCTTCATTCAGAAACGTAATAAGCAAAGAAACAGAAGTTAGAATGCTGGTACACCTAAGAAGTGGTTTGATCATATAGGACTGAGCTGTATTCTCCTCACAATTGTCCCTCCCAGACATCTACATTTATTAGGAAAATTTAATGCTGGGGAGCATGGGGACAGGGACAGGGCTCATAGGAAGAGGAAAGTGGTAACTGACAGCCCTTGCACATTCTCCCCGTGTCTGCGTGGGTTTGCTCCGGTTTCCTCCCACAGTCCAAAGATGTGCAGGTTAGGTGGATTGGCCATGCTAAATTGCCCACGGTGTTCAGGGGTGTGTGGGTTATAGGGGGGATGGGATGCTTCAAGGGGCGGTGTGGACTTGTTGGGCTGAAGGGCCTGTTTCCACACTGTAGGGAATCTTATCTAATCTAATCTAGAATAAAACACATTTTATCGCAACTAAACCATCCAAAATTTACACTCCTGTAAATTTCCACTAACATCTAGACAAGATATTTCAACAGCAGCTCTACAACGTTAACCCTACATCATAATCAAGGTACTCAGTACCACCTGTATTCCATGGAGGATAGAGTCAGTGTGTTTCATAGGGTATTAAATCACCAATCTCTACCAGTCATTTCAACAGAAACAAAGGTTAAATAACTGCTGAAGAACAGAGGAAGATCATCAGTACAACGGGTTAAGCACATTGTCCTTTCATCTTTAGTACCTAGATTTGAATCAAGCACACTGCTCAGAGTTCCCTTTGAGTATGCTAGTATAAAAAAATTTTGCTCCAAGTAAGTTTCAGCCTGACGTGTAAAGCTAGGGAGCTTTAATTAGTATCCAATATTGCTATGTATGAAGCTTGATGTGTCTAAAATAAGACAGTGCTGGCAACAATAACATCCCTCAATCTAATGAATACTAAATTTATCATTCATGCAAAATAGATTCAAGAGTAGTAACAGCAAACTTTGAGACACATTCTCCTTTAAACAAACACAAAGCAAACATACTAATAACAAAGCAGTACTGATAATAAACTTTCCCTCCTATTAATATACCTTTGCTCCCAATGGGCAGTATCCTTTCAGGAAATCTCGGCAAACTTCAGCCTTCCTAGACACATACACATGGCTGTAAGGGCAGGTGTTATTACTGCAGATCCCTCGGAGGTAATAAGAGCAAACTGGCATCTATAATGCAAACAGAAAACAACATATTGAATATCTATGAGCTAGACATTCCAGAAAACAAAATAAATGAGAAACAGTAATCTGCAAACAATCAACTAGTCCAAATTCAAGTTGCTCAAAAGGATCCGTATGCAATTTGAATTATTTCTCAGTTCCCCTTAAGTGAATGCGGTCCTGTAGGACCTGGAAGTTCCAGTAATTTTATTGAACATCTGCATAGATGCATTATCCATCAACTAACAATTGCTTATATTTGCTGTAACCTGTTTGCTGGAATGCAGCTAAGTCTGGTGCTACACTATTAATCAATTCAATTCAGTGTTGCAGAATATAGAGCACAGTTTTGTCGGATTTAATTGCATATTGGTAACTTTTCGTTAATAGTGCTCTGGGATCATTGCTTTCTTACAATCTGCTACAGGCAATCTGTGCCCTTGCTTTGCTACACAACTTATCGCTGACCAATTTCACAGTGTGTAAAAAGTAAAGAGCCTGTATCCACAAAACTCATGTTTCTGGAAAAGGTATACACGCAGTTCAGTAAAAATACACACGAACAGGAGGCTGAAAGAACAGCAAGCCAGGCAGTATCTGGAGGAAAGGAGAAGTCAACACTTTGGGTTTTACACTTCTTTGGGACTGAATGTGGGGATGGGGAGAGCTGTAGATAAAGGAGAGGAAAGGGGTAACGGAATGGTGATAATAGGTGGACGCTGGTGGACGATGGGAGGGATGAATCGAGTTGATAGCTGGGAGGGAGGGTCAGTAGGTGGAATGGAAGGGAGGAGGTGGGGCTGGAAAGGGAACCTGGGAAGAAGGATGGGTGGGAAGGTTATTTGAAATTAGAGAATTCAATGAGTCCTCCAGGCTGTATAGTGCCCAGGCGGAAAACAAGGTGTGCTGTTCCTCAAATTTGCGTTCTGCATCACTGCAGCAGGCCAAAGACTGACATGTCACATGGGATTGGCAGTGGAGGGTCGAGGGTTTGGTGGTGGTGGATGGCGCAGTTGAAATGAGCAGTGACCAGGAGGTTAGGCTGACCATTGTGGGACAGGCGAATATGCTCAGTGAAACAGTCTCACCGATGTAGAGAAGACCACATCAGGAGGACCAGATGCAGCAGACTAGGATGGAGGAGACACATGTGAAGATCTGTTCAGGGTCCTGGATGGAGATGTGGGAGATGGTGTGTGAGCAGGTACAGATATCACTGGTTTAACACTCCTATTGTGCTCCTGTCCTGAACCCTCATTGTGAGAAAGGGCCTGAAAGGTAGGAGGGGTGCATGAGGAAACATAGCAAAGGAGAGAGCAAATCAAGAGCAAGTTGGCAAGCACAATGGTCGAGGGGGTTGCAGGATTAAAGTGGAGAGTGGGAGCATTGGAAAAGAGATACCAAGTGTTAGGGTCTAGGTAGAGGTGGCAAGTGGGAGGATGAAGAGGCAGAGCAGGAGAGGCAGTGAAACAGGAAAAACAGTGAGGGGGCAAAAGGAAGAAGTGTTTAATGGAAACGTAGAGGGAAATGAAACAATCAGGAGAGGTAGTGGGTGGGAGGGTGAAGTGTGAAAAAGCAGTGAAAAGGAAAGGTCTTGAAAGACAGGTGGTATGTAAGATGGTCAGGAAGTGAAGTGACCAGCAAGGGGAGAGGGAGGTGAGTGAGGGTTAGGGGATGCATGTGTGGCAAGTGGAAGAGGTAATTAGTAGAACTGTGAAAAGAGAAGGTGGCAAGCAGGAAGTTGGGGATAGAGGTGTGGAAGAAGAGAGGCAGCAAATAGTTTTGGAATGAGTTGGTGAGTAGTAGTTTGTTTTTTTTTGCAACGGACTCAATGTGCTATAGGTAGATATACTAAAGTCCACATTTACAAACCCCACTAAAGCTTGAAAATATACTCTCAGAATCTGTCTTAAATGAAATATACCTTCATAATATTTATTCCAAATTTACAAAATACCAAGGATCACAAATACTATTGCTAGACCTGGTTCTTGATAATGATGTCTGCCAAATGGATAAAGTGTCACTAGGGGAATATCAGGGGACAGTGAAGATTGTACCATAAAGTTTAGTTTGTCTACAGGAAACAGAAAATGAGTAACTGGCAGTAGGAATAACTAACTGAGGGAAAACCAAATTCAGTTAAGAAAGAATTGATCTGGCTTGGAACATTGGAATCAAAGATTGGAGGCAAAGTTGTTACTGAACAATGGGCTGTCTTTTAAGGCAAATAAATCCAAACGTCTCTGTAAGATGAAATTACGACAAAAATGAAAGTTCTCTTATACCAAATGTCCAGTAGTAATACAACTAAGAATGAGACTCAACCGAGAAGGCTTGGTGAGGAGATGTAAAAGCAAATGACAGAAGTAAAGACAGAGAAGGAATGGAGACTAGCAGATAGCAAAAAAAGGAATCCAAAATCTTTTACACTTGTATTTACTTGTTTACTTATCTTCATAAAGAAAGACGCTGCATAGGTCACGGTGAAAGAGGAGGTAATTCAGACACTTGGAGGGAATATTGAATGCACTCAACATAGTCTAAGGAAGACTAGAAAACTAAGAATGGTGACAGAGAACTGGAGAAGAGCAAATGTTATACTCCTGTTCAAAAAAAGTGTGAAGTAAGCTCAGCAGCTACAGGTAGTTTACCCTCAGTAATTAAGAAGCTTCTAGAAACAATAAATTACACAAAATAAAATGCCACTTAGGTGAATGCAGGTTAATTATGGAATTAATTATGTTAATTATAGCCCTAATAAGACAAGTCATATGTTCACATTCATTTGCCACCCTTGTCCTTCTAGGAATTTGAGGACATAGGTTTCTAAGGTGATGTAAAAGGAGCCTTGGTGTGTTGCCGTGGTCTGTCTCGTAAATCGTGTACATTGCAGTTGATAGGAGAAGCAAATAACTGTTTAACATGCTGGACCATTTTTTTCTTCAATCTATTATAAGATGGGGATCTGTCTGGCAAAGCCAGCATTTATTGACCATTGTATTTGCCCCTGAACTTTGAGTGGCTTGCCAGGCCATTGTTGGCATCAATTAAGAATTCATAAAAGTGTTTTGGTGCAGAGGGAGGCTGTTCAGGCCTGTCTGTATGACTCTCCAAGTGAGCATCATGACTTTCTGCTTTTATTTTTTTCTTTCCCCCATGCCCTTCCACATTGAAGCATTATTTAAATAGAAACAGTGTTGCTGGGTCAACCTGCTGGACCTCCTTTCCTCATAGCATTGTAGGTCCACCCACACAAAGTGGATTGCAACAGTTAAAGAAGGCAGCTCACCACCTACCTTCTCAAAGGTAACTACGGTTTAGCAATAAATACTAGCTCAGCCAGTTTTGCCCACATCCCAAAAATTAATTTGAAAAAGGGTTTGGATCTAGAATGTAATGCCTGCAAGTACAGTGGAGGCCAGTTCAATGGAGGCACAGATGAGAGCATTGAATGATTTGCTGAAAAGGAAGAACATGCAGTGCCATTGTAGAAGGCTGGGGAGTAATATTTAGTAAACTGCTCTTTCAGAGAATCATAATAACATGCTGGACTAATAGGTCTCTTTCTGTACCACACTTTCGTTGACTCTGTGCCTGAACAAGGGGAGATGGTGGAGTAACACTAAGGTTTCTGGACCAGCAATCCTAAAATTTTAGCTAATGCTCTGGGGGGATGGGCAGCTGGTGGAAATTAAATTAAATTTATAAAATTTATAAATGAATTGAATTACACAGCAGTAAAACTGACTAAGAAACTGTTATCTGTTGAGATTAAAGCCATCTTGTTCAATAAGCCCTTGAGGAGAGGGAATCTGCCATTCTTACCTAGTCTGGCCTGTATGTGACTCCAAATCCACAGCAATGGCTTTTTTGTGGTTAATTTCTGGTCTTAAATAGAATGGTGAGAAATCATGGTTCCGGGTTTTAAAGAAACAAAAAGGTGTGCTTAAGACAGGTATAAGGCAGAAAATACAATTGAGAATCAAAAGGAATACCAAAGATTTGAGGGGCGGGCAAGTGAGAAATCAAATAGGGGATGTCAACAGGAACCATGAGAAAAGACTAGCAGCTAATGAGAGGGGAAGTCCCAAAGTCTTCTACAGGCATATAGTGCATGATTGGAGGAATAGGGCTAATCAGAGACCAAAAAATGGATTTACAGATAGAGACAGGGAGTGTGGCTGAGATATTAAACAAATGCTTTGCATCTGTCTTCACAAACAAGGAAGATGCTGCCCAGGCAACGATGACACAGGAAGAAGTCCTCAATAGAAGGGATCAAAATTAGTAAGGAACAAGCCTTAAGATAGCTTGACGGCACTTAAAGTTGACAAGGCACTGCACCAGATGTGATGCATCCAAGGGTTTTGAAGTAAGTGAGGGATGAAATGATAGAGACACTGGCCATAATATTCAGTCTTCTTTAGGCTCCAGAGTGGTGCCAACAGACTGGAGAATGGTTAACATTATGGCCATGTTCAAAAAAAGATTGTAAGGCTAATTTCAGCAATTAAAGACCCGTCAGTTTGAACTTTAGTGGTTTAGAAATTATTGGAAACAATTATATAGGATACAATCAGTAGTCACATATAAAAATGTAGGTTGATCAGGAAGAGTCAGCATGAATTTCTAAAGGAAAAGAACATTAAACATTTTTAATGAAGTTTTTCAAAAGCGATAATGTAAAGGATTGGTGACAGTAACACTAATGACATAGCATACATGGATTTCCAGAAGACAGTGCTCCATAACAGATTTATGAAGAAAATTGTAGGTCATGGCATAAAAAAGACAGTGGCAGTGTGGATACAAAATTAGCTGAGTAATAGAAGCCAGAGAGTAATGGTCAATGGATATTTTTCGGACTGGAGGAAAGCTATACTGAAGTTCTCCGGGGATGAGTATGGAACCCTTGCTTTTCTTGATACAGATAGTCCCCTGGATTATGAATGGGCTCCATTCTGGAGTCCATTTGCAATTTGAGTTATATGCAGATTGGAACACCAGTTGACAAAATACTATAAGTTTCATAGGTCCTTCAGTAGAGAGGCAAGACTGAGGTTCTTTCTGCCTGATTGAGTTAATATTAACAGCAAACACTCAGGGTGGCACGGTAGCTCAGTGGTTAGCACTGCTGCCTCACAGCACCAGGGACCCTGGTTGGATTCCACCCTTGGGCAACTGTCTGTGTGGAGTTTGCGCATTCTCCCAATGTCTGCGTGGGTTTCCTCCGAGTTCTCCAGTTTCCTCCCACAGTCCAAAGATGTGCAGGCTAGGTGGATTGGCCATGCTAAATTGCCCTGTAGTGTTCAGGGATGTGTTGATTAGGTGGGACGCTCCAACAGTCGGTGGACTTGTTGGGCCGAAGGGTCTGTTTCCACACTGTAGGGATTCTATGAAAACAGTTTCTATTTGTGCCCATATTTTTCAGTCTTTTGCTTAAAGTTTGCATGCTTGCTATTTTGGAAAGCCTTATTCTTAGCCTCACTGGTGGAGCAAAACTCTAAACTAATTTGGCTTGGAGTACATTTGTATTAATTATACAGAATTAATTTTAAAGTTCGCGTGGCTAGATCTCAACTTGAATAGTCAATCACGTCTATTCGGCTCTAGGAGGCAATTAAATCTCACAAACATAAAAAAATTCAACATCTTAGCTCGAATTTACAGACAACTAAAATTGAGACTGTGGCATTTAACAGAGAAAAAAATGTCACTAAGATCAGCTCCATCAGCCAATTATCAGCCAATTTAATAGTTTGAAGTATACACACTGTTCCTAGTTTGAAATTATAAGGAAGAAAACTTGCACTGTTATTTCAATTAACCTGCGTTATATCCTGGTGCCTCGAGTACCATATGGAATGACACCGCATCCATTAACAAAAGGTTCTGAAGCATCCCTCTGCCATTATATAGCATTTATACAACGGAAATAGACATCAAAGCTAATGAAGCCTAACAGAACAAGAGATTCTAAACTGCACACAACTGAATTTTTAAGCTCGATTACAGGGGAAAGTGCTGATTCCCCATAAGTAGACAAGAGAAAATACACAACAATGGACATCGGCTTCTGTCTTTGCCTCTACTAATCTACAGAACAAGCTTACCCATCTGTTTGCTACATATTACAGCTTTTTTAAAATCTGTGAACAACTGATTTTTGAACATTGACTGTACAGAACATATTTCTTGTGACAAAGTACTCCTGGACCTGTCCAGTGGAGACTTGTGTCTCATAAATGGTTATAGGCTTTGGGGAAACAGGAGGTGAGATACATGAGGCAAAGTTTCTAACCTCTGACCTGCTTTTACAGCCACAGTACTTATATGGCAGAACATCAGCTCAAGGCTGGACATACAGCCCACTGAGTCGGCACAACCAATTAATATAGTCATGACTGATCAAACAGCTGCATGCCATTTACCAACTCTATCCCCATAACAAAAACAAAGTACTTGAGAAACTCAGCAGGTCTGGCAGCATTTGTACTTAGGAACATAGAGTCCATTGACCTTTCATTAGAAATGAAAGCAGCTGGGAAAGGCAGCTTCTATGCTGATGATGGGGGTGGTTGGAGGGAACAAGAAGAAATGAAGAGATTACATGGTGACATTGCTGACGCCAGGGAGAAAAGAGAAAGTGAGACAGACAGTGAAAAAGTTAAGACAAACAAAGAGGTTACTCACGATAAAAACTGAAAGAACCGTGAATGCTGAAAATCTGAAACAAAAACAAATTTTTGGAAAATCTCAGCAGTTCTCGCAGCATCTATAGACAGAAAAGAAAGTTAACATTTCAAGTACAGTGACCCTTCTTCAGCTCTGACTCTGCTTTCTCTTTTTTGCGGACAGAAGACCTTTAGTTTCCAACTACCTGACACTTCAATGCACCCTGTTCCCTAGCCAACATCTCTGTCTCAGGCTTGCTGCAGTGCTCCAGCAAAGCTTAGCGTAAGCTGGAATAACGACAACTCATTTTCCACTTGGGGACTCTGCAGCCTTTTGGACTTAATATTGAGTTCACCAATTGTAGGGCTTGAGCTTTCTCATGTTCTTAGCCCTACCCCTACAGACCAGGCCTTGTTATCACATGATCTGCTATTACACACAAACCATTGTTAATCACTAACAGTCCCCATTAATAACTTTTCACCCTCCTAGCCAGATCGTTATCCACTCTTTTGTCTGTCCAAATGTTCTTCCTTCTCTTTGGGATCTATCTCCATTGATCGTATATTCCTTACGCCTTCCCCCACCCGATCTGCTGCATAAAAATCAACATTTTCATAGCTCCCATCAGTTCTGAGGAAGGGTCACTTGACATAAAACATTAACTCTGATTCTCTCTACTGTCAGACCTGTTGAAGATTAATTTGGTACCTCTTCCAAAGAGGTAGGGGCGATGGGTCAAATTGCTATTCGATGCCATCAACATATTATCTTCTGGGCGAAAACTTATGGATGCTGAATCATAGAACATAGAACATAGAACAGTACAGCACAGAACAGGCCCTTCAGCCCACAATGTTGTGCCGACCATTGATCCTCATGGATGCACCCTCAAATTTCTGTGACCATATGCATGTCCAGCAGTCTCTTAAATGACCCCAATGACCTTGCTTCCACAACTGCTGCTGGCAACGCATTCCATGCTCTCACAACTCTCTGCGTAATCACTTGAGCTCTGGCATGATTTGCAGCAGAATCAGAACAGGAGTCCAGAGAGGCCTATCTTAGTGTCAGCAGCATCTTGCTGCATCTTTTACGTTTTTGCCAACTGGTGGGGCAAGTTTCTTTCTAGCAGTAACAAGTCACCTATTAAAATGGATTATATTTTTAAATACTTTATTAATACTACAATCTGCCTCATTCATGTCTAACTTCCCATCTTTCAAAACCACCAAGCAAGCTCAACTTGTGAGAATTCTTGACACAGAAGTCAAAAGGAGTCCTCCAACCTCATTGTTCCACAACCCCGCACGGCCCATTTCTATCTCCTTCCCAAAATCCACAAACCTGCCTGCCCTGGTCGACCCATCGTCTCAGCCTGCTCCTGCCCCACCGAACTCATCTCCACCTATCTGGACTCCATTTTCTCCCCTTTGGTCCAGGAACTCCCCACCCACGTCCGTGACACCACCCACGCCCTCCACCTCCTTCAGGACTTCCAATTCCCTGGCCCCCAACACCTCATATTCACCATGGACGTCCAGTCCCTATACACCTGCATTCCGCATGCAGATGGCCTCAAGGCCCTCCGCTTCTTCCTGTCTCGCAGACCCGACCAGTCCCCCTCCACCGACACTCTCATCCGCCTAGCTGAACTCGTCCTCACCCTCAACAACTTCTCTTTTGACTCCTCCCACTTCCTACAGACTAAGTGGGTGGCCATGGGCACCCGCATGGGCCCCAGCTATGCCTGCCTCTTTGTAGGTTACATGGAACAGTCCCTCTTCCGCACCTACACAGGCCCCAAACCCCACCTCTTCCTCCGGTACATTGATGACTGTATCGGCGCCGCCTCTTACTCCACAGAGGAGCTCGAACAGTTCATCCACTTCACCAACACCTTCCACCCCAACCTTCAGTTCACCTGGGCCATCTCCAGCACATCCCTCACCTTCCTGGACCTCTCAGTCTCCATCTCAGGCAACCAGCTTGTAACTGATGTCCATTTCAAGCCCACCGACTCCCACAGCTACCTCGAATACACCTCCTCCCACCCACCCTCCTGCAAAAATTCCATCCCCTATTCCCAATTCCTCCGCCTCCGCCGCATCTGCTCCCACGATAAGACATTCCACTCCCGCACATCCCAGATGTCCAAGTTCTTTAAGGACCGCAACTTTCCCCCCACAGTGATCGAGAACGCCCTTGACCGCGTCTCCCGTATTTCCCGCAACACATCCCTCACACCCCGCCCCCGCCACAACCGCCCTCAGAGGATCCCCCTCGTTCTCACACACCACCCTACCAACCTCCGGATACAACGCATCATGCTCCAACACTTTCACCATTTACAATCCGACCCCACCACCCAAGACATTTTTCCATCCCCACCCCTGTCTGCTTTCCGGAGAGACCACTCTCTCCGTGACTCCCTTGTTCGCTCCACACTGCCCTCCAACCCCACCACACCCGGCACCTTCCCCTGCAACCGCAGGAAATGCTACACTTGCCCCCACTCCTCCTCCCTCACCCCTATCGCAGGCCCCAAGATGACATTCCACATTAAGCAGAGCTTCACCTGCACATCTGCCAATGTGGTATACTGCATCCACTGTACCCGGTGTGGCTTCCTCTACATTGGGGAAACCAAGCGGAGGCTTGGAGACCGCTTTGCAGAACACCTCCGCTCAGTTCGCAACAAACAACTGCACCTTCCTGTCACAAACCATTTCCACTCCCCCTCCCATTCTCTAGATGACATGTCCATCATGGGCCTCCTGCACTGCCACAATGATGCCACCCGAAGGTTGCAGGAACAGCAACTCATATTCCGCCTGGGAACCCTGCAGCCTAATGGTATCAATGTGGACTTCACCAGTTTCAAAATCTCCCCTTCCCCTACAGCATCCCTAAACCAGCCCAGTTCGTCCCCTCCCCCCACTGCACCACACAACCAGCCCAGCTCTTCCCCCCCACCCACTGCATCCCAAAACCAGTCCAACCTATCTCTGCCTCCCTAACCGGTTCTTCCTCTCACCCATCCCTTCCTCCCACCCCAAGCCGCACCCCCATCTACCTACTAACCTCATCCCACCTCCTTGACCTGTCCGTCTTCCCTGGCCTGACCTATCCCCTCCCTACCTCCCCACCTATACTCTCTCCACCTATCTTCTTTACTCTCCATCTTCGGTCCGCCTCCCCCTCTCTCCCTATTTATTCCAGTTCCCTCATCCCATCCCTCTCTCTGATGAAGGGTCTAGGCCCGAAACGTCAGCTTTTGTGCTCCTGAGATGCTGCTTGGCCTGCTGTGTTCATCCAGCCTCACATTTTATTATCTTGGAATTCTCCAGCATCTGCAGTTCCCATTATCTCTCTCCTGGTGACTTTAGCTGACTACTGGCTGCAGACTGCATGTTGGACACCAGGTATCAACAGCTCAGGGCAGGTTCTGTGGCACATGCCGCACACATACTGCACACCTACTGAGACTGGCATCGGACATGTGCTTCCGAGAACCCTCATGGGTCATCTCTATTCGACTTACAGTTTACTCTGCATGGCAACTACCATTGCTTGGGGACACACACTCAGCTCAGGCACTGGACCAAGCTGTATTATGGCCTGTTCACCTATTGCTGCAGTGCTCACTTATCCTGAGCCTTTCCATTTTGTGCAGGCACAACGCTGTCATGTTGTCAGCAGTCCTCAGTTAAGTGAAAGGAGATAGCTTGCACACAGGGTGCCCCAGTACAGTAAATCAATGCAAGCCTCTGATACAAGTCCTGGGGCTTGAACACAATTAGTCCTCTGCTCAGGGTGGTCATAGTCATGTGTCTCCCACATAAGGGGTGAGGGGCTGAATGTCAGGAAACCCAACAATCGCTTTGACTTTTTCTACCCAAAAAAGCGTAGTATGTGCTGTTTTTCTCCTGGGGAATGGCAACGAGGCAAACGATAAGGGAAATGAAACTGGGTGACAGAGCTGTTATTTTTGATTCAGGTGGGGAGTGATTGAGTAGGAAGCAGAAAGGGCAGGGGAGGTGTTTGTTGGGTTGGGTTGGGTACTAATGAGTACGAGAATATGTTGCACGCAATAAAGAGTAAGGTAGAGCATGAGCCTTGCATGAATATGGGTACAGTAGCAGAGAAGTAGTGAACGTGAGGTGCACATCCAGTTGCAAGCAGTTGTGTGTCAAGCTGTTCCAGGAAAGGTGAACTGTAAGATAAGAATAGAATCAGATGTGAGGTTTGGCATACAGATGGAATATATAGTCAATGTGGGGTGCTTGTTAGGATACAGAGAGAAATTCATTCAGTTTCTCCAGCACTTCTGTTTTTATTTCAAATTTCCAGCATCCGCAATGTTTATCTTAAATAGTATTATTTAAATGCTGGAAATCTCTCTGTTTAAAAACATCAACGCTATTCCACAACTTCAATATCTTCCCTCTAAATAGAAAGTGCAAAATCTCTTCTATTTAATCATCGACTTATGTTTTGATCCTCCACATCCGTTAATTACATGGTCCTAGCATCAAAGATTGAAAATCTCTGAGGAAGAGTAGCTCGGTAAAGTATGGAGCATCTGGTTCTAGGTAGGCTAGAATCAAAACATGAGCTAAGTCTTGTTTTAAATACGTTCAGAATACAAGGGTGGATGAAGGACAATTTGTGCAGAACATGGGAATTTTATATCTTAGGTGGGACACTAATAGTTTGTATTAATGATGCAATCATAATGGGCAAGAAATGAATTTAAAAATCCCCACAATCCAGAAAGAGGTCATTTAGCCCATCGAGTCTGCATGCACCCTCTAGACAGCATCCCACACAGACGCACCACACCCCCTTAACCCCGCTTTTAACATGGCTAACCCACCTAACCCGTACATTCTTGGATACCACAGGGCAATTTAGTATGGCACATCTTTGGACTGTGGGAGGAAACTTGAGCACCATGGGGAGAATGTGCAAACCCCACACAGATAGTCACCTAAGGCTGGAATTGAACCTTGGTCCCTGGCCATGTGAGCCGGTTGTGCTAACCACTGAATCACTTCTGATTCCAGGACAAATTGGGAGATTTAAACTTATGACTCAAAATTAAAGGAGATGGAAAATGATAACAACGGTCATGGTTACAACCTTCAAATGTGTATGAATAAAATGGGTGTTGTTTAATAAAAAAAGAAACGACTACATAAACCATACTAACTCTGTATTTCCTCCAGCTGAATGCATATGGAAAGCTTAACACAGTAAAGTGGTGATTGACTCAGTGAAAACCTGCCTGATAACAATTTGCACTCTTTCTCAATTTCCTGTGGACTTCTGAATAAGCGTTTGCTCTGTCATGCACATTTTGATCATCTAAATATAGTTTCCAGTAATTATATCACAGCAGAGAAAAACATAGTACTGACTTAAATCCTGCTCTCTCAAACACTTCAGCTGAATCACCATGAAGTATCCTTAAAAACAAGCAACGGTAAAGGTAAGTTTTCATTTTGTTTGCAGATGAAGAATGGCCTTCACCTGCCCTTCTTGATAACAATCCTTGTTGCTAATCATGCTCATTAATGCTTTCTTACATTTGTGATACGCTTGTTTGTCACAATTCTTAAGTTGTACTTGCTATTTCCACTCTTATCGGAACAGGCCATCCAGTGCATCAAGCATGCGTTGCTATTTAATATGATCATGGCTGATCAAGCACTTTAACAGTATTCCCATAACCCTTTATACCATCAGTAACCAGAAATCTATCAACCTCTACTTTAATTACACTCAAAGACTGAGCTTTCACAGCTCTCTGGGGTTGAGAATTAACACTTGATTACAACATCTCAATCTCAGCCTAAATGGCACTGCCCTTTATTTGCAAATTGTGGCCTTGAGTTCTCGTCTCTGCAAACAGGGGAAAAACGTTACCTGCAGTTATCTCTTACATCGTTATGTAGGTTTCAATGGGATCACCCCTCATTCTTCAAAACTTTAGAGAATACAGGCACAGTTTGCCCAATCTCTCTTTGTATGAGAGTCATGCTTACCTGGGAACACGTCTGGTGAACCTTCAATGCACTCTCTCGATGGCAATAATATCTTTGCCAAGATAATAAAACCAAAACTGCACACAGCACTCTAGGTGTGGTCTGTCAAGCTCCTCTACGACTGAATTAAGATTTCACTACTCCTGTACTCAAATTCTCTTGCAATAAAGGTTAACATTTCATTGCCCCTCCTCTGTTTTCTGAGCAATCAGCCAATCCTTAATCCATGCCATTACATTATCTTCTATACATGTGCTTTTATTTTGCTAACTGTCCTCCTGTGAGAAATCTTACCAAACGTCCTCTGAAATCCAAGTATACCATGTCTATTGGCATCCCTTTATCAACTGTTGGTTACATTCTCAAAAAGTCTCTAACAAGTTTGTAAAAAAAGATTTTCTATTTGCAAATCCAAGGTGTACCCAATTTGATCATTATCATACAAGTTTCCACTCCTGTGTTATGACAGTTTCTAACATTTTCTCCATGTCTGATAGGTCTATGGTTTCCCTGTTTTCCCTCTTGCTTCTTTCTTAAATGGAAGGGTGACATTTTCTAGCTTTCAATTTGCAGGCATCTTTCCACCCATTCCTGGGCTTTAGTTCTACTCAGCCCAGATGCTTCAGGCAGTCTTCAAAATGGCAGATAGGACCAAAATCCAGAATTCCAGATCACATTCCAAACACTCGCAGTTTTCATTACTGTGGGATAATGGTGTGGATCAGGAGCCAGCACCATTGTGGTAGTGGACATTTCAGAACTTCTGCAATTTTTATGACGTGAGAACTTTGGGAGGCTGAAAAGATCATATTCAATCTGAGAACCATGAACTATAATCTGGAGATGAGAACCATAGGATTGGCCTTAACAAAAGCTATTACCTACTTTCCATTTCATTAGGAAATACTGTTGCAGAAGATTTTTTTTTATTTCAATAGTAAATTTTGGTCGAACATTTTGTATGTGATTGTTAAATAATATGGTTCTCAGGATTTTATGCTTGACAACTAGCAAGTGGACAAGGTAAAGAACAACATTATGAAAGTGGACAACACTTCAGATGCATAATAGTATATTATCCACTGTAAATTGCAGAATAAACTTTACCTAATATTCAAAAGCTGGCCCAGTTTGAAATCTATAGTGAACAGCGTGAAACCTACCGATTTCACTGTTTTTCTTTGAAGTTCAGCTCATTTATCTATTTGGCTACACAATGCTCTGACAGTTGGTTGAACTTCTGGATATATACAAAATTTCTAATGCATTCTGCTCAGTAGGGTTTATTGACACAGTTATTCAATGGAATGGCATTATAAATACTTGGCTGTCTTTCAAATCATTAATGATTTTGTTCAGCAAGAATTCTTCAGACCACTGAAGAATTATGTTAGCTTGCTTAATTTGACAGATTTGAGGTTTCTGAGAGAGGATTTCTTAAAAGCTGGCCGTTAAGTATAGCTCATTTACTTTGACATCTTTAGGAGTTTTGTCAGGATTTCAAAATGTTATTATAAGATTTAAGAGTTATGTTTATAGAAGATACCGGCTGCATGAGTAAGTTGATTGAGAGGTATGAAGGGAAAGAGTGAATTGGGAGGTATTGTGGTTTGTGAGAATGAGTCAGAGACAGAAATAGGCACAGAAAGAAAGAGAGAGTGATTGTATGTGTGGAGTGGTGAGGAGGCCTCACATTTACAAGCAGAAATGGGTCAGAATCACAGCTAATGGAGGTAGGCCACAAAAACATGGCCGCAAACCCAGGATCTTAGATTCAGACGCCCATAAACAATTGCCTCATACACGGGAAGTGGTAAAGGTATTAGCCTTTCAACACAGCCAGATTCATTTCTTAGAACAGTGATCAGTCATTGACCCAACATATGTTTGGCTCTTCAACCTCAATGTTATTTCACCATATCACAAATTAAATCTGCTAAATGGAAGCCCAAGCTTACCATCTTTAGTAAACACAGACTAAATGGTAAAGATTAGAGAAGAAACAATCAAAACCACAAAAATGAAGGACAACTCAAAGAAACAGCTGATACATAGAAAAATTAGGAAAGTAAAGAAAATTATACAATCTAGTCATAGAAGTTTATAGCACAGAAAAGGCCTTTCGATGTGTTGTGTCAAAAACAACCACCTAAATATTCTAATCCAATTTTCCAGCACTTGGCCACTAGCCTTAAGTACCCTGGTAGCGTAAATAACATCTAAATACTTTTCTTAAATGCTATAACCATGCTGACAGGCAGTGAATTCCAAACATCTGGATGAAAAAGATTTTCTTTGTATATCTAGTCTATCTCACAGTCTATCCAATCTCTCTTCATAACTGAAACTCTCCAGCCCAGGCAACATTTTGGTAAATGTCCTTTGCACCTTCTCAATGCTAGTACTTCCCTCTTATAACCTGGATTCCAGAATTGTATGTAATACTCCAGACGTTGCCTAAACAATGTTTTATAAAGTTCCATTACAACCTCCCTGTTTACTTATCGTCTTTCTTTAAGAGATATGCTTCAGCTAGGAATCTTCTAAAGCTATTTTTTTTTGCAGTGAACATGCACTCTGTAGCTACAGCCTCACCTAAATTCTGAGATTTCCGATTAAACTTACATAGTTAATGAGACTGCATCCTATAGCACAGCCTGTTCTCAAATCACTGGTTGGATTGGGTGTCAGAGTCGAGAGAAATCCCACTTCTGTGAATATGACCATTAAAAATGATTGCTCACACTTTGGATTTTTGATCTGAAGCTGCAGGCTCTGGAAGACTGTGGGAGTCGAACCAGGCAACAAGGGAAGTGAATAAGAAGCTGCCTGGTTTTCGAATCTGGCAGGGCAGAGAATAAAGTCTAAAAATGGTGATTAAAGCAGAAAACATTCCTTCTCCTTTCATCCTATCTCTCTCCATGGCTAATCTTTGCCACCCTGTGCCTTTGTAACTATCCAGTTGCCTAAGGCACCCCATGCCCAGCAGCTATGGTTTCTCATAACTCCTGTGCTTTTCTCTGGCTATCTATTCATCCCTCTGCCACCTCAAACAACCTATTCCAACATATGCCCCTTCACCTTCATCTCTATACCTCCTATGCCACCTTACGCCCTTATCCCATGACTCCTCCTAGGTCAATCACCCTCAAAGCCCTTTTGTGTTCCCTGCCAATACATCGTTCTCATCCACCTCCAAACAGTTCCAAATCAGGATGGACTGTGTCTTGGAAGGGAACTCACAGACAATGGTGTATCCAAGCATCTGCTGCTCTCATCCTTTAAAGGTGGTGAAGGGCAAGTATTCAGAAAGTGCTGTCTAGGGAGTCTTGGAAAATCTCTGTGGTGTATCTTGCAGATGGTGCTCACTACTGGCACTGTACTTAAATGTTGAAGGTGTTAGATAGGTGGTGTTGGGCATGGGGAGGTAAGAGAAGGAGAGGAGGCACTTGTTGACAGGTCTTGTTAAATTGGACAGCTCCAAGGGGAATATCAGCTCAATCATCTCTACTGTTAACTGATCTAAAGGCCACGTGACCTGCCCCACCCTACCACACACCCCCAGTTAAAGGATTCCTGTTCTCAGCTTCAAAAGGATACAGGATGCCTACCCTCTATCATAAAGGGTCACTGAATCAGTACCTCCAAGGTGCTCTGTGACCATATCTATAGTTGCACCTTAGCTCTCCAAAGCAGTACCCTAGCTCTAAAGAAGTGCAATGAGAACGTATCTGTCTGTAACTGTTCTAATTTCCATATCTGAGTTCCAGACAGCACAGACTCCAAAATCCAATGTCAGTGGAGGCAACTCGTCATTTAAACAGTCAGTCCTCCAGGAACTGACAATGCATGAACCACAGCCTACACCCAATCTCACACCCCTCTTACCTAAAAAAAATTGGGTGTCAGGATCGGGGTTAGAACTTGCAATTCCCAATGAATTTCCAACATTTTATCTGGTGGAGACATCCTCCATCCTGGCAACATTTACAGCATTTGTGAACCAGTCACACCAAAGTGGAACCCAATCTTTGTTTCACAGATATTGCATCAGCAATGTCAAGTCCTTGAAAAATGGATTCTCCTGACAAAGAATGTGTTCTGTTTAAACACAGAGAAGGCTGAAGAAACTCAGCAGGTCTGGCAGCCTATGTGGAGCGAAATGGAGTTGACGTTTTGAGCCTAGTATGACTCTTCTTTTCACTAAGTGCTCTGTGCATATATGCATGAGCAGAACACTTGCCATTAAGTGAGAAATATTGACATTTAAAGAGGAGGAAGCAGCCAATTGCTGCTCTCTATAGATTTAAAATGAGATAAGATTAGTTACAATTAACCTGCAAGTACTTAGCAGACTAAATTTGACAAAGAAGTGGATTTACCCTCCAGGCAGAGTCAGTCGAACGATAAGCATCTACTGCCTCATGGGAACCTCACTCAGAAGTCAGCTTAAACTCAAAACACCAGATTTATTCTGTAAGATTATCCTGCTGACAACAAATATCTCAAGTCTCTAGCTTTCTCCCATTGAGAAATGATCTCACTATAGGCTTCTACCAGTAGTGCTTTATCTTGTAATTGTAGTCAGAGGCTCAAAGGTAGTCTATTCTTGGCTTGGGAATAAGGAAGAAAAAGAAGATGCACATGGCTGACCTGTACATGGCTCAGAGAATTAATGTCTAATTCTATTTGTTACTGTGCATCCTTTACAACAATAATGTACACTGGTTAAAAAAGGCAGAGAAAACCCTCCAGACAAAATGCAAAAAAAAATTCTGAATATACAGACTGGCAAAGTTTCCAAATAACGGAGGCAAGGGTTGATCTATTGAATTACATGTATGAACAAATTACTTGAATCATTACCCATTTGATTTTCCTAGGTTTTCTTGCTGCATATTTAGGACTTTTAAAAATTAGCTTGACTGAGGTATCGGCATTTGTTGCTTCTGCCTGAGAGTGTGATGAATGGCCCTAACTCCTCTACTTCTTGTAATAATGCAGGTTAACAGGGAGCAGTGGGACTGGGAACACCGTTTCTGCTTCCTAGAGGCTTCCTGCTCCCACAAGTAATAAATCAAACATGCTGGTCTTACAGTTTGCAAATAATGCTCTAGCATTTTTTGACCTGTGGCAGGCTAGGGCACTTAAATAGTATTTCCTGTCTTCACACAACTAGTGAAGGGGCACATTTGTATGCTGATCTAAATTATTGCGCACAAACTCTTTCTCTCTCTCTCTCTTAGGGTAGGATAAGGATAAATGAAAAATGGACAATAGAAAAGTTTGAAAATAAAGAACAGACACAGTCTTGCATATTTAGGTGTGTTTTCCTTTGATATTTCACTTTAGCACTAAATATCTGTCCAATTGATCAATTATCTCCAGTTTCATAGGTCAAGCTATCTTCGATCAATTTATCAATGATCTTCCTTCCATTGCTGAGATCAGAAGGCACTGCGCATTGATAATTATACTTTCAATTATATTTATAATTTTCCAGATAATTAAGTTGTCCACGCACACTTGCGGCAAGATCCAGACAGCATTCCATCTTATGCTGACCGGTGGCAGGGAATGGCCATCTCAAGTATTGACCAAAACAACTGGAAAAACTAAATAAATATGAATTAGTCTGCCAGAATGCATTGCAGCAAGTGGCTCAACTTTGGGCTCCGAACACTTCTTCACCATTCACACTGCACAGGGCAGAAGGTCTGTAGAATAATCTCAATTTGTCCAAATGGCTACATTTACAATAACTTTAAAAACTTAACAGAATCAAAAGATAAAGCAGTCCAACTGATATTTATTACTACCCCTGTAGAGATTCTCCCTAATCCACAGCACCAAACCACATTTTTATACTGTACATAGCAACACTGATTATACATAAGAGGTAATTATTGCTTCCAAAGTGCTTTGGGACATTCTACATCAATGTTACTTCTTTAAAAGTTTGAAGAACAACTACAATTTTTTGAAATGCTGTTTTACTCAGTCATAGTGATCGTTACCTATTGGTTCTGAAGTAAATTACTTCCGGAACGAGGAGGAAGAAAAGCATACCACTGAAACAAGACGAGAGACAGTGCCTTCAACAGTGATTTTTGTTAACGCTAGTCAAGATGTCAATCAACTCTCCTCAGATCATACTTACGTTTTACAGTTTAGTTTATATACTGTGTTTAATTTATCAATGAAACCGCAAGTTTTGTTGTAAATCTGTGAATCAAGACATTCTGGGATTTTTCATGTGGCTCCACTGACTGGGGGAATTTGATTAAGTACATTTCAATACAGAACAAAGGAGGCTAACATTATAAAGAAGAGCATCTATGCTACAGTTGGCTTTCACATTCATGGCCAAGGGTGTGAACTTCTCAGTTCTCATCAATATTTGCTAAGTCTTGATGCATGATATATGTAATTGAGACAGACAGGGCAGTAAGTGGGAAGAAGTGTATGTTTGTACTATGTTACCAAAAGTGTGGTGTATGAAGCAGGGAATGGGATGAAAGCAAACAGCGTACAAAAGTGAGGGTGCAAGATAGAACTAACGTGACTGAGAGCTTGAGAGAGACAGGATATGCAATGAAGATTTTGTAGCCATGAAAAAGAAGTGAAAACGGGTGCTCATACGAATGTGTACGCACTGGAAGACCTCAGAACAAAAATCAGCTGCAATTCTATACACAAGAGCAAAAGCCCACAAAAAGAACAAAAAATTTGGACAGGAAAGAAAACAAAAACTTAGAGAAGTATTGCTGAGCAGAGAAGCGTTTGAATGATAGCTATTGGTAAAACATTTCACTTTCAGGTTTCCAACACAACCTATTTTGTTTCATAAATTTAGTCATACAAAATGTCAGTTATTTATTATATTACACATAGAAGTAGAATAGATCCTGATGAAATACTTTTGTTTCATTCAATTCTTTTGACATCATAAACACCACAGGGACAGCAGCTTTTACTGAATCTGATTTGTCTGATGCTGACACAGCCCAAGGGAATTGTTCCTTGCCGCAATTCTTAAAAAAACATCCTTTTTTTTAAACCTGCCACAAAACTTAACAGGCAGCTTTGAAGAAGTCATATCAGATTTGAAACATGTAACGTGTTTCTTCATAGAAGCTGCTATAAGTTCTGAGATGTCTAGCATTCTCTGTGTTTATTTCAGATTTCTTCTAGTGTTTTCTGCTTGTCTCTGCTTCCACTGGCTGTCAAAGTCGAGAGTCCCAAAGACACATCACCTTCTAGGAGGAAAATAAATTCTCCTTCTCTCTGTCTTAAATGGGTGACCCCTTTTTTTAAGTTCCATTTTTGCCCACTAGAGAAAATGTAGTTTTCAAACACATCCCCTCAGGATTTCCTGTTTCAGTCAAGTGGCCTTCTCCTTTTTAATATCCAATGATTATAAACTTAGCCTGTTCAAACTTTTTTTTTATATGGTTATTCTGCATATAGGTCTGGTAAATCTTCTCCGAATTGCATCTATCGCATTTTACATAAGAAGTTAAATATTGTAACAGTACTCCAGATGTGGTCTCACCAATACCTGGCATAACTAAAGAATAACCTCCCTACTTTTGAATTCAATTCCCTTTGAAATAGACAACAACGTACTATTAATACCGGCACCAAATTTTAACCTTTTGTGAATCATGCATTAGAAGATCTCTCTGCACCTCAGATCTGTGCAATCTCTCACCATTCAGATGAAATGTTCATTTTTCATTCTTCTTGAAGAACTGCAATTTCATATTTGCCTACTCACTTCACTTACCTTTATCCCTTTACAGTCTCCTTATGTCCTGTTCACAACTTACTTTTCTACTATTTTGTGCCATCAGCAAATTTAGCAACCATACCTTTGATCGCTTCATTTAAATCACTAATATAACCATAAAAGGATGCGGCCCCAGCACTTATCCCTTTGGTGCATTTGTTAAAGCTTGTCAATCAGAGAATGACCCATTATACCTACTCTCCATTTCCTGATAGTTAGACAGTCTTCTATCCATACCAATGATTTATCCACTACACCATGAGCTTTTATTTCCCACAATAACCTTCGAGGTTGTACCTGATCAAATGCCTTCTAGAATTGCAAGAAAAGTATATCCATCAGTTTCCCTTTATCCAAAGCATATGTTATTTCTTCAACGAACTCCAACAGATTGATAAACATGATTTCCCTTTCACAAACCATGTTGACACTGCATTATTATTTTGAACACAGGTTAATTGCCTTCCCCTAATATTTTTAGGAATAATTTCAAACTATGACAGCTGTTAAGCTAACTGGCCTGTAGTTTTCTATTTACTGTCTCAACTCCTTTTGAATAAAATAGAACTTTCTCCAAATCTAGTGAATTTTGGAAAATAAAGACGAAAGTCACCAACAGGGCCTCGGCTCTTGTCAGCACATAGCTCTAACAATCCACTTCTCTGATGATTGAAACTTGCTTAAGGTCCTCCTCATTTCTATTTCATGATTTCAGGCATTTTTGTGATGACATTTCCTCTACAAAGAACAGTAATTCAAAATCTGTAATCATTTCATTTGCCACCCCCTTATGTTTCATTCCTTAAACAGTTTTATAGAGTCAACATTCAATTTAATAACTCTTTTCATTTTAAAATACACACATAAACAATCCATGTTTTATATTTCTAGCCTGCTATCTCTCATACTATAATTTTTCCATCTTTAGTAATCTTTTACTCAATCTTTGCTGCATTTTATATTCTAGCCATTCTTCCATTCTGCTACCTAACTTTGGCATTCATACATTTTCTTTAAGAAAGATATGATCTTTAACCATTTGAACTTTAGAATATTGATTTTCATTGATGGATCCAATTTGGTATATTCTGAAATATCCTCTTAAATGTCTGCCATTGCATTATTTATTGACCAAAATTTTCCTTATGTGCTTGTCTTGGACTCCCACCTCTCTCCTTCAAACTAGCGATGCCTTCATCATGAAGCCATTGTAAAATCCATCTTGTTGCACAGTGTTCGGCCTAGAACAGCTTGATTTCTAGTCAGCTTCTGAATGTGTTCTCCTAACAAACTACCCAGAAAATTTTCTGTGAACTCTTTGTAAATTGTTGTTCTTTAAATCTCAAAGGCTGCTTGCAGGCTAATAGTCAGATGAATTAAGCGAAGGACATCAGAGGCATACTTTGTCCATTCTCATCCATTATACACATCTAGCATGAATCAGTATGCAATAATCACAAGGAGAAGCCCTGGTTGAATTTTCTACCCCCTCGTTTAAGGATGTTGATGTAAAATCTGACAATTGTCATTGCCACAGGGATAATTAACTAAAATAGAACAGATTAGGTTATTCTAAGTATGACACATTACTAAAGCATTAAGAAATCAATCTCAAGGAACTGACAAGCATTCAAGTTAATTTCCCTTTTATTTGATTAAATTCCTACCTTATCTTTTGAAACTTTGTGTGAAAAAGGACACGTCCCATCAGTTTTTTTGCACGTTCCACGTAGGAATCTGCCAAAGACAAAATGGAGCATACAAATTGTCATGGGGCCCAATCCTGAATGATTGCAACTGTTCCAAAAAAATTACTATTTGACCGCACAGTAGTCACCTTGCATAATGAATACATGCCACTAAAAGAAGGTAAAGTTACAGGAATAATGGAAAGTTTTAGTATTGAGGTACATAGTTGAAGTGTTAAATATGCAAACTTTCTTCTGAGTCAGGTTTGGCATGGGAAGACTATCATCTAAAATTTCCTTTACATCGAGCAAGTCTGACATCTGGTATAAATATAGTTCTGCATGCGAATGGGTTCTTCGTTTGCACACAATGGGTGTTGTTCATCTCTCAAGTTCCAGTCTTTTTTTGGAATTTTTAAGTAATTTCCCTGTTTGATTAACATAATAAATTTCACCAGTTAATAGACATCAAATTCACAGATACAGACATACCTTGTACAGACTGCCACCTTTTCAGGGTCATGTATATAGGGACAATCGTCCCCTCGATTACACTTTCCAAATCTGTTGTAGTACATGCAGTACTCTTTCTTCTTAGATTTCTTCTGCTTGGCCAGTCTGATTATAGCCAGGCTACGCTGCACAGCACGACTGTGAATACACAGTAATTAGTTAGATTGTTTAAAAACAGAAGCCTTATCCTTCCAATAAATGTTAATTTAACTTTAACAAACCCTTTAGAAACGAATGGATAATTTCAACCACAAAAATCTAATTGAGGAAATAATGCACAGCACAGTGAGGACAAGGAGGAGAAACATCAACAATTGATGACTGTTCTAATGACAACCATGAGAGTGCCCTGGCTTCACACATAGGAAAAGGCATGAGGGGAAGAAAACAATCAAAACCTGCAAACTGACACTTGTACACAGGTAGCAAACAATCCTTAATCTGAATCATTTGGTTAACTCAGTTTATGAGAAGGCTGCCTGGTTTCAGGACTGCAAAAACAATGCATAAAAGTCTAAAAAGCTTGGGAGAAGAAAACATCTTTATTATCCTCAACTGCATCAAAACCTTCAAAACGACAGGTTGACATTATAAGCCAACAACCATAAATGATGACCATTACTTCAAAATTGTTAGTTAAACTGCATTCAAAATTCCCCACAACTACACTCTTATCATTCTAAGCCAAAAATTGTACTTTTTTAACATTATTTTCAACAGGAAGGAAAATGAGTGGAACTCGTAATCATGGAACTAGAACAGTCACCCTGTACCTACATGTTCCATGTTCCAAGGACCTCTTGCCTTGCAGAAAATTTCAGGTCTTCAGATGGGAGCCTCTCGACAGTGTATTGCCTATTTCATATGTTATGTTAAGAATTGCAGCTACTAATCTGTAAGTAGCATTCTTTAACCAGGATTCTGGGATCAAGCATTGCAATTGCTCATGCAGGCTTAGAAAAATAATTCAAGGTGTCATGAATCCTAAAACAAAATATTTCTTGTGGTACAATAGAAGTTTCCCTACCTCATGGCAAAAGGTTTGGGTTCAAGCCCCACCTTAGAATGCGATGGCACACGTTCAAACAGGGTGACTTAAAACAAAAACCTTGTTACAATCCTTGACTGAGTGGGTGTACAAAAAAAAGACTTATTTACAAAGAGATTAAAAATGCAATGTCAGTCTTTATCTGAAGCAGAGCAAAAAGTGAGATTTTATTTTTCAGTTGTAGACAGCCTTGGTTACATCACATTGAGTGACTGTGTTCAAGCTGTAGACAGCCTTAGTTTACCACGTTAGGTAACTTTGTTCACTTCTGGGTGCCAAATATCAGGGGTATGTTGGCCTTTAAAGAGCCAGATTCATCAGAATGAGGTCGTAGCCGTTAGGATTAAATTATTAGTTCATGTTACACAATCAGTTTAAGTGTTTATTAGGTGATCTAATTGTTGAGGTGATATACAAATAAACAAAGATAAAAATATATTTCTTCTGTTGGTGCTATTAAGAACAACAGTGCATAATTTTAGGATTAGCACTTTCAGGATTCAAATCAATTTGCACATGCTCAAAGGAAGTGTCAAAGCAATCTGAACTCCTCCTTCATACCAGAATAAAGCATTTGGTCTATTAAAAGTTTCCAGGCTGAGATGAGTAAATTTCAGTAAATTTACAGTAATCAGTAAAAAAGATATCAAAAATGAAAATAAATGGGGTTGACGTAAAGATCAGCAATGATCTAATTTAGTGTTTCTCAAAATGGGGTCTGTAGAGATTTCATGAGCTATGTTTGGTGCAAGTCATGAGATGGGTAAGAGGAGTACAATTGCCATATGAGCAGCAAAGTGATACAGAAGGTGAATAGCAAGGGTATTTTCGGACAAGGGGCAACTTTCATATGTGGAAGAGTGGTTCATATGTGGAAATGAACTAGTAGAGGAAATGGTAAATGCAGGTCCAGTTACATTTAAGAGACATTTGGATAAGTACATGAACAGGAACTGTTTGGTGGGTTAGAGGCCAAACACAAGCAAGTGGGACTAGTTTGATTTGGGAACATGGTCAGTATGGACTAAATGGACCAAAGGGATGGTTTTCATGCTGTATGACTCTATGACTTAGAAGAACAAGAAGATTGAGAGTGATGAGGCAAGATGATCATTTAGTAAACCTGCAATGGCTAAACTGGTGAGTGATGTTATGTAGAGACAGCAACTAAAGAAGATAGCATTGATTGAACGTAGCAGTTTTCTGAAAAGAAACAAGGTACAGTCAAGTGAACATGAAACTTTAAAGTAGAAACATAGTGATCCTTCACTGAGGTTGGAGTATCTGTAAGCTTTTTGCTGAGGTTAAAAGCATTGAATCTTTGCTTTCATTAGTCCTTATATAGTATAAAATAATTTGTGTTTCTTTATTTATAAACTTTGATTATATTTTGTTAAAAGTACATTGGCAATCCCTTATGTTTTTAAAAATAATTCTTACAAGGCAAGTGGGTACTACTGGCAAGGCTGGTTTGTACTGCCCCATTTCCAAATGCCCTTGAACAGATTGGCTTTCTGGGTAATTTTGGAAGCAGTTAAGAGTCAATAACATTCATGTGGATCTAGAGTCATACCTGGGCCATACTAGGTAAGGATGGTAGATATCCTTACTGGCAATTTGTCTACAATGCGGAAACAGGTCATAGCCTACACATTAGATTCCAGAAACAACAAATCTGTTAAAAATATAGTGAATGGGAAATGTCAGTTACTGTAAAACACATTTAACTTATTAACCAGCATACTGAATGCTCCAAATCTAGACTTATCTCATCCATCATGCACTGGCAGGAAAAACGTACCAAGAGTGCAATGCAGAACTTTCATTACCACATGATCCCAAAATTGGTAGCCTTCTCATCAATGACACCTGGCTGTCCTTAATGATCCAATCTCGACTACTGACCAATCAGCAGCAGGAATGTTAATATGTACCATCATATTGCAAAGGCTATAGACTTAAGAATGAGCAGTCTGAACCAGCCCACATTCCTTGTTTCTGAAATATACAAACTACCTTTCATCTGTTCCAGTCAATCCTCCAGAGGCCAAGAAGAACATGTTGCCCAAAATGTCAATGTTTACCAGTTCCTAAGAGGGGCTCTTTTAAGACAACAGGTATTCTGTTTTCAGGGTAAAAGGATAAAAATGGTCTTACTCAAATTGGCTTGTCAACGCCTTACAAAATGTAGGCTGCAACTCACATCTGCATGTGGGTTTGCCTTATTAGTCAATGTGATACAATGAAGCAATGAAACAAAGCCACTGTCTTGGGAATGCCTTTCACAGAAATGTCACTCAGGCATGATTGATTAATGTACAATCTTCACAGGCAGTGCACAGAGTAAGACTCAGCCTCCAAATCATACATTTTACACTAATCTTCAAGTTGTGAACAGCTGCAAGAAATATAATGAGAATAATTTAATATAAATCAGATCAACGAAGAAACACTGACCTTGCAATGTGCCGATGAGCTACTGCCTTGGTCAGACTGCTGGGTACGTAGATGCCACTGCTATCGAAATCACCTTCCAACCTGGCTGTTAAGGAAGAAGACCAATGAAAATGTCAGACTCCTTTATCCTATTTTTTTGTTTCATAATATCTAGTTCTTAAATACAAAACTATAACTGAATAACCAATCCTTCATCTATTACATTTTCTTTTCCACAACTGAATATGCTAGGTAATGTGAACGCAGTTGGCTTGTATTTCCTCACACTAAATGCTACTTAGGCTGTACAAGGCTGATTATGAATTTTACACATGCTGATAATATCATCAATCCTGAGTACAAGGCCAGAGTTTTCCAAAGTCTACTCTCAAATCTGTTTCCTCTCTGTACAGAAAAATGGCCGTGGAAGGCATAAAGAATCCAACAAAACCTTCTGGTGAATGTAGACAAATTACACTACCAAAGTTATATACACATCTGCTGTACAGAGAATATTCAGTTAATTGAGTATTTACAATGGTTATCAGCAAGGCTGGTTAACACTGAAAATTTAACTTGATTGATTAGGAAGTACTATATAAAACGGAAAAAGATAATTGTTGGATGGAATGTGTTCTTTTTAACGGATCTGAATGGCAGACTCAGAAAAATACCGAAAAAGCAATTGGCCAGTCAACATGAAAGATCCTTCCTTGGTGTTATTATGATTACTTGTATGTTCTAGGGTTCCATCCTAGCTTCTTTTGTTTTTCAGATTCATTCAACTTCTTAAAAATTACATCCACAAGTAGCTTCCACATGAATTCATATATTGCCCAAATAATCTGCCACTGCCCTTGCTAATGGCCTTTGCAATGCCAGCATTTTCTGCTTTATGATTGCAAATGTTTCTTTGCTCTTCTTTATTCTCTTCTGAGACTGATTTTTTATTTATTTAGAGATAAAAAAATCACAGATACAGCTATCAAGAAAGGAAGAAAACAAGAATCTACATGCCATTTTTGACCAAAGCTGACTGAATGAAAATAATGGCTTCCAAACTGTCAATTTTAAATCATTTGGTTCAGTTCTAGCATTGAAACAACTGAGTAATTTGCAATCCTACTTTACACAAATGCATCCGTTTTGTAAATGCCTATTCTTTCCTTTCCTAAACGCCCTGCTTGCCACATACAACTCTATTATCATAGTGTCATAGAAGTCTACTGCACAGAAAAGGACCCTTCAGCACATCAAGTCTGCACTGTTCAAAAAATTCTAAATAATGTAATCCTATTTTCCAGCACTCGACCCATAACCTTGTATGCCTTGGTATTGCAACTGCATTTCTAAATACATTTTATATATTAGGAGGATTTCTGCATCTTCCCTTATGGGGAACAAGTTCCAGTACACTCAGTGAAAAATAGTTTCTTCAAATCCCCCATGAGCCCCCTGCTCTTTATGTTAAATTTACGTCTGCTAGTCATCGATCCTTCCTCCAAAAGGAAAAGTTTCTTCCTGTATACCCTGTCTGTGCCCCTCAGTTTTGTTTGTTTATTTAGCCCATAGCTTGTAAGGTTTACAGGATAAATTGAAGTCCAGGATTGCAGGCCCAGCAGAAAAGAAGAAATGCCATCACACGAAAATCATAACTTTGTTGGTTGGTAGTAGCTACTAATTTGACTATTATCGGCTATTTTCGGATTGAAGGTAAATCGGGGAAATATTTACAGACCACAAACTAAAAAACCAAAGGAAATTTTTAAAATTTAAATTAGGAACTAAGATTTGCCCAGGCTTAGCTTTATCCATTCATTTTTCTACTCAGCTGTTGTTCTCTGTCTCTAGGTTCCACCTCCTCCCTCTTCCGCATATATATCAACCTATTCCGAGCTACAAGCAGTTCTGAAGAAGGGTCACTGCACCCAAAAATATCTGCTTTCTCTCCAGATATGCTGCCAAAACTACTGAGTTTTTCCAGCAATTTCTGTTTTTGTTTCGTCACGGGTAGCCAGGGAGGTAAAGGAGGAACAAAAACAGAAGTTGCTGGAAAAGCTCAGCAGGTCTGGCAGCAACCGTGAAGGAAAAACCAGAGTTAACATTTCGGGGCCAGGGACCCTTCCTCAGAAAGGAGGAGTTTGGCTTGCCTTCAGTGCTTACACCATCGAGTTTAAGAGTTGGGATATCATGTTGTGGTTGTGCAGGATGTTGAGTACAGTTCTGGTGACCCTGCTAATAGCAATGACATTATTAAATTGGACCGGGTGCAGAAAGATTTATCAGGATTTTACCGGCGCTGCAGGGTTTGAGTTATAAGGAGGCTGGATAAGCTGGGACATTTTTCACTGACACATAGGAGGTTGAGGGCTTACAGACGTTTATAAAATCATGAGGGGCATAGATAAGTTGGATAGCAGCTCTTCCCTAGAGTTGGGAAGTTCAAAACCAGAGCCCATAATTTTAAAGTGAAAGGAGAAAGATTTAAAACGGATCTGAAAGGCAATGTTTCACACTGAAGGTGGATCATATGTGGAATGAGCTGCCAGGGGAAGTTTTTGATGCAGGCACAGTTACAACATGTGAAAGACAATTGGACAGGTACATGAAGAGAAAAGGTTTAGAGGGATATGGCCCAAACACAGGCAAATGGGTCTAGTTTAGGTTGAGAAACATGGATCAGCATAGGTCAAAAGGTCTGTTTCCTTGCCATATAACTCTACTTGCAGTTCTTTGGATTTTTTTTTAAAACACCCTGATGGGAGTTGTGTACAGGCCTCCTAGCAGTAATCAGGATGTCAGGAAGTAAATAAATCGGGACATTGAAAAGGCATGTAAAAAGAAACTATTACAATAATCTTGGGGTCTTCAATACGCAAGTAGGCCAGGAAAACCAAGTTAGTAACAGATCTCAAGAAAAGGAATTTGTGCAATATCTACAAGATATTTTTAAGAAGGGAGGGAGACAGAAGACAGAAGACAGGAATTTATTGGGCGGTCAGCCTGACCTCAGTCATCAGTAAGATTTTAGAGGCTAGTATTAAGGATGAGATTGCAGAGTACTTAGAAGCCCATGGTAAAATAGGGCTGAGTCAGCACAACTTCATCAAGAGGTGGTCATGCCTAGTAAATCTGTTACAATTTTTTGAGGAGGCAGCAAGCAAAATAGCAAGCAAATTAGACAAAGGAGAACCAGTAATGTGATAAATTTGGATTTCCAGGAGGTCTTCAAGAAGATGCCGTAAAGGAGTCTGCTAAATAATGTAAGAGTCCAAGGTATTTGAGGCAAGGTATAGCATGGATAAGGCAGCAGTTTATTGGCAGAAGGCAGGGGTTAAAGGAATCTTGTTCAGGATGGCAGCCATTGACTAGTGGGCTTCTGTAAGAGGTCAGTGTTCAGACTCCTACTATTCACATTATACATTAACAATCTGGAATTGAGGGAACTGCTGCCAAGTTTGCAGTTAACACAAAGATAGGTAGAGAAACAGATAGTATTGTGGAAGTGGGGAGGCTGCAGAAAGACTTGGACATGCTAGGAGAGTGGGCAAAGAAGTGGAAAATGAAACATAATGTGGGAAAAGTGTGATGTTATGCACTTTGGTAGGAATAGAGATGGATTTATGGACTTTTATTTAAATGGGAAAAGGCTTCAGGAATCTAAATCACCAACGGACTAAGGAGTCTAAGCTCAAGATTCTCTTAAGGTTAACATGCAAGTTCAGTAGTTAGTTAGGAAGGCAAATTCAATGACAGCAATCATTTCAACAGGGCTAGAACTCAAGAGCAGAAATATACTTCTGAGGCTGTATTAGGCTCTAGTCAGACTGTATTGGAAATATCAGGAGCAGTTTAACCCTAATCTTAACCCTATCCTATCTGAGGAAAGATGTCCTTCCAACAGGGTCTAGAAGAGGTTTAAGAATGATCCTAGGATTGAAGGGCTTGTCATATGAGGAGTGGTTGAGGACTCTGAAGTGTGCTTATTGGAGTTTAGAAGGATGAACGGGATCTCAGTGAAACTTACGGAATACTGACAGGCCTGGAGACAGCGAACATGAAAGATCATGTTTCCATTTTTGGAAGAGACTAGAATAAGGGAATACAGCCTCAGAGTGAAGGGATGACCCTTTACAACTGAGACGAGGAGCAATTTCTTCAGCGGGTGGATGATGGAACAGTGGAACTCACTGCTGCAGGAGACCGTGGAGACGAAGTCATTGTGTGTATTTATGACAGAGATAGATATGTTCTTGATTACTAAGGGATATAGGGTTACATAGAGAAGGCAGAAGAATGGGTTTAAAAAGCATAACAATTGTGGCCTAGATAATAAAATGTGAGGCTGGATGAGCACAG
The DNA here is from genome assembly GCF_030684315.1 of Stegostoma tigrinum. Taxonomy (NCBI): domain Eukaryota; kingdom Metazoa; phylum Chordata; class Chondrichthyes; order Orectolobiformes; family Stegostomatidae; genus Stegostoma; species Stegostoma tigrinum. The sequence continues at coordinate 100,647,374 of NC_081358.1, read as the reverse complement.
CAGGCCCAGCAGCATCTCAGGAGCACAAATGCTGACGTTTCGGGCCCAGACCCTTCATCAGAGAGGGGGATGGGGTGAGGGTTCTGGAATAAATAGGGAGAGAGGGGGAGGCGGACCGAAGATGGAGAGAAAAGAAGATAGGTGGAGAGGAGAGTATAGGTGGGGAGGTAGGGAGGGGATAGGTCAGTCCAGGGAAGACGAACAGGTCAAGGAGGTGAGTTCCCATTATCACTGATACAATTGTGGCCTAATCAGCTTTTCAGACACTTCCGCCATTACCTGACTGGCTCTTTAACTCTGTGCCTCAGCTAATAAAGGAAGCATCCCATATGTCTTCTTAACTACTTTTTACATTTTTCGTTCTGGCAGCTCATTCCATTCATGCATCACCCTGTGTGAAAAAGTTCCCCCTCAAGTCCCATTTAAATCTTTCCTCACTCACTTTAAACTATGCCCTCTGATTTTGGGCTCCCCGACCCCGGGGAAAAAGACATTGGATATTCAGCTTATCTGTGCCCCTTATGATTTTTACAAGATCACCCCTCAGCCTCGTATACTCCAGGGAGAAAAGCCCGAGCCTATCCAGCCTCTCCATATAAATCAAACCCTTCCAACAGAAACGTCCTTGTAAATCTTGTTTGCACCCTTTCCAGTTTAATAACATCCTTCCTAGAGCAGGATGACCAGAATTGTAGATAGTGCTCCAAATGTGGCCTCATCATTGCCTTGTACAGCTGCAACATTACTTCCCAACTCCTGTACCAAATGCTCTGACCAATAACGGCAAGCATGCCAAAATGCCAGTTCTGAGGAAGGGTCACTGGACCAGAAACATTAACTCTGATTTCTCTTCACAGATGCTGCAAGACCTGCTGAGCTTTTCCAGCAATTTCTGTTTTTGCTGCCAAACACCTTCTTCACCACCGTGTCTACCTGTGACACCATTTCAAAAACACTATGTACCTGCATCCCCCTGTCTCTCTGTTAGATAACGCTCCCCCCAAGGGCCTACCATTAACTGTCTAAGTCATGCCCTGGTTTGTCTTACGAAAATGCAATACCTTGCATCTACCAAAATTAAACTCTATCCAACATACCTTGGAGCAATGGCCCTAATCGATCAAAATCTCAGTGGACTCTTAGATAACTTTCTTCACCATCCCCAATACCACCAATTTTGGTGTCATCTGCAAACTTACTAACCATGTGCCAATGTTCTCATCCACATTGTTTATGTAAACAACAAACAACAGTGGACCCAACACCAATCACTGCAGCACAATGCTGGTCTCAGTCCTCCAGTCTGAACAACAGCCCTCTGCCTCCACCCGCTGTCTCCTACTGTCAAGCAATTTTATATCCAAATGGCTAGTTCTTCCTGGATCCCATGTGACTTAATCTCACTCGCCAGTCTACTAGCCATGCAGAGCCTTGTCAAAGGCCTTGCTTAAGTACATGTAGGTAAAATCTATGACTCCGCCTTCATCTATCTTCTTTGTCACCTCTTCAAAAAACATAATCAAGTTTGTGAGACATGATTTCCCATGCACAAAGCAATGGTGACAATCCCTGATCAGTCCTTGCCTTTCAAATGACTTAACCACCACCGACTGCAGGCTCACTGGTCTGTCGTCCCCTGGTTTTTCCTTGCAGCCTTTTTTTGAAATGATGGCACAACATTAGCTACCTTACAGTTTTCTGGCATTTCACCCATTACTGCCAGTATCTCTGCTGGGGGTCCCACATTTTCTTCCCTAGCTTCATACAGTTGTCCTGAGATACACCTGATCAGGTGGCCAAGATTCTTTTATCTTTAATGTACCTGTAAAATAACTTACGAGTTTCCTTTATTTTACTTGCCATTATTCTTTCATGTCCCTTTTACCTCTCCTAATTTCCTTTCTAAGTTTTCCTCTGCACACTCTATATTCTTTTCATAGCTTCTGCAGTTCTCGGCCCTCTACATCTGCCATAAGCCTCCGTTTTCCTTTTTATCCAATCCTGTATAGCCCTTGGTATCAGGGTCACCACATTTGTTCACTTCACCCTTTGATTCTGTGGGAACATATGGAATTCTCCCTATTTCCTTCTTGAATGTGTCCTACTGCTCTAACACAGATTTATCTAAACAGTATCTCCCAGTCGTTTCCAACAAAAATCATATCTGATCTTATTAAAATCAGCCTTCCCCCAGTTTAGAACTCTGATTTCATACTCATTCTTGTCCTTCTCCACAACAACCTTGGATTTAACAGAGTTATGATCGCTGTCTGCAAAATGATCCCCTACGAATACTTCAACCAATTGCCCAATTTCATTACCAAAAATTAAATCCTGGTCTGTCCCCACCCTTGTAGGGCCTATTACTTACTGGCTTAAAAAGCTGTCCTGTATGCATTTTAAGAATTCCACTCCCTCTAAACTGTTCACATTATGACTAGCCCAGTTAATGTTTGGAAGTTGAAATCCCCTACTATCACTATCCCATTGCTTTAATCATTCTCGAAATTTACCTAGATATCCACTCTAAGGGGCATATAATACATTTCCAGCAATATTATTGGGAGCGAGTTTTGAGAAGATTTGTAGCTCAGGTTGAGGTTCTGGATGCGAGTTTGCTCGCTGAGCTGGAAGGTTAGTTTTCAGAAATTTCGTCACCATTCTAGGTAACATCATCAGTAAGCCTCCGATGAAGCGCTGGTGTTAGAACATAGAACATAGAACATTACAGCACAGTACAGGCCCTTCGGCCCTCGATATTGTGCCAACCTGTCATACCGATCTCAAGCCCATCTAACCTACACTATTCCATGTACCTCCATATGCTTGTCCAGTGACGACTTAAATGTACTTAAAGTTGGCGAATCTACAACCGTTGCAGGCAAAGCGTTCCATTCCCTCACAACTCTCTCAGTAAAGAAACTACCTCTGACATCTGTCCGATATCTTTCACCCCTCAATTTAAAGCTATGCCCCCTCGTGCTCGCCATCACCATCCTAGGAAAAAGGCTCTCCCTATCCACCCTATCTAACCCTCTGATTATTTTATATGTTTCAATTAAGTCACCTCTCAACCTTCTTCTCTCTAATGAAAACAGCCTCAAGTCCCTCAGCCTTTCCTCGTAAGACCTTCCCTCCATACCAGGCAACATCCTACTAAATCTCCTCTGCACCCTTTCCAAAGCTTCCACATCCTTCTTATCATGCGGTGACCAGAGCTGTACACAATACTCCAAGTGCGGCCGCACCAGAGTTTTGTACAACTTCACCATAACCTCTTGATTCCGGAACTCGATCCCTCTATTCATAAAAGCTAAAACACTGTATGCCTTCTTAACAGCCCTGTCAACCTGGGTGGCAACTTCCAAGGATCTGTGTACATGGACACCGAGATCTCTCTGCTCATCTACACTGCTAAGAATCTTACCATTAGCCCTGTACTTTGCCTTCCGGTTACTCCTACCGAAGTGCATCACCTCACACTTGTCTGCATTAAACTCCACTTGCCACCTCTCAGCCCAGCTCTGCAGCTTATCTATGTCTCTCTGTAACCTACAGCATCCTTCTTCACTATCCACAACTCCACTGACCTTAGTGTCATCTGCAAATTTACTAACCTATCCTTCTATGCCCTTATCCAGGTCATTTATAAAAATGATAAACAGCAGTGGACCCAACACCGACCCTTGCGGTACACCACTAGTAACTGGTCTCCAGCAAGCCAATTTCTGATCCAAACTGCTATATCTCCCACAATTCCATTCCTCCGCATTTTGTACGATAGCCTATTGTGGGGAACCTTATCGAACGCCTTGCTGAAATCCATATACACCACATCAACCGGTTTACTCTCATCTACCTGTTTGGTCACGTTCTCAAAGAACTCAATAAGGTTTGTGAGGCACGACCTTGCCTTCACAAAACCGTGCTGACTATCCCTAATCAATTTATTCTTTTCTAGATGATTATAAATCCTATCCCTTATAACCTTTTCCAACACTTTACCAACAACTGAGGTAAGGCTCACTGTTGAGGGAGTGCAGCGTAGGTTCACAAGGTCAATTCCCGGAATGGCGGGACTATCATATGTTGAAAGCGACTGGGCTTGTATACATTTGAGTTTAGAAGGATGAGAGGGGATCTGATTGAGACGTACGAGATTATTAAGCGAATGGACACTCTGGAGGCAGGAAGCATGTTTCTGCTGATGAGTGAGTCCAGAACCAGAGGACACAGTTTAAAAATAAGGGGTAGGCCATTTAGAACAGCGTTGAGGAAACATTTCTTCACCCAGAGAGTGGTGCATGTATGGAATGCTCTGCCCCAGAAGGCAGTGGAAGCCAAGTCTCTGGATACTTTCATAAAAGAGATGGGTAGAGCTCTGACAGATAGTGGAATCAAGGGTTATGGGGGTAAGGCAGGAACAGGATACTGATAGTGGATGATCAGCCATGATCATAACGAATGGTGGTGCTGGCTCGAAGGGCTGAATAGCCTACTCCCACACCTATTGTCTATTGTCTATAACAGTTTACACTTCCCTTTCAACAGCATTCACTGCATATGCACTACCAACATAGCTCATATTTCACACAAATCACAGGGCAAAAGGACTCTGTGAGCAACAGAAAATGACTTTAGTTACAAGACAACCTGTCGACATCACAAACTGAAAGAGTACAATTTAATTGCCGAATGCTCGGTTGACTAGAGGCATCAGTGGCATGGATTATGTCAACCTCGTTTCCCCATCTGTTCAATTATGAGTAGGTGCTTATTTCAAATAATTCAGGTATATTTTACACACTCAGACATTGAGAAACTGTCACAAAAGTTATTGAAGGCAAAATGCACAGAACAAACAAGATCAGGGGATTAAGTGGAATATTTGGGGATTGGGGAGGATGGGGCTGACACAGAAACCTGCTTGAAAACATCTTTCCATTCATTCTGATCCATCTATTCCATTCTCATTTTTCTTGAAATATACATTAGCCGAACAGCTCACTCAGACTAACTGCTCATTAATTCACTTGAAACAATCTACCAATGATGTCCAAATGCATAACACAGAAGCATTTTGTTAGGATTACAATGAAATGGCACAATTAGCTTCAAAATATACACAAGTTACAAACTGAAAACAGGTTATTCACCCAACCAAAATATGCCAACATTTGCCCTCTGTACAAGCAAATACTCACAATCACAAGCATCCAACCTGTTCTCATATCTCTTTGTCACACATCCCATGTTGAATTTGACTGCTTACACATTTTACGTTTCAACTATTGTATCTGGAAGTATTTCCTACAGCCCACAACTTTGTGTATTACTGATTTCTCCTACCATCTTCTAAAGCTGTACCTCACCTGTCCCACCATTTTAAAGACTGGTACCATGTCATCTCCTACAGCAGTGGTAGATCTGGTTCTGGGGAAAGAAGGTGGACAAGTATTCAATGTGGATGAGGGGTCAAACACAAGGGAGCAGAGTTTTAGGGCAAAAGGCAGGAGATTCAGAGGGCATTTAGGAAAAAAACTTCTTTCACTCAGCAGGTGATGAGAATCCAGAACTCACTCCATTGGAAGGCAATGGATGCTGGAAACCCTATAACCTTTAAAACATATTTGGATGAGTATTTCAAATCTCATAACATTCACCATGAAATAACTCCACAGAGGCTGGTATCTTGTCACCAAGTCACCTTTTATTTACACATGGAGAGTCGTTAACACTGAACCAGCTTCCTCAGACCCAGCTCTGAAACCCATGTTTATATCTGTCAGCGAGGGCTCCCTGGTTGGACCAGATTAGCAGCCCCAATCAGGAAGATCATATTCTATGTGGTCCACACGCTAACCTCATTACAAACACTACATAGGATATGGGACAAGTACAAAAAATTGGGATGAGCACACTTATAGTCGTAGTTATGTCGGAGTAGACTCTTCTGCACTGTATGAATGTATAATCAGTATTTCTTCAATTCTTCCTTCACATTTGTACTTCCTTATTCTAGGCATCCTATTGAATCTGCATTGTAACATTCCCAAAATCTTAATGTCCATCCTAAAGGATGAAGCCCAGTACTGTACAAGTAGTGAGGTGGTAAGATCTTATACAGGATCATTACTGCATGACATTTTATTGTATAACTTGTGATAAAACCTAAAATTCAGTTTGATTTTTTTAAACTGCCTTCTCTACTGCAGGTGAAGCACCCAATGTTTCTGTGAACTATTAATCCCCATTCACTCTGCTCTTGTCCAGTATGATTACTGCTTTTATCCCATTTCAAATATCTCATGACAATTTTACTGCAACATATTGCATCTTTGGTGTTTTAACCTTTGTCCCCTTTATATCAAAAACCTTCTGCAAACTTCTTTGATATTTGCAAACAGACTCCAGACCCTATTTTGGCCTTGTCGGCAAATTTGAACATTGATGTCTTTGGGTTTATATCCAAACTATTGATATGCTAAATAATATATTTACATACAACCTGAAAAAAAGGACTTAATCATATTATTTTCCCTTCTAAGCAATTTTTTTAAAATCCAGTGGGATACCCCATGCTAAGTGCTTGCTTACCTACAGCAACATTAAAACTATGTCCTCTATTTTTCCCCTACTGGTGACCTCCTCACAAAGTTCTAAAGTTTGTCAAGCATGATTACCATGTTTGAAATCCTTTATAAACTACTTTCACCATTTATTTCCTACTTAGCGATGTGGCGACACCACAGTAACTAATTTTAAACAATGTTGTGCTTTTTGAATAAAGTACTCATTTTCACACATTATTAATCAGGCCCAAACTTGACGCAAACGCTACATGTGACTAACCCATTTGATATTAATCTGGTGATCCATGCTAAAATTAGTTTAAACATGCATGGTTTCCTCCTTCACTGATTCTCTTCAGTGTTGTTTATTTTAGTAGGTTTTGATTTTTTTTCCAGGCATCGCTTTTACTTCATGACTCCCAATTGACTCTTTTGATAAATATTCCCCATCACCATAGCCCAACCTTATGGCAACGCTCTGCCCCACAGTCATTGTCAGGATACCATCTTCCTGACACCATAATTTCGGCCTTGAATTGACAGCCTTCATCATTTTATTATAGTGCACAGTTGAAAAAGTAATCATGCCAACCAGCTGCAAAATCCTAATCTAAATTAATTTCACAAGACTTCAGACCTTTCTTTACATGATTAGCTCCCACACAGGCCAAGACAGCTGGCTGCTTAAAACTCCCACGTCACAGACATAACACATTGCTGTCTCCCATTCTGAAGAGTCACTGGACTCGAAACATTCACTCTGCTTTCTCTCCATGGATGCTGCCAGGCCTGTTGATTTATCCCAACAATTTCTGTTTTTGTTTTTGATTTCTAGTATCTGCAGTTCTTTGTTTTTTTTTCTTATTTACTGTCTCCAGTTTGCTCTATTTTACATTTCTTTCATGTATTAGCTCGTCTTTGTAGTACTTCTTTTCCACTTTGCACCTAATTTCTACTGACAGAAAATGTTACTGTAAGAAGTCCTTGCTTTCAGTTTATTCACACTTTATTACACATCTTTCAATTCTAATCTGCAGCCTTATCTCTGAATATCCTATCTATACACCTCGGCCAGGTTACTAGTTGAGAATTTACAACAGGAGCTACCGTCCTCTACACACATATGCTGCCTGAACTACTTGACCAGATTAAAGCATACTACTCGACTAAGAGGATTGGTCATTCTATTTCATATATATTTGACACAGTCAGTCCTAGGACTGGTTGGTACTTAATAATTAACTAGGAGATGTAGTTGTGACGGGAGGTGAGGAGATCTGATGTTGTGGAATGGGAAACAGGCTTCGGTGGTGGCTTGTGGGGGTTGGGGAACACACTGGCTATTCCTAGGATCATTGAGTTATACAACAAAGGAAAAGGTCATTCTGCCCATCATGTCTGGCCTTTAAAAGCACTATCTATTCGACTCCACACCCTTACTTCCTCACAATCCTGTAGAATTTCCTTGGCAAGTGTTTACACAACTCCCTTTGTAAGTGCTTAATTATGTAAAGCAGCAGCAAATGTCTTCAAGAAGTGCAATGCTTGCAACGCTCGGCAAACGAACTCATCGATTTTAACTATGAGGAGAATTAAATCTGATGTTCTTATGCATAATTGTATCAAGGATATGAAAGAAATCAAGAAAGGAAAGGCTGGTCTATACACAACCAAGATAACTATCTTTCAAGGCTTACCTGGCTTACTTATAAACACACCATCTCTCCAATTTCAACTACCAGTTCCACAATAAATCCATACTGAGCGTATGCACCCTTGGCTCAGTTGTAGCGCTATTTCTAATAGAGAAGCTAGTGAGACCTTGTCGAACTATCAGGCTTTTAGTCCGAAACTGAAGCTAATCCTTCAATGCATAAAATGGGGAATCACTGTCAGAGATGTTCCCCATTTCTTGGAGTTTTACAACTGGGAAAGCATCTGTTTGAAGGTAGAACAGCCATGGTAGAATTGGTAACATTGGTTCGGCCACTTCTGGAGTATTACTTGCAATTCTGGTCTCTCTCCCATAGAAAGGATGTTGTGAAACTCAAAACAGTTAAGATAAGATTTACAAGGATGTTGCCAGATTTAGAGAGTGTGAGCTTTAGGAAGAGGTTGAATAGGCTTGGGCTATTTTCCCTGGAGCATTGGAGGCTGAGAGGTGACTTTGTAGAGGTTACAAAATCATGAAGGGCATGGATAGGGTAAATAGGCAATGTCTTTTTTCTGGGGTGGGGGAATCCAAAACTAAAGGTCATAGGTTTAAGATGAGAGAGATAAGATATAAAAGGAACCTAAGGGGCAACATTTTCACATAGAAGACGGTGCATTTACGGTCAGCATGGGAATACTGCTGATGACTGCACAATGTTCAGCACCATTCAGGAATCCTATTATACTTAAGCAGCATGTGTCCATTTGCAGCAAAATCTGGGCAACATCAAGGCTTGGGTTAGAGGAAGCAGTAGAAGATGGTTCAGTTACAATATGTAAAAGACATTTGGATAGGTACACGAATAGGAAAGGTTTAGAGGAATATAAGCCAAATGGAAGCAAATGAGACCAGTTCAGTTTGAGAAACTTAGTCAGCATGGATGAATTGGACTCAAGGGTTTCGTGCTTTCTGACTCAATGGTTCTAACTAGCTTTCTCCCTTCATTGTGTTTAATTGCCAATCTTTTGCAAAGTAGGTGAAATTCCAAAAATGTGTTTCCATAAGGTGGGAAGACCATAAGAAATAGGGACAGAAATAGGCTGTTGAGCCCCTTGAGCTTGCTTTGTCATTCAGTAGAATAATGGCTGATCCAACAACCCTTCTGTCCATTTTTCTGCCCTTTCCCTGAAATACCTGATTCCCCTATTCATCAAGTATATATCTATCTCAGCCTTAAATACAATGAGGGGTTTACTTTTGTGAACCAGGCTGTACCAGCTAAATACATTATAAACATAAATGCCCAATCATAGGAAATAGAAGGTTACTTACAGGAGTACTTTATAAAACTGAATCTAACAGGCTATTTTAGGCATCCCTAAAATTATCATGACCTAGTTACAATAGTTAAGTCCAGATGGATTATTAGACCAATGTAAAGTTGTGGTGCCCATCTGGTTCAGCTGAAGTACTGCAGGATGAATTCCTTTTCACCGACTTCACTAGTTAGCCAGCAGTAAAGAAACAGAACATGACAGGTCACTGTAGCAGAAATGCCAATTTTTAAACGATCAGTAAAACTTCAATGTGCTGTGCACAATTTCTATTACCACAGACTCTTCCACAATTCATTTCATTTTCTAAGGCAAGTAACCACAGTTTTACTTGAAGCTCTTTGCTATCGCTTAGGAGGCAGAACAACTAAAAAGATAGAGGATATAATACAAAAACCCATGAGAAATAATTTAATCTCTTGAGTAAACTGAGCTGATAATTCATGAGCAGCAAAGTGGGATGCAAACCATGTTCCACATGTCTGCACAACATACCATATGTTAAATTAAGTGGGTGAAGAGCTAAATGTAACGTTAATTAGTTAATGAGGGAAAAGTACAGCGATGAATTTAATAATGCATAGTATTCCTCTGTGAGTCTAGTTCAGCTCGAGGCAATGTAAATTCTAATGATTCTTATGAGATGGGGGTTTAGAATAATGCTTGCTCAGGGGCAGAATCCCAATCCTTGTCTTGCTTAACAGGCTCTTCTCAGTGATGGTGCAATATACTGCATCACAGATGGGTGAGTGGCTATGCTTCTTCCCAAATTTTAAACCCATCATAGTAGGGGCAGTGAAGAGAAAAGCAATCATAGGAACAATTGTATCAGTGATAATGGGAACTGCAGATGCTGGAGTATCCAAGATAATAAAGTGTGAGGCTGGATGAACACAGCAGGCCAAGCAGCATCTCAGGAGCACAAAAGCTGACGTTTCAGGCCTAGACCCTTCATCAGAGAGGGGGATGGGGTGAGGGTTCTGGAATAAATAGGGAGAGAGGGGGAGGCGGACCGAAGATGGAGAGGAAAGAAGACAGGTGGTGAGTAGAGTATAGGTGGGGAGATAGGGAGGGGATAGTTCAGTCCAGGGAAGACAGACAGGTCAAGGAGGTGGGATGAGGTTAGTAGGTAGGAAATGCAGATGCGGCTTTATTTTTATAAAACATCTTTCCACTTACTTTATATAAGTTTTGCAACCACCACACATGCTTACAGTATTTATGCACCATCTCGTACTGAACAAATGGAAATAAAATGGGGATAGTTCAACCAATATCCCAAAATAAGACAGGTGGCAAGTGTTATCAAGGAAACATGTTTGAAGAGGGCAACAGATGAAACTAATTTGTAGACAGCCTGCTCCACATGTGATTTTATGATAAAGCAAAGGAATAATTTGGGAGGAACAACTAAGAACGACAGAAATGTTTCATCAGATTTTCAGAGGAAAACTAGCTCCAGTAATTATAAATGATGCGAGGATACATGGTCACATACCTTGAATTTAATATTTAACATTCTAAAAGTCTGCATAAATCATTTAAAATTTTAAGTAAAGCATTCAAGTAAGATTCCCTATACAAGTGACAACAACAGAAGGGAAGTGAGAAGTTGGTGAGCCTTTTCTATTAAAATACCGAGTTCTACCAAAGAGTTATAAGAGTTACCATAAGACTCTACCGTAAGAGTTATAAGACCCTGAGACCATAAAGAGGTAGGATTGGAATTTGGCCATTTGGCCCATCGCACTGTTTCACCATTCAATCATGGCTGATGTATTTCTCAAACCCATTCTCCTTTTTTCTCGATAACAGTTGATCCCCTGACTAATCATGAATCTATCTGTAAAATCTTCCTTACTGTCCTGCTTTGACAGCATCGCCTTGATAAATTATCATGATCTCTCCACCTTAGTTAGTACAGTTTTGAATTACTTATTACTTTGGTCAGACCTTCGGCATGCGACTCTTATCATATTATCCCAGTCAGTTAGTTTATCTCCAACACCACATTATTTGCACTTTTTTTTTGTAATTATCCCTCTGCCTGACTGAATCGGATTATAAGTCATCCCTTCGCTGGTTATTCAGCTGCTGACACTTTACTCACTGTCTAACATTACTGGTCACCCACAGAATCTTATCATCTGATGCTCCACTCTCACCAGTTGTCTGATCTTTTGATCTCAGCCTATAAACTCTGGATCTGTATTCTCTGGTTTCTCACCGCACCTGATGAAGGGGCTGCATTTGGAAAGCTTCAGATTTCCAGAGCATTTCCCTATTTAGAAAATGGTGTATGTTTCTATTCATCCTCCCAAGGTGCATGACCTTACACTTTCTCACACTGTCCACTTTCCTAGCCTGTCCCAGTCTGAGCACCCCCACTTCCTCAACATCCCATGTTTCCCCCACCTATGTGTAATCAGCAAACATAGCAACAATGCCCTCAGTTCCTTCTTCAAGATTGTTAATGTATAACATAAATAGTTGCGGTCCCATCACTGACACCTGTAATATTTCATCTGGTGCGTGCAGCAAGATCCAAGTAAATGCCACCACAATTGACTCAGGTGATTCAAGAATGGGAACAGATACAGTGATACACTTAAGGGGTTGATTAAAAATCCATCTGGTTCAGTAGTGTCCTTTACTCATTCTTGTCCATTTGTGAATCCGACAAGAGGCACCTCAAGATCTGATTCATGGAAATGAGATGTGTTGAGTGATTCAAGGGTCAGTGCAAGAACATTTAGGGGACATTCATTATTGTGTTATAAGTAGAAGCTGACAATGTAAAATGGCAAAGAAGAATCCTGAGTAAGAGTATACAAATAGGAAAAAGTCAACTTCAATACAGTAAGAACGAGTCAGACCTGGATAAATTGTCATTGAATGTTGGCAGGCAAAACAGAAACTGTCGAAAGGTGCCTTTAAAAGAAGAGACTGTTCAGATACAGCCAAGGTATCTTTCCATAATGGGGAAAGCTAATGCAAAAAAATCCAGAACTCCCTGAAATGCAAACACATCAGGATTCAGATGAAGCAAAGTATGCTCGTGACCAATGTTAATTGGGCAATATAACCAAAGACTTGCTGAATACAGAAGCTTGATGGGAATTGGAAAAGCAAATAAGAGAAGCAAGGAGACAGTAAGAAAATAAATCGTTGCTAGCAGAGATTAGAGAGAATCCAAAAGTCTTCTGCAAGTATATAAATAGGATAAAAGTAGTAAAATGTTAAGACTGGGGACAATTAGAGATCAAAAAGGGTACTTGCATATGGAACCATGGGGCATAACTGAGGAATTATATGGACACTTTGCACCTGCCTTTACCAAATAAGTACTAACTAAATAGATGACAGTGACAGAAGAAGTAATTTAGACTGTTTACAGGTTTAAAGTTGATAAGGAGGAAGTGCTGAATAGGTTTTTTTGCTTTATTCTTTCACAGATATAGGCATCACTGGCAAAGCAAGCACTTGCTGCCCATCCCTAATTAGCCTTGAACTAAATGACTTTCCAGAGCCATTTCCGAGGTCAATTAAATGTCAATCACATTGGCTGTGGATGTGGAGGCCTCACAACCATGGCAGACTTCCTTTCCTAAAAGAGTCAGTAAACCAGATGAACTTTTACAACAATCAAAATGGTCACCATTAAAAGTAGCTTTTAATTCCATATTTTATTGCATACAATCATCACCATTTGCCATAGTGGAATTCAAACCCATGTCTCCAGAATATGAGCCTGGCCTTCTGGATTTTAACCCAGTGATGTTACAATAACGTTACCACCTTTTAAAAGGTGAACAATTGAAAGCATAGAGTCAGAAAGATGTACAGCATGGAAACAACCCCTTTGGTCCAACTCGCCCTTGCCCACTAGATAGCCTGTAATAATCCAGTTCCATTTGTCAGCATTTGTCCCATGTCCCTCTAAACCATTCATATAACCATCAGGTGCTCTTAAAATGTTGTAAGTTTACCAGCCTCCATCACTTCCTCTGGCAGCTCATTCCAAACACACACCACCCTCTGCATGAAAAAGTAGCCCCTTAGGTCCCTTTTATATCTTTCTCCTCTCACCTGAAACCTATGCCCTCTTGTTTTGGACACCCCCACCCCTAGGAAGAGACCTTGTCTATTCACTCTATCCATGCCCCTCATGATTTTATAAACCTCTATATGGTCACGACTCAGCCTCTGACTCTCCAGAAAAAGTAGCCCCAGCCTGTTCAGCCTCTCTCTTTAGCTCAAATCCCCTTCCACCCCAGAACTGCGGATGCTGTAAATGAGAAACAAAAACAAAGTTGCTGGAAAAGCTCAGCAGGTCTAGCAGCATCTGTGAAGGAAAAAAAAACAGGAGTTAGAGGAAGTGTTACTGGACCCGAAACATAAACTCTGTTTCTTTCCTTCACAGATGCTGCCAGGCCTGCTGAGCTTTTCCAGCAACTTTGTGTTTGTTGCACCTGCCACTCCTTGGCCCATTGGCCCATCTGATCAAGATCCCATCGTTCAATGTCCACTACATCTCCATGATCAATAGAACAGTCAAAATGATTGGTCAAATGGACTCAAAAACAGAAACTGCTGGAGAAACTTAGATAACAAAGTGTGGAGCTGGATGAATACAGCAGGCCAAGCAGCATCTCAGGAGCACAAAAGCTGACATTTCGGGCCTAGATCCTTCACCTCTGATGAAAGGTCTAGGCCCGAAACGTCAGCTTTTGTGCTCCTGAGATGCTGCTGGGCCTGCTGTGTTCATCCAGCTCCACACTTTGTTATCTTGGATTCTCCAGCATCTGCAGTTCCCATTATCACTGCTGGAGAAACTTAGCAGGTTGCACTGCATCTGTGGAGAGGAAGCAGAGCTAAGCAGAGCCAGTGACCCTTCTTCAGGAGAGTTTTTGTTTCTGATTTCCAGTATCCGCAGTTCTTTGCAATTTGATCAAATTGATTATTTGATTGCTCTCTTGAAGAGAGACTGGAAGACTGTTGGAGATGGTGCTTTCTCAGCAAATTACGTGTTCTGAGATCCAAAAATCAAACGCCCATGTTTGCTATTACCCATTTACATACATCAGAATTTTAAACCAATAGCCCACTGCATCTTAACCCTTAAGTATGAGTTCTTTGGCAAAAAAGTCATTAACCAAAAGTGTGTTCTCCAACAAAGTGAATCTGTGCGTAGAGAAATCAATTGCTTGTTCCTTTACCCTACACAGGTGTGTGTGTGTTTGTGTGACAGGTTGATATTTAGAGGTGTAAATACTTACATTTTTACATCTCAAACTAAAACTGCATCAACCAGTTTTGCATTTTCATTGAATGGGTTTTGTTATTTATAATGAATTAATAATTTAATGTCTTTTTTTATTTGCTTGTGGAATGTGGACATGTCTCTAGTTCAGTAGTTACTGCTTAATTGCCTCGAGGCTATTAACAGTTGCTGCAAGTCTTGAGTCAATGAAGACCAAACTAAGCAAAGGTGCTGACTTCCTTCCCTGTAGGAGGTTACTGAACCAAATGGACTTTAACAACAAAAATATTTTCACAGTTGCCATTAGACTAGGCTTTAAAGCAGATTTTATTGTACTCAGATTTACCCATCCCATCAGTGGGATTCAAACTGACAACCCGAGAGCCTGAAATGCTGAATTGATACTAAGTCACCATTTCCCCATTCACAAAACTTGTTTTTTCTAGTTGACAATATTGGAAATCAGGTAAAGAAAATTAAAATTATGTTGTAAGCTATGGAGTAGTGAACTACTGCAAACTGCAGCGAGACTGAACACAATTTTCCAATCTTCCTTCGAGTAAGGGACAGTGTCAAATGACCAGAGAACTGAAAATGTTTCAATCTTGCTTGAAAAGCCCAGCAAGTACAAACCAATCAGGCAGTTTAATGTCAGAGGTAGGGTGGTCTTTAGAAACAATAATTTAGATCAACTTTAGTCATCACTCGACCAAATGCGGACTAATTAAGGAAAGCCAGATGTATTTAAAGAAATAGTAGGAACTGCTGATGCTGGAGAATCTGAGACAACATGGTGTAGCTCTACACTGTGTTATCTTATATTTAAAGAAAATCTTGTTCAACTAGCTTTCTGGAGTTTTGTGATGAATTAGCAGGAAGGCCCATAATGGTATTGCATTAATGCATGGAATACATCTTCTTAAAGTTCTGGTGGTGGCAAAGTGTTAATTCAGAATGTCAGACTCTGGGAACCTCGATTCAAATTCCACCATGGCTGATGGAATGTTTATAGCTGAGTTCTCCAGAAGTTGGTGTTAGAATCAACATTTGTCTAATATTTCCCAATGTTGCACGGGCTTCAAAGTCCATGTGCAGCAGTCACTTCCTATACATTCACTGCTGACAAGCTTGTGTGGAGCTCCCTACGGGATGTGCAGCTCAGAAGGAACATTAATCAGGCACCCTACTTTTCCTGACATGTTTTAATCAGCCAGGCCTTGGTGCACAGGGTAAAATTTCAAAATGTGCAAATGATTCAAAGCTTGGAAGAACTGGGTATGAAGAGAATAGCACAGAATTTCAAACTTCTGTCAGGAGTGAATAAAGGTAACAATCAGATCAGCCATAATCTTACTGAATGATAGAGCATGCTCTATAGACCAAAATGTCTATCCAGCTTTTATTTCTTATGATTTTATAATGGATACGTAAGGTTGATAGAATAAGTGGACAACCGTAAATTAAATTTAACTCAGAGAAGTGTCAAGTGACAGATTTTGATAGAAAGAGTGATAAAAGGCACTATAATATAATGGGTATAAAATGTAAAAGGGTTGCAGCAGCAGAGGAAGTTGTATGCATATATTGTAAAGCTGGCAGTAAAAGGTTGGAAGAAGTTAATAAAGTATACATGTACAAACAAAAAAAAACACAGCTATAAGGTTTAATGCAAGTATGTGGTGCAAAAACAAAGAAATTATGTTCAACTCATTCAGAACTCAACTGGAATATTCTATACTGTTCTCAGTACCACACTTAAGTAAAGATAAAAAGGCTTGGAGAGAGTGCAGAAAAGAATTCAAATGAATTGTTCCAGGAATAGAGAATTTCAGTTATTTGAATAGATTGGAGAAATTAGGACTGTTTTCGTTGGAGAAGGTTCAGGGGTGATTTGATAGAGGTATTCAAAATCATGATGGGTCTAGATGGAGTCATTAGGGAAAAACAGTTCCCATTGGTGGACAGTTTCAAGCTCAACAGGAGATTTAAGAAATTTGGCAAAAGAAGCAATGCAGTAGTGGGGAATGTATATTTCACAAAGCGAGGATGTGGAATGCCCTTTCTCAGAATTAAGAGAAAGGAGTTCAAACTAAGTCTTTTCTGAGGGAAATGGATATGAAAAGCAAGAATTTGAAGAGTGATAGAGAAAAAGTGAGGTAGTGTCACTAGATGAACTTCCCTTTCAAAGAGCCAGCAAAAACAGAAGGGGCCAAATGGTCTCTTTCTATCCAGTAATCATTCTGTGCATTATGAGTGTCTCCACATAAAGTCTTGCCATAAAAGGAATAAAAAAATCCCTCAGTACTTTTCTGATTTCTCGTCAAATAATTAGAAGTAAAACCTTTAGTAGTATTATATTTACTTCCAGTCTTTCATGGAATCAGTACAGGCAGACATTTAAATGACTGAAAACTAGACATGAATTCTACACCGGAATTTAAAAACATTTTAAATTCTACCAGATTTGGGATTTTATGAAATATTCTCTTTTTATGATATGTTTCATGAATACTGGTCATTTTACCTGACTTTACAGCACTTTTTGCACTTGTGACTCCACTTCTGATAGGGATGGCACAGCTTTTTGAAAGCTTGTTGGCAGACACACTGTACAGCACTCCCCCAATGCAGCGCATGCCTTTCATTTTCCATCTCTGCTGAAGGAGCCTATAATTGCTGTTCAGTCGTGTTCGGTTCAGGAGCGGTGACCTGCAAGGCAAGAATGGAGAAAGGCTCAATAAAACAAGACTGGGATGGGATACTGGCAACAAACCTGTTCCAGTTGAAATTACCTCAATCAATCTCAAATTTGTGTTCCATTGATCTGTGCTTCTAGCACTGTTTCCTTTTATCCCTTTAATCCAAAATCTCAAACTGTTGCTGCTATTGCATCACACAGAAAAGAAAATAACAGTGTATAGTAAGAAGAAAATTATCATCTGCGTTTATCCAACTACAATGTATCTTTCAAAAAAGTGCACTGTCAAGTGTGGGATAAAACACTTGATTCACACTGCAGCAGCATACTAGTACAAACGCTACAACCATATGTCAATACATTTATATAAAGCAGATGACTTAGGAGCAGGTGTGGATCATCCGATTGCTCAAGCCTGCATCTCCATTTAACAAAATCATGGCTGATTTTCTACCTTAACGTCACTTTTTGGATACTGTCCCCCATCTATGAAGTCTCTTCACACTCTTGACAAAAAAAAAATCAATCTCTTGATTGTTCTCAACAATTAAACATCCACTGATATTTAGGATAGAAAATTCCGACGTTTCCATAAGATTGAATGAAGAAATGTCTCCTCATCACAGTCCTAAATGGTAATCCTATGACTATGTCTCTGTTGTCCAGATTCCTAAACTGGGGAAACAATTTTTCTCAACATTTACTCTGAGGTCCTTAAAGAAATTTACATTTTCAATTAGACTAGTTCCAATTATTCTGAACTTCAGGGAATATAGGCCTACTCTGCTAAATCTCTGCTCAAAGGACAATTTCTTTACCTTATCATAACTCTTGGGGGTAATACACTGGAAACCAAGTCCCACTCTTCTCAGAGTCATCACAAATTTGATGAAACCACTGAAGCAGGCCTAAAGAATATGCACACATAAAAGAATATGCAAGTTTTCCTTTAACAAGCCAGTAACAATGGCTATAGACCAATTGTTTTTTAACCAATGTCAAGAAACAGACAAACTGAATTGCTAATTTATAAGTGTGACTCCCTAAAACCTAAAATCTCCATATTGTCTAAAACCGACATGGCACTGCACTGGATGAGGTGTAGAGGAAATTTACTAGGATTTTTGCTGTGGTTGGAGCAGTTTAGCTCTGAAGAGAAAGTGGACAAGCTCAGATTGTTTTCTTTAAAGCAGGGAAGGCTGAGGGAGGACCCGAGTGAAATATATAAGATTATATGGGGCAGAGTTAATAGGAAGCAGCTGGACCCCTCAGTTGAAGGGTCAATAATGAAGGTACAATTTTAAGGTGAAGGGCAGAAAGTAAAGGGGGAATTTGAGGAAACATGTTTTCACCAACAAGGTGGTGGGAATCTGGAATGCATTGCCTGAGAGGGCAGTAGAGGAAGGAGACCTCACAACTTTTTAAAAAGTACATGGATAAGCGCTTAAAATGGCATTAAAAAATGAAAGAAGTGCAGATGCTACAAATCAGGAACAAAAACAGAAGTTGCTGGAAGGTCAGCGGATCTGGCAACATCTGTAAAGAAAAAAAAATCAGAGTTAATGTTTTGGGTCTGGTGACCCTTCCTTGGAACTGAAGAAGGGGCATCGAATCGGAAATATTAACTTGAAATGTTATGCTATTCAAGGCAATTGGCCAGGTGCTGGGAAGAGGGATTAGTATAGATAGGCACAGTTTTATGGGATGAAGAGCATCTTCTGTACTCCATGATTCTATGATTATTATTGCGAGTTGGGTAAGAAAAAAGTACGTCTGAGAAACACAGTCTGACACCAGTCCAGATAACAGGGACCAATGAAATGTTTCCTATTGGTTTTCTTTTTGACTCCTTCCAATTCTTGTTCGTGACAGGAGGTTGTTGAAGTGGATTTGCTGATTCTCAATTTTCTGTGCACTGGTTGAGGATTCACCCATTCAATGTCACTGAAAGTGGTTTTTCCCTTTTTCCTTTCAACAAGGGAATTTGCAGAACAGATAGAACACAGAACAGTGCAGCAAAGTACAGGCCCTTCAGCCTACGATGTTGTGCCGAACTTTTACCCTAATCCTAAGGTCTACCTAACCTCCACCCCTACCTTGCATATCATGTATATGCCTGTTTAATAGCTGCTTAAATGCTCCTAATGAGGCCAACTCCACTACCCTCTCCGGCAATGCATTCCACGTCCCGACTACTCTCTGAGTAAAGAACCTACCTCTGATGTCTCCCTTATATCTACCTCCATTCACTTTAAAACTATGCCCCCTCATAATAGCTACCACCACTCTAGGAAAATGTCTCTGGCGTCTACTCTATTTACACCTCTGATCATTTTGTACACCTCTACCAAGACAATTCTCATCCTTCATCGTTCTAAAGAGAAAAGCCCTAGTTCTCTCAAACTTTCTTTGTAAGACCTACCCTCCATTCCAGGCAACATCCCGGTAAATCTCTTCTGCACCTTTTCCAACACCTCCATATCTTTCCTGTAATGAGGCGACCAGAAATGAACACAATACTCCAGATGTGGCTGAACCACACATAAGAATTTGTTATAAGATTATAAGAAAATGATGAGTGAGAATACCTACACAAGACTTCGTTACTTCTCCACGCAGAGCAGATTGATGGATTTAGGTGCTTTCTCTCTGTAGCCTATTTGTTTTTTTTTTCAGTACTGTCTACATACAATAGATAAAGTCTAAAGGCTTAACTGAGAGAACTTATTCAATGTAGTGGCTTTGTCACCCAAAATGTGTGCATCTAGAAGGATCCAAGGCTGTTTTCTGAAAGCTTGAATGTTTAAGTAATAGCAGTAATCCAGGTTTGATGTACACCTATGCTCAGCTGAACTCGGTTGTAATGGCAATAACGGCTCTGCTATTAGTCTTTAAATGCTCACGCACAGCACTCATGTCAAAAGGTCATAGGTTTATAAATCTTATTCCAGTAACTGGGCATATAATCTAGTTATAGAGGAAAACCAAGGGAATGGCACGCCGTTAGATCACCATTCTTTCTAATGGAACATAAATTGAGGTAGCCATCTTTCGGTTTTCCTCAGCAACTTTCAAAGACGAATAAAGCTCTCCTGATGTCTAGGCCAAGATTTACACCTCCAAGATCATTAAAGAACAGGTCTTGTGTATTTTATTTCCTACCATTTTGAATGTAATGTTGTCCAATTTGGTTGGGTTGAAAAGGGTGCGTAATCCAAGTATGTACGAGTGAACAGCCAGTAAACTGAATTCTACGCCATCACGAACAACCCAAGTTCATCTGAAAATTTTTATTTTAGTAAAACATGGAAGCACTGCCTGTATCCACTGGGGCCCAGTATGAATCAGTCCCTCCATGAGCAGACAGGAAATAAAACTAGCAAAGAATATTAAAGGTGACACATTGGTCCAAGTGAAATGTCTCCACATTTGCAAATAATGTGAACTGCTTGGATGGAACATTAAGCTAACTGAAGGGGCCACTCAAATCTCCTTAACTCATTACAGCTTCGGTCGAAACGTGGATTAAACAGCTGAACTCCAGAATTAAGGTGGGAAACTCAGGCTTTGAAATCAAAGAATCATTTGAATAAGTATGATATAAAGGAATTCTGGTAAAATTGGAGTCAATGAGAATTGAGGGAAAACTTTCTGCTCTTGGGAGCTATACCTGTATAAGAGAAAATGGTTGAGGTTGTTGCAGCCAGGACATCAAGTTTCTCAAAGTAGGGCCTGAGACCCAATAATCTCGCAACTACTCCACCAATGACCTTCCTTCTGCCATAAATTCATACATTGAGATGTTTGATGATGATTGAACAACGTATAGTACCTTTTATAACTCCTCAGATGCTAAAGCAGCCTGTATCGATATGAAGCAAGACCTCTGCAACATTCAGGATTGGACTGCTTACTGACACGCATCATCCAAGTGCCAGGCAATGGCTATCTCCAACAAGATAGAATCTAACCAAAATCTATGGACACTCAATGGTATTACCTTTGCTGAATTCCCTAATATCAACCAACTCTCCCAAGCTTCATGGCCACGCAGCCATGCCAGGATTTCACATTCATGCTAATGCATTGATGCCTAACTCTGGAAGTCGAAGCCGGAAAAGCAGGTCAGAAGACCAGAAGACTAAGTCATCAGACTAGAATGACGCTATTTGAAGAGATTATAACTCACATGAAAATCCTCAGCTCCACTTTCTTATCTTAAACCTAGAACCATTGATTCCCTTAATGATTAAACATGTGTCTGTCTCAGCCTTAAATATACTTGTCAGAGGGTTGTTAGCTCAGCTGGCTTGACTACTAGTTTGCATTGTTTAGAAATGCCAACAACATGTGTTCAATTATTGCACCAGCTGAGGTTACAAGAAAAACACTTTTTTAAAGACATAGTAGGAACTCCCTATTAGATCGTAGGAGCTCTTTTTTTAAATCTTTTCTCTCATCTGTGGTGTGATGGTGCTCAGGTTAAACCATGACCAGTCGCCTTTCTCTAACGAGAATACAGGCCTATGGTCCAGTAGGACTATGGCAACTTTACCTGGCCTACGTACTTAACAACTTAATCTCTACTGCCTTCTGTGGTAAACAACTACTGGTCAATAACTACATTCTGGAAAAATAAAGAATCTTTCTCATCTCTGTCCTAAATGGGCATATTGACATGTTTATGAATGGGAAATTGTGTTTCATTAATTTTTTGCAGTTCTTCAGGGAAGCACTAGGCAATGCAGATAAAATGAAACTAGTGAACATACTGTATCCACACTTCCAGAAGACATTTGACTTGAAGCCACATCAAAGGTTACTATACAAAGCAAGTGCTCATGGTAAAGGGGCAACATAGTAGCATGAACAGAGGATTGGTTAGTTAACAGGAAACAGAGGGTGGCATGTGGTACAGTGGTAACATCGCTATCCGTGGACTTGGAGGCCTGCGTTCAAGTCCCACCTGCTCAAGAGATGTGTAATAATGTTCGGAACAACTAGATTCATAAAACTGGTTAAATATAAACAAAATAATAGTTTTTGGGTTGCCAGGGTCTAAAGAGTGTTATGCTACAGGGATCAGTGCTGGGGCCTCAATTATGACTTGGATGAAGGGGCTGATTTTCTTATGATACAAAGATCGGTAGGAAAGTAAGTTGTGAAAAGGACATAGAAGTCTGCAAAATGAATACAGATAGGTCACATGAGTGGGCAAAATATTTAGCAGATGGAGGATAACGTGAGAAAATATAAACATGTTCACTCAATAGGGAGAAGAAAAAAATCACATTATTTAAATGAAGAGAAATTTCAGAACCCTGGGTCACAGAGAGATCTGGGTATGCTGATAAATGAAATCACAAAAAGCTATTATACAGATCCTGCAAATGACTAGGAAGGAAAGCAGAAATCTGTTGGTTATTGCAATAAAAATGGAATAGAAGAATAAGAATATGTTGTCACAGTATACAATTTTGTTACGATCACATTTGCGGTGCTGTGTTCAGCTTAGTCCCCTTTTAAGAAAGGAAATGAATTTATTATAAGCAGTTCAGAGAAGGTTCACTTGATAAATATCTGAGATTTGAAGTTTAAATTACGAGAGTAGGCAGAACCTGCATTCACTGGCGTTGGGAAGGATGTGAACTGATCTGATTGAAATGTATAAGGTCTTGAGAGAACTTGAAAAATTCGATTGTGAAAGGATGTTTCACCTTGTGGAGAAATTAAAGCTATGAACAGAGATTGGGCATAAGAGCTTTCCTATTTAATACTGAAACGAGAAGGAATGTTTCCTCTCAGAGGGTTGTGAGTCTTTATCTTGAGATAGTGGAAGCATGGTTATCAAACACTTCTCAGGCAGAGGTTGGTAGGTTCTTGACTAACAAGAGAGCCAAAGATTATGAGGGTAAGTGGGAATGTGAACTTGAGGTTACAATTTAATTTTATTAATTGGTGGAGCTGACTAAAAGGGTTCAATGGCATTCTCTTGCCCCCTAACTTATGAGTTCATATTGACTGTAAAGGTAGAAGTAGGATTAGCCATTTCAGCTCCTTTAACCTGTTCAAACAATTAAACTATGGTTAATCCACATTTGAAATGTATTTACTTGCCATTATTCCAAATCCCTTAATATTATATCCCACAAAAATATATTAATTTATTCACATTAGTTTGAAATTTTACATTGATATAGTTGAAACGGGGTTTTTTTGTGGAATATGGAAGGCATGAAATTCTATATTTCTGCTACACTTTGTGTGAATTACTTATTGCCATCATTTCTGTTCAGCCCAGAAAAAATTTTAAGGGTTCTCTTCTGGATTGCCTCATCAGGATAAACAGTTTTCATCTACACAAAATATCAAATATGTTAATCATCTTAAATATTTCAATTAGTTTACCCTATAATCAAGGAAGTGCAAATCTGTCTTTTTGGGTTAGATCATATAGTTCTACCACCCATTTAAATTCAAATGCATTTTCTAAATAGCATGGATGTATTACATGCAAATACGATTCAATAATTGTAAGCTGATAACCACTAAGCAAGTCAGAAATGTCAGCTGACAGCATGAACCATGAAAAGCAAGTCAGTAAAATACCTTGTCAGCAACTCCCACAAGGATATCAAAATAGATCATTTCATTATGAAAACAGCTGAATTAGAGGGAATTCTTCAATGTGAAAGGAGAAAACTGGCAAAGCTTAACCCAAAGTGAGGCTATTTTGGAAGTTCTGCAAGATGACAGCAAATCATGGGATGTAGAATTTGAGAATCCAATTTCAGTATATGATAGATTGATGGAGCATGTCAAGGAGATTCCACAGAGGTTCAGAGCACGATGGAAGTACCATTCCAAGAAGGGTTATCGACTGGTCAGAACAGGTAGTGAAACTGAAATGGAATAGAATATATTATTCAAGCATTAGTGCAACTAATGTCTGGCATTCTTCACTTCCTGTATTACATATGTTTAAAGTTGCTGTTCATACAAGAGAACATAATGGATAGTTAGAGGTTATTATAAGTCGACTAATAAAGGGCTTCAGAGGTGCGTACATGTTAGGAACTGCTAGGAGCTGGTTACAAAATGAAGACTAACTGAAAGATTCAGTTGGCTCTGTACACATGATTACGGATATACATTGTAATATACATGCTCAGTGAAGTAAATAATTTACTATAATCTCTAATTGATATCAAGGAGATAATAGCTAACAAAGTAACTGTAAGACAGGAATCTAACCAAAGGATTGAGATAGTGACTGGCTTGTCTCATGCCCAGCACAAGCATGGCATACCGTTAACTTAGCCATTTTTTTTTAAAAATGGGGCACAAATAGGCTGTTAAACTGGCTATAACAAATCATGTGACTTTTGACATTCAAACAGTGCACATTGTCGAGTCTCTGGCCAATACTTAACTAAATATGGACATAAGTGAACATAATTCAAAGCTATGGTGAAATTCACACATTACATTGCTCATAGATGGATCAACACCAAAGTATTATCAAGTTTCTAGTCTACCCAATGCCATATTTCACACCGGACTTAAGAGAAGATCGAAACACATGGCCAGTACCAACTTATGACTGCACCACAATCTTCTTCCCTCGCCAAACTAAACCGGGTGGCACTCAGACATGTTAGCCCAGCATTCATGCAATTAAAACTGTTACCAGGGACTACACCTTTCTCACCTTATGACAGAGCAGGTTCATCCAAACTATTAATCATCAGCCTGTTTGAGAACCAAACTCCATCAATTCAAAATAATGTTCTGCCTATCACACAAATGAGTAATGTGGTACACGAATTTCAGTATCAGTGTGATGGTTTATTATGTATGTCATATGCCCCAAAGACTGGTGACTGCACCAAACTGCATATCCACGAAGCCATTCACAACAAGCATGGTACTGAGTACACTCAACCATCCCCTACTTGATGAATAGCAATTATAGGATTTTCTAAGTAATCCTTAGTGTGCAGAATTATGCTCACAATGATTTAAAGATTGTACATCGGGCATGCAATGAGACACATTTGAACATACTAGAAACTGTGTGTGTATTAATACACACAGTGCACTGTTCTTTGCTCATAGAATAAACACATACATACATTGCTTCTGTTTCAACTCAACAAAACATGTGATAGCCACTCTGGTTCATTTCTCAGGGCAATGTTTTAACTTGCATGGCTTAAATTTAAGTAAAGCTTGGTGGTTAACTGTCAGTCATAAGCTTCTACATTCACTATAGCAACACCTCCACATGTTAACCAGTCAGCACCATCTTTCTCCATAATACAAAGGATCATTTTCCTTTTACTGTAATCAGGAGATAATGAGAACTGCAGATGCTGAAGAATCCAAGGTAACAAAGTGTGGCACTAGATGAACACAGCAGGCCAAGCAGCATCTCAGGAGCACCAAAGCTGATGTTTCGGCCCGAAACGTCAGCTTTGGTGCTCCTGAGATGCTGCTTGGCCTGCTGTGTTCATCCAGCTCCACACTTTGTTATTTTCCTTTTACTGTTTGTATTTCTTGTGAATCGTTCTGAAAAGTGCAAGGCAAAAAGCTTTGATAAGGTGCATCTTCTTCAGAAATACTTAAATCATTTGTTTTGTCCAAAGGTTTTCTGATCAAATCCCTGTCTAACTTAAAGTGCTCTGACCAAAATTCTGCTGCATAAATGCCATAGTTCGTAATAAAAACAATACAAAATCTCAATCCTAAAATACACATCACAAACTAGGCAAAATTGAGATAATGAGAAATGCACAGATCATCAATGCAAAATCACCATAACAATATTATTTATCTTTCTATGCAATGTTATCTTTATCTACTCCCTGATTAAAGGTAATGAAGCAAAGTTCTGGAATATTCTTCAATTAATGCATCTTCACAATTCAACTCTGGCCAAATGCCTTCTAAACAACATCCTTCTCATTCTAATCTTCCTTTTAGAATCAAACCTTCTAATTCCCTCCTGTCTTATCCAATGGAATATTTAACAGCTTTAATTTAAAAAAAACTATTTTCAACAATGAATCCTATTCCTAAATCGTCACTTATATTTGGCAGCTTTGTGGAAATTTATAAATCTTAGCCTCAAGCACTTCTGTTGGGAATATGTTCCAATCATCCACTACTGTGTTGCTTTTTTTCTATTCTTAGAGGTCTCTCATCTAATTTGTAGGTGGCTAATTTTCACTGTATTTGACCACAGTTCATAAATTCAGTTGGATAGCTCATTTACATTCTTAGATTCTGAATTTTTTTAAAAAAATATGTTAGATTGAGACAAATACTCTTCACGTTGAATGAATTTATTGTGAATGCTGTGACATCCGCAGTCTGCTCTGCACCTTTAAACAAGTGTGTTCTAGACCACTTTGACAAGGACACAAGAACAGGGACAGACATTCTAAAGTAGAGCATCGCTTTTATTCGAACCAGTGTCGACTACTTCACTAAACTGTTGCCCTAACTCAGAGAATGAATTTCTAAATGAGCTTTATATCTAAAAAAGAATATAAGCCTAATGAAATAATAGAAAGGGCATGCACTTGGAAAGTTCTCCCGCCCTCAACATGGTGTGTCCTGTAATTTCTTTTCCATGAAAACGAGTTGTGCAATCTAAAGGCTTTCGTTAGCAAGACATGTTTCTGTGGAAATTTCATTAAGTGACAAAAAGGAAAGGTATTAAGTGCACATAATGAAGGCTGGAGTGTGTACACTGCCTTAAGACACTTCTCTTTGCGCAGTGTAATGGGAGGCATGAACTCTAACTTCAATCCATTTCTAATCCATCTGAAAGACTGCAGCAAATTATCTCCCTTCAATGTGAAAGCACCAAACCAATTTCCTCAGAATAGAAATGACAATACAGTAGAATTTATCACCATAACCTTGACTCAGAGGTTGTGTGGCAAGCTGAAACCCTACACAAAGAGCTTCGAATAAGGGTCGACGATAATAAACACAAGGAGAGACCAGGTACAAATGATTTTTAAAAAGCCGGTGGAAGAAAAGGAATTGTCCCACAGCAACATGTATCTATCACTTTGTAGTTTGTGGTCAATAACAGTCAAAGTGTACTGGAGAAAGTCAATTTATTTCACTACTGGAGTCATTAACTGCACAAATAACCTTTAATACTTTATGACAGCTTAAGCCTTTTGAACATTAATTTTTGCGCTGTGCTTATACTTGAGCATTCAGCAACACAGTGGAAGGTTTAGAATGATAAAATGATTCTTGTTTAACAAAGAATCAGGATAGCTACATGCTAAACCCACAGTGTCTGATCCAGAGGAAAATGCTCAGCCCCATTCCTCGAATTGAGCACAAATTGAGCTGACACTGGTCCTAAATTGAGGCTTTATTAGCCAAATCAAGATTCAGAGAAAGTTAAAGATTCTACAAAGATTAGAAGAGGACCAGATATGTTCATGCTGACATGGCCATTATGCTTCCTCAATTAATAACATCAAAATCATAAATGAACTATGATCTGAATAACTGACTGTCTTGATGATAGAGGACAAACTTGCAATTTTCAAAAGACATTCGTAAGACTTCTGAAGGCAAGGGGGCAAAAGAGTTCCAGCCTGCGTCTAGACCCACACAATTTAACCAGCGGCAGGAACGGTTTCAGGCATCTGTTAAACCATGGGATAAGTGAACCCCTTAAATAAGCAATAAAAACTGGAAGAAGTGCCAATGTTGTAAATTAGGAACAAAAATAAAGTTGCTGGAAAAGCTCAGCAGATCTGTCAATACCTGTGAAGGAAAAAACAGAGTTAACGCTTCGGGTCTTTCCTCATTCCTTCTGAGGAAGGGTCATGGGACCTGAAATGTTAACTTTTTTTTCCTTCACAGATGCTGCCAGACCTTTTGGGCTTCCAGCAACTTTGTTTCTGTCCCTTAAATAAGCAATTAATTTCTGTGCCCAGCCTAATAGGTTTCCCTGGGGTCCCTCATTAAGGAGCAGCCTGGACCCATCAGAGACTCAAAGACCTGAAATTCACCTGCTGGACTGTATGAAGCACCAAACAACTCCTCAGGTCCTGAGTGTGATGGTGCTGCATTAATGTTGCTAACCTTTGATTAGTTGGCAGCTCTTTGAGGAGGGACACCCTGATACAGAGGGTTGAGGTTCTATCTTCAGCCTGTTACAGGCCAGGGTTAAGTTGGGGTAGGTAGGTTAGCCAATGATTCTTAGCTCTATGTGGTATAGCTGTTGTGTTTGTCTATATTAAGTAAAAATTCATTAACTTATCATGTGAAATGCTTTAACTGTTTCAGGCATGTGATTATGATAATGCACAAGACAAATGCAAATTCCACTTGCTGAATTCTCAGGAAACACTGATGCTGCTCTAAGAAACTATTGCAGAGGTTGTGTGTGCATAGGCTTGAGGACTACTCATTGCAAGTACCTTATCCCTTTTTTAGTCACAGAGCTGGGAAACAGAAACCAAAGTGTCAGTAACTCCACTGGAAAATTGATTAAAATGGACATGCCAGGGGCATCTGAATTGTTGGTTGAAGTGGAGATGGTCAAGGCCATTAAGTTCCTAGGAGTGAGGATTACCATCAATTTGTCCTGGTCTACCCACGCTGATGTAACGTTCCAGAAAGCACAACAATGCCTCTACTTTTGAGGAAGGGTCACTGGACCCGAAATGTTAACTCTGTCTTTTTCTTCACAGATGCTGCCAGACCCGTTGAGCTTTTCCAGCAACGTTATTTTTGTTTTAATGCCTCGACCTCCTCAGGATGCTAAGGAAATTTGGCGTATCAATAAAGACTCGTACCAATTTTAATAGATGCATCACAGAAAGCATTCGATCCAAATGCAACACAGTTTAGTGTGGCAACTGCTCTGCCCAGGACTATAAGAAACTGCAGAATTGTGAACACAGCCTAGTCCATCACGCAAACCAACCTTTAATCCACTGACATACATCTACACTTCTCGCTGACATGGAAAGTCAGCCAACATAATCAAAGACCCCCTTCCACCCAAGTTATAATCTCTTCTAACCTCTTCCACTGGGCAGAAGATATAAAAGCTTAAATACATGTGCCAACAGATTCAAGAACAGCTTCCTTCCTATTGTATAAGACTTCTGAATGGACCTCGCTAAAGTTAATTTCACTCATTGTGCATCTTCACTGCAGCTGTAATATTGTATTCTTTGCTCTGTTCTATTGCACTAATGCACTTTGTGTGGTATAATATGCTTGTACTGCACATAAAACAAAACTTTTCAATGAACCTATGTACATTACAATAATAAATCAAATCAAAGCATTTCATCAGAAATCTGTTCCAGAGCCGCAGTTATTTTTCAGCTTACCCACAGCTTTTTAAACTTTGCTCAGGATAAGGGTGGTGCTGAGACTGAGCTAGAAGGCGTCTGAGGAATGGGCTTGGGTGTGTTCATCCAAATTGTCTTTCGGGAAGTGCTCCAGAATATACTCTCCAGCAAGCTTTTACTGTCTCCTTGTCCTTGAGGAGTTCCCCTCCAATGTTTGTCAGTCAGCAGGGTCCTGCAGTGCTTGGGCCACAAATCATCTTTACGATGCTTAAGGGATTACAAAAGTTGTTGGTGTCCACGAGATGCTGGATCTTTCTCACTCTCTCTTTTGTTCCTTATGACGCACCATTGCCTGCAGCCACTTTTAGGACTGCTACTTTCTCTTTAGGCATGGCAAATTTTCAAGCTTGCGAAAGCTTCATGCTTATTCTTAATTAGGGCCTGTATTTCTTGGTCATTTTATTCAATGGAGAGAGACTGCAGAATTCTAAGGTGCAGAGGGATTTAGTTGTTCTGCTGCATGAGTACTATTAATTTGCAAGTACAACGTGCAATCAAGAAGGCTATTGAGATGTTATAGTTTATTACGAGAGAAACTGAACATAAAAATCAGGTTGTTACAATTCGGTTATGTAGCGTGTCATAGGTGCCCACGGCTGAATATGACAAAATGGCTATTATGGGTTTTCTTCTTAACTGACACAGATGAAGGAAGTTTTAGCTAATGAAGAATTTCATATTACTCAAATCATGGCCTGTCACCACAGACAACAAAATGTTTCTGAATCTTAGTAAGATGGGACTAGAACGCGGACACTAAGACTCTGATAAGGTAGCTCAGATGAAAACCATGTGATTTGAGATTTCCAATATCTATATGAAATAGAAAGGGAAAGCTTGACACACCTGAAATGAGGCTTTTTAAATAATAATAATTACATATTAGAGTTGGCACATATACGTGCAATAATATGTTTAAATTTATCAGACATTGGGAAATTAGATATTTGAAAACAATTAGCCTTGGACAGAGACACTGGTTTTGATAAACATTCCTGCAAGAACTTTTTTCCTGTTTGCAGAACAAAAGCAAAGTATAAACAAGATGGCGTTGCCTAGAAGTGTAATGAAACGTCTGCACACCACAGAAAAAATGGCTCAGCGAGCTAACAAACAACTGCATGTTTAGCTGATGTCAAAATTAAAAGCCTGAAGACTGCAGAAAAAAAAAGTATAGAGGTTAAAAAAAAGTTACTATAGTTGAGAGGTCCTACAAAGAATAAATTGAAATGGGAGTCTTAATGTCTACCTGGTAAGGGATGAAAAATTAAGGGAGAGTGTTGTCTTGGAACGAGTAAGACAAGCATACCTCAACTGCAGGCCGACATTATTAAACAAGTTTCATTTATCAACCACAACTGAATCAGCAGAGAGAGCAGTTCAACAAAATATTTAAAACTTGCAGTGTGTCCATGGGCAAGGTGTTGTATTTAAAACGTATAGTGGAACAAAAGTGGACAGTTCAAAGCAATAGGTAGGTCTATTGATTTAACAGAAATACCAAAAAGGTTTCAATGGAGTTTGAAGACTTGAACCGATAGAAAAACAGCTACTATTCAAATATTTACTTTGCATCCTGTACAATAATTGACCAGTATGTTAGAAAAGTTGGTGTTGAATACAAGAACTGTTTTTGAATCTTCACAAAACTTATAGAACTAAATGAAATCAAGAGGTAAGGTCAGCAAAAATCTTGAGATCTTTCAACTTGAACTTTTCCTAACTCCTTCCTTTCTAAAGCATTCAATATTGGATTACATCTAACCTTCCAGTACTTTATTGGTTATTTGACCAAACTGTAAAGCCAACAGAGTATCAGTACCCTTCAGGGAACTCTCTAATGTTTATGATACAATGGCATCTTGGTTGTACTAGAATGACAAAATCTGTATTTACATAGCAACCATAGTGTAATTAGGTTAGAATATAACTTAGATTAACAAGTATGAGGCTGGAAAGATGAGTGGCAGATGTTACAGAGGTAGAAACAAATAGTCTATAAAATAGAGAGGATTTGTGAACCAGAAACCGAAAAAAAAAACCAGAACAGCTGTTAGGTCATTCTGCAACACCATCCCACGCAGTATTTCTTATTGTGCTTTCTGAAATATAAAAATAAAAGCAAAGAAAGCAAAAGAAAAACTGAGTACACTAACTTTGGTGAAAACACAAATTCTTGCTTTTGTGAAAATGCCTGTCAACCTCTGAATGATTATACAGGACTACTTGATAACCTTGGGAAGGCCTCTGTCTGTGGGCTAATGTAAAGCAGTTACATGCCTTAGAATACCACAGTATAATCCATTTACCTCGGCCACAGACTGTCAACAGCAGGACTGTAATTGATGGGGTGGCACATGAGACATGAATTTAACTAGTATGGCAATGGGCAAAAGTTAGGTGAGAGGAATTATGGCAAGGAGGGGAGAAATCAATAAAGACAAGGGGAGAAAGTTTTGGAGTGGCTGATCTTTCCTTGTTTAGTTTTTCCAAAACCATTGCTTCCATCGCTCCAAATCATTTTATAGTATAATGGCTTTCTCCCAACTGATTTACTTTAAATTTGAAAAGCAGTAAGCTATCAATGCTGACTTCCAAGAGGTCACCTGTAAAAATCAACTGGAAGAGGTTGGAAATGGGGAAGGATAGAAGCCAATGAACAAAATGTTCAGTAAAAGAATCCAAGTTACTTAGTTGAATCGTATTACTTTAAAAACTAGGAAAAACACTGAAAAAAACAGCAGGAAGTTAAAAGCTATATTTCAACAGACTAGACTCAAAAAAGGTGAGCAACGTGTGAATTAGAATGCAGTAGGTCAATAATGAGAGATATTAATTTTAAATGCTTGAAAAATAGAGAAGCAACATAACATTTCCCGGAGTTTTGAGCCACCACTGTGTTATGATAGTGACAAACATGGACCGTTCAATCTTGTTTTGATTTTTGACTTCCAGCTTCTCACATTTAATATCTGGGACTTTTCATGAACTAAAATAGTTTTTAAAAAAACAAAAGAAATATAGCACTGACTTAAAATGGCTGTAGTGGCCACAGGTTCAACCAGTTCAGAAAGCCATCAATAACCAAGTCCCAATCTAAACTAACATTAACATGCTATCAAAATTTCTGAAATCAATCACTCAGATTGGCATCTCCTACTTAATTTTCATCATTTTAAAAAGTCACATATTGGGATGAAAGTCACATCCAGATTATCCAGCACGAGAAAAATTAAGCCAAGTTTAGAAATACACAAAGGAAACATTTCACACAACTGCTTTTGGCAGAAAGAGAACGAGGAAAAACGGATTTGTAAGAACAATGGGGAGGCTTACTCTCTCGCTTTCGCTGTTTCTCACTTCTCATTTCTCTCAGCCTATCTAAAACAATGCTCAGTGAGAACGCTAAGACTTCAAGGATATATATCAGTATTGTAGCTGCTGAGGATACAAGTTATCACTTAACATTGTGGTCTCAGATTAAAATCCAATGCCTCAAGGATGCTAAGGTCTTTTTAAAGTGTTCACTCAAGACTAAAAACGTTTCCATTTAAACTTTACGCCCATGTTTGTAAGTGGGTTTGATGTCCCATTTTATTATATTTCTTGACGTAGGTAATAAAATCCATCTTTAGTTTTCACACCAGAAAAATTTGCACATGACTCCTTAATTTTGACCAGAACTATGGTTTTAAATAGAACTGTGATATAGATGTGTGCTATAAAGGAATCAAAAATCTTCATAGCAGTCAACCAAGGAGGTTAAAAATAAGGGAACCATTTCACCCCTCTTAACCTAATAGGAACACAATATTGTGTTCGTATGTCTGTGTAGACTGTGTATTGGTTTAGAGTCTTTCAAGGTGGCATGTCTCTTTGTAAAAAAAGTATGTAAAAATAAAACACCGGAACTTAGCCAAAGCAAACAATCCGAAATGACAAGAAACAACTTTTAATAGGAGTTTAAATCTCAAATGGAATAAATAACCAGAAAGTATGGGTCCAATTTTCCTTCCCTGAAAATAGTGAAATATTATAGCAAGAAAAGGAAACAATGAGGAAAGTTAGCCCTGGAGAGAAACTCAAGTCCTTGCCATCTTACTAATAATGTTCTTAAATTATGTTCTTGCTGTCTCACTAATTACATTCTTCAAGAAAGCAGAAAAGACCAACAGTGGTCAGTCATTTTATCGATCAAAAAACCTTTATCAATTGCCTTCTCCCAGTGGCTGAACAGCTCCACCTGGAGTCACAATGCAGATTCTATCAATCAAGATGCAAATTGTCATGATTTTCACAACAAGAAAAATTCAAGAGAATAGCAGAGAGCAGCAGAAATTCTATACATGCCCTCTTTCAGGTCACAATGGCCTTTAGCTTTACCAATCAGGAGGGACGAAGGAGTATCTCTTCATCCTACAGAAATTCTTCTGCAGTTTCACGAAAAATGATGTGGCACGACAGTTGATGCAAGCCACGCTTCTCACCAACGAATCCACTACAGACCTGTTACCCGTGTTTTAAGGAACAGTGGAAGGGGCAAGGGTACACAATGCATTCTGATCATCAAAGAGTCACTTAGTAGGGCAATTGCTGACCAAGCGGACCAAATTTCAATGGACATAGATGCTAGACTAGATCCATAGCAAAAAATGAGGGAACCAACGACCGGAAGAAAATCTACTTAATCTCACCCTCAACAATCAACCTATTAAAGAGGAGTCTATCCACGTGCTGTGTAGTGTTTGAGAAGTCAACTCCTGTCTTCACATTGAGGATTCCCTCCATCATTTACCATGCTAAATAGGACAGACTTGGAAACAGAACCATCAGCCTAAAATTAGGTATCAGTAGGTGCTGTTAGCAAACAGAAGAACCGCATTCAACCACAGATACTAATCTCATGGACTGCTGCATCTCCCACTCTATCATTATCACCAAGCTCAGACATCAATCCTAGATCAATGAGGAATATAGTAGGGCACAGCAGCAGCAATAGCAGACCATTCTAAGAGGTGTAAGCAGCATGTAAAAGACAATGATAAGTGACTATACAACCTGTGAATTAACCTCTCCAGTCCTGCCATATACAATTATAAATGGTGGTGGATAATTAAACAATTGACAGCAGGTGGAAGTGAAATACCTCCATAGAGGCCAATATCCTGCCACCAAGTTACTCTTTAACTATGTATGGAAAGTCCTTGACATTGATTCAGCTCCCTTCAAACCAGTTCTGAGTAAACAGCATGTCTTACATTCCTGTTCTTATCTGTCAGCCATGGCTCCCTGGTTGGACCAGATTAACAGCCCCACTCAGGGAATTCATATTCTATGAGGTCCACCTGGCTGATCACATCACAATCACTACATCCCTCCTCCCAGTCCAAGGGCACAGGTTGGTGCCTTTTCTTGTTGGTCCTCCTTGGGCATTTAGCATGTCAGTTCCTCCAACTCTGCCTTAGATATAAAAAGCCTGTACCACATAGTAGCTCACTTCTAGCGCCCAGAACATCTTGGAAGCAATTCATTTTCTTCTTCAGGTGGAAAAGGCATCAGGACAAGCCATCCACCCTGTCATCTCAGATTTCAAAGTGTCTTCAACACGTGATGGACAGAGTGAGAACCCATAGGTTCCACCAACCTTTCTAACTGTTCCAAAGAGCTGGGCACATACTGCTCCCATCCAGTATGCAAATTCACAGCTTCCATACGGTCCACATGTTTGTTCAGGACTGTTGCATCTGCCCAAACTTTACACAACACTGGACCTGATCTCACGTCAATCATGTGTCTTACCCATGCAAAGTCATTCCCATGGTTCCTACACCAAACTTCATCCTCTGAAGTCAAGTGACTCTCTCGCTAGCAGAGTCTTGCATCAGGCACTGGCGTTCCTGATGCTGTTTAACCTCCACCCAGCCCAGAACAAGGAAGATCAGATTAACCTCGTACTAAGATGCAAATTGTTTGGAGTTTTAATTTTTCTACTGCTGATGGCCACAATTCCACATAGATGCTCAGTCTTGTGTTGCTAGATCTGTTCGAAGTCTGTAGTAAAGTTTCTTCAGTCACATCACAGGAATGCTATGTTAAAGGTGACACACGGGTGCAAGATACCATAAGAATATATACAGCTGATTGGCTTTGGCAAACAGTAGCTGTGAGTCTAGCCTTAGGCACTCGTGCACTGGCAACAGGAACTAATAATGAATACCACTGCATGAATACCAATTAGTGTCTGGAAAAACCAATATCAATTTTACACTCAAAGCAATTTGCCATCTAATCTTTATACAGCTTCATACTGTAGATAATAAAAACACAAAACTACCCAAGGCATTTTACAGTTAAGATAGTCAGGCTTCCACCTGCGTATTTCACCTACCATGTTAGGGTCCAATAAACATACAAGGAGATAAAATTGCTTGCAAAATGACAGGTAAAAATAAAATAGTTTCACATTTAAAGCTAGCAATTGAGATTCACAATGGGCACAGCTGTATTATACTATTGCATACACAATGATTCCATGCAACCCAATCTTGGTTCAATCAAAGTAGTCCTATCATATAAATTTTAGCTCAAAACACATAAGACAAGAGTTTAATTTTATATTCAAATTTTAATTCTTGCAATTGTAGCATCGTTTTAATAAAAACAAAGTTAATTGGGAGTGATAAAGAAAGAAGGGCTTCTAAAATCTGTCTTAAAAACAGACACATACATAATACTCAAATAAGTGGGCCGGCTGAATGAAAACAAAACAAAATTGAAATTAGAGACTAGGCAAGACCTACAGTAAAAATTAAGTACTGTATTACTATGTTGCAGCAATTACCTTCAATTACATATCCTGTTTAAATCAATAATAAAGCACTAAAACTGATTAAGCTAAGTCTTAAGGTGCCCAGTAAAGTAGACACAAATTATTAGGTACAGTCTGTATGATTGCTGTTTCTATAATGTAAAACATGCAGATCAGCCCGGCTAATTCAGCCGCATAATACTGGCAGTAATACATGCAAGCTGAGTTTCTGGATGGCTGTGGAAAATGAAATGCAGCTGGAGGGAGGGACGTAATTTGTAATCTTCTGACCAATGCTTTATGGGTCTCTTAATTCAGCTTCTGCTACTATTAATGTAGTTAATGTTGAGATTATATCTATATATTTGAAGTCAAAGAATGATTTATAGGTTCCATTTTTCCGGTCCCAGTTCCCTCGCTGTTAAATCAACTATCTTAGCAATTAAGTGCTGACTACTCCAGTATATGCGATCTGAAAAGATAGCTTCACCACAAATTAAACCACTGGTTATTACATCTTACAGCTTATTACAATCTAAACACCAGTTTCTTCTATTTTATCAATCTCTCTGTCTTGCTCACTTCTACTCAATCACTTCCTGTTGCAACAGTGAAAGGTAGGGGGCAACCTGACCAGAATCATACTTCATATTTATTGGAGTGATGAAAGTAGAAATCGTGAAAATGCACTTTTTTTTTTAATGACTCAAAGTGATCGGTAAACCTAATTTCAATGTGCAGTAATATTTTATGTGATCGTGGGGTGATTTTAATTGAAAAAACCAGCCAAATCAATATTTACTGCATTCTCTACACGATGAACAGCAAGTCATGAAGTTCGCTACTTTCCCTTAAAAACTAAATCCTACAGATACACACACAAATGCAAAGCTGTTTAAACAGCAATTAAATTATCAGGCACAGTGGATGCTTTCCTTCCCTTATTCACTAAAAAAGTAGATGTCAGTTCTCGAGTACATTCATAAGACTATACAATGTGTTAAAAAAAAACCTAGACTGCTCAATAGGTTAGACCCTTTTAATCCCCACTTACCTAAAATTATACTTTTTTTTTGTCTAACAGACATTTATTTCCTTAATCAAACACCTCTCCACCCCATATGGATCACCTGATCCTCCTAGCCTTGAACTGATGAAAAAGCTGGATCCATTACAGTGAACAGCAGGACATATTACCAAGGGCCCTTAAGCCTTTTCATGTCTCCAAAATAGTGTAACCAAACACACTCTGTAATCTTCAGCAATGACCGAAATAAGCTAATGCTCAAGTAAATTACCTTAAGAAGTGTCATAAATACATGGTTTACACCCCATTAAATGAAAGCTAATGTAATCCAGATATTCAAAACAGTCTCCATCAAGGAATTATAGACAAGCATGTCTAAAATCAATAGCAGTCAAAATGAATGCATAATATGTGAAATTACTAAGAGAATTAAAGTCATAATTCAAGAACTCAAAAGATTTAATATCATAGAAGCAAGCCACTATTATATATGCGATCATATTCTGTATATAGTCAACACTGACATTTGTTAATTGCTTCTAAGTTCCAAACATGAGGCAAATTAACTGTGTGGCTCCCGTTCAGGGCAGAGGTCCAACTGAGAAACTATTAATTCAGACTCTTTCAATTAATACACAGATTGGGTGGGAAGTGGATTGGTAGGGGATAGGCATCTGGGGAAGCAGGCTTGAGGTTAGGTCCAGCAATCAGGTGAGCCTGAGGATCCAGCACTGTGGCTGGAGCCAGAGACATTCCTTCCTGCAGGAGCAAGATGGAGACTGCAGTCACAACTCTGGATTCACATAAGAAGGCTAAACATGCCAATTAATAGTATTCTCACTTCATAGTTGCAAGGTTGTGGGTGCAAAGTACACTCCAGTCTTGAGTACAAAACTGCAGCTCCACTGTAGCACCATAGGTATATCCCACTATCAGAGGTGCCAGCTTTTGGATGAGACATTAAAACAAGGCTGTGCACATTCTCAAATGGATGTAAAAGATTCAATGGCAATAATCCATTGGTGGGGAGTTATGTCCAGTGCCTTGGCCAATTTTTATCTATTAATTGTAAAATACAAAGACTGTAGGGTGTAGGAGTAGCTGTAGGCCATTCAGCCCCTCCAAGCAATAAGCTCATGGTTGATCTCATAATACTCAATTCCATTTTCCTGCCTTCTCCCTTTTACACTTGATATCTTAACTGATTAAGAATCTATCCATGTCAGCCTTGAATTTACTTAATGACACAGCCTCACAGACAAGCCACCTGCAGTAAAGAATTCCACAGATCAAAACTTCATTAGATTCAAGGTTGATATGGAAAATAACAAGGATGAGCCAGAAATCAAAATTCTAAACAAGAAGGCAATTTAACAGCATCAGGTACGATTTAGCTAGTGAACTAACAGCCAACACTTTTAATTAAATCTGAGTCAAAGCAGTAGCACGCATTCAAGCAGGAGGTAGGGAGAGTAAAGGGCAATGTATTCCAATAAAGACTAAGGGTGGGACCAGGAAATCTTGTGAACCCTGGATGTCAAAGGATATATTGGATGGATAAAGAGAAAAAGAGAGGCTTATGGTAGATTGATGGCTCAAAGCAGCAGAAGCCCTGAGGGAGTACAAAATGTGCAAAGGAAACTTAAAAAGGAAATCAGTGAAAATCCAGAGAGGTTGAACACAATTCCAATCCACTCTGCTTTTGTTTGGATTCCTTGAGGCCACACTTGGCCAAATGTGGCCTTCATGTCAAGGGCAGTCAATTCGGGTCTTTGGTCCATAGCTGGACAAGTACTAATGAAGTCAAGAGAGGAGTGGCCCTGACAGAACACAAACTGAGCACTGGTGAGGAGGTTACTGTCAATCAAGTGCTGCTTGATAGCACTGTTGATGATACCTTCCACCACTTTATAGATGATCAAGGACAGACTGATAAGTGATAAGTGGCTGTGTTGGATTTGTCCTGATTTTTGCTCAAAGAACATACCTGAGAAACTTTATACATTATTGGGTAGATTGCAATGTTGCAGCTTGGCTAGGGACACAGCAACCTCTGAAGCAAACATCCTCACTTCTACAGCCAGAATGTTGTCAGGGCTCACAGGCT
Organism: Stegostoma tigrinum; assembly: GCF_030684315.1. Classification (NCBI taxonomy): domain Eukaryota; kingdom Metazoa; phylum Chordata; class Chondrichthyes; order Orectolobiformes; family Stegostomatidae; genus Stegostoma; species Stegostoma tigrinum. The sequence continues at coordinate 100,607,504 of NC_081358.1, read as the reverse complement.
CTGCGGCAGCCAGTGTTCCCAGCTGTTTCTTCATATCGTATGGATTGAATCAAAATGTAATTGTGATGCTGTATGCTACTGGAGGATACAGTAAAAGAATTAACATGCATTACGTCATTCACCTATGTGCATGCGAATTTATCTCATGCTCAACAAAAGAAGTAGCTGTTCAGTATCCAATACGTTATCAACATTCATTTTTAGATAAGAAGAAGATAAGTAATAAATGGTGCAACATAAAAAACACGATTACACAGGCCGACTGATCTGTCGTAAAACTCGTCTTTAGAAAATCTGTACAAACTGCTTGCCTGCCCTTTACAGAAAAAACATCAGAAAGAATGAATGGGGTGCGGAGAGGGAGACAGGTGAGAGAGAGTGAGATCAAACAGAATATGGAGCAGGTAAAAGAGACACAAGGGAGCGAAAGAGGGACAAAGGCAGCAAGCAGAGAAAGGAATCAAGGCAGCGAGAGAGACAGTAACAGAAAGCACCTGCAAGTAGGGGTAAGGGAAGTAAACACAGAAGAGGTTGAGAGAAGGAGAGGAAAGGGTCATTAGAAGGATTAAATATGGATGAAAGAGAAGATAAAGAGAATGCAGGAGAAGACACACAATAGGGGAGGATCAAAAAGTGAAAAAGGTAAGCAAGGGAGAAAGAAGAAAGTAAAGAAAAAGAGCAAAACAAAGAGGGGTCTGGCAAAAGAGAAAGGAAGAGGAGGAAAAGATAGAACAGAATCCAGAATCCAGTAATTCTTTCAATTGCTCTTTTTGCATTCCATGAGAGTTTCCTATCCAATAAGTTGATGACCGAATCATCTAGACGATCTGTCTTATGCATAATAACTTCAGTATCATTGTTGGCTGTTCGACAAGTGAGTAAGAAAGTAATTTTGTAAGGTTTAATACAAAGGGCATCTGCTTCAATTTATCCTTGGTGTATTTCTTTGTCTATGTCCTACAAACTGAAAGCCTTCAGAAATGAAAGCTTTAGTGTCTTCCATATTCTGAAGACATCTCGAAGTCCTTCATGTCTAATGAGCTACTTTTAAACTGTCACTATTTGAAGTGACAATAGACCAGTCACTATTATAATATCGTTAAATGCAGTAGCCAAACTGGACAGCAACATTCACAGAATCATAGAATAGCTACAGTGTAGAAGGAGGCTATTCAGACCACTGCATCTGCATGGGCTTTTGTGGGCATTTTAACTTAATGCCGATCTCATGCCTTTTCTCCATATCCTATACATTGATTATTTAAATAGAAACACCTGATGCTTTCTTGAATGCCTCAAGTAAATCTGCCTTGACCATATATCAAATCAGTGCGCTCTATACCATCAATTAGTGGTTCCCAAACTTTTCAGTAACACATCTCACTTCAATGTGACAAAAACGTCCATGCCATATCCACTTCTTTCATATTTCAACTTGTACTTTAGCCACATGCATTTAGAATGTCCATGTTTTAAAATAAAAAGATCAATAGCCTGCTTTTAATGTGATGATTAATTTTCATAAGTTGTTGAAACTGTAATTTTGGATGGATAGAATATTGATTAAGAAACAACAATATTGGGTTTACAAATGATTTTCACTATCTATGCTGACTGCCCTCTGTCCCACAGTTGGCAGCCATGACTTCTTTGCCTGGAAATTCCCTTCCTAACAACACCTATAAACACTCCATCTCTCACATTAAGAAATAAATGAATTCCCTTCTCTGAGCAGCCTCTGGTAATTTCCAATATATATAATCATGTGGCATCTATATTTTATGATATCTCTGAACGACTTCGGTACAATAAAGGCAACATGTTGTTGCTGTTGACTGCCAGTGTAATCTATATACCTGTACAGTGAACTCCGAAGTATATAATCAAATTCCCTTGATAATTGGATTATGTTTCCATGTTTTAGGCCTATTCTTGTCATCTCTCCCAGAACAGATGTAGTCCGTATTGATTCAAATTGTAAATTATTTTATTTCAGAATGGATAAAACATATAACATGGTTGTATTAAGAGTCACTTGATGAAAACCAGTACAACTTTTGTGTACCATATTAAAAATGAATACTTTTACAAGTGGTAGTTCACTCTGGCAAGCTATTCAATTTATGTCACTTATCAGAGAAGCTGTGCTTTTAGATTTTATCCTACTGCTGAGGACAGGAGCTTCCATTTGCTGCAGTTTCTTGCTGTTTGATATTCTTGAAAGCAGCGTGTTCTGATCTGTAAAAGTCTGTCCTCCCCCACCCATCAACAAAATACCAAAACAGGTCACCAAAACATAATGAATATTCAGGCACAACTTTTCAGTCTCAGATTACATGATTACTACAACTATTCATTTGTCGACTGATTCAAACCTGTTTCGGCTAGTTAGCCACTTTTCGTCAACTTTTCATTTATCAAAAAGAATGCACGATACAATAAGTCTCAATAAAAACACAATGCTTTCAACTTCCTTATTTCAGGCAGTCTTTCCTTTCCAAATACCAAATGAAAGGAATGGAAAAGTGAGTCTAAGATTCAGCTGTGGCTTGCATCTGACAAGAAGATATGTTAAGTAATCAGATGTGACATAGCTGTAACTGTATGGAGTAATGAAGAGATCTACGACTTGAACTGGGTGCAAAGTTGTTGAATAATTTCAATCAGGAAGCACAGGCTGGCAAGCAGACAAGGTAACTTGATTCCCAAACTGCCTTTGACTAATGGCCTCATTAGAGTTTAAAGTATAAACTGTATTAGAAAAAAATCAGGGGTAATAAATGCAAACTTGAGCAACTGAGCAAAGCAGTACATATGTACTCAATGCAATAAAGAAAAAAATTTGCTTTACTTCAATGCTTCAGAACTAATTGATTCCAAAGGACCTGAAATAAATGAGGTGAGCATAGTCATTAAATAAAATATTCTCAAAACATCCACTGTACTCTATCAATGATTAGAGTAGAATACCTATTTAGAGCAGCCAATGTAAATGCTCCTTAGGCCTCATCTTCCCTCTCTGTAACCTCCAAAAGCTTACAACCCTCTAGTTTTGGATCTTTGCACTTCTGTGCTCACAATCACTTCACCACTGTTGTCAGTGTCAGGGAGGTAGTGGGTAAGCTACATCAGCAGGACAGAGTATTACTTCTACTATATTCTAGGTCCTGTCATGGCCCCAAATGATATCATTACTGCACAAATCAGAACCCAAATCTCGATTGATAAATTTTGCTTTTTTTGTTTCTATGAAGGAGTCTTTCATTAAAACATAAAATATACAATGCTGCAGTTTTGGCTTTAACAACAAAACAGAAGCTTGTCATGTAAACAAAATGAAGACAAAATGAAATAAACCAAAATAATTACAAATAATGCATATTTAAAGATTTAGAAATCTAACTGTAATCTGGTAAAATACAATCCTATTAATCCCAATTACACGCCATTACAGTTCACACTTCAGAGGGAATTCCCTTCCCTTTCACATCAACTGAGCTTAAATTTAGCTGTGAATTCAATTCCCCCTCTTGAGAATGACAGTTCCTTTCTGAAACCTTTATACAATCAAGCTTGGACTTTCTCAACTTCAGGGTTGTAGCCAAAAACTTTTGTCTGGAACATGGAAATTATATTGCTTTGACTGAGGTAACCTATTTCTTAACAGTTCTAAACCATTTCCTTTCCTCAGAAGCAGCTGTTTTACACATCCATATTCAGCTAAGAGTTCTGTTAAACTGCCTTAGACCCAGCTATGGTTGATTCCCATAATTTTCCATTTGAAAGTATAATGCACTACAATATTTACATTGCTCAGTCATAAACCTTCCCAAATTAACAAATTCTCATTTAATGTCCATTAATTTTCTTGCTTTTTTTTTAAACAAACAATTGCCAGTTGCTGCAAAATAAGATAATAGTGGTCTTTGCCCACTGCACCTTAGCAACAGGTGCCCCAAACTTTAGTGTGTGGAGGTAGCTTGTAGGTACATCAGGGTAGCTGAGTATCAACACGCAATCCTGGAACTTGGAATGTGCCGGTATGCAACACGTGGTCGAGGTCAACACTTTGCACTGTAAGACCAACAGGGGTTTCTGACAGACCAAAGAGCATTTTTCACTGAGCTGATTGTCCTCAAAGTGAAATTGTTTGTCTTGGTGTGCGTTCCAAGGTGACCTGTTCACTACACTGGAGGCACAGGAGTTAGTTTAATGTCAGACACAGCATCAAAATGGGTGCAATGTTGTAATACAACCATCACATTTGCTATTGGATAAGTATCCACATATTCTTTATATCAAACTACTTATCTGCCTGATGCAAATTTATTTGTGCCAATGTATATTGATTGGTTGATATTCTAATTTAACATAATATCTTCAGTTTATTCATTGCATTACGGGGATATGCTAATTCCTTGAAAAAGTGATGGTGAACTATAGAAATCAATTGCTTGATGAAAAGAAATCCCTACAGTGTGGAAACAGGCCCTTTGGCCGAACAAGTCCACACTGAACCTCACAGCATGCCACCTAGATCCATCCCCCGACAACCCACCTAATCTACACCTCCTTGAACACTACGGGCAATTTGGCATGGCCAATCCACCTACGCTGCACATGGATAAGCATATGGGTGATGATGGGATAGTGTAGGGGGTGGGGCTTAGATTAGTTCACAGGTTGGCGCAACATCAAGGGCCGAAGGGCCTGTTCTGCGCTGTATTGTTCTATGTTCTATGTTCTATCTCTGGACTTTGGGAGGAAACCGGAGCACCAGGAGGAAACTCACGCAGATACGGGGAGAATGTGCAAACTCCACACAGACAGTCGCCTGAGACTGGAATCGAACCTGGGTTTCTGGTGCTGTGTGGCAGCAGTGCTAACCACTGTGAGGTGTGCAAGTTATACGTATTATTCTAATTTCTTCAGAGTTTGGATTTTAAACTACTGGCATATCGGCACTGGTCTATTTTTGTGAAGGGGTTTAAAAAATAACTTCATCGGTTTCAGCATGATTTCAAACCAGGAAGCACTTCGTGAAGCTTTAAGAGAAATTTGTTTATAATACGGGGGTCTATGGCCAGAGAGAGAAAACATTAGGCTTAGCATAATCTATGTTGATTAACTTTTTTTCGAAAAAATAATTCCAAAGCATTTTGGCAGTTCAGTGGAGTAAGAAGTAGAAATGTCTCCTTGAGAAAGGTGACGCTCAGAGAAATTAAGGAAATAAGTTATCTCAGCAAACAGTGCACTTAATGACATTTCTAGACCAGAAAGTTTTCAGTACTATTACTAGAATGTTATCAGGGCTCATTGTCTTTGCAGGATCCAGTGACTTCACCTGTTTCCAGTTATCAAGTGAAGTAATTCAATTGGCTGTATATTGGCATCTGTGATCCCAGAAAGATCCGGAGGAGAGGGAGATGGATCATCCACTCAGCACTTCTGGCTAAAGTTTGCTGCAAATGCTTGAGCCTCATCTTTTGCACTGATGTGCTGGCTCCCCATCATTGAGAATTGGGAAGTTAATGGAGCTTCCGCCTCCAATGAGTTATTTAATTGTCACCCACCATGTGCAACGGGATGTGGCAGGAATTCAGAACTTTGATCTGATCCATTGGTCATGAAATCAATTAGCCCTGTCTTGTGGAATCAATTAACCCCATATTTCAATTGCTGTTTGGAATGGAAGCTTCACCACGCTGTAGTTGTAGTTTCAGCGGGTTGATGCTTCATTTTTGCGTCCCTGGTACTGCTCATGGCATTGGCCTCTGAAGTCTTCGCACTTCTGGGGTGAAAGTCCCACACTACATAATGTCGGGTATTCTCAATTTAAAGGTGAAACTCGCGTATCAGTACACTCTTCAATCTTGTTGGTCTTTCATCACCTGCCACAGACCCGGTCCAGCTGCTGTTTTCAGTGGAGGGACTGAACCCCTGTTCTTTTAATATTCACATTTTAGTCAGATTATGCTTGCGTGTTTTTAGCCAAATTGCAACATATTTTGATATGTACCGTTTCTAAAGTCAGCTTACAAAGATTACTCATTTCACTCGGCCGCAAAGAAGTATAGGCAAATAAATAATAGCTACAGTTTTTAGTCATACAGCACAGAAACAGACCCTTCAGTCCAGTTGTAACAGGATTTTAAGGTTGTTGCAGCAGAAACAGCAGCAACAGTGTTATTCTGCACCAGGTTATTGTCACAGATGTTCCTCCACCTTCTAATCTTTTTCCATGGCTACCTCAAAGAAAAATTAAAGTATACCCCACTTTCTTCAAACATGGTTTGAAAAGATCCTTCAACAGGGGGAAGCAAATGAAGTACTCCTTTCTCAGATTTCTGCACTTCAACAATTTTAAAGATGCTTGCATTTTGCTCCTCCAAACAATTCCTGCACTTAGCACTGTTCCAAGTATGGTACAGTAAGAGCGGCACAGTACTAAGAAATTGGCACAAAGAAATTTCTTTTTAATCAGTGGATAATGGTAGCTAAATTCTCATTGGCCTAATCAATGTAGCGGCGAATTTGGTGTATTAATCTCTCATTTGAAAAACCCAAGTAAAGTCCTGTACTCCTACACCAAAATGATTTTGTTGTCCCTTTATTTGGAGGATTATGGTGGCTGAATTTTAATTAGTCTAATCAGCTCAGGAGATCATGATCATCATTTTGGTGCATCACACGCCACATCGATCACTTTCTCTCTGCAACTTGTCCACTTGTAGTCGCAGTGGTGGGGGGGGGGGTGCAGAGGCAGAAGATAATTATGACAGAACAAAGGGCAGAGTTCAAATAATTACCTTCTGTCCCATTCAAAGTTCTTACAGCTGGAAGTATTTATCACAAATGAAGCAAAGATTGCACACTAATTAACATACACTAGTCTGAGTGAAAAGAGAACATACATGAAATGGAATCCAGCTGAAAAATTACCAAGTTGGTAGTCTTCGAAATACCTTCTCCAAGTTCTATAGTCTTGGTTTAAGTGTTTTGACTGGCTATATTGATTTATTTTTCCAAGTGAGGGTCATTTTAATGGTTGCTACCAAGGTCTATCAATTAGATTAATTCAGAGATGCAGCAATCTTCCCTTGTGCATGGTGTTAACTTCCATGCATCAAAATTTCATAGAAACATATTCAATTAACTACAATTCAGCACTGCAATACAACAACAACAGATTTATGTTCAAAACTTAGATTCATGCTAATGCTCAGGAGCAGTCTGGATATTCAGGAAGTCACATTTTCTTTCGTCCTTCAGATGAAGGCCCACATGTGTCAATAAATGGAACTTCTGGCAAGTGGAATTGAACTTCATCTTTCTACATCTAAACAAAAGCACAGGGGACAAGAGCCTTCTGCTGCACCCTCCATGAGCGAACTTGCCAATCAGCATCTTTATCTCATGAAAAGTAAATGTGTCGCACCCACTCAAATTTGCCACTCTCATGTCTGTCCTGATGAGTGCAAGGTGAAAAGCTTTGACTTTTTCCCCCCAGCAACTACCGAACCCATTTGTTATGCTTGCTTTTAACGGTGAATGAGAGCTATTAGCTTATTGTCAGACGAGTGACAGAGATTGCTTAGTGGCAACATCATTTACTGTGATCAGTATCCAGTGATGCTCCACTGAAAGCTGGTCTTGTGATGGCCACAATGATGTACTGCCCGGTTAAAAAATGCCAAACTATCCACTTCATAACAGAAAGATCAGGTCATTGTTGCAGAATGCTATACAGTCCCAAATTGTTGTCACAGATATTGCTCCATCTTTCTGAACTTTCTCCTTGGCAATCTAGAAGAACACTTCAAGTATACTGCACTTCATCCAAACATTGATTGAAAAGAGGCCTCAACTGAGAAAAGCAACTAAAGCACTCCTTCCTCAGTTTTCTGTACTTCAAAATTGCTTGAATTTTTCCCCCCCCCCAAACTATTCCTGAACTTAGCACTGTTACAAATGTAGTACAGTAACAACTAATGCATTACCAAGAAATTGATGCAAAGAAAATTATTTTTAATTAAGGAACTACATTAGCAAAATCTTCATTGATCTAATCAATGTAGGAACTCATGGTACATTACTCTCATTTGGTGTACTACTCTGCCCTTTGGGCAATCCCTGTAAAGCCTTGTACTCCAGCATCAAAACTTTTTTTTTTGTTGTCCCCTTATTTAAAAGGTTATAGTAGCTGAATTTTAATTAGCTTGTTATATCGCGCACACACACATTTCCATTTATGGTCAATTCTTGAGTTCTACACTCTCAAACACCATATTAATTCTCTCAGGCTCTAGCACCCACTCCCTTTTGCTAGGAGAACCTTTTCCCTCCTCGTGCTTCATTGTCCTGTAGCTGAAGTTCAACTCCACTTGCCAGAAGGGCAGAGTAGTACACCAAATGAGAGTAATGTTAATTCATTGCTGCCATTCCAAAAGATTCTCTCGAGATGTGGCCAAATCTGTACCTATCTTTCAATTAAGTGCTCCAAATGCTTGTCCCCTTTCTGGTACTGCCACATACTGGAACCTTCCAACTGTAATACTTTAGTAGTGAAGCTTGGTACCTCTTACCATTGCTCTAAGGCTGCAGGGCCTCCATTAGGTCAATGCTACAAATTATACTCCAAAAACTGCTAATTCTCCATCATCCTATTTTCTCCAGTACAATAAACATTCCACTGTCTATTGTTATAAAGACCAAGGTTATCTCTCTGCAGTGCTTGACCAAGCAACAATCAATTCAAAAGGTATGAAGAAGTACAATCCCGTTACATAAGCTAGCTACTATTCTTAAACAAATGTTAAAATCTATTCAGGCATTTCAAATCAATATGTTAGCTTGTTATTTTCTTAGCCATTGAATTAGGTAAGATATTAAAATTAAATGCATGGCCTATTGACATCAAACCACAGCCTCCTAGGCTAGAAAAGAGATGAGCAACACTGGTAAGTCTGGTGAAAAGGCATATGCACAAAAGGGAACCTGAAAAATGGGTAACAGACTGCAGGAAACTGACAGCCAAGCAGATTTAGCCTTGTTGTTTCTCACATGATGCTAAATAAATACTGAAATGGAGTGTAGATAAATATAGGGGCCTTATCTGCAGATCCATTGCAATAACAAGGCAGATAAATAAGGCTAATAAAGCATAAGGAATATTTCTTTTTATTAATCAAGGTATACAATATAAGACCACAGGCATCATGCTTGAATTGAATAAGATATTAGAGGAGTCACAGTTAAAATAAAGCATACAGTTCTGATTAACGTCATTATAAGAAAGGAAGATTGAATAGGTTGGAGTTGTTTTCTTTGTAACGGAGAAAGTTGAGGAGACAGTTAACTAAGATGTCTAAAATTTCGAGACACTATAGGAGGAGATGGGAAAGATCTACAGTAGTCAACAATAGGTACTTACAATAACTGGCTGAAAGATGATAAAAATGTGTTGGAATTCTTTTATCACCTAGAGTGTGGTGACAGTCTAGAATTTACTTTTTAAAAGGGTGCCAGAGTCAGAAGTCATCATTATATTTAAAAAGCATTTAGAAATACACTTGAAGTGTCATAATCTACAAGGCTACGCACAGCGACCTATAAAGTGGATTTCCGCGGGATGACAGAGACACCAAGAGTGGAATGGCCTCATTCTGTACAGTAATTTTCACAATTTTTCTGGATCCTGCTATTCTTAAGGTTCTGGATCACCTGAACAGCCTTTTCTAGTCCTGCTGCTCTTTCGGGAAACTTTTTATGATGCTTCACAATGTGAACAAGACACCTCAGAATACTACTCACTGTCTGGCAGACTCTGTAATTCACCCTACAAAATCTTCTGAACTTGCTTATTTGAAATTCAATATTTGCATAAGTGCTGCTCAACCCCACATATTGGCTTGTAACATTCAATATTAACAAATGTCTTCCTTGGTGACAGTAACTGTATAATCAAAGCTGTTAATTATCTCTTGCAAATAATAAATTAATAGCAATGTCAAAATAAGTCCTCAAAATACTGAGAATATTATGTAACAGAGACTGAATTCAATTTATCTGATCATTGTAAATCAGTCTGCTAATAACACACTGCACTCAACATGGCATACAGAACATGGTCTAACATTCCTCATATATTTACAACAGAGAAGCTAATACATATTCTTAACCTCCACCATTGAAGGTGGGCAAAGTAATATTTGCACCCCTGTCAATATGGAAAGAATATCTCAAAAACGTTCAGATAATTTCAACAAAACTTGATACATGTAATGATTCTGGCCCAAGGATGAACTGATTAGGTTTTGGCAAAGATGCAGATTAGTTAAAGTGGGAAACAAGGTGATTTTTTAAATCATTTTTTAAAAAAGTTGTGGGCAATTTAAAAACGTTGTAGATTGCCTTAGCGACTGTAGTGAAATTTTTCACAGCTGTCAAAACATAAGCAGAGTTTTCAGAGAAGTTTGTCCTGAGGCCTCCTCAGTGACAAAAAAAATCAATGATTGATTTGAAAACTTCTTTTCTCAGCTTTGTAAAAGCAAAGCTCCTATCAAGCAATAAAAAGCTTCAATGAAGAGCGGTATAGATGTAATAAGACTGAGTTGGCACAGTGTGGCAGTGGTATGAGCTTCATTGAGTGCCACCCTCACTTTATTTTTTCACATTAGGTACATGTTGTGATCAAAAGCATTGGCTAATAAATATTTCTGAAAATGGATTTTGAGACAATCAGCTCAGCAACAGCAGCAGTGACTACCTCCACCTGTTTCAGGTTCTGCTTGTTTATAACACACACCAATGTAGATACTATTTCAAGGGGAAGGGTGTCCTAACTATTTTTCAAACTGAAAAATAAAGCCTTCATTCAAGATAGGCTCTTTACTTGTTTTATGAAGGGAGTTTAAAGATGGAGAACACTTTTGGTTACTGTGGCATGTGCATGTGTTAAAGAACATGATGCCTTTGGTGTCGTAAAACCATCTGAACTACTTCAAGCAATATCAGGATAAAAAGCAAGCTCCTTGTGCTCACTGTTCTTTTATGTTGTTTAACTGAAAATACTTAATTTTTTTTAGTACTGAATTCACATCTTGGAAAAGGTGTGGAAGGCTACTTAAAAAGGCCCATCAAATCTGTGCCAGAAAATAAACAATCTAACTACTCTAATCCCATTTTCCAGCACTTCAACCATAATGGTTGGTGGCATCTGTGTACACTGTATACTCCTTAAATGTATTGAAGTTTTCTGCCTCTACCACCATTATAGGTAGTGAATATCAGATTCCTACCACCCTCTGGGTGAAACATATTTTCCTCACATTCCCTCTAAACCCACTCCTCCACTGGTGTTCTGGTTTCCTCCCACAAACCAGAGATGTGTAGGTTAGGTGGATTGGTCATGCCAAATTGTTGACAGTGATTAGGGATGTGTAGGCTCGGTGGATTAGCCAGGGTTAAAATGCAAGGTTATTAAGATAGGATAGGGGACTGAGGCTAGGACTGAGCATGGTCTGAGTGAGATGTTCTTTGGATGACTGAGGCCGAATGGTCTCTTTCCACACTGCAGGGATTCTATGATAGAGTAAATCAGTCAAAAATCTGTTCCTTATCACTACTCATCATGTTCCACTGAAATTACATGTGTGTGCTTTTGGCAGGGTCAGAATGATACCTTATGCTTTCACTACTAAATTCTTTAAGCAGAATGCACTGATGAGAATATGCTAACAAGCACCTGAATAATTTTTGCATGTTTAATTACCTTGAACCAGAAATGGAGCTGTTGACCTTCTTGGTTTTCCAGGGGATGCTGCAAGGGACTCCTGGTGATGCACTATTCCAGCCTGCGTTCTTCTTCACTATTTTATACCTTGTATTGATCAACTGGTTATTTGAAAGGCTCCTCACCAAAGATGAGGAAGTAGGACCTGCAAAAATATTGGAAAGCATTTCATGAATAAATAACAAACACGTCAATGGAGTTATCGATAATAAAAACCAAGACAGAAAAATGTCCCACTTTACACAAGGTAACAGAGTGGTTTTAGCTTTGGTACTGGACTATTAACCAAGAGATTCCAAGTTTCACTTTCACTATGGCAGTTTGTAAAACTGAATAATACTGCACAAATACTGTCTCCTTTTTTGATAATTCCTGTAAAGACTGTCTCTTCAGTCGTGTCCTTTTTAAAACTGTGGAATGTAATGAGAAGAAAGTGTTTAAACCCAGGGATTAAAGATAGCCGCGCGTTTAGGAAGTAAGAAATTGATACCTATCATGAACCCTGTTTTTAATGGGGGTTTCTGCAATGTGCAAATGAACTGAAGCTGAGGGGCTGTTTACAAATGAAGTTGATTGGTTTGTGGACTAGAGACCAGTTACCAATGACAAAGTCCTCTGCCTACTAAAAAAGATTGTGATTGGTTGTCAGTTAGCTGATCATATTAGGCTTTGAATAAGACAAATCAAAGCTAGAACAGACCTGAAGAGAAAGTGGTCTGGAAGAGTGAAAAACTCTCCCTCCCTCTGCAGTATATCACTTTGAGACCCAACTTATCTTTCCTTTAGCGGATGTTACAAAATGAATTGAATAAGTCAGAGATCTTTCATATGTAAGCCAAAATATGTAATTTGAATTACCAGCGGAAGCATTTAGGAAAAGGTAAGTGAAGGAAAAACCTTGAGACCAGCAAGAATCAAACTAACAGATCTTGCAGAAGACTAGAGCAAGGCTTTCTGTATTTACTTGTGAGGCCCTCTCATTGCTGAATGGCCAGAGTTTATTGCCTGCCTTTCGCGGCTCTCGAGAAGATGGTGGTGAGCTGCCTTCTTGAACCACTGTAGTCTATGTGCTGCAAATAGACCCTTAATGTCCTTAGGAAGAGAATTCCAAGTTTTTGTCCCAGTGACAGTGAAGGAGTGGCAATGCAAGTCAGGATGATGAGTAGCTTGGAGAGAAACTTGCAATTGGCAGTCTTCCCACGTATTTGCTGCCCTTGTTCTTCTAGCTGGAAGTGGTCGTGGGGCAGAAGGTGCTGTCTAAGGAGCTTTGGTGAATTTCTACAGTGCATCTAGATCATACACCCTGTTGCAAAGGATCAATGTTTCCACTTTTCCCTACATCCATGTATTTTTCACCCCTGTTTTGTGTGTGTGCTTGTTTAAGGGTGGAGTTTATAAGGGGTTCAAAATTTTAATTTCTAGAGTTCACTTCATCTAATTTAATCATTTAATTGTAGTTGGAATTAAAATACCTGGACTAAATATTGAATTTGTTAAGTATAAAAACCTAGTACATACTTTCTATCAACCAGAGTCTGAAAATCAGGCAGTTTGGGATTTTTTATATTCTTTTTAAAACTTTAGAAACAGACAATCACACGGTACAGAATCATCAAGTCTGAACCAACAAATGTTACTCTTAATCTAGACTAATCTCACCCTTGAGTACTTGTCCAATAGTGTTGAATGTTTTGTATTTCAAGTGCTAATCCAAGATTTTTTAAAAATAAACTGACGTTCATTACCCAACTAACTTTCCAAGCAGTGCATTCCAGAATCCTAACATCCTCTGGGTGAAAACTCGACTCCCCTGTAAATCAACTGCCTATCACCTTTAGAATTATGTCCATTGTTACCAATCCTTCAACTAAGAGAAACAGTTGCTTTCTATCCACCCTGTCCATGCTATTCATAATCCTAAACACTTTAATCACGTTCCCGCTCAACCTTCTTTGCCCTAAGTAAAACAACCTGAGCTTACCCAGCCTCTCTCCAATGGTGAATTGATCTATCCTAGGCAACATGCTTGTTAATCTCCTTTACACTCCTCAATACAACCACAGCGTTCTTATAGTGCAGTGACCAGAATGGCACATAATTTCCAGTTGTAGCCAAACCAAAGTTTTGTACAGTTCAAACAATACCTCCCTGCTCTCGTAGTCTATGTCACAACTGAGAAAGTGACCCATAGGTTGTCTTGGCTACCCTATTAACTTATCCTGCCACCTTAGTGTGGATAAACATCCCAAATCTTCTCTTTCTAAATATCCTACTGACCTGCCATCCAAGGAATATTCCTTTGTCTTGTTACTTCTCTTATGAGCAGAGTAAAAATTCACCTGCCTCTAATCTGCCAACCTGACCTTCTTCCTCAGTCAACCATTTGGCCAATCCTCATGTCATCTGCAAACTTTCATCTATCACATTTAATTATATTGCAAACAATAAGGGACCCAGCACCGATACCTGTAGTACACAACTGGACACTGACCTGCAATTACATAAACAGCGTTCTATCACTACTGTCTGCATCCTGCCTTAATGCCAATTTTGAATCCAACTTGCCAGGTTATACTGGATCTCATGTGCCTTTATGTTCTTCCTCAATCTCCCTCATGGGACCTCATGAAACGCTTTGCTGGAATCCATAGAAACATCGATTGCACTACCCTCATCTGCACACCCAGTCACCTCCTCAACTAAACTTGTTAGGTACAGTCTCCCTCTGACAAAGCCACATTGACTATCCTCGATTAAACCTTGCCTTTCCAAATAGAGATTAATTCTTTTTTTCAGAATCTTCTTCAATATTCTCTACCACCGGTGTGAGACTCACTGGTCTTTAGCTCATTGAATTGAATCATAGAATCCCTGCAGTGTGGAAGCAGGCCATTCAGCCTATCAGGTCCACACATCGACTCTCTGAAGAGCATCCCCCCTCGACCCACCCTCTACCCTATTCCTGCATTTTCCACCCTCGACACCATGGGCAATTTAGCATGGCCAACCCACCTAACCTGCAAATCTTTGGACTGTGGGAGGAAACCAGAGCACCTGGAGGATACTCACGCAGACACGGGGAGAATGTGCAAACTCCATACAATCGCCCGAGGCTGGAATTGAACCCAGGTCCATGGTGCTATGAGGCAGCATTGCTAACCAGTGTCCATTGTGCCACCCCTAATGTCCTAGTTCATCTCTAACACATTTCTTGAAAAGTGGAACCACATTAGCTGTATTCCAGATCTTTGGTACACATCTATGGTCAGAGAGGAATTAAAGGGTCAGATGTCCTGTAATATCCTCCTTGTGTCCCACAGCAACCTGGGATACAACTCATCCAGACCTGGGACTGTGTCCTATTTTAAGCCTCCAATACCTACTTACTCCATGTCAATGGCTCAATAACCTCACATTCCCTTCCCTGAATTCTGTACCTACATCTTCCTTCTCCCAAGTGAAGTTAGATATGAAGAGCTTGTTTAACATCTGACAAACGTCTTCTAGCTCCAAGCAGAGATTCCTCCCTTGGTGCCTAATCTTGCCCTATTCTCTTCCCCTTAATACACTTTCAATTATCTTTGGATTATCACAAATCTTACATGTCAGTGTTTTTCATGCTCTCCCATTGCCACCTCAAACAGCTGTCTGGCTTCATTCTCCAGAATTAGGTCCAACACTCTGTCCGTCAATTAATGGCATTCTACTTGTAGATATCAAAAGCTCTCCTGAATACCCTTGAAGAAATCTGTCTCTTTGAAACCATTTATACTATGATTATCCCAATTAATGTTGGGAAGTTGAAATTCTCTAATATATTTATGCTATTATTGTTTTTACGAACCTCAGTAAATCATCTAAAAAATTGCTGGTCTATGTCACACTGACAGGGGACTGATATTACACTCCCAATAGTATGACGGTCTCATGTTTTATTCCTAAGCTCTACCTACAAAGTATCATTTGAGGACCCTTCCACGTATTGTCTCTTCTTACTGCAGTACTCAACTCCTTGGTTAATAATGCAACCACCACCACCTCTTTTATACCCTCCCCTGTCTTGTCTAAAGATCCTACACCCTAGGATATTGAGTTGCCATTCCTGTCCCCACCCCCTCAACCATATCTCTGTTAAGGCAACATCACAATTCCCTATGTTAATCCACGCCCTTAACTCATCTGTCTTACCTAAATTAATCCTAGCATTAAAGTAGAAGTCATCCCGCTTCGCATTACTCCAATGAAACTCAGTTTGGCTCTACTCTAACTCCCCTGGTTCTTTTATTAAGGTATGCTGAAATACTGTAATACCAACACTCCATGTCCACTTTGGTGATGATTCCAAGAACAGCAGGGCTTGAATTCCAGCATATTTCCCAGTGAGTTATGTTTAAAAAGTTTGGGTCTCTTGGCTGGGATTGGATCTGAAACAGGGGCAACAAGAATTTGGGAGTGGTAGTGGGAAATTACATAGGTGAAGGAAAACCAATTTTTACGCTGTGTTTAAAACACAGCACTAGAAATGGCAAAGCATTTCCTGCAGATAGTGAAACATCAAAATCAGGTGATAGTTACAACTGAAACGTGTTGGTGGATTGGCCATGCTAAATTTCCCTCCAATAGCGTTCAGCATGTGTAGACTGTGTGGGTTGTAGGGTGATGGGTCTGAGGGGAAGCTCTGAGGGTTGGTGTGGACTTGTTGGGGGCCGAATGGCCTATTTCCACACTGCAGGGTTTCCATGAGAAACATAAGGAGAGAATGTAAAAACCGGAGCTGGAGTTCCAAAAGTTTGCTATGCCAATGAATAATGACTCACCCCTTTCCATCTTTACCCCTCCATGTCTTGCTTGGATGGGTTTTGTCTCAGCACCGCTAATCTATTTTCTACTATTCACACCTATCATTAATACAAATTCTGCATCTCAATTCCTTCATCATTGCCATTAGCACTCTCTTTGTCTTTGGCTCTGGGCACCCATGTCATCTGTTCAACTCGCTCATCCTCCCATTCTGTCAACAGCATAAAACGCATCATTTTTCAGCTCCCTTTTGTTCTGACGATGATTTATTAGTTTTGCTTTTCTCTCCACTGACAGTCAGCTCTTCTGAATTTCTCTAGTACATTTAGTCTCTATTTCAGATGTTCAGCATCTGCAGAATTTTATTGGTGTCCCAGTTTAACTGGTTAACTGGTTTACTAAAGCTCTTCAGAAAAGAGAATCTGCCAGCTCTACTTAACCCTGTCTATAGAAAACTCTGGTTCTACACCATACAGGTGACTCAAATAAAAGTGAATAAAATTTAAAATTCCAAAACTATTTTCTCATGATACTTGGAAAAAAATACCAGAATCAACTTGCACAAAAAAAACCAAAAATAGTTGGAAAAATCAACTTTGTTCTGTTTCTAATACTGAGATAACAAATTAATTTCTTTAACCTTTCTTCACAATTGATAGCTCAGAATACTGATCAGCAAGAGTGCAGTTACCAGTTTATGCTGATTTAAGTGACTTATTTGCAACAGTTCTACCAAAGCTACAAATGACCGCAGAAAATAAAGACAGATGCTGGAAATCTGAAACAAACACAGAGAACACTAGAGAAACTCAGCATTTATGGAGAGAGAAACAGAATTAACATATTGAGGCCAAAGACTGGCGTTCTGTAAAAATGTCATACCAGACTCAAAGCACTTACAGCAATAGATGGCAGAAGATTTTGTCGAGAAAAATCTTGCAGTAGCTGCTTGGGCAAGTAATCAGCACACAGTCTGAGGGGAAAACTTTCATCAAAACACACTACAGATTGCTTAAATTGATTCTGGGAGTCTTTATTTCCCCTTTCTCTGTGTTATGCAGTACAACCCATAGATTAGCAACTTTAAATCACAGAGCTAAATTCTACACCCGCTTTAGATCACATTAGCAGTCATGGCTCAGCAATCCAGAAATAACCAAGGATACCTGGAGAAGAGAACAGTTGTTCACCTTTCTATAATAAAATCAGACACCCTCTGTATCCGGATTGTTTAAGTACTATGAACTGCACATATAAGATTGGTCAAGATTGTCTGAAACTGGTCGACAAAAATTTTAAAAATTATACAAAAGGATTTTAATAAATAATTTTAGTGTAAGCCTGGAGACAACTTATGCATGTCATTTTTCTATTTACATTGGCACTGTAGTCTTTGTGACAGAGTACATTTGAAATCAAAAACTAGCTTATACCTCAGGATATAACACAATTTTGTATACCACATGAGCTTTTGCATCTCCGACA
This sequence comes from Stegostoma tigrinum, assembly GCF_030684315.1. Lineage (NCBI taxonomy): Eukaryota > Metazoa > Chordata > Chondrichthyes > Orectolobiformes > Stegostomatidae > Stegostoma > Stegostoma tigrinum. The sequence continues at coordinate 100,589,425 of NC_081358.1, read as the reverse complement.
AGCTCTGAGGCTCTCGACTTGACTCAGCACATTTACTGACTGTTCACAGAGTGCCAGCAAACCTAATTTTAGGCAGCTGCAAAATTTGGGAAGTGAGTTTACCTTCAGTTGTGGCATCAGCACAGTGGAACCTCCTTACTGACACAGAACCTCACCAACTCAGTGCAACTGCATCTCAATTTGACTATTGGTTATAAAAGATTAATTCCACACTGACAGATATCACTCTAACTAAGCACTCTCATTTTTATTACCAACAATATTCTGAGCTCCTCTGTTATCAGTCAGCAACACACCACAGGCCAGCAAGGTCAGGGCTAATGACTAATCGATCTCATTAGATTCTCCTAATTAAGAATATTATTGTAGCTAGAGACGACGAGCAATACAGTGTTAGTGCTATTTGAACATGTTATGAATACTATTCATCATGACAGGAAAAAATGCGAAATCTGTGGTTAATAAGTGGGCAAGGCTGAAACCGCTGAATCTGCACAATGAAAGCAGAATCCAACCTAAGTCCCTTGCTTGTCAAGCTGTGTTGCAATCATTGCTACACTGGTACACTCCTCATGACTGCAGCAGATATATACACAAAGTTCAGCTAAATATTCACCACTCTTGAAGAGGGGATTATGCATCGAGTGATCCAAGCTTTATGGTGCTTTACTTTCCAGTGTCTCAAACAAAAAGGAACATCTAAATTACTGGATGATTAAATAAGTGTTAAAAGTTTGAAAGCCAAATAGAAGAGGAAATGGAAATGAAACTTTTCCATCCAAGTACAAATTGCAAAATATTGTGGTCAGCAAGACCACTGAAGGAAGTATAAATATGATTAAGAGGCAATTAGACCTGCTCTGGTGTTAGAGGTAATTGATATATGTAATGAATAGATGGCGGAGTGATATTGAAAGGGGACAGTTTTATTTGGTCTGGATTCTATTCTAAAACACAAAATCATGGAAAATACAACATAACTGTTGCTTTATCAAACTTCAAGAGAAAGTAATCGATCTGCTTACAATACTGTCTGTGTTTTCTATCTGTATTTGATAAAGAAACAGGAAGAAGAAAGCAATTTAATGAAATATTAAAAAGAAAATAGGGACAGAGGGAAGAATCAGGATTGGAGTGGACTGCCTAGACAGCCTAATGGCCTTTAGCACGAGAAATGAAGGGATATGAGTCTCCTCTGCCTGATAGGGTGATTTGTGAAATTACTTTGTTCAGTCTCGAGTAATTTCCTCCGGGACAAGGGTCTATAGCACAAAACCATTCACAATGTGGTAACCTCACTCAGATGTGGAAATGGAATAGTCACTTTCCATAGTTAGTATAGGCAGATTAATTCTGTTATTACTGCAGTTTTAGAAAGCCTTGATCATGTTGCACTAATCAAGAATTTGGAATAAAGAACATTTTAGAAATACGAAATGGTTAGCAGACATTTTAAAAAAAACCTATTCATTTTGGAGTTCAGGAGTGTAAGGCACATTACTGCGGCAGAGAAGGTCAACAGCCAAATGCTCCACTAACTATCTGCCTTTTTTGTTAAATAGAGGTGTGTGCAAAATTGCACACAGCAATTAAATGTGGTTCAAGTTTTACCAAGCGAGCATTGTGGGGATGGTGACAATAACTCTAAGCTTCAAAGTCATCGTGGAAAGGGTTGAGGATAATGCAGAAGTAAAGTGTCTAAATCAGGGAAGGCTAATTTCAATATCTTTAGACAGGATCTGACAACCATAAACTGGGAGGAAGCTATTCGTAGTTAAGTCCACATCTGGTAAGTGGGAATCTTTTAATAGTAGCATAATGAGAATTCGGGATTAGCGTGCTCCTCTAAGGATGAAGGGCAAGGGCAATAAGTCCAGGGAACTCTAGACATCAAGGGATACTGACAATTTGATAAAGCGAAAGAAGGAAACGTATGTCAGATACAGCACATTAAAAATAGAAGAGGCCCTTCAAATATAAAGAGAGTTTAGGAATCTGCATAAAAACAAAGTGGGGCCACGAAATTTCTTTGGCCGATGGAATCCAGGAAAACCCCAAGGCTTTTCATAAATATATCAGGAGTAAGACAATCACCAGGAAAAAACTGAGACCTATCTAATGATTAAATGACAGACCAAAGGGGCAACCTGTGCATGGAGGCAGGGGACATGGTTGAAGTCATAAATGAATACATCTCGTCTGTATTCAGAGGAGAAAGATATTGTAGACAGATTTCAGTTAGGACGGTGAGATTTTTAGAACATATTAGGTTAATAAAGTGTTTGAGCGGACATACAAGTACATAAATCCTCAGGGCCTGCTATGGGAGGCAAGGGAGGGGATTGGTGGGACTCTGGCAGGTATTTTTAATACTTTGCTGGCCAGGCAAAATGCTAGATGACTGGACGATAGCTACTGTTGGAATGGTGTTGATAGGGAAGAGGATGATCTCAGGCCACAATCTGATATTAGTCATTTGGTAAATTAGGTAAAGCAATAGCTGATGGAATTTAATCCCAACAAGTGAGAGGTGTTGTATTTTGGAAGGTCTAATAAAGGAAGTAGTATTTAGGAACTAGGGGATCTTTATGTACAAGTCCATAGATCCCTGAAACTGTCAATACAGGTAGACACAGCGATGAAGGATGCTTGCCTTCATTTGATGAGATGAAAAATACAGAAGCAACTAAGTCTCATTTCAGCTTTATAAAACATTGGCTAGGCCTTAGATGGAATACTGTGTGCAGTTCGGGTCGCCACACCATCAGCAAGACATGACTGAATTGGACAGGGTGCACAGGGGAGTCACTAGAATTTTGCCTGCAATGAAAACTCTCAGTTATGAAGAGAGACTGGATAGGCTGAGTTTGTTTTCCTTGGAGTAGAGGAGGCTGAGGGAGGATCTGATTGAGGTATACAGAATTATGAGATGGCATAGACACAGTAGATTGCACTTCTTCCCTGTGGCAGAAACATCTAAGACCAGAGGGCATAAGTTTAAGTTGAGACCTAAGTGGGTTACAGGAGATCCGAGAAAAAGTGTCTTCACCCAGAGTGTAGTAGATAGATGGAACCTGCTGTCTGTGAGTGCGATGGAGACGCTTACTCTCACAACATTTAACAAGCATCTGGAAAAGCACTTAAAAGCCCAGGGCACAGTAAACTATGGTCCAAGGGCAGGTAAATGGAATTAGTGTTGTTTGGTGTTTGTTGGTTGACACAGATACGGTGGGCTGTATGACTCTGTATCTAAATACAGCTGTAGATGGTAGATACTGCTACCACGGTGTATATGTCGTGAACAAGCTGAAGATGATAAATGAAGTACCAGTGAAGCAGGCTACTTTATCATAGAAAATGGTGAGTTTCTTCAGTGCTGTTTTTAGCTGCGTTTATCCAGGCAAGTAAAGGGTATTCTACCACGCTCTTGGCATGTGTCTTGGAGATGGTAGATAGGTAATGGGGAAGACAGAAGATAAGTTACTCCCTGCAGAATTCCTGACCTGTTCTTGTATACAGTTGGTCCAGTTCAGTTTCCAGTCAAGGCTTAGTCCCACGGGGTTGATAGTATGGGACTCATCAATGATATTACTGTTGAATTTCAAATTTGAATTGATCATTGTCTGGCAATTATGCGGCACAAATGTTACTTGTCGATAATCAGTCCAAGACTATTGTCTTGGTCTTCTTGAATATCAGCAAGGGTTGCTTCAGTATTGGAAAAGTTGTCAATAGTGCTGAACACTGTTCGTTGATGATTGCAGAACACCACATCTGACTTTACGGAGGGAAGATCATTGATGAAACAGCTCAAAATGGTTAGACTTAGGACTTGAAGATCTCATTTAATGGATAGCCTGGAATTGAGATGATTGAGTGATGAGTATATGAGTTTTCCCTGATTTCCACTTACTCCATTTTTGCTAGGTTGCCTTGATGCCACACTTGGTCAAATACAACCTTGTTGTCAAGGGCAGTTACTTTCACCCCACCCACTAGAGTTCAACTCATTTGTCCGTGTTTGATCTCAGGCTTTAATGAGGTCAGCCCCTGAGTGGTCTTGCTAGAACCCAAAATGAGCTTCAATGAGCAGATTGTTGCTCAATAAGCATCACTCGTCTGTCACTATCGACAACTCTTTCCACCACTTTGATGTTAGCGTTAATTTCCTTTTCCAATCACAAGCCTGATGTTCGCCACCATGTCTGAACACTATTGGTTCAAGTGTCATTCTACGTAACCTAGGCACTTGTTATCTTTGATATGAAACGTTAAACCCAGACTCTCTCTGCCCTCAGCCTGATACGAGATACCATGGAACCCACTTACCAAGGAATTCTCCTGGTATCATGCCAATGTTTACTACCAACATTACTAAAACAATTCATCAAGCCATGTATTTTAACTGATGTTTGCGAAATATCACATTGGAGAAATTAAAGGCCACATTTCCTAGTTTACAGTACTGGCAACACTTCATTCATACCTTTTTAATGTTATAAAGCATTCTGAGAAATCCTGGAGTTGTGGAAATACACAAAACCAAGTTGTATCTTTCCTTACCTAGCTAAACGGTCACTTCTTCAAAAGTGAATTTCAACTCTGGTTAACCAAGGAGGAGACTACCTCAAGAAGGCACAGCTGTGGCACATCTGCCACTGGATGAGAACGGCTGTGGGTCTGAGTCCTGCAGTAAGTCATTAACATACAACCTAGGCTGATGTTTCAGTGCAGTATCGAAAATTGTAAGAGATGCCATCTTTGTGATGAGATGTCAGATCAACAGCAAGTCAAAAGAGTTAATTTCTTAATTATACAAATGTCAATAAATTAACTGAAATTCTTTATCCAAACCTATTTAAGGCCATAAAAAAACAGGAACAGAAGTTGGCCATTTTGCTAATTTAGGGAGCTCTGCCATTTGATGAGATCACTGCTAACCTGATAATCTTCAGCTCCATTCTCCTACTTTATCCCCAGAATCTTGGATTCCCTTAAAGATTAAAAATCTCAGTCTTAAAAAAAATTACCTATTCTATTGCAACCTCTACAGGCTGAGATATGTACTCTGAGAAAAATATAAATTCTCCATCTCACTTTTAAATGGGTTACAATTTCTTCTAAGATTATACCATCTGGTCCCAGGTTTTCCCACAGGGGCACCAACTTCTCTATATTTACCTTGTCAAGACCCCAAAAAATCTGGTGTCTTTTAATAAGATGTCCCTCATTCTTCTAAATTCCAATGAGTCTTAGCCAAATCTACTTAATCTCACGCCATGACGTGGAGACAACAGCAGAACTAAATGAGACTTTCTACCTCTGTAATCACAGCACATTAAAATGAAAACTTTCAAACACCCTCAAAATTGATCTCAATGGTTCCTAAGCAGATTTTAGGATAACTAATCCAAGGCATAGCTTGTATCTTAAACAAAAGATACACCAACTTACTAATAATATAATAACTTTACCAGAACAAAGATTAAATATCAAAGTAATCTAATTGGTCTCAACTTTATCCCAACAGTGATAATGGGAACTGCAGATGCTGGAGAATTCCAAGATAACAAAGTGTGAAGCTGGATGAACACAGCAGGCCCAGCAGCATCTCAGGAGCACAAAAGCTGACGTTTCGGGCCTAGACCCTTCGTCAGCTTTTGTGCTCCTGAGATGCTGCTTGGCCTGCTGTGTTCATCCAGCTTCACACTTTGTTATCTTTATCCCTAACAGCCTTTGTTTACAACCTCATTCTCACAAAAGGCAGACAGACAAACAAACAAAGTTAAAGGACAAACGAAGGAAAATAACAAAACTGGCCGGATTATTTGAGTATTTCACAATGTATCGTTCCACAGGCATCGCTGATGCTGCCTTAGTTGATTTTCTGAGGGTCACCTTTATAATTCACTCAGATAAAGCTGCTTATGGGAGCTTAGGCAGGGAGCTTTCAAAACTTTATGTTGTTGCTTATGTTTAAACATAAATGTTCTTTCAACCGTGGTGAAGCCTCTGCATAACCTTTTTATTGGAGCCAACCTGCAAATAATGACCAAAAGTTTACTTGGTCTGAACAAAAAACAAAGTTGTTGGGAAAAGCTCAGCAGGTCTCATAGCGTCTGTGAAGGGGAAAAAACAGTTAACATTTCGGGTCCAGTGACCATTCCTTAGAACTATTTGGTTCTTTTTGGTCTGATATCATTGTAGCACCATCTGTTACCCACTGTCCATAAGTCATCTTTAGCTTCAAATTCCCAGTTCACAACTCCAAGCCAAAATTGTTAAAAGAATAAATTTAAAATAATTTAAAATCAGCAAGATTCTAACACTTCCCTCATAAGGAGATCCTTGCAATTCTGGAATTAATCCAGTAAACCTTCTTTGGACAGTTTTCAAAACAAGTATGCCTTTCTTAGATAAAGGGACCAAAACTGTTCACAGTAAATCTAGATGTGGTCTGACTAGCATCATGTATAGTTTTAGCATGACTTCCCTCATTTTGTGCCCTATTCCTAATTAAACAGCTGCCAACAGTCAATTTGCTTTCCCTATTACCCAGTGAACTTGGATGTTAGCCTTTTTGTGATTCAACTCCGAAATCCCTCTATACTGCAGCTTTCTGTAATCTTCCTCCACTTAAGTGCCATTCAGCTTCTCAACTCTTCCTGCTAAAGGGCATTATCTCTAAATCTTTAAACTTTTGTATTTCTAGCATGACATCCATGTAATATTGTTCTATGTTTCATCATAATATCTAATTTACCTAACATTCCAACCTGGTCAAAAATCTTGGGTGTGGGGTCATTGCTTAGGGAAACAATAAGCAAAGATGGTTGGGTATCGTGTTCTTTCCTCTCACTGGAGGAAGCAAACAGATAATTTACACCCAGCTTCTACAAACATCAAGTTCCAAACAACTACAAAAGGTACATTTGAATAACCCAAGGTAGATTTACTGAATCTCCCCTTTTCTTCACATAACCCACATAGACTAGTGAACACAATATCATAAATCATAGGTGGAAACCTAAATATTCCCTAATAGTGCACCATACAGGAGCATGAGCTCCTCGCAATCCAAACGGAAACACAAATGGTCTTCACCTTTTCAGGAAAGTGTTAACTCGCAGAAAACTTATAACTAATCCTCCAGCTACACATTAACGCAGTAATGCTTTTCCAGTCCACAGGGATGATGAATAGATGCTGTCAAAAATCCATGTTCAGTACAGCACAGAATCCATGTAACTCTGCTTTTCAACTCTCCTTCCTGTTATGTGCCACTTAATGACAATACACTTGGACAAGGCAAAGCCACAAGAAGCAGCTGTCAAAAACCTATTAAGGGGAAGACTGAGATCCTACTACATTTTCAAAACTACTGAAGCAGTGCAACTAGTCTGGTTTTTGATAATTATTGCTGAAGATCAATTGATCGATCTGTGACATTTTACTTACCTGCACAAAATGATAGTACATTGCAGTCAGTCAGTAGCAGTAAATTATCTTCAGGAATAAGCTTGCGTTATTGTGGATGGGAAGCAGGAAGGCAAACTCAAATCTAAAATGGATGCTTAGCAAAACAACATAGATCTCAATGTGCTTACATCACAATTTAGCCAGGGAACTATGGCAAGCACTTTTGGTGAATTGACAGCTTTCTGATCCTCTGAATCTAACACCAGCACAAGTCAAATTCATGGTTCTTCGTGCTGAGTAGCAATCGTTGTCAGCAGCATATCAGTTTAACATGATGTACACATGGACTTATTTATTTGTACATAGAATATGGGCCTCACTGGCTAGGTCAGCATTTATCGCCCATCCTTTACTGCTCTGGGGAAGGTGATAATGGACTGTCTTCTTGAACACTGCAGTCTTTGTGATGTAGGGGCACACTGTACGTTAGGAAGTGATTCAGGATTTTGATACATCAACAATGAAGCCTTGTATGAAATTCACGTTCAAAATTTACCCTGCAAGACTACAAGCATTGACTCATCACTCTTTTGACATCATCTCTATAACTCGAAAAAACACTTGATAAACTGTCAGTAGGAAAGATGGGCCTGACAAGTTGCAGCTTTCTGTTTAATGGTAACGCTAGATTTTGAAACGGGACCCTCTGACGCTTGACTATTCCCATCAACAGGGAGATGTAGTACACTCAACAATTCCCCTTTTAGTCACAACAATTAACTTAAACACGGTTTCCCCTGCTATTATTTTTCAGTACACAAAATGTGCTTATCAAGGGTACTAAGCTGGACGAATAAGAAAGTTCAACAGTGTGATGGAGAAGAATCAACATCACCACATGTAGTCATTAGCTCAGGAGGGATTTTGGAGATCATGTCGTTTTAACCATGCGTTGTCAATTTTGCTGATTTGAATTAGCAAGTTCAGCAACTGCTCCAAGACAATTTTCATTCCTATTGTTTACGGGCAGAAAAATGTGCACGTGGCTGGGATGCAAAATGCCTGCAATTTGAAACATTCTAACTCTGTGACAAACCTAGTTTATGTGTACCAACAAGTCTTCTTTAAAAATAATTGGATCTCATCAGAAAAAAATGCAATTAAATAGTATGTTTCACATTCTCAGGTTTCCTCAACTCAATTTACGGTCAATTAACTACTTTCTGAAGTACAGTCACATGACAATGTTGGTAAATGTCATAGCAAATTTGCACAATAAATGAGTTAAATCATTAGTTAATTTATCCATAGTTGGGAGACAACTGATCGCCAAAAAGCTTGGAGTTTTTTTTGTTGTTCTTCAAATAGTGCTTTATCCCACTGAACTAACAAAGGAGGTTTAAGTGTAAATTCTCATCTGTAAAACAGCTTCACAACAATCAGCAGTATGGTATAACTGTCAGTCTAGATATTTGACTTTTTTGGGCTGGGACCCACAACCCTCTGACTTTGAATGCATGATTGACCAACTGAGACATGTTAACAGAGATGTTTTCAGTTTTCCTCCTGAGGTGCATTGCATTTACATAGCACGTTGTCTTACTTTATAATGCCCTCAAAGCACTTTTTAACAGAAAAAGCATTTTTGAAACATACTCTATCACTATTGTAATGTATAGGAAATGCAGCAGCCATTTCCAGCACAGCAAGATCCCACTAATAAATAATGCAATTGATGACAAAAGTAAAAATAATGTCTAGCCCAGCAAACACTGAATAGGTTGGGTCTATTTTCCCTGAAGCCTCAGAAGCTTAGGGGGCACCTTACAGATGTTACAGGCATAGATAGGGTGAATAGCAAAGGTCTTTTCCCCACGGAAGGGGAGTCCAAAACGTGAGAACATAGGTTTAAGGTGTGAGCAGAAAGATTTAAAAGGGACCCCAGGGACAACATTTTCACGCAAAAGGTGGTGCATGTAGGAAATGAGCTGCCAGATGAAGTGGTGGAGGCTGGTACAATTATAATATTTAAAAGGCATCTGGATAGATATATGAATATGTAGGATTTAGAGGGCCAATGCTGGCAAATGGGACTAGATTAATTTAGGATATTTGGTCGGCATGGATGAGTTGAATCAAAGAGTGTGTTTTCGTGCTGTTTATTTCTATGACTCAAAGAGAAACTCACCCCACACCTGCCACCACCCCCCAGCCCCACGCCCATACTTATCTCCACAATTATAACATGACACTTTGCACAGGTACCTAGGATACACACAATGGTCATCAAGTTGTCTCAACCAAAAACTGGTGTCTCAGGGAGAGCAGCTTTCCCACAGTTTTCCACGGGAGTATCACAGAACATAGAATGCCACAGCACAGGCCCTTTGGCCCACGATGTTATGCTGAACTTCTACACTAATCCTAAAATCTATCTAACCTCCACCCTACCTTATATTATCATCCATTCACAGTTTAAATGCCCCTAATGAGGCCGACTCCACCAATGCATTCCACATGGAATGCTTTACTTTCTGAGTAAAGAGCCTACCTCTGATATCTCCCCAACATCTACATCCACTCATGTTAAAACTATGCCCCCTTGTAATAGCTACCTCCTCCCTAGGAAAAAGTCTCTGACTGTCTACTCTATCTATACCTCTGATCATTTTGTACACCTTTATCAAATCACCTCTAATCCTTCATCGTTCTAAAGAAAAAAGCCCTAGCTCTCTCATCGTTTTCTCATAAGACCTTTCCTCCTTTCCAGGCAATATCCTGGTAAATCTCCTCTCCACCTTTTCCAATGCTCCCACATCTTTCCTGTAATGAACAGCCAGAACTGGACACAGTACTCCAGATGTGGCCGAACCAGGCTTTTGTACAGGCTTTTTGTATATATCAATCTCAAAGTGAGACCGAAACCACAATCTCTGGCTCAGAGGCTGAGATCTTTTAGAGCTAAAGCTAACCATCAAATTAACTTGCCATTATCAATTGTTTCAGTCCGAATCTCACAACAATTCACAAATCAATATGAAAATTAGTTCATGTCCATAAAGAACTTCAGTAAACTCCTATTCAAATTACTTTTCTTTTCTTAGAAGACTAGCATAATTGCAATGCAAGTTGAGTTTTATCCCTCTGTGCTGAATGCAGCATGAAATTCAGCATTTGATGGGGCTTTTGATACGGTTGGAAAGGTGGTGTTATACTGTGTTGGAGAGATGATGGCTTACTGTTATTATTGCTGGACTATCCAGAGAGCAAGGTCGTGTTCTGGGGACTCGAGTTCGAATCCCAGTGTAGCAGAAAGTGAAATTCGAATTGAATAAAAAAAATGAATTAGAAGTCTAATGATGACCATGAAATCAATGTCAATTGTCAGAAAAACTATCCTGGTTCCCTAATGTCCTTTAGCAAAGAAAACTGCCATCCTTACTTGGTTTGGCCTGCACGTCAGTCCAAATCCACTGCAATGTGGGTGACATTTAACTGACATCTGAACAAATTAGGGATTTGGCAATAAATATTGGCCTAGTCAGCAATGCCCACATCCTATGAGCTAATTAAAAAACGGTACTTGTTTCTCAATGATATTGGATGGTCACAACTTCAGCAAGTTGCTCCACTGTTGAGGTTGAAGGTGGATACTCGATGCAGACACATCCTCAATTTTAAGTCTCCAACATGTCTCAGTGTATAGTGAAATGTGCATTGCCCTATTATGCAGGGCACACCACTGAGGACTGTTCTGAGATCTATGAAACTATTTCACCCCTGCTGCATCCAGTTTAGCTGTTTTCCACAGAGTGTGATGGTCCTTCTGCTGGTATCATGTTAGTTGCTGTTACTGCCTACCTAATTGTGACAAAGACAGATGGAGGAAGGGCAGGGCCAATGGGAAGCCCACAGCAGCATGAGGCCAATGCAATGGAGGAACAACATGCAGTACAAAGAGAAGTTGCAGCTGCAGGACTACTCAAGACACTTGGGATGCACAAGAGGTCCAGTGATCAATGTCAGCTTTATAACATCACACAGATTAATTCCAGTCCCCACCAAACAGTGTCAGAACTGTATTCCAGGCAGTTGGATTTGGTTCCCAATGTGCAGAGTATCATAAATGAACACACATAACATGGAGAACACGCATCACAATACTGTCAAATCCATTTAGAGGAAGAGGTTACAATTGATTAATGCCAGTGATCTATGATCAATTTCCTAGAGATGTAAGCTCATTATCCTGGCAGCTGACATGATTTATACATTCTGGAGCTCTCACATGTACTGGCTTCTTTGATGGTCCAACAGCCTTTCAAAACTAACTACCGGGATTAATACAAGGGCTGCCCACTGTGGCCATGCTCATGGCAACATTGCACAACCACCCTGCATAGATGCAATGCCGTCGTCATGCCTCAATCAGGCTTGTGAGGAGTGGGCTCTCAATGATGCAGTTCAGCTGCTTGGATGGATATATGCTGACAGCAAATGGGTTAGGGAGAGGGAGAGGAGAAAGGAGGGAGGGAAGGAAAGAAGAGAAAAAGGGAGGATGACGATGGCGTTGACATTGTGGTGGAGAAAACTGACACTGTCAATGAAAAAGTTCAAGTGCAATGGGGCTACAAATGAGAAAGAACCTCATTCTCACCACTTCCAATAGAGAAGATCTGGGTGCAGTAGATAATTGTTGACTCTAAAATACTTTGGTCATGATGGCAAGTTCTGTCTGGCATTGTTGGGGAACCATTCAGCCTCTATTAAATTCATTTTTGTTTCCCATTTTGCATTGTTTGAATAAAGGCTTAAATTTGTGCTTGTACTTGCTTATCGCTGTGTGATGTTTCTATACTCAACAACGATGGGATCTGGTTCCACAATAGCCACTGGAGAGAGGGTAGTGCTGACTTAAATTGTTCAAATGGGATGTAGCTATGGACAGACCAAGTACGTGGCATGGTGGTTAAACATTAACTAGGTTATATGTACGAGGGACAGTCAGCCATGCCAGTTACGCCCATGCACAGGGAAGTGTGGCTTTATGGCTATGCCACTGCGTTACTCGTGAAGGGCAACTCCAGATTGCCAATGTTTGTGTGGGCATGTTTTCAAATACAGTGCAAACACAAGGGACGGCAGTACCCAGGTGGATATCTGCTGAGTGATGTGATAGGATGGAATGAAATTCAGACATGACAGTGTAATTATGAGGCAGGTTAGGTAAGAAACGGGAAGAAATCTCATGAGGCCTCCATTGTTCTGTCCACAATAGACCCCAAATTTACAAATTATAGCAGCACATCATCAACCTTTATCAGAATAGAATTTGACAATGCACAATCTATAGTTTAAAACAAAATCAACAGGATGGGACTACCACAGTGGCATTAATCAACCATCCTCATAAAGAAAAATGCACAGTGGGTTCTATTCCTTACAAGAGATTGCAACAAGGGATTCTTGTCTGCTTACAAAACCAGTAAAATGCTAACAGATGACAGTTGTGAAGCAATCTTTTGTCAGTAAAACTTTACAGCCTGTCTCTTGTTCCTGTTATTGGAAGTTCCACAGGAAAGAAAAACCAGGAACACGGCAATCTTAATCAGGAAAGGGCTGAAGCTTTATGAACCTGTCTGTCATCTAGATATTCTTCACGATGGTTAACCTAATATTGTCCAACTTTGCATCATCTTCAATTACACAATGTTAGCTAGCATATTTTAAAAACACCATTCCAGTTAATGAACCAGTCAGAAACTGATGTCCATTTCAATCCCAGTGACTCCCACAGCTACCTAGAATACACCTCCTCCCACCCACACTCCTGCAAAAATTCCATCGCCCATTCCCAATTCCTCTGCCTCCGCCGCATCTGCTCCCAGGATGAGGCATTCCACACCCGCACATCCCAGATGTCCACGTTCTTCAAGGACTGCAACTTTCCCCCCAGTGGTCGAGAACGCCCTTGACCGCGTCTCCCGCATTTCCCGCAACACATCCCTCACACCCCACCCCCACCACAACAGCCCCAAGAGGATCTCCCTCATTCTCACACACCACCCCACCAACCTCCGGATACAACGCATCATCCTCCGACACTTCCGCCATCTACAATCTGACCCCACCACCCAAGACATTTTTCTATCCCCACCCTTGTCTGCCTTCCGGAGAGACCACTCTCTCCGCGACTCCCTTGTCCGCTCCAAACTCCCCTCCAACCCCACCACACCCGGCATCTTCCCCTGCAACCGCAGGAAGTGCTACACTTGCCCCCACACCTCCTCCCTCACCCCCATCCCAGGCCCCAAGATGACCTTCCATATCAAGCAGATGTTCACCTGCACATCTGCCACTGTGGTATATTGTATCCATTGCACCCAGTGTGGCTTCCTTAACATTGGGGAAACCAAGCGGAGGCTTGGGGACCGCTTTGCAGAACACCTCCACTTGGTTCGCAACAACTGCACCTCCCAGTCGCAAACCATTTCAACTCCCCGTCCCATTCCTCAGACGACATGTCCATCATGGGCCTCCTGCAGTGCCACAATGATGCCACCCGAAGGTTGCAGGAACAGCAACTCATATTCCGCTTGGGAACCCTGCAGCCCAATGGTACCAATGTGGACTTCACAAGCTTCAAAATCTCCCCTTTCCCCGCTGCATCCTAAAACCAGCCCAGTTCTTCCCCTCCCTCCAAAGCATCACAAAAACAGCCCAGCTCGTCCCCTCCCCCCACTGCATCCCAAAACCAGGCCAGCCTGTCTCTGCTTCCCTAACCTGTTCTTCCTCTCACCCATCCCTTCCTCTCACCTCAAGCCGCACCTCCATTTCCTACCTACCACCTCATCACGCCTCCTTGACCTGTCCATCTTCCCTGGACTGACCTATCCCCTCCCTACCTCCTCACCTATACTCTCCTCTCTATCTATCTTGTTTTCTCTCCATCTTCGGTCCGCCTCCCCCTCTCTCCCTATTTATTCCAGTTCCCTCTCCCCATCCCCCTCTGTGATGAAGAGTCTAGGCCCGAAACGTCAGCTTTTGTGCTCCTGAGATGCTGCTTGCCCTGCTGTGTTCATCCAGCTCCACACTTTGTTATCTTTGATTCTCCAGCATCTGCAGTTCCCATTATCACTCACACGTTCCTGTTAATAAGTGAGTTTCTTGACCTTCATTACTCCACAGCTGCTGACAATCATAAAATTTGCTCAATATCTAAATTCTGATTTTAACGAATGTATTCGGTTCAAGGAAGATCGGCAGAAGGTATTGCAGATTCATTCAGAATTTAACTTTTTTTTCTAGTTTCTCTTTCAAAAGCAGAGAATGTGGGTCAATATAGTGTGAAGCTGGTGGAACACAGGTCAGGTCAGGCAGCATCAGAGGTTCAGGAAAGTTGACCTTTCTGGTTTTCAATGTTCATTAGGACTTGATAACAGGTGAAAACCCAAAACTTCGACTTTCCTACTCCTCTGATGCTGCTTGACCCACTGTGCGCCTCCAGCTCCACACTGTATTGACATTGACTCAGCATCTGTAGTCCTTGCTACGTCCAAAAGGCAGAAAATGTCTGGGCAGCATGGAAATCCAATCAAGCTACACAATTAATTAAGTTCTACTATTCAATGGGACCAGAAATGACATGCCAGGTTAGATGACAGGTTAATTGCAGCACTATTCTAATGTTCATTGGGGCAACCCCAACCCTTGTTTTCCCTAACTTCGTTGTATGGCAACAAGAACAGAAAGGATAATAGATTCTGGTTTGCATAATATCAATCAGCAATGATTATAAGCACAGCGACAATTGTAACACCATGCTGATGGCCATAGGCAAAGGGGGCATATGACATTGCTCTTCAAAACAAGGACTTACATATATGCAGCATTGTTAAAACAGTAAAACATCCCAGGCACATGAAAAGAAAATTATCGAAGATTTGACACCAGGCTACAAGGTCGTAACAGGGAAGATGGCTAACAACCTGGTCAAATTGGAATGTTCTAAGCAGCATGTTAGACGAAACAAGAATGAAAATTTATTTTCTTAAAAATTAAGATTCTGCCTGACTGTGAGCTAATGCAGATCAATAAAGATAACTGGCCAACTGGATTTGATGTGAGCAGCAAAAATTTACACAAGCTTAAGTTTACAAGAGGTGGGAGTCTATCCAGGAGCACACTGGAATATTTGAGGCTAGAGGTAACAAAAGCATTTTGAAGGCTTTAGTTATGACCAATGTTACAGAGGTGGAATTTGGCAGTCATGTAGTGGATACAATCCAGGTCACTTGATTTTATTAAAACTGATAAACTGAAAAACAACAGTATCTATTCTATCACAACTGACAAATTTGTGATGTGGGTGGAAAACAAAACTATAACAGCCACTTAACATCTAAGTGTAGCATTAAATAATCTAAAGCTCTCACATTTCAGATTACAGACAATTTATGTTTGTCATTACTGATACAATTTTGACTTTTAGAAATATGCACCATGGATTCTCGTCATTGTCTACAGGAATAGTGCCAGACGACTGGAGGATAGCAAATGTGGTTCCCCTGTTCAAGAAGGGGAGTAGAGACAACCCTAGTAATTATAGACCAGTGAGCCTTACCTCAGTTGTTGGTAAAGTGTTGGAAAAGTTTATAAGGGATAGGATTTATAATCATCTAGAAAAGAATAAATTGATTAGGGATAGTCAGCATGGTTTTGTGAAGGGAAGGTCGTGCCTTACAAAACTTATTGATTTCTTTGAGAAGGTGACCAAACAGGTAGATGAGAGTAAACCGGTTGATATGGCATATATGGATTTCAGCAAGGCTTTCGATAAGGTTCCCCACAGTAGGCTATTGTACAAAATGTAGAGGAATGGAATTGTGGGAGATATAGCAGTTTGGATCAGAAATTGGCTTGCTGAAAGAAGACAGAGGGTGGCGGTTGATGGGAAATGTTCATCCTGGAGACCAGTTACTAGTGTTGTACCGCAAGGGTCGGTGTTGGGTCCACTGCTGTTTGTCATTTTTATAAATGACCTGGACGAGGGCGTAGAAGGATGGGTTTGTAAATTTGCAGACGACACTAAGGTCGGTGGAGTTGTGGATAGTGACGAAGGATGCTGTAGGTTGCAGAGAGACATAGATAAGCTGTAGAGCTGGGCTGAGAGGTGGCAAATGGAGTTTAATGCGGGCAAGTGTGAGGTGATGCACTTTGGTAGGAGTAACCAGAAGGCAAAGTACTGGGCTAATGGTAAGATTCTTAGTAGTGTAGATGAGCAGAGAGATCTCGGTGTCCATGTACACAGATCCTTGAAAGTTGCCACCCAGGTTGACAGGGCTGTTAAGAAGGTATACAGTGTTTTAGCTTTTATTAATAGAGGGATCGAGTTCCGGAACCAAGAGGTTATGCTGCAGCTGTACAAAACTCTGATGCGGCCGCACTTGGAGTATTGCGTACAGTTCTGGTCATCGCATTATAAGAAGGATGTGGAAGCTTTGGAAAGGGAGCAGAGGAGATTTACTAGGATGTTGCCTGGTATGGAGGGAAGGTCTTACATGGAAAGGCTGAGGGACTTGAGGCTGTTTTCATTAGAGAGAAGAAGGTTGAGAGGTGACTTAATTGAAACATAAAATAATCAGAGGGTTAGATAGGGTGGATAGGGAGAGCCTTTTTCCTAGGATGGTGATGGCGAGCACGAGGGGGCATAGCTTTAAATTGAGGGGTGAAAGACATAGGACAGATGTCAGAGGTAGTTTCTTTACTCAGAGAGTAGCAAGGGAATGGAACGCTTTGCCTGCAACGGTTGTAGATTTGCCAGCTTTAAGTACATTTAAGTCATCATTGGACAGGCATATGGACGTACATGGAATAGTGTAGGTTAGATGGGCTTCAGATCGGTATGACAGGTCGGCACAAAATCGAGAGCCAAAGGGCCTGTACTGTGCTGTAATGTTCTATGTTCTATGATTGCGTGAAATCTTGTACTGGTACGTGTACCGATGAAAAAAAAAAATCGACAAACTCTGCTCTCCCAGAACTAATAAATGCAAAACCAAATTTGCACCAAAAAGATATTGGCCAATTTTAAAAATACACATAGTTTTTGAGTGATGCTACAAAGTTGTATTCATTGGATTTGCACAAGGATTCTTCCCCACAGACAGAAGATATTCTGATATCTGCCTTGAAAGGGCAGATTGAACTTAGAACATAGAACATAGAAAAGAACAGCACAGTACAGGCCCTACGGCCCACGATGTTGTGCCGTCGAATAATCCTAATCCAAAAATAAAATAACCTAACCTACATTCCCCTCAATTCACTGCTGTCCATGTGCATGTCCAGCAGTCACTTAAATGTCACTGATGACTCCGCTTCCACGACTACCATTGGCAAACTATTCCACGTGCTCACAACTCTCTGGGTGAAGAACCTCCCTCTGACGTCTCCTCTATACCTTCCTCCTAACACCTTAAAACTATGACCCCTTGTGGGAGTCAATCCTGCCCTCGGGTAAAATCTCTGGCTATCGACTCTATCCATGCCTCTCATTACCTTGTACACCTCGAACAGGTCACCTCTCTTCCTCCTTCTCTCCAGAGAGAAAAGTCTGAGCTCAGTCAACCTCTCCTCGTAAGACAAGCCCTCCAGTCCAGGCAGCATCCTGGTAAACCTCCTTTGCACCCTCTCCAAAGCCTCCACATCCATCCTATAATAGGGCGAACAGAACTGGACACAGTATTCCAAGTGTGGTCTCACCAGGGTTTTGTAGAGCTGCAGCATAACCTCGCGGATCTTAAACTCGATCCCCCTGTTAATGAAAGCTAAAACACCATATGCTTTCTTAACAACCTTATCCACCTGGGTGGTAACATTGAGGGAACTATGCACTTGAACACCAGGATCCCGCTGTTGTTTGAGAGGTATTAAATGGACATCCTGCTCTGTTATTTTGGTCATCCTTGAACACACCTTTAAGCTATCAAGCAGAGCTGAAATCTGTCCAAATATTGAATGAATGCTCCACCTGCATTCTGGTGCTGAGGCTTTGAGTAAACAGTTTGCTTATCTGCTTCAGAGTTGCCTTCCTAATAACAAATAGAGAAAAAAATTTTCTCCTCTTTAAAATCTCCAGTTAAGGGGATTCCTGTTGAATCATACTTCTACCTGTCAATGAGTGTGTCCTCATGCAATATCCACACATACATATATTGCAGTGTGAATTACCATTAAGCAGTCAGCAATAGAAATTTCAAGCACACCATAAATTGCTGTAAAGCCCCATGACTCATTCAGAACAGAACACAAACCTTTTTTCCTGATTTTTTTTTTCTGGCGAGCTCAGTGTCTATCAGATGTCACATTTTATATAATTAAATAACCGGGAAGTATTTAAAAATTCCTGGCTGTAAAATATTCACTAGATCAAAAGACAGAGAGCTTATTTTTAAGCTGGGCTTCAAGAGTGATGTCAGGAAGAAATAACAAACTCTCCACCAACACATTTTCCTCTCGTGAGGAAGGAATGCTGACTCCCCACTGACAAAGTATCAGTACACCAACAGAATGTACACCAGTAACCAGTTCGCCATTCAACTATAAATCTTACTTTTTCTGGCTCCACGTGATGCAACATGCCAAGAATTTCAAAGTCCCAAGATTATTTAGCATGTTTCTTTTTGCTCTAAGTTGGTCCCAAAGTGTCACTGTTTTCTTACAAGGAATGACAACAATTTGATATGCAGCATTCCAACTCCCCTGTTCCAGTGCTTAAGCACTTTACAGTACTGTCATTTGATTCCACTTTGAGGAGGGGAGCCACTGAGCAAATTCTATTCATGTTTCAGGGCTTGGAGGGAGGGAATCCTGACTGAGCATATTAACTTTTGTGGCAAACTTTCCAGAACAGCTGCAAACTGATTTAACTAATCTCTATGAGCACCAGCTAACTGACCATTTAGCTTCAGCACAAAACAATGGTCCTAACTATCATAGGTTTGGATATTAGCATCCTTAAGTATGATTTTGCATGGGAGATAAGGAGTGGGACTGAAGAAATAACTCTTTAAAAGGCCCACACAGACATAATTGTCCAAACAGCTCCCTTCTTTTATCCAAGAGTCTACATCTAAACAAACGTATCATATTTAAGAAGGATGTTCAAAGTCAACTGTAATGCAGTTAGGATGCATGATATTCTGGAAGTTTGGAAATGTTCACAATATCAGGCCTAGATTTTCACTCCTAGGTTGGAAGCTTAGATTCAGGTTACTTCTCAGCTCCACAATTAAGACCCAAGACAACCTGGCCCAGAAGGCCAAATTTTCCCTCTGGAGTGGCAGGATTTCCTGAGATTTAAGCCTGACAACCCTGAACAAGACTGGAGGCGGGTTCAGTGTTAAGCAATGTAGAGGGCCTGTCTCAAAACATGAAACATTCCTCCAGTCCTCATCGCTCATGACCTTCTCATGCCACATATCTCAGCCATGCTAACTCATACAGCATCACCTATGCTCCCTCATGTTCCCATGTCAAGTGTAAGCACACAGCCCCCAAGCTCCCTTATTAATTCCAAACCAATTCTTTACCCCACGCTTTGGCCTTACATCTGTCATGTCAACTAGGCCTAGTATGCATCTTGGGTACAGTTCAGGACTCATTAAGAGTCAAAATAAAATAAAATCTGTGTGTAGTGCTGTTGGAAAAAACACCTCATTCCTAAACAAAAAGTACTTTTGCATTCCCTCAACTAAATCATACCTTATAACAAACATTTCATTCACATATATAGTCTTTTGTAACAACACGCACTAGAATTCAATGCATCACTTCAAAGAGTTTACGACAGCTACAGGTGGTTAATAACATTGTGAAAATGAACAGTTATGAAATCAATCATGTTGCTGTAATCCCCCAGGACAGCTTCATCCTTGCATTAAAGAGTGAAAAAAAAAGGTATTGCCACAGTGACAATGAGTTATACAGCACGGCTTTTGCCGTACTCACAATTTCAACCACCTAGGAAGATGCGTTGGAGCACCACCACCTACAAGTTCCCTTTCAAATCACAGGAGCTATATCACCATTCCTTCACTGTCACCACATCAAAACCTAGAACTGCATTCCAATTGACAGGAGCAGCTCAAGAAGATACCTTAGCTCAATCTTCTCAAGGGTAATTAATAAATAGCAATAAATGCTAGCCTAACCAACTACAATCACATCACATAAACAGTTATTTTAAAAATCATTTTATTAACATTCCAGACATTTTTACTCAAATATTTAAACAGCAGGACATGTAGTTGCCTTAACAGCTCAGGTAGTCCCTTTAAGAGTGCACAGTTCAACTTGGCTGGGCTCCCTTTGATTGGTACTTTCGGCATTTGACTTTTGACAGGTCTGTTACTGACAATTCCTTACAACTGTAATAAGTTTATACATTTTGAACATGTTTATGTTTTAAAAATTTCAACGGACATCTGACACCTTCCCTAAAAGGTCTCCTGAATCCAGATCTAAATGAGTGCCTTATCTCTCTAAAATGGTAACCTTGTTACCCAAACAACTCCACAAGGAGCAGGCTTGTTGTTGTAAGGATGCCTCCATAAAATGCACACGTCTAGAACATGCACCGTTTCCATTCCTGCCCCAGTGAACAGGAGTATTTTGATCACTGTATATGGATCATCCTTTTTAAGGGCATATTATTAACTGCCAGTTCTGGAATTCATGGCTTGAAAATACCCAGTGCACTGGCATTACAGGCCTATGACTACAGGAATGCTTGTCTGTTCCCTACCTGTTAAATGGCCTAATGCTACTGTCGTTTCACTTTCCTTCACCAGCACCTGTATATAGCTAAGCCACTTGTACTACCATAAACTTCACTTTTGCTTTAATCCCAATGAACAACTGGAACTACTTTTGGCTATATTTGGAATATCATGCAGTAGGGACATCTATATTACAGTGAATGGTGAACCGGAAATGCACCAGCAAGTAGGATATAACTTAATATGATAAAAATGCACACTGACACAACTAATACTTAAGGTGGAATACTCTACATTGGGAACTTTATTTTGTTCCTTTCATTATGAAATTTTTGTAAGTCACATTCTATGCCTAATCATTATCAGTATTTCAAACCTGCATTATCTTTTGTTCTCTTAAAAGATAAACTCATTCATCAGAATACAAAAGTAATTGAATTCCTTTATTTAAAATTTAAAAATATAAGTATCTTTATGCGGATAGCCTCAATAAGTGGATGTAAACCTGATAAGCCATACTATGCCAATGCAGGGTGATAAAACTGATGAGGAGCCCACACTCACGAGTAAGCATCTATTTCAGAGTATAGTTTGTTTCAACCAACATTTAACAAACGGGCACACTTGATAAACTGGCAAAAATTACATACTTGAAATTAACTGTACTATGATGATCGCTGCAATGTCCAAGTAATCAGTTGAGGGGGAGAGTGAGAAGGCTCTCTGCTGGTAAATTTTATTTAAATTATCATTTAAACTATTATTTAAGTGATTTATGCTGTGAATAAAGTATAACAGTGATGTCTACATCCCCTACATTACGTTTCTATTATTTAGAGTGTGCTTTTACATTGATAATGTGAACCTCTTGATCAACTGGAATATTTAATCAACCAATACCCTCCTGGTCACATATGTGCCAACTAAAAATCAGTTTGCTGTACTTGTAATCTGTGGATATGTTTGAAATAAAAAACAAAGTATGGAAGATGTCCGGCATCTTTAAGAAAGCAGTATTTTTACATAGACGGTAGCAAGAAGAGGTACAGAGCACTACTTAAGCTAACTCAATTTAAAATTAGTTTATGGAGCTAAGTACTCAAGTGAAAATTTGAGCTTTTCTACTTTCAAGTCCCTTTTTTTCCCCCCAGAGGTTGCTCCTGTTACACTTTCCACATCAGGAAACATTTGAAACAACGATACAAACAGACAGCGCAATTAATTTTTTGATTGCTGTTGTTTACAGCTAATAAATTTTTCTTTAAAAAATCAATCATGGGATTGTATGTCACCATATAGGGCTGTACTTATTCCAGATTGGTTTTTGTATTCAATTTCATCATCTGTCATTGTGGGATTAGACCTATGTTCCCAAAACATTAGTATCAGGTTCTGGATTACTAGTCCAGTGACATTGACACCATGCTACTGCACAGCTTGACAAACTGCATTTACAGTTGTAAAAAATATATTTTGAGAAATGCTATTTAATGCTTTCAAACTTTCTTTCCTGAACATTCCATGTAGTTTGGCTCTTGTATTTGGGTATTTCTTGTGGCAAGGTAGATTTCAGCCTATCTAATAATTTAATTTCTGTTGCGAAGGATCTTGAAGAACTTTACCGTTTCATTACACATACATCCACTGTGAACATTCACTATCTGATACCAACTGAAATCAGTGTATTCAGAGAAAAACTCATTTATGCATGAGGACCAATACATTTAGTTCAGAAACATCCCATCCAAACTCAGCTGCTAAGTCCTCAAACTGCTGCTAACAGTACTAGAAAAGACACAATCAGTTTAATACTGATAAAGCCATATCCTCCATAAACAAAATCAACACAATTACAGGTGCTCTGTTTTAGTAAGCAGAACTTTCTTTCAAGTCATTCATATTGATCAGCAGAACTGTAGTTTTCTATTATTCCTTCACATAGTAATTTACTTCAACTCTTTCCTTGCCCTTTAACACATGAGCTGTGATCAAATTCATTGAGTTCAGCACTGTTCTTCAATCAATTCATATTAAAGGTTTTGAAAATGTCAGTCACAATTCAGGTGACACACACCAATATACTAAAACTATTTGGAAAAAGGTATTCTGACACCATTTATTGTCCAATTTCTATTGGTAAGGAAACATGCAGACAGTCTTGGGAGGTAGTAATTTATAAGCATGGAACTTTAAAAACATTGAAACCCTAAAAACCTTAGAAGCCTATAAAGTTCTAACAGGGCTAAAGAGGACAAACACAGGATGAATGTTCCTGATTACACTGAAGTCCAGAACCAGGCATTCACAATCTAAGGATATAAGGTAGCACCTTGGGGACTGAGGAGGAATTTCTTCATCCAGAGAGTGGCAAAGCTGTGGAATTCTCTGTCACAGAAAGTAGTCAAGGCCAAAGCATTGCAAGTTTTCAAGAAGGAGTTAGACATAGCTTTTAAGGTCAATGGGATCGTGGGATTGGGAAGAAAACTGGAACAAGATACCAAGTTGGATGATCACCTATGGCTATACTGAATGGCAGAGCGGCTCAAAGGTCTGAATATTCTATTCAGCTATGTTCCTGTTAACCATTATAAAAAACAGAAGGTGCTGGAGAAACTCAGGAGGTCTGGCAGCATCTGTGGTGTGAGAAATACTCAACATATCAAGTCAAATATATTCATATCAGACTTGAAATGCTAACTTTGTTTAACTCTCCATAGCTGCTTCCAGGCCTTGAGTTTATCCAGCATTTCCTATTTTTATCATGGAAACTGCTCTTCCCGACGCCGCAAGAAACCACAGAGGATTGTGAACACAGCCCGGTCCATCACACAAACCAGCTTTCCATCCACTGACTCAACGTATACTACTCGCAGTCTTGGGAAAGCAACCAACATAATCAAAGACCCCTCCCACCCTGGTTATATTCTCTTCCACCTTCTTCTGTCCACAGAAGATATAAACTTTGAATATGTGAATGGAGAGAATCAAGAACAGCTTCTTCCCCATTGTTTTGAATGGACCTCTCAACCACTAATGCTGCTCCTTCTTTCTCACTCTGCAACTATAGCACAGTATTGTGCACTCTGTTCTCAATGCACTTCTTTTGTTACAATCTACCTGAAAAGTATGCAAAACAACATTATTCGCTGTATCTCAATACGTGTAACAACAATAAATCAGATCGATTCAAATTGGCATCCACAGAATTTTGCATTTATTCAGTTATCCACTAGTATATTCCGGTTGAGTTTTACAGGCCTGGGGTTTTTGAAGGGATGGTCTTCAGGGTTCAAAACACCAAGATCTGTTAGAAGCAGAGTTTAAAACATAATGGTAGATTTAAATGCTGCAATGTTTCAACAAAGCACAATGCAAGCTCGAGGAACAACGCTGCATTTCAGATTTACCCATTTTATCGACAATGAGTGCCATAATTCCAAAAATCGATGCCATTACGTCTGTCGGAGTTTTTTTTTAAATTAACCATTCTCCATTCCCCCAGTGCCAAACCAAAATATTAAATGCAGAGTAAGGTGTCAAAAGTAAGAGAGTAGGTACAAAGATGTGACTGGGAATGCACATTTCGAATAAAATCCACATAAAATATCAGATAGACGCTGCTGTTTGATTGCAACAGTAAGTCCGAAGCAAATGACTGCTATCCTTGATACAGTCGCCATTCCCAGATTGCTGTTCTGGTTGCCTATGATTTGGCATTGAAACGTAAGCTGACTTTAGAAATATAATGGTTTTTGTGCAATTTTGACTTTGAGCAATAGATTAAGATGATTAATATTGGTTCAGCTAAACAGTGTATAATTATCTTAAGTTTAAAATGAGGGAAGCTATATAAATGGGTAATCACATCGATATCACATATTTTTCCATTATCCAAAGCAAAATTTCCCCTAACTATATTGTTTTGAGCTTCTCAAGGTCAGAGATGTCAAAGGTGGAGAACTGAGCCTTCCAAATTCAGACATCTGTCAGCATCAAGATTTTCAAGTCAGGTGATGCAAAGCCAGATATGCAGTAAAGCACTCTCTACTATGCCCTAATAATTCATTTCAATTTCAACTTAAGAAGCAACCCCCTCAATTGCACTCAACCTACCTCCGAAGCTGCCTAACATTTCTTCTTGTCCTATTTTCCCAGATGAGTATCTTCAGGGCTCCGAGTGAGTTTGCAAATGATATCAAAAGAACTTGATGCTCTTATTAAGCATGGTCAGAAATGTGACTGTCCAAACATATTTTAAATAGAACCCCCTAAATCTAATCAGACAAGGAGGCTACCATTCAAGTAGTATCAGTGATAATGGGAACTGCAGATGCTGGAGAATCCAAGATAATGAACTGTGAGGCTGGATGAACACAGCAGGTCCAGCAGCATCTCAGGAGCACAAAAGCTGACGTTTCGGGCCTAGACCCTTCATCAGAGAGGGGGATGGGGTGAGGGTTCTGGAATAAATAGGGAGACAGGGGGAGGCGGACCGAAGATGGAGAGAAAAGAAGATAAGTGGGGAGGAGAGTATAGGTGGGGAGGTAGGGAGGGGATAGGTCAGTCCAGGGAACACGGACAGGTCAAGGAGGTGGGATGAGGTTAGTAGGTAGGAGATGGAGGTGCGGCTTGTGGTGGGAGGAAGGGATGGGTGAGAGGAAGAACAGGTTAGGGAGGCAGAGACTGGTTGGAATGGTTTTGGGATGCAGTGGGTGGAGGGGAAGAGCTGGGCTGGTTGTGTGGTGCAGTGGGGGGAGAGGACGAACTGGGCTGGTTTTGGGATGCGGAGGGGGAAGGGGAGATTTTGAAGCTGGTGAAGTCCACATTGATACCATTGGGCTGCAGGGTTCCCAAGTGGAATATGAGTTGCTGTTCCTGCAACCTTCCGGTGGCATCATTGTGGCACTGCAGGAGGCCCATGATGGACATGTCATCTAAAGAATGGGAGGGGGGGTGGAAATGGTTTGCGACTGGGAGGTGCAGTTGTTTATTGCGAACCGAGCGGAGGTGTTCTGCAAAGCGGTCCCCAAGCCTCCGCTTGGTTTCTCCAACGTAGAGGAAGCCACACCGGGTACAGCGGATGCAGTATACCACATTGGCAGATGTGCAGGTGAACCTCTGCTTAATGTGGAAAGTCATCTTGGGGTCTGGGATAGGGATGAGTTAGGAGGTGTGGGAGCAAGTGTAGCATTTCCTGCGGTTGCAGGGGAAGGTGCCGGGTGTGGTGGGGTTGGAGGGCAGTGTGGAGCGAACAAGGGAGTCACGGAGAGAGTGGTCTCTCTGGAAAGCAGACAGGGGTGGGGATGGGAAAATGTCTCGGGTGGTGGGGTCGGATTGTAGATGGCGGAAGTGTCGGAGGATGATGTGTTGTATCCGGAGGTTGGTGGGGTGGTGTGTGAGAACAAGGGGGATCCTCTTTGGGCGGTTTTGGCGGGGGCGGGGTGTGAGGGATGTGTTGCGGGAAATGCAGTTCACCTGGGCCATCTCCAACACATCTCTCACCTTCCTGGATCTCTCAGTCTCCATCTCAGGCAACCAGCTTGTTACTGATGTCCATTTCAAGCCCACCGACTCCCACAGCTACCTAGAATACACCTCCTCCCACCCACCCTCCTGCAAAAATTCCATCCCCTATTCCCAATTCCTCCGCCTCCGCCGCATCTGCTCCCACGATGAGACATTCCACTCCCGCACATCCCAGATGTCCAAGTTCTTCAAGGACCGCAAGCTTCCCCCCACAGTGATCGAGACGCCCTCAACCGCGTCTCCCGCATTTCCCGCAACACATACCTCACACCCCGCCCCCGCCACAACCGCCCAAAGAGGATCCCCCTCGTTCTCACACACCACCCCACCAACCTCCGGATACAACGCATCATCCTCCAACACTTCCGCCATCTACATTCCGACCCCACCACCCAAGACATTTTCCCATCCCCACCCCTGTCTGCTTTCCAGAGAGACCACTCTCTCCGTGACTCCCTTGTTCACTCCACACTGCCCTCCAACCCCACCACACCCGGCACCTTCCCCTGTAACCGCAGGAAATGCTACACTTGCCCCCACACCTCCTCCCTCACCCCCATCCCAGGCCCCAAGATGACTTTCCACATTAAGCAGAGGTTCACATGCACATCTGCCAATGTGGTATACTGCATCCACTGTACCCGGTGTGGCTTCCTCTACATTGGGGAAACCAAACAGAGGCTTGGGGACCGCTTTGCAGAACACCTCCGCTCAGTTCGCAATAAACAACTGCACCTCCCAGTCGCAAACCATTTCCACACCCCCCTCCCATTCTTTAGATGACATGTCCATCATGGGCCTCCTGCAGTGCCACAATGATGCCACCCGAAGGTTGCAGGAACAGCAACTCATATTCCGCTTGGGAACCCTGCAGCCCAATGGTATCAATGTGGACTTCACCAGCTTCAAAATCCCCCCTTTCCCCACCGCATCCCAAAACCAGCCCAGTTCGTCCCCTCCCCCCACTGCACCACACAACCAGCCCAGCTCTTCCCCTCCACCCATTGCATCCCAAAACCAGTCCAACCTGTCTCTGCCTCCCTAACCTGTTCTTCCTCTCACCCATCCCTTCCTCCCACCCCAAGCCACACCTCCATCTCCTACCTACTAACCTCATCCCACCTCCTTGACCTGTCCATCTTCCCTGGACTGACCTATCCCCTCCCTACCTCCCCACCTATCTTCTTTTCTCTCCATCTTCGGTCCGCCTCCCCCTGTCTCCCTATTTATTCCAGAACCCTCACCCCATCCCCCTCTCTGATGAAGGGTCTAGGCCCGAAACGTCAGCTTTTGTGCTCCTGAGACGCTGCTTGGTCTGCTGTGTTCATCCAGCCTCACATTTTATTATCTACCATTCAAATAGACTGGGTTGAATTTGATCCTTGTCCACAAGGTGTGAAGCAGAGACTCAATTTGCTTGTTTGCCAGTTTCGAATGATAAAACAACAATTATCTCTATACCCAGGATCACCCAAATGAAATGCTCCTACTTACCTAATGGTGAGGCAATAACATAAAAGCAAAGTACTGCAGATTCTGAAATAAAAGCAAAAGTGCTGAAGAAACTCAGGAGGTCTGTTCTGAAGACAAGTCATATTAGACTTGCAGTGTTAATTTTGTTGTTTCTTCCTCCACAGATACTGCCAGACTGGAGTTTCTCCAGCACTTTCTGCTTTGTATTTGAGTTAAGGAACTAACATTGTATTACATGGCCGAGAAAGCCAGAAGTGAAAGTGCAAGGCAATATTAAAGTTGAAAAGCAAAGAGGTTAAAAATCACAAGCATTAGTTTATTAAATTTGAAAACTGTAGGAGGACGATGCTGAAGTGATTCAGGGCTCCTCAAAGGTCCTGGAAAAGAATGGACTACAAACAGGAAAGGTAAAATACATTAAGTGAAAGCAAAAAAAAGTAAAAATCAGAAGTATTTCATTTGGTTTTGAGCTTCATAGGAAGTGGCACTGTGATAAAGCTTCCAGTATCTACTCCTGAAATTACGTATGTGCGGGAAGGAGACAAAGGGGGAGGAGTAGTTACAGTGAGAGTATTGACAGATTAAAGCAGCTCAGGATTAATTTCACTAGCAAGTGGACAAGTCATGGCTTGTGCTGAACATCAGCACAGCCCATCAATCTCTCTGGCTGAATCCCTTTCTATTGCTTCTGTTCAGAGTCCATTTCCAGCTCATTACTTCACACACCTCCAGCACTTTATTTACCAGCTGTACCTCTATCAGGCACTACATTAAATACACTTACACCAACAGATGAACTGCCTGAGCCCATCTTTCAGCACCTGCTTACAGGTTAAAAGTCAAAGTGTTACCAGTATCCTGTTTCAAAGCTTCCAAATAATAACAGAATTAAGTAATTTCCTTTTTAATTATAAGGAATTAAGCCTGAGTACTTTCTTTTATTGTTATCTCAGTGGAGGGAGGAAAACTCTGCCAGAGGCCAGCAAAAGAACAAAGCAATGATGATTAAGGCATTCAACAGGCTGATTAAAATGAAAATAAAAGTGCAACAGCATAGAGAAAAGGCAACAGAATGGCAGTAATTTGGAAAGTCAGTGCAGACAATATGGCCAAGTGTTCTGTAACATTTCTGTGATTTTGTGAAAAAGAAAAGGCCACAAGGAACAAACAGAATTAGAAAACAGTGGTTGGAAAAAAGCAAGTAAAGAAAAACATTTGACAGAGAAAGACAGGCTCATAGTTCATGCAAATGAAACACAGAACAAGGATACTGGAGATCTGAAACTAAAACAGAAATTGCTTGCAAAACTCAGAGGGTCTGACAGCAACTATGAGAAGAAAGAAAAATTAATGTTTCAAGTCCAGTGACTCCATCAGAAATTGCTGAGTAATGACAGCAATTTCTGTTCTGTTCATAGCTTTTGCAGTTGATATGTCTCAATCAATATGCGATCCTGTAATTAACAAATAACTTTAATGTCTCTTCCTATAGAAATTGTCATTTGTGGAACACTTTCTGTGTATTCGAACATCAAAACTGTCAGAGTCACTAGATTAAAAACTTTAACGCTGCTTTTCTGTCTACAGATACTGCCAGATCTGCTGTTTCTCCAGCACTGTTTTTGCTTTATCTCACGATTGTTTTCTCAATTATTTTGAATGTACCTTTATTAACATGCCTTACAAAATTCAGTTCAAAACGTAATACTTCTACATTTTCTTGAGACACTTTTCCAGGCACTGTAAGATGGAATGTGAACACTATTCCTTATCCCAGTTTCATGCAGCCGAAAGCCAACGGTGAGGATTTGCTGCAGATCCTATTGTTGACACTGTCTCACAGCAATTCTTTCCATAAAACAAAGCCATGAGGCATCAATAGATAAATATTTATCTGGGAAAATCAAAACCCTTTTAAACAAACGCAAGCCAATTCAGTCGACAGTATACTTGGTATTTCTAAGCAGTCCACTCTGCTGAAATGTAACCTAATAATTTAATAAAACCCCTTGACCACAGATTCCGTAAACCACAAATTCACTTCAACCTACAAGAATGTTGCAATAAATCTAAACAGATGTGCTAACAATTCCCAGAAGTCAACATAGGAGCTAGGTTTTTTGACTCATGTCTCCCCTGGTGAACAGCATCTTGAAACATGTAACACATCCTGGGCAGCACACCAAGGTTCCTGTCTATATCAAATAAAAACCGAAAGAACTGTGGATGCTGTAGATCAGAATAAAAAAAAACAGAAGTTGCTGGAAAAGCTCAGCAGGTCTGGCAGTATCTGTCGAGATAGAAAAAGAACTAATAGTTCAGGTCAAATATGACTTCTTCAGAACTGAAGGAAAATAGTAACGTGATTGGTTTTATGAAGTTGAAGAGGGGGTAGAGAGGCAGAAGAAAAAGTTGGGGTTGGATAGAGAGCAGGAGGAATTAATGACTAAGCTGTCACAGGACAAAAGTCAAAAGGAACGTTTGTAGCAAGGCATTTCTCCAGTGGAGTGTCAATAGCAGCATATTGAACAGCACTGTCTTATTGTAAAATCATTAAAGTAAAAACTACTGCATGGCAACCAAAACAGAATCAAAATAAGGGTCTGAGACCAGAATGGTGTCAAGTCCCTGATCAGGAGGTGATGTCCCTGAAACTTGCACGGAGCTTAAATGTAACACCCCAGCAGGTCAAGGATAGTATGTTAACTTAAGAGATGGGGGATGAATTAGAACGCAAGCAATTGAAAACTCAGGGTCAAACTTACAGATTGAGTGCCAAAAACAGAAGCTGCTGGAAAAGCTCTGCTGGTCTGGCAACATCTATGAAGGGAAATCAGAGTAAATGTTTTGGTTTGGATGACCCTTTCTCAAAACTGACTGTAGCTGGGAAAATGTCAGTGTATATCAGAAGATAGAGTGGGGGGAGGGGATAAAGAGTAAACAAAAGGTGGGGATTGAGCCCAAAGAGAGAAGAACAGTTGGACAGGCAAAGGAGTAGGTAAGAATCTGGCTTGGAATGTGAATAGCTGTTAATGGGTAAAAATAGGGAGTGTGTAATGGCAAACAATGTGATAACAAGGCCTGGTGTGCGTAGTAGGGGGCTATGGGGGAGTTCAGACACAAAAATGATTGAACTCCATATTGAGACTGAAGGGCTGCAGGGTCCCCAAGCAGGAAATGAGGTAATGTTCTTCCAGCTTTCACTGAGTTTCACTGGAACACTGCAGCAAGCCTGAGACAGAGATGTTGCCCAGGGAACAGGGTGGTATCAGAGATAATGGGAACTGCAGATGCTGGAGATTCCAAGATAATAAAATGTGAGGCTGGATGAACACAGCAGGCCAAGCAGCATCTCAGGAGCACAAAAGCTGACGTTTCGGGCCTAGACCCTTCATCAGAGAGGAAGGGTCTAGGCCCAAAACGTCAGCTTTTGTGCTCCTGAGATGCTGCTTGGCCTGCTGTGTTCATCCAGCCTCACATTTTATCATCTTGGAATTCTCCAGCATCTGCAGTTCCCATTATCTCTGGTATGTTAAAGTGGCAGGCAACTGGAAGCTCAGGGTCTTTTTTGAGAGCAGAACAAAGATGTTCTGCAAATAAGTCACCCAATCTGCCCTCTGTATCTCCAGTGTAGAGGAGACTACATGGTTTTCAGTGAATGCAGTAGACTAGAAGGTGAGAAGTGCAGGTAAAGTGCTGTTTCACCTGGAAGGCATATTTGGACCCTTGAACACTGAGGACGGAGGAGGTAAACGGGCAGGTGTTACACCTTTGGAAGTTGCAGGGGAAGGTGTTGTGGGGCTGTAAGGGAGTGTTGAGAGTGAAGGAAGTGGACCAGGGTATCCCAGAGGTAACGCTCTCTGCAGCAGTTGGACAAGGGAGGGGAGGGAAAATGTGTGTCTGGTGGTGGCATCTCACTGGAGGTGGCTCATGAGCTTCTGGATGTGGATGCATGTGGTGTGGTCGGTAAGGACAAAGGGAACCCTATCCTTGTTGCAGGAGGGAAGAGAAGGGGAGGGTGGAAGCACAAGAGTTGGGTTGGACTAAATTAAGGACCCTGTTGACAATGGTGCTGCAGAATCCTTGGTCGAGAAAGGTGGACATTTCAAAGGCTCTCCCTTGTCAAAGCTGGCCTCATTGGAACATGTATGACGGAGACAGAGGAATTGGGAGAATAGAATAGAGTCTTTACAGGCAGCAGGGAGCAAGAATGCATCATCCGGGTAGCTGTGGGAGTTAGTGGGTTCACAGTGGATATTAGTGGGTTCACAGTGGATATTAGTGGCCAGTCTATCCCCTGGAATGGAGGAGTCAGTGAAAGTGAGGGCAGGGTAGAAATTGGGAGCAAAATCAAAGAACTTTTCCAATTCCAGACAAGAGATGAAAGCAGCATGGATGATTCATTGATAACTTGG
Source organism: Stegostoma tigrinum (assembly GCF_030684315.1). Lineage (NCBI taxonomy): Eukaryota > Metazoa > Chordata > Chondrichthyes > Orectolobiformes > Stegostomatidae > Stegostoma > Stegostoma tigrinum. Next base: position 100,556,811 of record NC_081358.1, on the reverse strand, counting down.
AGGAAGAGTTGTGTGTTGGGGCCAGAATAGGACTTCCAGTCTCAGGCCTGCCGCAGTGCTCCAGCAAAGAGCAAGCCGGAAGAACAATACCTGATTTTCTGCTTGGCCACCTTGCAGCCCCCTGGACTCAATATCAACAACCTTCAGACCTGAACTCTCCTATGTTCTAGACCCCTACTACACACACTAGGCCTTGTTATCACACACTATTTATTGTTAACTAACAGTGCGCATTAATAGCTATTCAGCCTCCCGGTTAGATTGTTATTGACTCTTTTGTCTGTCCAGCTGTTCTCTCTTTGGCCTCTATTTTAACTCATCGTTTTACTCCTTAACTCCTCCCCCCACCCTATCTTCTGCACATAAATCAAATTTTTCTAAGCAACCATCAGTTCTGGGGAAGAATCACTAGACCTGAAATGTTAACTTGGACTTCTCCCCACAGATGCTGCCAAACATGCTGAGCTCTTCCAGCAATTCTGTTTTTTTTTATTGATTAGCTACTATTCAGTAGGCAACATACACTTTCAACTGGAGAAAAGAGCTCCCAATGACTTTTAACACAAGAGACAATTCCATACCAAGGTTATACTTTACTGGTTAGCACTGTTGCCTCACAGCACCAGAGATCTGAGACTGATGCTAACCTTGGGTGACTGTGTTGAGTGTGCACATTCTCCCTGTCTCTCCATGGGTTTCCACCAGGTGCTTCAGTTTCCCTCCACAGTCCAAGAATGTGGTGGTTAGGTAGATTGACCGTAGTAAATGCAGGATTATCAGGACTAGCCGGAAGGTGGGCAGGTCGGAACGATCTTCAGAGATTTGATGCAGACTCAATGGATCAAATGGGCTCTTTTTGCACTGTAGGATTCTATGATTCCTCTTCGACACTAGCCCTTAAGTCGATTCTTTATTCACTCCAAACCAGTAGAAAGCTATTCTCTGCTCCTAATGGCCTGTCTTCTTTCTTGTTCTTCAGCCAAGTAACCTCTAAGCTTTGCATGGATATTCATGGTTAGGGTTAATCTGGACATTTCTCATCTCAGGCAAATCTTCCACCCTCATTTTAATACTCACAAAAACTTGTCTTTTCAATCTCAGTGTGTAATCTCCCCTTCAACTCTTGAACTGAGAAATAACCAAAAAATGTATTTTTAACACACCGAGTTCAGGACGGTCTGCCTCAAATTCTGTTCTGTCTCAAGTTCTAGCAAATACTCTTGTCTCTCCAAGTTTCAAAGGTATCCAAGAAAATACAATGTAACAACATACTACAATAACTTACTACATACCTTTACCTCTCTCAAAATCCATCTACATGACAACATGAATCATACAAGCCTGCATCAAAGAAGAAATACTAACCAGCTGTCCTCTGACAGCAAAATTTTATATGTTAAAGTAGTAAAATTTGTGTTGCACTTGATGGTCTCATTTATAAAACCTGACATTTCCAATACCTCCTTGTAAACCTTGGAAACTAACAGTATACTGGGCACACTCGCTCTTGCTGCTGCCTAAAGATGTGGCTGTCTTATACTTTCTTCGCAGTAAATTATCCCAGGTCCTTCTTTAAACCTTAATCAAACAACCCAAGACTTTTGTCAGGCAAAATTCAGAGTAGTTCACATGATCTCCTTCATTCCCCTGTCTTATATCATATTAATGAGTCCCAAAGCATTAAATTCCTATAAACTTCATATTCTAATATTGGTGTTCTTCCCTTCTCACAAGCTTCAGTTCAAATTTCCCAATATCCCTTGCATCCCTTTACTTCAACCACTTACCTAAAAGCATTCTTAGTAAGTTTTCTCAGTCACTGTTTCAGCTACTTTAACTTCCAGCCTCACCCTCCTATAGCTCATATCCAATCTTAAAAGTATGAGCCCTCACTCTCCACCTATCAAATCACTGGAATTAGCCTCTTCCTATCTATTTTGTCCCAATCAATTATAATTTTAAACTGCAATCAAATCATTCTTCAATCTTCTAAGATCTCGCTAAATATAGCCAATTGATAAAGTACTTTATATTTCTGCATAACTGTGGTCTTACAAAGGTTCTATATAGATTCACTATATCTAGGCTTTTGTAATTTGTGCTACTACTTGCCATGAAACCCAGTATTTTGTTAACATACATATTAAAAGCCATGGATAATGAAATTACACAGCTATAAAATCAAATAATTTCATCTCAACCAGGATAGCAATATGTACATCAGCATCCTCTGTGGTTTTGGATTAAGGAGAGAGAGGAAAGAAAAGTCCAGGATTTCTATTCACTGTTTAGCTCCCCCAAGCTCAAAGGGTTCTGTTATCAATTTGGGTGGGTTTGGAATCAACCATAATGTTAGCTGCAGACAGTCGACTGGCCAAGACGCAGTGCTTAAATTTTCTTGTGAATATGAGGTACCTGTAGAATTCAGACCACAAAAAGAAGCTCACACTTAAAAGGCAGGAGTTTAGAAAGGAAAAGTTTTCTTAAAGAAGTAATCTGATTTTCATAGCCAACTGTGTACTGCTAGCTCCCTCTAAAGGGTAATGCAGGAACAACAGAGTACCAAAACAAGCACCGATTTTCACTGGAGACACCCAAGGTTTCACTGCACCTTATTATTACTAAAAAAAAAGTTTTGAGTTAGCCAACTGAATAAAAGAAAATACACGAAATTTACTTTCCTACCTGACTCAGAATCCTGCTTTCTTTTACAGATATAAATATTCACATCAATGTACAAAGATAAAACAAAAGCTTAAACAGTTTAAGATGTTCAACAGCAGCTGCTTTTTGAAAGCCTGAACATACTAGAATTAGTAACATAAAACAAAACTAAAAAATCTGATTACTGAACTCTACATATAGGTATGCATAAAGCAGTCTCAGTATCTTCCATTCTTTACTCTTGTAGTAAAACAATCTTGGATACAATCCACTTTTTTCACCACTGTAGCCATCATCCAATTAACCATGCAAAATATTGTGTTTAAGCACAGGATGTCACCATGGTACAGTGGCTAGCACAGGTGCCTCACAGCACCAGGGGCCCAGGTTCGAATCCACCCTGGGCGCCTGCATGGAATTCGCTCATTCTCCCCATTCTGGCTGCTCCAATTTCTCATCACAGTCCAAAGATGCGCAGGTTAGATGGATTTGCTATACTAAATTGCCCACACTGTCCAGGCTTGTGTAGGTTAGATGGATTAGCCATAGGAAATGCAGGGTTACAGGGATAAGGTAGGGGGGTTGGGTCTGGGTGATATGCTGTTCAGAGGGTTGGTGTGAGCTTAATGGGCTGAATGTCCTGCCTCCATACTGTAGGGATTCTATGATCATGGGGTCCTAATGTACTTCTAACAACGCAGGTGACAGCTTATCCATGTTAATAGGCTAAGTATCAACATTCCATGGCAAAGATTTGAGGCACTTAACACATCGCACGGAAGCATTAGCTTCAGAGTTGTTCAAATACACGAGCTTTATGAAATGATGGGCAGTAAACAACTGCTTCAGACAGTTTGTATGTTTGTGATTACATAAGGATGTAGAGAATAAAGTTCTTTGAGAAATTACCAAGTAATGTGGATAACAAGTAACCATTATACAGTGTATTAGCCTTTCCACAAGCTATTCATTCAAATGATACATAAACAGTTATTACACACGGTCATGGCATAGGAGTTCTAAAAATAATTCACAGCAGACTTAAATCATTAACTCTGTTTCTCTGCCCTCAAATGCTGCTGGACCTGTTGAGTCTCTTTGTTTTATTACAATTTATGGTTTTGGAGGTAATATATTAGGTCTAATCGAGGATGGCTAACTAACAGAAAAAAAGTGAGTTGGCACGATTGAGTAGTTTTTTGAGTCAGTGAACTATAGTTAGTAAAGCGTTATAAAGGAACTGCACTGGAATCTCAACTAATTATGACCTATATTAATCACAAATGACAGAACAGAATGTATGGTAGCCAAATATGATAACATAAGATTGGTAGGAGAACAAGTTGTGAAGACTCTGCAAAGTGACAAAGTTAAGCAACTGGATAAAATCTGACAAATTGAGTATAACGTGGGAAATGTGAGATGTTCCATCCTGGTAAAAATGCTAGAACAGCAGCACGTTATTTAAAAGAGAAAGAGATTGTTGTTGTTCAGAGATATTTGGATTTCCTCACGCATGAATCGGAAAAGGCTGCGTTTCAGCAACAGTTCACAGACAGGAGGTGTGATTAATAAGTGCGCAGATGACACCAAAGGTATAGTGGACACTGCAGGTTACCTCAGAGTACAACAGGATCTTGATAAGATAGGCCAATGGGCTGAGGAGTGGTACATGAAGTTTAATTTAGATAAATGTGAGGTACTGCATTTTGGAAAGGTAAATCGTAGCAGGAATTATACACATAGTGATAATGAGCTATGGGGTGTTGCTGAACAAAGTCCCAGGTAAACAGGATAGAGGACGCGGCATTTGGTATCCTTGGTCAGTGCGTTGAGTGTAGGAGTTGAGAGGTCATGTTACGGCTGTACACGACATTGCTTAGGCCACTTTTGGAATACTGCATGCCATTCTGACCTCCCTGCTGTCGGAAGAATGTCGTGAGACTTGAAAGGATTCAGAAAAGAAAGATTGACAAGGATGTTGCCAGGGTTGGAGGTTTGAACTACAGGAAGAGGCTGAATAGACTGAAGCTATTTTCCCTCGAGTGTCGGGCAGCTGAGGGGTGACCTTACAGATGTTTATAAAATCATAAGGGGCATAGACAGGGTAAACAGACAAGGTCTTTTCTGGGGGTGGGGGTTGGGAAAGTAGGTATAAGGTGAGAGAGGAAAGATTTAAAAAAGGGATCTAAGGGGCAATGTTTTCATGCAGAGGCTGCTGCATGTATGGAATGAGCTGTCGGATGAAGCGGTGGAGGCTGGTACAATCACAACATGTAAAAGGCATCTGATGGGTATATGATTAGGAAGAGTTTAGAGGAATATGGGCCAAACACCGGCAAATGGGACGACAAAGCCTGATGATATTGAATCGACTGGCAAGCTGAAAGGGCCAAACTGCCTGTCCTACTCTATTTTCTATGTTTCGATGTAACTAAGGCTGTTCAAGTGGCCAATTCCTGTGTCACAGATTGAAGTAAAAGACGTTTGAGAAACATTGTTTAAACTTGAAAACAGACTCTATGGGAAAGATATGATGATACAAAACAAAGAACTGCAGATGCTGAAGATCTGAAATAAAAACAGAAATTGTTGGAGAAAGTCAACAGGCCTGGCAACGTGCGGATGGAAAGCAGTGTTAACATTTTAAGTCCGGTGGCTCTTGATCAGAACTGTTAGCAGCAAAGAAAATGTGGTATTTATGCTGAAGACAGAAGCGGGGAAGGGATAGGGAGGAGCAGTAAATTGAGACAGAGCTCGGACAGAGAGATATGAAAGGGGTAGACAGACAAGGAGATTATTGATAATAAGCCAGAAGAGATGCTGAATAAGTGATAACAAGGACTAAAATGAGACAGAATGTGTAGGCTGCCCTGAAAGCTACCCATTATGTATGAGAATGGTTTGTGTGACCCGTGACATGACAGGACCAGGTTGTGCGGGTGGGTAAAAACGTGGAAGGGCGTGATCAGGCTCTAAAGTTGTTGAACTCGATGTTGAGTCCCAGAGGGTGCAGGATTTCTAAATGAAATAGCAGATGATGTTCTTCAAGCTTGCACTGACGCTTACTGGAGCATGGCAGCAGGCCTGCAACGGAAACGTTGGAGTGGCAACGTGGTCATGCGTTGAAGTGGCAGGCACCTGGAAACTCAGAGTCATTTTTACGGACAGAGCATAAATATCCTGGAAAGCAGTCACCCCCTCAGTATTTCATCTCCCCAGTACAGAAGAGAGCACACCATGGGCAGTGAATACCGTATATTACATTGAGTGAAGTGCAGGTCACAGCTTCATATGGAAGATCTGTCTGGGGCTTCGATAGTGAAAAGGGAGGAGGTAAATGAGTAAGTGTTACACCTTCTACAACTGTAGGAGGGTGGGGAGGCACTGCAAGTAGAGGAAGAGTTGACCAGATTATCAAGAAGGGAACAGTCTATGTGGAATGCTGACGAAAGAGGGGTCAGAATGTGTTTCTGGTGTTGGCATCCTGCCAGAGGTGGCTGAAATGGAGGCTTACAATCTTTTGGATATGAAGGCTGGTGGATGAGATCCTATCATTGTTGTGGGTGGGAAGAGAAGGGGTGAGGGCACAAAAGCAGGAGATAGGGCCCTTATCCATGTCCGACCTGTCAACCATGCTAGTGGGGAATAGTCAGTTCAGGAAAAAGGTGGGCATTTCTGAGGCTGCCTTATAGAAGGTGGCATCATCAGAGGTGGAGAAACTGGGAGAATGGGACGAAGTCCTTACACAATGCAGAGAATGAGGATGTATATTGCGCTTAACTGTGGATGATGTTGGTGGATTTGTATAGGATATCAGTGGCCAACCTATCCTTAGAAATGGGAACAGAGGTGTCAAAGGATGAAAGGGAGAAGTCAAGAAATGCATCAGGTAAAGGTTGGAAACTGGAACAGAACGGATTTTCATATACTGACATTAAGCACATTCCAGATGTTTTAAGACAGCTAAAATAACAATGTGTACTCAATTTTTAAAAGTCAGCTTACTTGCCTAATTCTTCAAAGCTATCCTCTTTGGATGCGAGTTGTGGCAGAAAACTACAGGCTGCAAATATTGTACCTTGTTTATAAAAAAAGCCTTGCAACTGTAGGCCAGTTAAAAATAAATAGTGAGAAAACTACTTGACACCATTGTCAAGGACAGAACTTAATTCTCACCTGGAGAAGCACAGATTAATGAGGAACAGCCAATGGAGACTTTTCCTAGGAAGCAATGTCTGATTAATATGAATATTTTGAGACAACAGCACGCTGATTGCACAGCACTATAGATAATTGCATGCATGGGCTTTCAAAAGGCATTTGAGAAAGCAGCCTTTCCAGAGATGTCTACATTCCTCACAGGAATATTTAAAAATAAGGTACAAAATTTGTTGATGTAACAAGTAGTAGGCATCAGAAGGAACCAGCTGGTGAAATAGGCAGACATGTTGTAGCGAAAACATAGTTAAGCATGAAGTGAGTGTTTTGTAGGAACAGAGAGGCAGAATAATTTAAATAATCTAAATCAAAACTATTTTGAAGGGAATCCAAGAGCAGAGATGCCTCAAGGCTCACAGTGCAAACTCTCGAAGGTGGTAGGTCATATTGATAAGTCAGTTAAGAAAGTATTTGGAATGCTTTCCTTTGTAAATAGTATCACTGAATAGATTGTAAAGGAGGTCATGGTAAATCTTTACAAATCGTTGGTTGAGGGTTTACTTAGACTAACATGCATAATTCTGAGCATCACATTTTAGAACATTTTTTTACTTGGAGAGGATACAAAGGAAGTTTCCCAGGAAGATATGAGCCATACAGAGATAATGGGAACTGCAGATGCTGGAGAATTCCAAGATAATAAAATGTGAGGCTGGATGAACACAACAGGCCAAACAGCATCTCAGGAGCACAAAAGCTGACGTTTCGGGCCTAGACCCTTCATCAGAGAGGGATGAAGGGTCTAGGCCCGAAACGTCAGCTTTTGTGCTCCTGAGATGCTGCTTGGCCTGCTGTGTTCATCCAGCCTCACATTTTATTATCTATGAGCCATACAGGCTCAGTTATATGCAGAAATTGGAACTGGCCTGCGAACAGCTTTATTTACCCAAAACAAGGAGGGATTTTGATGGAGAAATGGGGAGCAACTTCTTCTAGCAAGTGGGTTGGTAACAAAGGATTGTAGATTTGAGATAATCAAACAGGATTTAAATGGAGGATTGTTGAAATACCTGAAAGATGGTAACATCAGACTCCAGAGATTTGAGACGGAAAACTGATCACACATTTGAAGACAACCAATTAGATTTATGCAGATATACATGGAAAAGGCTATGGGACAACTACTGAAAACTGATACAAGTATGAAGAGTCAGATGTCCAACTTGCTGTCAGATTCTAACTCGCAGTACATTTTCAGATTCCACAGGACTTGATGTAGGACTGGAAAACTAAATGTGGGATGTGAAAATTTAAGGATCTGTCAAAATGGGAGGACACAGAACCTTGCCTTACAATAGATTCAGGAGATATTTCAATCTGTTAGTAGGGGTGCTGCAGAAACCCAATGCTCACCTAGAACCTGGGTTGTCTATTTCTCATGGATCCATGCTTGCAGGTATGACTGACGTTTGGTAGCACATTGTCAGGACAGAAAGTCACTTTTATTGCTCATCTCTAGTTATCTTAAGAAATGTAGGTAAATGTTGTAATATGTGGAATACAGTATTCAAAATAATTCCATGGTTCCTTTACATCTACTAAACAAAGATAGTAGAGCCTTGAAGAAACATTGCATCCAAATGACAGAACCACCAACACAGCAATGGAATGCCACCCGAAGTTGTTGGTTCAATGCCTTGTTTGTTGAATGGGGTGTCAACCCACAACTTACTGACGACAACAAGACTGTTACCACTGAGCTACAGTTAACACCTGTAGCAGGGAAAGTCCATTCCTGTCCTTAAGGTCATTGGTCCTATCACATATGGTTAGCCTTACAGGTCCATCTGTAAAATGCTTCTGTGAAAGCACAGTTTACACACTTGACTGTAATGGTACTCTAGGTTGAAATGGAACACTAGCAATCCAACTTTCCACTCATTTTCCATAAAAGAATTTTGCTTCTTTTAAGAAAAAGAATAAAAACTTCAGTAAATTGTCTTAAAGGCTCACGATCACTCAGCAATGAAAAGACACTTTCTTAAAAAAAAGATAATAATGATTAAAATGTCTTTCCGTGAATGTCTCAATGTTCTTTACATTATGAACAGAGTTACAGATTTGTGTTGCGCACTGTAATGACCAGGAAAATTTTTGGGGAAGGTGACATTTTCACAATGCCATTCCTGTACCTAACATATTTATCAGGCAAGAAAGAAACAAGCAGGCATAAAATCGACCTCCAAGTTAAACCACACCTTCAAGACAGAAAAATAGCACACCGAGACCGACAGCTGGACGAATCTGTTTCACACAAATTAATGCCCGGGTTAGAGAAAACAAAAACAAAACTTTCTGAAGGGACAGCTAAAAGTTCTGGCCAATATTCAGGTTTTGTTGTTCCATGGAATGATGAACTAGATGGGTTGGATTGCCTGCTTCATTAGTATTTATCTTGTTGAATAGATAATAATTGATCCCACAAACCAAAAGATCAGATCCATGATCTGCAGTCCTGCCACATCCAATTATGAATGATGGCGAGCAATTAAACAATTCACTGGAGGAGGATGCTCCACAAATTTCCCCACCCTGAATGATTCAAGGTCCCAGCACATTAGTGCAAAAGGTAACGCTGAAGCATTCACAGCAATATTCAACCAGAAGTGTCAACTGGCTGTTCGATCTCAGTCTCCTCCAGTGGTCAGCAGCATCACAGGTACCAGGCTTCAGTTAATTTGATTCAAATTGATATCAAGGAACGTTTGGAGGCAATGGATACTGCAAAGGCTATGGACCACAACAACATTCCAGCATCAGTACTGGAAATCTGCGCTCCAGAACTTGCCGCAACGTTAGCCAAGCTCTTCCAGTACACTTACAACACTGGCATTTACCCAACAAAGCGAAAATTACCTGAATATGTTCTGTCCACGAAAAGCAGAACAAATCGGCCCATCAGTGTGCTATCGATCATCAGTAAAAACTGATGGGAGATGTCATCAAGATTACTGTCATGGAGCACCTGATCTGAAATAACCTGCTCACTAATGCCTAGTTTGCATTCTGCCAGGGCCACTCAACTTTTGATCTCAGTATAGCCTTGGTTCAAACATAGACAAGAGAGCTGAATTCCAGAAGTGAGGCAACAGTGACTGACCTTGATATTCAAAGCCATATTAGAAGGAGTGTAGAATCAAGGAGCCTTAACAAAACTATAAAAAATGGATATGAGGGGCAAACTTTCTACTGTTTGGAATCATACCTGGCACACAGGAAGATGGTTGTGGTTGTTATGGATCAGTCAGTTGTTATAGATCAGTCATCTCAGCTTCTGAACATCTCTGCAGGAGTTCTTCAGGGTAGTGTCCTCAGCCCAAGCATCTTCAGCTGCTTCATTCATGGCCTTCCCTCCATCATAAGGTGAGAAGTGGGAATGTTCATTGATGATTACACAACGTACAGCACTAGGCGATTCTTCAGAGAATGAAGCAATCCATGCTCCAACACATCAAGATCTGGACAACATCCAGAATTGGCGAACGACTGACAAGTAACATTCAGGCGATGCACATGCCAGCAATGACCATCTCCAGCAAGAGGCAATCTCATCATCATCACTTCACATTCAATGATGTTACCATCACTGAATTCCCCCACTATCAACACCCTGGAGGTTTGACAGTGATCAGAAACTCAAGTGGACTTGCTAAATCAACACAGTGGCTACTACAGCAGGTCAAAGGCTATGAATACAGCAGCAAGTGATCCACCTCCTGACTCCGGCACGATGGCTCAGTGGTTGGCACTGTAGCCTCACAGCACCAGGGTTCGATTCCAGCCTCAGGCGACTGTCTGTGTGGAGTTTGCGCACTTTCCCCATGTTAGCGTGTGTTTCCTCCGGGTGCTCCAGTTTCCTCCCACAGTCCAAAGATGTGCAGGCTAGGTGGATTGGTCAAGCTAAAATTGCCAGTAGTGTTCAGGGGTGTGTGGGTTATAGGGGGATCGGTCTGGGTGGGATGCTTCAAGGGGCGGTGTGGACTTGTTGGGCCGAAGGGCCTGTTTCTACACTGTAGGGAATCTAATCTAATCCCCAAAGCATATCCATCAACTACCAGCCACATATCAGCAGTGTGATGGAATATTCCCCACTTGCCTGGATGGGTGCACACCTAACAAGAAGCTTAACACTTTCCAGGACAAAGCAGACCATTTGATTGGTAACACAACCACCACCAACAATCAGTAGCAGCAGGACAGTGTATACTATCAACAAGACACACTGTAGAAATTTAATAAAGATCCTTCAACAGAACCTTTCAACCACTTTCCCCACTCCATTTCCAACTCACAACCACTTCCATCTAAAAGGGACACAGGGAGCAGGTAACAAGGGAACACCACAAAAGATACACTCCAATCCACTCACCATCCTAACTTGGAAATACATCACCATTTCTTCTCAGTTGCTAAATCAAAATCCTGAAATTCATTGGACATTTTGAATCAACCTACAGCATGTGGGCTGCAGCTCACAACTACCTTCTCAAGGGCAATTAGGGACAGGAAATAAATGCTGGCAAGACAGCGATGCCCACATCATAGGAGTGAATATACAAAAAAAACCTCTCCTTTCCACTCTACTACAGAATGCAACAAGTTCTAGTGTCTCAAGCAATCATACTGTTAAGAATATGGCAAAATTTTATTTAGTAAAATATTCCATTCTAAAAATGACTAATATCATAATTCTCAGAGCTCAAGATGATGAATATAGAATTGATAAACTATGTTAAGTCATTGCTCCAATCTAAAACCCTGAATCATTAAGTCAGCACTTTGGAATGAGCTGCTGAACTTCACACCCAAGGTGTTTGGGCAGGGAAAGGGAATGAGGTCAGCTAGAGCCGCTGATTAATTACTGAATTAACTGTCAAAGACTATTCAGCTTTCATTTCTCCCTCAACCAGTACCACAAAGGAATCAATTTAAATGGTTAATCATTATAACTGTTACCTTGCTCGATGTAAAATAGCTGCCATCTTTGTCTACAGAAGTGCTCGGAGGTGTTTGATGAACTGTTTTCTTTAAGCAATGATATGCTGCAGTAAATACATATTCTTTCAACCCTACACTAGCATTAGCCCTGGCTTCTATCTTAAACACATTCTTGTACATCTATCCTAATGTTTCCCCGAACTCATTTTCCCCTCCATGAGAATGTTTCTAATCGACCCTAGTCCCACACAATAGCTCCCCCCCCCACCCACAATGCTCTTGCCAGCTGACATTCTAAATAGCTACCTCCTAACGTCTTCCCTCATGTGTTCTCCCATTGCTCATCTATGCGCTTACCTTTCATAGAGTCCCTATAATGCAGATGGAGGCCATTTGGCCCATCAAGTGTTCACCAACCCTCCAAAGAGCATACCACCCTATTCCACTGACCCAAACTTCACCACGGCTAATCCACTCAGCTACACATCCCTGAACACTGCAGGGTAATTTAACATGGCCAATCCACTAAAGTTGTATGTCTTTGCTACCAGAATCCAGAGATAAAAGGTCAGTTTACACAATAAAACTGATGACAATAAACTCTATCTCATTACCACTTCCCTGGATTATTCTACTTGCTCAATCTTCTCAGATTTCTTGCATGTCTTAGATTTCTATATGGATCAGCCGTAGCTTCTCTCAGCCAAACAGAAGGAAGGCCAAGGTTATTTGACTTCAATCCCCTGTCAGAAATTCTCAATTCCTTTCCAGTTAATTTCTCAGCTTCAGCCAGCATGTTCTCAAACCTGATATCCTACTTGACTTTAAGCTAAGGTAGCTCAGAACCCTCTAGTTGTCCAATGTAAAAAATGCCGACTTGAACTTTTGTAACATAACCTAACTCAGGTCCCTACCTCTGGATGACTGTCGCTAAAAATGTCACTCCTGTATCACCTTAGATTCAACTATTTTAATACTCTAACTTCCAATACTCAACCTATCCAAAACTCTGATGTTTGCATGCGATGCCAAGTCAGAAAACCCCCAAACAGTATTCTCAATTTTGCTGAAAAAGCAAAACATAAAATTCTCACTCATGTATCTAATTAGGTTTTATGGAATCCTCCCTACCAGAGTTCAACATACTCTATCCTATAACTCCTCATCAAGACCCCACTGCCCACCAGCTTGCCACAACTACCTGACAACATTCCTCTATACATTTCACATCCATCATACTAGCACTGAAACGGTGTTCGGTCATGCAGGCCTCATATTGTGGAATACCCTTCTGAAGTTTCTCTACCTCCCTACTTTCTTCTTTTAAGATCAGTAAAGCCCCCCTCTTTCATCAATTTCTAATCTTTGTTTCTGAGCCATTTTTTCTTCATTAAAATTACATTATTGCTTTATCTTGTATGACCACATGTACAGATATATACAGCCATTGATAATTTACAGCTAAAACTGAAATGTAACTCCTGCCTCTTTCAATATTGTACTGTACCTACAAACAGCACGCCAGACACCAACATTTAGTTGCTTGTAAATGATTTTACTGGGAGTGCTGTTTAGAAAGTGTGATTAGAATAAAGCACATTCTTTTAAAAAAAAACTTGCTTTCAAAATAAGTTAGAGCCAATAAGTTGACACATTATAACAGATACTAGCTCAGCAGATAAGGTATGATGGGGAGGCCAAAGATGTTAAAATAAAAACTGAATTTAAAGTTATATATGCAGTAACATGGAGAAAAGCCAATTTCACGTTGAACTATTTCCCTAACAATGGAAAGGAATAGGAAGGGGACTGTGTATCACAGATAACAACAGATATCAGGTATGTCAAGGACAAAACTTGAGCTTATTCTACCCAAATCGGACAGATCTAACTAATCTCGTCAATTGGACATTAACCAGTTTAAATAGATATGACCAATAATAAAGGTTTTATGTGTAAAGCTGGACATAAATCTTCAGAGAAGCAATGTTGTGAAATTAAAACATGAGAAAGTAGGATGAATACAACTCTGGAACTGCAACACAGTGCAGAGAGACTGAAGCTAGCATACATGCGTGCACGCACACCCCATATTTTCAAAAAATACTCAAAAATAAACGAAAAGATCCCAAATAAATACCTGAAAGAGAATGTTAACTACAAACTAGTTGCAATAGTATCTTGGCTTCACAACGTAAAACATTAACAATTCTTGCCCCACACCCCTGCCTCTCAATTTTTCATTTGAAAACTCTTCATTTTGATAAGCTGAGATAGTAGTGAGTGAGACAATATCTCAGATTCAGTCTTGCATTTGCTACCTGAACTGCTCAGGAGCAATCATACTGTCAGCCTACAGCAGTTATCATGCTCAGGCAACTGCTGTGGAATTCCACTTACAAGCCATAAAGTCGGCCAGGAGTATGACAGTGTGCAGTGGATCTTTGACAGAAGGGGAGAAGAAGGTGGAATGATTAGGATCTCTTTTCATATTTGATCAATTTCTATCTTCTTTTATGAAGGCACTGGAAACAGTGTCCCAGATGTTGGCAAGTTTTTGTTTCTAGCCCGAGTATGCAGTACCAGGTAGGAAATAATGAGCTAGCAGCCTAATCAAACGGAGCCTTGAACCTAATCACCTTCTGAGCCAACGTGCACAAGCACATTACTACACCCCTCCCAAATACAGAGAATGGATCACATAGTAATACAGCATGGAAATATCGACCCAAACTAGCCCATGCTGACCATGGTGCTCAATCAGCTGGTTCCAACTGCCTGCATTTGGTCCATATCCTGCTAAATCCTTCCTGTCCATGTACCTTTCCAAATGTGTTTTTTTAAAAAAAACATTGCTATTGTACCTGCCTCAACCACTTTCTCTGGCAGCCCATTCCACATACGTATCACTCTCTATGTGAAGAAGTTGCTCCTCGGTCCTTTTTAAATCTTTGCCCTCTCACCTTAAACCTATGTCGGCTAATTTTTAATTCCCTATCCCTGGGAAAAAGACTATATGCATTCAACCTATTTATGCCCCTCATGATTTTATACACCTCAATAAGGTCACCCCTCATTCACCTATGTTACAAGTAATAAAGTTCTGTACTGGCCAACATCTCCCTATAACTCAGGCCTACAAGTCCTAGCAACATCCTCATAAATCTTCTTTGCACACTTTCCAGTTTAACTATATCTTTCCTACAACAGGGTGACCAAAACTGTACACAATGCTCCAACTGCGGCCTCACCAACGATTTATACAAATGTAACAATAATTCCTACGTTCAATGCCTTGGCTGATGAAGGCCAGCATGCTAAATGCCTTCTTCACCACCATGTCCACCAGTGACGCCACTTTCCACTAACTATGTACTTTTCCAACGTAGTGTCGAGCTGGAGGAACACAGCAGGCTAGGCAGCATCAGAGGAGCAGGAAAGTTGATGTTTCAGGTCACAGCCTTTCTTCCAAAAGGGTCCCGATCCAAAACACCGACTTCCCTGCTCATCTGATGCTGCCTGGCCTGCTGCATTCCTCCAGCTCCATACTGTGTTGTCTCGGACTCCAGCATCTGCAGTTCTTGGTATCCCTATGTACTTGCGTAGTAATGTGCTTGTGCACGTTGGCTCAGAAGGTGATTAGGTTCAAGGCTCTGTTTGATTAAGCTGCTAGCTCATTATTTCCTCTAACAGGTCCCTCTGTTCCACAACATTTCTCAGGACCTTACCATTTACTGTATAAGTTCTACCTTGGTTTGACTTTCCAAAGTGCAATACCTCTTATTTACGTAAAGTCATCCCGACATGTATTGCATTGCATTTGCTAATTCTCAGCCCACTTCCCCATCCTGTCAAGATCCCTCTGCAATTTTTGATAACCTTCCTTGCTATCCTAATTTTATTTCATCAACAAACTTACTAATCATGCCTAGTACATTCACATCCAGATCATTTACGTAAACAATAAGTAATAAAGGTTCCAGCACCAACCCCTGTGACACACCACTAGTCACAGGCCTCCAGTCTAAGAAATAACCTTCATCCATCATTGTCTGCTTGCTGTAATCGAGGCAATTTTGAATCCAATCATCTAGCTTTCCCAGGATCCCATGCAATCTAACCTTTGTGGCTAGCCTGACGTATGGGACTTTGTCAAAAGCCTTACTAAAGTCCATATAGACAACATCCACATCTATCCTGATCCATCCTCTTGGTTAGCACTTCAAAAAACTCCAGAAGATTTGTCAGACTTGACTTCCTGTGCACAAATCCATACCGACTATCCTTAATCATACCTTGACTACCTAAATGTTGGTTGATCCTGTCCCTCAGTATCCTTTCCAATACCTTGCCTATCACTGATGTCGGGCTCAAGGCCTGCAGTTTGCATGCTTGTCTTTGCTACCTTTCTTAAACAATGGAACAACATTAGCCATCCTCCAGGCTTCCTGAACTTCACCACTGGCTAAAGATGAAGCAAAAATCTCTGCAAAGGGCCTCTGCAATTTCTTCCCTAGTCTTCCACTACAACCAAGGATGAACTTGATCAGACTCAAAGGATTTATCCACCTTAATGCAGTCTAAGCTGCAAACATCTCCTCTCTGGCAATTTGAATGTGGTCCAAAACATCCCTACTTGTTTCCTTTATTTTCTTACTACATGATTCTCTTGTCAGTAAACACTGAAGACAAATATTCATTAAAATTCTCCCCCATCTCTGTGGCTCCACACATAGATGGCCATGTTGATCTTTAAGGGGATCTATTCTCTCCCTAGCCACCCTTTTACTTTTAATATCAGTATAGAACCTCTTAGGATTATCTGCCTTACCTTATCTGCCAAATCCATCTCATACCCTCTTTTTGCTCTTCTGCTTTCTCTCTTAAGTTATCCAGGGTTTCACCTGAGTCCAACTGCTTAAACCCAACGTATGCCTTCTTCTTTTTGCTGACCACAGCCTCAATATCCTTCATCAACAAGGGATCCCTAAATCTGCCAGTTTTTCTCTTCACCCTAATAGGGACATACTGTCCCTGGACTCTTGATATCACAGTTTTAAAAGCCTCCCATTTGCCAGTCATTCCATTTCCTTCAAACAGACTCACCCAATCAACTGCTACTTGGCCCGGTTTCAGTTTAGCAACTTAACCTGTGGACCTGTCATATCTTTTCCCATGAATATATTAAAAGTAAGAGAGTTACAGTCACTTGACCTAAAGTGCTTTCTGACTGACACTTCAGCTGCTTGTCTAAGTTTGTTTCCTAAGAGAAGGTTCAGTGTTGTACCCTCCCAAGTAGGGCCCTCTATATGTTGATTTAGGAAACTTTCTTGGACAAATTCCATATTACCACTTGCACAAATCGAACACTGAGCTGCAAGCAATTACTGTAATTTGTAAACCAGTAATTAATTTTGTGATTACTACCCTATGTCTGAACCACACTTAATTTGAAGGTCTGCAGGAGCATTAAAGCTGTTAAACAGGGATTTTCAGCAAACTGAATACATTTGGATAAAAAAATTAAAATAACCGAATTTAAAAATTTAATGTACCCATACAACTAAGATTCAATTAAATAAATCAGCCCCAGTCCTTTAATAATCTCCTTTAGTGGTTTGAGTTTTTAAGCATTTATTAATAAATAATAATTTACAAAAGACCTAATGGATTTTCAAAAAATTTGCTCTTGTAGAGATGCATGCTACTATCTTTCTAGCAACAGAAACTACACTACCCTGTTGTCTTGGCTATTGACCAAACAGCCACAGGTCCAGCAATAACATTAATGGTAGGAAGAATGGAAGAAAACTGAACTAAATCAAGCATTAGTAAAGACATTCCAAGCTTGGGTTCTTAAAGCCAACGGCAATTCTGAAATCAGTAGTATGTTGAATACACCACTCAGAAATTTGCTGGGAAATTTCCCCACTTATGTCAGATGCAATTATTAACTCCAAAAACTACACCGATTTGCTCAGTAGAAGACATTACCAGGCATTGATTCTCTGCAAATTGCTGGACTTACACTCCACCATTCATCTTGTTAAAGCCAAAAAAAAATGTGCCTTGTAAGCTCTCAGATTTTCCACGTAACAGGCCTCCCTCAACCGTTTAAAAGCTGATTGGACACATGCAGCCAACTTTCTAAAAAAAACTGATCAAAACGTTTAACTGCATAACAGCAGCACATTTCAAAGCACCATGAGACATGTTAAAGAGCAATAAAAGCTTGCTTCAAGTGCTAATCTCTTCTTGCTGAGGAATTTGCAGTCTCACAACCAAAGGCCTGTACCAAGTGTTCAGAAATTTTCCTCTTCTTCAGCTGGTGCATTAAGGTACAGCTGAGAAGAAAAGCTAAACTGTTAACAGCCGGAAAATGCTGAATGATCTGGAATAATCCTGCTGCATCTCCAGCACCCCTGTGCATATTACAGATGGCCTGCAATGGGTACAATCATAATGAGCATACTATTTCACCTCCAACAACTGCAGGGAACCAAAAGAATCAGCTTCCCTATTTCTGATGCTTTGACCTCCTCAGATTGGCGTACAATGTCGTGGTGCACAATTTTGCTCCTCATTCCATTACTACCATCAACACAGCATTTTACTTCGCAAACTTCAGGTTGCTCTACCAATAAAGATGATTGAGGTAGTTTATTCATGACCTCTCATTAATATAACTGTCTGACCAATGACAACCCTATTTGAAGAAATTTCAAAACGAGAAGTTACACCTGAAATATGGGTCACAGCAAATGGCTTAGACACCTTACATAAATATGGTGAACAAAAATGCCCCTTTCCTTCAAATAGTTACCATATTAGTCATAGGGCAAATTTGGATGACAATTCAATGTACGGTGAGCAAATCTTACTTCAACATTCCTGGCTTTGTCTACACGCAGGATGAAACGTATCATTCCCAAATTCATGGATATGCAGGACTATGTGCACCGCTCCTAACTTTATTAAGGAAATATTCACCTACATTTTAAGTCGTTGTTTCCGATCCATCCAATAATGAAAGATGGATAATGAATGAAATATTAACTGTTGGTCTATTTTGCAATGATTGTTTGAATGCCATTATTATGACATCTCAAAAGCATCCAAGGCATTTGAATGATAGTTGATATTGGATTAAAAAATGTCACAGCGGTTGGTATAGGGTAGCCATTTAATTTGATGGTAATTTGATTTTTGAGTAGTAGAAGACTTACATAGATCTAACTATATTGGACATTCAAAAAACTGATTTTTACTTTTAAAATATATCACTAAAGTATACAATACTGATACTGAATGAAAAGGGCAAAATTAATATCAAGTAGAAGTCAAATGATTCAGTCTAAGAACCTGCCAGCCTTGGGCAACAACACATTGGTCTTAAATTGCCTTTTTGAAAATTAGTTTATCTGTTCAACTTTGAACTACAAAGGCTATGCTGAAATGTAGCAGGTATGGATTGCTATGTCTAAGATCCCAGTACTCTGACTCCTTTCACTCATCCGTCACTCAAGACAGAGAAGCAGCAAGTCTGACAAGTCAAAGTGCGAATCAAAAAGGAAGCAACAAAATGAAAGAGAGGGAGTCAGTGTGAGGGACAAACTTGACTGATGGAAGAGGTGGCAAGTGTGGGTAGATAGATGGAGTTAGAATTATTGGCCAAAGGTCAGGGGTAGGTGCATCTATAACTGATCTGGCACATGACTATGCAACCCTAGAACCACAAAAACATGGTTGACTCTTAACTGCTCTCTTTAAATGACCTAGAGTGCCAATCAATTCAACAGCAACTAGCAATGGACAACATATGCCAGCTTTGACAAAAGTGGCACATCACAAACAAGAAAAAGAAACAAAAACAAGGTTGGAAAAACAGGTGGAAAATGGAGACACTGGTAAAAACGATAGATAACTGAGTTTTTGCCGATGTGAAGTATATTGCAGTAAAAATATGGCCTTTGCTGAGAATAATGGTCAGGGTCAGAAAAAGGAGCAAAGATAAAAAAAAATGAAATCTTGACATAGATCGAAGTTGTGGAACACAGCCAGTCAGTTAAACCAAAAAATATAAAGGAAAATATATGGTTTGCTTTAATTTTCTATCTGGAGGCATAATTTGCCTAGGATACAACATGCACCACAACACTGGATTTGTCTGCATACGTAGAACTTAGCTAAGATGCTATTTTATAATATAGCATCCATTCTGAATTCACAGGGCATGGGCTGCATTGTGACTCAATGGTTAGAACTGCTGCTTCACAGGTCCAGGGACTGGGTTCAATTCCACCCTCAGGTTACTGTCTGTGTGGAGTTTACACATTCTCCCAGTATTTACTCCTCTAGTCCAAAGATGCAGGTCAGCTGGATTAGCTATGGGAAATGGAGGGTTACAGGGACAGGATAGGAGGATGGGTCTGGGTGGACTCAATGAGCTAAATGGCTTACTTCCACACTGCAGGGATTCTATAATTCAGGGCTCTTAAAAATATTAGCAGGTGAAGGAAGTGCCAAGTTGAATGTCAAGATCTGAAAACATAAAAACTGCAGTGAGAAACTTATAATATATTTTTCTTTTATTTGAAGAGTGGCCCTAAGGTGCAACGTGGAGATCACACCGATGTAGTTAACATGTTGTAAGTGGCTGGTACGTGTTAATGAAGTTGAGTTAAAATCATACTTCTAAAACAAAAACTCACAGTAAATGAGACGTGCTAGTGCTAGTCATGGAATGCCTGGCAGGGTTTAATCACTCAAAGCAGAGTCTAACGTTATGGAGCTCTCAGACCCCCTGGGCTTCGTGGCAGCACGTTTTTGACGGGAAAGAAGACACCGTCACCAGCAGCAGTCAGTGAACCCAGGCCTGCTGTTTGCCAGGTATGTGAACTTTGAGCATGTACAGTTTGACAACTTAACATTCATCAATAAAAATGGGACGTGGAAAGTGAAATTGGAGACATGAGAACTTGAAGATTTACATTTAAAGGCTCTGGATTGCCTCCACATCAAGTAAATCTACACGCAAAAAAAAGTCTAACGACAGTAACCAAATAAAGACTTTACTCACCCTAGGGATTACACTGATATCTATTAGATGTTACTGGACTGAGGAAAGGGTGTGGAATATTGGACTATAAATCATGCTGTAAGGGTTAAGTAAATGTTTTCCTTAAAAAAAACAACACTAACACATCATTCACCGACAGTTTATTGACTAGGAAATAATGTAGGTCGGCAAACACAGCATGAGGCTGACAGGGAATGAAAAGGGAGTTAAGACAATAGCATCAGAAATTTGGATGACCTCGAGGCAACTGAGGATAGAATGCGGGAGCTTAGCCAGGAACCACTTGGAATTATCATGTCTTGATTAACCAAGGCATGAATAAACGGTTCCAGCTGAGACAGGGGTGAAATCAGAATTAAATTTGAAAAGATTGAAAAAGTTTATTTGCAACAAAAGGGGCGAGAAAGTTGTCCCTGATTTGAGATTTCCTTCTCTCTTCCTTGCATTACAAATGAATTCACCACTGGCATTTCAGACACTTCACTGGAATCTTGGATATGATGTAATATTGGTACAATGACAATGGTTTTCACTAGAGGTTTCCAATGTGTTTATGTAATTACTGTATATGTTGGAGATATGAAAACACAACAGATTATGCTGGAAGTTCTCAGGTGGTTGGGCCATACCTGTGGAGATAAACAGAAGTGACATTTCAGGTCAATGATCGTTCAAGGAACTGAGGGCAGACAGAAAGAATCAATCAATCTAAAACATTAACTCTATTTCTCTCCACAGATGCTGCATGATCTGCTGAGTATGTCCAACATTTTCTGTTTTGATTTCAGAATTATTATGGATTTTGGGCAGAAAATTGCTGGGGGAAGTGTGAGAGTGTGTGTGTATATGTACATGCATGTGCATGTGGGTGTTCAGGAAGAACAAAAGGAAAGGTCAGTAGTACCGGAGGGCAAGAAAATTAAATAATAAAAAGATAGTAAAACAGTTTAGGACATATGCAAACAAAGGATTTAGCAGCCAACCAAATGCAACATGAAGAGATAAAGAAAGAAACGAAACAAATCCAAAACAGCAAGACAATGCATTGATGGAGGCAGATTATGAGCCAAAATTGTTAAATTCAATCTTAGGTCCAAACGGCTGCATAGTTTAAAAAAAATGAGATGTTGTTCCTTGAATTTGTGTTCATCTTCACTGGCTCATTTCAGCAAACCAAGGACGGAAGACATGAGTGGGAGCAAGGTAGAGTACTGAAATGACAGTGACAAGAATCCCAAGGACATGATGGAGCTGAATCAAAATTCACTGAAATATACTCACATGGTCTGGGCTTGGCCTCTCCAACAGTGAGACAACTACATTGTAAGCAGTGACTACACAATACTGAATTGAGAGCAGTACAAGTGAACGCTGTTTACGTTAAAAAGACAACTGCAGCCTTGGATGGTGAGAAGGTAGAAGGTAAAAGAATAAGTTTTGCAACTCCTGCACACATGGTTGAGGTGATTGAGGAGTGGACAATTCCTTTGCAATGCAGAAAAGGGGAGGGAAGAGGAAAATAGGTTTTCCAGTAACAGTAGATGTTTTAGATTCCCTACAGTGCGGAAACATGCCCTTCAGCCCAACAAGTCTACACTGCCCCTTGGAGTATCCCATCCAGACCCATCCCCCTATAACCCACACACCCCTGAACACTACGGGCAATTTAGCATGGCCAATCCACCTACTCTGCACATCCCTGGACTGTGGGAGGAAACCGGAGCACCCAGAGGGTCATGGTGGACACGATCTAGCTGGGCCTCTGTTCAAGGAAGAAGTAGAGAGCTCTCAGACAGTCCTGGTAAGGGTTAGGGTTGGCAGTGTGGATGGATTGATATAAATAGTGAAAGTGGAGATGATTAGGTTCAGTAAACGGAATAGGGTATCAGAAGAGTTATGAGTGTAGGTGGGAAGAAAGTGGACAAGACAAGTGGGCCAACGTATTTGTGGATTTTTGAGGAGGAGGTTAGGGGTTTGGGACAATGAGTTTGTAGGCTATGCATAGTAGATCAGTAACCATTCTGGATATAGTGGGTTGATATTTGGTAACACAATCATGATTTGGAGAAATCTTGGAAGAATAATATGCAAGTTCTGCTGGGAGAAGTCAACACAACAGACAATATTAGTGCCATCTTTGTTAATGGGTTTGATGATGATGACGTTAGGGTTAGACATGAGAAAACAAAGTGCTACACATTCAGAAAGAGATGTGCTTCAGTGAGCGACGAGATCAAGAAAAGAGGGAACTACAGCCACGTTGTGAGTTCTGAATGATAGGATCGGGGAGGGTGAAGGTTCCTGGTAAAGCAGAAATGCAGACTGCAGGCAACAGAGGAAGATCTCAGTGCCATTCTTAGCCAGAAATTCTTGAAATAATGAGGAAAAGCAATTATTAATCAGTTGAGAAAATGCTAAGGGCAGCAAGAACAAAAACCTGGAGGTATGTGCAGACATATTTGAAGGTGGTAGTTCAAGTTGAAAAGGCTTTTCAAACAGGTTGTCAAAGAAATAGAGCGAGCAAGTATAGAATAAATGTATCAGAATGGTGCCTGTTCAAGGGGCATCAGTTATTTAAAAGACAAGGAGGCTAAGGTTATATTCCTGAGAAATAAATATGGGTTAAAAAGGAGATTGGAAGGAAGTACTCAAAATCATGAACAGCTTTAATAAGGTAAGTGGGAGAAACAGTTTCTTGTAGTAGACCAATACCAGAGGATGCAGATTTAAGGTGACTGGCAAAAGAACCAATGATGCCTCTGGGTGCTTTATTTTTTAACGTTGTGATCCAAAATATGCTGCCTGTTAGGATAGTGAAAGCAGAATCCAGATAAACATTTACAAGAAAATTAGGCAGATATACAACAAGAAAAAGAGGCAGGGCTGTAAGAAGTGGAGTGGGACTAAATAGATGACAGTTCCAAGAGCCAGCAGAAGACTAATGAGCCAAATAGCCTCATTCTACACTATGATCATTGATCCCAACAACTGCTCATTTCATTCTGATACCACTAGAGGTTAGCAATGAGAAATGGCATTTGGACTTCACAATCATTGCCAATAGTAACAAATAAATCTACCTACGAAGTTCCATAGCCAAGAATTTTGTTTGTCTTGAGGTAGAACTGTCCTTCAATGATGCTTGCAGCAGGAACCCGTTGCATTGTCTCGTGTAGAAAAAGGCAGACACTTGATGATGTAGTTTAAAGTTGGTGTAGCAAAAATTGCTGTTTCGGCAGCAAGTGGTGAGGGAACCAAAGAAAAAGCTACTTGGCAGTTCTCATCAAAGTACCTGTCACCCATTCAGTACCTGTATGAGGGACCACCACAGAGATTCTCTCAAGACAAAGACATGCCCTCACTTTGAGATTATATTGTGTGGCAACCTTTTAAATGGAGCAGACATTGCACTAAGCTAGCAACTCAATATGGGCATCCATAAGGAACTTTAAGCCATCAGCAGCAGAACCATATTCAGCCACAGTCTGTAACCTCATAGACTGGCACATTCCCCCACCATTCTACCATTTCCAACAAGCCAAAGATGAACCCTGCAAGGCCTCTTCAGGGCTGTCATTTCAACCTATTGTCAGCTACTTCATCATTGACTTTCCCTCCATCATAAAGTCAGAACTGAAGCTGTTCACTGGTGACCACACAATGATCAGCACCATTCACGACTCAGATACTGAAGCAGTCTGCGCTCACGTGCGTTAAGACCCAGACAACATCAAGGCTCGGGTTAATAGGTGGCAAGTACTATTTGAGACTCATAGGGGCAAGGCAATGACCATAGTGAACAAGAAAGATTCTACCATCCCTTCGCATTCAATGGCATTACCATCAACAAATCATTAATATTCTGGGGGTTATCATCAAATAAATTGAATTAGACCAGCAATAAATACTACAAGAACAGATAAGACCAAGAATTCTGTGGCAACTTAAGTCACCTCCTGTCTCACTAATGCCTCCCCACTACCTACAATGTCCAAGTCAGGAGTATGATAGAATACTTTCCACTTCCCAGGAGAACACAATGCCTAAAACACTTAAAAGTGCAATACTATTCATGATAACAGAGAATCCTGTACAATAGCTGATGAGGTCAGAAGCATCTTAGATGATATTTGACAGTGATCAGTAGCTGGCCTAGAAGTGCTCTGCTGGATTTGCTTTTGTCAAGGAGATTGTTAAGGGGAGCTGTGAAGCCTTTTAACTCCTTATAAATTTCTGTTATTCATCACTTTTCCACTCATGCTCTTTGGGGCTGACTTCAACTTATCAAATGGACCTTACAAGTATGTAAATCCCTTGTTATCAGTGGATAACAAGGAAATCTTCCCATTCTTACATCAATTATTTTGTGATTAGTCTTAAATTTAATTAGCCTCTTACTATTACCTTGGTTCAGTTTGGAACATTTTCATGATATACATTTTTTATGCTATTTATCATCTACAATGCTTTTGTGGAGTACACACACAAAACAGCTGTTTGCTTTCAAGAGTTAACATTCCTAGTTTCACCATTGTTTTCACCTAATTCACTCCTTTAGCATCCTCTGATGTGACCCTTGCCTTCTAAGTTCAAATATCCATCTGTACAAAAACACAATATTGCTCTCTAGGTTTATTCTGCCCACAACAGCATATCCAAATCAGATTGTCTTCTGCCTTCGGTATCATATGGCAATAAATATTATCCAGGATTTGTAATTCATCCGATTTGAACCTTTTCAACTAACTTAGTATTTCAATCTCATTTGTGTAGTAGTGATTAGCTCCATTATAGATTATAGATCATATGCCACTTGAGTCCTCCTTTGTGAATACCACAGGATGTGATAATTTAACTTATTAATTCTTCTATTCCTTGATTTTGACAGCACTAGTCACCTTACAAGAGTTCACATCTTGTTACTGACTATCGGAGTGCAAGTTTTCTAACTGCCATATTATCATATCTACCACTCCTTAACTTTTCTGTTACTCTTTTCAGTATCATCTTGGAATCTCTCCCTCGTATATTTATCTAAACAACCCTTACAGAAATCACTGCGCTTTGCCTCATGAATTCCTTGCAGAAACAAATTCCACATTCATACAATTCTTGAAATCATAAGCCTTCAAAAGCTGGATAATATTTATTGCCATACGATACTGAAGGCAGAAGACAATCTGATTTGTTGTTATATTTATGACCATTTTTTTGAAAGGGCTAAGGATAGAACTGGAGACCGCAGCTTAAAAATAATGACTCTCCCATTTAAACACAAGCAAAGTGAAATTTTCTTCTCTCAAAGGTACATTAGTGTTTGCAATCCTCTTCTTCAAGGAGTAGGAGCTGGGTCATTGAATATACTTAAGGCTGAGCTGGATGATTTTTTTTAAACTGAAAGGAAATCAAGGGTTTTTGGAAGTAGGCAAAAGGACATGTGGTTACAACATGGTTAACCATAATGTTATTAAACAATGGAGCATCCCAAAACCAGCCCAGCCTGTCTCTGCTTCCCCAACCTGTTCTTCCTCTCACCCATCCCTTCCTCCCACCTCAAGCTGCACCTCCGTTTCCTACCTACCACCTCATCCCGCCTCCTTGACCTGTCCATCTTCCCTGAACTGACCTATCCCCTCCCTACCTCCTCACCTATACTCTCCTCTCTACCTATCTTGTTTTCTCTACATCTTCGGTCTGCCTCCCCCTCTCTCCCTATTTATTCCAGTTCCCTCTCCGATGAAGGGCCTAAGCCCGAAACGTCAGCTTTTGTGCTCCTGAGATGCTGCTTGGCCTGCTGTGTTCATCCAGCTCCACACTTTGTTATCTTGGTCTTCTAAGTGTGGGCTTATCAGATAAGATCTTGGATCATTTGTTTATCATCCAAATTCCACATTTTCATGTATCCCTGATAGCTTCTTGGTTGGTCAAGCAATCAACATTTATCTACCTTTGCCTCAAACATGTTCAATCATGTCTCCACTGCCTTCTGAGGCAAAGTTCCAATGTCACACACTCTACAAAAAAAATCACATTAGTCCTAACTTTAAGACAATGTTCCCAGTTCTGGACACGCCCACAAGAATGAGTGGCTTTTTTAAAAGCAACCTTGTCAAGGCCATACAGGCTCATGTATTCTTCACTTAAGTCACCCCTCACTCTTCTAAACAGCAAGGAAAACAGGCCCAGTCTGTCCAGTCTTTTATAAAGGCAGCATGTTTGTTCCAGGTAACCATCTAGTAAATATCTTCCAAACTGCCTCCAAAATATTTATATTTCTCTTTAAATTGGTAGAACAAAACTGCACACGGTATTTAAGCTGTGGTTTCACCAATGCACTGTATAACGAAAATATAAAGGTAGGATGGAATGCTCCCCACTTACAGTGGTGGGTGCAGCTCCAGCTACACTTAAAAAGCTTGACACCATCGAAATCTCACATCATCCTGACTTGGAACTATGTTGCTGTTTCTTCAAATTTGCAAAATCCTGGAACTCCCTCCTCATGGGCATAGTGGGTGTATCTATAAAAACTAGATTGAAGTGGTTCAGTCAAGTAGCTCACCACCACCTTCTCAAGGCAAATGGAGAAACAGGCACAAATGCTGGTATAGCCAGCAAAGCCCATATTCCAGAACGAATAGAAAAAAAATTAAATCTCCATTCTCATCCTCTAAAGGACTTTACCTATGCATTTTTTTAAAGATACCCATAGAGACACTGCTGTCTGTTTCTAACCAACTTTTTCTCATGGTCTAATTTACTTGTCTTCACTAAATTAGCCTCAGTCATTCTCTGCTATTCTTTGTATTCTGACCAACCATCTGATCAGCTACTCAGCTTTGCACAATTAAATGGGTTTTCCTCAATTTGATATTCTTCTTAATGTCTTTTGTTACCAACAGTTGTCAACACGTCCACTTGGAATTTTTAATAAATCCCACCTTGGAATTGTTCTTTATATTAAGAATGTGCTTATTATGAATATCCGGAAATATCCCTTAAATTGGCTGCCACTGTTTCTCGGCTGATCGATTGCCTAGAATAATTTCCCAGTTCACTTATCCAGCTCAGATTTCACTTCCACGAAATGCTTTATTCAGAAGTTTAAAATGTTAGTGTTAGACCCACTGTTCTTCCTTTAAAAGTCAAATTATATCATGAATGCTGCTATCTAGTAGTGCCTTTACTCTGAAGTAGTTTATTAATCACATCACATTACACAATACCAAAGTTGGTATAGCCTATCATCTGGTCGTCTCCAGAATATGCCACTCTAAGAATTCTATAAGCGCCTCATTCAATTTTTTCCAGATTACACGTATATTAAAATCACAATTTACTCTGTCCCTCTACAACAAGTTTCTTGTATACTCCTTCCTACACTGTGGTTAATGTTTCTCATTTCCACCCTGAACTCCTGAATCACAGTCATCTCTGCTCCGCTTTTACCTAGCTTCCTATTCTCCTTGAATGTCATACATCACTCACTATTCAAAACAGAATCTTTGTCATCCTGCAACCACATCCATAATGGCTATCAGATCACAGTCATTAATTTCAACATGTGCTGTGAATTCAGTCACTTTGTTCCAAATTACATACATTCAGATACAAAGCCTTTAGTTTTTATCATTCCACATTACAGACTGATAAAGGACATAAAAGCACACAGGATCCAGGCTAACTTACCACGTTGGATCCAAAACTGGCTTAGTGGCAGGAGGTAGGGTGAGGGAAGAAGGCCTTTTGTCTAATTGGAGGTCACCGTCCAGTGGAGTATCACAGGAATCAGTATTGACTACCTTATTATTATGATATAGACAAACAATACAAAAGAAAGCACTGGGGAATGGGGGAGGGTGGAAGGTTATTTTAAGAATGACACAAAGATTGGCCAGCTGGTTGACAAGTGAGTAAGTTGTTACAGGAAACCACATATGCACCAGTTAATGAGCAAATCATTGGTAGACAGTATTTAACCCTGGTAAGTGTTAACTGATGCACTTTGGGAATAACAACTAGACAACAATCAGTAAACTCAGAATTTTGTAGCAGAGCATTTAAAAAGCAATGGCAGGTTCAGACAGTGTCAGCATGAATTTATGAAGGGGAAATCATGCTTGACAAATCTGTTGTAATTCTATGAAAATGTAACTAGTAGAGTTGACAAGGGGGAGCCAGTTGATGCAGTATATTTGGACTTTTGGAAAGCGTTTGACAAAGTCTCACATAAGAGATTAATGTGCAAGATTAAAGCACATGGGTTAGGGCAAGTATAATGAGATGGATAGGAATCTGGTTGGCAGAGAGGAAACAAGAGTAGAAATTAATATGTCCTTTTCAAATTAGCAGGCAGTAACTAATGGGGTGTCACAGGAACTGGTGCTGGGACCCCAGCTATACACAATTAATGATTTGGATGAGGGAACAAAATGTAACATTTCCAGGTTTGCAGAAGATAACGAGTTGGGTGGGGAGATGAACTGTGACAAATATGCAGAGATCCTTCCACATGATCTGGACAGGTTGGCTGAGTGGGCAAATCAATAGTAGGTGCAGTATAATTCAGATAAATGTGAGGTTATTCACTTTGGAAGCAAAAGTAAAAAGGAAGATTACTATGTGAATAGCTGTAAATTGGGAAAGGTGAGTGTGCAGAAAAACCTGGATGTCCTTGTGAACCAGTCAGTGAAGATAAGCTGCAGGTGCAGTAGGCAGTAAAGAAGGCAGATGGTATGTTAGCTTTCATTGCGGGACACTTCGACCACAGGAGCAGGGATGTGTTGTTGCAGTTATGCAGAGCCTTGGTGAGGCTACACCTAGAATAGTGTGTGTAATTTTGGTCTCCTTTCCGGAGGAAGGATACTCTTGCTCTCAAGGGAGTGCAGTAAAGGTTGACCAGGCTGATTCCAGAGATGGCGGAGACTGACATATGAGGAGAGATTGACTAGGTTGGGATTGTTTTCATTGAAGTCTTTTTTTCTATTCATTTGTAGGATGTGGATGTCGCTGGTTGGCCAGCATTTCTTGCCCATCCTTAGTTACCCTTGAGAAATGGTGCTGAGCTCCCTTCTTGAACCGCTGCAGTATTCCTGCTGTGGATTGATCCACAATTCTACTAGGGAGGGAATTTCAGGATTTTGACCCAGCAACAGTGAAGGAACGGCGATCGATTTCCAAGTCAGGATGGTGAGCGGCTTGGAGGGCAATTTGGCGGTGGTAGTGTTCCCATATGTCTGATGCCCATGTCGTGGATTTGGAAGGTGTTATCGAAGGATCTTTGGTGAATTTCTGCAGTGCCTCTTGTAGATAGTATGCACTGCTGCTACTGAGCATCTGTGGTAGAGGAAGTGAATGTTTGTGGGTGCAGTGCCAATCATGCCGGCTGCTTTGTCGTGGATGGTGTTAAGCATCTTGAGTGTTGTTGGGGCTGCATCCAGGCAAGTGGGGAGTATTCCATTGCAGTCCTGGCTTGTGCACTGTAGATGGCAGTCAGGCTTTGCGGAGTCAGTTGGTGAGTTATTTGCCGCAGTATTCCTAGCTTCTGGCCTGCTCTTGTAGCCACTGTGTTAATGTGATGAGTCCAGTTGAGTTTCTGGTCAATGGTAACCCCCAAGGTTTTGATAGTGGGGGAATTCAGTGATGGTAACACCATTGAATGTCAAGGGACGGTGGTCAGATTCTCTCTTATTGGTGATGGTCAAAGCCTGGCATTTGTGTGGCACAAATGTCATTTGCCAATCGTTAACCCAAGCCTGAATATTGTCCAGAGATAGTAGGAACTGCAGATGCTGGGGGATCTGAAACAATAGGTTGTAGAGCTGTATGAACACAGGCCAAGCAGCAGAGGAGCAGAAAGGGTCTAGGCCTGAAAATTTGGCCTTCTGCTCCTCTGATGCTGCTTGGCCTGCTGTTTTCATCCAGCTCTACACCTATATATCTCTGAATATCGTCCAGATCTTGTTGCATGTGAGCATGGACTGCTTCAGTATCTGAGGAATCACGAATGGTTCTGAACGTTGCACGATCATCAGCAAACATCTACACTTCTGACCTTATGACGGAGGGAAAGTCATTGATGAAGCAGCTGAAGATAGTTGGTTTGAGGGCACGACCCTGAGGACCTCCTGCAGCGATGTCCTGGAGCAGAGATGATTGACCTCCCACAACCACGACCATCATTCTATGTGTCAGGTATGACTTCAACAACTGGAGAGTTTGCGCCCAATGCCCAGTCATTCCAGTTTTGATAGGGCTCCTTGATGCCACACTCAGACAAATGCAGCCTTGATACCAAGGGCTGTCACTCTTACCTCACCTCTGGAATTCAGCTCTTTTGTCCATGTTTGAACCAAGGCTGTAATGAGATCAGGAGCTGAATGGCTCTGGCAGAAGCTAAACTGGGCATCACTGAGCAGGTGCTGTTTGATAGCACTGTTGATGACAATTTCTATCACGTTACTGATGAGGCAGTAATTGGTCAAGTTGGATTTGCCTGCTTTTTGTGTAGAGGACATACTTGGGCAACTTTCCACATTGATAGAGCCCTGTCGATACCAGTATTGTAACTGTACTGGAACGGCTTGGTTAGGGGAGTGGCAAGTTCTGGAGTACAAGTCTTCAGTACTATTGCCGGAATGTTGTCAGGGCTCATAGGCTTTGTAGTATCCAGTGTCTCCAACCGTTTCTTGATATTACATGGAATGAATCGAATTGGCTGAAGGCTGGTATCTGTAACGCTGGGAATCACCGGAGTAGGCCAAGATGGATCGCCCACTCAGCACTTCTGAATAAAGATTGCTGTGAATGTTTCAGGCTTATCTTTTGCAACTGATGTGCAAGGCTCTTCCATCATTGAGGATGGGGATATTTGTGGAGCCTCCACCAGTGAGTTGTCTAACTGCCAACAACCATTCACTACTGGATGTGGCAGGACTGCAGAGCTTAGATCTGATCAGTTGGTTGTGGAATCGCTCAGCTCTGTCTATCACTTGCTGCTTTTGCTGTTTGGCGTGCCAGTAGTCCTGTTTGATGGCTTCACCAGGTTGATACCTCATCTTCAGGTATGCCTGGTGCTGCTCCTGGCATGCCCTCCTGCACTCTCCATTGAACCAGGGTTGAACCCCTGGCTTGATGAAAATGACTGAGTGGAGGATATGCCAGGCTATGAGTTTACAGATTGTGCTGGAATAAAATTCTGCTATAATTCTTCTCATTTCTTTCAGACTTTGTAGCGATTGGTACAACTGAGTAGTTTGCTCGGCCATTTCAGATGGCAGTGAGAGTCAACCACACTGCTGTGGGTCTGGAGTCACACTGAGGCCAGACCAGGTGAGGGTGGCAGATTTCCTCTCCTGCAGGACATTAGTGAACCAGATGGGTTTTTCAGACAATCAACAATGATTTTGTGGCGTTCAACAGATTCTTAATTCCAGAATTCATTTTTTTCGAATTCCAATTCCACCATGTGCCATAGTGGGATTCGAACACAGGTCCCCAGAAAATCAGCTGGGTATCTGGATTAATAGTCTATTCGTAATACCCTAGGCCATTGCCTACCCTTCAGACTAATGAGGGGGGAAATCTCAGAGAGACTTTTAAAATTCTAACAGGACTGGGTAGGGTAGACACCGAGAGGATGTTCCGATAGCAGGTGTGTCCCCAGAACCAGGGGTCACAATATGAGGATTCAGGGTAGCCGATTTAGGACAGAGATGATGAGATATTTCTCCACTCAAACAGTGGTGAGCCTGTGGACAGGATGTAGTTGATACCAAAAATATTGAATGTATTCCAAAGATGACTAGATATAACACTTGGGGAAAATGAGATCAAACGTTATGGGGAGAAAGCAGGATTAGACTATTGACTTGGACGATGAGCCATGATTGTGAAGAATGGCGGAGCAGGTTCGAAGGGCCAAATGGCTTCCCCTTGCTCCCTTCTTCTATGGTTCAAAGTAAACAATAGGACACTTAATAGTCATAGAAACGAGGGAATTTGGTGGTGTTTTGTTCACGGATCGCTGGAGACAGCTGGTCATGGCAATACTATAAAGATTGCATATGGGACATTTGGCTTTAATCAGTTGTGACATTGATTATAAGTGCAAATTCAGATTTAAAATGAATAACTAATTGAGCATCTATTGCTTTTTGAAGAAGAGAGTTCTAAACATCTGCCACCCTTTGCGTGTAGAAGTGTTTCATAACATACTCTCACCCTCACACACGCACTCTCTCTCAGGACTCAAACACACACACACACACACGAGAATCTATGGAGTGAATCTGTATTTGCAGATACATTCTACTTTGTTCAAGAAGTACACAATTTATAAACAGCCAGCAAATGCGGCATTTTATAAAGTTCTACTTTAGAAATAAAACCAGCCTGATTTCAAACCAAACCACGAATAGATTCTAAACAAGGCCTCACACCTTACATGCTTGTGTGACCTAAAATGTCACCTCTTCCCTATATTGATAAAACCTTTAGTTCTCTCAGGGCAGTGACTTGAAAGAAATTTGGGGATTTACATATACATATTAATCAAGGAAAACTTTCGAACTGATTAAAGATTTAACAGCATCTTAGGTTTGTTTAATACATTCTCATGAGTTGTGTGACCCTTTGATCTTTTACTTATGAATTCTGTGTCTGATGCCACCTCTCTCATTAACACCTGGAGGAGGAGCATGGCTCCAAAAGGTTTTGTTTTCAAATAAACTTGTTGGACTCTAACCTGGTGTCATGTGATTTCTGACCCTGTCCACCCCAGTCCAACAACAGCATCTCCTCATCATAAATTAACCAGTGAAGTCCTGGTGTCATTCTTATAAAAGTACATAATACTCCTTCTAAGACCAATATGTACTTAGCGAGTCATCGAGTCATAAAGTCATACACCACGGAAACAGACCCTTTGGTTAAATCCATCTGTGCCAACTAGACATCCCAATCTGACCTAGTCCCATCTGCCAGCATTTGGCCCATATTACCCTAAAGCCTTCCTCTTTACATACTCCGATAACTTGTAAGTATTGTAATTGTGCCTGCCTCCACCACTTCCTCTGGTAACTCATTTGATACATGCATCACCTTCTGTGTGAAAAAGTTACCCCTCGAGTCCCTTTTAAATCTTTCTCCTCTCACCATAAACCTCTGCCCTCTTGTTTTGAACTCCCCTGACGCAGGAAAAAGCCCTTGGCTATTCATCACATCCATGCTCCTCGTGATTTTACAAACCTCTCTAAGATAAGATGCCCAGATTTGCTCACAGTACTCCAGGCGGGTTCTAACCAGGGCATCGTATGATTGAAACATAACTTCGGCACTCTTACACAAGTCCTTCAGAGAGAAAGACCAGCATTCCATTGGCTTTCTGCACCACTATAGTTAACTTAATGCCATTTGGAAAGTTTCCTGATCTATCCTTTTTCTGTCCAAAATAAATAACCTCACAATTGAATTAGGATTCAAAACTTCACCAGTGTTAGCCTGAACATAGTCAATACCTAAGTATTTGCAGCCCTTTGCTAAAATGAATTCCAAAAATTCACAACTCTTCAAATTAAGCAATTTCACTTCAACTTCAGTCCTAAGTCGATTAGCCTGAGACTGTTCCAAAGTTCACGACTCACCAGCCAAAAGAAACAATCTCGACATTTGACCTGTCAAATTCTTCCATAACAATGTGCTTCAATTAGATCTGATCTCATTTTTCTCAACTTAAGGCATATTTGCATGCTTGTGCACAATGCAGATTTGTGTATCTATTTATACAATGATGAGCTCTCCAGTTCTTGGGATGCTGTTTGAAAGTAACCTCAAATGGCTGCCACTACCTTTCAACCTACTGAATGTTATGAGATCTAATAAACCACGTGAAGGGCATAGCTTTATTTTGACTGTAATGTGACAGGGATTGGACAGGGGCTTGCATACACCTGTAGTTCATAAAGTCTTGTAGCATGGAAGGAGGACATTTCACACACAATACCTTTTCCCACACTTTGAAACAACTTTCCAATTAAATCCAATCCTTTCCATCTGTTATTTATTTATTTTCTTCTGAGGCATATGTCCACCTGATCAAAGCAGGTCTACTGGTAACTACCACCTCATCAGGCTGTGTGTTCATGTGACTTTCATAGAATCCCTACAGCGTGGAAACTGGCTATTTGGCCCAACAAGTCCAGACCCACTCTCCAAACAGTATCACACCCTGACCCATTCCCCCATCCTATCCCTGTAACCCTGCACTTCCCACGGCTAACCCACCTAAGCTACACATCCTGAACACTATGGGCAATTTTAGCATGGCCAATTCACCAAATTCCCACATCTTTGGACTGTGGGAGGAAACCGGAGAACTCGGAGGAAACCCACGCAGACAAGAGGAGATAATAGGAACTGCAGATGCTGGAGAATCTGAGATAACAAAGTGTAGAGCTGGATGAACACAACAGGCCAAGCAGCAAACTCCACACAGACAGTTGCCCAAGACTAGAATTGAACCTGGGTCCCTGGCACTGTGAGGCAGCAGTACTAACCACTGAAGTACTGTGCCAGCACGGTCTACAACCAGGATGATATCCTATAAGCCAAGGCTCAAAATACATGTTATGGATGACAAATTCACCCCTCTTGAAGCCACTAAAACACTTGGGAAAATTTAGTTACAAGAGTGATTTATAGGAGGCAAGTCATTCCCTAAGCAAAACAGAATCTCTGAGGAGCTGCACCTATAGGTCACAAAATGCAGCAGGCCAGGCAGCATCAGAGGAGCAGGAAAGCTGACGTTTTAGGTCAGGACCATTTCTGAAGAAGGGTCCTGACCCAAAGTGTCAACTTTCCTTCTCCTGTGATGTTGCCTGGCCTGCTGTGTTCCTCCAGCTACACACTGTGTTATCTCTGACTCCAGCATGTGCAGTTCTTACTATCTCTGAGCCACCTATAGTCACAACTTGTTTTTATCGTGAGCCGACTGCTGATATGCTCATGACAGTTGGATTCATTTGTATTTGGTGGTGCTGTTTAAGGAGAAGAACAGTTCCCAATCTTTTACAAATAGCACCAAATTCTTCAGTGGCCTTTGGAACACTACAAGGGGCTTCAGCATATCTATACCAAAGTATACTAAATAAAAATTGAATATCATTAGTTATTTGGAGATTAATGCTTTTATGCAGAAGTTAAAATTGCACTCAAGTTTCAGTTCTTTTTAACTCTATTTCAACTTGTCACAATTCTGGCCAAATCTTAGAAATATGAATAAATAAAAGCTTTTAGTCATCCATAAATTAATTTATTTTTTGGTACATTAATTTAAATCATCTTGAAATTGAGCAGGATTATTCCATTTTTATAATTGACCACCTGCGCAAAGATTTGTCTTTCAGTCTAGATAAGTTCCTCTCTCTCCAGTTCTCACTCACATGGGTATTACTGGATTTTCAGAGAAAATCACTGCATTACTGACAGGAAGGCCTCATCACCTTTGAGCATTATTTGCCAAGTTCTGAACCTCAGTCATGGAGAATTTGGAGACAATGAAAATATATTGGCCATTTCCTCTCAAAACACAGTGCAGTCATGAAGCTTAAATATCACTGTGGGCCATCATCTGGTATTTATGTCATTTTATTATTAACAGATTGATACACAAATTATTAAGCCCTACTCAGCAATCTGCATAACTGTAACTATACTAGAAAATGATTCCAGAAGTGACAACAGCATACAAATAGTGTATAATTATAAAGAACCTTTGTTTCAGAAAGAAGTCTTTATTGCAAGAGGATTTGAATACAAGTAGTGAAGTCCTGCCTCAATTCTATAGGAGCTTGGCTAGACTGCACTGGAGTGCTGTGTGCAGTTTTGATCTCCTCATCTCAGGAAATATATCCTACCATAGAAAGTTCACCAGATTTGCTCCAAGTAAGGCAAGACTGACATACGAAGACAGACTGAGCAAAATGGGCCTGTATTCTGTAAAGTTTCAAAGAATGAGAGGTGATCTAATTGAAAATTACAAACTACTTAAAAAGAATAGTTAAAGTAGATACAGGTAATGTTACGACTACTTGCGTGCAGAAATGGAGCCCAGTTATTCCCAACAGTGTCTTAAAGGTTAAAGCTTTTATAAAATATGCCAATGTTCCACAATTTCCAGGCCAAGTTGTTACAAAGCATGGATCTAACCATGTTTCTGAACTGAACAAGAATCACTAACTATTGCAGGTATTTAGACTTTAACTTCTTAACCAGTAGTTATAAACCATTGGCACAGCACACTAATTAAAACCCTAATCCTCTTAAAAATTTCCCCTTACACGGGTAGAGTATCCACTGAATTATGGAGCTGCCATGTCATGAACATGCTAAATTGCTCCAGCACAACCATCCAAGTGGAAGGCTGAACACAAAGGAGAACAAGATGCAACCGTTGACTCACAAACCAATATCTTACTGACATTGTCATTTCATAACTCACTTTTGAAGAAGGAGCACTTAGTTGCGTACTGAGGCTCTACAGGCTCTTGAAAATAAATTATAATACTATGTGAAGAGGAGGTGAAAATATGGACTGTCTACAGCATTCTGGTCACCTCCATGGCACACATTCACTCTACATCTCATTCTGAAGATCTTTCTCTCCCTCACTTACTTCAAACTCAGATCCACATTTTCACTCCCTCGTGTATACATCTATTCTTCCTTTCAGACCATCAAGGGGTGCCAATTAGGGAGGGTTAGACAAGGGGAATGGGGCAAGACCACTTTGAACTTGAACAGCGTATCAGCTTACAAACTGGATTAGAATGGTAAAGAGTACAGCTGAACATATAATTTCAGTAAAAAAAAGGGCAGATTTACTATTCTTTGGGACAGAAGATGAACACAGCATCAAGAAAGCAACAAAATTAAAACTGACTGAAAGGGTTTACATGATACGTTACTTTGTATCATCCGATCACCAACATAGGTCATAGTCATACTGAGAAGCTTGAGCAGCTGCTGAAGGATTAGTTTACACAGAATTAAAGGTTTTCCAATTTAAAGCAGGTTCAAAAGTTCAAGGAAAATAAACAAAAACAGGATATAAGAATGCAGATTTCACACACTGCAATGGTAAGAGTGGACTTGGAAAGTTGTGGTCCAAGCAGGCTGCAATGTCAAGGATGATACAAAGTTGGCAGTCTGGCACTCAGGTAAGTATTGTGGTTCGAAGTTAACTGCTAAACTAGAAGGTTAAGAGGTTGAGTAACAGAAAACCCTTCAATCAAAGTTGTTCAGCTGGCTAACCTTGCCAAGCATGCCAGAGGGAATATTATGCAATCACAGAAGGAGAACAGAAATCCCTACTTTATCCTGTGAGCATTGAAACCTCTCCTTGGCAGGTGGAGTTGTCAGTCCCTACTTTCCACTTCCAGAACTAATATCATATAGGTGCAAGAGAAGCTCAGATGAAACAGAAAGGCACAACTTAATGGATCTCTTGTCATAGCAGCATCATTGATGTTCATAACAGGTCACTAGAGGTTTGCTATAACAAGGCGTAGAGCAGGATGAAACAGCAGGCCAAGCAGCATCAGAGGAGCAGGAAAGCTGACGTTTCGGGCCTAGGCTCTTCTTCAAAAATTGCGGGGGGGGGTGGGCGTGAGAAGGGGTTTCTAAAATAAATAGGGAGTGGGGGGAGGTGGACAGAAGATGGATAAAGGAGAAGATAGGTGGAAAAGATAAGTGGAGAGGAGACAGGTCAAACAGGCAGGGGTGGATCCAGTAAAGGTGAGTGTAGGTGGGGAGTTAGGGAGGGGATAAGTCAGTCCAGGAAGGATGGGCAAGTCACGGGGACAGAATGAGGATCGTAGGTAGGTGATGGGGGTGGGGCAGGTGAACATCTGCTTGATGAGAAAGGTCTTCTTGGGGCCTGAGATGGGGGTGAGGAGGGAGGCGTAGGGGCAAGTGTAGCACTGCCTACGGTTGCAGGGAAAAGTGCCGGGTGTAGTGGGACTGGAGGGGAGTGTGGAGCGGACAAGGGAGTCACGGAGAGAGTGGTCCCTCTGGAAAGCAGATAAGGGTGGGGAGGGAAAAATGTCTTTGGTGGTGGAGTGGGATTGCAGATGGTGTAAGTGTCGGAGGATGATGTGTTGGATGATGAGGTTGGTGGGGTGGTACATGAGAACGAGAGCATTCTGTTTTTGTTGTTATTGCGGAGAGGGGGTGTGTGAGGGATGAGTTGCGGGAAATGCGGGAGACACGGTCGGGAGTGTTCTTGGCCACTGACGCGGGGGAATTTGCGGTCCCTGAAAAATGAGGGCATCTGAGATGTTCAGGAGTGGTAGGCCCCATCCTGGAAGCAGAGGTGACGGAAGTGGGAATAGGGGATGGTATTTTTGCAGGAAGGTGGGTGGGAGGCGGTGTATTCGAGGTAGCTGTGGGAGTCAGTAGGCTTGAAATGGATATCAGTTTCCAGGTGGTTGTCAGAGATGGAAACAGAATGGTCCAGGAAGGAAAGAGAGATATTAGAGATGGTCCAGGTGAACTTGTGGTTGGAGTGGAAGGTGTTGCTGAAGTGGTTGAACTGTTCAAGCTCCTTGTCAGTGCATGAGGCAACTCCGATACAGTCATCAATGTAATGGAGGATGAGGCAGGGTTTAGGGCCAGTGAAGCTATTGAAGAAAAATTGTTCCAAGTTAACCTACAAAGAACCAGGCATAGCTCAGGCCCATGAGGGTACCCATGGCCACCCCTTTTGTCTGTAGTAAGTGGGAGGAATTGAACGAGAAGTTGTTAAGGGTGAGGACGAGCTCGGCTAAGCAGATGAGGGTGTCAGTGGAGGGGGACTGATCAGGAAGAAGCAGAGGGCCTTTAGGCCATCTGCATGGGGAATGCAGGTGTATAGGGACTGGATGTCCATAATAAAGATGAAGTGTTGGGGGTCAGGGAATTAGAAGTTTTGGAGGAGGTGGAGGGCGTGAGTGGTGTCACGGATGCAGGTGGGGAGCTGCTAGACCGAGGGGGATAAAATTGAGTCAACGTAAGTAGAGATAAATTCAGTGGGGCAGGAGCAGGCAGAGACAATGGGTCAACCAGGGCAGTCAGGTTTATGGATTTTGGGAAGGAGATAGAAGCAGGCGGCACGGGGTTGGGGAACAATGAGGTTGGAGGTTTTGGGTGGGAGGTCACCCGAAGTGATGAGGTTGTGGTATTTGCAAACTAGCAGTTTGCTTTCCATTTCACTTCTGATGTTCATGGTACGCAATGCAGTTATGACCTCCTACATATAAAAGATGCACGTCATGTTTAAAAAGCAGAATGAAACTGGATAATTTACCTTGTCAAGATAGAGTCCAGATAGTCAGGCAATGTTTTTGTTTTGCAGCATTTTCCTCTTTTCTCTCAGAGGATTCAAGCAGCTTTGCATCATGTAAGAAGTTTTATGTTAGGAAATATCTCAGGAAGAATCACATCTGATCTGATCTGATATATTTTGAAATATATTAAAGTCTACCAATCCATTTGTCCAATTGTTGTCATCTTTGCCCACGAATCAGTGTGGTGTCTAAAGGAAGCAACCATGGCTCAGATGTAGGGACCATTCTTGCTTCGAACCTGGAAGGGTGTGGGCCATCTTTCAGAGTAAAACCTTTGCATTTATATAGCACCTCTTGTGACCTCAAAATGTCAAAGTTCATCCCAGTAAATGAAGTACTTCTGAACTGTAGTCAATATTGCAATGTAGAAATGTAAATTCTTTATAGCAAAGGTCAAGGGATTCAGCTGCCTGTATTTCACATGGTCCACTGCTGACATCAGTTGTCAAAAAATGTGGAGGCTTTTATGAAAAAATTCTTAATAACGCACTGAGAAAACCATAGCATGATCAGACAAAAACAGAAGCTGCTGTGAAAGCTCAGAAGAAGATCTGGCAACATCTGTATAAAGAAATCAGAGTTAACATTTCAGGTCTGGTGACCCTTTCTAGAACATAAAACAGTACAGCACAGTATAGACCCTTCAGCCTGTGTTGCTGTGCCAACCTATTACCTTACTAAGATCAAACTACCCTGCATACCTACATTATACTAGCATCCATGTGCCTATTCTAAAGTCGCTTAAAAGTCTCTAAAGTATCTGACCTCTGAAGTTTCTCTGGCTGCTAAAACATTCTTACTGCCCTCAAGAAAGTGGTGATGAGCTGCCTTCTGCTACAGTCCATTTCTAAAAGGGCAATCCCGATTAATAAATTTTTTTTGAGGATGTAACTAGCAGGATAAAGAAAACACCTAGATAGTATATCTTGCATCTGGATTTTCAAAAGGCATTTGACAAGGTGGTTTACAAAAGGTTAACAGGCAAGGTGAAATGTTAGTGTATATATTAGGTCAGAGTTTAATTTAACACTCAGGAAGCAAAGAGTGGACATTACTGAGGCATGTTCAAGTCAATATGCTGTGAATAGTGGAATGCTGCAAGGATCAGGCCTCAGCTACTTATAACCTACTTAAACAACTTAGGTGAAAAAAATAGCAATGCCTCTAAAGTTGCTCATTGTACAAAGCTAGGTGGAAATGTAAGCTATAAGGAAGACACTGAGAGAGTCACAAATAGACATACACAAATGCAGTACTGAACAACAAGAAAGCAGTTGGAGTATAATTTGAACAAGTTTGGAGGTTATTCACTTCAGTTCTGAGAACAAAAAAAGTAGAATTATTTTTAAATAATTACTGATCAGCTAGACATGGGTGCAGCCATACAAGAAACTCATGCACATGGATACAGCATTCAATTAGGAAGGCATATGGTGCAAACCCCTTTATTCCAGGTTAACCAAATACAAGATTATAAGAGCATAAATATTAATGAAGGATCGCCGGACCCAAAACGTTGACTCTGCTTTCTCTCCACAAATGCTGCCAGATCTGCTGAGATTCTCCAACAATTTCTGCTTTGTTTCAGAATTCCAGCATCCACATTCTGTTTTTTAGACAAGAATAAAGACATTCTGCATCAATCGTATAGATTTTGGTCAAAACATACCTGGAGTAATTCATGCAGTTCTGAGCTTCAAATTTCAGAAGGTAATACTTGCATTTAGTGAATGTTCATGGAATTGGTCCCTAGGATGGAAGGTTTTCCTATGACAAGAAGCTGAGTAAACTGAGCTAACATTCCCTGGAGTTGAGAAGAATGAGAGGTCATGATCTCATTAAACACATAGGATTTTGATGGCGCTTGTCAAAGTAGGTATTGAAGACTTTTTTTCTTCTGGTTAGGGAATCCAAGACATAAGAGTATAGTTTCAGGATGGAGGTCAGAGGGAATTATTTCACTCAGAATGTTGTAAATCTCTCAATTCTCTACCGCAGGTGGTTGTGCACATTCCACTGTTGACTATATTCAAGGCTGGGACAGACAGAGCTTTGATCGCTCAAGGAATATGGGAAACAGGCTAGAAAGTGAAGTTAAAGCCAAAGATCAACAATGATCATGCTGAATGGAGGACAGGCTCAAAAGACTGTATGGTCTATAACTGGATGTGAGTTTGCTCGCTGAGCTGGAAGGTTAGTTTTCAGACGTTTCGTCACCATTCTAGGTAACATCATCAGTGATCCTCTGACGAAGCGCTGGTGTTATGTCCCGCTTTCGATTTATCTGGTTAGGTTTCCTTGGGTTGGTGATGTCATTTCCTGCATTGGTGATGTCATTTCCTGCTCTTTTTTCTCAGGGGATGGTAGATTGGCTCCAAATCAATGTGTTTGTTGATGGAGTTCCGGTTGGAATGCCATGCTTCTAGGAATTCTCGTGCGTGTCTCTGTTTGGCTTGTCCTAGGATGGATGTGTTGTCCCAGTCAAAGTGGTGTCCTTCCTCATCTGTATGTAAGGATACGAGTGATAGGAGGTCATGTCGTTTTGTGGCTAATTGATGTTCATGTATCCTGGTGGCTAGCTTTCTGCCAGTCTGTCCAATGTAGTGACGAAACGTCTGAAAACTAACCTTCCAGCTTAGCGAGCAAACTCACATCCAGAACCTCAACCTGAGCTACAAATCTTCTCAAAACTCGCTAGCACCTACGGGTCTATAACTATCAACACCGCCCAAAAACACAACCTCTATTCCCACAGGTACATGGGAACATCCAGTTCCAACTCAACACCACTATTCTGGATTCCCCACTGCTTCAAAATCTGCTTGCCTGAAATAAGTATAGATATGCAAAAAACTCCTCTAATTAAATACAGAGCAGATTTCAAAGTTCAAGGTTCAAAATGTGTGATTTACATATATTTTAATATCATTTACTTCAGAGCTTGGATTTAAGCTAGAGTTACTTGGCTTGTGGGTTGTGAGTCTGAAGAGGTTTAATGATTAGCTTGTACATATTTCTGTAGCCACATGGTTTAGTTTTAAAATATAAGAGAATAAGCAGACAGTACCAAGAAATTTCTGTTCACTCATCGGACTGCACAATCATTTATCCAAACACTAGATAAGAGAAACCACATTTTGTACAGAATACTAAGTAAGCCAATGTAACTGCCAACTCACAACAGAAGTGTAATACA
This sequence comes from Stegostoma tigrinum, assembly GCF_030684315.1. NCBI lineage: Eukaryota > Metazoa > Chordata > Chondrichthyes > Orectolobiformes > Stegostomatidae > Stegostoma > Stegostoma tigrinum. The sequence goes on along the minus strand of NC_081358.1, from coordinate 100,513,331 downwards.
GATACATCTTTATACCACCACAGAGTAATTTTATAGGACAGTCTTCAAATAAAGTTGAGATTGAGGCCATTGATAAAGAGCACTGACCGGTGTGTCACTCAAACAAGAGACTGCTGATGGAGGTATTGAGCAGTACCATACAATCAAATTTTTCTCACAGTTATAGGTAAATGTACTATGTTAATGTAAAGCAGAAACATAAGATCACGTCCCACTAAAATCAACTCTGGAAACAGTCAATTTTAGCACTTTAGTTCTCCAAGGTGGTTATTAGTAATTTAATTTCCTTTTCATTAACCGTTATCTGTAGGACAATATACTACTAGCCCTGACCTCTTCATGTGAGCAAATGTTTAAATCTAGGCTGATTAATTCAACTGTTTAAAAAAAAGGAGAGAAGCAGAGAAATGACTTGGCTTTTAGCTATCAAAAGGAATGAGGCTTGATGCTGATAGTGATGGAATTTCGAATGCTGCAAATTGATTGAACGCTGCAATTACAGTTCGCAGTAACTCAAGGAAATGGGATCATCCCTCTCAGCCAAACACTTCTCTTTATTTAAAGCAATCCAATTTGCAAGGATAATTATATATTAGCGTTTCATCTGCAATCGGAAATGAGCATGGGAATAGAACAGGCCAAGTGCGAGCACGTTATTGCTGAAAATTACTTGATATCTGTCTTCTTTCACATGAAGAGAAAATTGGGCAATCAATTAGAAGCTCGAAGAACTGCGGCACAGGAGAACAATGCTGTCCCCTACTGGACATCTGTAGTAACTGTTCATTATCGTTCAGCTAATTCCACAGCATCAACAAACCTGATTCCCAATTTTTTTCCACAATCACATCTCTAACAGTGGAATAATGATTAAATAAAATTAATACATGAACACATGAAAAATTGTCTCTGTGGGAAATTCAGTCCCTAGCCACATGTCAGACTTTTGAAGAAACAATGTTTCATTAAGGTCTTCCCACGGTAGCTCAGGTAGTCAATACCAATGTCATACTAAGCTGTTATTGAACAGACACAATTCAAGTTTTATCACTGGTTGGTGTCCCTTAGCTAATATTTAGTTAATCACTGTAAAATTTACATACAACTTGAACAGGAATTATGCAAGCGACTTAACACTATTAAAATTCCCTCCTATCTTCATGCTCTCACCGAGCTCAGCCTGTCCATGTAACCCACCTTCTGCTCCCTCGATTCCACTCCCACTGAACTGCCGAGAACCGAACTTCCCTTCCTGGTTCCTGTGTTAGCCAATAAAACTGTTAGTAATCTCTGCTTGTGCAGTGATCCCACCATCACCTTTCTCCTGAAAATGCCAAGCTTAAACTCTGCATCTTTGCAACCTAGTGGCACACTTTCACTCTTTTTTCCTTCTCCAAGCTCTTTCAAGTGTTTTCACCACGCTTTCCTGGAGAATCTGGTGGAGGCTGAACTGATTTCAAAAGGGAACTGGAAAAGTACTTGAAGATAAAGAACTTGCAGAGTGGGTAGTTGAACTAGCTTTGTTGCTCTAGCAGACAGCCAGCAAATACTGATGGGCCAAAGACAAACCATCACTCCTTAATATGGTTGCCCACACCATCATCCAAACACCTCAATGCCAACATGCAGTTGATGGGAATATACTTCTCTTTCTGTTTTTAACCATTTGATCATAGTCAGAGAATTATTTCTAATGACTATTCTTCCCATTCCCTTACTTTAACCAAATATCTAGAATCCTACTCCACTTTTATTTCTCATTTCCGCTGCCCCTATCAACACCGCCCAAAAACACAACCTCTATTCCCACATGTACATGGAAACATCCAGTTCCAACTCAACACCACTATTCTGGATGCCCCACTGCTTCAAAATCTGCTTGCCTGAAATAAGTATAGATAAGCAAAAAACTCCTCTAATTAAATACAGAGCAGATTTCAAGGTTCAAGGTTCAAAATGTGTGATTTACATATATTTTAATATCATTTACTTCAAAACTTGGATTTAAGCTAGAGTTACTTGGCTTGTGGGTTGTGAGTCTGAAGAGGTTTAATGATTAACTTGTACATATTTCTGTAGCCACAGGATTTAGTTTTAAAATATAAGAGAATTCAATGCACATTATCGGTTTTAGTTTTCATTGGGGAAGATTTTATGAGCAAAGTAAACAGTTGAGAGCTAGGCTTTCAGTTTAAAAGATCAGAGACTGATTGTTATCTTTTGATTAGGGAAACATGCCTGCTTTGGAAAAAGTTTTTGGGTTCAATTTCACAGATTTTGCAGAAGTCTTGTCTGAATCTGAATGTGTAAAATAATTGCTTCCAACAACAGGAGATGGTTTAGAACTGTTAGGAAATAGATTGCCACAGTATATATAGCTTAATTTGAAAGTTCCAGAGCATAAGTTAAAACCCTGAAGGAGTTATTTGAAGAAAAGTAAGCTCAGTTTTATGATCACTCCAGGAAGAGTCTCAGTTTCTCGTGACATGGAAGTGAAGTCACAAATAAATTAAGGCAAGGGAATTCTTTCTGGTGAGAGTATCAGGAAAGAGTAATTTGTAATTAAAAGGAGTGTACGTGTTACTAAATGTCTAAATATGTTATAAGAAAATGGGTTCTTCTATTTTATCTTCATTTATTTTATCTAATAAACTTTTATTGTATTGTTAAAAATGTGCAGCATTGCGTGTTTGCACATTTCAGCAAAAGACAACGCATTAAAACAAAGGAAAAAACAAAATATGACCTATTGAGCTAGATTTCTGTTTGAGAACTGACTTATCCATTAATAGCATCAGCTAAGATCACAACAATTTCAAACGCTTGACTAAAATGTATCCACATTGTTTATACGGAAATGACAAAAAGAAAGTTGAAAATTCAAACCTGGCATAATTCAAAATGTTTAGGTGCACAAGACTGCTTCTCCCAGTTTACTAAATAAAAAATAATTTAAGATGATACCAAATATGACATCTACTGGCTTTATCTGTAATTGAAGTCCACATATATATAAAAGGCTACTTTCTTATCTGCTTATTTTCAAAAGAGCATGGGAAGACAGTGGGACAGCAACACGCAAAACAGCCAAGAGGGAACCAGGCCTTCATTTTAAAAAGAATAGAAGAGGAAAATTTGTCAACAACAGCTGAAACAGCTGGACACAGCAGTTAGGCACCGCCTGACACAGATCAACTGTTTTGGTCAGCTGATCTGTGCAGCTACACCATCTAGGTGGTGAAGGATGCCAGTGTGTCTGGAAATTAATAATGGGAAATAAAGAAATGGCCGATGTATTGAACCAGACATTTTGTATCCGTTTGCACTATAATTGAAACAAATAATATCCCAGAACAAGTGTAAATTAAGAAGAGCTTTAGCAATGACAATCATTGTCAACTTGGAAGGGGTAGTTTGAAAATTATTAGAACTGAATGCTGGCAAGTCACCAGGCCAAATGAATTTTCATCTTAGGGTCTTAAAAGGAGTGGCTGCGTTGATTATAGGTGCTTGGCTATAATCTTCCAAAATCCTGTAGACTTGGGAGGAATCTCAACAGATTGGAATGCAGCATAGTGACTACCATTATTCATAAAGGACGGAGACAAAGGCAGGAAACTACAAGCTGGTTAGTCAAATATATGTCACAGCAAAACTGCTAGGGTTAAAGGCAGAATACTTAGAAAATCTTAACACAGTCAAGCAAAGTCAACACGATTTTGTGAAAGGGAAGTTATTTATAACTAATTTATCAGGAGACCCTTGAGAAAATTACAAGGAGAATAATGTGTTGAAATAGTACATCCATGATTGGATTGTCAAAAATCATTTGACAACATGCCATATTAAAGATTATGATGCAAGATAAAGAGCTAATGGTACAGAGCATAGCATATTAACATGAACAGAGGATTAGTTAGCTAAGAGGAGCAGATCAGGCATAAAATGTCATTTTCAGGGGTTGATAGGATGCAACAACTAGCCTGCCACAGTAGTAACCACTTGCGTCAACAACATATAAGCTGAATCAAAGACTTGGACAAAGGATCCAAATGTGTGGTAGCAAAATTTGCTGACACTGAAATAATTAGGAAACTAAGTTGTTAAGAGAAAGTAGAGAGCTTTCAAAGGAATATACAGATTAAGTGATAAGTTTTTTAAAATTTGTTATCACTGGCCAAGTCAGCATTTTCTGCCCACCTGTAATTGCCAGAAGACAGTTAAGAGTCAACCACATTGCCGTGGGTCTGGAGTCACATGCAGGTCAGGCCAAATGAGGATGGCAGATTTCATTCCATATTTGGACATTAGTGAAGAAGATGAGTTTTAAAATAATAAACAGTTGGCGTCATTTGGTTCTTTATTCCAGATTTTTATTGAATTCAAATTTCATCATCTGTCATGACAGGTTTCAAGTCCATTGGTCACCAGAATGTTAACCAAGTTCTAGATTATAAGTCCAGTGACATTACCACTACACCACCTCTTCCCACTACTGGTAAATGGATTATAATGTGAATCATTCTATGTTAGCAGGAAGAGGAAAAAAACAGAACGCCACTTAAATAGAGGGAAAGATTGCAGAGAGTCCTTGGAATTAGAGCCTCCTGACAGATGAATCACAAAAATACAGTTTGTAGGAGCGGCAAATGTTTATGAAGGATAATGGAATCTTGGTGTTTACTGCAACTAAAATGGAGCTTAAAAGTTAAGAATGTTTAACCATAGTTGCAGAGGGCCTTGATGGCAATATCCACATGACACACACCTGGAGCAGAAATAAAAACATCAAGAACAACTGACATTATCACAAAATCTTAGTACTGCTAGTGAAAATTAACACATTCTAAAAGTAAAAAAAAAGATAGATCAATGTCCAAGATAACAAAGTGTGGAGCTGGATGAACACAGCACGCCAAGCGGCATCTCAGGAGCACAAAAGCTGACGTTTCGGGCCTAGACCGTTCATCAGAGGCTCTCTGATGAAGGGTCTAGGCCCAAAACATCAGCTTTTGTGCTCCTGAGATGCCGCTTGGCCTGCTGTGTTCATCCAGCTCCACACTTTGTTATCTTGGATTCTCCAGCATCTGCAGTTCCCATTATCATAGAACATAGAACATAGAACAGTACAGCACAGAACAGGCCCTTCAGCCCACAATGTTGTGCCGACCATTGATCCTCATGTATGCACCCTCAAATTTCTGTGACCATATACATGTCCAGCAGTCTCTTAAATGACCCCAATGACCTTGCTTCCACAACTGCTGCTGGCAACGCATTCCATGCTCTCACAACTCTCTGCGTAAAGAACCCGCCTCTGACATCCCCTCTATACTTTCCACCAACCAGCTTAAAACTATGACCCCTCGTGCTAGCCATTTCTGCCCTGGGAAATAGTCTCTGGCTATCAACTCTATCTATGCCTCTCATTATCTTGTATACCTCAATTAGGTCCCCTCTCCTCCTCCTTTTCTCCAATGAAAAGAGACCGAGCTCAGTCAACCTCTCTTCATAAGATAAGCCCTCCAGTCCAGGCAGCATCCTGGTAAACCTCCTCTGAACCCTCTCCAAAGCATCCACATCTTTCCTATAATAGGGCGCCCAGAACTGGACGCAGTATTCCAAGTGCGGTCTAACCAAAGTTTTATCGAGCTGCAACAAGATCTCACGACTCTTAAACTCAATCCCCCTGTTAATGAAAGCCAAAACACCATATGCTTTCTTAACAACCCTGTCCACTTGGGTGGCCATTTTAAGGGATCTATGTATCTGCACACCAAGATCCCTCTGTTCCTCCACGCTGCCAAGAATCCTATCCTTAATCCTGTACTCAACTTTCAAATTCGACCTTCCAAAATGCATCACCTCACATTTATCCAGGTTGAACTCCATCTGCCACCTCTCAGCCCATCTCTGCATCCTGTCAATGTCCCGCTACAGCCTACAACAGCCCTCTACACTGTCAACGACACCTCCGACCTTTGTGTCATCTGCAAACTTGCTGACCCATCCTTCAATCCCCTCATCCAAGTCATTAATAAAAATTACAAACAGTGGAGGCCCAAGGACAGAGCCCTGTGGAACCCCACTCACCACTGACTTCCAGGCAGAATATTTTCCTTCTACTACCACTCGCTGTCTTCTGTTGGCCAGCCAATTCTGTATCCAAGCAGCTAAGTTCCCCTGTATCCCATTCCTCCTGACCTTCTGAATGAGCCTACCATGGGGAACCTTATCAAATGCCTTACTGAAGTCCATATACACCACATCCACAGCTCGACCCTCATCAACTTTTCTAGTCACATCCTCAAAAAACTCGATAAGGTTTGTAAGGCATGACCTACCCCTCACAAAGCCATGTTGACTGTATTTGATCAAGCCATGCTCTTCCAGATGGTCATAAATCTTATCCCTCAGAATCCTTTCTAACACCTTGCAGACGACAGACGTGAGACTTACTGGTCTATAATTGCCGGGGATTTCCCTATTTCCTTTCTTGAAGAGAGGAATTACATTTGCCTCTCTCCAGTCCTCAGGTACGACTCCAGTGGAGAGAGAGGATGCAAAGATCTTCACAAGTGGCGAAGCAATTGCATTTCTCGCTTCCCAAAGCAGCCGAGGACAAATCTGGTCCGGGCCTGGCGACTTGTCAATCTTAATGTTTGACAAAATTTTCAGCACATCAGCTTCCTCTATCTCTATCCATTCCAACATGCACACCTGCTCTTCAAAGGTTTCATTCACTACAAAGTTCGTTTCTTTCGTAAAGACAGAAGCAAAAAACTCATTTAGGGCTTCCCCTACCTCCTCAGGCTCCACACACAAGTTCCCTATGCTATCCCTGATCGGCCCTACTCTTTCTTTGATCATTCTCTTATTCCTCACGTAAGTGTAAAATGCCTTTGTGTTTTCCCGGATTCCTTCTGCCAAGCCTTTCTCGTGCCCCCTCCTGGCTCTCCTCAGACCATTTTTGAGCTCCTTCCTTGCCTGCATGTCATCCTCTCTAGCTGAACTTGACCCTAGCTTCCTCCACCTTATCACTAGATCAATGTCCAGTTGATGAAGAATTCAAATACTCAGCAAGGGAACGTGCATCAAATCCAATTTAATAATCTAATTACTGAAAGTATCAATTCAAAAATGATTAATAAGGGCCAATCCAACAGTTTACTGCGAAAGATGCTAATGTACCCGTAGAAAGAAACCCCAATTTATATGCACAAATTAGCTTCAACAAAATGGCATAAATACCAAAGCATACCAGATTGGTACCAGCTTCAGAGCACATACTGGCTTTTCCGGGAATAAAACTGGGTCTTAACAAACAAAGATAATAAAATGTGAGGCTGGATGAACACAGCAGGCCAAGCAGCATCTCAGGAGCACAAAGGCTGACGTTTCGGGCCTAGACCCTTCATCAGAGGTCTGATGAAGGGTCTAGGCCCGAAACGTCAGCCTTTGTGCTCCTGAGATGCTGCTTGGCCTGCTGTGTTCATCCAGCCTCACATTTTATTATCTTGGAATCTCCAGCATCTGCAGTTCCCATTATCTCTGATACTATTTTAACCTCACTGCGAAGCCTCTGATGAAGGGTCTAGGCCCGAAACGTCAGCCTTTGTGCTCCTGAGATGCTGCTTGGCCTGCTGTGTTCATCCAGCCTCACATTTTATTATCTTGGAATCTCCAGCATCTGCAGTTCCCATTATCTCTTAACAAACAAACCAAGTTTAACTGTGCTGGGATACAGCATGTGGAAATTGTAGGAAGTTTAGTACCTTCAACCTACGGCTCCTAAAGCTATCCATCATGGAGGTTTTTCCTCAACTCATGACTGGTTCTGTTGTAGACCAAATCATATTAGAGGCGTTAATTGTGAATAAGCAACAACTCAACTGAAATAATACTATGTGACTACAGGACAATGCAAGATTAATTGAATAGACTGTGGCATTTTATCATCTAGCAACTCCTATGTTTTTATCACTCTCAATTCACCAACAGGATTAATGAGTCATCTACAGCTGAAACTCCGTATGATCATTTTCACCCACAGGTATCAAAGCCAATTGCACTGCAAACTTATGCAAACTCTGAGCTGCGTTGTTAAGCAGAACTGGAGACCAATGAATTACAGCAAAGTGCCTGTAAAATAGATAGGATTCTGTTCTTTTCAATAATCACAGTGAACCACTGAATGCAGATTTTCAAACTCTACGTGAAAACACCAACTACTCATTAATATGAAGCCCTCATTTAGTGTAACACATTTATTGCCATATCGAGTACAGATATAGGAAGAGTTACACCTGACTTCAACTTACATGCAATTCCTGGGCAAGTTATATTTTGGATCCCCTCATCAAATGATAATTAAACAACTGCAGAGAACTAATTTTAAAAAGCAAATCAAGCTTGAAGGCAAGATCACCATCTGAAGTAATTCCATGGCCATTACATCCAGACTGACTGGAAACATTAAAAAAAAACACTTGCCCAGTTCACTGCTAGTGCTCCACAGACACATGCTGAAATAGTTATCACAGCCAACTGACTGAAAAGACCCTGTAATCAGATATCAGTTTTCTACCTTGTTTTGTAGTTCCATGCAGTCCTGATAACGGCAGCCTCCTCAGCCTATGTTTACTGATTTGCACAAATCCTTTCCCAGGTGTCCTTTTCAGAGTTTGGGAGGACTTTCCACACACAGGGCTCTTCTTGGTGAGCAAGTACCGATTTTTTACCATTGGCAGTCCGGTAAAGCTGATCCTCTTCTCAGTCGGTGAGCTTGCAAAACAAACAAAAAACAACACAATAAATGCTCCGAAAAGATGGAAAACATCAGGGTCCATCAAACAATATCTCTCCGCTTAAGGGGTGAAGTTCCAACTTTGGTAGAACTCAAGATCTCCCTGCTTCATGCAAGACCTTGAGAAGTGCTACTTACGCTGCCGACTTTACAATTTTTTCTAGGGTTGGGGGGGTGTAAGGTGTTGTGGAGATTTAGGAGATTACCAAGAAAGAACAAGACAAGAATGCAGGGTAACAATACTGACACATCTACCTAGAGTGTGACAGGAAGGGGCAGACAGAGAATGTATAAACATAAGAATGCACCAGCAAGCAGGGCCAGAGTAAAAACAGAATTAATACATGCAGCATTCATAATAAGGTGGATGAATTTATAGCACAAATAGAGACACTTGGGAGTACGGCATGATAGCAATCACAGAGATGTGGCTACAAAGTGACCAGGAGTGGAAACTAAACATTTAAAGATACTTGACAATTTGGAAGAATAAAAAGAAAGGAAAATGAAGAGAGATAGCCTAATTAATAGAAGGATGGGAGGACCATAACTATTTAAAAATAAAACAAAGAACTAAACAACCTTGACTCTGAAGATCTAGTTGCAGAATAATTTTGGAGGGAGTAAAGGAAAAGTGTGGGAAAGAAATCGCAGCTGAGTGGAAAATGCGTCTCCTAACAGTTTAAAAATAATTAAAGTCGCCATAGTCCTGCCAGATCATTAAAGAGACACCCTGGTGGTGGTTTAACCAGAAGGTCACCACTCATCAGCTGAGTGGAGAGGTTGAGAAGGAGGGGCCTTCATGGTAATCTCAGCTGGAGCCAAAAGTGAATTTCTTGCAAACAACTGTCCAGCCAAGTGAAGTAATCAACCCCTAATAGTAGTTGATAATGGGCATTGTAAGGAAGAAACTACAAAAGTCTTGGGCTAATTTAATCTTCACATGGATTGGAAAACTTAAACAGGTGTAAAAGGTAGCCTGAAGGATGTGTTCATGAAGTATATTTGTAACATTTTCTTAAAATAGTACATCCTAGACTGAACCCAGAGAAATGGTTAGTTTAGGCCAGAAAATGTGTCAGGAGTCTTTTTAATCCATCAACAAAGATGAACAATTAACATAGCATCACAGACATGATCTCATATGAAAGAATCCTCTTGGAAGAATGATCATACCACGACGGAATTTCACATTCACTTTGAAAATGAGAAGTTTGAGTGTGAACCAACTGTCTTAATCATAAATTTAAAGGCAGTTGCCAAGATAGGAATTCAGAGTTGGCTAAAGTGAACTGGGAAAATAGTCAAAAAGATAAGTTGCTGGAGAAATAGACAAAGGCATATGAGGAGGTATATCACAGTTTTTAACTAAGAAATATTCCAGTGAGAAAGAAAGATACTACAAAAAGGCTGCACTGTCTGTGCCTTCCTAATAAAGGTTTGGCTGGCATCAAATTGAAAGAAAAAGGCATATAATTCTGCAAGATTGTTGTTAACAGAACAGAAGATTGAACTTTTTGTTTGAGAAACCAACATTGGAGAATTTGAAAATGAGAAATCAGAGTAGCAAGAAATATAAAAGAAGACAATAGGAGTTCCTAAAAGAATGTAAAATGTAGAAAATGGAGTAGCTTGTATATGTGCTGGTTTCTTAGTAGATGAAACTATTAAACTAATGGCAGAAAATAAGAATATGGCAGAAACTTTTAACAATTATTTTGTACCAACCTGCACGTAGAAGACACAAAACATCCAAAGAATAGTAGAGAATCATTGATCCTAGGAATATTGCAGTCAATTGGAAAACTGCACATGTAATAACACTCAAAAGGAAGGAGACAGAAAACTTGAAACTACAGGCCATTTAATGTAACATCTATCTTTCAAAAAAAATGGATTATATTATTAAGAAAGACAAAGTAAGCCATTTAAAAAGACTGCATGCAATTAAGCTGAGTTAATTTATTTTACAAAAGGAAAATCATGCTGGAAAAATGTATTACCATGCTTAAGAATATAGTAAGCAGGCTAGATAAAAGAGAACCTGTAGAAAAAGCGTATTTGGAATTCCCAAAGGGTTTTGAGAAAATGCCACATAGAAGTTACGATATTAACCAAGAACTCATGCTATTGGGAATAATGTACCAGCATGGGTAGAAGATTGGCTAGATAACAGGGAATACAATCATGGTAAATGGACTATTTTTAGACTGGCAAGCTGTAACTACTGAGCTGTCAAGGGGTGAGTGCAATCTATATTACTTACTTACACAAAATACTTCCCTTGGTGACCAAATTAAGGGTAGCCATGCTGTTACTGGATATTGAAACAGACTCACGTTGCCCAATAATTTAATCTTATCCATATTTATGTTCTGTTCCTTTAATTACATTTAGTTACTGGTAAAGAAAAATAATAAGTATTACTTTTGGACATGTTATCCCACTAATCAATGAACTTTAAAAAAAAATTCATAGGACATGGGTATCACTACCAAGGCAATGGTTTATTGTCTGTCGCTAACTGTCCTTGACAAGTTGGTGGCAAGCTGCTGCCTTACACCACCACGGTCTGCTTGCTGTAGGTTGATCCAAAATAAGACTCAAGAATAGAGTTTCTGGATTTTGATTCAGTGACACCGAAAGAATGGCAATATATTTCCAAGTCAGGATGCTGAGTGGCTTTAAGGAGATTTGTAGGTAGTGATGTTTCTGTGTATCTGCTGCCCTTATCCTTCTAGATGGTTACAGGTTTGGAAAGTGCTGTTTAAGGAACCTTGGTGCTTTCCTTCAGAGAATCCCGTAGGTGCATCACTGCTGCTGAGTGTCAATGAAGGACAGGCTGAATGTTTGTGGATGTAACGCTAGTTAAACAAGCTGCTTCTTACTGGATGGTGGTGGCAAACTTGTGTGTTGAGCTACAATCACGTGTCAGACATTTTCTCCCAAAATTAATGCATGCTGTTAAGACAATTATCACCGCAGCCATATGTGTAGTCAGAGATTTCCATTTGACCACATTACGCTATTGTAACATTTGCTGCCTTATGTAATGCATCTGAAGGGGTTAATGCTCACAATAGTTAGCATCAACCATGCAGCAAATGTCACATACAGTCTGAGAGTAGAAAGAAGATTATTCCCTCATTTTAGGAGGGAGGATGTCTGTCTACCAGCTCTCAAATGCCTGACCAGATGTAGTTATACTTACAGCTATCATACAATAAACATTCTTGTTATTTAAGATCTAGGTCTGTACGGTAGACACACTACATGGTGTATCCTCTTAACACTAATGACTAGCTAAGCCAAAACAAAGGAGGACTGCTGACAGTGAACTACCTCAAACTGCTCTAAATGCCTACCCAGTACCACATGACACCAGGATTATAGTCATCAATGAAAACACCATAACTTCCAAAGACAAAACATCCAAAGCTTCTTTGGAATCTGTGTTCTTAAAATGTCAAAATACTGTCTTTTTCACTGCTGCTTTACTACTAGAATACTATGTAACAGGAGTAAAAGCAAAAAAAAACCTATCCTGGAGATCTGAAGTAAAATGTTTAGAAGACGACATCTGACAAATGAAGAACATTTACTTCGGGTAGGTATTGTCAAATATCAGCCATTAAGCAGAAACTAAGAGGGTAAAGCATTCATAGCAAAGAGCATGCCCAGACTACTTTTTAATGTATGCAACACATCAGTACAAAAGCCTGAAGAATTTGTAACTATCTTTAGCCAGAATATGGACTGCTTTAATATAAGGAGTCGTGAACTGTGCTGACCATTATGCAATCATCAGCAAACTTCTCACTGCTGATCTTACGATGGAGCCAAACTTATTAATGAAGTGCCTCAAAATAGTTGGGCCCAGTAAACTACCGAGGAACTCCTGCAGAGATGGCCTGGAGCTGAGATGACTAATCTCCAACAAACATAACCATCTTCCTACATACCAGGTGAAACTTCATCAGTGGAGAATTTTCTCCTCTATTCACAGATTTCTGTTTTGCATAGGCTCCTTGATGCCATTCTCACTCAAATGCAACCTCAATGTCAAGAGTTGTCACTCTCACTTCTGGAATGCAGCTGCTTTGCCCATGTTTGAATCAAAGCTTGTATAAAGGCCAGGGGCTGAGTGGCCTGTGAGAACCCAAACTGGGTGTCAATAAGCAGGTCATTGCTGAGCAGGTGCCGCTTGCTACAGGTGCCACCAGCAGCACTGTCACTTTATTGACCAAGAGTAGGCTGATGGGGCAACTGGCCAAGTTGAATCTGTACAGGACATACTTGGGCAATTTTCCACATTGTCGTGTAGATACCAATATCACAGCTGTACTGGAACAGCTTGGCTAGGGCGTGGCAAGTCTTGGAACGCAAGTCTTCAGTACTGTCGTCAGAATGTGGTCAGGACCCATTGCGTTTACAATATCCAGTATCTCCAACCATTTCTTAATATCACATGAAACAAAGTGAATTGGCTGATGACTGGAAGCTGTGATGCTGAGGAACACTGGAGGAAACAGAGACAGACTATCCTCCTGAACTTACGGCTGAAGACTTCTGTGAAGAATTCCACCTTTTGCACTGATGTGCTGGGCTCTTCCTTTATTGACAACGTGGATATTTGTGGAGCCTCCTCCTCCAGCGAGGTGTTTAATTATCCACTGACATTATTGGCTGATGTGGAAGATCTACACAGCTTATGTCGGATCTGTCGTGGGATCCCTTAACTCTATCTATCATTTGCTGCTTATGCTGTTTGGCATGTAAGTAGTCCTACTTTCACCACATTATCACCTCCTTTTTATGTTTGCTAGGTGTTTCTGCAGGCACGCCCCCTGCATTGCCCATTGAAGCAGAGTCGATCCCCTGTCTTGATGGTAATGTTTGAGTGGGGGATATAGAGTCATAGAGTTATACAACATGGAAACAGACCTTTGCTATGCTCGGTCATGAGGTTGTAGATTGTGTTAGAGTATGAATCTGTTGCTATTGATAGCCTGCAGCACTTCATGCATGCCCTGTCTTGAGCTCATAGATCTACCTGAAGTCATCTGTCATGGCAATTGTGTCTCACAACATGAAGAAGATATTCTCAACGTGAAGGGGGAACTTCATCTCCAGAAGAACTGGGCAGGTGTCATTCTTATCAATAATATTATGGACAGATGCATTTGCAGCCAGCAGATTGATAAACATGAAGTCAAATACTATAATTTAAAATTATCTAGACTGGTGCTTTTTCATTCCCTCACTCAATTATCAGGACCTTACACACGTTTCACTTTTTTAAAAAAAAGTGATAGGAAGCAGACTTCACAAATAATTTTAAGAGAGAACTAAATGGCACACGATGAGGGACTTGTAGGTTCTAGATGAAAAGAGGAGATATGGGACCAAACAAGATTTTTTTTTCCAAAAAAGAGTTGTTAAAGAATTAAAGGCTGAATTCTATAATTTTTTTCACCTGCAGAGTGAAGGCTTGATAATTCTGGGGTATTTCAGCTTCAAATAAAAATTGAATAGATATACGCATAAATACAGTTTTAAGAGCGAAATCCAAAACATTACCTCAAGTTGAATCATTCTGAAAGGGTTAGATTCAAACTGTAACAAAGCAAACTTAGATCTGTAATTATGAAATTATACCACACCATGAAAAGGCTTAAAACAGTTAAGATAATCGATTCATCTTTCTATTTCACAGCTATCTTGTAAGATATATAAAACATGCACAGATTTAAACACAGTTATAGATTGTTGGACTCCTTATTACTGCAAAGGTACATCGAAGGAATTGCTCATGGCTCAATAACTCACTGCTAACCTCTAGTGGTATTAATGTAACTGTGCAACAATACTTCTGCGAAAAGTGCCTGAAAACATTTAATCTAAAACTGTTTGTATTGGATGAATAATGGAAGAGGAGAGAAGTGGAATACATTTAGGAAGAATTCCCACCAAATATTTAACACATAGTCTGGATTTCAAACTTGGTAGTTGATACTAAATTTGACATGTATTTAAAAGTGTAATTTTCCTAACTGGAGTTGCTCACAATATATCGGATCATGCATTTGTTGGTTTACCTTATAAGATTGTGCAAATAGCAGCCCATGACTTTTAGTCCAGTCTAAAAACAAGCTTTTTTTCATATACCTTGCTCAAAAGTTAATCTTATTTTTCTTTATGGGTCAAGCATTGTTGAGATTAATTATTTGTCGGTAACTGCTATGGTTTACTAACTGAAATCATCAGAAAAACAGACGGTAAACTCTTCGTGGTTGTGCTAGGTACGGGTCCACAGGAAATCACTTGAGTTTTGGACATCACTGCAGGAGTTCCTTGGGTCAGTACTTGAGGGTTAACCAGCTTCAGCTACTTCATGAAGGAACCATCTTTAAAGACAAGGTCAAAAGTGAGGATATTTGCCAATGACTCCAGAGTTTATTGCCACTGACAATTCTTCAGTACTGAAGCAGTCCATACCTATATGTTGTAACACCTGGACTGACGTGCCAAATAGCATTAACACAAACAAGGAAAACCGGAGCAGGAGTGGGCCATTTGGCCCAATGAGCCTACTCCACCATTCGATATTATCATGCTTATCATCCAACTCAGTACCCAGTTCCCACTTTCTCCTCATACCCTTTGATAACTATTTTGGCCACAATTGCTTTCTGTGGCAGACAATTCCATGGATTCACCATTCTATGGGTGAAGAAAATTTGGCTTTCACTTTCTGGATTCCATGGTCATTGGAAACATTCTTTATGTGTTTACTGTCTCGGTCTGTTAGAATTTTATAGGTTTCTATGAGATTTCCCCTCTACTCATTCTCCTAAATGCCAGTGAATACAGTACTAACTAATCCTTCATACGTCAGTCCTGCTACCCAGGTGTAAGTCTGGGAAAAAAAAACAAGGAACAAAAACAAAGTTGCTGGAAAAGCTCAACAGGTCTGGCAGCATCTGTGGAGAAGAAAACAGAGTTAACATTTCAGGTCTAGTGGCACTTCCTCAGAACTGAAAGGGTTCAGAAACTGAAAGGGTTCTGAGGAATGGTCACTGGACCCGAAACATTAACTGTCTTCTCCTCCACAGATGTTGCCAGACCAGCTGAGCTTTTCCAGCAACTTTGTTTTTGTAAGTCTGGTAAACTGCTGTTGCACTCCTTCTGTAGCCAGAACATTTTTCCTCACATAATGAGACTGAAACTGCACAGTACTCCAACTGTAGTCTTACCAGGGACCTGTACAACAGCAGTCAGATCTGCTGAGGTTCTCCAACACTTTCTGTTTTTTTTTTATGGGAATAGTGTTGGTAAAGGGCTGTACACGGACTCCTGAGTTTATGTTCTGCCATATAAATACTGTGACTATCAAAAGCAGGTCAGAGGTTGCCATTTCATCTCCTGTTTCCCCAAAGACCATCACCATCTACAAGGTACAAGTCAGGAGACAGTGACTGAATACTCACCGCTGGACAAGAGCAGCTGCAAGAATGCTTAAGAAGCTTAAATTCATCCAGAACAAAGCAGCCCCTTCAATCCTTCTACCAGTGATGCAGTGGCACAGTGTACTATCTATAAGATACATTGGTGTAACTCATCATGCATTCTTCGACAGCATTTCCTAATCACACAACTTCAACAAGCAAAAAGGATAAGACCATTGATATATGGGAACAGCGCCACCTGCAAGTTTGCCTCCACAACACACCATCCTTAATGAGAATATACTGTCACCGGGTATGGAACTACTTCCTAATAGCACAGTGGGTTTACCTACTGCCTATGAAGTGAAGCAGTTCAAGAAAGCAGTTCACAACCACCTTCTCGAGGACAAACGGGACAGGCAACAAGTGTTGGCACTGCCAGTAATATCCAATCCCGTAAAGAAATTTTGTTAAAACAAGACAAAAGGATACCACATGATCTATCATGATATGTTTAAGAAAGAATAACAAGTATTCAGGTCAACTTAAATGGTAGCATAGGCTAATGAACATTAGGAAAATAGTCACTATCACCTGGGAAGCCATCTAACCCTTGGTCCTCAAATACAGCAAAAGACAGGTTTCAGAATCAAGGCCACTGTCAGATAGTCCACAAGCTTCACAAAAAGTTGTAATTTAGTACTGAGGTACATGACAAAAAAAATGCCACTTTCATTTAACAATAAATTCAAATTTGATTAAATAATCATTTGACTAAATAATCATTTGGCATTAATCTGACACATGCATAAGAATTAACCTACACTGGAAATGTTGGTGAAACACAAATGAACTTTGACACGCCAGCAACAAGACTTAGGAAAGAAAACTGTCCACATAAAGATGCCTGGTCAGAAGACAGTTGACAAACTCGCCTCTCACCTACAAAGCATAAAATTATTACTTGTCTAAATGACAGTTTCAACAGCATTCAAAAAGCAAAACATTGTACAGAACAAAGCAACAACCTGCTTAAACAATCATGACATCCATTGCTATAGGGATTTACTCCCTCCAGTGAATTCAACACCACACAGCAGCACCAAGACGCTCAACAACAAATCAAACACCACTTTCCAAACCCAAGACCAGCACCAGCCTGAAGAACAAAAGCAGCAGGTGCAAGGGACTGCAACAACATGCAAGCTCACTTGCAAATCACATAGTATCCCATCACATAGTGTCCCATTAAGAACAATACCACTGTTCATTTGCGATTGCTGGGTCAAATTCATGTGAGTGCCTCCCTAATATTTACGGCATAGAAATGCAAGGTAGTTATCATCAACAAAAGATAGAATCAAAAAATTTCCTTCTGACACTCAACAGGACTACCATCGTTGAGTCCCCTACAATAAACATCCCAAAAGTTACTACTGACCAGACAGTGAACTGGAATAGCGTATAAATACTGTAGCTATAAGAGCAGGTCAGAGGCTAAGGATTCTGCAATCAGTAACTCACTTCCAAACTCATCAAATTAAATCGAAAGAAACAAGGCACGAGTGCAATGAAATACTCCCCAACTGTCAGGATCAGTGCAGCTCCAACAGCACGCAAGAAGCTTGAAACCCACTTAATTGGCACCATTCTAATAGTCATTCCCTTCACCGCTGACGCTCAGTAGCAGCAGTATATTCCACCTACAAGATGCATTGCAGAAACTGACCCAAATCTCCAAAGACAACACGTTTCAAACTCAGAAACACTACCATCTGGAAGGACAAGGACAGTAAATACATGCTGGTAAATATGCTGTTGCTCTTTAAGTTGCAGAATTCAAGTAATTGGATACCTTTAAATTACGGGCGAAAACTATTTTCAAACATGAATCCGCAAGTTGCCCTCCAAGCCACTCACCGTCCTGACTTGGAAATATATCACTGGGTCAAATTCTGGTGACTGCTTTCCTAATCTCGTTGTGGGTATTCTTTTATAAAAGCAACCAGTCAGGGATGGAGCAAGTGGAACTTGTATCCAGGCCTCCTGGCTTACAGGTAGGGATATCACCATTGCACACCAGATCCTTTATCTTTCTGGGTATATTTACAGTGAATGGGTTGCAGCAGTTCAAGAGTGCAGCTCACCAACACCTTGAAGGGCAACCAATCCAGTGAGATCGACATCCCATGAGTGGATTTTTAAAAAATGCACTATAGTGTACATGGATTTTACTGACAAGCACCTTATGAGGTTAAGAATGAGCATTGCAACAATGCTAATTTAATGCCAAAGAGCTCACAGAGAACACTATTTTTCCCCAGTAATACAGATGAAATTAAATGTCTAAATTCACAATATAAAAACCATTTATCCCAGTAATTTAAAGACATCCGTTAATTTGAATTGTGCATTTTGAGGAAGAACAGTGTCCTCACCAACTTTTTCTGGAAAAAAAACTGCAGTCAGAGCCAGTAGCGCTAAATTTATTGAAAAGGCAGATATTCTCACGGCCAGAAACACTCATCTAAACAATTTCAAACTATCTTCTTGACAAAAATGCATTTTATTTTGTTTAGTTACTTCTGTCTAAAACCCCAATTAGTTGTGAGAATGCATGTAAACTCATGGGCTTTGAACTATAACAGCAGCTCGCCCAGTCAGTCCTGTGACTTCCAAGTGAAACCAGTCTTCACTGCTTTCCAGAGTAGATATTTTCTATTCATCCTGTTCAGAGATATTATGACATATCCTCAGGGTAGGTGGTACTTAAACCCAGTACTCCTCACTCTCAGATTTGGAAATGACCTCTGTGCCATAACAGCTCCAGACTAGCTTTTCCAGAGTAATATCCTCAGTTCAACTACCTTTAGTTGCTACAACAATGATTTTCCCTACATCATAAGGTCAGAAGTGGAGATGTTTGCTGATGGTTGCACTATGTTCAGCACCTTTTGCAACTCCTCAAATACTGAAATAGCCCATATCTACTTGCAGCAAAACTAAGAGAATATACAGGGTTGGCCTGACAAATGACCAGTAACATTCGCTAAACACAAAAAGCAGGCAGTGACCATCTCCAGTGAGAGAAACTACTTATCACCCTGATATTCCTTAGAACATCATTACTGAATATCCCACTATCAACATCCTGGGATCACCAATGACCAGAAATTAACTAGACCAGCTATATAAATGCTGGAGCTACAATAGCAAATCGGTTACTTAAAAGTCCTGCAGCAAGTAACCTACGTCCTGACTCCTCAAAGCCTATCAACCACATACGAGACAGATGTTAGAAGTGTGACGTAATGCACGCCACTCGCTCTAATCAGCAAAGCTACAAAAACTTGAAACGTGACACCATCCAGGGCAAAGGAGCCTGCTCAATTGGCACAACACCCACAAATATTCATTTCTTCCAGCATTGGCCAATACAAGCAGAGTGCGCCATCTACAAGATGCACTGCGATATTCATTACAGCACCTTATGCAGCACAAGAGCAGCAGAAACAGAACACAACCACCTGCAATTCTTCTCCAAGCCACTCACCATTCTGACTTGGAAATATAGAGATGTTCCTTCAGTGTCACTGGTTAAAACCCAGAAAGCCTCTCCCAACAGAACTGTAGGTGAACCTACACCAAGTGGACGACAGCAGCTCAAGGGGGCAGTTCATCATCATTTCCTCAAGAGCAACACGAAGATCACTGGGTGGTTGACAATGAGGGAAGTGGTCTTAGGTACCAGGAGAATATAGATGGATTGGTCAGACAGATTAGTGGCGGATGGAACTTAACCCTGAAAAAAGTGTGACGTAATGCATTTTGAAAGAAATAACAAGACAAGAAAGTACAAAATGACAAGACACTAGGAAGCTCAGAGAAACAGGAATATCTTGGGATGCTTGTTCACAGATCCTTGAAGATAGCAAGGCAGAATAATAGTGAACATAGAACATTACAGCACAGTACAGGCCCTTCGGCCCTCGATGTTCTGCCGACCTGTCATACCAATCTAAAGCCCATCTAACCTACACTATTCCATGTGCGTCCATATGCTTATCCAATGACGACTTAAATGTACTTAAAGTTGGCGAATCCACTACCGTTGCAGGCAAAGCGTTCCATTCCCTTACTAGTCTCTGAGTAAAGAACCTACCTCTGACATCTGTCCTATATCTTTCACCCCTCAATTTAAAGCTATGCCCCCTCGTGCTCGCCGTCACCAAACAGGCATACAGAACACTTGGCTTCATCAATTGTGGCTTTGATTGTAAGAGCAGAAAGATTATGCTGGAACTATACAAAAGTTTGGTTATGACCCAGTTGGAGTACTTGGTACACTGCTCCACATGATGATACTTTATTTTCAAATTTGCAATAATAAAACTGTTTTCAAATATACAGACTCACCTCAAACTTCCACTTCTTCTGATAATTTTAGTTTTGCTCTTCACTTTGTAATGAGAAGACCCAGGCCCACACAATGTCTTTTTGGGAATGTCAGCACCAGACTCAGCCTTGTTTGGCGCCACAGGTTGTATCCGATGTACTGCGGGCTCTGCCTGGTATGAGTGCTGTGACTCCCACTGATAGGGAGACTTTGAAGGAGAAACAGTCTCCACTGCTTTCCAGTTGTACTTGTTTGACAATGCTCCTCTCTTGTGAGAGCACCCTGCCTTTTTCAGCTTTCCTGAACATCTGAGCTCCAAGCTTGGATTGGGTGCTGCACCATCATCTCCCATGGCAACACACCGAGTGGCACTTTTAATTAACTTTGGTGAGATAGACTTCAGTGTCATTTGGTTAGAAGCTTGGTTTGATCTGGCAGTGTTTGAAACCCAGACATACTTTGCTTTTCTTCCCTTGCACACTCTGCTGCAAACAGGAGTGTTATTCCTTTGCTTCTTCGGTACTTTGTGTGTAAGTAGAGCTTTTGATTTCAAAGATCCTTCGATGACATGTGTTTGAACCTGGGAAACACTAACTGAAACTGACTTCCTCACTGTCGTCAAAGTCTCATTCTGACATCCAGAATCTGTACCAATATTGGTTTTTTGCCATGTGTATTTAGATTTTTTAACTGGAGAAGAATTGCATGGCATTTGATCTACAGAATTCAAAATATTCTGTTTTCCAAAGGTTATACAATAATTCTTGGCACATTTGTCCAACTCAGCAATTTTATGCATTAGGGATGTTTTCGGTGACTTGCCTGTTGATGGTTCAGGACCGGCGTGGGCATTATCGCTTGACTCAACAACTCGCTGGAATTCACCCACAAATCCCCCACCAGTATCACCATCCATGCAATGAGTTTTACTCTTTACAGAAGCTTTTGGAAGCATGCATATTGCTGCCTCTGGACCTGAACTACCGCAGTAACTTGGCCCAACATGTTGAATTTTTGTCAATCCATGCTTTGCTCTTTGACAGCTGACAGGAATTCTAACTTCAGTTTTGCCTGTTACTTCAACACTAATTTGTTCTGGTGTTTTACACACTTGTCCTTCTTCCTCCTGCTTCCGCATAGGTTTCAGCGTAGGCCTTTCTGCAGAGAGAGATGTAACGGCACCTGTTCTGTCCTTCGTCCTTGCCATTTTCACTTTGTGCAACTTTTCCTTTAGTGCTAATAGCTTATTGTGTTTCAATTCCAGCTCAGAATTGAGAGCCAGTAAAGACTGTGCTTTTGGATTTGTTTGAACTAATCTGGAGGACTTGCCCCTTAAGCTGCCTCCTTCTGATCCATTTGCTGCCAATACATATTTGCCAACAGTGTTTAACTTATGTCTATTAGCAGGCATTATCTCACTTCGAGATTCATTAGCAGGTGCCTCACCACATGTGTTGATGAGTTTCTTATTGACCAGTGAGTACTTTGTCCGCCATGAGCTGCTAGGTTCTGACCCCTGATGTGCTGGAATGTTCTTCAAACTGACAGATGTGTTTTTATGATTGTTACTAGTCCATTGTCCTTGCATGTGTGGATTATTAGCTTCAGTACCTGCAGGCACATCGCCATGGACATTCTTATGATTAGTTATAAGAGCTGCAGGGGTGAAAAGAAAACATACAAAAAAGGTTAGTTTGAAATAAATGCAACAATACTTTTGCTGGGGAAGAGAACTGATAATGTTAAAAAATACTTTTAATGATATTAGTCTCATCTGTCTCAACACACTTACTCTTGTATCCATAGAAGTACTTGTTGCTCTGCCAGCAAACCCGACAGTCATGTTGTGCAAAGCCCCAAACAGAAAATTACATGAATAACAAGCTCTGTGATAACTTACTACTTGAATTCCCATGTTGGTAGTTTGAAGCAGATATGAAAGGTGCACAGCATTATATTATGATTAAACTGAAAGGTAACCGAAATGCTTTGAGACATGCTGAGGGATTGAGAGGGACTAAATAAATATAAGATCTTTCTTTCCATTGCAGTTGGACACCAAATTATATGCTCAAGGCTCAAATGTCCTTAGATTCATCAAGTATGGCTCAGCGATGAGACTGCTGCAAAGAGAGCCAGGCTAACAGGTATCATTAACTATCTAAAGGAGACAAGCATAAACGCAACAATTTGCTTCAGTGGTAGCACCTTCAAACTCAAATGTTGTAAGTTCAAGCCCCACTCCAGAAACCAATGTACACTGACATTCCATAAGCAGTACCAAGAGCAATACAGTGTAAAAGATACCATTGCAACAATGGTCCTGTCTGCATATTCAGATTGATGTAAAATCTCAAAGAATCTTTTGAAGGAATAAAGGAGTTATCAGTCAGGCATTTGTCTGTCATTCAACAGCAATTTCAACAATTCAAATACATCCCAGAGATAAAAAGAAAGCTACTCCTCAAAATAATGATCCACAGCACTATTCACAGGTTCATAGAAGATTAACTATACAATAGCTATTGGTAATAACAACACACTTAGCAACAAATATAACAAATAACTGTTAATTAGTCGTAAATTACAGCTGTCATACTTTCAAAATTTCCTAAATGGACCATACTCTATCAAATTCTAAAGCATGTGCTAACACATACACTTTGTACCTTCTCATATTCCTCAACTTTGCTATGTGACAATTTGCAATTTTTGTTGTGATATTAAATTGATAATATTTAAGATTCAATTGTCCTTTTCTTGCAGTGTACAGATCCATAGCTTTCCACATCTCTAGTTTTCATTGGGCAAGTATTTCTTTCTGTAGTCAGATGAAACAAGCATCTGTCAGTACAGTATTCATCAGCAAAGCCTTTTGGCTGTCTCTGCCTATAATGTATTTTAATTAGGATCATTCATGAAACTGACCACCACATTATTGTATACCAAACACTTACAGCACTCATCTTAAATTTCTACTAGCATTATCCCACCAGATTAAAACAGCTAAGCATTAATAAAAGGAAACAGCAAAACCACAAGTTGCTTTTAACATTATCTGATTAAAATGCTTCTCACACAATTAAGTGCTTTAAAAATGTAGTCACTGTTGTAATTTAGTAAACAGAACAGTTTATACACAGCAGCATTCCACACACTAAAATCAAATTGAAAGATAATCTAATACTTACTGATTAAAAGATAAACATTGGTTATTCTAGCCATTGGGTTTTTTATTACGTTACAGAAGCAATTATAAAAATAAATTTTTGCTATTTCACCCAGAAATCAGAGTGAACTCCACTGTTATTTTTCAAAAAGTATCACAGGATTCTTTCTAGAGTACATCAGGAATATACATAGTCTTAGTTTGGCATATCATGTGAAAGACAACACCCATACTGTACTAGAACGGACTGTCAATCTTGATTAAGTGAGGAGTGAGGTTTCAGCCAGCAAAGTCACCATAGCCCTAAAGGTCCAGAGGACTGCACTCCCATCATAGAGAGACAACTAGTGTTGTCAACCACAGAGTCATCACGCCTGAGGGAGGAGACAAAAAGGACAGTACTTCAGGGTAACCTCAGCGAGTGCAGGAAATGAACCCACGCTGTGGCATCACTTTGTATTGCAAACCAGCCGTCCGAACAACTGAGCTCATTGACCCTCTTGAGGCAACCTTTGGACTGAAAAGACAAAGACTGAAATTGCTAGGATTACTCAGCAGGTCTGGTAGCATCTGTGGAGAGAAAACAGATAAGGTCCGATGAATCTTCTTCAGAACGGTCCTTCCGAAACGTGACCTTTGCTTTCACGCCACAGATGCTGCCTGACCTGTGGAGTTTTCCAATTAATTTCTGATTTCCAGCATCCACAGGTCTTCGAGGTTTTTTTTTGTTGTTTGACTGAAGAGTGCTTCCACTGAGCCGCAGCTGGCACGGTACATGCACAAACATTGATCCTAACTGGGTTAACCAGTATTGGTAACTGGGCTAACAGCTTTCCAAGGTTAACTGCAGGTACTATCATCAATGCAGATAGAGTAACTCAGGATCACGGCCTGTGAACAGCACATCCAGTCAGCCCGGATACTTTCTGTTAGCCGAACCCTGATGTCGGGGTTACAGCCATCACCGCGATCGGAGTAGATTCATTTTCCCGTCTCCGGGACTGGAAATGTTTCTCTTCCAGATACTCACCGGAGAGGAGCTGGATCTGCCTCTGCAACGACTCTCTCTCCTCCATCTCCAGCGGCGGTTCATTACCACAGCCGGACAGCCGCTGACCTTAACGTCATAACGTAGCTCGGACTGACGTAAGACGTCGCGGCGGCGGCGGCTGCGCCCGACCATGATGGACAGCAACGTCAACCACACGCCGAGCGGACGAGCCCTCGTCAATGACCAATAATGTTCAAGCGTTCGCTGCGGGGTAGGCGGGAATGCTCTCCTTCCCGCAGAGACCTGTGGGAAATGTAGTTGATGCAAAATCAGAGCATCAGTTGTAGCGCGATTCAGACCATCCACTGGTTTTGGTAGTTAATTCCAATCTCCTGCTTTTTCGACCAAAATAATCAGCCAGTGCCCTTTTGAATGCCTCAATTGAATTTGGCTGTACCACATTTCCAAGCAGCGCATTCTTTCCTGTAACTAAAGTCTATATGACAAATGACAGTAGGAACTGCAGATGCTGGAGAATCTGAGATAACAAGGTGTAGAGCTGGGTGAACACAGCAGGCCAAGCAGCATCCGAAGTCTGATGTTTTGGGCCTAGACCTTTCTTCAGATTTTCTCCTTAATGACATCTAGGGTATAGCCAGACTGAATTGCATACTGGTAAATTGGCCAACTCTGATGAGTCAAGTGCCTTTAACCAAACATATATATACCACCTCACAGGCTCAAGAGCAGTATATAACTTAATTTACTGAAGTAATAAACTTTGTCTGATCAGATAGATACCAAGAGATAGCCTGATCAATGGGAATATTGGGACCAAGTCTGATGAAACAATAGGATTTGGTGGCTGGCTACATGCAACAATGCAGGCACCGAGTCAGTCATCTCCATGAGAAGTAAGATATAATGGCAAATAGAATACTGGAGTGACAATCCCTAGGTACAACGTTCACAAGGAGTAAAAAGAATAACACTAAGCTTGAAGTCCCAATGACTGTGAGACCTCAATGATGCTAGTCTACCCTTGTAAGCACCTGGACAGCATGACTTGGACTTCACTCACAGATCCTACTTGGGGAGGTAGATATTTTTGAGGAAAAGATCGTAGTACTTTAGAAAAGAAGATAGTCATTTATGTTTTGCCAATAAAGACTGATTTTGATTGAACAAATTCTGAGTTTGTGAGTTTATGCTCACCACATAGATTAAACAGCAGATCCTCAGTCGACAGAGGGCTCCTGCCTAAAAGAAAACTGTCCACAGATTAGTCACAGAGTCATAACTTACGGCAGACATCATCTTCACCATTCCTGAGATTACAGCCCAGCGGTGTATAGTTAGGAGGATATTGCCCTCGGAGTCTTTGATATTGAATCTGGGCCCCTGGATATTTCAGGTCTTCAGGGAGATCAAACCTGGAAACAGAAGCTGCATACCAGTTACCATCTAAACACTGCTGCCCAGCAGATGAATCAGTCCTCTTACATGTTGAAGTACACATTGGAAGTGGCAAGGGTACAGAATGTACCCTGGGTGAGGACTTCAAAGCCCATTGACTTTGACAAGGGTCAGTACTGACTGATTGGGCATATGACAGGTGCAGTAGGGAACCAATAAGAGGGAGAAAGCTATTTGACCTTGTCCTCTCAATCTATCTGCAGCAGATGCACCCATCCATGAGCATATTAGTAGGTTCCAGGAATGAGAAACTTCAATTAGGAGGATAAATTAGAGACGTTCGGATTGTTCCACCTGAAGTGAAGAAAGTTAAGCTAGGTCTGATAAATATTTTCAAAAGTGGTCTAGATAGGGATAAACTGTTCCCATGCATGAAAAAATCAAGAATGAGAGAGTACAGGTCTAAAGTGATTTGCAAATGTAGCAATTGTAATGTGAGAAAAACTTACAAGTGGTTTGAGTCTAAACTGCACAACCTAGGAGTGTAAAGCAGATAGAACCAATTGAGGCATTCAGAGAGTATTAGATGATTATTGGAATAGAAACAACATACAATGGAATGGGAAATGATACTGAGTCATAATGCTTTTTGACAATCTGGTGCAGACACAATGGACTGAATGGTTTCTTCAGTGCTTTAGAATTCTGTAAATCTGTGAAGTGCTAAGAAGATAAACAATCAATGATCAAAAGGATTGACAGGATTGACTTTCCAATTGGCACAATGGTATTCCTCTAAAATCAGAATGTTAAGGATTGGAATAAAACACAAAATGTCTAGGAGCCTAAACCCGAAAAAGACATTAAACAGTCAGCATTGTTGTGAAGAGCCTGGGGAGTATGCTGAAGACACCAAGGTAAATAGAATATTGAATAGTGAGGATGCTTTAGGGTGATTTAGACAAGCTGTGTGGTGGATGTTATGGGAGTCCAAAAGTAGAAGGTACAAGCATCCAAAACCTTAATGGTGAACCAGTAGCTGGAGGGCAACCTAAGAAAATGGTTCATGATAGAGAGTTACTCGAAAGAATGTTCTGCAACAGCATCACAGTGAGTGGCTCATGGTCAGCATTGCAGTAAAGAAGTCTGGGAAGAGTGCCTCAGAGTTAGCATCACAGTGAAGCAGCCTGAGAAGAGTGCCTCACAGTCAGCATCAAAGTCTGGGAAGAATGTTTCCAACTTTGCTGATGACACCAAAGTAAGTGAGATGTTGAATGGTCAAGTTGATGCAGGGTAATTTATGCAAGCAATATAGCACATATTATGGGTGTCCGAAACTAGAGGGCATAGGTTAAAGGTGAGAGCAGAAAGATTTAAGAAGGACCTGAAGAATAACTTTTTCATGGAGAGGGTGGGGTATGTTTGGAACAAGGCTGCCAGAGGAAGTGGTGGAGGTGGATATGACTACAATGTTTAAAGGCATCTTAACGGGTACATGAATAGGAAGGGTTTTGAGGGATATGGGCCAAATGCAGGCAAATAGGATGAGGTCAGAATGGAATGTTTGATCAGAGTGGACGAGTTGGACTAAAGAATCTGCGTCCATGCTATATGACTCTGTGACTGTAAGTGTAAAGTCATATACTTTGGTAGGAATACCGAATGGCAGAATATTGTTTAAATGATTTCGATTAGAATAGTTAGCATGTTTTTTTTTCTAGTTAGATAAGGTCTAATAATCTTGAATGATTTTTTCAACTGAATGGCTCAGTGTGTAAAAGAGGGTCGTACAGTTGATTCACTTCAATAAGGCTTTGACTAGGTATTGCACAGCAGTCTAGTTGAGAAGTTAAGGTCCCAATGGATTCAGGAAAATTTGGAAAATTTGATCCAAAATTAACTTAGTAGCAGGAATCAGACTTTGATGTTTGAGGGGTATTTTTGTGACTGGAAGCCTGTATCCAGTGATGTACCGAGATAACAAGGTGTAGAGCTGGATGAACATAGCAGGCCAAGCAGCATCATAGGAGCAGGAAAGCTGGCGTTTCAGGCCTACACCCAAATGTCAGCTTTCCTGCTCCTAAGATGCTGTTTGGCCTGCTGTGTTCATCCAGCTCAACACCTTTTTATCTTGAATTCTCCAGCATCGGCAGTTCCTACTATCTCTCCAGCGATGTCCCCCAGGGTTCAGTTTTGGGTACCTTGCTGTTTGTTGCATACATCAATGTAAGCAACATAGATGTGAATGTTGAAGGTATGACAAGTAAGTACACAGATGATATGAAAATTAGCAGTATGACAAATAGCGAAGAGGAATGCCTTAGCGTACAGGATGATGTAGACTGGCTGGTCAGATAGGCTGAACAGTGGCAAGTAGAATTTAATCCTGAAAAGTGTGGAGCGATGACTTCCGGGAGGACTAAAAGGCAAGGAAGTAAATGTTAAATGGTGGAACCCTAGGAAGTAGAGAGGATCAGAAGGACCTTGGTGTACATGTCCATAGATCCTTGAAGGCAGTATGGTGGGTAGATGAGGTGATTAGGTGTACATATTAACCTAAAATTTGTTGGGTGAGCTGAAATGAAAGGAACAAAAAATATATGAACCCTGCTCTACTGAAAAATTAATGGTCAGGTGCTGGTGAAATGGTTGGAAAGGTCATTGATCTAAATGTTTTTGTGTTTTACTGAAGGAATGTGTGTGTTTATATTAAGTGCTGGGAACTCAGCAGTGATAACAAAACTAACATAGTATGTCTGAAAGTCTGGAATTTTGGGTTAAAGCAGACCAGGACATCAGATGTGAGAATATGGACTATTTACTAGCTGAACCTGGTCACAGCATTGTGCTGTGTAAACATCAAAAGAGTTATTTGGATGTCATAAAGATCCACGAGCAAGCTAAAGCTGAAGTCAAATATCATTAGAACCAGGAGACAAGCCTCTTTCCAAGGAAGACAAGCAAGTCCTAATAGGCATTTGATCAAACCAACTTGGAAAGCATGACATATTTGTGATGTTCACCATTGGTGAAACTAGTCATTTGCTAGAGGCTGAATAGGGTAGTATACTGTGTCAAAGACTGAATACACAACATTGTCTGTATAGAAAAAGAGTATAAGAAAGCATTCCACACAGCAATAGCTAGCTAGCTAAGGACAGGGTCATCTGAAGGGCGACTGGAGGTTGAGATAGAGTGGGCTGATCACCACTTCAGCTGATCCTCAGACAAGTCCATGTAAACTGGTTCACCTGTAATTGTCTGGCTAAGAGTTTTGTGGTGTTTTGTAATATTCTTTGATTTAATAAAGAGCAAATCCTGTTGTTTGAACTGTGTTGGGTTATTGATATCCAGAGTAAATCCAGACTAGGGAGTGTGGGAATTAAAGCCTTTGTAAGACATAGAAGAATTAGTTTTTATTAGTGGTGGCATTGAATGCAAGAGCAAGGAGGTTATGATTGAGCTGAATGTAACGTTAGGTAGGCCACAGCTAGAGTACTGCATGCAGTTCTCATCACCACACTGCAGGAAGGATATAATGGTACTAGGATGTGTGCAGAAGAGATTCATCAGTGTGTTTCTTGGGCCAGAACAAGCCAAGATATGGAGAGATGGGATAAGGTGGGGTTGTTTTCCTTCTAGCATAGAAGGCTGATTGAGGTCTACGAACTTTATGAGGGGCATAGATAAGGGGAAAAGTTTCTCCTATTTTTCCTTATTAGAGGAGTCAATGATCAAGGATACAGTTTTAAGTTAAGGGGCAGGAGGTTTAAAAGGAATTTGAGGAAAAACAGTTTCATTCACTGCTTAAAAGTGTTGGGTGGGGGGTGACACCCTCAAGAGGTTTAAGTAGTATTTAGTTGAGTATGTGAAACAAGGCTACGGGCTAGAAAGTGGGAAAATGGTCGATGACTAGTATGGATACAATAGGCTGAAGGGCTTCTTTCAGTCCTGTAAAACACTCTACGAAAAGTTGACATACAAGGGGACTTGGTATCTTTGTGCAGCAGCCACTGAAAGCAAGAATGCAGTCAGGAAAACAAAATGGAGTGTTGGCCTATTCTGAAAGAGAATTTGAGTACAGGAGCAAGCAAATTTTATAGCAGCTGTGGAGAGACTTGGTGTGACAAAACAGAGAATATTATGTGCAGTTTTATTGTCTTTACCAAAGAAAAGATTTACTGGCCATAGAGGGAATGCACCAAAAGTTCACCAAACTGATTCTTGGGGTAACAAAGTGTGGAGCTGGATGAACACAGCAGACCAAGCAGCATCTTAGGAGCACAGAAGCTGACATCTAGGTCTAGGCCCAAAACTCAGCTTTTGCGCACCTAAGATGCTGCTTGGCCTGCTAAGTTCATCCAGCTCCACACCTTGTAATCTCGGATTCTCCAGCATCTGCAGTTCCCATTATCTCTGATTCTTGGAGTGACAGGGTTGTTCTATAAAGAGAGACTGAATCATCCAGACATGTATTCACTGTGCTGTAGAAGAATGAGAATCTCATTGAAACATATAATATTATAACAGGGCTGGAGAGACCAATTGCAGGGATATTGTTCCCCTGACTGAGGAATCCAGAAAAAACAGTCCTGGTTTCAGGATACATGGTGGATCATTTCAGATTGAAAGTAGAACGAATGTCTTCACTCAAAAGAAATAGACTTCTGTACCACAGAAGATTGTGGAGGCCAAGTCATTGAATGTATTTAAGGAATAGGTTGATTGCTAGTGGCTAAAACTGTCAGTGTATGAGAGCATCAAGAGTATAGGGTTGAGACAGATGATCAGTTGGGGTCATGTTGAATGGTGGAGGAGCTTGATAGGGTGAATGGCCTACTCCTACTTTTCATCCATCAATAGTATTCTGAAGGGAATGTTCCCTCCATGACATCCTGGTTTATTCCTCAATCATCCCTCACTTCTCACCACACTTTACCATGCAAGAACAGCAGATGTAATACCTACTCATTTAGGTTAGCTTAGATTCCCTACAGTGTGGAAACAGGCTCTTCGGCCCAAAAAGTCCACACTGCCTCCTGGAGTATCCCACCCACACCCATCCCCCTATAACCCACACACCCCTGAACACTATGGACAATTTAGCATGGCCAATCCACCTAGTCTGCACGTCTTTGGACTGTGGGAGGAAACCCACGCAGACACGGGGAGAATGTGCAAACTCCGCACAGACAGTTACCCGAGGCTGGAATCGAACCCAGGTCCCTGGCACTGTGAGGCTGCAGTGCTAATCACTGAGCCACCATGCTGCCCTTTACTACTTCTGTTCCTACCATCCGGGAACTGTTATTTGCACATAATTCAAAAGTAGAATGTTGTATTAAATTTTCATGAAGTGATCTTCTCCACAGCAGAGTGACTAAATGCAGACTGGTAACCACTTTGCATGACACCTATATTTAGTCTGCAGGCATGACCCCAAGTTCTCGGTCAGGTATCAATTCAATAACCTTCCCAAATTCAACATCAGCCAGCTAGATTTTTTTAAAAAATAAAGCTCAAAACAAACTTGAAGAACTGCACATTAACTATCACTCAGGCACTTTACAGACTTTCAGATAATTGAATTTCAGTTTGTTACTTCTGCTCCAGTTTTCTAGTTAGTGATTCCGATCTTCATTCCTGAACCTCCTCTAACTCTATTGCTTTCTACTTCTCCTATCAATCATCTCTTATGTTATTTAATCTCTATCATCTGCCGTACAAGATCTCCCAAGCTGACTTGGGCCATCAATGCTTTGGTACAAGCATAACACGACTAAGCCACTCAAGCCTCCTCAAATTCCACCCTAATTGCAAATATTTCCATCCCTTCAGGATTGCTCTCTCTACCAATTACTCCTCAAACCATCCTTGATTCTCTGCTTTGAAGAGACTGACTTTCGTTCACTAACATCTGTCCATGGATTTCTATTATTCTGAAGCATTCATAAGCCTGTTCCCCAAGTAATGTAAGTACAAACTTATCCGGATTTCCAGTAGATCTTTTTTGAATTCCCAATCTAATAGTAACCTGACTCAATGGCAGTGGTTGAGAGTAAAAACTGTCTTCTCTACAGAAATTGGTTAAACTGCTTAGTATTGCCAGCATATTTTGGTTTTAATGATTATGTGTAACAAAATTGTAAATTTGTTTATAACTTAGGAGGTAGTCTTCCTAGGAGGTCAATGGCAGTACAAATACTTTCCTAAGCCCAATAAAATTTGAGTCTTGGCAATTCGATGTCCTCAAGGATTGTAGATGCCCAGGTTATTGAATATATTCAAGATCAATATTTTTGAATTCCAGCACAATCAAAAGACATGACGGCAAGCAGGAAAGGGGAGTCAAATATAAGCTAAATCATATTGAATGGCAGAGCAGGGGTAAACATGCACCAATTCCTTATAATTTGCATGTTTTTTGACACTGCTTCCACTCACACTTGAATGGTCTATCAGATGGAGGTATTTAATTCGAAAGTTGTTCCGGAGTAAGCGAACTGCATCAAGAACCCCTACCTTCAGGGAAGGGCAGAAAAATGTTACAACAGGTCCTGATTAAGTTATAGGCAGTTTCGTATTTATTTGGCTTGTTATAGCCAATATGTACTGGTATTGAAAATCTTAACAGCTAAAATATACTAAACAGTGAAATAAAGATGGAAGCAAGAATTAAAATATCTCAATTTATTCACAGTGCTCATGATACAGAAATAGAAATCTAATCAGCTTGGATCACAAGAAATATTAGAATCTAAGAAACACAAAAAAATACATCTTGTACCAAAAACATTGCCTGGGCAAAAACCTAGGACAAAATTTCTTATACACAAGTAAACAATATTCCACTGACAGTCAGAAATGGATGTACAATCACTTAATATGATTCAGACACTTGGCAGTTTAAAAAAAATAGATTTGGTTTTGATTTCATCTGTGGTCGCACAAGACAAGTCAATAAAATGTTTTTTTTAAAAATCAGTTTGGCTACAGTGAATTCTCCTGCATCTAATTCTTGGAACGGAGAAAAAAAAATTGTCCCAAAGATAGGCATTATTGCACAAAAGTTTTCTGTTCATAGGGAACAACTACTGTGAAAAATTTATCTACCACCAGTGCACAGCTTGTGTATCAGATGCAATGTCTATCCCTGTCCTCCAGCTGTCAATCCTTGATGTCAGTGACACTCATCCTTAAAATTAACTAATAATTGACATTTTCAGAAATAAATTAGGTTTCAAACAAGGCATTGAAGGTTAGAAGGAAGAACAGGAAAGAATGAGCAACATGTCCTTATTCTTTTAATTTTCAAGCTCGTGTGCAAATATCCATAACCTCCTGTTAAAAGCTCAAAACTTAGCATTTAACTCTGATTGCAAGTAGATTCAAAATAAAGGTTTACTACAGTTGCCTACCCCACCTACCTCCCTATTTTCTGCATATGAACTGATGTTTTCACAGCCCTCAGTTCTGAGGAAGAGTCACCAGACCCGAAATG
This sequence comes from Stegostoma tigrinum, assembly GCF_030684315.1. Taxonomy (NCBI): domain Eukaryota; kingdom Metazoa; phylum Chordata; class Chondrichthyes; order Orectolobiformes; family Stegostomatidae; genus Stegostoma; species Stegostoma tigrinum. The sequence continues at coordinate 100,479,604 of NC_081358.1, read as the reverse complement.
TTAACTCTTTTTTCCTTCACAGACACTGCCAGACCTGCTGGGCTTTTTCCAGCAACTTTAGTTTTGTTTACTAGAGCTGTCATGTGTACGTAGGATCAATGGCAGTTACATATTACAGTTAAGCCACAAACGCGCTTGAATTTTTTTAAAATTAAATGTTGTTCCAAGAAGAGTAATGCCTCAGAATTTGCTATGTGCCCTGTATAAAAATGTTCAGTTCATCAGTCTCATTTTGTGTAGTGTTTCAGTGTTGCAGCCAACCAGGTTTTCAATCGCTTTCTGAATTCCAGTCCCTGACTATAATATTTTGCTTCTTTGTGCCACATAAAAAGGAGAAATCAATGGAATGAATGCAGGACAAAACTAAGGGAATAAATAAGCATTACCTGGGGACAAAATCTCAATGGTATACTTTTAAACTATTATTGCTCTAGCAATTTTGAAAGGACCTTGAACATCATAATATGAATCAGTTCTCTATAAACGTACACAACTATAATTTTATAATTCCCGTTCATCCAAGATTCAAACAGCTGTAGTTGCACGTTACATTTCCATACAGAAATATCCATGAAAAGATAACTTTCACTTCTACTTTACAACATTGTTAGTTATTTTGGGAGTGGAGCAGGAAATGCTGCATCAAAATCAACTGACAATTTTGCATATTGTGTAGGTCTTTAGAAACATACATGTTGTAGTAAAAACAGCAAAACTTGATGCAGTCAGGAATCATCTTGGTGGTGCCATTTAATTGAGAAAGGAGTCTGTTGTCAGTCTCCCAAATAAATCAGAGCGCACAAGGGATTGATGTGGGATTTACTGAAATGCTGGGATCTCAGTTTAGCTAATTAATAGCTCCTCTAGGTCTACAGCAATTTAGCTTTGGCTCAAGGATTTATAGCTTAATTGGGTGCCACATAGGATCCCGTGCCCTTGGAAGGCCAGAAGAGTTTTACTGGGTTGTTTACTGATGACATCTATGTGGAGTTCGCTCATTATTAGATGCATGCACCTGGTTAAGGGATCTAGAATTGGATCCTCACTCACCTTAAACCTAGTTCTCTTAATTAATCCAGAAGGAAAAACAGTAAAATTTGTGAATGACACATACCAGTTCACATTATCTCGCATGGTTCAAAATTGTTTGACTGCTACATTCATTGCCAAGTATACTTTTTAAATTTTCCATCTAAGAAAGCACCTTCATGGGTAATTGATTCCTTTGGGTCAGCCCACAGAATTGATGGCACTCCTTGCCAGTTCTCTGACTGGTGTGCAAGAAAGCATCCCAACTACCCTGTACAGAGTGGGTTTCACGTTTAAAACATGTACAATGTAACTGCTCATTGTCTCACACTTAAAGGTAATTGTGTTTAAAATAGGGAAGACTATAAAAATGAAACAGATAAACAGCAAAATTATCTGCATTGAAAGCACAGGTTAAATTAAGTCAGAAGCAGATAACTCTTGATTCACTGGAAACCTATTTTCTTGTTTTCAAATACTGGCATCAAATCATTGGTTAGGATAATCTCAGGAAGAGTTTCTATCCTACACAGATTCATTACTTTCCATTAGATTTTATGAGAAACCTCATGCAAATGTCTAAAGAGCTACTGAACTGTCACTACAGATTATTACGAGAGTTCCTCCCTATATATAAACCACTTGAAGAGGGACTGAGATATTGTGTGCGTCCATACACTTGGGCATTACTTGCTGGTAAAATAATGTATTTAACAAAAGAAAATAAAATTTAATCCTAGTATAATCTTGGTGTCAAAGCTTTAAGATATGCACTCATGATGGAATAAATTGACAGCTATTATGCTGTTACTTTTCTAATAATTCAAATGATAAGAGTAATAGGACATTAACAATTGCAGTTAAGTAGATTTAAAAGATGTATTTTCAGTCTATTCAAATCATTAAGTTACAGTTGACATTTAGATAATGTTGCTAAGATTAAACCACTTGTGTTTCACTTCTGTAGCACATTTGTTAGCAAGTGACCAATTCTTAATAAGTAGCAAGATTTAGGAACAATAAGTAACTTTAAGAAATGAGTAAACATAGCAACAGGGTAAAGTCAACTTGCTCATTTTAAAGTACTACAGTACAATCTAAATAACTAATTGAAGGTGTTTTTGCACTAAACATTATACTTGCAAATATTAATGAGGTTTAATTTGAATCAAGGGAATTTAATGATAAAAGGAATCAAATTAAGCAACTATAAATTTAGTCAATTTTAAATAGCCAAGAACTTCAGTCCTATTTCATTCAGCTGAAAATACTGTAGTTCCAACATGTGTTAACACATTCTCCAAAAAAATGAAAGGAGCAGCCTTCTAACTTGCACACAGCCACAAACTTGCATTTTAGTTTGCTGTGTGCACACATTAACCTATAACATTTTAGTTCTGCTATACATCTTTTATTTTAAAATAATTTTACAAAATTGCTACATTTTTAATGCGAGAAATTTTACAGATGAAAACATGAAACAAGAAAATAGATGGGAAAATAAAGCAATGTCTTAAGATAACTTCATGTCAATTCAGAATTACTTTGATACCTTGCTTCCTCATTTATAAAGGAACTGAATTCATACTGCTCTGAATTCAGTTGGTTTGCACTCTAGAGAATAATCAGAACATGAGCAATTGCAATGTGACTGCAGCTGGCTGAAACAGGAGCTGTTTATGTATGGAAAAGAAAAATAGAATCAACTAGGGTTCAAAATTTTTCATTCTAAGACAGCATGTGAATGAGCCTCACTGTCACAAGAAACGGTTTTGAAAATACACAAATGAATGAATCTGTGCGATCAGAGGCATTTGTGAAAAGTAAATTTCTTGAAATTTTAAATATAAATTTCTAATTAGCATCTTGCTAAGCACTAAATCCCTCAAGCAAGGACTCCTCTGTTAATGACAACGAGCAGCTGACAATTGTTTAACACACTAGGCCACTGAATTGAAAAATTTCTTGTTCCTAATCGGGGCTATATTTAGATAGGAAAGGGATCCGAGACTAGACTGCAACCATCAAATGATGGACTAGAAGTGGTAGGGACAACTGCTAGGCTAGCCATTAGAAATTATTCTTGAATACCTCCAAACAACCAGAGAGAGATCAGGCAATATACTTCACTAACTGTCTCTGCAATGTGATAGTCTACGTCTGGCACATAGACAGAAATGGGAAAAAGAGAGAGTCTGGGTTGGATCTTGTATTATCTTGTTGGCATTTCTGAAGGCACTTGTTTGTTTGTCAAGTGCACTACGTAGTCTTCCTGTCCATCCCTGACCTAGGTCCTATTTTACAGCTTAGGGGCTAGGAGGCCTTTAAATGGTCAATTAAGAGCCTCAACCCAATTGCTGCTATTTTAAACTATAGTAGGTGAAAGCCTTTACACCAAGCAGGAACACTGGCAACTTTTACTGGATTCGTGTTTAGCAGGGAGGGAGGGACCTGCATTGTGTCACCTATGTCTATTGGAGGCAGGCAGCCTGCCTCACCAACTGTCAATAATTGTACCTCCTTTTAAACCTCCATGGGCCCTGCCAGCAAGGCCTGACATACCCAGATTTGCTTTTCACTTAATACACCTAACCTTCCTTCCTGAGATCTGCCTAAAGCTTCAGTAGTGGTCACTGTTGTGCTGTTGAGATTACTGAATTCTCCAGCTCACTAAAGACAGGTCTTCATTCCCAATGGGGGAGAATGTTTCACCTGAGCCAACTAATGCCCTAAGCATAAAATGGCTATTGGCACTCGACCTTTTTGTGCTCATGTTCCTGGCAGACTTTTAAATTGGGATTGGTTGGGGGCAGTGGGGGGGGGGGGGGGGGGGGAAAGAGTGGTTTCCAAAAAGATGGCAGCCTGTAAAATCTTACAATCCACGAACAATGCATTATTAGGATAAGTTGGTGGAGGTGGATACAACTACATTTAAAGGGCATCTGAATAAGTACATGAGGAGGAAGGGTTGAGGGGGCTATGTGCCAAATGCTGGTAAATGGGACTAGATCAGTTTGGATATAACGAAAATGTCAGCTTTTGTGCTCCTAAGATGCTGCTTGGCCTGCTGAGTTCATCTAGCTCTACACTTTGTTATCTCAGATTCTCCAGCATCTGCAGTTCCCATTATCTCAGTTTAGGATATGGTTGGCACAGATGAGTTGGACCAAAGGGTCTGTTTCCACGCTGTATAACTCTGACTCCATAATTACATAATTCAGACCGGAGAATATTTTACCCCTTATGCTGCATTTTTACTCCATCGGCTATTGTTTTTGAAAACATTATTCTCAGGACATAGATGGTGCAGACAAGACTGGACTTAATGCCTTTCAAGGGTTTTCACGGCAGGATGATGATGAGCCAGCATCTTCGACTGCAATAAATTATTACTGTGAGGAGGCCACACAACAGAAAGATATAAATTGCCAGGGAGTTGACTGAATGAAATCCATCTCCCATCAGACCAAAAAAGACATAACCAAAAAAGATGTTGTGTCGATATCATTCCTGATTTTGCCTACCTCGGTGTAGATTCAGGGTTTCAAGATGTGAAGTAACTTTGATCAGTTGCTGTATTGTTCATAGAAATTACCAGCCCTTCTTTAAATTGTAAACATGACTTATATGGCTCAATGCCAATATCACAACACAGTTACCTAATGAATCATTTTCACAGTTTAAAGTGGAGTCGGCAATCTGTACGTACATCGCAACAATCTATCAATTTTACTTACCTTCTTTCCCTGAGATTTTACCACTAACAGAACCATAATTAGGAAAGCTATGAGAACACATTTTCAACTTTTGTCCTACACAACTCTGAACACAGCGTATGGCTTTATATGAAAATAATTTTTATTTTTAATCCATTCAGAAACAGTACTTCCTGCCCATATTTCCTACGTTATAACAATGTATATACTTCAAAAGTTTTTAATTGACTTTAGGATGCTCTATGCTTATGAAATGCACCAAAAATTCTCTTTCACAGTATTGCTTTTTATTTACAGAATTTTATGCTGTTTAATCATGTGTGCATGAGAAGCTGTAAATGTAAAAACAGACACTTTATAACTGACTCCCTTGTCTCCTAATTCCTCCAGCATAAACCTGAACTCAACTGGTCAATTTCCTTTTTTCAGGAATTAAAGAGAGAGCTCATTTTCAATCAGTTTTGTTTGAAGTACAGCAGCAAAAAAATGTTATCTAACATAAAGAGAATGATTGCAATTTTTTTTCCAAAAAGTAAAATGAAAACACATAAATATGCCTCAATATTAAGAATGACTTGACACAAATGAATTCCTCACATGCTTCTCCAGTGGAAAGTCAGTCATCTATGAATGAACATTTTCCACAGTGTCAGCTGCAGTTAGCTTCATCAATTAGCAAAGGACTAACACCTAAAACAAAACATAATTTCTTAAAACGACACAAACAAGTGCTGCATTTTCTCATATTGAAAATAAAGAGAAAGCACATTTCAGTGAAACACTACATTGAATTCTACATTTTCAACAGCTGCCAGTTTAAAATAAAGAATTGAAATATGTACAAGGTAGGGGAGCCCTTCAAAGGCAACACCACAATACTAGCCTTCTCAGTTTAGAATATAGACTGACCTTGTCCAAACCCAACCCGTTACTGCTAACTGATTTAGGCTCTGTTATTGACCACTATACTTGTTACATTTTATTGTACATAGGCTCCGTTCCCCTAAAATACTCGCAGGAATATTTAATTCAATATGGTATATCAACTGCCACTGATTCTGCTAGAACTTCATGCCCACGATTTAAGTCTCTAGAACAATGGTCGGCAGAGGATGAAGACGCTTCTGTTTTACTCCATTGTATACATCTCTTTCTCCACCAGTTGTAATTAGAACGTTAAAGAAAAACATAACTAAATTATAAACTAAAGGCACATTTTGGGTCTTTTACTTCAGATTTTGTTCTTGAGGCAATCTCTACACGACAGCCGTAAGGAATTAGCCAAGTTAATTCTGCCAAGCTAAATTCAGCATGATTTCCTAATATACGCAACATAACTCAGCACATTACAATGTGCTTTGTTTACAGTGAGAAGGGGGTGAGAAGTAGTTGACACTACTGAATTCCAATGGTCAGCTTAAAAGAAGCAACCTAAGAGAAAGGCTAGAAATAAATTAGCACAAATGAAATGCTTTACATGATAGAAAGTAATACCAAGACCTGTGAGACAAGACAGAAGGACCGTGATTTGTGGACTTTCCACGCATCGTCTGTCCTGAGATAGCGAAATACTATTTTCAGTGATATCCTTTTCTGATAATCTGCTGGTACGGTTTTGATTTGACTGTTGTTATTGTTGAAGATAGAAAAATAAAACTCTGAAGGACAGAAACACAAATTCTTGGTGAACCTAAAATGAAACAAGATATGGTCTGCCACAATGACAGATCTAAAAAGGTACTACCTTGGAGATGCAGCCTGAAATGGTTATTGGTTTGTAATGAGTTAAAAATAATTCATAAACTCCCATCCAGTAAGGAAAAATTCAAATAGAACTTAGAAATGCTGGAAATGCACAGATCATTCAGCATTTTCATTGAGACTGGCATAGAAAACCTTTCCATTTTAATTAAACTGCTAACAGTGAATCCACTGTAAGATGTCAAAGCCTCCTTTTACTGCGGCACAGTTGACCTTGCCTCACTTTACCATTTATGACCCACCATCCTGTCTTATACAAACATCTTTCAGGAGATGTCAGAGGGAGGTTCTTCACCCAGAGAGAGTTGAGAGTGCATGGAATAGTTTACCAGTGGTAGTCGTGGAAGCAGAGTCATTAGTGACATTTAAGTGACTGCTGGACATGCACATGGACAGCAGTGAATTGAGGGGAATGTAGGTTAGGTTATTTTATTTTTCCATGGTACAACATCGTGGGCCAAAGGGCCTGTACTGTGCTAGAAAAAAAATACAGCAACAGTTCAAAAGTCTAATACATATTTAAGAAATACTTTGCAGTGGTTTGGTACATCCGAGTGGCTGACTAGACCATTTCAGATGGTATTCGAGAGTCAACTTTATCAATTGGATCTGGATCACATTTAGGCCAGGTAAAGACAGCAGCTATCCTTCTTTAAGAGCATCAACATTTCATAGCCATCATTATTGAGATGAGATTTTAATTCTAGACTTATTAATTCAATTGAGGTGAGATTTGAAATCATGTCACCAGAACAATGGCCTAGGCCTCGGAATTACTACTACGGTTACAATACCACTCTGCTGCCATCTCCCCATGAAGGAATGTAAGTAATAATACGTCTTGTAGTTCATGATTTATACAGCTTCAAATGAGATGAACTTTTTAAAATAAAAATTCGGCGTCCTTAGCTGAGATGGGTATGTTTGCGGTGAATAATTCTCATAAATTAGGAGTGACAGAACTCTTCAATAGAATGATCCATCGTCCGTTACAGCAATGACAGGTAAGCGGTGAGTACTGCCATCTTTGTTTGTATTCTTCTTCTTGTTCCAGGTGAGCAGCAAACCTGAACCTTTGCTCGAATCAGCAATCTTCTTGCTGTTCTCTTTATCATTCCCAGAGAAGATGCTTGTTGATGACATTGTACCTAGAAGTGATTTTCTGTCAGCCTGCAGGAAAGGAAAACAGAATGGTAAACATCACTGGCAAACTGTTGTTAAGTGAAAAGGCTATATACAAAAAAAAAGCCCTGAAATTTTCCAAGTGCTAGCTTATTTGATGAATTTGGCAGGCTTGCAATCTAATAGAACAACTGTTACAGCATGTTTGATGTAGGAAAAACTAACCAAAAGCACTTCAGAGGAGTATTATAAAATAGGACAGTGATACCTAACTACAGGAGGAGATGTTACAGCAGCTGGCCAAAAACTTGATAGAGCAGAAAATTCTGAAGGTATGTCATAAAGGATGAAAAAGAGCATGAATATGTTGGAGTTTCATGGTGTGAATTCATGCGTTTCAGACATTGTGAGCTGAGATAGTCATCAATGGTGCAGGAATGTCAAAAAGGCCGTAAGTGACGAGTGCAAATATTTCCAAGGATTATAGGGCTGGATGAGATCATGGAGATCTTGGAAAAACTTGAAAATAGGGTTGATCATTTTATAAATCAAGCTAACAATATATGTCAGCCAATACAAGCATGGCTAGTGGAAAAGACTGGAAATGAGTGAAACTTTTTTTAGGGAGAAAAGAAAAGCTAAATTCAAACATCATTAGGCACACTACATTGGAGCTGTAACTTTACATCACCAAGTGGTTGGACATAAATTCAACTCCTTGATTTATGAGACAGCGCACAGTCAATTTCACTAACGCCAATAGGGAGAGGGGTCATCTACTAATCCCCAAAGCAGCAAGTGAAAAATCAGGACAATTTGCAAAGATTAAGTGGAGGGAGTAGTTCAAGACTCCTTAACTTTCAGACCAAGATCAAGGATTGATCAGAATGTCTGTGTGCTTTCTCTATTAGCTTTCACCAACTGGCCATTCTTCCTACCAAATCCAGATATGAAATGTTGCAAAATTATTTATATTCTGGACAAGGTCAGCATTTAGCCAAACCATTTTCACATTTAACACTCGGCCAGGATCAAAGAATGGCAATGACAGGGACTTGTGCTGATTTTTCATCTAACTTAGAACCAGGTCCAACACTGCACTCAGTCACCACCTATAAACCAAATGGCTCAATAAAGCCAACTTTAAGAAAAGCTTTAAAATTTTACAATAATTTAGGACAAAGTAGAATTGTGTTTTGTTTTGGCCAGAATATGCAGGCAACAGCCATTTGTAGAGATGCCAACTACTAGGACTAATTAATGTATCCCAGGAACGGAAGAGAGCTGAGAAGGTGGGGTTTGGGGAGAGGGAACAACCATGGAAAACAAATAGAAGAGAGGGGATGGAGTGTGCGGAATATTCCCAACTTCAAACAAGTATGTCTACATTAGGGAATGTCAAGATAGCCTTCCTATCAGAGACAGGTTGAAGTCCATGTTTGGCTACTTAAATCACTTACAAAAGCTGGCAGCCTCTGAGAATCTGGAAGGAGAAGTTTCTGTCCTTATCAGGCACATTGCAGTACATGAAGGGGATACAGAGAGCAAGAGCTTCCCCTGTGGAAGCATGGCCTCCATCTTCAGCAGTGACTGATTGGCCTGGGCTATCCTGATCTCACTCATCAAGCTTCTTGGTAACAGTACCGCTTGTTCTCTGGCCTGGGCACAGTCCAGTTTTGCTTATTGCTCCAGTATTGCTGCTGGGACTGGAGATCTGCAGACGCTCCAAACAGCTCTTCAAAGTGATACCTCCAAACCTAAAGAGATGGAGCCCTGACAATACGAAATTGCTTGCCAGTTGGCTGCAGAAATAGGTTGAGGCTGCCCAAGACGTTCCAGCTGCATTAGGGTCATTACCATGGGAATTTAATTTAGCCCCAAACATGCAGTTTTGCTGTAGGTTTCCAATTAAGTGATTATAGATTACTTACCTAGCCAATGATCTAGCATGATGATAACCAAATAATACGAGTGACCTAGAGAACTAGCTCAATTAAAAATCAATAAACAAAATATCTATATGGTAAACACTTACATTGTTCTGTTGCTCAGAAATAATTAGGGTTATCACCCCAATACTGACACCTTCTGTACTGATATTTTTCAATAACTGAACTACATCAGTGTGCTTGGACCATTTGCAATCTTGTTCATTCACAGACACAAGGTAATCTCCTTCTCGCAGGCCAGCTTCCTAAGTTAACAAAGTACATGTCAATTTCAATTTATTACTTATTATTACAATGTAGCAAAATGATCACAAATTGAAACCAACACAGTGTCACACCAATTAATGCAAAACATGTTGCAACATGACAGCCGAATTTTGAGTTCACATATGTAATTCCCCACAGGGAATTTCATCCATTTCGAGAGAAATTACTGCAAAATTGATCAATTTCCCTGAGGAGGCAGATTTGTTTTTAAATCATCAAAATGAGTAATTCCATCTTACTTGACTAAATTGGATTGGCAAGAGTATGGAACAGATTACTATTCAATTTAATAGAAGATAGCTCAGTAAAATCCGATCAGGAAGAGGGGTAAAAAAAACAGAAACAGAATTTCTGGAATCAAGCAACAGCAACAAACTCAGAATACAACTTGTTCTATTCATTTTTTTAAAAATATAGAACAGTTTAAAAAACCTAGGCTTCCAATATAGGACACCATCAAGGTTCAACATATAGGCCTTTCCCATGATAAGTCATACAGTCAGAGCTGTACAGTATGGAAACAGACACTTCAGTCCAACTCGTCCATGCTGACCTGATATCCCAAATAAATCTAGTCCCATCTGACAGCATTTGGCCCATATCCCTCTAAATTCTTCCTGTTCATTTACCCATCCAGGTTCCTTTTAAATGATGTAATTGTACCAACCTCCACCACTTCCTCTGGCAGCTCAGTGGACACATGCACCACCCTCTACATGAAAAAGTTGCCCCCAGGGCCATTTTAGATCTTTCCTCTCTCACCTTTAGTTTTGGGCTGGGGAAGTCCAAGGGAAGTGATTATCCACCCTAACCATGCCTCTCTATAAGGCCACCGCTCCAGGGAAAATAGCCCCAGTCTATTCAGCCTCTCTCTCTCACCTTATTCCTACGTCCTGTTTTGGACTCCCACGCCGCTGGGAAAGACCTTGTCTATTTACCCTATTCGTGTCCCTCATGATTTTATAAACCTCTATAAGGTCACCTCTTAGCTCTGACACTCCAGGGAAAATAGCCCCAAGTCTAGCGAGTTTTGAGAAGATTTGTAGCTCAGGTTGAGGTTCTGGATATGAGTTTGCTCGCTGAGCTGGAAGGTTAGTTTTCAGACATTTCATCACCATTCCAGGTAACATCATCAGTGAGCCTCCGACGAAGCGCTGGTGTTATGTCCCACTTTCTATTTATCTGTTTAGGTTTCCTTGGGTTGGTGATGTTACTTCCTGTTCTTTTTCCTCAGAGGATGGTAGATTGGCTCCAAGTCAATCTACCATCCTCTGAGGAAAAAGAACAGGAAATGACATCACCACAGGAAATGACATCATCAACTCAAGGAAACCCAAACCGATAAATAGAAAGCGGGACATAACACCAGCGCTTCGTCGGAGGCTCACTGATGATGTTACCTAGAATGGTGACGAAACATCTGGGAACAAACCTTCAAGCTCAGTGAACCAGCTCACATCTGGAACAAAATAAAGACCCACTCTCTTGTGGACCGAGAGGAGGAGAGTGCTGTCTTGGAGGTGAAAGGAAGATGTCGGGTTGGCTGTGCACCCTTGTGACCAGTGGATCTTAATGCTGGCTTCAGCCTAATGCTGGTTCAGGGGAGCAGCCAACCTGCAACGATGGCTGCAGCAAGTGCTCGTGCCCCAGGTCAGGGGGTCCGGAACACCATCCGTGTTTCCGTAAAGAAGGTGGATGAAGGTGCACCTGTGGACCGCACCTTCTTCGTGAAGAGGGTCCTGTTGGGCTGTTGCGGGTTTGCTGCTTCGGACACTTACTGCCTGCAGGATTTCCCCGGAGGAGGTTCTTACGATGTGACCTTCAGGAGTGCCAAGCTTTGTGAGCGCTTCCTGGAGGTTTTCAAGGAGAAAGGAGGTGAGGGCCCCCGTCTCTGTATTGACCGCTGTCCCGCTGATGGTGATGCCAGTGCAGAGGAGCCGTACGGTGACTGTACACATGTACGACCCGCATGTGCCAGCAGTTGATGTCCTGACCTTCCTTGGAAGGGACGTGAAGGTGGAAGGGGACCTAACAGACATCATAGACCCCTTTGGTATCTGGACCAGTAAGAGGCAGGTCAAGGTGACGCTGAGGATGGGCGTGGATGGGAACGTCGTACACCCACCGTCCAGCTTCGTGATCGATGGGAGCAAGGGCTACCTGAACTATGCAGGGCAACCTAAAGTCTGCCATGCCTGTGGTAGGTCAGGTCACGTGGCAGCCGACTGCAAAGCCACCATCTGCAGGAACTGCAGGGAGGAGGGACACCTTGCAAAGGACTGCCCACAAGAGAAAAGTTGCAACCTTTGCGGGGAAGCGGGCCACCTCTATAGGGCATGCCTGCGGCGGGGGACCACCTACGCCCAGGTCGCCGGCAGGGGCAATGTGGGGCCAGCCCCCCCGGAGGAGAGCAAGGCACCAGGGCCTAGCAAGGACCCCACTAATGTGCAGGAGGGCCCAGCCCCACAGGATGGGCCCCGAGGCCAGCAAAGCGCCCCTGCAGGCTCCGCTCCCCCCCGACAACCCGGAGTCGATGGCGGCGACAGGCGACCCAGGGGAGTGGACAACGGTCCGGAAAGCGAGGAGGAAAGTGCGTCGATGGGCCCAGGAACCGCAACCATCAGGCGGGAAGAGGCAGCTACAGGGGGGCTATAAGAGGTCCTCTGACGAGGAGGATTCGGAGAGGGCCCGCCCGAAGCAGAAGTTAAAGATCTCGAGGGAGAAGGAAAGCAGCACCATGCTTCCAGGTGATGGGAGGTGTCCTGAGGCTCCCTCTGATACCAAGTCAAGTGCCACTGGGGCACTGGAGGGCCCCCCGGAACTTCCAGGCGGGAAGGAGGAAACAGCGCGTCCCCAGCCTGACGCAGAGCCGGACCCTCCTGCCTCCGCACCCCCGACGGGGGGATGCCACCCGGAAGGCAGCACGGACGGTTTCCTGAGCCCGGAGAGCATCCACCAGTTAGCCCGGGCAATGGGCATGAAGGGACAGATGGAGGGGTTGGACCTTGGACTTGGGGAGGGTACTGCGGTCACTGCCCACAATGGGGGTATGAGTTGAGAGCATTAATGTGCGCAGTGTCAAGTCCACTGCAAGATGTGTATCCATGTTGGCCTACCTGACCACCGTCAAGGCAGACCTCCTGTTTCTGCAGGACTGCGGGATACCACACCTCGGCAGGTACGGGAAATGGTCGGGCACCTGGACCTGTGGGCCTTCGATCTGGTCGGGGGTAACGACTGTCGCTCCTCGGGCCTGGCTATTCTGCTGCAGGGGTGCGACTTCACCATCTCTCAAGTTCAGGAAGTGGTGGGGGGGGGGCGCCTCCTAGTGGCTGACGTCACCTACAGGAACGCTCCCCTGAGGCTGATCAATGTGTACGCCCCAGCGGTACGGAATGAGCGGTTGGCCGTCCTGCAGTGGCTTCCACTCCTGCTGGCTACGTCTAGGCCGGTCATCCTAGGCGGAGACTTCAACTGCATCATCGATGCAGTTGGAAGATCCGGCGTGGGGACAGCAGGTGGGGGGGGGAGTCAACTGGACGTCACGTCCAGACTCCTGATGGGCACGGTGAAGGATGCCAAGCTGCTCAACGTCTTCAGCACCCTGCAGACGCAGCGCAGCGGAGGTACACCTGGTCGCGGCCAGACGGGTCTATTCGATCAAGGATAGACTTCCTGTTTGTGTCACGGGCGTTCTCAGTCAGGTCCACCAGCGTCGAGCCGGTGTTCTTCTCTGACCACTGCCTCCTGCTGGCCGACTGTCACTTACAGGACGACCAGCCGGCCAGCAAGGGAACATGGAAGCTCAACACGACTCTGTCGACCCCAGAGAACGTCGAGGAGATTAAGAGGGAGTACGTCAGTTGGAGAACCATGAAACCCCTCTTTGAGTCTCCGGGCAACTGGTGGGAGACGGTGAAGGAGAACATAGAGGTTCTTTGTCCTCAAGGGTGTTTGGAAGGTGAGAGAGGGGCGGGGAAAGCTGTCACGACTCCAGAAAAGGGTGCAGAACCTGCTCCTTCTGCAGTTGATGGGGGTCGATGTCACGGAGGACCTCCGCGAAGGTGAGGGGCCAGCAAGCCTCGCTCTTCGCTGCGGAGGCCTCTAGGCTAATCTACCGGTCCAGGGTCCGCTCTGTGGAGCAGGACGAGACGTGTTCGCGTTTCTTCTTTCAGAAGGTGCACAGAGAGAGCTCTGTGCTTAGCTGGCTGAAGGAGGACGACGGCTCGGTGACGTCGTCTCGGCCTGATGTTTTGAGGATCAGCAGATCCTTTTATGCCGGACTGTACAACGCGAAGCCCACGGACAGCACGGCCTCCGAGTCGTTCCTGTCGTCTATCACGGAGGTCTTAGATGACGGCACGAGGGAGTGGTTGGACCGGCCGATATCCCTGGACGAGTTGATCAGAGCCCTCAAGTCCTTGCAGAGGAATAAGACTCCCGGGAGTGACGGCTTACCGGTCGAGCTGTATTCCGCTCTGTGGGACCTGGTCGGCCATGACCTGCTGGAGGTGTACGATAGTGCGCTTCGGGCAGGGGAAATGTGCAAGTCCATGAGAAAGGGCATCATTACCCTCATTTACAAGAGGAAGGGGGAGAGGGAAGAAATTAAGAATTGGCGTCCCATTTCACTATTGAATATGGACTACAAAATCCTAGCCAAGGTCATAGCCAACCGGGTCAGGTCTGTCCTGGAATTGGTGTTTCACCCTGACCAAATCTGCGCTGTGCCGGGCAGGAAGATCGCTGAGAGCCTCGCGCTCATCAGGGATACGATGCCTACGTACAGGACAGGCGGGTGGACACCTGCCTCGTCAGCCTGGACCAGGAGAAGGCCTTCGACAGGGTCTCTCATGCTTACATGAGGGACGTCCTCTCCAAATTGGGGTTCGGGGAGGGCATCCGCAATTGGATCCGGCTGCTCTACGCCAACATCGTTAGCGCAGTCTCGATCAATGGGTGGGAATCGGACAATTTTCCTGTTAGATCTGGAGTCAGGCAGGGCTGCCCGCTCTCTCCTGCCTTGTTCGTGTGCTGTGTGGAGCCCTTCGCCGCATCCATCAGGAAGGACGTGAGCCTGAAGGGCGTGACTATCCCAGGCAGCAGAGGCCTTCAGGTCAAGATCTCCCTGTACATGGACGATGTCGCCGTCTTCTGCACCGATCGTCGGTCGGTGAGTAGACTATTGGACATCTGCGGCCAGTTTGAACTGGCCTCGGGTGCCAAAGTCAATAGGGGTAAGAGCGAGGTCATTTTCTTCGGGAACTGGGACGACCGCTCCTTCATCCCCTTCACCGTCAGGACAGACTACCTGAAGTTGCTGGGTGTTTGGTTTGGTGGAGCTGGGGGCGTACACTAAGACTTGTGAGGAGCGTATCGCCAAACTGAAGCAGAAGCTGGGCAGGTGGACGCTCCGGTCCCCCTCCATCGCAGGTAAGAACATAGTTGTCAGGTGCGAGGGGCTTTCGGTACTGTTGTACGTGGCGCAGGCCTGGCCTATTCCCTGGACCTGCGCCGCTGCTGTCACCCGGGCCATCTTCCACTTCATTTGGGGGTCGAGGATGGACCGGGTCCGCCGGGACACCATGTACAAAGACATGGAAAATGGGGGAAAGGGCGTACCGAACGCCACCCTCGCCCTGACGGCTACCTTTGTGTGCGGCTGCATCAAGCTGTGCTTAGATCCTCAGTACGCAAACACCAAGTGTCACTACTTACTGAGGTTCTACCTGTCCCCGGTGTTGCGAAGGATGGGCCAGGCCTCGTTGCCGCGGAACGCTCCGAGTAGTTGGACCGTTCCGTCCCACCTGTCCTTCGTGGAGAAATTTTTGAAAGTAAACACCTTTGACCACAAGGCCGTCAGGCAGTGGTCAGCACGTAGTATCCTTGGGACCCTTCGGGAGAAGGAGAGGGTGGATCCCGTCGTGTGGTTCCCCACACAGACTGCCAAAGTCGTTTGGCAGAATGCCTCATTGCCAGAACTTTCATACAAGCACAAGGACATTGCTTGGCTGGCGGTGAGAGGGGCTCTGCCAGTGAGATCCTTTATGCATGCCCGGAATCTCTGCGCCACCGCACGCTGCCCTCAAGGTGGCTGCGGGGGGGACGAGACTGTCGATCACCTCCTTCTGGAGTGTGCCTATGCGTAGGAGGTCTGGAGGGGGATGCAGTGGTATTTGTCGAGGTTCGTCCCGAGCAGCTCCGTGACGCGGGATCCGTGCTCTACGGGCTGTTTCCCAGGACACACACCGAGACCAACATCAACTGTGCCTGGAGGACCATCAATGCGGTGAAAGACGCTCTTTGGTCTGCCCGCAACTTGCTGGTCTGCCAGCTGAAAGAACTGACCCCGACCGAGTGTTGCAGACTGGCGCACTCCAAGGTCCAGGACTACGTGCTGAGGGACGCGCTAACGCTTGGGGCAGCCGCCGCCAAGGCACAGTGGGGAAAGACCACAGTATGAAACCCCTCGTATTTCTTTTTCTTCTTTGTTTGTTTTTTTCCTTTAGTTGGTGTATGTACCCCCTGGGTAACCCGGAGCGGCTTGCATGACTGGGTAGGTGTGTAAATATGTTTTTTTTTGTACATCTTATGAATAAAGTATATTTTTTTGAAATAAAAAAAGTGACAAAACGTCTGAAAACTAACCTTCCAGCTCAGCGAGCAAACTCACATCCAGAGCCCTAAGTCTATTTAGCCTCTCCCTAAAGCTCAAACCCTCCAACCCTGGCAATATCCTTGTTAATCTTTTCTGAATCCTTTCAAGTTTTACAACATCCTTCCTGCAGCGATGAGACCAGAATTCATGCAGTGTTCCAAAAGTGGCAATATCCTGTACAGTCGCAACATGACATCTCAACTCCTATACTCAACACACTGGCCAATAAAGGCAAGCATACCAAACACCTTGCGGAACTGGATGAACACAGCAGGCCAAGCAGCATCTCAGGAACAGGAAAGCTGACATTTTGGGCCTAGACCCTTCATCAGAAATTCTGATTTCTGAAGAAGGGTCTAGGCCCGAAACATCAGCTTTCCTGCTCCTAAGATGCTGCTTAGCCTGCTGTGTTCATCCAGCTACACACCTCGTTATCTCGGATTCTCCAGCATCTGCAGTTCCTATTATCTCTGGTACCAAAAACCTTCTTCGCTATCCTCCACTTTCAGGGAACTATGAACATGCACTCTCAAATCTCTGTTCAGCAACACTCACCAGAACCTTATCATTAAGTGTACAAGTCCCGCCTTGATTTGCCTTTCCAAAAATGCAGCACCTCACATTTATCTAAATTAAACTCCATCTGCCATCCTTGGCCCATTGGCCCATCTGATCAAGATTCTGGCATACTCTAAGTTCACGCTGCTGTGAAATTTAACCAAAAGCATCAGCAAATCACTGAGACATTGAAAAATACATTAGGAGGGTGTGCTGCAGTTCATTTCCGTGAAGCAGACCCGGGGTGGGGGAAGAGTACGAAACAAGATGTGAAATAAAACAAGGTTACTGAAGTGACGAGGAGAGATTAAATTTTTTTTAAAAAATCAAATTTGAGACATCACAGGAAGGCTACTGAATATCAAAACTTTGTTTTCCCTTAAGAAGTTAATCTAAGGAGGTCAGAATTAAAATCCCTTATGATAAAATAAATTAAGAGTTAGGTAAAGCAGAACAATGATACCCGGAGTGGATAAGAAGGACAGAGTATACAAACATAGAAAAACAGCAGTAAATGGGGTCAAAAGGAGGCATAAAGCAAAAAAGGTAAAGTTAGTGGCTCTTTACTTGGATGCACATAGCATGTGGAACAAACTAGTTAAATTAGTTAACAAGTACAGATCAATGGGTATAATTTCATAGCCATTGTAGAGATAATGATACAAGGAGATCAAAACTGGGAAATAAAAATACAGGGGTATGCAACCTTTTGAAAAAAAAAAGCAGGAAAGAAAAAGGTGGTGAGGGAGCATTGTTGGTATGGAATTAAATAAGCACAGTAGAAAAAAATATCTTGAATCAGAGGACACGGTGAAGGTATAAAACAAAAAATGGCAAGGACACACTGGAAGGAACAGTGCATATGCCCCCTAACAAGAGTTACACAGCAGGACAGAGAATAAAACACAGGATAATTAGGCCATGCAACAAAAGCTGTACATTAATCATGGGTGACTTTAATCTTCATGTAGATTGAGATAGTCAGATTTGGCAAGGGAAGCTATGAGGAAGAATTCATACTGTGTACTTGAGACAGTTTCCTCAAACAACATGTATGGATCCAATCAGGGAATCAAGCTATTTTGGGTCTGGCAAGTGTACCAAAACAGCTTTATTCAGTAATATCACAGTGAAAGGTCCCTTGTGACCAAAACATGACAGAAGTTGGAATTCAGTCGAAGAGGGAACAAAATTGGATTGGTTTAAATAAATGTAATTACAGAGGAATGAGGGTAGAGCTGGCTGGAGTGGACTGGGTAAGGTGTTAAGTAGCAAAGTGTTACGAAATTGTGTAGAGTGTGTGGGGTCACTTTAAGGGGTAGAGTGCCTTTCTAAGCTTTGATTTATACAGAAAAAGAAAAGTCTGTATAGGGCTATACAGCCAGTTGTAAAATGTAAACATATTGATTGACTGTGTGATTGGAAACCTTAAGTTTGTTTTGATGTTCTGGCAACAAGCTGGAATCAACTAATTAATTTAAACCAAGCACTTTAACCATTGAAAGCCAACTGAATTTAAATCTGATGGTTTTGACAACTCCCAACCAATGCTATTGTAAGAAAATGAATACGTTATCCAAGGTATACAAGGAGAGGATTTTTGAAAATCAGGGGAGAGTGAATTGCCATCTGAGAAATAAGCAGAGCTCTCACAAGAAATCACTAAGCTCTCTAAGAAAGCACCATCCTATCCCTAAAAGGTACCAAGGCATTTTTAGCTCAGGGTCTTCACAGAAGAAATTAGAGAAAATATCCCTGACAGCCAGCTCAGCAGAAGAAAGGCTTTTGTGCATGATATTAATAGAAAGCAGTGTTCCAGAAGACACATTCTGTGTGAAATTGGAGAGATATAAATTTTAAGTTATTGTTGTCTTATTAATTGGGACTTATATAAGTGGGACTTGTGTTTATTTGAACAGCATACTGGTAGAATTTAGCTCAATTAGGTAACATTTAGGAGTTGGAGGGGAATTGTTCGGTTTGTTAGTAATTCTGTTAATTTGTCCATTGCTCTGGTTGAATAAATAAATTGTTACTTGTGATTTATAAAGTGGAGATCAGGGATTTTCTTACTTTGAGCCACTAAAGAGATTATGAGGGGCAAGGCAAGCTTCTCTGGATGTCTTGGATTTAATTAGTAGAAGGGAACCTCTACTTCTATCATAACAGATTGGGGCTTGTATTTTAGATAACAAGGTATAGAGCTGGATGAACACAGCTGGTCAAGCAGCACCATAGGAGCAGGAAAGCGGACATTTCGGGCCTAGACCCTTCTTCAGAAAATGTATTTTGTTTCATTATCAGAGGGGTTTGCCCTGCACCCCACCCCACAGCTTCATAACAAAAGACAGTTGAGGAACAACAGCAGAATTTTAAGAAAATGTTTCGTGAGTCAAGTAGTGAGAACAGCATTAATGACACTATTTACAGGCAGGCATTTTTCAACTGCAGATATGATTTCAGGATGATATGTTGCCTCTCTGCCTTCCTACAAAAGCAAGAGGCATGGTAAAGCCCAGTACAATTTCCCAGCCAAGTTAGAAAATGCCACCCATGTCATGTGAAAGAACAGACTGTCAGATAATTGAAAGATTTGACTGATAGGATAGTGATATTGAATAAGCTGTCTATGCTTAAATTTGATGAGGAACTAGACTGGATGAGATACACAGATACATACAAAGATATTGAACAAAGTGAGGATGGAAAATTGTTGAGGCACTGTCCATAACTTTTTAATCTTTCAGAATCAAGGATGTTATCAGAGTACTGGAAAATTGTAAAATGTTACACAAGAATAAAAACAAAATACTGCGCTGCAGTTGTCAGAAATCTAAAATAAAAACAAAATGCTGGAAAAACTCAGAAGTATGGCAGCATCAGTGGAGAAAAAAAAAGTGAGAGTCAGTGTAACATTGAGTCAATGTAACATTTCTTTGGAATTGAAGACTTGCATTGGCCTTGAAACATCAACTCTGGTTCTCCAGCACTTTGTTTATGCAACAAATGTCAATAGTCACTTGGACAAATGTGGGTTAGTTAAGGAAAACCAGCACAGATTGTTTAAGGGCAAATTTTATTCAACTCATTAGCTTGCACTTCGAATGAGGTAACAGAGGGGTCTGATAAGGGTTATGTTATTGATGTGGTGTAACTAGATTTCCAAAAGCTATTTGATAAAGTTTTGCAGGACAGCCTTGTGAACAAAAACTGGACAGCCTTGGATAAAAGATACAGTGGCACTATGGATATAATATTGGCTGAGTAACAGAGAAGAAAACAGTGAAAGGTTGATTTTTAGACTGAAGGAATGCTTCTTGTGGAGTTCACTAGGGATTGACTTTTGGAACTCTGCTTCTCCTGACAGCGATATCAATGAGCTAGATATTGGTAAAAGGGCATAATCTAAACTTTCTATAGGTAGTTCTGCTACAATGTCTGTTTCATTAATGCAAATTGGCTGTAACCTGAGCAATGAATAGTGGATGTTACTTGGATAACACAAACTTTCTGCTGTACGGGTATAGTGATTTTCTATAGTGATTTCCCTTTAACACAAATTTCTATGGTGATTTCCTAAAGCGTGAGGTCATGCAAGAATGAGTTATCGTGTTATAGGAGAACTACATGTACTCACGTGGGGACATACACTGATACAGACTGGTTGAGATGAATAGCTTTAACGTATTTAACTGCATAGTATTTCTTTCAGCTTTATTCCGTTTTGAAAAAGTATTACTTTTTTTTAAAAAGACTATATAAATACAGAGATACAACAACAAATGTGTCATGGATGAAATAAAGCAAGCTTACATCTGCACAGCCATCAGGAACAACACCTGCAATAAGGACGGGTGAATCTCCACGTAGAGTGAATCCAAATCCTTTTTCACTTTTCTTTAGGTGAACTTGTCTGGCTGGTGTCCACCGGTTCTTGGCAGAGAAAATTGACAAAGGTCCCTAAAAAGGGAAGGGAGGGGGGAGGGGGAAAGAAAGAATAAAGAAAGTCTTATTGTTTATAAATGCACTTAGGATGATCTCTAATTATATTTGGTAGATGTTGATGCTATGATATGAAGTTGTTCCCATTAGTCCTGTGAACAAATTGAAATTATAAAATTTATCAATAAAAACACAAAATTTGCATTCATATAGGACCTTTAACACCAACAATAAATCAAAATTGGGGGTGTTCAAGAGGCCAAGAATGGTGAACTGCAGACGTTTGAGGGTTATAGAGCTACAGGACATTACAGAGAAGGATCACTCGACCCGAAACATTAACTCTGATTTCTCTCCAGATGCTGCCAGACCTGCTGAACTTTTCCAGCAATTTCTACTTTTGTTACAAAGAAGGGATGGATAAGATCAGGCAGTACTGGGGAACATGGATGCAAATTTTGAAGCAACTATGGTTCAAGTTAAATTGGGAAGCTACGAATAAAGAAAACTGAATTCAAGTTGTAATTTGAATACAATATAATTGGATCAATTTTTGGTAAGTGAATGGATTTATGGTTGTGATAAATAGGCAGGTAGATGGGATTAAATCTATGAAAAAAGAGAGACGGACTGTTGTATTAATAGCCTCTCTCTAGCCTTAAAAATTTTAGTTGAATAACGTTAAAGGCCAAAGAATGAAATGATGAAAGGTTTTCACTACATGCATGAAGAAATTATACGTTTAAAATTAATGCAGAATTCTGTGATGGATGAACAGTACACTTACCAATCTGTGAAAAATATCAGTGACTTTCACCTTGGAGAAGTTTGGAGTTTTAATTTCTGGCTTCTGCTGTGTTTTTGCTGCAAAGGAAAGTCAGTACTGGTAAGTTTCATTTACTTATAGAATGTGCAGTATACAGAAAGCATATTTTCTCTCTCCACTTTAAGAAAATGACTATAAGTGGGTGATCAGAGAATTGCATGTTGCTGTTCCTCTGCCTCCGAGATCCAGGTTCAGTTCAGATGGGAAACATCATTTTCCTACACAGGATCCTACACAAGATCAGTTTTGTCAGATTTGATTTAGACTTTTTCCCTAAAAGGCTGAAAATGCTAGAAGAATTGAAATTTTCAATAGCAAGATTGAGAAAATGATCAAAAATTTGGTACTGAATTAATTATTAGAATGGAAGTATGAAGAATCAGAAGTATGAATGGGGATGTGAAAACCACACCAGTCCAGTAAAGAGGTGTTCATCCAGAGCAGAAATTCATACTCTAAAGTAACTTTGAGACATATCCTAACAATGAATAGTTAAAAGGGAAACTCATGTATGGAAATGCTTTTATCTTAGAACAGCCATTACTTATATTATTAAGTGGCACTGGCAGTGTGCTGCCTAAGTGAAAAACACTTATTGTACTCCTTCTGTCTTACTTATTCTCAGACTGTGTGCTAATGCTGTTGTTGTTATTCACAGAACAACAGAATCTTTTTCAAAGAAGTCCACCCAATCTATGTTTGCCCTACTAAATAACCGTATAGTCACTCCCCCAAACCCTCTCTACATCCCTGCAGGTGCCTCCCCTTTATATATTTACAAAATGTAGAAAGTGGCTTTATGGCATAGGAGGCGGCTACCTGGTCCATTAGATTTGTGCTAGCTACAA
This sequence comes from Stegostoma tigrinum, assembly GCF_030684315.1. NCBI lineage: Eukaryota > Metazoa > Chordata > Chondrichthyes > Orectolobiformes > Stegostomatidae > Stegostoma > Stegostoma tigrinum. The sequence continues at coordinate 100,456,928 of NC_081358.1, read as the reverse complement.
AATGAGCCAACCATCCTAATTCCATTTTCCAGCTCTTAACCCAGGAGATTATACAACTCGAGGTACATATCCAGACACATTTTATTTGAGCTGAGGCAGTAAGTTTTAGTGTCCTGCCAATTCTCTGGGCAAAATAAAATTTCCCCCCCTCTTACCTTTGGCTAATCATGCATCTATTCCTCTGATCATTGATGTCCTCTGTTAAAAGAATTGAGTCCTTTCTATCCAGTCTATCAAGGTCTCTCAACATTGTACACATCAATCAAATCTCCATTCTGACTCCCTGATTTTGGAGGAAAACAACCAATCTAACTTTCCCTCATGGATACAATTTCCAATCCCAGCAACATCCTTGTAAATTTCTCTGTGGGCCCTTTAGTACAATTCATTGTTTTTCAGCTACATTGAATGACTTGCTAACTCACATCACAAGATACAGAGAATCAACCATATTCTATGCTACTGAAGTCCTGTGAAAGTCAGACTGAAGTAATAGCTTACCATGCCTAGTGGACATTCATCAGCCTGTTCTTCTGTTGAAGACCACAAATTTACTGCACCAAATGGAGTGAATTCCATTTTGGTTGACCATGGTGAAACTTGAACTCTGAATTGTTTCATAAACACTACACTATGGGACTCCAATACCTATAAGGCCCATTCAGAACCCAATCCACTTGAAATTATGATGTTAGGTTTTTAAGAGATCAGATTCAGATATTATTCCCTTCATTTTCTGTACATGGCAGGATTATCAAATATTGGCAATTCATCATTACAAAAAATATTAACTTACGATGAATTTCTGGAGCTTCAATAGTATCAAAAAAGTCATCCTCACGATCAATTTCAGAGTACTTTTTCAGTGATCGTTTGTGGACAATAGCTAGCACCTCTTGCAGGATATCCATTTTCCTCAGAATCCTACAAAGACTGTGAATCCTCATTGCTTCTTCATGTTTAATTATTGCTTTCTTCAAATGAGCCTTCCCTATCAAAATTAAAAGTGGTGCTAGGGTTAAAGAGGTAGAAGAACACTTATTGCCGTGATTACTTACACCAAGCTGCATGCCAGTAGGACATTAGTGAGGCTCACATGGTCCACTCACCTCATGCACTCAAGTGAGTGCCAAATGTTGACTGAAACAGATTTTAATTCCATCTTCAAACTTGGGGGATCAGAAATAGTGAAATTAGCTTTGGACACTCTTGACCTGGCTGCTGGTAGTCACATCAATATCAGTAGCCTGGTATAAATTCTACAAGTATTTTCAGTGAAGACATGAGAAGGGCTGTTGTCATTTTCTTTTTCAATATATACAATGAGCTTCAGGATATAGGTTCATCACACTGTCCTAAGTACCCAGTTTCAGCTATACCACCATGAGAAGAGAAAGGCGGAAGTGAAATCAGTGACTCAATTAAACCAGAGTAATTCTACAGTACTGTCTAACAATGAATTGTAACCCCAAAGATTGAGGAAAAAAATATATTGCTGATGAATTACTATTAGATCAGTTTTCAAATATTATAGTGCTCAGCAAACCATAATTTTTCTGATTATGTCATAATTATTGACTAGTTCATCTAAATAAAATTTAGAAGCATATACTAGGCAGTCCAGTCGAGGTTCACCAGGTTGTTTCCAGAAATGAAGAGATTTTCTTATGAGGAGAGGTTCACTAAGTTGGGCTTGGACTCACTGGAGTTTAGAGAAATGAGGTGAAACCTTATCAAAACATAGGAGTTTTTAAAGAGGGCTTGACAGGGTAGTTGTGGAGATATTGTTTCCCCTTGACTGTCCTGTGGCCCTACACTGTCTCAGAGAAAGGAGTTGTTCATTTAAGACTCAGAAGAAGCGAAATTCTCCTCTGTTAGTGTGTAGTGAATTTATGGAATTCCTTACTCACAGATGATAGTCAAGACCATGTCAGTAAGTATATATGACTGGGAATAAAGGGGTAAGGTGGAGTTAAGGATTATTATTTCAGCTGTGAATGGAGGACTGGTCTTGATGGGCTGAATGGCCAACTTCTATCTTAAAATGAAATATTGAGAATGTTCAAAAAGCTATTTTTCATTATCTGGCCTTGCCAATGATATTGTATTCAGTTAGACAGGCAAAGTAATAAGGAAATCTGAACAAAGCTTTAAAAACAACCCTGAAAGTTATGACAGTTCAGTCAGTATCTGTAGCAACAAAATTGTGCATTAACATTTCAATATCAGAAGTCCTGATCTGCAGTTTGTGGAGAGATTCTAGTGGAGCTCCCAGGAGCAGGCAAAAATAGATGGGGGCACTTGAGTTTGCAAGTGGCAACAAGTCAGCTTCCCGACTTTGGATGAAAGGTCATACTCTCAATGAGAAGTGGCAAGAACCTATTTTTAATGCATAAACATGTTATGCATTCATTAAGATAGATAGTCACCACATTAAATTGTACCTTTGAGAGTCAGCAGCAAACAAGAAACATGTCTTTAGAAGAACAACTGATTAAAGATAGTGTGGAGCACAGATACTAGTCTTCCTGGTGAATGTGAAGTGAGCATGAGCCACTTTTCTTATACAGGAAGCTTTGTGGGACTGGTGGAGAGAAGACTGAATGTTCAGATTGGCAGTGTCCATGGAGATCAAGGAATATCTGGCCAAGGGAAGGCAACCTTGAAAAGCGTTGTTGAGGGGCAAACGGAAAGGGCTGGAATACAGTGGTAAGGTCAATCCCTGATAAGTATGTCAGTGTACAGGTCAAGGAAGATTGACAGCAGGTCAACAATGGCAGACAGAGAGGGACGAGGATGACGGCGAGCAAGTGTGATGGAGACAATCCCAAAGTTCTGGGGGTCAACTCGATAAAAACTAGGGCATCTCTACATGGACAGACATGAAACAAGGCTAATGGCAAGTGGCTCAAGAGTCACAGAAGGCAATATTGGCGTCATGGAGTGGAGTGAAGGTAAAAGCCAACTGACAGGTGCAGGAAGTGAAAGCTTCTCTGGGTGACCTTTATAGATGGCCCTCAAACACTCAACCAACCACTGGAATGGTAACAGCAGGTTCAGTGATTTTCTACACAGACCCATTAATAACTGGCCGTTCCCTATTGTTCTGCATAGATTTTGAGCTGCCACACAAAAAGCATCCCATGTCCAGGAGGAATTCCTGTTCAATTTTGGTCTCAGTCAGGACAACCACCACTGCAACATGATTCTGCCATCTTTGTCAATTGTTTGGCTCAGATTTTCCATTCTGTGGATAGTTGAAGAATGTATATGGTCTTAAAAATGCACATTGGGTCTTCTCAGAGGTCACGACAGAATGATTACACGGTAAATAACTCAAACTTGAACTTCTGATCAATGATTGGAAATTGCTGATTGGCACTCTCTGAAAATGTTCCCATTCTGAGTTGAGTTGGAGACTTTGGACGGTTCCTGCTGACTCACTTTAAGAGTTAGTCAGGAAAAGTTTGAAAAGTTAACCTAATGTAACTCTTCACTAACTTTAAAGTTGACAGCCTTCCTGAAACCTCACCCCCAACCACTTACCTGACACCTATAACCTATCACTTCCTTGCTGCCCTAGCCTTAGCTTCCCTCAGTAGCATGTCAAAGTGGTTTTGAGTCCTTTAAACATTTTACTACTTTGAACACAGGAAGTACTGCTTAAGCGGGTATGACTTGTGTCTCTTGAGGTGGATCCTGCATGAGAAGTCAAGCCCAAAAAAATCATGCAAAGATACAAAGATAAACTTTGTCTGGCTCAGGCTGGAAATAGGAATTCCGAATGAGATTGGAAGAATCGAGCATTTGTTTTTAATCTTAACAGTACTGTAATTTTGTTTCAGCACAGTAGGTGGCACTGAATACTGAGAATTCTGGAAATACCAGATGGCATGGAGGGTTGTAAATTGGAAATTTGTACATTGTCCTATTATATTTTTGACAGCTTTCTCTCGAGTATGCCATTCTCACATTAAGTGAAACAATGGTCTTTTTTATTCCCCTAAGACAACATTAAAACTATTTGGTTGTACTGCTACAAAGCAAACATAAAACCATTCTATTATCACCATTTTCTGAAGATGGGTCCAGATCCGAAATGTCAGCTATCCTGGTCGGCTTGCTGTGTTCATCCAGCTCTATGCCTTGTTATATCATATGAAATAATCTTATTTATTTTACATATGTAAAGTAACAAAATGATACAAAGCAACTAATTTTCCTTGAAACACAAAAAAAGTGTTTTTGGAAGTGGCGAAGTAAATCAAACTAAACTAAATGGTTAATTTTGGTTTTCTTCCACTCTCTCCTTCCCTCTTCCCCCATTCCAGCTGTTTCTCTCCATTCACTTTCTAAAGAAATGAAGATGCAGTAATGGCTTCACTACTTGAAGTACCCAAAATATCCATTCTTCATTAAAGAAAGCATTCAGTTAAACTCAATGCCATGTTCCTGGAATGGATGCACTAGTGAAGTAAAGTAAGTGATCATTGTTAACAACTACAAACACAATCCAAGGTTTACTTTCCCTCCATAGGTCACTCCGTACTGCCTCCACTTACTCGACCAAAGACGACGTTTAATCTCAGTCCACGGTCTGAGTTAATGTTTCAAACCTCTAACCTTAGACTAAAGGACACAGGAGCAGAAGTAGGCCATTCATCGCATTGAGTCTACACTGCCAGTCAACAAGATCATGCCCGAGTTGCTCAACTCCATTTTCCAGCCTTATTCCCTCAAACACCAATTCCATTCGAGATTAAAAGTCTATCTCAACCATGAATAGATTAACAACCCTGCCCTGACAGCCCTCTTCAGTAAAGAATTCCACAGATTCACTTCACTCAGAGCAGAAATTCCTCTTCATCAGTCTTAAATGGGCCAACTGTCAGTGTGAGGCTATGCCCTGTGGTCCTAGATTCTTTCCAAAGGAAATAACCTCTCTGCCTGTACCCTATTAAGCTGCCTAAGTGTCAGTTTCAATAAGGTATCCTTTGATTCTTCTAAACTCCAATGAGTACAAGCCTAACCAACTCAACCTCTCCACACAAGACAATTCTTCCATACTGAAATCAACCATATGAACTTTCTCTGGACCACCTCCAATGTCAGTAAATATTTCCTTAGATAAGGGGTTCAAAACTGCTCACAATATTTTAGATGTGCCCTGATTAGTGTTGTGTATAATTTTAACAAGGCCACCCTATGTTTATACACCATTTCATTTGAAATAAAGGCCAAAAATTAATTTTCTTTCCCTATTACCTGCTAAACTTGGATATTAGCTTTTTGTGACTCATGCACAAACTCCCTTGGTGCTGCAGTTTTTTTGCAGTCTGTCTGCATTTATATTATTCTTCTAATCTTCCTGCCAAAGTGCATAATATCGCAATTTCTCATCTGCCAAGTTTCTGTCCACCCATGAAAGCTGTCTGAAATCGCTCCATAGACTTTTTGTAACCTTCAGTACTTGCCTTCCATCTATTTTTGTGTCATCCACAAACCTGCATCCCCACAGATCTGTGGTGATCATAAACTTGGCATAACTACATTCATTCTGGCATTCAAGCCATTAATATATATTGCAAATTATTGTGGGCCCAGCATGGATCATTGTGACTCTCCAATAGCAAGAGATTTCAATACTTAAAGTCGTTTCAGAGATAGCAGGAACTGCAGATGCTGGAGAATCCGAGATAACAAGGTGTAGAGCCGGATGAACACAGCAGGCCAAGCAGCATCTTAGGAGCAGGAAGGCTGACGTTTCGGGCCTAGACCCTTCTTCAGAAAGAAGGGTCTAGGCCCGAAATGTCAGCTTTCCTGCTCACACTGCTGTGTTCATCTAGCTCTACACCTTGTTATTGCAATACTTAAAATGCTGTCTTTATCCCTTGTTTAGCCATTCCTCTATGTTAATCTATAACCCTCAACTTCACAGCCTCTAATTTTATTTAGTAGCTTTGCAGGTGATATATTTCAAACACCTTTTAGAAATTGAAATAATTCACATATATTAGTTCACCTTTATCTATCTTGCTTTTAAACTCCTCAAAGAACCTTTAATGAATTAGTCAGGCATAATTTTCCCCTTCATGAAGTCCTGCTCAATCTGTTTGTTTTTAAAATGTATTTCTCTTTAATATGCCAGCCTCCTCCCCAAGATAAATGCTAAACTAATTAGTCCAATCAGATGCTGAACATACAATAAAAACAAAACACATATAAAGAACACGTCTGGTTCCACCATCACCTGAGGTCATTGCTTTAGAAACCCTACATTTTTGCAAGCAACACGCAAAAACATTCTCATCTGTACAAGCTGGCCTTCCTATCCGCTATCTTGGAAAGTTCAGTTTCTTAAAATATCGTCACCTATATACTGTCATCAATACTACCTACATTAACTTCTTATCACCTTTAATTTCAAATGTGCATTTTTTGATGAAATCTCTCTCTGCATCTCTACGATTTCCTTCACCTTCAACAAGCGACATATAGGTAATAGTGAGCTGTTAATGCATGTAAATAGGCCACTCACTAGCAAGGTTCCCAAATAAGTGTTGAAACCTTAAGCAGGGAGTTGGACATTTTTTCTCAACAGCAAGAATCTCAGATTTTCCCATTGTCTATGTTGTTTAGAGGTAGGTGAGACAGCATTAACTTATTCAAAAGAAAGTGAAATATTTTATCATTGCCAATGCATACCTAATTTGCGTCGCTCTTCTTTATCTTTCAGTACTGTGATTAATGATGGACCCTCAGGCATCGTCACATGAAGCTGCTGAAGGGCCTTTACTTGCTCACTTTCCTCCTCGTCAGGGCCCACTGAAAAAAAATATATTGCATTCAAATAATATTGCGTTCAAACTGTCCTTTTCTTACTCAAATTCTCCTTGTAACATGCAACTTAGAGATTTCACCGGTCAGGAAATATGTATGCATGTTTACTTAATAACTGTCAACTTAGACCGAGTGGCAAGCATCTCAGCATTCTGTTTAAGAGTTAGCAAAATTTTTCAGAACTACATCCACTGCAACACCAAGGCTACCTTTCTCCACCTCTGCAACATTACCTGCATGTAAATTTGAAAGTCATTTTCTGATTGGCATGGTTCTTGGCTCTAGGTTAATAAAGCAAGTATCTATTAATCATTACAGTACCTAAAGTACTTTAGTTCCCAGGACAAAAAGCTTGGGAACTTGGGTCACGAGCAGCAGTGTGGCTCAGTGGTTGGCACTGCTGCCTCACACCTGCCAGGGACCTGTATTTGATTCTAGCCTTCGGTGACTGACGGTGTGGGTTTCACTAGGTGCTCTGGTTTCTTCCCACAGTCCAAAGATATGCAGTTTAGGTGGACTGGCCATGATAAATTGCCCCACAGTATCCAGAGACGTGAAGGCTAGGTAAATTAGCCGTGGTAACTGCAAGGTAATGGGGATAGGGAAGAATGCTGGATCTGGGTGGGATGCTCTTCAGAATGTTGATACAGGCTTGATGGGCCGAATGTCCTCTTTCCATACTGTATGGATTCTACAAAATATAAATATTACATAGTACCTGTAAAATCAATAATATCTCCTAATTTACTCAATGATTATGTCATAGTGACAACAACATTATCCATAAATCAGAAGCCTGGCAAGTCCTGCATGTCAGAGTGACCAGATGAATAATACAAGGCACGTAACATTATTTGAATGAAAATTTGTCAAGGCTTGCAGAAACTATTCAATCCAGTGGCATGGCATTAAATGGTACATTAAATTAAATCTAATCCACGTGCAGAATGCAACCGTAGCATGGTTTCATCCACTGCAAATTCCAGAGGCATTGGTCTACAACAGCTAAAAGTTTGGAATGTTTAGTAACAAGCAGATGAAGTTGTAAAATAAAACAAGTAAAAGCTTTGCTTCATATTAATATCAGCTCAGAAGTTTGATGAAGTTTGAATGCTGCACTGGGTTTTGTGTTTTCATGCTTTTTCCCCACAAACAAAGCATGGAAACAGGACACGATTGTCACCACTGATTTAGGTAGCTCCAGTTGGGAAACTGCACTTGTCTCACTGCAACTACTTCTTGAGACAGTTTCCCAAATGGCAACATTTTCATTTGAGTATAATAGTGCACAGCCAAGAGATACAGCCAGTTTTGCATCCCCGCACACAGATCAGAGACTGCAAAAGCAGTTGTCAAGTGCTTTAAGGCAGGCTGTTGAAAAGACTTGCCATAGGATCTCTGTGACTTGATCCCAGTTATTTTGTCAAATATTAAGTTCTCAAGCCTTCACATGCCCTTGCCCATTTCCAATTGCCCCAACTATGCCAACTCATGCCCCCGCATACCCCGAAGATTCAAAACCCTCAAAGCCAATTCATATCACTTTCATACCCATTTATCCAATATAAACTCTGTTCAGAACAAGTGACCCCAATCGCAATAATAGCATGAGGAGAAGTGCTTAAAAAAAATCAAATTTTCCTTTAAGAAGTTGCTATTGCAGCAACCCTATACAAGTGCCAAATCAATCGGACCTTTAAGGTATCAACAACAGAAAGTATGACGCATTACATCTCATGTGAATAAAGAGGCTGTAACAAATTCGATCACAGAAAGAAAATGCTTGTAAAGCTATCAAATAAACTTTTCCTTTTAGTGCATCTGTTTCAATTCCTTGGTTGATAATTTAATAAGCTTCTGATTTGATTATCTATTTGTCACCAGTGGAATGTTTATTTACACAAAACAAAGAGCTACCAAGTGATTATACTTTATTACTACCGTAAATGTCTGGTTGATTGGAAGATTCTTTTATGAGGATCTTGAAGCAGTCATTTATTTTAAATTTCAGATAGCTGGTTTTCAAGTATTCCTATCCATAGGGCTTATCATTTCTGTATACAGTATACATATTAGATGAGGTGGTCTGAAGCTGCTGTGAGGACCCTCTGGGAATGAGTTGGGGACAGGAGCTGGCATGGGCAAAGTTTCTTGAAATCATGTTTTGAAAGGTTTCTGCATCCAGTTCATGGTACACCAGTCCCCTGAAGGGTAATGAGCCACAAATCCGTAGGAAGCTGGCTCAACTCCATAGAAATTTTAGGGAAATGGAGATGCACATCCATATAACATCAACAATCAGGTCAGGAAAGCAAGGTATGGACTCACTTCTACTGAATCAGTTAAGATCAAGCCCATCCTTGTCTGGAATTGACTTTTTTTTTTAAACAACACCAACTCAGTTGTTGTTTTGGGCATTTTGAAAGCTGCATAAAAGACAAACACAAACTGACATTCATTGGTGATATCTCCTTCTGGAACACAGATGAACTAGAAGACAAGTTTCGTTTGTATACTTTGTCAAATAAATAGTTTTTTCATTCTCCAAGTGATAATTTGTAGAAGTCACTAATCTAAAATTCTTGGATTGTTCACTTGAACCGCGGTCATAATACGCACACATGTGCACTATCAGGTAAGATGAGTAACTGATACAGATAAAGATTCTCAAAGTCATGCAACCTTCTCAAGGTTAATTAATGATAGGCAATAAATGGTGCCGTAACCAGTGTCAGCCATAATCGAGAGAAAATAAGCAATAGATGAATGTAAACTACCAAACTGGTTTAAAAATAAGCTATTGGTTGAAGAAGCTTTTAATACAATGGTTTGAAGAATTATATGCCCCATTAAAAAGTTGTAACTGAAAGCATATTTTGATATACCAGTATAATCTTGTCAAAGAAACAGCCTCCCCTTTATTAAGAAGAAAGGGTATAATGATTGTTCCAAGAGGTGATTCTACGCTTAAGTCAGGGCAGCTTGGTCTGATACCGAGGCATAAGTTAGCAGGAAGTAACTGATTACTGGATGATTGAATGTATGGTTTCTTGTAATATTCTGCTGTATTGTTCAAATCCCATCAATAAATTAGCAATTTGAACTTTACTTTAAACGGCTTCTCAGTACTTCTTGTAACTGTCATGCCTGACAGCAGAGTAGGTAGAGGGTAGAAGATTATTACAACAGTGACTAAATACATTGCCCCTTCTCACTCATGCTTCAAATACTTTCTAGCTTGTATTACATTGGAGACGGCCCCGTGACCTTAGTCTATTCCAAAGTTACTCTATCTGCACCATGTAGGTGTGTAGCATTGATAAAAAAAACTTGAAAGAATCCTAATTAAGTGGACTTCCTTCCAAATTTAGAAACTTGAAATTATAGCACTCCCAAGTGCACTTGCAGCATGTAGAATGACTCTTATAATTCATACTTTTGTATGTATTTATGAATAGGAACAGGCTGTTTGGCCCTCCAGCCTGCTCTGCTATTTTAAGGAGTTTATGGTTGGTCCAATTATGGCCTTAAATCCAGATTTCTCTCCGATAACCTATGACATCTTTGAAGGGTCAAGAATCTATCAAATGTTGGCATTCTTTCCCCAAAAAGTGTTGCAAATGAAGTCACTGAATACTTTTAAGGCTAAGACTCACAACACTCAGAAAAATATCCTCTTCATCTCAACCTTAAAAGTGATGCCCCTTGTTTTTAAGGTTATAACTAATTAAACACAATTTCTCAAAACCATACCGACTCTGCCAGATCACAATTATTTTCTGAGCATTCTGCTATACCCACAATAATTGATTCTAGCAATTTCCCTAAGACAGGTGTAAGGTTAACTAGCTTATAGCCTTCTGCTTCCTGCCTCCCTTCTTTTATGTGTAGTACATGATTTTCCAATCCACTGGAAACATTCAAAAATCGAAGGAATTTTGGAAGATTATAAACAACACCTCAACAAATCTGTGCCCCAACTTTTTACATTCACAGGATGAGGGCGTCACTGGTCAGGTAGCATTTATTGACCATCCCGAAGAGTCAACTACATTGTTGCGGGTCTGGAATCACATGTAGGCCAGACCTGGTAAGAATGGCAGTTTCCTTCCCTAAAGGGATTAGTGAGCCCAATAGGTTTTTCCAACAATTAACAATGGATTCATGGTCATCATTAGAATCTTAATTCCAGATATTTATTGAATTCAAATTTTACCACGGTGGGATTTTAACCCAGGCAGCCAGAACATTATCTAGGTCGCTGGATTAGCAGTCCAGCGATAGTACCACTAGGCCATCACCTCCCCCTTACATGAACAATTATAAACTTATGTAGTAAGCTTTAAAGTTACATAGTAAATCATAAAAAAACTATATCAGATTTTGTCACAATACTTACTGATATGGTCGCAGAGTGCGATTGCTGCGTAATAGTGTGAAACTGCCTTGAAATACTCAGATTTCACCTGAACCATGGTTGTCCAAGAGAATGGAACATAGTTTTTCACTGGGGGTTGTATCATTGTCTGATAGACCAAGGAGTATACATCTGCCACCTAAACAACAGTAAAATAATGATTCAGGACAGCAAAACCAAATCTACATTTCTTCTGGTAATGCTATAGTGTAATGCAATTAGCTTCAGAAACTTCATGCTAAGGGGGTGAATAATGCATAAAAATAGCAAAATAAGCTGCATCTGAGGTTTCTGCTTCTGATTATCAAGCTACTGGAAAATACATTTAAGAACGATCAGAGATAGTGGGAACCACAGATGCTGGAGAATCCGAAGATAACAAAGTATGGAGCTGGATGAACACAGCAGGCCAAGCAGCACCCTCGGAGCACATTTAAGAACGATATTGGATTTGACGGGAATTACCTTTGCATTTGAATTTTTAAATTTTTAGGACTTCCAGAGGACGATGACAGCAGTGGTGATAGTTGCTGCCGATCATGTGGCATGCATATTACGAGCTGGGAGCACCAGCAAAATAGAATCAATCCAATAAATTAGGAATTTCATTATAAATTAGACATATGACTCACTGAATACATTTTAAAAGTGTCCAATTGCATTGTCGCCATTTGAAGTCCCATTCTTTGATCAAACAAATAAGGCATATGCAAAACACTTCTTAAATCAATTAAGATCTTTGAAAAGGTACAGGACAATTACTTATTGACCTGTTTAATAAGTAATACAGTCAGATATTTTGCTGTATGGGAAAAGCCCCTTCAGTCCACACTGGTCATTGAGAAACTATTTTAACCACATTTACTCTCAAGTCACTTTTAATAGGTTGTCATTGATTCTTTTGCAATTCATTCACGGTGATGGCAAATGTTAGTGCCAATACAAGTATAGACAGTATAAGAAGGGATACGTCTCTGCAAATATTATTTTTCATCTCTTACCCTTGCAGCTTCCTGTGCACACTGTAGCTTTGTTAAGAACTCATCCTTAACTCCCGCCACAACAACTTTTTCAAAGACGCATTCCTGTACTTGGGCAATCATCAAACGGACTAACATGTTGAGGGATGGAGTGCTCATATCGAGGCTTGGTGCGTTGAAGAAGTTTTCTTTTAAGTAGTTCAATGCACCTGAAGTTGAACAGGATATATTAGCATTATAATTATAGGACACAACATAAGTAGTGCTTACAATATGATAGCTGATCCGTGGAGGGGAAAAAAGTGCCTTCTACAACCTACATTAATATAACTTTCATCAATCATGCCCCGAAATGCTTCAAATCCAATTAAGTACTTTGGAAATGAGTCACTTTTATGTGTACAAGTGACATACCTCAAGGTGCTACGTGCAACTAATGAGATAACTTACCAGTTAAACTATATTGTCTTTGGTGGTGTAAGTGCACAGATCAGCAAGAGAACTTTGTCCTTAATCAAAAGAACTACATACATTTTTAGCACAGGAGTTGGCTACTCAACTCATCAGCAAATATTAACTGGTTGTCGGCTCTCATGCCTCCCTTTAAGCATCAATCTATTTTCCCAATATAGATCCCATGGTCCCTGTCAAAGCATGCCTGTTCAAAAAACTATTTCCATAAAGACTAAATCTGACTTCAATGGGCTGTAGGAGATTGAGATTCGCTCAACGCACCTACCCTTTTTAAAAACCTTAAAATGTAAATACAAACAAATTTGAGTTAATATTTAACTAAAAGTCAATGTTTAAATTTGGGGTCTCAGCCCTAAGCGAGGGTATACTGTGGAACAGCTGTAGTTACTTAAGTAATGAAGGTGGCTTGAACTGGTATTTTTATAACTGGAGCTCAGACAACTCAGTCACAATGGTAATGTAGGAAGTAGACTAAAGAATTTGTGCAGCAAGTACCTTCACTCCCTCAAACATGAAATACTTTTGGGATTCTAACATTACTTCAAAAAAATGTCTCCCCTACTTCAAAAATAGTGTTGCGTTACCATTTGTTTCCACCCTAGAAGGAAAACGCGGTTTCAGCTTAACAACTTCATCCAAATAAAACACACCACCAACAGTACAGCACTACCTCAGTACTGCACTGGAAAGATGGCTTTGATTATATGCTCATGTCCTAGAGTGGCACCTGAACTCTCAATCTTTTGACTCAGAGGCGAGAATGCTACTGACACTCGACAAGAGTAGAGAATTAAATTTTGTTTTTAAGTAGTAAGATCAAGTTTCCCTTTCCATTATTGATGATTAGATCTCATCATAAGTTTAAGATGTACTTCTTGTCAAGGCTTGAAGACATCATTTAATTCAAATGCATCTGAATGTCCTACTATGAAAGTGTTTGTGATGGCAGCACAAATTTCAGTTTAAATTAGCTACAGTGGGTGCTGTTGGCAAATAGCTAGTGCAGAGAAGCAAAAACACAGTAACTTGTGAGAGACCTCCTGGGGGGCCAAATTCCACTTTTAATGATGCACAACTGATGTCATGTACAGGAAGCTCTTTTGTCAAGCACTTCTATAACAGGAGATCTGCGAAATGTAAAAGACATATGTGGAGAGGCTTTGGTGTAGTGATTAGATTCCCTACAGTGTGGAAACAGGCCCTTCGGCCCAATAAGTCCACACTACCTCTTGCAGCATCCCACAGAGACCCATCCCTGTATAACCCACACACCCCTGAACACTATGGGCAATTTAACATGGCCAATTCACCTAGCCTGCACATCCTTGGACTGTGGGAGGAAACCGGAGCACCCGGAGAAAACCCACGCAGACATGGGGAGAATGTGCAAACTCCACACAGACAGTTGCCCGAGGCTGGAATCGAACCCGGGTCCCTGGCGCTGTGAGGCTGCAGTGCTAACCACTGAGCCACCATGCTGCCTTAAGAGGTTATGTTATTCTATGGACATGGGTTCAAATCCCACCCATGGTAGAAGGTAAAACTGGAATTCAATTTTGGTGCTGCATGGTGACTCTGTGGTCAGCACTGCTGCCTCACAGGATCAGGGGCCTGGGTTCAATTCCACCCTTGGGCAAGTGTGTGGAGTTTGTATGTTTTCCTATGTTTGCATGGGATTTCTCCAGGTGCTACGGTTTCCTCCAACAGTCCGAAGAGGTGGAGTGGTCATGCTAAATTGCTCGGTGTCCAGTGATGTTCAGGCTAGGTGGGCTTGCCATGAGAAATTTAGGGTCACAGAGGTAGGATGGGAGGGTCGAACTGCTTGGGATGTTCTTCAGGGGGTCAGTGTGGACTTGATGGGCCGAATGGCCTGTTTCTACAATATTGGGATTCTATGATTCAATATGTCTCAAGTCAGTACAGCAATAGAAACGTTAAAAGAAAAAATGAGAATATTTTACCTTGGTCCTAAATTACAACTGAACCACATTACAATAACCGCCTTTAATACTGACCACTAACCCAATGGACCAGAAAATATTTTTCTAAGTGATTTCCTTGAGCAGAAAGCCAAGGTCATGTTTACCTTGGAAAAGCAGCTGCAGGTGAAATTACTACCCTGGGAAACCTGGCAGGGCTATTTTGGCAGTGACCCTACCTCTCGGCCAGATAATCCAGGTTCACGTTTGACCTGTTCCAAAGTGCGTCATAACATCTCTGAATAGGTTACACAGAAAATATCAATTGGCTCCTGCCCACTGCAAAACTAGGGAGACCAACTAGTCTCCAGTTTGAAGAAAATGGAAGAGCTTGCTATACTTTGTATCTTGATTGTCACTTTGCTAAGAGGAAGTAAAGTACTAACATTTGAAGTTGATGATAAGCCAATTCTAAATAGTGAGGGACAATGACCAGGGCGTAGATTTAAGGTAAGCAGAAGGTTTAGAGAGGGGAGGAAAAATGTTTTCACCCAGATGGTGGTGGGAATCTGGAACAATTGCCTGTATCGGTGGTACAGCCAGAAACTTTCATAACATTAAGTAGTATTTAGATGCGCACTTAAAATGCCAGGCCATAAAGGCACCAGACCAAGTGTTGGAAAATGGGATTAGAATAACTAGATGGTTATTTCTGACTGACATAAATGTGATGGTACGAAGGGCCTTTTTCTCTGCTGTAGATATCTAGGACACTCTGGCAAGTTCATGATCAAATTTACGCTCTTTTGTTTAGGAAGTAAGGCCTTGGCCAGGGCTAACACTTCTGCTCCTGACCTAGATCTTAGTGGACATACTCATCCAACGTTTTTCTTCTCACTAGTGCCATTTCATAGCAGCTTGCCAAAGGCTCAACTGGTAATTTAATGGCAGAGATATTGTGAATACTGTTGTAAAACATTTGACTGGCAGTGATCCTGTTTAAAATTACCAACTCGTTTGTCAAAGAAACTTTGATTTTGAATCTGGACTGTCCAAAATGCATCCATTGGTGATAACTTGGGAGAAATTTAATCAACGAAGCAGTAATATTTGAAGGTCGAGATACACCTTTTCTTTATCAAAAGGACAATTGCTGCCCTATTTCAGGAGTTAAAGCTTCCAAAAGGTACTCGGTTTGTAGGTCAGAGAAAGAAGAACTGCAGATGTTGGAGTCAGAAACAGTACACTGTGGAGCTGGAGGAACACAACAGGCCATGCAGCAGAGGAGCAGGAAAACCAATGTTTCGGATTGGGACTCTTCAGAAATGGGGAGGGTAAAGTGAGCTGGGAAGTAAATAAAGAGAGAAGATGTGGGGCTGAAGAATGCAGGTGGGACGGTGATAGGTGAATGCAGGTGGGCAGTGGTGGGGATTAGTGTCAGCAATGCGTCGGCATCTTCTGGTGCTATAGTCAATCTTATCCCAGCTTAAAGCCTCCCTCTCCCAGACCTGCAAAGGGCTCCTTCTGTATTTCATTCTGCGCAGGATCCACACCCTCAACCAGTGCTTTTTCTCCTCTCTATCTGACCAACCTGTCCATCTTTTCTCCCACCTATCCGATCCACCCATCCCACTGACCAAACCCCACCACTCCCTATCTGCATTCACCTTTCACCATCCCACTGACCTACCCCAGCCCCACTCCTCCTTTCTATTTATTTCCCAGCTCCCTTCCCGCTCCCCCATTTCTGAAGGAGGATCCCGGCCCAAAATGTCAACTTTCCTGCTCCTCCGATGCTGCCTGGCCTGCCACATTCCTCCAGCTCCACGCTGTATTATCTAGGTTTGTAGGTACGGGGTTACGTCTTAGGGTAAGCAGGGGACCGGTTGGATCAGGCCAGATTGAAAAAAAGTGTCTCAGTTCCAGCAGGTCAGGTTGTGCTTAGCAGGAGAATGGTAGATCCAGCAGCACTGGGTCAGGTTGGGCGTTTGGCTCCTGTAGAATAGGTTAGGATCCAGTTGGGTTAGGTCGAGCTGTGGAAAGAAGTGGAGGGATTTGTGTGGCTCCAATATGTTCAGGATCTAATAGGGGTGGGAGAATGTGGAGGTGAAGTTGGGAAGTCAGTGATAAACTAACAGCCAGTTTAATAGTTATGCAAGAGTTAGACTAGATTTGTAACCTTTTTTTCCCCCCTGTATGGCTATTAAGCTTAATCCTGATTTATATGATCTTCATTGACATTGTTGTAGGAATTGAAGCACAGGGAAATTGCTATTGGGAAAAGTCAATTTTTTGGCTAATTCCCACGGAATCACCTGCTTCAAGGATTCCACTGCCTCGACTAGCAACTCCAGTCTGTGCTACTTCAATGATTTCCAATGGCTATCAGCATATTCCAGCCAATGCCACAATAGAAAATTCTCAAAGTAAATGCAAAATATAAAGCAAAACATGTGGATCTAACAAATTTCAGGGTCTAAAAACAAACTGTTCTTTTGAGGTCAAGTGCCAACACCAAACAAAATAAGCTTTACTTTAGAGAGTTAGGATAAAGGATTCTGAAATTACAATACAGATTTTTAAGTACTGTATCATTCTGTTGTAGCATCTGTATATCTTAATAGAAATCATTGCACGTTGATCAGAATAAAGCATTTCATTAAGATCTTCATTTCATTTGCACATACGGTTAATCAAATATAAATAATTATTCCACCCACCAATGAAAACCCACCTGCTGCCTTTTGGAAGGCATCAATGGCATGATTAATTCCTTCCTCAGTGGTCCGGTCCTGCCGTGCCCCAATCTGCGTATATAGTGCTCCAATGTTGAACAGAATGCTTCCCTTTTCAAAAGCCAGAGCCCGCTGATAAGAAGGAACACCAGTCAGCGAGTCATACCTGTCAAGGAGGTGGGGAAGGAGAAAAGACATTAAATTAAATTAATAAATGGATTAATAAATCAAGAGTTCTGAAGCTGGGCCATTGGACCCGAAACATTAACTCCATTTTGTCTCCAAACATGCTGCCAGACCTGCTGAACTTTTCTAGCAATTTCTGTTCTTGCTTCTGATTTTGTGTATCGGTAGTTATTTGTTTTTTCTCTAAATAAATCATTTGATTAGTTGATATCATTGAACTGTAAACCTGTAGTAATGCTAAAAAGTAGGGCTTCTGTTTTGATCTGCCTTAGGCATTTTCTAGGTTATGTTAATTCTACTAAAAGTAGATGAAAACATTACATTTAGGACTACCTCTGCAATACCCTGTATCTAAGTACATTATTGCTCAATATGGTGATTTAATAACAGGATCCGGATGATCGGAGTTGATACTGTCACATTACCACATTCTTTCACTGACACCTCACTAAGTTTTCGCTTGGTATACAGGGGGCATGCTGAATAGGCATAAAATTGCATTTACTAGCAATGCCAAAAAATACGTAGACCAGGCAGATCAGGACAACAATCAATTTATAATACAGGAAGGGTTCTGAGGAAGGGTCAGCGCACCCAAAACGTTAACTCTGTCTTTTTCCTTCATAGATGCTGACAGACCCACTGAGCTTTTCCAGCAACTTTGTTTTTGTTGTTGTTAAATTTGTAACATTGATTTGATGACAATTGCGCCACTTTGGAACATCAGCCATTTCCCTCCTCAAACTCATAACAGCTAAACACACGCTAAGCAGTACAAAGGACTCCACACCAGCTCTATTTAATAAATTATCAACTATTTGAACACAAGATTAAATATCAATTGATTTCTTTTTGGCTATTGTGGCATGTGGCAATTGCTGATAATAATGTTTCTGTGCAAACAAGTTATTCTCAGATATCGAAAGAATAGCAAGTATCATTATGGAGAGAACCAGGATAAGTGAACATACAGAAGCTCTGTACAGCAGGATGAATTGTTAAGAGGAAGAGGAGAAACAGATGAAGAAGTAGTCACTGAGCCAAAACATATCTGGTACATCATCTATTGAAGAAATTAGAAAGGCTGAAAGAGGAATCCTATAACACCAAAAATTAGTCCCTGAAAATCAAAAAGTAGCCCTTGAGAAAACCCAGGAACAAACATTACTGCAAAATCTACATGCCGTTGAAAGTGGTAACTTTTATTTCACACTTGAAGGTGAAGAAAGAACTAACAAAGAAACAGCAGAGATAATGGGAACTGCACATGCTGGAGAATCCAAAGACCTAAAGTGTGGGGGTGGATGAACACAGCAGGCCAAGCAGCAGCTTAGGAGCACAAAAGCTAACATTTCAGGCCTAGACCCTTCATCAGAAAAGGGGGATGGGGAGGGGATTCTGAAATAAATAGGGAGAGAGGGGGAGGTGGACCGAAGATGGATAGAGGAGAAGTGGAGTGGCAAGTTTAGGTGGGGAGGTAGGGAGGGGATAGGTCAGTCCAGGAAGGACGGACAGGTCAAGGGGGCAGGATGAGGTTAGCAGGTAGGAAATGGAGGCGCAGCTTGAGGTGGGAGGAGGAGATAGGTGAGAGGAAGAACAGGTTAGGGAGGCGGGGACGAGCTGGGTTGGTTTTGGGATGCAGTGGTGGGGAGGGGAGATTTTGAAGCTGGTGAAATCCACATTGATACCTTTGGGCTGCAGGGTTCCCAAGCGGAATATAAGTTGCTGTTCCTGCAACCTACGGGTGGCATCATTATGGCACTGCAGGAGGCCCATGATGGACATGTTGTCTAAGGAATGGGAGGGGGAGCTAAAATTGTTCGTGACTGGGAGGTGTAAGTTGTTGAGTCTAAACTGAGTGTAGGTGCTCTGCAAACCAGTCCCCAAGCCTCCACTTGGTTTCCCCAATGTAGAGGTAGCCACACCGGGTACAGCAGATGCAGTATACCACATTGGCGGATGTGCAGGTGAACATCTGCTTGATGTGGAAAGTCATCTTGAGGCCTGGGATGGGGGTGAGGAAGGTGGTGGGGGGGCAAGTGTAGCAATTGCTTTTGCGCATAAACTGGACTGCTCGAATCTATGTAAGCCTGATTACTGTAATTGCATCTTGAAGGGCACCCTGACCACAAAGCAAATTAAACTCACTCTGCTCATTATGAGTTTGCTGGCAGCCTACATCTCATCTTTATTGTGCAGTTGAGATTTAGTGAAAGATGTAATGGTCACACTGCTGAGCATGTGTTCCAGGCTCCACTCGAAAGTCAAAATTTTTCTCTCACCCTTCACAAATCCCTTTGTATAACTGTCCCTATCAACCTCATCAGCATTGTGGCTCCCCAAGTACCTTTTATTTGACAATCAATAACCCCATTTCATCCTTCACTCCACATCTACCATGTTATTATGGTCAGTATCACTTTCTACTGTTTTCCCTCCTTCAAAGCCAGGATGACTTGCAAAAATATTCCCTCCTGTAATGTTACATGCCTTCTCTCCTGCTAAGTCTGATTTCACCCCTATGTTTCGGGTTGTCCCCTCTGCGTCCCAGTGCAATGGTTTCAATTAACATCCTTTAGTTTCACGTTTCCTCAGCACAGGATGGACAGCTCTCTAGCATGCATTGCCCAAGACCTGGGCTGACTTTGTTGAACAGCCCAGATTGAGCACCTTGCTGACTGATACCTCTAGAGAATCCCAAGTGCCTGAGCTGTACTCTCCAGACTAGGTGGACTTCATCTGCAGGGCTGCTCGTTATCCAATCCCTGGTCTAGAAAGAAACAGATCTATTTTGATAGCCAAATACTCAACTAATGATCATCAACCCTCTGAACTGAGATCAGACAATGCCCATAACGGAAGGTGGCAGCACCCATGACTTGATGAAAGACTACTCGCTTTAGACTTTCAGACATGGCAATTTGGTTGTAAAATGTACAGCATGTTTGTCACAAAAGCTGATGGCATATGCTGCAGTTGCGACATTGACGTAGCATAGTGCCATATAACATATCCACCCCTTGACCATTCAATACTGGCACCCACAACAAGCTGTCTGACTTTCTGCCTGCGTTAAAAAACTAGTCAAGGCAGAGATGCTGTGAGTTTGCAAGTTCTCATTGAAACAGTAATGCATGAAAAGGCAAGGCAACACAAGGTAGAGATACTGCAATGCACTAACTTTTAAGATAATACAGATGCTGTGAACATCTTAATAAGTGCAAAGTTAATGCATTTAAAAAAAGCAAGTTAAGAGATCCAAGATGCATCCTATACAGATTCACAAGATGGGGGTGTGTCATTTCGAGCAGAGCTCTGTGACAGGAGTTGTGCAATGCAACGCATCAGCGACCTTCAAAGTAATGTGAAGTGATTTGCGAGTTAGCCTGAATTTGACCATAATGACATGGGTGTTTTGTTGACACTGACTTTGTGGACAAAGCATAGAGACAGTTGCCACCAATACAATGAACAAAGGTGAACACAAGAAACAAACAGCGAGCTTCATCTGCCAGGTAACTGCAGGTAATTTCAAGTTGGGAACTGATACCATATAGTTTGTCACTAGTGCATGGAAGAGTGAACTATATATAAATGAAGATAGGTTATAAGATAATGATATGTTAATGTTTGCAAATAAGGTAGTTACCATTTAAACCATAGAGATTCTGACCCAGATACTGAAATCTTTAGGAGAAAAAAAATCTTTAGACTTTAATTCTCCTCAATGTCAATAATCTAACCTTTCCAAGATAGTATCAGAGATAATGGGAACTGCAGATGCTGGAGAATTCCAAGATAATAAAATGTGAGGCTGGATGAACACAGCAGGCCAAGCAGCATCTCAGGAGCACAAAAGCTGACGTTTCGGGCCTAGACCCTTCATCAGAGATGGGGATGGGGAGAGGGAACTGGAATAAATAGGGAGAGAGGGGGAGGCGGACCGAAGATGGAGAGTAAAGAAGATAGGTGGAGAGAGTATAGGTGGGGAGGTAGGGAGGGGATAGGTCAGTCCAGGGAAGACGGACAGGTCAAGGAGGTGGGATGAGGTTAGTAGGTAGATGGGGGTGCGGCTTGGGGTGGGAGGAAGGGATGGGTGAGAGGAAGAACAGGTTAGGGAAGCAGAGACAGGTTGGACTGGTTTTGGGATGCAGTGGGTGGGGGGGCGGGGGGGAAAGAGCTGGGCTGGTTGTGTGGTGCAGTGGGGGGAGGGGACAAACTGGGCTGGTTTAGGGATGCAGTAGGGGAAGGGGAGATTTTGAAACTGGTGAAGTCCACATTGATACCATTAGGCTGCAGGGTTCCCAGGCGGAATATGAGTTGCTGTTCCTGCAGCCTTCGGGTGGCATCATTGTGGCAGTGCAGGAGGCCCATGATGGACATGTCATCTAGAGAATGGGAGGGGGAGTGGAAATGGTTTGCGACTGGGAGGTGCAATTGTTTGTTGCGAACTGAGCAGAGGTGTTCTGCAAAGCGGTCTCCAAGCCTCTGCTTGGTTTCCCTAATGTAGAGGAAGCCACACCGGGTACAATGGATGCAGTATACCACATTGGCAGATGTGCAGGTGAACCTCTGCTTAATGTGGAAAGTCATCTTGGGGCCTGGGATAGGGGTGAGGGAGGAGGTGTGGGGGCAAGTGTAGCATTTCCTGCGGTTGCAGGGGAAGGTGCCGGGTGTGGTGGGGTTGGAGGGCAGTGTGGAGCGAACAAGGGAGTCACGGAGAGAGTGGTCTCTCCGGAAAGCAGACAGGGGTGGGGATGGAAAAATGTCTTGGGTGGTGGGGTCGGATCGTAAATGGCGAAAGTGTCGGAGGATGATGCGTTGTATCCGGGGAGGTTGGTAGGGTGGTGTGTGAGAACGAGGGGGATCCTCTTAGGGCGGTTGTGGCGGGGGCGGGGTGTAAGGGATGTGTTGCGGGAAATACGGGAGACACGGTCAAGGGCGTTCTCGATCACTGTGGGGGGGAAAGTTGCGGTCCTTAAAAGGTCCCCCAACACCTCATATTCTTCCAATTCCCTGGCCCCCAACACCTCATTCACCATGGACGTCCAGTCCCTATACACCTGCATTCCGCATGCAGATGGCCTCAAGGCCCTCCGCTTCTACCTGTCCCGCGGCCCGACCAGTCCCCCTCCACCGACACTCTCATCCGCCTAGCTGAACTCGTCCTCACCCTCAACAACTTCTCTTTTGACTCCTCCCACTTCCTACAGACCAAGGGGGTGGCCATGGGCACCCGCATGGGCCCCAGCTATGCCTGCCTCTTTGTAGGTTACGTGGAACAGTCCCTCTTCCGCACCTACACAGGCCCCAAAACCCCACCTCTTCCTCCGGTACATTGATGACTGTATCGGCGCCGCCTCTTGCTCCCCAGAGGAGCTCGAACAGTTCATCCACTTCATCAACACCTTCCACCCCAACCTTCAGTTCACCTGGGCCATCTCCAGCACATCCCTCACCTTTCTGGACCTCTCAGTCTCCATCTCAGGCAACCAGCTTGTAACTGATGTCCATTTCAAGCCCACCGACTCCCACAGCTACCTAGAATACACCTCCTCCCACCCACCCTCCTGCAAAAATTCCATCCCCTATTCCCAATTCTTCTGCCTCCGCCACATCTGCTCCCACGATAAGATATTCCACTCCCGCACATCCCAGATGTCCAAGTTCTTTAAGGACCGCAACTTTCCCCCCACAGTGATCGAGAACGCCCTTGACCGCGTCTCCCGTATTTCCCACAACACATCCCTCACACCCCGCCCCCGCCACAACCGCCCTAAGAGGATCCCCCTCGTTCTCACACACCACCCCACCAACCTCCGGATACAACACATCATCCTCCGACACTTTCACCATTTACGATCCGACCCCACCACCCAAGACATTTTTCCATCCCCACCCCTGTCTGCTTTCCGGAGAGACCACTCTCTCCGTGACTCCCTTGTTCGCTCCACACTGCCCTCCAACCCCACCACACCCGGCACCTTCCCCTGCAACCGCAGGAAATGCTACACTTGTCCCCACACCTCCTCCCTCACCCCTATCCCAGGCCCCAAGATGACTTTCCACATTAAGCAGAGGTTCACCTGCACATCTGCCAATGTGGTATACTGCATCCGCTGTACCCGGTGCGGCTTCCTCTACATTGGGGAAACCAAGCGGAGGCTTAGAGACCGCTTTGCAGAACACCTCCGCTCAGTTCGCAACAAACAACTGCACCTCCCAGTCGCAAACCATTTCCACTCCCCCTCCCATTCTCTAGATGACATGTCCATCATGGGCCTCCTGCACTGCCACAATGATGCCACCCGAAGGCTGCAGGAACAGCAACTCATATTCCGCCTGGGAACCCTGCAGCCTAAATGGTATCAATGTGGACTTCACCAGTTTCAAAATCTCCCCTTCCCCTACTGCATCCCTAAACCAGCCCAGTTTGTCTCCTCCCCCCACTGCACCACACAACCAGCCCAGCTCTTCCCCCCCACCCACTGCATCCTAAAACCAGTCCAACCTGTCTCTGCCTCCCTAACCGGTTCTTCCTCTCACCCATCCCTTCCTCCCACCCCAAGCCGCACCCCCATCTACCTACTAACCTCATCCCACCTCCTTGACCTATCCCCTCCCTACCTCCCCACCTACACTCTCTCCACCTATCTTCTTTACTCTCCATCTTCGGTCCGCCTCCCCCTCTCTCCCTATTTATTCCAGTTCCCTCTCCCCATCCCCCTCTCTGATGAAGGGTCTCGGCCCAAAATGTCAGCTTTTGTGCTCCTGAGATGCTGCTTGGCCTGCTGTGTTCATCCAGCCTCACATTTTATAATCTAACCTTTCCACTTTGGTTATATTCTCCTAAATTTCTCAGCCATATCCCCTACCATTCAAGAGGTGGGAGACTTCCACAAATAAAATCTGTAATCTGAAACACAACCACAATTATAAGGTATACAAATGGCAGTCCTTTCAAATTCACTGTCGAAAATACAATGGAACTCATCCCTTCCTGAAAGGGACATCAACTGAAAGCGCTTATTGATTTTTAGACAACAATAGTCTAATAGAATCACAAACCATGCTTAAATTACAGCTTGGGCCTTCAAAAGAAAAAAGACACTTGCAAAAATCAGGTCAAAAACCACAAGCTGAGTGTGTGCAATGAAGAGAGCAGTTAGTCATCAGGCAAACAATTGGTTTTCAACCATTAGTTTATGGGATGCTTACTATATTGTTTGAAAAACCCAATACTCAATTTTAAACTTTCCAAATTAAATCTGTACTTATACTTTATTTACAATTAAGATAATAACACAGCAACAGAAAGATGCAGTAAACTGCTACATACATGTGAACTTTTCCTAACAAGAGAAGTTGAAATCTTTCTGTTCTTTTCATTATGACAGTCTCTTAAATGTAACGCATGATGTAATTCTGACTCATGTGATGTAAGCAGAGTAAAGCAAGAAACTAAAAGAACCATCACACATTATGATGTTGGCCAATTATTTTGTTTATGCAAAGCAGGTTCCCTCACAGCTCATTTGCTGTTCAATTCTACTGTTCAATGGATCTATACCATGTCTAGTCTTTGTAAACATGTTACTGCTCTTCGAAGAAGGTCACCCCATTAGCCAAAAAAAACAAATGTTGTTTACTTGCCCAAGCTTAAATACAAAATTATATAAAAGAAGGCTGCACAAGATTATGCTACCAGAATATTATTATTATTACCAATAGTTCCTGCTAATCCTAAAAAGTGATAAACATTGAACATGATACTTACCAGTGGAAAAAAATGCCCATGTTTTTATTGGGTGGGAAAAAACGGTTATCAATGAAATAAAGCTGGTTGTAATATTCCATGAGAAGTTCAATCCCAGCATCATTCCTGGTTGGAGTGCGCATTGCCTGAGATGAAGAAAATGACACTATAAAGTTTTAAGTCTGGTGAATACTGTCAACATTTCTCAAGTTTAACAAACAACTATGTACCAAGTGCCTGGTGCCACTCCCATGACTGGCACAATTGTAGCATGGGGTGTGAAGCTTCATTTGTACTTGTAAATCCCCACAAAGTGCATTACACGACAAAGAGCAAGTCCCTCATAAACAGAAATTTCATGGAATACAGCTTACTTCCTTGCAGTCTTATTGAAAAACACTGGCAACAGTCCAGAAGCACGTCATCTGCCTAAACTCTGAGTCATGGTTATTGCTTGGAGAGATAAAGGTAACAAATAAACTCAAAAACAAAGGGCATAATAGTGTTAAAACGTTTACATTCTTTCTGATGGTACAAGCATTTGTTTTGACATGCTAATGATGCAGTTTGAGAGTTGCAATAGAGTTCTTTATTAATGTGTATATTTAAGGTAGGCATTTTAAATGGAAACTGATGGGGCGGCTTTATAATTTACATTACGGGCACAATGGGTGTCATACATGTGTTTCTCACTCTCTCTCCCTTCCCTTCATACTGGAACAAACCCAATGCAGGGATGAGCTGCAGAGAGAGAGTGAGAGCGAGTTAAAAAGGTTATCTTTCCCAGTAGAACGTCAGCTGCCCATGTCATTTTGCTTAATTGCATACGGAGGGAGAGGCAAGAAGGTTGGGGGTCGGTCCACAAGAGGCCTAGTAGGCAACTAACTTTTTTTACAAATAGATCTCAATTGGTCTATCCCTGGCAGACTGCCTGGTTCCAGTCCCACTATGGGAAATGAAGCATAGACTTGGCATCTTTGTTCTGCTCTCAAAAAAGACTCTAAACTCCCCGTTGCCTGCCACTTCAATGCACCACCCTGCTCCCTGGCCAACATCTCTGTCCCTTCCTTGCTGCAGTGTTCCAGCGAAGCCCAATGCAAGCTGGAAGAACAACACCTCTTTTTCCACTTGGGGACCCTACCGCCCTCCAGTCCCAATATCGAGTCCAATAATTTTGGGGCCTAAACTCTCCCATGTCTCAGGCCCCTACCCACACACCAAGCCTTGCTACCACTTAGCCTGCCCTACACGCCCCCTGTTGTTAGTCACTAACAGTCCCCATTAACAACTATTCACCCTTACAACCTGATTGTTAGCAACTACTTTGTCTGTCCAACTGCCTTTCTCTCTCTTTGGGCCTTGTCCTATTGTTTACTCCCTACCCCACCCACCTCCTTTTTTCTGCATATAAACTGAAGTTTTCCCAGACACCATCAGTTCTGAGGAAGGGTCACCAGACTCAACATGTTAACTCTGTTTTTCCCTTCACAGATGCTGTCAGACCTGCTGAACTTCTCCAGCAACTTTGTAACTCGGGAACAAAAACAGTGTCTGCAGTTTTTGTTGTTGTGCTTTCACTGGCCCCCCCCTATCAGTTCAATGTTGATCAAATGGCACCACTTCCTGCTAAGGGGCATTATTAGTTTGTCCACGGTAGCCTTGATGACCACATACATCAAATCAGTTATAATCTGCACTTGAAGAAATTCAATGACTGTGAAGCTAATGGTCCTTTTTATCTGACTATCAGGTTAGCTCTGTAACACAAAAACTCTGACTCTTTAAAAATGAAGCAGTGACCTTCCTAATATGAGGCAACCTCCTCCCTGGAAGATTTATTAAAAGAGGACTTTCAGTGCTATTGTAACTGGGGTTCGCCAAGTCAAAGACTGCAAGCTCTTCTTCAGCATCATGCACTGAGTGGTGGTGGACTCATGTGACAGCTGCAGTCTTCACTAACACCAATGCTGTGACTTTCAGAAGAAATTAGAGCTTGTCTGAAAAACTCAGAATTGGTTGGACCTATCTTGGGAAAATTTCATGCTGTTGGTCCACTAAGTGTCCTTGTGCAGCTTGTCTGGGTAGAAGCTTGTCCTCTTGCTTCTGTAGTTACACCTCTCGTACTCCTTCCCTCTATGCATTTTTCCAGAAGGTCCAAGTGGATGAGTTACACGACTGTTGCTATTCTATTTTTGTGTGCAATGTTCTTGGGGGAAACTTCCCCAAAGCGCCAGATCTTCTCAATCCACTTATGCCTAGCGGTCCTAAACCCAGGCTTGACCTTGCTGAGAATGTAATGCTCGCAATCAGATACTCTTCAGCTTACAGTAGTCACACAAGCTATCTCTGCTGAGCTGTTCAGATACCTCCAGAATCACAGATACAGCAGTCTCCTATCCTTTCTTCTGAAGTTCAAATTCAGAATGACAGCAGTTCTGAAATAGCTGACTTCCACTTAGGATTTTAAGGCTTTGTCTGGGTACTGGCAGCTTTAAGCCAACAAAAAATGAGATCAATCACTTAATTTGAAAAGGGTAACATTAAGTTGCAGTCAAATTCCTGGAGAAGAACCTTAACTGCTTGGTCAACAAGCACAATTGGCTTCCTGCTCTGTCTAAGCAACAATAATAGACAATAGGTGCTGGAGTAGGCCATTCGGCCCTTCGAGCCAGCACCACCATTCATTATGATCATGGCTGATCATCCACAATCAATATCCTGTTCCTGCCTTATCCCCATAACCCTTGATTCCACCATCTTTAACAGCTCTATCTCTTTCTTGAAAGTATCCAGAGAGTTGGCCTCCACTGCCTTCTGGGGCAGAGCATTCCACATATCCACCACTCTCTGGGTGAAGAAGTTTTTCCTCAACTCTGTTCTAAATGGCCTACCCCTTATTTTTAAACTGTGTCCTCTGGTTCTGGACTCACCTATCAGTGGAAACATGCTTCCTGCCTCCAGTGTGTCCAATCCCTTAATAATCTTATACGCCTCAATCAGATGCCCTCTCATCCTTCTAAACTCAAGTGTATACAAGCCCAGTCGCTCCAATCTTTCAACATATGATAGTCCCGCCATTCCGGGAATTGATCTCGTGAACCTACGCTGCACTCCCTCAATAGCAAGAATGTCCTTCCTCAAATTTGGAGACCAAGACTGCACACAATACTCCAGGTGCAGTCTCACCTGCACCCTGTACAGCTGCAGAAGGACCTCTTTGCTCCTATACTCAAATCCTCTTGTTATGAAGGCCAGTATGCTATTAGCTTTCTTCACTGCTTGCTGCACCTGCATGCTTGCTCTCATTGACTGATGTACAAGAACACCTAGATCTCGTTGTGCTTCCCTGTTACCTAACTTGACTCCATTGAGATAGTAATCTGCCTTCCTGTTCTTGCCACCAAAGTGGATAACCGCATATTTATCCACATTAAACTGCATCTGCCATGCATCTGTCCACTCACCTAGCCTGTCCTAGTCACCCTGTATTCTCATGACATCCTCCTCACTTTTCACACTGCCACCCAGCTTTGTGTTTGTCATCAGCAAATTTGCTAATATTACTTTTAATGCCTTTGTCTATATCATTAATATATATCGTAAACAGCAGTGGTCCCAGCACTGAACCTTGTGGTACCCCACTGGTCACTGCCTGCCATTCCGAAAGGGACCCGTTTATCACTACTCTGCTTCCTGTCAGCCAGCCAATTTTCAATCCAACTCAGTATTTTGCCCCCAATACCATGTGCCCTAATTTTGTTCACCAAACTCCTATGCTGGACTTTATCAAAGGCTTTCTGAAAGTCCAGGTACACTACATCCACTGGTTCTCCCTTATCAATCTTCATAGATACATCCTCAAAAAATTCCAGAAGATTAGTCAAGCACGATTTCCCCTTCGTAAATCCATGCTGACTCCGACCTATTCTGTTACTGCTATCCAAATGAGTCATAATTTCATCTTTTATAATTGACTTCAGCATCTTTCCCACCATTGACATCAGGCTAACCGGTCTATAGTTTCCTGTTTTCTCTCTCCCTCCTTTCTTGAAAAGTGGGACTACATTTGCCACCCTCCAATCCGCAGGAACTAATCCTGAATCTATAGAATCTTGGAAAATAATTACCAACGCGTCCACAATTTCTAGAGCCACCTCCTTAAGTACCCTGGGATGCAGACCATCAGCTCCCGGGGACGTATCAGCCTTCAGACCTAACAGTCTATCCAACACCATTTCCTGCCTAATATAAAATTCCCTTTAGTTCGTCCATTACCCTCGGTCCTTCAGCCACTATTGCATCTGGGAGATTGGATCTGTCTTCAAAAGGAAAGACACAAGCAAAGTACCTATTCAACTCTTCTGCCATTTCCTTGTTCCCCATAATAAATTTACCCGCTTCTGACTTCAAGGGCCCAATTTTAGTCTTAACCATTTTCTTTCTTTTTCATACCTAAAAAAGCTTTTACTATCATCCTTTATATTTTTGACCAGTTTTCCTTCATAGCTCATTTTTTCTGTGTATTGCCTTTTTAGTTATCCTCTGTTGCTCTTCAAAAGTTTCCCAGTCCTCCAGCTTCCTGCTCATCTTTGTTATGTTATACTTTCTCTCTTTTATCTATATACAGTCCTTAACTTCCCTCATCAGCCACGGCCGCCCCGCCTCTCCTTAGGATCTTTCTTCCTCTTTGGAATGAACTGATCCTGCACCTTCTGCATTATATCCAGAAATACTTGCCATTGTTGTTCTACTGCCATCCCTGCTAGGCTATTGTACCATTGAACTTTGGCTAGCTCCTCCCTTATAGCTCCATAGTTCCCTTTGTTTAACTGCCATACTGACACTTCCAATTCTCCCTTCTCCCTCTCAAACTGCAGATTAAAACTTATCATATTATGGTCACTACCTCCTAATGGCTCCTTTACTTTGAGGTCCCTGATCAAATCCGGTTCATTGCACACAATAAGTTTCACTGTTTAATATTATACTTGGAGCAGAAAACCAAAGTGTCATGACATTCTGCTTCTGCTCCAGTGTACTCTCCTGTGATTCTACTGCGATGCCCTAACCAGGCAGCTTTGTTTCCCACTCAAGTAACTGTCATAAAATGCAGTTACTTTCCCTAAGCTATTTGCCAGAAGTAAACTTTAGTTCTGGAAAAATTGAGATTTTTCCTTGCGCTGGAAAATATTGCTATTACCTAAATATCAAAGAACTAACCTGCCGGAGATCCACAAGTTCCTTCAGTTCCTTTTCGTACTTGCAGGCTGCTTCGTTGTAGTGTACCTCAATTATTTCCTTTCAAAAATAGAAAGCAGAGGAATTTGAACAATTATTAGAAGCTTAGTCGAAAAGTATTTCTTCATATATTTGTGAATATTGGACAACAACAGATTTCTCAAAAAATTACTGAATTTGATCATCCAAGTGGTGGATATACACAACTAGTCAAAATGTCCCTTGTGATTTATAGTTGGGGACTCCAGTTGGAAAGGGAAGGTAACAAGAGCACACATATAGAATAAAATTAATGGTGGATAGTTGGATGAGATCCTATAAAATTTGCAGCTTAGCCTTGCAAAGTCCTTTTCACCAACAACTGGATACTTGCACCGAAATTGGCATTGCATTTCCAAACCTGATTAAGAAATAGAGCACATGTGCAGTCTCCATTTTTCACCAAACTTCTGGTAGTCAGTTTCTGGCTTCTTGGATTCACTATCGCTCAGGATCAGTGAGATCAGTGGATGTGATAGCCCAGGCAGCGGCTGGATATAACAGTTCCAGTGACATTTTATGTTGGTTGAAAATCCTGAATAAGAACGTCCAGTTGCCCTGTTTGTATCAAAAGTGATAACAGCTCCAGGTTTCTTCCTAGTAACAGGTCTTAGGCATATCCACCATATTTACTGGGGGCAAGTGTTTAGAATGACTGGGAGGAGCCCATTGTTCAGATTGGAGACAACTTGGCCATCAAGAGGAGGTGGTGCACATGTAACTTAATTTGGATAAATGCAAAGCATTGCACTTTGCTAAAACAAACAAGGGCAGGACTTGTACAGTTAATAGTCAGGCCCTGGGTAGTGTTGTAGAAGACACCTGGGGATTCAGGTACAGGATTTCTTGAAATTTGTGTCATAGGTAGAGAGGATGGTTAAAAAGGTGTTTAGCATCTTTGCCTTCATTGTTCAGACCTTTTAAAGTACAGGAGTTGGGACATCATGCTGAGCTTGTACAGGATGTTGGTGAGGCCTCTTTCAGAGTACTGTGCAGTTCCTGTCGTTCTGTTATAGGAAGGACATTATCAAACTGGGGAAGGTTCAGAAAAGATTTACCAGAATATAGCCAGGAATGGAGATTTTGAGTTATGAAAATAGGCTAGATAGCTGGGACTTATGTCTTTGGAGTGTAGAAGGTTTACTGGTGTCCTTATAGAAGTTTATCAAATCATGACAGGCACAGATAAAGTGACTGGCAAAGGTGTTTTCCCTCAGGTGGTGGAGTTCAGAACAAGGTGGTATATTAAAGGTGGGAGGAGAAAGATTTAAAGAAGGCATGGGGACAACATTTTAACACAGAGTCATTAGTGTGTGGAATGAAATGCCAGAGGAAATGGTGGATGCAGGTATAGTTAAAAGACATTTGGAATAAGTGCATGAATAGGAGAGGTTTGAAGGGATATAGGCCAAATGCAGGGAGATGGAACTAGGTTAGTTTGGGGCCATAGTTAGTGTGGACTCGTTGGACTGAAGGGTCTGTTTATTAGTCTATAACTCCAAATAGGAGCAGTAAGCTCCACCCTTTAATACAGTTTTTGCTGATTTCATGTTGCCCTCAACGCTATTTTCCTTCCCATCCTCATAACTCTTTAAACCAATTACAACTTAATAATCTCCTCTTAAATTTATTCAGTGATCTGGTGTGTACAGTACTCTGGGTGCCCACAAAGCCACAGATTCATGACCTTTTGGAAAAAGTAATTTTTCCCTCATCTATGTTTGAAATCTGCCACCCCTTAGCCCAAAACTATAATGTCTTGTGGTAGATTACCCAACAAGGGGAAAACATCCTGTCGAGTAACAGCCTGAAACAAACAACAGTCATAATCAACAAATCATATTTTTCCCAAACTGTCCAGAGCTGTTCATCAGTTTACAAGGGTATTGGGACCCATTGGCAGGATAGACCCACCAGAATTGGCACAACTGTGCTTTCCAGTCAGGATGAGTAGCCCTGTGAGTCCTCAACATTCAATCCACATTCCATGCCATCAGATCAGATAATGACGAGTGAGCCTCCTGTAATCATTGCCTAATGATCAGCATCATAGGAAGAATCAATATTCTTCCAGGTTGAACAGCACTTGAAAGAATATTTTGAAGGCAGAGGATGATGACTTCTTGATGACCAAAACGGCAAAAAAAATGATCAAGGGTATGCAGGAATGTAGAGGTGATGTTAAAATCAGATGGGCCATTACTCCTATTTACCTCGTGTTCACTTTAGGATATTCAAATGCAAGTTAAATCTATCTTCACACAGTCTAAGCCTTTTTGGTTAATAATCTTAGCAGGTTCATTTGAACAAATGTTATAAACTAATCATGCTTTATTCACTTAAAAAAAAGTCTGGCTGAATTATTTCTGGAACTAAACGCGATTCATTCTAAAACCTATACAATTGGCCATATTGCTGCTCTGGCTAATTTTAAGATTTGTTATAAACAGAGGTGGCATGGGACTAGAAAGGAATTTGTGAGCCCCTTCAACCTCATATGCAACAAGACGAAGGGTATTGTTTTTTTAAGTAATACCATGGTTACAGTGTTCACATCTCAGCGGTAGCATTCCCCCACGAACCAAAACAAACAATATGCAATATAAATGAACAACTTCACTGAATTTTCGGTTTAGGAAGTTATATCAAATCAGGAACTTCCTGCTATCAAAACACAATAGAACTGAATAAAATTAGGGAGAAGGAAATTGATAACCCACTGCAGCAAAGCTTTAACATGAGATAAAAAGTTAAATATTCATACATTTATGTTTCTTTTGAAGGCTCTATTATTTCATTATAACAAAATCACCAACCTTCAGGGGCATCGATAATTCAACTTCTTTTGTCTCCTTCAGGCCCAGAGGAATCATGGGAACGTTAATAGACTCACTGTAATACAAGCAAATTCTCAAAAGTTAAGATAATCTCTATTTTCCATGATCACTAGTACTACTCTTAAACTATTGTCCCTTTGAATGCCTGATGGCCAAATTTTCATTTAAAGGAGAATGTCAGGCTTTAATAATGCTAAGTCAAATGATAAGTTTGCCTGGCAGTGGCTGTTTATCACATGTTTGGTTTCTGAAGTGCAAAGAGCTGGGAAATCCTCTGGCAATACAGATAGTAAAGGACACCGACAAACCAGTTCAGTTTTTCCTGATAATGGATTCATGGTCATCATTAGAGTCTTAATTCCAGGTCTTTAAAAATTGAATTCAAACTCCACTATCTCCCATGGCAAGATTCAAACCCAGGTCCCCAGAACATTCCCTGGATCTATGGATTAGCAGTCCACCGATAACACCACTAGCCATCACAGTCAGAAAACCCAATTTGAGATAATACCTTATATGCTAAGGGCCTGGTTCAAGCAAGTGTGTAAAAATACAGCCTTCAAGGATATAGAGGCTACAGCTGTAAGCATGGTCTGGTCAATCATAGAAAAACATGCACAGAGATTTGTTTGCAAAGTGACTATTCAAACTCCTCTACATTCACTAAGTAATTGCTGCTGAGAGTAGATGTTTGATGGTTGAAGGAAAACCATACTAATTGGAACATAGAACAGAGAACAGTACAGCACAGGCCCTTCAGCCCACAATGTTGTGCTGAACTTCTACCCTAAACCTAAGGTCTACCCTACCTCCATCCCTATTTTATCCTATCATACATATGCCTAATAGTTGCTTAAATGCCCCTAATGAGGCCAACTCTACTATCCTCTCTGACAGTGCATTCCACACCCCTACCACTCTGAGTCAATAACCTACCACTGATGTCTCCTCTATATCCACCTCCACTCACTCTAAAACTATGCCCCCTCAAAATAGCTACCTCCACCCTAGGAAAAAAAGTGTCTGGTTGTTCAGTCTATCTATACCTTTGATCATTTTGTACATCTCAAAAGGTGCAAGTATAATTCTGGTTGTGTTATTGAAAAAGCACAGTACCTTCGAGGTAGGAAGATCTTTGACTTTCGGAAGTGACCACTGCACACACTTTGTAGAGAGAAAGTCCCATTCCAAACTGAAGATACACTCCATCATGTAGCGTGACACTACAGTTGTGCTAAATGGGACAGTCTACAATCAGGTCCAGCAACTCAAAAGTGAACAAGTCCTCTTTCTGCCACTGGTTAACATCAGTGGCCAGGGGCAATAGTTGCCCATATAAGGGTCTCAGCTGTCAGTGGGGTGGCATGGTTCTTCCCATCATGGGCTTATTCAGAGTGGAGACGAAGGTGTCAATGTCCCACATGCCACACACTGTTCAATTACATGTCACACCTCCTGCCTCACTCCAAAAATCACCATGGTGAAAGACTCAAGGTTCTGTCCTAAGATTATGTCCTAAGACTATGTAAAGCAGCCTAGTACTCAGTAGCACACAAGACAATAAATGGTTTACAGAAAGGAAAGGCTGATATAGTACCCCAATGAGTCCCTTCATGAAACAATCTTTTAGCCAAGAATCTCTACGAGTATATCCCACTGAAAAACTGTATAGTGTTCGGCTTTCCTTATTCAGGCTGCTCACTGAGATGAGGTCATGCTGTAAACAGATTAATATGGCCAGCATTCAGTAAATTACGTATGACGAAGTAATTCACTGACTGCCAGTGTACAACATAAATTTGGTAATAAAACTGATATATTTTCAACATTGTAAACTTTCAAACAAAGGAGTCATTAATTATCTAACTACAAACAAATACAGTCTGTGCTCAGTACCTCAACTTGGCAGATTTAGATCAGTTTTGCCTCACAGTTTGTCACTTTCAATAATAAGCTAATTGTGTAAAGATCTTGACAGTGTCAATCACAAAACAGACATTGGGCTTTCACATAAAAACTGAAAAAGAGGCATAAGAAACACAGGCCTTCTGCACACTTGGATCTTCCAGAATAGCCTAGCTTCTCCAACTAAGCAGCTCAAGATCTCTCAAATCTCCTATCAAGATTTCAACTCTCCTTGAGCGCTTATTTAGACTGTTTCTCCATGATAGTATGCACAGGTTAGCTGCTCAAATGTTACATTGTGCTTGTGAATTGGAACAAACATGAGAAATCACACGATAAAAAATGCATTTTTCTAACATTTTAACAAGTCAACTCTAAATTCATTTGTTTTCTTCTAATCGTGTACTTAAGAAAAATTTTAGATGTGTGTGTAGCCTTTTGGCACAATGTACAGCCCCAATTTTTAAATCTAGAAACTGAACACAATGATTACACACTATATGGCACTTCTTAGGCAGTCGCTTGAGATGGAGGACAACGTACATCCATTCTGGTTTGATGGTTTCAGAGATGACTAATAGGTCCCAAATAGGATCTGCAAACTCAGCAACATATGGAAGTGGTTGGTACTTGGAGTGTATAAAATGCTGGTTTGGTGGTTTGTGCACTCCTCTGAAACCTTGACTTCATTTCTATGCTCTCAACAAAATTTCTTGATGTGACTGATACTTTCCCATTTTGGTTGGTCACAAGGCCAGAGTCTCCCACCAGTAGAGAGGTATGTATGACCTCTTCAGGGTATTTGCAAACATCTCAAAACCATTTCCATACTTCTCCCAGGAGTTGCCTGTCACAACCAAGCTCAAAGCAGAGGAGCTGTTTTCAGAATTTTGTGTCAGACATATGACATGCATTGTCTAATAGAACTGATTTTGAGAGATTAACAACTCAATGCTAGGCAAGTTAGCTTAGGAAAGTTTGCTGGGTCCATATTTACTGTCATTAGTTTTGGAGGGTTTTATGAACATACAGCTCATGATATTTTTCTGGTGCTTTGTATGTGTCTGCTGTAGGTTGCCCAAGACTCCCAAGCACATAGGAGCACGGGCATTGTTGTTGCCTGGTAAACTATCACCTTTGGTCTTGGGTTTGAGATCATTGCTCTCAAATGTTTTTTTCAACATTTGCCTGAAGACTGAGTTCATACGTGAGGCAATGAAGAATTTCATGATTAAACGTCTGCCTTTGCTGAGAAGGGGTTTCTAAGACATACACAAAATGGTCCACATTTTCAAGGTTTTTGCCATTTCTCTTAATCCATGGGATGGGCGAGGCAGAGAAAATGCTTTATTGTGGGAGCTAGTAGTGGAAGGATCTTACTTTTCAGGATGTTAATCGAAAAGTGTATTTCTTACATGTGAGAGGAGTAATCAAGAATGACTTGGAGCTCAGTTTCTAGGTGAGTACACACGAGCATCACCTACTTGAAGCTCTGAGAACTAATAGTAATTTTGGGTTGAAAGCAACATAGGTTAAACTCTTACAATCATTGCTGGAGATCAAACTCTAGATCTGTGCCTGTAGATAATCAGAGTTTCAGTACTGCAGCGAGAAAAATAAGCGAGTTGATAAATAACACTAAAATTAAAAAAAACTGTGGATGCCGTGAATCAAACAAAAACAAAAACTACTGGAGAAATTCAGCAGTTCAGTCCCGGGTTTTACCTTGTATCACTACCTTCATCTACCGGTCAAACTGCTGCTTTTCTGTTGAGTAATGGCAAGGTTTCCAGTCAATAAAAATTTGACACTTATGAGGCATAATTGAAACCATCTTGGGTTTTTCCTTCAAACCATTTTATGTAAATATGAATTAAAAGCAGTGATAAGTCACTTGTTCCCTTAAACCAGCTCAACCAGTATTAGACCAGGCTGATGGAAATGTAGAATAATTCTACCTACCCTGACAGACGCTTGATAAGCAAGAATTACCATCTTCCTTTGCATTAAAAGTTTTTGAAAGAAGCTGTTTTTGAAGAAGTGAAATCCAAAGACTCATGATTACCTATAAGAAGAAAATCTCGATGGTCTTGAATGATTGCACACTTAACTTTCAACAGTGATTCCTCTTTCAGATTTTCTCATAAACAAACATCCTTTCTACATCCAGTCTGTTGGGACCCCTCGGAATTTTGTTTCAATCAAGTCATCTTTCACTCTTAAATTCCAGCACAGGGCTAGCTTGTCTAACCTTTCCACATAAGACAATCTGACCATTCCAAGTGTTAGCCTAGTAAAACTTCTCTGAACAGCTTTTCTGTTAGGGAGAACAAGGAACTCTTTGTAAACATTTTTCACAGTGGACTTTAAGGTCAGCCAGGCACATTGTGGCTCCTGCTACATGGTGGTTGAGTGTTTGGCAGTGAAATACTGGTAAGGGCCTTGATGGGGATATTCAAGGCCTTTGAAGTTTATTTTACTATGACATTTTTCTACTGTTACAGTTTTGGGGGCCAAGCTGGCTGTCAACGGTACTCGTCATTGAGTGGGTGATGTGAAAACTTCTGTAATGGCTTGCTTGTTCAATTATTAGTTCAGCTCATGAAAGTATTTGGACCATGGGATTCATATTAAGCTGGTGTTGTTCTTGTCACACTGTCACAACAGTTTGTGCTCTGGAAAACTTGCCGGGAGGACAATTCTGCTGGCGTTTGCATTTCCTGCTCCTTCCTTACCTAGCCTACTCTTTCAGAGATTACAGTCCTTCCTGACTCTGGTGTTGACATTTCCAAGAAGGATCTATTTACAATTTGTGGGGCTTGATCTTGGTATTGCTCAAAGTCAGTACAGGCACTGTCCTTGGTCCTGTATGTTCCTGAAATCTAGGACAGCAAGTGATGACATTGTCACACGGATTCCTCGTCAGGGTGCGCTTAGCAGTTGTGAAATGGTCCCTTATTCCATAAGGTGAGGTGCTGAGGCACCAGACAAGTTCATAATTGATGGTGAAACCCATCATGTACAGGCAAAATTCCTCTGCTGAAAGACTCTTCCAGAAAAAGATACATGTACTGCCTTTGTTCCTTCAGTTGACTTTCTCCTCCATGTCTTGTCTTACTTAAGATGGCAATGTTCTGGAAATATCATGGCTATGCGATGCTGAGGTCTGTCAGAACTGGACAGGGCAGATGCAGGGAGGATGTTCCCAATGGTGGGTATGTCCAGAACCATGGGTCACAGTCTGAGGATTCGGGGTAGGCAATTTAGGACAGAGATGAGGAAATATTTCTTTACACAAACAGCAGTGAGCCTGCGGAATTCATTATCACAGGAAGTAGCGAATGCCAAAATACTGAATGTATTCAAGAGGTGACTAGATATAGCACTTGGGCAAATGGGATCAAAGGCTATGGGGAGAAAGCAGGATTAAGCTATTGAGTTGGATGATTAGCCATGATCGTGAAGAATCGTGGAGCAGGCTTGAAGGGCCGAATGGCCTCCTCCTGCTCCTATCTTCTATGTTTCTATGTCATTGCTGGAATTGTCCACAAGGTTCTTCAAATTCCAAGTTACAAACTTGATTTGGATGAATGGAGTATGAAAGTAAATTAAAATGTTGTCATAGGAACAGGAGTAGGTCAATACACTTATTGAGTCTACCTCACCCTTCAACACCATTATGCCTGATTGAACAATTCAATGCCTCTTTCACAACTCATCCCTATACAACTGTATGCCACTGGTAATTAGAAATACCTTAAAACATATTCAAAGACAAACGTCCACACCCCTCTGCGCTACAGAATCCCAAAGGATGGACTCACTTTGGAGCATACGCGATGCTGTGGGGGTCGTGGATAGCAGGTTTAGCAACTTGGTCACACCGCAGATTAGGATTGCTGAGGGAGAAAGCGAATGGGTGAGCAAAAGGCAGAGGAAGAGCAGGAAGGCAGTGCAGGTGTCCCCTGTGGTCATCTCCCTCCAAAACAGGTATTCTGTTTTGGATACTGTTGGGGCAGATGGCTCACCAGAGGAAGGCAGCCGTAGCCAGGTTCATGGCACCGTGGCTGGCTCTGCTGTACAGAAGGTCGCGAAAGAGAGTGGGGGGGGGGGGGGGGGGATAGTCATTGGGGATTCACTTGTAAGGAGAGTAGATAGGCGGTTCTGCGGTCAAAAACGAGACTCCCAAATGGTATGTTGCCTCCCAGGTGCACGGGTCAAGGATGTCTCCGATCAGCCGCAGAACATTCTGAAGGGGGAGGGTGAACAGCCAGTTGTCGTGGTGCATGTAGGCACCAACGATATAGGCAGAAAACGGGATGAGGTCCTACAAGCAGAATTTAGGGAGTTAGGAGCCAAGTTAAAAAGTAGGACCTCAAAAGGTAGTAATCTCAGGATTGCTACCAGTGCCACGTGCTAGCCAGTGCAGAAATGAAAGAACAGCCAGGATGAATGTGTGGCTTGAGAGATGGTGTAGGAGGGAGGGGTTCAGATTTTTGGGACATTGGAATCGGTTCTGGGGAAGGTGGGACTATTACAAATTGGACGGTCTAGACTAGAGCCGGACTGGAACCAATGTCCTTGGGGGTGCTTTTGCTAATGCTGTGGGGGAGGGTTTAAACTAATGTGGCAGGGGATGGGAACAAAATATTGGACAGAAAAGAGGTAGTAACGAAAGCCTGTAGGGAACTAGATAATGGAGTCAGTGTGAATAAAGGGAATAGTAGTCGGGGAGCAGATGATGAACACATAAGGGACAGGTGGTCTGAGGTGCATTTGTTTTAATGTGAGAAGTGTAGCGGATAAGGCAGATGAGCTTAGGGCTTGGATCAGTACCTGGAAGTATGATGTTATTGCTATTACTGAGAGTTGGTTGAGGGAAGAGCATGATTGGCAACTAGTTGTCCCAGGATATCGATGCTTCAGGCAGGATCGAGAGGGAGGTAAAAGGGGAGGAGGAGTTGCAATACTGGTCAAAGACGACATCACAGCCGCACTGAAGGAGGGCCCCCTGGAGGACTCAAGCAGTGAGGCAATATGGGTAGAACTCAGAAATAGGAAGGAAGCAGTAACAATGTTGGGGCTGTGCTGCAGGCCTCCCAAAAGTGAGCATGAGATAGAGGTACAAATATGTCAACAGATAATGGAAAGGTGTAGGAGAAACAGGGTGGTGGTGATGGGAGATTTTAATTTTCCCAACATTGACTGGGATTCACTCAGTGTTAAGGGTCAAGATGGAGCAGAATTTGTAAGGTGTGTCCAGGAGGGTTTTCTGGAGCAGTATGTATGTAGTCCAACTCGGGAAGGGGCCATACTGGACCTGGTGTTGGGAATGAACCCGGCCAGGTGGTTGAAATTACAGTAGGGGACTATTTTGGAAATAGCGACCACAATTCCGTAAGCTTTACAATACTCATGGACAAGGATGGGAGTGGTCCTAAAAGGAAGAATTCTAAACTGGGGGAAGGCCAACTATACCAAGATTCAGCAGGATCTGAGGAACGTAGATTGGGAGAAACTGTTTGAAATTAAATCCACATTTGATATGTGGGAGGCTTTTAAAGAGAGGTTGATTAGCATGCAGGAGAGATATGTTCCTGTGAAAATGAGGAATAGAAATGGCAAGATTAAAGAACCATGGATGACAGGTGAAATTGAGACTAGCCAAGAGGAAAAAGGAAGCACACATGAGATCTAGGCGACTGAAGACAGACAAAGCTTTGCAAGAATATCAGGAATATCTGAAATGAGGCATTAAGAGGGCTAAGAGAGGACATGAGATATTCTGGCAAATATGGTCAAGGAAAATCCCAAAGCCTTTTATTCAAATATAAAGAGCAAGAGGGTAACTAGAGAAAGGATTAGCCCACTTAAAGACAAAGAAGGAAAGTTATGCGCGGAGTCATAGAAAATGGGTGACATTCTTAACGAGTACTTTGGATTGGTACTCATCAAGGAGAGGGACATGACAGATGTTGAGGTTAGGGATAGATGTTTGCTTACTCTGGGTCAAGTTGACATAATGGAGGAGGAAGTGTTGGGTATCCTAAAAGACATTAAGGTGGACAAGTCCCCAGGTCCAGATGGGATCTATCCCAGGTTACTGAGGGAAGCGGGAGAGGAAATAGCCGGGGCCTTAACAGATATCTTTGCAGCATCCTTAGACACGGTTGAGGTCCCGGACGACTGGAGACTTGCTAATTTTGTCCCCTTGTTTAAGGAGGGTAGCAAGGATAATCCAGGCAATTATCGACCGGTGAGCCTGACGTCAGTGGCAGGGAAGCTACTGGAGAAGATACTGAGGGATAGGATCTATTCTCATTTGGAAGAAAACGGCTTTATCAGTGATAGGTAACATGGTTTTGTGCAGGGAAGGTCATGTCTTACCAACTTAATAGAATTCTTTGAGGATGTGACAAAGTTGATTGATGAGGGAAAGGCGGTAGATGTCATATACATGGACTTCAGTAAGGTGTTTGATAAGGTTCCCCATGGCAGGCTGATGCAGAAAGTGAAGTCACATGGGGTCCAGGGTGTGCTAGCTAGGTGGATAAAAAACTGCTAGGCAACAGGAGACAGAGAGTAGTAGTAGAAGGGAGTTTCTCAAATTGGAGACCCGTGCCCAGTGGTGTTCCACAGGGATCTGTGCAGGCACCACTGTTGTTTGTGATATATGTAAATGATTTGGAGAAAGGTATAGGTGGTCAGATCAGCAAGTTTGCAGATGACACTAAGATTGGTGGAGTAGCAGATAGTGAAGGGGACTGTCAGAGATAACATCAGAATATAGATAGACTGGAGAGTTGGGCAGATAAATGGCAGATGGAGTTCAATCCAGGCAAATGTGAGGTGACGCATTTTGGAAGATCAAATTCAAGGGCGAACTATACAG
Organism: Stegostoma tigrinum; assembly: GCF_030684315.1. Taxonomy (NCBI): domain Eukaryota; kingdom Metazoa; phylum Chordata; class Chondrichthyes; order Orectolobiformes; family Stegostomatidae; genus Stegostoma; species Stegostoma tigrinum. The sequence continues at coordinate 100,414,710 of NC_081358.1, read as the reverse complement.
TAAATGGAAAAGTCCTAGGGAAGATTGATGAACAGAGAGATCTGGGTGTTCAGGTCCATTGTTCCCTGAAGGTGATAATGCAGGTCAATAGGGTAGTCAAGGCAGCATTTGGCATGCTTTCCTTCATTGGATGGGGCATCGAGTACAAGAGTTGGCAGGTCATGTTGCAGTTGTATAGGACTTTGGTTCGGCCACATTTGGAGTACTGTGTACAGTTCTGATCGCCACATTACCAAAAGAATGTGGATACTTTGGAGAGGGTGCAGAGGAGGTTCACCAGGATGTTGCCTGGTATGGAGGGTGCTAGCTATGAAGAGAGGTTGAGTAGATTAGGATTATTTTCATTAGAAAGACAGAGATTGAGGGGGGACCTGATTGAGGTCTACAAAATCATGAGGGGTATAGACGGGGTGGATAGCAAGAAGCTTTTTGCCCCAAGAGTGGGGGGCTCAATTACTAGGAGTCATGAGTTCAAAGTGAGAGGATGGAAATTTAAGGGAGATATGTGTGGAAAGTTCTTTACACAGAGGGTGGTGGGTGTCTGGAACACATTGCTAGCAGAGGTGGTAGATGCTGACACGTTAGCGTCTTTTAAGATATATTTGGACAGGTACACGAATGGGCAGGGACCAAATGGACACAGACCCTTAGAAAATAGATGACAGGTTCGACAGAGGATCTCGATCGGCGCAGGCTTGGAGGGCCGAAGGGCCTGTTCATGTGCTGTAATTTTCTTTGTTCACAGTCTTCCAAGTAAAATAATTTTTCATCCTCAGTCCTAAATGGTATTCCCCTTATTTTTAAATCATGCTATCTGGTTCTAGACTCCCCAAACAGGGGAAACAATTTACCTGCAGCTACCCTGTCCATCCATTAAAGTATTTTCTAAGTTTCAATTTGATCACTTCTCATTTATAAAGACCTCGCCTTCTTATTTTGTATTTTTGCATACTTCTTAAAACAGGACTGAAATGAGAAATAACTGTTTTAAAACCGGGGATTTATAAAGCTGACTGCATGTTTTGAAAGCAAGGAATCTGATGCCACTTGTGAGCCTGTTTATAAAGCTATGAGTTCCAACAACATGCAGACTATCTGGAGGGTTGGTGTTGTTTACAAGTGAAGCTGCCTGACACCTGATCCACAAAACCAATGACAAAAGGTCTTCAGCCTGCCAATAACTATGCAATTGGTTGTCAGGTCGCTGAACAGCTTGGGCTGGTTAACATGACAGATAGAAGTTAGTTCAGACAGGACAGAAACCAGCTGGCCCACAGCAAACAGAAAAACTCTCTCCGAATTCTCTGCAGCAAGCCACTTTGAACCCGAGAAAACTGGTTCAAAAAGGTTTCTTCAACAAATGCAGCAATTTGTGACTTTGAACTGGACAGGTCGAGAAACTTTCATAAGGGAACCAACCACCATGTGCCTCTTACAAACCAGCGGGAGCTTTTGGTAAAAGGAAAGTTGAGGAGAAATTTCAGTTCAGTAACAATCAACCCAAACAATCCAATTTTTCCCCTGAGTATATTTTTTCCCCTGATGTGTGTATATGTACGTGTGTATACACAAGATGGGAGTTTTTAAAAGGGTTTAGAGTTTACCTATTTTAACTAGTTTACCTCTTGGTAGAATGTAATTACTTATAATAAATAATGATTCTTGTTAAGTAGAGGAACCAGATCTGTGCTTACTATCAACTGGGTCTGAATAGTAGGTAGTTTGCTAATTTTACACAATTCTTTCAAAAAAAAAGTTAACTTGTGGGAAGATCTCATGAGTAGTGGGACATGATTTCCAGCATGGTATCCCAGTGGGTCATGACATGTTCTTCAAAACTCTAAAGAGTGCAAAGCCTAGTTTGCCCAATCTATCTTCATAGGACAGTCCTACCATCCCAGAAACAAGTCTGGTGAAATATTTGAGAAATGTGTCATTAGTAAAATTAAAGCGGAGTATGAAGTTAGGAGTCAGGCTTTTAAGTCTATTTGTTTAGATATTAGGCAAAGTAGGCCTGTAATATTGTTACATCAACAATTCTAATTGTTATGTTAGTTATTTTGTTTAATCATACTAGGCCATCAGAAAAATGTGATAGTTAAAGACAAGGCAAAATAATTGTGGAGTTTAAACACTAATCATTCTTTGAAAAAAAGTCTGTTGTTTAATTTTGGTAGGTGGTTGGCACCCTGAATGAACATGAATATGAATATGAATATTAATATTTAAGCTTTGTTATTTATTGAACCTTCTTGCAATCAGAAAAAGAAGAAAATTTGGTTGATTTTAAGCCAAGCGACACTGATGTCATTTGTAGCATGACAACTATTACCTCAGTAAGATTAACTAAAAGAGACATGCTTTGAAACAGAACTTTGTGGCACAGTTTAGGAGTTGTAATTCAAGACTTTGTTGAACATAGGAGGATACAACAAATGAAAGAGGGAATATAATAGCTCAGGAAGAACACAGGAATGCGTAGAGTAATACACTAGGGATCTCTACAACACACAGTCAGCTCATCGCTTCAGCATTCAACTAGTCAGCTTATCATGAAATATTACATCCTTGATGGAAAATAACAGCTGTTCTTTTATTACTCCCACAGATCTTAACTCAAAAATAACAGAAGAAACTTTGAGTTTTAATTACTGAAGGAAAAGGAGGTCATCACTTGATTAATGAGCTTACATCTGACCAAAAAGTAAGCAATGCACCGGCCATGTGAATAAGGCTCTTTATACACAAACACAACACTATTTGTCTGGATTACATGGTAGGTGGAAGAGAAAAAGCACAATGAAAAGTTCATTGTGGGAATATATTAATTCAGCTGGAAAAAAGTATCTAGCTAAATCTTCCAATGCGCTTCTAAAGTAAAATAGTGAATCTGATGGCCTGTTTACACAATATAGCTGGAAAGAATTCATGGGAAAATCATTAAGAACAAGAAAAGATCCTGTGATTAGTCAAGACATAAAGACTGCCTTTTTATTTTTATAGTTTTTACAAATCTGAACTGAAATGTAAAAGAACTATTTTGAAACACTGAAACATTGAAGATAGGAGCAGGAGGTGGCCATTTGGCCCTTCAAGCCTGCTCCATCATTCATCACAATCATGGGTGATCGTCCAACTCAACAGGTCAATCCTGCTTTACCCCCATAACCTTTGATCTCATTTGCCCCAACTACTATATCTAACCACATCTCGAATACATTCAATGTTTTGGCATACTTCCTATGGTGATGAATTCCACAGGCTCACCACTGTTTGGGTGAAGAAATGTCTCAAGTCTGTCTGAAATCGTCTACCCCGAATCCTCAGAAAATGCCTGCCAATTTGAAAAGGACCCATTAATTCCTACTGTTTCCTCCCCACCAACTAGTTTTCTTTCCATCTCAATACACTTCCTCCAATCCCATGTGCTTTAATATTGCACAATAATCTCAATGCAGGACTGTGTCAAGCGCTTTCTAAACGACCAAATATATCACATCGACTGGCTCCCCTGGGTCACTTCTACTAGTTATGTCTTCATAGAATTCCAATAGATTTATTAAGTGTGATTTCCCCTTTCATAAATCCATGCTGACTCTGTCTGATCCGACAGCTGCCTTCTAAATGTTCTGCCATTAAGTCCTTGATAATGGATTTGATAAGTTCCCCCACTACCGATGTTAGGCTTACTGGTCTATAATTCCCTGTTTTCCCTCTACTTTCCTTTTTGAATACTGGAGTGATATTAGCTATCCTCCAATTGGCAGTGACTGCTCCAGAGTCTACCAATGCATCCTCTATTTCTTCAGCAACTTCCTTAAGTACTCTAGGATGTAGATTATCAGGCCCTGAGGATTTATCCATCTTCAATCCCATCAATTTTCCCCAACACCACTTCTCTACTAATATTGATCTCCCTCAATTCTTCCCTCTCACTCAATCTTGCATTCTCCAGCACTTCTGGTATCTGATTTGTGTCCTCTTTTGTGTGAGGACAGAACCAAAGTACGTATTCAGATGCTCAGCAATTTTTTTGTCCCCTAATATACATTCCCCTGTTTCTGTGTGTAAGGGACTTACATTTGTCTTCACCAATCTCTTTCTCTTCATGTACTTAAAGACTGACAACTAAGAGTTTCTATAATGTTCCCTGCAAGCTTACTTTTGTATTGTATTTTCCCCTTCTTAATCAATCCCTTTGGTCGAGGAAAATCCCAAAACCTAGGGATTTACAAGAATGGCTGCAGTTTTTTTTAAAACCAAGGCATTTGATGCCTTTCATGAACTCTATTTGTGCACCAGTACGTCCCAGCAATGTGTGGCAGAACTGGAGCTGCAGGGTTGTTTACAAGTGAAACAGATTGATACTTGGTATGGGAGCCAGGGACCAATGACAAAGGTCTTCTGCCTGACAAAGTGACTGGTTGTCAGTTAGCTGAACAGCTGGATTATAAGCAACACAGAGAAGCTAGTCAGACTAGAAGAGCCTGCAGCCCAGTCAGAAAAATGTCCATTCTCACTTTAAATCTGAAAAAAAAATCCAGCTCATCTTGCTTTCAGCACATGCTGCAAAATGTGACTTGAGTTGGATAAGTCAAACTTAAACAAAACAGTCATCTTCAGATCAGCAAGAATCAATCTGACAGATCATGTGAACAAATACTGTGGAATAGATTTCCCAATTTTCCATCCATCCATGTGTTATTTTCCCCCATCTGTCTGTGTAATGAGGAGTTTAAAAGAGGTTAAAGTTTTAACAGAGAGTTTGCTTAATTTACATATTTAGCTAAATATATTTGCCTGCTCTAAATAGTATTTTAAGTTAAGTAAAGAACCCTGGCGTATGCCTTCTATCAAGCTGCGTCTTCTATCAAGCTGCGTCTGAAAATCTTTTGTAAACTAACTTTTGTGATAACTCTGGAAATTAAGGCTTGCTATTTCCAACCTGCCACCCTAGCGAGACATAATAACGAACAGTCCCCACAGGGTTCTTGCATGGTCCCAGCTGATGTCGATACAGTTAAACTTGGCTTAGTTTTTTTTAAAATGTGGAGATTAATTACCAAGCATATTCTATAGAGCCTACCAGTGTACTTTTAAAGCAAAGAATAAAACAATTTTCAAACAAGATAAAAATGAACTAAATAAAACGACTAGAATGATTTCATTATAGGCTTCAAAAGAAGGATTCAAAGTCATGGAATTTCGTTTATTGTAGAACTATTCTTGCAAAGACCAAAACAGCAGTGAAAAGTTAGCACCAGCTCCAAACTGAGATTCTTGTTCAGTTTGGCATAGCCACATCCAAATTTTTGTAGAATTCCTGCACATTCATACTTGTTCCTTCAGCTACTACACTTCAAAACAAACTGCAAACTAATGACTTCAATTTAAGAGAAAAATACTAAGTCCCCCAAATTCAAACTTCAGCAGCCTTTCACTGGCAACATCTATTGACTGATTAACTTGTAGATTTTTCTGTCTCTATACATTTCTAAATAACAAGTTTTATTTCCATTAACTGTTCTGAAAAAAATATACATTCAACTACTAATCCCCATTTCTTCAGAGCAGGGGTTGTACTATCTCAATAAAAATGTACATAAACAGACTCCCCGTACAAATGCCCAAAAACAACTCAAATGAAGCAACTGAATAACACTTAAATTACTTTACTCATTAATCTGCAAGAAGCTGTCTCTCTCCTTTTTGAATAAAGGCATTTTAACTTTAGCATTCTTCTAATCCACTGGAACCTTTCTAATATCCAGGAAATTTTGGAATAATATAACTAGTGGATCCACTATCTCTGCTGCCACCTCCTTTAAGACTCGTGATGTAAGCCAACAGGCCTGGAGACTTACCTGTGTTTAATGATGATAGGTTGCTCAGTACTTTCTGCCCTTGTTATGGCGATTGTTTTAAGTCCCTCCTTTTCTATAATCTCTACATTATCTGTTACTATTAGAATGGTTTCAGTGTCCTCCAATGTGAAAACTGAGGTAAAGAATTGATTTAGTGTCTCTACCGTTCCTTCTTTTCCACTATTAACTCCCCAATTTCACCCTCTAGGGGACAATTATTGACTTTAGCTACTCTTTTCTCTTTTATATAATTGAAGATTTTACAGCACATTTTTATATTTTACACCAGTCTTGTTTCATAATTAACCTTTCCTATAATTTTTTAGTAATACTTAGTTGGTCTTTTTTCCAATCCTCCAATCTGCCACTGATCGCTGCAACATAGTATGCCTTAGATTTTGCCCTTACGTTACCTTTAAATTCCTTGCTTAGACATGGAGTCATTTTTCCTTCTCTTACAATCTCTCTTCCCTTATGGTACATATTTTAGTCAGGAGGAATTGAATGTTTCCTTAAATGTCTGCCACTGTCCATCAACTGTCCTACCTTTTCTGTTCTATCCCCTAAGGCTGAATCTGGATTCTTGCCAACGTAATTACCTTTTCTAAAAAAAACACCAGAACACTAGGGTGGGACTCCAGTTTCTTGTCAAACTGAATTTGAAATTCCAGCATGCTATTAATACTCTTTGGTTTAGGAACTTTTATTATGAGATCATTAATTAATCTCATCTCATTTCACAATACAAAATAGCCTGCTCCCTGCTTGATTTCTCCCTCTCCTGACTACCATAGTACAGCTTTAACATATTAACAGGACATGTTCGCTGATTTTTTCCTCTTGTTTAAAGTACTTACTTGATAATCTACAGCAAATCAAAAAGAAACCTGTTAGGAAACTCAGCGAACCTCACTTCTAATGGTTCCCAGAGACAGATAACAATAATACCTTGCTTCCAGTGACAAAATTTCATTTCTAGATGACCTAACTCTTATGTTTATTCAGAGATGTTCAAATACTTTTAGGCTAACTCACACCATTCAACGAACTTCTTTCTGGAAATTTGAATAGAGTCAGAAGCGTAGTCTCTGAACTCTGGTTTATAATATTTTTGTTCAATTAACTAAAGGGATCTTCTCATCTCAACAGAATCTGGTGGACTTAAATCAGGGATCCTGGTGGCAAGCAGCAACAAGGGAATTCCTATATCCCTTCTGCAACCAACATGTTAGGAAATTTTTCACAATAGCATCAAATCATGGTCGTTAAAGTTTGATGTCACCTTTCTTAGCTCTCTGAAGTTGTGGACGATAACATACTTTTTTCCCAAACTACTCAATATTTCTTTGAATATGTGTGACCTGATTCTATTTCCTCTGATAATTCAAATCTTAAACAAAAAAATTGCATAAACATTTCCACGATTAATTTTTGCCATAATTTTCCCCAAAGCACTGCATCTTGTTGAAACATTTACTATTGGTAAAATAAATGCTGATTCCGTCTTCGGGCTTTAGATAGAGTTGCTACACAATCTAGTACGACTGGTTTAAACGGTTCTTTAAAAATTATTATTAAAATTAAGGATGCAGGTTTAATTGATGGTTGGGGTTTCCCTACAATCTGATATGTACAGCATATCTGGAAAATTGTAACAGCACCTTTATGCAATCCCTGCCAATAAAATGTTTCACTATTTTAGCCTGCATTCCCTAACAAAGTGACATGCCATGGGCATTTCTGAGCCACTTATAAAATTTTGTTATCCTACCAAGGCAGGAGTATTGCCTCATGGAATGCTGTTTTAGTCCTCATTTGCTTATATTTCAGCTGATCTCCATTTCCTCATTAGTACTTTTCAGTATTTGAAAGACATTCATGTATTGAATCTGATTCAGTTTTGGACAACGCAGTATGATGAAGCTCTCAACTCTGGATCAGTCTATTGTATTACCTCTCTTCTTTTCACTTGGGTTTACAAAATATTGTCAAATAACTTGATATAGGAAGGTAACACACCTAATCTACACATCCCCGATGGGCAATTTAGCATGGCCATTCCACCTAGCCTACACATCTTTGGGGTATGGAACAAACCGGAGCACCCAGAGGAAACCCATGCAGACCCAGGAACATTAAGTCTTCACAGTGCTAGTGATTAGGGTTTAATTTCACCATTGGGTAACTGTCTGTATGGAGCTTGCACATTCTCCCTGTGTCTGTGTGGATTTCCTCCTTCATTCCAAAGATGTGCAGGCTAAGAGGATTGGCCATGTTAAATTGCCCAAAGTGTTCAGTGAGGTATAGATTAGGTGTGTTAGCCATGGGAAATGCAGAGTTATAGGGAAAGAGTAGTGGAATGGGTTTGGATAGATGCTCTTTAGAGGGTCGGTGTGGACTTGTTGGGCCAAATGGCCTGTTTCCACGCTGCAGGGATTCCACTATATTATTCAAAAAAGTTACCAAGATGCTGCCAGGAATGGATGGTTTGAGTGATAAAAATTGGCTAGGTAGGCTGGGACTTTTTTCACTGGAGTGTATAAGGTCATCCCTTGACATCCTAGAGGGCAGGTAAGGTGAATAGGATAGGTCTGTTCCCTATAGCGGGGAGATTAAAACTAGGGGACATATTTTTAAGATGACAGGAGAAAGTTCTAAAAAAGACATGGGGGTCAACTTTTTTATGCAGCGTGTGGATTTGTATTGGCGTAAACTACCATAGGAAGAGGTGGATGCAAATACGGTTACAACATTTAAAAGACATTTGGATAAGAAAGGGTTGGATGGATATGAGTAGAATGAAGGCAAGTGGAAGTAGTTTAGTTGGATGATGTGGTTGGCTTGAGCTCCTTGGACTGAAGGGTCCGTTTCCATGCTGTATGGCCAACTGACTATAATTGAACTTCCACGTCATCTTTGTTTGAAATAGATAAGTCCTAAGCATATGGGCCAGAGATTTTATCACAACTATCAGGCTGCTCCTCCTGTAGCACCTCAGTTTCTTTCACCTTCACTTGTTGTTTCAATCACTGACAAGGAGTATTCCCCAAGACAAGATCAACTCTTTCTATAGGCTGTTATAGAATCATAGAATCCCTTGAAGGTGGCCATTTGGCCCATCAAGTTCACAATCTTCCGAAGAGCATCCCACCCAGACCCCTACCCTGTAACCCTCTATTTCCCCATGGCTAATCCAGTTAACCTACACATCCCTGGACATTATGGGAAAAATTAGAACGGCCATCCACCTAACCCGCACATCTTTGGACTGTGGGGGGGAAAACTGAAGCAGCTGGAGAAAACCCATGCAGACACAGGGAGAACGCGCAAACTCCACATGGGCACTCGCCCGAGCTTGGAATCAAACCCAGATCCCTGGTGCTATGGGGCAACAGTGTCAACTGCAGAGCGATCATGTCGCCCCAAACTCCAGGGAGTTGAGCAGCCGTTAAATAAAGTCAGCCTGATGCGATTTGAACACGCAACCTTGTGATCTGGAGTCAGCTGCGCTACAGTTGCGCCACAAGCCCATAACCAGTTGGTGAATGGATTTCATTCTGGAGATCATTTGCAAGCTGGTTTGGATGTGAGTTGGAACGTAATGCAGGACAATGTAAAGGGAGCTGTCTGTAAGTACAGGAAATTTTTGTGTTAGTTCTTTAAAATTACATCCCTATACAAGATCACGTTCTTAATTATGAACATTCATAAGTTGGACATTTGTATGTCAGGAAGCTTCTGTGCATGAATTTGACTGATTACTCCAACCACAAAGTTTGTACTTACTAAGTGTGACTTCAATCTAACTCTATATGATGGTTTGAATTTATGACTGCTTTGCATAATTGGAAAGCGCTCATTATAGACATCAGAAATTGATTTAAATTCATGCTTTTTCTTTTATCCTCCAATATTCATAAAAACTCAAGTCTCTAGTGAAGAGTTACTACTATGTCCACACCAAACATCCTCAGCAGACTTCTTCCTGATGAATAACCTTTTTCTTTTTTTCCTTCAGCTGGCATTGCTCCTTGGAAAATCAAAAACAAATTGGAAACTAAACTCACGATAATCTTAACTTCAAAGGAAAACAACAGGAGCTCGTTAAAATCAAGTTCCAAAAGTCCTTTCCTGGCTCTCATCCACTGACTGACTGGCTTCTAGACTTTTTTCTCTTTTTGTGTCTCTGGATTCATGTCACAAAGTTTTCTCCCCTTCTATGCTTTTGAAATGCTCTAAATTTCTAACTCTCCATCCTTCACTAAGGGTTTTAAAATCTTATTAGACATACCTGAAAACAACTAGGCCTCAGACGCCATTCAACCATAAGAGACAAGTCGCAGAATAGGCCATTGGCTAATCGGGTCTACTCTGACTCCTGTCACTAAGTCCACAAAAACAATTCTAAAAAAAATCTAAAATCACATCAACACACAAAATACAAATTCTGAATTGAACATCGTAAATTTTTATAATAGAAAAATTACTGCAGTTCGAAACCGTTATGGTCTGAATACCTCCAATATTTGAGCCTCTGTTACTCTTCTAGTATTGCACCTTGAAAAAAAGCAGTTCCTCCCATTTGCTTTAAACATAAAATCTAAAAATATTATGTTGTGCACTCTTGATCTATATTGCTAAACTGAAATATATAGAGTCAAATTCATAGTTCATTTTCCAATTTCTCCAATGTTTTTGAAGTGCACAAGTAACTGTGTCTATAAAAGCAGAAAATGCCCAATATCATGCAAGCATCTGAATCTTCCAGAGTTGATTCTCTTCCATTCTCATCTTCGCAACCTGTCTGGAGCCTTTGAGCATTTGAGCTCATCATTCTCCTCCAATGACCAAGGTATGTGTAAATGAGTAGAACAATTAGTTTTCTTGTACTACTAATTTCAGCCATAGCCATTAGAATTTTCTGTAGGGCTCCTCTTTCCTCTTTATTACATCTAGAGCATTCCAAAAGATCTTTCCTTGACTCCATCCCATTTCTCACTTGCTCATCCAAATATACATAATCAAGCCCAACATGTATGGCAATGACAGCAGACACTCTCTCATTGCTACCTCTAAGAGTACATGTCAACATCCAATACTGGATAAGGAGAAATTCCAACAGTTTAACATTGACTGGATTAAAGTCATAAGCCTAGATATTTACCAGACATAACGAGGAAGTGGAAAAAAGGGTAACCATGGACAGGAAACCAGAAAAATGCAGGTAATGCCCATAGAAAGTGAATGATAGATTCTTGTTTACATTTTCGTCTGTCACCTGGAGAGCAACCAAAAAGACTGAAACTCTGTATGGCTATAATAAACAACACTCCAGCACAAATTCATAATTTTCACAGACAAGCTGTATTAACTATGGACTTTTCCCTGAATACTAATTCTACTTAGTAACAAGCATATACTGCTTGTGTTTTTCCTTCATCCTTGTTCACAGTTTACTGAACTGTTAATGATAAACCTTTTTGCCAACTCTCTGCAGCTCCAAGGACGTTTCCAAAGCCCTAACTTTAACATTTCACTGTATTTACCAACTTCTTGCACTTCCTTTGAAGTTCTGATGGTACAAAACTATCTAACTGCTTGATTTCTCTGACTATAGTATTAAATATGCACACATTCAGACTCCGGAATACCTTCCTAGAGTCACTGCAAAGTAACTAGCCCTAAGTCACCAACTTAGGAACATAGTTTCACATTGTTCTCAGTGTGAAGTCTACCTCTGTCCCTACCTTACCAAGTCCAAGTCCAACTAACTGTGACACAGGAACTTCTTTTTTCAGCAACTCTTGAAATGTTTTGAACTGACCTACAGGGGAAAAAAAAACCTTGCAATAAGAACCTTCCTTGTTCTTAAGAAAAATTTACTGTAATAATATTTTGGGCTGTTCTCTAAATATTATCATGTGCCCAGGATGCTGGTCACGACAGCACAAATTGCATTCAACAAAAAGCAGTTCATCATGCTATTAGGACCAGTAAATTCCATTTAAATCAGAAAGTCATCATTTATCATCATGAGGAGGAAAACTTGACACATTTTCTTCAACAATTGTAATGCAACATCACTTCCATAAGATGTGGGAGCAGAAGTAGACCATTTAGCCCATCAAGTCTGCTGCACTGTTCAATGAGTTTATGGCTGATCTGATAATCCTCAGCTCCACTTCTTTACCAGTTCCCCTTAACACCTGATTCTCTTACTAAGTGAAAATCTCAGTTTTGAAAGTACTTAACAGTGGAGCCTTGACAACCCTCTGCAGTAAAGTCCACAGACTCACCACTCTCAAAAGCAATTCCTTTTCACCTGTGTTAAATGTATGGCCCCTTATTCTGATTTTTGTCTTCTGGTCCTAGACTCTCACGCAAAGGAAAAACCACCTGCATCTACCCTGTCAAGTCATCTCAGAATCTCCTGTGTTTCAATAAGGAGATTTCTCATTCTTCTTACTTCCAATACATAGGCCTAACTTATTTAACCTCTCTTCATAGAGCAGTTCACCCGTACCCAGTATCAGTGAACTTTCTCTGGACTGCATGCAACGCCAGGTTATCTTCCTTAGGTAAGAGGCACAAAACTCCTCACGGTATTCCAGCTGTGGTCAGACTACTAATTTCTACAGTTTTAGTAACATCTTCCTTTTTTATATGAAGTTCCCTTTGAAATAAAGGCCAACACTCCATTTGCTTTCCTCATTACCTGCTGAACGTGGCTATAATAGCTTTTCGCGATTCATGCACGAGGATTCCCAAATACCCTGTTTTGGCACTTTCAGAACTCTCAAGTAATACTCAGCTCGCGGGTTTTGAGAAGATTTGTAGCTCAGGTTGAGGCTCTGGATGTGAGTTTGCTCGCTGAGCTGGAAGGTTAGTTTTCAGACGTTTCATCTTTCTTTTATTTGAAAAAAAATATACTTTATTCATAAGATGTACAAAAAATAAAACATTTATACACCTACCCAGTCACGCAAGCCGCTCTGGGTTACCCAGGGGGTACGTACACCAACTAAAAGCAAAGGCCAAAACTAAAATAAAACAAAGAAGAAAAAAAACAAAGCAAAGAAAATACCCCGGCAGTCGCCTCCCCGCACAGTCCCCATTGGCCTCCTGGCCAGTTGGGGAAGGCGCCAGCTGGGCCCAGTTGCCAGATAGGGCTCTTTTTTCTATTCTGGATGAGGGGTTTCATCCATGGTCTTTCCCCACTGCGCCTTGGCAACGGCTGCCCCAAGTTTTAGCGTGTCCCTCAGCACGTAGTCCTGGACCGTGGAGTGCGCCAGTCTGCAACTTCGGTCAGGGTCAGCTCTTTCAGCTGGATGACCAGCAAGTTGCAGGCAGACCAAAGAGCATCTTTCACCGCATTGATGGTCCTCCAGGCGCAGTTGATGTTGGTCTCGGTGTGCATCCCGGGAAACAGCCCGTAGAGCACGGAGTCCGTGTCATGGAGCTGCTCCGGACGAACCTCGACAAATAACACTGCATCCCCCTCCCACACCTCCTGCGCATAGTCACCTCCTTCTGGAGTGTGCTCGACAGTCTCATCCCCCCAGCAGCCGCCTCGAGGGCAGCATGCAGTGGTGCAGAGATTCCGGGCGTGCATAAAGGATCTCACTGGCAGAGCCCCTCTCACCACCAGCCAAGCAATGTCCTTGTGCTTGTCTGAAAGTTCTGGCGATGAGGCATTCTGCCAAATGACTTTGGCAGTCTGCAGGGGAACCACATGACGGGATCCACCCTCTCCTTTTCCCGAAGGGTCTCGAGGAAACGACGTGCTGACCACCGCCTGATGGCCTTGTGGTCAAAGGTGTTTCCCTTCAAAAATTTCTCCACAAAAGACAGGTGGTAAGGGATGGTCCAACTACTCGGAGCGTTTCGTGGCAATGAGGCCAGGCCCATCCTTCGCAACACCAGGGACAGGTAGAGCCTCAGGAAGTAGTGACACTTGGTGTTTGCGCACTGAGGATCTACGCACAGATTGATGCAGCCGCACACAAAGGTAGCCATCAGGGCGAGGGTGGCGTTCGGTACGTCCTTTCCCCCCCATTTTCCAGGTCTTTGTACATGGTGTCCCTGCAGACCTGGTCCATCCTCGACCCCCAAATGAAGTGGAAGATGGCCCGGGTGACCGCAGCGGCGCAGGTCCAGGGAATATGCCAGGCCTGCGCCACATACAACAGTACCGAAAGCCCCTCACACCTGACAACCAGGTTCTTACCCGCGATGGAGGGGGACCAGAGCGTCCAACTGCGCAGTTCTGCTTCAGTTTGGTGATATGATCCTCCCAAGTCTTAGTGCACGCCCCAGCTCCAGCGAACCAAACACCCAGCACCTTCAGGTAGTCTGCCCTGACGGTGAAGGGGATGAAAGATCGGTCGTCCCACTTCCCGAAGAACATGGCCTCGCTCTTACCCCTATTGACTTTGGCACCAGAGGCCAGTTCAAACTGGCCGCAGATGTCCAACAGCCCACTCACCGACCGACGACTGGTGCAGAAGACGGCGACATCGTCCATGTACAGGGAGGTCTTGACCTGAAGGCCTCCGCTGCCTGGGATAGTCACGCCCTTCAGGCTCATGTCCTTCCTGATGGATGCAGCGAAGGGCTCCACACAGCACACAAACAAGGCAGGAGAGAGCGGGCAGCCTTGCCTGACTCCATATCTGACGGGAAAACTGTCCGATTCCCACCCGTTGATCGACACTGCGCTAATGATGTTGGTGTCAAGCAGCTGGATCCAATTGCGGATGCCCTCCCCGAACCCCAGTTTGGAGAGGACGTCCCTCATGTAAGCATGAGAGACCCTGTCGAAGGCCTTCTCCTGGTCCAGGCTGACGAGGCAGGTGTCCAACGGCCTGTCCTACACGTAGGCGATCGTATCCCTGATGAGCGCGAGGCTCTCAGCGATCTTCCTACCCGGCACAGCACAGGTGCACTCCAGGACAGACCTGAACCAGTTGGCTATGACCTTGGCCAGGATTTTGTAGTCCACGTTCAATAGTGAAATGGGATGCCAATTCTTAATTTCTTTCCTCTCCCCTTTCCTCTTGTAAATGGAGGGGGATGATGCCCTTCCTCATGGACTTGCATATTTCCCCTGCCCGAAGCACACTATCGTACACCTCCAGCAGGTCCTGGCCGACCAGGACCCACAGTGCGGAATACAGCTAACCGGTAAGCCATCGTTCCTGGGAGTCATAGTCCTCTCCAAGGACTGGAGGGCTCTGGTCAGCTCGTCCAGGGATAAATCGGCTGGTCCAGCCACTCCCTCGTGCCGTCGTCTAAGACTTCCGTGATAGACAACAGGAACGACTCGGAGGCCGTGCTGTCCGTGGGCTTCGCGTCGTACAGTCCGGCATAGAAGGATCTGCTGATCCTCAAAACGTCAGGCCAAGACGACGTCACTGAGCCGTCGTCCCCCTTCAGCCAGCGAAGCACAGAGCTCTCTTTGTGCACCTTCTGAAAGACGAAATGCGAGCACGTCTCGTCCTGCTCCACGGAGTGGACCCTGGACCGGAAGATTATCCTGGAGGCCTCCGCGGCAAAGAGCGAGGCTTGCTGGCCCCTCACCTTGTGGAGGTCCTCCGTGCCATCGAATCCCATTCACTGCAGAAGGAGCAGGTTCTGCACCCTTTTCTGGAGTCATGACAGCTTTCCCCGCTCTTCCCTTGCCTTCCGAACACCAAGAGGTTCTTTGTCCTCAAGGATGTTTTCCTTCACTGTCTCCCACCAGTCGCCCAGAGACTCAAACAGGGGTTTCACGGTTCTCCAACCAGCGTATTCCCTCGTAAGATCCTCGACGTTCTCTGGGGTCAACAGAGTCGTGTTGAGCTTCCACGTCCCCTTGCCGGCCTGCTGGTCGTCCTGTAAGTGACAGCCGGCCAGCAGGAGGCAGTGGTCAGAGAAGAACACCGGCTCGATGCCGGTGGGCCTGACCGAGAACACCCGTGACACAAACAGGAAGTCTATCCTTGAGTGGATAGACCCATGTGGCCGCGACCAGGTGTATCTCCGCTGCGCTCCGTCTGCACGGGTGCTGAAGACGTTGAGCAGCTTGGCGTCCTTCACCGTGCCCATCAGGAATCTGGACATAACGTCCAGTTTACTCCCTCCACCCGCTGTCCCCACATCGATGATGCAGTTGAAGTCTCCGCCTAGGATGACCAGCCTAGACATAGCCAGCAGGGGTGCAAGCCGCTGCAGGACGGCCAGCCGCTGACTCCGTACCGCTGGGGCGTACACATTGATCAGCCTCAGGGGAGCGTTCCTGTAGGTGACATCAGCCACTAGGAGGCGCCCCCAACTACCTCCTGAACTTGACAGATGGTGAAGTTGTGCCCCCGCAGCAGAATAGCCAGGCCCGAGGAGCGACAGTGGTTACCCAGCCCCCCGACCAGATCGAAGGCCCACAAGTCCAGGCGCCCAACCATTTCCCATACCTGCTGAGGTGCGGTATCCCACACTGCTGCGGAAACAGGAGGTCTGCCTTGGCGGTGGTCAGGTAGGCCAACGTGGACACATCTTGCGGTGGGCTTGACGCTGCGCACATTAACGCTCGCAACTCGTACCCCCATTGTGGGCAGTGACCGCAGTACCCTCCCCGAGTTCAAGGTCCTGCCCCTCCACCTGTCCCTTCGTGCCCATTGCCCGGGCTAACTGGTGGATGCTCTCTGGGCTCAGGAAACCATCCGTGCTGCCTTCCGGGTGGCATCCACCCCGTCGGGGGTACGGAGGCAGGAGAGTCCAGCTCTGGGTCATCTTGGGGGCACGCTGTTTCCTGCTTCCCGCCTGCAGGTTCCAGGGGGTCCTCCAGGGCCCCAGCGGTGGGTGGCTGGGTGTCGGAGGGATCCTCAGGACACCTCCTGGCCCCTGGAAGCGGAGTGCTGCTTTCCTTCTCAATGGAAGTCTTCAGCTTCTGCTTTGGGGGGGCCTCCTCCAAATCCCCCTAGTGGGAAGAGCTCTTATAGCCCCCCCTGTAGCTGCCTCTTCCCGCATGATGGTTGCGGAGTTGGGGCCCTCCGGCACGCCTTTCTCCTCGCGTTCCGGACCGTCGTCCACTCCACTGGGTCACCTGTCACCTCCTCCATCGACTCCAGGTTGTCGGGGAGGGGCCGGGGGTGGGGGAGCAGAGCCTGCAGGGGCACTTTGCTGGCCTCGGGTTCATCCTGCGGGGCTGGTCTCTCCTGCATGACCTGGCCTTCCTGCACACTAGGGGGGTCCTTGCAGGGGCCTGGTGCCTTCCTCTCATCCGGGTTTTGGGGGGGGGGGGGGGTGCGGGAAAAAGGGGCTTGCCCCGCATTGCCCCTGCCGGCTACCTGGGCGTAGGTGGTCCCCCACCGCGGGCATGCCCCGTAGATGCGGCCCGCTTACCAGCAAAAAGTTGCAGCTTTTTACCTTGGGGCAATCCTTTGCAAGGTGTCCCTCCTCCCTGCAGATGGTGACTTTGGAGTCGGCCACCACGTGACCTGACCTACCACAGGCATGGCAGACTTTAGGTTGCCCTGCATAGGTCAGGTAGCCCTTTCTCCCGCCAATCACGAAGCTGGACAGTGGGTGTATGATGATCCTGTCCGCGCCAGTCCTCAGCATCACCCTGACCTGCCTCTTACTGGTCCAGATCCCGAAGGGATCCATTACGTTGGTTAGGTCCCCTTCCACGGAAGGTCAGGACATCAGCTGCTGGCACAAGTGGGTTGTACATGTGTACAGTCACCATACGGCTCCTCTGCACCGGCATCACAAACAGCGGGACGGCGGTCAATACAGAGAGGGGGCCGTCACCTCCTTTCTCCTTGAAAACCTCCAGGAAGCGCTCGCAAAGCTTGGCACTCCTGAAGGTCACATCGTAAAAACCTCCTCCGGGGAAATCCTGCAGGCAGTAAATGTCCACAGCAGTGAACCCACAACAGTCCAATAGGACCCTCTTCACGAAGAAGGTGCGGTCCACAGGTGCACCTTCATCCACCTTCTTCACGGAAACGCGGATGATGTTCCGGACCCTCTGACCCAGGGCACGAGCACTCGCCGCTGCCATCGTTGCAGGTTGGCTGCTCCCCTGAACCAGCGTTAGGCCAAAGCCAGCATTAAGATCCACCAGGGATCCATTGCAAGGGTGTACAGCCAACCCGACATCTTTCTTCCACTTGGCGTCTTCCTTCCACCTCCAACACAGTCGCGCTGTCCTCTTCTCGGTCCACAAAAGAGTGGGTCTTTATTTTGTTCTGGACTGTTGTGGGTTCACTGCTGTGGACATTTACTGCCTGCAGGATTTCCCCGGAGGAGGTTTTTACGATGTAACCTTCAGGAGTGCCAAGCTTTGCGAGTGCTTCCTGGGAGGCTTTCAAGGAGAAAGGAGGTGAGGGCCCCCTCTCTGTATTGACCGCTGTCCCGCTGTTTGTGATGCCGGTGCAGAGGAGCCGTATGGTGACTGTACACACGTACAATCCGCATGTGCCAGCAGTTGACGTCCTGACCTTCCTTGGAAAGGTACGTGAAGGTGGAAGGGGACCTAACCAACATCATGGACCCCTTCGGGATCTGGACCAGTAAGAGGCAGGTCAGGGTGACGCTGAGGACGGGAACATCGTACACCCACTGTCCAGCTTCGCGATTGGCGGGAGCAAGGGCTACCTGACCTTCGCAGGGGAACCTAAAGTCTGCCATGCCTGTAGTAGGTCAGGACATGTGGCAGCCGACTGCAAAGCCAACATCTGCAGGGGAGGAGGTACACCTTGCAAAGGATTTCCCAAAAGAAAAAACTACAACCTTTGCGGGGAAGCGGGCCACCTCTATAGGGCATGCCCGCAGCGGGGGACCACCTACACCCAGACCACCGGCAGGGGCAATGCAGTGCAAGTCCCGCCAGAGGAAAGGAAGGCACTAGGCCCCTGCCAGGATCCCCATAACGTGCAGGAGGGCCAGGTCGTGCAGGAGGGCCCAACCCCGCAGGATGGAGCCGAGGCCAGCAAAGCGCCCCTGCAGGCTCCGTTCCCCCCCAACAACCCAGAGTCGATGGAGGAGGCGACAGGAGACCCAGGGAAGTGGACGCCGGTCCAGAAAGCGAGGAGGAAGGCGTGCCGGCGGGCCTAGGCACCGCAACCATCAGGTGGGAAGAGGCAGCTACAGGGGTGCTGTAAGAGATCCTCCCACAAGGGGGATTCGGAGGAGGCCCGCCCAAAGCAGAAGCTGGAAGATTTCAAGGGAGAAGGAAAGCAGCACCCTGCTTCTGGGTGACGGGAGGCGTCCTGAGGCTCCCTCCGACACTCAGCCACGCGTCGCTGGGGCCTTCGAGTGCCCCCCGGAACTTCCAGGTGGGAAGGAGGAAACAGCATATCCCCAGCCTGACCCAGAGCCGGGCTCTCCTGCCTCCGTACCCCCGACGGGGGGATGCCACCCGGAAGGCAGCACGGACGGTTTCCTGACCCCGGAGAGCATCCAGCAGTTAGCCTGGGCAATGAGCATGAAGGGACAGATGGAGGGGCTGGACCTTGGACTTGGGGAGGGTACTACGGTCACTGCCTATATTGGGGGTACGAGTTGCGAGCATTAATGTGCGCAGCATCAAGTCCACCACAAGATGTGTGTCCACGTTGGCCTACCTGACCACCGTCAAGGCAGACCTCCTGTTTCTGCAGCAGTGCAGGATACCGCACCTCAGCAGGTACGAGAAATGGTCCGGCGCCTGGACCTGTGGGCCTTTGACCTGGTCGGGGGGTAACGACTGTCGCGCCTTGGGCCTGGCTATTCTGCTGTAGGGCGCAACTTCACCATCTCTCAAGTTCAAGGGGTGGTGGGGGGGGGGGGGGCGCCTCCTAGTGGCTGAGGTCACCTTCAGGAACGCTCCCGAGGCTGATCAATGTGTACGCCCCAGCGGTACGGAGTGAGCGGTTGGCCGTCCTGCAGTGGCTTCCACCCCTGCTGGCTTCGTCCAGGCTGGTCATCCTAGGCGGAGACTTCAACTGCATCATTGATGCAGATGGAAGATCCGGCGTGGCGACAGTGGGTGGGGGGGGGGGGGGGGGGGGGAGTCAACTGGGCATTATGTCCAGATTCCTGATGGGCATTGTGAAGGATGCCAAGCTGCTCGACGTCTTCAGCACCCTTGCAGATGGAGCGCAGCGGAGGTACACCTGGTCGCGGCCAGACGGGTCTATCCGCTCAAGGATAGACTTCCTGTTTGTGTCACGGGTGTTCTCGGTCAGGTCCACCGGCATCGAGCCGGTGTTCTTCTCTGACCACTGCATCCTGCTGGCTGACTGTCACTTACAGGACGACCAGCAGGCCGGCAAGGGGACGTGGAAGCTCAACACGACTCTGTTGACCCCAGAGAACGTCGAGGAGCTTAAGAGGGAATACGCTGGTTGGAGAACCGTGAAACTCCTCTGAGTCTCCGGGCGACTGGTGGGAGACAGTGAAGGAGAACATCAAGAGGTTCTTTGTCCTCAAGGGTGTTCGGAAGGTGAGAGAGAGGCGGGGAAAGCTGACGCGACTCCAGAAAAGGGTGCAGAACCTGCTCCTTCTGCAGTGGATGGGGGCCGATGGCACGGAGGACCTCCACAAGGTGAGGGGCCAGCAAGCCTCGCTCTTCGCCGCGGAGGCCTCCAGGATAATCTTCCGGTCCAGGGTCCACTCCGTGGAGCAGGACGAGACGTGTTCGCGTTTTGTCTTTCAGAAGGTGCATAAAGAGAGCTCTGTGCTTAGCTGGCTGAAGGAGGACGATGGCTCAGTGACGTCGTCTCGGCCTGACGTTTTGAGGATCAGCAGGTCCTTCTATGCCGGACTGTACGACGCGAAGCCCACGGACAGCACGGCCTCCGAGTCGTTCCTGTTGTCTATCACGGAGGTCGTAGAGGACGGCACGAGGGAGTGGCTGGACCGGCCGATTTATCCCTGGTCGAGCTGACCAGAGCCCTCAAGTCCTTGCAGAGGAATAAGACTGCCGGGAGTGACGGCTTACCGGTCGAGCTGTATTCCGCTCTGTGGGACCTGGTCGGCCAGGACCTCCTGGAGGTGTACGATAGTGCGCTTCGGGCAGGGGAAATGTGCAAGTCCATGAGGAAGGGCATCATCCCCCTCATTTACAAGAGGAAGGGGAAGAGGGAAGAAATTAAGAATTGGCATCCCATTTCACGATTGAACGTGGACTACAAAATCCTGGCCAAGGTCATAGCCAACCGGTTCAGGTCTGTCCTGGACTCGGTGATTCACCCTGACCAAACCTGCGCTGTGCCGGGCAGGAAGATCGCTGAGAGCCTCGCGCTCATCAGGGATACGATCGCCTACATACAGGACAGGCGAGTGGACACCTGCCTCATCAGCCTGGACCAAGAGAAAGCCTTCGACAGGGTCTCATGCTTACATGAGGGACGTCCTCTCCAAATTGGGGTTTTGGGAGGGCATCCGCAATTGGATCCAGCTGCTTGACACCAACATCATTAGCGCAGTGTCGATCAACGGGTGGGAATCGGACAGTTTTCCCGTCAGATCTGGAGTCAGGTAAGGCTGCCCGCTCTCTCCTGCCTTGTTTGTGTGTTGTGTGGAGCTCTTCGCCGCATCCATCAGGGAGGACATGAGCCTGAAGGGCGTGACTATCCCAGGCAGCGGAGGCCTTCAGGTCAAGACCTCCCTGTACATGGACGATGTCGCCGTCTTCTGCACCGATCGCCGGTCGGTGAGTAGGCTGTTGGACATCTGCGGCCCTTTGAACTGGCCTCGGGTGCCAAAGTCAATAGGGGTAAGAGCGAGGCCATGTTCTTGGGAACTGGGACGACTGCTCCTTCATCCCCTTCACCGACAGGGCAGACTGCCTGAAGGTGCTGGGTGTTTGGTTCGCTGGAGCTGGTGCGTGCACTAAGGCTTGGGATGAGCGTAACACCAAACTGAAGCAGAAGCTGCGCAGGTGGATGCTGCAGTCCCCCTCCATCGTGGGTAAGAACCTGGTTGTCAGGTGCGAGGGGCTTTTGGTACTGTTGTATGTGGCGCAGACCTGGCCTCTTCTCTGGACCTGCGCCGCTGCGGTCACCCGGGCCATCTTCCACTTCATTTGGGGGGGTCGAGGATGGACCAGGTCCGCAGGGACACCATGTACAAAGACCTGGAAAATGGGGGAAAAGGGCGTACCGAACGCCAACCTCGCCCTGATGGCTACCTTTGTGTGCGGCTGCATCAAGCTATGCGTATATCCTCAGTATACAAACACCAAGTGTCACTACTTACTGAGGTTCTACCTGTCCCCGGTGTTGTGAAGAATAGGCCTGGCCACGTTGCCACGGAACGCTCCGAGTAGTTGGACCATCCCGTACCACCTGTCCTTCGTGGAGAAATTTTTGAAAGGCAACACTTTTGACCACAAGGCCGTCATGCAGTGGTCAGCACGTAGTATCCCCGAGACCCTTCAGGAAAAGGAGAGTGTGTATCCCGTTGTGTGGTTCCCCACGCAGACTGCCAAAGTCGTTTGGCAGAATGCCTCATCGCCAGAACTTTCATACAAGTACAAGGACATTGCTTGGCTGGTGGTGGGGCTCTGCCATTGAGATCCTTTATGCATGCCCGGAATCTCTGCGCCACCGCACGCTGCCCTCAAGGTGGCTGCGGGGGGGAACGAGACTGTCGATCATCTCCTTCTGAAGTGTGACTATGCACAGGAGGTGTGGAGGGGGATGCAGTGGTAATCGTCGAGGTTCGTCCCGAGCAGCTCCGTGACGCGGGACTCTGTGCTCTACGGGCTGTTTCCTAGGGCGCACACAGAGACCAACATCAACTGCGCCTGGAGGACCATCAATGCAGTGAAAGACGCTCTTTGGTCTGCCTGCAACTTGCTGGTCTGCTAGCTGAAAGAGCTGACCCCGACCGAGTGTTGCAGACTGGCACACTCCAAGGTCCAGGACTATGTGCTGAGGGATGCGCTAAAGCTTGGGGCAGCCGCCGCCAAGGCGCGGTGGGGAAAGACCACCGTATGAAACCCCTCATCCAGAATGGGGGAAAAAAGGGCCCTATCTGGTAACTGGGCCCAGCTGGCGCCTTCCCCAACTGGCCAGGGGGCCAACAGGGACTGTGTGGGGTGACGACTGCCGGGGTATTTTCTTTGCTTTGTTTTTTCTTCTCTTTTTTTCCCCTTTAGTTGGTGTACCTACCCCCTGGGTACCCCAGAGCGGCTTGCATGACTGGGGAAGTGTATAAATATGTGTTTTATTTTTTGGACATCTTATGAATAAAGTATATTTTTTTCAAATAAAAAAAGGTGACGAAACGTCTGGGAACTAACCTTCCAGCTCAGCGAGCAAACTCACATCCAGAATATTCAGCTCATTTATTCCTCCTGCCAAAGTGAAAAAACTCACATCATATTCCATCTACCAAGTTTTTATCAACCCGTTTAACCTATTTGTATGTTTTCCTCACCAACTGCCTTCCCATCTAGTTTTGACATAAGCAAACTTGGCTATCACCCATTCAACTTCCTCATCCAATTCATTATTATATGTTGTAAATAACTATGCCCAGCACTGATTTCTATGGTACTCCACTCGTTATGGGCTGCCAACCTGAACATGACCCCTATTCTTTGGCTAACATTACCTGGTTGTCACATGATGATGTGATGTATTTACCCACTGAGCTAGCACGGAAGTACCATCAAATAAACTAATTTTCTTCTTTGAGACATTGTCATAACATTCGCAAGCGATCCATACAGCAGCATTATCCTACAAATCATTTATGTATAAAAGTTCTTCCACAGTAGTTGTGAAGGTGCTGCCAGGAAAGAAAATGTTCCAATTCTTTTAATTCTTTCTCAAGTTTGCAACTGAAAGATTTGGCATTTTACTCCTATACTACTGTAAGTGATCATTTTTAATCAAATATAAGTAAATGAGCCAGAGAACTGCCTCACCTTGAATTTTATTTGTCCCCATATGCAAAGATAGCTATCATACTGCCACTTCAAAGAAAATGATCTTCCCACAGTGGTCAACCACGTAGTCAGCTTCCACTAAATCAGTGATGCTCGGCACTGTTCTTCATTTCTTTTTAAAAATGAGAAACCGTGATGTGCGAAAAAAATGAACGTGACAAAATATAGGAATCTTCCCAGCTACAGAAATGAGCAAAGATGAAAAAGTTTGAAGATTCATGCGAGATCAGGAGTCAGGAGCTTCCTATCACTGGCAGCAAAAAAACTAATCAGGGGAAAGCGCCAGGTCGGTGGCACTACAACTGGCACTGCAGCACAGTGGGAAAGGGTAAAGGTAAACAGAATGTTTGTGATAGCAGATTCGAGAGTTAGGGGGACAGACAGGGAAATTCTGTGGCTGCCAACAGGAATCCAGGATGGAGTGTTGCTTCCCAGGCACCAGGGTCTGGGATGTCTCGGAGCAGCTGCAGAACATTCTCAATGGGGAGGGTAAGCAGCCAGAAGTCATTGTGCAATGACTGAGGTAGAAAAAGGATGAGGTCCTGCAGAGTGACCATAGAGAGCTAGGAAAAAAAGTTAAAAACCAGGACCTCAAAGGTGGTATCTCTGGATTATTTCTGGTGCTACGTGCTAGTGAGGTTAAGAACAGGAGGATATGGCAGATGAAGGTGTGGTTGAAGTGGTAGTGCAGGGAGCAGGGATTCACATTCCTGTTTCATTGGGATCTTTTCTGGGTCAGAAGTAACCTGTTCAAGAGGGCCAGGTTGCATTCTGAGATGGAGGAGGAACCAATATCTTGGCAGGCAAATTTGCCACTGCTGCAAGGGAGGGTTTAAACTAGATTGGCGACGATGGTTGGAGTGGGTGGGTGCTCTTAAGCAGCAAGGAGGCAAGTGTGAAGCTAGACGGAAATACAGTAATTAGACATAGCAAGTAGAAGAGATAGTTCAGGATGGAATAGGACAGGGAGCGAGGATTGCCTGTTGGATTAAATTGCATCCATTTCATTGCAAGAGGGCTGAGGAGAGACTGATGAGCTCAGGGCATGGTATGTGGAGCTGGGATATTATAGCCATTACAGAAACGTACCTAAGGGAGGCACAAGACTGGCAGCTTAATGTGCCAGAGTACAGGTGTTTCAGGCAGGACAGAGGTGGAGGAAAAGGCGGGGTCGGGGGGTGAGAGTTGCATTTTTGATTAAAGGCGATATCACAGCAGTAGTCACAGATTAAATAACTGTGGGATCATCCGCTTTGCGGGCGGAGCTAAGAAATAAGAAGGGGATGGTGACACTACTAGGTTGTACTACAGGCCCCAAAACAGTCAATGGAAATTAGATGAACAAATATCAATTTCAGGTAAGAGGGGAAAAAATACATGAGAACCTGAAGGACAATTTATTTTTGCACAGAAGGTGGTATGCACATGGTAGCAGCTGCCAGTGGAAGTGGTTGAGGTCGGTAGATTAAAACATGTAAAAAGCATTTGGACAAATACATGGATAGGAAAGGTTTAGAAGGAAGTGGGCTTAGCACAGATAGACATTTTGGTCAGCATGGACTAGTTTGGGCCAAAAGGGCCTGTTTCTGTACTATAGGGCTCTAAGAACATCCAAGATTATACACTCTCGTTTTCTGCCCTATAGAGAGTGCTATCCTACTCTGGAACGACAGGATCACAGATTCAAACCTATTGAATTAGAGTAAGAATCACAGGGTTCAGTCTTAATTTCAATAGGCATACCATTAGGAATGACAAGGTTGTGCAATATTTTCTAGCAGGCTGCATCACATATTGAGATAACAAAGTGTGAAGCTGGATGAACACAGCAGGCCAAACAGCATGTCAGGAGCACAAAAGCTGACGTTTCGGCCCTTCTTGGCCTGAAATGTCAGCTTTTGTGCTCCTGAGATGCTGTTTGGCCTGCTGTGTTCATCCAGCCTCACACTTTGTTATCTTGGATTCCCCAGCATCTGCAGTTCCCATTATCTCTGCATCACATATTGGCAAGCTATAGATTTGCATGCACAATTCTAAATATAGTGAGATGCTAATTTCAATCAATCATTCTATCACAATCTTACTTGATCAAACTGTTTCTTTAACAGGAAAAATAAAGTGCACTTAGGTACAATATCCTTTGTCCTTCTATGCCAGGAAGAGGGTGCACCTGAACCACAGGGTGAACAAGTTTGCCAAATCCTCCCTGCCAGACAGACCTAACCATTCCAGACAATGATAAAATTTACCCGCAGAAACTTAATAAACATTGAAATGCCTTGCAACAATTTGGGATGTGACATAAATCAAGTTTCTGCATCTTTGACAAAAGGACTGCATGACACAACCTGTTATTTAAATATGAACAGTGAGTCAATTTCCCACACTACCACATTTGTTCAATTACAAAGGAAGTAATAAAGTACTAAATTAATTTAAAATGATAAAGTTAGGTGAAGTTGATATTTAATATATATTCAACATCTAATTTTCTCCTTGGCTGAAATTCATTTATTGGTTTGTGCATTTACTGTTCACAACAAAAGATCAATAGGTTATCAACACCCCAAATTTACAGGAAATAGGGATTTTCCTCAGTAATTAAGACAACCATATTATCATGTCTACGGCTGTAATTTTGTCCCCTTTCTACAAAGGAGCATCTCGCATCTCTCTAATAATGAAATGGTAGAGCAGGTTTTGCAGGACTGAATCTCTGCTCCTAAAAGATGTGGTGAGGATTAAATGAACAAATAGTTTTCTCTCATTTAAATGGAGATCACAAATTCAGGACTATGCATATCGTATGTTTGTTTTAGCATACAAGATTTTTCCGCCCCGAAATATATCTTAACAGTAAAACTAAATATGAACCTTAAAATCCAAATCGCAAATCAAAATAAAAACAGAAGTGATGGAACATACTGCACTCCAGACAACAGGTGAACGGTGAATGTTTCTAAAGTTTTTTTAAAAAAACATAAGTTCTGTAAACTGACTGCCAGTTCTAGGAATAATTTCAAGGTGATATAAAGCCCAAGCATAGAAAATACTCACTTTCCATTTTGATAAACTTCCACTGAGCTGTTCAGTTCCTCTAGTTCTTCCTTTAGAAGCTGTAAGTTGGAGTTCACAAAACTCAATTCCAGAGCCACATTTTCCCTTACCTTGTTGTTCGTTGTAGCCCTGGAACATCAAAATTTAAAATGAAATTTTAAAAAAATTCACATGATGGTCATTTACAAATATGTGCCATCAATAAATTGAAAACAAAAAAGGAAACCAGTGGATAGCAGTGAAATTTCGCTGTGCCAAAAAAATTGAACTTGGAACTATTCTTGTCTCCAAGTCAGAAACTGCACATTAAAATTTGACTACAGGCTTGATGACAGAATCCAGCCTGAATTATTTCAGGGACTGAAGCAATACAAAGTTGTCTGAGGAGTCCTCTTTTGGTGAGGTGTTAAACCAAGGCCCTGTATGCCAGCTGCAGTAGATGTGCAGACCCTACAGTATGACATAATAGACAATTATAAATAAGTGAAAATTCTCTCTTATATTACTAGTCACATTCTCAATCGCATCCATGCTGGCAAAAAGACAGATAGAGATTTCAGAATGACATTCTGCATGTATAAGCAATGAGAAATCAGATACAAAGTAGCATTAACAATGTCATAGCAGTAGATCATCTACATTAAAGATTTTATATACTTGTAAGCTGTTATGGTATTGGAAGTCGGGAAACTGTGGATAAAAATAAACAGAAGAGTGTGCATACAGTTTTTAAACACTGTACCAAAAACTGACAAAAGGGTTAAAACTGCTTCTCTCTCATAAAGGAATGATTTTTTTTGCTCATTAGAACATGAACTAGTGTAACAGTGTATCTGGCTGCCCCTCTGTATTGTCTGCATCCAAAAGGGCAGACCCCAAGGGGATCTCTGGGTCTGTGGCCAACACCGAATGCATTCAAAAAGCGGTACACTGAGGAAAGTTCTTTATTTCATACTTTGCACAGCTTGATTTACCTATTGTTTCTAACTTTCAGAGACATTCTGCATATATTACATACAAAATATTTGAACTCCCCCCTCCAATCCTATTATTAGTCAAAGAAAATACTACAAATGCTAGAGACTCAAATTTTAAAAAATAGAAAATACTGGAGTAGACAAGAACCATATTGGACTCAAAACATTAACTCTGTTCTCCACAGATGCTGCCAGATAGGTTGAATTCCTCCAGCACACACGGTTAGCATTTTTCCTATTGCTTCCTACATGCTATTGAAAATAAAACAGTCCCTCTCCATATATGAATTATGGTAAAGGAGAGAAATAAATATGTATTTTAATTAATCATAAAATGATAATGAGATAGAATGGCAATTTTAGTCAGTCTTAATTGAAAATTGAGCTCCTGGAGCAGATCCATTTCTGGTAATCCATAACAGAGTAATAAGTGAGATGAATTCATATAACAACAAAGGCACAACATTCCTTCAAACAGCAACAATTAGATGTGTCCAATGTCTGGACACTTCCACTTGAATAGTCAGACTTCTGGTATTGATATGGTACATCTGGAGGGTATTCTATGTTATCTACACCTCTTTTGGTGCATGAAGTTCAACTGTCAAGCATGAAATCAGAGTACAATAATGCAGATGTTTGACATCTGATATAAAAAGCAGAAATTGCTAGAGAAGGTCCAGCAGCATCTGTGGAAGCAGAAAGACATAATTTTGAGTCCAACGTGACTTCTCTTCAGAACTGAGAGAGGGAAGAAGTGATGGGTTTTATGCTGTTGAAGAAATTAAGGAGGATCCCTAATCTCCTTCACCCATTCTTTTTCACTCCACCCTTTTCTTTAGTGCCAGTATTACTCCTAACACTGTTTCCTTCCCTACATTAATTTCAGTGAATTGCAATCCTTCCAATTTCATGTATTAACATGTTCTTCCTCAACTGTGAAAAATGACACTGCTGAATTTACACTGTAGGACATTTCGATCTATGTTAATCCAATTGAAGCAAATAGAACATAGAACATAGAACATAGAACAGTACAGCACAGAACAGGCCCTTCAGCCCACAATGTTGTGCCGACCATTGATCCTCATGGATGCACCCTCAAATTTCTGTGACCATATGCATGTCCAGCAGTCTCTTAAATGACCCCAATGACCTTGCTTCCACAACTGCTGCTGGCAACGCATTCCATGCTCTCACAACTCTCTGCGTAAAGAACCTGCCTCTGACATCCCCTCTATACTTTCCACCAACCAGCTTAAAACTATGACCCCTCGTGCTAGCCATTTCTGCCCTGGGAAATAGTCTCTGGCTATCGACTCTATCTATGCCTCTCATTATCTTGTATACCTCAATTAGGTCCCCTCTCCTCCTCCTTTTCTCCAATGAAAAGAGACCGAGCTCAGTCAACCTCTCTTCATAAGATAAGCCCTCCAGTCCAGGCAGCATCCTGGTAAACCTCCTCTGAACCCTCTCCAAAGCATCCACATCTTTCCTATAATAGGGCGCCCAGAACTGGACGCAGTATTCCAAGTGCGGTCTAACCAAAGTTTTATAGAGCTGCAACAAGATCTCACGACTCTTAAACTCAATCCCCCTGTTAATGAAAGCCAAAACACCATATGCTTTCTTAACAACCCTGTCCACTTGGGTGGCCATTTTAAGGGATCTATGTATCTGCACACCAAGATCCCTCTGTTCCTCCACGCTGCCAAGAATCCTATCCTTAATCCTGTACTCAGCTTTCAAATTCGACCTTCCAAAATGCATCACCTCGCATTTATCCAGGTTGAACTCCATCTGCCACCTCTCAGCCCATCTCTGCATCCTGTCAATGTCCCGCTGCAGCCTACAACAGCCCTCTACACTGTCAACGACACCTCCGACCTTTGTGTCGTCTGCAAACTTGCTGACCCATCCTTCAATTCCCTCGTCCAAGTCATTAATAAAATGTGCCAGAACTTCAGATTTTCATTTTGGGGTGAAGTTAGGTTTCCGGGAATCATGGTGGGTGACTATCAAAAACAGACTAACAGCTCTGTCAAGTGTGGATTCAATCTGATAGATGGTCTGTCTTGGTGCACTGCCTGCACCTCTCATACTCTACACAATCCCAGACCCCACAATCCATGCCAACTTAAAGATTCAACCTTCATCTAATAGCTCTTCATGCTAACTTACCACTAATGCCCTCTTATTCCCTCCATGATCATCCATGCCTTTGTACTCACTCCCATAGTCTTTACAGCCCATATGCTAACTAAACGCCAAGTCTCACCAAACCATTCCTGTCTAGCTAAAGATTGTCTCACATGCAATTTTAGCAGCAGGAAGAGAATCTGTTTTACTGAATTTGCCTTTGCCACCGATGAGAAAATGGGCGCGACTATATTGGAACATTTAATTAGTAGTACTTAATATATATTTTTTATTCGGCATCTTGATAGAATTACAGAAAAGCCAATTCTTCTTTTATCTTGTCTGCATTTTTACACAACAGTTAAAATAAAGTGTGGCTTTGCTTAAAGACAACAGTTTGACCAATCGAATTGCACCTGGAATGCAATGCCTTACAATTACCTTTAAAATAAGGTAAAGTCAGGGTTTAGACTAATCTTTTTAATACATTTTCAAGGGGTTTGTTCTGGCTTACAACATCAGCATCTATTGACCCTCTATGTGCAGTTATAATCAGTGCTGTTTTTCTATATTGGTCAAAAGATTTTGTCTGACCCATGAGAAAAAAGTAACTGGAAGTGGCATGGCGGATGAGGATGATAGTGTGTACAAAGTTGTACCCTGAAAATAACAAAGCTTTGTTGGATCAAAGTGTCTCGTCCCTCTTCTGTGGTGTGCATGAGAATTTAAAAAAAAATTAAAGTCCAGAGCAGGAATTTGATTTTAAATAAAACACTCACATTCAGACAATCAGGTTTGTAGGACAAGTTGAGCAATCGGTCAATATCAGCTAAACAGCAGTACTCACCGAAATAGATTTTCAGCTCCTGCTCGCATTCGCATCTCCTTGTTAATCTGCTGGTTAATTCGAGCTCGGCGATGCTGTAGCTTGCTCCGCTGAGTCTGTGCAAAGGGATCACACCCCTGTAATTAAAATGAAGAAAGTAATTGTTTATAAAAAGGTATAAAATATTCTTACAGTACAAACAGGACACTACTTGGTCCATTGTACCTTTAAAGAGCCCTTTCAAAAGAGCCAATAAATCAAATTCGCTCCTTACTCTCTGCCTAAGATCCTGCCCAGAATGTGTTTAAGACAACTTTTCAGCAAGTGAATGTCGACCATAACAATTTATGCATAAAAAACTTCATCCACATATTCCTCTCCCTCATACTGAATGCCCATAATTCTTTTGCCAATTACCTTCAATCTGTTGTTAACATGCTTACCAGCAAAAATATTTTTTTCTAATAATTGAACATCGTAAATACGAACAGGAGTTAGCCATCCAGTTTTCTATTTCTCAAAAGCCTTTAGAATTTTCAACAAATCAGAGGAGATGGTGACACAATGATAACGTTGCTAGTAATTCTATAGGACACAGGTTGAACACCTGCCACAGCAGCCAAAGGAACCTAAATTCAATTAACGACTTCAAGTAAATGAACAAAGAAAATCTGAAACGAAATAAAGGACTGTAGTTTTTGGAAATCTGAATCTAAAACAGAAATTTATGGAGAATCTCAGCAGGCTTTGTCATGATTGTGGGGAGAAAACGTAGTTAATATTGAGGCTGGTGACTACATCAAATATGATCACCCTTATCTATCAGCACTGTTGTAAAAACCCATCTGGTTCACTAATCTCCTTTAGGAAAGCAATATGCTGTCCTGACTTTGTCTGGACTATATGTCATTCTAGATTCCCACGAATGTGTGTTGAACAGCAGCTGGGGGAAGCACTAAGTGTGGCAAGAAATAGATTGTCTTCCTTGCGAAGGATTTCAATGTCCATCATCACAAGTGGCTCAGTAGCTCCACTGCTCACCAAGATGGCTAAGTCCTGAAACACAGCTGCCAGCCTGGGTGTATGTATGTGCTGAGAAATAAAATAAAACTCTATCCCTGCCCTTTACAATCTGTCGCAAACAATCTATTACAGTGAAAGGTAGGGATGGCCAATATTGTGTGATACTACCCAGATGCTAAATGAGATACGTTCAGGACAAATTCAGTAACTCAAAACTGAATATCCATTGTGGACCATTAGAAGTAGCAGAATTCTATTCAACCACAAGGTGTACCCTACATCTATCATATCCTTTACTCCACAAAATAGGGGATCAACACTAGTTCAAAGAAGAATGCAGGGAGGTAGCCAGAAAAAGCACCAGGCATATCTAAAATGAGGCGCAACCTGGTTGTTACCACATTGGACTATACGCATGCCAAACAGAAGTATGTGATAGATACAGCCAACATCATCTTGGGGATTACAGAGGAGAACTAGCCACGAATGAAGTTTTTAAACAACATATTCTGATATTTTATAACATCTCTGTCGCACATAGAGGTAGGGAAAAATCACAATGCCACAAGATCCCATTTGAACTAGCTATAAAATTACCACGATTACAATTCGATTAAAGTTACTACAGAATTCACCCAGTTCAATTAGTGCCGAGATTCTGGACAAGAATCATGTCTGATTTGTATTCTTGGCTATATGTGGAGCAATTGGTATATGAAAGTTTGTTCATATTAGTTATTAGGCAGTTTATGCACTTACTCTGAACCCTCACATCACCTCTGCCTGTTCCTAGAGTCTTTGGTCAGTCACAAGCCAGGGACTTCCACCAGGTACGGGGATGTTTTCTCACCTAGGGGTTGTGTGAGGATATCACTATTGCTTTTCTATTGTCTTCCTTGGAGTCTCTTGCTAGGAACAAGATCCAAGTATAGCAGTGCTTGGGATGTCTTGTGTCAGACATTCAAACAGGGTATCCCTCCAAAGAGTTGGTTTTGAATGTTTGGTGCCTTGATGCTGCTGTTCACCTCTCTAAAGAGATGATATTCGTACACACTCAATTGTAATTCTGCCACAACACTTTCAAATAGACTTTTGGTAAACTGAAGACAGAATATGGTGGTGGCGGGCCGTTTGTCAGACTGGAGATCTGTGACTAGCAGTGTGCCACGAGGATAGGTGCTGGATCCCCTGCTTTTCGCCATTTACATTAATGACTTAGATGTGAACAAGGAGATATGGTTAATAAGTTTGCAGGTGATACCAAAATTGGAGGTATACAGGACAGTGAAGAACCTCAGAATACAACAGGACATTGATCAGATAGACCAATAGGTGAGAAGTGGCAGATGGAGTAATTTAGATAAATGCGAGGCAATGCGTTTTGAAAGGGCAAATCAGAGAAGACGTATACACTTAAATGGTAAGGTCATGGGGAGTGTTGCTGAATGAAGAGGTCTCAGAGTGCAGGTTCATAGTTTCTTGAAAGTGGACTACCAGGTAGACACGGTAATGAAGGCGGCATTTGGCATGCTTGCCTTTATTAATCAGTGCACTGAGTATAGGAGTTGGGAGGTCATATTACAGCTGTACAGGACATTGGTTAGACCACTTTTGGAATATTGCATGTAGCTGTGGTCTCCCTGCCATAGAAAGGATATTGCAAAACTTGAAAGGGTTCAGAAAGGATTGACAAGGATGTTGTCAGTTTTGGGGGTGTTTTAGCTATGGGGAAGAGGCTGAATAGGCTGGTGCCACTTTCCCTGGAGCATCAGAAGCTGAGAGGTGACCTTTTCGGAGGTTTATAAAATCAAGAGGGGCGAGTACAGGGTGAATAGATAAGGTCTTTTCCCAGGGATGGGAGGGAGGGGGGGGGGGGCAGCAGGAGTCCAAAATTGAAGGGCATAGCTTTAAAGGTGAGGGGAAAGATTTGAAAGGGACTTGAGGGGCAACATTTTCACACAGAGGGTGATGCATGTATGAAAATGTGTGTCAGAGGAAGTGGAGGAGGCTGGTACAATTACAACATTTAAAAAGCACCTGATGGGTACATGAACAGGAAGGGTTTATATGGATATGTACCAAATGCTGGCAAATGGGACTAGATTAATTTAAGATATCCGATCAGCATAGATTTGCTGAACCAAAGGGTCCGTTTCCATGCCATATAACTCTGACTCTATGGTCAAGTTCAAGGACACTGTATTTTTACATGTGATAATGCAAGCTTGTACAGATTGAAAAATATTTTTCAACAGTCTGTTCATACCTATCATTTCAGCTAATTTAATTATAATTTGAAAAATAACTAGGTGTCTTCAACCTCCATAAGCCAGCGTGTCTTCAGCTAACTGAGGAAGAGGCTGTTTTGACGATTAGGATCTCAAGCCCATAACTGAGGCCACGGATTATTGGGCAACATTGATCCCCCCTCTCCTATATGCTTTATTGACTTGGACAACCTTCAGCAGGCATCTCAAAGCACTGGAGACGCACCACTACCAGAGTATTTGAAAGACTCTCCAAATCTGGTGTCAAGAAAGGCTCCTATAAACAATGGTGACTTCAAGAACAGGTTTGAGACTACAAATTCTGAGATGAATAATTCTGACTCCCATCCATCATCCAGAAGACATAAGGTGGGAGTCTGAAAGAACACACAGTCTCCAACAATACAGTGGCAGAAACATGGAGTGTTTACATGATGCATTGCAACAACTCACCAATGTGCATTCAACAGCTCTTGCTAAGCTAACGGCATCTACCATCTAGAAGGTTAAATAAGCAACAGTCAAACAGGAACATCACTACCTGCAATTTCCCTTCCATGCCACACACTGTTGTTGCGAAGTTGGGTACAGTACTTGTGAATTGGAAGGCAGAATGTTAGAATTTGTTTGGATAATGATCGGGGCAGAAA
Organism: Stegostoma tigrinum; assembly: GCF_030684315.1. NCBI lineage: Eukaryota > Metazoa > Chordata > Chondrichthyes > Orectolobiformes > Stegostomatidae > Stegostoma > Stegostoma tigrinum. Next base: position 100,379,984 of record NC_081358.1, on the reverse strand, counting down.
AAGAAAGAAAGAAAGTGTGTGTGGTCCCTTTAAAAGATGATGTGCTTTTCTTTCCCCCCAGGTGCATACCGTGTTCCTGAAATTGAAATGTATCAAAAGGCTGTGTGTTTAGTAATGCAGGCAGTAGTTTTGTAAAAGGGTGGGGGCTTCAGCCTGGGATCTAGCTGGCTCGTGTATGGGATCTGAATGGGTTTGGAGAGATACGAACAGATTCAGGGTGCGAAGGCCACTTTTGGCCTTTGCAAAAGGGTCCAGCAGATTTTAACAGACTTGGGGATTAGCGTCCTAGATCTCTAAATAAAACTTAGGTGAGAAGTGGAAAATCTATTTCATTTCATTTATTTATGGTTGACTAAATCAAAAGTGGGGAAGTGGCTCTTAATGTTGCTAAAATGATTCTGGGGTTTGAGGATTTTTGTCAAGAAAGTTTAGAAAGAGAAGAAAAATACACTTTTAGACTTAGCAAACAGGCTAGAAATGGATTTGACAAGGGATGACAGGAAAGTTGAAATTGTAAGGAGTTAGTCAAGCATATATGTATATCAGAGAAATAGGCAGGTGCAGTGGAGCTGAAAAAAAAATCAAACTGAAAAATCAGACAATTGGAGTTAGAAGATAAAGAAAATGAAAGAAGAGCCAGGGCAGAAGATGAAGAAAGGGATCTGCAACAGTTTGAATTATGGTTACAAGTAGAGGAAAGACAAAAAGAAAACAGAGAGAAGAAAGGGAGAAAGAGTGAAATTTTCAATTTCGGAAGGTGCAAGTTAAACAGGATAGGTGACTTAAAATACTGGAAACGAAGGTAGAAGATGGGCTTAGCGAGGAGGAGAGTGATGATGAGCAGACCCATCATAGCCAAAGACCTGATAGGGACATACATAAATATATCAAAACATTACCAAAATTCAATGAAAATGATGTAGAAGCCCTTTTTCATTTCCTTTGAGAAATTAGCTAACCAGATATACCTGTATCAGAGATAACGGGAACCGCAGATGCTGGAGAATCCGAGATAACAAAGTGTGGAGCTGGATGAACACAGCAGGACAAGCAGCATCTTAGGAGCACCTTGCTGTGAAGCCTCTTCCAGGGAAGCCTAACCTGAAGTTACCCTCCTCCCTCGGGACAAACCTCAGGGGGTCTCTTTCCCACTGCAGCTCTCTTGTATTCACCTTCGATCCACCTCACCCTCTCTCCCTATTTATTTCAGAACCCTCTCCCCACCCGCTTTTCTGATGAAGGGTCTAGGCCCAAAACATCAGCTTTTGTGCTCTTAAGATGCTGCTTGGCCTGCTGTGTTCATCCAGCTCCACACTTTGTTAACCAGATATACTGGCCAGACAATGTGTAGGTAATGTTAATTCAGATCACATTGGTAGGTAGGGCTAATAACGTGTTTGCAGCACTGTCGGATGAGATGTCAAGACAATATGAAAAAGTAAAATTGGCTGTTGAGTGCCTATGAATTGGTACCAGAAGCATATAGATAATAGTTCAGAAATACAAGGAAGGAACCAGGTCAGACTTCAGTCAACTTTGAAAGAATTAAACATAGCAACTTGGATAGATGGGTGAGAATAATGAAGATAGAAAAGACATATGAAGATCTCAGAATTTATTCTGCTGCAGGAAATCACAGACTCACTTCTCGAAATGATAAGTCATCATGGTAATGAACAGAGCATTAAAACGGCAAGAACAGCTGCATAGATGGTGGAGGAATACGCATTGATGTGTAAATCAAAAGCTAGCTGCCGACAGCAATTTCATTCCATGAGGGATGGAAATAAGGAAAAAGGGTTATCCTTCTTTAAAAAAGGTAGATCATACTGGGAACAGCTTACTACATGAAAAATGAAACCCAAGAGGGTGAAAAAGACGTGGTGAAATACCTGTGGTAATAGAAGGAGACATATAAAGTCATAGTGCTGGTGGGTTAAGACAGGCACTGGCAACAAGGGTGTGGTAAAACAGGCTAAACCAGTGGGAAGAGTTGAGATAGTGAGGGAAATCCCAAGGAGTCAAGGAGCTACAAACGAGAGCTCGGCTGGGTAGTTAGCTGTGTACTAAGACAGTGCCCGATCTCTTCAAAGACTTAACCTCTGTGGGTCAGGTTCACTCAGGAAGAACAGGGGGAGAAGGTAAAAAAGTCAGGGGCAGCACAGTGGCTCAGTGGTTGGCAAAGCTGCCTCACAGTGCCAGGGACCTCGGTTTGATTCCAACCTCCAACGACTGTCGCACTCCTTCTGAAATGTTACCAAAGAGAGTGATAATCTGTGGAATAAATGGAGGCAGATTTAGCGTTGCCCTGTAAAATAAGGCTAGAAAGTGACAGCGGGAGTGATTGAAAGAGTGTCTATTCCAGGAATACATGTCGTTCTTGGAAGCAACTTCGCCAGATCAAAGGTCGGCGCAATGCTCGTTGTCGTGGAGGAACCGAAAGAAAACCAGCGAACTAAGTTTTTTTTAATTAATTTGGATTATGTAAGTGAGACTTATTTCTATTGGAAGTGCATACAATGAGAATTTTGTTTCATTGGGAAATAGTTAGAATTTAAAGGGGGGATTTTCAGTTTATTAATAGTTCTGTTAATATGTTCACTGTTAGACTTGGGTAAATAAATTATCACTTGTTGATTATAGACTGACTGTCAGTAGTTAATTTCATTTAACCTCCCCTTTATAACAGATTGGGAGGAGTGTGTGGTTATACTACTTTTCAGACTTGCCTTAACATATTAAGAGACGAGACAAACTTCTCTGGGTGTTTTGGTTTTAGTTATCAGAGGGAGGGTTGGGTGTCGACTTCAACTTCATAAACATCATCCTGAGTTCCTTCATTTTTGCTGAAGCATACCTAACAGTATCTAGACCAGATGGACTGCAGTGGTTCAAGGTGGCAGCTTACCACCATCTCATTAAGTGCAATTAGGGATGGGCAACTAACATTTGTCTTGCCAACAGCACAGTGATCCCATGAACGAACAAAACAAAAGTTCCCTTATCTTTCTCTGCTCCAAGAGAACAATGCAAATCTATTCACATAATTAAATTTCATCATTATTATTACCACTGTATATACAGTCAGCTCTGCACGTTTGTACGTGCTCAATTGTAAATCTGTCACAACACCTTTCAAGAGGTTTATGTTAGCAACCTCAGTTCCAAAGGTCCTACAGACCACAGTTACATAACTGTGGCAACTTCGTTGATTCTGTAAACAAGTGCAAGTAAAAACATTTTCAATGGCCTTTGCTCCAAGCAGATGTTACTTCACCCTTCTCAAGATTTCCCACAGGGTGTGGAATCTTAATTACAGCATTCATATCAGAATAAAACAGAAAACAGGTATGCATTATGTTGTCATGATACTGTTGAAAGTGTGCACTAGGAATCATGCCCAGCTATTCTATGAGTCATCACATATGTAAAATTGATCATGAATCACCGAGGTTAATTTGTCTAATATCAATTGCAATTTAGGACAAATAAAGCTCACATCAAGTTTCATGACTAAATAAACTAAAAAGTCATAGACAAACTTATCCTTCAATAGGTTGCAAAATGGATTTAATAATGACCACAATGAAAGTTTAAACAATATTTCATTTACTGCGTGCACACACACTATAGATTTCATCGCTCTACAGAAAACACAGGTATAAAAAGGAACAAATTAGAGTCCAAACCACAAGGGCGAATGAGGTTGCTTTCTCACATTTCCTTTGGTTTTTGGTGTTATCATTGTTGTTGACCTCAGAACAAATGATCCAATTTAGTAATTGGTAAGTTGGACCTAGATCTTAGAATTTCTCCTTCTTAGAATCTTGAGTGTTGATTTTTTTCATTCAGATGGTGAGAAAGACAGAGACCTATCTTTGTTTCTAGACTTTCTGGAGGTCTGTGTTCAATTCACTCTCTCAGTTCTGTGACAAGTTGCAACATATGCATCCAAAAGCTTTTGCCAAAAACTTTTGCCAGCCTGTCTCACGGAAGTAGCAAATTTAGCTTCTTCAAAAGCTACATAATTTTGTGCACAAATAAGTAGTTAAAACATACAACTTCACATTGGGCCTTTGCTCTGCAAATTAAAAACACCTTGTATTGTCACTGCAAGTGTCAAAACTTTAATTTTTACCAGTTTATATTCCAAAACATATGTAGTCATTACAATATTTATAAGGCAGCTTCGACGAAGGAATAGAAATCTTTTGAAAATCAGCAAAAACACCACTTTCTCAAACATGGCTCCAGCAGAAATCCCAAAAGGGGGATACCTATTAACTCCCATTCAACCAATAAGGCAATAAGATGATGGTTTTCTGAGCCCCTTAAAAGTAGTGCTGGCAGAGGAAAGCAAGGCATTATACATAGGATGCACCTTGAATTTTCCACCACCAGCTGAGTTGCACAGGAGGTTAAAGAATAGACTCTGAAAGTGAGATCAGTTATTCAATCTAATATGCTGGCCAAACGATGCAAAGCCTCTGATCTTTTCAATTCATCTCCAAACATTCTTCTACTCAGGTCTCTTCAATTAATTTACCTTGTATTACAAATAAATATTTAGAAAACCAAATGCTTAACAGTCAACAACCACATCCACAATGCAGAAGGTCACCAGAATTAATGACCATAATATTTAGTATGGGCTTTCAGGAATGCTTACTCCTTGTTTCCATTCTCAAATTTTCAACAAATTTTCTCCATTTATTTTGGTGTTCTTTCATTGAATTTGGGCATTACCGGGATGTCCAGCATTTCATGACAATCCCTAATGACCTCCGCACTGAGTGACATAGAACATAGAACAGTGCAGCACAGAACAGGCCCTTCAGCCCACAATGTTGTGCCGACCATTGATCCTCATGTATGCACCCTCAAATTTCTGTGACCATATGAATGTCCAGCAGTCTCTTAAATGACCCCAATGACCTTGCTTCCACAACTGCTGCTGGCAACGCATTCCATGCTCTCACAACTCTCTGCGTAAAGAACCTGCCTCTGACATCCCCTCTATACTTTCCACCAACCAGCTTAAAACTATGACCCCTCGTGTTAGCCATTTCTGCCCTGGGAAATAGTCTCTGGCTATCAACTCTATCTATGCCTCTCATTATCTTGTATACCTCAATTAGGTCCCCTCTCCTCCTCCTTTTCTCCAATGAAAAGAGACCGAGCTCAGTCAACCTCTCTTCATAAGATAAGCCCTCCAGTCCAGGCAGCATCCTGGTAAACCTCCTCTGAACCCTCTCCAAAGCATCCACATCTTTCCCATAATAGGGCGCCCAGAACTGGACGCAGTATTCCAAGTGCGGTCTAACCAAAGTTTTATAGAGCTGCAACAAGATCTCACGACTCTTAAACTCAATCCCCCTGTTAATGAAAGCCAAAACACCATATGCTTTCTTAACAACCCTGTCCACTTGGGTGGCCATTTTAAGGGATCTATGTATCTGCACACCAAGATCCCTCTGTTCCTCCACACTGCCAAGAATTCTATCCTTAATCCTGTACTCAGCTTTCAAATTCGACCTTCCGAAATGCATCACCTCGCATTTATACCTGTGAGGCAATTTCAGAGGGTAGCTAAGAGTCCATCGCATTGCTCATTATAGAGTCACATATAGAGCATAGAACAAGTGAATCATAAGAATAGGGTCTTTGGCCCATGATATTCTGCCGAACATGACATCAAATTAAATTCATCCCTCATTAAAAAAACAAAAGAACCACAGATGCTGTAAATTAGGAACAAAAACATTTCCATCACCCTCTGCAAGATGCTACCACCAGTCACATATTCCCTCCCCTCCCTTGTCTGCCTTCCACAAGGACCATTCTGGGCACCCTGGTCCACTCTTCCTTAACACCCAACACCTTCCCACAGCCCAACGGCACCTTCCTCTGCAACCAAAAAAAAATCTTTCTGAAGGGTCGTAGCCCCAAATGTCAGCTTTCCTGCTCCTTTGATGCTGCCTGGCCTGCTGTGCTCCCCCAGCTCCACATTGTGTTATTTGAGCAACCTGTTGCCTGCCACTTTAATTTACCAGCGTGTACCCCAGCCAATAGCTGTGTCTCACGCTTGCTGCAGTGTTCCAGGGCAGCTCAAAGCAAGCTGGAAGAACAACACCTCATTTTCCACTTGGGGGCTCTGCTGTCTTCCAGACTCATTATTGAGTTCAATAATTTTAGGACCTAAACTCTCCCACATCCTACCCCACTACCCCACACACCAGGTCTTGACATCACAGTTTTACACACTACCTATTGTTAGTCACTAACTGTTCCCATTAACAGCTATTCACGCTCCTTGTCAGATCATTATCAACTGCTTTGTTTATGCAACTGCTCTTCTCTCTCTTTGGGCTCTATCTTATCGTTTACTCCCCACCCCATCTCCTATTTTCTGCATATGAACCGATGTTTCCCAAGCTACCATCAGTTCGAAGGATGGGGAACTGGGCCTGAAATGTTAACTTTGATTTTTTTCTTCACAGATGCCACCAGACCTGCTGAGCTTTTCCAGGAACTTCTGTTTTTGTAAATTAATCCTTTCTGCCTGCTCTTGATCCACATCCCTCCATCCCTTGTAAATGCTAATCTAAAAAGTCCCTTAAATGCCCTACTGTATCTGCTTCTAGCACTATCCAACTACTGGCAGCATGTTGCAGACTCCTCCTACTCAGTGTAAAAAAAATCTTGACTCCTCACATATCCTTTGAAGTTTTCCACTCTCAACTTAAATGCATGTCCTCTAGCATTAGACATTTCAACATCGCCCTTGGTAACTGACTCTTCCACCTTGGGAAAAAGCTTCTGACTATCCACTCCGTCCATGCCCTTAATAATCTTGTAGACCTCTATCAGGTCTCCTCTTAATCTCTGTCGTTCCAGTGAGAACAACCCAAGTTTCTCCAACCTCTCCTCATAGCTAATGCCCTCCACACTAGGCAGCATCCTAGTAAATCTTTTCTGCACCCTCTCCAAAGCATTCACAACCTTCTGGTAGTGTGGTAACCCGAATTGAACACAATATTCCAAATGTAGCCTAACTAAGGTTCTATAAAGCTGCAACATTACCTGCCGATGTGTAAGTTCAATGCCTCGGCCAATGACGACAAGCATGCCATATGCGTTGTTGACTACCTTTTTCACCTGTGTTGGCACTTTGTGGCCTGTGTACCTGTATTCCAAGATCCCTCTGCCCATCAGTATTTTTAAGGGCTCTGCCATTTACTGTATATTTTCCATCTGGATTAGATCTTCCAAAATACATTACGTCACTTTTTTCAGATTAAATTCCATCTGCATCTCTCCACCCAAGTCACCAACCGAACTATATCCTGTTGTATCTTTTGATGGTCCTCATCGCCATCCGCAATTCCACCAACCTTTGTGTCATCGGCAAACTTATTAATTATACCAGTTACATTCTCCTCCAAATCATTTATATATATTACAAATAGCAAAGGTCCCAACACTGATCCCTGAGGAGCGCAATGAGTCACAGGCCTCCATTCAGAAATGCATCCTTCCACAGCTACCCTGTCTTCTATGGCCGAGCCAGTTTTTTAATCCACCTTGCAAGCTCACCTCAAAACCCATGCAACATTACCTTCTGTATCAGCCTGCCATGAGGGACCTTGACAAAGGCCTTACTGAAGTCCATGTTGACAACATCCACTGCCCTACCCTCAATCATCGTTGTCACTTCCTCAAAAAACTCAACCAAGTTAATAAGGCACAACCTCTCTTCACAAAACCATGTTACCTCTCACTAATGCATCCATCGATTTCCAGTAGGAGTAAATAGTGTCTTGAAGAATCCTCTCCAATAATTTCCCTATCACTGACGTAAGGCTCAATGGCCTATAATTAGCTGGACTATCCTTGCCACCTTTCTTAAACAAAGGAACAGCATTAGCTATTCTCCAATCCTCTGGGACCACCCCTCTAGCCAGTGAGGAAACAAAGATTTCCCTCAAGACCCCAGCAGTTTCCTCCCTTGCCTCTCTCAGTATTCTGGGGTATATCCTATCAGGCCCTGGGGACTTGTCTACCTTAATGTTTTTCAAGGCCACCAATACCTCCTCCCTTTTGATCGCAACATGACCCAAACTATTTACACACCCTTCCCCAGACTCATTATCACCAAGTCCTTCTCTATGGTGAATACTGATGCAAAGTACTCTTAATACCTCACCCATTTCCTCTGGCTCCAAACATATATTCCCTTCTGTCTTTGAGCAGGCCAACCCACTGCCTGGCTACCCTCTTGCTCTTTATATATATACACAAAAAGCCTTGGGATTTTCCTTAATCTTGTTGGCCAATGACTTTTCATGACACCTTTTAGCCCTCCTGACTCCTTGCTTAAGCTTCTTTCGACTTTCCTTATATTCCACCCTTGCTTCATGTGTTCCCAGCTTCCTCATCTTGATAAATGCTTCCTCTCTCTTTTTCATTAAGCTCCCAATATCTCTCATTATCCAAGGTTCCATAAACTTGCTAAACTTATCCTTTATCCTCAAAGGAATGTGTCAATCCTGAGTTCTGGGCAACTTTCACTTGAAAGCCTCCCAAATAATCATATGTTGGTTTGCCCTCAAACATCTGTCACCAATCTACATTCTTCAGTTCCTGCCTAATATTGTTATAATTAGCCTTACCCAAACTTAGCACCTTCGCCTGATAACTATACCAATCTTTATCCATCAATACCTTAAAGCTTACTGAAGTGTGATCACAGTTCCTGAGCTGCTCCCCTATTGAGACGTCAACCACCTGGCCATGCTCATTTCCCAATACTAAGTCCAGTATGGCGTCTTTCCTAGTTGGACTATCTACATACTGTTTCAAGAAGCCCTCCTGGATGCTCCTTACAAACTCTGCCCTATCTGAGTCCCAAGCACTAAGTGAGTCCCAGTCAACATATAGGAAGTTAAAAATCACTCATGACAACAACCCTGTTACTTTTACATCTTGATAAATTTTGCCTACATATCTGTTCTTCTATCTCCCACTGATTGTTGGGAGGCCTTTACTAAACCCCAAACATTGTGATTACACTTTTCCTATTCCTGAGCTCTACCCATATTGCCTTGCTGTATGAGTCATCCAAGGTGTCCTCCTGCAGCACAGCTGTAATATCCTCCTTAACAAGTTGTGCAACTCCCCACCCCTTTTATATCGCCCTCACTTGACAACAGCCCCTCCGCAAACCACCTTCTGGAAGCAGTGGCTGCATTGACGCAGATATTCCCATGTCAGCCTATCAGCGTCACCATTCTGCTGCCCTCTTCAAGGTACCTGTTCCAACACACTTTCAAGGGCAGTGATAATGGGAACTGCAGATGCTGGAGAATCCAAGATAACAAAGTGTGGAGCTGGATGAACATAGCAGGCCAAGCAGCATCTTAGGAGCACAAAAGCTGACGTTTTGGGCCTCAACCCTTACCCGAAACGTCAGCTTTTGTGCTCCTCAGATGCTGCTTGGCCTGCTGTGTTCATCCAGCTCCACACTTTGTTATCACTTTCAAGGGCAACCAGGTTCTGGCAATAAAATGTTGGCCCAGCTAACGATCCCTATATTCCACGAATGAATTTTAAAAAGGGGATTCACTTCAAAATTTCACGCTGAAATCCTTCAAAGTCACTTCGATCACCATCTAAATCAAAGAACAATTCTTGCAAATTGGCTGGTTAAACAATATCCGCGTACAAATCAGCCTTGGATTCATCAAGACAGTAATGTGGCATCAACAGTCTACAAACAACTGTCCTTGAACACATTGAGCACATCACATTTAGGATGCAAGCTTATTGTAGGCATCTATTGTAGACACAGACACAATTTTCCTAGTTAAGTGGTTTCCATACTTTTCACCTTTAGTAAACATTTATTTACCTTTCAGCCTATTGTTCACATCTTTCAGTTACTTTCTTTGCAGATTTTACTTACACACATCCAAGAACAACACGTAAACTACTAGGAATAACTGCCATGTCAGCGTTTGAAAATGTAGTCACTGATCAGAAATTGTCTATGTCCTGCAACTTGGGCAACAGAGGCGCTAACACTTTTTCCTCCCGATCACAAATTCCATAAGACCATAAGACATAGGAGTGGAAGTAAAGCCGTTCGGCCCATCAAGTCCACTCCGCTATTTAAATCATGGCTGATGGGCATTTCAACACCACTTCCCTGCACTCCCCCCGTAGCCCTTGATTCCTTGTGAGATCAAGAATTTGTCGATCTCTGCCTTGAAGGCATCCAACATCCCGGCCTTCACTGCATTCTGCGGCAATGAATTCCACAAGCCCACCACTTTCTGGCTGAAGAAATGTCGTCTCATTTCAGTTTTAAATTTACCCCCTCTAACTTTAAGGCTTTCCTCAGCCACCTCCCTCAGACCCTTTAGCTTTTCTAGCACTTTTTCTTTTGTAATGCCTACCATACTCAACTCTGCCCCCTGGCTCTCCCTAATTGTTGGCATACTACTCATGTCTTCCACTGTGAAGACTGACACAAAGTACTTATTAAGTTCTTCAGCTATTTCCTTATCTCCCATCACTAGCCTTCCAGCATCAATTCGGAGCGGCCCAATATCTACTTTTGCCTCTCATTTGTTTCTTATGTATTGAAAGAAGCTTTTACTATCATTTCTAATATTACTAGCTAGCCTACCTTCATATTTGATCCTCTCCTTCCTTATTGCTCTCTTTGTTATCCTCTGTCTGTTTTTGTAGCCTTCCCAGTGCTCTTGGCCACTTTATAGGCTGTCTCTTTTTCTTTGATATATTTCCTGACTTCCTTTGTCAGCCATTGCTGTCTAATCCCACCCCGGATAATCTCTCTTTTTTTTGGGGATGAACCTCTGTACTGTGTCCTCAATTACACCCAGAAACTCCTGCCATTGTTGGTCTACTGTCTTCCCCGCTAGGCTCTGCTTCCAGTCAATTTTTGTCAACTCCTCTCTCATGCCCCTGTACTTACCTTTATTTAACTGTAACACCATTACATCCGATTTTGCCTTCTCTCTTTCAAACTGCAGACTGAACTCCACCATATTATGATCGCTGCCTCCTAAGTGTTCCCTTACTTTAAGGTCTTTTATAAAGTCTGACTCATTACATAGCACTAAGTCCAGAATAGCCTGCTCCCTTGTGGGCTCCGTCACAAGCTGTTCCAAAAAGCCATCCTGCAAACATTCCATGAATTCTTTTTCTTTGGATCCACCGGCAACATTATTCACCCAATCCACCTGCATATTGAAGTCCCCCATGATCACCGTGACCTTGCCTTTCTGACATGCCCTATTTATTTCTCGGTGCATCTTGCGCCCCTGGTCCTGATCACTGTTAGGAGGTCTGTACATAACTCCCATTATAGTTTTTTTGCCTTTGTGGTTCCTCAATTCCACTCACACAGACTCCGCATTATCTGACCCTATGTCATTCAGTGCCGTAGATTTAATTCCATTCTTAACTAACAAGGCAACCCCACCCCCTCTGCCCACCTCCCTGTCTTTTCGATATGTTGTGAATCCTTGGATGTTTAACTGCCAGTCCTGAGCTCCCTGCAACCATGTCTCTGTGATGCCTACCACATCATAATCATTCAAGAGGATTTGTGCTGTTAATTCATCTACTTTGTTGCGAATACTACGAGCGTTTAGATAAAGTGTCTTAATGCTAGCTTTCTTATCATTATTAGAGAGGTTGGGAATCCCAAGGTGTCTTCAGCGACATTTCTGTAAGAATAAAAGAACTGAGTATGCTGTAAATCAGGAACCAAAACAAGGTTGCTGGAAAAGCTCAGCAGGTCTAGCAGCATCCGTGGAGGAGAAAACAGAGTCATCATTTCGGGTCCAGTGACCGTTCCTCAGAACTGGTGGTGGCTGGGAAAATGTTAGTTTATATGCATAAAAATAGGGAGGTGGGTGGGATAGGGAGTAAACGATAGGATAGAGCCCAAAGAGAGAGAAGGGCAGTTGGACAGACAAAGGCGACACCCTCCCAGCCTGATCGTTAGCAACTCCTATATTTTACAATCCTCTTCATCTATCCGGTCTTTCTTATGAACATGGGTGAAAACGCACTTCTGACATTTCTCTTTTCAAGAGAAGAACTCTCCTCATTTACCAAACAACTTTATGCTGCCTGCCATACGTGAATGACCTGGACCTTCCTCTGGCCAGTCATCATTAAGAATTACATTTTCAACATTACTGCTAATAATCCCATTTGTTTGCCGAGAGTTCACTGGTGTTTCATCCACATTTCCAATGTAGGCCAAGGTACACATTCTTTTCACATTATCAAATGAAATAAAAGTGAAATTTGATAATTTTATCAAGTTCAGTTTGGAGACTGAGTGTAGTTTCCTTTTTCTGATAAAGTCAGCCACGTAATAAATTTAGTGCATCACTAGACACTGGCCCTGAACTCTGAAAACTACCTTTAGTTAGTTCTCTGAGGGACAAGAGTTATACACTTTAATCCTCTGTACTTTTTTTTCCTCTCTAACTTCCTCTTGTTTTACAACGGAATCATGACAAGTCATGTGAGACTTGTTAGTTTTTGCAGATAGGTTGATGTTATTATGAGAAAAGTAAAGTAGATAGAAATCCAGTTTGAAATTAGGCTGAAATGATCATATTTTGGTTTTACTTTGGGATTAAATAAGATAATTTCTCACAAAGATTGTTAAGAAATATTGGAGATTTTGTTTTGTCATTAAAAACAGAAATTTATTACATGAGAGAAATAAAGATAAAACAGAATAAAAATCAAACTGTTGACAAATAACACAAGTTTAAAGATTTCAAAACACAACATAAAATCCTATTTTTCCCAAAAACACTTTTTTGCAGTACTCACAGCAGAGAGAATCTCTAAGTTTAATTTAGTTGTACCTTCAAAATCTCAGTCTGGAGAATCTAATGGCATCTTTCTGGAGCCTTCAAACAGACATCGGGGTTCTAGCTTTATCAGCTTTAAATAAACACTTCAGGATCACACTCAAACACTTCTGATCTGGAACAATTAGTAAATGTTCTCAGGTAGCCTTTTTCTTTAAGAAGAATCCAAACTATTTTCTCTTTTTTCAGCAGCAAATGTTTCCCTCCAAACATAAACCAAACAAGTCCAAAACTTTCAATCAGAAAGCTTAATGTACTGTTTTGCAAACTTTGTTTGCTTGTAAACTCTCCCGCCATAGTCAAAAATCTAAGGAATTTTTGACTATCTTTGAAATATTTCACATGAAATCACCATGGCTACAGATATATCTAGAAGTTATTCATTAAACCCCTTCAGGTACACAGAATAAACTCTCATGCTACTTTTTTGTTCAAAATTCAAAATTCTAAACTCAAAAATTAAAACATATATAAACTTTACATCACATTGCAATCTGTAGGATTTTACAGTCTTCTGTAATGTGGTTGTCTTTTCCTGGAAAAATTGAAATGTAAATGCTATCTATCCTGTCGATACAGTCTATCCTGGTGAGATAAATTTCACTCTCATTTTAACTTAGACTAGGATTGGGAGATATGTAGTTCTAAAAGTAGATGATTGGAATTTACTCCTCCTGTCCTACAGTTGAAGCAATAAGGCCAAAGACATAAGATAGAGGAGCATAATGAGGCCGTTCTGCCCATCAAGTCTGCTCTGCCATTCTATCACAATTGCTATATTTCTCAATCCTATTCTCCTGCCTTCTCTCTGTAACCTTTAATTCCCTTACCAATCAAGACCTATCTGTGTCTGCCTTAAATACACTCAAGGACTTGGCCTCCACCACCCTCTGTGGCGGTCAGTTCCTCAGCTTAACTACCCTCTCAGTTCTAAAAGCTTCAACCTAAGGCTCGATCGTCAGGTCCTAGTCTCTCTTATTCATGAGAAGATTTTCTCCATATCCACTCTATCCAGGTTTTTTTACTATTCTGCAAGTTTCAGTCAGATCCCCCCCATTCATCCTTCTAAATATCGAGTACAGACCCAGAGACCTCAACTGCTCCTCACATAACAGACCCTTCATCCCAGCAATCTTTCTTGTAAACTACCTCTGGACCTCTTTCAAGGTCAGCTTATCATAATAAAGGGCTTAGGAATTACATTGATTAAACTTTTCCTGAATGCAGTTTATAATTTCCCCTGTATTTCTGTTCATAATTTTTATCAATTAACCTGTCATTCCTTCTGTATCTACATAGACTTCTTTCTTCAACATAGAGTATGCAAGCCCATCCTACACTATAATGGCTAGAGCATAACTGAACATTCCTTCTTTCAATCAGGCAACTCAACGGGAGAAGAAAAAAGCGACAGATCAGTGTGCATATTTATTACTGTGTTAGATTAACAGGAAGCCAGTTAGCTCAGTTGGTCAAGAACATAATGCTGAATCACATGAAAAGCTCAAAGTTCAAACACCATTCTAGCTGAGGTGGTTCTTGGGGCCTACCTCCATGCCTTGCCCTGTGGTGATATCATGACACAAGCCAAGAATAGCAACCCCGGATAAAGTACAGCAAAGTGCAAAATCAGAAAAACACACTCTGTACGAATCATCCAAACATTTGCCCAGCTACCCTAATTTTTGGATCTTCCTTGTCTCTGGAGTTATATGGAAATAGCCAAAGTGGCCAGCAATGTGGTCCATTTCAACGTTATTCCTTCGGGTAGGTTTACTTGAAAAAATTCTGATCTTTCTAATCACCTACAGTTCAGATGTAGTCAAATAAGGAGGAGTCTGCACCAGAACTATACACATATTCAGCATGTTACTGTACCAAATACAGAATGACTAACTTTAAGAAAATTGGACACTGCAATAAAATACAAAAGAATTTTCTAATACATAAATTCTTTATATCCAGTTACATATACATCGTGTTCTATGTTTTCCTCTCCCTACACTAGTTATTACCTCATATATATTTTGGACAATCCACATTTCCTTTATTGTTAGAGTATGATTGCAGTGTACAGTCAGTAAATTATATTTCCACTCCACTGCCAATAGTTACAGTACATATTTTCAATCTCTAAGTATCACCGTAACGTTCCACTTTTAAGATATTATATTTTGTAAGGTACACACTCTGCATAGTGAACGATGATAGTACATATTCTCTAAGTTACACAGTTTGCGCGGTGTACGATTAGTTTAGTTTCTGTACTATTATAGTATGATTTCCGTGTCACTCATTAATTAAAAAATGAATTCAGCACGTTAAACTCTCTCCTCGTTAGAGACGACAACGAACATTCGGCATGTCTCACTGTCCTTTTATTTTTCAATCCTTGCAATGCATATTGCAAGTCTTACACTCTACTCTTCTTTGAAGTCGGGAGACACTGCCCCACTGACAGGTGCCTGTTCCCTTGGAAACGCGGCCCGCCGCCCTATCCCCGCACTCAGCCTCGCTCACCTTACGAACACTATCATTGCCTCGTAACTCGGTCTCCGCTCCGCTCTCCGTCATGCCAATCCAGCACTCGCGCGACAAAACTGTAGAGAGAAAAATAAAAGAAAATTCGCTCCAATCTATCGATCCAGGCGAGAGACGGAAGAAGAGCCCTCCAAACCCGGCGTAACCTGGATCTTCTCCACACCCTGCTGATGATCTCTCTGAGTTATCTTCCTCACGCCTCACCACGGCGACCACCTCCGCCACCGAGCCCCGCGCTCCCCGCCCCCACCCTCGGCGACCCGGTTTGACCGACATCGGCCGAAGCCAATCCCATGCTCAGTTACCCGAAGCACTGCACCCAGTGGCCAATCGTATGGGGCCGTTTGTGGGCGGGCCTATAAACCCCGCCCACCAAGCCAGGGAGTGACATCATTTAGTTAGAGAATTAAAGGGGACTCGTCTCCTCGAGAGTTCCTCAGCATGCGTGGATTTCGTGACTTTAAATATGTTGCAAATTGTGAGAACACAAAGTCACTGTAGATGTGTTAAATGAGGCGGGGAAAATAATGGCAGATGGCTGTAATGTAGGGAAATGTGAGTTGTTCATTATTTCCCGGGCAACAGAAAAGAGACATCCTTTATTCCAATGAAAAGAGACTGCGGAATGCCGTGGTACTGAGGAATCTGGATATCCTCGCACTGAATCACAAAATGTTAACATGCCAATACAGCTAGTCATTAAGAAGGCAAATTGAATTGACGACAGAAAATTCTGGGAATATTCGGCACCGTGTAAAGCAACGTTTGTGAATCGAAATAGTGTTGATATTCCAGCTTGCTAACTTTTCAACAGGAGTTGGAAATGTTGAAGATGCGATGAGTTTTGAGCAGAAAGCATGGATGATAAGGACAAAGGAAGGTCTGTAATTGAACAGTAGATAGGAGAAAAGAATAAAAACAGAAGTTGCTGGGAAAAGAGATAATGGGAACTGCAGATGCTGGAGAATTCCAAGATAATAAAATGTGAGGCTGGATGAACACAGCAGGCCAAGCAGCATCTCAGGAGCACAAAAGCTGACGTTTCGGGCCTAGACCCTTCATCAGAGAGGGGGATGGGGAGAGGGAACTGGAATAAATAGGGAGAGAGGGGGAGGCGGACCGAAGATGGAGAGTAAAGAAGATAGTTGGAGAGAGTATAGGTGGGGAGGTAGGGAGGGGATAGGTCAGTCCAGGGAAGACGGACAGGTCAAGGAGGTGGGATGAGGTTAGTAGGTAGATGGCAATGCGGCTTGGGATGGGAGGAAGGGATGGGTGAGAGGAAGAACCGGTTAGGGAGGCAGAGACAGGTTGGACTGGTTTTGGGATGCAGTGGGTGGGGGGGAAGAGCTGGGCTGGTTGTGTGGTGCAGTGGGGGGAGGGGACGAACTGGGCTGGTTTAGGGACGCAGTGGGGGAAGGGGAGATTTTGAAACTGGTGAAGTCCACATTGATA
The DNA here is from genome assembly GCF_030684315.1 of Stegostoma tigrinum. Taxonomy (NCBI): domain Eukaryota; kingdom Metazoa; phylum Chordata; class Chondrichthyes; order Orectolobiformes; family Stegostomatidae; genus Stegostoma; species Stegostoma tigrinum. The sequence goes on along the minus strand of NC_081358.1, from coordinate 100,363,065 downwards.
CCATTAGGCTGCAGGGTTCCCAGGCGGAATATGAGTTGCTGTTCCTGCAGCCTTCGGGTGGCGTCATTGTGGCAGTGCAGGAGGCCCATGATGGACATGTCATCTAGAGAATGGGAGGGGGAGTGGAAATGGTTTGCGACTGGGAGGTGCAGTTGTTTGTTGCGAACTGAGCGGAGGTGTTCTGCAAAGCGGTCTCCAAGCCTCCGCTTGGTTTCCCCAATGTAGAGGAAGCCGCACCGGGCACAATGGATGCAGTATACCACATTGGCAGATGTGCAGGTGAACCTCTGCTTAATGTGGAATGTCATCTTGGGGCCTGGGATAGGGGTGAGGGAGGAGGTGTGGGGGCAAGTGTAGCATTTCCTGCGGTTGCAGGGGAAGGTGCCGGGTGTGATGGGGTTGGAGGGCAGTGTGGAGCGAACAAGGGAGTCACGGAGAGAGTGGTCTCTCCGGAAAGCAGACAGGGTTGGGGATGGAAAAATGTCTTGGGTGTGGGGTCGGATTGTAAATGGCGAAAGTGTCGGAGGATGATGCATTGTATCCGGAGGTTGGTAGGGTGGTGTGTGCGAACGAGGGGGATCCTCTTAGGGCGGTTGTGGCGGGGGCGGGGTGTGAGGGATGTGTTGCTGGCCTGGCAGCATCTGAGAAGAAAAAAAAATCAGTTAACGTACTGCGAAACGTCAACTGATTTTTTTCTTCACAGATGCTGCTAGACCAGCTGAGCTTTTGCAGCAACTTCTGTTTTTATTCCTGATTTACAGCAAGCGCAGTTCTCTCAGTTTTTATTTAGAAGATAGGAGAGTCAGAAGAGTTGAACCTCGGAGAATTTCGGCCACTTTCATTTTTGCCACAATAGGGAGTTTCTCTCCATGGAGATTATCTCCACTGTAGCAAAAATGAGAAAAATTGCTGAAAATCCAAATTCCTGTCCCTGAACATGGCATATCCACTTTCTTGGGAGTGGTTTGTGTTTTACACATCCATAATTCACAGAGGCAACTGGCCATTTCAGTCATAAGCTGCCTCCTCTCTAGTCAGATCTTCATAACCCAGGAATGTGAGACACCCAGTGTTCAGTATTGACCTGGGAAAGCAGACCTGAACTTTGTACATTTCATTGAATAGAACAAAAGAACAAAGAAAATTACAGCACAGGAACAGGCCCTTCAGCCTTCCAAGCCTGCCCCGATCCAGATTCTCTATATAAACCTGTCGCCTATTTTCCAAGGATCTGTATCCCTCTGCTCCCTGCCCATTAATGCATCTGTCTTGATACATCTTAAATGACCTCTACCACCTGCACTGGCAACGTGTTCCAGGCACGCACCACCCTCTGCGTAAAAAACTGTCCTCATATATCTCCCTTAAACGTTAGCCCTCTCACCTTGAAATCATGACCCCTCATAATAGAGTCCCCCACTCTGGGAAAAAGCTTCTTGCTATCCAGCCTGCCTATACCTCTCATGATTTTGTAGACCTCAATCAGGTTCCCCCCGCCCAACCTCTGTCTTTCTAATGTAAATGATCCTAATCTACTCAACTTCTCTTTATAGCTAGCACCCTCCATACTGGGCAACATCCTGGTGAACGTCCTCTGCACCCTCTGCAAAGCATCCATGTCCTTTTGGTAATGTGGCGACCAGAACTGTACACAGTATTTCAAATGTGGTTGAACCAAAGTCCTATACAACTGTAACATGACCTGCCAACTCTTGTACTCAATACCTCATCCGATGAATGAAAACATGCCGTATGCCTTCTTGACTACTTTATCGAACTGCATTGCCACCTTCAGGATACAATGGACCTGAAGACACAGATCTCTCAGTGTATCAATATTCCCCAGGGCTTTTCAATTTACTGTATAGTCGCTCTTGAATTGGACCTTCCAAAATGCATCACCTTGTATTTGCCTGGATTGAACTCCATCTGCCATTTCTCCACCCAACTCTCTGATGTACCGATATTCTGCTGCATTCTCTGACAGTCCCCTTCAGTATCTGCTACTCCACCAATCTTAGTATCATCTGCAAACTTGCTAATCAGGCCATCTATACCTTCCTCCAGATCATTTGTGTATATCACAAACAACAGTGGTTCCAACAGGGATCCCTGTGGAACACCACTGGTCACAATTCTCCATTTTGAGAAACTCCCTTCCACTACAACTCCCTGTTATCTGTTGCCCAGCCAGTTCTCTATCCATCTAGCTAGTACACCCTGCACCCCATGCAACTTCACTTTCTCCATCAGCCTACCATGGGGAGCCTTATCAAATGCCTTACTGAACTCCATGGATATGACATCTGCAGCGCTTCCCTCATCTGTCAACTTTGTCACTTCCTCAAAGAATGCTATCTAATTGGTAAGACATGACCTTCCCTGCACTAAACCGTGCTGCCTATCACTAATAAGCCCATTTTCTTCCAAATGTAAATAGATCCTATCCCACAGAATCTTCTCCAGCAGCTTTCCCACCACTGATGTCAGGCTCATCGGTCTATAATTACCTGGATTATCCTTGACCCCCTTCAACATTAGCAATTCTCCAGTCCTCTGTGACCTCACCTGTGCTCAAGGATGCTGCAAAGATATCTGTTAAAGCCCCAGCTATTCCCTCTCTTGCTTCTCTCAGAAACCTGGGATAGATCCCATCCGGACCTGGGGACTTGTCCACCCTAATGACTCAACACTTCTCCCTCCTTATGCTGACTTGACCTAAAGTTATCAAACATCTATCCCTAACTTCAACATCTGTCATGTCCGTCTCCTCAGTGAATACCAAAATAAAGTACTCAGTAAGAATCCCACTCATTTTCTCTGACTCCTTGCATAACTTCCCTCTTTTGTCCTTATATGGACTAAGCCTTTCTCTAGTAACCCTCTTGCTCCTTATGTATGAATAAAAGGCTTTGCGATCTTCCTTAATCTTGTTTGCTAAAGCTGATGGAAAGTAAGGTTCGCCTTTGAATATTGCCCATGACACATTGGAAGCAGTCAGGAATCATTTCAGGAAGATAAAGTGCCCCCTATGAAAGGGAAGATATCATTTGGGATTGCTAAAAGTGGGCATGAATACACAAAATAAATGCATATCCTCCAAATATTGAACTGAAGAGAATTGTTGACAGATTTGTTGAACTCAATTGTCAAAACCGTCAGAAGCAGCTGTCCATAAGACCTGTCCAAGGCATGGTCAAATGAATCTGTGAAGCTGACAGGATATTTAAACAGTCGTGTCCTTCAAAAATTTTAAATAAATGGCTGGACTGTTATAAAATCACTGCTTACTATTCCATTGTTTAAAAAGCCTGAAAGTTTTCATTACTCAACTAGAAATGTAGAACTGATTGAATAACCAGCTATAGTCATAGTAAGGTTCTTGGTTTCATTTATAGTTACTAATGTTTATAGCCTGTTTGAAATGATTCAATGTCTTCTGTCATAAGAGATTGTGCATTTGAATTAAATAGGTGTTGCCATTAGACATTAAGTAGCTGAAATAATATATATGTAGCAAATTTTTTTATTGAAGTGTGTATTTTTAAAATAGTGAAGTCACAATGGACATTTTAGGCAGAATCTTCCCAACTCCTGAACAATATAGGCAATTGCAAGCAGGTTGTGAGAACTGAGTATGATCAGCAGTAAGTAAATTCTCAATGTCAAAGAGTGAAGAGTTCCATTTTCTGACCGTGTGTTGAACAGTGAGACGAGATTTTTTCTACTGAGTGTTTTAGCACATGCATTAACATCTTCGCTGTTACATAACTAGTGTTGAGTTCTCCAACCCATCAGATAAAATGTAGTCAGTGCAAATCACAACATGAAAGTCACAACAGTAACATGGAAACCTCAGTTGACACTTGTTCCTCCATTCCACCATCAACAAGTCATTATCTATGGGCAGTAACCTCACACACCCCTCTGTCCAAGAGGATTTTGAGGTCCCAGTCAGGAACACAGGGTGTCAATTTTTCATCTATCTGGTACAGATAGACAGGATGGCTAAGAAGGTGTTTAGCACGCTTGCTCAGATCTTTGAATGTAGCAGTTGGAACATCATGTTGAGGTTGTATAGGACATTGGTGAAATCTCTTCTGGAGTAATGTTTCCAGTTCTGGTCACTCTATTATAGGAAGGATGTTATTAAAATGGAGGGGTTTCAGAAAATACTTACCAGGATGTTGCCAGGAATGGAGGGCTTGAGACATAAAAATAGACTGGAAAGACTGGGACTGTTTTCTACTAGAGCGAAGGGGTTGCGGGGTGACCTTATGGAGGTTTATTTAATTATGAAGGGCACAGATAAGGTGGGGGAGTTCTAAACTAGAGGGCATATTTTTAAGGTGAGAGGATAAAGGTTTAAAAAATAAAATGAGGGTGACTCTTTTACACAAGGAGTGGTTCGTGTGGAATGAATTGCCAATGGAAGTGATGGAAGTGGCTACAGCCACAATGTTAAAAAGATATTTAGATATGTTCATGAGTTGGAAACATTGGAGCGATATGGGCCAAGTGCAGGCAGGTGGGACAAGTTTAGTTTAGGAATATGGTCGGTGTGGACTGGTTGGACCCTATGTTTGGGAATACTGACAGGGACAGTGGAGGGTAGCTATGGACTGCTAATGCTTGAGTGGGTGCAGGATTATGCTTCAAAGATGGCACCAATGCCAGGAATCCAGCAAGGTCTCACGACTGCCAAGTACTTCTGTCTGACAAGCAGGAGGTTACAAGCGGAATACTGGAGATGCAAGTTCCATCAGTAATTAGGTGAATTTAGGAAGATACTGTGAGTAAATAGACTAGGCTGAAGGAGAGAAATCCTCCACAAAATTTGCCAAAAATGAAACTTTCATGATTTCTTGTAAGATTCAGTCCTTAGAACCTACATTCCCTCTAATTTTTGCTGCCACTGCACTAACATTCAAGATTCATATGCAGCAGTGACTTCCTGAACAACATTAAAAAACAACTCTTGACCTGTTAACTTCACTACTGTCTTCATAGATGCTGCTTGTCTTGCTGACTATTTCTAGCATTTTCCACTTTTGCTTAGGATTTCCATGGATTCAAATGCAATTTTGACCTTTATTGGATGGGGAAAGTGTATAAAAGTAGAAAAGATAGACAACAACACTATAGATCATAGCTGAACTTGCACCTGGAGTGCCATAGGCTGTTTTGATCTCACTTATATTGTAGTTAGTTCAGAGAAGACTCATGAGATTGATTACTGCAATGAATGGGCCTAACTAAATTGGAGCTTACATGAATGAAACACAGGGTAGAATTACGATGTTTCCTTGTGGTAGAACTGCAGTTTTGGAATAAAGAGTATTTTAACAAGCTTTGTTTAACATTAAGGTGAAGAGGAAGAAATTTTACCTCCCAGACAGTCATTAGTTTTTGGATAAAGATAACAGAGTGTGGAGCTGGAGGAACACAGCAGGCCAGGCGGCATCGGAGGAATGGGAAAGCTGATGTTCAGGTTAGAATCCTTTGTCAGAAATGGGGGAGGGGAAAGGGAGCTCTGAAATAAATGGGGGGGGTGCTGGGGAAGTTGGTGGGATGGTGAGTGCAGGTACGCAGTGGTGGGAATTGGTCAGTGAGGTGGGAGAGGCGGATAGGTGGGGATAAAGATGGAGGGTCAAGGAGGTGGGGATGAGAGAGAGGGAGGTAGGAAAGAAGACAGACAGTTCAAGAAGGCGGGGATGAGAGGGAGATAGGTAGGAGAGAAGACAGACAGGTCAAGGAGGTGGGGATGAGAGGGGATGGGGAAGGTAGGTGGGATGGCGATGGGTGAGTGCTGGTAGGCAGTGGTGGGGATTGGTCAATGAGGTGGGAGGAGCGTATAGGTGGGAGAGAAGACAGATAGTTCAAGGAGGTCAGGGATGAGAGGGAAGGTTGGTCATGGGATGAAGCTGGAGGATGGGGAGTTTTTGAAACAGGTAAAGTCCACACTGAGACCATTGGGTTGTAGGGTCCCAAGGTGGAATATGAGGTGTTGCTCCTCCAGTTTCTGGGTGGTGTCATTGTCGCATGGAGGAGGCCCGGGATGGATATGCCATCCAGGGAGTGAGAGGGTGAGTTGAAGTTGTTCACGACCAGAAGGTGTTGTCATTTGTCACAAACAGAGCACAGGTGCTCTGCAACGCGGTCTCCGAGCCTCTGCTCAGTCTCACTGATGTAGACAAGGCCATATCAGGAGCAGCGGATGCAATAGACCACATTAGCGGATGTGCAGGTGAACATCTGTCTGATGTGGAAGGTTTTTTTGTGTCCTTGGATGGAGGAGAGGGGGGAGGTGTAGGGACAGGTGTAACACTTCCTGTGGTTGCAAGGGAAGGTGGCAGAGGTGGGGGGCTAGTGGGGAGTGTGGAGTGGATGAGGGAGTCATGGAGAGAGTGGTTCCTGTGGAAAGCAGATAGGGGTGGGGAGGGAAATATATCCTTCTTTGTGGGGTCAGATTGCAGGTGGCAGAAGTGATGGAAAATGATGTGTTGAATCTGGAGGTTAGTGGGGTGATACGTGAGGACAAGGGGGATTCTGTCGTTGTTTTTGTTGCGGGGAGGGGTGTGAGGGCAGAAGTATGAGAAACGCAAGAGACGCAGTCGAGAGCATTTTCAACTACTGAAGGGGGGATGTTGCGGTCGTTGAAATACGAGGACATCTGGGATGTTTGGGAGTTGATCGCCCCATCTTGGGAGCAGGTGCAGTGGAGGTGGAGAAATTGGAAGTAGGGGATCGCATTCTTGCAGGAAGGTGTGCAAGAGGAGTTGTAGTCTAGGTAGCTGTGGGAGTTGCTTGAAATAGATATCAATTTTCGGAATTTTATCCCCAAACACCACTGGATGCTGAATCATTGAATGTGTTCAAGATTGAGTTATAATTTTAATGTATAATGAACTAAGGAGAAGGGTTGGCCACAATAAGGCTATGGCCTTGCTAAAAGTTGGAGGAAGCTCAAGTTGTCAAATGACCTACTTCTGCTCTTATTGCTGATATTGTTTTGTTTTAATTTGTTTTGTTTTGTTTTAAATCAAGCAGGAGGACAACAACAAGACAGATACGACAGAATAGGCATTGACTGCTCTATGTTGTTTTAATTTCTATGGAGAGTCCTTGTTATTGAATTCAATAAATGGAGTAATTTGCTGGCAAATAAATACAGGGACAGATATCCAAAGTTCATACATAACAGCAACTTTCAGAACTGGAAGTCAGTTGGTGTATGCAGACCCTCCCAGAAGCTGTGTGGCTGTGTAGCTTCGAGAGAACATTGTTTTGATCTTTCATTTTATGTCACTTTATTTAATCTAACATATACATGGGTTTGATGTTTGCCTATGCTGGATCTTGGGTGAGTTGACATGCAGGGCAGTGATTCTGCTACCATCTTTATTCGGTTTGGCCTTTGATTTCTCTGTGGTAAAATAAGTTCATTCAAACAGCTACAGAAATAGAGTTCAGAGATAATGGGAACTGCAGATGCTGGAGAATCCGAGATAACAAAGTGTGGAGCTGGATGAACGAAGCAGCATCTTAGGAGCACAAAAGCTGACGTTTGGGCCTAAGACCCTTCATCAAAAAAGTGGTCTTCTTGCCAGAAGCTCCTCAGCCTGAACAACCAAGGATTGAGGGGGGAATGCACGATGGAGATGGACAGCTAGTATACCTCTGCAATGTCCTGAATGGAAATTGCTGGGAAATTGCTCACAAGCAAACTCAACAAAGTGGTGGCAAAGTGGTAGGATGTTCACCTTGGCATCATTCTGCCTGATTAATGGCACCCCTCCTCCAGATTCACCAGTGGATCAGAAGACTGTAAGACACAGGAGTGGATTTGGCCATTCTACCCATCAAGTCTGCTCTGCCATTCAACCATGGCTGACATGTTTCTCAACTCCATTCTTTTGCCTTCACCCTGTAACATTGTATTGTATTATACCAATCAAGAAGTTATTTCTCTCCATCTTAAAAACTCTCAATGAGTTGGCCTCCAGAGCCTTATGTGGCAACGGATTTCACAGGTGAACCTCACTCTGGCTGAAGATATTCCTCCACAGTTCTAAAGGGTTTCCCCTTCATTCTGAGAGTGTGCCCTTGGGCCCTAGTCTGTCCTAATGGTGAAAATATCTTCTCCATGGCCTTGCTATCCGGGCCTCTCAGTATTCTGTAAGTTTTAATCAGATCACCATTATCTTTCTAAACTCTGTCAAGCACAGATCCATCGAACGCAGGTGAGGGATAGTAAGCTGGGCACAGGAAGCAGGAGTGGTAATGTCACTAGACTCACAATCCAGAAACCCAGCCTAATGCTGTGGGTGCATAAGTGCCAATCATATTATGGCAGATGGTGAAATTGCAATTCACATTTTTAAGAATATTAATAAGTATTAAAAACTTTGCTTAATGTTGACCATTGTCAAAAGTCATTAAAATATCAGCTGGTTCATCCACTCCTTTAAGCAAGTAAATTTATTGTCCTTACCTAGTTTGGCCTACATCTGACTGCAGACCCACTGTATTATAACTGTCTCTTAACTAACCTTTGGGGAAATTAAGGATGACCAATAAATGATTATGTAGCCAGTGACACTCTCATTCCATGAATGAATAAAGAAAAATTCTGCCTGTGAGTCTACAAAAGTGTAATAAAATACTTAAGGCATTTATGGTGCCACTCTGAAGGCACTTAAGGTGTCATTCTGTGATACTCTGAGTTTGCCTGCAATTGTGGTAGTTCAAAAAAGTGTACCTGTTCACTTATCAATGTTTTCAACTAACTTATTAATTTGGACTTTTATGATTCGTAATTGTTAATTAGTGACAAGCCCACAGGCAGTTGCAATGCTCATAATTTCCTGGTAGTGTGGAATCCTTGATATATCTGAGTGAGGTGGGTTATGGCAAGATTTATGGCAGAATTGGACAAGGCTTATCTCAACATTGAGCACATTTTGCTGTATCTTTTATGTTTTTCACAAGTAGCAAGGCTAGTTTCTGGCAAGGCAGCAGTGAGTTGCCAATTAAGGATGATTATAGTTGGTTGAATATTTAATAATACTGCAACTCGTCTCATTAATACTCAGCTGTCTACCTTACCAAACATTTTAGACTTTGATAAGTCCCATCATGGAATCCAGAGTGGGTATCTGATGACTTCAGCTTGCCAGGCTACAGCCAGTTTTCTTTTTGCTTAGCAGCAAACAGCATCTCTGGGCATAATCTATGTGCATCAGCCATATACAATCCTTGGCCAACTTTGCCAGCCCCTCCATGAACCTGATAGCGCCCTCTAATGCCCATACCATCTATTCAGGAACCACAAACCTGCGTTGCGGAGTATGTTGGCAAATAGTCCTGAAAAGCTGTTGTAGGGACCATTTGCATACATGAACAGGTACCCAGCTCACAGAATGGATCAGGCTGCATCTCAGGGCTCTCTTAGCACTCACTTACCTGGCATCCACTTGCTTGCTTACCATCCCATGCCAGAGCAAAACGCTATTAGTACTGCCAAAGTGACATTCTCTTTAGCACAGAGACACGCTCAGGACACTTGCCCTGCTTATCAATAGGGATCTTCTGGGGGATTGGGGTGGAATATTACATTGAGACATTAGTTGTAACACTGACAGCATCTCCCAACAGCCTAACAAGGGGGTGGGGTGAGGTGAGGAGTTGATGGTAGGGGAGGGGAAACCAGTCCTCAGTCCATTTGAGGGTGGAGGTGGATGTTTGTTAGGTTGCCCTGGTATGGTCAGTCAGCGTCAGGGTCCAGGGTCTTAGCTATGATTAGTCTTCAGCTGGAAACACTGAACCATCTTAGGATCAGTTCAAATGCCCATCCATTCTGTTGAGTCAGCAACAGCAATCAGGGGAAATGTGTCATGTTAATCAGAGAACCCCAAAGACAATAGTCAGGGTCCAGTCAGTCATATCCAGAGTTGTTCATTAAAGTCAGCCAAAGATCTGGGGCTGGTACAGACCTAGGACTCAGTCTGTTGATCTTAGAGGAGGATGCAAGGGAGGCTTGTAGGGGCGGGGATGATCGCTGCCAGAAGGATTAGGGGAAGTATGGCATTTGCATAGGTGGAATCAAAGATGGGATATCTTAGGTTATGGGATGGAGCAAAAATGGGTGGGGCATGGTATTATCAGTGAACACCACAAGGAGGAGTGTAATGTCAGGGTTGTGTTGGCAGGGAAAACAGTTGAAGACAAAGTTTTGTATGATGGGTCTTAACATCAGTGGAATGGGTGAAAATGAGTTGTAAGGTATGGGGGACATGAAGATTCTTGGAGTGGAACATGGTGAGCAGTTTGAGCCTGGTGCTGACGGCATTGACCCTAAATTATGTTCTGTGCCATCATATGCTGTTCTCCAGATCCCAAATGCAGCTGGAGTAATGGCCACAGTGGGTAGGATCAATGCCAGTTTGATGGTGAAAACATGAGATTCAAACCTTGTGGACCTTAGGACAGAAGGGGCAATGACATAAAGTATGGGTTTACAAACTCCAGCAACATTTAATTTGCAAATATTTCTTTGCACATATGCAATGCGTACAGAATGAACATGCTGCTGTGTCAAATTCTGATCAGGTGGATTGCATCATACCATTGGTGCTAGTAAACTAATATTGTCATCTCAGTGACACAGGAATTAGTGGCAACAACTTGAAAGTTGGCAAATGCTCATCAAAAATGCTGCATCAATTGTGGAACTTCCAACAGTGCTGTGGGATGAGATGAACATCACTGCATCATCTATCATGGAAGTATAGAAGTTGACTACTGAATTCAATGTGAATTTTCACAGTTGATATGGGTCTGGAATAATAACAATGTATGAGCACAGTGGGCACTCCCTTTTTGAGGTAATGTGTTGGTCACTCAGTTGGTACAAATTGGAGCAGTCAGGAGCGGTGCTGCAGTAAAGACTGGACAGAGTGTGCTGCACCAACATACTGTGCTGTGCTCTTCATAATTGAAGGAGGCATCAATGCAACATGATAGGTGCTGAGAAGTCTGAACACACGATCTGTATCTGAGGAAAAGGATAAGGACATAAAACTGGAGTAGGCTCTCCTTAAATGAGCTCAGCTGAAATGGACCTTACAAGGCAGACAGAGTGATGGGCCGAAGGGTCTGTTTCCATGTTATTATACTCTTTAACCATAATAATATCCAATTCCAGAAGATTATATACAAAACCCTAACACCCACATGGGGTACTGTGAGCAGATATTGTGCTTAGACGGAGTACAATGCAGGTTCACAAGAATTATACCTGGACTTGAGAGATTAAATTATGAGGAGAGATTATACCAATTAAGCCTCTTTTCTCCCCAGTTTAGAAGATTAAGGGGTGATCTAATCTAAAGCTTCAAGATATTAATAGGAAATGACAGAGTAGGTAGATAGAAATTTATTGGTTAAAAAAAATGAAAGAACTGCGGATGCTGTAAATCAGGAACAAAACAAAATGTTGCTGATAAAGCTCAGCAGGTCTGGCAGCATTTGTGAAGGAGAAAACAGAGTTAACATTTTGGATCCGGTGACCCTTCCTCAGGACTCTGCTCTGGGGCAGATTGGGGACAGCGCTGATTTAGAGAGGCTGCTGAGATGGGAGTAGCTAAGAACACGTAAACTGTATGGACTGGTGGCTAAACAGCAAGAAGGGTATGACAACGGGTTTGTACGTATGAGGGTGTATCAGCTATGTTGGCCATATACCATGAGCAACATGACTTTGTGGCAGCTGTATCATTATGTTGTTGGATTGCCAAAGATTGAATGAGTTCACAACAGCCTTTCAAAGATGGTGTGGGCACATGAGATGCCAGTCTTTCGACAGGTATCCATTGAATGTTTTGAGTACGACACTTGGAGCTAGAAATGGATGTGAGGAATGCCATAGAGAAGATTAGGGAGCCAATGAGGCATGTTTGTTAAGATATAGAGAGAATTCTCAGTGGACCTTCAAAAAATTCTGCATAGCTCACACTTAGCCAGAAAATGTAAGGTTCAGTCCAAAATTGGACAAAATGCTAGGAGAGGCTATGCGGAAGATGAATAAATATATATAATCATAACAATATCAATCATTGCATCATCATAACAATATCAATCATTACATCATCATAACAATATCAATCATTGCTCCTGAGATTATCTAATCTATCACCACATTGTACGTTGTTATCTCAATTATTCATCACATGCCATAAGGAATGTGTGCTGTAAATGATTCTGGGTGTCACTCACTGGTGTCATACTTGCCTTTAGGTCAGAAGATTGTGGTTTCAAGTCAACAAACAACACCCTAAGGTCAAAATCCAGATTGACAATTCAGTGCATGACTAAGGGAGCTCTGGATTATTGGAAGTGACACTTTGGGATGTGATTTTAAACCAAGGCTGCTGCCTCTCTATTGTAAATAACACAATGATTAATGCAACATTTAAGTATCAAATGCTACTGGTCTAATCCTTTTTCGTCACAATTGGATCTGAAATGGTTGGGTCATTAAAGGTGTTATGTAAATGAAAAGTTTATTTCTCTGTATTAGTAGACAAGATTGGAGATGGGGTGAAGAGAAAAGAGAGGTGTTGGGAGAGAAAGACGGGTAGAGAAAGGAGTGGTACTTCTATAAAGCCTCGCTGCAGTAATAATTTTGGGCACCATTCTGCAAGAAGCATCCAACGACAGACTGATATTGGTCTTCATGGGAGAGAAGACAAACCTCTGGGAGTCAAAAATGAGGTCAGCTGCCTTTACTGGGAAAGTTTTCCAGAGTTGAAAATCTTTTGTACTGTACAATATTGAATTGCCTCACAACAAAACATCAACATTGCCAAGAGAACGGGAAACTTGTGTATTCCTGACATCTAGTGGCTAAACTTAAATAAAACTGCAGCAATTATTTTTGTATTGATAGCCTATCTAGTGCAGGTGTACTTTTGATATTTTTTAGAGTAAGAACTTTCTTCAGTATTTTATGAAGTCTGCAATACAAAGAGTAGGAAATAATATTCAACTGCATATAGCCTTAATTAAGCTCCACCTGAATTACATGGTTCAGCTTGAGCAGTTTACCACAGGAAGCATGTGTCGACTTTGGAGAGAGTATATATAAAACTCTAGTTAGGCCCCGTTTAGAATATTGTCCAATTTTGGGCCCCACACCTCAGGAAGGACATACTGGCACTGGAGCGTGTCCAGTGGAGATTCACACGGATGATCCCTGGAATGATAGGCCTAACATACGATGAACGGCTTAGGATCCTGGGATTGTATTCATTAGAGTTTAGAAGGTTGAGGGGAGATCTAATAGAAACTTCAAGATAATGCATGGCTTGGAAAGGGTGGACGCGGGAAAGTTGTTTCTGTTAGGCGGGGAGACTAGGACCCGTGGGCACAGCCTTAGAATTAGAGGGGGTCAATTCAGAATGAAAATGAGGAGACATTTCTTCAGCCAGAGTGGTGGGCCAGTGGAATTCATTGCCACGGAGCGCAGAGGAGGCCGGGTCGTTAAATGTCTTCAAGGCAGAGATGGATAAATTCTTGATCTCGCAAGGAATTAAGGGCTATGGGCAGAGTGCGGGTAAGTGGAGTTGAAATGCCCATCAGCCATGATTAAATGCTGGAGTGGACTCGATGGGCCAAATGGCCTTAATTCCACTCCTATGTCTTATGGTCTTATATCACAAACATATTAGAATGATACTAGAACTTTAAAGTTTAAATTATGAGGATAAGTTACATCAATATGATGCATATCTTCTGAGTACAGAAGGGGATCTAATCAAGGTCTTTAAAACAATAGAGGAGTGCAAAAGACCAGATGTAGACAGAATCTAAAATTAAAGTGAGGCCATTCAGGAGAGAAATCAGAAAAGGTTGTGGAAAACTAGATTTTGTTCCATTAATATTCTGTGTATGCCGGAACAATATAGCTTTTCAAAACTGAGGACAATAGACTTTTGTAACAGTAAAATACTGCTGATGACGGGAATCTTGAGAGAGAAATCGCTAGAAATATTGAGCAGGTTTGACATTTAAAGATCTGATTTTTGCTACTGAAACTGGTAGTTCCACTTGCTATACCTGACTCAGCATAAAATGACCAAAATGAGGTGGCCTTCACCCCAGAAGATTGGATACATGATGGAGTTGGGCCTCTTGCCCCAATAAGTAGGTCAGGTGTCATTGATTGTTTTGAAATACTGTTTAAAGGGCTTGCCTCAGTACTCTGGTGGTACTTCATCCGAATTGCTTGCTACATTTTCCCACTCCCTCAATCCTCATGCATCATCACCCCTCCCAAACTACTCTGTGTGCCCTCTCCATGCCAACGCATGCCTCAGATCCACTTCATGGCAACATAAAGCCTCTAGTCTAGTCAAGCTGAACAAAAAGGAAACTGGTTGTGTTTGCAAGAGGTGAATCATCTCACGAATCATGATGGCTACAAGTCAGACTTCATAGCTCCGGGACACTTCTGTAGGAGTTATTCCAGTTAGCGCCCTAAGCTCAACTGATGACACCTCTGTTATCGTAAAATCAGAAGCAGGGAAATTTGTGAATATGTTCAGCAACATTTGTAATCCTCAGATATTAGATCCTCAGATCCTCATCTTATATTATGCCCTGTAACAGCAAGAAAGAATTCCAAAACAAAAATTATGACTAGCTATTATATGGAAACAACACATTCACAGGCACAGATCCTTGTCCCGACCCAAAATGTCAACTTTCCCACTCCTCTGATGTTATCTGACCTGCTGTGTTCCTCCAGCTCCACACTCTTGTTATTTTTCACTCCACCATCAGCAGTTCTTACTATTCCCGACATTCATATGCACGTCTGTGTCTGGGCTAAACACTAAGTTATTAGATTACAACTGAAGAGCATGCTTCCTCTCTAATAAGGTATATGATCAGCCGATCAGGACAAGTTCTCAAAACTTCTGTATCTCCCATGATTCGACAAGCCCTGTAGGATGGATTATGAGA
This sequence comes from Stegostoma tigrinum, assembly GCF_030684315.1. NCBI lineage: Eukaryota > Metazoa > Chordata > Chondrichthyes > Orectolobiformes > Stegostomatidae > Stegostoma > Stegostoma tigrinum. The sequence goes on along the minus strand of NC_081358.1, from coordinate 100,348,038 downwards.
CCTTTGTGCTCTTAGGTCGCATGCTACGATGCAGTGATGAGATAGCGAGCCTGTATCTTTGACATACCCTGACATACTGAACTAGAAACATAACACAGCATCCCCATTTAAAAAAAGAATATAAGAACTCATCCTAGATAGAAATAGATTTCTATACATAAGCGCATGCGGTCAATTCAATAATTATACAAAAACGTTTACAAGAATAATATTTTAAACTTCAATGTCACACTTTGGAGTTCAGAGAACTTGTCCCAAATTGGTGATTGTTAACCTTACTAGAGAGGAACATATTGCTCTCAGTTGCATTGGTTTAAGAACTTTGGTCGTTGGGCAAGATTGTTTGCATTTACCTTCTGAGTATAAGTTGTTCCATGGTTTATAATCTCTTCTCCATTTTTCCCCCACGAAAGTGTAACAATGCAATGTCAAAATCTTGTTTAATGATCACTGGTTGGGTAGGAAACATTATTAGTTTTCCTAGACAATTTGTGCGTAGATATTGAGGTGGGCCATTCTCCACTTAGTACCCATGTCTTTAATAAACTGTGGTCTATTGTCATACATTATTCATTCTGAGATATTGAATAAACTGAAAACAGCACTCACCATGCCAGTGACGGTTGCAGCTGTTATGTTGCTAAATTGTTGAATAATGGGATATTTAGAGATGTAATCAATCACAAGGATATAATCTTCCCTGTGCACAGTGAATAGGTTTGTTGTTGCTTGCATTCAAAGAGTGGATGGAAATTATGTGGGTGTAGAGGCTCCCTCTATTGGACTTGGTACATTTGGCAGGCTTCATGTGCATTCATGAGTTGCTGAATATTTTGATCAATCCCTCCTCAGTCGAGGCACTCATTCATGAGCCAGCATTCATGAGTCGCTGCGTATTTTGATCAATCTCTGGTCAGTTTACGACACAACAAGCTTCTCTTCAATGATGAAAATGAAACCGTCTTTTTATTTATTCATTCAAGAGACAAGGGTGTCACTGGCGAGGACAACATTTATTGCCCATCCCTAATTACACAGAGGGTAGTTAAAAGTCAATAACATTTCTGTGGGTCCAGTGTCAAATGTAGGCCAGACCAGGCAAGTGTGACAGTTTACTTCATAGAACATAGAACATAGAACATAGAAAAGTACAGCACAGTACAGGCCCTTCGGCCCACGATGCTGTGCCGTGGAATAATCCTAATCCAAAAATAAAATAACCTAACCTACATTCCCCTCAATTCACTGCTGTCCATGTGCATGTCCAGCAGTAGCTTAAATGTCCTTAAAGGACATTAGAGAACCAGATGGGTTTCCCAACAACTGGCATTAATTTTCTAGTCATCATTAGGTTCTAATTTCCAGAATCTTGATGAACTTAGATTCCATCATCTGCCATGGCAGGATTCAACCCTGGTCCCTAAAACATTACCTGGGTCTCTGGATTAACAGTCCAGTGATAATACCATCAGGGATTGCCTCCCCATGGTAACATGGTCAGAAGACCTAATTTGAGATATTATTTTATATGCCAAAGACCTGGGTCAAGGAGGTGTAGAGAAATATAGCCTTCAAGGGTACAGAGGCTACAGCTGTAAGCATGATCTGGTCAATCACAGAAAAACATGCAGACAGATTTGTTTGTGAAGTGACTATTCAAACTCCTCTATATTCACTAAGCAATTGGTGCCGTGAGTACACGCTTTTGTTTAATGTTTGATGGAAAACAACACTAAGTGGAAGTTGTTTCAGAGATAGTAGCAACTGCAGATGCTGGAGAATCTGAGATGCCAAGGTGTAGAGCTGAATGAACACAGCAGGCCAAGCAGCATCAGAGAGGCAGGAAGGCTGACGTTTCGGGCCTAGACCCTTCTTCAGAAGAAGGTTTACTCGGTGGTTTGCTGTATATCTTATCAATTCACGGTTTGTTTCGGCTTGATACTGTATTTCCTATCCAGGCATTTTCTAGGCCCGAAACGTCAGCCTTCCTGCTTCTCTGATGCTGCTTGGCCTGCTGTGTTCATCCAGCTCTACACCTTGGTAACTAAGTGGAAGTTGTAAGCAGAATTAAGCCTGTAGATGGAGCTAGAGTGTTAAGTGACTGATGCTACATAGAAATGCCTGGATAGGAAATACAGTATCAAGCCGAAACAAACTGTGTGTTGATAAGATATACAGCAAACCACCGAATAAACAATAGCTTTCTAGTTCATCTTAAACAGTCTCCTGGTAATGAGGATGACTTTCTTCCACTCCAATATCGGGGTCTTGAAGTGACTAAATGGTCCAATTTTGGATCTGCAAACTCTGCCACAAGTGAGAGAAGTGGTGTTTGCTAAAGCAGATGGGCAGGATGGGCTTCTGGAGACACTCAAAATTGTTGGCTGCTTCATGGATGTTCTTCTCCAAATTAGGTGGTTTTGGCTTAGAGAGCCCTACAGGTCAGCAAGGATATCTTTGAGGACAGATTTAAAGAGATGCTCAAAGCGTTTGCTCTGCAACCAAGCTCAGGGTAAAGGGCTTGCTTTGGGATCTTCTGTCAAACAAGTGGCCTATCAAATCACAACCAGTGCCTCAACACTGGGGATGTTGGCCTGAGAGCAGATACTGATATTAAGGCGATATTTTGATTAGTGACCCTCATTTTAATAAGTATTTGGTGAGTACATTGTCTATATCTCAGATGTATACAAGAGGACTATAACAATGCTACCTTGTAGACCACGAGCTTTGGATCAGATTTCAAGTCTTTGATGCCAAACCCTCTGTTTACAGAGTTCACAGAGTGTTGGAGCTAGAGAAGGTAGAAATCATGAAGACAGGTTTAATATATTGTGATATTGTGGAAACACATGTAGGCAGTTTTGTGATGGACAGAATGTGGAATTAAAACTTGAGCTCAGGGTCAGTTTAGATCTTGAAATTGCATACAGTCTGGTTCAGCTTGAAACAATAACCAGGGAAAAGAATAGAATCGTTGGCAAGGAACACTGACTGTAGCGAGTGTCATGGAAAATGTTTTAAGATTTTTAGTGTGGTAGTCTACTGTTGGCACAGAAGATGTAAGACATTGAAGGAAAAGTAGTTTATTCAGCCCATTGATTCTGTTCTGCCTTTAATAAGATCACGGAAGTTGTGGTTATCCTCAATTCCACTTTCTTGCCTTTTCCCCATGATCCTTGATTCTCTTACTGGTTAAAAATATCTTTTATTTCAGCCTTGAATATTCTAACCAACACATCCTTGACATCCATCTGTAGTAAAAAAATTCCACAGGTTCACAATCCTTGAAAGGAAGAAGTTCCTCCTCATCTGAGATTGTGCTGTCTTGTCCCAGACTCTCCCACAAGGGGGAACATTCTTTCCATACCTATCCTGTCAAGTCCCTGAAGAAGCTTGTGTTTCAGTAAGGGTGCCTCTCATTCTTCTAAACTTCAATGAGTACAGGCCCAACCTACTCAATTTCTCCTCATAAGATACTTGCTCCATACTCGGTATCAACTTATTAACCTTTTCTGGAGTATCTCCAATACCAACACTTTCCTTAGCAATGTGGCACAGACGGTGGAAGAGTCCAAATGGGCCAAGAATGCTGCTATCACTGTCATCAGAACATGGGGCTGTATCTGTTGAGAGACTGGTGACTCTTATGAGGCCAGACCCACCAATCCACTGGTTCTGATCTGAGTGATCAATCATTTTAAACCTGAGTGAATTTCCCTGAGCCAGGATGAGGAACTGGATTCACGCTTGGACCTAGGTCTCCTCAGTAAAGTAGGAGGGCCAAATGGGCAACAGGATAGTGGACGAACAGCTGCTACTGAGAATGAAAACTGCCTAGAAACTGGGAGGTGAGGGTCGGTAAGTGTAACCGAGGCCATGAAAAGATCAGCCATGATCTTACTGGATGGCTGAGCAGACTCAAAGAGCTAGATGGCCTATTCCTGTTCCTAATTCTTACTTTTTTATGTACTACCAATGGAAGGCACATCTCACAGCATTCCTGATGGGGACATCCTCTGTTCTATCTCTCAAAGGGCAGTACCTTACATTTTTCTGCATCAGCTTGCATAGGCCACTTGTCTACCCATTTGGCAGCCTATCCAAGTCCTATAGTATGTGATTAATATCATTACTGCTGTTGCCACCATAGGCTTTTTGAAAATTTTGAAATTTTATCCTGTAACCCAAGATTAACTCATTCATATTGGGCAAATATATTATTTTCCAATCTGTATTATTTTCCAATCAAATCTACATCTTAAGCGGCTATACATTTTGCTGTTTAACTGCAAATTGACCTAAGATATTAAAATTCCCATCAATGCACATTTTCTGGCTATTCCATTTAGGCTCCTTTTGTTTCAACACATTATGGTTTTTCTGCCAACATTTACAGATTATAATTTCAAGATCAATTTTTGTAAGGAAATCTACTTCTGTAAACTTACCTCTTTGCACCCTGACTCCCAGTTCTGTTGTCAATATATTAATCTAGTCCACAACATTACTGCAACCCAAGTAATGCATTCCAAGTATGGAGTATAAATTTGACTCTAAAACTGAAGACACTGGGCAAGAAAGTGGCTCTGGAATGGAAGATGGATAAGGAAGGAAACATTTTTATGTAAGAAGGAGGATGAGAAGAGGTTGTAGACTTGCTCGCTGAGCCCATATATTTGATGGCAGACGTTTTGTCACCCTGTTAGGTAACATTGTCAGTGAAACTCTCGTGAAGCATTGGAGTTCTGTCCCACTTGCTATTTTTTTTGCCTTGGTTTGCTGGGGTGGTTGCCATCACTTCTGGTTATGTTTTTCAGTGGTCTGTATATCGGGTCCTGTTTGTGGATGGAGTTCCGCTTGGAATGCCAGGCCTCCAGGAATTCCCTGGCATGTATCTGTTTGGCTTGCGCTATAATGGATGTGTTGGCCCAGTTGAAATTGTGTCCTTTTGTGTCTGTGTGTATTGAAACCAGTGAGAATTGGTCGTGTCTCTTGGTGATGAGCTGGTGTTCATGTATCCTTATTGTCAGTTTTCTTCTCGTTTGGCCTATGTAATGTTTCGCACAGTCCTTGCATGTTTTTTGTATATTATGTTAGTTTTAGGTTGTTCGTATGGGATTCTTTACATTTATCAGTAGCTTTTAAAAACTCCTTTAAAGTAAGTGCTCCTGTTCTGCTTTGCACAATTCCGGGTTGCAGCAACCACCCCAACACCCATAAATGGAGCTAAATCAGGATATTATTCAAACAAGCCACAACACACTGCAGCAACCCAAAATTGTGCAAAGCAGAACAGGAGCACATATATGGAGTTTTTAAACCAAGAAGCACAATCTGCTATTACCTCCAGTGCAGACCACAAGAAGAAGATGCAACATGGCCAGACAGACTAGTCACCCTACCTTACATCAGGGACATATCAGAGATGATCACAAGACTACTCAGCCCCCTAGGTATAAGGGTATCCTCCAAATCAACAACCACCCTATGAGAGCTACTGACAAATGTAAAGGATCTCATTCATTCATAAAGTCAGGAGGTATGGGATACAGGGTGATTTGGCTGTCTGGATTCAGAATTGGTTGGCTGACAGGAGACAGCGAGTGGTTGTAGATGGTAAGTATTCTGCCTGGAGGTCAGTGCTGAGTGATGTCCCACAGGGCTCTGTTCTTGGGCCTCTGCTCTTTGTAGTTTTTATAAATGACTTGGATGAGGAGGTTGAGGGATGGGTTAGTATGTTTGCTGATAACACAAAGGTTGGAGGTGCTGTTGATAGTATCGAGGGCTATTGCAGGCTTCAGCGTGACATTGACAGAATGCAGAGCTGGGCTGAGAAATGGCAGATGGAGTTCAACCTGGATAAATGTGAAGTGATGCATTTTGGAAGGTCGAACTTAAATGCTGAATATAGGATTAAAGGCAGGATTCTCGGCAGTGTGGAGGAACAGTGGGATCTTGGTGTTCAAGTGCATAGCTCCCTCAAAGTTGCCACCCAAGTGGATAAGGTTGTTAAGAAAGCATATGGTGTTTTGGCTTTCATTAACTGGGGGATCGAGTTTAAGAGCTGCGAGGTTATGCTGCAGCTCTACAAAACCCTGATGAGACCACACTTGGAATATTGTGTCCAGTTCTGGTCGCCCTATTATAGGAAAGATGTGGAGGCTTTGGAGAGGGTGCAAAGGAGGTTTACCAGGATGCTGCCTGGACTGGAGGGCTTGTCTTACGAGGAGAGGTTGACTGAGCTCGGACTTTTCTGTCTGGAGAGAAGGAGGAAGAGACGTGACCTGATCGAGGTGTACAAGGTAATGAGAGCATGGGTAGAGTCAATAACCAGAGACTTTTCCCGAGGGCAGGATTGACTGCCACGAGGGGTCATAGTTTTAAGGTGTTAGGGGGAAGGTATAGAGGAGATGTCAGAGGGAGGTTCTTCACCCAGAGAGTTGTGAACGCATGGAATAGTTTACCAATGGTAGTTGTGGGAGTCATTAGTGACATTTAAGTGACTGCTGGACATGCACATGGACAGCAGTGAATTGAGGGGAATGTAGGTTGGGTTATTTTATTTTTGGATTAGGAATATTTGACAGCACAACACCGTGGTCCAACGGGCCTCTACTGTGCTGTACTTTTCTATGTTCTATGTTCTATGTTCTATACCCACAACCAATAAAACCAGCATAATATACAAAATACCATGTAAGGACTGTGCGAAACATTAATAGGCCAAACTGGAAGAAAACTGACAATAAGGATATGTGAACACCAACTAGCCACCAAGATACTTGACCAATTCTCACTGATCTCAATACACAAAGGCAAAGAAGGACACAAACTCGACTGCGACAACATATCCATAATAGCACAAGCCAAAAAGAGACATGCCAGGGAATTCCTGGAGGCCTGGCATTCCAACTGGAATTCCATCAACAAACATATTGAACTAGACCTGATATACAAACCACTGATAAACAGAACCAGAAGTGATGCCAACCATCCACCAAATTGAGGCATATGAATTACAAACAGGCCAGAACACTAACGTTTTACCAGAGGTGCCCTGACAGTGTTACTTGGCAGGATGTTGAAACATCAGCAATCAAACACAATAACTCGGCGAGCAAGTCTACAACCTCATCCACAACCCAAGCAAAAAATCTTCTCAAAAAATTTAAAGAATGAGAAGCTCAGTGACTAGTTGTTGCTTGTGGAGACTAATGCACGCTGACATAGGGACGAGAAGAAAGGTGAAAGTGAGAAACCAGGGAAGGGGATGAAAGCTGCCTAGAAACTGGGAAAGGAGGGTAGATGGATGTTACAGAGGAAACCAAGGAGCTGGAGGAAGAGTGTAAAGCTACCTTGCAATGGGGGGGAAGAATGCGCAGAGAACACCACCATGACTGGAGCAGTGGCAAGAGAAGCGTTAATATGATGGAGAAAGAAACTGAATAGAGGGATGAAAATAAAAAGATAGCATTGTGAGCAAGAAGATTCTGTTGGTTACAAAAGACATTGCAAGCCATTGTCAGCCCACATAAGCCATGGCCATTCAGCAATGTTCTTCAACAACTTTTCCATCTCTGGGTCCTAGGTACTTTAAAATGTTTCCATAGCTACCAGTGCAGTTAGCCTTCACTATTGTAAAAATACAACAAAGGATGTTCCATGCACAAGATTGCTGTTAGAATTTCATTTCAAATTAAATTTAATGAAGTTCTTGGAGTCACATTTTTGTAAGTGTTGCTTCTATTGACATAGTCTACACTATGGTTGACAAGAATTGCTGTTAAGTTAAAGTATGATCTCAGTGAAGGTTGTGAAGCATAATGTGATTCCACTATTGTTGTCAGACGCAGATACAGAGTTTGAACAGAACAATTTTCTTGGACGCAATAATGATTAGCATGCAAATTTAGAAATTTGATTCTGCATGGGAATGAAAAGATTATCACACATAAAGATAGAAGGATGATTCGGTGGGTTTTATAATGACCTTCAAAAGTTTACCATTATCCTGCAAGGACAAATAGTTATAGTAGAAAGTATTAGGGGACAGAAGCATAGGGACAGGGAAAGGGCAATTTTACAGGAATCGTGTCTGTAGTTACATCAATTAGGGGAGACGCAGTTTATAAGCTGAAATTGTAAACATTGATATTTATGGAGGCAATTAAAATCCTGAACAGTTTGAGGAGAGCCAAGGCTGGGTGGCTAGTTTGCAACAATGTGAGCTTAATTTCCAGCCAGCTGGGGTAAACATCATAAAGGGCCCTTCCTTCTTAACCTCTCCCCTCACCTGAGGTATGGTGACCCTCAAGTTGGACCACTTCCAGTCATCTGTCTCTAATGAGAGAGCAGATCTATGGCCTGGTAAGATTATGCAAACTCTACCTTATTAGTTGTAGAGATATATTAAATCTGGTGAGGATCCATTTCAGTACATTTGTACTAGTGAGTTCATAAAATTAGCTTAAAATTGAGAAGTATACAGAAAATTACAGCACAGGAACAGGTCCTTCGGCCTTCCAAGCCTGCTCCAATCGAGATCCTCTGTCTAAACCTGTCATCCATTTTCTAAGGGTCTGTATCCCTTTGCTCCCTGTCCATTCATGTATCTGTCCAGATACATCTTAAAAGACACTATCGTTTCTGCATCTACCACCTCCGATGGCAACGCGTTCCAGGTACCCACTACCCTCTGCGTAAAGAGCTTTCCACGTACATCTCCCATAAACTTTCCTCCTCTCACTTTGAACTCATGACCCCTTGTAATTGATTTCCCCACTCTGGCACAAAGCTTCTTGCTATCCATTTTGTTTATACTCCTCATGATTTTCTAAACCTCAATCAGGTCTCCCTCAATCTCCGTCTTTCTAATGAAAATAATCCTAATCTACTCAACCTTTCTTCTTAGCTAGCACCTCCATACCAGGCAACATCCTGTTGAACCTCCTCTGCACCCTCTCCAAAGCATCCACATCCTTTTGATAATGTGGCGACCAGAACTGTACGCAGTACTCAAAATGTGGCCGAACCAAAGTCTTATACAACTGTAACATGACCTGCCAACTCGTGTAGTCAATACCCCATCCAATGAAGGAAAGCATGCTGTATGCCTTCTTAACGACTCTATTGACCTGCGTTGCCACCTTTAGGGAACAATGGACCTGAACACCCAGATCTCTCTGTACATCAATTTTCCCTAGGACGTTTCCATTTACTGTATAGTTTGCTGTTGAATTAGATCTTCCAAAATGCATCACCTCGCATTTGCCCGGATCTGCCATTTATCTGCCCAATTCTCCAGTCTATCTATATTCTGATGTTATCTCTGACAGTCCCCTTCACTATCTGCTACTCCACTAATCTTCGTGTCATCTGCAAACTTGCTAATCGGACCACCTATACCTTCCTCCAAATCATTTATGCATATCACAAACAACAGTGGTCCCTGCACAGATCCCTGTGGAACACCACTGGGCACAGGTCTCCAATTTGAGAAGCCCCCTACTAGTGTGCTAGCTAGATGGATAAAAAACTGACTAGGCAATTGGATTGGGTATTGACTACAACTGTAACATGACCTGCCAACTCTTGTAGTCAATACCCCATCCAATTGCCTAGTCAGTTTTTTTATCCATCTAGCTAGCACACCCTGGACCCCATGCAACGTCACTTTCTCCATCAGCCTGCCATGGGAAACCTTATGAAATGCCTTACTGAAGTCTATGTATATTTAAATAGATTAATTTCCATTAATGAACACTTGAAAGTAAAAAAAAACTAAACTAATATTTTAGATTGTTTCTTAGTTATAATTGGAATCTAAATTTGTATCCTCTGAATCTTGCATGAACATTTAAAATACCAATTGAACAATTAAGAAAAGAATCCAACTAAATTATCAAGTACATTATGTAAGTTGTTATAAACACTGAATAACAAAGGCCAATTGGCCAACAAATGTCCCCACATACAGAAAACATATTATCTTTTTGTTACCCCTTTAATTCAAGAGAGATACAATTTGTGAATTCAGGAAAGGTAAATCCTGTTTGCCAATTCTGTTAATTTTTTTTGAGTGAATAGTGGGGTGCAGTGGAGAAATGGCTCATATAGTCTCTTTTGGAATAAAAGAAGGCTACTGAGCCCAAGCTTTCTTTGCAGCAATCTGGTCAGTCCCATTCCTGCTTTCTATCCCTGTAGCCCTGCAAGTTTACTTCTTTCAAGCACCCATCTAATCTCCCTCCACCATTCTCATGGGCGGTGAGTTCAGATCATTACAAATCACTGCCTCAAGGTTGCCAGATCTGTCCTTCTATCATTTCTTCACTAAGGCATCACTTTTACTGAAATAACTGCACAGAGGCTGATGTCCCATCACTAAGTCACCCTTTATTTACTAGTGCACAGTATACTGCTGTGGCCAGCCAGCTCAGAGTCAGTCCTCAACTAAGGAGTCTCTAATCTCCTGGTTATATTGATCAGACAATGCTTTCCTCATTAGCCCAGATTAACAATCCCAATCAAGAACCTCACAGTTAATAAGATCCACTGCTCCAATCACTACACCCCTCCTTCCTAAGTCCGGGGATGTAGGCCTGGCCTTTTGCTTGTAGCTTCTCTTGTGATACTTTTGCCCTATGTCTGGTTGCTCCATTGCAGACTCAGATATGGGCAGTATGCACCCAACTGTGTCCCGTCTCTTGCATCTGGAATGGATTGGAAAAATCTCCTCCTCTTCTTCCGCTGGCAATGATATTGAATCTGCATCTATTTTGGACTCTGAGGTTTCCTTGACACTACTTGAGCTGCATGGAGCTGTCCTTGCGTGCTGGATGCCATTGGCATTTTGGAAATACTTGAATTCCCTGCTGGCAAATGATGCCTCATTGTCTGTGACAATGGAAGTGTGTGTATTGCAAATGATGCTTGCAGCTTCTCAATCGTCATCCCTGGGATTGGTGAATGAACCTTATGCACATCTAACCACTTTGAATGGGCATCCGCAATAACCAGGAACATTGAGCCCATGAAACGCTGGGTAAAGTTGACATGCAACCGAGTCCAGGGTTTAGCTGGCCAATCCCACAAATGTAGGGGTGCTGCTGATGGCAATTCTTTCCTTGTTGGCACTCTGGGCTCTGCCCCATTGACACGGCTGTGTTGGCCTCCAACACTGGCCATGAAAAGCCTCTTGCCAGCATCTTCATCATGATGACCCTCGTGGAGTTTGGCCAGTGTCTAGCAGTGACCTTTACTAGGGAAAATCAGCCTTGCTCCCCAAAGTAATATGGAATCCTCTACAGTGATCTGGTCTCATCAAGTCCAAAAAGGTTTCAATCCTGGTTGCAATGGCCCTTCTGTTTTCCCCATTGCCACCAGCTGTTTCAGTTTCACTAGGACAGGATCTTTTTCGTGTCCACAGTTAGATGTTGTCTGGAGTGACTGGAAGGGTGTCTGGGAAGTTCAAAACCAAAGTGGGCTCTTCCAGACACCACCTGTGGAGTATCTCCCAGTGGGAGGCAGCTCGAGGCATGCGCATTAGCCACTTGGCTTCCTGGGCAGTGTTCTAACTTGTACTTGCATGCTCCGAGAATAAGTGCCCAGCACTGAATTCTTCCGAAGCAATGGGTGGCACCGCCTTGTCTTTGTTCAGTAGCTCTAGTAGGGGTCTGTGATTTGTTATTATGACAAATTTCCACCCATAAAGGTGCTGGTGGAACTTCCTTGCACGAAAGATAACTGCCCAACTATCTTCCTCTATCTGGGCATACTTGTGCTCAATGTTAGCCAAAATCTGGGAAGCATACGCTGTTGGGCGTTGCTCTCCATTGGGCCACCTGTGTGCTAACATTACCCCAATACTGTAAGGGAAATCATAGCATGTTAGCGTTACTTCTTGCTTCAGATCATAGTGGGCCAACACCTTAGATGATGACAGCTTCTTTTTCACTTTCCTTGGCTTCTTGGCTTCACAACCATTTCCAAGGCTGAATCTTCTTCAATAACAGGTGCAAGGCTGCCAAGATAGATGCCGGGTTATATATGAATTTTCCATAATAGCTCACTAACCCAAGGAAAGACCTAAGCTCCAGCTGGACATGGGAGCTGAGGCTCCTTTGATCACCATCAATTTCTCTTCCAACAGGTGTAACCCATTTTTGTTGACTCTAACCCAAGTAAGTCACTTGGAGTATCTGGGACACACATTTCTCTCATCTAAGGCATACGCCCATCTGGGACAAACGTTTGAGCACTGTGTCCAAATTTTTCAAGAGCTCTTTATTGTTCTTCCCTGTTATTAGTACGTCATCCAGATAAATGGCTACACTTGAAAGGTAGCTCTTAAAACATGTTCTGCGTGGTCCACTGGAAAAGGGTGCAGGCTGATGATAACCCAAATGGAAGGCTTGTATATTAACATACACCCTTATGAGTATTAATTGTTGAGTACTTCTGGGACTCCGCATTCAGTCGCAATTGCAGATAGGCGTGGCTCATGTCCAGCTTCATAAAGGACACCACCCCCCCAACCCCCACCCCACCAACTTTGCATACAAGTCCTCATGCAAGGGATTGGGTACTTATCCATCTATGAGAACAGGTTTAGCATCTGCTTAAAATCTCCACAAAGGTGAACTGAGCCACTAGGCTTGATAATCGGTACAAATGGTGCTGCTCGTTCTCCAAACTGCATTGGTTTGATGATTCCTTCACTCTCCAACCTCCTGTATTTCCACCTCTATGCAAAGCAAATGGCAGTGCTTTGGCCTTGCAAAATCTCTGAATTGTGTTCTAGTTAACATGTGAAGTTACTTTGGTCCCTTTGGTAGTCCCAAACCATTTCTGACAAACTACTGGGTATCTCACCAGGACTTCAACGTCGAAAAATGTTGAACCAATCCAGGTGAATCTTCCTCAACTAATTCTGTCCCAACAGGCTTGAGCCCAAGTCTTTTACTATCATAAGTGGTAACCGTACCAACTGTTTCTCATAGGAGATGGGAACAGAAGTCATACCCTTTATTTGAAACAGTTCCAGTATATGTTCTCAGTCTGGCTGAGGTCTTGCATAAGCTGAAAAGTTGAAGTCCTGAGCGAATCTTATTAAAGACTGATTCTGCAACCACAAGTACAGCTGTGCTGGTATAGACCTCCATAGGAACAGGGTGACCATTTGACCAATTTTGATTTAATTTTTACTGGCTCTGATTTGGGTGTCATTAAGCAATTTGATTGTTCCAATCCACATGTAAGCGAACTTTGCAGTGTGTACTCTTCCAGATGCCGGCCTATGAGTCTTCTTACTCAAGTCAGGCCTTGTAGGACACCTTTGCTGTCTCAGCAGCAACTACAATGGCTCACCAGCTGAGATCCAAAAGAACTGTTTAGCACTTGGCTTTGTTGTGGGGTTCTGCTGTGGCTTGGGCTAGGGTCCCTCTGCTCAGGACATGCCCAGTGTGAGACTCTGCCATTGCCTACACTCAAGTGCTGTTCCCTAAGCTCAGTTGGACAGGTGAGGGAATCCACTTCCATTGGGATGGCCTGTAGCTCCCATGCTTCACTTGCTGAATTTTCTATTGACAAGGCCTGCAACAAGGCCGGCTGCAGTGCCTGTTTGAAATCCAGCTGGGCTTCAATTAGTAGATGCTTTTGCATGGTTATGTCACTAATCCCACATACCAAACAGTCTCTTGGCATCTCATTCAGGGTTAACCCAAAATTGCATGCCACTGCCAGTCATCAAAAATCCCAATATAGATTCCCCAATTCTCTAACAGCAAACTAAAACCGACAGCGCCTCAGGATTTGAAGAGGTTTGGGCTTGTAACATTCCTTCACCAACCCTTTCAACTCTTGGAAGGTTTTAGTGTCTGGTCCTTCTGGGAAATTTAAGCCCCTTATAACCGAAAATTCTGTGTCCACGTGTAGTCAGGAGGATTTCCGAAGAAGGGTCCAGACCCAAAACGTCAGCTTTCCTGCTCCTCTGATGCTGCTTGGCCTGCTGTGTTCATCTAGCTCTACACATTGTTATCTAAGAGGATTACTCATTGCTATTCATCTGTCCCAATGTCATTTGCCTGGGAAAAAAATGCATTGTTTCCACATACTATGACCTATCTTCGACAGAAGGGTCAAACGAGCAAAGCTTCCTAAATAGAGCATGATCCCAGAAATACTTACCCAACTCCAAGAAGACTTTTGCAAATGAATGTTCTTCAGACATGTCTGATTGCTCATGTCGCCACTGAAAAGAAAAAGCACAGAGGCCAGTATCCTGTTACCGAGTCACCCTTTATTTACATGCCCACAGCACACTGGCTGTAGCCAGCCAGCTCAGAGTCAGTCCTCAATTGAGGAGATGCTAATCTCCTGGTTATATTTTCTTTTTTTTTAGAAAGATACTCTTTTGTTCTCCTTTCCAAAATGAACATCACATTATCTCACATTATACAGCTTTTGCCAAGTTGTAAACAAGTGTGGTCCCAGCTAAAGAACTCAGAACCGAGTTCCGAGAACTGAGTTCTGGGGAAGGGTCTCTGGACCTGAAACGTTAACTCTGTTTTCTCCTCCACAGATTCTGCCAGACCTGCTGAGCTTTTCCATCAACTTTGCTTGTGTTCCTGATTTACAGCATCCGCAGATAATAAAATGTTGGCTGGATGAACACAGCAGGCCCAGCAGCATCTCAGGAGCACAAAAGCTGACGTTCCGGGCCTAGACCCTTCATCAGAGAGGGGGATGGGGTGAGGGTTCTGGAATAAATAGGGAGAGGCGGACCGAAGATGGAGAGTAAAGAAGATAGGTGGAGAGGACAGTATAGGTTGGGAGGTAGGGAGGGGATAGGTCAGTCCAGGGAAGACGGACAGGTCAAGGAGGTGGGATGAGGTTGGTAGGCAGGAGATGGAGGTGCGGCTTGGGGTGGGAGGAAGGGATGGGTGAGAGGAAGAACAGGTTAGGGAGGCAGAGACAGGTTTGACTGGTTTTGGGATGCAGTGGGTGGAGGGGAAGAGCTGGGCTGGTTGTGTGATGCAGTGGGGGGAGGGGCCGAACTGGGCTGGTTTTGGGATGCGGTGGGGGAAGGGGAGATTTTGAAACTGGTGAAGTCCACATTGATACCATTGGGCTGCAGGGTTCCCAAGCGGAATATGAGTTGCTGTTCCTGCAGCCTTCGGGTGGCATTGTGCTCCTGAGATGCTGCTGGGCCTGCTGTGTTCATCCAGCCTCACATTTTATTATCTTGGATTCTCCAGCATTTGCAGTTCCCATTATCACTGTTACAGCATCCGCAGTTCTATTGGTTTTTATTTAGGATAAAGTGACAGTCCTAGATGTACTGTAGGGATTCTATGATATACGTGAGTGTACTAAGCCCATATTCTATATTCACTAGAGTTTAGAGGCACAGAATGTTATCTTATTGAAACGTGCAAAATTCGTCAGAAGTTTGTCAGGGTAGTTGCTTGGAGGATGTTATCCTGCCAGGGAATCTAGGAATAACAATCTCCGAATGCCAGGTCAACTATTTAAGACTGAGTTGAAGAAACTTGTTTCAACTTTCACTCAATTGTTGATCTTTGAAATTTGCTAGATCTGAAAGCTTTCTCATTTAATCAACGTAAGACTGTCATCAAGAGGTTTTTAGATGCTGAGAAATTCAAGAGAGTGGAATAATTAGGGGGGCATAGCTGATTAGAAGATCAGCCGTTATCATATTTATTAGCAGGCAGGTTTGAGGAATGAATGATTCCTTTTGCTCCTATTAGTAATGCTTTTGCAGCCCTTTAACTAAATCTGTAGACAGACCTGTAAACAGCAACCAGCTCCCCACAAAAGTAATGATCCTGACAAGGAGCAATTAGATGCACGATTCCTCTATTAATCATCAGCCTCACTTTGAAGTTACCCTCCGAACCACCAGCTTTCTCACTTGCTAATAAATCTTTGTTCATTTATCATTATTGTTAAAATTTCCTCATTATTACCAAATCAGAGTTTCTGGTTAAATACTGAAGTGGGGGTTTGAATTTATAAAATTGGTACTCGAGAACTACCAAATGATTCAAGCAAACACAGCAAAACACGTGGGAAGCTTAAAACAAAAGATGATTTATAACTAATTAGGTAATATTGTAATGTATTTTGTAACTGAATCAAAGGCTATCTCTATACTTTTTGTATTCAGACTGCATGTCTGTAACATTTAGGAGCACTTAGCATCTACAGTCTAAGAGGATTGAGAAAGGCATTAGACCATAACATCATCAAGTAGAAAGAAACAAAAGAGTCATTTTGCATTTCATTCAATTAATTACAAACTCTGTCATGGTTTTCACACCTTTTGTGACAAAATGTTCTTCCAACATTATAATTAATCTAATTATTTCAGTCACTCAGTGAAACCAGTAAACAGCATGGATGTTTGACACCAGTTGTTGAAATTGTTATCAATTGGTAGATGTATTTTAGTTGAAATTTAGGAGAATGTCAAATAAAATTTTACAAATATGGGCAGAGTGGAATTTTCAAAACCATTTCCTGTTCACTCTATTGAAATGAAGAATGAGCTCCCATTTTTATAGTGCCTTGAATTTGAGATGTCCTAAAATACTTTGAAGTAAAGTAACTGCCAAAATGTAGGAAGTTTAGCAAGGCTTGACAGATAGCAATGAGATAAATTATCAAAGATATGGAGGTGCCAGAGCTGGAATAGGGTGGTCAATGTCAGAAATCACATGACACCAGCTTATAGTCCAACAGGTTTATTTGAAAACACAAGCTTTCAGAGTCTTACTCCTTCTTCAGGTGTTAGTCAGACAGGTAGTATCAGACACAGAATTTATAAAGGGTCACACCACTGACGAGGATGTATTAAACACATCTAAGATGGTGCTAAAACTTTAATCAGTTAGTAGGTTTAATTAATTCATATGTAAATGTAAACACCAAGTTTCTTCCAAGTCACTGCCTTGAGAGAACTAAAGGTTTTATTAGTGTAAAGAAGAGGTGTTTAGAATCTGTTTGTGTTTTGGTTTGGAGTCAGACTGTATTTATTTCTGAAGTAGGAATTTATAAAACTCCACATTGACGATCTATAAATTGTGTGCTTTTTGAACAAAATAGAATGTATCCGCAAATGCAAATTCACCCCATAGATTTACGTGTTTGTGCGTGTGCTTGTGTGTGTGTGTGTGTGTGTGTGTGTGTGTGTGTGTGTGTGTGTGTGTCTGTGTGTCTGTGGTTGTGTGTGTGAGAGTGTCTATGATAGGATCTGAGTGACAGTATGTGTGTGTGTGTGTGCGTCTGTGTGTGTGCGAGAGAGTGTGTTTGCTTGAGTGAGTGTGTGTGTACGTATTCATGTGTGTATAGAGTGTATAGTACAGGAGTCACCTGTAGTGCAACTTGAACTGAAGATCCCAGCCAAGACTGTCCTCATGGGTACCGACTTGGCTATCAATACATTTTTCTTATGATAAATGTTTGATGGATAAATGTTAGCCTGAGCAGAGGCAGAGCTCTGTTACTCTTCTTTGATTAATTGCAATGAATCGTTTTAAAAACATGGATGGCATCGTTTGTTTAATGTCAGAAAGATGACAACTTGCAACAGGACAGTGCTCCATCAGTATTGCATTGGAATGTCAGCCTGGATTATAGTACTTTGCAGTGTAGTTTGAATCTGCAATCTTCTGACAAGGATGAGGCCAGAATGCTATTCCTGAGCCAAGGGTGACACTATTGATTCCCTTCTCCATTCCTCTTCTTCAGACTTTTACAATCCCTCTCCCTCCAAGTCAAGTTAATCTCCTCTTCCTGGCTCAGTGAGATAAGAAGCAATAGATGAGTTACTTTTTTTTTCAAATTTGAATGATGGCTTATTGCCTCTGAATTACAGTACTGTCATCAACAGAGAAGAAAAAAGCAGTAAAACTTGGAAAAGACACATACTGCTACAATGTGTTTTGTATATTTCAAAATGGAGCTCCTGTATTATGAATATTTTAATTTCCAGATATTTCTGGGTTTCTTTTTGGGTTTTCCCTCTAGGAATGGGTCGTCTTCAATTTGACAAATGATTAAATCTGAACTCTTGTCAAGCATCCCTTCTTTGACCATATTCTTTCCTCAATGGTGATATCATCTCAAGACATAGGTTTCTTATGCATGCTGATGATATACAGGCACACAATGACAAGTATGGTTCTCCAAAAACCAGAATTGTCTGTAAACTTGTACAAATTCAAAAATAGAAATGAGTACTGCCCTATGTAGGTGAGGATGCAGTATTATGTTGGTTAATGATTTCTCCATTACAATGTTATAACGGGTGCTTATGGTCAAATATACCCTTGCCCTCAGTGTCATGAATGTAATTCAGGTTGACAAAGTCTAATTGCAAAGAGCAGCCTTTGCTGATACTTTATTGCCAAACATCCTAAATGAGAAGGGTAAAGTTGGCAAAACTCTAACCTAAGTTGCAACACCCTTTGTTCATCTGGTCATAAAATCCATTGGGGTAGATATTTGCGCATGTCCTGGGTGCAAAATGGGTGTTATGTAACAGCCATTATAAATGGCACCCATTCCAGTATTTAATTCTATTAAGAGCAATGTAACAGAATATTGTACATATGTGCATGTGCATGTGTATGCATATGTAGTCATACTGACAAACGTACATCTGTTACTGTCCATTCTGCACCAAAGCTTGAGATGATTTTCTACTCTGCGGCCTCATAACTGATTCCATTCCACCTTTCCAGGCATTGACCCTGGTATCCTATTTAAGGTTCTTTCATTTTTTTCTGTCACCAAGGCTTGCTTCAAATTTCTTCACCCAGGCAGTAGTGGGCCTTTGGAATTCTCTGCCACAGAAGAAAATTCTCTGCCAAAAAAGATTTAGATATAATTAGGCCTAAAGTGATCAAACAGTGTGTCAACAAAGCAGAAACAGTGTACTGAATTGGATGATTGGCCAAGAGAAGTCCCAAAGACCTAAATGGCCTACTCTTGCTCCTATTTTCTAGGTTTCCATGTTTCTACTTCAATAACTTCACCAATCTTCCTAGCTGCCTCAAGACACCATCAACACCTCTGTCATCTTCTGATTTAATTATTTTAATGTGCCAGTCTTATTTTTCGAAACACTTCAAATCATTCAGAACTTTATTTCCATTATCTGACCATGCAACAAATCCCACTCCCCCATCTGCCTTGAGCTTGTTGCCCTTCCTTGGCTTCTGGTCCTACAATGTATCAACCTTTATTCAAATGCCCTCAGACCTTGTCTCTTTCTGCAATCTTCTCTAATCCACAGAATTGTGATACTCTGTTCCTCCAGTTCTAGCGTCTTATATATCTCCCAGTCTCTTTTCCACACTATCACCACCTGTATCCTAATTTACAAGCTCTGGAATTCCCTCTCTAAACAATTCCATCTTTTCAGTTCCCCTTACATCCCTAAGATCCTCCTTACAAACCACTTCTGTGATCAAACTTTTGAGTGCTTTTTTCTAAGTAATGTCTATGTATTTTTTGCCTGACTGTCAATATTTCTCTGATAATACTTCTGTGAAATGCACGAGTTTTTTTTAATGCACAAATGCTATATAGAGACAAGTTGTTACTGCTGCTACTATTCATTATATTTGAGTGCTTATAGATCCCCACAGTATGCTTTGGGCACTGTGAGTCATATTAAAGACCTGTAAGAGCTTTTCCTTCATAATTTTCAACCTTTTATTAATGGAGGTGTTGTCTTTGTGTAGTTCCTTGCCATTATTTCTACTAAGCAGCCATTATTCTTGCAAGACCCTTAGAAACGAGCGCAGACAGAATATTTGTGTTCTTGCTGCCTGACGTCAATGCTCCCTGGTGGTAAAATACTTATCCAGCATTCAAATACCCTCCTTGGTTTAATCTCTCTCTATGCCTGGAATCATCTCCAGTCCTACAATCATCCAAGAACTCTGTGTTCCGAAATAATAGTCTGTTGTGCATTTCTAAGTTCTTTCTCCTTGCTATTGGCAGCTGTGCCTTCAGCCATGTAGACTATAAACCTGGAATGTCCTCCTCAAATCCTTTTTCCTCCCCACCTCTGTTTTTCTGTCTCCTCCTCCAAGGCTGTGCTTAAAACTTATCTCTTTAAGCAAATGACCGGTCACTTGTTCTAATTGTCCACTTATTTAATCTACCAATTTTTGCCAGATTACAATTCTGTAAAGCATTTTGAGACATTTTATATATTAACGATTGACAGGCTGGTCTGTAAACAAGACAGGGATAAATACTGTTATTAAATGCAATTCAACAATCTTCTGATAAATCAGATCATAATCATTATTGTCGCAATAATGGTCTTTTTGTGGAGAACAATTGATTTCAATGAAAGGTAATTGTAAAGGAAGGCAGTTTCCAGTCAATTAATTTCTATTCACAGATGACAAATGAGACAGCACTTGGTTTACAGACCTGTTTCTGGAGATGCTTTTACAGTAGAAAGCTGTGAGTAAGCTACTGCAAAGATAGCAGGGATAAAGACAATGTTCGTGACAGCCTTTTACACCAGAGGGGAGTTCGGCTATTTGTTTGACAGAGTGATGCAGTTTCCTTCATGAGAAATTAGTTCCTGAAATTCTCTGACCTGTGTGCTTTCCCTACCCATCATTATGCACCACATGTCAGGATTGTCACATGAAACTTTACAGCTGCTGAAGGAACAAGAAGATACCCGAAGCAAGTCTAACAAGCTGAAACTGGCATGTTGCCTGTGAGACATTCTATTGATGACCCTAATATTAATCTGAAGATGTCTTCTAACCTGGGGATGTGAAAATGTGTAAATTTAACACACTAGGTTGGAATCTGCAATCATTACTGAGTTTAAGTACTTAATTTTGACTTACAGATTTTGTGTTAGTTCCCACAAACAGTGTAGACCAGCTCACAAAAGAGGCTATGAAACAATGTTGCAACCGGGTCAGTGGGGGACACGGCTGCCTACTTTTTAACCTCTTCTTGCACAAGCTATGATATATATCTATTAGACACAGCTTTCCAGAAGGTGAAAGAGCAAAATACCAAAATGCGAAATACTTAGAGTGAAAGCAAGAGGAATTTTTCCTGTAAGAAACAGTAATAAAGACACACACATACATATACACACAGACACAGACACACACAATTAAACAGGTAATCCACTTAAGAGGGAGAATGTCTAGTGGCGGGTGGGGAAAAGGTGATATCATACTATGAACAAATTCATTCCTCAACTAAATGTCTATTCCTGGCATTGGGGCTACATTCACTGTTCTAAGATCCATAACAAGTTCAGTTTGCAAGTTATTTTTAACCAGTGGCATGACTATACTCTTTTGCTTGAGTCCTTTCATCAGCACACTGGATTTTAATTTGTTTCCAGGTGGAAAATCTTTCATGTTACACACTAATATGCATGATGCATGATGTCTCAGAGAAAACTGATTTGTCCCTGGCTTTTAAAACAGTCAGTGATCACAGTGATAGTAGGAACTCTGCCTTTGGACACAAACTCCTGACAGTTATCCTGGTCAACCATCATGCCTGAGCAAACACTGATTACTTATAATGTTATAGACATTGTCTTTCAGCTTGTGTTTCTAGGAAATGCAAGATACAACAATTGTTCTTCATGTATCCTGATTTCTCACAGTGGAAACACAAGGGATGGTTTGCCACCTGCCCTGTCCTTTTAATGAGTTAGCAGGATCTGTAGATGCTGGAGAATTCCTTCATTTCTGAAGAAGGTTCTCGGCACAAAATGCCAGCCTTCCTGCTCCTCTGATGCTGCTTGGCCTGCTGTGTTCATTCAGCTCTAAACCTTGTTATCTCCATTGTTATTAACCTTGGCTTATTGAGATCACAATGGTGAAAGATGTCTTTTTTTCCAAATGTAAATGTCACTTGAAAATAATTCGCATTACAATGGTTTTAGCTTTTCTCAAGTGCACATCATTGCTTTTTGTTGAGACTAGCATTGTCAGAGAGGTAAATGTACTGCCACACTGCATGGTTGGCTTCTTACAGGAGAGTCAGAGATATTTTATTAATTGAGGAGGAGACAATGTGGTGGGTTCTTTTTGTTATTGTATACAGTATTGTACTCACCACACAAAAGTCATAGCTGAAATTTCAGGTTCAGCTGGCCCTCCTTTCTAAGCATTGTGAACAATGTTGCCCAAATCACTCTCAAGGGTTAATTGAATATTGTAGGTGAGCTCAAAGCTCTGTGCAGTCTCTGCCAGTCAATATCTTGAGATACATCCACATTTGGACAACACTGACAAAGTCTTTTAACTTTCCCATTTTATTATTTTGACTGGCTGTCTGTCCCTTCACACTTCACTCCACCATGCCTCTGACTGAGGCGACATTCCGTCTCACCACTATTCATCCGTGCCATTTCCAATATTCCATTCAAGTTTCCATTCTCCTGGTCACCTTCCTTGGATCATAGAATAAAACATGCAAAGCTTATGCAAAATTGATCGAAGCTGACTAGAGTTCACCACCTGTAATTGGCTCTGAACTAGGAACAACAAGATTCTCTTGCTCTGCTGACTTAACCTTGGAGATAGAATGTTATTTAAAAAAAAACGTTTTACAAGATAGGCAGTCCCCGGGTGGCGAACAAATTCCATTCTCCAGTCCGTTCACAAATCAATTTGTGCTCAAATTCGAAAACAATATAGGACAATGGACAAAATTCGAGGAAATAATCATGTGTCGGATCTATATAACGAATATTACTATACTCCTGATAACAAAGTGTGAAGCTGGATGAACACAGCAGGCCAAGCAGCATCTCAGGAGCACAAAAGCTGACGTTTCTGGCCTAGACCCTTCATTAGGCATCCCTGATGAAAGATCTATGCCTGAAACGTCAGCTTTTGTGCTCCTGAGATGCTGCTTGGCCTGCTGTGTTCATCCAGCTTTACACTTTGTTATCTTGGATTCTCCAGCATCTGCAGTTCCCATTATCTCTGATTACTATATCCCTGTATGGGATTGCGTTCACAAGAACAAGCATTCGTAAATCGGACATTTGTAAATCAGAGACTCCCCCCCCTCCCCCGTAATGAATATCCATAAATTGCATGAGGGAGTTTTGAGAAAGGGTCACCGGACCCGAAACGTTGACTCTGATTTTTTTTTCTTCACAGATGCTGCCAGACCTGCTGAGCTTGTCTAGCAACTTCTGTTTTTGTTCATGAAATGCAAATGTTTTACAAGTATGAAGCCGCCAAATATTGGCATAATGCTTGACACAGCACAAACATAGAGCTGAATTTCTATATCTCAGCTGCTGTGAGGAAATCAAAATTTAACATACTGCCTAATTAACTCAACGTACACACTAAATTTCCTGCTTTTGCAGGCTCCTTAAAATAGTCCCCTCTCTGCCATTTGCAAAATATCCTTCCGGGCATTGATCTTAAACATGCCTTTTACTAATTTGCACAGCTTTGATCTTCTCTCCTGGCTTAACATGATGTAATTTTACGGATTCACTTTATGAAATCATTGGATCCTCAAAGGTTTAACCTTCACAGAAGTCTGATCGAATAAATTTGAAGGCATGTTGATCACATTGTCAATTTGATCTTAACCAGTGCGGGCAGGTGAATTTAATTTGCATCGGTTTCCTTTATTAAAGAAACATTTCAAGACTATATTGAATCTCAAAGTTTATTTGTACAATCCCATATCAAGAGTATTGGTATTTACCTAATCAGCCATGAAAGGTCAACTATTCTGATCTCTTTTTGTTACTGAAAGATGCTGCAACAGTTTTGACTGTCTCCACCTCAGATGACCCTGACTCTTTGTGAGAAATTTTGGTAGTGATAAAAAATGCCAGTCTGGTGATCAAGACATGACTATTGTCATTGTCAAATACCCGCTAATATCACAGATTCCAAATTAACACATATGCTGTCCTGTTCTTCAAGCTCACTAAATCCTTTCAATTTATTTAAATTGATTAGACACACTCTCTCTATGGTGCACCATCCTCTTAAATAATACTCATTCTTTTTGTTGAGTGCATTCATTCTGCTCTTTCAATTTTGCCCTTTCAATTCCCTAATTTTCTCCAATTTCCTTCTCCACTCTGAAATTCTGCTGAAAGCACAAATAAACTGATGGTCTTTCATTGCAATGTCCAATATCTGAATCTAGTCATTGAGCATTAGTGGGTTATTCAACTGAT
This sequence comes from Stegostoma tigrinum, assembly GCF_030684315.1. Lineage (NCBI taxonomy): Eukaryota > Metazoa > Chordata > Chondrichthyes > Orectolobiformes > Stegostomatidae > Stegostoma > Stegostoma tigrinum. Next base: position 100,323,785 of record NC_081358.1, on the reverse strand, counting down.
AGAAGCATCACAACCATGCCAAATCCAATCCTCACTTGACATTAATGGAGATAGCAAGAATTGCAGATGTTGAAGTCAGAGACAACACAATGCAGAGCTGGAGGATCACAGCACGTTAAGCAGCATCAGAGGAGCAGGAAAGTTGACATTTCAGGTCTGAAATGTCAACTTTCCTGCTCCTCTGATGCTGCTTAACCTGCTGTCTTCCTCCTGTTTATTGACATCATACATATGATCAGGATTGAGAAGCCTGGCTGTTACCTCTCCTCTGCACTTACCATCCCTGATGGTAAAACCCCAATATCCTGGCTAAGAGCTGCTGATAGGACAGAAAAGTGAAGGCTTTCTTTTTCTGTATGCCTCAGTTTCTCAGACAAAACATTTACCTTGTGAGCTGTTGGAAGTGCTTTGTTATTGTTCTATGCTCATTCCTAGTTGTGGAAATGCATTGGCTTATTTGAAGCATGGAATAAAGCATTACAATATTACCATCTGCCAACATTTGATATATTTTAAACAGAACTGCACTGTCGTTTTCAAACATTTAGAATGAAAATGTAATGTTTACTAAGTGTGTAATTAACCTAACAATAAAATCATCATAGTAACATTAGGACGGTTCAATCAAAGTTAATGCAAAGACAATCTATAATTGTGATTAAATAAGTAAAGTAATTGCATTTAGATAGTGCCATGCTTAACCTCAAGTCACAAAGCACTTTGCAGATATCAAATTATTTTTGAAATCTAGCCACTATTATGACAAAGGAAAAAAAACATTTAATTAGTGTTCACAGATTTTCCATTAATTTCAGTACAATAATGGCAAGATTATCTGTTTTTAGCCAAGTTTATTATGAGATAAATGCTGGCTGGGGAACTTGAAAGAACTTCTCTGCTCTTTTTTGAAATACTGTAATAAGAATGTTCACATCCGCATGAGCAGGAAGATAAGGTTCAGGTTTGGCGTCTTCTCTGAAACACCGCAACTCCAACAATGCAGCACTCCCTGAACACCACCGAAGCATCAGCTGTAATCTTTTGTGGTTGACTAGAACCATCCAACTATGGACTCAAAACTATGAGTGTGTCACCGAATCACATCAAAAATCTTTAAAAAAGCTGAGTACTCTTATTTCTCCCTGAACAAGGAGCTCAACCAAAGTGACTCACTATTTAGCTGATTATCTATGAATGGGTATTCAAGTAAAGTCAAAGTGATTTTGTGAACGAGGAATTACTTGATTAGAAAACAGCACAGTCAGGAGAGGGCCAACCACATCAAAGCATTCTCTCCAAAGTTAAACATAAAAATTTGTTCATATAACAACAATCTACCTTTACTGTAGCAAGACCTGCAAAGCACCATTACAGTTGGATGTCAGTTGGGAGTAGGAGTAGGAAAAATGAGGATGCTCACCAGCATCGGGGTTTGAGAGGAACTGGCCAAAAACATGAACATTAACGATCTAGAAGAAGGAATTGAAGGCCTTGTTGCTTACTTTGCAGATATGTGGAAGGACAAGCAGTGTTCAGGAAGTGGGGAGGCTGCAGAAGAACTTGGACATACTGGGCAAGTGAGCAAAGAAGTAACAGATGAAATGCAATGTGGGAAGGTGTGACGTAATGCATTTTAGTAGGAAGAATAGAGGCATAGACTATTTTCTAAATGGGGAAAGCCTTCAGAAATTTGAAGCACAAAGGAACTTGGGAGCCCTAGTTCAGGATTCTCTTGAGGTAAACGTACAGGTTCAGTTGGCAGTTTAGGAAGTCAAATGCAATGTCGGGGGTGGGGGCTCCACTGGATATTTACAAGAATTATCCGGGATATGAAGGGCTAAGGCCTTGTAATACGAGGTGTGCTTGAGGATTTTGGGTCTGTATTCGATCAAGTTTAGAAGGATGAGGGGGAATCTGATTGAAACTTGAAGAATACTGAGAGGCCTGGACAGAGTTAATGTGGAGAAGACACTTACACTAATAGGAGAGATTAGAAATCAAGGGAAAAGCCTCAGAGTGGAGGGATGACCCTGTAGAAGTGAGATGGGGAGGAATTTCTTCAGCCAGAGAGTGGTTAAACTGTAGAACTCATTACTACAGAGGGCTGTGGAAATCAAGTCATCGTGTGTAATTAAGATGGAGATAAATTGTTCTTGATTAGTAATGGGATCAAAGGTAATGGGGAGAAGGCAGGAGAATGGGGTTGAGAAGCATTTATGCAATCATTGAATGGTGGAGCAGATTGGATTGGTCAAATGGTCTAACCCTGCTCCCGTATCTTATGGTCTTTTATGGTATGAAACTGTCAAAGAGGACATTTAACAACATGTTTGAAAAATATGGAAAATGCCTTCACATTACTGTAACCTTCAGAATGCAATTTCTGAGAATTTGTTAGCAATCTGAATAGTTTTAAAAAGGAATCTTTAAGTTAATAGTTAATTAAATATTAGTGTGTTCACCATGGTCAGTGTTTCGCCTGAAATACTGTTATTACGGTTTACACAAGGGGGCGCTGTTATCCATTGTTTGTACTGGGAAATCTCTATTGATCTTTCATCATGGTCAGAGAGAATTGATGTTTGCGACTTGGAGCTTTTAATTTTCTCTAAATTATTTTTGAATCCTTACCTGCTGGTTTTTTTTTAAATCTCCTTTTCCATTTTTCTTGCAAATCAACTCCAGTTAATGAATAGTAGACTTCAGTTACATGGTTTTAATGATGTTAGATGATGATTTTCACATATTTACCTGAAATTCGATGCTGATCGCATTCCAATATCAAGTGCCAACTGAATCAAGAACCTTCAGGGTCACCTATAACAAAGCCAAGTGCACAGTGAATCTACCTCCACCCTATCTTGTCAACTTATAAATGTCAAACACAAATGACAACCTTATCAGGCAGCTGCTTTTACAAACCAGTCTCCCAATTTAGTAAATCCAATTGCAATTTTGTCCACTGCACAGAAGCACATTACATGGTTTCAGTTGCACTCTCTCAAACTCCCCCCATCAGCTCCTTCAGCTTTGCACTAGAGTCTGCTCCTTTCAAATCTTCTCATATATCAAGGAGCTAGATTTTGTCAAAAATTGGCCTAGTGTCAATTTCGGGGAGGTTAATGGAGGGTTTTCTGACCATGAACTCAAGCAAGTTTCCTCATGCGATTCTCCAGAGCTCACCCTCCATTGTGCCCCACCATGCACCTCTGGCATAAGTGTGGCGCTCACCATGGTGGACATATTCAGTGCCACAGGGACCTCCTTGGATTTCTATGGGCAGTAGCATTTTTAAAGCCTAGTTGTACACAAAATCAATTGCAGCCAGCTATAAATAGTCTTTGACAGAGCTTGTAATAGAAGGGAAATAAAAGACAAAAGCTTCTGAGGGCACTTAGGTGGCCCATGTGACACTTCAAATTCTCCCATTCATATTGCCACTTCAATCATCTCCTGTCTGATCAAATGTCATACTAACTGCAGCTATGAGAATTAAACTATAGAAGCAGCCCAGTCTTAGCACCATCCCATGTTAGAACCTGTCTAAGGGAATGTGACTATTTCACTAATGCCTAAAATAGCATCACATACTATCATTGCTCAATGTGGGAGCATCACATAATAGAAAGCCTTCCTACAGTTGAGAAAATTGAACTTTATCAAACAAGAACAAAAAGCAAAGAAAGAACAAACAAAGATGATCTCCATTTGCTTCTGGGACTCAACAGAGATTTCTTGCCCTTTGAGCAACAACAAATTTGCTGTCAATCAACAATTTCTGCACTCAAGCTCATATCTGTTGGAACTCGATGTCATTAAAACCTGTCTGGTTCAATGCTGTAAAGCTCTATCATGGCAAATCTAATGTTTTACCTGCTCAATGTCATTATCTTCCGCAGAAGATTGTTGTCACTCTCCTAATTCTTCAGCATCCAACACATCCCCTTTTTATATTAATTAATTCAGCTGGGTTGTGATATTACATACTCAATGTGGCATGTGTACAGTCTATGGCACCCTGCAGCTGGGGATGCCAGCCATGTTGTTAAACCCTATTTACTGCCTGGACAGCAGTACTGACCTTGTCTTGGGGACCTGAGATGAAGTGGTGTGATTCAGCAGATACTATATTAGTGACAGACTTGATACATTTGTATGCTGAAGAGTAAGAGATTCTAGACAGGATCCCAGTGGATCCTTGAAAGCAGCCAGTTACATGAAGACTATGCTTCGCAGGCACCTTGATGGCCACTGGGATAGATGGCCATTCTTTCCTTTGGGTTAGGGATCCAGCAGTTAGCATATTTTTGTGATGGAGTCAAGGACATCTGCAGTCTGCACAAACACTGCGCCTCACTCATCTGGAGAAGAAGGCAGTAATGTTGGTGGTCTCTGGGCCTCCTCTGCATCCTAGATGGACTTTCAGCTGTGACCTCGTCATGTGGAAGCTGATCAGTACCTGATGGAGATTACTGCTTGTACCTGTATTGGCTTTTCTGCGTATTCCTTCCTTCTCCATTTCTCTGTGCCTTCGTAGCAATGTGGCCACAATGATGATAACCATTACTGTAGCTGGATCCATCGGTCACAAGCTCTGAATGAAGTGGCAATGAGCAAAAAGTCAAGGCCACTCAAAGTTGCTGTGTGAATCAGAGTGGACTCAAAGCAAGTGCTAAGGGAGCAAATGAACAGCCCTCTGATGCACCTTGCATGAGATTGGCGTTTGTCCCTGCATGCAAAGTGCCCTGACAGCAACATTGCAATGCAAGATGTTAGGGAGTCGTACATAAGCCAAGTGAGGCTGATGCATGCCCAATGCCAACCTCTGTGAACAGGGTGGGGAGTGCAGAGATAATGGGTTCTGCCCATGCTGGAGCATCCGAGATAACAAAGTGTGAAGCTGGATTTACACAGCAGGCCAAGCAGCATCTTAGGGTCATAAAAGCTGATGTTTCAGGCCTAGACCCTTCGTCAGAAAAGGGGGATGGGGAGAGGGTTCTGAAATAAATAGGGAGAGAGGGGAGGGTGGATTGAAGATGGATAGAGAAGAAGATAGGTGGAGAGGAGACAGACAAGTTTAGGAGGCAGGGATGTAACCTGTAGAGGTGAGTATAGGTGGGAAGGTAGGGAGGTGATAGGTCAGTACGGGGAGGATGGACAGGTCAAGGGGGCAGGATGAGGTTAGTAGGTTGGAGATGGAGGTGGTGCGGCTTGAGGTGGGAGGAGGCGATAGGTGAGAGGAAGGCCAGGTTAGGGAGGCAGGGACGAGCTGGGCTGGTTTTGGGATGCAGTGGGGGGAGGGGAGATTTTGATGCTGGTGAAATCCACATTGATACCATTGGACTGCAAGGTGCCCAAGCGAAATATGAGTTGCCGTTCCTGCAACCTATGGGTGGTATCATTATGGCACTGCAGAAGGCCCAGGATGGACATGTCATCGAAGGAATGGGAGGGGGAGTTGAAATGGTTTGAGACTGGGAGGTGCAGTTGTTTATTGTGAACCGAGTGTAGGTGTTCTATAAACTGGTCCACAAGCCTCCGCTTGGTTTCCCCAATGTAGAGGAAGCCATACCAGGTACAGCGGATACAGTATGCCACATTGGCAGATGTGCAGGTGAACATCTGCTTGATGTGGAAAGTCATCTTGGGGCCTGGGATGGGGGTGAGGGAGGAGGTGTGGGGGCAAGTGTAGCACTTCCTGCGGTTGCAGGGGAAAGTGCCAGGTGTGGAGATGTTGGAGGGGAGTGTGGAGCGGACAAGGGACTCCTGGAGAGAGTGGACTCTCCGGAAGACAGACAAGTGTGGGGATGGAAAAATGTCTGAGGTAATACGCTCGGATCGCAATAAACAACTGCACCTCCCAGTTGCGAGCCATTTCAACTCCCCCTCCCATTCCTTAGACGACATGTACATTCTGGGCTTCCTGTAGTGCCACAATGATGCCACCCAAAGGTTGCAGGAACAGCAAATCATATTCCGCTTTGGGAACCCTGCAGCCCAATGGTATCAATGTGGATTTCACAAGCTTCAAAATTTCCCCTCCCCCGACTGCATCCCAAAACCAGCCCAGCTCATCCCCCCCTCTCTAACCTGTTCTTCCTCTCACCTATCCCCTCCTCCCACCTCAAGCCGCACCTCCATTTCCTACCTACTAACCTCATCCCACCCCCTTGACCTGTCTGTCCTCCCCGGACTATCCCCTCCCTACCTTTCTACCTATACTCTCCTCTACAGGCTCCATCCCCGCCACTTTAACTTGTCTGTCTCCTCTCCACCTATCTGTTCCTCTATCCATCTTCGATCCACCTCCCCCTCTCTCCCTATTTATTTCTGAACCCTCTCCCCATCCCCCTTTTCTGATGAAGGGTGCAGGCCCGAAACATCGGATTTTATGCTCCTAAGATGCTGCTTGGCCTGCTGTGTTCATCCAGCTCCACACTTTGTTATCAGGGTGGGGATTGTAGACAGTCATTATCCATGGAACATAGTCAGGGATTAGATTAGATTAGTTTCCCTGCAGTGTGGAAACATGCCCTTTGGCCCAACAAGTCCACATCGCCCCTTGAAGAATCCCATCCAGACCCATCCCCCTACTCACCCCTGAACACTATAGGCAATTTAGCATGGCCAATCCACCTAGCCCGCGCATCTTTGGACTGTGGGAGGAAACTGGAGCACCTGGAGGAAACCCACTCAGACACGGGGAGAATGTGCAAACTCCACACGGACAGGCACCCGAGGCTGGAATTGAACCCGTTCCCTGGCGCTGTGAGGCTGCCGTGCTAACCACTGAGCCACCGTGCCGCCCCATGTCAGGAAATTCTGGCTAAAGTGGATGCCAAATGGAGCTGCAATATATCTGCTGTAGACTTTAATGTTGGGAGTTAATGCTGTGTACCTTGCCTCTGATACTTGGGGGAATAGGAAAATGCATGTAGATGAGGTGGGAAAAGGTACTAATGAGATATAAATACATGCAAAGAGGATCATTGCTGCCCTGTAGTTATAAATTTAAGTGGAATTTGGCCTTTCTTCTCTCAATGATGTGAGCCTAATTTTTCTCATTTTATTTTAGTTTCCCAGCTGGCTGACCATTGCCCACTTTTCTCAGGGGCTGAGAATCTTTTGCTTTCTGTTTCTTTGTCAGCAACAACTCTTAACTCCATTATTATTGCTTGATGATCATTTTCTTTCCCACTTAACATAATGTTTGTTCTGCCAGCTCTGCAAGCACCTAGGGTTATTTTCTATGGTGAAAATGGGCGTGCATTTCCCTATGTCATAAATGCAAAAGAAGTGTAAATTAGATCAGTCCGCCACAAGCATACACAGACATTGAGACACTGCTAGATTTGTGTTATTTACTGGGCGAAAAGGGCAGATACTGTGCCTGCAATATGGAACAGGGTTGCATCAACATATAAGTTATTGATATAAAGCCCATTGGAAAACTTCGTTGTGGAATCAGGAGACATAGGAGTGCACTTTTAGTATTTTGTACGTGGCAAATGTCCTGTCCATTCATCACCTATGTTCACCCAATTTAACTTCCGTTTTATCCACGTGTTCAAAAATGGTACACTTTTTTTCAGGCCTATGATGTATAATCTTTCAGATTGATGTGGAAGATTGAGCTTTCTTCTCTCAATGACAAGAGCCTCATTTTTCTCATCTTATTGAGTCATTTCCAGCTCATTGTTCAAAATAGAGTAAAGGGTAAAAAATAAGCAAGGGTCCTAAATAAAATGAAAATTGGATTCTTCACAAAGACAATATGGATTGATGGACTACACCCCAGAGTTCTGAAGGAAATAGCTGAGGAGATTTTAGAGGCATTGTTCGTGATCTTTTGGTAATTATTACAGTGAGGGAAAGTTACAGAGGACTGGAAAATAGCTAAATAGCACACGTGTTTAAGAAGAGAGGGAGACAGAAAGCAGGAAACTATAGGTCGGTTAACTTGGCCTTGTAATTTTTTAGAGTTCATTCTTAAGGATGAGATTGTGGAGTACTTGAAAGAGCGATAGTAAAATAGGGCTGAGTCAGCATGGCTTCATCAAGGGAAGGTCATGCTGACAAATCTGTTAGGGTTCTTTGAGGAGTTAATGACTAAGTTGGACAAAGGAGAGCCAGTATACGTAATCTATTTGTATTTCCAGAAGGCCTTTGACCAGTTGCTGTACAGGAGGCTGCTAAAGAATGTAAAGAGCAAATTTAGAATTTAAAATCAGCTTTATCATCACGTGTACTCGAATAAAAAGTGTACAAGTCGCCACTTATAGCTTCTTAGGTACAAATTGTATCTAGGTACAGGTTCTTAAGTACAAATTCTTAGGGGATAAATATAGAAAACTAAAGGAATAAAAAGTCCAGCATTACAGATAATAAGAATAAATTAGTAAAATAACTAAATAAAATGTTTAGAATATTAGACCTTCTGACCCAGTCCACGTTGGCACCTAACCTCAAATCTGCACCAGGCCTTGACTCCAGACCATGCCAGGCTTCACTGTGAGGCTCTCGAGGCCAGGAGACTGGTCTGGAATCATCTCAAGCCAGATGTCCACAGTCAAGCCCTGCTGGGCTAAGAGACTGTCAAACTGGGGCTGAAGACGGTACATGGGGTTGGGAAACCTCGAGGTGACAGACCACCATGTTAGGCTGGGAGATTGTCAGCTGGGCCAGGACAGCTTCATGCTGAGCTCGGAGACCTCTGAGTCCAGCTGAGAGGTTGTCACGCCGAGCTGAAAGTTCACCATACTGGGCCAAGAGACCACCATGCTGAGGCCTTCAGCCCATGGTGGTGCTGTGCTCATCATATTCACCCATTCACTCCAGGCAGATATATTGGCCACTATGTGGTCCTTCTGAGATCCCAGGAGCCAACGAAACTGGTCAAACACCGGCAGTGCATAACTACCCTGCATGATTCCTTTCAAGTGCACCAGACGTGTCAGAGGAAGGGAAATTGGCACCCTGCTTTCCCAATGGGGCCCAGTAAGTCCTGGTTGACAAGAGGATGTGCATGGTCACTGACCACGGAGCATGCCCCAAGGTGCTGCATTGCCTGTCTGAGTTGGAGAGCCAGAGGAGTAAGCAGCGAGTGGCCACATTACTGCTCCGACATCATGTTGGGAATTGTGACTGCCTAGTTTTTATCTGTTGGGTGAGAGAATGGGAAACTGAATAGCATTGAGGTGGGATGATGTATTAATGAGGATTGTAATGCATACTAATAGGCCCCTCATTGCTCACTCATGAGAACATCATTTCACCATTCAACTCTTGGTGAGAAAACTGGGCTTTTTACTCTTAACGTCAGGAATTCCTCTCTGTCAATCTTGTGATGGTGTGGTAATTGTGAGGGAAATTAGCACCGAGACAGGAAGTACCTTCTCCATAAGTTAATGGTGACCAAGTTTAGAGAAATCGTTGTCCAAATGTTATGCTTAGCCAACTAACAGTAACAATTTTTTTTTTGCTTACAACATTATGAAATGCCTCACAGAGTAATTACGTTCTCATTTGAAAAATCAAACATATATTTTAAAACAAATAACTAATTTTTTCATGAACCTGGCAGATGGAGTTTAATCTGGAAAAATGTAAGGTCTACATATGGCATTCTTGTCTTCATTGGCTGTGGCATTGAGTTTAAAAATTGGCAGGTAATGTTGCAGCCTTATAGAACCTTAGTCAGGCTGCATTTGGAATATTGTATTCAGTTCTGGTTGCCACACTGCCAGGAGGATGTAGTGGCTTTGGAGAGGGTACAGAAAAGATTTACCAGGATGTTGCCTGGTATGGAGGGCATTAGCTATGAGGAGTAGTTGGAGAAGCTTGGGTTGTTCTCACTGGAATGACAAGGGCTGAGGAGCAACCTGATAGTGGTCTACAAGATTATGAAGGACATGAACAGAGTGGACAGTCAGAAACTTTTTCCCTGGGTGGAAGAATCAGTTATCAGGGGCTCTCTGATGAAGGGTCTAGGCCCGAAACGTCAGCTTTTGTGCTCCTGAGATGCTGCTTGGCCTGCTGTGTTCATCCCGCCTCACATTTTATTATCTTGGAATCTCCAGCATCTGCAGTTCCCATTATCTCAGTTATCAGGGGCCATAAGTTTAAGGTGTAAGGAGCAAGGTTTAAAGGTGATGTATGAGACAAGTTTTTCACACAGAGTGTGGTGGGTCCCTGGAACTCACTGCTGGGGGAGGTAGTGGAAGCAGATATGGTAGTGACTTTTAAAGTGCATCTTGACAAATACGTGAATAGGATGGGATAGAGGGATATGGTTCCTTGAAGGGTAGGGGGTTTTAGTTGTGATGGGCAGCATGTCGGTGCAGGCTTAGAGGGCTGAAGGGTCTGTTCCAGGGCAGTAATTTTCTTTGTTCTTTGTTCTCAATGAAGTGAGATCAGTCCACCTGTCAATTGAGTGAAGGAGTGGCACATGTGGAATTACAAATCCATGTTGAATAACAATATCAATTTCTCATAAGGAGAGATTACACTGATGGTGCCTGAGCTATGTTGCTGCAGAAACAGTAAAGTAAGCTCTTGATTAGGTGATATGTAATATCTGTTTCCAATAGAATGAAATGACACTGAATAAGCAGCCTGTTTTTGGATGTCCACATTTACTGTATTGGGGGCATATTGTGTATGGAAATAGAATTCGCAAATCTGGATTGATTTCCTTCTCCTTCCTCTGTTGCTGCTGTTCCATCTCATAGTCAAGTTGCTGAGCCTCGAAGAGGCTTGGGATGGTAAGGAAGTGTCATGCCCATTTGTCAGCCGTTCTCTCATCCCAGTCAATGTGACCGTGCTTTAGCATGACCTTAACTGTATCCTTATGCCATCACTTTTGGCCATCCTATGTGCATTGGCCAGTGGAGTTGTGTGAGAAGAGATTTTACTGGGGGATGCAGTTTTCAGGCAATTGGAATGTATAACAGAGTTGGATCTTTGGCATCAGGCTCCTCCATCATCTGAAGATTCAGCTTGCTCAAGAGTAGTCAACCTTGAGCTCTAGGAAACACTATCAAACAACAATACTAATTATATAATTCAGGCCTAAAAATATGCAGTCAAGCTTAATTTAATTTAAAATGCTGCTTAGCATCAATCTTTTCTATTCCGCTTAGCATCCTGAACACCTCACTTCATGTTCAATCTTATTTGCCATGTTACAATTCTGAAACACGATTTTCTTGCTCAACAATGTGTTTAAAACTTCCAATATTTTCTATAATTTTGCTGGGTTACCCCATTGAGATATAGTGGTTTTAATCCTTGTCCCCAGACATTTGACTAAATTCTCTTAATAATTTTCCTGTTCTCACTAGGGAAAAATAGCTAACAAGGAAAGGTCAGGTGTCTCATTCCCTGCTGTTAAGCCATTAAGTTTACCTTATTCCATCAAATGATATAATTTACTAATGACAGTGCAGTTGCATGAACAAAAGGACTCCCTAATAGATCAAATGCTTACTGAAATATGGAATTACACACCAAAATGTTTGCCGGTTATCCTCTGTTTAGTTGGCATGATACCAGGCACCTAATGTGCCCTAAAGTCTGTCAAGATTGGAAGAGAAAATTCTGCTAGAGTTTTCACTGGGTTACTGTCAGCAAGTGGACTTTAGGTGGAGACAGCATGAGGAATGGCCAGTATGCCCCACCATTCACTTCTTAGGCTTCAAATGTGAAGAGCTGAGTGAGATTCTAGTTTTATAATGAAGAATAATTGCCATAATTCCCTGTAGTATGCATAAATCAGGCCAAAGCACTTAGCTACTAAATGTGACTGGCCATCGGTAGGATTTCTATCCCCATACAGGGGGAAGTGGGCGTAGAGGTTTATGCATCTGGCTGGTGTGCCAGTTTGCTAGTACCACGCTGCCCGTGGATCATGTTCACAGAGGGAGAGCGTGTGTTAGAAGGGCTAGATGCCTCCAAGGTGTATGTAGCCCATTGTGGTATTTAAGGCCAATTGTCTGAAGTTGACTAGAATTTTTTTCTATCAACTTGCAAGCACTGTTGAGTTGTTGGGGACTAGATCAACTTTCTGGATTCAGCCTCCCATCTGTAGACCAAGAATCCATAGTTCAAAGTCAAACCTTGACGTACATTCGTCCACAGTGATGCTGAGGACATTTTTTAATTTTCTGCATCAAAATATGCAGATAGGGTTCCTCGAGATCAAGGCATATTCTCGCTCTCTGTCATATGCAGACCACATTGTTCTGTTGGTTTCTCAGCTCAGAGGACCTGCCTACTGTCCTTAATTGAAACATACGAGAACGTATGAGCAGGACTAGACCATTTGGCACTCAGAGCCTGCTCTGTCATTCAGCACATTCATGGCAAATTATCCAGCTCAGTACCTTGTTCCTACTTTGTGCCATTACCCTTTGATCGCTTTCGCTATAAGACCTTTTCCAACTCCTTCTTGAAATTCAACTGCTTTCTGTGGTGGGGAAGCAATCTTCCAGTTGTGAAATTTATCCTTATCCCAGTCCTTACTGGCCACCCCATATCCTTAGACTGTAATTGCTTAGAATGTAAGCTGTCTATAGTCATTAATTGTTCAATTCATGTAAATTCACTGCCAATTAACTGTTTTGCAACATGAGGTTATGATGACCACTGGACCATGACATTAGGGCCCTAACCCAAAAGCAAAGTCCTACCCAATGGAACCCGGGATCATGTCTAAGATAACACAATGTGGAGCTGAAGGAACACTGCAGGCCAGGCAGCATTGGAAGAGTAGGAAAGTTGACATTTCGGGTTAGGACCCTTCTTCAGAAATCCTGACCTGAAATGTCAGCCTTCGTGTCCCTCTCTTGCTGCCTGGCCTGCTGTGTTCCTCCTGCTCCACCCTGAGTTATCTCTGACTCCAGAATCTACAGTTCTTGCTAACGAGGTTTGAGAAGATTTGTAGCTCAGGTTGAGGTTCTGGATGTGAGTTTGCTCACTGAGCTGGAAGGTTAGTTTTCAGACGTTTTGTCACCTTGTTTTTTATTTGAAAAAATATACTTTATTCATAGAATGTACAAAAAAAAACATTTATACACCTACCCAGCCATGCAAGCCGCTCCGGGTTACCCAGGAGGTATGTACACCAACTAAAGGCAAAAACAAAACAAAGAAGAAAAAAAAACAAAGAAAATATCCCAGCAGTCGTCTCCCCGCACAGTCCCCGTTGGCCCCATGACCAGTTGGGGGAGGCGCCAGCTGGGCCCAGTTACCAGATAGGGCCCTTTTTTCTATTCTGGACGAGGGGTTTCATACCGTGGTCTTTCTCCACCGCGCCTTGGCGGCGGCTGCCCCAAGCTTTAGCGCGTCCCTCAGCACCTTGGAGTGTGCCAGTCTGCAACACTCGGTCGGGGTCAGTTCTTTCAGCTGGCAGACCAGCAAGTTGCGGGCAGACCAAAGAGCGTCTTTCACCGCAATGATGGTCGTCCAGGCGTAGTTGATGTTGGTCTCGGTGTGCGTGCTGGGAAACAGCCCATAGAGCACGGAGTCCCGTGTCACGTAGCTACTCGGGATGAACCTTGACAAATACAACTGCATCCCCCTCCAGAACTCCTGCGCATAGGCACACTCCAGAAGGAGGTGATCGACAGTCTCGTCCCTCCCGCAGCTGCCTCGAGGGCAGCGTGCGGTGGCTCAGAGATTCCGGCATTGCATGAAGGATCTCACTGGCAGAGCCCCTCTCACCGCCAGCCAAGCAACGTCCTTGTGCTTGTTTGAAAGTTCTGACAATGAGGCATTCTGCCAAACGACTTTGGCAGTCTGCGTGGGGAACCACACGACGGGATCCACCCTGTCCTTTTCCCGAAGGGTCTCGAGGATACTACGTGCTGACCACTGCCTGACGGCCTTGTGGTCAAAGGTGTTTCCCTTCAAAAATTTCTCCACGAAGGACAGGTGGTACGGAACGGTCCAACTACTCGGAGCGTTCCGTGGCAATGATGCCAGGCCCATCCTTCGCAACACCAGGGACAGGTAGAACCTCAGTAAGTCGTGACACTTGGTGTTTGCGTACTGAGGATCTACGTGCAGCTTGATGCAGCCGCACACAAAGGTAGCCGTCAGGGCGAGGGTGGCGTTCGGTACGCCCTTTCCCCCATTTTCCAGGTCTTTGTACATGGTGTCCCTGCGGACCCGGTCCATCCTCGACCCCCAAATGAAGTGGAAGATGGCCCGGGTGACCGCAGCGGCGCAGGTCCAGGGAATAAGCCAGGGCTGCCCCACATACAACAGTACCGAAAGCACCTCGCACCTGACAGCCATGTTCTTACCTGCGATGGAGAGGGACCGCAGCGTCCACCTGCTCAGCTTCTGCTTCAATTTGGTGATACGCTCCTCCCAAGTCTTAGTGTACGCCCCAACTCCACCGAACCAAACACCCAGCACCTTCAGGTAGTCTGTCCTGATGGTGAAGGGGATGAAGGAGCGGTCGTCCCAGTTCCTGAAGAACATGGCCTCGCTCTTACCCCTATTGACTTTGCCACCCGAGGCCAGTTCAAACTGGCCGCAGATGTCCAACAGCCTACTCACCGACCGACGATCGGTGCAGAAGATGGCGACATCGTCCATGTACAAGGAGGTCTTGACCTGAAGGCTTCTGCTGCCTGGGATAGTCACGCCCTTCAGGCTCATGTCCTTCCTGATGGATGCGGCGAAGGGCTCCACACAGCACACGAACAAGGCAGGAGAGAGCGGGCAGCCCTGCCTGACTGCATCTGATGGAAAAAACTGTCCGATTCCCAACCTTTGATCGAGACTGTGCTAACGATGTTGGTGTACAGCAGCCGGATGCAATTGCGGATGCCCTCCCTGAACCCCAATTTGGAGAGGACGTCCCTCATGTAAGCATGAGAGACCCTGTCGAAGGCCTTCTCCTGGTCCAGGCTGACGAGGCAGGTGTCCACCCGCCTGTCCTGCACGTAGGCGATCATATCCCTGATGAGCGCGAGGCTCTCAGCGATCTTCCTGCCCGGCACAGAACAGGTTTGGTCAGGGTGAATCACCGACCCCAGGACAGACCTGAACCGGTTGGCTATGACCTTGGCCAGGATTTTGTAGTCCACGTTCAATCGTGAAATGGGACGCCAATTCTTAATTTCTTCCCTCTCCCCCTTCCTCTTGTAAATGAGGGTGATGATGCCCTTCCTCATGGACTTGCACATTTCCCCTGCCCGAAATGCACTATCGTACACCTCCAGCAGGTCCTGGCCGACCAGGTCCCACAGAGCGGAATACAGCTCGTCCGGTAAGCTGTCACTCCCGGGAGTCTTATTCCTCTGCAAGGACTTGAGGGCTCTGGTCAGCTCGTCCAGGGATATCGGCTGGTCAAGCCACTCCCTCGTGCCGTCGTCGAAGACCTCCGTGATAGATGACAGGAACGACTCGGAGGTCGTGCTGTCCGTGGGCTTCGCGTTGTACAGTCCGGCATAGAAGGATCTGCTGGTCCTCAAAATGTCGGGCCGAGACAACTTCACCGAGCTGTCGTCCTCCTTCAGCTGGCTAAGCACAGAGCTCTCTTTGTGCACCTTCTGAAAGAAGAAACATGAGCACCTGCCATCTAGCTCCATGGAGTGGACCCTGGACTGGAAGATTATCCTGGAGGCCTCCGCGGTGAAGAGCGAGGCTTGCTGGCCCTCACCTCGCTGAGGTCCTCCGTGACATCGACCCCCATCAACTGCAGAAGGAGCAGGTTCTGCACCCTTTTCTGGAGTTGCGACAGCTTTCCCCGCCTCTCTCTCGCCTTCTGAACACCCTTGAGGACAAAGAACTTCTTGATGTTCTCCTTTACCATCTCCCACCAGTTGTCCGGAGACTCAAAGAGGGGTTTCACGGTTCTCCAACCGGCGTACTCCCTCTTAAGCTCTTCGACGTTCTCTGGGGTCAACAGAGTCGTGTTGAGCTTCCACGTCCCCTTGCCGGCCTGCTGGTCGTCCTGTAAGTGACAGTTGGCCAGCAGGAGGCAGTGGTCAGAGAAGAACACCGGCTCAACGCCACTGGACCTGACTGAAAACGCCCGTGACACAAACTGGAAATCTATTCTTGAGCGGATAGACCCGTCTGGCCGCGACCAGGAGTATCTCCGCTGCACTCCGTCTGCAGGGGTGCTGAAGACATCGAGCAGCTTGGCATCCTGCACTGTGCCCATCAGGAATCTGGATGTAACGTCCAGTTGACTCCCCCCACCCGCTGTCCCCACACCGGATCTTCCATCTGCATCGATGATGCAGTTGAAGTCTCCGCCTAGGATGACCGGCCTGGACGTAGCCAGCAGGGGTGGAAGCCACTGCAGGACAGCCAACCGCTCACTCCGTACCACTGGGGCGTACACGTTGATCAGCCTCAGGGAGCGTTCCTGTAGGTGACATCAGCCACCAGAGGGCGGCCCCCTCCCACCACCTCCTGAACTTGAGAGATGGGAAGTTTCGCCCCTACAGCAGAATAGCCAGGACTGAGGAGCGACAGTTGTTACCCCCCTGACCAGATCGAAGGCCCACAGGTCCAGGCGCCGGACCATTTCCCGTACCTGCTGAGGTGCAGTATCCTGCACTCCTGCAGAAACAGGAGGTCTGCCTTGACGGTGGTCAGGTAGGCCAGCGTGGATACACATCTTGCAGTGGACTTGACACTGCGCACAATATTGCTCTCAACTCGTACCCCCATTTTGGGCAGTGACCGCAGTACCCTCCCCAAGTCCAAGGTCCAGCCCCTTCATCTGTCCCTTCATGCTCATTGCCCGGGCTAACTGCTGGATGATCTCCGGGCTCAGGAAACCATCCGTGCTGCCTTCCGGGTGGCATCCCCCAGTCGGGGGTACGGAGGCAGGAGAGCCCAGTTCTGAGTCAGGCTGGGGACATGCTGTTTCCTCCTTCCCACCTGAAAGTTCCGGGGGGCCGTCCAGGGCCCCAGCGCCGCGTGGCTGGTTGTCAGAGGGAGCCTCAGGATGCCTCCCATCGTCTGGAAGCGGGGTGCTGCTTTCCTTCTCCCTTGAAATCTTTAGCTTCTGCTTTGGGCGGGCCTCGTCCGAATCTCCCTCGTCAGAGGAGCTCTTATAGCCCCCCTGTAGCTGCCTCTTCCCGCCTGATGGTTGCGGTGCCTGGGCCCGCCGGCGCGCCTTCCTCCTCGCTTTCCGGACCGTTGTCCACTCCCCTGGGTCACCTGTTGCCTCCTCCATCGACTCCGGGTTGTCGGGGGGGAGTGGAGCCTGCAGGGGCGCTTTGCTGGCCTCGGCTCCATCCTGCGGGGTTAGGCCCTCCTGCATGACCTCGCCCTCCCGCACATTAGGGGAGTCCTTTCAGGGCCCTGGTGTCTGCCTCTCCTCAGTGGGGGCTTGCCCCGCATTGCTCTTGCCGGCGACCTGGGCGTAGGTGGTCCCCCGCTGCGGGCATGCCCTATAGAGGTGGCCCGCTTCCCTGCAAAGGTTGCAGCTTCTCTCTTGTGGGCAATCCTTTGCAAGGTGTCCCTCCTCCCTGCAGATGGTGGCTTTGCAGTCGGCTGCCACGTGACCTGACTTACTACAGGCATGGCAGACTTTATGTTGCCCTGCGTAGGTCAGGTAGCCCTTGCTCCCGCCAATCGCGAAGCTG
Organism: Stegostoma tigrinum; assembly: GCF_030684315.1. Taxonomy (NCBI): domain Eukaryota; kingdom Metazoa; phylum Chordata; class Chondrichthyes; order Orectolobiformes; family Stegostomatidae; genus Stegostoma; species Stegostoma tigrinum. The sequence continues at coordinate 100,306,167 of NC_081358.1, read as the reverse complement.
GACAGTGGGTGTACGATGTTCCCATCCACGCCCGTCCTCAGCGTCACCTTGACCTGCCTCTTACTGGTCCAGATCCTGAAGGGGTCCATGTTGTCAGTTAGGTCCCCTTCCACCTTCACGTACCTTCCAAGGAAGGTCAGGACATCAACTGCTGGCACATGCGGGTTGTACATGTGCACAGTCACCATACGGCTCCTCTGTGCTGGCATCACGAACAGCGGGACAGCGGTCAATACAGAGAGGGGGCCTTCACCTCCTTTCTCCTTGAAAACCTCCAGGAAGCGCTCGCAAAGCTTGGCACTCCTGAAGGTTACATCGTAAAAACCTCCTCCAAGGAAATCCTGCGGGCAGTAAATGTCCGCAGTAGCAAACCCGCATCAGTCCAACAGGACCCTCTTCACGAAGAAGGTGCGGTCCACAGGTGCACCTTCATTCACCTTCTTCACGGAAACGCAGATGGTGTTCCGGACCCCCTGACCCAGGGCACGAGCACTCACCACCGCCATCGTTGCAGGCTGGCTGCTCCCCTGAACCAGTGTTAGGCCGAAGCCAGCATTAAAATCCACTGGCTGCAAGGGTGCACAGCCAACTTGACGTCTTCCTTCCACCTCCAACACAGTCGCGCGCTCCTCTTCTCGGTCCACAAAGGAGTGGGTCTTTATTTTCTTCAGGAAGTAAGCTGGTTCACTGAGCTGGAGGGTTTGTTCCCAGATGTTTCGTCACCATTCTAGGTAATATCAACAGTGAGCCTCCGACGAAGCGCTGGTGTTATGTCCCGCTTTCTATTTATCGGTTTAGGTTCCCTGGGTTGGTGATGTCATTTCCTGTTCTTTTTCTCAGAGGATCATAGATTGGCTCCAAATCAATATGTTTGTTGGTGGAGTTCCGGTTGGAATGCCATGCTTCTAGGAATTCTCGTGCGTGTTTCTGTTTGGCTTGTCCTAAGATGGATGTATTGTCCCAATCAAAGTGGTGTCCTTCCTCATCTGTATGTAAGGATACGAGTGATAGTGGGTCATGTCGTTTTGTGGCTCGTTGATGTTCATGTATCCTGGTGGCTAGCTTTCTGCCTGTTTGTCCAATGTAGTGTTTGTCACAGTTCTTGCAAGGTATTTTGTAGATGACGTTTGTTTTATTTGTTGTCTGTATAGGGTCCTTTAAGTTCATTAGCTGCTGTTTTAGTGTGTTGGTGGGTTTGTGGGCTACCCTGATGCCAAGAGGTCCGAGTAGTCTGGCAGTCATTTCAGAAATGTCTTTGATGTAGGGGAGAGTGGTTATGGTTTCTGAGCCCGTTTTGTCTGTTTGTTTGGGTTTGTTGCTGAGAAATCGGCGGACTGTGTTCATAGGGTACCCATTCTTTTTGAATACGCTGTATAGGTGATTTTCCTCTGCTCTGCGTAGTTCCTCTGTGCTGTAGTGTGTGGTGGCTCATTGGAATAATGTTCTAATGCAGCTTCGTTTGTGGGTGTTGGGATGGTTGCTCCTGTAGTTCAGTATTTGGTCCGTATGTGTTGTTTTCCTGTAGACGCTGGTTTGAAGTTCCCCATTGGCTGTTCGCTCTCCTGTGACATCTAGGAATGGCAGTTTGTTGTTGTTTTCCTCCTCTTTTGTGAATGTTATGCCAGTAAAGGGTATTATTGATGGTCTTGAAGGTTTCCTCTAATTTGTTTTGTTTAGTGATGACAAAGGTGTCATCCACGTAGTGTACACCTACTGGCATAACGTTCTCAAAAGAGCAGGAAAACAATGGAGACACGCACGAGAATTCCTAGAAGCATGGCATTCCAACCAGAACTCCATCAACAAACACATTGATTTGGAGCCAATCTATGATCCTCTGAGAAAAAGAACAGGAAATGACATCACCAGCGCTGGAAATGACATCACCAACCCAAGGAAACCTAAACAGATAAATAGAAAGCGGGACATAACACCAGCGCTTCGTCGGAGGCTCACTGATGATGTCACCTAGAATGGTGATGAAACGTCTGAAAATGAACCTTCCAGCTCAGTGAGCAAACTCGCATCCAGTTCTTGCTAACTCTGGGATCATGTCTGTTGTGTGTCAAATAAAATTTGCTTTAATTTGGAAGACATTGCACATAATTTCCTTCTTTCTGCAAGTAAGGCTTTAAGCAAACAACCTGGCACCTTGGCTTACCTATTCATTAAATAGGATCCTGTTAAGGTTTTTTTAAATTGAAGAAGACTTGTCAGGCAACAGTAAGCATCTTTAAAAGTGGTTTCTGAAGGCTCTTCTAAACATTAACAGCTGATTCAAAACGTAAATTAGAATTCTTTTTATAGATCAACAGTGGACATGATTTGATTGGATTTAGTGATTTATTGTAGTCACATGTACCTAAGTATAGTGAAGAGCTTTGTTTTGTGAGCAGTACAGGCAGATCATAGGAAACAAGGACATACAGATCATTGAATGCTTAGATAGAGCAAGATGTACAGCTTACAGTACATTTGGAGACGATAACTAATTAGTAAACTGGATTCATTCACAAGTAGGGACAATTACAGATGACACATCCAAACTGTTTTTTTCTTTTGCCTAAAGGTCATTGTCAGTCATTACTGAACAGAGTTACTCTGTGTTAGTGCCAGCAAACAAGTACAAGTTCAAGTGGCAAGCCTACATTCGGTACTCCTGAGATGGATAGCTCCATGCAGGAGAAGGCATCTCCTAGCTGCTATTAATTTTCATAGAATTGACCAGCTGCTCCATGATTGACAATTCTTGGGCCTTAGAAGAACCATAAACAAGGTAAAATATGCCAGAAAATATTGTTTGGTGTGGAGACGCATATGTGAAACAAGGCTCAGTTTCTGCCTAATTCATGGATTGATTTATTGAACTTGTCTCAACTGAAACTGAATTAAATTGCCAGCCTTCCTTCATAAATTATGTTATGTACCTTTATTAAAGTACTGGAAAACAAAATTGTTGAAGCTGAAGTTTTCACAGTTTGCACAAATGTTAAGCATTTTGAATAATAAATAGACAGAGAATATGTCAGGAGTTCCACATGTAGAGTGCTAAGAAATTTGAGGAACGAGTTTAAGAAGTTATGGTTTATGAGCTTTTTATTGTCACAGCTTTCTTGTTCTTCCATTAATATTTTGTTCTGCAACATGAAGAGGCCATTCTGACATAGATGCCCAGCCACATGAGGAAGAGTGTAAAATTTTGAGGGCTATGTTTAATGGATAATGACCAAGTGGATCTTCAGGTAAGACGGTCTTCTGGTTTCCAGCAGCCTGACCATCCAGAAGTAAGAACCCAGAGCAACCTGCTTAGTCTTTCTTTTCCCTGGTTGAAATGGGCCAGGCTCTGACAAAATATTGGGTTGCTCTAGACTGCCTCAACATCATGTAGTATGGAAATCAGCTCCAACACGACCATAATGTATTGCTTCTGTCTGACTGTGAGGTAGAGGAGGCTGTAAAAACTCCCAAGATCTCTAAAATAATGTCCAGAAATGCGAGTACTAAACTTGATCAAAGTCATAGATTTAAGCTCGTTCATGACTTTGGTTTGTAGGTTAGAGGTCAGGTAATAATAGTTAGGCAAATATAGATTATTTTGTATTATTTCATCTGAGTGCTCTGGGGTACTGAGAAAAGATTTATTTTCCAATATTGTTACTCACAGCTTTCGTTTGGTCTTAATGAAACTACTTTAAATGCTGAATAATTCTGTCGTCAATACAACTGCTGTTTACTTCTCTGGAATGCACACAAACACCCCGGTGCTTTAATAAAAGGAACCTAATAAAATAGCTGCGGTGCATTGGCAAGCACATAGGATTAAGACAGCTCCTGAGGTGTTTGATAAACACTAACACTCTGTTTCAACTGCATTGTTTCTATCTAATTTTGTGCACTGCTAACAATGTAAAAACTCTTCAGTAGAGACTTTCCGAAGGCGATTATTTGTCAGTCCCAATAAATAAGCTTGCTTGAAAACATGATGGATGTGCATTTTCCCTTGGCAGGCTTTCTTTACTGAAGATTGTACTCAATCTCTGCTTTGTCTTAACCATAATCATAACATCATTCATTATACAAACACAATCTCAATAATCCTATCTATGCACTGCTGGAATAGGTCGTAGATGTTTGTTAAGAGTCCGACTGATAACTGTTGGAAATATCATGAGCTCCTGAGTTCTTCCTGCTAAATGGACAGATCAGAATACATATGCTTTGCATATAACTTAGAAAATAAATTTACTGTGAAAGATTTAGGAGTTCACTCTTTCAATATCAATATTTTATGTGGACATGTTTTAAGTACAAAGTTGAGATACTTTGGATCAAAAATATACATATTGCCATTTAAGGCACATGCATGGCAGCTATGCCAAACTGGGTCGTCAAGCTTCCTAATTATACCATTTCCTTCAATTTCATTCAGTTTCAGTGAAAGCCTTTTTTGAATCTACAAGGATGGTTGATAATGGGGTTACAAAATCCTTAAGATGAAGTATCGATTCACGCTTTAAATGACTGATTTGTGTCAAATCAGTCTGAGCACAGCTCTTTCTCTCTCCACATATGCTACCAGATCTACTGATTTTCTCTAGCACTTACAGTTTTATTTTATATCTCCAGCTTCTGTAGCCCTTTGTTCTTATCCTTATTTAACTCTTCTCATATTATCAATAACATTTCAAAGCCCAGCTTTTGTGATCGATTCCAACACCAAACTAACTGGCCAAGTTTTTTTTGCCTCCTCTGTTCTCAATTAGAAGTGTTATATTTGCTATTTTTAAAAATTATTATTCATTCATGGAATATGAGTATCGCTGGCTGTGCCAGAATTTATTACTCACCCTTAATTGCCCTGGAGAAGATAGTGGAGAACTGCCTTCTTAAATCTCTGCAAGTCCATTTGGTTTAGAATCATCTGCAATGCTGTGCTGGCTATTTAAGGATTTTTAATGAAGGAATGGAAATGAAGTTCCAGGTCAGGATAGGGAACGGTTCAGAGGGAAAGTAACAAGTGATAGTGTTCCATTGTTTTTGCGGCCTTGTCCTTCTAGATAGCAATGATCTGGGTTTGGAAGGTGCTGTTGAAGGAGCCTTGGTGAATTGTGTAACTTGCAACTAGTACATACTGCTGCTACTGAGTGCTTTTAGAAGCCTATATGGTGCCAACCAAGCAGGTTGCTTTGCCCTGGATGGTGTCTTGACTTGGGGTTTTGGATTTGGGATATCAACATGTGACTTATTTGCCTCCAAAATATGCTTCTAGCAATAATATTTATAGATACATTCCCATTAACCTATTTAGAGATATTATTAACCTCTGGAGCTAGTGACTCTAGTACCTGGGCCTCCTGACTCAGAGGTAGAGACACTACCATAGCACGACAAGGCCTCAGCTTTGCATTTATATAGGTGATCCAGTTCAGTTCCTTGTCAATGATAACCTTCAGGATATTGATAATGGGGGATTTAGCAATGCTAATGCCATTTTGATTCTGTCTTGTTGGAGATTGTCATTGTTTGGCACTTGTGAAGTATGAATGTTACAGCTAATTGTCAGCCTAAGCTTTGATATTGTCCAGATCTTACTGATTTTGGGCTCGGGCTACTTCAGCATCTGTGGACTCACAAATGTTGCTGAACATTATACAATGATCAGCAAACATTTCCAGTTCTGACTGTATGATGGAGGGGAGGTTGTTGATGAAGCAGCTGAAGGTGGTTAGGCCTAATACACTACCCTGAGTAACCTCTGCAGAGATATCCTGGAGCTGAGATGACAGACCTCCAACAACCACAACCATCTTTGTATGTACCAGGTATGGCCCCAGTCAATGAAGAATTTTTCCCAATTTCCTCTAAGTTTGCTTGGGCTCCTTGCTACCATACTTGGTTCAATGCAGTCTTGATGTCAAGGGCAATCACTCTTACCTCACCTCACCTCAGGAATTCAGCTGCTGCATCCACATCTGGATCAAGGCTACTATCAGTAGCTGAGTGGCCCTGGCAGAATGCGAACTAGGTACCAGTGAGTAAGCTATTGCTAAGCAAATGCACATTAATAGCACTGTGATGTCCCTTTCCAATGCATTACTGGTGATTGAGAGTAGACTGATGGGGCATAATTGATAGGTTTGGCTTTATCCTCATTTTTGAGTACAGAACATACCTGAACAATTTTCCACATTGTCCAATAGATGCCCAAGTTGGAGCTGTACTGGAACAATTTGGTTAGAGGTGCAGAGATAATGGGAACTGCAGATGCTGGAGAATCTGAGATAACAAAGCGTGGAGCTGGATGAACACAGTAGTCCTAAGTTGCTGCTTGCTCTGATGTGTTCATCCAGCTCCACACTTTGTTATCTTGGTTAGAGGTGCAGTAGGGTTTGGAGCATATCTTTGGTAGTATTAGAAAGTTATTAGGGCCCAAGGTGTTTGCAGTATGCAATGCCTTCAGTCATTACTTGATATTATGTGGAGTTTATTCAATTGTTTGAAGACAGATATCTGTGATGGTGGGAGCTTCTGGAAGATAGATCATCCATTCAAACTTTCTGTTGAAGATTGTTGTAAATACTTCAACTTTATCTTTTATACTGATATGTTGGGTCTCCAGTCATTGAGGACAGCAATACTTTCCTCCAGTATTGTTTACTTGACCACCACCATTCCCAACCACATGTGGTAGAACTGCAGATCTTAGATTTGATCTGATGGTGGTGAAATTGCTTAGCCCTGTCCATCACTTGCTGCTAATGTTGTTTGGCATGCAAGTGGCTCTGCTGTGTAGCTTCACCAGTTTGACATTTCTTTTTTAGGTATGCCTATTCCTGCACTTGACATGCCCTCCTGTAATCTTCATTCAACAAGGCTGATCCCTGGTTTGGCAGTATTTGCAGAGTGGGGATATGCCAGGCCACATGGTTGCAGATTGTATTGGAGTATGATTCTGCAATTTCATGGATGCCCAGCTTAAAGTTGTTACATCTGTGTGAAATTCCCTAATCTGCCACAGACAGGGTTAATGTAACAAACCATGCAAAGCAGCCCCAGACTGTAACACTTGACCGGGTGTACTGTGATCTTTTAAGTAGTAACATAGGAACAAGAGTAGACCATTGAGCCTGTTCCACCATTCAATGAGATCATGGCTGATCTGTAGTCTAATTTCATAATATGATGCCCATATCCCTTAATATCTTTGCTTAACAAAAGTTTATCTATTTCAGATATAAAAGTAACAACTGATCTAGCATCAACTGTTGTTGTGGAGGAAAGTTTCAAACATCTGCCATCCTATGCATACAGAAGCACTTTCTAACAGCTCTCTTGAATATTTAAGTCCTAATTTTTAGACAAAACTCCCTAGCTCTAGAATCTCCAACCAGTGGAAATAGTTTATCTTTATCTACCCTGTCTTTTCTTGTTCATATTTTGAAGGCTTTGATCAGGTCACCCCTTAATCTTCTAAATTCTAGAGAAAACAGGCCTAATTTGTATTATCTCTTCTCTTAACTTAACGTCTGAACTCCAGGTATCATTCTGGCCAACTGGCATTGTACTGCCTCCAAAGCCAGTATATCCAGTCTAATGTGTGGTGCCTAGATCTGCTTATTTTGCTGCAAGAATCTATATTATTCTAACTGAAGTCTAACAAGGATTTTGTATAACTTCTGCAACCTTATACTCGATCTTGGAGATAAAAAGGGCAGTATTTCATTAGCCTTCTTGATTATTTTATCTATCTGTTCATGGCATTTTGAAGATCCATGCACTTGAAGACTCAAGTCTGTTTGCACATTATGTATTTAACTTCATATCATCTAAAAGTATGATGTTGGCACAAGGAATCTCAATACCCAGCAGTAATGAATTGTGATGGCCACAGCAAGTGGTAGAGTTGGGATTGTATCCAGCAAGCAAGGTGCCATTGGGGTACAGTGCTTAGTTAATAAATGATTGCATGAGAAACCTTGTTTGGCCTTGTGAAGAAAAGCTGTCCATGAAACCCAACAAAAATGCAATTCCTGGTGTGATTCAGCCCTATGAATCTCACTCGACAAAGCACTTTAACCGAAAAATGGAAAAATTCTGTCCATGGTGTTTGAGCAGACCAGTCTGTCCATACCATGCAGTGTAACCTGATATCCTTTCTGACATAACCATATCCTAATTGTATCTGAAAATATTTGAAGTCAAACAATTTTTAAAATTCATTTGTGAGGTGTGGGGATTGCTTGCTGGACCAGTGTTAATTGCCCATCCCTAATTGCTCAGAGGGCTGTTCAGAGTTAACTACATTGCTGTGGATGTGGAATTATATGTAGGCCAGACTAGATGGCCTTGACTGATCTCTCTCACTAAACGACATTAAGAAATCAGATGGGATGAGTTTTACAATAATGATTCATTTTATTTAAAGGTTACAATCTGCCATGGCAGAATTGAAACCCATATCCCCGGATGATGAGATAGTAAGAACTGCAGATGCTGGAGCATCTGAGATAACAAGGTATGGAGCTAGATGAACAAAGCAGGCCAAGGCCTTGGTCTAGGCCCAAAACGCCAGCCTTCCTGCTCCTCTGATGCTGCTTGGCCTGCTGTGTTCACCCACCTCTAGCCCTTGTTATCCCCAAATGATGAGCCTGCCTTCTAGTCTAGTGACATTATCACTACACAAGACCTCCTCTATTTATGTTCTCTCCATACATTCTTACTCATATGAATTGTCCACAGTCAAATAATTTGTCATTATTTTCACAGCTGAAGTGAATGTCAAAACTGAAACCAGGACGGAAGATAATAGGAATGGGATGTCTAAGCTAGGAATATGAAATTTATGGTTATGGAACTAAGGTGAGTGAGTGCAGCTGGTGTACAGATAGGACATAACCTAACATAATGACACGGTAGGCTCAAATGGCATTTTGTTTGCCTCAAGTTCCCAAAATAAGCAAAGATTATTTCAGGCTTTGCTACAATTCACTCAATCATTTAACTCAGTAAGTAACACTTCCTCACAGGATTCTAATCTGAGGCTGGAATGAAAGTTTGACATTTCAACGAGATGCTGCAGGATGCTCCTATGGATAAAGTATTGAGCCAAATCATGGCTTTTTCTGTGGTTCAGATAGAACCATTGACATTTACAGAACAGATGGAAGCATTCAGCTAATTATGATTATGCTTTGCTTGAGCAATTCCAAACAAATCCCACTGCTCTGTGATTGCTTTACAATCTTGTATCTTCTTTGCTTCCAATCTCAATACTGCTTTGCTCATAACAATAACAATTGTATATGCCTCTACCATGTCCTGTGACTAAACATTTCATTCTTCAACAGTCCTCTGCATTGAGACATTTCTCATAACCATTCTTCTTCCACTGAAGCCTGACTCTTAATCTCAGGGTCATGAGTTCAAGTCCCATGCTGAGCATCTTTAGTTTTGGGGTGGCACGGTAGCGCAGTAGTGCTACCTCACAATGTCAGGAGCCCAGGTTCAATTCTAACCTCAGGCAAATGTCTATGTGGAGTTTGCATATTCTCACTGTGTTTGTGTGGGTTTTCTTCAGGTGTTCTGGTTTCCTCCCATAGTTCAAAGATATGCAGGCTAGGTGGATTGACCATGTTAAATTGCCCCTAGTATTCAGGGATGTGTGGATTAGATGGGTTATAGGGAGATGGGTTTGGATGGGATATTCTGGGGTTCAGTGTGGATTTGTTGGGCCAAAAACCCTGTTACTACACTATAGGGATTATAAGATCTGAATGAGAATTTGAAAATTGATCCTTTTCTTCATCATTCACTTTCTAACTAACAGTTATTATTAAACATTTCTATAATTTTAAATGCTTGAGAAAATGTTTGCTCAGATTTCTCTACCTCAGAAGAAAAAGTCTCAATACATTGAGTTAAACATTGAAGATATTACAGCGATAATTCCAGACTCATGACAAACATTCTTCCATCAGCCAGTAACAGATTAATTTGTCACTTGCCTCATTGTTGTTTGTAGGTTATATATGTGTGCACGTGTCCTTAATGAGAATCACTGTACTTCATGGCAATTGTAGTCGTAGCCCAGTGGGAAAATGCTGAGAGATGCAATCAGGCACCTCTAAATGCAGCCTACCTAACATATTTAATCATCTTGGATTACAGTACTACAAAGGTTGTAGGGCCTTCTTGTCTGTCTGCAAAGTCTAATATAACCTCCTTGTATCCAAAATTGAAGACAATATTCTAAGTGGGGTCTGATCAAGGCTTTACTAAAATTGACCTTGAGATGAAAGCTAATATTTAATTAGCTCTTGGTGATTTCTTTTTGTATATGTCGATGAGATGTCTATTTGGACATCTGAATTCCCTTTTTCACCCACTTTCTTGTTTCCCTCCGTTAAAAAAAATCAATTTGTCTTTGATTACCTCTGTAATAGCTCAGGAAAGCAGACTAGAAAGGAATATTGTTTATTGTTGAACACCAAAACAAAGCCACTACTTGTGGTGTACACAGGTTAGTCCCAGCCCAGCACAGGCAGTTCCGCAGACTTTAGCTGTGGGTGTGCTTTATGTTTCTTTCCAAGTTAGGAGTTTCTTCAAATCCCATTAGTAATAACTCAGCAAGCCTGAGTGGCAATGAGCATTGTTCATTGTTTAACACTGAAATATGGCCACTACTTATTCCATACAAAGACTATTTCCTGCCCTGGACTGAGTTTTGCAGCCCCATCCCGAGATCTGCATTTTTTCTTTTGTGTCCAGAAGTGTTATCACACACAACCAAACAATTTTGTTTTTTCCCAACACCAAATCACCATGGTATTCTTTTTTCTTCTTTTAAACACTGCTAGTAAATCAGGAGTGGGGAGAGGGCTTGTGCTCCACCAGCATAAGTTGAATGATTGCTTCATTGATAAGTGCAAAGGCAGGTTCTGCTGAACCCTCAGCAAAATTACGGCGGCAGAATATAAGAAGCCTCAAGGAAATTCCCAATCTTAGTCTTCTCCAGCACTTCATTTGCAAGGGCACAGCTATTGAAATACTTTCCTATTAGACTTCTAATCCTCAACCTCCATGAATGTTAACTCATTCAATACTCTGCTGTCTACAGTCTAATTTTTACAAAGAATTCGTCATCTCACTTCCCCTAAATTGCCTGACCCTCTTGGCTTCTAGCCCACCAATAGCTTAAATCTAAATTGCCATTCTCATTTTCAAATGCCTCCTTGGCATTACCCTTGCTTATCACTCCTCCATTTATAATAAACTCCATACACATTGTGTTCATCTACTTGTAATCTCTTGTGAATCTCACACTTCACTGCCAATTAATTGAGGCCAGATGCTCATCTATCCAAACCTGAAATTCATGAATTGCCTCCCCAAGCCTCTTTGTCTTTTCACCTTTCTCTTGCCTTTTATGAAAAAAATTGTACCCCTGACCAAACTGTTAATCATTTCTCTCAAAGTTTCCTTTCACTTCATCTTAATTTCTGTCTGATTTCAGTCTTTCGAAACAAGAACAGCTTCTTCCCCACTTTTAGTAGGCTGATGAATGGATACTCTAATTTGGAGTAATGCTGATCTTAGTAATGTTGATCTTGTCAAGCACATGTCCTGTGTGGATTAACCTGTATGCCTTACTCTGCCCATGAATTTTTTCGCCCTGTGATCTATATGTCCTTGCATGCTATGACCTGCCTGTACTGCTTGCAAACTAAGCTTTTAACTATACTTAGGTATATGTGGCAATAAATCAAATCAGTCAATCAATCACCATTAGAGCTTATCCTATTCTAAATGTTTGCGATTGTAAAGCACCTTGTGGTATATTGTTACCTTAAAGAACCATATACCTTCCAGTTAATTTGGGAAAATGACAACATTTCAATATTCTTCCTACATTATCACAGGAACCAAGATTTCAATATCAGTAGATAATTACATACCATCATTATCAGAATAAGAGAAAGCATAATCTTTTTAAGAAGCAAAAAAAAAGAAAATGTAGTTATGCTCTTGATTCTCATTATTTGCATTGCTATGCAAATTTCTGCACCTTTAATTTGGCTCAATGAAGTGGTGCCTGACTTAAGAGTGCAAAACATCCTGTCTGTTTGAATCTGCTGATGAGAATTGTAAAGCTGAGTGTTCTGCAGGTGTTCTGCAAGAAAATACATCTGCAATTTTAATCAGAGCTTCTGTTATAACTTTAACTTGGGGCAAACATGCTTGAGGCTAAATATTCCCGAAATAGTCCTTGATAGTTCAATAAAATGAGTGCAAGATTGCAACATGCAATTAAACATTACTTGTTTAGTGTAATGCAGGCAATATGCCAACTTTGTCCTGCCTTTTCTTTTGAATGATTACTATGTGCAGCCATTGCTAATCTATGCTTTACCTTGTATAAACGCCAACAAGAGGGCCCAGAATCACAATGTACCAGTATCAGTTAAACCACAGCTTAAAGCTAGCTTGTGACACTTATAGGTGGTGATCGTTGTGGTTGGAATAGGTGCTGGCAGTCATGCCAAAAGTGAATTTGAACTGGGAAACTGTGAATAAGCTACAAATGGGCGTGACAGGAATCCATGGTTTTCAGATGTTGCAGCAGTGATCTTGGTGGAAGAGGTTGAACATGAAATAAAGGTTCTATATTTGCAGGTGGTTAGTGTTGTATAAGGTAAAACTACTGAAAGTGTTAATGTTGGATACTGCATTAATCTCTAAACAACCTGATGATATCACCCAGCCTTGAGTCATCATGCAATGGACTACATCTTGTTGTTAAGGCAAATGCTTATTCTTGTTAGGACTGTCTAATCCATCACCCTTTCCTCTGCTGACCAACAGGTCATTAAAATTACTAATAAAGAAGGAATAGTGGTGGCACTTTACTGCAACTATTAGCTGGTTCTGGTTGGTTCCACCACACATAGAATAGTGAGGAGTAAAGTCAAGGAGATCAACGCCAGGAGCTACATCACAGGTAACTGGGTGTGCTGTTGCAAGAATTCCAATGACCTCACATGAATGTGCAAGGTGAGTGACAACATACTCAACAACCATAACTCACCAACTCCCACAACGCTCAATTCGCCAGTCACCAGCTTTCAATTATTAGCAGCTCCAATAATAAGGACTGTGTGCCAATGACATCAAAGGATATTGGGACAATGGGAAAAATGGCTCAGAGGTAAATGATCAGCCATGATTTGTTTGAATGGTAGTGCAGGCTTGATAGACCATATGGCCTATTCTTGTTCCAGTAGTAGGGAAACTATTGGAGTAAATTCTGAAGGAGAGAATTATTCTCCAAGTTAATCAACATGGTTTTGTCAGAAGTAGGTCAGGCCTAACAAATGTGATATCATTTTTTTAGGTGGTGTTCAGGTGTGTAGATGAGGGTAGCACAGTTGATGTAGTTTATATGGATTTCTGCAAAGCTTTTGACATGGTCCCAAATGTGAGACTGATAAAAAGTACATATAGGAGCAAATTACTGCAGATGCTGGAATCTGAACTGAAAACTAAAAAATGCTGGAGATCACATTGGGTCAGGCAGCATCCATGGACAGAAAGGAAGCGAACGTTCTGAGCCTAGATGACTCTTCATCAGAGCAAAGCACATGTAATTGGGAAATGTGGCAAGTTGGATCAAATCGGCTTAGTGGCAGGAGACAGGTATGTTGGTGATAGAACGCAGTTTGTGTGACTGGACACACCTGAAATGCGAATGAAAAGCAAATTTGTGAATGACGTGATTATTGAGCAGTTAACCGTGGGGACGAAGATCTTAGATTACAGGAGAATACAGATGGATTGGTCAGATGGAATTCTTTAACACTGACAGGTTTGAGGTGATTTACTTTGGAAGAAGTCACAGGATGAGGGAGTACTCAACGAATGACAAGGCAGTTGGAAGATCAGAGGAACAAAGGGATGTTGGTGTAATTATCCACAGATCCCTGAAAGCAGCAGGACTCGTTAATAGGTTAGTTAAGAAGACATGTGAGACACTTGCCTTTAACAATCATGGCTTAGATTATATGAGGAGGGAAATAGTTTTGGAGCTGTACAGGGCTTTGAATAAGATACAATTGGAGTACTGTGTGCAGGTCTGGTCACTACATTATAAGAAGAATATGATTGCACTGGAGGATGTTGCCTGGTATGGGGCAGTTTATTTCTGAAGAGGCATTGGATAAGCTCAGATTGTTTTCTTTGGAGAAGAGAAGGCTGAAGAGGATCATAATTAAGGCGTATAGGATTATAGGGGGCGTGGACAAGGTGGCTAGGAAGAAGCTTAATTAAACAAACCAATGGCAAAGGGGAATAATTTTAAGGTGACAGGGAAAAAAGTTTAGAGGGGATTTGAGGAAATTATTTTTCATCCAGAAGGTAGGAATCTGGAATGCAGCGCCTGGGAGGGTAACTGAGGCAGGAAACCTCATAACTTTAAAAAGTGCAAAATGTCATAGTATTCAAAGCTATGGACCAAGTGTGAAAAAGTGGATGGTTTGAGAGTAGTTTTTGTTGGTGCAGACATGATTGGCTAAAGGGTCTTTTCTGAACTGTATGATTCTATGATTATATGAATTCCTATGCTATTCTAAGATCTCTTTGATATACCTAGCATTCAAGTCTTCTGTCTTATAAACACAAAGACAGCCATGCATAAGCCCCAGACCTATGTATCATAACTTACTCATGCGACCAGCTGTACACCCCTGACACCCAGGTTAGCCGATCAGAAGGGGAAGAAAGATGTTGGCTGCACCTCCCACCTCCAGATACTTAGTGCTTAGTTCTTAGGCTGAATGTAGACACATTCTCCTGTTTTCTATCTTTGAGATTTCTTTTTAGTGCACAGTTTATTGATAATTTTTCTCCTTTTTTCAACTGTAAGGAACTCACTTCTGGCATGTTAGTTTGGTTAAATTGTGGTCTCCTTGTTGAGATGTTTGTGAGTTAAAGTCCCAGTCCACAACTGTATTTACACTGCCAGTAATCCCTAGGTTTATTACTGAATGGTTCATTCCGAGACAAGGCATTGTTTGTGACATCTGTGTCCAGAATAGCTGTCAGAATTGTCTAAAAACATTGTAAATACATCATAATTCAAAAAGTTAAGCCGTGCTTTAAAGTCTGATTCTAGTGTTATACATTTTTCAATGCAATAACTCCTCCACAAAATGGAGTTTGGGAAATAGAATAATAATGGAATAAAACTTGCTTAATCAGTGTAGCTGTCATGTAGTTATTACAGTACAATTTTACAAGTGTGCCTTTCTATCAAGAATTCTGTTTGAAAAGAAAATCAAACAATTACTGAAATATACAATCAAGTGTGGCATCCTTCAAAGTATATTTTAATATCCTTTATTCCAGTAGTTTTTCATGAATATGTATTGTTATGGAATATTGTGCAACAGGAATTGTTATATGGGAAACTCATGTGGGGGAGTTTCTGAGGTCAACACTGAGGGAGATTAATTTAGAGTGCACCCTACTGAAATGGTATGATTGATGAATCACATTGGGTGCCTATATTTTCACAATGTTAACGACTCACACCCACTATCAGGCTCAGTAGCTCCTTTGAGCCAGCTTCCACAGTTATATTAAGTGGAAGAACTTTTCACATGTATATGTGGGAGTTTTTGGAAAAAAAATGTTCATTTGGTTCAGAAGACCCTTTAGGTTTGATTGAGCCAAACCCCATTCCCCACCTCCTCTATTACTTAAATCTTGAAACCGATCCAGAAGGAATTTATGTATAAGGCAACTTTAAATAACTCCCAAAGCACTTCATATTTTTTTGAAGGGTATGCCCAGAATGTGAGAAATCCAATTTGTGTTGCAAGTTTGCAAGTAAATGGCAATGGCATGAATGACCAAATAACCTGTTCTAGATACTGATGAAGGTTGATTACTAAAGCTGTTGCACAA
Organism: Stegostoma tigrinum; assembly: GCF_030684315.1. Lineage (NCBI taxonomy): Eukaryota > Metazoa > Chordata > Chondrichthyes > Orectolobiformes > Stegostomatidae > Stegostoma > Stegostoma tigrinum. Next base: position 100,290,207 of record NC_081358.1, on the reverse strand, counting down.
CTTCTTGTTTTTTTAGATTTACCTGAGAAAAGGCAGGGCATTAATTTAGTCCCTCAACCAAAAGACGGTACATCTGACCATATGGCAGGTTCCTCGAACAATACAGAAGTTTCCATCTATACTTAGCTCTATGGAGTACACTTGAACTTGCAGCATTGACTCAAAGTGAATATGACATTAATTTTCAAATCTTCTCTGGACACCGAGAGGTGCCACAGCGCTGGAGGACAGCTAACGTTGTACCGTTATTCCAGAAAGGTCGTATGGATAAAACAGGAAACCGCGAGTCTAAGTTCAGTGGTGGTGAAATGACTGGACTGAGGGAGAGAATTACTTTCCACTTGGAGAGTCGTGGATTAATGAAGAATAGTCAGCATGTCTTAGGGGGAGATCCTGTCTAACAATTTTGACTGAATTTTTTGAGGAGGTGTCAAGGTATGTATATGAGTTGATACAGTTGATGTACTTTACATTAATTTCAGTGAGGCTTTTGACAAGATGTGACATAGCAGCTCAGTTAGAAGGTAAGAGCCAATGTACTATCGGCAAATCGATTCAAAATTGGCTCAGGAGCAGGAAGCAGAGAATAATGTTTTTGTGACTGGAAGATTGTGTCCAGTGGCATACCATGGGATTCAGAAACAGTACAAAAATTCAGGGTGTGGTAAATGGAAGAAAGAAAGCCTTAGACAGGTCATAAGTTAAGGGCAGCATAGAAAGAGGAAAAGCATGAAATGTGACAAAGACTAATGGTAAGATAAAGGATTGAGAGTGTTTTAAAAACCAACAAAAGATGAAGAAAAAGAAGGAAGGATAAGATTAACTTTGACAGCAAACTTGCAAGTAATATCAACAAGGACAGCAAGAGCTTCTTTAAAGACATAAAGAGGAAGAGAAAAGCCAAAGTGAGCATTGGCCGCTTAGATAATGAGACTGCAGTAATGATAATGCAGATCCTGGAAATGGCAGAGGAGTTGAATAAATACTTTGCATCAATCTTTACAGTAGGAGACACTTACAGCATTCTAAAATTAATCAAGGGGCTAAAAGAGGATAGAAAGTAAATAGAATAACTATTCCAGGAGTGAGAATGCTGGGGAGCTAAAGTGTGATATGTTCCCTGGACCTGATGGTATATAACCCCAAATAATAATGGAAGTAACTACAGAAATAAAGGCTGCAATGGTAGCAATCTTACAGACATTCTTAGATTCTGGAAAAAATCCCGGAGGATCAGAAAACTGCCAAAGTAATATTTATTTTAAAAAGACGAGGAGACAAAAACAAGGTAAATAAAGGCCAGTTTTTAATGTCTGTTATTGGTAAAATGTTGGGGTCTAATATGAAGTATATAATAGCAGAACATTCAGAAATATAGAACATAATCAAGCTGAATCAGCATAGTTCATAAAGAGGAAATCATGTCTGATAAATTGAATAGAATTCTTTGAGGATGTAGTAAGCAGGACAGGTAAATGGAGAGCAGTGGATTTAATGTATTTGAATGCTCACAAAGTGTTGGTTAAGATATCGCACATTAAGCTACTTAATAAGATAAGAACCCAAGGTGTTGGAGATTTGATTCCATCCTTGGATGACTGTGTGGAGTTTACACATTCTCTCCATGTCTGCATGGGTTTTCTCCGGGTGTTCTGGTTTCCTCCCATACTCCAAAGATGTACAAATGTGGATTGGCCATGCTAAATTGCCCATAGTGTCCAGGGATGTGCAGGTTAGGTGGATTATCCATGGGATATGCAGGGCTACAGGGATGTGGTAAGGGGTGTGTCCAGGTGGAATGCCCTTTGGAAGGTTTGTGTGGACTTGATGGGCTGAGTGGCCTGCTTGCACATTGTAGGAGTTATATGACTCAATGATTAGCATGGATAGAGGACTAACTAATAGAGAACCGAGAGCTGTGATAAGAAGCATTTTCAGGATGGCAGCCTGTAACTAGTCATCAATGCTAAGGCCATAATAATTGACAGTATGTTGATGTCTTGGTTATAAAAATTAATGTACTACAGCCACATTTGCAGATGACAAAAAATTAGGTAGGGAAGCAAGTGATGAAGATGACACACAGCAACTGCAGAAGGATATAAACAGCTTAGAAAAATGGGCAAAAAGTTGGCAGGTGGAACATAACATGAGAAAATGTGAAGTTATGCAATTTGGCAGGAAGAATAGAAGAGCTGAATATGTTTTAAATGGAGAAAAACTGCAGAAAGCTACCGTACAGAAGGATTTGGGTGTCTTCATCCATGGATTACTAAAAGCTAGTGTACAAGCTCAGTAGGCAATAATGAAGGCAAATAAAATGTTGAAATTTATTTTGAAAAGAATGCAATACAAAAATAGGTGGATCTTGACAAGTCAGGCCACAGCTGGAATACTGTGAACAGTTTTGGGCTCCTTATGAGTTATACTGACATTTCAAGCAGTCCAGAGAAGGTTTACTTGGCTGATCATGGATATGCAGAGACTGTCTTATGAGGAGAGATACCTCATTGGAGTTTAGAAAAAATGAGAGATGAGATTATTGAAACATACAAAATTCTTGGAGGAGTTAATAAAGAGGATGCAAAAAGAATTGTCTCCTTGTGGGAAAGTTTGGGATCAGGGCATAACCTCAGAATTGGGGGCCACACATTTGAAACAGAGTTAATGAATCTGTGGACTTCTTTACAAGAGAGGGCTGTCAGAACTGGGTCATTCATTAAATATATTCAAGGCTGAGATAGATAGAGGTATAATCAGTAAGAGAATCAAGGGTTATGGGGAACAGACCAATGCAGTTGAAGATTATCAGATCAACCATGATCTCACTGAATGGCACTGCAGATGTGATGAACTGGATAGCCTACTCCTGCTCCTATATCTTATCGTTTTATGGTTTTAAGGCTGATCTGCACCTCCTTCTCCAAGGCAATTTGAGGTGAGCAAGAAATGCTGGGTTACGAAGTGACACACACATTCTATGAACAAGGGAAAGAGAATTAACCTATTGTGTGTAATCCTACACGACAGTGAGAACTGCATTGTGTATCTGTGACACACAAGAGGACAAGAGAAATTTCATCAACAACGCATCCGCTACATCCTCCAGATTCCCTGGGAAGACCATTGAACAAATGTTGATTCGCATCTTGAAGTCAGCTTCACAAGCATTCAGAAGAACTCGTGCAAAATCAACCTTAACAAACTGGACACAGTTTTGAGTTGGTCTAAATGCATCTCTCCTGTGTATTCCCATTTGCTCAACCCTCATATAGCCAATATTCCAGGGGAGGATAAAAAAATTGAATCTGTCCATGAAGTGTGCAGTATTGACATAAATGGCTGTTTCAAAGTGGTGAAAAGTCACAAGTTGCATTGAGTTTTGATCTCTTGATGGTGAGAAACTGCCTTGTGGAATATAATGCTCCATATGGCCAAGGATCTATTGGTTGAGAATTTGTCTATTCAGTTAAATGAAACCCATACAGCAATTCTGAACAGAAGTCATCACTGAATTGAGGGACATTTGGCAAAGTCCCCTTGTTTAATTGCATCTGTGAAAGCTCAGACTGAACTTATGAAACTTGAACTCATGGACATGCAGGGTTGGACATTTGCCATCGTTGCTGCAGTTTCCAATTCTCCAGGAGATTGTTGGCAATACTCTCTCGAATTTTTTTTTTTGATGCGTGCATTTCCAAAGTCCATGCAAGGCAGTGACTTCTGAAAGTGGAAGTCAATACGGTGATCACGATGATTGGCATTCACTGAACCTAGGAGGAAACTTGGAGCAGCTGTATGGTCATGCAGCTTAGGGGGAACATTCCTTGCAGGGTCCTCACAGCAGTTCAGCAATCTATGCTTCAGATTATTAGGATTGCTGAGCTACTACTCAGAGGAATGACAGTGTCTTTAGGAAGGTCACCAATGACATTGGAGGCATCAAAGCAATGTTAACTACTTTCTGATTGATTGATTGATTGCTTTCACAATGTGCTTGGGCCTCATACTTGTGATACATTCTCCTAACACTGGCACTAATACCCTCACCAAGATGGTGTCTGACACTTGCATGTATGGTGGTACATTGGCTCCAGAATCTCAATTTCAAATCTAGAAAATCTTGCCCTGTGTCCTCATGATTAAGACAGACGTTTAACTCTGTAACTGTTTGCAATACTTGAGTGATATGTAGTTTTTATTTAAGTGACAAAACAAGAAAATGTTTCTCTCACCGCCTTATGTGCATTTGCAATTCTCTATTTAGAGGTAACCAAGTGCTCTCTAAACTATAACAATTTGGCGCAATAAAGAAGTTAATTTAGCCCATTTTGGCAGTTCTGACACTGCTTGAGCAATCTAAACTTAATTACACTGTCACATTCTTTCCTGTCAGCCTGATATTTTTCTGTTCTTCAAATATTTGTGCAATTTTCCTTTATAAGAAGCCGCAAAGTGTTTGTATTTTTTACGGAATGCTGATGCTGAGATGCACTCTTTTAAAAACTCTGATCCAGATGGCTGAAAACAATCTTCTGGCGATTAGTTCAGCTTCCACAGTGAGCTGGTCTATTATTACACCCATTAATCCGTACTAATGCCTTTCTTTTTATCTTTAGCTCTGCTGTGAATATTAGAGAATTAACGAAAGCGATGTTGATCTGTGCTCTGCTGGAGTGACACCTGCTCAATAACTTCCTGAAGATCTACAGAATATTTCTGGGATTGATGTAGCTGTAGGAAAGTGTGAATTGCTTTGGTCAGTTACATTTTACTGACAATCATAACATTTTCCAAACTTGAAATTGTACCTGGGTATGTTTCAATCTTTCCCTCTGGCCAATCTCTGCCAATATCATGCTTTAGTCTTACCTTCCTCTGGGAGGATAGTGTTAATCTTCTAAAACAGCAGGCTGATTAATCTTCATCTGTAGAGATTATTCATTTTTACAGGATCCTCAAAATTTGGCTCAATTTTCTTACACACTGCAGGATGAATTACATAGATGCCTGCATCGACAATGCTACAACCATCAGCAAAAACAAGCTTGCAGGTTTTGATGCAAGGTAGGTTACAGCCACAGAGTAATTTAAGTTCAGAGGGAGACTGCTCGACCTATTAAGTTAATGCCAGTTCTCAGTAAAGCTGTATGTTTCGCAATTGTTGAATGTGTGTGTTCTGTTGATTTTGTCACAGTGGTAAACATGGAACTTACAGTTGTATATTAGGATGTTGATAAACGTTTGGCAGCATTGAACATTGGTTAAAAGCTTCAGACGCAGACCTTCAAGTCAGACAACTCCATGTTCTAATGGCAAATATATGAAGGCAGTTTCAGCCCTCGACGTCTCCTGGAACCTTGTTCCAGTGCTGCCAGCAATCAGAAGAAGTTCCTCCAAGCCCAGACATCTTCAAAACCTGCCCACACATTTGGTGGGGGGCGCGGGTGTGGGCTTCTGAAATTGATTTTATTCAATGAGCAATTTGACCACCATGTGGACTGTAGACTGAAAGCTAATGGAATATTTGCTTTTACCATTGTGGGATGATTTTTCTGGCATTGGAGTAGCAATTATTTTGGAATAACATAGGACTTCTCAGTGAATCCCAGGGCAAGGATGAATATTAGCGGCAAATTTGACAAACCACATCTATCCATTTGGGTGTTTGAAATTGAAGAAAATCTGGTTGGATGCTTTTATCCTATTGGCCTTTCCAGACTGTCAGCAAAGTATCCACATTTTCCATGGTTGATGAAACTGAAAAGATGTTAGTGGGGCAATCTTTTGAACAGATATAAAGCAGCTTTTGCATTCTGTGGTTGTTTTTGCTGGTAGTTCTTGCCTTTGAGTTAGTTTGGAAGTAGACAACTGCATTTTCTTTTGATGCATTTTTTCATAGCAGTGAGGCAGGAGTAAGATAGGAATATTCCTGGATTACTTGTTGGAATTTGGGAAGTCAGTTACAACATTTAAAAAACGTTTGGACAGGTACATGAATAAGAATGATTTAGAGGGATATGGGCCAAACACAGGCAAGTGGGCCTAGTTTAGTTTGGGAAACTTGATTGGCATGGACAAGTTGGACTGAAGGGTCTGCTTCTCTGCTGTATTACTCTATGACTCTATAAGTCGAAGTTTTCAATTTTGTTTTACCATTAGGCAAATGTGTTTTTATCTATTGCCCACTTTAGGGTATCCATGAATGTCAATAACTCCATTATTGTTATATGGTTACCAAGATGATTGAAGATAAACCAGTTTGACGTTGGTACTTTTGCTGAGAAATGCTTTTGAATTGCAATAACTGTTTAAATGCAACTTTTTTTCTCTCCTTGTAAAGCACTGTGATTTACCTAATCTCCACTTTAGAATGTTGACCTGAGAGTCCAGTTCAGTGATTGAGGAGCGGTGGAGAGCAGAGAACGTATGAGAGTGAAGTATCATCAGGACATGATGGAACATTGGACACCAGCATAATGTATGTGAATAATTTCAAACAGTAACTCTCTTCAATACTAATTGTATATTCTAAATATTGTTTTAGGTTGTTCAACTGTGCTTCTCTCATGGTGAGAAGAATCTAAAATAGAAATATTGATTAAAAATTACAATGAGAATTGAAAATAAATTTTTGGTAATGACTTCTTGACTTTTGTTTATTTGATTTAATTTATTGCTGCTACAGTAGCAATGCTGGGGTCATGGGAATGTCACCTGAAGAATGCAATGAGTGAGGATCAAATAATATGGATTTTGATGGTAGACTGATGTGCTGGCGGGTAGCTGAATTCCTTTGGGGATGTTACAGAGGAAGTTATCAGGATTGATATTCTTGGAATCTGATGGTGAGAACAGCAAATACAAGAAAGACTGAGAGATAGGATGAAAGAGAGAGATCCTTTGATCATTTAGCATATTTCACAACCTCAGATGTCACAGCAAAGTACTCTCGCGGTTTAGTTAGTGTTGTACTACAAAGTAGCCATTCTGCTAACTGCAAGGTTGCACCAACAACATGGACATCACGGCCAGATAACCTGTTTCAGCGATGTGGTTAAGAAATAAATACATTAAGAAATAAAAACTGGTCAGGTCACAAGATGGAACTTCACAGAACCTTTTTTTGTCTGCCTAAGAGAGAAGACGGGATCTTAGTGTAAAATGGCATTTAAACACAGCACTGTCTGAGTCATGAATGTATGCATGCTCTGGAATACATCCTGAAATTTTAACCTACTGACCTGGTATTAGAATGCTACCACTCAGCCAAAGCTATCGCTAAGACAAGGTGGCCTCCAGGGCCGAAGATTGATGGAGATGATAAAAATGAAGACAGAATGCACTTTTTGACCTCCTCTACGTTATGGCCAAATGCCACCAAAAATCTAAGAAAAATTCGGGTGAAGGTTTAATGCCAATTTCATTGCATATCCTTGTGACTGACTACCCTACTTATGAATCTTCAGGATTATTAGCATGAGGACAAAAAAGGAATCTCAAGTTTAATTTACGCTCAGGATTTATCTCTTTCCTCATGACTGTAGTATGCCATCACTCCCTGTTCCGCTTCTAGTGCTGGGAATTGCAGGACAATCTAAAGACATTGAAACATTTTATAAACTGCTTCCACCGAAACATCAGCTTTTGTGCTCCTGAGATGCTGCTTGGCCTGCTGTTTTCATCCAGCTTCTTCTACACATGTGGTACATAATTTAAGCTTTTCAACCTACAGCAACATCAGCCTGACCGCCTTAACAGAGTGTAAAATTCTGTAATTTGATGTTGTTTTGAAGGGGAAATGTCAAAGAAGCCAAGAATGAAAGGGCTTTCTTTCTCTGTTGTTGTGTAGTATTGATATTGTGAATACACAGAAACCTTATTATTCGCACTGAAAGCACAGGGAGAAGATTTCTTCCAATCTTAGTGTGATAAAATGATACGTGATTAACCTGTGCCCATGAAGTGGAATGTGTGCAGCACTGCAATTACACGCTACCTAATTTCCTGTGATGACTTCTGTGTGTAGCTAGCATTTCTTGCACTGTTTGTTGGTTACAAGTATCAGCAGTGGGTCCGAAATGCCAGTAATTTGCTCTTCTAAAATTTTGCCTGCATATTTTCAAACTCATTCCTTTAAAAAAGGTGTCAAACTGGTGAAGCCATAACACAGGATTACAGGCATGTTTAAAACAGAAATGGCATGTGGCAGATAAAACAAAGTATTCTGATAGCTAATGCCTCAGATGAAAGCTCTGCTGTCCTGCCACATTGGGTCATTAATGGTAGGGCATTTAGCAAGAATAAACTCCACAAATATACTCATCCTCAATGATGGGTTTCTCAGGATAAGTGTAAAAGACAAGCTGAAAAATTTACAACTACCTTCTGCCTGAAATGCTGAATAGATGATTCATCTTAACCTCCTCCTGAAGTCCCAGCATCACAAATGCCAATCTACAGCAAATTCAACACACTCCACATGATATCAAGAGATGGTTAAAGTTTATGCAGTTTAATAACTTGGATGTAGTAGTGAAGACATGCTCTAAAAGTGAGATGTATTCCTTGTCAAGTCATTCAAATACAGCTTACCCAGGTATGATTTGTCTTCAAAATACAGGATAAGTCTAAACTGGACAATTTTTCTCCGTCAACATACTTACAACCATCAGCGAAGTGATGGAAGATATCATTGGCAATGTTATCAATAGACACTTGTTCAGTGATAATCTGTTAACTGATGTCCAGTTTGAGTTGCACCAAAGGCACTAGTTTCCAGATTTCATTTAAACCTTGGTCCAAATGTGCACAAAATAAATGAATTCCAGAAGTGAGATGAGTGAGCCTGACCTTGATGCAAAGGCAGAGTTTAACTTAGCGTGGCATGAGAAGATGTGGAAAAACTGAGGTCATGTATAATCAGTGGACAAACTTTCTGATGGTTAGCTTCATACTGATCACAAAGGAAAATAGTTACAATTGTTGTGATGGTAGCAATCTCAGACATTTCTGTAGGAGTTCCTCAGGGCAATGTCTCAGGCCCAATCATTTCATCAATTACCCCCTTCCATCAAAAGATCAGAAGCTTTTTTATTCATTTTTGGGATGTGGGCATTGCTGGCTGGCCAGCATTTATTGTCTGTCCCTAGTTGCCCTTGAGAAGGTGGTGGTGAGCTGCCTTCTTGAACAGCTGCAATCTATCTTGTCGGGGTTGACCCAGAGTGCCATTAGGGATGGAATTCCAGGATTCTCTAGTGACAGTATAGGAACAGTTACATACTTGCAGTCAAAATGGCGAGTGGCTTGGAGGGAACCTTGTAGGTGTTGGTGTTTCCATGATCATGGCAGCACTTTGAGTGATATTCGTGAGGGATCATGCAGTGAAACGTTACGGTGGAACTAAGAAATAAGAAGGGGGTGATCAATTTAATGAGATTGTATTCCAGGTCCCACAGTAGTCAGTGGGAAATTGAGGAGGAAATATATAGGGAGATTACAGGTAGTTATAAGAATATGGGGTTGTAATGGTAGGGGATTTAACTTTCCAAACATCAACTGGGACTGCCATAGCGTTAAGGGCTTAGATGGGGAGATATTTGCTAAGTGTGTTCAAGAAAACTTTCTCAAACAGTATGTTAATGGCCCTTCTAAAGGAGGGGCAAAACTCGACCTACCTCATCTTGGCTAATAAAACAGGATATGTGACTGAGGCGTTAATAGTCGGGCGCTTTGGGACCAGTGACCATAATTCTATTAGTTTTTAAATGGTTATGGAAAGGAAAGAACTGGTCCATAAATTAAAGTTCTCAATTGAGGCAAGGTCAATTTTGATGGTATTAGACAGGAACTTTCAAAACTTGATTGGGGGAGGCTGTTCGTAAGTAAAGAGACATATGGCAAGTGGCAGGCTTTTAGAAGCGACATAACCAGAGTTCAGGACCAACATGTTCCTGTTAGTGTGAAGGACAGGATTGAAAGGAGTACAGAAAATTGGATGATTAGAGATATTGAGGTTCTGGTCAAGAAAAAGAAAGAGGCATATGTCAGGTATAGACTGCTGGGATCAAATGAGTTCCTTGAAGAATATAGGGAGTGTAGGAGTACGCTTGTGGGAAATCAGGTGGGCATAAAGAGGACATGAGCTATCTTTGGCATATAAGCTAAAGGACAATCCAAAGAGATTCTACAAGTATATTAAGGCCAAAAGAGTAACTTGGAAATGAATAGCGCTTCTTAATGATCAATGAAGCCGCCCATGTGTAGAATCACAAGAGATGGGGCAAATTGTAAATGAATATTTCACGTCAATATTTATGGTGAAGAAAGACATGGACGCTAGGGAGCTCAGGAATAAAAATAGTGGTATCTTAAAAAGAGCCCACATTACAGGAGGCGAGGTGCTGGAAGTCGTAAAATGCATGATGATGGATAATTCTCCTGGACCTGAACAAGTATACCCCAGGACATTGTGGGAAGCTAGGGAAGAAATTGTGGGGCCTCTTGCAGAGATATTTGTATCATCGACAAACATGGGTGAGGTGCCAGAAGACTTAAGGCCGACTAATGATGTCCCATTATTTAAGAAAGGCTGCAAGGAAATTCCAGACAACTGCAGACTGGTGAGCCTGACATCAGTGGTGGGTAGGATGTTGTTGGGGATTCTGAGAGACAGAATCTACATGCATTTAGAATGGCAAGGACTAGTTAGGGATGGTCAGCATGACTTTGCATGTACAAAATCATGTTTCAAAAATTTGACTGAGCTTTTTGAAGAGGTGACCAAGAAAATTGATGAAGACAGAGCAGTAGATGCTGTCTGTAAAGACTTTAACAAAGCTTTCGACAAGATTCCACATGCTACACTGGTTATTAAAGTGAAATCACATGGGATCCAGGGAGAGCTAGCCAACTGGTTACAAAATTGGCTTGATGGTAAGAGAAAGACGGTTGTGGTCAAGACTGTTGTTCATACTGAAGGCCTGTGACTAGCAATGTGCCACAAGGATCAATGCTTGAATCACTGCTTAAATAATTTTGATGAGAATATAAGATGCATGGTTGGTGAGCTCGTGGATGATATCAAAATTGTTGATACAGTGTGCCATGAAGAAGGCTATCTAAGAGAATGATGGGATCTTGATCATGTGGACCAGTGGGTCGAGAAATAAGCCTTTGGAGTTTGGCTGAGGAGTTTAATTTAGATAAATGCAAGAGGTTGCATTTTGGAAAGACAAACTTGGACGAGACTTATACAGATAATTGTAGGGTCCAAGGGAGTTTTGTCAAACAGAGACATACAGAGGTGCAGATACATAATTCCTTTAAAGTGGTGGCACAGGTAGACAGGGAGGTGAAGAAGGCATTTAGTACTCTTGCCTTTATCGGTCAGAACATTGAGTGCTGGAACTGGGATGCCACATGCACCAGACATCGGTAAAGACCCATTTGGATGACTGCATACAATTTCTAGCCACCCTTCTATAGGAAAAAAGATGTTTTTAAACTGAAAAGGGTGCAAAAAACGTTTATGAGTACGAGACTGAAGGTTTGCGTTATAAGGAGACGCTGATAGGTTGAAACTTTAATTCTGGAGCTTGGGGTGTTGAGAGGTGACCTTATAGAGGTTTATAAAATCTTGATGGGTATAGATAAGGTGAATAGCCCAGGTATAGATAAGGTAAATAGTCAAGTCCAATATTAAAGGGCATAGGTTCAAGGTGAGAGGAGAAAGGTTTAAACGGGATAGAAGTGGCAATGTTTTCACACAGAAGGTGGTGCATTCATGGAATGAACTGCCAGAGGAAGTGGTGGAGGCTGGCCCAATTACAACATTTAAAAAACATTTTGACAGATATATCAATTGGAACGGTTTAGAAAAATATGGGCCAAACACAGGCAAATGGGATAAATTCAGTTCAGGAAACTTGGTTGGTATGGATGAGTTGGTCTGAAGGGTCTGTTTTTGTGCTGTGTGAGTCCGTGGCTGTATAAATTATTTGGTTGCAAGAGCAGACCAGGGGCTTTGAATTGTGCAACAAATAACTTAGATGCATTCATAAAGGATGTCCACAATCAGCAAGGTGGAAATCAGGCATCTGATGACATACCTTCCTCTTACTTGGATAACAACACTTGAGATGTGTAATATCTACGAACTTAAACATGCTTTCTCTCCACACTGGCACTTAGAGGCAGCAGTGTGCAGCACCCAACAAGCCTCCATAAAAACATCTTCTAAGGCCATTGCCACTACCATTTAGAACAATGCCCCCATCATTTCCCCTCCAAGCCACGCATTGTGCCGACATGGAATCGTGCTGACTTTCGCCACCCCCTCATAGTTCTCAGGGCCAAAACCCAGGAATTCCCTTCCTAACAGCCCTGTGGGCTTTCGTACACTACATGATTTCTGTTCAAGAACGTAGCTTACCATAAGCCTCTCAAGGGAAATTAGAGATGGGCAACAAGTGCTAGCTTTCATCCACAATAATCATAATCTATTATAGAATTTTTAAAAAATGAATTTTTAGAGGCACCATCATATCTTTTATACCTTCTACAACTTAGAGACACCTTAAATAGGAAACTTTTTGTCCCTACATTGCCAGTTGGAGTTACAGTAAAGGAACTTAGAAGGTTTTTTCCCCTTCATTACGAAGTCAATACAACAACTCTCAACGTCACTGTGAACAAGCATAATGGATTAATGATTCCCTTAAAATAAGGTGGAGGGACAGAAGGATGGTGTAACGGAATGACTGTTTCAAGATTTTGACAATAACAACTGAGCATCTGCATAAGGTGCTATGTCCTGATGGTATCATATTATGTGAGATGCCCTGCTCCAGTTTACGTGATTTGTCACAAATAAGTGCTATCAATTTGTACTATTCTGTACCCTTGTACCCTTGTGTACCTCAAACTCTTAGAGGTTCCTAGCAATATTCCTACAATAATGTCATGAAAGTAGTTTTTTGATGTTCATTCTGCAATCAGCAAGTACCATTCAATAATGAAAAGAAGGATTTTTCTGCTACATGTGGGATGTTCTAATAAATGGAACTCATCCTCTCAGTTCCTTCCCCTTCTCACCTTGGCATATTTTCATCTTAGTATTGTCATGCTGAATGTACCATGTTTCCAAGAAAGTCATAAACCATTTGGAGAACTTGTCTTTTATAAAACTAAAGATGTGACCAATTCAAAATGGGCTCATCAATGATAATATTTTACTTCTTTGAAAATTCAATTCACAGCCTTTGATGTACAGTGTTATTTTGAACAGTAATTTGTCATATCTTCCATTAGTTTTGTCATGTTTTTACTATAGTTGCTGTTTTGTCAAGATTCCGTTTGAAAATTAATAATTGAATCCTTACCACATCAGTATGTTGTACCTCTGCGCTGAGCACATCTAGATTGCCAACGCAAACACAATTTTCTATGTATAATGAGCAGCTAAGTGACAATGAATCACGATTTATTAAAAAGAATAGACTACTTGCAGAAGCTCCCCATTGCTTTCCTGTTACTGATCCCTTGTCAGTGCTTCATTTGTGTACGTAACTCATCATTTCTGTCCCAGGCACTTAGCACTGCGTTTTTGTGTTTTATTTGCTTGGAAACAGCTGGGTTCTGTTTGACTGCCGTGCATTCATACTGCTCAGCATCAGAAAATTAGAACTATTTGCAATTACATGTGTGGGCGCTTTCTGCCTCTGCTGTTATCACGCACTATGTTAGTGTCACAAAGGTTGTGCTGCAGCAATTTGTGGTGATGTGAGCATTGCAGCCTTCGATTTTCTCTTCTCTTCTTCATCTTTGTTCAACATTGATTAAAGTATGGGGTTGCTAGGGGTGGAGAGTGGATGTTTTACTATTTCCCTTTTGTTGAAAGCTCTTTGTGCTAATAGCTCATATTGATTCAATGCTGAAGAATTGTAAGGCTAATGTTTCCTGCCAGGCACTAGTCAGATCTCTGCTGGAATACTGTGAACAGTTTTGGGCCCCTTACCTAACTAGACAGTTCAGAGAAGGCTCACAAGGCTGATCCTTGGTATGGAGGGACTGTCTTGTAGGAGAGGTTGTGTAGTTTGGCTTGTACTCTTTATATTTTAGAAGAATGACAGGGTGCCTTATTAAAACATGCGTGATTCTTAGGGGACTTGACAGGGTAGATGCAGCAATGTTATTTCTCCTTGTGGAAGAGTCTAGGATCAGAGGGTATTATTCAAAATAAGCGATTGCATTTTTAAGACGGAGATGAGGAGAAATTTCTTTTTTTCAGAGGTTGCTCGAGACTGGGTGATTCAAGGCTGACATAGACTGATTTTTAATCAGTAAATGAATTAAAAGTTCTGGCGAAAAGGCAGAAAAATGACGTATCAATCATGCTTGGCAGAGCAGACTCGATGGGCTGAATGACTCACTTCTGCTCTTACGTTTTATGGTCTTGTTGACCACTGTGATGGTCCAATTGACACCTGTGATGGTGCAAATACTTAGATTGCAAACAGCAGGGAAAGAAAAGATTTTCATTTAAATAGTGTCTTTTACAATATCAGGAAATTGCAAAATATGTTATAGTCAATTCAGTACATTTTGTAATATTTGGGTAAACACTGTAGAATTTGGGTAAATGTGCCATTAGGCTCTGAAAAGCAGTTATATATTAACGACCAAAAGTATTGTTGGTTGAAAGATACAGTTTGCTCAGGACATTCCAGATTCACAGTAGAGTAATGAGATCTTTCACGTTTACCTGAGAATACAGACAAAGCCTTGGTTTAATATCTCATTTGATAGATGATAGCTTCAACAACTAAGATAATGTAAAACTCTGGAGTGTGTTGCACCCAGAAGCTTTTGATTTTAAGGTGTGTATGTTTTCACTGAATAACAGTTAACACTAGCAGGTCATTTTGCCCTGGTTAACACAATAAATTCTCTCGGTTCTGTGTATTACAGGAAATTGATAATCCAGCTATCTATACTCATCCATCTGGAGTCTTTCCTTTGCAAATTGCAATTGTTTTTTAACTATTTCAGAGATTTTGCATCCCATATCTGAAGCCTATAAATTGATTGTTCTCTATAGAAGTAAACTCAAATTTGCCTTAAGGTCACCTGTATTTATGACATTGACACATATCAGCTGGGGAAGTAGGCCAGCTTGGTCTGTCAAGTCTGCTCTGCCATTCAATAAGATCATTTCTGATTTACTCCACTTTTCTGGCTACCCCCATAAACGTTCACTCCTTTGCTTACCAAGAACTTATCCACCTCTCTTTTTTAAATCTACTCAAAGAATACGCTTCCATCTCCTTTTGAGGAGGCAGACTCAACGGTCCCCGTAAGAAAGAAAACAGCCTCCTGATTTCTGCGTTAAATATTTTAAAAATATTACCCCTAGTTCTAGACTCTTTCACAGTAGTGAAATATCCTTTTCATATTTTGTCAAGATTGTGCAGGATCTTATGTATTTCAATCAAGTTATCTTTTACCCTTTTAAATTCTGGTGAGTGCAAGCCTAGCCTCTCCATTCTTTCCTCATAAGACAGTGTGTCCATTTCAGGTAATAGTTGGTGAACCCTCTTTGAACTGCCTCTTAACACGTTTACATTCTGCTAAATAAGGTGACCAATACCGGGCACGGTGCTGCACATGTAATCCCACCAATGCCCTCCATAACTGAAGCTTAACTTCACTACTTTTATATTCAATTCCCCTCACGATAAATGGCAAAATTATTTTTTTTTCCTAAACATTTGCTATGGCCTGGTAATTAGTACAGTATACTTTGACCACCACTTCTTCAAACTCACTCTTCAGGCTGGGAAACTTGAAATGCTGTCATTGTTGATGATTTCAGTGCTAGAGCTTTTGGGTTTATAATTATTCAGGTCACGTAATAAACTTGTAGCTAAATGAAATGCTTTGACTGGGTGGATCCAATCGGTTTCTTACAGTGATCTTGATATTTATGTTTATTAAGGGCTTTGCTGGTAATTTCAATCAAATCTATTCCTCAAAGACAAGATTCTGATTTTAGTATAAGTGGAAAGAATCTGTGCAAACATGTTGACCATGGACAGAATATTGCTAACTAGATTTTAACAAAGCACCAGGACAATAACCAGATTGGTGACTCAATCCAATGGGTAGGTAAGATTGGTATAGAATTAAGTGCAGGAGAAGACAGAGCGGCCCAAGGGTGCTGATTATTTCACAGGACATCAGTAGAACACACAGTGCCAGAACTACACTTTGTGGGCAGGTGAATATGTAGAAACATGAGGAGGAAGAAGATGGATACCAGCAGTGGAAGCACTATACGTGGAACCCATGTCTCTAGATTAGAACACACCCTTAAGGCATTTACCTCTCCAATTCTCCGAATGGCATCATATTGCTGTTGCTACAAACTATTCTAATTACTAGCCTTGAGCTGTCACTCAAGTCAGTGTTAGTCTTGGACTCTGGTACACACATTTAAATGCTGATCTCCCATTTTATGGTGTTCCAGTATTGGTTAATACTGTATTCATCGTCCTGATCTTGCCATGTTGCTGGCATACGTAGACAGAATCTTGTTGAGGCATTGAACGTCTTCTTGCCTGCTGGACAGCTAGCAAGAGAGCTGCAGTGTCTCCTTAAAAGACCATAAGACATGGGAGCAGAATTAGGCCATTCAGGGGAGGTGATGGCTTAGTAGTATTATCACTGGACTGTTAATCCAGAGACCAGATAATGTTCTGGGGACCAAAATTCTCATCGTGCCACGGCAGATGGTGGAATTTGAATTCAATAAATATCTGGAATTAGGAATCTAATGATGACCATGAACCCATTGCCGATGGTTGGAAAAACCCAACTGGTTCACTAATGTCCTTGAAGGAAGGAAGCTGCTATCCTTACCTGGTCTGATCTAAATGTGACTCCAGACTCACAGCAATGCGGTTGACTCTTAACTGCCCTCTGGGCAATTAGGGATGCGCAATAAACGTTGCCTCGCCAGCAACGCCCTTATCCCGTGAATGAATAAAGAAAAAAAAATTCAGCCCATCAAGTCTGCTACACCAATTGAACATGGCCACTATGTTTCTCAGCCTCATTCATTTGCTTTCTCTCCATAACCCTTGATCCCCTTATGAATCAATAACTTATCCATCTCTGTCTTAAAGGCACTCAATGACCTGGTCTCCTTATGCAGCAATGAGTTTTACAGCTTCATCACACTCTGGCTGAAGAAATGTCGGTTCTAAAGGGTCATCCCTTCACACTGAGGCTGTGCCCTTTGGTCATAGTCTCTCCTACTTGTGGAAACATCTTTTCCACATCCATTCTATCCAGACCTCACGGTATCCTATAAGTTTCAATATCCTTCTAAAGTCCGTTGAGTACAAACCCAGAGTCCTCAGCCACTTCTCATATGATAAGTCCCTCATTCCCAGGATCATTCATGTAAACCTTCTCTGAACCCCATCCTCTGATGGCACATCCTTCCCTAAATACAGAGCCCAAAACTGCCCATAATATTCCAAATGCAATCTGACCGCAACCTTATACAGCCTCAGCAGCATATCTCTGCTTTTATATTCTAGCCATCTTGAAATTAATTAGAATCTTAGAATTAGCTTTATTGTCACATGTTGTCAAATGAGTATAGTGAAAAATTTACGAGTTGCTGCTTAAGGCATATTCTTGGTTACAAAAAAAAAGAAATAAAAAGGCTGGCATTACAGATCATAAGAATAAGTTAAAAATAAAGAATAAAAAGTTCAGAACAACAATTCTTCTAACTTAGTCCACGCTGGCATCTAGTCTCTACTCTACATGGGGCCTTGCGCTGGGCTTCACCTTGAGGTTCTCAAGGCCAGGAGGCCACTTTGGAATCATCTTGAGCCAGCGGTCACACTGGGCCAAGAGATCGCTCCAATGTGCCTTCGAGAGACCACCATGCCAGGCTGAAGATCGCCATATTGGGTCCTTGCTAACGCTGGAGGTTCTTGATATTGCCAAGAAGAAAGAAAACACAAAAGACTAAAAAAAGGAAACTGATGGAGAGGACAAATTCAACCTGAGGAATCCTCAGGCCGCCATCTTGGATGATATGAATGTCAACATTCCATTTGACTTCCTAGCCATCGACTGAAACTGCATGTTAAATTTTAATCTTGAAATTGGACGCACACAGCCCTTCGCACTTCAGATTTGCAAAGCCTTTCATGTTTAGAAAATAGCCTTTGCCAATATTCTTCCACTCAAAATGTATAACTTCATACTTCGTAGCATTATATTCCATCTGCCACTTCTTTACCCACTCGCTTAGCATTCCTTATGGGAATTTCCACTGAATGACAAGCTAATCAGTCAGTGGCAAGACAAGCAATAGACCTTCTCCTGGAATCAAGGCTACAAGGTGTGGAAATCTTGCCATTGAGATCACAGTGTAATGTGGAACACTGGTGATTAACGTATGGGTGAAGGAAGGCTTCTGGAGCAAGAGCAGTGGGATGGCTGTAAATGGGCTTTGTACTTCCCAATATCCAGTTCCTCAGCAATGCTGTGCGTACATTTTAGTGAGGAACCTTCCCTAATCTTTAGCCAGGCTGCTCCAGTCCTGTTCCTGCTCCACCCATCCCTGTGGTGTCCTTAATCCATCACGTAGAGGCCTCAATTGGCACTGGGATGGAAAATCCGACATAGTTGAACCTTCCCACAAACCTACTTCAGTCAGTCCCATTAGAATGTGGCAGGGGTTGAGGTATGCCGCTGCCTCACTTTAATGAGGTACAGTAAGAAATTTGAAGATGTATTTCACAATAAATTATTAAAAATATTTTTGAAAAACCTGATATGTGTCAAGGGTGATTCCAACGAACCAATTTTGTTTTATTAAATCAGCATACTTCCCACTGTATTTTTCAGTCACTCTTGTCATTAAATAGTCTCCTGAATGGATTGATTATACCAGCTCCCATGTGACCTAATCCATTAATTGCTCAATTTTGTGTGAAAAGACACTGCCTGACTTTCTTATTCTTGATTTCTTTAACTGCGATGTGCAGCGCTGTAGTCATTTTTATTATTTATATTTTAATTGTCTGTGTGCCATTCCTTTTCCTTTGAAATGCACTACAATTCGCCAAACCTTTCCCATCGGCCTTTCTTCAAATTATCTTATGTGCCAAATAGTGAATTGACCCTGCCTGCCTCACCTCTGCAGTCCTACAATTGATAACTTTCCACTCAATTATCTCAGTACGTTGCTTCGGTTGATTGCGTTGGACGCTGGGTAAAGGTAATGGGAAACAGCCATGCATTTTCTCATGAGAGTAATCAATAGTGATTTGTGTGATTGATTGTACGAGCACCAAAACTAATTGAAGGCTGTCGTGATCACTTCTTTTGATGTGTGGCACAAAATATATCAGTAAAATATATTTTAAAAAGTGGACTTAGTTTTTAAGATGCAGGAGATGTTTGGCATATTGCGGTTGACTAAATAACTATTCATCAATGTCGTCATCAAAATGTGTCTGAATTGTGATGGGGAGTGGGAGACAACTGCATATTTGGTGCTTAGATTCACAGTGAATTTGATGTGAAGTATTGTAAGATAAGTCTGTTGGCAGCCCACGACAATAAATATCAGCAAAATTTCAACCACTAGCTTAAGAATTCTTTAATCAAAGTTTTTTTTCTCGACTCTTGTTATTATATGCAACTGGTATACATAGGCTGATGTACATTCTTTGACCCTCTGAATTATTCTGTGAAGATGTTAGAGCCAGAGGAATGGAAAATGGAAAATTTGAGATTTTGTTTGTGGGATTATGGCTAGTATGTTCATCATGACCTAATAATGGCAGAACAATTACAGTCAAATATTTTGAAGTTACATGGCATACTCCTAGTCTGTTTGTAATGTTGTAAACAGTGGAAAATTCTGTAATAGCTTGTCAATTAAGAGCTCATTTTGAAAATAGCTTTCAAGATGGATTGCAGTTGAACTTTATGGCTGGTAACCAAAGTTTTTAATTCATTTATCTACCAAACTTCAAAGGATCCTTTTGAGCTCATTTAGCTCTGTGTGCAGTTTCAGGGCAGTCTGCAATCAGACATCTTACTCATAATACCTCAGATGTATGCCCCTTTCATTATAGTGTGGGATCAGAGAATATAAAACCACATGTGGGAGGAAAAAATGTTATTTTGTCATTTTATTATGCCATGCAATCAGTTTAGGGTTCTTACTTTCTCTCAGCTAACTCCTTTGTGTCTTAAACACTGATTTAAAGTTAAGGTGTGGTTAGGATTTAAGATTTATTTGGAGAAGACGGGCCAGGGACCATCTTCAGGGTTTTCCTCAAAGTAACACAATTTGTTAGAGTTCATTATCTAAGTATTATCATACATAGAAACATAGAATCCCTTCAGTGTGGAAGCAGGCTATTTGGCCCATCAAGTCCACACCAATCCTCCAAAGAGTATCCCACCCAGACCCACGCCCCAACCCTACCCAGGTAACCTTGCATTTTCTAAGCTAAACTACATAGCCTGCATACCCCTGGACACTATGGAAAATTTAGCATGGCTAATCCACATCACCTGCTCATCTTTGGAGTGTGGGAGGATACTGGATCATCTGGAGGAAACCAATGCAGGCATGTGGCATTTATACTCAGTGATGTGCAACTCTGACAACAAGGTTGCTCCAAGGTCTTCTAGCCCTGAGCAACATGTGTGAGAGGTTGGGGAAAAACTGTGGATGAAGTGACTGGGAAACAGGAAACTTGCTTAATTTGTGGGTGCTGCTGTGATAAAGCCAAAATGACATCGGCGTCAGAAGTAGAGCTGCTGTATTGCTACTAAGCGGGAGTGCAAACAAGGCTGCTTCTGAGTTTTAAAGTTAAAACACAGTGCACTGATTTGGGTTTTCAGAGGTCGAAGGTGGCAAAATTTAGTTTGAAGAGCAGGCTTTACATTCATGTTAAATTAAATGCATTCAAAAGATGATATTAATGCAGTAAGTGTAGAATCACTGCATGCAAATGTCAAACTAACAGTATGAATAAGAACAGAAAATGCTGCAAGTGTCATAATAACATAATAAAATTCCTTCATCAAGAATAGAAACAATTACAAACTTACAGGAAATGTAAAGAATATGTAGAAAGAGAGTACAAGAGTAGTTGCTGTAGTCTCACCAGACCATTGGGCTGTTCTTTGAATAAAACGTAACGACTGATGGTGGTTTAGCTTAAGGGTCATCACACCTCAGATGAGGGGATAAGGTCATGGTAACCTTGATCAGTGTGGGCATTGAATCCACACTGTTGGCATCAACTCTGCATTACAAACCAGCCAGCCAACTGAGCTGACCAACCACGCCCACATCCCAAGAGCAAACAACAAAAACATAAAACTCTATTACCTTAAGAAACAAGCTTACAGAGACTTTACTCTTCATGCACCATCATCCTGTCCAATTTTAAAGTTCCTTGTGCCCTAAAACTCAGTGGACATAGTGGACTTGTTTTCTTTTTAACAAACATTTACTTGATGATATCCTCTTCAGTTAATGTACTTAAATTGCCAACACAAGTCAAAATTACTTCTTAACATGTATTCCTTAAACTGAAACTTTGAACAGTTTTGTACAATGTCTTCCCTTCTGATACCATAAAACTCAGGTATCAATTGGACGATCTTTCTCTGAACTGCTTCTAATGCAATTTCACCCTTTCTTCAGTAAGAAGAACAAAAGTGTTCACAATACAAACAGTACAAAATTTTACTGTGAGTCTTCTCTAATATTTCCATACGTCAGGTGCTCTTTTGCAATGCCAATTATTTTTCAATATACCATTCAAATGTCAGTTCATTATTTATGAGGTTAGGTAACACTGGCTACTATTTCACGATAATGAACAGCATCAGTGATAAGCCTGATTCCAACTTTATTCAATGTTTAGGTAAATGCATTTTCTAGTGGGGGTCAATATGCAGCAATCAAGAGCAGGAACTGTGGCTTGTTTTTATTGGGATCCAGAAACATCCACAATGAGGTCAGCTAACCTCACATATGACCTATGACCAAACATGCACCCTTCTTGCTTTTCATAAGTGTAGCTTAATATAGTTGATGTACACAATAAATTAGGGAAAGAAAGAACTTGGGAAAGTTCTTCCAAACTTTCTGGATTAGGATCAAACCCAGGCCTCAGAATAATTACTAGCCTATATCACATGTTACAAATACTGTTTGCTTTTTTAAAAAATGACAGCTGACCATCCCTGCTTAATTATTGTTTAGATAACTATTATACTCCTTTTAATGAAATCAGAAGGCCTCTAATTTTCTATTGGGTTCTTGTCACTCAGTTGAAATAGTCCCTTGGCAATGTTTATGCCCAGTTCACACATTCATGGAAGCATCCATGATTAACTGCAGGTGAGAATGATTAATTAATAAACATTAATTACAGACTTTACAAGCATTACAGTTTTTCAATTATTGTTCAGCAGCTGCGAGGAAGCTGATTTGGTATAAATTCCCAACGTCTCTGGTCATTAGTGTTCAACTTCTATTAATTTGACTACAAACCAACAGCTTACTTTCTTTTTGAAGGTTTTATTGATTTTACTGTTAGTTTGTCCCCTACACTGTCTTACTGGCCAATGCTACACTTACTCCCACACTGTCTTGCCAAATCTGAACACCAGTGCACCGCTTAACTCAGAAATGGTGTTCCGACTCCACCATCCGCCTCCCTCACTCCCTTACCTTCATCCCATCCATTTCCTACCTTCCTTTTCAACAAACCTACCTCACCCCTGGCCACCACTACCTCCCTGCTGCCCGAAGATCGTTTTCCTTCTTCCTCCTTCCCTTGCTTATGGTAGCATCGAATACTGTCCATTGACCTAAGTCCCAATCATCAATGATAATGGGAACTGCAGATGCTGGAGAAACCAAGATAATAAAGTGTGAAGCTGGATGAACACAGCAGGCCAACCAGCATCTCAGGAGCACAAAAGCTGACATTTCGGGCCTAGACCCTTCATCAGAGAGGGGGATGGGGTGAGGGTTCTGGAATAAATAGGGAGAGAGGGGGAGGCGGACCGAAGATGGAGAGAAAAGAATATAGGTGGAGAGTAGAGTATAGGTGGGGAGGTAGGAAGGGGATAGGTCAGTCCAGGGAAGACGGACAGGTAAAGGAGGTGGGATGAGGTTAGGAGGTAGGAAATGGAGGTGCGACTTGGGGTGGGAGGAAGGGATAGCTGAGAGGAAGAACAGGTTAGGGAGACAGAGACAGGCTGGGCTGGTTTTGGGATGCAGTGGGAGGAGGGTTGAGCTGGGTTGGTTGTGTGGTGCACTGTGGGGAGGGGATGAACTGGGCTGGTTTTGGGATGCGGTGGGGGAAGGGGAGATTTTGAAGCTTGTGAAGTCCACATTGACACCATTGGGCTGCATGGTTCCCAAGCGGAATATGAGTTGCTGTTCCTGCAACCTTCGGGTGGCATCATTGTGGCACTGCAGGAGGCCCATGATGGACATGTCATCTAAAGAATGGGAGGGGGAGTTGAAATGGTTCGCGACTGGGAGGTGCAGTTGTTTATTGCGAACCGAGCGGAGGTGTTCTGCAAAGCGGTCCCCAAGCCTCCGCTTGGTTTCCCCAATGTAGAGGAAGCCACACCGGGTACAATGGATACAGTATACCACATTGGCAGATGTGCAGGTGAACTTCTGCTTAATATGGAAAGTCATCCTGGGGCCTGGGATAGGGGTGAGGGAGGAGGTGTGGGGGCCAGTGTAACACTTCCTGCGGTTGCAGAGGAAGGTGCCGGGTGTGGTGGGGTTGGAGGGCAGTGTGGAGCGAACAAGGGAGGAGCTCGAACAGTTCATCCACTTCACCAACACCTTCCCCCCCAACCTTCAGTTCACCTGGGCCATCTCCAGCACATCCCTCACCTTCCTGGACCTCTCAGTCTTCATCTCAGGCAACCAGCTTGTAACTGATGTCCATTTCAAGCCCACCGACTCCCACAGCTACCTAGAATACACCTCCTCCCACCCACCCTCCTGCAAAAATTCCATCCCCATTCCCAATTCCTCCGCCTCCGCCGCATCTGCTCCCACGATGAGGCATTCCACTCCCGCACATCCCAGATGTCCAAGTTCTTCAAGGACCACAACTTTCCCCCCAAAGTGGTTGAGAACGCCCTTGACCGTGTCTCCCGCATTTCCCGCAACACATCCCTCACACCCCGCCCCTGCCACAACCGCCCAAAGAGGAACCCCTCGTTCTCACACACCACCCCACCAACCTCCGGATACAATGCATCATCCTCCGACACTTCCGCCATCTACAATCCAACCCCACCACCCAAGACATTTTTCCATCCCACCCTTGCTTGCTTTCTGGAAACACCAGTCTCTCCGTGACTCCCTTGTTCACTCCACACTGCCCTCCAACCCCACCACACCCGGCACCTTCCTCTGCAACCGCAGGAAGTGTTACACTTGCCCCCACACCTCCTCCCTCACCCCTATCCCAGGCCCCAGGATGACTTTCCATATTAAGCAGAAGGTCACCTGCACATCTGCCAATGTGGTATACTGCATCCATTGTACCCGGTGTGGCTTCTTCTACATTGGGGAAACCAAGCGGAGGCTTGGGGACCCCTTTGCAGAACACCTCCGCTCGGTTCGCAACAACCAACTGCACCTCCCAGTCGTGATCCATTTCAACTCCCCCTCCCATTCTTTAGATGACATGTCCATCATGGGCCTCCTGCAGTGCCACAATGATGCCACCCGAAGGTTGCAGGAACAGCAACTCACATTCCGCTTGGGAACCATGCAGCCCAATGGTGTCAATGTGGACTTCACAAGCTTCAAAATCTCCCCTTCACCCACCGCATCCCAAAACCAGCCCAGTTCATCCCCTCCCCACAGTGCACCACGCAACCAGCCCAGCTCTTCTCCTCCCGCCACTGTATCCCAAAACCAGCCCAGCCTGTCTCTGCCTCCCTAACCTGTTCTTCCTCTCACCCATCCCTTCCTCCCACCCCAAGCCGCACCTCCATTTCCTACCTACTACCTCATCCCACCTCCTTGACCTGTCCATCTTCCCTGGACTGACCTATCCCCTCCCTACCTCCCCACCTATACTGTACTCTCCACCTATATTCTTTTCTCTCCATCTTCAGTCCGCCTCCCCCTCTCTCCCTATTTATTCCAGAACTCTCACCCCATCCCCCTCTCTGATGAAGGGTCTAGGCCCGAAATATCGGCTTTTGTGCTCCTGAGATGCTGGTTGGCCTGCTGTGTTCATCCAGCTTCACACTTTATTATCCCAATCATCAATCCCTCCTCACTTACGCCAGTACCACTGCAATTCAATTCCATGTCAGCTCCTGTCACCTTAAGAAACATAGAAACAGAAACATAAAAGACAGAAGCAGGAGGAGTCCTTTTGGCCCTTCGAGTCTGTTCTGCCATTCATTACAATCATAGCTGATAATCCAACTCAATAGCCTAACCCTGCTTTCTCCCCATAATTGATGTGCTATATCTAGCCGTCTCTTGAATATATTCAATGTTTTGGCTTCGACTACTTCCTGTGGTAATGAATTCCACAGTATCACCACTCTTTGGGTGAAGAAATGTTTCCAGATCTCCACCTAAATCGTCAACCCTGAATCCTCAGACCGTGGAAGTATTGATGGTTCAATGGTAGAATTCTCACCTGCCACGCGGTATGCCTGGGTTTGATTCCTGGCTAATGCATCCTTTTCCTTTCTGGGGCGCCACAATAGCTCGGTGGTTAGCACTGCTGCCTCACAGCACTGGGGACCTGACTTCATTTCCACCCTTGGGCGACTGTCTGTGTGGAGTTTGCACATTCTCTGGGTGGGTTTCCTCTGGGCGCTCCAGTTTTCTCCCACAGTCCAAAGACGTGTTGGTTATGTGGATTGGCCGTGCTAAATTGTCCGTAATGTTCAGGGATGTGTAGATTAGGTGGGTTACAGTGGGATGTGTTTGGGTGGGATGCTCTGTGGTTTGTTGTGGACTTGTTGGGCCAAAGGGCCTGTTTCTACACTGTAGGGATTCTATGTATATATCTTAGGAAGGAACTGGAGTACCCAACGGACACAGAGAGAACATGCAGACTGTCATCCAATGCGGGAATCAAATCTGGGTCCCTGGCTCTGTGGGGCAGCACTGCTTACCACTGTGCCACCTGAGAACTTTTTGTAGAGACACTGTGAGAGAAAGCAGCTGTTATTGTCAAAGTAACAAACACCATTTTGTTAATGTAAACAGCAGAGGATTGTGTTGGTTAGAGGATCAACCCGCTCCTACAGCACCGCTCTGGCAGGTTTTGGAGAAAATAAATTAAAATTAAATATTAAGGTCTTGGCCTCTCAGTTGCATCTGAGAGTACCTTTTCCTCCAGGCCTTGTACTCATTATTTCAATAATTAAAAGTGTTACCTTAAAGAGACGGGTTCAAGTGCCAATTTAAAGATTTCAGCACACAGCTATGTTGACATAACAGTCCAACATTAAAAGGGTACCAGAATTTGGAGGTCATCTCTCTGATAAGATGTTAAACTGATGTCTTATGGATTCTTTTGGAGTGAGAAAGGGTGGAGATAGATGATCCCTTAACACTACTTTGAGGAGGAGCAGGGACATTCTCTTGGTGCCCAAGTCAATAGTTATCCCTTCATCAACATCATGACAAAAATATCTGCTCCAGCTTCATGAAAACGGTATCTGCTTGTATCTCGTGCCTGCTTTTTGAGCTCTTGCAATTTTTTTAAGAGTATAATAATGTCAGCATATCAAATGTAATTAATTAGCTGTGAAATGCTGAGGGGTGGCCTCAGATCATGAAACATACTTCATTATACACAACTCTTGGCTGATTTTCTCACGGCTGTCCAAACTAAGAGCACTTGTAGAATGGAGACAAGGGCCAAGGCATGCCCCATCCACATAGAGCAAGTCAAATCCAATCTGGTGAATTAAAACCCTAGCTCAATTTCAACCATTGACCTGAGATAGAAGCAGTCATTGACATGGCTATCATATGGCACTTGCTTAGAGATAACCTGCTTGCCAGTGCTCAACGGTATACCAACAGGACCACCCCTCAGCTCCTGACCTGATTATGGTCTTTGTTCGAAGATACATAAAAGTGCTTAATGTAAGAGCTGAGACTCTAAAGTGACTGCCATTGGCATCTAGGAAGCATTTGACCAAGTGTGCCATCAAGGAGTCTGATTAACATTGAAAATACATAGGAAGCAGGAAGAAACCCTCCAGTGGCTGAATTAATACCTGGTCAAAGTACAATAGTTTTATAAGTTGAAAATCAAACATCATATCTTTAGGGAATGGCAGCAGGTGTTCCTTAGGATAGTACTCTAGGTCCACCCATTTTCATTAGCTTCATTGATGATCTATCTCTCTATAATGTTCAGAAGTGGGAATGTTCATTGATGATTTCATAGGGTTCAGTTCTACTTATGCCTCCTGAGATAATGAAGCAGTTCAGGCCTGCATTTTGTCTCGTGCTAATAAGTGACGTATAACGAAAGTACATTAAGTACTAGTACATCTCCGAAAAGAGAGAATCAAATCATTTTCCCTTGATATTCAGTGACATTAATGTTGATGAATTGTACACCATCAGCATTCATGGGGTCACCATTGACCAAAAATTTAAGTGGGGGCCTTGTGTGCCAGTCATTGTGAAAAAGTCACAAGTCACACGACACCACATTATAGTCCAGCAGGTTTGTTTGAAAGCACAAGCTTTTGGAGGGCTGCTTCTTTGCCAAGTCACTTCACCTGATGAAGGAGCAGTGCTTCAAAAGCTTGTGTGATTTCAAACATACCTGCTGCAATACAACCTGGTGTTGTGTGACTTCTGACTGTGTCTACCCCAGTCCAACATCGGCACCTCCACGTCATGGCAGTCATAGTGATAGCATTCTTGCTCTTGAGCTACAGAATTAAAGATTCAGGTCTTGAAAATTAAGATTGGCATTCCAGTGCTGCAAGGCTGGAGGTTACATCTTTCAAATAGACTGAGAGATTGAGGCCCTGTTTGCGCTCTCAAGGTGGATGTAAAATGTTCCATTTAACTATTTTGAAGGATTAATGGGGAGTTATGCCTTGTTAATCAATTAGAATCACAAAACACAGATGATCTGATCATTGTCAGTGATCTGTTTTTTTTTAAGACTTGCTGGTTGCAAGTTGGAATCTGTGTTTCCTACATTACAACAGTGACTCCACTTCAAGAGTATCTCATTAGCTGTGAACTACTTTGGGATGTCCATTCATCATGAATGGTGTTATATAAGTTATAGGTTTTTCTTCCCTTTAGATCTGCTGCAAAAACAGTGTTACTACAAAAGCATGTCAGAGGCTGAAAAATCTGCATTGAGTGACTCACTTTCTCATTCCACAGAGCTCCCTGCATGACAAGTGTGGCGTGTTATGAAACACTTTCCATTTGGCTGGATGCGTACAGCTCCATCTACACTCAAGAAATTTTGAACAGACTGTGTGATTGAGGCCCTGTCTGACTTCTCAAGGTGGATGTAAAAGGCTCCATTAAACTATTTTGAAGGATTAATGGAGAGTTATCCTTGGAATCTTGTCAATCAATTAGAGCCACAAAAAAAAACGAGAAATTTCAACCCTATCCAGAACAAAGCAGCTCACACACATCCCATGAATAAATGAATGGAAAGAAATGTTTTTAAAAATCCGAAAGAACTTTGAATGCTGGAAATCAAAAACAAAAAGAGAAATTGCTGGGAAAATTCAGCAGATCCGGCAGCATCTGTGGAAAGAAAGTGGAATTAATGTGTTAGGTCCAGTGACCCCTTTTTAGAGGTGATGGTAACTAGGAAAATGTTTTTTTTATATTCAGAAGGTAGGCAGGGAGTGAGGGTGTAAGGAGTAAATGATAGGTGAGGACAGAACCCAAACAGAGAGAAGGACAGGCAAAGCAATGGATAATGTTCAGCCCAGGAGAATGAATGGCTGCTAATGGGAACTATTAGTGGCTAACAATGGGTAGCATATAATAGCCCACCATACAATAACAGTATCTAGTGTGTGGGGGTTCAGGTAAGGATATGGGAGAAGGTGCCTCCAGCCCTAAAACTGTTGAGCTTGATATTGAGTCCAGAAGGCTGTAGAGTTCCCAAGTGGAAAATGAAGTGCTGTCCTTCCTGTGCTGGAACATTGCAGCAAGTCTGAGGCAGAGGTAACAAGGTGTAGAGCTGATGAATACAGCAGGCTTTGAGATAACAAGGTGTAGAGCTGGATGACTATCTCTGAGACAGAGATGCTGGCCAAGAACAAGCTGGTGTGTTGAAGTGGCAGGCAACTGGAAGCTCAGTGTCTTTTTATGAGCTGAGCGCAGATATTCTGTGAAATGATGACCCAGTCTATGCTTCATTTCCCCAATGTAGAGGACAGCACATTGTGAACACAGTGGACTAGATTGTGAGAAATGCAGGTAAAGTGCTGCATGGCTCGGATGGTGAAAAATAAAATTCAAGATGAGTATCCATGGATTCTCGGGCATTAAGGAAGTCAAGGATTTTTGTAGAACATAGAATATAGAACATAGAACATAGAACATTACAGCAGAGTACAGGCCCTTCGGCCCTCGATGTTGTGCCGACCTGCCATGCCAATCTGAAACCCATCTAACCTACACTATTCCATGTACGTCCATATACTTGTCCAATGACGACTTAAATGTACTTAAAGTTGGCGAGTCTACTACCATTGCAGGCAAAGCGTTCCATACCCTTAGTACTCTCTGAATAAAGAAACTACCTCTGACATCTGTCCTATATCTTTCACCCCTCAATTTAAAGCTATGCCCCCTCGTGTTTGCTGTCACCATCCTAGGAAAAAGGCTCTCCCTATCCACCCTATCTAACCCTCTGATTATCTTATATGTTTCAATTAAGTCATCTCTCAACCTTCTTCTCTCTAATGAAAACAGCCTCAAGTCCCTCAGCCTTTCCTCATAAGACCGTCCCTCCATACCAGGCAACATCCTAGTAAATCTCCTCTGCACCCTTTCCAAAGCTTCCACATCCTTCTTATAATGCAGTGACCAGAACTGTACGCAATACTCCAAATGCGGCCGCACCAGAGTTTTGTACAGCTGCAGCATAACCTCTTAGTTCCGGAACTCAATCCCTCTATTAATAAAAGCTAAAACACTGTACACCTTCTTAACAGTCCTGTCAACCTGGGTGGCAACTTTCAAGGATCTCTGTACATGGACACCGAGATCTCTCTGCTCATCTACACTACCAAGAATCTTACCATTAGCCCAGTACTTTGCATTCCAGTTACTCCTACCAAAGTGCATCACCTCACACTTGTCCACATTAAACTCCATTTGCCACCTCTCAGCCCAGCTCTGCAGCTTATCTATGTCTCTCTGTAACCTACAACATCAAAATCAAGAACATTAACTACTAAAATATCTACTAATCAAAATCGAGAACATTAACTACTCTTAGGCAACCTATATAAAGGTGTGCACCAGAGGAATCACCCACCTACGCACTGATGATGTCTTCTCGACTGGAGATGAAACATTTGCAATTCATTTGCCAAGCTCGGCGAACAAACCAACAGGCAACCAATTTATCCAATCTACCAACATTTCACAGCATGTCTACAACATCCTTCATCACTATCCACAACTCCACCGACCTTAGTGTCATCTGCAAATTTACTAACCCATCCTTCCACACCCTCAACCAGGTCGTTTATAAAAATGACAAACAGCAGTGGACCCAACACCGGCCATTGCGGTACAACACTAGTAACTGGACTCCAGGATGAGCATTTCCCATCAACCACCACCCTCTGTCTTCTTTCAGCAAGCCAATTTCTGATCCAAACTGCTATATCTCCCACAATCCCATTCCTCGCATTTTGTATAATAGCCTACTGTGGGGAACCTTATCGAAGGCCTTGCTGAAATCCATATATACCACATCAACCGGTTTACTCTCATCTACCTGTTTGGTCACCTTCTCAAAGAATTCAATAAAGTTTGTGAGGCACGACCTACCTTTCACTAAACCATGCCGACTATCTCTAATCAAATTATTCTTTTATAGATGATTATAAATCCTATCCCTTATAACCTTTTCCAACACTTTACCAACAACTGAAGTAAGGCTCATTGGTCTATAATTACCAGGATTGTCTCTACTCCTCTTCTTGAACAGGGGAACCACATTTGCTATCCTCTAGTCTTCTGGCATTATTCCTGTAGACAATGACAAGTTAAAGATCAATGCCAAAGGCTCGGCAATCTCCTCCCTGGCTTCCCAGAGGATCCTAGGATAAATCCCATCCGGCCCAGGGGACTTATCTATTTTCACACTCTGTAGGACTTCTAATACCTCTTCCTTGTGAACCTCAATTCAACCTAGTCCAGTAGCCTGTATTTCAGTATTCTCCTCGACAACATTTTCGTTTTCAAGAGTGAATACTGTTGAAAAATATTCATTTAGTGCTTCCCCTATCTCCTCTGACTCCCCACACCACTTCCCACTACTATCTTTGATTGGCCCTAATCTTACTCTCGTCATTCTTTTATTCCTTAAATACCTATAGAAACTCTTAGGGTTTACCCTGATCCTATCTGCCAACAACTTCTCATGTCTCCTCCTGGCTCTTCTGAGCTCTCTCTTTAGGTCTTTCCTGGCTACCTTGTAACCCTCAAGCGCCCTAACTGAGCCTTCACATCTCATCCTAACATAAGCCTTCTTCTTCCTCTTGACCAGCTATTCCACCTCCTTCGTAAACCATGGCTCCCGCGCTCTACAACTTCCTCCCTGCCTGACAGGTACATACTTATCTAGGACACACAGGAGTTTTTCCTTGAATAAGCTCCATATTTCTAATGTGTCCGTCCCCTGCAGTTTCCTTCCTCATCCCATGCTCCCTAAGTCTTGCCTAATCGCAACATAATTGCCTTTCCCCCAGCTATAACTCTTGCCCTGTGGTATACGCCTATCCCTTTCCATCACTTGGTCTTAGGAAGAGAAGTAGATTTGATAGTAGAACCTTTTCCTTATCTAACAGCGCTGTATAACCATACAGAATACATTGATTCAAGCATGGAACTCTACCACCCAGTTCTCAACGTCAATTAGGAATAGATCATAAATATTGATCCTGCCAATAAATTCTACATTCCACAAACAAATAAAAAGAAAATAAGAGCAATGAAAGAGTTAAAGGGTAGTTGACTCTCAATCAGCTATAGCTTAAGAGTGCTTGGCACTTTTAAACATACACGACTGGAGAATGAACCTGAAGAGATGTGATGTGGTGTTTCATTACTGGTTGGCTGACATAAGAGGACTTTAGTTTCCTCATGTGTAAGAGTACTTGGCGGTCAGTGTGTATTGCTTTGATCGCTAATAACCCAGACCATTTTAGTTCATTGGGACATTGCTGTTTCTGAAATTCTGAAATGGATTCATTCTTATAAATCACAAATTTAAGTCAATTATATCATAGTGGTTCATACCTCACCATTGTAGCCATTTTCATTATTAATTGCTAGTATTTAAGTGAGATCCTACTCCATTTCACATTCACGGAGAGAATAATATTGGCGAGGTACTAAGAATTCTCTCGTAGTACTGAGGTGACAGAAGAGCATCACGTGAGCTATGATTTCACAAAGATCCATTTTACATGGGCAATATAACATTTTATGGCTGAGCAGTCAGGTTGTGAAATTGTACATCCCAACTCTGGAATTGATTTGTAGCCAAGTGTCTTTTCAGAGTTGCTGTTTTTGTGAGTGGTTGCAAATAGGAATTTAAGAAAGTGTCATTCAGTTTAATAGTGAAGTTGTTGAAATAAAAGTGCCATGTTAAATTTTGTAACTTTGGGTTAGGCTTTCTCCACATGTCATCTCAATATAATTGCTTTATGTTCTATAGTGGCGTAATTCTAAAAGCATAGTTTAATTTCATTTAATGTTGAAACACAGTATGTTTTGTTCAAGCTTTTATTTATTTATTGTTTCATTATCATGTGAACTTTCTTTCCCTTTGCTAAGACATTTAATTTACTGACAGAAACAAGAACAGAAGTTGCTGGAAAAGCTCAGCAGGTCTTGCAGGTTTTGTGAAGAGAAATCAGAGTTAATGTTCTGGGTCTGGTGACTTTTTCTCAGTTCAGAACTGATAAATGGTCACTGGACCTGAAATGTTAACTCTGATTTCTCTTCACAGACATTGCTAAACCTGCTGAACTTTTCCACCAACTTCAGTTTTTTGTTTCTGATTTACAGCATCCGCAGTTCTTTCAAGTTTATTCAGTTTATTAACAGGCTATTCTCATAGCTTTTATGATTGTTGCTGTAATACAGCAATAAAAGAAGATGGGAACTCTTTCATCTGTTTCTATAGCATAGTATAAATTGGAAGAAGACTACCAAATTATGTGACCGACAGTGGTGAAATGGTACTGTCACTGGGATATTAACCCAGAGGCCCAGACGAATTTTCTGAGGGCATGGGTTCAAACTGAAAATAGTCTCAGTAATGGTGACTGTGAAATTATTACTGATTGCCATAAAAATGTATCTAGTTCAGCAATAACAAAGTGTGGTGCTGGAGGAACACAGCAGGTCAGGCAGCATCAGAGAAGCAGGAAAGTTTAGGTCTCACCCCGAAACATCAGCTTTCCTGCTCCTCTAATCCTGTGCTCCTCCAGCTCCACACTTTGTTATCTCTCACTCCAGCATCAGCAGTTCTTGCTATTTGTAGTTCACAAATGTTGTTTAGGGAAATAAATCTGCCATCCTTACCTGCCTGGCCCTTGTGCGATTTCAGACCCAATGGAAAGTGACTGACTTTTAACTGCACTTTGGCATAGTCAAGCAAACCACCGAGAGGCTCAAAGGCAATTAGGGATGGACAACAGAATCTGGACTTGTCACTGATGCTTATATCCTATTAACTAATAAGAAATATGAGGATATACCTTTCAGAAAGTATTTAGGAATGTCGTCGATCTGAAAGGCCTACAATGATTTGATTTCATAGATAGTAAGAACTGCAGATGCTGGAGTCAAATACAACACAATGTGAAGCTGGAGGAGCACAGCAGGCCAGGCAGCATCAGAGGAGCAGGAAAGTTTGATTTGGTCTGATTTATCATTGTCACATGTGCCTGGGTAAATGTTGTTTTCCACATAAAAATTGAGGCACGTCTATATTTTGGCTTGAAAATTGAGGTAGAAACCACTTCTGCTAATCTTCCATCACTTAAATTTCCAACTAACATCCAAGTTTCCAACTACTTCTAAATGTTTTTTTGTTCCCACCATCAAATTCTCCATGCACTGTATTTAATTATATTAAAATCAGAGTGAGTGACATTACCACAGAAAATTCCAGACACAATGTTCAAGTTGTAGCAGGCAAAATTAGAATAACAAAGTGTAGAGCTGGATGAACACAGCAGGCCAAGCAGCATCAGAGGAGCAGGAAAACTGACATTTCGGGTCTCGACCCTTATTCAGAAATGGGGGAGGGGAAGGGGGTTCTGAAATAAATAGAGAGCGATGGGGAAAGCATGAATACATGAGATACTGTTTCTCTTAAAAGGGAAGGATGAGAGCTGATACAATAAAAAAACTTTAAAATTCTGAAAGATTTTGAGAGTGTATATACAGAGGTAGTGTTGCCACTACTATTCTCTGCCTCCTGTTGCCCTAGCCAGTTTTTTATCCATCTAGCTAGAACACCCTGGGCAGTTTAGGAAAATCAAAAGCAATGAAATACCTCTTACCCATCACCCCCTTAACCCTCTTAGCCACTTAACACTGATACTCTGTTTTAAGTTACACTAAAATGCTAAGTCACACTAATTTGACTAGTTTTATGTACTCCTAAGATAAGGCCTAGCTAACTCACTTGTTGAGAATGCAGTTTCAGCTGGTTCTTAATTTAGCTGCTCTTTCACTGTAAATCTTGTTAAAATCTTCCTAAAACTACAACTGCAAAAATTAAGACAACAGATTTTACGTTAATGACAATTGAAAACTTAATTCATAGAAAATAAAAATTCAGACTTTCTTCTGCAACAATTGTGTGTATTCAGTGCTCATGTTCAGTTGACAAGGGGGAAGATTGTAATGGATCAGAACTTTGGTAGAGTTTTAAGGTTTGGTGAGCACGGGGTCAGTGTCTGATAAGCCAAAATGGGCTGACACCTGGAGATGGTAAATGGGTGGTTGTTATCCACTGGTTGACTGAAGTGATAATCAGATGATGTGCTGAGCTGAACATTAATTACCCATGTAAAGGCCTCATTTATGGATAGGACACGATTGCATCAATGCCTCTTATATAATCGTATAACGGAGACGGGACGGGCAGCAGGCTGTTCAATGGATTTGCTGTGCCCTCTTGAGTTCAAACTCAGCAGCTACATTGGGTAAAATTCAGCTCAACAAAGTGTAATCACCCGCAGTGGTAACAGAAACAGAAATGTCGTGGAACGGTCATAAAGGAAAAAATTCAGGAACAATATTTGAACAGTGAAAGGGGAATAAGTAAACAATGTAAGTTTTCTGCTAATCACGGGTAAGTATCAACAGTTAGAAATGAATGAGAGAAATGAAGAATTGAATATTTGAATGAATAATATAACCATGTGTATTAGTTTGAATATGATTGCATAATAATGTCATGTGATTAACTTGGAATGTGGACCACATGAACAGTTTTGGATAAAGACAGGATGTGGTGTTGACTGGGGTAGACAAGGTCAGAAGTCACATGACACCAGGTTATAGTTCAATAGTTTTATTTGAACTATATGCCATTTTTTGATGTATACATCTACCATCCGTGCTTGAAGAAATGTTTGAACAAAACAATCGGAATCTTGTCTCCTGTAAAGAGGGAACAAAAGGTTCAACTCATCCTTTTCAAACAGCAAAGCGCAGGCTTAGAGAGAACATGCAACAAGGCTTTCATTTGCAACATATTGTATGAATACGTTCAAGGTCGTAAAGAGTAGAAGAGTTTTCCTGGCATTCAAACTCTTAATGTTCACCTGTTATTCACTATGTAATAGATTTTCAATTTGCTTCTATTTTCTGACCTTTAAAGTGGAAGAACTACATTTGTTAATCAACTAAAATGAATGTGTGCTACATTGTCTGTATTTGAAAGGTTTTCACATTCAATATTGTCATGCTTTGTGACAGTGCTATCTTTCAATTACGGATATTTGATAGTTATACAGTAGTATTTAATCTAAAAAGGAACAAATCAGACAAAGACTCTAAAAGATGAACATACAAGTAACAATTGATGAATTTTTTACATTGTGATTGAAATGTTACATTTCTTACTTCTGTGATCAATGCTGATTGTTTATTCAATTCCTTTTCTTCAATTCAACAACAACAGCTTCAATTTATATAGTCCCTTTAACAAGGTGACGTGAGAGTGGCAGTCCTTGACATCAGGTCCAAATTCAACTGAGTGTAGCATCAAGAAGCCCTGGCAAACCTGGAACCAATGGGCATTAGGGGAAAACTCTCTGCTGTTCAGAGTCGTACCTGGCATGTAGGAAGATGGTTGTGGTTGTTGGAGATCAGTCATCTCAACTGCAAAACATCTCTGCAGGAGTTCCTAGGGGTAGTATTCAAGGTCAAACATCCAAACAAAAGGTAGTATTCAAATCAAACATTCTTCAACTAATTCACCCATGTCCTTCCCTCCCTCATTTGGTCAGAAGTGGGGATGTTTGCCAATGATTGCACAATGTTCAGCACCATTTATGATGCCTCAGATATTGAAGTAGTCCACGTTCAAATGTAACAAGATCTGGACAATCATCAGCACCCTGGGGGTTGACCAGAAGCTCACCAAGACTCATCTCATAAACACAGTGGCTACAAGAGAGGTCAGAGGCTAGGAATACTGCAGAGAGTAATTCACTTCCTGACTCCTCAAAGCCTGACCACCATTAGGCACAAGGTAGAGTGTGATGGAATACTCCCCACTTGCTTGGATGCGTGAAATTTCAAAAACATTCAAGAAGCTCGACACCATCCAGGTCAATGCAGTGCGCTTGATGGGCACCATATCCACGATCATCCACTCCCTCTACCACTGACACTCAGTAGCAGCAGTGTATACTATCTACAAGATGCACTGCAGAAATTCACCAAAGATCCACAGAAAGCATCTACCAAACCCATGACCTACACCTAGAAGGATAAGGGCAGCAAATACATCGAAACACCACCACCTGCAAGTCTTCCAAACTGCTCACCATCCTGAATTGGAAATATATCACCATTCCTTCATTGTCACTCTTCAAAATCCTGGAATTTCCTCTGTCATGGCATTGTGGATCAACCTACAGCATGTGGGCTGCATAGGTTCAAGAAGGTAGCTTACCATCATCTTCTCAAGGGCAACTAAAGCTGGCATAAAATGCTAGCCACACAGTGATGCCCATGTCCCATAGGTGAATAAATATTAAGAGTAAATGTCCCATTGTATCATTTCTTCTGGTTATGAGCCATCAATGGTTTTAGTTTGGGGTAGTTTGCAGCCAACAGTCTTTTTTACTAAATACTTTGAATCAACCAGTTCAGAAATGTTATGACACACCTCTGGAGCAGGTGAAACTTGAACCTGGGCCTCCTGGGTCAGGGGTATGCGACACTCTACTGTGCCACTAGAGCCATTAGTATTCCATTGAAATATGTTTGCCACTACACTGAGCATTATCTTTGAAGAAATTCTTTATATCAGTAATTGTTGTCTCCAATGTGTGAAGTTCTGTGAACTGTTATGCTTCACTCTATTGGTCAGATTTTGTGTTTTAGCTGCTGTCTTGTTACAGCTGGGGTACCATGGTGGCTCAGTGGTTAACCATGTTACCTCTCAGTACCAAGGACCCAGTTTCAATTCCAGCTTCAGGTGGCTGTCTGTGTGGAGTTTGCACATTCTCCCCGTGCCTGTGTGGGTTTCCCCTGGTTTCCTCTCACAGTCCAGGTCAGGTCGAGTGGCCGTACTAAATTGCGCATGGTGTCCAGGGATCTGCAGGCTAGGTAAATTGTGATGGGAAGTGTGGGGTTATAAAGTAGAGGGATGCATCTGTGTGGGATGCTCTTTGAAGGGTTGGTGTAGACTCAGTGGGCTGAATAGCCTGCTTCTACACTGTAGGGATTCTATGAAATGTTTTCTTCATGTTCAAATGGATTCTATCTGCCCTGCTGATGATCACATTGTCTGGGCGAAAGGAATTCTAATCTGCAATCCTGCTCACCATATAATGTCTTTTGGTTACTAAGTCATAGTGACAGTTTGTACCAACATTCTTTATTTGTAGATATTTTCCTAATAAACCAGTTCAGAAATGTTATTACACACCTCTGGAGCAGGTAGGACTTGAACCTGTTTCTCCTGGATCAGAAGTAGGGACACTACCACTGTGTCACAACAGCCTTGTCCTCATTTCTTGATATTTTCTAATCAACTTGTTCAAAGATGTTATGGCACATCGCTGGAGCGAGCTGCATGGGCTATAGTACTTGGAGCGAGGCCAAAACATATACTGATGCCATGGAACTGAAAAGCCACAGAATCACAGAGCTGGCCAAAAGGAAACCTCTGATGAAAGAGTCTAACAGAAGAAAGTAGTTACAAGATCTTAAATATTGCAATAAGACTGTAACTTGACACATTTAGGAATTTTATGATTGTATGATCAAGACTTAAAGTCGTAAGGCCTGAGGTTTTCCCACCTGCAGCGGTAGAATTACAAGGATTCCTGTTTCTTCAAGAGCAACTAGAAGATTTCCAAACTGTCCAATCAAAACAGAATGCATTTTCCCTTCCACAAATCTTTAAGTTCAGCCTGAGGACGTGGCCTTAATAAATAATTCCGATGAAACTGTAGTTTAAGTCATGAATGTCCTGGCAATCTTTGAATTCTTTTAAATATCAAGGCCAATGTATAGATTAATATTTTGGTTCGTGCTCTGAATACTGTAGCTGTGCCTCATATAGCCTGTTTGTAATGTTCATTTTGAAGGTGAGTTCTCCTTTTCATTTTCCATGCTTCCCGTCCTGGTTTTTTTCCACCATTATTTTGCTTTTTGTCCATTGTCCATTAGGGTTTCTTATTGTAAACTGTTCCCACGGATTTGTGATAATGGCAACTGCAGATGCTGGAGAATCCAAGAGTCGCAAACCATTTTAACTCCCCCTCCCATTCCTCAGATGACTTGTCCATCATTGGCCTCTTGCAGTGCCACAATGATGCCACCCGAAGGTTGCAAGAACAGCAACTCACATTCCGCTTGGGAACCCTTCAGCCCAATGGTATCAATGTGGACTTCACAAGCTTCAAAATCTCCCCTTCCCCCGCCGCATCCCAAAACCAGCCCAGCTCGTCCCCTCCCTCCACTGCATCCCAAAACCAGTCCAGCCTGTCTCTGCCTCCCTAACCTGTTCTTCCTCTCACCCATCCCTTCATCCCACCTCAAGCCACACCTCCATCTCCTACCTACTAACCTCATCCCACCTCCTTGACCTGTCCGTTTTCCCTGGACTGACCTATCCCCTCCCTACCTCCCCACCTACACTCTCCTCTCCACCTATCTTCTTTTCTCTCCATCTTCGGTCCGCCTCCCCCTCTCTCCCTATTTATTCCAGTTCCCTCCCCCCATCCCCCTCTCTGATGAAGGGTCTAGGCCCGAAACGTCAGCTTTTGTGCTCCTGAGATGCTGCTCGGCCTGCTGTGTTCATCCAGCTCCACACTTTGTTATCCCTCAGATTTGTGTTTGTTTCTGTTCATTTGTTTCAGATCTTGAACATCTTTGTTTTATTTTACTGTTTCTACAGAACTGTATTGCCAAAGGACTCTGCCAGTTTACACTGTGGTTAGTCTTTACCCTCTTCCTTGCCCACTCTGGTTGTCCTGCACATCTTACAAACTTGGAATTGAAGGTTTTCTTGCTGTTGCTTGTTTGCACACTTTCAGATTCTACCTGAGCCTTCTTGAAAGGTAAAGCTCAGTCGTCTTTTGGACATTTTCCACAGTTGTTACCTTGAGATATTTACTAAACACCAACTGCCTTACCATACATTGGTTGTTAGTGGTTGGAGTACAGTGCTGCCAACAATCCTTCAGTACCAAATCTCAGGATGGGTCTAATTAGCAGTGGTAGAAGATGAACCAGTACTGCATATTATTGAGAAAATAGCTTAATGAATTGAATCTTAACAACTAAATGTGGCTTATTGCAAGATAGCAATGTGAAGAGTCAGGCATAATTACAAAGGCGATCAGGAACTAGTGTTAATGTGCCTGTGCCCATCTCATACCTTGTGCTAGATTGCCTCCGCTTTGCTCAGGACTGTGTGACAACATTAGAATGGTACTGCTGAATGAAATCTCCAACGTTAATGCTTTCAGAACCATTGGGCTGAAACTTCTGCTTTTTTGGCTTAAGTGTGAATTACATTGACTATTTATTTAGGGAATTTCCCACTGTGACGCCCAGAGCAATTTCATGCCTTATCTTATCAATCGCACTTCATGAGGTGCCAACTTCAGCTGTTCTTCCCACAGCGCACCATTCATGAGCAACTTGCCAATCACTAGATACCCACCAAACACAAATCTCTTTCACCCACACTATCTTTAAAAACCCATTGTGCACCCAGACAAACATTGTTGGCCTGCAGCTGCCCTGCACATTCCTTTGTGGGCATGTCCTTTGTGGGCAATGACCCAAAAGGCTTGCTGGACACGGTGATAGGAGACAGGATGCCCACATAATCCAGGACTGGCAGTAGAAGCCATGACACCGGATCCTGCTGATCTGGTTTGAGATTTCCAACTGGGTCAATGCAGTTCCAGCCATCTGGAGGAATGGCACCACCTTATCTCTGATACCTCACACTCTATGTCTGCTATTGCGCCTAGCACTCGCTAACACGCATGCTCTTCTTTTCTCAATATTACATGCAGCAACGTCCCTGCTTGCTCTCATACCCCCACTTGACTAACACCACATGCCCTCTGGTGCTGCCTACTTGCTCAGTGAGGATATTTCCCCACCTGTACCAAGAAGGGCACTTTCATCTCCCTTAATATCTGCTTTTCTCTCAATTCAAGGGGAAAACCACAATAGGACAGGAAGAGGCAAGATGAGAGGTGAATTGCCCCACATAGGGTTTCTGACATTTCATGAGGTGAGGATCCTGACGCTATTCGCCCTGAGTAGCTGATTGAATGTCTCCAACTCCCTGGACTTGTATCAGAGGCTGCCCTTGCCTCACTGTGCTGGAAACTCCAGAGTGAAACCTATCCTCACCCTGAGGCTTGCTGATAACTATGATAAGTTTCCTGGATTTATGTCTCCTCAGTGGCAAAGCAAGCCTGTTACTGTGAACCTGGTATCTCTGGCAGTGATGGGGAGGAGACCGCCTGTAAAATACCAAAGGAAAGGCATATCATAGCATGGCAGGAACACTGTGAATATCGAGGCTAGCTTAGAGTGAGTGAGTGCTAAGAGAGCAAGTGAAGAGGTCTGAAGTTGAAATGGAAGGACCCTTTTCACAGAAAGTAGTCCAATGCTGGTCTGAGGCAGTGGAACAGCTTCTCTGGCACTGCTTGGAATAGATGGACTGGACCATATTCAAGAACTCAGCGACAACCTAGATATGTGTGCCATCACCGTCATGGACTTCATTAGCAAGTTCATAGAGGACTGTATGCCAAAGAAGTTAATCCATTTTCTCCCCAGTCGGAAACCTTGATGAATCAAGAAATCCGCTACATACTAAAGGCCAGGCGTGTGGTGTTCAAGTTGGACAACCCGAACCTAGTTAGGAAATCCAGGTATGACCTTCTCAAAACCACTAGAGATGCCAGGAGGCAGAGCTGGACCAAATTAGAGGCCCAAGCTAACCACATGGACACCCGCTGCCTGTGGCAAGGCATACACAACATAAAAATGAGACAGAGCAAGATAGCTGGCAAAAACACGTTCCTCCCAATGCTTTCTATGCTCAGTTCAAGTAGAATGCCAGTGGCATGATCTCACTTGCCCTGACAGCCCTGGATGCACATGTTCCCTCTGTCACAGCTGCAAATGTCAGATCGTTCACCCTGGGAGAAAATTTGAGGAATGTGACGGGCCCAGACAGAGACCCCGGCCATGCACTTAGATCCTGTGTGGACCAGCTGTGGAGGTATTCGTTGACATCTTCAATCTCTCCTTGCTATGGTCTGACTTCTCCATCTGCTCCAAGTAGACCACCATCATCCCAATACCAAAGAAAGCACATGCAACAAGCCCCAACGACTCAACCATCCAGTGACTCTAACCTTCATAATCATGAAGTGTTTTAGAGATTAGCCCGAGCCTTCATCAGCTCTAGCCTCCCAGGCTGACTTGGATCCCAGAAATTTGCCTACCGACAAAACAAGTCCACAGTGGATGCCATTTCCCTGGCCCTACACTCATCCCTGGAACAGCTGGATAACAAGGACACTTATGTCAGGCTCCTACACATCGACTACATCTCTGCCTTCAACACCATAATCCCTACCAGGCTATCTCAAAACCCCAATACCTAGGTCTCAGCTCTGCCCTCTGCAACTGGATCTTCAGCTTCCTGATCCACAGGCTACAATCAGTGAAGATACACAACAGCATCTCTTCCACAATAATCCTCGAGACTAGTGCCCCACCAGGATGTGTCCTCAACCCCCTACTGTACTCCCCCATGCACCCATGCCTGTGTAGCCAAATTTCATATGAATGCCATCTGCAAGTTTGTTGACGACACCACCATTATATGCTAGAAATCAAACAATGATGAGTCAGAATACAGGACGGAGATAGGGAGCTTGGTGATGTGGTTCAATGATAACAACTTCTCTCTTAATGTCAGTAAAACAAAAGAACTGATCATTGGCTTCAGGAAAAAAGGAAGGGAGAGGACACCCCCTCAATGTACATTCATGGAGCTGAGGTGGAGAGGGTTGAGAGTGTCAAGTTCCTAGGACTGACAGTAACCAACAATCTATCCTGGACCTCCCACGTAGACAGGACATTCAAGCAGATGTAACAACGCCTCTTCTTCCTCAGGAAGTTAATGAAATTCAGCATGTCCATAAGGACCCTCACCAACTTTTACAGATGCATAATAGAGAGCATATTATCTGGGTGCACAACTTCCTGGCATGGCAACTGCTCTGCCCAGGGCTCTATCTGCACTTCCCTTGCTGTGGAAAGGCTTCCGAATATAATGAAAGACCACTCCCACGCAGTAATGCTCTCTTCCAACCTCTTCAATCAGGCAGAAGATACAGAAATTTGAACACACACACAAACAGGTTCAAGAACAGCTTCTTCCTTGCAGTTGTTGGATTGCTGAATGGCCCTCTCTAATTTCAAGTCTAACGTTGACCTTACTTTTGTGCACTTCCTGTGCAGTCACAGCATCACTCTGTCAAAGCACCCTATGATCTGTGTGTCCTTGTTTGCTGTGATCTGGCTGTACTACTTGCAAAATAAAGCTTTTTTACTGTGCTTAGCTACATGTGACAATAACAAATCAAATCAAATTAAAATCAAGATGCAGACTGGTCCTATCCATGCCTGGGAGCTTGGACCTCAGTTCACAGTGTCCTTGATGAAGAATTACAATGCTAGTTGCTGGTACAGCCCAAGGAACAGTGTTGAAATGCAGAAGCATCTTGTACATTGTATGCAGATGTGCTATTAGTGTTCCTGGAAGCTGGCACATGTCAAATGCCTGTGTGTGTGTGTGTGTGTGTGTGTGTGTGTGTGTGTGTGTGTGTGTGTGTGTGTGTGTGTGTGTGTGTGTGTGTGTGTGTGTGTGTTTATGTGTGTGCTCTGCCATGCTTCTGCTGGTGTCTAACATGGAGGGCCTTCAGAGCAAGCACTGAGTTGAAGTAGCTGAGAACCTTCTCTGACCTCCATGTTGGCAATTCTCAATATCCAACTTGTTCAGTGAGTTTGGTATGGTTAGAAATTGAATGCTAATAAGATGAGTTGCAGCGTGACTAAAGCTTTTATTAATCTACAATCCCCCTTAATTAGCAACTCACTGCTGCCTATTAAGAATCTTGCTTTGCCTCATGGTAAATAAAAGTATAAAAGTTGCAGTGAAATGCTCCTGATATTGAGATAGCTGTCACCAGACTTCTCATCTGATTCTGCACAAACGTTGCCATACCCCATACCCCATACCCCATACCCCATACCCCATACCCCATACCCCCATACCCCCATACCCCCATACCCCCATACCCCCATACCCCATACCCCATACCCCATACCCCATACCCCATACCCAATGCCCCATACCCCATACCCCATACCCCATACACCCATACCTCATACCCCATACCCCATACCCCATACCCCATACCCCATACCCCCATACCCCATACCCCATACCCCATACCCCCATACCCCATACCTCATACCCCATACCCCATACCCCATACCCCCATACCCCCATACCCCATACCCCATACCCCATACCTCATACCTCATACCTCATACCCCCATACCCCATACCCCATACCTCATACCCCATACCTCATACCCCCATACCCCATACCCCATACCCCCATACCCCATACCTCATACCCCATATCCCATACCCCATACCCCCATACCCCATACCCCATACCTCATACCCCATACCCCATACACCAT
Organism: Stegostoma tigrinum; assembly: GCF_030684315.1. Taxonomy (NCBI): domain Eukaryota; kingdom Metazoa; phylum Chordata; class Chondrichthyes; order Orectolobiformes; family Stegostomatidae; genus Stegostoma; species Stegostoma tigrinum. The sequence goes on along the minus strand of NC_081358.1, from coordinate 100,245,356 downwards.
ACCTCATACCCCATACCCCCATACCCCATACCCCATACCCCATACCCCATACCCCATACCCCATACCTCATACCCCATACCTCATACCCCATACCCCATACCCCATACCCCATACCCCCATACCCCCATACCCCATACCCCATACCCCATACCCCATACCTCATACCTCATACCCCCATACCCCATACCCCATACCTCATACCCCATACCTCATACCCCCATACCCCATACCCCATACCCCCATACCCCATACCTCATACCCCATACCCCATACCCCATACCCCAGACCTCATACCCCATACCCCCATACCCCATACCCCATACCCCCATACCCCATACCCCATACCCCCATACCTCATACCCCATACCCCATACCCCATACCCCCATACCCCCATACCCCATACCTCATACCCCATACCCCATACCCCATACCCCCATACCCCCATACCCCATACCCCATACCCCATACCCCATACCCCCATACCCCATACCCCATACCCCATACCTCATACCCCATACCCCCATACCCCATACCCCATACCCCATACCTCATACCCCATACCTCATACCCCATACCCCATACCCCATACCCCATACCTCATACCCCATACCCCATACCCCATACCCCATACCCCATACCCCATACCCCATACCTCATACCCCATACCCCATACCCCATATCCCCATACCTCATTCCCCATACCCCATACCCCATACCCCATACCTCATACCCCATACCCCATACCCCATACCCCATACCCCCATACCCCATGTTGCAAAGACCACTATAAGATTGCACCCTTTTCCTTGTATAACCTTTTACCTTATGCATGCCTTATAATGCTCGTGAGGAGTACCTTGGATTGAATTAACATATTAAACATGCTGTCTGAAAGTAGCTATTGTTGCTGCAGTTTATTACTTCCACCTTCTTTAATATTTAATATGAATTTAATACTTTGACCAGAGACGCTGCACCAGAACTGACATAAGGTGAATGAATCTTGTTAAATTTTGTGTGAAATATGATGGCTCAGTGGTTAGCACTGCAGCCTCACAGCACCAGGGACTCAGGTTCGATTCCAGCCTTGCGTAACTGTCTGTGTGGAGTTTGCACATTCTCCCCGTGTCAGCGTGGGTTTCCTCCCACAGTCCAAAGATGTGCAGACTAGGTGAATCGGCTCTGCTAAAATTGCCTGTAGTGTTCAGGGGTGTGTGGGTTATAGGAGCTTGGGTCTGGGGGATGCTCCTAAGGATGGTGTGGACTTGTTGGGCCAAAGGGCCTGTTTACACACTGTAGGCAATCTAATCTAATAGGTTCATCTCTCATTTGTTACAGAAGCTGTCAGAACCATGGTCTTCATGATCTTGCAGTTTTTAGTCTGTTTCTATGCTGTATGATCCAAGGGCTCTATGATTCTATTAACTGATCTACAAAGTTAGTTTTCTGTCTGGTAGGTATATTCCACATCTGCCCCATTATTTACTTAAGAACTTCCTTTAATTTCAGATTTTCAGAATTATCAGTTGTTTTCAAATGAATGACCTGCCGCAGAAATTGTATTGATATTCACTGTTATATTAGATAACTGAGAAAAGGAATGAAAAGAGAATGATGTTATTGGAATGAGTAAATTTGCTCAGATCCATTTAGTCACTTGGAGAGCAACCACTGAGCTGGTTGTCTCTGAGTTGCAGTTTCTATGCATTTAAATGTTCTAATGCTATATACAGCCTAACAAACAATAGTGAAGCTCATAGCCTTATTTTGTAATCGGATATTAAGCCAAAATTGCCATGAACAGACATGTGATGTCAAAGCATTGCTTCACCAAGACTTATTAAAGAGGTATGTAAATGCAAGGTTGAAAGTTTCTGTGCAGGATGAGGTAGATGGGTTAGATACTTATGTCATCAGTATTTCCCTTTCTAAAATGGGAATAGCTACTGCTGCTCGTTGTGTGTTGCACACACAAGGGGTGAATTTCTTTGTTCCTTCCTGTAAAATTGCAAACGTGTTCTTTTTGACATTGATTGTGATTTCACTAGAAATGTAAAGTATGGAATCTTTCTCCAGTTGCTTATGATGTGCACTGTGAAAATCATTTCTGAGGGCAACAAAGAGTAACTTGCCTTGAGACAAATATTTATATGCCAAGGACCTTTTATGTTCCAAGTACAGTATTTATTATTCATGGCCAGTCGGTCTCTAAATGACCTACTGCTCACACGCAAATGTTAAGAGTCAACTCCATTTCTTTACAAGAAATTTTAACATGCCTAACAGACCTGGCAAAATGAAGCCTGTATAATTACATGTGAAGCATGCTGTCTGATAAAATTTATCAAAAAGAGTGCATGTATCTAAATACAAGGAGCATGGTTAATATGTTTAATAAGTTGCAAATGCAAATTTATTTGTATTCTTTTTACAGATTATGTCCCCGGCAAGGTCAGCATTTGTTCCCCAGCCCTAATTGGCCCCATTAGATGGCAGTGAGCTTACTTCTTGCATTACTGCAGTTTATGTAGTGTAGTTACATCCACAGTGCTGTCAGGAAGGAAATTCCAGGATTTTGACCCAACAACAGTGAAGGCACTGTGATGTAGTTCCAGGTGAGGATGATACTTAGCTTGGAAGTTGTGGGCAGTCCCATGCATCACCTCCCCTTATCTTTTTAGGTGGTAGCTGTGTCAGGGATGGAAAGCTAATTAAGCAGACTTCACAAATTGCTGCAATAGAGCTCCTCAGAAGTCACAGGACTCCAGGTTATAGTTCAACAAGTTTATATGAAATCGCCAGTTTTCGGAGCACTGCTTGTTCGTCAGCTGAACTTGTCTTCACCCGGTGAAGGAGCAGTGCTTCGACAGCTTATGATTTCAAACAAATCTGTTGAACTATAAACTGGTGTCATGTGACTTATGACTTTGTCTACCCTAGACCAACACTAGCACCTGCACATCATGGCAATGGATCTTGTCATTGTATATGGAGGGATTGAATATCTATGGTGGTGGATGGTTGCCATTCAAATGGGTTAGATTATGCCAGGCTTCACAGGTGTTGTTGGAGCTGCATTCATCCTGACAATTGAAGAATATTCCACCACAGATTGTTGCTTTTGATAATATTTGAATCCACAAGAAAAGTCACAAAAGTTCTGTGGGCAATTTTGGAAGACCCCTCATGTTGATTACTAAGACACATTAGCCTTCTTTCCAAAATGTATTACCACACATTCATTTCATAGGTAGACTAGAAACAAAAATTAGTCGACAAGAATTCAACAGACTGCCTAGGAGTTGCAGATTGTGAGAGGATATTTGGAAACCCAATTTGTGTTTGAGTGAGGTTGGAGATCACAGTCCCAAAGCAATGGCAATTATGGTAAGTACTTAACTATTTCCCTAGAGGTAACTGACACTAGAGCTGGCTCCAAAAAGTGCAATCAAAGTTGGAAGTGTAACATCAGAAGCATAAGTTGGGCCTTTTGCTTATGTCAATGGCATAATGCCTGCTTCAGATTTTGGGAAAAGAATACTTCGTTCCCTAAACAAAATAGTATTATTTGCAGCCTGCATCAGGATTGTATACATGCAGTTTTGGGCACAAAACACCAACTCTAGCACCAAAATCTCTGTAAGTGAGGCCATTAAATGGAAAATTATACTTGAGGTAAAAGGCAAAATCTGTTCTTGTCATTCATACTGTAATCTGGGCCATTATTCAACATATTAACGGGAAACAGCTGTATTTTGAAGATATATTTAGTGACCTGATCTCCCACACACATACTGAAGAAAAGTTTAACAGTTGGCCATCTGTCCTCCTCTCCCTGTTGTTGAGAAAGCTCATTTACTTTTTATCTTTGAGCTGTAAATCACTTTAGAGGCCAGTCTTTGTTATTTTTTAACTGCAGGAATAAGTACAAGTTCAAATCAGAGCCTATTTGTAATGAATGTGCGAAATATTTTTGAAGTTGGTTAATTATAATTCAGAACCAGACCAAAGATTTGAAAAGCTCAAATTGAAGCCAACATGAAGTGTACCCAACTATATTTTAAAATGATCATCTTCTGGATATTGGAATAAAACTTAAACTACTTGAAAATGTAACTTGTGTGGAGTGACTGAAGTACAAACAATCTATCCTCCAAATTATTGATTTGAATGAAATCCCAGAACCTGAGCTCAGAATATTGGCCAATATACCAACACAGGTCTGAGGAACAGGATCATTGTTGGAGAAGTCATTTTTCAAAAGACACATTCACATCTAGCTGCTTGATCAGTGAACAAGGATAGCCACTACGAAAGCCGTTAGGTCTCTAGAGATTTCTGATAAGGGACATTCTTCCTGCTTCGCACTTAAACTAGAAATTGCCCCACATGGGACAGGCATCATGTTTGATGCTTGGTACCTTTCTGTCCAGAAATAGATACCATAGTTGAAGCCTCCTTAGTCTCTTCACTCTACACTCCTATTTCATGGGGCTTGGTTTGCTCAGTTAGCTGGACATTAGGTTTGTGATGTAGAGTGATGCCAACAGCATAGATTCAATTCTTGTGCAAGCTGAGGTTACCATTGTAGGTTCTCAACCTCATGCCTCATCTGAGTAGTGGTGACCCTCATGCTAAAACCTGCCACCAGTGGAGTCTCTCTAATGATAGAGAAGCTATCTAGAACAATGGTGACTTTATCTTAGCTGTCTCACCATATTCTCTTGCCACACCAGCCTATTCTACACTGCACTTACTGAAAAACATATTGTGGGTGGGACACATTGCAGCCACTAGACATAATGGAAGAGGAAGTAAATGTTGAAGGTGATGGATGTGGTGCTAATCAAATGGGCTGCTTTGTCCTGGATGGTATCAAGCTTGAGTATTGGTGGAGATAACAAAGTGTAGAGCTGGATGAGCACAGCAGGCCAAGCAGCGTCAGGGGAGCAGGAAAGCTGACGTTTCGGGTCTAGAGCCTTCTTCAGAAAAAAGGGGGAGGGAAAGGGGATTCTGAAATAAATAGAGAGTGAGGGGAGGCGATGATGGAAGGTGGATAAAGGAGCAGATAGGTCGATAGCAGACAGACAGGTCAAGGAGGCAGGGATGGAGCCAGTAAAGGTAAATGTAGATGGGGAGTTAGGATGGGAGTTGGTCAGTCAAGGGCAGGTGGACAGATCGAGGAGGTGGGGATGAGGTTGGTAGGTAGGAGGTGGGGGTGGATGTCGGTCAGTGAGGTGACCTGCAATCAGCACCTTCCTGCCCGACCCTAGCACAGAGCTGGTTGGTGCTGTGCTCTCTCAGGCTTTCTACAACTGTATTCATTTGGCCACTTTGACTCCAAATGGCAATGCTGCCTAATTCTGGACTCGCGTCACTGAAACCCACCTTGCTGAGATTAAATTCTGTCTCTTGAATGAAGATTTTCTGGCAGATTTCCCTTTCTATCCACCATTTCAACAAAAATTCTGTTGCCTGGCATATCAAAGAACTCACCTCAACCCTTTGCACTAGAACTTGTCCGATTAGGGGAGATGATGGCTGAGGGGTATTATTGCGACACGAATAACCTAGAGCAACAAACAATGTTTGAGGGATCTGGGTTTGAGTTCAATCAGTGCAAATTCAATAAAAGAAACCTGGAATTAACAGTCTAATGATGACCATGAAACTGTTGACCATTGTCAGAAAAAACCCCACCTGATTCACAAATATCCGTCAGGGAAGGAAACTTCTGTCCTTATGTTGTCTGGCCTCCAGACCCACAGCAATGTGGCTTACTCTTAGGGTGGGCAATAAATGCTGGCCGAGCCAGCCCTCACTAATGTCTCATGAATGAAAAAAAAGAAATATCATCCTCTGAGGTGCTGACACCAGTGTTATCCTAACCAAATGCCTGGCAGCATGTCCCTGTGCTAAGTGTCTCACCCTGCTTCTATGTTATATTGTCAGATAGGGGCAGTGTCATTACATGAGCTGGGCTGTGAATAGAAAATCATGTAATAGTGTATCTTCAACATCACTGTCGGTTTTGTCATTCCCTAATGACTGATCAGCTTGTAGTTCTTGAGTATGTGAGAAGAAAAATAGAGAAACAAATGTGATGTTAGGAGAGGGAAGGAAATACTCTCACACCATCAACATCCTGAAAGTCAGAACAGATGATGAGTTGAAGAAAAGTGCTATATGTGAAAGAGAACCACCCTACCTTGGCCACATACATGTGAAAGGCCATTCAGATAATGAACTCCACTGGGGGCTAGAACCCACAGATAAGCCTTTAGTTATGCCCTATCGTTTCCTATAGGAGCAATGTAAGTGTGTGCTATAAGTGTAATATATTTAGATCATTGGTCCTCAAGATTGAATATCTGCCAGTGTTGTGCAAACTGTGAGACGTGAGGCATAACAGAAAGTATTTCTGACGGAATAATCAGAACTCTCAAATCATACTGTCTGGGATAGATATCCTTTTGTCTGAAATTCAAAATTGCTGTAGGTAAGAATGGAATGCAAAGGGAATTGATAAGTCCTTGGATCCATTTACTATCTCCTCCCACACCTAGCTAGTTTTTCTGAGATAGAGGGAGTTAAATATAGGTTTCAAATAATGAGACAGACAGAGAGGGAGCGAGTGTATCTGTTGTCCAATGCCATGTTGCTATGGGGTGAACAGCCTCCTTACAAAAATGTTCACACTTATAATACCCTCCCCTCATTGCCAAGAGCACCATTATCTGCAGCGTCACTTGGATTCTTCGGTAAGTTCTGTTTTGCTGTGATTTACTTGCACAACGTCCCGGCCACGTTTCAAGAGCTCCGTCTTGACAAATCAATACCAGACCAGCATTTATAAAATATTCCATTCTGGTAATGGATCAATTCAAAGGTTCTGGCTATCAGATTAAAATCAGATGCAGGCATGAGATCCAGATAAAAATGAATCTGTCACAGAAATAGCCCTTTTATTAAGCCAACAAAATTAGTAAAATGAGTTCAAGATTGGATAAGTTTGTAGCAAAAACAATGCACTGCACTCTGGAATTCTCAGGAGGACGGGCAAAATCTGCATTTATATTCCATAAGCTCAATATTCATCTACTCAATATTCAGAATGACAATTTGACTTAATAGATTATTGCATAAGATTCACATTTTTGGGAGGTTAATGCAAAGAATTTCATGACTACTCAATTAGTGATGTACAGAAATTTTGAGTTAAGGACGTCCTCAAAGCACATCAAGACATCAAAACACACTTGCTGATTCATGGGAGACACTGGTTTGAGTCTGACCAAAATGGCCAAGGCTTAAACAGTAAGGTATTAAGCACATTGAGAGTCTTCAGCAGCAATGTGTAAAGGCAACATTGAGGTGTTGAGGGATCACACAAACCCCAAAACATTTTATGAGCCCAACGCTTCGAGCGGCACCTGTCCTGTATGTGGCAGTCTGCATTTTGGGAAATGGCCTTATCTGTCCTCTCAGAACCCACCAAACTAAATTGGAAATAAATCATCCTTGATCCTGTGAGACTGCCTGAGAAGAGCAGAAGCCAAGATTCTTAATTTGTTGATACCAAATTTTGTTATGTACTATACAGTGAAGAGATCAACCAGATCCAGGAACCTGATAGAATAGTGGAAGATAATAAGAAACAAATGGAGCAAATGCATTTATATAATATCTTACTAATCCTCAGAATATCTGACAGCTTAGCAGTTTAACTTCTACTGTACATGTAAACATGGGAGCCAGCTTGTGGACAACAAGGCAACTCAATAGTAAAACATAATTGACTCAATAATCTTTTTAGTGATATTTATTGAAAGATACATATCACTTTAGATGCAAAACAAAACTATATCCATCTTCAAATAGGACTTAGGTCCTTTTTTGTTTGCCTAAGATGGATGAGTCAGACTTCAAATTCATCAATACTAATCTTCCATTCTTTATTTTTTCAAGATGTCATTTCACTTCTAAATTCACCAGGGCAAACGTAATTGAGATATTTTAGTATGAAACACAAATAGTTATCATTTTATACTACCATAGTAGAAGACTGCAAAAATACTGAGTCAAAATCCTAGATATTCCTTCGCCACAACACTATGCATGTCCCTACAGCCCAAAAACTGCAACGGTTCAAAATGACAACTCTTTTTCACCTTCTCTAGGGCAGTTTGGGACAGACAAAAAATGCTAGTCTTACTAGATGCCAATATCTCATGAACAAATTTTTAAAAACCTTTAAAATGCCATTTCATTAAGATAATACTTATTGCCCATACCATCAAAAAGTAATTTGAGGGTGGGTTGAGAACATGCACGAAGTAAATCTCACCAAATGGTTTTATCACACTCAACTTAATGTAAATATATTTACAATGAGACTTATAGCAATGTAGATTTTTTTACATGTAGCACTAATTTATTATATTCTCTGGGGATCCCAAAAACGAGTGTCATGATTTGTAATGGGGTGTTGTATACTGTAAGTCCTCGCTATCGTGCCTGCTAGCAGTTGTATGGTAAGTAGCTAAGGAGCAAAGGAGGAAATTGAAGTAACTAACATCGTTGTAACTAACATCTAATGGTGATCCCAGTAAACCCAATTCTAATTTTCCCTTCATCAACAATCCGCCACCTTACATTAATCAATTACTAACCACCACAGTATTTACTTTGTCACAATGTAAATAAGTGTAAACCAGGACAAAAAACATTCCAAATAAAATTTATAAATCACTGTATGGCATATTGTATACAAAATTCAATTAATCACCCTCTTGCATTCTTTTACCTCTCCTAGTGCTCCTAAATATTTTCAACCCAATTTCTGCTGCAGGAATTGTGGATGAAGGTGACTTTCTGTGAGGAAGATTATAAATAAATTCAGGGCTTGGAAGGCCCTGTTTCAGGCTACTTAAGTCAGGGCTGTCTGACTGACAGGTGTTTATAAGGGCTTTGGAGGAATGACAGTGGTAAGAAGATGAATGTTGTCACCTGGAAGAGGACAGGGCATTCATGCTGCAAGGGGCCGCTATGATCATTCTGCAGGAGCAGAACTTCAGCAATCTTAGTCATCTGCTGGACTGCAGCGTGCCTTCCAGACCTCTTTAGAGGTCTTCTGCTTATACTGCAATCAGAGTTGAGACATTATGTTGCTGGTTGGATCTGAAAGTATATTCAAAGTGTTCCACATCTGTTGCATGCTGGAAAGGATTGGATCCAAGTTCTGACCAAAACCCTGCACAAAATAACTGCTGAGCTCCTATGTGCTCCATGACATTGCAATTACATTTCCAACAGGCCTTCCAGTCCACCGGGCAGCTTATTATCCTCCCTGTCTTCTTCCTTCTGAGTCTTCTACAACTGAAATTTGCATCTGTGCTACCTAGTTCTCTGTGTCCTGGCTGCTCTGTGCTGCCTTTGCTCGCTGGTCTGCCTGCAAGCTTTTCATGTCCAGTGAATCACCACATGCAAATCTTGCCTCAGTTGACCATCTGAATTATGAGTGCTGTCAGTATTTGAGTTGGTAACTGTGGGTGTAATGTTGTGATATTGTAGTCCTCTTGTACTTTCTCCCATTCCTTTTCATTGCCACATGTCCATGTTACAGTGCTTTGGATATCTGAAAGGATGAAGGCAGAGTAATATAGTAATGATGAATAGAGGGTGGAAAGTAAGACGTGCAGGTTTAAAGCTTGATCAGATTACAAAGGAGATGTTGTAGAATGAGGGGGAAGTGCGATGTGAGAAGAAGCATTAGTTCCGAGAAGACACTTAATGTTTCAGACTTTCAGGCGTACCACTGGCTATGGCCTCAGCCAATGGGGATTCCAATGATAGTGAGCATCGTCTCCTCCAAAGGGGGTAAAGATTAGAAACTATCTCTAACTCCCAGAGGCTAGCACCTACTGTGCCTCTCTTCTGTGTCACTTTGTTTTGCAAGAGCTGTGGAAATGTGTTAATGAATGTGGTGTAATCCGCTCATTTGGCAACCAGTCTTCACTGATGATTCATTATATATTGATTGAGTGATCGTCATATGGGTACTGAGCGCTGTTTAGGTCGAGTGCATTCATTAACATGTTTTCGTCTCTCTTGCAAAACCGAGGTCCAACCAATAAAACAGCGAACTAGAGATTGATCATCATTGTGGAGTTAACACCAGCGTTTGAAGAATTGAAAGGATGGTGAGATCATCCCTTCCGGATTTGTGATTCAGACTGGTGATGGAGAACTGTATTTCCCTTTTGCCTTTCCTTTATCCATGATATTTGTGTCTTGTCTGTTTATTCTTTGCGGATTGTTTGGGTGTGTGTGGAAATTTAAAAGAGCTAAATTTTAAGTGGTACAGTCACAAATTAGCTATTTGTTTTCATCTTTCAATAACTATTGGTTAGGAAAATTGTTTTTTTCATAATTTTTTTAATGCACTTGTCCAGACACACTATCCCAAACACCCAGGAAATATGTAACATGAACCCTGGTCCTCCCTCAAAAACAGGGACACTACGACTGTGCCGCAAAAACTTTTAACCAGCTTGTTTCCAATAAGTGGTTATTTTATTGTTATAATGTCAAAACCTCATGGCGTATTTGAGAAACAGAAACAGAAGTTGCTGGAAAAGCTCAGCAGGTCTGGCAGTGTTTGTGAAGAGAAATCAGAGTTAACACTTCAGGTCTGGTGACCCTTCCTCAGAACTATTTTGCTTCTGAACAAAATGTCTGTTGCTGATTAGAATATTATTTTCCAAGCAGAACTTACAGTTTCTACTTGTAAGAAATTAACCTTTGTTTGGGACGTATTATAAACTGGTCTTGCCTCAGAAGCAATCCTTGAACCACAACACCAAAACACAATTCTAGAAATGATACATTTTTGGATAGAGGAGAGGTTCTGAGGCAGAGTCACCGGACTTGAAACATTACCTCTGATTTCTCTTTACAGGCGCTGCCAAATCTGCTACATTATCTGCAGATCTTTTGGTTTTTATTCACCCAGTGTGCATTTAGTTTAACCTCGGCATGTAGATAATTTAATTAAATATTTACATTTGTGATAACTTGGGGAACAGTGGATCTCTGACAATGACACACTCTCCCAAGTGAGAATGATAAGACTCGTGAATTAATTGATCTTTTTAAGAAAGCATATCCAGGTTTGCATGGCTTGTTTCCTAGCTTGAAGCACTTTGACTGTCTTTGAGAGTTTGTCTGGTCAATCACCTGGTAATTTAGGGATAGCGTAATTTTTCCTCCTCTGCACCTTCTCACCTAAGGCCTTCAGTGTGGCACTGAAAAATCTTGAACTACCTGCTCTCTTTCTTTCTCTCATCTTGGTCAATTCTTTCACATTTCCCAAGTCAAAATCAGTTGTAGAATGACTTCCAGCTCTTTCTTTATCTAAAATGTATCACATCTTGAAGAGGTACGGGTTGATTTCAATTAGTGCAGCCTAGCTTTATCTGGTGGCTATGATTTTGAGCAGCATGCTTGTTGCTGATGGTATGCTGCAGCTATGCTAAGTTGCAGGAAATGTGAGGTTCGTGTGATGCATGCATCTGTGCTGTTTTCTGCTTTTTATTTCAGATCTCTAGAATTGTGCTTTGTTGCCATAGTTCTAGGATTGCTTCTGAGGCAAGTCCAGTTTATAATATGCCTCCCAAAAAAGGCTAATTTCTTACATGTTGAAACTGTAAGCTCTGCTTGGATATTCCAATCAGCAACTTTGTTCAGAAGTTAGATAGTGCACATACAGCATTAATTGTATTAAATATGAGTTTTTTTTAAAGATTAGATTCCCTACAGTGTGGAAACAGGCCCTTTGGCCCAACAATTCTATACTTCCCCTTGAAGCATTCAATCCAGGCCCATCCCCCTATAACCCACACACCCCTGAACACTATGGGCAATTTAGCATGGCTGATCCACCTAGCCTGCACATCTTTGGACTGCGGAAGGAAACTGGAGCACCCGGAGGAAACCCACGCAGACACAGGGAGAATGTGCAAATTCCACACAGACAGTTGCTGGAGGCTAGAATTGAACCTGGGTCCATGGTGCTGAGAGGCTGCAGTGTTAAGCACTGAGTCACTGTGTCGCTCCTCTATCTGTTGATCTGTTAATCTATTGTCCTGTTCTCAGGTGTTGTTATATTTGCTTTCTGGATGTAGATCCACAACATAAATTACACTGGTGATCATAGATATTGCCAATAAAATTCCATCTGTTTTCAACTTCAGTAAGACCTCTGCCATTAATTTCGCTGCTTCCCTCATGATAATTATTCTGTAAACTGTCAATATAAATTTCATTAATTTTGAGTGCTGTACACTGTATTGCAAACATGGGATATAGTAATAGTCTTATCATTTTGCATTTGTCTTTAAACAACGGTTTAGACAAATCTGTGCATTCTCTTCCAAGTAGTGGTGTGGTTTTTGTGTGTAGCTCTGTATCTGTGCCTTGTTTATTTTGTTTGTGCCATTGGAGTTTGGAAAGTTACAGCGTTGTGTGTTCCAAGTATTTGGTCCATGTGCTCTGTTATCATCAGGCTGATTAGCCACTGGGAATGGTCCGTTTTCAAAAAAAATTCTCCCGGCTCTATCACAAGGGAAAGATTGCAGAAACAACAGCAAAAGATTATCCAGTATTTTTTTGTTTTTATTTCAGATTTGCTATACATGCATCATTTTGCTTCTGAACAAAATGCCTCTTATTGATTGGAATGTTGTCTTCCTGGCAGTTGCAATTCGTAAGAAACTAACATTAATTTCTTGGGACATATTATAAACTGGTCCTGCCTCAGAAGCAATCCTATAAGCGCAGCACAAAAGCACAATCCTGTGGATTTTGGAATAAAAACAGAAAAACACCATTTGCAACTTCTCAGCAAAGTCTGCTAGTTTTTGTGGAGAAGGGAACAGAGTAAATGTTTCAGATTGATGACTTTTCAGCTGCTGTTGGATGGAAAAGAAGAAGATCATGGAGTCTGGGGGATAAATGATTTTGTATTAGAATACAAAATTGGAGAGTATGAAGATTAGGGAAGATGATTGCAGGGGTCTGAAGTATTTCTGGAAGAGTTGAGAGTAAGGGTTGTTTGCATTAAGATCAATGTTAGGAGCAATATCAGAAATCTTGAGAAAAATTAGTGGTGATTGTATTAGATGCTTACCTATTGCTGTTGAATATTCACTCTTTGTATGTGAGCCTAAAAACTATATTGACAAGCTCCTCAATCATGGAAACAATGCACTCTAGGCTGATTGCATTCCCACATTTATCATGTTTGGGGCAGCAGAAAAAACACTGGCATTCTCTTTCTGATCTGTTTAATTTTGGGAAAGAAAATCAGTTTCTCCGTTGCCATCAATACTCTGTTTGAGATCTGCTGCCCCATCAGGAACTTGGCCTTGATGTTGGGCCATTCAGAATCAGCGTGGAGTATTATCACACCATGTGGTCCATTTATTCAGTGAGTCATCCATAGGAACCCGTTGCCTTCAATGCAAAATGCAGTTGTCCACTGGAAACATTGTTGATGAAAAGCGTTCTCCTATTGGCAATTATCATCATTTGGCAGCATTTTACTGGAGGCCTCCTGTATCACCTCTCAGAATGAGAAGACAGCAGGTGATATCAGCAATTGGCCAGTCTGTGTCTTTGCAGAGAAAATGATGGGCATACATCCAAGGTCTTCTGGATTGTGAATCTCCAAAACAAATTAAATGCTGAACTCTGTCGCTTTTGGCTGTAATATAATGCAACTATGTCTGGCAAGCCAAAATTCGTTGAAACGCCCTTCCGCAATAAGCTGCAGGAACAAAATGTACATTGTTAGAAGGAGATGTTTAACCTGCGATAGCGTTAGGGTTTCACACACTCTGAGAAACAACAAAAATTACAGCTAGCATTTATACAGGTAGTTCAAAATCTCATATAAACCATGAAATGTTTTATAGCAGTTTGATGTGCAGATATAAATAGGGGAGGCTACAAATTACTGTGATTGTGAATACTCCATTATAGATACCCCATTGAGAAAACACAGGCAGGATTTCCATGGTTATTACATCACCAGAAGGCTTGCATCACTGCAAGGTTTAAGGTAAAGATCACCAGAATCCTACCAGGCCATAGGGGTGTTCTCCCATTAGAGAGTGATGATTGGTAGTGGTTTAACCTGAGGGACATCATGGCACAGGTGACAGGAGATGTTGAGAAAGATAATCTTCATGGTAACCTCAGCCAGTGTGGGAATTGCACCTGTGCTGTTTGGCATCACTTTATATTGCAATCTTCTTCCAGCATGATTTAGGGGATTGCTACTGTTTAATCTTTTGGTGCCAGTAAAGATGGCTGGAAAGATCCAACACAAATGTCGTTGATAACAAAACAGAGTAATTCCAAAAGGGGCCCAAAACTTTTAAAGTCTGCGAGTGAATGAATGACTGAAAGAATCCTTTCAACAGGGAAACTGGGTTTGCTGGGCACTGGGTTCAGGGCAGCTTTCTGGCCCTAGCCCTGCACAGTGAATGACTGAGATACCTTCCTGTGGAGTCTGCAGCTTCCATCTACATCCCTAACCTGAAAATGGACTTCTTTCTGCCTTACTTCATGTTTCAGTCAGCCAATCCTGCATCTAAACACTGTGAATGGCATTGTGAGTTTTATACTTATTTTCAGTGTTCATCAGTAATAATTCCTACTTTTGTAGGATTTGTGTTCTATTTTTTTCAATTTAACTATCTTCCATATTTTTTACTAAGTGGGTCTTAGGGAAAAAAAAACTTCGTTTCACCTCCTGTGTTGCATAAGGGGCTCAGCAACTTGGAGCAGCCGTGTGTGGGTCGGGTTTTCGAGACTAGGAGGCATATTTTTTAAGGTGAGCAGAGAAAGATTTTAAAAAGACGAGGGGCAACTATTTTACATGGAGCGTGGTTTGTACTTAGAATAAAACTTCAAGAGGAAGTGGTGGATGTGGGTAAAGTTACAATGTTTAAATGACATTTGGATAAGTACATGAATGTTTGGAAGGATATGAGCCAAGTGCAGGTAGGACTACTTTAGCTTGGGATTATGGTTGGCATGGACTGGTTGGTCCCAAAGGGTCTGTTTCCATGCTATACGATTCAATGTCTGTGGCTCTGACCAGTGGAGAGTTTGACCCCAATAACTATTGATTCCAGCTTTGCCAAAGCTCCTTGATGCCACATCAGATTGACTGCAGCCTTGTCGTCAAAGGCTGTCACTCTCACCTCACCTCTGGAATTCAGCTGTTTTCTCCATGTTTGTACCAAGGCTGTCATGAGGTCAGGACCTGAATGGCCCTGGCAGAACTCAAACTGTGCGTCACTGAGCAGGTTATGCTGAGCAGGTACTGCTTGATAATACTGTTGGTGACAACTTCCATCACTTTACGATGATCGAGAGAAGACTGATGGGGCTCCAATTGATTGTGTTGGATTTGTCTTACTTTTTCTGTGCTAGATAAACCAGAGTAATTTTCTACAGTGTCAGATAGATTCCAGTGTTGTTGCTGTACTTGAACAGCTTGTCTAGGTTAGCAGAAAGTTCTGGAGCACAAGCTTCTAGCACCATCATTGGATTGTTTTTAGGGCCAATTGTCTTTGCAGTATCCAGTGTCTCCAACTGATTCTTAACATCGCATGGAGTGAATAGAATTGACGGAAGGGTGGCATCCGTGATGCTGGGAATCTGAGGATTGTGTCTGAGTATGATTCTTCTGCTGCTGATAGTCCAAAACACCTGCTGGATGCCCAGACTTGAGTTGCTAGATCATTACAAATCTGTCCCATTTAGCACAGTGATAATGCCACACAACATAATG
Source organism: Stegostoma tigrinum (assembly GCF_030684315.1). Lineage (NCBI taxonomy): Eukaryota > Metazoa > Chordata > Chondrichthyes > Orectolobiformes > Stegostomatidae > Stegostoma > Stegostoma tigrinum. The sequence goes on along the minus strand of NC_081358.1, from coordinate 100,229,489 downwards.
GCAGGTTTTCTCAATGCAAAAACAGCACTTGATTTCCACAAGGACTGTGTGGTGGTCACTCTTACCAATACTGTCAAGGATAGACACATCTGCAGCCAGCAGATTGGTAAGGATAAAGTTAAGTATGCTTTTTTCCCTCTTGTTGGTCCCATAACAACCTGCCACAAACCCAGTCCTTTCGGGACAAACCAGCTCAATCAGTAGATGTGCTGCTGAGCCACTCTTGGTCGTATACGTTTTTATAGAATGTGTTAAATGAAGCATTTTAAATGAGGATTAAAAAAAAGGGAACAATTTTGGAAGGATAATAAATGGAAACAATTTTGAAGCGTACAGAGGAACAGAAAGACATAAGGTTTGCATGCACAAATCTTTGAAGGTGTTTGAAAAAAACAGGTAAGGGGTTGTTTTAAGAGCATATGATATCAAGAGACAACTTGCCAACCAGTCAGTGCTTGTCTTTCAAGCAGCATTGATGCTGTTTTTCCCCTTGAATTGGGATTGTTGTAAATTGTTGTGATGAGTGTAGTCATAAAGATTAAACAAAATTTATCTTTTTTTCAGCAACAGTCAAGTTCTGTTCTATCAAACAACTTCTTTATAAATAAAAGGGTTACAATTAAGAAGCAGAAAAGCTATTATAAAATGTATAATTGTGGGTTATACCTCACTTAGCATATTTTGGTCAAATGCAGATACCACACTCATGAAGAACCTTGGGGAGTATGCAGAAAAGATTTACAAAAATGCTGCCAGGTGGAGAAACTTCAAAAATGTGTTGAAACTGGAAAAGTTGAGATTATTCTTCTTTGAGGAGTAAAGGTCAGGAGTAATTGAGTAGAATTATTCAAATTAAGAACATTTTGATTGAGCACATTGGGAAAGAATTCCGCCCACTGCCAGAAAGGTTGGTAAACAGATGACACAAATTGAAGGCAATTATTAAGAAAAAAGACAGCAGAGTGATGAGAGAACTTCTTTAAATGTAACAACTTGTTATGATCTGGCTGAAAGAGTTGTGGAAACAGATTCAAAAGGCTTCCGAATGGGAATTAGAACTTGGAACACAAATTACCTGTGCATTTATTGAATTCTCTGTTTAGACGTTGCTATGTGGAAATTGGCTTCATCATTACATCATGATGGTAATTCACATTCATTCAACTGTGACATTCTGACAAGTGGTATGCGAAGTTCTTTCTTTCTTGTCATTAGAAAGCTAATCAGTGATAATGGGAACTGCAGATGCTGGAGAATCCAAGATAATAAAATGTGAGGCTGGATGAACACAGCAGGCCCAGCAGCAGCTCAGGAGCACAAAAACTAATCAAACTGGTTTAAGCTCAATGTTCAGATCCTGAAAAAAATTCCATCCTGACTGATAGTTCCATCTCTATCAGATAGAGTTCCAACTCTATCAGACTCTATCTGTTGTTTTATCATTGCACTCCACTGCCTCCCAATTAAATAAAAATTGGCCTATCTGCATCATCATTCAGAATGCTAAACCATTTTTACGGTTTGGATTATCCATGCAACTCTGACTCTCCTCTAGGTATTTTTCATGTAAGTTAAACATAGAACATAGAACATTACAGCACAGTACAGGCCCTTCGGCCCTCGATGTTGTGCCAACCTGTCATACCGATCTCAAGCCCATCTAACCTACACTATTCCATGTACGTCCATATGCTTATCCACTAACGACTTAAATGTACTTAAAGTTGGCGAAAGCATGCTTCTTATTGGATTTGAGCTTCAAAAGGATAAGGTGGTAAACATCAAAGCAAGTTAATACTGGGATACTACAGAGAGTTTTTTTAAGGAGAATTTCATAGTAATATATAACATGCAGAAAATATAAAATGACTGATTTATTTTGAGAGATCTTACGGAAAGGAGCTTGCCACGATCAAAAATAAGCTTGACCATAACATAGTACACCAGTTGGAAAATGAATAGTTAGATTAGATTCCCTACAGTGTGGGAGCAGGCCCTTCAGCCCAACAAGTCCACACTGCCCCTTGGAGCATCCCACCCAGACCCATTCCCCTATAACCCACACACCCCTGAACACTATGGGCAATTTAGCATGGCCGATCCACCCAGCCTGCACATCTTTGGACTGTCAGAGGAAACCCACACAGACATGGGGAGAATGTGCAAACTCTGCACAGACAGTGGCCTGAGGATGGAATTGAACCTGGGTCCCTGCCACTGTGAGGCTGCAGTGCTAAACACTGAGCCACCATGCCACTCCCTAAGAAATAAGAAATACAAAAAGGTCAGCCCAACAATCTCCCACTCCAATCTTTCAACCAAAACAAAGAAGCAGGATTTGGCCATTCAGCCCCTCAAGCCTGCTTCATTATCAATAAGGAAATGATTGATCTGTCTTACTAATATCTTTCTTGCATTGTCCAGGTACAACTAAAGTAGAACGCATCCATTTGTGATCGTCCCATGACTAGTTTAAATGTGCCTGAACAAAAACCGAAAATGCACCAGATGTAACCACCTTGACAAAACCTTTTGTCTGGAAGTGAGATTGGCAATCCAACTGTTGCTGTAGGGTTTTCAGGTTGCATAGCCATTAGCTCCACAGCTTTCCATTTGTTGTTCATTTATTATTACTCACTTCTTTGAGTATGCTTCTTAAAGAGAGCAATACTAAGCACCAATCATTTTCAAACTCCTGTAAATACCACCTGAGAGTATAAACTTGTTTTGGGCAGTATTTCAAACCTAGAGGATATTTCTGGAAATTATATGTGGAAGAAAAATGGATTGATGTTTGGTATCACAGGAGGCTGCCTTTTCTTTGCTCTGATAGGGGATCCCCAGACACAAAACCCAGAAAAATTCATTGTGATTCTAAAGAAGGCATTGAAGCTGGATGTACACAGCAGGCCAAGCAGCATCAGAGGAGCAGGAAAGTTTGACATTTCAAGTCGAGACCTTTCTTCTGAAGAAGGGTCCCGGCCCAAAAGGTCAAGCTTTCCTGCTCTTCTGATGCTGCTTGGCCTGCTGTGTTCATCCAGCTTCACACCGTGTTATCTCAGATTCTCCAGCATTGGCAGTTCCTACTACTCCCACATGGCTGTCTTCTTTCTTTACCTACAGGTAAAGACAGCACTGACCATGAACAAGAAGAGGTGAACAAAGGTGGTCCTCCAGTTACAGTCATTCTGACCTGTAGAACAGAGTACCAGAATTGTGTTGTTCGAGCAGAAGAGATTTAGTTGGGGTATCTGGTGACAGAATAAGCTGCCGTGAAGTATTGCAGCATACATGATGATTTGACATCAAAATCCAACAAAAAATGATCATCTTGAAATGAAGACATTGAGCTTCTCCTGCTTGTCTGTTCTATATTATGCCTTTCATGCCTGGAGGGACTTTCAAGCTTTGTGCTAAGTACTGTAACAGAAGGATGAACATTTTTGAGAGAAGATCACACAGTTTGAGCAATCACCATCAAATAACTGATGAGGAGATTGAGACAGTGTGGAGCTGGAGGAACAGATCAGGCCAGGCAGCATCAGAGGAACAGGAAAGTTGACATTTTGGGTCGGGACCTTTCTTCAGAAATGGGGGTCGGGGGGGGGGGGGGGGGGGGGCGGTGGGGGTGGGGGGGGGGGGGGAGAGAAGGGAGCTCCACACTGTGCTATCTCTGACTTCAGCATCAACAGTTCTTACTATCTCTGATGAGGATATTGAACAGGAGGAACATCATCTTCTATATAATAGAACACAGCAGCATCAGGCAGTTCAAGCAAGACTGGATTTAACTGATACCTCGTTCCAATAGGTGAGAACAGGGACCATTTATTAACTGTTGATGGACAAATGGCCCCTTTGTCATCTGTGAGCAGCTTCTGTGTGCTTTATAGTTGTTTTTTCTCAACTGGTGAGTAAAAATGACTGTTTAGAAGCCTTTCATGTAAATAGTGGTCCTACCCAAAACAATGATACGATGCTAGGTCAGTATAGGAATTGCTGAGAGAGTAGCAGTGACTTAGACAGATTCTAAAATGGAATGTAACTTAGGTAAGCTGTGTGGTTTGGTGTTTATGGCTATAAATATAGGAATGGGGTCTAGGCCCGAAACGTCAGCTTTTGTGCTCCTGAGATGATGCTTGGCCTGCTGTGTTCATCCAGCTTCACACTTTGTTATCTTGGATTCTCTAGCATCTGCAGTTCCCATTATCTCTGATAAATATAGGAATGATTTGTTTTATTCATACATGGCTGCCAGTAGCTGTGGCAGGGATATTTTCACATCTCTAATTGCCCAGAGGGCAGTTAAAAGTCAACCACATTGCTGTGGATCCTAAATCATATGACACCAGACCAGGTAAGGACTGAAATTATCTTTCCCTAAAGCTTAGTGAACCAGGTGGGTTTTTCCAACAATTGACAATGGTTACACAGTCAACATTAGATTAGCTTTTTATGCCAGATTTTCACTGAATTCATCAACTGTCATGGTGGAGTTTTAAACCCATAACCTCATAACATTAGTCGGGTGTTTTTAGTTATTAATGACATTAACATTACACTACTGACTCTGCTGTGCATTTGTATGTTTAAGGCAGTGTCAGCCAAGCCACAGATAATTCCTTTGAAGTATAGGTTTGTGGTTGCTGTCCCGATCATGGCATGGGATAGGCAACTTCATATTTTTACCTGGTGTCCAACTGGGTTTCAAGGATGGTGCTGCATCAGGCATCCTAGGGAACCCCATGAGTGGCAAGGGGGCATGGTGCATAGGGAATGAGGTAAATGTGGGATGATAACTCAAGAAAATCCGTTAGGCTCATGGAGAGAAACCCTCCATAAAATTCAACAGAAATGGAGACAGTAAGGGCTGCAGATGCTGGAAGCTGGAATCAATAAATGTGGAGCTGGAAAAGCACAGCTGGTCAGACATTGTCCGCGGAGCAAGGGAAGTCAGCGTTTTTGGCCAAAACCCTTTGTCAGGGCATGGTGGAGGGTATGGGTTATGCCCTGAATGTAGGTGGTGAGTTCCTTGACCGAAGGGGAAAGAACAGCATCAAGATAGGAGGAGATGAACTCTGTGGGGCAAGGATAGGCAGAGATGATGAGTCGACTGGGGTAGCCGGGTTTATGGATCTTGGGTATGAGAATGGGTGATGTGGGGTTAGAGAACCGTCAGGTTAGAAGGAGTTCTCTCAAGGTGATGAGTTTGTTGATGGTCTGGGTGATGATGGCTTGGTGATCAGATGTGGGATCGTGATTGAGGGGATGGTTGGAGGAGGTGCGGAGAGTTGGTGTCTGGCCTCGGCGATGTAGAGGTCAGCTCATCATATTACCACCACGTCCCTCTTGTTAGCAGGATTAATAGTGATGTTGGGGTTGGAGCGAAGGGAGTGAAGGGCTGTGAGTTGCGTTGGGGGGAGTGAGTACATGATGGGGTGGAAAGATACAGGTGATTGATGTCGCCGTGTTAGTTGGAGATGAAGAGATTGAGGGAGGGTAGGAGACCAGGAAGATGGAGTTTGCTGGAGGCGGGAGACAAGGTTGTCAGAAGGTGGGTTGGGATGCCCGCTCAAAGAAATAGGCATGGAGGTGGAGGTGGCGGAAGAAGAGCTCAACATTGAGGTGTGCATGGAATTTGTTCATGTGTGGGCGCAGGGGAATGAATGTGAGTCCTTTTGCTGAGGACTGACTGTTCAGCCTCAGTGACAGAGAGGTCCTGGGTGAGGGTGAATACCTGGCACGGCTTGGGGCTGGGGCTGAGTTTTGAGCTGGGGCTAGAAGTAGGCGTGGAGACGGCAACCGGAGTGGGTATGTGAATAGGAGCGGCAACGTGGGCAGAAGTGGAAGTGATGACTTGGTCCGCTGTGCCATGTGGTCAGCCATGTCAATGGAAGTGGCTTTGAAATTTTGAAATCACACTCTCAGAACAACTGCTGTGAATAGTAGCCTTTTAATCAGGCAAAGAAGTAGCTGTCATTGTTTAGTTTTGGAAGGCCTTCCTGAATGTTGATTAGCTCAGTCCTGTAAATACTCAATCTCGTCTTATTTTGGTGAATTTGAATGATTTTAAGGGTCCGTGTACTTGCAGTTAAAGAAAGCATCCACAATTAAAGCCCAGAATTCACCACTTAAGCTGCAGTAAATACCTTTCTGCACATTTAAATCTCACAAGTTACAGAGCCATGGGGAGGCAGCAGCGTAATGATCTAGGAATCCAGAGTCCCAGATTAATGTTCTGCGACCAAGGATTGGAAGACCAGGCATTGTCATTGCTTCATTGCTTCAGTGGGAGCGAGGACTTCAGTTTGACGCCAGTTTCACTTTCTTGGCAGCTACAGTTTCTTTGCAGCCCCAAACGTGATGAAATTAGGTCAAATGTGATTAGGCAATCATGCTAATTTTAAAGGAATTATGCAATCACTTTAGAGACTTTAGTGACTTTAATTCTATGCTTTTCTCAGTGTCCTTGTCATTTCCAGTTGTATAGTATGCTAGACGCATACAATAAAAATGAGAAATAAAGCTTCATGGCTGCGTATAAAATGTATTGAAATTATCCAATTGCTCGGTATAATAATAAACGGCATTTCACTCCAAATTTCACTGCACATTCTCTGCCTCATGTTCTATTTCCAGAATCTCCGATTCTGTTTTAACTGAGTGATGGATGGATTAAGCTGTTGTAGCGACATCTGCAAGCTAACTATATTTATTCACAGAAATCTTAATGCAAGTTGGATCTGGAGCCAAATGCAGAAGATTTGTTTTAGTGTGTTACTTGCCCATTTAACAGGATTCAGCTGAAGCTAAAAATTATATGTGCTTTTTTTTAAGTTTGAAACTTAAGTCAAAAATTTTATCTTTTCACCTTCAAATGGCATCCCATTCAATGCTGATGGAGCATGAAAGGTTTGAGGGCACTGTCACCACATGACATAACTAGTGTGGTATCATTTCTTCACAAATCAAAGGTGGGTATCAGATATACTTGCCTTCCTAACCTGTGATATTCCTGTTAAATTCCTTGTGGGTTATTAATTTGCCAGTATTCTGAAGTCAATAGGGCATTTTTCTGCTATTATCTCAGGAATAAAACTGTTGCAGAGGATTAATTTCCTTGCTGGTTGTATCTCTTATCCATAACACATAATTTTATTGGAGGTATTTCAGAGAAGGTTCACTAGATTAATTTCAATGATGTCTCATGAAGTATGGTTAGGTCAATACTTAGTTGAGTTTAAAAGAATGAAAGAAAATCTAATTGAGGCACATAAGATGGTAAAGGGGATTGAAGTAGATGTAGAGTGGATTCTTTCCATATAATGGTTCAGCTTTCATTTTGTTTCACCAGATTGAAGGAATATCAGGGTCTGTAATTGTGGTTCAATGATTAACATATAGAACTAAGTGCAGGAGTAGGCAATTCAGCCCCTCAAGCCTGCTCTACCATTTAATATAATCATAGCTGAGTTCATCACAGCCTCAATTTCACTTTACTGCTTGCTGTTCATTATCCTTTGACCGAATACTAATTGAAATTGATCTCTTCCTTAAATTTATTGTGTCTCTGCATCCACTGAGCTCTGGAGTAGTGAATTTCACAGATTTATGACCCCTTGAAAGAAGTTATGCCCCCTCTTCACTGTTTTAAACTTGCCACTCCTTAGCTAAAACTTATGACCACGCATTTTAGGTTGGCCCATAAGGGGAAGGAATCTACTGTACATCTACTTTGTTAATCCTCTTTACCATCTAATGTACCACAATTGGATCTCCTTTTATTTCTTTTAAACTCTATTCAGTATTGGCCAAAAATGCCTCATAAGACAAGATATCACTGAAATGAAGTGAGCCTTCTCTGAAATACCACCAATGAAATTGTGTGATTACCCAAGGAAGAACAAAACTACATACAATATTCTAGAAGTGCTCTCATCAGTGCCTTGTGCAGTTGCAGCACCACTTGCCTACTTTTATATTTCATTCCATTAGGAAGAAATGCCAAAAATCCTTTTGCTTCCTTATTACCAGCTGTCTAATTACTTGTCATGTTATATGACTTTCTTAGTCATGCAACCTTAGTGAACAGGTAAGTCCCTGGGCCTGATGGTTTGCACCCTAGGGTATTAAAGGAGCGGCAGAGTTAGTGGTTACATTAGTTTAGATTAAATTCCCTACAGTGTGGAAACAGGCCCTTGGGTCCACAAGTCCACACAGCCCCTTGAAGCATCCCACCCAGACCCATCCCCCTATAACCCACACACCCCTGAACACTACGGGCAATTTAGCATGGCCGGTCCACCTAACCTGCACATCTTTGGACTGTGGGAGGAAACCGGAGCACCTGGAGAAAACCCATGCAGACACGGGGAGAATGTGCAAACTCCACACAGACAGTCGCCCGAGGCTGGAATCGAACCCGTGTCCCTGGTGCTGTGAGGCTGCAGTGCTAACCACTGAGCCACTGTGCTGCCCTATTAGTTATGATTTTCCAAAATTCCATGGTATCTGGAAAGTACCAGTGGATTGGAAATGTGCTAAAGAGGTAGCCTTATTTAAAAATGGAAATAGGCAAAAAGTGGGGAAGAATAGACCAGTTACAGACCTCTGTAGTGAGGAAGTTGCTGGAGTCAATCATAAAGGGAGAGTTAACTGAACACTTGGAAAAACAAAGCTCAATTTACCTGGACAAACTTGCTGGAATTCTTTGAGGAAGTAACTGGACAGGTAGATCATGAGGATCCAGTGCATGTGGCATATCTAGACATCCTGAAGACATTTGATAATATAAAAGACTGAAAGCTGTGGTTTGGGAAGAACGGCTCCTTCTCTGGATGGTGAACCGCAACTAGTGGGATGTTGCAGGGTTCAGTGCTAGGACCTCAACTGTTTATAATCTGTATAAATGATCTGCTTGCAGGAACAGAATGTAACTCAGCAAAAGTCAAATGATACCAGATGAAAATAGGCAGGAAAGCAGGCTGTGTTGAGGAGATAAAGAGTTTACAGATAGTTATTGGTCAGCTAGGAGGATGGGCCAGAAGCTGGCAGATGGAGTTTAATGTGGATAATTGACCAGGAAAATAAAAGGGTAAATCACTATTTAAATGGGAAGCAGATTCAAAGTGCATCAGTGCAGAAGGATCTGGGCATCTTTGTGCATGAATTGCAGGAAGTGGGTTTGCAGGTGCAGCATATAATAAAAAAAGCAAATGGAATCCTGGCATTTACAACTAAAGGACTAGATTATAAAAGTAAAGAAATGTTGTTACAATTATAAAAGGCATTGCTGAGACCACACCTGGAGTATTCTGCAGAGTTTTGATTTTCTTTGTTGAGGAGGGATGTGGTGGCATTGGAGGCAGTTCAGAGGAGGTTCACCAGGCTGATTCTAGGGATAATGAGACTGTCGTATGAGTAGTGATTGAATCAATTTGGCTTGAACTCGCTGCAGTTCAGAAGAATGAGGGGGAACCTGATTATGGTATACAAAATACTAAAAGAGATTGATAAAGTGGACATTGAACAGATATTCTTCTTTATGGAACAGTTTCAAACAAATGTTCGTAGATATAGAGTGAGAGGTGGTAGGCTTAAAACTGAGATGAGGAGAAACAATTTCTCTGCAGTCCACTGAGATCAACAGATTCAAGCAAGGTTGCAGATTTGCACGCTGAGCTGATATGTTTGACTGCAGACGTTTCATCACACTGCTAGGTAACTGCAACAAGTGGGACAGAACACCATCACTTCACCAGAGGTGCACTGATGATGTTACCTTGCAGGGTGATGAGATGTTTGCACCCAAACCCACCGGCTCGGCAAGCATGTCTACAACCTCATCCACAACCTGAGCTACAAATCTTCTCAAAAATGTTAGATTCAAGAAAGAAATAAGTATGTTTCTGATGAAAAATGGAAGTTTAGGGCTATGGGGAGGAAAGTGGAATTGAGACTAGGATAAAATCAGCCATGATCATATTAAGTAGCGGAGTGGGCTCGATTGGCTGAATTTCCTTCTCATGTTCATAATGCCTATGAGACTACAAATGATTTTTCAGTGCTGCCAGGAGGCAATCTTTTTGCCGTTTGAGACCAGTTGGAAAAAAAAGGCTAAACCTGTTTTGTCCCCAACCAAATGATTTCAGTCTTCTCACACACCTAATTCCCATTATCTACACACTATAATTCATTCCTTGTGCTCAAATGGAAGTAATGCATGGAATGAAATAAGACAGTGCCCTCTTACACCATGTGTTGGGGATGTCACTGTGTAATATATATTCACATTAGTGTGCACATCAATCACTTGCAATTGGCCTGCCAAAAATGTATCCAAAAGTTGGATCATATGATTCTCGTTAGGGGATCATGTTTTCATCCAAACTAAACGCAGATAGTGTAATGCCAATTCCCACTGTTTCAACAGTTGACTCACTCATTCAATTTTATTTTTGTGGGCATATGTAGCAGAGTTCTATTGGTTTCTATTTGCCTTATGATAAAATCTAACAGAATGTTTTTGAAAAGGGAGGGATTGGTGCCAGAAAATCCACAGTGCATCATCCAAGAGGCTCATCAGAAGTTAAAAACCATTAAATGATTGTTGCTAGCTTATAGAACATAGAATATTCTGTAGAGGAGGAGGCTATTCAGTCCCTCTGATCTCTGCTAGCTTTATGAAAGAATTATCCAATTATTTCCACTCTTCTGTGTCTTTTTATCCATACCCTGTGTACTATTCTTCAAGTAACTTTTTAGAATTACTCTTGAATCAGCTTTCACCAAGAGCTGAGGCAGTGCATTCCAGATGATAAGAACTCATTGTCTATAAGGAAATCTCATCTCCCCTTTGGTTCTTTTGTCAAATATTTCAATTCTGTGTCCTCAGGTTATCAACCCACCAGCCAGTGGAAACATTAGAATAGATTTCATGGTCAGTACTTAAGAAACAGTAGTGGCCACTGACCTGAAAGAAAACTGGAGGAAAATCTCTGCTGCTCACTGGCATCTCATCTATTTGGCCATCTTCTCAATGTAAACTTGTGCAATGATGTTAGGAAGGCTACAATTGATTCCATCAGGGTCAATGACAAACCAGTGGGATTCAGAACAAAGTTTGACTTGCTTTTTTCCTTCCTAACTAAAGTTCTAGTGATCTCTCTGATGTAGTTTTCCTGACTGTAGTTAATAGCTGGTACAAAGTCAAGGGTATGTCTTGAAGGGCAGTAGCATTGATGTTAGAAAGCAGGGAAGTAGCCAATCACAATGATGTATTCACATAGAAAAACAAGATGTTAAATGCACATTTCAATTTTAAGTTAAACTTACAGGTAGTAAACTAAATGATAGCATGATCAGACTAAGGTCAGAGTTAAAGTAAAGATAATCTTTTTAAAAGTATATTTTTTATCAAGAAATTGACTTTTTAAAAATCATTATGGGGTAATTTGGTATTCCACAATTGTAAAATTAGCTTCTCAGGACCAATAGGTCCTATAATGAAGAAGCTAGTCTGCTGTTATAAATGATGGTGCTAATGGGAACTGCAGATGCTGGAGAACCCAAGATAATAAAATGTGAGGCTGGATGAACACAGCAGGCCCAGCAGCATCTCAGGAGCACAAAAGCTGATGTTTTGGGCCTAGACCCTTCATCAGAGAGGGGGATGGGGTGAGGGTTCTGGAATAAATAGGGAGAGAGGGGGAGGCGGACCGAAGATGGAGAGAAAAGAAGATAGGTGGAGAGGAGAGTATAGGTGGAGAGGTAGGGAGAGGATAGGTCAGCCCAGGGAAGACGGACAGGTAAAGGAGGTGGGATGAGGTTAGTAGGTAGGAGATGGAGGTGTGGCTTGGGGTGGGAGGAAGGGATGGGTGAGAGGAAGAACAGGTTAGGGAGACAGAGACAGGCTGGACTGGTTTTGGGATGCAGTGGGTGGAGGGGAAGAGCTGGGCTGGTTGTGTGGTGCATTGGGGGTAGGGGATGAACTGGGCTGGTTTTGGGATGCGGTGGGGGAAGGGGGGATTTTGAAGCTGGTGAAGTCCACATTGATACCATTGGGCTTCAGTGTTCCCAAGCAGAATATGAGTTGCTGTTCCTGCAACCTTTGGGTGGCATCATTGTGGCACTGCAGGAGGCCCATGATGGACATGTCATCTAAAGAATGGGAGGGGGAGTGGAAATGGTTTGCGACTGGGAGGTGCAGTTGTTTATTGCGAACCGAGCGGAGGTGTTCTGCAAAGTGGTCCCCAAGCCTCTGCTTGGTTTCCCTAATGTAGAGGAAGCCACACCGGGTACAATGGATGCAGTATACCACATTGGCAGATGTGCAGGTGAACCTCTGCTTAATATGGAAAGTCATCTTGGGGCCTGGGATAGGGGTGAGGGAGGAGGTGTGGGGGCAAGTGTAGCATTCCCTGCGGTTGCAGGGGAAGGTGCCAGGTGTGGTGGGGTTGGAGGGCAGTGTGGAGCGAACAAGGGAGTCACGGAAAGAGTGGTCTCTCTGGAAAGCAGACAAGGGTGGGGATGGAAAAATGTCTTGGGTGGTATTCAACAGGGTGAAACATTTTTAAATGATTTTGTAGCAAAGTGAACAGTGAGATTTTGTTATCAACCACATTCTCTGAATCCCTTAATGGCGTGATCTCTGGAGAATTGCAGTGCTACTACTAGCAACATTTGGATTTCTATGTTATTTCTTGCATGTATTCCAGAATTTGCCACCAATTTTGGTAATAATCCCAAACATGGACATCCCAAAATCCAAGGAATTTTCCTACACCACAGAGGGCCATCACCTGCTTTAAAAAAGCAAGTCAATTTTATAAAGAATCCAGAACGTTTGTCTTTGATCTTGATGCAATCAATTCTAGCCTTGCTAACATTGCTGCTCAAGTTTACATTGAGAAGATGGCCAAATGGATGAGATGTGAGTGGGTTGCTGAAATTTTCAGAACCACAGCCCAGTTTGGAATACCATCATCAAGTGCAAACCTTTTTGTATGTATGAGAATTAATCTTTCAACACAAGGAAAGCTTTCTGATTCATCATCTGAATGAATACAAACTGCAAGCACCCATTGTCTAAATATAAAATATGAAGCAAATTTAGAACATGGAGCATCATAAGAGCTGAAATAAAAAAAGAATCGTGGGGCCTCTTAAAGATAGTAAGAACTGCCGATGCTAGAGTCAGAGATAACACAGTGTGGAGCTGGAGGAACACAGCAGGCCAGGCCAGGCTTCTTCTTTCTGAAGAGGGGTCCCAAACCAAAACATCAGCTTTCCTGCTCCTCTGGTGCTGCCTAGCCTGCTGTGTTCATTCAGCTCCACACTGTGTTATCTCTATCTTATATATGTGGCAACTCAACTTATCCATTCCACAAACAGTCCTATCAGAACATCTAATAAACCATTTCTTCTCCTGAAACAAAGCTCGATACAAGAAGATAAGTTTCACACAAAAGCTTTCTCAGAATATAGATTGCTTTACCAGATGGTTATTGAAACTGTATTAATTATTACATTGCAGAGAGAGGAAAACACTTGGAGGTGGATGTTGTGTGGCTTCTGTCCAGCTTTCATTTACAATATTTCTCTGTAGCTTGTGCTAATCTTTTACTGAAGCTACAGTGGATGATCATGAGACCCCTTCCGAAAATAGTGGAAGTGTAAAATAACTTACTAAAGAGGGAGACTGCAGAGACATAAATTTCAGGAGATGTCAGCTCTGTCTTGATCCCAGCTCTGGGGTGGGGGATCGGGTGTTATTTAGTCACTTGGAGGGTCTGTGCATGCTGATTGTTATGTGGGTGCACTGACTTCTGGTTCCACAAATTGTAGCTGCCTGCAGACAGCAATAGGAAAAATTAGAGGCAATGTAGCTGGACAAGTGAAATCCCAGAATGAAGCCTGTCTTGATAGGCCATAAATTCTATATTTACAATTCATAAAGATATCTTTGAGTGCGAGCAGCAGCGGAGGTAAGACGAACCCGGAAGACTGCAGCTAAGGTAAAGCAGTTTATTTTTAAAATTACTTACCGGTAGCGGGCAGCGGTGTTTTTCCTCTTTCAGAGAAGGAGCGGGAGCAGCGGAGGAAGTGACGAGGACCAGAGGGGCAGCCGGGAAGGAAAGCAGTGACCAGATATATCAGCAAGGGGGCTAAACCCGAGACTCTACAACTGGAGTGTCTCCCACCCACCCTCCTCCTCTAACCTAGTTAATAAGGTAAGGTTCATTCTAAGCTTTCTCTATTGAATATAAGCTTGTTATTAATTTATGATTATTACTTGAACGAAGCTTTCTACTTCAGTGCTGAGTGGGCGTTCAGATAAGTGGCGTATGGATGCTAGGGCAGTTGCTTGCTCCTTCTGCAGAATGTGGCAGGTGGGAGACATGGCACACGTCTCTGCTGGCTACATCTGCGGGAAGTGCACCCAACTACAGCTCCTTGAAAACCGTGTTAGGGAAATGGAGCTGGAGCTGGATGAACTACGGCTCATTCGGGAGGCAGAGGGGGTAATTGAGAGGAGTTACCAGGAGTTGGTCACTCCTAAGGCTCAGGACAAGGATAGATGGGTTACAGTTAGGGAGAGGAAAGGGGACAGACAGTGCAGAGATCCCCTGTGGGCATTCCCCTCAGCAATAAGTGTACCATTTTGGATACTGCTGGGGGGGATGACCTACCAGAGGAAAGCCATAGTAGTCAGTTCTCTGGCACAGAGCCTGACACTGTGGCAAAGAAGGGAAGGGGGCAGAACAGAAAAGTACTCGTGGTAGGGGACTCGATAGTTAGGGGAATTGACAGGAGATTTTGTGGTCAGGATCGGGATTCCCGGAAGGTATGTTGCCTCCCTGGTGCCAAGGTCCGGGACGTCTCCGATCGGGTGTATAAGGTTCTAAAAGGGGAGGGCGAACAGCCAGAAATCGTGTTACATATTGGCACTAATGATACAGCCAGAAATAGGATTGAGGATATAAAAAGTGATTTCAGGGAGTTAGGATGGAAGCTGCAGAGCAGGACGAACAGAGTAGTGTTCTCTGGTTTACTACCGGTGCCACGAGATAGTGAGGCGAGGAACAGGGAGCGGGCGCAGCTGAACACGTGGCTACGCAGCTGGTGTAGGAGGGAGGGCTTCAGATATGTAGATAATTGGGATGCCTTCTGGGGAAGGTGGGACCTGTACAAGAAGGACGGGTTGCATCTGAACTGGAAGGGGACCGATGTCCTGGGTGGAAGGTTTGCTCGAGTAGTTCGAGAGGGTTTAAACTAGTATGGCAGGGGGGTGGGAACCTGAGCTGTATACCGGAGGTGAGAGTTGATGCAGGTGAGGCAGTAGCAAGAGGTAGACCAGCTGTTGGGAAGGATTTTCCTGGGAAGGAACCAAGGGATCGGGTTAAAGTGTGTTTGCTTTACTGCAAGGAGTATCAGGAATAAAAGTGATGAACTTAGAGTGTGGATCAGTACCTGGTGCTATGATGCCATTACAGAGACATGGGTTTCTCAGGGGCAGGAATGGTTGCTGGATGTTCCAGGGTTTAGAGCATTTAAAAAGAATAGAGAGGGGGAAAAAGAGGAGGGGGTGTAGCACTACTAATCAGAGAGACCATCACAGCTACAGAAGCTTCCATTGTCGAGGAAGATCTGCCTACCGAGTCAGTATGGGTGGAAATTAGGAACAGCAAGGGAGTAGTCCCCTCGTTAGGGGTTTACTACAGGCCCCCCAATAGCAGCAGGGAGATTGAAGAAAGCATAGGTCGGCAGATTTTGGAAAAGTGTGGACGCAGTAGGGTTGTTGTAATGGGTGACTTTAACTTTCCCAATATTGATTGGAATCTCCTTCGAGCAGAAGATTTGAATGGAGCTGTTTTTGTAAGGTGTGTTCAGGAGGGTTTCCTAATGCAGTACATTGACAGGCCGACGAGGGGAGAGGCCATTCTCGACTTGGTGCTCGGACACGAGCCAGGGCAGGTATCAGATCTTGTGGTGGGAGAGCATTTTGGTGAGAGTGACCATAACTGCCTCACATTCTACATAGCTATGGAGAAGGAGAGGATTAGGCAAAATGGGAGGATATTTAATTGGGGAAGAGGAAACTATGACGCGATTAGACATGAGTTAGGAAGCATGGACTGGGAGCAATTGTTCCATGGTAAGGGAAATATAGACATGTGGAGACTGTTTAAGGAACAGTTGTTGCGAGTGATGAGTAAATATGTCCCTCTGAGACAGGCAAGAAGGGGTAAGATAAAGGAACCTTGGATGATGAGAGCGGTGGAGCTTCTTGTGAAAAGGAAGAAGGTAGCTTACATAAGGTGGAGGAAGCTAGGGTCAAGTTCAGCTAGAGAGGATTACACGCAGGCAAGGAAGGAGCTCAAAAATGGTCTGAGGAGAGCCAGGAGGGGGCACGAGAAAGGCTTGGCGGAATGGATTAGGAACACAAAGGCATTTTACACTTACGTGAGGAATAAGAGAATGGTCAAAGAAAGAGTAGGGCCGATCAGGGATAGCATAGGGAACTTGTGTGTGGAGCCTGAGGAGGTAGGGGAAGCCCTAAATGAGTTTTTTGCTTCTGTCTTTACGAAAGAAATGAAATTTGTAGTGAATAAAACCTTTGAAGAGCAGGTGTGCATGCTGGAATGGATAGAGATAGAGGAAGCTGATGTGCTGAAAATTTTGTCAAACATTAAGATTGACAAGTCGCCAGACCCGGACCAGATTTGTCCTCGGCTGCTTTGGGAAGCGAGAAATGCAATTGCTTCGCCACTTGCGAAGATCTTTGCATCCTCGTTCTCCACTGGAGTCGTACCTGAGGACTGGAGAGAGGCAACTGTAACTCCTCTCTTCAAGAAAGGAAATAGGGAAATCCCCGGCAATTACAGACCAGTAAGTCTCACATCTGTCATCTGCAAGTTATTAGAAAGGATTCTGAGGGATAGGATTTATGACCATCTGGAATAGCATGGCTTGATCAAATGCAGTCAACACGGACTTGTGAGGGGCAGGTCATGCCTCACAAACCTTGTCAAGTTCTTTGAGGATGTGACTAGAAAAGTTGATGAGGGTTGAGCTGTGGATGTGGTGTATATGGACTTCAGTAAAGCATTTGATAAGGTTCCCCCTGGTAGGCTCATTCAGAAGGTCAGGAGGAATGGGATACAGGGGAACTTAGCTGCCTGGATACAGAATTGGCTGGCCAACAGAAGACAGCGAGTGGTAGTAGAAGGAAAATATTCTGCCTGGAAGTCAGTGGTGAATGGGGTTCCACAGGGCTCTGTCCTTGGGCCTCTACTGTTTGTAATTTTTATTAATGACTTGGATGAGGGGATTGAAGGATGGGTCAGCAAGTTTGCAGACGACACAAAGGTCGGAGGTGTCGTTGACAGTATAGAGGGCTGTTGTAGGCTGCAGCGGGACATTGACAGGATGCAGAGATGGGCTGAGAGGTGGCAGATGGAGTTCAACCTGGATAAATGCGAGGTGATGCATTTTGGAAGGTCAAATTTGAAAGCTGAGTACAGGATTAAGGATAGGATTCTTGGCAGTGTGGAGGAACAGAGGGATCTTGGTGTGCAGATACATAGATCCCTTAAAATGGCCACCCAAGTGGACAGGGTTGTTAAGAAAGCATATGGTGTTTTAGCTTTCATTAACAGGGGGATTGAGTTTAAGAGTCGTGAGATCTTGTTGCAGCTCTATAAAACTTTGGTTAGACCGCACTTGGAATACTGCGTCCAGTTCTGGTCGCCCTATTATAGGAAAGATGTGGATGCTTTGGAGAAGGTTCAGAGGAGGTTTATCAGGATGCTACCTGGACTGGAGGGCTTATCTTATGAAGAGAGGTTGACTGAGCTCGGTCTCTTTTCATTGGAGAAAAGGAGGAGGAGAGGGGACCTAATTGAGGTATACAAGATAATGAGAGGCATAGATAGAGTTGATAGCCAGAGACTATTTCCCAGGGCAGAAATGGCTGGCACGAGGGGTCATAGTTTTAAGCTGGTTGGAAGAAATTATAGAGGGGATGTCAGAAGCGGTTTCTTTACACAGAGAGTTGTGAGAGCATGGAATGCGTTGCCAGCAGCAGTTGTGGAAGCAAGGTCATTGGGGTCATTTAAGAGACTGCTGGACATGCATATGGTCATAGAAATTTGAGGGTGCATACATGAGGATCAATGGTCGGCACAACATTGTGGGCTGAAGGGCCTGTTCTGTGCTGTACTGTTCTAAGTTCTATGTTCTATGTTTATATCATCATTATCAGCAAAAAGAGAAATTAAACTCTTTAGAGATAGTAGGAACTGCCGATGCTGGAGAATTTGAGATAACATGGTGTGAAGCTGGATGAACACAACGGATGCTTCAGAAGAAGGGTCCTGACCCGAAACGTCAGGCTTTCCTGCTCCTCTGATGCTGCTTGACCTGCTGTGTTCATCCAGCTTCATACCGTGTTATCTCAGTTGAACTCTTTAGTTTCCCTAGGATACCATTTCTCACCAGGTAGCTTGTCTGGTCAGTTAGCTCCAATCACATGATTTCTTGGAAATGCTGTTTTAAACCATCACAAAGTAAAGTTTCTGACCTTCAAAAAAGAAGTCACTGAAATGAAAACCAAAAAGCCATTAACCTCTTCTTTAGAAATCAAATTTTCAAATAGTAACAATATGATATAAATCTTCATCACAACTCATAGGAGTAAAACTAACACAAGAGTGATGGCCTGGATGATATAAAAGCAAAATGCTGCAGATGCTGGAAATCTGAAACAAACGGGGGAATGCTAGGGAATCTCAATTCTGGAGAGTATTCATAACAGACTTGAAACATCAAACATATTTCTCTCTCTATAAATGTAAATTTTTCTAGCATTCTCTGTGATGGGCTGAATGTTTTTTGTATTGAAATTCCTTTGACTTCATGCTGATCTGAAGTCATCAATCAATTCCCAAAGGTAACCTCATTCTGTTCATCCTCATTTGCTGGCCTCACTACACAACATATATCCTATCCCAACCTTATTCGTACACTTCAGCACTACCATTCTCTGCAATTTCATCAGAAAAGCCTAAACTGGTACTCATCCAGACTGAAAATTACATGCGAGGCACTACTACTAGGATAGTATCAGAGATAATGGGAACTGCAGATGCTGGAGAATCCAAGAAAACAAAGTGTGGAGCTGGATGAACCCAGCAGGCCAAGCAGCATCTCAGGAGCACAAAAGCTGATGTTTTGGGCCTAGACCCTTCATCAGAGAGGGGGATGGGGAGAGGGAACTGGAATAAATAGGGAGAGAGGGGGAGGTGGACCGAAGATGGAGAGAAAAGAAGATAGGTGGAGAGGAGAGTATAGGTGGGGAGGTAGGGAGGGGGTAGGCCAGTCCAGGGAAGATGGACAGGTCAAGGAGGTAAGATGAGGTTAGTAGGTAGGAAATCGAGGTGCGGCTTGAGATGGGAGGAAGGGATGGGTGAGAGGAAGAACAGGTTAGGGAGGCAGAGACAGGCTGGGCTGGTTTTGGGATGCAGTGGGGGGAGGGGAAGAGCTGGGCTGGTTATGTGATGCAGTGGGGGGAGGGGACAAACTTGGCTGGTTGTGGGCTGCGGTGAGGTAAGGGGAGATTTTGAAGCTGGTGAAGTCCACATTGATACCATTGGGCTGCAGGGTTCCCAAGCAGAATATGAGTTGCTGTTCCTGCAACCTTTGGGTGGCATCCTTGTGGCACTGCAGGAGGCCCATGATGGACATGTCATCTGAAGAATGGGAGGGGGAGTTAAAATGGTTCGTGACTGGGAGGTGCAGTTGTTTGTTGCGAACCGAGCGGAGGTGTTCTGCAAAGCGGCCCCCAAGCCTCCGCTTGGTTTCCCCAATGTAGAAGAAGCCACACCGGGTACAATGGATACAGTATACCACATTGGCGGATGTGCAGGTGAACCTCTGCTTAATATGGAAAGTGCTGTGTTTATCATGTTGCCAGTTCTAAAGTCTGCAGGCACACAGATTGCAGCTGCTAAGAATACCTCATTACATGGCCCATTAGTAACTTCAGCAGTCAAACTGAAATACTGCCCACCACAAAATTGGCATAAAGCTGATAAATTAAAGCCCTTAGAAGATTGGTGAGGATCAAATTTCAGGCAATTTTCAATAAGAGGTGCTTGAAATTAATCAGCTATGTGAGTAACACAAGTCACAGTTTGTTAGATGGTTTCAATAAGAGAAGATGGAAATTATCTGGAGGTGCATAGAAAAAGAATAAATGCAAAAGTGAATTATCTGCTCCTGAAACCGTACAGCTGTGCTTTTGCATCAATAAGATAAATGCCATTCTGTTGTTTTCTCGATGATTGGCATAGCGTAGAACAAAGTTGACTCGACCAGGATAAGTCTAAGCTTCACTCACATTCAATAAGTTAATTGATCTGTACCAATGTTATGAATGCCGCAACTGGCTCTGCAGCCACAAAGTTAATAAGGGGAAGCTTCGATTGCGTTCTCGCCCTCTTTGCAGCCAAATAGCACCTTGTTTCTTTCCCCTGACGCAGGTTAAACTTAGAATGGTACAATTGCTCATCAAACTTGCACCAAAGAATGATCATTTGGCTAAGCATATGTTCTGCAGCAAGGAACCTGTATCTCTCAGAGCTACAGGAGGGTAAAGTAAAATACAGATTTTGAGCTCAGAAGAATGTAATGCAGGTTCCATTTGAATATTTAGACATCTACACTGATTTGGATTGAATTTATAACTCTTGCTGCTGAACAATCTAATTAAATCTTCCACAGACTAAAAGTGTAGCTTTCAGGATTGTAAAATGTGAGATTTGCATTGCATGTATATCTTTAAAATGTTATGCCAAATTCTGGAATATTCACTGAATGGCAATAACTGCATTAATTTCATGTTAGGGATGTTCCCTATTCTGGATGCCTTCCTCAATTTCCTATTTACCTTTTTCTCAGACACATTTATTTTGCAGGCCTTTGTTGGTGAGTGGGGAGACCGATTTAAGAAGGTGAGCAAATATTGCTGAAGCCTTTATCAAAATTGAGCCTTAGCTACAGGGCTCTTCTTTGTGTGAGGTGATGCAGTTTGGAATAAGTAATAAGACAAGGGAGGACTCAATAAATGGCAGGATACTGGGAAGCTCAGATGAACAGAAGGATCTTGGGATGCTTGTCTACAGGTCACTGCAGGCATTTGCCTTTATCAGTCATGGTATAGATTATAAGAGCAGGGAGGTAATTTTGGAGCTGTATAAATCTTTGGTTAGGCCACAGCTGGAGTGTAGTGTGCAGTTCTGGTTGTTAAGAACAATATGATTGTACTGGAGGAGTTACAGAAGAGATTCATCAGGATTTTTTTTGGTTGGAGCATTTTAGCTATAAAGAGTGGCTGGATAGGTTGTTTTCATTGGAGCAGAGAAGGCTGAGAAGGAATCGGACTGAAGCTTATTAGATCATGAGGGGCATGTACAGAGTGGATAGGAAGCTGCTGCTCCCCTTAATCAAAGGGCCAAATAATGAGGAAGCACAATTTTAAAGTGAAAGTCAATAGAGATGATTTGATAAAGTCCTTTTTCACCCAGAAGGTGGTAGGAATCTGGAATGTAGTGCCTGGGAGTGCAGTTGGGATAAGAAACCCTGCAGGCTTTAAAAGGAACATGGATATGCACTTGAAATGTTTATAACATCTAAGGCTGTGGCCAACGTATGATTAGTATAGATGGATTTCTACAGACCTGATGGGCTGAAAGGCCTCCTCTGAACTGTGTGACTGTATAACTATGATCTATAGCTGCTTCTGGTCTTGACTGTACTTTTTCTCCCTTTGTTCACTCCCTCCCCACTTCCATCTGTCTTCTTACTGACCTTTTACAGCAGATCCACAATTTCCATTATCTGGCTGTGGCTACCTTCTCTTTACCATGGATGTGAAATTCCTCTGCATTTCCAGTCTCCGTCAGGACTGTTTGAAAACCTTCTGCCCTTTCCTTGAAAGGATACTTGTAGTTCCCAGTCTCCTTTGTCTGACTGAACTTGTTCTCACTTTGAGGAATTTCTCCTGTACCTGAGTCACATTCTTTAATTCAAGGTTATTACTGCAGGCACTCGCATTGCTCCCAGTTACACCATCTCCTTGTGAAGTATATAGGACATTCCTTCTTCCAGTCTTACTTGGACGCCCACTGACAACTTTTTCTCTGGTACATTGATAACATCACTGGTGCTGCTCCTTGTTTTCATCCAAAATTAGAAAAGTTCATTAATTCTGCTTTCAATTTCAATCTTTCCCTCACATTCACCCGGTCCACCTCTGAACTATTCTTTTCCCTTCCTTGACTTCACTGTTGCCATTTCTGAGGATAGGCTATCCACCAATATCTATTACAAGCATACCAACTCCAAAAATTACCTCAACTACACTTCTTCGCATCCTGCTTTTGGCAAGGATTCCATCCCATACTCCTAGTTTCTCTATCTTCATCATATCTGTTCTGATTCTTCCCCATTGTGGTTAACAGGGCCCTTGGCCATGTCCAACGCATTGTCTGCACTTGCCCTTAACCCATCCCCTCCTTCCGAGAACTATAATAGCATTCCCCCATCTCATTTTTCATTACAATAGTTTCTGTATTTAAAGAATCATCTATTGCCATTTTTGCCACAAACTAACAAGGCCAACATTCTGCAGGGACCATTCCCGCTGTGGCACCCTGGCCTACTCCTCCATCAGTCCTAACACTGCAATATAATCACAGCATGAGTAATATTTGTTGTTTGACCTCCTCTCTCCTCTTTCTCCTCATTCTCGCCACATGCCCCTTCCAGATGAAACAGCATTTTACTTGCATCTCTTTCAATCTAAACTCCTGTTGCAATGTTCAAATGAAGCTCAAGGCAACTAAAGGAGCAATACTTTATTTTCCACAAGTATTTTACACTCTTCAGGTCTCATTGTTGAATTTAACAGTTTCATTTTGATTGTACTCCTTATTTAAGTTTTGTTGACTTTGTTCTCAGCAGAGATGATCTATTTTCTTCTATTTAGGCCCATCATTAACACCTATTTTACATCTCTATCTTTTCTTTACCACAATTGTCACTCCTTTTGTCACTTGCTCTGGACACCCACACGTTCTGTTCCACTTGTTCCCCTCCCAGTTGGTCAACATCCTAATACCATCACTTTCCAGTTTCTCTCTGTTCTGAAGAAAAGTCATATTGGATTCTAAGTATTAACTCTTGTTTCTCTCTCCACACTTGCTGCCAGATCTGCTGAGTTTCTCTTGAAACTTCTGTTTTAATTACAGAACAGAAAAGATCCAGTTTGTGTGGGCTTGTCTCAGAGATCTATAACCAGTTTGGAAAGCAGGAATTACTCAGAATTAGAATGTATGATAAGGGTTGTGCCTATTTGCTCCAATAGTTTAGTTTTTCCTCCTACCAGCACCTGCAGACCGAGCCTGAAGGCCCACAGACCAACAACTTGAGAGTGCTTTGAGCAAGCCGGTATCTAATCCTGTTAGTAAGTTTGTAGTTTCCCCTGCATTTTCTGCATATTCAGTTCAAGAGTGTGCCTGAATATTAGCTATGCTGTCATTGACTCAAAGCAGTGAACTTTAAAAGGTGGAACAGATGGATTTGGGAACAGATGGAAATGGGGTAGGGATGACATCAGTCTCAAAACTATGAAAATTCATAGTCATTCCAACTTAGGGTTGGAATCTCCCAAGTGCTGACATTGAATAAATTAATCTTTATTTGTGAAACTCTCTTGGGAGAGGTGGGTTTCTAACTGAATGCAAATTGCTAATTGGAGAGATTAAAATTTTTGACAGTAACATTTAGTTTATGGGTTTCCTGGGCCTCTTGAAAGTGGCCAGTACATAACGGCAATTGTGGAGTCTGAATCAATCTAAGAGAAATATGATGCTGAAAGATCTGTAGTCATAGCTCCTTTCTTACTTCAGAAAGAGGGTGTTCATAGTACTTTTGCTGAGCAGTGAATTTCTACACTTTGCAGCTTTGTTCAACACACCGAGAGTTTGGTCTATCACAGCAAGGGGATAGATTGTCTTAGATTGGACATCAGAGGAGGAGCAACATGACTAGGAAAAACAACAGCATCAACACCAACTCTCAAGGTAAAGACAAGTGAGGGGACAAGCAAAGGGGGAGTCACCAGAGAGATGAAGTTCTCAGGTGCCACTACCCATAAAACAGAGTTATAGTCAGATGTAGAGTTTCAATGATGCGTGGTCTTAACAACGGTGTCACAATCAGAACAGAATGTCCTGTCAGGTGCTCTAGATCTACACTTCAATGTTCTGTCCGGCAGACGTGACCAGTGACTTTCACAGTCAACATAGCCTCAATTGGTATTTGTCTCTGCACCTGTCTGGGTAACTGTCACAGGCTTGTGCAGGATCTTCAAGATTGCAACTCGAAAAGGCATAAGACTGGTGGCTGGTGTCATTTCTGCCAGGGCTGGCCATACATCAATGTTTCTGCCAATGATGTGGGCAGAATGAGTGAGTGCCTGAATGTGCAGTTTGGTTTGAAATGCTACATGTGTAGGCCATTTTAACTTCACCCACAGGACAATCTAAGCATCAGTAAAACAACCAGAGGAGATGGTACTGTCATGGTAATATCAGTGGACAATAAGTCAAAATAAAAACATAGCTCTGCAGATCTGATATAAAAAACAATAAATGCAGTCAAAACTCAGCAGGTCTGGAAGCATAGGTGAGGAGAGATGCAGTGCACATAGGAGCAAATGTAGGCCATTCAGCCCTTCATGCCTGTTGCACTATTTTAGATCATGGCTGATCATCTATTTCAACACCATTTTCTCACATTATCTCCACAGCCCTCAGTGTCATTAATCCACAAATTTATCAGTTTGTGTCTTGAATATGCTCAATATTTGATCTTCCACATCTCTCTGGGATACAGAATTCCAAAGGTTCACCAGCTTCTGAGAGAAAATTCCTACTTATCTTAGTGCTGCATTCTAGCTGGTTCTAGCCACACAGCTGGGGTAGACCTTTAATAACTGAGTAATGTTCAACGAGATCACCTCTGTTAAAGTAAATGGGCTCAAATCCCACCACAAGGGCTGGTGGCATCTGAACTCAGTTAGTTAATTAACTTGGAATTCAATACTAACGGTGACACTGAAACTATGACCGAATGTCATAAATACTTGTGTACTTCATGAATGCTCTTTGGGAAGGAAATCTGCCATCCTTACCTGGCCTGGCCTTCACATAACCCCAACACCAACTGTACCAAACTACTGCTGAAAAGTTGTAAAAGAATATTGCTATTGATTTAATCCTTCATGGTGTTGTGTGATATTACCACTGTGGTAAGCGAGAGCAGGGCCTTGAAATCCAAACTGCAAATTTTAGGCTTTAGGCTATTAGCCATTCTCAGTTACGTTTAGCCCAACATATTCGTGCAAAGGACTTAAAAGAAGTAGTTGCAATTATCTTCAGCCAGAAGCGCTGATGCATTTCAACAGCCTCCTGGATTCTCCAGCATCACAAATACTAGTCTTCAGCAATCTGATTCCCTCTGCATGATATCAAGAAATGGCTGAAGGCAGTGGACATTGCTCAGGCAACAGGTCCTCACAAAATCCTGGCAGTAGTATTGAAAACATGCGTTCCAGAATTAGCAAGTCACCAGCCAATCTATCCTGTGCAGTTACAATACTGACATTTACTCAGTAATAGTAGGATATTGCCTGAGTGTGTCCAGTATACAAATAAAAAGGGACATTTAAAATGAACAATTACCACATTGTCAGCAATGCTATCATCAGCACTTACCCACCAATGCTCACTGATATGCAGTTTGGGTTTTGTCAGGGCCACTCAATTCCTGATCTTATTATAACATTTGTCCAATATGCATAAAACGGCTGAACTCAAAAGGTCAGGTGAAAGTGATTGCCCATAATATCAAAGCAACATTTGGTTGAGTGTGACATTAAGGAACCCTAGAAAAACTGGGGTCAATAGATCCATTGTGGGGTTATAGCCTGGTGATAATATCACTGGATAAATACCCCAGATGTGTGAACCTCACCTCAGCACCTGTGAGAGTTTTAAATTTAATTAATAATTTTTTTTGTGCTGAAATGCTGGCATTAATAATAATGATTGTGGAAACTTTAGATTGTTGTAAACACCAATCTGATTCGTTAATTTCCTTTGGGAAAGACATAGGCCATCCTTATATGATATCGCATACAAATGACTCTGGATCCACAGTAATAAGATTCATTCTTAACTCATATTATTTAGTTTTTGGGTGTATCAGGATGGTACAGACAAAAAGAAAACACTGTGGGTGTCACATGCACTGCAGCAGCTGAAAAAGGCACAACTCCTCCTTCTGCAGCGGCATTATCCCCATCGAGGATAAATAATAAATGCTCACAATAAATCACCAGCAATGTTCACATCCCAACAATGAATGGAATGATCACAAAACTCCAACAAGAGCTTTCAATTTCCTGATGTGCCATTTGAATGTGTTGTTTTCAGAACAGGCATTGCCCAATGTATGATTGAAAGATCCTCACTCAACTTCACAGAGTGTGGATATAAAATGTTCTAAGAAGTTTTTAAATTTCTTATTTCCTCCACACAATTTCCTCTAATTTATGACAGTGGTTTGAGTGTTGTCCTTGTTGTTTGATTCAGGCATGTCCGATTACATGGTGGTCCATCTGTTTGGGGTATGAAATACTCTTTTATTTCCCTCTTGCTAACATTTATTAATTTCTTTGATTAATTGTTGACTGCCTGTTACCTTAATTGCTAACGTAAGTCACATTAATAATTGCAGGCCTCTGAATTTCTTCACTTGGTCTTTACATGTCTGAATTACGAGCATTCTCTATAATTTATAAGATAACTTCTTCTGACTTTACTACTGAAGTGCCATTTCAGAAACACACGATATACATGGAATGCTCTTAACAAATATAACATTCCAGTTTAACTGATCAAATGCCTTTATAAATTATGTTGTCATTGAATTGGTCAAATGCATTGCCAAGCTATGTTTCAAGGCCCTTGCCCCGTTGGTTTGGTCTCCACTGTCAAAGGGAATAGTTTCTGCAAATCTACCCTAGAGACTCTTTCAGATATCAGGAACAGTGAAAAGCAAATCAAGTCATACAAAAATAGATTGCCTCAAAGCATTTTCTGCCAAATTCCATTTCCAGCTGCAGAAATCTCTTTTGAAACTTTGCACTGTTAAAGTTCAGGAAGATTTCATTTCTGCCTAAGTCAGATGTTCCTAGTAATGTTTGAGTCTATAAATCATAGAATAAGTTCATGACCCTCCTTTCCCTCTTATCCTTAGGGGTTAACATACCAGAGCCTCCAATTTGCAGTACCAATAGGCCTCATACAATATACATAGATTTGCTCACTTGGAAACTCAGCAGAGTCTCTATAAAGCTCAAAGGAATAGAGGGGGCTGAGGTAGCTATGTTGAACATGTAAACACACAATTGATTCAGAAAATGATAGAGCTCTTGTATAAATTTAAGCTAATTTGTTCTCTCATTGACAATTTACAGTTTGCCATGTGGCGGGCAAGTGGCTTCTTCATAGTTTTCATGCTTCATAGTTGAAGTGAGTCTTGTGAAATGAGGAGCTCACAGCAGGTTGCGAGGTTTCTGGTAGTGCAATGTCAAGGAGATTTGCTCTTGGTCAACTTTGAAATTAAAAAAATTAAGTACCTTGGCTACTTGATGACTTATAATTAGTTTAAGACTGCTTCTTAGGCCAGCTGATGACTCATTGTTCTGATTGATCTTCTGCCTGCTGTGTTAATCAGGGTGCACAGCTTGAAACTGGTTTCAATCATATGACACACCTCTGTGTCCCGCACAGTGTAGTTTAGATGGGCAAGCCTTTGTGTTCAGCAGAAAGCTCATATTGTCCATTGAATTTTAATCTTCACGATTGACCTATATGAAACAATCTGAGAGGTAGTCTGGAAAGATCATGGTTTTTAAGCATTAATGAGTGAATTCACAGATGGCTGTGAGGTACCCTTATCTATCCATGTTTAAGGAGATATTTTCCAGAAATGTGGTACAGTCTGTAGTTTGAAGTTCCATGATTTTTGGCAACCTTCTTAACAGCCTATTTGTTTGCAATTTCAAAATGTGTAGGCATTTAATGTATATTATATGCTATAACATGCCATTACTGGGTGTGACACCTACCTGCGAACAGGAAACAATTCAGGTATGATCCATTGTTGAGATAAATGGACTCATTTTTAAAATTTGAGCTTGGATAGTAAGTGAAATTGAACTATTTCAGGACCTCACAGGACCACTAGCTTTTTAAATGAAATGAATGGATGCACCCACTGATGGAATCAGTAAGGATCCACATTCTTATTCAAACTATGGGATGCGTTTAGTATTGGCAAATAGACTGTATTTTGTCAGTGGCAACCAATTAGCTACCAGCCAGTCAGAAGCTTGCCTGCTCAATAGCTTTAGCAACTCCACAAGAAATGATGGTCACATTTGGAGCTGCACTTAGAAGGCAAATACACAGATGGATACATGCCCTCACAATCAGGAATATGGGATCTAATGACACCAGGGCCTGTCAGGCCAGTCCTGGCTAAGGGTGTTAGTGAAGGGAGGTGCTATTGCTGCTGTTGTAGCTTACTCCTGTGTTGGGGGCCACTCCATTGACCAAGAAGAACCCAAAAAGATCACCCACACCTTGGAGCCTGCTAGCATTCTGCTTATGTGATGGAGTGTCCAACCTATTGTAAGAGCGTGATATTGGGAACATGGCTGACATTACTCAGTGGTTGCTGGTCGGCTGGTGATTGGGGGGCTGAACTCACCCTCATTGCTGCTCTTATAACTCTAAACCTCATCTGGCTAGCTTCTAGAAATATGCCTGGGTGGAACTGACTCCTCCAACTCCTGGAGAAATCCGCTGTTGAAAGCTTTAAGGGTCTCATTTAAGACAGGGGCTTACAAATGTGTAACTGTAAAGGATGCCCTGAGGAGCATGATAGTGGCCACTGAACTGTGATGTGGTTTCACATTGGCGAGGTCATTGACCGACAAAGCTTGATTGAATACAATTTCTGAACAATGTCCTGTGTTGAACCAGCGTTGTATTGTAAATAAATTAAGTATTATTTCAAGTTAAAAAAAAACATTATTAGGACTTTGAAAAACAAAATAAAAGAGTGTGGCGCTAATGTCACCTGGCTAGTATGCAGGTATCCTACACCAATGTTCTTGGGATATGAGTTCAATCCCACAATGGGAGATGGTAAAATCTGAATGAGATAAACATCTAATGGTAACCATGTAACCACTGTCAATTGTTATAATAGCCCATCTAGTTCACTAATGTCCTTCAGAGAAGGGAAATCTGCCATCCTTGTGTAGTCTGGTCTATATGTGGCTCCAAACCCACAGCAAAGTAATTGACTCTTTAACTACCCTCTGACCAATAAGGGGTGGGCTATAAATACTGTCCTGGCCAGAGACTCCCACATTTTGTGAACAAATGAAAAAAAAACCCTGCTGTTAGTTAACTGCCAGTGGACACAGGACAAATCTCTTAGGTGCCCCGTTGTGGAATATACTGGTCAACCAGGTACAATAGTTCAGTGTAATAAAGCTCCTTGTGGTGAGCTGCTGTAAAGAAAGAGGCTGCAAAGAAGGCACCCATTCTGTTGTATCAATTAATTCAGGTAATATCAGCTTTACCTTCTGAGCCATCATTTATTACCCATCCTAAGGCACTGAGGTGGAATGCACCGTACCACAGACCATGAGCCTTTTGCACAGATTTTTTTACAACACTACACTTCAAATTTGTAATATCTTCAAAATTGAAAGCATGCCTCATGCTGATTGATCTAGTAGCTCCCCAATGTGCTCTGTACCTGCCTGATTCAGCTCTGCTCGGGACATCATAACTCCACAAAGCTAGCCCAGATCAAGCACTTCAGCAGCTTGTCCTTAACCTTTCTGCCTTGTTTTTGGGGACTCGATCAGGAGATGTGTTACGCTAGAATTTTAGTAGAATCATGGAATCATACAGTACAGAAGAGGCCCTTCAGCACATTGAGTCTGACTGACAAAAGAACGCTATTCTAAATCTGCATGTGTCCCATTTTCCAGCACTAGGCCTTGAATGTTGTGACATTTCAAGAGCTCATCCAAGTACTTTCTAAAAGTTGTGAGATTCCCTGCCTTGACTACCCTCCAAGGCTGTGCATTACAGGCCCTTACCACTCTCTGGGTGAAATTCTTTGAATCAAATCTCCTCAAAATTCCTGCCTTTCCCTTTAAAATTATGCACCTTAGTACTGACTGTTCAATTATAATCAATGCTGTTATGATTGATATACACTGCTACGTTGAAGACAGGCTACGGTTAAGTCACATGATCTGCACTCTGAAGGTTGTCAGGATTCTGCATGTATCCCATAACTGACTGGCTCATGCCTGTTGGATCCAACAAATCAAACACCCTTATTGGGATTGTGGACAAAATCCTGGATATATCCACTTTTAAGTCCAACTATTATGTCTGAACAAGGTGAAAATATAAGGTTACAACTGACTGGGTGTTTCAGCTCAAATGATTTACAGCCAACTTACAACATTCCCTTTCTCACAATGCATTCTCAATGTAATGTGGCTACAGCCAAGGTCAAAGGAAATGACCTTGAGCTTATACAGGCAGAGTTTTAATCCCTATGCACAAAAATATAGACAATCGTTGAGCAGAGGAGGTACCTGTTGATCAATGGAATGAGAGTGAAAATTCCAGGTTTGACCTTACCGCGGGGGATAGAAAGTCTCCAAAAAGTGAGGATCTTGCTTGTAGCCAATATTAACTTTTTGGGAGCCCAAGTAAGGAAAAAAAATCATCTTTGTAGAAATGTGGCCTTTATAGTGTGATGGTGGACTTGAGCAAACATGAGGGATGTATCAACATTTTAAGCTGAGAAATTTTATTGGTTGCGGATCTGTGCAGCCTCTACTTCCTAAAACATACTTGTGTTTAGCAGGAAATTTCATTCCCCTGTTTTCTCTCTTTCTATGTTTTTTATTTCTCTCCCCCGACTCGCTTGATTTCTGTGTTCATCTCTCTCCCTGAAGATGTTTAATCTGCTCGGAGGAGCCCTAGCTTATCTGGGAGGAGTTTAAACCATCTAACATACTGTAAGAGCCATGCTTGCCAGGTAGATGTCGAAGGCTTCTTGGTGCCAAAGTTTGAGAGCAGCATAATGCTGAGAGGCATTCAGGAGCTGGAGAAAGATTGCAAGGGGGAAGAGAGAGAGAGAGATTGATAATAAGGCTTTCAAACATGGAAGATGAACATCAATGAGATATTTACAATATCCGAGTTGTCTAGGGGGTGACATCAGTCGGTAAGACATTCTTTTTCTTTGAGGAAGTGCTGTGGGTCTGATTCCCAATATTAGAGGGCCAAATTATGAGGAATAAAGATGGAAAGAAATCTGGACTTTTTACCCTCAACAGAGAGGCCAGACCTTATTATAGAGCTCTCTAAAGAGAGTAAATAGTGTAAGAATGATCAGTTAAACCAAGTTAGTAGAAAAAGTGGACCCAGTTCAAAGTATTAAAATAAAAACTTAGATTAGATGCCAAAAAGTGTTTTCTTCATTCAAAGAGCAACTAACACATGAATAGTATAGTGAAGGAATTAACTCTGGAATAATTTAAGCTGTGCTGGATATCGTGATGAAGAAGTATAGTAGATTGTTTCCAGATGGATGAGCTAGGAAGAGAAAGGAGGCTTCCTGCCTGACTGTATTGTGTAGTCTTCTGTCAAAGAAAAGAAATACTCATGAAAATGATACCTTAGCCACAGAGAAGTCCTTAGGGGTGACATGGTTGACAAAGTTGTCCTTCATACTTTTCTTCCACACATGTCAATTTGATCAACCCCAATGTTAATGGAGATATTCCTGGCTTTGTAATGGGAAACATGTTGCAATTGCAAACTATGCCAATACAGAGCTGATATAGCTTAACTGCTTCTGGTTTACAGTGACTATATCTGCTTAATTTTTGTGATCAGGGCAAAGGAAAGTAACATTTCTCTCAGTTGTCTGTAACACAGAAATAGCAGAAGCCGAAACAAAAGTGAAGTTTTCATCTTTATGAGAGATAATGGGAACTGCAGATGCTGGAGAATTCCAAGATAATAAAATGTGAGGCTGGATGAACACAGCAGGCCAAGCAGCATCTCAGGAGCACAAAAGCTTTTGTGCTCCTGAGATGCCATTTTCATCTTTATGTTGCTTTATCTCTTCGTTTGTTATGTCAGCATATCATTAAAAGACATGTTCACGATATCTTCACTGCATCATTGCAAGTGACCTGAGGCTGTAATGACTCCATATTTCATCTTACCTCAGAGATCACTTGAAGCATAGCATGGTGCTCATTTGCAATCTGATGTGAATTGAATGAATATATGTAATAGTTAGTTGTAATAAATACCTGTTGAATTCTTCAATACCACATTGTCTATGTCCAGTTTATTTGTTGACAGATAACATAAGCAATACTGCTGCATCAGGTAAAACAGCCTGCTGGATGCAACACCCACACCCATTTTCTCAGATGGTTAATGAAATTGGAGACAAGAAAAATCAATTGAAATTAAATAGTAATCAGTGAACAATATTTATATTGCTAATATCCCAAAATCTACAGCTGGAATAATGTTGAACAGAACATGGGCCACTTTGAAACTGAAACTGTCTAGCATGTGCTTACAATGTGCAGGAGGAACTGACCCAAGAGCCTAGTTCATCTTTAGTCATTCAATTAAACTGTTTTTGAACATTCTGCCATTTGGTAGTTGGATTATTTCGACTCATAAAACATCAATGAAAGCATAAAAACATTAAGAAAATCTCCAGCAACATGACTCATGGTGTCCTCATTTCTGCTTAAACATTTTCTAGGGCAGTCAATAGAATAAATTCCATTAAATTGATATCTATTGTTCTGTTAGAACATAGAAATTAAAACTCCAGAGTTTAATTCAGACTTCATAATCTAAATCCCTTATTTGACTAATAAAGTGAAATATGACATGTGCTGTAAATTTGAAGTTAGATCAACAAAATGTTGGATATACTCAGCAAATGAAACAGTATCTGTGGAGACGATCAGAGTTAACATTTCAGAACTGATGAAAGATCATCAAGCTGAGGTTTAATTCTGTTTCTCTGCACAGATACTCCCTTAATTGATTACTTTGGCTGAAGCCTTGTGCTGATTGTGGCAGCAGGAAATAGATTGGGTGATTGCATTTAATTGTGTGATTTGTTCCTGAAAATGAGATCAAAACAGGGAATTGAAGTTGTGGTGGATTGAAGGTAAATCACATTTCCTGACACCTTGTGGCACAAATCTAGGTGTGACGCATTATCATGTCATGCATAACTATACCCCACCTCATCAAAGTACCTTTGTAATTAACCCTGCAAAGAAACATAGGACCATACCCAACTAGGAGCAGGATTAGACCTCTCTGACCCATGAAGTTGCTCAATTATTCACTGAGATCATGGCAGGTCTGACTACCCCACATTCCTGTTTACTCATGATAACTTTTCACATCCTTCATTATTTACTTCTGCCTTAAAAGTATTCAAAGATTCTGCTTTCACTGCATTTTAACTGAGTGAGGCCCAAAGACTTATGACCTTTTGTGAGAAGAAATTTCTCCTCATCTCTGTACTAAAGTGGGTGACAACTTGATGTGATCTTTACTTCTAGATTCGCTTGCATGGGAAACATCCTATCCACATCTACCCTGTCAACTCACCTCAGGATCTCATGTTTCAATCAAATTACTCCTCTAAACTTCCATGGATACAAGCCAGCTTATTCCTCATAAAATAACAGGCCCATTCCAGGTCTAGTAAGCCTTCACTGATCTGCATTCAATGTGCATCTCTCCTCCCTTAAATACCAAGACCAATATTGAACACAGTATTCCACATGAAGTGAATCATAGAATCCCTACAGCATGGAAGCAAACCATAGAGTCCACAGTAACCCTCTGAAGTGCATCCTAGACTCACCATCCCCACTCTTTCTCTGTAGCCCTGCATTTTCTATGGCTAATCCACCTAGCCTGCACATCCCTCAACACTGTGGGCAATTTAGCATGGCCGATCCACCTAATCTGCATATCTTTGGTCTGTGGGAGCAAACCAGAGCAAACCGGAAGAAGCCAATGCAGACTTGGAGAGAATGTGCAAACTCTATACAGATGGCGCTGTGAGGTAGCAGTGCTAATCACTGAGCCACTGTGCCACCCCCCATGCCAAGTGTCACCAATGTCCTGTACAATTGAAACATAACTTCCCCACTTTTATATTAACTTCCTGTCATATTAACAACAACATTCTATTGTTTTCCTAATTACTTGCTGTTCCTGGACACTGACATATGGACATTCCCGGTTTGATTTCACCCTCGGGCAACAGTCTGTGTGGAGTTTGCACATTCTCCCCGTATCTGTGTGGTTTCCTCTGGGTGCTCCAGTTTCCTCCCACAGTCCAAAGATGTGCAGGCTAGTTGGATTGGCCATGATAAATTGCCCACAGGGATGTGTAGATTAGGTGGGTTATAGTGGGATGGGTCTGGGTTGGATGCTCTGTGGGTCGGTGTGGACTTGTTGGGCCGACGGGCCTATTTCCATTCTGTAGTAATTCTATGATCTATGATCTCAGAACTCTGCAACCTCTCGCTATTCTGCTAATACCCTTTCTGTCAAATGGATAACTTTACATTACTTACATAATCCAATTACCGTATCTTTGCCAACTCACATAATGTATCTAAACCTCTATATAATCTCATTCTGTTTGCTTCAAAATTTGATTTTCAACCTATGTTTGTGCAATCAGCACATTCAGCAAGCATATCTTTGGCCTCTTCTTCCAAATTCTTTATATAAATTATAAAAAACTGAGGCCCCCTCATTGATCCCTGTGGCACACAACTCATCACATCTTTCTCACCAGAAATTTACCCATTGGATGAGGATTTGAAGAGCATTGCGGGATACAGGAGAAAGCAGGAATATGGCATTGAGATAGAGGATTATCCATGATTATATTGAATGGCGGAGCAGGCTCAATGCTCCAAATGCCCAACTTCTCTCCCAGTTTCTGTTTTTTTTTGCCACTGACTGTGCCGTCAACCTAAGTCTGTCTCAAACTGCTGCTCACCACAAATTACGTGAGTAGACAAATTAAATCCACATCACAGCCTACAATGTTATCCCAGATTGCTGCTCACTATGAGCAGCTGTTCATGATGAAAGTTGCATTTACCATAATTTTTAAGTGTGCATGGCATATTCAGTCTCGTGTGGTAGAGAATATCATTTCCTTGTCTAACTGGAAAAGTCTCCTGAAGTTAACAAGATATAGCTTATTGCATTTTCATATCTAGTTCCAGATTATATTGGTATAATAACCAATATCACAGAGACTCATTGGAAAATTACGTTAGGCCTCACTCATTCAAGATTGTAAACAGTTCTCTGAAATGACGTGTGGCATCCTCATAGTGTATCACGTTTATGGCATTCCTCAGTATTCATCCCTGCACACTATTTCAGACCATATACAATGATGAAAACTTGCTACTGCCCCATTGCAGCCTAGAGTAGGATGTGTGGAACTGCAAGGCTACTGGGGATCCACACTCTATCAATTCCACAGGCAGGCTGCGTGAAGCCTCCAGTGTTCCCATGGTAGCGTGGGGAGCTTTTGGGGAGTGGTGGTTGAGCCCCCCTAATGGATAGAAGCAACTCAAATGTAGCCTTTTGCAGCTGTCAAGGCTGGCGGAAGGTCTGTCTGATGTGGACATAAACAGTGATGTCAAGTTAGTGATTCTGTCCCTGCAGTTTCAGTCATTGGTGTCACTGGATCATTGGTGCTCCAGCCTTAGCCTCTAACTGATGGTAACTTTAAACTGGCTGCTGGGTGCCCTTTTCAGGTCAAAGCCCACTCGTGCAGCAACCAGACATGTTGCCCCAATGCCATCTGTTTGTATCCCCTTGGACACAGACAACTTTTAAAAATTTGAACTTCCAGGTAATAGTTAAAAAGTGACATATTAAGATTTTGTGTTTTAAAATTTTCATCATAACAAATGACAAAATAACCTATTAATTAAATTAATTTGCTTTATTTTTGAATTATATTTTAAGTCATTGAATGGAATATCGCCTTCTCTTCTTCTTAGCTCATCCACAGGTATAGTTTGCACTGTCTTTATGTAGATACTCAATTTTTCCAAATTCAATTCAGTGATTCTTGACCCCAAGGAATTATTCCTGTTCATTTCTTTTCTCAGCTTGACGACACACAACCTTAGAACAATTTTTCACAATGAGCTTTTCTTTTTTCTACACACTATTTCTCTAGCACAACAAAGTGACTTTTCCAGTTACCTGTTTTTCCTCTCCTACTACCTTGCTTTTTTTTTCAATTCAAGTGTGAAATTCCAATGACATTTCTGTGTGATGGCCAAGAGGGCTGTTCCCTTCTTCTGGGGTTCAGGCAGAATGCCAAGCAAAGTCTGTGATAGTTGGTGATATTCCAGGTGACCTTGCAATTTGATCTTTAAGATGTTTACCGTTATACCCCTTACTTGGCAATCTGAATCACCTGGGTCTTTTATCTAGATAGAAATGACAAGTAGCTATGTTTGAGCACACAACTCCCTTCCATCTTGGAACTAAGTTGACCATTTAAAGCACAAGCTTGTCATTGGCAATACTTTACTGGGCATCTGAAGACTCACTGTCTCTGCTGTTAACACAGAGGCTGCTGACATTGTCTTCAAACATAGGTGTTGAAATAACTCCACAGAGGCGGCTATACTGTTCCAAGTCACCCTTTTTTCACATGTGCTTAGTACTTGATACTGCTACGGCTTCTTTGGACCCAGATCTCAGAGTGAACAAACCCTTGACACTCCTGTTTATATCTGTCAGTCAGAATTCCCTGATTGGACCAGGTTAACGGCCCCAGTCAGGGAACTCAAATTCTCTGAGGTATACTTGGTGACTTCATTACAATTGTTATGGATGCCATGCTTTTTTTTATCAGTAAAACAAGCTATGTCTTCCTTTGGGAGAGAGATTCCCTGAGGTTGGTCCGGAGGGAGGAGGGTAACTTCTTCAGGTTAGGCACACTTCATCAGAGACAGAGGGTCTAGGCCTGAAACATCAGCTTTTGTGCTCCTGAGATGCTGCTTGGCCTACTGTGTTCATCCAGCTCCACACTTTGTTGTCTTGGATTCTCCAGCATCTGCAGTTCCCATTATCTATGTCTTCCTTTCATTTTTGGCAATCAAATCATCCAGGCTTATTGTGAGGCAGACCTCGAAATAAGTCACATGACTCGATTCATATTGCATTAAATTTAATGGCACAGTCTCAACCAAAAATATACTTACAAAATCATAATGGTATCAGCAATTACAATGCTGGCCTTTAATTGGTCAGCTGGAGTGCAATTGCAGCACTGGTGGCAGTTACAGAGGGCACTGTCTCATTGCTTTTCCTCTGGCAAAGTTCCTCTCGGTCATGTAAAATTCTAATACAGGACTCTGAAGTAGAATTTTGGAAGACGATCTTTTGATGCAGAGGCAAAAATGAGCCACAACTGACAACTACTGTTATCGATGCAATCATTTAACAACTATTTTATAGCATAGACGTTTCTACAGCCTTAATGTTGTTAGCCTGTTAACTCTATTTAATGAATAAAATTTGAATTTTCGCTCTAACTAATTAAAGTGTAAACGTTTAATGTTTTAAAATATGCACATAATAATCTGTCAGCAGTGATGTAAGTAATTCCATGATGGACAGATATTGAACAGCGATGTTCAATGTCTTAATATTATGTTAAGGTCAACAGCACAAATAATTCACAGAATATGGAATAACGAGTAAACTGAAAAGACCTTGGACTTCTGCAACCCTCTCTTAGCCAATATGGAGCACCCAAAACTTCTCCCAATCTATCACCATAATAACAGATTAATGGTCATTCTAAATATTATTAAATAATGATTGGCTTGCTACTTTTGTATTATTTGGGATTAATTTATTCATTGAGCCTAGTCTGCTAGGGGTTTTGGAGACTAAATGCAATAATCTAAAGAGTTTCATGTAATGAAGCTAAGTGAATCAAATTTAGACTTGTTAAAGATGCCCAGTTTATATTAAAAACAGTCAGCAGATCAGGAAGTATGAATGGAGAGCAAAAGGTAAGGTTGGATAAGCTTTCAAGCTGATAAAGCATTAACTCTGTTTCATTCTCCTCAGATGCTGCCTGGACTGCTGAGGATTTCTGCTGTTTTGCTGTTTATATTTCCACTTCACAGATTATCAATATTTTTCCTCTGGTTTAGGCTTATTAAACCCTGAGAGAGTGTTGATGAGAAGTTAAGTCAAAGGGTTAAGAATTTTTTGGGTGTCATTGATAATTATTTTTGTTATGTTACTGATCGAGTTTTCTTAAAGTCAAGGTCTGTAGTCATGTTTACAGAGGTTCAACTCCCCGTAATAATAGTTGCAGATTTCCAAAATAAATGCATTTAGTATTAGCTTTCAAAAGTGTTATTTGAATGGCTTCAAGCCTCAATTAAAATAGTAGACAATGTGATGCCACGCAAACACATGCAGCATTTGGGTATGGATATTTTACTTTGTAATTTGTTTCTACTTTGTAACCCTTCAATTACAGTTGTAGTCTGTTCTTACTTAATAACTGTAATGATCACATTGCCCAAACAAAAAATCAAATTAATCTAATAGTAATAGAGATTGAGGAGACTTGATAGATATTCTGATGATTTTCCTGGAGAAGTTGAATTTGGAAAAGTCATGAAACCACGATACAAAACAATAGGATACAGCTAAAGATGAAGTAATATAAGCATATTTTGTTTGGCTGCCCAATTTTGTCTGTCTGATTTCTGATTCTAACAAAGTCAATTTGTTAACACTCATTTAGTGCCATGGTCCAAAAGCACTACCCAAAAACAGTTAATGGTAGGACCCTGGGGGTTGTTGTTGAACAGAGAGACCTAGGAGTGCAAGTACATCATTCCTTGAAAGTGGCACCACAGGGAGGCAGGTGATGCCCTGGTGAAGAAAGCATTTGACATGTTTGCCTTCATTGGTCAGACCATTGAGGATAGCAAGATAATAAAATGTGAGGCTGGATGAACACAGCAGGCCAAGCAGCATCTCAGGAGCACTTGGCCTGCTGTGTTCATCCAGCCTCACATTTTATTATCTTGGAATCTCCAGCATCTGCAGTTCCCATTATCATTGAGGATAGCAGTTGTGATGTCATGTTGCAGCTGTACAGGGCATTAGTGAGGCCACCTGTGGAATACTGTGTATACTCTGGTTGCCCTGCTATACCAAAGATGTTACTGAACTAGTAAGAGTCCAGAGAAAATTTACAATGACGTTACTGGGACTGGAGGGTTTGAATAATGGGGAGAGGTGGGATAGGCTGGGACATTTTTCTCTGGAGCAGGGGAGGCTGAGCGATGACATTATATAGGTTTTTTAAATCATGAGAGGCATGGATAAGTTGAATAGCAAAGGTCTTTTCCCCAAGATGGAGGAGTCCAAAACCAGAGACTGTTAAGGTGAGAGGGGAATGGTTTAAAAGGGGCATGAGGGGCAAACTTTTCACACAGAGGGCAGTGCGTACATGGAACAAACTGCAAGAGGAAGTGGTAGTTTCAGGCCCAGTTACAACATTTAAAATACATTTGGACAGGCACATGAATGAGAAACATTTAGAGGGATGCAGGCAAATAAGACAAGTGCAGTTTAGGAAATTGGGTCCACATGGATGAGCTTAACTGAAGAGTCTGTTTCAGTGCTGTATGACGCTGAGGCTCTATGAGCATGTACCCCAATAATTCAAGAGGAAAACAAGAAATTTCTGCAACATTTAGTTCAGTAAGAAGTGAACGCGAGCAAGAGTATGGGAATGGAAGCCATATCAAGCTTCGTACATGGACTAGATGAAATCTAATTAGAGAAGAAGCTAATAGGTAATTGCTTCTTAAATTGGTCAGGAAATTGCTGAAACATTTAGAAAGCTCAGCCAGTTAAGCAGATGGTATGATCCTGTTCAAATAATTACAAATTCACAGATCGTTGCTAGTAAATACAAGGCAGCATTGAACCAATCATTGATGGAATTATTTTACATACAGTCCATTGCCTTTAACCTTTACATAGTAACTGTGGGCAAAACATTCGCAATTATTTCATGTTCGGCATAGAAAAGCCATGGTTAAGACTTCTAAAATGTAAAGATCACAAAAAAATGCCTGTAAATATCTAATGTGATGTCAGTGAATTATTTGGTGAATAAAGCATATGTGATACTGAGTTACAAACTGGAAATATAATTGAGGGGTTTAGATGTTTAACACACAAAATAAAGTGGTACTTCAGAATGAATTTCAGGTGAATTACACATGGGCATCTGATCAAGGTTTTCAGAAGATTTATACTTACAGTAATGAGTAGCTATATGTCAGTATTTGTGATGTAAACACTATATGTCTACTGAAATTAACTGAAATTTATCCTTGAACTTTGTTTACATTACCTCATATTATCATATTAAGTGTTTTGCAAGTCACTTTTTTGCTGAAATGAATCCATTTTAAGTACTGGAACTCGATGTTAGACTATTTTTAGTGATATGATGGGGCAAGATCTTATTGTGTTTGCGTGAGATTTCATTGTTCAATATTTTAACACATATGAGTTTAAAATAAACAAGTTAAAATTATAGTCAGAAAAATGCAACTGGAATATTAAGGGTGTGCCCTTAATTGACACTGCCAATGTCAAATTCCCAATTCTGCATCTTTCTTAGCTTAGCTGAAGACAAATGTTAACTTTTTAACCCAAAAAAGCAATTACTCTCCTTGCCTTCATTTTTATTCTATTGCAATTGAGAGTTGTTACGATGTATTACTCAGACTGTTCTGATTGTTCATTTGCTAGATAAAATAAAGCCTCGGGCTTAGTACTTAGGGAATTTCATTTCATGAGTGCCTGGTGGATCTGATTTCAACTCAGGTGTACTTAAGGTGCATTTTTAGATGTAGGTCACAGATCCCTGATATCTGCACCTGAAAATTGGGTGCAGCACATTCCGACTCCCTTCCTAGGTTGCCTGTCATTTTGTTTATTACTGTTTGTGGACCTTCCGATAGAAAATTGGAGCGTAAACTTATAAACAATTTAATAGCATCTGACTAACTATTGCAATTTAAAAGCAT
Organism: Stegostoma tigrinum; assembly: GCF_030684315.1. NCBI lineage: Eukaryota > Metazoa > Chordata > Chondrichthyes > Orectolobiformes > Stegostomatidae > Stegostoma > Stegostoma tigrinum. The sequence goes on along the minus strand of NC_081358.1, from coordinate 100,188,052 downwards.
CTGGCTTTGCATTGTGAGTCCTTAAACAATAACATTGAAGGTGCCAGGCCATGTCAGTTTATTGACTTATACTACCAAATAGAATATGGTCAAACTCCAAATGGATTAAGAGTCCGCCTAGCACCCATCTTTTCTTAGTGCAGCCCTCTGAGGCTCTCCAACATTCTCCTGACCATTTCTGGTTGACAGGGATCATCTTTTCTGGTTGCTTGCTCTAATTGGTCCTCCGTCTCAAGAATGAGACCAGATTTTCAATCTGTTCAACCTACTGTTAATTTTGCCAGGATACCTGCATTCCCAGTATTTCTGAGATTTGCACACTTCATCCCACCGTCCTCCAATATACACATGCTTCAGTTGCCTCCTCAGATTTTCATAACTATCTAGGTCACTTTCTCATTCCTGGAAATAGTAAACCCTGCCTTTAGGTTGGGCCAATTAGTCCCACTGAAAATCGATTAAAAAGCAAGTCACGGCTTTGTATTTGAATGGTGCTTTAATAGAATTTAAAGGCATTGGAGACAGGTTAGTTCAGAGGTTCTCGAGCTAGTTGCCAAAGAGTTTGATCAAACAATGCGGAATGAGTGAAGACGTGATATTTCTGAATAGAGAAATTGCGGTGAAACTGAATTTGAATCTCCGCCAAAAGGGACTAAAGAATTCAATGAAACCAGCTGCTCATTTTGTGCCTGATTAAACCAGCCAAAGTTTAAAAAATAAAGGCCTTGTGTTTCTAATGGACCTCAACAATTCAACACATGGAAGTACTACTGATAAGATTTTCTGGCAATCGCCTTTAAATTAATTCTCAAAAAATCTGCAAGACCGTACTATTAATCTTAGCGAATAATATCATCTCCATCAATGGCAAGGCACATTGGCAATTAGTATATGTCCTCTAATCATTCCTCAGTTTATGGTATTTGAAATATAAACTGTCAACACCACTTGATTGTGTCGTGGTGTGAATTCACTCACAGACTGTTTATCAAAAAAGGAACTCTCTGAATGCCACAGATTGCTAATTTGGAATTGTTGTTTTATTGCTCTGAGAGCTGAATAGGCTAACAGGATAATAGGGGAGATGATGGTTTGTGGCAGTGACACTGGACTGGTATTCCAAAATCCGGGGCTGGGGTTGAAGATGCCAGATGATGACATTTGAATTCAATAATGTCTGGAACTGAAAGATGGTCAAATGGTTACCATGTAACCACTGTTGATTGTTGTAAAAAGAAATCTGTTTGGCCAACATGTGACTTCAGATCCATAGAATGTAGTTGGTTCTGAACTGTTCTTTTAAATGGCCCAGCAAGCTACAATTGCTACAAATTCTCAAAAAAAAAGAATCCAGATGAGCACCATGGATTAATCAATGCCCTGGAAATAACAACTGCAAATTGAGACCTGTCAGCCTGCAGTCCAACATCTGGGGATTGTACCAAACCAGACCTGTCCCATACAAACAACAGCTTGACATTGTCCTAGTCAAACGATCATAACTTACAATATCAAAGACACCATCATCGCCATTAGAAGTTGCAGGAAAAGCTCAGCAGGTCTGGCAACATCTGTGGAGAAAAATTCAGAATTAACTTTTCATGTCCAGTGACCCTTCCTCGGTGTTCTGTCTGGCGATCATGGTGTGTTGAAGTGGAAGGCAACAGGAAGCTCAGAGTCAATTTTGTGGATAGAACTGAAGTGTTCTGCAAAATGCTCTGTTGCATTTCGTCTCTCCAGTGTAGAGGGGACCACATTGTGAGAAGCGAAGACAGTGGGCAAGATTGAGTGAAGTACAGGTGAATCGCTTCCTCACTTAGGTTTTTCTGGAGCTTTGGATAGTGAGGAGGGAGGAAATAGCTGGGCAAGAGTTGTACCTTCTGCAATTGCATGGAAAGGTATTGTGGGGGTATGAGGAGTCACCAGGAATGGAGAAGGATTGGATGAAGATGTCCTAGAGGGAATGGTCCCTGTGGAAGGCTGACAAGGGAGGGGATGGAAATATATCTGTGGGATGGCATCACACTGGAAGTGACAGAAATGGTAGCTAATGATCCTTTAGATGTGGAGGCTAATTGGGTGGTAAATGTGTAGCAGGAAGACCCTATCACATTCGGAGGAGGGATAAAAAGGAGTGCCAGGGATTTGTCGGACATGTCTGAGGATCCTGTCAACCATGGTGCTGGGGAATCCTCGGTTGAGGATAAAGGTAGGCATTTCAGAGTTCCCCTTGTTGGGATCATCGGAATAGATGTGACAAATCTGGAAGAACTGGTAGAATAAAATAGTGTCTTTACAGGAAGCAGGGTGTAACGATGTATAGTAAAGGTAACTGTAGGTGGGTTTGTATGGTGGCTAGCCTTTCCCTAGAAATGGAAACAGAGATGTTGAGGAAGGGAAGCGAAGACTCAGAGATAGGTCAGGTGAAGGTGGGGCAGGTTAGAAAACAGAATCAAAATTGGTAAACCTTTCCAATTCAAAATGAGAGAGGGAAGCAGCACCAATGATATCATCGAAATACTGGAGAAAGAGTTGTGGATGTTCTACGTACCCCACAAAGAGATAAGCGTAACTAGGGCAAATACCCGTGACTAAACCTTTGACCTGAAGAAAGTGAGAGGAATTAAAACAGAAATTGTAAGAAGTCTGGGCTCACCCTGTCCCTCGGAAACCTTCACCCACCTCCAACACTCTTCCTCCACCTGCACCCTCCCTCTGACTTTTTACCTGATGATAGCTGTACTTTTCACCGACTGGCATTGCCATGTGACCCTTCTATCTTCACTCTCGTGCTTTCAGATAACATTATTTTACCATGCGCTAACATTGACATTCTGAACTGTTTGTGATACTGCTTCTTCAAAACAGCTTTATGACTGCATCAAGAATCTGCTACAAACTCCAGCTGGTATGGTGTCAAGGATATCGGATAGTCTTAATTTTGAATATTTGCCCAGAGTTGGAAAGCGATTGAATAATTTCTCCAAACCTGTGGAATCAATTTCTCCATTGTGAAGAATTGTTGGACTCTATTGTAATTAATCTTGAGTGCTGTACATTTTTCCTTGCATATTACAAATATTCTTCTGAGACTTGTGAAGCCCTTCTCTTGTTACGTTGACTTGGTTTCTAGTGAGCTAGTTGAGGTTCTTCCATATTCTGTAGAATTTTAAGCAAAGAATATGATTTTATGCTCAGAAGTAAGAAATACTCTTTTCTGATGATGTGCTCCTATCTTAACATCATATTTGTCTCCTGATTGCAGAGCTACTCTCAGTATTCCTTTGATTTTGAACTGTGTTATTCCTGCACCATGCAGTCATCTGTCAAAGACTGTGGTTTGGTTCTCTTCAAGTTAGGAACTTTTTTTTCAGCTCATAGGTCAACACATGTTCCAGTATCAAATTTGAAATTCATTGAATAAGTGTGAACCTGTATGGCAAGTGTCACATCTGGTCGAAATGAATCCCCTAATGATTCTGGAAAAGATTGACTCACATCTTCCAAAGGAGGCATATCATCTCGTGATGATTTGTGCTCTAATAAAGAAGTATTCTGGGCTTTCTTCGAAAGCTGTTTGCTGTCAGAGGTTGGCTTTTTTATGCAAGTAAATATCAATAATTCTGTGGGATTACATTCAGAAGCATGAGCATTCATAAACCAGACTTTCATAAATCTGGGATGTCTGTATATGAGGACAGACCTAACATCAGGAAAAGACCAACAAAATGCTACAATTTACAGGCAGCAGCAGTAAGTAGCCCAATATGGCCAAGGGGATCCTGAGAAATTTTGTTCCCCCAGTTTCCTATTGTTGGCAGTTTGGGTGGTGTTATAACTGCTCAATTGTGTCCTACATGCAGAAACCCATGATGCAGCTTAGATTTTAGTTTCACATGTTTCTTGTGTTCTGGGTTATTAATTAGTACTCTATTAATTTATTCTCAATCCCTCTCATAATATTGTGACCTCTGAATATGACTATTATGGAATTATACAATAATATTCTTGAAGGTATTGTTCTCGTTTTTACCCGTCATCTGGAGATGGATCGGTAAAGGGACATCGGAAAACAGTGGGAGGGCGGTTCAACATGTTCCCTCCAACTAGGTACATTTTGAGAGTGAAATAAAACCGCAGCTTGACAGTTTGCCAATTAATTATTTAACCCATTAAAAATGGCTATTTTAAACCCACTCTTGTATTTAATCCAGAATTGGAAGAGTTTCATGTCATAAGACTTCCTTGCTTCACAGAGCCTCCGTGCCAAATGGGAGGAATTTCTATGCTGCTATTGGACAACTGCCATGGCTTTGGCACAGTAAAAAAAAATCCTGTCTGTTTCTTCAAGGGCTTCTCAATGTTGAGTGGGTATTTCTTTCATCCTACAATCTTAGCAAAGGAAACCCTGTGATGGTTCCAACAACAGCTTCTTAATTGGTCACTGTAAAATCCTACATCTGTATAGGAACTAAGGCATACCAGTAAAACAGCCCCCACATTCTCCTCTTAATATGTACCTTTGAGGTGATTAGAAGATCTCCAACATATCTTTTCCATGGAGTTCCTGTGAGTTCATTAAGTGAATTAAATATTTTCATATCCTGCTTGCCCCCAACCTTAAGTAATCACTTCCTCAACTAAAAGCACACAGTAGCAGTAGTGAGCACCACCTATAAAGTGCACTGGAGCAATTTTCCACACCTCCTCCAACACCTTCCAAACCTGCACCTCCACCACAAGGACAAGGAGTACTGTTGGGTTCACCTCCAAATTATACAGCAATCTGACTTGGAAACATATCACTCTTTCTTCATTGTAACTGGGGAGAAAACACAGAAATCCTGCCCTAATAGCACTGTGGGGATTCCCTATACCACATAGATTACAGTGGTTAAAGAAAGCAGCCCACCGTCTGATCAAAGGTATCAACAACTTATAAATGAAGAGGAAGAACCAATGCTGATATGAGGTAAAAGGTTCGAAGATTGTGACCAGCATCAATAAAGGATGATGTCTAACTTGGGATGGCATCAGACAATGTGGTGACATTAAAAGTGGTGTTGATTCCTTGTATTTTTTGGGTGGAGGGATATGCAACAAAGAAGACTTGGTGAGTTGCTTCTGCGCATTTATTAGATGATACACACTGCAGCCACGGTAAGAAAGGGAGTGGATGTACATCTGGTGGAGCAGGTATCAATCAGATGTGTTGCTTTGTCCTGAAAGGTGTTGAGCATTATAAGAAGTGTTGTTTCAGCTGCACTCATCCAGGCAAGAGGAGAGGTTTCCATTGACATCTAGAAATCCAGAAGACGCCTTAATTTACAATCAAATTACAGTACTTATCAAATTATTTTCTCTGCAAAAGGTATGTTTATGGAAATTTATGTCTTGTTCTCACATTTAATGTTCTTTAGAAAGAAATGTTTGCATATTATGAAAGGATGTTTATATCACTTTTATGAGTGCACCTTATAATTTGAAGTCTCACATAAATCACAGCTAAAGGGCTCTTTAACTGTACAGCTCTTCAGTGGAATTCTCTCTGTGCTTTCTCTCAACAGATTCTGCCAGACCTGCTGAGTTTTTCCAACAATTTCTGCTTTTGATTTCCAGCATCCATAGTTCTTTCGGCTTTTCTTCTGAGGTATCATTTGATTTCCAGGGTACTCTGTGTGAAGCAAGGGGAGAGATTGCTGGCCCCCTTGCAGAGATATTTGTATCATTGTTAGCCACAGGTGAGGTACCGGAAGACTGGAGGTTGGCTAACATGATACCATTATTTAAGAAAGGTGGTATGGTAAAGTCAGAGAACTATAAATCGGTGAGCCTGACATCAATGGTTGGCAAGTTATTGGAAGGAATCCTGAGGGACAGGGTTTAAATGTATTTGGAAAGGCAAGAACTGATTAAGGATAGTCAGATTGTCTTTGTGCGTGGGCAATCATGTCTCACAAACTTGATCAAGTTTTTGGAAGAAGTAACAAAGACGATTGATGCGGGCAGAGAGATGGACATATTCGATATGGACTTCAGTAAAGCATTCAACAAGGTTCCTCATGGTAACCTGGTTAGCAAGGTTAAATCACTTGGAATAGAGGGAGAACTAGCTATTTGGACACAGAACTGGCTCAAAGGTAGAAGACAGAGGATAGTGTTCGAGGACTGCTTTTCAGGCTGGAGGTCCATGATCTTTGGTGTGCCACAAGGATCGGAGTTGGGTCCATTGTTTTTCATCATTTATATAAGCAATTTGGATGTGAACATGGGAGGTATGGTAAATAAGTTTGCAGATGACACTAAAATTGGAAATGTTATGGACAGTGAAGAAGGTTACCTCAGAGTACAATGGGATCGAGAGGCAGATGGAGTTTAATTTAGATAAATATGGTTGTTGTATTTTGGAAAGGAAGTGATGAAGGTTGGTATGATTACAGCATTAAAAAGACATTTGGATGAATGTATGAATAGGAAAAGTTCAGAGGAATATGGGTCAAATGCTGGCAAATGGGACTAGATTTATATAGGATATTTAGTTAGCATGGACGGGTTAGACCGAAGAGTCTGTTTCCATGCTGTATATCTCTAAAACTGTATGACTCTAAATAGCTGAATATTCAGAATTCTTCTCAACTGGAACACTGAGTGGATCACTGTGTGAATTTATACTTCCTGTCTATATACATTGTTTCCCCTCATTCTAATTTAATTAAAGAAAATTAGATTTTAATTCTCAATCATTTACTTGCACTGTAACAGATGTATATAGGTGTGTTAGTCATATATATTAACATAATTTAATTTAGAGTTTGGCTTTTGTACTGGTGACATGTTCTTTTTGCTGTATGAACGATTAAGAATTAACGTGTTTGTCTTTCTGAAGCAATGATTTTATATCAACGTGTGTCAGAGAGCCACATCCCAAGACGATAATGTAATTTTCCGTGTAGTGCGTGAGTTTTGTGATCAGAGGGTGCCAACAATGAGAACATTAGCTTGTTCTTCATTTAGAAGAATCAAGGATTAATTTTTGCTTTGAAAAACCCAGAGATTTGAAAGCTTTTGTTCAATGGTCAGATGTTAAGAACAATTTCTCATGGAGAAATGTGTTAGTTGAGAATAGTTAAGAATTAGGTTACGTCAAGATTTTGTTTGAAAATTACAGACTTCTTTTGGTTGGAATCATGAAGTGATTATTTGAAGCAAAGAAAATTTAAAACTCAATTGTGCGAATAATGAAGGAACAGGCTTTCAAAAAGAAACAGTTAAGTCAAACTCATAAAAATCGAAAGTACTGTGGATGCTGTAAATCGGGAACAAAAACAAAGTTGCTGGAAAAGCTCAGCAGATCTGGCAGCATCTGTAAAGGCAAAAATCAGAGTTAACATTTGGGGTCCGGTGACTCTACCTCAGAACTGAAGGCAGTCCTGCAGAACGGTCACCAGACCTGAAATGTTAACTCTGTTTTCTCCTTCACAGATGCTGCCAGACCTGCTGAGCTTATCCAGCAACTTTGTTTTTGTAAACCAAACTCATAGACATGATAGAGAAGGGAGGTCTCTGGTATTTCAGTATCATAAAGTAATGCTGTTCAGTTAGGTGTATTTTGTTCTACCATACTTTTCAAAATCTTTCAAACAGTGTTGTGTGTCAATGACTTGGTTTATGATATTTTGTCTTCATTTCTCTCATGTAGCAAATTTCTCCTTTATTTATTTACTTTATACTTTATTACGTATGTAAGGGTAAGTAGGGTGGTTAATAGGACTTTAAACTAGAAAGTAGGGAGGAAGGGAGAAGTGAGCGTAGAGGGAATATAACAAATAATGTAAGGCAAAGCAGCAGGTTAGCAGGTGATGACGAAGCTTCAATTCCATTGAAAATTTAGGAGAAAAGTTAACGGGAAGAAGAACTTAAGAGTTGTTAGTAATGGAGGTAATAGGACCCAAAAAAGAGGTGCAAAAACTGGCATAAGGGCACTTTAATGGAATGCTTAGAGCATTCAAAACAAGGTGGATGAGTTGACGGTGCAAATCATGGCAAATGGGTATGATTTAGTGGCCATTATAGAGACATGGTTACAAGATGGTCAGGGCTGGGAGTGAAATATCCAGGGGTATCAAACTGTTTGGAAGGACAGACAGGAAGGTAAGGGAGGTGGTGTTGCTCTGATTGTTAAGGCTGATATCAGGGCAGTAGTCAGAGATGAAATAGGTTCTACTGAACAAAATGTTGAATCCATTTGGGTGGAAATTAGGAATATTAGAGAGAAGAATTCACTGATAGTTGGGTCCATAGGCGAGCAAAATGCAGGGAATGGGGACAATCAAAATGTGGAGCTGGTTTAAGGAACAGGTATTGCATGTCCTTGATAGGTGTGTCCCTGTCAGGCAGGGAGGAAGCGATAAGGTAAGGGAACTGTGGTTTACTTGTATGACGATGAGACAAGATGGTTCAGATGAGGCGATGGAGAATTACAGATTACCCAGGAAGGATTTAAAGAGAGAGTTAAGAAGAGCAGGGAGGAGACATGAGCAGACATTGGCAGGTAGAATAAAGGAGAACCCGAAAGCTTTCTATCTGTATGTGAGGAATAAGAGGATGACTAGGGTAGGAATAGGGCCAGTCAAAGACAGAAGTGGGAAGTTGTGTCTGGACCCTGTGGAGATTGGAAAGGTGCTAAATGATTATTTCTCATCTGTTTTCACTGAGGAACAGGAAAATATTATAGAGGAGATGACTGAGTTATGGGCTACTAGAATTGAAAGGATTAAGGTTAGTAAGGAGGAGGTGTTATCAATTCTAGAAGATGTGAAAGTAGATAAATCCCTTGGGCCAGATGGGATTTTTCCAAGGATTGTCTGGGAAGCTAGGGAGGAGGTGGCGGAACCTTTGGCCTTGATCTTTGAGTCTTCATTGTCTATAGGTTTAGAACCAGAGGACTGGAGGATTGCAAATGTTGTGCCCTTGTTCAAGAAGGGCAGTAGGGCTGACCCAGGTAATTATAGACCTGTGAGCCTTATGTCTGTTATAGGAAAAAAATTGGAAAGGATTATAAGAATTAGGATTTATAATCATCTAGCAAGCAACAATTTGATTGGAGATACTCAGCATGGATTCGTCAAGGGCAGGTTGTGTCTCAAAAACCTCATTGAGTTTTTTGAGAAGGTGGCCAAGCATGTGGGTGAGGGAAGGGCAGTTGACGTGGTGTACATGGACTTCAATAAAGCCTTTGATAAGGTTCCACATGGTCGGCTATTGGAGAAAATACATAGGCACGGATTGAGGGAGATTTAGCAGTGTGGATTAGAAACTGGCTTTCTGTAAGAAGGCAATGAGTGGTGGTGGATGGAAAATATTCAGCCTGGAGTCTGGTTACCAGTGGTGTGCCTCAAGGATCTGTTTTGGAACCACTGCTGTTTGTCATTTTTATAAATGACTTGGATGCAGGCATAAATGGATGGGTTAGTAAGTTTGCGGATGACACTAAAGTCAGTGGAGTGGTGGACAGTGTGGAAGAATGTTGCAGGTTGCAGGGAGACTTGGGTAAACTGCAGAATTGGGCTGAAAGGTGGCAAATGGAGTTTAATACAGATAACTGTGAGGTGCTTCACTTTGGAAGAAATAATAGGAAGGCAGACTGGGTCAATGGAAAGATTCTTGGTAGTGTGGATGTGCAGAGGGATCTTGGTGTCCATGTACATAGATCCCTGAAAGTTACCACCCAGGTTGATAGTGCTGTTAATAAGGCTTATGGTGTGTTAGGTTTTATTGGTAGAGGGATTGAGTTCTGGAGCCATGATGTCATGCTGCAACTGCACAAAACGCTAGTGCGGCCTCACTTGGAATATTGCGTGCAGTTCTGGTCTCCCCATTACAGGAAGGATATGGAAGCATTGGAAAAGGTGCAGAGGAGATTTACCAGGATGTTGCCTGGTCTGGAATGCAGGCCCTATGAAGAAAGGTCGAGGGACTTGGGTCTGTTCTCATTGAAGAGAAGATAGCTAAGAGGAGATTTAATAGAGACATACAAGATGATCAGAGGATTAGATAGGGTGGACAGTGAGTCTTTTTCCAAGGATGATGACGTCAGCTTGTACGAGGGGGCATAGCTACAAATCGAAGGGTGATAGATTTAAGACAGATGTCAGAGGTAGGCTCTTTACTCAAAGAGTGGTAGGGGTGTGGAACGCCCTGCCTGCCAATGTAATTAACTCAGCCACATTAGGGACATTTAAACAGTCCCTGGATAAGCATATGTATAATGATGGGATAGTGTAGGGGGAGGGCCTTAGATTAGTTCACAGGTCGGCTCCACATCGAGGCCCGAAGGGCCTGTTCTGCGCTGTATTGTTCTCTGTTCTACGTTCCATAAGCCAGTTAGCTTGATTTCGGTAGTGGGGAAAATTCTTGAATCTATCATTAAGGAAGAAATAGCAAGACATCTGGATATAACCCAGGATGGGTTCATGAAGGGTAGGTCCTGTTTAACTAATTTGGTGGAATTCTTTGAGGACATTACTTGCTTGTTGGACAATAGGGAACCTGTGGATGTGGTTTATCTAGATTTCCAGAAGGTATTTTCAAGGTGCCACTCCAAAGGCTGCTACATAAGATAAAGTTGCACGGTATTACAGGTAATGTATTGGCATGGATAGAGGATTAGTTGACCAGTAGAGAGCAAAGAGTAGGGGTAAATGGGTGTTTTTCTGGTTGGTGGTCAGTGGCTAGTGGTGTGCCTCAGGGATCAGTGTTGGGACTGCAATTATTTACAATTTATATAGATGATTTGGAGTTGGGGACTAAGTGTGATGTGTCAAAATTTGCAGATGACTCTAAGGTGAGTGGTAGAGAAAAGTGTGCAGAAGACACTGAAAATCTGCAGATGGATATAGATAGTCTAAGTGAGTGGGCAAAGGCCTGGCAGATGGAGTACAATGTTGATAAGTGTGAGGTCATCCATTTTAGTAGGAATAACAGCAAAATGGACTATGTTTTAAGCAGTAAAAAATTGCAGCACGCTGCTGTGCAGAGGGACTTGGGTGTCCTTGTGCATGAGTCGCTGAAGGTAGGATTGCAGGTGCAGCAGGTAATTAAAAAGGCAAATGGAATTTTGTCTGCCATTGCTAGAGGGATGGAGTTTAAAAAAACAGGGAGGCTATGCTGCAGCTGTATAGGGTCCTGTTGAGGCCACACCTGGAGTACTGTATGTAGTTTGGATCTCCTTACTTGAGAAGGGATTTATTAGCTCTGCAGGGGGCGCAGAGGAGATTCACTCGGTTGATTCCAGAGTTGAGAGGGTTGGATTATGAGGGCAGACTGAGTAGGCTGGGATTATACTCATTGGAATTCAGAAGAATGACGGGAGATCTTATAGAAACATATAAGATTATGAAGGGAATAGATAAGGTGGAGGCAGGGAGGTTGTTTCCGCTAGCAGGTAAAACTAGAACTAGAGGGCATTGCCTCAAAATAAATGGAAGCAGATGTAGGACTGAGGTCAGGAGGAACTTCTTCACCCAAAGGGTTGTGAATCTGTGGAATTCCCTGCCCAATGAAGCGGTTGAAGCTACCTCGCTGAATGTTTTTAAGCCAAGGCTCGATAAATTTTGGAACAGTAAAGGAGTTAAGGTTTATGGTGAGTGGGCGGGTAGGTGGAGCTGAGTCTCAAAAAGATCGTCCATGATCTTATTAAATGGCGGGGCAGGCTCGAGGGGCCAGATGGCCAACTCCTGCTCCTATTCTTATGTTCCTATGTTCTTATTTTTAAAACCAAATCTGCAGTATTACGTGATTATGTTTCAGTGAAAGACCACTACATAAAATAAAAACAAGATGATCTTACTTACTAATTGTAACATAGCCTCAGAGCACCGTGAAAGGTTGTGCAATATTGTGAAGAAGATAAAGAGTGCAATCAATGAAATTTCAAAGGCTCTGAGTCAATTTGCATCTTTATTGGCAGTTTAGATGTTTCACCTTTTATCTTCAATAGATTTACGAGCACAGTACTAGCACAGGGTGACATGGTGGCACAGTGGTTAGCAAAGCTGCCTAACAGCACCAGGGGCCTGGGTTTGAATTCAGCCTCAGGTGACCCTCTGTGAGGAGTTTTCACATTCTCCTCCTGTCTGTGTGGGTTTCCTCTGGGTACTCTGGTTTCCTCCCACAGTCCAAAGATGTGCAGGTTCAGTGGATTGGCCATGCTAAATTGCCCTTAGTGTTCAGGGGTGTGTAGATTACACAGGTTATAGGGGGATGGATCTTGGTGGGGTGCTCTGAGGTTTGGTGTGGATTTGTTGGGCCGAAGGGCCTGTTTCCACACTATAGGGATTCGATGATATTTTATCCTGAGTGAGAGGGACTCTGCTGGAATGGCCCATACTGAATACTCTAAGATGCTTTTGGCATCCTGAAGAGAATCTATCACTCTATTTGGAGTCTGGCCACCTCCATGTGCAGACAGGGTGACTTGGTTCTCCTTATCAACAAGTTTTTCTCATTCCCACCACACACACACTGTTCTTCCATTACCTTGTTTCAGGGCATCACCACTGTTAAGGTCCCCTCTTTAACGGAGATCTTACTTGGGAAGTTGTAGCACACTACCACAATGAGTGAGGCTCTAGCAAGAATCTATTGGAGAATGTGACTCAACTAGTACAAGAGCTAGAGCTCCTTCTTGAGAAGCTCAAGTAACTGCTCAGTAGTGATGTTTATGAATAAATGGTTTTCAGGCCAAAGATTGGGCAATGGGGTCATGTGAGATGCTACTGCATAGAATAAGCATGAACCTGATGGGCAGAATCACCTCGCTTTGATTTGTAGCCATTCTCTGATTTCATGATTCTCTTGCCTTCTCTAAAAATAAGCTAATAACTTTGAACTTTGTAAATGAACAGATCAAAGTTGATGTCATTTAATTAAATATTTCAGGAAATACAGAGAAAAAAACAAAACTACCCCTAGATATTGATCATAATTTCTGCTCCACAGGAAGCTCTCTTTAGTCACATGCTTCATGCTTACAAATCATTATTTTCAATAAGTCATTGATTCCATTTATTTGTATTGGTACACATGAAACACAAATCTACCCAGATTTAGAACATAGGCAAAATAATTGTGAAGATTGCAGAATATTACATTTACTTTGTTGAGATTTATCCTGTTTGTAGATGTTCTCCTTTTGCAGTTATAACTTGACATTTTGTGTTTCAAATTAAAATATCCTATTCTCTGTAATGTTCCAGGAAGTGTCAGCTGCACTTTTCATACTGCAATGGATGGATGCAATGATTGAATAAAATGATGCTGTTTTCAAACTAAACTTTAATATCATCTCCTTGATTTACTGAATTTGATGTATTTTGGACATTGTAGAGAAGCTATGTATGCATTTTGACTCTTCTAACTTGCCCTGTACATAATCCCAATTATCTGTTCTTAATCAGCTATACTCCAATGGATTAAGAAGATATTACATTGCATTGTTCCTTCCTCTCCCATTAAGTACACATGTTAAAGAAAGTCAGTATTTTAGCTGTAACTGGAAGTGAAGATATTTTGTTTGAAATCTTACAAACATTGCAAGAAATTGGCTTCATTAATATTCAGTATTTATTCTCTGCTATAATTGAGGGTATGGGTTAATGGTTAATTGATAGACAGGACATTAGGTGGTGTAGAGGCCACTGGGAGATGCTGGCACCCTCTTTCCTTGCCTCCGAGACCCAAGTTCCCTCTTTTGCTGTGATCCCCAATCCTAGAAACCAACATAAACAAGTGCGAGGGAATGTCAGCTGGTGTGGCAGCATCTGTGGAAAGAGAAAAGATTAATAATGTTTCAAGTCTGTATCATGCTTCAGAAGAACTCGACAGTCTTCTTTGCTTCTACTGGTAGCAGCAGATAATAACAAAGCCTTGCAAGATTGTTTATGAATAAGACTTTTCATGAACTAGGTAGTCTGCATCATCTCACTTTAACAGTTTAAGCAAAGAAACGGGGCAGCGCGGTAGCGCTTGGGTTAGATTTGCTGCCTCAAAGGGGTAGGGACCTGAGTTTGATTCCGGCATTGGATGAATATGTAGAGTTTACACATTCTCCTATGTCTGTGTGAGTTTCCTCCAGGTGCTCTGGTTTCCTTCCACAGTCCAAAGATGCGTGTGTTAGGGGATTGGCCAGGCTAAATTGCCCCTAGGATCCATGGATGTTTAGGATAGGTGGATTAGCTATGGGAGGTGTGGAGATGGTATGGGTGCTCTGTGGAGGGCCAGTGTGGACTTGTTGGGCTGTCTCCACACTGTGTGGATTTTATGTTTGAAGTACCTTGGTTGTGAAGGACTGTTGGAGAAATATGTGCTCACCAGGTAATCACTTCCAAAGTATGGTCAGGTAGATGAATGAATGTTTTCTGCAGAAAATTATAATTTGGTATTGGTAAAATACTAGTGGAGGGAAGCAATACATGGTCTCTTTAGAAGATGATGTGCTTTTTCTATGTTTAGAGATTTAAAATGGATGCCTGTGAGCCACAGTTTGAAAGTTTGCAAGTACACAGAAGCATCCTCATTGAAACAATTGTATGAAAAGGTCATACAGTTAGCAGGCTCAGCAGCCTGCCTCCTCAAGCTTTTTTTTAACAAACAATAAGCTTTGTTCTTAGCCAAATTTAGCCAATCAAATTGAGCCAGGCACTTAGATATAAAAAAAAATTAAATTTATAACTGATGATTTTTGACAGCATAGGACCAATCCTAGAGTTGATCAGGACAGCAGATGCTGGAAGCCGGAGTCTATAGGTGTGAGGCTGGAAAAGCACAGCAGATCACAGTATCAGAAGAGTAGGAAAGTCAACATTTCAGACTGAAACCCTTTTTCAGGGGAGGGTGTGGGGGAGCCCACAAATAAATAGAGGGAGGGGAATGTAGGTCGGTGGTCATTGTGATTGGTCCATGGGAAGGGTGAAGCGGGTACGTGAAGAGGGAGATAGATAGGTTAGTTCAGGTCTGGAAGGGGAGAGCTGGACATGGGATAAAGCTGGGGTGGAGGGATTTTGAAACTGGTCGTTCATATTAAGACCATTGGGCTGTATGCCTCCAAGGCAAAATATCAAGTGTTGTTCCTCCAGCTTACATTTAGCTTACAGTGAAGGAGACCAAGGACGGACATGTTGATGGGGGAGTGGGAAGGGGAATTAAAATGGATGGCAATCAGAAGGTTAGGTTTGTTGTTGAATGTGGAGCACAGAGTCTGCGTTTGGTCTCCCTGATATAGAGGAGACCACATCAGGAGCAACAAATTCAATACTTACAATTTAAAATCCCTCCACACTCAACCTTATCCCATGTCTAGCCCTCCCCCTGGTGACCTGGCCTAGCCTGCCCATCTTCCTTCTCACCTATCTGCTCCACTCTTCCCATGTGCCAATCACAGTAACTCCCTACCTGCATCCACCTATCACCATCTCTCCTATCCTTCCCACAGCCCCACCCCACTCCCTCTATTTATTTGTGGTCTCCCCCACCCTCCCCAGTTGTAACAGAGAGTTTCAGCCTGAAATGTTGACTTACCTGCTCTGCTTTTCCAGCCTCAGGCATATGACCAATCCTATTGTCAGAGATATTGAAATGGAGATCTTGGAAGGTTAATACAAATGAGATGTGGGTGGAAGCTCACCAGATTGTGTTGCCAGTGGAATACAGACAGCAATAGGTGAATTAGTTAGACAAGATCTGAAGGTGGTCCATCTAATGAAGCTGATATGAAATCTAAAATTGATATGTTTGCCTACAGGAATAAAGTATTGGTTCTGTTACCAGCAGTAGGACATCCTGCCAAAGCAAGGTTTAGTGGTCCCTATCAAATTGAGAATTTGTCAGGTAAATTACTTGGTAAAGATGCCAGATGGGGGGCGTGGAGAAAAGCTTACCAGGTATGTTGTGTGAATATGCTGAAATCTTACTATGATAGAGAAAGGGAACCACAGAAACAGGTATTAATTACTGTCATTCAGTGTGCAATCATATCAGGTGATTTTGATTTTGTTCTAACTTGGAATAAAGTGAATAATGATGTCTATATGATAACTGTAATTATGTCTTTTTCTTTGTCAGGGGAGGTGTTGTGAAGTTGGGTAGAGTACTTGTAGATTGGGAGGCAGAAAAGTAGAATTTGGTGTTTGTAAAATGCTGGGGGAAGGTGTGTGGGGAAGCACTGCATGGTCCCTTTAAAAGATGTGCTGAGAGATTTAAAACAAATGTCTGTGAGCAGCAGTTTGAAAGCTTCCAAGTACATGGACAGCACCCAAATTGAAACATTTGCATCAAATATCCATATATTTAGCAGGTCAAGCAACAGATTTTACCAAGGCAACAAGGGCTGAATTTAGCCAATCACTTTGAACCAGACATTTAGATACCAAAAGCCAATTAACTTTAAACCTGATGACTTTGACAATGTAGGAACAATTCTTTTGTAAGAAATATTGATTATGTCATCAAGGGTATAAAAAGGGAGCAGTCTAACAAAACAGCAGAGCTAACTGCCATCTGCCAGAACTAATAGCCCTCAGCTCTAAAGGGGGAATGTTTTATCTTGCAGAATCTTCTGTCTTCGAGAAAGCACCATTTAAATAACAAAACTACTCATAGGACAGGTAGTTAATACCTTGACAGCAAAATTAACAAAAGGCACAGAACATTCCAAAAGACATCAGCTGGTGAGTAACTGAATTCTATTTATTTTATGTAAGTGGGGCTTATATTTCTTGGAACAGCATAGAATTGTTTCATTTGGGAATAGATAGTAATTAGAAGGGATTTTTTTGGTTAATTTGTTCCTGTTGGAATTAGATAATTAAATTATTATTTGTCAATTAAAGTGAGTGTTGTGGATTTTTTTATTTAACCATGAGAAGTTGATAAAAGGCAGTTCACACCACTTTTCACACTCCTTTTACAGGTTATACAGTGAGGTGCACCTCTTTAGGTTTTTGGTTTTTGTTCTCAGTTGGAGGAGTGGAGTCAACCTCTGCTTTATAACCCATACAAATTTGCAAACTTAATATTTGAAGTCCAGCAGGCTATTGTGTTAATGCAGATTCATGACTTGATAATGATTGCAAAACAGGTTCCCAAACATTGTGTTTGGAAAGGCCATTCCACTTGAAAGATACTGAAAACTTAACATTGAATGTTTAACCTAACAACAAGAGCCTGAATTTTGGCCTCACTCTCTCTGTTAGGTTTCCCCTCTCTCCTTCGCTAAATGCTTTGAGAGTCCAGAAGATTTTTTACTTAGGAGTAAATTATCCATGATTTGAATAGATGTTAACTGAGTGGGTGCAAGAGGCTGAATGGTCAACTCTATTCCTATGTACTTAAATTTCTGTGTTGACCTCACTTTTGTTTAAATCAAGATTAAATTGCACAATCTCTTGCTAGTACTTTTTCAAAGAATTAAGGCAATGAAATTTTTTGTCTCCTTACGCTACAGATAATGTTTACAAAATTCATTACTTTACATAATTCATTTATTACTACTTGCTTCTTGATTAACCTTGTCACATTCTCAATTTTTTCTGATCTGCATTCTGTGCCTTGAGCCTTCAGCTATAGGTCTTGAAAGTAAATAAATCAATAAAATAATCAGGAGTTAGAGATTAATATAAGACAAAACATTGGGCCAAACAGCCTAATTTCTGCCCCTTTGAGGCTGCTCTGCCATTCAATCATGGCTGATAAATTCCTCAACTCCATTCTCCTGCTTTCTCCCTGTAATCCTTGACCCCCTTGATAATCAAGAACCTATCTATCTCAATATTAAATGTATGTAATGACCTGGCCTCCCCAGCCTTCTGTGGCAGTGACTTCCATAGATTCACCACTCTGTCTGAAGAAGTTTCTCCTTATCTCTGTTCTAAAAGGCCTTCTCTTTAAGGCTGTGCCCTTGGGTCCTAGACTCTCCTACCAATGGAAGTATTTAGACTTGTTCATTCTTCACAGTGCAAGTTATCATTTCTATAAATTGGTCATTTGCACCTCTAGTGCTTTTTCATTTTGTAAGTCATGCATGGCACTTTATTTAAACCAGATAATTGGGACCTATTAAATTTACAAGTGTGTTTTCATAATCTTGAAGAAATAAGTGTGTAATATTTCCTGGTTGCACATATGAACTCTGCAGAAATTAAATCCTACAAACTGCTCCAACTGAACCCTCACCACCACCTGATACTAAACAACCATCTGATGTTCGGCCAACCATTGCATATCAGTTCAGTGGGATTTCAACTAAGTTGATATTTATCAGGAAGCAAGCCAAAAGGCAAATCCATTCTCAGGAAGAAACAATTAGTGGGTAGAAATTATGTTAATCAATGAAGCTTATGTGACATTACTACAGAAGGAAATTAAATGGTGTAAAATATTATTGGGCATTGTTTATACCCTGTATGAATAATCATTTTGTGAATTTTTGCTTCCTATCCTGTAGATACAGTTGATTTTGTGACTTCAGCAGGGATGGAGGCAGTTTATTTAGATTCCTGCCTGGTCTGGTAAGATTCATCTGCCTTTATCTTTCTGCTTTAAAAACTGTTCTGTCTGTACCTTTTCAGACTTGCTAACATAGATGTACTACTGTTGAGGTTGGAGGAGCATAAGAAATAAGTGTGCATTGGGAGGAGCTATAGTTTCTAAGGTCATTGTCATCATCATCTGTCTCCTGGTTAATGTCACTTCATTCCTCCCACTTCATCACCAGCTTATGGAAGATCAACAATACATTGGGAATCCATGGATAACATGGCTGTTATTTTGTTAGTGGCAGATATATTGTTATCCAAAGTCTGCACACATGCGGAGCCTGTTACAATTCATTCCTTCAACCCTTCATTATCCATTGCACACTGATCAAGCAGGTTTTGGCATAACTGGCATTCATCATGAAACTAGGCAAAAGGCAGTTTGGTCCTTGGTCAGTAATGGGCAAGGCTTGGAAATAATGTGAATCAAAAATTTCTGGACACTGTTCCAAAAGGAAATTTAAGTGTAATATTTTAAAGTCCTTCAACCAGCACGAGGAGCCAATTTTTTTCTACGCACTATAGATATTCTAGCCGTTATCATGAATGTGAATCTAAATCAACCAAAATGTCAATCAATCTGAACACAAAGGTGAATCGTTCCTGTTCTTGAAGCTCCAAAGAAATGATCTCTTTTTCCATGGTGGACATTCTCGCAAGCTCCTGGTCAGCCAATCCCCTGACAATTAATTGCTAAAGACCCCTATATTATGTTCTTGCTGCTGTGGTGAATGTGAATGATGTATCTGTAAATACATGAATTAATTTGCTGATGTGTTTCCTTCTAAACAATATTCTCTCAGATTGATATCTGGTCAGCCAGTCTGATCATAAAATGGGTATAACTGACGAGGTCGGACACAAAGATATTAAAGACATTTAAAGGAAAAAGTCATACAGGAGTTAACTATTAAAAGAACCTTCAGAGCTTGTGGGAAGTGCCAAAAAGATCTAGTTTGAGACTAGAAGGGGATGTGGAAATTACACACTAAGTAAACACAGGCAACATAACGTATACATAATAGGTTGATCACTGAGGGGAAGGCCCGGAAGGAGGAATGGCAACACTCTCATCTTGACCTGAAAATAAGATGTTAATTATGAGGAACATGGGAACCATCCGCTGGCAAGAAATGACAAAGATCTTTATAATGTGAATACCATTACGTATCACTAATAGAGACAGCAATACAGAGAAATGAAATATCTTTACTGATAAACATTCAATGAAGGACTATTTTTTAGATTGAATAAATAAGGGGAATTGAAAGAAATGTCCATGTACAACGTTGGAAAGAAATCAACTAGCTAAAAGCTCACAACTTCATAAAAGAATCCTCCCTGAATAAGAAAGGAATAACAATGAATGATATATCATCATGTGAAAATGGGAGGGACTGATACAGAACATTGACATCCACATTTGAAAAGGAGGAGGACTATAAAAATAGACCCTTTTGTTGAAATTTGAGGCATTAGGAACCCTAGGTAACACTTTTAAGAGATTTTCTTTCATGTGGAGAAGATAGCTACAGAACAGTACAGCATTGGAACAGGCCCTTCAGCCCACGATGCTGTGCTGAACATGATGCTAAATTAAACTAATCCCTTCTCCCTGTCCTTTGTCAATATCCCTTCATTCCTTGCATATTCATTTGCTCATCTAAGTGTCATTTAAACAGTGAACAGTTAAATATCTGCATCCGCCACCATCCCTGGCACAATGTTGCACACTCCTACCACTTTGTTTTAAAAGAAAAAAAAATTGGCCACTCACATTTCCTTTGAACTTGCCCCCTCTCCCCTTAAATGCATGATGCCTACAATTAGACATTTCAACTCTTGGGGGGGGGGGGGGGGAGAGAGGGGGGGGGGGAGAGATTCTGACCGTTAACCTTGTTTATGTTTCTCATTATTTCATAAACTTCTATCCAGTCTCCCTTCAGCATCTGCCATTCCAGAGAAAACAACCTGAGTGTTTCTAGCCTCTCCTTATAGCTCCTACCCCCTAATCCAGGCAGCATCCTGGGAAACCTTTTCTGCACCCCCTCCAAAGCCTGCATATCCTTCCTGTATTGTGGCAAGAGAATTGAACGTAATACTCTAGTGTGGCCTAACCAAAGTCTTGTAAAGCTGAAACATGACATCCTGGCTCTTGCACATAATGTTCCAACTAATAAAGGCAAGCATGCCATACCCCCTCTTTACCACCCTATCTATTTGTATGGCCACTTTCAGGGAACTATAGACTTGAATCCCAAGATTCCTCTGTACATCAATGTTGTTCAGGGTTCTGCTTTTAACTTTATACTTTTTCTTAACATTTGATCATCCAAAGTGCAACACCTCACACTTAAATGGATTAAACTCCATCTGACATTTCTCCACCCATATCTGATCTACATCCTCTTGATGAATATTCAATTCTTGGACATTGTTAGATATTTCGCATCCAAACTAATAGCCACTTTCAACTAAAAGGACAGGGATAGCGATTATATGGGATTAATGGTATCTAAAAGTCTCAATCTAAGCCGCTCACTATCTCGACTCAGAAATATATTGCCATTCCTCCTGTGTTATTGGGTTAAAACCTGGAATTCCAATAATGGCATTGAGGGTCTGCCTGCAGGACATCGACTGCAGCAGTTCAAGAAAGCAGCTCACTACAGATTCTTAAGGGTAACAAGCAATGGGTAATAAATGCAGGCCCAGCCAGTGATGCCCACATCCCAAGAGCAAATAGTAAAAATAATATCCAAACTTAATAGAAATTAATTTGTATTACATCTCTCAATAGTTTTTAGCATAGCAGTGTGCTTATCCACTGAGAGTGTAATGCTTGTTAATCTTTATTCATAAATTATTAAACTTGTAAATCGTCCCATTTAAGTTTTTCTGTTACAACTGCAATGAACCCAACTCTCTCTACTCCTCAAGTAGGGAAGTATATATTCTGGACAGAAATTTCCGATCCTTAAAATATCTCGGACTTTTTGTCGCATAGTTAAGATTTACCAAGTTAAATAGACTAATTTGGAGGAAAGTAATATTCCTTTCACCCATTACTGCTTCTCCCTGTGGACGCTTACTTCAATTCAATAAACTTGAGATTAAGCAGCTGTGGTTGGGACTCAAGGATACAAGTTAGCAAGGAAATACTCTGAACATAAGTTAGCCTTAAATGTGCAAGAAAACTTTTAAATCATTTCAAGGCTTCAGCATCTGCATCCTGCTGAACAGTTCTGGGAGACGATTGCATGCCTGAAGTAAACTCTCCAGAGCCACCTCTTCCACCATTGCTTGCTCTTGTATTAGTCATTGAAAATCCACCACTCTTTGAGCAGATCTACCAAGTTATTATGCAAGTCCCATGACAGTGGGTGCAATTACTCTGCCATATCATTCTCAAAGACATTTCTGCAACAATTGCCATATGCCTGAAGGCAAAGAAAGACAAAATAAAAGGATGTGATTTAGTCATGGCAGAGTGGCAAGCTTGACAAACACCAAAGCCATTCTGCTTACAACATTTCATCACTGACTGAACTGTATGAAATATGTGTCAGGGTGTTTGAAATTCTGTCACCAGCTATTTAAGTACTCTATCTTCAATTGAGAAGGACATAGAAGTTACTATCCTAGAGTTCTTCCTTTGTCAGTGACTACTTATGGGAATTCTTCTGCACATCTGTCAATCTAGCATGTTTTTATGTACTCTTCTCCCACATGCAATCTGAAAACCTTGAAATAATGAAGGGGATTGAGAGATGGGGTGATGAGGTGAAACATGGTACTATCTAGGTCCATGTAGAAATTTATGGGTCTATGTTTTGATGACGTCACCATGGGACAGCATGCTTTTGAGAAATTGGAGTGGGTCAAGAATAGTCACTTTAGGGATATCAGAGATGATTCTGTAGGAGCAGCAAGAGAAGACACTGCATTGATTCTCTGGCAACAATTGCATGGCCTATAATGGAAGCAAAAGAATTTCCTCCCAACTGCTAAACTCGAGTGCCATCAGACGTGGATGGTGTGACCAAAGGTCACAAAAGTTCAAGAAGGATGATGAGGGAAAATTTGCAGCAAGAATTAAGGTATTGATGTTGTATTTGTAAAGTGAAAGCTAATTTTGGTCTGAGGAATGTGGAGAGAAGAACTTAACAAGGCAGTGTGAAGCCTTAAACTTGAGAAAGTAGCAAATGCTCCTATGTTTCTTGACCTCGTCAAATCTTTAAACCAAATCCTTGATTGCATCCATGACCTCACATAATGTTCTTGGTGTGCACCTTCTTGACAACTGTGGTGGGAGCAGTATTGCTGAGCATATTGCTGAGAATAAATATATTCGCTGTCCTCTTGACCACATCCAGCAGTTTTTCCAAGAAGAATTACTTAATCTGGTTGCTGAGTTTTGCACAATGTCCACCATCTATCAACTTCAACCTCAAAATTCAGCTGTGTACCAACACTTCAAAAAACTCCTGAGATCAGGTCATTTGAATGTGTTTCATAGTCAGTCTGCATCTTTTAGGTGTGAAACCTCAGTCAACATTTATTGCAATTCAGTTGTAATTTCTGATCTGCTAAATTGATTTCCAATTTCTCCAACTCAGCTCCATCCCTCTGGCATAAAGGCATATTAGTATTAGACCAATGCTTCTGAATGATGTGAAAAAATGTAAAGCAATATGTAGCCTTTAAAAATGGAAACGATGTAGGTAAGGGCAAGAATTGCTCTGTATGAAATATTTAATGATAACTTGAGTTATTTCTGATGGTATTTAAGCTTTTATTGTTAATAATGTCATAAACTCTTTATAAAACAGTCACTTTTGAAATATATTTATAGTGTCATGACACATGATGACTAAGGCAAATATCTCACCATCCTCTCCCATTAGCAAATATCATGAATTTCAAAATTGTATTTTCACAGAAAGCAAAATACACTAAATAGCATTTCTCGTGAGTAGGCGTGGACATAAAGCTTTGGAGGTGCATGTGCATAATCAGTGGCAGACACATCTGAAGATGTTTGAATTCTAGAGCTTTATAAGTAGAGGTACTGAATATAAATGTAAAGAAGCCATGCTGAACCTAAGTTTAAAAATCTGGCTAAGGAGAATGTTGGCATAGAGATAATCTCAATGAACGAGGAGACAAAATGTAGACTAGGTGAGAGCTTTGCCGAACACCTGGGCTCTGGCCATAAAAAAAATGACTCCAAGCTTTCAGTTGTCTGCCACTTCAACACACTACTGTCTTCCATGCCAACATCTCTGTCTCAGGCCTGCTGCAGTGCTCCAGTGAAGTTCAGTACAAGCTGGACAAACAACACAATCTTCTACTAAAGCATATTGTAACCTTCAGGACTCAACATTTGGCTTCAGCAATTCCAGAATAGGTTCACTACCCTGCCCCACAACCCTAAGGTCCTGATTTATATGGGCTACTTAGAGCACAGCTTAATCACTTTCACCCAGTTACACTTCTTGTTAGCGTCCAACCTAGCACTTATATCTCTCTCTCTGTGCTTATCAGAAATCTCTTCTTTTGCTTATCCTTTTTTTTCTCTCCCTCTGGATGTCATCTCCACATACACTCTATTCACTCCTCCTCACCATCCCCCTGACCTTGTCATCAGCATAAATACCATCCTTTCCCAACTATTTTCAGATCCAGTGATCCTTCATCAGAACTGAAATGTTAATTCTGTCTCTCTCTCTACAGATGTTGCCAGATCTGCTGAGTTTCTCCACCATTTCCTATTTTTTTATTTGTAGCCCAACTGAGCTCTGGAGAAATGGGTCCATTTCCCATTACAGCAGCAGAATTAATTTTAATGAGTAAGATCCAGATCTATTAGCTAATATTAGTAACAGTGACCATTAAAGCATCAGTAATTGTCTTAAAAACTCAACTCATTCATGGATGTCCTTTAGGGAAGGAAATCTGCTGTTCTTACTTATACTGGCTTACCTGTGACTCCGGACACAAGGCAACATGTTTGATTCTTGACCTGTAAGAAACTGTTTAAGAACAATTAGGAATGGGAAACAAATGGTGGACATTGCTGGCAGGCCAATCTGACTGGCCTGCTGAAGAATGCTAACACTTCTCTTATTCATGAGATCTGGGCATCACTGGTTGGGCCAGCATTTATTTCTGTCCTGAGATGGCTTTGAGAAGGTGATGGTGAACAGTCCATTTGGTGTAGGTAGGCCCACAGTGCCATTTGGTGAGAATTCTAAGATTTTGACTCAGCAATATTTCCAGGTCAGCATCATGAATGGCTTGAAAGGGAACTGCCAATTAGTGGTGATCTCATTGCATCTTCTGTCCTTGCCTTTCTAGTTTTAATGGGATAATTAGCTGCCTCTGGTGTCTTAATAACCCTTTGGTTCAAGATAAAATAGAGGGAGTGTCCAATAAAGCCATCCGAGCAGGTATGGAGGTTCACCCAAAGTTAACATCTCCAGATATGCAGTACTCCCTCAATGTTGTTCATTATATACTCCAGATACTGCAAAACTCAATGTTATTTACTAGTTGGTATCACAGAAAGCACTGTCTCAGTACTCCTCTCTCAGACCTCGACTGAGGGTTCTGGAATAAATAGGGAGAGGGGGGAGGCGGACCGAAGACGGAGAGAAAAGAAGATAGGTGGAGGGGAGAGTATAGGTGAGGAGGTCAGTCCAGGGAAGACGGACAGGTCAAGGAGGTGGGATGAGGTTAGTAGGTAGGAAATGGAGGTGCGGCTTGAGGTGGGAGGAAGGGATGGGTGAGAGGAAGAACAGGTTAGGGAGGCAGAGACAGGCTGGGGTGGTTTTGGGATGCAGTGGGGGGAGGGGATGAGCTGGGCTGGTTTTGGGATGCAGTGGGGGGAGGGGACGAACTGGGCTGGTTTTGGGATGCGGTGGGGGAAGGGGTGGGATGATTTTTGCAGAGTCACATGGCCTCCATCTGCAATTAGGGCTTCTATGATTCTTCTTCAGAATTGGTAGCATATGTGCCTTGGAAGGAGTGTGCAGTAGCAGGGATAGTGAGTGCAAGTTATCAAGATAAAACAGTGGCAAGTGCACTGGCAGTGTAGAGAAGTAAAATAGTTTCCTTTCTACTTTGCTGTGCATTTCTCCAGATGGCTGAGACTTGAGTGAACTGACTGCTAATCTTGGGCTTGGCACGATCTGGTGTTGAGTCCTCCTCTGTCAGCCCTGGGGAACAGCCTATCTGGGTACCATCCAGCAGGGGCCTCCAGAATCCTATCTGCAATCAGAAGTGTCGAATTTCCCTTTTCTGTGCTATGTCCAGGGCAAATGTCAGGAACTGTGCAGGGCAGGCGCAGACTTAGTGCCTGCCTGGATGCACAGTGAGGCTTTTAAAGATACTGCTGGTGTCAGGGATGCAGGTCAATTCTGGGATATCCTGGCTATGATAAATTGTTTTGGGAATGGTGTGTAATAATATAGAGCCAGAATCAGGTGGGAGGGCTGTGACAGGGGCGAGCTAGGTATTTCATAAGATACAGCTAGAAATCACACTAGGCCTCATGGTGAAAAACCCTCCAGAAACCCTATGTGAATGGCACCTAGCCAATAAAAAAGTTAGATTTAGCTAAAATAAAGGATCAAGAGTGAAATAAGACAGAAAAGAAACAAATCTGAAAAGAAGCTACACCAACAAAGGGGCAGATGTTATGACCTAAAATTGTTGAACTCAGTAATGAACGTTAACCACTGATAGGTACCCAATCTACACTTCCTCTGATCCTGCTTCTGTGAAATGTATTCCATTCTTTCAGTGTGACTACCCTTTCCATACTAATAATTCTCATTGACTTCATGTTCCATAGTGTTTGGCAGGAATCGGGGCCACTCACTCACTCACTTTCACTCCCCTCCCTTCTAGATCTATGACCAGCTTCCACTTGTCCTCTCCACTGGAGAAACCAAATGCAGACTGCAAGACCTCTTCCCATGTTGTCTTACTTTTAGTTTCTCATAATGTAATTATTTCTACCTTTCTCCTCTGGTAAAGTGACACAGACCTGAAACATTCATCACCCTTTCTCTCTCCACAGATGCTGCCAGATCTAAACAGTATTTCCAACATTATTTTTACTTCTAGGCAATAGCATTTACTTCAGCACCGTAGAGTTTTCCTAATATTGATTTATGAATACGAAATATTAAAATTGCAATATCTAATACTTAAGATTATCAAAGCTAAAATGATTGAGCAATATGTAGAAAAATTTAAATGTAAGGTTGAGAACTGACAGACAACGATGCTGACTATTGGGTGGACAGTGGTGATGATGTTAAAGAGTGAAACTTCTTGGTGCAGACTAGTTATGTGAAACTGGTTAATGTTGCAGGGGGAGTCAAAACATGTATATAGATTCCCACAATGTGGAAACAGGCTCTTTGGCCCAACAAATCCACACAGACCCCTGGAGCATCCCACCAAGAACCATTTCCCTATAACTTACCTAAGTTGCATGTCCCTGAAACATTATGGGCAATTTTAGCATGGCTAATCCACCTAACCTGCATATCTTTGGACTGTCGGATGAAATCGGAGCACCAGAGGAAACCCGTGCAGACACGGGGAGAATGTGCAAACTCCACACAGACAGTCACCCGAGGGTGGAATCAAACCTGGGTCCCTGGCTCTGTGAGGCAACAGTGCTAACCACTAAGCCACTGTGCTGCCTGTATACCTTACGACGTCATCAACTTGCTGGCACGTTCTCTTTAAGTGCGGAGATCGACAGGAACTGTTGGTCTCATGCAATGGGGAAAATGCTTACTAGTTGAAATAGATGAGGCTCTTGCACTGAACAGAGGTAGTTTATTGCACGTCAGCAACTAGTTACAGGTCACATTGATATTATGGGCATCGTTACAGAGTCTGAGGAGAACCTGGGGGTTAAATCTCACTCCTTCAAGATACCAAGTTGTTGAAGCCAAATGTCGTATGACATCATATTGATTAGTGCTTAAGGCATTCCTTAATATCAAACCTTTCAGATTCATCCATGTTTATACACACTCATGACTGATCAGTTGGCAACCAGAGATAAAAAGACAGTTGTAAGTTATCCCATCGTTGTGTTAGATTGTAGAGCTAATTAAACTGACTATAAATATACATTAATTACACAGTAAAGAGTGCAAATCTAACATCAGTGTAGATAATTAGATCTATTGGCGCATCAATATGACCTTATATTAGCAAATAGACAACCTAAGATTTTTCGTACAGGATTGTCCCCTTCACTTCCTGGCCCATGATGACTGCCTTAGTTCAATTATTGGGCTGTAGTGCAAGCAGGGTTGATCACTGGCATTCTCCTTGTATTATAGAACTCAGCTGACCATTGTTTGCAGTTTAGCAGTAACATTCAGCAAGCTAACTGTGGAGTACATCAGTCCAATCTTCAGTCATGCACTCGCTCCTCTGATACACGATTACAAGAGTGAATTTAACTAACTCAAGAGCTCTACTGTCGATTCCAGCAGATTTAAATTACTCATTAACTAAACCCAGATCTTGTATTAAATCTACAGCATTGCTGGTCTGTATGAGTCAGAGCTAAAACGCACAATTTCTCTTAAGTTGCAAATCTGGGCGATAATGGGCATTGACACAGACCTGCTGCCAAATAGCAGGCTCAGCAGCATTATCATAATGAAAGCAGATGGCCTATACCTATACGGGCACTATTAACATCCTTCCAAATGTAATGCATTGGGAAATTAAACTAATTCAATACAGTAAGTTTGAAGGCAGCCATGAGCTAATAGCAAGGTATTTTTTATTTCACTTTGTTAGTTAACAAAAAGCTAACTCTTCAATCTCATCCATCTTTGTTTTGGGTAATGTCAGTATTTTTACTAAACCCTTAAAGCTATGTTGGCTGTTATCTAGCAGGAGGAACCCTAACAAGGTTGAGGGAAATTTTATAACATAGCCCAGCAACAATTACAATTACATAAATGTCCTGGAAACTTGAAATGCCCATTTACCAGTGATTTATATATAATCAGTTAAAATGGAATATTCATCTAGTCATCACTGTTAAGCTTTGGCCAGAATTGAATTAGATACGAAATTCATTGGATTCAGTTCCACCACACTTTGCATCCCAATTCCCTATGGACACTTTATTTGGATCTCATTTAAATTTTTAATTTTGTCAAAATTTGACCTATTTTTCCAATCAACCTGTTCAGCACTACTACACACTTCTGGAGGAGATGGGACTTAAATTGGGCCACCTGGTCCAGGGTTAGGGACACAGCACCTCATGCAGGCCCCCCCCATTGGCTCTCCCCTAGCTTGATTCCCACAATTGTATGTCTAATGACTCCTGTCAAAACTATCTGGATGTCTGGTGATTCATTGTTCACCTTTATTGGTCCAAGGACCCCTTTCAGAGAGGTCAGATCCTCTTTTGGAGAGGTGGTGTCCTTTCCGATTAAGTACAGTCATGCATGTATCGGGATAAATCATTGGACCTGTCATGCTGTCAAGGCATTTAAATTCACAAGCACTTTAAAATGAATAAAAAACAGTTTGCTGTCACTTGAAATTTCAATAGATGATCATTGACATAATCCTAAGGGTCATCATTACAGGATTAGTGCTGCATGACTGATTCCCCATCTTATTATCATGTTGGGGTGCCTGTAAGGCTACAATTTAATTAAATATTTATAAAGTCTGTGTGAGGTGATAAGTACAAATGGCTGGTTTAAATGACACAAAGTACTCAAAAGACTTAAGTATAGTGAATATATTTTTGAAGAATTTCAGATTTTATTTTAAAATGAAGTTATCAATAGAAGCTTAAAACCTTACTTTATTCTGATTCAGCTTGGCTGCTGAACCGTGCCTATGTTGGTGAGTTGAGGTATGGTGTGTAAGAGAATATAACATTGGGAGCAGGCTCCTGGCTGGCATGAGTTGGGCCTCAGAGGCTTAGGGGTATAAAAGACCAGGGGTGGATAGAGAGGCATACGCTGTCATGAGAGATATGAGGGGCCTTGGGATGTGGTTGGGAGCATGAGGTGGCATAAGCTCATATATACGAATCAGGGGGAGTGTGTGTGGTGGAGGTGGGGAGGTTTGAGAGGTGAGGTTTGCTTTTTTGATTTTTTTTTTTTTGGGTGATTTTTGAGCTTGTCTGAAGTTCTGAATCCAGAATTGGGAAGCCTCAGTGGCTGCCTCCAAACTGTTTCCAGGGATGGGGGGCCCAACTCTCACTCACAGTTACACTCTA
Source organism: Stegostoma tigrinum (assembly GCF_030684315.1). Taxonomy (NCBI): domain Eukaryota; kingdom Metazoa; phylum Chordata; class Chondrichthyes; order Orectolobiformes; family Stegostomatidae; genus Stegostoma; species Stegostoma tigrinum. Next base: position 100,158,169 of record NC_081358.1, on the reverse strand, counting down.
ATGTGAAATTCAAAAAATCCAAGGCACTTCCTGCCACATTGTGCTAACAACATTGGGATTGTTCTCAACTCCATGCTCTCAATACAGGAGCAAAACTTTACCCCCTAGCTTTAGCTTGGCGAGTCCTCTATGGTCTCTGCTTGTCATAAACCAGATTTCTCTCTCTTTAGTTGGTGCAAATTTGGCCAGTACTCTTCTGAATTGAACTGTTGCCATTTTTAGGTTTGAATACACTGATGTACATATTTTACTCTCTCCCTTTATCTCACTGCATTGATGCCTGATTAAGACTCACTCACTGTCTTCCACTCCAAGTTTTAGCAAGACCTCAAAACTTGTCTTTTCTTTCCTCCCCTCTGTGGTTGTCAGATCAAGATCCTTGAATCTAAAGATTTTCCACACAGAACATTAGCCCAGGATTTCTAAGTATGATTAATATATCCAGTATACATTGTAAATATGTAAAGATTGTTAGCTTTATTTTTATATTTGTAAATGAAGCATGAATTAAGTGTTCTATTAAAACATTGCATTACCCATAAGTTTGTTCCACAGATTAAAATCTAACACTGGCTCACAGGAAGGTTTATTATTTATCAATCTCTGAAGTCCAGGGGATCACAAGAGGCCTTGAGTCATATTCCATGACAATCTTGAAACACAAAAAACTATTTTTTGTTCAGTTAGAGCCAGACATTAGATATTTAAAGCTACAATTCAGTTGAAAGAAATTTAGGGTTTGCTTTCCACATTGTTTTTGACATTGAGCACGAGCTTTTGAACAATTTATTTCTTTTGAGTGAAGAACTTCTTCATTTGGCGAGGGTTTTTTTATATTTATCCTCAGGACTTCGGTGTCAAAGTCTCAAAAAATGAGATATTTCCTTATAAACTTTCCAACTCTCATTCTAATTCTGTGTCATGTCACTTGACCTTTGACCTAATCTTACCAAGTAACAAAAACTACCACTTGGAGCGGCTGAATCTCAAAAGAAACAGACTGACAAACAGATTAGGCTGTTTGTGTCTCATTCACAAAGCACATTTTAGCTGTTTTGCGCGAACATTTGTTATTGAGAAGAGAAATCTGCAGCTGAAGGCCGGCCTGGATCCAGACATGGAGTTTGTCAGCACAGCATGCTTCTCTTTAATTCAATAGGCATGATAGACACTTTCCAGAGCCAGGCAAATGCAGTAGCAAGAGCTGGCACAGAATTTATTTATATGCTGTTTTTTAAAAAAAAAACTGCAGTATAGGTTCAGTGAGGGAGGTGGTGCTGAGTTGTCAACATTTTCTTTAATCAGCTGTTCACTGAGTTGAGTTTGTGACTTTAAAATACTAATGAGAGTCTTTTCTGGATTTAATTCCACTTCTTTTAGTTATCAGCTTAACTTTCAACCGGTTTGCCCTTTTTTACAAGTGTATGATATCTGTATGAGGAGCTGCTTAGTTTAAAGCGTCAGATTAATGCCACTTGCAGGGAACTTGATGCCTCTTCAGGCTGAGGTGAACTTGGACCAATCTTTTCACTCTGTTTTGTGCCGAAATCAAAACTTGCGTGATGGTTCAGCAACCATTGAGTACTTGGCAATGTTACCTGGTGAAGAAGATGCAAGTACAATGTCATTTCTGAAATCTTGTTGGAGATTAAAATGATTTTGTTAAAGATTATCGTTTGGTGTGATGCGGTGGCATTGAGTGGAGCTGAATTTTTGTTTGTCTTCACAGCCCTGATTGACAGTAAGAGAACAGCTGACAGCTACCTTTGTGTGCGGCTGCATCAAGCTGTGCGTAGCTCCTCAGTACACAAACACCAAGTGTCACTACTTACTGAGGTTCTACCTGTCCTCGGTGTTGCGAAGGATGGGCCTGGCCTCATTGCCGCGGAACACTCCGAGTAGTTGGACCGTCCCGTACCACCTGTCTTTCATGGAGAAATTTTTGAAAGGAAACACCTTTGACCACAAGGCCGTCAGGCAGTGGCCAGCACGTAGTATCCTTGAGACCCTTCGGGAAAAGGAGAGGGTGGATCCCGTCATGTGGTTCCCCACACAGACTGCCAAAGTCATTTGGCAGAATGCCTCATCGCCAGAACTTTCATACAAGTACAAGGACATTGCTTGGCTGGCGGTGAGAGGGGCTCTGCCAGTGAGATCCTTTTATGCATGCCCGGAATCTCTGCACCACCGCACGCTGCCCTCGAGGCGGCTGCGGGGGGGACGAGACTGTCGATCACCTCCTTCTGAAGTGTGACTATGCACAGGAGGTGTGGAGGGGGATGCAGTGGTATTTGTCAAGGTTCATCCCGAGCAGCTCCGTGACGCGGGGCTCCATGCTCTATAAGCTGTTTCCCGGGATGCACACCGAGACCAACATCAACTGCGCCTGGACGACCATCAATGTGGTGAAAGACGCTCTTTGGTCTGCCAGCTGAAAGAACTGACCCCGACCGAGGGTTGCAGACTGGTGCACTCCAAGGTCCAGGACTATGTGCTGAGGGACGCGGTAAAGCTTGGGGCAGCTGCTGCCAAGGCATGGTGGGGAAAGACCACGGTATGAAACCCCTCGTCCAGCATAGAAAAAAGGGCCCTATCTGGTAACTGGGCCCAGCCGGTGCCTTCCCCAACTGGTCAAGTTGTCAACTGGGACTGTGCGGGGAGACGACTGCCGCGGTATTTTCTTCTTTCTTTGTTTTTGTTTTTTTTCTTTTAGTTGGTGTACATACCCCCGGGGTAACCCGGAGCAGCTTGCGTGATTGGGTAGGTGTATAAATGTTTTATTTTGTACATTCTATGAATGAAGTATTTTTATTTCAAATAAAACAAAAAGGTGATGAAACGTCTGAAAACTAACCTCCAGCTCAGCGAGCAAACTCACATCCTGAAGCAAATATATTTCAGGCCAAGTGCGTAGCTTGAGAGCAAAACATTTAAAATTGCAGAAAGTACAATCAACATAGGTTCTCCAGACAAGATATTTTACTTGAAGTGCCTGAATACCTTTTTTGATACTTTTGATTGACACCATACATTCTTTACTAGGTACACAGATCAAAGGGTATTCACTTACTAGCCCCTCAGCATATTAGTAAAGTGGCCTTAGAAAATGAACTTTCCCATTGCCTCCTTTCAGTTGCTGCCCCAATTTTGTAAGATCAGTCGAGGACAATTCCATATCCTGGAAGACCAGAAGACTGAAGAGGGTGTTTTTAAAATTTGATGGTTCATCAGTTGATGTTTTTCGCAGTGTGCATCCCTGGGAATGGTCTGTAGAGCAGAGTTCTGCATTTCTCAAGGAGAGGGGCAACAGTCTCTTTCCCATTACAATCATTTTCAGGGCAGTATATTAAGAGGGTGAGATATTGGGCATGTAGGGAGGATCAGATGGGAAGGGCCTTTCTCACCAGCAGTGGAGCTAGCCTTTTAGGTGAACATTTTGTATGTATTATAATTATTTGTGCTCCAGTATGCTCATAATTGAAGATTAATTTTAATTATATACTTTCATTTAGTAACCATTTATAAATAGGTAATAAATTCTGCTTGAAATATTTCAATATACTTCCCTCCCTTCCATTTCCCGAACTTGCTTACATCATTTTACGATGCATATATACGTTTTATTGTGCTTCCTTTAGAAATTGGGTTGTGCTCCGTGTTTGTATATGATTATAGTCATTTCTGGACCTTTTTATACATGCAAACATTCTGACAAGCAGGAGTAGGCCAGTTGGCCCCTTGAGCCTGTTTTACCATTCAATAGGATCACAACTGATCTGATACTCCACATGCCCACCAATCTCTGATAATTCATCACCCCTTGCTGATCAAGAGTTTTTGTACCTCTGCTTCAAAAACATTCAAGGACTCTGCATCTCTTTTCTTTTCAGGAAGAGACTTATGACTCTTTGTGAGATACATTTTTCCTTTTATCTGTGTTAAATGGTTGACCTTTCAATGTTAAACAGTAACAACACAACTCACAGCAACGGGATGGTGATTATTAGGATCAGACCATTTCAAAATTATTTCAATCGATAAAATTCACAAAAGAAGGTTTACTAGGACATTAAGAAAGTGACTGTGCTCTGAGGTTTCACATGGCAGGTCTGCAATGGAAGATTCACATTATTTCAGCTGGGATGACTAATCGGAAAGTCAGGTTCAGGGAATGAAACGTGATCTTCACTGTGCTGTGCTCAACCGAGGAATGCTCTGTGCTGACAACTAGATAATTTTTGATTGTCTTTCACCTTATTGCTTGCAAGAAGTCAACAACACCAATTCCCATCGAATGCACAAATCAGTGCAATTTTAACACTGATTCTCTCTGTTCCTTTATAAATTAGAAACCTTAAGGTCAGACTATGCAGCAACAGTTTAACTCCATCAATTCACCAGAACCTCACTCTCTGACAATCATTTGATTCCTCTGGGTGATGGTGAAAGGAAAGTATTAAAGTGTAATCAGACATAAAGTAATAATACATTTTTATGTCTCCGGACTTTTTCGAAAGCTGATAGTGATTATTGATTTGGATGTTCAATGCATATATATAACATAGAACGTTACAGCACAGTACAGGCCCTTCGGCCCTCGATGTTGTGCCGACCTGTCATAGCGATCTCAAGCCCATTTAACCTACACTATTCCATGTACATCCATATGCTTGTCCAATGACGACTTAAATGTATCTAAAGTTGGCGAATCTACTACCGTTGCAGGCAAAGCGTTCCATTCCCTTACTACTCTCTGAGTAAAGAAACCACCTCTGACATCTGTCCTATACCTTTCACCCTCAATTTAAAGCTATGCCCCCTCGTGCACGCTGTCACCATCCTAGGAAAAAGGCTCTCCCTATCCACCCTATCTAACCCTCTGATTATCTTATATGTCTCAATTATGTCACCTCTCAACCTTCTTCTCTCTAATGAAAACAGCCTCCAGTCCCTCAGCCTTTCCTTGTAAGACCTTCCCTCCATACCAGGCAACATCCTAGTAAATCTCCTCTGCACCCTTTCCAAAGCTTCCACATCCTTCTTATAATGTGGTGACCAGAACTGTACGCAATACTCCAAGTGCAGCCGTACCAGAGTTTTGTACAACTTCACCATAACCTCTTGGTTCCGGAACTCGATCCCTCTATTAATAAAAGCTAAAACACTGTATGCCTTCTTAACAGCCGTGTCAACCTGGGTGGCAACTTTCAAGGATCTGTGTACATGGACACCAAGATCTCTCTGCTCATCTACACTGCGAAGAATCTTACCATTAGCCCAGTAATTTACATTCCAGTTACTCCCACCAAAGTGCATCACCTCACACTTGTCCACATTAAACTCTATTTGCCACCTCTCGGCCCAGCTCTGCAGCTTATCTATGTCTCTCTGCAACCTACAGCATCCTTCGTCGCTATCCACAACTCCACCGACCTTAGTGTCGTCTGCAAATTTACTAACCCATCCTTCTATGCCCTCATCCAGGTCATTTATAAAAATGACAAACAGCAGTGGACCCAACACCAACCCTTGTGGTACACCACTAGTAACTGGTCTCCAGGATGAACATTTCCCATCAACCGCCACCCTCTGTCTTCTTTCAGCAAGCCAATTTCCGATCCAAACTGCTATATCTCCCACAATTCCATTCCTCTGCATTTTGTACAGTAGCCTACTGTGGGGAACCTTATCGAACGTCTAGTATGCCTAGTAACAGTACAAATGTAAATGAATGCATATCCTCTCAAACCTTGACAAGAACAGGAACAAGAAAACTGAGTGAAGCATTTTTAAGTGACAATAGTGACAAGTGGATTAGAAATGGAAAAGAGTGAAAATACTTTATAATTAGTACCTTTCAAGATATTAGAATGTCCAATAGTGCTTGCCAAACACTTTATAAGATATAGGCACTAATTTGTAATGTGGGAAATGTATAAATGTGCTGCGCAGTTCCACAAACAATAATGCGGTAAAGGTCAGGCAATCCATTTATAGTGAAGAGGTAACAAGGTGTAGAGCTGGATGAACACAGCAGGCCAAGCAGCATCAGAGGAGCAGGAAAGCTTGGGTCTGGACTCTTCTTCAGAAAAAGGTTTTCAGTTGTTGTTTTAATGAGAATTTCTCACTGAAAAAGCGGCACTCAACATTGCAGATTTGATTTTATCACATCTACTCAGACTTATTACCCATACTGCCTGCCTGCTGGTCCTGTGTCTGTTCATGCATTTTTAAAACATTGTCACTGACATTATGGAGTCATCTCCTGCCTGGGTCTAAGAATGTACCTGGTGTCTGGCAGTCCTCCTGGGACGTTTCTTCTGTGATGAACTGCAGAGATGCGTTCACCACAATGTGCTGCCTAACTCTAATCTTAAAGTACCTCTTGATATATCAGTATTTGGGCTGCGGGGGGATGCAGGAAGCCCTCTGTGAATGTGCATTTTCTGAAGGATCTGTGCCATTTTTCTCAGAGGTGGAGGAATTGATAGTGTTTTGTGAGGTTGCATGCTCGAGGCTGCAGACAATACAAGTGCCATGGTACCTGCAGGAGACAAAAGAGAACATAAATTGCAAAATAGTAGTTAGGCTCAGGTGTGGAAGAAACAGACAGTGGCATTAATGGGAATGTACCTCAGCACTTGACAATGAATCCTCCTTGATTGTCAGGATATTGAGGTCTTGGCATCACCATTTAGCACTTTCTCGGTCCTCTTCTGCTAATGTCCCTTGCAGTGAATGAAGAGATGAATATCAGGCATGCCTCCACCTATCTTAGCTCTCTCTGCCCTAACATGGGCTGTTTTCTCCTGGAATGGGGAGTAGACATATGGAGGGATTGAGTCAGATGACAGTGGCTATTAGTGTAGCAGTTGGTGCTGTTGCATGTAAGATAAAGTGGTGGGTGTCCTGAGTGAGGGGCTAGGCAGAGCAGACAGCCTGCAGGGTTAGTCTTCCAGCCAGTTGAAATGAATGAAAGTGAGAGCGGGAATTGCTGCGTGCAATGGTTAGGTGGGTAAATCATGAGCCTTGGTGGAATGTGAATGCATGTAATGGGGATAGAGTCAGTGTGAGGTTGCAGAAAGAAAGCAGAGCTTTACCCTTGCAGAGTGTAGAAATTAATTGCCTTTTTCTTGCACTGTTGGGTGCTCCCTGGATTATATGAACATGGAACAAGAGGAGGTCACTCAGCTCTTTTGAGTTTGCTCTGCCAATGAATAAGATCATGGACGAACTGATTTTAACTTCAACACTACAATTAAGCATATCCCTGATAATCTTTCATCCCTTTGATAAAAGTGCTCCATGCTTTATTGGCTATATCACCTTTATAGACTCTTTGTCTTCACAACTCACTTTCCTACTTTTCTTTGTGTCATCAGCAAATTTAACTACCATTGCTTCAGTCACTGATGGGTGTTGTGTGCAGGCCTGCCAGCAATAGTCAGGATGTGGGGAAGAAAATAAATCAGGAGATAGAAAAGGCATGTAAGGAAGTCACTAATACAATAATCATGGGAGACTTCAATATGTAGATGGACTGGGAAAATCAGGTTGGCAATGGATATCAAGAAAAGGATTTTATGGAATGTCTGCGAGGTGGGTTTTTGGTGCAACCTGTAGTACAGCCAACTAGGAAGCAGGTAATTCTGGATTTGGTGATGTGTAATGAGGCAGACTTGATTAGGGAGCTTAAAGTAATGGTATCCCTAGGGAGTGGTGACCATATTATGATAGAATTCACCCTGCAATTTGAGAGAGACAAACTGGAATCAAAAATAATAATATTAAAATGGAGTAAAGTTAACTACAAAGACATGAGGGAGGAACTGGTCAGAGTTGATTGGAAGGAAAGCTGAGCAACGAAAACAGTGGGACAGGAAAGACGGGAGTTATTGGGGGCAACTCAGGACACACAGCAGAAATTCATCCTAGGCAAGGAGATACATCTTAAAGGGAAGAGGAGATAACCATGGCTGATGAGGGTAGTCAAGGACAGCATAAACACTAGTCAAAGGACAGCCAGTGGAAGTGATCTATTGGTTTTCCAGAAGGCCTTTGACAAGATCTGCACAGAAGGCTCTCAAGTAGTAGAACAGCCCAAGGCACAGCGGAAAGATACTGACAGGGAAAGAGGATTGGCTGACTGGCAGAAGGCAAAGATAAGGGACAAAGAGATAACAAGGTGTGGAGCTGGAGGAACACAGCAGGCCAAGCAGCATCAGAGGAGCAGGAAAGCTGACGTTTCGGGCCTGATGTGTTCATCCAGCTCTACACCTTGTTATCTCAGATTCTCCAGCATGTGCAGTTCTTACTATATAAGGGATAAAGAGGTCCTTTCAGGATGGCAGCCAGTGACAAGTGGTATTCTGTAGGTGTCCGTGTTGGGACCACAGCTATTATATAGTAACTAACTGGATGAAGGAACTGACAGCATTGTCATTAAGTTTGCAGATGACGCAGAGAGAGGTGGAGGTAGATAGGTAGTGTTGAGAAAGTGGGGAGGTTACAGAATAACTTGGACAAAATAGAAAAGCAGGCAAAGGAGTAGTACATGCAATACAATGTGGGAATGTGTGAGGTTATGCACTTTGATAGGAAGAATGAAATGTATAGACTACTTTCTAAATGAGGAAAGGCTTCTCAAATCTAAGGCATACAGGGACTAAGGAGTCCTAGTTCAGGATTCTCTTAAGGTTAGCATGCATGTTCAGTTGGCAGTTAGGAAGGGAAATGCAATATTTGCATTCATTCCAAGAGGTCTAGAAAACAAGAACAGTGATGTATGGCTGAAGCTCTGGTCAGAATATTGGAATATTATGAGCAGTTTTTGGCCTTGTACTAAGAAATGATATATTGGTGTTGGATGGGTTACACAGGAGATATGCATGAATGATCCTGGGGATGGAGGGCTTGTCATATGAGAAGCAGTTGAGGACTCTGTGTCTGTACTTGATGTAGTTTAGAAAGATGCAGGGGGACATGATTGAAACTGACAGAATACCAAGATGTCTGGATAGAATTGATGTGGAGAAGATGTTTCCACTAGTAGGAGAGACTTAGACCTGATGGCACAGTCTCAGCGTGAAGGGGCGATCCTTTAGAACTGAGATGTTAGATCAGTTATTAGTTTTAAATCTGACAAAGATAATTTTTTTCTTAAGAAAAGGCATTAAGTGAAATGGGCCAAAGAAAGGTGTTAGGCCACAGATTAACCATGATCTCATTTAATGGTGGAAAAGGCTTGAGGAGTTAATTAGCCTACTGTGGTTTTGATGTTGCCATTTCTCTTTCTAACTTGACTCCAATGTGCCCTTTTCCCTTCTCTGTCAATTGCTTTGTTCCTTCCTCTATCCTTTAATCAATTGGTTAAGGTGATCAACTGCCTGTCCCGTCTTTCATAAGCAGTTGGCAATTCCAGTATTTGGCCCAAAATGAATTGGAACTCAAGGGTGAACTCAAGGCTCCAGCAAGATTCAGTGCACTAAATATCACAGCACACTTTTGAAAGTGCAGCAGTGTTTGAAAAGATTTTATTGCTCAATGCCTGTCGAATTTGGGATTGCACACCAGTAAAATTTGCCTTCAGTGCACACTTTGCTATTGTTGTAAATTCAGAATAGTGATACCTCCTTATTTTTCTCAAAAATGCCACAAGAGATTTTTCAATGTTGAAGAGACTAACTGCATGCTAGTTACTGCTGCCTGAACAATTCAGAGGCAAGTTAATTATATTACCTTTGGAATGCGAACCATGGGAAATATTTAGACCAATTTCAATCAGAGTTTAATACATTGACTCAGTGAAACATATATTCGCAATAAACCTTTAATGCTCTTCCAGATGGTTACAATAGAACTGATATACCAACAAACAGGAAAGGATGTTTGGGACAGTGCAAAGTATTTGCAAATGTAATGATCCATTGTTTTCTTGAGAGACATATTACCGTACATATTAGTTTTGCAAGTAAACTTTCTTAGTTTTAAATTAGCTATTCCCTGAAAACACAATTAACTTACCCAGTTCATCAAGTTACTGGCAAGATGTTAAATTAGTGCTTCCTGCTGCTTTAGATTACTTCTGCATGCAGCCAACACTACCCAGCACTATGCATTGCATGTATGTATCAGCAGGAGTCTCAATGCCACAACTGACTAATGCTACTTACAGGTGAGGGTGCATTGTGCCTGTAGGACGTGGTGGAAAAAATTTTTGGAAAGTAAATCTGCTCTGAAACATTGGTTCTTACTTCTCATTCAGCTCTTTATCAATGTTTCAGATTCCTGGTGCAAGAGAGAGAAAGAACGAGATAAATCCTGTATCCGCCATGGAGAGAGGCCTCCAAACTTGTACTGAGGTACAAGTGGAGACAAAAGTCAATGCCAAGAGTTTTGCTCAAAGAACTGGGATGAAATGCAAGAAGACATTTAATGAGCTTACATAAGTTGTCAGGTAATTTGTTCATCTTCAAATAACGTAGTTAACATGTGGGCAGCTGGCGCCGACTTCTCAAAATGTTACACCCCATCACTTGGTGATGGCCTAGTGGTATTATCGATAACCTGTTAATCCAGAAACCCAGATAATGTTCTGGGGACCTGGGTTCAAATCCTGCGCTTGGCAGATAGCGGAATTTGAATTCAATAAATATCTGGAATTAGGAGTCTAATGATGGCCATGAATCCGTTATCGATTGTTGGGGAAAAATCCATCTGGTTCGTTAATGTCCTTTAGGGAAGGAAACTGCATCCTTACCTGGCCTGGCCAACATGTGGCTCCAGACCCACAGCGATGTGGTTGACTGTCTATTGCCCACTGGGCAATTAGTTGTAAGCACTAAATGCTGCCTGGCCAGCGACACCCTCATCCTGTGAAAGAGTAAAAAAGATTCATTTTAATAATTCGTAATAACGTGTACACAAACCTTTCAATTCATGTGATTTAGTACCGTTAAAAATCTTACACCCATATACACAGAACACACATGTAGTCAACTCTTCAAAATGACAGTGATGCCCCTACAACTATTGTAGGACTATTACTTACTGATACACTTCCCAATTTCTTGCAGGGATTGGTGGCATGAGACAGCGGGCTGCAAGAAACATTAAAAAAACTAAAAGCAGTGGAATTCCAATGAAACTTAGGAGTCCATGCCCGTGAATCATGAAAATGTGGTTAACAGAAAATACAACAAAAATGCAAATAAAATATTGGCCATTATATCTAGACAATTAGAATGCAAAGAGCTACAAAGCACCTCTATTATCACCTTGTATTATATTGTGTGTTGTGAGCAGTCTGCGTACCACACTTTAGGCAGGATGCATCAGAGAATTCTGAGTATACTACCAGGAATCCAAGAACAAATTGGAAGGACAGGCTATACAAATTAAATGTTTAATGGTGAAAAACATTGTGACAAAGAAGATCTGAAATGTCGACGACTCTGAGTTTTAACTTGAACTTGCAAATGAAGATAATTGTTCTGAAGCTTATCAGTATCTCCACCTATCTGTGTAAGGAGAAGATGGCCATCAAAGGGAGCTTGATGAGTTGGGTCGTTAAAATTGTTCATTACCATGTCTCTCTTGATGTCAATATTCCTCTCACAGGAAGCCAAGGCTGAAACGAATAGAAAGATAAACAGGAGACAGCAGGCAGGACCTAGAAGAATCTGTCAACGGTTAGACACTCAGTAATTTTGGTCCTTATTGTTGTGTATCTTCAGATTCCCCATGCTGAGAGGGAGTATCAAGTACAAAGTACACTGCAATTTACATGGACGGCATTGCAATCGGGCACCACAGGACCGAAAGGGAGGAAATTCAGCTGAGAGTGCCTGATACAGCTCACTTACATCCTGATACTGGGATTGTATCAGTTACTCAATCACAAAATCCTTGGAAGGTAGGGAGCAGCTATGTTGTATTTGTCAGATGCTCCTTCCCCCCCTTCAGTTGTTGGCAACAAAAAACATTATCCACATGCTAGGGGCAGCAATATCAGAGATGGTTTCATTTAAAATGCATAATTTAGTGACAGATCTTGAAAACTTGTCTTAAACATAGAATGAATAGAAATTAGCAAACCCGTGTGTGTGTGTGTGTGTGTGTGTGTGTGTGTGTGTGTGTGTATATGAGAGAGAGGGAGATACTGTGCAAATCCTGCTGGTTCCTCATCAACATAGCAAATATAAAGAGAATCCAATCATTGTCGTACACCCCTTGCCACCACTGTATAGCGTATAAATACATATCATCTATGTGATACAATTAATGTATTCCAGATGTGACTGTATAATTTTACGTTGTCAGAGTACATGTAGAAAAAAACAATAAATAATTAACTCAGTGAAGGAGTAAGTAATGAGTGGAATATAGCGCATTGAAAGATGCTGGAAGCATTTTATGCAAAGGCAATGAGCAGTAAATACAAGAGGCTCTACATCTGATGAAGGGGTAAATTCGAATAAAGCATTAAGATCGTTCATTCAAATCGAGCATAACTTTCATCTGTATCTTCTTTAGTGAAAACTCAATCAAAATGTTAATTATCTTGTGAATGTCAATTTAACACAGCTGGTGTCACTCTGGATAAAGCTGTGGGCTTAATTCCCACAGCCTGAACATATCATTTTGTCTGAGACACGTGCGGTATTCAATCCAACAACTGTGTTCAAACTTTTTTCCTACTCCTGAAACAGTTGTTATTTTAGTAACTTCTCTATGTGACATAGTGGGCAGAATGGTACGCTGTCCAGATGAAATGGGCTGTGGTGAGATTTGTGGCAGAATCGGATGAGCGATCCTATCACAATGTCAGGAGCATCTTGCTCTATCTTTTACCAGGCTTCAATTCTTGGTAACTATTGCTTGTTAAATGCCTTGTTAACAGCTTATCTCTTTAATATTCAGCCTCTGATCTTGCCAAACTCTCCAAACTCCTTGTTGGAAACATTCAATATGGAAACTGTAGTGATTGTAACAAAGTCAGCTACCTTGACCTCACAGAATGAGTTTCCCTAATTGGGGCTGTTAATCTGGTCCAAACAGGGAGCGCTGGCAGACATAAAAGAATGAATGTCAGGGATATTGAGATCCCAAATGCCTGATTCACTGAGAAGTGGTGCTATTGCTAAAGGCTGTGCGGTAGTAACTAAAGGGTGATCGATGATGAGAATCTGGCCTCTGAAGAGTTATTTCAGAAGCCAGAGTCTATACTTGGAGGATTCAGCTCACTGCTTCCACCAGACAGCCTCCATGATTTCTCTAACCAAACGCCAGAGCACGATCTACAGACAATGGCTGCATACAGTACTCCTTCACGGGCAGTGGCATGCAGTCCCACCGATTTCCCTCAACCATCCAGCACCTCTACAGTGCATTCACAGAGTGCTCTGGAAGCACAGACTTGAATTACAGGGCACGCCAGGAACTAATATTGAAAAACTGCAGTGGAAACACGTTGTACACTGCCACCAGCACATGGGCAGGACTAAGCTGCATCTCAGGGCTACTCACTTGCTCTCTTAGGCTTGCTCACTTAATGCTCTCTTACGCTCACTCACTTAGTACCTATCTGTGTGCCTATACCATCCAGGTCTTGCTTTGCCATGCCTATTAGAACAGTCACACAACCAGGCAATAAAATGTGAGGCTGGATGAACACAGCAGGCCAAGCAGCATCTCAGGAGCATCTACTGAGATGCTGCTTGGCCTGCTGTGTTCATCCAGCCTCACATTTTATTATCTTGGATTCTCCAGCATCTGCAGTTCCCATTATTACTGACACAACCAAGCAGTTTGCTGTGTAGCAGTCCTTAGCCAAGAGACACCCACCATGTTGAACAAGTGTGTGTTATTGTAAATGTCTGTGTTGGCAGGAAGCAGATTGGAGTGGCTGGGAAAGTTCGGCAGGAAATGTGGATGCGTTAGGTAGACACATGGGGATGTGTGAAATTGTGGGCTCTACCAATAGGCTACAAGATAGGGGGCTCACAAGCTTAGGCCTGAAGCCTCTGGTAGAGGAGACCTGACTGTCAATTCCCATCATACTGGAAATTGCAAAGGTGCAAGGGGACGAAAATGTCTTTGCTCGCTGTACAGAGGAATGGTCAGAAGTGCGGCAAAAAGGCCAATGACCTTCTCTTTTTTTTTATTATTCCTGAGGATATGGGCACATTAACAGTCACCCAAGGCTGGAATCAAACCTGGGTCCCTGACGCTGTGAGGCAGCGGTGCTAATACTGAGCCACTGTGCCTTAATGTGGCCACCTAAGTTGAGTATCATTGTGTATTCCCTTCTAAATCTTGCCAATGGCAATTAGTATGTGTACATTCAAAAGTGTCTCTTATCTCAGGAGCTCGGACTCCGAGGGGGATGAGATGCTTCAACTGAGTGGGTGGTCAGATTAATGCCAACAGTTCTGAGTTCAATCCTATGTTGAGTCTGAATTTGGAATCAGCCTCTTTACCTTAACCATGATTAAAGATTATGGTGCTTTAGCTCTAATCTGCCTTTGGACAAAAGGCAATGAATATAAATGTGATCATGTTAAAAACCAGTTCACCAGTTTTGTGGAATGTTAACCTACCATGTGGTAAACACATATAGCTCTCTATCAAGCACTTTGGACTCTTACGTGTAACCCCTGCTCTCAGGTTGTAAAACGAGAATGTAACTTTGCCTTTTATGGTACATTCTTGCAGGATATTCAATGAAAGAATTTGAAATGCGCGACAATCATAAAAAATAGAATTATGGACTTTAAAAATGACTGTCTGCTCTTGATAATACAGGATTATATTATTAAATTCTGATTGAACCAGCAGATGTGACACTGGTTTGGATACGGTTACAAAGTATTAAGGGATTGCCTCGCAATGTCCGAGGATCTGTGTTTTGGATGAGATACTAAACCTTATTTGCCCTCCTAATTGGAGATTCAAACATAAGTCATGGCACTTTTCAAAGAATTGCTGGGATTTTTTCTTTTATACCTTAGCTAATTTGATATTTAACAAACATCACCAACATAAATTATTTGATCATTATCATATTGTTGTCCTTTGAAATTTTCTATGAGCAACTTGGTTGCAGTTTCCTCCATTACAACAGTGCCTAGGCTTCAAAGGTAAAGTACTTTGGGCACATCCTGAAGACAATTTTTCTTCCTGATTCCTCATTGCCTCGAAATGTGCCCTTTGCCTTCCCATCACTCTCTTACCAATTTAAAATTAATGTATTATAAATAAGTTCTTTTATATAGAAGCCTTGATGGCATGCGGGTTTTTCTTTTAATATAGATTGAACTAACTGAATTTAACTCATTCTAAGTAAGTTTAACATTCAGTGGCCTTAATGCCAGAAGATGATTGAAAGGAATTTTAAGAAGAAGAGGGCTATAAGTTCATTCTCGTGTTTGAAGTGAGTGGTAGTGGATTGGTAGCCCATTTTCACTCTCTTTCTTCTCTGTTCAAATAATAGAATACAAATAGGTAGTTAATTAGGAATCAAACGATTTATTTTAATGACAAAAAAATACAAGCAGAATTTATAAAGGTATATAATGGATTAAATACAATAAAAAGGATTAATAAAGGCAAAGGTAGAAATATTCAGTGGGACAGTCAGTACCTCTGGACATGATAGAGATAGTGGGTACAATTTTGTGCAGGCGATTCCACACCAGCTCCTCTTCCTTCATTTTGTGGGATTTCTTCCCCCATGGGCCTTAACACCAGCCAGTCAGAGCCTGACAGCTCTCAAACACTCAGTAGTGCCACTGGGGAGGTGATGGTTGCTCCTGGTACTACACTCAATAGAGACCTTGGATACAGCACAGACCCAAGCAGTTGAGTGATGTCAGGAGAAGAAGATGATGCGAAGGGGAAGAGGATGAGGGGGATAAGGGGAGGAGGGGAAGGGAAGAGTGGGTTTAGGGGTGAGGTGGAGGAGGAAGTGGGGTTGGGTGAGAAGACAGTGGGATTTAATGTGAAAAGCTGTGGCTAAGCATTAATTGGCCACGGACTAGCCAGGAATAATACAAATTAATGCTGAAGTATACAAAATGTGTGAAAATGTCAAAAAGACAGTGCTAAAAGACAGTACTATATCTGAATGCATACAGCGATTGCAATAAAGTCAATGAAGTAACAGCATGAGCGGTTTTACTTGATACAATATCATTCTTATTAAGGTGAATAGCAAAGCCTTTTCACTAAGGTAGGGAAGCTGAAAACTAGAGAGGATAACTTTAAGGTGAGAGAAGGAAAATTTATAAAGGACCTGAGGGGCAAATTTTTCACATGTATATGGAATAAACTGCCAGAGGAAGTGGTAGATTCTGGCAGTTACAAAATTTACAAAAAAAATTTGGACAGGTATAGGAAATTGGTTTAGAGGGATATGGGCAAGGAAAATGGGACTAGATCCATTTGGAAAACTTGGGTGACATGGTCAGGTGGGACTAAATGGTCAGATTTCGTGCTGCATGACTTAACTGCAGAGACATAGTCATAGGATGACAAAGGCTTAGAATGGAACATCCATAAGTATTCAATCTTTAGGAAGGGCAGGCAAAATTGAAAAGGTGCTGGGATGACATTGCTAGTGGGAACATTAATCTACTGGATGTGAGTTTGCTCGCTGAGCTGGAAGGTTAGTTTTCAGACGTTTCATCACCATTCTAGGTAACATCATCAGTGAGCCTCCGACGAAGCACTGGTGTTATGTCCTGCTTTCTATTTATAGAATATTTATATATTCTATAAATAGAAAGCGGGACATAACACCAGCGCTTCGTCGGAGGCTCACTGATGTTACCTAGAATGGTGACGAAACATCTGAAAACTAACCTTCCAGCTCAGCGAGCAAACTCACATCCAGAACCTCAACCTGAGTTACAAATCTTCTCAACTCGCTAACATTAATCTACGTAACAGTGGGAAAGTAAATTTGTGCAGGAAATCCTAGATGTGGAATCAGTCTGGAAAAGGCTAACAACAAGGGGCAGAAAACATTAGTTGGAGTTGTCGATAGAGCTGGTCTTTTGGCCCTCCAAGCCTGCACTGACATATTTTGCCCTTCCATATTAAAACTGTCTTTACTTATAGGATGCGTATCCTTCTATTCCCTTCCTATTCATGTATTCATCCAGATGCTTCTTGAAAGCTGCTACTGTGACTGCTTCCTCTGGCAATGTATTCTAGGCACTCACCACCCTTTGTCTGAAAAACTTGCGGTGCACTTTTTTTTAAACTTCCTCTCCCCTGCACTTTGAACCGGTATCCTCCAGTAATTGACACTTCCAGCCTGGGAAAAAGCCTCAGTTTTTCCACTCTATTGATGTCATCACAAACATAAATTCCTATCAGGTCACCCTCAACTTCCTACGTTCCAGTGAAAGCAAATC
Source organism: Stegostoma tigrinum (assembly GCF_030684315.1). Classification (NCBI taxonomy): domain Eukaryota; kingdom Metazoa; phylum Chordata; class Chondrichthyes; order Orectolobiformes; family Stegostomatidae; genus Stegostoma; species Stegostoma tigrinum. Next base: position 100,140,749 of record NC_081358.1, on the reverse strand, counting down.
CAGTCAACCTTTCTTTGTACCTAAAATCCCCCATACCAGGCAACATGCTGGTAAACCTTTTTCTGCACCCTCTCCAAAGCATTCACATCGTTCTGGCAGTGTGATGACCAGAACTGTATACAATATTCCAAGCGTGGCAAAACTAAAGTTCTATTAAGCTACAGCATAATATATCTATCCTTATACTCAATACCCCTTACAATGAAGCATGCTATAGGCCTATTTATCTACCTTAATTACCTGCACTGCTACCTTTAGTGATCTGTGGACCTGCATACCCAATCACTGGCAGTGATAAGGTAGTGATAAAGTAGAAAATTAGAGATACATGCAACAAGGGTGCTACACTAATTATGGGTGACCTTAACGTACGTAGTGTCTACAGCTTAATGGGCTGAATGGTCTACTTCTGTTCCTATTTCTTATGGCCTAAATCACATTAGCAGCAATACTGCGGTGGCTGATTTGCTTGAATATGTACAAAACCCAGTACATTGGGGAAACAATTCAGGATCCGTCAATCCTACATTTGACGTTGTGCAATGAAAATGTGTAATTAACAGTCCTGTTTTGAGAAGCCCTTTAGGAAAATATGGCTATAGCATGTCAAAATTCTTCATTGAGATAGAAAGTGAAGTCAATCGATCCAAAAGTAGGATCCTAAATTTAAAAGAAATGGAAACTACAAAGGTATGAATGGTGACTTGGTTGCAATAGACTGGGTAATTTACGTAAAATACTTAACAGTGGACAGGTAATTATTATGTTTAAGGAATGAATGCATGCATTGCAGTAGTCCTACATTGTTTTCAGGTGAAAGCATACATGAGGAAAAATGGCCCAAATGTAGTAAACAAAAGTAATTAAGGATAGTATTAGATCCAGAGAGGAGTTGTGTAAAGTCGCTTGATAAAATATCAAGTTTGAGAATGGTAACAATTCAGAATTCCACAAAAGATATTTGAGGTTCCTTGGGTGGGAGTGTAGATGAGAGAACAGAGTCTGAGAGCCAACATGCAAGGAAGACAAAAACAATTTGTAAGAACTTTTATTAGTATGTAAAAAGAGAAAAGCATTAGTGAAGACAAATGTATGCCCTTTACAGTCTAAAACAGAGAATTAATATTGGATATTTAGAAAATGGCGTGGAGCAATTGATTTCTTTTTGTTTGCTCTTGCAAAGCAAGATACAAACAGTTTCTGAGAAATGCTGGGGAAACAAGGGTCTTTGGGAAAGAAGGAATTGAAGGAAATTAATATTAGTTTAAAAAAATTGCTGGATAATTTAATAGAACTGATAAATCCCCAGGACCTGATAATCTATATCCCAGGCTAGTAAGGAGGTGGCCATAGAAATAATGGATGCCATATTCTAAAATTCCATTGACTCTGAAACAGTCCTGGTAATTGGAGTGTGGCAAATATTATGTGAGGGAGGGAAATAAACAGGAATTGCAGACTAGTTATCTTAACATCAGTAGGAAGGATAAAGCTGGACACTATTATAAAGGATGTGATAACAGGATGCTTAGAGAATATCAACAAGATTACTGAAAGTCAACATGCACTTTTGAAAGGGAAATTGCATTTGACAAACCTACTGGAATTTGTTGAGGATGTGGCTAGTGGAATAGGTGAGGGAAAACTAATAGATGAATTTGGATTTTCAAAAAGCTTTTGATGAAGACCCATGTAAGAGATTATGATTCAAAATGAAAGCACATCTGATTGGTTATGATTGAGAGTTAGTTGACAGAAAGGAAACACTGTAGAAATAAATACAGTGAACTGCTAAAAACAATGCTTGGCTCTAGCTATTCACAATATATCAGTGATCAGGATGAGAAAATTGAGTGCATTATTTTCAAGTTTGCTGAAGACATACAGCTAGATGGGAGCGTGAGTGGTGAAGAAGGGCTATCAAAATGCTACAGGTGGGTTCCAGAAGTATCAATTGGGTCAAAAAGGAAAAAATATGGCTTTGTTTTAGACAGCTGGAAGCAGCAATTGTTGAGAGAGAGAAGCTCACCAGTGGAGAAAGAGTTTAAATAAAAAGGGTGTGACTCCAAATGTCGTTAGATTAAAAACTGAGCGATTAAAAATAGTACAACTACTCACCTGACCTTTATGTGTTCTCACTGAGCTTAATCTGGACCTGGGCCTTTCAGCTTTTATCAGTAAACTTCAGTGCTGCTTTTCACCCTCGGGTTCAGTCCGTTCCTGCTGCTGTTCCAACTGGCTTCACTGATGCTGACTGCAGGACACTCTTCCCAGATTGCTTTGCTATGATGCTGACTGCAGGACACTGTTATCAGGAATATTTGGAGGAACGCAGGAGCACAAGGTAGAGAAACTGGAGCACGTCTCCAAGATGGCAGCGGAGTAGCATGGCTGAGTCTGGGGCTTGTCTGCTCCCAAATGCTTTCTTGCTCTTTATTTTCTTTTTTTCCTTTAGTTTTTTCTTTTTTTGATTTTTGTTAGAGCTTGGAGAGTTGTGGGTGAAGGAGGATGCCTTTATTGGAAATGTGTCTCCTGGAACGTGAGAAGCAGGTCCTGGGCTGACTCCCGTGGCCTGGACTCATTGGTTGTGCCAAACCTCCAGGACCGCAGCTGGGCACAGGACCCTGAAGGAGCAGAAGCATCAGTGAAAGGGACAATGGCAGATTGGTAGCAGCGTCTGGAGTAGCTTCAGATGGGGAACAGGAGATACAGTACCCATGCATCCCCTAGCCCATGGCTCCAGCTCGGACAAAGCAATCACAGAGTGGCGAAGACTGAAGCCGCTAGCTGAGACCTTAGAGCCTAATACAGAGACTTAGGAGCCCGTTTTAGAGACTTTCGTTGATGTTAAGCAGTGACTGGCGGGGCAGCGGAGGAGGATCAAGAAGAAGAGAGAAGGATGAATTCTACTGCAGTAAAATCTTGCATTATGTTCAGTGTTTCAAGATGGTGCCAGAGCATGCTGGCACTTTGTGTAAAGCACATGAAGAAACACTTTTTTTACTGGGTCCTTATACATGGGACAATAAATCTAAATCTAATCTTTTGGTCTTTCAAATCTGCTTTGCCATTTATTAAGATAATGGCTGAACTTTATACCTATTCCATTATCCTGCTATATTCTGTACTTCTCGGTTCCTTTTCTCTTTTCGGAATGCACTTGGGGTTTGGCCGTTGGGTAGTAATAAATGTGCAAAACGGAAGAGCCGATTACTTTTAAATTAATACCAAAGGATCTGACACCTTGTATCTCTTAGGGGCAAAAATGGTTCAAAGGAAAGTGATACTCAAATGGAATCATTTGCAGAGAATCTTGGCACGTTTATAATGTCGTCACTTTCTTGCTGTAGAAAATTTTGATTCCAAAAGCCACTTTATTTTCTTAGTACCAAGGATAAATTTAAGTGAAGAGAATGTTAGAATAGCACTAGAAGAAAAAGAAAAGTATTAATAATAGTTCCAATAGCAAGACCAACAATATTATTAAGTCAGATTACAGCCCATGACTGTGTTGAGCTTTTACAGTCAAGTTTATTTGCCAAGATATCTGTCTGATAAACTAAACAAATACTTCACTTCAGTTTTCATTTCTGAAGATGATGCCACTGCTCAGTATTGCAGGGTTGTAACTAAAATTACTTTGTTTGAAACAACTGCAAGGCAGCTTCAGCTTAGATTACTTTGCCTACAACTGATATTTTGCTGCAGGCTCTGATGTAATTTACTGAAGAATGAAAAGGAAATAGAGCAGGTCTTGCTTTTGCCACCAGCTCTTGGAAATTTACAGGCTCCTGTGTTAGCCTTTCGTTGGATCAAATGTCTGAATAGTATTGTGAAATATGATTAATCTCTTAGAATTTGACGGTTATCAGAGCTGATGAGGATGGATTTAGAAGTAAAATTTTGGCTGTCTAACATGACTGAGTTCTTTAAGAAAATGAGCAGAAGGGTGGACTTTTAATTGTTTATGTAGCTATTGCTCAGTTTAATTTCCATCAAAAACATTTCATGGATTACAGCACAGAAAAATTAAGAAAGAATAGCTCTCATGGGATTGTATGATAGCAGTTATGTTGGAAAGGTAGCTGATTGAAAACATACAAGTTGTTATTAATGGCAAAAGGACATTAGGAACTCCCATTGAGTCCACTGCTTTTCATCAGTCTCAGAGCGATCTCAAGAGAAGCACTCCTAATTCAAGGGATATTATAAATATTTTCCAATCAAACTGCTCAGAAATATTATTACCCATCACTGGAGCAGATAGGACTTGAACCTGGGGATACTAGTGCAGAGATAGGGACACCGTTCCGCAAAGATACTCTCGATGGATATTGTCATTGTGTAAGATTAGGAACTCAACCTAAAATAGTATACTTTAGGCCAATTTGGATGGTAAATTGTTAGACCTGAGTTTTTCCGATATCATTTAATGTGTACAGTTCACCTCTTGGCCCTTGAGGCTGCAGTGCTCCAGTGTTGCTCATGCTATATTGGATATTAATTTAAATAGATCCAGAGAGTATCCAGAGATTAATAATTGTTCACTTATTAGATTGAGTTCCTAATCTTACACAATGACAATATCCATCGAGAGTATCTTTGCGGAACGGTGTCCCTATCTCTGCACTAGTATCCCCAGGTTCAAGTCCTATCTGCTCCAGTGATGGGTAATAATATTTCTGAGCAGTTTGATTGGAAAATATTTATAATATCCCTTGAATTAGGAGTGCTTCTCTTGAGATCGCTCTGAGACTGATGAAAAGCAGTGGACTCAATGGGAGTTCCTAATGTCCTTTTGCCATTAATAACAACTTGTATGTTTTCAATCAGCTACCTTTCCAACATAACTGCTATCATACAATCCCATGAGAGCTATTCTTTCTTAATTTTTCTGTGCTGTAATCCATGAAATGTTTTTGATGGAAATTAAACTGAGCAATAGCTACATAAACAAGAATACACCTCCTCCCACCCACCCTCCTGCAAAAATTCCATCCCCTATTCCCAATTCCTCCGCCTCCGCCGCATCTGCTCCCACGATAAGACATTCCACTCCCGCACATCCCAGATGTCCAAGTTCTTTAAGGACCGCAACTTCCCCCCCACGGTGATTGAGAACGCCCTTGACCGCGTCTCCCGCATTTCCCGCGACACATCCCTCACACCCCGCCCCCGCCACAACCGCCCCAAGAGGATCCCCCTCGTTCTCACACACCACCCTACCAACCTCCGGATACAACGCATTATCCTCCGACACTTCCGCCATTTACAATCCAACCCCACCACCCAAGACATTTTTCCATCCCCACCCCTGTCTGCTTTCCGGAGAGACCACTCTCTCCGTGACTCCCTTGTTCGCTCCACACTGCCCTCCAACCCCACCACACCCGGCACCTTCCCCTGCAACCGCAGGAAATGCTACACTTGTCCCCACACCTCCTCCCTCACCCCCATCCCAGGCCCCAAGATGACATTCCACATTAAGCAGAGGTTCACCTGCACATCTGCCAATGTGGTATACTGCATCCACTGTACCCGGTGCGGCTTTCTCTACATTGGGGAAACCAAGCGGAGGCTTGGGGACCGCTTTGCAGAACACCTCCGCTCAGTTCGCAACAAACAACTGCACCTCCCAGTCGCAAACCATTTCCACTCCCCCTCCCATTCTCTTGATGACATGTCCATCATGGGCCTCCTGCACTGCCACAATGATGCCACCCGAAGGTTGCAGGAACAGCAACTCATATTCCGCCTGGGAACCCTGCAGCCATATGGTATCAATGTGGACTTCACCAGTTTCAAAATCTCCCCTTCCCCCACTGCATCCCTAAACCAGCCCAGTTCATCCCCTCCCCCCACTGCACCACACAACCAGCCCAGCTCTTCCCCCCCACCCACTGCATCCCAAAACCAGTCCAACCTGTCTCTGCCTCCCTAACCGGTTCTTCCTCTCACCCATCCCTTCCTCCCACCCCAAGCCGCACCCCCAGCTACCTACTAACCTCATCCCACCTCCTTGACCTGTCCGTCTTCCCTGGACTGACCTATCCCCTCCCTACCTCCCCACCCACACCTTCTCCACCTATCTTCTTTACTCTCCATCTTCGGTCCGCCTCCCCCTCTCTCCCTATTTATTCCAGTTCCCTCCCCCCATCCCCCTCTCTGATGAAGGGTCTAGGCCCGAAACGTCAGCTTTTGTGCTCCTGAGATGCTGCTTGGCCTGCTGTGTTCATCCAGCCTCACATTTTATTAACATGGATAGTGTTTCTTTTTGTATTACTGGAACTATAAGTGCATAAGTACAAAACAGAGTGCGAAGCTTACTCCGCAAAAGAATTGATGTCGGCCTCTCACTCATGGGCAAGAACATGTTACAAAACCAGGTTGCCAGTTCACCATCATTTGAGTCAAAGATTTGTTTCTGGAACTGGACAATGTCTTTGGAAATTGTAGGAGGGAGGGATTTGGTAACGTGTAATGTTGAACACTTTTGTGGCCATGGCCTGGTGTTTGCTGGGAAGAGCCGAAGGGATATGTTGTATGATATGAAATACCAATCTTTGGGATTTACAGCCTTCAACCCTGGTGTCACACTGACATTCTGCCAATCAGCATTTTGGGTGCATCCTCCACCGCAATGCCGCGATTATTCACAGTATGGTCGCTAACCAATCAGCACTCTGCTTTCATGCAGCACAAATGCTGGTTTCCCCCAGAATAATTTTAAATGATTATTTCTTCTTGGAAGTTGTCTTGATTTGTAAGATGAAAATCTTTTGACCAAAATGTCATTTTCAGCAGGATTTAAAAGATAATGGCTGGGATATGCCAAGTGCCAAAGAATCTTTGGAATAGCATTGACTAGAGCTACATGTGGGGATCTCATGGACAATTCCCCTGCATCTACAACTCTCCAAAAGTGTCCATTCATAGAAGTTGAAGGGTTCCAACTCAAGTTTAATAGTTACCCTGGGATAGATTGCAGTATTAAAAAACATTGTATAACTCCTGGAGTACTAGTAAACTGACCACCCACTGCAAACTACATCTCTCCTGAACCCTGAGGCTACCCTGATGCAATAACCTGTACCCCAAACCTGAACTCTTCCCCCCCCGCCCATTTCTGTTGGGCCCAATAATCTACCACCCTCTCCCTCTCATCCCTCCCCAACCACTCAACCATAATACCACCTGATCCCTGACTTCACACTCCACCCTCATTCACCCTACCTTTCCTTTTTAATTACTTTTTGTTATGATACTAAGGAAACTGAGATTTTACCCAGTTAGCCAGATGTAGATAAAGCTTGGGAGCTGGATTAATACTTGCCCCATGACCTCAGGGATTGCTAGAGAAATACTGGTATTTTTTTCTTAAGAATGGATGAAAGCTCGAAATGGGAGAGCCAAGTTTAAACCTAGCTGAACTCTACAATTTGCACACTGCAGAACTGGAATAGACAGTGTTCATTCAGCCAAGTCTTGGGCAATCATCTTCCCTGCAAGTTAAAATGGTAACTCTGCTTTCTTCCTGAGGATGCTGCCAGATCTGTAAAGTTTCTCCAGCAATTTCTGTTTTTGTCTTAGGCCCGATGCTAACAGCCTTATTGTTTCCAAATGAACCATTGTTTACATCCCCAATTTCTAATGTGCTTTGAATGTTACGCAGACTTGGTAGTATTAGGTCAGGAGGAGGAGGCCAGAGTCATAGTGTGACAAGGACAGCTTGATAGTTGAAGGCTCAAAGCTGTGATCTTCAAACATAGAACGTAGACCCCTCACTGGATTTTCCTGCACCTGACCGGTGCTAGGATTGGACATAGGCTGCAAAATCTTCAAGGAGGGCATGAAGCGGGGGTTGAAACGACCTGGAGCCCCAGTGCTGTTTGCTTTTGCATCTTTTCAACCTTGTCCAGAGAGAGCACCTTCTACTGCCAGTCTAGCTACACAGCATATCTAGCTCCTGTACCTCATGGTGAGCAACACTGGACTGACCAGATCCAGAGAGACCACCTTGGTGAGACAGCCCAAAGACCAGAACCAGCCGGAGGCGAGAGAAGTCCCATCAAAAACTGGACATCCTGAAATGTCAGCCAACCCTCAAAGACCAAGGAAGAGCCTATCCTAGCTTTATTGAATGAGTATTACCAGTCTTTTCTGACAAATAATTCAAAAACAGTGGGAGGGATCTGTGGCTCATGTGCAATGAATCCGAAGAAGTGTGTATCAGAAGCTAGTGTAGACTTGAGACTGTTTAAGAGTTAAGATCATTTACTGAAGAATCTTTGTGAAGAGATTGATAAACTCTACTATCGTACTTTAACTCTGATGAATATTGTTTTTCCTCGATAAAGTGTTCAATAAATTTGTGTTGGACCTTTCCCTGAGTCTCTTCCCCTTTCTCTATCTCACTGCATAACTGCCCTTGAAAAGGGTTACTGCAAATTGGTCAAGGTTTGTCAGGATACATTTACCCACCCGTTCACTTTACAACATCCAAAATGCAAATGGCATAGTTAGAACAGGCAGCATCTCCAGAATGATAGATCATCTCCTTTGAAATTTCAGATGTTAAACAATTCTTCTCACAGGAAACTTAGACAAGCAGCTCAATCATACCAGCTCATACAAATCATATGCATTTTAGAAATATTGTTAACTCCAAGCATGGAGGCTTTAATCTATTTAATAGACTGGCAATCAAACATAGTTAATTTAGCAGCTAACATGGCATCCGAATGCTACTTTAATCTCAGAAGGTTTATATCAGCCTCTGACAATTACCGTAACTGTAAATTTATAAGTTACGTAGCAGCAATGCTTTCATAGTCACTTAATTATTTTGTCATTTGAAACTATCTACAAGTTTTTGGCATGTTCAGTGGAGTGGATTTGCAAATTGTCACTTGGGTGTACAAACTGACATTTCTACTCCAGTAAACCTGAGCTTTGCAGAAGCCACTGCCTGTCTGCTGTGGAGGAAAGCAAATTCAGCCATCACAGGGGGCAGACTAGCGTGGTTGGGCTTCAGAAATGGCTACTAGAAGTCAGAAGGGCAGGTAAATGGAGAAATCCAGGGCAGAAGGCTGAAGGCTTTTCAGTGGGCCCTGAGAAGCACTCCTGTCTCCCTGGTCCACAAGGAAATGCAAAATGTAGAGGACACGTTGTCTGACTCTCTAGTCCACAATACAGCTCACACCAGGTTTTGGCTGGCAGTGCGACATCATCATTTCCAATCTTTGGCATCAGATTCATGTTTCAGAAAGGGTCATGTGATGTCCTTAAAACTGATCTACTTAGTTATGGAGGATTCTTGCACCTTAACACTGGCAGTTTAAAACTGGTTAGAATCATCCCTTTACTGATCCAGCAAGCAGGTGTGAGTACATTTCAAAATGCATTTCCACTTTGATCATTTGCGTTCTTTGTTTAGGGGATGCGACTATCATTGATAATACATGCATTTCATGTCCATCCATAATTAACCTTGAACTGATGACAGTGAGTCACTGCTTAACTTTCATGAAAATGTATCAAGAGTGCTGTTAAAGAAAGTTCCAGAAATCTGATCCAGGAACAACAAGCAAAGTGATTCTAGTTTCAAGTCAGGATGTTCTGTATGAGGAGTTTGGAACTGTTAATGTTCTTGTGCATATTTGATGGACTTGTTATATGAGGTAGTAGAGTTGTACGTTTGGAAGATACGATCAAAGAAGGATTGATGGGTTGTGGCAGCGTATCTTGTAGATGGCCAATCTTGTAGTCATTAGGCATTGGGGGAAGTGAATGAATGTTTAAGACTGTTAATGGGGTACCAATCATATAAGTTGCTTTGCACTGAATGGTGACAAGCATTTTAAATATTGTTTTAATTCGATTCATCCAGGCAAGTGGGGTATATTCCATCACACTCCTGATTTTTGCTTTGTAGATATGGACAGGTTTTGGGGAGTCAGAAGGTGATTTACTCACTATAAGATATTCTGCCTCTGACGTGCTCTTGTTGCCACTATATTTAGAGAGTTGGTTCAGCCAAACTTCAGGTCAATGGTAGAGCCCTCATTGATGGTAAAGCTGTTGATTGTCAAGACAGTATTTTTTTAAAATAACCCACGAGTTTTGGGCATCTCTGCTGGGCCAAAATTTATTGCCCATTGATCTAAGTGGCTTTCCAGGGCTATTCAGGGGGCAGTTAGGTGTCAACCACATTGCTTTTGGCCTGAAGTCACATGTAGACCAGACCAGGTGACGATGAAATATTTCCTTCCCTAAACAGCATTAGACAACCAAATGGCTTTATACACCTAATGGGAATGATCACATGAATGCTTTTAAGACAGCTTATAATTCCAGATTTTTAGAATCTCTACGATCATACAAACACTCAACATCTTAAAGCCTACTCTGCCATTTATTAAGATCATGCCTGCAGTGATGTGGCTTCAAATTCAAATTCAAGCCTTCCTTGTTAACCTTTCATCCCATTGCTTAACACAAATCTATTTATCTCTGCCTTAAATATTCAAGGACTTTGTTTTCCCCACCTTTTCAGGAACAATTGCAAAGATTTAATGTTCTGAGAGAAATAATTTTGCTTCATCTTTTTTGAAGCAGACAACATCTAATTTTTAAACAGTGACCACTAGTTCCCATAACAGGAAATATCCACTTCTCATTTGCTTTGTCAAGAACTATCAAGTCTACATGTTTCAATTGAGCCATCTCTTATTCTTTTAAGCTCCAGTGGAAACAAGCCTAGTTTTCCCAACCTTTCCTCATAAGCCAACCCTCTCACTCCAGGTATTAGTTGGGTGAAATATTTGCTATATGGCCTCTAATGCATTTCTATCATTCCTTAAATAAAGTAATATAATACTGTATATGGTATTCTAGATGTGGTTCCATCAATGATCTGTATAACTGAAGCATGAACTCCCTAAATTCAATTCAATTTATGGTATTCAGTGGCCCACATGATAAATAACCACATTTCTGTTAGTTTTCCAAAGTATTTGCTGTACCTGTAATCTTTTCTGATTCTTGCACTAGGCCATCCTGATTTCTTTGCATTTCTGAGCTCTGCAATCTCAGTCTTTTATATAACTTTGATTATCCCTGTCAAAAGAGGCAATTTCACACTTTCCCACGTTACACTCATCACAGATCTTTTCCCATTCACTTAATCTCCCAATGTCTCTCTCTACAATGCCCTTATGTCCTCCTCCCAATTTAGTTTTCCACGTGGCTTCATGTTCCAGGAGGGTAAAGATGTGATCAACAACATATCATAAAAACCTCAGTGTTCAGACATATCCAGAGAGACTGTAGACTCTTTGGGGTTTGGCCTCCTTTCTACGGAATCTCTGTGGCCATCCCTTGTTCCCTGTGAAGTGGCAGGTAGCTGAGCAGAACAGAGCTGCTGCTGGTTCTCTTGTTCTTCACTAAAGGTGAGAAGTACAGCTGCATTAATTTTATCCAGGCTGTGGAGACAGTCAGCAGTAGGGAAATACAACTGAAACTACAAGAAAAGTATTGGACTTACCAGAAGTTGTAAATGTCTGTGAGGAATTCAGAAAAATATCCCTGAAAAGAAGACGACAAGGAACTCAGGCGTAGCTGGAGGCCTTTTGGCTCTGACAGGCCCTTGCCATTGTACATGCAGGTCAGTAGCCCTGGCACTTTGCTTACAGATTGGAAAGTTGATGAACTGGCTGTTAAATCCAGAATAGTTGGATGAACAGTATTTAATTTCTAGTACAATTTAAACAAGTTAGCTGATAGCTCCCAAAGGTTGCTAGCTTGCCTGCCAACCTTCCTTGGTGAAACCCAGAAGCAGATGGAATGGTGATAAAAAAATGTGAGGCTGGATGAACACAGCAGGCCAAGCAGCATCTCAGGAGCACAAAAGCTGACGTTTCAGGCCTAGACCCTTCATCAGAGAGGGGGATGGGGAGAGGGAACTGGAATAAATAGGGAGAGAGGGGGAGGCGGACCGAAGATGGAGAGTAAAGAAGATAGGTGGAGGGAGTGTAGGTGGGGAGGTAGGGAGGGGATAGGTCAGTCCAGGGAAAACGGACAGGTCAAGGAGGTGGGATGAGGTTAGTGGGTAGCTGGGGGTGCGGCTTGGGGTGGGAGGAAGGGATGGGTGAGAGGAAGAACCGGTTAGGGAGGCAGAGACAGGTTGGACTCGTTTTGGGATGCAGTGGGGGGAGGGGATGAACTGGGCTGGTTTAGGGATGCAGTAGGGGAAGGGGAGATTTTGAAACTGGTGAAGTCCACATTGATACCATATGGCTGCAGGGTTCCCAGGCGGAATATGAGTTGCTGTTCCTGCAACCTACGGGTGGCATCATTGTGGCAGTGCAGGAGGCCCATGATGGACATGTCATCTAGAGAATGGGAGGGGGAGTGGAAATGGTTTGCGACTGGGAGGTGCAGTTGTTTGTTGCGAACTGAGCGGAGGTGTTCTGCAAAGCGGTCCCTCAGCCTCCGCTTGGTTTCCCCAATGTAGAGGAAGCCGCACCGGGTACAGTGGATGCAGTATACCACATTGGCAGATGTGCAGGTGAACCTCTGCTTAATGTGGAATGTCATCTTGGGGCCTGGGATGGCGGTGAGGGAGGAGGTGTGGGGACAAGTGTAGCAGAAAATGGTGCCTGGATCTCATGTCATTTTTAGACGAGTTAACTGCCTGTGTGCACCCAAGCTTTCCTCACCTTGGATGGGAGCACTACAAAACAGCACTGTAGAGAACTTAAATACATGTTGTCCTCCACACTTGATTTTCTCTTCCATGGAACTAATGTGCTAAGCGGAATCATCCAATTTAATTCCTGCAAACTTCTTTATTGGAGAAAGAATTGAGCATAAATTTCCCAGCAACAACTGTACTTTAGTGATTTTGAGAATTTTAATCTTCATGACTGCACTATTATATCAGATTTCAAAGGCCTTGCAGGAATGCTATCGGTGATGAGGAAATGAGGTTTTATTTTGATGAATTCCAAACTCATATAATAAAAGTATTCTGGCAAAGCTGGAAGCGTTTCTTTGATGAGGGAACATGTTGACATTCATAAATTGAAACTACCCCCTTACAATGACATAGAGAAGGAAGTAATGAGCTTTAACTTCATAATGTGACAAGAGTCAAAATCTGTTTTCAGATTTCATTAGCTTTTGATTGTTGGCAGTTGCTCGATATTGTCGAATGAAGGGCCCTATCTGCCTATGCAGGGATGTAAGCCATTGTCTGGAAGTATTTGAAGATGAGCAGGGAATTCTGAGTGCTTAGCCAATATTCATTCCTCAATCAACGAATGCAAAGTAGATTAACTAGTTAGAGAGAGTAGGAACTGCAGATGCTGGAGAGCCTGAGGTAACAAGGTGTGAAGCTGGATGGACACAGCAGGCCAAGCAGCATCATAGGAGAGGGAAGGCTGACGTTTCAGGCCTAGGCCTGGGCCCTTCTTCAGAAATGGGGGAGGGGAAGGGGGCTCTGAAATAAATAGGGAGAGATGGGGAGGAGGATAGAAGATGGATAGAGGAGAAGATAGGTGGAGAGGAGACAGAAAGGTCAAAAAGGTGAGGATGGAGCCAGTAAAGATGAGTGTAGGTGGGGAGTTAGGGAGGGGATAGGTCAGCCCAGGGAGGATGGACAGGTCAAGGGGGGCAGGATGAGGTTAGGAGGCAGGAGATGTGGGTGGGGCTTGAGGAGTGAGGAGGGGATGGGTGGGAGGAAGGACTAGTTAGGGAGGTGTCATTTAATAGATAACAAGTTTTTTTGTTTTTTTTGTAGGTAGGGAGTTGGGATGGGGGTTGGTCAGTAGGAAGGGAGGGGCAGATGTTAGGAGAGAAGATGGACAGGTCAAGGAGGTGGGGATGAGGCTAGTAGGTAGGAAATGGGGGTGTTCGTTGGTCAGTGAGGTGGGAGGACTGGACAGATGGGAGAAAGGGCAGGCAGGTCAAGCAAGCAGGGACGAGCTGGGTTGGTCTTGGGATGAGGTCATATAACAGTATTCAAATTAGCCACACTGATGGCTGATAAAATAACTGAAAATTCAAAATAACTCATTGGGTGGAATCTTATACATGAGGGTTTCATCGAGACCTTTCTCAGCCTCAGGGACAACTCCCTGTATCTTTTGGAGATAATAGGAACTACCGATGCTGGAGTCTGAGATAACAGGGTCCTCCAGAAGGATCCAGACCTGAAAGGTCAGCTTTCCTGCTCCTCTCATACTGTCTGGCCTGCTGTGTTCATCCAGCTCTAAGCCTTGTTATCGCCATAGATTTATTAACAGGGACAGTAGCATAATATTGAATGAAATATTTTGAACTATTCAAAACTATGGGTTACACATGGCCAAAATTAACATGGTGAATTCTTTTCAGTAAATTGCCCTTTTTTTCTCAATAATGTTGGGAAGAAAGTAATTACTAAAAGGATAACTTAATTATTAAAGTTCAAGATGTTTTGCATACAGTTTCCTGAATCGGTTGAATCATTAATGTTTTTTATGTGTAGGAAGGAGAGAGGATTGAAGTCCTATTCACTTTCTGTACTGCCCACACTTAATTGACATTGAAGATGAGTGAGGTTAATTTGAAATACAGCTGCATGCATTTGTCAGTTTGAAAAATTTATTGAATTGAATTGAATCATTTATTCTCATGCGCTTTTAATACAAAATACAGTGAAAAGTTTACACTGGTGCCTTGAATTGCAACCATTCTCATTAACTTAAGATGAAATTTAAAAAAGAAAGATAGCTTAGAGAGAGTCCAGCATTTCCTTGTCTGCCACCACAGTCCCACTCAGCCTTCATGAGCCCATGCCATGCTGCAACCCCAGAGTGCCTCTCTAGGCTTCATAGCTTGGCCGATTCTGTAGTCACGATGCTTCTGAAGCCACCTTCCTATCAAAGATCTCTTTTTAGAAGACAGTTGAAGTGAAATCTAAAACAGAATGAAACTGAGGAGAGAAAGAAGGAAAAGAAAAGAAAAAAAACTGACGAAGAGGGCAAGTCTGGGCATAGGATCCCTATTGCTGCCTACTCTGTTGGCACCATATTGCCAAAAAAAAGGGTTTGTCAACCAAATTGAACTGAATCAACAGAAGATTTTGTTAATCACAAGTCGTCCAATTGGAAAATCTCTGAGGTGGGACCTCCTTCTGTCTGAGGGGTGGATGCCCCATTTCAAGTCAATTAACATTCCTTGGGGCATTAAATGGTCGTGGGACAGAAAATATTGGTGAAGATGCATTCCCCAGCAGGTAGCAGAATGAGAAACTCTACCATTTGAAAAATGATGCCTTCAGTCATGGGCTATACTGCGCAAAGCTGTTAGGGTACCTGCCAATGTGCAATCAAGACTAACTCACCTCCAAATACTTGCGCTTCCTTCATTAACCACCCAGGGCAGTTTGTAGACCAGAACACAGTGTTGCATTGATGTCCAGTGGTTGAAGTTAGTTAACGGAGAGCTTTGTATCTCAACAGGATGACAGATGGAGTAGCAGCCACAAGAATGTCAACATCTGCATGGGCTACGAGATTCAATGGCCCCTTTCCTTCACTAGCTACCGATGAATGAATGGAAGCGTTTCTGGCAGCTGTGCTACTGACTCCTGAGCTAAATAGGATCATCTGTCTTTCACATCATAGAAAGTGCCTTGTAGGAAGAAGCTTGTCTCTAAACTGACTGATCAAGAATAATCGGATCAACAGCTCCTGCTTTATTGTTTCAGGGTATGAATTAGGACCTTAAATTTACAAAATCAGCCCTATAAATAAAAGATTGATTCATGTGTGCTCATGAATTTGTCCTTGCCCTCAAAGACCGGATATAATATCTAGCTTGATTATACTATTTAAGCTGTCACTCAAATGTTGTACTGAGGCAGTCCTGTATTGTCAGAGATGCCATCATTCACATAAACTATTAAACCAAGGTCTTATCTGACTGTTTTTATGGTTCAGGTAGACATTAGCCATCTACTTGGCCCTATTCATGAAAGCATCAGTTTCCTGGGCAACACTCCTTCCTCAGTCGCACCATTGAAAACAGATTGGCTGTTGCTCAATGCAGTTCATGGATGCATCTGGCACACAATGACTAAATCATTCCCTTATATAACAGTCATTGTAGTTCAATGATAAATCATTGTGCAAACACGTATTTCAATTAATTGGTAAGAAACGCGGAAAATGTATAGAAACGAAACAATGTAAGGATCCACATTCAGAAATAATTAAAAACAAATGACCACGTTCAGAAATAATTTTTAAAGCTCAAGAGAGTACGAGCTTTAATCTCAATTGGAATATAAAAGGATGGATATATGCCAGAATTATAAAAGCTTTGTTTAGACCTGCATCTAGAATATTGCATTTAGTTCTGGGCACCTTGCATTGGGAAAGACGCAGTGACCTTGGAGGGAGTTGCAGAACATATTCACCAGGACTAAAAGGGTTAAATTATAAGGACGAAGGGCAGATACTGTGTATGGATCTAGAAAACTAACTGATCTAATTAAGGTGTTTGGAAAGATGAAAGGATTGGATGGATAAATGGAGAGAAACCATTTTCTTTGGTGTGGGATATCAGAACATGAAGTATGTGGACTATAAAATTAGAGATGATTATTTTAGGTGTAGAGTCTTAAGCTTCATCTCTAAGATCGATAGATTTGATAATGATATTAAGGGAAATGCAACCTAGGTGAGATGAGGGAGTTGGGCTACTGATTATGCACAATCCTATTGATAAGCAGAAGAGGTTTAATTGATTGTCACACTTTTGTAACTACATTCCTAAATAAATATTATTAAATAACTTATTTGCTGAAGAAAATATTTCACTGGATGATTCCACAATGGATCCTACTTCAGCATCAGCACCATTGTATATCACAGTCTACATGGCGTAGGGAAGAGGAAGTGCAGTTCAAAAAGGCTACATTCATCTGAAGATGGCCATGAAGTACAAAATGAAGAAACCAGACTGGATCCGACATTTTGCAATGACATACTGGCTGGCATTTTGCGAGTGTACTGCCTGTGATCTTGTGACAGACACTGACAACTGGCAAGGCTTCTCTGATCCAAAAAATGCTCAGTAAAAGAGCCCCTTCTTATTTGGTGTGTGTCATCCTATTGCACTTGCTGTTGTTACTAAAAGGATAAGGTAACCCAGCTGTATTGACTTCACTCTCTGCGCTGAATTATTGTAAAAGAGAAATTTCATGAAGCTCTCTTCATGTGTTTTGCCTGAAAACCCTGTTAGACAATAGGGGTAAGATACCCCTTGGCTAGTGGAAAGATTCCAAGGAAGTCAAAATCTCACTCATTAAAATGATTATTTTACAACTTATCACTGATATTTCAGTATAGCACAATCTTAAATAATCATACCTTGACAGTATCGACAAGAATTCATAAGAATGAAATAAAATCAGAAAACGCTGAAGAGACTCAGCAGTGAGTGCCAAAATGAATCACATCAAATTTAAAATGTTAACTTTGATTCTTACTCCCTGCAAATACTGAAAGACCTATTGTGTATCTCTGGCATTTTCTGTTTTTATTTCAGATTCATAGCAGCCGCAGTATTTTGCTTTTCATAGAAAATCTGACAATATTTGTGGCCGAGATCCATGTTTTAAAAGCGCTGCATTTTGGCCTTGCTGGTCTCACGTATACATTGTCAACACTGTGTTCAAACCTAGCAGACTGTATCTTTTAAGAACAGTTGCTTTTTAACCTCCTCCTGGACACTGTAAAGCTCTTGAGTTGTAATAATAGTTTTAACAATAATTCTGCTGGATTTTCAGGTTTCAGTTCTGTGGTTGTAGAATATGATGACACACATTAGCACTACAGGGTAGAATCTTGCCAGTGAATGATCTGGGTGATGGTGAGGGCAGAATCTCATGAGAGGTCCAGCGAGGTCTATCTCAACTTGGGGAGAAACTTGTCGCATCTTGTGTGCATCTGCAAGGAGTTGGCATGTGTTTCTCACTCAGCAACGGCATATTGCCTATATAGAGGGATTATTGTTGTTAATCACCAATGGCACATTTTGCCTTATTGATATGCAGCTTCCTGTCTTACCAAATGCACTGAACCAACCAGATGCCTAGTATTCTCGTCATGGAAATCAGAATGGTGATTTCAGTTTGGCGCTTGCTCCAAAGGTCCCCTCAGTTGGAATAACGGATACTAATGAATCAGTGGCACTGGCCACACGTACCCCACATCCAAGGCCGTTGGCATCCAATGTGAGTCAGCCTTTAGGAGCACCCCGGCACATGTCTGGTCCAATTGCAGTATACTTGTGAACTTCAGTGTTGCACCACAGGCTGCTGGAAAAGCTCCGCAGGCCTGGCATGATCCATGGAGGGAAAGCAGAGTTAACTTTTCTGGTCCAGTGACCCCTTCTCAGAATAGTCGCTGGACCCGAAACATTAACTCGGTTTTCTCTCCAAAGATACTGCAAGACCTGCAGAGTTTTTCCAACAATTTCTGTTTTTACTTCAGATTTCCAACATCTGCAGGGTAGCTGGTTTTTCATTATCATTGTAATGCTGCAGCAAGGACACTATGTCCTCACAGATACTCATCAAGCTCATGGACTGGACTGGCCTCTTCACTCACTATCATAGCACTCACACACTCAGATCCTATTTGGATGCTTACAGTATCCTTTCTCTGTATGTTTGAGCTTTGCCCCTCAGCCAGAGATGCTAAGCTCACTTTCCTGCTGTATCGTCTTGCCGTCCAGTGCAGACACATAGCCAGGAAGCTTTTCCAGTTGTCAGTGGGCCTCAGTTAAGTGAACGGAGATGGCCTTCAGTCAGAAGGTCTCAGTAAATCTGACTCCAGTAGACCAAGTGGAGCCTGCCATATCAGTCCAGGCATTTGGGCATAGTCAGTTAGCCATTCGGGTGGTAGTCAGGATTGTCTCTGCACAAGGAAGGAAGAGCCAAATACCAGGAAATACACTGTCTGGGTTGACTATCTGCACAATTGTGGGCTGTTTTCCACCTGAAGGAGAAAGAGAGAGAGAGAGACAGAGGCAGGTGTTATGTAAAGAGAAGTGGGTAGTATAACTATTACTGTTGGTGAGGTTGGGGGCTGTCCTGTGTGAGCAAGCAGGGCATGTAGGTTGGTGGTGCCTGGGTTTGGGTTGAGTGAGAGAAGATGCTGCAAGCAAATGAGAGGGCTAGAGCCTGAGCCTCGGTTGGAGGTTGGTACAGTAGCAGAGAGATAAAGTGAGTGTGAGGTATTGGAAAGAAGATGGTGGCACTTAGTGTACAGCTTGAAGTTGGTCATACAATTATGGGCATTATTCCCAACAGCCAATGTGTGGCAATTTCAGACCAGGCTGGCATGGCCTGGGGTTGCAGCCTCTTTTTCTGGTCCTGTGAGAATAGGATGTTCCCTCTCCATACTATCCATTCGAGTTTACAAGTCTCTGCCCACAATACTTGGTGGCAATATTCCCTTTTCTGCCAAGTCCAGGACAAATGTCAGGAATGTGCAGGGCAGATCTGAACTGACAGAGCTTGTCTAAATGCCTAATGGTCTTTTAAAACGTAAATTTATTATTTGGGATGCTGGTAACTTCTGGGCCATTATAATAGTTTGAATAGTCCCAGGAATGGGGTGAGGTAAGATGGGGCTTGAATTGGGTGAGAGGTAAATAGTTAATGAGGTGGCTTTGGTAAGATATGAGAAGCGATTGTGCTAGGTCTTGTGGGAAAAAAGCCCTCCATAAAGCTTGACACACTCACACTCAGCCAAACTACAAGGTGAACATTTAACACATAGTCTTGATTCTGAAACTAGGCCAAAATTCTTACCCTCTCCAGCTTGCAGCACTGTGGGTATACCAACATTACACACACTGCAGTGGCTCAAGGAGACGGCTCACTGCTCTTTGGGATAGAACTAAGTGAACGAATCAGAAAAGATATTGGATTGTACTTACATACCTTTAAACCTTATAGCTACTTCTTTGTCTCCTGAATAGCTGTGGTTTGAGACTTCCCCTACTGCTCGTTGTTCTCCTTTATATTTCACACAGTTCTTCCTGTCTCTTTCTTTCACATTCTATGCATGTGGACGTCCCTAGCAAGGTTTACAGCACATCCTCCTTGAGGAGATTCTGAGACATCTTCTTGAACATCTATGTACTCTCTGTGCAAAAGGTGTATCTAAAATAACGGCAGCTCCCTCTGAGTGTTGAGCCATTTCTCTGGTTGTTGTTGATGTACATTCCTCAAGTTTTCTGTCTAGATTTTTCCATTGTCCCCATGCTTAGCTGTACATAGTATTTACAGACTTGAGGGGATGAATTGCCTACTCCTATGTAGCTACTCATCATTCATCTCATCTCTCTTTATTTAAGGATGACATCCACTCAGGATTCATGAGTTGTTGTCATAGATCTTCATGTGGCTAAACAGGCTGATTCTTGACCCATAGATCTTTGGGCGCATGGGGCAGGATGTCCCACAAATTGGTGAGATCTGGAGCGCCGAACTTGTTTCATTTTCTTTCCTCTCTTAAGATGTTGGAATTCAATCCATGATGGTGCTTTTCCAGACAAGTCCTGAATAATATATAAATTCAAAGTAATTGCCATTTCAAGGAGAGCTTCAAAGTATATTTGAACATTTATTTTGCCCTGGCCTGGAACACTGGCATTTGAAATTTACGAAAACTGGAGCTGGTACAGAAATACTTTTCAGTCAGCGCAACATATTGGGCTGATTTTGTGAAGCCTGAAAGAGCAGGATATGCGTTGTACATGCTGAGTGAACTAGATTAGAGTTAAAATCTCAACTTCCCAACAATGTGCTGTGGTGCTGAGATTAAGTGAGCCTTAAGGTTGCAGCATGTCAGCCACACGCAGGTCTGTGATGGGTTGATGCTTGATTTACTTTATTATTCATTTATGGGATTTCGCTGTTCCTAGTTTGGGGTTCTGAATTACTAGTCCACTGACATTACCACAATGCTATCATATTTAAATACCATGACTTAGGTTAAACTAAAATGAGCTTGTCATAAAATACCAGATAAGTCATTCAGATCTACAAACTTTGTTTAATTTATATCTTTTTGGAAGTTTCATACAAAAAAATTCCAGCTTGGGAAAAAGATTGAATCTAGATACAGGAAGACAGAAAGAAATTGTATTTCAAACAACTGCTTTGAGGACAAGACAAAAAGAGAAGAAATTATTTCATAACAGCAGAACTGGAAGGCTTGCTCACACTATTCCTGTTTCTCTCAACCGCTCAGAAAAGTAGTTTGTAATGAAATGAATTGGAGACACATCCATTCTCTGAGAACTCAAATATATCAACAAATTTCTCCATTGCTGATGATATAAGCCATCAATTAAACAGTAGATTAAAACCTAATACCTGAAGGAGTCTAAGGTATTTATAAATTACATATTCTTGATCTTTTTTCTTTGTATTACCCCCTCGGCTCTTTTTTAAAAACATGTATCTATGTTTGTGCATGTTTTTGTTGTCACGTGCTGTTCTTTTATTTTCCTCAGACTTTGTTGATAGTAAAAGTCTGCTTTCTTTTTTCTCAAGAAAACCTTGATTTTGGCTCTTAATTTTTGACCGGTACTACATTTGATTTAAAGTGTGATATCGCTGCATGCTAAAAATAATTAATAGTCCTTGTTGCAGCCAACAAAGAGGTGAGGTGGTTAAAAAGAGGGAGATGATCCGCTAAAATAAAACACCCCTCCTTACCCGATTAGAACATCATAAAATCTCACCTCAAGATAAAGTCAGTGGTGCGTGACAATCTTGTGGTACCATGTTCACACTTACTTAAATGTAGGGTGCGTCACTTCACTTTGTTTAGTTGTGTTTGAGATCTGTGATTTTCCTTGTCCAACTCTGGGGCAGAATGGAAGTCATGCAGTCATAGAGTTGCACATTATGGAAACAGACCCTTTTGTCCAACTCGTCCGTGCTGACCAGATATCCCAAATTAATCTAGACCCCTTTGCCAGCATTTCTCCCATATCCCTCTAAACCCTTCCTATTCATACACACATCCAGGTGCGTTTTAAATGTTGTAATTGTACCCACCTCCACCAATTCCTCTGGCAGCTCATTCCACCTTCTTCATGAAAAAAAATGACCTCTTAGGTCCTTTCTAAATCGTACCCCTCTCGACTTTAACCTATGCCCTCTAGTTTTTGGACTCCCCTACCCTGGTAAAAAAAGACCTTGAATATTCACCCTATCCATGCTCCTCATGCATCCTCTATAAGGCTTCGATGCTCTGGGGAACTTAGTCCCAGCCTATTTAGCCTCTCCCTATAGCTAAGTAAACAGGAGAATGGCAACCTGCAGGGAAGCTTGAATCTAGCAAGGGTTATTTAGGGGCCAAGTGAAGGTGTGTGGAGTGACGAACAGGCATAGAGGAAATAGAAGAAAGAAAAGCCTCTCCTCCTGGTTATTATGAGTAGAAATTTGGTTGCGGACAATGGAAAAGGAAAATCTTCCATTAGTAAAATTCATGGACGCAAATGTTCTCATAAAATGGTCTGCCTTCTTCATAGACTTCAATTGCTGGAATGCCAATGGATGCAATTTGCACAATATTCCAACAAGAGGATGTGATGCAGGAGGGCTCTCACTGGGTAACAACAAAGGCCGCATTGCTACACACAGGTCCCAATCAGGATTGATCATTCAGGAAAGATGCTGATGTGAATTTTGCCTCCAGGCTTCATATCATTCAACAATGGCTATGTTATCCTTCATAACATTAAAAGCTGGTTTGTGGATAATGTAATTTTTAAAGATCCAAGATGTATTTATTTCAGCTTGCTAAAATATGCATATATTACATTTACAGGGCGTCCAAGTTGGGGTGACACTAAACTAATATTGAGTTTTGAAAAAGAGTCAAACTAGACTCGAAATGTTAACTCTGTTTCTCTCTCCACAGATACTCTGGATCTATTGTGTTTCTCTAGCACTTTCTCGAACTCTATCACATCCACTGTAATTTGTAACTGAATGACTTAAGATTAGATAAGAGCAAAGAGTAATATGCTTCCATCAGCAACGCTTGCTTATCAAGGTGGCCCAAGCTAAGATGGCATCTGAGACTTTTATAACCTTGATCAATGACAGTGATGATACATGAACAAGTCCCTTTAGAAATACACTCACATAGTAACTCTGAGGCAATAACACGCAGACATAATAGAGGAGGCTGGTAGTGTTTGACAGCAAAATTGTGATTGTGATGATGAATCCCTTTTGTTGCCCAGGAGGTTTTTAAAAATGGACAGGATCTGCAGCATCTGTGATTTTGGCTTTTACTAATGGGAAGCTTCCTCTACTGCGGAATTACTTCAGACCTCTTGTATGTCACTGAAACACAGTTCACTTCTCAGGGCAATGCAGGAGAGTGGTGAATACTACCAGTTCCGATCATTAGGACTCTTGTTGACTTGTGAATGTCTCTGTTGGAGATCATTATTTACATGACTCATGGTTGGCCTGGGTAGTTAACTGTGCTCGTGCAAGCTGAATAATATCAGAAGAATAACAATACTCCTTCAAATTCACTCAGGCAAGTTTATCTTGGAACAACACAATACATCCACAAGCTGAAAGAATTAAATGAAGCATTGCTGAGGCCTTTGTCCTTGTTCAATTGGTAACTTCCTGCTGCTACCTACATAACATGTCGGCTGTTCATTATATTCTTCCCCAATCCACAAAATATGCATCTGCATGGCTAATCCAAATCTCAATTGACAGGCCTACAAATCAGATTCATGCCAGTTCCATTAGCTCCTTCCTCTGTGCCAATTGCCAAAAATATAATACATAAACATTAATAAAGTGCTTAACATGAATTTTTAATGTGCTAATAGAGGAATAGATCATGCTCATTGTTCAAATTTCAAAAACACACTTATAATGCTTGCTGTTTTTGAGGAACACTGTTCTAAATATAAAACAATTTGTTAATGTCTCTGATCAAACAACAATAAAACTCAGCCTTCAGAGTTTGCAGCAAAGAGGCTCAGTTTCAGTTTAACAGTCAATCATGCACATTACACGATTTATTTAAAGCATTTCCATCCAGGCATTGCAGTAGGAGGCAATAGACAATAGACAATAGGTGCTGGAGTAGGCCATTCGGCCATTTAAGCCAGCACCACCATTCATTATGATCATGGCTGGTCATCCACAATCAGTATCCTGTTCCTGCCTTATCCCCATAACCCTTGATTCCACTATCTTCAAGAGCTCTATCCATCTCTTTCTTGAAAATATCCAGAGAGTCGGCCTCCACTGCCTTCTGGGGCAGAGCATTCCATATATCCACCACTCTCTGGGTGAAGGAGTTTCTCCTCAATTCTGTTCTAAATGGCCTACCCCTTATGTTTAAACTGTGTCCTCTGGTTTTGGACTCACCCATCAGTGGAAACATGCTTCCTGCCTCCAGAGTGTCCAATCCCTTAATAATCTTATATGTATCAATCAGATCCCCTCTCATCCTTCTAAACTCAAGTGTATACAAGCCCAGAGATAATGGGAACTGCAGATGCTGGAGAATCCAAGATAACAAAGTGTGAAGCTGGATGAACATAGCAGGCCAAGCAGCATCTCAGGAGCACAAAAGTTGACGTTTCGGGCCTAGATGAAGTGTCTAGGTCCGAAACATTAGCTTTTGGTGCTCCTGAGATGCTGCTTGGCCTGCTGTGTTCATCCAACTTCACACTTTGTTATCTTGTATACAAGCCCAGTCACTCTAATCTTTCAACATATGATAGTCCCGCCATTTCGGGAATTGTCCTCGTGAACCTACGCTGCACTCCCTCAATAGCAAGAATGTCCTTCCTCAAATTTGGAGACCAAAACTGTGCACAATACTCCAGGTGCAGTCTCACCAGGGTCCTGCACAGCTGCAGAAGGACCTCTTTGCTCCTATACTCAATTCCTCTTGTTATGAAGGCCAGCATGCTACTAGCTTTCTTCACTGCCTGCTGTACCTGCAGCTTGCTTTCATTAACTGATGTACAAGAACACCTAGATTTCATTGTACTTCCCCTTTACTTAACTTGACTCTATTGAGATAGTAATCTGCCTTCCTGTTCTTGCCACCGAATTGGATAACCACACATTTATCCACATTAAACTGCATCTGCCATGTATCCGTCCACTCACCTAGCCTGTCTAAGCCACCCTGTGTTCTCATAACACCCTCCTCACATTTCACACTGCCAGCCAGCTTTGTGTCATCAGCAAATTTGCTAATATTACTTTTAGTGCCTTTGTCTATATCATTAATATATGTCGTAAACAGCTGCGGTCCCAGCACCGAACCTTGTGGTACCCCACTGGTCACTGCCTGCCATTCCGAAAGGGACCCGTTTATCACTACTCTGCTTCCTGTCAGCCAGCCAATTTTCAATCCAACTCAGTATTTTGTCCCCAATACCATGTGACCTAATTTTGCTCACCAAAGTAGGCAGGTGGGACTGGGTGAGGCAAAGTAGGAGGACCCAAAGTATAAAATTATTTGAGTCGAACTCACTTGAAACAATGTACTTTGTTACAGGAGCAAGACATTTTTCTCTAACATTACTCTGACCTTGTTCAAAATCGGTATTCACAAGCAGCTACTTTTCTCGAAGGTGACTGCTAATTCATTGATCTCACCGTATGCCTATTTAAAATAACTAGACAAATATGGGACATAGTGCTATAGCAACAGAACAACGCACTGTACCTCACTCAGTTATGCTCCTGTCCTTATGGTCAGGGGCTAGCAGCCATGGATGACTCTTAACTTCCTTCAGTAACATCATTGGAGATTTGGTACATACAACAGAGATTGTGGGAGCAGGTGGCATCATGGTAATGTCACTGGACTTGTAAGCAAGCAAACCAGGTTAATAATCTGTGGACATCAGTTTTAAAATTAAGTTTATTAAGAAAAGGACAAAAACTAGTCTCAATAATAGTGCTTATACACCATCATCAATTGCTGTAAACAACCCATCCTTTGGGGAAGGCAATCTGCTCTCTTTACCTAATCTGGCCTGCATGTGACTGCAGATATACAGCAATGTGATTGATTCTTAACTGCCTTCAAAGAATTGCAACAAAAAGACTGGAGGCATATTTTTAAGGTGAGAGGAGAAAGATTTAAATAAGACATGGGGGGGCAACATTTTTGTACAGAGAGTGGTTCGTGCGTGGAATGAACTTCCAGAGGAAGTGTTGGGTGCGGAAAAGTTATAATGTTTAAAAGGCTTTTGGATAAACACATGAATAAGAAGTATGGGCCAAACACAGGCAGGTGGGACTAGTCTAGTTTAGGATTGGTTGGCATGGACTTGTTGGACCATAGAGTCTGTTTCTGTACCGTATGACTCTATGACTCTAAATGCTGACATTGCTAGCGACACTTACATCCCTTAAAAGAATACATTAAAAATAGGAAGAGCACATGTAGTCATTTCTCCAAAGTCACAACAGGAGATGGGGAAAACCTCTCCCAAAATTCAGGGACAGTTATCAAAACAGTTATAATGAGAAACACCATGGGACATTTGCCAGCAGATAGAGAAATAGTAAAATATAAGTAAGATAGAAAAGTGCTCACAACAATTGGGTAAGTAACGAGAATGTAAAAATATTTCTACAGTCAGCACAAGTATGAATCGAGTCTAAAATAAAACTTCACAAGTTAGTTAAAATATAATTAGGATATAAAATAAACTTCACGATGTGAAAGTGTAACTCAGAGGTAAAAGAGTAGACGAAGACAGCGCTAAAGTTATTTATGACATTGTAGATGCTAAGCTCGTAAAAGATTCGAATGAAATCCTTCAAAGAGGAAACCTTAGGGCAAAATAAATTCTTATCTTCTGAAAACTTGGTCTTTTTCGTGTACAATATATTTTTCTGCTCTCAGGCGAAAATATTTTAAACTATTTTACATTAAGTCTGATCGTGCAAAAGTTGAAAAGCAAAATACATTATTCATTTCTTCCTTAGTATTTGGTTGCAGAAAGATACATTGCTCTCAAGAGTTTTGTGTCTTGCTTCCTATGGCTTGTAGGCAACTTCAAAGTTATTCCAAAGTCAAATCATTTAAATTGTGTAATCTTTGAGACATTTTGCATGTGTTGTTATTTCAAGAGCTTCAAGCTTTTTGCTGAATTGCTCTCAGGCAATGTGCCGAGATTAAATGTTGGTTTGAAGTTCTGATATACTATGATCAAGGATGTGTCCTCAGATATAAATGGAGAGAAAGACAGAGATACATAGTAAAACACACACACACACACACACACACACACACACACACACACATAACTAGAGACACCGAGAGACAGAGACACCAAATATTGCAGCAATAAAAAGCAGGATACCACCCTAATGTTGCAATGATTTTCCAAGTCCCAAGCAAAGGACAGCTAAGAGTTAATGACATTTCTGTGGGTCTGACAGTAAGTTTCCTGCCCTAAAGGACATTAGTGAGTCAAATAAGTTTTTATACCAGTCAGCAGTGGTTACAAGTCCATCATTAGGTTGGGCTTCTTTCTAAATTTTTTTAAATTGAATTCAAATTTCACCATTTGCCATGGTAGAATTTGAAATCAAGCCACCAGAGCTCAGAGAGGGTCTATGGATTCCGGGCTAATGCCTTGCCAGTTACAAGAGAGTGCAAATCAAGAAGCTAAAAGTACAGATAATTTAAATGGTTTATGAGAGTTGTTTTGAAGTGAAAAGGCAGACAGAAGTAATACGCAAGAAAGGCTGCAGCCAGCAATCTGGCAAGGCAGCCCCAATGTTCAGCAAAGTGGACCTCGAGGTGATGTTGGACCCAGATTAAGGATATCCCTGAATGCAATCACCACCTTAGTTCAGACTGGAATATCAGTACGCAGGTGCAGCAACAACTTAAAATTAAACATCATGTAATTTAAGGGGGGATAAACTCAGGAGCCAGGATATGAAAGGAAAACAGAATCTACGTGACACAGTTGCAAAGGGAAGACTCTGAAGGCAGGACAAAATCTCAGAAGTCTTCGAATGCGCAGTTCAGTAACAAGTGGGAAGACTTGGAAGACAAACTGAGACTTTGAAAGATTTCAAGAACAACAAAGAGAAAAGCAAAAGACTCCAAAGACATGGAAAAGACCTCAGAAGTGTCTGATTTCAGGGCTTCAAGCAGGGGGCTGGATAAAGAACCTCTGAAAGGTTAGAAACATAACCATGAATTGGAAGTACTAAAGAGGAACTCAGAAAGTTGGAACACTTCGACAGTAAGAAGAAAAGTTCCAAGTATTCACCTAGATCAATCAGGCGCAATAGTCTGTAAGACTGACAGCACCAGCAGAGATCTTGCCATCATCTTAACTATTTGAATACTCAGAATGTCCACAATGATGCCAAATGTGGCAGCTCTAGAAGCCACGGCTTCAATGGGATAAAATGGCTTCTGATTTATATGCAAGTGAGCAGAAAATTCAAGTGAATGCATTTTTACATGCTGGACGTCCAATAGCTGACGATATCTTGGGAGGACAGATCGGTCAGAAGGCTGTGACATATTGATTAAAGCATTTGATATCTACTTTAGCCCCGGAAGAAATTGTGATAGAATAGGGCATATTTACTCAGTGATTTCAAATGTTCTTAATGGATTTATATCATCTCACAGGATGTTGGTAGAATGAAGCTTTGAAGGATGAATTAATTCAAGACTATATAACTGTTACATGAGGAAAAGAAAGTTAGCAGATGTTCTTCAAATCAAGGTAACGTTGGAACAGGTAATTGAACTCACTTCACATGCAGAAATTAGCACCCAAACAAGACCATAAGAAGTAGGACAAGGAATAGACTGTTTGGTGCCTCAGGCCTGGTTCACCATTCACTAGGAACAGGGCTAATCTGACATTCTTCATATGCACTTTGCTACATTTTTCCCCTAACCCTTGATTACCCTACTGATCAAGAATCTACATACCTTAACTATTCACAAGGACTCATCCCCCCCCCAGGTTTCACAACTCTCATAGAAAATAATCCTTCTCTTCTCAGTTTTAAACTTGTGCCCCTTATTCTAAGACAATGGCTCTGGTCCTAAACTCTCCCATGAGGGGCAACATTCTCTGAGCCATTTACTTGAAGGTATTTTGGATTTACCTTTTCAGATGTGTTATGACACACTTCTGGAATAGGTAAGACTGGAACTCAGACCTCCTGGCCCAGAAGTAGGGACATTACCGGGGAGTCTCAGTATATATTTGAATCAAACTTTTCAGAGATGTCATTACACACTTTTGACTTGAATCTGGGCTTTCCACCTCAGTGGCAGAGTCGCTACCAGTGTGCTGCAGGAGTCCCAGTATCTACTAGTGTGCTGACCCTGGCCAAGGTGCATCTTAAAATGCACGTCACATTTATCAATCAAATCGCACTGCAATTCCACAAACTTTCCTTCAAATTCTTTGACTGGCAAATGGGATTGATAACAATTTGGCTTCTTGAATTCTTCATTTATGCTAACTGCATACAGAAGACAGTGCTGCTGTTATTACACTTTCTATTTTCCTGGAAACCTTAGGGTATTCATCCAAATGCATTGCAAACTTCTTACAACCTTGAACTATTCTTCAGACAACTCAAGTTAATGTTTATACAAAATCACTCATTCTCAATGAAGAAAGAGCTTACATTTATTTAGGTCCAGATTTCACTAAAAAAAAAATGTGGCTGCGTGATATAGGCTGTTATTAATGTACAAATCAACAGTCAAATTGCATTGAGGGGCCCATTTATGGCACAGTGGTAGTGTCCAGGTAGGCCTAGGTTCGAGTCCCTGCTGCTCCAGAGGTACATAATAACATCTCTGAACTGGTTAATTAGAAAAAGAAATTAAAACAAGTCAAACTGTGTCAGGGAAATACCAGTGATTGCCACAGATTTCTATTCAACCTGTGCTACCACTGATTATTAGCCACACAGAAGTGACATCTTGCACTGAATCTTCCCACAAGTTTCATGCAGTTGCTGCAATTTCTCTTTAATTAGCTATTAGCAGCCACAAAAAATTAAATCTAGTATTTATCAGCCTACATACCATTTTAACAATGTAATATAGTTCATGGGTGTATAATAATTTATTACATCCTATAAATAAACAAGTGTAATCACAATTCTAATTGTAAATCCTATTCTTTCAAGCAACTGTGTTGAAAATTCTAAAAATCAGAAATTGTAAATTCTTAATTTTGAAATATTTTTCTGTTTTGTCTTTTACTTCGTTTTTGATTCTTTTATTTATTTCTGTTTCTGTATCTAATTTCCCCCTTCTAACTCACCTATCTATGTTGCCTTCTCTGTTCATTTTCCAGTCTTTAAATTTAATTGGTTAGGGAAAAGGTCTGCCTGGTGGATCACCACGATGCCAAATACCTTTGATGTTATCTCTGTGTTATTATCAGCTTGCATTTTTACAGCCTAAATGAGCAATTGTAAGTGTAATCGAGCACACTCTGAGATGCCCCCGTGTAGCAATAGCAGAACAGCTGTGTTTGTTAAGACTTTGAGATTTACTTTACACTTTACAGACAACAAGGGATCTTAGATGCAGTCAAATTACCATAGCCAGATTCGACAAACAGCAGGAATGTAATAACAAGATAATCTGAATGAGTGATTTTAGTTGTGGAAAGAACCAAGACAATTGAAGTTATTTAAAGCATGGCCGTGGGCATCCACAAGGGCCATAAATCTATCTTTTTGTGAGATTTGTGGGATTGTTTGTTCAAATCTCAATCAGGCTCCCTCCCCAACTCTTATTACAATACGTTAATGAGAGCAGGAGTGCCCCTTCCTGCTCTCATCTGGCACTGGAAAAATTGATTAATTTTTATTCCAGGATCCATCCATCTCTCAAATTCACTTTGTCCATCTCTTCCTGTCCTGACTCTTCCTTTCCTTTCTGATGCTACTAATTTCATTTCAAACTCAGTGACTCCCACATCTACCTTGACTGTATTTCCTCACACCCTGCTTCCTGTAAGGGCTCCATTCTATTCTCCCAGTTTCTCTACCCTTGTTACACCTGTTGTGACAGTGCAATCTTTCATAATGGTATTTCTAGCACATCTTCCTCTTTCCTTGACTGAGGATTCTATGCATCCCTGATCCACACAATAATTGCCATGATGTGGAGATGCTGATGTTGGATGGGGTTGACAAGGTCAGATGTTAGTTTGTCGGCCAGTACTCCTCAGAGCGGAGAAACTACACCAGTCCTTTGCAGCCTTCTACATGTTATCAATGATGGTGAACATCTTGCCAGGGCCATCCCCATGCCTGCACTTCTTGCCTTCAAACAACTGTCAAATCTCAACAGACCCTTGTTTGCAACAACCTACTCAGCCTTCGGAGAACATTGATCACAACACCACACAACCCTCCCTGGCAACCTCTGCTAGACATGCCAGATCATCAACATGGATAATACCATCACATGTGGGAATACTACCCACCATGTACATGGTAGATATTCATGTGACTCGACTGATGTTGTCTACTTGATAGGAATAGTATATCGACAAGACCATGCTGACACTAAGACAGCGGATGGGTGGACACCATACAACAATTACTAGATAGGAATATTCCCTTCCAGTCAAGGAACACTTCAGCAGTCAAGGACATTCGGCCTCTGATCTTGGGGTAAACATCTTCCTAGGCAAACTTCAGGAGGCACAACAATGCAGAGTCACTGAGTAGAAACTGATAGCCAAGTTCCATACCCATGAAGATGGCCCGAACAGTGATCTTGGGTTCATGTCATGCTACATGTAACTCCATCATACTATTCTGTGTTTGTAAAATCTTTCTTGCTGTTCTGCTTTGACACCACAAGCTTGATAACCTGTTATGACCTCTGTAACTAATCAGTTTGTACAGTTTTGGATTACCTGTTACCTTGGTTAGACCCGTGGCATGTGACTGTTATACCTAGCATGTTATTTGAATGATTTAGGTAGTCTCTAGCAGCATCTTATTTTTGATCTTTGGTAATTATGTCTGTGCCTTAATTAACCAGATAATAGGTCATCTCTTTCACTTGTTATTCAGCTATTGGCACTTCACTCACATTGTTTGACACTTTTGATCGTCTGCAAAGACTTATTATTCATCCTGTCAAAACTCCACTCACACTATTTGTACTATCTTTTGACATTCTTAATTGTCTGAATTTATTTTGCAAGGATCCCTCCGCCCATAATTTCTGTGCCTGTGCGTTTCTCACGGCTTCACCTGATGAAAGAGCAGTGCTCTGGAAGCTTGTAATTGTAAATAACTCTGTTGGACTATAACCTGTTGTTGTGTGACTTCTGACCTCATACAATGGTTGACAGGGTCTTAACCGTGTCCAACCCATTTCCTACACCCCTGCCTCAACCTCTTCTCTTTCCCCCGAACTCTGATAGGATTTCTTCTTTTCCTCACTTTCTATCTCCATGTACAAAGGATTTTTCTTACCATTTTGCTACTGCAAGCACTTTGGTTCTATCAAACACATCTTTTCCTTACAACCCTACCAGAATTCCAGAAGAACATTCCCTCTGCAAAACCAAACATCTCATCCCATCCCACTGCACCTCCCCCTGCAACCACAGGAGGAGCATCACTGTCCATGTACCTTCTTCCCTCCTCAGAGTCAAAGGTCTGAAAGACTCCATTGTGATGGATTATCAGTTCAATTGTACTTCTTTCAATCTTGCTGCTCACAACCCCAGTCTTATCTACACTGGGGAGACCAAATCCAGTTTGGATGTCTGCTTTGTAGTTCACCACCATTCAGAGCATAAACTTTATCCCCCAATTTGCCTGTTTTGTCCTTCATTGTCTATTACTTGTTTCCATATTTTTGTTTCCAACTGAAGCTGACGTATCTTTTGTTATTAATGCCTATTATTCGGTGTGTGTTTTGTCTCTTCTGTACAGCATTGCCACTCATTTTATCTGTTGGTCTGTGAGCCCTGATCTTCCATACCCACTATCCTTCCCTTGATCTTCCTTTTGGTGTTCCTCCCTATGTTTTTCAAACAGCAGAATCCATCATATTTGCACTTCTCTTCAGTTTTCCACATTGGATATGAAATGTTGGGCTGGATACTAATTACCCCACATAGTGCTCAACATCCAAGTGTGCCCCCATAATATAGACCGTGGCTGAGGCTGAAACCTGCAGCATAATTACCCTGAGTGAACATAAATAATTTAGGGACAATTGAGATTCTAAAGGATCAGTTGACAACACTACTCCACTACCCATGCTAAAAAAACAGTTGGGATGGCCAAGAATGGGCAGGTTATTATTTTTTTAAGAAAGTTTGTGAAAAGGCAGAAATGAAGGGGAGTATTCTCTCTCCGATGAAGGGTCTAGCCCAAAACGTCAGCTTTTGTGCTCCTGAGATGCTGCTTGGCCTGCTGTGTTCAGCCAGCCCCACACTTTGTTATCTAAGGGGAGTATTGCGTTTGGTTTGTATACTTTGTTATGTACCTTTTGCTCAACAGAGAAGCCACCTAAGTAGATAATATTCACATTTACTGCATATCCACCTCTATTTCAAAATCCATTGCCACACTCACCTTGCTTCTCTCCCTAAGGTAGGAAACCAGATCCCCTCCTAACACTCCACTGACTTACCTCATGCTTGGAAAACAACATTCATTCTATATTATGAAATCAGAGTTTATATTGGTTGGCAAGTGAATCCTGATTCAAAGCACTGCTCTGGAAAATGTGTCATTTAGATGATCACTGACAATTAACTTCCAAGCATTGTTTTGCTTATAAAATAGCCAAGTTATCTCTGTACAAGTGAAAAAGACAGCTTTGACAAAAAGTGTCTTTTTTCAGCAATGCTTGTTATTCTACACATTATTCAAACATGCAGGGTCCACTAAAATAGTTGTCATTCCTGCTGCTGGAATTCATGTGCTACAGTATATTCTAGCCTGAATCAAAACCCTGGAAAACGCTATCTAACAGATTGTGGGACTGTCTTCCCAAAATTGGCCAAGTTGCTTAAGAAGAAGATCCAGCATCAAACCTCTCAAGGGCAATTTGTAATAGGCAGCAACTTGCCAACAGAATGTATTTCATATGGCAATAGTCCTTAAAAATGTTAATATTGCAACTGCATGGTCTCCATCTAATCTGGATCTAGATGTTGTACATCCTTGAGCAGAGAATTAAGGTCTTTACCTCTAAATCCTAAGGGAGTCAAATGAGTCATTTCTGGCACCTGTAGACTTATGCCTAACTAGTCAATGTAATATTTTTCCAGTGCTATCATGCAACTTACTACATCTTGCTGCTGAGACGCATTTCTCTTCTTGTTAAGACTCATTGGATATTTATCTACTACCACTGTTTACTGGACAGGCTTTTAGACAGAGCCTGGAAAGGAGGATTAGTGACAGTACTCTAAACATAATCTGCCAGTGATGCTTTTTGCAACATACAACATCGTGCATATTCCAAAAATTAAATTGTGAAAAAGATACACATAAAGTAGTGAACATGACAGACTGATACTAACCAAATACTTCCCAGATTCTTACAGAATCTATCATTATCACGATTCATGAATGCTAACAGATACTCAACTCTTTAAGTGAGGAAAGAAGTATATATGAATATACGATATATGAATGTCAGGCCTGTCATCCACGCTTGTGTATTTGGGTTACTACTCCATTCAGCACCAATGTACTGGATAGGGAGGCAACGAGGAATACACCACAGTGGAAATTTTATACAATCATAATTATACTAACATAATATACATGCTTCAAGAAAAAATGATTTGGAGATTTTGTTAGGAAAAAAGAGCATCAGATATCATTTTCACTGTAGTCTGCTAAAGATGAGAAGCCTCAGTAGCGTAGTTTCACTACAGCCATACAAGGAGCGTGAAGACTGAGCTCCTAAAATGGTAACTTACCAGCAGCACACCAAGAATGCCTATTCCTGAGCAATAAATCCAACCTTGCCAATGACTTGCACATTCTGAAGAATGATTAAGAACAATACTGCTCCCATTTTCTGTACTGTTAGCCTGTCCTTCACAATTGTAGAGTTCTTAATAAATACAATTGGATGTAACAATTTCCTTTTATTTGGCTGTAAAACAGTCTTGTCAGATTTATGATAAGGTGTAGAGCTGGATGAACATTGCAGGCTAAGCAGCATCATAAGAGCAGGAAATCTGATGTTTTGGGCCTAGACCCTTCATCAGAAATGAGGGAGTGGAAAGGGGTTCTGAAATAAGTGGGGAGAGAGGGGAAGGCTGATCGAAGATGGATAGAGGAGAAGATAAGTGGAGAGGAGACAGACAAGTCAAAGAGGCAGGGATGGAGCCAGTAAAGGTGAGTGCAGGTGGGGAGGTAGGGAGGAGATAGGTCAGTCCAGGGAGGATGGGCAGGTCAAGGGGGCGGGATGAGGTTAGTAGGTAGGAAATGGGGGTGCAGCTTGAGGTGGGAGGGAGGGATAGGTGAGAGGAAGAACAGGTTAGGGAGGTGGGGACAAGCTGGGCTAGTTTTGGGATATGGTGGGGGAGGGGAGATTTTGAAGGCTCGGTTCACAATAAACAACTGCACCGCCTAGTCGCAAACTATTTCAACTCCCCCTCCCATCCCTCAGACGGAATGTCCATCCTGGGACTCCCGCAGTGCCACAATGATGCCACCCGAAGGTTGCAGGAACAGCAACTCATATTCCACTTGGGATCCCTGCAGTATCAATGTGAATTGCACAAGTTTCAAAATCTCCCCTCCCCCTAATGCATCCCAAAACCAGCCCAGCTTGTCCCCACCTCCCTAACCTGCTCTTCCTCTCACCTATCCCCTCCTCCTACCTCAAGCTGCACCCCCATTTCGTACCCACTAACCTCATCCCACCCCCTTGACCTGTGTGTCCTCCCTGGACTGACCTATCTCCTCCTTACGTCCCCAACTACACTCACCTTTACTGGCTCCATCACCACTTGCCTTCCCACTTATCCTCATGTCATCTGTAACTTTGCATATACTGCATTCACTTTCCTTCTTGATGGCACATAAATTTTATATATGCAAAATAAATAATTGTGGCCACAACATTGATTCCTTGGCACTCCATGAGTTATAGTTTGC
This sequence comes from Stegostoma tigrinum, assembly GCF_030684315.1. Lineage (NCBI taxonomy): Eukaryota > Metazoa > Chordata > Chondrichthyes > Orectolobiformes > Stegostomatidae > Stegostoma > Stegostoma tigrinum. Next base: position 100,104,487 of record NC_081358.1, on the reverse strand, counting down.
CATCCAGAAACATTACACCCCTCCTTATCCCAAAAGCCTGTCTTCTCTTAGTTAGCAATTAACTATCCAGGCAATCTTATTAAGTAGCCTAATATGTAGTATCATGTCAAATTGATGTAGGAGGAGAGGCTGAAACAATTAAGATTATATTTGCTGGAGTTCAGACAAATGAGGGAAGATTTCATAGATACCTATAAACTCCTAATAGGTCCAGACAGAGTAAATGCAGAAAGGATATTCCCAAATGCTGCAAGTCTAGAGCCAGGCAGAATACAGGGTAAACCATTTCAGACTGAGATGAAGGCAAACTTCCTTTAAAGAGAGTGGTGAGCCTGTGGAATTCACTAATGCAAAAAGCAATGAAGGCCAAAACTTTGCATGATCTGAAGAAAGAGATTGATATAGACCCTGGGGCTAAAGGGATCAAAGGATATGGAAGGAAAGCAGGAACAGGGCACTGATCTGGATGATCAGCCAGAACATAATTAATGGTGGATCAAGCTTGAAGTGCTGAATGGCCAACTCCTGTTTCTATTTTCTACGTTTCGCTGCTTCTACATTTCTGACCCAAGTTTCTCCCTCCCAAATGGAATGCTAAAGGTCATCATTTTTTGAATCTATTTCTGAGGAAATCTTTTACTCTGTCATAAATATTAAATCTGCCTCATTACACATGACCAAGTTCTAAATAACCAGATTCTTGGTTGGATCTACAACACATTGTTTTGAAAACTGCACTGATCACATTCTATGAACTATACCTAGTTGATACCGTGCCAATCTCACGAGCACAATCTATGCGAAGATTAAAGTCTTAAATGATTAATGTACTGTGTATGTTTCCCCTTTTTATTTCTTACCTTCACCCATTTGGATTTGAGATCTTTAAATCCAAGTCCATTTCTTGCTGTTGTACATATAACACTGCCCATTACTTCCTCCTTGCAATTTTAAAAAGTCATATCCACCTGATTACTTTGTTCCCAAACTTGATCTCCTTGTAAACATATCTCTCTATAATTAGTTTAAAATCATATCCATTATCGAGTATTTCTATTGTTGATTCATTTATTTTTTCTAAATTCTACATGCATTCAAAAAGTACTGACGCCATTATAACTTCTCTTGGTCTGTGATTTTCAAAGAATGGATCTATTTGATGCTTCTTTGCATTTATGTTCTGATTCTATTTATTACTGCCATATGCACTGTGAAAAGTATTATTTTGCATGCCAGCCAGGCAAATCATAACTTACATAAGTACATCTAATAAGAACAAAATGCAGAATTTATATCACAGCTACAGCGAAGATGGAGCGTTGATACATGACATCGTTATCCCATTTTTTGCAAAATGTTTGTCATGCTTAAAAAAACTCCTTAATTCTTTTATCTAACATTTGAAACAGATCTGCTCTCATTTGCCTCAGGGTTCCATGTGTAAAGCATTTGTTTTGCAGCTGCATCAGTTCAGTTACAGTCATGCCATTCAGCTAATATCTCCTTTTCATGTATCTTTGCACAAAAAACTACAGATCAGATGGTCTGATAGGCTGAGGAGTGGCAGATTGACGTTAATCTAAGTAAATGTGAGGTGTTACATTTTGATAGGGCAAATCATGGCAAGACTTATACACTTAATGGTAAGGATTTGGGGAGTGTTGTCAAACTAAGTGACCTTGGCGTGCAGGTTCATGGTTCCTTGAAAGTGGAATCGCAGGTCGACAGGGTGGTGAAGAATGTGTTTTGTACGCTTGCCTTTATTGGTCAATGAAATGAGTTTCGGAGTTGGGAGGTCATGTTGCAGCTGTGCAGGACATTGGTTAGGCCACTTTTGGAACAGTGCATTCAGTTCCGGTCTCCCTGGTATAGGAAGGATGTTGTGAAACTTGAAATTGTTCAGAAAATATTTACAAGGATGTTGCCAGAATCGGAGAGTTTGAGCTATAGGGAGAGCTGAATAGGCTGGGGCTATTTTCCCTTGAGCTGAGGGCTGGCCTTATAGGAATTTATAACCATGGATAGGGTGAATAATTAAGGTCTTTTCCCCAGGCTAGGGGAGTCCAAAATGAGAAGGTGTAGGTTTATGGTGAGATGAGAAAGACTTAAAAAGGGCCTAAAGCGCAACTTTTTCACACAGACAGTGGTATGTGTATAGAATAAGCTGCCAGAGAAGGTGGGGGAGGCTGGTGCACTTAAACATTTAAAAGGCATCAGAATGGGTATTTGAATATGGAAGGTTTCAAGGAATATGGGCTAAATGCTGGCAAGTGGGACTAGATTAATTTAGGATATCTGGTTGGCATGGATGAGTTGGACCGAAGGATCTGCTTCTGTGGTGTACAGCTCTGTGACTCTAAAGACAGAATCTTATAAGGACCTGTCTAATGCGGACCATGATGGGAATCTTGGGAGTGTCGCGTGAGAAATCGAGCAAGATCTTTCTCGATGTTGGAATCAGCAAGCCGACAGTCCTAATAAAAATTCTGGATGTTGAGATGAGAGTCCCGCTAGGGAGTGGTAGGATGTCATATTACTGCTTGTTATTACCCTTATTAACACAGAATCTCACCTGATTAATATGCTAGCTCATATTTTGCCATGTGCTGGATAGACATTGGATGCCAAGCATTCCCAACACAAAAGGTACCTGGTGACTCCAGCTCATTGCTTGCATCTTTGGACTGCCATTTTGGACACCTGGCACCAATGCAGATTAATTTTTTTTCTATTCATTTGTGGGATGTGGGCATTGCTGGCTGGCCAGCATTTCTTGCCCATCCCTAGTTGCTCTTGAGAAGGTAGTGGTGAGCTGCCTTCCTGAACCACTGCAGTCCTCCTGTTGTGGGTTGATCTACACTGCTATTCAGGAAGGAATTCCAGGATTTTGACCCAGCGACAGTGAAGGAACGGCGATATATTTCCAGTAGTGAGGATGGTGAGTGGCTTGGAGGGGAATGTGGAGGCGGTGGTGTTCCCATATGTCTGATGCCCTTGTCTTTTTATATGGAAGTGGTTGTGGGGTTGGAAGGTGCTGCCTGAGGATCTTTCGTGAATTTCTACAGGTGCATCTTGTAAATAGTACACACTGCTGCTACTGAAGATCGGTGGTAGAGGGAATGGATGCTTGTAGGTGTATGACACAATAATAGTTCACAAAGGGTAGTGGTAGAAAGCTGTTTGAGTAACTGGATGCCGGTGTCCAGTGGAGACCCCTGTTGTTTGTTATATACATAAATGATATAAAGACATGAGGGAACTGTTAAGCAAGTTTGTAGATGCTACTAAGACTGGTAGAGTGATTATTAGTGAAGCAGATGGTTGTGGGTGTGGGAGGATATAGATGGGTTGGCCATACTAGTGGCAGATGGTATTCGCCTCTAATAAATGCAAAATAATGCACTTTAGAAAAATAAACAAGATAAGGGAGATTTTAATGCATGGAAACACACTGGCTAGTTCAGAGGAACAGAAGGGTCTTAGGGTAATTATTCCCAGATTCCTGAAGTCAGCATAGCATAGGTTAGCATAGTGAATAGGATAGTTAAGGGGGTATGTGGAACGCTTGCTTTTATCAGTCTTGGCATAGAGTGGAACAGCATGAAGGTAATGTTGGGGTTGTACAGGACATTGGTACAGGACTCAGCTGGAGTACTGTGTGCTCACTACAGGAATGATGTGATACTACGAGAGGGGATACAGAGGAGGCTTACTGGGATATTCCTTGAGATGCAGAAAATTGATCTATAAGGAGAGACTAGATAGGCTTGGCGTAGACCTGGATGAACACAGCAGGCCAGGCAGCATCAGAGTTCCAGATCCAAAATGTCAGCCTTCCTGCTCCTCTGATGCTGCCTTACATGCTGTGTTCATCGAGCTCTACACCTTGTTTTCTCAGACTCCAGCATCGTCAGTTCCTACTATCACTAGATAGGCTTGAATTGTTTTCTTTAGAATTTTCATTACTGTCAACCAGTCCTTTGTTATGAGTAGCTGAGACAGATACTGACTGTACTGTGTATTTATTGGCACATTTGCTTGTTTTCAATCTGTAGAATTGCAGCAATGTTCTCATCTTGGTGTTAATGACAATTTCCAGGAAGCCTGTGAATTCACATTTAAAGTTAGAAAAGTGTGTCACTATTGCTTGCTTTCAGCCACATGTGTAACAGTGAAGTCCCAAAGAGATTTGGATTGGAACTGACTTCCCAATGATTTTGGGGTGAGATAATGGGAACTGCAGATGCTGGAGAATCCGAGATAACAAAGTGTGGAGCTGGATGAACACAGCAGGCCAAGCAGCATCTTAGGAGCACAAAAGCTGACATTTCGGGTCTAGACCCTTCATCAGAAAAGATCCACCTCCCCCTCTTTCCCTATTTATTTCAGAACCCTCTCCCCATCCCCCTTTTCTGATAAAGGATCTAGGCCCCGAAACATCAGCTTTTGTGCTCCTAAGATGCTACTTGGCCTGCTGTGTTCCTCCAGCTTCACACTTTGTTATCTCGTATTCCCAATGATTTTGTTGTTTTTACTTCTAATGCTGACTCAAACCTAAATGATGTTGTCTTTTAAAATCCAGAGTGTTTTCTTTATTTCACACTCTGCAGATGTGATCTAATTTTCTGACAGCTTCTAACATGTACTATTTCTTCATTTCAAGATCACCGCTATCTTAAGCTGTTCCTAATGTTAATCATATTTTCATCCCCTTCTTTGATGTCTTTGTGTTTCTTCATCATTTTTTTCTTTGCAAATCTGATTAAATGTTTCTAATGAAGTATTAGCCACATTAGCACTACTGTTTGAGTCTGGTCTCATCTTTAAGATATACTGTTAAACTATTACTCATGTCTTCTTTTCGAAACCCACAATATCTTGGATTTATTGTCCCTGACTATCATGGACACACTTCATTTACTTTTGAAATTCAGTATTTTAAACACGATTGTTGAGATCTAAGAGGCCAACTCACATAGGATAGAACATAGAATATAGAACATTACAGCACAGTACAAGCCCTTCGGCCCTCGATGTTGTGCCGACCTGCAATACTGATCTCAAGCCCATCTAACCTATACTATTCCATGTATGTCCATATGCTTATCCAATGACGCCTTAAATGTGCCTAAAGTTGGCGAATCTACTACCGTTGCAGGCAAAGCCTTCCATTCCCTTACTACTATCTGAGTAAAAAAAACTACCTCTGACATCTGTCCTATATCTTTCACCCTTCAATTTAAAGCTATGCCCCCTCGTGCTCACCATCACCATCCTAGGAAAAAGGCTCTCCCTATCCACCCTATCTAACCCTCTGATTATTTTATATGTTTCAATTAAGTCACCTCTCAACCTTCTTCTCTCTAATGAAAACTGCCTCAAGTCCCTTAGCCTTTCCTCGTAAGACTTTCCCTCCATACCAGGCAACATCCTAGTAAATCTCCTCTGCACCCTTTCCAAAGCTTCCACATCCTTCTTATAATGCGGTGACCAGAACTGTACGCAATACTCCAAGTGCGGCCGTTCACCATAACGTCTTGATTCTGGAACGCGATCCCTCTATTAATAAAAGCTAAAACACTGTATGCCTTCTTAACAGCCGTGTCAACCTGGGTGGCAACTTTCAAGGATCTGTATACATGGACACCGAGATCTCTCTGCTCATCTACACTGCTAAGAATCTTACCATTAGCCCTATACTTTGCCTTCTGGTTACTCCTACCAAAGTGCATCACAGTATGAGATAACACAGTAGGCTAAACAGCATCAGAGGAGCAGGAAAGCTGATGTTTTGATTTTGGACCCTTCTTCAGAAATGGGGAAGGGGAAGGGGATTCAGAAGTAATTATTTCTGAATTCCCTTCCTCCTCCCTTTCCCCAATTCTGAAGAAGAGTCCAGACAAAATATCAGCTTTTCTGCTCCTCTGATGCTGCTTGGCCTGCTGTGTTCATCCAGCTACACACCTTGTTATCTCAGATTCTCCAGCATCAGCAGTTCCTACTATCTCTCACACAGGGTGATCTTTGCAAAGAATCAAGATTTAATACTTCAAAGCTGTACCTGACACATTAAAGACATTTACTCATGGAATTAATGTTGATAAACCTTTTAAATACTATAGACCAATGAAAATTCAATGCTATCAGTGGTAGCTGCCAGTGAAATAACATTCATGCATATCGTTACCCAACATGTATACAGATCTTAGCAATGTGGTGAAGTTCCTTCTAGTTCCAACATTGGCCTCCTGACAATGAACTCTGTCCAGAGAGCTATCATGTCTTTGTCACTTCAATTCAATGCTCCCAGCAGAGGTTCAGCTCTACTAGGTTTCACAACTCTCTAGCAACCTCTTGGAGGAAGAGTCAACTTTTAACTCGTTTTTCTTTGGTAAATCCTGTGATGAAGGTTTACAGTGGTATTATTGCTGTTATTTGGAAACTTAAGTTCTAAACTGAGGGAATCATGTATGGCTTCTCATTTGATATTTATTTCTATATTTATGAATCACAAACAGGGCTTCTGATGGTGACATGGTGAGGGGGAAAGAGTTAACAGGACTCAATAACTAGGACCTGTAGCTCTACAAGGGCATGGGTTGGTGGGCTGGGCCAATTTGCTCGGGTTGGGAGGTGAGATCCTGTGCTTATGTTGGGACCTAGGCCCCTGTACTTAGGTCGGGCCGGGAGTGCTGTGTTCAGCTTGAAAGATGCAGACCCTCTGTGGTTGGATTGTGGGTGTGCTGCTATGCTTCTGTCAGGGGCTAGGTCACTACATGTAGCTGGAGGCTAGGCCAGGAAGAGAACGGTGTCCATGATCTCTTTCCCTGGTTAAGAAGAGAAAAATAGTTTTACTTTTGAGCTCTGTTAGGGGTACCAGGGTGCCTGGAAATGTATCTACATGCATTTAAATGACCCAAAAAACATATTGAATTGAAAAGTCCAGTGTAACAGAAAAAAAACACTGAGCTAGTGTTTAGAAGGCAAATACAGGAATGCAGAGGTGGAAACCAGTTCTTTTAGAACAACAGAACCATCAAGAAGTTTTCTTTCAATGAATGTACAGACTTCTGAAAAGGAGATCAAAGCTATGGCAGCAAAGGGATTGTTTATTGAGCAATTTAGCAGTCTCTAGATCAAACAGCGCAGGACAAAGCATAGTCCTGCGTAGTTTAAAATCAATAAGAGAAAGTTGCAGAAACAGAGGGCAATGGAAGTAATGTTTAGGAAATCCATGTCAAGATAAAGGAAATCTATGTTAGTACTTTGTTTAAAGATCTTATGAAGAGACACTAACTAAAGAAAATAACATGGAATACAGGCTGGGGTTTGCCAGAAATAAATCGGTTACAACCATGCCCGCTGAACAAGGAACTTTAAAATGAATACAGAGTGCCTCTTTTCTGATATTTGTGAATACATAAAGTTATTGTTGACGGTAAATATAGAAACATAGAAGATAGGAGCAGGAGTAGGTTGTTCACATCCTTGGGCCTGCTCCACCATTCATTATGATAAATGCTGTTTGAGTTCAATGCTCTAATCCTGCCAGCCCACTCATGTCCCTTGAATCCTTTAGACATAAGAACTATATCTACCTCCTTCTTCAAAACACAATGTTTTGGTCACAACTACGTTTTGTGGTAATGAATTCCACAGCCTCAACAGTCCATGGGTAAAGAAACTTCATCTTATCTCAGTCCTAAAAGGTTTTCCCCTTATCCTTAAACAATGGCTCCTAGTTCCGGACTCCATGGCCATCGGGAACATTTTTCCTGCATCTAACCTGTTAGAATTTTAGAAGTGATTCTGCTCTTCATTCTTCTGAACTCCAGTGAATACAATAATAACTGATGCAAAATCTCATCATATATCAGTTCTGCCATCCCAAGAATCAACTTGATAAACCTTTGCTGAACTCTGTCTATAGCAAGAACAGATAAGGAGACTAAATCTGCACTTTATGTTCTGGATGCGGCCTCATCAATGTCCTGTATAATTGCAGCAAGACATCCTTGTTCCTTAAATCTCCTCTTTTGGCAACTGGTGAAAGAGGACAGTAAGATTTTGTTGAACATCCCCCTGTCTCAGTTTACAGCCACTCAAATAATAATTTGCCTTCCTACTTTTGCTACCAAAAGTAGATCACCTCATTTATCCACATTTATCTGCATCTGCATTACCCATTCATACAGCCTGCCCACATCACACTGCAACATCCCTCCATCCTCCTCACAGGTCATCTTTCTACCCACCTTTATGTGATCTGCAAATTTTGAGAAATTGCATTTAGCTGCCTCATTTAAATCATCAATACTGTGAATACCCCATGCACCCCAATAGTCGCTGCTTAACATTCAGAATATTACCCATTTTATTCCTACTTGTTTCTTTTCTGTCTGCTAATTTTTTTTGTCCATCTCAATGTACTACCCCCAATTCTATGTCCTTTAATTTTACACATTAATCTCTTAGGTGGGACTTAATCAAAAGTCTTCTGCAAGTCCAAACAAATCACATCCAATGGCTCCTTTGATCAAGTCTCCTAGTTACATCCACAAAAAATTCCAGTAGATTTGTGAAGCATGATTTCCCTACTGAAATCCAAGCTGCATTTGTCTGATTTTGCTACTTTCCACTATTTTCTAAATGCTCTGCTATAAAATCCTCGACAATGGTCTCTATCATCTTTTCCACTACTGACAAAATACTCAGTGGCCTATAATTCCCTGTTTTCTCTCTAGCTCCCTTTTTAAGTATGTTGGTTGAATCTTTACTTCTGATATTTGTAATTTACAACTATCCCTTGTGTAACATAAAATACATTGTATTTTTTCTCACATTGTGTGCAATAAACATGAATGTTCTTTTGTTAAATGCACACTGACAGCCTCTTGCAAATATATTCAATGAACTGACCATCATGGTACCCAAGTTAAAACAATAAAACTTATGGTCTATCGAGCCAAGTTGTACTTTGGGATATGCCTTGTTAGTTGGGATTATAGTAACGCACAATGGAATGTGTGAGGTAATGGGCAAATGGGCTTGGGATCAGTTGCCTCCCATTGTTCACGTCAGTTTTGTCATAGTGTATTCTGAACTTCCAATCCTATATCTGTTCAATCTGAAATGCAACAATGGGGAATTGCCAGTAGGGTTACCTTACTTCTTCTCTTTGGTGTACTGTTAAAAGAACCTCCAAGAAAATGAAGCTCCAGAAGTAATGCTGAGAAGTTTTAAGTGTTTATTTAGTTAATATGGCTACAAGAGTGTGATGGAAGTAGAAGAGGTAGCTGACTGGTTTGTTTTAGTTGCATTTACATCTGGCATTTGGAAGTGTGCCTTGCTTCTTTGTAAATTGATGGAGAAGAAATGCCAGGCTGACTTGACTTGTTTTTCCTACTCGCATGGAAGGCACCCAAAACCACGTTGTAAACAGGAGGAAAACCTCCTGCTAATCTCATTCTGGCAAAGAGACCAAAGGATGCAAGGATAGATGATTTACAGCATCAGTGAATGTTATTTAGCTTATACTTGGAATTCGAAAATAATTATTGTTCACAGAAACATGTCATTCTCCAGCTATTCAAACTACTCCCAGAGCTTACTGTTACCTAGTCTCAAAACTCTTAAATAACAAGATGCTTGAGCAATCAAAATAAAGCAAAGTTTCTAAGAGTAAGCCCTTGAATGACAATCTTTACTTGTGTTTGAGCCAAGGTAGTTTATTTATCTAACTCATCTCCACTAACCAAATCTTGTCTTCATTTAAGGGAAAGAAAATCTTGCAGTTTTATAATGTTTTTATAACCTCAAGAGGTTCTAAACTGCTTCACAGCTGATAAATGTCCTTCTTGAATTGTAGCCAATGTTCTTTCATGGAAAAGTGGGAGAACAGTTAAAAAGATCGTGAGTGAGGGAGATGGTGGCAGAGTGACAGTGTTTCTGGTCTAATAAGCCAGAATGGCAGACTAATATTCTGGGGACATGCGTTTAAAAACTCCCATGGTAGGTGGTAAAATTTGAATTCAATAAAAATTTGCAATTAAAAGCCAGTCTACTGGCAACCATCTGAGATAATGGGAACTGCAGATGCTGGAGAATCCGAGATAACAAAGTGTGAAGCTGGATGAACACAGCAGGCCAAGAAGCATCTTAGGAGCACAAAAGCTGACATTTCGGGCCTAGACCTATCATCAGAGAGGGGGATGGGGAGAGGATTCTGAAATAAATAGGGAGAGGGGGGAGGCGGACTGAAGATGAATAGCGGTGAAGATAGGTGGCGAGGAGAGTATCATACTCTCCTCCCCAACTATCTTCTCCTCTGTCTGCCTTCGGTCCGCCTCTCCCACTCCCCCTCGGTCTAGGCCTGAAACGTCAGCTTTTGTGCTCCTAACATGCTGCTTGGTCTGCTGTGTTCATCCAGCTCCACACTACTGGCAACCATGTTACTATTGTAGTACATGTAGTTCATTAAAAACTCATTAAAAATCTACCATCCCCAATTAATCTGGTCTGTTACATACAAGTGGCCTGCATGTGACCCTAGACCCACAACAATGTGATTTACACTTTACTGCCTTCTGAAATGGTCTAGCAAGCCATTCAGTTCAAGGACAACAAATGCCACTGAGTCTTTACCTTGTGAATAAATAAAAATAATGTCCTTCTTGATGCTGACTTTACAAGTATTCAAGGAAAATGCCTGAAAACTGATTACAAGGGACTGGACACTGTGCTCAGAAGGCTGAAATACACTTCACCAGGTCATGTTTTCTATATTTTCAAATGGCCAGTGTTTGAGGCAGAACAAAAAAAATGCATCAAAGATACTCTGAAGGTCTTCTTGAAACACAGCAGCATTGGCATTGTGGCAACAACTTGTCTTACAAGCTGCGTCACGCTTTTTGTCTGAACACCTTAATGATGAAGTATGATGGGAGAAGAATTCATGGTCCTACTACCTATGGGTTGGCTTGTGTCACACACTGAAATAGTTGTGTGACAAGAATCAGCCCATTCAATCTTACATGAAGAGCCATGGCAGAAATCCATGACACTGAGGAGATGTCATCCTCAAATGTAGGGACTGCTGACCATGTAGGAAAATGCATCAATGTCTCGTAACCAGCCATGAGATAAATGACTACATAATCTGTTTTAATGATGTTTATTATGTTATAATATTGCCCAGGATACCACAGCCATCGGTTAATCTTCACACAAGAAACACTTGGACGAATATGTGAATTGAAAGAGAATAGAGGGATATGGATCCTGTAAGTGAAGGCAGTTTTAATATGGAGGGGCAAAGTGTGTTGGTGCAGGCTTGGAGGGCTAAAGGGCTGGTTCCTGTGCTGTATTGTTCTTTATTCTTTGTTCTTATCTATTATCATGGCAATTGTTGCACTTACCCAAGAAGGTAAATGTTGCCTCAGCTTAAATGTCTCATCATAGAGACAACACCTCTAACAGAAGATTAATCTCTCAGTTCATCACTGTCAATATGAGAGAAAAGATTTTCACTGCATTTCCATGAAGTTACAGCAGCTGAATGTGAGCAAATCCAATGAAATATTTGATGAAAGAAATGGTTGAGAGACTGAGATAGAGGGAATTGAAATGTTGGACAAGTATACATAGAATAAGAAGGAAACAAAATTGCACAGAAACTGTAGCAAAAGAAGGAAATCAATGAGTCAGACACAAATTGGAGATGCGAGAGAATTGGAGACCCACAGAATTTTCATTGGTTATTTTCTTTAAACATGCATGTCCTGTCTACTCTACCCCTTCCAGAATTCAAGATTTTTGCAGGTTTTTGTTATAACAGCTGGCTATGCAACTGCCCAGCTCACAAGCATAGTTTCAAATTAGCTTAAAATGCCAGAGCACGTGGAAACTGTTTGAGCAGCTGTTCCTGCTTAAAATATTCTTTGTTCTTCGTTACTTTGAAGGAGACTGGAATAACAAACATACTAATTAAACTTAAGTTATGTGCACAAATACAAATAAGAACCAAGAAAACAATAATTAGTAGCAGGCCCCTCAGATCCTTAGGCCTGGTCTGTCATTCTACAACATCATGATTGAGCATCCCCAGGCCTCAATCTCTCACTTGAGCCAGATCCTCACAGTCCTCAAATCCTTGATATCTCAATAACTCTATCTACTTCATCTATAAATACTTTGAGTGATCTAGGCTCTACATAGCACTAAGTACTCTTTCAATTTTCATGAAGCGTACCTGATGAGATGAGGTCTATTAGCACATTTGCAAGTGGTTTTTTACCTTTAAATGCACTGTTTCCGCAATCTAAATATGCATGTCAGATGTCAGATGGCTCACCTCAAAACCTCACATTTTACTACAAGTCAACCAGAAACTTTTAAAATAAGAGCTAGTTATTGATCAGCAACTTATAATTTAATATTGACTTTGGTATTAAGCTGATTGTTCCTGATAATTTGTGAGGAGCAACAATTAACTGAAAACAATTAACTACTAAATGAAACAGCCTGAGAAAAACATAATTGCAATGCTAACCACAGTCTAACTAGCTCAAAAAGTAAACTGCATTTATCTTATGCATTTTATGATCTCAGAAATAAAATTAAAGCTGATTAGACACTTTCAATGTTTTGCAAATGGAGAAAATGTGGCACCCAAATTAGACACAAGCTACTAAACAGCAATAGTCAGGTATTTTTTATTTAGTTAATTGTCAGGTAAATATTGACTACAGTACCTGTGAGAATATCACTGTCCATCTTTGAAATAAGGTGGAATTTTGTGACCTGTGAGGTCAGAGAGTACCTCAGTCTAATGTCTGATTTCAATGATAATGCCTCTAGCAGCATAGCATTCTGTTAGCAATGCTCTGAATTGCTAATCTAGATATAATGCCTCAACCACTGGAGTGGGAGTTGGACTGATTGTCTCAGATCAGACTCAGAAGTGCTATTAATTGAACCTCTGCTAATAATATCATTGACCCTCTATTATTTATTTCAATAAGTGCATTAAGTTGTGGTGAAATAATGCCGTGGAATCCTAACAAGTGAAAGCTTAATGACTTCAAACAAATGCCTCAAGAAACTAAAACATCTTGTATTTACTTAGTGCCTTTAATTAGTAAAATGTGCCAAGGTTGATCACAGCAGTGTTACCAAACAAGATTTGACACATAAGGTGATATCAAGGCAGATGACTGCTCAATGATAATACAAACAGAAAATGCTAGAAATAATTATCATATTTCACAGCGTCTCTGCAGAAAGAAGTGGAATTCACATTTCAGGTCGATGAATTTTCTATATCAATGTGAAGAGTGTAAAATTTGTGAAGACAAATTTATGTCCCTTACAGTCAGAAACATGGGAAGTTATAATGGGGAACAGAGACGACAGACCAATTAAATACATAATTTGTTCTCCCAACGATATCCCAAAACTGTTAGCAAACACCAGGTCCAGTTTGAGGGAGGAACTGGATGAAATCAGTATTAGTCGGAAAATGGTTTTGGGGAACTTGATGGGATTAAAGGCCAATAAATCCCAAGAACCCTACAATTTACATTCCAGAGCACATAAGAAAATTACTTTAGAAATAGAGGATGCATTTGTGGTCATTTTCAAGATTCTAAAGATTCTGAAACAGTTCTAAGAATTGGAGGGTAGCTAATGTAACCTAAGTATTTAAAAAAAATACATAGAGAAGAAACAAGGAATTCTTGATTAGCCTGACATCACAGAAACACTACAGTGTGGAAGCAGACCATTCAGACCACCAAGCCCACACTGCTCCTCTGAAGAGCATCCCTTCCATGGCTACTCCACTTAGCTTGCAACTGTCTGGACACTGTGGACAATTTAGCATTTATCCTGCACATCTTTGGACTGCAGGAGGAAACAGGAGCTCCCAGAGGAAACCCATACAGACATGGGGAGAATGTGTAAACTCCACACAGGCAGTCACTCGAGGCTGGAATTGAACCCAGGTTCCAAGCAATGTGAGGCAGCAGTGCTAACCACTGAGCGACTGTGGTACATAGTAGTAAGGAAAATGCTCCAGTCCATTATGAAAGATTTAATAGCAAAGTACTTGGAAAACAGTGATAGGATTGCACGGAGTCATGGAGTTATGAAATGGAATTCATGCTTGACAAATCCTATGAAATGTTTTGAGGATGTAATGAGTGGAGTTGGTAAAGGGAGCTGGTAGAGATTAAATTAGCATGTAAAATTAAAACATGGGATTGGGAGTTGGAGTATTAACATTAACAGAGAACTGTTGGCCAGAAAGGAAGCAAAGGGTCTTTTTCTGAGTGGCCTATCACAGGGATCAGGGAATCGACAGGGTAAACAGAAGTTACAATCTAAGGATACAGGACAGAACCCTTAGGTCTAAGATGTGGAGACATTTCTTCATTCAGATAGTGGTGAGCATATGGAAGTCTCTGCCATAGAAAGCAGTTGAGGGAAAAGTGTTAAATGTTTTCAAGAAGGAGTTCAATATAGTTCTTAAGGCTAAAAAGGTCAGAGGGTATGGGAGAAAGCGAGAATAGGATACAGAGTTGGACTATCAATCATGATCATATTGAAATGATGGAGAAGGTTTGAATGGCCAAACACCATATTCCTGTTCCTATTTTCCATGATTCAGTAGGAAGTAGGAGAACTTGAAATATGTCATGTTTGAAGCAAGCAGAAGGGAGTGGGGAAGCGTGGATAAAAGTAAAGGGAAGCTTAGTGTTAGAACAGAAAACAGGAAATATTAAATTCTGAATAATGATGATGGCGCCAAGAAAATGGGACAGGCTGAAGAAATAAAAGATGTGTTGAGAGGAGATGTAAATGGAAAGCAGAATTATTATCAAAAGCTTCCAAACAAAAACAGAAGGAAAATTAAGAAAACAAAATGGGCCTTTGCTGTTATGATATGAAATGTTTGAAATTATTATTTAGTTCGTCAATGTGTGAAGTGCCTAAACAAAAACAAAAGTTTGCTGTTTCATGAGCTTCCATTGGAGATCACTGTTATAATTTAGGACGCCAAGAACGAAGAGATTGAGGTGACAGTAGAATGGAGAAGTAAACTGATTGGGGGCTGTTCTATTGTGTTAAGGGCAGCATATAAATACAAGCCGGTGCTGTTGCCCACAACCTTCCTCCCGTCATCTCATCTGTCAGCTTTCTCCCTATTTGTAATTGTCTTCTTGAGGAGCATTGGCAGCAGTGTCATTGAATACATTCAAGGCTGAGTTAGATCGACTTTTGCTCTCTGTGCAAGTCAAAGATTATGGCGACCCAGCAGCAAAGTGGAATTCAAGCCATAATGAGATTATCCATGATCTTAGTGACTGGTAGAACCGGTTTAAGAGGCCAGATAGTTTATTCTCACTTCTGCATTATTCCTTCTGTTTTCATGTTATCTGAAACAAACATGAACTGCCCGTCAATTTCAGACCAGGAGTAAATTATGAATATATTTAAGATAACAAAGTGTGGAGCTGGATGAACACAGCAGGCCAAGCAGCATCTTAGGAGCACAAAAGCTGACGTTTCGGGCCTAGACCCTTCATCAGAAAAGGCTTTTCTGATGAAGGGCTTAGGCCCAAAATGCCAGCTTTTGTGCTCCTAAGATGCTGCTTAGCCTGCTGTGCTCATCCAGCTCCACACTTTGTTATCTCAGATTCTCCAGCATCTGCAGTTCCCATTATCTATGAATATATTTAACTATTTTTTTGCTGAACACACTATTATCCCTCCCAACCAAGTATCATCTGATATTAGCAGATGGCTACAGTTTACAGAGATTCATGTTCTAAACAAACCATGAAATAGAATAATGCTTTTAATTCATTTTCTGAAAGTGAACAAACTTTTCTTTTCCTAATCCCATAACATCTAATCTGATTGTGGTTTGACAATATCATGGCAAAAAGATACGCAGCTATGGACAGCGTTCTTGAAATCAGTTAGATCTCAATGCACACCTTTTGCCATATAATTTGAATAAATGCTTCTTTTTTAAAACTCAGTATGTTCCTTTTAATCTTCTTAGCGTAACTGATTTGTATCTCTTGAGGTATCTGTTCTATTTATTATCAGCTCATCTGCTGTGAAATGAGAAGGAACATTTATAGTCTCCATTGAAAGCCACCTTGCTATGATGGAGAGGACCAGGAATGCACAATGCACTTGATGTGGTCCAGGTAGTTCTACAGTTTCCAGCAGCAAAATGCATGGATGAACCATTAATTGGAGAACTGTAATAAGTTGCAAATCAATGAGAAGCAACGAAGTCTGAGACACTGAGGTATTCCAGCTGAGGAATATCCAGCTATAAAAGGCAGCCTTTTACTCGGTTCAAGACTCTATACGTTTGTTCTTAGGATTTTGTAAGGACTCCATCACTTCAGGAATGGGACAACCGTAAGCTTCTTCATGAAGGAAATTGTGGAAGCTCTTGAGGTAATTCCCTCTCGTCCAGTGCAAAGGAAAATCCTGATATACATTCTTACAAATCACTACTTAGAGCTATACAGTCATAGAGAAACAGACCTTTCTGTCCCACTCATCCATTCCGACCAGATATCCTAAATAAATCTAATGTCATTTGCCAGCATTTGACGTATATCCCACGGTGGCTCAGTGGTTAGCACTGCAGCCTCACAGCACCAGGGACCCGGGTTCAATTCCAGCCTCGGGCAACTGTCTGTGTGGAGTTTGCACATTCTCCCCGTGTCTGCGTGGGTTTCCTCCGGGTGCTCCGGTTTCCTCCCACAGCCCAAAGATGTGCAGGCTAGGTGGATTGGCCATGCTAAATTGCCCATAGCATTCAGGGGTGTGTGGGTTACAGGGGGATGGGTTTGGGTGGGATGCTCCAAAGGGCGGTGAGGTCTTGTTGGGCCGAAGGGTCTGTTTCCACACTGTAAGAAATCTAATCTAAACCCTTGTTGTTCATGTACCCATCCAGATGCCTTTTAAATATTGTAATTGTAGCAGCCTCCACCACTTCCTCTGGCAGCTCATTTCATACACGTGTCAACCTCTGCATGACAAAGTTGATCCTTAGGTCCCTATTAAATCTTTCCACTCTCAACTTCACCAATGCCCTCTAGTTTGGGAGTTTCCTACCCTTGGAAAGAATACCTTGACTATTACCTTACCCATGCCTCTCATGATTTTATAAACCTCTATAAGGCCACCCCTCGGCCTTTGATTCTCCAAGGAAAATATCCCCAGCCTATTCAGCCTCTCCCTGATGATCAAACACTCCACCCCTGGCAACACCCTCGTAGATCTTTCCTGAACCCTTTCAAGTTTCACAACATTCTTCCTATAGCAGGCAGGCCAGGATTGCATGCAATATTCCAAGTGTGGCCTAACCAATGTCCTGTACAGCCTCAACATGACGTCTCAATTCCTATACTCAATGCACTGACCAATAAAGGCAAGCAGACTCAACACCTTCATCAGTATTTTCTACCTGTGACTCCACCTTCAAGGAACGATGAACTTTCACTCCAAGGCCTCTTTGTTTGGCAACACTCTCCAGGACCTTACAATTAAGTGTATAAGTCCTGTCCTGATTTGCCTTTCCAAAATGTAGCACCTCACATTTATCTAAATTAAACTCCATCTGCCACTCATTGACCCATTGGCCCATCTGATCAAAATCCAATTATACTCCGAGGTAACCTTCTTCACTGCCCATTACTTCTCCAATTTTGGTGTCATCTGCAAACTTATTCACCATACCTCTCATGCTCGCATCCAAATCGTTTATATAAATGACGAAAAGTAGTGGACCCAGCTCCGATCCTTGTGGCACATCATTGATCACATGCCTCCAGCCTGAAAAGCAACCCTCCACTACCATCCTTTATCTTCTCCCTTTGAGCCAATTCTGTATCCAAATAGCTAGCGCTCCCCCTGTTCTGTGTGATTTAACCTTGCTCACCAGTTTACCATGAGAAGACTTGTCAAACGCCTTATTGAAATCCATATAGATCACATCCACCTATCCACCCTCATCAATTGTCTTTATATCTTTATCCAAAAACTCAATCAAGTTCATGAAGCATGATCTCCCACCCACAAAGACATGCTGATAATCCCTAATCAGTCCTTGACTTTCCAAATATATATAAATCCTGTCCCTCAGGATTCCCTCCAACAACCTGCCAACCACCAATGTCAGGCTCACCCATCTATAGTTCTCTGGCTTTTCCTTACCACCTTTCTTAAATAGTGGTAGCACTCGCCTTCAAACACCTCCCCTGTGGCTATCAATAATACAAATATCTCAGCAAGGGATGTAGCAATCACTTCTCTAGCTTCCCACAGAGTTCTAGAGTACACTGATCATCTCCCAGGGATTTATCCACCTTTCAGGATGTCCAGTGCCTCCTCCTCCATCATATGGACATTTTCCAAGATGTCACTATTTATTTCCCAACATTCTCTATCTTCCACATTGTTTTCCACAGAAAACACTGATGCAAAATTTCAGTGACATTGTGTGTCTTTAGGCCTTCCACAGGAACTTCTGACATGATCATTAAGAAAAATATTGAGAATACCACTGAATTTTTTTTTCAACTTGAGCAAACCTTAATGCAAATTGTGATCCAAAGATTTGGATGTCCAATAAAATTTAACACAATCCTGCAACTGCTAACATTTGAGATGATTGCTGATATCCTGAGTAAAAGATCAGAATACAGATCTTCAAAAATCTGAGCTGGGATTAACAAGCTGTGCAATAGTCCCATACTGTTTACAATTTAGCTGGTAGTGCTTATTTGCCTCATCAAATACCAACTACCTACTGGGGTTAGTGTTACATGTCACTCAGTTGGAAAACACTTTAATGACATGTGACACTCATATAAAGCTCACTGCTGTGTCTGCCCATTCTGCACCGGATTTTCAAGCTACTCTTGATCTCTTCAATTTTTACATATAGGAATGTCAATCTGTCTTTGAATGTTGCTTAAATAACATCCATGCATTAAGCTATACCTGATCAGCCAAACTTTCTTGCCTGCTCTATTTTTTTGAAGTTTTTTTTTTAAAGTTTCATAAAGGCAAGTGTTATGGCCAACTGAGGAGGTGTAAATTCACTCCCTATTTGACAACCTAAAATTGTTTTCAGGGCTAAAATATATATAAAAATGGACCTAATACACTAACTTAAAATAGTCACCACCCTCAGCAGGTGGCTGATTGGCTAAGTTTATCCAAACGCAATTGAAAAGCAACTTCCATTGCAGAGCTACAAAAAAGCCATTATTGTCTATTATGATTTGCACCACTATGAGAATGCTCACATGTTGGGGATGGAATGTTTTTGGTTCCCTTTTAAAACCATTTCAATTCATTAATTCAAAAATCAATAGTCTATATTGAGACTTTGGAACATGTTGTTTTACACCTTCCTTATTTAGGCAGTCACTCTCTCAAAAAAAATTGATGAGATCCAGCATTTGACACAATTGATCCACTCAGTGTTCTATAAATTACAGCAATGAGTGTTTGACAATAAAGAACCTTTGCGAGTCAATAAAAGTCCCTGTGTACAGAGCTGATGTCATCACCACACTTTTGTTCTACAGTGAAACCTGGGCTGAGTATGACCAAACCATAACAGTGTCAGAGAAGTTATCAGCAATTTTTGCTTGAGATTATGTAGATTCAGCCACATACAACTTGTTCATGTAGTTTAGGGTTACTAAGAAAAGGCAGGAAAGTGGAGTTAAGGGTTATCAGATCAGCCATGATCTCATTGAATGGTGGAACAGTGATGATGGGCTGAATGACCTATGTCTGCTCCTACAACTGATGATCTTATTGTCTTATGAAGCCACTTAGCAGAAACAGAGAACCTTCAGTAAACATCATCCTCATATTGAGGGAAACTGTTGACAACGGAAGCTGTATCAAGTTTAGGAACAGATACTGAAACAGATCCAAAACGACTGCAGGCTGACAAAGCTGGACTCTATTTAACAGAATTCCAGGTTTTGTCTAAGGGAACTTTAACTTTTGTGAAGTTCTTACAGGAATATTTGGAATGAAAGATAATTTGTTTTTTTATAAGAACTCTTTAATGGATCACCGGCCTGAAACCTTAGCTCTGTTTCTCTGCCACAGATGTTATTAAATCCCACAGGCATTTCTGGCATTTTCTGTTGTGCTTCTGATTTTCAACATCACTCACACTTTGTTTTTGCAGTTGTATTTTATTTTATAAACAGCAGCAAAGCTTAGGGAAGAAGTGAGTTTCTAGATTAGTTCAACAAATTTCAAAATTCAACATAAGTACCATTGGCTCAGTTAATTCTGTTGATTGAAGTGTCATTCACCAACTGAACTTTCTGATTAAAATCCAATCCAGATTAACAGGCTGGAGTTCTCCAATGGCTGTAAGAATCTCATATGAAATGGATTTGTAGTGTTAAAGCATCATCTATAGATATGGATCTGCAGCACAAATGTAACCACAATTTAGTATGAATTGATAACAACAGTAGGGGATGCCATAACTTTGGTTGAAAGAGTGTGCAGGCCATAGAGTCACAGAATCGGAGTTATACAGAATGTAAACAGACTCTTTGGTCCAACCTGTCCACACCAACAAGATCTCCTAAGTTGATCTAATACCATTTGCCATAATGTTGTCCATATCCCTCTAAACCCTTCCTACTCATATACCCATCCAGATGCCTTTTCAATATTGTAATTGTACCAGCCTTTACCGCTTCCTGTGGCAGTTCATTCCATACTTGCATCACCCTCTGAGTGAAAAAGTTGCCCCTGAGGTCCCTTTTAAATCTTTCCTCTTCACCTTAAATCGATGCCCTGTGTTTTTGGACTCCCTTATCCTTGGAAAGAATATCTTGGCTATTCACCATACCCATGCCCCTCATGATTTTATAATCCTGTACAAGGTCACCCCTCAGCCCCCACTATGAGCTGCAAAGAAAGCTCCAGCCCTTAAGCTACTCCCTATAGCTCAAACCCTCCAACCTTGGCAACATCCTTGTAAATCTTTTCCTGAACACTTTCAAGTTTAACAACATCCTTCCTATAGCAGGGAGACCAGTGGTCTAAAACTATAAATTATCCACAAGACAGGACTGTTCTCAAAGAAGTGCCCCTTTTGGAGCACAAAAATCTATAACGACATAGCTGCGGCATTGCAGGCACGATGAATTCTGTGACTTTGGAGTTCACTGATGCCTTACATTGTGATGTTGTTGCCAGGTAGCTTTGCACACAGGGACATGTATACATTTCATTCCTCAGAACAGGGTGTACATCAAGGTTCCTTGCTCACTCTCACAGAATTCACTCACTTTGCCCTTACTTGACTGCTCACAGCCACTTTGCCTTGCCTTGCTTCCTTTGCACATTGTTGTCTCATTCAGAACTTGCAGGTTCACTGTACTTCTGTCTCACCTTGTAACACAGGCAGGTAACTTGTCATGTTTGCCGCAAATGAATATTCAAAGACTTGGATATTTTGTTGTACAGCACGAAGCTGTGACAATACCACACCTATGCCACATGCGAGCAGCTGACATGGCAAACACGCTGAATGTGCTTCAACCAACTAGCCATGTCTGGCAGTCAAAGACAAACAGCCATCTCTCAGATCAAGGGGACTGTCATCAGTCAGGGGTATCACCTTTATCAGTCAAGGGCAATGTTCAGTCTCAGTCTAGGGACTTGGTCATGTTCGGTTGTTTGCTCGGGGTGTTCAGGCTCAGGAATTCCATACCATTATAATCTGGGGAGTGGACCACAGGCAGTCATAGAGTTATACAGCATGGAAACAGATCCTTCGGTCCAACCAGTCCATGCCAACCATAATCCCAAACCAAATTAGTCCCACCTGCCTGTGCTTGGCCCATATCCCTCCAAATATTTATTTTCCATATACTTATCTAAATGTCTTTTAAACATTGTAACTGTACCCACATCCACCACTTCCTTTGGAACTTCATTTCACACATGAACCACTCTGTGAATATAAAAAAATGCTCCTTTTAAAATCTTCCTCCTCTCACCTTAAAAATATGTCCAATAGTCTTGAAATGCCTAACTCTAGGGAAAAGACACCTGCCATTCACTACTCCTCATGGTTTTATAAAACTCTATAAGGTCACCCCTCAGCCTCTGACACTTCAGGGAAAGAAGCCCCAGTCTATTCTGTCCTGGCAATATCCTTGTAAAAGTTTTCTGCACTGAAGACAACAAATTCTGGAGGTCACAGCAGGTCAGATAGCATGCATAGAGAGAGAACAAACTAACATTTGAGTTGAGATGACTATTCATCAGAGTTGAAATGCGGACGGAGCAGATTTTTTTACTATAGTTGCAGCAGGGATTGTGGGGGTAGTGGGGTGTAGGTGGTGGAGATGTTGATAATTCAGTTTAAGTGATTGGAATGTGAGAGAGACAGGACAATAATGTGTCTAATTGCCAGACTTGAAAGAACAGACAATCCCACTGGAGTTGGGGGACAGAGGGAGAGGATGTGGTGACAGAAAATGTAACAAGGAAAGCTAATAGAAAGGAAAGAAATGGGAGTTGGTTCACAATTTGAACTCAATATTAAGTCCAGAAGGCTGTGAAATGCTAAATCTGAAGATGAGATGTTGTTTCTTCAGTTTGTGCTGTGATTCACTGGAGCAGTGCAGCATGCCGAGAACAGATAAATGGGCGTGCAAGCAGGATGCTTTATTAAAAGGGCCGGCTGCAGGAAGGTCAGAGTCACGGCCGTGCACAGACTGGAGGTGTTCTGCAAAGTGGTCACTCAGGCTGCATTTGGCTTCTCCAATTTAGAGCAGGCCACTGTGGGTGCAGCAAATACAATATTGGAGGAGGTACAGATGAAATTCTCCACACTTTCAAGTTTAACAACATCCTTGCCAATATAAGGCAACCAGAATTATACTCAGTATTCCAAAAGTGGCCTTACCAGTTTCCCATATCCCATGACGTAACATTCCAACTCCTGTACTCATGTTCTGGCCAATAAAGGCAATCATGCCAAATGCTTTCTTCACCATCCCATCTGCCTGCAATTCCATTTTCAAGGAACTATCCACTTACATTCTGAGGTCTCTTTGTTTGGCAACGCTCTCCAACACCTCCACAGGCCCTGACCTGGTTTGTCCTAGCAAAATGCAACATCTCACATTTATCAAAATTAAACTACATCTGCCACTTCTCAGTCAATTGGCCCATCTGATCAAGGTCCTGTTGTACTCTGGGATAATTTTCTTCAGTTTTCACTGGGCCACCTGCTTTGGTGTCATCTGCAAACTTACTAACCATGCCTCCTATATTCATATCCAAAATGTTTATATAAATGATGAAAAACAGCGGGCCCAGGACAGATCCTTGTGGCACAATGCTGGTCACAGGCCTCCAGTCTGAAAAGCAACCCTTTACCACCATCCTCTGTCTCCTACCTTCATGCCAATTTTGTATCCAGTTTGCTAGCTCCCTTGAATCCCATGTAATCTAAATTAACTACCTTATTTAATGCTGGAAACAAAGGACAGGAAAGATTTGTGGTGAGGCCTACACTTAGAGAAAGACCATTTTTCACACAGCAAGTTTTCTGTTTTGTCGATGTATCATTGAATTGCCAGAAGAGCATAACCAGAAACGGCCAGTTCTGTGATCGACCAAAAAAAAAGTGTGAAATAAATTTGATTTTAAATAGGTGGTTATGTTGCTGGATTCTTGATTTCTTTAAAGGGAGTGAACGTACAACCTCAAAACAGCTTTGTAATTCTGTTTCACATTGACATGAAGTAGCTGAGCCAACTACTCAGTTATATCAACAAAGAGACGTCCCACTGCTATCAGGTTAGCCATTCCTGAGCAGAAACTACACGTGGTCTTCTGAGAACAATGTTTATAATTATTTGAATTCTGCATCAGCTGAAATTTATATTCAACTGGATTGTCCCGGAAAAATAGTTTTCACACTCAATTATTTGGGAATATATACGAGACTGAGAACATTTGTTATGTATCCCCATAAAATCAATGCTGCATCGTCTGTGTCTGGTCATCATCCAATGAGATATTCTGTTTTGGAATGCTTTATGTAGTTAACCTTTCACTGCAATTCAATGATTTTCAAGACACTTAGGAAGTCTTTGAGGCAACTGGAAGATGCTTAATTATGGTTCAGTCAGTTTGGCAAGAGGAGTGCAACAGAAGTGTTTTGTTTAGTTTTGGAAGTCCCTGTCTCTGTGGTGAAAGCCTGGTCAAGACAGCATGGTTTCAGTCAGAATGTGCTATCATCCCAGAAGACGAGAAAGGATTAACTGCATTCCTTGCTTTTGTAAACAAAAAGACACTTAAATCTTCAGAGATTTTGGCAAGCTGAAAATAAATAAAGATGAAGACACTGGCAGGGGAGCAGACTTTTGGAACTGCTGCAGCCCATTTGATGCAGGTACAGTCATCATACAATTGATGATTTTGGCCCTAGTGATATTGAAGGAACTGCTGTATTGTTTTAAAATCGGTACATTGCTTGGGGGGAGCTATGCAGGTGGTGGTGATCCCCTGCCCTTGCCATCTTAGATGCTATTGCTACTCAAGGGTTTGAAAGGTGTTGTCTTATGATGCCTTTTGTGAATTTCTGGAGTTCATCTTATAAAGAGTGCACATTGGTGTGCTACAGAGAGTGGGTGGTGGAGAATGTGAATGTCTGTGGATGTAGTGGCAATCAAGCAGGTTGCTTTGTCCTGCATGGTATTAAGCTTCTTGTTGAGTGTTGTTGAAGTCTTATGAATGCAGACAAGTGAAGAGTATTCCATCACATTCCTGACTCTTACCTTGCAGATAATGGACAGGATTTGGAGAGTCAGGTGAAGTATTCTCAGCCTGCTAGTATGGTCAGATATGCATATAATTAGTCCAGACCAGTGTCCGGTCAATTGTAACCACCTAGAATGCTGACAGCACAACATTCAGGATTCATTGAATGTTGAGGGAGGATGATTAGATACTCTTTTGTTGGAGATGGCCATTGCTTGGCATTTGTGTAACAGAATGTTACTTGCCATTTGTCAACCAAGCCTGGATATTGTCCTGGTTTTGCTTCCAATGCACATGGACTGCTTCAGTACTTGAGTAGACAGTAAGAACGACTGATGTTGGACTCAGAGATAACACAGTGTGGAGCTGGAGGAACACAGCAGATCAGGCAGCATCAGAGGAGTAGGAAAGTTGATATTTCGGCCGGGACCCAGTGTCAACTTTCCTACACCTCTGATGCTGCCTGACCTGCTGTGTTCCTCCAGCTTCATGTTGTGTTATCTCAGTACTTGAGTAGTTGTGAATGGCACCGAACATCACACAATCAGCAAATATCCCCACTTCTGGCCTTATACTGGTCATTGGTGAAGCAGTTGGTGATATTTGGACCAAGGTCACTCCCCTAGGGAGCTACTACAGCAATGTCCTGGGCTTATAATATCAACCTCCAACAACTACAATCTATGTGTCAGGTATGACTCCAACCAGCAGAGGGTTTTGCCTGATACCCATTGACTCCAATTTAGCTCAGGCTCCTTGATGCTATGCTCAGTCAAGTGCAGCCTTGAGGTCATGAGAAGTCACTCTCACCTCACCTCTGGAATTCAGTTTCTTTGTCCTTGTTTGAACCAAGTCCATAACAAAGTCAGGAGTTGAGTGGCTCTAGCAGAATCAAAATTGAGCATCACTGAGCAGGTTATTGCCAAGCAGGTGCTGCTTGATAGCAATGTAGATGACCTTCCATCACTTTACTGACAATCAAGAGTAGACAGATGGGGCTCTGATCAGCTGGGTTGCATTTGTTTATGAAATATGGAGCTGGATGAGCACAGGAGGTCAGAAGGCATCTGAGAAACAAAAAAGGTTATCTTTCGGGCCTGGACCAGTCCTGATGAATGGTGCAGACCTGAACTGTCATCTTTCCTGCTCCTTAGTGCTGCCTGGGCTTCTGTGGTCCTCCTACTCCACATTTTATTGACTCTGACTTCCAGCATCTGCGGTCATTTTTATCTCCTGGGGTGCATTGTCTGATTTCTTTTTGTGTGTGTCCGGTCATAACTGGAAAATTTTTAATGTAATTGGTTAGATGCTAGTGTTGTAGCTGTAGTGGAACAGCTTGGCAAGGAGCAGAGTGGGTTTTGGAGCACAAGGCTTCAAGATTATTGTCAGAATGTTTTCAGGGCCTTTGCTATACCTAGTGTCTCCAATCATTTCTTTATTTCTCGTAGAGTGACTCAAATTGGCTGAAGACTAGTATCCATGATGCTGGGGGCATCTGGAGGAGGCTGAGGTGGATCATCTGCTCAGCACTTCTGGCTGAAGATTGTTACGAATGTCTCAGCCTTATCTTTGAATTGATGTGGTGGGTTCTGTCACCACTGAGTTTGAGAATGTTTGTGATTCCTCCTCCAGTGAGTTGTTTAATTGACCACTACCATTCATGACTGGAAGATCCAGGGCTATCGATCTTAAGGTGCTTTGAGAGAATAAATTTTGGGAATAAGCTATTAGGTTACGTCTTGGATTGGCCTTTGAGTTAGACAGTCAATGCTCTCATCTGAAATTATAGTAACCTCTTGAATATATGTTGCTTTCTAAAGTCTTACATTAGCTCCACATTTTCCAGATAATGGAACTGCACATTTCAGTTGCTAAAGAGTGAATATTAAATGACCATTGTAGCTAACCTCCAAATATTAAAGGAAGCAAAGACATTATCCAAATATAACTAGTTGCTGTTATGGAATATTGTACGGAATGAAATATTTTCTTCTTATCACTGACTGTTTTTCTTAAAGCAAATTGAGATTAATGTGAACAAATGAAAATTGGTGAATGGGATTGAGGAGATCTATTCTACAATGAGCAGAATAGCAGTAGATTTTGATAAAAGTAGTCCAGGTGTAATGAATGCCTGTTGAAAACTACTCTGATTAGGATATCACGGCCCCATCTTAGTTATTAGCGTTTGATGGGATGACTGTGCTGGGGGATCCTCACAATTGTTTTGTTCAGCAATTCAGATTTCCTCGATAAATGAAGTGAAGGTGAGCGCAGCAAGTGACAATCCTCTAAAGGGGCCACAGAAGGCCTGGCAGCACTTACAATGTCAGTAATAGTTCAAGAGCAGTAGACAGCTCTTTGTAAACTCAGTTGGAAACAGCGTATGATAATTATTGAAAGTCCACTCATCTGGCTGCTTTATGGGCAGTTCTAATGCATTGAGTACGTGTAGCCAGTAGAAAGCCTTATACACTTGAGGACCACCATTTGAAGATACTCAGGAAGCTACTGTGATTTCTGAAAGGAGGAATGACTGTCTAAGGCAAAGGCCACTCCAGAATGATCATATATAGCAAGTAAACAATAGATCTATTTCTTTTTAACCCTGTTCCTGCCATTCATGCTTAATGGCGTTGATTCAATTTAAAGTTTTTGAGAATTGCTAGAGCATTGAATTTCTTGAAAGAAAATAGCTGAATGTAATGAATTTGGTTTCATAGTTTGAAAGCAATGGGACCGCTGTCATCTTACTTTTGAGTGGTAGTCAGCTTAATTTGTTGGGACTGAAATAAAATGTAACCTTTGATTCAGACATCATCTGTATTATGACTCATTGACCATCCACTGAAAATAGCCATTCAATATGAAGCTAATCTCAACAAGGTTCCTTAAGGGTATTTGATCAAGTGTCAAAACTAATATACAACAGAATAGTACAGATAACTGGTGTCTGCAAAGTTGGAATACTGCTGTATAATTTTAAGCTCCCTAAAGTCCAAAGGCCTTCACAGAGCAGTCAGCAATAACTCTAGGACAAACAGCCATAATTGATGAAGAGGATCCCCCAGCTTGAAACTTTCAATCTGAGAAACCCTAGGTTTCAGACATAAAGGGTTTCATTTTCTCATATTTTTGGTTAAAAGTGAACTCCTACGAGTTTAATGAAGGGTTTCACTTTGTGTGCTCTGGCACTTTTTCTTATGCAATTCTCTTTTGGTGACTCCAATTAATTAAACACTCCTGATGCAAATCTCATCTCATCCCATGGTCTGCATTGGTGGAAGTGTTTTCCAGAACCAAATCTTCCGCTGTTTGCACTGTGGCCGACATACTTCAGAGCTCAGCCATTTGCCACTTCAAAAGCTTCAAGCCAGGAATTTTCCTTCACAGAGCCTAGGAGCACTGTGAATTGGGAGGGTGCTGACAAAGGCATATAGGTATGCTGCTTGGCCAAGGGGAACCTGGAGGTCCTGTTGGATGGGGTGCTTGAGAGGAAGACCTACTGCTTTCCCTAGAACTGGCAAGGTAGTTCATCATACAAGATAATTGCAGCCTAACCCACCAGGTCAGTAATGTCTCCATAGTACAGAAAATCACACAGCAATGTAACCAGAAGGTTAATGACCTTCTACATACACTGAAAGTAAATGCCACCAAAGCCCCTAAGACAGCACCTTCCAAACATGAAATTACTACCATCTAGAAGACAAGAGCAGCAGATAAATTGGAATGCCACCACTTGCAAGTTCCCCTCCAAGCACTCACCATCCTTACTTGGGAATATATTGTCATTTCTTCAGTGTCATCAGATCAAAATCTTGAAATTCTCTCCCTCACAGCATTATCGGTGGGCCTATATGAAACGGACTGCAGTGGTCAGTGGTTCAAGAAGGCAGCGCACCACTGCCTTCTCAAGGGCAGTTACAGACAGGCAATAACCACTGATCTGGCCAGCGATACCTATGAATAAATTAAAAATAAACCTTCTCTCAGATACCTATCAGAGTTACACCAATGTGCCACCACACCCAGCTCCCGCCAAGGCTCCATAGTTTTACTCTCTCACTGTCACAAGCAGCATCCTTCCTCAATAGCTCTTAGCCACCTATTTCCTCCAAACTACCAACACTTTCTGCCCCTCTGCACTTCCTAATCAATCACTCAGAACACTTCCCCACCCTTCTTGTTCCTCCAGCTTCATAGGCATGCTCATCTTAGACAAACTGCAATGTTGTCTCTTTGCAGGGGAAAAAAAAAATCTCATAACAGGGCTGAAGGGACCAGGGTGGCTGGTTGATATTCATCTCCATATCCTGAACAGCGTGAAAATCCTTGAAATGGCTGGAACTGCTGGTAGCTGAGTAAGCCTCATAGTGCTATTACACCATTAAGTATCAATCCTCAAGGTGAAAGTCTTCCACACTTATTGCTGAACTCACTCCGTCTCTTGACTCCTGTAGGCACCAGCAGTATTACATAACCTCTGCCACCAAGAAGCCAAACCCTATGGACATAGCATCACTGACTGTCTCGAGAAAGAAGCCTTGGAAACGTCAGAGGAAGATCTCCTAAGGTTTTCTGCGGCTTCTCCTCCAGCTCCCTTTTCCCTATGTGGGTACTTTACCAGGATTATACACATTGTGATGTATTCATATGATATTCACATTCATATATTCACATTCATCACTGGCAGCATGATGGAGGGATGAGGGACAACAACCTTTCTCAGGTGCGCCTTCATCTCAAAGAGACAGGGAACTACCAGCAAGCAACAACATTGAGAAGGAAGCACACACAAGGCACTGCAGTAATACATCTGGGGACATCCCAGACATGGTCACCCAACTCTGTTGAAGTTTCAGCATCTATCTGGATGTGTACGGGACACTCTCAACATGTCTGGACCCTCTAGACACAAATGCCTCACAAATACCCAAAACTTCAAGGCTAATAGACTCTACTACAGGACAGGCTCTCCCTACCACAGCTGTGGGCCCCAGAAAGGCACCTAGATGCAGTGGGAGTGCAAAGGAATATAAAATCTTCTGAGGCCGTTCAGGTGGCATGGGCAATACTCTACTGTAAGGAGAATACTGCATACGTTAATATCTTGGCACTTTCAAATTATCACCTGTCTGGCTGATAGCCATTATAGATTCAGATCCAAGTCAAAAGAACAGATTGGAAAACCCTTTACAAAGTTGTAAAGATTAATAGTGACCCGGGGAGAGGACATTTCTAAAGTAACAAACAAAAGACAACCAAAAATAATAGAGGGATAAAATAAACTTTGAGAGTAAACTTGCAAATCATATCAAGGTGAACACCATGAAAGTCTTTAAAATATTGTGAAAGGAAGAGAGGAGCAAAGTAGATATAACCCCCCACTGCCTTAGGGAATGAGGCAGGGGAAATAATAATGTGGAACATGGAAATGGCAGTTATGATTTGTCCACACAGCAGAAGACATAATAACATTCCAAGATAACAAATTCTAAATAATCAACGGGGGAAAGAAGGAGAGAAAATAAATACAATAACTATCACAAGGGAGAAAGTGCTACGGAAATCAATAGGGCTAAAGAACAGTTAGTCCCCTGACCTGATGGGATGCATGCCAGGAAATTAAATGAGATATAAGATCTAATGGTAGTAATTTTTCAGTACTCTTTAGATTCTGGAAAAGGCTCAGAGGATTGGAAAGCTGCCAATGTAACACCTATTTTTTTTTACAAAAGGAAGAAGACAAGAACAGATAACTACAGACCAGTTAGCTTAACATCTGTTATTGGAAAAATATTACAGGTTATTATAAAGGACATAATAGCAGAATATTTAGAAAAGAGTCAGTAAGGCTTCGTGAATGGGTAATCATGCCTTACTAATTTACTCAAATTCTTTGAAGAAGTAACAGGCATGATGAGATGGATAACAATAACTGATGCAATCGCAAATTCAAAGACACCAGATACATGGGAACAATGCCACTTGTAAGTTCCCCTGCGAGCACTTGTCTTCCTGACTTGGAAATATTTTGTCATTCATTCAGCAGTATTGGGTCAATAGTCCTAGAATTCCCTTCTTATCAGCATTGTGGGTCCACCTACAGCACACGGCTGCACCATTTCAAGAATGTAACTCACCATAACCATTTCAAAGGCAACTAGGGAAAGGTAACAAATTCTAGCCTCATCTCTGTTGCTCATGTCCCATGGTGAATAAAAAAAAGTGGAAGCAGTGGTTGTAATGTATTTAGAGATTCACAATATAACTGATGAGCTACCACACCTTAGACAACTGAATAAGAACTTATTGTGTTGGAAATGGTATGTTAGCATGATAGAAGATTGCCTAACTAATAGAAGAGAGACAGTTGGGATAAGGGGGGCATTTTCAGGGTGGTAGTTTGGAATTAGTGGAGTGCCTCGAGGAACAGCCGTGGGCCCACAATTATTTAGATCATATGTGAATGACTTGGATGAGGAAAGTGAATGTTGTGTAGCCAAGTTTACAGATAACACAAATGTAAGTGAGAAGATAAGTGATGAGATTGAAATAAATAGTCTGCAGAAACGTCTTGGCTAAGAGAGTGGGCAGAAACTTGGGAGCTGAATACAGTATTAGGAAGCATGAGGTTATGCACTCTGGCAAGAAGAGTCGAGGAGACAAATATTATTTAATTCGGGAAAGGTTACAGAAATTATTGAACAGAGAAATTTAGGTGTACCTGCCCATGAATCATAAAAAGCTGGCCTCCTAGTTCAGGGGATATTAGGGAAAGCAAATGGAATTTTAGGCCTTATGTCTAAGGGAATTGTTGTACTACAAATGTACGCAGGCTTTGCCAAAGCCATCCAAAGCTAGTCAGACACTGTTAGAATACTGTGAACATTTTGGGTCCTTTATCTAAGTAAAGGTTTACTGGGCATTGGAACAGTCCTGAGACTAGGACTAGGCTGATCCCAGGTATGGAGGAACTGTCTTAAGAGAAGTTGAGTACATTGGTCCTGAACACTTAGAACACAGAAGAAGAAGATTCTTAGCCTATTTGACAGGGCAGATATGGAAAGGTTGTTTTCCCTTTTGGGAAAGTCTAGTACCACAGGGCACAATTTTAGAATAAGGGGTTGTATATTAAAGATAGAGATGAGGAGGTAATGCTTCTGTCAGAGGGTAGTGAATCTGTGGAGATCTTTTCTGCAGAGGATTCTAAAGGTTGGGTCATTAAGTATGTTCATGGCTAAGTCAGACAGATTTTTGATCAGCAAGGGTATCGGTCCCACTTGCCCATGCTAACCAAGATTCCCAAACTAAACTAGTTCCACTCGCCTGCATTTTTCCCTATAAGCCTTTCTCTAAACCTTTCCTATTCATGAACCATCCAAATGTCTTTTAAAGGGCTGAATGGCATATTTCTGCATCTGTGTCTTATGGTCTAATTATATGACAGAAGTTACCCTGCTCTTGCCCCATATGATGTTAGACTCCTGCCTAAAGAAGTATTATTCTTCCTCTAATATCCATCGGCACAAAATATACTGTCGGTCTTGCATGTAGGAGCACCAGATAATGTGAAGCCTACAAACAGTAATAAATGTTAATGTTTATATCACAATATGTAAAGCAAAAAAACTCAAAGATTTTGTATTTGCTTTTGAGACTACACAGAAGCTTCTAGCCTTTTGAACACTATCAAATGTTAAATGATTCACTGGTTGAAGTCATTTCTGGCACAAAGCATGATGGGTTGTAACTGTTGGAAGCCAGTTATCTCAGCTCATCGTGGTAGGAGTCCCTCAGGGGAGTGTCCTTGACCCAAAAATCTCTGCTGCTTCATTAATGGCCTTCCCTCCATCAGAAGTGGTCAGAAGTGTAATGTTTGCTGTTGATTGCACAATGTTCAGCACCATTCACAATTCCTCAGAAATTGAAACAGCCCATATTCAAATGCAACAAGATCTGACTAATATCTAGGCTTGGGCTGAAAAGTGACATACAACATTTGTGCCACACAAATGCTAAGCTATGACCATCTTTAACAAGAGAATCTAACTGTTATCACTTGACAATCAGTAGCATTACTATCACTGAATACCCCACTCTTGACACCCTTGGGTTATCACTTAGCAGAAATAGAACTAGATTAGCCATATAAAAATGATGTCCATAAGAAGAAGTCAGAGACTAAGAATCTGCAGCAAGTAACTCACCTCCTGACTCCCCCAAAGCCTGTCTACCATCTATATGGCACAAGTTAGGAGCATGATGGAATACTCCCCACTTGCCTGGATGAGTGCAGGTCCATAGTGCTCAAGGTGCTTGACACCATACAAGGCAAAGCAGCCCGCTTGATTGGCACCACATCAATAAACATCCACTCCCTCTATCACCACCACTCAGTAACAGCAGTGTATGCCATCTATAACATGGAGTATGGAAATTCAACAAGGCTCCTGGACAGCACCTTCCAAACCCATAACCATTTTCCATTTAGAAGGACAAGGGCAGCAAATATCTCTGCAAGCTCCCATCCAAGGCACTTGCCATCCTGACATAGAAATATATATATCTTTGGGTCTTCCGAATTCTCTCCAATAATACCAGAACAGATTTACCTCTTGCAAATGGACTGCACTAATCAAGAAGGCAGTTTACAAGCATCTTCTCAAGAGCAGCTTGAGATGGGCAATAAATACTGGTCAAGTCAGCAACTGCAACTTACCAGGAGTTATTCTTCATGTCCGATGTCAAAAATGGATTATCTGGTCATTAAGTCATGTAAGAGTTTCTGTGTGCAAATTAGCTGCAGGGCTTCCTACATAACAACAATTTCTACAGTTCAATGTAAAGCACTGCATCGTAGCTTTTTATGTTCTTGCCAAAATGTTTTCTCAGATGCAATTAAGGAATTTTGTTTCCTCTACCTTGCATATTAAAATAATCCCGGCTAATATTTGGTTAGTTAACATCACCAACTTTGACCCATATGATGTCATCTGATGGCCTTTCCAAGGTAGCGTTCCTTCTCACTGTTATAAACAACTCTTTAATATTATGACTCCTCCACTTGTTCCATCTCACTCTCTATCTCATATAAGCAGGAATGTTGAGCTGCCAAACCTGCCTATCCTTCAACCAAATTTTGGTCGTATCTATTACATCATATTCCCATGTGCCTATCTGTTCTCCTAACCCTTCGATCTTATTGCTCAGGCTCCTTTCATTAACGTATATTCCATTTAGGCTTGCTAAACTCATTCCTTTCTTATCCAGCCAACATTTCCACTGCCTTTCAGAGTCACTTACTCATGTTTTAATTTCTAATTCCATTTCAGCTTCTTTCCCTTCTGAATTACAAAGGACCTCATTCCCCTGCTAATCTTGTTAAAATCTACCCCAGTAGCATTGTCCGTTGATCCTATTCTGTTCAGATGTAACTTGTACAATTGTACAACTCATAAAAGTCACACTTCCCCCAGAAATGTTCCCGATGGTTCAGGAGTATAAAGCCAAGCTTTCTTTCCAATCACACATTGGTTTATCTTATCATATTCCAATTGTCATTGCTATGCGGCGCCGACAGTAATCTAAAGATTACTACCTTTGAAGTCCTGCTTTTCAATTTCCAATCAAGTTCCCCAGAATCTGGTTGCAGGACCTCATTTCTTCCTTCCTATGTCTTAGGTCCCAAAATGGAGCATGACCACAGTATTGTGAAGGCCTCACCCTTATCTTTTGCCCAAATAAATAGTGCCATGGAATCTTGTACATCCACCCAAGCAGGTGGGTGTAACTTCAGTTTAATCTCTCATCTACAAAAACCCACATATACAAGTGGAGAACTCCCTATTAATCTCGATCTGTGTTCTCAAGCCCTGCAGTGGAACACAAATCCGTTTTGTATTTTGTATCTGAAATTTATGCAGGGGTGACAGTGGATTTTATGTGTATATTCATCGCGATTGAAAATGTTTGCTTCTTGTTTTCAGCTCCAATATCCCACAGCTTTTAGTTTTTGTACTTTTGCTCCAGTCTCCACACAGGAAAAACTCATCACGCACTGCAGACATCAATAAGGAGGCTCACATAATCCAACACAGAGCGACTGAAGATAACAAAGTGTGGAGCTGGATGCACACAGCAGGCAAAGCAGCATCTTAAGATTTTAAAAGCTGATGTTTCAGGCCTGGACCCTTCATTTGAAAAGGGGGATGGGGAGAGGATTCCGAAATAAATAGGGAGAAAGAGGGAGGCCGACTGAAGATGGATAGAGGAGAAGATAGGTGGAGAGGAGAGTATGGGTGGGGAGGTAGGGAGGGAATAGGTCAGCCCAGGGAGGACGGACAGGTCAAGGGGGCGGGATGAGGTTAGTATGTAGGAAATTGAGGTGCGGCTTGAGGAGGGAGGAGGAGATAGGTGAGAGGAAGAACAGGTCAGGCAGGCTGGGATGAGGTGGACTGGTTTTGGGATGCAGTGGGGGGGAGGGGAGATTTTGAAGCTGGTGAAATCCACATTGATACCATTGGGCTGCAGGGTTCCCAAGTGGAATATGAGTTGCAGTTCCTGCAACCTACGGGTGGCATCATTCTGGCACTGAAGGAGGCCCAGGATGGACATGTCATATAAGGAATGGGAGGGCGAGTTGAAATGGTTCGCGACTGGGCGGTGCAGTTTTTTACTGCGAACCGAGTGTAGGTGTTCTGCAAAGTGGTCCCCAAGCCTCCACTTGGTTTCTTCAATGTAGAGGAAGCCACACCGTGTACGGTGGATGCAGTATACCACATTAGCGGATGTGCAGGTAAACATCTGCTTGATGTGGAAAGTCATCTTGGGGCCTGGGATGGGGGTGAGGGAGGTGGTGTGGGGGCAGGTGTAGCACTTCCTGCGGTTGCAGGGAAATGTGCCGGGTGTCGTGGGGTTGGAGGGGAGTGTGAAGCGGACAAGGGAGTCGCGGAGAGAGTGGTCTCTCCAGAAGGCAGGCAAGGGTGGAGTGGGAAAGGTGTCTTTAGTGGTGGGGTCGGATTGTAGATGGCAGAAGTGTTGGAGGATGATGCGTTGGATCCAGAGGTTGGTGGGGTGGTACGTGAGGACTAGGGGGATTCTCTTTTGGTGGTTATTGCGGGGGCGGGATGTGAGTGATGAGTTGTGGGAAATGCGGGAGACTCGGTCGAGGGTGTTCTCGACCACTTTGGGGGGATGTTGCGGTCCTTGAAGAATGACGGCATCTGGGATGTACGGGAGTGGAATGCCTCTTCCTGGGAGCAGATGTGGTGGAGGCAAAGGAATTTCACCCACCTTTCTGCACAAATTCCATCCCCTATTCCCCATTCCTGGGATGGGAGTGAGGGGGGAGGTATAGGGCCAGGTGTAGCACTTGCTTTGGTTTCAGGGGAAAGTGCCGCCTGTGATGGGGCTGGAGGGGAGCTTGGAGTGGACAAGGGAGTCACAGAGAGTGTGGTCCCTCCTGAAAGCCAATAAGGGTGGGGAGGGAAAATGTCTTTGGTGGTGGGGTCGGCTTGCAGATGGTGAAAATGTCGGAGGATGATGCATTGGATCCGGAGGTTGGTGGGGTGGTACGTGAGGATGAGGGGGATTTTGCTTTGGTTATTATTGCAGAATAGTGGTGTGAGGGATGAGTTGCGGGAAATGTAGGAGACACGGTCGAGGGCATTTTCGATCACTGTGGAGGGGAAGTTGCAGTTCTTGTAAAAAGAGGACATCTGGGATGTTCGGGAGTGGAATGTCTCATCTCGGGAGAAGATGCAGCGGAGGCGAAGGAATTGGGAAGAGGAATGTGGATGAGAGGAGGAATATTCTAGGCAGTTGTGGGAGTCGGTTGGCTTAAAATGGATATTGATTTCCAGGTCATTGCCAGAGATGGAGACAGAGAGGTCCAGGAAGGAGAGAGAGGTGTCAGAGGTGGCCCAGGTAAACTTAAGTTTGGGGTCGAAGGTTTAGAGAAGTGGATGAACTGTTCAAGCTCCTCATGGTGCTGAAACAGTCATCAATGTAATGGAGGAAGAGATGGGGTATAGGGCCAGTCTAGCTTTGGAAGAGGGATTGTTGTGTGATTGAAAAGCACTTTCAAAACAAAACTGAATGTTAGGAATTACACTAACAACCAATTTAAGATTGTCAGTCAGGATTGCAATGTGCGCATTTACACTAGCTAGAAGTAACACTTGCAGGAGCCTGTCGTCTGAAGGAAATGGGAACAGGTCCAGGTATGACAACTTTTTTTGAATTAACCAAAACATGGCAAAAATAATTCCCTTAGGTTTGACTCATCAACCAATCAGCATCCTTTTGTTATGTGGTACAAATTGTTACTCTCCTGGAAATCTAGCATTATTTCACTTTTCCTGATGAGTGCAAGATGAAAAGTTCCAACGGCGTTTCTCTTTTTGCAACAGCCCTCCTGTTCTGTGCTTTCAGTTGACTAAAACAGTTGTACATTTAATGCATTTACTCAGGAAGCATTCCTCTTTCACTTACACTTGAAATTAACTTCACTCACATTTGAAAGTGCTTAAAACAGTTTTGAGCCACTAATTCACAAGCTTAATATAGCATTACATGAAATAAACACAACAATAAAACATATTAAAAACTTGCCCTAATACAGAACAGATGCATGGTATTTTATCAACCGCACACAGTCTGCTCAGTAAGCTAGCCAAAATAGGCATTGCGAGCTATCACAGCTGTATCATTTGTTTTCAGAAAAATGGAAATATGCTATTTTCATGAGTTTCCTGAAAAGTAGCCAAGCATTTCTTTAACTAAGCTTCTTGGACATCTATAATGACAACCCATCTTACCTAAGTGATGGACTTAACTCTGAAAATTTACTTCCTTATTGTAATATGTGACAATACAGGCTTGGATATTGTTGATTTTGAGTCCTGTACAGCAAATGAACTTGTTTTTTGGCGGAAAAGGTGCTGAATGCTCACCTCTGCAATCCTATTATTTGTTCTGTTCCACTAGTCTTACAAGACCAGTTTTTACTCTTTGAAGGCATGACTGTAACATGATGGTGAGACAAGAGGTAAAACAGAGGCAGTAAGAACATCACTTCTTTAACAGGCCAGGCATTAAGCTTTTCTATCATTTGAAGGCTCAGTGGTTGGCACTGCTGCCTCATAGTTCCAGCGATCTGGGTTTGATTCCACTCTCAGGCAACTGTCTGTGCGGAGTTTGCATGTTCTCCCTGTGTCTGTGTGGGTTTCCTCCAGCTGCTCTAGTTTCCTTGCATAGTCGAAAGACGTGAAGATTATGTGGATTGGCAGCGCTAAATTGTTCGTAGTATTCAGGGATGTGCAGGCTAGGTGGCCAGGCCATGGGAAATGCAGGGATACAGGGATTGGATGAGATGGGAAGCTCCTCAGAGGGTTGATATGGGCTCAACAGGACGATCGGCTTGCTTCCATTGCAGGGATTGTAAGGTGTACTTGATGAATCTCTGAGTTATAATGCAATTGATAATGAAGGTAAAGACGATTTTATTAGATGGCTTTTCAACCTCAGAAAGAGTCCTTAATATCATGGGGAAGCAAACCTAGACTCTTAGTTTCAGCTATGGGAGGGTTACATGAAAATAAGGATTACTTCAAGACAAGTAATGTCAAAATACTGTAGATACTAGTATACACGGATTGCTGGAGAAACCCTGCAGGTCTGGCAGCATCTGTGGAGAGAGAAACAGAATTAGCATTTGAAGTCTGATATGAGTCTTCTTCAGAACCATATATATTTCAGCACCATGAAGGGCTAACATGGAGTAGAAGACAGGAGAGAATAAATAGCGGATGTAACAGATTACTAGAAAGTGTGGTTAAGGCCTGCATTCTGGGCTCAGTTAAAAACAGCTGGATGCCATAAAGAGAAGCTGGTATTGATTGATACTTTGGGACGAATAAATGAAAGATTTTCATCCATATGTATCTTGCGATCTCATAATGTTTGTTGTGCTGTCTGGGCAAATATTGCTCATAAAGTTCAGTCAGTTTGGCTAAAACTGAAAGAAAAATGTTGGTGAGGAATGTAATGGATATTGGAATAGCTTCCAGAGAAAATAAGCTGTAGAAGGCATTACTAAAACTAACGCAAGAAGCAGAACAATCTGAAAGAGAGCTAATAGATATTGGGTTCAATATGCAATTTGAAAAGAGAACTGGATTAACAATACAATGACTGAAGAATGTGAAGATAAACATTTTACTATCATTGGTTAAGAATTCAAGTAATGCTTTAGTGCAATTGTGCTTCAAGTAGGGAGAACATTGAATGCTGGAAATGCATATTATATTCTGGAACGGAACTCTCTGATGAAGGGTCCAGGCCCGAAACGTCGGCTTTTGTGCTCCTGAGATGCTGCTGGGCCTGCTGTGTTCATCCAGCCTCACATTTTATTATCTTGGATTCTCCAGCATCTGCAGTTCCCATTATCACATCAGCAGGTTCAGCACTGCTTTTCAAAGATCTGTGTCAGGGGTGCAAGCTTGTATTACACTATCTTTCTGTTGGAAGGTAGTGCATCCACTTCCTTGAAACAGGGAATCAAGAGACTGACCTTAAAACCATAAGACATTTGACCAGTAGTTGGCCATTCAGCACAATAAGCTTGCTCTGCCATTCAATGACATCATGGCTGTTTGAATAGTCCTCAGCTCTAATCATTCCTTTGTTCCATAAACCTTGCTTCCATTACTGATCAAAGATCTGTCTATTTCAGTCTTGAATATATGTAACAATCCAGCCTTGTTTGTGAAAATAATTTCTTCCTCGTCTCTGTATTACATGAGCAACACCTTGTTCTGAGATTATGCCCTTTAGTCCTAGACTCTTCCATAAGGTAAAACAATCTTTCCACGTCTACCTTGTCAATTTCCCTGATGAAAAATCTTTTTTGTTTCAATAAGGTTACTTCTCGTTCTTCTAAATTCTGATGAATACTGGCCCAGCCTACTCAATCTCTCTTCATAAGGCAATCCTTCCCTTCTTGCCAAAAGCTCCTCTATTCTCCTTGTAAAAATGAATAACCTGACACTTTCCCACATTACATTCTATCTTCCAAGATTTTGCCTGCTCGCTTTAACTTCTCTATATCCTCTGCAGGTTGTAATTTAAAGGCTGAAGGATCAAATAGTACACTACAGAATACTGCCACATCAATTATGGATGGAACTGACTACATGATGCCTATCTTCTTCTCTCATTTAGACCTGATTGTATCCCATAAAGTCAACCCTACACAGCTAATCAGTGGGGCCAATAGCATCTATTGTGCTGTTCATTGTTGGTCAACAAATGATCTATTTTGTCATGAAAATATGAATTACACCACATAACAAACAACATTGCATGCTTCTGGGAAACTGGGGTAGTATTTACACTGTTTTCTCCCTTCATGGTGTGGAAGAAAATCATTCCAGCCAATAAAGAAGCTTGAAGTCAATCAGAATGTTATTTGTCGTCTGGTAAGGGAAAGTTACAATGGTAGGCACTGGCAATCTTCTAGCTTTACTTCACGGAGAGAAGCAGCTAGAAGTGATAGTCGTCTTTCTCTTTTTCATTTTATTTTTGACATTTCAGAGTGTGATAACACAAATGTGCTGCATGCTTTCAAAAGAGTGTACGTATTTATTAGTTCATTGGAAAGACTTCAGAGAGATGAACAAGAAAAACTTGAGCTCTTGAGGCTCAAAGATTATGAGAGGTGATTCAAAGAAAATGTATTTGGTGAATACCAGTACTATGCAGGGCTTTAATACGGTGAGAGGAATTCATATTGTAGATGCAGATCGATTACTTAACATTCAAATCCCTCAAGTATTTCTCTACTTTAGATGAGGTATTTGGTCCAGTACTGTGCCATTGTAAGCATACTGTAGTTTTCCAATAATTGTCCATTCTGCCAATAGTTGCTGATGCACAAACAAATGATTTAGGAACTGGAGTATGCCATTTGTCCCCTTGAGCCTATTCTACTAGTTAATAGAGTCTTGGCTCATCTGATTGTGGCCTTAGCTTCTCATCCCCTGTAATAACCTTTAATTCCCTTGTAATTCCAAATCTTTCATTTATTACAATCTTCTGGATCTTCTTCTTTCAAAATCTCTATGGCTCGATGCAATTCACTTTCAAAATCTTATTAAAAATCTGACTCTCTCACCCAAGGATTCTTTTAATCATTTTTTTTCTCTCAGTGTTCATCTTGTAAATAAAGAGGAGCAAAACTGAAATGAAAGCCACTATTGTAGCTGTGGGGATACAGCTAAATAGTGTGTTAGCACGTAACTGACATACGAGACTAAACTTTAGCATAATATTTTCTTCCATGCTGTATTGTTTATGGAGAATATATGTCCAAAGAATGGTTAATGCTTTGTTGTGCTGAACAAACGTCTGTAGAAGAAGTGGAATAAATGGTCAAAGGACAAGGATAAACACAGATGGTCAAACACAGAGATTCCTGTGGTGTTTGTTCTTTGGATAGGCACTTTTACATGGCTGCTTTGGTTTTGAAGATTGATGTTACACATACGCGCTTACTTTTACCACCTAGCAGAACTTTCTATCAACTGAAGCAGTTGGGGTACAGACAAAACATCTGGAAATGTAGGTGTTACACTAGTTCCTGCTTGCCATTGCTTAACAAGAGATTTAAGATTTTTGTGTGATTTTCATTTCTTCTATGCAATAACAATTATGCATGTCCAGATTTCAAGTCAAAGGGATGGTCAAATGACACCTATATCCCATGAATGAATAAAAACATTTTCTCTTTTTATTTCAGATCTACAGCACTTTGCTTTTATTTATCAGGCTAATACTTGAGTTTGGGATAGTGTCTTATGAGAAAAGGAAGGGCAGGCTTGTCTAGAATTTAGAAAATCACGAGGTAACTTGATTGAAACAGATAAGGCCTTGAGGTGTTTTGTCATGGTAAATGCAGGGGGAATATTTCCTCTTCAAGGAGAATTTAGAACACTTAAGTGTCCCTTCAAGAGACATATTCATGATGGCATCACTGTTACAGTGTGTGACCTGAGGGTATAAAGGTCTCTTGGAGCATGCCACATATGTGAAAATGTGCTACTGTTTGTGACCAAACAGCTCAATGTTACCCCAATGGCTGTGGCTCTAACGTGCATATATCAGGAGATGTGAAGACAAATCTGTTAAATCTTTCAATCACATGTAACCCAGATCTGTTTCTTGTGTTAGGAAGAGAACATAATTACTGCCACATCATATACAAACACCCTGTTAGAGGTATAGCCCATACCATGGTAGCAGTTCAAACTTTGCATTGTTGAAGGTTGTCTTACCAAAGACTGGTCTCCAAAGAAAACATCCCATAGCCAAAGAGCAGTTGTGTTATCCAAGTTACTTTATCAACATTTATTTCAGCCAAAATCATCACACATGATACTTATCACAAAGCTGTTAGATTGTTGTAAAAAGCTAACTGATTTACTAAGCTCTTCAGAGTAGGATATCTACCCTCCTTATCAAGTTTGGCCACAATGTGACTTCAGTCAAACTCAAAGTAAGTCAACACTTATCTGCCCTCTAAAATGACATAGCAAACCAATCAGTTGCATCAATTGCACTAAGGCTGTGCAATAAATCACATTTATTCAGCATTTTCAGAATACTTATTTTTGAATTGGCTACAAAATTAGCCTATAATGCAACAGTAACTACACTTTAAAAGAAATGCATTAGCTGTAAAGAGTTGGAGGGTGGGAAAAATTGTGGCTGTCAGAGATGCTCCTTTTTTAGGTATTTTCAGTGTTGGAGCTGATTTCATTGAATTCTCGGAGAAGTAATTACTTTTCTAATAAGTTATTGCATTGCCTTGGAACTTTGGGAAAATACAAAATTAAAACAATGGCACTTTGTAGAGGAGGAAGAGAAAGAGACAGAAAGGGCAGCAACCACACGGGCAGTGATTCAGATGGAGAAAGTAACCTACACTGCTGTCTGACCTAGTAGTATCCTGCCCTGTTGTTGCTTTGTCTGTTTTCAAGTATCTCTGGACATCAGAGTTAGTTCTAAGAAAAATAAACAAATAGCAAAATTCACAGCTGATCTTGGAGAAAACTTTGTGGGAGCTCACAGCAGAGAAGCAGCTAAGTGGTTTTTTAAAGTGTAACCTTACTGGTTTTCTTTTGTAAATCTACAATAGTGGGCAGACTGTTTTTTTTTAATTAAATGTTGTTGTTGAGAGCTGTCTGTTGACTAAACCTTTAAAATGTTAAAAAAAGCTACTCAGCTACAAGAAACAGATATTGCTGGTAAAGCTCAGCAGGTCTGGCAACATCTGTGAAGAAAAGCCAGAGTTAACGTTTCAGGTCTGGTGACCCTTCCTTAGAACTCAGGTACTGGGCTAATCTGTGGCGGTACTTTTGGAGCATTAAGACTGTTCTATTTCCTGGGTCTGTGGATTGTTAAGGTGCAAAGATGGCCTTTACTGGAGTGATGTGCTTTTTCTGTCAGGTGTCGGAGATTAGGGAGAGTTTCCATGTTACTGATGATTATGTCTGCAGAAACTATGTTCAGTTGTGAATCCTATCGGATTGCATGGATCTGTTGGAAAGGCAGTCAGAGGCAATGAGAAATTTACAGAAGCCGAGGGGCGTGATGGATGGCAGTTGCAGGAGATGGAGATAAACCAACGATATAGTCAGGTACATGGTTAACTCCTGAAAGGTAGGAGAGGGAGTTAGGTAGTACAGGAGTCTCTTGTGGCTATCCACATCACAAACAAGTGTGCTGTTTTGGAAAATGTAGCGTTTGAAGGACTCTCAGATGAATGTTGCACTGACAACTGAGACTGCTTCTAATGTAACAAAGGGTATGCCAGGTTCCAAGCCATTGATTGTGACAGGGGGCTGTCTAGACAGAGGCACAGACAAATGTTTCTGTGGGCAACAGCGAGACATCAGAATGGTATGTTGTCTCCATGCAGCCAGAATCAGGGATGTCTTAGAGAAGGTGCAGAGTATTCTCAAAGGGGAGAGGGACCAACAGGAGGTCGTTGTACACATTGGAACTAACAACATAGGAAGAGAAAAGGATCAGATTCTGAGCAGAGAATATAGGAAGTTCGGCAGGAATTTAAAATGCAGGCCCTCAAGGGTAGTAAGATCTGAATTACCACCAGTGCCGTAAGCTAGTGAATGTAGGAACAGGAGGATAGAGCAGATGAATGCATGGCTGAGGAGCTGGTGTAGGGGAGAAAGATTCACATTTTTGGATCATTAGAATGTCTTTTGAGGTAGAATTGACCTGTATAAGAATTACAGATTGCACCTGAGTTGGAAGGGGACTAACATACTGGTGGGGAGATTTGCTGGGGCTGCTTGGGAAGACTTAAACTGGTAAGAGGTGGGGGTGGCACTGAGGGAGATGGTAATGAAGGTGATCAGTCTTACACTGGCTTCAGTTGGGAAAGAGTAAGTCAAACATTCAGGGCAGGCAGCAACAAAACAGAGAACAGGGTAGGGCTGATAGACTAAAATGGGAAACTGGTAATAAACCGGTGTGGCTTCTTCTACATTGGGGAAACCAAGCAGAGGCTTGGGGACTGCTTTGCAGAACACCTCCGCTCGGTTCGCAATAAACAACTGCACCTCCCAGTTGCGAACCATTTTAACTCCCCCTCCCATTCCTCAGACGACATGCCCATCATGGGCCTCCTGCAGTGCCACAATGATGCCACCTGAAGGTTGCAGGAACAGCAACTCATATTCCGCTTGGGAACCCTGCAGC
Organism: Stegostoma tigrinum; assembly: GCF_030684315.1. Classification (NCBI taxonomy): domain Eukaryota; kingdom Metazoa; phylum Chordata; class Chondrichthyes; order Orectolobiformes; family Stegostomatidae; genus Stegostoma; species Stegostoma tigrinum. The sequence continues at coordinate 100,059,835 of NC_081358.1, read as the reverse complement.
CCAATGGTATCAATGTGGACTTCACCAGCTTCAAAATCTCCCCTTCCCCCAGTGCATCCCAAAACCAGCCCAGCTCGTCCCCTCCCCCCACTGCATCCCGAAACCAGCCCAGCTTGTCCCCGCCTCCCTAACCTGTTCCTCCTCTCACCTATCCCTTCCTCCCACCTCAAGCTGCACCTCCATTTCCTACCTACTAACCTCATCCCGCCTCCTTGACCTGTCCGTCTTCCCTGGACTGACCTACCCCCTCCCTACCTCCTCACCTATACTGTCCCCTCCACCTATCTTCTTTTCTCTCCATCTTCGGTCTGCCTCCCCCTCTCTCCCTATTTATTCCAGAACCCTCTCTGCATCCCCCTCTCTGATGAAGAGTCTAGGCCCAAAACGTCAGCTTTTATGCTCCTGAGATGCTGCTTGGCCTGCTGTGTTCATCCAGCTTCACAATTTGTTATCTTAGATTAAAATGCTTTTGTTTCAATGCAAAAGGCCTAACAGGTAAGGCAGATGAACTCAAGGCATGGTGAGGAACATGGGACTGGGATATCATGGCAATTACAGACACATGGACCAAGGATAGCCAGGACTGGCAACTTAATGTTCCAGGGTATAAATGCTATAGGAAGGTTCGAAAAGGGCTCAAAAGAGGAGAGGGAATAGCATTTTTGATTCGGGATAACATTACAGCTGTACTTAGGGAGGATATTCCTGGGAATATGCCCTGGGAAGTTAATTGGGTGGAACTGAGAAGTAAGAAAGAGATAATCACCTTATTGGGATTGCATTGCAGTCTCCCCCAACTAATAACCAGTGGGGAATTAAGAAACAAATTTATAAGGAGATCTCTGTTATCTGTAAGAATAAGAGGGTGGTTATTGTAGGGGATTTTAACTTTCCAAACATAGACTGGGACTGCCATAGTGTTAAGGGCTTGGGTAGAGAGGAATTTGTTAAATGTGTACAAGAAAATCTTTTGATTCAGTATGTGGATGTGTCTAATACAGAAGGCACAAAACTTGACTTACTCTTGGGAAATAAGGCAGAACAGGTGATTGAAGTGTCAGTGGGGGAGCACTTTGATGCCAATGACCATAATTCTACTAGCTTTGTAGGAAAGCCAATGGCCTAGTGATATTATCGTTGGACTGTTAACTCAGAGACCCAGGTGATGTTCTGATGGTAGAATTTGAATTCAATAGATATCTGGAATTACGAGTGTAATGATGACTGTGAATCCATTGCCAATTGTCAGGAAAAACCCATCTGGCTCACTAATGTCCTTTAGGGAAGGAAACTGCCGTCCTTACCTGGTCTGGCCTACAAGTGACTGCAGACCTACGGCAATGTGTTTGGCTCTTAACTGCCCTCTGACCAATTAGGGACAAACAATAAATGCTGTCTGGTCAGCAATGCCCTCACCTGTGAATGAATGAAAAAAAAAGATGGAAAAGGATAGACCAGGTCTAAAAGTTAATGATCCAAATTGGAGGAAGGCCAATTTTGACAGTATTAGGCAGGAACTTTCAAAAGTTGTTTGGGGATAGTTGTTTGTAGGTAAAGGGATGTCTGGAAATGGGAAGCCTTCAAAAATCAGATAACGAGAGTCCAGAGACAGTATGTTCCTGCTAGGGTGAATGGCAAGGCTGGCAGTGTTGGGAATGCTGGATGACTGGAAAAATTGAGGTTTTGGTCAAAAATAAGAAGGAAGCATATGCCAGGTATAGACAGCAGAAATTGAGTGATTCCCCAGAGGAGTATAAAAGCAGTAGGAATAGACTTAAGAGTGAAATCAGGAGGACAAAACTGGGACATGAGATAACTTTGGCAAATAGGGTTAAAAAGAGAATCCAAAGGGATTCTATAAATATATTAAAGACAAAAGGGTAAGTATACAGAGAATACGGCCCCTTAAAGATCAGCAAGGCCATCTATGAATGGGACTTCAAGAGGTAGAGGAGATACTAAAAGAGTATTTTGCATCCACCTTGCTGATGGCCTTGCTGATATTTAAGGGGCCGTATTCTCTCTATACTTACCCTTTTGTCTTTAATATATTTATAGAATCCCTTTGGATTCTCTTTTTAACCCTATTTGCCAAAGTTATCTCATGTCCCACGTTTACTGTGGACAAGGATATGGAGGATAGAGAACATGGGGAAATAAATAGCGACATTTTGGAAACTGCTTGTTTTACAGAGGGCAAGGTGTTGGATGTCTTAAAATGCATAAAGATGGATAAATCCCTGGGACCTGATCAGGTACACCCTATAACTCTGTAGGAAGCTAGGGAAGTGATTGCTGGGCTCCTTGCTGACACATTCGTATCATTGATAGACTCAGGCGAGGTGCTAGAAGACTAGAGATTGGCTAACGTGTTGTCACTATTTAATAGGTAAAGAATTTAATTGGTAAAGAAAAGCCAGGGAACTACAGACCAGAACTATAGACTGACATTGATGGTGGGCAAGTTGTTGGAGGGAATCCTGAGAGACAGGATTTACATGAATTTGGAAAAGGCAAGGACTGATTAGAGATAGTCAGCATGGCTTTGTGCATGAAAGCTCATGTCTTATGAAGTTGATTGAGTTTTTGGAAGAAGTAACAAAATGATTGATGAGGGTAGAGTAGTGGATGTGATCTATTTGGACTTTAGTAAAGGGCTCGACAAGATTCCTCATGACAGACTAGTGAGCAAAGTTAGATCACATGGAATACAGGGGGAACTAATTATTTGGATACAGAACTGTTTCAAAGGTAGAAAATAGAGGAAGGTGGTAGAGAGTTGTTTTGCAGACTGGAGGCCTGTGACCTCTGGTGTGCCACAGGATCGGTGCCACGTCCACTGCTTTTCCTCATTTATATAAATGATTTGGATGTGAACATGGGAGGCATGGGTAGTATGTTTGCAGATGATATAAAAATTGGAGATGTAGCAGACAGCAAAAGACGTTACCTTAGAGTACAGTGGAATCTTAATCAGATGGGCCGACGGGCCAAGGAGTGGCAGATGGAGTTTAATTTAGATAAATGTGAGGTGCTGCATTTTGGAAAAGCAAATCAGGACAGGACTTATACACTGAATGGGAAGGCCCTGGGGAGTGTTGCTGAATAAAGAGATCTTGGAGTGCAGGTTCATAGTTCCTTGAAAGTAGAGTAACAGGTAGGCAAGATAGTGAAGAAGGTTTTGGTATGCTGACCTTTATTGGTTAACGAGTATTGAGTATAGGAATTGGGACGTCATGTTGTGCCTGTACAGGACATTGGTTAGGCCACTTTTGGAATATTGCATGCAATTCTGGTTTCCCAGCTGAAGGAAGGATGTTGTGAAACTTGAAAGGGTTCAGAAAATATTACCAAGGACGTTGCCAGGGTTGAAGGGTTTGAGCTATAGGAAGAGGCTAAATAGACTGGGGCTATTTTCCCTGGAGTGTCAGAGACTGAGGCTCATAAGGGGCAAGGTTAGGGTAAATAGGCAAGGTCTTTTTACCAGGTAGGGAGTCCAAAGCTAGAGGGCATAGGTTTATGGTGAGAGGGGAAAGATTTAAAAGGGACCTTAGGGTCAACATTTTCACACAGAGGGTGGTGCGTATATGGAATGAGCTGCCAGAGGAAGTGGTAGAGGCTGATACAATTACAACATTAAAAAGACATCTGGATGGGTGTATGAATAGGAAGGTTTAGAGAGATAATGGGAACTGCAGATGCTGAAGGATCCGAGATAACAAAATGTGGGGCTGGATGAACACAGCAGGCCAAGCAGCATCAGAGGAGCACAAAAGCTGATGTTTTGGGCCTAGACCCTTCTTTTCTGATGAAGGGTCCCACCACAAAATGCTTTGTTCATCCAGCCCCACGTAGGGTTTAGAGGGATATAGGCCAAATGCAGGCAAATGGCATTAGATTTATTTGGGATATCTAGTCTGATACCTGATCTGCTTCCATGCAGCATATCTGTATGACTCTACTTTGTAAAACTCTGAGCATAGGAGTGATGTTGTGTAATTAAATTGAAACACGAGACATAAATAAAGAGCTTGATAACATAAAAGACCGAAAGCTAAAATAACAAAAGTAAACAATGTTGTTTTACAGTTTCAGTAACAGTGATTTTCCATGAAAATTCGAACACCTACTATGCAGAAGCGTTACATTTAACAGCTAGTGCTCCAATATATTTTAAAATTATTGTAAGGTGTAACTTAGTTTTATAACAACAGATCATTTATACAAGTCTGAAATCAATAACATATGTATCTGCTGGCAGACTGGTGTTTCTTGCTGTTAGCTACAATTCCTAGCATTTTAGAGAATGTTTTGTACTTTAAAGTGACACTGCAAAACTACACATAAAAACACATTCTTATAATTTATCCACAGTCCTTTGACATTATATGAAGTAGATTGGTGCTGACAAGAGAGTTATCGTGCCAAAGCATTTTATTTTGTATTCATTAAGGTGAAAGCAAGAATGACAAATTTCAAATGGTCACAATAATTTATATCGTAGAAGAAAAAAGTAATGATTCACCAGGAGGTTAACTCTGGTTGACCAAATCATTGTCATGGAAAAAGAAATTGGGAGTTTATAGGGTATGAAACCTTCTGGATAATCCAAAGACATGCAAGAATTGAATATGTGTGAAGCTGGATGAACACAGCAAGCCAAGCAGCATCTCAGGAGCACAAAAGCTGACGTTTCGGGCCGAGACCCTTCATCAGATGATGAAGGGTCTAGGCCCAAAACGTCAGCTTTTGTGCTCCTGAGATGCTTCTTGGCCTGCTGTGTTCATCCAGCTTCACACTTTATTATCTTGGATTCTCCAGCATCTGCAGTTCTCATTATCACAAGAATTGAATATGTTGTTTTTGTTTGTTGAAGACAGGTCCCTGTGAATGTCACTTCTTTATGATGCATCTAGCATGCATAAATGAACTCCATCTAACATTAAACATTTTGTTTATAGCTTTGGAATTATCTTTCAGATACTTAGCCCTTTCTCGGTAATTTGAGGCAGACAAGATACACCTCAGATTCAAAAGTGGTGTGATACAAAATGTGTGATTTATTTTACATCTAACATGTATGTTTTTTGGTTAATCATCTTTGAGTTTTATGTGTGTTTGAAGTTAATAACTAACTTGTAAGTAGTTCAGTAGCCCTGATAATTTCTTTTAAAGTGGTTTTTGAGACGGTATGAGAGTGAATGGTATGAGTGTGTGTACTACCAATTGATTTTTTTGCTTGTCTTAGATTGTTTCGTGATCCAGCAAGGTGAATAATGGGCTTTAAGGTTTGTTTGAGATTGCTGGAATTTATTTTATTTCATCTTAAGGAAACCACCCATTGCTTAGAGAGGGAGCCACTTGAGTCTAAGTTTGAGTAGTTCCATGAAGTCCTTGGAAAAGGATAACTGTTGAGGTCATTGCTCCTGTGAAGGGAAGGATATATGTGGACTAGTTATCTTAGAACGAAGCGTTACTATCAGTTCCAGACCAGAAATATTGGGATAAAATCCTGAAATAGTTACTTAAAGCTGACTATACTTAATCTCATAATATTTCCAGGAAGAAGTTCCAACCTAAAAGTTGAAGCCATCATTGACTTTAACCTACTATTACATATTGGGACAATGTTGGGAGTATTGTATGAGTGGCTGGTGTTTTATGTACAGCACCAGGAGAGTGTTTTGGGTGCTATATAAAAAGTGTTGCTTCTCTTTGAATTTATGAAATATTTTGGGATTGATTGGATTATATTTTTACTGTGTGTTTAGAAGTCTTTGGATTTGTATTCTTGTGTAGATCATATGGTCTACTCTATTTTACCTTCATTGCTTTGGTCAATAAATTTCTGTTGCATTACTAAAGCAAAATATGCAGCATTGCAAACCTACATTTCAGTGAGACATTGCTTCATTAAAGCCAAAACAAATCACACTGTGATCTGTCAAGCCAAATTTCTGTCTGGGGCATGGCTTGCCTGCTAATAACAGATCATAACACTTGATGAGTTTGCATAGTAAGGCAAGTACCTCAAAAAATTGAATAGTATGTCAAACAACCCATTTTACTCTGCAACTATGCAATGAGTAGGTAAGTGATAGCTTTCTCTGCAGGATGCTGCCATTGGTCCAAAAGGACATTGGGCTGCATCTTGTACGTTTTTTTTGGCAAAGTGCAAGTTGGATTAAGTTTTTATTTTGAGTGATTCTTGCTGTGAGGCCCAAGTTCCAAATCAGGATGGCATGTGGCTTGGAGGGGAACTTGCGAGGTAGTGATACTCCCATGTATTGGCTGCACTTTTTTATTCATCTGTGGGGTATAGGCGTCGCTGGCTGGCCAGCATTTATTGCTTGTCCTTAGTTGCCTTTGAAAACGTGATGGTGAGCTGTTTTCTTGAACTGCTGCAGTTGTCCTGCTGTGGACTGACCCAAAATGCTCTTAACAATTAATCCCATTTCTCAGTGGGAAGGGGTGGTTAAGGATAAATAAGACATCTTTGGATTTTCCTATAATTTACATACCAATTTTTTTTAATGTATCCTCTTTGCATTCTTAATTCCCTTTTTCTCTTCAGACCTATATTTTCTATGCTCCTGTAAGTTTCCTAAAGTATGATTTTGCGATCTTCATAAATTCTATCTTTCTGCAGTATCTAACTGTGTATCCTTCAGGATAACTAGGGAGCTCTAGATTTGGCAAAATTTTCTTTGTGGGGACATCCCTACAATGTACCATTTGAGCCTGACTTTTGAATGCTTGCTGCTGATTTGCCATTGATTTTCATTTAAATCACTATAACCAATCCATTTTTTCACGATCATCTCTCAGATTCATAAAATTTGTCTTCCCTCAGTTTAGAACTTTCACTGAAAGCAAAATACTGCAGGTGTTGGAAATCTAAAATTAAAAAAAAACCTGGAAGTTCTGGAGCAATTCAAACAGGTCTGGCAGCATCTGTGGAAAGAGAAAAAATAACATTTTGATCTTGATGTGACTTTTCTTCAGTACCAAACTTTTTCCCTGTTTTATTTTCCATGATAATGTAAAATCTAACTGTATTATGTTAGGAAGGGGTGGTCAAACCCCTCTGGTAATTAAAATAGAAAAGCAAGCTCCAAATCTGTTACGGTGTGAGTAGAGGCCCCCTTCTAACAATTAAACCTGAAACACCCAGAGAAGCTTGCCTCATCTCTCCAAACCTGTCAAAAAGAAGTGGTTAAATGATAGAAAATCCCTGATATTCACTTTAAAAGCAACAAGAAACAAATCAGATAATTCCCCCTGAACTACTAACTATTCCTGAATAGAACAAAAGTCTATGTAATTGAATGCTGTTGCAATAAATTGAAGCCCCACTTATAAACTAAAGTAATAATAAATATAAATCAGAACTTAGACTTCCAAAAGTACAGCCAGGTTAAAGTCTTCCGGAATGTTCTCTGCATTCTCTGCTGATCCTTCTATCCGGAATGTGAATTCTTCTGTTAGGAATCTTAACTAGGAGAGCCGCGGTACCTTAATGAATAGATGGTGCTTTCTCAGAGAGCTTAGAGATTTCTATGAGAGCTAGATATTTACTCTTCCCATAGCGGTTCGCTCTTACACTGATTTTCAAAATCTCTCTTCTTATATACCCCGATGATGTGTCAATTTTCTTAAAATAGGATTGATCCGAGGTTGTCAATTTTCTTAAAATAGCATTGTTCCAAGGTTGTCAAAACGATCAGATTTAAATTCAGTTAGTTTTCAATCACTAGGTGCTTGCTTTAAATTAATTGGCTGATCTTCAAGCTTGTTGCCAAAACGTCAAAACAAGGTTTCCAATCACACAACCAATTGAAACATGCTTCAACTTGAGAACTGGCTGTTCCTATTCAGTTGCTTACAGACACATTTTTGTTTAAATCTCCAAAATAAAGCACATCACCTCTTAAGGGGGACTACGCACTCTTTCCCCCTATTATTTTTATAAACATATCCTAACTTCCTGCCTTCCAATTCACAAGTACAACTTTGCAGCAATTATCATCACTATCTATGTAAGGTGGAGCAAAAATCCAGGACATACCCTGGACTTAAAACCCTTCAAAGGCAAAAGTTGTGGAAATTACATTGGATTAAATTCACTGAACTCTTGAGACTCCAGAAACCATGGGCTGCAACTGAACCAGGAAGAGGCTGGCTGGAACAGACTGGGAAATATACAAGCCCAGGGTTGATGTCTAGGTCAGGGATTAGCTTGAGGAAACTAAAGGAAGACCCCCATTCACACCCCAGCTTAAACAATGGAAGCCAGACGGCAAGAAACAAAGAACTTTTACAACTTCTCACCCCCTGGAGCCTCCGAAGGTACAAAGCCATTCCATTTCCAACCAGTGCTCAGCCACAGAAATACTGAACATTCCACACTTGGTACTACATGTAAACCTGTTCCATCTTTGGCTGTAAATACATTTGCACCACTATTCAAAACTGAACAAACACCATCCAAGGGAAATACTGGACATTCCAAAACCATCAAAACCATTTACCTTAAACGAAAAACCATTCACACCTACTCCAGTGATCAGGAAAATCATTTAGCCTCGAGAGGAGGAACAATAGCTTGACAAATTTGGCAGGAGATAAGGGGGCCCGCAGTTGGGTATGATTGAAGACCGCGAGCCCAGCACAGCAGAGAGAGGGAGTGTGTGTGATACTAGCAGTGAGATACCGCCAAAGCACCCCAATTCCGACTTGGTGGGTGTACCGAGGTGGGCTCCACGAGGAGAGTTTGAGAGTCCAAGCGAGAAGCCAGCCCCCCCCGCCCGCCGAGGGAAGCAGCCCTCGCATCCACCGAACACCATCAGCTAACCATAAACATCCACTTGCTGTCCAGAGGCAACCAAAGGCATCCAGAGACACAAGACACCGACCAGGGCACCACCACCACCCAAGACAACAACCCGCTTGCAAGGACCACCAGAGAAGAAAGAAAGCCCAAGGTACTCACCAGTCTGGTCCCACGCGAGTAACCACATCAGCAGACACCCCTAGACTGACCATTACCAGTACTTGTGGCCCTTTGCTTAGTCCCAGCTATGGCAAGAGGCTCTGAATAAGAACCAGTCAAAATCGTGTTTTCATACCAGGGGTGAACCTACAGCCATTGAGACCCTTTCACCCAGCTTGGCCAGTCTTAGATAGGGGAAGGTGGGGTTCGGGGCTAATGGTTTAGGGAACCCCCTCTGGAAGGGAAGTGGAATTGGATTCTGGGTCAGCTGGTTTTCTCTCTGTCTTTCCCTGTTAGCATAGGTAACAGCCACCTGCTGTATCCAGGCTTGGCTGCCAGGCTAAACTGGGGGTCAAGTTAACCGGGAGACGGGTCTCAGCCAGAGGTAGGCAGGTTTTTGATAGTCACTTTCTTGTTTTCTGGAAATAAATTCACTTTGTTCGCTTTTCATTAAAATCAGAGTTTTATTTGCCTGTGAAGCATCTGCCTCCTGTGTTTTCCACCACACCACACTCCAGTACATAAGCCCAGTGTCAGAACCAGGGAGCTGGTGAACAGTAAACCAGGCAGCACTCCCTACAGAATGTCCTGCAGCTGCGTCATTTACCCTGGCACCGGGAAGGAAATGTATTGCCCTGGAGTCTCTTTGAAAGTCACAGATACATTTATCTGATGTCCTCATTCTGGAATCCACTATCACTATTGCCCTTCCATTCTTCTTCCTCCCTCCTCTAGGTAGCTGAGTCACAACTGGTGCCTCAAATTTGGCTTAGATCTAATCCATTGATCCATAGATCGTATCACTGTCTCTGTTTATCACTTGCCACTTATGTTATTTGGCATACAACAGTCGTGTGTTGAAATGAGATAACAAGGTGTAGACCTGGATGAACACAGCAGGCCACACAGCATCAGAGGAGCAGGAAGGCTGACGTTTCAGGCCTAGGCCCTTCTTCAGAGAGAAAAAAAAATTATGAAGAAGGGTCTAGGCATAAAACGTCTGCCTTCCTACTCCTCTAAAGCTGCTTGGTCTGCTGTGTTCATCTAGCTCTATACCTTGTTATCTCAGATTCTCCGGCATCTGCAGTTCCTACTATCTCTGTGTTGAAGTGAAACCAGGTTGAAATGTCATTTTTAGATATGCTTGGCCTGGCTGCTGCCATGTCCTTCTGCATTACTCATTTTCCAGAGTTGACCCAAAGCCTGATAGTAATTGTAGAGTGGGGAATTTGGCAGGCCACAGGGTTGCAGATTGTGTTGGAGTATGATTCTTTTGATACTGATGGACTACAGTGCCTTACAGATGCCCAGATTTGAGTCACTAGATCTGTTTGAAGTGGTAATGGAGGATATCTACAAACTGAAGATGTGATATTGCCACTCCGCAATGGCTGTGTGATGGTCAATCCTACTGATACATCATGGACAGTGGGATCGGGAGTCTGCATAGTGGTGGCAATGAGGTTTAGCATATTTTTCTTTATTGTTCACTCAACACTCATCAGCAGAAACAGTTTAGTATCACGTACTTTAGGACCCAACCAATTTGGTCAGCTGTGAGCCATTAGTACATCTTTTAATACCAGATTTTTTTTAATGAAATTCATTTTTTACATTTACCATGGTAACAATTTTGTAGTATCCTCCTAAATTCCTACTATGATTTCAGTGAAAGATTGACAAATCTGCAGAAACTGTATGAAACATTCATAATATTTGACTAGAAATTTACCTCCCACTGGGGAACTGTACAAATTTCAAGTGATTCTGACTTCAGTAAGAAGGTCAGTGAATGGGTAGAGATTTTAGAGCAAAATTTTGTTTTAAAAGCTGCATGTTGAATATAGATCTGTTGGCGTGAGGTCCTGAATAAAACAAAAAATACAACAACACCACTGGAGGGTTAAAAGGCGATGTTGCATATTAAGCAGAACTATGAAAAGAGATTAACAACCCCAATGCAAAGGGATTTTAAAGCTATTCAAAATAAGTCTGAAGATGGCTATTTTGAGAGTGAAGGGATAACAGATAATCATAATAAAGAAGAAGTGAATTTCTTTCAATATATATGCAAGTTGCAGATGGGGTGGAGCAGGATATCATTATTTTAAATGCAGATTTTCCCTTCATATCTATCAATCATGTTATTAAGAGAAAACTAATAGTAAAGGAAGAGTTTGGATCTTGTGAATCCTGCAATTAAAAACTAAAAGCATTCAATAACAACTTGATGTGAACAATGGAGGACAGGCTTTGAGGAAGAATGTTCAATCATATAAAATGGCAGAGGTCTGACCATGAAAGCTACTTACCAATTTCAAAGATGAACTCACTTAAAAAGGGACGTGTAACCTCATCAACATGGATTAGTTTTTATAGCGTGGGTCAGGTAAATTGAAATTTTTATCAAATTAGTTCATATAAAACATATGTACATGATAACCTCATATCCTAATCATTTTCATAATCGTTCTCTCTCACAACTATGACTTCTGGTTTCTTTTTTCAAAACAAGCTACTTCTTTCATATTGCAGCTATCCATGTTTTCCTGGCTTTGATGGAACTGTAAAAGGGGCTGAGAAGGAATTGTTTATCTCTGTAAATTTGGCTCCTAAGTCTAATTTTATGATATAAAAAGAGAAAAAATTACCAGTGTGCTTTAAAACAAAACTGCGATAATAACAACTACAGAAATGCAATGCTGGTTATCTATGTGGACAGGGGTAGTTTTGTACAGGAATGCACAAATGGCTTCTGCTCCATTACACATGACCCAGAAAATAAAGAAAGAAACTGGAGCGGAGAGAGATTTTAACCAAACATGGAAAAAAAAGGCACAGAAGGTGCTTTAGAGGGTTTGAAATAAAGTGGATCTCAATAGTCAAACATACCTGATAACTCGTTCACAGCTACTTTCTTATAAATAGTCCTATCTTCAGCTGGCTTCTAAATGAAGAATATCAGTTAATTATTCATGCATTTGTAAAGACTACTAATTGCAATCAAGTACAGAATAGCTGCGTGGCAATTTATATTAAATTATGATTTTTCAGTGTTGGCTCTCAAGTCAATCACAATTCTGTTTTCAGTTAGCTGTACATAATCTGTTACTATCAAGAATAAAGTCTGGTAACACAATTATAGAATCATAACATGATCCAGTGCAGAAGACTCCTTTCAGCCCATTGCATTTATACTACTAAAAATACACTACTGCGTACATTAGGTTCACTTCCCTGCTTTAAGCCAATAGCCTTGAATGTCATGACACTTCAAGTGTTTATCCAAGTGTTTATTAAAGAATGTGAGAATACCTGCCTCAACTAACCTCCAAGGCCGTGCATTTCAGAACCCTGCCAGCCTCTGGGTAAAACAAGTCTTTTCTCAAATCCCCCCTAACGCTCCTGCCTTTCACTTTAAAATTGTGCCCTCTTATTATTGACCCTTTTGCTCAGAGAAACAGCTGATTTATATCTATTTTGACCATGCCCCTCATTATCTTCTTCACCTCCATCAGATTCTCCCTCTCAACCTTTTCTGCTTAACCATGCTTATCCATCCTCTCATTATAGCTAAAATGCTCTGTCCCAGGCAACATTCTGGCAAATCTTCTCTATATGCCATACTATGCAATCATATCCTTCATAAAGTGTAGTGATCAGAACTGTAGAATGTATTCCAGCTGTGGCTTAACCAAAGCACTGTACAGCTCCAACATTATCTCCCTACTTTTATGATCTGTGTCTCAACCGATAAAGGCATGTGACCCATTTGCCTTCTTAACTACCCTGTTAACCTGTCCCGCCACCTTCAGGGTTCTATGGGCAAACCATCCAAATCCCTCTGTTCATTAAGTTTCCTAGTGTTTTTCCATTCACTGAGTCCTCCTTTGACTTACTTCTTCTTCCAAAGTGCATCATCTCACATTTATCAGGGTCAAATTCTATCTATGACTGATTTGCCCAAGAACAAAGAACAATACAGAACAGGAACTGGCCCTTTGGCCTTCCAAGCTTGCACTGCTACATTTTGTCCTTCCATATTAAAACTGTCTTCACTTACAGGATCTGTTTCCTCTACTCCCCTCCTATTTATGTATTCATCCAAGTGCTTCTTGAATGCTGCAATTGTGTCTGCTTCCACCACTTCCTACGTTTCAGGCTGTCACCACCCTTTGTGTGAAATACGTGCCTTACATATCTCTTTTAAACAATCCCTTGCACCTTGAACCAGTGTCTCCTAGTGATTGACCCCTTCACCCTGGGAAAATAGCCTCGTACTTTCTACCCTATCCATGCCATTCACAACCTTATAAACTTCTATCAGATTGTCCCTCAACCTCCTGCATTCTAGTGAAAACAAACCAGTCTATTCAAGCTTCCTTCATAGCTAAAAATCACCTGTATCAAGCAATATTCTGGTAAACCTTTTCTGTATCTCCTCCAAAGCATCCATATCCTTCTGGGAGTGTAGTGGCCAAAACTGTATGCAATATTCCAATTGTGGTCTAACTAAAGTTCCATAAAGGTGCGGCATAACTTGTCTATCCTTATACTCAATGCCCTTTCCAATGAAAGCAAGCATGCCATAGGCTCTTTTTAACAACATTATCTACCTGTGCTGGTACTTTCAAAGAACCATGGACTTGCACAGCCTAATCCCTCCGAATATCAATATTCCTCAGGGTTCTACCATTCCCATATAATTTTAATCTGCACTTGATCTTCCAATGCATCACCTTACATTTGTCTGGAGTAATCTCCATCTGCAATTTTCCGTCTATGCCTCCAACTGATCTATATCCAGCTCTATCCTCTGACAAACCTCCTCACTATGTGCAACTCCACTAATCTTTGTGTTGTGCACAAACTTACTAATTAGACGAACTACATTTTCCTCCAAATCATTTACGTAGATCATGAACAGCAGAGGTCCCAGCACTGATCCCTGTGGAGTATCACTAGTCACAGCCCTCCATTCCAAAAAACATCCTTCCACTGCTAACCTCTGTCTCCTATGGCTATGCTACTTTTGTATCCTTTTTGCCAGCTCACCCCTGATACCATGTGATTTCACCTTTTGTACCAGTCTGCTGTGAGGGACCTTTTCAAAGGCTTTACTGAAGTCTATGCAGACAACATCAAATGCTTTTCCCTCATCAATCATCTTCATCAACTCCCCAAAAAACTTAATCAAGTTAGTGAGGCACGACCTCCCTGCAAAAAGCAACATGCTGTTTATCGCTATTATGTCCATTTGCTTCTAAATCCTTTTGGATCATGTCTCTGAGAACCTTTTCTAATAATTTCCCCACCAGTGATGTAAGGCTGACAGGCCTGCAATCTCCTGGATTATCCCTGTTACATTAGCTATCCTCCAGTCACCTGAGGCCTGACCTATGGCCAAAGAGGATACAAAGATGTCTGTCAATGCCCCAGCAATTTATTCTCTTACCTCCCTCAAAATTCTGAGATAGATCCCATCAGGACCCAGGAACTTATCTATCTGAATGTCTTTAAGGTGCACTACATCTCTTCCTTTCTAATAGCAACTTGGCTTTGAGATTCGACACTCGGTTCCCTGAGATCATCCGTGACCAATTCCTTCTCTTTGGTGAATACCGACGCAAAGTATTTGTTTAGGGCTTCACCTACCTCTTCTGGTCTCCACGCATAGATTGTTTCCTTTGTCCTTGAATGGGCCAACCCTTTCCTTGGCTATTCTCTTGCTTTTTATATATGTATAAAATTCCTTGGGATTCTACTTAATCCTGTTTGTTAACAATTTTTCATGACCCCTTTTAGCCGTTCTAGTTCCTTGTTTAAGTTCTTTCCTGCTTTCCTTATATACTTCAAGGGCTTTGTCAGTTCCCATCCTCCTTGACCTTATGTGTGCTTCCTTCTTTTTAACTAAGGTCATAACATTGCCGGCCATCCAAAGCTCATGTAACTGGCCATACCTATCCTTCATTCTCGCAGGAACATGTGTCTCCTGAACTTTTATCAACTGCTGTTTGACATACTCCCTCATGTCCAATGTGGAATTACCGTCAAACAGCCACCTCCAATGAACATTCTCCTTCTGGTAAATCTGATTATATCCTCTTATAATTGAAGACCATGCTCCTCATGGTGAATTACCAGCCTATAGGTGTGCCATTTTTAAAGTTACTTTTCATCCACATCATTTACGAATAAGAGAGCCAGCGTTGATCCCTGCGGTACGTCATTGCACACTGAGCTCCTATCATACTATAAATTGTTCTTTCTCTTTTCCAATACAGACGTTGGTAACTGAATTAGTCAGTATGTTTATTTCAATGCTGTTATATTACTTATTTTCATGTTACTTTCAATGGAAAACATTACATTGAAGCGTAGCTTTCAAAGCTCAGTGTGGGACTACCTTATTCACCAGCTCTGCTTGCTTATTCGGTAAGATGTCTAAAATGTTCTAAGATAGAAACCAAATATTGTTATCTAATTCTAGTTTTGATGGGATTATTTTGTTTTAATTCTTGAGGACTAACATTAATTGCCTGCACCCAAGAAGCCATTGATGTGTTTTTCCTTGAAGTATTAGCCGTTGTTTAAAACTGAGTAGCCTGCTATAGTGTAGAACTGGAGTCATGTGAAAAGGCAGGGTCCCATTAATAAAGGACATCAGTGAGTGAACCAATCAGGTCATTGCAATAATCCCATGCTCAGTTTTTCTCCTTTGAATCCATAAATTACTATATTTACTGAATTCAGTTTGACAGCTTGTAATTTAGACATAGTTATTGGTGTAACAATCTAGTATTTTAACTAGCCTACTGTCACACATGTCATTTACAACTTAAACTATAATCAAATCTTTTATCTATATCTTCCCATGTTATTTCAAATTCTTGGCAAAAAGAAGACAAATATACACAGCCATGGTGCTTTAGTCACAGCCATAGTGCACTTGCCAAAATATCTAGTGTTTTACATGTGGTACTTATTCTGACTACCACTGAACATTTTCTCTTGTGGTCTAAGAACAAGTTCCAAGTGAGTACTTTTTGTTTCAGTATGCTCAAATATAATCTGAAAAAAACTGGCTCAGGATCAGGTATGAATAAGGTGCACTACACTATTCATTTGATCTTTGAAATCATTATCCTACAAAGTATATCCTTTTTCTTCAATGTATTGAAAATAAGGGTCAACACCAGATCTTAATTTTACTGATTTTGGTTCCACAGAAGTTCAAACCATATTCGGTTTTGCTCGGTTAATTTTATGATTTGTGAAACCCATCCGAGGCATCTCCACGCCTTTACTTGCTGTTTTACCTTTTCTCCATTTCCACTGCTATCACCCTTACTGTTTCAACTATGGACCTTGGCCAGTTCCTTAGGCTGTTCAAAAATAAGGCTTTTCATGGAAAGTTGGATCCATATCTAAAGTGTGGTCTAGATATTCAAGTGTATCCATATTTGGAGCAGTTGGAAGTGAAATATTTCTAGCTATTGAACCTTAAGCAAAATGGCAGTGCATGTGGAATTAGTTGATCATTGAGAAAAAGCCCGTGGGGAAAAGAAACATTCCTTATTTGTAATTTGCTTCGGTTATTTGGGTCTATTCAGAAAAAAAAACTTGCCACAGAAGCTAGTGTTTAATCAATTGTTGTCAATGTCACTGTGATTGTATTATCCTCATGGAGCAAAATCTCATGGATAATTTATCAACAGAAAACTACCAATGCTAACAATGTCGCACTCCTTCTGCCCTATACTGAATGCTATTCTCAATCCTGTTATCCAGTGCAGTAGAAAAGTATGAAGTCCATATAGTTTTACTCCAAGTGAACTAAGATGACCAAATGGACTTAATGATGCACATTTAGACCTGCCAGTGGTATTCTTCCAAACAGCTGCTGTAACTTCAACAGGAGCTCCTGGAGATCTTGGAGAGAATTTGCTACTAATTTTATTTATCCAGGACTTCTTTAAGTCTTCTACTAATGTTATGTCGGTTTATTGGTCAATCGTTTTTTAGAAGTTCCAGCTGGTTGTTTTTTCAAGCACTAATTTCCTCAATCCCCAGAATCTATTCAGCCTCAACTACTTAATCAAACTGATCCATTATTTGCATGTGTAGACATTCATTTGTCCCAAGCCCTTCCTTGTCTGCCAATTGAAGGTTGAGCAATGGTAAATAAGAAAGGTATTAAGTTGTGGTCTTTCTTTATAAATACCAGCTGTCCTACTCTCTTTCATTTTGTTTCTGATTGCTCTCCGACCCATTCTGAGTGTTTCTCAGTTCACTTGGATATCTACTCGACCTTTCACCAACCTTAAACATTTGTTGTCCAAAATTCTCAAATTTTTGTCCTTTCCATCAAAGTGAAACAATGTTTTGAATGAAGCCCTTTAGAACTCTTTTCAGGGAATTGTATCGTTATTGTTAGGGTAAATGCACCTCAATTTTGATAATGCAATATGCTCCTCATGTTCTCAGTCACAAACGCCAAAGGTCTTCATTATGTTTAGCTTGTCAGGGCCCAGGGCAGAGAGGTACATCAGGGTTCACTAACCAAGGTTCAAGGCTTTAGAGGGGGCCTGCTGTGCTGAAATTGTGGTTGGGTCCCTGTGCTTATGTGAGGGGCAAGGCCACTGTGCTTGGGTAGGGATCAGGCCTCAATACTAGAATTGGGAAAGATGGAATGAGGAGGCCAGACCAGGAACAGTACAGGAGCCTGTGCTTTCTGTCTCTGCCTCTGTCCACACGCTGTCATATACACAGTCAGTCTCTAACCAAGAGATATTCCCACAGCAATTGGCATGTGTGTCATACTCAAATGACAAAATATACATTTACAGTAAATTAGATAATCAAGGATCTATCCTTGGTCTGAAAGATAGCGGGGAGTGGAAGGACTCTCATGGGTCGTTGCCAGCCCTTAGCCATATGGTATAGGAAAAGCCAATGATACACTCGAAGCAGCACATTTATAGCTGAAATTTGGTCCTGTGCACTCTCCTACAATGTTTGATGGCATCAGTGTAGTGTGGGCAACGTAAGACAGGTTCCTAACCTTTCAGGGACATTGCTTCCATTCAAGGAAGCATTGTCTACATTTGTTTTCTGGATTTGTAAACCATTGTGAAGCTAATCTACAATCTTACCAATATGAAGCTCAACAACTTCAATAAAATCCTCATTTTTATAGCCTCAGTTCTACATCCTGTTTGTATCTACCATAAGTTTCTAAATAAAAACTTCACTGCCTCTGTATCTCCAACTTCCGGCTGTCTTGTTCTCCTTTACTTCTGCAAGACTACCATCATTAGAGAACCTTCAGGCAATGTACTTTAATCTGGAATTCTCTTCCTAAACTTTTCCTTGCTAACTCCCTCACTGATTCAGAAACTTTGAAATAATACTCACCATGCCCTTGGACAGTATCATTATTTGATATGCACTTGCTTCCTCTGTGATAGTATTCTTTGTCAGATTGAGCACAAAATCCAGACTAATAATTCAATGCAGTACTGAAAGTGGTCCTCAAAATGTCAACATTAAACTAAGGCCTCATTTACCATCTCAGGTTGATAATAAATATCTGACATCACTATTTTGCAGGGGAGCTGGAAAATTCTCCCGCTTTGTGGTTAAATTCAATCAACACCATTCGAACAATAAAACTCAATCGTATGAACATGGTTACACTGCCCTAGATGGGACTTAGATGTCTGCACATTGACCTCATTGTCTCCTGTATGACAAAGTGAACACACTTCAAGAGCATAGTAGCAGATATGAGACAGACGACCAATAAAGAAGGTTGTAAGGAGCATACAAATGTAGAAAGAGACATGGAGAGATTTAAAACAGAAACTCCAATGTTCAGCGCCTTAGCACAGAAGGCATAGTCACAAATAGTTGACATTTGGAAATGCTTAAAGAGCTAGAATGACAGAAGTACAGATATGTTAGGGTGTTGTACAACTGGTGATAATGATAGCAGAAACAGTGGGCCAAGGCCATGGAGGAATTTGAAAGAAAGGGAAACAAAAAATCAAAGTGATCCTTAACAAGGAAACAACACAGGTCAGAAGGCAACGTGGGAGATTTTGGCAAAAGTTATGATATAGAAGGAGCGTCTTAGATGACATCATTTTCATTGAGGACAAAATTAGAGATTGGAATGTGAATGTTCATAACAGCAGAGATATGCGCTCAGAACTTCATTTCCACCCATAATCATATGACTCCTTGTAGTGTGATCATCCATGTTGAGCTAAAAATAGTGAATAGTGTGTTTCTAAGTCATGAAAAGCTGAAAACCAAGGTGCTCCAAAGGGACTTGAGCCCCAGTGATGAATAGGTAAAAAAAAATCATAAAGTGGGATGGAATACCAGCCCTTTATTTATAGCCTTAAAATAAAAGGGAGGAGAATTAATGCTTCAGCTTTACAAAACCGTTGTTAGGCCACTTGATGTAATGTAAGCAGTTCTTGTCATTACATAGAGTCGCATAGTCATACAGAATGGAAACAGATCCTTTGGTCCAACTTGTCTACATTGAGCAGATATCCGAAATGAATCTAGTTCCATTTGCCAGCATTTGACCCATATCCTTCTAAACCCTTCCTAGTCATGTACCCATCCAGATGCCTCAAATGTTGTTATTGCACCCACCTTCCCGGCAACATCATTGTACAACTTTTTTGAATGCTTTCAAGTTTAACAATATCTTTCCTCTGCCAGACAGTCCAGAAATATACCATGTATTCTCAAAGTGGCCTCACCAATGTCGGGTCTAGACCCGAAACGTCAGCTTTTGTGCTCCTGAGATGCAGCTGGGCCTGCTGTGTTCATCCAGCCTCACATTTTATTATCTTGGATTCTCCAGCACCTGCAGTTCCCATTATCACTCACCAATGTCCTGTTCAGCCACAACATGACCTCCCAACTCTTATACTCAATGTTATTACCAATGAAGGCAAGTGTATCAAACGGGTTCTTCACCACCCTATCTGTGACTCCACTTTCAAGGAACTACGTACCCAGACACCTAGGTCTCTGTTCAATAAACACCCCCAGGGGCCCTACCATTAACTGTATATGACTGCCTTGGTTTGCCTTACCAAAATGCAACACCTCGCATTTTTCTAAATTAAACTCAATCTGCTACTCCCCTTGGGATAGACATGTGAACTTTGGAGACAGTGCAATGTAGATTTACTAGAATACCTGGACTCTAAGAGTTAGCTTTCAGGAGAGAATTCCCATACCAAGGTGGTCTTCTCTCAAATTTGAAAGCTGAAGAGGTATGTTGATCCAAATTTTCAATATTTGGTGGGTAAAAAGACTGGACAAATACAGAAAATATTTATGTGGCTTGGGAAATCTAGGGCCCAGAGTTATCATCTAAATATCAGAGTCAATCCCTTCTGGAATAAAATTAAGAAACACTTTTACAAACAAAGGGTGGTGGTATCTTGTAGCTCTCTTCAGAGAAACCATTCAGCCCATTTGGGTCTACTCCACCATTCAGTATGATAATTGATGATCGTCCAACTTAGTACCCTATTCCTGCTTTCTCCCCAAACTCATTGATTGTTTTAGTGGCAAGAACTAAATCTAACTTTTTTCTTGAAAACATTTAATATTTTTGCAGAGAATCCATAGACTCACCACTCTCTAGGCGTGGAAATTTCTCTCCCCTTTCAGCCCTAAATGGCCTAACCTGTATCCTTAAATTTTGATTCTAAGTTTTAACTCTCCAATCTTCAGTTTCACTGGTCTGCATTTACCCTATCAATTTCTGTTAGAATTTTATAGGTTCTATTAGAAACCTTCCCCCCATTCTTCTGAACTCTAGTGAATATACTCTTAACTGATCCAGTTTGTCTTTGCATGTCAATCGTGCTATCCCAGGAATCAGTGTGGTAAATCTTGGTTGCACTCCCTCCATAGCCAGGACATCCTTTGTTAGATAAGACCAAAACTGCACAAAATACTCCAAGTGTAGTTTCACCAAGGCCCTGTACAAACGCTGCAAGACATCACTGTTCCTGTACTCAAATCCTCTCAGTATGAAGGCCAACACAACTTCTTCACTGCCTGCTGCACCTACATGCTTACCTTCAATGGCTAGTGTACGAAGACACTCAGGCTTCATTACACTGCTCCTTTTCCCAATCCATCACCATTCAGATGATGATATCTTTCTGTTTTTGCTACCAAAGTGGATAAACTCACATTTATCTACAATGTGTTCCAAGTGCCATGCATTCACCCACTCACTAAATTTATTCAAATCTCGCTGAAGCATCTCTGCATCCTCCTCGCAGTTCAAACTCCCATCCAGCTTTGTGCCATTTGCAAACTTGGAGATATTACATTTAGTTCCCTCATCTATATTACTAACACATGTTGTGAATAGCTGTGTCCAAGCATTGATCTGTGCAATACACCACTAGTGACTGGCTGCCATTTGGAAAAAGATCTGTTTATTCATATTCTGCCAACCAGTAATTTATCCCTAATCACATGTGGTTTAATTTTACAGCTAATCTCTTAAGTGGAACCTGAATAAAAGCATTCTGGATGTTCAAGTGAACATCCACTGGCTGTCCCTTATTAACCCTACTGGTAATGTCCTTGAAAAATTCCAGTCGATTTATTAAGCATGATTTCCATTTTGTAAATCCATGTTGACCCTATCCAATTCTGTCATTGTTCTCCAAGTGCTTTGCTATTAAATCTTTTATAACGGACTGTAGAATTTTCCGCACTACTGATGCCAGGCTAACCAGTCTGCTACTGTCTGTTTTGTCCCTGCTTCCTTTTTTAAATAGAGGGTTACATTAACTGCCTTCTAATCCATAGAGTCTGTAGCATTTTGAAAGGTGATCATCAATCCATCTATTATTTCTAGGGTCACCTTCTTAAGTACTCTGGGTTGTAGATTATTGGGCCCTGATGATTTAACCTTAGATTCCCCACAGTGTGGAAACAGGCCCTTTGGCCCAACAAGTCCACACCACCCCTTGGAGCATCCCACCCAGACCCATCTCCCTATAACCCACACACCCCTGAACATTACAGGCAATTTAGCATGGCCGATCCACCTAGCCTGCACATCTTTGGACTGTGGGAGGAAACCGGAGCACCTGGACAAAATTCACGCAGACACAGGGAGAATGTGCAAACTCCGCACAGACAGTCCCCCGAGGCTGGAATCGAACCCAGTTCCCTGGTGCTGTGAGGCCGCAGTGCTAACCACTGAGCCACCATGCCGCCCCAGGCACCATCAATTTCCGCAACACCATTTCCTGTCTCATGTTGATTTACTTCAATTCCTCCTTTTCACTATATCTTGGGTTCCTTAACATTTTGGGTAATTTATTACATCTTATTTTGTGAAGACAGAACTAAAATATAAATTTAATTGGTCTCCTCCCACAGTGTTTCCCCTGTTCCTGACTGTAAGTTTTGTAGGATGATTGGGTTATTCCATATTCTCACATATTCCAGTAAGTTTTCACTTCTAGTATATCCAGAATCCTTTACATCTGCCTCAAAAATATTCAACATCTTTGTTTCCGACTAGAAGAAGGATATTCAAACACATATGATCCACATGAGAAAAAAAATCCCCTCAAATTTGTCATAAATGCTTGAACTTTCTATTAAAACAGTGACCTCTATTTCCATACTCTCCCTCAAGATGAAACATCCTTTCTGCATCCACCCTGCTAAAACCCTCAGGATTGTAAATAGTTCAGTTGATCGCCTCTTAATCTGCAAAACTCCAACTGACACAAGCCCAGCCTGTCCAATCTTTCCTCATAAAACAATTGCCCTTTCTGGGGATTTTTCTTGTAGACCGTCACTTAATTACTTTTAACTTATTTACGTACTTCCTTCATTAAAGAGGCCAATGTTGCACACACTACTTCAGTGTGGTCTCAAAAATGTCATATATATCTGAATCTTTATTTAAATATTCAATTCCCCTTCCAAGAATCAATATAATCCAATTAGCTTTTTACAATATCAATGCCAAAATTGACAATTCTATATTTTTCCATATTGTACATCATTTGTCTGAACTTTGCCCACTCATTATAATCACCTATCTATATCCCTTTCTAGCCTCCTAATGGCTTCCTCACAATTTACTTTGCTTCCTATCACCAGCTAGTTTAGTAAGCGTACCTTTAGTCTCTTCATTGAAGTTATTAACGTTAATTGCAAACATTGTGGCCCCAGCGCCGAACTCTTTTGCACGCCACTCATTCCATTTTGCCAACCAGCGCATGACCCATTTAGTCCCACTCTCTGTCTCCCGTTAGGCAATCTTTTATTTGTGGTAATACGTTACCCTTAAACTATGAACTTTCATCTTGTCAAATGCCTTCTGAAAGTTGAAGCGCGGCTGAGCCACCAGTTCCTCTTTACTTGCAGTACATACTTCTTCTATGAGCTCCACTAAATTGGCCACATTATTTCATTCTGATTATATTGAATTCTTTCCAGTGCCATGCTATAAGGTCTCTGTTAGTAGCTTCTAACATTTTACTTATAACAGATTTAAACTAACTGGGCTATGGTTTTCTGCTTTATGTCTCCATCCCATTTTGAATAAAGGAGTTACATTCACGTTTACAATCTCATGCAATGTTCCCCGAATCTAGGGGTTTTCGGAAAATTGAAACTGACACTTGATCTATATCTCCAGCCATTTCTTTTAAGACCCTGGTTGTTACAGAGCGCACAAAACATAAAGTATAATTAATCATACCCTCCAGAACCAGTAACTAAATTCTCAAAAGGAACAGCTGATTTTAATTTCACAGCAGGAGTTGTTTCTCTTTGCCCTACAATGCTCTTTTGCCTCTGGCAGTTCAAAATCTTCTGGATCCAATTTACTCAGTGCATTAAATGACATTTAATAATATTCTGTTTTTAACAGATTTACTCATTGTACAGACTTGGTACTTGTATACTTCCTAATTAATACGCAACACAGTGGTCAGGAAGGTAAAGCACTGCAGTACTGGCGTGAAATATCTGATAAACCACAGCTTACAATAAATACTGTAGTTTATATTTTGTATGTAAATCCAGCTGTGGACTGCACCATTTGCAATGCAGATGTGAGAATAGTGACTAGAAAGTTTACTTCCTTGATGAAGTTCTTCTGATTGTTGTGATGCCCTGAGGAAATAGAGAAATACCCAATGCAATTGGCAAGGATGAAGTGCAGGAGTCAAATTTTCCTTGCGAACTCCTGTGTTTGAAATGTCATGGAAAAGCAACAGTCCATTTCAAAAAAAGAAATTTTCAAATGAAAGTTGCCAAGGTAAACAATAGATCTTGTTGTCAGTCTCTCAATGTCATATATGGATAGGATTGTCAATTGTTTTGCATTACTATATATGGTGTGATCACCAATTAGCTCGCCTCAGTGGAAAAGACTGCCCAAGGAGCTTTCTATGAGGTTAGGAAATGTTGTGAGGCTCAGGGAAAATACATTTACTTTCCGTTAATTGAATTTCCTAAGACTGTGGACCTAGTGCCTCACGCAACGTTTACTAAGAAACTTGGAGCTGTGGAAGTATTTCGATATTTTTCAGGATGTGGATGATAACTGCAACACCATGTGAGAGTGTCAAGTTGGTTCACTAAGCTTTTAGGGATAGGAATTAGTATGTGTGTTATCTGCTTCACATTAGTACTTGGGCTTGAAGTGTACCAGTTTAGCAATTAAATGGTCAAATCTATGCAAACGTTCGTCTCACTGCAAAACGATCAGGTCCATTTAGATGGATGTTGAGGAGCCCTTTTAAATGATTAGTTATGAATGATTGAAGCAAGGTTTGGCAGACGTGTTGCAGGTCAACCTTCACTGAAAGAATTGAGCTGGAGTTTAAATTCCTAATTTTTTGGGAATTGCTAAAAAGTAGGCGAAGGTTGGGTGAAGATTGTGGGGGTCCTGCAGACAGTGGTGTGAGGCTCTCAGGAGTAAGCATGGCACATCTGTATATGGCTTCCCTAGCAGTACATTTTGACATCAATTCTATATTCAATTATGCTTAAATAGTGCATCATTTGATATCAGACAATATCTTTTGGAATGAGTCTTAATCATAAAAAAAGCACTCTTTTATCAACCAAGCATTCAATTACCATCACAATGATGTTAGATCAGGAAACACCACAGTGCTTATGAGGCACAGTAAGCATTGTTAAATTTGTGGAAACGATCATTAGTATTTAAAAGCAGTCGTTAGGCATAAGGCAGCAAATTGATTGTGCGGATATCAGTGCAGCCTCCAACCATATTTTCAGATGCCACCAGCAGCAGTATGTGTTTTGTTTTGACTTTGGTATTCACCACCACTAATCTACTTCTCCCTCTCCTGAGTGTAGGGTCTGTGTAATCACCAGCTGGAGAAGACTGACCACTGGTGAACCTAAACAGAAGAAACATTTGTTTTACATAATAAAATAGCTTACTGCAATAAGCAATAAGTAACATTTGATTTACTTGTCAGGCGTAAGGACCGAGGACTCCAGAAAGCTTTATAGAATGAACCTGTTCCCTTTGGTAATCATGCAGAACTGTCTGATATCATCAGATTGGATGGAGCTGAATGCAGAGCAAACATTGACTTCTTCAGAACTGTTATCTCATACAACATCTCCCCAAAAGTTTTGTCCATATTGTTAAATATTTTACATTCATTGAGAATCCCTATTCAAGAATGTATTTCAATGCATCTACTTCCTCAGAAGGCTAAGGAAATTCAGCATATTCACAATGGCTGTTCCTAATTTTTATACATGTACCATAGAATGCTGTGGGCACATCACACAGCTTGGCATTGGAACTGCTCTGCCCATGACCCCAAGAAATTACAGAGAGTTGTGAACACAGGCCGGCCCATCATGAAAACCACGCTTGCTTCCATTGACTCTGTCTACACTTTCCACTGCCTTGGGAAAGCAGTCAATATTATCAAAGACTCTCCCATGCTGGTTATATTGTCTTCCAACCCCCTTCCCTTGAGCAGAAGATATATAAGTTTAAAATCACGTAACAACAGATTCAAGAACAGCTTCTTCCCCACTGTTATCAGATTTATGAACGGACTGCTCGTATATTAGAATTGATCTTTCTCTGCATGTATCTTGTCCGCACAACCTTTGAATGGATGATTTCAGAGTCATGAGTGTCCTAGGTGGAAGTTGAACTTTGTGGAAGATCAAGAAAAAACATATAAAAGTAGGAGTTCTGAGGAAGGGACACCAGTCTCGAGACATTAACCCTGACTTTTCTTCACAGATGTTGCCAGATCTGCTGAGGTTTTCCAGCAACTTCTGTTCCTGTACATTAAAGTAGGAGTTTTGAAGGCATCAAAAAGAAGGAAAAACCCAGCTAAGTGACTGAAGCCTGGCCAACTATACTTCACCAGTTCACGTTATACCTAAGTCTCAGTAATGAGCCTGAGGCAGCTTTGTGTTGGCATTTGAGCAATTCTATGGTGCAGTGTTAAACTGACTGAGTGATAATAAAGAAGTAGATTTCAGTAACAGTACAGATTGTCATCATTGTATTCACTGGCGCTGGCCCAGAGAAGGCAACGAACAACACGAGTGACCGAGATTTTTCCCATCCTAAGACAATTTACTGGAAGATTATTGCTCACTTGGCACTATCTTTCTCACTTTGATTGACAGTTCTAATTTAGAAAACAGAATGAGTTCACTAGCCCTGTGAGGTCTGTGATTTCTTTCCTGTTGACAGCATGGTACAGTTTTATAATGCCTACATAGGTAATCTCACCAGACTTCTGCTGCCTGAGTTCTGCCATCAGTATGGGAAGCCCAATGAAATTCAGTTGCCACTTGATGAGTTGGTCAGCAGTGAACTCAGTTGCTAGTTGAACTCATTCTGCCAATTCAAGGATGTTGACGCGAAGGCATGCTTGGAGGCTCAAATGTAAGGAGTGCAAATTGTGTAGCACATACGTATTTTCAACTTTCACACACTGTTTTCCTTGCAACATTACTGGTATCCAATCAGACAGGAAGGCGACAGTCATTTATGTATCAAGCTTAAATTTAACAAGATGTGCTGAGATGTAGGGAAGTTTTGTGAATGCTGAATTGACTAGAACAGTCATTTCTCCTTGGGCAATCTTTGGCATCTTTTCTGTAGAGGCTTAGCATCTTATGGGGATAGCTGTATAATGCTGATGATTCTTGCATTATACAGACCCCTTTGTATGTGTGACCACCAGAATATCTATTCATTCTTAAATTGTGACTTACTTCTGCATATCTTCTGAAAGTGATCTATAATTTTATAAATACTGGATTCCCTTATCATGGATGGGGGTGAAGTCTGTGGCTGTGAGACTTTATTGACTACTGACATGGACTCTTAGCTTCTGCTGTTTTGCTATTAGCACATTGCTTATTAGAGTGTCCAGACCTTACAGAGTGAACAAGTTCCACTGCTTTTCTGAGTTATGTCTGTTCTTCTCCCCTTAGGATCTGTCTGTGAGTCTTTCTGGTTTCAATTTTCAGCAAAGTTAATTCTGCCTTGGGCTATAAGAAATCCGACAATGTTTTACAAAGAATTTCAATAACAATTCTATCTCTTAAGAATTTTGATTTCAAATCTCTGTCGTCAGAATTTTCCACGAATCTGGATAAGTCTTTAATGACATTATCTAAAGATTCCCACGGAAGCTGAACTCTTCTGACAAATTTCGCTTTTTCAAGGATTTTACTTATTCTAAACTTGAAGTAATTATCAAAGATTTTGAGTACATCATCCAAAGTACCTTTGATAAAAGCAAAAATAGATATACAGAGATAGAGATGGTGTTACTTACAAGTACAGAATTCTAAGAGTCCTTACATCATTTAGCAAATGCACTCATAATTATTTACCAAAATTCACTGGACTCTGGGGTGGTTCCAGCAGATTGGAAAACAGCCAATGTGATTTCACTCGTTAAAACAGGAAGTAGACAAAAAAACAGGTAACTATAGGCCGGTTAGCTTAACTTCAGTAGTGGGGGAAATGCTTGAATTTATAATTAAGGAAGAAATAGCAAGACATCTGGGCATAAATTGTTCCATTGGAAACACCCAGCATGAGTCATGAAGAGTAGGTCATGTTTAACTAATTTGGTGGAATTCTTTGAGGACATTACTTGCAAGATGGACAATGGGGAACTTGTGGGTGTGGTGTATCTGGATTTCCAGAAGACATTTGACAAGGTGCCACACCAAAAGCTGCAACATAAGATAAAGTTGCTCGGTATTATAGGTAATGTATTGGCATGGATAGAGGATTAGTTGACCAGTAGAAAGCAAAGAGTAGGGGGAAATGGGTGTTTTTCTGATTGGTGGTCAGTGGCTAGTGGTGTGCCTCAGGGATCAGTGTTGGGACTGCAATTCTTTACAATTTATATAGATGATTTGGAGTTGGGGACTAAGTGTGATGTGTCAAAATTTGCAGATGACTCTAAGGTGAGTGGTAGAGAAAAGTGTGCAGAAGACACTGAAAATCTGCAGAGGAACAGAGATAGTCCATGTGAGTGGGCAAAGTCTGGCAGATGGAGTACAATGTTGATAAGTGTGAGGTCATCCATTTTGGTAGGAATAACAGCAAAATGGACTATGTTTTAAGCAGTAAAAAATTGCAGCACACTGCTGTGTAGAGGGACTTGGGTGTCCTTGTGCATGAGTCGCTGAAGGTGGGATTGCAGGTGCAGCAGGTAATTAAAAAGGCAAATGGAATTTTGTCTGCCATTACTAGAGGGATGGAGTTTAAAAACAGGGAGGCTATGCTGCAGCTGTACAGGGTCCTGTTGAGGCCACACCTGGAGTACTGTATGTAGTTTGGATCTCCTTACTTGAGAAGGGATTTATTAGCTCTGGAGGGGGCGCAGAGGAGATTCACTCGGTTGATTCCAGAGTTGAGAGGGTTGGATTATGAGGAGATACTGAGTAGGCTGGGACTATACTCATTGGAATGCAGAAGAATTGGGGTGATTTTACAGAAACATATAAGATTATGAAGGGAATAGATAAGGTGGAAGCAGGGAGGTTGTTTCCGCTAGCAGGTGAAACTAGGACTAGGGGGCAGAGCCTCAGAATAAAGGGAAGCAGATGTAGGTCTGTGGTCAGGAGGAACTTCTTCACCCAAAGGGTTGTGAATCTGTGGAATTCCCTGCCCAGTGAAGTGGTTGAAGCTACCTCGCTGAATGTTTTTAAGCCAAGGCTCGATAAATTTTGGAACAGTAAAGAAGTTAAGGGTTACGGTGAGTGGGCAGATAAGTGAAGCTGAGTCTCAAAGAGATCATCGATGATCTTTTTAAATAGCGGAGCAGGCTCGAGGGGCCAGATGACCTACTCCTGCTCCTAGCTCTTATGTTCTTATTTCCGTGGTTTGTCAACTATTCCAGATCTTGTTATACTGTAAACGTTTGCAAGCATGGATTTTACTCTTGTCTGTTTTAAATCTGCAGATGTATCAGCAGTGTGTTAATTATTGACCTGGCGTTTCATCACACTGGCATCATCTGGGTATGCACTTTGATATTCTTTATTGAGAAATACTAGAATACTTTTCGCTTCCCTCTTCTTAATTCTGTTACTCCTCATTCTTGCTCTGTTATGTTTTAACTTCAAAAGGCCTGGGATCTCTCACACTTTGGAAATCTCTGCAGATGACCATGTTTCCATTGCTGTGGTGTGACTCCAATCTTTAATTTTGTATCTGGCAAGAAAATACTGGTTGAATGGTGGGCATCTAGGAAATATGAAGGATCAGAGGGGCATTGCTGTGCATGTTCACAGATCTATGAAGGCAACAAGGCAAGTAACTAAGGTGGTTAAGAAAGCCCATGGAATACTTCTCTCCATTAGTCAAGACATTGATTAGAAGAGCAAGGAGATTATGTTGCAGCTGTGTATAATGTAAGTTAGGTCACAGATAGAACACAGTGTGTAGTTGCCATACGATATTAAGTACATAAATACATCAGAGAGTGTTCATAAAGACGTTGCTTCGGGCTGCAGCAATTCGACTATGCAGAGAGACTAGGTAGGCTGGGGTTGCTTTCATTGGAGAATGCTGAGAGGGTCTTGGTTGAGGTGCAAAGTTATGTGAGGCGTAGACAGGGTAGAGAAGCAGAGACTTTTCCCCTATTTAGATGTACACTTAAAATGCCACATCATTCAAGTTTATGGACTAAATGTTCAAGAACGGGATAAGACATTGTGTAGGCATGATGCACCAAATAGTGTCTTTCTTGCTGTGAATATTTTAAGACTCTATGACTCTCTATGATGCGTTTGCTTTTGTCATTTCTGGTCTTAAATCAATGCCAGATGACCTATGTGAATGCACGTTTTTAAGGCTTATTAGCAACAGGTTACAACTGAGTAGCTTGCTCGCCATTTCAGATGATAGATATAAATTAGGCACATTTCTCTGGGTCTGGAGACATAAATAGGTCATACCTGGTAAGAGCAGGGGATTTCCTTAAATAAAGAACGTTAGTGAATCAGTTGGGTTTTTATAACAATGACAATTCCACCATTTGCCATGCTGGGATACAAACCCCTATCCCCGGAGCATTACCTGAATCTTTGATTATTAATCCGTTATCAATATCACTCCATTTGTCTCTGCCCTCATTAGGAGTACTTTTAGCCTCTTCCCCTACTTTGGTAAATTTGGTGCCTTATGAATAGTTACTATGTTGACACCTGGTTCATTTGCATCTACAAGGTTAAATATTTGTAGTTCCCATCCTGAATAGATGCAGCACATTCTCATTGCACAAATGCAAGGGATTGCCATTTATTTATGGAGTTGGTCTAGCAATTGTCAATTATACCATTGTGTTCCAATGATCCTGGTAAATGTTTTTCTGAATTCAGACTGATTAGAAAATTTGTACTAAAATAGTGTCAATCTTGGTTTTGAGTGTGAATTTGCCAGTTTTCTTTGGGCAAATGCTGCTAATTTTGGCAAAAGCTTGTAGGTGTTCGACTTCATCTGCACAACATGTTACATTCCTATGTGAGAGCTTGTTTGCTGTCTGGTTTGAAGATGTTATATTTGACTTGGGCCTGTCTTGCTGTTAACTTAATGTATCAGATTATGTTAAAGATTTACAGGGATATTGCTGGGACTGAAGGGTTTGAGTTATAGCAAAAGGCTGGATCGGCTGGGGCTATTTTTCCCTCGGGTATCGGAGACTAATGGGTG
This sequence comes from Stegostoma tigrinum, assembly GCF_030684315.1. Classification (NCBI taxonomy): domain Eukaryota; kingdom Metazoa; phylum Chordata; class Chondrichthyes; order Orectolobiformes; family Stegostomatidae; genus Stegostoma; species Stegostoma tigrinum. Next base: position 100,028,558 of record NC_081358.1, on the reverse strand, counting down.
ATTTTATACAGATTTATAAAATCATGAGGGGCATAGATAGGGTAAGTAGCGAAGGTCTTTTTTCCTAGGGAGGGCGAGTTGAAAACTAGAGGGCGTATTTTTAAGGTGAGAGGGGAAAGATTTAAAAATGACCTGAGGGATAAGTTTTTCATACAGATGGTGGTGCGCGTGAGGAATGAACTGCAAGACAAGGTGGTGGAGGCAGGTACATTTACATTTGAATAAGAAGGGTTTATATGGATATGAGTCAAATGCAGGCAAATGGGTCTAGGTCAGATTAGGATGTCTGGGTCGACATGGGCAAGTTGGACTGAAGTGTTTGTTTCCATGCTGCACAGCTCTGTGACTCTACGTCTCAGGTGTATCCCTTGCTGCTGATATCATACGGCTGTTCATGTCTTCTGTTTGATTGTTTCATGTTGCATCTTGTTAACTCTAACTGCATCTCTGAAGCTGTCTATACTGCAACAGCATATCTATGTCGGCTTGTACAGGAAATATTGCACAGATCTTGGAGTGCAGGACAACTTTGCAATGGGTGCAACAGACCGCCCTGATAATACAGTTTGCTTGCTTTTCATGTCTTTACTAAAGTGTCAGTAATGTTTGCTACGTCTTGTGCTCTTGTCTGAATCCAAGGATTTTGTAGTTTCTGCAGTGTGATAGCAGTGAGTCAATGCTGTGTCCGTACATTTTTTCAAGAATTTTTTTTCCTGATGCAGTTACCAACTCCATTATTTGCTTTGACAATTCAGTCTCTGAAAAGTCACATTTGCTGCCCTTGTTATGGCATCTACTGAAAAAAATGATCAATTGATTCTTACAGCTTTTGCCTACAGAACATGAATTCTGAGAGATGTTTTCTGAAGTTGATGCTTACTTGCAGCCTGTATTCTAGGATGCTTCATCTGTTCCTGATATATTCCTAGTCCTCTTTAGACAATCACGAGCATTAACTCTCTGCGGTTCCTCTTTATTAACTACCATCAAAATCTTCACAACTTCTTTCAGTTGGCTCTGCAACTGTTTGGTCTAAAAAGCACACTTACATCTCTTGTCAAGAAGCTTTTCACTAAGATAGCAGAGATGTGGCTTTCCAGTTCATGGTAAAGAATTTGATATCTGCTCTTCTGCTTTTTGTCTTTACACTTTTAATTTAATTTTGCACTCCTCTAACATTCTTTTAGAAATGTATTTGGTGTGCTTTTCATTTATTTGGCTTGAAGTATGTTTTAGGGATTTGTCTGTTGGCTCTGTACTGTTCCTGAATGCAGACCATTTTTCTGTTGTTTGAATTCGGTGTGCTCTCTCTTATTTCAGCACAGGCTTTTTCCAGTCCGCTATTCAAATTTGAGATTGCCTTTAGATAATCCAACGAAAGCCTGAAAGAACCTGGCCAATTTGGAGATAGTTGTAGCTTGTGAATAAATTTTGTTTTCCCTTGTATTTTGTACTGTAGGAACTTGTGAAGTGCATACCTTGTCCTTCAAGCTTGTAAAAACTGGCTTCTCCCTTTTCTCGGCTTTTTATATAAAAAATCCTACCTGTAAATCATGTAATGTTATCATATCATTTAAACATAACACAAATGAGATTTCTGGTGGATCTATTTAAAGCTAAACTAATATATACAATAGAGAGTAATCTCCAGACATAGCCTATGTTATAGCATAATGAGCTGGTGGTCACCTGGACGCTTGGCTCAATTACATATTGCTCTCTTAAAGTAGAATGACTCCAAAGGTTTTAACAGCTCATCATTTACCCTGACAAGCTCCTTCAGATTTAAAAAATGGTTAAATCAGTAATGCAACACACATGCATGCAACACACACGTGAGCACATATACACACACACACACTCGGAAGCACATGCTCACAAATGTTGTGACTGTTGTGGTGAAGGTTACTGTGAGCATTGACATTTGTAGTGGAACCATCAGTTTCATGGCTCTTGATATTGTAGTCTGATTGAAGTTCCTTTGGCCTGATTCTGTTTTAAATAGGTTTTCAGTGCTCAGACTGAGAGACAGTTTTCCCTTTGTTATCCTGCTAGCTAACAGACTAATCATACTCAGAGTGAGAGAGTCTTTATCTGCAACACAGGGGTAACTAGGGGATCATTTTTTGAATATGACATTCACAGCACACTTACATTTGATCTCAGAAAGATGCACATGACAGTGTTGAATCCTTTTAGTTCACTAAATAGAGTAGAAATGGACTTTTTAACCCCTGTTCTTGTGTGTTCTTTGAAGGGAGTAACAACAGAAAGTATTGTAAACATTAATCAACTCAGGCAATATTTCTGGAAAAAGAAAATGTTAATATTTAAGGTTGATGATTTTCACTGGTTTTGATGTATCAATAACCTATGCAGCCAGAATGTCTAATAGCATTAATTTCTCTCAGTTCTAGCTAGAGCAGATAGAATCATGAATATTTTGTGTAATGCATGGCTACAACATTTGTTCTCATCACTTTATATTATTTGCTGTTTTGGTATTGGTTATTTTGTTGTATTTTGGAATTCACAAGAGAATCAGGGGTTAGATTGACAGAAGCTAATGTTGCTCAAAATAAATTATCCTAAGCCCAAGATCGGCTTTGGAGTCAGCTCTTCAAAAGTTGGTTATTAGTTCATTTGGCTGTTTGGATAATGTGGAGTTTAGAATGTCAGCAGCAGGGGTCCTATTCCCTTTTTGGCGGAGGAGGACTTTGGATGACTCTCCTCACTCTGCTCCTGGGAATGAAGGTACAGCCAAGCCACCACTGACAAAAAAAAAGCCAAGGAAACAGCTGAGGGTGTAGCATCTGCAGATAATGAGCCAATACCTTTTGGGCAGAGTGCATATGAAAATGAAGGGGAGGAGAATAATCCTGGATGTTGTCAAGATAAAAGACTTAAGAGTATCAGGGACTGATTTTAACTTGATCCCAGAATCAAGAATGCAGTCCGTAGGTATGGCTAACTCTTTGATTTCACATTCACAAGTGAAGAAAGAAAGGATTTCTTCACACAAATATGAATTATACAAAAAGTGGCCGAGCCCTTATGAGGAAAGACATACAAAGGGATCTGAGTGTACAGGTCCACAGATCTCTGAAAATGGCAACACAGAGGGACAAGGTAGTGAAGAAGGCATACAGCTGGCTTGCCTTCATGGGCTGGGGCATCAAATATAAAAATTGGCAAGTTATATTACAGCTGTGTAAAACTTTAGTATGGCCAGATTTGGAATATTGTGTGCAGGTCTGCTCGCCAAAATCAGGACATGAATGACTTGGAGAGGGTACAGAGAGGTTTACTTGGATATTGCCTGGCCTGGAAGGTTTTCAGTTATAAAGAGAGGTTGGATAAACTCAGATTGTTTTCACTGGAAAGATGGCGACCTGATAGAGGTCTACAAAATTATGAGAGGCATAGATATGATGGATAGTCAGAGGCTTTTTTCCAAAGCATGAAGCTCAACTACAAGAAGGCATAGGTTCAAGTGAGGGGGGAAAGTTTATAAGAGGAGTGTGAGGAAAAATTTTTCACAGAAGGTGGTAGGTACCTGAAACGCACTGCTTGTGGAGGTGATGGGATCAGGAATGCTAGCAACGGTTAAGCCCACCTTGATATACACATGAATGGAAGACAAACAGAGAGATAGAAACTGTGTATGTGCAATAAGTAGCAGATCTAAATAAGGACTAAGAATTGGCACAGGCTTGGTGGGCTGAAGGGCCTGTTCCTGTGCTGGGTTGTATTGTATATATTGTATAAAGGGCAATTAAAATCTGCATTAGCTCCCTCAAAAGCCTGTTGTCAATTGAACATGTAAAACATTTTTTTAGCTGAGGGCATCAAGAAATTTAGATCAATGGTAGGTAAATGCAGTTCAGGTATGCTTTAGTCTGAAAGGAACAGAGGCCGAAAGGGTTGAATGGTCTACTCCCATTCCAAAAATCGTATGTTAAACAGAAGTGTATGCACTGGGGAGCTTTAATCGCAGTAATGGGCTTATGTGCTTGACAGACATCCGGTTAACCAAAAGCAATGAGAAGAAAATAGACGGAGCAGGCCTGAGGGTTGGAAAGTAATCTATCTTTCAGACATTGTGCAAGCACAAACATTCCACTCAGTGTCAAGGTTAAATTGGAATCCTCAAAATAATTTGTTCCAGGTACTTCTTGGCAAAAAGAATCCATATTATAAGCTGCAGCAGCAGTGTTTAAAAAAAGTCTGCTCGTTAATTGAGGGAGGCAGTTGATATGTTGATGATTGTTTGATCACACTTGGCAATAATTTTGTGCATGCTAACAAGGCCCTCGCAATTTCAAAATTCCAAACCAGTAAGTAGTGATGATCTGTCAGTACAGGTGGAATAAATAATCAGACTCCAACCCAGAAATACACACCACCTCATTAGACTTGACTAAACAACTAAATGATAAACAATCTTATTGTTGGCATAATTTAAAGTCCATAGCTAACTGACTTGCTCAGACTGTCACTGAACTGTAAAAGTGGGCTTTGTGCTGAATAAAAACATTGGTCTTGAATGTGTTTTTCTTCTGTCAGTTAGCAATACGCTTCACTGAGCCAGAACTTTGGACATTTAACCTCACTCCAAGATTTAAGTATATAATCCAGCTTGACACTGCACTACACTGTTGTGGGACTGCAACATTGCCAGATGTTCAATTTGGCAGCACTGTTATGTTCATGAAATATTAAAGTTCACTCAACAATATCCAAACAAGAGAAGGATGAAACTCTTGCAGTTACTTTGTGCCATCCACAATTTCAAAATATCCTGCGGACTTTACGATAAGTGAGGAACTTTCAAAATACATAGAAACATGGGACTAGGGATATACTGTCAGCACATTTTATCTACTCCACCATTTGGTAGTATCATGGCTAATCATCTACTTAAATATCCACTTTTGTGTGCTATCCTGATATCCCTGGGCATAATTAAATCAATTAGTTTCTGACTTGAACATGCTCAATTAATGAATTTCCACAGCCCGCTGGGGTAAGAATACCAAAGATTCATGACTCTTGTTGTGAAAAGATTTCTCTTCATTTTGGTCTTAAATGGCTGATTCCTTTATTCCATGTCCCCAGTTTTATTCTCACCAGACAGGGAGAATGTTTACCACATCCACCCTGTCATGCCCTGTACAAATTTTGTAAGTTTCAATGAAATTTACTTGCAAATACGCTTGATGCAATGTGGACAATATAATAACCAGTTTGTATTCAGCCTAATGGTAATGTGGTATGGCCCAGAAATTCTAATTTTTTGTTGGTGACTGGAGAAGAGTTGAAAAAGAGAACAAAATGACATAAAGAGAGAACAGTTTTTTCACTTTTCTGAATTGCACCATGTTATTAATATCTTGTTGAGCATTTGTATAAACAATCATGGACAGTAATCCACTCGAAAAGTCTGTAAAGTGGTACCTGAACCAATTTTTTTAACAAAGGGGTGATCGAAAGGACATTGAGAAATGTTTCAAAATGTGCCATGGAACTCACATGACTTAAGCTAATTGCTTTGACTTACTGACTGGAAGCCCTGATTTACAACTTTGTCTTGGATTCTTTTTGGAGTTCAGTTGAGGTAAGTTTTCTGTGAGAGAAAAAATACTCAGCTCATCCTCTGCTTTTCTGAAAAATGCCCTTCTGGAAAGTCCAGTGTGATCCTAAAACATACTGATGCAGCTGTCCGCCTGAAAACCTCTGTATTCTTGACGAATTCGTTACTGCATTTAAATCCCCATATTTAGAGACACAGGTCTATATGTGCTGGGACACTGACTGAAAGCCATCTTGAACATTTCATAACTTATCATTTTATTCATCAAGAAGTGACAACTATTGGTCTAAGTTTTTTGCAAAATTAACCTCTTCCTTTTAATTGGTCTCTACTTGCGTGCATGTTGCAATTCTTTAGAAAAGTAAATATGTGTATTTTTCTGTTTCCAACTGCATTAATCAGCCTTACATTTTGCTGAATATGTCTTGTGTTCACAATAAATCATGAAATTTGTTGTTTATTAAAGAAACATTTTTGGTGGATATTTTTATTTTAAACATGACATAAATAGGTTATAAGATAACAAGATGTAGAGCTGGATGAAGGCAGCAGGCCAAGCAGCATCAGAGGAGCAGGAAGGCTGACATTTCAGGCCTAGACCCTTCTTCAGAAATATGATGCTACTTGGCCTGCTGTGTTCATCCAGCTCTGTACCTTATTATCTCAGATTCTCCAGCATCAGCAGTTCCTACTATCTCTGAAACATAAATAGGTTATATCATTGACTGTATTGATAATGAGGTAATCCATGTGAATTAATGCCATGCAGAGTGGACTCATGGAACTGGAGTGTGTTGGTATATTCTTTCAGCCTCTAGTCCCTGCAAAGGGAAATGATAGGTCAAGGTATTATTTCTGAACTGTTAATCCAGAACTCCAAGTAATGTTTTGAGAACCCAGGTTTGAATTCCACCAGGGCAGATAGCTGAATTTGATTAAACATTTGGAATTAAGAGATAAATGGTGATCATGAAACCATTGCTGATCATGAGGAATTGCTGATTCACTAATGCCCTTTAGGGAAGGAAGCTGTTAGTCTACATGTGACTCCAGACCCACAGCAATGTGGTCGAATTTTAACTGGTCTCTGGACAATTGGTCTGCATGTGGATACTAAAACACTCCCTCTTTCATTTTTGGGATACCTTTGTTAGTGAACCAGCCATCTTTTATATCCTACTATCTTTGCAAGAAAATTGCTATTGCCTCAAAATTTCATGGAACAAGGTTTTTTCCTTCTATATTACCACAGGAAACAGCACAGAAAAAGGCCATTTATTCCACCATGTATGTGTTGCCTGAATAAATTAGCCATTCTAATTCCCTTTCTAGCACATCATTTATAGTCTTATAGATTACAGTGCTTCAAGAGCAGTTCCAGGCAACTTATAAATGAGGGCTTCAAGCACTTTCTAATCTTTCTACTGGTCACCTCAAGTCCTGGCTCCTGGTAATTGAAACCTCTGCTAAGGAAAACAGGGACTACTCTACTCAAACTCTTTTTCATTTTGTACACATCAATTAAATTACCCCTCTTGCTTGTAGCTTGTACAAAGAGTCAAGAAAAGAGTTGAAAAAGAGAACATAAGGACAGCATGAGCAGCTGGAATTGATTATAATGTAAATTCATAAGGGTTCTTTTCTTTGCGTTTTGCATGAATTATGTGAAGTTTTTCTCATGAGATGTGATGGGAATGGAGCTGTGGTGTAGAAGTCAGGAATTAAACTAGGCAATCAATGACATCACAAGATATATCGTTCATTAATTTCTTGGGACAGAAACTCGTGACTGCATGCTGGTCTCCACAGGAATTTGGAAAATTTGATTTAAAACTCTAAATTGAGTCTCTTCTTATTGCAATCACTGAGCCTTGTTTACAACAGGGCCATGGGCCTGGACTGAGAATCCTGGTTCTCTCAATACAGGTGCTGTCAGACCTGTTGACTATTTCTAGACCTTAGTTTTTATTTCAGATTTTTGCATCAGTAGCAATGTGCTTTTGTTTTACATATTGTGTCATTAAGTTGCTGATCAACAACAATCCCATTGGAGAGCAGAAACGGATCAAGGGGCTAACTGACCTGGCTCCTTTGCTATATGTCAGCATTTGAACATATTTCCTGTTTAGGATGAATTGTTTTTATCCAAAAAATAAATAATCGCACCGAAAAACCTGCTTACTAAAGATGAACATTCACGTCAGTTCTGTTATAATATTCTGGCTTCTGAGATTTTTTAATAACTTGACTGATTCCTGGAGTGAAGGGCTTATCTTGTAGGGTAAGGTTGAATGGGTTGTGTAGTTTATTGTTGTGTTATCTACATGTAAATAAAATGAAATATACGGATTCCATTGACTCCAGGTTGCCTGGTGGGTTTACTTACAGATAAATTGTATGAGTCATACATTGTCAAAGATATGAGGAGAAAGCGGGAACATGATACTGAGTAAGATGATCAACCATGAAAATATTGAATGACAGAGCAGGTGTAAAGGGCCCAATGCTCAGACTCCTGTTCTATTTTCTATGTTTCTAACCAGTTTGGGTATTACAGATTGATCTATAGACACAGCATTTATGTAGGGCTCCAGCATAATGGAGTGACACGGTCTCTGGTCTCATGATAATATCTGGAAGTTGAATCTTTTAAAGAGACGTGAATCTCAAAATTATAACTATAGCATTCACCTTTGTACTATAACTGAAAACATTGCGTAAATTTAATAATATCAATCAAACAGAGATAGACATAAAATTTACGAGTTAAGAGACAGTGTTTATTAAATTTGTGAGTTGTCACAACCCATTGGTTAGGGCACTGGAGGTCAAGCCCCACAATTCTTGGATTTACAAATGTTAAAATTTGATCAGTCCATGACATACCAAATTTTACCCAAGTGTCTAATTCAGGTTGTGATGTGGAGACGTTGGTGTTGGACTGGGGTGGACAAAGTCAGAAGTCACATGACACCAGGTTATAGTCCAACAGGTTTATTCGAAATTACCAAATTTTTGACTTTGCTGGACAAATCAAGTAAGCAGGCAACCCAGGACACCAACAACATCAATAAGGACACCACCATGAAACTATTAGATTTGTGCCTCACAACCCACTTCACCTTCAACGACATCATATACAAATAAGTCAACAGAACACCAATAGGATCCCCAATATCAGGACTGATTGCAGAAGCAGTAATGCTTCCCACTACACAACCCAAATTTTACGATATGTAGATGATATCTTCGTGATTATCAAATGCACAAAACTAGAGGAAACCCACTGACACATAAACAACATCCTCACTGGAATAAAATTCACAGAAGAAAAAGACAACGACAACTAACTAACCTTCCTGGACATAATGATAGAACGCAAAAACAACAGGGAACTCCAGACTAGCTTATGTAGAAAGACCGCATGTACGGATCGAATACTCAATTACGCTAGCAACCACCCAAAGGCCCACAAATGCAACTGCATCAGGACACTATTTAAACGAGCCACAACACATGTCAGCAACCTGGAACAATGCAAGGCAGAACAGGAACACTGAAACGGAGCCTTTAAAAGGAAAGGATATACAAAAAGCACAATTTGCCGTTATCTCCAACACATACCACAACAGGAAGACACAACATGACCAGACTCACTAATCACACTACCCTACGTCAGGGACATTTCAGAAATGACTATAAGACTACTCAAACCCCTAGGTATCAGGATAGCCCACGAACCAACAGCCAACCTACAACAGATACTGATGAGCATAAAGGACCCCATACTCAAAACCAGCAAAACTGGGGTAATATACAAAATACCATCCAAGGACTGTGAGAAACACTATATAGGCCAAGCTGGAAGAAAACTGTCAATAAGAAAACACCATCACCAACTGGGCACCAAGAGACACAACCAATTCTCTCTTGTCTCACTATACACAGACAACGAGGGGCTGAATTTGACTGGGACAACACATTCATAATTGCACAAGCCAAACAGAGAAATGCCAAGGAATTCCTAGGGTTCTGGTATTCCAAACGGAACTCCATCGATAAACACATTGAATTAAACCCTATGTAAAAACCACTGAGAAACAAAACTGAAAGTAATACCACCATTCCAGTAAACAAAGGCATATAAATAATAAGTAGGACAGAACACCAACGCTTCACTGGTGGTGCACTGATGATGTTACCTAGCAGGGTAGCAAAACATTTGCAACCAAACCCACCAGCTCGGTGAGCATGTCTACAACCTTATAAACAAGAATTGATACGGAATAAATTAATTGATTTGATTCAATTTATTTGTTGTTAGATGTATTATTTGTGTATTCCACTGTGAAGACCGACTCAAAATTACTGCTTAATGTCTCGGCTATTTCCTCATTCCCAGTTATTAAATTGGCCTTCATAATAAGCAAGGACATACAGATCATAAGGTGAAAAATAAACTTGGACAGGATAAGACGTATAGGTAACACTGCGCAGGACTAGGCAGGGTCAACATTAATGAGACCAACATTATTTGACATTAGACAGTCCATTCATCATCTAATATTGGCAAGGAAGAAACTGTTCCTGAACCTACTGGTGCATGGTTTTCAAGCTTCTGTATTTTCTGCCTAATGGAAAAAATTGTACGAGAGTATTACTGTGGTGGGATAGGTCTTTGACGATGTTGGCAGCTTTTCTGTAGTAATGAGACATGTCAATGGCATGGTTGTTGGGGCGGCATGGTGGCTCAGTGGTTAGCACTGCAGCCTCACAGCACCAGGGGCCCAGGTTTGATTCCAGCCTCGGGCGACTGTCTGTGTGGAGTTTGCACATTCTCCCCATGTCTGTGTGGGTTTCCTCTGGGTGCTCCAGTTTCCGCCCACAGTCCAAAGATGTGCAGGTTAGGTGGATTGGCCATGCTAAATTGCCCGTAGTGTTCAGGGTTGTGTGGGTTATAGGGAGATGGGTCTGGGTGGGATGCTTCAAGGGGTGGTGTGGACTTGTTGGGCCGAAGGGCCTGTTTCCACACTGTAGGGAATCTATCTAATCTAATCGTCACTCCAAGGAACTTGATGCTCTCAACCCTCTCCATGTCCGCTCTGTTGATGTACAGGCAGGGGAGGCGTGTTCTCCTCCTTTCTTTCAGAAGTCAATGATCTGTTCTTTAGTTTTGCTGACATTGAGAGAGACGTTGTTATTATTTCACCATGTCACCAAACCCTCTATCTCCTTTCTATATTCTGACCCATCATTGTTTGATATCCGTCCTATCATGGTGGTGTCATCAGCAAACTTGAAGGTGGCATTTCTTTGGATTGTGGCTACATAGTCATGGGTGTTCAGGGAGTACAGTAGGTGGCTGAGGAAGTATCCTTGTGGGGAGCTCCAGTTTTGAGTGTTATTATGGAGGAAGTGCAGTTACCAATCCTCAGTGATTGAGGACAAGAACAAAGTTGCTGGAAAAGCAAGGTCTGGCAGCATCTGTGAAGGAGAAAACAGAGTTAACGTTTTGGGTCTGGTGACCCTTCCTCAGAACAACTGAGGATCCAATTGCAGAGGGTGGAGTCGAGATCTAATTTTTGAGGTTTTGAGATCAGTCAGGAGGGGATAATGGTGTTGAAGGCAGAACTGTAATCAATAAGCAGGAGTCTGACATCAGCGTCCTTGATGTCCAGATGTTCCAGGGATGTGTGCAGGGCTGGGGGAATTGAAGAGAAAAATAAATGGGATGTAAATGTCCAGTTCATTTAAGCAGTCTCCATATTTGTAACATCATCAGCATTTGGGATTATATATTGAACGATTTCTGATGGCATTGATGCTTCAAATAGCTTCCAGTAGCCTCCAAGGTATAGTCATTTAATTCAGTACTTCTGAGATTCTATTTTCTGAATTTTCAATTGGTTGAGAATGAGAGGACAACCAGGGAACAATCAAACCTCAGTCCTGCAGCTTTTTCAGACCCCATCCTGCTGACTTAAAACTAATTCAAACTCTGGTTTTTCCCTGCCAGACTGACCATCCTCCTTGAGGCTCCAGTTCTCATTCAATATTGTCACCTGTTTGAATATAAGGCCTCTCGGGAATCTTGGAAAATGCTTCATTAATATTTTTTGCAATGCCATGCTGAGCTGCTCCATTTTTGAGCATAAAGAGATTTGTGTAGCTGTTTTCTCTCGTGAGTTGCTTAATTATCCACCATCATTTGCGACCGGATTAGACAAGACTACAGCATTTAGATCTGATTCATTGTTTGTGGTATCACATAGCTTTGTCTATTGTAACATTCTTCTGCTGGTTGAAGTGAAAGTAGTCCTAAGTAGTAGTTTTGCCAGGTTGGCACCTAAGGGATGTGGTGGGTCATGAGGTTGCAGGTTGTGGTTGACTATAATTGTACTGCTACTAATGGCTCACGGCATCTCATGCATACCTCAGTTTTGAGTTCTTAGATCTATTCAAAGTCCATCTCTTTTTCGCACCATGCAACAGAATGCAGAGTTTCCTCACTCTTAAGGTAGGACTGCATTTCCAGCATAGACGTTTCTCACCCAGGCGAACATCCCTGAGTCCTTTTCCACCCTTAGTGATTCTTCCAGGGGTGTTTAACAAGGAGGGGTACATATTCATCAGGCAGGAGGAGTTTGGGTAGATGGTAACCAGCAAAGTGCTTCCATGCTCATGTTTGACTTACGGAAATTGGCACAACACCCACAAGATTAGAAAGGTAAATGCATGGCTGAAGAATTGGTGTAGGAGAAACGGGATTGGATTCATGGAACATTGTCACCAGCACTGGGGAAGGTGAGAGCTGTTCTGATGGGATGAGATCCATCTGAATTATGTTGGGACCAGAGCCCTGGCGAATTTCATAACTAGGGCTGTGGTCAGAGCTTTAAGATTAAGTGGGGGGCAGGGGGAGTGTTCACTTGCATGGAAAATTATGGAAGAAGTTGAGGGGGAGGGCTCAGCAGAGATTATCAAAGTTTCCAGAACAAGTCATAGGACAGATTATGTGGAAAGGGTCAGGAATCTAACTTCAGGCACAGCAGATCAGGGGACGGCTATGAGAAGTGGAGACGGTGGATTCAGGATTGAGAATGTTGTATTTAAATGCATGCAGTAAATGAAACAAGGTAAATGAGATTGGAATGCAGATTGAAATTGGAAGGTACGATGTTGGGAATGACAGAGACACGGCTGCAAGACATGATCGGGACTGACAACCAAATATCCAAGGATATATGTCCGATCCAAAGGACAGGCAGATGGACCAGAGAGGGCTGGGTTGCCTTGTTTGTAAGAAATGAAATCAAACCAATGAGAAGTGACTAAGAGTCAGAAGGAGTAGAATCTGTACTACAAAGTAAAAAAAAATACACTGATGGGAGTTACATGCAAGTTGCCTAGCAGTAATCAGAATGTGGGATGAGAAGGCATGTAAAAAAGGTACTATTATAATAATCATGGGGTCTTCAGGAAAATCAGATTCATATTGGATCCCAAGAAAAGGAATCCATGGAATATCTATAAGGTTTTTTTTGGAGCAGTGTGTAGTTGATACCACTAGGGAACAGGCAATTATGGATTTGGTAACATGTAATGAGGCAAGCTTGATTAGGGATTGAAGGTGAAGGAATCCTGAGGGGGCATTGGCCATAATGCGATAGAATTCACTCTGCAGCTTTAGAGGGCGAGTCTGGAATCAGGTATAACAGTGTTACAATTCAGAAAAGGTAACTATAAAAATGTGAAGGAGGAACCTACCAGAACTGATTGGAAAGGGAACCTAGAGGGGAAGATCGTGAGCAGCAAGGCAGGAGTATTTTGGGAGTTACAACTGAAATTCACTCCAAGGAAGAAAAGGACATGGTAAGGGGAGAATGAGGCAGCCATGGCTGAGAAGGGAATTTAGGAACAAAATTAAAGCAAAAGAGAAAGCACATAATATGGTGAAAATTAATGGAAGCAAGAGGATTGGGAAGCCTTTAAAAATCAGCAGAGTGTAACTAAAAGAAACAATAATGGGAGGGAAGATGAAATATGAGTGTAAACTTGCTAGTAATCTAAAAGAAGCTTGCAAGAGATTTTTAGATATATAAAAGATGAGAGAGGCAAAAGTAAACATTAGCCTGCTGGAAAATGAAGCAGGAGAAGTATTAAGGAGGAACAAAGAAATGGTGGAGGAACTGAATAGGTACTTTGCATCAGTTTTCACAGTGGAAGACACCAGCAGCATATCAGAATTTCAAGACAGTCAAGGAGCAGGGACGAATGTAGTGGCCATCTCAGAGGAGAAGGTGCTCAGGCAGCTGAAAAGTCTGAAGGTGAATAAATAATCCTGGACCAGATGGACTACACTGCAGAGTCTGAAAGAGATTGCTGAAGAAATTGTAGAGGCATTGATGGTGATCTTTTAGGAATCACCGGAGTCAAGTAGAGTCTCAGAGAACTAGAAAATGTTGAATGCAATATGCCTGTTTAAAAAGAGAGGGAGGCAGAAGTCAGGAAACTATGAGGCAATTAGGCTAACCTTGGTTATTGGTCAGGTTTTAGAGTCAATTATTAATTGTGAGATTGCAATGTACTTGGACGTACATGGTAAAATAGGGCTGAGTCAGCCTGGCTTTGTCAAGGGGAAGTCATTCCTTATCAACCTGTTAGAATTCTTTGAGGAGGTAATGAGCAAGTCAGACAAGGGACAATCAATCAATGTGATCACTTTGGATTTCCAGAAGGCCTTTGACAAGGTGCGGCACAAGAAGCTGCTAAATAAGGCAAGAGCCCATGGTGTCAGGGGCAGGGCACTGACAAGGATAGAGGATTGTCTGACTGGCAGAAGGCAGAGAGTAGGGATAAAGGGGCCTTTTTCAGGATGGTAACTGGTTACTAGTGGAGTTCTGCAAGGGTGAATGTTAGAACTACAACTTTTCACATTATGCATTCACAATGTGGCCGAAGGAACATTGTTGTTAAGTTTGCAGATGACACAAGGTAGGTGGAGGAACAGATAGCATTGAGGAGGCAGAAAGACTGCGGAAGGACTTGGACAGGCAAGGAGTGTGGGTAACGAAGTTGAAGGTAGAATACAATGTGGGAAAAATGCACATTGGGAGGAAGAACAGAGGTGTACGCTGTTTTCTAAATAGGGGAAGGCTTCAGAAATCTGAATCACAAAGAGATTAGGAGTCCTAGTTCAGGATCTTCTTAAGGCTAACATGCAGGTTCAGTTGGCAATTAGGGAAGCAAATGCAATGTTTCTTTTGTTCTATTCATTTGTGGGATGTGGATATCGCTGGCTGGCCAGCATTTCTTACCCATCCCTAAACTGATTTCAAAAAGGCTAGAATACAAAATAGGGATGCACTACTGAGGCTGTATAAGGGATAGGGTCAGACTGCATTTGGAAAATCGTGAACAGTTTTATGCCCCATAGCTAAGAAAGGATGTGCTGGCATTGGAGACAGTCCAGAGGAGGTTTGCAAGAATATTCACTGGGTTGAAGGTCTTGCCATGTGGGGATTTGGTTAAGACTCTGGTTTTATTACCGATGGAGTTCAGAAAGATGAGGAAGATCTCATTGAATGTTGGAGAACGCCAAGATGCCTGGATAGAGGCATGTGGAGAAGATATTTCCATTAGTCGAAGAGACTCAGACCCGAAGACACAGTCTCAGAATGGAGAGATGAACCTTTAGAACTAAGATGAGGAGGAATTTCTTGGCCAGAGGGTGGTGGAACTCATTATCACATGATTCTGTGGAGACCACATGATTAAGTGTATTTAAGACAGACACAGTTTAAATTTAAAATCTACATCTTGGTAAAATTACACTTAGCACATCAGGTGTGCAAGTTTCAAGGATCACTTAAAACATTACACAAATTCAAAGGTATCCTAACGCCATCTACATTTTTATACAATATATTTATAAGTACTCATCAGAGTGAAATGATTTACTCCACTGTCTAATTATGAAACTATCTATCAAATACTTATTTTCAGATGTCCATTTTTAAAAGAAGCAGATATGAGATAAGTGTTGATAATGGAGATCTTGATTAGTAAGAGGATCAAGTGTTATGAGAAGACAGAAAGAGAAGGAGATTGAGAATGATACAGCATGATCAAATTGTGGAGCAGATTTGATGGAGTGAAAGGCCTAATTCTGCCACTATATCTTATGCTCTTATAGACTTATGCCTTGAGACTTCATGGGGGTCAAAGTCAATGTCTAGGAGTCCTATGGCAACTGTTCTCCCAGCACCATGCCACTGTGTCACCACATCTGGTGGGTCAGCCTTGATCTTTGGATTGGATGTAGTGGTGATTTGATTGCTTAATTTCATAAATTGTGTTGTGTCAGGTTGTTGCTTGGATAATCTATGGGATGTATATCCCGATATTTTAGCATAAGCGCTGGAAAGTTAGTAAGGGGCACTTTGCAGGGTTGGCAGGGTAAGACTTGCCATTGCTATTGATGGTGCCTAGGCATGCATGGCAACCCTTTCTTTAGACTTTGGAGTCCAATGTTATAACTGACTGCTTTGCTGGAACACTTGACTGCTGTGGGTTTGAAATCACATGTTGCCTAGACAAGTAAGGACAGGCCAGATTTCCTTCCCTAAAGAGTTGTGGTGAGTGAAGGCAGATGTACAGACATGGAAAATAGGAGCAGGCATGGAACTTTCAGGTCATTTAGCCAGCTCCACCATTTGCCGTGATAATGGCTGACCCTTTCCCTCAACGTCCTGCTCCTGTTTTTGCCACATAACCCTTGACAATTCATCTTCTAGAAATCTATGTCTTTCTTGAATATATTCAGTGGCTACATTTTGACAGCCTTCTGTGCTAAGAGACTTCCATGGGTTCACCAGTTTCCTGGTGAAGAAATCTCTCCTCATCTCAATCCAAAATGGCCAATTGTGTATCCTGAAACCATGACCTATTAAACTGGACCCTATAGTGAGGGAAAATATCATTCCTGCTTCCAGTCTGTGCAGCCTTGTCAGAGTTTATACATTTCACTGAACATTTAAATACCGAGTTAACGCTTCAGATTTGAAATGTTAACTCTGATTTTTAACCTCATAGAAACTATCGGACCTGCTCAGCTTTTCCAGCAACTTCTGTTCTTGTTCCTGATTTACAGCATTTGCAGTTCTTTCGATTTTAATTTAAATGCACACATTTGTTAAGAGAACAAATTCGTTGCTGTAGGGAAAGAGCTGCTGTTCTTGCCTTTACTAAAAAAGGAGCCAGCTAAGAGAGGGAATCAGAGACAGTAACCCCTGAGAGCTGAAGACTGTAGGCATTAATTAAGAGTACGGTTTGGTAATTGGTGCATTTTAAGCTTTTCTCCACATCTAAACTCAAGTATTCATTTAACCTGGTACTTGGGAGGTTATGGGTATCATGTTATCTAGTTGCCTTATAGATTATAACTCAAGAGCATAACAACAGATAACTGTTGAGGGTGATTCTAAACTTGAAATCTAATTAGTGGAATATTTACAGAGTGGGGATGATGGGGCTGGTGATGCATTGCAGCTGTAACATGTGGAGTGCAGCCGTGCAATAAATAAACAACTCTAAGAATCTTTTTTGGCCACATGGTTCAAAATATACCACGAGGTATTATTACCACATATTACCACAAGGAAATTGACAAGAAAAAGCTTCAATGCATAAAGCTGGAGCTGCTCCAAGAGAAGATCTACAAGACTAGTTCAAATATGTTGCATTCATTCAGATGCAAGTTTGCAATTGGAGTGGCTTTACCACTGATTTGAACGCACATGAGCTTCCGTGAGCACATAGCAGTATCCAGCCTTATAATTGTTTACATTAGATAAACAGAGGTCTTACAGCTGAAGTTTCCCTCTGTGCCTTCATTGACTATGAAAGCAATGTCTGAGTTCAAAGCTAATATTTATTATTGTGTAATTGATGCTGAAGTATATGTTTAAAGGCAGTTTCTTAATATTATTTGACTAATGTCCTTATATTATTAATTAGAATATATTACATTATTCAGAGCTTGAAGCACTACAGTTGAATAATAATAACCTGGCAGTGATTCACGGCATGGCGCACTGAAAACAAAACATAAAGGCTTGTCGCACAGAAGAATGATCTGTTTGATGTTTGTGCTATATAATTGTTTGGCAACAAAATTGTTAGTTTTTAAGATGACCAGAAAACAGTTCAGGAAACCTGAAATAAAATAAGAAAGGCTGGAATTCAGCTGAAGCTTTGTTACAATGAGAATTTCTGGAACATGAATTATTTACACAGATCAATGTTTAATTGCTTATGGAATCTTTGAAAAATACCGATAGTCACTTAAAAGGCACATAAAGAGCACAAAGCAGATAGGAGGGAAACAGGGATAATGGGAACTGCAGATGCTGGAGAATTCCAAGATAATAAAGTGTGAGGCTGGATGAACACAGCAGGCCAAGCAGCATCTCAGGAGCACAAAAGCTGACGTTTCGGGCCTAGACCCTTCATCAGAGAGAAACAGGGTTGTGTATAAACAATTCCAAAGTGGGAGCTATCTCACTTTTCCTGTTGTGTTTTTACAAGTTTCCAGTTGGCCAGTCATCATCTGTACCAAGAAATGGTTAGTTAACTTTCCAAGCATAGTACCTGTAACCAAAGATTCAAGGTTAGGTAAATTGGCCATGCTAAATTGCCCAAAGTGTCTAGTGATGTGTAGACTAAGTGCATTAGCAATGGGAAATGCAGGGTTACAGGGATAGGGTAGGGGATGGATAAGGATGGAATGCTCTTTCGAGGATTGGGGTGGACTCAGTGGGCTAAATAGCTTGCTTCCATACATTCCTGGATAATAAAATGACTTTGGATCATGTAGACCCTTCATCAGCGAGCAGTTCCCATTATCACTGAAGTTGCAGAGATGTTGGTTTTTGCCAGGACACTCAGAGAACTCGCTGCACTTCCTGTTTGAATGTCCCTCTCTAGTGCAGATTCACCGGACCTCAGTTTATTGTCTTATCTGAAGAATGGCTTTCCCAACATTTCATCTCTCCTTCAATATAACAACGAAGCATTAGCCAGATTTTATATTCAGGTCTCTGGAGTGGAGCTTGAACACAATCCATAAAATGATATTATAAACTAGGCCGCGCTTGTTGTATTAAATCAAATTGTCTTTTGGCCCTCATGGAAAAAATGTTGTTTGTTGTGGGCTGAGTACACAAGTTAATAAATAATCTGATTGTCTGAAAGTCTTCCACAATTAGAAGCTCATGACATATGAATTCATTAACACTGTCTGGGTTGTGTTTACTCACTGGCACCAGATTTGAAGAACAGGTTTTAGACTAGCTCAAGAAGATAACCTGAACATCAATAAGAAGCATTTCGCCTATGGAGTGCAATTTCTTCTTCAAATTAGCTGCAGATGGCTCCTTCATCGGCAGAAAGTTATTGCCTTTTCCAGTTGATCTAATTGCACCCATGTTCATGTTGTCAACCCACATGCAATACTTCACATTAGACCCATCAGACTGACTGAAATATTCTCTTTACCATACATTATGCTATACATACAGAAGGATAATAGGACACAGGAGACTGTAAGTTAATTTCCATGGATGACACAAATTTCACAGCATAAATCTGCCATCAAAAGTTCCCAGTTGGTTTTTGTCCTTTGTGAAGGCATGAGTTGGAAACAGGACGAATATTGACACACCAGTGAATCTGCTCCTCTATTTTCTCTGATGACGGAGTCAGAAAGGCATCTGAGCTACGTTATTTAAGAGGGAATTTCAGCAGTACATTTCGCACAATATCAAATAGAAATATGAATTGACTCTCTATAAAAGTTTTCTTTTCCCACCTAAAAAACTGTGGATGCTGAGATTGCCGATTGTATTTTGCAGATGTTTTCTGGTTGATAAGATATAACAAATCATTTGCTATTGGGATCAGGGCTAGGGCATAAGGATAATGTAACTGAACTAGAGATGCAGAATCCCAGGCCAATGTTCTGTGGTTATGAGTTCAAATCCTACTATGGCAGATCGTGGCATCTGAATTCAATAAATATCTGGAATAAAAAGAACTACTCTCATGATGACCATATATCTACAGTTGATTGTAGTAAATAAGTATGAGCTTCACTCATGTCCTTTTGTGAAGGTGGTCTTCCATTTCTTACCTGGCCTACCCTATGTATGACTCTGACCAGCAATGTTGTTGATTTTTACCTTCCATCTGGGAAGTTAGGAATCAGCAATAAAGGCTGGTCCAGACAGTGACACTCGCATCTTATGAATGAATAAAACAAAGGCTATCAATTAAAATTAAGTAAGGACAGTAAATAGATTGACATATAGGTTATTCGAGATCTAAATGAATGATGTAATAATATAGTGGGTAAGCAACATAATCTGTTCCAGTATCCCTGTGCTACATCTTTGGGTGTATGGCATTATTCCATTTATTATTGTACCTAATGAAATGATTCTTCTCAGACACCAGGAATAGTAATGAATTACAAATATCACTGGCTGGCTCGGTATGTTCTATTTATGGGTTGTGTTGCATGCCTTTGCCCATATGTTTTTCTAATAAGGACAAAAACCTTCTGCTAAGATATTTTTCTCATGATTTTTTTTCTTCCAAGCTTTTGATCACTTGCTCTTGCACTACTGCTCAACATCTGTTTTCTCCTCATTCAAACTCCTTGGGGTGGTTTCCACACTCACTTATAAGTTGTGTTCTGTTTCTCTTAAAGAATGGATAATGTGGACAAGCTCAATAAAAATAACAGCAATCTGTGTTGGCAGTAATGAATGTTATCTAGATCTTAGAATATATAACCAGAAGGATTGATTTTAACTCCCAGGAGAAGATAGTAAGGTTGTTTACAATAACACTTTAAACACCTTGTATAATTCTGGTCCCCATTCTACTGTAAGGAGTGAGAAGTAGCAATATAATTAAAAGACAAGAGGAATTGGAGGGAAGGCGGGAGAGGGGGCAAGAAACAAACATTTCCAACTAAAATGAAAGGGACATTTAGCTTGGATATTGATGGATATTGATATGATATGGATATTGATCAGCTTTTGATAGAGTTGAAAGAACACATAATTGATGGAGTGTAATTTTAAGAATTATTGTCTTTCGAAAAATCTAGTCTAAAAATGCTTGCAGTTAGCATTTAGCATAACATTTCGTTTTGGGTGTTACTTTTCTTCCAAGCTTGGGCAGGACGAAGCAAGCTCTCTGCTGGAGGGCAGGTGACGTGAACTAGTTAATAAATTTGATTAATCCAATTCTGTGGCTGCACAAGAGTACACTCATTGAAGTCTCCGTCGTATAAATAAAGACTAGACCGCAGTCAACAAGGAATGCAGTTTGAGCACAGATTAAATGTAAGAGCTTGGTGAGTCAATGAGTTTTGCTGAAACAAAATTTATTTAAGAATTTAAACCTAAGAGTTTCATGAGTAAGGGAATGTAGTTGTAATAGAGAGTATTACAAGAAGAAAGACTCTTTTTCTAAATTTGTCAACTTTCAGGAGAGCAGGAGCTGGATCATGACATGGGAAGGAATAGAGATCCAGCTGAAATTTAGCTCTGTAAAGTTAACAAACAACAAAATAAATCTTATTAGAGGTAATAGGATTTGTGAATTTTTATTTATTATAAGTCAGATCCAGACTAACTTCTGCTATGACAGATTTTTTTTTTCTTTAGTTTAATATTTTGGTCTTTCATTGAAACTTATTCATACAATTCTACAGAGTTGATTTTATCAATAAAACAGGAGTTTATTTCATAAAAGAAATGAAGATACAATAGAAGAGACCAAAAAGTGCACATAGAACACAATTTGAAAGATTTCAATACACACAGGTAAAAAACACAGATCACAGAAGGAGAGAGAGAGAGCTCGATAGCCTTTCGTTTGATGATCCACACAACTGAGCTTTAACTTTCCAAGCATCAAATAACTTTTAAAGACACTTCTGTCTGAAATTTTCATTCTGATCTAACTCATTGCTCTAGGAATCAGTATTCTTACATCTGACCCTGGCCAGGTCTTCCACAAACTGCCTCAAAAGATTTTCCGATTTTCTGAAATAAGAATCAGTTCTTGAATTTTAAACCAAAAAAAAAGCTAAGGTCTTTTAATGTATTATTGTATCCAACTGCAGAACTCTCAGAATAAAACAAATTACACGTTACCACTCTAGCAGGGGCCTAGTCAGCTGCTCTTTGACACATTCATGCATAAAATAATGACCGCAGAATTCCTTCCAAGATAATTACTAAACCCCAACATACGTTTAGTCCAAAACCCACATGCTACTTGTCCGAAATCCCAACTCTAAAATAAATTATATTAATATGTATAAATCATACCCCACATGTCACAATTTGAGGAAGATCTTCGAGGCTAATATGAAACAAGGTGAAAACATCTACAGTGGGTATCTTTAGCTCGAGAGTTTATGAATAATATACTGCCTACAAGTGTGGAGCAGGCCATTCTGCCCATTGTGTCCATACCAACCTTCTGCAGATCATCTCCCTTAAACCTACCCCCATCCCTGTAACCCTGTATTTCCCATGGCTAATCTACCTAACCTGCACACTCTGGGAAACTTAGCATGGCTAATCCACCCAATCTACACATCCTTGGACTGTGGGAAGAAATGAAGCACCTGGAGGAAACCCATGCAGACATGGAGAGAATGTACACCGTCTCCATATAGACATTCACTTGAGGGTGGAATCAAACCCAGGTAGCTGACACTGTGGGGCAGCAGTGCTAACCACTGAGCTACCATGCCATCTCACTGAACTGCAATGTGAGCTGCAAACAGTAGGATACATTGGGGAGGGAGAATGTTATCTGGGCACTTTATGACAGGAGGTGGTCATACCACTTCGGGTATGAGATTGGTCAGTAGTCAGGGAGTGAAGGATATGACTGAAAATGAAGCAGTGGTAGAAAACTATGTGGGGTAGGAGCCTCAGCATTTCTAATTGTCCAACAGGTTTGGAGTACCTTCTGCTTATTGGGATGCAAGATGGTTGAACTAGTTGACATTATAGCGTGGGAAGCTGGTGGAAATTTTTGGAGAGTAAAGGCCCATAGATTATATTCTTGAAGTTAAAGGGGTTGTGTAAGTCAGAAAGAGAGACAGGGAGGGAAAGGAGATAGTGAACATTGTGTGAGAGAGGAAATGGGGGTAGCAAGAGGCAGAAAGACAACAAGGGGCAGAGGAAGAGAGGGAAAGAAAGGGAAAAGAGGACCTTGAAAAAGATTGAGTTGCAAAGGAGGGAGGAGAGAGGAGTAAAGGATAGAGATAATGAGAGGCAGATTGGGAGAGTGGGTTGAAGGATAATGGGAATTGGAGAGTGCTTGAGACAGAGAGAGACAGACTAGAGCCTGAGGGGACATTTCCACGGACGGTGCCTTTGAGGCCATCATCACTTGGGTATGCCCTCTCCCATTGCATGGCAGGCTCACCCACTGTGGTAGAACAGTAGTGTAATTTCAGGAGGTCTAGGTTCTTAACGTTGGCTGAGAACTCATGAGATCTCGTCGTATCAGGTCAAGCAAAGACAAGGAAAATTCCCACTGATTATCACATACTGACTCAACTCTCTCTTGACCTCAACTAATGAGTCAGTATTCCTCCAAGTTGAACAACACATGGACAAAGTTAAGGCAAAATTCAGTTAGTTTATTAAGGTCCCCTGCTTGGCATTCTCTAATTGTCATTTCTATGAATTATTCATTTATTTTGAAAAATTTTTGACACAGCTCATGTTTTCAATTGTAGTAACACTTGCTGAAAGTTTTCATTGTTTTCCTCAAGGAAAGCAAAAATTAAAATGTTTCCTCCCCACCCCACCACAACATGCAAAAAGGTCGGCCAAGTCTGATTTAAATCATCTAATGCCCTTTTGACTGCCTCAGTTGAACCAACCTCCACTACATTTGCTGCATGAACAAAGTTTGTTACCACGTTGCAATTGTTTCTTCTGCAATATATTTTAAATCTTTGCCCTCTGGTTCATGTTCCGTTTATAGGTGGGAATAATTTCTCTGCATCCGCCTCTGCCCATACCCCTCATGATTGTGAAAACTTCTATCAAATCAACTGTTTGATTTTTTTGTCCTCAGGAAAGCAGTTCTTAATCGTAACCCTGTCCTTTTGCAAAACTTTTCTAGACACTATGCAATGCATTCCTATAGTCTGGCACCCAGAACACAAAACTGCAGCTGAGAACTAACCAGTGTCTTATATATGCTTGTCATAACCTCCCTTATTTATGAATCTTGGAATACAGTAAGTCCTGTCACCTTTAATAACTATACATCTGGGTCTATCTGCTCCTGTACACAGTTGAGAATAGTACATTTTATATCATTCTGTCTCTTCCCGTATGCTCCCCTGATTGTCGCACCCCCTTCATAATTCTCATCCACCTTTGCCTCCAGTCGCAGGTCCGTGTTCCAAAGACAAACTTGCTGAGCCTCATTCTTGTATCAACAGGTGCTCCTGCCTACCCTTCCCAATCTCTTTCTGTTTAGGTGATAAGGATAGAGCACTGACGTAAGCCCATCCCTTGGACAATCTAACTAGACAACTCTAGATGACATTTGCCCAGAACTGTGACTGTTGACTGTATATTTTTTCGACTATATTAGTCCCAGCCTCTCGATTAGCCACTATGGAGGCAGGGAACTCCTCCTTCAGACTGTGGGTGCCTGCAATACACTGTCATATGCTGATTAAAAAGGCAAAGTCACCGTAATCTTACCAGGCCACAGTGCTGCTCTCCCATTAGAGGGAGGCAGCTGGTGCTGGTTTAACCTTAGGGTACTACACATCAGGTGAGGGGAGATTTTCAGAAAGAGAGTTTGCATGGTAACCTCAGCAAAAGTGAGACTACTGTACACATCACAAACCAGCCATCCAGCCAACTGAGCTAACTAAGCCCCAATGTTGAGTACTGTACATACCACATCTCTCCCAAGTTTCTCACTATTTGATATCCATTAATCTAGTAATTTACTTCTAATCACTCGTGCAGTTTTTGCAATCATTAACATTATGAAGACTATTGTTATGGTTGTTGGCATGATCACCATTGAGTCTGCTCCTGCACATTTGCTTTCCACAGTCCTCAATCTGTGAATCCCAGAGCTTGAGACAATCTCAAACTCTGACTGGACATCCTGGTTTGGTTCACTTGAGATCAATGCTAGGATGATAGTGTTGTATCATGGTTGGAATAGTCATACTACTCAGTGCAAAATCTGATATTGCATAGGCATTCTGTCAGTCTTCCCCTTTGGCTCAAATGAGATCAATGCCCTTCTGTTCCCCTGACAGTGCCTTCAGACATCTAACAATCTAGCATCTTGGTTGACCTGTTTTGCTGATATCTTTGGATTTTGACTTCCTCCCCCTTTACCACAATTTCTGTGCTTCCTTTAAGGTGCAAAGAGCCCTTGCACTTTGTCTAGAGTTATACCACTTCTGGATTTATTTTAGTGTAGCATTTCCCAACTTGTTCTAGCTTCTAGTGGTCTCTGAAATTGGGTTTGTCTTGAATGTTGTTTTCTGAAACTGGTATGTCAATTTTTTAATCTCCGTTCCATTAACTATTCAAAAGCATTGCTCTGTGTTTGGGTAGGACTGATTCCTAGTCTGGATTCTTATGCATTGGAAACACAATGCAGTCTTGTCTACTCTATCTGCATCTCTGTTCAATAGAAGTGTGGAGAACTTGGCTGATAATTACCCCTAAAGAGAACTTCCTGACATTTTTCTTTCACAGCTTGAGGTCCATTGTCAGATACTAATTATTCCACAAAAGAGCATGTCATAAAGATTTTTGTCATTGCTGATCACTGAGACTGATGCAGTTAACTGACGTTTTGCCGTTTCAACCCATCTTGATTAACAGTCGACGAGGTCTAAATATATCTTCTCTCTAAAATCAGACAAATTCATTTCAACCCTTTCCCATGACCTTTCTGGAAACCTTGAGGACAGAAACAGAGAAAATGTTTTAAGCCCGGTATGACACTTCTTCGGACCTGGAGAACTGGAACCTGGTTCTGAAGCAGAGTCATACCAGACTTAAAACTGTTACTCACTCCACAGATGCTGCCAGATCTTCTGGGTTTCTCCAGCATTCTGTTCCTTTTTTTTCCCTCTTAAGTATTTTGTTTAACTGAGTAAAGTCCACACAGAAACAGAGCCTGCGGTAGCTGTATCGGACTGTACTGCCACCTACGAATGACCCTGAGTGTGGAAGAGACCGCTGCAAGGGACCGCTGTCGTTGATGATAATGTTACTTGGAAACACTTTCATGTCCTCACCACCAGTGTATTGAGTCAATCACTAACAATATGATCCCATTTTCATCATGCATTGAGATTTTTCTGGCAATGAAGAAATAGATGGGTTTATCAGCATTAGGAAAGTAATGCGATAACCTTACTTTAATTTGTCTGAATCTTTCAATGGCTCATGAAATTCTTGCTGAATTCTTGTCATTGCATTTTGAAGTGTTGTATTCAACCTCTATTAGAGACTCTTCAATGAAGAATGCAAGAATGCGTGCCAGGACCAATGTGAGCCACAGCGAAAAACTGATTGTCATCCTGGTAAAACTACAACACAGCACTATACTTGTGTAACAAGAAGCACTTATGATAGAAAGTGATAGACTGAGCTATGTGATTCTAAATCAACAGAAGTAAATCTGGGATCTGCAGGCTGGCCACATTTAGTCATGAATGATGGTGGACACTTAAACACCTCATAAGGTAGATGAAGCTGCACAAATATCCCCATCCTCAATGATGGGGGAGCCCAGCATATCAGTGTAAAAGATGAGGCTGAAGCACTCTCAGCTATATTCAGCTGGAGGTCCTGAATGTATGATCCATCTCAGCTCTTCCAGAGGTTCCCAGCATCACAGATGATTGTCTTCAGCCAATTTGACTCACTTCATGTGATACCAAGGAACAGCTGCAGGGACTGGATACTGGATAATATTATAGGGCCTAACAATATTCTAGTGACTTATGCTCTGGAACTTATCATATCACTAACCAAGGTGCTCCAAAATAGTCACAACACTGGCATCTACCTGACAATGTGGAAAATTGCCAAGGTACATCTGGTTCACAAAAAAGAAGGACAAATCCAACCAGGCCAATTACTGCCCTATCAGTCTACTCTCAATCATGAGAAAAAGGGATGGAAGACATGATTTATGGTGCTAACAAGCAGCACTTGCTCAGGAATATCACGCTCATTTGTTTAAGTTCTGCCAGAGCCACTCAGCTTTGACATCAGAACAGCCATTATAGCATCAGGCCTTACATGCAAGTCTGAAACTATTGTGTTCAGCTGAAATTACTGCTTACAGCACTCCCACCTATATACTTATTCATTCATGGGATGTAGGTGTCACTGGCTGAGCCACTTATGGTCTGATTATGATCCTTCAAAGCTAATAGCAAATTCACTGTTAGAGCTCCCATCATTACAGATTATAAGCATGGGACTAGCTGGGTAGCTCTTTCAGGAGCCAGTACAGACATGCTGTGCAAAATAGCTTTCTTCTGTGCTGTAAAATTCTATGATTCTATCACTATACTTGATTTCACATGAGTGAATACATGGGCTTTCTTTCTTATGGTTGAAGTGTTCTGATCTAATGATTTCCTTCTCTGGAGTATTATTGTTTCATGGCTAGATGTCAAAGCCTTCCAAATTCCTTTCCCTTCTTTTAGAATCGTGCCACTCTGTAAGAAAAGTTTTCTGAAGTACTTATCTTTCCTGTCTTTGATTTGTCTCCTTTTACCAGTGTCGTTTTGTACTTCAAGACTTTGGAGGCCCTGTATTTGCCTTTCTCTTCCCTTTCTCAACTGTATCCCTTAGACACTTTTAATTTTCAAATTCTGACACATGCTTTATCTTGTGTTTTAAGCCAATACGATTATTGAACAAATGATCTAGAGTAGGCAGTATGTGCCTACAAATGTAATGTGCTTGAGGTTACTTGCTTTACCCATATCTACTAGGCTTTCAGATATAACTCTCCAGTGTAATGTCTAAGACCGCTTTCTTCACATGATCAGTTCAGACTGATTTCTTCTGTCTTACAGTTATGTACCTTGTGGTCAGTTACATCATCATAATTTACACAAAAGTAATAACACTACTATATGTAGTCAGATGGATACTAAGTATTCGTCTTTCAGGTGACACACAGTAATATGACGGTTTAAGAAAAGCTTTCAGTTAATTGTATCCATGCTGCCTTGTTAGAAGAGCTATTCAATTAATCCCACCCACTGCTCATCCTTCAGTGGAGAATGAATCCAGTTTATTATTGGAGAGTAAACCCAATTTCCTTTTGAATGTTATCATTCAATTCACTTCCTCCATACTTCTAAACAGATCATAATAATGCAGTGCATTAAACTTCTCATACCCCAGGCCCTTTTGCCAACTGTCTTAAATTTGTTTTCTTTTATTCAGTTCTTACCAATGCAGGCTCAGCATCCAGACTGGTAAATGGACTCTCTCTAATACAATATGTAAACATGAATGTAGGACTTGTATTTACTATGTTACATTGCAGAGGGAAGAAGAAATTGAGATGGAGTTATTATGTGTTTAAAAAGTAATTGATTCTTTGCATGGTGGGGGGGAATGGAGCATGTTTGTTAGGGTTAGTCTGTTGATTAGCATCTTTTAATCAAACTGTGTCCTTAAGTGGAAGCATGCAGTACGACAATAAGCAGACTGATATTTTGCAAGAGTGAAAAAGTTCAATAGTTATCTGTCACGGATATCTTCAGCAAACATATCTTTCATTGTGGATCGAGACAGTTTACATTCCTAGATTCTATAATAAAGATAATTAAAAGTTCATTCTGCAGCTCAAGCTCCTAGCTAATTATTGGCAAAGGTCAAATGGTGCTCTTTTCCTTTAGAAAGTTTAACTGCAATTCATTATCAGATTTTTGCTAACAATTTTTGTTTTTCAAAAAAAGGAAATTCATGTTATTCTTTTAGATTTGCTTTTCTGTTTGTAAACTGATAAATCTAAGGCTTAGCACCTGAGATTCAGCAAATAAAAATAATTGGAATTAGGATGACAATAAAGCTTCAGTTTTTTGCTAACCCCCTTGGCAAAAAGGAGGTGGATTTGGGTCAACTGCTGTTTTGCACTCTATCTGATCTTACATTCAGAACCAATGAGGTTAATTAAAGTTGAAATTGTTGCCTTAGTTTTGAAAAAGCCTTTTGATTGTACCAGAAACTTAGGGAGTTTGTATTGTCTCAGATAATGGTTCTGAAACTGTTAATGTTGAAGCTATATTTTATAGCGTGCTGATATCACACAGTCTTTGCATGGAGAAAAATGGAAAGGAAAATGTAGTCTGAGGTCCTGATGGTAAAGACACATCATCTCAGACTTCTGATAGTCTTCGCAATAAATAAGCACCTAAGCAACGTAATTTGAACTTATTTCCATCAGAAATTCAAATGTCGTATGTGTACTTTGTCTTTAGGAGCAATTGGCTTTAAGGACTCCTCATACTACGTGCATATAACATTGTGTGACCCTGTCTGGAAGTTAGTCTGCCATGAGCCTGTACATACAAAACAGTTGGCCCTAATGTCTGTTTCAGAGCTTCATAATAATACTTTCCTTAAAAAGTAAGCTAAACTACAGAGTTAATTCATCCCTGGCAAGTGATTGATTATTAGACGAGAGATTATTTGTCTACAATTAATGTGATATGGTGAAAAATGGTGGAAAACATCACACAGATGATGCCTAACACCCTTGAACAGTTAGCAGGAAAGATAATCGAGAGGTAGAACACAGCCTTAAATGCATCAGAACGTTTTCAATACAGCTTACTGGTAAGTAGACAAATCCCTATTGTGAGGTCTGTTTAACTTTCCTGAGGGAGACAAGTGATCTGGATGTGTGATTGTAAAAATCCTTTCAAACTTTCCAGAAAACTTTGCTAAATGTATCACAAATTACAGCATGGAAGACCTATTGAAAGATGGATTTAAGTGTTGTTTTTTGGCTTAGATTTCAGACCAGAAAAGCCTAAAATTTGAAAGCATCACAACATGGGATATTTTGGTATGGTGGTACCTGTCCTTACCCTTAGCCACTCTGTGTAATGGAGTCAGTGTAGTGCCTCAGTCAGTCAGCTATGTATATGTGATCTACATAAACATCAGTGACCATAGTGTGTGAATCTGTGATATTATAGCCATGTAAATATTACAAATCTGTCACAACATAGACTTGACTTACAGTGGTATTTGTTAAATGGAAAATCATGTAGAAAACCAAGAAATAACTCTGCAAGTGTAGAGCTTAGATGTCTTAAAGATAAATGTAACAGAACATTCTTCTTGAATTTCAATAGCAAATATAATTGCAGAGGAGTCCCAAGAGTTCACTAAAATCTGCACCGTACTCAGATTGTTTTGGATTTATTTCAAGCTTATACGGACCTCAAGATATTTAATCTCCCAAGATTCCTTTGTGTTGTCAATAATATTGCTGTGGTACAAAGAACAATGCAAAAACATGACTGGAATCTGCATTAATTAATGCAAATGGTCCACAATTAGGATTTATGTCCAACAGTCAAATGTCACATCAACATGTAACAGATCAACATTTCCGGTTCTGTTTATTCCAGTGCAAGCGTAAATCCTATTCCCAGAAAGATAGAGGGTATAAAAACTATACCAACTCCTCAAGAAAAGGATGGTCTTTGAAGATTTCATGGTCTTTTTAATGTCTTGTCACTATACGTTCCCAATTTTGCTCTAAGTCCATCACCAGGAGAATTATTGAGAAAGCATGCACCCCTTTTATGACACAAACATCAAAGTGCTGAAACAGTCAGTACCCGAAACATCAAGTTTTCCATTTTAAAATTCGAGGGAGAGAACTACACTGGAGATAGATGCTTCACTGAAAGAACTGGGAACATGCATATTGCTAAAAGGCAAAACAATTGTATTTGCTTCAGGTGCTCGGTCTGTAGCGTGGGCCAACAACTCAAACATTGAACTAGAAATATTAACTTTAGCTTTTGAAGTCTTGAGATTTCAGAACTACTTTTGTATTGAAAACTCTGTTATGGAGTTTGATCGCAAGACACTGAAAATGATTTAGCGACAACCATTGAAAAGTCTATGAAAACGGCAGGCCAAGCAGCATCAGAGGAGAGGGAAGGCTCATGTTTCGGGCCTAGACCCTTCTTCAGAAGAAGGTTCCAGGCCAGAATCATCAGCCTTTCTGCTCCTCTGATGCTGCTTGGCCTGCTGTGTTCATCCAGCTCTACACCTTGTTATCTCAGATTCTCCAGCATCGGCAGTTCCTGCTATCATTGAAAAGTCTATGTCAGCTTTCACTTAAAAACATCTATTTTGGTTGATTTAACTTCTGCATTAGATTCTGGTTTGCAAATTAGGAATACAGGAACATAGAAACAAGAACAGACCATTCAGCCCCTTGAACCTGTTCCACAGCTAATGAGCTTAAAAAGACCCCATACAGACAACAAGCAAAACAAACGTCATTTACAAAATACCTTGCAAGAACTGTGACAAGTACTACATTGGACAAACAGGCAGAAAGCTAGCCACCAGGATACATGAACATCAACTAGCCACAAAACGACATGACCCACTATCACTCGTATCCTTACATACAGATGAGGAAGGACACCACTTTGATTGGGACAACACATCCATCCTAGGACAATCCAAACAGAGACACGCACAAGAATTCCGAGAAGCATGGCATTCCAACCGGAACTCCATCAACAAACACATTGATTTGGAGCCAATCTACCATTCTCTGAGAAAAAGAACAGGAAATGACATCACCAACCAAAGGAAACCGAACCAGATAAATAGAAAGTGGGACATAACACCAACGCTTCGTTGGAGGCTCACTGTTGATGTTACCTAGAATGGTGACGAAACATCTGGGAACAAACCTTCAAGCTCAGTGAACCAGCTTACTTCCGGAACACAATAAAGACCCACTCTCTTGTGGACCGAAAGGAGGAGAGTGCTGTCTTGGAGGTGAAAGGAGGACGTCGGGTTGGCTGTGTACCCTTGCAACCAGTGGATCTTAATGCTGGCTTCGGCCTAACGCTGGTTCAGGGGAGCAGCCAACCTGCAACGATGGCTGCGGCAAGTGCTCGTGCCCCAGGTCAGGGGGTCCGGAACACCATCCGGGTTTCCGTGAAGAGGGTCCTGTTGGACTGTTGCGGGTTTGCTGCTGCGGACATTTACTGCCTGCAGGATTTCCCCGGAGGAGGTTTTTACGATGTGACCTTCAGGAGTGCCAAGCTTTGCGAGCGCTTCCTGGAGGTTTTCAAGGAGAAAGGAGGTGGGGGCCCCCTCGCTGTATTGACCGCTGTCCCGCTGTTTGTGATGCCAGTGCAGAGGAGCCGTATGGTGACTGTACACATGTACGACCCCCATGTGCCAGCAGTTGATGTTCTGACCTTCCTTGGAAGGTACGTGAAGGTGGAAGGGGACCTAACTGACATCATGGACCCCTTTGGCATCTGGACCAGTAAGAGGCAGGTCAAAGTGATGCTGAGGATGGGCGCGGATGGGAACGTCGTACACCCACTGTCCAGCTTCGCGATCGGCGGGAGCAAGGGCTACCTGACTATGCTGGGCAACCTAAAGTCTGCCATGCCTGTGGTAGGTCAGGTCACGTGGCGGCCGACTGCAAAGCCACCATCTGCAGGAACTGCAGGGAGGAGGGACACCTTGCAAAGGATTGCCCACAAGAAAACAGCTGCAAACTTTGCGGGGAAGCGGGCCACCTCTATAGGGCATGCCCGCAGCGGGGGACCACCTACACCCAGGTCACCGGCAGGGGCAATGCGGGGCCAGCCCCCCACCGGAGGAGAGGAAGGCACCAAGGCCCTGCAAGGACCCCACTAATGTGCAGGAGGGCCAGGTCATGCAGGAGGGCCCAGCCCCGCAGAATGGGCCCAAGGCCAGCAAAGCGCCCCTCCAGGCTCCGCACCCCCCTCCCCCCCCACCCCGACAACCCGGAGTCGATGGAGGCGGCGACAGACGACCCAGGGGAGTGGACGACGGTCCGGAAAGTGAGGAGGGAGGTGTGTCGGCGGGCCCAGGAACCGCAACCATCAGGCGGGAAGAGGCAGCTACAGGGGGGCTATAAGAGCTCCTCTGACAAGGGAGTTTCGGAGGGGACCCGCCCAAAGCAGAAGCTAAAGATCTCATGGGAGAAGGAAAGCAGCACCCTGCTTCCAGGTGACGGGAGGCATCCTGAGGCTCCCTCTGACACCCAGTCACGTGCCGCTGGGGTCCTGGAAGGGCCCCCCGGAACTTCCAGGTGGGAAGGAGGAAATAGCGCGTCCCCAGCCTGACCCAGAGCCAGACTCTCCTGCCTCCGTACCCCCGACGGGGGGATGCCACCCGGAAGGCAGCATGGATGGTTTCCTGAGCCCGGAGAGCGTCCAGCAGTTAGCCCGGGCAATGGGCATGAAGGGACAGATGGAGGGGCTGGACCTTGGACTTGGGGAGGGTACTGCGGTCACTGCCCACAATGGGGGTACGAGTTGCGAGCATTAATGTGCGCAGCGTCAAGTCCACCGCAAGATGTGTGTCCACGTTGGCCTACCTGACCACCGTCAAGGCGGACTTCCTGTTTCTGCAGGAGTGCGGGATACCGCACCTCGGCAGGTACGGGAAATGGTCCGGCGCCTGGACCTGTGGGCCTTCGATCTGGTCGGGGGGTAACGACTG
The DNA here is from genome assembly GCF_030684315.1 of Stegostoma tigrinum. Classification (NCBI taxonomy): domain Eukaryota; kingdom Metazoa; phylum Chordata; class Chondrichthyes; order Orectolobiformes; family Stegostomatidae; genus Stegostoma; species Stegostoma tigrinum. The sequence goes on along the minus strand of NC_081358.1, from coordinate 99,995,087 downwards.
TCGCTCCTCAGGCCTGGCTATTCTGCTGCAGGGGCACAACTTCACCATCTCTCAAGTTCAGGAGGTCGTGGTGGGGCGCCTCCTAGTGGCTGACATCACCTACAGGAACGCTCCCCTGAGGCTGATCAATGTGTACGCCCCAGCGGTACGGAGTGAGCGGTTGGCCGTCCTGCACCAGCTTCCACCCCTGCTGGCTACGTCCAGGCCGGTCATCCTACGTGGAGACTTCAACTGCATCATCGATGCAGATGGAAGATCCGGCGTGGGGACAGCGGGTGGGGGGTGTCAACTGGACGTCACGTCCAGATTCCTGATGGGCATGGTGAAGGACGCTAAGCTGCTCGACGTCTTCAGCACCCCTGCAGACGGATCGCAGCGGAGGTACACCTGGTCGCGGCCAGACGGGTCTATCCGCTCAAGGATAGATTTCCTGTTTGTGTCACAGGCATTCGCGGTCAGGTCCACCGGCATCGAGCTGGTGTTCTTCTCTGACCACTGCCTCCTGCTAGCCGACTGTCACTTACAGGACGACCAGCCGGCCGGCAAGGGGATGTGGAAGCTCAGCACGACTCTGTTGACCCCAGAGAACGTCGAGGAGCTTGAGAGGGAGTACGCCGGTTGGAGAACCGTGAAACCCCTCTTTGAGTCTCCGGGCGACTGGTAGGAGATGGTGAAGGAGAACATCAACAGGTTCTTTGTCCTCAAGGGTGTTCGTAAGGTGAGAGAGAGGCAGGGAAAGCTGTCGCGACTCCAGAAATGGGTGCAGAACCTGCTCCTTCTGCAGTTGATGGGGGTCGATGTCACGGAGGACCTCTATGAGGTGAGGGGCAAGCAAGCCTCGCCCTTCATCGCGGAGGCCTCCAGGATAATCTTCCGGTCCAGGGTCTGCTCCGTGGAGCAGGATGAGACGTGCTCGCGTTTCTTCTTTCAGAAGGTGCACAAAGAGAGCTCTGTGCTTAGCCAGCTGAAGGAGGACGACGGCTCGGTGACGTCGTCTCAGCACGACATATTGAGGACCAGCAGATCCTTCTATGCCGGACTGTACGACGCGAAGCCCACGGACAGCACGGCCTCCGAGTCATTCCTGTCGTCTATCACGGAGGTCTTAGACGACAGCAAGAGGGAGTGGCTGGACCGGCCGATATCCCCGGACGAGCTGACCAGAGCCCTCAAGTCCTTGCAGAGGAATAAGACTCCCGGGAGTGACGGCTTACCGGTCGAGCTGTATTCCGCTCTGTGGGACCTGGTCGGCCAGGACCTGCTGGAGGTGTACGATAGTGAACTTTGGGCAGGGGAAATGTGCAAGTCCATGAGGAAGGGCATCATCACCCTCATTTACAAGAGGAAAGGGGAGAGGGAAGAAATTAAGAATTGGTGTCCCATTTCACTATTGAACGTGGACTACAAAATCCTGTTCAAGGTCATAGCCAACCGGGGTCAGGTCGGTCCTGGAGTCGGTGATTCACCCTGAACAAACCTGTGCTGTGCTGGGCGGGAAGATCGCTGAGAGCCTCGCGCTCATCAGGAATACGATTGCCTACGTGCAGGACAGGCGGGTGGACAGCCTGGGCCAGGAGAAGGCCTTCGACAGGGTCTCTCATGCTTACATGAGGGGCGTCCTCTCCAAATTGGGGTTCGGGGAGGGCATCCGCAATTGGATCCGGCTGCACTGCACCAACATCGTTAGCACAGTCTCGATCAACGGGTGGGAATCGGACAGTTTTCCCGTCAGATCTGGAGTCAGTCAAGGCTGCCCACTCTCTCCTGCCTTGTTCGTGTGCTGTGTGGAGCCCTTCGCCGCATCCATCAGGAAGGACGTGAGCCTGAAGGGTGTGACTATCCCAGGCAGTGGAGGCCTTCAGGTCAAGACCTCCCTGTACATGGACGATGTCGCCGTCTTCTGCACCGATCGTCGGTCGGTGAGTAGGCTGTTGGACATCTGCGGCCAGTTTGAACTGGCCTCGGGTGCCAAAGTCAATAGGGGTAAGAGCGAGGTCATGTTCTTCGGGACACTGGGACGACCGCTCCTTCATCCCCTTCACCATCAGGACAGACTACCTGAAGGTGCTGGGTGTTTGGTTCGGTGGAGCTGGGTCGTGCACTAAGACTTGGGAGGAGCGTGTCACCAAACTGAAGCAGAAGCTGGGCAGGTGGACGCTCCGGTCCCTCTCCATTGCGGGTAAGAACCTGGTTGTCAGGTGCGAGGGGCTTTCGGTACTGTTGTATGTGGCGCAGCCCTGGCTTATTCCCTGGACCTGCGCCGCTGCAGTCACCCGGGCCATCTTCCACTTCATTTGGGGGTCGAGGATGGACTGGATCCGCAGGGACACCATGTACAAAGACCTGGAAAATGGGGGAAAGGGCGTACCGAACGCCACCCTCGCCCTGACAGCTACCTTTGTGTGCGGCTGCATCAAGCTGTACGTAGATCCTCAGTACGCGAACACCAAGTGTCACTACTTACTGAGGTTCTACCTGTCCCTGGTGTTGCGAAGGATGGGCCTGGCCTCGTTGCCGCGAAACGCTCTGAGTAGTTGGACCGTCCCGTACCACCTGTCCTTCGTGGAGAAATTTTTGAAAGGAAACACCTTTGACCACAAGGCCGTCAGGCAGTGGTCAGCACGTAGTATCCTCGAGACCCTTCGGGAAAAGGAGAGGGTGGATCCCGTCTGTGTGGTTCCCCACACAGACTGCCAAAGTCGTTTGGCAGAATGCCTCATTGCCAGAACTTTCATACAAGCACAAGGACATTGCTTGGCTGGCAGTGAGAGGGGCTCTGCCAGTGAGATCCTTTATGCATGCCCGGAATCTTTGCACCACCGCACGCTGCCCTCAAGGTGGCTGCGGGGGGGATGAGACTGTCGATCACCTCCTTCTGGAGTGTGCCTATGCGTAGGAGGTCTGGAGGGGGATGCAGTGGTATTTGTCGAGGTTCGTTCCGAGCAGCTCCGTGACGCGGGACTCTGTGCTCTATGGGCTGTTTCCCGGGATGCACACCGAGACCAACATCAACTGTGCCTGGAGGACCATCAATGCGGTGAAAGACGCTCTTTGGTCTGCCCGCAACTTGCTGGTCTGCCAGCTGAAAGAACTGACCCCGACCGAGGGTTGCAGACTGGCGCACTCCAAGGTCCAGGGCTACGTGCTGAAGGACGCGCTAAAGCTTGGGGCAGCCGCCGCCAAGGCGCGGTGGGGAAAGACCACCGTATGAAACCCCTCGTCCAGAATAGAAAAAAGGGCTCTATCTGGTAACTGGGCCCAGCTGGCACCTTCCCCAACTGGCCAGGGGGCCGACCGGGACTGTGCGGGGTGACGACTGCCGGGGTATTTTCTTTGCTTAGTTTTTTTCTTCTCTCTAGCACCCTGTTCCACCCTTCAATAAGATCATGGATGATCTATAGCCTAAATACATATATCTGCCCTTGGCCCATATCCTTCAATAACTTTGCTGGACATAAATGTAAAATAAACAACTGATCTAGCATATAGTGCCATTTGTGGTAGACAGATACCAACCTGTGAGTATAGAGGTGCTTCCTAACATGTTTTCTGAATGGCCTGCCCCTAATTTTCTGCCTATGTTCTAGAATCTCCAATGGTAGATATAACTTACCTTTATCTACCCTGTCTTTTCCTGATAATACCTTGAAGGTTTTGATCAGATTACTATGTAACCTTCTAAATTCTAGGCCAAACAGGCCTAATTTTTACAATCGCTCCTCATAACTTCTGAAGTCCAAATATCATTCTCGTAAATCTATGTTTTACTCCCTCCAAGGCCAATAAATCCCTCCTGAGGTGTGGTGCATACATCCAATCACAGTACTTCAACTGGGCACTGAGCAAGTTTTTGTATAACTGCAGCCTAACCTTGGCATTCTTTAGATCCTCTAGATATAAAGGCCAGCATTCTATCAGATTTCTTGACTATTTTCCGCATCTGAATCTCCAGGTTTCTTTGGACATTCAACTTCATTCCATCCAGAAAGTATTTTGATCTACTGTTTTTTTTGGTTCAAATTGGATGTGGTCACTTTGAATTCCATCTGTCACAGTTTTGCCCATTCACTTCGTCTATCAATACCCCTTTGTATGTTTTTCTATCATCTACTTCATTTACCATCCACTTACTCCATCTGTACATCTCGCTGTCTTGGAAAGGCAGTCAACCTCATCAAAGACCCCAACCACCTCTGTTAGGCATGATCTACCTGTCACGAATCTATGCTGGCTTTCCCTGATTAACTGAACATTTTTGAGGTCGTCAGTTACCTTGATTATACACTCCAAAAATTTCCCCACCACAGATATTAGTCTAACCAGTCTGTAACTCACTGGTTTTCCTTTTTTGCCCTTCTATAAGAGCAGAGTGACGTGCAAATTTCCAGTCCAGAGAAATGACTCCAGTATCTAGGGAACTATGAAAGATTGCAGTTTGAGCATCTACAATGTGCTCTCTGACTTCGTGTAACACCCTCGCATTGAAAACGGTCCAGGGTATTAGTCACTGTTTAATTCCATTAATTTCCTCATCACCATTGCTTTAATTATGTTAATTTTGTTCAGAAACCTGTCACTGACCCATTATTAATTTCCTCGGGACTTCCAGCAAGCGTTCCTCATTTTCTACTATTCCATATGTCTGCTATTCTAGCCAAAATCTGCGTAAAGAAACTTCTCCTGTATAACTTAATGGATTTATCTTAATTTTACAACATTTAAGCCCTTAGTTTTGGGCTACCATTGTTGTGGAATCTTTGCCCATATGTGTCCCCCTGAACCTCTTCTCAAATTTGAAAGATTGTGACATAGTCATGCAGTTCTATTGTAAAGAGAAGAACCACATAATGGTCCTGATAGTTGTAACCTTTTTCAATTCTGAAATCATTTTTGTTAATCTATTTTGCACATTTTCCAGTGTCTATTTTGTACAGTGTCATTTGCAAATTTTGCTGTTTTTTCCTTCTGGAATGCAGCCAGTCATATAAATGATCAGCAAATTTTATTAAAAGAGGGCAGTGGAAAATATGTAAAGAGGTATTGATAATATTGTATAAAACATCAGTTACATTGAAGAGGATTGTTGTATGACTGGTCAGGAAATTGACATTTTATGACTAATTTATTTCAGTTCTAATCAAAATATATTCATTGAGTAATCTAACATTATTTTATTCTGCTTAATTAGACCGATATAGATTTTAATACTTTAATATAATGTAATTGGCTAGTTTCATTTAAGAAAGAAATGCACACAGGATTTTGACAAATGCCAGAGGCCCCTGCTTAGGTTGTAACTTTATGATCTTTTAGAATTTTGTTAATTGAGACCACATATTGACTGAATGCATACAGACATCTCTACTTTGCTCTTTATACATACTGTATACAACAATTTGTTCATATTCACTCTTCTATATTAGTTTTATACAGTTTTGAAGTTATAAGCATCAGTTTCAAAATATCCTTTGTATTAAAACACTGAAACTCATTCTAAGCACCTATAACAACATAAAAAAATGAACAGCATTTAGTAATTGGCCTTTAAAACAAGCACTCACAGGGAATTTGATTTAATGGGGGACTCTTGGCAATGAAGGGAAAACTGAGACAACAAGTTCAGTGTCAATCATGAGGAACTGACGGCATACATCTCCCTATTCTAAATATATGGGTAAAGAAAATATCATAATATATTCTCATATCTTAGCAAAAACTCATATAAGTAACAATAGCAGACCTTAAGACAATAGGTCTATGGATAATTGACACCTGAAGGAACCAGTGAGGAGAAAGTGGGAAGTGACAGCACTGTGAAGAGTCCAACAGCACAATAATTGATCATGCTGTGGGTTGTTGCTTGCACAGATTTCAAAAGAAACAGCATCTCTTCGTCACTAAGGCTTGCACCAAGTTTGAAACTACAGTCAGTTGAAACTGCTGTCTAACTGAAAATTGAACACCCTTATAGTGAGAGAGAGAAATGAGAGGCTGAATGTTGATCCTAAGCCCTAAATTGACCTAGAAAGAAAAGTCACTGTATGCTGTAAAGTCATTGCCTTGTAAGTATTACTTTATAACTAAATAAAATTTCCTGACTTAGTTCACTAAACAGTATCCTGGTGCTTTAATTGCCAATGTATCAAATGCACACAGTCCATAGTTTACATACCCTACAATCATAGAACCCCTACAGTGTGGAAACAGGCCCTTCAGCCCACCCAACCACACTACCCCACAGAGCATCCCATCCAGACCCATCCCCTATAACCCACCCTGAACACTACGGGCAATTTTACATGGCCAATTCATCTAGCCTGCACATCTTTGAACTGTGGGAGGAAACCAGAGCTCCTCAAAGAAACCCACATAGACAGGGGGAGAATGTACAAACTCCACACAGTCGCCCAAAGGTGGAATCAAACCTGGGTTCCTGGTGCTGTGAGGCAGCAGTGCTAACTACTGAGCCACTATATAGAAAAAATAATTAAGTCATATGGTGTTCAGTGCAAATTCCCCAGGATGTCAAAAAAAGCAACAACAATGAGAACTGATGTCCCAGGAACATTGATATTTCCACTGTTGTGTTGAAGGGTAATAAGTAATTTAAAGTCCATAAAATTTCAGCTTCTTGAGGATGTGAATTAAAGAAAAACATTTTGTTTCAGCATCAATGACAAGATGGCAATTTAAAATTTTATCTATGAAGGAAGGGAGGATTTAGGAACATTTTTCTTGTTTTTTTTCCTATATTTGAGGACAGCATTGAAGAATTGTGTGATCATGTCACTCAAAAGCAAAACCACATTGGTAGCATTTGCCACAGCATGTTGCTTCTGTTGTTTATCATTAGGTACAGTAGTTCTGTGTTATAACTTAACCTGCTAGTTCATTTTTAGATGCATCTTCTAATGGTCTATGCATGCACTTTACATAAATCATTGAATCATTTTCAGTCACTTGAACTATCCGATCTAAAATGATATTCTCAGATTGAAGATAAGATTTCAACTCCCCAAGGATATCTCTGTATCTGGCTTGCTACAGTGTTCCAGTGAAGCCCAGCACAAGCTGGAAGAACAACACCTCATTTTCTGCTTGGGGCCCCTACAGCCGTCCGGACTCAATATTGAGTTCAATAATTTTAGGGCCTAAACTCCCCCATGTCCCAGCCCCTCCCCCCACATACCAGGCCTCGTTACCACATAGCCTGCCACTGCACACCCCCTGTTGTTTGTCACTAACAGTCCCCATTAACAACTATTCAATCTCCCAGTCTGATTGTTAGCAACTCCTTTATCTGTCCAACTGTCTTTCTCTCTCTTTGGGCTCTATCCCATCTTTTACTCCCTACCCCACCCACCTCCCTATTTTCTGCATATAAACTGATGTTTCCCAGCCACCGTCAGTTCCGAGGAAGGGTCACCAGACTGAAACGTTAACTCTGTTTTCTCCTCCACAGATGCTGCCAGACCTGCTGAGCTTTTCCAGTAACTTTGTTTTTTTAAGGATGTCAGTTTCCTTTCCTAAAGGGCGTTAGTGAACCAGACTGATTTTCCTGACCATTGACAACAGTTTCATTGTCATCTCCAGATGCTTAATTCCAAATTTTCATTAAATTCAAGTTTCACCTGTCATGACAAGATTCAAACCGAGGTCCCCAGGACATTAGAGATAATGGGAACTCCCCCTTTGTAGGTTACGTGGAACAGTCCCTCTTCCGCACCTACACAGGGCCCAAACCCCACCTCTTCCTCCGGTACATTGATGACTGTATCGGCGCCGCCTCTTGCTCCCCAGAGGAGCTCGAACAGTTCATCCACTTCACCAACACCTTCCACCCCAACCTTCAGTTCACCTGGGCCATCTCCAGCACATCCCTCACCTTCCTGGACCTCTCAGTCTCCATCTCAGGCAACCAGCTTGTAACTGATGTCCATTTCAAGCCCACCGACTCCGACAGCTACCTAGAATACACCTCCTCCCACCCACCCTCCTGCAAAAATTCCATCCCCTATTCCCAATTCCTCCGCCTCCGCCGCATCTGCTCCCACGATAAGACATTCCACTCCCGCACATCCCAGATGTCCAAGTTCTTTAAGGACCGCAACTTTCCCCCCACAGTGATCGAGAATGCCCTTGACCGCGTCTCCCGTATTTCCCGCAACACATCCCTCACACCCCGCCCCCGCCACAACCGCCCCAAGAGGATCCCCCTCATTCTCACACACCACCCTACCAACCTCCGGATACAACGCATTATCCTCCGACACTTCCGCCATTTACAATCCGACCCCACCACCCAAGACATTTTTCCATCCCCTCCCCTGTCAGCTTTCCGGAGAGACCACTCTCTCCGTGACTCCCTTGTTCGCTCCACACTGCCCTCCAACCCCACCACACCCGGCACCTTCCCCTGCAACCGCAGGAAATGCTACACTTGTCCCCACACCTCCTCCCTCACCCCCATCCCAGGCCCCAGGATGACTTTCCATATTAAGCAGAGGTTCACCTGCACATCTGCCAATGTGGTATACTGCATCCACTGTACCCGGTGCGGCTTCCTCTACATTGGGGAAACCAAGCGGAGGCTTGGAGACCGCTTTGCAGAACACCTCCGCTCAGTTCGCAACAAACAATTGCACCAACCAGTCATAAACCATTTCCGCACCCCCTCCCATTCTTTAGATGACATGTCCATCATGGGCCTCCTGCAGTGCCACAATGATGCCACCCGAAGGTTGCAGGAACAGCAACTCATATTCCGCCTGGGAACCCTGCAGCCCAATGGTATCAATGTGGACTTCGCCAGTTTCAAAATCTCCCCTTCCCCTACTGCATCCCTAAACCAGCCCAGTTCGTCCCCTCCCCCCACTGCACCACACAACCAGCCCAGCTCTTCCCCCCCACCCACTGCATCCCAAAACCAGTCCAACCTGTCTCTGCCTCCCTAACCGGTTCTTCCTCTCACCCATCCCTTCCTCCCACCCCAAGCCGCACCCCCAGCTACCTACTAACCTCATCCCACCTCCTTGACCTATCCGTCTTCCCTGGACTGGCCTATCCCCTCCCTACCTCCCCACCTACACTCTCTCCACCTATCTTCTTTACTCTCCATCTTCGGTCCGCCTCCCCCTCTCTCCCTATTTATTCCAGTTCCCTCTCCCCATCCCCCTCTCTGATGAAGGGTCTAGGCCCGAAACGTCAGCTTTTGTGCTCCTGAGATGCTGCTTGGCCTGCTGTGTTCATCCAGCCTCACATTTTATTATCTTGGAATTCCCCAGGACATTACTTGGGTCTCTGGATTCGTAGTGGAATAACTGTCATCCAACTAGCCTTTATGTCGAGATACACCTGGTTGGATTTCTCATGCTATTCTATCCCATTTCTCACCATAGTCTACATTATTCAGGCCGCTAAACGGTTCTGCTGGAGGACCCAAAATCTGGAAAAAAGGGAACTATGAAAATACAAGTATTTCCCTTCTAAGAATTTAACAACCTTCAACCCAATTAATTTTTTGAGTATTACCTCTTTATTCATATAACTTTTTCATTTCCTCATTGTCACAAATGCCTCAGTCCCCTAATATTTGTGACAGGTTTTTTTAATTGTGCTCGGTGAAGACAGACACAAAGTTATTGTTTTGTTCTCTGCCATTTCCCTACTTGCTGTTATGTAATCCTGCCTCTGCTTGTAATGGATCAACTTTTGTCCTTAATCACTGTTTCCTTTTAATGTACCTACTGCAGCTTTTAGTACATATTTCTGTTATTTGCTAGTTTTCATTCATCCCCTCTCTTTCCTTCCCTTCTCTGTTTCATGATCATTCTTTGCTGTATTCTAAATTACTTCCAATTCTCAGGTTATCAGTTTCTCTGGCAACATTATGAACCACTTTCCTTGATTTACTGCAATCTTTAACTTCTTTTGTAATTCACAGTTTTGTTGTTGTGCTTTAAAGAAATATATATTAGTTGCTGACCATGTAATATTTTATAAATGTCAGTCATTGCCTCCCCAGCAACAAATCTTTTAATGTTATTTTATGACTCAGTATTAACCAACTTGTCCTTGTGCCTTCATTGTTCCTTTTTTTTCAGATTAAGGATCCGACAACAGAATATAATCGGGACCCGAATGTCGTAGTGAGAAAAACAGGGCAGAATCACATGAGAGGTCCAGTGAGGTGTCTCAACATCATCAGAATTAACTTGCTTCATTCTTTTTTAACTAAGTTAAAAAAACCTGGCATCAAGGCAAGTGAAGGGAGGTTATTCCTTGTTAACCACCTTAAACTGCACATTTTGTCTGATTGATATGCAACTCTCCATTGTACCACCCACTACAACCAAAGTGGGGTGCTGAAAATTCTCCATGTAGAAATCAGAGCAGATACATGGTGACTTCGGCTCACTGCTAGCTGTGCAGAGCCTCCAGGTTAGTTATCTTCCAATAGCATCTTAGGGCACCAGCCACATGCACTGCCGATCCATGGACATTGGCATCTGAAAGTTACCAACCCTGTTAGCTCCTCTCCGAGACGCTTGCAAGATGAGATGTGCATTTCAGGGTGCAACAGCAACTACCTTTGAAAGGCTGCTGCAAGGATAATTTTCCTGCATGGATTCAGACAGGCTACATCTCAGAGCTGCTTGCTTGCTTTCTTAACATTCGTGCGCTTAGTGTCTACCACTACGCTCGCAGAATTGTTGTCATATGGTGCAATGCTTGTTAGCATGTTGGGGCTTCAATCAGAGGTTAAAGGCTATTGGCATACCACATTGATGTGCTGTTTTGTGCAGATACAGACAGACTGCTTGGGTGGGTGAGGTAGGTAATTTTCTGCATGACACAATAAAATCAGTCTAACATGTGTCAGCTGCAGACGTGGCAATTCATGTTTATTTAACCAAATGGCCATGTCAGGAAATATGTGGAGATTAGTCTTCAGTCCAGTCAAGATGGGACTGCTGCCTGCCACAGACACAGTTGGCACAGAGTCCAGGGGCTTAGCCACTATCTGTCACCCAACTGCGATTGGTAATGGTTAGGGAGATGTTTAACTGCAGTCCGGAGAGTGGACAGTGGTCTAGCGTGAAGGGTCATCACAAGAAGTTGGGGGAATTGCATATTGACCATTGGGGAGCTGCAAAATCAACAATCAGTGGTCTGCTGTGTCACTTTTATGGGCTGTTCATCAAAGTTGGTCAGATGTCTGGAACCAATACCCTTCTGTGGCCCATTCATTGAGCAACAGAGAGGGTGCAGGGAGGAATTGTCGGGTCAAAAACAAGCTAATTGTCAAAAGGGAACAGAGCAGTCAAGGCTGCCAGCAAAGTGGAGGCATGGATAGGGATAAATAGGGATTCAATTTGGGAGCAGGATAGGGATAAATTGAAAGTATGTGCAGTATGTGGTAAAGTATTAGATAGCATGGTGGGCGAGGGGAGGAGGGTTTTTTAAAAACATCTTAATGTGTGATGGGTGATGTTAGCTAGGCCAGCATTTATTGCCCATCCCTAATTGCACACTGGGCAGTTAAGAGTCAAACATATTTCTGTATGTCTGAAATCACACACTGGCCGAACCAGGTAAGGAAGGCAGTTTCCTCCCCTAAAGGATATTAATGAACCAAATGTGCTTTCCTTGACAATCAACAATGGTTTCATGGTCATCATTAGTCTCTTCTATTTCCAGAATAATATTAAATACAAATTCCACTATATGCTATGGCAGCATTCAAACCAGGTCTCCAGAACATTACCTTGGTCTCTGGGTAAATAATTCAGTGATAATTCCATTAAGCCATTGCTATCCCTACTTAACAATGATCACCACAATAAAGGCACTTAGAGTGTACAGGAGCATTGTGGTATCAGTAACGCATAACATCAGGGCTTGAGTGCAAGGTGGAATGTTGGAGACAACGTTCAATGTAATGGGTATCCATGTGGGGGTGAATGAGTGGAAGGGGCTATTTGTATTAGAGTTAGGTAAGAAGACATGGGAGCTTCTAGAATGTACCAGGTGACAAGGCAGAGCCCAGAGATGACCACCACATATTGTGATCCCTGCTAACACTTGTACTTCACTAGATACCAATTGTGACTGGAAAATGGCTGGAAGAATGCCCACGGTTAGGCAGAATCAGGATCATTTTTACAGGCAAACATGAGCTTCACATCTTCTGGGCACAAAGAAGCTAATACATGAAGCATATGCTTACAAGTTGTAACTTTATTTAACCTGCAGTCATTTCATTACCCATTTGTAACATATGTAGAACATGCTTGAGATTGAAAACCTGGTCAAAGGTAATTTGCACCATGTCATTGGTCCATGTAAATTGAACATTACCATCTCAAAAAAGAGTAAGTTACCAGAAATATATTCTAAAGAGGAGAAAGCTGGCCAGAGGTGACACATAATTACTGCTATTAACTCAGTTATTAGTTGAATTGTTGCTGTGTATCTGGAATGGGAAGAGCTAGAGTGCAGCAGAGCCTTCTTTTTTGAAGTTGGTCACCTTTACATTGCTGTATATGCTGAGATGGAGCAGAATAGATAATGGAATCGGGACCCTCATTATTGGGCCGCTGCAATGAGGACTGTGTGTAGGCCCCATTTGCAGAGTATGCCATCACTGCTATTCTCAGACATCATAACCTCCTTAAGTTCCAAATTTAGGTATTTGCCAACAAGAAAGATATACCCATCCATCAGGATAGCCAATGCCTTCTGCGCAAGGTCACACAAGCTCATTTCATTCTTCCACGATGAGCGGCAGTCTAGGCAGTAGGATCCAAGAACTTAGCTGCTTCCCCCAGGTGTAGGGTATTGTTGACTGCAAATTCATCAACAGAAAGCTGTTCTGTACCATTCTGTAGTCAATGTAACCACTTCCTAAAGGTATGCACTCATTGCCTCGAGAGCTGCTACAACACTTCCATCCTGGCACTTTCATGTATCTGCTGCATTTGAGGGTCCAGGACCCTTACAAGGCCGGTTACTGGGAGACAAGCAATACCATTGCAACCATGGCTCATGGCACTATTGCACAACCCCTGATCATATCCCCACTCTGCACTAATGCTGTCTAGACAGCACAGTATTGGGCTGCTGAAGATGTTATTCCTCTGCTTGGACTGTTCTGGTGTTGAGGGATATTTTCCAGTGTAGTCTTGAAAGAGTATACCACATTATCCTGGCATGCTAAGATTTGCACAATTGGAGCAGTCACTGAAGAGACCTGCTGAATGCTGATGAACTGGCAGTATGGGGGCAGTCTTCCAGAAAAGAGGTTAAGGACACTAGGGAGGAGGGTCCTTGCTTTGTCCGTGACATGCTCAGAGGTGTTTGGTGCAACAGGACAGACAGATCCTGACTGGCTCCCAGTTCCAGTGGATGAGAACTGTGTGCAGTATGTCATCATGGAATGTTCAATAATTGCTAGTCATTATACCAGCATTTGGTTTGCATTATGGGGATGACCTGCAGCTTTTTTCTGAGTACCCTTTTGATGACTTTAAATATAAGCTCATCTTTGGATTGCCTAGCAGGGTTATGTCACATACAAACTAACAATAACAAGATGTAGGTCAAACGTGGGCATTGAGGACAGAGTAGTGTGATGTAGAGTTGGTAGTGAGATTTGATGTAGCTCAGGAGAGGTTAACTCCTGCGGCATGGTGGTTAAACTTCCAAACAGGGTGAGAGAATGTGATTGCACGTGTGAGGGAGAGTCAGCTATATGTCGAGTAGGTAACATAGCTTTGTCAAAGCTTCTCCTGGTGAACAATGGTGTTTTAAAGATGGTGTGCCCCCCAAATTGGCAGTCTTTCCATGGTTATCCAGTGGGTGGTTTCTCTGTGAAAGGTGGCCAGTAGGCACAGGATATGGTAATTTACGAGGCGAGACTTTGTACTGGGCCTCTTTGAGAAAAACCATGTGTATGAAACTAGATGAAACTGGCAGTTTTTCTGGCTAAGATTCAGAATGAATTTTATCCCTTTCAAACTTAGCGACTACAATATGATAATTTAAAATTCTGTTTCTCAATGGCTCTTTCACAGTAGGGTTATTAATGCGCCCTTTCTCATTGAATTTTAATAAAGCTAGAAATAGCCCAAGCCTATCTCGTTCACACTCTAATTCATCCTTCATAGCATTAGTGCTAAATATAGGTTTATTTACTTTTTAAAATCAATCAAAATGAACTTGTAGTACTGTTCCACACATCTTCATTACAGCTTTAATTTTCTGATTTTGTACCATTCCCAATATTACAGTTTGCAGGCCTATAATCAGCTCCCACAAATGGTCGCTGTTTCTTAGCTCCAACCAAGCTGGTTCTACATCTTGATCCTTCACAACATCCCACTGCAATATTGTAATTCTCACTGCGAGAACATTCATTCTAGTCCTGTTAAGGTGCAACCCGCTATCCTTATGGAGGTGTTACCTACACTAGAACTGGTCCCAATGCATCTCACTCCTAAACTTTCTAGCATTTGTTCAATCATTCAATCCATGTACTTCAATATTACATTAATAAAACTGATACAAGCATCAATGATGGTTACATATATACTAAAATATACACCTTAAAACTATTAAACAATAAAGTAAGAGATAACAAGGTGTTGGGCTGGATGAACATAGCAGGCTAATCAGCATCAGAGGAGCAGGAAGGCTGATGTTTTGGACCTAGACCCTTCTTCAGAAATTGGTTTGGACCAAATGTCCAATAAAATTAACAAAGGAGTGACCATTCCTTTGATACGAAGCTTGTGTTCATATCTGAGAGCTCTACAACTTTCAAACATTTCCCCGACCAACAATATGTTCTTCCTCAATTTGAAGAGTTAAATGTATTGATCAGATGAAACAATCTTTGGTTAATCTGATTGTGACATTTGCTAGTTCATAAAACTCTGACAGAAGATCATTACTCATTGATTCACATGTCAATTTTAAATTTTAACCAAGATACATTTGAACAGCTGACCTTTAAAACCTGAATTGTATTTTTTATGTGGTGTTCCGACTATACTGATGTTGATCTTTATCCAAAAGGATATCATTCCGACAACTTAGTTTCGTAACATTATTGTTTTTGATAAAGAGCCATGTCCATAGAAGTGAACCTGTACACATGATCCATTAAAAGAGAGGAAAAATAAAGAGCTTACAATTTTGAAGTGTTTTCCTCAACCTTAAATGCTTCATAGCAGCTGTAATTGCCGTTGTAATATAAGAAAACATGGAAGCCAAGGTTTCACAAATAGCAGAAAAGACAAAATGTGATCATTCATTTTAGTACCGTGGATTAAGGGATATATATAGGCTGTGGCACCAGCGGGACCTTCACCTAAACTTCTTTCATTAATGTGTTGGATATTTCTGTTGCCTTGAGAGGAAAGATGGAGCCTTATCTGAAAGACTTGCACCATAACTGTGTGATACGCCCTCAGTACAGCACTCTTCTCCAAGTCCGGCATCAGCCTATTATTTCGGAGGCTGGAGGAATGAATTGTCAACCTGATCCCACTGCATTTGGATCACAACATCAAATAAAAATATACTTTTCCAGTTACCAAAATGACCAATTAAACGTTTATATCAGGTTTTTAAATAACAAATTTCACCAGCATGTTTCTGGATGAACACCATTTTATTATCAAACACAACTATTTTGATAAGATGTAAAAATTGATTAACATATAGTCAGTAATACAGATACATAAATGTTAATCTCTGTCTCACTCACTCTCACTCTCACTCTGATGTTCCGGCACATTTGGTCCAGTCACCAATCATGCATGACCTTGGCTAAAGTCCCATAGCCACCACCTGCTCAGGAATTACAATATTTCAAAAGGACAAATAGATTTCACTCTGAACTTGTGAGGGTTTCCTTTCAGAAATAGAAGAGATCAGCTGGGCAGCTTGTTGTTAGCAATCTTGTGGAATTCTGCTTCATGTGACAAAGTATTTGAGGCATCAAAGTTCAGTATCTAGAACTGCACATGGCAAGTAGCAACTGCCCAAATGATGACTGAAAAGAAACTGAAATTGAACAGAATTTAGGGAAATGGAAAGTGAAAATAAGGAAGAAACTGAAATGCCTTGCACCTTTATTCCTTTTCTTCTGGCAATTACTGCTGGCCTCCATTAGTTCAGAAGATGTCCCCTATTGTTTTCCATCCCTCCTCCCCAACCTTTCATTTCCTCTATATTTTCTTAAAGCCTGTTACATTATAAACTTTATCAAATCTTGATGAAAGCTCCTCAAAATGTAATCTTGTGCTTGACTGTAGCAGTGCAATTGGGTGTGATTTGAATAGGTTCAAATTGAACCTGTTAATCAGCTTCTCTCACAACAGCTGCAGCCAGGACTGCTGAATATTCACAGCACGTACCTTTAACAACATAGCTACTCTGTTTCTGCACCTATTAAATATCATATTAAGATGGAATGTGGCAAGGAGTTTATTTTTAATGTTATAATCGTAACAATAGCAACAGACAATCAGCACTAAAGTTGGTTAGCATGAGGTTGAATAAAATTACAAAGTACAACACATATGTAAATTATCATTGCTTCAGTTCGATATAAAGTCTTTTCAACATTCAAAATAAACAAATTGTATAGATTGCTGGCTTACTTTCTCTCTCTCTAATGATATTTGATATATGTTGTAATTTCTATAGCTACAGAGATTTCTAACATTGGAATTCAATCTCAACTGGGCATGATTTGGCTGGATCCATGTACATATCAGGTCATCATGTGGTTGTATAAAGATGATCCCAGATTATAATACTTTCCGATCCTATGCCATTTCTCAAATATCCAAATTTAAAAATGAATGCACATTTGGGTTATAGTCTCTATCTTTTTGGTCCACATCTCTTTCTTCTGTACTCCATAGAAGGCTCTCATATTTTTTATCCCACAGCTCGGTGTAATCTAATATGCCAATCCCAGTTTCAGTCAAGAGACAACCGCTTCTGCTAATAATGGGGAAACAGGGTAGGTGGTGGTGTGGATTGGTCAGTGGGGGGTGGGAGGGGCAGATAGATGGGAGAGAAGACGGACATGTCAAGGAGGTGGGGATAAGAGGGAGGGTCGGTCATGGGATGAGGCCTCATAGCGATTATAAGGCTGTTAATGAGTGATAATCCATACAAACAGGTCTGTCCCTGCTCAAACTCCATCTGAAACTTTGTTGGAGAAAGGGACATTTTGTACTCGTCATGTGTAAAGATAAATACAGAATGATTAAAATCTTTAAAAGGAGGGAAAATTTGAGTCAGAGGTAGCTTGCTAGAATTTACATAGAGCAAATGCAATCCATGAGTAACAATGCTACCCCTTCACCTTCACCTAGCTTGCAATTCTTCTTAAATAACATATAACCCTCAATCTTCAGCACCAATGCGTGTCATCTTGAAACCATTTTTAAGGGCTAGCAGATCATATTTATTTACTTCAATGTGCAAAATAATTTAGTTTTAAAAGTTGAATTAAACACTGATTTTGTCCTAACTCAAGTAGTGAAAATGGAGCAATTTCAAGTTAAATTTTGCTCATTTTACCCACCATGCAAAGTCAACAGATGTAAAATCTTGAGGGGTGCAAAATGAGAGCCAATCCCAAATCAATGTGTTTAAGTTAAAATTGGGACCCTAGAATTTCAATACAGAATGTTGCAGTTAATGGTTCAACTTAGCACATAAACTATCCCATTCTGTAGAGTACATCCTACTTATTTAGATCCAAAACTGATCTGTAACCTGTAAGGTTTTTTTTCAGATCTGTTTCAAGCCATAAATGCTTTCTATGCTAAGTCACTTATACTTCTTAATATGCATTATTGGACAATTCAGATTTTTCTCATGCAAAAGTAGATCTGATTTTAAAAGTATTCATATATGAAACTCCATATTTCTTAAAACATTGAAATTTAATCTGAAAGATAAAGAAAAATGTATTTATTTTATAAAATCAATTGTGTTTGTTTGGATTTGTATAGGATATTTAACAATAAACACACTCATGTTTATAGCAAATGTCAGGTGAAGGATTCACAGATGTAAAAAGAATACTGCAGATACTGCAAGAGGTTATGGTGAAGCTGTACAAAACTCTGGTGCGGCCGCACTTGGTGTATTGTGTACAGTTCTGGTCACCGCATTATAAGAAGGATGTGGAAGCTTTGGAAAGGGTGCAGAGGATGTTGCCTGGTATGGAGGGAAGGTCTTACGAGGAAAGGCTGAGGGACTTGAGGCAGTTTTCATTAGAGAGAAGAAGGTTGAGAGGTGACTTAATTGAAACATATAAAATAATCAGAGGGTTAGATAGGGTGGATAGGGAGAGCCTTTTTCCTGGGATGGTGGCAGCGAGCACGAGGGGGCATAGCTTTAAATTGAGGGGTGAAAGATATAGGACAGATGTCAGAGGTAGTTTCTTTAGTCAGAGAGTAGTAAGGGAATGGAATGCTTTGCCTGCAATGGTAGTAGATTCGCCAACTTTAGGTACATTTAAATCGTCATTGGATAAGCATATGGACGTACATGGAATAGTGTAGGTTAGATGTGCTTGAGATCGGTATGACAGGTCGGCACAACGTCGAGGGCCGAAGGGCCTGTACTGTGCTGTAATGTTCTATGTTCTATGTTCTATGTTCTATTATCAAAAAGGAACTAACAAAGTAAGCAATGGTTCTACAAATGAGTCTGGGGAATAAATGAGAGAAAATAAGTAGATGGCAGATGAATTAGAGAGGTAGTTTACATTGACCTTGAGTGGTAGGATACAAATAATTTCCCAGAAATGAATCAGGAAATTGAATGCAGTGAGAATGTGTACAAAATTACAGTCACGAGGGGAATGATATTAAGCAAATTTTGCTCAGCTGTGGGCTGTGGACTTCATCCTTAGATGTTATTAAAGACGTTATAGGCTAACACTTATAAAGATCACCAAGGCTTTATGAAAGGGAAGTAATGTTTAACCAGTTTATTGGAATTATTTGAGGTAACATGAGCTACAGAAATAGCGAAAGTCATGGATGTATTGTACTTAGATTTCTATAGGCACTTCATAAGGTGCCATATCAAAAGTTATTGCAGAAAATAAAAGGCCATGATGTATGGGATAAGATATTGGCATGTAAGATTGGTTGGTTAACATAAAACAGAGGAAGCTTTAATGAGTCATTTTCTGATTGGCAAAATGTACAAGTGGTGGGCCATAAGGATACTTGTTGCTGGGAATGGAGGGTTTGAGTTACAAGGAGAGGCTGCATACGCTGGGACTTTTTTAATTGGAGAGTGGGAGGCTGAGTGGTGACCTTCTAGGGGTTTGTAAAATCATGAAGGGTAATAAGGTGAATAGCAGGTGATGTTTTCCTAGGGTGAGGGATTTCAAGACTAAGGGGTATCTTTTACAGGTGAGAGGAGAAAGATTTAAAAATGACATGAAGGCTTTTTTTTACATACAGAGACTAACGCAAGAGCGGGACGGTGAGGCAGCCAAGAGCAGGCCAGTGATGCAGTGGTGGCAAGATTGGGACAGTAGGCAGCTCAGAGTGGGGGACTGACAGCGACATGATGAGGGCTGGAAATCCTGGAGTGGGACTCTGGCAGAGACGTGGCGAGGGCTAAAAAGCCCCAAGCAGGATTCTGGCAGAGGCATGGCATGGGATGGAAAGCTATGAGCAGGACTGCGGCAATGGGAAAGAAAGTTGGATTCTCTTAAGATAACACGGTGTAGAGCTGGATGAATACAGCAAGCTAAGCAGCATCAGAGGAGCAGGAAAGCTGATGTTTCGGGCCTATCTGCAGTTCCTATTATCTCATGGATTCTCTTAAGATTTTTTTCTTCTCTTATTCTAAGTTAATGTGAGTGGTGCCATATATGTACAGCGAAGGTACACATTGTTCATTGAATCATTTGAATCATTGAATGATTCAAACAAATGATTCAGTTAATGTGTGCAATGAACTTGCAGAGAAAGTGGTGGATGTGGATACAATTATAACATTTAAAAAACATTTGGATAAGTATGTGAAAAAGAAATGTTTGGAATGTATGGGTCAAGCACAGGTACACCGGACCAGTTTAGTTTGCAGTTATGAACTGGTTGGACCAAAGAGTCTATTTCTGTGCTGTATGACTCTATGACTTCATGACAAGGCTGAAGGAGCCAGAAGGCCGGTTGCGAAATTTGCTGACAACACAAAGATAAAAGGAACGTATTGTATGAATAAGACAAAGAAGCTACAAAAAGTATTAAAGTTCAGTGATTTGGCAAAAACCTGGCAAATGGAGTATAATGTGGGAAGCTGTGATATTAACCATTTCTACAGGCAGAATATAAAGACTGCATGTCATCTAATTATATAAAATTTGTGGAGCTCTGAGATGTAAAGAGATCTGGGTGGTCTAGTGCTTGAATCACAAAAGTTTAGTAAGGAGACACAGCAAGTAACTAAAATTGAATGTAAAAGTACAGAGGTAATGTTTCAGTTATATGGGACATTGGTGAGACTACATCTGAAGTACTCTGTACATTCCTGGTCACTTTATTTAAGGAACTATGTAAATGTATTGGAAGCAGTTCAGAGAAGTTTTACCAGAATAATACCTGGAATAGGCAAGTTGTCCCATGGGAAAAAATTGGACAGGCTAGGCTTTTATTTGCTTGAGTTTAGAAGGATAAATGGTGATTTGACTGGCAAAAGATCCTGGGCATCTTGAAAAAGTAGACGTAAAAAGGATCCTTTCTCTTTATACAGTGGTCCCTAGTCTAGTTTCTTAAAATTAAAGAGTTGCCCACTTAAAACAAAAGTAAGGAGATTTCTTTTCTCTTAAGTTCATGAATCTTTGGAAGTCTCTTATCAAAAGGTAGTAGAAGTAGTGTTTTAAGGCAGAAGTAGATGTATTGCTGGACTGGTTTCATGATATTAAAAGGTAAAAAGAAATCAATGAATATGGCTTAAACAGTTGTCTAATGTGAGGTCAGTTTGATTGAACAGTGCAAATCAGAGCAACATCGTTTGTTGACTTAAGAAGTTGATCGACAACTACTTTGAACCATATGTGGAATATCACAACTTCCCACATTATGCTCCATTTTTCAGGTTTTTGCCAAATTGCTAAACTTTAATACTTTTTGTAGCTTCTTTGTCTTATTCATGAATTACTTTCCTATTATCTTTGTGTTGTCAGCAAATGAACCATACGTGGAATTAAAAAGATCTGAAGGATGTTTTGTAACAATGTACTTGAAACATTTTCTGACTATCACTGTAGGAGAAACTGTTTAGTAATTATTCATATCAACAGGCTATAACTTCTTGTCAAATGGAACAATGATGGCTGATTTCTAACAGTGAGGAACAGTATGAGTGTGAAATGTTTTCTAAAAGACCACAGAAAAGGAAACTGCCAACTGATGGGCATACTCTTTGCTCATCTGATCTGGGCCATATGCTTTCCATGTATTCATTCACTTGAATTACTACTTTACTGCCCAATAGCGACACTGACCATAACGTAATATCATTCTAACTCACACAGTGAAGCTTGCTGCCAAACTTTATGTTCCACAAATTTTTCACGTTCAGACCTGTTTCAAAAATATAGTCTGTTCAATTCATTAGCATCTTCAAAAGGATGGTCTCTGGATGACTAGAGGTCATTTTCCTTTGCCAATCTGAAGTCTGACCTTTTACTTAGAAACTTCCTTCTGTCTCTCAGATTAATTGCCCAAAAACAATAACACAAGTTTATTTTTGTATGCATCTTTCACCTTCTGGATTTCCTTCCTAACGTTAGGAACATAAGATCAGGAATGGGCCATTCAGCCAATCAAGCCTGCTTGAATCCTGTAATTAG
Source organism: Stegostoma tigrinum (assembly GCF_030684315.1). Lineage (NCBI taxonomy): Eukaryota > Metazoa > Chordata > Chondrichthyes > Orectolobiformes > Stegostomatidae > Stegostoma > Stegostoma tigrinum. Next base: position 99,973,177 of record NC_081358.1, on the reverse strand, counting down.
GACACATACCAACATAAAGAGACTTTGCCCAGATCTTTTGAAGGTAAGAACTGGAGCAGAGATGCAGTGATCAATTGATGTGAAAACAGTGTAATAATTTGTTGGGGATAGTATGAACTGCTGATACTGGAAGTCAGAGATAACACAGTATGGAGCTGTAGGAACACTGCAGGCCACCCAGCATCAGAGGAGCAGGAAACTTAATGTTTCTGGTCAGGATGCTTCTTCAGAAATTGGGGAGGGCATAGGGAGTCAGAAATAAATAGAGGAGGGTTGGGGCTTGGGATGATAGGTGGGATGGGGATAGGTGTGTGCAGGTAGGGAGTGGTGGGGATTGGTCAGTGACGTGGGAGAGGAGGTGGACAAGTTGTATCAGGTCGAGGAGGCAGTGATGAGAGAGGGATGTTTGGTCATGGGATGAGGTCGGGGGTGAGGACAATTTGAAACTGATAAAATCCACATTTAGGCCCTTGGACTGTAGGCTCCTGGGGTGGGATATGAGGTGCTACTCGTCCAGTTTCCCTAAGATATGTGGATGCAGGTAGGGGATTATTGTGGTTGATCAGTAAGAAGGGTAGAGCGGACAGGTGAGTAGGAAGATGAACAGGTTGGGGGTGGAGAGACTTTGAAGCTGGTGATGCAGGTAACCAAAAATAATAATGCCCTGAGAAAGTAGGAACTGCAGATGCTGGAGAATCTGAGATAACAAGGTGTAGAGCTGGATGAACACAGCAGGCCAAGCAGCATCAGAGGAGCAGGAAGGCTGATGATCCGGGCCTAGACCCTAGGCCTGAAACGTCAGCTTTTGTGCTCCTCTGATGCTGCTTGGCCTGCTGTGTTCATCCAGCTCTAGACCGTGTTATCTCAGTAATAATGCGCTGCCTGCAGTCACCTATCTTCATTTTATCCACTCTCTCCCCAGCACCACCCCATCCCTCTATTTATTTCTAGGGTCCCCTCCCCTCTTCAGTCCTGACGGAGGGTTTTGGCCTGAAACATTGACTTTCCTGCTTCTCGGATGTTGTCTGATCAGTTGTGCTTTTCCAGCTTCACATTCATTGTCTCTAGCTCCCGCCTTAGCAGTCCTTACTGTCTCTGGCTTGTAATTATGTGACTACTACCTCTGCTGTAATTTGTTTTCAAATTACTTTGGGGTAGCCACTAAACACGTCAGCTGAAAAATGTACCAAGCTCAATTTTGCAATATTTCATTTAAAGTGGCTGGAAATTCATGTGTAGCTTCAATAGACATTTTCCCACACAAGGTTCTCAACTAGAACTGTAAAATCTGAAAAAGCTCACCTTAAATTTTATGACTGCATGGCTTACTTTTAGATTTAATTTTCTTGCATCCAGTAAAGGCATTTGCTATTTGTGAAATGTAAGCAGTCCGCTACCATTGCTTCCGGAGATCGAAGTGTGGAGCTGGATGAACACAGCAGGCCAAACAGCATCTCAGGAGCACAAAAGCTGATGTTTTGGGAAGGGTCTAGGCCTGAAACGTCAGCTTTTGTGCTCCTAAGATGCTGCTTGGTCTGCTGTGTTCATCCAGCTCCACACTTTGTTATCTCGAATTCTCCAGCATCTGCAGTTCCCATCATCTCTGAGCTACCTTAGCTTCCATTATTTAGCTGTTGTGATTCCAATGAAGTGCTTGTTTTGTCCAGTTGGTAGCTTCTGTTGTCTTCCTACCAGAAGTTTGCGGTTTCAGGTTATGTCCTGTCGTTTGTAAATGTAATCTAAACTGTCATTAAACTGGGACACTGAGCTGGTGCTGTAAATGAGTTTCTGTGTAGAGTCATAGAGTCATACAGCACAGAAACAGACCCTTCGATCCAACCAGTTCATGCTGACCATATCCCAAACTAAACTAGTCCCACCTGCCTGTGCTTGGCCCGTATCATTTCTTATCCATGTACTTATCCACTACTTCCTATGGAAGTTCATTCCACATATTCCACTGGTGCCCTTAATAAAAGATAAAAATATCACAAATCTGTTAACAAAATGTTTAAATTATACAGCCATTCATCAATATCTGAAACTACACCCAAATTGAAAGCAATTCATTTCAAGTATGGACCCTGCACCAGAACAGACTTGCACTCAATAATTAACTTGCTTTGTCAGATGCTGTTAGACCTGCTGAGCCTTCCCAGCATTTCCTGTTTTCATTTGAAGTTGGATAAGCTGCTCGGTGCACACTCAGTTTTCTGCATCTTATTACCCAAATCTTCATAATTAACCACAGCTGAAACTACAGAATGGCATTGACTAGAGTTAAACATCCTGTTTGAAGTTGCCCTGAAATGTGCAGTGGAAGCTGCCAAAACAACAAACAAAAAATGACAGAACAGTTTAGAAACGTTTAAGCAATCATTTAATAAATTTTTGCATTGCAATTTTTAATCGAAAAAAAATCGGAATAACTAACCTTGTGTTGTAACTGTTCCACTGATCACTTGGATGGTATCTGAATCAATTGCTGCATTACATTCCATTGTATAAATTTTACTTGACAAAATTGAAAGAAATCAAATGATAGATGCAGAAGTAAAACTGCAGCCAACAGCGCCATAATGTCTCGAAATGACTAGATTGCTGAAGGACAGGAATCTTCTCTTTTCCCTATTTTCAGAGTGCACTCCAATGTGTTCATACCAAACCCCAATCTTTTTACTTAATAAATTATTATACAATAGCTCACAAGTAGAACGAAAGGATTAGAAAAGATATTTGGATGGCAATAAACACTTGTAGTATTATGAAGGCATGTATAAGAACCTAGCCAGCACATTTGGGGTGAAATTCCTAAATGTTTCTACCATATGACTGCCATAATTTTGCCAGAAGGTCTCTGAAACTTCAGAGAAAGGGCATAAACACTGTTTATATGATTCCTCCAAGTTTTCTGGAAGTATAACACTGAAGTTGGTGGATGTTTGGCAGAATGATTATCTGAATTCAGCCCATAAGTCTGCAATCACTATGCATTTATAATGGACTGATAGGCCTCGCTTGGTGTAAAGTGTACAACTTTAATCAGGAGAATAGAAAAAAGTGACCAGGAAAAGTTAGAGAAAGGCTTAAGCTCAAAAGAGTAATGAGATTAGTTGAGAGGGGACCTTACTCAGAGATATAAACCGTGTTGATAAGGTTAACACAGTAGAAATGTGGGAATAAAGATGCAAATGAAAACTATGTAGATTAGTGGGTGGGAAGGTGTTTGTATTAGGCATAGAGTATCTTTAACAACAGCCAAGTAAATTGGCTTCTCTTCCAAAAGTTTAGCTATATAAGGGTTGTAAATCGAAAAATTTTACCGTAGTCAGTGGTGTGGTGATAGAAATTGGCTAGTCATAATGCATTAGCCATCATGAGAGTGGGGTTTGCTTTTGCCTACTCAACACTCCCTTTTATGGCAATGAGTATATTTTAACTAGCAGACACTGGAATCCATGTGGTCACTCTCTTTATTGTGGTCTTCAAATTGAGGACAGTTGGCAGAAAAAGGAGAAATAATAGAAGGTAAGTGAAGTTCAATGATTGGAAATTTGGATTTTAAATGCATAGAAACTGGACAGAAAAATGGAACAGGAAAAGGTATTCACAGTTTAGAGGCTAAGAGGAAGTTCTTTGATTCATCGCACAACATCTTAAGGGTTTCTTTTCATAACTTTCATCCTGCTTCTTTGCATTGATTTCTGATTTTTGTTCCATTAAGAATCTTGAGATATCTTTCTAGAAATGAAAAGCATACCAAATAATAACCAAGTGACACTATATTAAACTGAGTTTTGAAGACAAAATGTGAAGTATAATTGTTTTTCTTGGCTGATTTGGATCTCAGATCCCCAGCTCTGCTCAAGACTATTTATAGCAACACTGACAGTAATGGAAGACATGAAAAGTGACAAAAGAGACATATTTCAGGCTAGGAATATGAAAGGACACAAAGTTCACATCATGCTGGCTACACTGAGTACATTAACAGTCACTTTGAACGAGTTTGATTGTTCAATTAGAATCCAGACACTTTGCTCACTGCCACTCAGAGAAAAATTGCATCAAACTATCCAAGATAACACAGTATGGAGCTGGAGGAACACAGCAGGCCAGGCAGCATCAGAGGAGCAGGAAAGTTGACTTATCAGGTTGGGACCCTTCTTCAGCAACTAACCAATCTGGGATTATTAACAGAGATAATGGGAACTGCAGATGCTGGAGAATTCCAAGATAACAAAATGTGAGGCTGGATGAACACAGCAGGCCAAGCAGCATCTCAGGAGCACAAAAGCTGACGTTTCGGGCCTAGACCCTTCCAGCTTGGCTCTAACGCCATGTCCAAGATGTCAAAGTATTTAGATGGGTCCATTGCAACATGTAACATCTGAAGTAAGATTTTACATATTGAGGTTGTTTAATAACAGCATGTTAATCATAAATGTAGCTATTTTTCTGTTGAAAAGGTATTTTTTTACAAAAAGTCCTCTGTGCTTTTGCTGGCTCTGAACCACTGTAGCTTTGAATGTTTCCCTGTTGACAATTAATGAAAAACCGACAGTGTAAAACAGACTAAATATTAACCAAACATCGCTATATTATATCTGAGTCAATTTCCACTCTTTAATATTGGATGATCAATACTGCAGGTGATTGGCTAATAACTGAAGGTAGCATTCATTATATTCAGCTCATTCTAGATCTGATTATTTAGAAACCCAAATAATAAAATGAACAATATTAATTGTTGTGAATGCAAGCCTACTAAAAAGTATTAGCAGAGTTCACATGGAGTCAGACTGATCCCAGATTGCATTTATAAAATGGGGAAAGGCCCCTCAAGCCTGTTCCGCTGTTCAATGGGATCATGCTGTACTGATATTCCTCACATCTACTTTTCTGCGTTTCCCCATAACCCTTAATTCTTCTAGAATTTATCTCAGCCTTAAATATACACAAGGGCTTTGCAGCAAGGAGTTTCAAAGATCTCAACTTGCAGAAGAAATTCTTCCTCATCTCAGTCTGAAATTGCACTCCTTAATTTTGACACTATTCCCTTTGGTTTTCGTCTTTCCCATGTGTGGAAACATCCTTGCAGCATTTACCCTTTTAATTTTGATGGAATAAGTAATGCTTGCACTACACAAATGCTAGGTAATCACTATCTCTAATAAAAGACAATCTAACTACCACACCTTAACATTCAATGGTGTTACATCACTGAATCCCTATCAACATCCTGGAGTTACTACTGGACTCTCCACAAAAACATAGTGGCTACAAGAACAGGTCAGAGGCTAGGAACACCCCAGTGCGTAACTCACCTCCTGACTCCATAAAGCCTGTCCACCACCTACAAAAGCACAAGTCAGGAGTGTGATGGAACACTCACCATTTATGTCGAGTGGTGCAGCTCCAACAATGCTACAAGAAGCTCAACACCAATTATGAGAAAATAGCCCATTTGTTTGTTACCCCTTCAACAGCCATCAACATTCACCACTGATGCCGAGTGGAAGCAATGTGTAATGTATTTGGATATTTATCATCAACCAGTTGCTTTCTAAGTCCCATGCTGTAATGATTTGGCTCTGTATCACTATTCTTTCAATGTTGTGGAATCAAAATCCTGAAAGTCCATTCCTAATAGAATTCCAGTACAATACTGGTTCCAGAAAGGGATACAAAAATGACAAGGTGAAAGGGAGTAAAATAATGGTCAATGGTAGCCAAAAGAACTGCGGATTCCGTAAATCAGGTACGAAAACAGAAGTCGCTGGAAAAGCTCAGCAGGTCCGGCAGCACTGTGAAGAAAAAATCAGAGTTAATGTTTCGGGTCCGGTGACCCTTCCTCGGAATCGATGGATAATGGATATATTTTAGCCTGGACAAAGCCTTACAGTGTAGTTCCTCATGGATTGGGCATGAGATTTTTGCCTTTCCTGATTTAATGTTAATTATCTAGATCTTGGCGTACAATGACAATTTCAAAGTTTTCAAATGATGCAAAGAATTGGAAGAATTGTAAACTATGAAGTGGGCAGTGTAAAACTTCAACATGACAATGACAAATTGGTGGAATGGACAGATAGACAGTAGATTATATTCAATGCAGACATGTCTGATATAATTTGGTAGATAGAACATGGAGAGTCAGGACTTGTTTTTTACAAATGTATTACTCTAAAGGGTGTGCAAGAGCTAACAGCCATTTGTATACTTACTGAAAGTCATGATGGTTATTTGGAGAGCTGTTACTGACACAGTGGGCGGAATGGACTTCTGAATCATAACACTTCTGTGATCTGTGATTCTCAGTACTAAGTTTGCCAATCTGACTCTCAAAGTCTTTAGTCATGGCAAGCTGTTTGGTAGTTTTGAAACTGCTGCTCCTGTGTTGAGTTTGTCTTCGTTTTCAAAACCTTGTACCTTCAAGCTAATGTTTAAGAATCTGTTCAGTGTCTGTTTGAACTTCCATAGAAATATTGCCTTCACTTTTTGTTCCGTATCTTTAAATTCTTGAACTTTTCCATTGTTGCATGATTTCTACTTCTCTGAAAATTTTAGTTAGGGTCAAAGTGTCATACAGCATAGAAACAGGCCCTACAGCCCACCATGTCTATGCTAACCAACAACACCAAACTTCATTAATCCTGCTTATCTGCAATCAGTTCCAGCTACTGTGCCCTGGAATTTTATGTGCTCATCTAGATGCTTTTTAAAAGTCTTCCACCACCCTTTCAGGCAGTGATTTCCATTGTTCCACCACCCTCTGTGTTGAAAAAATATCCCAAGGATGCCCTCAAAACCACTTCTTAATTTGAACCTACCTTAGACCTCTGCTCTTAGACACTTTTGCCATGGGGAAAATGTCTTCATGATCTATACTATCCATGTTTCTTATCATGTTCTATACCTTAATCAGATCCCATCCCTCCACGCCCCCTCAGCATCCTCTGCTCCGGGGGAACATCCAATCTCTCCTCATAACTGAAACTTTCTATTCCAGGCAAAATCCTGGGAAAGGTAAATCTCCTCTGCACCCTTTCCAATGCATTCATGGCCTTCTGCCATGTGGCAACCAGAATGCACACAGAGTCTTTCACAGAATCAAAAATCTGGGATATACAGGAGTGGAATGCCTTATCCTGGGAGCAGATGCGGCGGAGGCGAAGGAACTGGGAATAGGGGATGGAATTTTTGCAAAAAATCCCAGATGCCCTAGTTCTTCAAGGGCCTCAACTGGCCCCTGCAGTGGTCGAGAAAGCCCTCGGCTGTGTCTCCCGCATTTCCCACAGCTCATCCCTCACAACCCGTCCCCGCTATAACTGCCAAAAGAAAATCCACCTCGTACTCACATACCACCCACCAACCTCCAGGTCCAACGCATCATCCTCCAACACTTCTGGCATCTACAATCCGACCCCACCAAAGACATTTTTTCATCCCCCACCCTTGTCTGCTTTCTGGAGGGACCACACTCCCTTGTCCACTCCACGCTCCCCTCCAACTCCACCACACCCGGCACTTTCCCCTGCAACCGCAGGAAGTGTTACACTTGCCCCCATACATCCTCCCTGACCCCCATCCCAGGCCCCAAGAAGACTTTCCACATCAAGCAGATGTTCACCTGCACATCTGCCAATGTGGTATACTGCATCTGCTGCACCCGGTGTGGCCTCCAAGGGGAGGGGAAACCAAGTGAAGGCATGGGAACTGCTTTGCAGAACACCTCCGCTCAGTTTGTAATAAACAACTGCACCTCCCAGTCACGAACCATTTCAACTCCCCCTCCCATTCCTCAGACGACAGGTCCATCCTGGGCATCCTGTAGTGCTACAACGATGCCACCTGAAGGTTGCAGGAACAGCAACTCATATTCCGCTTGAGAACCCTGCAGCCCAATGGTATCAATGTGGACTTCACCAGCTTCAAAAATCTCTCCTCCCACCACTGCATCCCAAAACCAGCCCAGCTCGTACCCGCCTCCCTAACCTGTCCTTCCTCTCACCTATCCCCTCCTCTCACCTCAAACAACACCTGTATTTCCTACCTACTAACCTCATCCCACCCCCTTGACCTGTCAGCCCTCAACGGACTGACGTATCCCCTTCCTACCTCCCCACTTACACTCACCTCTACAGGCTCCATCCCTGCCCCTTTAACTTGCCTGTCTCCTCTTCACTTATCTTCTCCTCTATTCATCTTTAATTTGGTCCCCCTCTCTCCCTATTTATTTCAGAACCCTCTCCTCCTCCCCCTTTTCTGATGAAGCATCTAGGCCCAAAACATCAGCGTTTGTGCTCCTAAGATGTTCCTTGGCCTGCTGTGTTCATCCAGCTCCACACTTTGTTATCTCTACCATTAACTCAATCCATACCTCTTATTATTTTATAAACTTCTATCAGATTGCCTCTCAATTCCCTGCGCTCCAGTGAAAAATGTCCCAGCCTATCCGGCCTTCCTTTATAACTCAAACGTTCCATATCCTGCAACATCCTGGTAAATCTCTTCTGAGCCCTTTCCAGCTTAATAATATTTTTCCTATAACTGGGCGAACCGAACTTGACACAATACTCCAGAAGAGGCCTCACCAATGTCCTATACAACCTCAACATGGCTTCCCAACTTCTATACCCAAAGGACTGAGCAATGAAGGCAAGCATCCCAAATGCCATTTTAACCATCCCGTCTATATGTGATGCAAACTTCAAAAAATTATGTACCCACACCTCTGGGTTCCTCTGTTCCATAACATTACCCAAGGCCCTGCGATTAATTGTATAAGTCCTATCCTTGTTTGTTGTACAAAAATGCAATACTTCTCATTTATCTAGATTGAATGCCATCTGCCATTTTTCAGCACCTTGGCCCATTTGATCAAGATCCTTTTGTAATATTCGAAAACCTTCTTCACTGTCTACTATGCCACTAATTCTGGTGTCATCTGCAAACTTACTGACCATACGTTCTATATTCTCATCCAAATCATTTATATAAATGACAAACAAAAGAGGACCCAGAACCGATCCCTGTGGAACATCACTGGTGTTCATCTTGGGACCTAAACAATGCTCTATAAGGTAGCAATAAATCTTCCTTGCTCCTATATTTGACACCATAGCTAATGAAGGCAATCACCCTGTTTTACAGCACCTTTTCCTTGTTTTTTGATGCGATGAAAGTGCTGATAATTTATAATGTTTTCTAAAGTGACCAACTGATCACATTTATAGCACTTAGGCCCCACTGTCAGACATTTGATGCACTTGTGATTCTGTTTGGAGCCACATTTTTTACAATCTAATCTCATGAATGATAATGTTGATTCCTGCTCTATTGGCATTTTGCAGCGAGTGGGACAATGTCATCTTAGGCCTATTCACATGACCATATCAGAAGAATCCTTGATGCTTCCTCAGAGAGCAACCAATTTTTCAGTCCCTGCATAGGGAAGTGGATTACTTGTTCCAAAATCAAATCCTCCTTGAATCGATGGAAGTCTATTAACTTATCTTCCTTCACATTGACTACCATATGGTTTCTAATTACGTTTGTGCTTCAAAGCTCAGTACCTGCAAAGTCTGGCTAGATAGTATAAATCTGCTAAAGAAGCTTCCATCCCTTTTCCAAAATGCTGAGATCAGTGATCAAATTTTGTCCATTCTATCATTAAATTTCAGTTGAGATGGTGCTTCCATCATAGTTCTTAGTACATTTCCCACACTTTGTCTTCCCAGAGGATCAGTGACTGGATCTGCAGCATATAAAAATCTGCTGCTTGGTTAGTCCGACTGTTTCACATTAGTCTGAAACAATTCTATTACACTGAAGCTGCTATTTCCAGAGCTCACAATCTTGACCTAATGTCACCCTTCCAAATGATCAGATGTTGGAGGTGACAGAAAAGTCTGTACCAGGGGTGTCGTTATGATTCCAGGGTCTCTTTGTACACCAGTCACTGAAAGCAGCCATGCAGGTGCAGCAGGTGGTGAAGAAAACAGACAATTATCATTCCTGAACAAACTGGGTGAGTACTTGGGATTTTCCTGCTTATTATCAAAGCATTCCAATCCTGTGATTTTTGCCACAGTTTATTGTTGGTTTATTACCAGCCTTCCAAATTTGCTGAGGAACCTTTGTCTTCTCGCCCCTCTTCGTCTTCTCATTCGGTAGCCTGTATGCAAACTTCTGAAGTCTTTATCCTGTCTTCAGAGTTTACCCTATTCACCTTTGTCTTTGAGATGGCAGGAACTGCAGTTGCTGGGGAATCTGAGATAACAAGGTGTAGAGTTGGATGAGCACAGCAGGCCAAGCAGCATCAGAGGAGCAGGGATGCTGACATTTCAGGCCGAGACCCTGAAGAAGATGCAGTATTGCTCTATTTAAGCCTGTACACAGTAGGTTCTCAAATGCACCCCTCATGTAGTGTCTCATGTAGTGTGCACATGATCATTTTTAGCTAGTATTTATTTTCTTTGAGATATCAGAGTCATGTCACCATGGACATAACTCCACCCTAAGCCACACCCAGCCTGCAATTGAGGCTGCTTCTGTGTTAATATGAGATTTGTGTAAATCACAGAAACATAAAAACTAAGAACAGGAACGGCCATTCAGCCCTTCAAGCCTGCTTGCCATTCAATACGATCATGACTGAGCTTCTCAGTATCCTATTTCTCCCCATACTCTTTGATCTCTTTAGCCCTAAGGTGTATATCTAACTCCTTAAAACATTAAATGTTTTGGCCTCAACCTCATTCTCTGGTAGAGAATTCCACAGACTAGCCTCTCTCTAGGTGGAGAAATTTCTCCTCACCTCCATTCTAAATGGTCTTTCCTGCATCCTTTAATATGACCCATGGTTCTGAAATCCCTGGTCATGGGGACCATCCTTCGTGCGTTTACTCAGTCTAATCCGGTTAAACTTTTGTAGGTTTATGAGTGATTCCCCCCTCACTTGTCTAAACTCCAGTGAATATGGTCCTAACCGAGCCTTTGTCGCTTCATATGTCAGAGTACTGACATTCCAGGAATAAGTCTGTTTGAACCTTCGTCACATTATTCCCATAGCTAAAACATCTATCGCCCTGTAAGGGATACCAAAACTGCACATAATACCCAGGTGTGATCTCACCTAGGCCACCGACAATTGCAACAAGACAGCACTGCTCTGGCACTCAAATTCTCTTTCTATGAAGGCCAACATACCATTTTGCCTACTTCACAACTTGCTACATCTGTATGCTTACTTTCAGCAAATGGTGTGCAAGGCCATTCTGGGCTCACTGCACTTTTAATCTATCACAATTCAGATGATAAGTATGCTTTCCCTTTTTTTGCTGCCACAATCGTATAATTTCACTTTTAACCATATTGAGCTTAATCTATTTTGCATTTGTTCAATCACTCAACTTCTGTTGCATGCTCTCTACTATCCATCCTCCTATTCAGCTTTGTGTTATCTGCAAAATTGGATTTAGTTCCTATACCTAAATCATACATTTTTGTAATGAATAGCTGGGGTCCAATCACTGATCCCTGTGTCAACCCAAGAATCAGTGGATAGTACTCTGAAAAACATTCATATGTTGTTTCCTGTTTGCCAACCAGTTGTTTAACCATGTCAACACATCACCACAATCCCATGCAGTTTAATTTTACATGCTAATAACTTATGAGGGACCTCACCAAAATCTTCTGAAAGTGCAAGTAAACCACATCCACTGGCTCCCCCTTATTAATACTACTAAGTACATTTTCAAGTTTGATCTCTCTTTCACAAATCCAAATGGATTCTGTTTAATTCTGTCACTGTTTTTCCAAGTGTTCTGCTATTAAATCTTATATAATGAACTCTAGAATTTTCATCAATAGCGGTCAGACTAACTAGTCCAAAATTCCATGTTTGCCCTCTACCTTTAAAAAAATGTGTAGTTACATTAACTCTCCTCCAATCCATAGGAACTGTTCTAAAGTCAATAGAACAGATTCCAATAAATCTTGAAATGTGACTACCAATGCATCCACTATTTCTAGGCCACTTCCTTAAATAAACTGGGTGTAGATTATCAGAGCTTAGCGGTTTTTTGATCTTTAATCCCCTCAATTTCCTCAGCAACATTTCCCTACCAATGTTGATTTCTTTTGGTTTGTCCCTCTCACTAGACTTTGTGTCCCCTAACATTTTTGAGACATTATTTATTTGAGTCCTCCTTTGTGAAGAATGACCCAAAATAGATATTTGAAAACGTCTGGCATTTCCAGATGGAAGTTACGCTGCAGAAAACGGCACTCTTTATGATATCATAAGCACTATTCTGCACCTGAGAGTAATTCAGGAGGCAGCTTTTATGGTCAGAAAATGTAGAAGACGTTATCATTAAATTTTATTACTACACTTGCACAGTGTGTATGATATAATTACTTCATGTTCACTTTGTCTGAAAGCATCTTATTGTTCATACAGCACTGGAATGACCTTCCTAACAGCAGTGACGGTTCCCCTAAGCCTGAAGGACTGCAGTAATTCAAGAAGGCAGCCCACCATCACCTTCTCCAGGGCAGCTAGGGATGACCAATAAGAGGAGGCCTACCAAGTGACTGCCACCTTCCACTAATAGATGAAGTAAGGAAATTTTACACTGCTAACCTTCCCCAGTGAGTATTCCTTCATGCTTATCCTTACCTGTATTCTGGAAAACCCTAACATTTAACACAGCCACATGTGGCACACACATGTCATCACACCACCAAGAGCTTCAATCTGACAAGTGGACATCCATAACAAAATAACATACTATTGGAAAACCTTAACAGTTCTCTGTAATGGTGGCTAAACTTATAGGGCCTGTGAAGGGAGGCCAAAGTGGATGGTGATCATGAGGAAGGGAAGACTCTGTGGATCTGTAACTGCTTTCCTGTTCTTTTCTCTCAATCATTCACTATCAACAGTCATATGTTGAATGACCACTCCATAGAGTCTAAGTCAGGAACTATTACCGAGTCATAGAGAAATAGAGATTTTCACCACAGAAACAGACCCCCTGGCCCAATTTATCAATACTGACCAGATATCCTAAACTGACCAAGTCCCATTTGCCAGCATTTGGCCTATATCCCTGTAAAGCCTTTCTATTCATTTGCCCATCCAAATGCTTCTTAAATGTTATAATTATACCAGCATCTGCTATCTACTCTGGCAACTCATTCTTTTCACGCACCACCTTCTACGCGAACATGTTGTTCCTTAGATTCTCTTTAAATCTTTTCTCTCTCACCTTAAACCCATGCCCTCTAGTTTTGGACTCCCCCACCCAGGGGAAAAAACCCTGGCTCTTCACTCTCTCTATGCCCCTCATGGTTTTATAAACTTCTATAATGTCACCCTTCTGCCTCCGAAGTTCCAGAGAAAATAGCCCAAGCCTCTCCCTTTACCTCGAACACTGCAACTCCAGCAAATCTTTTTCTGAACCCTTTCAAGTTTCATAACATCTTTGCTGTTAGCAGGAAGACCGGAATTGAATGCAGTATACCTGTCTTCCCCTGCATTTCCTTAGCTGTGCCAGAAAAGGCAAGCAGACCACACTATGTTTTGTCATGACAGCACTTAACACAATCAAACACCAGATTGCATCTACCTGCACTGTGTGCAGAAGATGTTCTTGAAAAGACTTCAGAACTTACTCAACCAGAACTTCGCCTACATTGCAAATGCCAATTATAAGCAACTGAGCAAAGAGCATTGTGAATGTGGTTCCAGGCCCATATTTTCACTTAACGTGGAACATTTATCTTGGATAGAGAGTTAGATCAGGATTAATGCTGTTTATAAACTAAAGAAGACACAAACCACATATTTGACCTGTTCTATTATATTTAACAAGCTGTGTTTTGAAATTCTAATGAGTGCTAATTCTAGCATAATGTAAAGTGATTCAGGCAAAATTTTCATGGAACTTTTTTTTAATTAAGCTGTTTCATTATTTAAACAACTAAACTTAGTAAAAATTGCAGAGGTAGATTCTTGTCATAAGTGTAATATACAATGAACTAAAAGGAGTACTCAGGAATTTCTATCCCTTGACAGTCCACACACAGAGGCCTTAAGATGTGAGAGCATAAGTAAGCTGTTTGGCCCATTGATGAGATTTTTCATAAAGCTAATGTTCACTGCAGCAGAAGGAGCAAGCTAGCTTTGGAAAGTCAAAATAGCTGCTCTTTCTGGCACAGCTGCTCTCTTTTGACTGGAGGAATGTAAACTGTGGTTAACTGCAGGAGTCAATGTTAAGACCATTTGTTTTGACAACATGTGTAAATGATCTTCTTGTTTTTATTGAATCATTCCATAATTTTCCATGCAACTGAACTCCTCCCTCCAATAAACATGATTATATTTAGAGGGGTGCTGAAGAGAAACTTTTCACCCAGAGGGTGTCAAGGTTCCTGAATGCACTGCCTCAGAGGCTAATTGACATTGGTTATCTTGAAAAGGTGCTTGGGTGAGCTTGAAATGTCACAACATTCAAGGGTATGGAGCAAGTGCTAGAAAGTGGGACTTGTGTAGATTTAGTGTGGCTTGGTGGTATAGACTCTTTCCTGTATGATACTACGATTCCGTCACTTCACCATCAATGTACCTCAGTAGCTTTGTGTGCCATCTCGATGCAGCACTGCAGCAACTCGCCAAGTTTACTTCAGCAGCACCTCCCAAACCTATAACAGTGTGCAAACCAACCTGTTATTTTTCAGATAGACGTTGTCAATGTTGGCCGAGTCATATTCTAACTTGGGAACTTCCTTACGTGTGGAGTTTTAAATTTTAAAATAAGTTGTTTTAATTTTAAAAGAGTGAAAACGAGCTTTGGGGTAATGCAAGATCTGTCCTTCCCTGTTGCAGAGATGTAAAATAAAGTGACTTTAACAATAGGTGCCTGCAGGTGAGAATGTGTTAGCCTTCATCAACACACACCAAGTAGTTATGGTTAGGATGCCAGTGTTCAGTCAATGTGCCAAAGTAATAGCTGCTGCTCATTTCTTATTTCTTGTTCAATATATTCCAGACTGAAAATCTGTTTAATAATGTTAAGTATTAAAAGAAGGTGCAAAGAAAGTTAATGGAATTGCTAGCATAGAAGGAAAAAAATGCACCTTTTCCTTTCACAGATCATTAACTGAAATGCAGAAATGCAAATAGAATGTAGGATTTGCATTGCAGAATGCCTTTCCTAAACTTGGGATGTCTGAATCTTCTCGACAGCCATTTAATTATATTTGAATGTAGTTTCTTTAGTGATGTAGAAATTATTGACAACCAATTTGACCACAAGGTAGATCCTACAAACAGTAATAGGGTTGTGCTGAAATAATTTGATTTTTAGAAATATTGGTTGAGATATAAATATTGATCAGAACGCAGAGGAGAATGTCCCTACTCTGTGTTAAACAATGCCCTGGGGTTTATTATATGAACTCAAGGTGATAATTGTTAACTGAAAGATGGATCCATTAGATAATGTGGTTTTGAAACTCAGTGAAGATTTTGACTGGTGTTTGGTGCTGTAACACAGTGAGTTATGGGCTGTAATCTAGGGAACCAGCAACAATGTTACATGGAGTAGTGGATGTAGCAATGAAAAATCAATAACTCAGAATTGATCTGTTTATCCAGGCAATTCTGTCAGCTCCATCAATGCAGGTTCACTGCAAGAGAAAGTGAAATACTTAATTAAATAGTGACAGAAACTGTCCCTGGTGGAAAAAAGAATCTATAATTCAGCCTGCTATCGTTAACTCTTGATAAACAGGTTCCTATTTTCTATTTTCTTCCTCACAGGCACAATGCTTAACTCCTGGGAGTTGGAAGAGTAAATTGAATTTACCAGTGCTAATAGTTATTCGTAATAATTGTTTTAAATCACTCAAGACCAAGAAAAAAATGGCAAGCAGAAAAGTCAGTCATGTTTTCTGCCCCGGTCAGAATTCCAAGTGTGACTAATAGGTGAGGGGTAGATTAATGGATAGCGCTGACAGATACTGATTTGACCCAAAATGCAAAAAATTGATCATTGGTGCTAATACTGAAAAGCTGCTGTGGAATGCTAATATAACAAAGTGTGGAGCTGGATGAACACAGCAGGCCAAGCAGCATTGCAGGAGCACCTGCTGTGTTCATCCAGCTCCACACTTTGTTATCTTGGAATGTCCAGCATCTGCAGTTCCCATTATCTCTGTGGAATGCTAATGCTGCTTTTATAGCCTGCATTTTATAGTGGGAATCAGACATGATGGTTAAAAACTGGTTGCCATGCTCTCACTAACTGGCAGTGAGAACACCTGGTTAATCTTACTGCAGGCTGACTTCCCACACAGGCCTGAAGGCTGTCAATCATCCAATTAAGAATGGCAGATGGCCTCCTGATGTTCCCATCACAGTCAGAAGGCAAACAGTTTTGAAACCTATGCAGTACCACCGGGAAAGGTGGTCACTGCTGAGAGATGCAGGTCATTTCATGAGCTGGATATGGTACACTTTACAACAAGTGTGAAAATAATAGAGGAGGCGAGTTTTGGTGAAGAAAATGCTCTGGGGAGATAGAAATTCCTTTCCTGCCCATAGCCCTGGTTGTCCATGCTGCTGCAGGGAGAATACTGCCATTAAGCAGACAAACTCCTCACAAAGTGGGAGGGTGCCGTACTATTGGTAAACTTTCATCAGTTCTGACCTCTAATTATGATAAGTGGAGGGCCATATCCTTGGAATTGACAATCTTTCCATGCCCCTACTCTACTTTCCCTGAGGGAGGTGCAAGCAAACTCTAAGAAACAGAGTTTCAAAAGATTAGGAGGAATGAGGAACTGAAGGGAATTAGTATTGGTGAGAATTTTGAGTTGGATAACAAAAAGGGACTCAAGGTTAATAAGCCCCTGGCAGCCAATACTCAACATTCCAGAATTTTTACCAAGACAATGGGTTTCTGAATTTAGCCAATCAACTTAAACCAGGTCTTAGATAACAAAGCCCAATTCAATTTAAATCTGATGGTTTTGACTACCTTGGACAAATCCTATTGTAAGAAATTAATAGGTTATCAAGTATATAAAAGAAGAGGGCATTTGAAAATCAGGATGAGAGTCAACAGTCATCTGCCAAGAGAACAGTTTTCAGCTATGAACGAAAGAATCATTGACTCTCACAGAAATATCTAAGCTCTCAGAGTCAGCACTTAGTAAATAAAGGTACAACGGCACTTTTGGCTAAAATTCCAAATATGAATTTGATGGAAGAAGGCATTCCTGACTGAAGGACAGCAGAGAAGGCAAGGGCCATTCTAGAAGACTTCTCTTTCAGGAGATTAAGTTTTAATTATTTTATTAATTGCTTTATATATGTGGGACTTGTGTCTCTTAGAACAGTATACCAGTTTAACTTTGTTTTATTCGGGAATAGTTAGTAGTTAAGGGGGAAGTGTTCAGGCTGTTAGTAGTTCTGTTAATTTGTTAACTGTTCGAGTTAGATAAATAGATTGTTACTTGTTAATTATAAAGTGAGTATCAGGGATTTCTTTCATTTAACCTCTCCTTTAGAACAGATTGGGGGTGAGAGGCAGGTTGTAACACTTTTCCCACTTCTGACACCAACTTCCCTTCCATAAAGCAATCACACTGCCAACCGAGATTCTATAGTAAGACTTGAACCAACAATCCCTGAAACCGAAATCAGCATGCTACAACTGAGCCACAATAAATATTTAGTGTGTCCTTCTCTCATCCATTGATAGCTCCTTTTCCTTCTGAGAACTCATCTTTAGCAAGCCCTGCAGCAAGAACCTTTGAATATTCTTTTTCTCCCCTCCCAATTCTGAGGAATGATGGGTATTTTCATTAATGTATTTCTAAGCCAAATGCACACGCCAGGCAGCAATTGTACAGACTACACACTACATGCACATAGTCACATAAAAAATTAAAAGTCCTTGCATTAACATATGCAGGACCTCATACCAAACAAAAACTAGAAGGGTCACCATATCCTACCCTAATTGTTTAGTGTGTAGGTCAAAGCACCATTTGGAGTGTCTTCAGAAGAAAACTGATCTCTCTTTCTCTGCAGGACATATTAATCTTGTGTCGGGCAGCATCATGCCAGGCAGTTGTGCAGCAGGATGACAGAGGGCAATTCTGTGCAATATCGTCATTGCTTCGCAACCAAAGCAGGAGAGCTTCAATA
Source organism: Stegostoma tigrinum (assembly GCF_030684315.1). Taxonomy (NCBI): domain Eukaryota; kingdom Metazoa; phylum Chordata; class Chondrichthyes; order Orectolobiformes; family Stegostomatidae; genus Stegostoma; species Stegostoma tigrinum. The sequence goes on along the minus strand of NC_081358.1, from coordinate 99,954,945 downwards.
AACTCAAGGCTGTCATTCTGCTATCATCATTATGGTGTAGTTAGGATAGATAGATACCAGTACCATAACTTTAACTTGAGAAAGAGACTTAATAAAACCATGTTACTGAACTATATATCAACTGTTTCAATATTGCAACATTGCATAAACACACACTTGACAAAGTCAAATTCAGCAAACAGTATTATTCTCACATATGGTCTTCTAATCCACCAGAATGAAATACTGTAAGAAGTGCAGTCCAGCAACAGAGGGAGACCTCCAGCTTTTTTCAGCAGCAGAGAGAGAGCTGTATCTAAAGCTTCAACTCCAAGACCCCAACTTCAACAACTGAAAGCAAAAATTAAAACTCTGGGAACAGGTGAGCCTGGCTCCACCTACTCACACATCTTTTTTCTTAAAAAAAAGCAAAGTTATTTACTTTGCTTTCCATGGAACAGACACCTTGGTACCAGATTTACAACACTTGTTTTCAAGAGAAACAGGACAGAACAAACCCCTCTTAAAGGCACATCTCATCACAAACTACATTGGAGAAAGGAGGTAGGCAGGTCAGTGTTCACATTTGCAAGTTCAAAGGTGCCCATGGGAGATTCCAAAAGGACATTTACTTTGCTTTGGGTATTGTCTTGCACCCATTTCAGGTTGCTCTAGTGTCTCTTTGGCAAAATTGTGCAGAATCCAACAATAAGCTTTGAAACAATCACTGAATTTTGCTGCATAACAAATCTTGCATCAAATCACAGGTATTAATTGAATAACCAGGCTGCTTCATGATTACTCTGGTGAGTGTCAATACAACATTATACCAGTGCTCAGCTGGCATTCTTGGATGCCCATGTTTATGTTTTATGTTTAATGCCAAGTGTCAACCTGCCTCTTTTCTTTACAAGTCAATAATGGAAGAGAGTTGATTGTCTTAAATTAATAGCAGTAAGACAGCTGTCTGCAAAATGAACATGGCATGTATAATCTGGTGCTGATAATTGCAAACAAGCTGCACACACAGTGTGGAATCTTTCACCTTTCATGTGAAGAGTGTCATCGAGTAATATAGCTGCAGGGTCACTTTGTAACAATCTATAACCCTTAAGAAATTTCAGGAAGTTTGCCAATCTACAAAACTTCTAGAGACAGCTAAATTTAGACATTTAGGAATGCGTGCTACTCCCCAACAATATTTCCATCTCCATTTGGAAGGTCATTTTTGGAGAAGTGTGTTGTGCAACAGATAGCTGATGCAATGTTTACTGAGATGGACATCAAAAAGAGATCTTTGTTTCTCTCTGTCAAACAGGGTTATCAGTTTTGATAAGTTAGAGAGTTGGACAGAAGAAAAAGAGCATGATATTATTTTTTATTCAGCCATGGGACTTAGGCATCACGTACTCAACCAGCATTTATTGCCCACTTCTAATTGTGATGGAGAAGTTGTTCCTGAACTGACCTAGTCCAAAGTCATGTAGGTATACCCATACATGCTGCCTGTGACATAGAATTGCTGTTGACCCAGTTTCAGATAAACAGAGCATTTCTGCTCAGGGAAGAAGACAGAACGCTAACGTTTTGGAATTGCGCAAGCATAAGAAGAAGCAGATCTACATGTGTATGTCTTCTGGAGATGTTGAAAGAATTGAGCCTTAACTTTTGATAATTTGGCCTCACAGATATCAAGAATGCTCTGCACTATGTACGTTTGCCATTTAAACCCATCCCTTGACTTTTGAAGTGCTTCAATACTTGGTCATTAATGATCATAAGCTTATCAAGGGTTTGTTACGTCGACAATCTTCACCTACAAGTGTTTCCTAAGTTACTGGCACTCATTCATAACAGAGTCATAGAGAAGCATGGCATGGAAACAGGCTCTTTGGTCCAACTCATCCAGGCCAACCAGAAATCCTAAATTAATCTAGTCCCATTTGCCATCATTTGGCCCTTATCCCTCTCAACCCTTCCTATTCATATGCCCATTCACAGACTTTTTAAATGTTGTAATTATACTAGCCTTCACCATTTCCTCTGGCAGTTCATTCCATACGGGCACTAAACTTTGCATGAAAAAGTTACCCCTTGGGTCGCTTTTAGGCCTTTCTCCTCTCACCTTAAGCCTACACCCTCTAGCTTTGGACTCCCCTCCCCAGGGAAAAGACCTTGTCTACTTACCCTATCCACGTCTCTCATGTTTTGATAAACAACCAGGAAACAACCTGATTAACTGGCAGCAGACCTGCAAACATTCATTTCCTCTGCCACCGCTCAGCAACAGCAGTGTGCACCATCAACCACAAGCACTGCAGAAATTCACCAGGGCTACCCAGACAGCACCCTGCAAAACCGCAACCACTACCATCCAAAAGGATACAGGGGCAAATACATGGGGGTACCATTGCCTGTAAGCTCCCCTCCAAAGCTCTCAAGATCATGATTTGGAAATATATAGCCACCCCTCCAGCATCGCTCCATCAAAACCCCAGAATTCCCCTCCCGACGTCATTGTCGGGCCATGACAAATTGACTGCAGCAGTTCGAGAAGGCAGCCCATCACCATCAAATGCAAACAAGGTTGGATAAACCTCACTAAAAACCTCTTGTTTCAAGACTTTATCAACAGTTCCATTATTGTTCATCCACTGAAACGAGTGATTGTATCTCACAGAAAGGGATGGCATTTTGAATATTGGCATTCCTAAAAGGAAAAGGTAATCCAGAACAGCTGGAAAGTTAAGTACAAGTATTGGACCACCCAAACACTGCTCTCTCGCCTGTTATAAAGAAGATGCTTTATAGTTTCCAGGTAACAATTTAAAGTGTACATCAGAGACTAAAACTTTGGAGAACAGGTATAGATGTAGCTCATTGAGTTTTCTTTCCCTTCTCATGCTGTTGAGCTTGCCAAAACTACTTAGCAAACTACATATGAATTACTCCTAAGCATTGAAATACCACTGAAAAGTTATGCAAAAAGCTTTAGTTGTCTGTAAACTATTCTAATTTTTCTTCTGCTATCCCCTAGGTGTCATGTAGTTAGAAGAGAGGAATGAAGCGCTGTCAACATTTCATTGCATGTTCTGGAACTGCATGCCATGATTCTGGACACAAAGTATCAAAGGATAGTGTACAAATTGATGTATAGAACACAACAAGCCAAACTGAGGTAAAAGATTCTCACGGCCTTTTCTTTCAATCATCTCCCACCAACCCATCTCTTGTCTGTTCTGGCAATCTTGGCGACTCCTCAGACACTGAAGCAGCACATTTGCACATGCAGTAAGACTGGGACAATATCTAGGCTTAAGCTGAAAAGTCGTAAGTACCATTTGCAGCACACACATGCAGCAATGACCATCCCCAACAAGAAAGAATCATACCGTTGCCTTTTGACATTCAATGGCATTGTCATCATTGAATCTCTATCTATCAACATTATCATTTGAGAAACTGAACCGGACTTTCCATCTAAATACAGTGGCTACAAAAGAAAACCTAGCAATGAGTGACTCACCTCTTGACACCCCAAATCATGTCCACTGAAGACACGGCACAAGCCAGGAGTGTGAAGGAATATTCCCGACTTGCCTGGATGAGGGAAGCTCCCACCAGATTCAAGAAGCTTGACACTATCTAGGACAAAGTAGCCCACTTGATTGGCACCCCACTGATGAACATTTACTCCCTCCACCACCAATGTTCAGTAGCAGCAGAATGTAATATCTACAAGATGCACTGCAGAAATTAGATGGTCCTTAGACAGTACCTTCCAAACCCACTTCAACTTCTAGAAGGGCAAGGACAGCAGGTATGTGGGAACAACATCTCCTACAATTCCCCTCCAATCCACCAATATATCTCTGTTTCTGGATCAAAATCCTGGAAGTCTGACACGATTGGTCTTCCTATAGCACATGGACTCCTAAGGTTCAAAAAGCCAGCACCACCACCTTCTCAAGGTCGACTAGGATTGGGCAATAAATGTTAGTCCAGCCTGTGACATCCACTTTCCATGAATGAATTGAAGAAAAATATTAACAGTTGGAAAATCAGAAGACAATGAACCCTGGCTTAAAGATACTCAAGATTCAGCTCCTGTTAGCCTTGTTATATAAAGTGGAATAGTTTCACAGCACCTTGTGTATTGAAGCACTGGAATTAGTCACCCGGAAAGTGCAACAGGTGATGAAGGAAACTGCTATGTGAATTTGCTACTGCAGTAGGCTCCTGATAACTAAACCCATGGAGTAGCTTTAATAAATAATAGTTTTAATAGCTTCTAAAACAAGGCTCCTTTATCCATGCGTGATATAGAGGTCCATGGTACCCCAATAAAAAAGGAATTTATTTTCTCTCCTCCAGCTATCTTTGTTCAACAATTTGGAATCTGGCCTCTTGTGTATCCTCCACTTAGTTTGTCCCACAGTAACCAGTCTTGCCTTCAGTCTTTTAGGTTCTAAACTGTAGAATTGTCACACAAAACCTCTTCTCCTTGTAGGTCATCCTTAAAATCCACCTCTTTGACCAAACTTTTAGTTTTCTGTCCTAATATTTTGGCTCAGTATCTGATTTACCCTTCCTTGAAGCTTCATGGGAGGTTTTGCTGCATTGAAGGGGTTATAAAAATGTAGGCCCTTGTTGTCGATCATGATCATTTTGCATCCTGGCTAATCAATGGTCAGGCAGGAGCATGACTGTTCCAGTAATAAGGCTGGAATGTGCTACTACAATGCTGCACTCTCAGGGTAGAAGCAATTCTCTTAGACCTCTGAACTAATGTCATGAATAGAAGCACGTCAGGCAGCTTATGGTAGAACACATGAGGGACGGCTTTCAACAGGTCTACCTCAGGATCTACCTACATCAGTCTTTACAGGCTTGCATTGAGACAGGCCATTATCCACCTTAGCATTCAATGGGCTTCAGAAAACTGTTGAGGCATGGAGGTGACCTTGGTCAAAATGACAAGCTGGGATGTAGGGTTTAATATTGCAAAAGGGAGAGATAACTAAAAAAATTGTCGGACTTGTCGATGTTTCATGACAAATGATGATTATATACTTTTGAATAAAATCTTTGAGATGCATCAATGGTGAATGTTGTATGCTCTGCCTTGACAAAAGACCACTAACTTATCTGATCTGAGCCAGATCGTCAAAGAGGCCAAACAAAGCCATACCTTTAGTCAGTAGAAGAACATGATACTTATGTGAAAGTATCTGTAAACTCCACATAATCAGACACATCTTGTGCAGAAAACAAAATGCTGGCAAGGTAGTTAATTATATTATTTAATAAGCAAAAAACAGACATGACCAGCAAATGGGTGATAATTTTTCAGTTTAGATGTGTTAAGTGACTAGTTTAAGTCGCAAAAACCCAGTGGCATTAAAATAATGACTCAGTAAGGGCAATTTTGCATTTTGAAATAGTGGTTTAAGGATCAGAGTAATGTTTGGTTAAATGCTGATGATTGTAAGCAAGAGTTCATATGTATTCAGACTGAGTAATTGATGACCAACCATATTATCAGTTTTATTCCATTGAGCATATATATTTAGAGTTTCCTCTTTTATCTGTGGCAGTGATCTTGGATGAGTAAAACAAATTATTTCAAATAATTAATTATTCTTACTAATAATAATGACCGCTGAAAGCTTGACAAAAATATAACAAAATGCTTTGAAAGGCCCCGGGAGGGTAAATTACCCATAATTATTTCCACTGTTTAGTAAATTAGTAATAAGAGACTGTAAACCAAGACTTCGATTCAAAAGGTAGCAAGAACTTCTTTTAAAGATGAATTTACTACATTACTGTATGCAACGTGATTAGTTGCTAAAGCTAAATAAACCAGTGTTTAACAGTGAGTTAGAGAAACACTTGAGGAAAAAAAATCATAACATGAGGAAAGAGCAAGAAAATGCAATTAAGCAAGCAATTCGTACTGATGAAAAGTTGTCATCTTGAATTGTTACCTCGGTTTCTCCCATTACGGGGAAACCAGTGCAATTATTATAGAATTTTCTGATTTCATTTCAGATTTCCAGCATCCATAGTATTTTACTTTTGTGTTACGTTCTCATAACCTGACTCAATTAAGGTGGGCCAAATGGGATTTTACTCTTACTTTAACACTTCAGACCTCAAGACCATAATGTGAAGAAGAAGCAGGCTACATAGCCCACTGAGTCTTCATCATTCAATTAGATCAGGTAATTCTCAACTCCACTTTCCTGCCTTTTCCCTATAACACTTGATTTGATTCCTGATTTAAAACCTGTCAATCTCAGCTTTTAACATATTTAACAACCCAACTTTGTCAGCTAACTGCAGTAAATAATACCATAGCTTCATTCATTATCCTCTGAGAGAAGAAATTCCTGCCATCTGTCTTACAAGCAAGATTCCTTGCCCTCTGGTCTCAGACTTTCCCACAAGGGGAAACAACGTTTCCTTATCTACCTTGTCAAGTCCCACAAGAAACGTGTATGTTTCAATAAGATTGAACTTTAGAAGAATGAGAGGCACTGAGTACAGCCCCAGTCTAGCCAACCTCTGGCAAAAAAGTGTCCCTGCATACTTGAAATCAGCCCCATGAACCTTCTCTGTACTGACTCCAATACCAATATAACTTTCCTTAAATAAAGGGGCCCAAACTATACACAATGTTCCAACTGTGGTCTCACTAATGCCTTGTACAATTTTAGGAAAATCTCTACTTTTATATTCCATTTCCTTTGAAATAAGGCCAATATTCCAGTACATAGTCAAGAACTCCCAAAAATCCCTTTTCTACAGGGTTCCATATTCTTTCACCATTAAATAATATAATCTCCTCTAATCTTCGGGCCAAAGTGCATAATCTTATTTTTTCCCCACATTAGATTCCACCCAGCAAATTATTGCCCACTCCTTAACTTGCCTGACCATATCATTCTACAGACTGTCTTATTCTCATCACTTGCCTTCCAACCAATTTGCATAATCTGCAAAATTGGCGACAGTACATTCACCTTCTCATCCAAGTCATTTAATGATTATCCCCCCAGCACTGATCCTTATGGCACTCAACCTGTTACAAGTTGCCATTCTGAAAATGCCCCATTATCCTTATTCTCAGAATTCTTAGTTTGTCCTCAGGTATTGTTGATTAAAAAAAACTCTATAATGGGAGGCTGTTATAAAATTACTGGGCTGGGATTTAGGAGCTTATATATGGAGCGTCCTTCTCTGTTTTGGTTGCACCAAAACGTTTGCCACCATCCTTTGTCTGCTCCATGATGACATGGAAGTCATGGTAATGACAAATGGCTCCACCACAAACCCATTCCCCGTTCAGACCAGTGTCAAGCAGGGCTGCACCATTGCCCCCACACTGTTCTCAATCAATCTCACTGCAACGCTTCACCACCATCAAGCTCGCTGCTGGAGTGGAGCTGACTTACAGAACTTGTGGGAAATTATTCAACCTCCGCCACCTTCAAGCCAAAAAGTCACCCTCATCAGTGTCATTGAGCTATCGTGTGCAGGTGACGTCTCTGCGTTCGTGTGGGGCACATGCTGCATGTGTGTGTATGTGTGCGCATGCACATGTGTGCGTGTGCGTGTGGTGCATGTGAGTGGGGCGCATGTTTGTGTGTGTATGCAATCTTTGAGGATGTACTTTAACAGAGGCATATGAGTGTATGGGTCTCATTCTGAACTACCTATCTACTTCTGTTTCAAATACACTTAGTGATTTTTCCTCCACCCCCTTCTGCAGCAATGAGTTCTACAGATTCACCACCCACTGGCTGAAGAAATTCCTCCCCATCTCAGTCCTGAAAGGACTCACTCCACACCAAGGATATACACTTTGACCCTAGTATCTCCCATTAGTAGAAACATCATCTTCACATTCATTCTACCCAGGCCTTTCAGCATTCTGTAAGTTGCAATTAGATGCCCCCCTAATCCTTCTCAACTCCATCAAGTTCAGACCAAGAGCCCTTGACTGCTCCTTGTGTGACAAGCCCTTCATCCCTGGGACCGTTCTTGTAAACCTCCTTTAGAGCCCCTCCTTCCTTAGACAGAGCCCAAAACTGCTCACAATATTTTAAATGCAGTCTGACCAGAGCCTTATACAGCTTTAGCAGTACATATCTGTTCTTGTATTCTCACCCTCTTGAAATGAATGTGAACATTACATTTACTTTCCTAACTGGCAATGAGTCTGCATGCTAATCTGAATAGAATCTTGAACCAGGACACAAGTCTGTAAGGGTCTAGGCCCGAAACGTCAGCTTTTGTGCTCCTGAGATGCTGCTTGGCCTGCTGTGTTCCTCCAGCTTCGCACTTTGTTAACAAGTCTTTGTGCTTTAGCTCTCTGAAGCGTTTCCCTATTTAGAAAACAGTCTCTGTTTATATTTTTCTTCCCAAAGTGCATTACCCCACACTTTTCCTGTATTCCATCTGACACTTCTTTTCCCATTCTTCTAGCCTGTCCACATCCTTTTGCAGCCTCCCCACCACCTCAACACTTCCTGTCCCTTCACCCAGCTTTGTGTCATCTGCAAACTTAGCAACAATGCCCTCAGTTTCTTTATCTAACTTGTTAACGTTTAACATGAATAGTGGTTATCCCAACACCGACCCATGCAAAATGCACTCGCCACCAGCTAGTATCATGAAAAATACCCTTTTATCCATACTCGCTGCCTTCTGCCAGTCATCCAATCCTCTATTCATGCCAATACCTTGCTCCTAACACCATCATAAGGCCTTGCCTCATTTAGCACCTCCAGTGCGGCACCTTGTCAAGAGCCTTTTGGAAACCCAAATAGATCACGTCCACTGGCTTTCCTTTGTTCAACTTGCTTGTTACCTCCTTAAAGATTCGTTTACGAGGATTCTGTTCCTTGAAGAAGTCTGTTTTGATTTCAGATGTAGAATTTCATTCAATGTTGAAGTATCAGAGACAAGTTTCACTTTGCTTTTCATCAAATTTTCTAATGTCAGATAGCTTTAAATGAGAAGATGTATAGGCTAAGATGTAAGAACATAAGATGTGAAGTTGGAGCAGAAATGGACAATGTGGTGTATCCTTAACTTCTCCTCAACGTTCAAGTCTGCTCCCTTGATTTCCACAGCAACAAAAAACTTCTGCTTCAGTTTTAATAAATATGTCCAAAGATGGGGTATCTGAAATCTTCTGGGTTCATTGAATAGAATCCCTACCATGTGGAAGCAGGCCATTCAGTCTATCAAGTCCACACTAACCCTCTGAAGAGCCTCTTACCCAGCCCCTTACCCTATCCCTGTAATCCTGCATTCCCTATGGCTAATCTACCTAGCTTGAACATCCCTGGACACTATGGACAATTTAGCATGGCCAGTCCATGTAATCTGCACATATCAGGTCAGTGAGAGGAAGCCAGAACACCCAGAGGAAACTCACAGACATGAGGAGAATGTATAAACACCTCACTGGCAGTCACCCAAGGATGGAATCGAACCTGGTGCTCTGAGGCAACAATACTAACCACTGAGCCACCCCAGAGTCTTCAAATGTGTAATCTTGCACCCAGTTTTTTGATCAACCTATTCAGGGATGTTACCGCATGCCTCTGGAACAGATGGGACTTGAACCCAAGCCCGCACCAGTCTAGGGTTAGGGACACCACATTGTGGCCAGAGAATTTCAAAGATTCATAATTTAAAAAAAAAATTCATCGTCAAATCAGTTCAATAAATTACTGTCCATTTGGAAATTTGTTCTGGATTAAAAGATTGCACCTTGCTACAGCGCAGTGCATTTAAGATCTTCTGTGTAAAACTTCAACAGATAATTTTAAAAAGATACATTATTCATGAACCTGGAAGGTGTAATTAATAAAATAGAGACCCACAGATGTTAATATTTTCAATGGCTCAAACAATTCCCGTTTCTCTGGGAGATCAGTTACTTTTTCTTGTTGAATAGCCATCACAATACATTGATAGATTACAGCTTTAAGTAGGGTCAGGCAGACATTGCAGCACAGACTTGAATACAACCTCTCGCCTCGTTGATATCAATTAATTCCAACATGTGCCAATTGCTCGCTATCATACCATCAAGTCCCAATTGGCACTCCACGCAAGTAGTCAATACTAACAAAGTAATTTTTACCTTCCATTGCCGAAACCTTCAAAAGGTCATCAAAACAGAATGGACAACCTAGAATATGGAACACCACAGCACCAGAGGTGAGGCTTCAGCACAATCTCTGACCGTTTCTGCAGATGAGGTGGCTGAAACTCACTGTCCTTAAGCATTTGAGAGTTTCTCAAACAATGGACTGTGCAAATGTCTACAGAAGAACTCTTCAGATATACCCATTGGCATTCAACATCAGAGATTTTTAGAAACTTGGTCTCTTTGATGGGGAGAGTCAATAGATTTGAAACTGGAAAAGACCAACAGGTTCGACAGCATCCGCGGAGCAGAAATGTCAATGTTTCGGGGAGCAACTTATTCAGGAGTTCATAAAGACCCCTTGAGGAGGAGTATTTAGGGGTTACATGGGAAGTATATTCAACTATTCAGTTTAGTGGAAATATAATAACCTTCAAATACACGATGAATAACCAGAGGTGTATTCATAGAAATCATGAGATTTCCAATCTGAAGCATTCAACTGAGAACATCAGGAGCTAATTTTTTTTTTGGGCACATTTTCAATGTCACAAAGGTGTAAGAACTGAGGCAATTTTCCATCATATTGTGCATTTCTGTATTTTGCTGTTAACCACTTCATAAATTTAAGGCATTTAAATTCATGTTTTTTAATTGGATGCAAGAGTCTAAAGCTCAGAAGATGTGAATGTGGTAATATTACATTTTGGTGTAGGGAATTAAAAACTGAGGAAAATATTTATGTTGCTACCTTTCAATTTCCTTCAGCTACAAACCAGAGATTCTCTTAATGAGATACACAAACATGGGTTACGCTGGGGCAAGGTGGAAATAGGCAGTGACTATGGCAGTGCACTCAAGACCTGACTGTTTAATAGCCTGGCCTTAGACTACAGTTATGCGACTAATTGCACATTACATGATTTAAACCAGCTAGGAGGTGCCAAGCTGGACACCCGCTCATCTGTCACTGAGGCTGATTAGGAGCAATTTTTGTGAAGTTGTAAATATAGCTGTGCACACACTTACATTTCCTCTGAAAGTGGGGAATATTTTGGCTCACAAGCAACAGCATCTGTCTGGATGCCAGAGATCTGAAGAAGAGTCCTCAAAGATTCATGGGCACAGTACCAAAGGATATGGTAGAGGAGCTACAAAAAGAAAGGACATTTCAGTACCCGAAGAGGAAAGGAAGCAGAGAAAAATAATACCACTTAGGGAAGATCATTCAGGAGGTCCCGGCCATGAAATCTAGCCTCAGGACATGTTTCCAATGCAGCAAAAAATTCTAATATTTAATATTAAATTTCATTTCATAGACATGATTCTGAAAAACAGTAATAACACCGGTACCCGCGTCAAATGTCAAGCCATTTCATCCATCATCTAACATTCACACGTACCACACCACTCACAGATACTATTCATGTCTCAGAGATGTAATTGCACTGGACAGCTTGGTTAGCAGTGCAGCAAGTTCTGGAGCACCAGTCTTCGGTATTACTGCCGGAATGTTGTCAAGGCCTACTGCCTTTGAGGTATCCCATGCCTCCAACTGTTTCTTAATATCATGTGGAGTGAATCAAATTGGCTGAATACTGGTATCTGTCATCCTAGAACCACTGAAGGAGGTTGAAACAAATCATCCACTCATTACTTTCGGCTGAACATTGTCGCAAATTCTTCAGTTTTATTTTTTGCAGTGGGGATGGGGATATTTGTGCAGCTTCTTTCTCCAGTGATTGATTAATTATGCACCACCATTCACAACTGGATGTGGCAGGACTGCAGAGTTTTGGCTTGATCAGTTTGCTGGGGATTATTTGGCTTTATCACATGCAAAACAGCTGTTTGGCACCCAAGTGGTCCTGTTGTATAGCTTCGCCAGACTGTGTCCTCATTTTAGTTATGCCTGGTATTCCTCCTGATATGCAGTTCTGAACTCATGATTTAACCAAGGTCAGGCCCTTGCATTGATGGTAATTGCAGAGTGGAGCTATTCTGAACTATGAGGTTGCAAATTGTTTGAAGTAAGATTCTGCTGCTGTTGATGGCTAACAGCACTCATGAATGACCAGTCTTAAGCTATGATATTTATACAAAATTACCTCATTTATCAGGGTGATAAGGCCTGAGGATATTCGCTCTACAAGGAGTGGACAGTGGTGACTCCTGCTAATACTGACATGGGCTGCAGCAGGTCAAGTACATTTTCATTTCCCTTTGATTAGTTTTCTCATCACTTCCTAGAGACCTAATTTAGCAGATATTTATGATTCGACCAGTTCAAACAGTAGTGGTGCTACGAAGCATCTCTAGGGGATGTGAATTGAATTCCTCAACACAAAATTTATTCTGTGCCCTTACCACTTCTCAGTGCTTTTTCCATGTGATGTTCAACCCGAAGGAGCACTAATTCTACCAGCTAGTGACGTGGGTTGTTGGAATCAGCTGGAAGTTTCATTGTCCATGTTTGACATGATACCATGAGGCTTTACGTGTTCAATGTTGAGTACTCCCAGGTAACTCACTTCTGACCATATAACATTGCATTAATGCATCTACTGGGTCCATCCTGCCAGTGAGACAGGACATATGCATGGATAGAGATGGTGTTGTCTGGGACATGATCTGTAAGAGCTTTTCCATGTGCATGACTATGCCAGGCTGTTGTTTAACTTGTCTGTGAGGCACTCTCCAACCTTTGACACAAGCCCCAGATATTAGTTTTTTCCCTTGTTGTTCCCAGTGCCTCGGTCAATGTGAGGCGGTCTGTTCAGTTTCATTTGCTTCTTTGGGGCTTTTTTTAAGCAGTTTCATACTACTACTGAACGGCTTGCCTAGGGCATTTCGGAAGGCTGCTATGAGTCAACCATGTTGTTGAAATCACATATAAGTAGATTTCCTTCCCTAAAGGGCATTAATGAATTAATATGTTTTTGCAGCAATTGACAATAGTTTGACGATCATCATTAGACTGTCAATTCCACTTTTTCCCCGTTATAATTCAAATTCTCTCTTTTGCCATAATGGAATCTGAACTCAGGTTCTCAGGGCTTTTCCTGCATCGATGAAATATTGTTCCAGCAACAATACCACAATGCTGTTGTTTCTCCATAATAATAATTCTGAAAGGTTGATAGGGTAGAGAGAATATTTCCACTTGTTGCAGAATCTTAAACTAATAGCCTTAAGTAGTCCTGCTTATTAATAATTCCAGTAGGAAAATATGATATACAAGGAAGCACATTCTTTACTATGATATTAAACAGAATGCAGAATTCACTGAGTTGTAGCTCCCGTGAAGTGGCAATTTCATCAAATTGCTGTTTAACTCATGGTTTACCTCAGCTTGATGTTTCCCTTTACTTCTTGTCTGGGAACACAGATTTTCTGGAAACGCAGAGAGAAGTATCCACCAGTGAGCAGAATTGTAGAGTCGGGGGAAGATTGGGCACATGCTTTTTTGGTGGTACTAGTTGTGGTATGGTAAACTCAAGGCTCCATTGTGAATATTACTAATGGGATGAATGAGTGAGTGGGTCAGTGTGTGAGATCAATTGCTCATCAAAAGTGGAAACTTTCCAGGAAATTCTAACAGAGATCAACAAGTTAGGGCATCCACAGGATACCAAAGTACATCTCCATTCATATCTTTGGTCTCAAGATTCAGAGCTTGGAAGATTTTGGCAAAGAAAATCACAAGTATATTAAAGAAAAGGAAATTGAAATATATGATGAAAGCTGAAGTGAAAACAACTGCATTTACTAGGTTAGCCAAATGGACTGCCTCTATGCTGTTTATTCTATGTAAAAAGATAAGCATTACTTCTACCGCCTCCCAGTTCAAAAGCTGATGTCTCTTCATGTGCTGTTGAAAAAGTGGAACACATTGCATAGCAGTTTCATTGTACTTCCAAGTAAAAATCGTAATTGCTGACTAGCACCATTCAAATTGCTCTGCGTGAACATTGACAGGAAAATGCTAGGACATTAAATTGTAGGTATATGTGCTCAGGCGAATGGTGACAAATGAGATAGCAGAAATCAACTTCCCTCTATCCATACACAAATATTTCAGCATAACAACGATCAGAAATAAGATCTCAGGCATATTTTGTTATTTTTCTTGACATTAGAAGCTGATCCTCTGTTGAGCAGTTGAGTAACGGGTTTACAGACTCTTGGGTTTAGAAGAATTAGAACTGATCTCATTGAAACAGCCAACATCCCAACAAGGTAGACAATCATAAGTTATTTCCCCTAGTCTGAAATCTAAAACATTGGCTAAGTCTCAGAAGAAGTCAATCATTTAGAACAGAGATGAAGAGGAATTTCTTCTCTCAGAAGGTTGGGTATCTTAGGGCTTCTTACGCTGATCGTTGTTCCTTAATTAAATAGATCGGACTTTTGATTGCTCAGGGAATTGAGGGATTGAAGGAATGGAAGGGAATGTGGATTTGAACATAAAATCAGCCTTGATCTTATTAACTGGTGAAACAGATTCAAAGAATTAAAAGCTCCCATCTGTGACTTACTTGTGTTTTATGGCTTCTTGGAGATCATCTTACTCAAAACAGAATTAAAATAAGGCATTCAACTTAGTTTCCTTGACATTTACTTATGATGAATAAAGGCTGACCCCATGTAGTTCAGACAATGTAAGTATATTAGTGAGAATGACTCCAAAAGTCTTCACAACGTTATTTGCCTTAGTTGGTTTAATCCTTAACTACAGTTTGGTGACTGGTGTAATTCCACAGGAGACTGTTCTGTGCTTGTTTTGTTTTCACTGTCTACACATGATATGTAAATGGATTTAAATAGAAATTACATCCTCCTCTCAATGATGACTCTGTAATGACACTCGTGGCAGCAGGGTACGAACATGTTGGCATTATTAATATTCACACAAGAAATTATAATCAAAATATAAAAATAAAGACAGAACATATGGCTTTAAAATATGGTCTCAATTGCATCCTGCCCTCCAACTTAATTTCACATTAAAGCTGCACTTAATTTTGAGCCTGTTTATACATTGGAGATTAATTACTAATATTCACAAACACATGTGTTTGCATTGTCATGTCCAATACATTGTGGCAATCTGTCAGGACTTCCAGCCCATAGACCAAGAGATTTATGTTCAAATCCCACCAAGGTGGCTGGGATGTATGAAAGCAGGTTATCAAATAAATCTGGTTTAAAAAGCTGGTGTCAGTCATGGTGATTTTGTAGCTTCCAGTATACTGTGAAATCTCAGAAGCATATCAGACATCTGCAGCTGTGAAAATGTAAAGAAATGCAAAAGGTGGCCCTGCTAATGAAGCCTATGTCCTGTGAAAGACAAATCTGAAAACAATTGACGATTTGATATGGACTTAAGGAGAAGGAATTTTGGTAGATTTTTCAAAACCAAGTTGCTACTGATGCTGGAAATCTGCAACAATGACAGAAAAATACATGAGATAGCAGCTGTGGAGGGAGAAATAGGTTTGACATTTGTCAATAACCTTTCATTAGAAATAGAAAAGCTTAAAAACAAGTGAAAAAATGAGAAAGGTGTAGTAGCAAAGAAAGAAAATCTCTACAGTAAGTTCAAAGATGACCAACTTGAATGACAATAGAGCTGGTCATGGAGTCCCAAAGGAAATTATAATCAGTTAAGTAATGAAAGAAAAAAATACACAGAGGCGATGTGATTGCAAGACAATTGCTACCCAAAAGCAAAGCCAGAGAAAAACAAGGCACAATTGTGCAAAAGAAAGAAAACAAAATGGGGACAGATTATGGCCTGAAATGATTAAACTCAACGTTGAGTCCAAAAAGCCACGCAGTACCTAATCAGAAGATGCAGTGCTGTTTGTCATGTTTCCATTGAGCTTCATTGAGGCAAAGAATTAAAATGACAGACAATTAAAAACTTATAGTCACTCTTTTATTCTAAATGGAGTTGCTCTGTAATGTGATTGCCTTGCGCGTTTGGACTGTCCAGGTTGATAAGACCACATTGTGACCAGTGTTTATGATATACAACATTGAAATATATGCATACAAAATTACTGTTTCACATTGAAGGAGTGTTTGGGACCCAGGACAGTTAGAAGGGAGAAGCTAAAATGGAAAGAGTTGCAAATGATGCACTTGAATGAAAAGATGCCGATAGGGAAAGGGAGGGAACATTGGGTGCAACTTAAGAATGGGCTATGGTGTCCTTGAGAAAATGGTTCCTTTGGAATGCAAAAAGCAGGGCACGGGAAAAAAATTTGTTTGCTGGTTGGATCAAACTGGAGGAGTTGGAAATGATAGAGGAAGATTTGATGAATACAGAAGCTAGTAGAGTGGACAGTGAGAACAAGTGAAACATTATTGTTGTTCTGGGTGTAAGGAAAAGGAGAGCAGAAGCACAGGAAATCAGTTTATTACAGTCAAAGGAAATGTCAATAAAAGTGGGGGGTGCTGGGGATGCTTCAAATTTTTGGTTTGGGAGAAAGGAATACATAACAGAAGTATAAGGGTGAAAGGTACATTGTCCAAATAGTTGCAATGGAGATTATTAGAAATTCATATCCGTATGTACAGACTGTGAGTAACTGCAATATTGAACTCTTTGGACATTAATGTGCTGAAGAGGAATGAAACAAAAGGTTAAAAGTCAAAGGGAAGATCATTTACTCACTGTTTAAAAAAATCAACTGACTTTGCGGAAGGAGTTCCAAGCTTTTAGAAAAAAGTAATGGGATTATTACTTAATTATTGTCCAATCAAATTTGGAAAACACTTTGGGTTTGTCTTTAATTTTGCCTAACAATAACTTTTGAATGAAAGTTGATTTTTCAGTACACACCGAGAGCTGGCAGTTGTGAAGAGTTTTGAGAGGAAAAACAATGTTCTCTCTTTCTCTTTCTTTGAAACAAGAAAATAATCTTCAAAGTAAAACTAACATAATAGTTGTTTGAAAATATGTGATAATGTTTCAGTTAGCAATACATACTTATTTGCTGCCTGAACCCAATATTTGGCCTGAAGATCATCTTCTATGATTTTATAACAAACAGGAATCAAATTTCACTCACAGGAAATCAGTGGAACTATGAGAAACCACCCCATTTCAATAACCTCTGTACTCAAACACTTGACTCTCAAGGGTGTTGTTCTTTGCTTTGCCTATTTTTTGAAACTCATGATATCTCTTCAGAGCTGTCTTGTCTTGTCTGTGTGTATGTGAGATCAAGAGGATATTGTTTAAGTCTGAACAATAGCTGCTTTGTCACTTAGTTAACAAGTTATTTTTGAATTTACTGAAGAAACCTGGTCTGAAGTGTTCTAGAGGATATAATAAAAGTCACCATATTCCCAGAGGGCCATGGGTTGTACTGTCATTAGAGAGACAACTGGTGATGCTTTAACCTGACGGTCACTAAACCTCAGAGAAGGAGAGGGGGTGGTGGTTGAAAAGGAGAATCTTTAATAGTAACCTCGGCCATTGTTAGCCCTATATTGCAAATTAGCAGTCTAATCAACTGGGCTAACTGACCCCACATTAATAAGGAGAAACAAATTGACCAATTGGTGATTAAATAAAACATATACTTTAGGATGGCTCCTGTAGAAGTGGGGCCTGATTGCCAATGTGCTTCTCCATTCAGAGTCAAAACAGAATTTAGGTAGATGTTCAACTTACCAACAGGTCAGAATTAATAGTGATCTTCCACTGATGACAGAAACCACCTGCTTGCTATTTCCATTCAGATTTACCTCACAATGAATCTTTTAAGTTACTATGTAAAGGTTCTCAGAATCTCAATAATTTCCATATGAAGAGCTAATTATAAATGTGCCTATTTTAAGAACTTTGTGCAATATAACATGACAAAGCATGCTCAGGTCCGTTCTTTTAAATGGAAGTGACATTACACGCAGATATGTGCACATTATAGGATGCAGACCTGCAGAGTCCTTAATCCATGGCCATTTCAATGCTTTGGCTCCCAGTTTGCTGTAATAGTAAAGAATTAATGGGACAGGAATTCTTGAGCTAACTGCACAAAAGGTTAGCTCTAAAACCAAACCATATAAAAAACACATTTAAAACATTTTAAAAAATTTAAAAAGATCCCGACTTCTGCAAAATGCAAGCAAGCAAATACACATGAACCAAACATGCAAAAAACGTATATTACAAAGTAAAGGAAGTTAGCTTTGGCCAAAAAGTGTTCAATGGCAAAAAAACCTAAAATTGGAAGGTGATGGCTGATTATTGCTGGCTGTTAGTCTGTTTGTAGCTTTCCAGTTTCAGCAAGTGAAGTTTGTAGTTGATGTCTTCACCTTAATCTGGGAATGAGTTAGATAAATGTCAGAAGACAACGGAACATTATCTTCTACCCTCAATTCTGGTGATCTTCCGTTAAAATGTTTTCTTAGTAAATATGTGCAAAACTTGGTTGATCACATGACATCTCTAACTGCCATCAGAAATTGAAAATCCATTAGATATTCCAAAGGTAACTTTGATTAGTTTCATCTGCATAGTCATCTTTAAACAAAATCAAGGTCTTTTATCAAGCCAATTAATTCCTGAATGGTTCATTCATCTAAGGCTGATTACCATGAATATCTCAATTTTGAATAGTAGAAAGGAAGCTATTAAGCATTTCAACCTTCACTTTCTCTGGTGAGCTCTTCATCAACCCAACATCCCAATCCTAATGGAATGGAATCTGTGACTGCATTGATGCACATATTGCCTCTAGCAGAGTATCTTTATCTGATGTGGTAATGTTTATGTTACCCCTCACAACATAAGGAATTAGGAGATGGTAACTTGGTATTGAAAGATCCAACAGGTGTTTATTTCATCTCACCAATTACAGTCACAGCCACAGCCATGTGTAGGCTAATATTCAGTTCCATTAGATTATCATTGTTCAAGTAACCCAAGTTAAGATGGAACAAAAACAGAAATGACTGAGAAATTCAACATGTCTGGCAGCATCTATGGAGACAGAGCAACATTTACATTGACTCCAGTGACACCTCTTCAGATCTAGTAGCATCAGTCTACCTAGATGGCACACAAGGACCCACAGAACCCATAACCAGTGACATGGAATTTCCTTTAAGACAATCAGACCCATTGCTGAGTGGCATCAACGGTGGTGGCACCATCATAATGTTAGCTCATATGGATGTGGGACTTGAGTGTGTAGGGTTTTAGGGGTGTCCACTTTTACCAACACTGTGTACAGTAAATATTAAAAGTTGTTAATGTTCAATGGCATGAGTCTAGATTAAGTTCTGCTATCAACCCAGGTGAACCCTATTAAAATTGGAATTCTTAAGCACAACTGGAATTGCTAAAGAACTATTGCCAAACTATCGAATCACAATGAACGTTGAACTCTAAGTTTTCAGTTCTGAAAGCATGACTTAGTTGAGTAACATCAGAACAGTGGTTGTTGAAACAGCTGAAGAGGCAAAGCATTTGGTATGATCTGCCAACCATGGTATATTGGTCTACTTACCTGTCATTGCATTGATACTGAAACTCATATACTACATTTCTCATTTGTGTGGTAGGCAGCACATTCTTTTGGCTTAATCTCAGCATCGTGTTTACAAATAATACTACTTGTGTTGCTATCGGATAGTACTTGCACACCTTAACCTGGTGCACAGAATTCACAGCAAACATATTTATTTAAAAATTCTGATACCCACTGATTTAGACTGGGCACGTGATTTAGGAACAATTCTCAATAATTGCACAAATCCTTAATCTGATGCATGTGCAGATTTACCACATACTGTCTAATCAAAACTCACTATTTAATTACAATAAAAATCATTCTGAACATTTATTAGAGTGTATAATTACATTTTGTTAGGTAATCAGATCATGGAATCATAGAATATAGTTTGGATACAGGACTGAATGTCCATTCAGCTCATCATATTTTCTATAAGAGCAAATCAGTTAATTCTAGTCCCTTGCATTTTACCTTAATGCTTGAAAAAGATTTATAATTAAATAAATATTCAATATCTTGCTGAAAGTCATGGTTGAATCGGGCTCTACCAAATTCTCAGGCAATGCAATTACCATGTAAAGAGGTTTTCTTCCCCTCATGTTTCCCTTGTTTGCTTTGCCACTCCCCTTATGTCAGTGTTCTCTGTTTCTCAACATATTCACTGATAGGAATAGTTCCTTCCTATTTATTCTACCCAGATCTCTCCCCTTTTTCAGCACATCTACCAGATCTTCCTCTCAACGTTTCCTTCTGTAAAGAGAATTTTTGAGAGTTGAATGAACAGAATAGGATGATACGTTTTGACCATTCAAATATGTGTGTCCAATCTGTCAAAACTCATTTAACAGGAATTGGCCGGGATAGAACATAGAACATAGAACAGTACAGCACAGAACAGGCCCTTCAGCCCACAATGTTGTGCCGACCATTGATCCTCATGGATGCACCCTCAAATTTCTGTGACCATATGCATGTCCAGCAGTCTCTTAAATGACCCCAATGACCTTGCTTCCACAACTGCTGCTGGCAACGCATTCCATGCTCTCACAACTCTCTGCGTAAAGAACCTGCCTCTGACATCCCCTCTATACTTTCCACCAACCAGCTTAAAACTATGACCCCTCGTGCTAGCCATTTCTGCCCTGGGAAATAGTCTCTGGCTATCGACTCTATCTATGCCTCTCATTATCTTGTATACCTCAATTAGGTCACCTCTCCTCCTCCTTTTCTCCAATGAAAAGAGACCGAGCTCAGTCAACCTCTCTTCATAAGATAAGCCCTCCAGTCCAGGCAGCATCCTGGTAAACCTCCTCTGAACCCTCTCCAAAGCATCCACATCTTTCCTATAATAGGGCGCCCAGAACTGGACGCAGTATTCCAAGTGCGGTCTAACCAAAGTTTTATAGAGCTGCAACAAGATCTCACGACTCTTAAACTCAATCCCCCTGTTAATGAAAGCCAAAACACCATATGCTTTCTTAACAACCCTGTCCACTTGGGTGGCCATTTTAAGGGATCTATGTATCTGCACACCAAGATCCCTCTGTTCCTCCACGCTGCCAAGAATCCTATCCTTAATCCTGTACTCAGTTTTCAAATTCGACCTTCCAAAATGCATCACCTCGCATTTATCCAGGTTGAACTCCATCTGCCACCTCTCAGCCCATCTCTGCATCCTGTCAATGTCCCGCTGCAGCCTACAACAGCCCTCTGCACTGTCAACGACACCTCCGACCTTTGTGTCGTCTGCAAACTTGCTGACCCATCCTTCAATTCCCTCGTCCAAGTCATTAATAAAAATTACAAACAGTAGAGGCCCAAGGACAGAGCCCTGTGGAACCCCACTCACCACTGACTTCCAGGCAGAATATTTTCCTTCTACTACCACTCGCTGTCTTCTGTTGGCCAGCCAATTCTGTATCCAAGCAGCTAAGTTCCCCTGTATCCCATTCCTCCTGACCTTCTGAATGAGCCTTCCATGGGGAACCTTATCAAATGCCTTACTGAAGTCCATGGTTGTGAAGTTGATGAACATCAGCATCTGCTCAATATTTGAATCAGAAGGATGGAGCAGATGCTTTGTTGGTAGAACTTCACTTGCACTGTTATGTTATGCTGTTGCAGTCTCACTGCAGTACAAGAGTAAGGTGGCTGTTACTACTCTGTAAACCAGGACTTCTGTTGGAATCCAGAGGCTTTTGTTTTCAAATATTTGCTGTCAGATTGTGCAGAGTGCTTAACTGGCATGGTGAAGGTTCTCTTCGTCAAAGGTAGCCTGCTGCAAAAGTGTCTGAAGTGCTAAACACATTCCAGCATCTCTAGTTCAATGTTTCGTAGAGTTGAAGAAGTCAAGCGTGAAATGTCAACCTGGTCCAGATTGGGCAATGACACTGCTTTCACCCACAAACTATCATTCATATATACCTGTGGAAGGTCAGTTTACTTTTGGCACAGAGGTGACAGAGCTTATGAAGAATTTTCCTCTGGATAATATTTTGTGCTAACACAAGCGGGCAGTTCTCACTTGATGAGATGAACAGCCGATGTCAAATTGTCGTTAAATCATATGGGAACTGTCACACCAATTTGATTTTGGTCTGAATTTTGAAGCTTCTGTTTCAGATCCTTCACTGAAGATGGTTCTAGTCACATCATAATGAAGTAATTATAGCATTGCAATGAAATTTAGGTGGTATTCAAATCTTTGAAGCACAAATCACAGAACCTCATCATGTACTTAGTCAAATACTTTGGTTGGATCACTGAACACAATGAAGAGTTCCTGACTATTGGTCTCAACAACTATCATAGATTTGATAAAGATGATGTTGGCAATATCTTTGGAATTATGGAAAACTACTGGAACATTAATGTGTGATTGAGGAGGTATTGATATATTCGGCAATGCAGTCAGCCACGATTGTCAGTTGGATCGTATGTTTGCGGAACAGATAGTGTTTGGATGAAATTGTGGTGCAATTAAATACCATAACAGCTGTTTGGGTGCAATGATTTGAGAAGGAATGATATTATTGGAGCAATAACAGACTGGTGTAATGGCCGAGGGCTGGTACGCAGCTGTTATTGAAGGGTATATCTGAAAGGGTTATTGCTAACGGGTGTCTTAACCAGCCACAAAGATAATATCATATGGAATTGGTGGAAGAATAGCTTAGTAAATAGAACCTATAATCCAGGTCCTTCTCGTAGTCACAGTCACAGTATCTTCATTACAATACTCTGTTGGCAAAAGAGTGAAGATTTCTCATTAAATCTGGTGAATGGTGGTGATTCCACTTAGTTGTGTCATGCTACACACTGGCTGGAGATGGAGGATTGAAGATTTATTCAGATATAGTTTTAAGAATTCTTCTCATGCAGACAATCAGCAGCAGAAAGAGCTGGACAGTCAAAAAACTCCACAGAAGAAAACCCCTTGGCACTGTTCAACAAGGTAAAATCAACAAGAAAAGGGAAAACTATCTCAAACCTAGTAAGAGGCATGTTGCAGCAGGAGAATTAGGAAATCCCAGGAGCTCGAGTAACAGCAATTCTCAGATAGTTACAGATTACATTGAAAATTCTGTACTGTTTGGGGATTTTAATATCAAAAGTGGCTTGGCAATACCACTTACAACTTGGCCAACTCCTAAGACACATAGCCACTAGACTGGGTTCATGACAGGTGCTAAGGTACCAATATTACCAATGCTTGACTTTATGCTCACCATTCTACATGTAGCTGATGCATCTGTGTGTGACAACACTGGTGGGACTGATTACTGCACAGCTGGAAATGGGCAATGACTACCAGGACAGCCTGTGGCACTTACACCCAGTGAATGAACTGTAAACGACACATGTCAGGGATCAACTAAAGAGGATAGTGAATGGTTATTTGAGGCTCCATGAGTAAAATTAGACTCCCTGGTGAACAAGGGGAATCTTTGCAAAACAAAAAAAAACGCAAAATGCAGGCTGAAGCATTTAAAAATGTTTACAACATGTGTGCAGCTCACACCAAGTGTTACGGAAATGAAAATTGCATCTTCAAGCTGAAAATTGAGTAACTGACCCAGAGAGCCTGGGGTGTTAATTCCAGGAATCCACTGTTTAACTGTGAAAGAAGTAAGTCATTTATTTTAGGTGCAAAAGTGCAGTTTCCTCCATTTTGGCCTCAAGACATGAGGTACCAGAGTGGCCTTTAAAATGTCTTTAATTTTAAAATCACTTTAAGAAAGCATGGATCAGAAATAATATTGCTCAGAAGATTTAATTTCAAAAATAAGTCAATTTAAAGCACAGAGTTGGATATCTTGGAGAAAACAGTTACTATAATAAAGATCAATTTCCATACTAGATATTGAATCCGAAGCTGCACACATTAATACACAACTCTATATATTTGGGAGTATTGCTGATGACAGGTCACCAAGCTGTAAATGGAGCAACAGATATCTTTGAAGCAGTATTTAAAGGCTTTGATAATTATCTTAATCTTACAACAAATGCAACTTTTGAAAGATGAACCTTTAGCAGGGGCGTTCAGCATTTCCAGAAAAACATAGGTAATTTCATTAATGATCATGACAGATTAGTGAGAAAAGGCAACTGCAGTGATTTAAGGTCAGAATTCATAACAAGCTGGATTATTACTGGCATTCCTGATAAGTCTTAGACAGATTTATTAAAGTTAAAATAAGATTTGACTATAAAGTAAACCTCTCTGTGGCTCAGATTAACATGTGATCAAAACATGTGACATGACATATATAAGCTAAGTCAATGAAGAAAATGTGCCCAAACATGTCAGGGTCCTGAGCCAAAACATCAACTTTGCTGCACATCTGATGTTGTCTCTACTTTAAAGGAAGATGGTTTGAAAAGTGGAGGGAATTATAGGGGTGAAGTAGAGATCATGAAAGGGATTTAAATACCATGGTGAGAAACAGTAAGCAAATAGAGACATTTTTTAAAAAATAGAATCCCTACAATGTGGAAACAGGCCCTTTGGCCCAACAAGTCCCCATTGACCCTCAGAACATCCCACCCAGACACATCTCCTGGCTTTATAGGCAATTTAGCATGGCCAATCCACCCAGCCTGTGAATCTTTGTGGGAGGAAACTAGAGCACACCCACACAGACCCAGAAAGAATGTGCAAACTCCGCAAAGACAGTCACCCGAGGCTGGAATCGAACCCAGGTCCCTAGCATGCTGAGGCAGCAGTGTTAACCACTGAGCTGCCATGCTGCCCATTGCAATGCTGTGGAATGAAAAGAGAAAACACTAGGAGATTATCTTAGGTCGGTCTGAGTAATTTCACAATGATGTTCGATGAGGATGATGCAGATAACAATCCCAAAAGCAGCAGAAGCACGGAGTGAGGTACTGCAGCACCATCATGGTCGTGGAGAACGGAATTTGTAACTTAGAATATATGTGTTTCCATGCAGGAACACACGCTGGTGGGAAAATTAAAACTTGACAGTTAAGATGGATATAGATTTCAGAGATAACAGTAAAGCCAAGAACTTTGGAAGGGAACAAAAGCTTGTAGATTGAACACTCGGACCCCATTATCCATGAGGGTTAGGGCACATACTTCCTGCAGATAAAAAAAGAAAATTATACCACTCCTATGCTGCCCTCCTGTATATAAACAATTGAGATTGGTGTATCGACAGAGATTAGATAATGGGATAAAACAGAGAGAGTCTGAGGCTGACCTGGATCCGCCGTTAGCAAATCAGTGGATAACGAGGACTGAGTATAATGGCTTAAGGGAGTTGGGGATGGATTCTTCAATAGATGGTGTGATAAGGGAAATGGACAGAAGGCAGGGAACTATTTGCAGTGTTAACTAGCTTGCGGCTAGGAAGAAAATATGACTGCTCGATGGCTTAGTCATGAAAACGTCAAGGGAATAGGAGGCACATCTTATAGGCAAGGTGAGTACTTCTAAGTAGGGAGAGAAGGGAGAGGAATTCAAGAGAAATTTTGGCTCAGTAGTATGTAAGAGAGTCTCAGAGGTGGGTAAAGGGAGGTGGCCAAAGCTACAGTTGCAGGATAGGGATCACAGTTAATTGGAAAACCATTAGTATTGAATTCAATATGCATTAGGTATATTTCCTTTTCCTTTGTGTCACTCTCGGGCACTTCAATCCTCTTCCAGGACCATCACTTCCCATCTCTCGTTTGCTGCTATCCAAACCATTGCTACACATCCATCCCTCAACTCTTGAATCCCTTCCATTGACACAGGCCTGTTTCCTTTAATGTCACTGCCACGTTTGAATGTCATCCTGATAGTCACTGTTTAGGCTAATTGTTAAATGACACACGAGAAAGGTATAAGAGATAATGGGAACTGCAGATCAAGGTATAATTTGTTTTTCTGTTGAATAATAGATTTTGGGGATATCACTGTACTACAATTGTACCTTTAGTCTGGACTTGAAAAGCAAGTGATGCAATTAGGAAACAAAAATGAATTGCAAGCTATAATTATTAAATATCTCTAATGGTTAATTAATTTGGACAGTCATTCTTTAAATGCTTGAGTGACATAAGCGTTAAGAAGCAGAAATAATGGCAAATATTGTTCAACAGCTAAGAATAGGCATGGAATCCGAAACAGGATACCCGATATGCAAACTAATCTGTGAGAATTGGGTCTTGGCTGGTGCCCAATATATTCGATATCTTAAAACAGTGAACTTTAAGGGTATGATTTAGAAATGTCATCTTGGCTAGCTGTCATATTTCTATAGAAAACAAGAAGGTTGATTTTACTGGGATTTCCTCATTAAGCTCAATGATGACAATAAATCACAGTTTTGGCTGGAAGGTGCATTGTTTTCTCACCTGTAGTTGAAGATAAATCTATCAGTACAATTCCGATAACAAATTACTCAATCATGTATGAATCCAGGCATTGAGTGCTAGCAGGCTGCTTTATCATATGAGTGCCTCAAAAGCTGAACTTCATTTTGTTCTCATGCAGTGAATAAATACTGAGTCTCCTGGGATCACTGGATGATAACAATGAGCAGGAATCTTGATTCATGTTAATATTTTCCTATCTCCAAGCATCAGGCTTTATCGGGAAATGTAACATGCGCAGCACTGCCCTAGCTAAGTTAACCGAGCCAATGAAGGCATGAAAACAATGATCAGACTGAAACCTTGGTCCAAATTTTCCAGTATCCCGATAGTCAGAGATGGGATCCAGGTTGGGAAATCTGTGCTGAATCTGGTCAATGCACAAGCTTGCACTAAAATTACCCAAGAAGTTTAAACTGCCATTGGGCCAATTTTCATTTCACTCCCCAGGACCTCTGCAAACATCCTGGACATCTCAAGGTAGAGACTTGGACCAGATATCTGGTACTAATCTGTGCACTTGAACCAGAAATGTTGGATAGATTTAATACAAAACCGGAAGTTGTTGTAAAAGCTCAGCAGGTATGGCAGCATCTGCAAATAAAAATCAGACCTAATGTTTTGGGTCCGGTGACCCTTCCTCACCAGACCTAAAACATTTAACTCTGGTCTATCTTCACAGATGCTGTCAGACCTGCTGAGCTTTTCCAGCCATGTCAATTTTTGTTTCCAATTCACAGCATCTGCTGTTCTTTTGGTTTTTACTTGATAGATTTAATGCCTGGTTAAATCAGTGGATCGCCAGTGTAACTCAACTGCACCACAACAGGATCCACACAGTCAGCCCTCTGTCAAATCTATCAAATGCTTGACCAACTTCCAGGTCAAGCCTCTCCTCCCTTAAACAATCTGATTACCCTCTCCTGGCTGTACCCAGCTTCACCTCCCAACCAGGTCAGATTACCGCAGCTATCCTACATATTCCATGACCAAGCAGGTACACCATTGACCAGAGATTGGAACCAACTACATCCAACCTGTAGACTGTACACTACCTCTATGATCTGATTATCCAGTCATTTAAATGATATTCAGCTCTTCTTTTTTAGTCCTCTCTTGTACCTGCTGAAGTGTATAAGTCACATTTTTCCATACCTTATGAACTTAGGTCTATGACAACAGTCTGGAATTGTTATGGTAGAAATCTATGTGCTGATATTGTTAAACTTTAAAAACAATGCTTTTGCTGTTTTGAAAATGTCTGGAAAAACAGCATTTTATTACAGGATACAGTTTATAGCTGGTAAAGCTTGGTTCACTTGAAGAACTGAAATTTTTCTTAGTTGATGCTTGAAGTTGATAATAATTTTGACTGGGCAGGTTCACCTTGACAGGATAACAGAGTAAATAAGGAAAGAATGGCAATTTCCAAAGGGACTTGGATGTTTGTGTTCATAACGCACTGAAATATGGAAAGCAGGTTCAGCAAACAACTTGGTAAGTGAATGACATGTTAGCCCTTACCATAAGAGAATGAGTGTACAAGCAAACATTTTTGCTTCATTTGTCTAAAACACAGATGAGTGTGTACCTGGAATATTGTATATAGTTCAGATCCTCCTTCCTGAAGGAAAAAATTGCTTCCTGTAGAGGGATTGCATGGGATGTTCACCAGGCTGATTTATTGACTATGCCCAATTAACCAGAGAACTCTTAACTGAGTCAATCACAAGTGGACCAAACTAGGCAAGACTGGCAAATCTCATTAATAAACTAGATGGGGGTTTACAGCAATTGGCAATATTTACATGGACCCATTGGGTCAACTTTTCATTTCAGAGTTCTGAGTGTTCAAATTTCACCATCTGAAATTCAAGCCCATGTCCCAGAACCTTGCTATGTCACTGCCTCCTCTTCAATCATTCACAGAAAGAAGCAGCTGTGTCTTCCGGCTTTCAGTTTGTTGGTCTCCCCTCACACGAAATGTTTCTCAGCATAAAACAAATCACCAGTTCTGTGTTTTGGTGGAATTGGATACACAAGCTCATCTTGATTTGCTGAAATCTTTACCCTGGTAGAACCAAAGATCCAGCCATGGCTGAACTACTATCACACACAGATCACAATGTAGTCACAATTCATGAGATTCAAATTGCACCCACTGTAGTTGAACAGACCAGGCATGACACAAATCAAATCACTCAAAGTTGAACGTGTTCTTAAAGACAGACCTGTTATACCAGTGTGACATGTTGCACTCGGTAACTGTTGAAGATGGCCAACTATAAAAGTTGCAAAATATCAATTCGGAGGCAAACTTAATGTTTCACCGTAAGTCACTTTCAAGAGCAAACAGGTCCTAATAATGAGGTATTATGCCAAAATATCATGTCCATAATATAGCAGGGAGACATGGGTACTGATCGTACAAACAGGGTAGCAAATGAACCTATGTTCTGGCTAGGGCTGAATCAAGATCTTCAGAGATCTGTGAATGCTATTGAGGTGTGCAAGATTTGTTAACCCCCAACCACTGAGGAAGCCTCTACATCCACAGAATGTATTATTCGATTGTTGAATGATAATAGAAACAGAGTTCTTCACAGTTAACAGGGAATATGACATCTTTGTGACAGATGACTTACCAAATTTCCATTGTTTGACAACACAGCAACTGCAACTATCGTAGATGTAATGATCACTATTTTCATTTTGTTCAAAGAACCAGAATGTTGTCTGACAATGGACTGCAATTCACTGGCAAGCTTTGAGGCAAAGTGTGTTAAATGCAGAGTGATCTTCACCTCTCTATCCTCATACAAATGGTCTATCCTAGTATGTAGTGTACACCATCTATTCGATGATCAAAAGGTTAAGCAACAAAATAAAGTTTACACATTAATTCGACATGGGGTGGCACAGTGGCGCAGTGGTTAGCACTGCAGCCTCACAGTACCAGGGACCCGGGTTTGAACCCAGTCTCAGGTAACTGTGAGTGTGGAGTCTGCACATTGTCCCTGTGGCTGCATGGGTTTCCTCCGGGTGCCCCGGTTTGCTCCCACTGTCCAAAGATGTGCAGGTTAGGTGGATTGGCCATGCTAATAGCCCATAGTGTTCAGGGATGTGTGCGTTATAAGGGGATGGGTTTGGGTGGGATGCTTCAAGGGGCAGTGTGGACTTGTTTTGCCAAAGGGCCTGTTTCCACACTGTAGGGAATCTAATCTAATCTATTTTAAAGCAATACCGATGGAAGCAGGATTATTATCTCCAGTACAGCTTACACTCAGAAAATAAGTACAAATAACTTTGCCCAGCAGCCAATTGTCTAATTACTGAGACACAAGATATTCTTCTTCAAAGACAGAGGAGAATAAAAGAGATTTAAATGATGAATGAGCAGGTAGAGAATGACTATGACTACACATGGCTAGAGAATACAAGTCGGCAATACATGTGCAAACATTCAGATGCCAACAAAGTTTTCTTTAAAAAATCGCAACCCAGCCCAAACAGTATGAAGTCATTTCTAATCATGGTGCTACACAGCTCAGATCAATGTACAATGTACCAATTCAGAACAGAGACAGTGAGGAGGTAAATTCTGATGATGAGAATTGTGTGATGATCTTGAGTGACAGCAATCAGCAGCAACACAGCCAAGTTATCAAACAACTGTAAACACATATTTCCCAGCTGGATATACAATCATCAGGGCAAGAAGAGTTGGCAAACCTCCAAAGCATTACATTGAAAATTGAATTGTTAATCTTCAAACATTTATTGTACCTCCTTGTGGAAGTATCAAATTTTCCACATGT
Organism: Stegostoma tigrinum; assembly: GCF_030684315.1. Lineage (NCBI taxonomy): Eukaryota > Metazoa > Chordata > Chondrichthyes > Orectolobiformes > Stegostomatidae > Stegostoma > Stegostoma tigrinum. The sequence continues at coordinate 99,924,559 of NC_081358.1, read as the reverse complement.
ACCTATGTCACAACCGTGCATATTTGTTTGGAATAATATTTTATGCTAGAATTAAGGGAATATTGTATTATGCCTCACAAGTCATGTGCAGAATAGTTTAAGAGACATGCTCATGATATCATCACTGTATCATAGCATGTGACCTGAGAGAATAAAGGTCTCATACTCCAAATATACCTGGTCTACGTGAAGCATGATGCAATGTTAAAAGAGTGTTACACTTAATAATCAAATAACTTAGTATTAATCCAAATACTGAGCTACTTGTGACTGTATTATTTGCAAATTTCAGGAACTGTAATAAACATCTGTGGATTCTTCAATACCTCATCATTTACATCTCATTCTTATGTTATGGGAGCTAATAAGCATGGCCACATCAGGTGCAAATAAACCTGCTGAAAGCAAAGTCCACACCATGTTTGCAGTTCACTTGGCAGCATGAGATCAGAGACAAAAGCAGAGAATGAGCCTAGAAGCTCACCCTGCTCTGACCACACGCAGGAAGTGAGCGAAAGGACCCACATTGAATGATTCCATGCCTGAAGGTCTGCCCCCTGTAAGAATTGTCTCTTCTTTACAGTCTCTCCATAAGTCCCCAACCTCCCTTTGTTGCACTGCTACGCTCTCCTCTGTACTCTGCCATCCCACTCCCTGGTCCTTTATTCCAGTGATTAGAATCTGGTTGTAGTCTCAGTCCAGGGCTCTGCAGCCAGGACTAATCTGATTGGTTGGCTGCTCTCTAGGCAGGTCTTTCAACCAAGAGAATAGAAAAACTCCTGTCTGCAGATAATTAATTATCTATGTTGTGTTAAATGACTGTGGAGCTATAGTGAATAAAGCATCACACAACACCAGGTTATTGTCCAACAGGTTTATTTGAAATCACAAACTTTCCAGCGCTACCCCTCCATCAGGTGCAGTGAGAGGAGAACACACACAAACACAGAGTTTATAGGCAGAGAGATGAAGGGCAGAAAGATCAAATAATCAGGGAGGAGTGGAACTAATTAGATAAGACTTATAAATTAGCATGATGACTAGCTTCTGTGCTGTAGATTTACTGAAGAGAATTTTCAATCCAGATGCTGCATAAACATATATCTTGTCATTGGCTAAAAAAATCCAGTGCATAATATTTGTTTTGAGAAGGAAATCAGTTGAGCAGCAACTACCTTTGACATTATAATGCTTTGATGTGCATGACATCAAGTCAGGAATGCCCTTTATATAATACGATATAATTAGCTTTATGTTTTTGCCAAGAATCACACTACAAATAAGGCTCTCCATTTTGTTCAAAAAACTTCTCTTCTTACCAAGTTTTAATTTGTATTCTGTATTGTACAACAATTTAGAAACTTGCCAGTTAAATGGACAATACCAGCCTCGAGAAATTATAACCAATGAAAATATTTTAAATGTAATGAACCTTCCAGCTATATTCTCGGAGATTTCTCAGTTTGCTATGTCAAGCACATGCCATAGGGGGATCAGAATTGTTTGATGTGCATTAAATAAATCAGGTTACTATATTTACACAGCAATACAGATCAGTTACATAGAAACACATCGCAATTGCTTAGAGACAGTTACCGTTCAACCATTCCCTACAACACCCAATATTCAGCCTCCCCTCACAGTGGGAGTATTTATATGCAGACTGCCTACTTTCACTCTCTATAGATTTCAGAGATGCATTGGATTGGCCCACATTCATACGGCTGTATTCCACTCATAAGCTCCATCCACTTTCATTCTCATGCTTCCCCTTATATGCAATCTTGTACATGTGTCCACTTGTGCATTCTCATACACAAAGCACTTGCACAACATGACACATGTGCATTCTCTAGGACAGTGGGCTACAGATTCAAAGCTGACAAATGTAAGCCCATTATTTTAAAAGGAAGGAGATGAAAGCACTGTACAGTTATAGAAACATAGAGCCATGGAGCACAGAAACAGACCTTTTGGTTCAATTCATCCTATCTGACCAGATATTCTATATTGAACTAGTTTCAACAGCCTGTGTTTGGCCCATGTCCCTCTAAACCTTTCCTATTTATATACCTGTCCAAATATTTTCTGAATGTTGCAGTTGTACCCACCTCTATCACTTCCTCTGGATACTCAAACCCATACACTCATGAAAAAGTTGCCTTTTAGGTTGCTTTTAAATCTTTCCCCTCTTACCTTAAACCTATGTCCTCTAGTTTTGGACTCCCCTCCGTTCTTCATGATTTTACAAGTCAGCTCTTCAGTCTCTGACGCTCCACAGAGAAATGTTCCAGAGTATCCAGCCTCTCCTAAGAACTGAAACCCTCTAGACCTAGCAATATCCTTGTAAAACTTTTCTGTACGCTTTCTAGTTTAACAAAAACTTTCCTATAGCAGGGCAATCAGAACGATATTCCACAAATGGTTTTGCCAATGTCAGTTAGCCTAACATTGGTAGTGGGGAAATGCTAGATTCTTTTATAAAAGGTCTGATAACAGCACACTTGGAAAGATTTCATGATTAAGTAAAGGCAGGGTTTATGGATTATGAAAAGGAAATTACGCATAATTAATCTTTCGGAGGTTTTGAGGTTGCACCTAGAAGGACAGAAAAGGGAGAACCAGTGGATGTGGTGTATTGGTGCTCAAGAAGGCTTTTATAAGTTCCCACATAAGCAGCTAGAGGGCAACATTAAACCACATAGGATTGCGTTCAATACTGGCAGGGATTGAGACGAAGTTGGCAGACAGTCTGTTTCTGGTTGTGGTACACTGGAGGGATCAGTGTTTGGGCCCTAGCCATTCACAATATACATAAACTAACCTTGATGAGGGAACCGAATACTTCGTTCCAAGTTTGCTGATGATACAAAACTAATGTGGATAGATATGAACGCACACATGAAACAGAACAGAATAGACGCTAATGAACTGGGGTACAAAGAACACTCTTCCAATGAGGAGGATGAGGTCAATGGGAAGGTGGAAACTCTCCTTGTGCCCAGTAGAGCTCAGCTGCATCGGTGCCACAACGTAGAAAGGATTTGATTGAAACTGGATACCATGGGATGAGAGCTGGATGCAATAGACCATGATGGACAATAAAATAGTCTTTGATTATGCAACTAACATTTGGTCTCCATTGTGGGGTGAACTTTGGCTTTGATTCATTTAATTTGAATTTGCTTTTCCTGCATATAAATGAAACGTCATGAGTGGAATTGCCTGTGTGTGATATTCCTTTACTGGACAATGAAAAACTGTTAGTGTTGGTGGACATTGGGACAGAGTAATGGTAATGTAGAGAGAATGTGTAGACAGAAAGCAACTAAGGACAGGTAAACTATATGATATGATATTTAACAGCGACGAACGTAAGAAAAAGGGCTTCTATGAATGGGGCAATTATCAGCCATGTGCCAGCTAGGTGCCTTGAACAGAGTGACATTGTGGCTGCTGTGCCATTATATTGTCAGTGAAAGGCAACACTAGATTGCCAATGCTCATCCAGGTAAGTCAACAGCTTTTTAAAAATAGTGCCAGCACAAATAGTGCCAGTCTATCAAAAGATATCTGCTGAGTAGCAATTTCTTCCAGAAATGTTCATGATAAGATGGGAATATTGAGGGATACTATTGAGAAGTGGTAGGTAGTTAATGAGGTGAGAATCCCTCCAAAAATTGTCAATGCAACTTGCACTTTGACAAAATAAATGTAAGATTCAGCCCTTTGTTTCTGTATCCCAGACACTTTCAGATATATCAAGGATATCATGTCATGTTGGATGTACAGACCTTTCATTTTCGATACCATTGCAGGGTTGAAGTGAATTTTTAAACCAATCACGTTTTGGATAAGCACCTCATGCGATGATGAATAGCCCCATGAGCCGCACTAACCTGGCTTGCCTTTACAGGATGATATTTTAATTTTCGTGTAAACTTTCTGTGCCTCTCACTTGAAATTTTTAGCCTCACAATGCTGATCTTTCAGTTTTTGTGCAACGCTCTGTTCATCAACATGCCCTGATGCATTGGAGAAGGGTTGTTAGTATTTGCAGCACAGTGGGCAATTGGTTTGGCATTTTTGAAATCAATTGGCTCTCAGTTCTGCAAGAAACCTTTAGAAATGTGATAACCAGAACTAATTGATTTTTAAAAATGGCAAAACAATATTCACTGGACAAACTCAATTCTACATGGTGGATAGTTAAATCTGTTTCTATAACTACAGAGAATTGTTCAAGCATCTGTGTGAACAAAGGGACGCAGACTAATAATATGTGGTGACATAGCAATGTTGCCATGGTAACAGGAAGTAGAAAAGAACCATTAAATGCCATCGGGTTAATGCATTGTCCTGAGCAGGGCTTAAAAACTTATGCCATTGCAATTTTTTTGGTACTCTGTTTAAACAGGCTAGTTACAAAGCTAAGAAATAAATATCCTAGTGTACACAATATTTCAGAAAGAGAGAAGCAATGGCAAAAGGTTGACAGTAGAAGATTAGTGTTTGAGGAACTCGCTTCATAAATTCATGAAGTAGAATCAGTATGGGTAGAAATTAGAAATAACAAATGTTAGAAAACTGTGCTGGGAAATGGTTAATAGGCCCTACGACAGCAATTATACCATTGGGCAGTGCATAAAATGAGAAATCATTCAAATTTGTAACAAAGGTAATGTGATAATTATGGGGAATTTTAATCTTCATTTAAACTGGGACAATCAAATTACCAAGATTGGCATTAAACCTGAGTTTATAAAATGCTTTTGTGCAGTTTTTTGGAGTGATAAATTGTTGAGCTGAGTAGGGATAAATCTTTTTTGCATCTTTATATTGAATAATGTTTCAAGTATAATTATTAACATTATTGTAAAGATTTATTGGGAAATAGTGATCATAATTCAATTTAATTCCATGTGCAATTTTGAAGTGACAAACTCCAATTGCAAAAAAGAATCTTCGACTTCAGCATAGCCAATTACATGGCTGTGAAGAGAACTGACCAATGTTAATTAGGTAAGTGGAACACAAGGCATGCCTGTAAATAAAACGTGGGATAAATTTAAAGAAGCAATCAATAATAATATTTCACTGAGAAACAAAAAGCAATCAAGGAAGACACACTATACAGAAAATTAAAGATTTTATCAGATTAAAGAAAAAGGTTTGCAGCATTGCAAGCAAACAGGAATTTTCTAGTTTGTGGCTTAGAAGTGTTTAGAAACCAGCAAAGAGGATTAAAGCAGAATAAGGAGCATCTGAGAGTAACATAATTAAAAAGTTACAAAATGTTGTAACAGCCTTCATAAGCAAATGAAAAGGAAGTGGGTAACTAAGGTAAATGTTGGTCCATTAGGACAAGGGACAGGAGAAAACATCATGAGTGATTTACTCAAATAATTTGTGTCCATCTTCATAGTAGAAGGAAGTTCAGAAATAGGCATTAACCTAGGGATCACAAATTGTGAACAAATTAAAGAAATCACTGTAACAGAGAAAAAGCTATCGGAGAAACCTAAATACTTACATCAAACATAGAACTGGACAGTACAGTCCTGTACCCTTCAGCCCACAATATTATGCCGAACATGACACCAAATTAACCCAGTCCCTTCAGCTTGTCCTTGGACCATATCCCTCCATTCCTTGAACATTCATGTGCTTATCTACAAGTTCCTGAAACACTCCTATCGTATCTGTCTCTAACACCACCCTGGCAGCACAATCCAGACTCCTACCATTCCCTGTGTAAAAAAAAACTTGCCCCTCACATGTGCTTTGAACTTCCCCTCTCAAATTAAATACATGACCCCTAGTTTTAAACATTTCAACTCTTTGAAAAAGATTTTATCAATCCTTTCCATACATCTCATAATTTTATACACTTCTATCAAGTTTCCTTTCAGCTTCTGCTGCTCAGAGAAAACAACCTGAGATTTTCTAGCCTCTCCTTATAGCTCATACCCTCTAATCCAGGCAGCATCCTAATAAACCTCTTCTGCACTGTCCCCAAAGCCTGTGTATTCCTCCTGTGATGTGGAGTCCAGAATTGAACACGATACTCTAAGTGTGGTTTAACCAAAGTCTTATAAAGCTGCAACATGACATCCTGACTCTTGTACTCAATTCCTTGATCAATAAAGGCAAGCATGCCATATGCCTTCTTTACCTCCCTATCTACTTGTGTGGCCACTTTCAGGGAGCTATGGACTTGAATCCCAAGGTCCCTCTGTGCATCAATGATATTCAAGGTCCTGCCATTAAGTGTATACTTTTCTTTAACATTTAATCTCTCAAAGTGCAGCATCTCACACTTACTTGGATTAAACTCCATTTGCCGTTTCTCTGCCTATATCTGCAACTGATCTATATCCCGCTGTGTCCTTTGACTACCTTCTACTCTATCTATACCTCCACTGATCTTTGTATCATCTGCAAACTTAACTTGCCTGCCCATCTAAATTTTCATCCAAAATTTAAATTTGACAGTTGCCAGGACAGGAAAGCTTACACTCTAGGGTACTAAAAAAGATAGTTATAGAAGTAGTGAATGTACTAACTTTGATCTTGCAAAAATTCCATGGATCCAGAAATGGCACCATCAAAATGGACCTTGACAAATGCGGAGAAAGAACAGGAAGTTACAGATCAGTTAGCCTAACACCAAATGCTGGAATCTATTAATTAAGGAAATCTTAATAATGCAATTAGAAGAGTATTGTATGATTAAAACAGTCAACAAGACAATACAGCATTACTACAGAAAAGTCTGTTTTCCAAAGTTTAGTTTTTTTGAGTAAGTGGTAATGAGATAGATAAAAGGGAACTAATAGACGTAGAAGCCAAGATTTTCAACATAGGACTATTTGCATGTCTATCAGGGAAAACAGCATGCATATCAGGGGAAACAGCAAATCATTGTAAAGGATTTGGATGAAGGAGTGGAAGGGTGGATTAGCAAGTTCATGGACGATACGAAGGTGGGTCATGTTGTGGACAATGCAGAGAGATGTTCTGGATTACGAGGGGCATTGATAGAATGCAGAACTGGCTGAGAAGTGGCAAATGGAATTTAACCCTGAAAAGTGTGAGTTGATTCATTTTGGAAGACAAACTTGAAAGCAGAATTCAGGGTTAGCAGAAAGATTCTTGGCAGTGTGGAGGAGCAGAGGGATCTTGGGGTTCATGTTTATAGTTCCCTGAGAGCTGCCACCCAGGTGGATAGAGTTGTTAAGAAGGTGTATGGTATGTTAGATTTTACTAATGGAGGGATTGAGCTCAAGAGCCGTGAAGTTATGCTCCAGCTACACTAAATCCTGGTTCAGCCACATCTGGAGTATTGTGTCCGGTTCTGGTCACCTCATTCCGGGAAAGATGTGGAAGCGTTAGAAGAGGTGTAAAGGAGATTTACCAGGATGTTGCCTGGAATGGAGGTCTTATGAGGAAAGGTTGAGAGAGTTTTCTCTTTAGAAAGATAAAGGATGAGAGGTGACTTGATAGAGGTGTACAAAATGATCAGAGGTATAGATAGAGTAGACAGCCAGAGACTTTTTCCTAGGGTGGAGTTTGCTTTTACGAGGGGGCATAGTTTTAAAGTGAAAGGAGGTATATATTGGGGAGACATCAGAGGTAGGCTCTTTACTCAGAGAGTGGTAGGGGCGTGGAATGCATTGCCGGAGAGGGTAGTGGAGTCGGCCTCATTAGGGGCATTTAAACTGCTATTAGATAGGTATATGGATGATAGTATAAGGTAGCGGTGGAGGTTAGATAGATCTTAGGATTCGGGTAAAAGTTCCGCACAACATCGTGGGCCAATGGGCCTGTACTGTGCTGCACTGTTCTATATTCTGTGTTCTATGCAATAAACAGAGCAATCCCACAACCATAAGATCTGATCAAAGCTCTGCAATCTTGTCATGCTGTGGTGAGCAATCAAACCAAGATGAAATGAAGGCTCTATACATATCTCCATTCTCAATAAGGGGGAGAAGTTGGCAGAGGTATGGGGTGGCACAGCTCATACGTGATAAAGACAAGGTGGAGCTATTTGCTTTTCTTCATTCAGAGGAATTGAGTGGACGAGTCATCTCAGCCTGTACCTGATGTCCCAGCATCATGCATGCTAATCTTCAGCCAATTTGATTGACTCCATGTGATATCAAGAACAATCTGAAATTTCTTCATATTGAATACTGCAAAGACTATGGGTCCTGACAACATCCTGGCAATAGCGATGTAGATTTGAGCTCCAGAATTAGCCACACCCCTAGCTAAGCTCTTCTACTATAGTTTCAACACTGACATCCACTCAGCAAACATTGTCCAGGTATGCCTTGAGCACAAAATGCACGACATATCCAATCTAACCAATTACTGCTCTAACCACCTATTCTCTTTCAGCCACAAAGTGATGTAAAGATTTGTCAACAGAGTTATTAAACAAATTAATAGTCTATTCACGGACCCTCAGTTTCGGTTCTTCCACAGCAACTTAGCTGCTAACCTAATTACAGCCTTGATCCACACATGAACAGGTGAGTTGAATTCCAGGGGTGAGGTGAGTGTAAATGCCTTTGAAATTGATGTATTGTTTGACTAAGCGCAGCATCAAGGAGGTTTAGCAAAACTGGAGTCAATGGGAATTGGGGAAACTATCGGCTGGTTACAGTCATACCTAGCACAAAGGAAAATACTTACGGTTATTGGAGGCCAATCATCTCAGCTCCAGGATATCTCTGCAGGAGTTCATCAGGGTATTTTCAGAAATCGAACCATCTTCAGCTGCATCAATGACGTTCCATTTTAAAGGTCAGAAGTGGGGGAAGTTTGCTAATGATTGCAGAATGATCAGCTCAGTTTGTTGCTCTTCAGATACTGCAATAATTCAATATCATCTGTAGTAAAGCCTGGGTAATATCACTGTTCCTTCACTGTTTCTGGATTAAAGTCCTGAAACTTCGTTTTCAGGTGTGGGTGTACTGGGGTTCAAGAAAGTAGTTCAGCACCATCATCTCCAGTGCAATTAGGTTTGTGTAATAAATGCTGGTCTTCAGACATATACAAATTCTGTGAATTTTTTTTTTAAAACACACAAAATAGCACAAATGGGACACTTTCAACTTGGCAGACAATTAATACGAGAATGGCACAAAAGTCATACATTGGAAATGCAGCTGTTTACAATTTATATTGCTGAGTAAGATGAAGAAGCATAAAGCAATGTATCTAATTTTGCCAATGGTACAAAGCTAAGTGCAAAGGCTAACTATGGAGTGCACATAGAATCTGCAAAGAGAGATAGACAGTTAAGGCAATGGGCAACAATATAGTAAATGAACTATAATGTAGTGATAGGGGAACTGCAGATGCTGGAGAATCCAAAGATAACAAAGTGTGAAGCTGGATGAACACAGCAGGCCAAGCAGCATCTCAGGAGCACAAAAGCTGACGTTTCGGGCCTAGATCCTTCATCAGGGAGGGGGATGGGGAGAGGTAACTGGAATAAATAGGGAGAGAGGGGGAGGCGGACCGAAGATGGAGAGAAAACAAGCTAGGTGGAGAGGAGAGTATAGGTGAGGAGGTACGGAGGGGATAGGCCAGTCCAGGGAAGACGGGCAGGTCAAGGCGGCGGGATGAGGTGGTAGGTAGGAAATGGAGGTGCGGCTTGAGGTGGGAGGAAGGGATGGGTGAGAGGAAGAACAGGTTTGGGAAGCAGAGACAGGCTGGGCTGGTTTTGTGATGCAGTGGGGGGAGGGATAAACTGGGCTGGTTTTGGGATGCCGTGGGGGAGGGGAGATTTTGAAACTGGTGAAGTCCACATTGATACCATTGGGCTGCAGGGTTCCCAAGCAGAATATGAGTTGCTGTTCCTGCAACCTTCGGGTGGCATCATTGTAGCACTGCAGGAGGCCCATGATGGACATGTCCTCTGAGGAATGGGAGGGGGAGTTGAAATGGTTCGCGACTGGGAGATGCAGTTGTTTGTTGCGAACTGAGCGGAGGTGTCCTGCAAAGCGGTCCCCAAGCCTCCACTTGGTTTCCCCAATGTAGAGGAAGCCACACCGGGCGCAATGGATACAATATACCACATTGGCAGATGTGCAGGTGAACATCTGTTTGATATGGAAGGACATCCTGGGGCCTGGGATGGGCGTGAGGGAGGAGGTGTGGGGGCAAGTGTAGGACTTCCTGTGGTTGCGGGGGAAGGTGCCGGGTGTGGTGGGGTTGGAGGAGAGTGTGGAGCGGACAAGGGAGTCGCGGAGAGAGTGGTCTCTCCAGAAGGCAGACAAGGGTGGGGTGGGAAAAAAGTCTTGGGTGGTGGGGTCGGATTGTAGATGGTGGAAGTGTCGGAGGATGATACGTTGTATCCGGAGGTTGGTGGGGTGGTATGTGAGGACGAGGGGGATCCTCTGGGGGCGGTTGTTGCGGGGGCGCGGTGTGAGGGGTGTGTTGTGGGAAATGCGGGAGACCCGGTCAAGGGCGTTCTCGACCACTGGGGAGGGGAAATTGTGGTCCTGGAAGAACGTGGACACCTGGGATGTGCAGGAGTGGAATGCCTCATCTTGGGAGCAGATGTGGCGGAGGCGGAGGAATTGGGAATAAGGGATGGAATTTTTGCAAGAGGGTGGGTGGGAGGAGGTGTATTCTAGGTAGCTGCAGGAGTCAGAGGGCTTGAAATGGACATCAGTTTCTAGCTGGTTACCTGAGATGGAGACTGAGAGGTCCAGGAAGGTGAGGGATGTGTTGGAGATGGTCCAGGTGAACTTGAGGTTGGGCTGGAAGGTGTTGGTAAAGTGGATGAACTGTTCGAGCTCCTCTGGGGGGCAAGAGGCAGCGGCGATACAGTCATCAATGTAACGGAGGAAGGCGTGGGGTTTGGGGCCTGTGTAGGTGTGGAAGAGGGACTGTTCCACATAACCTACAAAGAGGCAGGCATAGCTTGGGCCCAGGCGGGTACCCATGGCCACCCCCTTTCTCTGGAGGAAGTGGGAGGAATCGAAAGAGAAGTTGTTGAGGGTGAGGACGCGTTTGGCTCGGCGGATGAGGGTGTCGGTGGAGGGGGATTGGTCGGGCCTGCGCGACAGGAAGAAGCGGAGGGCCTTGAGGCCATCTGCATGAGGAATGCAGGTGTATAGGGACTGGACATCCATGGTGAAAATGAGGTGTTGGGGCAAACAGATGTTCACCTGCACATCTGCCAATGTGGTATATTGTATCCATTGCACCCGGTGTGTCTTCCTCTACATTGGGGAAACTAAGCGGAGGCTTGGGGACCGCTTTGCAGAACACCTCCATTCGGTTTGCAACAAACAACTGCACCTCCCAGTCGCGAACCATTTCCACTCCCCCTCCCATTCCTCAGAGGACATGTCCATCATGGGCCTCCTGCAGTGCCACAATGATGCCACCTGAAGGTTGCAGGAACAGCAACTCATATTCTGCTTGGGAACCCTGCAGCCCAATGGTATCAATGTGGACTTCACAAGCTTCAAAATCTCCCCTTCCCCTACTGCATCCCAAAACCAGCCCAGTTCTTCCCGCCCCCCCCCCCCACTGCATCCCAAAACCAGCCCCGCCTGTCTCTGCTTCCCAAACCTGTTCTTCCTCTCACCCATCCCTTCGTCCCACCTCAAGCCGCACCTCCATTTCCTACCTACTACCTCATCCCGCCTCCTTGACCTGCCTGTCTTCCCTGGACTGGCCTATCCCCTCCCTACCTCCCCACCTATACTCTCCTCTCCACCTATCTTGTTTTCTCTCCATCTTCAGTCTGCCTCTCCCCCCCTCTATTTATTCCAGTTCCCTCTCCCCATCCCCCTCTCTGATGAAGGGTCTAGGCCCGAAACATCAGCTTTTGTGCTCCTGAGATGCTGCTTGGCCTGCTGTGTTCATCCAGCTCCACACTTTGTTATCTTAAAATATAGTGAAATGTGAAGTTACTCACTTTGGGGGTAAAACTAAAAAGAATCTTTCTAAAGTGTGTAATTGTTGATTTTTGAAGAGAGTTGAATGTATTCATACAAGCAACTTAGAAAGTTAATAGGTAGTATCGCAAGCAATTAGGAAGGCAAATGTTGTGTTGGTCTTGATTGCAAAGAGATTGGACTATTTGAATGAAAAAAATCCTGTTTCAATTTTGAGATCACGTCTGGAATGCAGTTGTATACAGTTTTGATCTCCACATTGAAGACATCCTTGCACAGCTGCAGTGCAGTGAACGTTCACTAAATTGGTCCCCAGGATGAGGGGGTTGTTCCATGATGACGGATTGAGTGAACTGGGTCTATAATCTTGGATGTTTAGAAGAAAAGGAGATGATTACCCTGAAACATATGAGATTTTGAAGGGACTGGAAGTGTACAGACATACACATTGTTTCTAATGGTCAAGGAATATAAAACAAGGCGGCATAATCTGACCATAAGGAACTGGTCATTTAGGACTGAGACAAAGTGAAATTATTTCATTCAAAGGATTGGAAATCTTTGGAATTCCCTACTGAGAGGACTATGAATTCTGCATTTCTGAATGCATTGAAAACTGGGATGGATTTTTGTTCTGTTAAGAGAACCAGCGGATGTGGGGAGCAGGCAGGAATTTGAAGTTGAAGCCAAGCACGAAGGTGATGAATGGTGAAGCAATTTTGCAGGCCACATGGTCTACTCTTGCTTGTATTACTTATCTTCTTGTGGTTGCAGCCAATAATGCCAATGGTATAATTATTCTACTTGTGGTATTAAAATTCAAACAAACAATGCAGATAAATGGGCCACTCTGTAGCTTCCTACTGTAACAGAATATTAGTGATATATCAACCTACACTTCTGTATTCTTTGAAGTATTCAAACATGTTAAGATTTTGGTTGAAGAAGTGCAGAGTTTTCAGACAGTGAAAGTAGAAAGGAACTAGTAGTAATAAAAACAGTAGTTTTGATCAAATTTCAATGACAATCAATAAATGTCAGATTTATTAACCACTTCAAAATTTACCTTGTATAGCATTCATCTCACAATCTGTGATGCTGTTGCATTTTTCCTATATCGGTTGTGAATATTGCGTCATCTTGTATAATAACACCAAAATTGTTTCTTTCCCCAATCTCTTTGCCCTAAAAAGCAAACACTGCATTCATCTAAGTTAAATATGACTTACCAGTATGCAGTCTTCTCTTTTTTAAAAAAAATTGTTTATATTACTGTCTTTTGATTTAATCAATGTGGTCATATTCTCAAAACCATGATCCATGATAATAAAAAGCCTGTGAAGGGTAGTGGGCCTAGGACCAATTCCTAGGGAACTCCCATTAACTACTTTTTTCCAAGGAAACCATGACTATTTTGATTGCAGACTTGGAGCCAATTTCTAATCTAATGTTTTAAATTTCTGTAAAACTGAAAGATTCCATTTTAGTCAGAGTCACAGTCATTGAGTCACACTGCATAGAAACAGGCCCTTCCACCAACCATGTGCATGCTGACCAATTAACACAATTGCACTAATTCCACGTACCTGCACTTGGTCCACAGCCTACTAGTCTGGCCCGCAGCCTAGTCCAAATGCCCAGCATTTTAAGTACACATCCTGATGTTTCTCACAAGTTGCAAGAGAACCTGCCTCCACCGCCATCTCAGGCAGCATTTTCCATATTTCCACCAACTTTGGGAAGTTGCTGAGTGGAAAATATCTTAAGGATGGACAGTATCAATCGGAATTCTTTCATTCAATACAAAACAACTTTGGCAACTTTCACATTTAGTAGGGAGTACCTCTTGTTTTTAAAAACTGTATTGTGAATTTTCCTTTTCCCTTTCTTTGTACTAAACAGGGCATCTTTTATGACTCTTTTGATCCCTTCTAGCACCTTTTAAATAATGGGCGTAAGGCTGATGGACTTGTGATTCCCTGTCTCTGTTCTTTCTAAAATAAGAATTAAATAAATTAGTCCCAGTCTGAAGAAACATTCGCTGATCATATTGAAGGTATAGTCAGGGATCTGACTGAATGCCCCTTTCTTTGATCACACATTGTTGAATATGAATATCCATCTTGACCTGAATCTGGAACTTTCCTAACTAATGCAGGATAACATTATCTGTTTTCAGTAACAATCTTGCTCAATGCGGAGCACTCCTCCTCGGGAATATAAGCATTAGCTGCAGGACCATACAGTTGTGCCAAAAAAAAGCCATTTGTCAACCATGCCATAACTGGAAGTTACAGGGAAACTGTAAAAAACACTGGCCTTTGCAGAATATTGTATTGTAGTAACTTCTGGACACAACACTTGAGGACGAATGAGATCAGGCATTGGAGAGCATCAGGAAAAATTCACAAGAATAATTCCAGGGTGAAGAGCTCAGTGATGGACTCATGCTATTATCAGTAAACATTTAATCCAGAGGTCTAGGTGGTGCTGTGAGGAATCAAGTTCAAACCTTTTAATTTCAATTTTAAAAATCTGGAATTATGACTATTAAACTTTTGACTGATTGTCAGGGTTAAAGCCCATCTGGTTCACGAATGTTCTTCAGGGAAGAAAAGTGCCAGTCTTATCGCTTCTGGGCTACATGTAATTCCAGACCCATAGCAATATGGTTGACTCTCAACCACCCTCTGAACCATTAGGGAAGGGCAAAAATATATTGCATGAATGAATTAAAAAAAACACAAGGAGAGATAAAGAAGCTGAAGCTGCATTCCTTGGCGAAGATTAAGGTAATATTTGGCGAGCATGTTCAAAGTCATAAAGAGTCTAGACAAAGTAGATTAGGAGAAATTGACCTATTGGTGGAAAAATGGAGATCCAGAAGCCACTGATTTAAGTTGATTGGCAAAACTAAACAATGGAAACATGAAACAAAACTTCTTTATGCTGTAGGAAGTCTGGAACAGGCATGCAGTTCTTGGGAAAGTGATTCTGTCAAAACTTTCAGAAGAGAACTAACTACTTAAATTGGGTGAAAAAGTGATGTGGCTATTGGGGTAAAGTTGGAAATTAGGACTAAATGGAATGGGCATTAATTTGGTCTCTTTCAGTGTTGAAACCAGCCAATGACTCTATTCTATGGTCCTAAGCCAGAATCAGTTTGAATCTATCCATGTTATTCCTCAGAGTGCTTGTGGTTCTTTGTGGCTTCTGACATCTGACACTTAATGAAAAACGTTTGCTATTCTTCCCACAATTAGGCACCATCGTTTTCCAAAGCTCTCTTGAATAATCATATGGTTGTTTTCAGTTTCTTTAATTACATAGACGTAAGAGTCCAGGAAGATTGTATTCTACCTTTAATATTTCTTGAAAATTAAAAAAAAACAAAGGTCAGAATGAACATATGAATGTAGCCACATTCTGCTGTTGCCGACTTGTTCATTGGCCTCACAAACTCGGTGACTTTGACGCTCTGTTTCTACCCTTCATCTGATGAGAGAATGCAACCGGGTGGAATTATAAAAGGGCAGTGTGGGACCAGATGGTTGATTTCATGCTGATACCCTAAAAAGACACAGCATGGTGTAATAGCACCACTTTAATGTTGGATCCAATGATTGAGATATCATTGAATAACAAACTGTAGAGGCACCAAGTTAAGAAATTACTGCACAATCAAGCCTTTTGCTAGCAGTGTCAGCATTGTGCTAAATTAAGAATGACCTCAGGGGACGAATAAACAGAATTTATGAAAGAAACCAAGAATGTGGCTTCCATAGAGCCCCAGATTGTAGAACAAATGTTATTAGTGGAACCATTGATTATGATGAATACATGGGAACTTGAAGTAGATGCATATACATGTGATGTGTTCATGTGTGTTTATGATTATAATTGTCTAAGTTATGATCCTGGCAGATATCAAAAATGTTTAAAATGATAAGAATTCTCAGTGACTAAATTAAAAGAATTCCACAAGATTTCAAGTTAAAAAATGTGATTGTGATAAACAAATAAAAGGAACATCAGCTAAATGTTGCAACATAAACAATTACAACTCAAACTTTAGCAAAAATACCCTTGGTTAATGCTTAATATAAACAATAATTCCAAACTACATACATTACATTTACAAAACATTCCCTGCAGGATTATAGTTTGTAGTCATTTCCAGCTTCATGCTTCCCCATTTCATCAAGTTAAAACATTGAATTGAAAGGCGCTTCCCTCACTTTTCAGAGAAGTTCTCAACTGACAATGATAAAACAACTGACAAAGTCTCTCAAAGAGCCATTCCAGCAATTTCTTATGCTACCACTGCCACAGCAAACAAAGTTTCCATACTCTTTAGATTGCCACTGGAGGCATCTCTTCAACTGGAGACCATCCTTCCAGCCAAATTTTTCTTGGAAGCTCATAGAGAACTTAAAATCTTCCTCTGTGTGCTGACTACACTATCTGCAGCCTTTTATCTGCCAGTGAGATCTTGCTCTCTTGTCTGGCCAAAAACTGGGAGAGCAGGGTTACAGGGATGGGGTTGGGTTTGATTGGACGGGCAATGTGCTCGATGGACCAAATGGCCTGCTTCCACACTGTAGAGATTCTATATCTTATGTAGTGTCAGAAAATCTGAAGCATGTTCTCTCCATTGTTGCACGATAACAGCGCTTTTCTTGTCCACGCTCTCTTCCACAATGAATAGCTGCAGCAGTGATTTGAGAGAGGGGGGCTAGCATAAGTTGTCCAAGCATCACACAAGCTTAGGCTTCAGCAGCACTTTTAGCATTGATTACAAATAACTATCACGTAAATGATCACAGAGCCCTTATTAGCAGCAAGATGTACAGGCCAATGACCCACTGCAATCCCGGTGCACTATTTTCACATACAGTCTAATTTTTCAGCCAAGGTGACTGTGCCAGATGAAAGTACATTTGTGCGAAACAAAATCATAAACCTAACAACAGTTTCCAAGTGTTTATGCTTCTGCTTGATTTATGCCACTTCTGAAAATATAGAAAACTGACATTTCAGGAGGGGCCCTCAACTTGTTAATCTGCACATTTTACACAGGTATTTGTAATTAGCCTGCTCGGACACTATAGGACACACCTCCAGCTGGAACACAAGCATTCTGGTTCAAGAGTAGGGACACTATCACCATCCCATGTATATTATTTGTGAACTGAGAAAGATGAAAGACACAAGATCAACTTTTAATCTGCAGCATTTTAGTTGAGAACCCAGAAAACACGAAGCTTTAACACTTTCAAATTTATATTATTCCAGTTTCGAAGGTGTATAGCTCAACTCCTGCCTCCCAACTCTCTTCCTTATATGAACAAGTTGGGCAGTGATCACAGTTTGCTACTCAAATGTAAGAACATTCCTTTCAAGATTTCCAGCAGACCTCCGTGAGTAATGATCTAGAGAAGAGTTCCTGATTGACATTCTTATTCACTCCATATCAAATCCACTTATATCATCAAATTGGTGACACACTGGCTAAGATTATCCTTACCAATGCAGATCAGCCTGAGCTTAAGTGTGATGACTCAAAACCTATCAACCACAGGGATCTATAAACCAGATTATCAGCACATAGAAACTATTACTAGGTAAAATTATGGCAAGGCAGGCCTCACACTTATTTGTCCACTGTTCCCGTACTTGCCAACAAACTAAGTTATCTGACCGACCAGTATGGCATAATGACTGTTCCATTAATAATAACAACACAACCAAACCTTAAAATCTTTATTTATGTAGTACTTGTTGGAAATTTAAAGCCACTCCTCCATACGAAACAGCTTCTCTCTCACACATACTATTGTTAGAAAATAAAATTTGCTGGAACATTGAAGAGAGGTGTCATGACAACAGGAAAGCTTTCCATTGATTAGACACTTCCAGGTCTGTTCAAGAGGTATGAATCAGAAATTCCTATTTGGTCAAAAGTACCTGAATATGTCATTATTGTTCCTAATAGCCGTGGTTACTTTCATTGGAATTAAAATTGGATACCCACTCATATCAGATGCTTTATTTGTACATGTTTGTTGCTGTGAATGGCACTTCTAGCCTTTTTCTGTATTCTGTAGACATTAATTATGTTCACCAATGAATGAATGAATGAAAATAAAAAGGGAGACAATTATCTACATGGAGCATTACTACGACTCTCAGAAATATCTCAAAAATGTTTACTTTCTGATGAATTACTTGAAATGCAGCAAGATAATATTTAAATAAACGCAATGCCAATTTGCACAATGTAACATCTCACAAGTAAAAATTTACTGAATTAATCTACTTTTTAAGGGTTTTGCCTGGGACAGAATGTTGGCCAGATGAAACTCAGCAAGTGCAATTTTAAATTTAACTCTACACATACTTGTGGATCAGGAGAAGTATGAGTTCAAATAAGGAAGACTTGGATCTTGCTTAGTCCAGGCTCTCATACTACCTTCGATCAAAATCAGATGCACCCAGATTACCCTCCTCATTCTTCTCTCCACTCTGAATGCTTCTGGTGCTGTTCCTCCTTAAGCAATGAAGCTACAGGTACCCCCCACTGGACATGTAGACTGAGGCTCTCCAATCCCCTACTCCTCAGATCGGATGTCTACTTTAGGAATTGCACAGTTCACACTGATCCACATTTTATAATGAAACCAACTCTCTCTGTATAACACTTTTCACTGTGTTTTGTAACAAGATATGCATGACAATGAATAAACCTGCAACAAAACACTGGTATTAAGATAGCGTTTAATCAATGTCCTTTGAAAGGAAGGCTCAATCAGACAGCATCAGTAGTTAAATTTTAATGCATGAGAGAACTGATTTGACTGAATGGCTTCAAACACTGTTAACATGTTATTGAGCAATAAAATTCCCGACATTTAACAATTTTCAATGGCAATAATAGTTAAAAGCTCAAGAAGCCAAAGTCTAAAAATATGTTTTCCATAACACCAAAACCACCCAAAAGAAACCGATGGGACAGCAACATGAAAAAGCCTATCTAACTCACTTCACCACTGTTCTCACTTTGTGGCCTGAATGGACCATTTTCTATCTTTTTGTAGCATACCCAATCATTCAAATGATAGATCAGAAAACATTTCATTCTGAATTACGTATTTTCATAAATAGTATTGAATAATGCAGGCTATTGTTTTCTGTGCTTTAGACACTTTGCCCAGTAATGTATTAAAAACACTTACCCAAGTGCTCTTGTCATTGAAAGGGGCATACAGGGGCAAAAAATTCAGTTTGCGGTTAACCTCAACTTTATTAACAAAATATTTCTAACTAAAATACTATGTGACCATTTCCCAAATTCCCAAGATACTTACTCTCTATCAAGTTCTGTCCATCTGCGAAAGAATTTATCTGCAACAATCCATGTGTTTGAGCCGGCCTTTGGAATCTCGTTCCTGTCTGACATAGGGCTGGCTCTCTTCCATGAGTTAGGTCTCACAGGTCGGGATGGGTTTTCTCTCCCTCTCTCTGTGTCCAGGTAGTTGGAGCTCTGCTGTTGGGCTAGGACAAGTCTTTAAAGATCTTCATTGAGCCTTCACGGAGGGGTGGCTCCCAGGTGTGTGTTTTTTTTCCCCGTTGGCCCAAAACTTCCAGAATGTTCTGTGCCTTTGGCCAAGAGCTCATGAGCTGGGTTCAAATTATCCAATGGGGTCATGCCCAAAACTCTTCACTGTTGCCATGCAAGCGGGTATAAAGTGCACATACCTAGGCAGTCAAAATGCCAGAATGCCTGATTGACATTTCATCAATACATAATCCTCAGGCTCATTGTAACTGCTTCCCCTTGAACCCTTGTAAACTCTTTGACTTTGGCTGATGATTAGTTTGGCCAATTTTCTGTCAGGCCTGATTTTTGCAGCTGTGGGTCAGCCCTCAAGTCTCTGGCATTTAGTGACACTCAATAAATTCATACTCTGCAAGAATTTACAAAACCCTTTTGCAATCCAGTTTCACTAATTTCTTGGCTCTCGCTGCAGGAGCATAGAGTCCACAGTTTCTGGTTGGGTTTCTTCCTCCAGCAGACAGATTTAACTGTGAGAACAGTGAGGGAAATCAAAGTAAATAGGATTAACAATACATCCTGGCAATCTAGCCAGTGGTGTAGACCGACAGGCTATTTGTCATCATCCTGGAGATGGCATTAAGGTAGCACCTATTATTATCCTTAACAATATCTCAGCAAGTTTAAATACCTCCCCTCCACTTCTCCACTTGAGGCGATTGTTTTCTAACTGTCTGGTCTTGGCAAACATCAGCTAAACTTCTCCAAAAATTTGCTTTTATCAAATTCTCGCAATTCCCCTTTTGTGAGTTAATTGTGTTTGTTTCAGACCCCACTTTAGACATGACGTTTGTTCCTCCAAAATGGGAATCGGAAGCAGGTTGGTGTGTTGGCACCATGAGAGATCTGGAAGATTAAAATTTTCAGAAGTCGAAAATGTTGATGATGGCTATCTATCATATTGTGTATAAACAGGATGGATTGGCTCATTGAGGCTACACTGATATTTGAGTTTTGTGACAGTGTTCTTCTACAACCAGGATATACATTGGGCCCCTGCCTAGGAGGGCTTTCACTGCCGGGGACTTGCTTCTCCATTATAGCTCAGCGGGAGCACTGGAATAACTTCGTTTGTCAAGGGCTTGTCTCTGTGTCTTGGCTGGAGCGTTGTGTAGGACACTTTCTTGTTTCTCACTGTGCATTCACATCAGGGCCAGAATTGGTGGGGCCAGCCGTGGTTCAGTTTTTGAAGTTGATGTCTCGGAAGGGACCGTGTCCAGGGTCCTGGTTCTGGATCAGGATCGAGGTTTCAGATTGGATCTGGATCAATGACTTGTCCAGGGTCTTGATCAAAACTTGGCTGAGGGACTGCTTCCCCAGGTTCCCTAGGAGTACCTGGAGCTGGTGGTTGTTGCTTGGGGTTCCATCGGCCTTTAACTGATTAAAGTGGGGCCATTCAGTTTTTCCTGTATCCAGCAAATGCCTGTACATGGGTATACTGGCCTTGTACTGAGTGGGGGCCTGAATATCTGAGGGACTGGAATGTTCCTGAACTGGAAAATTGTAACATCACATGCCTGCCGCATACCATGCATTGTACTGAATTATACGTATATATATATATATATATATATATATGGGGGGGGTGGTGTGGGGGACATTAACCAGTGAAAATGTGCTGAATTAAGATATCCACTGCAGCTTCAGTGGTGTTCATTTGAGTGGGAATGCCTCTACCCTTTTGCTAAAAACGCCCATGATGAAGGATATACTTATATCCCCCTTTATAGGGTGATAGGGGATGACGTAGTCTACTTGAAGGTCAGGCCTGAAACGTCAGCTTTTGGGGTCCTAAATGCTGCTTGGCCTGCTGTATTCCACAGCCCCACACTTTGTTATCTTGCTTTAACTCTCCTTTCTTGGCATTCTTGCTGGATTTCCTGGGGGCAGACAATACAGCTCTTGACATATTATTTTATGTCTTTTTCTATTTCTGGCCACCAACACAATCCCTTAAATCCGTCAGTCGTGGCTTCTGTCCCTAGATGATCCTAGCATCATAGCATTTCTTTTTATTCTACTCACACAGCACTACACACAGTTCTCCTCTCACATTGTGTATTTCAGGCATAACATCCATGGAACAGCTGCATTGCAAGGCTGACCTAAGAAAGAGTTGAAATGGAGGAAGTGATCAGTTCTCTCCATCTGCCTTCCAAGTAGATGATTGACCTACATCATCTTGAGCTAGTTAATTTTCATTTCAATGCACAAATCATTATAGCCCTCTCAGAGCTCGCTAGCAGAATGAATGATTCCAGAAAGGCTTTTGCGAGGCTCAGTGTCAGGCCAGTTGTTGAATAAACAAAACCTACCCTCTCAGGGTTCAGTGATTGGCTAGTTGTCTCTTGGGAGCTATATCAATTTTTTTTATTATTTACATTGCTGGTCCTCTGTCCTCCAAAACTTCTCAGTTTCTATTCAACCAGCTGATATGGCATGCTTATTATAAATTCAACAATAATTTTAACTTATCAATTTAATATTTACTCTATTCTACAGCACGATCTTGCAGATTTTATGTCTGTTTTGCTGTTTAATAATGACATAATTACTATACATCAGTAATATTAATGATTTGGGATCTTCACAATGGCAGTCAATAGGAGACCCCTCTGGAGTTATTGGAATTGGTCTTATCTTTTTTCTTGAAGCTGGTCACTGTTGTGGCACTTCACAGGCATGCTGTCCTTCCAGATGAAGTAGATGAGGTCATATACCAAGTACCAAGAGTGCTTCACCATCATATTCTATAATTATGGTTCTCAGTTGGTGCGACTTTTTAATCTCATGTTAGGTTGTCCTAGTGCTGAGATGGTGACAGGTAGCAATCAGTGGGATGTGGTTAAGGGTGCCCAAGTCAAGGACTGGTTCTCAGTAGAAGAGATCCTCAAAGTGCTCCAAGAGAACTGACTGCCTCTCTACCCTTGGTGAATGCCACTCCATTCCTAACTGTCGGTGGGTACACCTCAGACTGTAGATGTTCTTAACAGCATTGAAGATTCTATGGCCCTCATAGCTGTTGTAATTTACTAAATTACCTGTGTTCTTTCCACACTATTTGTTCTTATAAAAGGAGTAAAGATTTGTTTGATTGCCCCTAGGATGGGACAGTTGCCTTCTGCTGATTAAATTGGCTCTTTATTTTCTAGAATTTAGAAAAAAAATGAGAGGCAATCTCATCAAGACATTTTAGCTTCTGAGGGGAATTCATAGGCTCTCTCCTGGGATCATGTTTTCATGACTAGTGAATCTAAAACAAGGTGACACAGTTTCATGGGGTTGAACATTGAGGACTGAAATGTTTAGAAATTTCTTCACTCAAAAGGTTGTGAATTTTTTGGAGTACCCCAGCTAGAGACTTGTGGATGCACCATCATTAAATATATTTGAAGCTGAGATTGATAGGTCTCTGGTCTCTCAGCAATTAAAGAATATTAGAAGTGAATGAGAAATTGAGTTGTTATTCAAGCTGTGATCATGTTGAATAAGCTAAATTATCTTCTCCCACTATTATTTCTTACATACCTTTTGTATGGTCTGACACTCATATTGTGCTATGCACTGCCCGCAGTGTAAGTAGGGTGAAGGCAGAGCAAAACCATCTCAAGATCACTTGATCCAAATATGCCTTTGTAGCTGTATTCACAATAGTTATTCATCTTCACAAAGGACTGAATCAGAAGCCCTTGATGGTTGAGGAAACATCCATTCTGTATAACAGTAAATGTTTTCGTAAATTGACCTCAGGATCTTTCTTTTAGCATGACAAGCAGTTGGAATGATACACGATTTCAACATCTCAAACCTAGTATTGATTCACTGCTTATGTTCACTGCAGGTGCAATTCGGTCACAGTATGACTAAAACATTGCAATGTACGGCAATTTTCAATAGGTCCTATTAACATAAAGAGGACGAGGAGAGTCAACAGTCATTCCAACATATGTCTGCAACATATTTTAATCATTATTTTTCTTCTTTTTCCAGATCTCACTTGCATTGTATCTGTCTCTTATTTGTAAATCCAAGCTATCAACATCCTCTATCGAATTAGTCTTTGAATTGAGATTATCTCCGCCTTCCTAACTATAAACATTGATAAGTTTAACAATTGTGCAAACTTTGTTTAGCCTTTAATACCGATATGTGGCATGGTATGTATTCAGACAGGTCAACAATAGTAGCCCTGTGCAGTACTGCATTGCGGTTATGGCGCCACACTGGCAACCTGAATGTCATGAATAGATAATGTATCTGGCTATGCTATATGTCTGACATAAATAAATTTTCTAATTTGGATTTAGTGGCAGGAAAATAGTGACCATGGCGTGTCAAGCAATCCCCTTCTCTACCTTCTCAAAATCACAAGGTTGGATCTTAAGTGTGACAATGTAAATGCTATTCACACGCTGAATATTTAAGATATTGTCAGAATATAATTTGTGTGGAATAGTAGCTTTAAATAGGGCACAAAGGAAACCTTCTTAAAAATGGTGTCATTGTATTTTTTGGGGTTGAAAGCATGTTGTATGATACTCGCAACTAAAGATTAATCCTTAATTTCCTGGATGTATGGTTGACTTTAACTCTGGGTCTGGCATCAAATGCCAGATGGGGTAAGGATGGCAGATTTCTTTCCCTATATTGCATTAGTGAACCAGGTCAATTTTCATAACAATCAATAGGATTACACTGCTGCGGTAAGGTGATCTTTTTTATTCCTGGTTTTTTTAAATTAAATTCAAATGTTATCATTTGGCATGTTGGGATTTAAATTCATGCCCCAGAACATTATCCTGGTGCTCCAGTTACCAGTCCAGTGACATTTCCACTACACCAGTACCTCCCTAGCATAACCTATCATAGATTGGCAGAGTCTTACAGCATGGAAAAGTGCCCTTTGGCACATTGTGTCCCCGACAGTCATTAAAGATCCATCCATTTTAAACTATTCTTCCAACACCTAGCCAGTAGGCTTGTGTGCTGAGGTGTTTCAAGTGCTCATATGAATTCTTAAATATCTGGAGGGTTCTTGCCTCTACATTCTTTAAGGCAGTGAGTTCCAGAATCCACAACCTTACAGGTGGGAAAAAAAAAGACTTTCCTCAAATTCTCTCTAATCTTGCTCCTTACTGTAAACTGTGCTTCCTAGTTATTGACCCCTCCATGTATCAGAAACTTTTGGCTCTATCTATGCTCCCTGTGCCTTTCAGAACCTTGCACACCTCAGTCTGGTGTGCCCGTTGGCCTTCTCTGCTCTGAGGAAAACAAACCCAGCCTATCTAGCTTCTCAGTGTTAGGTACAAAACACAATTGCGAACCAAACAAAAGCAAAACACTGCAGGTGTGGGAAATCTGAAATTAAACCTGAGTTGGAAACAAAAACAGAAAGTGCTGGAGAAATTGTGGAGGGCTGATAGCATCTGTGGAGAGAGAGAGACTGACTTATGATTTTGAATCCAGTACAATTCTTCTTTTTCAGAACTGGTACTCATAGAGCCATAGAGATATACGGCATGGAACGGACCCTTCGGCCCAACATGTCCATGCTGGCCAGATATCCCAAATAAATCAAATGTCATTTGCCAGTATTTGGTCCATATTCCTCTAAACTCTGCCTATTCATTTACCCATCCAGACTTATTTTAAATGTTGTAATTGTACCAGCCTCTACCACTTTGTCTGGCAGCTCATTCCATACACACACCACCCTCTGTGTGAAAAAGTTGCTCCGAGGTCTCTTTTAGTTCTTTCCCCTCTCACCTTGTACCTAAGCCCTCTAGTTTTGGACTCCCTACCCCGGGGAAAATACTTTGTCTACTTACTCTATCCAAGCCTCTCATGATTTTATAAACTTCTATAAGGTCACCCCTCAGCCTCTCATGCTCCAGGGAATAGCCTCTGCCTGTAGCTCAAAGCCTCCAACTTTTGCAACATCCTTGTAAATCTTTTCTGAATCTTTTCAAGTTTCACCATATCCTTCCTATAGCAGAGATGCCAGAATTGTACGTTGTATTCCAATAGTGGCCTAACCAATGTCCTGTATAGCCACAACATGACCTCCCAACTCCTATACTCAATGCACTGACCAATAAAGCAAGCATACCAAATGCCGTCTTCACTATCCTGTCTAGCTGGGACTCCACTTTCAAGGAACTATGAATCTGCAGTCTGTCCAGAAACAGCACTCCAGGATTTTTCTATAAAGTGAATAATTCCTGCTCTGATTTGCTTTTCCAAATGCAGCATCTCACATTTATCTAAATTAAACACTACCTACATCTCTTTTGCCCATTCACCAGTTTAATCAGTATCCCCCCCTTAAGACATTGACTGATTATTTAATTTGAAATAATGTACAGGATAGTGGGGCAAAGGCAGGAGATTGGCTTCCTAAGCAATTTGACTTATTGTCAATGTGGACAGGATGGGCCAAATGGCTTCCTTCTGCTTTGAAACAATTCTGTGTTTCTATGGTTCTATAAGCAATTGAAGCCCACATCCCATGAAAGAGGTAACCTATATCAATGAATCAACAACAAATTATAAAGCACCAGTGATGTAGTAAAACAAAATGGTCCACAGGAGATTTATCAAACTAAATCTGTAAGGGAAACTAAACTAAACCATGCTTGAGAAACTAGAGCTAATGACCAAAATCTTTTGAAAAGATTTGGGTTTTAAAGAATATTTAAGAGGAGAAAGAAGGACTTGAATGTTTTCTAATGCAGAAGTTATAATGCTACTGTTAAGCCGAATTTTACATACGCAAGCCCATGTGAGGCCAAAATATGTTTTGTCATTGGCTAAAAACAAACATGCATTAATTCGCATGCTAAGAACCACCTTGGACGAACTGCCAAGTAGCAAATTTCAATTTTTCCTTGAAGCTCTTAATTGTTTTGGACTGGAAAGGCTGCAATTGAAGATATTCTGCGATTATCACAACTTCTAACTTCAAAGATCCTGTACCAGGATCAGATCAACAAGAAATGAAATCCAGTCATTAGAATTAAATGGCCAAGAAAACCTTAGTTATCCGCTGATCATTAAGGCAATAGCAAAGGCAATGAAAAGGACTGCCAATTTTCACAATTTCAACGGAATTTTGTGAAGTCTTGGCTTTGGAAAGGCTAGTTATTGTTACAATCTGGTGGAGCAGGGAAAGAAAGAGCACACCCTATGACTGGTCATACCCACTGAATAATGACATACGTAACAGTGCTGCAATTAATATAGGCATATTTAATGTATTTAATTAATGTATCAAACTCAAAATACTTCTCTGATCCAAGATGGCAGCAGAGTAGGGCTCCCGAGCAGGAGCTCAAGCACTCTGACAGCTTTTCTTTCTTCTTTCTTCACTTTTTTCTCTTTTTTTAAGTTTTTTTTTCTCATTTTCTACCTACCTTCTGGATGGAGCTCGGTCATGGAGGCAGCGGCACCAAATGACGGCAGCTATGGGGCCCTGAATGGGAGCATTGGCAGTTAGCCATGAAGTGGTCGGTGTGCCCAGGCAGAACTCTGACAGTTGGCAGCATCGTGGAAGTGGTGGAGGATCTGGAGTGGGACCAGAGCGGTGCCTCTGCACCTACAATGCCGCCATGAATATAAAATGTGAGGCTGGATGAACACAGCAGGCCAAGCAGCATCTCAGGAGCACAAAAGCTGACGTTTCGGGCCTAGACCCTTCATCAGAGAGGGGGATGGGGGGAGGGAACTGGAATAAATAGGGAGAGAGGGGGAGGCGGACCGAAGATGGAGAGTAAAGAAGATAGGTGGAGAGGGTGTAGGTGGGGAGGTAGGGAGGGGATAGGTCAGTCCAGGGAAGACGGACAGGTCAAGGAGGTGGGATGAGGTTAGTAGGTAGCTGGGGGTGCGGCTTGGGGTGGGAGGAAGGGATGGGTGAGAGGAAGAACCGGTTAGGGAGGCAGAGACAGGTTGGACTGGTTTTGGGATGCAGTGGGTGGGGGGGAAGAGCTGGGCTGGTTGTGTGGTGCAGTGGGGGGAGGGGATGAACTGGGCTGGTTTAGGGATGCAGTGGGGGAAGGGGAGATTTTGAAACTGGTGAAGTCCACATTGATACCATATGGCTGCAGGGTTCCCAGGCGGAATATGAGTTGCTGTTCCTGCAACCTTCGGGTGGCATCATTGTGGCATTGCAGGAGGCCCATGATGGACATGTCATCAAGAGAATGGGAGGGGGAGTGGAAATGGTTTGCGACTGGGAGGTGCAGTTGTTTGTTGCGAACTGAGCGGAGGTGTTCTGCAAAGCGGTCTCCAAGCCTCCGCTTGGTTTCCCCAATGTAGAGAAAGCCGCACCGGGTACAGTGGATGCAGTATACCACATTGGCAGATGTGCAGGTGAACCTCTGCTTAATGTGGAATGTCATCTAGGGGCCTGGGATGGGCCCTCCTCCGCCTCCGCCGCATCTGCTCCCACGATAAGACATTCCACTCCCGCACATCCCAGATGTCCAAGTTCTTTAAGGACCGCAACTTCCCCCCCACGGTGATTGAGAACGCCCTTGACCGCGTCTCCCGCATTTCCCGCGACACATCCCTCACACCCCGCCCCCGCCACAACCGCCCCAAGAGGATCCCCCTCGTTCTCACACACCACCCTACCAACCTCCGGATACAACGCATTATCCTCCGACACTTCCGCCATTTACAATCCGACCCCACCACCCAAGACATTTTTCCATCCCCACCCCTGTCTGCTTTCCGGAGAGACCACTCTCTCCGTGACTCCCTTGTTCGCTCCACACTGCCCTCCAACCCCACCACACCCGGCACCTTCCCCTGCAACCGCAGGAAATGCTACACTTGTCCCCACACCTCCTCCCTCACCCCCATCCCAGGCCCCAAGATGACATTCCACATTAAGCAGAGGTTCACCTGCACATCTGCCAATGTGGTATACTGCATCCACTGTACCCGGTGCGGCTTTCTCTACATTGGGGAAACCAAGCGGAGGCTTGGGGACCGCTTTGCAGAACACCTCCGCTCAGTTCGCAACAAACAACTGCACCTCCCAGTCGCAAACCATTTCCACTCCCCCTCCCATTCTCTTGATGACATGTCCATCATGGGCCTCCTGCACTGCCACAATGATGCCACCCGAAGGTTGCAGGAACAGCAACTCATATTCCGCCTGGGAACCCTGCAGCCATATGGTATCAATGTGGACTTCACCAGTTTCAAAATCTCCCCTTCCCCCACTGCATCCCTAAACCAGCCCAGTTCATCCCCTCCCCCCACTGCACCACACAACCAGCCCAGCTCTTCCCCCCCACCCACTGCATCCCAAAACCAGTCCAACCTGTCTCTGCCTCCCTAACCGGTTCTTCCTCTCACCCATCCCTTCCTCCCACCCCAAGCCGCACCCCCAGCTACCTACTAACCTCATCCCACCTCCTTGACCTGTCCGTCTTCCCTGGACTGACCTATCCCCTCCCTACCTCCCCACCTACACCCTCTCCACCTATCTTCTTTACTCTCCATCTTCGGTCCGCCTCCCCCTCTCTCCCTATTTATTCCAGTTCCCTCCCCCCATCCCCCTCTCTGATGAAGGGTCTAGGCCCGAAACGTCAGCTTTTGTGCTCCTGAGATGCTGCTTGGCCTGCTGTGTTCATCCAGCCTCACATTTTATTATCTTGGAATCTCCAGCATCTGCAGTTCCCATTATCTCTGATGCCGCCATGAATGGTGATTTTGCAAACTTTTCACTGCACTCTTGTATTGCTGTAATTGAGCACACGGGACAATAAACCTACTTCTAATTCTTTTATGGAATTATATACCTTTCAATGGTATTTGTTAGCAAATTTGATAATTGTTCTGCAGGGCAAACAGCCAGAAGATGAATGACCAATTCATTGCTTTCATAGAACCATGAAGTTACTTCAAGTTTCAGCTCAGAAGCAGGCATGCTACACCTACTCTGGCTCTTAGATAGAGCAGTTGATGGAAATTTTACATTCTTAAGCACTTATCTCATTCACTTCTAAATCATTTATTGAAACAACTTCCGACATTTTTTTCCAGATAGAGCATGTCAAACCCTGACGGCTTACCAAGAACAAATATTTCTCAACATCTGAGATAACACGGTGTAGAGCTGGATGAACACAGCAGGCCAGGCAGCATCAGAGGAGCAGGAAGGCTGGCGTTTCAGCCTAGACCCTTCTTTAGAAGGGTCCTTCTCCATATCTGCCTTCTAACTCTTTTTGCCACTCTTATGACTCCTAATTATTGAACCACTTGCCAAAAGAAATATATTTTTCCTTAGTCATTCAAATTCTCTGATCTTCTTGAAAACATCTACCCACTTGATTTTCACAGTTCCAGGAAACAGTCTTGACTTTTCCAAAATTTCACAGGAAACGCTGGAATAACAGGGTTAGGCTATTTAATGCTTTGAGCCTGCTCCTGTCAATCAATAAAATCATGGCTGATCAGATCATGGTCTCAACATCACTTTCCCATCTGCCCCCACCCCCCCATAGGTCTTACCGGAATTTTCTTTTGAGATTCTATCTAATTGTGCCTTGAATAAACAGCACAGGATCCATTACTTTTTGGGGAAAAGAATCCAACAAACCCTGATGCCCCTCAGAACAAATAAAATGCTCCTCCTTTCCATTTTAACAGGGAGACCTTTCTATTCTTAAACTGTGTTGCCTAGTCTCCCATACAAGAGGAAGCCAGACTCCCAGATTGCAACCTTTCCAGTCCCCTCAGAATTATATGTTTTAATACAATCATCTCTGCTCAACCACTTACAATTAAAGTCCATCATCCCTGGTAAGCCTACTGTGTACCCTTTCTTCACATCTTGCCTGAGTGTACTGTTCAAATTGTCTGTAATACACCAGCTGAGACTTAATGGGTGATTTACAAAGTTCTAGGGTGACTCCCTTGCTTTTTGACAATCTATCCTTGTTTTATAGACTGCAGCGTCACAGTGGCTCAGTGGTTAGCACTGCAGCCTCAGAGCACCAGGTACCCGGGTTCGATTCCAGCCTCGGGTAACTGTCTGTGTGGAGTTTGCACATTCTCCCCGTGTCTGCGTGGGTTTCCTCCGGGTGCTCCGGTTTCCTCCCACAATCCAAAGATGTGCTGACTAGGTGGATTGGCCATGCTAAATTGCCCATAGTGTTCAGGGGTGTATGTGGGTTATAGGGGGATAGATCTGTGTGGGATGCTGCAAGGGGTGGTGTGGACTTGTTGGGCCGAAGGGCCTGTTTCCACACTGTAGGGAATCTAATCAAATTTTTGTAGACACCCTATTATCTTGCCCTGCCAGCTTTAAAGAGTTGTATATAGTGAAACAGGTAACAAAAGGTAGAACTTTCCCAGCAAGGTTCAGTTAAGTTCAGGGGCATGTGTGATTACAAAGTCCCAACAAATTATGTTGGATCAGAATCCCGATATCATTTAACTTTGTAGCTTTCCAAGGGTAGGCTCTGCAAATAGCAAAGAACACAAAGAGCTAATGGATCAGCATTTGCAGTGATTAAGAAGGTAATTAAACAATTTTTAAAACCATGATTTCAGAAGTATTCAGAAGTAACCATGACAATCAGAAGTACACCGCTTCCATTTGGAAGAGCTTCTTCAGTGCAACTGATAAGTTGTGAAGGCATTGATCAGTTACATGAAAAATACCCAGGCATAGCCATTGCAAGTTGCTGGCCAAAGCACTTCTCTCAATGACAGTAGGAACTGCTGATGCTGGAGAATCTGAGATAACAAGGTGTACAGCTGGATGAACACAGCAGGCCAAGCAGCATCAGAGGAGCAGGAAAGCCCCATCCTAACTCCCAACCTACACTCACTTTACTGGCTCCATCCCCATCTCCTTGACCTGTCCGTCTCCTCTCCACCTGTCTGCACCTTTATCCACCTTCCATCTGCCTCCCCCCCCACCTCAGTTTATTTCAGAATCCCCTTCCCCTCCCCCATTTCCAAAGAAGGGCCAAGACCCTAAATGTCAGCCTTCCTGCTCCTCTAGTGCTGCTTGGCCTGCTGTGTTCATCCAGCTCTACATCTAGTTCTCTCAGTGACTGTTTTCATTTCTTGACAACCTGTCTAGCACATCATTCCTTCTCAGCTGCATTTCCTTCTGCTTCTGCATCTCTTGTTCCTGCTTCAGTTTTATCATGTGACTTTGGCATCTTGTTCTACTGAGGTATTGTCCTGGAGAAGAAAATTGATGACCCACTGTCTGGGAAACAGATTGTCTTTGTAGTTTCTGTTGATCGGTATTGTGTGTGAATGGATATCTTTTGTTTTATCATTGCGGCAGGGCACCAAAAACTTGTTTCTGTTGATATCTACCTATCCATTCCTATTTGATATAATATGGTTAGCCTATTTTTCTCCTGCCTTTGCTATAATGATTCCCATTGCAAATCTTTAATCAAGGATGTGACATTGGTATATTTCCCACACTGATTTATGCAACATGTATTGGATTTGAGTCATAACTGTTCTCCATCACAGAAGAAAAAAAACCCTTCAGCCCATCGGGTCTACACTGGTCAAAAACTACCAATTAAATATTCCACCCCCACTTTCCAGCACTTGGCCCATATCTTTGTATGCCATGGCATCACATGTGCACATCTAACTATTTTTTAAATTATTATGAAGGATTCTGCTTCTACCACCCTTATAGGTAGTGAGTTCCAGATTCCCACCTCCTTTGAGTGAAAATGTTTTTCCTCACATCTCCTCTATATCTCCTGCTCTTTACCTTAAATCTATGACCTGCTCACGGCTCCCTCCATCAAGGGGAAAGGTTCCTTCCTGTCTACCCTGTTAATGCCCCTCATAATCTTACACATATCAATCATGTTCTCCCTCAGTCTTCTCTGCTCTAAAGAAAACAAACCCAGTCTACCCAAGATAACAAAGTGTGGATGAACACAGCAGGCCAAGCAGCATCTCAGGAGCACATGTCCATCATGGGCCTCCTGCAGTGCCACAATGATGCCACCCGAAGGTTGCAAGAACAGCAACTCATATTCCGCCTGGGAACCCTGCAGCCCAATGGTATCAATGTGTACTTCACAAGCTTCAAAATCTCCCCTTCCCCCACTGCATCCCAAAACCAGCCCAGTTCTTCCCCTCCACCCACTGCATCACAAAACCAGCCCAGCCTGTCTCTGCTTCCCTAACCTGTTCTTCCTCTCACCCATCCCTTCCTCCCACCTCAAGCCGCACCTCCATTTCCTACCTACTACCTCATCCCGCCTCCTTGACCTGTCCGTCTTCCCTGGGCTGACCTACCCCCTCCCTACCTCCCCACCTATACTCCCCTCTCTACCTATCTTCTTTTCTCTCCATCTTCAGTCCGCCTCCCCCTCTCTCCCTATTTATTCCAGAACCCTCACCCCATCCCCCTCTCTGATGAAGGGTCTAGGCCCAAAACGTTTGCTTTTGTGCTTCTGAGATGCTGCTTGGCCTGCTGTGTTCATCCAGCTCCACACTTTGTTATCTTGGATTCTCCAGCATCTGCAGTTCCCATTATCACTTATACAATTTTAACCAGTCTACCCAATCTCTCTTCATAACTAAAACTCTCTCGCCCAGGCAGCACCCTGCTTCATTCTTATTTATATCTCATTATATAAAGATCCTACACTTAAACTGCATTCTGCAGGATAGGATGGCCAAATGTACCCTCCTGTCAATCTTCTCTGAAGCATTGGAGCAGCTTAAAAGGTTCTAATTTCCATTAACTGTTGGTCAGCACAAACGTTTAAATTGTTGGATTGAGTGAAGATGCCACAGGTTCCTGGTGTAAACTCATGTTGGCTTTTTAGAATAGGAATCCTACTTGGAGCTGCTGTTTGGGAAGGAGCTCATTTCGTCTAGCCTTTATGACACAAATGGGAGATTAGACATTGTCACAAAGGATGGAGGGCTTAATTATTATGGTATTTTGAGACCATCCTACAGGTGTCAGTATGAAGGAAGAATTACGGATAGAAAGAATGAAAACCTAAGCACTTTGGAGCAGGCTCAGCTGCAAATCAGACTGTGATATAACAGCAACTATAGTAGCTAAGTGAACCCTACAAAAACCTGAGGAACAATTAACAGGTCCTTTAGATGTGAGTCAACATGTTTTATGTGACGCAAAGCTCTGCAGGCCTGGCAGCATCTGTGGTGAGAAGTCAAAGTTAATGTTTTGGGTCAAGCAACGTTTCGTCAGAACTGACCCTTGACCTGAAACATTAACTCTGATTTGTCTCCGCAGATGCTGCTGGACCTGCTGAGCCTTTCCGGCAATTTTTGTTTTTGCGTCTGATTTACAGCATGCGCAGATCTTTCAGTTTTTATCTGCCTAAAGTGGAACAGCAAGATCTTTAGAGTATTGCAAAAATTTCGGGCGTTGTTAATGACAATGACTATTCATCTGGAATTGTTGTAGTTGTATAAATTTGTCCGGTTATGAGCCTGCATTGGACTCATTTAACTGTTGTACTAGATAATAGTTACACAAGTGTTTAAACAGATTGTTATATCAGTTCACTAGGTATTGAAGATAGACAAAAGGCCAGGAAGTTTGCATGACAACACATTGAAGTTACTAAAACTGAGTAGGAGTTCCAAAGGAATTGTATGCCACTCTTATTAGCATCAACATAGTGTCAACTGGGATGCCTTTGTTTTAAAGTAAATCTAAAGTAAATCAAAAAAGGGAAAAAAAACAAAGCTGGACCTGGAGCATAATAAACAAATGATTTGGAAATTAACTGGATCTGTAACTTTCCCAATCAGGGCATTCTTGTATCCCTTTAAGAAAATCTGATGTTTCAAAACAGAATGTTGGAGAAGTATTAGTAGCATTAAGTGATAAGAATCAGGAAGAGTAAATGCCAATTGTTTTGAAGGAAAATAACATACTGCTTTTGCAAAAGATCTGAAATAAAATCAGCAGATCTGGCAGTAATTGTGGAGACAGAGAGAGAGAGAGAGAGAGACAGGTTTATGTTTAAATTGAATGACTCTTCTTTAGAACAGTGTCTCAAAGATGCACAATATATTCCTTCTCTTCACGGAGGCTAATGATGTTGAAGGTTACAAGTTGTTGATGATACAACCCATCAACATGTAAGGTTACTCAGGTCTTTGGTATAGATCTAAAGTTATGAGAGAACGACAGAAATTTTCTCCTCGGTGCAGCAACTCAATTTAGTCCTTCCATAGTAATATGTGACAAAGAGAAAAGGATAAGCTCGTGAGGAAATAATGGAGAATTAAGGGACCAAATAAGTTGCTGACTGACAAGAGAAAGGAATTTGCTAATGAGGAGTTTAGGGACATGCATGAAAATGTAAACATAATGGTCATGAATACCACAGCTGAAAGGTCTTTCAGCAATGGACTCCATTAAAGGAATCATACAGTGATAGATGAAATGCTGGATGGAGCCTTAGGAGACTGACCAAACTGCAAGTTGACAGCTGCACTGGCATAAGACAATTGTGAAAAGAATTTGTTTCAGATTGTTAGAAGGGAGAGTCCCTGTTCTGAGGAAGGGTCACTGGACCCGAAATATTAACTCTGACTTTTCTTCACGGATGCCGCCAAACCTACTGAGCTTTTCCAGCAACTTCTGTTTTTGTTCCTGATTTAGAGCATCAGCAGTTCATTTCGGTTTTATTTTTAGTCCCAGTTATATGGTCTGCGTGAGGGATCCCAAATTATCTTCATGCCCCACAGGAGTTTATAATTAATTCTAATTGTTTCTACATTTGATTGCAGTACATGCAGGGAGAAGGACAATTATCAAATTTGAGGCCTCAAGAGATAATTTGGAGAGCACAAAGCCGCTGTATAAGACCATTTGAGCTAGATTTCAATTTTGGAGACATGTCACAGAAGAGAAGTAGATAACAAATAAAAAGGCCATTGTACAGTAATAAGATGTAATTAGAAGACAGTGCTTATCCAACATGGCCAGCAAATTATTAATGTTCATTGCTCAGAGTAAATTAAGATTATTTACAACCTTTCAGGATCCGAATAGCTGAATCTACAACAGATCAGAAGTGGGTGGTGTTCAGCCAAGTGATCATGACAAGACAGGGTAATTAAAACCAACTGCCCTTGATGTGGGTGCTTGGGGTACACTTGTTCTAGAAGGGTCAAGTGAATGGGAGGCAGGTGGAGGGTGGTGATTATTGTGAAATGTGTAGGAAAAGCTTCTGACAAACTTAAATAGTATTGAAACGTTCAAAGTGATGGCCCTAGAGTGAAATTCATGAACTGGCAGATCAATGTGAAAAGAGTTGAAACTAAGAATGTACAATGGGAGTTCTAGTCATGGGTCTGAGTGGATCTGTTATAGAGGGAAAGGTAAGATCACTGAAGGTAGAAAGTCTTCAGAGTGCCTCCTCTGTGACTTCTCTCTTAAGTTATGCAGATTTTATCTGTGTAATTAGGAAGTCCGAAAATAAAAGGACCTTTTTGAAATGAATACAGACTCCAGCAGAATCATTTGAAAGAAAATCGGGTCCATAACACCTCAACAATAAGACAGCAGTGGTATCAGAAGGAAACTAAGGACAGTGACGAAGAGCCCATAAGCAGCACATTTTGAACTACAGACAGAAAAAAACAAACCACAGTTGTATCTCGGTAGCAGAAGAAAGAAATTTCGAAACTTGCTAGAGATGACAACGAGATCATAGACAAGAAATAGAAAATGGCAGGAAAACATCCAGGAGACATCCTTCCAGGTCTCCTCAGAAACATAGACTCATTACTACTCCTGCCATTGTGCTTCTTGAATGTTGAAAACGCACAGCTGGCACAGGAAGCCTGTGCTATTTTGGTAATGTTACTGGCGTCATAGTACAGAGCCTCAGGATCTCCTTGGGGACAGGGCTTCAAATCCCACCACAGTAGATGGTGAAATTTGATTTCAACAAAAGTCTGGAATTAACAGCTAGTCTAATCGCAAGCATAACTGGTTACCGTAAGAACTTATTTGTATCAATGTTGTCCTTTCGGAAAAGAAAGCTGCCAACCTTTCCTAGTCTGGACGACTACGTGACTCCAGGCCAGAAGAACTGTGGTTGACTCTTAAATGTTTTAACAAGCCACTCAATTGCATCAAACAGCTGAGAAGTCTAAGCAAAGAAATGAAGCTGAGTAAGCAATCCAGCAATTATCGAGCTACCAGAAATGAGTTGAGCCACCTTTACGCTATAAAGTTTTCCTACCAACATCTTTGAGTAAGTACTAAAACTGATGTCTCACAAATTAGCCAAGCACCAGTCCAACATGGTCACACTCATGGATTCATATGTTGCAGATCATACCCTCAAAATCCTATCCCTGACATTATCTGGTTCACCAACAGGACAGACCCATCAGAGGCTGTGACACGGAGAGATACAGTCAAGAAGGAGTTATCCTGCAAGTATTCAACATTGACCCTGGGCCCTAGGCAGATGCATTACATCAGGCCAAACACAGGAAAGGCAAGTTCCTGCTGATTACCACCTACTGCCTCCGCCCTTCACCTGACTTGGAGGAAACACTGAAGCATAGCAAGGGCATTTTTGGTGGGGTAATTTTGACATCCATTGACATCTATCAATATCTATCAGCAAAAGTGGTTCAGTAGCACCACTACTGGACAAATCGCTGGGTCCTAAAGGGCAAAGACACATTGGGTCTGAGGTTGCTGAGGAAATCAGCAAGATGGAAAAAAAGTCTACTTAATGCAGATTCATTTGTCTATGACAGTATAAGTAGGTGCGACTACAACTTAGTCACTTCACACAAAGTCCCTTTTCCACATTGAGGATATGTTCTATCATGCTAAATGGGGCAGGTTTCAAACAGATTTGGCAACATAAGACTAGGAATCCATTACGTGGTGTGGGTCATCACTAGCAACAGAATTGTATTCACCAACTATGTGATGAGGGTCAGTTAGTCTAGTTGACAGGATGGCTGGTTTACAAAGCAGACAACAACAGTATGAGTTCAATTCCCATACCAGCCAAGACTACCATAAGGTTCCTGCCTTCTCAACATCACCCCTAGCCTGCAGTGTGGGGAACCTTAGGTTAAACTCACCCCCAGAGATCTCTCTCCAGTGAAAGAACAGCACTATGGCCCTCTGGGACTATGGCAATTTTACCTTAACCTCATGGTCCTGCATATACCCCACTGTAGCATTACCATCCAGCTGGGAGGTCAGCCCTCGTTCAGTGGAGAGTGCAGATGAGCTTACCAGGAACAGTACAGTCATACCTAAAAATGAGCTGTCAATACAAGCCTACTTGCATGCCAACAGCATAAACAGCTGATCAGATCAAAGCGGTAAAGTTCTGGCACACTGAGTCTGGATATTGGTGAACAACTAAACAACTGAAAGCAAATAGAGGCTCCACAAATATCACCATTCTCAATTATGGGGGAGTCAGCACATCATGAAAAGATTTCAAGGATTTCACTTGCCTTCAGCCGGAAGTCCTGAGGGGATGATTCATCTTCAAAGGTCCCAAGTATCTTAAATGCTAATCATCAACCAGTATGAATCACGCCACATGATTCCAGGAAATGACTGTTAGCACTGGATAGGCTATGGATTCTGATAGTATTCCAACAACAGTGCTGAAAACTTTGTATTCCTGAACTAGACACACCCCCAGAGCTGTTTTAGCATGATTATAAGACTAGAATCTGTCCAGCAAGGTGGAAAATAGGCAATGTATGAACTGTGCACGAAAAACACATTAATTCAAACTGGTCAATTACTGTCCTATCACCTCTATTTTCAATCATCAATAACATGATGAAAGGAGTCACACTATTGTGCAGCTTTTGCAAGGGAATAACCTACTCTCTGATGCTCAGCTTGGCTACTAGAGCCAATGAATCAGACAGCATACTGCCAGGACTACTCAGGCCCTGACCTCATGAAAAGCCTGGCCCAAGAATAGGCAAAAAAGTTGAATTCCAGAGAAGATGTGAGAATAAATAGCTTTGACATCAAGGCAGCTTTTGACTGTGTGTGGCATTAAAGAGCACTGGCAAA
The DNA here is from genome assembly GCF_030684315.1 of Stegostoma tigrinum. NCBI lineage: Eukaryota > Metazoa > Chordata > Chondrichthyes > Orectolobiformes > Stegostomatidae > Stegostoma > Stegostoma tigrinum. The sequence continues at coordinate 99,885,936 of NC_081358.1, read as the reverse complement.
ACTACCATCAGTGCGAAAGTCCGAGAAACTCTGGAAGATTCTGTGGAAAAGTTAAGTCTGACTCTTCTTTGAAACTCTGAGCTATGAAAGAAGAGCCCTACTGGATTCAAAACAAGAATTCTGCTTCTCTCTCCACTGATGTTGCTAGACTGTTGAGTTCTTCAGAAATTTCTGATTATACTTCAAATTTCCAGTATTTCAGATTTAGCTTTTGTGAAGGTTAGTGGAAATCAGAGGATAACTTTCTGTAATTTTACTGGTAGCAATTCAATACTAGTGCTCTTATTGTCTCAATAATCCCCTAGACATTGTTGGAGATGGGCCCTGAAATTGGTAAATCAGTGATATATTTTGCCCAAGGGGTCTGTCTCATCACAGTCTCAGAGCGAGTTGTTACTGTCATTGCCATGATCGGGTGGCTTTATTAAATTTCCTTTGGCTCTATGGTGAGCCGCGATGGTGAGTTCTTGGTAAACGCGACAGGCCCTGCAGCTCAATGGTATCAATGTGGATTTCACAAGCTTCATAATCTCCCCTCCCTCTACCGCATCCCAAAACAAGCCCAGCTCGTCCCCACCTCCCTAACCTATTCTTCCTCTCACCTATCCCCTCCTCCAACCTCAAGCCACATGCCCATTTCCTACCTACTAATCTCATCCTTCCCCCTTGACCTGTCTGTTCTCCCTGGACTGACCTATATCCTCCCCACCTCCCCACCTACACTCACCTTTACTGGCTCCATCCCCGCCTCTTTAACTTGTCTGTTTCCTCTCCGCCTATCTTATCGTCTATTCATCTTCGATCCACCTCCCCCTCTCTCCCTATTTATTTCAGAACTGTCTTCCCTTCCCCTTTTCTAATGAAGCGTCTAGGCCTGAAATGTCAGCCTTCCTGCTCCTAAGATGCTGCTTGGCCTGCTGTGTTCATCCAGCTCCACACCTTGTTATCAGGGCTTGAAACTCCTTGCTTTAACAAACCGCTAGTTAACTTGGCCATCTGGCCCTCTCATTGTGGCTTTGGGTCTGGCTCACCCATCACTATACCTCACATTGTATATGACCATGGTTTTGTTTGTGACTCCTGTGTTCTGTCTGAATTGGCTGTATTGCTCCTTTACTTTTGTGAGTCTAATACACATTTTCCAATGGTACAAATTTCCTCTGTGTGTGTGTCTATCACAATGTCCACTGGGGTCTGACCGAGTTTAGGTATTCACCAAATATAACAAGATTCGAGCCTAAAATCTGCTTGATGTTAGTACGGAGATTAACCAACACTGCTGGGTGATGAAAAACTTATGTCTTCCCAATTTAAATTCTGTAGATTCTGTCTCCTCCCCCTCCTGTAGGTATCCAGCGGAGCCACTCAGAAGAATTTTCTTACGCGTGCTCAATGTGTTATCAATATGTTGGAATGTATTAAGTGTCATTTTGGCTCACCCTGTGTCCCATAATAAACTCACTGAGGCAGCCTCTCACCTTGCTTTCTACCAGGGGCCATCCCACACTCTCCCATCTGGCACTACACACCAGTAGAGGACAGGCACAGCTCTGCCATGCTTTGGGGAATGTATCCTACCGAGGATTCGAGGAGTTGGATTAATTTGGCTGCGAGGTTTCCCCCACCAAATTAACTACTCCTTGTCTCTCTGGACCTTCCAGCATTGTGTTCCAGGGTCTTGAGCCTGGCTCCTGTGACAACACCAATTGCCTGGGTACCCCGCAGTCCCTTGACAACTGGCCAGTGTGCCCACAATTGGAGCATTTCCCTTGAGGCAATGGCTGCTGCCTCAGACCATCCTGCTGTGGGATGGACACATGGAGGGGGATGGCTCCGACAATAACTCCCTTTTTTTCAGTCAACCCCTCTGTTCCTCCGCTTGACACTAGATGTTAAGGCTTCCATTGGGTGCATTTTCCCCTTGCCTGATGTGGGCTACTCTGATTCATTAATCTCTTTCTCCCACACCCTAGGCCATTCTCCTTATCACCCATTGTTCTGTGCGAACTTTGTGGGATCAACATTTTCACAGGTTTTCCTCACTAGTTCAGAGGAATGCAAGACAAGCATTGGGTCTAACTTGCCCTGGTTTGTGCTGTCAGTGCAGTCCTATCTAGGTTACTGGAAACTCCTGCGAACTGTGTCCACAAGTACCTGGCAAGTGCAGTTGGGTGCCTACACTTACTTAATGCCTTCACACAGTGTCTCCTATTACACTCTATTGCAGCTCAGGTTACAGTTTTCATGGCCTGCAGTACCATCCTCACACATCCTGAGGATTGGGTGAGGCAGAATGGGCTGTAGGACTCAGCCATGTTAGCATCAATTTTACCTCCTTGACATCATCAAGCCCATGGAGAGCCCTTTGTTGGTGGATGCTGTTAAAAAATATCCAGGGGTCAGCTGTGATTTCAAATACGGGGAACCTTTCTGCTAACCCCACCAACTGTGCCACCATAAACAGGGTTGAGTAAGATTTTCTGAAGAAAGGTCTAGACCCAAAGCATCAGCTTTCCTGCTCCTCTGATGCTGCTTGGCCCGCTGTGTTTATCCAGCTCTACACCTTGTTATATCTATTGCATATATAGTCGGGTTGTGGTCAGTGGGTTCATCAAGGGAGGGTCAGATCCCAGAAATGCAGAAAGAATTACTCCCTCCAGAAATGAAGTGGGCGATCCCCAATCTTTGCCACTCTCTGTATATCTACAGGCTTGTTTTTAAATTTTCTCCCTGTCTATCCTAGGCTGTCTCAATCTGATTCTTTGGATGCAATGGCAACGAGCCACAAAAGCATGATGACTGCTCGGCAGGTGGACTTAAATGTCACAATTGTATCTAGTAAATCTGCTCAATTTTTAAAAATGCCTTTATTCCGAGCTGTAATCAATGAAAGTAACTGGCAACAGTTATAAACATATCTATACACAGGAAATGGGAAAATCATTGCCACTGAAGCCAGACAACTTAGAAGACATAAACGACCCAGACAGTAAATACTGGTCAGTAAATCTTGAGGTAGGGCAATATTTTACTCAGTTTAAACTAAAAACCAGAGCATGTGTTAAAATTGTTCAAACAGATCATTCTTCAATCCTTCTTCAATTAAATTGCAAGCTCTAGGAGAAAGGTTAGAAAGTAAAAAGGTCAGATACTTGAAAAATTAAAATTTAAATACAGAGAAATAACTGAGCCACTTAATATTTTACAGTAACAAAAACATTCATATCTCAGTAGGAAGGAATGGTTGAGATTGAAATTATCCACAAGATAAATTGATTTGTTGAGGAAAAAACCTTACAGAATTGAGAGAAGTTCATAAATGATAGTTATATATAAACATTTTTAAAAATCAGTACCATATTACATTACATACAGATATGAAACCAATTTGCCATTTGTGCTTAAATGGATGACACACACAAATGAATAAATTGAAGTGAGAAGATGAAAGAAGAGAGCACTAAGAGATAATTTTTCCAATCACAATGCCCACTAAATGGGGCACAAATATGGTCATTAGTCCCTAACCAGGAAACTATTCAGATTTGTGTGGACCTGGTCCAAATTAACAAAGAAGTGGACCATGAAATCCATTTAGTGCTATCAGTTAGCTAAATTGGTGAAGAGTATGATCTTTACAAAATTAGAAACTAACAGTGGAGTTTGTCAAGTGAAATTGTACCAGCAATCAAGTTGGCTAATTATTCTTGCAGCGCAGTTTGCTTGTTATTGATTTCATAGGCTAGATTCTGGAATAGCCTCTGTGCCAGCAACACCTCAGAGGACAATGTTAAACGTACTCCAAAGTAAGGACAAAATAATAAAAGGGGATAGTAACCATAATATGATAGAATTCACCCTGCAGTTTGAGAGGGAGATGATTGAATCAAATATAACAGTAAAAGCAATTATAAAGACATGAGGGAGGAGCTGGCCAAAGTTTATTGGAAGGGAAGCCCAGAAGCAAGGACAGTAGATTAGCAATGGTAGGAGTTTCTGGGGGTAATTTGGGAGGCACAACAGAAATTTTTTCCAAGGAAGAAGAAAAATATTAAAGGGAGGATGAGGCAACTACAGCTGACAAAGGAAGACATGGACCGCATAAAAAGAAAAAAAAAACATACAATACGGTGAAGAATAGTGGGAATCCAAAGGATTGAGAAGCCTTTTAAAAACTGTTTAGGATAACTAAAAAAGCAACAAGAGGAAACAAAATGAAATAAATGACTGAGCTGGCTAGTAATATAAAAGAAGTTTGCAAGACCTTTTACAGATATCTAAAGGGTTTATCCTGAATTGGACTGCTGACCTTTCAGGGTCAATGCTGAATTGAAATAATCTTTTCAGATGTAATATTGCATGAACTTTAAAGTTGTTGACAGCACTAAACTTGTCTGGGTAAAGGGGCGTTAAAATTGTTTCAGAGATAGTAGGAACAGTGGATGCTGGAGAATCTGAAATAACAAGGTGTGGAGCTGGATGAACACAGCAGGCCAAGCAGCACCAGATGAGCAGGAAGGCTGACATTTCAGGCCTAGACCCTTCAGGAATACTGAAGAATTTCTGAAGAAGGTCTAGGCCCGAAACACCAGCTTTTGTGCTCCTGAGATGCTGCTTGGCCTGCTGTGTTTATCCAGCTCCACACTTTGTTATCTGTAGATTCATGTATATTGGTAGATTGATTAATGTGCTATTCATTTCAACAATACCATAAAATGTCCATCCTGAGGGTCCAAATCAAAACTTAACATGTATGGGATGTCAGAGCTGTTGCAAGTGGACAGTAAATTGTTTGCATACTGCTTCACATCGCGTCAGTTTCCTGAGTACGTGTAGGCTTTATAAAAGGGATAATATTTTTATTTGCACCAGTGTCCATTTTGGGTTGAAATACACATTGCCCATTTCTCTTGTGATAAATCACTTGGATTGAAATAAAGGCTTCGGGGGTCCATGTGAGATGCCATGTGAACTGTTAGACTGTCGTCTGTAAGCAATGGTGTTGTATTACTTTCTTCAAATTAGCTGACATGTTTGCGTGCCATGGACAGAACGTCAACTGTTTCTTGGGCCATTTTCCATGTTTGGCTATTCTGTAGAGCATTGTGTCACACTTTGCATATCTGGTGAAACGAGAAAACATGGCCACTTACATGCCAAACATCTTAAGCAGCAAATGATTGACAGGGCTAAGCAATTCAACAACTAATGGATCAGAACTAAGTTCTGAGGTTGTGCCAAATCCAGCCATGAATGACCAGGGGCAATTAAACAACTAATTAGATGAGAAGACTCCATAATCCCCATTCTCAAAAAAACACACTAGTGCTTACAACACTGTTCAGAAAGAAGTGCTGAATCAATGATCCATCACAGCCTCCTCCAGAGGTCCTCAGTATTAGAGATACCACTTGTAAAGCTTTCTCAAACATCTTGAAGTCGTAAGAGTGCCACATAAATACAAGTCTTTCTTTCTGGCATTCCAGTTCAGCATTGAGATTTTTGGAAGAAATGCAACAATATTAGAAGAAATGTGTTAAATGAGAGGCTAAACCAATGCAAGCAAATGCTGTTATCTGAGGAAGAACACAAAGGTCTTGCAGTGCTGGGAACAATATTCTTCTCTTAATGAATACCTCTGGCTCTTTGTATTTGACTCTAACGATTAATGTATAATGTTTGTTACGTTACTCTTTATGATGACAATCACTGGATGCCATGAGTTGATACTCGACATATAAATGCAATTTGCTTTTTTACCAATGCTTGGGCTAAAACTGCACAGCGTGGTTCAAGAAATACTCCCAGCCTCTTTAGACAAAATAATTGGATCGACTATCTATGGCACATCAGTTGTTCTGTTGTTTGTTCAACTGACCGCACAAAAATTCTATTATTGGACTTGAAAACCTGAAAGACAAGAATGTTACAATATACAAATGGACAAAATAAACTATTAAACCCTTATCAATAAAACATGTCTACAGACCGGAAAGTAGAACAGGCAAGGTCCTAATTAAGGTAAATAATTGAGTTCATTAAAATTAAATAGATGGAGAGGATGAAGAAGTCAAGAAACTGCAGGCGTATGTTGCTAGAGTAATTCTAGTTAGAAAATGCTAGCTACTCAGCCAATGAATAATTCAAACTGTCTGGTGCCATTTCAAGCTTCAAGTAATAAAGACACAAGTAATCAAAGGGCAGTGTGGAGACTAGTGTGGTTCTGTTAACTGGGAGAATTCCAACTGGCTTGAATCCTTACTTCATTCATTTCTTTTCCACACTATGTTATATTAAATTATTAAATCATATATCATAGAGAAGCACAGATATGTTAGATAGGAAGAAGCATTTTATAGAGGTGTCAATTACCTGGGGCATAGATTTATGATAATAGGTGGGAAGTTTAAAAGGGATTTTAGAATAAATATTCTCACCCAGTGGATGGGAGGTTGGGAGACTGTAGTCACCTGAAACTGACTGCTGAAAGATTGATAGAGAAAGGAACCCTCACAACATTGAAGTATTTAGTTTAATCATTGAAATGCCATTCCATAAAAGGTAACAAGCCAAATGCTGTAACCTGGGATTAAAGCAGATGGTGCTTTATGACCAGTGCAGATATGATGACCAAAGGAGATTTTTTCATGCTGTAAAAACTGATGAGTCTATGACTCTATCTGACTATCTATATTGAGATACTATCATTAGTATATTCAGGCATGTCAATGAAAGCAATGACGGCCTATATTGTACCAGTATTGTGTTTCCATATGGTTGGTAACACCATAGTTAAGGATGGAGATTACTTTTCTTGCTGGTTATTTGACAGTTGATCCTCTATTCTTAAGTAGACATGACAGAGCTAGATAACATTGCACTGATATATTGGGTGTGAGATCCACTTGGCATTATATAATCTGATGTTTTCTTTATTATGTGTGGTGTCTAATGGTTTCACTAGTAAGGATTTCCTAGTTTTGCTTCTGACATAATCTTCCAATTTCCTTATCCTTTTTGTTGATGAAGCAGTAAGCAATGGATTTCAAAATACCCTCCTTGACTTGTTATTCCCTAAGTTGCTTTTTTGAAACCCTCCCCTTTGATTAACATTTCACCCTAATATCAATGAGACAGCAGGGTGCCAGGTTTTATCTGATTAGACCCCAAGCAATATCTTGTGTGTGTTAATACATTAAAGGGGCTATATAAATAAAGTTTATTTGAGTTAGTTATGCCATTTATGTATTAGCATTTGATGCGCCCTCTACCAGTGACAGCACAGAGAAATCACTAGTGGTGAGATGCTATTGTTAAGATATAAATGTGATCAATGGGCCTTTGAGGTGATTGGGAAAAGGCAAATGTCTTGGTCCAGCCATGTTCTGCTGTACCTTTTATTCAGTCATGGAATTTGGGCATCTCAGCATTTATTGCCCATCCCTAGTTCCCCATGACAAAGTGGTGTGGCCTACCTTCTTGAAGCACTGCAGTCCATTTATAGTAGGTACACATACAGCACCCATTTGGAAGGCTGTTCCAAGATTTTGACCCAGCAACACCGAGGGAACATTAACATATTTCAAAGCCAGGATGTTGGGTATTTTGGAGGGAAACCTCTAAGTAGTGTGTTTCCATGTATCTGCTGCTGTTATCTTTCTAGATGGTGGTGGTCATGGGTTTGAGTCATGCTCTCTCAGGAACCTGATAAGTGTAACACTTAGAAGTCTTTACAGCTCTTTACTATTACTTTGTTTCTAAGCATTTGCATCTATTTATCGGGAATGTGGTCCTTCATTTCACTTATAACTAAAACCTCCCTTCTCCCGCCCCACCTGACATTCCCGAACCTGCTCCCTCTGCTTTCTCCGACAAACTGGCTCGGCTAGCTGTGCTGTCCTCCATCTACATCTCCACACCTTTGGCATCTCTCCAAAAGTAGCATTGCTTAGGAGATGGGGTACAGATTGGAGGTGAGGTGTGTTGGGTGCAAGCAGGGAGCTTTGAGAGCACTAGGGCATTACAGCAAGGAAGGGAGTCATGATCAGAGCTGGGGTTTGGGAAGGGATGAGGTCAAGAGTTAGATCCAGCTGTTGGGGCTGGAGCAGAGCCATGGTTGGCGAAGAGAGGGATGAGTGGATCTGGAATTGGGAGCAGGGATGGAAAGAGAGTTGGTGGTATGGTGTTGAAATGGTCTAGAGGGAATTGAGCTGTATTGGGATAGAGAGAGCAAGCCAAGAGTTCTCAAGTGCGTTGATACTCCCACTGCTTTAAAGGACAGCTCTCCTGAAACAGGCACTACATTTACAAAGAGCAGTCTGAAATTAATCAGTGTAGTTAACTGAGTAAATAACAGGCAGGCAGACAAAGTTTGTATGCAGACTGATCCCAGCAGAATTATTAGCTTGGACTTCCATGGAGCCAGTAGCTGCTAGTTATGCATTTCAGTATAATTCGGCTCCTTGGAATATGCAGAGCTGATGTGGCTTTCGATGGTGAATATCTTCCTGGTGGCCACTATTGGGACCAGGGGATCTCAGTCCCTTTCTTCTTAAGGACTATGAATCTGCCACTTGCAGGCTGGTATATTTTTGTTGCCTAAGATGGTATGAAAGGTCTCCTTACCTATCTCAATCTGTTCAAGAACTAAGAAACGAGTTCATTCCTACCATCACAACATTTCCAGAAAGATTGCATGCATGCAGGAGGGCTTTTTAAGCCAGTGCATAAAAGGCCCAACATGAGAGGAGACGGACCAAGAATTAATTTTAGGTAATGAAGCCAGGCAAGTGGTTAAAGTATGAGCAGGGTAGCATTTTGCAGCCAGTGACCATAACTCAGTTAAATTGAAGGCTGTTAATAAAACGGCAAGAATGGGCCTGAATTTAAAATTCTAACCTGAGGAAGGCTGATTTTAATAAGATCAGATATAATATGGCCCGAGTGGACTGGGAGCAGGCATGTTTAATAAAAGCTGTGTCAGTGCACTTGGATATATCGAAGAAGGAAATGGGAAATGTTTCAATAAAGACAAAGGGTGGGGCCAACAAATCCAGAAATCCCTGGATATTTAGGAATATGCAATATTGGATAAAGAGAAAAAGGGGAGGCTACTGGCCAATATTGCAGGCTCAAAGCAGCAGAAGCCCTTGAGGAGTACAGAGTATGCGAGGGGTAACTCATTAGGACAACAAAAAGTGGGCAGGAAAGAACAATGGTGGGTATAACAAAGAAAATCCAAAGTTGTATTACAGATACATTCAGGGTAAAGGATAACGAAAAAAAGATTTGGGCCCAATAAGGGCCATGGATGTAATTTGTAGAAGCAGGTGAAGGACATGGGTAGGGTTCTAAATGAATACTTTGTGTTAGTATTCACATGTGAGAGGGACAATGTGGGTACAGAAATCAGGAAGAAGAACTGTGATACACTTAAGAAAATTAACATAGACAGAGAGGAGACTCTGGCGGGCTTAAAACTAGATAAAACTCCAATGGTAGTTGAAATCTATAGACAGCTGAAGGGTGAAGTAAGGGAGGAAATAGCAGGGGCACTGGCAATAATTCTCAATTCCATTCTGGCCACAGAGATGTACCAGAGTGCTGGAGGACACCCAATATGGCACCATGATTCAAGAATGGAGCAAGCCATAAACTACAGGTCAGTCAGTATAACTTCAGTGGGGGAGCTATTAGAAGCAATTCTGAGGGACAGAATTAACCTGCAGTTGGAGAAGCAAGGATTAATCAAGAACAATCAGCAAGATTTTGTTAAGGGGCGGTCATGTCTGACCAACTTGATTAAATTTTTTGAAGGCGTGCCTACTTGGACTTCAGCAAGGGTTTTGTTCAGGTCCAACATCGGATACTGACAGTGAAAAGCCCATGGGATCCAAGAAAATTTGGCTAATTTGATCCAGAATTAGTTGAATGGCAGGCGATAATTGGGAGGTGCTTTTGAGACAAGAATGCTGCGACTACTGAGGTTCCATGAGCATCAGTATTGCAGCCGCTGATGTTTGTGGTATGTGTAAATAATTTTGATTTGAATGTGGATGGGGTTGATGAGTAAATTCATAGATGAATCAAAAATTGGTGGAAAGGCAAATCATGAGGAGAATCGCCTTATTTTTCAAGAGAATATAAACAGGCTGGTCACATGGACCGATCAACTGTTAATGGAATTTGATCCAGTTAAGTGTGAGGTGACACACTCGGGCAGGACAGCCAAGCTAAGGGGATACATGATGACCAGTAGGACCCTGGTGTGCACCAAGAATCATGGTGGCCTGGGTTTATATGTCCACAAGCCCTTTAAGGTAGAGGAACAGGTAAATTGGTTAAGAAGGAATATAGAATGTTTGCTTTTATTAGCCGACATATCAATTTTGAGAGCATGAGGTTGCACTCGAACTGTATAAAATGTTACTTAGACCACAGCAAGAGTGTTGTGTGCAGTTCTGGGATCCATATTGTAGGAGGTTTAGAATAGCACTGCAGAGGGTGCAGAGAAGATTTACCAGGATGTTGCCTGGACTAGAGAGTTCCAGTTTTGAAGAGATATTGTTTGAAGGTTGTTTTTCTTGAAGCAAAGGGGACTGAGAGGCACATGATTGAGATGTATAAACATTTGATGGGCCATAGTTGGGTAGACACGAAGGAACTTCTCTACTTTGGTGGAAAGATCAAGGACCATGGACATAGCTTCAAGATAAGGGGGCAGGAGATGTGGAGGGGACTAAAGGGAAAAGTAGAATGATTCAGAGGGTAGTGGGAGTCTGAAACAGACTGTGTTAAAGGGTGATAGAGACAGAAACCGTCATAACATTTAAGTAGTACTTAGATGTGCATTTGCAATGCCAAGGGATACAAGAAGTTATCGGAGAACTTGCTTTTAGAAAAGAATGAACTTGCTAGGGATAGTCCACACTACTTTGTGTGGGGGGAATTATTGACTCACTAATTTGATTAAATTTTTTGGGTAAGTGATAAAGCTGATTAATAAATGTAGGACAGTAGATATAGTCTACTTGGAATTTACTAAAGCATTTGACAAGGTACCTCATAGTAAATTAGTCCAGATTAAGTCAATTGGGATCCACGGTGAGTTGATAAATACAATAAAAATTTGTTTGGTCAGAGAAGACAGAGGATAGCTCTGGAGAGTTGTCTTTCTGACTGTAAGTCTGTATCCAGCAGTGTTTCATATGGATCAGTGCTGGGACCTCTGTTGCTTGCAATATATATATATAAATGATTTGGATGAAAACGTAGGTGTCTGATAGGTAAATTTGTAGATGACACAAAAATTGGTGGAATTATGGATAGTGAGGACGGCTGGATATAGATATAGTAGGATGTAGGCCAGTTGGAAAGTTGGGTGGAGAGATGTGAGGTGATGCATTTTGTGAGGTTAAATACATATGACAGGGAATAAAGGGATAACGCTGGGATTAGAATGTTTATAATAGCATCATGGTTGGTACAGATATGGTGGGCCAAAGAGCATTCAATGTGCTATATTGATCTATGTTCCATGTTCTATGCAGCTCTGTCTACCAGTTAGTCTGCTATCAATCTATTAAATCTCACAGGGAAATCAGCTACTTTATTACAATTTGTGCTTCTTAATCTAAATGTGTTTTATCATTTTAACTTTATAATCTAACTAAATAATCTAACCAATGAAGTAAATGAATTCCTGGCAAACAATTAATTATTAGACCATTGTCATTAATATGACATGGTTGCAGAGGTGGCTAACATCATTCTGATTTCAGAATACACGAGTTAACTGTCCATGACATTGCTCATTAGAACATTCAATAATGTTAAAATCACAGCTTTCTGGAAGGCAGACAAATCCCTTTAAGTGTCCAGTTTTTTTTTAACTTGAGAAATGCAATTTACCAGTTTGTGTGCCAGATTGCTAGCAGGCAAGGGAAGGTTGAAAGTACATTGTCAGAATGTTCTAGTTTAAATTATGACACCGCACACCTTCTAACAGATGTTAAAATATTTAAACAATATTCAGAGCTATCATTTGTAGTCTCAGGTGTGTCTGGTGCCAAGGAACAAGCCGTTGACATTTGCTTCATAATTAGGAACAAAGAAACTAAGAGCCCCTGGGAACTAAGGCTAGTTGGTAAACTGGATCAAAAATTGGCTTGCAAATAGACAGCACGTTCCAAAACCAAAACCACTTCCATTTGGAAGGACAAGGGTTATGGATAAATGGGAACACCACCATCTGAAAGATTCCCTCCAAGCCACTCACCATCTGACATGGAAATATATCGTCATTCCTTCACTGTCGCTAGAACAAAATGCTGGAATTCCCACCCTAATGGTATTGCAAATACAACCTACAGTAAACTGTAGCAGTTCAAAAGGGCAGCTCACCACCACTTTCCCACCAGCAACTATAAATGGTCAATAATTGTTGGCCCAGCTATTAGCTACATTGCACAAATGAATTTTTAAAAATAGGTGAATGGCACAATCAATGCACTGGAGCAAAGCCAGATGCAACTGCAAATTGTGTCTGAACCCAGTCAGAACATGTACAAAGAGTACCTTAAAGCCGCCACAGAAATAATCCTGAGGCAAATACACAAAATGATTGACAAACCAGAGTGTGATGGTGTACACAAGACAAAGAGTGATGAATACATGTTTGACACTGCCTGCCTCATGGGAAACATCAATGTTATCACAACGCCTAAGGTGTTTGCAAAAAATCAAATGATAAGTCCTCAGAAAACTGGTGATTATTCATTATTGACTATGATTGATCAGGAGCAAGTATAATTGTGCTGCCCAACAAACTGTAAAAGAAATTGTACCCCAGGACATGGGCAGCCAAGATGAAAACCTGCGAAGTAAAACATTCAGGATAAAATAGTCCACCAATTACATGAGAAGGATCAATAGTGCTTGAGTACAAAAGCAAACAATTTGCCTGAATGTAGCAGAAATTCTCTATTGGACCAGTAATTGGAGGTTTACCAGCATGCTGTGACATCACAATAGCTACAATCTGTGGAATCAGTCAACATCAAGCAACAACTCAATTTCAGTAAATTCACCCACCACTTCAATGATTTAATATCAAAATATCCGAAATACTTGATAAAATCCACGTCAAGAGATCTATAATGTTGTACTTGGAGGAGAAAGTAAGCCCAATGTCACACCATGAGTGCAGTGTCAATTTAAGAGACAAGTTAAGGATTGAACTGTCGAGATGGAGTGAGATAAGATCATTAAAAGAGTAGAGGAACACATGCTCGGAAATATTTTTCATAAAGAAAGACGGATCTTTGACAGCATGTCTAAATACATGATACCAAAACACAGCTTTGGAAAGATTCCCTAACAAAATATTCACTTTATGAGAGCAAAATATGAGATTTAGAGGAAAATTCTTCCTGAAACTTAATGCCAAGCGGGTCAGCAAAGGAGTCCCAAGAACTCAATCAATTCTGGACTCTATTTAAACATTTTCAATGACATCCCTTCAGGCTTTGTGTCAGCCAGGATTTCTTTGAAGCTAACATGGATCACATTACATCCAATGCACCAGATTCACTGCATCTGTATCTCTGTTGACACTGCTGTGACAGGAAGAACATTGTAACAACACGACCACAATCTCCAATCATTGATGGATACTAACATGTAATGAAGGATTAACACTCAGTAGTCAGAAATATTACATCAATGCGTCACAGATCAATTTTTCAGTTCTATTTATTGTTATGTGAGCATCCGTCCTGATCTCAACAAACTAAAGGATATAAAGTACATACCCAATCCTCGAGACAAGGACAACATTCACAAGTATTATTTTTGCTTCCCAATTTCACTCAAAAATGAAGCAATATCTTTAGTTTTTAGAAACGTGGTTTAGAGGTGATTTGGTGAAAACTATTGACAAGTGCACCACCAAGACTGCAGTGTCTCCTGACAAAGCTCCAAGGTTATGACTGTGAGATTAGATACAAGCCAAGTAACCTGATGATCACATCAGATACACTGATGAGGCTACCTGACCCACTGAAAACAGAAGATAAACATTGGATCTCCAAGTTGATGCCACTGACTCCAAACCGACCTGACACCTTTTGCAGGACGCAAGAAGAGACAGCAAAAGATTCCATGCTTTGGAAGCTAGAAAAACGGTTTTGAAGGATGCCCTGGTTTAATTCAGCATGTCCACAGGCACACAACACTGCATTGGCATTATTAGGATGAGCCAAGTGTCTCTCAAAGATCATTATTTAGAGGAAGGCAGATTATTACATCAGAACTTTTGCAAGATGATATTTTTTAACAACTCTACCACTCACACACACAGGCACAGATCGGATGAGAAAGCTCTCAAGAGAGCTCTCTGCATATCAGCAATGACATCAATACTCTTAAAGAACTACAAAGCATTACAAGAGCATTCATTGAGTGAGCTGAAGAACCAATGATACTGCATGAAGCCCCTGCAATGAAAATGCATCCAACCTTTTTCAATCTTTTAATGATTACAGTCTTATCATGGACTAATTTATCAAATATCCTGTCATTTATCAATTGCACAATTCGGCAAGCATAACCATCAATAGGCACTAGCTCTATTTTTAGTGCATTCGGCAACCCGAGTGCTCCACAATTTTTTGGGAAGCCATTCCAGAGTATGGTGATAAATGGTGCATTGATTACTCTACTTCTTCTCCACATTATTCCAAGTTCAAGGGTCCGTAGAACACAGTCAAAAACCTAAACGTCAACTGTAGATAGACCAAGTGAGATCTGCCAAGTGACATCTTTCTCAACCACCTCCCTGTCCTATTGTATTAGACACAAACAAGAATTACAGGCAATACCAATGATAAATGTTGGAAACCAATGGCACCTCCATGCAAAGATCACAAGATCTGGACATATCATCAAAATATCTATATGTTACATAGACTCACTTGTTATTGGAAACAGTTATACTTTCTTCAGAAAGGAAGTGGATGAAGTACTCCCTGTGCCGTGTATTTCCAATGACTTTGCCCGTCAGTGAGTCTGTTGTGGGTGAATTAAAGCTCACACAACCATTAGTTGCTTTAATAAGCTTCATTGCTGAAGAAAGGACCAGACGCAAAATGTTAGCTTTCCGCTCCTCTGATGCTGCTTGGCTTGCTGTGTTCACCCAGCTCTACACCTTGTTATCTTTAATGTGCTATGATGTGTTTTACTGATTAAATAAATTAATCAACCCCACCTGAGCTGCTAATTAGTAGACCATTGCCATTTACATGACACTTTTTGCTTCAATGTAGGACATACAAACTTCATACTTCCATTACCTTTATTCAGTCTGGAATTGCTGCCAAGGTCAATATTTGTTGCAAACACAACTGGCTTTGAGAAGGGAACTGCTTTCTTGAACCAATGCTATCAGTCTGGTCTTGGCAAGACCTCGTAAGTGCTGTCATGTAGATAACTCCATGACTTTGATCCAGCAACAATGGAGGATTAGCAGCATCATTCTACTCTGGACCCATGTGCAATTTGGAGTGGATGGTGCAGTTAGTAGTACCTGCTGCCTTAACCTTCAAAGTGATAGAGGACACACACATGAAAGCTATGGCTGAGGTATGCTTGGTGAGTTTCTGCATTTGCATTTTGCAGATGGTACACACAGCCATAATGCACTCGTGGTAGGCAGAATGAATTTTAAGATGCCGAATAGCTCCTCAATCAAATGGTTGAGTTTACCTTGGATGGCTTCAAGCTTCTTCAGTATTTTTGGAAATGCATTCCTTAGATAAGCAGAGTGAAAAAATATTCCAACATACTCCTGATTGAATCCTTTAACTTGTGGAAGGGCTTTGACGAGTCAGGAGGTGAGGTACTTACCACAGAATATCCACCTGCTGACATGTTCTTATAGCTATTGTATTTATGGGATTTCACCAATTTAGGTTCTTTTCAACTGGATATTAAGAGTGGGGGATTTGGAGATGGTATTGCTATTGACTATCAAGAGGAAATGGCCTTTGTTCAATATGGTCATTGTATAGCACATGTGCAGCTGGATGTTAGTTTCCATTTGTCAGCCAATCTGGATGCTCAAGATTGGTCTTCCTGAATGTAGACACTGACTGCTTCATTATCTGAGGAGTTGTGAGTAGTGCTGAACATTGTGCACTTATCAGCAAGTGTTCCCATTTCTGGCTTTGTGATGGAAAGAACATCAGTTAAGTGGTTGAAGATGGTTGGGCCTGGGACACTGATCAGAGGAATGCCTGCAGTGATGGTCTGTGGCTTAGATAATTGACCTCCAACAATCACAATCATCCTGCTCTGTTCTACCTATGATTTCAGCCAGTTGGGAGCATTTCCCCTCCAATTACTCTTGATTTCAATTTCACTGGGGATCCCTGATGCCACACTTGGTTAAATGCTACCTCAACATCAGGCACTTTTATCTGACCTCTGGAATTCACCTCTTTTAGCCTTATTTAGACAAAGGCCGATGCCATATGGTCTAGGTGAAGTGTAAACTGATTGTTGTTCTTATTGAGTGGGTGCTACTTGATGGAATTATCAACAACATTTTCCATTAACTTGTTGATGGGAGTAGATTGATGGGATGCTGTGCCCTGTGAGTACAAGATACATCTGGGCAATATTTCACTTTGTTGGATAGAGTCAATATTCTGGTTGTACTACTTCAGTTTGACTAAAGGAGAAGCTGGTTCTGGTGAGCATATCTACAGCTCTCCAGCAGAAGTGGTATCAAATTCTTCATTTTGTTTCTTGCATTCATACACTGGGCTCTATCATCTTGGGAATGTTCATGGTGACTTCATCTCTCATTAGTTTTGCGACTGATTGTAGTTGGGCTGCCATGCTTTGATCTGATGCATTATTGTTAAGCTTTGTGTGTAGTATTCTGTTTTTGTTGTTTCACCTATATGTTGTGGCTTCCACTGAGTTGACACCACATTCTGTGCATGATGGCTGCTGCTTCTGGTATGCTCTCCTACACTCTTTGTTGAACTACATTTGGTCTCCTGGCTTGGTAGTAACGTTAGAGTGAGGAATATTCCAGATTGTTACTGACTGTAGTTGAATACAATTCTGTTATTACTGATGACCATCAATGAACTCCCAGTTTTGAATTGGTAGATCTGCTCTAAATCTATCCTATTTAATACAAAGATAGTGAAGACATCCATGTGAAGACAGCATTTATTCTCCAGAAGCCCTGTGCCATTCTTACCCCGGCTAAAACTGTCATGGGCATGTGCATCAGTGATAGGCTGGTAGGTGATGATGAATTAAAATAGGTATTTCCCCTGTGTTGAGTGTCTCCTGCCTGGTGTAATGGCCAGTATAGCAGAGTCAGCCAGTTCAGTAAGTAGAGGTACTATAGAGTTATTCTTGGTCCTGGATATTGGTATCTCCCACACATTCTATGTCATCGTCACACTCAGTGTTTCTTCCAAGTGGCACTGTATGTACTCATCACGAGGCATCCTTGTCCATCTTTCACCTCATACCATAATAATTCCTTGGGATCCACATCAGTGTTGAATAATCCTCCTGGCCATAAGCCATGGTGCCTCCACCTCTGGTGCAACAGCACATTCTCAGTTGAACAGGAAATTGTCAGTGAGGATAACAAGTGACTCTGGAATGTTGACTACTGCTTCACAAACCATTGAGGAAGTTCTCCCAATTTTAGCACATGATCCTAATCACAGAGAAGAAAGACTTTGTGTGGCCAGTTCAGCATGATGTGTCCTATTGTGTCCAGTGACTTAGTTAATACGGGTTAGTTAGTCCAATTGCACTCTCATCTGATCGTTTTATAAATGTTGATACAACTGAACGATGTCCTAAACTATGACAAAGGACAAGCAGTGATCAACAACTTTGTTATTTACCTGAATTACATTTTCGCCTACTTGGATAAAAATCACACATTTCCTTATGAAAAGGCTATAATTTAAACAAAAATGTATTACACAGTCCAGCTTTAAAAACATTATTGAATGCCTGCATTAGCTCAGCAGAGGACCCACGTTTGTGTGAAGAAAATGCAACATAAAGCTGGTCTTCACTACTTACAACCATTCTTCATCTATTAAAGTGAAGGTGCATTCAACTAGAATAAGGGTTTGATGTCTCTGGGGAAAAGGTCAAACCTGCATGAAGGGTGTTTTAGAATACAACACTACAATTTGAATGGTGCTTTCAATGCAATGAAATGTTGCAGTTCAATTCACAGAAGGATTTTAAATCAAAGCATGATATTTGGTCAGATGGCCAAAAGCTTGGGCAAAGAAGTAGTTTTATGAAGTGTCTTAAAGGAAGAAAGTGAGTCAGAAAGACAGAGAGATGTAAGAAGTGAATCCCAGAGCCTAGTACCCAAGCAACTGAAAGCACAGCCACCTATGGTAGTGAAACTATAACTAGGTATGCACGGGAGGCTAGAATTAAAAATGCACAAATATGTATAGGGTTGTGACTTGGAAGAGTTTAAAAAAATATGGGCAGTCAAAACCATGGAAGAATTTTAAATCAGAAGAACTTCGATGAGAGCCAATGAAGTTCAATAAGTAAGACAAAAATAGGATAGTAACCATTACAGTGAAAACATGAGCAGCACAGTTTTACAGATTACTGCTTAATGTGGAAAGTCATCTTGGGGTCTGGGATAGGGGTGAGGGAGGAGGTGTGGGGGCAAGTGTAGCATTTCCTGCGGTTGCAGGGGAAGGTGCCGGGTGTGGTGGGGTTGGAGGGCAGTGTGGAGCGAACAAGGGAGTCATGGAGAGAGTGGTCTCTCCGGAAAGCAGACAAGGGTGGGGATGGAAAAATGTCTTGGGTGGTGGGGTCGGATTGTAGATGGCGGAAGTGTTGGAGGAAGATGCGTTGTATCCGGAGGTTGGCGGGGTGGTGTGTGTGTATTCTAGGTAGCTGTGGGAGTCGGTGGGCTTGAAATGGACATCAGTTACAAGCTGGTTGCCTGAGATGGAGACTGAGAGGCCCAGAAAGGTGAGGGATGTGCTGGAGATGGCCCAGGTGAACTGAAGGTTGGGGTGGAAGGTGTTGGTAAAGTGGTGAAGCAGAGGTTCACCTGCACATCTGCCAATGTGGTATACTGCATCCATTGTACCTGGTGTGGCTTCCTCCCCTTTTCATTGGGGAAACGAAGCAGAGGCTTGGGGGCCGCTTTGCAGAACACCTCCGCTCGGTTCACAATAAACAACTGCACCTCCCAGTCGCAAACCATTTCCACTCCCCGTCCCATTCTTGAGATGACATGTCCATCATAGGCCTCCTGTAGTGCCACAATGATGCCACCCGAAGGTTGCAGGAACAGCAACTCATATTCCGCTTGGGAACCCTGCAGCCCAATGGTATCAATGTGGATTTCACCAGCTTCAAAATCTCCCCTTCCCCCACCACGTCCCAAAACCAGCCCAGTTCGTCCCCTCCCCCCACTGCACCACACAACCAGCTCAGCTCTTCCCCTCCACCCACTGCATCCCAAAACCAGTCCAACCTGTCTCTGCTTCTCTAACCTGCTCTTCCTCTCACCCATCCCTTCCTCCCACCCCAAGCCGCACCTCCATCTCCTACCTACTAACCTCATCCCACCTCCTCGACCTGTCCGTCTTCCCTGTACTGACCTATCCCCTCCCTACCTCCCCACCTAGACTCTCCTCTCCACCTATCTTCTTTTCTCTCCATCTTCGGTCCGCCTCCCCCTCTCTCCCTATTTATTCCAGAAACCTCTCCCCATCCCCCTCTCTGATGAAGGATGTAGGCCCGAAACGTCAGCTTTTGTGCTCCTGAGATGCTGCTGGACCTGCTGTGTTCATCCAGCCTCACATTTTATTATGTCATATCCCAGCACTGCAATGTAGCCCTTACCTCATCCTCACTTACTATTGTTGCAAGTACATCCTAATCTGTCTTCTGATATCTTTGTCTGCTTTGTGTTACCTCTGTTCATTCTCCCTACTATGCTACAGTGCAAAGGGATGAAAACGCCTCTGTCTATGTCTGGGGACTCGTGTTTTGCACATAATCCTTTAAGACATCAAGGCCTCACCATGTGTCAGACTGTAGATTTCAGCAATTTTAAACAACTGAATTTTCCAGATATTCCGTAATATCTGGGTTATGTTTATTTTCAATCAACACTTAATGTGTTGCACCAACTAGAGAGAAGCTAGAGAATGTTCAATACTTAAACTATTAAATGCTTGCACAAGCTCAGCAAAACAAAGAGAAAACCAATCAGAATTATGACTGAAGATATTTAATGATCACTTTCAACATTGCTTGCTGCTGATTGTTAATAGTATAGGACATCAGCTGGAATGTTAAATTTAACAGCACAGCCATCAAAGTAAGGAGGCTTCAAGGAGACTCGAACTGGAGAAGTGAATGGGCTAGAACTTGGCAGATTGAAAATGATCTGATTCAGTGTGAAATCATCCACTTTGGCTGAAAAGAACAGAAAGGCAGAATGTTTTTTAAATGATCGGAGATTGGAAAGTGGAAATTTCTAAAGGGTCCTGAGTATTTCCTTGTCCCTTTTTTGAGTGACTAAAAGCTAGTAGGCAGGTGCAGAAAGCAATTAGGAGGGCAAATGGTATCTTGGCAACAAATTAAAGAAGATTTACAATAATTGTGTACAGCTTTTGTGACTCCATCCCTGAAGTTCATTCTCTCACCACATAACCCAGGCTCAGTCTGGCGGAAGTACCCTTCAGGACACTACCAGCTCAGTAAATTACTTATCCACATTTGCTGAGGTCCATTGATATGCCTCACCCAGTATATAATTTCTCACCTTTTTACCCTTGGTGCCACTGCCAAATGTTACTGAACATAGAGGATTCACCAGGTAAGGGAGAGAGGTCAGTGATAAGATTTCATCATTCATATCTGACTTGGTGTTGCGGGACGTCTGAAATTGATGTTAAGGACTACAGAATCAACACTAAGGACTCTCAAGGCAGCATACTTTTGTCAGTGTACACCACTGTGTTGCAGCCTCCGGTGGATCTGTTCTGCTGGTGGAACAGGATGTACTAAGGGATGTTGATGGAGAAGTTTAGGATGTTACCTGTAGGATAGGTTTCACGGAGAATGTCTACATGAGACTTTTGCTCAACTATTATTTGGTACAGATCTTCCAATTTGGGTTCAAGCCCCCAGATATCAGTAAAGAGGGCTATGCAAGGTCAAGAAGGCTGGTTACACCATTGTCATTTGTAGTGCCCCAGTTGATGCCAGGTTATCCATTGAATTTTATTCATGTTTAACTTTTCCATAGCAGTTTCATACAACTGAGTGGCTTGCCAGGCCATTTCAAAGGATAGTTAAGAGTTTAAAATATTGCTATGAGTCCAAGTGACATGCAGACCAGATTGAGTAATGACAGTAGATTTCATAAAAGCTTTTCAAGTTTGCTCTTCCAGTCAAGTGGATCATAACTGATCTGATTGCAACTTTCAGATTCTCATTTCTGCCTGCCTCTGGTAATTGTTCTCTGTTTCATTACTAAGAATCTACCCACTGTTGCCTTCACAATTTTCAAAGATTCAGTTTTCACCACCTTTTGATGAATAGATATCCAAAGTTTCACAATCCCCGTAGAGAAAAGATTTCTCTTAATCTCTACCTCAAATCGACAACACCTTATTTTTCGAAAGTGACCCCTAGTTTAGTGTTCTCCCATAAGTGGAAATACAGTTCACAGCCAACCCACCAAGCCCTCTCAAGATCTTAGGTGTTTCAATAAAGTCACCTCTGATTCTTCCAACTTTAAGAATTTTAAATACTATTTTGTCCAGTCTTTCTTCATAAGACAACCCACCGTTCCACATATTGGTCTTGCAACGCATTCACATCCTTCCTTAAATAAAGTGATCAATACTGTTCACAGTCCTTCAGGCATTGTTTCACCAGTATCCTGTATTATTGAAATGTGACCTCCCTACTTTTGATTTCAATTCCCTCTGTAATAAATGATTGCATTCCATTAGCTCTCCAAATTAATTGTTGTACCTGCCTACTGACTTTTCTGACTCACGCAATAGGAAAACCAGATCTCTCTGCATTTCAGAGCTCTACAACCTCTCATCATTAAGACAATATGGTTCTTTCCCAGCTCACCCAGCTGACCTTAACCTTCTTGTTTTAATTTATCAATAACTTAGCATTTCTGTGGTCCAATTCATTTTACTGATCAGACAAGGCACAAATTCAATCACATAGAGTAAGATGACTTCTAAAAATTACTTCTGAGAAAAGTAGAGACAGAAAAGCAAATGAAGTCAATTGGCAAACAAGCAACTTACATGAAATATACAGTATTTTTCAATTGACATTATCATTTTAGCCTGACAGCTACAAGAGAAATGCTGTAATTGAATGAGACTACAATATATTACCTGAATCAATCTTACAAAAGCATTCAACCACATAAGCAGGGACAGTCTATTTATGTTGCTGTAGAAAATTGCCTGCCCCAAAGCTGTACAATGTGATCTTCTGTTTCCAAGACAACATAATGGTAAGGTCAGCTATGAAGGTGCAATATCAGAACCCATGGAGATCTTCAGCGAAGTAAGATAGGGTTGCATTCTGACACTCTTTGGTATAATTTTCTCTTTGCTGCTGCCATATGTCTTCAAGTCATCAACAGTGACAGTTCATTTGAGTCCCAGAACTAATTGAAAGCCACTTAGTTTTGTTCACCTGAAATTCAGGACAAAAATTCACCAAGTCGGCAGAAAAGAGTTACTCTACACAAGCATTTCTATATTTTCATTAACAATATTGTTCATCAGATGATGAGTGTATACTCAAAAGACCATCAATAAACGGAAAATTGGATGTTTACATGATCCTACAAGTGAGGTGTGGAGATGGCTGACTTTAACATTGTTAACTGAGTGACTGCCTATGACCTCAGAAAGCTGATTGTTTGCAAAATCTTTGGAAGAAGTGAGCAAAGATGAAGACTTCAGCTGAATGAGAAGTGGGCCCAAAGATGTAGAACATAGAACATAGAACATAGAACAGTACAGCACAGAACAGGCCCTTCAGCCCACAATGTTGTGCCGACCATTGATCCTCATGGATGCACCCTCAAATTTCTGTGACCATATGCATGTCCAGCAGTCTCTTAAATGACCCCAATGACCTTGCTTCCACAACTGCTGCTGGCAACGCATTCCATGCTCTCACAACTCTCTGCGTAAAGAACCTGCCTCTGACATCCCCTCTATACTTTCCACCAACCAGCTTAAAACTATGACCCCTCGTGCTAGCCATTTCTGCCCTGGGAAATAGTCTCTGGCTATCAACTCTATCTATGCCTCTCATTATCTTGTATACCTCAATTAGGTCCCCTCTCCTCCTCCTTTTCTCCAATGAAAAGAGACCGAGCTCAGTCAACCTCTCGTCATAAGATAAGCCCTCCAGTCCAGGCAGCATCCTGGTAAACCTCCTCTGAACCCTCTCCAAAGCATCCACATCTTTCCTATAATAGGGCGCTCAGAACTGGACGCAGTATTCCAAGTGCGGTCTAACCAAAGTTTTATAGAGCTGCAACAAGATCTCACGACTCTTAAACTCAATCCCCCTGTTAATGAAAGCCAAAACACCAAATGCTTTCTTAACAACCCTGTCCACTTGGGTGGCCATTTTAAGGGATCTATGTATCTGCACACCAAGATCCCTCTGTTCCTCCACGCTGCCAAGAATCCTATCCTTAATCCTGTACTCAGCTTTCAAATTCGACCTTCCAAAATGCATCACCTCGCATTTATCCAGGTTGAACTCCATCTGCCACCTCTCAGCCCATCTCTGCATCCTGTCAATGTCCCGCTGCAGCCTACAACAGCCCTCTACACTGTCAACGACACCTCCGACCTTTGTGTCGTCTGCAAACTTGCTGACCCATCCTTCAATTCCCTCGTCCAAGTCATTAATAAAAATTACAAACAGTAGAGGCCCAAGGACAGAGCCCTGTGGAACCCCACTCACCACTGAACAAACATGTAGTGTGCACTTTTTTCACCATTGTCTCCCTTGGCAGCAAATGTGGCAGAGACTGCCATGCCAGAATCAGGATCCTGAATAATGTAAAGTTGACAACAACAACAGTACAAAATATCTTCTTACTAGACAGAAGACTGCCAGAGTCAGTTTACTTTCAAACATGCTATTGGTATCACTCTGCACTGCAAACCAGCTGCCCAGCCAACTGAGCTAATGGACCTCCCAAATAGAGTTGTGTTCTGACACTCTTTAATATATTAAACTCTTACGTACTAGCTAAAGTTACAATGAAGAACTTTGCCTTCTCAAGCTCTCCCCCCAGGCTTGGTGGTCCTCGGGTTAAATCACTGACTCTTTCTGATGAGGCAGCAGGGTTATGACTTTACTTTTACTGTTTTTACTTTCAATAATCAACAAAGTGAATGAAGGCATCTTCAATCAGTGTTATAAAACAGTATTCACTCACCAATAAACAGGCTACAATTGCTCAATTTAGATTTCCCCAAGTAAACATGGCTTCAAAGTTCATTACAACCAAGCTCTGTGTCAACAAGACGATGTAAAACTGGATTCAAAGGAATCAAGAGGGAAACTTTTACTGATTGGAGTCTTACCTAGTAGAATGGAAAGTAGTTGTTATTGTTAAAGGTCAACCTTTACCGAGGATATCAACACAAAAGTTCCTTAGTACAGTATTCCAACTACCTTCTGTTACTACATCAATGATTTTCCCTCTATCATGAGATCAGATGGGAGAATGCTTGATTAAAATTACAAATACTGCTCAGTCCATTTACTACTCCTGAGATGATAAAACAGTCCATACTGACAGGACCAGAACAGTTTTCAGGATTTGGCTAAATAGCAAATAATTTTTGTTACACAGTGCTACATAATGATCATGCCATGAAAGATAGAATCTAGCCCTCTTTGCTTGCCATTCAATTGCATTCCCATCATCAAATTCCTCATACTTCATTTTTGCAAATCAATATTCAATAATGGGCTAGAAGGTCAACTGGACTAGCCACATGCATTTTGCATCTACAAGAGATCAGAGGCTGAACATTCTGTGATGAGTAACTCATACGCTGTTTCTTCAAGGCCTTTCCACATCTACAAGGCATAATTCAGAAGCATGGAGGAATACTCTCTATTTGACTGGCTGAGTGCAGCTCAAACAACACTCAAGAAGCTTGGCACCATCTGCACTAAAGCAGCCCACTTGACTGTAACACCTTGTCATATGAGGAGGACTTTTAATGACCATAAAATTAGGACTGTCACAAATGAAGCCACTGATCCAGTTCAAATAATCCTACCCATACTTGCATCAGATGACGATGTGTTCCAGAATCTTCACCATATATTGTTCACTGTGTGTGCTATAGCATCATTTTCATGGAATTCCTACAGTGTGGAAGCAGTACACACCAACCCCCCAAAGCATACACCATCCCAGTAGCCCTGCACTTCCTCATGTCTAATCCACATAGCCTGCATATCCCTGGACATAATGGGAAATCCACCTACCTTTGGACTGTGGGAGGAAACCAGACTACCCAAAGAAAACCCCACACAGATCCAGGGAGAATGCGTAAACTCCACACAGACAGTCACCCAAGGGTGGAATCGAACCCTGGTCTACCACGGCATGAGGCAGCTGTATTAGCCACTGTACCACCGTACCACCCTGAATCTGTTGAGAGTAGCTGGAAATATGTTTATTTCAGAGGCCATGTACAGTCCATTATGTTATGGTTCTGCTCAGCCTATCCAACATTCTGAACAAAAGGTCCAGGAAACCTGTGTTCTGTATAAAACTGAGGTACATCCTAAATTTACAGAATACGATGAGGTAAAAATGTAAGATAACAAGGTGTAGAGCTGGATGAACACAGCAGGCCAAGCAGCATCAGAGAAGCAGGAAAGCTGACGTTTCAAGCCTAGACTTCTCCAGCGTCTGCAGTTCCTATTATCTCTAGTAAAAATGTAATTTGATTTATTGATTCTCCCTAATTTAGTGGTTGCTATGGCCATGTGCAGTATTGTCAAACCTCAAGACGAATATTGGAATTGGCAGACTCACGTAGGAAACCTAAATATTTAGAAAACTTTTAAAATTTCCTACATGAATTTTGAGTATTAAATTTTTCTACAAATGGCATAATTCTTGATTGATTCACAATTATTGCCAATACTGCAGATCCATTGGTTCTGCTCTACTGACTTTGTTAATTTCATTTTTAACTTTAATAATATCATAGACTTTTCCCCACTGGCAATTCATTTAGTTATTCTACTACTTTTCAACTTTACAGCTCTTATCTTCAACTTTCTCCATGACCTCACACTATACAAAGAAAGAGCTTCCATTGATCTAGCTCCTTATCACGTCTCTGATAAAAATCTCAAAATATTACATAAGTGATAAAAACTTTGAAGTGTGGTTGCTGTCATTGTACAAATAAAAAATATACTTGTGAGAAATTATCAAGCCATAAATTTCTGCCCACATCCTGTCTTCCTGTAACTCTGGATCACTGTTCTTTCAGCAAATAGCCCTCTGCTCATTTAACACTGCTTCCATTTCACAACAGAACCATCTCTTTCACAACTGACCACCTTGCAATTTCCTCCACAGAACACTTTATCTTTGCTGCCACACCAACACCCACAAGTGCAAAATTTCCTCCTTTCCATGTGTGGGTTTTGACATTTCCATTTCCTTAAGGATCCAGAAAATGATTCTATTGTAGGAGCACCACTATACAAATTCAAATCACTGATGCTCTGAGATTTTAAGCATCTCAGATTTTCAAATTGCATTATGAACTCGGTTAAGATCGAAGGAAAGCCAGTGTGTAATGCACATGCTCACACACCTTTCTTTGCAGTTCTCAAAACTCTAGTCACATTTGAAGCAGCTGTTGTGGTCTACATGGATTTTGGCAAGGCCTTTAACATTGCCCTGCACGGAACATTGGTTAAGGGAAAAAATGTATGGAGATGCAGGGCAATGCAGTAAGCTGTGTATAACATTGTTGATGAGGGTTTTCATGACTGGAAGACTGATTTACTGTGAGGCTTTGCAGGATTAAAATACTGGGTCCCCTTCTTTTTGTGCTTTACGTTAATGATTTGGATATAAATTTAGGGGACTTCAGCAAGACATTGGCAAAATACTCAGGAATTGGTTGTGCTGGTGGAGAGAAAACAGTATTAATGTTTCGAGTCCAGTAATGTTCCTTCAGAAGTCTGGTCACTGGGCTCGAAAAATTAACTCTGCTTTCTCTCCACAGATGCTGCCAGACCTGCTAAATTTCTCCAGCAATTTCTGTTTTTGTGTGTTTAAGATCTCTAGCATCCACAGTTCTTTGCTTTATTTCAGAAACTTTCCATGTAGTTAACATGAAGATGATAGCTATAGACTGTAGGAAGAAATCAATGAACAAGCGAGGAGAGCAGAAAAGTGGCAAATGGAATTCAGCCCATAGAAGTGTAGGTAATGTCACTGGGTAGGTCAAACAAATCAGAGGAAAGCACAATTAATTTCAGTGAGTCACCAAATTTCCTCCGATAGAGCGTTCCAAATCCACAACCTCTACCATCTCAAACGACAAGTGCAGCAGACACATGGGAACACCACCACCTGCAAATTATCCTCCAAGCTACCCGTGATCCAGACTTGGAAATGCATTTCCATTCCTCATTATCCTTAGTGAGACTCCTTATGACAGTCACGTTGGACTTTCCTCTTTCAGTTTTGAGTTACTGTTTTCAGTAATAATTTTAAGTTAATTTTGAACTGAATGATAATAAGGTGCTACATAGTTTCAGTTTCTGAGAAAACAGAGCTGAGGGAAGGAATTGGAGAAGTTTATTTAATCTTGTGCCGGTCCCAAGGAACTTCTTGACCTTTGATCCTAATGTATTTCAATCTGCTTCCCAGTATTGAAATGGAAACTTGGAGCTCAGTTGAGCTGAACTGATAGACACAGAAGTGATTTTACTGCTTTAGATTTATCTTGAGTTACACTGGCAACCATGTATTCATCAGACAACACTTGCGATGAAGCATTATAAAATTAACCTTTTCTTTAATCGTCAGAATCAAGCACTAGTGTGTCGAAGAAAACTAGGTTAAATACAATAGAAATTCTCTTTGTAAGTCACAAATATTGTCTATTGTATTGCACTGATGAATTGGGTCTCAAACACTCAGAGGATCCTGTCAACATTTCTATGTGTCTCCGAACCAAATTACTAAGAAATCTTTGACTAGTTTCTATTTGTCTGATGCAGGCTTTATGGTGGCTTCTGAAAAAGAATCAGCAATGTCAGAGTCATAGAGCACAGAAGAAACACTTCAGCCCATCAAGTCTGAACTACCTATCTATGTTAATCCCACCTCTTTTACTTGCTCTATAGCCTTGAATATAATAACATTTCAAGTGCTCATCTATGTAGTTTTTAGAGATTGCTAGGCTTCCTGCCTCGTAGGCAGTGAATTCCAGACTCACCTTACCTCTGAGTGAAAAATTATTTCCTCAAATCCCTGCTAAACATCCTGCCCATCACCATAAAATGTTTCCCCTTCATCATCCTTTCAACTGAGGGCCACAGCTAATTCCTAACCATTCTGACCATACCTGTCATAATTTTATACATGTCAATCAGGTCCCCTCTCAGTCTTCTCTGCTATAACTAAAACAACATGAGCCTACCGACCTTCACTTCACAGTTAAAACACTCCATCCCGGGCAACATCCTGCTGAATCTCCTTTGCACCCTCTAATGTAATCACAGCTTTCCTGCAGCAAGACATATATTGTACTCCAGCTGTGGCCTAACTGAAGTATTGTACAGCTCCAACACAATCTCCCTGCTTTTATAATCTATGCCACAACCTGATAAAGACAAATATTCCATCTGCCTTCTTAAACACCCTGCGCTGTAATCTTCAGGGATCTGTGGACAAACAGCCCAAGATCCCTCTATTTCACTAAACATCCCATTGACCTGCCATTCACTGAGATATTTCCCTACCATGTTACTTCTTCCCAAGTCAATCACTTCACACATTTTGGGGTTAAACACCATCTGTCACCTACCTACTCATTTGACCAATCCATTTGTTTTTTTTTCCCAGTAGCCTAAGACCTTCTTCTCACTTTCAACCACTGAGCCAATCTTTGTATCATTGGCAAATTTACTTATCAACACCATTCCTCCTCTCCCTGATTGTCACCTATATTGTTTACATATAGAACAAACATGTATGACCCGGCCAATTTTGGATCCAACTTGCCGAGCTACCCTGGATCCCATGTGTTTTTATCTTCTTCATCAGTTTCCCCATATGGGATCTATTTAAAAGCTTTGATGAAATCTGTATAAACTGTATCAACCTCATTTGCACACCTGGCCACCTCCTAGAAAAACTCTATCAAATTTGTTTAATGCAACATCCCGATGTCAAAGCCATGCTGACTGTTTCTGAAGAAACCCTTGCCTCGTCAAGTGGAGATTAAATCTCTTCTTCACAATTTTCTCCACTTGTTACCCTGCCATTCATGAGAGGCTCACCGGTCTGTAATCTCCTGGTTCATCTCTACCACTCTTCTTGAAAAGTGCAAGGACATTAGCTGCAAGTATATTAAGGAGAAAAGGAGACATTAGCTGACCTCCAAACCTTCCCGTGACCAGAGTGGAATTAAAAATTTTGGCCACAACCCCTGTAATTTCCTCTCTTAACCCTCACAACGGCCTATCATACAACTAATTCAGACCTGTGGATTTGTCCACATTAAGCCTAGTAAAACCTCCAATACCTCCTCACTCCTTAAGGCAGACTGCTCAACTGCTCACAGTTTCTCGCCAAAATTATGTACCTACATCCTCCTTTATCTGATTGAAGACAGATGTAGAACACCTATTTAATACCTGACCAATACCCTCCAGCTCCAAGCACAAACTGCCCCCTTGGTCCCTAATGGGCCCTACTCTTTCCCTGGTTATCCTTTTCTCCTTAATATACTTGCGGAATAACTTGAGATTCTCCTTAATTTCACCTGCCAGTGTTTTTTCATTGCTCTCCTAATTGCTCTCATAAATCCCTCCCTCTCTCTTCTAAACTCCACTACAGCATCCATTGATTCCCCTTTGTACCTGTCAAAAACCTCGCTTTTCCTTTTTATCCAGTCCTGAACATTCTTAGACATCCAGAGTTCTCTGAATTTGTTACTCCTACATAAAAGGAAAATGATGGGCTTGCTTCTCCTACTTACTTTTTCAAATGCTCTGATGTAGATTTACCCAGAAGTAGCTGTTCCAGTCCACTTTGGCTAGATCCTGCATTACTTTAATAAAATTTGCCTTCCCCCTTCAAAACTCTTTTTGTTTGCAGATCAACTTTTTCCTTTTCCTTAATAATCTTAAATCATATTGCATTGTGATCACTATCACAATAATACTCCCTTACTGCCACCTCAAAGACCTGTCTGGCTTTGTTCCCCAGAATTAGGTCTAGGGCTGTACCAATCCTTGTTGGAACCTCTACATTTAAAATTAAAAGCTCTCCTGAATACATTTCATAAAATCGAGTCTCACACACCCTTTACACTGTGACTATCTGAACTTATATTGGAGAAGTTGAAATCTGCTCAGATAATTATCCTATGATTATTATAGTTACACACTTCAGTGAATTGTCTACATATCTAATCCACAATTGCATGCTGACTGGGGCCTATAATTCACTCCAGAAATGTGACTGGCCCTTTTTTTTTACCTAAACTCTACCACAAAACCTCATTTAAAGATTCTTCCAAGATATCATCCTTTCATACTACAGTAACTGACTCCTTAATAAATAATGCAATTCTTCCTTCTCTATTAAACCCTCCTGTCCTGCCTGAAGACATTGAATTGTGAGTTATGCCCCTCCCTCAACTATGTCCCTGTGTTGGCAACAAATCCAGGTGTCAATCCACAACTCTACCCAAGAATTGGGGAAATCTAAAAGTAAAGCAAAATACTGCCGATGCTAGAAATATGAAATATAAACAGAAATACTCAGCAAGCCTGGCAGCCTATGTAGAGAAGTTATTTTGAGTTGAGTGTGGCTATTTTTCAGAATGCAATGAAAAGACTCATGTTCAACTCGAAATATTAACTCTGGCAACCAAAGTGCAGCGAAAGATTTCTTAGGAATTTAGTTTACAGATCAGTAAAAATGGTAATGGGGTCTTACTCATTGATTGACAAGGGAGTCAAAAGTTCAGGAGACAGGCGGGAAAGTGGAGTTGAGGCCATAAACAAATTAGCCATGCCTTTGTCAAATAGTTTGAAGGCGCAAATGCTTACATCTTCTAATTTATATGTTCATAGATTC
Organism: Stegostoma tigrinum; assembly: GCF_030684315.1. Lineage (NCBI taxonomy): Eukaryota > Metazoa > Chordata > Chondrichthyes > Orectolobiformes > Stegostomatidae > Stegostoma > Stegostoma tigrinum. Next base: position 99,854,459 of record NC_081358.1, on the reverse strand, counting down.
TGAACGTCAGGCTATTTCTGATTTTACTTGGGATATCTGGGTGCTCATAAATTTGCTCAGTGTTCAACTTAACCAAATCTGTGCAGTTTATCAATGCCTGACACTGGTGAGTCTTTTTGCATCATTTTAAGCACAGACCAATCAACTGGTTAAAGCATAAGCCTGCAGGGTTACCTGAAGCTAAGAATCAAAATTGTTAGCCATTGGCCTATAGGAGTGTGATATACTGAAATAAGAATAATGTCACCATAGTCCCAGTCTCTCATTACAGAGAGAAAAGTGACTTGGTGAGGTTTAACTTGAAGGTCATCATGCCTCAAACAAGGGGAAAGGTTGAGAAGGAGAGTCCTTCATGCCAACCTCAGGCAATGCAGGAATTGAGCCATATTGCTAGCATAGTTCTGTATCACAAACGAGCCGTTCAGTCAACTGAACAAACCTATTTGCTTGTGTGATGGCTCCTCTAATACTTCTGCTAAAATATGGGATATAGGTAATTCCTAAGCTCCTTCCACATGATACCATAAAATATATTTCATAGTTAAACTGCTTGCAAAGACACATATTTGGCAATTAGAGATTGGAACTGAGTGATGCTTCTGTGGCAGATTTAGTGTGCTGCTCCCTGAACTAACTGTGACATTGCAGGAGGGCTATGCTATTGCAGTGGCATTTTTCATTCAGAATAAGACTCTTTTTTCAATGCTGCATGTGTCCACAAGTGATCCTATAACACGAGGAAAAAAAATAAAAAAGACCCTCTGATTTTGCCAATCCTTCCCCCCGGGTTGCTGACTGTGGAGTCTTATTGTGTACGTAGTCGGTACCACATTCGTCTATGTGAGACTGACTGCACTTCGGAGAAATATCTTTGGTTATATGTGTTCTGGGACGTCCCAGGGATGCATGAGTGTGTGTTACTTTTTTTTATTCATGCAGATCAAATTCTTCCCTCATAATCACTCATGAAATATTTTCAGGAGGTAAACTCAGGATTTGAAATCACCGTACATATTCTGGGATTTTCATTCACTCAATAACTACCTTAGCCACTATAAAATAGATGATGTTTTTCTCTTGCACATTGTGGTAAAGCAGAACTATGCTGTAAATTGAAAATTCTTTGTGACTCCTTCCTACCATGATACAGACTTCTAGCATTTGTTGCTTAATAATAAATTCAAACAAGGTCTCCTTCCAGTCCTTGTAGTGACTGTGATCTGCTTTTAGCAACTGCAGCCAGATTGCTTTATGGAATAATACAGGCAGGAATGCAGCATACTGCCTAATAGACTCATATTTCTGGAAATTTGTTATGTCAGAAGAATAGTGAAATTCCAGAAACACCATGGAAATGTAATTTCTGCTGATCAAATCTGAAATATCACATTGTTGATTTTATATGTAGGCTGTCCTTTATTTATTCCATTTGTCCAGGCTATAATTTGCATTAATATGGTAACTTTAAATAGTTAGCTATCCCAAGAGTAACATCGGAAGAAAACTGACACTACTCCAAAGAATGAAACGTTTGGGAAAAGAGACTACAAACTTGACTGAAGATGTAAGTTTTAACAAACATCTTAAAGCAGAGAGTGATTTGAAGTAGTGGAAATGTTTTGGAGAAAATTTCAGAGCTTCAAGCTAAGATATTCAGATATGTAGATGCCAATAGTCAGATGCTGGGAGTGGAAGATAAATAAATGTCAAGAGATAGAGAAGTACAGAAAACTTGGAAAGTTTTAGGGATGAAAGGAGTTGCTTTAATAGGAAAGGATGAGGTCAGAATGGGATTTTAAGATAAGGATGAAAATATCAAAAACAAGACCTAGTGGACCAGAGCCAAAATGGATTAGCAATCTTAGGGATATGGATGAAGTGACTTTTGATTAGAACACGGATTTTATACTGAAGTCAGTTTATGGAGAGTGAAAGAGAAGATGTCAATAAATGGAGTGGATTAGTGCAGTTCAGAGATTTTTCAAAAAAGCATGGGGAAAAGCTGCAGCAACAGATGGGTCCATGTGGGGCAGAGGAGGTGAAAATAGGATCTTCATGACGTCTCAAGAGTTTAATACAATACTGGGGCTATGTAAAGTCTGAGTCAGCCTCAAACATCCAGTGGCATGGGCAAAGCTGAAATTGGTAATGAAGGAACAAAGCGCACGGCTAAAGTGAAAGGTAGCTTTCTTGGTTTTGCAAATCTCCCATTGGAGGCTGTAGCAGCTCATTAAGGAATATAAATCAGGTATGCATTCAACAACAAAGAGTCAGTGGGTGACTGTGAATGGTGCTGAGGTGGATCTGGCTGCCATCATGGTGCTGCTGGGATTTGATACTTCATTCATTGATGACAGCAACTTCAGACAGCAAGTAGATGCAAAATAGGAAAGTTACATTATTCAAGGAATGTCCAAGATGGCAGTTAGGATTAAGAAAGGAAGCTTGTAAACTAGTCGGGCTGCAACTAAATGGATAAGATTAGAATCAAGCAATAATGTCCAACTCAGCTGGAAAACAGAAATTACACGTTGAAAGAAGTTTTTTTCTATTCATTTGTGGGATGTGGGTGTCACTGGCTGGCCAGCATTTCTTGCCCATTCCTAGATGCCCTTGAGAAAATGGTGGTGAGCTGCCTTCTTGAACCACTGCAGTACACCTGTTGCAGGTTGAGCCACAATGCCATTAGGGAGGGAATTTCAGGATTTTGACTCAGCAACAATGAAGGAATGGTGATATTTTTCCAAGTCAGGATAGTGAGTGGCTTGGAGAGGAACATGGAGGTGGTGGTGTTCCCATACGTCTGCTACCCTTGTCCTTCTAACTGGAAGTGGTTGTGGGTTTAGAAAGTGCTGTCTCAGGATCTTTGATGAATTTCTGCAGTGCATCTTGTAGATAGTGTTGGGCATCGGTGGTGAAGGGAGTGGATGCTTGTGGGTTCGTGCCAATCAAATGGGTTGCTTCGTCCCGGATGATGTCAGCTTCTTGAGTGTTTTTGGGGCTGCACCCATCCAGGCGAGTGGGGAGTATTCCATCACATTCCTGACTTGTACCTTGTAGATGGTGAACTGGCTTTGAGGCGTCAGGAGATGAGTCACTCGCCACAGAATTCCTAGCTTCCAGCCTGCTCTTGTAGTCATTTTTTTAATATGGTGAGTCCAGTTGAATTTCTGGTCAATGATAGTCCCCAAGATATTGATAGTGGGGGATTTAGTGATGGGAACACCATTGAATGTCAAGAGATGGTGGTTACATTGTCTCTTATTGGTGATGGTTGTAGCTTGGCATTTGTGTGGCACAAATATCAATTGCCATTTGCCAGCCTAAGCCTGGATATTGTCCAGGTCTTGTTGCATTTGAACACAGACTGCCTCAGTATCTGAGGAGTCGTGAGTCTTGCTGAACATCGTGTAATTGTGTTATGGTTAACCTAGTCCAAGGCTATGTATTACTTGAGAACAAATGGATGGCTAGTTCACCATTGTTAAATAGGTTGCATTTTGTTTCCATAAACCTGATGAAAGAATTTTCAAATTGATGCTGTTTGAAGGATGAGCATGGATTCAGGAGGCAAATTCAGGAGGGGGAAAAAAGGCTCAGGATAGCCCAGTGGGCCATTCCTAGGATAGGTCACAGTTGTGTTTTTAAGGGTGATTAGGGAGTGATTACTGCAGATTTGAAAGGAAAGAGGACAGTAGCTGAGGAGACAGGGCCTTTCACAATGGCTACTTGCCTGAGGGCCTCAAAATAAAGTGGCATAGTCAATGGTGCAGCTAAAATATGAGAAAATAGGAGACGTGGACAAAATGAGCTTAGGTTTTAGTTGCATGAGGTGAGATTAGAAACTTGAGGAAGACATTAACATCAGGGATAGGAAAATGGAAATTTTTAAATTATAGCCAAAATGAAGCCGTTCATTGGGACAATTCCAAGTTTCAGATTTTGGGAATAAGTTTGAAGCTAATGTTCAATTCCTTGGTGGCACATTTTTATACAAAAATGGTGCTGTAATGCACAGAAAGTAAAGTGTCTATCTTTACTACTATTTTTATAGCTGGTCAGATTTCCTGAAGGGTCCGTTGCATAAGGAGGCTTCAGTTCTGTGGGGATGTGATAACTAAATTGTGTTGCATCTTCCAAAAAGATCTATAGCTAACTGCTGAAACTAGCCCGGCATATTCTGTTATCAAAGTCAATACAACTCTGAACCTGTTTGCCTGTAACTGCTTCTAGGTTGCCGCAGGGGAAATAGAAGGTTAAATCTCAGAATTGGCGCAGTTGATAGGATTTCACTAAATCAGCAGTACCATTAGCTACACTTGTATCAGCCACTGGATTGTATAGAGAGCCATTAAGAAACAAATGAGAGAAATAAAATATTGAGACAAAGATGGCCATCTGCAATTGAGCAAATGATTTGAGAACTTTGAGAACAAGGCACATTAACACAAACATGCTAGAAATCCTCAGTAGGCCTAGTACCATCTGCAGAGAGAGAAAATAATGTTCATTGTCAATGATCTTTGTCAGAGCACTAATATTTTTCCAGCTTTCCATCATCTCCAACATTTTGCCTTTATCTTGGCACTTATGATGAAATAATTAAAACTTTTGGCTCAGTTAAATGGGTTCTTCAGAAAATGCAGCTAGAATTCATGTTCATTTCTTCATTTCATGGATGTGAACATTACTGACTGGGCCAAAATTTATCAGCCACCCTTAGGGAAAAAAAATGGTAATAAGCTACCTTCTTGAACTGCTGCAGTCTATGTGGTGAATCTAACTCTGCAAGCTAATAGGGAGGGAATTCCAAACTTTTGGCCCAATAGCAATGGAGGAAGGAGAGAATACTTCCACATCAGGATGCTATATATGACTCAAAGGGAAACTTGGTTATGAAGGTTCTTCCATGTACTTGCTGTCTTTGCTTTTCTCAATGATAGAGTACACGGGCCCATAAAAGACTTGATGAGTTGCTGCAGTGCAACATGTAGATGACGTGACCATGTTTCATCTGTGGTACAGGGAGTGAATACATTCATAAATAAGGTTTAATAAAATGTACTGTTATGTCTTATATGGTGTTGGGCTTCAGTGTTTTGTTGCCCGTCTCTGAGATAACAGTATATAGATAGATGAAGATATAGTAGAGACAGTTAGACTTTATAAAACTCAATTAATTTATTAAGTACTTAAACGTATAACACACACTTTTTATTACTAGCTATAGCTCAATCTCTGTCTTTCACTACCCTGGGTTCTGTAACTAATCCCAACCCCAGAAGAGTTGGCAGCTGGCCCGGCTGGAACTCATCTCAATGTCTTTACCACACCTCCTGATATAGGATACTTACTGCAGTGTTAATCTTCAAAGTTCTAGTGGGATAAGGATTTTCTCGGGCTGCTTTATACACAGGTCTCTGTGCCTTATTTGGAATTATCTGTGACCAATCCCAGATGTTTCATACTTATTTGGTAGAGACAGCAGTTACAGGTTTCTTGTAATCTGAGTTCTTAGCAGTTGTGAATGGCTCAGAGTAATTCCACTCTCATAACAGCCCATTGTAAAGCCTCTTATCAGTTGTTTTTATCCAACTGTTGCCCTACATGGTAAAAGAGATGAGTAGGAATTACATCTTGCAAAGGGTCTTGGAATCTATGGAATTCATTATCCCAGTTAGCATTGGATGCTGAGAGACAGAGTAATTTTAACAAAGAGCTAGGTAGATTTTTAATTAGAAATGAGTTGAAGTGAATAGGCAGGAAAGTGAAGTTGAGGCTGAGATGATATTGGCCATGACCATGTTGAATGGCGGACTAGGCTTAGGAGATGGATTTGTCTACTCCTGCACCGTTTCTTATGTTCTTATGTAATTTAGGAGCTTCAGTCATCAAGCAAATGCAGAAAATTTCATCATACTGATTTGTGTCTCTGCTAGTTTTTTAGGCAGTCATTCTCATCACACTTACCGAAATCAGTTCTTTTGTGAATGTTTAGACCAACATTCTGAAGAAGGGTCTAGGCCCGAAACATCAGCTTTCCTGCTCCTTTGATGCTGCTTGGCCTGGTGTGCTCATCCAGCTCTACACTGTGTTATCTCAGATTCTCCAGCATCTGCAGTTCCTACTATCTCTGGAGTTTTTTTTAAATTTTATTGGAAACTGCTGTTCCTGACATTTGGGAATTAATTACTTTCCTGTTTTAAAACTTCTCTCTCACTGTGGTTGTGGATAATTTATTACTGGGATTAAAATGTTTAAATGAAATCACTTTAGGAAAACAATTGCCTAAGAGAAAATAAGTGTTTTTGGAGCCAAGTGTTCCTGATTGTGGCCCTGAAATTCCTTGTGTATTCCATCAACCTTCTGCCAGAATTCTGGCAGCTGTGTGTCTGAAGTTCTCAGAAAGCATCAGAGACCAGGTTCTGCCAACATCCAGCACATCCAGTCTCTAAGTCAAATGATTTTCTTGTATACTTAAATAAACTGAATATATATCTTGCAACATTGGCCATCAACTCATAATCCCCACCCATTTTCAGATGAGAAGTCAAATAGAGAGATATTTGCAGCTAGGCTATTTTCATCGGTCTGCCCAATTGAAAATGTGAAATGATTCATTTTATATCAGCCTCAGAGCACGCTCTATCACAGATGTACTGACAAATCAATCATCCAACTATTTGTTGCTGAAAGACTCACAATGTCAGAGGCAGTATTCAGCAGAAAGTTATTTATTTGAGACCTTCAGTACAAAACTATGGCACGCAGGCATTATGTTAGGATGGCTTGAGTAAGAGTGGAAATTTAAAGAAAAAGTCATCATTATAAACATGAGGGGTGAAACTGGTCATACCAATGGTGAAAATGGCTTTGTAATGAATCAACAGATTTTTATACACCCTATCATTATATACTTTTCATTACCTTGGAAATTATTGTCAATTTTTAATACTGCAAACCAAGTTATTAACTCATCCAAGTTACACTGACACTACGAATCATTATTCTGTGAGTATAAATGTATGGATTAGGAGAAGTAGGTTAATCAGCCATTCAAGTCTGCTCTGTCATTCAATAAGATTGGATAGCTGATGTGTTTGTGTTCTGAATTATTCCCATCTGTCCTTAATAACTTTTGATTCCTTTGCTTAACAATATCTACTTGCACCTCAAAAAAATTCAATGACCTTGACCTCCACTGCCTCTTGAGGCAGAGAGTTCTAAAGTCACACAGCCTTTCGAGAAAAAAAACCCTAATCTCTGTCTTAAAAGGGCAACCCTTAATTTCAAACAGGATCCTCTAGTTCTGAAATCGTCATCAGGAGGTAACAGACGTTCCTTATCCATCTTGTCATGGCCATTCACGGTCTTTTAAACCCCAACCATCCTTCATTTTTCCAAAGTCTAGTGAAAACAAGCACAGCCTGACTAATTTTTTTTCTCATGAAACAACCTGCTTAATCCAGGTTAATTTAGTTAACCTTCTTTGAATCATGTCCATATGTTTATATCCCTCTGTAAAGAAGGATATCTTAACCACCTACAGCATTTGGGAAGCGGTCTCATCAATGTCTTATACAACTGGAGCATAAGCTCCTGACTTTAAGATTCAAATCATCTCATAATAAATGATAGCATTCCATTAGCATCCCCTTCATTTCAGAGAGAAATAGGGTCATAGAGTCCTTCAGCACAGAAAAATGACCTTCCGCTTAAGGAGCCTGCTTTGGTCAAAAACAACCACCTAATTACTCAAATCCCATTTCCAGCATTTGCTCCATAGCTTTGAATGCCTTGTCACTGCAAGTGCACATCTAAATACTTTTAAATATTATGAGGGCTCTGTCTCCACCACCATTACAAATAGTGAGTTCCAGGTTCCCACCACCCTCCAGGTGAAAACATGTTCCTCACAACCCCTCTAAACCTCCTGCCCTTTCTTTAAGTTTATGCCACTGGTCATTGATCCCTCTACCAATGGGAAAAGTTTCTTCCTGTCTATCCAGCCTAGGCCTCTCATAACTGTATATATTTCAATCATGACTCCCCTCAGTCTCCTCTACTCCTAAGATAACAATTCCAGTCTGTGCAGTCTCTCTTTATAGTTAAAAGTCTCAAGCCCAGGAAACATCCTGGTAAATCTCCTATGCACCCTCTCCAGTGCTAATGCATCCCTCCTGGAATGTGGATTCTAGATTTGCACCCAATATTCTGAATGAGTTAGCTAAGTTGTCACATGTACTCACATTAGTACGGTGAAATGTTTACAAGCTACCACTTATGGTGCCATCTTAGGTACCAAGGTACCTAGGTGCAGATTGTTAAGTACAAATTCTTTGGGAAACAAATTAGAAGGTAAAGAAATAAGAAGTCCAGTGTTACAGACCTTCATAAGTACAAAATCATTGTAATAAATTAGAAAAATAAAGTGATAAGAAGTTCAGAATGACTGTCCTTCCATGACTGGGGTGGCACGATGGCTCAGCGGTTAGCACTGCTGCCTCACAGCACCAGAGACTCGGGTTCAATTCTACCCTCAGGCAACTGTCTGTGTGAAGTTTGCACATTCTCCCCGTGTCTGCGTGGGTTTCCTCCAGGTGCTCCGGTTTCCTCCCACAGTCCAAGATGCACAGGCTAGATGGATTGGCCATGCTAAATTGCCCACAGTGTTCAGGGATGTGTAGCTTAGGTGGGTTATAAGTGGGTCTGGGTGGGGTGCTCTAAGGATCGGTGTGGACTTATTGGGCCAAAGGGCCTGTTTCCACACTGTAGGGGTTCACTGATAATATAAGAAAGGAGAAAAAGTAGTCAAGAAAAGAGAATTATCGCCACCAATGCTGTCCCCTTGACCCAGCTCTTCACCAAGAGGTAAGTAAAATGAAAGAGAAAAGAAGATGAGAGAGAGGGAAAAAAGAAATGAAAAGAAAACTGTTGCCTAACCAACATTTTATACAGTTCCATCTGTTAAACTCCATGCCTTGGCTAATAAAGATAAGTATTCTATGTAGATTCCTCCCTAGTTTATCTATCAGGAAAGAAGATCAGTGAAAAGAAGATTGGTCATTGGAATAAAGAATAACTCCAATCCTCTCTGAGCCTATTTCACACCAATTTCACTACCACAATCTTAATATTTGAGCTAGCTTTGCTAACAGTTAATCAGAAGAAAATGTCTTGATCAATATTGTGAGAATATAACAGATACTGGATCAAAATCAACTGAGATGCTCTAATGGAAACAATCCACCTACAGGAAGTAAGCGTTAATGGGCATCGGTAAAGAACAGAGAATCATAAATGGAAATATAGAACTGCCAAGACTAACAATAACATTAAACTAGTTTAATTCACCACATTGTAAATTCGCTTTCTTATACACATCACTTAGATTCCTAATGAACAATGTCAATTAAAGTCTTTAACAAAAGATGAACACGGTTTTGTATAAGGATAGAATTGCTGATCAGTTCAGAAATCATCAAATAATATCTAGAAATCAGCATAGAACCACAGAAATGTCAGTTGGAGGATGGCAATGGTCTCATGTGTGTGGATACATATAGAGTAGAAACCTCAATTATTGCTCTGGAGTTAACTTAATTTGTCTAGTGCAAGGGATATGGATGATCAATTTGACTGTTTTTGAGGAAAGGCTAAGCTCAATGAGTTTAATCATTCAGTGGTTGTTTACATTTTATCCTTTGGGTGCACACGTTCAAATACAATCATTTACCTGTGCCTAATTGTCTAGGGATAGTAATAGGCCAAAGCAAGAAAACTGAAACAGCAAGAACTGCAGATGCTAGAGTCAGAGATAATAAAATGTGGAGCTGGAGGAACACAGCAGGCCAGGCAACATTAGAGGAACAGGAAAATTGACGTTTCGGGTTGGGACCCTTCTTCAGAAAAATCAAAAAGAAAATTCTGAAGAAGCATACCAACCTGAAACGCCAACTTTCCTGTTCCTAAAATATTGCCTGGCCTGCTGTGTTCCTCCAGCTCCATGGTTTGTTGTCATTATTAGAGTAAGGAAAAGTCTGTTGTAGAAACTCTAGGATTTATTTGTAAGGTCAATGTACCAGCTTTTACAGATTACATTATGGTTAAGATTCTAATCCCTAAAACTAAATTTCTTTATCTTGTTGCATCTAATTTCCAATGTTTGGTTCCTTGCTGAATTCTGATCTTCAAGTGCCTACCAATGTCAAAATTAGCTCCAGCAACGAGTAGGCCCTGATTTGCTAAACATAGTTTAGTTTCTTCAATGCTGAGTCAGTTCTTATATTCTTTTAATGGAATGCGGACGTCTTCCGCAAGTCCAGTCCTAATTTCACTTGAAGTCAGTAACTTAGTTTAGAGGATGATTATTATTGAGTTATTTATTGTCACAGATATCTAGAAATTGTTTTGTCGTCACAAACCAGTGCTATTTTGAGTTACCAAGAGGAAATCATTTAAATAGAGCTTATTTTCTATTCAAATTGGGTCTCAAGCACGGCTCCAGGATTCTGCAAGGTGTCTCGGGCTTTAAGGAGCCCTTGTTCTGGGTACAGCAATGACAATTCCACGCGTGAACCCATACTTCAAATGTATCACAGTGACGGGTTCTTGCTCTAGGCACCACCCCTCTTGCAGTGACCCACTGCTGCCACCAAGAGTCCCGTTCCAGGCACCACTACTGCCACAGCCCACAACCTGCCGAGCCCACGAGTCTATGTTTCAGGCCTACTGCGACGTGGAGTCCTCACTCCGGGCACCACCATTGCTGCAGCTGACAACCAGCCCACATCGCTTCCCCACAACATGAGAAGATGAAGAAAAGAAAACAGAGAAAAAGTCAAAAAAGGATAGAGAGAAAAAGAGAAAAGGAAGTAACCGGCCTGAAGGGGACGGGCTCAGGAGCCTGAACACTACTACCATGCCGGCACCACCATCTTGCCGCAGAAGATACCATGCCTGAAGAGAATCAACTACATCATTCGAGCCCTAAAATTACACGAAAACTGGACTATAAGGCCATAAGATACAAGAGCAGAATTCGACCATATGGTCAAGCCTGCTCCACCAATCAATCATGGCTGATGTGTTTCTCAACCCCGTTCTCCTGCTTTCTCCCACAGACTTTGATTGCCTCACTAATCATAACTTATCGATCTCTGTCTTAAATACACTCAATTATTTGGCCTCCACAGCCCTCTGCGGCAATGATTTCCATAGATTCACTACCCTCTGGCTGAAGAAATTCATCCTAATCTTCATTCTAAATGATCGTCCATTTACTCTGATGCTGTGCTCTTGAGTCCTAGTCTCTCCTACACGTGGATACATCTTCTCCACCTCCACTTCATCCAAGCCTCTGAGTATTCTGTAAATTTCAATGACATTTAAGCATGATGGATTCCCCTCCCTAAAGGACACTAGTGAACCAAAAGATTTTTACAGGAATTTTTGATAGTTTCATGGTTATCATCACTGATGGTTAGCTTTCACTTTCAGACTTATTAAATGATTTTAAAATTTCGCTTGTGACCGTCAGCCTGTAACTCTGGGTTGCTGGATGATCTCATTAGTTACTCTTTTTAATGCAGTCTGTGTGCCTACTCTACACTTGCTCTGAAGAAACAAAGTTGACACACTGTTATTTCGTGCAGTTCAGCTACAAACATTGCAGAGAATTAAACAGATTTTCATAGCAGCAGCACCCAAAGCATTAAACCCAACTCCGGCAAGAATACTGACATGACTAAATCTTTAATTATAATCATGAGGCTTTCAAACATTCTACGAAATATCAAGACTCTTGAGTTAAGTATTAAAGCTTTGAACCTAATGAAATATTTGGAGAATAAACCAATAAATTAGGTTTGAATCAAGAATTTTACTAAAAATGAATACATGAAATGGATCAGGTATGCAATTATCCGGAACTGATGTTAACCAAAAGTTCAGAATTGTTCAAACCAATATGTTAATTCCTGAACATTGCATACCCAAATAAGTTTAAAACTGGTGACTTCCAGTCAATTGACTTGTTTTTTTTTTCTTATCTCTCATGTATTAATTTCTACCAGAACTCTTGAATTAACTGCAATTGTTTTCCTCTTTCTAAACCTGAAAAATACTCCACATTCCATTAATGCTGTGATAATTAAATTCATGTTTAGTTTTCCAAGTTTATTCTACTTAATATCAGAAACTCCAATCCAAGTCCTGCTATTATTATTAGAAACCACTGTTGCAATAAAGGAAACACAGCAATGAATTAGCGCATAGAAACAGACAAGAATGTAACAATAACCAGGTTACCAGTTTGTTTTAGTGATGTTAGTTGGTAACAATGTGTAGGATAGTGCAGAGCACTTCACTATTTTTCTTCAAAATAATGTCATAAAGTCTTTTACATTAACCTGAGAAAAAGGATAAGACCTTAGTTTTCCATTCAAATTTGCTGCCCACCAAACAAAAATAGAGTTTTGGCTTAAAATTTTGAGTTCACATCTCAGGAATGTGATTCTTACCCTCCCATTTTGGATTAGCAAATTAGAATACTGTAGATTGAACCATAGTTGACACCTTAAAATTTGTTGAGGTTCTTATTAGCTCTAAAGTTAAAAGCAATTTTAAAGCATATGGGCACACGTTAGTGATTGCTTAAAACTCCCAGCTATGGTTGACTTCTGAACGCAATGTTGCAATTGCCGCAAACATAGGGGAAGAGATGACCTTTGTAAAAACAAAATCCAATAAACATTTATTTTTGTTAGTAAAGGATCAATATTAGATTGACAAAAGAACAGAGTAACTCTGAAGTGGATACTGTAATTTCTGAGTGGGTTTCAAACAAATTTCCGTGCTGATTGACTGAACAAGCACAAGCCCATTTCATTGCTTCTTTCTGTGTTGTATGATATAGAAGACAGACTTTGCATTATTAATGTATTGACTGTTCAGATAATAGTGATGAATGTGGCAGATGTTGGCATGCATTTATTTTCCACAAGTGTTTTAACTTATAAATGTATATATAAAAGATGTATGTTATAGTTGTCAAAACATTGTTGATATTGATAAGGTTGTATTAATTGCCCATCCAAAATTGAGATTTATTTAGATACTAGAAGGGAGTAGCAGGATTCTATCCTGCTGGACATTAATGAGACAGTTGAATTTCACAATAATCCAGAAACTTTTGTATCTGCTGTACTGGTCACCAGTGCCAAAATCAGCAAATATATTGAGGAATTTTATCCATATAAACCATTTTTATCTGGATTATCACAACAGTACCACCTACTAATTTTAATATCTAAATATCTATTGACATATTCATTAAAAAATATCTAAATCAATGGCTATTCGTGTTGGTCCATGGAAGAATTTGTTACAACAAATAAATTTGCATGGAAATTAGAAGCATAACTTATAATAAAAACCAACAGATGTTCAGTACAATTTACATTTGGATTGCCAACCATGCCAAATTTAATTTTAAAAAGACTCCACCATAATACCTCTGAGTTCATTATCTATGATCATAACTATAATTGATTTCTTTTCTAAATTAAACAGGCTAAATGCCTATTAAATAGTGGAGTGGCATTTCATATCTTGTCACGGTTGTAGCAATGCAATGCACAGAGGTAAGTTTTGCAAGATACCAATGAATGACCACGAACAACATACCTATCTTTCGAAATGAAGACTTAAATTTATATATCATTTCCACAATCATCAGACAACTCAAAATGTCTTGCAGTCGAAGTGCCTTTGAACCACTGTTGTAGTGTGGGAAATGCAAAAAATTAACTTGCGCTCAGCAAGCTCCCGCAAGTAGCAATGTGATATTACAAGATTTTTTTATCACTTTGATGTATTGAACTCAGCCTCAATGATAACTTCTTTAAAATCGAGAGGCGGGACTTTTTTTACGTTTAGTCTCTATTTAACATTTTGACCTAACGCCTCATAACAGTGCCTCAGAACTGCACTGAAGGGTCAGCTTGGATTTTGGTAAACTCAAACTCTGAAGTGACTCAATCCATCCTCCCCATGTCCCGAACCTGTCCCCAGACCTGGATATGCTAGCCACAGGCGCCTGTTTAAAACGTAACAGTATAAGGTGAAAAGAGGCTCTGGGATCTAAGTTATGGAAGTTTGGCAGCATTTTGTTTAGAAAAACAAAACTTTGTGGGCACGTTTCTTCAGGGATATGATGACTGTTTTCCTTTAAAGACCTCGAAACATTGCCAAAGATTGAGAAACCCGACGCTGTAGGAGGTGGGTAGTCAAAATGTGATATAGATAGCAGGTCAGTCATTGTGTGTGCAATCTGATCCCCGGCTATCCCACTGACACGGTGCAACCAATGGTATTGAAAAATAAATAAATGTGGCAGTTATCCTTTGATCAATGCCTTCTCTCCTCTGTGTAGCGGAATATCACAACCCCACTCCCGGGTCCGCGCAATTCTGCGTTTAGGATTACGAATGGATAGCGCCAGTTAAAAATAAAAATGTGCCGGGATGAGGTATCGAAAACCGATCCATGGCAACACACTGTGAGACAGAGTGATGTAAAACTGACCAAACCCGTCTGATGGGTCCCATTTGGAAACACATTCGTCCGGGACGGGAACTCGCTGGACTGTACAGTTAAACGGTCGGCTCCTGATCGAGACGGAGAGAGAGGATAAAGGAGGGAGGGCGGCCGTGGATATGGGAAAGATGGTCTTTCAAGATTAAAGGAGGCTGATCGCTTTTAAAGGGTCAGCCAGGATAAGTTGCAGTTGGACAAGCATGTTAACAGAGTACACGCTACAAAAAAAACTTGCAGGAGCCTGCGGGTGATTTAAATCCCACACACACACACACAGACACGCAGAGAGACACACGTTCCAGGATCCGGCTTGTACTTCGCTCATCCGACCAGGAATTCATTAAAAAAAACTCAAAGCCCAGCGACAGAAAGGAGGAAATACCTTCCAACGGGGCATGGGGCAAGTAGAGGGACCAGGTAACACTGATTAAACCATGGGTCTACAGAGGGCGATTTTCTGGACTTTACTGTTTCATGTAAGTGTCGCTTTTAAGTGGGACTGTGCATATGTAAATACGCGGGTTGTCTTCACAAATTAACATGCTTGCTGGCCATTTTTACGCTTAGCTATCGTAACCGTGTGTTATACATTGATTTAAAAGGAGCAAACTGGCTCATACGATTTAATTTTGTGACTGGGGTTATATGTGATTTATGTATAGTATAAAAATATGTATCTAACCCTGATATCTCAGTAAGAATCGAAAGAACTGCGGGTGCTGTAAATCAGGAACAAAAAACAGAAGTTGCCGGAAAAGCTCAGCAGGTCTGGTAGCATTTGGGAAGGTAAAAGACAAGAGTTAACGTTTCGGGTCCGGTGACCCTTCCTCATATATCTCAGACTCCGAGCACACATACAACGAACGGTAAATGTGCATCTGAGAGCTTCCAATTCTCAGCGTCAGAGGCCGGTACACCACGCCAGATATCAGGGCAACACTACCTTTCCACATGTTGTGCCCCTGTTTACAAAGGCGTTAAACCAGTCCATTCGAACGGTTTGCATTAGTGTTTTCACCAGGAAATACTGTCTCCGCTCTAAGCACACGTTCCTCGGGTACCTCCGGGAACCGAATGCTAAGCCATCTCCAAACTGAGGTCATCCGCTCCGGCTGTCTGGGTTAAACACGTTGACAGGACAGTACTCCCCAGGCAGCAGTCGGTTCAACACCTCAGAGTCATTGGTACACGGATTAAGGTCATCGACCAGCCAAGATGCACGAGTGTGCCTGGGCGAATGGGTCGGACCCCTGACTCCCGTACAATACTTTCTTCCAGTACGGCTATCATTTTGGAACACGGGACTTCAGGGCATTTCTTTAAACTAACCTCTTCCGTTCCTTCCGGTCCTAGCTCGTATATACCATCTGTATCAACCGGGAAGAGAGTTTTGTTGAGAAATTGTTGTAAAATAAAAGTCTGCTTCATTTCCTCATTCATCTTGACAAGCGATGTGGCGGTGTTATTCAAATCTCAGCGTTAATGGGGGACCTTGCTGGTTGTAATCATTCGCGGTAAAATGCCTGGGGACGTCCTGAAATCTTTCTTAAATTAATGAATAAAGAGCAATAACTGATAAACCTTGAATTGAAAGGTAGTTGGCCAAACACGAAACTGCTAAGTGGGTGTAAAAGTTCCGAAGAGTCATGTTGCAAGAAGTTAACACTATGTCCCTCTCCACAGACGGTGTCAGTCCCGCTGAGTCTATTATAGATCATAATTGTTGTAAAATCCCGCTTGTCTCAGTAAACTTACAGGAAGGAAATGTGCAATCTTTGCCGGGCCGAGCGATGTAACTACAGGCCCGCAGTGATGTGGTAGACTCTAAGCTGCCCTCTGAACTGGCCTCGCAAGCGGGAAAGTGTATTACAGATAATAGGAACTGCAGATGCTGGAAAATCGAAGATAACAAAAGTGTAGAGCTGAATGAGCACAGCAGGCCAAGCAGCATCTTAGGAACACAAAAGCTGACGTTTCGGGCCTAGACCCTTGGTTCACATTGAAGAAGGCGGCTTTCCAACATCTTCCCAGCGCAGTCAGAAATAGGCCCAAAATAGTGTTGACCCAGTCGGAATCATCCACAACCCACACAGAGCAACAACACACATCCAATTGCCATCTCTACTTGCCATCGTTACCCTTTTACTAAAGGACCTGATCCCCATGATGCTGGGCCACTAACCCTGGAATGGCCTCACAGTATCAATAGTGGCAACTCTCAGTTGGAACTGCTTTGGCTGAGTTTTGTGCATCTGGCACAAACCATGATGATGCACACCAAGTTTTTTTAAATCTATTTCTTCCAATGCCTTTAATTTGTTTAATGTTCGCAATAAATACATATTAATATCTAAGATAATGGGAACTGCAGATGCTGGAGAATCCAAGATAATAAAATGTGAGGCTGGATGAACACAGCAGGCCAAGCAGCATCTCAGGAGCACAAAAGCTGACGTTTCGGGCCTAGACCCTTCATCAGAGCCTAACCCTAAACCTAACCCTCTGATGAAGGGTCTAGGCCCGAAACGTCAGCTTTTGTGCTCCTGAGATGCTGCTTGGCCTGCTGTGTTCATCCAGCCTCACATTTTATTATCTCATATTAATATCTACCCAGTTGGATTAATGATTGCAAGAACTTAATGGCAGGATTATTCAAGTGTGGCAATATAAATGAGGAACGTGCTAGTCCAGAAGGCTTACATTGCATTATGCCCCGCCGATCCCAGGAAACGTCTCATTTAACAATAATATGTCCACCCTCTTTGATCAGACTAACGGATCAGACCCTATTACCTCCTCTCGGGGCGCTATTCCAGTTGAGCTATAGAACATCTGAAAGGAGGGAAAAAACTAAGAACTTGCACTGTTAGATTATAATGTCCCCCAATGTTTCAGGATAATTATTAGATCAAAATTAATACCAAGACAAAGAAAACAGGACAGGCCTTGATCAGTTTTTGTCAAATGGGAGAGAACTGGAGAAATTTAGAGACGAGATTACAAACTCTAAGGTCGAGGCAGGGAATGCTTGACCGTCATGGGGGGGGGGGGGGGCATCGAAGCAGAGGAGAGAACGAATTCTCGCTAAGGATCGGGGTTGGGACGGCGAACCGATTTAGGAAACGGAGGGGTCCAGGTTACGAGAGGGGAAATTTGAAAGTAAGAACGAGATACTGAAAATTTGAAGGGACAGTCAGGGTAGGTCAACGAGCACAAGCGTGTTAGAGGGATGGGACAGGTTGGAATGCTCTTTAAAAGGTGTTGACACCTAACTAAAATTAATTGTTCAAACAGACTGGGGAATAACGAGCGCTAGCCATTCGTGTATTCATTTTTATTAGTCACATCTACTGTAACAGTAAAACTGCTTATTTTGCAGACCTGAAGCAGAAAATAGTAGGAATTTCACATGCTAACAAAACGATTTATTTATTGCTTTATTTGGTGACACATCCCAATGTTGATTTGAGATAAAACAGCAGCTCTGTGCGATATTTGCAAGGAGCATGTTGTTCCTTTCTCTGCTGTTTTAATTAAAATATTAATAGATTTACTTTAGGGCGGCTAATTCATTTCTTTCACAACAGTTAAAGGAATTTAATACAGATCTTTTAATCCACCCGTTATTAATGCAATGCAGCAGGAGTTCTACCTGGAAAGGGATTTGAGTTCGCTGATAACTTTACCATATTTGTCAATGCGACCACTAAACGGAAAATCCGGATTCACTCTGTGAGTAACTCTTGATTAAAATTGTAATAGAAGCTTGAATTATTCTACCATTGATTAACAAAGGTCCCTGTCATTGGAATGCTTTAGGAACGTTAGAAAACCAAAATGGAGCATTTTCACTTAAAACTAAACGCAGCATAAATGTGAACGAACGTATTGAATTGAATACCTAATATTTGTTGCAGAAAGCTACATTTGATTTATGTTAAATATTTTTTCACTTGTGAAAATGCTGATGTATTTTTGATATGCATTTAAGTGGCTTAATATCCGGAGCTTAAGCGACTTGCACAGGCAGTGAAGTCAGTTTGGGAAACAGTGGCTCTCAGTTCAGCAGAATGTGCAATCTGCTCTTAAGTGTTAAAGTTTTTAATCCCTCATTGTTGATTTATTAAGGCCAAACATTGCTGGTGTTTCTTTTAGAATTAAGGAAAAGGAAAAGTGTCTTTTGTCACCTGTCCCAAATATCTCTGAAGTGCGCAAATATGGCATCCAACGGGCCTCAAATATGCTTGAGATAGTTATTGGCTAAGCATCTAACTAATCTGAGGAAGGAATGTTTCCCAGGGAACAACATTCTCTTCTATGTGTACTCCTTGGTGATCTTTGACATAACGTGAAGGGGCAGAAAATACTTCAATATAAATTCTTACCTAATAAGACCATAAGAAACAGGGACAGGAGTAGGCCATTTGGCCCTTCAAACCTGCTCCACCGTTTAATAGGATCATGGCCGATCCAACATCCCTCACATCCACTTTCCTGCCCTTTCCCCATAACCCTTGATTCCTTGAAGAATCTAACTATTCCAGCCTTAAACAAGGCCTCTGCCCTCACAATTGTCTGCAGCAAGGAATTTCAAAGACCCAGAGCTCTCAGAGAGAAGAAATTCCTCCTCATTTCAGTCCTAAATTGGCACCCCTCAATTCTAAGACTATGCCCTCTAGTCCTAGATGCTACCATGAGTAGAAACATTCTCTTGACTATTACCCTGCCAAGCCCCATAAAAATCCTATATGTCTCAATGAGATCACTTCTCATTCTTCTAAACTCCACTGAGTAGAGTCCCAACCTGTTTAATTGTTGCTCACAAGGCAACCCCTCCATACCAGTAATGAGGGAGAGTAACTGGCAAAATGACAGTTCCTCACAGCCCCAATTGCCCTGACAACAGTGAGAGTCAGCCACATATTGTTGAATTAGAGTCATGTGTAGGGCAGACTAGGTAGGGGTGATACCCAAGTTCTCTGAAGAACAGCAGTGTAGTAGTTCAGCATTGAAAACAATCCGGAAATGTCCATAGTCCCTTTTATCAGGAGCCAGCTCACAAATTGCCAGCTTTATTTCATAACTTGCCATGGTGGAACTTGACCTCATGACTGTCCAATGGAAGTTCAATGCATACCAATTAGCCTTCTGTGCCCTTCAGCAATGCCTCAACAAGAAACAGACTGCATAGATTTCACAACAGATACTGGAATTGCTCAGCAGGTCTGGCAGTACCTATATATACTGAGTGTTTCAGATCTGTGATCTTGCATCAGTTCAGCATGAAAAGAATCACAACTAAAAGAACAATTATTCATTTCAACAACATTTCATTCTAAGTAAATGAATTGAGCTATCAGAAAACATTCAGTAAAGTTCCACAACTAAGATTCCCAGATGGAATTAAAATTCACAGAAGTCCAAAGTAAACTGTTAAACAACTGATCAATATCAATTATACAATAATCAGACAGGTGGTCATTTCTTCCCCTGCACGTGCAACCAGACCTTTCAGAAATAGCCCCAATGTAGGGCCGTGGTGGCTGACTGGCTTGCTAGTCAGTGGCACAGTAGTTATCTCTAATCATATCTCCGTGCCTGTTTAAAGGTTCACCCAGTAGGTTGCTTTTTTTCTCCTCAGTGATTATCTCATCTAAGCTGGAGCACGGTAGGCTTGCATCACTCAATGGCTTGACATGACTTTG
This sequence comes from Stegostoma tigrinum, assembly GCF_030684315.1. Taxonomy (NCBI): domain Eukaryota; kingdom Metazoa; phylum Chordata; class Chondrichthyes; order Orectolobiformes; family Stegostomatidae; genus Stegostoma; species Stegostoma tigrinum. The sequence goes on along the minus strand of NC_081358.1, from coordinate 99,834,156 downwards.
ATCAGTCGGTCAATTAAATGTTGAAGAATGAGCTCCTAAGGAATCCAAGGAGTTGGCATTGGGAAACTGGGAGGATTGTGATTGCTTCTTTATCTTGGCACCTATTTTTGTCTGATCTCACGTCATTGCAGCATCTTAGGAGATTTTGTGAATGCAAATTTCGATATTACAGCCATGGATGAGCAATGGAAACCTAGCCTTATTGAGGTACATCTGTTCTGTAATTGAGTTGCTATATGGAAATTCCATGTAAATAGCTGACATACATCCTCAGGTATCCACAGGAATCAAAAACAACTAGCTGCCTCAAGGCTAGATACGTGTCTCATTTATATACTAAGATTCATACAACAACAAGCATAGAGTAGGGCATTTAATGTTGAAATATTTCCCTTCATGATTGCCTAGCAATGATGGTTAGTAGAATGGGATATTATTCTTGTTGCTCTTTCTTACTAATTTCGAAAAGAATAACATAATGACAATATTCATTTATTTACATAGAGCTCTGATGCAGCCATTCAAATCTGGAAATGATAGGGATCGGTAAGCCTGAATCCTACTGTACCTATTATTGCAGCAAAAATAACAATAACCTGCATTCACATAACACCTTTAACATGGAAAGATGTCCCTGAATGCTTCACTGAGATTAAATCAGTCTAGAAATTGACAGCATGGTGTCCAAAGAACAAAAACATATCCCATCACCATATGTGCTGCAGCCTCTCAAAAAGAAGGCTTATCTTCACATCAGGCAATAAATACTGGTCTGACTGTTGTTATCTGTATGTAGAACATGGGCTCAGTATTGTTTGCATTTGAATAGAGTTAATAGATTCAAACTTAATACAAAACCTCTGTTGTATACAAATTTTAAAGATGCCATTCTAATCTAAAGGACTTCAAACTTGTGTGTCAATGTAAACAATAGAGAATATGTTGCACTATATGAAAAATGCAGAAAACTCTCCTGATTAATGATGTTCTTATCAGTGTGCTCTACTGATCAATCACACAAACATTATTATTTGAAACTTATGCACGAAAAGGGCTTTTTCATACTGTTGTCAACTCTCAGGTATCTGTTACAACAGAATAAAAATATTGCTCGTTCAGCACAAATCATGAGGTTCCTACTATCAGGATTTATTTCAGTGACTTGAAATCTTCTCAACACAAAAGGCCTATAAATAAATATGGAAATTAATAATCACCCAAATATAACTGGAATATTAACCAGTGCTGCTTGCAGTTCTACAATATACAACCTCATGGATGCACTTTGATTTTTCTGGACTAAAGTCTTTATAAAACATACATGTTAGCCAACTTTGGAAGTAAGCCAGGTGTACTTCATATAGAGACCCCAGTAATTTTCACAATTGCCTTCGGCATGGTATTTGTAAAGTAGTTCCACAAAATCCACAAAGCCCCTTAAGCTGAAGATAATCACTGTACCACAAAGCAAATGTAACAAACGAAAATAGTTTGATTTTGTTAATTGCATATTTTGACTGTATTTTATTCTTTCTTTACGTCTGTGGGCATTGCTGGCAAAGCAAGCATTTGTTGCCTTTCCTAAGAACCCTCGCACTGATTGGCTTCCTCAGCCATTTCAGAAAGCAGTCCACCATATGATGTGGAACTAGATGGTCAAATTTAAACCCAAGTCACTAAAGCATTATTTGGATCTTAGGAAACAAATCCAGTGATCTTGCCACTACACTATCATCTCCGTGGATACTAGCATTAAAAATTAGTTTTCTATTGCTAACTGTAAAGGCAATTAGCTTCTTCACACCCTCCTTTTGCTCCCCTTACTGTGGGCAGTGTGATATTGCTGCTCACAGTGGTGAGAGAACATAGAACATTACAGCACAGTACAGGCCCTTCGGCCCTCGATGTTGTGCCGACCTGTCATACTGATCTGAAGCGCATCTAACCTACACTATTCCATGTACGTCCATATGCTTGTCCAATGATGACTTAAATGTACTTAAAGTTGGTGAATCTACTACCATTGCAGGCAAAGCGTTCCATACCCGTACCACTCTCTGAGTAAAATTCCATACCCTTACTACTCTCTGAGTAAAGCTCTCTGAGAGAGCTGGTTGTAGTGTTGGAGATGATGGAAATGTTAAGATGATAATGTAAATTGTGATGGAAATGAGATTGGAGGTGCTGGAGATAACAGTGGAACTGATAGTAAGAATATTGAGGATATTTTAAATGAACATGATAGTGGAGGTATTTGAGGTGGACATAGTAATGATGTTTACATTGTTGAAGGCAGTGGAGTCACTGATGGTGATGTCAGTGGTGGAAGTGAGATTAAAGATGTTGATCAAGCGGTTACAAAAGTGATGCAGATAGTGGTGTCTAATAATAGTGATGGAGATGAATATGGAAATGGTGGACATGATGTTATATTTGTGGACATGATGTCAGAGGAGCTGATGGTCATGGAGTTTTTTTATTGTGGGCCAGGTAATACTGGCTAGCCAGCATTTATTATCTATCCCTAGTTGCCCTGTCGGAGGTGGTAGTGAACTACATTCTTGAACTGCTGCAGTCCACATACTGAAGGTTGACCCACAATACCATTATGGAGGGAATTCCAGTTGGAGGTACAGAAGTTATTTATGGTACAGGTAGTGGTGAAGTGGCAGGGATGATGGTAGTGAAGGCTTTGGTAGCATTACTTAATCTTCAGAAGATTGGCAATGTCAGAGGCAACTGGAATCCTCTGATATTCCTCAATGACAGGCATAGCCGACCTGTCGCATGAAAGACTGAAATTGATTGAATAATCTGGTTCTTTTAACCTCGGCAAGTCAGTACGGTCTGTGGTTATATTGTCTAACTATTGGTGGTATCTGTTTATGTTTTGTTGGCCTCAAGAGGAATTGTTCTTGCTGCTGTTGCCCTTTTTGTGCATAAGTTTCAAATAATAACATTCAGATCTATTATTATCAGGAACATGAGAAATATGCAGAGTAATGGGAACAGATTTAAACTTTGTATGTGGCCCAGAGGCTCCCTGGTAAACAGCAAATTAACCCACAAAGGCCAAAATTTTAAAACTTTTGATCCAAGGTATGTGCTTCCAAATAAACAAAAAGGGAAACTCATAGTCCCTTGCCATTTGGACCTATAATTGACCACTTTGAACTGTGCCTCTTCTCACATACATGAAGTCAGCATGGGTATAATTTCCAGTGGAGAACTTCAACCATGGGTGGTGTTATCTTGCAGAAAATTGTGAGTGTATGTGTGCAAATTTAGCCTGAACAATGTGGTTGAGATTGCAAGTTATCTTCTGGGAAAATTGCTATGAGAAAGATGCATTCTGCAGTTCCTTTCAAGGTACAATATAATACCTTACACTCTGCACTTCAGTTACATAACAGGCATAAATGTGTAATCATTCCCCTGTTCTGTGCTTAGTTAACTCAGTGATCACAGTAAACAACCTAGCACCAAATTGTGTGTGAATTAGTCAGAGAAAAGTCAGACAATTAGAAATTGCTCTTGATTGCTGTTAAGTGATCATGACTCAGTTGTGGCTGTCATCCCTTCCATAGCAAAATAATCTACGCAGGGGAGATCAAATAGATTTTCATGTCCCAGAGGATTTAAAGGAATAAATAGTTCTATAAGGTTCCTTGAATGCTTTGCCCTGTGTTTCCAGGCTGTGCAGGTCTGGAGACTAGAAACACAAATTTGAAAAGTCTACATTATTGTCCAAGATCAGAACTAACATGTACAGACAATTCGAGAATTCAAATGTTAAGGAGGAATTATTTAGAGACTTATCATCAGAGTTCCTGTTCTAAAATAAAACACTTACTCGGCATAAGTACAACAAATAACGTCAGAGCCTAAATAAAACTACAATGCTGACATCAGCCATCCTGAGCCATGGAGAGGAAAATTAGGCAGGGCTCTGATTGCTGTCTAATGGCCCATATTGGAAAATGTTCAGCTGATTTGGACACCCAGCAAAAGCCCAAGTTTAAAGCAGAGCCACCTAAATTGCCAGTATAAATAGGCTGCAAGAATACCAACCTCTTCTTGAGGTTGTTTCTACCCTGTTAATAGCAGGCTAGAGTATTCAAAACTGACTCCATGTTTATTTCTGTTGACTGGGAAGGTAAAAGGTCTTTAACTGACAGCTTCTCTCAATTAAACATGAAGCAGCTTTGTCTGCTGTTAAATAATAGGCACAACATGTACTGCCTATGAAATAGACAAGATTTCTTTGGCAGTAATCCTTTGGGGAGGCGATGGCCTAGTAATATTATCACTGGACCCAGGTATGTTCCGGGGACATCGATTCAAATCTTGCTATGGCAAGTGGTCAAATTTTAATCCACAAAAATCTGAAATTAAGAACTTAAAGATAACCATGAAATGATTGCTGGAGAATCCCATCTGATTCACTGATGTCCTTCAGGGAAGGAAATGGATGTGCTTACATGGTCTGGCATACATGGGATTCCAGAGCCACAGGAATATGGTTGACTCTTAACTGATCTTTGGACAATAACAGACAGACAATAAGTGCTGGCCCAGCTAGTGACACCAACATCCTGCAAGTACATTTTTAAAACATCTAAACCAATGAACTTTACAAAAAAATTGTCCTTCGCAATTTTGTTTGAATCAACCTGTTCAGACATATTATGACAGGTTGGGTGCAAAGCCAGGTTGTCTGGCTCAAAGGGAAGAGTACTAAAACTGCATGACAAAAATTCTAGAAACATAGATTCTTTTGAACTGGAATTGAACCAGTGATATAAGGATGTTAATCTTGTAATGCCCAAAACAATACAGCAGGTCCGCAGGTTTACAAATGCATTCTGTTCCTGAGAAGATTTGTAAGTTGACTACACAATTTGGGAAGCAGTACAGGATGGTGTAAAATATCCATAAGTTAGTAAGAGCAAATGTTCTCATGTCAGATCCTTAAAATTAATTATGATATGGGATCTCATTCATAATTACGAGCATTCGTAACTTGCTGCTCATAAACTGGGAACTCTTTATATTCAGCTTTACTAGCTGAGCTATCAAAGGAGACCCTAGATTGCACTTACATAACACCATAACATAGCAAAACATCCCAGGGTGCTTCACAATAATTTTATCAGACAAAATGGCCAGAGTTGAAGAGCAGCAAAGTGCTTGGAGAGTTGTAGGATTGCAGAAGGTTAAAGATAGATAGAGACAAAATGATGGATAGATTGTAACGCAAGGATGAGAAATTAAGGTTTCAGGTATTATTGGATTAGATTCTAATGTAGATCAGCAAACTATCCAAAAGGATGAAAGCAGGGGAACACAAATCCTGACTTGCCCACATGCCTCTTTTCTTTCATCCACACTGAGATTCTGAGAAAAACTAAAAAGAAACTATTACCCCAATTCAAGATTCATGGTCTAATCCAGGAGCAATTCCAAAGGTGTCATTCAAAGACATCCTTAATATGAAATTTTCTTCTTGTTTATTGTTGTGTATGTTAATAATTCCATTTGCAATATATGTGAAAGGACTGCGAGTCCACCTTTCCAATTAGGTTATATGGTTATTCTTTTCACATCAATGTTTAAAATGATTTGCCTAAAAAGCTGAAGCATCTCTGCTTCTGAATAGTTAACCTATACCACATAGAGTGATGCCATGTTTCGCAGTAAAAGAAGGTGTTGCAGAATAGCGCTTTTTAATGGATCTTTAACTTTTCCTCAGTTGTATTGCAACACCAGCTATCCCCAGGTTTCTGCCAATGCTGCTCTGAAATCAAGTACATGCCAATGCATGAAAATACTGCAGTAATTTTCTTACAACCCTCTGTAAAGTATCTGTTTTCTGTTGGTACTTTACCCCTGTGAAGTGGCTGAGCAATGTAGATTTTTGAGCAGCAATGAAAATTACTTGTCGGCGATTAGGTCTGAGAGAAAGCCTGTCTCTTTATCAGCAGAAATATCATGAGAGATTCTAGCCTAGAAGTTATCTCGAGCAGCTCCCGTTTTATAGATGCAAAAGCATTCAACGTGGCAGGCTCAATCTGTACTAGAAGCACATTACTGACCTTATTTGTAAAGGCTGTACCATAGGTTTTATTCCTGTAATCACAATTATTGGTTCTAACTCAGTCTTTTATTGTGGTATGCGATTGTGCATGCCTACAACATTCTCACATTTCAGCCACTCCAGTGATCTACAAAAGTCAACTTTATTTTCATCCCTTTAATGTAAAGGCAGGAGAATCACAGTTCAGTCCATCCTCCATTCCACTTGTCCCCACTCCATCTTGGTGCCAGCTGTGAGCTGGAGCTATAGAAGGCCTCTGCAATCTGCTGGAAATAAAACATTGGAGGTCCAATTCCTCATTCCCCTGCTCTCCATCCTCTTTATGGCACCTTATGCTGCATTAGAATCACACATTAATTCAGGCTGTAACATCCCATCAGTTTGACAAATATCACCAAAGAAATATTTTATCCAAATTTGGTTCCCTTTGAAATTTTAAAGAGAGTTTTGAAACAGGGAGAGATTTATTAATATACCAATGGAGTTACGGAAATCAAATTCAGTTTTAATCCTTTGCACAGGCATCCCATGCCTTTACTTCCAAGAAACACAGCAAGAATTTTCTCTAGTAACCTGGCCAACATTTACCTCTCAATAAGCAACAATGAAAATTATCCAGTAATCTATTGCATTGCAGATGACAGATCAATCAAGCCAGGCCTCCTCAAGAACATAGGCTTCAATTATCATGTGACCCTGAAGAAATTGCATGGGATTAAATATTCCATTTTTATTTCAAGTATTATTAATTTATGGACCAATGGCTTAATGTTCACAAATTGAATGGGGTGTTTTCTGCAATGATCATACTTCAAAAGACTCTCTTGAAGTGTTCTGAGGCGAACGTGCTAAATATCTTCGTTTGTGAAGTAAACAGCATGGATCCATGATTCAATCCTTTACTAAGCCATGTGTTTGTCTAATTTAGGTCAATGAGATGCCATTTCACCAGATTTGGCTTGCTTTTGCTTTTAGTAGAGGCAGATGAGCGAGTAGGCATAACACATTCCTGTGCACTCACAGGTCCTGTCTCCAATAATAGCTTTTGACCCCTTGTCTGTTTACTTATGGAAAGAGTCTGTAGAGATATAGAGATTAAGTGACTGGGCAGAATCTTGGTAGATGGAATATAACATGAGATTATTTGAGGTTATGCATTTTCGCAGGAAAAATTGAGAAGCTGAACTGTTTAAATGGAGAAAGACTGCAGAAATCTACTGAGCAGCGATTTGGGAGTCTTGCTCCATGAATCACAAAAAACTAATATCCAAGTTCAACAGATATTAGAGACAAATTAGGAATATTGGCCTTTGTTACAAAAGGAATAATTTGTAAAAGTTAAGAGGTTTCAATAAAACAATGCAAAGTTCTGGTCAGTCCAAACAGATGCCCAAATATCTTTAGATGCTTTATCATTGACCTTCCTTCCATCATAAGGTCAGAGTAGGGATATTCACCAAAATTTGCACAATGTTCAACATCATTTGTGACTCCTCAGATACTGAAGCAGTCAATGCTCAAATGCAGCATGATCTGGATAATATCCAAGCTTGAGATGTCAAAAGGAAAGTAACATACACACTACACAAATGCATGGCAATAGTCATCTCCAATAAGAGTAAACCTAACCACCACCCCTGGACATTCAATGATATTGCCATCATTGAATGCCTCACTATCAACATCCTGGGTGATACCATTGACCAGAAACTCAACTGGACTCATCGCATTAATGCAGTGGCTACAAGAGCAGGCCAGAGGCTTGGAATACTGTGGCAAGTAAGTCCCCAAAACCTGTTTATCACCTAAAAGGTACAAATCAGGAGTATGATGAAATACTCCCACTTGCTTGGGTGGGTGCAGCTCCAACAATACTTCAGAAGCTTGACTCCAACCAGGACAAAGAAGCCACTTGACTTGCACCACATCCACAAGCATCCACTCACTCTACCACCAATACTCAGTAGCATCAGTGTGTTCTGTTTACAAGAGGCACCGTAAATATTCACCAAAGATCCTGAGACAGCATCTTCCAAACCCACAACCACTTCTGTCTAGAAAGAAATATTTATTTTATATTTGTCTAGAATAGATAACTCGAAATACTGCCACCTGCAAATTCCCCTCCAAGTCACTCACCATCCTGACTTGCTAGTACATCGATATTTCATCACTGTCACTGGGTCAAACTCCTGGAGTTCCCTCATGAAAGACATTGGAGGTCAACCTATAGCATTGGACAGCAGCAGTTCAAGAAGGCAGCTCACCACCACCTTCTCAAGGACAGCTAGAGGCAGGCAATAAACACTGGCCAGCTAGTGACACTCACATCACACAAGTGAATTGAAGATGAATTTGAATACTGTGACCAGTTTTTGGGTCCATTATCTAAGGAAAGATATAATAGCATTAAAGGCAGTTCAGAGACGGTTCACTAGGCTGACAACAGGTATGAGGAGACTGTCTTATGAGGAGACCTTGAGTAATTTGGGCCTGTACCCATTGGAATTTATATGAATGAGAGATGGCCTTACTAAAACATACAAGAATCTTAGGAGACTTAGGTGCAGAGTGGTTGCTTCTACTTGTGGGAGAGTATGACAGAACATGGTTTAATGAGATGGAGGAACTGAAGTACATCTGAATTAGTAGATACATAGTTTTGAATAAATCAATGGGATTTAAGGCCAGAATTTACATCCTTAAAGAAGTGGCCCTGGAAATAATAGATTCATTGGCCATCTTCAAAGATTATTTAGATTCTGGAACAGTTCCCACAGTTTGGGGTTTAGCTAATGTAAGCCATGTTTTATAAAAGGATGTAAGAGAGAAAACAGTGAATTATAGACTGAGTGACCGATAGTGAGGAAGATGCTCAAGTCTATTATGGATTTTGTAATACAGCAGTTAAAAAAACAGTGGTAGAATAAGATACAGCATGGATTTACAAAATGGAAATCATGCTTAGCAAATCTACTAGGATTCTTCAGGGATGTAACTAATAGAATCAATCAGGGATATCTAGTGGATTCTTTATTTGAGCATTATTTTCAGAATGCTTTCAATAAAGTCCCACATAAGAGATTGACGTGTAAAATTAAAACTCATGGTATTCAGGGTCGTGTATTGAGATGGATAGAAATTTAGTTAGCAGACAGGAAACAAACAGTAGAAATAAATAGGTCTTTTTCTGAATGACAGTCAGTGACTAGTGGAGTACTGCAGAGATCAATAGACAATAGACAATAGGTGCAGGAGTAGGCCATTCAGCCCTTCGGGCCAGCACCACCATTCATTATGATCATGTCTGATCATCCACAGTCAGTATCCTGTTCCTGCCTTATCCCCATAGCCCTTGATTCCTCTATCTTTAAGAGCTCTATCAATCTCTTTCTTGAAAGTATCCAGAGACTTGGCCTCCACTGCCTTCTGGGGCAGAGCATTCCATACGTCCACCACTCTCTGGGTGAAGAAGCTTTTCCTCAACTCTGTTCTAAATGGCGTACCCCTTATTCTTAAACAGTGTCCTCTGGTTCTGGACTTAACTATCAGCAGAAACATGCTTCCTGCCTCCAGAATGTCCAATCCCTTAATAATCTTATATGTCTCAATCAGGTCCACTCTCATACCTCTAAACTCAAGTATATACAAGCCCAGTCGCTCCAATCTTTCAACATATGATAGTCCCATCATTTCGGGAATTAACCTCGTGAACCTACACTGCACTCCTTCAATAGCAAGAACGTCCTTCCTCAAATTTGGAGACGAAAACTGCACACAATATTCCAGGTGCAGTCTCACCAGGGTCCTGTACAGCTGCAGGAGGACCTCTTTGCTCCTATTCTCAATTCTTCTTGTTATGAAGGCCAGCATGCCATTGTCTTTCTTTACTGCCTGCTGTACCTGTATGCTTGCTTTCATTGACTGATGTACAAGAACACCCAAATCTCATTGTACTTCCTCTTTACCTAACTTGACTCCATTTAGATAGTAATCTGCCTTCCTGTTCTTGCCACTGAAGTGGATAACCTCACATTTACTGCATCTGCCATGCATCCGTCCACTCACCTAGCCTGTCCAAGTCACCCTGTATGCTCATAACATCCACTTCACATTTCACACTGCCACGAAGCTTTGCATCATCAGCAAATTTGCTAATATTACTTTTAATGCCGTCATCTATATCATAAATGTATATTGAAAACAGCTGCAGTCCCAGCACTGAACCTTGTGGTACCCCACTGGTCACCACCTCCCATTCCAAAAGGGACCCGTTTATCACTACTCTTTACTTCCTGCCAGCCAGCCAATTTTCGTTCCAAGTCAGTATTTTACTCCCAATACCATGTGCCCTAATTTTGCTCACTAATCTCCTATGTGGAACATTATTAAAGGTTTTATGAAAGTCCGGGTACACTACATCCACTGTCCCTTGCCCATCCTCATAGTTACATCCTCATTCCAGAAGATTAGTCAAGCACAATTTCCCCTTCGTAAATCCATGCTGACACTCACCTATTCTGTTAGTGCTATCCAAATGAGTTGTAATTTCATCTTTTATAATTGACTCCAGCATCCTTCCTACCAATGACGTCAGGCTAACCGGTCTATAATTTCCTGTTTTCTCTCTCCCTCCTTTCTTGAAAACTGGGACAACATTAACCACCCTGCAATCCACAGGAACTGATCATGAATCTATAGAACATTGGAAAATGATTACCAATGTGTCCACAATTTCTAGAGCCACCTCCTTAAGTACCCTTGGATGCAGACCATCGGGTCCTGGGGACATATCAGCCTTCAGACCTAACAGTCTCTGCAACACCATTTCCTGACTAATATAAATTCCCTTCAGTTCATCCATTACCCTAGGTCCTTCAGCCTCTATGACATCCGGGAGATTGTTTGTGTCTTCCCTAGTGAAGATGGATCCAAAGTACCTATTCAACTCTTCTGCCATTTCCTTGTTCCCCATAATAAATTCACCCACTTCTGTCTTCAAGGGCCTAATTTTAGTCTTAACCATTTTTTTTTCTTTTCACTTACCTAAAAAAGCCTTCTACTATCCTCCTTTACATTTTTGGCCAGTTTGCCTTCATACCTCATTTTTTTCTCCACGTATTGCCTTTTTAGTTATCTTCCATTGCTCTTTAAAAGTTTCCCGCTCATCTTTTGTCTTTTATAACAGTCCGTAACTTCCCTCGTCAGCCACGGCCACCTGTGCCTCCCCTTAGGATCCTTCTTCCTCTTTGGAATGAAATGATCCTGCACCTTCTACATTGACAGGATGCAGAGATGGGCTGAGAGGTGGCAGATGGAGTTCAACCTGGATAAATGCGAGGTGATGCATTTTGGAAGGTCGAATTTGAAAGCTGAGTACAGGATTAAGGATAGGATTCTTGGCAGCGTGGAGGAACAGAGGGATCTTGGTGTGCAGATACATAGATCCCTTAAAATGGCCACCCAAGTGGACAGGGTTGTTAAGAAAGCATATGGTGTTTTGGCTTTCATTAACAGGGGGATTGAGTTTAAGAGTCGTGAGATCTTGTTGCAGCTCTATAAAACTTTGGTTAGACCGCACTTGGAATACTGCGTCCAGTTCTGGGCGCCCTATTATAGGAAAGATGTGGATGCTTTGGAGAGGGTTCAGAGGAGGTTTACCAGGATGCTGCCTGGACTGGAGGGCTTATCTTATGAAGAGAGGTTGACTGAGCTCGGTCTCTTTTCATTGGAGAAAAGGAGGAGGAGAGGGGACCTAATTGAGGTATACAAGATAATGAGAGGCATAGATAGAGTCGATAGCCAGAGACTATTTCCCAGGGCAGAAATGGCTAGCACGAGGGGTCATAGTTTTAAGCTGGTTGGTGGAAAGTATAGAGGGGATGTCAGAGGCAGGTTCTTTACGCAGAGAGTTGTGAGAGCATGGAATGCGTTGCCAGCAGCAGTTGTGGAAGCAAGGTCATTGGGGTCATTTAAGAGACTGCTGGACATGCATATGGTCACAGAAATTTGAGGGTGCATCCATGAGGATCAATGGTCGGCACAACATTGTGGGCTGAAGGGCCTGTTCTGTGCTGTACTGTTCTATGTTCTATGTTCTATTAAGCGGCTGCCTTTTTAAGACAGAGATGAGGAGGAATTTCCTCACTTTAGATTTCTTTACCACAGAGGGCTGTCAAGTCTGGATTATTAAGTGGATTAAAGGATCCAGTAGGCAAATTTTTAATCAGTTTGCGAACCAAGGATTAGAGAGAAAAGGTGCGAAAGTGGAGTTGAGGATCATCAAAATAACCACAATCTCATTGAATGACAAACCTGACTTGATGGGCAGAATAGACTGCTTCTGCTCCTATGTCATATGGTCTTATAGACACCAAGCAGTTTCCAGTCCTAGTAACCTTTACTATAAGTGGCCACATAAGTGGGAGTCCGACGGGGAGATGGTAGAGAAAAGCCTGTTTTGTACTCCCAAAACAAGCCATGACAGTCTATACTGACAACACTCACAGATTAGGCTTAAACAAAAAGAATAACCACTTGTTGGAGAGCATCTGGTGCCTGTGGAACCACATTCCTGTGAGTCAGTGCTTCGGCTGAAGAGGACTGGTGCAGGCAATAGGAGGATACACGTTAAAAATGTCATTATGACATGTGGGGGCCTGGAAACATGTTTGTGTTAGAATGTTTAGTCAAGAACTAAATTCTTCAAATAAAAAAAATCCTCTCTCTGATATTAGCGAGTTTTGAGAAAATTTGTATATACAGACAACAAATAAAACAAACGTCATCTACAAAAACCTGACAAACACTACATTGGACGAACAGGCAGAAAGCTAGCCACCAGGATACATGAACATCAACTAGCCACAAAACGACATGACCCACTATCACTTGTATCCTTACATACAGATGAGGAAGGACACCACTTTGATTGGGACAACACATCCATCCTAGGACAAGCCAAACAGAGACATGCACGAGAATTCCTAGAAGCATGACATTCCAACCGGAACTCCATCAACAAACACATTGATTTGGAGCCAATCTACCATCCCCTGAGAAAAAAGAACAGGAAATGACATCACCAATGCAGGAAATGACATCAACAACCCAAGGGAACCTAACCAGATAAAAAGAAAGCGGGACATAACACCAGCGCTTCGTTGGAGGCTCACTGTTGATGTTACCTGGAATGGTGACAAAACATCTGGGAACAAACCTTCAAGCTCAGTGAACCAGCTTACATCTGGAACAAAATAAAGACCCACTCTCTTGTGGACCGAGAGGAGGAGAGTGCTGTCTTGGAGGTGAAAGGAGGACGTCGGGTTGGCTGTGCACCCTTGCAACCAGTGGATCTTAATGCTGGCTTCGGCCTAACGCTGGTTCAGGGGAGCAGCCAACCTGCAACGATGGCTGCGGCAAGTGCTGGTGCCCCAGGTCAGGGGGTCCGGAACACCATCCGTGTTTCCGTAAAGAAGGTGGATGAAGGTGCACCAGTGGACCGCACCTTCTTCGTGAACAGGGTCCTGTTGGACTGTTGTGGGTTCACTGCTGTGGACATTTACTGCCTGCAGGATTTCCCCGGAGGAGGTTTTTACGATGTGACCTTCAGGAGTGCCAAGCTTTGCGAGCGCTTCCTGGAGGTTTTCAAGGAGAAAGGAGGTGAGGGCCCCCTCTCTGTATTGACCGCTGTCCCGCTGTTCGTGATGCCAGCGCAGAGGAGCCGTATGGTGACTGTACACATGTACAACCCGCATGTGCCAGCAGTTGATGTTCTGACCTTCCTTGGAAGGTACGTGAAGGTGGAAGGGGACCTAACCGACATCATGGACCCCTTTGGCATCTGGACCAGTAATAGGCAGGTCAAGGTGACGCTGAGGATGGGCGCGGACAGGAACGTCGTACACCCACCGTCCAGCTTCGCGATCGGCGGGAGCAAGGGCTACCTGACCTATGCAGGGAAACCTAAAGTCTGCCATGCCTGTGGTAGGTCAGGTCACATGGCAGCCGACTGCAAAGCCACCATCTAAAGGAACTGCAGGGAGGAGGGACACCTTGCAAAGGATTGCCCACAAGAGAAACGCTGCAACCTTTGCGGGGAAGCGGGCCACCTCTATAGGGCATGCCCGCAGCGGGGGACCACCTACGCCCAGGTCGCCGGCAGGGGCAATGCCGGGCCAGGCCCCCGGAGGAGAGGAAGGCACCAGGGCCCTGCAAGGACCCTGCTAATGTGCAGGAGGCCAGGCCGTGCAGGAGGGCCCAGCCTCGCAGGATGGGCCCGAGGCCAGCAAAGCACCCCTGCAGGCTCCGATCCCCCTCGACAACCCGGAGTCGGTGGAGGCGGAGACAGGCGACCCAGGGGAGTGGACGACGGTCCGGAAAGTGAGGAGGAAGGTGCGTCGACGGGCCCAGGAACCGCAACCATCAGGCGGGAAGAGGCAGCTACACGGGGGCTATAAGAGCTCCTCTGACGAGGGGGATTCGGAGAGGGCCCGCCCGAAGCAGAAGTTAAAGATCTCGAGGGAGAAGGAAAGCAGCACCATGCTTCCAGGTGACAGGAGGCGTCCTGAGGCTCCCTCCAACACCCAGTCAAGTGCTGCTGGGGCACTGGAGGGCCCCCTGGAACTTCCAGGCGGGAAGGAGGAAACAGCGCGTCCCCAGCCTGACCCAGAGCCGGACCCTCCTGCCTCCACACCCCTGACGGGGGGATGCCACCCGGAAGGCAGCACAGACGGTTTCCTGAGCCCGGAGAGCGTCCAGCAGTTAGCCCGGACAATGGGCATGAAGGGACAGATGGAGGGGCTGGACCTTGGACTTGGGGAGGGTACTGCGGTCACTGCCCACAATGGGGGTACGAGTTGCGAGCATTAATGTGTGCAGTGTCAAGTCCACCGCAAGATGTGTATCCACGTTGGCCTATCTGACCACCATCAAGGCGGACCTCCTGTTTCTGCAGGACTGCGGGATACCGCACCTCAGCAGGTACGGGAAATGGTCCGGCGCCTGGACCTGTGGGCCTTCCATCTGGTCGGGGGGTAACAACTGTCGGTCCTCGGGCCTGGCTATTCTGCTGCGGGGGCGCAACTTCACCATCTCTCAAGTTCAGGAGGTGGGGGGGGCGCCTCCTAGTGGCTGACGTCACCTACAGGAACGCTCCCCTGAGGCTGAGCAACGTGTACGCCCCAGCGGTACAGAATGAGCGGTTGGCCGTCCTGCAGCGGCTTCCACCCCTGCTGGCTACGTCCAGGCCGGTCATCCTGGGCGGAGACTTCAACTGCATCATCGATGCAGATGGAAGATCCAGCGTGGGGACAGCGGGTGGGGGGAGTCAACTGGACGTCACGTCCAGATTCCTGATGGGCACGGTGAAGGACGCCAAGCTGCTTGATGTCTTCAGCACCCCTGCAGACGGAGCGCAGCGGAGGTACACATCGTCGCGGCCAGACGGGTCTATCCACTCAAGGATAGACTTCCTGTTTGTGTCACGGGCGTTCTCGGTCAGGTCCACTGGCGTCGAGCCAGTGTTCTTCTCTGACCACTGCCTCCTGCTGGCCGACTGTCACTTACAGGACGACCAGCCAGCCGGCAAGGGGACGTTGAAGCTCAACACGACTCTGTTGACCCCAGAGGACGTTGAGGAGCTTGAGAGGGAGTACGCCGGTTGGAGAACCGTGAAACCCCTCTTTGAGTCTCTGGGCAACTGGTGGGAGACGGGGAAGGAGAACATCAAGGGGTTCTTTGTCCTCAAGGGTGTTCGGAAGGCGAGAGAGAGGCGGGGAAAGCTGTCGCGACTCCAGAAAAGGGTGCAGAACCTGCTCCTTCTGCAGTTGATGGGGGTCAATGTCACTGAGGACCTCCGCGAGGTGAGGGGCCAGCAAGCCTCGCTCTTCACCGCGGAGGCCTCCAGGATAATCTTCCGGTCCAGGTTCCGCTCCGTGGAGCAGGACGAGACGTGCTCGTGTTTCTTCTTTCAGAAGGTGCACAAAGAGGGCACTGTGCTTAACCGGCTGAAGGAGGACGACGGCTCGGTGACATCATCTTGGCCCGACATTTTGAGGATCAGCAGATCCTTCTATGCCGGACTGTACGACACGAAGCCCACGGACAGCATGGCCTCTGGGTCGTTCCTGTCGTCTATCACGGAGGTCTTAGACAACGGCACGAGGGAGTGGCTGGACCAGCCGATATCCCTGGACGAGCTGACCAGAGCCCTCAAGTCCTTGGAGAGGAATAGGACTCCCAGAAGTGACGGCTTACCGGTCGAGCTGTATTCCGCTCTGTGGGACCTGGTCGGCCAGGACCTGCTGGAGGTGTACGATAGTGCGCTTTGGGCAGGGGAAATGTGCAAGTCCATGAGGAAGGGCATCACCACCCTGATTTACAAGAGGAAAGGGGAGAGGGAAGAAATTAAGAATTGGCGTCCCATTTCACTCCTGAACGTGGACTACAAAATCCTGGCCAAGGTCATAGCCAACTGGGTCAGGTCTGTCCTGGAGTCGGTGATTCACCCTGACCAAACCTGTGCTGTGCCGGGCAGGAAGATCGCTGAGAGCCTCGCGCTCATCAGGGATACGATTGCCTACGTACAGGACAGGCGGATGGACACCTGCCTTGTCAGCCTGGACCAGGAGAAGGCCTTTGACAGGGTCTCTCATGCTTACATGAGGGACGTCCTCTCCAAATTGGGGTTCGGGGAGGGCATCCGCAATTGGATCCGGCTGCTCTACGCCAACATCGTTAGCGCAGTCTCGATCAACGGGTGGGAATCAGACAGTTTTCCTGTTAGATCTGGAGTCAGGCAGGGCTGCCCGCTTTCTCCTGCCTTGTTCGTGTGCTGTGTGGAGCCCTTTGCCGCATCCATCAGGAAGGACGTGAGCCTGAAGGGCGTGACTATCCCAGGCAGCGGAGGCCTTCAGGTCAAGACCTCCCTGTACATGGACGATGTCGCCGTCTTCTGCTCCGATCGTCGGTCGGTGAGTAGACTATTGGACATCTGCGGCCAATTTGAACTGGCCTCGGGTGCCAAAGTCAATAGGGGTGAGAGCGAGGTCATGTTCTTCGGGAACTGGGACGACCGCTCCTTCATCCCCTTCACTGTCAGGACAGACTACCTGAAGGTGCTGGGTGTTTGGTTTGGTGGAGCTGGGGCGTGCACTAAGACTTGGAAGGAGCGTATCACCAAATTGAAGCAGAAGCTGGGCAGGTGGACGCTCTGGTCCCTCTCCATTGCGGGTAAGAACCTGGTTGTCAGGTGCGAGGGGCTTTCGGTACTGTTGTATGTGGCGCAGGCCTGGCCTATTCCCTGGGCCTGCGCCGCTGCAGTCACCCGGGCCATCTTCCACTTCATTTGGGGGTCGAGGATGGACCAGGTCCGCAGGGACACCATGTACAAAGACCTGGAAAATGGGGGAAAGGACATACCGAACGCCACCCTCGCCCTGACGGCTACCTTTGTGTGCGGCTGCATCAAGCTGTGCGTAGATCCTCAGTATACAAACACCAAGTGTCACTACTTACTGAGGTTCTACCTGTCCCCGGTGTTGCGAATGATGGGCCTGGCCTTGTTGCCGTGGAACGCTCCGAGTAGTTGGACCATTCCGTACCACCTGTCCTTCGTGGAGAAATTTTTGAAAGGAAACACCTTTGACCACAAGGCCGCCAGGCAGTAGTATCCTCGAGACCCTTCGTGAAAAGGAGAGGGTGGATCCCGTCATGTGGTTCCCCACGCAGACTGCCAAAGTCATTTGGCAGAATGCCTCATTGCCAGAACTTTCATACAAGCACAAGGACATTGCTTGGCTGGCGGTGAGAGGGGCTCTGCCAGTGAGATCCTTTATGCATGCCCGGAATCTTTGCGCCACCGCACGCTGCCCTCGAGGTGGCTGCGGGGGGGAAACGAGACTGTCGATCACCTCCTTCTGGAGTGTGCCTATGCGTAGGAGGTCTGGAGGGGGATGCAGTGGTATTTGTCGAGGTTCGTCCCGAGCAGCTCCGTGACGCGGGATCCGTGCTCTACGGGCTGTTTCCCGGGACGCACACCGAGACCAACATCAACTGCGCCTGGAGGGCCATCAATGCGGTGAAAGACGCTCTTTGGTCTGCCCGCAACTTGCTGGTCTACCAGCTGAAAGAACTGACCCCGACCGAGTGTTGCAGACTGGCGCACTCCAAGGTCCAGGACTACGTGGTGAGGGATGCGCTAAAGCTTGGGGCAGCCGCCGCCAAGGCGCGGTGGAGAAAGACCACGGTATGAAACCCCTCGTCCAGAATAGAAAAAAGAACCCTATCTGGTAACTGGGCCCAGCTGGCGCCTTCCCCAACTGGTCAGGGGGCCAACGGGAACTGTGCAGGGAGACGGCTGCCGGGGCGGTTTCTTTGCTTTGTTTCTTTTTCCTTCTTTGTTTTTTTCCTTTAGTTGGTGTATGTACCCCCTGGGTAACCCGGAGCGGCTTGCATGACTGGGTAGGTGTGTAAATATGTTTTATTTTTTGTACATCTTACGAATAAAGTATATTTTTTCAAATAAAAAAAAGGTGACGAAACGTCTGAAAACTAACCTTCCAGCTCAGCGAGCAAACTCACATCCAGATCTCTCTGATATTTTGAAACATTGAAGTCAAATTAGGAATGTTGGAATTCTTTGCTTTTGGCACTTGATCAGATAAAATAATTCACTTAACTATTTTACTTTGTACACCCTAATCATTTTATAGAAAGGTGTAAATCAAGTCTGGAAAACAGAAAAATGAAAGCATGTCAGAATTGAGTATAACTGCTGTAAAATTGGTAGAATTTAGTGAAAGCTAATGGAATTGAGTAAAATTCATTTTTAAAACTCACAATAAATCAAATGACTTTGGTTTATTTAAGAGGTATCATTGAATTGTATAATCAGCTTTTTTAAAATGAGATTAAATATATTTATGTACTAATTCTGTTGTTCCATTCCAATAGAGGCTGCTCAATATCTCATTCTCAATCCTAAATTTAATCAGCTTTTCAGAGAATTCCTAATATTATTCTCTCAATGGCCTATAGAATCAATCTCTTCCAGTCTAAATGTGAATTAGCTGTGATAAGACCTTTGATATGGGTGTGTGCATTTTTATTTACAGACACACACTGATATTTTGAATATTTTGAATTGCGAGCCACAAGTTTCTGTGAAACGTTTAGAATCCTGCACAAAATAAATTGCATTTTAAATTTAAAGGAAAAGTCCACACCCATAAAGATGACTAGTTTAGAGCTGAGGGAAGGACCTGTGTTTAAATTAAAATGTTTGGATTGTAAATTTAGACTAGTTTCTCTTTAAATGCAACTATTATTGCAATGGTAGATAGTTAAATAATGAATAATAGCAAGAAACCTGACACCTACTGACTGATGTATGCATTGCATTTCTATATAATTAGTATCGCACTACTTAATTGTATTTTGTCAGCTCAAAGTGTCTCAAATCCTTGAAATTAACAGAAACAATGGTTGACCCCCAGTTCTTTAATTGACCATTAATGAACTGGGGATGAGATTTCAGCTCCTCAGAGTCAGTAAGTCCTGCCTGAGAGACTTACTGGACAATGTTGCATTTGATTGCTTTTTGGCCCTTTCAGCACCTCGCCTGGAACTGTAGGCTGCCTCTGATGGAAAGAGTTGCAGGAGGCCGACACTAAGGAAAGTTGGGGATTTACTGGGGTCAGGCCTACAGTATCAAAATAGGGGATGCAGGAGGTTCTGCTTATGAGAGTCTGGGAGGAGGCATGTGATCTTGGGCAATGAGGTGGCTAAGAGACCCAAAGTGGAGGTGTCCCATCTCCCCCCACTCTACCGTCCAACATTGTCTGAAAGCAGCCTGTGCAACTGAAGGTATTTGAGCTTCCCATAGGCAGTGTGCCTCCCTCAGCCACACATTAAATACCAGTGGAGGATTGAGACCTTTAAATGGCTGTAAAATTTAATACAGGTCAGGGAAGGGACAACAAGCCATTAGCATGGCCACGCACTGGATATTGTGAACTTTCCTCTCTCTTAAAACCACCAGGAGGGAAGCATAAAATCCAGCCGTTGGGTGTTCCCTAGGGATGAGTATTACCACTGCTCTTTTTAATGACTTGGTGAAACAGGGCATAATTTCAATATTTGCAGATAATATAAAAATTGGAGATACAGTTAACAGTGAGAAGAATAGTAACAGACTACAAGAAAGCATAAACAGATGAAATGAACGAATATCTGACAGATAAAATTATTGCGGATAAGTGTGAAATGATACATGTTGATAGGATCAAATGAAGAAGCCATGCAAACTAAGTGGCTTAATCCAAATTCCACGCCATCAATAGGACCAGTAGGACTGGGAATTCTGTGGTGAGTAACTCACCACCTGACTTTTCAAAGTCTATTCACCATCTAGAAGGCACATGTCAGGAGTGCAATAGAATACTCACTTGCCCAGATGAGCGTAATTTGAACTGAACACAAAAAATTCCATCAAAGACAAAGCAGCATGTTTAATCAGCAAAAACTACCACTCACATTACTGTCCAAGCATTATTGCTGCAAGGTGTACCATCCAGAAGATATAGTGTACAAACCTGTGGACTTATGGATCAGGAGATAGTGTCCCTGCTTCTGTAGGAATGGCTGGATAAAATGCAGATGACTGTGAACAAGTGCTACCTTGGGAATTTGGTGTAGGTAGAATATCCCTGTCAGGTTTTTCTCAAGTTGCAATTTAGGCAGACTCTGACATAAAGCTTTAACACTGCAAATTAGACGAAAGAGCATAGTTTAACAAGTATTGCTTGCCAGTGGCAGTCAACTGTCAATCATTCAGTAGTAATTTCAAAAAAACAAAATACCATGGATGATAGAAATCTGCAAGGAAAACATAAAATACTGGAGAAATTCAGCAGGTCTGGCTGCATCTGTTCAGACAGACACAGAGTTAACATTTCAATTCTTCAGAACTGGGAGTCCTCTACATTGACTCAAAACTTTAAGGGGTCTCATGATGCCAAGACAAACATGGGCATGGAAGATCTTTCCGATTATCACCTACTGTGTCCTTTGGCTAATAAATTATTACACCTCGATGTTAGCGCAGAGAAAGGATTGATTAAGCTGGCAGGTTGTAACTACAAGATGAAAGCTGAGGCCTGAGCAATTTGCCATCCATAATGATCACTTGGACAAATAAACAGTGAATAATGCATCTAAGTTTGCTAATGATACAAAGCTCATTGGGAATGTTAGCTGTGAGGAGGACATAGATGCTATGAAGAAATAAAGTCTTGCTAAGACCCTGGTGCATAACCAGATGGCAAATGGAGGATGAGGTTATTCACTTTGACAATAAGGATGGAAAAGTTCAATATTTTTTGAAAGGTGTGGAAATTGTAAATGTTGATGTTCAAACAGACTTGCGTGTAATGTATTCATACAAGGAAGGCAAAACATTAACATGCAGGCACAGGAAAATAAGTGATATGTTGACTTTTACTGTAAGGGGATAGGACAACAAGAATAAAAAAAACTTACCACAACTGTATGAGGGTTTGTTGAAATCACACCTCAAATGTGGTGTTCAGTCTTGATCTCGATTTTGAAGTAAAGGTATACCCGCACTGAAAACAGTACAGTGAAAGTTCACAAGGCTAGTCCTGTGATGTGAAGGATGTCCTGGGATGAATGGATGAATTTAACTTCTTTAGCATTTGGAAGAATGGGCAGTAATCTCACTGAAATATTCAAGATTATGAAACAACATGTGATATGGGTATGAGAGATAATGGGAACTGCAGATGCTGGAGAATCCGAGATAACAAAGTGTGGAGCTGGATGAACACAACAGGCCAAGCAGCATCTTAGGAGCACAAAAGCTTACATTTCCAGCCTAGACCCTTCATCAGAAGGGTCTAGGCCTGAAACATAAGCTTTTGTGCTCCTAAGGTGCTGCTTGGCCTGCTGTGTTCTTCCAGCTCCACACTTTGTTCTATGGGATGTGGGTATCCCTGGTTAGGCCAGCATTTATTGCCTATGCTCATTGCCCCTCAGAAAGAAGTGGTGTACTGATTCCTTGAACAGTTGCAGTCTATTCGGTGTTGATACATCCATTATACCATTTAGTTGTGGGGAGTTCCAGGATTTTGACCCAAAGACACTGAAGGAGCAGCAACACATTTCCAAGTTGGGATGGTGAGTGCTTTGGAGGCGAGCTTGTAAGTGGTGGTGTTGTCATGTCTTTGACAGGATAGTTTCTGAGACATTGTTTCCCTTGGCAGGGCAACTTAGATTAAGAAATCACAGTTTAAGAGCAAATTGCTGATCATTTTGAACTGAGATGAGGAGAACGTTTTTCACTCAAAATGTCTTGAACTGTCAATATTCTTCATCTTAAAGGATTGTGAATGAGCCACCATTAATTATACTTCTGGCTCGGAGGATGAAATTTCTACTGTCTCTGAGAATTATGGGATTTGGGGAGAGGGTAGGAAATTATAGTTGATGCCCAAGATCAACCTTGATCACACAGGAGAGAAGAGCAGACTCTGTAGTTTCCGAGAACTAATAGGACTATTCATAGAGTCATTGGCTCATAGAGATGTACAGCACAGAAACAGATCCTTCAGAACAACTCGTACAACCAGAAATCCTAAATTAATCTATTTCCATTTGCCAGCATTTAGCCCATATCACTCTAAACCCCCCCTATTTATATATACATCCAGATGTTGTGATAATACCTTTAATTGTTGTGATTAAACCACACTTCCTCTGGCAGCTCATTCCATATACATTCTGTATGAAAAAGTTGCCCTTTAGATCTCTTTGAAATCTTTCTCTTCTCATCTTAAACCTTAAATTAAACTCCATCTGCCTCTCTTCAGCCAATTGCCCCCTCTGATCAAGATCCTGTTGGATGTGGGCGTCCAGGGAGAGTTTCCATGTTACTGATGATTATGTCTGCAGCTGGAGGCAATGAGGAATTTACAGGAGCTAGAAAGTTGTTAAAATGTTAAAAAGAGATGATGTGAAACAGTTGTAAATTCCTGCTTAGGCCATAGTTAAACTACATATTCAATTCTAGTGACCACTGGCAAAATAATCAGAGGTGGAATTTCCTTTTATTCACTCCAGTGTTACGATCTGGAATGGACTGTCTGAAACAGTGATGGCATCACATGTAGTAGTTTCCCACAAGGAAGTATTTGATACACACATAAACAATTCTTTAAAAATTGCAGGGCTAAAGGGAAAAAACATAGGACTGGTACTAATGGTCACTGTATCAAAAAGCCAGCCCATATTAAATTGAATGTTTTCCTTCTATGCTCTATCACCCTTTGATTCTTGAAACTGATGTTCTGTGGAAGAACACAGCTGAGGGCTGTGGAGTGGCAAGGTCTGCATGTAACAGTGAGATAAACGACTGTTGATCTGCTTTGGAAGCAGTGAATAGGAAAAGAAATTTGGCTACAGCATGGAGGGAACTCACTACTATTCTTTGATTAGTGCTCTGGGTTCAGAGAAATGGATGCAACATTCCAAATTAAAATTAGTTCACTAAAAAGGCAGAATAATGCACTGACTGTCTCAGCCTTAGTAGTGTGTTCAAACCTTGAAGCATTTTTCTTTCTTGGATGTCAGGATGACATCAAGCTGAATTTTCCACAATAATACACTGACAACCATATTCATGCCTTTATTACCACTCAATGGAAGGTTCCAATGCTCTGCTTGCTGGCTTTGCATCTTCCACCCAATATAAACTTGAGCTTATCTAAATTTTTGCTCCAATGTTATAACTTGCATCAAATCCTTTCATCCACCATCTCCATGCTTGATGACCGACATTACCAGCAATGCTCCACTTTTCTAATTCTCTCTCTTATTTTCACACTGCACCATTGGGTTTATTTATTCGTATCTTGATAATGTCATCCATCCCTATTAACCACCAGGATCCCTGAACTACTCCAATGCTGACTTCTGTTACATTTCCGATATTAATTGTTTCAGCATTGACATCCATGCCTTCAGCTACCTCAGACCTAAGCTCTGGTCTCTCAAATTGTTTAGTCTCTTTCCCTCTCTCTCCTCCTCAAGCTACGTTCAAAATTTAAGGAATGTGGTAATCTGCTGCAATATTGCCTTGTTGCTTCAGCATTACATTTTGTCTAATAGTGTTCCTGCGTTCCTTGGGATATTTTAATATGTTAGCGTTGCTTTTTTAAGTGAGGAAGGGAATGGTCATTTAGCTGGACAATTGGTCAGTTGTCCAGATGAGAGCATGGATTCAATTCCCGCAACTGCCTGAGGTTACCATGAGGGACTCTCCTATGTAGTATTATGCTGCCTTTACTTTGGAGGCCCAGCTACAGCACAAGACTTTTCACATCGGGGTCATGGGTTGGGCAGCTGACTCCTTTTAGACATCAGTTGGCTGGACAGTGGGTTGAGTGAACATGCAGAGTGATACCAAAAGCTTGGGCTCAATTCCCACCCTGGCTGAAGGATTCTCCTTCTCAACCATTTCCCTCAGCTGAGGCATGGTGACCCTCCGGTTAAACCACCACCAGCTGTCTCTCTCTCACTGCCCCATGCCCACCCCCAGCCCCACCCTCCATCACCATCTCTAATTGGAGAGCACCCCCGTAGTCTGGTAACTCTATGGCAACTTTACTTTCATGAAAGCAAGCTATAGTTGATAGAATGATGTAATTAGTCCGGTCATGAAATGATATGTAACTTTAAAAGTTCTTTATTGGGATGTATGTATCATTGGCCATCCCAGCATTTACTGTCCGTTCCTAGTAGCACTTGAAAAGGTGGTAATGTACTGCCTTCATAATCATTAAAGTCTGAATGGTGTACGTAGACCCAGCAGAAGGTAGTCACTGCTATTAAAGACAGAGTTCCAAGATTTTAACCCAACAACACAGAAGGAATGATAGTATTTATTTTCTGTGGTGCTGCCATGTCTCTGCTGCGGTTGACTATAGTTTTGTAAGGTGCTGTCAACGGAGCTTTGGTGAGTTTCTGCAGTGCATTTTATATGTGGCAGTGCAGTGGTAATGTAGTAAATGAATGTTTAAGCTAGTGAATGGTAAGTTGACCAAACATATTACTTTGTCCAAGATGAGGCTGAGTTTCTTGAGTGCTCCCCTAATTCTAGTTTTGCTAAGGCTCCTTGATGTCACACAGTCAAAAGCTGCTTTGATGTCAAGGGCAGTCACTCTCATCTCACCTATGGAATTACTGTTGTATGCTTGTTTGAATAAAAGCTGTAATGATGTTAGGAACTGAGTGGCCCAGAACATTTGTGAGCATGTTATTACTGTGTAAGTGCTGTTTGATAGCACTTGATAACATCTTCCATCACTTTGATAATAATTAAGAGTAGACTGAGGGGGTGGTAGTTGGCTGGATTGGATTTTCCCTGCACCTTGTGGACAAGGCATCCTCAGCAATGTTCCTCATTACCTTTATCAAGACAATTTTAAGGTCAGTGAATAGTTCTATCCTCAAAAGTACAATAGGAGTTTTCCCATTCAAGAAATGCTGTAGGACTGGTACCATGGTAGTTGTCCAACTGAACTAATAATAAGGAGGCATCAACAAATGACACAACAAAAATGGCCACAATTTCCAATTTATTTGACTGAGTTGGGATCACTGGTGCTGCACAAAGGGAGTACAGCAAGTTTTCATTTACTTTGGGATCAGGAGCGTGTCAGGAGGGTGATCAAATATTCTAGATAATCAAGAGGTACACATAACCCCGACCAAGCAAAGCTTCAAGTCATCAAAAAAAAGATATAAATACATCAACACAAGCCCTAAAATCAATGTCAAATGCATACAGTAAGTAATAGGAACATAATGCAGGGAGTATACACATCGCTGTTATACTTAATGTTCAGCATAGATATGCAGACACTGCAATTTTTGAGATGTAAATTTTTGCCAGTTTATCAAGAATGCCAGCTGATAAGGTATCAGTTGAAATAGACTTTGCTGTTCTGGTGGTTTAAGGTGCAATGTTTCAGACAAGGAATCTACCCTCTCATGTGACACTTTTTGAAGAAGAGTACTGGATTACCCTCAATGTCTAAAATCATCCTCTTTCTTAGGCAGTCACTTAGGATTGAGGATAACTTTCTTCAACTCCACTTGGATGAGTACTGAGATAACTGATAAGTTCGATGCATGATCAGCACACTCTAGCACATGTAGGAGGATGGTGCTTGAAGAGTTGGGTGAATGGGTTGTTGAAGGTTTGTGCCTTCCTTCTTGTTCCTCAGCTTCACCCCTGCTCCTTCCTGATGATTTCTCTCATTGTTACCTGCCTGAATGAACCTTCTCCATGCTGGCTAGCCATGTGCCAAGGTCCTCCATGAGAACATGATGGGAACATATGGCCCCTTCAGCGATACTTTGAGGAAAATCCTAAAATGTTACATATGTAATATAAAATACAACCAGAAAGTATTGGAGAAACTCAGCAGGTCTGACAGCATTTGTGGAGAGAGACACAATTTTAAGTTTTTGAGTTTAATAATTCTCATTCTTCCACTGATGCTGCCAGACCTGCTGAGTTATTTCAGCATTTTATGCTTCTATTTCAGATTTCCAGCATGTGCCAGATTTTGCTTTAACTTGAGTGACTAAATCTGTCCTCCCATGGGTGTCTTGCGTGACTGAATTCCAAGTGGAGACATTACTTCATTGGTCCAGTGCAAGGCATATGAAAGGCAAGTCTTTAACACAGCAATTATTGATAATTGTCTGAAGGCTGGGCACGTTCATTTGGAAGAAGGTGTTGCATTTGGACCACTTTACCACTGCTAGATTTGGATCATCTCATGAAGGTACCATTGGTGGCATTTCTCCCATGCTTTGAGGTGTCTCCTGTCAGTTATAGGAGTCTCTAAGTGAAACACAGAGATCACAGCTGCTCAGTAAACCATGACCTTGGTCCTGTTTTGAGATTCTGATCCTTAAGTACTTTTCTTCTCCAGCAGTTGAAGGCAGGGCAGGTACATTGTAAATAATGATACATTTCACTGTTTATGTCTGTCTTTGGTGAGAGGTAGCTTCCAAGACACACAACCAGTCCACATACCAGTCTATATGATCATAAGGTCATAGGAAACAGGAGGAGACCATTTAAATTCCTAGAGTTTGCTTTACCATTCGTAGCTGACTTAACTCCAGTTTCACTTCTGACTTAATCCCTGACTAATTGATCATCAAAAATTTGTCTTAGTCTTGAAAATATTCAACAATCCAGCTTCCATTGTTCTCCGGGACACAGATTTTCTAAGATTAATGACCCTCTGAATGAAGTAATTTCTATTCATCCTGGTCTCAAATGGAACTTTATCTTCAAATTGTGACTCACAGTTCTATTTTGCTGAGCCCCTTCAAAATCTTAAATACTTCAATAACATCATCTCCCATTGTGTAAAACTCCACTGAATACTGGCCTATTCTTCTCAACCCTTCCTTTCATCACAGGAATCAACCAAGTGAAACTTCTCTGTAGTTCTCTAATGCAAGTACATCACTCCTTAACTATGGAGAGCAAATCTGTAAAAAAATACTCTAGGTTTGGTCTTGCCTATATCCTGGACAGCCACAGAAAGACACAGCCTATCCAATGTCCACTTGCCTTAATAAATACTTGCTATAATTGCATGTAAACAGAATTGCACAGTGCTACAGTAGTTAACACCACTGCCTCACAATGCAAGGGACCTTGATTCAGTTCCAGTCTTGGGTGACTGTGCGCACATCATTCCTAAGTCTGTGGGGGTTACCTCCCACAGTCCAAACATGTACAGGTTAGGTGTATTAGCTATGTTAGTTAAGGAGGTAGGATGGATGCTCTTCAGAGGGTCAGTTCAGACATGATGGTCGAATGACCTCTTTCTGCTCTACAAGGATTCTAATCTATGATTTTGTGCCTCATGCAAGGACACCAAGATTTCTCTGTACTGCAGTGTGCTCTTCTGTTGTTTGGCTAAAGCAGACAAGCCCACCGATCCTGACCAGTGTGTCACCCTCTGTCACCATCACTAAGAACCTGACCATTTTGTCACTAATACATTTCATTTTGTGTGGCATTGCTCAGTGCAAAATGGCTGACATACATTCCTGAACTTCAAAATTACTTCAATGGTTGCAAACTGTTTTAAGATGTTGTGAGTTTATGCAAGGCACTTTGTAAATACAAGTGCTACCATCACTGTTAAAGGGTACATCATGGCCTAGTGGTATTATCGCTGACTGTTCATCCAGAGACCCAGGTAATGTTCTGGAGACCCAGTTCTGAATTCCACCATGGAAAATGGTGGTATTTGATTCAACAGAAGTCTGGAATTAGGAGTCTAATGACGTTCATGAATCCATTGTCAATTGTTTGGGAAAAAAAACCCATCTGGTTCAGTTATGTCCTTACGGGAAGGAAACTGCTATCCTTTTCTGATCTGGATGACACGTAACTGCAGACTGACAACAATCAGTTCTGAGGAAGGGTCACCGGACCTGAAACATTAACTCTGTTTTATCGCTTACAGATGCTGCCAGACCTGCTGGGCTTTTCCAGCAAATTTGATTTTGTTCCCATAACAATGTGATTAACTGTTAACTGCCACATGGGATGCTCAATAAATGCTGGCTTAGCCAGGGACACCCCCATCCCATGAATGAATTTAAAAAAAGGCAATTGTATGTCTTTTTTACCTGCTGGCATGTAATTATGTTCTCTATCTAAATTTGGATGTAAGCCATTTCTTTCATTCCCTTTTCACAGATCATCTTGCCTTGTTTTTCATCATTGCTTTCAGCTCTGCTAGAACAGTACTGTGAGGCCTTATCATCATTATATAATGTTACAGGTACACTTTATATTATTATTATTATTTATGGGGGCTAGCACAACCCTTGCTTTGTGTTATGGATGTTGAATCTACGATCTGTTAAGATTGAGAAATAAAACAAGAAAGAATAAAAGAAGGTCCCATTTAAGTGCACGGATCTTTAAGTAAAATATGATCAGAATAAGTTGTGCCTTTTATCTAAGAAGCGAGTGAGAATTACTTCCAACAAATGGCATTTGACAAGTTCATTTAAATGAGCAATGTTATTTAATTTGCATTGTAGTTAGCAGTCAAATTGTCCCAGTGTAAATCTGCCAATGAGTAATCTCTCAGCTGTGAGTACAGCAATCAAATGTCGACGTGTTTCCAGTTTGTGGAATGAGTTGATAGCTTAAGATCACCTCTAATTGGTCCGAGTCAGAAATTTCAGTAACAGAGCCCATGAGCTGGCTTTACAGAGAATTAACCCTCCTGATTTGCAGTAGGAAATATTCTTTCAATTCAGCATTGTTCAAAATATATCATTCATTAGCCACAGACTTAGATAAGGTGAATATGCAGTAACTTTGTACAGTAAATGAATTGCCATATATATTTTAGCGCCAGTTAGTTTAGAACTTTGCAGGCTTTCTCTTTCACCAGAGTGTGTGTAGAAAACAACAAATGATTCTCGCAGTGCAATTCAATTGAATGTCAATCACTTTTGCATACAGAATCACAGAATCAGGTTGGAAGTGGGGATGTTTACCAATGATTCTTCAGGTACTAATGCAGCCCACACCAATTGCAAGGTCTGCCGGTTACTATTAAAGGGGACACGATAGCATAGTGATATTATCACTAGACTGTTAATCCACAGACCCAGATAATGTTCTAGGGACTCAGGTTTAAATTTGACCATGCCAGTTGGAGGCATTTGAATTCAATAAATTTCCAAGCTTGGGCTGACAAGTGGCAATTAACATTCATACCACACAAATGCCAGGCAGTGACCATCTCCAACAAGAGAAAACCTAACCAACGTCCCTTGATAATTCAATGGCATACCCAACACTGAGTATCCCATTGAGTATCAGCAACCTGGGGGTTACCATTGACCAGAAACAGAATTGAACTGGCCACATAATTCCTATGGCCACAATAGCAGGTCAGAGGCTAGGAATCTTGCAGTGAGTAACTTATCTCTGGGTACCCCAAAGCCTGTCCATCATCCACAAGGCACAAGTTGGGCATGTGATGGAATACTTTCCACTTGCTCGGATGCTTGCAGTTCCAACAACACAAAAGAAGCTTGACACCATCCGTTTGATTGGCACAACATCCTCAAACCTTCACATCCTTCATCACTCAGAAGCAGCAGTGTATGCTTTTACAAGATGCACTGCAGAAATTTACCAGAAGATCCTTAAAGGAGCTCCTTCCATACCCACAACTTCTTCCACCTAGAAGGTCAAGTGCAGCTGATACATGGGAACACTGTCACCTGCAAGGCACCCTCCAAACCACTCATCCTGTCCTGAAAATATATCACTGTTCTTTCCGTGTTGGGTCAAAATCCTGAAACTCCCTCCATCATGGCATTAGGGCTCTACCTGCAACACATGGATTGCAGCAGCTCAAGAAGGCAGCTCACCACCATGAGCAGTAAATGCTGGCACAGCCAGTGCTGCCCATATCCCTTGAAAAAAATAACAAAATATTGTTATAGTGCAGGAGTCCATTTGTGTGTCTGCCTCAGATCTCTGAATGAACAATACCATTCTCCCACCTTGCACAAGAATCCTCCTGCACATTCTTCCTTCTCAGATATTGCCTAATTCCCTCTTGAATGCTTCCCTCGAACCTGTCTCTACAACCCTCTCAGGCAGCAGATTCCAGACCTTAACCACTTGCTGTGCGATTTTTTTCTCATAGTGTTTTCACTTCATTACCAAGTACTTTAAATCTGTGCCTATCCTTTGTTGATCCTTTTCTGGGTAGAAATATTTACTCCTGAGATGCTGTGCAGATCCCTTATGATTTTGAAAACCTCCATCAGATTCACTCTAAATCTTTATTCCAAGGAAAACAATCATAACCTCTCCAATCCATCTTCATAACTGAAGTTCCTCATCCCTGGAGCTATTCACATGAATCGTGGAGAAGCCACTCAATTCTATATTTATTTACACAGCTGACCACACTAACAACAATGCTGACCAATATGTTACCTCTTGTAACCTTAATAGCGAAGAGAACATTATGAGGTTAATAAGCACCATCAGTTAGTTTAAGCCTATACAGAAGTTGATCAGTATTCCTTATACACGACCCTAAAGTTTTTGACTCGTCTACCAGAGGTCATTGGGATGGTGTGTTCAAATAAGTCCGACATTCGTCAGCATCACTATTACCAATCAATGTGAAAAAAAAGTTTCATATTGCATCCTAACACTGCACTACCAAAATTAAAATTAGTGCATTATATGCTTAAATATCACTTTGGTTAATCTTCATTTGGTGTTAAGAAGATAGATTGAGAGCTTTAATTGGATACAGCCATAAAGGATACAGCTACAACATTGTGATCACCTTGTGGAATTTTAATCTCCTTAAGCCCCTGTAAATGCTGCTGAAATGAATGTACCCTGCAGATACTGTATAAGCAAAAACCTGGAAGTATCCAATAAAGCCGAGGAGCCAAATGGGAAATACAGAGAAGTGCCTATTACAAATCCTTTTGAAGCACTAACAGCAGATGAGAACCGCATT
Organism: Stegostoma tigrinum; assembly: GCF_030684315.1. Classification (NCBI taxonomy): domain Eukaryota; kingdom Metazoa; phylum Chordata; class Chondrichthyes; order Orectolobiformes; family Stegostomatidae; genus Stegostoma; species Stegostoma tigrinum. The sequence goes on along the minus strand of NC_081358.1, from coordinate 99,802,422 downwards.
AGCAATTACAAACAAACAGCAGAAAAGTTGGCAGCAGCTAAACAAATAGTGAGGTTAAAACCTTGCAGCCATATGGTATCAATGTGGACTTCACCAGTTTCAAAATCTCCCCTTCCCCTACTGCATCCCTAAACCAGCCCAGTTCATCCCCTCCCCCCACTGCACCACACAACCAGCCCAGCTCTTCCCCCCCACCCACTGCATCCCAAAACCAGTCCAACCTGTCTCTGCCTCCCTAACCGGTTCTTCCTCTCACCCATCCCTTCCTCCCACCCCAAGCCACACCTCCATCTCCTACCTACTAACTTCATCCCACCTCCTTGACCTGTCCGACTTCCCTGGACTGACCTATCCCCTCCCTACCTCCCCACCTATACTCTCTCCACCTATTTTCTTTTCTCTCCATCTTCGGTCCGCCTCCCCGTCTCTTCCTATTTATTCCAGTTCCCTCTCCCCATCCCCCTCTCTGATGAAGGGTCTAGGCCCGAAACGTCAGCTTTTGTGCTCCTGAGATGCTGCTTGGCCTGCTGTGTTCATCCAGCCTCACATTTTATTACCCTAAACAAATAGTGAGCTGCCTTCTTGAACTGCTGCAGTCCATGTGTTGTAGGTAGGCCCATATTGCCATGAGGAAGGGAGTTGCCCTACAATGCTTTTGTTTTGAAAATTCTCAGCTTTATTCTTGCACGTGCACAATCAATAAAAAAGATCCTACAGGGAAGAATATTAGCATCAATGTTAATGTCTCTCTCTACAGCCCCCTCACAATGAACGATCTGCCCATTTTAATGCCCACTGATTCCTGTATATAATGGATCCTTGTGCTCCTCAGCATAGAGTCAGATGGCCATAGAGATATACAGCATGAAAACAGACCCTTCAGTCCAACTTACCCATACTGACTAGGTATCCTAAATTAATCGAGATCCATTTGCCAGCATTTGGTTCATATCCCTCTAAACCCTTTCTATTCATATACCCAACCAGATGCCTTTTAAATGTTGTAATTGTACCGCTTCCTCTGGTAAATCATTCCATACACTCACCAACCTCTGCATGAAAATGTTGCTCCACAGGTCCCTTTTAAATCTTTCCCCTCTCACACAAAAACTATGCTGTCTAGTTCTGGACTCCATTACCCTGGGGAAAAGACCTTGGCTGTTCACTCTTTCCATACCCCTCATGATTTTATAAGCTTCTATAAAAGGTCAACCCTCAGCCTCTGACACTCCAGATAAAACAGCCTCTCCATATAACTCAACCCTTCCAACCCTGGTAACATCCTTGTAATTCTTTTCTGAGCCCTTACAAGTTTTGCAACTTCCTTCCTATCGCAGGGAAACCAGAATTGAATGCAATGTTGGAAATCTGGTCAAACCAATGTCAACACACCCCAGGACCTTACCATTCGGCTTTCATTCATTAGCAGGGGAATTGAGTTTAAGAGCTCTGAGGTTATACTGCAGCTCTATAAATTTCTGGTTAGACCACACTTGGAATATTGTGTTCAGGTCTGGTCACCTCCTTATACATTTTCACACAGCAAAACGGTTAAAACATAGAACATAGAACATAGAACATTACAGCACAGTACAGGCCCTTCAGCCCTCGATGTTGTGCCGACCTGTCATACTGATCTCAAGCCCAAATAACCTACACTATTCCATGTACGTCCATATGCTTGCCCAGGTCTGGCATCTGTTACCTGAAAGTGTCGTGGAGGCAGGTCCAACCTGAATAAGCTACAGATCTCTAGGCTCCTCTTTAAGAACAGAGTGACCAGCTGGGAATGGCATGAAGAATAGTACAGGAAAAGACCCTGTCTTGATGCAACACAAGGTTGCACTCTATGGAATGAGGACCACATAATCAAGATAAAAACTGAAATTGGATCACGGAGTAACATCCTTTGTAATCTGGCAAACTCAAAATGGGGCTCTGGTCCAAATACTTATTAGGGCGTCAGCTCTGGCAATCTGAGTTTTTGCTGCACAGGATATGCTTGCCCTGGAGAGGAATGTGCACCCAAGGAAATAAATTGAACATTGTCCTTAATACTTGGTGCAGTCATATTACTGGCTGCACTAAGCCAAATAAGGTGGATGACCTTTACCTGCAGGAACTCCAAACATCCATTGCGCAGAGGTAGCCAGAACTGAAAGAAAAATGCAACATAATGATCCACACCATCCATTCATTCAGGATCATCCCATTAAGAATAGGTGGAGTTTCAGGTGCACTGCCTCCACTTTAAGGACCCTCTCACCTCCACTGTAAAATAATGTACCAGGAGAAATTAACTTCAGAATAAACCCCATCACCAGGCTACTGAAAACAATGAACATCTCCAACCTTCAGTCGCAAATCAAGGCTAATCTCACAATAAAAACAAAATACTGTTGTCACTGGAGATCTGAAATGAAAACAGAAAGTGCTGGAGAAACTCAGCAGGTCTGGCAGCATCTATGGAGACAGAAACAGAATTAACATCTCAAATTCAATATGGCTGTTCCTTGGAACTGAAGGAGGCATAAAAATGATGGATTTGAAAGTGTTGACAAAGGGAGAGGAAGGGGGAATGGAACAGATGGTGAGAGTGCCATTTCCGCCACCTGCGGTAGCCTACCACCAACAAACACATCTTCCCCACACCTCCTCTCCCCCCCCTCCCTCATTCATCAGTATTCCACAGGGAATTTCACTAGTGCTCTAATGTGTTGACGTAAGATCCTTTGGCCCAAGTCTCACTGTAGTACAAAAATGTAGTAATGACAACTGCTTTGCTTACCAGAATTCTTGTGACTTTTGGAGAATTTTTTTGACAATCACTGCCATTGCTTTTGGATTTCTTGAACTGACCAAAGCATTGATTTTGTAAATCACATAACTCCATGGTTTGTGCTCAAAAATTTTGGTTGTGCAGGAAGCTTTGTCGCAACCCTGCTTCATAATGATACAACTGCAACCAACTTCGGTGTGATATTTGAAACAGACACATTAAAAACCCAAAGTAAATCAATTTAGACTCATTAGATTTAGGGGTGTTTTCTTTTTAGATTGGAAAAAAGCTAATGTAATTCCTTTAATTCAAAATGATGAAAGGTAGAAATTGGGAAAACACACACCAGGTGGACTAATATCTGTCATAGCGGAGTTAGAAGCTAGACCATAAGAAATAGGAACAGGAGTAGGCCATTCAGCCCCTCAAGCCATATCTTCAATCAGATCATGACTGATTCAACATTCTTCATGTCCACTTTCCTGCCCTTTCCCAATAATCCTTGATTCCCCCACGGATTAAGAATCAACCTTGCCCAATCTTAAACATACGCAAGGGCTCTGTCCCACAGCTCTGTGTGGCAAGGAGTTCCAAAGGCTCGCAATATTCTGAGAGAAGAAATTCCTCTTCATCTCAGTCTCAAATTGACTATGCGCTGTGAGCCGAGATTCTCTTGTGAGGGAAACATCCTCTCAAAGTTTACACTGTTAACTCCTTAAGAATCACATATATCTCAATTGTTTTTGTTGTCCCTCCAAAATAAACAACTTCACATTTCCCCACATTATCCTCCATCTGCTAATTTTTTACCACTTAATTAATCTATCACTATCTCGCCGTAAACTGTATTCCTTTCACAACCTGCCCCATTTTTACCATCTATACATTTGACTACACTACATTCGTTTCCTTCCTCCAAGTCGTTATTATATGTTGTAAACAGTTGCGGTCCCAACACTGATCCATGTGGAACCTCGTTACTCACGAGTTGCTAACCTTAAAAAGAACATTTTATCCCTCCTTGCAGTTTTCTGGCCATTAGTCAATTCTCTATTTATGCCAGTATACTACCTTGAAAACCTTGGGCTCTTGTTGAATTATTATTGAAAGCATTATAACAGAGCATTTGGATTAGTTCAAGCCAACATGGTCTAGTCAAGGGGAAATCATATGATGAAGATTTATTGGAGTTCTTTGAAGAAGTAACTTGTGCAGTATATGAAGACGAACCAGTGGATATATAGTATTTAGATGTCCAAAGGCATTGGATAATGTGCCATATCAAAAGCTATTGCAGAAAATAAAAGCTCTTTGCATAAGGAGTAACATGTTGGCATGAATAGAACATTGGCTGGCAAACATGAAGCAGGCAGCAGGAATAAGTGGAGTAGAGATGGATGAACACAGCAGGCCAAGCAGCATCAGAGGAGCAGTTTTGGGCCCAGACCCTTCTTCAGAAATGGGGGAGGGGAAGGGGGTTCTGAAATGAATAGGAGGAGAGGGGGAGGCAGATAGAAGATGGAAAGAGGAGAAGATAGGTGGAGAGGAGACAGACAGGTCAAAGAGGCAGGGATGGAGTCAGTAAAGTTGAGTGTAGATGGGGAGGGGATAGGTCAGTCCAGGGAGGACGGACAGGACAAGGGGGCAGGATGGTGCTAGCAGGTAGGAGATGGGCGTGGGGCTTGAGGTGGGAGGAAGGACAGGTTAGGGAGACCGGGACAAGCTGGGCTGGTTTTGGGACGCAGTTGGGGGAGGGTAGATTTTGAAGCTTGTGGATTCCACATTGATACCGTTTGCAGGGTTTCCAAGCGGAATATGAGTTGCTGTTCCTGCAACCTTTGGGTGACATCATTATGGCGCTGCAGGAGACCCAGGATGGACATGTCGTCTGAGGAATGGAGGGGGAGTTGAAATGGTTCGCAACTGGGAGGTATTTGTTGCGAACCAAGCAAAGGTGCTCCACAAGATGGTCTCCAAGCCACCGCTTGGTTTTGCCAGTGTGGAGGAGGCCACTTCAGCAACAGTGGATACAGTATACCACATTAACAGATGTGCAGGAGAACATCTACTTGATGTGGAAGGTCTTCTTGGGGCCTGGGATGGGGGTGAGGGGGTAGGTATGGGGGCAGGTGTAACACTTCCTGCAGTTGCAGGGGAAAGTGCCGGGTGTGATGGGGCTGGAGGGAAGTGTGGAGTGGACAAGGGAGTCACAGAGAGAGTGGTCTCTCCGGAAGGCAGACAAGGGTGGGGAGGGAAAAATCTCTTTGGTGGTGGAGTCGGATTGCAGATGGTGGAAGTGTCGGAGGATGATGCGTTGGATCCGGAGGTTGGTAGGGTGGTACATGAGGATGAGGGGGTTTCTGTTTTGGTTGTTATTGCAGGGAGGGGGTGTGAGGGATGAGTTACAGCAGGAGTAAGTGGGTATTGTTCGCGCCACCAGATGTCACAAGTGGTGTGCTACAGTATCGGGTGCTGGTGCCTCAACTCATTATAATTTATATCAATGATTTGAATGAAGAGACTGACAGTACAGTAGCTAAATTTGCCAATAACAAAAAGTGATTCATGAAGAGGACATAAGGAGCCTACAAAGGGATATAGATTAAGTAGGTGAGGAAATGTACAATTGGAAAACTGTCCATTTTGGCAGAGAACATAAAAAGGACGCTTATTTCCTAGATGGTGAGAGGTTGCAGAGCTCTAAGATGCAGAGATATCTGGGTGCCTTAGTGCAAGGTTAGTATGTAGGTATAACAAGTAGTCAGGAAGGCTAATAGAATGGAATGGTTTATCACAAGGGGAACTGAATGCAAGTGTTGGGAGGTTATTCTTCAATTATACAGGGCACTGGTGAGACTGCATCTGCAATACTGTGTACAGTAGCTACCACTGTACTTACTTACAAAGGATGTTAATAAATTGGAAACAGTTTGAAGAAGCTTAACTAGGCTAATACCTAGAATGAGCAGATTGCTTTATGGGGAAAAGTTAAACAAGCTATCCCTGTATCCTTGCGAGTTTCGAAGAGGCAGAGATGACTTAATTGAAACACATAAAATCCTGAGGCAACTTTACTGGGTGTATGGGAAAGTCTAGAACTTGTGTAAAAATATGAGGGCACTCATTTAAAGCAGGATGAAGGAACATTTTTATTTTCCTCAGAAGGCTATGAGTCTTTGGAATTCCCTTCCTCAATCGGCAGCGGATGTAGTATCATTAAATATTTTTGAGGCAGGAGTAAATAGGTTCCTTATTAAAGAGACCTCAGCCCTACCAGACCATAGGGCTGTTCTCTCAATGGAGACAGAGATGAGTGGTGGTAGTTTAATCTGAGGGTCACCACATCAGATGAGGAAAGAAGTTGAGAAGGAGTGCTTCATGTTAATTCCCGCCAGTGAAGGAATTGAACCCATGCCGTTGATATTATTGAAATGGCAAGGCAGGCTGAAAGGGTTGTAGCCTGCTCGTGTTCCTTGTTTGTATTTTCATAAGTCAAGCAAAGTTATGTGATAGCCCCATGCTGCTTACAATCTACTCGACAGCAGCTATTCACCGCATCAAAAATCAAATACCCTCTGACACCAGTATTAACTACTGCCCAGATAAAATACTCTTTAACCCCAGTCACCTCCATGCCAGATTTAAACTTTAACTTGCAATATCCACAGTTTGTGACTAATAGCAGTTCTGTTGCCCACTCTCAGTATGCTGTTGATCTCTTCTGTATTTGGTGATGGCAGCTTGTCCTTGACTATTGCCAAACCAAAACTCTTGCATCAGCTCACAACTATTCAATCCACTTCTCATATATTTTGAAGGAGAGACCAACAAAGAAATCAATACAATAACAGCATTTATAAATTATTTGTCCATGTTGTTTCTCTATCTTACCACTTGACACACAAACACACAAAATGGGTGTAGCTGGCATGTTAAAATTTGAACACCAAAAGCACTTGTCTAACAATGGACATCTTTTTGATTTGCTAAGCAAAAACCTGTTCACTACATTTTGCCTGGCTGCATGCTTTTGTGGGATTGCATATACCTGAAGTCATTTGATATACATGGACTTCCAGGGTGAATCAAAGTTGTGAAGCTATATTCAGAAAAAAATGAATAAGGTCAGTGATAGTTTGGAGAATAGGATCTCCAAGTTTCCTTTAGGGTGAAATTTTCAGTTATTATAAAACTTCAGGAAAGAAAACTAAATGACCTGAGAGGAAAGACTAGAAAAACGCAATTTTTTCAGTTTTGAGAGGAGGCAACAGAGGAATGACAAGTAGTGTATGAGGCAGTAAATGGTATGGGAAGTAAAAATCTGGAGTATTACTTCAAACTAAGCCATTGCACTAGGATAAGGTTTGCAGGTTATAAAGAATTTCATAGAATATACTGTACAATTACAGATTATTTGGCCCATATAAGACAGTATGGAAAAGTGTTTAATTGGGGGAGGGGAATTACAATGCTATTAGGCAAGAACTGCGGAGCATAAATTGAGATCAGATGTTCTCAGGGAAGTCCACGACAGAAATGTGGAGCTTGTTTGGGAGCAGTTACTACAGGTACTGGATAGGTTTGTCCCACTGAGGCAAGGAAATGATGGTAAGGTGAAGAAACCTTGGATGACAAGACATGTTGAACACCTATGCAAGGGGAAGAAGCAGGCTTACTTAGGCTTGAGGAAGCAAGGATCGGACAGGACTCTAGAGGTATACAAGGTAGCCAGGAAGGAACTGAAGAATGGACTGAGGAGAGCTAGAAGTGGGTATGAGAAAACCTTGGTGGGTAGGATCAAGGAAAACCCCAAGGTATTCTATACTTATGTGAGGAACAAGAGGATGGCCAGATTGAGGGTAGGGCCAATCAGGGATAGTGAAAGAAACTTGTGCACAGAGTCAGAGGAGATAATGAATACTTTGCTTCAGTATTCATCAGTGAGAGGCACCTTAACATTTGTGAGGACAGCATGAAACGGGCAGATATGCTCAAACAGGTTGATGTTAGGAAGGAGGATGTGCTAGAAATTGTGAAAAACATGAGGGCAGATAAGTCCCCTGGGCCAGACAGTACGGGATTAGTACGGGAAGCAAGGGAAGAGATTGCTGCCCCTTTTGCAATGGTCTTTGCATCGTCATTGTCCACTGGAGTAGTACCAGAAGATTAGAGGGTGGCAAATATCATTCCCTTGTTCAAGAAAGGGAATAGGGATAATCCTGGGAATTACAGACCGGCCAGTCTTACTTCTGTGGTGGGCAAATTATTGGACAGGATTCTGAGAGATAGCACTTACGATTATTTGGAAAAGCACAGTTCGATTAGAAATAGTCAGCATGGCTTTGTGAGGGGCAGGTCATGCCTCACAAGCCTTACTGAATTTTTTGAGGATGTGGCAAAACACATTGATGAAGGCATAGCAGTGGATGTGGTGTATATGGATTTTAACAAGGCATTTGATAAGGTTCCACATGGTAGGCTCATTCAGAAAGTAAGGAGGCATATGATTCAGGGAAATTTGGCTGTCTGGATACAAAACTGGCTGTACGATAGAAGACAGAGGGTGGTAGTAGATGGAAAGTATTCAGCCAGGCGCTTGGTGACCAGTGATGTTCAGCAGGGATCTGTTCTGGGACCTATGCTCTTGGTGATCTTTATAAATGACTTAGAGGTGGAAGTGGAAATGTGGGTTAGTAAGTTTGCTGATGGCATGAAGGGTGGTAGAATTGTGGACAGCGTGGAGGGCCGTTGTAGGTTGCAATGGGACATTGACAGGACGCAAGGCTGGGCAAAGAAGTGGCAACCCAAAAAAGTGTGAAGTGATTCATTTTGGAGGGGGGGTGGTCAAATTTGTTTGCAGAATACAGGGTTAATGGCAAGATTCTTGTCAGTGTGGAGGAACAGAGGGATCTTGGCATCCACATCCATAGATCCCTCAAAGTTGCTACCTAAATTGATAGGGGTGTAAAGAAGTCGTATGGTGTGTTCATTGGCAGGGATATTGAGTATAAGCGCTGTGACGCTATGTTGCAGCTCTATAAAACTCTGGTTATACCACACTTGGAATATTGTGTTCAGGTGTGGTCACGCCATTATAGCAAAGATGCAGAAGCTTTAGAGAGGCTGCAGAGGAGATTTACCAGGATGCTGCCTGGGCTGGAGGGTAGGATTTATGAGGAAAGGTTGAGGGAGCTAGGGCTTTTGCCATTGGAGCAAAGAAGGATGAGAGGTGACTTGAAAGAGGTGTACAAGATAATGTGAGGCATAGATAGAGTGGATAGCCATATACTTTTTCCCAGAGCGGAAATGACTGTTACGAGAGGGTGTAATTTTAAGGTGATTGGAGAGAGGTATAGGGGAGATGTCAGAGGTAGGTTCTTTACACAGAGTGGTGGGTGTGTGGAATGCACTGCCAGCAGTGGTAGTGGAGTCAGATACTTTAGAGACTTTTAAGTGACTCTTGGATAAGCACATGGAGGATAGTAAAATGTAGGGTATGCCGGGTAGATTGATCTTAGTAGGATTCGGCACCACATTGTGGGCAAGGGGCCTGTACTGTGTTGTACTGTTCCATGTTCTATATCTTGTTCCTCTCATTTTTCCTAATCGAACTCTATCAGCTTCACCCTTTGTTCCCTTCTCCCTCATGGTTCATCTCACCTCCTTTAAAATTCTCCTCAACTATTTTTCCCACTATTCCCTGCGATCGCATGTTCCACGTACATTGCAAAGATGTCTCCTGCTTTCTTTATTTGATCTCCTGGTGACAGTCTTATACTGAAGGCCATTAGATTTGCTGTTTCTCACATAACTTTATTCGTATAAATTCTTTGCATCTTCCCCCAGAGTCTATATCCTTTTAATAACATGGAGACTAAAACTGCTTCTCGTGCTTAAAGTATATGCTAATCCATTTGATTGAAGATTACTTGTATAAAATAAATCTTTGATCCTGGTCAAGGTGGTTTCTTTACAGAGTTTGGGTAGGGGAGAGGTGGAAAAAGCTCTGACATATTTTAATAAAACAGACATTTTGTTGGATAAGCTGCATTTATTCTGTGTTTATGTGAAAGAACTTGCACTTTTCAGGATCTTGGGATGTCACAAATTGTATATAGGAACCAAAAGGTTTTTGTACTATAATCATGGCTGTAATAATTGCTTTCTTTTAAGCTCATTTGACTGGATAGTTGGTCTGCAATGCAAGAAATTGCCAATAATGTCGATTTGAAAATATGACCTTGTCATGAAAGATCAACGTCTCACCTTCTATTTCAAAAAGTTCCCTTCTTTCTCCACTCCTCCTGTGGGTTCATTTCCTGTAACAACTGAGGTTACTATGAAGGTTCCTCCTTCTCAACCTCTCCCCTCACCTGAGGCATGGCTAACCTCAAGCTGAACGACCACTAGTTATCTTTCTCTCATCAGCAAGTGAGACTCTGCTGACTTTGATTTAATCATTGTAATGTTGGAAAACAGCTGCCAGTTGGTGAATAGCAAAGAAAAATGAAATAATTACCTGATTATCCATTTTCATGATGATGCATAAAAGGTACATGTTGGCCAGGATAACAGAGTAGAGTGACACGGGATTTCTAGGCTGGTGGGTGAACGACAGCATTCTACTTCAGATGACAGTGTTCTGCCACTGAGCCAAGGCTGACAGTTATCTCTGGGTAGACTGAATGTCTTCTTTGTTCATTCCTGTCATTAACTTGTAATACACTCTTGAGTCAAATTGTGAATGATATTGTCACTTGATTAATGTATTATCTATAAAACCTGCCATCAGCAATACTTGAGAGACAGCAGTAAATTGTGGTGAGAAAACACAGTGAATCTCAACGTATCATTAACTAATACATTATATGTTCGTCAAAACGAAAAAATGTTAATGATTAAAAAATGAAAGGCTTCCTATAGTAAGCAATCAGTGACAGTATAAAGCATCCTCAGTCAGATCTAAATCAACTAATAGGGAAGTAAAGCTTCTTTTCCTATTGCAACATGCCTCAGTGACAAACTCACAAGCATACCCACAAGTGCATCAGTGTGACATTTTATCAATACATTTCCAACACAAGTCACCTGTGAGCTCACTAAGTGAGATTGTCAAATTGTGAAAAACTAGCAACATTCTTTTTATAGATAACAAGGTGTGGACCTGGATGAACACAGCAGGCCAAGCAGCATCTCAGGAGCACAAAAGCTGACGTTTCGGGCCTAGACCCTTCATCAGAGCTACTTCAACATTCTTTTTATGTTGTCACAAGCTAACCAGAAGGACCATCTGTTCTGTTTCATCGAATTTGTACCTTGTCACTGAAAGATCAATTTCTCACTCACTGTTTCATGAAGTTCCCTTTTTACTCCACTCTTCCTGCCCCCTGTTTTTAATGTAATTTTTCATGTGAAGCTCCAGGGGAGGACTTTAAAAGAAAGACACACCCATACACTTATCTTCCCCTTTTGTAACTTTAGGCTATGCCTTATTTGGTAGTTAAAGCAAGCTGCTACAAGTATCTGGTGTTATTTATGGATGTTGCAGAGCATATGGCAGAGATTCTGGAATGCAAGTTAATGTTTTAATAAGAAAATGAAAAACAAGTATTAATAACAATCAAATGTGGATTCTGTTTGCCAACGTAAATGGGCCTTTGTGTAGTAATGGTAAATTGAAATAGATTTATAACCCTCTCAAATAGAGACAGATGATATTCTATATTGATTACATATTAAGCCTGAGAATTTTACCTTAACATTCTATCCTGGATTTTGTGGGCCATCAGTGTCTTATTGGGTGAACCCATTTGAGAGCTATATTTATCTTACGATACTTCAAAGTAGATGTGAGTCACACATTCCAACAAAGAAAAACAATAAAGAGGTTCAGGTTTACACTTAAAAAGGTTTGCTTTCTCAGGTTGCTTTCTGGCTATTGCCAGCACCTTCATACCTCAGCTAACTATTGGTTAGAATGGAACGTTGATTATACACTGATTTATTTCCAGCAACATAACTTTGAATGTGTTCACTGTTTAATCCAATTTTAGTATTGATACTTGTTTCAGTTTTAGTTGCGCACCCAGCAAGATGAGAAAACATTTTGCTAGTGAACAGAACAAACCAAGTGTAGCAAGACTAGTCCCAAAGTCAAAATTTGTTTATTCCAGCCTCATAATAGGATCAAAACTGAAAGAACTGCAGATGGTATAAATCAGAAACAAAAACAGAAGTTGCTGGAAAAACTCAGCAGGTCTGGCAGCATCTGTGGAGAGGAATCAGAGTTAACGTTTTGGGTCAAGAACTGAGGAAGTTCCTCAGAATTGAGGAAAGGCCACTCAATCTGAAACATTAACTCTGGTTTCTCTGCACAGATGCTACTAGACCTGCTGAGCTTTTCCAGAAATTTCTGTTTTTGTGTTGCAATATGATCAGTCTGATATTTTTACAATTCACTCTTGTGACCAGACAGACAGTAAATTCTCCAGCATCTGCAGTTCCCATTATCACTGATACAATTTTAACCTCACTGCGAAGCCTCTTCCAGGGATGCCTAACCTGAAGAAGTTACCCTCCTCCCTCCGGACCAACCTGAAGGAATCTCTCTCCCATTGCAACTCTCTTGTAATCTCTTCGGCCTTGAAACTGCTCGACCATGTCCTGAAGCCTCTCCACCTATCTTCTTTTCTCTCCATCTTCGGTCCGCCTCCCCCTCACTCCCTATTTATTCCAGAACCCTCACCCCATCCCCCTCTCTGATGAAGGGTCTAGGCCCGAAACGTCAGCTTTTGTGCTCCTGAGATGCTGCTGGGCCTGCTGTGTTCATCCAGCCTCACATTTTATTATCTTGGATTCTCCAGCATCTGCAGTTCCCATTATCACTGACAGTAAATTAGATTTGGCTTTGTATTGCAGTTTGAAACTGCTACATCGAAATTTCAAACAAGCAATGGGGACTCGCACCTTATTTGTCTAAATTGAATTTGAATACCAGTCCAATATGTAAGTGCAATGATCTGCACTGCTACCTGAGAAAAGTAAAGATGATTGACTATGATTATGTGCCTTCAACATACTCTGGGAACTTTAATATACGCGTTAAATCTCATTTTGAGTCTCTATTGAAGGTCTTGATGCAGCTTGTGCTGCTGATTTCTCGTACAAAACTGACAAGCTATGTTCTTAGTTCCAAGCTACTCACCTATAATCAATCTGTTGGTAAGTATGGGTGCCAGTCCCTTATTTAGTTAATTTATTTGCAGACCCTGGAATTCCAGAATTCTGGAAACACACTTCAAGTTTTCATAGAACTCAGTGATTATATTTCAAGATCCCAGTGTTCCATTTCTGTGTCACATGGTGTTCTTATTTTCAAATATCACGTTTCAGCAGGCTCTGCTGCCCTCATTGTGAGTACCTATGACGTGTGTATAATGAACACCCATATGCAGCTCTGTATATGTGTGTATATTTGGTTAATATTACATACAGGGCATGAGTTGAATGAAGACTTCAGACTGAAAACAATAGCAAGTCCCGTGTGTAATCCAGCATACATGTCATTGAAAACTTTGTCAAATACTTACATCATAACCTAATCATGAGTTACATAACAATTCAGTATATAATAATTACCATGTTATAACACGAAGAACAGCATGAGGCTTTCCATCATGCCCCGGCCAATATGTTTTCCTCAACCATTATCGCAAAAAAAACAGGCTAACTAATCATTTATCTCATTACCATCACAGAACTCCCACCATCATTGTCTGCACAACAAAGATACTTCATTAATGTACTTGGACAGATCTTTATATCTGAACACACTAAAATAAGTTATAGATTATTATTTTTAGTTTTTGCAAGGTCTATTTGTGCACTCTTTTTGTTTTGTGATTCATATGCACACGAGGAGTACATTCAGCAACTTGCAATAAGAAGCTTGGTGTGACATTCAATTAAATTATGACTGAGTTGCACCCCTAATTCCATTTGCCCTTGCTCCAAATGTTTAGCACAAACAAAAATCTAGCTCCATATTGAATAGTCCAATCATTTCAGAATCTCCAGTGAAAAAATTATTATTACCTTATTTCTTTATTTTTCTATTTTATTCTATGAAGTAATGTTCAACATTTTAATTCTGTTTCTCTTACTACTTTGTACCCTAAGTTTTCACTGTATTCTGCGCTCAAGTACATATGGCAATAAAATCTAAATTTAAAATCTAAATCCACTTCTGATTTTGCTGCTGAATGGGTGAGCTTTAATTTTAAGCTTCCTTTTTAAGTCTCTTTTTAAATTTAGTTCTCTTTGTTCTTGATTTCTCCTCCAGAAAAAGTTATTTCTCATAAAAACCTTGTAAATCTTTTTAACATTTTAAACTTGATCAGCTCACCCTTGAATATTTTATGTTCAAAGAAATATAACAAACCAAGCTGCTAGCCCTTATCATTTAACCCTCATCCCCCAGTTACTAGAGTCATTCTGGTGACTTTGTAATCTGCTGTTTCCAAAGTGCAGTTCATAAAACTGGATGAATACAGCCGATGGCATCTGACAAACGTTCTATATTAACTGTATAATAACTTCTTCTAGTTTGTGTTCCAGTCCCATTGAGATAAAGATCTCCAAAGTAACCATTACAATCGGATGAAGATACGGGGCAACAGAGAGAAGGCAAGGAGAGTGCAAGTAGTGTGAGATTGCTAAAGCAAAGAGTTTACACTAGCACAATATGACAAATAGCCTCCTCCTGCTCAATAAAACACTGTGATTCTGCAGTCAACTATATGTACAAGGTCTAACAATGTGAGTTAAGAAAGAGAAATATTTATTTTAAGAAATCCATGTTTTTTTCTCATATCCTTTTTTCAGCAATGACATATATTTTCTCATATATCTTATGAATAGCAAATACCCTTGTCATATCTTCAGCATCACTCTTGGTTAATATCACCCCATTGTTACAAATCAGAACATTGTATTCATAAAATCTCTACAGTTTGAAAGCAGGTCCACCAGCCCATTGATTTCACACTGACCCTCCCTATTAACTTGCAATCCCATAGCTAATCCACCAAGCCAGCACATCCCTGGACACTATCAGCAATTTAGCATGGCCAATCCAGTTAACCTGCACAGGCTTGGACTATGGGAGGAAAATAGACCGCCCATGGAGAGAATGTGCAAACTCCGAACGGACAATCACCTGAGGGTGGAATCAAACCTGGGTCCCTTCACTGTGAGGTAGAAGTGCTAACCCCTGGGCCACTGTGCTCCCATGGTATTGGCTTACCATGAACAAGATCCAGAACTTAGCCAGTAAATCAATTAGCTGCCCTAAGTTTAATTTGTTGTGTTTCTGTTTACCACTGCTCTGTAAATTGCATTTTTTTAAAAATTGATCTGTTTAAATTTCAAATATCCAGTTAATAACAATGAATAATTTAACACAAAACACCATTGCCCGGTTTATAGGGAATCTATATTGTATACAGCTATGTCATTTATGCTATGGGTTTAAGCGGAGCAAAATTGGATCAACTCTGAAATGTTTTTCCACGTAAATTGATTTTTTTTATTTTCACAACAGTTTTTTTTAATTGTGATTTTTAACTGCCTCCATGAATCAAAAAGGGGTGGCACGGTGGCTCAGTGGTTACCACTGCAGCCTCACAGCACCAGGGATCTGGGTTCGATTCTTGCCTTGGGTGACTGTCTGTGTGAAGTTTACAAATTCTCCCGGTGTCTGCGTGGGTTTCCTCCAGGTGCTCCGGTTTCCTCCCACAGTCCAAAGATGTGCAGGTTAAGTGGATTGGCCATGCTAAATTGCCCACAGTGTTCAGGGGTGTGTGGGTTATAGGGGGATGGGTCTGGGTGGGATGTTTCAAGGGGCAATGTGGACTTGTTGGGCCAAAGCGCCTGTTTCCACACTGTAGGGAATCTAATCTAATCTAATCTAATATACTAAAGGAAAAGTTGGCATAATTATCATTCATCTTAGGGAATGAATTTGAGCCATTCAGTTGAAAACTCCCAAAATTTCAAATTTTTAAATAATATCTGATTGGTGACCCACCTTAGTATCCTTGTCTTCAGTCATGATCCAGTAATGCTGCTGTGAGGGGAGCGAATGGCCGAGTGGTATTATCGCTGGACTATTAGTGCAGAAATTCAAGTAATGTTCTGAGGATTTGGGCTTGAATCCTGGCAAGGTACAGGGTGGATTTCAAATTTCAAACAAAACTCTGAAGTTTAGAATTTACTGATGACAGTGAAACAATTGTCATTTCAAAAGCTCGTCTGGTTCACTAACATCCTTTAGAGAAGGAAATCTGCCATCCTCACCTGGTCTGGCCTACATGTAACTCCAGATCTATTGCAATGTATTTGCCTCCCAACTGTCCTTTGGGGAATCAGGGATGGACAATAAATGATGGCCTAGCCAGTGATGCCCTCATCCTATGAATAAATAAAAAGAAACCATTCCTCAGACACAAAAGGAACTGCAGATGCTGGAGAATCCGAGATAACAAAGTGGAGAGCTGGATGAACACAGCAGGCCAAGCAGCATCCTAGGAGCAGAAAAGCTGACATTTCGAATCTAGACCCTAGACTTTGTTATCTTAAATCCACTCCTCTATGTGTTTATCAGAGGACAGCAATAATAACCTCTGAATGGTTTTTCACTCCCTTATGCCTGCATTTCCGGCTGATGCTAATTTTTTTTTGCGTCGGCCTTTTGTGTGATATGTTAACTTAACATAAACAGAAGATCAAGCCTGGATCCGTCTTAGGCAGGATAGCTCAGCTCCAATTGCAGCAATGTATTAGGGATCCAATCAAGGATCTCAGCTGTTCTTTGCTTGCATTGAATGAGATGCTATAGTCAGTAATAAAGCTTGCACTTTTTCATTTCCGGTCCTCTTGGCAATGCCAAGTGATGAATCCAAAGGCTGGAAAAATAATCACAGCACTGTAAGAAACTGAAACTCATTAGCATCTAGCCAAGCTATTTCAGGACAGGTACAATTTTTGGATGTATCTAATTACAAGATCTTAACAAGATAAGAAGTAAGAGTAGAGCTGTTATTTCACCATTGTGTCTGCTCTGCAACTCAATAAAATCATGGCTAATCTAACTTGCTACCTTAACTTCACTTTCTTGCTTAGCCCTGTTATCTTTAATCCTCATGGAGATGAAAATTCTTCATTACCTAACCTTGAATATCTTCTTTGCTTCTGAGGAAGAGAATCCCAAAGACTAGTAACTGAAGAATTTTCTCCTCATCTCAGTCTTAAACCTGATAACGATGTTCAAAATCATGCTCCACTGTTCCACAAGCTATCACAAATTTGAAATATGACCGACTCAATTGCTACGATGGGTAATGTCTGAGTGTGACCACTATTTAAGATAAAATAAACTTAAATCAGGTTTCATTACCAGACAGGGTACCAAAAGGATCCTTATTTTGACACTTATCCTTTAACATATGGCAAAATGGATTATTAATTGTTAATATGTAAACTCAAACTATGCACCTTTAATATGCAAACCTGTATACTTTACAAATTGGACAGATGAGACAAGTGAGGCATAAAGTTTTCAGGATGTCATGAGATATAGGTAAAAGGGAAAAAGTCTTTGGATCAAGAGTCCAAACCATAAGTGGAAATGAGATGACTTTCTCAGTTTGCCTTAGTTTTTGATGACCTGATATTGTTTCTCAATTGGCCCTGAATTGATCTTCAATGTGATAGCTGTTCATATCTTTTTCTACTGACGGAAGGGGAAAGAGAGAGAGAGAATGATTTGACTTGCATGCATATTTTCGAGAGTATGAGACTCCGAACTGCTCTCTTCTCTCAGTTCTGTCAGAAAGCTGCAACTTACAACAAATCTCAATGTTAATGCTATATCAGACATAATGGGAACTGCAGATGCTGGAGAATCCAAAGACCTCAAAGTATGGAGCTTGATGAACACAACAGGCCAAGCAGCATCTTAGGAGCACAAAAGCTGACGTTTCGGGCCTAGACCCTTCATCAGAAAAGGGGGCGGAGAGTAGATTCTGAAATAAATAGGGAGAGAGGGGGAGGTGGATGAAAGATGGATAGAGGAGAAGATAGGTGGAGAGGAGACAGACAAGTTAAAGAGACGGGGATGGAGCCTGTAGACGTGAGTGTAGGTGGGGAGGTAAGGAGGGGATAGGTCAGCCCAGGGAAGACGGACAGATCAAGGAGGTGGGATGAGGTTAGTAGGTAGGAGATGGAGGTGTGGCTTGGGGTGGGAGGAAGGGATGGGTGAGAGGAAGAACAGGTTAGGGAGGCGGGGACGGGTTGGGCTGGTTTTGGGATGAAGTGGGGGGAGGGGAGATTTTGAAGCTTGTGAAATCCACATTCATACCATTGGGCTGCAGGGTTCCCAAGCAGAATATGAGTTGCTGTTCCTGCAACCTTCGGGTGGCATCATTGTGGCACTGCAGGAGGCCCAGGATGGACATGTCGTCTGTGGAATGGGAGGGGGAGTTGAAATGGTTCGCGACTGGGAGGTGCAGTTGTTTAGTGTGAGCCGAGCATAGGTGTTCTGCAAAGCGGTCCCCAAGCCTCCGCTTGGTTTCCCCAATGTAGAGGAAGCCACAACGGGTACAGCGGATGCAGTATACCACACTGGCAGATGTGGAAAGTCATCTTGGGGCCTGGGATGGGGGTGAGGGAGGTAGTGTGGGGGCAAGTGTAGCACTTCCTGTGGATGGAGGGGAAAGTGCCGGGTGTGGTGGGAATGGAGGGGAGTGTGGAGCGGACAAGGGAGTCACGGAGAGAGTGGTCTCTCCGGAAGGCAGTCAAGGGTGAGGATGGAAAAATGTCTTGGGTGGTGGGGTCGGATTGTAGATGGTGCAAGTGTCAGAGGATGATGCGTTGTATCCGGAAGTTGGTGGGGTGGTGTGTGAGGACGAGGGGGATTGTCTTTTGGTGGTTATTGCAGGGACGGAGTGTGAGGGATGTGTTGCGGGAAATGCGGAAGACAGGGTCGAGTGCGTTAATCAGCTCCACCACACTTTGTTGTCTCAATGTTAATGCTGGGCAGTTTTTCAACCAAAAGACACCAGGCGCCAGCTTGTCTCACAAGTGTATCATATCTATATTCTTCAAAGGAATTACATTCTGTCCTGTAACAAATAAATGATCACACAGTTCTACTTTTCCTTCAAGTTGCAAAAACAACACTTGGATTAAACTTCTCTTTCCAGTTTATTTTTGAAATAAAATATATGTATCCCTTATGCTTAACATTTGGAATACTGTGATTCCTGATGGCCAAATATCTTGATCTTAGGACATCACTAGAAGACATCTTCAGGCCTGTGTCCGAGGTGTGCGATCTTGAGCTGCTTACTCCCAATGATCTTCCTTCCAACATTAGATCCTAAATAGGATGTCGACAATGTTCTATACCATTTGCAACTTCTCAGAAATTAAAACAGTCCATGTCCATGTGTCAGCCAGGCTGAACATTCAGACATAAATGTCAAGCAATGATCATCACCACAGAGAGAAGCTAGCCTTAACTCTTTGACATCCAATGGGACTAGCAGATATTAAAGCCCCCTATTATCTAAACACAGAGAAAGGGGCTATCAGCAGTCAGAAATTGGACCAGCCATATAAACTGTCGCTGAGGAGGTCAGAAAGTGAGAAATCTCTAATGAGTAACTTACTTCCTGACTCTGCAAAGCATTTCAAACAACTGCACAGCACAAGTCAGGAGTGATGGAATATTCTCCAAATGTCTGAATGAGTACACCTGCTGCAACATTCAAGAAACTCAATGCCCTCCAGGTCAAAAAACTCACTCGATTGTCATGTTATCCACAGCCTTCAAAATGCACTTCATGTGGCACTGACACAGAGTAGCAGTATGTGCCATGTAAAGGATGGCAACTTGCCAAGGCTCATTTGCTAGTTCTTTCCAAATCCATGAACTGTATCACAAAGGGCAGCAGACACAGTGGAACACGTGCAGCCTCAAGTTCCCTTCAAGTTACAAAACATCCCGACGTGGAACTGCAGCACCATTCCTTCACTCCTGGGGAATAAAAAAATCTCCACAATTCATCACCCATGAACCCCTCCAACCCCTTGCACCCCCTGACACCCGCCCCCACTAGGTTCTACATGGAAACAGCTTTGTAAGATTAGATCGCATGGGATCCAGGAGGACCTAGCTAATCGGCTACAAAATTGGCTTGAAGGCAGGAGAGAGAGGGTGATAGTAGAGGTTTGCTTTTCAGACTAGTGGCATGTCACAAGGATCAGCGCTGGTTCCACTGCTTTTTGCCATTTAGGTCTAAGTATTGGAGGCCTAGGCAAGTTTGCAGATGACCCCAAAATAGGTGGTGTTCTGGATGGTGAAGACAATTATCTCAAAATACAATAGGACCTTGATCAGATGTGCCAATGAGCCAAGGTGTGGCATATGGAATATAATTTACATAAATGTGAGGTGTTGCATTTTGGTGAGGTAAATCAGAGCAGGACCCATACAATTAATGTTAGCACTCTGGGGAGGATTGTCAAATAAAGAGACCTGGGATGCAGGTACAAATTTCCTTGAAAATGGAATCAGAAGTAGACAGGGTAGTGAAGATGGCATTTGGCTCACTTGCCTTCATTGGTCAGAACGTTGAGAATAGGAGTTGGGACATCATGTTGCGACTGTACAGGACACTGGTAAGGCTGTTTTTAGAATACTGCATACAATTCTGGTCACCCTTCTATTGCAAGAATTAATTGTTAAATTACTGTTAAATTTCAAAGGGTTCTGAAAAGATTTACAAGGATGTTGCTGGCAATGGAGGGTTTGAGTTATAGCATGAGGCTGAATAGACTGGGGATTTTATTCCCTGGAGCTTCGGAGGCTTGAGGGATGTCTTTATAGAGGCCATTTAAAAGGGTGGCCTTATGAAATCACAAGGGGCATGAATAAAATGAATAGTCAAGGTCTTTATCCTAGGATGGGGGAGGGCATAGGTTTAAAGTGAGAGGGGAAAGATTTAAAAAGAACCTGATGGGTAACTTTTAATGTAGGGAGTGGTGCATGTATGGAATGAGCTGCTAGAGGAAGTGGTGGAGGCAGGTACAATTGCAACATTTAAAAGGCATCTGAATGGGTGTATGAATAGGAAGAGTTTAGCAAGACATTGGTCAAATGCTGGCAAATGGGACTAGGTCAGACTGGAATGTGTGGACAGGACAGAGGAGTTGGGTTGAAGTGTCTGTTTCCGTGCTGTGTGACTCTATGACTCTAATTGTCTTCACCATAAAGCGATGGAGGTTGTGTCTTTGAACATTTTCAAAGTTGTGTTAGATAAACTATTGATTGGTGAGGAAGTTGTGGGCTATGAGGACAGATAGGAAAGTGAGCTGAAGAAACAATTAGGATCAACTATTATCTTAATGAACAGAAGAGGAGGCTTCTATTTCTTATGTTCTTGTGTTTTTCTGAATATGAATAAAATATCAGTGCTTTTAAAACTATCCATTGGTGGCAACAGTCACTTATCTACTCTGAACCTTTATTTGCATTTATACATGGCTTGCTCCCTTACCTAACTGCGTAAAACCTATAGCCAGTTATCTCTCACTCAATTTCTTGCACTGTATCTATCCGTATACAAAAGCTTTATCCATCATTCTCTATAGGCATTTTTCTACTTACGTATCTCCACTTGTATCTACTTTAAAACTGTTTGTATTAAACAAGCTTGTACTTGAATTGGCATCCCTCTCAATCTCTTAATATGCTACATCCATCCGAAATTATGTTTATTTTCAAATGCAACTCTTGTGGTCTCTCAATTGCTCTCCAGCTATTTTGATTAACCTACCATCTCCATCAATGTTTAACTATCTTGCTACCTACCTATACATCAGTTCTCAACATAGATACAGATTTATTTTTGTCCTAGCTATCTGCTTTGGCTGTTTGAATATCTCCCCATTTCTGAATATATCTTTCTCATAGATTTCATGTTCTACATTTGATTGTTAGCTATTTGAATCCTATTATACATCAGTCTGAATTTGATGTCTGAATGAAAATGAAAAGACACTGACTGAAATCCTTTTAGTGTTGCAATAAACGTCAGGGCATAGTGGGCACATTATTCATCCCATGTCTAAGGCATACTACAGGGAACCTGTCCTTCTACTTAACTCAAAGAATTACTTTTTCCTGCATTTACTTTTTATAGCAAAATGATGCATTCCTTACTATCACGAAATCACTCCGCACTTGGCTGACTTCCGTTAAAATGCTATTGTTTGTTACATAAAACATTAGAAATGTAAACTAGCACAATGTTGCTATGCAAATCATCTGTCTTCTGACACACTCTAGTGTGCACTGCAATTCCCAAAATGTATTCTTCAACTAAGCTCCTCATCAGGTTCACAGAAATGAGAGCGCTTTGTTATTGGATTTGTAATTTACTGGCCCAGACTGATGTACTGAAGTTTAAATGCCTCATGGCACATATGGAAAGTTAAATTCAATAAAAACAATTGTATCAAACTGGTTCATAAAGGTTGAATAGGAACAAAACTAGATGGACAAGCTGGTATCAATCTAGGTTCCAGAAAGACAAACTTTGTCCAGTTGTCCATGCGAAGTCCAATTCTGTAATGTGCGCTAAGAGTGGAGAGTTGTCCATCAGACTAGTCAAGCAAGAAACTGACTTAATCTCTACTCACTGTATCATAGCAGTCAATGTTCCAGACGTCCATCTCTGGTTGTATCCTATCCTCCTGGCAGGACAGTCCCATCAGATGAGGCAGCATCAGATGTGTAGTCAAGCGAGAAGCAACCACCCTGGAATCAATATGCATCTCCTTCTATTTCCATACTTTTCATTCAGCAATTCAGTCCAGGTTCCATATGTCTCACAGCATTGGGTTAAACGTAAACATGAAAACCTTATATTAATCTGAGCCAAAACTGATGGAATTTAAATGGCATGGTGGCCCAGTGGATAGCATTGCTGTCTCACGTCTCCAGAGACCTAGGTTTGATTCCACCTTTGGGCGATTGTCCGTGTAGAATTTGTACATTCTCCCTGTGTCTGTGCGAGTCTCCTCCCACAGCCCAAAGATGTACAGCATAAGTGTATAGGCTATACTAAACTGTCTGTATTGTGCAGGCTAATGGATTAGGAAATGGGGAATGAGGCTGCTAATGCGAGGAAATTGGGAAATGCAGGATTACAGGGAAGGGTGGAGGGGAGATGGGTCTGCTGTTTGGAGGGGCAGTGTGGATTCAATGGGCTGAATGGCTTGCTTCCACACTGTAGGGATTCTATGGTGAATTCAATTAATAAAATCTGGAATTGAGATCCATGATGGTGCCTATAAAATTATCGTTAATTGTTGTAAAACAAAGTAGTTCGCTAATGTCCTTTATGGCAGATAATCTGCCATCTGTACATCATCTAGTTTACGTGTAACTCCAGACCCATAGCAATGCGGTTGATTCTTAACTGCCATTCAAAATGTCCTAACAAGGCATTAAGTTTCAGGACAATTAAGGTTGGGCAAAAAATGGTCACCAGCAATACTCACTTCTCATGAAAGAATTTAAAAAAACCTACTGTCCTTCCTTCGCTAACAGTCAGTACTCTGTCGTGTTGAGAACTTACGAAAAGCTTAGGGTTAGGGAGATGTAGTGAGGACAGCAAAGGTACAGAGTGCATTCTATTAGGTGACTATAATGGCCATCAACAAGAGTGGCTTAGTGACACTATCACTAGTCGCATTAGCCAAGACCTAAAACACATCATCTCAAACTAAGCTGTCAAAAATGGTGAAAGAACCAAAAGAAAGAAAATTATGCTTGAGCAAAAACAGATGTTGCTGGAAAATCTCAGCAGTTCTGGCAGCATCTGTGAAAAAAAAGATAGAGTTAACATTTCAGGTCCGGTGACCGTTCCTCAGAACTGATTGTCAATTTTGGAAAATGTCAATTTATAGGAGGAAAATAGTGAGATGGATGGGGTAGGGAGTAAACGATAGTCTAGAGACCAAAGAGAGAGAAAAACAATTGGACAGACAGAGGCGTTGATAATGATACACCAGGAGTGACAGTGGAAATTAATATTGGTGGGCAAGAAGAAAGATTGGAGAGATTGGGAAAGGTTGGAGAGTGGAGCAGAACTTCTTCAAGGTGAGCATGCCTAGAGGAGATGTGACAGTAAGTTAAGTATTAAATAAAAACCAAAAGAACTGTAAAGCATCCACAGTTCTTTTGGTTTTTAAAAGTATGCTTGACTTGGCCTCACCAAGCTACCCATCATGGATTCACTTGACTATGATACTATTAGTCAGAGTAACCGTATACAATCCTTGTGAGGATGATTTCAATCTATAAAACGCATTACCGCAACTTTCTGATAAACCTTCACAGTATCTTCCAAACCTATGACCTCTGCATTTCTGAAAGACAAGCACATAGATGCATGGGACATCACTTCCTGCCATATGCCATCCTGTCCTGGAAATAAATTGCCATTTCTTCACTATCACTGGATTAAATTTCTGTAACTCTCTCCCAGAAAACTGCAGTGATCAAGAAAATGGCCCACCTCCACTTCCTTAAGAACAATTAACGGTGGATAATAAATGCTGACTTTGCCAGTAATATTGACATCCCCAAAAATAAATAAAATAGAACTCCCTCTGGCACATCATTTGTCTTCTTAAAGACAATGTAGAAACCACTTTAGAACATTCTCTGTTCTGTACACTTCAGGAAGGATGTAAAGGAATTGAAGAGGGTAAAATCATACAAGAATAATTACAGTGATGAGGGATTTCAGTTCCAATGATAGATGAGAGAAGCTGGGGCTGTTCTTTAAAAAAGATTTGAGAAGAAACATAATAGAGATGTTTAAAATCATGAGGAAAGTGACAGATTACATAGGGAGAAACCTTTCTCATCAGGAGAAGGTTCAAGAAGCAGGCATTACTAACTTAAGGCGAATGGCAAAAATATCAAAGGTGAAAGAGATAAACTCTTGTTATCCAAAGAGATGTTAGGATCTTAAATGCTGAGCCTGGCAGTATGGTGGCAGTAAACTCAATCATGACTTTTAAAGGAACGTTGCTTAACTATCCGAAGAAGGGCTGCAGAGAAAAGGTACATAATTGGTACTGGCTGTGTTTATCTTCCAAAATGTTTGCAAATGGGGCAAATTACCTCCTTCTGTGGTATAACCAATGAACATGTTAAAAAATATTTTATGCACTGGAATAATTATGTAAATAAAGGAATATGCAGAACCCAGTAGTGCTCCAATATCTCTTTCAAGTGGTCATTGTTTTTGTACAAATGTAGATAAGAAAAATAATAAGTCTTGTATTTATACAGGAATCTCTGAATGTTCCAAAGCACTTTACAGTGAAGTACATTTTTTGTCATAGGGCAGGATATGCAACAAGCAATTTGCAGACATCACATGCTCTTAAGCAACAATGTGACCATGATGTAACAATCTGCTGTAGTAAATTGGCTCAGGTATAAATATTAACCAGGAGCCAAGGTAAATGGAAATTATTCAGATTATTCTCCTATTGTTTTTGCCTTATTGATTGATCAACCAACAACGAAAATCTGAGAGGCGGCTGTGTACAGGGATTTATGAAAAGGAAGTCACGGCTGAGAAAGCAACCACAGCATTTAGAGGATGTATTTCTAGAATAGATAGGGGACAATCAGTGACAATGGAGAATTTGGATTTTCAAATTCCATATAAGAGGCTAATGTGCAAAATTCAATCATTCAGGAGGGAATACTTTGTCATGGATTGTGAATTGATTAGTAGACAGGAAATAGGATTGTTTTTGAGTAAAGTCAGCAGTTAGTGGTGTACTGCATGGATTAGTATTTGGGCACCAACTATTTACAATATATGTCAATGGTTTGCATGAATGAATCAATTGTAATATCAAGTTTGAAAATGGCACAAAACCAAAGCTGATTGTGGTGTTGAGAAAGATGCAAAGTGACTGCTAAGCAATTCAGTTGAGCGTGTGGTGAGTATATATCAGATGCAGTATAATGTAAATAAGTGTGACATTGCCCACTTCAGTAGGAAAATCGGAAGGGCGGAATATCATTTAACTGCTGAGAATTTGGGATATCTTGATATGCAAAGGGACCAAGGTGTCCTTGTATACCAGCTCCTAAAAGAAAGCATGCATGTTCAGCCAGCTACTAGGAAGGCCACTGATACGTTAGCCTAGTTTGCAGGCAATTTGGGTACAGACTTCAGTGAGACCAAACCTGAAGAATTGTGTGCAGCTTTGGTCTTCTTACCTAAGAAAAGATATACTTGACATAGAGCAAGTGCATTGAAGGTTCATTAGGTGGATTCCTTGTAGGCATATGAGGATTATGCACCTCAGGAAGGGTCAGGCTTGGATTCACTGATGTTCAGCAGAATGAGAGCAATCTCATAGAAAGATGCAAAATTCTGACAGGACCAGACAAAACATAGGTAGGAATAATGTTGCTCCTTTCTGGAGAGGTGATGTGATGTGATCAAGAATAAAGGGTTTCAGGACGTTTAGGGCTGATATAGGGAAACATCTGGTGACCCTTTAGAAATTTCTTTGACATAAAGCTATGCAGGTCAAGACACTGAACATATTTAAAAAAAAGATTAATTTCTTGAGTGTCAAGGAGTATAGAGAGAGGCCTGGAGTAAGCAATTCAGACTGAGGATTAACCATGTTCATATTGAATGGCACGGCAGACTCAGTGGTCTGAATGGTCTACCATTGCTTCTGTTTTCTATATCTCTAAATGTGTTATATTATCATAGGTATTAACTTCAGAAGTATTTTACTCATTGTGATGCATTTTTTGTTTATATTCCCAAGTTATTGCAGGTGTTGCTTGTTCATTTTTTTGTTCATTACTTATTAAAGGCAATGTCTTAACTGAGAGTTTTTTTTTTAACTTAGCATCTATCGTGGAAAAACTCACCAGCAATTTGAACCTAATGTACCATTGCATCTCTTCGTGGGTTTAGTATCCTTGGAGTTCAAGCGCAGACCCCAATCTTCTAACAAGTTGTTTCTATTCCCTAGAGTAGCTTTAAATAAATGAATAAATAGTACTCCAAATCTATTTCTAAGAACACGCCAAATAGTTTGTATAAAATTATGTACATCATTGATTTATTTCTATGGACTAATCAGATATAGGTCCTTCTGATTTCTATGCACAGTCACCTCAAGCACAACAAATTTACTTGTGAAATCATTACAGAAGTTATTCAAACATTCCAGTTAAAGGAAAGAAAGACCTCAGAACATCCTAAAGTATTTTGCAGCCTATTAAATCTATTTTAGAAGTGTAGAAACTGTTTCAATGTAGGAAAGCATGGCTGCATTTTACATGCAGCAAGGTCCTGGAAATAGCAATGTCAACATGACCAGATAATCTGCTGTTAGATGTTGCATTAGGAATAAATATTAGCAAGGCTTGCTCTTGTTTGAAATAGTACCAAGCGATCTTTTCGGTCCACCGGCATAAAAACTGCATGCACAAAGCATGACTCCAACAGTACAGTGCATCCTTCAACACCAAAGTTCACTGAAGTCAGCCCACAAATTTGTAACTCAGAAACAAAAGAGTTACCATATAAGCCTAGTTGACACAGTGTTAAATTTCATTCAAATCCAAAAGTCCCATTTTCAAGTACCAGTATAATTACCTGCAGGTGGTTGGCAGGCCGAAATCAGACAGAAAGCCAGAGTTTTACGGCACTGTATATAAATCAGCAGCCTGGGCTGATCTCTCATCCACTTGTACTGTTGATTGACAATCCATGGTATGTTTGTTAGAGTTGTATTTGTTTCCTAGGAGTGAAAAAGTTATTCCAAGTGATAAAAGGGAGAGAGAAACCAAAGGACAAGATAAGGAGATACTGAAATAGAGAGAAATACAGAGGGAGAACAAATGCCGAGGAGAGACAGATAGATAAAAAAGGGAAAGAAGCAGCAAAAGATGGAGAAGGACAGATAAGGAGCAAAAGGCAGTTACTGAGAGAGAGCAATGGACAGGGAAACACAAATAGCGAGCAACAGACAGGAATATACAAACAGTGAAGGACCAAGAAAACATAAAATAAACAAGAGACAGAGTTAGACATAGAGAGTAAGGCAGAGAAGTACCAACAGCAAGCAAAACATTGACAGAATGCAAGAAACAGATGGAGAGAGAAGAAGAATTTGAGATAATGAGAGAGAAAGTGAGAGCGAGAGAATGTATGAGGCAAAGAGATACAGATAGACAGCAAGAGACAAAGACAGATAGGGACCCAAGAGAGAAATATTGAATAATAACCTTCATGTTTTGATGTAAAATAAGTGGAAATCAACTGCTGGCAGGAAAAGTAAATGAATAAATTGTGGAAATGCATGCAAGGTATTTAGAGTTTCATTGTAAAGGCTGAGGTCGAAGCCATTCTTATCCTTTCAAAAAAAGGGAGAAAGTTGCTGTTTTAGTGTGTCTTATTGTGCTGTTTCCCACCATTTCCGTGACAGTGATAGCAAGGGACAGAGGTCCAGATAAAGCAAGTGTCCGAGCGTACTGATTGGGAACAAGGGAGAGAGACCGTAAGAGAAAGAATCAGGTGTAGATCAAGAGCAAGATTCAGAGACACTGACAGTAAGAGACACCGAGAGAGCAACAGATGCAAATAATGACAGAAAATGAAAAAGGCCGAGACAGAAATTCTGGCAGCGAGCTGGAGAGAAGCAGATGCCAACAGTAAGACATTAAGAGTCAGAGATAGAGTGATGCTGAAATCAAGATAAATGCTCACAGCAGGTGACAAGTAGACAGCCAAAGAAAAAAATCACGAAAGTAAAAGGGAAAGAAACACTGAGAAACAAAGGAGGAATGGCAAACGGGGGAAAAGCCACGGCAGCAGAAACAATAGTTGAAAAACTGAAGAGTTATAAACAGAGGAAGGACCAACAAATAGAGATAAACTGAAATAGATTGCGCAAAAAAGAAAGACAAAAAAAGATGAAGTGATGGGACGAGGAGAGCGACCAAAGACCGACAGAGACACGGAGACGGAGGGCGCTGACAGAGACAGTCGGGGGAAATGGAAAGAGATGGAGTTAGAGCGGTCTGTAGATCGTATGTGAAGCAGAGGAAATAGATCGGCGCATAGACAGGTGAACATAGGCGGAAGAGCGTTGGAAAGAATAACACTTATGGATAAGTAGGGAAGTATCCGGAAATCAGAACAAACCACTCAAATCACCGATATATTTGATCGGGCGTGGGCAGCTGCTGCGTTCCCATTGGCCACAGAGGTGGAGCGAATCTAACAGAGAGGTGAGGTTTTAAACCAAGAAGCACATCTTAGGGAAGGCAGAGAGAGGAGAGAGCCGCTGAAGTAGCAGCACCGAGAAACAGAACACAGTGTACACACACACACACACACACACACACACAGGCAAAACCTGCAGCATGGACTCGACAATCTTTCAGATCATCATCGACGAGTTTGATCCCAACTGCAGCCTGATAGACCTCTTGCAAGACCATTTCTATGAACCTGACCCTATCCCGATTGTGGACCTCACTGGTAGGACAGTGTAACACCTCGTAGACTTGTGGATTTTTTAGCATATGTTTATTTGTTTAACTGTTCTTCAATCACTGCTATGGTTTCTTATTTTAATTCTATGTTTTCATAACTTCTTCCCAAGGTATTTATTGTAATTCAACAACCGATCAGATAGGAACTTGCTGGCCGAGGACAAAAGCAGGACAGCTCGTAGCGAGACCTTGCCCCGAGTATTTCAATGGGGTTAAATACAACACCACAAGTAAGAACAGTTGTCTTTGTTTTAAACTTGTGAAACTCTTAAAAATGTAAAGATTATGTGATGCCGCGTTCCATTTTGTTGGGTTTACAGTTCGACGCAATTATCATTTATTTTGAAACAACATCTCTGAAAATTTCTGTTTAATTAAACATTTTTCCCTCTCTGTAGCGTTGTCTCTGAGCCTAATTGCAGCCAATGACGTCTTGCACATTAATGTTTCTGAGCCAGTTTAAATTCAATTTGTGCAAGCTGCATTTTGTATGATTTTTTCCAATGTGTTAAAAGTGAGGAGTTTGCGTTGGAAACAATAAATCGGAAGTGCAGCTGAGGAGCTCAAATCGGTGACTGTCATTACTGTTCTCTATGCTGCCGTGAGAGTCCATTCATTCATTCCTGGTTTGCTCTAGTCTTTTTAAGGTGGTAGTGATGTCATTGGATCCTCTTGCATTGGTTCACTTAAAGGGACATCGTTCCCCTCAAAGTTTGATCGCCCACAGCCTTTTCCTGTGGTTTTTGCAAGCTGGAAATGTGACGGTGTGATTTGTATTTAGAAATGTCCAACAGCGATTCAAAATGGGCTGTTCAACTTATAAAATATTTTCACAAAGCAGGGAAAGTATTGGCGAGATGTGGGCAGAAAACAATGGAGACAGGTTAGAGATGGCTGGTTAAGAAAAAAGGAAAGGAAATTATTATTTCCTCACAAGTTCTTGAATAAATTGCATGAAAGGATAAAGCTTTCACAATGGAATTGGATGTATATAAATATAAAATAACTCCAGGGCTAAGGAGCAGTGGTACAGCTTTACTGGCACAGACACAATGGCCAAATGGCCTCCTTTTGTGCAGCATAATTCTACCTACATTGCATCATTAAAATGTTGGCATGTCATTTGGGTGTGATTTTTGTATGCAGCTCCCCTTGCAGGACATTATCAATCTCCCTTTTACCTCGCTCTGAGTGTGATTATGAAAAGATAATGGGAACTGGAGGTCCCTGCTTGAAAGGGTGGTAGAGAACTCACACCACATTTAAGATGGACTTGGAATATCTATTTGAAGAGCCCATAAACTGTAGGGCTATGGATCAAGTGCAGGAATTTGGGATTAGGCTGGCTAGCTTTTCATCAATGAGCATGGGCAGAATGGGTCAAATGGCCTTCTCTTGTGTTTCAAATGGCCTATGATTCTAATACATATGGGTGCAAGTTTTCACCTCCTGTTGGAAACTAAACAGTTAATTGGCCTTCAGTGTTGTACGTTTGTATTTAAAATCATGAATGTTGGCTTGTTCACACCATAGCCATTACCATATCTGTAGGATGTGAAATGCCAAGATTGCAGTCAATATGACCCTAGAAATTAATGGATAATTGTTTGATGCTGTTGTATAATGCTGCATTACTTGCAGCTTTAAAGTAGGATTTGGTTTAATGAGCTAATACCTGCATTAAAATAATTGATAGAGGGAATTTATAAGAGGTAAGACCACTAAGTTGAAAGAGATTACAGAGAACAAAACAGGCGGGCAGTGATTGAAAGATTATAGAGAGAAACAGTTGTAATTGAGAGTATTTTTCTGTCGAATGTCAGTGGAGATGTTTACTCAGCTGCAAACCCCATTGTAAAGTGTTGATGCTGTTACATTATAACATTGCTGTTGAACTGCTTTATGTTTTAGTTTTGTTGTTTGAAAAATAATCACAAGACAAAAATTGCAAATAAGATGTCATTTAGTTTGACTTCTGAGTGGAAGCATGTGTTCACTGATAAAAGAACATACTGGTTACCCAAAGATGAACAAAAATTATCTGGCTATCTATGTTATGATCAGGAAAATCTAGAGAAGGTTGGGTTCTTCCATCTCCTAAATGGAAAAGAACTGCTGCGAAGTCAAATGTAGTAGTAACTAATGTAGAAAAATTAGTGTATAATTTTTCTTCATCAATAGTGAATTCATAATTCATTTCATATCAAGCTGTATCATACATTTTGTTGATTTGAATGGTAAAGAAAATCAGATGGATTTTAAAACAGGTTGCCAAGTCACTTTGAACCCAATTCACGCTACTGATGTAGATTAATTTCACCCTCTTCCCTCCGATGGAATCTAGAAGTGAACTTCGAATTAAACTGTGACTGTAAGATTAGAAACATGCCATCAGAATAATGAAAGATAAATTTAGCAGTGCATCTCACATATGATGAAGGGATTATGTTTTCTTCCTGCAAGATAAACTAGAATGGACAAATGACACGTACTAAATACTTAACTTCAATATCGCCTGGGTCAGGGTGCTAGCAATCTGACAAATTTCCTGCCCTGATTCCCATCAAGTAACTCTAATTGGGAGAACTTGATGCTCTTCATAAAAAATGTTTCCATGTAGACTGAACTTTAAATATAAGAAATATTCTGCAGTATTTTGCAAATGCAGAATGCCGAAACAGAAGCAACAATGGAGGTAGTTGCGCTCCTTGAATTGACAGGTGAAGAATGCTTCTGTGATGAGAAGATGCAGGGTTGCACATACAATGGAAAAATGCCACTTGACACAGAACCTTAAGGGAAATTACAGATTTTAAAAATTAAAACTACTACTGTCAACTTATGTACGTGTAAGTTCAAGCTCAATTTTTATATCTTCATTTATGTTTTTCTTTTGCATAATTTTAATTTCTGGTCATCTTTTGTTTTTGTGTACAGCTCCAAAAGTGGTCACTCTCCTCATGTCGTTGTACTCACTGTCCTCATGCCTTTCTCCAGACATTCACCAGGCTCTTCAAATAGGCTTGACATTTGAAATGTTGTGATCTGCCCTTGTTCAATTTCGACATAGAAACAGCAGTACGTATGTCATTCAGCTCCTTGAACATCATCTGTCATTTAGTCAGCCTGTAATTTATCTGTATCCCCAGCTCCATCTATCCCAGTTTGATTCCTATCATTGATATTTTTGCCTAACAAAAGTCTTTCAATTTCAACTTTTTTATTGGAAGACCACACTAGGCATGTATTTTTTACAGCAGGAGTAACTT
Source organism: Stegostoma tigrinum (assembly GCF_030684315.1). Taxonomy (NCBI): domain Eukaryota; kingdom Metazoa; phylum Chordata; class Chondrichthyes; order Orectolobiformes; family Stegostomatidae; genus Stegostoma; species Stegostoma tigrinum. Next base: position 99,769,685 of record NC_081358.1, on the reverse strand, counting down.
TATAGCTTTCAGACTGACAGCCCCCTCTATTTCCCCAAACTAGTGAAGCTGAGGTCAATTGCATGAGCTAGGTTCTCAAATAAACTGAGATCAGATGACAAGGTACAATCAGAAACTGAGAGTTTTCTGATCTGGGCAGTCTAAAATCAACAAAACAAATGGGAATACAATAAACATAGGTTTAAACGACACAGTCACCGTATTAAGTGCTTCCATACCAGATGAATGGAAAAACTTACAAATTCGCAGAGAAGGACAAGTCAAGATTATTTAACTGATTAAGCTCATTATAATAAGACAACAATACCACTGTGTACGCCATTCCCCTCCTTGTACCATATAATCACTTGGAGAGCCAGACACACAACAGGAAACAATAATCTGTGGTTAGTTCAGGAATAGCGCGAGGAAGTTTATCTGATTCACCAGCGTAATCAAACAAGGCTCAAGGATTTATCAGATGTCCAATGCTCCTCAGAATCACAAATAACTCACTGCCTACCTTCTATAATTGGAAATGTCTCATCTCACATCAAGTGTCTACTGGAACAACTTACTGAGTTCACATTTTGGCAGTATATTCTAGAAAATGACAGACAATTCTTGATGAAATGCATTACTTCCTGGCATCTGAACACACTGTTTGAGCTCCATATAATTCTATGTGAGGCACTCTCAAACAATTTTAAATAATGCATTAGAAATTTATCTGAACCCTTCATTATTTTAAAGTTGTCAATTGTTTGAGGTCACAAGGATATTGAAAAAAACTCCACAGAGGCCGGCATCCCATCACCAAGTCACCCTTTATTTACAAGTGGAGAGCTCTTGACACTGATCCATCTCCATCAAAGCCAGCTGTCAGAGTGAACTGAACCTCTGACACTCCTGTTTATGTCGGTCAGCCAGGGGTCCATGATTGGACCAGGTTAACAGCCCCAATCAAGGAACTCATTCTATGAGGTTCACCTGGCTGATCTTGTTATGATAACTACAGATATCGCCACAATATTGATAATATCCTATGTTCCAAAGCCCTGTAAGTAAGCACAAGTTTGTGATGGATGATTAAGCTGCTCCAGTTCATAGTATTCTGGGCTGCATGCAAACTTTGTGCTGATTGCTAACTTAAATAATAGTGGAATGCAGCCCAGTGCTGATCTCAGTAAGAGGCCTAGGTTAAGACCAGGCTAGCACCACTCAAAGCTAGTCTGCACCTCCCTGAAGGTGAAATGTATTCTAAGTGCAACAAGTACTTCATGGCACAGACTGCCTACAATGAAGCTGTCTCAACACGGCAAGGTGTAAGACCCTGGATTTTCTGATAGGCTTTGGAAGTGGACCGGAGGAGAGATGACCTGGGTCCACAGTGGACCAAGAAGCCCTGTAGACAAGTGGTTGGAAGGAAATGGTAACTTAGAGATGCAGAGTTGGATTTAATAGTGTGGGTATGCTAGCATGGCCACTGTGTTATTGGAAGTTCAGGATGGTCAATAGAAACAGATCCATTTTTAAATGCCATCCTGTTATAAATGACCTAGGTGCATCACAAACCAATGTCAAGCACGAAAAGTGGTTTGGCAGTGCCATACTGACTGAGCTGGTTGAATCCTAAAGGGCATAGTCGTTACACTAGCTCTGTGTCTGGTGATGAGGGAACCAACAAGAAAGAGGTGAAAATATTCATTACCTCATCCTCACCAATCTATCTGACATGGATGCATCTGTCCGTGACAGGATCAGAAAGAGTGATCACCATAGAATCTTTGTGGGGAAAAGTCTAGTGTTTACATTGAGAATACCTTACATCATGTGGTGTAACATTATCACCATGGCAAATGGGATAAACTTTTAACAGATCTAGCAACTCAAGACCCAACATCTACGAAGTGCTGAATTGTACTCCAATGCAATCTAGATTTTCTTGGTTCGGCATTTACTCATTTACTGTTACAGTCAAGCGAGGGATAAACCCTGGTTCAACAAAGAGTGCGGGAGGGCATAGCAAAATAAGATGCCAACCTGGTGAAGTTGGTAAGCACGACTACATGCATGTCAAAAATCATAAGCAGCAAGTGATAGACCGCATTAAGCAACTCTACAACCAACGGATCAGCCCCAAACTTTGCAGTTCTGCCACATCTATCATGAGCACTGATGGACAGTGAAGCAACTCATTAGAGGATGAGGCCCCACGAATCTCAATCTTAGAACGTCCCAGCACATCAGTGTTAAGAATAAAGTTGAAGCATTTGTAATAGTCTTCAACCAAAGTGCTGGGTGGATGATCCCTCTCGGCCTCCTCCATAGGTCCCCAGTATCAAAGATGCCAGTCGTCAGCCAATTTTATTCACTTCATATGATACTAAGAAATAGTTGAGGCTCTGGATACTGCAGAAGCTATGCTCCTAGACAATATCCCAGCAATAGTAGTGAAGACTTGTGCTCCAGAACTTGCGAATCCCCTAGCCTAGCTCTTCCAGTACAAATAAACCACTGGCATTTATCTGACAATGTGGAGTATTACCCAGGTATGTCCTGGTCTGCCACAGAGATCAGGAGAAATACAAATGGCCTAATTACTGCCCATAACTAATTGCTACTCTACTTTCAATGAGCAGTAAATTCTTGGAAGGAGACATCAACAATGCTGTCAAGTTGTACTTGCTCAGCCACAACCTGCTCAGTGATGCCCAGTTTTAGTTCTGCCAGGGCCACTCAGCTCCCAACTTCATTACAGGCTTGATCAAATATGGACAAAAAAGCTGAATTCCAGAGGTGAGGTGAGAGTAACTGCCCTTGACATCAAGGCCACATTAGACTGTGACATGGAGGAGCCCCATCAAAACTGGAAACAGTGGAATCAGGAGGAAAACTCCACTGGTTAGTGTCATATGTGGTTAAAAAAAATATTATTGTGGTTTTGGAGGTCAGTCATCTCAAATCCTGGACATTTCTTCAGGAGTTCCTCAACATAGTATTCTTGACCCAACCATCTTTAGCTGATTCATGCATGACTATCTTTCCATCATAAAGTTGGAAGTGAGGATGTTTTCTGGTGATACACAATGTTCAGCACCAGACCATGTCCAAATGCAATGAGACCTGGTCAATATCCAGATTTTTGACTGACAAATGGCAAGTAACATGTGCGCCACACAAGTGCAAGCAATGACTAGCTCCAGTAGCACAGCATCTAACCAACACCACTTGACATTCAATAGTTTTTTCATCACTGAATCACCCACTATCAACCTTTTCAGGTTTGCCATTGACCAGAAAATAAACAGGACTAGCCGTGTAAGTATCTTGAAAGTGACAGCAGGTCAGAGTGTAATTTGCAGTGAGTAACTCAAACTCCCCAAAGTCTGCCTACCATCTTCAAGGATGAAAGTGAAGTGTGATGGAAAACTCCTCCCTTGCCTGGATGAGTGCAGATCCAAGAACACTGAAAAAGCTTGACACTATCCAGAACAAAGCAGTCCACTTGACTGGTACCACATCCACTCCCCCCACCACTGAAACTGAGTAGCATCTACAAGATGCAGTGCAGAAATTCTTGTTTCTCTTTAACCAGCCCCTTCAAGCCCCATGGCCACCAAACCCAGGCAGACCAAGGCAGCAGCTGCATAGGAACTTCACCACCTGCAAGCCCTCCTCTATGCAGTTTATCATCCAGATTTAGCAAATAAATTGCCTTTCCTTCGGTATCTTTGTGTCAAAATCCTGAAACTCTCTTTCTCGTGTCATTATGGGTCAGTCAACAGGAAATTGGTTACTGTAATTTAAAATATAACCTTACCACCATGTTCTCAAGTACTACTCAAGGACATTGCTTCTATTCTCCCTTCCCCGATGCCAATAATCTCATATCATACTCCACATTCATGGGTTAACTTACTCTTATGTAGTTAGCACACACACATCTCACATATGCTGCTGCAGACTGTGTAAGCGTGCACATCCTGACTTTACTGCAGTCTATGCATTCTACTACAACCCAATCCTTGTGCCTTTTCAAGATACCCAAGAAACATGCTTCTGACAATTTGAATGATTCAATCTTCTCAGCAATATGCTTTGCAGATATTCAGTCCCTTGTAAAGTGTCACCTCCCCATCTTCACTTTAAGATTTATTACTCAGCTGATTTTCTGTACATATGAATTAATATAATTCGCTCACTTCCTCCCGAAGACACATGAGTACTGAGTTACGCACTGACTATTTTAAGCCATCCTGACGCAATACTGTAACAGCCGAAGACTTAAATTCAGCTCTGAAAACTTGGAGACCTCTTTCTTAATCTGATTGCCTGGAGCTTTTTTTTTCCCAAATCTCACATTCTGGAAACTTGTACAAACTAAACAAAAAACCTGCCATTCTGCTGGTACAATTTTACTTTAAAGATCTTGACTTGCCCTGGCTCTTGAACATCTGTTTCTATAGATCATAAAACCCCACATTAATAACATTCAGCAGTTAGCTCCCAGACTCATTGACCCCATCATTTAGCTTAAGTCAGATACAAGTAGGATGTTTTCTTATTTACTGTCCCTGCTGCATCATCAGCTCATGCTGAAGCCCAAGGGTCACTGAAATTATGATGCACTGACTGGGAATCAGCAATATGCCTTAAACTCTTATAGATACAACCAAGACCTTTTTTGTAAGTGTAGCATGACTGCCTACAGACTTCTCCCTACTTTAAATGACTCAGCAAAACACAAAGCAGTTCCATTAACTATAAAACAGTGATCAGAGAGTACCTAGCAACCATCTGCAACTTGTTAACCATTCTTTAAATAGCAATGGTGAGATGTCCTTCTGCTGGATGGATAGGCTAGTATTTTACTGTAATCATACATGATCCAACACATTTAGCTTCATACATTTACATTGAGGACAACAAAAAAAATTAGGAAATTACTTTGCAAAACACTGTTGTGGTCTGCACTTTAGGTCTGTGGAATACTGCATTTTTCTTTGTTGTCTAATGTGCAAGAGAGCTATCAGGCTGCTGTGATAATTGAAACAATCATAGTTCAGCTGGGTAACAAATGGGAAAATGGAAGCCTTTCACCCTTACAATGAAAATGTGAGATAACCTGTCATTTCCCTTTGCATTAGGCAAAGACCATTCTAGCTGTAATATCAAGGTCATTGCCCCAATTCTAAGCGAAAAATTACAAAAATGCATGATGTTTAAGTTTAATTTAAATAATTTTGGGGTCTTTCAAATTGAAATGCTTAGATTTTTATTTCTAACAACATAAGAACACACAATTTAAGTGCTAACATGAGGCATTTGGCCCTTTGAGCCTGCTGCATGATCAATACATCCTGCTAATTTATTTGTGTTTTGAATTCCGCGGCCCCATCTACCCTCAATAACCTTTGATTTGCTTGTCTTTCAAGAATGTGTCTACCTCCTACTTGAAAATATTCGATGATCCTGCCTCCAGTGCTTTCTGAGGCAGAGTTCCAGAGCTACACAACCCTGTGAGAGAAAATAAAAATCCCCTCATATCTGTGTTAACAAGGTTACCCCAAAATTTTTAAACACTTTTCCTTAGTTCTGGGCTCACCCACAAGAAAACATATCCTTTCCACATCCATCTTGTTAAGTCTATTCAAGCCTTATATACTTCAATTAAGTCCCCCTTCACTCTTTTAAATTCCAATGAAAACAAATCCAATATATCCTATCTTTAATCATAAGGTAACCTGCTCACGTCATTTATCAATCAAGTAAATCTCCTCTGAACCATCTCCAATGCTTTAGATAAACAGACCAAAATGGCTCAGGGTATTGAGGATGTGATCTCTCCAATGATTAATATATAATTACAGCATAATGTCCCTATTTTTGTGTTCAATTCCACTCATAATAAAGGAGAGTATTCCATTAACCTTCTAATTCCTTGTTATATATGAATAACATGTTGTGACACATGCACGACAACACCTGGATCCCACAGAACCTTAGAATTCTTGTTGTCATTCCCCATTTAAGTTATGCTTTACTTCTTCATTTGTCCTGCCAAACTGAATGACTTACCAGTTCCCCACACCATACTTTATCTGCAAGTTTATGGCATACTCAGTCAATCCCCATATTTATGCCAGTCTGCAGATATATTATTTCTCACATCGTCTTTATATCTTCTTCACGCCTTCTGATTTATCTTTCTCAAATCTGTAATTTTAGCTACGGTGCTTTTCCTCCCCGGCAGAACCCTACAGACCCCTGCAGAACTCCAGTTCTTACCTCCTACTAATGAGAAAAAGACTTATTTTATGCATACTCTGCTTTCTGTAAACAGGTCAATCTTCTATCTGTACTAACATGTCACCTCCCATGTCAATGAACCTTAATATAACACCTTGCCAAGTGCCTTCTGGAAATCCAAATACAGTATGTTTCCATACTTCCCTTTATCAATAGTGCATCTTTAAAAATTCCAATAAATGAGTTAAGGATGATTTCTTTTTCACAACATCATCCTGACTTTTCTTGATTACTCTGTTCTACATGCCTACGTCTAACCTCTTTAATTGTCAACTGTACCACTTTCCCCACAACATTCATTTAGACTAACTGGCCTAAACAACACATAATGGACAATATGTTGATCATACACAAGCAGCCCATATTTGTAAAAGTCTGATCATAAGGTCCAGCATTAGACATAATTCTGCTATTGGACAACATTTCTCAGTAATGCAGCTGATACTCAGAAATGCACCAGAAACCAATTTAAGACTATCATTTGGCTCCACAGTGCATTTAATTAGTCTGTGCCAGAAGCCACATATATTCACTACAGTTCCAGTTCTGTGTCAGTAAAAGTTCTGTGTGTATATATTGCACCTCCTTTATTGAGAAAATGTTCTGGAAACCGTGAATCAATACTACATTCCCCATGACAGACACTTATTAATTACAGTTTACCTTGACCTGTCAGATTTGAGGCTAATAAGCTTGCCAGTATTGACAGTTAGCAAATCCTGCTGTTTCTCCATGCTGCTGATGCTGCAACCAACCAGCATTCTCTTCTCATGCTGTATAAATTAATGTTTTCCTTTAAATTTGGTTTCTGGTGTCCCAGTCCTGATGAGCATAAAATGAAAAGTGTCAAGAACAAGACACATTTTAAAAGACTGATTGAACATCACAGACTGGGAATCGGACATATGATATGCCTTGTTTACTTAGTTTAGTTCCGGCTTCCATCAAGTGAGCCATTGGAAGGAGTTTAACATTGACTGTGGGGTTTGTTGATCCAAGGTGAATTTTGCATTGCAATGAAGCATTAATCTGAAAGGACTGTAAAAACATGCTTACCTTGAGAGGAAAAATAATCTATTGCACAACACAGTCCTCCAAACCTGAGTCATAATAAATAATTCATTTTTTTCTATAGAGTTAAAATCTCATTCCCTTTAGAATGTTGCAGGCTGGGACCATTTGCATTTACTGACAGAGATATTGGGAACTGCAGATGCTGGAGAATCCAAGATAATAAAGTGTGAAGCTGGATAAACACAGCAGGCCAAGCAGCATCTCAGGAGCACAAAAGCTGACGTTTCGGGCCTGGACCCTTCTTCAGAGAGGGGGATGGGGAGAGGGTTCTGGAATAAAAAGGGAGAGAGGGGGAGACCGAAGATGGAGAGAAAAGAAGATAGGTGGAGAGGAGAGTATAGGTGGGGAGGTAGGGAGGGATAGGTCAGTCCAGGGAAGACGGACAGGTCAAGGAGGTGGGATGAGGTTAGTAGGTAGTACCTGGCCTGCTGTGTTCATCCAGCTTCACACTTTATTATCCATTTACTGACACTTCACTGATGACAGTACACTCACTAAGGAGAGCTTCCTAGAGGTCAACAATTAAAACCTGGCCTAGAGGAGCGCTGTCCATTTAAGGGCAAGTTTCTGAGGATGTAACCCCACTTGAGAGGCTGCTGATACTGAGCTTGAGGAACCAACTAAAGAGATTTCAATCTTCTGTCCACTGATGTCTGGATTTACCTGGGGAATCCCTCCTCAAATTGGCCTGTGGCCTAGTGACTGCTTCAGCAAGGGCCCAAGCACAGGGAGGCCTTCTTAGGCTCCCTAGCCAGCTGCTGACAAGTCATTTACAGACAATGTCTGTGCGTGGATTTTAAGGCCGTGCCCACCAGCTGCTGGGAAAACCCCAGTGGCATCATGAGAAAATGAGGAAAGATTCAGTAATTTTGCCTATATTTGCAAGAGGTTAGAAGAATAAGACAAGATCTAATTGACATATGTATGATGCTAAAGGGGATTGACAAAGTAGAAGTAAAGTGGATATTTCCCATTGTGGAACAATTTAGTTTTAAGGTCCGGGTTTTCAAATGTAAAGTGGAGTTGAGGAGGAATTACTTCTCTCAACTGGCCATGAATCAGTGGAATCCACTACTCCAGGGTGAAAGGATACTGAGAAACAGAAGAAATGCAAGGAGGAGATAGATTTTTAATCAGTAATGAGTTAAAGAATTGTGTGGAGTGGACAAGAGAAGGGTTGAGGCTGAGAGGAGATAGGCCACGATTATGTTAAATAGCGGAGTATTGTCTACCCTTGTTCCTAGCTCTTAGGATCTTATCCCTTCCCTGTTTACAATTGTGCAATTAATCATTCAAACTAGTCACATGTCACTGCTGATCTGGTAGCCATTGCTGGTGATCCACGCCTCCAACAAGATTAATTGGTAGTTGGATCTTGTTGGAGCGAATTACTGCAGATGCTGGAAAAAAGTGCTGTAGAGCACAGTGGGTCAGGCGGCATCCATGAAGAGAAAACAAACTAATGCTTTCCAGATGACTGTTCATCAGAGCTGAAGTAAACTGTAGAGGGGACAGTATTTATGGGGATGGGGGCAGGGTGTAGTTTTGGAGTGTTGGGAGGAGAAAGGACTTTGATAGTTCAGATTAAGTGATCGGATTGTGAGAATGGCAGAACAATGGTGTGTCTAACTGCCAGACTGGAAAGACGAGACAGTCCCACTGGGATGGGGGGAGCGGGGAGACAGTTCATGGTGACAGAGAATGCAACAAGCAAAGCTAAAAGATAGGGAAGGAATGCATTCACAATTTGAAAGTGTATAACACAATATTGAGACCAAAAGGTTGTAAAATCCCTCATCTGAAGATGAGATAACAAGGTATGGAGCTGGAAGAACACAGCGGGCCAGGCAGCATCAGAGGAGCAGGAAAGCTGACATTTCAGATCTGGATCCTTCTTTGGAAATGCACAGTCCAGACCCAAACGTCAGCTTTCCAGCTATCTGATACTGCCTGGCCTGCTGTGTTTCTCCAGCTCCACGCCTTGTTATCTTAGACGCCAGCATCAGCAGTTCCCACTATCTCCTAGTCTGAACATGAGATGTTGCTCCTTTGGTTTTCTCTGTGAGTTGTTAGAGCATTGCAGCCAAGGAAGGAATAGGGGGCATGCAAACGGAACACTGTGTTAAAACAACTGGCTTCAGGAAGGTTGGGGTCATGCTTGCGCACAGACCGGAGGTGTTCTACAGGGTGGTCACCCAGTCTGTATTTGGTTTCTCCAATGTGGAGTAGGCCACATTGGGTGCAGCAAATACATTACACCAGATTAGAGGAGGTACAGATGAAACACTGCTTCAACTGGAAAGACTGTTCAGTTCCTTGGATGGTGAGCAGGGAGTAGGTGAATGGGGAGGTGTTACACTTTCTGCCATTACACGGGAAGGTGTTGTGGGCAACAGTGGTGATGTTGGTGGTCAAGAAATGGTCCAGGGTGTCCTCTGGGACGATCCCTGTGAAATGCAGATAGTGGGAGTGAGAAGAAGATAATAAAATGTGAGGCTGGACGAACACAGCAGGCCAAGCAGCATCTCAGGAGCACAAAAGCTGACATTTCGGGAGTGAGAAGAAGATGTGTTTGGTGGTGGTGTTCTGCTGCAGTTGTCTGAAATGTTGGAGAATGATCCATTGGATGCGGAGGCTGGTAGCATGAAAAGTGAGAACAAAGGGGACCCGATCATGCTGTTGTGAGTGATGGGAAGAGGCAAGGGCAGAAGCACGGGTGTGGTTAGGGGCCCTGTCAACCACAGGGGGCGGGAAACCATGGTTATGGAAGAGGGAAGCCTTGTCAGCAGCATTGCTTTGGAAGGTGACATCATCCGAATAGAAACAATGTACGCAAATGGGATGGAATCCTTGCAGGACGTGGGGTGTGAAGAGCTGTTGTGAAGGTAGCTATACGAGTCAGAGGCTCTATAGTGGATAGCAGTGGACAGTTTATTCCCCAAAATGGAGATGGTGAGGTGAAGGAAATGAAGGGAATTGTCAGAAATGGAAGATGTGAAAGTTATAAAGGGATTGAAATCGGTGGCAAAATGAACATATCTTTGAAGGTCCAGGCAGGAGCATGAAGTGGCACTGAAACAGTCGTTGATGTACTGAGAAAAGAGTTGTCGGTGGGGGTGGGGGAGTGGTGCACTGTTGGACTGGAACAACTGTTCAGGAAATGGACACTGATGTGACTCTGTAATTTCAGAACTTCTTCCCAGTCTTGCCTTCAAACCTGCCTCTGCAAGGCCAGGGTAATACAATCCATTATGAGCAGATGGTACACTATTGGTCAGCAGACATAGAGAGGATGAAAGAAATGTGATAAGGAAAGAACAGTGATTGGGAGATGTGTGTCAGGTAGGTTGGAGATAATGAGGAGATTCAGAGGGAGAGATATATAGGCTTACATTGGCTACATTTTACAGAAACAGGCTTTTCGGCCCAACCAATCCATGCTCGGATTTCCTCCCATCTTTACTCATCTAAATCTATCCTTATGGTGTATAAATGCCACCTTGACTCCAAATACATGAGCACATAATCTAGGCTGACACTTCCAATGCAGCACTGAGGGAGTGCAGTGCAGTCAGAGGCATTGTCTTTTGACTGAGATGTTAAACTGGTACCCCAACTACCTCTCAGGTGATGAGAAAGTTCCTTTAAAAGCAGAGAGCTCTCCAAATGTTACCTTCAATTCCCTTCTCTCTCAGCTGCTTGCCTAGCTTTTCCTTAAATACATTTATTTTTTATACTTTACATACATGCGTATCTGTTTCAACACAAGCTAGCAGAAGGATTAAATGATAATTGAGAAGTGAACGGGTCCAAAAATGAGAATTAGAACAGTGTTGAAGGAGTGGAGGCTTATAAAGCATTAGAACAGAACTTGAAGCTGCAAAGACACTTCTAACTTAAAACAAAATAAAAGTAGTGCTTGGCTATATTGTTTGCCTTGTTAATAATAAAATATCTAAGTACTACTATAAATTTGAGCATAACAAGTCCTGCCAAAAGCCACATAATGAATGGACAGCCAATAAATTTTGGTAGCGGAAGACAGGTTGTCTACAATACTCATAGAGCTCCTTTCTTTTCGACTAACTTCATGGAGTCTTTTGCATCACCTGAGAGATAGTTGGGAAGATTCACTTTAACATCTCATACAAAAGACAGTGTGACTGACAATGCAGCACTGCCTCAGCCCTGCATTGGGAGTGTCAACCTTGATTATATGCCCAAATATTTGGAGTCAGGTTGGTATTTATAATTGTGGGATTGGTGCTTTTAGAAAGAGAGAACGGGACAAAAAATAACTCCCGTGTTATGTATCAGATGAATAAAAGGGATAGAAAAATGCTCTAATGTTCAGGTGAAATTTTTTTAAAAATTGACGTCATGGGATTATGGAAACAGAGAATGGTTAGAGCACAGAAGAAGGAAATCTGACACGTCATGTCTGTGCTGGCACTTAGCAAGAACAATTCACCTTGTCCCTCTCCTCTTCCCTTTTTTCTGCTCTGACAATTATCTAATTCCCTTTTGAAAATCAGTAGTAAGCCTGCCTTCACCCTCTCAGTCAATGCAAACAAGATGTGAGAAAAAGTTATCTGCGTGCTGCCATTGCTTCTTTTACAGATCATGTTAAATTGTTGTGTTTTGGTTCTCAAATCTTCTGCCATTGGAAACAGTTTCTCCCTAACCACTCTGTCCAGATCCCACTTGATTTTAAACACCTCTATCAAATCTTCCTTAAAACATGTCTCCTCCACAGAGAATAGTCCCAGCTTCTCCAATCTCTCCATGTAACAAAACTACCTCATCACTTGGAACCAGTATTTTCTGAATTGGAAATCTTCTCAGCATCTTTTCTGAAACCCCTACAAGAACTTTACATCTTTGTAAAGTGTGGCATCAGCATTGGACATGTTCCTCCAGTTGTGGCTGAGCTAGTGTTACATAGGCTTATCATAATATTCCTGCAGTTGTATTCCATTTCCTTATTTGTAAAACCCAAAACATTTTCTGTTTTATCAATAGCTTTCTCAACTTGCCCAATCACCTTCAATGGTTAGTCCATATTTACCCTGCGGCTCTGTTACTCCACTCCTTGGGCAATATTCCTTCATTTCAAGTTGTGAGTTCATGCTATTCTTTAGCTGTCATGTTTGTTGACACAAAATCTCTGTCAGACACTGAGGATGCTACAAAAGACCTCAGCTGGAAAATTATGATCAATCCTATATTGAGGACGGTTGTCAAGGCTTTGGAGAGGATGCTGAAGAGATCTACTGGAGTGTTATCAGAGATCAGGTACTCAGTCTTTTGGAGTGACTGGAAAGACTGGGTCCTTAGAGCAGAGTTAGCTAACAATGATGTTGGTAGAGGCACTCAAAACCATGTGAGTTTTTTTTTCCCTACTTATTCCTCCTTTTAGAATTGTATCTTTTATCTTATATTGTCCTTCCTCATTCTTCCTACCAAAATGAATCATCTCACACCTGTCGGCATTGTGAGGCAAAGGAATAAATTAGTCATAGTAAAAATTGGACAGCAGCAAGCTGCAGGTTTGGAGATCAAGTTCAATCTTAGTGAAAGGGAATCAAAGGTAATATGTTGTTTTCCCTGTGTTAAATGCACAATTGCTTAATATTTTTGTCAGTTAATTATACTGTCGGAGCTAGACCTGAGGTGATGTAACTTTGAATTTATTGATTTTGATATTAGCAGATGCATTAGATTTCTTATACCTCAATCTGTCAGCTGAACTCAGTTGTGACACCTTTCTGTTTGAGCTGAGAGCACAAAAATGTCCGAGACCACAGCAGGTCAGGCAGCATCCATGGAGAGAAAGCAAGCTAATGATTTGAGTCTGGATAACTCTTCGCCAGTCAACTAGATTCAAAATGTTAGCTTGCTGACTCTCCAAAATGCTGCCTGACTTGCTGTGATCACCAAAATTTTGTTTTCCGTACATATTCCAGCAGCTGCAGTAATTTTCTCCCTTTCTCTCTGAGTTGGTTGGCTTGTGTCCCACAACAAGAACTGTGAGTGCAATTTAGGCTGATGCATCAGAGCAGTACTAAGTAGCTAAGCGTTGTCAGGTAAGTGTGCTTTGTTAACTGAGGCATAAATTGTACAAATAAGTGTTGAAGATGTACTTGCAGAAGTGGATTGAGGTTTTTGAGAAGTCTTGGGCAATATTTCATCACTTCAAGTTGTGAGATCATGCTGTGCTTTATCTGTCATGTTTGTTGGCGCAAAACCTCTATCAAATACTGAGCATGTTGGCTTCTAAAGCTGAAAAAGGCTTTAGCTGGAAAATTCTGATCAATCCTGTATTGAGGATGGATGTCAAGGCTTTGGAGAGGATCTGAAGAGGTCTACTGGAATGTTACCAGAAATCAGGTATTCAGTTTTTTGGAGTGATAGAAAGACTGGGTCCATAGAGCAGAGTTAGCTAAGATGAATGTTGGTAGAGTCATTCAAAACCATGAGAATTTTTTTGCCTTTCTTAGTCTCCAAGAAACAGCGTCCAAATGCCAGAGGAGGCACAGATTTAAAGTAATCAACAAAAGAACCAGAGAGGCTGTGAGCATTAATTGGATAACTCTCTCAAAGCTCTGGCAAAGGCATGACATAGAATCATAGAATCCATTCAGTATAGAAACAGGCCCTTTGGCCCCAGGAGTCCATATTGAATCTCAGAGCATCCCACCCAGACCTGTCCCCCTATAACCCACCTAATTACACATCACTGAACACTGTGGGCAATTTAGCACGGCCAATCCACCTAGCCTGCAAACCTTTGGACTGTGGGAGGAAACCAGAGCATCCAGAAGAAACCCACGTAGACATGGGGAGAATGCACAAACTCAACACAGACAGTTGCCCAACAGTATAATCGAACCCGGGTTCCTGGTTCTGTGAAGCTAACCACTGAGCCACCGTGCTGACCTGTACCGTCGGACTGAATGGTATTCTTCTGCATTATATTATTCTTTGATTGTAAGCACTAAGTATGTAATAAGGTGCTTATATAAATGTAATTTTGATTCTCATTATTGGTTCTACAGTACAGATTATGATGAAGTACCAACCACAGTAATTTCTGTGCAATAATGACTTGTAGGCTTGGTAACCACAGGATGCTTTTTATAAGGTGTTCCCTGGATGCCACACAAAAGATGCAGGATATTATGACATCAATTTGCAGATAAAATGGTTAGTGGAGCTACCAGTTTCAGGGCTTTTCTCAGACCTTCAGAAAACCTTAGGTCCTTTATAATTGCCGATAATTAAACTTAGGAGCAGAAGATGCAATTAGCTTGGAAAAATTCAAAATATGGCTTTAGGAGCATTCCTTGGAGATAAACCTTGCAAGGACACGTGGATCAGCTTTGCAAAGGTAAGTGCAGATGTTTCAATTCTCAAACCTGACTTCAACTTGCTAACTTACCTTTTTAATGGAGGCATACTGGGTCAGGATAGGAGTTACGTGTGACCAACTCACTTGCAGGAGGCGGTTGGGTCCGTAACCTGCTTTTTTAAGATGTTGGTATGCTACTTTTTTTAACTGAATTTTTATTTTCAATACCTGAATACCCAGTGCTTGGAAATGCCGTCTGATTGATGGAAGTGAGGAAACACTGATCCTGGACCAAAAGAAATGGGAATATACCATTCAGTTTAGAGAGGCTTATCTTTACATGATTGCATGTACGTGATATACCAAATCCCACTATCTATCTTCTGTAGATCAGTAAACTAACTTAAAATATCCAATCTATCCAATTCCTCCATATTGCCCAGTATCTCTTCCCATGCAAGGTGTTTATATCCCTGTGATATTCAATTTAGGCACCGTATTGTTTGACAACCCTCATCCCTCATGAGGCATTCAAGAGAGCATTGGATGACCATTCGGATAAAAATGCTGTGTAAGGATATGGGGAAAGGGCAGGAGATTGGCATTGGGGATTAGAATTAGCAGACATGGTGGGCTGAATGGCTTCATTCTGTGCAGTAATAATTCTGTGATCCTGTAATGTTCTCAGATGAATTTTGTAAGGCCTGATAATCTCAGCAACACCCCCACCCCACAGTGCCTGATGTCTCCATTCCGAGGTCTGACCACCGCCCTCCCTGTCCTGCCATGATCTCATTTGTAACCACAGTCAATATTCTGAGGTAATAACAATTTTCAGCCTGAATACAGCCAGCCTCCTATTCTGGTTGTTGGGTTCGATATATGTCTCATTAAATATAGCAGGGTATGGAGAGGACCCTTGCTCCAAAGATTTCCTTATGAAAATTCCCCCACAGGCTTCTTGCTGACTCTTGAATAAATGGTGAGGTGGGGTTTTGCTCACTTGGTTGGACAGCTGATTTGCAATGCACATTAACACCAATGTGGGCTCAATTCCTACATCCGCAAAGGCTACCATGCAATATTCTCCTTCTCAACCTCTCTCCTTGCCTGGGGCCTGCTGACCCTCAGGATAAACCACCACCAGTCTTTCCTCTAATGGGAGAGCAGCCCTATGCTCTGGCAGGACTATAGTGACATTACTTTCTTTTAGATTTGGAGCAGACTTCTGGAAAAGCCTTAATAATTAGCAACAAGCTAATGGGTGAGGAAGTGTTGAGCAGAGTATAGTAATGGCTTGTATTTGGAGCTTGATGTCATCTTATTAATGTTCTATTGAGCAATCAATGTTCTACCCAATTTGGATGGACTTTGCAGCTACCCACTCTGTAAGTAGTTGAGCATCTTCATTATCTCACGCAATGCCATTCATTCTGTGCAAGTCATGTGATTGTGCCCAAGAGGTGTGGAACTTTGTCTTCCAGTTGTAACATTAATGAAGCAGAGGAAATATCATGGGCCGGACATTCAAATCCGAATGGCAAAGCTCTTCACTGAATGCCCTTGAGTGTTACCAATGAACAGCTTGCAGAATGTAACACTTTCTTCTCTGGGAGCCCAGATATGAATGGATGATTCAGCAATTCATGAAACTTGGCACTCAGGGGTTGTAATTGTAATTGCGCCAAGTTTATCTGCCCATGTAAGTTGAAACCTGCCAAGGTGTGCCTATTTTCTTAGCATGACAATAAGATTGATTTTTCACTATTTCCGTTCGTTCCCACATGAAGTATTTGTTAAAAGCTTCAGCAACTCTGAAAAACGATCTTGGAAACAGTGGTTTCGCTTGCTATGTAGAGCAACATTAAATTGATTTGATGTGGATTTAAAATGTAATTACACTGTGGAGGAGAAATTGGGTTATTATTGCACCCAGTTTCTAGGCACTGTGCATCTTTCTTGCAATCGAAGATAGATGCTACTGACAGGAATCCTGTATGCTGCAGAGCAAGCAGGTAATGTTACCAATCAATTTGCAGAGCAAAAACACACAAAATTGCTGGAGAAACTTAGTAGATCTGGCAACATTTGTGCAGAGAAAGCTGAGTCAGTTGAAGAGGGGAGAAAGAAGACGTCCAAAGGGGTTCTCAGCAGAGGCCCATACCCTACAAGTGACAATGATTCTTAAAATCCCTTTGTTTCTGATGCTGTGCAGATGGTGGATAAGAGATTACAGATCCCCTTGGGGGTTTGTTGGGGGCGGGAAAAGGGAAGGGCCAAGGTTACCTAAAGAGGCTTTGCGTGTGGGATGGCCTGAGTCAGACCAGACCAGCCTGGGCTGCAGGACTCTCAGCTGGCTTGCTCACAGGTAACAGCAGGACAAATGGCAAACATCACCTGAAGATAACTTAAACTGTCTGGAGGACACTGCAGAACAGTGATCTGAACCTCTTCAAGCGCATGATTAGTTTTTTTGAAATAAAGTGCACCCATGATCTACTTCAAGAAAATTTGGGATAAATGTTTTATTTTTGTTCTTGGTGCTATATAAACCTAAAACCAAGTATTTGTAATTATTTACTTTGTCCTCGACTCAATCAAGTTTCATTGTGACACATATGACTGCACATTATCCTCCAATGTCTTGAAATCTGGGTTGTAGTTTGAGAGGCTGGTCATATACAGTCCATCAAATGGGTATTTGTGAAGTGGATGAGATACCTGAACCTGATTATTGTCATTTCAGAGAATACCCCAGAACAGTACCTGAGTCTCTGTATTGACAGGCCAGCAATAACACCGAAACGCTATCATCTCCACTAGTCATTATTCTTAGACTGTAACTCTGTTTCTGGACTCTCTGGCTATCAAGGAAATCCGTCTTTCATTTATTCTATCTAGTCCTCTTAGAATTTTATAGGCTTCTATGACCGCCCCTTTCATTCTTCTAAATGCCAGTGAATACGGTCCTAACTGATCCAAGATCTCTTCGTATGTCAGTCCTGCAATCATAGGAATCAGCCGAGTAAATTTTTGCTCCACTCCCTCCATAGCCATTCTTCCTCAGTAAAATTGCACAAAATACACCAAGACCCCATACGATTGCAACAAGACATTCCTGCTCCTGTATTCGAATTTGAATCTTCATGCTGAATGTCAACATATCATTTCCCTTCTGTACCTGCATGCTTACTGTGCGCAACTAATGTACAAGGAACACGGGGTCTTGTTGCACTTCTGTCCTTCCTACTCTATCACAATTCAGATAATAATCTGCTTTCCTGTTTTTGATATCAAAGTGGATAACCTCCCTTGTCCAAATCACACTGAAGCATCTCTGTATCCTCCTCACAGCTCATCTTCTCACTGGGCTTTGTGTCATTGGTAAACTTAGCGATGTTCCAGTTTTGTCATCTAAATCTCTGAAATATGTCATGAATAATCTGGCCCAAGCACTGGTCCAACTTGTCATTGGCTGACATTTGGAAAATGACCTATTTCCTGTCTGCCAAACAGTTCTACCTGTGTCAGTACGTGACCCCATGTGCGTTAATTTTAGCTGCTAATATCATATGTGGGACCTTATGAAAAGCCTTCTGGAAGTCTAAGTAAACCACATCCACTGGCTCTACTGATCTTCTTGGCATCTCCAGGTCAAAAAAGTGTTACAGTACAGAAGGAGGCCTTTCTTCCCACTGTGCCTGTACCATCACTTAATTACCAAGTGTCAGTCTCCTGCTTTACATCATGTCCTTGCACATTATTATGCAAATAATCATCCAATACCTTCTTGAATGCCTCCATTGAGTTTTCCTCCACACACATATAGACATTGCGTTCCATAACAACAACTACTCCAGTTGAGAAATTGTTTTTGCTCATCTCACACTTGCAACATTTTCTTTTTTAAGTTGAAGGGTGATAGACCCAGTTTCAATTTCAGTTCATTGACTGCACTTATCAAATGTGCTAAGTCTCTGTCATTTCCTTACAGTTTACAGTTCAGCTCTTTCGGTTTTGATGTCTGCAAGGAAACTAAAGCTGAACAACCATGTATTGTTCGACTACTCACTGCAAACTTCATTTCCCGATTAAAGAATAGCAACTATTTCACTCTTCAAATCTGAAAATCTTTGCAGGACCATCCGTCAATTTAATCACCTCAAATCTGAATGGAGAATTAGCATGGGGTTTATCAAGTTAATATTTAAACAAGAGGTGCTGAAGTGATCTTGCTTCAATTGAGTTGACGATCTTAACTTTTGTTACATGAGAAAAGTCCTAACTTTACGCGTGAATGCTTGCTATTGGATTATAGAATGGTAATTGACAAAAGAGGGGAAATCAGGATAGTTTCTGTGAAATGCAACAAAGCCTGCATCTATGCTAAACATGGCTGGTGTACCATCAGTTGCGATGAAAACTAGTTTTTTGATTGGAAGCTTTTCCTCAAGTATGTATCTTTTGAATTCATTGTAGGATATCCTCGCAGCTTGTTTTCCCAATCAAGAACAAAAGGGTAAGAAACTCCTGCTTAGTTTTATGTCCTTAAAATCCATATACACAAAGGGCTACATCAACTATATCCATGGATTCATCAATCTCAGTGGGAAGCATTCACAGTCCTTCAGGTCCTGCTGTAGCTGTTGAAAGACACTTTTGACAAGGATTTCACCTGCATTGCTACAGCGGAAGCACCATGACATGCACTGTATTGCTGTTAATACTTCATCTTTGTTTTTAGTAATCTTTGAATAATGAGGCAGTGGCCACAGTAATTGTTTCTGTAATTACTTCACCATCTCGGAATGATTTTCTAGCTAAGATAAAAACCAAGGTAGCACAAGCTACTAGCCTACAACTAAGAAGATACCTTGGAATAGAGAAGTGGACTACACATGACAAAGAACCAAGTGACCAGGCTTTTCTTAAAACAAGTTTTCAATTTGGTTGAAATCAGACATAACACTAGTTAACAATGCTCATTTGAAGAGCTGGTACAGGCATGATGGACCGAATGACCTCCTCCAGTAACAATTCTGTGATTCTGTGTTAAATTCTGCATTGCAGCCTATGAGATTTCAATGTGGGGTCACACTTCACTTTGTAGTTCACTCTGCCACTGGTCATGCTGCAGGCCTCTGGATTCACACCTCTGGAATATGCAGGATGTTGCATGTAACTTTCAAGTGTGGTAATGTGGGAATGTTACTGAAGTAATCGAGATTTATTTCTGGGCCCCCAGTTGACTTCTACTGTTCAGATATTGCATGCGGATCATGGCAACCTTCCCCACAATTTGTCTTTGTAGCGCACAGCTCTCCAAGCTTCATGCACTGCAGCAGCTCCTGGAAGTGAAAATCATACTGTGACATGACAATCAACAGCATGTTTAAGGACAGAATAATGGTGGCTGAAAGAACTTTTGATGAGGACTCGTCTACTGAGGTGGTATGGGCTGAGGTCAGAAACAGGAGACGAGAAGTAACACTGGTGGGAGTTTTTTATAGGCCTCCGCAAAGTTCCAGGGATGTGGAGGAGAGGATTGGCAAAACTATTCTGGGCGGGAGTGAATGGAACAGGGTGGTCATTATGGGAGACTTTAACTTCCCTAACATTGACTGGATACGCTATAACTCTAGTACATCGGATGGATCCGTTTTTGTCCAATGTGTGCAGAAGGGCTTCCTGACACAATATGTCGAAGGGCCGACAAGAGGGTAGGCTACACTGGATCTGATACTTGGTAAGGAACCAGGCCAGGTGTTTGATTTAGTGGTGAGGTGATTTAGTGGTGAGCACTTTGGGGAGAGTGACCATAATTCAGTTATGTTTAGTTTAGCGATGGAAAGGGATAGGAACATGCCACAGGGCTAGAGTTAGAGATGGGGGAAGGGCAATTATAATGCGATTAGACAAGACTTAGGAGGCATAGAATGGGTTAGCAAAATGCCGGGGATGGGGACAATCGAAATGTGGAGCTGGTTTAAGGAACAGATTTTGCGGGTCCTTGATAGGTATGTCCCTGTCAGGCAGGGAGGAAGTGATAAGGCAAGGGAACCGTGGTTTACTGAAGAAATTGTATCTCTTGTTAAGCAGAAGAGTGAGGCTTATGTGACGATGAGACGAGATGGTTCAGATGAGGTGATGGAGAGTTATAGATTAGCTAGGAAGGATTTAAAGAGAGAGTTAAGAAGAGCAAGGAGGGCACACGAGCAGACATTAGCAGATAGAATAAAGGAGAACCCTAAAGCTTTCTATAGGTATGTGAGGAATAAGAGGATAACTAGGGTAGGAATAGGGCCAGTCAAAGACAGAAGTGGGAAGTTGTGTATGGACCCTGTGGAGATTGGAGAGGTGCTAAATGATTATTTCTCATCTGTTTTCACTGAGGAACAGGAGAATATTATAGAGGAGATGACTGAGTTATGGGCTACTAGAATTGAAAGGACTGAGGTTAGTAAGGAGGAGGTGTTATCAAGCCTAGAAGGTGTGAAGGTAGATAAATCCCCTGGGCCAGATGGGATTTTTCCGAGGGATCGCTGGGAAGCTAGGGAGGAGGTGGTGGAACCTTTGGCCTTGATTGTTGAGTCCTCATTGTCTACAGGTTTAGTACTAGAGGACTGGAGGATAGCAAATGTTATGTCCTTGATCAAGAAGGGCAGTAGGGATGACCCAGGTAATTATAGACCTGTGAGCCTTATGTCTGTTGTAGGAATAGTTTTGGAAAGGATTATAAGAGATAGGATTTATAATCGTCTAGCAAGCAACAATTTGATTGGAGATACTCAGCATGGATTCGTCAAGGGCAGGTCGTGTCTGACAAACTTCATTGAGTTTTTTGAGAAGGTGACCAAGCATGTGGATTAGGGAAGGGCAGTTGACGTTGTGTACATGGACTTCAGTAAAGCCTTTGATAAGGTTCCACATGGTCG
This sequence comes from Stegostoma tigrinum, assembly GCF_030684315.1. Lineage (NCBI taxonomy): Eukaryota > Metazoa > Chordata > Chondrichthyes > Orectolobiformes > Stegostomatidae > Stegostoma > Stegostoma tigrinum. The sequence continues at coordinate 99,748,034 of NC_081358.1, read as the reverse complement.
GCTATTGGAGAAAATACGGAGGCACGGGATTGAGGGAGATTTAGCAGTTTGGATTAGAAACTGGCTTTCTGTAAGAAGGCAACGAGTGGGGGTTCATGGAAAATATTCAGCCTGGAGCCAGGCCACTAGTGGTGTGCCTCAAGGATCTGTTTTGGGACCACTGCTGTTTGTCATTTTTACAAATGACTTGGACGCAGGCATAGGTGGATGAGTTAGTAAGTTTGCAGATAACACTGAAGTCGGTGGAGTGGTGGACAGTGTGGAAGAATGTTGCAGGTTGCAGGGAGACTTGGATAAACTGCAGAATTGGGCTGAAAGGTGGCACATGGAGTTCAATGCGGATAAATATGAGGTGATTCACTTTGGGAAGAATAATAGGAAGGCAGAAAACTGGGTCAATGGAAAGATTCTTGGTAGTATGGATGTGCAGAGGGATCTTGGTGTTCATGTACATAGATCCCTGAAAGTTGCCACCCAGATTGATAGTGCTGTTAAGAAGGCTTACGGAGTGTTAGGTTTTATTGGTAGCGGGATTGAGTTCCGGAGCCATGATGCCATGCTACAACTATATAAAATGCTAGTGCCGCCTCATTTGGAATATTGCATGCAGTTCTGTCGCCCCATTACAGGAAGGATATGGAAGCATTGGAAAAGGTGCAGAGGAGATTTACCAGGATGTTGCCTGGTCTGGAGTGCAGGCCGTATGAAGAAAGGCTGAAGGACTTGGGCCTGTTCTCATTGGAGAGAAGGAGGCTAAGAGGGGATTTAACAGAGACATACAAGATGATCAGAGGATTAGATAAGGTGGACAGAGAGAGTCTTTTTCCGAGGATGATGACTTCAGCTTGTATAAAGGGGCATAGCTACAAGTTGAGAGATGATATATTTAAGACAGATGTCAGAGGCAGGTTCTTTACTCAGAGAGTGATAAGGGCGTGGAACGCCCTGCCTGCCAATGTAGTTAACTCAGCCACATTAGGGGCATTTAAACAGTCCTTGGATAAGCATATGGATGATGATGGGATAGTGTAGGGGGAGGGGCTTAGATTAGTTCACAGGTCGGCGCAATACTGAGTGCCGAAGAACCTGTTCTGCGCTGTATTGTTCTATGTTCTACGTTCTATGTTCTACGTTCTATGTTCTATGTTCTATGTTCTATGTTCTATGTTGTATGTTCTATGTTCTATGTATAGCAAGGAAACATGGATGGGCGATAAATCTGAGATTGACTATCTGAGATTCTGTCGCTGTGATCTACTGGTTGGAGACCATGGCTGTAGAACTTCAAAAGAACACAGACCAATTGGTGTGATGGATGGAGAAATATGGGCTGAGTCGTTTTGGTAGTAAGACCATTGAGAGATAATATATAAATGGTACAACCCTAAAGAAGGTGCAGAATCAAAAAGATAATAAGACCATAAGACATAGGAGCAGAAATTAGGCTATTCAGCCCATCAAGTTTGCTCTGCTATTCAATCATGGCTGATAAGTTCCTCAACCCCATTCTCCCGCTTTCTTCCCTTGATCCCCTTGATAATCAAGAACCTATCTATCTAGTCTTAAATGTACTCAGAAATGCACTGTAGGAATTCACGAAGGGTCCTTTTAAAGTACCATCCAAAATCATGACGACCTCCATCTAGGTCAGAAGTCAAATGACACCAGGTTATAGTCCAACAGATTTATTTCAAATCACAAGCTACATCCACCTGATGAAGGAGTAGTGCTCTGAATGCTTGTGACTTCAAATAAACCTGTTGGACTATAAACTGGTGTTGTGTGACTCCTGACCTAGATGGAAGTGGTCATGATTTTGGAATGTTCTGTCAAAGGACCTTTGGTGAATTTCTGTGGCGTATCTTATAGATTGTACAAACTGTTACGACTGAGTTTCGATGGTGGAGGGAGTAAATATTTGTGGATATGGTGCTAAAGAAGGATGCTTTAACCTGGATGGTGTCAAACCTTTTGAGTATTATTGAAACTGCATTTCTGCTAGCAAGCGGGGAATTTTCCATTGCACTCCTGATTTGTGCCTTGTAAATAGACACATATACATTGGTCATTGAAGGTGGCAGAATAGACAAAAACAGGAGTTAATAAAGCGTTTAATACCCTATGCTTTGTAAAAAAAAGGAGCTTAGATTGCGTGGGCAAGGAGTTCATGTTGAAAATGCATAAGGTTCCTGTTCATTTTTGATGTGCCCAACAGCTCTTGTGGGGCAAAAACTGTAGCCCTAGCATTCTAGGCATGAAGGACAGAATGCTTCTGGCCTCAATACCAGTTAATTCGGCAGGACCCCCACTGAGAAAGATATGTGGAGCTCTCACTGGCCTTCTATCCAGAGACTCCAATCACCTTCACTGACCCATTTTGCTTCCAGATTATAATGCATCTTTGAATCTGCTCGTTCATTCATGCATTTTCAGGAAATAAATCTGTTGTCCTTCTCCAGTCTGGCCTATATGTGACTCCAGAACCTCGGTAGATACTCTTAACTGCTTTCCAATTGTCAAGGAAGTAGTTCACCATCTTCTCAATAGTAATCAGGGATGGGGCAATAAATGCTGGCCTTGCCAGTGGCATCCTGTAAATTAAAGAAAAGAAAACTTCTTTGATCCAAGTTTTGGCTCCTTTTAAAAGATTTAGATGGCCCATTGCCAAAGGAGTTGCAGTTTAGATTAGATTCCCTACAGTGTGGAAACAGGCCCTTTGGCCCAACAAGTCCACACCGCCATTTGGAGCATCCCACCCAAACCCATCCCCCTGTAACCCACACACCCCTGAATGCTATGGGCAATTTAGCATGGCCAATCCACCGAGCCTACACATGTTTGGACGGTGGGAGGAAACCGGAGCACCTGGAGGAAACCCATGCAGACACGGGGAGAACATGCAAACTCTGCACAGACAGTCACCCAAGGCTGGCATTGAACCTGGGTCTCTGGTGCTGTGAGGCTGCAGTGCTAACCACTGAGCTACCATGCTGCCCTTCATGATATCTGAAATTGGAATTAAACTTAGCTAAATGTACAAATCTGTCCTTTATTAATTGTCAAGGGTGTTATGTTTGCTTCAATAATGCAAATATCCGCGCTACTTTATTTCTTGTTTTATTGCCTTTCAAGTGTTGGCAGGTTTGATTTAAAGATTATGTTCTGATAGCTGATAAACTCCATTTACATTATTCTCTAGGGCCCCTTCAGAAGATTGAAATGACAATTGTTTCCCTCAACTACAACTACAATTTTACAAGAATGAAACAATGCAAGCATTCTGAAGTTTCATTGATATTTCTTGGCTATCGTCTCCAGAAAAGGAAGAAATTATGGCATTATGATTGATGGGAAGATGTTAACGGGCTAATGTTGCATGTAATTTACAGTGGTTGATATGATTTAGGTGAGGCAGATGCTCAGCTATTAGAGGTATCAAGTAAGATCTGTGAAATAATAAATGCAGGGTAGAATTACTTATATCCCCAGCCATGCAGGCGTTGAAAATACAAACTTGCAGAAGGTGTTCTCCTAACGGGCTGTCTGCTGTAGGAGCAGAACTGCAGGGGAGTTTCCATCTTGAAGATCTTTATACTTTTCAAAAACAAACAGTGGTCAGAGTCATCACAGTTTGGACCAAATTAATCAGTACAGGTCAGGAGAGGTGGGTTGGTGGAAGGTGATTGATGATTGGTGGTGAATTTAAAAGAGGCATTGATAATTATGTGGTAATAAAATGTGAGGCTGGATGAACACAGCAGGCCAAGCAGCATCTCAGGAGCACAAAAGCTGACGTTTCGGGCCTAGACCCTTCATCAGAGAGGGGGATGGGGGGAGGGAACTGGAATAAATAGGGAGAGAGGGGGAGGCGGACCGAAGATGGAGAGTAAAGAAGATAGGTGGAGAAGGTGTGGGTGGGGAGGTAGGGAGGGGATAGGTCAGTCCAGGGAAGACGGACAGGTCAAGGAGGTGGGATGAGGTTAGTAGGTAGCTGGGGGTGCGGCTTGGGGTGGGAGGAAGGGATGGGTGAGAGGAAGAACCGGTTAGGGAGGCAGAGACAGGTTGGACTGGTTTTGGGATGCAGTGGGTGGGGGGGAAGAGCTGGGCTGGTTGTGTGGTGCAGTGGGGGGAGGGGATGAACTGGGCTGGTTTAGGGATGCAGTGGGGGAAGGGGAGATTTTGAAACTGGTGAAGTCCACATTGATACCATATGGCTGCAGGGTTCCCAGGCGGAATATGAGTTGCTGTTCCTGCAACCTTCGGGTGGCATCATTGTGGCAGTGCAGGAGGCCCATGATGGACATGTCATCAAGAGAATGGGAGGGGGAGTGGAAATGGTTTGCGACTGGGAGGTGCAGTTGTTTGTTGCGAACTGAGCGGAGGTGTTCTGCAAAGCGGTCCCCAAGCCTCCGCTTGGTTTCCCCAATGTAGAGGAAGCCGCACCGGGTACAGTGGATGCAGTATACCACATTGGTATACTGCATCCACTGTACCCGGTGCGGCTTCCTCTACATTGGGGAAACCAAGCGGAGGCTTGGGGACCGCTTTGCAGAACACCTCCGCTCAGTTCGCAACAAACAACTGCACCTCCCAGTCGCAAACCATTTCCACTCCCCCTCCCATTCTCTTGATGACATGTCCATCATGGGCCTCCTGCACTGCCACAATGATGCCACCCGAAGGTTGCAGGAACAGCAACTCATATTCCGCCTGGGAACCCTGCAGCCATATGGTATCAATGTGGACTTCACCAGTTTCAAAATCTCCCCTTCCCCCACTGCATCCCTAAACCAGCCCAGTTCATCCCCTCCCCCCACTGCACCACACAACCAGCCCAGCTCTTCCCCCCCACCCACTGCATCCCAAAACCAGTCCAACCTGTCTCTGCCTCCCTAACCGGTTCTTCCTCTCACCCATCCCTTCCTCCCACCCCAAGCCGCACCCCCAGCTACCTACTAACCTCATCCCACCTCCTTGACCTGTCCGTCTTCCCTGGACTGACCTATCCCCTCCCTACCTCCCCACCCACACCTTCTCCACCTATCTTCTTTACTCTCCATCTTCGGTCCGCCTCCCCCTCTCTCCCTATTTATTCCAGTTCCCTCCCCCCATCCCCCTCTCTGATGAAGGGTCTAGGCCCGAAACGTCAGCTTTTGTGCTCCTGAGATGCTGCTTGGCCTGCTGTGTTCATCCAGCCTCACATTTTATTATCTTGGAATCTCCAGCATCTGCAGTTCCCATTATCTTTGATAATTATGTGGACTGCTTCCTTCATACTATTTCAGGACTTTAGCCTCAGTGGGGAATCCTGACCTGGTCATGTCCCCAGTCTGCAGACACTTTGACATTCAATGGAGGAGATTGTCTATTGAGTAATTCCCAATGGGGGAGTCGGGAATTCATTGACCCACCAATCCAATCCCCTCCCATCTTCCATTCCTCCTTGACCTACCTAAGCCTACATCCACAGACAGGACCCACTTAGTTTAAACAACATATGTGACAGATAACTATAGCTTGTTGCTGTTTATTTGATCTAACTATTTGATCAAATTAAAGCACATATCTGGTGATACTTCGTAAGTTTGAGTGTTGGCTTATTAGCGATTTAATAAAGAGCACATTTTCCTCTGGGATCGCCTAGCCAAATACCCTCGCAAAACATCCCAACTTCTGCTAGGCGCTTGTGCAGTGAGTTGAGAGTGGAAACAGGATCACAAACCTATTTAGCCTGGTAAACAGCAAATATGTCTAAGTCTTAAAGACCTTGTGGATTGGATGAGCCGGGGGGTGCAGGAAGTGGACATAGGAAGAGGATCAGTTAATATATTCATGGTCATCTTGCATCAGTATAACATTCTGAGATCCCCATAACTTCTTCAGTCTGTGCAGGAACCCGGCAGGAGCCTCCGTTTTCAACTTTGTGAAAGGGCACACTTGCATTTGGTCTCCACATGCGCACATACAGAAAACTGTGAGTTGCAGAGGCCAGAAGACCAATTTGTCCCTCATCAACTGTACATCTAAGGTAGATATTGGGTAATGGGCATAGAAAAGCATCTTAGATGGTGCTTCAAAATGTATTGTATTGGATCAACCAGTTGTCTCACACCATGCTTGGTCTCTGAATACCAGGAGCTGTGCATATTAGACTGTTGATTGGATATTGGCAATTTTACATCATTGAGGTGAATCTCTGACTCTAGGTGGCTTCTCTTTTTTGTTAGATCTGGAGAAGTGTGCAGGTAACCAGTCATAGTAAGGGAGGGAATCAAACGTTGATGCTGTCAAACCCTGTGAACTGACATGGATGTCAATAGCAGTCAACAGGGAGCACTTCAAACTTTAAATATTTGATAACGCTGAATGGATTTGCTTTTTGGATTTTTAATCCGTGCTTCTAGTGCAGCAGAGAGCTTGCAGTCCCTTTTACTCGGTTCTAAGAACAAAGTAAGCAAAACACCAGCTTACTTGGAGCCGCCTTACATATTTGACCCATTTTCTGCACTAATCCCAGACAAGTTTTCCATTATTCACTCAGATTTTTCTTCTTTTATTGGGAAAAGAAGGTATTCTTGCTTTTTACCTTTCTTTGTCCCTGTAGTATTTGCTGTTGCTGGGAATCAAGCAATAAGATCCTTTGGCCTTGTGCCCAAGAGAGTTATTCTTTCAGGTCCAATCCTAGACATTAAGGGCTTGTGAGTTATTTGACCTTGGATCATCGACTCATAGAGATCAACAAGGCTGAAAAAAAGGCACTCTACACCATCCATCTGAGCCGGTCAAAAGCAACCATAACCATTGAACTACTCCAATCCCTTTTACTAGTACATGGCCCATATCGTAATGCCTTGGCATTGCAAGTGCCATCTCAACTTAAATGTTATGAGGGTTCCTACCTCGACTACCCTTACAGCAGTGGAATCCTGATTCACATCACCCTCAGAATGAAAGACTTTTTTCCCCACATCGCTGTAAACCTCCTACACCTTACCTTAAATCTATGCCCCCTGGTCATTCATTCCTCCATCGAAAGGAAATGTTTCTTTTTGTTTAGCCAGCCTCAACCCTTCATAATTTAATATGTCTCAATCACCTTCCCCCTCTCAGTCTCCTCTGCTCCAAGGGAAACAACCCCTGGTCTGTCCAATTTCCTTTTGTAACTGAAACTCTCCAGCTCAGGCAACACCCTGATGAAGGGTCTAGGCCCGAAACGTCAGCTTTTGTGCTCCTGAGATGCTGCTGGGCCTGCTGTGTTCATCCAGCCTCACATTTTATTATCCTAATAAATCTCCTGTGTAACCTCTCCAGCGCTATCATGTCCCTGCTATAATGTGGATTCCAGACAATGCATTGGCTATGGCCTAAGCACCTTTTTCATAGGAGTGTAGGCAAGAGTAGTGGAATGGATGATACAGGGTTGATTCTGCAAGCAGATGTTAGCAATGATTCACGTTTGTAAGGTGCAAAATTTGGGAAATCGTGGGCCACAACAAGTAACTTTGCAGACCCGAGCATTCCCCACCTGCTCTCAATGCAGTCCAGTGAGGGTGTTCTGTTGTAGAATCAATCCTTATGAGCCTTTGAAAAACAGCCTCAAGAAACAATTAGATGCAGATTTTTCAGGGAGAGGACGTTGAGTGGCTTGGTAAATGGCAATGGGTAGATGGGATTCAGCTGTGAAAAATGAATAGGAACATCTTGTTGGATCTTCTTGTTTTTAGAACATAGAACATAGAACATAGAACAGTACAGCACAGAACAGGCCCTTCAGCCCACAATGTTGTGCCGACCATTGATCCTCATGGATGCACCCTCAAATTTCTGTGACCATATGCATGTCCAGCAGTCTCTTAAATGACCCCAATGACCTTGCTTCCACAACTGCTGCTGGCAACGCATTCCATGCTCTCACAACTCTCTGCGTAAAGAACCTGCCTCTGACATCCCCTCTATACTTTCCACCAACCAGCTTAAAACTATGACCCCTCGTGCTAGCCATTTCTGCCCTGGGAAATAGTCTCTGGCTATCGACTCTATCTATGCCTCTCATTATCTTGTATACCTCAATTAGGTCCCCTCTCCTCCTCCTTTTCTCCAATGAAAAGAGACCGAGCTCAGTCAACCTCTCTTCATAAGATAAGCCCTCCAGTCCAGGCAGCATCCTGGTAAACCTCCTCTGAACCCTCTCCAAAGCATCCACATCTTTCCTATAATAGGGCGCCCAGAACTGGACGCAGTATTCCAAGTGCGGTCTAACCAAAGTTTTATAGAGCTGCAACAAGATCTCACGACTCTTAAACTCAATCCCCCTGTTAATGAAAGCCAAAACACCATATGCTTTCTTAACAACCCTGTCCACTTGGGTGGCCATTTTAAGGGATCTATGTATCTGCACACCAAGATCCCTCTGTTCCTCCACGCTGCCAAGAATCCTATCCTTAATCCTGTACTCAGCTTTCAAATTCGACCTTCCAAAATGCATCACCTCGCATTTATCCAGGTTGAACTCCATCTGCCACCTCTCAGCCCATCTCTGCATCCTGTCAATGTCCCGCTGCAGCCTACAACAGCCCTCTACACTGTCAACGACACCTCCGACCTTTGTGTCGTCTGCAAACTTGCTGACCCATCCTTCAATTCCCTCGTCCAAGTCATTAATAAAAATTACAAACAGTAGAGGCCCAAGGACAGAGCCCTGTGGAACCCCACTCACCACTGACTTCCAGGCAGAATATTTTCCTTCTACTACCACTCGCTGTCTTCTGTTGGCCAGCCAATTCTGTATCCAAGCAGCTAAGTTCCCCTGTATCCCATTCCTCCTGACCTTCTGAATGAGCCTTCCATGGGGAACCTTATCAAATGCCTTACTGAAGTCCATATACACCACATCCACAGCTTGACCCTCATCAACCTTACTAGTCACATCCTCAAAAAACTCGATAAGGTTTGTAAGGCATGACCTACCCCTCACAAAGCCGTGTTGACTGTATTTGATCAAGCCATGCTCTTCCAGATGGTCATAAATCTTATCCCTCAGAATCCTTTCTAACACCTTGCAGACGACAGACGTGAGACTTACCGGTCTATAATTGCCGGGGATTTCCCTATTTCCTTTCTTGAAGAGAGGAATTACATTTGCCTCTCTCCAGTCCTCAGGTACGACTCCAGTGGAGAGCGAGGATGCAAAGATCTTCGCAAGTGGCGAAGCAATTGCATTTCTCGCTTCCCAAAGCAGCCGAGGACAAATCTGATCCGGGCCTGGCGACTTGTCAATCTTAATGTTTGACAAAATTTTCAGTACATCAGCTTCCTCTATCTCTATCCATTCCAGCATGCACACCTGCTCTTCAAAGGTTTCATTCACTACACAGGTCGTTTCTTTCGTAAAGACAGAAGCAAAAAACTCATTTAGGGCTTCCCCTACCTCCTCAGGCTCCACACACAAGTTCCCTATGCTATCCCTGATCGGCCCTACTCTTTCTTTGACCATTCTCTTATTCCTCACGTAAGTTTTTGTTTGTATCAGTAATTCTTGTGGACAATGGGAAAATCTGCCAATAGCTCTTGGAGTCATTGAAAAGTAATAAATATGGGATCTGAGGTGAATATGATTACAAACAGAAATGTTTAGAATATAGAAATTGGAGGATATACCAAGATCCACCTAATTTCCCTTTACCATCCCATTAATCATATGATACATGGTAATGGAGTTGAGTACAAATCAATCAATTTCTATCAATCAGTCTACAATAGATCCAGAGGAAATCTTGTGATGCAGTGGTACTTCCAAGTCAGAAGGTCTGGGTTCAAGTCCCACCTGCTCCAGAGACGTGGCAGAACATTCCTGAACAGGTTTAATAGAAAATATCCACAACAGATACAGACATGCTGAAACTTTCAGTGATAGAGAGCTTTGGGAAGTACATTTCCAAAGTCACCTTTTCTCATGACTTGCCACTTACCACGTCTCAAATTACCCGTATGGACCATTCTGGAATAATGGCCTGATCTTCTGGCGTCAAAGGATATGGTGTAAGTTGAGTGATATGTGTCAGGGCACTCCAGAAATCCTTAACTGGCCATGAGCTGGAATTGCCCAGGAAGTTTGAACTCCCAGTAGGTTGATACTTGGGTCCATCCGAGAACATAGCCAACCCTGTATTCAAGTCGGAACTTTGGGCTGGATTTCTGGGACCTAACTGGATGTTTACTCTGGACAGCTTAATAACAACTGTGCGACACAATCAATACGCCACAACAACACCATCCTTGGCCAGAAAATTGCCCCAGTTACAGTCCTGGCTAATCTCATGACCACCCTACAACCTTCCCACCAGGCTAGAAAATGAACTTACTTGACTATATCTCCGCCACTCCACTACACCACTGATCACATGCCAATCTTTAACCAATTTGATTTACTCCACAGGATATCAAGAAACGGCTGAAGACACTAGATGCTACAAAGAGGTGTGGGCTCTAACAACCTAATATTAACTGATGATTTGTCCTTATGAGCCAGCCATGCCCCTAGCCTGATAGCTCCAATAGAGTTTTAATGCTGACATCTACCTGACAATGTGGGAAATTTCCCTGGTTATGTCCTGAACAAAAAAAAAGACAGTTCAAAATGAGCCACTAACAGCTCTCCATCAGTCTATTCTTGATCATCTGTAAAGTGATGGAAGGGGGTCATCAACAGACTGACCAATTGGCACCTGTTCAACAACATGCAGTTCACAGATTCTCATATAGGATTCCACCAGGACCGCATGGCTCCTGGCTTCATTGTAGCCTCAGTTTAAACATGGACAAAGGGACTGGACTCCAAAAGTGAGGTGAGAGTAAATACTCTTGGCATCAAGGCAGCATTTGACTAAGTATAGTATCAAGGAGCCTTAGCAAAGCCAGAGTCCATATGAATCAGAGGAAAACTCTCTAGTGGTTGGAGCCATACCTGGCACAGAGAAAGATGGCTATGGTTGTTTGAGGTCAATTGCCTCAATCCAAGGATATCGCTGCGGGAGTTCCTCGGGAAAGTGTCCTAGGGCCCACTCGTCTTTATCCACTTCATCGATAACTTTTCTTCCATCATAAGGTCAGGAGCTTGTACAGCATCATTTGTGAGTTCTCAGATACTAAAGCAGCCCACGTTTATATGCATTAAGAGATAGGTGACATTCAGTCTTGGCGTGGCAAGTAACATTTGTGCCACATAAGTCCCAGGCAATGACCATCCTTGACACTCAACAGCATCATCACTACTGAATCCTCAGAGTCAACATCCTGAAGGCTACCATTAACCAGAAACTGAAAAGGACTGGCCAAAAAACACTCCAGCTGCAGGAGCAAGTCAGAGGCTAGGAACTCTGCAGTGAATGACTCACATACTGACTCCCCACATCCTGTCAACTACTTACAAGGCACAAGTCAGGAGCATGCCATATGAATCCAGCTACAATAACACTAAAGAAGCTCATCACTTCCAGAAGAACCTAAATAGAAATTCAGCAGGTTTGGCAGCATCAGTGTAAAGAAAGCAGAGTTAATGTTAACATCCAGGAACAAGCAGCCTTCTTGATTGGCACCACATCTACTCCGTCCATCACTGACAGGCACACTGTAGCAACAGTGAATAACATCGACAAGATGCACAGCAGCAACTCACCAATGCTCCTAAGACAGCACTTTCCAAACCCATGACAGTGACAACCTGAAAAGTTAAAGAGCACCAGATGCATGGGAGTAGCACCACCTGAAATTGTCCTGCAAGTCACAAACCATTCTCAGAGCTATACTGTCATTCCTTTACAGCCACTGACTCAAAATCATGAATCTCCTTTATTAAAAGTACTCTGTGAGTACATACCCAACATGGTCTCTAGCTGGTCAGGAGCTACAGCCCGCTACCTCACCTCCCAACCCCAACTGACCAGACTCCACTCCCCCACAACCTTACCCCTACCCCCAATGACCCTCCTACTTACCCCTCAACAATCTGACCACCACCCCCACTATCCAGACTCCACTAACCCCCACAACCTGACTCCCATCCCCACTGACCAATCCCACCTACCCCCCCCAACAACATGACCCCCACCTCCACTGACCAGACCCTACCTTCACCAACAACCTGACTCCCCTGAGCAGCAGTGATTACGCCTCTGACCAACAGTCTACACCTTGGCCAATATCCCTCTCAATCTGATTTTGTGCTTACCCCCTCCCTAACTCTCTCGGTCTCTCACCTCTCCCACTCACCCAACTCCCCCACTCACCCATCACCCCCTTTCCCACCACTCCCAGTCATCCATCTGTCTCCGATTCACCCATCTCTCCCATCACCCACCTCCTCCTCTATCACTAACCCAATCCCTCTTTCTCACTCATTCAGCTGCCCCCCACCCCCAACCCCGAGCCACTAGTTCAGTCACTTACTAAAAGACTTTGACTTTTGGAATCGCACCTGAAGTCAGGAGCTATTGCTGCAAAAAGGTTGTGTGTTCTCCATTGCTGAGACTTTCCATCACCTGACAATCTTCAACAGGAATGGTTATGCTGACCTTTCAAAGCTTCAGGTGGGGTCAGAAGAAACAGCTGAAAAATTGTAAAGGCTCAGGTTAAAGAAGTTGTCAGGGGGTCTGTCAATATGCTCAGCAGTAGCATTGACTGGAAGATTTGGACTATTGCTGAAGTGATGCTGTTGCAATAACCAAGACATCCTTCTGCAATGCATTCTCAATTAATTTTTCTGAGCCTACTAAAAGTTCCAGTGATTACTCCATAAAAATAAAGCTGATAAATTAAATTAACTACACACAAAACAATCAGGCTTGTGAAATATAAATGCATCTCCTGTCTATCTAACCTGAGTAGAAGTCCCCTGTTATGAAACACTAATGGGTCTGAAACCTGCTTGTGGGCTTGCTGGCTGATTACAAAGCATGTCATACAATCATTTGACTGTGTTGATGTTAATCTTTAATTAAAATGACAAGAGTAGGATTTCCAAATAATCAAGATTCGGATGTTGATATTAAAAATGTATTGTACTGGCAAAAAATGTGGCATGTTCTTTTCACAGGCAAGTGAGTAGAATTATAACTGGCAATGAGTAACACCTCTGTACCACCTATTACTGTCCTTGACATTGATCCATTCCAGTAATTGGCAAGACTAATTGTCCAATTGAGTAAGAAATATCCTTATACCTGAATCAGGCATTAGGCCTTCTACATATACATATAAAGGGCTGTACACACTGTTCTAAATTTACCCTTGGCATCCCAATGCAAAGGATCCCAGACTGAATTATAAACCACAAGCAAGTTGCAAAAACCACATCTAGGATTGTGGACTCCCCTCCTGGAGCTCCAACTGCTGAAGAGGACGTACAGGATCAATGCTGCCAAACAGCAGGGAAGCGGGTGATGTGTTCAAAGCCCCCCTCATCCTTTGGGAGCACTTCCAGTTTGTGTCAGTCAGGCTGGGATAGTTGTGCAGTGACAAGATGCTGGCAGAGGGTACTATTGGTAGCTTAGCACTGAATGTGTGCAGAAGGCCGTGTAACTGTGCTGCGAGGGGAGGCTTCAACATTTATTGCATCTTTGCTCCTTTCAGCACTTCGTGTAGGCTCCTTTCACTGATTTGGTGACTCTGCCTCATAGGCACCGTCTCTAGCCTCTTCATCCAACCCATGCAGTTAACAGCCTCTACCTCAAAGGCCTTTGACCAAAAGGGAGTATGGCAAAGCAGCTGTTAGAAGCTGATGATTGTGGTGGGAGCGGGGCTAGGAGAAAGAAGGGCTGATCACTGTGTGGAAGAGAAGATATTAATTACTAGTGTCTGGGTGAGAAGACCAGGACTCTTCTGTCACTGGATCACTGGCTGAGACCTTCCATGAGTATATATAATAATATTTCTGTGATTTTATTGGATGTTTTCACATTTCTAAGTTGGTCCATAAAATGCAAGATTTATTATTTCTATACTGAATGCCACCTTATTGCTGGTTAAATAGAGCCTGAGTTTCAAGCATTAAAACATTGGGAATTAGTATGGAAAATACTGCTTAAGAGATTGCCTGCAACAGAAGAAAAGGAAAAACTTTCCTGAATGTAGAAGTAGGAGGAGCAGCACCTCTCCTTCCAACTATATGGTTAACACTTACTAAAATGCCAATATTCTCAAATCCAAGATTGGCTCAGTTGGCCAGAATGGCAATCTCCATTCTCTGTCCTGGGCTCCACTCCCAGCCCTTGAGCTTATTCAGCAGCCTCTTTTTCCTATCATGGGTCCTACTCCTCCAGCCTCTCTGCCCAACCGACATAGGCAGTGGTCTTTCTGAAAACTGCCCCATGGTTCCCAGTTCTCCAGTTACAGGAACTATAGCCCTAATTCCCTACCTGGCCTCCAAAATGACCTGCTCACGAGCCTGACCTGATCTCTTATCTTGCCAAAGGATTCCCATGCTGCTTCAGCTCCTTTCTAATAAGGTCCAAAGTGCAATATCTGGGAACCTCAGGTCTCAGCATTTGGACACAATTCTGTGCATCTTCATGAATGTCTTGTGGCACTGCTCCTTTCAAATTAATTGGTGATGCCAGTTTTTATAAAGATAAGAACAGTGACATGGAGAACGGCCTATTTCTACCATATAAAGGTGCAGCTGCCTATTTCCTTTCTTCTGTTTTATATCCAGAATTCATTTTGAACAGCACATTTTCCACCACCAGATAACCCATTCCAACTATTATCCACCCTCAGTAAGTCACCCATGTTTCCAATTAATCAATTTATATGCAATGCCCAGCAACAACAAAACAGACCACCCAAGGTGGAATAGAAGGAGGGATCTAAGTCAAAATGGAGTTGGAAGGGGAGTTAATTCGCAGCGAAAAGCCCTCCAGTGATCACCACTTATTTGGACTTTGGCAGAATAGGCTTTCTTGATTCGCAGCGAAGGAGGTTTTTCTTCAGGGAGCCACAGATTTTAACAATAGCCTGCAGTGAAAGCCTGGGCCTCAGCCTGCTCGCACATCTTGAGAGAGCTGATAATCTGTCTCAAGTATCCTGTCTTGGCTCGCACCTCCTTTAAGCTGGATCTTTTCTGTGTCACTCCCACCTGTCATGTGGAATGGTATATTACAGAAGAGAAAGAAAGCAGCCTGTGCTCCTGGTGCTGCTGCTCTTAGAATCAAGGAATCATTCAGTACTGAAGAGGCCCCTCAGCCATCAAGTCTGTACCAACTAAACTGCTCTAAATCTGCACACAGAGATCCAAGATAGAGAAGCATCCAGTGCCCCCATACTGCAGTGAAGGCTGGCAGCAAGAAAGCACCAATCTGTGTGAGTGAAGTCCAAGATAATTCACCTGTCAGTAGTGAGTGCTCATTGTCAGAAGATGTGCTGTGAGCAGCAGCATCTCACTTAGACAGAGCTGTAGTTCAGCATTCTCTTTGCTTGAAAGCTCTATGGCCTGTCAGTTTCACTGAGCTAGCACTCACCACTCTGGTCTTGCGTAGATGACCCTAGTGAGTGCACACTCTTTGTCGACCCCATGTTCTGGTCATTCTACCAAGCTGCTGTGTGAATCTTCAACCGTTTTGGGATTTAAATATTTACGTCTCCTGCCTAAAAACACCACTGTGGTTTCCCACTATCCTGAAACATCTGGATCTGAGTGCGATCATACCCACATCGTCCCAATCTGAGGATTTGGGGTCGACCATTTAGGAGATGAGGAGATGTTTCTTCACTCAAAGAGTGATGACCCTGTGAATTCATTACCACAGGAAATAGTTGACATCAAAACATTGAATATAATCAAGAGGCAGGTAGATATAGTACTTGGGGCGAATAATGGGATCAAAGGTTCTGGGGAGAAAACAGGATTAGGCTACTGAGTTGGATGATCAGCTATGATTGTGATGAATAGCAGGAAGGCTCAAAAAGCCAAATGGCCTCCTCCGGCTCCTATCTTCCATGTTTCTATGTTCCCACACCACCACCACCTTTTGACGCTTTAACTTCGCCGTTGTCCACCCCTGAACCTATCCCACTATTGCAACCCCACTTTCACCATTAGTTAAAATTCTACTCATAGTTTAAAATGTTATAGTATTTTTAGAAAAAAAAGTCTATTTAGGACTGAGAGGGGAACAAGTGATTTCTCTTAGAGGGTTCTGAATCTGTGGAACTTCGCTCCCTAGTGTACAGTGGGCATAGGGTCATTGAATATTTTTAAGGCAGAGGTAAACAGATTCTTGATTATTAAGAGACCCAAAGGATATTGGGACTAGGCAAGAAAGTGGAGCAGAGTTCATGCTCAGATCAGACATGAGAGGCAGAATGGCCTCCTCTTGCTCCCGTGTCCGCATATGTGTGTACTGTAAAAGATTTAATAAATGCTTATTTCTATTTTAAATTCCTGCATTCTCACTTTTGGACACAAATAGGCTGAATAGCTGAAACAATCAAACCTATTCCCTCAAGCTAGCTAAAGTACCGACTTGGACATAAATGGCAAGATACTACTTTAAAAGATGAAAGTGTGTCCTCTGACACTGTGTTCAGCTGCTGTGAAACACAATGCAGTGAGAACTCAAGAGTAGTAAAAACTGTATGACAGCAAGAGCTGTAGTCAGTGTTACACAGTGACATTATATCATAAATGGAGCTTCAACCTTGTCGCTTCTCATCAGCCGCCCAAACCTCCCTGCCCCGCACCCACCCACCAAAATATCCTTGCTTCCTGCAGATCTTAAACAAACCTGTTTCCTGGATTAGTAATGACAAAATAAATTGTGAATGCTGAACAGTTGACGTGACAGTAGAAAATGGTGGAGATGCAGCGATTAATCTGAAAAATTAAAGGTACAATTAGTGCTTTGGGTTAGAAATTTTTTTTGGAATGATTCCCGGTTTAGCATATGGAAAATTAGCCTTTAGGTAGAGCTCTCTCTGTACTGCTAGGACGTATACTTCAAAATTCCTGACCTGATCTTTTCCCACATCTACGCCTTTCCTCCTGCTTATTTTTCACAAAATCCTACCATCACTTTTCTGACTAGCATGGCCAAATCAAGGGCAGGTTTGTGCTGCCGCAATAAAAAGCTCCATGGAAATTATTCTGATTTCAACTTACTTGTAACTCTTGCAGCTAGCAATACAAAGGAACTTCCATCCTGTTTGTATGGCCGAGTGCCATCTGACATTCAAGTGTTTGGGAAATCTGAGGAGAAGGAGATCACCATTGCAGATTTGCACATTTTCAAGGATGTCCTTTACGCACAAGGTTGAATAGTATTTAAATTTAATACAACAGTTCCTTCCAAATCTGCTGATGCCATCACCTCAAAGGATGAGGGCAGCAGGTTTGCAATGAGCCTTTCTTTTAAACTGCGGCAGTGAATATGGTGAATGTATTCCCACAGTACTGTTCACTATGGCTTTGTTCAACATACAGTGAAGGAGAGACAATATAGTTCCAAGTTAATTTTGTGTATGACTTGGAGGGGAACTTACAGGTGAAGTGATGCCCTTGGTCTTCTAGGTTGAAGACATCAGGGGCTTTGAAGGATTTGTTTTAAATTAACTGCAAGCCCGAACATGCTCCCCCTTACCATGTGTTCCCCACTCCCCACCAACACCCTTACCAGGCCCTGCCATTCCCCAAAGATACTCCTGGCCCCTTCGATCTTCATAGGAAATGTTCTTGAAAAATGGCCTGCTGAATCCAATGGAGTGCTGTCACATATCTGCACCTGTACAAAAGAACATTCTTCCAAAATGTTGCAAAAAATATTGAGTTTCCCCAATGACTGAATAACAATGGAACCCAGCCATACAAGCAAAATAGAAATCGTTTTCCAAAGAAAATTGCATGAGCTATCAGTAAAAAAAAAGTTCTTTTCACTGAGTAGGCAAAAGAAAACTAGATTTCTCGCATCATATGGAAGTTAGCACCTCTGTTGGTGCACCATGTCCCCATAATGTGCTGAAATGTCAGCCTGCGTGTTCAAGTACCTGGGGTTGGGTCTCAACCCACAGATTTCCGATTCAAAGACAATAGTGTAAGCACTGGGCCTAGGCCAATACCTAATAGATATTCTATCGATGACCAACTCCTTACATGAGGAGAATTAACACATAGACACTAAATTTCTGGCCAGTGAGTGACAAAATCAACCAGTGCTCCAGGTTGTAGTTGTCATTCAACAACACATTTGATGGCGTGAACGTGTCTTCTGTGATGTTTCCTGTCAGTGAAATAACCCACTAACACACACTGCCAGGGCTCATACATGGTCATCACTCAGTTGTATGGGATTTTAGAAGGTCGCTGAACCATAGCTCAGCAAAAATCAACTACATTTCAAAGTGTGGATGTGAACTTCGGAAATAAAATAGCTCTGCATTCATTGTTGATCACTCTGTAGATTGTTCTATACGCAGAATATTCTTAACCATCACAGCATTGACATTTAGAGCCATCACATTCAAGGACTTTCAATAGCTCTTGATAGCTTGTTGAGACTCCTAGTTGCAGTAATTGGTGAAATGTAGGTGTCTGATTGTTGTGTAACTGTAACGTGTCAACACAGCTGTTGCCACCTGACGGAAACAAGGTACTCTGTAGAAAATAAAATTTATAACAAATCCACAATATTGATTCTCCAATGTAGTAAAGAAAATATGTCTCCTGTCATGGTGACATTAATAGACCCAGTACGACTATTCAAAGAACAGACTAATTCTTCCAGTATGGTAGTGAATGCTCATCTCATTAAACATCATGAAAACATTATAATACCATAAGACCATAGGACATAGGAGTGGAAGTAAAGCCATTCGGCCCATCGAGTCCACTCCACCATTTAAATCATGGCTGATGGGCATTTCAACTCCACTTCCCAGCACTCTCCCCGTAGCCCTTGATTCCTTGTGAGATCAAGAATTTATCGATCTCTGCCTTGAAGGCATTTAACGTCCTGGCCTCCACTGCGCTCCATGGCAATGAATTCCAGAGGCCCACCACTCTCTGGCTAAAGAAATGTCTCCTCATTTCTGTTTTAAATTTACCCCCTCTAATTCTAAGGCAGTGCCAACAGGTTCTAGTCTCCCCGCCTAACATTATATAAATGATTTGGATGAGGTATAGTTAGAAATTTTACAGATGACACCAAAATTGGAGGTGTAGTGGACAGCAGAGAAGGTTACCTCTGAGTACAACAGGATCTTGATCAGATCAGATGGGATAATGGGCTGAGGAGTGGCAGATGGATTTTAATTTAGATTAATGTGAAGTACTGCATTTTGGAAAGGCAAATCAGTGCGGGACTTATACACTTAATGCTAAGGTCCTGGAGAGTGTTGCTGAACAAAGAGACCTAAGAATGCAGGTTCATAGTTTCTTGAAAGTGGAGCCCTAGGCAGGTGAAATAGTGAAGAAGGCATTCGGTGTGCTTGTCTTTATAGGTCAGTGCATTGTACATAGGAGTTGAGACGTTATGTTGTGGCTGTATAGGACATTGGTTAGGCCACTTTTGGAATACTGCATGCAATTCTGGTCTGCATGCTACAGGAAAGATGTTGTGAAACTTGAAAAGTCCAGTAAAGATTTACGAGGATTTTGCAGGGTTGGAGGTAAAGGGAGAGGCTGAATAGGCTGGGGCTATTTTTCCTGGAACATTGGAGACTGAGGGGTGACCTTATAGAGGTTTATAAAATCATAAGGGGCATGGATAGGGTAAATAGTCAAAGTCTTTTCCCCAAGATGTGGGAGTCCGAAACTAGAGGGCATAGCTTTAAGGTGAGAGGGGAAAGATTTGAAAGGGACCAGAAGGGCAACTTTTTCACGCAGACAGTGGTGTGCGTATGGAATGAGCTCCCCGAAGAGGTGGTGGAAGCTGGTACAATTACAGCATTTAAAAGGCACTTGGATGGGTACATGAATAGGAAGGATTTACAGGGATATGGGCCAAATGCTGGCAAATGATACTAGATTTATTTAGGGTATCTATTAGATATGGATGATTTGGACCAAAGAGCCTGTTTCTGCACTATACAGCTCTATAATTCTATACGATTGTTATATAATGGGGGAGGAGAGGGGTGGGAGTTGGTGGGGTGGACTTGGTGTAGATAAATTAGCTGCTGGGCTTCATACATCACTTTTGAGGTATTAGATTGTAATCTTGTGGTAGGACAGAAATTGAGTATAACTGAAAAAAACACATTTTGCCAATTTTTTTCATCCTGCACTCAGCAGGACAATTTGCCAAAAATGCTGATGTAAAGGGAAAACAACAATTATTCTTTGAGAAGGGAGTGTTGATTAGGTGGCAAGTGGACTGATTGGTGAATGGAGAATATAACAGCTAGATTCACAATTTTTGTGAATTGTCCTGATGTGTGCATTATGAAAAGTTTTGACAAGATGTGTTTTTCTCGTCAAAACTCAATTTTTGTGCTACTAATCGGATATCAGTAAATTTGAGAAAGGTATATTATCCGCTGTCAAATTTAGGATATAAAATATTGTTTGACTTACTGATAAGTCAAGAACAAATGTCTACTGAATTTCTCCAACAATGAATTATATCCAAGAAAGTGCCAGTTTTCATTTCAAAACTGAGTGATAGTGTTGAGCAAAGTTTGAAACACACCCACATCTTAAAATTATTTCAGCAGAAGTGGTTTGGCAAATACAAAGACCCACTAAGTGTGTACCAAATCTCTCTGATTATGTGTCCTTTGAAAGCGAGGAGTTTTTCCTTGCACATGTTCTCAATTTTGATGTGCCTTCACCCCACGTCCATTGGGACAGGTGTCACTGAATTTGAACTCCTCTAATCCCAGCTGTCCTGCCACAGGCCAATGTTAGCTGAAGACAATAAATCCTTGAAGCTGACCTAGTGTATGCAAATTGCAGGATTATAAACGACTTGTCCAGTTGTCAGGTAGAGTATGAATGACTGGCAGCATTGTGAGTCCTCAAGACCAGCCCATCAGTAAAATAAAACCAATAAGTTTTGAAGAATGGTCAATGGACTTCAATAATTAACTCTGTTCTCTCCCCACTGATGCTGCCAGACCTGCTGAGCTTCTCCAGCAATTTATGTTTTTGATACATCAGTCCATGTGACAAAAAAACTGGTACAGTCATCCTTACTGAATGAACAAAATGCATGCCATTTTTAATGATGGATCCAAATTCATACCTATTGAACCTACCACTCAAACTGGCAAGGTAGCTGCACTCAAAACCAACTTGTTTTTGTACTTGTTGTACTTGTGGAAGAGCAATGAATGCTGAGTGACACAAATTGTTTTGACAACTCACTGTATCCATATACATAAGGGTTGCCCAAGATGTACCCAAGTCATTTCCGTCCATACCCTATTATACCAATACAGGTTCTGCACAACACGAACTGACCAAATGGTTGGGTGAGAGAGATAATGGGAACTGCAGATGCTGGAGATTCCAAGATAATAAAATGTGAGGCTGGATGAACACAGCAGGCCAAGCAGCATCTCAGGAGCACAAAAGCTTTTGTGCTCCTGAGATGCTGCTTGGCCTGCTGTGTTCATCCAGCCTCACATTTTATTAAAATGGTTGGGTGAATTTGGTAAAACCAATTTTGAACAACATTTGTACATAAATGTGAAGGAATTCATCATTTTGTGTGAAGATCATACCTGACAGCAAATAGTAAAGCTCACATTGTCCCAGAGAACCACTCTGCGATTAGAGGGAGTTGATTGGTGTTGGTTTAACATGAGGACATGAGGGTCACCACACCTCAGGCAAGGGGAAAGTGTAGGAAGGAGACGCTTTCATAGAAACCTCAGCCTGTGCAGCCATCCAGACAACTGAGCTATCCAACCCCTATATATCAATGTACTGTGATCATAGCCTTTTTGACATTATAGCCCATTCATTAATGTGCCACTCAAGAAAGCTATAGAAAGTTAGCACTGCAGCACTATATAGTGTCAATTATAGACTCACCAGAATTGTGTGAATCTGTGTTCATTGAACTTATAAATTCAACAACTTGCACAGTTGAGTTCAGTTTTAAAAACAGTATGCGCACTCAAACTGTATGGTGGTGAAGTGGGATCACCGATAGGCTCAGATCTTCCAAACAGCTTTGTTGGGTTTTATTCGAAACACATTTTTGATGGAATAACAGTTCACCTTCGACACCTTGCACATTTCTAACATGCAGATGATGAGTTTGCTCAACTTGATTCTGCAACTGCACTAATAAATTAACTTGGACATCTTAATGGGCTTTTGTCCTAGCATGAAATTCACTGTTGAAGGGCAGCAATCAAATCAACTCCCTTTTCTTGATTCAAAGTAAAATACTGCAGATGCTGAAAATCTGAAACAACCACAGACAATGCTGAAGAAACTCAGGCCTTGCTTCAACTGTGGACAGGGAGAAACAGTTAATGTTTCAGATCCAGTCTGATGATTCTTCAGACCCCTGGCACAGGTTGAGCACCAATTTTCAGACATATCCTTTTATCTCCCCCGGATCATCATTCCAACATAGAACATCAGGTTTTAGTTTCCAAGACTGACATAGACTTCATCTCCCTTCCACAGCTTTCTACCTCATTGGTTCCTAACCACACATGGTCTGCTTTTACCTTCTTCCCAAAATCCACAAACCAGATTGGTCTAGCAGATGCTTTTTAAAATACATTCACAGGGTGGGTATCACCGACTGGACTAGCATTTATGCCAGTCATGTTGTGTGGGTCTAGAGTTGCATGTAGGCCAGATGGGTAAGGATGGCAGTTCCCTTCCCTAAAGGGTATTAGTGATCCAGATGAGTGTTTTCCTTCAGCAATCAACATGATTTCATGGTCATCATTAGACACTTAATTCCAGATTTTTGTTTTATTGCTTTCAAGTTCCACTATCTGCTAAAGTAAAATTTCCCAGCTCGTTAATACTCTGAATTAGTGGTCTAGTGATAATAACAGTAGACCATCGCTTCCTCGGTTTCAATCTGTTCCTGCCCCCTAAAAATATTTCTTCCAATCCTGACTATATTTTCTCCCCCTATTCAGTCTCTTCTCACTTACATTTGTGATTCTTCTTTTGCTTTGCACCAGTTCCATAATTTCCAATTTTCTGATCCAAGCTGCCTCCTCTTCACCATGGATATGCAATCCCTCTACATGTCCATTGCCCATCAGAATGTTTTGAATGCTCTTGGTTTCTCCTATGAAAAGAGGCCTGGGCAGTCCCCAGCCGCCATTACCCTCCATTTTCTGGCTGAACTTACTCTTACTTTAAAGAATGTCCCATTTAACTCATCTCATTTTCTCCATGTTAAAGGTGTGGCTACAGGTACCTCAATGGTCCCAGCAATGCCTGTTTGTGGGATGTGTGGAGCAGTCCTACTCCGATACATCGATAATGTCCTCAGGGCTGCTTCATGCTTTTGTCCAGAATATTATCAGTTTTGCTTTCAATTTCTATCTTTCTCTGACCTTTACCTAGGCCATTTCATAGAAGTCTCCCTTCCCTTAACTTTACTGCTTCCATTTTTTGAAGATTGGCTGTCCACCAATATCCATTACATGCTCTATTGATTCTCACAGTTACCATGACTGCATTTCTCATACCCTGCTACCTGCAAGAATTCTATTCCATCCCCTGGGTTTCTCTGTCTCCGTTGTATCTATTCTGACAAACCCACCTCCAATTGATAGGCTTTAGCAATGCTCGACCCCTCTCCCATATTCTGCTCTCCCTCCCTTCCTTCCCAGAATACCAATAGGGCTCCCCTTGTCCTGACTTCCTAACCTCTAATCTCTACATTCAAAGGATCAGCATTTGCCATTTCTGCCAACTCCAGCAGAATACCACAACCAAACACATTTGCCTCTCCCATCCCTTCACGGTCAGAATTCCACAGGGACTGTTGCCTCCATGACAATCTAGTCTACTCTCTTTGTCCTTCCCTAGCCTCTGCCCAACCTAAGGACTTTGGGACGTGCAGTGTGTTTGCTGTGTAAGGTGCAGGTGTGAGGCTGATGTGACACATTGCTTTAACTGAAGACTGTTGTCCTGTAGGGCAAGCTTCTTGGTTGTGTGACTGTGCTAATTGATAAAACAAGGATGGTGTGAGTGTGCTGGTAGGTTCTAAGTAAATAAGCGTTAAGAGGAGCCTTTAATTGCTGGTGAGTCCTACAAATCAAATGTGCCAGTATATTGGAGAGGTTCCAGGACAATTGTGAGTATTTAGCCAATAGACGAGATGTTGATTGTGCCCTGCAATGCACATTGATTGTATGAAACTTGAAGTCATTCAGAGCAAGCAGCAAGCTGCAATTTACCCTAATTAAAATTTGAGCTTTCTTGACTTCTAGCATGTTAGGCAAGATTGGTCAGATAGATAGCTGAATATTGATAAGGTAAGTTGGGCCATCGACAATGATTTCAACAAGCAGTACTCCTCTTTAATTGGTGCCTGACCGATGCCAAGCAAAAAACTCTCAGCATCACTTGTGAAGTGTATAAAAATCCCACACAGAAGATCAAGCTAATAGCACACCCCTCAGAATGGTGTTTAGAGAAATTCAAACCATCAGTTTCACCAAGTGGTATATATTTCTTCAGGTGCAATAATGAAAACTGACCCATTGAGCTAACAATTTCAATTCAAGATAAGTTGCTCCAAATGTCAAGATGTGTCGCCATGGATTTCTCATCTGACTTTGCCACAAATCTCACTCTAGCCCATTTCATTCAAGTCCCATTCAGATTCCACCCATAGTGTCCACTGTTAGATGTTGCTAAGCTAAATTGCCTATAGTGTTTAAAGTGGGAAATGCAGAGATAGGGTAGGGCGTGGGTCTGGGTGCGATGCTCTTTGGAGGGTCAGTGTTGATTCAGTGGGCAGAATGGCCTGCTTTCACACTGTAAGGATTCTACAATTCTATGAAGTAGGTGGCAGCCATTCTCTATTTCAATTCGCAGGCCAATGACTTGATCAATTGGATGCAACTTGCCCATTAAAACAAAGTGTGGTAGTTTACTGCTAATCATCATCTAATTAGTGGATTCTTTGTGACAATGCCTCAATCAGAGTTCACTTCCAACCAAAGAACACTTTCCACTCATATATTATAAATATTTTTCCTTTATGTTGGCTTTCCCTGCGAATTGCCCTGATGAGTAGAAAGCAAAAAGCTTCAACAAAATATCAGGATTATTTAAAATTACTTCATTAATTGTCAAGGACCTTGGGACATCTTGAGATTGTGCGGCTTGCGAAATCAAGACCAGTTACCCTACTCAACATCGTATTGTAAACTTTGTGTTTTCTAGCTCTTTACTGATTGGAAATCTCCAATAGCTGTGTCACTTCTTTGACACAGACATGGGCTAAGTGGCCTCTTCTGTCATGTCCAACTCCTTAATCTGAAATTCCTGACAGCTCATTAGTTTTAAAACCTGTGCTTTCAGATGATGCATTCCTTTTTTTTTGAAAAGGAATGTCAGATGTAAATCTGCAGTTGTTCTTTGGCTTTGCATTAAAATTATTGGCTCAGTGGGTCAGTTTCAGGTTTTGCAACTGAACAAGTATAAACACCAAAGAATTTTCAATGAATCTGACAGTTCACATTTCTTTAAAAAACAATCAGAAGTTTGATGTCAGCCTGGTCTTCAGATGTGGGATTTTACTATAATGTTTCACTGTGGTGGGGCCCTTGATTGCCTAGCTGCTTCCCCTCTCTGCTCAATTCCTCAAAGACAGAGCAGTACCTTGTCTTCTGTCCAGAGTAATGTAACTGCCCATAATCTGATATTTTTGAGTGACCAGCACCACCCATTCCCCAAGCAGGCGGGATAACTAAAGATTTTACTGTAGCTTCCTTTGGCTTCCGAGTTGGACCACAATGTGTAATGAGCTCCTTAACTAATTTAGTGGTTTGAATGTTTTCAATATCCGAGCATTTTCTGTGCTGTGGATGAGAGTGATGTTTGCTGTTTCAGTTATAATTTGCAATTTTCCATCTCTGAGACGTTTGGCAAATAAGATGCTGTACTTGTTTAGTTTCTGTTATGAATCATAAGTTGATTTATGACACAGAAGGCTCTCAGGCAGTATGTTGGGCAACAAGAAACTCTTATGAGTTTTGAAGATGAATGTTTCTGCTGTGATAACTTAATGCTATGGAATACAAGTTCAGTTACATAACCAATACATCATCACTTGCCCTTGTAATTTAGATAAATAGTTGTTCAGTCTTGATCATTCTTTTTTTTTGAATTTGGCTTGATCCTCCTTGATCGTCCTTTAGCTTAACAGAGTTCAATAGGTTCTTTCTTTTTTGGGATCTGCATGATTGAAGGTAGTCAAACTCCTACTCACCTCAAGAAGTTTAGGTGGTGACATGTACAAGATCAAGAACATGCATCACAGGAACATTTTTAGCTGTTTTACTCTCATAATGTTGCCATGTAATTTACAGAAATCTTATCCTGTTGACAGTTATTTCATTGATGTCGTACAGCCCCTTCTCTATAGGATATAGCATCTGCTTTTTCAGCCATGGATCGTGACTCTGGCACATGTACCAAGCTAAAGTTTAATAGGATATTCATTGACAAAAACAAGTTCTGTGAATTCTGGATTATTGGGATTAACAATTTCCCCTATGCATGCTTTGGTTATCTTTCTGAAAGTAGATTTGATGCTTCATATTAAGGACTTTTCTGATGTAATTTATTTTGTCGCAACTCAGTAACTGTGTGCTATATGTGGACAGTGCTGGATTTGTAGCTTGAAGATAATGATGTTTGCTAACCTCTATGAAATTCCATCTTGTTTTTCCAATGGTCCATCTTAGACCATGAGTCTATTAAAGCTTTCCCATATCTTTGCAATTTGTGATTAACCGTATGGCTATAAATCCGTTTTCAATCTGTATCATCACGATATTACGTATTTGATTGTTGTTAAACTTTTACTCTTGAATTTAGGAATCTTTAAATTGGATTGTGGTAGAACCTGCTCGACTCTGTGCAGGATTCCCTTTACTTGCCAGTCTATTTTAAATTTGGAATACTGTAAGACTACTAGGTTCTTCAGTAAAGCTTTCAATTGAGTTACTGGCTATTCTGTAGTGGTTTAGCTGTCAAGCTTTTTAAATCCATTGACTTTTAATACTGTTTTGGGTAGTGGTCATGTACTTTTGCACCTTTTCCAGGATTTCCTCACTTTTTTTAACAACCAAAATAGTGTCTACCCACTTCTTATAGGGGCTTCCCACCTTCTGCCACCAAGTTTTCCGGCTTCTTCCCAAGTAAAATGGATATTATCCCACTTTCACATTCAGTTTGCTCTATGCAAATTTTTAAATGAAACTTTCCGGCTGTGGTCTTCATAAACCTTCCTGCCAAAATCATTTCCTAATTGTCGAGTTCCCAGTTTTTTTTAATCTCCAATTTAGCCTGACTTTTCCTGTCACTAGATTCATTAAAAATTTGCTTGTTTTCAACTCCAGTAAATACTTAGGTTTTCCCATTTCTAAACCTGGCCTAAACTCGTTTTTCTAGCCCTTCCACTGTTGTTTGCAGTTGTGCTTCATGAAACCGCATATTGATGGTGGTGATTCCCATTGTGAGAGGTGAGGTCTGTCTTTTCCACATACTTAGCTTCCCTTTCTTGTTTTTATGCTGTTCTTTCATAAAGTTATTCCCTTTCCCCTGAGGAATCTCTAAGTTTATGTCCACCAGTATTCAGTTGCTCCCTACAGAGCATCTTTGGCTCGGGTCTCTATTTTCTTAAATTTGACAGGCTTTTCCTAGCGTGCTGGCACTTCTTTGTATATTTTTCCCTGTTTAATTGAAATTTTAATTTTATCTTTTTATTCATGTTAATGACTTCTTGTCAACATAGCTGACGTTGAATAATTACAGTTGTAAGCATCAAGTCCCCTTCCCTCAATTTGCGAATTGATTTGGAAGATTTTAAAAAGTAATTATTGCTTAGGAGGTTGAAAGTTGATAAGGGATAGGCAGGAATGAGGCTTTTATACTAAAATCTGATCTGCCATGATATCGCTGAATAGAGGAGCTCGCTCGAGGGGCTGAATGGTCTACTCTTACATTTGATTTGTATAACTGTTTTTAAGTTTGTACTTTTACTTTTCCTTTCTGACTATTTTTCTTCTGATGTGGAGGTGCCATTGTTGGACTGGAGTGGACAAGATCAGAAGTCACATGACACTGGGTTATAGCCCAAGTTTTATTTGAAATCACAAGCTTGGGACCGAAAGCTTGTGATTTCAAATAATCCTGTTGGACTATAACCTGTGTCGTGTGACCTCTGACTTTGTCTTTTTCTTTGCTTAGTCCACTCACCCTGTCCCTCTATTTCTCTTTGTCCGTCTGATTTGGCATTAAAGCTTACCTTTAGAGATCACCCTGCCTCTCAGATCTTTCGTACAGAACACCATTGCCTTGTATTCCTTAACTGCGCCGTTACTAGCTCACACTTACAGCTATTTTTGAGTTAGAGGATGTGGAGCAAGTCTGATGAGGAGGAGAGGTGTGTAGCAGAGGGTAGGTGATGGCCTAATAGTATTATCACGTAATTATTGATCTGGGGGCCTAGGTTCAAATCCTTCCAGGGCAGAAGGTAGGATTTCAATTTAATAAAAATCCCTTTAGGGAAGGAAACTGCCATCTTTACCTGGTCTAACTTATTTGTGACTGCAGACCCCCTGCAATGTGGCTTACTCTTAACGGCACAATAGCCAATAATGGTCAGCCAGCAACATCCATATCCTGTGAATGAATTGTGGGAAAAAAAAACAACGATACCACTGGAAGCTTTGTTGTAGTAAAATCTGGCTCGAAATATGTTCTTTCTGCTAATGTTTACTGGGAATCAGAGTTCGTTTCCTCTCTCCTGTGGGAGTTCTACCAGAAGCAAGTTGTATTTTGGAGCCTGCTTCTCTCCAATGCTAAAACTAGAAGGAATGAATTTAAGATTAACCAAAAGCTTATGAAAAGACGTTAGGAAGAGCATTATGCAGTGGGTTGTAGGATGGAATATCCCTCCACAAACAGTGCTGAAACTAGAGTCCACAGCAGGAAATCCATTAGAGTCACCGAGTCATAGAGATATGTAGCACTGAAACAGATACTTTCATCCAACTTATCCATGCCAAACAGATATCATAAATAAATCTAGTCCAATTTACCAGCATTTGGTCCATATCCCTCTAAACACTTCCTATGCATAAACCCATCCAGATGCCTTTTAAATGTTGTAATTGCACCAACCTCCATTACTTCGTCTGGCAGCTTATTCCATTTGTGTACCATCCTCTGCATGAGAAAGTTGCTCCTTAGGTCCCTTTTAAATCTCGCCCCTCTCATCATGAACCTATGCCCTCTAGTTTCAAACTCCCCCACCGCAGAGCTAAAGAAGTCGATAAGTATTTGAGAAGAAAAATTGGAAAGCAGTTGGAAGAAGGGGATTGTGCTCTTGAAAAGCTAGCACATGCATGATTAGAGTAGTCAGGAGTTTGTCATTCAATCCTCGAATCTGCTTTGCTATTTAATTAGATGTGGCCAATCTGTATCTTGACTCCTTTTACTTGCTTGGGTTTCACACACCTTCATAGCTTAAGCTAACAAATACCTATCAATTTTGGCCTTGAAAGCTTCAATTTGCACAGAATTTTCAGCCTATTTTGGAGAAAGTTCCACTTTTTCAATACCTTCTGTGTGCTTTAACTCCTGAATAGTTTGGCAGTAATGATGTATTTTGCAATTAGAAAGAAAATTGGCGGAATCTTTTAAGGGTCTGAACAACGCAGACTGTCGCAGAATCCTGCAGGAATTCTAGCAAGGCTTACTTGGGATAACACCAAACCAGGTGATCAGCCTGGTTCAATGAAAAGTGCAGGACGGCATGCCAGGAACAGAAGCCAGTTTATCTAAAAATGAGATGTTAACTTGGCAAAGTTATGAAACAGGCCTACTTGCGTGGGAGCCAGCATAAGAAGCTAGTGATAGACAGAGCTAAATGACTCTACAACCAATGGATCAATCTAAGCTCTATAGTCCTGAAACATCCAGCCATGAGTGGTGGTAGACATTTGAATTTGTCACAGAAGGCTCCACAAGTATCCCTATCCTCAATTATGGGGAAGCCCAGCACAACAGTGCAAAAGATAAGGCTGAAGTAGTTTCAATAATCATTAGACATAAGTGCCAAGTGGAGGATTCATCTTGGCTTTGCCCAGAGGTCCCTAGCATTACAGATACAAGTCTTCAGCTAATTCAATTCACTCCGCGTGATAGTAAGAAATGGTTAAAGGCTGTGGATACTGCAAAGTTTGAGAGCGATGATAACCTTCCAGCAATTTGCTGTTCCCCTTTCCAAGCTCTTCCAATACAGTTACAACACTAACATCTACTTGACATTGTGGAAACTTGCCCAGCTATGTCCTGTACACAGAAAGCAGGATAAATCCAACCCAGCCAATTACACCCCATCTGTCAACCCTCAATCATGTTCCCTCTAAGTTGCACACACGCACATCTATTGCAAGTTTCCCAACACAGTGATCCGTATCAGCAAGCTGGCCATGGCAATGGCTTCTGGTTGTGAAGTCACTGTCACATATGAGTAATGAGGTCTGCAATGCAGAACATGAGCGAAAGTTGCATTCAATCGTCAGTAAATGGATGGAGGGTGTCATCAATAGCGCTATCAGGCAGCACCTGCTCAGCATTAACCTGTCAGTGATGCTCGGCTTGGGTTCCGCCAGGGCCACTCAGCTCTTGACATTATTACAGTCTTGGTTCAAACATGGATGAAAGAGCTGCATTCAAGAGGTGAAATGAAAATGACAGCCCTTGACATCAAGGCCACATTCGACCAAGTGTGGCATCATGGGACTCAAGCAAAACCGGCATCAATGTAAGTCAGAAGGAGAATTCCTCTCTGATTGGAGTCATACCTGGCACATAAGAAGATGATTCGCGTTGAGGTCGGTCATCTCATCTCAAGGACATATCTGCATGAGTTTTTCAGAACATGATGTGCCAACAACCTTCAGCTGCTTCATTAATGAACGCTCCTTCATCCTAAGGTCAGAAGTGGGGATGTTTCAGTGTTTAGTATTAAAACCTGCAGTCTGATGTTTGTTTCCTCTGACCCTTGTCTCTCATTAATTGATAATTGCACAATGCTCAGTACCATTTGTGACTCTTCAGATACTGAAGCTGTCCATGTTCATGACCTAGAAAGTATTCATGTTTGGGCAAATAACATTCACACCACACAAATTAGAACCCCTATAATGT
The DNA here is from genome assembly GCF_030684315.1 of Stegostoma tigrinum. Classification (NCBI taxonomy): domain Eukaryota; kingdom Metazoa; phylum Chordata; class Chondrichthyes; order Orectolobiformes; family Stegostomatidae; genus Stegostoma; species Stegostoma tigrinum. The sequence continues at coordinate 99,716,662 of NC_081358.1, read as the reverse complement.
GGAAGCAGGCCCTTTGGCCCAACAAGTCCACACCAACCCTTGGTGCATCCCACCCAGACCCATCCCCCTCTTACCTACCTAATCTACATATCCCTGAACACTATGGGCAATTTAGCTTAACCAATCCACCTAACCTACACATTTTGGACTGTGGGAGGAAACTGGAGCACCCGGAGGAAACCTACGCAGACACGGGGAGAATGTGCAAACTGCACACACAGTCACCCGAGGGTAGAATTGAACCTGGGTCCCTGGTGCTGTGAGGCAGCAGTGCTAATCACTGAGCCACTGTGTCACCCTATATGCCAAGGCGATCACCATTTCAAACATAAGAGAATCTATCCATCACACTTGGCATTCCATTTCTACCACTGAATCCCCCACTATCAACACCCTGATGGTTATCATTGACCACAAATTGAACTGAACTAGCCAGACAAATACAGTGGTTATGACAAATTGGACGAAGCTAGGAATTCTGCAGTGACTCCCCAAAGCCTGTCCATCTACAAGGCACAAGTCAGGAGTGTGATGGATTACTCCCTACTTGCCTGGATGGTTGTAGCTCCAATAATATTAAAGAAATTGACACCATCCAGAACAAAGCAACATATTTGAGTGACACCACATCCACAAACATTCATTTCCTTCAACATTGATGCTCAGTAACAGTGAGTATCATCCACAAGGTGCACTGCAGGAATTTCTTAGATAGCACCTTCCAAAACCACACTACTTTCATCAGGAAGGAAAAGGGAAGCAGATACATGGGAACACCATGACTTGCTGGCTCTGCTGTACAGAAAGACAGGAAAATGAACGGAAGGGCTATAGTCATAGGGGATTCGATTGTAAGGGAGTAGGTAAGCAGTCCTCTGGTTGAAAACGAGAGTCCCAAATGGTATGTTGCCTCCCAGGTGCACGGGTCAGGGATGTCTCAGATCGACTGCAGGACATTCTGAAGGGGGAGGGTGAACAGCCAGCTGTCGTGGTGCATATAGGCACCAATGATATAGGTAATAAATGGGATGAGGTCCTACAAGCAGAATTTAGTGAGTTAGGAGCCAAGTTAAAAAGTAGGGCCTCAGAGATAGTAATCTGAGGATTGCTACCAGTGCCACGTGCTAGTCAGAGTAGAAATGAAAAAAGGCAGGATAAATGAATGGCTTGAGAGAAGGTGCAAGAGGGAGGCATTCAGATTTTTGGGACATTTGGACTGGTTCTGGGAGAGGTGGGTCTATTACAAATCGGACAGTCTACACCTGGGCAGGAATGGAACCAATGTCCTAGGGGGTGCTTTTGCTAATGCTGCTGGGGAGTGTTAAACTAATGTGGAAGGGTGATGGGAATCAAATGGGAAGGATAGTGGACAATAAGGAGGTAGTAACTAAATCCTGTAAGGAACTAGATAATGAAGGCAGTGTGACTAAGGGGAAGAGTAGGCAGGGAGCAGATGACGAACGTAAAGGGCAGATGGTCTGAGGTGCATTTGTTCTAATGCGAGAAGTATAGTAGATAAGGCAGATTAATTTAGGGCTTGGATTAATACCTGGAGTATGATGTTATTGCTATTACTGAGACCTGGTTGAGGGAAGAGCAAGATTGGCAACTAAACATCTCAGGATATAGATGCTTCAGGCAGCATAGAGAGGGAGGTAAAAGGGGTGGAGGAGTTGCATTACTGGTCAAAGAGGATTGAAGTGGATCACTATGGAGGACGCAGAGTGAGGCAATATGGGCAGAGCTCAGAAGTAGGAAGGGTGTGTTAACAATGTTGGGGCTGTACTACAGGCCTCCCAACAGTGAGCACAAGATAGAGGTACAAATATGTAGACAGATTATTGAAAGATGTAGGAGCAACATTGTGGTGGTGATGGGAGATTTTAATTTTGCCAACATTGACTGGGATTCACTTAGTGTTAGGAGTTTAGATAGAGCAGAATTTATAAGGAGCATCCAAGAGGGTTTTCTAGAGCAGTTTGTAAATAGTCCAACTCAGGAAGGGGCCATACTAGACCTGGTGTTGGGGAATGAGCCCAGCCAGGTGGTTGAAGTTTCAGCAGGGGATTACTTTGGGAATAGGGATCACAATTCTATAAGTTTTAGAATACTCATGGACAAAGACGAGAGTGGTCCTAAAGGAAGAGTGCTAAATTGGGGGAAGGCCAACTATAGCAAAATTCGGCAGGAGAATGTGGATTGGGAGCAGCGGTTTGAGGGTAAATCCACATTTGATATGTGAGAGGCTTTTAAAGAAAGGTTGATTAGAGTGCAGGACAGACATGTCCCTGTGAAAATGAGGGGTAGAAAGGGCAAGATTAGGGAGCCATGGATGACAGGTGAAATTGTGAGACTAACAAAGAGGAAAAAGGAAGCATACATAAGGTCTAGGCGACTGAAAACAGATGAAGCTTTGGAAGAATATCGGGAAAGTAGGACCAATTTGAAATGAGGAATTAAGAGGGCTAAAAGGGGTCATGAAATATCTTTCGCAAACAGGATTAAAGAAAATCCCAAAGCCTTTTATTCGAACATAAGGAGCAAGAGGGTAACTAGAGAAAAGGTTGGCCCACTCAAGGACAAAGGAGGGAAGTTATGCCAGGAGTCAGAGAGAATGAGTGAGATTCTTAGTGAGTACTTTGCGTTGGTTTTCACTGAGGAGAGGGTCATGACGGATATTGAGGTTAGGGATAGATGTTTGATTACTCTAGGTCAAATCGGCATAAGGGAGGGGGAAGTGTTGGGTATTCTAAAAGACAAGTCCCCAGGTCTGGATGGGATCTATTCCAGGATACTGAGGGAAGTGAGAGAAGAAATAACAGGGGCCTTTACAGATATCTTTGCAGCATCCTTGAGCATGGATGAGGTCCCGGTGGACTGGAGAATGGCTGAAGTTGCCCCCTTGTTTAAGAAAGGTAGCAAGGAAAATCCAGGTAATTATAGACTGGTGAGCCTGACGTCAGTGGTGGGGAAGCTGCTGGAGAAGACACTCAGGGATAGGATCTATTTACATTTGGAAGTAAATAGGCTTATTAGTGATAGGCAGCATGGTTTTGTGCAGGGAAGGTCATTTCTTACCAACTTGATAGAATTCTTTGAGGAAGTGACAAAATAGGTAGATGAAGGAAGGGCTGTAGATGTCATATACATGGACTTCAGTAAGATGTTTGATAAGTTTCCCCATGGTAGGCTGATGGAGAAAGTGAAGTTGCATGGGGTCCAGGGTGTACTAGCTAGATGGATAGAGAACTGGCTGGGCAACAGGAGACAGAGAGTTGTAGTGGAAGGGAGTTTCTCAAAATGGAGAACTGTGACCCGTGGTGTTCCACAGGGTTCCATGTTGGGACCACTGTTGTTTGTGATATACGTAAATGATCTCAAAGAAGGTATAGATGGTCTGATTAGCAAGTTTGCAAATGACACTGAGATTGGTGGAGTAGCAGATAGTGAAGGGGACTGTCGGAGATGGCAGCAGAACATAGATAGATTGGAGAGATGGGTGGAGAAATGGCAGATGGCGTTCAATCCAGGCAAATGCAAGGTGATGCATTTTTGAAAGATCCAATTCAAGAGCAACTATACAGTAAATGGAAGCCCCCCGGGGAAAATTGATGCACAGAGAGATCTGGGTGATCAGGTCCATTGTACCCTGAAGGTGGCATCGCAGTACGATAAAGTAGTCAAGAAGGCATACAGCATGCTTTTGTTCTTCAGACGGAGCATTGAGCACAAGAGTTGGCAGGTCATGCTACAGTTGTATAGGACTTTGGTTCGACCACTTTTGGAATATTGTGTATAGTGCTGGTCACCACATTACCAAAAGGATGTGGATGCTTTGGTGAGGGTGCAGAGGAGGTTCACCAGGATGTTGCCTGGTATGGTGGATGCCAGCTATGAAGAGAGGTTGAGTAGATTAGTATTATTTACATTGGAAAGACGGAGGTTGAAGGGGGGACCTAATTGGGGTCAACAAAGCTATGAGACGTGTAGACATGGTCGATAGCAAGAAGCTTTTTCCCAAAATGGGGGACTCAATTACTAGTGGTCATGATTTCAAGGTGAGAGGGAAAACATTTAAGGGAGATATGCATGGAAAGTTTTTTACGCAGAGTGTGGTGGGTATTTGGAATGCGTTGCCAGTGGAGGTGATAGAGGCAGGCACGATAGCATCACTTAAGATGTATCTAGACAGATACATGAATGGGCAGGGAGCAGAGGGATACAGATCCTCAGCAAATAGGCGATAGGTTTAGATAGAGGATCTGGCTCAGTGCAGGCTTGGAGGGCCGAAGGGCCTGTTACCGTGGGGAACTTCAGACCAGCGTCTACAGGAAAACACCACATACGGACCAAATACTGAACTACAGGAGCAACCATCCCAACACCCACAAACGAAGCTGCATTAGAACATTATTCCAATGAGCCACCACACACTGCAGCACAGAGGAACTACGCAGAGCAGAGGAAAATCACCTATACAGCGTATTCAAAAAGAATGGGTACCTTATGAACACAGTCCGCCGATTCCTCAGCAATAAACCCAAACAAACAGACAAAACGGGCTCAGAAACCACAACCACTCTCCCCTACATCAAAGACATTTCCGAAATGACTGCCAGACTACTCGGACCTCTTGGCATCAGGGTAGCCCACAAACCCACCAACACACTAAAACAGCAGCTAATGAACTTAAAAGACTCTATACAGACAACAAATAAAACGAACGTCATCTACAAAATACCTTGCAAGAACTGTGACAAACACTACATTGGACAAACAGGCAGAAAGCTAGCCACCAGGATACACGAACATCAACGAGCCACAAAACAACATGACCCACTATCACTCGTATCCTTACATACAGATGAGGAAGGACACCACTTTGATTGGGACAACACATCCATCCTAGGACAAGCCAAACAGAGACATGCACGAGAATTCCTAGAAGCATGACATTCCAACCGGAACTCCATCAACAAACACATTGATTTGGAGCCAATCTACCATTCCCTGAGAAAAAGAACAGGAAATGACATCACCAACACAGGAAATGACATCGCCAACCCAAGGAAACCTAACCAGATAAATAGAAAGCGGGACATAACACTAGCGCTTCGTCGGAGGCTCACTGTTGATGTTACCTAGAATGGTGACGAAACGTCTGAAAACGAACCTTCCAGCTCAGCGAACAAACTCACATCCAGAACTTCAACCTGAGCTACAAATCTTCTCAAAACTCACTGGCTTGTTACTGTGCTGTAATTTTCTTTGTTCTTTGTTCTTTGTTCTTTGCAATTTTCACTCCGAGCCAATCACAATCCTGATGTGGAAATATATCGCCACTCCTTTGGCATTGTTGGGCCAAAATCCTTGCCCTCTGAGGACAGCATTGTGGGTGTACCTACTCCAAAAGAATTTCAGTGATTGAAGAAATCAGTTCACTACCACATTCTCAAAGGTAACAGGCAATGGACAATAAATGCTGGCCCAGCCAGAGATTCCCACAACTCTTGAAGCAAATAAATAAAGACTTAAAAATGATTTGGATGATGTTGTTCTGTAACTTTCTATTACATGTACATCTGGAAATCGATGTTTCTGCCCAGTCCAGGGGTGTTCACAAACCAAACAGACATCTGGTCTCAGAATTCCTTCAGTCTGTACCATTTCTATTGCTGTCACTCCATCACAAGAACAACAGAAACCATATTTGCATGCAAACTGCACTTTCACTGTCCAGTAGCACTTTCTGGACCACTGTGATTTAGATAGTTCTTCCTGTTTCCGCTCTGTGAACTGACACATGCAGAAATTTAATCAAGAGTCACTCCCCTCGTTCTGGTAGAGGTTTTGATCTTACAGGTGTATATTGTAGTTCCCATGTCATGAAACACTCAGCTCTAGGCCTAGACAACAATTTTTATTTTGTTGAGGCAAATCACTTGTAAGTGCTCGACCTACCCAAATAAACCAAATCGCTTGTTTTCAAAACTGTGTGTGAGCTGCTGTTAATTTTGTGAATTAAATGGCAAATGCCAGTGTAATGAATCACCATTAGCCACCTACAGCAGAGACTCCACAATTCTGTACTCCAAGTGGGAAGACCCTGTTGAAGAGATCAGGGGTCACAAGTTCAGGTTTTAGTATTAGCAATTGAACTCTGATGTTTGATTACTGTGACCCTCGTCATTCAGTAAAATGTTCTGACATCAATGTAAATAAGTACCTTTAAAATAATGACATTCAAACCTTATTTACATGTTTTTCTTATTTTTAGTGAAGTCCTGTAAATCAGTGAGATGAAGTTTTACACTTTTTAATTCCAGTTCTTGGACAACAAAGAGTTTATTCAGTCAAATATCAGCAAGTGAGAACGTTCTGAGGAAGGGTCACCAGACCAGAAACGTTAACTCTGATTTTTTCTTCACAGATGCTGCCAGACCTGTTGAGCTTTTCCAGCAACATCTGTTTTTATTTCTGATTAACAGCATTGGCAGTTCTTTTAGTTTTTAACTGGTCTTGAGAGCTGGCTAATATTAAAATAGCAAACAATTTTTTTTGCCTTTGATGAGGCTATCATTTTGGTAGCCGAGCAGAAAGCACAGAACAGCCAGCTGTGGATGATGAATTGATGCTGTACGCAATGCCTTAGAAATAGAGACTGATGATTGAATTTTAGTCAAGGCAGAGATCGCTCCAATGATGCAAAAATAGTAGTGAACACCCAAATCCAGAAATCCTGCTCCCGAATCTGATAGCTATCGTTTTCAGCAGGGGTGGATGAATTCTAAAGCCCAAATCTGCACTTCACAGATGTAGCTACATTTGTTAAACTGCAATTGCTTGGTTTGATCTGACTTTTGCTAGTGAGATTTCCAATACATATTATGCACTTTAAACTTGGTAAGGAAAAGGTCAGAAATTGCTGGGGCTGCTGTGATGCCAACCAGTACCAGATAGTGTTTGGAGCAATTTGCTGGCACCATGATCCTTCCTTGACTGGGTGTAAAGTCCTACTAGATTTATAGTAGAGCAAATTGAGAGGAAAAAAATGTTTTAACAAAAAGAGAGCCTTGCCCTAAAAATTGAAGTTTATTGCAAAATAGTAATCATGTACAAGTTACATTCGGAAGTTACACATGGTTATTAAGCTGATGAGGAGCCGAGGTTTTAGGTCTTGACTCTATGTGTCCTGATCTCTTCTGTCTTTTCCCCACTCAAGTATTACCTTGGAAGATTAATTGAAGTTTAATGTAAATCGAACATTAAATCTTTCAGGATTGCTACCTTGTAAAACAGGTCCTCTTTTAGTAGGTTCCAAAACACCTTTGAGGGTGGTCAGGTTGCCTTTGGGAGGGCTAAGGTGTCCTTTGATATTGTTAAAAGTTGAAAATATATTGGAAAGTTATTCATAAACATGTGTAAAACATACATCAACCTGTGCTCCATTTGGATGTGTATAAGACAATTGTACCAGAATATATCATTCATTAATTTTGCGATGTTTTACATCTGGGTAATAAGGGTGGATTTTTTTTTGAAATGGTGAATTCAACAATAGATTCTTTTATGGGTCATGAGATCTGCCCATGAAGGACACTGGGAAAGCTGGCATGGTAATTGTAAAGAAAAAAAGGCAGCAAGGATTATGGGTTGCATTATGAAGGCCACTTAAAGGGATGTCAGGAGCATAGGTTGGCACTAGTTTGCCCTCCTGCTTTGGGACACACACACATTATCCATAGTTGGACTGGGCTCATGGAGGAGGCTTCTAATTGATCATCTCCTTTAGCATCTCTGCTGGGGTCCCAGCTCTGGCCTTTCTGGATCCACAACCCACATTTCATGGAGGAACGATATCCTCTAGTTTTACTGTTCTGAACAGGAGGAAACAGCTTATATTAAAAGCAAAATACTACAGATGCTGAATATCTGAAACAAAACTAGAGAATGCTGTAGAAACTCAGCAGACCTGGCCACATATGTGGAGAGAGAAACAAGTTAACATTTTGCGCAACTCATGAAGAAGAATCATATCAAACTCAAAACGTTAACTGTATTTACTGTTTTCTTGTTTCAGAAAACAGCATGTCACAGTTAACATGATTGATTCCTTTAGAAACAGATGTTAGATTTCTTATGTTCTTCAAGTGTCATATATTTGAATTGTACCTTCATGTACTCAGTGAGGATAGGTTCATAGCACTGAATAGCCAATACTGAATGATAAATTTCAATGATGTTATGGAAGGCAGGAGGGCCGTACATGATCTTTCTCAGAAAATATTCAATTCTTGTCATCATCTCATATGTTCACAAACTCAGTAAAGGTTACTCCAGAACATGGTGTATTTTTAACTTTCAGTTTCTACAGTTGTTGAACTGCAATGCATCAAAACTCTGGTTAAAAGGCTCTAGTAGTGGTCGTGGTGAATGTTTACTCTTGAAAAATTCAGGGAAGTCTCACTGTAGTATGACCCACTGTTTGGAGTAACCAGAAAGTTTAAAAGAAGAGACAAAGATTTGAGTTCAGATGTAAAAAATGAAGACTGCCTGGGCTCATTAACTTGAAGTGGAGGGTTGTTAATACGTGTGATCAATTGACCAGTGAGACAATGGAAGGTGACTGTGTTGACAAAGTCACAAGGAAGCAGAACAGACTGCAATAACATTGACTGAGGATTAAAGAAGTAAGCAATACACTGGATTTTTCAGACTATATCATTGACTCTATCAGTCTGATAGACTGCATTTATTTTGTCCAATTTCCTGCATGATCATCTTTCATTCCTATATTACTCGGAATTGCTGGTTAAGATAAATCAGTACAAGCTGTAGAAAGATTGAGATTGAGTCTGAATTGAGATTTTTTTGACAGAAGCATTAATACTTCCTCATGGGACAGTAAGACTCATTTAGACATCCAATCAAATTCAATACATCTCAATTTGAAATGTGAAACCAATCTGTACCTGTCAATCAGTACAAAATCTACTTCGTTCTTTTTCAGTTACAAACCTCATTTGTAACTCAGGAACAAGTAACATTTCAGTCAGAAATAGACATTGGTCCGTCTAGAACAATAACAGCAACTTCCACTAATTTCGTACATTTGACAGAGCAAAGTGTCTGGTGTCCTGCGTGAAAAGCATGATCTGACAAATCTTGACACAGCGCCACATAAGAAGATACTAGATCAAAATTTTGATCAAATGACAGGCTTCTCCTGGGTCTAAGGAGCATAATTGGGCCGCTATTAGGAATGTAACCAGCCTCCAATCACCAGGGCCAATCGAGCCATAGTGAAAGGTAACTTAGGAAGGAGAGGATATGGAAGAGGGTTAGTCAGGGGCTAGACTAGAATGCTCAGCCTTGGGGGTTGTGGCTGAAGTAGGGGTTTTGGGTGCACAGGTGTAGTGGTGGAAAACTGGTAGATGGTAAGTTGGAAGATGATCTAATGGTTCTGGTGATCCCATTAAAAAAGCAACCTTTGCCCCTTACCCTACAACCCTATACAGCTGATGCTACTAGGCTGGACATTTGGGAAACATATCCAGTGGCAGAGGGCTGAGTCTACTAAGTGACTATTCAGTGGCTAACTAAGGGCCTCAATTGGCCCAACATTGGTTGACATACCCAACACACCCCCTGCCATTGGTGAAGTAGAGGTGTGATGGGTAAGCAGCAGGCCTGCGCCCGTCGCATTTTATGGTCACCTTCCTGTAAAGCCCATATAAATCCAGCATTGTTTCTCTTTGTCCAACATAGAGCATCCAATATGTGGATACATCCCATTCTTCCAATTCTAAAGATAATAGCTCCACTTTGACAGCATCATGACTTCGGGGCTGCTCAGTATGAACTATGCTGTCACTGCAGCTTAATCAGCTTTAAAAATGTGCAATATTTTGACAGAAACATTAATACTTCCTCATGGGATAGTAAGAGTAATTTAAACATCCAACCAAATTCAATACATGGGGCGCCACGGTGGCTCAGTGGTTAGCACTGCAGCCTCACAGCGCCAGGGACCTGGGTTTGATTCCAGCCTCGGGCGACTGTGTGGAGTTTGCACATTCTCCCTGTGTCTGCGTGCGTTTCCTCCGGGTGCCCCAGTTTCCACCCACAGTCCAAAGATGTGCAGGTTAGGTAGATTGGCCATGCTAAATTCAGGGGTGTGTGGGTTATAGGGGGATGGGTGTGGGTGGGATGCTTCGAGGGGCAGTGTGGAACTGTTGGGCTGAAGGGCCTGTTTCCACACTATAGGGAATCTAATCTAATCTTAATTTGAAATGTGAAACCAATCTGTACCTGTCAATCAGTACAAAATCTACTTCCCTCTGTTTTCTCAGTTTTTATATAGGATTTTGGCTTATAGGGTTTGCTGGAGCCAAAATAACATAAAATTATAAGAGTCAAGTGATGAAAGATAGCATTTCAGGACTAAGAGCTCCATTGCTTCAAATTTACTTCATGAGTTATCACTAACTGTGATCTGGTATAATATGGAAACTCCTTGTTCAGTTTTTGAAATATTGAGTGTGCAATAGAAAGTGAACTTGGTTTTGAGGTTCTGCCTCAAGTCATACAGCTCGGAGCCATTTCAACTCGAAGGAGACCACTAAGCCTCTTGAAAATAGATGTTCCCCACTTGAACACTGTTAATATAACTGTGCTAGGTGGCAGCAGTAAGCAATAGTTTCTCATGCATGACTTGGTGAACACCATGCTCACCATAAAATGCATTGTCAATATCTTAAGACTACGCTTTGCATACACACCATATCCTGTTTCAACAATTCCACCAGCTGCAGGATTGATCCTTTCTTTGCAGCTGTTTGTGTCTTTGTAACCCAAACTTGACAAATATTATGCCATATCTCCAATATGCTTTAAGAATTCAAGGTGTAGAGCTAAATGAACACAGCAGGCCAAGCACCATCAGAGGAACAGGAAAGCTGAAGAAGGGTCTAGACCTAAAACATCAGCTTTCCTGGTCCTCTGATGCTGCTTGGCCTGCTGTGTTCATCCAGCTCTTCACCTTGTTATCTCAGATTCTCCAGCATAGGCAATTCCTAATTTCTCCAATATGCTTTGCAAACTTTAGAAAGAAAGAAGGATAAGAATGATTTTTTTTGTGGTGGGAATAACATTTGTATCAGTGGCAGGAATGGAAAAGGGCAGAACACTGAACGGAAGAATCATTCTGAACATTCAAAGATTAATTGGGATCTAAATGGTTGTCATGGGCCTGCGTGAATCTTGCAGATTAAGCTATGATACAGTGATGAATATTTCAGTGTTGTTCATTCTTTGCTAGCGAATACACTATGTCTCCTTTGTTTCCATTTAGTTGAAGATTGGGAATGCAATTCTTCTAATTACCCAGTATTGCATCACTGCATCTGGATTAGATTCAAAATGAGAATATCTCCCAAGAAAGCACCCCACCTTCAATAAATGAGTACCACTCTGCAATATTTTTGATTTCGCATCTGATGTCTCTGTGTAAAGGCAAGTTATCAGAGGGGCACAATCTACACCCAAAATTCCAATTAAGGACCAAAAGAACTGTGGATGCTGTAAATCAGGAGCAAAAACAAAGTTGCTGAAAAAGCTCAGCAGCTCTGGAAGGATCTGTGGAGGAGAAAACAGAGTTAATGTTTTGAGTCTGGAGACCCTTCCTCAGTTCTGCTTTTCCAGCAACTTTGTTTTTGTTCTCAAAATTCCAAATGTATTTTCCATAATTATTAATCAAAATTTCTCCAGACAGTAAGGGACAATGAGTACAAGTTTACTTCGCTAAATATCATAACAATCGGTCAATATGTCCTGCTGATCTTGGAACCCCAGTGTCAGAAAATAGCAAATTCAAGTGCAAGGAGTAAAGGAGAGTTAATGGAGTTGAAGTACAGACCAGCCATGATCTATCACGGTGAGTGAATAATTTACTCCAGGATCTACCTTCCAATCAGAAATTTCTGAGTTCAACTTCTACTGCAGCACTTCAGCTTGTAATCTTGTTTAGCATTTCACTGTTACACTGAGGAGATTATACCTGGCACAATGCCAACAAGATTTGCTCCAAAAGTTATTCCCAGTTGCTGTTAGTGGTAATTAATTTTTCCACACACCTCAAACTCAAAAGCTGCTTTCTGCATACCTCAGCTAACCTAGCCATGAGTATATCCATTGTTTCAGGATATCTTTTAACCCCTTCTGTACACTGTCAGCAGAAATCTAGAGCTGCATCCAGTAGTCTTGATTGTAATATATTGTAATGACCTCACCTGGGGCTCGTAATGTGAATTATGAAAGAAACCAAATTGCATTAGTAAACTAAGAACATGCGGGACCGATTGTGTATGTGAATCTAGCAGCTACCATGCCATTTTAATGCCCAAAATAATGAGGTTCAACACAGAACTGATGTACAAATTCTACTTTTGGTGTAAATAGCTGAGGGAAGATTCCTGAGCAGAATGTTCTATCTTTTCTCCATTATTCTGAGTGAATTTTGGACATCCAACTGAACAGGGAGAAGTTTATGGTTCGTGTAATGATCTGTGTTTTTGGCAATGCATTGGTCCTCTGGTGCTGCATTGGAGAGCAAGGCTGTACCCTTTAATTCTGCAGTGAGGCCTTTTCAATTCTAGCTGGGTTACACCTCAACTCTGTTTAACTATTTTTGTCCATTTCGCTTGAGACTCTTATCTAACAGGAATAATGGATTTCCCCAGTTAGAACGTTTCAAGTAAGGTGACATTGCTACAGAAACTGACAGAAGCTGGTACAACCCTGGGTGAAAACAAGCCAGCTAAGCCTGAATTATTTGGTCTGTAAGTTTCAGATATAACTCTCAAACAGATGAATGAATGGAGCTAAGCTAGTCATTCAATATCTGCTAATAGTATGTGGGCTAAGCCCTGCTAATGAATTCTGTCACTTCATGGCTAGCCATTTAACACAGCAGCTCTCCAAAGACTTTTAACTGTTTTTGAAACTGGGATGCCTTTAACAATAAATTAGCAAAACTTCCTTTTTTTTATATCGCAGGAAAGAATTTTCTTGTGTGTGTATATATGTCCTTGAGTGTATTGACATCCAACGTCAGTCAGCCTGTCAACACTGGAGGGTACATTTTCTGATTGTTCACTTCACGTGTGGAGCTTTGTATATCAGGACTCATGCCTGAAATTGCTGCAATTTTCTGATCATTAAAATTAACAAACTGAATATTTTGAAGAACACGTCCAAGATTTCTGAATAATCGCTCAGCTCAAGTGAGGCCCTGAATCAGGGCAAATTCTGTGAACTTTATCTGTTTCTTCCTCGACCCATGCTGTAAAATCAGACATGAACTGCAGATGCTGGAGATATGAACAAAAATAAAAATTGCTGGCGAAACTCTGTAGGTCTGGCAGAATCTGTGAACAGAAAGCAGAGCCAATATTTCAAGTCCAGTGACTCTTCATCAGACCAAAAGGCTGAAGAATGTTATTTAGTCTGGGCAGCCTTAGGAAACTGAAAGTAAACTTGGCAATTGGGAGAAGGACCATTTTGACCTTCCCTTCTGAAGTCTATTTGTCAGCTTAAGGACACATTCTATAATATATTTTAAACTTCTAAGGATAGATTTCTGTAAATGATTAAATTTCCAAAATAAAATTGAATTTTACACACGTGGCTGATCCTTAGTTTCTTGAGGTCTTATTTGTATGGATAGAACATTTTGGATGATAAATATCAGAGGCGACCTTGTAGTGATATTCAAGATAGTTAATGGGAAAAATAAATACAAGTCTGAAGTAGGATTTTAAATTGTATTACTAAGCTAAGACAAGGGGACATGAGTTTGGACTAATTAAAAAGAAATTTAAGATTAATTTTGCCAGAAATCACATGACACCAGGTTAGCATCCAACAGGTTTGTTTGAAAACACAAGCTTTCAGGGCCTCACTCCTCCTTCAGGTGTTAGTGAGAGAGGTTAGTATCAGGCATTAAATTTGTAAGCAAAAGATCAAAAGGTTCACCACTGATGAGGATGTACTAAACAAACCTAAGATGCTGTTAAATCTTTAATCAGTTAGAAGGCTTTAATTGATTAATATGTATACGTAAATCCCCGAATTTCTTTCAAGTCACTGTCCTGAGACACACACACACACACACACACACACACACACACTCACACACTCACACACACATACACACACACACACACACACACACGTGTGAATCTACAGGGTGAATTTGTATTTGCAGATACATTCTATTTCGTTAAAAAAACACACAATTTATGGGCAGTCTGTCAATGTAGCGTTTTATAAATTTCTACCTCAGAAATAAAGCAGTCTGACTCCAAACTAAAACACAGATTCTAAACAAGGCCTCACACCTAACATGCATTGTCTGACTTAAAATGTCACCTCCTCTTTACACTGATAAAACCTTTAGTTCTCTTAGGACTTCAAAGGAATTCGGGGATTTACATACGCATAGTTATCAATTAAAACCTTCTAACTGATTAAGGATTTAACAGCATCCCCAGTTTGTTCAGTGCATCCTTATCAGTGATGTGACCCAATGATCTTTTATATATAAATTCTGTGTCTGATACTAACATCTCTCACTAACACCTGAAAAAGGAGTGAGGCTCCAAAAGCTTGTGATCTCAAATAAACCTTTTGGGCTATAACCTTGTTACATGTATTTTCTGACCTTGTCCATCCCAGTCCAATGCTGGCACTTCCACATCAAGATTAATATTGAGAGTTATTTTTGTCATACGAAGAGTTAAGACATAGGTTAGACAGTGGAAGCAAAATCTCTGGAAGCATTAAAAATTATTGCCTTAAGTAGCCAAGAATAAATTTGCTCATGTTGCTCTTGAAATTGATCCCGGTCTTCTCTGGAAGAATTTAACATTATTAATGATGGAGGGTGAATAGAGCAAAAGGTTACACTTACTAACTGCAGCTGGAATGCTATTAGGCCTATAGTCTACTCCTCTTTGTATCTGCATGTTTTGGTTTAGGACTTAAGTATACAATTTAGATTAATACTCCAACTCTAATGCTGAGAAAGTGCAACATTGTAAAACACTGCTAACATTTAGATGAGACATTATACCTAGGTCTTATCTATCCCTGAGTTGGATACACAACAAACCAGGATAACATTAGAAGGAGAGTATAGAATTTTCCCATTTTCCTTGGCAACACTCATCCCCTAATTAACACTATTAAAAAGACTTAAAGTTTAAGCTTGCATTTCTTTGCTAAAACCAAGTTGCGTTGAGCTTTTGGAGAATTTGTTGCCGTGAGGTCTAGCATATTTTTTCATTGTATCTTGCCAAACCCGACTCGATAATTACCTACTATGCCCCATGACATTACTTTTCTTGGAATTTTTGGGTTCTTGTTGTGTGGAGAAAGTCTGTATAATATTCCCCAATAACAACACTCAGTATACATCCAAGTACGAGATAACGATAAGGCACTACACATTTTTCTACCTGCTGGAATCCTCACTGGGGTTGCATGTTGGCCTCTGAGGCCCAATGTTCTGAAGTCAAACCCCACTCCAGGGCTCAAGCGCACCAGTGAAATGAGGAAACTGATGGCTATCAAGAATTGAGTTTGTGATGCCCACTGGAAATACCATCTCCCAAATGAAAAGACATCCAAGGCCCTGAGTGGATATAAAAGAATCCACGGGTATTTCTTTGCAGATGAACAAGGGAGTTATTCAAATTACCTCTGTCCAGGTGTTTATTACTATTTCAATGTCGCTGAAAACACTTTTTTTGATTCCTATTGCATTGCTGTTTGTGTGAGTTTGCCATTCACAAGTTGACCGCTGTTCTAACATGACAACAGTGACTACACTTCAAGATTACTTAATTCCATGTAGCACTTTGAGATCATGGGAAGCACTATATAAATGACTCGCTAAATTCCTTCCACTCCTTCTCTTCCTTCCCTCTTTTCGTTTGCATTGTTGTGCATTAACATAGTACTTTGATAAAACGTAAAGTGAGTTGCATGTAAAATGGCCAACAAGTGTAATCCCATCACTTCCTGTGAGATGCATTAGATTAAAACATAAATAAAAACAACCATTTCTTGGTAGATTTATCCCCTTCCCCATCCCCTCTGAAGAACTGGCCATGCATAGGAACAATTCTCAGGACAGTAGGTAGCTATTGAAAAAAGAACAAGAACAAGACAGCATAGGAACAGGCCCTTTGGTCCTCTAAGCCTACGCTGCCGCATTTTGCCCTTCCGTAGTAAAACTCTCTTCACTTACAGGATCTGTATCCCTCTATCCCCGTGCTATTCATGTATTCGTCCAGGTGTTTCTTGAATGCTGCTATTATAAAGCTTCCACCACCTCTTCTGGCAGCCGTTCTAGGCACTCACCAACCTTTGTGTGAAAAATTTGCTTCACACATCTCTTTTAAACTCCACCCCTTGTGCCTTCTGGCTCCACACAAAGATTCCCTCCTTTGTCCTTGAGTGGGCCAACCCTTTCTTTCGCTATTCTCTTCCTCTTTATATATGTATAAAAAGCCTTGGGATTCTCTTTAATCCTGTTTACTGTAGACTTTTCTGACCCCTTTTAGCCCTTCTAATTCCTTCTTAGGTTTTTACCTACTTTCCTTGTAAACTTCAAGGGCTTTGTCAGTTCCCTTCCTTTTAGACCTCACCAATACTTTGTTTTCCTTTCTGACCAAAGTCATAACATCCCCAGTCATTCAAGTTTCACATAACGTGGCATACCTATCCTTCATTCCCACAGGAATGTGCCTCTCCTGAACTCTTATCAACTGTCGTATGAAATACACCCACATGTCCAATGTATATTTCCCCTCAAATGGCCACCTCCACTCAAAATTCTTCAGTTCCTGCCTCATATTTTTGTAGTTTGCCTTCCCCCAATTTAACACCATCACCCCAAGACTACTGTTTTCCCTATCCATGGGTATCCTAAAACTCATGGTATTATGGTCACTATTCCCAAAATGTTTCCCCACTGAACCTTTACTTACTTGATGGGGCTCATTTCCCAAAACCAGGTCCAGTATAACCCCTAACTCCCTAACCACCCTAACTCCCCACCTACACTCATCTTTACTGGCTCCATCCCTACCTCTTTCACCCATCTGTCTCCTCTCCACCTATCTGCTCCTTTATCCATCTTCCATCCGCCTCCTCCTCTCTCTCTATTTATTTCAGAATCCCCTTCCCCTTCCCCATTTCTGAAGAAGGGCCCTGACCCAAAATGTCAGCTTTCCTGTTCCTCTGACGCTGCTTGACCTGCTGTGTTCAAACAACTCTACACCTTGTAACCCCAGTATAACCCCTTCCCTGGTTGGACCGTTTATGTATGCCAAGAATCCCCCCCGAATGGTCCTTATAAATTCTACCCCATCCAAGCCACTAGCACATAGTTGGCCCCAGTCTATCTAGGGGATCCAGGGAGGCCTGTTGTATACCCCCAGCATTGTGATTTCACTTTTCCTATTCCTAAGCTCTACCCATGATGTATCCTGATGCTGCATTGAAAGTGACTGTTTCAAGTATTGTGAGCCTAAACAATAAGTACCTGGCCTTGGACACTTTTGTATACCAGTTATCAGTAGCCCCAGCTATCAGCCTGTGTTGTTGGAGTTTTATATAGCAGGTCTGCCAGGTACAGGTGCCACAGTACCACAGCATATTCACAGTTTTTAATGTCTGAAGATAATGACCCCAGCTCTGTCAAGTGAGGCTGCAACAGTACAACCTCTTTATATGCAATCACTCACTCTAAATTACCTTATCCTCCAGTGGGCACATGTTCTACCTCCAATGAAACAGAGACTGGCTGCCTGTCACCAGGCGAGGACAAAATAAAATTTAGATTTAACTTTGATATACATTCAGTAAAGCTTATTTGACATTATGGATGACTGAAAGGCTTGTTCAATAGAGAATTGTATTTAATTGCATATGGGTCAGTGAAGTGGAACCTTCTAGAGCTGTACAGGTTGCGCACATTGACAGATAGAGCCTAGAGCCATTGTGTTTGATGCATTATGAAATGCTCCATTGATCTCTTACCATGTTTTGTACTTTTACTGAGAGATCGCGTTTAAAGGAATGCTATAACACTTTCTCCCTTTCTGCAGGGGCTGTGTTTTTCTGTTTCTCTCCCTGCCTTAATGGGATGACAGCTCCAAAGCCCCTGGTTAATAGCATGACATCCAAATGGCAACTTGCCTTATGTGAGCCTCAATGGTACAATCAACTCCATGGTTGAATGTGGTGTTCTGTTCTGAGATTCACTTGTTTCAGAGGGAATTGCTGGACGATAATCAACGATAAGAAACCTCGCTGAACTTTGAAGTGAAGGGCAGTTGGGCCATTATAGAACCTCCCTGATTTTCATTCCCAATTGAACTGAAATTAAGCAGATTCTATAAAGAACGGGCAATTACCTTGTCAGGTTAGCACCCAGTGAAGTTGAAAATTATCCCATTTGTGTTCTTTTTCTTTGTCATGTTGCTACAAAAAGAAACTTGTGAAAGTTCTCCAAGTAGTAGCATGCTTTGCCATGGCTGCTATGGCTCTTTAACTCTTACATAGAGTCAGTCCTTCAAAGTACCAGCACACTTCTCAGTTACAGTAGTATTTGAAATATTCTCAAAGCATGAAATAAGTTCACAATTACTGTTAAGTGCAATGATTAACAGGGCAGTCTACTGCAGGAAACAGAAGCAGTTTAACCCTGATTAATGTATTTTCAAAGAAATGAAATGCTGGAATGAAAACGCAGCATAGCTCATGATTTTTACATTGCATTTTAGCAAAATTAGGGAATAGGATTTTCTTTCACCCTCCCATATTTGATGCTTACAAAACAAACGATTCACTCTGAGGAGATTTAAGGAAAAGATTTAGGGTCAAAAATAGCAAACAGAAGAAGAAAAATAGGTTAGACTTTGTTTTGGGTGCCAGTGTGAAATACATTGATTACAAAGAGTTATCTGCTGCTTTCACTTTCTCTGCATTTCTCTGATTTGTTTTATGGAAAAAAAGTGCACATTGGTGTGGTACGGAAGGAGAGTTGTACGATTGAAACATGTCATCTTTCAGATGAACTACTAAACCAGCCTCTCTACTCACTATAATAGACCTATATTATTACATGATACTATTTCAAAGATGTCAGGGGGGCTTTCACCCTGCTGTTCTAATAAACATTTATGCCGCAAATAGTATCTAAAACAGATGGTTTTCGCATTTTTAAATTTTTTATTTGCCATTTGTGGGAATGTCCATGTACAAATTTGCTGTAGTTTGCTATACTATAAAAAGTTTATGATTAAAAATACACTTTTTATTTATCAAAATAATGAATGCACATGGACTGCAGTGGTTCAAGGAGGCAGCTCACCATTACTTTCTCCAGGGCACCTAGGGTGAACAATAAATGCTGGCCCAACCAGCAATGCCCACATGCCCTGAAAGAATAAAACATAATAACTTTTCAGAGATAGCAAGAACTGCTGATGCTGGAGTCAGAGATAACACAGTGTGGAACTGGAGAAGCACAGCAGGCCAGGCAGTATCAAAGAAGCAGGAAAGTTGACATTTCAGGTCAGGACCCTTCTTGCCAAGACCTGATCATATAATTTTCTTTCACTTTTACAGGAAGTGTGTACAGAGAATGCACTGGAAATGGAACGTGGGCCTCTAGAATCAATTACTCCCACTGTGAGCCCATCTTAGAGGAGAAGGTTAGTCTGGTCTTCCTGCTATGGAATGTACTTGCTAATTGTGCCACTGCCTTTTCCTTCAGTCCATAAGTGTCTGTTTTATATTGTGAGTGGGTTCATATCCCTTATCATATCAGTCTCCATTTCACCTGCAGGCCATGCACAAACATTTAGAGAATGAGTTTTGATGCCCCGCTCCCAATCTTCAGCTATTCTACCCTCCAACTGACTGCTAACTCATAAGTTCAGTGCTGTCCTGCACCATCTGCCCCACCCAGACTTTATGTTGTCATTACAATCAGCCTCTTAACACTCCTCTGGCTGGCCGTTCCCAGCAGCTTTCACCTCATGTAGTAAAATGGCATCCAATGCCAAAAGTAGGTTGAACCAATGTTTTATCTTAAGGTCACCAATTGGCCGTGTCAGAGACAAATAAAGCAAAATATTAAGTTCATTCATGTTCTTAACGTAAAATGATGTGTCATAATAAAAATAGGAAAGCAAAAATAGACATTTAGTCTAATAAATTCATTAAATAGTTGTTCAAAACACACCATGATTTTTGGGTGACGTGGAGCTCAAGGTATCTTGAAATGTGTAACCTTTTCTCAGGTTTCTGGGCCCCCTTTGGTTGACTGGTGGAGGTTTCCAATTCAATCATGGTTGTAAGTTTAAGGGAAACATTTTATTTACTCAGGAATATTGCTTTTAGATTCGGGGGAGTGGAAGGCAACATTTCAGTCTTAAGGAGTTAGTGTGTTTTTCATTGCCCACATAAGGTGCAGAACTATGGCCATGCTAAATTGCCCATAGTGTCCAAGGATGTTTAGGCCAGGTAGGTTAGACATGGGGAAATGCAGGGGTAGTGGAATGAGACTAGGTGGGATGCTCTTCAGAGGGGTGGTGTGGACTAGTCGGGCTGAATGTCTTGTTTCCAAACTGTAAGGATTCTGTCAAAAAAAGACGAGTGAAGATTGAAAAAAGAAATCAGAGCTCATTAGAGGAACATACAAATGAATATATTGGCAAATGATGGAATGACAGGCAACCTCACATTTCAACAGCTTCACGTGGGAGGAAGGAAGCCAGAGTTAGTCTCAGGCTCTCTAAGTCACATGTCAAAAGATGTTGTTCTGTACAGCATTAGTCAGATATCATCAAGATTATTTACTGCAATTTGATGACATGAGCATTGGGAATTGCAGCAGTTTCATCAAGATATGAATGTGGCGGATTGAAGACTTAAGCCCCTTCACACCTTCCTTCTCGATAAAGGTGCTTAAGAAGCCATTGGGTTTTGATATCACAATCCTCTACCCAGCTAATCACAGTACCAGGTCTCTGACATCCCTCTCACACCACCAACAGGTCTCCAATTGCGCCTTCCCAACATCACCACAAAGCCTCTATCTGCTTCTCCCCAACTCTCTCCTCACCTGTACACTACCAGCTTCGGGTTCACCCCATTACCTAACCATGATCACTTGCTCACCTCGAGACCCCACTTGAGGTCCCCAACGCTCCCCATCTCAATGTCCCCAACCATCCCTGCCTTGATGCCCCTGATCCTCCCCATCACAATGTGCCTGATCATCCCACCTCAATGTCCCCATCCTCCCATCTCGATGTTCCAGACCCTCTCCGTCTTGATGTCCCTGACCCTCCCCCCCCCTACCAATCATCACCACCTCAAGGACCCTGACACTACCCACCTTGAGACTCCCAATCCTCCCTAATTTGATGTCCCCAACCCTCCCAACCCTGATGTCCTTGACCCCTAACACCTCAATGTCATCAACCTTCACCACCTTGAGGCACCCGATCCTCCCCACCTCAAAGCCCTCGATCCCACCCATCCTCCCTGGCAAAAAGCCACTAGTACTCCCGTCATGGGACCTCCAAATTCTGTTCTACCACCCAAACCTCTGGTTGTCAATTATTGGGATATAATGGGATTGGTGTCCTGTCTCTCGGGATAGACTCCTCCACAAGGTCAACTTCAGTCCCCACCCCCTCTATCATATTTTCCCCTTAGTGCCAATGGCACCACACCCAATTGTTTCGGTAGGTAGATGGCATCCATAAGCATTTACTTTGACATGTTCTCAGGACATGAAAGTCACTGCATGAATTCAAACCCAGTTGGGCATTTCTCAGAGACAGGATTTGAGTTGACATTTGCAATGGCTTCAGGAATACATTTCAAGGGAGAAAGAGGGACAAAAGCATGTTAAAGAAGGCTAAGGGTTGAGTCAACTGATTTTCCCTAGTTCTTAAGAATGCCGATCTGAAATTTCTTCGGTGGTTCTCCATATCTCTAAGTATATTTGCAGCATAATGTCAGACCTGGGGCCAACAGTGTAAATCATTTACACTGTTTCTGTGGATTTTATCCTGAAGTTACATAAGAAACCCTGCTAAAATCTACTGCATTATTTTTATCTTATAATTTGGCCTTGACGTGCTGTACCTATGGAATGTATAAAGGATGTTATGCATTTGGAGAAGTGGGCACATTCTATTTTTATAACCCCCCAGAAAATCTGGGGAAGCTTTTGTATTTGTAGAATTTTGTCACTGTTGAGTTACAACGTATTATTAATGCCACGCATACTTCACCACAAGGTACCATTAAGAGTAATTGATATTTCGATTATTGAGTTGCTAAAGAAAGCTTTCGCTTGGGCTTGTGACCGTCTTTAATTAGATTACACAAAGCTGATTATGTGCAAGTTTGCTGTATATTTTCCAGTGAATATTCCAGATTTTAACAACAAGACCTTGTCATTGTCACTAATTCTATTAAGTATCAAATTGTCTTGTTCGTGACAAGCTTAGCTTTGGGTCAACAAGGATCATTGGCTCAAGCTTCACTCTAGTCTAACACCTCACGGTATCACTAAGGTAAAACCACATTATTAGGTTTGCTCTTTTAAAGTTGCAACGGATGTTACACTCAAGCTGAGCTTGATATGAAAAAGAACTTGTGAAACAAATAGAGTAATATCATTCTGACTAATACTCTGCCCTGAAACAATAAGACCAAAGCGGAATAACTGGCTATTTATTCATTCAGTTGCTGTTTCCATCTCCTGATTTCTTTTGTGTGCAAAAAGTAATTCATCATGTTACTCAACAAGAGCTGTGTGATTGCATATTTCTTAGTATGTCAGGTATTTCAATTTAAATAAATGTTTGTGCTAATATGCATGCCTTCACAGAAATTGATGTAATATCATATGATTCAGTTGTCTTGCACTGTCAGTTGCCAAGAGTAAAGTAACATGCCATCTGCATCAAAACTGTGTTTACCCTGCTGTATCTGTCCTCTTACCAATTGTATTAATTCGTGAGAGATAAGGCAATAAGAAAAGCCGTCTTTGAAAAAAGGGACAGATTTCTTGGCCACTTCAGAAGGCATTAGAGACATTGTGTAATCAGAATTACATGCAAATTGGGTACATTGCAAGTCCTGTTTTCTGAACAACGTTGGTCCTATAATATCAATCTGACATCTTTCATAGTGACTGTTTATGCTTCCAGCTCATAAACTGACAAATCTATCAAATTCCATTTCACTATTTTCCAACTAATCTCTGAATTATTTGTCCTATATTGGTTGCATCTAGTGCATTGAGGGAAATTGTGAATGAAAGAAGTTTGGAATGATCTCTGATAAATTCTGGACCTCAGCTGGATTGAAGATTACATACTTTCAGCCAAATGAGACCTGACCAGAGTATAACTGAACATATTATTTACACAATATTAAGAATATAGGTGTGGATTTTCAATATGCCCCTGACTGTCAGGCTGGTGCTCATTGAAAAAGAACTTCAAACAGTTTTACATTGCAGCTGCATTACCAGATTTATGTTCAGCATATAATTATCCTTCATATGTATTGAAGGTTCAGTGGGAAAAGGTGGAAACAAATCTTATCAAAAAGCGAGATGGCATTTTTTTTCTAAAACTAATGTTTCAACAGCATCAGAAACTTAGAAAATTGAAGGGCTTCATGAATTAGAATTTGTATGCATAGCTTTAGTTTACACAATTCCATGTTGTGTGCCTAAAATTATACTATTGTTAATGGCCTGACCCAGCAATTGTGCTAAAGGAAATTGTTTATAGAAGCGTCTCAGTACTTTCCAGATAGAAACTGGATTTTAGCCTCTAACTGATTCCATTTGCTTTGTTTCCTTCAGAGAAACACATAAAGTTATCACCTAATCAGTAATGGGTTCTGGCAAGTTGGGTAGACAAAGTAAAACCAGAAGACACATCATCTGGAACAATGTGGAAATATCTTCAGAAAATAATTGCTTCACAATTTCAATAAGTGCAACACACAAAAAAAATCCATATTGACAATTTGGACTGAGGACTGATGGTAAATGATGGTAAACTGATGGTAATGAAAGAAGAGAAAAAAGCACAGCGTTTAATTTTCAGCCTCCGATTGCCTGCCCCTTCACCACCATGTTGCCTAGCCAACATCTGTCTCAGGCCTGCTACAGTGAGACTCAGCACAAGGTGGAAGTACAGCACTTCATTTTCCTCGTGGGAGCCCTACAGTCTTCAAGTCTCAGTTTAGAGTTAAATAATTTTATGGCCTGAGCACTATCCTCCATGTCCTTACCCACCCCCTACTAATGGTGCCCATTATCAGCTTTTCTGTCTTCCCAGCTTACCGTTATCCATTTCTTTGTCTCCCCAACTGTCTTTCTCTCCAGGCTTTATCTCCATCTATCACATGCTTCTTCCTTGCTCCCCCCACCTCCCAACATCATACCTTCAGCATATACACCATTGTTTCCACACTTCCATCAATTCTGAAGAAGGGTCAACAAACACAAAATGTTAACTCTGCTCTCTTTCCACAGATGCTGCCAGATCTGTTGAGTTTTTTCAGGCAATTTCTGTGTTGGGGTCAGGAATGGGGCTGGACAGTGGTGTATAAGGTCATGCTTGTGAAATGTTAAAAACAGCACTAAGCTCCACCCAATGATACGATGAGCAATATTCTCTATCTTTATCCTTCTTTGTTGGGGAACGTGTCCTGAATCTCAGGGAATTGGAATGGGAGATGGCTTAGCAATGTCATCTCACTTGCCTGTCTATTGAAAATGATAAGCCTGGGATGCGTCATGATGACATGAAATCTTGTGTTGTTATCCACTACTTTAGGATAAGTGATTTAACAGTTATGAGCCATTTGCTCAGGGAGATTTAGTTCATAACCCATTTGGCACACATGTCCCTGTAACATTGTCAGAAATGATTTCTTCAGGTACACCAAACAATGGTACTCCGTGTTACTGTCATGGATGAGCGCAAAGTATTCTTTATCTCTCGGACAATTTCAAATTTAATGAAATAATCCATGACTAAGATGCAGTTGTCTCCAACTATGAAAAATAGATCTCTCGTGGCTCTGGACCAAAGGACTTCTTTAGGTTCATTAAATTATGTGGGGTACAGATGATTATGGTAGGTTTATGGTTAACCAGGATTATGGTTAATGGTAGGTGTCTTTTCCCTATGATAGGGGATTTAAAGACTAGCGTGCATATTTTTAAGAATGAGGGGCAATTTGTTTCACACAGAGGATGGTTTGCACATGGATTGAATTTCAAAAGGAAGTGGTGGATGTGGGCACATCAACGACTTTTAAAAGAAACTCAGGTGAGTGCATGAATAGGAAATGTTTGGAGGTACATGAGGCAGGAGCAAGCAGGTGGGATTATGTTCGGCATGGACCACTGCATTGGGGCCTGTATCCATGCTAAGTGGCTCTATTACTGGTGGAACCTTGTGTAGGTGTAAAAGTTCTTTACATTGCTGTGGCTGCTGGGTCTGGCCTGCCTTGCTCATTGCTATTAATCTTGTTTTCTATTTGTCTATCCTCTGTTGTAGCTGCATCTTTGAAGATTTCTTGCAATGGTGAGCCCAGTGTTCTTCTATACTTTACACCTTGCACAGATCTTGGGGTGCAGGACTGCTTCCTCCTGGATGTATTACACCATCCTTTCTACACAGCTTCATTGCTTTCTGTCCCCTGACTACATGGTTTTCTACAACTAATGTTTGCATGTGTAGTAACAATGGTTTCAGATTTTCTGACATTTTCTAACAGAGAACCAAAGCTGTTTCAGAGATAGTAGGAAATGTAGATGCTGGAGAATCTGAGATAACGAGGTGTAGAGCTGGATGAACACAGCAGGCCAAGCAGCATCAGAGGAGCAGGAAAGCTGACATTTCAGGTCTAGACCCTTCTTCCAAAAGACAAGACCCTTCTTCAGAAAAGGGTCTTTCTGAAGAAGGGTCTAGACCCAAAATGTCAGCTTTCCTGCTGCTCTGATGGGCTTGGCCTGCTGTGTTCATGCAACTCAACACCCTGTTTACTAAAGTTGTATCAGAGATAATGGGAACTACAGATGCTGGAGAATCCAAGATAAAAAAGTGTGAAGTTGGATGAACACAGCAGGCCAAACAGCATCTCAGGAGCACAAAAGCTGATGTTTCAGGCCTACACCCTTCATCAGAGAGGGGGATGGGGTGAGCGTTCTGGAATAAATAGGGAGAGAGGGGGAGGTGGACCAAAGATGGAGAGAAAAGAAGATAGGTGGAGAGGAGAGTATAGGTGGGGAGGTAGGGAGGGGATAGGTCAGTCCAAGGAAGACGGACAGGTCAAGGCGGTGGGATGAGGTTAGTAGGGAGGAAATGGAGGTGCGGCTTGGGGTGGGAGGAAGGGATGGGTGAGAGGAAGAACAGGTTAGGGAGGCACAGACAGGCTGGACTGGTTTTGGGATGCAGTGGGGGGAGGGAATGAGCTGGGCTGGTTGTGTGATGCAGTTGGGGGGAGGGGACGAACTGGGCTGGTTTTGGGATGCGGTGGGGGAAGGGGAGATTTTGAAGCTGGTGAAGTCCACATTGATACCATTGGGCTGCAGGCCCCAAACCCCACTTCTTCCTCCGTTACATTGATGACTGTATCGGCGCCACCTCTTGCTCCCCGGAGAAGCTCAAACAGTTCATCCACTTCACCAACACCTTTCACTCCAACTTCAAGTTCACCTGGGCCATCTCCAATACATCCCTCACCTTCCTGGACCTCTCATTCTCCATCTTAGGCAACCAGCTTGTAACTGATGTCCATTTCAAGCCCACCGACTCCCATAGCTACCTAGAATACGCTTCCTCCCTCCCACCCTCCTGCAAAAATTCCATCCCCTATTCCCAATTCCTCCGCCTCCACCGCATCTGCTCCCAGGATGAGGCATTCCACTCCCGCACATCCCAGATGTCCAAGTTCTTCAAGGACCGCAACTTTCCCCCCAAAGTGGTCGAGAACGCCCTTGAGTGCGTCTCCCGCATTTCCTGCAACACATCCCTCACACCCGGCCCCCGCCACAACCGCCCAAAGAGGATCCCCCTCGTTCTCACACACCACCCCACCAACCTCCGGATACAACGTATCATCCTCCGACACTTCCGCCATCTACAATCCGACCCCACCACCCAAGACATTTTTCCATCTCCACCCTTGCCTGCTCTCTGTGACTCCCTTGTTCGCTCCACACTGCCCTCCAACCCCACCACACCTGGCACCTTCCCCTGCAACTGCAGGAAGTGCTACACTTGACCCCACACCTCCTCCGTCAGCCCCATCTGAGGCCCCAAGATGACTTTCCATATTAAGCAGAGGTTCACCTGCACATCTGCCAATGTGGTATACTGTAACCATTGTACCCGGTGTGGCTTCCTCTACATTGGGGAAACCAAGCGGAGGCTTGGGGACCGCTTTGCAGAACACCTCCGCTCGGTTCGCAATAAACAACTGCACCTCCCAGTCGCAAACCATTTCAACTCCCCCTCCCATTCTTCAGATGACATGTCCACCATGGGCCTCCTGCAGTGCCACAATGATGCCACCCGAAGGTTGCAGGAACAGCAACTCATATTCCTCTTGGGAGCCCTGCAGCCCAATGGTATCAATGTGGACTTCACCAGCTTCAAAATCTCCCCTTCCCCCACCGCATCCCAAAACCAGCCCAGTTCATCCCCTCCCCCCACTGCATTACCCAACCAGCCCAGCTCATCCTCTCCCCCCACTGCATCCCAAAACCAGCCCAGCCTGTCTCAGAGATAATGGGAACTGCAGATGCTGGAGAATTCCAAGATAATAAAATGTGAGGCTGGATGAACACAGCAGGCCAAGCAGCATCTCAGGAGCACAAAAGCTGACGTTTCGGGCCTAGACCCTTCATCAGAGAGGGGGATGGGGAGAGGGAACTGGAATAAATAGGGAGAGAGGGGGAGGCGGACCAAAGATGGAGAGAAAAGAAGATAGGTGGAGAGAGTGTAGGTGGGGAGGTAGGGAGGGGATAGGTCGGTCCAGGGAAGACGGACAGGTCAAGGAGGTGGGATGAGGTTAGTAGGTAGGAGATGGAGGTGCGGTGTGGGGTGGGAGGAAGGGGTGGGTAAGAGGAAGAACAGGTTAGGGAAGCAGAGACAGGTTTTAATTGTTGACCTCTAGGAAGCTCTCCTTAGTGAGTGTACTGTCATCAAGTGAAGTGTCAGTAAATGGATAATAAAGTGTGAAGCTGGATGAACACAGCAGGCCAGGTACTACCTACTAACCTCATCCCACCTCCTTGACCTGTCCGTCTTCCCTGGACCGACCTATCCCCTCCCTACCTCCCCACCTACACTCTCTCCACCTATCTTCTTTTCTCTCCATCTTCGGTCCGCCTCCCCCTCTCTCCCTATTTATTCCAGTTCCCTCTCCCCATCCCCCTCTCTGATGAAGGGTCAAGGCCCGAAACGTCAGCTTTTGTGCTCCTGAGATGCTGCTTGGCCTGCTGTGTTCATCCAGCCTCACATTTTATTATCCAGCCTGTCTCTGCCTCCCTAACCTGTTCTTCCTCTCACCCATCCCTTCCTCTCACCCCAACCGCACCTCCATCTCCTACCTACTAACCTCATCCCACCTCCTTGACCTGTCCGTCTTCCCTGGACTGACCTATCCCCTCCCTACCTCCCCACCTATACTCTCCTCTCCACCTATCTTCTTTTCTCTCCATCTTCGGTCTGCCTCCCCCTCTCTCCCTATTTATTCCAGAACCCTCTCCCCATCCCCCTCTCTGATGAAGGGTGTAGGCCCGAAACTTCAGCTTTTGTGCTCCTGAGATGCTGCTAGGCCTGCTGTGTTCATCCAGCTTCACACTTTATTATCCTGTTTACTGAAGTTGTTTTCTTTCTTTTCATCCCGTAAGGGGGTTTTTGTAACAATTCAGTAGGTGATGAGACAATCACTAACTTCACTTTTCACTTTGACAATTCAAACTCTGAAAAATTATATTCATTGTCCTTATTACAGCATCAATTGATAAATTAATCTGTTGTTTCTTGTGGATTTTGCCTATTGGTTATCAATTTTAAACAATTTTAAAGTTGCAACTTACATGCAGTGGTGTTCTATGATTTTTCTATATCTGTGAGATCTTTCTAATCATCTTCAGATGGGCCAAATCTCTCTGAGCAAATGGTTCATACAGTTAAATCACTTATCCTGAAGTGTTGGATAACCAAAACAAGATTTCAAGTCATCGTGAAACACTCCAGGTTTACCATGTTGAATCTTACATGCAGTGGTGTTCTATGACTTCCGTATCTCTGTGGGATCTTTCTGGTCATCTTCAGATAAGCCTGAGATATTGACTTTGTGTAACCCCTCATTATCAACTGGATAATTATCTTCACTGAATGTTTCACTGCTGCTTACTTTATGAAGCATAGCTGCTTTGTTTGCAAAGATATAAATTTGGATAGTAGATCCTTGGCTTTCCAGTTCATGGAATCCATACAGTCTGGAAGCAGAACATTCAGTCCAATGAATCCACAACTTTCCCATGGCTAATCCAATCCTTGTACATCCCTGACACTGTAGACAATGTAGCATGGCCGATCGACCTAACCTGCTCACCTTTGGGCTGTGGGAGGAAACCTGAGCACCCGGAGGAACCCCACGCAGACGTGGGGAGAATGTGCAAACTTCACACAGACAGTTGCCCAAGGGTAGAGTTGAGCTCTGGTCCCTGATGCTGTGAGGCTGCAGTGCTAACCACTGAGCCACTGTGCCGTGGGGAATTTCAGTACTGTACTTACTGTTCCTTTCTATTTTTGGCTTGAAATTTGCTTTAGGGTTTGTTCTGCTGGCCTTAGACTGTTCCTGAATGCAGCCCACACTTTTTTTTGCAGTTTAAATTTAGGTCCCTTTTTTTGTTAGTTCAGGCTGGGACCACTCAAATTTGAAGTATCCTTTGGATAGAGTGGGTGTGAATCAGTTGGTTGCCTATGTGAACTTGTCCAACTAGAAGTACTCACAATTTGTGAGGAAATCTTTCTTCCTTTGGTTCTGTGGGAACTTCTAAGTTGCTGTGATATATTGTTCGCTGTCTCTCGCTCAGCTTGTAAAGCTGCTTTCTTGTTTTCTGTGTTTTCTAAGGAATAAAAAATCCCAGACGCACGTAATAATGTTGTTCTGTTATCTAAAAGTAACACAAGTGAAGTACATGGATTCCATTTACTTGAATCTCTCTGGTGGGGTATTGGGTTTATTTTCATGTTGTCCTCCTAAAGGTTCCTCACTCCAAAGATGAGGATAAAACATGAGGGAGCAGAAATAATGAGATGGAGACAAAGCTGTGGGAGCCTCAGAAAATGTATCGGAAATGTAAAAAAAGAAATATGCTGAAACATCGGGATTAAATAATTTATGTTACACAAAGGAAAGTGACAGTGAAGCAATTTAAGAATTGTATCCTCAGTTGGACTACTTTAAGCTTCAAATCAGGCAACACTTCAGAGATTGTTCTAATAGATTTTTTTAATGCTTCATTTTTCGTCCAACCTATTCACAAATCTGACACCTACAAGCAGATTTAGTGTACACCCGTGGCTCTACATTTGATTACCTACTTGAGTGAGTTTTTCATTATAATGAAGCAAATCAGAAAAGACAGTATTAAATTTTTATCATGTCTCCTTAGCTCGGCCTGAATAGTACATCTGAGCTTTGGTTGTTACTTCCGCTATTGCAGCTTTATATCCAAAATTATAAGACTGGTTGCATGTCATAAAGACTTTATCGACTGTTAAGCACTTTGAGAAATCATGAGTTTACAATGGATACGATATAAAGGCAGGCTACTTCTTTTGTAAAATATAAAATTTAAACCATGGAGCTACTACTGGACTCTGTAGAGGAGTAGTCAAGTTTCAGATTGGTGCAATTAGGTGGATGTGACAAATGGCCCATTTGTACATTGTACCTCGTCAATGCAACACACATTTTTGCATTAAGGTATAGACTTAATAAATAACTAGTATGGGGTATGAAGAAAATATTGGGAGATTATAATTCAAAAGATAAATTTCTGCAGTAACCACAAATTGTTGGACTAATGTTAATGGCTCACAAGTTAGTTTCAGATCCTTTGGGCAGAATTTTCAACCTGTTTCCAGTGATATGAACAATAGCAGCTTGACAAAATGCAACAAAAATGGAAAAATCAGATTGTTGACCTTGAGAACAAAGTTCCCAATTTTCCCCTTAATGCGTAAACAGTGAATTCAAATCTCACTAATAAGCGGTGCCCATCTTCTTTCCCTAGTTTTCCATCCCATTGTTAACTGAACCCATCTCTTCTCAGCAACTTTCAATTCTCCTTTCCTTTTCAGATCAAACTTGACACCAAACCCTGACATGAAAGCCAAAACAATTACCTCTCGTTTCTTGCTCCTCTGGACCTTCACCTATGTGTCTTTATAACATAATCTGTGCATGTTCTATGGACACTATCTTCATCCACCCTTCACCCAAACAAGTCAGCTTCAGCAAGCTACCAACCTTTCCACATCACCATGCCTGCTGTCAGTCTAACTCACCCATCACTTAAGGACTTCATTTCAGAGCAGGGGGGTGCCTATGACTTTCATGCTTCTGCCAGTTTATTTTATGTGCAGAAACATGTGTGTATAACCATATGCATCTACACAAGATGCATCTTATGGCTCTTAGCTACATTTCTGAGTGATCCCGCAGTGTGCATTTATTTGGAGTATGCCACACTCTGTGGAATGCGTTGCTTTTTAGTGAAGAGGATATAGAGATGCTTGTCACTGTTCAGTGGACTGAACACTCAAATAGGTGGACGTATTACTGTATGCTGCTGTGCTACAACATTGTCACAACTACAGCATATGCCAAAGCCTGACGTGGCAAACACAAAGGAAGATCCCTTGTTTTGAGGAAGTTCTGAAAAGATCTCAGTTCTGAGGAAGGGTCACCAGACCCTCTGAAATGGCCTAGCAAGCCATTCATTTGTATTAACCCAATGAATTCTCAACAAAGAAATGATGAACTACGTAGCATCAACCTAGGCACCAAACACGACAATGGCGGAAACAGCCCTGTCAAACCTGCAAAGTCCTCCTTAAGAACAGCTAGGAGTTAGTGCCAAATGTAGAGAGCTGTCTTGCAGAGTAGTCAAGCAACAGCCTGACACAGTCATTCTCATAGCACCACACCTTACAGGCAATGCCCCAGACAGTGCCATCACCATCCCTGGGTATGTTCTGTCCCACTGGCAGAATGGACTCAGCAGAGTTGGCAGCACAGTGGCCTCCTCCAGTGGTATACCAGCCTTCAGCCAATTTAGATCACTCCAAGTGATATCAAAAACTATTTGGAAACACTGGATACTGCAAAAGCTGTGGGCCCTGACAAAATTCTGGCAATAGTACTGAAGACTTGTGCTCCAGCACTTGCTGCTCCTCTGGCTAAGCTGTTCCAGTACAGTTACAACACTGGCGTCTACTCAACAATGTGATATTGTCCTGCGCAGAAAAAGCTGGGCAGAGCCAACCCTGCCAATTGGTGCCCATCAGCCTACTCTCGATCATTAGTAATGTGATGGAAGGTGTCATCAACAGTGCTATCAAGCAGTAACTGCACAGTTATAACCTACTCAATGACACCCAGTTTGGTTTCTGCCAGGATCACTCAGCTATGAAATTCATTATGGCCTTAGCTCAAGCGTAGCCTGAAAAACTGAATTCCAGAAGTGAGGTGAGAATGATAGCCCCCGATATGAAGGACGCATTGAACCAGGTGTGGCATCAAGGAGCTCCAGCAAAATTGAAATCAATGGGTATTGGGGAAAACTCTTCGCTGGATGGAGTCATACATGAAACAAAGGAAGACAGTTGTGTTTGTTGGAGGTCAGTCATCTCAGCTCCAAGACCCACCTCTGTGGGTTTCCCTCACGGTAGTGTTCCCGGCCCAACCATCTTCAGCTGCTTCGTCAATGACCTTCCCTCTATCATATGGCCAGAAATAGGGATGTTCGCCAATGATAGTGGCTGTTGCTGGTCACCTTTGTCCTTCGTCTCCAAGTTCCAAGCCATGGAAGCATAAGGAGCACCATCCTAATTCCATGTAGAAAGCATCCTCTACATTGTACAAGGCAGCGTGAACAAATACCTTAATTAGATCATTCCCTATTTTCTTTACTCAGACACAAACTTAATGGGTGCAACCTGCTCCACCATCATCTCCAACACTAGCTCCAAGTCAGTATAACCCTTTGTGATGTGTGATATTCAGACTTGCTCTAGATGCTAGAATTTTATATAACTAGCATAATTTCAATACCTTTATTTCAACAAATTTGAAATAAAGGCAAAAGTTCCAACATTATTTAGATTATTTTTGTACTTATTTGTGGCTTCCAGTGATCTCTGTAAATGTACCCATAAAATTCTGCTTTTCCAGCGTTCTTTGCATTTTACCATTCAGAAAATACTCCGATTCATCTTTCTTTGTTCTTCTGAATGATTTCACACAGCTCCCTCATTGAACTCCATTTCCCACAGTTTAGCCTGCTATTTAATTTATCAATCATCTTTTGTGATGTTCTGCTCTAACCCACACTTGCTACTGTGCCACTTTACTGTTCTTGTTGGATTGAGTTTCCACATAATTGCTGCCCTGCCAAAATGGGAGTTCCGGTGCAGGCCACTGCTTTTGGGATTATGAAAAAAATTAAGTTCTCAAAGAAATGGCAACAGGTTATTTTTGTGAAGCGTGGAAAAATACTCCTACTTTTGATGTCCTTCTCATCTTGGTAGACTGAACAAAGTATCTATAGCACAACCTCTGCTCAGTACATCGTAAAAATAGTTTAGGGATTCATTAGTAACACCAGGATTTAAGGATATTCCTAATGTTGCCATCTGAGTCAGGTAGCAATGAGGAAGTGATTTGAGGCTTAAAAAGCCAGCATTAAGCCCAACCTTTTATTTTGTTTCAATTGAAAATATCCTCACATAATCCTTACCAAGTGCTCATTTCCAAACCTAACCATTTTATGGAAAGACATAGCATTTGCAAAGTCTTAGAATAACCAGAGATATCCAAGCAATGTTGGCTGTTGCTTATATTTGCCCTAAATATCTGAAACATACAGGTCCTTGTACAACATTCACAAATTGAATATTTTCTATTTTGGACTTAAATAGAGGAAGCAGGCTTTTAAATATTTACCACATCGCCCATGAATAAATTTACAGTAGACACAGTTCATTTATCACTTCACAGTCCAGCTCAAATAAAGAATGACAGAATAAGTCTCAACATGAAAAGAATTCATTCTGACAAACATTACAAAGATGTTTCAAATTGCTTTTGATTTGGATCAGCCCAAGGATGTGATTGAACTTGTCCCAACTGCACTTGAGGGGCTTCCTGAAATACGAAGATAAAAGTGTGTTTCTTATCCATAAGGTCTGGCTATTTTTAGCGCTGCATATTGCTGGGAGACTTCTAACTGAATCTGAATTCAGCTAAATTTTTTTTGGTTTAAAAAAGGACTTTTTAGTTTGGGAAGATGATGTCATTTGGTTTTTTGCTTGAATTAAGTTCAATCTAACAGGATCAATAATCCTCTTGCAGCAATGTTAAATCAAAATATGAGATGGTTTAAATATAAAATTAATGTTATAAATTGATATTCCCACAGCACTGTTCACGTTTGGGAATGTGCATTTGAATGTAATGATTGGATGGAAAGGACAATCAGTACAAAGTATGCTTTCACGTAAGGGGATGAGTTGCTCCAAAACTACAAGTTAACAAATATACATCTCAAATTCTTAGTGGATGAAATTCATAGCATAAAGTCACATATAATTCAGCATAAAATGGCTTATAATAAATAGCGTCTTTTTGAATAGCCGTAGGATGGCTGATGTGAGAAATGGGAATACCTCATTAGTGCAATAGGAAAGGCTGATTTCAGAAATTGAAGTAGAGAGGCTCAAGTAAGAGGGTTTTTTTTAAAATGTGACGTCAAAGATGCACTACACTGTGGCTCATTGATAGCCTCTGAATCAAAAGACTGAAGTCCCACTACAGAGTCTGAAGGACATTGACACACCAGTGTGTTATTGAAGGAATGCTACGATATTAGTCTCTTGCATAAGATGTCAAACTATACAGTCATTATGTCATTGGCTGCTACAAAGCGTGTAACTTGACCATGCAGCACTTTACAACATTCTGAAGTTGTGAAAGACACTGCACAAAATTTTCTAGATTGGTTTAGGAGTGTTCATTGTTTACATTCAAAACAGAGAATACGCAGTTTTATTGGATTGACAGCCACATGTCAATAAACACAATAAAAGGTGAATCAAGAGATAAAATAGTTCAAGAAGAAATGACTCATAAATGTAGTTCACATTGCTGTCTTTGTTAGCTCACACTTTGTGTTCACTTTCCTTCTCGATGGACCTGTTTCCATGGAGGCAGAAGAATATGATTAGTCTGTTACCAACTAGTTTGACATTGTGTTGGCCTAGTATTCAAATCACCAATTCTGTAATGTAGTAACAGAAAAAAACAAGCATTTATGTAAAAGCAAAACACTGTGAAAACTGGAAATCTGAGATAAAAACAGAAAATGCTGGAGAAACTCCGAAGATCTGGCAATTTCTGTGTAGAGAGGAACAGGATGAATGGGCAGAATTTTTATGGCATGCCAGAATCAGAAACAGAGCTCAAAAATTCCAGTGCCGAGTGACTTGCACATTCCTGAATAGATTAGCAGCACTGACTGTTCTAAGAGAGGCAGGATTACTCTATCACCCTTGATCCTATCACCTAAAATGAAGGATAGCCACTGAGACTTATTAGGACTCTTGTCAAGGATAGATAAAGGGCAACTATCTGCCTTTACCTGCAGAGGCTAAGTAGGAGAAGGTGTTCAAGGCATCAGTGGATGAGGTAGGTCTTAAGAATGCACTCCCTTCCAGTGCTGGATCCGTCAACCAGGGACTGAATGCCTTTGAATGAATCCCATCCCTAGCGATTCCATGTGTATACACACTAAGGTCTATTTATCACGCTCCTTACCAAGGTAAATGCCCTGCTTATTTCTGGGTTAATATCATCAAAAGGCATTCCCAACATGGAATCGTGGATTCTTTTCATTTTATTTGATCTTTCAGAATATTCCTAGGATGGTAACATCTTATTGAAGAACCCTCTCAGCTACTTCCCATTTAGTGTAGCCTGCTGTGTCTCTGAAGCTGGAAGACTTGTGTTTGCTGTTTTAGCTTCTCTCCATGTCAATTAAGGAGGCAGCCTGGTAAAAATGCACCCTTGCTCACTCCCCAGACAACCCCTGGGGAGGCTTAGAGCCCAGATATAGCCCTGATTTTTGTTTGCCACCCCTGCAGCAGATCTTTGGCCCACTGTTTAGATTGATTGCATCATTACATTCTAGTTCATCCATCCAGAAGAAACTGATGACTGTTGAATTGAAGCATGCATTTTTCTTTCATAACTTGATGAATTTTTCCCTCAAATGTCTGCCCATATATGCATTCCTCATGGAGTTGACGCTTCGTGTGAAGATTATCTCCCAGATACAGGGTCTCATTCTGTCTTTTATTAGATTGAATTTCTGCTGCCTTGGGCATCCTCTGCACCTACTCTGTGGCTGTAACACTGTATTCTTCACTCTGTTCTGACGCTTTTTGTGTGGTACAATCTGCTGTAGAGCGCATAAAACAATACTTATATTTCGATACATCTGACAATAATATGTCAAACTCAAACTCAACTTAGGTATCTTTCCTCCATGTTTAACATGCCTTAGGCTCTGTTCTACTAGCTTCAAATCCTAAAGTTTTCCCATTATGATCTCTGTTCTTGACCTGTGATCGCTGCTCAGAACATCTTCAGTCAGTCTGTTACGTGGAACTGCTCTCTGCTATATCAACAGAAAACTACTCTTATGTTTGTTTTAGTCTAATTAATCTGCTGTTTCTCTGTATCTTTCGCAACTAAATAAAGTGAATAGCAAAGGTCTTTTCCCTTGGGTAGGGGAGTTCAAAATTAGTGAGCATTTTTTTTAAGGTGAGAGGGGAAAGATTTGAAGGGACCTGAGGGGTAACATTTTCACACAGAGGGTGGATTGTATGTGGAATGAACTGCTAGAGGAAGTGATAGATGTAGGTATGGTTGCGTCATATAAAAGGCATTTCAAGAGGTACATGAATAGCAAGGGTTTTGAGGGAAAGGGCGAAATGCAGGCAAAAGGGACGAGTTAGTTTGGGGAATTTGGTCTGCATGGTCGAGTGGACTGTACAGTTTGTTTGTATGACTCTGTGACCCTATGATACATTTTGGGAGGTCAAATGTAAGAGGAGAGTAAACAGTAAATGCAGGATCCTTAGGATCATTGACATAGAGAGGAATCTTGGGGTGTAAGTCCATAGCTCCCTGAAAGTGTCAACACAAGCAAATAAGGTGCTAAAGAAGGCATGCTTGTCTTCACTGTTTGGAGTATTGGGTATATAAGTTGGCGAGTCCTTTTTCCAGGGTAGTAATGCCAAACACTCGGGGATATAGCTTTAAAGTTAGAGGGGAAATATTAAAGAAGATGTATGAAGCAAGTTTTTACACAGAAGATAGTAGGTGCTTGGAACATGCTGCCAGGGGAGATGTAGAAGTAGATATGTTTGCAGTACTTAAAATGTATTTAGACTGAACAGGCAGAGAATAAAGGGATGCGGATCATGTGCAAGTAGATGGAATTAGTTTCACTCCTCATAGGTTTCAGAGGTAATTATCAGTCATCACTGGGTCAAGCCCATTAATCTGGCTAGGGCTTCAACCTCATTTATAGTGAAGTCTTTGACTGTCCCTAAAAAAAATTAATTTGGGGAGGCCATAGTGCTTGTGTTTCAGTAGGGGCATTAAGACTCTGGAGCAATAAAGTCACTGAGCCATCCATCACTGAATGTAATTACCACATGATGGGCAGTGTGTGAGAAAGCACCAGAAGGAAACCTGGTAAAAACCCTATACTCCTTTAAAGACACAGTGAGCACAAGATAAATTATCTTTAGCTCTTGTAACTATAAATCAGAGCTTGTATACCTATGATTACGATGTATAACAGTATTTAGTATTGATTGTAGTAAACAGTGGCAGTTTGAAGTTGAAGCCTAAAGACAGTCCTTGACCTTGACTTTTCCTTGTCTTGTCTATAAAGAACCCAGACTCAGTTTGGTATTAAATCACAGAATCAAAGGTTGATGTTTCCTTTTTGGAATATCTAGCGCAAGTAATTATTCCAAAGAATTACCTCGCTAAGTTTCAAAACTTTTGGTGTCTTTTTCAACTATCTCCTAAAATAATATTGTGATCTACTTCTTAGCCTCAGCTCTAATTGGCTTCCCTTCATTATTTTCTCTTCCTCTGGATACAATATAGTAAAGGGAATTCTCCCTTTACTCGAAGACTGTCTGCTGGTCATCTGCATAAGGATCTCTGATCATGACACTAGATCGCATTGAAGTGGTACCTGGGTCTGTAGGACTCCAGAGAGAGACCTACTTTTATTCCAATTTACTCTAGGATGCAGGAGTCCCTTGGTGGGCTGGCATTTATTGCTCATCCCTAGTTGCCCTTGAGAAGGTGATAGTGAGCTGTCTTCTTGACCTTCAGTTGCATGGTACGTTGTAGGTAGACTCACAATCCCTTCAGGAGGGAAGCCCAGGATTTTGCCGGAGTTCAACTATAGCGAAGAAACAGTGATATATTTCAAAGTCAGAATAGTGAGTGGATAGGAGGGGAGTTTACAGGTGGTGGTGTTTCCATGTGTCTGGTGCCCTTTTCCTTCTAAATGGAAGTGATCATGTGTTTGGAGACAAGGTCGAAGAAGTTGTGGTAAATTTCTGCAGTACATGTCATAGATGGCACACACTGCTGTTGCTGAGCATTGGTGATGGAAGGTGTAGATGTTTGTGTATGTCATACCAATCAAGCAGGCTGCTTTGTCCTGAATGCTGCCAAACTTCTTGAGCCTCATTGGAGCTGCAATCCAGGAAAGTAGCACATATTCCATCACATTCCTGACTTGTACCTTGTGGGCAGGCTCTGGGGCATCAGAAATTGAGTTAGGAACTGCATGATTCTTAGCTTCTGATCTGCCCCTGAAGACTCAATATTTATACAGCTAGTCCAGTTCAGATTGTGGTTAATGATAATCTCTGGGATGATGTTAGCTGGGGATTCAGTAGTAGTAGTGCTATTGAATGTGAAGTGGTGATGGTTATATTATTTGTTATTGCAGTTGGTCTTTGCCTGACATTTGTGTAGTGTGAATATTACCTACTATTTTACAGCTTAAGTCTGGGTTGTTGGATTTGGATGTGGACTGCTTCAGTATCTGAGGAGTTGTGAATAGTTCTGAACATTGTACAATCCCCATTTCTGACCTTTGATTGCTCACCATCATTCATAACTGTTGCAGAACTATTGAGCCGAGATCTGATCCATTGGTTGTGGAATTGTTTAGCTCCATCTATCACTTGCTGCCTATGCTGTTTAGCATGCAAGTGCTCTTGTTTGATAGCTTCGCCTGGTTAACACTGTAGCTATGCCCTGTGCTGTTTTTGGCATACCCTCCTACACTCTCCATTGAACAAGGGTTAATCCCTTGGTTTGATGGTAATGGTAGAGGATATGCCAGGCCATGCATTTGAAGATTGTGTTGGAGCATGATTCTGTGCTGCTGCTGCCTCTTGAGTTGCTAGATCTGTTAGAAGTCTATCCCATTTAGCACAGTGATAATACCACACAATGCGGATTTAAGGTATTATCAACACGAAAGTGGCATTTCATCTCCACAAGGACTGTGTGGTGGTCATGCTTACCCATACTGTCATTGACTGATGCATCTGTGGCAGGCAGATTGGTGAGGATATGAGGTCAAATCTGTTTTTCTCACTTGTATTTTCCCTTACTACCCACTGCAAATCCATTCGCACAGCTATGTCCTTTAGGACTCGACCAGCTTAATCATATTTGGTACTGCCAAGTCACCCGCTCTCTCTTGTCATCCTTAGTATTTTGTCCCTTGCTATTCAACATGGAGAAGCACAGAGCCATCAGCTGAGGGAGGATAATAGGAGATAATTAGGAAGAGCTTTCCTTGCCCATGTTTGACCTGGCACCATGAGACATTATGGGATTGGAAGCCAATGTTCAGGGCTTCCAGTGCAATTTTCCCTTCTGTGGGTCAGTGGTAGTATTTGAGTCAGGAGGCCAGAGTTCAAGACTCAGCTGCTCCAGAGGTGTGTAGTAGCATCTCTGAGCAGGTTGATAGGAAATACAACTGTGGTACCTCTCCTGGGCCCTTCCTCTGGTAGGACAGGGCATATGCAGGGATGGTGATGGTGGTGACTGGGACATTGTTTGTAACGTATAATTCTATCAGTCATAGAGGCTTGCAGCAGAGTAAAAGGCCCTTCAGCCCATTGAATCTGCACCAGTCAGAAACAATCACCTAACTATTCTGAGAAAACACCTTTTTCTGAAGAAGGTTCTCGACCCGAAACGTCAGCCTTCCTGCTCCTCTGATGCTGCTTGGCCTGCTGTGTTCATCCAGCTCCACACCTTGTTATCTCAGATTCTCCAAAATCAGCAGTTCCTACTATCTCCACCTAACTACTCTAATCCAATTTACCAGCACTTGGCCCATAACCTTTTATGCCTTGGCATTGCAGGTTCACATCTAAATACTTCCTTAACATTATGAGGGTTTCTGTCTCTATCACCTTTACAGGCATGGAGTTCCATTTTCCCACCACTCTCCTGGGAAAGGATGTTTTCTCACACCACTTTGAAGCCTTTTGCCCTCACCTTAAATCTATGCTGAGGTCATTGATCCCTGTATCAAATGGGAAGTGCCTTCCTTTCCATGCTCCTCA
This sequence comes from Stegostoma tigrinum, assembly GCF_030684315.1. Taxonomy (NCBI): domain Eukaryota; kingdom Metazoa; phylum Chordata; class Chondrichthyes; order Orectolobiformes; family Stegostomatidae; genus Stegostoma; species Stegostoma tigrinum. The sequence continues at coordinate 99,675,542 of NC_081358.1, read as the reverse complement.
TAATTTTGCACGTCAATCATGTCCCCCCTCGGTCTCCTCTGCTCCAAGGAAACAATACCAGTCTATCCTGCCTCTTTTCATAACTAAACTTTTCCAACCGTGGCTACTTCCTGTTAAATCTCCTGTGCACCCTTTCCAGTGCTGTTACATTCACCCTATAATGTGGGTTCCTGAACTGCACATACTCTCGCTGTGACCGAACCAATTTTTTATACAGTTCCATTATCATTCTTCCATCCGTTAACTCCATGGCTTGGCTAATAAAGGCAGGTATCCCATATGCCCACTTTATTGACCTGTCCTGCTATCTTGGCCATTGGACCTGCACTCCTTGGTGCTTCTTAGGTCCTACTGCTCATCATGTGTTGTGCTCCCTTGCTTGTCCTGCATCAGTGCATCAGCTCACACTTATCCAGATTGAATTTCACTTGCCACCGATGAGCCCATTTGACCAACCCACCTATATCTTCCTGTATTCTAAGGTTAACCTTCTCATTAGTTACCATCCCACCAATTTTCATATTCTCTGCAAAATTACTGGTTAACCCTCCTACTGTCAATTTTAAATCATTTCTACATACCAAAAACAACAAGGGCCCTAGCACTGATCCCAGGGTAACCCCACTAAATGTACTAGATAGACACAGGCTTCCATCTACACAAGCACTCCTTGACCATACCCTCTGCTTCCTGACATTGAGCCAATTCTGGGTCCAATTAACCAACTTTGCTTGGTCCATCCATGCCCTTCCATGCAGGGTCTTATTAAAAGTCTGCCAGAAATCCAAATAGACAACATCAAGTGCATTGCTCTCATCTATGCACCAGATCACTTCTTCAGAAAATTCAATCAAGTTAGTCCAGCAGGACCTCCCCTTCACAAGGCTTTGCTGACTGTTCTTGATCAATCCTTGCCTCTCCAAGTACAGATTCATTCCTTCCCCCAGAATTTCTTCCAACAGTTTCTCCATTACTGAGGTCAGACTAAGTAACAATCGAAAGAACTGAGGATGCTGTAAATCAGAAACTAAAGTATAGATTGCTGGAAAATCTCAGCAGGTCTGACAGCATTTGTGAAGAAAAATCAATGTTAACATTTCAGAACTGAGGAAGGGTCACCGGACCTGAAATATTAACTCTGATTTCTCCTCACAGATGCTATTAGGCCTGCAGTGCTTTTCCAGCAATCTCTATTTTTGATACTGAGGTTAGATTAACTGCCGTATAGTTTCCTGGATTCTTGGAGTATGACTGTATCAGGCCACTGCTTGACTAGTCTGTGTGACTGCTGTCCAAATTTTGGCACTAGCCTCCAGATATTAGCCAGGGAACTTCTTAGATCAACAGGGCTGTATTTGCCATTGTCCTTACCAGTGCCTCAGTAGTCTGTTAAGGTTCATTCATTTTGAGACTTTTGTAATAAAACTAAGACGCTTGCTAGGCCATTTCAGAGAGCAGGTTAGAGTCAATCACTTTGCTGTGGGTCTGGAGTCACTTGTAGCCAGATCATGTAAAGATGCAGATTTCCCTCTCTTCAAGACTTGCCTTCATGGACATCATTCAACATTTAATTGCAGATTTTTTAGTTGAATTAGAATTGCATCATCTGCCATGATGGGATTGGAATACAGCTCCCAAAACTCATTATCTGGAGCTCTGGCTCAGTTATTCAGCAATCAAACCAGGAAGTCATCACCTCATCTTCTCATGGTTATCTTCACTTAATGTTGACTAACAATGTTCACGTCACTGAATTTTGTGCTGAGCATTTCAATGTATTTCTGTATTTTTAAAGTATTTAACCTAAAGAACCACTTCTCCTTCTTGCAGAATTTGTAGATTTTCTCTTTCGTATTCTTGCTTTGATATTTTACAGCAACATTTGAGTATTCTGAACTTTTTGTTTTAAGGTCGGTAATTTTTCTACTTGATTTGCATTGCATCATTAGAAATGTTTCATTTTCTGCTCCTGCAGCGTTTTGTAACTTTCCCCAATGTATTTGCTTTAGTTGTTTCTTCATTTAACCTCTTAAGGTTAAGGGAAAGACCTGGATGGTAACAGAAGCAGGTCACAAATCAGTTCAGGTTTCCCGACAAACTGTGAAGTTTCCACCAAGTGTGCTATTAAGTGGAAATTGGCCTGATTGATAGGGATGGCTCAAAAACTTTTCTAAGTCTCCTTCTGGACCAGGAAGCAGGTGAGTATTCCATTGAAACCAACAAGGATCCATTACAACCACAACTATAAACCCATCAGACACAGGAGCAGGACCAGACCATTCACTCACCAACTCTGCTCTGCCATTCATTGAAATCAAGGCTGACCTCATAATCCTCAACTCCATTTTTCTGCCTTTTCCCCATAACCCTTGATTCCCTTACTGAGTAATAATCAGTCTATTTCAGCTTTAAATAACCCAACCTCTACAGTTTTCCGTGACAAAGAATTCCACAGATTGACCGCCCTCTGAGAGAGAAAACTCCACCTCATCTCTGTTGCAGCTGAGATTATGCCCTCTGGTTTGAGACAGTTTCACATGATACCCCCGTCCCCTTTTCCTCAAGCATGATCAGCCCACAACCTCTACATTTCTACCCATGTGGATCTATAATGGCAGCTCCACTGCCGGCCCAGAACAATGATACCTGCTGGGCAGGGCAGAGTCAGAGCCTGAATATATAGATAAGGTCCTAGTTTCAAAATTATCCTGGGCCGCAGCATATCAGGACCCTCACACCAATCATGATGTATGATATAAGTGATATAAGTCATGATATAAATGCCTGAAATTATTAAGCGACAGTACCAAGAGTTTTATCTAAATAATTTCAGTATTTTTTATCTTTCATTTCAGAGAAAATATCAACTCCACTACAAGATCGCACTGATCATCAACTATCTGGGTCATTGCATCTCGGTCGGAGCCCTCATAGTCGCATTTATTCTTTTTCTTTGTTTGAGGTATGTTACCTTCACAGTAACATTAATTTGTTAAATCACCAACATCAATATGTGTTAATGTGTTCATAATTAGCCATCTGACCTTACCTCAATGAAAATAAGAAAGGAATAGACGAATTCATTGCATCTAGCTTGCTCTCTAATGTGTTAGCTGCGTGCACCTCATCCCAGTTTTCTTTGCTTTCCTTTGGCCTTTCTAATAATTTCCAACTGTTCAACTTTTCTTCTGGAAGCTCAATTGGCTCCTCAACAGGTGATGCATTTCTATAGTCCTAGAACGCTCATGCAAAACTTGTCTGCTCGATTTTTAAATCAAATTGAATAGAAAATATCCAACTGTCCTCACATTCTGCATTCCTGTGTGAGAGGAGAATCATCACTTATTGTAGGGGATAAATAATTCTACACCTGTGTCCTGGGCAATATTTTTGAGGCCAAATGACCTCCTGCCACATCTCAAGCGGTTATAAATCTGATCCACAATGAATTACAGCACGCATTCATCATTCCATTCGCCTATATTCTCGTCTTCAGGACCGCAAACTGCCCCAAAGATGGGACCAGTTCTTCTTTTTTACCATCTTATTCAATTATCTTTTGTGTTCACACGTCAACATAAATAAAACAGCCTAAAAACAGAAAGACTGGGAGGGTGTGCCCTTCATTTTTTTTGATTAGGCACCTTCTGTCCTCAACGTTGATTTCATCAGTTTCAGCCCGTAATTGTTGGCTAACATTTGGCTTTCTTTTTGTATGTTTAGGTTTTTCTGTTCCCTTTACTTTCAGACAGCAGCAGTTACATCTTTTGTTTGTTTCTTTGCCTCCCTTGTCAGCATGCCCTTTGGCCCTGGAAAGCAACTTTTCAATCATTCAATCTTTCTCCTTGCAACCTTGTCTGACATGATCTATTTTACTAACATTTCCAAGCTCTCCAAAATGTAATGGATCAGACCAGACTCCCTCAACATGCATTAAGAAGATAGCCTAGACCCTAAGTTTTTCGGATTTTTAAAGACATGTGCCAGGCATTGCGTTCTGGATGCAATTCAATTAGTCAAACGACAAGCCTTAAAGCAAAACACACTTTATTCATACACTACAATAACAATAAAGGAACTGAGAGAAGAAATTGAAAGAACTTAACTGTATTGGAAAATTTTAGAAAATAATTGTTGATTTAATACTAAACAGTATTTGTTCCAATTTAGTAACATCCTACAAACACACCCTTGGCAAAAACAAAGTAAAATGCAGTGTCCCACATGCAATTCTAGCAGCAGGAAGAGAACCCCAGCTTTCTGCTTTAAGAGAGAGAGAAAAAATAGCTTCCAAATCCAGCTTCAAGACCCCAGCAGCACTGCTACTGAAAAACTAAAGCTAAAAATCCTGGTTCATGGGAGCTTGACCCTACCCACTCAGGTTTGCTCTAGTTCCAACTTTAAATAAAAATGCCCAGGGCTCACAAACTGCTAACTTTATTGGAATCCAATAGATAGCTCTCACCTCTGCCTTAAAATCTCTCTTCACATTAAAGAACAAAATGTATCTGTTTAAAGCCACAATATCATCACAAAAGAATCTGCCAGACCTGCTGAGTATTGGCTGCGAAAGGACTGTGGGACGTATGACTAACTTTGATGCTGGCATGTGAACAGTGTAGGATCCCAGAAAAATTAAAAAATTAATGCCTGGTCCTCATATCAAAGCATTCTGTAATTAGTTGCTAAAATGCAACAAATCTAGGATGATACCAATATGGAGGAATTGTCTTATGAAGAGAAGTTGAGTAATTTGGCCCTGCACCCGTTGGAGTTTAGAAGAATGGGAGGTGACCTTTTTTGACACATAAGAGATTCTTAGCGATTTGGTGGGATAGATACAGAAAGCTTGTTTCCCTTGGGGAACAGCTTTGGATAATCTCAAAATAAAAGGTTGCACATTTAAGATAGAGATGAGAAGAAATTTCTTCTCTCAGAGAGTAGTAAATCTGTGAAATTCTTTACCACAGCGGTCGAGGATGGGTTGTTAAGTATATTCAAGACAAAGATAGACAGAATTTTAATCACTAAGGGAATCAAGGGTTATGGGAAAAGGCAGGAATCGAGATGAGGATTATCAGATCAGCCATGATCACAGTAAAAGGCAGAGCAAACTCTGTGGGCAGATTGGTCTATTTCTGCTCCTACTTGTTGTCTTAACATTTTGTGAAGTACAAGAGGCTTTTAATTCGACCAGGAACTAGTTTTCCTCTGGCACACTAGACCAAGCAGGCCTTGTAGTTTCCTACGTTTAAGGACAATGGTGTAGCAAACCTGACCATGAGCAGCAGATTATACAATGTATTGAGCTGGGCATATTCATGCAATAATAGATAACAAGGTGTGGAGCTGGATGAACACAGCAGACCAAGCAGCATCTCAGGAGCACAAAAGCTGACGTTTCGGACCTAGACCCAAAGAGATGCTGCTTGGCCTGCTGTGTTCATCCAGCTTCACACTTTGTTAACTTGGTTTCTCCAGCATCTGCAGTTCCCATTATCTCTGACACATATTCATGCTATACGTTTTCCAGCATTTTCTATTTTTATTTCATGTATGAGACAGAATAAGGTGGTACATGTAGCTGGGCATAGAAATGCAATTTTCAATATCCACATCTCACAAACTAACCAAGATGGCTTTTTTCTCTCATACTTACCCTTACCCATCAATTTAAAATAGAGTTATATTCCACAACACTTGCACTCTCCTCACAAAACCTAGAAACCTGCCTATAACTAAGACATGGTAGCGCCTATTTTACACCACCATAGGCATCTAATACAAAGATGCTATATAGAATGTATTAAGAATTTCAACAGTTCAGTACCCACCTTCTTTGTAAAGGTTGTTATGTTCTAATAGCTGTAACTAGGCAGAGTTTCATTACAGAGAATGTACAGTACAGAAACAGGTCATTTGGCCCAACTGATCACTGCCAGTATCTATGTACTACACCAGCCTCTTCCTACCCCACATAATCTCATGCCAAAACCATATCCTTCTATTCCTTTCTTTGTCATATTTATCCAGTGTTACCTTCATTCGTAGGGTCATTGAAAGCTTGTAACACAACAGGCAACTATTCACCCCATTCTGACAATGTGGGCCAGCTGAAGGAGCAATTTGCCTGGTTCCCTTCACTTTCCGCTGCCTTCTATCCTAGTTATGCAGTATTTCCTCCTTTTCAGATATTGAGCCAGTTCCATCCGAGAGCCTCAAATAACTTTGCCTCCCCTACAGCCTCAGCACTTGGAGATCTCCTCCAATGAGACTCAGTGCTTGATGTGGGTGCCATCAACTACATCCAACAGTGCCACCACTTCAGCACAACTCCAGCCCAGTGCGAGATTGGAAAAAGTCATACGACAGCTGAGAACCAACAAGGTCCCCGCTGAATTATGACAAAGAAGCACTCTCGGCACAAAACGTGACCACTCCCTAACCTGATGCCAGCAGATTTCTGCGACACCCTTAATTGTGACTGCTCACCCATCTCTCCAGACACCACATGCACCAGCACAAGCAGTACTGCAGTATTAGTTACCTCAGGACACACAATTCCAGAGAGAAAGAATTTTATACTCTTGCCTGAGGGACAACTGAAAAAGGATAAAGGCACTGAATTCTAGAACTTAACTAGTCACTGAATACAAAAAGTTTATTTTCATGTTACCATTGCTTCTTTTGCAAATTCATTAAATCTGTACTGTCTAATTCTTGTCCCTTCCAATGGTAGCCGTTTGGCTTTCTGTCCAGGTCCCTCTTGATTTTGAATACCTCTATCGTCTCCTCTGAACTGCCTCTTTTCCAAGAAAACAGTCCTAAGGTTCACAGAAATTTCTACATAATTGAAGTTCTGCACCCGTAGAAACTGCTTAAGAATCTGTCCTATGCTCTCTTTGTCTTCTTATCCTTCCTAAACTGTGGAAGCCTGAACTCGATACAACATTTCAATTGAGGCGAAGTGAGTGTTTTGCTTTACAAATTTAGTGTAATTTGTATCAGTGATAATGGGAACTGCAGATGCTGGAGAATCCAAGATGTGAGGTTGGATGAACACAGCAGGCCCAGCAGCATCTCAGGAGCACAAAAACTGACGTTTCGGTCCTAGACCCTTCATCAGAGAGGGGGATGGGGTGACCGTTCTGGACTAAATAGGGAGAGAGGGGGAGGCAGACCGAAGATGGAGAGAAAATAAGATAGGTGGAGAGGAGAGTATAGGTGGGGAGGTAAGGAGGGGATAGGTCAGTCCAGGGAAGACGGACAGGTCAAGGAGGTGGGATGAGGTTAGCAGGTAGGAGATGGAGGTGTGGCTTGGGGTGGGAGGAAGGGATGGGTGAGAGGAAGAACAGGTTAGGGAGGCAGAGACAGGTTGGACTGGTTTTGGGATGCAGTGGGTGGAGGGGAAGAGCTGAGCTGGTTGTGTGGTGCAGTGGGGGGAGGGAACAAACTGGGCAGGATTTGGCATGCGGTGAGGGAAGGGGAGATTTTGAAGCTGGTGAAGTCCACATTGATACCATTGGGCTGCAGGGTTCCCAAGAGGAATATGAGTTGCTGTTCCTGCAACCTTCGGGTGGCATCATTGTGGCACTGCAGGAGGCCCATGATGGACATGTCATCTAAAGAATGGGAGGGGGAGTGGAAATGGTTTGCGACTGGGAGGTGCAGTTGTTTATTGCGAACCGAGCGGAGGTGTTCTGCAAAGCGGTCCCCAAGCCTCCGCTTGGTTTCCCCAATGTAGGGGAAGCCACACCGGGTACAATGGATGCAGTATACCACATTGGCAGATGTGCAGGTGAACCTCTGCTTAATATGGAAAGTCATCTTGGGGCCTGGGATAGGGGTGAGGGAGGAGGTGTGGGGGCAAGTGTAGCATTTCCTGCGGTTGTGGGGAAGGTGCCAGGTGTGGTGGGGTTGGAGGGCAGTGTGGAGCGAACAATGGAGTCACGGAGAAAGTGGTCTCTCTGGAAAGCAGACAAGCGTGGGGATGGAAAAATGTCTTGGGTGGTGGGGTCGGATTGTAGATGGCGGAGGTGTCGGAGGATGATGCATTGTATCCGGAGGTTGGTGGGGTGGTGTGTGAGTACGAGGGGAATCCTCTTAGGGCGGTTGTGGCGGGGGCAGGGTGTGAGGGATGTATTGCGGGAAATGCGGGAGATGCGGTCAAGGGCGTTCTCGACCACTGTGGGGGGAAAGTTGCGGTCATTGAAGAACTTGGACATCTGGGATGTGCGGGTGTGGAATGCCTCATCATGGGAGCAGATGCAGCGGAGGCGGATGAATTGGGAATAGGGGATGGAATTTTTGCAGGAGGGTGGGTGGGATGAGGTGTATTCTAGGTAGCTGTGGGAGTCGGTGGGCTTGAAATGGACATCAGTTACAAGTTGGTTGCCTGAGATGGAGACTGAGAGGTCCAGGAAGGTGAGGGATGTGCTGGAGATGGCCCAGGACCTTCAGTTCACCTGGGCCATCTCCAGCACATCCCTCACCTTCCTGGACCTCTCAGTCTCCATCTCAGGCAACCAGTTTGTAACTGATGTCCATTTCAAGCCCACCGACTCCCACAGCTACCTAGAATACACCTTCTCCCATCCACCCTCCTGCAAAAATACCATCCCCTATTCGCAATTCCTCCGCCTCCGCCGCATCTGCTCCCACGATGAGGCATTCCATTCCCGCACATCCCAGATGCCCAAGTTCTTCAAGGACTGCAACTTTCCCCCCACAGTGGTCGAGAACGCTCTTGAGCGCGTCCCCCGCATTTCCCGCAACATATCCCTCACACCCCGCCCCTGCCATAACCGCCCAAAGAGGATCCCCCTCGAACTCACACACCACCCCACCAAACTCTGGATACAATGCATCATCCTCCGACACTTCCGCCATTTACAATCCGACCCCACCACCCAAGACATTTTTCCATCCCCACCCTTGTCTGCTTTCCGGAGAGACCACTCTCTCCGTGACTCCATTGTTCGCTCCACACTGCCCTCCAACTCCACCACACCCGGCACCTTCCCCGCAACCGCAGGAAATGCTACACTTGCCCCCACTCCTCCTCCCTCACCCCTATCCCAGGCCCCAAGATGACTTTCCATATTAAGCAGAGGTTCACCTGCACATCTGCCAATGTGGTATACTGCATCCATTGTACCCGGTGTGGCTTCCTCTACATTGGGGAAACCAAGCGGAGGCTTGGAGAACGCTTTGCAGAACACCTCCGCTCGGTTTGCAATAAACAACTGCACCTCCCAGTCGCAAACCATTTCCACTCCCCCTCCCATTCTTTAGATGACATGTCCATCATGGGCCTCCTGCAGTGCCACAATGATACCACCCGAAGGTTGCAGGAACAGCAACTCATATTCCTCTTGGGAACCCTGCAGCCCAATGGTATCAATGTGGACTTCACCAGCTTCAAAATCTCCCCTTCCCCCACCGCATCCCAAAACCAGCCCAGTTCGTCCCCGCCCCCCACTGCACCACACAACCAGCTCAGCTCTTCCCCTCCACCCACTGCACCCCAAAACCAGTCCAACCTGTCTCTGCTTCCCTAACCTGTTCTTCCTCTTACCCACCCCTTCCTCCCACCCCACACCGCACCTCCATCTCCTACCTACTAACCTCATCCCACCTCCTTGACCTGTCCGTCTTCCCTGGACTGACCTATCCCCTCCCTACCTCCCCACCTATACTCTCCTCTCCACCTATCTTCTTTTCTCTCCATCTTCAGTCGGCCTCCCCCTCTCTCCCTACTTAGTCCAGAATCGTCACCCCATCCCCCTCTCTGATGAAGGGTCTAGGCCCAAAACGTCAGCTTTTGTGCTCCTGAGATGCTGCTGGGCCTGCTGTGTTCATCCAGCCTCACATTTTATTATCTTAGTGTAATTTGCTTGCTTTTGTAGAGTTTGCTTTATTAACTACTCTCTCTAACTAATCTGCCACCTGCAATGATTTATTTTTATCTACACCCAGCTCACTCTGCTCCCGAATCCCATTTAGAATTCTACTCTTCTGCTTGTATTGTCTTACCACATTCCTCCTTTCAAACTGAATCACTTCATATTTCTCTTCTTTTATTGTTATTGGCCATTTGTCTTCCTGTTCCACCAACCTGCCTCATTTTTCATCATTATCGCTGATAACAGCGACACAAGTCAATTTAAGGCATTGTAGAAGCTGAATGAGTCTGCCGGAGCTCTCCAATGCCTTTCGTAGCTGTTAAATGTGAACAACTCATGGACCACTTGGCACCTTTAAGCAGTTGTTTGTAATGTTAAAGGAGGCCACCAGGCTCTTGTGGTACGGGGGTAATGCCCCGACCTCTTGGCTAGAATCCTGGGCTCAAGTGCCACCTGCTCTCGAGATGTGTTGTAACATGTCTGAACAGGTTAATTAAAACTGCCACAAAAGAGGCAGCTGCAGAGTGTTAACTTGTTACTTTCAGTCGCACTGTCATACACTCTGTGCTGCCAAGCCCCCGACTCATTTCCACACCACCACCCCCATCCTCCCCTCCACCAACCAGAGAGAGACCTGTCAGTCCCAGGTCTGGAGCTCAGCAGTGAAATGCTAGAATTTTTTCATTCCAAGAACATCCTATCTCCCAACTGCTGATTTTTAAAGCTGTCAGTCTTTCACTTTTCCTAAAAGGGTAAGGCTGAATTGGTGATAATGGGATGATCACTTTTCTGCCAAATAAACATCTAATTTATTCATTTAGGCCAGATTAAAAAATAAGGGAAGACATTTGAACTCAACAAGACCAACACTTTGTAAAAGCTCAATTTCACTGGTGCAGAGTCTTACTGTAACCATCACGTTCATTTCTCTTTATAAAGTGTTTAACTGCCTGGTGAACAGTCGTAAACTGTGTTTTTCAATAAATGTGCCTGATCTCTGTACCCAATGTGGCAAAATGTAGCACAGTTTTAGTTCCTTCTTCCTTTGTGTTGGCTTTGATAGAAGCATCAGATGCCTCCGGAACATCATTCATTGGAACTTGATAACCACGTTCATACTGAGGAATGCCATGTGGTTTCTATTGCAAATGATCGACCACCAGATTCACGAGAACAATGAGGTAAACTCTCACAGTGAAACTCAGCAGTCATTGGCTTATGTTTTTGAGTGCCTAACTAATGTATGATTGGATCTAGCCAACTAGAAGGGCCACATGTACATTGCATCACTGTTCTGTCCTGAATTCACTGAATGCAGAAGCAGTAAGCAGTAGGTGTGATGCAGCATTTCATTGGGTTTGTGTCATGACTTAACTGGGAGCTGTGTGGGGATAATCATGCCCCACTGCTCCATAGGTCATTACAAAATGTATATTAAAAAAGAATTAATTTTAAATTTTTGCATTGGTGAGCTGTTGTTGTCTATGTAGTGATGCTCACTCTTTGATTCAATGGTTTATCAGGTGCTTGTTGTTTCTTTTCTTGTACGAGTCATTTCTTTCAAGATCACTGGAGTTTTCTGTCTCAATCCTCGCAGAAAGAAAGAGACATGCGGTTTGTAGGCTGTAGATGTTTTCACTCTGCTGCACTGGGTACTCGCAGATTTTTTAAAAATTATTTTACGGCTATTACTAGGCACAATTTCATTCACTTGAAAGATCCTTGATCACGTTCAGATTGACTTCTCCCTCTTTTTTGCGACCAAAAGCAATATATTATATTTAAAAAAAGATGAGACCACTAAATTGACCAATTTACCATTCTGACTGCTACTCAGGACAAAAGCAAACCACACCAGGTTCTTTCAGAAATATCAGAAATGATGTTATTTATTGTAATACACTTAACTTTAACAAGAGCAGTGAAAGAAAAGATTTTTAATTTATGCAACTTACACTACACCGCTTCAAATTTCATAAGCACACACCCTCTCATTCACAATTGAGACAAACAAAACACAATGGTTAAACATATATTATGGTGAAAAATGTCTTTTTTCTTCCTCTGTGGGATGTGAATGTTGCTGTCCAGGCCAGCGTTTGTTGCCCATCTCTGTTTACCTAGAGAGTAATTAAGAGTCGATCACATTACTGTGGGTTTAGAGTCACATGTAGGGCAGACCAAGTAAGGAGGCAGATTTCTTTCCCTAAAGGACATGATAAACCAGACAGGGACAATTGAACTCCCAAGATCAGAAGTTCAGCCCATAAAATGGAATGCCACTTTTCTCTAACAGTCCTTTTAAATTTTTGCATTGGTGAGCTGTTGTCGTCTATATAGTGATGCTCACTCTTTGATTCAATGGTTTATCAGGTGCATGTTGTTTCTTGTCTTGTACGAGTCATTTCTTTTAAGGTCGCTGGAGTTTTCTGCCTCGATCCTCACAGAGAGAGAGAGAGAGAGATACATGTGGTTTGTAGGCTGTAGATGTTTTCACTCTCTGTTGCACTGGGTACTCACAGCTTTTAAAAAAAAATTTTACAGATGTTACCAGGCACAATTTCATTCACCTGAAAGATCCTTGATCATGTTCAGATTGACTTCTCTCTTTTTGTTGCAACCTAAAGCAATACTGTATTCCACGGTATAACAATACAGAACGCTTGATTTTCAAGTCGCAAAATTTTCCTGTTTTTCCAGTTTCAGCAGCTTAATTTCCACTTCAGTTTATAGTTCAAAAAATGCATGGTCCCTCACATGCCTCCACCCTCAAAAAAAATGAAATACCATTTTTAAACATGTTTCATCACCAATTTCATATGCTACATGTACAATACCACATTCAAATATATGGTTGTTCACTTGCATTCATTCTTTATACAGTATTTAAGCAGTTACTTGCTATTTACCAATTCTTAAAGTATTTCAGTACAACATTAATCTTGATAATAACCCTGGGGTTACATTATCTTTTCCAGCAACATGAATAAATTTTACATTGAATAGTTAAATTGATAATTTCCATCAGAATGCCTTACATGTAGAGTTTTATTTTTGCTACAAAAGCCCGCAGATTATGGTCAGGATTATTAGTGTTTCTAGTGTTAATGTTGTATCAGTATTATTAGTGTTTCTTGGTAAAGATGATAAATATAAAATTAAAACTGTTGGAATTCAGTTGACCACATCTCATTTGCCTTTTTTTGCAACAAGCTTCACAGTTCCATTGACAATGACAGTTCCAATGAACTCAACGGTTCCAATTAGATTGTTCATCCTTTACCTAAAAAATGATGCTTTTAACAATACTAGAAGAGCACTTGACCTCTTTCAAATGGCACCTTGCATTTTCCAAGAGTGTCTTGCAGCCTTCAAAGGGAACCTTACCTACAGAGTTGCCCTGGACCTCTCCGAATAGCATCTTTCCTTTCCTAATGGTGTCCCCGGAGGGTGTCTTACCTCTCCACAGAATGTCTGAAGCTTTCAGACTTCTCCTGAAAACTATAAAACAAACATGCACTGTTTTATACATTGCATTTGTAAAAATTTAATTTGAAGGCAATTGCAAAAGTTCTTACCAAAGCTACTGCCTCCATGCACTGTGGATGCACAAACTACAACTCATCCTGCTGCCTGACCTGTTATTTGCAGAATTTTCACTTCTTAATTTTAATTTTATATTATTTAAATTGAGTCTTTTTTTTCTATGATTATTCAGCTTAAAAGGTACAGATAACGATAACTGTTATCTGTAACTTTAGGGTAGTTTTTTTTTCTATTAATTTTGTGGGATCTGGGCATCACTGGCTGGTCAGCATTTCTTGCCCATCCCTAATTGCCCTTGAGAAGGCAGTAGTGAGCTGCCTTCTTGAACCGCTGCAGTCCTCCTGCTGTGGGTTGGCCCACAATGCCATTACAGAAGGAATTCCAGGATTTTGACCCAGTGATAGCGAAGGAACAGCGATATATTTCCAAGTCAGGGCGGTGAGCAACTTGGAAGGGAACTTGGGGGTGGTGGTGTTCCCATATATCTGCTGCCCTTGTCCTTCTAAATGGAAGTGGTCGCGCATTTGGAAGGTGCTGTCTGAGGATCTTTGGTGAATTTCTGTAGTGCATCTTGTGGAAAGTACACACTGCTGCTACTGAGCGTTGGTGGTGGGGGAGTGAATGCTTGTGCATGTAGTGCCAATCAAGCGGGCTGCTTTGTCCTGGATGGTGTCAAGCTTCTTAAGTGTTGTTGGGGCTGCGCTCATCCAGGCAACTGGGGAGTATTCCATCACAGTCCTGGCTTCTGACTTGTAAATAGTGGACAGGCTTTGAGGAGTCAGGAGATGAGCTACTCGCCGCAATATTCCCAGCTTCTGGCCTGCTCTTATAGCCACTGTGTTAATGTGGTTAGTCCAGTTGAGTTTCTAGTCAATGGTAACCCCCAGGATGTTGATAGTAGGTAATTCAGTGATGGTAACACCGTTGAATGTCAAGGGACAGTGATTAGATTCTCTCTTATTAGTGATGGCCATAGCCTGGCATTTGTGTGGCGCAATGTCACTTGCCACTTGTCAGCCCGAGCCTGGATATTGTCCAGATCTTGTTGTTGTGGGAGACTAGAGGGAAAGTAATTACTGTGTCATTCACAGATCTCACAAATACAAACATAAGAAGTGAGATGGAGCAATAAATTCCGTCATTCTTGCGATAGAGCCTCCAAGTTGCCTGATTGGATTGCTTAATGGATTTTCTCCCAATTCTGGTATTTAGTTACATTTGTAAGTCACCAGGTTTTCTCCAGCAGCTCATTCCAAACATACGATCACTACCATCTAGATGGAAAAGGGCAAAGGATACATGGGAACACCTACAGAAGCAAGTTTCACTCCAAGACACTTAGAAACAAATCACTGCGCCTTTAGTATCTCTAGGTTAAATCCTAGAACTCCTTCCCTAACAGAATTCTGAATGCTCTAACACCAAATGAACTGCAGTGGTTCAAGAAGCTCATTGCCCCTTTTCAAGGGCAGATAGGGATGGGCAACAAATGTTGATGTGGTCATTGATGCCAATGCCACCTGAGTGAACAAAACAAACAGATAAGTAAACAAACTCTGGCAATTTATGGATGACCATAGAAAATGGACCATTCGTAAAAGCTCAGTTGTTTCACTGACATCCTTCAGTGTTGGAAGCCTCCTGCCATTACTCAGTCTTGTTGGAATGTAATTGAATTTTATGCCCTCTGAAATGCCATATTCAATCAGTCAGTTTGAATCAAATTGCTGGAGGTCAAAGAGGTGGCTCACATATACCTTCTCAGGGTAAATGGGGATAGAGGTTAAATGCACCTACACTAAGAATTTTTGTTTTAATTTAAGATCTCTAAAGCAGAGAATATTTTCACTGATTATCAATCTACAGCAGAAGGAATGTTATTCCACAAACAGTTCTTTCTTTTACCTGGAAGGAATTACAAGTGCCTCAGTGTACAGGAAATGGAGATAAATGTTTGAGTCCTCAGCATTGACGAATATCAACGCAATTCAGAACTCAGATACCTTAGAATAAATATCAAAACCTGTCTCACAATTTAATAGACATTTGAACAGCCCAATGAATACATGTTACACTGTCCAGGAAATCTATGGCTTAACCCTTAGTTTTGTACTGAATAACTTGGCTTTACCCAAGACATGACATCAGACAAAATACTTCTCAACTAAGGGTAAATTGCTTGCCGTTGATCGAGTAAAACCTTCAGGCATGTCCACATCTGGATAATTGTGCAATCAGCCATAATAATACATAGAGTAGAATGACCAGCTAATATCTCCACTGTCTCCACCAGAATCAATGGGCAAATCAGCGAGCTACCTAGTTGCCTAGAACCTGTCCTAAAGCTTTCAGCAGCAGAATCAGGAATATTTCTGGGCATGGAGAGAAGGCGAGAGGGATTTGATGGGAATTCATCACCTCATATACAATGCCTCATTGGTCACTAATGCCAGATGAATCTCTCGTGACAAAAGAGTAGATTGGAGCACAGGATGATGAATTAAGTGCTCAGTTTGCAGGATTGCTGGGCATTCATCAAACTGGGTATGCAATCTCCACCCTGAATCTTCAACTCTCAGCTCAGAAAAGTGATTTTCCTTGATGAAAGTAAACCCTTGCAACATATACCTTCCAACATTAGTCTTGTTCTTTTATATAAACATAATACGTTTAACTGCAAACTTAATCTTTCTTTTCAGCCCTGGTGCCGTCTTATCACAACTATCTTCAATTACTTTGTGGTGACTAATTTCTTCTGGATGTTTGTCGAGGGCTGCTATCTCCACACAGCTATAGTGATGACCTACTCCACAGATAAACTGCGCAAATGGATATTTCTGTTCATTGGATGGTGTAAGTCATGAGCTTTTTGCCTTTTTGTTAAAGTAACCATCACAGAAGAACAGTTAAGTAGCCAACAGCTTATATAGAACCTTTAATATGGTGTAATAACAGGAGTCCCAAAGGACTTTGCAGAACATTACAAAACAAAGCATGCAATGAAGCCAATGTGAAGAAATTGGATCAGATGATCAAAAATCCTGGTCGAAGAAGAAGCTTCTAAAAATATGTGTTGAAAGAGAAAAGTCAGATAGAGAGGCGGAGATCGCTGAGAAGGGACTGTCATAGCCAGGGACTTCATTAAAGGCCTAGTCCCTTAAACTGGTGCAACATTTTAAAAAAAGTCATTAAAAAGCTGTTGGGATGTGGCCAGCACTTATTGTCCATCCTTAATTGGCCTTGAGAATGTGATAGGCAGCAGCCTTCTTAAACTGCTACTGACCTTGAAATTGGGAAGACGCAAGAGGCCAGAATTACAGAAACAAAAATATAACGGAGGATTGAGAGAGTTACACTAGATTTTCAAATGTCTAATATTTCCTGGGAAACTACTAATTTAATGGAAGTTAAAGCCTCCAAATTCCAGGACATGAACAGGTTCTTTCAGAGCTTTCCAGACATAGAACAATTTTCAATCAGAATCTGCAATTTCCCACAGAGCCAGCTGCATCCAGCATTTCATAGAGCCCTAACAATCAACTCCAGTCTGCTCCAATGACTGTCTGGCTATCAGAATATCCAGGACAATGTTACAGAGGTGGGAATGGGTGGTTTTGAAGAAGGTACCAACAGATGGCTGGAAGCTGATCACAAGGTCGAGCCTCAGACTAATGGCAGAGTTTTCCCGACCTGAGAAATGGGTGATTGACACTGGGAGGTACCTAACCTGCACCATTAATATCAGAATGAAGTTCTGGGTAGGAAGGCTGTTGATTGATCTTTTCAAACCAATGCCTACTAAGGCCCTTTAGAGGTCAATGTACAACCACTTAAGGGCTTCAATCCAAATGGGCTGCAATTACTTCAACTACTCCAGCTGGGACAAAGGAGAGCGGACTGTCCAAATAATTACCAGTACAGCAGTCTGTCAGTTTGTGGGGAGTAATCAGGGAAGGCGATGACAAAATGGTGTTATCTGTAGACTATTCATCCAGGGCCTAGGTGATGTTCTGGGAACCTGGGTTTGATTCCTGCCCTGACAGATAGTGGAATTTGAAATTAAAAAATATCTGGAGTTAAGAATCTAATGATGACCATTAAAACACTGTTGATTATTGGCAAAAATCATGTTGTTTACTAAAGTTTCACCAATCCTTACCTGGCCTGGCCTACACGTGACTCCAGGATCACAGCAACGTGATTGACTCTTATCTGCTGTCTGGGTGATTAGGGATAAATGATAACTGCTGGTCCAGTCAGTAATGCCTACATGCTAGGAATGAATTTAAAATAGAGGTGCAATTCCTCAAACTGTACTATTTGTGCACAACCAAAGTACTCAGCCTGAAGGAGTGGGTTCTCCTGCCCTTGCGTCACAGTTCCAAACCCCGACCCCAGAAAGGCCTTCAAACAACACTCACCGTTCTTGCCTCTGGTCCTCCATCTGTGCATTCGGAGTGGGCTGGAGCAATGGTATCCCAGCTCCAACCACAGCCTTCACCATGGTGATGACAAGCTGTACTGAGTGGAACTTTGTATTACCTGACTGCCAGAAGATCTGGTGGGTTTTCTGAAGAAGGTTTCCCTCCAGGTCACTTTCCTACTTTTCGACTCAGCCTCATGGTTACACACTGACTCAAAATGATCCTGTGTTTCTTCTACCAGCATGTTCTGTCCCTGCAATGTAGACTGGATTAATAATATTATGAAAATTAACAATATTAAGGCATCAATTAAATATGTGAGTTTTATATTCTCCATGTACTTGGGATTTTCATTCGGGTGAAAAGGTGAAAAAGGCATAGAAGAAAGAAAACTCTGTAGTTTCATAGAATAAATCCATCCCATCCAATATCCTGAAATAACTGCTAAATGACTGAAGGAAAGAGATCAAAAGCACAGCCAAAGAATTAGGTAGCAGAAACAGCAGCAATCTGTTGCCAGGGAGTTGGGGGTGAGGGGATGCTGCTATGTAGGAAACAGAGTTTGGAGCAAGGACAGACAGCATTGGTTTTGTCTTAGCAGTATTTAATTGGACACACACACACACACACACACACACACACACACACACACACACACAATGTACTTTATGTATTTGTCACACATAAATGCTGTAACACTTTTCATTTCAAGCTTTGTTGTTCTTAGCTTTGTGTAAAACGGCTTACCTCCTGGTTGTCACACAGGCTCTGCATATTATCAACATTTAGTATCAATCTGTAGCTGTTTTAAAAACTGCGTTCATTCATTAAAACTGACTGAAGTATTTATTCTTCCACAGGCATACCCTGTCCTATCATTGTAGCCTGGGCCATAGGCAAATTATATTATGAAAATGAGCAGTAAGTAATGTATTAAGATGTAGCCTGAATTTGTGAGTTTTATATTATTAGTATTTTTAAGGTGAGAAAAGTGTAAAAGAAAGAAACTTCCCTCCTTTCATAAAATGTATGCATTTCGTTCCATTCAGTGTGTTGAAATAAGTACCAATGACTGATGGAAAGAGATTGTGCAGTCAAAGAAACAAAGAAACAAACCCAGAAAGTAAGAAAACAAAAATCAGAAACCATTTGAAATGCTTCTCAAAGAGGGCAGAGTGAGACACTGGGGAAAATTTTTTAAAAATTGACTGACGTATGTTTTTACTCTGATGCCAGTGATAAGTCTGTGGGATTAGTGAGGACACAGGTCTTAGACTCCCTTATTGTGCTGTGGTCCTAAATATATGCCGGTATTTACAAGTCATCCCATGTTTGAGGGCCAGCGTTCACAGGATGTTCCTGACTGAATGTCAATACTTATAAGATGTTCCTGAGTGAGTGTCAGTGTTTGAAGGATGGCTCTCAGTGACAGCCAGAATTTTGAAGGTCTTCCTGATGGAATGTCAGAATTTGCAAGGTGTTCCTTGTTAATTTTCAGACTTTATGGGATTGACATGCTTTATAAACAACAGGATGTTTCTGAGTGTCAGTATTTAAGGGATATTGATTGGTGAGTGTTCACATGTACAAGATGCTTCTCATTGTGTGCAAGTATTCTGACCATTAAAATCAATAATGAGAAAATCATTGAGTTGACGCTATCCATTTCCCTAGCATGGATTCCCACTATGCACAAGGAGCACTGAGGTGGAAAATCCCATCTGTTATGTAGAAAGCTTTAATTCTCAGAATAGAATAAAACCTGCGCAGTCTGGTACTGGCTGTTCAACCTGAAATTATTTAGTCTTGTCGCATTCTGAAGAAAATGAGGAATGAAGAACTCTGCTCGTGGATAAAATCTTCCATCCACAAAGAACAGCATCTTCTTGGTCTGGTTAGCATGGAGTGTCACAAGGCTATGCTTGTTGACTAAGATTATCGAACATGAACTTGAGATCTTTATTATCTTTGTAACTTGGTTCTGCTTCTGTCACCATGGCAGTTAATGTCAGTGTTGGTAGCAAAATGTATCTGTCCCCTTTCCAAAACAGCTAAACTGTTGAAATTTGAGCTTCACTGCTATCCGCAAGTTCTGTTATTTCTTATTGTTTGGCTCTTGATGAGATGATTTCAGTTTGAATAGGAAAACGACCCTGTGCATGCATGGACACATATGTGCACTTACATGTTTAGTTGTACTTACATATAAACATATACACCTTGATATTTCAGAAGGGACAAGGTGTTTGGTAGGATCTGTCTGTCATTGACCTGTTCCGCTTATGTGTCTTCAATTTTTACTAATAGAAGAGGACTGATGTACTGAACTAGCAACATAATACCTGATGTCAGTAGTTGGTCATTGGACAGTAGTTGCTGAATAACCTTGAGTATGCTAAGAATGTGAAAGTTGGCATCACACAGAGAACCAAATTAAAATTCTGTTGGTTTTGCAATTTGGTTCTTTTACACAAGCTGAAAGCTGAATATATTCAGGCAGGAGGTTGCTTAGCTCAGTTGGCTGGCTGGTTGGTTTGTAATACAGTGACACCAAAAGTGTGGGCTCAATTCCTCTCCTGATTGAAGTTACCATGAAGGCACCTCCATCTCAACTTCTCGCTTTGTCTGAGGAATGATGACTCTCAGGTTAAACTTTCAGTTATCTCTCTAATGACAGAGTAGGACTATGCTGACTTTACTTTTTACCTTTTATGTACATGCAGCAGGGACATGTCCTCTGTAAGAGAAGAGTATAAGTCCAGACACAGTGCCTGTTTTAATCAAACCAGCTTGGGTCAGTCATTCCTTGGTGTATTCTCCTTGGCAATGTTTCTACCAAACAGAGTCAACTTGCCAATGATCATAAATCTTTGCTCGCTCAGTAAAAATTATTGCTGGCTTTGAATATTGGAATTTAGCATCTATCCTACAGAGTGAAAGATAATAGCTTTGACCTTTTTTTCAGAAATACAAGGTATATATAGCACAGGACCAGGCCATTCAGCCCAGACAGCTCATGCTGGTGTTTGTTCAGTACTTAAGACTCCTGCCCTTTTTTTCATCACTACATCTACGATTGTAACAATTTATTCCTTTCTCCCTTAAGCACTTATCGAGTTTCCCCTTAGATCCATCCATACTATTTGCTGTATGTACTCTGTATGGTACCACATTCCAAATTCTTACCACTTGTTATGTGAAAAAGGTTTCATTTAAATTCCCTGTTGGATTTCTTGGCGTATTTTATGTTAATTATGGCAAGGAATGCTCTTCCCCACCAGTGGAAATGCTCTATCTGTCTCCACTCTATCAAAATATTTCATAATTTTAAATTGCTCCATTAGATCCGTCCTCAGTCTTGCTTTATCACAAATAGAGAATTCCAGCCTGAGAAACCTTTCCTGAAATGTGTGGCCACATATTTTTGTTTCCAACCATGTAAATTTCTACACCCATTCAAATGTTTCCATATCATTTGGAAAACATACATAGAACACGATGCTGGTCCTTCAAGCATGTTTTTTGAAAGACAAAATGTGCCTGCTTAGCTTCTGCAAACCTATAAAAAAGGAAAGATTAAACTGAAGTGTGGTATTTGCTGTTTCTTAGCAAAACATTTCTTGTCCCAAGCTTTAACAGAAGCCAAACATCATTAATACCATGTCCCATATGAGGAGAGGACACTGGAAATCAAGCCCCATGATTCGAAGAATCATCAAAAATGCATAGAATGCCAATCTAATCAATAAGATGGTAATTTGCCTGACTTTGACCACCACATGAAAGCAATTCATACCAGGTTTCAACAATAAACAAGTAAATAAAACTCATTTATTATCAACAAACTTATACTTTAAAACTTGGTAAAAAATGATTATTAATTACCAATGTGCGAACTTCAAACCGAACTCCCATTTGCATCTAAATGTGCACATAATCATAAACAGGATGGACAATACAGGCAGTTATGCAGAAATAGAGTGGTTGTAAAACATAATAAATATGAGCAAATTTTGTGGATCAGGAATCCAAACCATAAGGATGGAATGAGGTGCCTTTCTCACAGTTCTTTTGGCTTCTGGCAATGATATCAGTTTGTTCTCGACCCCAGCGATCTTCTATTCAGAAGAATTGGAACAAACTTTTTACTTGAGTTAGAAATTCTCTGTCTAAGATTCTATTAGTGCTGCTGCTCTTCCACTCACAGAGAAAGAGCGAGAGAGACAGGACATAGAGATTTATCTTGGCTTGCATATTTTCGGAGATCTGAATGCAGTTGCTCGTCTGAGTCCTGTGACAAACTGCGACTTATCTCATCAATTCT
The DNA here is from genome assembly GCF_030684315.1 of Stegostoma tigrinum. Taxonomy (NCBI): domain Eukaryota; kingdom Metazoa; phylum Chordata; class Chondrichthyes; order Orectolobiformes; family Stegostomatidae; genus Stegostoma; species Stegostoma tigrinum. The sequence continues at coordinate 99,653,343 of NC_081358.1, read as the reverse complement.
TCAAAAGACTTGATCAGGAGTGTAAAATATCAAAAAAGCTCCCACGGGAGATTGATTGAATTGAAAGATTTTCTGTCAGGGCAACAAATGTCTAAGCATAAAAGGTTGTGTACCAAATACTGAAAATGGGATTAGAATGTTTGGATGGCTGTTTTAGACTGGCAGAGACTCGGTGATCTGGTCTCTATGACTCTATAAAAGCGGCTGTTGGATGGTTTTCCAACCACACACACCTGGTACCAACCAGTCTCACAAAAGTATCAAATCCAACTTCTCCAAAAGTTATATGATCTCCTGTAACTCACAGTTAACCTCACAGTTCCACTTTTAACTCTCAGGTTAAAACAAAAACAGCTGGCTCTCTGCAACACACTATCCAAACTTTCACTCAAATGTAACTGCTTGCTTCCTGAATGTTTATGCCATCCTGGCATAATGGCTTTCTTCCCTCTTTTGCAACTTGTTTGCAATTGGTACCTCTCATTCTGGCATCACATCCAACTCTTGAAGCATTGGGTGTGAATCTACATAGTAATCTCTGACTAACTGACAGTAGTGTTCATCATAACAGCACCTGATCATAGTCTCTCTCACCTTGCGCACAAAGGAATATAGGAGTTAGGCTAGGCCATTCAGCCTCTCAACCTTTTCCCACCATTTAATATGATTGCTGATTGCACACTTCAATGCCTACATTCACCAAAACCCCAAGCCCAAAAGCCTGTACACCACTGGTATTCAGAAATCCATCTATCTCTACCTTAAACACGTCCAGACAGTTTTCAAATTTTCCACAGCTGATTGTGGTAGAGAATTTCAAAGGTTCACAACCCTCCGAGTAAAAATAAATTCTCCCTATCTCGGACCTAAATGGCATTCTCTTTATTTTTACAGTACTGCCAGGAGCAAGTCTGAGGAATCTTCATTGCATTTCTTCTATGGTACTGCCAGGAGCAAGTCTGAGGAATCTTCATTGCATTTCTTCTATGGCATTAAATCTTCTCTGAGATAAAGAGACCAGAACTGTATACAGGTGTAGTCTAACAAAGATCTGATATAATTGAAGCAAGACTTCAAACTTCCAATATTTCAGACCTCTTGCAATGAAGGATTACATTTCATTCGTCTTCCTCATAATTTTTTGCACGTTTGCCTTCAGTTACTTATCAACAGGTTCCCTTTGTAAACCTACACTTTCCAACTTTTTGCCTTTTAAAAAATACTTTGCACAAGTGCTTCTACTACCAACATGAATAGCCTCATATTTTTCCACACTATGTGCCCGGTTCTTGTCCATTCACTAAGCCTGCCCAAATCCTGAAGCTCTTTCACATCTTCTTCACAACATTCTCACTTGACTCATATTATCTGCAGATTTAAAAATACTCCTTTTGGTCCGTTCCTCCATAGCATTGATATCTGTTATGAACAGCTGGGGCCCAACCGCTAATCCTGGCAGTACCCAACTAGTCACCCTCGGCCAGTGCGAGAGTTGTCTGTTTATTCCTACTTTCAGTTTTCTGTCTGTTAGCCAATCATTAAACTATGCCGGTACATTACCTGCTATACCATGTCTTTAATTTTTTTTCCTAACCAGCCTACTGTGGGGGACTTTATCAGAAACCTTCTGAAAATCATGTTTGCTTTCTAACAGGAGTCATGAGCAGAGTTCCTCGCTGATGTCTCCTCTACTCAATTCAAACGGATCAGCCATTGTAGCTGAACTGCTGCCCAGACTTGTATTATCTAACAGCAGTATCTGGGGACCCGCTAGCGTAGTCCAACACCCAGGGGTGCATTCACCAATTATGTTACCAGGGAGCTCTGCATATTTTTAGCTGCAATTAAGTCTAATATTTAACCAGTTATTGTGATTGCAAGACAAAGGGCTTATTTTGAATGTCTTTTCACTGCATGGACAAAGTATGACCTGAAAGTCCCATTTCTGCAATTTAAAGTGCATGGGACATTAAGGTACTTGCATAAGTTGTAGTGCAGAAAATGATTAGTGCTCCTTATTCTTTGTCATCACCTGCAGCTTTGTCATTTTATTTTTAAATTGCTACTTGTAAATCATCTGAATAAATCAGACTGTCAACACAGTGATTGTGTTGGAACAAATCCAGTGGCAACTGATATGAATCTTGATGTTTCCAGATGCTGGTTTGGAAAAGTACCAGGGAAATATATGGACTATGTCTATCAGGGACCAGTGATACTCGTACTGCTGGTAAGTGTGTAAATACATTATGCCACTGTTTAGGAGCCTCACTTGTTGGATAGGAAAATAGACCCTTTGCCTCACTTATCTTTGTGACCCAATAGGACTGCAATTTCCTAAAACTGGCCCTGTTATTACTTGTTCACCACAATTATTATTAATATATGGCATAGCGTATTTAGAACATAGAACATAGAACATAGAACATTACAGCACAGTACAGGCCCTTCGGCCCTCGATGTTGTGCCGACCTGTCATACCGATCTGAAGCCCATCTAACCTACACTATTCCATGTACGTCCATATGCTTGTCCAATGATGACTTAAATGTACCTAAAGTTGATGAATCTACTACCGTTGCAGGCAAAGCATTCCATTCCCTTACTACTCTCTGAGTAAAGAAACTACCTCTGACATCTGTCCTATATCTTTCACCCCTCAATTTAAAGCTATGCCCCCTTGTGCTCGCCGTCACCATCCTAGGAAAAAGGCTGTCCCTATCCACCCTATCTAACCCTCGGATTATTTTATATGTCTCAATTAAGTCACCTCTCAACCTTCTTCTCTCTAACGAAAACTGCCTCAAATCCCTCAGCCTTTCCTCGTAAGACCTTCACTCCATACCAGGCAACATCCTAGTAAATCTCCTCTGCACCCTTTCCAAAGCTTCCACATCCTTCTTATAATGCGGTGACCAGAACTGTACACGATACTCCAAGTGCGGCCGCACCAGAGTTTTGTACAGCTGCAGCATAACCTCTTGGTTCCGGAACTCGATCCCTCTATTTCTGGATGGATTATTTTTCTGCAAACCTGTGCTCACAAGAATGAAAAAAAAAACTGATTGCTGTGAAATAGACTCCTTTTACTTTTGAATTCTGGACCTCATTTTTCCCAATCAATGCATTATTTCCATCAAAGATTGTGAGCAAGTGAAAATATAGCCTGCTTATATTCCCCGGTTCAGCTTATTTCAATAATTCACAAAACAAGTTGCAAAAGGGATACAATTTTAAACATGATGTGTAGAAAATGTAACATATTTGAAAGGACTAGTTGACTTTGGACCAATGTTTCCCAATGCTGCCCAGCAGTGGGGTTTTCTTCCTGTTGTGTCTTGGTCTGTTATATGATAATTAATAGAGAGTGATTATTATTGTCAGTTAAGAAATCCATTACCCTGGTATCATATGGAATGATAGAAGGTAAACTAGGTAGAATTTGGTATTTTCTCATCAAGCAAGCCTATGTTCCTAAGGTAGTTTTAAACTGCACATTAGTAAAAGAAAAAGAAAAATAAGAAAAGAAAATATATGTAAGAAGAAAATGTTGCTGCTCGTGGATAAGTAATGGGCAGCAGAGTTTTAAATGAACGGAGTTAATGGATGATTTAACTGCTGACATTGTAATTGTCAAGTTAAAGTGACAAGGGCATTAATAAATGATTCAGCAGCCATTGGAGAGTTAGAAATTAACAGAGGCAGGGAAGAAACCGTGGGCCGCTATGCTGCGCCTGGTCCAGGTCCCCTGCCTCACCAGTCAACACAGTGACCTTGCCCTCCAATCCAAACACAGCAGGACTCCAAGAAACCTGGACCCTAGTTACTGGACCCAAATATAATTCCTGTACAAACAAGCCTCTATAAGTAGGTAGTGTAGCAAAGCAAAGTTTTGCCCTGGAGAGAATATAAGTTCATAAGCTTAGCCCAGGGTCAAATTCAACAAAAGCTCTTTAAGCTGAGGCAGTACCTAAGCAAATGACAAATGTTGAAAAGAGTGAAATGATCTTCTTCAGTTTCTGGCTCAAATAGCATGTGATAACCTTTCCATCAGATCCATCACCATCCCCACCACTGTCCCAAGCTCAAGCAGATTGTTCACTTTCCCAACATCCTAGTGGACTCACATATTGAGTTTTTGCCTCAATATTTTTTGCATCACAAAGCCTGCCTTCATCCATTTCCTGCCTCTACCATTCTGCCAATCCATTTGCTGACAAAAACTTTGTCATTGCCTTTGCCATCTCAAGGTTCAACTATTCAACTGCCCAGCTGGGTAGACTCCCAGCCTTTCTGCTGTGTATACCTTAGTCCAACTAGTTGTTAGATCCCAGCTCTAGGTACCGCATTATAGGATGGGAATACATTGAGGAGAGTGCCAAAATGACTTACAAGAGTGGTTCCAGGGATGAGGAAATTCAACTACAAGGATAAATTGGGACTGTTCTCCTTGGAGAGAAGAACGCTAAGAAGTGATCTAATGATGGTTTTCAAAATCATGTGTGGCTAGATAGAATAAAAAGGGAGAAGCTGTTCTTGCTCATAAAAAGAATAAGAATGAGGGGGCATGGATTAAAGTGCCCTACAGAAGAAGCAGAAGTGAAAGGGAGGAAAATCTTTTCACTCAGCAGTTACTTAGAAAATGGATGTACTGTGTGGAAGCGTAGTGGAGGGAGGTTCAATTGAGGTGTTTGAAAGGGCATTAGATGATTATTTGGACAAAAATAATGTGCAATAATGGGGGGAATGTAGGAGATTGGTTAGGTACCAGGGTCAACTGGTCTCCTTCTATGCTGCAATAGTTCTATGATTCTGAGCCTCTGCTAGCTGCATTCTATCCCAAAGTCATAAATTTAAATTATTCCTTTGCACCTCCCTGCTCCATTGAGATACTTTAAAACCTAGATATTTGACCATGCTGCTAATCACCCTCCCATTCACTGCTTCTTTTTCTATATATCTTATTGATATTTCTTTTGGGGCATTTTACTGCATATTAGTTGCTAAGTAAATGCAATTCACCTCTTTGGTTAAGGGATGGGTCAGTGAAAGGGATTATAAGGAGACAAAATATTCTTAAAGAAAAAAGTGGAAGATCCTGTTATACTTAAAACCCTGTGGCAAGACATGAAGGGACACAGGAGAGAAAATGATTAAAAATGAAGCATCCAGTGTCAGCTCTGTAGTATATATTCGCAGCAGAACGTAAAGATCAGTCCAAACAATGTGATCATTCATACCATAACCATGACCAGGTGTAAAGGTATTATAATATCATTAGTGACATGCCAAAGCCATTTCCATGCAGCATGTTATTATGATGCAGCAATTGCTCATGCCTTCATATACATCTGTGTCATGGTAACTGATGTCACGATCTGTTTTGTAGTCTCTATATCCAGTAATTGCCTATCAAGGAAAAATCTCACCACCCTGTTCTACAGAATCAGGATCTGGAAGCTGGGCACAGAGCATCTCTCATGCAGCATGATCTGTCTATCATCCCAACTTTTTAACCTGCTGCTGTCAATGGGTTTGCAAGAGGCATTCACATAACTTGATTGCCGCTGATGGTCGCACACCAGCAGAAGGGTGATAGAGTGGAAAACTTTAATTGTTATGTGGAAAAAAAAACTGCTGTTTATTGAGAAACAGATTGATTTAAGTGCCGCATATTACGTTCTAAACAGAAAATCTATTTAAAAGAAAGCTTTTGGGCACAAGTGCTGTGTTTGAATTTAAATACAAAGCCTGAACACCACAGTGTGAGAAGTACCATAATGCACAATTTATAAAGCCTGAATCAACTGGGATAGGGCATGCTGTTAAGTTCCCAGCATACACGGAGGGAGACAGGATCAGTTAGCAATATACTTACTGGAGCTTAGAAGAATCAGGAGGGGCAATTGCATAGAAACTAGACAAGGTAGACACAGGAAGGATATTCCCAATTTAGACAGTCCAAAACCAGACATCACAGTCTAAGCAGCATCTCTGAAGAAAATGCCAGAGTTGATGTTTTGGGTCCGGTGAAGGGTCACAGTTGCTGCCAGACCTGCTGAGCTTTAACAGCAACTTTCTTTTTGTTCCCGATTTACAGCCTCTGCAGTTCTTCCAGTTTTTATCACAGTCTAAGGTTAGGGAAACGGCCAGTTAGGACTGAGACAAGGAGAAATTTCTTCAACCAGAGTGTGGTGAGTCTGTGAAATTCTTTGCCATAGAAAGCAGTTGAGGCCAAAACATTGAATGATTTCAAGAAGGAGTAACGTATAGTTCTTTGGGGTAAAGAGATCAAAGGGTATGGGGAGTAAAACAGGACTAGGGTATTGAGGTGAATGCTTAGCCATGATCATATTGAATAGCAGAGCAGACTTGAAGGGCTGAATGGCCTACTCTCGTTCCTATTTTCTGTGCTTCTATGTGCCCAAAAGTCTCTAAGTGTGCATAATCATGTCATCATAATGTCAGGATATCAAAATTGGATAATTCACACGTAGACAATACTGGAGCTATTTAAAGGGCACTCAACAAGCTGTAGCTGAGATACTTTCAACTGAGATGTGCTGAGGCAAAGTTGGTGGATGCACTGTGAGGAATTCCTAGTGGTGTTTGAAGGAGCAGAAGTAGACCATCAGCCCCACAAGCCTGCCCTATCTTCCAGCAAGATCATGGCTGATGCTTTTCAGGCCCACAACTCCTCATAGCCTTCAATTCTCTGATATTTCAAAAATCTATCTACTTGCTCTTTAGTGCTGTAGTGTCCACAACTCTCTGGGTTAGAAAATTCACTACTGTCTGGGACAAGAAATTCCTGCATGTCTCAGTTTTCTAAGTTTCTACTGACCATAAAAATGCAGAAAATTTACATTGCATGGTATAGGTAGCAGCAGTGCCACATTCTCCACAATATGAGTAGAACATCTAGATGACTAGACAGAGGTGAGAGCAACTGTAAGAAAGAAACAGTAGGAGGCTGTCCTTAGAAGACTCGACCCCAAGAAAGTCTTGTAGAAACTGGATTGATGAGGGGCAGTAGCCCAGAAGGAACAAAAACAGAAATTGCTAGAAAAGCTCAGCAGGTCTGGCAGCATCTGTGAATGGAAAAAGCAACGCTAACGTTCAGGTCCGGTGACCCTTCCTCAGTCCAGAAGGCTTTGTTTCTCCAAGGAAATTGTGACAGAATTGTGTCAATCCCTTTCTGAGAAACAAGAGACTGAAATCTGGGCAAGGACTGCCTTCCCATTGGTTATGAAGATCAGTTTCACTCTTTTTTTGTTCTTCAGAACTGGATCCTTCTTGAGATATCAGAAAAATCGCAACCTGTTGCTGTCAGAAATAAGCCAGACTTTGCAGAAACACAGCACAGGAGGAGCCAGGACTTCATCTTCATTTTGGTGTGCATTGAAGACCTGGGTAAAAAACTATATGGATTCTCCCAGGACTGCAAGCTTCCTGATAATTCAAGGCATCAATTATTGCATACGTATGGGCCTCATCATTAACAGGGAATGATGCAACAACCCCAAGGGCTATCACTGTCTTGATGTCTGTGACAAAATGAGAAATATACCTCGTTGAATGACAAATGTCCAGGCAGAACTTTTTTTTTGTTTTTTTTGTGCAGGAGCTAGCAATTCTCACTATCTTCTGAACTCCTAGACACACCACAGAACAGGTGTTTAGTGATTATGATTACATAGCAGCCCCCTCTCCTTCCATTCCCATTACTACACATGGGTTTCTTTATTCTTCCATCAAATGTGGGCATCACTAGCAAAGCCCAGTATTTATGGCTGAACCCTAATTCCCTTGAACTGAGTGGTTCACTAGACACTTTCAGAGGGAAGTTAATCCCTGGGAACAATCCACCAGATTGTTATGGGTCTGACTTCAGTTAAGAGTTCCTTCTCTAAAGTACATTTAAATGAACAAGTTCAGTTTTTACAACAATGGATGATAGTTTCATGGTCGCCATTAAAATGAGATTCGATTTATATTCCAGATTTATTTACCTAATTCGGATTCCACCAGCTGCCATGAGAGATTTGTACCTCTATTCACATAATATTTATTGAAGAGTGCAGGAGGGCAGTCAAGGAGCAGCTCCAGGGATATCTCAGATCAAGGTGTCAACCTGTTGATGCTACAAAACAAGGAAGGACTATTTGCATGCCAAGAAGTAAGGGCTTAGCAGAGCTAAACAATTTTACTGCCTGCCACATCTAGTTGTAAATGGTGCTAGATGATTAACCAAAATGCTGGAGGAGCAGGATCTACAAATCTCCTCATCGTCAATGCTGGGGAGCACAGTAAATCATTGAATTTACAGCAATCTACAGCCAGAAGTGCCTCATAAGTTATCTATTTCAGTCTCGCCCAAAGGTTTCCAGTATCCCTGGTATCAGCCATCAACCAATACGATTCACTCCTTGTGATAAAAAGAAATGGTTGGAGGCACTGAACCCTGTAAAGGCTGTGGGTCCTAACAACATTCCAGCAATAATACTGAAAACGGGTGCTGCAGAACTTGCCACACCCCTATCCCAGTAATTCCAGTATAGTTGCAATATTAGCATCGACCGAATAATGTGGAAAGCAGTTCAGGTATGTGCTGTACACAAAAGTCAGACAAAATCCAACCTAGCCAATTACTGCCCTATCAGTCTACTCTGGATCATCAGGAAGTGACAGAAATTGTCACTAACAATGCTTTCAAGCAGCACTTTCATAGCATTAACTGTTCACCAATGTTCAGCTTGGATTCTACCAGGACTATGAGCTCCTGGTTTCATTACAGCCTTGGTCCAAACATGGACAAAAGAGTTGAATTCCAGAGGTGGAGAGTGATAGAGTTTGGCATCAAGGCGGCAGCCATCCAAGTGTGTCATCAAGGAGTCCTAGCAAAATGGAGTCAATGGGAATCAGGGGGAAAACTCTCTGCTGGTTGGAGTCACATCAGGCACAAAGGATGAAGGGTCTAGGCCCGAAACGTCAGCTTTTGTGCTCCTGGGATGCTGCTTGGCCTGCTGTGTTCATCCAGCCTCACATTTTGTTATCTAGGCACAAAGGAAGATGGTTGTGCTTGTTGGAAGTCAGTCATCTCAGCTCCAGGGCATCTCTTCAGGAGCTCCTCAGAGTAGTGTCCATGGCCAAACCATCTTCAGCTGCTTCCTCAATGACATTCCCTCCAACATAAGGTCAGAAGTGGGGGATGTTCACCAATGATTGTGCAATGTTCAACACCATTTGCGACTCCTCAGATTCTGAAGTAATCCATGTCCAGATACTGCTAAACCTGAACATTACCCAAACTTGGGCTGACAATTAGCAAGTAACATGCATGCCACATAAGTGCCGGGCAATGACTGTCTCCAACAAGAGGGAAATCTGACTACTTCTCCTTGACATTCAATGACATACCATCACTGAATTCCCTCCTATTGACATCTTGGGGGCTTTGCTTGACCAGAAACTGAACTGGACTAGCCATTTAAATACAGTGACCTCAAAAGTGAATCAGAAGCAAAGAGTCCTGCAGTGAAAAATCCATCTCCTGACTCTGCAAAGCCTGTCCACTACCTACAAGGCACAAGTCAGGAGTATAATGGAATTCTCTCCACTTGCCTGGATAGGTGCATTTTCACAACACTCAAGATACTTAACACTATCCAGGACAAAGCAGCTCACTTGATTAGCACTGTATCCACATTCATTCTCTCCATCACCAATACTCAGCAGCAGCAGTGTGTACCATCATAACATGCATTGCAGAAATTCACCATGGCTCCTTAGATAACACCTTGCACAATCATTTAGAAGGACAAGTGCAACAGGTACGATGGAACACCACCACCTGCATGTTCCCCTCCAAGCAACTCACCATCCTGACTTGGAAATATACCATTTAGAAGAATATCTTTAGTGTCACTCAGTCAAAATCCAGAACTTCGGTCTCTAATAGTCTTGCAGCACACAGCTGTTCAAGAAGGCAGCTCATAACCATCCTGTCAAGGACATCTTGGGGCGGGTAATTTAGCTCAGCCTGTGATGCCAACATCCTAAGAATAAATGGATGAAAGCAAAATTAGGCTTGGTATCTGGATTACTTCCCATCAACAAGGTCAAATCACCTTCAATAAGAACTAATGGACCAACTGCAACACCTTTGAACAAGTTGGAGATCTCCTAAACCTGAGACTCCTCTGCTTAGATCTCTCAGGGGGAAAGGTTTCTTTAGTATGTGCCCAAGGGCCTCTCTAGCCTAGAGTTTGTTTGCTGAATCCTTCATAATCTCACAATGTAATGACCCAAGCCACGATCCTTTGGGATCTGGAATGCACCTCAGGATAAAGATGGGAGACCAGATGCCCTATATGGAGCAATAAAGTCTGCAAAGTGGGATTTCACACCCATTGAAATTCCCCAACCCCAATATGCACCCAGTATTCTCTTTCAGAATATTCAATTCAGACTGCCTGAGCAGGGCTTTGTACTGTGCTTTGGGAGCCTGACATTAATTTTGCTTTCTATCCACTGGTGCTGCCAAGCCAGCTGACTTTTCCCAGAAATTTCTGTTTTTGTTTCAGTCAAATAGGTTTCTAGGCCATTACTGTGAAATTTGTTGGGCTGCATATTTGGTGTTAGCCACTCTGCAGTATTTAAAATACCAACGGGGCCAGAAGGAAATCCTTAATTGGTTATTAATGTCTTCCCTACTGTAGATAAAATTGTAATGAACTGTGGGAGGTGGGCCAGTGTCAAGCAGGTAGATGTCAAGAATAACAGCCTCAGCGTGGCATTCAATATTAAGGCTTCTCCCACTTGCCAGACCATACCCATGTCATTGATATGTTGCTCTCTCTTGCAGTAGATGGTGGCAGATGCTAAAGAGGAGGATTAATTAACCTCTCAGTGTCTCTATGCTCATGGCCCACAGGATAATGGGCACCAGTGTCATACAGTCTGTAGCACTGGGTACTTCTGTGGTCAGCCTGGATAACTGTAAGTTTCTGCCATGTGCAACATTTTCTACTTACCCCTCATCCTGGAAGGTGCTAAGAAATGGAAACTGCTAAAAGAGGGACGCCGTCTCTCATTCTCTCAAATTTTGTGCTTTTTGATAGCTAGAGGTCTAAAGACCACTGGTAGATGTATATAGGCTCAGACTGCAGTCATTTCACAGAGAATGCTCAAAATGCACAGCAGGTCTGGAAGTGCCTATGAAAAGAAAAACCGAGCTAAGGTTTCAAGCTAACAATGTCTTCAATCAAAGATCGGACCTGAAGTATTGGGTAGAGTCTTAAGCACTTAGAATATGTGTGTGAGAGGGGATCATTTCCAGATCCCAGCCCCTATCACTGACATGGCGGCTATCTGGAAATTATCCCCCCTTTGGCCCTCTGCTTTACTGGGTTTCAACCTGACAATTACTCGGACAATTTGGAGAAAGTTGCGTTCTTTTTCACAAAGCGAGATCAAACCAATTTAAATCTTTGAGGTCAGGACCTTTGTGCTTTGGGATCCTGGCAAGAGGGAGAGCCGCATATCAATGACATGGGTATGGTCTGGCAAGTGGGAGAGGCCTTAATATTGAATGCCACGCTGAGGCTGTTATTCTTGACATCTACCTGCTTGACATTGGCTCACCTCCCCCAGCCTATTACAATTTTATCTACAGTAGGGAAGACATTAATAGCCGATTAAGGATTTCCTTCTGGCCCCGTTGGTATTTTAAATACTGCAGAGTGGCTAACACCAAATATGCAGCCCAGCAAATTTCACAGTAATGGCCTAGAAACCTCTTTGACTGAAACAAAAACGGAAATTTCTGGGAAAAGTCAGCAGGTCTGGCAGCACCTGTGGATAGAAAGCAAAATTAATGCTTTGAGTTTAGTGACCCTTCACTGGCCTTGAAGCATTAACTCTGCTTTCTCTCCATAGATGCTGCCAGACCTGCTAACTTTTCCCAGAAATTTCCATTTTTGTTTCAGATCTTCAGTATTCATAGCTCTTTATCATAATCTCTTTATTGGCTCTCTATGCCCATTTGAGGTGTTCTCCAGCACTATCCCCAATCCCTTTGTTCACCCCTACGGTTTTCCATTCCCACATTGCTGCACCGGTATAATATCGACTGAATCATTTACTCCAATGCCTTTTCCTTCTATTGCCCTCTTAATATTTTGCTTCTTCAGTTATTCTTTTTAAATATTCTGCTGCCGTTAGCTTTCCTCTGTGATTATGTGTTCCATATGCCAAGAGAATGCTTCAGAACATGGTGATTGTATTTGAATTCTGGTCTTAGCTATTAAAGGCTGCTTCTGGTTCACTGTACTATCCAGTTCCCCTTTCTTTTAGTTTGCAAAATATTATAGGAATGGTCTGGCGTATGTATTAGAGAAAGAACCTTTGAGAAAGATATTAACTGGTTCTTCAATGTGAATTATTATTACACAGTAAATCAGACAGAATGTTACATAGAGATAATGGGAACTGCAGATGCTGGAGATTCCAAGATAATAAAATGTGAGGCTGGATGAACACAGCAGGCCAAGCAGCATCTCAGGAGCACAAAAGCTGACGTTTCGGGCCTAGACCCTTCATCAGATGGGTCTAGGCCCGAAACGTCAGCTTTTGTGCTCCTGAGATGCTGCTTGGCCTGCTGTGTTCATCCAGCCTCACATTTTAGAATGTTACATAGCATTGAGTTAGTGGAATGGAACAAAGTTGTGAAAGCTGTTGTCGTTTGAAAAAATGTTGGTTTGATGTGGGAGAGAACAGCATTGAGCCAGTTTATTATGATAGACTTCAATTTCTTAACTTGCTGGGGTGCAATAATTGATCACTTTGTACATTTAACCTCCCCACTGTTTGGACTGTTTAGGTAATACTCTTGAAGAACTGAGAATACGCAAGGCTCAGTCATTGAATTTTAAACCTCGATCACTGTCAAAGGCAAAAAAATCCATATTGACCCCTAGCAAGGGTAAATGAAATCATTAAGACTGCAAAAAGAACTTAAGAAAATCTTCCCTACACCTGCATTCACTCAGCACTGACACTAAAGACATTAATTGGTATTAAATCTGCTTGGAGCTGAAAAGCTTTTATAATGATGGCAATGCCTGAAAGCAGGGCTGAACACACTAGCAGAAACCTCAATAACAAAAATTATTTAGTGAAATCATGAATTAGTGAACTCATCTAGAATCTAACAGCACTAATTAGTTTGTTACATCTTTTTCTCGAGTGCTCGTTAATATGAGAATAAATTTCGAACATAACAAAAGTCAAAGCAACAACTTTTCTTACGCAGCAACTTCAAGCGCCCAAAATAATCCAAGGTTTTGTGCAGTAGTATTTTCAGACTGAGTTTGGCAGTTCTGATGAAGGGTCACTGGACCCGAAACGTTAACTCTGATTTTTTCCTTCACCGATGCTACCAGACCAGCTGAGCTTTTCCAGCAACTTCTATTTTTGTTCCTGATTTACAGCATCCACTTAGTTCGATTTTTAATGGGAATGTTGTTTAGTGATGTTGGTTTGGGATGTATATTAAGTAAGACACTGGGACAATTTCTGAAGAAGTGTTCACACCTGAAATGTCAGTTTTCCTGCTCCTCTGGTGCCGCTTGGCCTGCTGTGTTCATCCAGCTCTACAGCTTGTTATCCCAGACTCCAGCATCCTGCTATCTTTGGACAATTCCGCTGCTTTTTATTAAATAATCCCAGGGGATCTTCTGTAGGTCCACATTTTTAAAATAATGCAGCAGGTCTTTGTCTTAAAATCCCATCTGCAAGACAGACTACTGAAAGTGCAGCTGTCTTTCAGTTCAAACTCATAAAAATGGGAGTGAAGCTGAACAAATTGGCTTCACTCCTTACTTCAGTGTGTGACAAATATGTGCAACAAACTGCTTGGGAAGGTCAATAACATCAGATTTAAAAATTTGAAATTGGATGATATTTTAGTAAAATAAAAACTTTTGAGAATACACATGATAGAATCCAATATAGAGATAAAAAGAACTTTGGAACCAGTGAGATGGATCACAATGACTTTTTCTTCCCCAGCCCTGTCATGCACTATTTAAAGGCACCACCCAATTTAACAGAACAAATTTTAAAAATTCATTAAGTTTGACTTAAAAGTTTTACTGTTGGCTTTGACTTTACTCTTCCTTACCCAGGAGAGTTGCGATCAGCACTAGCCCTATTCCACTTTGCAGGATTAGGGCATCCCTAGCAAGAGAAAGTCTACTGTTCCCAACAGGAAATATCCATTTAGACTACTGCCATGACATTGCAGGAGGCAGGACAGGTTAAAGGCAGTGGCAAAGCCCTGATGTGGTGATTGTTACTAGGTCAGCCAGGTGGACCTCATAGAATGAGATTCCTGACTAGGGCTGTTAATCTGGTCCAATCATGGAGCCCTGGCTAACAGATAAGAACAGGGATGTCAGAGGCTTTGTTTGCTCTGAGAGCTGGCTCTGAGGAAGCCGGATCAGTGTCAAGAACTCTGCATGTGTAAATAAAGGGTGTCTTGGTGATGGGACACTGACCTGTGCAGAGTTAGTTAACCTGAAAACTAAAAAAGGATTTGCAGATGTTAACTTCCGAACAGCCACCTCAACAGAATTCATTCAGCATTGACTGGGAACTCAAACTAGGAAACTGGCTTATATGACCTGGTAAAAAGTCAGGATTTCAATGGATAATCGATTGAAGAAGTCTTCGGGAGCATATTTACGATGTTTACACGTAGTGACCAAAGAAATCTTTAGCCTTTGCTGTCTATTTAAATGCGAGTGAAAAGAAATAATTTTATGTAGCCTCACCATTTTTATTGCAGTTTGTTGTTTTGGAGAAGAGCAGTCATCAGGAGAAGGTTTTAACAGTACTGATTAAAATAAATTAAGCGTACATAAGGAATTTCTTTCATCAGTATTAACTTATAAGTTCTTAATTCCCTTGTGCAAAATTCCTTTGTCTCCAATTTGTTGGACAAGTTCTGCTGTTCACCACACCTTATCCAAAATTTTGCATCTTGTGAATGCCTTTCACACTTGAGGTGTCGCATGCAAATGTGTCAACAGTATTTTTGAAAAAACTATCATATTTTTATGCTGACTTAAAGCCTGGAATTTTCAAACACTTTCCAAACTCTAAATCTCATTAAATTTGGAATTAAACTTTTATTTTAATGCATTGTGGCCTAAAAGAGCCAGTTAAGGTAAATGTTCAGGCCCATAAATTTGACTGTATCAAACATGTATAGCAAGAAAAGTACAGTGACCAAGTACAGTGTTCATGCAAGATGTCTGACTCAATGTTTGGCCAGTCCATTTCTTAGGCTTTGAATAGGGCTGCTGTAAGACTTTAGGCCTTTAAAAAAATACAGATGAGGGGTGTGATGTCTTTTATTTAGGATCCTTGTAGGAAATAGCTGCCCTGATTAAATGTGGCTTAGCAAATTACAGAAAGCCAAGTAGGAAGTAAAATATTTTCATATAGAATTAGGAATACTCCTCTGAGCACCACAGCATTCTCACAAACCAAAAAGATCAGCTTTCCCTCATTGACCAGTTTAGTCTGATCACCCTAAGGTAATGCAATTTCTTCATTATTTATGAGATGTTGCTGCATATAAATTGATTTCTGTGCTTGCCGCCAAACAACGTCACTGCATCAGTTGTTAATGATGAGAATAGGGTATGATGCTTCTAGTTAGAAATGCAATTTCAACAAAATTTTGTAGAATGGCAAATTCAAATGCTAATATTCACACTGTAAAACTGCAACCACTTTTGTTCAAAGATGCAGTTATGAAGTTCTGTTTTTTTCTGAACAGGTTAACTTTGTCTTTCTCTTCAACATTGTGAGGATCCTGATGACTAAGCTGAGGGCATCGACCACATCAGAGACAATGCAGTACAGGTAAATAAAGCCCAGGCAGCCACTATGCAAATGTGAAGCCCATTGCTCTTATGTTTGACAATTTGGAACCACTCATGGATACAGCAGTCAACTTTGTCTCCAGAGAATATATTTGTTTGCTTTGATCCATGTGAAAAATGCTGAGTTAATGCATCTTTTATATTCAGCTCTCCTTAAAGCTTGTTACTTCATCGCTCAGGCCATTATTATTTAATAGAAGCAGCAAGGACTCCTCATTGCAATAGAGTTATGTATGGATGTTCCACTCTAAAAGTAGGTTTAATGCCTCACTGAACAGCTCGCTGTAACGGCTGGCGGGGGAAGAGAAGCTGACTGTGATGATGGCGAGTGTTGGCAGCAGTTTGGAAATCTCGATTTGTCAGGAGTGAGTTTTATCATGGGCCATTTAGGTTATGTTTGATATTTGTTCCTGAGACAATGGCAAGCACAAGAATGCAAGCCTATTCTGGGAAAGTTATTGTTCTGAATCTCTGAATCTTCCTTGGAGATTCTACTGGGGACTCTAAAGGTCACAGGGAATACCATTTTTCTGTGGATGCAGCAGGCAATAGCAGACACTGTCAGCAGTAGAAATTTGTGCTCCATTGAGCCGGGATTTAATATTACAAGAGCTTTCATGAGGAATGAAATGTAAGAAATGCTGTTACTGACTTTGCAAGCATCTTGCTGCTCCTCTAATCTCTCAACACTCTTCCTCACATTCAGTCAACGTCATGGGATGGGGGCCAGCATTTATTGCCTACCCCTTGTTGCTAATGAAAATGTGTTCCTAAGCTGCATTCTTGAACCACTGAAGTCTGCCTGGTATAGGTAGACCGACAGTACCATTTGGGGAGGGAGATCCAGGAGTTTGACGTAGCAGCAGCGAAGGAACAGCAACTTACTCCAGGCCAGGATGGTGAGTGGCTTGGAGGGGAAGTTGCAGATGGTGGTGTTCCCATGTATCTGCTGCCCTGGTCCTTTTGGATGGAAGTGGTTATGAGTTTGGAAGGTGCTGTCTAAGGAGCTTTGGTGAATTTCTGCAGTGCAATTTTTAGATAGTACTCACTTTTGCTGCAGAGCAAATGTGGTGGACAGAGTAAATGTTTGTAGTTGTGGTGCCTATCAAGTGGGCTGCTTTGTCCCGCACAGTGCCAACCTTCTTGAGAGTTGCTGTGACTATCCCTTCTCCCTTGTGGATTGGTGGCTGGTTGAGGGGAAGGTTGCTCCTCTGCTGATATGTCACTGATACTATTGCTTTGGATCAGCATTGGAAATCCGAAGCAGCGTTGCAGAGTTTCTCCAGTGAGACTGAGAAACTGACAGCTCACAGTCAAGAATAACACAGCAGAAGTGTCCTTCTAAGCATTGGAGATGATATCAAAAGCATTAAAAACATGCTGTCGGAATTAGTTCTGTGAGCAAAAGCCTTTCTCCAGGTATGGAAATTTTATAATTTAAAGGATTCCTGCCTGCGCCATCCACTGCTGCTTTAATCTTGGCCGTGCTGTCAATTTTATGACTATAATGCATTTCAGACAATTCAGGAAACCCAGAATATCGGAAAAATCTTGAATAAATCATCCCTTTGCTTGTGATATCTGTTAACTTGCTCAGTCCATTAGGGTTTCCTATAAACCTCGAAACAGACCCTGCTTAGATCAGGAGGTTATTTGGATTATGTTGGATTTTCAACACTTCAAAACTTTTCAATATACCTTTGCACTCAGTATAACGGCACCCAGTGGAGGGTGTTCTATAAGGTTACAGTTGTAAAAAATTTAATATGGAGGCTACATCAGGCTCTGTTGAATCCGATGGTGTTGCATAGTCTTTAGGTGGGGAAAAGCAGTCAAGCACAAGGTATCAATTGAGTCAGATGTGTCATCTCTTAATCTTGATTGTCTTTGACATAGTGCCATATTAGTTAAAGTAACGTGTATCTATTGCTATCACGTAATAAAACTACATCTTGCGTAAGACAAGTTTCTCTTCTCCTTAAGATTAATAGTGAGTTCTCCACCACTGCTAATTTAAAGACTCAACTTCAAAAAGATGTGGGCCAGCATTTATTGTCTATCCCTTGTTGCTCACCTCAAAAAAAATGGGCCAACATTTATTCCCTATCTCTAACTACAAATCATCAGTGGATGATATCAAAATTTGACTGAGTTTACATCTTAATTTCCATTTACTCCAGTTTTGATAGACCTCCCTTGATGTCACACTCAATCAAATGTGGCCTTAATGTCACTTTCACCTCACTTCTGGAGTTCAGCTCTTTTGTCCATGTTTGGACAAGGCTGTAATGAAGTCAGGAGCTATGCAACTCTGGTGAAATTCAAACTGGGCACCAGAGAGCATGTTTTACTGAAAAAAAATGCAATTTGAATGTTAATGCAGGAAGATCTACAGAAGACAGATTAAGCATTTGTATTCTGTTAAAAATATCTTGAAATAAAAAGTGGATGCTGTCAAAATATTTCGACAAAGCCAGTTGAACTGGCTCATCAATGTCTTTAACATATCAGGCAGTATCTTGTTGAGGCAGCAGCAGTCTCATCTGTCAGGTGGAGAGTCGGTGAGAGACCCACACTTCCTCATCCACGCGCTGCCCCCCGACAACAACCCCATGACCACCAAGATCCAGGGCATGCAAGTTCTGTCCAGCGAGAGCTGCCAGCCAATCAGAGATTTACCATTATTTCATTCAGCTTTACCACAGAGTAGGTCACGGCTGCACTTGGTAGAGCACCCCCTGGGGGCTCAGGATTGTGGAGGGCCAAAGGCAAAGGTAAGTGATGTGTGGAGGTTGTGAAAGGGATTGTCTCAGGTTTGGGGTCATGGAAAGATGGGAAGAAAGTGCAGTGTGGTACTCCCTTATCCAATATCCAGTCTCTTGATCAGCCTTGGAGCACCTTGGATTGAGCACTGCCCCTCCCTTGGGTAATCCCACTCACGAGACACTGAGGCCCCAATGTGACCCTTAATTGGCCAGTTAAGGGCCTTAGTTGTCAGTGTGATGAGAAAGTCGAACATAGCCCTTTTTGCCCAGGAATTAACCCTGGTGGGGATGCCCATGTTGTAGCTCTGAGTAAGTCATTGCCTCATCCAATTAAGTGTTCTACCCATCTCCTAGCTCAGAACAGCCTGGTGCAGTGTTTGCACCTCATAATTCTGCTTTCCTCCCCATTAAAGCTGCCAGACCTGCTGAGGATTTCCAATGCTTTCTGCTTCTCTTTCTGTCTTCACTAGTGGTCCAATGCTCCTCTGATGCTGCCTGGACTTAACACTACTTTCTTGTTTGTACTTATAACTCTTTGCTACTATATCCCAATGCAGCTGACTCCTGACTGCCTTGAAATTGGCCAAGCACATTACTCAGAGCAACTAAGGGAGAGGCAAAAATAACTGTTTTGCTAATGATGACTATGGTAAGAACAGAACACAAGAACATGAGATACAGGAGAAGGAACAGGCCATTTAACTCCTCAAGCTCACTCCATCAGTTAATAAGCTAAACTTATATGGACTTAACACTCAGAGATATTAAGAACTGAAGTTGCTGGAGTCAGAGATAACACAGTGTGGAGCTGGAGGAACACAGCAGGCCAGGCAGCATCAGAAGACCAGGAAAGCTGACATTTTGGGTCAGAACCCTTCCCAACCTGAAACATCAACTTTCCTGCTCCTCTGATGCTGCCTGGACTTAACACTACTTTCTTGTCTGTACCTATAACTCTTTACCACTCTTTCAATGAAAATTCTGTCTAATTTGGTCTTGAATATACTTAATGACCTAGTCCCCACCCTCTGCTTACTGTGGGACAGAGAATTCCAAAGACTAACTCTCTGAGAGAAGGAATTCTCATCGCTGTCTCAAATGAGAGACCCCTTCTGCGTTCCCTAGATAACTTTTGAATGTTATGGAGATATCATACCATTTCTTGCTTTGGAAAATGATATTTCTTCACTGGTCTGACTTTGACCTTCTTTCTTTGGTTCTAATAGACATATGAGAGATTCAGATTTCCACTTTATAGAAAAATATCCATGATGCCAGAACTACAATGCACACTCAGTACTCAGCAGATTAAATTTAATGAAAAATATTCATGAGGCTAATGGAATCAGATTTAACACATACTCATCTACAGCCAGATGAGCACAGTCATAGGTTGAGTGAGATTCATACTGAACATGTCATTACTCTGAATGATTCTCTCTTTTTTTACACCACTCTGGAAATGTCACTGTACTGTGTAAATCATTTCAAGTCCAAAGAAGCCGATCTCAGCAGAATATTAAAAGCACCAACTATTCAAAGATATGAGAGTGTTTTTTGAGAGATTAATGCGAACTATAAGGGACAATGTATCTATCAGTGAATTTGGTTATTGCTGAAATCCACTCAACCTCAGGGTAACGCACATTTGGTTCCATCCAAGCAGCAGGCTACTCTGAATGCTTCTCCATTATGTAAAAAAAACTTTATTTTTGTAGGTGGTGTCTCATGATTTTTCAGGTAATTTCTGTTGTTTACTCTTGTAAAGCAAGTTGGCCGAATGGTACTGTGGCGTAGAATGGTGCAGAAAATACTGCGCCTGCCCCATGGGACAGGGGAAGATTTCTCTCTGTGTGGGTGCAATTACATTATAAATTTATTCAACTAATATTGCAATCTTTAGTTTAAATACTGATATTGATATAGAGAAATGCTGAAATGTGGCAGCAGGAAGCTTTGCCCAAATGCAATTCATGAGAATTGAACTGAAGATTGAAAACAAGGAGCAGACTGAGATTGGTGTTGGTGGATCATCAGCAGAAAAGCAACTGTGGACATTAATCTGCCGAATATCTGCCATTGAATTTTCATTCAGAGCCACAGTGGATGCTTGATCACACGTCAGCTGGCCAACGAACTAACTGAGTCAATCCAATTGAAGAGTAGATGTGGTTCTTCCTCTTCTTGGGCAGTCCCGCAGGATCCCACTCCAGTTTGGGGGATCCTGAGGTAACTGAGTAGCCCTACACTGGATCTGAAAATCATGTGACTGGCAGGGCAGGACTGTTTGCTGAACCAGGTTTGCAGAATGCAAGGGATTTTGTGCACTCCTTTCACTATTCACCCTTGGCATTCATCTGAGCCTGACACATATGATTGGCACCTCCAATGAATACTTCTTTGAGTGGGCTTAGGCTAGAAATTCCCTTGAGTCGGTGGGGATATTGCACTTTTCAAGGATCATTTGACAACTTTATTGATGTGTTCCATTTTCCATCCTGGTATTCATGATGAAGCTCTCCTCCTGCTGCAGCGTGAGGTTTCACTCTCAAACAAGGGGATGATGGGAGGTTTAGCCTCTTTCTGCTTTGAGAACGTGGAACACCAGGCAGCCAGTTGTAGAATGGTATCATAGAGACCCTCAGAAAAGTAATATTGATATTATCGTAGGCAGCCAAAAATGCTGGCATGAGTCCATGACGGTCATCTGCACCCAGCAAGCAACTACTGGAAACAGATATCAATCAGGATCTGTCTGCTTTGTTTATTTCCCAAAGGAGACACTTGAATAGTAATGAAATGATTAGCCGTTGACAGTATGAATTTGTGGATGGGAAATTATGTTTGACAAGCTTGTTGAGGTGTTTTGAAGATGTTTCTAATAAAATTGATAGAAAGACGACTGGTGATGCAGTACCATTAGAAGAAGAGGGCAGAATTTAAAAATGAAAGGACACAACTTAGGTCCAAGATGAAGAACAATTTTCAATGGCGGGGCAGAGTCAACAGACTGAATGACCTACTCCTATTCCTATGTTTCTATGATTAGTTAAGCCATCACAAAGAGAGCTTCCTCAATGTCCTCGAATGACTAATTCTGCTCCCTGCAACTCCTCCGCATCCTGCTGCCTATGCATCCTTTATTGCAAGTCTAAGGTTTCTCAGTGGCCTGCAAGTAGATCGCAGAGGCACCATGATGGTCTTCGGGGATTGACAAATGTCAGATGTCAATGCGCATGAATGATGGGTATAGGTGGCTGGTGCCCACAGGGAAAGTGGTAAATGGTGTGGGATCGCATTATCAACCATGACCTCATTGAACAGCGTAATAAACACAAGGGGCTATATGACCAGTTTTTACTCCTGTGTTCCTAATGTTCCACTGAACATCTAACACCAATCTCCTCAATTGCTTAGACTGTATTCTTCCACTACTGCGGCATTACCGTAAAACCATTAGATACTTGAACATAAGGAGGCCATTCAGCTGTTGAGTCTGCTGCATCATTCAATGAGATCATGGCTGATTTGATAATTCTGAACTCTAACGCTTTAAATCCATAGCCATTGATTCCTTACTGATTAAATATCTCCTAAGCCTTGAATAACCTTAACAACCCAGCCTTGACAGCCCTCTGTGGAAAAGAATTCAAAGATTCACAACCCTCTTAGAGGAATTCCTTCCTCGTCTCTGTTTTAGAAGTACAACCCTGTATTTTGAGGTTATGACTCAAGTCCTGGACACTCCCATTAAAGGAAACACCATTTTCATATCTATCCTCTAAAGCCACCTAAGACTTTGATTTGTTTCAAAAAGGCCTCCTCTCATTTTTCTGAATCCAATGAGTACAAGCCCAATCTACTCAACCTCTCATAAGAAAATTCCACCCATATCCAGAATCAACTTCTAGAACCTTCTTTGGATTCCCTACAATGCTGCTATTGGATTCTCTTGATGCGGGGACCAAAACTGTTCATAGTTTTCCAGCTGTGGTTTGACTATTGCCTTGTTTCATTTGGCCCTTGTGATGATAGATTAGAATGAAATAGATTTTCTATGATGAAATCTACGGCTGAAGTGGACACATTTGCAGTGCTACAAGGGATTGTGGGGCATTGTTGACTCTTCAGGCTGGGTCACATGATGTTCTAAACGCTTAACAATTCTCACATCACAAAAGTAAAGCAAAGTGGATTTCACATGGGGGCAAAACACTTCTCACCAGCATTAAATGTTGAACAGAAATGCATTACCAAGGTCTGAATTGACTGTGGATTAAAAGGAAAAGAAACACTTCCATTTATGGATTCCCTTTCATAACCATTTAAAATCCCAGAGTACTTTATGGCCAATTAAATATTTCTACAGTTTAGTCATTATTATAATATTAGAAACAGAGTAGCCACATTACACATGGAAAACTCCTACAAGCAGTAATGTGATTATGAACATGTCATTTATTTTCTTTGGTAAATTTTCAATGAGTTATCTTCTCCAGGGAGTCTCACATAGGCAGTTCTGTTGTCAGCCCATGACCATAGATAGTGATACATAATTTACTCTGTAAGTGTAGCTTCAATGCAAATTATTCTTGTCTGTAACTAATATAGCCTAACACAACCTTAACTATCCAAAGGTGGCACCTGGCCAAAATACATTTAATTATTAAGTCGCTGACTTTTACCTTGATTCTTAATAAGTAAGATGTTCATTATCCTTTCATCATCTGTTCCACAGGAAAGCAGTGAAGGCAACTTTGGTTCTGTTACCCCTTCTTGGCATCACTTACATGTTGTTCTTCGTCAATCCAGGTGAAGATGACATCTCACAAATCGTTTTCATTTACTTTAATTCATTTCTGCAATCCTTCCAGGTGAGTTATCTGGCAAAATGTACTGATTGTTTATTAACGATGTGCCTAATGCAATTTGACAAGTGAATAATGTTTTCCTTGAGTTTTATGTAATTGAAGTGTTTTGTAAAGTGTTACTGATACAATTTTCTGTCAAATTCACCCAGACCATTTTTTTTTAACAGGGTTTCTTTGTCTCTGTGTTTTACTGTTTCCTGAATGGTGAGGTAAGTTAGACGTGATTTCTTCTAAAATAACTTGATAGCAGTGAAGGCTATAAATAATTTTACAGCAGCTTTTCATTTTGAAATTTTAAATTTGTTGAAGGCAGAAAGTCTAACATGCTTGTGACAAATGAGTTAAAGTCTGCAACAAACTGGAAGAAGAAGGAATGTCACTCCAATATATTTTGCATTTGCCCACTCACAATAGTAGTCTAACAGTAACATTTCAACTCAAATTTTCTTCCAATTCTTTTTACTTTTATTCTGAATTATAGCTGTAAACACTTGCCCATAACACTGAGTTGTGAAGATTAGGAAATATTAAGAATGGGCCACTGTCTACAATCACAAGGAGCAGAGACAGAGGGCGGAATTGTATTGGAGTCTGCGTAATGGGCTATGGTGAGATTAGCTAGTGTTGCAGATGCAAACAAGAAATTCAGTGAGGCTTGTCTCAAAGTCGGGAGCATGCCGCATCATATTTGATGAATGGTAAAGCGAGTTTCTCACTAAGCAGCAGCGAGATGCCAATTAAAGGGGACTATAGTTGATAAACAACTTATTAGCGGCAAAATTCACCTCATTAATATATAGCTACTAACTACTTTACCAAATGCACCAAGCAAGTTAGACATTGAGCTGCCCTGACATGGAAATCAGAGTAGATATCTGGCCACTTCATCCAAAGGTCTACACACTGGCCATCAGGCACCAACATCTGTGAGAATGCACCGTGGCTATGTGCATCCCACATTCTGACATCCTCATGGCATATCTTTGATTCTCCAGCAGGTCACTCCCACATTTCACTGATTCACATTGGGCTGTACTGGTAGTGCCCATTGTAATGCTGCAGCAAGGATGACACACGCCCAGTTCCTGGACTGGATGAGGTTGTATCTCCAAGCTGTTTGCTCACATTCCTCAGAGTGCTAACTCTGGCCATAGTCAAATCAAGCCATTGTTCAGAGATTTCCTGCACAGTGAGTGAAGGGCAGCTTCCCATGCACTTCAGGGGCTGGCACAATGGCCTTTAGTCACAATCGGGGTGATTTCCACAAAACGTGTGGGAAATTGAGTGACAGGCAGTCCTTGTCTCATTTTGATTCTTTGAGCTTGATTGGGGTATGGTC
The DNA here is from genome assembly GCF_030684315.1 of Stegostoma tigrinum. Classification (NCBI taxonomy): domain Eukaryota; kingdom Metazoa; phylum Chordata; class Chondrichthyes; order Orectolobiformes; family Stegostomatidae; genus Stegostoma; species Stegostoma tigrinum. The sequence goes on along the minus strand of NC_081358.1, from coordinate 99,628,412 downwards.
TCTTCCTGGGATGACAGCAAAGTGGGTATTAAGGGAGATGAATGTGGTTGGTGCAGCTATTAAGTTTGGTGCAAGTGGGGATGTGTGTCAAGTGAGTAGACATTACAGAAGGCAAGTAGAGTTATATTGTTGAGGTCAGTGAGAGCGATTGAGGGGCGATGTTGCAGGCAGTATCTTGCAGAATGTGAGTTTTGATGTAAAGGAGATAAAGAAGCAGACACAGGGTGAATGTGAGGTATCAAATTGAAGAGAGAGTTGCTTATTGTGCCAGAGTGGCAAAGGTCACTACCCTCTTACGACAGCGTCGTGCATTCCTCCAGGTGGATGAAACTGCTTTAAAGCAGGTAGCAATCATGGAGCAGGCCAAAATGGTCTGAAATTGTGGCTTCCATCGATGATGCCAGGGGAGATAGAGATTCCAATGTTAGCACCGTTCGGTCCAGCAGGACCTCTGGCTCCTTGTCCAATGATCAAAGCACCAATTTCCCCATGTCTGCTCCATCTGGGACAAATGTCAAGAGCCATATAAGGCAGCTCCAGGTTGACAGAGCTTGTCTGGGTGCACAGCAAGCACAAGGGATGCTGGTCTTTTGACATTTAAGTGGAGAGTGACAAGTTAAAAGAATGACATGTGGTAAGATAGGAACGGATACAGACATGGCGTAAATGATACAGAATGCTATAAAAGATGTGATAAAGAAGCTATCAATTGGATTTGACAAAGCCCACATGGATTTATGAAAAAGAAGTAATATTTGACAGACATAGATGAGATTTTTGAGAATGTGGCTAGTAAAATAGATAAAGGTGAACGAGCGGATGTGGTGTATTTGGATTTTAACAAAGCTTTTATTAAAGCCCCACATAAGACGTTAGGATACAAGATTAAATCACATAGAAACAGGGAAATAGAAAAAAATAAGAGCAGGAATAGGTGATTAAGTCCTTCAAGCCTGCTCTGCCATGCAATATGATCATGGCCAGTCATTCCACTCAGGATCCTGTTCCCACTTTCTCCCCATACCCTTTGACCCCATTAGCCAAAAGAACAATATCTAACTCCTCCTTGGAAACATTCAATGTTTTGATCTCAACCGCTTTCTGTGGCAGTGAATCCCATAGGCTCACCGCTGTCTAGGTGAAGACATTTCCCCTCATCTCAGTTCTAAGTAGCCTACTCAATATCCTTAGACTATGATTCCCGTTTCTAGACTCCCCAGCCTTTAGGATCATCCTCTATATTGATCAGTTAGAATCTTATAGATTTCTATGACATCCTCCTTCATTCTTCTAAACTCAAGTGAATATAGAGTCACAGTCATACTGTCTGACTAGTCCACAATATGGTCCTGACTGCCTTCATATGTTAGTCCTGCTTTCCCAGGAATCAGTCTGGGAATCTCTTGTTGTACTCCCTCTACTGACAGAAAATCCTTCCTCAACTAAAGACATCGAAACTGCACACAATACCCCCAGATGTGGTCTCACCAGGGCCCTGTATATTTGCAGCAAGACATCACTGCTCTGGTACTCTAAACCTCTCACTATGAAGACCAATTTACCATTTCCCTTCTTCATCACCCGAATGCAGCAATTTCAGAGTCTGGTGGACAACCAGGTCTTGTTGAACCTCCTCCCTTTCCAAATCTGTTACTATTTAGTAATAATCCTTCTTTTTTATTCCACCAAAATAGATGTTCTGACATTCATCCTACACAATACTTCATCTGTCCACTCATACATTTGCCCACTCACTCAGCTTGTCCAAATCACACTGAAGCAACTCTGCATTCTTCTCACAGTTCACCCTCACGCTCAGCTTTGTGTTGCCTGCAATCTTGGAGATATTAGATTTAGTTCCCTCATATAAAAGTGATAGCAGTCCAAGTACTGATCCCTGTGCTACCCCATTAGTCACTGGCTGCTATTCAGAAAAAGACCGGGTCCTACTCTTTATTTGCTGTCTGCCAACTAGTTTTCTATCAATGTCAGTAACTACCCACAATTCCATGAGCTTTAATTTACATGCAAATCTCAAATGCGATACTTATCAAAAACCTTCTGAAAGTTCAAATAAATCACATTCACTAGCTCCCCAATCAAATCTACTAGTTACATCCAATCGATTCCAATAGATTTGTCAAACATGATTTCATTATTCCAAAGTTCTTGGAAATGCTCAGCTTCCCCTTCCTCGGTCACCAGACCCGAAACGTTAACTCTGTTTCCTCCTCCACAGATGCTGCCCAGACCTGCTGAGCCATTCCAGCAACTTTGTTTTTGTTCCTGATTTACAAGCATCCACAGTTCTCTTGGCTTTTATGATTTCATGTTTGTAAGTTCATGCTAACTCTGTTAGATCTTGCTACTCTTTTCCAAGTGGTCAGCTATTAAATCTTTTACACTGAACTGTAGTATTTTCTCCACTACCAATGTCAGGCTAACTGCTCCATCAGATCCCTGCTTTCTCTCTACCCTTTCTTTATATAGTGGGATTATAATTGCTACCCTCCAATCCATAAGAACTGTCCTAAAAACCAGGAATCTTGCACCAAGGCTTGCACTATTTTTAGAGCTATTTCCTTAACTACTCTGGGACCTACGTGTTCGGACCCTGGGGATTTATCTGCCTTTAATCCTATTAATTTCCCCTACAGCATTTTCCCATTAATATCGATTTCTTTCAGCTCTTCTCTCTCAATAGACCTTGTGTTCCCAACGTTTTTGGAAGGTTGTGTCAAGCCTTCCTTTGTGAAAATTGTCATCTCTTTACCCCTTCATTATAATTTCCCCTGTTTCTGATTGTAAGAGTCCTATATTTGCCTTCACTAATCTTTTTCATTACATACCTATGAGTTTTATGATCAGTTTTTGTGTTCACCTCAAGCTTACTGTCATGGTGTATTTTAGCCTTTTAATCATTCGCTTTGTTGTCCTTTATTGAGATCTAAACTGATCCATCCCTCATGTCTGTAGCTTTTTCCAAAAAATTTGTATTTGCCTTCCTTGGATCTAATGCTATCGCTAATTTCCCTTGCTACAGCTGGGTCATCTTCCCTGTTTCATTTTTGTGCCAGAAAGGAATGAACGACTGTTGCAGGAATTTATATGCACTCAGGAGAAATAATGAATTAGTAATGAAATGTTGTAGATTTTGTGGACCTCAATAATCTGTCAGTGAAAGGCTGAGAACTCTATTTACATGAAGTTAAAACCCAATTATATATGATGCTCAATAGCAGTTGTAATTCTGTAAAATCGCATTATGAACATTCACAAGAAGCAATCCAAATATAATGACAGAACAAGTCACTGGAGACCTAGCTGGCTATTTCTAACATTGAAGCACTGCAAATTGACATTTAGTCGACATTCATTTCTAGTTACATTTACTGCTTACTCCTTCTAGTTTCTGGATGAGTTAAATTGATACAATGAATCCTTTTCACTGTTAACTGCTCACAGATTTTCAGAGATTTTCAGGGAATTTTAACTTGATCCAACTATTAGAAAAGAGTGGATGCCTATTCCAATTTTATTCTCTATTGACTTCAATGGGGTATAAAATTACACGTGGTGCAAAACATGAATCTAACTTGAAATTACTCTATTGGAACTAGCCAGGTTGGCTTAAATTTGCATATTATCATTCACGAATATGGGAAATAAGAATGCAAAATAAGATTTGGAGTCTGATTTCCATCCATCTGTCAAATATTTTAGTGCCGATTCACTATAAAATTGTATTTTGATGAGTTCTGCTTCTAAACAAATAAGGTTAGTGACGGGCAGACACTTGTCATCACATCATCACGCAATATAATGGGAATAATTGGACTAAAGAAAGGCAGGAATTTGTATTTAATATACCTGGTAAAAAGCTATTCAGGAAAGATTGGGATGGATAAAGAGTAGTAAGAGATGCTGACAGTATTGATCAAAGAAACTATTATCAGTCTGGTGAAAGGTGATGTAGTTGAAGGGCCAAAGCCAGAAAATACCTGTTCAAAATGTAGCAACAATAGAAGAGCTCTTTCACCGATCAATTTCAGAACAGTAAAGAAGAGATAAGGGAGCAAATATGCAGGAAAATTATACAGAAATGCTGTGTTAGTGGGGAACTTCAGTTATGCTAATATAGACTGGGATACCAACAATGCAAAGAGCAAAGCTGAGGAAGAAATCCTGTGAAATTTATACAAGAGAGCTTTCTTGCTTGGTATCTTTCAGCCCAATAAGGATAGAAGCAACACTAGATGTAATCCTGGAAAATACAGTAGGGCAAATGGAGCATATTTCAGTGGGGATGGAGAAGAAGAGAAATTGTGATCATAATGTCAGCAGGTTTAGAAAATTTATCAAAAAAAAATTCAAAATCTAGATATAATTACCCAGAGGAAAGTTACTTTCAATCATTTGGAAAATAATTCAGCCCAGGTAAATTGGAATTAAAAATCGATAGAACACTAAGAGGCCTTTATAGAACAGATAGTTTACCAAATAGTTATTTTTCCATAGGGCAGAACAAAAAGACATACAAAACTCTTTAAAATAAAATGAACGAGAAAATGAAAGTTGAAAACAATGGTGAAAGAAGTAATACAGTAGAGAACCAAGCTGAATATAGAAGGTGCACAGGAGGTCTTATAAAAGGAATAAAATGAGCAAAGAGGGACTCTGAGAATATAATAAGAATGAACATAAGAGGGAATATGCTGAAATGGTGGAAGGGGTGAAGCAATTAGTGACAACAAATTAAGTCTTTCTATGGAGACATGGGTTTGGCTAATGTGCCAACATGATTCTTTTCCCGAATTTTATTGCTTTCCTGTCAGTTCAGCCACCAGGATCCAGCACACCCCTGTGCCCACAAGACGGGGGGTTATAACATCAGTAGAACCATTATCAAATTCAAGATGGGGACCTACCTAGTCGAGATGCCGTCCCAGTCAGAGGGCCAGCAGTTCAGCAAAAGCAGATGTGGAGGTGGCTGCTGCTGAGCCTGCAGCGTGAGGAACCATCAAAAGACCAGCATGAAAGTCTTTTGACATGCTAGCACCCATGAAGCAGTCTTAGTGAACCCTCCAGCAGTAGTGGAAAGCTATCACCACGTGGCCATTGAGGATGCGCAAAAGAAGCCCTTCCAGCTGTTGAAGAGGGAGAAAGCTAGATGACACCTCAGTGATGCTGGCAGACTCCTCACTGACCTTTCTATTGCCAACAGGGTTGTAAAATCACCAGTAACAGAAAAAAGAAAGCTACAACATAAAGAGATCTGGGGGTTCTTGTGCACAAAACACAGAAAGCCAGCACACAGGTGTATAAGGTAACCAGCAAGACTAATGGAACATTGGCCCTTATTTCAAGGGGGTTGGAGCATAAGAGTAGGGAAGTCTTAGTGCAACTGTACAAGGTGCTGGTAAGACTACATCTGGAGTAATATGACCAGTCTTGGCCCCCTTATTTAAGAAAAATATCCTTTCATTGGAAGAGGTTCAGAGAAAGTTCACTAGAATGATCCTTGGTATGGACAGATTGTCCTATGAACCAAGGTTAAGCAGGCTAGGACTCTACTCATTGAAGCTGAGAAGAATGAGAGGTGATCTCATTGAAACATATAGGATTCTTAGAATAAAAATGTGCCATTTAAGACTGCAGCAAGGAGGAATTTATTCTCTTAGAGGGTCTTTGGAACTCCTTGCCACAGAGAGACCTGAGAGCAGAGTCCTTGTGTATATTTAAGGCTGAGATGCCTAGATTATTGATCCATAAAGGAATTAATCATTATGGAAAAGGGCAGGAAAGCGGACTTGAGGAATGTCAGATCAACCATGATCCTGTTAAACGATAGAGCAGGCTTGAGGGGCTGAATGGTCTACTCTATTTCTGTTCCTTAGGTCTTATGGCCTTAACAGTTCATAGCTGGACATCTGACTTCCTTCTTCATACCTTCCTCTGTTCTTTGTCGTTGTCCCCACTAGAGATAGGCATGTTGCCAATGTAACACTAAATCAGTGAATAGTGATGTATATAAGATAAAATTAGATGAAGTAGAAGGACCCAGTCTTCAAAATAGAAAAACTGTCTAATCCAAGTGAAGTGTTAAAGCAAAATACTAAAGATTGTGGAAATCTGAAATAAAAACAGAAAATGCTATAGAAACCAGCAATTTCAGCAGCATCTTGTGTTAAGGGATGGAAGTTTAAAAATAGGGATGTTTTGTTACAACGCTACAGGATGTTGTTGAGTCCACATTTGGAATACTGTGTACAAATTTGTTTCCTATATTTAAGAAAATATATAATGGCAGTGGAGAGAGAGCACAAGGATTCCTTAGGCTGATTCACTAGGCTGAAGCAGTTCACTCAAGAACTGCTAAACAGGTAGGGTATTCATTCACTAGCGTGTTTTCTTACTCTGAGATTATGCCCTGTGTTTCTAAACTCTCCAACAAAGAAGACAACCTTTCTTTATCAACCCTATCCACACCTAAAGTCCACCCTCTGTCTTCTAAACTCCAAACATTACAGGCTATAGAACTCAGCGTATCTTCATAAAACAGTCCCTCCATACCTGGCATCAACTTTTTGAACTTTCTCTGGACTGCCTCTGATACGACTATATCTTTTCTTTGATAAGGAGTCAAAAGTATTCACAGTATTCTAGTTGTAGTCTGACGAGTACCTTGAATTGTTTAATTAAAATCTCCCTATTTTTATACTGTATTCCCTTTGAAATAAAGGCCAGCATTTATTTATCTTCTCTCTTACCCACTAGATTTAATTATTAGTTTTTTTTATGTGATTCATGGATGCAGGTTCCCAAATCTCTCTGTTCTGTAGCTGTCTGCAGTTTTGCTCCATTTAAACAACTTTTCAGCTCCTGTTAGTTTCTTTGAACTTCCAATCCTAGACCATTTCTTGCTATCGTACTTATTCTATCCACACTAACAATACTATCCCACCACCCTTTCCCTCTTGCCTGTCCTTTAGAAGAAGCAGTCACCTCTGAATATTTAGTTCCCAGCTATGATCTCCATGTAGCCATGTTTCTGTAATGACTATAAGATCATGCCCTAAATTTGCACTGCCAATGTATTTTTTTCTGAGTACCACGTGCATTAATTTTATCTTTTAACTAATTTTCCCCCTTTGATCCTATTTATTGCTGTTTTTTTATTTTTGCACACATTGTCCCTTCCTATCCCACTCTAGATGTCATGGAAATTGCTATCTTCTAATGCTGCCATATGCCCTTGCTTTTTAAGCCTATATTTCCCCTGTCTCAAACTGTCCTCCCTCTAATTAGTTTGCAGTCATGTCTACAGCCCCAGCTATTCCATCTGTCAAGACCTCGTTGCCCAGCACATTCCTAATATCATTACCTTCAAGCTAGGAGACTAACATTGATTTAATTAAGATTGCAGAACATGCCCAGAGGAACACCAGGTAAATGTAAAATTCAGGTGCCAATCTGGTGAAGCTGCAACACAAGATTACATTCTTGACAAGCATTTGATCATGTTTGCTGCACAATTGAAGCAGTGTACAATATGTAGAGCTAAGCTTAAAGATCAGATCATAGTTCCGCATCCTGCTACATTAGTGGAGAATAGTGGTGGACACCTTAAAAGCTAAGGAGGCTTTACGAATATTCTCAATCTCAATGTTCGGGCAATCCAGTGCACAACTGGAAAAAACATAGCTGACTGTATTTGAAGCAGGAAAAAACAGCCCATTTGATCAAAGTTCCATCCACCACATTAACTCATCATTCCCTCCATTACTGGTACACAGTGCCACTAGTGTATGCCATCTGTAGACGCACTGAAGCATTTCACTAATCCTCTTTTGACAGAACATTCCAAGCCTATAACTTCTACCATCTAGAAGGAAGACAGCAGAAAATGCATGGGAATATCACTAACTGCACATTTCTGCCCAATCCATACACACCATTCTGACTCAGAAATCTATCTATTTCTTCACTATGGTGGCGTCAGTTCCTAACAGTACTGGGAACAATGTGGACCTTTATTTAATTCACTTATGGAATGTGGGACATGGGTGCAACTGGCTGAGTTAACATTTATTGCACATCCTAAGTTGCCTTTCAGAAGGTGATAGTGAGCTACGTTCTAGAACCACTGCAGTCCATGAGCCGTGGATGAACCCACAATGTTATCAGATAATTCCGAGGTTTTGACTTGGTAACACTGAAAGAATAGTGTTGTATTTCTGAGTCAAAATGGGAGTGGCCCTTGAGGGGAACTTGCAGGTGGTGGTATCTGCTGCCTTTGTCCTTCTAGATGGTTGCGGTCGTGGATTTGGAAAGTGCTATCAAAGGATCTTGGATGAACTTCTGTGATGCATTCATTGCTAATGAACTTCAGTTTGTGCGTGTGGTACCAAACAAGCAGGCTAATTTGTCCTGGATGGTATAAAGCTTCTTGAGTTGTTGGAACTGCTCTCATTCAGGCAAATATGGAGTATTCCATCACTCACTCATAGATGGTGGACAGGCTTTGGGGAGTCAGGAGGTGAGCTATTCGTATCAGTATTCTTAGTCTCTGGCCTGCTCTTGTAGCCTCAGTGTTTATAAGGCGATTCCAGTTCATTTTCTAGTCAGTGGTGATCCCCAGTTCGGATTGTGGGGACTCAGTGATGGCAATGTCTTTGAATGCCAAGGTGTGATGGTTATTTAGTCATTTATTGGGAATGGTCAAGGACTGTTATTTATGGGTCACAAATGTTGCTTACCACTTTTCAACCCAAGCGTAGATGCTGTCTGAAAGTTAGATCTCTGTGGTTCAAGAAAATGGCTCACTATTGCTTTCTTAGTGATAATTAGAGGTATATAATAAAATCTTGATTAGCCAGTGATGCTCACATTCCATGAATGAATTCTTGTCCAAACTCACCTATTCAGCCTTATTCAGTTTTTTAAACAATTTTTTGTGAAGCTCAAAGAGCTTCAGTGCTCCTGTCAATCCCACACCGTGTTATCCCCTCCAAAACACCACATCTTCTCTCTTTTCAATTAAATACTGAAGTTTAACCCACAAAAGAGCCACTGGTTTCCTATCAACCCCATCCACACAACAAATTGCCTGTTAAAATCAGCATACGTGAACAGTTCTTTGAGAATGTTTTAATAGAAGTTTGACTGTCAAAATTGCTAAGGCCTCCAAGGTAACTTGTAAAGCAAGTAGTGGACATATTCCACACAACAATCAATTTCCAAGTTTGTAATGATTGCGACAAAGTTAGCAAACTGACCAAACCCAATCTCACAACATGCAAGAGGTCATACTGAAGCAATGTGGCAATACTGGAGATGCAAAGCCACAGTGAAGAAAGAATTGGAAGTAGAGAAGGGTGTACTGTACAAAATACATTTTGCACTTTACTTTTCCAAGCTTTAAGTGTTGCAGATACTAAAAACCGTGCAGGTTGTGCATCATGTATATTGATCTATGCAACCAAATATCTGCTATTTATTCCTGAGTATTAAATTGTAACAGTTTCCAAAGGATGTAGCTGTTGAAATGTTCAGAGGTGCCCAACATATGAATGAAATTGTCTGTTTCTTTTCAGGTGCGTTCTGCTGCAAGGAAGAGATTACATCGATGGCAAGACAATCATACTCTTCGAGTTCGAGTTGCCCGGGCTATGTCAATACCAACCTCACCCACGAGAATTAGTTTTCACAGCATAAAACAGACAACTGGTGTCTGACTCTAGGACACTGAGCATTCTTTTCTTTGAGTTTTTCACAATGTTTTCCTTCAATACTGAGGTGATTTGTTTATTTGTGGATTGCTGTGCACATTTAAAACATGCAACGGTGATCAGGAGGAACCAAGGATGCAAGGCCCACCACAACAGAATGAAACTGCTCTTGAGGAGTGGAACAAACTTTAATTTTCCTTCTAACATTCAGCATCAACATGGAAAAGTAGGAATTGTGAGTCAGCAGTAATCTCGATCATGTGTAGAACAGAGATGCTGTTTGCAGCTCTTCCCTAGTGTCAAAGTTTGGCATGGGGGAATGTCACAACTTCAAGACAAGACTAAAAGTTGTCTCGGAGCTTTATTCCATGGCTTTCATCTTCTATCACCGTTCTCTGTACAAATACCCAATTTCCTTCTGGAAAACTGTTTTGAATCGTCATGTGGGAATCTATAGAATAAGGAGTCAGAATATAACAAATGTTGACTTCCAATATTACCAGCAAGACCTTTCAATGTTCAAAACATCAGTCTAGCTTGAAAGAAGCTTTGATGGAATGAAAGTCTGTTTCAAGCTCCATGCCTTACAACCAATTCTATCTGTGCTGCCTATCAGGTGTAGTAAACCTCATACATACAAAGGGCATCTAATCTGTCAAGCGACATGTATCCAGCAGTGACAAACAACAGAACTCTGTTTGTTGTCTACGGGGCTAAAACAATTTTGAGTTAAATCACTGGTCCAGAATCAGTATAGATTGAAAATGAATGGATCATTAGGTTCTATGAATCAAGAAAGAAGTCCTTATTCTGCAGTGCTAACTAGAACATATCTTGCTCAAACAGTAAAAACAAAGGCAGATAATTTCTAATCTATTTAATGAGTTTTATTTTGCTGAATAGTCAAATACTTTGGACCATGGTTGGTTAATAATCAATTAACCCAATGGAGTGAATATTTGGAATTGACTTCTTGATATTTTTCTATGCTTCAAAACATATGATTACTCAATCTTCAGCCCTGGAACATTCGTTACATTGGAGATGGTTATCTGAATTGATCCATAATCTGCAAACTTAATATTGAAGCCTAACCAGGACTATCGAACCCTGATTACCAACAACTTGAAAGATACACGAAGAGACCACACCAAGGGAATTACCAACAACAATGTTAGTGGCAGCTAACAAGATACAGAAAAATAAAAGAATCATTCTGTTGCTCTGCTGTTCAGCTATTCACCACTAAGTGATGCTTATCAAGACAATTCACATCTTATCTAAACACTTTGTTATATGAGCTGTCATTTCCTATCTGCAGTTCGCCTTTTGGGTTGAATTATCTAAGGCAGTACTGAAGTGTTGAAAGTGGCTTGTTTCATATGTAATGTTAACAATCATAACAATATTCACATCAAAAGTCAGGATACTTAAGTAACATTCTCTTACATGTACAGCTAATTTTCATGAAGCACGGATGAATGTTGGAAGGATTAACACTGAGTGCACTTTGATCATGGCATGTTCAGGATGAACATTATTCATCACCCATCTACACATCACATATTCAGTGATCGTTGTGTAAATCGAAGCTAATGTAAATAGCTCAGTGCAACTTTTTAGGTTGCAAACATTCTTAACCTACATCCAGATTGTGTTTAAGTTTTGTGGCCTTATCTCCAATTCTAACTTTCTTTCATAGGATTTCAAACTGCTTCTAATCAGCCTTCCCTTTCTCCACCATTCTGCTGGCAAAGTAAATAGCTGAGGTTTGGATTCCCTTTTCTTTACTTTGGTTTTCTCATTAACTGACCAATATTAATCTTACAATCAACCCAGCAGAAACAAGTCAGTCGTTGTAGGATCTTGCAATGTGCAATGGGGTTTGACTATACAAAAGGGTCCACAGTTTAATAGTACATTATTGCACCTGAAATATTTTGGCATAACCTGAAAATGTGTCAAGGAACTGTAGAAATGTAAGATCTCATTTTTCAATATGTGGCACAATTAGCCTTCACCTTGGCTTCTCAAGTAAAGGAAAGCCAAATCTGTTCAGCTAACCAAATACCTTACAAAGACAGAATGTCAATGTCCCATGCCTGGGGGTTTGGGGAGGTGTATGTTTGTTTCTGTGGCGGGAGGGCAGCTTCTGAGAATGTTAGTCTTGCCCATCCTTTTCGGAAATAGGAAAAGGTCAATGTTTTGCTTGATGGACCTTGCATAGTCATGACCCTTTTCCACACATGCTAGAAAAACACTGTAGTTAATGGTGTGCTATAAAGATACAATGAAAGTTTAGAAAAGTCTCATCTTCACTACTTAAAGTCATGAATCTATTATGTAGAGTTTAAAGTACAGAAATAGATCATTTAATCTAACTAGTGCATACGCTGCTTGTGCTCAACTCAAGTCTCCTCCCATCTTTTGTCAATTATTTCTACCAGTGTAATCCACTGTTCGCTACTGTCTCAAACCCTTCTCTAGTATTTCCCCGACTGCAGCTGTACAATTCGCATCAACCTCCCTCTCTCTGTGATAGCAAGTTCTACATCCTCATCACTTCCTGAGTAAAGAAGTTTTTCCCAAACTCTTAACTGGATTTTTATGTATCTGCTTTATTCTGATGGCCCCTAATTTTGATCTTTACCCAAAATATTGGAGTCATAAACCTACGGATGAAATATAAGCCATGAAATGTATTTTTAGCAGCTTATCATGATTTTATTGAAATGTCCATACCATTTAATGTTGCCTTGCTGAATTTTTAAGAGGTTAGAGACAGCATGTTGTGGATAAATGCCACAAATGACCCTTGGACATATTCATTTTAACCCGAAACTCAGGAAGCGCAGTCCTATTTGTGTTAATATTTTATAATTGACAACTTGTGCTCTTTGAACTTCATGGGAACTATAGGGCTGTTCTCCATGCTGAATAAAGAGAACGATGAATCCAAATCATCAAATTCTGTTAGCACCATAGGACTTTAATAGGTAAGAATAACAAGGAATTATGGAGCAAATGATTATATTAAGTTGAAGTGTAGACTAACCACAGTCTATCAGAAAGACACAATTGCTTTGGAGGTAGTTTGAGTTCTCTTGGTACAACAACAACATTTATTTATATAGTTCTTATGATATGCCCATGGTGCACCATAGGATCATTATACATAAACAAAATATAGCATCACATGTGGAGATATTAGAGTAGATAACAAAAACCTTGGTCAGAAAGGAACATCTGAAAGAGGTAAAGAAAAGTTCAGAGGCAGCATTCTTTAGATTTAAAAAAATCCAATGCTTTAAACCCAGGCACCTGAAGCTGTGACCACCAATTAAACTTGGTGATGATTGAGAGGCAAAAATAGAGGAGAGTAGGCATCTCATCGGGTTGTGCAGTTGGAGCAGGTTACAAAGATAGAGTGTTCAAAGTTATGGATGTTTTAAAATTAGTCGGTTACTTAACCAAGAGAACTAAATGTCAATGGGACTTGGCGCAAGTTTGACTTTTGAATGATTACAAGTTTACAGATAGTAATAACAAAGTCACCAATGAACAGCAGACAAGCTGAAGCAGGCACAGAGTGGTGGCATGGATATGTGGTCAGACGCTTATTTATAGATCAACTATCACACTAATGGAGTGAACAGTCTATTTCACCCTCAGATAATGGCCACGGAAATGAAGAAAGTCAATCAATTTGGGGAGCTAAGTTTGCAATGAAAATGACCTGGATTTTATCGACTTTCTGCTAATGGTAGGGGCCACACAAAGTATGATAGATTCTTCGCCCACTGCCTTCCAGCTTACCCTGAACCAAGTATTTATGGTACAGTGGGTGGGTAAGGCACCTGCTAGCTCATCCATTCTTAGCCCTTTTGAGGTCCTTAACTGCACATTTAAAGATGCAAATAAAGGGTTATTTCTGCACCTGCCACTGTAATATATTTTGTAGTAGAGGGCAAATAAAAATGGGCAGGTCACTTTTTTACCAACACTGGTTGCAGGTGTTGGAGGCAGTCTCTCAAGATGGTATTGCCTCTCCCTTTTGTTGCCGACTTCCTGACATTTACAATCTTATTATCCACCCCTGGCCCCCAACCCTGGTTTGTCCAATTCCCTCCCTGTCCAAATGTCCCAGATTTATCTGAGACTGGGATGCATGATGCTTTCTTTGTGGAGTTGCTTGCAGTCTTGACAGTGCCCGACACTGAATTCTGCCTGAAAGAGCTCTCGAGATGGATGACCCACTCTGCTGGTTACAGCAACCCACAAGGGCAGTGATACCACATGGTGGGACATTGTTGCTAGTCAGTCAGATTGCTAACCTCTCTAATGGAAGAGGTGGCAAGCAATTCTCAATTTCCCAACCCCACCTCCCCACCTTCCACTGGAAAATTCACACCAATGACATTTGTACTTTATTGTTCTCCGTATTCAATTGGAGGAAACCTCTGCTTATCCAGTACTGGATGTTGCAGAAGCAATCTGACAAACTAGATACTGTGAAGGAATTGTTAGAAGTGGTGAAAGGGAGAGCTCAATGTCGTCAGTGCACACACGCAAACTGACACTGTGTTCTTAGGTAATGCGGCTGAAGGTCGGCATATCGATAAGTGGGAATCCAGTTTTGGAACACAAGAGGTAACAATACAGGAGTGAGGACACAAACCATTCTAGGTGATTCTGCTTAGACAAGAATGGAACCAGGTGCGATCAGTCACATATGGCTGGACAACAGCGAAAAGATAAAATCCAAAAGAACTGTGGATGCTGTAAGTCAGAAACAAAACCGGAAATTGCTAGAAAAGTTCAGCAGGTCTGGCAGCATCTGTGGAGAGAAATCAGAGTTAATGTTACAGGTTGAGTGACCCTTCCTCAGAAATGAAGAGTTGAATGGTAGAAAGACTGGGGTGGAACAGTGGCTCAATGGATAGAACTGTTGCTCACAGTGTCAACGATCTGGGTTCAGTCCCACCCTTGGGTGACAATTTATGTTGAGTTTGCACATTCTCTCTGTGCCTGAGTGGATTTCCACTGAGTGCTTTGATTTCTTCGCACAGTCCAAAGACGTGCAGGTTAAATGGATTGGCTATGTTAAATTGCCCTTAGTGTCTAGGGATGTGCAGGGTAGCTGGATTAAATATGGAAATGCAGGGTTACAAGGGTAGGATAGGGGTTTGGACTGAGTCTGGGTGGCATGTCCTTTGGAGAATCCATGCAGATTCGATTGGACAAATGGCCTGTGTTCTATATTGGAGAAGGATTAGCTGGTCGATTTTTTTATAGGATGCAAAAAAGGTCCGTTAGATTACCTTTGTCATGGTCACATAAGAGGTTACTATTGTTTGTAAATTATGTTTCTCTGTAAAGGTTAGAAAAGTATTTAATTATATGGAATTGAAATAATAGTGGCTGTTATTTGTAAATGAAAAATGAATAGACTCAAAACCAAGGAGAAAAGATTCATACAAATGGTTTGATTTCAAATATATTTTAAAATCAGAATATCAAATTAAATAATCTTGTGAAAACTTGAATTGTTTGGTAATGTCATATGAACGTATGAATTAGGTTTTTTGACCCTGACCCTTTCCCATCAAGTTCTGTTTTTGTTCCTGATTCACAACATTCACGTTCTTTTGGTTTTCATTTATTCTTATTGTCTGTTTCCTGTTCAGTAACCAATCTTTTATCCATTCCACTACATTGCTTCTGACTCCCATGATTGTTTATTCCTGCAGTATCCTCTGACGTGGCACATTATCAAACCTCCCTCTGAATATCTAAGTACAGTGCAACTATTGGTTCCCTATTATCCAAGGTACATGTTACTTCTTCAAAGATTGCCAAAAGATTGGTTAAATCAATCCTGAGAATGGCAGGACATATTAATCGGATAGTTAAGAGGCATTTGTCTTTATCAGTCATTGATTCTAAAAGTAGGGAGGTTATGTTGGAACTGTACAAAACTTAGGTTAGGCCTTAGCTGGAACCAGGTCTGGTAACTGCACTATAGGTCACATCTGATTGTACTGAATCGGGTGCAGAGATGATTCACCAAAATATTGCCTGGGATGAAGCATCTTAGCTATGAAGAGAGGCTGGATAAACTGAGCTTGTTTTCTTTAGAGCAGAGAAGCCTGAGAGAAGACCTGATTGAAGTGTAGAAGATTATGAGGAGCATGGGCAGGGTGGATAGAAATAGATGTTCCCCTTAGTTGCAAGATCATTAATGAGGAGATATAATTTTAAGGTAGAAGCTGAGCGGTTTTGAGGGGATTTGAGGAAGCCTTTATTCACCCAAAGGGTGGTGGGACTGCACTGCCAGGTACGGTAGCTGAGGCTGGGAATCTCACAAACTTTAAAAAGTATGTGGACGAACACTTGAAATCTCATAACATTAGAGGCTATGGGCCAATTGCTGGAACTGGTGTAGATTTAAAGTAGTTTGTTGTCGGTAGAGACTCGATAGGCTGCAGGCCCACTTCTATACTGTAAGATTCTATCATTGTAACATGATTCCCCTTTCACAAAGCTATATTGATTCTGCGTGATTACCTCAAATTTATCTAAGTGCCCTGTTGTAGAATCATACAGTTGGACAGCATGGCAACTCTTCAGTCCAACTCATCCACATTGACCAGATATCCTCAAGTAATCTAGTCCCATTTGCCGGCATTTGGCCCATATCCCGCGAAACCCTTCCTATTCATAGCCACCATCTAAATGTTGTTATCTTACCAACCTCCACCAATTCCTCTCGCAGCATCTTCCATACATGCACCACCCTCTGCGCGAAAAAGTTACCCCATAGGTCCCTTTTAAATCTTTCTCCTCTCACCTTATACTTGTGTCCTCTAGTTTTGGAATCCCCTGCCCTGGGGAAAAGATCTTGTCTATTTATTATATCCATTACCCTCATGACTGTTACACTGCCTTTAATAATAAGCCGAATGCTTTCCATATCGCAGATGAAAGCTTATTGGCACGTAGCTCCTGCTTTTTATCTCTTTTTTTCAATAGAGGAGTGCTGTTAGCCTACTTCCAATCTCACAGAACTGTTCCCAAATTAAAGTATCTCATCAATCACTTTTTTGAAGAACTTTAGATTAAAAACCATCCAGATCTAGGGACCTATTGAAATGCAGCTCAAACAATTTCCTAAGTGTTACTTCTCTGTTCAATATAATTTTCTTAAGCTCCTCCCTTTCAATTTCCAATTGACAGCTAATACTGAGATTTTGCTGGTTTCCTCCATAGTGACTCAAAAGACCCATTCAATTCATGTGCCATTTCCTTATTTTCATTTTTAATTCCCTAATCTCATTTTAAAAGAGTCAACATACGCTTTATTAATTACTTTCTTTTTATTTAAATAGTTGTAGAAGCTCTTATTGTCTGCTATTAAATGTTTAGCTCGTGTTCTCTCAAACTCATATTTTTCTCTCATTATTTACTATTTTCTGTGTTCAGTCCAATTTTCTGACCTGTGTCCTATTGTTACATAATTATATGCTTTTACTTTAACTTTAATACTACCTTTAATATTTTTAGTTAACCTTGGAAGTGGGTCCACCCCTTGAATTTTTCTATCTCAATGGAATATTTTTAATCTGTACATTCTGATGTATCCTCTTAAATATCTCCTACTGTGAATCTTTAATGTATCCCTTAGTATAAATTGCCAGTTCACTTTCACTAGCTCTGCTAATTTCCAGTTATTTAAGTGTAAAATATTAGTTTGTAACTTACTCTTTCCTCCTTCAAGCTGTATGCAAAAGTTTAATTTTATCATGATCACTGCTCCCGAAGGGAACTTCCACTAAAAGTTCATGAATGAACCGTATCTCATTGCTAAATACCAGGTCTCATGTATCAGTGATAATGGGAACTGCAGATGCTGGAGAATCCAAGATAATAAAGTGTGAAACTGGATGAACACAGCAGGCCAAGCAGCATCTCAGGAGCACAAAAGCTGACGTTTCGGGCCTAGACCCTTCATCAGAGAGGGGGATGGGGTGAGGGTTCTGGAATAAATAGGGAGAGAGGGGGAGGTGGACCGAAGATGGAAAGAAAAGAAGATAGGTGGAGCGTAGTACTCTACTCTCCACCTATCTTCTTTTCTCTCCATCTTCGGTCCGCCTCCCCCTCTCTCCCTATTTATTCCAGTTCCCTCTTCCCAGCCCCCTCTCTGATGAAGGGTCTAGGCCCGAAACGTCAGCTTTTGTGCTCCTGAGATGCCACTTGGCCTGCTGCGTTCATCCAGCTTCACACTTTATTAACCAGGTCTCATGTAGCCTGCTCTCTGGTTGGTACAAGATTGTGCTATTTTGAGAAACTATCCCCAAAACATTCTGTGAATTCCTCACCTAGGCGACCTTCGCTCATCTGAATTTTTCAGTTTATACGCAGAATAACTTCCCCATGATGATCACTTTGTCCTTCCAACAAATTCCCAGGATTTCTTATTGATACGCGATCCTAACCCATTGTGACTGTTGGAAGGCTTCAACACCACTTCCAGGAGCGACTTTTTCCTTCATCATTTCTCATCTCCACTGAAACCATTTCTACATTCTGTTTTCTCGAACTTAGGTCATCCCCCTCTATTATACTAGTATCCTATTTAATTAATGGAGCTACCCTATCACCTTTTCCTAGCTTCCTGTCATTCTTATATGTCACATACCCTTCAATATTCAGATCAAAACCAATATCATCCTGTAGACAATTATATAAATTTGTCTGTCGTTTTGAATGGTAAGGGTAAAGTCCCAGAGAGTTGCACTCTCATTAGAGAGAGATGACTGGTCGAGGTTTAATCTGAGGGTCACCATGAGTCACGTGAGAGGTTGTGATGGAAAGTCCTTCATGGTAACCTCAGCCAGTGCAGGAATTGAACTCAGGTGTCACTCTGCTTTGCAAACTAGTAATCGAGCCAACTGAGCTTACATCCGTGATCATTCTTCACCTGTTAGAATATGTTGTAGATTTTAATGGCTATTTCGGTATTAGTAGCGTCACAGCTAAACCCAATCCTATTCGGTTAAGCGTGAGCAGTTTCCAGTATGATTTTTCAGACAGTGATCAGAAACATTGCTGCTTTTATCCATCCAAAAGATTTTGAGCCCAATCAGGCCTAACTACAATCAGCAAGCTCAGCAACAGATAAGAATTTGGCTCTGGCAATGACAATAGCTCTACCAACTGAGCCATTATGAAAGGTTGTGTTCCATGATCATTCCTTGTGCTGCATATTTTGCAATAAGGCAGAGCACTATAGATTTTATTGTTTTGATTTTGCTCCATTCCTCTTTACTGATTTTCCACCTGATTTGCTTCCCATGTTTCGTACCAGTTAATTCTTATAGATATCCTTTTTATGAATGCAATGACACGCCTCTGGACCTGGTGGGAGTTGAGTCTAGGTCTCTTGAATCAGAGGTTAGGCTATTTACTGTAGCATGTCTTGATGTCAAAACTGTCTATGCAATTTCATCCATTATTCCAGAAGTGAACGGTTTAAGAGATCATGGAGTGCAAATGTAAGTGACTTGATCTCATACTCCACCATCAGAAAATAAAGTGCTAAAGTAGGAGGATGGTATATGTAGTTCCACATTCCAACCTTACCACAGCTTTGTGGAAAGATATAATCTATCCAAGCATGAATAGTCCCTGTTTTAAATAATGGAACACCTTGATAACTTCAGTTGTTAAACTGCTAAAAGTCAAATACAGTCTTAATGCAGTATATTAGCGACTAGAATTTAATGTTTCTATGTGCCCCTGAAGCTACCACAACCCGTCAGGTCAGGTTTATATAGAAATATGGGAGCAGCAGAAGGTCATTTAGTCCCTAAAGCCAGTTGTGAAATTATTCTCTTTTTATAAAGGTATGCCCTTGTGGCGATTTGTCCTTTGCTGTAAACCAGGATATCATTTCAGTTTTTTGCAGTGTGGTCTGTAATGACTTATAGGTTCTATTTTTACTTAGAGAGGATCCCTCTAAATTTAACAGTGATGCTATCTAGACCAAGTTGGGAATCCAGTTTTTTTAACTAAGACTTCCTCAGCTTGCATTTGCATTCACTATCAGGAATAGGTCATTCCCCAGAGGAGGAGGTGCATGAATGCTTGCACTTTTGTCATGCTTTCTTGTCTTAATCCCATTTATATCTATTTTGCACATCTTCAGTCAGGCTTTTATATTGAAACATGACAGGACTGTACCATGGACACCAATGTCAAGAACAGTTAAGGATCTTGAGGCTACACTTTCTTGCAGTTAGATGAAGCCTCTGCCGCCTTAATCCACTGCCTGAAATGTGCCAGCAGGTCTTGACTGTCTTCCCTAATCAGAAACTCAGTTGCTTAAATTGGCTGCCCATCTGCAGGGAGCAGGCAGCTGGGGTGGGAATGTGTCACCAGTCCTTTTCAGTGTGACTCCCCATTATTTTCCCAGCTGTCTCCCCTCCAGAATTGCCAACTCATGGTCAAGAAAACATAGCCCACTCGAACTGGAGAATGCCATTCAGGACTTGGGATCCTCCACCATTTAATTAGGTTAGGTAAATTTCTCTACAGCAGTCTTAATATCTCTTTTTCTGACCAGGCTGAATTCTGTTCCCAACTTCCAGTACCCCATAGAAGACTTTCACTAATCGTTCATCAAACGTTTGGACCACATTAACATAGTATCTGTAGTCAACATGTCAGCTTTTTGAAGGTCCTTGGTGTCAAAGCATTTTGTTTAGCCAACGATCATCAGTATCCATTTCAGGGAGCTCATAATGAAAGTAATTCCGCTCCTTAGTGTATTATGAACAGGTTCCCCAGGTATAAAGCAGAATCGTCAGAACAGCAACGCCATATATTTTGAACTTCGTCTGCAAGCTGACACTTCTCTTGTTCCAGAGGTGGTCACAGAACTGAGCTGTCTTTGGCAATTCTGCAAGATGCTTCAATATAAATAAGATCCAGGTAAGTGAATTTATTCAGAGCTTGGAGCATATGATTATGTATTGTGATGAGTGATGAAGTATAATCCTTGCTTGATGCTGGCCGGAAGAGTATGTATGAGTACTGTTCTGATTAAAATAGATACAGTTTCCTATATGTGATACAAACCCTAAATGGCCTCATATCACTGATTTTCTATCAAATTTCTACTTCTGGAAACAGGGTGTTATGGTGAGGTGGTGGTCAGAGCAGGTGAGTAGCAGTGGGGTTTACCAAATTGCTAAAATACTATTTTAAGACTAAAGCTATAATTTGGTTCACAACAGTGCATATTCAATGAAGCAACAGTAACCATTTCCAAGAAGTGACCTAGGTTTCTAGAATAGCTCATTAAAAATGGTTCTCCAGCATAGTTGATCAGCGCACACATATTTATGTGTAACACCAATTCAGAATGATGAGTCAAAAGCCTTTCCTGTCAGCTAAAAGAATAATTTGTAAAGTGGTGTTGACAATGCGCACCTAATTACATTGATTGGAATGGAAAACATTTTGGAATTTAAATAAACCAATAATCTTGGTTGTTACTGTTTACAAAACAAAGCAATTTACTGGGTTAGTTCTTTTTATAATTTTGTGAATTAACTTTATTTTTGAGACAGATTCCAATTCCATTGTACACCTGACCAGAAAAATGGTTGATGCTGACACTAGGTGTAAACTAAAGTGGTAACATGTTGAATTTACAAGCACTAAATTGTACAAGCACAAATGGTAAACTGCAAAAATGTAGAAATTAAAAGGACAGATTTTCACAATTTGTTGGTGTTGGGTAAAGCTGACAATTTCTTATCTTGCCCATTCATCAATTGTAGAAGGGTCATTTGCATCCCAAGTAGTGTCTTTATCAAAGTACAATTCACGTATTGTAGGTGCTAGTTAACTCACCTAGTTACTTGCTGCAGGCCCAAGGGCAATTACACAATATTCATTGCCTTCCCCATATATGTTCACCTTTCAAGTTAGCCAAATGTGCAGTTTTGGCTTTATAACTCTGAGTACAATGCGTCCCATGGAGAATTTCTTCTCATTGGCCTATGCTTAATTTTAGCACCACATAAAAGATTCCCTGTAAGCTGCTTATGAAACTTCTTTCGGAGGAGTTCATAAATGCAGCCTCAACTATTTTTTTGCTTGGGGTCTAGTTACATAAAGCTGCTACTCTGGAGGAAAATGAAGACGAAGAATTTGCTTGCAGTCGCTCCCACTCTTTCGTCAAAGCAAGAATTTCTACCCTACTTTCAAAGAAGTTAAGGTGGTGGAATTTCCAGCCGTAATTTGTTTATTTTAAACTTGTTTCCTGACATCAAACTATTCAATACAATTATGTACTTGAATGATATGATTCATGTGAGCTATTTGTTTGTTGCATGATTTTGACTTTTGTGATTACATGTAATTAGGGTAATGAAAAATACAGATCTCTCCTGACACAGATATATGAATTTTTGATATATACATTTTTAATATATGTCTAAAATCTATACGTGAATTGTATGAAATATTATAACATTTCATAATGCAGGAATTTAAATATTCTTTCTAGAGTAAACCAACAGGAAGATGTTTTAAATTGTAAGTTCAAATTGCACTGTTGTTGTAAGTGACTAAAGGAATTTCATAAGCTGATGATGAACAGAACAACTTGAACCTGTTTCTACCAGACTAACCCTCATACTCATTTCTGAGGACTTTTGTTGTCAAATTGCTATATCTCACTGCTATTGCAGCAGGCAGAATACAAAATGGTCAGTGATCTTTTAAACACTGAGAACATTGTAAAACTAGGAGAGGAAAGAACAAGTTAAATTTTTAAAAAAGCCTAAAGTTAAAAGGGCAATGATCTGTGTCTAACTGGTTTTAGGATAGACACAATGTCAGAAACAAAGCAGATGGTTGAAGTAAGCTGTTACATAGCAGCAAAAAGGCTGTTATAACAGGTTTCAAATTTCTAATCTATAGCCAAGAGACGTCCAGCCATATGGCGAGCACTGAATGATCATAGAAAGTACCATAGGTACACAAGAGGTCCATCAGCGCATTGGAAAATAAAGAAAATAGGTTAGTGTTAAAGGAGGATGCCTTCATTTGAAACAAGAAGGAGAAAAGAGATCAATCAACCCTGCCGCATCCAATTTAACTATACCTCAACCAATTTCCTGACTTTGGCCATGTAATACTCGATACTCTTAGCTAAGAAATATCTATTGGTCTGCAATGGTCCCAGTCACCCACAGGACAAAGGGGCAGGATTAGATCACTTGGCCCTATGAAACTGTCCTGTCATGGCTAACCTTATTGTGGTTTCAAATCCACTTTCCTGTCTGACCTTAATTTTAAACATTCTTAACTATTCCCAAATTTAATTTTAATACTGTATCCATCACTTTCAATCCCACCACTAGAGTCAATGCATCCTACGCAGCACTAAATCTTAGCCTATTTTTTAGAAACAGCGATAAAATTGCATTCAGTTCTCTATATCTAAGGTCCACAAGACAAAATTATGCACAGAGCAATATTACTAGGTGTGAATGCAAAAGCTTGGATGAGTAGTTCAAAATATGTGGGTTCAAATCCAGCTTCGGAACATTTTGAATTGAAGCTCATTTACTTGTTAACAAATTTGTTTTCATGATGTGAACATTCCTGGCAAGTCTGGCACTTATTGCCCAACTCTCATTGCCCTGATACAATTAAGTAACTTGCCAAATTCATTCAAGAAAAGGTTAAAAGTCAATCATTAACAAGTTACAGACTAAATAATGATGATAGGATTTTACTGAACAGTTGAGTGTTTTTACAACAATCTGATGGCTTCATAATCACTTTTGTTTTTAATTTCAGTTTTCCTAAAGTGAATTTTTCATCAACATGAGATTTAAACATACCATAAGACCATAAGCCATGGGAGCAGAAATTAGGCCATTTGGCCCATCAAGACTGCTCACAATTCAATCATGGCTGATAAGTTCCTCAACCCCATACTCCTGCTTTCTCCCCAAACCCTGGAACCCCTTGATAATCAAGAACCTATCTATCTCAGTCTTAAATGTATTCAATGACCTGGCCTCCTCAGCCTTTTGTGGCAGTGAATTCCATAGATTCACCACTCTCTGTCTGAAGAAGTTTCTCCTTATCTCCATTCTAAAAGGTCTTCCCTTTACTCTAAGGTTGTGTCCTCGGGTCCTTTGGATTATAAATTCAAACCTTTGGATTGCAAATCCACTGGTTTCACACTGAGGATCAAATTCATAGGCAAATGCCCAAATACCAGATCCGATATGGATGTGCATAACTGTAGTCAAGGCAGGAAATCTGCTGCTCTTTTCTGAACTGCCCTATGTGTGACTCTAATCCAACTTGATTGTTCAAACCACCATAAAGGATAATGTCATCACCGGATTAAAGCCCTATCTAGCTGTTTTGTGGTAATACCTTCACCACCTGGTCTTCGGTGTTTGATAACATAGCCCACTACCCACTTGAGACAACAAAGAATGTGATAAATGCCAAACTTGCCTATTACCTACACCTTCCTGACAAAATATTTAAATCTCCCTTTAAATCTGCAGCAACAGTTAAAGTCTAAAGATGTTAATCCCACATGCTCAGATCATATGCTTGCAGCTTACTTACAGAAAGGTGAGATAGTGCTTTGAATTTTGCACTGAACTCAGCAGCTGTCTTATTGCCATCTAAAGCAAATAGAAATGAGAGGTTGGCAAAATGTTGAGCTGCAATGAGCTTAGTGCGATTGATCCAGGCTAATCAGCAGAAAAGAACAGATTCTGCATAGCAAGGAGCACAGCTTTATTGGTATATGTTTCCCTAATGGATTAGAGGGCTTAATACACTGGCTGTTGTGGTACCAAGTCATTTGAACTGTGAAACGTGGATTCTTGGGTACAATACCTGAATGTACTGAGATACTCTTCCAGCAATGCAGATCTATCAACAATTTGCTGCTATATATTTAATTAATTTTAAATTTCAAGCAGCATAGAATTCCAACTACTTTTCTCTGTTCCAGAGCTTCCTTCTATCGGTTAGGTTAATCCATCCAGTTTTTGAATCTCCTGACACATTCAGCATCATAGTTCTGTAGGCACTGTGAACTAGAGCAATTAAACTCACCAAGCTATTTAAATGTGCAGAAAACAATGTATTTTTCAACAAGGTCACTGGACAATGGTCAGGAATATGTGCCCCTGTTGACTTCTCTTTGTATTTTGCTAATTGAGGTACCTCATTAACACAAATTGATTGAAATCAAAGTCGAATTTGGGATGTTCTTGACCTCTTGTAGAAACAAAAATAATAATTAGCAACATGATGGAATCATTTTGGAAAATCTACTCAAAAAGGCTGTTAGCATAGTAGCCTTAGCTCAACGGCATTGAATACAAAGTAAGAAAATTAGGTTTCAGAGTGGTAAGCCTTGATCTTGTGTACCACTTTCAGGTTGGGTCACCTCAGCAAGGATAAAATGAGGGCTTACAGCACAGTTTCACTCAAATTATTTCAAGATTAAAGTAGTTGATTATCAGAGCAGGTTGAATGAATCCAAATGTGTTTAGTTGAGTTTCAAAGATTGGGTGGACGATCTTTTTATTAAAAATATTTAAAATTACTAAAGAGATTAAACACAATCAAAAGAAATTCACCTGGTTGGGGAACCCAACACAATGGACATAATTTTTTTTATCCATTCATGGGAAAGCCAGAACCTGCTGTCATCCCTATCCCAATTGAGAAAATGAATCACCTTCACGATTTGTAGCAGTCCATGTGATTTAAGTCAACCATAAATGCTGTTCGGATGGAAATTCAAAGATTTTGACCCAAAGACAATGAAGGAAGAGCAATGTGATTCCAGGTCAGAGATATTGGGAACTGCAGATGCTGGAGAATTCCAAGATAATAAAATGTGAGGCTGGATGAACACAGCAGGCCAAGCAGCATCTCAGGAGCACAAAAGCTCCAAGATAATAAAATGTGAGGCTGGATGAGCTCCTGAGATGCTGCTTGGCCTGCTGTGTTCATCCAGCCTCACATTTTATTATCTTGATTCCAGGTCAGGATGGGAGAAGAACTTGCAGGCTGTGGCACTCCCATTTGCTTTGGTTTTCTACGAAGCCGGATTAAAGAGTTGGAAGGTGCTGTCAGAGGGAGCTTGGCAAACACTGAAATCGGGAAGCCCTTTTATACACTGAGAGTATGGGAAATCTGGAATGCCACAAGAGGCTGTGAATATTGGATTAACTGAAAATTTTAACATTAAGATTGATAGTTTTTTTGTTTTCAAAGGCCAATATAGAAAACGTGTATAAATGAAATTGAGGTACAACTTAGCTATGATCTGTCTGGACAGCCAAACTAGTATAAGGAAGCAAATGGCTGTGTTTGTGCAGTCTTTATTTATGGAAGCTAGTTCTGCTTGTTCCCTGAAAGCATGTTGCTTGAATCCAAGAAACTCTCTGTAAGAAGTCTTTATTTGCAGCTTGATCTATAGACACAGTGGCATAGATTTTTCCATGGCCGGATAATCGCTTCTGAAGGAAATGGGAGTTGCACATGGGGCACCACAGAATCCCATTGTAACAGACACCGAAATCTCTAAAATCAAGAAATTGACGACTCTGCTGTGCAATTTCTCTACACTTAGTATCCTTCTAATGTATCCATTTAAATTGAAAAAAATCAGGAGGGTTCTGCTTCAGTTAAGTAAATAGTTACTCAGGAAAAATTAAGCTATTGCATACTAAGTCTAACTACTTAGTAATTATGTCACTGACACCCAACTTACGTCACACACCCTCAACTAAACCTCCATCAGATTCCTTAAACCACTTATATCTTTTCTTGCCACACAGCATCTCCCACTCACAGAGGTGAGTTTTTCCTGCTCTGGACTCAAACCATCTACCCCTCACCTCAGCGCACATAACTCCTCTCATCGCATTGCCAGAATTAAATGCCCTGTCAGCATCCCCCTCCCACACTCCAAACCTGACACCTCCCTCTCCCCCACCATTTGGGTCCTGCCATCAGACCCTAAACACCGCACCCCCCCACCACCCAGCACTCAACTTGGCACATCCCCATCGCCAGCCCCCAGGACCTGATGCCCCTTCCAGTACTGCTGGCTTCATTTCCACATTCCCCCTTGGCATCCTGCCAATTTGACACCCTACTTTCCTGACACCTTACTCACTACCCACTTGACAACTTACCCATCCTGATCTGACCCTACTCCTTGCCCATCTGGCATTCTACCTACCACCCTAATGTGCACCTGTTTGGCACACAAACCTCTGGGTACCCCTAACCTCACACATACCTTATGCATAAACTTTGACAACGGCTATCAAAATGGCTGCTTATGATGCTGGACATTTGGATTTCAGAATACAGCAGCTGAGTGCAATGAAAAGGTCCATGGTGTCACTTTTCCCAACTATGAGGCAGTTACTTTACTTAGAGAGTGATAAGGGCGTGGAACACCCTGCCTGCCAATGTAGTTAACGCAGCCACATTAGGGGCATTTAAACAGTCGTTGGGTTGGCATATGGATGATGATGGGATAGTGTAGGGGGAGGGGCTTAGATTAGTTTACAGGTTGGCGCAAAATTGAGGGCCGAAGGGCCTGTTCTGTGCTGTATTGTTCTATGTTCTATGTTCTATTTGACATTGTGAAGCCCCAGTCAGAATTCAAATATAATTTTGCATTTTTGAAGAAGCCCTGATTGAAATTCCCAATCAGATATGTAGTGATGGAAATCCTGACCAACTATCTTAATGGAACATTCGAGTTTCTGCTTCCGTACAACTAATTTTGTGAATCTGATATCATTAGTATGTTATCTCTGCATTTTTCTGATGTTAATCCCATTATTCAATATCTATCCTTCAGATCAAATCTATGTTCTATAACTCCTCCTCGCTAAGGCTCAGATGTCACATGATTGGTCTCTATAATGCTTTAATCAATCCCTCTGATATGGTTCTGATCCCATTCTGAGGTTGTACTCATGTGTCAGTATGGGTAGTCTTCCTCCTGGCTGACTGTAGAGTCCTTCTCTTCCTTTTCTGAGTAATCGATAAATGTGTATTTTGGTTTATTGTTTAATGACATCAAAGCATTATGTTTTCTCCTTATAGTGCCACGATCTGTTTTAACCATATACCGTTTTAGTTGTGGTATTTTTCTACTACTGTCCCTTCTCTGTTACCCTTATCTCTACTGGCCTTTGGCACTGCTAACAGCTTTGTATCTTTTATTGAAGATTCAGGCTGGGCTGTCTCTTAGTTCCTCCTCCTGCTTCTTCACTCTGTTGTGGTCATTGTCACTAAAGTTACATTTTGACATATGAGACAGAGTTGTAAGCTGTGTTCTCAGTCTCATTCCCATCAGTAAGTCTGGCAGTTCTAATCCATTCTGTTGTGGTGAGGATTGGTAATTCAATACAGCAGGACATAGGAGTTTGTTTCTCTTCAATAAAGTTTTTACCGTTTGCACTGCTCTCTCAGTTTGAGAATAGTTGGAGAATTGGCAATATCAATGAAGTTGTATTTATATGTGATACTGTTATTCCTTTGCTATCTGTGGTCCACTGTCTGGTTCTACAATGTCCAGAAATGCAAGCATTGAGTAAATTCTCTTGATTGATGGTATATTTGTATCTGCTGTGATACAATGCAGCATTCATTGTGAATGATAAAGAAAACAATGAATACTTTTCTTTTGAACTCAAAGAAATCAACTCCCAGATGTTGCCTCAGCCTTTACAGAAAAGATAAAGCTAGTCTGTGAAGCTATTAGTGGTTCTTTGTCTCTTGGCTGTTTATAGAACAAGGAAAGCAGTTTGCAGCCATTTAGTGAATGGAGAGAGGGATTCCTGGCCTCCAGGCTGATCATTACATTCTTGCAAAACAGTTGGGAATTCCGAAATGTCCATGGTGCATTCTTTGGAGAATCTCAAGTCCAATTAGTGGACCAATTAGTGCTAATTTCATGAATGACTGGAAAATGGCACTGTGGGTGTTTATACTGTTTGAAATATTAACCAAAAACAATGTACTGGCTTTGTCCGGGGAGATAGCAAGAACTGCAGATGCTGGAGTCAGAGACAACACAATGTGGAACTGAAGGATCACAGCAGATCAGGCAGCATCAGAGGAGCAGGAAAGTTGACGTTTCAGGTTGGGACCATTCTTCAGAAGAAGGGCCCCAACCTGAAAAATCATTTTCCTGCTCTTCTTATGCTGCCTAACCTTCTGTGTTCCTCCAGCTCTGCATTGTGTTGTTACTGACTTGGTCCTTCTGGCTTTTCTTTTTAATCTTGAAACAGTTTTGTATCTTTTGTATAAACCTTTGCATTCTGGTAGCTGATGTGTTGTGTCACACACCTAGACTGTTGCTGGAAATAGTAGGTTTTATACCTGACATATCCTGAATCCTGGAGCTCTTCCTGTCCCAGTGTCTATCCCACTGCTTGTGATTCAGGGTCATTACTCTCTGCTCTCCAGTCTGTGGGTCAGCTTTTTGCTGCTCCCATAATTTTCCCAATGTCTTGATGAGTCTTTGACAATATTGTATTTTTCTGGACCTTGATGATGACTTCAATCACTGACTTTGTTGCTTTTTCTTTTACCTTTTCAACTGGCACATGTTTTGTCCTGTATTTGGGATGTGCTACTGTTCTTATCCCAAAAGCTATCCTGTTTGAACCTCAGCACTTTGTATAACTCACTTTAAATTCACACGAAGTTGGAGCTTCTGCTCTCTTCCAGCTCCCTTTGCTTAAGCATATGACCCTGACATTGTTAGTATGTATGCTTCTAATGTTAATTGCACTATTCTATATTCTTGTACAAAGAAAAGGTAAATCATTTATGGTCACCATCTCAAATTGTTCTTCAATTACATCTTCTACAAAGGGTTGTTAATATGTGATCTTTCAGCCTTTGTTCTAATATCTCCTATCTGCAAATGTTAAGTAACATTTCAACACCTCCTCTCAAATCTCAGCAAAAATGACCAAATATCCATGCTCTGCTAATGTCTTTATATCTATGTCACAGAATGATCCAATATGTTCAACAGTGAAACGAAGAAAATTGGAAAATTATATGAACCTTAAATAAATTTCAGTCGTCCTCAGTGTTATTCCAGCCAATTCTGATATTTTTTTCAATCTCATTAAATACAAGTGCAATCAAGTTTCAGACCTTCAATATAATCTATCTCAGTATCTTTGGCACAATGTTCTCGGTAAAATTGATTGTATGGATACTGTGCTTTTTTTCCCATAAAAGTTGTACAGTTGTGTAGCTATATTCTTCAGTGTTATTCATGAATTTGTTCACATAGTATTATTTGAAAGCTTTTTGTCAATTTTGTGAAAGTTCTGCTTCAAAATCATTCTTAATAAAATACTTGGATGCCTTAAATATAATGGGTTGATTTCCTGACTAACTTATACAAATTGCTCATTCACTAAAAGTTATCTGAGTTATACCTCAATGGAAAATGCAAGCTATCTTATTGTATTTAACTACCTCTCAAATGATTCAAGTTTCATCCACATCACCTCATTATTACCATCCCAGGTGATATTCATATTTGTTACCATTATGTGTTCACCATAGGAGAGTATGAATGACAAGGCAAACAGTCTTTGCTCATCATCACAATGTTGTGAGAAATTTCTAGTGGAATTTCTTCTTAAATCTTTAAGAAAACTAAGTGCTTTGCTAGAACACTTAAAGGGAAGTTGTCTTAAATCCACATTATGATAGAACCTATTGGGGCTGGATTTTTCCAGAACTTGACTCAGTGTCAATTTTGGCAAATTTCATAGAGCTTTGTCACATTGTTCTCCACAGCTCACTTCATTAACTCAGCAAGAGAAAGATACTTATCACTGTCAGGATGTCGAGGAACTGACATTTTAAAGCTCAGCCATGCACCTGGTGAAGTATCTAAGACAGGAGTTCCTCTTTACAGTGTAAGTAATGGAGGGAAATTAGGAAGAAAAGCTTCTGAGGACAAATAGATAGCAAAATTAATGCTTCATTACAAGTCCAAGTGCACTGAGACAAATACAAGTGCAAGTCAGGACAAAGCAGTTCGCTTAGTTGGCACCATATTGACCTACACATTCTTTTTGTCGTTAATCAATTACTTCTTGTCTGGCTTGTTACACCTAACACTGCAGCACTCTATCATGCTGAAGGTGATGACCCTCCTGTTCAATGTGGGCATCTTCCCCCTCAGTAGATGGTTGCCACTCTCCCAGATTTTCAATATCCATCACATCCTGTCTTTCATGCTAGGGCTTAGGCAGCACAGTCTGTCTGAAGAATACCATGGTTCAATGAAGACTGCATGTAAGGAGCAGCACCAGGCATACCTAAAAATGAGGTATCCGTCTGCTGCAGTAAAGTAGGACTACTTGTTCGCCAAATAACATTAGCAGCAAGTGATAGATAGAACTAAATAGTTCCACAACTGAAAGATCAAATGTAAACTCTGTTAAGTCATGAATGGTGGTGGACAATTAAACAACTAAAAGGAATAGGGGGATCCACAAATATTTGGATGGGGGAGCCAAGCACTTCAGTGCTAAAGATAAGGCTGAGGCATTAACAAAAATCTTCAGTCGGAAGTGCTGAGCAGGTGATCCATCTCGGCCCCTTCCTGATGTCCCCAGCATCCCCAGATACCAGTCTTCACATAATTCAATCCACTCCATGTGATATCAATATGTATTTGGTGGCACTAGGTACTGCAAGGACTATGGACACATTACAACATTTCAGCTATAATACTGAAAACTCATGCTCCAGAACTTGCTATAGCCCTAGCCAAGCTGTTCCAGTACAGTTACAACACTGTTGTTAACTTCATGAAAGTTGGCTGAGGAATAAGCAATATCTGTCTCCAAGATGGCACCAGCTGCTTCAGGCTTAGTGTAGGCTCACAACCAGAACCAGCACTCAACCTCTAAAAGACATTATTGAAAATCAGAAATCCCATGAAAGGGGTCAAAAATCCAGGAATTAGGACACATCCACCTTTTACAAAGGTCTCCTTATCGTCCAAAGCTGGCAAAAATCCAGGCTAACATTTCTGATCATTTCAGACCCGATAACAGGTATTAATCTGAAATATCAGCTCTGTTTCTCTCCTTACAGATTCTGCTTGGACTGCTGATCATTGTCAGTATCTATTCTGTTTCTGTGGGTCCATTTTTTGTTTTAATATCTCTTTTTGTTTTGCACCATCATTTGCCTTTGCCATTCAATATCTTCCACCCAATCACAGACCTTTTTGTTTTCTCTTTCCTCCCCCTTTCTCTGATTCACCTTCAAAACTTGCTACATTAATAGCTTTTCCCAGTTTTGATGCAAGGCAAGTGACCTGTAATGTTAACTCTCTTTTTCTCCCCAAAGATTATAGAATGATGCAACCAAGTCTGCAGAATATTTCCAGCATTTTTGCATCAATAGCAAATTTACCTTTCAGCTGAAACAAGGGACCTGTCGAAATCTAGAGCTGGTGAGGTCCTATTATTTTATGCAGAAAAAAATGGCAAGGAAGCTTAATTCTTTGTCTTGGGAATTATGAGGCAATAACTGCAGCTTATTTATCTTTAATATGTCAAGACTAAAGCAGAGTTCTTAATAACTCTGCTGGCAAATAACTTGACTGTTCATTTTCTGACATCCGTGGATTGTCCAAGTAACTGAACTAATTGACTGTAGCATGAATAACTCTTTCATCCAAGATCCCTTACAGACATGGTTGATGTTACATTCGGACATGTCTAATTCATGAAGCTTGCTTGTTTTTTTAAACTTTAGATCTCCAAATATATTGCAATTGAAATACTCAGCCCAAGGCTTTGTCATTGATTGATCCATGAACTATATCTAACAATTCTCACTTCCTTATTATTTACTTAAACTGCACCTAATTCAAAGCATTCACCAGAGAGAAAGAATGTCATTGTTGATCAGGGTCCTTCCACCTTTATTGAATGTTAAAGACACACGATTTTCTGAATGACCTCATGGCTCAAGGAAATGCCCATGCAAGAACCGATAACCAACTTATGTTTATTTATGCAACCTTAGTGGTTTTGTTGTATTTCTGTTGTTAACCTTTTTGGCCATATATACTTTATAAGTGACCTGCAAAGGAAACATGCAACTGAATAAAAGTAAAATTGAAAGCATTTGTAATTCGATGTGAAGTAATGGTACTCATTACAGATCAGCCTCTTAAGCGGCAGATTATTTGACTTGAAAGGGGGCCAATTAATGTGTCATGTCATGTATGGTAACTGTGCAGAGAAATTACTACAGCTCTTAATAAATTAGAAACAATATAACAAACTGGAATATACAAAATTAGAAATGGTTATTTCAGCTCATCTAATCACTCCTGAGTTCAAGAAAATATGAAATATGAATCGGCTATTTGACTCATTTACCACCTCCACCCCCTTCAACATCTACTCTAATGGATTGTACTCCCACAGTCAATTTATTTCTATAGATCATGAATAGTCTGGCCTATCATGGTTTCAACCCATTCTATGCAATCTCCTTTCACACCCATCCCATTAGTTGGCTCATTCAATCTTCTTTCATATCTGTCCTAGCATAAACTCTACCCCACCCATATTGGCTCAGTTGTACTGCTCTTTCCTCTTAGCTAGATGTTTACAGGGTGCAGTCCGGCTGCCGAGATTGAATATTAAGTTTTTATATCCAGTGCAGGTATTGATGATGTGTTATATTGGCAAAGGTGCTGCCTTTCACAGAAGAAGTCTTTGGACTGAATCTTACTTTTTTTTGGCTAAGTCTGAGTTGTATTGAGTTTTTTAGAGGGTTGTTGGCTTCTAGACCTAGTGGGTTTTCTCAACCTGCCTTCCTGCCCAGGTGGCATCTCTCATATCCAATTTCTGCCTCATCTTACCATGCAGTGTTCCCTCAACAATTCGCCACTGACTAGATATCTGCTGAGGGATTGGCATCCCTTGCAAGGGTAAGTGCCACATTCTTCTGTGTACCTCTCTCACTATTGCATGCACCACCTTTTCTCAATTGTTCTGGTTTGCTCTCAGCTGCCCCAACTATGAACCATGCATACCGTCCATGCTGCCTCCTTGGTTCCTCAGAGTGGCTCATCAATTATCTCCCACATGCACCAGCGCTAACAGCCATGCCATCCAAAATAATCTCACTCAATCACCCCCTCTCTCTCACCATGGGGGATGAAAGGTAGAGAAAGCTAATTTGGGCAGTGGGGTATTGCCCTAAATGGCGCGACAAGGCAAGTCATGAATGCTGCAGGCATGGAGGTAGATACTAAGTGAACAAGTATCAAGACAATATGTAAACAATCCTAAGATCTGGGCCAGTCCATGAGCTGAGTAGCTGCCCCAATGCACAAAGTGTAGCCTTTAGATGTCAGTTTCTAATACACAATGCAAGCCTGTGCTTCCAGATGCATTGTCAGTGTATCAGAGTGGTTAAGGATGGTTATGGGTGTGTGGGGGTGGAGTTGTTGGCAGAGGCTGAGTTTCAATTTCCGTGGATGAGGAGTGCATACAGCTGATACCCATGGATTATGCCCTGCATTGCAATTTGGTCATGAGCAACATGGAGGTTATTAGTGGAGCTGAACTGGCCAGCTGCTCACTCTGGCTTCTTTGTTGAGTTTTCCCAATGCCCTTGTTTGATGACTTTGATATCATGATCGGTTGAATGTAAATGAGGCAAGTTGTGTCATTAACAAGGCATTTTAAAAATATAATCACTATCTTCCATGCTGCTTATGAGAAGCAAAAGAGATGGTACAAATTGCTAATGACATTGAGATTGACCTTGCTGTACTTATTGCTTGATTCTGCCACTGATCTCACCGTAGGCCACATCATTCAAATTTCAATAAGATTCTATCCTTTACTTTCCATCTCTGCAAACATATTATTCCTAATTGGAAGAAGAACAGAGGAGTTGTCCATTATATCCTGGTCAAAATATATCTTTCAATCAACATTGCTAAGACTCCCACAACAAGGGAAATGAATATTTTTAAAAGCCATAAACAACTGCAGATTACTTTCTTAACTCTTTAGTGTAATTGGAAGAATGATCAACTTTTCCAATAAATCATTTCATTAACCTTAAAATAGAATAGACTTAAATTTAGTAATGTCTACCACCTTAAATCTATAGCGCAAGTTAAAACAAAGGATGGTCAAAGCTTTTTGCTTTGGGAGATTATCATTGATTTTCCAATGGCAGTTCTCTAGATGATCTTAATTGCCTCTACCTTTCATTTCAGAATAACTTCTTGTATCATTCTAATTGGCAAAACACCAGCTTTCCAATACTTTGTCGACTGCTTTTACCACAGCTCAACAAACATACACAGCAAGTGCCATTTATGATAAATTCTCATTGAATTTCAAGCTTTAGGCAGTCTTATTTTATCTAACCTCCACAAGTGTACATTGTGTTACAGGTGTTCTAAAGAGTCAGCAGCAATAATACTTCTCGAACCTTGCCAACCTTGCTCGAATACCATTTAATGGATCTGTTGACCAGTCAAAGCTTTGCTTCGATATAAAAACTGAAAGAATTACAGATACTGTAAATCAGAAACAGAAATTACTGGAAAAACTCAGCAGATCCAGCAGGATCTGTGGAGATAAATCAAGGTCAATGTTTCAGGTTGGATGACTCTTCCAGGACACATCGTCCTTTCTTCCTTCACTCCCAACACCCAAATCCGCTAGCTTCATGATGCCTACCCCTGCAACCGCAGAAGGTGTAGGACCTGTCCATTCACTTCTTGCCTCCTCAGTATCCAAGGGCCCAAACACACTTCTGAGGTGAGGAAGTGCTTTACTTGCACTTCACAATAATCTAGTTTACTGCATTTGCTGCTCAGAATGTAATCTCCTCTACATTGGGGAAATGAAGTGTAGACTGGGTGATTACTTTGCAGAACACCTACGTTCTGCCCACTAAAAAGAACCTCAGTTTCCAGTTGCCTGTCATTTCAACATGCCACCCTCTTCACCGGATATCATCTTTGTCTCAGGCTTGCAGCAATGCTCCAAAAAAGCTCAGTGCAAGCTGGAAGAACAGCACCTCATTTTCCGCTAGGGGAATCTGCAGGCCCCTGGACTCAATATTGAGTTCAATAACTGTAGGGCTTGAGGCACCTTCTCCCATGTCCTTACCCAACCCCCACATAAAAGACATCACTAACACATAGTCTGCTATTGTACACAACTCATTGTTAGCCACTAACAGTCCTCATTGATAGCTATTCATCCTCCTAGCCAGATTACTATTCATTCCTTTGTCTGTCCAACTGTTCTTCTCTTTCTTTGGGCTTTATTCCCAACTATTGTTTATTCCTTATCCCCCACTCCAAATGTATCTTCCACATAAAAGCAGACATTTTCCTAACTACCATTGGCACTGAGGAAGTGTCACTCTACTCAAAACGTTAACTCTGATTTCTCTCCACAGATGCTGCCAGACCTGCTGAGCTTTTTCAGCAATTTTTGTTTTTGTTCTTCTATTTGTTTGTCACAGTGTGGATCTCATGAATGCAGCAGACCCAATGAAGATTGCAGCAGGCCCTCAAATGTCCTGTTGAAACAAAAATACGAACAAGTTGTTCACTTTGTTTCAGTGTTTGGAATCATGCTCTGTGCAAAATGGTTGATACTTACACACAATTAATAACAGTCACTGCTGTTCCATTTAATTCAATGTGAGTGAAGTGCTGTGACAAGCTTCTAGTGGATGATTTATTTATGTTAAATGGTTCTCCTTTCTTGTTCAACACCTTCCAGAGCATCAATGCTGCTATTGTGCTTCAACTTCTCTCTTTTGCTCCAGGAGGTGATAAATAACAGATCTGCTGGATAATTATCTGGCTGTCAGTTTTGATATGAAAACAGGATGATTGAGCTGATGAACACATTTGGGCTGCTTGTGTTTATATTCAGGTCCATGAGAATGTTTTTTATTTCATAGTATAAAAATAAGTTGTCAAGCTTTGACTTCCAGGAGCTTCCGCTAAGTCGAGTGATGCCAAGGCTGAATCAGGGGACTGTGATAATGGAAACTGCAGATGCTGGAGAATCCAAGATAATAAAATGTGAGGCTGGATGAACACAGCAGGCCCAGCAGCATCTCAGGAACACAAAAGCTGACGTTTCGGGTCTAGACCCTTCATCAGAGAGGAGGATGGGGTGAGGGTTCTGGAATAAATAGGGAGAGAGGGGGAGGCGGACAGCTCCTCCCTCACCCCTAACCCAGGCCCCAAGATGACTTTCCACATTAAGCAGAGGTTCACCTGCACATCTGCCAATGTGGTATACTGCATCCACTGTACCCGGTGTGGCTTCCTCTACATTGGGGAAACCAAGCGGAGGCTTGGGGACCGCTTTGCAGAACACCTCCGCTCAGTTCGCAATAAACAACTGCACCTCCCAGTCGCAAACCATTTCCACTTCCCCTCCCATTCTTTAGATGACATGTCCATCATGGGCCTCCTGCAGTGCCACAATGATGCCACCCGAAGGTTGCAGGAATAGCAACTCATATTCCGCTTGGGAACCCTGCAGCCCAATGGTATCAATGTGGACTTCACCAGCTTCAAAATCTCCCCTTCCCCCAACGCATCCCAAAACCAGCCCAGTTCGTCCCCTCCCCCCACTGCACCACACAACCAGCCCAGCTCTTCCCCTCCACCCACTGCATCCCAAAACCAGCCCAGCCTGTCTCCGCTTCCCTAACCTGTTCTTCCTCTCATCCATCCCTTCCTCCCACCCCAAGCCGCACCTCCATCTCTTACCTACTAACCTCATCCCACCTCCTTGACCTGTCCGTCTTCCCTGGACTGACCTATCCCCTCCCTACCTCCCCACCTATACTCTCCTCTCCACCTATCTTCTTTTCTCTCCATCTTCGGTCTGCCTCCCCCTCTCTCCCTATTTATTCCAGAACCCTCACCCCATCCCCCTCTCTGATGAAGGGTCTAGGCCCGAAACGTCAGCTTTTGTGCTCCTGAGATGCTGCTGGGCCTGCTGTGTTCATCCAGCCTCACACTTTGTTATCTTGAATCAGGGGACTGCTTACACAATCATCAAACAACTGCTGCAACATTGCAAAGAAACTTTTGACCATAGTGACTGCACCAGCTCTCTGAAAGGACTATCCTTCTAGTCCCATTTCCTTGCCTCATGTTTTCATCCTCCACTCCCTCTTTTTGCAACGGTCTCCTAGAAAAGACTCAGCATTCTGCCACCATAACTGTTTCTGAGAACGTTCCCTATTTTGAAATGCTATGTATTAATATATCTGACAATACTTCAACGTTACTTATGGTACAAGAAATACTTAGAGCAATCTCTGATAGATGTGTGATCAGCTGCAATTCAGAATCATAGAATCTCTACACTGTGGGAGCAGACTACTCAGTCCATTCAGCCCATCGAGTCCACACTGACCTTCAAAGACCATCCAACCCAGAACCTCCCCGTATCCTAACTCTGTAGCCCCGCGTTTCCTGTGGCCAATCCACCTAACCTACATATCTTTGGACTTAGGATATGACAATGTTCTTAAAAATACCCCTCAATGAATTGAGACACCAAAAACCTGCTTGTCTCAATCTGAAATATATTCAATAATGGACCACCCCCTGGGTAGGAGAATTCCAGCAATTCTCACCCAGATGAGTCACAAGTAGTGAATGATCATCCCTTCATTGTGAGACTGTTCCATCTTGTTCTAGATTCCCCAGCCAGGGTAACAACATTTCACTGTCTACCCTGTCAAGTCCCTTTAAAATAATGTACATTTCAGTGATATAACCTGCCCTTTTCTTTAAGCTCCAGGGCCAATAGAGTCATTTCACTTGGCTTCTCATCCTCAGGTCTGTTATGCCCAGACTTAGGTGACTTCTTCTAATTTGTTGCAATATCTCAAACCTCTCAGGCAAGGAGGGATGAACTGACTCCCTGTTCTTATTCACCCGACCCCTCCCCCTTGGATCGAGGTTCACTTAAAAATGGATTCCTTTTTTTCTGGATATCTTTCTCCTCGACTGAAACTGACTTACATTTTAAAAGCAGCCAATTTATCCACAATTTCTTAAAGTAACAAAAAGTGAGTTTGTTAAGTATTAAACATGGGAAGAATTAATAATGCAATGCACATTCACACAGATTAGTAATAAGAGGACAGTATAAAAGAGTAAAAGATTTTTAAAAGATCTGTCTCTGAATTGTTAAAAAAGGGCAGATAGTTGAATGTTGCAAGCATTGTTGTCGAAATTACCAGCAGTGTTGTCAAAAATGCATTCATGGAATATGGTATCTCTGGTAGGCTAGAGTTCTCTTGTCAATCCCTATTTACCTTTGAGAAGTTTGTGGTGAACTGCCTACCTGAAGAACTGTAGTCCATTTGGTGTAGATAGACCCACGATGCCATTAGGGAGGGAGTTCCCATATTTTAATGCAGCGACACTGGAAGAATGGTGACATATGTCCAAATCTGGTGAGTGGCTTGGAGGAACACTTAAAAGTGGTGGCGTTCCCGTGTATCTGCTGCCTTTGTCCTCTAAATGGAAGTGGTTCAAGCTTTGGAAAGTGCTAATTAAGGAGCCTTGGTCAATTTCAAGTGCTAATCAAGTGGGCAGCTTTGTCCTAAATGGTGTCAAGTTTCTTTAGTATTGCAAAAGCTGCACTTATCCAGGTAAGTGGGGATTATTCCATCACACTCTTGACGTGTGTCTTTCATATGGCTTTGAAAAGTCAGGAGGTAAGATTCTCACTGCAGGGTTCTGAGTGCCTGATTTGTTCTTGTAGCTATTGCATTTACATGGCTAGTCCAGTTCAGTTTCTCATCAATGATAAACATCAGGCTGTTGACAGTTGGGGGCTCAGTGATGGTAAAATTGATGTTGGTAGTTGAACAGTTGATTTCACATTCCTTAGTTGTTCAGTTGTTCAGATTTTAAAATATCCTAATTTTATATTCTAGGATCAAGAGAAAATCACTACTTCCCCACTTTATATTCCATCCGCCAGCCTGTTGTGCATTTTCACTTTTTACTTTTAGGAATACAAGTTTTAGGCTTGAGATTAAAGTAGTAAATGTAACATAAATGGGAAACCTCATTAAGAGCCCGAGCAAATTTCCCTGAACTGTATACAAACCAAACAAGTGTAAGTTAACTACAATTAAAAGGTAAGCAGTGGTTACCTTAAAAGTCAGAATGGGAAATAAAACAATTAAACAATGGGTGATGACCACCCCCCACCCCAACCCCTTCCAGAACTGTTAGTGGATCCTGGGAGTCTGGAGAAAGGATCATTATCGCCATTTAATACACAGATGGTTCGTATCAGTTTTAAAATCAAAGAATTTGAATTTGAAGGCCAAAAGATAATTAGTATGCATCTTTGTTTGAGAACATTCCAAAGTTGTCATAGAGATGGACTGTGAAGATTATGAGATTGATTTTGTTTAATTTGTCTGGGTATTTCTCACAACAGGCAGATACAATTTTGGTTTGGTGTGGACTGCACTTCTGGAGGGAGCAAAAGGTGATCAGTTAGTCAAGCCTGCACATTAAACAGAGATAATCTGAACCTGTATCCTCATTAGCCACTGTTGAAGAGAAAATAACCAATGTTGTTCCTTTGTTTAGAAAGGACAACAGGGGTAATCTAGGATATTATGGGCCGGCGAGATTTACATGAGTGGTAAGGAGATTATTGGAGACATTTGTAACAGAACTTGCTTATTAGGGATAGTCAGCACGTATGGAGGAGATTATGTTTCAAAAAATTGATTGAGCTTTTTAAGGAAATGATGAAGGTGATTGATGAGGGTAGGGCAGTCGATGTTGTCTACATGATCTTTACTTAGCCATTTGACCAGGTCCCTCATGGGTGGCTGGTGCAGAAGACTAATTCACTTGGGATCCATGGTGAGCAGATAAGTTGGATAAAAAGGTTGCTTGGTCATTAAACTCAGACAAGAAGTTGTGGAGGGATATTTTCTGACTAGAAATCTGTGTCCAGTGTTGTTCCACAACAATCAGTTCTGGGACCTCTGTTGTTTGCTTTGTTTTGCAGACAACACAGAAATTGATGGAGTTGTGGATAGTGAGGAAAGCTGTTAAAGATTTCAACAGGACATGGATCGGTTGGAAAGTGGGTAGAGAAATGACAAATGGAGTTTAATCTAGACAAGTGGGAGGTGATGCGCTTTGGGAAATCAACTGCAAGAGGAAACTAAACAATAAATGACAAGCCTCTTAAGAGCATTGAAGTATCGAAAAGTGTTGGGGTGCTAGTCCGAGGCTCCCTGAAAGTGGCAACGCAAGTTGATAACGTGGTAAAGAAGAATGCTGTTAAGGGTCTTGTCATTTAATGTTTACTTTACTCTTGCAAGCTTGCCTTTATCACTCAGAGTATTAAGTATAAAAGTTGGTTAGTCATGTTGCACCTGTAAAAATTTTAGTGAGGCCACATTTGAAGTATTGTGTGTAGTTCTAGTCACCACACTATAGGAAAGATATGTAGGCTTTAGAGAGTGTGCAAAAGGGGTTTACCAGGATGTTGCCTGAATTGGAGTGCATTAGCTTTGAGGAGAGGTTGGTCAATCTTGGACTGTTTCTGCTCAGGCATCATGGGCTGAGTGTGACCAGATAGAAGTACATTAAGTTATGAAAGGCATGGATAGGGTGTACAGTCAGAGTCTTTATCCCAGAGTGATAATGTTAAATGTAGGTTTATGGTGAGAGGGGTAAAATTTAAAGGAAATGCGTGAGGCTAGTTTTTTTTCCACATGTAGGGTGGGAGACACTTGGAATGTGCTGCCAAGGGGAGGTGGTAAAAACAGATGCAATAGCAAAGTTTAAGCGTCATTTTGTGATACACATGAAGAGGCAAGGAATAGAGAGATACAGACCACGTGCAGCAGATGGAATTAGTTTAGAATAGCATCATGTTTGGCACAGACATAGTGGGCCTGTTCCTCTGCTATATAATTCTACGTTATATGGTCTATGAATAATCTTATGTATATAGAAAAGCTGTGGAAGAAAACTGGGAGAAGCTTTCTAAAAAGGGTCAAAGGACAGAAGCTGCAGAGTTCTTGGACATGAGATCTTCAAAGAAACTTTAGAGGGTCACATACCGAAAAGCTACTGTTAAGAATCTCCCATAAAATTTTGTGCCTTGAGAAAAGCTGGAATACTGAAGAAAATTAACTTGAATATGCAGAGTTTGTGGATTAAACCTCACACCTTCACAGTTAATCAGATAAACTCCTCCTGGCCTGGCACGTTAAGCAGAATCAGAAACCAGTGGAAAACCAGCAATATGTGGGATGCCAGCTTTACAAAGCACTGATTGGCAGAGCAGCAAATTATACTGCATATTCCATGTGAGCAATGTTAATAATCAAGGAAGCGACATTTAAATGGACTCGTGCATGGGCACACAGGTGCAGAGTTTAGAGGGAACTTCAATTATACATCTCTTCATTTAACCTAATAATAACCTTAACCTCCTTCATTAGGCACTGGTGACAGATTTCTTTTCAATGAATTCAATATTTTATTTGAGTGGTTTGAATTGCTTCATTAAATATTTCCATTGTTTATTTGCTGGCATTCTTTTTTCTTGTATTAGAGCTGGGTAGGCTGGGACTTTCTTCTCTGGAGCATAGGAGGATGACCTTATAGAAGTTTGTAAGATCATGAGGGGCAAAGGTCAGGTCAATAGCTAATGTCATTTTCCCAGCGTAGGGGAGCTCAAAACTAGCAACATTGGTTTAAGGTCAGAGGAGAAAAATTAAAAGGGACCTGAGGGCAACATTTTCACATAGGGTGTTTTGTATGTATGGAACAAGATTCCAGAGGAAGTGGTAGAGGCTGGTACAATTACAACATGTAAAAGACATTTTGACAGGTACAGGGCTAGGAAAGGCTAGAAAATGGGTTTGGAAAAAGATAGGAAATGGGCCAAAGGCAGGCAAATGGAACTAGTTCAGTTTTAAAAACCCAGTCAGCATGCACGAGTCGGGCCAAACAATCTGTTTCTGTCCTGCATGACTATGAATCTATGACTGTAACTAACTCTGTTTAAATTTAAGACTCTTGTTTGAGACTGAAGTGTGTCACTTTCAAACTTAATATTGAACTCAATTGTATTATGATCACTATTTCAATAGATCTCTAACTTTGAAATACTTTGTGTTTCTCCATAAAAGTGCATCAAAAGCATTTTACAATGTGGTTGTCGTATTCCGAGGCAACTAAAATAAAGGTTATGAATTCAAATCTCTCCATACAGTCTGAAAATTTGAAATCATTTCTGAAAGAAAATCTGGCACCAGTGAAGGGGATGTGAAAGACAGTAATAAAAGGAAAAATGAAACTGGCAGATATTCATAAAAACTAAACTGGTTATCACACCTCTTTTATGGAAGGCAACCTACCATTTTTGCCTATCCTGGCCTATTTTTCTATCCAGTCAACTATCAACATGGTGGGCTCTTAATTGCTTTCTGAAATGGTATAACAAGCTTACTTGTATCAAAACACTAAAAGTGGCTTCAGAAAAAGGTGAATAATCCCCACCCTCCAAAAGCACTAGAGATGGGCATTAGATACCAGCCTTACTAATGCCAGTCATATTCCAAGCATGAATAATACACTAACATAGTCTATCAATCACAAATAATGGTTAAAAATAAAGTCGTAGAGTTTAACATTTTTCCAACCATTTTTATATTTTTGCCACATAAGCACCTTAGGGCCTTTAGTTTATTTTGCATTTCATAAACTGAGAAATCAAAAGATGATGATAATTACTTCTGAAAACACAATTTTAAAAATTGCCATTTGGTGTAGATTATATAAGAGATCACGTTCATGGTCCTGAATTACTAAAAAAGTTAAAATCAGAGAGACCATCATTTGAAGCAGTCAATATATGTGAGCCATTAACCACTGGACTGAAAGTCTAATGACAGGCTCTGAATTGATTAAGATGTACGTGAGCTAAGCACCTGTCAAATGTAGGTTAACTGTCCCACCCATCCCTCATGGACAATCGAATTACTTAATGAATGGTCCTAGGCATTCACTATGGCTTTTGTAAACTGGAATCACGTCACTTGGAAAATAATCTTCCTCCTTTTACATTTCATAACAAACAGTTATTTATCATTCAATTCAAAGTGTCGTTTCAAACTCTGAAGAATATTTACTGGGCCTGAAGCGCTAACTGTGTTCTCTCTCCTGCTGACTTTGTACCATCTTTTTTCTGTTACCTCACATTCTCAGGACCAGCATTAACTCTGCATTTGGCATGGCACGTGCATTTCATCAATATCCAAGGACTACAATTCACACTATTGCATGGGTCTCTTCCCCTCAATCCCCCAACCCCTCCAAGCTGTTTCGGCTTGCTGCACTCCCTTCTTCCTAACCACTCGGTGGGGACACCTCACCATCTCTCCTACTCATGGATCACCACTGTTCAATCTACTTCCATTATGCTCAATTCCTCCTGTTTGAGAAAAAAGTGACCAACAACCAGGCTGAGAGGTTTAAGATCAGTGGACGAGTTGTGGGGAGCATGACAGAAAGCAGGCTTTACATTCTATGCA
Organism: Stegostoma tigrinum; assembly: GCF_030684315.1. NCBI lineage: Eukaryota > Metazoa > Chordata > Chondrichthyes > Orectolobiformes > Stegostomatidae > Stegostoma > Stegostoma tigrinum. The sequence continues at coordinate 99,583,911 of NC_081358.1, read as the reverse complement.
AGGAGAAATCTCTCAATTTGGCCAAGAACAAGCAAGACCATTTGTGGGGATGGGGAAACGTCAATGGTTGACCGACTCAGTAAGCTTCATTGTATGGTGCTGCATTGCACTCCTATTATTGCCTGTGCTAAAGCATTCTTCAACTGCACAAGCTTTTATCCCATTTAAATAACTAATTATTTCTCTTATGCAGGCATTAGCACCATCCAACAAACCTCTACAAAGACACCAGTGCTGGAGACCCTTAGGACTATCTCTGCCCTTGTGTAGGAAGCTACTGAACTCTCAGAGAATGCAGCAGAAAGGCTTTCACTTTGGTTCTCTATCTATTTGAAACTCAAAAGCAAAGTTACATCAGTGACACTCCCACAGCTGCTTTAGGAAAAGGTACCTGAGGCCTCTGACAATCAGATGACCGCCAGAGAGAGCAGTAGCCAGCCCAGCCTCAGGTAGAAAGCACAACCCTGCTCTTGGCCATTGATAAATTCATCAAAAAACAGAGACCAGGGACATCAGGCAGGTTGCTCAGAGCTATTTACTAAGCTGATCCAAGGACAGAGTAGTCCATCAATGTCATCAGTTTTATGCCGATGTTGACATGCATGCATCTAGCTGTCTCCACAAATAAACTCCCAGTGGACACTCAGGCCTAGAACATTCAGTGTCTACCCATAGACCTGCACTCTGTCACTCTAGCCGTTGACTATCAGGGCCAATTACAAGGCGAACAGGCAACGAGAGATCTTAACCTTTCTCCGGGTTCCTCCTCCTGTTAATGAGGTAGGGAGTTGCCAGCAGGATCCCAGGGGAGGAGAAACAACATACTGAGCCCCCTGAAGCTCTTTCAAAATATAATTTGGGAAAATGGGAGTTTATATATGTTGGCATGAGGAATAGAGAGGCTGAATATTATTTAAATGGAAAACAAACTGCAGAAAGCAGCAGCACAGCGGAACCTGGGAGTCCTTGTGTGTGGATCTCATAAAGCTAGCATCAAAGTTCAGCAGGTAATTGGAAATGAAAATGGGAAGGTGGGCTTTATTTCAAAGGAAATTATGTGTGATAATACGAAGGCCTTGGTAAAACTATATAAGGCACTATTCAGACCACAGCCAGAATACTGTGAACAGCTTTGCCATCCCCATTGAAGCAATAGCATTTAGGCAATGCAGGCAGTCCATAGAAGATTTGCACTAGGTTGATCCAAGGCATGGTGGAATCTCCTGATGAGGATCAGCTGTATAGATTGGATCTGTACTCACTGGAGTTTAGAAGAATGAGAGGTGACCTTATTGAAACATACAAGATTCTTAGGGAGTTTCGTAGAGTGGATGTGGAAAGGTATTTCCACCTTATTGAAGAATCCCGGACATGAGGCAAAATCTCACATTAAGAGGTGGTCCATTTTAGATAAAGAGAAATTACTTCTCTCAGATTGTAGTGATTCTGTGGAATTCTTTACAGCAGACAGCTATCATATTTGGGTGGTTAACTACATTCAGCGCTGAGATGGAGAGTGTTTTTTTAACCTGTAAGGAAATCAGTGTTATGATTACAAAGCTGGGAATATGGAGTTGAGGATTATTTATCAGATCTCAATGAATGGCAGCGCAGACTCAATGGGTAACATTCCTTCTAATTTTTTTGACCTCTGTATAGAGTACTGAGATCCATGAGCAGCAGCAGCTTCTGGAAGAGACAAACGGTGTGCCCATGCAGGTCAGAGGAACCATTATTGAATGGTTTATTGTTGTTCCTGCATTTTATGGTCTTATATAATCATTCCACACCAACACCCACATTGTGAGCGAGAGTATGTAATAAACAATGATTTCTCACATCTCTTCAGGGGAAGGTTCATTCTATGAATCAGCTTTTAAGGGCTGTACATTAAATTCAAGGCTGGGAGATGTACTACTTCACCTGATTGCACAGAAGACTGCCAAGAATAACTGCATAAAAACAATGCCTCTTATAGTTCACTGTTGTCCAAAAGGATGCTCAAGTTTTTGAGGATAATTTTGGAGTCCATGTGCACTCTGAAATATGTGAGATTTACTGATCATGGGAGATTCTTTATGGTCCTTGTCATGAGAGAATTCATTACCCAGAAGTCTGATATGTTACTCTAAAGCGTGCCTTAAGACATCCTTATCACTGGGTGATGTTAGCTCCCTGTTTCACTTACCTTAACACTAACAGTTAGTAAGATATGTGATGTTCCTTAATAACATTGGAAAGTGGCATCCTCTGAAGACATCAAGTGAACAATCACACAGGTATTAAGATATTTATTCAGCAACACAAATCATCAAGGACTTCAAAACTAACTGCATGGCCTTTGTACTAAGCAAGAACTACTTGCCAGATAACCTACAGAATATAAAAACAATTTAACAATTTCCAAGATAACAAAGTGTAGAGCTGGATGAACACAGCAGGCCAAGCAGCATCAGAGGAGCAGGAAGGCTGACGTTTCGGGCCTAGACCCTTCTTCAGAAATCATTTTGAAGAAGGTTCTAGGCCCAAAATGCCAGCCTTCCTGCTCCTCTGATGCTGCTTGGCCTGCTCTACACTTTGCTATCTCAGATTCTCCAGCATCTGCAGTTCCTACCATCTCTTAACAATTTCCAACTATGGTTTACTCATCCTGGAAGTAGGTTCCAATTAGATTATCCTTGGACCCTGAGGCACGATTGTGCATTGCTCCGTCATGCTCTCTTGGATGACTTTCGTGGTCCTGACCCTCATCCTAACCTTCATCCTCAGAAGACTGTTATAATTTCCCCAATTTATCTGTTTCCAAGACATCCCTTGGTGCTACAGAGGGAAACGTCGATTACTAATTCATCAACAGGAGCAGCAACCTCCAAAAGCTGCCATATTGTCTCCAGAAGGAGAAGCAACAAGTGAAGATCCAATTTACTTCAAGGATGTTGGACTGCAGCAGGAATCAGTGAGTTCTCTGGTATATAAGAGAAATGATAGCTCCCAGGATGTCTGGCACAGACCTACAGAATTTGTCGTTAATGGTTACACACAGTTTGTAGTTTAATGGACTGGAAACATTTTCTGTTGAACTCTGCAGTTTGAAAATAGGGTGCTGTCAAAGCAATGTGGGCTCAGTCGATAGTGCCCCTCACCTTGGGGAAGTCTGCTATGTGCAGGATCTCACTGTCTAAGCTGTTTGGCTGTCCTCGTCATAGGAAAACAATACCACTCACTTCAATATAATCCAGATGCACTTTAGGGGTTGAGGATTGAGAAATGCTGCACATGATCCCAGTTACCCCAAAAAATGAGCCATAAAGTCAGGGCAGAGCTTGGTGCACCCTACCTTCACCCCCATCCCGAAAAGGATCGCTACAGATTCCTTTAGATCACATGTTCTGTTCAAATAGACGACACAATTCAGAGATGATGGCCTAGGGGCACCTTTAAGCAGTGCCTGCACCATCTTTTAACTGTTAAGGAAATGACAGCGAGGCCATAGATGTGGGCTGTCTTCATTAGTGGATCTTCACTTGTTGCTTCTCCTTCTGAAGTAAATATGGCGGCTTTTGGAGGTTGCTGTTCCTGTTGATGAATTGGTAACCAATGTTTCCCTCTGTAGCACCAAAGCTAGCCATGGAGTGAGAACCCTGTGAGATCTGTCAGCAGATAATGTATGTGAATGTCAGAAAGAGAAGACAATTTTATTGAAAGAACTCCTAAGCCTCCACATCCATCACAATGAAGTCTTATTGCATGCTGTCACACATGGAGGCAGCCTAAAGAGTTCTGAGGTACATGACCATCGGTTGTGTGTTGCAACCAAAATCTGAATGCTAGAGACTTCTGAGATCTGTTTTAAACATCTTGTTCCTATTGTGTGTTTGTCATGATAAGAATGCAGTTATTATATTCAACATAATGGCCATGATTTCTATGAAGTATGATCAGATAGCCATGACAAAGCCATGGCTGCAAGATAATAACGTTCAGACCTGAATATTGAAGGAAGGACATGAAGCATGGAAAGTGTGGCTGTATTGCTTAAAGACAATATTAGAGAGGGATGGCCTAACTTTAAAAAAATGCAGGTATAAAAATGGATTGAGTCAAGGATTGGAACAAGAAAGGTACAAAATCACTTGTGGGAATACCATTCAGAACACCTAACAGTAACCACACAACAGGACAAGGTATCAAAGCAGATACAGCCAGAAAATATTAGAAGGTTACATTAATTTTCAAGGAAGTTTTAGCCTACGTATAGATGAAAAACTCAAATGGACAAATGACGAATTCACAGAATGTTTTCACCATAAATTCCTAGGGCAGCACGTTCTTGCAACAACGAGACAAATTAGAGTAACAAAATTGAATGAATTAGTTTAAGAGAGAGAAAATGTGCTCCAAAACTAATATTTTATACATAAATAGAGACAATTAAGAGGGTATGAACACAAAGCTAGTGAAAATATCAATTTTGATTAAAGGATGCATCATAAAAGGCAGTGAAGCAGATATTTAATGGGATGTTCCAGAAGGTGCAGAACAGATAGGTTTCACCAACAAAAGAAACATTCCAATGGGTACATCTGCTGGGTATGGTTAACTAAAAAATATAAGGTTTAATTAGTTTAAAGAAAATGAATATAATTGTGCAACAATAGGTGGCAGGGCAGAAAATTGGACAGAACATAAATAAAATCAAAGAATGATAGAGATTAATAAGGAACGAAAAGTTAGAGTGTGAAACAAGCAAAGGCAGATATTAAAAGTTTCTACAGCTAATTAAAACAAAATAAAAAAGTTAACAAAATGAGTGTTCATCCCATTGAAACTGATTTTCAGGAAGTGCAATGAGAAATAAGAATTTGGTAGGGGAATTAAACCATTATCTTGCCTCAGTCTTCATTATGGAGAATGCCAGTAAAACCCCAGAAATAGTTGTCAATCAGGAATTGAAAGGGATGGAGGAACTCTAAAAAACTTACAATCACCAGAAAATAGAAAATTGCTGGAATTGTAGGTTGAAAAGAGCCTGAGACTTGATGTTTTCATCCTAGAATTTTAAAAGAAGTGACCAGTGAGATGTTTGATGCATTGGTTTTAATTTATCAATATTCACTATAATCAGGGATGGTCTATTATATTGTAAAATTAGCTAAAGTGCTTCCATTATTAAAAGCAGGATGGAGACAAAAAGCAGGATTCTACATGTCAGTTTGCTTAAAATACATCATAGGAGAAATGTTAGAAGCTGCCATTAGAGAAGATATAAGAGGGCAATTAGACTGAACATGGTTTTTCAAAAGAAATATAATATCTTACTGATTTATTGGTGTTCTTTGAAGAATAACCACGTACTGCATATAAAACGAAACCAGTAGCTGTACTGTACTTAGATTTTCAAGAGCAATTTGATAAGGTGCCACATCAAAGGTTATTGCAGAAAATAAAAGCTCCTCGTGTAAAAATATTGGCCTGGATAGAAATGTAGCCAGCTAACTGGAAATAACAAGGAAGTGTAGGTGGGTAATTTTCTGATTTGAAACAGATAAGTTTTGTGCCACAGGGGAACGTGCTGGGTCTCAAATCTTTACAATTTTCTTGGGTTTGGATGAAAAGCTCAAAGGTATAGTTGCGAAATTTGCTGATGGCACAAAAATAGGTAGGAGCCGAAGTTGTGAAGACAACTTAAGGAGGCTGCAAAAGGATTTCTTTAGGTCAAGTAAGGAGCAAAGATCTGGCACGTAATCAAAAGGGCCATAGACAACACTCTACATTCGAGAGACAATTGATTATGAATAGCTTGATGTAACCACTCCACAGTATGGAATAAGGTGATGAGACAGGACTCAACAAACCACCACAGCGTGCACAGGGATTGAACTGACACTGTTGTCTTTATTCCACCCAACCACTAGTTACCATCCTGCTAATGCACCCCAGCAAATGAAGGATAATGTGCAATATATCGTCCTTTCTGTGCAGAATGAGTGAAAAAGAATGCTGAGAGATTGCAGAGCTCTGAGATGCAGCAGAATATAGCTGTCTAAGTGCATGAATCACAGTTAATTATACAATTTGATAAGTTATTTGGAAAACAAATAGAATACGATAATTTATTACCCTGGGATCTGAATATACAGATAGGAAGGTCATGCTTTAGCTAATGAGATTGCTGAGACCACATCTGGAATACTGTGCATTATATTGGTCTCCCCATTTAAGGCATTTCAGAGTTCAGTTTATTAGATGAACACCTGAAATAGGTTGGTTGTCCTTTGAAGAAAGGTTGGACAGGCTAGGCTTGTATCCTTTGGAGTTTAGAAAGGTATAAGTTAACTTGATTGACACTTAAAAGATCCAGAAAGGGCTTAACAAGGTGCATATGGAAAGGAGAATCTAGAACAAGGGATCTGAAGTGTCAGAGAGCTAATCTGAGAATAGTTATGATGATATGGTGACGTGGTGAAGCTGATAGTTTGCTAAAGTTGACTTGTGTAAATCAAGAGGATGATGGCTAAGGAACATGTTGTGAGAAAGCAGTTGCATGATAGTCATGAAAGCATTGGACAAGAGTGGTACCTCATTGACATGTTGCAAATTGGCACTATCAAGTTTCTTAAGGGAGGAGTGAAGAATGGGAAGTGACATATAAATAAGACAATTTGAGGCTTTAACAATATACAAATGCATATAAATAAGCTAGTCACCACTTAATGATGAGTTTCTGAAGTCACCATTTAGTAAATTTGATCTATACTCATTGGAGTCTAGAGGCATGGAAGGTGACCTGATTGAAATATTCTGAGAAAATGTTTTTCCAACAAATGCACCTCAATCTAGGGAGCATGGTTCTACCATAAGGGGCATCCTACTTCAGTGGAAGTTTAAGAGGAATTTCTTCTTTCAGAGGATAAGTAACTTTTGGCATTTCTACCTCAGTCAGCAGTGAAGGTTGCCTGATTGAATATGGTTAAAGCTGAGTTTGACAGATTTTTGACCTACAAGGCTGCCTAGTGTTATGGGCATGATCTCATTCTCCCAATTTCCTGTCACTGTCACATCTGTTCTATGATGTTATCTTCTGCAAGGGAGGGGTCAGACATGTCTACATTTTTCCTCAAATGAGGATTCCCTGCTATTGTGGTTGACAAGGCCCTCAGCCATATTCTACTCATTTTCCACACTTCTATCCTCACCCATTTCTTATCTCCCATAACAATGATACGGTCCCCTTGTCCTCACTTTCTGCACCACCAGTCTCTGTATCCAGAGGTCATAAGCTGCCATTTGTGCTACCACCAGCAGGTTACCACCACCAAACACATACTTATTTGTCAGCATTCCACAGAAACCATCCTCTCCGGACAACGTTGGTCCACTCTTCCTCTACTCTCAAAACCTACCCACACTCCCACAGCGCCTTCCCATGGAATCATAGACAGTGCAAAAATTAACCATTTACCTCCTCCATCCTCATTATCTAAGGCTCCAGACAGACCTTCCTGATGAAGCAGCAATTTACCTGTATTTCATTCAATCTAGTCTACTGTACTAACTCCCACAATGTGGTCTCCCCTAAAGTGGGGAAATAAACCGTAGATTGGGAATCCTCCACCTACGCGTTGCCTGTAAAAATGAACCTGAGTTTGCAGTTAACTGCCACTTTAGTACACCACTGAGTTACCATGTCAAGACTTCTTTCTTAGGCCTGCTGAACTGTTCCAATGAAGCTCAACATAAGCTGAAGAAACGTTACCTTATCTTCCGCCAAGGTACCTTTCAGCCCTGAAGACTCAACATTGAGTTTCACAATTTCAGAGCATGAACACCACCCTCCATGTTCCTTACCCACCTCCACACCTCCAATTCCTGTGTTGTGCTCTCAGCACAGCCAATTGATTTTCAAACATTCACACTTCCCATCATTGCCCATTTAGCATTAATTTCTTCCCAAGCTACTTTCAGCAAATCCTTTGTCTGCTTTCTTGCTTTTCTCTATATCTCTCTGGACAACACTTCCGTATATTTGTTACATTCATTCCCATCACCACTGTAAATCATTCCCCCCAAAGCCCGCACCTTGCCATCAGCAAAAATACCAACCTTTTTCAGAGATAGTAGGAACTGCAGATGCTGGAGAATCTGAGATAACAAGGTGTAGAGCTGGATGAACACAGCAGGCCAAGCTGCATCAGAGGAGCAGGAAAGCTGACAGTTCGGACCTAGACTGTTCTTCAGAAATGGGTCAAGACCCGAAACATCAGCTTTCCTGCCCCTCTAATGCTGCTTGGCCTGCCGTGTTCACCCAACTCTACACCTGTTACCAATCTTTCTCAGCTGCTTTCAGTTCTAACAAGAGTTACTAGACTTAAAACGCTAACATTTCTATTTATTCATGTGATGAGGGCATCACTGGCCAGCATTTATTGCCCATCCCAGAAGGCAGTTAAGAATCAACCTCATTGCTGTGGTTCTAGAATCATATGTAGGCCAAACCAGGTAAGGATGACAGTTTCTTTCCCTAAAAATTTTAGTGAATCAGATGGGGTTTTCCCAACAATTAACAATGGATTCATGTCATAAATAGATTTTTAATTCTAATTTTTCTTCTAAAATGCGATTCAATCTTCACCATCTACCTTGGTGAGATTTGAACACAGGTCTGTGGAGAGCTTGCACAGCATCTGGATTAACAGCCCTGTAATAGTGCCATGAGGCCACCATCTCCCCTATAAGCCCAAAGCTCAACATGCAAACAGATCGTAGCACTTTCTTGTTTTTCTCTCCATGGATGCCATCAGACCTATTGAGCTTCTCCAGCACTTTCTGTTTTTGCTTCAGTTCTCCAGCATCTGCAATTTTTTGTTTTATTCAGGAGTTATGGGATTAGGCAGAAGAGTGGACTTAAAGCCACAGTCAGTTCAAGCATGAACACATGCAATGGCAGAGCAGACAGGATTGGCTGAATGGCCAACCCTTGCTTTTATACCTGTGGGTGTGTGTAGTACAAAAGGAGTAACAAATATTTACTCCTGCAGTTGGAATCATAGAATCAGAGAACCTACATTCTGGAAGCAGGTCATTCGGCCCATCAAGTCCATGCTGCCTCTGCAACGAAAATCCCACTAGATCCACTCCACCTACCCTAACCCTATATCCCTGCATTTTCTATGGCCAATCCAACTAACCTATGCATCTTTGGGCTGTTAGACTCTTACTTAGATCAATGATAACTATCACCCCAGGGCAAAAGCAGGCTGAATGGTTAAAACAGCGCCCTCTATTCTGTGTTGTTGAATTTCTGCTGTTATCGAGGGGCCTTCTGACACATTGCAATAATTTGATGCATCTCTACTTTGCAGCTCCTGGAATAATTTTCTAATACTGCAGTGGGGGTACCTGGAGCCCTCTCTCAGGCCTCCTGTTCCTTTGTTCTCTCTCTTTGTGAGGAATACTTAGAAATCCTGCTGCGGTGAGAACACACCTCCCAATTAAGAGGTGCTGACTGACTTTAACTAAGAATTGCCTCCATGAACCTCGGCTCAAGGCTGAACATGCAAACAGATCGTAGCACTTTCATTGACCGTGGTGGCAGCAGTCCCTAAATTCAAGAACAACATCAATTCAGGGTAAAAAAAGAAGTCCTTAACAGCAGAATAGCACATTTACCATTGAACTTCACACTGCAGTGACAGAGATGTGCAGGTCCCACACAGTTCGTGAGCTGCCTGCATTGTCTTGGATGTACTGCAGGTGAAGTATACAACGAGACTCTTGTAGCTCCATTGAATTCAGTTAGTGTTACACGTGGCAACACAAGCAAACTGAAGAATATTTCATTTTCTTAATCTTAGTGCTGATTTGTTTGACAGAACCTATAATAAACAGTGAAGGAATGTCCCTCAGCACAGAATTCAGCCCTTTGATTTGCTGGGAGAAAGCAAGAGATTATATCTCAGCACCAACACAACGTGACTGAGTGATGTGAGGAGGCAGCAGGGTCATTCAGTTTGGCTAATCTCAGAACCCGACAGCAAAATGAGCAGCTGTAAATGTTGAGAAGACTGGAAATGTTCACTGACTGAAAGCTGACATGAGACACAGCACACAACCATTTCTCAAAGGAGATGGTAAGAATTTGTGCAAGTACTTATATAAGTTGAGAAATAACAAACTATCCCTGGCAAGCAAAAACCAATATTTTAATCATGAACAATAAATAGTTGACCTTTCCAATGCTTCAGCAAATAAAAGCAAAGCCATGCAAAGTTTTCAGTTCAATTCCCGGTCTGCACTGAGTCAGATCAGGTTATCGGGAGTGGCACAATTGGCCTCAGTACCTTTGAAATTGTGTTACGTGAGCTAGCATTTTTGAAGAAAGAGTAGTGAGAACCTTCTATAAATTCAATAATGTGCTCACGAAGAAATCAGATTGTGTAATTTTAATTGAAGCAGTTCACAAATAGGCTGACAATTAGAATACTACAGCATGAGACACGGTTTCACAAGAGGGAAGGAGATTTGTGGGAGGAAATTTATAAAGTCAATGTGGTGTGAAATTGGGCTCCACAGCACGCATTTTGATTTGCTATGAGGCCTCTTAAGGCTTTCATGACATCTACACATATTTGTGAAGCAAAGTGTGCCGGACATTATGTTGTTAAAAGGTTCATTGCACACATGCGATCATCCATGAGAAATATACAGAGCAGACCAGCCAGATCATGATTTCAATCTGTTCTACATTCCAGACAACACCCTCTCTTAATCTCTCAGATGTTAATCAACATTCAACTCCATGAAGTACTTCCCTCATGTCTCATCAGTGCTATTTAAAGTGATCTTCAACCAGTTACAGGAAAGTTGCTGGGTTATTTAGTTAGATTGTGTGTCACGGTTGGCTGCACAGGTATGTTGGGAAAGACAAGATCCAAGCCTACTGGAACACAATGCCAAGTTGGCACCAGATTTCTCTGTAGTCTTTGTAATTTAATACAAGTTTACCAGCAGGCTTTCTAATGCACCATGATTTTGGCCATATACACACATTAGCCTTCATCTGGAGCTTGGTCTGTCCAGATCAGCATCAGATTTCTGTGCAGCATAACTGAAGACTGTGACCTCACCATCTAGCAAAGTGACTACTATTCATTGTCAATTCCTCCAGCCCTATCTGCAATGTTCTTGGACGTGGTGTCTCTGTACATGCATATAACACCAGGATCCTATTATTTAAATTATAGGCAGTGTTGATGTCTGAGCTGGTAGCTATTCGATCACAGCATAGGCTGTCTTAATTTCTGCTGCCGTCTTGCTGTTCCTCCATTGCACAGGAAGTTGCAGTTCTAGGGTACTTGAACGGAGAAAAAGGAGAAGACTAAGGTTGTGGCGATGACAAAGGAGAAAGCAAAAAGTGCACGCTCACACCATTAGCAGCTTCTCAGTCTGAGGAAACAGTGGGAGGCAGGAGAGGTCAGATAAGGAAAAGAGGATCAGGTATGTGCTTGTCAGTGGCCACAGCTTCTACAATGGCCTTTCTCATAATGGCCAACACTGCTTCTTCCACTGGAGCGAAAACAAAAGGCTTACCTCTTCCATCTGTCCCCCTCCTACTACATCTGGTTGTGCGCCAACTTTTTCTCCATTTGTCAATGTATATTATGTATTGTGGGACTAGGAGGTCTGAATTCAAGTCACTCTTCCCTAGGAGATGTGTTATGACATATCTGAACAGATTATTCAACACTGAATACAGTTGTTGCATTTACACGGTCACCAATGATGATTAGCTGTCCAGTGTGTGCAAGGTGTTAGATGTGGATTTGAGTCTTACAACGGTGTTTAACTGTGAGAGGGTGGGGTGTATCATGTCATGACTAGACATGAGAACTGATTGATGTATTATTTGCAGTTGAATCAATTTCCGAGCCCAGTGTTGCAGCTTCTAGGATAAGGCATTTAAAGATTTATTCGCTGACTTTAACGCTGTGAGATTGTTAAACTTCTTCTGGCATGATGCCCGGGTCTCTGCCGCTACCCACCTGGCATTGACCTCCATGGCAATCTGTTGCCATTACCTTTTCCAAACCATTCCCCCCTGCATGAGGATACAGATGTCTCTCCTCTAGCGTGACATCCAACAGCTTGGGAGTCCACTATATCCCATGGTCAACTAATGATCTCCCTTTCTCATTTCAGATTCAGTGGCAGAAAGGTCCCCCATACTTCCTCATTCAGGTATGCACGCTCACATTAAGAAGTATAATTACCTGATAACGTTCGGCCTCAAATTGTTGCAACCAAGAAACAGAACAGCAAGCAGTAAATATATGGAAAGATCATCATAATTTGTGGGAGTTAACCAACTTTTAACCATTAGAATCTCACACTATATTCAGTCCGACATGTCTGTAATAGTTTTTTGAATGAGCTGTCCAATTTAGCATCTGATGTGGTTTGCCTATAACAATTCTGTGACAAGTTTCTTAAATTGATACAAAAGCAAAATACTGCAGATCCAGGAACTTATAAATAAAACATGGAAATTCTCAGCATTTCAGGCAGCACTTGTGAAGAGAAACATAATTAACTTCTCAGAAGTGATTTTAATTTATTTCAGTAAATGTTGCTTCTCCAAATAGCCCTTTATAATGGTCTTTGACAGTTTGCCACTTCTGACATTAAAAAATAAACCATGGTGCACCTTGTAAAATTTCGGTCTTCATACTTACCAATAAGTAGAATTTTCAAAAGACCCCTACTGCCTACTTCTTACTTAATGCATAGGAACAGATGTCTGTTCAAGTCTGGAATATCAGATGTACCTCACTTTCATTCTTGTGATTTTTGCTCCATATCCCTTGATACTCTAGCCTAACAAAAACATGCTGCTTCCATTTTTAAAATTTCAATGGATGCATCATTCACAACTGTAGGCCCAAAGCTCACTCAGGTCTCATTAATATGAGACCAACGAACTGCAGCCACCATCTGAGCATTTTAGTCCAAGCTGCCAGTGCAGAAGATTTTATGAGTGCTGGGTAGCCACTTGTAAGCCATGTTATTTAGAATATCAGACTAAGGCTGTCCAATTTACAAAGAGAAACTCTTTATTACTAACACAAGAAAAGGCCCTGACACTTCAGTTAGGAGCCTTGGTTGTCTCATTTTCTGACTGGTCCAATATGATGCTGTTTGCAGAGCAGTCTGTGATAAGCACCAAGTCCCACTTGCATTCAGGTTTCTCGATACGTTTCTTTTGTATCTCCCTTATGACCAGATTCAGTTTTAATATTAAGACTGCCAGCAGTGCAGTAGATTTAGATTGATATGAATCTCAGGGCTTTAGGGTTTTAGAGAGAATGAATGAATATGTGAGCAACAACATGGCTGAGAAATGATGCATAGAGGAATGGATTGTGTGGGTTTGAGTGGCTCACTGAGTGGGTCTAGATGATGTTGTGAAAACCAGAATAGCTAACTGCCTGGGAGTATCAATGGGTAGATATGTTTAACTCCAAATAGCTACAAAAGTGAATGCAGGGGTAATTAAATATCTAAGGCTATTTGTGCAAGTTCCATTGTGTCAATAAACTGATTGAAAAGTTTCTATCTTGATTATTTAACTGCAATTGATAATCTGTTCATTTTAAATATTGAACAGAGGAATTAAAGTAAATGTGTGAACGACTTCATGTATATAGGTGATTACTGGGCTGGTTATCAAACTGACTATATGAGCAACCAGCTGCGTGATTTTCTGATGAAGGGTCTAGACGAAACGTCAGCTTTCCTGCTCCTGAGATGCTGCTTGGCCTGCTGTGTTCATCCAGCTCCTCACTTGTTATCTCAGCTGTGTGATGCTATGGGTAATTTCAAAAATGACAATTTAGATGTATATAGCACCCTTTAACTCAATAAAATGTCTAAAAGCACTTCACCGAAAGAGAATAAAACTGGGTATGATGTCGAACAACTTCACATAATTATTACTGCACAGAGAGAGGCCATTCGGTACATCATGGCTGAAACCGCTCACAATGACCATCTGACCTAGTTCCATTCTTGCCTTCTCTCCATAACCTGCAAATTTTAACCCTGGACATTATTTATTTTCAAATAACCCTTCTGAATTCCTTAATTGAACCTGCCCCACCACATAGAGTCATGCAGCATCGAATCAGACCCTCTGCTCCAAATAGCCCATGCTGACCCTGTTCACAAACTAAACTAGTCTCCATGTGGCCCAAATACCTCCCAACCTTTCCTCTTCATGGGCTTATCCAAATGTATTTTAAATTCCCAGGTAGAGAGGAATAGTTCTTGTTTCTCCAGTAATCACCTTAAATCCGTGCCCTCTAGTTTTCAATCCTTTCAAGTGTTTGAACATTTTCTTCCTGCTTACTTTGTCCATACCTCTCATGAGTTTGTATACTTTCATCAAATCTCCTCTCAGCCTTCACTTCTTGAAGGAAAATAATTCCAGCTTTTGAGCCATTCTTGTAAACCACTTCTCCGTGCTGTCCAATGCATTCACAACCATTGTAAAATGAGACACCCAAAACTAGATGCAATATTCCAGCTGAAGCCAAACTCGTGCCTTATATAAATTGAACATAATCCTTCAACTCTTATACCCTATGCCCTTACAAATAACACCTAGGGTTCTATGTATTGAATTAACTGCTTGTTCCAGATATCCTGTCACCCTTAATGACTTATGAGCATACACATCTAGGTGCCTCTACAATCCCCTTTAGATTTTATATTATCTCTCCATGTTCTTTCTACTAAAGTATGTCAACTCACACTTCAGAAAATAAAATCTTATGCTTAACATGGATATCAGCATGGATAGAAGATTAGTGAGCTGGTATGTAACACAGAGCATGAATAAATGGGTGTTTATCTGACTGACACGAGTGCAGTTCCATGGGAGTTTTGCTGGCCCTGATTTTTTACATTTACCTCTGTGACTCAGCTGAATGGAGTGAAGGCATGCCGGCTAAATTCGCAACGACACCAAGATACCTAGTAAAGTGTGTTATGACGAAACCTTAAAGAAGTTGCAGGTGGATATGGATAGTTCATGTGAGTGGGCAAAAAAATCTGGCAGATGGGTGATAATGTGGGAAAATGCAAAGCTGTTCACTTTGATGAGGAGCAAACAAAAAGCAATGTTTTAATTAAATGGAGAATGACTGTAAAATTTCATGGTACAGTGGGATTTGGCTGTTCTGGTGCTTGTGTCACAAAAAGTCGGTGTGTAAACATAGCTCATAATTAAGAAGGCTAATAAGATTCTGTCGTTTATTATATAAGGAATTGAGTGTAAAAGAAAGGTTATTTTACTTCAATTATGCAGGGCATTGGTGAGACTACATTGTGCAAACTCTGAGCAGTTTTGGTGTCCTTATTTTAAGATACAAGTAAATGTATTAGAAGCAAATTAGATGAGGTTTAACAGAAAAATATATGGCATGAGCATGTTGTACTTTGAGGATGGGTTTCCTTGTTGCCACTAAAATTTAGGAAGTGTGTGGTGGCTTTAATGAATTGTATAAGATCCTGAATGGCCTTGACAAGGTGGACATGAAAAATATTTCCTCTTGGGGATAAATACAGAACTAGGGAGCACTGTTTTAACATTAGGGATTGTCCATTCAGGAGGTTGCATGTGTTGTGACAGATAAGGCATGGACAGTATGTGGGGATGAAGGGAAGTTTAGGTGGGGGCTAGTGGGCCTTAGTGCTCGTATTGTAACTAGGGCAAAAGCCTGGAGCACTGACACCAACCTTTTAAGCAGTACGCAGCAGCCCCTGCGGTTGCCTCCATCCTATTTTCAGGTGCAGCAGGCTCATATCCAGTTAGCAGCAACCCTCCCCCAAAACCAACAGTAGCACCAATCCAACATTTTGGGAAAGTTTAGTTTTGATTTAATCTTGGCCGTCTGGAATTTTCCCAATTCTGCATGCTTAGTACCAAGAATTCAGCACTCGGCTTTTAACACAGCATTTAGAGTGTTCAAAGCCATTAAAGTGTTTTCTGGTCAATTTAACAAGATATTGAAGACCTGAAGATATCTATGGGCTATTTTCACTTCAAAAGCCAAAATAAAGCACCTGTCTTTTGGTAGATGGATCACTCAGTCAAATAGAAATGATCCAAAGCAGGAACAATATGATCTGTTAAAATCAAATAGAAAAGCAAAGAAGAAAAATGTCATTAATGCCCTTTCCATTTGCCTATGTTTACTCAAAATAATTTAATGTCTCTGACTAACACAGTCTCAGCTTCAAGCTTTCCAAAGGACCTGGTTTCAACAGCTTTTCGGACAAGAGAGCTCCTGATTTCTACCATTTTCTTTAATTAGGAACACTTCCTTATGAATGCCTGCAAATCAACCTGTTCAAGAATTGTTATTACACACCTCTAAAACAGGTGGGATTTGAACCGAGACCTCTGAAGTAGGGATACTACTACTACACCACAAGATCCCAAACACTTCCTTGTATTATCACTATAGGGCCAAGCTTTAATTCTAAAACTAAACTTTTAAGGGCCTTCTTGATACAGATTCTCCCACCAGCAATTATAGTTTCCTCTATATACCCTATGTAATCCTTTAAGCATTTACCTTCATTGTTAAATACCGTCATTGGATGACCCCTAAATCTTCTATACTCAAGGAAATACAAACGTTATCTACACGATCTGTCCTCATAATTTAACTTTTTACCCCGGCATCATCCTAGTCAACATGTACTGCATTACTTCCAAGGCCAATATGCCCCTTCTGAGATACCGTGCCCCAAGCTAATCACAATATAGTCTGATCAAAGCTTTATACATTTGTTACATGATTTCCACCCCTTTCTGTTCTAGTCCCATTGAGATAAGTTACAGTATGTACATGGATCCCCAAATCTTCCTGACTCTCCACAGACTCTAACTTATCAATTTCTAACCTGTATTATATCTTTCATTGAATGCTTTCAACTTATCTAATATTCCTTTAACAGTTTTCCATGTTATTGAGAATATTTCAGTTCTGGTGGCATCATGATCATTGGATCATGGGACCCTAGATAGAAAATCTTTTGACCTGAAGATAAAACAGAGATTGGGAGAAATGAGGAATATGTTAACAATGACAAGTGAGTAATGACTGCTCTATATTAAGAGTGAAGGACAAATAAGCTACAAACTTTAACTGATTTGACCAACAATATTATAGAATAAATTCCAGTGCCGAATTTTGCCGTAAGAGTAAAATCCTTACTCCCTGTGTTAAAACCAGGGGTTACATCATCTCCATTTAGCTGCTTGATATGCTGATATTTAATAATTATCGACCTATTAGTAGGCTTGAAGCGGATGGGTTGCCAACCTCCAACATCGGGTTTAGAGCTCTACGTAAATGGATAGGAGTGAGAGGAACAGTTGAAGAGGATATAACTTGGGGCATGGTACAAAGTGCCTTAAAAAGAGACAATTGTTTTTTCCTCTGCTACAGAAGCCCAAACATGGGCTGACATTGCTGGTATTGTGCCCAGTTTTACTCTTCCCTGCCGCTTCCTCCAGCCTATCACCCCTGTGGAGACGTTAAATTCCAACCCGACATAATTCTTCTTATGTAAATGTTCCACTGATTTCTTTTTGTGTGAGAGCCAGCTTCAGCTTACGATCTACATAATATGGCAAAGCTCTGGAATGTACTTGATGGTATTCCACATTGTGACTTCAGAAAAGATGGAAATGCAGGTAGTGAAGTGTCCCTTCTAAATGAAGTTAGGTCATAGAGTCATATAACACAGAAACAGACCTTCTGCCCAACTCGTCCATGCTGACCAAGTTTCCCAAACTAAACTACTCCTATTTATGTTAACAAGGTGTAGAGCTGGATGAACACAGCAGGCCAAGCAGCATCAGAGGAACAGGAAAGCTGACGTTTCGGGCCTAGACCCTTCTTCAGAATTTGCCTCCACTTGGCCCATATCCTCCTAAACATTTCCCAATCTTGTGCTTGTCCAAATGTCTTTTAAATAGTGTAACTATATCTGCATCCAACACTACCTCTGGCAGTTTATTCTATATTTAAACCAACTTCTGTTTGAAAACGTTGTCCCCCACATCCCTTTTAAATCATTCACCACTCACCTTAAAATTATGCCTTCTAGTTTTGAACTCCCCCTACCTAGTGAAAAAAATCTTTGTTATTCGCCTTATATATGGCCCTCATAAGCTCTGTAATGTCATCCCTCGACCTCCAACACTCCAGTAAAAATAGTCCCAGCCTATCCAGCCTCTCCTTACAACCCCAACCCTCCAGTCCTAGTATCATCCTGGTGAATATTTCCTGCATTCTTTCCAGCCTAATAATATCCTTCCTATAGTAGGGTGACTAGAAATGTACACAGTGCTCCAAAAGCAGCCTCACCAATATCCTGTGCAACCATAACATGACATCCCAACTCCCGTACTCAAAGCTCTTTTTGAATACTAAAAGCAACATTGGCCAACTGAATGGCATGCTGGGAAGGGAATCGAGATAGTAAGCCAGGAAGCTAAGAATTCACTGTCAAATTGGATCAGCCCAGACAGATAAGCAAGCAATTTAACTTGAGTGACTATACTAAATAAGTGCTGCTGAGACAATGCTGAAAAGTTTCGAACAGATCAATAGATTGGAGCTTCAGTAGAACTAGCCTGACTCCTACGGTTGGCTCAATCAATCGGGAAATTACAATATTCAATACTGCCTTTTGTAACAACATTTCCTGGGACAGAAACTCATTTACATGGGGGAACTGAATTATACTAATTCTATTGTTGTATTAAACTGCTTTAAAAACATAGGATGAAACTGCATGTCACTTTCGCACTGACATTGTGAGTCACACACTTGGAGATGACTGGAGAACTATATTTAAAAAGGCCATTCAAATCAGAGGCTGACACTTCAGAGACAAAGCTAACACAAGGGGCAGGAACTTGGGGAGTGAGAAGAACAACTTTAACCCAGTTTGCCAGGTGTAACCAGGGTAGTACAAACTTCTTTACCATCCTTCGCTTCCAAAGCAAATTTTAAACCAGTGTGGGAATATAGCCATTAAAGAATTGGAAGATTACTCAGAAAATTGGAGAGCAAGATCAGTTTCATAGAAATGCATGTACATATCTTATGTTTCAATGCTAAAAAACTATGTCTTACATCTCATTATTAGTGTAAAACAAGTGCAAGTAAGTAAGATGGGTCTCCTTCAGTGCCACAACGATGCCACCCGAAAGTTGCAGGAATAGCAACTCATATGCCGCTTGAGAACCCTGCAGCCCAATGGTATCAATGTAGATTTCACAAGCTTCAGGATATCCTCTCCTCCCACTGCATCCCAAAACCAGCCTAGCTCACCTCCGCCTCCCTAGCCTGTTCTTCCTCTCACCTATCCCCTCCTCCCACCTCAAGCCACACCCCCATTTCCTTCCTACTAACCTCATCATGCCCCTGGACAGTCTGTCCTCCCTGGACTGACCTATCCCCTCCCTATCTCCCCACCTACACTCACCTCTACAGGCTCCATCCCCGCCTCTTTAACTTGTCAGTCTCCTCGCCACCTATCTTCTCCTCTATCCATCTGTGATCCGCCTCCCCCTCTCTCCCTATTTATTTCAGAACCCTCTTCCCCTCCCCCATTTCTGATGAAGGGTCTAGGCCCGAAACGTCAGCTTTTGTGCTCCTAAGATGCTGCTTGGCCTGCTGTGTTCATCCAGCCCTACACCTTGTTTCTCGGATTCTCCAGCATCTGCAGTTTCTATTATCTCAGATTAGGATGGCTGGTCAGATCGATCGAGTTGGACTAAAGGGGCTGTTTCCACGTTATATGTCTGTATGACTCTAAGTCTGATATAAAAATATGACTATCACTGTCTGTCAAGTAACTAGCCAAATGGAAAAAACTACAGAATATTACAGAACTGAAGGAGGCCATTTGTGGCATCAATTAAAGTTGTTAATACTTGAACTGTAAGCGAAAAGTTCTAACTACTGATCTTTGTTGTAAAGTTTGTGGTTTGTGGTTCTTTGAAGCATATTATCACTGTTCAATTTATCCATTCACTTAGGAAGTCTGTAATCCTTGAATACTATCTCCCCTAAGCCATCTCTCTTCTGAATTAAACAGTCCCAGTCTCTTAAATCTTCTCATAACTAAGAAATCCTTATTGAACTGACCAGAAATGTGCACAGCGCTGCAGGTGTGGTGTGAGGAAAGGACGAATCAGATTCATTTGAGGTCTGCTAATGTTATAAACCTATTGATCTATTGGTATTTTGTCACAGAGATTTTGCCTATTAAATGAAGATGTATAAGCCATATATGTTGCAGTGAACAGTAAGCTATTGAATGAAGCTTAAAACAATCGGCATTTTATCAATTAGAAGATTTTGAGTGCATATATTTCAGAAGGATTTAATTAATTAATACATTAATTAATGCAGGTTCTGCAGAAGGCAATCTTTGCAAGAACATTTTCAGAGGTAGGAGATCAGATGGAATGTCACAGCGCTACACTTTGATCTTTTGTGTGCTAGATTGGTAACAAGAAAAGAATGACCAATCATGCATACATGCATATATGTTGAAACAGGAGCGTACAACTCAGCCTGCTCCACTAAAAGTTAAACTGTGTCCCCTGGGATTGGAACACGTTGGTTTACCATTTGTCCATACATTAGACCGGTACAAATCCATAACCATCCAAAATTATCTCTAATTACCCATGCAATACTAAGGCAGGGTGTCACAGAATCAGAGAGGAGGTACATAGAAGGAGACCATTCAGCCCATCATGTATGCGCAGTCTCTCCAAATGAAAATCACGATTTATTGCCTTTTCTCCATATGCTTGCACATGATTAATAGAATAGAAACAATCTAATGCCTCAGGAGAACCTGCTTTCACCACACTTCCAGACAGTGCATTCCAGACTTGAACTACTTGTTTTGTAAAATCAGTTCCCAAATCACATTTACTACTTTTGTAAATCACTTTAAAACTATGCCCTGCCTTGATTGATCATTGTATAGTGGCAATAGTTTCTCCTTCTCTACCCCATCCGGCTCCCTCATGATTTTGAAAATTTAGATCGGATCTTCTCTTAACTTAGTCTCCAAAGACAACAGTCCCAACCTCTCCAGTCTATCCTCACACCTGTAGTTTCTCATCTCTGGTATCATTCTTGTAAATCCCTTCTGCATTCTCTCCAGTGCACTCACACCCTTCCTATAATGTGGTGTCCAGAAATGTGCTCATTTAACTGCAATTTAACAGGTGTCTTACTCCAGTTCATATTACTTTTTTGCTATTGTACTCTGTTGCCCTGTTACTAAACCTAAATTTTGTGCTTTATTAACGACTCCCTCTACCTGTTCTACCACTTCCAATTACTTGAACCCATACACACCCAGGTCCCTCTGCTCTTGTGCTACTTCCTGAAATGTAAAGCAGAGAAATGATAGCAATCAGCACATAAAGAATTTGTTAGTACTACAGCTATTCATAAAGGTCAAGTGAAAAATTTGATTAAAATCAACACTATATAGAATATGAAATAGCAAACAAAATTTGACACAAGTAAATATAAGAAAGTACTTTTTGATAGGAAGAATGGAGATGAATAAAATATTACTTGGAAGATGTAAGTCTTCTCGGTGGGGCACAGGAATAAAGAGAGCATAAGTGCACAGGTAACAAACAAGATAAAGCAAACTAATTGGTAGGAGTACAATTGAGATGTAGAGGCAGCCTAGCCTAAGAGCTGAACTGAACACATTCACAGAAAATTAATTTGCTGCGCTATAATTCACAAACTAAAATTAATTAATCAGCAAGTGATTCATTTAAACTCTCATACTAGTGTTTTTGACTATGATTTTTGCACTTGGAGCTCATTAGATTTTAGTACTATCCAATTGCAAACAAAAATTACTTACTTTAATGTAACAGCTTCTGTAAGGGTGTTGATTTAGCTCAGCTGGAAGGATAGCTGGTTTAAGAAATAGAGTGACACTAATGGCGTGAGTTTAGTTCCCACACTGGCTGAGTTTACCATGAAGGACTCTTCTTTGCAACTTCTCCCTTTACCTGAGGTGTGCTTACCCTCTGGTTATACCACTAATAGTTGTCTCTCTCTGATGAGAGAGAAATGCTATGGTCTTCCAGCATCTGCAGTCCTTACTATCTCCAAGCCCTTGTGAGATCTATGGTGCCTTTACATTACTAAGGTACTTTGCAGGATAATACTCAGAACAACTTTGATGCTGAGACAAAAAAGGGGCATTAGAAAAGATGATTGAAAATCTCAAAGAGTTAAAGCTGAATTTGGCTAACCAGTTATCTTGACTTATTGTCCTACTCCTATCGAACTGTCTCATAAAAAGGATGCTGTTTTAGACAAGCTTTTCTTTGGAATGCAGTTGGGCCCATCAAACCTGGAACCAGAGCATCAACTGCCACATGGTTGGATGGGTGCTGAGGTGGACTGGCTGGAAGGCTCATTTCGGTTTTGCTGCAATTTCATCCCTGTTATGTTAGAAGATTTTGCTTCTGTATCTGAGGAGTCATGAATGGTGTTGAACACTAGAATCATCAGTGAACATCTTGAATTCTACCCTAATGTTAAAGGGAGATTCATTGTTGAAGCAGATGAAGATGGTTGGGCTTGAGGCACTGTTCTGAGAAACTGCTGAAATTTTATCCTGGGCATGAGATGATTGACTTTCAGCAACTTGCCACCATTTTGCCAGTTTGTGCCAGTTATGATGCCAACCAGTGGAGAGCTTTCTCCTGATTCCCATTGACTCTAGGTTTGCTGGAGTTCCTTGATTTCAATCCTGATCAACTGAAGTCTTGATTTTAAGATATCTTGTAGTTTTATAATCATAATACCAACAGTACAATAAAGTGAAAGCAAATGATGGAAATTTGAAACAAAATGACAACTCTTTTCTGGATGGATGCAGCTGAAAGCTGACAAAGCGGTGGTTGATCCTAATAAGGGAATGGCATGGATAATGTGGAAAATTGGCAAGTGACAGGCGAAAGTAGAAAATCTTTTGGAAGATTTTCAACACTCTGTAGTGCGAGTGAAATTCCTCATTAATAGTGAACTGTATGATAGGAATGAACGTCATTGCAAATGGAAGGAGTTGCTGCCATACCCGTGGGCCAACTAAAGATGAACCAGTCAAACGCATGACAATGATCTTCAGCGTGTTCTCCTCTCCACAGGTCAACACATTTGCTCCAAGACTCAGGGATGGAGGAAGAACTGCCAAGAAAATACTAACCTGAGCAATCCCTACCTTTAGTTCATATCATCTCACATGTACTGAGGGTAGGACAAGCAAATCCTTTGATTCTACTCATTATTGTGCAGCAAGGCATTGCTAAAATGTACAATCAAATTCACTCATGTTTGAGACATCTCTCAGGGAGGGGGATGCATGTGACCAGATTTCACTGATGCTCTCAGATGATCATATGAGTGTCTGGCGACCCTTTAAATATAGTGCCAGGATATTAAACCCCATGAAGTAATGGCATGGGTAAGGTTTGCCAAGCTACCAGTGCATGCTTATGTAATAAGCTCAGAAATGCATTGAAATCGATGACATTACATTTGGGATAAATAAACAGGCGACTGGCTCTATCATACATTTTATACTCTGGTGAAATTAAGACCTACGTAACAAAAGAATAAAAAGAATGCACAGAACTGAGTATAAAGAGGAAACACTGGGAAAAATGATCAGAAAAGAATGAAAATATTCTTGCAAAGTTCCTTTTAATTCAGCTAGTTTCTAACATTTCATGGCTCAACACCACAGGGCTACGATGTCCATCATGTTTAGGTTGGCAGCATGCTTGTGCACGCAACTAGCAAATCTTTGGCACAGCTAATATATTTCAAGAGCTGCAGTAACCATTTAAGGAGCTTCAGTAGGAAGCTTAAGGGTGTGAAAGTGCAAAGCCAATGCATACAAATAGTTTTAATCTTCCAGACATACTGATGCAAGCCACAGTATGGAAACATAGTCATATTGAACACACATTGAGTGTACAGTATGAAAATTGAGAATAGCAAGTGAGGATTTAAAGATGGATTTTGGGATATTTATTGACTTTTTTAATATTAAAGGCTTTACTTTTGATGTATAATATCCTTGCAGTTCTTCTGAGATTGGAATGCGAGCAAATATTTCTGGTAACTTTTCTACTTGCATACATTGAGTATTTCTTTACATGTCTTGTGCATATTTTTATAAATTATATATGTTACAAGCAAATCAAAACATGCAGAGGGAGCAATAATGTATTTCTCATTTCACATTTCTAACTGGCTTCAACCTGCTGCCACCACCAGCACCACTATCTTTCTTATAGCTAAGTGGTGAAATTGTTTTGCTAATAACCTTGAGTAATATTCAAGATTTGCTTAAACTCTTTATGCTAAATCAGAGAAGGCTCACTTTGCATGTAGTTGGATAAATAAGAATGTAGGCCATTCAGCCCCTTAAACTAATCCACTATTTCGGTGTTGGGTGAAACATGTCATCTCTGGCTCCTGGCAGTGCCTGTAAAGGTGCCTAACTAACCAATGTAACCTGTACATATTGCTGTATGAAACAGACTATCTCCTGTTGTTGAGATAAATGCCTCTTTATGTTAAGACTCATGACTTTTGACTAATGACTAAGGACCAAGACTTCTATCCTGTTAAACAGCCAGGCTCTTAGACTCAGTGCAGAAAGCAAAATTCGTGGAAGCACTCATCTCTAACCACAAACCACTAGTGGTTGAATTCATAGACATGTGATAAATGTAGGAATTCAGAACTGGATGATGGGCTCTAGCCTGTCAAGCTTGCTCCACCTTTGAATATCCAAAATAGAACATAGAACATAGAACATAGGACAGTACAGCACAGAACAGGCCCTTCAGCCCACAATGTTGTGCCGACCATTGATCCTCATGTATGCACCCTCAAATTTCTGTGACCATATACATGTCCAGCAGTCTCTTAAATGACCCCAATGACCTTGCTTCCACAACTGCTGCTGGCAACGCATTCCATGCTCTCACAACTCTCTGCGTAAAGAACCTGCCTCTGACATCCCCTCGATACTTTCCACCAACCAGCTTAAAACTATGACCCCTCGTGCTAGCCATTTCTGCCCTGGGAAATAGTCTCTGGCTATCAACTCTATCTATGCCTCTCATTATCTTGTATACCTCAATTAGGTCCCCTCTCCTCCTCCTTTTCTCCAATGAAAAGAGACTGAGCTCAGTCAACCTCTCTTCATAAGATAAGCCCTCCAGTCCAGGCAGCATCCTGGTAAACCTCCTCTGAACCCTCTCCAAAGCATCCACATCTTTCCTATAATAGGGCGCCCAGAACTGGACGCAGTATTCCAAGTGCGGTCTAACCAAAGTTTTATAGAGCTGCAACAAGATCTCACGACTCTTAAACTCAATCCCCCTGTTAATGAAAGCCAAAACACCATATGCTTTCTTAACAACCCTGTCCACTTGGGTGGCCATTTTAAGAGATCTATGTATCTGCACACCAAGATCCCTCTGTTCCTCCACGCTGCCAAGAATCCTATCCTTAATCCTGTACTCAGCTTTCAAATTCGACCTTCCAAAATGCATCACCTCGCATTTATCCAGGTTGAACTCCATCTGCCACCTCTCAGCCCATCTCTGCATCCTGTCAATGTCCCGCTGCAGCCTACAACAGCCCTCTACACTGTCAACGACACCTCCGACCTTTGTGTCGTCTGCAAACTTGCTGACCCATCCTTCAATTCCCTCGTCCAAGTCATTAATAAAAATTACGAACAGTAGAGGCCCAAGGACAGAGCCCTGTGGAACTCCACTCACCACTGACTTCCAGGCAGAATATTTTCCTTCTACTACCACTCGCTGTCTTCTGTTGGCCAGCCAATTCTGTATCCAAGCAGCTAAGTTCCCCTGTATCCCATTCCTCCTGACCTTCTGAATGAGCCTACCATGGGGAACCTTATCAAATGCCTTACTGAAGTCCATATACACCACATCCACAGCTCGACCCTCATCAACTTTTCTAGTCACATCCTCAAAAAACTCGATAAGGTTTGTAAGGCATGACCTACCCCTCACAAAGCCGTGTTGACTGTATTTGATCAAGCCCTGCACTTCCAGATGGTCATAAATCTTATCCCTCAGAATCCTTTCTAACACCTTGCAGACGTGAGACTTACCGGTCTATAATTGCCGGGGATTTCCCTATTTCCTTTCTTGAAGAGAGGAATTACATTTGCCTCTCTCCAGTCCTCAGGTACGACTCCAGTGGAGAGCGAGGATGCAAAGATCTTCGCAAGTGGCGAAGCAATTGCATTTCTCGCTTCCCAAAGCAGCCGAGGACAAATCTGATCCGGGCCTGGCGACTTGTCCTACTTTTCCACATTCTCTCTTTATCCTACCATTCCCTTCAAGCCATAAAGTCCATTAATCGCAGTCTCGAATGTGTATATTATCTGAGCATTCATATAATCCTTGGATAGAGATTACAAAGATCTACAGCTATTTGAGTGAAGAAATTTTGGTCCCAAATAGCTAACCTCTTAACTGGGGATGGTTTAGCCAGGAGAGAATAGTTATGCAGCATGGATTGTGTTGATATTAAATTTTATAAATTTCAACTAACCTTTTTCATGGCTTCAAGTCCTAATTATTATTTAGTTCAGTGTAATGGTCAGTAATATATTAAATTACGAAAGTGGAGGACTATTTTCAGCTCTGTGAAGATTTGACACTTTCAAAAAAATGTGCCAAGAAATCATTGATAATGGGAACTGCAGATGCTGGAGAATCCAAGATAATGAAATGTGAGGCTGGATGAACACAGCAGGCCCAGCAGCATCTCAGGAGCACAAAAGCTGACGTTTCGGGCCTAGACCCTTCATCAGAGCGGGGGATGGGGTGGGGGTTCTGGAATAAATAGGGAGAGAGGGAGAGGCGGACCGAAGATGGAGAGAAAAGAAGATAGGTGGAGAGAGTATAGGTGGGGAGGTAGGGAGGGGATAGGTCAGTCCAGGGAAGACGGACAGGTCAAGGAGGTGGGAGGCCTCACCCCTATCCCAGGCCCCACGATGACTTTCCACATTAAGCAGAGGTTCATCTGCACATCTGCCAATGTGGTATACTGCATCCACTGTACCCGGTGTGGCTTCCTCTACATTGGGGAAACCAAGCGGAGGCTTGGGGACCGTTTTGCAGAACACCTCCGCTCAGTTCGCAATAAACAACTGCACCTCCCAGTCGCAAACCATTTCCACTCCCCCCTCCCATTCTTTAGATGACATTTCCATCATGGGCCTCCTGCAGTGCCACAATGATGCCACCCGAAGGTTGCAGGAACAGCAACTCATATTCCTCTTGGGAACCCTGCAGCCCAATGGTATCAATGTGGACTTCACCAGCTTCAAAATCTCCCCTTCCCCCACCGCATCCCAAAACCAGCCCAGCTCGTCCCCTCCCCCCACTGCACCGCACAACCAGCCCAGCTCTTCCCCTCCACCCACTGCATCCCAAAACCAGTCCAACCTGTCTCTGCCTCCCTAACCTGTTCTTCCTCTCACCCATCCCTTCCTCCCACCTCAAGCCACACCTCCATCTCCTACCTACTAACCTCATCCCACCTCCTTGACCTGTCCGTCTTCCCTGGACTGATCTATCCCCTCCCTACCTCCCCACCTATACTCTCCTCTCCACCTATTTTCTTTTCTCTCCATCTTTGGCCCGCATCCCCCTCTCTCCCTATTTATTCCAGAACCCCCACCCCATCCCCCTCTCTGATGAAGGGTCTAGGCCTGAAACGTCAGCTTTTGTGCTCCTGAGATGCTGATGGGCCTGCTGTGTTCATCCAGCCTCACATTTCATTGCCAAGAAATCATTTTCAGCTTTAAGCTCAAACTGCATTTAAAAAAAATTACATGATTTCAGCTCACTAACCAGGAAACTACCTGGGGAGATAATTGTAAAGGTAAGACTAAATGAAAAAGAAATGCGAATAAGCTATTCAACATCTTGAGCCTGCTCCACCATTCAGTAGGATTATGTGTTTGCTAACTTGGGTTTCGTGACACCCAGAAAAAGAGAGGAAGATGAAAAAACAGGTTGGTGCTAGAGGAGAGGTCCATAATAGCAGAGGTTCTCTATTTTGAGAAGTCTCCAAGCTATCAGATTTGAAGTCTTGATTTACTTAGAAGGCAGTAAGAACAAATTTACAGAGGCAGAGGAAGCAGAGATTTGAGAGACGAAGACATTCCATAAAACGATTGAACATGAGAATTTAAGGAATCCATGGTAAGTAATAAATGAGCTGAGTTAGCAACTTATTTTAAGGGCCCCGGTGAGGAGGCATTAACTGAAGAAAATAACATCAGTCAAATGAGTAGACATTTGTTCAATTAAAACTTGAATACAGCAATGCCAGCTGATCAAGAAGCTTTAGGTTGGACCATGGGTGACTGGTCTCTGAATTTAATGTCTTTAATGGTATTACTTAGTGAAAGAGATGACTCTTTCTGATGTTTGTAATGAGAATGTTCAAATAATTCCTGTATAGTGTTATATAGTTTGCATTTTGTCTTTTGTGTGATAAACTTTTATATTCTTGCATTAAAAGTATCTTGATAGCCTCTTGTTTCTTGGTTAAGTCCGAGTTGCATCAAGAACTTGAGGAATTTCTGCTGAGAAGCCTAGTGAGTTTTCTTGCCATATCTTATCAAACCTGCCTCATAAGTTACCTACGCTTGCACTATGAAGTCTGTCTTGTATGATTTCTGCCCAATCTTACCACGTGCTGCTCCCAGAACAACACAGCCATTCAATGGGTATCCCATGTTTCGCCACATCTCTTGAGTCATCGTTAAAAACCCACGCAGCCAATGAATGTCCACACAGAGCTGCATGGTTCTTTTATGACAGACAGGGGAAATGTGTATGTAGCTTTGAGGGCAGTGCCTGCTTTTGGTCAGAGAAATGAATGGGTTTCATTTACAGAATAGGAACTCTAAAATGAAAAACACATCAATAAAATTCCTCCCAGTGGTTGCTTTGCATGATATTTTGAAGCTGACTTTGTTAAGAAATTGAAGCAACATGATAGGTGGAGGAATTGGCTCTGTATTTGTGATTACTAAGCTTTTTATCCTTTACCATCTCCACCGAGCTCCTTCTCATCAATGATACCATCTGCACCCCATTGTCAAGAATGACATATGTAGCTCAAGAGACTGAATTGAGTTCTCTAAAGTGCTGGATTAAGATCTCTGGGGCTCTTGTGGCAGAGGTAGTGTCTCTGCTTTTGGGTCTAAAGACCCAGGTAAGACCCAGGTTCAAATATATCATAAAGCATTTGAGCATATTGTTCAAAAATATCTACTAGCACTGCCAATTTGTAAAGCTTCTAGTGCTGTTAGGGTGGCATTACTTTGATTTCCTCCACACTCTGAAACCCAGTTGAATTGAATTTATGTCTGAGGATAGGGGAGACTCTGACTGTAGGCTACCCAATCACTGGGAGCACTTTGTAACGGCAGCTTTCATGCAACTGTCAGGCACCCCCATTTCAAAACCCCAAGAGGTCTCTTAACATTTCATGGCCAATTAGGACAAGTTCAGCCATTGTTATCATGTAGGGAGCCAATGTGAACAAAGCAAGGTCCCACAAAAAATGAAAAAAAAATCAGATGAACAGTTTCTACTGAAAATGAGAAGGGGTAAACATTAATTAGCACAGTAAACTCGTATGTTCTTCTATATAGTGGGGTGGAATCTTAAATGGAAAGATATTTTAACATCTTATCAAAAAGACAGCACCTCCAGCAGTGTTGTAATCATTCAGAACTATATTAAATCGTCAGTCCAAATTACATGTTTCATTTCTGGAATGGGGTTTGAGCTCATATATTGCTGATCCAGAACTTAGAGTGCCAGTTCAGATTAAAACCTAAATGGCATAGAATCATATAAACATCAGTTAGACATAACTGATTGTCCTTGGTTGTCTTTGGATCACAATTAGCCATTTCAGATTTAACACAGGCTGACATTCCAGTGTAATTCTTAGTGACAGCTTTGCTGCCAGGCAACATGTCCCCCGAAGAGACGTTGAAATGAGTTGACATCTATTTGTTATAACAGCAAAAATTGATAAAAGATGGCATGAGTGATATCCCAAAAAAAGGAAAGCATTTCGTCAATGTGCTGGCTAAAGCTCCCCCTCAACCTACACATCACCAGAGACAAATTAACTGGTCATTCATTCCATAACCATCTGTGCAATGTTATATCCTGTCAGAGTATTTGTCTGCATGACAGTAATTGATGCATTTGCTGAACTTATTTTACACATCATTGTGACGAACGCAAGTACAGATACATGATCCCAAACTTAACTTTGTTAAAATTTAACCTTAATGCTGCAATAAAATATTAGAAGAAAATTATGAACTTAAGATGTTTTTTTTCTATATCAGAGCTTGGTGGTACTATTGAAATGGGCAGCTACTCGCTGATTGACCTGATTTGAAACAAATAATAATGATATCTGTACCAGCAACGTGTGTGACAATAACTGGCAATAGTGTCAGACAGACATTTGGTCAGGCTAACAAAAAAATACTATATGACCTGTAAATGCACTCTAAAATCATAATAGCCACAATCTGTGACTGAAGTGTCAGGAAAGGTCCTTAACAAGCATTAAAAGGGAACTAGTTTTATCAGGTAACATCTGAATAAATTATATCAGTTGTGAAGAGCTGCCAGTGGTGTATACAGTGGGCTTCTCTTGAAAATATTCTATTATCATTGTCTTACCTCTGCTTATAATGAAGTTCTGCAGGCATTGAAAACATCTGTTTCCACAGAAACACAATAGTAGTTCATTGTTCATGAAAGCAATACAAATTGAATCAATAGTCCAAGGATTTTTGCATTAGAATTGCCATGTATTTACATTAATGACATGAATGTAGTTATGATACAATTTTTTTTGTAAAACTGATTTAAAGGCTTTTGTTTTAGACAAACTCTGGAAAGACCACTGCTTTGAAATGGTTCCAGGTGTAGAGGTAATTGTGGATCTTAGACTGGATACCTATTTCAGAAAACCCGAAAGATCACCCTCAATTTAATCATATTCCATGCTAATCTCATCAGTAGCTAATCAACTTTTATAGATGACTCATTGTAACATATAAGTTAGGCATTGACCAGCACAAAACGAGGTGGAAGAAGGACTGCATGTGAAGTGCCAATGGAATATTGCTTAGCTTTTTGCGTAGGTCATAGGTCATAAGGTAACAGTAACCGTATAAGCTAGCAGCTAAAAATGATACCAAAAAGTTTATCAAGCTGCCCAGATAGGGTGTTTCTATCTCAAATTACCTGGAAGAAACTTCTCTGCAGGGAGAAAGAGATTTGAAAAGAGCGAACAGTCTTCAGAAGAGCAATTGGGTAGCTATAAGTACCAAAAGAGTCAGAACCTAGGAACCTACTCTCTCTCCCAAAACCTGCTGTGTGCTTATTCAACCCTCCAACTATTCAACTACAGAAACCATTGCAGCTGCTGAATTCTGACTTCAGATTTACTACCACTTCACTTCAAAAAGGTTTTTTTAAGCAAGTAATAGACCTCCAAAGCTTTGTATTTTATATCAGATTTATATGGAGTCACCTCCAACAAAAGTTCTACAAATACCAATCTTTCATGTCATTTTAAACGTAATATTTACTCTTGGTTATTTTTAAGTTGGATTATTACACAAAAATCTAAAAGGCGGGCAAACAAACTACATATTAATTCAGGTTCACCAACACATGCTGCAATACATCCAATGGTTAATAACTGAGTTGTTTCCATTCTGTCACCAGCTCAAGAGACAAATTTGATGTGGATTTGGGATATATTCAAAATTACTAGGGATTTAGGATGAGTAACTGACAATAAATTGTTTCCAATGATTAGTAGATAGATAACCAGAGGTCAAGGTTTATGATGAATGACAACAGACACAGAGAAGAAATGGTGGAACATCATTAATGCAGTGAATCACTATGATCTTGGCTGGATAGCCTGAAAGGTTAGTGGAAGTGAATTTGATAGTAATTTTCAAAAAGTATACATGTGTGGAAATACATACAGGCAGCTGTCGGATTGCAAACAGGTTCCATTCAAGCCCGTTCGTAAATTGATTTGAATGCAAGTTGGAACACACACAATACAATGTATAATAGCTATTGTTTAAGAACGAAGAACCATTCATATATCAGATCTTTAAAATTATACCCCTCTATAGGATTGTGTTTGCAAGTGTGAATGTTTGTAATTGGGACCTTTGTACATGTGGACCTTTCCACCTGTATAAAGAACGTCACTTCACAACCTCTGAAACAGTTCACTGGACATGAGTGATGTTTTAGATATACTCATTGCTGTAATGTTGAAATATTGCAGACTATGGCCTGAGAAAAATAGTCATTATGTGTCCCTGTTCTTTAGTTACATTCCAATAGTGCAGCCAGCTTCCTGATTGCTTACAGAATGAGGTGTTAATGAACTAGGACAGTCTGATAAGTGATGCATTCCCAAGGTATCACCAGGACATTGTCAACCAGTGTTGTCACTACAGGGAAGTCTGCATTTTTTTTTCTTTACTCATTCAGAGAATAAAGGCATCACTGGCTAGGCAGCATTTATTGCCCATGCCTAATTACCCAGAGGGCAGTTAGGAGTGAAACACATTGCTGCTGGTCTGGAGTCACATGTAGGCCAGACCAGGTAAGGACAGCAGTTTCCTTTCCTAAAGGACATCAGTGAACCAGATGGGTTTTTCCAACAATCAACAATGAATTCATGGTCATCATTAGACTCTTTTAATTCCAGATATTTATTGAATTCAAATTCCACCATTTGTCAGGGCGGGATTCAAACTGGTTCTCTGGATTAACAGTCCAACAATAATACCACCAGGCCATTGTCTCCCCTCCATCATCATATTATGTTGCTGCTTCATGACTGGGATTGTTCTCACATTGCTAAAATAGCTGCTACTAGTCCTTAAAAGTGCAATTGCTGTCAAAAGGAGGCCTTAATAAATGGGCAACCACCTAGTTACTAATATGTATTGAGGTGCACCTGTGAGGAAGATAGGAACATGGCCTTCAGTTCCTTGTGTCTATGTCTCCACTCAACAACAGTATGGTTAATTTGCATCTCCTAACCACTTATTCATCTTTCTATTACCTTCTGTGAAGAAATGGTCACTAATTTCCCATCTAAATAATTTCACTCTAACTTTTAAGATTATGTCCTCCTGAACTGTAGGGCAAGGCAATATGTCAGTCTTGAGCAATGTTTCCTCTAAGCTGCACAGTTGAACAGCAGCTCAAGGTTCTGTGCATGCCAAACAGAGTGCTGGCATGTTAGCTTCTAGTTTTGGAAGGCAGTGCCACACGTGGACCTTGGAAGTTCTTACACCAAAAAAAAATTAGTGAGAGAGGCCAGTCACTTATCAGTTGAGGCTGTGGGCCATAGTCAGTCATGAACAATGGCTAGATGTTATGCTATGTGAGGTATTAGGGAAAGAGTAGCAATCTCCTTGACAAGGCTTTACCATGAGATGGCCAAGGATAGGAGCTGATGTAGCTTGATTTTTGTAGCTGCATTTACAATGACAGTTGATCAATCAGATGATGATGTAACAATAGAATCCCTACAGTTTGGAAGCAGACTATTCAGCCCATGGAGTCCACACTAACCCTCCAAAAGGCATCCCACCCAGACCTAGCCCCTACCCTATATTTCCCACCTGAGACACCATGGGAAATTTGGCATGGTCAATCCACCTAGCGTGCACATCTTTGAACTGTGGGACAAAACCAGGCCACCCAGAGGAAACCCACACAGACCCGGGGAGAATGTGCAAACTCCACGCAGTCACCCAAAGCTGGAATTCAACCGAGGTCCCTGGTATTGGGAGGCAACAGTGCTAACTACCGAGCCATTTGTGAATGCTCGTACTTCCAATGCAGTGACACTTGTGTGCCTCAGGAGCTTTTCTTTTTAGCTTTGTTGCTTCCCTCCTATTACATGTGGTGTGAAAAGCTACTTGTGGCTGGCAGTGATGGAGCTGGTGCCCTAAAGAGGATACCATTGATGGAAATTCCAAAAAGCCCAGGCACTGAGCAGTATTGTTGATACTGGTGAGTGTACAATGGTGGAGAGCAGTTTACTGCAGATCTGGTGCATACATAATGAGGTGAGCAGCATTTCTCTGTGGATATCCTGGAAGTTGACATTTAGCCAATTTCTGATCAAATTCAGACATCAGTTTCTAATCTATTAACATTTAACATTTTAAGCACCTCAAACAGATTATATGCAAATGCTTATATTTGACTTAATACAAACCAAGTTTCTGCAACCTCCTTTCTTAGGGTAGCCTTGTAGCAACACCCCTCAACTCCCGATCCACCCAATATTGATGGTGGATTGGAAAAAAATGAAGCATTAGGAAGAGAAATTTAAGTAATATAACATTATAACTCTTGGGGCACAAGCTTAAGTAGGGCTACATACTTGCACTGATTGTAAGGTTTCCTTCACCGCAAACTGTAACTGAGCAGTGTAACACCAGCAACAATAACATGCACAGTGCACGGTACCTGGCCTTGGCTAGTATCCCTGCATACCTCCAAAAGAGAGAGACTTACACAGGTTAAGAAAGTGACAAGTGCCTTACTACCCTATTAGACGAGCCAAGAGATCAGTCTGTTTGTAAATGGTACAAAGTATAAATCTTGAGATCACATGACATAAAAGCCAATGGCATTTTTCACCACCACTTTGTTTCTGGGCATGAAAGGATATCTAATAACATAGTAGACGTCTGTTCTCCAGAGAAAATCTGATGTAGCATACACATAAAGAGTAAACAAATTAAAAGAGCTCAATTTTTGTATCATTTTCAAATAAAAACACATTTGCTAGACAATTTTTCCTCTTCATCCATCAAGGGAAATCTTCCAAATAAAACCACTTAACAATCTCGACCACTGTTAATCTGTACAGCAGTTTTAGAAAATACGCTTTATTCTATCTTTCTTCTTCTTCCTGAAAAAAAACATGCAGCCCTTGGGACATTTTTAGACTAAATAGGTTGGAGAGCTTGTGTGGAAATATCTGCTTCAGCCTCAGTTTTTCAATTCCTTTCTCTCTGCCTCTGGTCTCCATTGCCTTTCTCTCCATCCCTGTAGTTTCTGGTTGCCCACTCACTATCCTTCTTATAACCTAGTTCATTTTTCCTCTCCTCCTGTTCATCAACTCATCTCCTTCCATTCACTTATTGTCAAGCTACCATCCTCCAGTTGCTTTCTCTTCAGCCTCAATTTCCTTGTCCCTCTCTTTTGAGATCTGGGATGTTCTCTTAAGTCCCTGCTCTCCACAGCTTCCTTCTGTTCTGCCAATGTTCTGCAGTCATCTCTCTTTGGTCACTGGTCTTCATCCTGCTTTGGTCATGTCTGTGTTCATCAGTTCCACTCTTTCCAGTCCGTGTGTCCTCGCTGTTTTGCTGAGTCTCCAGTTGTCTTTGCTTGAGTTTCTACTCTCCAACTCTGCAGCTCTCTCTTTCCTGTGTGACATCTCCAGTTCACATTTTTAGTTCATTTTCCTACAGATTCTGTCTCTCACTTACTGCTGATGTTTGCTGTCACTGGACATGTGTAGTTGTTGTGAGACTTTGAACAACATACATTAAAGTAAATGATGTTGGTGCCTAGGAGCCATGACAATGCATCCCAATGCTGCAGACATTTCATCTTCAATCCATTCCTTTTTTGACTGTAAAGAATGGAATAACATGACATATGTT
This sequence comes from Stegostoma tigrinum, assembly GCF_030684315.1. Taxonomy (NCBI): domain Eukaryota; kingdom Metazoa; phylum Chordata; class Chondrichthyes; order Orectolobiformes; family Stegostomatidae; genus Stegostoma; species Stegostoma tigrinum. The sequence continues at coordinate 99,547,926 of NC_081358.1, read as the reverse complement.
GGAAAGGAACTAAGTGAAAAATAAGTTAGAAAAGGCTGTATGTTATGAAAACACTGTCAGTAAATTGAATAATAAAATTCCATGGCATAAAAGGGACACACTCATATATGCCACCTTCCTAAATCTTTCCCTTCAAAGACATTGCTTTTGCTATTTTCATTTTATAATATATTTGGAAAGGTTTGTTTCGATCCTTTTTAAAAAGTATTATGGCTGAAACATTTTCACTTTTTGACAAGTGTTTCCCTCCATCAGGTCCATGGTGAGTACTCTGCTGTGGCCTACATCAACCTTTCTCATACAATTGTTCCCTTTCCAGCTCATTAATTATGCAACTGGCCCCTCCAGTGTTCAGCTGGTGAAACGGTGCATGAAGAGTGGCAGAAATGCTTATCACTGCTAGGATTTTGCAACATTTACACCACTGGAACATCATCAAACTGCAAATACATAGCACTTCAGCTGCAGCAAGCCAGGAATTGCTTTCACAGTGCACTGTTCAACTGTTATTGTTGAGGACACAGCACAGAGAGACAAGTTAGCCCCTCGATTTGTTGATAGCGACCTGCAGATGCTGCTGAAAGAGGGGTGAAAAGAAGGCATCACAGTGCTCCCAATATGCTGCCTGTCATGAAAGACTTCACTGCACAACCCTTACAAATGGCCTAACCTCAGCACCTGCTACTGCCCTGTCTCACTGAATACTGTCTTGTCTCTAACAGTGAGTAATGTGCAGATACTTGAAGCCTGACTGCCTGAGATGACATGCTACTCAATCTGCTTATTTCTACTTAAAAGTCTCTTTTTTTTTGTTTGGCTGCTTTACCACTTAGCTGCTTTGCTATGAATAAATGCAGTGACAGTGTCTTAAATCTCTGCAACTGTTCCTGACTACACTTGTGCTGTCCCTACATGTGATACAAAAGTTCAAGAAGTCAAAATGCTCACTCAGAAATATTCACATTCCATTGCACAACATCACTTAAAACTCCCAACACAGATTCTCAGATAAAACTCCCAGTACATATCCTCAGATAAAACAAAATCTTTTCCTCTTATTTCTAGATTTTGAGGTCTCATCAGAAACCTTTGATTTCTCATGCTGCCCTGATTTTGATTCTGCAAAGGGTGATCTGTGACAACTGGAGGTTGTATGTAAACAGCAATACACACACCTTTTAAAGTTATTCGCTTCATGTTGTCTCCGTCTCCCTTGGAAGTTTCAACTTTTATTTTCTCTCATATTTTTTCAACCTTCAACTTTTGATACATATGAAGGGAATTCTCACATATTCACAGGTAACCAAATGGGAAAAAAAATCTTGGGGCTTTAACTACCCTAAAAAGCAAAACCAGGCTAAGTTTCTTTATTAGCTGAAATTTATCTTGTCTTGTCTTGTCTGAGACATATTAACTGACGCCCCATTTGTCCTTAATTGGAATAAAATATCTCATGGTGCTTCTTCACAGTTCTCTCATTGGCATGGCTAGCACTTATCCTTCAATTAACATCAGAACATTTGGTTATTTCTGTCATTGCCTGTTCATGGGACCCAGCTGGGTACAACTTTCATCTCCTGTTCCCTCCCTTTCAGCAGTGACCACACTTCGATAACATCTCTCAAAAGTTACTTGTTGGCTGTGGCATGCTTCATCTATTGTTAGAAGGTGAATCTAATTATGTCTTTTTTTTATAAGGTCCCTGCTCAGCTTGATTCAGCTTCCTCTGCGAATGTTCTCTTTTCTATTTTTTTGAATTAAGGTGGTATATTAAAATGCTGAATATCTGGTATTACAAATCATTTTCTGAGTGAAATTAACTTTACACAGATCACTGTGCACTATAAAACAGTGCTACAGTCATTTGTAAAATTAATATTAAAAGACTCTGATATTTACTTGGAAAAGTCAGCTTTACCCAAAGTTATTATTAAAGATGAAATTAAATGAATTCTTTTGATAAATTTCTGGCTTTGTGATGGAACATCCAGCACAAGCTTGTTTGGCTTTTGAATAGAAACTAATGGGTGAATGTCAGCAATTAGAAGAAAAAAGATGTGACAGGAATGGTAATAGAGAGTCAGAAGACCCGCCTGGGCTCAGAGGAGTCACAAATAATTAAAAGTAAAAAGAAGACCAGTCATATAAAAAAGACTAGTCAGTCCATCTTATTTCGTACTTCTATAAAGATCTTACAAACATTATTAATCTTCTTTGAAGATTCCAAGATCTCTACACCCTTAGAAAATACCTATTCCCTGTGGTGAATATTGCTTGGGTAAAGTCTTCCTGACATCAATACTAAATCTACCTTTTCATGGCTTTAACATTGTATCTTTTTGTGCCCTATTCCTTCAGTGAGTTTAATTTTCAACAGTGTGGAAGCATACACAGTCCTGGATCTGTACTCTCTTGCCAAGATAAACAACATGTTGCCTGCAATGTTATGTCCCTTGGTGTCATTGACAGCTGTGCTCAATGCTTTGAGACTAGTTTGTCCACACCATCTTTCAATCTTGCGTATCATTTTGAGACTGTTACCTCCTCCATTCGTTTTAAGTCACAGGTCTAATCATAGGGATGAGCCTTGTCATCTGAGGGAAATGAGGAGAAATTTATTCACCCACAGTGTGGTGGTCCTGTGGAATTCTCAGCCACAGGAAACTGCTGAGGCCAAAATATTGAAGATTTTCAAGAAAAAAGTAAACATAGTTCTTAGGACTGAAGGGATCAAAGGAAATTGGGCGAATGCAAGAACAGCGCAATAAATTGGATGACCAGTCATGATTGTATTAAATGGCAAAACTGGCTTGTAGGGCTAAATGGCCTAGTCCTGCTTCCATAGTCTATGTTTCTCTCTTATGCCTTGATCACTGAAAGGCCTGTCTTGCGCCTCAGTGCTCAAGATGCTGTGCTTAAGAAATTGAAGATTGATCTCTTGGGCCAACTCTGGCTGCAGCCAATCAAGGCAGGATGCATGAGCTTTAAAATCACAGAAACAAGGCCCTTTGATCTATTGAGTGTTTATCAAGAAAACTGCACTAAAACTAGATGAGTCCCACCTTCCAGAAATTGACCCATAGCCTTGAGTTTTATGACATTTCAAGTGCTCATCCAAGTACTTGTTAAATGTTGTGAGGTTTCCTGTCTCAGCTAATATCCCAAGCAGTGCAATCCAGATTTGCACCACTGAGGGAGCTTATAGGTTTCCTGCCTTTCACTTTAAAATTAGGCCCCTTCGCTATTGATGCTTCAATTGTGGGAAACATCTAATTTCTATACATCTTGTCCATGATGCTCATTATGTTACACACCCCCAATCAGGTCCTCTTTCAACCTTTTCTGCTCCAACAGAAACAGCTTGAGCTTATCCAGCCCCTTCATAGCTAAAATGCCCCAACTCAGACAACATTGTGATAAATTTACTCTGCACTGTCTCTTATGTAATCAGATCTCACATGTAGTGCAGTGACCAGGGGTGCACACAGTACTCCAGCTGTGGCCAAACCAACATTTTGTACAGCTCCAACATAATCTTCCTTCTCTTATAATCTATGCCAAGCCTGATAAAGTGGCCCATATACCTTCGTAACCACTAAATTAACCTGTTCTGCCATCTTCAGGGATCCATGGACAAGCACCCCAAGGTCCCTCTGTTCCTCCAAGCATCCTAGGTCCCACCTTTCATTGAACTCCCTTGTGTTGTTACTTCTTCCACCTCACACATTCCAAGGTTAACTTCCAGCTGCTACTGTTCAGCCCTCCTGAACCTAAGATTCCTCGCTGTCAACTATCTAGCTAACCTTTGTGTAATCTTTGAACTTACTTATCATTTCCATACATTTTCTTCCATAGCATATATCACAAGCAATTGTATATTTTAATTATTTAGATGTTGCAATTAAATGCAATATCTCTTTGTTGAGAGGGTGAATAGTGAAGAGTGTGCAGAGAATGATTTGGCCAAGTTAAGTGAGTGGATAAATGCAAGGCAGATGAAATATAAGGTGGAAAAAAGTGAGGCTATTCACTTTGGTAGCAAAAACAGGAAGGCAGGTTGCTATTTGAATGGCAATGGATTGGGAAAGGGATAGACGTGCAATAAGACCTGGATGCCTTTGTACACCAAAAACTGAAAGCATGCATTCATTTGATGAAAAAGGCTAATGGTTTGTTGGCTTTCACAGTGACAGGATTCAGCTACAGGAGCAAGGGTGTCTTGTTGCAATTGTAAAGGGTCTTAGTGAGGCCACAGCTGGAGTTTTGAGTGCAGTTTTGGTCTCCTTATCTGAGGAAGGATATCCCGGCAATGGATGGAGTGCAGTGAAGGTTTTCATTTGCTGTGATAGCAGGAGTGATATATGAAGAGACTGGACTTATTAGGACTATAATCACCAAAGCATAGAAAAATGAGAGGCATTTCATAGAAACCTATCAAATTCTAATAGGGCTGCACAGGATGTACACAGGAAGGATATTTCTAGTGACCAGACAGTCCAGAACCAGGGGTCACAGTCGAAGGATACAGGATAATCTGTTTACGATCGTGCTGTGGAAAATTTCTTCACCCAGAGGGTGGTGAACCATGGAAAGCAGCTGAATATTTTGAAATATTGAATGCTTCCAAGAAAGAATTAAATATTGTTCTGCAGCCTAAAGGGGTCAAAGGGTATGGGGAAAAAGCATAAACAGGGTTCTCAATTGGATGATCAGCTTTGATTATATTGAATGGTGTAGCAGGCTTGTGGACCAAATGGCCTAGTCGTGCTTCTATTTTCAACACCTCTATGTTTTGTCAAAGCCATATGCTGGCCATTGCAAATTTGTACATTCCTCAGGATTAGCATGTAATAAAATTGCTGTTTCCTTCACTCAGACATCTTGAAATTGGTTCCTCATTGTTTCTACTGAGAAAACAAATTTAACTGGGGTGAGACACAGATGCATGATAACAAGAACTTAAATTCCTGTTGCAATCAACTGTGGAGGTTAAAAAGAGGGCAGCCGATTCACTCTTCATCTAGTCATACTAATAAACAGAGAATAAAATAGCTTTAAATGCATGAAATAAGTTGTCTTTATTCCTACAAGTTGTGTTTCCATAGTGAAATAGTTGAGCCAGTTGTGCGACAATGGGGAGATGAGACAAGATACACAAAACCATTACATATTCAGACGATAGATGCAACAGATCTATTAGTGTAAAAAGATTGTGTTGGGAACTATTGTGGCAAATAGATGAAAGGGCTATTTAAATATATTTATTTATATTCTCTGAGTATTACAAATGTTTTATAAATGAATGATTTGGCTACACAATATGACAGTACAAAGGTGCTAAATTGTCAAATTTTCTACTATGAATAAAAGCAGCTTGAACCAAATGATGGGGTAGAAGCTGAAGCTTCTTGTGCAACCATGAAGTGTGCACAGAAAGACAGTTTCAGGGGAAATGCTGCTCTTCAAAAACCAAAGCTAAATAGCTCCTTCCAAATAAGTTTCATTGAAGGATCGTTGATACTGCCCATCTCATTCCTCGGGAACACAACTATCCCTCTACTCTCTGCTCAAGTCCAGTGTGGGCTCCCTGCTTTAGAACTGTAATGCTGAACTTTTACCTTTCGTTTTTTAACTTTATTTTCTCATGTTTCTAATCTATACCTAAGACTTTGTACCTAAGCATCTTTTTACATAAGATGGTGCTGGAAATGTCGACATTGTACACTTTGCTGAACTCATGTATCTAAATCCTTGAGTATATATGACAATAAATCTAATGCTATTTCCAATTCAGACCTTGTTTTTCCCTGGCCTTAACATTTCTAAGCAACTCAGATCAGACCACTGTTGAGGTAATGATTCCCTGTGAGCTATCAGAGCACTAACAGTGACCTGAACTTTGAGCAGTTCGAAAGAATAGTGTGACTCTTGCTAATTTTTTTTATTGAATGGACTTTTTCTAATCAGCTTCGTCTGACATATTATAACACATCTCTGGAGCAGATGTGACTTGAACCTTGGCTCCCTGGCCCAGAGGCAAGGGCACTTTGAGTGTGCCAAAGGAGCCTTTGAGCTGAGCTTTCAGTACTCAGCTGTATGCAGTCTATTTGCATTGCTTTCTATCTGTAAATACAGTCAGAATTATAACTGCCTTGATTTCTCATCTTTCACAGTTTGTGGGGGCTGAGAGTCCCAAAATTGGATGCTCTCAAGCCTCTAGCACTGTGTCATCAAGCTCCACATAAATCTGAAAAGGCTGACAAATCAGTTCTGCTCTCTGAAATGTTCAGGTAGTTCAGTTTGTCTATGATTAGGCTCAATAATTAACCATGGCAAAGGCTGTAGCACTAAGCTAAAGAATCTGTGCACTTGCAAGTGGTGCCATGTCTATTTTTTGTCCTTTGTCATTCTCTCAGATGCAGAAGCGGTCATCGCACTAGCAGCCTATTGTTTTTGAAATAAATTAGCACGACAATTTAGTATGAGATTGGATTCGAGAATAATGAGCCCCCTACTGCCACCAAAATACTCCCACTAGCATTTCTCTGGTACTCTCATTTGAAGCTTTAGCATTGTGCACATTACTGCACTGGAGGTACATTTAAATCGAATATAAAATTCTAACAAACCATCTGCTTATTCACAACGAAGGTGCAAACTCTGAAATCTATGATTAAGATTTCCATTGAAATTTGAATTTAGAAAAATATATAAAGTGTGCAATCTTTCCAGCCCTAAATAATATGGGCACTGGTGAGTCAGTTGGGAAAATAGGCTGTGATTGTCAAAACTTAGATTCTCAATGTTGAGAAAAAAAAATCTCCAATTCTCCAGCCAGGCTTTGAAGAGCAAGATGAGAATCTCACTAGTCAATGGCAAGAAGTCTGTTTGCATGAATTAGCATATTATTATAATAGGTAGAATGTCAAAATTTATTGCTACTTGTATTTGTGAAAATACAGTAAAGTGGGTATAAGCCACCACAAAAACAGTACCATTTAATTCCACAAATTATATACACATAAAAAAAATGGTATAAGCTACTGTTGCCTCATTAATATCCAATCCTCTGGATAGAAACTAGACAGCAATCTCCAAAATGAAAGACAGAATGGTTACCTAGCAACTCCAGCTCATTGCTTGCTCCTAAGGGGCTCCATCTTGGACAGCAGTCTCTGACATCTCAGGGTGCACTCTATGCGCAGCCTGCACCCACCATCTATCAGCATTGGCATTAGACACATACCAGCTTTATCATATCCTCATGGCATATCTCCGAAGCAGTTACAGTACAAATTCATTCTTTAATGCTGGAATTTGGAGCGCACAGTGACCTTACATTGTGGTGCTGCTGCTAGGACACTTTGCTCACAGGGACGAGCTCCCATCTCATGTGCTCACCAAAAGTGTATCTCAGGGCTGTTCACTTATTATCAAGGCCCTCACTCATTTTGCTCACTTGGATGCTCACAGCCGTTCTTTGCATGTTTGTGCTTCACCCCTCAGTCAGAGCACAAAGTATTTTTGTCTCGCCTTGCAAAGCCAGGAAGCTTACCAGGGTTGTTAGCAGTAATTAGTCAAGAGGATGGACAGAGTTGGCACAGAGTTACGTCAATGTCACACCTGTACTGTGTGTCAGCATCTTACTTAGCAAACACAATGGATGAGCTTCAACCAAATGGCCATGTCTCAAAGTCTAAGCAGAATAGATCTCAGTCAGGCTGAAGGCAAACCACATTCAGCCTTGGGGTACAGGCACAGCAAAGCAAAAGCAATGTCCAATATCAGCCCAGGGGCTTGGATATGGTTACTCAGCCATTTGGAACAATATGTATTGGAGGCTCCAGGTCAGTCCTGAAGACCTTGTGCAACCAGTTTTGGGATGTGTGGTAGATAAGTCAGAAATCAGTCAGGAGTCTGGGCAATCATCAGCCAGGGGTATCTATTCAAGTCAGCTAGAGGGTAGGCCACAATCAGCATTGGGTTTCTTCTCCACAGAAATTCAAATTGGAGCGGTGTTATTAGGGGTCACTGCTGTGGGACGGAAGTTGGCAAAGTCAACTGCGGGGTTGAAGACAGCATTCTGGGATGCAGTTGGGATAGTGAAAGGGGTGGCAATTCAACAAGTAAGAGGAGAGGAAGAAAAGGGGGTAATACAAGACAACACGGTATCGACAGCCAACACCACTTCAAAGGTGGCGGTGCAGCACTTTGGCTGACATGCTGAGGAGGTTACGCCTGAGATTCAGGGGTCAAGTGAGGAGATGGATAGTTGAAAAAATGGGCTAGGTGAGAGGAGAAAGTTTTACAAAAGGCCTGAGGGGCAACTTTTTTTTTACACAGAGTGTTTCGTATGTGGAACGATCTGCCAGAAGAACATAGAACATAGAACATAGAACAGAGAACATAGAACATAGAACATAGAACAGTACAGCACAGAACAGGCCCTTCAGCCCACGATGTTGTGCCGACCATTGATTCTCGTGTATGCACCCTCAAATTTCTGTGACCATATGCATGTCCAGCAGTCTCTTAAATGACCCCAATGACCTTGCTTCCACAACTGCTGCTGGCAACGCATTCCATGCTCTCACAACTCTCTGTGTAAAGAACCCGCCTCTGACATCCCCTCTATACTTTCCTCCAACCAGCTTAAAACTATGACCCCTCATGTGGTAGATGTACGGGGTTGAGGAGATGAATGTTGGATGCCCTGCTCATCTTGGCTTATTCTGATCTATTGTGGACAGGTTTCTCCTGGAAGGAGACAAAGGGAGCTCTTGAAGAGATGAAACACCATATGGAATGTAGCGAGAGGTTGTGAACAAATACAGGGAGGCATATGGCCTAGTGGTATATCGCTGGACTGTTAATCCAGAGACCCAGATAATGTCCTGGGGACCAGAAATGTGCCCAGACCATTTAAAACCATTATAGACCCTTCCAGTGGTGGTACCACCAGTTTGCTATCTGGCTTAACGGATAATGTAAATCACTTTTTTGGACCAGTAATGTTGGGGAGGCAATGGCCTAGTGGTATTATCACTGGGCTGTTAATCCAGAGACCCAGATAACATTCTTGGTTTGAATCTCACCATGGCAGATGATGGAATTGGAATTCAATAAATACCATAATCTAATGATGACCATGATTCCATTGTCGATTATTGGAAAAACCTATCTGGCTCATTAATGCCCTTTAAGGAAGGAAACTGCCATCCTTACCTGGCCTGGCCTACATGTGACTCCAGACCCGCAGCAATGTGGTTGACTCTTAACTGCCCTCTAGGCAATTAGGGATGGGCAATAAATGCTGCCCAGCCAGTGATGCCCTTATCCTGTGAATGAATTTTAAAAAGTAAGCAACACAATAGGCATGGAGTGTTAATTATTTGGGAGTCAGGGGTGAGTGAGGGAAGATGCTGTATGCAAGGTAGACCATGAGTCTTGGTGGAAGGTGGATGCAGTAGCAAAGATAAAGTGAGTGAGTTATCAGAGAGAAGGTAATGGCAGTTACCCTCAAAGAGTGCAAAAGATCATTGACTTTCTTGCAGTATTGCTGAATGCTTCCCTGCATCGTGGACACCACACAGACCTTTGTGGCACCGTGACAGCAACTTCAGACCAGGCATGCAGACTCTGTGGGTGTGGTCACCTCTGGCAGCCTTGTATAAAGTGGATGGCCCTCCTCTCCAATTCCCTTTTGACCAAGGGTGGAGTTAGCTTGCCCCTGTCCACCATCAATGTAGCAATTCTTGAGAAACAGAAACTACAGATGGTGTTTTAAATATGTCACCTTTGCTAAAATTCCTGAAGGGAATTCCTGACTATCTCTTCCTCTGGCAGAGATGAACAATTGGATGAGTGGGGCATGGTGCAGAGAACAACATGATAAAACCTGTCAGTGTTTACAGAGAGAAATCCTGAATGAAACTTATCAAAACTAACATTTAGCTGACATTTGGTAAACTCAATCCTAAGTGACTTTGAATGACAAGTCACAAGAAAACATGATGCTAAGCAACACACTCAGCATTCTTCACAAAATATTAAAATGTCAAGTTGGTTTCAGATCTGGTTTGGCAAAGCAGTATACCTGCTCTGGACTGTCATCTTGGGAGATAGTAATAAAAATGTGCTCTATTATCTTCATGAAAAGGTAACCTTTGTACATAATTACTTGCTGATGCATCTTCATTATTTGCTCTTGAAAAATTTGGAACAAATTGTACTTATCATTCTAATGAGTTATATTCCCTCGCTGCATCATTCTTTGTCAGTCAGCCTAATGTTTGATGACACTCACCCATCAGGTGACTACTTGCATTCCATCCTTTTCTCCCTCTGATTTTCAGCCATTCTTTCTTGGTGAGGTCAAGATAAGGACAGGCACCAATTTGTCCCAATACCTTACTCATGGTTCAATGCATATACCGAGAAAAAACTGGTTGATACTACCAAATTAATCAGGGACACTGAAACTGTTTACAGGGCTCCACCACTACCAAGCTAATGATTTTAAAAAATCTGCACAATTGGTTTAATTTTCTAACAACGAGGTATAGAAGACAAAAGTAAATTAGCCTCAGCCTACTTCCACAAATGACAATCCTGACTAAGTGATGCTCATCTGTTAAGAGAAAACTGGAAACTATTCGGTTCCAAACATTAAGGCAAGAGAACTTGAGGAAAACCTGCAAGCTGATTGGTCGAAATAAGATTGTTGATCAACCAACTGAACCAACCAGTAATTTCCGTTTACAATGGAAAATATTCCCCAAAAGTTTGCCAGAAATTCTATTAGTCACTAGTAAATGAAAGGAAAGAGATTAGGAATAAAAATTATTGGTCAAGATGTGGATTTTAAGCCGGGGCTGAAAATACAATTGAAGGAGATCCAGAAGATACAGATAAGAAATACATAGTTAAAAATTCAAAAACAGGCAATTCTGTTCAACTTCTTCTATTGGCTTAGCAAGGGCTTAAATGTTACTGAGCTACCTTAGATCATTTTGTTACCTATTCTGTATCCCATATGATACCACTGTTATTCTCAGTGCTTTTACTTACTTTACAATGGCAAAGTAAGATGACATCTCTTAACTCCATAATGACTATTCTGAGTCTAAGGCAGAATATCATATTAGAATCATAGAATCACTACAGTGTGGAAACAGGCCCTTTGGCCCAACAAGTCCACATTTATCCTCAGAGTATCCCACCCAGACCCATCCCTATAACCCATCTAATCTACACATCGTTCAACACTATGGGCAATTTAGCATGGCCAATCCATGCACCCTGCACATCTTTGGACTTGTTCTTAACAAAGAGCCACATGACTGATTGGAAAGCATTGGAAACTCTGCTATTGCTCTTTTTCAAGAAGCCCACTCTATATTATGGCAATCAAGCAATCAACTTGCCCCAAACAAGGTGAAGGTTTCCCCTTTGAGAGTTGTCAACTAACCAGAAACTTTCCTCAACCATTAGAGCATGCTGTTATTCCTTGAGCAATCTTCACCCAAGTTTTTCTTGTTCTCTCCCAAATAGGGATCACCTCTTGTAGCATCTTCTTTCTATGCCTTGCCCAGTCTAATTCCTTTCTTTCTTAATACCTCACCTCTGACTGTCAACTGTGCCTTTTCTAAAATACAGTCATAAATACACTTTTAGCTATTTGGTTGAGTGGGTAATGTGGAACACAACTTTTTCAAGGGTCCAACTTCTATCTTCTATTATTCCCGGAGACTGAGGATGATGGAAGATATTTGTGTTCGCATTATAAAATCATAAAATATCTACACCATTGTAAAGCTGCCTTAGTGGGAGGTGGAGATGAGAGGACGAGTTCTCATTTTTCCTGCCACAGTTACTATCTCCTAAAGAATGCCAAGTAGTTTGAATGAGAAGTGAACTTCTTGAGAATGTGATGGATGCAGGTACAGCTACAACATTTAACAGGTATTTGATAATTGCATGAGCAAGAAATGTTTGGAGGGATATGAGCCAAGCACAGACAGATAGGATTAGTTTAGTTTGGGGTTATAGTCAGCGTAGACTGGTTGGACTGAAGATTCTGTTTCCGTGCAGTATGACTCTCTGACTCTATGATTCCAGGCATAAACATACATTGTGTTCACTAGTTCTTCATTTTAGATTTTACTTTGCCACTCAAAGTAATCTATTAAAATGCGCCAGAATTCATTTTCATTTCAATGTTAATCCAAATTTAAATTGCAGTGCTTAGTGACTGACTTTCTTAGTCTTCAATATAAAACAAATTTCCTTTACTTGTTGACTTGACAGTACCTAGATATTTTTAGTTTAGAATTTTACAGAAAAAAATCCGTTTATTACCTTAAGATGCAAGCAAATTTACATTTGAGTGCTTGGAACAGTAGCTCATATTAATTTATTTCATCAATTCAATTTTCAGAATTATGTGAAAGCTTGCTGATTTTAAATGGTAGTTTTGCATCAGACACAAGGACTTTGGTACATCATATTGAAGTTAACCGTAAATTAATTAAGAAATTTGTCTCAAAATGTAAGAATCAGCCTGAATATATTAAGGCCAAATCTTTCCAAGCCTTAGTTCACATAATGACTATGTGTTGAGATTTACGATGTGCAAATAAGTTAATCAAATTCTTAAGACTACTAGATCTCTTGCTATAGTATTAGCATTCATTTGTGTTTGGAATTAATGTTACCTCTCTCAAAAGAAACGTTAAACAATGATCCATTGTTACTCTGGTTAGGGGCATGGCATTAATTTGTTCAATTATATCTCTCAATGTTAGAAATTTAACATCTAGTGATAGTCAATATATGCAAATTCAGTGATCTCAAAATTTTGTGGCATATTTTAAAAGTCAGCAAAAAGGTTAATTTGACGTCTTGACTTTGGAAGGAGAAGCAGGTATGTACAATCGCATCATTGAACATTTTAAAATTCATTCATAAATGAGGGCATCGCTGGCAAGGCCAGCATTTATTGCCCATCCCAAAAGGCAGATAGCAGCAAACACAGTGCTCTGGATCTGGAGACAAAGTCCAGACATAGTCCAGACCAGGTTAGATGGCAATTTCCTTCCTCAAAATCCATTAATGAAAGAGATGGGTTTTTCCCAGTAATTGACAATGGAGTCATGGTCATTGTGAGACTCTTCATTTCAGATTTTTATTGAATCCAAATTCCACCATCTGCCATGGCAAGATTCAGACCTGGGTCTCCAGAACATTAACGGGGTTGGCACTTTAACAGGACAGCAATAATACCACTAGGCCATCATATCCCCAAATAATCTTTCACAAAAATGTTTTCACTCAGAAAAGAAGCAAATCCCATTTTAAATTTTTTTTTCAATTCTTTGTGATCTTTCTTCAAATTTCCCACAAGTGTCATTCTTAAGGATAGAAAATAATATAAATCATTTAGCAATGTTATCAACTTTGAAAGAAAAGATTTAATGGCAGTAGCCATTTAAGCATTTTGTAAGAGATTTTTCAATAAGATTCCTATCTCTGGTACAACTAAGATAATTAAGTAATGAGTATCTTTTCCCAAAATTAGTTATCAAACATTTATAATTCAAAACTGTCAAGCTTTAGATGTAAAATCCTTAGTATTCAAAATTAAAGATTACCATATACATTTTGATTTAATAGCTACAATTTGCAATGATGAAATCTTAATTTTGAGTCAACTGCTGAACTTCTTCAAGACTTCAAAGTTGAAGCTTATTTCTCACAATTGCTTCTGCAAAAAAAAATGCCTTAAACGGTTGTATTTTACATCAAAATTACACTCATGTAATTTAGCTCTGAGACATTAAGCAACTCACCCATCAAATTCATATGATTTTCCACAAAGATATGAGCCCATGTAGATACAAAGACAATACCACTGACAAATTTATGCTTTCAGTATTAAAGATGATTGACTTTAATGACGTTAGCTTTTGCAGCCCAGAACACAAGCGTTCTTGTATTTGGACAGATTCTCTCACAGGAATGTAAAAATTTTACCATCGAGCGAATAAATTATTTCTTTTCTTCATCATTACTTTTCCTTCTACTCTTACTTCATATATACCTAACATCTCAGCAATTCACACAATCAAGATAAATAAATTTGATGAAGATGCAGAGAATCATGTCACCTTTGTCATCACTAAACAAAACAAATTCGAGGAAACCTTCAAGACCATCAATAATACCCTTTACTGGCATAACATTCACAAAAGAGGAGGAAAACAACAACAAACTGCCATTCCTAGATGTCACAGTAGAGCGAACAGTCAATGGGGAACTTCAAACCAGCGTCTACAGGAAAACACCACATACGGACCAAATACTGAACTACAGGAGCAACCATCCCAACACCCACAAACGAAGCTGCATTAGAACATTATTCCAATGAGCCACCACACACTGCAGCACAGAGGAACTACGCAGAGCAGAGGAAAATCACCTATACAGCGTATTCAAAAAGAACGGGTACCCAATGAACACAGTCCGCCGATTCCTCAGCAATAAACCCAAACAAACAGACAAAACGGGCTCAGAAACCATAACCACTCTCCCCTACAGCAAAGACATTTCCGAAATGACTACCAGGCTACTCGGACCTCTTGGCATCAGGGCAGCGCACAAACCCACCAACACACTAAAACAGCAGCTAATGAACTTAAAAGACTCTATACAGACAACAAGCAAAATGAACGTCATCTACAAAATATCTTGCAAGAACTGTGACAAACACTACATTGGACGAACAGGCAGAAAGCTAGCCACCAGGATACATGAACATCAACGAGCCACAAAACAACATGACCCACTATCACTCGTATCCTTACATACAGATGAGGAAGGACACCACTTTGATTGGGACAACACATCCATCCTAGGATAAGCCAAACAGAGACACACATGAGAATTCCTAGAAGCATGGCATTCCAGCCGGAACTCCATCAACAAACACATTGATTTGGAGCCAATCCACCATCCTCTGAGAAAAAAGAACAGGAAATGGCATGACCAACCCAAGGAAACCTAAACAGATAAATAGAAAGCGGGACATAACACCAGCGCTTCATCGGAGACTCACTGATGATGTTACCTAGAATGGTGACGAAATGTCTGAAAACTAACCTTCCAGCTCAGTGAGCAAACTCACATCGAGAAACTCAACCTGAGCTACAAATCTTCTCAAAACTCGCTGGAGAATCATGCATCTATATTTGCTATGATACAGCATTAGGTGGTGGTAAGCCAGGGGAATGAGACAAAGAATCTACAAAGAGATGGCAGATGGACTGTAACATGGGGACATAAGAAGTTATTCAGTTCAGTTTTAAGACTTGAAAAGAAAAATATATTTTAAGCTTATAAATGTTGATAGTCAGATGAATTTTAATGAACTCATTCAGGAAATACAAAAAGTTAGTGTGAGGCATAGAAAGTAATTAGAAGGCAAATGGCAAGATGGTCTTTAATTGTAAAGGGATAACAGAACAGGGATAAAGAAACTTTGAAACAACTGTACAGTGAATTGTTAAAACTATATCTAGAATGCTGTGTATAGTTTTCATCTCTGTTAGTGAATTCAGGAGTGGATGACTGAGTGAGTGGGTAGTGTGGTAATCACAGGACTATGACAGTGGAGAAGAATGCCATTTGGCCCATATTATCTGCATTGGCCCGTTATGTCTGCGTTGGCCCATCACGTCTGCATTGGGCCTCCAAATGAGCAGTTCACTTTCTGCCACTCTCCAGGCTTTTTCCCATAAATGTGCTCAATTTTTCTTTTCAGATAAACATTTAATTTACTTTTGAATGCTCCAATCAAGACTGTTGCATCATACTTTCAGCCAGTGCATTCCAGACTTAAACACTGGAAAGGATTTTCCCACACTGCAAAACACAGAAATGTGGATGCTAGAAATCTGAAAGAAAAACAGAAATTGTTGGAGAAACTCAGCATGTTAGGAAACATCTGTGAGAAGAAAGCAAACATAACATTTAGAGTCCTGTAACCCTTTTCACAGATACTACCAGACCTGCTGAGTTTCTCCAGCAATTTCTGTTTTTATTTTCTCCTATTGCTTTTACTTCTTTTGCCAATTATTCCAGATCTGAAGCCGCTCATGAATGGGAATAATTTCTGCCTATCTAAACTCTCCAAATTGATCATAACTTTAAATGCCTCTATCAAATCTCCCAATCTTCTTTTCTCCAAGGAAATGGCATCAACTTTTCCAATCTATCTTCATAGCAAAAGTTCTTCATCCTTGGAATCATCCTTGCGAAACATTTCTACATATATTGCACTATTAGAAAGGGGAAAGGAGTGGAGGCAGAAGAAAAGAAGAAGGCAAACATAGCTTGAGAGAATAAATGACAAAGACATCATGGAATGAAAGACAAAGGGATGGATAAACCTTGGAGCATAAACAAAGCATTTGGCCAGAGTGCGTGCAAATGGCAAAGTAATGAATAACTCTGTCCACAAGTGCAAACATGAAAAACAATTCCGGAACTGGGCAGAAAACAGAATCAACATGGGGGCAGAGTTCATGGGCTGAAGTTGTCAAACTCATGGTTGTGTTTAGAAGATTGTAAAGTACCTAAATGAAAAATGAAGTACAGTTCCTCGAGCTTGCTTTGAGCTTGTCTGTAAAGCTGCAGTGTGTCAAGAACAGAATGTGCATGTGAGAACACGAGCTGGCAATGTACAGGCTTGCTTGCAACCGATAGAGGTATTTGGCAATGTAGTCACTCAGTCTACTCCCCAGAGAGTTGTCAGCAGCAAGTACAAAATTGGAAGAAATACAAGTAGACTGCTGCTTCAAGTGGATAGAAAGCTTGGAACTTTGAATGATGAGAGAGAGGAGGGAGCGTCACACTGCTAAATCAGTTTACAAGTCTGATCACAAGCTTCGAATTACTTATTTGTCACAGGCTTGATGGACACATTGATACACTGCGGAGGTCCCAACATGCTACTAAACATCCAGTTCTGCATTATTTACCGGGATACCTTGAAATATTAGAGAGTAAAACTTAGTTTAACTCCAGGGTAACTCCAGCACAGACCACTCATTTACTCATAAAGACCCCTGACTCCCTCAAATACCCAACTACTTCTCCAACCCCAAACTGATCCAGTTTAGGTGGGGGTATGGGGCGATGGCTCTGGGTGGGATGCTCTGAGGGTCGATGTGGGCTTGTTGGGCTATAGGGTCTGTTTCTACACTGTAGGGATTCTATGATGATGATGATGATTCAATGAAAAGATTTACAAGGATGGTGCCAGAGTTGGTGGGTTTGAGTGAGAGGAGGAGGCTTAATAGGCTGGGGCTATTTTCCATGGACCATCAGATGCTGAAAGATGCTGATCCTTAAAGAGGCTTAAAAAATTCTTGAGAATCATGGATGGGGTGAATAGCCAAGGTTTTGTCCCCAGGGTGGGGGGCATCCAAAACTAGAGGGCATAGGTTTAAGCTGAGAAGGGCAAGATACAAAACGGACCTAGGGGGCAATGATTTCACACAGAGTGTGACGCATGTAAAAAAGAGCTGCCAGAGGAAATGGTAGAGGAGAGTAAAATTACAACATTTTAAAAGTATCGGGATCGGTATATGAATAGGAGGGGTTTAGAGATATATAGACCAAATGCCGGCAAATGGGACTAGATTTATATAGGAGTCTGGTCAGCATGGACGAGTTGGATCAAAGGGCTTATTTCAGTGCTCTATATCTCTATGACTCTACAACTCTACAAATACACTCAATTACTTGGTCTCCACAGTCCTCCGTGGCAGTGAATTCCACAGATTGACCACCATCTGGTTGAAGAAATTCCTCCTTATTTGAGGCTGTACCCTTGGCTGCACTCTCCTCCTAGTGTAAACATCTTCTCCACATCCACTCTATGCAGGCCTCTCATTGTTCGATAAACATTAATCAAACCCCCTCCTCACCCTTTGAAGCCACATTGAAAACAGACTCAGAATCATCAGCTGCTTCTCATATGACAAGTCCTTCAATTGTAGCAGTTTCCCTGTATACACTTTAAATGTTTGCCATTGCCCATCCACCACCATCCTTTCAATAATGTTCCCTAATTTACCATAGCCAGTTCATGTCTCAAATTGCTGTAGTTTCCTTTACTTAGATTCAGACTCTTGTCTCAGAATCAGCTAGATCACTGTCTATCCTGACGAAGAATTTTGTTGTACTGCAGTTACAATTCTCAAAGGTGTCTCGCACAGATAGAATGTTGATTATTCCTTTCTCATTATGCAATAGTCAGTCTTGGATGACCTTGTCTATGGTTGGTTCCTTAATATCTTGTTCCAGAAAGCCATCTCATATATACTTCCGGAATTCATCCTCTACAGTGTTGTTACTAATTTGATATACCCAATTGATATGTGGATGAAAGTTGCCCATAGTAAAGCTGTAGCTTTTCTTGCATACATTAATTAATTTTCTATTGAATCCCTTCCTCAGTATTGCCATTAGAGTTTGGGCCTCTATATACAACCTCCACTACTGTTTTGTGCCTCTTGGTGCGTCCATACAGATTTCATTTCACTGGAGCTAATATCCTTCTTCACTGTCGCATTAATTTCTTTTCATTCAGCTGCTCTACCCCAGCTCTGTTTCCTTTTAGTCTGTCGTTCCTAAGAACTGAATACCCATGGATATTCACTTCCCATCCATGGTCACCTCAAGTTTTTAAATTATTAGTCCAGAGACAATACCACTACTGCACCATTTCTCTCTATACTGGGATCATACTGTCCGTTTGCAGGAGTCACTTTTGGCGAATGTGAATGCATCTAGACAGTGCATGCATGACTGCTGTGATGCTAACTGCTTATACAACAGGAAACTAAGTGTCTCCTGAACTCTGCATTCTGACTTTAAACCCTTGCAAACTTATTTCCCTGGCTGTGAACAACTCGCCAAGGGCAAGCAGGTACAGGCAGACGTGCTCCGGTCATGTCCCGATGACAGGCTGGTACTGACTGCATGCCGGAGAGGCCACCTGTCCTGTATTTTGCTCACCATCAACTGCATTTCCTCACTGTCAGGTTTCACCACCTCTAGGAAACAGCTTCTGCAGCTCTTACTTTGCTGTGATGAGGAACAATAGAAGGAACACCACCAAAGCCAAAAGCACCAGGTAGCTCTGGCTGCCTTCTGCTCAGCTTCATGCCCTCCACAATGTTGGGATTGGAGGTTTGCCCATCAAAATCCAACTTGAAGTAGGTGGGACACCCAACACAAGGTCTGTGACAAAGGGTTGACCGTCTGGACATGTCTGAGCATCAATGCCTCAGGAAGCTTAGGATTCCATGGAAGGATGCTGCTAATGCCTGCAGCCTCCAAGAACAAAATCTCTTTCTCAGTGAGCCAGATAGCCATGCCTCATCTGTGGTCATCACTCACATCCCACCATCAGCAGCGGTGTCAGCCTTGCCACCTGCCCCAACAAAGCCACTTGCCCTCACCCTGAGGTTGTGTGACTCCTATTTCTTCCACCCAGAGAGTGTTAAAAATGACATTTGGTTAGGAGGGAAGGGCAACATAGTGAAGAGTGAGTGGGAAGGGGGAAGTGACAGTGAGTGTTGACTGTTCTGATCAGGATACACAGACAGAGAGGAACAAAAATTTATGCTGTGTGGAGAAGTGTTGGTACACGAGAATGCAGAGAAAGTCAGAATGCGAGGGCTTGGTATTTAAAAGTGTTCTGCCAGTCACCTTTCCCACTCTCCTGAGGCTGATTGGACAAAATACTTTGGAGATGCTGACAAACAACTGCCACGGCCATCCACATTAGCTCAATTTGAGCGGCTGGCCATTTTCCCACAACCCATAGGAAGATCACCTCACTATAATCTCTCAGATGTTGCAGCCAGATTTATCAAGGAGAGTTCTGGATCTGGATGAAGCGTCCTCTCTGTTCCTATGGTTCTTGCAGCTTCAAAAATCCATCTGCAGTGGAAACTTTTTGAACTTTGCTGGGGAGGGGTCTATTGAATAGACATTCGACAGCTGCTTGCATTTGAATAAAGTATGCATGGAAACGTCTCAAGCACTTCACCCGGAGCACTAGAAAAACATTAGACCACTCAGGTATTTCAGCACCTGACCCCAACCCTCATCCAAACCACCCAGGAGTATGTCTGCATTAACTGGTAGTTAAATGGGTACAGGGAAGCCAGTGCTCCCTCACCAGTAACCTTTACAGCACGGTGGCTCAGTGGTTAGCACTGCAGCCTCACAGCACCAGGGACCTGGGTTCAATGCCAGTCTCAGGTGACTGTCTGTGTGGAGTTTGCACAATCTCCGTGTGCCTGCGTGGGTTTCCTCCCACAGTCCAAGGATGTGGAGGCTAGGTTGATTGGCCAGGCTAAAAAGCCTGTAGTGTTCAGGGGTGTGTGGGTTATAGGGGTCTGGGTGGGATATATCAAGGGGCAGTGTGGACTTGTTGGGCTGAAGGGCCTGTTTCCACACTGTAGGGAATCCAATCTAATCTTTACCTGAGAGACAGGAAATTTGGTGCTTTGTATAATTCAGCTGTTTGAGAAAAGCAGGGGTATTTTCTCCAGTGTCCTAGACAATATTTATTCCTCAGCTAGCCTCAATCAAAAACAGTTTATCCAGGTTGCTGCTCGTATACGTCCGAATTTACGACAGTCTCTGTATTGCCGGAAACACATCATTGGCTACCAAGTGCTATGGGACATGCAGTCATGAAAAGGACGAGAGTAATACCAATCTTTCTTTGCTTTAATGTCAGAAGATTACATCATTGGCCAAATGCCAGTTGATGAGACTGCTCATCCATACGTTTGGAAAATACTACCCTCCACCAGGCCTTCAACCAGATGTTAATTTTACTGAATTTAATTTCCCATGTCTTATTTTGTAAGGAAGCAAATCTTCAAACTGACACAGTTTCACAGGTCAAAGTTTTTTAAGTTATAACAGATTCACTTATATATTTGAGCACTAGTTGTTACATGTTTCACTGTGCTATTTCTTTAGCTCCTACTGGACAATGTCCAGTTTCTAAAGATTCACAATAGTTTTTGCTTTGGAATGACACAAAAATCATAGAGTAACTCAAGTAGAAACATCTCCCGAAACAAATTTGCACAAAGTTGAGAAACACTTTCAGAAGGTATTTGAATATTAGTTGTAGGAACTCATTGGTATGGGATATCTAAGCATTGTTTTACAACTCTTGAAAATAAGTGAAAGTGAGTACGGATCAATAAATAGCAGGTTTGTTTTTAGATTAATTAGGGCATCATGGTTAGCACAGGCTTGAAGGGCCAAAGGGCCAGTTCCTGTACTGTACTTTTTCATTTGTTCAATATTATCAGTTTGAGTTCTGTGCTGGTTTTGACCTTTGGTTGATATTCGGATCATGATCATAGGCAGTAGATTAAATTTTACCATGATTCTGAGCAAGTGAAAATCTTCAGTTAATAGCTGTTCTATAACTTTAATAATACATTGGTTTCAGACTGAATATTTTGAAATGTTTCCTCAATTATGTTACAATTGATTAAAGTTCATCTGGAAGAGAAAATGTAGAATCCAGTGGAGACCTGTTCGTACAACTTTTATTAAAATTATTAAAAATTTCAAAAGGTAATTCTAATCTTAATCACTTTACAAACTTGCAGAAGATTCCAGAATATTAGGACAATCTGTGTCCTTTAATTTGCAGGCTAACCTTCTAATTACACCGCATTTAAAAAAAGCTGTTTCTAAGTACTGGACAGCAAAAGTATTTTGGAAGAAGATAGTGTACATAAAGTTGAATTACAGATCAGTTTTGAACCAGTTGAATGGGGGAACAGATATGAAATTCTTACATTAAAACATTCCCACTTAAATTTGTAACAGAGTGACGAGGAGACTTTGAGATGCCGAACTGAAACTGATTTGATTTAACAATGCTAATAGGAGCATTAATTTACATTGATCAACTGCCTACTGCAGGCAATTACCTATTAACCTATTTTACGCTTATTCAGTGCAAAGAATTACCTTTCTAAACTTTATAAAGGCACTAGACTTATTACATATGAGTCTTCGATGCTTCAATTAGTCTGAAAATAGAGAGGACATTTAAACAGTCAGTGAAGAGCTTTCTGATGCATGAGCCTGTCAGTTCTATATAAATGCACAAGTGGCAGTTGAAAAAATGCATGGTTATGTTCCTATTTGATTAATTTGAACTAAAAGAAAACATTTGGAAAGGTGATTGGGGATATAACTTTGTAATCTCCCCATGTAGATTGTGGGGATAATAAAACCAAATTAATAAGGTGAACATTGTTGTTCATTGAAGTATTGGTTCTGAAAGAGTTAATGCTGAAGTTGCATTATGCTCCACTCAATCTGATAATGTCACAAAGACTTAGGGTAGAGAGTCAGGTAGTCTTACCTAAGATCCTGATTGGGTCAGAAGTGTCATTTTGGTTCTTGATTGTCTTAAGTAATAACATCTGATTGGTCAATGAAGCTTTTACTTTAAGTAATCATACAATAAACTACTTGTTATGATGTAAGACAAATGCCTCTTCTTGTTCAAACTAACCAGTGGTCTATTCTCCAACACTGATCATTAGATAAGCACTCAGACTTAGCATAGAACTGAGAATTTATGGTTCAATGGCAGTGTCCCTACCTTTGAGTCAGAAGATCTAGGTTCAAGTTTCTACCTGCTCCTCAGGTATGTAATAACATTTCTGAACATCCTTAATTTGGAAATATCTGGAGAGGAGAACTGGCCCAATCAGAACCTCCTGAACCTGTTAAAATTAGTTTCAGGAAAAATTGGCAGATTGGTGGTAGCACTGTAGCTCAATACCCAGAGGCCAATATGACAGACAGCTTGCACAATTCCTGTGATAACAAAGCTATATCTGCCAACACCTTTTCAAATGTTTACTTTTAGTTCACATTAATCAAACAGGAGCTTAATCAGACATAACTGCAATTTATCGAGCTATAGAGCTATATAGGACAGAACAGACACTTTGGTCCAAATCATCGACGCCATCCAAGTTTTCCAAATTAGTCCTGCTTGCCTGCATTTAGTCCATATCTCTTTAAGCCTTTCCTATTCAAGTACCTATCCAAATATTGTAACTGTACTCACATTTGCCACTTCCTCTGACAGTTGATTTCATGCAAGAACGACCCTCATGTCGCCCCTCATGCCCCTTTTAAATCACCTCAAAATTATGTCCTCCAGTTTTAAAATCCCCTACCCTAGAGAAAAGACCTTTACCTCTTATGATTCTATAATGGTCACTCCTCAACCTCCTATGTTCCGGGGGAAAAAAATCCTAGCCTATTCAGCCTTTTCTTATAACTCAGACTCTTCAATCCTGGTAATAGCCTTGTAAATCTTTTCTGAACACTCTCCAATTTAATAATAACCTTCCTACAGCAGTGTGATCAGAACTGTGTCCAACAACTCATTAAGGCTTCATAGACAGCAATTTGAAAACCCGTGACTTCTACCATCTAGAAGGACAAAGGCAGCAGATATACAGGGGACCACAAACAAATGCAAATTCCTCTCCAAGCCATTCACCATCCTGACTTGGAAATACATCACCATTTCTGCACTGCCACTCAGTCAAAATCCTAGAACTCCCTCCCTAACAGCATTGTTGGTGTATCTAGACCGCATGTACTGTAGTGATTCATGAAGAAAACTCACCACCACATTTTCCAAGGAAATTAGGAACAGGCAACAATCAAAGGCAAAGCCAGCAATGCTCACATCCAGAACATGAGCATGAAAAAGTGCCACTATGATCACTTCAATGCACACTCGTGGCATTGGAAGATCTAACACATTGTGGAAATGACTAACTTGCCTCTACAAAAAAAATGAAATCTATAGTAGCATCTCTTTCATGTGGTGAAGTATTTTTCCACCATTTATTGTTTGCAAGATTATTCCAGGAACTAAAGCCAAAAATATTCCCAAAGATCCACCCTCACTTTCACAGTTCTGTTAAAGAATTGGAGAATTAGGGCCCATCTGGATGAACTATGGTCATTTCCGGGCACCACGCCTCAGCAAGGATAGAATGAAGTACATTGCAGATTCACTTGAACAGACTCGAAAGGTAATTATCATAAGCAGCAATTTGAATTAGGTCTCATTAAATGGATGACATCCCTTAAATCCCACATAACTAATTAATATAAACAAAAATGCACACTGAAAACGGATAGTAGAAATATTAATTCTAAACTTGGAATACTGTGTTCAGTTCTCGACTTGAAATATTCTGTTCAGTTCCGGTCACCTCATTATAGAAATGATGTGGAAGCTTTAGAGAGGGTGCAGAGGAAATTTACCAGGATGCTGCCTGGAATAGAGGGCAGATCTTATGAGAAAAGGTTGAGGGAGCTAGGGCTTTTCTCATTGGAGTGAAAAAGGATGAACGGTGACTTGATAGAGGTGTACAAGATGATGAGAGGCACAGATAGAGTGGATAGCCAGAGACTTTCCCAGGGCGAAAATAACTATCACAAGGGGGCATAATTTTAAGGTGATTAGAGGGAGGTATAGGGGAGA
Source organism: Stegostoma tigrinum (assembly GCF_030684315.1). NCBI lineage: Eukaryota > Metazoa > Chordata > Chondrichthyes > Orectolobiformes > Stegostomatidae > Stegostoma > Stegostoma tigrinum. Next base: position 99,523,286 of record NC_081358.1, on the reverse strand, counting down.
TGCCAGAGGTGGGTTCTTTACACAGAGAGTGGTGGGTGCGTGGAATGTGCTGCTGGCAATGGTAGTGGAGTCAGATGCATTGGGACATTTAAGCGACTCATGAATAGGCACATGGATGATAGTAAAATGTAGGGTATGCAGAGTAGTTTGATCTTAGAGTAGGATAATAGGCCAGCACAACATTGTGGGCTGAAGGGCCTGTACTGTGCTGTATTGTTCTGTGTTCTAAACTATCCTATCACGCACAGTTCAGAGCACACTGCTAATATATTTCAGCGTGTAGAATCTTCTAGTAGCCCTGAATATGGAATATCCTGATTTGAAATATTGGGGAGTATCTTGTAGACGTTCGACTGACATGCTCTATGGGAGATTTGTGGCAGAATAAGTCCAGCAAGGCCTGTCCCAATATTGGGAGCATCTCACTGCATCTTTGATACATTTACCGAGCAGTGAGTTGAGCTTCTCACGAGGCAGTGGCTAATTGCCCAGTGTGCAAAGTGTCCTTGCAGTAGCCTTTTAATGTGATGTGATAATGGGAACTGCAGATGCTGGAGAATCCAAGATAACAAAGTGTGGAGCTGGATGAACACAGCAGGCCAAGCAGCATCTCAGGAGCACAAAAGCTGACATTTCAGACCTAGACCTGGGGGGATTATAGTTTATTAAACATCTTATTTATGGTCTCAGGGCATGATCTACAGGCACCAGTTGCAGACACCCCTCATCCATGGCATCTGACATTTGCCAACCTGTCATGACAATGATGGCACCTCTTGATCCACTTGCAGCTGTTTAGGATCTGCATTACAAGGCACAGGGCCAACTCACATTAAAAGGCAAGATAACAAAGTGTGGAGCTGGATGAACACAGCAGGCCAAGCAGCATCTCAGGAGCACAAAAGCTGACGTTTCAGGTCTAGACCCTTCACCCTCTCTGATGCAGGGTCTAGGCCCGAAACGTCAGCTTTTGTGCTCCTGAGATGCTGCTTGGCCTGCTGTGTTCATCCAGCTTCACATTTTGTTATCTCGGATTCTCCAGCATCTGCAGTTCCCATTATCACATCACATTAAAAGGCTACTGCAAGGACACTTTGCACACAGGGCCAGGCAGCCAGCACACAGAATGGACCAAGCCTACATCCTGGGGCTGTTCACTGGCTCTCTAGTCACTTGTTCAGCCGGATGCTCAGAGTATCCGCTGCTTACCTTACCTTGCCTTACCTTGCCAGCCAACAAAGCCACACACCGGGAGCTAACCTTGCCCGGCTGCATTCTGATTCCTTGGTCAAAGGGGTTGCACGGCAGTGTGCTGTTTCTATATCACACCTGCAGTTTATGTGGCAAATGCGCTGCATGGCAGCAAACAAGCGACCACTCTCAATGACTTAGGCGAATAGTTCTCACTGAAGACCATGGAGGCACCCATCTGTTGGTGGTCCCAGCACAATGCCTCAAGTGTAACTTTTCAAACATAGGGATTGGCTGCAGTCTGTTCCCAGTCAGGGAATCCTTGCTTTTGAGGTGTGGAGAGTGGATCATGACCAGTACTGTGGCTTCATAGTGGCCAGTCCTGGGGGTACAGCGCTAACCCCATAGGGGAAATGTTCAGTCATCAGTCAGGGTCTGGTCACTTCCCTTCCATGTTGCCCATTTAGGTCACTCAAGAGGGCGGGTCACAGTCAGTCTGTCAGGTCCATCCACAGAAACTATAGGGAAAGGGGGATTTCAGGGGGAGAATGAAGGAGAAGGGTCTACTGCCATGAGAAGGAAACTCGAGGAAACTTTGCTTCAAGATTAAAAGGTGTAGATTTGTGGGAAGGGGGATGACAGGCGTGAAGTGAGGCAACAATAAAATATGGGAAGGATGTAGGTGTTTGTCAAGGTTGGGAAAACCTGGTTTCAAAGGAGAGAATTGTTTCAACAATGTGTATAACCACAGTAGCATTGTCACTTCACACGCTAAAGCGGTAAAGGTAGTCAGCTACAGGATCATGTGGATCGGCTGAGAGGAGACCTGTTGGGGAGCGGAACCTATGTGGTTCACAGGAGGAAAGAGTGGGGTGCATTAAGGACCATGTAGTAATTTGCCCATGGAGCCAGGGAATGCTGCTCAGTTTGCAAATGAACATCTAGTGTTCTCTAATGAATGAGGTGATATAGGTATAGAAATCCGAGAGAAGGACTGTGACAAAATTAAACAAATGAGCAAAAAGAGACAAAATTCTGAGTAGTCTGGCCGGCTTAAAAGTAGATAAATCTGCAAGCCTGGATGAAATGCATTCCAGGCTGTTGAGTGAAGCAAGGGACGAAATAATGAGCACTGGCAATAATTTTCAATTTCTCCCTGGCTACAGGAGAGTTGCCAAAGGACTGGAGGACAGCCAATGTGGTACCGTTATTCAAGAAGGGCGCAAGGGGTAAACTACAGGTCAGTCAGTATAACTTCAGTGATGGAGAAACTATTAGAAGCAATTCTGAGAGGCAGAACCACCTGGCATCAACCTAGGCATTGAAAAAGGTAATGGCGGAAACAGTCCTGATAAACCTGCAAAGACGTCTTTACTAATATGTGGGGGTTAGTGCCCATAATTGGGAGAGCTGTCTCACAGACTAGCCAAGCAACAGCCTGAACATAGTCATAATCACAGAATCATACCTTACAGACAGCCTCCCAGAGACCACCATCCCTGGGTGTGTCCCGTCCCACCAACAGGACAGACCCAGCAGAGGGGGCAGCACAGTGGTACACAGGCGGGAGGGAATTGCTCTAGAATTCCTCACCATTGACTCTGGGTCCCATGAAGTCTCATGGCTTCAAGTCAAACATTGAAACTTCCTGCTGATTACCACACACTGTCCTCCCTCAGCCGATGAATCAGTATTCCTCAATGTTGAACAGCACTTGGAGGAAACACCAAGGATGACAAGGGCACAAATGTACTCTGGGTGGGGGATTTCAATGTCCACCACCAAGAGTGGCTCAGCAGCCGTACTACTGATTGAGCTGGTTGGGTCTTAAAGGACATAGCTACTAGACTGGGTCTGCGGCAGGTGGTGAGGGAACCAACAAGAGCGAAAAACATACTTGACTTCATCCTTACCAACCTCCCAGATGCAGATACATCTGTCCATGACAGGATCAGTAAGAGTGACCATTGCACAGTCCTTGTGGAGACATAGTCCCACCTTCACATTGAAAACAATCCCTCTCGTGCTGTGTGGCACTATCACCATGCAAAATGGGACAGACTTCACACAGACCGAGCAACTCAAGACTGGGCATCCATGAGGTACTGTTGGCCATCAACAACATCAAAATCATACTCCAGTACAATCTCTAGCCTCATGGCCTGCATATCCCCTACTCAAGCATTACCATCAAGCCAGGGGATCAAACCTGGTTCAATGGAGAGTGCAGGAGGGCATGCCAGGAGCAGCACCAGGCATACCAGAAGATGAGGTATCAACCTGGTGAAGTCACCAAACAGGACTACTGGCACGCCAAACAGCAAAAGCAGCAAGTGATAGACAGAGCTGAGCGATTCCACAACCAACTGATCAGATCTAAGCTCTGCAGTCCTACCACATCCAGTAGTGAATGGTGGTGGACAATTAAACAACTCACTGGAGGAGGAGGCTCCGTAAACATTTCCATCCTCGATGATGGAAGAGACCAGCAGATCAGTACAAAAGGTAAGGCTGAAGCAGTCACAGCAGTCTTTAGCTAGAAGTGCCGAGTTGATGATCCATCTTGGCCTGCTCCAGTGGTTCCCAGCGTTACAGATACCAGTCTTCAGCCAATTCAATTCACTCCACGTGATATTAAGAAACTATTGGAGACACTGAATACTGCAAAGGCTGTGGGAACTAGCAACATCCTGGCAACAGTACTGAAGACTTGTGCTCCAGAACTTGCTGCTCTCCCAGCCAAGCTGTTCCAGTACAGTTACAGCACTAGCTTCTACCCGACAATGTGGAAAATTGTCCAAATATGTCCGGTACACAAAGAGCAGGACAAATCTAACCCGGCCAATTACTGTCCCATCAGTCTCCTCTCAATCATAGTAAAGCGACAGAAGGTGTCATCAGCAGTGCTATCAAGCAGCACCTGCTCAGCAATAACCTGCACATTGATGCCCAGTTTGGGTTCCGCCAGGGCCATTCAACTCCTGATCTCATTACAGCCTTGGGTCAAACATGGACAAAAGAGCTGAATTCCAGAGGTGAGGTGAGAATGACAGCCCTTGACATTAAGGATGCATTCGACCAAATGAGGCGTCAAGGAGCCCCAGCAAAACTGGAACCAATGGGTATCAGGGTGCAAACTGTCCAGTGGCTGGAATCATACCTGACACATAGGAAAATGGTCATGGTTGTTGGCGGTCAATCATCTCAGTTCCAGGGCTTCTCTGCAAAAGTTCCTCAGGGTAACGTCCTAGGCCCAAACATCTTCAGTTGCTTCATCAATGACCTTCCCTCCATCATGAGGTCAGAAGTGGGGATGTTCGCTGTTGATTGCACAATATTCAGCACCATCGTCAGACACTAATGCAGTCCATGTTCATATGCAACAAGATCTGGACATTATCCAGACTTGAGCTGACAAGTGGCAAGTGACGTTCATGCCATACAAATGCCAGACTATGATCATCACCAATAAGAGACAATCTAAACACCACCCCTTGACATTCAATGGCGTTACCATCTCTGAATCACCCACTATCAACACCTTGGAGTTACCATTGACTAGAAACTAAACTGGACTCACCACATTTGGCTAAAAGAACAGGCTGGGAATACTTCAGCAAGTAACTCACCTCCTGACTCCCCAAAGCCTGTCCACCATCTACGATGCACAAGTCAGGAGTGTGATGGAATACTCCCCACTTGCTTGGATGAGTGTAGCTCCAAAAACACTCAAGAAGCTTGACACCATCCAGGACAAAGCAGCTGCTTTAACTGGCACTTCATCTACAAGCATGCACTCCCTCTATCACTGATGCTCAGTAGCAGCAGTGTGTACTATCTACAAGATGCATTTACCAAAGGTCTTCGGGTAGCACTTTCCAAGCCCACAGCCACTACCATCAAGAAGGACAGGAGCATCAACACAGGGAACACCACCATTTCCAATCTCCCCTCCAAGTCACTCGCCATCCTTACATTTTGAAATATATCACTGTTCCTTCTCTGTTGCTGAGTCAAAATCCTGGAATTCCCTCCCTCATGGCATTGTGAGTCAACCCACAGCAGGAGGACTGCCACAGTTCAAAAGGCAGCTCACCATCACCTTCTCAAGGGCAACTCAGGATGGGCAATAAATGCTGGCCTAGCCAGTGACATCCATACCCCACAAATGAATAGAGAAAAATAAATTAATCTGCACGTGGAGAGACAAGGATTAATCAAGAACAGTCAGCATTGTTTTGTTAAGTGGAGACCCATGTCTGATCAACATGGTTAAACTGATCAAAGAAGTGGCCAACTCTGAAAATGAGGGCAATATATTTGATGTAGTCTACTTGGGCTTCAACAAGGCTTTTATTAAGGTCCCTCACGGGAATCTGACATTAAAGGTAAGAGTCCATGCAGTCCAAGGAAATTTGAATAATTAGATCCAGAATTGGTCAAGTGACACGTTGGAGAGGGTGATGTAAGAGTCCAGTGGGGAATCACAGTGATCAGTGTTGGGGCCCTTGCTGCTCGTGGTACATATAAACGATTTAGACTTGAGCGTAGAGGTTGATCAGTAGGTTCACAGATGATACAAGAATTGTTGGGTGAGTACCATTGGTGAGCCCAGCTGGCCAGAACATTTTCTTTGTCCTCTTCACTATTGTGTTGGTCAGATGGACTGATCAGTGGTACATAGAGTTCAATCCGTACAAGTGTGAGCTGAAACATGTTGGATAAGACTGAAGATAACAGGAACTGATAAAAAAAAACTTAACAGTGGACAGCGAGATAGCAAGAACTGCAGATGCTGGAGTCAGAGATGACACAGTGTGGAGCTGGAGGAACCACAGCTGGCCACACCTTGCTCATCCACACTAGCACTTTTCAGGGAGGTCAGGGAGAGAATAAGGATATTTTAGAATGAGGAACAAAGGTGGTAGCAGGACCCACTGCCACTCATTCATCTTAATCCCACATGATACAGCAGGCATGTGAACAAACTCATTGATGCATGGTGAAGACTGGCTTTCTGCCAGAAAACAGAGCATATGCATAAATGGGTCTTTTCTAATTGCAAGATGCGGAGTGGAGTTCCTCGGGGCTCTGTGTTGGATCTTCACTCTTTAAATTACAATGTTATATCAATAACATGGACATGGGTAGCAAAGTCAAAGTACCCAAGTTTGCAGATTTCACCAAGATCAGTAGGAAAGTATGTGGTGAAGAAGAATACTGAGGTTCCAGATTAATATAGGTGGAATGTGTAGAAATCTGGCAGATTGTGTTTAACGTGGGAAAATATGAAGTAGTTTGCTGTGCAGGAACAATGAAAAGATGGGGTATTATTTACATGGAGGACTGCTGCAGAATTCTGAGAAGCAGAGGGATCAACGCCTTCTGGTGCATGTGTCATAAAGTGTTAATATCCAAGTACAGTAAGTAATTAAGAAGGATAACAGAGTACTATCATTTATTGCAGTAGAATTGAACATAAAAGTATAGAAGGTATACTTCAGTTATACAGTTATATCTCTTCAGAGATCATGTCTGGAGTACTGTGTGCGGTTTTGGTCTCCTTTTTTCAGAAATGTAAATGAGGGGGAGGTGGTTCAAAGAATGATTACTAGATACCTGAAATAAGTGTATTGTTTTATGAGGAAAGTTGAATAAACTGTGCTTGTTTCCACTGGAATCTACAAGAGTGGGAAATGGCTTGATTAAAGTGCATAGGGCCCTGGGCAGTTTTAACATAGATTTAGATTTTATTGTCACATGTACTCAAATACAGGAGTGCAGGAGTACAGTGAAAGGTGTATTATTGCCACACGCGGTGCCATCTCTGGTAAAAAGGTACCTAGGTACAAAAAATTTATGTACAAAGTAGTAAGAAGAATAGAGTTAAAACATTGAGCATTACCTTCAGAGAAAAAGTGTTTAAATAAAGAAATAAGGTAATAGTTAACATTAAAGCTCTTATTAATTTAAACTAGAAAAATAGAGAACTATATTAAGTGTTCAGAGCTTATCCTCTGCTTATCTCATTCTCCAGAAGACCTCACCTACCTGTTCGCAATGCTGAGGGACATCCGTTACCGCCCACTCTTCCTGTATTGGGCCATGATGGCATCCACACTGCTGAAACTACAATCTCCCTGATTTTCCTCTAGAACACGCTGGACAGGACCCAATCGCATGCCAAGATATTGCCACAAACCATTGAGAGATTGGGCTGGGAGAGCATCACAATATGCAGAGAGACTGGGCCAAGACCTAACATGAGCTGCTGAGAGACCGAATTGAGACACTGCCACGAGCACCTCATCAGGTTTGGGAGGTCGTGGGGTTGTGTCATGGAATAGATATTGGAAGGGGAATATGCAACAATTCTAGTTAGGTGAGTGATTTAAAACATATGGGGTGTGATTGTGGAGTTCAATACACAAATAGATCAGCCATAATCTTATTAATTCACTGGGAAGGGTCAAGGTTGAATGACATACTTCTGCCCCTAATTCTTACATGTGAAAAGAGAAAGAAGGTACTGAAGATATGAACTAGGAGAAAGCATGAGGCAAAGACTAACGGAAGAGTGTGATGGCCTTTCCAGCAGAAATTTCAGCCATGAGGCTGCCTCACTGATTTGTTTGTCTTGTGAGACATTCAGCAAGCCAACTCCAATCTAAAAACCTATAAGATGAGTTTTGATATTCCTTTGCTCCAACTCAGTAAAGGGTTTCTCTAATTTTAAGACAGGGATTAGCATTTCCTTTTCTGACTTGCAATGGAATGATTACACTTTCCTGGTCCTGGAACAGATGGGAAATGAAAGCCCCACTCAGGGACAAGAAGCTAGTCTACTATACAACATTAATAACATATGATGCAAGACCCTAAATAAGAGAATTCTAAAGTAGTGAGCTAAACTAACATTGACTAATAATGCTGGCTGCCTAAATCCTCCCTCAAACAATCGCAAGCAGTGAAGCTTTGGCTTTGTGAGACTCATGGTCTGAGGAACTTGGCAAATGCGGAACAGTGAGCCTTGACTGTGAATTCTGGGTTGCTAATGAATAAGGGATTCTCTTTCATTCCAGTGAAAACAGGAGCACATTAAAGCACATATGAGGACAAGTAAAGGAAGTAGATAAATCCCTATTCCTCCACAGTTGTGCTCACAGTTTCTCTGTAGGTTGTGATCAAAGAAAACCTTCATGAAAATATATAGCCCAACATTCCAACGTTAAGAAATTTATACCTCCATGTTGAGGAGTTTTACAATTTACATTGTAGGATTTAAATTTGATCAAAGAAGTAATTGTTTAGGAGACATAAAGTTGAAGGTGGAGGTTGGTGGTGAGAAGTACAGAAATTTGTTTCCTTCCAATTATCTCAAAACTGAAAGCACTCATTTTTGAAAGAGATTTGGAACTTATGCTTATGCTTGCTATGTTGCCGATAGAAACTGTTTGAAAGCTTCAACAATTGATATCTCTGTGGAAATCAATGGTTTCATAGAATCCTCGAGTGCAAGAGGAGGTCTATTGGCCCACTGTGCCTTTGTGGAATCTTTGAAAGAGCTATTCCATTAGTCCCATTACTACTCTGCTTCCCTGCGGTTTAGAAAAATTTCCTTTTCAAATAGATATTCAACTTTGTCTTACAAAGTGCTGCTATTTTGTTGTCCCCATGTTTGTAAGCAGTGTGTCCCAGGTCGTAAGACAAAAAGGAGTTTAAATGGTTTAAATTTGAGATTTCTGGTAGGCAGATTGCAGCTTGGAAATTTCAGAACAACTACTTAAAAAGTACAGGGTTGTGCAGTTCAAAACTCTATGGAAAGCAGGTCTCAGAGAGTAGTAACAGCTGGCTTATCTGCAAAGTGCAGGCTTTCAGTCCATATTGTAACAGAAGACATTAGGATAATCCTGTTAAACAAAAGCTTCTCATTTTTCTCCAAATGCAGCATGATGTTTGACAGAGCAGAGATTTTCAATGTTGCATCAAGAGGCTGTTGGTAAGATTATATTGATTATATATGTTTAGCACAGTTAAGATGTCAGTTCTCTAAAATACTGCAGTCGTGGCTTATGCATTGTAGTGAGTCAACAGTTTATGTCATTCTTGAGCAGCTGTGTTATAATAATGCTTGCAGTGCCCTATCGTAGCAAAATGTATCAGACTTCCTAATGCATTGAATTACCTTATGTAGGCAAATGGCAGATACTTTAATCCCAATAACAACCGAGCGGAATGGTGCGTAAATCAGCTTTCTGCGCTAACAGATGAATAAGGAACGTTGGTTTAGAGTAACTCTATTTCTCTTTGAACATTGATGTGAGACTTTAAACAAACAACTTCAAGCCAGATGGAATATTGGCTACTTCAAGAGGACAAGCAACCCTAAAACCCAACAGCCTCTTCCCACCAGTGCTGAGAGTGTACCTGCAGTGATAAACTGCAGTGATTCACAAAGTTAGCTCACCAGCCCAGCTCAAGTGTGATTAGGGAAGGCAACCAATGCAAACCATACTCACATCTTGTCAACAAAAGTAAATAGAAAATGCCAATCAAAATGAAAACCTTATACTTGTAAGTGTCAACCCTAAGACATCCCTTTCTGGCTGCAAATATCTCAAAGCAGAAAAGCAATGAAGTCCTGTTAGTCTGCTAGTTAACCAACATCACTAAAAAGAATTGTGTAATTATTATTTCAGACATGTTTATTAAATGTTGCTGAGTGCAAATTTGCTGTTTATTCTTCCCAACACGGAATATATTTCAAAAGTATTTTGCTAGTTTTGCAATACTGGGGATGTTCTGAACTCATGAAAGACACTATAAAAACATTGGACTTTTTATTCATGTCTTCCTTTCATGTCACGTGGCTTCCCATTACCTTGGTTTTGTTTTGCCATGAGCTATTCCTAATATTAACTTTTCTTCTGTATGCCAGTTGTTGCCAAGGTAACGCATTTAGCAAAATATAGCGTTATGAGCTTGGGGCATTACTTTTCTATTGGTGTAATGTGATTGACAACCTCAGAGGAAAACTGTGTTGGTACATGAAAAGCTTAGATTTTATCCTCTGCCAGGCTATCAATCCTGCCCTTTAAATCTCCACATTCTCTGTCACTGCTGTCACAGACTATGAAGGTTTTTAAACTGAGATTCTACTTCACATAGGAGGATGTGTACATATATCAACTTTACCAGTCTGTTGTTTCAGTAATGTGTCTTGTCAAAATAAAAGATCGGTACCACATACAAAATTGAGGTATTTATTTGATTCAAGTTACCACTGTTAATATTTGAACGTGAAGGTCTCTCCAAGTCCGAAGCAATTATAAAAACTTGTTACTTGGGATAAGAGCGTGGTTTCTCATCCCTAATTGCCCTTGAGTATGATAAAACAGTATTTCTCATAATGAACAAATTATAATGTAAAATTGATTTTCATTCAAAGCAATACTCAATACCCCGGTTTTTCTAAACTGTTGAATCTCCCTCAGCCTTTGTTTCCTATGAAAACACACATACACTTTACCATCATTATACAGACAATCTTGAAATAAGATGATCTTTTCTCATACCTTTTTCAAGCTTTCATTTGTACTACAATTTTGATGCATGTTTTCTCAATTTTAAAATATGGCTTGTGAAGCCACTGGCCAGATGGACTGGGATCTAGGTCGGCTGAACATGTTTCAAAGTTTGCAAATGAAACAATATTTAGAAAAACAGCAATGTGAGGAGGATTGTAGCAGCCTTCAGGAGGACATATACTGCTGAAATGGGAAGGAGATTGCAGACAAAAGTTTACATACACAAACGTAAATTGATTAATTTTTGAGTTAAAGAATGGGAGAAGTAATAGAGCTAAATTATACAACTTTAAAAACAGGCAGAAACAGAGAGACCTGGAGGCTTATAATGCACAACTCTTTGTGGTAGAGGACAAGGTAATAAAGCCTTTGGGAGCTTTGGCTTTACAAATAAAGAATGAAAAGGGTGGAGCACTCAGAAAAGGAAGCTCTGCTGAATCGATATAAATAACCGTTTACATTTCAGCAGAACTTTTGTACTAAGTTCTGGTCACAAAGTTTAGGAAGGATGTTGAGACCTTGGAGAGGTAGCAAAGCAGATTTACTACAATGATATGCGGGGAAGAACCTTCAGTTATATAGTGAGACATGGGGATTTGTGACCAAAGTAGAAAAGATTACGGACAGATTTAGCAGAGGTGTCCAAAACCATGAGGAGTTTTTGTAAAGTGAATAAGCATTAATTGTTTCCACTATCAGGACCAGTGGACACACATTTAGAAAGAGCCAAAGGAAACATCAGGAGATTTCTTTTTTGCACACACTGCCACTGCCCAAAAGGAAACTACAAAATTATTTTGTTCCAAAAGAGAACCAAAGATAGATTAAGGGCCAAACATTTCCAGAACAGTGGGGAAAGAATGAAAACTGGGACTAATGAAATAGCTCTCACAATGTACCACCTAATGTACTATAGCCTTCTTTTGGTCATATAAGATTCTATGATTATATTGAGAGAATTGTCAACACTTAGTCCTACTAAAGTGGCAGAACCATTACTGATGTGATTTTGCCTCCAGCAGGGCATTTTACACGTTGCAATAATGTATATGGTATCTACAAAATATAGGAAACAAGGCACCGAAATCATGATATTGGAGTTTAGAAGAAAGAGAGTGGGTCTCATAGATACCTATAAAGTTTGAACAGGACTAGGCAGCATAATCAGAGGAAGGATGTTCCCAATGACCAAGGAGTCTAGAACTAGGGGTCACAGTCTTAGGATGCGGGATAGGCCATTTACGACAGCAGTGAGGAGAAATTTCTTCATCCAGAGAGTTGTGAGGCTGTGGAATTCTCTGGCACTGAAAGCAGTTAAGGCTAAAATATTGGGGGGAGGGGACGAGCTGGGCTGGCTTTGGGATGCAGTGGGGGAAGGGGAGATTTTGAAGCTTGTGAAGTCCTCATTGATACCATTGGGCTGCGGGGTTCCCAAGCGGAATATGAGTTGCTGTTCCTGCAACCTTCGGGTGGCATCATTGTGGCACTGCAGGAGGCCCCTGATGGACAAGTTGTCTAAGGAATGGGAGGGGGAGTTAAAATGGTTGGCAACTGGGAGGTGCAGTTGTTTGTTGTGAACCGAGCGGAGGTGTTCTGCAAAGCGGTCCAAACCAGCCCAGCTCATCCCCTCCCCCCACTGCATCCCAAAACCAGCCCAGCTTGTCCCCACCACCCTAACCTGTTCTTCCTCTCACCCATCCCCTCCTCCCACCTCAAGCCGCACCTCCATTCCCTCCCTACAAACCTCATTCCGCCTCCTTGACCTGTCCGTCCTCCCTGGACTGACCTATCCCCTCCCTACCTCCCCACCTATACTCTCCTCTCCACCTATCTTCTTTTCTCTCCATCTTCAGTCCGCCTCCCCCTCTCTCCCTATTTATTCCAGAACCCTCACCCCATCCCCCTCTCTGATGAAGGGTCTAGGCCCGAAACGTCAGCTTTTGTGCTCCTGAGATGCTGCTTGGCCTGTTGTGTTCATCCAGCATCACACTTTGTTACCTTGGATTCTCCAGCATCTGTAGTTCCCATTATCTCTAAGCTAAAATATTGAATGTTTCTGAGAAGGAATTAGATACAGTTCTTAGGGCTATGGGGAGAAAGCAAAGCATCAGGGTATTGAGTTGGATAATCAGTTCTGATCATACAGTATGAAGGAGCAGGCTCAAAGGGTTAATAGCCTACTCCTCTTCCTACTTTCTCGTGGGTTTTTGTTTAATCCAACAGACTTTTTATTTCTGCTAATTATTATAAGCCAACATTTGAATACACAGAAAGCATTGAGCAGCTTGCTTCTCATAGCATGTCACGCTTCTTGTGATCCCTGGAGTAAGATGGGGAATGGAAACCTTTAAACTCACAGCGCATGACATTGTGACTCTTAAAGGTATACTGACATACTGACTGTGAGGCATGACATGATAATTAGAATGTCCGGAACCCCATAAAATCTCCACTGGGCATCGCTATAACTTTTTTTTAATTGAGCAACAGTTTCAATGCCCTGCTTCACATGATACCTGACCAATCAGAGATGTCACCCAGAATCATCTTAGAATCATAGAATCATGTAGTATGGAAAAGACACTTTGGTCCATTGAACCTGTACCGCTAAAAATATACTACTACCTACACTCGTCGCACTTTCCCGCACTTGACTCATCACATGGAATGCTATAATGCTTTAAGTGCTTATCCAAATACTTTTTAAATACTTTCCTTCCCTTCGGACAAGGGAAAGATTACTAACTAAAGAATGTGTGGAATAGATTCATGAGAATGGTTGTAGCAATGAGGAACATTACTATTTAGATAGATTGGAGAGATTGAGGCTAAAAGACAGGGTTGAGAGGGAGTTTAATATAATACTCTATAAAATAGATCGGGAAAAGAACTGTTCCTACTGTGGAAGGATTGACAGCAAGATGACACAGGTTTAAAATAAGTGGCTGGTGAAATGCAATAAAAATATGTTTAAGGGTATAGGAAGAAGGTAGGGGAACAGGCAAGTCACTAGTGAATTCCTTTTTTCAGGCAGCCAACACAAATACAATTGGTCAAATAATCTCGCTCTGTGTTGTAACGCTTCAGTGATTCAGCAATTAATGGGATCTCCGCATGGATCAGTGAGGACCAACTGGGCAAGGATTCTGAGGATGGAACAACTGTATGAATGACAGAGACTTGGAAACACTGCTCCACATATATCTCATGCTTACCTGGAGATCCTGCCACACAATCTGAGGGGGCTGCAGTGATTTGATCTTTCCCAGGGAGGGGAAAGAGAGGGCATTCTCTCTAAACAAAGCTGGTGGAGTTTGATTCTGGACATGGTTAAGGAGGTAGAGGTGAGACTCTTCCAACCTGGAGACAGTGCACCAATAGAAAACAGGATCCCAGGACTCCCTGCCAACTGGCTAACAGGACACTGTTAAGTAATAATCCTTACATTTTGATTTACTTTGTATTGTCCTGCACGCACTGCTCACACCAAGTCTAGTCATTCCCTCTCTCCATGTACCTTTCAGTGTCTCCATTCAAACAATTCCTTTCCTACTGTCCTCTCACAGTCAATCTCCACTAATAAAAACCGAAAGAACTGTGGATGCTGTAAATCAGGAACAAAAACAAGGTTGCTGGAAAAGATCAGCAGGTCTGGCAGCATCTGTAGAGGAGAAAACAAAGTTAATGTTTCCTCTGAGGAAGGGTCACTGGACCCGAAACGTTAACTCTGTTTTCTCCTTCACGGATGCTGCCAGACCTGCTGAGCTTTCCCAGCAACTTTGTTTTTGCAACCTCCACTAATGTTGTTCTTCCCATTAACATCCATAACTTTCTCATTTTGTAGAAAAGAGTATACAACTTCAGCCAATAAAAGAGACCTTGTGCTTCTGGGCTGCACCCCTCAAATGATAGACACCTTGGTGGCCACTCACAATACACGCTTACCTGGTCCAGTGGGAAAGAGGTCTTGCTCCAGGAGGCTGCAGATGTTAGCAATGACTTTGCTGTGGGATCCTGATGTATTGGCACTCAGACATGTCTATACATTCTAATTTGGGGCCTTGCCTCCTTGGAGCTCGATCTGCATCTGTTCCTTCAGTCCTGTGGAGCACCTTGTAGCTGAAGGGAATTCTGCTGCCACTGGTGTTATTCCTGTTGTTGCTGTTGGTCTTGCTGTTTCATTTGTTCCTCTTCAATCCGGAAGGTACAGCTGCATGTGCTGTTCCCATGCCACTGTGAATTTCTAGTTCCATCCTCTTCAGAGCTGCTGCCAAACTGTGGGATTAAAAGGTTTAGTTCTATATCTTGTTTCCTGCTAAATGCCTAAATTAATACTGAACCCCAAAGGCCAAAGACTGCTAATGCTTTCAATCCATATAAGACTGCAGTTCGTTCTGGACTTTATTTTCACCCCTTTACTGATGTCTCTCATAACCATTTGATTATAGGAAGACATGATTGATTTGGATGAAAAAGACAATTCAGTTCACCCCCTTTAACGCCTTTCTCCCGGTATAAAAACCTGGTTGTTTCAATGTTGGGCTTTTCCTTAAGGCACCCTGCTTCTCAGATTGCAACCAGTATACCAGGCAGCTCATTCCAGATCTTCATAACTCCTAGTGTAGATCATTTTACATAGGCATCTATCCTTCTCAACCCTGACTCACTTGTCCTGTTGTCGCACAGTATAAATATTCTGAATATATTGCACAATGTTCACATTTTCTCCCTGTGAAAGTGGGACTAACGCTGGGGAGGTGATGGCCTAGTGGTATTATCACTAGATCACCCAGGTAATGCTCAAAACCCACTGTGGCAGATGGTGGGATTTGAATGTAATAAAAATGTGGAATTAGGAATTCAATAATAACCATGAAAACATTGTTGATTGTTGGGGTAAAACCTTATCTGGATCACTAATGTCCTTTAGGCAAGGAAGCTGCCATCCTTTCCTTGTCTGATCTACACGTGACTGAGGTAATCAGGATGACTTCCAATGGCCTCTGGGCAACTGGGTTGGGTTTGGGCCATTGGAGTTTAGAAAAATGAGGAACAGTTTTGTTGAAACTTAAGAAGCTGAGGAGGATTGACAGGACTAAAAACTGGAAGGATGTCTTCCCCACGAGGGATTCAAAATAAAGAAGGGCAGTTTAGACAAGGGTGCTTTGTTTAAGATGAAGTGAGAAGAATTATTTTTTCTGTCAGGGATTCTTAACAGAATTTTCTTTGCCAGAGAGCTGCTAATGGGCCTAGCTCATGAAATATATTTTTTAAGGTTGTGTTAAACTGATTTTAAATCACCAAGGGAAGTGTAAAAGTCAGGCAGGTGAAGTTGCCATCATCATGAAATCAGCCATGACCTTATTGGATGGCACATCAGGCTTGAGGAGCTGAATCACCTACTCCTAATACTATTCCTTACGGCATTCCTTTTCTCACACAAAGTCTTCAAATCATTATCATCTGACCACTGTGAGGACATAAATTCTCAAGAATTTTACTTCACACGGGTTGTTCAATTTCTAAAATGTTGATTGCCTTAAAAAACAGACTGTAAGTTCTCCCTTTTCCCCTTGATGTGATGGTGATGATCAATTGTCCTATTTGTATAGGGTACTGAGACTTTTCTGCCAAATAACCATCCTGAAATGACATTGAAAATATTCACTACTTGCATCATTGCATATAATTCACTTTGTCAGCATTAGCATTTACACATTGGCACTGGTCAAGGATTATCACTCCTATTGCACATATTTATTTATTGCACATTTGGCTCTGATTATATTGAAGTGTCTCACTTCTGGCGAAGCATTTGTTGATATCCCTCCCATTTAAATGGCTTCATTATCAGGTTCTTCAATTTAGCCTTCCATCTGAAGGAGAAACGTATAAGTCACAATTGTTCCTTCAAAGAATTTGCTGAAATTTCTGCCTCTCCAGGTAGATCATCAGTGTCTCCACCCTTTCATGATCATCATTCTCATATAAATGCAGTCCATTTCACAAGACACATGTCTCAACTGACTCTGTGATGATTTTCAGTTTGAAATATTTCCTTCTTATTTCTCATCCTCCAGCATTAACCATTTGTATTTAAGGTACTTGTGAAAATTCCTTCTTTTTGAGCTGTAACTTTCGTCATCTGTGTAACATGGTACTTGAGCAGAAAATATAGATCATTACCAGATAAAGTAGTTGTGAATGAAACTTAAACCTAAACCTGGGTAATGCTGCTTGGCCTGCTGTGTTCATCCAGCTTCACACTTTGTTATCTTAAATGGATAGTTTGCTGAGAGATATAACATGGGAACATGAAGTGTCACCTCATTTGGAATATAGTGGCCAAGGTATTGACAGGAGTTCACACAGTATTAAATTCAGTTGCTTTGAAAAGCCTTTCCATACTTTTAATTTCTTTCTATGTGGGTGCCCCTGGCAGGGATTCTAGCAGAGAAGCTGTAATTGGTTTTGGGTCATCGGGAACAGCATGTTGGGTGTTGGTTTTGATGTACGCATGAGGCTTATTGAAATATTATAATGAAGTTTTCCACCTTTCCAAGATGGGGCCCACACATGCCATGCAGGCTGTTTTATTGAATTGATTTTTAATTTGTAATCATATTTTAATTTCATGTCTCAGGGAGGATATTAATATTGACCCCTATGATTCTATGACCTGCTCTACAGAAATGCATGCTAGGTTTAGATTTATTTTCAATAATTAATCTGTAAGTTTAAGTAAATATGGTATTAATATTGTATATCACACAATTCTGGTCAATGAAACACACTGGTGTCATGTGGCCCTTTGTCTTTGAAAAGCCTTTCTATGCTTTTAATTTCTTTCTTTGTCTGCATGTTGAGTTTCATATTGCTTCTGGTCAAAATACCTGAAAGCAGGAATTTGTTCTTATTGTAGACTATAGCTAACAGATATAGAGATGCTTCAAATTTAAAAAAAGCTTTAGTTAAAAGACACAGCTTCATGTTTTAGGTTGGCTTAATTTTGTCACTATATCCCATTGGACTTAATTTCTGTAAACAGTTTTGTAGTTATTGTTATCGTGAACATTTTTGTTGTATTAAGGGTGTATATTTTGCTATGACTTGCAATGGTACTCATTTCAGACCAGTAATAAGTTTTGATCTGGCACAATTTCACAAGAATAATTGTAAACCATATGATCCCTATATCTCTGGTGAATAAAGATCTCACAAAGACAGGCCTGATGCTTCCAAGTGATTGATATTTTACAGAAACAGCCAGTATATCAGTAGTGATAGTCGGAAGATGATCATCACTCTTAAGGATTCAAAATTGGTCATACACTGCCAAAGCAATCTACATGCTAGTTATTCATTGGCAAGTCAAATATAATTCAGGATGCCGCTGAGCATGATTAGGAGAATTGTTTAAAACTAATGGCTAATAATCAGCCGATCTTAGCAGCTAGGTATGGAGAAACAAAGAAAACAGGCAGAAAAAGAACTTTAAATCAAGTCGCAAGAGAAATGTGTCCAAAAAAACAAATTGTGAATTACTGCTATGATGTGAACTAACTGAAAACCACTTCCTTACAATTAAGTATCACTTTTCTCTCATCAAGCAAAGAACAGTAGAATCAGTTTGAAGTGTCACTGGACTCAAAATATGAACAGTGTTTTCTTTCCACAGGTGCTACCGAGTTTTCCCAGTGATTTCTGTTCTTATCACTTTTGTTATACTTATTGTGAGAAATGTACCTAAGAAATTCTGGTAAACTTGTGAAAACACAATTGTGTTTGAATGGTCATGTAACAAGTCAGGACTGAAGGAACTTTTAGATTGGCTGTTCTAAAACTAACATTTTATAACATTAAATTGAACACTTCATACATTATAGATTCTCTCGATCTGCTCAAACGTTTCAAGTGAGCTTCCATTCTATGTCTGACGATAAATTCTAATAAGTTCCCTTGCAACTAATATTAAATGATTAACTGCTAGTTATTTGGCTCTTGTCTGCCTTTCTTTATAATGAACGGACATTTGCAGTTTTCTAATCCAAAGTTATAATTTATGAATCTAGAGAGATTTTGAAAAGAGTACTGAAGCATCTAGAGATAGTAGGAACTACAGATGTTGGAGAATCTGAGATAACAAGGTGTAGAGCTGGATGAACACAGCAGGCCAAGCAGCATCAGAGCAGCAGGAAGGCTGACCTTTTGGGCAGAAGGGTCTAGGCTTGAAACATCAGCCTTCCTGCTCCTCTGATGTTGCTTGGCCTGCTGTGTTCATCCAGCTCTACACCTTTTTATCTCTGAAGTATCTAGAGTTTTCTTTGACAATATTGTCAGGGTATCCATTAAATTCCACAGACTTCAATGTCTTAAGTCCTGTTATGTCTCCATACCTCTTTCTTTCCTTAAATTAAATCATTATGTTCCTCCCTGGGTCCTGCTTCCCTTACCCCCTTTTTAGCAATTTCAAGAAAAGATACAAAACACTAATTCAGAAGTATTCCATTTATTTATTGTCCATTTCTGTCTCACCCACGGCAATCTTTGATTGGCCACGTTCCCCTTTACTATTTTCACTTAATAATATGTTAAAAACCTTTCTCTGTAAGCTTTGACATCCCTGAAAAAATTTTCATTGTTCATTTTACCACACATTGAGTTGAACCTGAAGTTTTTTTTTGGCTAAGTACCAGCTTTTTGGAGGATTTTTCAACACAAAATATTCTCACCAAATCTTATGAAATAAGTCATTAACTATCTACCCCACCCCCGTGGGATCCCTCTAATCCAAATCTATTCCTGACTTACCACCATTTCCAGAACAACATACCACTCAAGGGATATTCACCAGAACACTGGCATCCTTAGAGCTTGTACCATGTTTAAAAGGTCGTTATACACTTAGACAAGTGTTTGACTCTGCACATGTTGCAAATGGTGAAGAAATAATTACAATTGACATGTAGCTGGAATTTGCACATTCATGCTTCATCTATTTACCTCTTCAGTGCCACATTGAACAGTTAATGTGGATCCAATTCATTTGCCCATCAAAGTGACATTGAGTCCTCCCATCCTGGGCATCCTCCCAGTCATTTTCCATTTGCAATTTTTTTTTAAAATGATTAAATAACGGTGTCACTGGCTAGGCAGCCGTTATTGCCCATCCCTAACTACCCAGAGGCTGAACATTTCTATTAGTCCAGACCAAGTAAGGATGGCAGTTTCCTTCCCTAAAGGACATTAGTGTGCCAGATGGGTTTTTGACAATGGATTCATGGTCATCATTAGATTCATAACTCCAGATATTTTATTGAATTCAAATTCAACTATCTACCATGGCAGGATTCAAACCCAGGTCTCCAGAACATTTTCTAGGTCCCTGGGTTGACAGTCCAGTGATAATACCATGAGGCCATCGCCTTTCCCTTGCTGCTAGAGAGTGGCAAGTGATGGCAAAGAATGTAGATCACGGTGGACATTGTCAGCATGAAGTTCTCCTGGCTACCAGGTTCCACCCCCAATGGCCTTCCAAGCTTCCGTGTTTCCTTTCACATTACACTACCCTGGCAACCATCTTCACACATTTCCCTCTTATGGAGACTCATCATATTGTACTTTGGTCCAACTGTCCTCCCTGTTGTTGCAGCTTTCTGGTATCATGATGCTCCTCTATGGCGTCTTTGTGGAGGCCAAGGTAATGGTCACTTCCAGGGCCCCACTCCGATAGTTTACCATGCCCCCCAATGCTATTCTGCCCACCTCTCATACAGTCTCTGTTACCATGCTGTATGTCTCAGTGATTCTATAAACTACTTTGGCATCTTTCAACTTGCCAACTATTGCCTTCACAAAATCAAATGATCCCTTATAAATTAAGATTAGTGATGGTGCAGTCGTATTATTGTGAGATTATTAATCCAGAGACCCAGGTAATGGTGGAGAGGAAGCAGAGTTAATGTTTCGATTCCAATGTCCTTCCTTCAGTATCCTCTCCTTCAAGAGTGGGCAGAGTTCTGAAGAAGGCTCATCGGCCTTGGAAAGTTAACTTTGCTTTCTTTCAAAAGGATGCTGCCAGACCTGAGTTTCTCCAGCAATTTCTGTTCTTGCGCCAGATTTCCAACATCCACAGCTCATTGATTTATTTTAATATTCAGGGGACTTGGGTTTGAAACCTGCCACAACAGATGATGGAATTTGAATTCAATTTTAAAATCTGGAACTAAGAATCTAATCACTAGCATGAAAAGATTGTTCAGCAGGCAGGCAGCATCTGTGAAGGATAAAACAGAGTTAACTGTCCCCACCCACCAGCATCCTCCTCCACTTGGCCGAGCTCAGCCTCACCCTCAGCTACTTCTCTTTGAACTCCTCATTTTCTTCAAGTAAGAGGGGTGGCCATGGACACCCGCAAGGGCCCTAATTATGCCTGCACTTCCCAGAATCCAGTCCTACTGCACTTGCAGCTCACAATCTGGTCACCTCTACATTGGGGGAATGAAGCATAGACTGGGTGACCACTTCGCAGAACATCTACATTCTGCTCACAACAATGACCCTGAACTACTTGTTGCCTTTCACTTTAATGCACCATCCTGTTCCCTGGCCAACTGACTTGTTACAGTGTTCCAGTGAAACTCCATGCAACCTGGAGGAACAACACCTCACTTTCCACTTGGGGACCTTACAGTCCTCCGGGCTCAATGTCAAGTTCAATAATTTTAGGGCCTAAACTCTTCCATGTCCCAGCCCCCTATCCAACACATTAGGCTTTGTTATCACATAGTCTGCCATTACACAGCCCTGTTGTTAGTCACTAACAGTCCCCATTAACAACTATTCAATCTCCCAACCTGATCGTTAGCAACTCCTTTGTCTGTCCAACTGTCTTTCTCTTTCTCTTTAGGCTCTATCTTATTGTTTACTCCCTACCCCACCCACCTCCCTATTTTCTGCATATAATCTGATGTTTTCCCAGCCACCAGCAGTTCTAAGGAAGGGTCACCAAACAAGAAACATTAACTGTTTTTTCCTTCACAGATGCTGCCAGACCCACTGAGGTTTTCCAGCAACTTTGTTTTTGTTCCTGATTTACAGCATCTGCAGTTCTTTCGTTTTTTTTAATGAAAACATTGTTTATTGTCATGAAAAGTAATCTGACTCACTCATGTTCTTAAGGGAAGGAAACTGCTGTGCTTACTTGCTCTGGCCAACATGTAACTCCAGACCCACAGTAATGTGGTTAACATTTAACTGCCCTAAGGGCAATAGTGCTGGCTGTAAATGCTGCAGTAACCAGCAACATTCCAGGAATGAATTAAAAAGAACATTTGGAGATGCAGTGTAGTCGGAAACCGTGCGGAATCCGCGTTGCATTTATTTTACTTTTCAACTTGAGGTGCTCTATTTCTCTCATTATGTGTGGAAATTAAAACCTCATATTATACCCATATTTTTCCTTTCACATTTCAATAATTACTGCATTTAGCTATTGATCCCTGCACCTGGCCCACTGTTATAGTATTTTATTACTATCAGGATCATTTCATTTAGAGACTTGTAGAATTTGTTCTTCCATAACATTATAAATAGACTTGAATTTTACCATACAAAATTGAGCAGTGATGGAAGTGAAAGGATAAGGTTGAGGGGAATGTCATAAAATTGTAGGAGACAGTGTTGTTTTGGCCTCCTGTTGTCATGATGCTGAAACATGATGAACCCAGGATGAATGGCTATTGGAGTGAAGACTCAGCTCACAATCTATTAACGTGCAATTAGAAACCAATTAAGATAATTGAGAAATCAAATTATAGTGATTTTTTTGAGCTCTTCAGAACCCTGTGAGCAATACTTGGGCAATACAAAAGAGTCAAGATCTCTGCAACTTTCATAGGGCAGCTTGGGGGTGCTGAGCTGTTTGATGTCACTGCATTCAGCAACCATTCACTGAAACCTTTTCAATTAATTGAAGGGAAGGGGGTGGGCAATGATTGTTTTGGCTCATGTCAGCCTTGGCCATCCATGGCCAGTGGAAACATTGGAGAGGGATCCAACAGATGATTTGGAACAGTGACATTTTTCCAACCAAAGGAAAAGTGTCCCAATCTAGCAGCGGTGGCCATGTGGATAAAGGTTTTGTACATCCTGAAGAAGCTTCCTCCAGTGAGGAAGATAACCTGCCAGTGGCAGAGCAGAGGACAGATAGAAATGGAGACGTGTTACTTCCTGGTCACCTTCAGGGTACAAAAACCAAAAGAACTGCGGATGCTGTAAATCAGGAACAAAAACAAAGTGGCTGGAAAAGCTCAGTAGGTCTGGCAGCATCTGTGGAGGAGGAAACAGAGTTACTGTTTAGGGTCCGGTGACCAGTCCTGGGGAAGAGTCGCAGGACCCGAAACATTAACGTTATTTTCACCTCCACAGATGCTGCCAGACCTATTGAGCTTTTCCACCAACTTTGTTTTAGTTCCACATTCAGGGTATGGTCATAATGTCCAAATGTCACTCAAAGGAGCAAACACAGAGAATGGCATGGTGACAAGGCTGTATACAGGTAATGGATGAGTTATCTCAAGATGAAAGGACAACACGGTGGATCAGAGGTTGTCACTGCTCCCTTACAACACCAGGTTTAATTCCACCCTTGAGCCTGTGTAGAGTTTGTACATTCTCCTTATGTCAGCGTGGGTTTCCTCCAGGCGCTCTGGATTCATCCCAGAGCCCAAAGATGAGCAGGCTAGGCGGATTGGCTGTGCTAAATTGCCCATAATGTTGAGGAATGTGAGGGTTAGGTGGTTTATAAGGGGATGGGTCTGGGCGGTGTGCTCTGAGGATCAGTGAGGACTTGTTGGGCCAAAGGGACACTTTCCACACTGTAGGGATTCTAAGATGATCTCAGATTGACAGTACTACTGAAGATTGCTGGATGGATGTAATGGTCTGTGAGCCGTGAAGGATGTAAACTCATTTGTATTGGCATCAGATGCCAATGATTCACGTGGATGATTGTAGCCCTCATGCACGTGCAGTTTCTAGGAGCAGTCAGCGACATGTGTGCCATCTCACCATTACTTCAAGAGAGTGTCAAATGGCTTCTTCAAAAGGACTTGCCAGCCTATCATGTTCAGAGTCAAAGTAGAAGGTCCAGCTAGAGGCTTCAGTGCTGGTTTGGTTATTCCAGATACAAGCTCTTTTTGATTGCATGTATTGTGGTCACCAAGGCTCATGTGGACATCAGTGATCTTCATTATCCTCAAGGAATTTAATTCCTTCACTATCCAATTGGCTTGCAGTCACCACCAGTGGATCCTACAGGTCTCTGCTCATTACCAAATGAGCAGCAATGACAGACACATCTGCAGGCACTTCTAGAGTGTCACTTGGATATGGACACAGAACAGTCAGGAGTTAAGTAACAACCCAGTAGATTTTGTCTTTGCGACTCTTACCACTTTTGCCATCCAGATAAATTAGGATCCACATTCAAAGTACTCAGAAGTCGAAGTCACAAACCCCTTGCCCACAGGCATCTGGTGCTTCTGAAATATGTAACTCCTGATCGGCAAGCGCACACACACACACACACACACACACACACACACACACACACACACACACACACACACACACACACACACACGCAGACAAACGTGGTTCACCCCAATCAACTTCCTGTTTGATATGTACTTGCAGTGCTGATGACAACCAAAACTGTATCACACCAATTCTGAGGAAGGGTCTCCAGGCCTGAAACATTATCTCTGTTTTCTCCTTCACAGATGCTGCCAGACCCTTTGGCCCAAATGCATCCATATTCAAATTTATGAGATGTGCCCTTGTGTGGTGTTCCCTCTTTGCTGCTAACAGATGGAGAAGGAAGCTGCTGACCTCATCGCTCCATGGTCAGGGATGACTTTGGCGGATTCTCCTTTATCATCACAACAACTTGAGGAGCTATAGAGTCTCTGTCCACATTGGAAGCTTCCAAATGCAGGTGATAGGTACACCTCCTCCCCTATAGGGTACATTGGTAGCCTCCTGCTAGCCCAAGGAGCAAGAGGACCTGTTAGAGGTGCCAGGGGATTTGTACACATCTTGACGTGTCACTGTTTCCTGGTTCTCAGAGACAAAATGTTAGCAGACAGAGCAGCTCACATCTGAGGCAGCTACTGACTAGTTTGCTGGCCATGGCTCTTCATGAGATTTGCAATCCAGCCATTGGAAAGTTCAGGCACATAGAGGGTGATGGAAGTGCTCATGGTCTGGATGGACCCCCCCCCCCCCCCCCCCCCCAATGTCTGAGCCAGGGCGTGGATACCTTCTGGAAGATCCACCTGCCATATCTTCATGCACCTCACACTGAGCTCTTCAGCCTGTGACTCAGTTGGGTCTGGCCTCACATAATTCTCTCAGCATCTTCAGGCCGAACAGTCACAGACTCTAACAGCAGGTCAGGTACCTATTGATGTTTGAACCAGGATGCAGTTTTGAGTGTGTTTGAGTATAAATATTAGTTTTAAGAATTAAAGGTTAACTGAAGAAATTGAAATAAATACAACTGAAGCACATGGATGCGCACAGCATTTAAAAAGGTTGAGGTCATGGTGCTTTTAAGAGTTTAACAGCTCGAAAGGTAGGATTAGAAGCAGCAGGTGGACATGTTGAGCTAGAGATATGGCTCCTACACTGAAAATCTGGTCAGATTGTTCATTTTGGAAGTTAAAGTTAGTTAAAAGCATTCAGTGAATTCTGAAAGGCTCGTAAACTCCCCGGTAGCAAATTGTAAATGAAGGGTACTTAAT
Organism: Stegostoma tigrinum; assembly: GCF_030684315.1. Lineage (NCBI taxonomy): Eukaryota > Metazoa > Chordata > Chondrichthyes > Orectolobiformes > Stegostomatidae > Stegostoma > Stegostoma tigrinum. The sequence goes on along the minus strand of NC_081358.1, from coordinate 99,497,701 downwards.
AAAAGAAGTAGATTATGGATAGTTTGGATCAGGCTTTGTTTCATGGAGATGGGTGGAGTTTCAAAAGGTTCTCTAGTTTCATTGTATATATGTTGGAAGAGGAGTTAGTTGCAGCTTGAAGTTGGGCAACTGCTGAATTTGAAGAAGTGACTAGACAGCACAATGCTGCTCTTCGGCAGTTAGAGCTTGGGAGAAGGCCCAGGGAGTGGTGGCTCTCTGTTATGTGAAAAGGTTCGGGCTAAAACAATGCTCAAAGGGTTATAGGTAATTCAGTGCAGCTGAGGGTGGAGTGACAAAATCACACAAGTGTATTTACTTGATGTAGTTGAAGAAGACTGAAGATTAAGAGATTCAACAGCAGCTCAGTGAAGCTAAATGGTTGATAAAAGCTGAAATTATGGCAATAATTACTCAGATGGGAGCAGTTCTGGGGAATTTGGTCTTGGAAGAAATTAAAGACTGTCAGCCTGACAGTCCAAGTTAGGAAGGCTTTGAGCAGATTTCCAAGGCTGGATCATCAATAGTGAAGAATTGGAATATCTCACAAAGGAGACAGTGTTAATGAGATTTGGTAACCTACAATGTCATGCAGATCTGTATGGAATCTGGCCTGATTGCATTAACGATTTAAAGTGCAGTTTATAGAATATTAAACCATAGTTGTTTCTTAATTCATGGATCCCAAGCCAATTTTGAGTCTTAGCATCTTGGCTGCATAAATAATGTAACAGTTTAGAATATTTATCTTGCCTGTTCACAATACCTATTTGGTCATCACAATTCTTGTTTTGTTCAATTTATACAATTTTTTTTTGCTATTTTAATTCAATCATGGACTGTGCTGTTTATTTTCTTGCCCTTGGTTCTTCCATTCTTCTAGATCTAGCAAGACAGATTATAACAAAAATTTGGATAATCCTGTATTCTCATAACTGGAATCATAACAATTTGCCAATATACAACATATTGTAAAATATTTGGACCCTATGCTTCTAAAACTTTGAATCCTGTTTTTCACTAGAGCCATTACGAATCGTCAAATTAATCTTGAGAAAGAGTTGAGAAGCTGAAAAGTAAAGTAGGATAAAGACAAATGTAGGGATTGAGGCCAGACTGGGAATAACACAGGAAGGCAAATGGATGATTACTAGATAATTAATAGATTGTAATACAATAGACTGGAACAGTTTCATATGCAATATATCCTCCAAGGAAGTTCAGAGAGAAAAATTCCTTAGCTAGTTGTACAATTCAATGAAATCCTGACCTTTTCTACATTTATTCTCTGCTCGAGTGAGCTGCAATTTCCTCCATTTAAACATCAGAAGGATCAAAGCTATTGTCTTGGTCTCTGTAAAAAAAATCTGTGCTTTTATTAATTTCACCTTCCTTCCTGATTATTGAGCCACATCAGGCCACTGTTTCTGAATTTTAATTCTGAACTGACTGTCTGATTTCATATCCTTGGAGGCCCTAAATCCACCTGTACAACTTTACTCTGCTGTGCTATCCCTCCAGGCCTCATTATTTCAATCATTTCCCGATTGGTCTCTTGACTCTATACTTCATAAACTTTTTGGCCTATATTCTACCACAGACCTCATGCCCAGTTACCAAGTATCTTTGATGAAAATTGGCTGCTTCTTCCTAACCCTTCAGATTCATATTTCTCATCCTAATTCCCAAGTTTATACATGCCTCTTCCTACATCTTTAACTCTCTTTATGTTGGAGCTATCCATAACCCCGCAAAACTGGTCACTTTACCATACAATTGGTAACCTCAACTATCTACTCATCCTCTGGAGCTTGGAGCAGTTTGGCTGCTTGTTTGCATTCTAAAACAATGTCTTTGAGTAAAACAAATTATGGGTAGAAGGAATCTTATTAGCAAAAGCATATATCCACTTCCATTCTAATTATACAGAACAAAACCTACCATACAAGTTGTGACATAATCCGCGGAATTATTTATACATTGGTTCACTGATTTATGAATGTCTGGCTTACAAGCAGTTGTATTTACAAACAGTATACCATGCAAGGGTGTAATTGTAAGGACCTGAAATATGAACATTTCCTGTACTTATGAATGAGTTTTTTTCTCTGAAGAAGGGCCTAGGCCCGAAACATTAGCTTTCCTGCTCCTCTGATGCTGCTTGACCTGCTGTGTTCATCCAGCTCAACACATTGTTATCTTTGTACTTATGAATAGCTGCTTTACATTATCTTGTATTGTGTTCCAACTTGGATAGCAATCAACTTGCTCTGTACTGCTGACACTTGGCCTGGTGCAAAACACCATCTTAAATATGGTGTAAGCCTACCCTGGGATGTCTGGTCAGTGGAAATTAGTTCCGGCTATGACAATTGGGCTAGGACAGTTGGGGAATTGGGCTAGCATCAAATGGGAAGGACAACAGAGGGGCAATGTGGGTGATTAATGATGTGAGCTTGGGATGCTTGCATGAAAAGACTCACTCAGCCTCGCAGAGAGAAACCGTTCATGAAACGCGAACAAGGTGACACTTAAACAGAAACATATAAGATCCAGCTATTTATTGAGCAATTTTTTTTTCAAAGTAAACCATTAAAGCAGCACCAGGTTTGTCTAACATGGGCTTTGACAGAGTAAATAAAGAAAAAGTGTTTCCAGTGGCACAAGGGTTGATAATCAAAAGGCACTAAAATAAGGCAATTAAAAACATAAGAACCAGAGGTGATATGAAGAAAACAACATTATGCAGTGAGTTGTTACAATTTGAAATGCATTAACTGACAGGGTGACGTAAGGAAAATTAAATTATAATCTTCAAAATGAAGTTGGTGAAGTATTCGATGGGAGAAAATGTTCATTGGACAGGGAATGTGGGGATTGCTTCTTCAAAGAGATGGCACAGACATGATGGACCAAGTGGTTTTCTTTACTTTATTATTTTACAGTTCTCTGGTTCTCTAAATCATTTTACCAAAATATGTAGAGGCTATAGCTCATGAATTATATAACTATGATTAATAGGGTTTATTCATTTAAAATAGCGGAACAATAAATACTCAAAGTGTGCCTTACACACCATTGCTTATCATAAGCAGAAAGATCAATATGCATTTCAGCCCTTGTGAAATATAAAATTAAAGCTATTCTTCAATGTTTCAGATAAAACCCACATTGTGCTGTGATTTATGCAGACAAGAGGGCAAGAAACGTGCTAATGCATTAAACGCACTTGAGTGGTTTAATCAGCATAAAATGTTTAACGTCATTATGACTCACTTTGGCCTGATTTCCTGTAATAGTTATGGTTGGGCTGTATGCACTCCCTGTTTTTGCTCCACGAAATCAGACAGGCAGGTTTTGTAGACCTGTAAAAGAGACAGAAATTGTTGTATAACTCTAACCTGAGAGAAGATAGTGGCAGCAAATCCACCAGCTGAGTCTAATACAATGATGAGCTATGGTGAGGATTCATCTTACAACATGTACCAACAACGAGATGTTCTCTATCACTAAGGCTTCTTCAGTTCACAACTTCTAAAGTACAGAAAGCCATATGGACAGTACTGCTACAAATTCCCCTTGATGTCACAAACCACCCTGACTTAGAACTATTTAATCACTGCAAAGTCAAAATGCTGGGCTTATCTATGTAACAGTAATGTGGAAGAAATATTTGCACATGCACTTCAACAATTCCAGGAAACAGTTCCTTGTCACCTTCTGAAGAGCAATTAGAGGTGGGTAATAGATGCTGACCATGCCTGTGGGATCCATATGTTCAGAATTAAGAATTTAAAAACCAAACAGAACCAAGCAGAGCTGCCATAGAAAGTGTTACCTAGAAGGGGCAGCATGGTGGCTCAGTGGTTAGCACGGCTGCCTCACAGCACCAGGGACCTGAGTTCAATTCCACCCTCGGGTGACTGTTTGTGTGGGGTTTGCACATTCTCCCCGTGTCTGCATGGGTTTCCTTCAGGTGTTCCGGTTTCCTCCACAGCCCAAAGATGTGCAGATTAGGAGGATTGGCCATGCTAAATTGCTTGCAGTGTTCAGGGGTGTATAGCTTAGGTGGGCTATAGGAGGATGGGTCTGGGTAGGATGCTCCAGGATCAGGGTGGATTAGTTGGGCCAAAGGCCCTGTCCCCACACTGTAGGGATTCTAAGATTGTGATGAAGGTGGGTTCTGTGACTTCACTGAATTGCTCACATAACCCACATGAAGTAATTCTTGAACCAGAAAACTTAAGGACATTACCACATGACAGCTAATGCATATAAACATCTGAAAATGATTTGCTATTCCCCAAGAAAGATGCTCACTTGGAAACTACTTAAGGTCATTCTGAATGATAATTTATGTTCATCAAATAGCAAATGAAGCTACGTGGCAGAGATTGGATACTTGGCAGGTGAGGCAACTAAATGAGTGACCAAGTTAATAAGATTTGAATCTATCCCTCTGTTCCTCCAACACTTCAGTTTGATGAATTCTTCTGAATTTAGAATGATTTAGCGTAGAGGTGAAGCCCTTTTTCCCATTTTGCCCCTGCTAGTACATTGAATGAGCTCTTTAATAAGTTCCACTCCCCCTCCTTTATCTTCATACTGCTATAATATTCAAGTATGCATCTGATTCCCTTTTGAAATTTACCATCAAATCATGAGTCAGAGACTCATACAATAAAGAGGAGGTCCTTCAGCTCATCGAGCCTGTACCGCCATTGGCCTCCATTACTCTTTAATTAGTCAATTCCAAATCATAACAAATCACTTCATTAATTAAAACATCTAAAACAGCCTCATGTTCTAATGTTCTTGAGTAGATCTGTAGCTCAGTTTGTGGATGCTGTGCTTGGTTCATTTGTCAAGCTGGTTTGTTAGTTCGAAGGCTTTCTTTTAATTTTAGGGGCAGCACAGTGGCTCAGTGGGTAGCACTGTTGCCTCACAGCGGCAGGGACCCGGGTTCGATTCCACCCTGTCTGTGTGAGATTCACACATTCTCCCCATGTCTGTGTGGGTTTCCTCCAGGTGCTCTGGTTTCCTCCCACAGTCCAAAGATGTGCAGGCCAGGTGGATTAGCCGTGCTAAATTGTCCATTGTGTTCAGGGATGCATAGATTAGGTGGGTTATGGGGGATGGGTCTGGTTCTGGGTGGGATGCTATGAAGGTCAGTGCGGACTAGTTGGGCCAAAAGGCCTGTCCCCATACTGTAGGGATTCTGTGATTACCCTGCTGGGTAACATCATCAGTGTAACGTCAGCTGAAGTGCTGTTGTGTTTTCCTGCCTGGTATCTAAACCCTGGGGTCCATCAGTGTTGATTGCCTCATTTCCGGTTTTTCCTAATTCTACACGTCTATCGATGGCCTTCTTGGTGAAGAACCAAGCCTCTAGAAATTCCTGTGCTTGTCTCTGTTTGGCCTGTCCTAGGGTCTTGAAGTTACCTCAATCAAACTGGTGGTTCTCCTTATTCGTGTGAATAGAGACAAGTGAGTACTGGTGTGGAGCTGGAGGAACACAGCAGACCAGGAAGCACCAGAGGAGCTGGAAAGCTGACATTCCAGGTCAGGAATAATGGGAACTGCAGACGCTGGAGAATCCAAGATAACAAAGTGTGAAGCTGGATGAACACAGCAGGCCAAGCAGCATCTCAGGAGCACAAAAGCTGACATTTCGGGCCTAGACCGCTCTCTGATGAAGGGTCTAGACCCGAAACATCAGCTTTTGTGCTCCTGAGATGCTGCTTGACCTGCTGTGTTCATCCAGCTTCACACTTTGTTATTCCAGGTCAGGACCGTTCTTCAGAAATGGGGGAGGGGAAGGGGAGCAACAAAAAGACATGACAGTGGGGTGGGGGTGTCTGCTTTAAAGCAAAGTTCACTCAACTCATTTTTAGTTTTTAAAAGTGTTAAGATTTAAAAATTACCCAGCAGCTAAGTTTTGTTTCTAAATTATATCAAATGTTAGTTTAATTCAGAAATATTGCTGGAAATTACCAAATACAAAGCAATATGGCTATTAGATGAAACAGAGATACAAAGATTAAAAGTACACACGGATAGAAGATACTTATAAAGATGAATGTAGAATCAGTCCATTATTGTTGCACACCTGTTACTGGTGTGTAGATTTTCTTTGCAAAAATTCTAAAATTTGAAGTCAGAAAACAACAGCTATGATGGCTTCTGCATTTGAAAAGTTGGTTGTGATATGGAGATGCCAGCGTTGGACTGGGGTGGACAAAGTCAGAGTTCACATAACATCAGGTTATAGTCCAAGAGTTTTATTTGAAATCACAGGCTTTTAGAGCACTGCTCCTTGGTCAGGTACAGAGAGATTTCAGAGAGTGGGAGAGAGAGGTTTCTTCTTCCTTAATAGTTTTGCGGCCGCAGCACAGCACTGTGGACTGTTTTGGCAGAATTATGTTTCATTTCTTGAAAGACTTTCTCTTTAAGCTAAGAACTCTCTCCCTGATGTTGCCCTCCTGGAAGTACTGTTTAAAATAGTGTCTCACAGCCTTATATGGATCAAATGTGAGATGGTTGCTATGGTAACTTTCAATTAATCATTATCCCACAAAGCAAAGTCAATTATGTTGAATTTCCTCGCTTGAATCCTTCCAGTCTCAAAAGTTTGTCTCAAAAGCTTTGAATTCCCAAACATTTAAGGGCCCATTGTGCTGTCCAGGGGTTAATTAAATTCTAAATGGCACTCACTGTGATTTATATTGAGAAAAGTCATCAATTTTGACCTCTGATGAAGGGTCTAGGCCCGAAACGTCAGCTTTCGTGAGCTCTGATGAAGGGTCTAGGCCCGAAACGTCAGCTTTTGTGCTCCTGAGATGCTGCTTGGCCTGCTGTGTTCATCCAGCCTCACATTTTATTATCTTGGAATTCTCCAGCATCTGCAATTCCCATTATCTCAGCTTCTGGAAACATCTGTGGTGAGAAAGAAACCAGTTCTGAAGAAGTGTCGCTGGACCTAAAACATTTAACTCTGCTTTCTCTTCAGAGATGTTGCTAGGCCTGCTGAGTTTCTCTGGCAATTTCTGTTTCTGTTTCAGATTTCCAAGTCATTGTTCTGTGTTTTACTTATGTCATCAGCCTGTCTGTTTTTTTGTCTGGCTGAGGTGAATCAACAAGAATTGGCTATGTAACTTCTTGCAGCCATTTTTTGGATGCAGTGTCTATCTTTGAAAGGTCAAGCCAGACTTCTTTTTTTTAAAATATATAATATTAAAATTATCTATTCTTGACAATACTACTTACTGTTTGAATTCTTTACTATTTTATATGCCTATGGACACCTGTTAATAATCTGAATATTTCCTCTAGTCCCTTATAATTAAATCCTGATTGTAAATATATTATATACGCTGATCCCAGTTTGACTGTTTCTTAGTGTATCTCAGTGATCAATACTGGACACGCCACTCATCATATTCAGTATTATTCTCAAATAGTGTCGCCCCTCATCTCTGGCACAGACTACAATACTGAAGATTTTAAGTACCAGCTTATTACAGTTCTCGGTAAGCAAAGAGAATTAATAGGAAAAATGATTAATGTGGGATAATAGCAGAATTTGCATTGAAAATTATAATAGCATAAAACATGCAATCTACTAAAATAATTTTTAATTCCAGGTCCTCATGAGTCATTTCTGCCTTTGTTGGTGTAATTGGATGTGTTGCCTACACATAATATTCACAGCTTTCCCCCTTAACTGGCCTTTCCATGTTGCATGAACATGAGCCATTCTTTGAACTCTGATATGTAGAGTATTTCAATTAAATACCCTTTTATTTTCCTGTTAACTATTTTTAGCATGGCTGTAATACAGACAGATGATCTGTCCAAATAATAAAGGAATGACATTTCTATTTGCAAAAAGAACTATCGATCTACAGTTCAATAAAACACCAGAAACTGCAATAAGTGGTAGTGTAATTGAATAGACTTTTCAGTAAGCCACAGCAGGAAAAATGGGCTGTCTCCTCTGTGTGCTACTGTCCACAATTCCACATCCCCCAAACATCAAGATACACCTCTGAGTTATAGTGCTATAAATTGTTCACCGTTCCCCAAATAAATGCCATTGACTGTATTTCACAATCTAGCAACTTGAATCAACACTGGCCCGAGAATCTAATGATGGAGAGTCACAATTCCAAGTATGGCTCACTTCCTGCATAAAATGCACCTCAAGGAATCATATAAGTTGTGCTGGAAGAGGGCTCAATTAATTTCATTGTCCCAGTGTGGGTTCCTTGCCAGGCCTGCCTATTCTAATTCCATTTACCCCAGAGTTTTCCTTCTATGTTTATTTAGTTACACATTTATCTTTGTTGATTCATGAAATGAAAACACTTATCACTGATGAGATAGATATTCAGTGCCCATCACTACCTGACATGAAAATGTTGTGGTATGTCCTTATTAAAGTCAGTGGGGCCTTGCCATTCTTTGCAGAATTCTGAAGAGGCTGAATAGTCACACTTGAGACAGTTAAAAATCAATGAGATTACTGTGTGACTGTAATCATATAGGTCAGAAGAAAGAGCGGTATATGATCTCCTGCCCTCTGGAACATAAATGAAAAATAAATCGTAAAGAAAATATTGCATTTGTATAAAGTGTTTTCCAACTCCCAGACATCCCAAAAGTTTACAGCCAAGAATTTTGAAATGCTGGTTATGAGACAATCTGGCATTTTCACACACAGTTTTTATAATATCTGAAACAAAAACAGAAATTACTGGAAAAGCTCAGCAGGTCTGGCAGCATCTGTGGGGAGAAATCAGAGTTAATGTTTCAGGTTGAATGATCCTTCCTCAGTGACTCTCCTTATCAATATCTGCTCTTTATTTTTCAATTTTTTAGAAAAAGAAATACCAAACTCCAAGATTACCAAGGCAGGATTTAATGATTTCTGGATCTTTACTTTAGCAACTGAAAACGTTGCATAACTGTATCTCTGCTTGACATGGAATGTTTGAGGTAGGATTATTGGGGTGCAATGGGGGAGAGTTGACAGTGGGCAGCACACAAATGATATAAGTTCATTAGAATCACCTCATCCTGAGAACATCTTCTTGAAGGTAAAATTGAGGAGGCAGCTGTGTTACTCACCAGCTCATGGCAGGTAATGAATTAGGAACAAAGAATATGTAAAAGCCACCAATATCTCCTCTCATATGTATACTGTGAACTTTACAGTTGGCCTAATGGGCATCTCCATCCCTCTATCATCCTGTGTCCCCAACCACAGGAGGCCAGACCACTTCCCAGGAGCATACCAGAGGGTCAGAAACACAGACAAACTTTCTACAGCTATGATCACCTTGGGACTTGCCTCCACAATGGTGAGCTCGCTCTAGATTCCATATTCTAATTCAAATGTTCAGAAAGTAGGGGATAGGGCACCTCAAAATAGAGTCTTCTTTATTTGTTTTCTCTCTCTCACTTTTTACCTTCTGCTGGTCCTGCCCACCTTCTTCAATTGGAGAGCAAGTCTCCAGGCAGTAATTTTCATTTTTTTTCTGTAAAACCCTGTTCTGTGACTGTTCCCTTAGCCTCTGGGATGACAAGCTCCACATGACTCTTATGCTGGGGTCACAATCTGAAACCAAAATTCCACCAATACTTTCAGTCATAATCTCTGGAAGGGATTTCTGAGAGAAATATTGACATTGAGGTTTTAGCTCCCTTGTTGAAAAGGAGTGATAAAATCAGTTTTTCTTCACTACAAAAGCTTTCAACTAGAATATTTTATGATACTTCCCCCCTCCCCCACCCAGTGTTTACCCTCTTTGGTAAAAACAGTAATTGAACAATGAGTCAGTCATCCATAAAACTGGAATATAAACACATTTAAACCTGAGACAAGCAAATACTTCCCATCTTGCTATTGTTAGTAACTCATTGATTTTATATTGATTTAGTGTGTGTTATTCATGAGGAAGGAGGGGCTGTCATTATTAAACTCACTTGCACTTCTATCCTGTAAACTGCACATATAAAGCCATTGCACTAAATTAATAAACGATTACTACCATCAGCAAGTACGGCCAATAATTCATTTATTAATGACTCACATAATAAGCAACTACAAGCAATGGGGAAGGATTGAAGACAGCGATTCTTATACTCAGTGTTTGCAGCCCTTTGGCTTGAACTTTGACTAAGCGGTATTGGTAACGGTTGCTATGAAATTATCCTTCACCATAGTACTCCGATAGGGCAATTTCATTTAAAATCAACAACTGACCCAATCTTGAAAGGCAAAGAGACTAAATTACATTGGGGTGTTTTTCCAAACAGCTCAAACTGATATCAGCTGATGTTTGGGGAGACTGGTTGGTACAGGAATAAACCTAGCCAGAAAAGGACTGAAATATGAAAGAACTGTTAATCCATTATAGCAAAAACTTATACGTGGACAGTGCCTTTAATATGAGAATCTGTCCAAAGGTGTTTTACAAGAGCATTTTAAATCAAAATGTGACACTGAAGCACGTAGCAGATTTTAAGTTACATGACAAAAAGCTTGGCTAAAGTGATATTTTAAGAGCTGTCTTATGGAGGAAGGTGAGCCAGACAGTCAGAGAACTTTAGGGATGCTATTCCAGAGCTTAAGGCCTAGGCAACTCAAGGTGTGGCAGAAAATAGTGGAGTGATCAAAATTAAGAAGCTAAAATTAGAGGTGCACAGATATCTCAGAGGGCGGTGAGGCTGGAGAAGATTTCAGAGCAAGGAGGGGATGAGGCCATGGGAAGGATTTGAAAGTAAGGATGAGAAAACTTAGCAAACTATGGAAAACTTTCAGGTAAACAGGAAAGCAGGAATATTTTAAAGCTTTTGAAAGAGAGCCGATATTGTAATATAGTCTATACTATACTATAATCACTGTATATACAACATGAAACTGCACACAGCAATGAAGTAAATGAGAACTATTGGTCAGACCACTGGAAAAATCCTTCTAGATCCAGGGGATCACTTATGTCCACGTGAAAGAGGAAGTACAGCCTGGATTTAATATCCCCTCTAAAAGAAAGTGTAGCCCTTCCTGAGAGTTGCATGACAGCATATGTTACATGCTCAAGACTCTGAAATAGATTCTGACTTAGAGAGGAATGTGTAGCCACATTCTGATTCACGGCTGACACATTATATGTTAACTTTTGTTTGTGTGTGAATTAGAATTTTAAACATTTGATTTTAAAATCCATGACAAAAGGGCCAGAAATAGCAGCTGTTTGGCTCTGGTGTGCATTGTTTAAACGCATAGTCTTGTTTCTGCCTTTGTACCTTAATTTGGGAATGACACTGTGGATCATTGAGATGGAATGGATCAGAAAAAATGTGTTATCAAGCCTACATCAATGGGTAACCCAGGATATGCTGTAAATTCTAGCCAAGAGATTATTCAGTGTGGGATGGATAAAAGGATTGAAATATTTTTACAGAGCGTGTGATTATATTCCTAGACTAGAAATCCTGAGGTCTGCATCAATGTTCTGTAGAATATGAAACCCAATTCCACATTTGATGGTTTTATTTTTAATTCAATAAATATTCTGGAAATATTTAACAGACATCTAAGGAAGTAAACCTGCCTTCCCCCAAATGGGCAAAGTGACTGCAATTACATTCCAAAATGGTTAATTCTTAATGGCTTATCAAGCTACTTATGATTAAATGAATATGACTAGCCTTTTCAGAGTAACCACGGACTGTCAATTAATGCTGGCTCTGGACAGAAAATACAGAACGGTTTCTGAGTAGAACAGATATGTGCGCATGGTAGTTCCTCAGAGTGAGGATGACAATATGCCAGTATGATTTATTTGCTGAATTTGTTTATTGATTTAATGCCGTCACATATTTCGAGACACAGTCTGCCCTACAGGCAGATCGTACCATACAAAATGCATCAAAGCAGCAGAACAGAGTGCAGAATTTAGTGTTACAGTTACAGAGAAGGTGACAGAGAGAGAGATCAGAATTAACATTTGAGAGCAAAGTGTGGAGCCGGAGGAACACAGCAGGCCAAGTAGCATCTTAGGAGCACAAAAGCTGACGTTTCAGGCCTAGACCCTTCATCAGATGATGAAGGTGCTAGGCCTGAAATGTCAGCTTTTGTGCTCCTAAAATGTTGCTTGGCCTGCTGTGCTCATCCGGCTCCACACTTTGTTATCTAGGATTCTCCAGCCTCTGCAGTTCCCATTATCTCTAACATTTGAGAGAACTTTCTATTTGTTCCTTATTTACAGCATCCGCAGTTCTTTCGTTTTTTTTATTTAACATTTGAGAGTCCGTTCAGAAGTCAGATAACAGCTAGGAAGAAACTGCTCTTGAATCTATTCATACGTGTATTCAAACTTTTATATCTTCTGCCCAACGGAAGAGGGTATGACTGGGGTAGGAAGGCTCTTTGACTACGTTGGCTCCTTTCCTGAGGCAGCGGAAAGTATAGATGAACTGTATGATTCCCATATGTTGGTCCTTGAAACATAAGACTCTTAGGAGGCTTAACAAGGTACATGCTTACTCAAATGCTGTAAATTCTGGACAAAAGGTTGTTTTCACTTCTGGGAAAGTCTCGGATAAAGAAGCATAATCTCAGAATAAAGAGAATCTCATATAATAAGATGAAGAGGATTTTATTCTGTCAGAGGTTGGTGAATCTGCGGAATTTTTTACTGCAGAGTACTATCAAAGGTGATTGAGTATATGCAAGGCTGAGATAGATAGATTGTTAATTAGTAAGGGAATTGAGAGCTCTGGGGTAGAAACAGGAAAGTTGTGGATTATCAGATTAGTCATGATTTCATTCAATGGCAGAGCAGGCTTGATGGGCCAAATGGCCTTCTTCTGCTCCCAAAGGTTTTGGTCTTATGATAATAAATAGTGTCCTTGTTGAGACAGATATCTTGAAGTTTTGAACCAGTCTATCTATTTACATTGCTAGAAGACCTCAGACTTGCACATAGCTTGGATTCTGCACACAGACTACATAGAGTAAGCATTTGAAAGAAGACACCTCTGAGACAAAGATTACCAATTAATAGCATGAGAGAGGGAGTGGATACCAAATAAAACTGTGAGGAGAAGAGAAAATATCTATGAGTGATATAACAACAAAGTTATGTGTTGATTACTTATTGAGCAGCTACTGTTAGGAACTGAATCAACTCCAGTTTTTTTTTGCCAATCATAATTTCTAATCTCTCATAGGAAGGAAAGAATTTATAAGTATAGGAGAAGGAGCTAATGTTTTGAGTGATGGTGAGAAATTTTGATCTTCTCCAGTTGAATTTCTCATTTTAGTTAATAGTATGCATGTAAGATTAAAATAACTTAAAGTAATTAATGTGACATACAGTAAAATAACTAAAAACGTGAGTAAAAGCTAAGGTGTGGCAGAGCAGCTTGACCAAATGGAATTCCATTCCTATGGCATATGGAGAGGAGTGGAAACTTCTCATGATCTTAATGAACTCAAATGCAGGAAGTATCGCCAGCTTCATGAGCTTGAGCTCCAGCTTTCAAAACTCAACCAACTGCTAGACTCACTGAGTTTTATCTATAACACAGAGAACCACATGGAAAACATTTAGTTTGTTTCAGGAGCTCATCATCAATTTTTCAAATCACCCAAATAACCAAATTACAAATACTTCCCACCAGGGGCAGTATAACAATAAGAAAAATGTCAAGGAGTTGAGAAACAAAGGAAGGAACAAAATCAAAACATTCTTAATGGGGCAGATAATGCTTATGGTTCCCACCTCTCTCTAAAAGCTTTGAAGCTACTGGTGGATGTCATTTGCCCCCTCTCCAAGGACAACCAGGTGTGAATATAGCCAAATAAGAGAAGCAGAAGAACTCAGCTCTTTTTTTAATGCATCATAAACCTACCACCTCATCATTCAATCACCCAAATAAACAAGTAACCAACTCTGAAAAACCACCAAATCACTTGAGCAATCAACCAAACAAACAAATTATAACTTCTGCCAACTATCAGCAGTGCAACAACACAAAAATAAAGAAAGAATAGGAAGAGAGGAAGGGATTAAATCAAAATTAAATTGGAGAGAGTGATTTTGCACACTACCCCCTGTGGTGCTCATCTCTCCAAGATCTGAGCTTTTTTTTAAAATCCATTGTACATAAGCTAATGATGTACTATCGCAGTGAAAGCCTCTGTACAGTTTAGAGTTCTCCCTTTAACTCTTACTTCATTTGATTAATGCCAGCTTCCTCTTCATCTCTCAAAATATTAAATTGCCCTTTACCATTTCAGATACAAGATGGCTTGCTGTGAAATTTTCTTCATTTCAACATTTCCATTAATCATCCATTTCCACTTTTGCAGTGTAGAAAGGAACAATGTTGAGCTGCGTGCAAAACATTACTCACCCTGAGGGGAACAGAATTAATTTCTTAGAAGTGCTTTTACTGCTAGTTTAATTCAGAAGTTAAGCATATGGAATGCACACAAGTTCCAGCAGTGATCCTTTATTCTACAGGTATTAAACCTGAAAGCATATTCATGAGAGAATTTAGCCTAAGTAAATTAACTTTTTACAATTGATAACCATGACCTGATATACCCGACGCACAAGAAAAATAGTGAGATCTCAACTGATGATCTCAAATTTGATAAGTTGATTGTGGAAATATGGAAGCAGGCATGCCTTATGTTTAACTAGATGATGGTGATCACAGCAAAGAAACAAGACTGGAATCTCCTGTGCTTGTGGAACTGTCATTGCTAATTCCCCTTGACTGTGTGAAGCAGATTACTTTGCCATCCAAGGTACCCAAGATGGCAACCAAGAAGGAGGCTTCAGGCAGAGCTTGTCTGCTCCATCCATTTTCCTTTCTTTTCTCTCTCTTTTGTGTTTCTATGTCTTGTTTCTTCTGCAGGCCACAGACTCCCAGCCTCGGACTAAGCGCAGACCTGGTGAGGTGACTTCCCTGCCCAGTATGGCAGCCTCCCAACATGGCAGCCTCTCGCCCTGGCGTGGTGGTCCTTTTCTCAAAAGCCTGCTGTCTTGGTAAATGTGCTGCTTTGCCTACTCACAGTACAGTCTTTTGATACAAATGCTCTGTGCACCTGCAAACCCACAGACATCCATTTTTAACATCAAAGCATAGAAAAAAAGCACATTATCTTCTAAAGGGACCACACACTGCTTCATGGCATTTTACAAACACCAACATTTCACAAATACCAATAGTTTACAAACACCAAATTCTAATGTCTTGCCTCCTAATCCACAAATAGAATAGCCACCTTCGCAACAACTGCCATGTGTGCATGATGAAAAGAAATTGAAAGCATCTGAACCTTCTAATTGGCCAGGGTAGATGGAGAGTTGGAACCCGGGTTAGTATAGGGAAATGTTAATTATCATAAAATTTTCTCACTGAAGCATTGGCTCTTTTCAAACAAGTGATACTTCAACTCTGGTCTTATAGGTTAGAGGTTTTCAGCCAGACTCACCTCCCAAGAGCTGGCCAATCACATGAAAATTAGAAAATTTCAGAAGGTGAGCTCTTGATGAGTTGAAAATCAGCTAAATGGACTGAATTTATGATAGGGGAGATTTCAGTTTGGTAATGTCTGCCAAAACCACCCCCCTACCCTTGTGAAAATTGTCAGGTTTGGGAATGAAGGCAGGAAATCCTGACACATGTTGTTACCATTTCCTTGGGTCAGTCACCTCTGCCAATCCAATTTGAACCATATGTGTTGCTGAACAGAGGACTGTAGAATGTAAGAAATACTCCCATTATCTGGACTACACTGTAGGAGCCCCAAAATATTCTTCTGAGCTCGATGGTTTGTTGCATCCTACATAATCTCATGATCATGAGATCATGAAGGAACATCCCTTGCTTGGCTTATAATAAGTAACTGAGGACGAAGAAGATAAGACCCCCTCTCCCCAGAGTGTCTGCAGTAAGCCTTTTTGACAGTAAACCCAATCTTAACATCCCATTTAATACCAGTCTAGCATCTTAATTTAATCTTTTTAAACACAATCCTAAAACATTCTGATGAAAGACATTTTGAAAAAAGCCATCCAATATTTTACACAAAAGTCAAACTATTCACCTCACTTAAACCTACATTGCCTCCCTGCTCCTATGCATTGGCTGCAGAATGATTAATGGGGAAGAGTGAAGATGGTTTGATTGGACACCCTTGAGCAGGCCCAGCTTCAGGGAAGGTGAAGGTATAGTGCTAATTTCACTGGGTTAGTAATCTGGAACCTCAGGCTGATAATGTGGAGACAGAGTTTTAAAACCAGCCATGGGCAACGTGAAATTTAAGTTTATAAAAAGTCTGGCTGATGGCAGCTATGTAACTATTGTCGATTGCTGTATGAAATAAAGCTGCTTTGCTAATGTCCTCTAGGGAAGGAAATCTACCGCCATTACTTGGTCTGCTCTACAGATGAGTCCTGATGTACATCAATGTGGCTTACTCAGAACTGCCCCCATGGGCAATTTGGGTTTTGCAATAAATGTTGGCCTACCAGCTCTGTCCATACTCCATAAGAAATATGTTAAAAAAACTCTCTCATATTATTCTGTTGCAGTCGGGCAGCAGCAGGGCCAGCTGCCTGGCAGATGGGTGTAGGGGTGGGTAGCAGTTGGAGGATGAGTATTTTCACCTTGAGAAAGTACTTAACTTTTGGGTCCCGTGTTCTCTTGAAACAGCACCTCAACCATTATGGAGATCTGTTGGAGCCCAAATTTCTGGACTGCTGCTATAGCCATCTAGCACCTTCACTTTTTTCAACCTGCAACTGGTCATGGCCTCAGCCAATGATGGTGAGCACTGCCAGTGAATGCAGTGCAATTGTTTTGAGTAATTAGCTCATTTTGACAGAATAACTGGCACTATGTACAAGTGGTGATGGATGTGTGAGCTTTACAACAGTGTGTAAGGGTGAGATTTAGCTTTGATTGTGAGCTGTAAGTTGTTGTTGCTGGAGATTGTTGATAACGAAGCAATGTGGACATGAGGCACATAGTGCTGGGGGTGTGTCGGAAGGTCATCACCATTGGGGCCTCCATTGAATCACACATAATCCTGACTTTGAGCTATTTTACTATGTATTCATCATCATTCAGTCAAATTCCTCATGTGCCCTACTTTACAATATTGCGAGAGCACCTTCATGTCATGCACTGCAGCAGCTTAAGACAAATGCCCATCACTTTATCAGAGTAACCAGAATGGACAGTACATTCTCAGCTTGTCAATGATATATACAACAAGAGAATGAATAACAAAAATGATCTAGGAAGATGCTGCAGTTTTCCAGTTATTCTACATAACTGGCTCTTATATGACACGGCATTTTCACACTTCAAATTATTTTCATTATCTGTGTGAAGCCAAATGTCCCGATATCCACCTTTTAACAATTAATTACCTCGTGTCCTATTCCCACAGTTAACTGCTTTGTTGCTAAAATCCTCCAAATTCCAATACCCTCCTGGCCAATTGCTCTTGTCAACTAGTTCATTCAAAATTCTGCTTCTTGTATCCTGCATATGATATTCTATTATAAGATAACGAAATGTGAGGCTGGATGAACACAGCAGGCCCAGCAGCATCTTAGGAGCACAAAAGCCAATGTTTTGGGCCTAGACCCTTCATCAGAGAGGGGGATGGGGTGAGGGTTCTGGAATAGATAGGGAGAGAGGGGGAGGCGGACCAAAGATGGAGAGAAAAGAAGATAGGTGGAGAGGAGAGTATAGGTGGGGAGGTGGGGAGGGGATAGGTCAGTCCAGGGAAAACGGACAGGTCAAGGAGGTGGGATGAGGTTAGTAGGTAGGAGATGGAGGTGCGGCTTGGGGTGGGAGGAAGGGATGGGTGAGAGGAAGAACAGGTTAGGGAGGCAGAGACAGGTTGGACTGATTTTGGGATGCAGTGGGTGGAGGGGATGAGCTGGGCTGGTTGTGTGGTGCAGTGGGGGGAGGGGACGAACTGGGCTGGTTTTGGGATGCGGTGGGGGAAGGGGAGATTTTGAAGCTGGTGAAGTCCACATTGATACCATTGGGCTGCAGAGAATCCCAAGCGGAATATGAGTAGCTGTTACTGCAACCTTCGGGTGGCATCATTGTGGCACTGCAGGAGGCCCATAGTGGACATGTCATCTGAAGAATGGGAGTGGAAATGGTTTGCGATTGGAAGGTGCAGTTGTTTATTGCGAATTGAGCGGAGGTGTTCTGCAAAGCGGTCCCCAAGCCTCCGCTGGGTTTCCCCAATGTAGAGGAAGCCACACCGGGTACAGTGGATGCAGTATACCAAATTGGCAGATGTGCAGGTGAACCTCTGTGGAGCAGTGCTACAATGATGCCACCCGACGGTTGCAGGAACAGCAACTCATATTCTGCTTGGGATCCCTGCAACCCAATGGTATCAATGTGGACTTCACCAGCTTCAAAATCTCCCCTTCCCCCAGCGCATCCCAAAACCAGCCCAGTTCATCGCCTCCCCCCACTGCACCACAAAACCAGCCCAGCTCTTCCCCTCCACCCACTGCATCCCAAAACCAGTCCAACCTGTCTCTGCCTCCCTAACCTGTTCTTCCTCTCACCCATCCCTTCCTCCCACCCCAAGCCGCACCCCCATCTACCTACTAACCTCATCCCACCTCCTTGACCTGTCCGTCTTCCCTGGACTGACCTATCCCCTCCCTACCTCCCCACCTATACTCTCTCCACCTATCTTCTTTTCTCTCCATCTTCGGTCCACCTCACCCTCTCTCCCTATTTATTCCAGAACCCTCACCCCATCCCCCGCTCTGATGAAGGGTCTAGGCCCGAAACGTCGGCTTTTGTGCTCCTGAGATGCTGCTTGGCCTGCTGTGTTCATCCAGCCTCACATTTCGTTATCTTGGATTCTCCAGCATCTGCAGTTCCCATTATCACATCTATGATATTCTATTCATCAGTCACCCTGTGCTCACTGAACAACTTCAACTCCCAATACAGCAATGCTTCTCAGCATGGCATTCTAATTTCTCCAAAACTTTGCCCCTCTCTTTTCTGTGATCCTAAGAGCTCATCCCTAAAACATTCTGTGATCTCTATAGTCTTTTAATTCTATGATTTTCCAATTTCCATTATTTCCATTGGTGGCTGTGTCTTTAACAACAAGGATCCTAGGCTGGAATTCACTCTCAAAACCTCTCAGTCTTTCTACATTCCCCTCTGCTTCTTTGATGGTCTTTTAAACCCTGTATTTTTGACCAGACGTTTGGTTGCATATACCATTATGTGACAAATTTTGTTCCTTAAGGCTCCTATGAGTTGACTTTGAACATTTTGTGACATCAATGTTGTTATTAAAAAGCAAGGTGTTGCTGTTGTTCAATAGTATTGTAGATTAATCATGGTTACTTGCCCAGCTTAAACATTCTGTATTTGAGCAATTACAAATAAAGAAATAGACCATTCAGCACACCAGGACAATGTCAATGTTTATGCTTTTCAAGAACATCCCCTGACCTTAATGTTCTCACCCTATCAATGTATCAGATGTCTTCCTGTTGAGGTTACATATCCAACTTACCCTTTGTGTTCCTTACCTCAAACACTCATTATGACAGCAGATTTCTTATTCTCTGAATTTTATGAATAACACACTTAGTGCTTAACACACTGCTGGTGCCAAATGATAACTGAACATTGCAACGGGCCTGGGTTATACAATAGGATTGTTCCAAATTCATGTTGATAGCTGGTGGAAGCGAGAACATTTCCATTTCCACCAGCATGTTTGGAGTCAGGCCCTTTCCAGACATCAATGGGCAGAATGCAAAGTTATCGATCCTCACATTCTCTACAAAGTACAGATCCTTTCAAAAACAAATTGAGGGATTGTTTGTACATTTATAGGAAAGTATAGGACAGAGCATATGGCTTGGTTTTCTCCTTTGAAGACAGCTTATATAAATGTCTATGATTTGCCACATGAGAAGCAAATGCCAGAAAGTTAGAAAGCATTTTTTAATTAAATTTGGAAAGCTGACATATTGAAAAGTGAAAAAAAGAACTCTTTGATATGGATTATATTAATTCTCACTTTTTTCTTCTTATAATTATTTAGTTTTCCTAAGCAAGCATCTCATCAAAGCCTAGAACCCAAGACAAATTAAATCACTTTGCTTCTACCATGAGATTTCACTTAAATCAAATTTAGATCCTTCGTGAAGTTCATTTTTTTATGGCAAGCTTTTTCAGCATCCAATCTTGCACTGATTTGTAGCTTTGGAAGAAAAATATGCGACTGACTTTTTTTTTACACATTCACGCAATAATTTTGTTAAATATTCAATGGATTTCATCACAACCAGAGTGCTTTTGCAATGGCTTCTCTACATATCACTGAGAACAAATAACACTAGAACATTTTGAGAATCGATATCTGATGTTAAAAAAATATCTTGACCAGTTTTTGAAGGCTTTCAGATACATGAGGACTGTGTAAACTATTGAATATTTGTTTACACTATTTACAGAGGCATGGTTCAAAATGATGCCATTTGAACCTACATTCCTCAGATCTCTATTCCATGTGAACTGACATCACGGTAACTCTCGCTATTGGCATAACAGCTATTAATTCCCTATGCTACACCTTCATCCAAAGCTTTCATCCTACCCATAAACTATTTATCTTGATATTCCATTCCTACTACCACCTTCATCTGCTGAAGTCACTGTCAGGCCCTTTGAGTCAGACAGTAAGATGTCATGGTGGTTCAACTAATCTGCCTTTGTCCTCATCCCTTTAGAACGTGAATAGGAACACAAACATTGGGTGAGGAGAATGTAAACAGTCCACTGAGGTGGTTAGCATATTTCCATGGTTATGAGCACTCAAATGAGGTCTGCAAAGGTGACACCAACACCAATCTCTTGCAGTTGAAGATTCCATGGTCAATATTGACAAAGTAAGAATGTCGGTGAACCAATAGACTCAGAACTAGGCCAGATCATTCCTGGACCAGAATCTAGAGAGATTTCCTTGGGCCAGTTACTGGCAATTTCTGTACCTTACAGCACTTGTCGAAAGCAACAGCTTGGCTTGTGTAATTCTGCTTCTGTTTGGCCCTATCCAAGTCAGCCTCTGTCACCTGGCCAAAGGGTATGCCAGAGACACGGAACTTGAGAGTGCAATGTTCTATCAATTCAGAACTCTGGAGGAATCATAACCTTGTGTAAAGGTACAGTCCAGTAAATAAAAACATTGGGTCAGATTGGTGTCTTCATTTAGCTTTAACATGACCTTGACCATACGGCCCTCCCCCTCTCCTCCATTAGGCCTTACCGGGATCGAGGTGAACCTATAACATGCGCAAAACCATACCATCAATTGACTATTGGTGAACTGTAGGCTGTTGTATGAGATGACTATCTCAGGGATACATATGTGATGAAAGTCACTTTGAACAAAGAGCTAACCACTATAGAAGTGGGGGAACTGTAACATCACTAGACCACTATTAGTAATAACTCGGAAAATTACATGACAAGAAAAAATTCAAGGAAAGTCAAAAGTTGAAAAAAACTTAAGCAAGGTGTCAGGACAGCTATAAGAAGTCATTAAAAGCCACTGGCCAACAGGATTAGGGAAAATCCCAAGGCTTTTTATACATATATAAAGAGTAAGAGGGTAGCCAGGCAGAGGGTTGGCCTGCTCAAAGACAAAGTGAAGGGAATTTACGTTTGGAGCCAGAGAAAATGGACAAGATATTAAATGAGTACTTTGCATCAGTATTCACCATAGAGAAGGACTTGGTGATAATGAGTTTGGGGAAGGGTGTGTAGATGGTTGGGGTCATATTGAGATCAAAAGGGAGGAGGTATTAGGGTCTTCAAGACCATTAAGGGAGACAAATCCCCAGGGCCTGGCGGGATATACCCCAGAAAACTGAGAGAGGTAAGGGAGGAAATTGTTAGGGTCTTGAGAGTATCTTTGCATCCTCACTGGCTAGAGGGGCAGTCCCAGAGGATTGGAGAATAGCCAATGTTGTTCCTTTGTTTAAGAAAGGTGGCAAGGATAATCCAGCTAATTACAGACCATTGAGCCTTACATCAGTGATAGGGAAATTATTGGAGAGGATTTTTTGAGACAGGATGTACTGCTACCTGGAAATCAATGGGTGTGTTAGCAAGATGTAACATGGTTTTGTGAAGGGGAGGACCTGTCTCACTAACTAGGTTGGGTTTTTTGAGGAAGGGATGAAGATGAGCAATGAGGGTAGGGCAGTGGATGTTGTCTACATTGACTTCAGTGAGGCCTTTGACAAGGTCCTTCATGGCAGGCTGAGGTAGAAGGTAAAGTCGCACAGGATCAGAGGTGAGCTTGCAAAATTGATTTTAAAAAACTGGCTCGGCCATTGAAGATAGAGGCTAGCAATGGAAGGGTGTGCTTATGAATGGAGGGCTGTGATTTGTGACGCTCCTCAGGGATCAGTGTTGGGACCTTTGCTATTTGTAATATATATAAATGATTTGGAGGAGAATGTAACTGGTATAATTAATAAGTTTGCCGATGACACAAAGGCTAGTGGAATTGCGAATAGTTTTGGGGACCATCAAAGGATACAGCAGGATATGGATCGGTTGATGACTTGGGCAGAGAGATGGCAGATGGAGTTTAATCCAGAAAAATGTGAGGTAATGCATTTTGGAAGATCTAATCCAGTTGGAAAATATACAGTAAATGGCAGAACCCTTAAGAATACTGACGGGCAGAGTGATCTGGGTATATAGGTACACAGGCCACGAAGTGCCAACACAGGTGAAAAAGGTAGTCAACAAGGCATATGGCATGCTTGTCTTCATCGGCCGAGGCATTGAGTTTTAAACATCGGCAGGTAATGTTGCAGCTTTCTAGAACCTTAGTTAGGCCGCATTTGGAATATTGTGTTCAATTCTGGTTGCCACACTACCAGAACAATGTAGTGACTTTGGAGAAGGTACAGAAAAGATTTACGAGGATGTTGCCTGGTATGGAGGGCATTAGCTATGAGGAGTAATTGGAGAAACTTGAATTGCTCTCACTAGAATGACAAAGGTTGCAAAGGGACCTGATAGAGGTCTGCAAGATTATGAAGGGCATGGACAATCTGGACAGTCAGAAACTTTCTCGTAATGTGGAAGAGTCAGTTACTAGGGGCCATAGGTTTAAGGTGTGAGGGTCAAGCTTTAAAGGTGATGTACGGGGCAAGCCTTTTACACAGAGGGAGGTGGGTGTCTAGAATTCACTGCCGGGGGAGGTAGTGGAAGCAGAAATGATAGTGACTTTTAAAGGGTGTCTTGACAAATACATGAATAGAATGGGAACAGAGGAATATGGTCCTCGGAAGGGTAAGGGGTTTTAGTCTGTGACGGACAGGATTTCAGTGCATGCTTGGAGGGCCGAAGGGCCTGTTCCTGTACTGAAATTTTCTTTGTCCTAATAATCAAAGACAATGAGAAGGTTTTACAGACAAGATAAATAAATTCAACCTGAGGCATTTCCATAGTGATGTCTCGTTGTGGAAAAAGTATTCAGAACCATGGTATTTGGGGTGGTATATTTGCCAGCTGGTTGGTTTTAAGGAAGGTTGCCAATGGTTTGTGATATGTCTGGATTGAGATTTTGAGGCCCAGGGTGTAGTCTGAGAACCTTTTTCTAGGTTAAATGCACGTTTAGGGCATCTTTTTTAATGACCGTATATTTCTGCTGTGGAGCTCCAACTGCCCAGGAGATATTAGGCCAGTCATTGGGAGCTATTACTTTGGATCTGGAACAAATAGCTCCTAAGATATTGAAGGATGTGTTGACTGCAACAATAGTAGGCAAATTTGAGTAGGCAAACTAGGGCTTTGGTGGATGTGAGCATTTTCTTTATTCTTTAAGAAATATTTTCTTATAAAAGCCATGTTGTTGGTGCCTGGCCCGATACCAAGCTTGGTCCTGCCAGTAATAGCTCACAGATGTGTTCCTGGCTGAGTAGAAACTTGCTAAAGTGTTGAATGATACTCATAAAGAACTAGAGTTCATTGATTGTCCAGGGCAGGGGAAAATTCTTGATTACCAGTCTTTTGTTTGGCATTCTCCTCGACGCCAAATACAATGTTGTCCAGGGAATTGACGTTTTCGGAAGAAGGGTCCCGAACTGAAACATCAGCTTTCCTGCTCCTCTGATGCTGCCTGGCCTGTTGTGTTCATCCAGCTCCACATTGTGATATCACTGACTCTAGCATCAGCAGTTCTTACTATCGCTCAAGGAATTGATAGCTGTTTTGGGGAACTTGTGGTTAATTATGAGATCCACAAATTGCAAATATCTAAATAACTTCCATCATGGTAGAGACATGATTAAGAATATCATCCATGTGACATATCATTCCATTGGGGCCCTTTAGGATTCCATTCTTGGTGCATTGCAAGACTTTGGCTGCTGAGATGATCCCAAACAATAGACAATTAGGGACATAACTCATAGAACGTAGAACATAGAACATAGAATAATACAGCACAGTAAATGCCCTTTGGCTCACGATCTTGTGGCGACCTATTATCCTACTAAGATCAAACTACCCTCCATACCCTACATTTTACTATCCTCCATGTGATTATCCAAGAGGTGCTGAAAAGTCTCTAAAGTATCTAACTCCACTGCCGGCAGCACATTCCACACGCCCACCACTCTCTGTGTAAAGAACCTGCCTCTGGCTCCCCCTCTATACCTTCCTCCCATCACCTAAAAGTTATGCCTGCCCGTAATAGTTATTTCCGCTCTGGGAAAATGTCTGTCACCATCCACTCTATGTATGCATCTCATCATCTTGTACACCTCTATCAACTCACCTCTCATCCTTCTTTGCACAAATGAGAAAGCTCCCTCAACCTTTCCTCATAAGATCTCCGCTCCATTCCAGGCAGCATCCTGGTAAATCTCCTCTAGAACCTCTCTAAAGCTTCCACATCTTTCCTACAATGAGGCAACCGGAACTGAACACAATATTCCAAGTGTAGTCTAAACAGAGTTTTATAGAGCTGCAGCATAACTTGCTACTCTTAAAAGCAGAAAAGCAGATTAAAGCAGAATATTCTGAAAGAAGTAATAATGATCATTGATAGCTTATATTTTTCATCTCAGAGGTGCTACCAAAAACCATTGTTTACATTAAATTTTGTAAAGACTGAATTATCTGTGAGCTTTGCTGAGTTTCACTGGGTGAGTTTTAAATTCAGTGGGCTTGTTGAATAGCCTGAAGTCTAGCTAAAAGCATAAAGAAGGTAAGTTAGGGTACTGAAAATGTGCTGGAGCACAAAGAAGGGTTGAGTTACAGTGGGTTATCATCACTCTCCTGATGCAACTGGTATCAATCTCCTTTCCGACCTTATTTAAGAGAGAGTGTGGAACCTTGCTTGAGATGAATAGCTCACTGACTTGGCAGTAGGTTTCAGGGTGATATGGTAAGTTGATTGAAGCTTCCCAAGTCATGTGAATAGTTTCCAAACCTTCCTCTTGAACTTGTTTGTTTATCTTGATTGCTCAGTTCATCCATCTTACAAATAAGGAATAAATCGGTGCAGGTTCTGCAGCTTAGGCAGGATGACATCTGATTGTGGATGACAGGAAGGGTTTCAATCATTTCTCATCCTGAATAATGAACTGTGGCAATCATCTGGTTTTGTACCTTCGGAGAACCTTCTGTGTCTTAAAGAGATGACAGCTGAAGAAACTAGGCTTCAAGCAAAGTGGGATGTCTGCAAGAATGGAGATCACCTCCCCTGTGTCCAATTTGAAATGCCTATGACCAAAATTGGAAGCTGGATTCCAAGCTTCATATAAAAATAAGGAAGAATTTCTGAAGAAGGGTCCTCACCCGAAACATCAACTTTCTTGCTCCTCTGATGCTGCCTGGCCGGCTGCATTCCTCCAGCTCTGCACTGTATTGTCTCAGACTCCAGCATCAGCAGTTCTTACTATCTCTAATAAAAAATAATAATTGGGACTCAAGTGTTCAGTAGCACATCAGCAACTGTGGTTGGCAGCTGCATGTTTAAGTTTCTGAATTGGAGCTGAAAACTACCTCACGCAGCAGACTATTTGAAAGTGGTCTATCCTGGGACAGAAGCGTCATTGTACATCAATGACTAAACAGACTTGATGGCGATTTGCTGATTCCTTGCCTTTTGTCTTACAGCTCTGCTTCATTCAGGCATTCAGGGGCCTTCTCATGTCTGCTCTGAAGTGGTGAACATTGAAAAATTACCAAAGTAATAAGAACAGAGCTCTGAGTGACAATGTTGAAATTCCTAGGGCGCATGTGAGATTCCTGTTGAAGTAAGAATTAAAGGCTTTGATGACCATTCCATATTTAGCACGTCTTCATCAAACCCATAATGGGTGCAGCTGCTGAGTGTGTGCAGGAATACACTGACCCTATCCTTTCGTGGCTTTTGTGCGAATCCAGATGTGGTCTGAATTGGCGACATCATTTTTTCTAGTGCACAGTTTAGTTGAAGCCTCCTACAAAGTCAAGGGGCATGATAGAGCTAAGATACTCTCCACAGCTTTGTTTGTGAGTCAATGATTATCTGTTCTGAATATCATTGTGAATATTTTCTTGAGGGTTCTCTGCCAACCACTGGCTCATCACTTTCCACCCTTATCAGCTAGAATTGTTGGTAAAGGGCAATCATGAATCACAACTGGGTTCTGGATGTTTTTTGACAAATAAGGACAGGAAACCAAACGTGTAAATTAAGGAGCATTCACACTTACACTATTTATAGAGATATGTTTCAGCTCGGGGTCCACTGAAATCTTCGGGGCCACATTTTCTGGTTTCCCCACTGACCTTTTTGCAGGCAGGAAGGGAGCATTAAAATCCGCAGGAGATCTTCCAGCCTCGCTTTCACCCACCCCAACCCCTCCTCAACTTTGTACCACTGGTACATGCCCCACCTGAGGTCCTTAAGTAGACAGCTGATCATTTAAACAACGCTTCCAAGCCTGCCTCAAGTAGAAGGCTGGCAGGAAGAGTTCAGGAGAAGGGCAGGGGCAAGTGTGGCCGCTCAGTCAGTTTACATTCCAGGCTGAAAGGAGAAAGGAGCATCTCCCTCAAAGGCATCCTTTCCACAGCAGTCTCCACTCCCTGCTCCACCAAGATCTACACCTCGTAATCCCTCCCATCTCAGCTTCTCGTTTGAGATCCCCAGCCCCTAGCTTCACCTTCCCGCCTCACCATGAGCCCCCACTTCCCACCCACCATGTGCTGGTGTCCTGAATATTGCTGCTGCTGGGGTCGACAGTGCTGTCAGCCAATTAGACTACCTGGCTTTCCAAGGAAGGTTTCTTAATCAATAGTTGCAGATTTGAGTAACTGATATTAAAAAAAATGACATAACATCCACTAAACTGATAGTACATGTAACCGCAAGCCAATGGCATGCTTAAGGCATCACATTATCGCAAAGCTGTATAGAACTCATCAATACCAAACATTGACATCATTCATCATTACTTCTTGAGGAAATAAGGAAAGACAAGATTCAGAGGTGATATTTGTTGCAACAGCACAATAACATGCAAAAATTGCCTTATCAGCAGCCAGTCATACTGAAATCAATAGCTGTTAATACTCATGAACTTCTATTAAACATTCGTTAACATCAAGTACACAATAACTGCAGCTTGTTGATAGAGGTCATACATGTCAGCCAGCACTGGCACAAAGCTTTGTTTGATAATGTTGATTTCGATAGTTGCCTAGCACAGCTGGGCTATCAGAAATTGATTCAACAAAAACACAATAAAACTGTTTTGCCCGTAATACTTACTTACTGAAAGGATAGGCACGCATGCCTTCAAATCTCTTCAGTATTTATGACCAGAAAATGAATTTGATGCCTAATCAGCATCTCAGGAGCACAAAAGCTGACGTTTTGGGCCTAAGGTTCTAGGCCCGAAACATCAGCTTTTGTAATCCTGAGATGCTGCTTGGCCTGCTGTCTTCATCCAGCTTCACATTTTGTTATCTTGGATTCTCCAGCATCTGCAGTTCCCATTATCTTTGATGTCTAATCACTAGCTCATAGACTTCCCTCATTTAGCCTTTGTGTTGTTACTTTCCCCATTTTCTTACATTGAAGACAAAAATTGCTCCTGGCGATTCTCGATTCACTATATTCCCAGAATATGAATATCCGACGTTTATGACGCATGAAGACAAACTTAGCCACTTTAAGATGAGTTGACCAGGTGCATGGGTTTGGAATCACTTGTCAACCAGACCAGAAAAGATGGTAGTTTTCTGTAGCACCATACTGACTCAGTTGGGCTTTTAGACAAATGCCACAGGGTCAAGATTGCTATTCTGGGATGAGTAAGAAAACCTTGGGTCTTCCTCTCTCTTATCCTGCTGGCATTCAACTCTGGACCCTTCCTTCTCCTCATCCTTTACTTGATTTCTTGCAACATTCCTCCCTGATCCCAGGATTCCTCTCTCCAGGGCCCGAGAGAGTGATTTCTACTCTGTTGGGACAGGAGTTCAATGTTAAATATGGAAATAAGTCCCAGGAGTTAAAATTGCTGTACGCCTAAACATATGAGTTTGTCATTGTTCCTGTTCTGTCCCTTGTAAAGATAAAATTGAAGCCTATGTGTGATTGGTACTTTACTGCCCAAGCTGTGTATCCCATTGTGTTATCTCCAAAAGAAATGACTGCTATCACAATATTAATTATTCAAGGAAGATAAAGCCCAATTGAATGGAAAGCTGTCCTCTTGAATTGAAATAAATTACAGTACATAGGCCTCCGCTAAGTGTTTGAAAGGCTCACTTGTGGAATTAGAATGATCGGGGACAGACTTTTAACATTTTTATACATCATCTGATTAATTACTACAATTATGCTAAAGAGTAATAAGGAAATTACTCTGGGGGAGGAAAGCCCAGGGTGTATGGTTTTCGAAGTTTGTGCTATAGATGTTAATAGAGTTATATTCAGAATCAGTTTAGCTGTGACTAACATTGGGGAGCAAGAATACAGGCAAGATGCTTATTGTTTAATAGGTGTAATAAAGCTCTATGGTACAAATAGCATCATGTCTCATTAAAACAGATTGTGATGTTTGCACAAATTCGCTGCAGTCATTTTCATAGAATTGGCAACTTGACCTCAGCCTGTCTCCAACCTGACATTTCCAGTTTTAACAAAGGGGATGTGAGATATTAGGATTGTGGGGGTGGGGTTTGTGGACTGATGGTTTGGGAGGGCTAATTGACTAGTACTTGGGAAGTAGGTGTGCTGCTAATTTAGTTTAGCTTTTAATTTTAACAGTAAAGGCCTGGTTTCCTCAGACCTATGGAAACATGGCAGCCACTGTAATGTGAGAATGGCTCTTAACTTATGAACCAGGAGGTCCATAAAGTACTTCCCCAGCCCTCCAAGCTTACCATTACGCCACCCCTGGCCTCTGTGATCACAGCCATACATTATACAGGTAACAGCTCTCTAATTTGACAGCCACTGGAAGAGGTCTTTGCTAGCAAGAGAACTTTCTGAACCATGGGAAGTCAAATCCCAGGGTTAGCACAGGAGTTTTTAAAGCATTCATTTCATCCCCATATGACTTCATGGTAGGCTGCTATTTATATGCATGTGTATCTATATTTTTGACAACAAAAGGAATAACCAAGAGTAGAAAAGTTAAATATATTTGATGAAGATCGATGCAACGCACTTGGAATTTCTACAAATCCTCTAAACTACACCTTCCTCATCTCACTTCCTTTCTACTATTCTGAAGACACTGGCTCGTACAAAGGTGGTTTCCTTGGTTAAACTACTGATGGGGGCACTCGATGGGCTGTTCACCAATGGGGTTATTACACTTGTCCAGGCGCTTTCATAGGGATGGTGACCACTTTTCTTGCCTATCTTCTGAAACTAATCTTGTTGGTTTGTCCAATAAAGTTAGGTCATAATTTGACAAGATTTTCTTGTCTCATGTAGACAGACAAGAACAGGTGCTCTGAATGAAACTTCTTTGCTCTAATCCAGCAATCAAATCCATGACAAACTGATTTATCGATGGAAACTTTTTTCCACGACTACAATCTCAACCTCCATTTCATCACTGGTGGCTTCATTCACTGCTGAGAAACACTTTTGCAATCTCTTCGATCTGAGCAGTGATTAATGGAACACTGTGAGCTCAGTACTTGGACCCCAGATATTCATGTTATATATTCATGATTTAGTCGAGGAAATGAAATGTAATATCTCCAAGCTGCACAGGACACATAGTTAGGTGGGAGAGTGAGCTATGAGGAGGATGCAGAGATACTTCAGCGTGATTTGGACAAGTTTAGTGAGTGAGCAAATGCATGACAGATGTAGTATTATGTGGACAAATGTGAGCTTATCTAGTTTCATAGAAAAACGGGTAAGCAGATTGTTAAAAAAAAAAATCAGAATTTCCTGGAGAAACTCAGCAGATCTGGAAGCATCTGTGGGAAGAAAGCAGAGTCAATGTTTAAAGCCCGCTGACTTTTCATCAGAACTGTTAGCAGCTGGGAAAAATTGATATTTATGTTGAAACCATAGTGGAGGGAGTTGGGGTGGGAGTGGTAGTGGGTGGTGAAACAGCAATGTGAGCAGATGGGTGGACATAGAGCCCAGAGGCAGAGAGATATTAAAGGGATAGGTAAATAACAAGTGCATAGATAGCAGGTGAAGACAGAAGAAAAGCTTAATAAGTGACAATAAGAGCTAAGAGTAGGAGAAAACGGGTTAGCTATACTGAATGCAATCCATATCATGTGATAATGAGCCTAAGTGAGAAAGGGTGACTGTACTAAAAGCAGCCCATGTCGTAAGAGGCAACACAGTGTGGAGCTGGATGAACACAGCAGGCCAAACGTTTCGGGCCTAGAATCTTATTCCATTTTACCATTTATTTTACAGACATCACACCCGGTCCTCTTATGATATGGAGATAGCCAGACCTGCTGATGCTGGAGTCAGCGACAACACTGTATGGAGCTGGAGGAACACAGGACTCAGCATTATTATTGCAAATAACCTTCCTACCCATCCCTCGATTCCCTTCCAGCCCCGCCTCCTCCCTTCCACTCCACCTTCTGACCCTCCCTTCCAGCCACCAACTGCATTCAACTCTCCCATTGACCAACCAGGCTGTACCTACCACCAGTGCCCACCTATCCCCACCATTCCACCCCCACCCCTTTTCCCCACACCCTCTTTATCTGCAGCTCCCCCTATTCCCACATCCAGTCCTGAAGAAGGGTAATACCGAAAGGTTGACTTCTCCTTTCCTCCAGATGCTGCCTGACCTACTGTGTTATTCCAGCCTCCGGTCTATCTATCTTTCATTATTCTACCTATTCTACTTCCATTCTTCTAAACAACATTCATATCTGTTCCCATTCTTAAACAGCTAAGTATTACTTGTGTAAAATTGTTTTCAGATACTAGTTTCATAATTGACAGCAGAAAGTTACATAATATGACCAATCTCTGAATACGGCAAAATTTTCTAAGGCATCCTTTTAATATTCTTAATGATTACTTTAAATTTTAAAGATAAATCTCACTGATGGTAGCAATTGGAAATCATTTATTACACTTGCAGTTATCATAACACATCAAATTCTTTACCTCAATTCTAACTACACTTCTCATGTTTTTGAGACGCTGCTTGTACTCGGTTTTCAACTGATAACAATAATTATTTCTGGCGTGTAAAGAATCCTTTTGATTAAACCTTGCAGCTGCTAAGTTGGTCTGTTCTTTTAGTATAACAGTTAATTACAGTTTAACCTCAAGCAGTGACACTTCCTAATGGAGGAAATGATCAGCTTCAATAATTATATTCTTCACAATACTACACGTCCTCAAGCTGTCACTACTCCATTTTAATCAAATAGAAATGCCAATACAACTCAAATGTCCCCAGATGACCAGAATTTAAATTTGATTTGTGTTATGTGGGCTGCAAATTCAAGAAAGGTCAGTCCAAATTTGCTTTTCAAGCTCTATGCAGCTTAGAATGGCACAGAGGCAAGTATCAATTTAGTATGTCTATGGATTCTAAAATACATGTACATAAAGACATGGGAAACCATGATGAAACTTATGAATGTAAAACTTTCAGGATGCTGTGGTTCACCAGATCCATGTGACTAATCAATAGTGTTAGATTGCAAATACAAGACATTGCAGATATTCTGTATCGTGAATACTACTGACAAGCAATTCCATGTATACCAGCACGTTAGTGGCCACACTACCCACAATCCATTGGATTAGTCAGATATCAGAGGCACATTAGAAATTCCAACAGTCTGTTCAAAAACCACTTGCAGAAGTGGCTATGAAAGAAGAATGGAACACTTCACTTTCTTCTGAATTAGTGGAGCTAAAATCTCAAACCTTTGATCCAATGAAGAAAGCTCAATTGAGAAAAGCTGAATAAATAGGGTAAATCGGGGTAAATCCAAACTTGCAAATACTGTCTCTCAGATGCAGAAATTTTTAGAGCATATCTCTGCCCAGCTGAAAAGGATGACTGCAGTGGAGTTAGGGCTGGATAATGGGACTAGTTGGGTAGCCTTTTTTGGAATCAGTGCAGGCATGATTGATTGAATGGCCTCATTCTGTACTGTAAAACTCTACGATTCTAAGGTTCAAAGAGTTGGAGGGGAAATAATTCGATAAAGGAATCTACAGACTCTCTATCAATAATTGAATGCAAAGATCTTTGGTTTTCAAGAAAAACAAAGTACTCCAAAATGGTGGATGGGAGATCGTGGCTCTTGACTTCGAGGTTTCATTCGTGCTCAGCTGGATTTTCTCACTTCCCTGGGGCAATAATTGCAGCCTTTTTTTTAGCAAATTGTTACATTGTTTTTGGAATGTTTTATAAAATATGTTTTATAAAACAAAGATATCTGAAGAGGGAGGAAAGAGCAAGAGTTTTGGGAGACCGACCATGTAGCTAAGTCGGAGTCTGAGGGATAGCATAAGGCTGGCAGGCAGTTTTTTTATGAAGGAGCTAACAAATGTCATTTCATAACTGTCAGACTGAGAAATAGCACAAGGTTTTCACTAAAACAATAAGCATGAAGTGAAGTTTCATTGTTGATGTGTGAGGTCTCAGATGCTGCAGAGCTTTCATTGATTTAAAAAAATTCACTGCTTGAAAGTACAGAAAAACTATTGGTTTTTGGGCCAGATCATCTAAGTCGTTGATTTTCAACATTTATAAAGCTTTGAAATCTTAGTCTTTTTTTAATAAATCTATAATAGGGAATAAGGTGAGGCACTTTTATTTTCTTGTGCATATACTGTGATCTATATTAAGGATTGTACGAAGGTATCCCAGAGCCATATGTTTGAGCAGTAAGACTGAACTAAAACTGCTTTTTTGAGCAATGTGTATTATGTTTATGTAACTTCTGGATTTTGAATGTTCCGAGAGACTATGTCTGCAGGAAGTGTGTTTGATTGCAAATCCTGTTGAGCCATGTGTCAGTTGGTGTGCAAGTTAGAGGCAAGGAGGAGTTTGCAAGAGCAAGGATGTGTGATGGATGGCAGTTTCAAGAAGTTACTGTTTGTCAATTAGTGCCACATTCCGAATGAGTGCACAAGATTGGGTCCTCTTAAACTTAGACATGAGGTGAGTAATCACTTCAACTAATTAAAGAAAAGTTGATTGACCAAATCTTAGGAGCTAGGTTCCCAACCAAGTTTCAACTTTCAGAGAAAATTTCACCAATGCTTGTGAGTTGTCTATGATCCATTTGAAGGATGCTTGAAAGACAATGAAAACTAGGGCAGAAAAAAAGGCTAAAGTTCAAAATGTCGTTGTTGAAGACAAGATGTTAGTGTTGTTCTGGGGATAGACTGGCCACTAATATCCAGTACAAACCCATTGACTCTCACAGCTACCTGGACTATCCATTCTCACACCCAACTTCCCATAACGACTCCATTCCATTCTCTCAGTTCCTCTGTATCCAACACGTATGTTCAGATGACGCCATCTTTGACAAGGGAGCCTCCGAAATGTCCACCTTCTTCCTCAACCGAGGATTCCCCATCTCCGTGGTCGACAGGGGTCTCAACCGGGTCCGATCCATCTCCCGCACTTCCACCCTCACCCCTTCTCTTCCCTCCCGCAATAGTGATAGGTTTTCCCCTATCCTCACCTACCATCCCACCAGCATCGATATCCAGAAGATCATCGGGTGCCATTTCCACCACCTCCAGCATGATGCCACCACCAGAAACATATTTATAGACCAGTGAGTCTTACCTCAGTTGTTGGTAAAGTGTTGGAAAAGGTTATAAGGGATAGGATTTATAATCATATAGAAAAGAATAAATTGATTAGGGATAGTCAGCACGGTTTTGTGAAGGGAAGGTCGTGCCTCACAAACCTTATTGAGTTCTTTGAGAAGGTGACCAAACAGGTAGATGAGAGTAAACCAGTTGATGTGGTGGATATGGATTTTAGCAAGGTGTTCGATAAGGTTCCCCACAATAGGCTATTGTACAAAATGCGGAAGAATGGAATTGTGGAAGATATAGCAGTTTGGATCGGAAATTGGCTTGCTGAAAGAAGACAGAGGGTGGTAGTTGATGGGAAATGTTCATCCTGGAGACCAGTTACTAGTGGTGTACCGCGAGGGTCAGTGTTGGGTCCACCGCTGTTTGTCATTTTTATAAATGACCTGGATGAGGGCGTAGAAGGGTGGGTTAGTAAATTTGCAGACGACACTAAGGTCGGTGGAGTTGCGGATAGTGACGAAGGATGCTGTAGGTTGCAGAGAGACATAGATAAGCTGCAGAGCTGGGCTGAGAGGTGGCAAATGGAGTTTAATGCAGACAAGTGTGAGGTGATGCACTTTGGTAGGAGTAACCAGAAGGCAAAGTACAGGGCTAATGGTAAGATTCTTAGCAGTGTAGATGAGCAGAGAGATCTCGGTGTCCATGTACACAGATCCTTGAAAGTTGCCACCCAGGTTGACAGGGCTGTTAAGGAGGCATACAGTGTTTTAGCTTTTATTAATAGAGCAATTGAGTTCCAGAACCAAGAGGTTATGGTGAAGCTGTACAAAACTCTGGTGCGGCCGCACTTGGAGTATTGTGTACAGTTCTGGTCACCGCATTATAAGAAGGATGTGGAAGCTTTGGAAAGGGTGCAGAGGAGATTTGCTTGGATGTTGCCTGGTATGGAGGGAAGGTCTTATGAGGAAAGGCTGAGGGACTTGAGGCTGTTTTCATTAGAGAGAAGAAGGTTGAGAGGTGACTTAATTGAAACATATAAAATAATCAGAGGGTTAGATAGGGTGGATAGGGAGAGCCTTTTTCCTAGGATGGTGACGGCGAGCACGAGGGGGCATAGCTTTAAATTGAGGGGTGAAAGATATAGGACAGATGTCAGAGGTAGTTTCTTTACTCAGAGAGTAGTAAGGGAATGGAACGCTTTGCCTGCAACGGTAGTAGATTCGCCAACTTTAGGTACATTTAAGTTGTCATTGGACAAGCATATGGACAGACATGGAATAGTGTAGGTTAGATGGGCTTGAGATCAGTATGACAGGTTGGCACAACATCGAGGGCCGAAGGGCCTGTACTGTGCTGTAATGTTCTATATTCCCCTCCCCTCTCTTGTCCACCTTCCTCAAGTGCAGTTCCTTCCGGGATACCCTGGTCCATACTTCCTTGACCCCCTACACACCTCCACAGCCCTGCGGCACCTTCCCCTGTAACCAGCAAAGGTGCAACTCCTGCCCATTTACCTTCTCCCTCCCCAGTATCCAAGGGTCCAAACATACCTTCGAGGTAAAGCAATACTTTACCTGCATTTCCCAGAATCTAGTTCTACTGCATTTGCTGCTCACAATTTGGTCTCCCCTACATTGGGGAAAAGAAGCATAGACTGGGTGAGTGCTTCACAGAACATCTACATTCTGCTTACAAAAAAGACCCTGAACTACCCATTGCCTGCCACTTTAATGCAGCACCCTGTTCCCTGACCAATATGGCTGTCTCTGGCTTGCTGCAGTGTTCTAGCAAAGCTGAAAGCAAGCTGGAAGAACAACACCTCATTTTCCATCCGGGGACCCTACTGCCCTCCGGACTCGATATCAAGTTCAATAATTTTAGGGTCTAAACTCTTTCATGTCCCAGCCACCTACCACATCCTCCAGGCCTTGTTACCACATAGCCTGCCATTACATACCCCTGTTGTTAATCATTAACAGTCCCCATTAACAATATTCACTCTCCCAGCCTGATCATTATCAACTCTTTGTTTGTCCAACTTCTATTCTCTCTCCTTAGGCTCTATCCTATCGTTTACTCCCTACCCCACCCGCCTCCCTATTTTCTGCATATAAACTGATGTTTTCCCAGCGACCGTCAGTTCTGAGGTAGGGTCACTGGACCCAAAATGTTAACTCTGTTTTTCCTTCACAGATGCTGCCAGACCTGCTGAGGTTTTCCAGCAACTTTGTTTTTGTTCCTGATTTATAGCATCCGCAGTTCTCTCAGTTTTTATGTTAGTGTTGTTACGTGTCTCTGGGGAAGTTTTGGCTAGCAGCAAGTAGGTGATTTGTCTGTTAACTAGTAGAAACTTATGATGACAAAGGCCCTCTGCCTGTAAAATCTATGAATGATTCTCAAGTAAACAATTAGACCTCTGGAGGAGAAGGAGTTGTTTTGCTTTGCAGTGGAAACATTCCAAACCTGAAGATAGCCAGTTCATTTCCCCATCCTAGCTGCTGTAATCTGTAACTTTTAATAGATAAGCCAAAGGTATTACAAGCAGGAACCAGCCCTATAAATCCTTGAATTGCACGCGCGCGTGTGCGTATGTGTGTGTTGTGTGCTGTGTGAGTGTGTCAGTGTGTGTGTCCACTCGCGTGTGTACGCATGTGTGAGTACGCATGTGTGTCTGTTTGTGTATGTGCGTGTACTCTGTCTGTGTGTGTGTGTTGTGTGACTGTGTCTGTGTGTGTACGTGTGTGTCTGTATGTATGTAAGTGTGTTTGTGTATGTGTGTTGTGTGTGTGTGAGGGAATGTATATGTGTGTGTGTGCTGTATGTGTATGCGTGTGCATGTGCGTGTTTGTGTATGTGTGTGCTGTGTGGGTGTCAGTGTGTGTGTCCACTCATGTGTGTACGCATGTGTGAGTGCATATGTGTGTCTGTTTGTGTATGTGCGTGTACTCTGTCTGTGTGTGTGCGTGCGTGTGTGTGCATGTGTCTGTGTGTGTGTTGTACGTGTGTGCGCGTGCGGGTGCATTTTTGTGTATGTGTGTGTTGTGTGTGTGTCTGTGTGTGTGCTTATGTGTGTGTGCTTATGTGTGTCCGTTTGTGTATGTGTGTGTACCATATTGTGTGTGTGTGTGTGTGTGTGTGTGTGTTTGTGTGTGTCTGTGTGTGCGTGTGTGTGTTGTGTGACTGTGTCTGTGTGTGTGTGTGCGTGTGCATCTGTATGTACGTGAGTGTGTTCGTGTATGTGTGTTGTGTGTGTGTGTGCTGTATGTGTATGCGAGTGCATGTGTGTGTTTGTGTATGTGTGTGCTGTGTGGGTGTCAGTGTGTGTGTCCACTCGTGTGTGTATGCATGTGTGAGTGCGTATGTTTGTCTGTTTGTGTATGTGTGTGTACTCTGTCTGTGTGTGTGTGTGCATGTTTGTGTGTGTGTCTGTGTGTGTGCATGTGTTTGTGTGTGTCTGTGTGTGCATGTATGTGTGTGTGTGTGTGTGTGTGTGTGTGCACGCGCGCGTGTGCGGATGCATTTTTGTGTATGTGTGTGTTGTGTGAGCGTGTCTGTGTGTGTGCGCATGTGTGTGTGCTTATGTGTGTCTGTGTATGTGTGTGTACCATGTTGTGTGTATGTCTGTGTGTGTGTGTGTGTGTGTGTGTGTGTGTTGTGTGACTGTGTGTGTGTGTCTGTGTGTGTGCGCATGTGTGTGTGTGCTTATGTGTGTCTGTGTATGTGTGTGTACCATGTTGTGTGTGTGTGTGTGTTTGTGTGTGTCTGTGTGTGCATGTATGTGTGTGTGTGTGTGTGTGTGTGCGCGCACGCGCGCGCGTGCGGGTGCATTTTTGTGTATGTGTGTGTTGTGTGAGCGTGTCTGTGTGTGTGCGCATGTGTGTGTGCTTATGTGTGTCTGTTTGTGTATGTGTGTGTACCATGTTGTGTGTATGTCTGTGTGTGTGTGTGTGTGTGTGTGTGTTGTGTGACTGTGTGTGTGTGTGTCTGTGTGTGTGCTCATGTGTGTGTGTGCTTATGTGTGTCTGTTTGTGTATGTGTGTGTACCATGTTGTGTGTGTGTGTGTGTGTGTGTGTGTGTGTGTTGTGTGACTGTGTGTGTGTGTGTCTGTGTGTATGTATGTTTGTGTGCGTGTCTGTGTGCATGTGTTTGTGTGTGTGTGTGCATGACTGCATGTGTGCATTATGTGTACATGAGTATGTGTGGCGTGTATGTGTACATGAGTGTGCATTTGTGTGTCTGTGTGCATGAGTGTGTGTGTATGTGTGTCTGTGTGTGCATGCGCACGCATACACTGGGGCTACACTTTGAACTAGTACAGTAATCTAGGTGCACATATGTTTACATTCAGTGAGACTCTCTACTGTAATAAATAGTAATCCTTGTAAAGTATAGAAACCTGGCCTGTACTTTTAACTAAGGACTGAAACCCAATGAACCAAGGAATTATGACAGCCTTTTTCAAATGTTCAATTTTGTGACAATTCTGGGAATAGCAGTGATTGATTTCCAGAGCACGACACCAGTGAGGTGTAACAGTTTCACACTTTTCTTACTTTTCCCCCTCACCTTGAAAGCGTGACCCCTCGTAATTGAGCCCCCCACTCTGAGGAAAAACCTCTTGCTATCATGATTTGTAGACTTCAATCAGGCTCCCCCCTCAAACTCCGTCTTTCTAATGTAAATAATTCTAACCTACTGAACCTCTCTTCATAGCTAGTACCCTCCATACCAGGCAACATCCTGGTGAACCTCCTCTGCACCTTCTCCAAAGCATCCACATCCTTTTGGTAATGTGGTAACCAGAACTGTACACAGTACTCCAAATGTGGCCGAACCAAAGTCCTATACAACCATAACATGGCCTGGCAACTCTTGTACTCAATACCCCACCCAATGAATGAAAGCATGCTGTATGCCTTCTTGACCACGCTATAGATCTGAGCTGCCAGCTTCAGTGTACAATGGACCTGAACACACAGATCTTTCTGTGCATCAATCTTCCCCAGGACTTTTCCATTTACCGTATAGTTCACTCTTGAATTGTATAGATTTAGATTTTATTGCCACTTGTACTCAAGTACAAATGTGTAGGAATGCAGTGAAAAGTTTACAATGATGCCACACAAGGTTCCATCTGAGGTACCTCGGTGCACAAATAAAGTTAAAAAGCTAATGCTTACTTCATAGAATAAGTATAAAAATAAATAAATAAGATAATAGTTAACATTCAAGTCTTTCTTAATTTAAACTACTAAAATAAATGAATAAGTTACAAGTTCAATGGTCTTTAGTGAGCTGTCCACTTATCTGGTCGTGCTTTTTGTTCTCGACAATGCTGCTGCAGATGCTGTCACTGAAGCTGCCCCCTCTACGATCTCTTGCAATGCCTCAAGAACATCCTACTCACACACTGAGCCAGGACACTACCACCAGCTGCTGAGAAACCAGGCGGAGACCTGCCTAGAGAGCAGGCTGAGATAGCATCATGAACTTCTGAGAGACTGTGCTGACATACAGCAGAAAAGACCAGACCGAAACTCACTATGAGCCGTTCAGAGACCAGGCCGTGAGCTACCGAGACCTGCCACAAGCAGCCAAGACAGCAGGTACCAAGATCTGCCACTGGGGAGGTAAAGAATTACCAAGAGAAAAATAAGGAAAAAGGGGGGAGAAAAAGAAAGAAACAAGAAATAAACAGACTGAGGGGTGCACCTCTGGTTGAAATGTTCCACTCTGCAGCAATCTTCAGTCATGCTAACTGTCATTAACAATTCAGGGATGCTCTGTTTTGTTCCTGATGTCTGCCCCATGCATG
Source organism: Stegostoma tigrinum (assembly GCF_030684315.1). Classification (NCBI taxonomy): domain Eukaryota; kingdom Metazoa; phylum Chordata; class Chondrichthyes; order Orectolobiformes; family Stegostomatidae; genus Stegostoma; species Stegostoma tigrinum. Next base: position 99,457,519 of record NC_081358.1, on the reverse strand, counting down.
GCAGGCAGGCATAATTTGGTACCCTGCTTTGTGGGAAGAATCTTGAAGTTTCTGGTGGACAGAGTGGGACTGGCAAGGAATTTCTTCCTCGCCCAAGACTGGCGGTGGATGCCACAACACCAGGCCATGCCAGTCTGGTTGCCACTTGGGTTAAAGCAATTTCAATGTCTGGAGGTAAGTCCAACAATGGACGAAGAAAGTCAATGCCCTGCTCCACTCTGCCAGCACAAGTGCTACAATCTTCTCTCCATTAGCCACGCTCAATATCTCTGCTGCTGTACCCATCTCCCACCCAGGCTCACACTCTGTCACTCTCATTGCTGCCTGCATCACCTTCCCTCACTTGGTCTCTCCTGCCACAACTCCAGAGATTACCCACCATGCTTGCCATCTGAGCTGCCCGCTCGCTTCCTCACTTGGGACATCATCCCATCCAAACCAACAGTAACCGCTGTGCCACTCAATTTCATCGTCTTTAATACCTGCCTCTCTATCATTCCAGGAGGAAAGCAGCCCACAATAAGGCAGAAGCAGTCAAGATAGGTGACGTGCTGGATGGACATTCAGCTCCCACCTCTAATGCGGAAATAACTCTTAGTCTGACTGCCCCAACTAGCTGACTTAAAGCTGTATCTAAGCTCTGAATGGGTATTGGAGGTTACCCTTGACTTACTATGTTACTCCCTGAGAGGGGCCTCTCCAGCTTGACTTGACTGACACCTGTTGACAACTGCAATAAGCGTCCCAGTTTTGAGTCTACTCTAAATGGCTCAAAAAGACACCAGTAATTATAAGCCTGAGATAACAAGGTGTAGGGCTGGATAAACACAGCAGGCCAAGCAGCATCAGAGGAGCAGGGATGCTGACGTTTCAGATCTAGACCATTCTTCAGCTTTTTTGAAGAAGGGTCTCGACCTGAAACATCAGCTTTCCTGCTCCTCTGATGCTGCTTGGCCTGCTGTGTTCATCCAGCCCTACACCTTGTTATCTCAGATTCTCCAGCATCAGCAGTTCCTACTATCTCAATACTTATGAGCCTGATGTCTCTGGCCGAGGAGACAATGCTCAAAAAGGCAAAGCAAGAAAATTGAAGGCAGTGATGCTCTAAGTATTAAGGTAGGCAGAAAGTTAGTGAGCACTATGAGAGCAAGCGAAAAACCTGGAGATGAAGCCTGGTCCGGTCCTTGAGCGAGGAGCTTGTCCCTGACTGCCCAGTGTCCTTGCTGCAGCATTACATGACAGATGCCAGGGCAGCCTGAGGTGCAGCGTTGAAGTGCAGAGTGAATTGGAGGTATGAAGAATTCTTATAAGCAGGCACATATCAAATGCCAATGTCTGTAGATACAGAGAGCATGTGTCCAGTGCCAATAGGGAATGCCCTGAGATGTTAAAGTCTGGTTTCCAACATGGAGGTTGTTCAACCAAGCAGAAGCTGAATCCACCAGGGGCTCACTTTGGTTTCCTGTTGAGTTTTTTTTTATGTTTAGCTTGTTTGATGAGCTTGATAAAACAGAAGGCTGAATATTTATGAGATGAGTTTTGGCACTAACAGGGCATTTAACAATCAATGACTGTCAATTGACATCTCACTGCTGCCTACCAAGAGTCACTCACTCCATCCTGCTTGTGAAAAATATAAAAGAAGATGGGACGAGATCATCTCAACATCCAGATGGGATGGGCCCAACTTGTCACCATATTCTGCCACATATCTCACCAGAGGCCATGTCACACAATCATTTCCTATGTTGGTTCAACCACAATGAAACATTTTGAATTTTTGCATTACCATGGCAAACCTACTCACAAAGTAATTCAAAGTATAGGAAGGGTGGCGGATAAAACCCTCCAGCCTTTCCAAACCTTTCATTAGGCTGTGCCTAGCCTTCGTGTGCACACTGCACATTCCTTATTTAACAATCAAGAGTGCTGTAGAGAATCAATTTGTTTGTTTAGCATTTTCTCATATGTTCTTTTCTTATTGAGGCATTGATTCTCACCAGGAAGCCTGGCCATCCCTTGGAACTATTAACTCTAATGGCTAATCATAGCTAAACTTTAATATAATCATTTTTGCTCTGAGCTGTCCTCAATTGTTTCTGCTGAGCCTCAGTTATAATATTCATTAATCAATCCAAGTTATTTCCTAATTTCCTCACTGTTTTCCAAGTTGTAAAGACAGTGGACCTTTTTACCTTTGTAGATCATCTACTGTATATCCATTGTTAAAACTGAAGTTTGGGGCCACCTCACCTTGGCTTTCCAATTTATGTTAACTTCTCCAACCAGCCTTTTTATATGGATGCGTTGGACCATTGCCAAAGTTTTGAAAGCCCAGCTAACTACAAAAGCACCAGGAAGATTACAGGAAAAAAGATACCAAGAATATGCTGTGTCGGTTTAATTTTTAGCAACCCTGTGTAAACTTCAATTTGTTTCAATCATGACAAAGTAAAAGGCCACAGGAATTAAAATTCCACTAAATGCCTCACATTGCACTTTACCCAACAATATGAAGGGACTTTACACTATCAAAATAGCTCAGCCTTCCTCTTATCTATTTTTGAGCATTGGGCTATGTGGTGCACTATAAGTTAATCCTCTAAAAATTAACAAAAAGTCACTTTAATATAATGTTATGCAAATCTTCCTTGCATCCTGAGAGTTCATTATAAATTTAGACCCTGGTGAACCATCATTCTGCATCAAGAGAGACCAAGGTTGAGTACACTTCAAGAAGCATGATAATTAATCCGCCTCAATCATTGACAATGAAAGCATTTCAAGACAATAGTAGAATTATCAAATACTTTATGACTGCCATTTTGTTCCTTTGATATTGTTTGATAAATAGATCCCCATAAACATACTAGCATGTCAAACTATTTCCTGGAGATGGTGGTAGATTATTTGCACAAGAAGCAACAAGGAACGTCAACTTGATTAAACACACATCTTCCCCACTTTATCAGAGGAGCCATGCCTCAACTGAACCTGTCTGATGTGATTCACTCCTTGTATGGCCTGCAACCTTAGCTTGTGCTGGCTTCTTAAATAAAATTGTCAAATGCTAACGTTGACATATATTAAAAGAAAACCCTTGTTTGTGGTGGGGGCAGAGTTGAGACAAGCAAAATTCATTTCTTTCGAAATTCTTTCCATCTGTCAAATTTGAGAGACTTTCACCTTGGCTGCCAGACTGGCTTTCACCTGCTGCACTGCAAAAGAGAGAGAGAGAGATAGAGAGAGATAAGCCTAACCAGATTGACAAAGATATAACAGTGTTTTTTCCTTTTGCCAATTCTTGTGGCTGTTTATCCATTTCTGCTTCTCCACTTAGATACTTCAACACAGTCCTAACCTCCCAGCCAAAATCCTTCAGTTGCTATTTTCCAAGGTCCTATGGGTGAGAATCTTCAGAGAAATCTTATATATTCTTGATTCATTGCAATCTCATCATGGTGGAACTCTTCATCTGCTATTTAGATTCCTTATCTTGCAATTTCTTCTGTACTATAACGTGTTAGATATCTGGCTGACAGTTTAAATAAAAATAAAAGGGATAATGAATAGTATGAACAACAAGACTCTGGGTTCAAACAAAATACTAAATCATTTTTATGAGCTGCTGAGGAGGAACTGATTGCCTTGCCTTTCTCTGACAGGATGGTATTAATCTTTTGCAATTAAGATTGATTATCTCTAACTAGATGTTACCCTTTTCCCTTTTTTCTCTGCTCCTCGGTAAATTTATCTTTCTTGCTGGTGGTTGAAGCATAGATTCAAGGAATGGCCAGGCTTCCTCGTGAGAATCAATGCCTGAACTTGCCAATTTTAATACTGGCCTCGGGAAACTGATTGGCACGTGTATGTGCCTTCTTCCTGTTCTGAAGACTTGATTGAAGCTTATAACATCTGGAGCTGTTTTGATGGGATGGGTATGAAAGCATGTTTCCTCTTGTGAGAGAATGATATTGGAAAATTAAAAGACTGGAAAGAGGAGGAGATTCCACAAATATTTGTATCCTTATGGGGGTGCCTGACAGATCAGTACAAAAAGCAAGGCATTTGTAACCTCATCAGCCAGAAGTGTTGAGTAAATAATCCATATCATCATCCTCCTAAAATCCCAGTATCACAGATCCAGTCTTCAGCCGGCTTCATTTACTCACACAAAACTATAAGCATTAGTTGATACTAGTCAATACTGTTTTCCATTTCATTGTGTAGACTTGACACTGTCTCGTGTCACTGTATGTTTGTCACAAGTGATATATTTGCATATTCACTGAAAAGATGAAGCATACAACATAGGCAACAATTACATGCAAGACCGCATCGCTGTATTTAATTCTAGAGTTGTGATTGTTTAATGCGGCATTAGCATAGATCTTTTTTCTTTATTCTTTCACAAGGTGGAGGCATTACTGGCAAGGCTAGTATTAATTGTTCATGTCTACATGTGTTTAGACTGTCTGACTATGCTAGGCTGTTGTAGAGAGCATGGTGACAGCCAATCACACTACATCTGAGTTACATTTAGACCAGGATTCCCTAAAGGACATTACAATGAGCTAGACGGATTTCAGGTTCGAATCCCGCCGTGGCTGATGGTGGAAATTGGGGTCAATATTTTTTAAAAATCTACTGATGATCATGAAACCATTGCCAATTGTCAGGAAAAACACATCTGGCTCACCAATGTCCTTCAGGGACCACATGTTACTCCAGAACCAGAGAAATGTTGTTGACTCTCCACTGTCCTCTGAAATAGACTCGCAAGACACTCAGTTCAAGGGCAGCTAGGGATGGGCAATAAATGCTGGCCAGGCAGCAATGCCCATGTCCCATAAATGAACAAAAAATATTTATAGGACAGCGGGCCATTTCTGGAGTGCTGTACACAATATTTGTCTCATTATTTAAGGAAGGGTGTCAACGAGTTGGAAGCAGTTCGAAGATTTACCAGACTATTATGTGAATGGCTGTGTTGCTTTCTGAAGAAAGATTGGACAAACTAGGCTTGTATCTGCTGGAGTTCTGAAGACTTGATTGAAGCTTATAACATCTGGAGCTGTTTTGATGGGATGGATATGAAAGCATGTTTCCTCTTGTGAGAGAATCAACAACTAGCAACTACTCTTTTAAAAAAAGAGGCTGCCCATTTCAGATAGAGACAAAAAACATTTTTATTTCTGAAGAAGGTCGCAAATCTTTGAAGCTTTCTTCCTCAAAAGGTGGTGAAAAGAGAGTTTTTGAGTATTTTTAAGGCAGAGGTACATAGATTTTTGATAAGCATGGGAGTGAAAGGATATCGGGGTAATCAGAACAGCCATGATCTTATTCAATGGTGGAACCGGCTTGAGGGTTACAGTGGCCTAAACCTACTCCTAATTCAGATGCTCACATGTTTGTATTGCTGTTTTAAGAATCAATTTCTGCAAATAGTTTTGTAGATATGCATCCTTTTCTCTTTGCTTTTATTGTTCATATAATTAAGTGGTTTTCACTGTATCTTGCAAGTGTGTTTCGCTGCCTAGAAAGAATACTGGTATATTTTTGCACAGATCTCAGAAAGACATTAGCTGGTATCATCATGTGTCGTACTTTTGTGTAAGAAGGTGGTCCCATCTAACATTAGGTTAGCCAATCTAATGAGGTCAGCCTGCTAATTTTTCAGCCAGACAACTATGTATGTTATATATTAATCTAACTAAGCATGAGCTAAACTCTATATGAAAGTCCAAGATGTCAAATTAATGCTTATTGTTAATTGTTAATAAACTCTCAGATATCTGATTCAATAAGAACCTGATTTTCTATGTTATATATTGTCTAAGCTAAAATATAGAAGACCATAAAACATATCACTTGTGAATCATATGATCTCTGGAGTCCAAAGAGAGACCCTCTAAAAGACATCTAATAGGGCAACCATTTCAAGAAACCAATCAGAGATGACTCGCATGGTGTCTGAATGAACCAGGATCTCTAATGGTCTCTAATCACCACTCTAGGTACTGAACCAGTAAACATTAAAAAAGAGAACAGCTACCTGTAACACTTCACTCAGAATTGGAAAATGAAGACCCAAAGGGCTACATAAAGAGAGAGAATCCACACATGCTGCTGTGGGCCATGGGAACAAATACAGAGAGTGCTTGAGAAACTCAGCGTGTCTGGAGAGAGAAAAACTGAATCAACATCTCAACCTGACGTGACTCTTCTTCAGAATTATTTTTGTGTGCAGCAGGACATGTGCTAAACCAGAAGTGGGAGTGAGAGGAAATCGAGGCGTCTGTCTCACCCAAGGATTAATCAGAACTCACAATGAGGCAGTAAAGCCTCTGTCCGATGTTGTTAAGTTTTATTTTGCTTACCCAATAAAGGTTTCCTGACAATACTGATGCATATGGGTGGTAACTGGGATTAAACATTCCTGAGCACTATGGGCAATTTAGCATGCCCCATCCACCTAGCTCGTGAATCTTTGGTCTGAGGGATGAAACCGGAGCAAACGGAAGAAATCCACGCAGACACGGGGAGAATGTGCAAACTTCACACAGACAGTCGTTGGAGGGTGGAATTGAACCCAGGCCTGGGGTGTTGTGAGGCCTGTTTCCACACTGTCGAGATTCTATAATGTCTGTAATATCTTTGTAACCTATAATTCTTTTCTGAACCCTTTCAAGTTTTACAACATTCTTCATAGAGCAAGAGACCAGATTTGAACGCAGCATTCCAATAGTGGGAGTGGCCGAACCAATACCTTGTCCAGACGCAGAATGACCTCCCAACCCAACTCTTAAGGTCAATGCACTGACCAATAAAGGCAAGCATACCAAACGTCTTCTTCACTATCCTATCTACCTCCTTTCAAGGTACTATGAACCTACACTCCAAGGTCTCTTTGTTCAGCAACACACCCCAGGACCTTACCATTAAATGTACAAATCCTGCCCTGATTTGTCTTTCGAAAATGCAGCACCTTACATTTATCTAAATTAAACTCCACATGCCAATCTTTGGCCCAGTGGACCATCTGATCAAGATCCCATTGTACTCTAAGGTAACCTTCTTTGCTGTCCACGACACCTACAATTTTAGTGTCATCTGCAAACTTACTAATTTAAGACAGAGATAGGTTCTTGATTGGTAAGGGGATCAAGGGTTATGGGGAGAAGCCAGTAGAATGGAGCTGTGAAACATATCAGCCACAATGGAGCCAACTAAATCGGCCAAATGGCCAAATTAGAGTCATAACGTCATGGAGCTGCACAACATGGAAACAGACACTTCAATTCAAATTGTCCATGCTGACCAGATATTCTAAAATTAATCTAGTCCCATTTACCAGCATTTACCCCGAATTCCTCTAAACCTTTCCTCTTCATGTACCCATCCAGATGCCTTTTAGATGTAGTATTTGTACCAGCCTCCCCCACTTCTTCTGGCAGCTCATTTCATACATGTACCACCGTCTGCATGAAAACATTACCTCTTAGTACACTTTTAGAGAACATAGGGAGGCAATGGCCTAGTGGTGTTATCACTGGACTGTTAATCCAGAGACCCAGATAACATTCTGAAGAGTTAGGTTCAAATCCCACCATGGCAGATGGTGGAACTCGAATTCAGTAAAATATCTGAAATTAAGAATCTAGTGAGAACCATGATCGATTGTTGGGAAAAACCCATCTGGTTCACTAATGTTCTTCAGGGAAGGAAACTGTCATCCTTACCTGGTCTGGACTCCATATGACTCCAGACCCCTGCAATGTGGATGACTCAGAAATGCCCTGTGGGCAATTAGGGGTGGGAAATAAATGCTGTCTAAAAGCAATACCCTTATCCGGCTAATGAATAAAGGGCTTTTATTTTTCTTAGAACAAACTCCCATTTCAAGACATACTTGAAACTAAACAACAGAGGCAATCAGTTGGCAGGCTCACCGCCCCCTCACACAGCCGTGCACGTTCACTGTCCCCTCATACAGCCGTGCACGCTCATTGCCCGCACACACAGCCGTGCACGCTCATTGCCCGCACACACGGCCGTGCACGTCCACCGCCCGCTCACACAGCTGTGCACGTCCACCGCCCGCTCACACAGCTGTGCACGTCCACCGCCCGCTCACACAGCTGTGAACGTCCACCGCCCGCTCACACAGCTGTGAACGTCCACCGCCCGCTCACACAGCTGTGAACGTCCACCGCCCGCTCACACAGCTGTGAACGTCCACCGCCCGCTCACACAGCTGTGAACGTCCACCGCCCGCTCACACAGCTGTGAACGTCCACCGCCCGCTCACACAGCTGTGAACGTCCACCGCTCGCTCACATGGCCGTGCGCGTTCACCGCCTCCTCACATGGCCATGCATGTTCACAGCCCGCTCACACAGCTGTGCATGTTCACCGCCCCCTCACACAGCTGTGCATGTTCACCGCCCGCTCACACAGTGTGCACGGCCACGCACTTTCACCGCCCGCTCACACGGCCACGCACGTTCACTGCCAATTCACACAGCCGTGCACGTTCACAGCCCGCTCACACAGTGTGCACATTCACAGCCCGCTCACACGGCCGTGCACGTTCACAGCCCGCTCACACAGTGTGCACATTCACAGCCCGCTCACACGGCCGTCAACGTTCACAGCCCGCTCACACAGTGTGCACATTCACAGCCCGCTCACACGGCCGTGCACATTCACAGCTCGCTCACACAGTGTGCACATTCACAGCCCGCTCACACGGCCGTGCACATTCACAGCTCGCTCACACAGTGTGCACATTCACAGCCCGCTCACACGGCCGTGCACATTCACAGCCCGCTCACACGGCCGTGCACATTCACCGCCCGCTCACACAGTGTGCACATTCACCGCCCGCTCACACGGCCACGCACGTTCACCGCCCGCTCACACGGCTGCACACGTTCACCGCCCACTCACACGGCCCCGCACGTTCACAGCCCATTCACACGGCCGTGCGTATTCACCGCCCACTCACACGGCCGTGCACGTTCACAGCCCGCTCACACGGCCGTGCACGTTCACAGCCCATTCACACGGCCGTGCACGTTCACAGCCCACTCACACGGCCGTGCACGTTCACAGCCCGCTCACACGGCCGTGCACGTTCACAGCCCGCTCACACGGCCGTGCACGTTCACAGCCCGCTCACACGGCCGTGCACGTTCACAGCCCGCTCACACGGCCGTGCACGTTCACAGCCCGCTCACACAGTGTGCACATTCACAGCCCGCTCACACGGCCATGCACGTTCACCGCCCGCACACACCGCTGTGCACGTTCACAGCTCGCTCACACGGCCGTGCACATTCACCGCCCGCTTACACGGCCATGCACGCTCACAGCTCGCTCACACAGTGTGCACATTCACCGCCCGTTCACACGGCCGTGCACGTTCATAGCCCACTCTCACGGCCGTGCACGTTCACAGCCTGCTTACACAGTGTGCACATTCACCGCCCGCTCACACGGCCGTGCACGTTCACCGCCCGCTCACACAGCCGTGCGGGTTCATTTCTCCATTTGCTGCACCTCGCAAGTGGTCCCTGAACTCCCTCTTCCTCCTTTTTAAATAGCTGTTGGTTTGATCTAATTTTTACCAAAACTCCAAAACAAGGCTAAAGCTTATTAAACAGTAATTGCTGCTCGTAGAATTCAAGGAAATCAGCTCCAACACTGAAAACACCTCAAAAAGTGAGCAGGTCTTACAGCCACAATTTTTTCCTGTCCTCCACCTTGGATTACCCAGAATTCTCATCTGCTCCTATCTTATGTTCTAATTGTTATTCCTGCCCGACATAAAAATAAAATGGGAAAGGTAGCCCAGCCATGACTAAAACTGAAAATTAGGGATATTTGATTTGATTTGATTTGATTTATTGTCATGTGTATTTTGTTACAAAATACAGTGATAAATGCTGTTTTGTGTTGCTATTCTCTACCTCCATCTACAGCCAAAGATAGGGAATACAATCTGGTAAAAAAACGGTGTGGGAACAGTTTCGATTTGAGCGAAGGAAGACAAAGGTATTGATTATGAAGGAGGGTGGGAGGAATTAGAGTCTGGTGTAAACTTGCAGGGATTAGTGATGGAAAAATAGATCCTCACTGTCAGAATCAGGGACAGTTATAATGGGGAACAAAGAGATAGCAGACTGTACACTTGAGATAACACGGTGTGAAGCTGGATGAACACAGCAGGCCCAGCGGCATCAGAGGAGCAGGAAAGCTTGATGTTTCATGTCGGGACCCTTCTCTGAAATGTGGGTCAAAAATGTGGGTCAATGCAGGATCTGGAGAGATGGAGGAATTGAAGGAAGTTGGTATTAGTAAAGAAATGGTTCAGGGGAAACTGTTGAGATTAAAGGGAAATAAGTCCCCAGGGTCCATAATCCACATCACAGAGTATTTAAGGAAATGGCCCTAGAAATAGTGGAAACACTGATGGTCATCTTTCAACGTTCTATATATTCTGAAATAAATGCTATGGATTGGAGAGTTTCTAATTTAAGCCCACAATTTAATAAGGAGATAGAGAGAAAGGTGGTGATTAAAGACCATTTAGCTTGACATTGGTAGTGGACAAAGTTTTAGTGCACATCATAAAAATTTAATTGCAGAGCACTTAGGATACAGTCACAGAATCGGACAGATTAGCATGGATTTATGGAAGATAAATCTTACTTGGCAAACCGGCTAGAATTTTTTGAGAATGTACCTAGTAGAGTTGATGAGGGCAGGCTGTGGATGTCATTTGCTTGGACTTTCAGAAGGCTTTTGATAAGTTTCCACAACAGAGATTATCATATAAAATTAAAGCTCTCAGGATTGGGTATAGTATAATGACATGGATAGATAATTGATTTGCAGGCAGGGAACAGAGTAGGAATAACATGTCTTTTTCCATGTGGCAGTCTATGACCACAGGGATCTGCCCTTGGATCCCAATTAATGGTGTTCTCATGCATCTGCTGCCCTTAGCATTTTATGTGGATCTTGCAGGGCAGTTGAATCACTGCATATATGGAAACTCATCTCCTTTGTCTAGAAAACACCTCCCTCACCAAGTAGATTGTACTCAAATATGATTTCAGTAAGGGAAAGGCTATTATTTGAGCAACATGATTGATATCTCTGCATCTGTAAGTTAGTCCAAGCAAGTCCTAATAGGCAACAGGACATTTGTAGCTTTCTCAGTCACCGTGATGGTAGGGAGATTGTTTTGGTGGCAGATCACAGCAGCAACATTAAAAGTGAAGAATAACTCCAGTCTCTCACACTAATGCTCACCCACACTGGCCAACTACTGTGCAGTCAGCCCCAACGATGAGAGGTCTACTTGCCTAGACTTCATCATTTATCCAATGACAACAGCAATGCCAGTAGCGTCTGGTCATCACTGATAACTGACCAACAGTTCACCTCTTTGCAGCCCATCAGCTCTTTACAGTGAGACTCAAGGTGAAATTATGGACAAATGATTATGCTAGTGAGCTAAGGAATGGGTGCACTCCTGAACTTCTACTCCACGTATTCCTAAAAGATGCTGTCGATAACATATGAGTTGTATAGAAAAAAGTTTAGAACAAATCCAAACAATGTTTGAGCTTAAGAGTTCGCGGAAAAAGAGAAATGTCTTAGCCAACTGCACAACCTAGCTTTCGAGCAGAAACCTAAATTACACAAATGTGTGTTGACTAACATCCCTAAATCATGCCTTACAATGCTGCAGAAAGAAAGTGGAACAGAGGAAACCTCTTCCTAAAAGCAGGAATCCATACAAACTTGTGGCAGCAGGGAAATTTGGAATTTAAGAGTGGGAGTCTTGGATTTATTCTGCTCAAGTTGTTTCGCTGACAACTGCAATGATTCAGGTTTAGAAAGATTATTCATCTTCTGCCTATTCCCCTTTTTCATGAGGCTATGTCTAAAACATTTCCAATAAGGATTCTATCCAGTGTCAGGCCGCTTCCTTCACATTTGATGGCAGTGTGAGGATATAAATCAAGGTAACTCATCTTCGAGGGATAAATCACCTTCAAACTGCTGAGATCTCAAGTCTTCAAACTATTTGAAGCGAGTGGGCTGCAAAAATGAAAATTGAACCTTGCTATTTATTGAAACAGGTTAGAATGAAGAGAGGTTAAATTACCTTTTCCTTCCAATAGAACCTTCTTTGAAGCCCAGCATCAGTTTTGGAGACTGTACCTCATAAGTGACATTGGATAAATTGGAAGAAGTGCAGCATAAACTTCACCAGGACGATACTCAGGATGGAAGACTTAGGGTATAAGGGCAGATTGCACAAGTGTAACTTGTATTCCTTGTGTTTAATAAGATTGAATAGAGGATCTGATTGAGATATTTAAAATGTTAAAAGAATTTGATAGGGTAGGTTGATGGGAATAAAGAATAGAAAAGAATAGTACAGCACAGGAACAGGCCCTTTGGCCCTCCAAGTTTGCCCGTCCAAATTAAAACTGTCTTCACTTACAAGATTCCCTATATTCCCTTCCTATTCATGTATTCATCCAGATGCTTCTTACAGCAAGTCAGTGATTCAAGAACAAAGGGGCATTATCTCAAAAGTAGAGCTAGAAAACTTAGAATGAGCATCAAAAAGAACATTAAAGTATAGAAATTTAGACCTGTCTTCCCAAAAAAGCTGTAGCTATTTAGTGAATTGAAGCTTTCAAGTTTGAATTTGAGGTAAGTGTATCAAGGAGTAGAGGGCAAAGGAAGGAAAATGAAATTGAGTTGCAATTGGTTATGTGAGAGTAAGGTGTGTGATTTATTTGTGTCATGTAGCTTTTGGTCTGAATGTATGAGAGAGTTTAATGATTAACCTCAGTATTTCTGGACCACTGTTTTAAAACGAGAATGACAGAGAAAGTTCCTGGGGAAATATGACAATTTATTTGCATTGGGAATGTTTTAAAGGCAGACAGCATGGGCATTGTACAACATTAGCTTGATTCCATTTAGAAAAATCGGCAATTGATTTTTTTTTTGCTTAGTGGAAAACTCCCGAGCTACGACAGTTTTGTTGTTCAATTCACAGAAGTTCTGGTTGACGTTGGATGTGTGAAATTGTTTCTTCCAAAGAAGGAAGCAATTCAGAAAGCTTGGAAATGGGTTACATCAGAGTAAGAGTTTTAGTTAGAAACTCCAGACAGAAGCATCAGATTAGCACCCAGAAGGGGTTATTTGAAGCTGAGAATATCTAAGCTCAGTTGTGTGATAAATGAAGGAAGAGGCTACCAAAATTTAAAAACTGAGAATTGAAACTATGAACTAAATTAAATCTATAGATGTAATAGAGGAGGGAAATAATTATCATTGCTGCTTGAGTACTGCAAATGATGGTGTTGGGATAGATGTAATTATTCTTTTACTGTGCCTCTCAAATGAAGCTTGGTTTATTCTATTTTATTGTTTATTTTTCATAATAAACTTTGGTATTATTGTTAAAGCAAGACCTGCAGCTTTCTCTGCTTGTGGTTCAGTGAAAGGCCACCTTATTAAATAGCAAAATAAAAAAAAATCATTTCTATTATAGTACCTATATCTCTGGTCTAAGCAATATTTCATTCAGGGATAAAACTTGTCCAGATATAACACCAGCCAGGGTCATAATATATAAGCTGACTGAATTATGGAAGAGGCTCAATGAGTTGAATAGCCTATTCCTGTATCTATGCTACAATACTGATCAAAGATTTATGCAAGGACTAAAGTCATTTTTACCCCTTCAACTTTAGTCCAATAAGGGACAAAATCTTCAGTTGAAAGCAGCTAAGGGTCATGTTGTATTTTTGAAAGAAAAGACTTCTATTTCAATCTTTACAAGGCAGATCTGTTTTTATCCATTGTTCAACTAAGCCCTAAAATAAAACAAAGAACTGCAGATTCTGGAAACCTGAAGACGAAAACAGAAATTGCTGGCAAAACTCAGCTGATCTGGCAGTATCTGTGGTGAGATAGCAGAGTTGACATTTCAAGTACAGTAACACTTCCACTGGCCAAAGTCAGTAATGGCCCCAAAGACTGGGATAAATTCAGAATTCAGCAAAAAGAGATAATAAAGATGGGAAAATAAAGTACAAGTACAGCTAGCAAGGAAGATAAAAACCTGCAATATTGAGATTTTGTAAATAAATAAAAAGGAAGAGACAGAGACCAAAGTGGATAAAGGCCTTTAGAAAATAAATTTGGAGAGATGATTTTGGGGAACAAGGAAAAGACACAATTTGCTTCAATCTTTAACTTCAAAAATTCCATTAATACTTAAGAGTGTGGGGGAAGAATTAAGTACAATCGCTGTCACCAAAGAAGTGGTAACAGACAAATTAATGGAGCTAAAGCCAGATAAGTCCCCTGACCCTGACTGCTTGAATCCTGTGATCCTAAAAGAGGTACCCGCAGAGATAGTGGAAACATTAGTTGTAATTTTCCAATAATGGTTGGATTCTGGAGAAGTACCAGAGGACTGGAAAAGTATTAATATGAAATGCCTATTCAAAAAGGGAGGGAGGCAATATGCAGGTAACTATAAGCCAATTAGCTCAACATTTCTGGTTGAAAAAGTACTGGAATCAATTATTAAGGAAGTAATAGCAAAACAGTTGGAAAATCTTGATCTAATCAAACAGAATCAACATGGCTTCATAAAAGGGGAATCATGCCTGACTAATTTATTAGAACATTTCAAAGAAGTCCCAACAAGAGTGGTTTGAATGGAACCAGCAGATCTGTTGCATTTAGACGCTCAGATGTTCAACAAAGTACTTCAGAAAAGATTAAATCATAAAGATGAGAGACCCATGGTGTTAGAGATAGTATGTTGGCACAGGTAGAGATTTGACTAATGGGCAGGAAACAGTGAGTGGGGATAAGGGGTTCTTTTTCAGATTGGCAACCTGTGACCAATGAAGTTTCACAAGGATCAGTGCTGGGACTGTAACCGTTTACAATATATATGAATGACTTGGAGACAGTGAGTGAATGTACTATAGCTAAATTTGCAGACAATACCAAAATATGTATAAAGGCAGTTTGTGAGAGGGGAATGATAACGATATTGATAGGTTTAGTAAGTGGGCAAAAAGTTGGCAAGTAGAGTATAACGTGGGAAAATGCAAAGTTGTTCATTTTAGAAGGGAGAACAAATAAAAAGAATATTATTTAAATAGAGACAACTGCAATACAAAGGGACCTGGGGACACTTCCTAGAATCCCTACAGTGCAGAAAAATGCATTTGGCTGATTGATTCCACACCAACCTTCCAAACAGCGTCTCACCCCTCCCCGCTTATCCCTGCAATCCACATTTATTATGGCTAACCCACCTAGCCTGCTCATCCCTGGACACCATTGGCAATTTAGCCTAACCACTCCACCTATCGTGCTTATCTTTGGACTCCGGAAGGAAACCAGAGTCCTCATAAGAAAGCCACACAGACACGGGAAAAATGTGTAAACTCCACACAGTGACCCTAAACTGGAATCAAACCCCAGTCCCTAGTAATGTGAGGCAGCAGGGCTGGCCACTGTGCCAACATGCCACCCAATGGTGTATGAAGCGCAGAAAGCTTGCTGACAGGTGCAGTCAATAACCAGGAAGGCTAATGGAATGTTGGCCCTAATTTCAAGGGGATTGGAGTAGAAGAGTAGGGAAGTCTTATTGCAACTGTGCAAGATGTTGGTGAGACCACACCAAGAGTACTCAAAGCAGCTTTGATCCTCTTGTTTAAGGAAAAATATCATTTTGTCGGAGGCAGTTCAAAGAACAATCAGTAGAATGATCCCTGGTATGGAGGGATTGTTTTATGAGTAGAGATGAACACATTAGGACTCTATTCACTAGAGTTTAGAGGTATAAAAGGTATTTTATCCAACAATGTGGAAAATTGCCAAGGAATATCCTGCATACAAAAAGCAGGACAAATCTAACCCAGTCACTTGCCATCCCATCAGTCTACTGGCAATCATCAGTAAATGGATGGAAGCTGTCATCAACAGTTGCTATCAAGCAGCACCTGCTCAGCAATAACCTGCGCATTGATGCCCAGTTTGGGTTCTGCCAGGTCCACTCAGCTTCTGATCTCATTATAGCCTTGGTTCAAACATGGACAAAAGAGCTGAATCCCGGAGGTGAGGTGTGAGTGAAGGCCACATTTGACCAGTTTTGCCATCAAGGACCCCCTGTAAAATTAGAATCAATGTGTACAAGGGGGAAAACTGTCTGCTAGCTGGAATCATATCTGGAACATAGGATGATGGTTGTGGTTATTGGAGGTCAGTCATCCCTACTCTAGGACATCTCTGCAAGAGTTCCTCAGGGTAGTGTCCTGTACAACTATCTTCAGCTCCTTCCTCAAAAACCTTCCCTCCATCATAAAATCAGAAGTGTGAATGTTCACCAATGATTTCACAATGTTCAGCATTATTCATGACTCCTCAGATACTGAAGGAGTCCATTTTCAAATTGTTCATGCACAATATCCAGGCTTGGGTTGACAAGTAGCAAGTAACTTTTGCACCACATAAATGCCAGACAATGACTATGTCCAATAAAAGACAATCTAACCAACAACTCCTTCATCTCTGAAGTTCCCACTATCAACAGCTAGGGGGTTACCAATGGTCACGCTGAACACAATCCTGAAGCTCTGGTTTGTGTTACAAAGCTTTTTGAAAATGTGTCATGGAATATTTTATATATCTTCCAGACAGAGACAGAGCTGGAAGTGAAAGAATTTCAGTCTTTGCAAGTGTCCAACAACTTAAATATTCTTGCAAACTATATGAACATCTGAGACTTCAGGATGTGTGGACAAAATAAACAGTGCCAACGTACTGGGAGCGATTCGAACTGAAGACATTAACAGAAATATAGTGGAAACATGGGATAATGTATTCACAGGGTTAGAGGCAGCTCTCTGCAGCTGACAGTGGGAGTCCAGATGGCACAGTTACCTTTCAATTGCCTCAGTTTGGGTATTTGCTTTGGGCGGGAGCAAAGTGGGTAGAATAGTTGTCATCTTCCTCATCATCAACCAACAATACAGTTAGGGCTAGGAATGGTTTCTGTTCAGGGAGAATGATCAGGTGTGCAATCAATTATAAAGCAGAACCACAAAAGTAATAATTTCTGAACTGTTTCCTGAACCAGGAGCTAATTGGTGTAGGGTATAAAAGAAGGATGATAGGGGTTGCAGTTCATTTTTAACTTAAATCAATCCTGGAGGAAATAAGAAATATACTGAAGGGATAATCTTCACCAATCAACCAACATTCTGGGAGATTGTACAATTGGGCAGCAGCAAGGGCTTTAAACAAAAAATGGTGGAATGAGAGATAACAAGGTGTAGAGCTGGATGAACACAGCAGGCCAAGCAGCATCAGAGGAGCAGGAAGGCTGATGTTTTGGGTCTAGACCCTTCTTCAGAAATGGCGGAGGGGAAGGCGATTCTGAAATAAATAGATAGAGGGAGGGAGGCAGATAGAAGATGAATAAAGGAAAAGATAGGTGGAGAGGAGACCAACAAGTCAAAGAGACAAGCATGGAGCCAGTAGAGGTGAGTGTAGATGGGGAGTTAGGGAGGGGATAGGTCAGTCCAGGGAGAACAGACAGGTCAAG
This sequence comes from Stegostoma tigrinum, assembly GCF_030684315.1. Taxonomy (NCBI): domain Eukaryota; kingdom Metazoa; phylum Chordata; class Chondrichthyes; order Orectolobiformes; family Stegostomatidae; genus Stegostoma; species Stegostoma tigrinum. The sequence goes on along the minus strand of NC_081358.1, from coordinate 99,439,845 downwards.
GAAGCGGGATGAGGCTAGTAGGTAGGAGATGGGGGTAGGGCTTGAGGTGGGAGGAGGGGATAGGTGGGAGGAAGGACAGGTTAGGGAGGCAGGGATGAACTTGGCTGGTTTTGGGATGCGGCCAGGTGAGGGGAGATTTTGAAGCTTGTGAAGTTCACGTTGATATCATTGGGCTGCAGGGCTCCCAAGCGGAATATGAGTTGCTGTTCCTGCAACCTTCACATAGCAGCATTGTGGCACTGCAGGAGGCCTAGGATGGGCATGTCATTGAAGGAATGGGAGGAGGGGTTTGAAATGGTTCACGACTGGGAGGTGCAGTCTTTTGCCGCGATCTGAGCGTAGGTGTTCCGCAAAGCGGTCTCCAAGCCTCCGCTTGGTTTCCCCAATGTAGAGGAGGCCACATCAGGAACAGCAGATACAGGATGGTCATGTGAGAGACCTGATAATATGGAAAACCAGTTCATAACATGTAAAGGAGCAAATTGACTGAGAGTTGAATGCAGGAGAGATTAAATAATAAATGGTATGATAGTTCACACAAAGAAGGATGGTAATGGGACAAGTAAAGAAATAAAAGATGGGCCTAGAAGTGGCACCAATAGAATTAGTTCTAACACCTTAAGCAATGAGATCGATGACTATGATCTGAAATTATTGAGTCTGGAGATAGTAAACGCCTGTCATTAGAATAGTATCGGTAGTAGAGAAAAAAGAATCAAACTAGGATTAGGATGGAAAATTAAAATGATATAAGTTTAAAAATGCCAATTCAGTCCTTTGAATTCTCTTTCACAAAGATAATACTCTATCATATTTCCATAGTTACTTACCAGAGTGATGAGTGGAGGACCTTTCTTAATGTCTCATTATTTTTCATTGCTTCTCTCATTTTTAAAAAAATTCTGTGTAATATGTGAAGGGGAAGTCTCTAAAAATTGTATAACCATATAACCAGTGGAGTGTCAAACTAAGAAACAGAAAGATAAACCTGAAAATTGGTCTTCAAATAGTATAATGCTGCAACATTTCATGTGTAAATCAACCATTAAATCATGTTGTTATAGTAATGCTGTGTTGATGTTGTTTAGCTGCTTCTGTTTCTAAAATTGTCATCCAGAATTGAGAGAGGAGAACATTTTCCCAATCACTTTGTGCCAGCAACATTACAAACACAGTGAGACGTCCTTTCATTCTCGTGAGAAGCATTGAATGAAGTCATTTGAAACAATTTTAACATATTGCTAAAATTGTAGGCTAACACATAGCAACTGGGAAACCTACCTCCTGGAGAGTTTGGTTTTATGGGCTGCTGTCAAATGGAAGACTGTGGAAGCACTGAACAGTCATAATGCATTTTGCCTTCTTGCTGCAATTGTGATCTGTACCAGTCCACAGACTGAATCAGGATTTAAGTTCCATTTTATCTATTAGCTATTACAATTGGGCTGTAATGAAACTAGAATGTGAGTAAATGTCATTTACAGTTAATCTTCTCTCATACTGAAGCAAGAGCATAATTTTTCATATTATAACATGGTCGGAATAACATGTCTCCGATATTCTAACCATTTTGTTGTTTCTACATTAATGGCTATGAATCAAGTCTAAGTGTAAATAGTAGCAACCTATCCTCATATAGCAATGATAGCATAATTAAACACCCCACTGTTTAATTGGGGTGAAGGCTTCAGAGCAGCATTATACATTAAATATGGCAGCAAGCCGACGTGGCTATGTGTGAAGACATTAGGTCACAATGACAAAAGCTTAGTTAGGTTTTAAAAAGTTTGTAAAGGAGGAAAGTGAAGTAAAGAGGTGAAGAGGGAAGGCATACAATTCCAGAACTTGGAGCTTGGCAACAGAAGGCAAAGGCCCAGTGGTTGAACAATGACAATTGAGCATACACAGAATTAGAGAAGTGCAGATATCTCAGTGGATTAAAAGATAGGCAGTGGCAAGGCCATGGAGGGATTTGAAAAAAGAAGCAATGACATCACTTGATGGTGAGCCATCATAAGTCAGTGAATCAAAGAATCCCTACAGTGTGGAAAAAGGCCATCAGCCTACTGAACCGTCTGAAGAGCATCCTACCCAGACCCGTCCCACTATATCCCTGCATTGGCCTTGGCTAACCCATCGAGCCCGCACATCCCTGAACACAATGAGCAACTTAGCATGGCCAATCCATCCAACTTGCACATCTTTGTACCTTGGAATGAAATAGGAGCAGCCGGTGGAAACACACACAGACACGGGAGAATGTGCAAACTTGACACAGATGGTCACCCTAGGATGGGGCCGAACCCAGGCTCCTGGTGCTGTGAGGCAACAGTGCTAACCACTGAGCCACCATGTTGCCCAGTGAGTCAAGGGGTGATCATTAAACAGTACTTGCTACAAGTGAAGACATAAGCACAGAGTTTTGAATGACTTCACGTTTATGGGAAATGAGATGTAGGAGGCCGGCCTGGAGCACATTGTCAAATGTACAGGTAATAAAGACAAAGCCAGGAATAAGAATTTCAGCAGCAGATTAGGTGAGACAGAAACAATGTTGAGAGACGCTGTGGGAATTGAGTAAGTGGTGATCTCAGGTTGAAAGCTCATCTCAGGACCAAATGTGACACCTAGCTTGTAAAAAGACTTGTTTTACGTCAGAATGTTGCCGCGGAAATGAATGACAACGCTAGCTCGTGAACAGAGTTTAGATCAGAGACAAAAAAATAATGGTTTCATTCTTTAATTGAAGGAAATTTCTGCTTATTCGGGACTGAGAATAGCAGACTTTTCTCTGGTTAGGGTATCAAAGAAATGGAGAAAACGTCAGTAAATGGAACCGAGTCGGACACCAGTTGTGACTTTGTTGAGTGGCAGAGAAATCTCCAGGGAATGAATGAATGACTACTTGCTCATGTAGAAGGATATTTATTATCTTCACCCAAATAATCTGAACATTTGAGATATAAATTCCTTGGAACATTTACTTCCTGAAGGTGCTATTCAAATGCAATAATACACTGGTATAAAGCACATTAAATTGAACAAATTATTTTGCATTTTCAGTTTCAGGACAACGAATAATAGGTGGGATAATTTACAGGTTCCTAACCCACAGGGAGCCAGTCAAATGTTGGCATTTTGATCAAACATCTCCATTCATTGATATGATTAGATTCCCTACAGTGTGGAAACAGGCCCTTCGGCCCAACAAGTCCACACCGCCCCTTGAAGCATCCCACCCAGACCCATCCCCCTAAACATGACAGGCAATTTAGCAAGGCCGATCCACCTAACCTGCACATCTTTGGATTGTGGGAGGAAACCGGAGCACCCGGAGAAAACCCACGCAGACACGGGGAGAATGCGCAAACTCCACACAGACAGTTACCTGAGGCTGGAATCGAACCCAGGTCCCTGGCGCTGTGAGGCTGCAGTGCTAACCACTGAGCCACCGTGCCGCAGGTCTCTCTCCTCTCTCCAATAAAGGATGGCTATTGGGATCTTGAAGCTTGACTAATTCAAGAACTTGCAGCCTCAGGGCAGAATCCTGCTGCAGTCAAAATGTCAGTGAGGAGTCATTCCAATTTAAAGTTACATTTTCAGCATCTTTTTAAAAATTTAACTTTAAAATAGAGAAAGCAGACAAGCCACCATTGTGTGAGGAGGAAGACAGGGACTCCGCTTCAGTGTGACTTTTGACTACAGTCACAAGCAACCAGGGCACAGGGGCCTATAGGGCTGCCTGGAACTCTGGCACTGCAGCCTGCTGCTGGTTACCTGCCTCCAAGCAACTGCTTCTGTTACCCTCCCACCCCACTTTATTAGGAAGCCAAACAGAGTGGTCTCTAAAAGTTCTCAGTGATATATGCCAGGTAGGGAAGTTCAATAGCCATTTGTTGCACATGAAAATCCCACAACCATCAACAAATGAATTCCACTGAACAAGAAATCTTCACTGGCACACTGCGGTAACTTTCAACGCTGGGTTCAATGGTATTGTGGAACCTTTACCATCCCCTTGATCTGTCAGAAGGGCCGTCAGTTTCAAGTTTAATCGGAACATTGATGCTGAAGTCTGCACAGTCTAATTTATACACTCAAACCTGGTACATGATGTGAAACCACAAACCTTTGACACGGTTTGCTACTAACGAGCTACATGAGCATCACACAATGGAGAACTGAACTTCAGCTCCTCTCTGTTTTTTCTTGACCCTGTTTTTCTTTTTCTTTTCCCTGTTCAATTTTCTTCTGCTTAAATATTTTCATTTCGTGAAGGAACTGACTCTTTAATATCAGCCACTTTAATAAGACCACCAAAATGCCACTCACTGTCCTCTTGTGAGCCCTTTCAGTAACTACTGGCAGGACACCTACAGAACATAGACTAAGTCAATCCTAATCTAATCTAATCATGTGCTCAGAAAACATCCACACATATGCACTTCCAGTAGAGGTCAATAATATCAAGTAGTCCCAAAAGACCTGGTAATATATATTTCTTCTTCACTAATTCAGATGCCAAGGCTATTTGCAATGACTCTACAGCAGGCCCACCTGAAACCCAGTGCCTCCCAACATGTTCAATATTATTTTAAACATTTTGACTGTTACCTCAGTTTTGCCTACAGAAAATGTTCTTGCGTTACCTGCATAATTAAGCTTCTGCTCCTTTATCCGGTATTCCAATCATGCAGTTCGTAAAACCAACCAGATTCATAATTGGCATTTTGTAAATGTTAATTGCATTCACCTATCATGCTGAGTTCATAAATATTTATTAAAAATAGAAGTAAAATGTTCAAAAGGAAGTGGAAATATCAGAATAATATAGAGGCGCTTGTTGGATTTTAAGTAGAATCTGAATCCCTCAGTCTGTCTCAGCAAATTCTTTTCGTTCTCTCATGCCCCAGTATGTGAAGGAGAAAACATATATCAACAAAGGCTGTTGTTGTCTTATCTCAAGCATATACAAATAGCTGATTAAATATTATAAGGATTATTTGTTCCTATTCAATAGAATCTGATAATAAACAAATTAGTTAGTGACTTTCTAACCAATTTGCAAACTCACTGATGAGCATTGTGTATCTCAGCCAGTCATTCAGTGCACTTAAAATACATACTTTTAAAAAGTAGTGACTCCTTACTCATCCTGATTCCAAAAAAGGGGTCCCAAACATTGTGAATCTAATGGGATCCAATGGTGAGAAAATACATGTTATGCTTTTGCTTCTCATGGCAGGGCCTTGTCAGTAGATCAGCTTTCAGAGGACTCTTCGCTTTCCTTCCATTCATATCTCTGATGGTGCCCAGATCGATGCAATCGGATCAGTCTTGTTAGCCCTGGTTACTTCACCTGGAAACCAGTTGGGCGGGCAAATACTCAGGAAGGTGGAAAGCTGAGGACTTTAAGACCTCAATGGATGTTTTTCAGAAAATCTCCAGTGAATATTGTCACTCAGAATTTCATTGGTGAGGTGGTGAGAAGGGGTGAATTTCTCTCCAGTTTCCTCTCTGGCAAATCAGAGAATGGAAAAATGTATATCAGTGAGTGAGATTATGTACCCAGAACATCCAAATGGCAGACCTATCACTGCTGACTGGTATGATTCTTATCTCATCACTCAAAGCCTGGTCGCAGAAGCTGACTTCGTTCTCTCCAAATCAAGAAACTATTCTTTCCAATCTCGCCATGTTGTCCTAACTGGCTCATCACTGCCCACATAATTGAACTGCTGGAAAATTCAGCCTGGCAATTCTCAGGCCTGTTTCATGTCTGTTCCGTGCACCTCAAAATTTTACTTCTGGCAAACTGGCAGAAGTTTGCTCAGGCCAGAACACGAGAAGCTGGCAGGGAAATTTGTGTTGTCAGATCATTATCAAAAATCAGGGGAGTGTACATTCCTGTTTGGGACAGATGAATTAGCCTTAATTCACAGGGAGTTGTACTTTTGCTAAAGACAGCAGGGCTCAACTGTAAAGTTTAAAATGATGGGCTTCTGTCAAACTTTTTATTTACTTGCCAACTCTGGTTTGTCACATTTGGCTTCACATATTACTGAAGGAAAATATAAATTATGAGGGATGATGAACCTTAGAGTTAATCCTCAGTCATTAAAACTTTGTCACGCCTCACGCCGAAAACCAGAGTCATCAGAAGATTTTTAAAAGTTTATAGAAGTTTGCAAAAATTCACCAATTCCCTGATTTACAGACCTGAGTTAATGGAAAACATGGACCAGTTTCTGTACGTAGCCAGATTTACTATTTATCACAAGTAAATGGAATCTAGCTACAGGTAAACAATTATGAATCATTGGAGTATAACTATACAAGCTAAAATTCTAATCCCTTATAATGTCCACATTACACAGATATATTACAGACAGAGGTAGGAACAAAACATGGGTATGATGGGCAGAAAGACTAACTGGCAAGCAAGTTCCATGATCCCTGCTCACAGGACTTCCTGAAATATTTCTTGTGCGAATCAGAATGAGGCTCCTTGATCTTCCATCACTGGATGCTTTCATTGGTTTTCCAGATGCACAGGATGGCTGGTTCTCACTTATGGAATTCTCTGGCCTATTACTTCAAAGTCACAGCTTACAACAACTGCTATGGGAAAAATAAATTCCTCTTCTCTTTCGGCTTAAAGTAACTTTTACTGCAGAGAGCAGAAAGCAACTGCTGAGCTAATAGAACTCTGAAGGCCTCTCTCCCTGTCTTGATCATGGCCCAAAGCTGTTCAGCTGCCAAACCAATCATGTAATTGTGAGCAGGCAGAAGGCATTTGTCAGCAATAACTGGTCACTCACCCACAAACCAATCAACTACTAGGTGCCAGTCAATAAACTCTCCATTATCCAGGACAAATCAACTTGGTTTGTTTGATATTCTGAACCAAAACTTTCCCTCAAACGCAAGCATAAAGTGGCAAGTATCTACAAAAAGTAACATAGCAACTTACCATAGATCCTGAAATGCACCTTCTGAACCCACAACATCTACAATCTCAAAAGATACAGACAAAGAGTTGGAAATGCCTCTACCTGCACTACCAAGGTCCACTCTAAGCCACACTTCATCCTGACTAGGAACTAAAGCAAAGTTCCTTCACTGTTGTTGGGTTAAAATCCTAAAAGTCTCTCTGTAACAGCACTGTTGGTGTACATACACCACATGAAATGGTTCAAGAAGGCAATTTATCACTACTTTTGCAAAGGCAATTGGGACAGACAATAAATGCCGGCCTTGACAGCAACGCTAAAATCTAGTGAATAAATAAAGAAAAAATGAAAAGCTTTCTGAGAAACATCACATTCACCCAGAAAATTTGCAATGTGGATTGCTGAAAATATTGGAAGGCTCAGTGAATGAAGAGGCAGAAGTATTCAGTGCTGAATGAGATGCTTCAAGGTCACAGGTAAAAATCACACATTGTGCAAAGAGCATTAGTCAACATTCCTTTCTGGTAAATTGTTACACTGCATTGTCTTTCCCTACACCAAGGGTAAAAATGAAATCTTTTATTTTCTTTGAAAGCTTTAATCCATTGATATTCCCTCTCCACCCCCAGCTCCAATAACTGAATGCATTTAATTTGAAAGTTTTCTTTGGTGGATTTCATAAAAAATGAACAAATGGTTGCAAGAGGAAGAAATTGGCAGGAAGAAGTTATTTTCATGGAAGATAAATAACTTCTAGTGCTCGCCAATGCTGACAATGTGTGAATCACTGTAAAGGAAAAGGATTCCAAATTAACTATTTCAATGCTTGCTTAATTTGACAACATTTGCAAACATGACCCATAATCAGCAATGTAGTGGAAAGCTTTTTGGAAAATATGTTGCTTTTATTGAGTAATGAAGGTGACAAGCAAATCTTGAAATCAATCACAGGACGATGATGAACAGACCGAACCAGGAGGAGTGTTTCCTCCAGCTTTATAGCTAATGAAATTGCAAATACATTCTTTCTAAAGACATCAATCGAATGATATTCAGCATAGTGGGGATCACGTGCTCAAGCAAATGCAACTGTATAATTATAATAGCATATAATTTGTAATGACAGCTTCCGAATGTTTTAAAATGAAAGCACAGTCTCACGACATGGCTGCCAAAAGCCAAATGACTGCTCTTGTTGATTGACAGCAGCCAAAAAGCAAGCAGACTGATGTGTTACCTAAACATCAATCATAGCAGGAGACATTTAAAGTTCAAGTAAGCCTTGGGCAACCTGGTCATTCTAAAGTAAGAACTCAAAGCTTCTGAGCAAACAGGAGACTGGAAGGATGGCACAGGGAATTCCAACTTGCTTTGTAAAACAATTATTCATCAAGGCCAGTAATGAGATGATACCAGGTTATAGTCCCACAGATTTATTTGAATTCACAAGCTTTCAGAACATTAACACTTTGCCAGGTGAAGTGAGAGAGAAGCGCACAGGCACAGAATCTATTGGCAGTGAGATCAATGGGCAGAAAGATCAAAAGATCATATAAAAGGGTGGAGAAGATGTGTTTTTTTGTCTTCATTCATTACATTTGTTGTCATGTTTGGTGCGACATTGTGTGTGTAACGGCCTGTTCCTACACTGTACAGTTCTATTTACTATGCTCTTATGTTCTTGAAAGAAACCTCTCAAATGGGGAATACAAAATATTTGGAGATTTTAATGTCACAACACTCTTCATGAAAACTGTAAAATTTTCTCTAAATTTTCTTGTTTCTCTGAAGGTATAAATATGCAGTTCTGTCCTTCTTCTTCCTCAGTACAAAGACAGAAAATCACATCTTCTTCACTCTTTTGTGTGATCTTTTGATCTCTCTGCCCATTGATCTTGCTGCCTATAAATTCTGTGCCTGTGTGCTTCACTCTCACTTCACCTGGCAAAGGGTTAACATTCCTCGGTTAGGCCCAACAGCATGGACTTATGGCGTAAGTGGTAGAGACAAGTTTGAGATCATGGCGGCTTCTACATCGATGATGCAGTCTTAGTGCCAACACATTGCTGCAGCAGTGGAGGCGAGTTTGGGTACCCAGTGGTAGTGGAGATGTGCCATAATGGTTCTTACAGGCTACCACTTGTCAGATGTCAACCTGCATAGATTGCAAGTGGCCATGCATTGTGCCCTCGGATGTTGGTGCCTAGTTGCCAATGTGGGTCTCATTTAAAACCAATGACAAGCTGAATCACCAGTTCCAGTTTCCTTGGTGAGTTTTTCTGACATTGAGCTAAATTGACGAGTTTGATAAGATCTCAGACTGATTAACAATGAGTCAAGCTGAGCTGTTAACAAGGCATTTGATAAGCAATGAACTCTGTCAGTTGGCAACTCACCATTGCCTCACGTGAATCTCACTCCACCAGTTAGAAAAAATGTAAAAGATGGTGTAAGCTGCTCTATCCACTTGAAACGTCAACTTTCCTGCTCCTCTGATGCGGCCTAGCCTGCTGTGTTCCTTCAGTTCCACACTGTGTCAAAGCCCATGTTGTTCAGATCCCTATAAGATTTGCCTCAAAGCTAAAGTAATTAATTGCGAGTGCCTGACGATGTGAAAGGTGCTGAAAACACAATTTGTGTTTTTGTGCCTCAAGGCCCTCCGCTTCTTCCTGTCCCGCAGGCCCGACCAGTCCCCCTCCACCGACACTCTCATCCGCCTAGCTGAACTCGTCCTCACACTCAACAACTTCTCTTTTGACTCCTCCCACTTCCTACAGACTAACGGGGTGGCCATGGGCACCCGCATGGGCCCCAGCTATGCCTGCCTCTTTGTAGGTTACGTGGAACAGTCCCTCTTCCGCACCTACACAGGCCCCAAACCCCACCTCTTCCTACGGTACATTGATGACTGTATCGGCGCCGCCTCTTGCTCCCCAGAGGAGCTCGAACAGTTCATCCACTTCACCAACACCTTCCACCCCAACCTTCAGTTCACCTGGGCCATCTCCAGCACATCCCTCACCTTCCTGGACCTCTCAGTCTGCATCTCAGGCAACCAGCTTGTAACTGATGTCCATTTCAAGCCCACCGACTCCCACAGCTACCTAGAATACACCTCCTCCCACCCACCCTCCTGCAAAAATTCCATCCCCTATTCCCAATTCCTCCGCCTCCGCCGCATCTGCTCCCACGATAAGACATTCCACTCCCGCACATCCCAGATGTCCAAGTTCTTTAAGGACCGCAACTTTCCCCCCACAGTGATCGAGAACGCCCTTGACCGCGTCTCCCGTATTTCCCGCAACACATCCCTCACACCCCGCCCCCGCCACAACCGCCCTAAGAGGATCCCCCTCGTTCTCACACACCACCCTACCAACCTCCGGATACAACGCATCATCCTCCGACACTTCCGCCATTTACAATCCGACCCCACCACCCAAGACATTTTTCCATCCCCTCCCCTGTCTGCTTTCCAGAGAGACCACTCTCTCCGTGACTCCCTTGTTCGCTCCACACTGCCCTCCAACCCCACCACACCCGGCACCTTCCCCTGCAACCGCAGGAAATGCTACACTTGTCCCCACACCTCCTCCCTCACCCCTATCCCAGGCCCCAAGATGACATTCCATATTAAGCAGAGGTTCACCTGCACATCTGCCAATGTGGTATACTGCATCCATTGTACCTGGTGCGGCTTCCTCTACATTGGGGAAACCAAGCGGAGGCTTGGAGACCGCTTTGCAGAACACCTCCGCTCAGTTCGCAACAAACAACTGCACCTCCCAGTCGCAAACCATTTCCACTCCCCCTCCCATTCTCTAGATGACATGTCCATCATGGGCCTCCTGCACTGCCACAATGATGCCACCCGAAGGTTGCAGGAACAGCAACTCATATTCCGCCTGGGAACCCTGCAGCCATATGGTATCAATGTGGACTTCACCAGTTTCAAAATCTCCCCTTCCCCTACTGCATCCCTAAACCAGCCCAGTTCGTCCCCTCCCCCCACTGCACCACACAACCAGCCCAGCTCTTCCCCCCCACCCACTGCATCCCAAAACCAGTCCAACCTGTCTCTGCCTCCCTAACCGGTTCTTCCTCTCACCCATCCCTTCCTCCCACCCCAAGCCGCACCCCCAGCTACCTACTAACCTCATCCCACCTCCTTGACCTGTCCGTCTTTCCTGGACTGACCTATCCCCTCCCTACCTCCCCACCTATACTCTCTCCACCTATCTTCTTTACTCTCCATCTTCGGTCTGCCTCCCCCTCTCTCCCTATTTATTCCAGTTCCCTCTCTGATGAAGGATCTAGGCCCGAAACGTCAGCTTTTGTGCTCCTGAGATGCTGCTTGGCCTGCTGTGTTCATCCAGCCTCACATTTTATTATCTTGAAAACACAATTTGTTACTTTTCATGTGGGCACTCTAACATAAAGTGTTTCTCCTTCTGCTTCACACGGGAATTAAATAAATCCTGAATAAATCTGGAAACCAGTAGTTCTTTTGAATAGCAGTTTACAAGCAAAACAAACATTGAGATAGCGAACAATGCATGAACATATGTTGGTTATTTACTCCAGGGACCAAGTTAAGCAGGAAAAGTACGTATAACTTCAAGTCACATTTTTAACTTGCAATTAATAGTGTTGTTCAGTGCTGAGGAAATGAAGGTCTGTAGTGTGCAAACAAAGGCAATTGCTTTCATCATCAACAGTGTCTTTGAATCCTGATACTAAATATTCAAGTTAGTGTTAGATTCACCATGTGGTTTGTCTCCCTATCTAAGCAGCATTATAGATATTTCACTTTAAATATCCTCATATTTAAGAAAAAGTGGAATTTCTAAACCTATCAGAGGCAGCAGCAGTAGTGAAGAATAAAAGAGACAGAGCATGGGATGAAGAGGGAGATCTCTTTGGAGACAGCAGCAAAGGATAAAGTGTAGTTGAAAAGTAAATTTAGAATGGAGGCAACAGGAACAGACCAGGACATTCTGTAGTTTGAGTTTTAGTTTCAGAGATAGCAGAGAGGGTCGATGAAGGTAATGCTGTTGTTGTGGTATACATGGACTTTAAAAAAAAATTGAAAATATTCCACAAAACATTTGTGAACCAATATAGAGTTCATGGAAGAATAGGGACAGTAATAACACAAATACTGAACTACTTCAGTGAAACAGAGTGTAGCAGCTTATGGATATTTTCAAGACTGGAGGAAGGTTTATAGTGGAGTTTCCCAAGGACTGGTATATTTTTTGTGCCTCTGCTCTTACTGATACAGATAATCGACCAAGATCTTTTTATGCAGGGCACAGTTTCAAAATTTGCAAATGGTACGAAAATTGCAAGCATTGTGACCTGGGACAAAGCCTGTGTAGAATTTCAAGAGGAAATGGGCAAATTGCTGGAATGGGTGGAAAAGTGGAAGATAAAATTTAATGCAAAGGAATGTGGACTGATTCCTTTTGGTAACAAGAATGAAGGGCATCAATATAAAATAAAGGATACAACTCCTACTGGGGCTGCAGGTGCAGGGGACCTGGGTGCATGACTCTAAAATGGAGCAGGCCAGCTTATGAGAGGGGTTTAAAAGGCATACAACACACTAGGCTTTATCAATAAGGCATAGAGTACAAGATGAAGGAAGGTATTATAAACTTATGCAAAATAGCAGTTCGATTTCACCTGGAATATTACATCCAGTTCTTGGCATCACAGCATTGCAAGGATTGTGAGGAATTAGAGGAAAAGAAGCATAATAATGCCCCCTGCGATGAGGCATTTTGAATATTTAGATGGTTTGATTTTTCTCAAAAAGAGAAGTTTAAAAGACAGTTTGATGCAGGTTTTCAAAATTTTGAAGTACCTGGAGAGAGTACCTAGTGAGAAACATTCCCCATTGGTAGAAGGATTGCGAATCAGAGGGTTCAGATTTGAGATTATCAACAAAGGCACCTTGAGAAAAATTATTTTTCATAGAGCAAGTGGTTAACACCTAGATTGAACTGTCTGAGACTGTGGTGGAAGTATATGAATCAATGCATTTGAAGAGAAATTGGATTAATGCCTGAAAAGAAAGAACATTCAACCCTACAGGAAGAAGTGGCACTAGTTAACTGCTCCTGCAGCAAGCCAACGCATACATGACAGGTAAAATGTCTTCCTTCTGTGCTGAAACAAATGTTATTCAAAGAAAACCTAAATAATCTTCATGCAGTGATACAGCATGCCATGTTTCTCTGCCATGTGTGGAATACGTTAAAAAGGATGTAGTAGCTATTACACAAGCTTGGTCTGTTTCCATACAGACTGTCTCTATTTTGTTTGTTACACTGTATTTTGTTCATGCACTGCCCTTGGGCATATATCCATAGTAATGATACCATTTATGAACTGGGTCTTTCTTACTTAGTTTTTAAGCTGAAAGAAAAATTTCTATTTGACAAGTGTTCAGAGTCACAAACAGAAGTGATTAAGAACACAAAGGCTAAAATATTGTGACAAAATTACAACATGCCACCTCTTATTGTGGAGCAGAACAAAGAATAATAATTATCAAAATAAAGAATGATCGAATGTCACCTGGCTGACAAAAGATGGACATGCGTCATATCATTATCTAAGATAACAGATGATAGTAATCACAAGCAAACATTAAAAGCTTCCAATGATTCCCTTCCAAAACCCTTTGTTCAAATATAACCTGTTATTAAAGCATCAAAAGCTAGGAACATTTCCTACATTCAGAACTCATTCCAATTGTAATTGGATTTCAAATTGAGAAGTATCGTAAAGGATCATATGAGTGCACTCCTAGGTAGGAAGCACTAATACAGGGAAAATTGATAAATCAAAGAGTAGTAATTAGGGGACCTCATGTTACCCTGTAAAAGTCCACAGCTTTTGGAGGAGAAGGAAAGTGAGGGATACTATGTGTGCACCAGCTAAACATACCTCTTCAGCTTATTTCCCATAAATCTTCTCCAGCCTTAAATGTCCTCCAGTCCACTTGGATCTTATGCATCCTCCACTCTACACCCACGTCTGATCTATCAGTAATGGCAGTCTTTTGACCATGCATCCCTGGGTACTAAAAGAGATGGCGAGGGAGATAGCAGATGCTCTTGTGTAATTTATCAAAATTCAAAGGGCTCATGGGGCAGATTGGAAAACAGAAAATGTGATGCCATTGTTTAAAAAGGGAGGTAGACAAAAGACAGGTAACTTTAGGCCTGTTAGCTTAACTTCTGTGGTATAGAAAATGCTTAAATCTATAATCAAGGAAGAAATTGTGAGAAGTTTGGATAGAAATTGCCTTATTGGGCAGACACAGCATGGGTTCTTGAAAGGCGCAACATATTTAGCTAATTTACTGGAACTCTTTGAGGACATTACAAGTGCAGTGGTCAATGGGAAATTGGTAAATGTGGTGCATCTGGATATCCAGAAGGCATTCGACAAGCTTTCACACAAAAGCCTGCTGCATAGAAAGAGCAGCATGGGGTTATGGATTATGTATTAGCTAGAAAATTAGATTGGTTAACTAACAGAAACAAAAGAGTGGGGATAAATGAGTGTTTTCTGGTTGACAATCAAGGGTTCATAGTGTGCGTCAAGGATCAATGTTGGGGACCTAGTGTAGATAATTTAAAGTTGGGGACCAAGTGTAATGTCTCAAAGTTCACAGATGACACTAAAATGAGTAGTAGAGAAAAGTGTACAAAGGACAATAAAAGTCTGCAGAGGGAGATAGATAGGTTAATTGAGCAGGCAAGTGTCTGGCCAATGGAATATAATGTTGGTCAATATGAGGTTGTCCATCTTGGTAGGAATAACTGCAAAATGGAATATTATTTAAATGTGAAAAATTGGAGCATGCTACTGTGCAGGGAACTTGGCTGACCTTGTGCAAGAATCACAAAAAAAGTTGTTTTGCAAATACAGCAGGTAATGAAGAAGGTAAATTAAGCATTGGCCGTCATTGTTCGACAGATGGGATTTAAAAATAGGGAGGTTATTCTGCTGGTATAGAGGGCTGGTGAGGCTATACCTAGAGGTATTATCACAGGGCTGTTAATCCAGGCACCCAGAAAACATTCTGAGGGCTCAGGTGGTGGGTCCTTAGATGATGGAATTTGAATCCAATAAATATCTGTAATTAGGAATCTAATGTTGATTGCCAGGAAAAAACGCGTATGGTTCAATAATGTTCTTTAGGGAAGGAAATTTCCATCCTGGCTTTAAAAAAACCGCAAGAACTGCAGATGCTGTAAATCAGGAACAAAAAACAAAGTTGCTGGAAAAGCTCAGCAGGTCTAGCAGCATCTGTGAAGGATAAAACACAGATAACATTTTGGATCTGGTGACTGTTCCTCAGAACTGAGGAAGGCAGAGCTGGATGTGGCCCTTGCTGGATGTGAGTTTGCTCGCTGAGCTGGAAGGTTAGTTTTCAGACGTTTCGTCACCATTCTAGGTAACATCATCAGTGGGCCTCCGACAAAGCACTGGTGTTATGTCCCGCTTTCTGTGGCTCACTGATGATGTTACCTAGAATGGTGACGAAACGTCTGAAAACTAACCTTCCAGCTCAGCAAGCAAACTCACATCCAACTAGTGGCCCTTGCGGCTGAAGGGATCAAGGCCTATGGAGAGAAAGCAAGAGTGGGATACTGAAATTGCATGATCAGCCATGATCATACTGAATGGTGATGCAGGCTTGAAGAGCCGAATTGCACACTCCTGCACCTATTTTCTGTGTTTCTGTCTTAATACTTCGCGAGCAAAGCAATCTTCAAGATAATAGTCGACTTATCATCACAGCAAACCAAGAAGCACTATTGATTGAAAAGATGAAAATTGAAAAAGCATAAACATGTAAAGCAAAAAATTATAGTGTTGTTACTAGATAAAAACAATACTCCTAATTTATAAAAATACAAATATAAATAGTATTAAAATTCTGTCAGAATGAAAATTATCAGATACACATCATTAACAACCTAATTAGTGAAAAATCACAAAGCAAATTAAAAATTTGCCACAATTATATTGTTGGTTAGTGATAACCTTGTCAGAAACATGAGAATTACAAGTCATCAGTCATCTTACCACTCTCCACAAGTTTTATTTTTGTTGACTTGGAAAATAGGGGCTCAGATAAAATGGTACTGCACATACAGAGATGTTTTGTTAATTTGTTCATGAGATGTGGACATTGTGGGCTAGGCCAGCATATATTGTCAATCCCCAATTCCTTTAAGAAAATTGTAGTGAGTTTGCTAAGTTAATGTTCATGATACAATGGAACCATGAAGAAAGACCTCTTTCGTGGTTGTAGAAGTGGCAATAGGTATAAGTGTGAGTGGCATTATGGAATGAATAGAGAGTGATACAGGTGACAGGGAGATAAAATAGCATGAAAGATGTTGCAGTGAAAGGTAACATAAAGGGTATGGATTAAGGGTGTGAAGATGAGATATGGTTAATAAGGAAAGAAACCAATGCTTTTTGTGATCTACAATATCATTTGTTTTGGATCACAATACTATCCTCTCTGATTCACTGAGTCCAAATGCTGATGGAAGCTAGCTAGTATCCTATTAATTAGAAAATTTTTGGACTGGCAGAATATCAAGGCAATTGTTATGAAATATCTTCCAGTTTCCATAAGGGCAATTTAAATGCCATCCAGTTTTATCACATAACTAAATGTTTATTGCTCAGAGTCAGTCTTAAGGTGATAATCTATGCTGACCATAAAATTGAATAAGATCAGCAACCATTTAGAGAGGAAAATGATATCATAGCCTTTACTACAAGCAAGTTACATTTCGAAGAGTAAGGACACCTTGCTGCAATTGTGTGGGATTTTAGTGAACCTACACAGGAAGAACTATAAACAGTGTGGGCCTCCTTAAGTATGAATGCACCTTAGAATTAGCATAAGAAAGGTGCACTAAGCTTGATTCTTTCTATAAAAGAACTATTTTATGAGAAGGGATTGAGGAGAATCAAGTTTAGAAAGTTGAGATATTGAAACTTAAAATTCGTAGAGAACTTGTCAAGTTAGAAACTGGTGACAAAAACAAAAAAAAACTTACCAAGTCTGGCAATGTCTGTGGAGAGAAATCAGAGTTAATAATTTCAGCCTCATGACACTTCCTCAGAACTGATGGTAGTTAGGAAAGGTTGATATTTATACAGAAGATGGGGTGGGGAGAGGTGGGAGAGAAAACACTAGGTGGAGATAGAGCCCAAAGAGAGAAAAAAACATTGGGCAGACAAAGGAGTGGTTAAAGGTCAGTCTGAGGGGGAGGAGGGAAATATGTGTCTGGTGATGACATGTGCTGGAGATGGCAGAAATGGCAGCTAATAATCGAAAGGATGTGATGCTCATGGGATGATAAGTAAGGACAGGGGCAACCCTAACACAGTTGAGAGTGGGAAGAAGGGAGTGAGGGCTGAAGAGCAGGAGATGGGTCAAGAGTCTTTACAGAAAGAAGGGTGTGAGGGTATATAGTCAAGTTACCTGTGAGAGTCAATGGATTTGTAGTGGATAGTGGTGACCAGCCTATCCCCAGAAATGGAAACAGAGCTATCACGGAAGGGCAGGGAGGAGTCAGAGATGGATCGGGTGAAGGTGAGAGTGGAGTGGAAATTGGAAGTGAAGTAGATAGATTTTTCCAATTCTGGATGAGAGGAGAAAATAGCACCAATGATATCATCACTGTACCAGAGAAAGAGTTGTGAGTGGGGGCCGGAATAGAACTGGAAGAAGGAATGGTCCATGAATCCCACAAAAAGACAGGCACAGCTGGGGCCCATGCAGGTACCCATGAACATCCCGTTGACTTGAAGAGGAGTTAAAAGAGAAGTTGCTCACAGTCAATTTCTGAGTCAACTTCTAGGACTCAGCAATTTTGGAGTGAGATACAAAGAAATGCGTTCATGCAAAGTGTTTAGAATTCTCTACCTCAGGGAAATATAGATGCTCAGGCAAAGAGCAATACACAGACATATGAAATAGGGGCAGAAGTAGACCATGCAAATTTTTAAGGCTGCTCCACCACTTCATAAAATCATGGCAGATCTCTTGTGTTATGCATTTCACATCCCCAATAACCTTTTAGTACCTTGCCAAACAATAATATTTCTACTGCTAGGTTAGAAAATACAATGACTCCACCATGCACAGCACAGATCCAAAGTCACATAACATTCTGTGAGAAGAAATCTGTTCTCATCTCTGTTCTAAAACATTGAATCCTAATTTTAAAATGGTGCCCATTTAAGACAGGGATAAAAAAGGAATTCCGTTATTCAAAGTGTGCTGAACCTGTGGAGTTCTTTGCTGCAGAGGACTGTAGAAACTCTGTCTTTAAGCATATTCAAGGTCCAGATTCACTGATTTTAATCAGTAAGGGAATAGAGGCAAAAGGCAAAAGTGTTGAGGATTATCAGATCAGCCACAATCTAATTGAATGGCAGAGCATGTTTGATGGGCTGAATGGCCTACTTCTGTTCCTATATTTTATGGTTTTATGCCTCCTAACTCTGGACTCACTTGTGAGAGGGAACATGTCTGTGTTTTTTGGGTACTAAATCAAGAGATGGGGCACTGTATGATCTGTTCCATTCCTATTTCCAAATGTTCTTTTATAAAGTACTGTGTCTGGGATACAGGTCTCTGACAGGTGAACTTCCTGTTCGATTTTCTGCAGTACCATTCATCAAAGGTCTATTCACAATCATTTAGCATTGAGAGCAATATGGTTGATGTTGTGTTCACTTTGGCAGAACTTTCTACATCAGCACTATGTCTCGACTGATCATGAAATATCAACATTTCATTATCAGAAATTTGGTATTGCGTACTGTTCCCAATTCATGTCTTCCTTTTCCATCCTTTTGTCAAGAAACACATTGATGGAAGTGACTACACCAGCAACATTACACCTGAGGTAGCTAACATAGCAGTGTTATCCTTTTCCTTTATACTTTACCACCCATCAGCACTAGCTAGATGTCAATTTAGGATTATAAAGGCAACCGGTCAAACTATCTATACTGCTTGGTATGTCAACATAAGTCCCTGTTCTAACACCCTGCTGTATGGATTTCTGAATCCCACCATCATCTCCTGAATGATCTTGATAAATCAAGCAGGTTAGGTAAACATAACAGTTAGACAGTAATCAGGGCATGGGTAAATGACAGCCAGAGACTACTGGCACGTCACAGGGATGAGTGCTTGCACCCTTACTATTCACAACATGTATTAATTGTTTAGAAAAAGGAAGTAAACATGCTGTCTCCAAATTTGAAGATGACACAAAGCTGAATGGGAGGGTGAGCTGTAAGGGGGCAGTAGAGATGTTGCAGTATGACTTGGACAAGCTGGGTGAGTGGTAAATGCCCAGCAGATACAGTAAGATGTGACTGACTGTGAGGTTATCCATTTAGTAACAAAAACATAAAAGCAGATTATTATTTCAATGGCTGTAAATTGAGAGAGGGGAATGTTCAATGAGACCTGGGGTGTCTTTGTGCACCAGTTGATGAAGGTAAACACGTAGGCAGTAAAGAGGCAAATGGTAACACTGGGATGGGCTCCGGAAGGGTTCCAATACAGGAACAGGCATGTCTAGATGAGGTTCTAAACAGCCTTAGTGAGACCAGACCTTACATATCATGTGCAGTTTTGTTCTTCTTATCTGACGAAGAATGTTTTTCATATAGAGGAGTGCAGCAAAGGCTTACCAGACTCCTGGGATAGCAGTACTCACATATGAGAAGAAGTTGATCAGTTAGGGTTATATTCACTAGAGCTCAGAAGAAAGAAAGGGGAATCCCATTGTAACCTTTAAAATTCTTACAGGCAAGACATAATAGATGCGGGAAGTATTTTTGCGACAGTGGAGAAGTCCAGGCTGGGGTCACAGTCTAACTATATAGGGAAGACATTTAGGAATGAGATGAGGAGAAATGTACCTAGACATGCTTTCCCTAATTATATAGCTCCTCCCATGAGGTAGTGAAACGTTTACATTCAATGCCACTGATTAAGGCTTGAATCTGCCATTGTGGTGTATAGTTTGACCTATGCACTGGCCATGACTTGTCCTGGATCAAGGCAAGATGTTCAGTCAAAGATGGGATAACATAGGATTATGGTTTAAGTATTACATCAAGTTATCCTTCAAATGTTCCACATCTTAAATAGGAACTGTTCCCCTTTTACATATTTCAACAGGTAATACCTTCCCTACCCTTGATGGTACCTGTGGATGGAGGCAGACTGAGTGGTTGTAAAATGGGGTATGATTAGTTGTTCCTGTACTGATATTCAAGCTTCTATGTGGTAAAGCAATACCCCGTGGCCCGTGTTTTCAACATGTGTTAGCTCTTTTGCTGCCCATGTGGTTGTAGCATTAAATCCACAGCTTGACTCTTCCTGATACATAAAACTGATGAGAATATTAGGAAAAAATAGTGGTTTGCACAGGAATGATCAGATTGGGAGGATTAAAGAAGTAGAGGTTGAAGATTAAGGTTAGATGATTAATGAAAGATTGCACAAGAATTGATGGTCCCCCATTAACGATATTTTAATTATTCTTCTCTTAGACTTCATCTTCAGCTATTCAAAAGGTAACATATGCCCTAACAAAAGATATTTTTCTTTAACAAATCATTCAGCATTTCAAACAAGCCTGCTGCTGTATTTTATTGTTTCTAAGTGCTGTCTTTCTGTTGAAAGGAATGGTCTAAACATAAATGTGGCATCAGCTAATCGCTATTTCATATTTCACTACTTTGCTATGAAACACATGCTGCCTTCTTGAATTGCTGCAATCCATCTGATGAAACTGAATGGCTTGCTAAGCCATTTCACAGATCAGTTTTGTGAACCACTGTTCCCTCGGATCCTCCCCCAATGGGATAACTTCTATTCACCCTGCAACACCAGAACATTGTGCAACCTAACCAAAAACACAAAATAATGTTTTTCACATAAATTAAGAAGGCATTACTGCATTTTTCTAACTGTAGTAATGCCTGTTCTGTGACATTTAGTTTTTCCGATAATAATATGGCACTTAAAATGTATCCAAGTTTAATTTGCCTCCATTGAACTCAAATATCTATTGGCTCACCCTTGAGCTACTTCTAAAGGAGCTACAGCTTGACAATTTAGTTACATTTGGCCAAAGTGAGAGGTTGTGGTTATGTTGCCACATGAGAAATGTGTTTCTTTTCTGTGCACTGAGTGGTTAGTTTCTGAAATGTACCGCCTAAGGGCGGGGTACAGGCAGGTTTCACCATGGCACACAAAGGGGAGTTAGGCTGTTCTTTCAAAAAAATGTCTTCAGGATTAGAAGAAGAAGACAACAGAATGGTATAAAGTGGAATGAATTTTCTTTGGAGGTCAAGTACAGGCACTATTTGCTAAATGACCTCCTTCTATGCTGTGATATTTGGTGATTTGGTGACCAGCCATAATCATACTGAATGGCAGAAAGCAGACTTGAGGGACTGAAGGATCTGAATTGAATTAGAATTTCAACTAGAATCCCTACAGTGTGGAAACAACAAGTCCACACCGAACCTCAGAGCATCCCACCCAGACCCATCCCACCTATAACCCACCTAATCTACACCTCCCTGAACACTACGGGCAATTTAGCATGGCCAATTCATCTAGCCTGCACATCTTTGGACTGTGGGAGGAAACCAGTGCACTCAGAGGAAACCCACACAGACACAGGGAAAATGTGCAAACTCCACACAGACAGTCGCCTGAGGCTGGAATTGAACGCGGGTCCCTGGCGCTGAGAGGCAGCAGCGCGAACCACTGAGCCACCTTTCAATGATATTCTACACTAAGGCCTGTGTATTTATATGTTTGAGGTTTCAAAAACCTTTGGACTGAAATAAAGATAATAACTCATTTCAAGAACTGTGTTTGATCAGGTCGCTGTATGTTTTTGAAAACAAGTAACCTGAAGCCCAAATAAAGCATCATATAAATGTCTGTCACAGGTGTGAAGTGATAGGAAAACTTCAATATGTAATCAGACCAGTGCCTTTGATGCCTATACCAGTTTTTAAAGAACCATTGAGGAGGATGATTAGTGGATTGAGTAGAACAATTCCAAAAAGAAAAGCAAGACAGCCGTACACCCTTACAAGAATAATAACCTGATCCCAGAAGCTACAGTATTAAAGACAATCACAACTCAAGTAGTAGTGGAAAGATCTTAGCAGTTGTTTACTCATTGAAGACTATCAATTGAAATACAGCCTGATCAGCGTTCTTAACTTATGTTGAAAGTTTTCCAGGAAATAATTAGCAGCTTGGCCATAAAACAATTAAAACCAACTGTGTGTGTCATCTGTTAATGCAGCTGAGATACCAACAGAATGTCAAAACCATCTTAACAAACAAAGAAACAAAGAAACCTACAGCACAGGAACAGGCCCTTCGGCCCTCCAAGCCTGCACCGATCAAAATCCTCTGTCTAACCTGTCATCTATTTTCCAACGGTCTGTGTCCATTTGCTCCCTGCCCATCCATGTACCTGTCCAAATATATCTTAAAAGACGCTAACGTGTCTGTGTCTACCACCTCTGCTGGCAACGCGTTCCAGGCGCCCACCACCCTCTGTGTAAAGAACTTACCACGCATATCTCCCTTAAACTTTCCTCCTCTCACTTTGAACTCATGACCCCTAGTAACTGAGTCCCCCACTCTGGGAAAAAGCTTTTTGCTATCCACCCTGTCTATACCCCTCATGATTTTGTAGACCTCAATCAGGTCCCCCCTCAATCTCCGTCTTTCTAATGAAAATAATCCTAATCTATTCAACCTCTCTTAATAGCTAGCACCCTCCATACCAGGCAACATCCTGGTGAACCTCCTCTGCACCCTCTCCAAAGCATCCACATCCTTTTGGTAATGTGGCGACCAGAACTGTACACAATACTCCAAATGTGGCCGAAACAAAGTCCTGTACAACTGCAACTTGACCTGCCAACTCTTGTACTCAATACCCCGCCCAATGAAGGAAAGCATGCCATATGCCTTCTTGACCACCCTATTGACCTGCGTTGTCACCTTCAGGGAACCATGGACCTGAACACCCAGATCTCTCTGTTCATCAATTTTCCTTAGGACTTTTCCATTTACTGTATAGTTTGCCCTTGAATTTGATCTTCCAAAATGCATCACCTCGCATTTGCCGGGATTGAATTCCATCTGCCATTTATCTGCCCAACTCTCCAGTCTATCTATATTCTGCTGTAATTTCTGACAGTCCCCTTCACTATCAGCTACTCCACTAATCTTAGTGTCATCAGCAAACTTGCTGATCAGACCACCTACACCTTCCTCCAGATCATTTACATACATCACAAACAACAGTGGTCCCAGCACAGATCCCTGTGGAACACCACTGGTTACTGGTCTCCAATTTGAGAAACCCCCTTCTACTACTACCCTCTGTCTCCTGTTGCCCAGCCAGTTTTTTTATCCATCTAACTAGCACACCCTGGACCCCATGTGACTTCACTTTCTCCATCAGCCTGCCATGGGGAACCTTATCAAACGCCTTACTGAAGTAAGGCATACCATTACAAGTAGACATAGGATTGGGAGAAAGAACTGGATTTCCTTACTATTTAGATAGATAGATAGAATCTCTACAGCTTGGAAACAGGTCATTCAGCCCAACAACTCCACTCTGACTCTCTGAACAGCATCCAACCCAGATTCACACCCCTACCCTATCCAGTGACCCTGCATTTCCCGCAGCTAATCCACTTAACTTACAGATCTCTGGACACTTTGGGCAATTTAGCATGGCCAATCCACCTAAACTGCATATCTTTGGACTGTGGGCGGAAATCGGAGTACCCGGAGGAGATGCACACAGACCCGGGGAGAATGTGCAAACTCCACACACATAATTGCCTGAGGCAGAATTGAATCCAGGTGCTTGGTGCTGAGAGGCAGCAGTGCTAACTGCTGAACCCCCATACCAGACATTCCCCACATCCTAGTAAAAAACTTGGAATCCCTTCCCTAACAACATTATGGGTCAACTAAAGCTGCTACAGTTCAAGAAGACAGCTCACTTTCACCTTCCCAAAGGCAATTAAGGATAATAAGTACTGGCACTGTCAGTGACAGCCACATTCCAGAAATTAATCTTTTTTAAAATTCCCCAAATAAGTTTACTGGATTTGGCCCACTTGAATTGGTTTATGTTCAACTTAAGAGGTCCATTAAAGTTGATTACAGAGATGTTCCGGAATGAGAATGATGATTCCTTAACATTGAATTATGTGTCCATGTTTCTACAGCACAGTGACATTTAACAGTCTCACGTGTGAAAATGAAAAAATGGGTTGATTAATATACAGAACCTAGAATGTTTCAGGCAGGAGCTGGTATATTGGTTTTGTTGCCTTTGCAAGGTGAACCTTTGGAAACAATATTCAGTAGTCCATGTGTAATAATGAGAAGGGCTAGTAAAGTGTTTTATCTGGCAAAAACTATGTGGGTTAAAGAACGCCCTGGTTTATGAATCAAGTCATAGCTAGAGTTCATAACTGTACAATATTTGGATAATGCTATTGTTTATAATTAAAGTTAGCTGGTTTGTGAAAAGTGAATTTACAAATGCAAAAGTGACTAATTTGGGATATATTGTTGGACAAAGAGAGGTGTTGCCAATGACAGTGGAAGTCAAGGTTTTCATAGAATTCCCTGTTCCTAAAATTAAACAAGAAATCATGACTATTTTAGGAATGTGTGCATTTTATCGGGACTTTGTGCATAATTTTAGTATGATAGCAGTGCCTTGAACAAATTGTTAAAGAAATAAGCAAAGGGGGTATGGCCATTAGAATGCCAAACCATATTTGAGAAGAGGAGGCAATCGTAATAAAGGGGCAAGTGTTGGTCACCCCTGTTCATAATGACAATTGACATGAATGATTCCAGGTTGGGGGTTGTCCTGTTACCGGATGATAAGTCGGAGCTTGAGAAGCTGACAGAGTACTTTCCCAACGAACTATAATAGTATCAGAAGAGGTACTTTACTGTGGAAAAAAAGACGCTTTGAGGTTGTTGTCAACTTTGAAGTCTATGTCTGATATAGAAACAAGGAAATATTATTTTTTACTGATCATAACTCACTGGCCTTCATTGAAAAGTTTAAAAATCAGAGTGTGATACTATTCAGATGGAGTCTTTGGTTACAACCATTTCACTTAAAGAGTGCTGATATTACTGGAAAAAAATGATGTAACTGCAGATGCATTGGCTTAAGTAAGTGTGACAATAAGCTAAAGATTTAAGAAATGCTAAGACTGTATAGATTCTAAAGAAATGAAGAAGATTAAATGGATTTCAGTCTTGTATTTTGATATTTACATATTTTGTAATGGAAGACCTTTTTGAAATGTTCCTTGAAACTCCCAGGCACACAATAATCTATGATGCAAGATATCTGCAACATTCATCTCTACAATTTACCCTCCACCATCAACCTCCACCTGTACTTCCTACACTGCAATATTCAATAGCCACCAGCCCATGATACACTGTATCCTCGAGATGCCCCCCAGCCCGCACCCCAAATATTGTACACTGTGCAATTTTCTTTCCCCTCAACACTGAAAAATTCTAAGCCCCAACCCTAATGTTATTCTATAACCTGCATCCATTTTAAGCAATGATAATGGGAACTGCAGATGTTGGAGAATCCAAGATAACAAAGTGTGGAGCTGGATGAACACAGCAGGCCAAGCAGCATCTCAGGAGCACAAAAGCTGATGTTTCGGGCCGAGACCCTTCATCAGAGAGGGGGATGGGGTGAGGGTTCTGGAATAAATAGGGAGAGAGGGGGAGGTGGCCCAAAGATGGAGAGAAAAGAAGATAGGTGGAGAGGAGAGTATAGGTGGGGAGGTAGGGAGGGGATAGGTCAGTCCAGGGAAGATGGACAGGTCAAGGAGGTGGGATGAGGTAGTAGTTAGGAAATGGAGGTGCGGCTTGAGGTGGGAGGAAGGGATGGGTGAGAGGAAGAACAGGTTAGGGGAGCAGAGACAGGCTGGGCCGGTTTTGGGATGCAGTGGGGGGAGGGGAGAAGCTGGGCTGGTTTTGGGATGCAGTGGGGGAAGGGAAGATTTTGAAGCTTGTGAAGTCCACATTGATACCATTGGGCTGCAGGGTTCCCAAGCAGAATATGAGTTGCTGTTCCTGCAACCTTCGGGTGGCATCATTATGGCACTGCAGGAGGCCCATGATGGACATGTCGTCTGAGGAATGGGAGGGGGAGTTGAAATGGTTCGCGACTGGGAGGTGCAGTTGTTTGTTTCGAATCAAGCGTAGGTGTTCTGCAAAGCAGTCCCCAAGCCTCTGCTTCGTTTCCCCAATGTAGAGGAAGCCACACCGGGTGCAATAGATACAATATACCACATTGGCAGATGTGCAGATGAACATCTGCTTGATATGGAAGGTCATCTTGGGGCCTGGGATGAGGGTGAAGGAGGACGTGTGGGGGCAAGTGTAGCACTTCCTGCGGTTGCAGGGGAAGGTGCCGGGTGTGGTGGGGTTGGCCTCTGCCGCATCTGCTCCCAGGATGAGGCATTCCACTCCCGCACATCCCAGATGTCCACGTTCTTCAAGGACCGCAAATTTCACCCCCCCCCCCCCCCCCCCCGGGTGGTCAAGAACGCCCTTGACTGCATCTCCCGCATTTCCCGTAACACATCCCTCACACCCCGCCCCCGCCACAACCGCCCCCAGAGGATCCCCCTCGTTCTCACATACCACCCCACCAACCTCTGGATACAACGTATCATCCTCCAACACTTCCGCCATCTGCAATCCGACCCCACCACCCAAGGCATTTTTCCATCCCCACCCTTGTCTGCCTTCCAGAGAGACCACTCTCTTCGCGATTCCCTTGTCCGCTCCACACTCCCCTCCAACCCTATCATACCCGGCACCTTCCCCTGCAACCGCAGGAAGTGCTACACTTGCCCCCACACCTCCTCCCTAATCCCCATCCCAGGCTCCAAGATGACCTTCCATATCAAGCAGATGCTCACCTGCACAACTGCCAAGGTGGTATATTGTATCCATTGCACGCAGTGTGGCTTCCTCTACATTGGGGAAACCAAGCGGAGGCTTGGGGACCACTTTGCAGAACACCTCCGCTCGGTTCGCAGCAAACAACTGCACCTCCCAGTCGCGAACCATTTCAACTCCCCCTCCCATTCCTTAGATGACATGTCCATCATGGGCCTCCTGCAGTGCCACAATGAGGCCACCCGAAGGTTGCAGGAACAGCAACTCATATTCTGCTTGGGAACCCTGCAGCCCAATGGTATCAATGTGGACTTCACAAGCTTCAAAATCTCCCCTTCCCCCACTGCATCCCAAAACCAGCCTAGTTCTTCCCCTCCCCCCACTGCAGCACAAAACCAGCCCAGCTCTTCCTCTCCACCCACTGCATCCCAAAACCAGTCCAACCTGTCTCTGCTTCCCTAACCTGTTCTTCCTCTCACCCATCCCTTCCTCCCACCTCAAGCCGCACCTCCATTCCCTACCTACCACCTCATCCCGCCTCCTTGACCTGTCCATCTTCCCTGGACTGACCTATCCCCTCCCTACCTCCCCACCTATACTCTCCTCTCTACCTATCTTGTTTTCTCTCCATCTTCAGTCTGCCTCCCCCTCTCTCCCTATTTATTCCAGTTCCCTCTCCCCATCCCCCTCTCTGATGAAGGATCTCGGCCCGAAACGTCAGCTTTTGTGCTCCTGAGATGCTGCTTGGTCTGCTGTGTTCATCCAGCTTCACACTTAGTTATCCATTATAATCAATATGTCTGCCTCTGATATTCTTTAGTCCCCCTCATACAATATTCTTTATCCTCTATTCCAACATTGTCGTACACTCTCCACCCAACAGAATTCTGTTCTCCCTGCTCTCTCTCATTCCAGCCCTCCCACCCCACACTATTCTTTATTCTTGATTTACATAATATTTTATACCTCCAGGCCCATTTTCTAGGATACCCTCTACCTCTGTGGCAGCCTACATTGTCTGCTCTATTCTATTCTATTCTCACCACCTGCTGTGATATTCTACATCCTCATCTCCATGATATTCTATACCCTCCACACCCACAATGTTCTATACACTGAACTCCATGGTATCCTGTACTCTCTATTGTTGTGATATTTTGCAATACACACCCATATGCATTTCTAATTTCTATTCGCCTTCCCTCTAATTACCCATCAAGAGCTGAGATAGAATCACTTTTATACGTTAAGTCACAAGTTAAAAATTCCATTCAAACCTTGCAAAATGATTGCACATAGTAAGGGGATGGCGATTAAACTGACAAAACAGTTAAGAAAATTAATATTTAATAAATGTTACAGATATTGATCTCTTTTTGTTCTACTCGTGTAATTGCCTTAATACAGTTCCCTGAATAATAACACTGCCCTCTACATTCGTGACAGTGCATCTTTAATCTCTTCACGGCTTTTGTCCAATTTCCTTGCAACTTGATACAAGGAAACTTTGAGTCCACTCTCTACCACATTGTACCCTTCCTGTGACAGTCATCAGGCCATGTGTTAGCGAATTCCAGTGCCTGCTTAAGCCAAAATGCAACCGTAGTTTAAACAGTGCAACTTTTTTTTAAACAATGCAGGCCCGTTTGAACTCAGGCTCTAGCCTCTCAAGACTTTGCAAACCTTAGTTGATTGTAGCCACTCAATAGCATGCCAAGTCCTGGAGCGTGTAAGTGAACATATCGCATTAAGTTGTGCACTGGCTGCATTTAAACAAACGGTCACAAGTTAGTCATGTGTTGTGATACTTATGCCCACATTCAGGCCTTAACCAATTTCCAACTTTCAGAAATGCTATCAATCTAGGGCCCTCTGTCTTTCTCTCAGCGGGTTTCATGGCACTGTTCGATGAAAGGGCAGGAGAGTTCTCCCGGGAGAGTAAGCAATGTTTACCATTCAACCAATGCCTAAAGATGTTAGTTAAATATTACTGTGTGTAAATTTGACACTGAATTTCCCTGCATTAGCAAAGTGATTTAAAATCATTTCAATGGGACTTTGGTATTTTGTGATTAATTTCCACATAGGTGTACAAATTAGGAGCAGTAGTAGGCCATTCAGCCCCTTGGACATGCACTGCCATTCAGTAAGATCACGGCTAATGTGATGATGGCCATGTCCCCAAATTACCATCTGATAATCATTGACTCTCAGACAGATCTCTTTACTCTTTATTTAGGTTCTGACCAATAATGGGCATGAAGCTTTGCATAGATGTGCAGGCTATGTGGATTGGCCACGCTAAATTGCCCATAGTGTTCAGGGGGGTGCAGGTTATAGGGGGATGGTTCTCGGTGGGATGCTTAAACGGGCGGTGTGGACTTGTTGGGCCAAAGGGCCTGTTTCCGCACCGTGAGTAATCTAATCTAATCTAATCTAATGGGGTCCCCGCTCACTTGTGCTTCTTTTAACAGAAAAACTGGTTCGGTCCCAAAATAGTTGTTGAACTGAGTTGTCATTTCAGCTTATTAGATTATTAAGATTCTGAGGAATGGTCACTGGACCTGAAACATCAACTCTGATTTCTTTCCACAGATGCTGCCAGGCCTGCTGAGCTTTTCCAGTAATTTCTGTTTGTGTTTCAGATTTACAGCATCCATAGTTCCTTTGGTTTTTATTCAGCTTATTAGGTTTTGGATGCAAACTAGACTAAATACGCATTGGCTTTTTACAGTCAGCTCTCTATCCTGGTGTATTTAAACATTCTCAAAGATTGGGAAGCATGTTAGACAGCAGTTTAATGTTTTCTTCACATCAGGGCCTGCATTTGTTGGTGTTAGACATCTTATAGAGTCAACTAAATACAACTCAAGGGAGGACACATCAGGAAGGATGTAGTTCTGTTTAGTTTGGTCGAAGTTAGAAGCTCAAGTCCCCTGAGCTTTTGCGTGTTTACCAGTTTACAGTATTTGAAACTTTGTGTTAGTATGGTGTCACATTTTAGTTATTACCAATTAAGATACAACACATTGGGCTTTGAAATGGCCTTGTAAATTACATATTCCTCTTTAGTGCACTAGTGCAAATTTATCATTGCTTTTCTCATTTGAACTTCATCATCTAATCTTATCTCATACATTTGTCTATAAATCTATTACATTTGTAATAGTGATAGTACCTAATCTAATGTAATATAATAAATACAGGTAAATGCTCTATCCTCATCTTCCTTACACTGTAAGCACTTTGACAAGGCTGACCACTAAAATCTGCTCCAACGCCTCTCTACCATCTGTCAAGAAGAGAGTACTTTGGCCTCGTTAGTTTTGGTGTCTACCCTGTTACAGTCAGACTTGCAAAGACTTCCCTCCTCTTCCCAGCCATGAAATAGGCATATGGGATCAGTAGTTTTATTACGAATGTAATTGGGCCAAGTTATACTCTCTACCCTCCCTCTGAGTGGGTTAGCAAGTGGGGTGGGCCATAAATTGGGCACCATGCTGTGGTTGCCATTCCAGGCCACTACCTGCTCAGCTGTTGCAATGTTACCAGTGGAGGGAGAGATGTCAAGAGGCCTCCCAACTGTGTGACCAATTACAGATCCAGTTCAGGTGACACTGCTGTGACCAGAGAGCGGTCGGCCTTTAAATGTTTGTGGGACAAGCCAACCAAGCTGGGAGTGAACTAAACCTCCATTACTATGCTTTGTAGCTGTACCCTGTTCCTCCCAAACCACCAAATCTCTGAAATCCAGCTCATCATGTACAACAGGAAGATGTTATACTGAACCTTTACAGAAAAAGAACTGCTAACATTTTGTTCAAATCTGAGCATGGCTTTGAGACAGATATCAAAATGTTAAAGAGGTTTGAGAAGAGATCTACCAAAATAATAGAAGCACCTGAAGATCACAGAAGCTGAGGTTATTCAATTTAGAGCAAATAAGGTTGAGAGAAATCCATGAATTGTCATGTCAAGGAAAATAATGAGAAACTGTTTGAATGGCAGTAGGTTCAGTTAACAGAGGGCACAGATTTAGGAGCCAGAGGGGTAGTGAAAAAACATCTTTTGTTATAAACTTGACTGTGTTGGCTGGAAGATTGGTAAAATCTTTCAATAGCAACATGTAAAATAGAATTAGATAAATGAGTGTGTGTGTGTGTGTGTGTGTGTGTGTGTGTGTGTGTGTGTGTGTGTGTGTGTGTGTGTGTGAGAGAGAGAGAGAGAGTGTGTGTGTATGAGTGTGTGAGAGAGATAGCGAGAATGCAAAGGAGTGAATTTAGTGACTAGCTCTTCCAAAGAGCCAGCCGCAACAATATAAACTGAATGGCCTCTTTCTGTTCTGAATTATTCTGTGATTCAGTGATGCTATTGCTTACCATGAGCTTATAACTGAACTTTAGCAGTAAATAGGAAATAACAAAATGTTTCAGCTGTGCACTAGCTCAATATTATGAACAAATAGTTTTTAACATTTACTTTTTCCTTCTGATCCAATGCACACCCATCAAGAAAGCTGAACAAAGTTACACCTCCACAGTAAACAAATACTTTACCTAGAGCAAGAAGATGTGTGAAATTTCACCAAAAGTTGTGGAACCCCATATAAGATTGACCTTGGAAACAGTCCAACTGTTTCATTGAAGTAAGTACACCATAATATCAGTACGTAAGTCCTGTTATGTCTTAGGCTCCCGTCCAAGATTTTAAGCCAAAGTGACACTTCAGCATAACCAGCTGACTTCAAGAGGAGGTTGATTTAGTTTGAATCTAGGTCAGACATGTATCATGTAGAAAAATATTGTTTTTCTGATCTCTGCTCGAAGGCAGGTCCAACCCACCAACTACAAAAGCTGGATAAGAACAAGTTTCAAATCCATCCCTGTTGGAACATGGATGAACCTTCATAAGGTTTTCACCAATCGCGCAGCTCATTGAGCCAAAGCATCCCCCGAGGAGTCTGAATTACTATGGCAACATGTGCTTTTACATTCATATGATCCTGAGTTTTGGAATCTGATGGTTAAGGCTTCTGCTTTCTTCTTGTAACATACTGATGAGGAACCTTTCCTATGTTTAGCATTTGCCAGAGGCACAAGTTGGAACCAGTACAGATCCGAACGTAGCACATCCAATGTCGGCTGCTTTGTGAGCACAGTCTCCTTCACAATCAAGCCATGGTTGGAGTTACTGGCTCAGTCGTCTGGATGATACCCACTGTTCCATAAAACCTCCTGAACAACAGTTAATAAAAGTATACCCATTAATGAGTTAGTCACCTACCACTCCTGAGACCAATAGTTTCTAGCTAAACATTTCCCCCAGTTTAATGTTCCTATTGTAGCTCCCAAATGTTTCCATAGCCTTACCCATCCTGATGATTTTAAATTCCTTGAGTCTTCAAACTTTGTTTGATGAAACTGCTAGTCCTCTGCTCAAATATTTCCTACACACACCTTTGAAGAACCTTAACATATTTTATCATGTTAAAAATGCTTTCCTTCTAGTTATTGTAATTATTGTTATTGGAAATATAAAAATATGATCCTTTCAAGTCTATCACTACCATATTTACTATGTGCTAAGGAAGTGCCAGATATTTTACTTCTAGTGTGATCATTTAATGAGACAATGGTTCAAAGGATGATTCCATTAGTTTGGTTGGGTACAGGACAGCTTTCAGCACAACTGGGAGAAGACGACAATACCATAAGATATAAGAGCAGAATTAGGCCTATTTGATCATGGCTGATATGATCCTCAATACATTCTTTTTGCCTTCTCCCTGTAACCTTTGACCTTGATCATAACTGATATGATTCTCAAACCATTCTCCTGCCTTCTTTCTGTAACCTTTGATCCCTTTATCAGTCAAGAATCTATCTATCTCTGCCTTAAATACACTCAATGACTTGGCCTCCACAGCCTTTTGCAGCAAGTTACTCAGATTCACAGCCCTCTAGCTGAAGAAATTTCTCCTCTACTTCACTCTGAAGGGTCGTCCCTTCACCCTGCAAAGAAGATTAGAATATTTTCCTCTGTGACCTAGTCAATATTATTTCCCCCACAAACACCACACTGAGGCAAGAATCTTGCTGTGTGCAACATTACCGCCTCATTTTCCTGTCAACCAAGAGCCAATCCATTTCAAAATTTATGCAGTAGGTGTGCTACTTCTTAAAGATATATTGAGGTCCCATATTATTGCCAACTTCTGTCTAGTTATAACGCTCCACAACACGGGGATGAATGTAGCTTGGACATAAAACGATGAAATAATAGGCTTGCGCTAGCAGTTACATTTTTAAAAAAAGACTACTTTAATGTTTGAGAAAATTAACTAAGTGGCTACATGTTAAGCTGTTGTCAATTCTGTCCCTTACTTCCCCCACTGCTGTACCGGAAAGAAAATTTATTTTAATGTAAAGTTTATTCGAGACATTCTGCATGCTCAATTTCTGTGCTCATCTTTAAATATTTTACTCTTAACGCTTCTGCCTCCCAGCAGCTCAAAGACCCTGGTGGCTTTCCCTTTTTTGTGACGTGAATATGTAACTCTGGCTGGATGTCGACAAAGATTTACCAAAACCACAATGTGTGGCCTCCAAATAAATCCTGAGTTGCTGTGTGGAAGGGAGGGAGACCTCTGGAGAGAAAAACAGGAAAGAGGAAACAACCAGCAGTGAAATAAATATTCAAACATATCCAACCTATTTAATGAAAAGCTGATGTTTGTTGGATCTCTGGGAAAGTGTTCAAATCTTTGGACATTCACAGTTGTATTCCTTAGGCAATACATACTCAGGAGGATTGTAATCTGAGGCAACTGGACAGTATTCCCCAGGGCCCTCACCGCCCATGGAGAAAATATCTTGGACTCCACAGCTGAACTGGGGGTTCAACTTTCTTCATGAGTTGAGCCGGTCAATTTGAAAGATTTCCATGCACCAAGAATTGTATACTTTCCTATAATCCAAACAGCTTTGTCAACATCAAGTGTTTCCAGGTTAATTGTGGCCCATGGGTTAGAGCACAACATTTTTAAAACCTCATTGACCCTACCACCCACAGTAGCTTCAAGCATCTTAGTTTGGGACTGTGGGAATATGCTTGTTGGATATATCTGAACTCCCATCACATGGGCAGGACCACTGCTGACACAGGACCACTTTGGGGATATGAAGTGAGGTAAACACACCACATCAATTCAATCAGACTAAAGTTGTTTCTAGCTCCCTTAGATTTCAAAGATCCTCGACAGAGAAAGCGAGTGGTATTGACTCAACTCGCTACAAAATGGGATTGCACCAACAAACAAGGAGGGAGGACTCATTTCCTGAAACCTGGGATCAGATCCAGGGAAACAGTGGAACAGTTGGGAATGAAAGAGTCATAGTCTTGAAGTCCATGCCAAGACTGGAGTACAGTATCTCAATTTGAACATGCGCAGGCAACGTGAAAAGATGTTACATTGTCTGAATGGCTTCTCCCAATTGTTAAAGTCATGATTTTGGCAGCCAAGCCACAGAATAACCAGGAAACCTGTGGATTTTAGATTTTCTCCAACTTGCCCTTTAAATTCCCACTGTAGCTCCCATCCCCTTCAATATGTGCCCCCTTCAGAGGCAGTCGAGGAGTAACTTTTAGGCATGAGGCTGCAGGATATTCTTTAAGGAGGTGATAATTGAAGCAAGGACTATGTCAATATTTCAGAACAGACGAGAAGCAGGTTCCCTGGTTCTACCCCAAACGTCATCAGCTGAGGTGCTTTCATTGATATTCACGTAAATTGTCATATGTCTTATGTCTAAATCTTTCCCAAACCTGTTTAAACATTTTAATATCCCGAAACAAAAACAAAGAGACAGCAAGAACTGCAGATGCTGGAGTCAGAGATAACACAGTATGGAGGTGGAGGAACACAGCAGGCCAGGCAGCATCAGAGGAGCAGGAAAGTTAACATTTCAGATTGGGACCCTTCTTCAGAAATGGGGAAGGGGAAGGGAGCTCCAAAATAAATAGAGGAGGGCTGGGGCTGGGGAAGGCAGGTGGGGGGTGATTGGTGAGTGCAGGTAGGGACCGGTCGGGATTGGTCAGTCAGATGGGTGGGGCAGATAGGTGGGAGAGAAGATGGACAGGTTTTGTCAAGTCAAAGAGGTGGGGATGAGAGCAAGGGTTGGTCAAGGGATGAGGCCAGGGTTAGGGAGATTTTCAAATAAAAATAGAAACTGCCCGAAAAGCTCAGCAGGTCTGGGCAGCATCTGTGGAGAGAAACCAGAGTTAATGTTTCAGATCAAGTGACCCTTCCTCAAAACCTGTAAATTTGTTTCTTCATTCACTCTTACAATGCCCATGCCAAAACAAAACTGTGTGGCTCCAAGCTTTTATCAGTGTTTTCATTATTCTGACATAACATTGTACTTGTACTACCTACAACTCATCCATATTTCCTCCCTAACTTAATGCTAACCCTAAACTTTGGGTTCTTGTACACTTCCAACTTCTTATACCCCAGTGTTTACAACAGCCACCAATATTTTCTAAGAATGTTTCTGCAGGGCTCACACAGTCCACTGTGGATGCAGATAAACAGGCCTGGTCTAACTAGAAGACTATCATGTAGTAAACAGGATACAGTTTATTGCATCTCTGTAACTATTTATACATAACAAGGATATTGTGTATATTCTTACAGAGACTGTTAGGGGAACATGTTTCAAATCTGACTCCTTCAAGATTGGTAACTACTCTCTTCACCAGTCCTCATGACATCCTCTGAAGGCTGGTGCTTATAGGACTCAGTACATGTTAACCCTTTCAGAACCATCTGCAACAACCTGCAGCCATCCACAAACTATGCTCTAGATTTTCAGCCTCCAACTCCCCCTCTACCCTTTAGAGTGTGGCTTAAAACTGACTTATCCAGTGTCCAAAATGATCAATTCTCAGCTCAGTGTTAATTCTTGTACAATATCTCTTCTGTGAAACACTTGACTTTGTAAAGCATTCTGCTTCTCTGTCTCTATCTACTCCTTAAACTGCCTTTTTGACCTACTTAATAATTCTCCATTTATCAGAAATTTCTGAAGAAGGGTCAGGCCCGAAACGGCAACTTTCCTTCTCCTCTGATGCTGCTTGGACTGCTGTGTTCATCCAGTTCTACACCTTGTTATCACTCTTCATGCAGCTCCCTCCCTTTTATCCTGAATAAGTCACAATTCTTCCAATTGCATATGTTTGGTTCCCTCTTGAACACATTTTTTTTAAATTTGACCAAATGATCTGACATAGCACCACAGGAACGTATCATTTGATGCCTCAGTAACAACATTATCACCAAGACAGAAATCACCACTCATGTCTGAAAT
The DNA here is from genome assembly GCF_030684315.1 of Stegostoma tigrinum. Lineage (NCBI taxonomy): Eukaryota > Metazoa > Chordata > Chondrichthyes > Orectolobiformes > Stegostomatidae > Stegostoma > Stegostoma tigrinum. The sequence goes on along the minus strand of NC_081358.1, from coordinate 99,403,423 downwards.
TGAGGTAGTTGTGATTTGTAGGCTACATACCATCATGATGAGGGAGCCAGATGCTTGGCAGGTGTGGAAATGAACTTTTTTTTAAATAAACATTCAAGAGATGTTGGCATCACTGACACTGGATTAACGTTTATTGTCCTTCACTAATTGCCCTTTCAAAGCCAGTAGTGTATGTCTTCAAGAACTCCTGCAGCGTTGTCCTGAAGCTGCGACTTTTAACAACAACCATCTTCTTGAATTCCATGCATGATTCCAACCAGCAGAGAGTTTGCCCTCACATTGATTCCAGTTTTACTGAAACTCTTTGATGCTAGACTTGGTTAAATGTGGCCTTGATGTCAAGGGCTGTCATTCTCACATTATCTCTGGAATTCAGTTCTTCTGTCCATGTTTGAGCCAAGGCTGTAGTGAGGTCAGGACCTGAGTGGCCCTGGCAGAACCCAAACTGGGTATCACTGAGCAGGTTAATGCAGGTGCTGCTTGATAACACTGTTGATGGCTCTTTCCATCCCTTTACTGATGATTGAATGTAGACTGATGGGGGTTGGATTTGTCCTGCTTTTTGTGTGCAGGACATGCCTGCGCAACTTTCCACATTGTTGGGTAAGTCACCTATTATTGCTCCAAATTCTGGTGAATAGAGTCCCAATATGTTTGATCTACACTAATAAGATAATCCCTCCATACCACAGATTATCCTTTGTCTGAAGTATGATTCCTTTTATAATATCTTAAAACCAAATTATCATAAATAAAAATAACCCCTGATTATCACTGTCTGAACTTTTGCTAAGGCTGCTTGATGTATAGACACACACACACACTTCTCTCATAAGGAGAGATGAAAGGCAGGTAACTATAGGCTCATTAGCCTTACTTCTGTCATGGAGAAAATGCTTGAACCTATCATCAAGGAGAAAAGAGTGAGCTATCTCGATAGAAATTTTCCCATGAAGCTGGCGCACCATGGGGTCATGAAAGGCACATCATGTTTAACTACTAGAATTCTTTGAGGAATTTTGAGTGCCCTGGACAATGGGGAACTGGTGGATATGTGTATTTGGTAATCCAGAAGGCATTCGATAACATACCACACAAAGGACCACAGCATGGGGTTACCGATAATGTATTAGAACATAGAACGTAAAAAAGTACAGCACAGTACAGGCCCTTTGCCCCTCGATGTTGTGCCATGGAATGATCCTAATCCAAAATAAAATAACCTAACCTACATCCCCCTCAATTCACTGCTGTCCATGTGCATGCCCAGCAGTTTCTTAAATGTCGCTAATGACTCTGCTTCCACAACTTCCACTGGCAAAGTATTCCATGCGCTCACAACTGTCTGCGTGAAGAACCTCCCTCTGACATCTCCTCTATACCTTCCTCCTAACACCTCAAAACAATGGCTCCTCGTGGCAGTCAATCCTGCCCTGAGGAAAAGTTTAAATTAGCATGGATAGAAGATTGGTGAACTAATAGGAAGCAAAGAGTGGGGTTGGCAATCAGTGGGTAGTGGCGTGTCTCAGAGATCAGTGTTGGGACCACAGTTGTTTACAAATTGCATAGACGTTTTAGAGTTGGGAATCGAGTGTAGTGTCTCAAAGTTCACAAATGACAATAAGGTGAGTGGTAGAGCAAAGTATACAGAGGATACTAAAAGTCTGCAGAGGGATATAGACAGGTTAAGTGAGTGAGCAAGGATCTGACAGATGGAGTAAAATGATGATAAATGTGAAGTCATCCATCTTGGTAGGAATAATTGCAACAAGGGCTATTATTTAAATGGTGAAAAATTGCTGCAGCTGTTGTGCAGGGGGTCCTGGGTGACTTTGTGCATGAATCACAAAAAGTTGGTTTGCAGGTGCAGGAGGTAATTAAGAAGGCAAATGGAATATTGTCCCTCTGCTGGAGGGATAGAGTTCAAAGATAGGAAGGTTATGCTGCAGCTGTATAGGGTGCTGGTGAGGCCACAGCTAGAGTGCTGTGTACAGTTTAGTCTCCTTACTGGCAGTGGAGGGGGTCCAGAGGCTCACTAGCCTGATTCTGGAGTTGAGAGGGTTGGCCTGTGAGGAAAATGAGTAAACTGGGACCATGTTCATTGGAATTTAGAAGAATGAGGGAGGATCTTATAAAAACATTTTAAAAATTATGAAGGGAATAGAGAAGATAGAAGCTGGAAATTGTTTCCTTTGGCAGGCGAAATTTGAACTAGAGGTCATAGCCTCAAAATTAGGGCAAGCTAATTTAGGACTGAGTTGAGGAGGAACTTATTCACCCAAAGGGTTGTGAATTTGTAGAGATCCCTGCATAGTGAGGCAGTTGAGGCTGCCTTGTTGAGCATTTTTAAGGCAAAGATCGATTTTTGATGAATAAATGGATAAAGGGTTATGGTGAGCAGGCAGGTAAGTAGAGCTGAAGCCATGAAAAGATCAGCCATGATCTTATTGAAAGGCGGAGCAGGTTCAGCAGACCACATGGCCTGCTCCTGCTCCTATTTGATAAGCTATGTGATATAATATAGTTTGAGATTGGTCTATAAACCCTCAGAAAGGCTGCAGTGTACATTTCATATGAAACCCATTTTCTCAGCCCCTGAGCATGATCTGGGTCCAAGTCCAAATGTTACAAATAGAAGCTCACTAATCTATGAAATCGCTGGACCCCCTCAGCGTGTTTACAAATTAGTACCCATGGGGATGTAGTTCAGCTGCTGCTGTTCTGGTTTACTAAAGGCAATGGTAACATCTGTTGGAATGTGTTGGTATTGCAGAAAATATCTTCACATTCTAATTTTAAAATTCAAATATATAGCTACGTGTAAATGTGGTTAAAAAGTACAATGCATTGATGTACCACTGTGTGATATCTGTAGCACTTTGGTTAGTAATTCATGTGAAATTCCTGCCAATGTTGTCTAACAATGTTATTAACCTGTTTAAAATGTCCAGGTTGGTAACGTTAAAACAATATGGTTCACCAATGAAACCAATGATGTTATTCATATTACAGCAGCAACATGGTAAGTTATTTCATGCTGATTGGGAAAGGGAACAGTTCTATTTAGTAAATAAAAAGCAAAAGACTGTGGAAACTAGAAATTTGAAACAAAAACAGAAATTGAAAAAAAAAATTCAGGTCTGGCAGCATTTGATTTGATTTATTATTGTCACATGTACCTAAGTACAGTGAAACATTTTGTTTTGAGTACAGTACAAGCAAATAATACAAGACAAAGTGCATAAGGGTAATAGAACACAGTGAGGAATACAATGTTATGGTTGCAGAGAAGGTGCACAGAGACTGAGGCCAACATTAAATTTGAGAGGTCTATTCAGAAATCTGATAACAATGGGGAGGAAACTGTTCCTGAATCTGTTGATTTGTGCATTTAAGCTTTTGTATCTTCTGCCTAACAGAAGAGATTGGAAAAGATTATAACTGTGGTAGGAAGTATAGATGGAGTCAATGGATGGAAGGCTTGAGCAACAGTCTGGGCTGTGTTCACAACTCAGTAGTTTCTTATGGTCTTAGGCAGAGCAGTTGCCATACCAGGCCATGATGCCTCTGGATAGAATACTTTCTATGATGCATCTATAAAAATTGGTAAGAGTCTTTATGGGCATGCTGAATTTCCTGAGCCTCCTGAGGGTGCATAAGCATTGTTGAGCTTTCTTGACCATCACGTCAGCATGGGTGGACCAGGAAAGATTATTGGTGATCATCACTCCTAGGAGCTGGAGAGAAAGCACAGTAAATATTTCTTCTGAACTCTCTCAGCAGGTTAAATGATATACTCCTGCTTCTTTTTTCTATGCTTCCATGTTTTTATCTATCCTGCTTGTTACCTCCTAAATGTATTCTGGTATTATCAGGCATGGGTTTCCTTTTGGTGAAGGCATACTGATTCCACTTGTTCTGACTCTGCATTCTAAATGCTATTACATCCTTCATGAAAACATAGCAACATAAAAACCAGGAGTATGAGTTGGCCATTCAGCTCTTCAAGCCTGCTCCATAATTCAGTATGGTCATGGCTTATCATGTACTCTAACATTTTCTTAATGACGGATATGAAACTAATTGACCTCAAATTACCTGTGCTTCTGTCACCTTGTCTTTCTAAATGCAGGTGTTACATTGGCAGTTTTCCAATTTTCCTCACTTTACCAAAGTCTAGGGGTTCTTGGAAGATTATTGCCAGTACATCCACTAAGTCTGTTGCTTTTTCTTTTAATAACTTATGATGCATCCCATCAAGTCATGGGCACCTAGCTATCTTTAGCACCATTAGTTTCCTTGGTACTTTTTCTCTAGTGATAGTTGTAGAATCATAGAGTCATACAGTATGGAAACAAACCCTTTGGCCCAACCAGTCCATGCTGAACATAACCCTGAACTAACTAGTCCCAACTGCCTGCTCCTAGTCCATATCCCTCCAAACCGTTTCTATTCATGTACTTATTCAAATGTCTTTTAAACATTGTAACAGGACCCATTATCCACCACTCCCTCTGGAAGTTCGTTCCTCATGCAAATCACCTTCTGTATAAAAAAAGATTGCCCCTCATGTCTGTTTAAAATCTTTCTCCTCTCATCTTAAAAATGCGCCCCCTTGTCTTGAAAGCCCCCTCCTTGGGAAAAGACAACTGCCATTAACTCTACCTAAATCCCTCATTATTTTGTAAACTTCTATAAGGTCACCTCTCAACTTCTTACACTGCAGTGAAAAAAGTCCCAACCTATCCAGCCTTTCTTTATTACTCAAACCTTCCATACCTGGCAACATCCTGGTAAACCCTCTCCACGTTAATAATATCCTTTCTATAGCTTCTTTCTTTTTGCCACTTGATTTTCTTTTTAGTAATTTTGAAGTGCTATTCATACCTTCTACTGTGAGGACTGATGCAAAGCATTTGTTTAGTTCCTCGGTTATTTCCTTGTTCCCTGTTATTATTTTACCTCATTATCTGCCTCATTCTTTCAGAAGCCTGTGGTCCCTTTGGCCTCTCTGTGACTTTTTATATATTTAAAAAAGCTCTTGCTGTCTATCTTGATATTACTTGCAAGTTTACACTCAACGTTTATCTTCTCCCTCTTTATTATATTTTGGTTCTTTTGTTGCTTTTTAAAATTTTCTCAATATCCTGGCTGACCAAGAATCACATTGTATATTATTTTCTTTTAATTTAATACTATCCTTAAATTCTCTGGTTTGGCCTATCCCCTTCCTAGAATCCTTTTTTCTCACTGGCCTATATCTTTGGAAGATATATAATGTAAATAGTTTAGACCCCAGCACTAATCCATGTGGCACTCCACTCTCACATTTTGTTCATCCTGAAAATAATCCACTTGTGCCTACTTTCTGTTTTATATTAGTTAACTAATCAACTGCCATGCCAATATGTTATCTCCCACACCATGAGTTTTTACTTTCTACAGTAACCTTCAATGTAGCACATTTTTGGAAATCAAAGTATAGCCCTTGATTCATGTTTTGTTTTTAATTTATTCATGGGATGTGGGCATCATCTATTGTCCATTCCTAATTGCCCATGGGGCACTTAAGAGTCAATCACATTGACTGGGAGTCTGACTCACATGTAGGCCAGACCAGGTAAGGCAATTGTTTCCTTTACGAAAGGGCATTAGTGAGCCAGATGGGATTTCCTCAACAATCAACATTGGTTTCATAGTTATTAGACTCTTAATTCCAGAGTTTTATTGAATTCAAGTTCTATCTGCCCGGAGCAGGATTTGAACCTAGGTCCACAGGACATTACCTGGGTCTCTGCATTAATAGACTAAGCAATAATACTACTAGACCATTGCCTTCCTTTATTGTTTGTTACTTCCTAAAAAGACACCTATAAATAATCTGGCATGGTTTCATGGTTTCAAAACCACGTTAACTTTACCTAATTGCATTGACGTTTTCTCACATGCTCGACTATAACCTTCTTAATAATATATTGAAGTATTTTTCCAGTGACAAAGGTTATGATAACTGGTTTGTAGTTTTCTTATCTCCTTGTTTCCTTGAATAGAGAAGACACATTCATTATTTCCCAACTTGTTGGGACTTTTCAACAATCTAAGGGATTTCAGAAATAGCTGCCCATTAGGTGCTGATGAAATCAGAGAGCTCGCAGCTCAGCAGCCACAGTGGAATGAGAGTGAGTAGTGGGAGCCACACCTACAGCAAGTCAAAGTCACGTAAGTGTCATCAGACAGGCAGGTCTCTGAAATTTGATGTGAGGCAGAAGTCTCTGATGGTATGTCAAATGGCAACATGGTGAGGAGACATTAGGCACATGCCTTCTCTATTTGGCAGCCTTCCCACCTCTCAGTCCGTCACCAAGAGGCCAGTAAAATTCCAATCCAAAAGTAGTGATAAATTAATACATTCTTTAAGGTTTAAACTTATTTATAAGCAGCAGGCCAACCTCTGTTTATTTTCATGCATACCACATCCACAGATATTGGCATCTAACATGTGCCAGCACCTAAGAACCCTCATGGAATATTTCCAATTCATTTTCAAGATACTTCTAAACTTCAGCGCTGCATCTTGGACTGCACTGGCTAGAATCAATGCAATGTGCATCAAAGACACTGTGTGCTCATGGACAGGCACAGAACTCATGGACTGGACCAGGCTGCAAATCCAGGCTCTGCATTCACTATCTTAACACGAAGCTTACCTTTATGTTCTCAGCATTCCTGCCTCGCCTTGCCTTTTTGGACTTTGCCCCTTCAGCCAAGATACAAGGCTGCTTTCACTTTCTGCCTCCCAAGCTGCTTAGTGCAGACGCAAACCAGCAAGTTTGACAGAATCGCCAGCAGTCCTCAGTCAAGTCAAAAAGGGATTGCCGTCAGTTATGGAGTCCCTGGCATAGGGCAACCTGTGATACCAGTGTAGATGCTGCTCGGGACAGTCCCAATCAAAATCCTGAACCCCGTCCCCCCATAAGGGGTGAGCAGCCACATGTTGGGTGCCACTTGTCTTAATCTTTTTTGTTTTATTGTGGGCAGTTTTCTTGATGGAATGAATCAGAGGTAGGGATTATGGTAGGCAGAATTGGGTGGCACCAGGCAGCGTAAAGGGCATACAAGATTAGTGACATCACAAGTTGGGATGGCTGAGAGCAAGTAGGGAACATGTACATGCCACAGTGAGAGCCTCGGTGGGAAGTGGGCCGAGGGGCAGAGATAAAGTGAGCATGAGGTATCGGAGAGAAGGTTGTGGCACTTCTCCTGGTGGAGTGGAGAAGGTCACTGACTTTCTTCCTACCTCAGGCCAGACCTCTGCTGCTGACTCTTGAGGTAGAAGAATTCCTGCTCTGCGCATTATCCCATCCATCAGGATCTCCAGGACCCTGATTCACCAATCCCCATCACCCCACCCTCACCCCATCTGTCACGTGTGGAGCAAATGTCAGGAACCATGCAGGGCAGCTCCAAACTCACAGCGCATGTCCGGGTGCACAATGACCTTTTAAAATGGCCTGGGTACAAGGAATCTGGTCATTTCCGAGATATCTGCTGAGTGATGATTTGTTCCAGGAATGGCACGTGGTAACATGGGAATTGGACGAGATTACTACAAGGGCTGAGACACCAATTAAGCAGCAAGTTCAGTAAGATAGAACAAAAAAACTCACTCAGCCAAACTACTTACATTTAGCCAAAAGAAAACCCTGCCTGCTTCAGCCCTGAATATGGGAATGTAAGAAGGAACTTGGAATTTTTCGTGTGCTTTTCACAACCTTAAGGTGTCACTAAATATGTCACATGGCCTGAGTGTAACCCAGTAGAATTAAGTAATAGGAGAGTAATGGCTGTTTGAAGTATTGAAGATACAGAGAAAGAGTAATGTGAAGAGATGGGAAGGAGTTACTAGTCAGATATAAGAATGGGATAGGGCATGAGATGGCAAACTGTTTAATCCATTTATTTCAACCTATTAAGGGACATGTGTCCCCAGTGCTTTTTTACATTGATGACCTTATCTGATGTTTGAGAGTGGTCTGTGGCTTACAAATGGTTCCTTTCTGTTATCAGTGCCACTGTTCTGCATGCAATAAAGTAACTCCCAGCAGATGGGGCTCTGGGACAACAATGACTTACCATTTTAAGACTTAATGCTGCTCTCAGAGACTCTTGACCTTTCCTCCACAGAAAAGGCCCACTTGGCCCATCATGCCCATTCAAGCCAACAAAAAAACTGACTCCACTCATCCCATTTTTCAGCTTTTAGCCCGTAGCCCTGGTGGCAAATGAATTGCTAATGCTGCTTATATGTTATGATAATGTCTGAATCAGCCACCCTTTAGATAATAAGTTCTAGACTCAGCATTCTCTGAGCGAAAAAAAAATTCTTCAACCCTCCTGTAAACCTTCTACCTCTTAACCTCAAACGTACTTCCCCTTGTTATTGAACACTCTACCAATGGAAAATGTGCCTTTCCATCCCACCTATCAATGTCCCTCATAATATCGTAAGCCTCTTATCTGTTGCTGCTCCAAGGAAATGAACTCTAGCCTCTCCAATCTTCTCTCAAAGTTCAGATCCTCCAGCCCAGGCAGCATCCCTGGAAATCTCTTTACATCCTCTCTTTTGCAATCAATCACAGTAAAATCAGCATTACCCAATCCACGGACTAAAATCTTCAATCTTCTCGCAATGTCTGCAAACCATGCGTACTTTAAACTTTCTGACTTTCTTTTGAGTGATATTTCCAGTTTAAGACCATTTATTAATAGCTTCCCAACTCATGATTCTTTCATCTTCAGCCAACAGGGTTTACAGCTGAACTATTTGCAAAATGCAGCATTACGTTTCTGTAACCAGCCACAATTCTGTCAGTATGACAAATATGTAGCAGTAATTGTTTTCATGTCATCCATCTCTTTTCCAGCCATTGATTGCAATTTAAGTTGGGAAGGTTGATATGCCATTATCACTAAATTCTAAACTGTCTTCCGTGCATCTATACCAGGTGAAGATTGATCTCAGCACAGCACCAGAGGCCCCAGAGCCTGCAGCCTGTTACTAAGATTGAGAAACCAGACCTTAAGAAATAGGAACAGGAGTAGGCCATTCAGCCCTTCAAGCCTGCTCCACCATTCAATAGGGTCATGGCTGATCCAACGTCCCCCATGTTCACTTTCTTGCCCTTTCCCCATAACCCTTGATTCCTCTCCTAATCAAGAATCTATTTATCTCAGCCTTAAATTTACACTAGGGCTCTGCTGCCAGAGCTCTCTCTAAATGGAAAGACTCACAACCTGATGAGAGAAGAAATTCCACTTCATCACAGTCTTAAACTGGCTCACCTTAGTTTTGAGATTATGTCCTCGGGTCCAAAACTCTCTATGAGGGTTAACATCCTCTCAACATTTACCTTATCAATCCCCTGATGAATTAGAAAGGTTTCAATGTCGCCATGCCACCATCAGCATAACATCGGCCTGGCATGAGGTTCTAAAGGCTGTCCAAGAGCTGATGATTGCCAGTGCAAATAGAATCCCTTGCTGAAACGCTCTTGGCACAAATATGTGATCTCATCCTCCTCAACTGGAAGGAGGAGAGCACACTGATAGATCTCCAATTACTGTAATTATGAGCATTTTTAGCAAATATTCACTTCAATTGCCTTCTCCCAGTGTCTAAAGTGCTCCTACCAGGGTCACAATGTGGATTCTCCATCACAAGGAGCGGTAGAAGGGAACTTCACAGCAAGACGAGGGCAGAAAGCGGCAGCAACTTTTATGCATTGCCTTCGCTAATCTCACATAGGCCAAATCAAATTCGTCAAAAATGAGGGATTATGGAGCACTTTCCTCATATGTGGCTACTCACAGAAATTCCCTCTGCTTGCTGCATGAGATCATCCAAGTCGTGATCCTCACCCATTGACTGTGACAATGTAAACTTCAGAACTTTATTAACTGTTCTTGAATTGAAAGAGTCAAAGATAAACTGTTACACATGGAAAGAAGCAGCAATAATTCTGCCTGGAATAAACTATTAAGAGACAAGGACAAACTTACACAGAAATTGAAAGCAATTACACATGTCTGTCAGAGGGAGCCAAAGCTACATGAACAAAACTGTTTCGAAATCTGCTTGATAACCAGCTACTTTATGTTGCACAGAGAACCAATTGCCTGGCAGAAGAATTTAAGGAGTTAACTGCAGGAAACCTGTGCTTTCAAACAAACAATCAATGCCAATTATCAGAAGTCACACAATCCAGGTTGTAGTCCAACAGGTTTATATGAAATCACAACCTTTCGCAACGCTGCCCCTTCGTCAGGTGAAGTGGAGAAAGGCACACAAGCACAAACGGATAAGTACAAATACTGTGAATGGAGTGTCAACTGGCTGAATAATAAATCTTTGTAGGTGATCAAAAGTGTCAAACGGTGTGTCAATAGATGAATAACGAGGGAAGGGTTCAATTAGAAAATAGCTGGCTGAGTGAAGCGCTAATTAAATACTTGGAAATCTTACAGGACGGTCTAGGGATTATCAAAGAAGCCAAGGCCACCTTGCATGCTGACCAGGAAGCAATTCCACAATTTTACAGAACTTGTCCAGTGCCATTTGCCTTATGGGCAAAAGTAGAGGAAGAAATCAGAAGGCTGGCAAGTGAAGGAATCATCAAATGCATTTCAATTTGTGGAATGGGCAGTACTGGTCATACTGAATTTGAAGCCTGACAGTTCGGTTTTCCTGTGTGGGAATTTTAAACAAATAGTCAACTCCTTTCCACAGCTGGATAAATGCCCAATCCCTTGTGTAGAGAAGTATACGCAAAGCTGTTTGATGGGGTCAGACAGGGGAAAGTGGAGGTGGGGGGAGGTTGGTGGGTGTACTGTCCTCCATGAAGCTGGACACTCACAATTGTGTTTATATGAGGATTCCCAGAAATATACTAAAATTAATATCCACGACTGTTCGTACCAATATATGATACTACCATTTGAGGTATCATCAGTTTGTCCAATTTTTCAGTGGATGATGAAGAACTCTGTAAGGTCTACATTTGGTTGTCATTTACATAGATGATTTTCTAAACACTGTGAATAAGGAACTAATAAAGAACACCTAGAGATCTTAGATGTACTCCCAAGGCAGTTTTCTGAGGCTGACATATGCCTAAAAAGAGGAAAATGTGTGTTTCAGCCCATCCCCCACCCCCAACGTGACCAATGTGTGCTACAGAGTTGTGTTACAAAGTGAAGGTAATCAAAGGTGCCAGCTCCCATGTCTGTCCTGGAGTTTAGCCCTTTTCTTGAGCTGGTAAATGATTATGGAAAGTTCGTACACAACCAGGCCTTCAGCCTGGCACCTATGCATCAACTCCTAAAAGAAGGATCAGCCTTGGAAATGGCCGAATAGCCAAGCCATAACCTTCAGGGAAGTGAAGTAACAACTATTATCCTCCCAGCTGCTGGCGCATTATGATCCCCAGCAAGATCTAGTACTGACATGCGATGCCTCCCCATATGGCATCAGGATGGTATGAACTCATTGGTGATTGAACAGAGTGCATGTTACATGATGTACTGTAGACCAGACTAGAACTACGTAGCAGAGTTAACAAACAGGGGTTCTCCCATTTAAGATGAAGATTAGGAGAAATGTTTTCTCCCAGAAAGTCATTAGTCTGTGGAATTTTCTTTGCCAGCGGGAAGTAGACGCAGGATCATTGAATATTGTTCAGGCTGAATTAGATAGATTCCTTAATAACAACAGAAAGCACTGGGGAAAGTCAATAGGCCTGGCAGCATTTATGGAGACAGAAGGAGTTTATGAGTTGATAGAGGTGTGAGCAACATGGGCTATGGCAGGTTTTGTGGCATATTCTGACAAGAAGTTCAATGAGACCTATCTCAACTTTGGGGGCATCTCATTATATCTTTTATGCTTTTGCCAGATGCTGTAAAAAATTTCTTTCTAGATAGTGAAGTTGCCAATTACGAGTGTTTGTTGATTGTTAAATGCCTTGTTAACAGCACAACTTGCCTCATTAATATTAAGCTTCTGACACCATAAAACACACCAAACAAACAAGACAGTAAGAAATCTCATCGTGGACATTAGAGAGCGGCCACAACTCTCAAAAGGGACTCACCAATGTTTTGTACGATTGCAACATAATGTCCCAACTCCTATACTCAAAAGGTCTGAGCAATGAGATATGACTGGAATGGATCCTCAGATATCGAAAGAACAAACACATGAAGCGGCCATTTGCAAAGCATTTAATTTGTAATCATTTCAGCTCGGTTGTAGAATTAAGGAGTATGTCTAGTTACGCCCAGCTGCAAGGTGCCATCTACTTGACACTGAGTGGGACATGTCACAACGCTGTAGAATTCATCAACAGGAAGGGGTTACGTTTGCCTGATGTTCAGGTGATCGGTGATAACCATTTCTACTTCCTGGATGTGTGCGCTCACTACTCTGGCAGCTACTGCATTTTCTACACCCTGCAGAATTCTTGTGTACCTGGTGTGTTTGAGAGTTCAGGGTCCACACAAGACTGTTTACTCGTGGACAAGAGCTACCCACTGCAATCTTGATCCCATTGTGCAACTGTCTAACACATGTGGAGCGTAAATATAATGCTTCATAAGCTTTGACCGGGGCCATGGTGGAGCAGATGATCGGGCTACAGTATATCCCAGACATAGTGTGTCATATCACCCTCATCAATGTTGTCTTTAAGTGTTATTTCCACTGTGTGAACCTCTAAACAATGTCTTTTGTATGTGCAATTCAATGCATCAGCACACCGATCGACATAGGTGAAAGCTTCCAGGGCTTGGAGTGAACGTTGATCAGGGAATGTTGTGTTTTGTACAATTGAAGCATGCAATCAGGAAAGGATGCTGAGGAATTGGGAGAATGGAAACAGTCTTCCAAGGAGGAGGTGGAGACTCTCCTTGTTCATGACAGCTGCACTGGGTGCTATGGCAAGAAATCTCACTAGGCCCTGCTGTGGCAATCCTTGCAAATAATTTTATGCAACTAGCACCCAGCCAAACTACATAAATTTCAGTCCAACATTTCAAGTGCAATATGACTCTTCTTCCAAAAGATGAAACGTATTGGAGCTGAAAAGTTAGCTGCTGTTCTCTCCAGAGATGCTACCCGGCATGCCAAATTTCTCCAGCACTTTCTGTTTTTGTTTCGGATCTCCAGCTTCTGTAGTTGATGCAGATTGTACGATCATTTTGCTGAATGCTCCATTCAATCTGTAAGCATGACCCTGAGCTTTCAGTTGCCTTTCATTTCAATTCTCTATCTCACTCCCATTGTGGCTTCTCTGTCCAAAGTTTTTTAAACTGTTCTAAAGACTGTTCAATGGGAATTCAAGGAGCAGCACATCATGTTTTAATGAGGTACTTCCCAGTCATCTGGACTCAATATTGAGTTCAGTAATATCATACCAGAACAATTGCTTCCATTTTTCAGATAGTAGCTGCTGATTCTATTGATTAGTAATTTTATTGTTGCCATTCACAGCTCTTCTGTCCCATCTTTTGTTGCTTTACTTTTTCCTATTAGTGCTCCCTTTTGCTACCCAATATCCCGTTTCATTTAAGTAATCCTGCCTTCTCACCAGCCTGCCCATATGCTCCCCATTTCAGTCTTACTCCGGTTCCCCCCACCCATACACTCCAACTCTGCACCCCCTGAAATCCTGTTCTATTTCTAAATTTTAACTGTTTCACAATGAGGTCTTGAAACCTGTGTTTTACTCTCTGTAGATGCTGGTTGATCTGCTGAGTGTTTCTGGCATTTTGTGTCTTTATCTCAGATTTCAGGCATTGACTACAAATTGTTTTTGCTTAGAATGCTTTGTTATAAAACCTCTGAATGCAGGCAGGGCCTTGACATTAGGTGATATCAGTGGTTTCATTTATCTTACACAGGAGAAGCGTCGGCCATTCAAACAAGTGAATCTTTTCCACCGCTTAATTAAATCATGATTACCGTGTACCTTAACTATATGTCTGACTTGGTTCTTTAATAACTTGAGTTAACAAAAATCGTCAATCACAAATGTTCACATGACCAAGCCTCAATAGCTTTCCTCAGCTCCTTGAAGAACTGCTTTCTCACATCACCCCAAAATGAAAAAGCTTCTGTTTACACCAACAACTCATTTGATCATCTTAAATTCTGCCGACTATTGTCCACTCTCTTAGCACAGTACTGGAGTGTCAACTGATTGAGTGGAAGAATCAACAATTTTGAGAGAACTGATGTACATTGTATCCAATGAAAAGTAATAAGCAAGACTTACAGATGTGAAAAACTGACAGTCTTCTGCATTTCCAATATTGTGTATTTATTTGAAAAAGGTAGCTAATTTCATATTTTTCAACAGTGAAAAAAATTGAGTTAGCAGGGTTTGGGATGACTGTCAGGAAGGCAACAGAGGCATGTTTTACACAATGGTTCTGGTAATTTGTTCCGAGGTTTGTGTTAAATATAATTTTGGCATATTCTGCCATGCAGTGAGTCTTCATAATTAGCTTTGTGTCTCTGCAGCCAAGTGCTGTGAGAAGGGAGTTCAAAGATTTTGACCAAACCACAGTGAAGGAATGGTGATGTAGTTCGCAATCAGGACAGCATGGTGACTTGGAGGGAGCTGGTAGATGTCAGGAGATTGGGATTTGTTGCTGAGCATCATGCATATGGCACACACTACTAGCACGGTGCTTTGGTAGTGGAGGGACTTCATTTCTAAGGTAGGAGAAAGGGTCTCAAACAAACAGCTGCCTTCACCTGGACGGTATTGAGCTTCTTACGTGTTGACTGCACTTGTCCATGTGAGTATATAGTATTTCAACACTCATTTTTGGCTTGTACCTTGTAGGCCATGGGCAGGTTTTAGAATTAATAACCTTTAGCCTGCTCTTGAAGCCACAGTATTTATATGACTTTTCGAATTCAGTTTCTAGTTAATGTTAACCCCAAGTTGTTGATGGTGTGGCACTTCAATAGACTTGGTTGAGGCCAAATCTTGCAAAATACTTTCTCATTCACGAGTAATCTACAGATTGCTTGACAAATTGCATGCTGTAAATCAGGTGTTCTGCTGTAGGTATGGGAATGAGAAGGCAGTCTGAGACATAATGCTCATGTCCTTTTCATGAAGTTTCTGACAGTACAGCAAAACCCTGTAAAGAGGGGCACCACTTCCAAAAATGAAATGTTGCCTACTATCGTTAAATTCAAGGTGGACATTATATTAACTGGCTTGTATGGCCAAGTTTACCACATCATTGTTTTTTCCGACAGGAATGCAACATTTGAATCTCCTGATCTTTTGGTACCACTTTCAAATCCCAGCCCTTTTCAATTTCCACTCTTATCCCATTTTGATGTTAATAAGACTTCAAAAAGCTGTCAAGAGTCATGCATTTCAATGATCCTTTATTTCCATCCAGTGAAAGGAGGATTACTTTTTTTTTACAAAATTCAACATGGCTTTCAAATAAACAAAGTTGTATTTAAATGACATTATTATATACAGCCCAATAGTAAGTGAATAGAAAAGAAAGGTTTAGGAAAGGCTCAGTAACAGAGTATTTTAGTTCCAAGGACCAACAGGTTTTGTTTACGTTCCTTTAACCAAACATCTGGCTCATCTTTCCCTGTTAACCCAAACGTGGAAATGCAGAATGGATATAATCCAGGAGGACTTTGACAATGTACCTCCTGATCCGAAGGGAAACAATCTGTCAGTCACACTGTGACATCATTTGACTGCTGTATGCAATGTATAGGTGTGTTTTAGACACCAGGAAGATGAGACAGTCTGGTTTTGGAAAAATTATACAAAGAGCTAAGAACAAGATCTGAAGACATGTGGTAAAATCTTAAAGGCCCAAATGATGTGCGGGCTACAGTGGGATTTGTGATGGAATTGCTCGAAAAATCTCAAAGCTTCTTTTGACATGGGGAGCTAAGTGTTGCCTCTTTTATGCATCGGGAGAGCAGCGGGGTAGGGGATGGGTTTCTCAGTTGGCAATGCCGTGTTACACATGAAAGAATACTGCATGTTAAATATCTATTAACACCACAACTTGCCTCATTTATACTCAGCAAACAAGCTGAACAATGCAAATGTTGAGCCAGATGTTACAGCGTGTACCTGGTGACCTCAGTTCACTGCTGGCTCTGTCACCACACTCTGTGAGCACTGACCATATAAATCCCATGTTCACAGGTGTGGCATTCGACATGTGCCACCCTCTAGGAGCCCGTTCTTAGACGAAGAACCCAGAACAACCTTGGTTCACTTCTGTGCAACACTGCACTTTGGGGCATGCCAGCAACTACCATCGTAATGCTGCTGCAAGGATATTATTTTGTGCTCAGACAGCCCACATTCAGCTCGTTGTACTGGGCCAGGCTTTTTCTCCAATTTGTTTGCTTACTGTCATAACACTCACACACACTGAGTCTATCTGGACGCTCACATCATCCTGTGTTGCATTGCCTTGCCTTACTGCTCAGCCAGAGATACCAGTGCTGCTTTCAGTTTAGTGCAGACACGAAGCCAAGAAACCTGGCATGGTTATCAGTGATGCTCGGTCAAGTCAATGCTTTGCTCAGGGGGTCCTGGCACAGTAAATCATGAACATCCTCCGATATCAGTTCAGAGGCTTGGACATGAAAATAAGCGGTCAGAGTTAGGATTCTCTCCTCATACAGGTTGGGGAGTTGAATGATGGGAAGCCCCCGTTCCACCTTGACACTTATGAATAAGGAATAAGAGTAGGCCACATGTCATTCAATAAGATAATGTCTGACCTGATTTTGACCTCAAGTCTATATTCCTGAATGTCCCCAATAATCCTTCATCCCCGTGATAATGATGAATCTATCCCGCCCTGCCTTAAATCTTTTTGAAGAATCTGCATTCACTGCCTTTTGAGGAACGGAATTCCAACAACTCAAACCTTCTGAGGAAAAAAACACACATTTCTTCCTAGATAGTAGGAACTGCAGATGCGGCAGAATCTGAGATAACAAGGTGTAGAGCTGGATGAGCACTGCAGACCAAGCACCAAGATTTTCTGAAGAAGGATCTAGGCCCGAAATGTCAGCATTCATGCTTCTCTGATGCTGCTTGGCCTGCTGTGTTCATCCAGCTCTACACCTTGTTATCTCACATATTTTTTCCCTATTGTGAGCTGCATCCATCCTAGAATGACAGGGAAGCAGATTTTATGGGAGTTGAAAGTTGGTGACATTGCTGTTTTGTTCAGGTGAGGAGGTGTCCCAAGTGAGTGGGTAGGCAGTGCAGAGGGCATGTGGGGCTCATGTTGTCAGAGCTTGTGGTGGGTAAGTGAGGGAAAATATTGTGGACCATACTGACAATGGTAAAACTTGAGCCTTGGTGAGAGGTGGGTCCAGTAGCAGGGATAGGGTGAATGTGAATGGTGGCTCTAACACTGGCAGAGAGGAGAATGGAGACAGTGCTGTGTGCTCCTCCAGACTTTGAGACTGCACTGACCCAAAGTGGCAACACCAGACCAGACTGGCACGGTCTGGTGTCATAGCTTCCTCTGCTGGTTCAGGGGGAAAAGGATATCCTGCTAAGTGCACCACCCAACCCAGCAGAATTTCCACCGGCAAAGCAAGGCAACGTGAGTCCCTTGTCTGCCATGTCCAGCACAAACATCGAGGCCTGTGTATTGCAGCTCTGGGTCAACAGCTCTTATCCGGATGCACTAAGGTATTTTAAACATTGGCACCCCTGGTGCTGGCACTATCAATTCTGTGATATTCTGGCAGTGACGACTTGTTCTGGGAATGTCCGAGGTTTGATGGGAAAATAGAATCAGCTTATTGGGGTGTCACAGCGTGGGGTCGGTAGTTAACAAGGTGATTTGGTAATATATGATTAAAAACACTCCCTCCAAATACTCTGAACAAAACTAACACTTAGGCGAAAAAAAAATCAGCCTTCCGCAATGTTTTCCAGTTTTTCTATCTCGTGACTGACTCACCTTCCTACATTGCTAATAGATAAAATTATGTCACAACAAGTTTTAAAACAAGCAGAATGTGCAATTGCATTGATTGGTATTTTGTATTATTTTTACAAAAAATATATACAAAGCTAAAATGCATTTTCCTTTGGAAGTATCTTTATAAGAGTTGGGAGTAATTTCAAAGTCCTACTCAGTGGGGTACCAACTCTTCATAGCTCCACTGATCGTTTGACTAGAGGTTATACTGAACAAATGTATGTCTCAGAAGTTCTTCTGCAGATGGTCTCCGTTTCTCCTCTATGAATATTTGCTTCAGGAATGCACGACATGAGTTTGAGACACTATCTGGTAGGTGAGGCTTGGTTGGCTGGGTGGCAATCTTGAAGATGGCAGCCATGGCTTCAAATTCTGCCCAAGGAGGCTTCTCAGTCAACATTTCCACAATGGTGCAGCCCACACTCCTTTTACAAATTAGAAAGGAAAAGCATTTCAATACTAGTATGCACATACATCATCACATAACAGCACTGTTGTCCGCTGAGTTGTTTGGTAAATCAGCACAACATAAAAATGTAATCATTTCTATATAACGTTTAATTTCCTCTGTCATATAACCCTATACTGACCCAGTCTTACTGTCAAATGAAGAGAAGCATATGTAATATAAAGAAATTATTAGCCCATCCAATTTCAACTTGTAGCACCCCAAGGGGTAGGAGGCCAAGAATATGTGATGAAGAATCCCTCCACAGGTGCTGCCAGACCTGCTGAGCTTTTCCAGCAATTTCTGTTTTTTGTTTCTGATTTACAGCATCTGCAGTTGTTTTGGTTTTTATTAAATGTGATGACGAGATGTTTTATGGTTATCAATTTTCTTCTTTCTCTCTTAAAGGTACTGACTCTTACTTAGATGCAGTTCCATTAATACAAAGCAAACACACAGCCGAGATATGTGAACACAGTATCAATTGCACGAAGGAGCGTCACTGCCTAATCCTTTTCTCACCGAAAGCCCAAACAACACAACACAGCTCACGGGCCAAATGAGGGATTATGAAGTCAGTTGTAACTGCACTATTACTGTTTCAGCCAAGACAGCAAACAGCACAGATTGAACTACAGTCTTCCTAGTGTGCTTCAATTAGTGCAACAGAAAGAAATACATTTACCATCTTAGTGTCTGGGAAGGTAATCTCAACAAGTATTTTTGGTATTCAAAATGCTACTTTTGCAAGCATTTTTTTTTGACATCAATGTAGGGAGTTATACTGACTTGCACAACAAGTGTGTTATTTAGAAAAAAAAGTTAAAAATCATAACTATTCTTTGTTTCATGCTGCCCTTAGCATAATACTTACCAGACATCTGCTTTCCTTCCATATCCTTCACCGCTGATAACCTCAGGGCTCATCCAGTAGGGTGTTCCAGTTACCGATTTAATCCCTGACATACAGATAGTTTGCAAACGCTTGCTGGCTCCAAAATCACCCAGTTTGACATTCCCTGCAGAGTCTCTCAAAATGTTGGCACCTGTGATGAAAGAATAACAGTGAATAATGAAAATACTAAAAGTAAATTGCTTCAAATTTCATTGAGCTAAAATATTCAGTAAAGCCACAGCAACAACAGCTTGGTAATAACTGATGTTTTTATAAGGGCTGCACAAACAAATAAGCCTGCCATCTTGTCATTCTTCTGAAAGAAACTGCACTCGAGAAAGGGGAGCTGCTCATTTATTACTCATCCTGAATTGTTCTTGATGAAGTAATGATGAGCTGCCTTCTTGAAACACTGCAGTCCTCTGGGTGTAGGGACAAGACTGCTTTTAGGAAGGAAGTTCCTGGATACTCCCAGCAAACAATGAAGCAATGGCAATATAGTTCCAAGTCAGGGTGGCGGGTGACTTGGAGGGGAACCTGGGGATGATGCTCTTATGCATTTGTAAAAAATTCATTCCCAGGATGTAAGTATCACCAGACAAGCCAGCATTTATTGCTGGTCTCTAACCATCCAGAAGAAACACTACCGTGGGTATAGAGTCACATGTAGGCCAGACCAAGTGAAGACAGCAGATTTCTTTCCCTGAAGGCCATATATAAACCATAAAAGTTTCAGTAACAATTGTCAGTGATCGCCATCAAGTTAGCTTTTTATTTCAGATATGCTTTTATTGAATTTAGTTTTCACAGTTGCCTTGGTGGGATTTGAATCCATGTTGCCAGAACAATAACTTAAGGTTCTGGATTACTGACCAGTGATATTATCATTATGACACCACCAGCGTGCCTGTCAAATCCAGTCACCACCTTCAACATTCACTCTCCTCACCACTGACACACACTGGCAACTGCATCCACTATCTACAAGATGCACTGCAGCAACTTACCAAATCTCCTTTGACAGCACCTTCCAAATCTGCATCCTTTACCACCTCGAAGGACAGGAGCAGCAGATGAATGAGAACAATACCACCTGCAGATTCCCCTCCTAGCCACACATCACCCTGATATGAAAGAATATCGCTATTCCTTTAGTGTGCTGCTGGGTCAAAAATCCTGAACACCCTCCCTCCCTAACAGCACTATGGGTGTCTCTACATCCTCAGGACTGCTGTGGTTCAATAAGGCAGATTAGCCAACACTCCCCAGGGTATTTAAGGATAGATCAAATGCTGCCATAGCAAGCAATGACCACATCCCCTGAATGAATAAATGAAAATGAAAGGTATCCTGTGTTGTAGTTTTACCAGGTTGCCCGAGTCCTAAAAGACATATCTCTTAGACTGGGTCTGTAGCATGTTCTGAGAAAGCCAACAAGACTTGACCAAGTATTCATTTATCTACCTATGCAGATGCATCTGTCCAAAACAATATTGACAGGAGAGACCACTGCATTGTTCTTGTGGAGAAGCCCCATGTTCATATTAAGGATATCCACTATCGTGACACTGTCACTGGCACCACGCTAAATGGAATAGATTTCAAACAGATCTAGCAAGTCAAAACTGTCCACTCACAGAAACAGGAATAGGCCATTTTGCCCACTGAGCCTGCTCCATCATTTAATATGATCGCGGTGATTGAACTCTTCAGTAATACCTTTTACCCATACTATCCCCATGCCCTTTATGCTAACTTTCAGTAAAATCTATCAGAAGTCACACAACACCAGGTTAGACTCCAACAGGTTTATTTGGTTAACAAGGTTTTAGAGTGCACCTCCTTTGTTAGGATAAGTGAGCAGCACTCCAAACGCTTGTGAAATCAAATATAGCTGTTGGATTCCAACCTGGCGTCGTGTGACTTCTGACTTAATCCACCCCAGACCAACAGCGGCCCCTCCACATCTTGAAATTTAACAATCTCTAATTTAAATATGCTTGAAATTTGAGCTTCCACAGCCCTCTGAGAATTTCAAAGCTTTGCAGTCCTATAAGTAAAATAATGTATCCTCATCTCAGTGCTAAACAGCCACAACCTGCAACCACATGGCCGGGCATATCCCTCCACTCTACCATTACCGTCAAGCTGAGGCATCAACCCTGGTTTATTGAACAGTGCATGACAACAGCAGCTCCAGGCATAACCAAAAATAAAGTATCATAATGCTGAGTCCGTGCCCTTCAGGCCTTCCAATTACTAGTCCAGAGACAACTACCCCACTGCTTCCCCTACTTAGGGGATGTACAAGGTAGTAAGCCATTTAGGGTCTTACTACGATTACCTCTGCGCTACAAATGTGATGTTTTGTATTTTTTTTCCATAAATTCGCAGATATGTTTTGATTTGTAACATTTGACCTCTTAAACAATGAAGTTTTCCCCACGGCTATTCTCATTTTTGAACCTCACAAAGCTACCTGGCACACTCAGTTCCTCTCACAAAACCTCAAATAGGTTCCTGGAAGAAACAGCCTGTGTTCTTAAGCATCTGTGGTAGATAGAAAAACCTGATAACACATGAAAGCTCCGACTAGTACATTTACCAAAGCCAGCAATATGTCAGGTCATGATTGTTATTTGCACAATCACTAGGTACTTAAAATTGACAAGGCAAGAAACCTGCTCTGATAATGACATTACATCAGTAATACTGAACTGTTCTCCGAGCTTCACTTTTCTCCCTGCAGTTTAGTTGCATTTCGTAAATTCTCCCAACCTTGTTGCATTACGGAATATTGCAATATGATGAATGAGTTGGTAAATGCT
This sequence comes from Stegostoma tigrinum, assembly GCF_030684315.1. Lineage (NCBI taxonomy): Eukaryota > Metazoa > Chordata > Chondrichthyes > Orectolobiformes > Stegostomatidae > Stegostoma > Stegostoma tigrinum. Next base: position 99,381,180 of record NC_081358.1, on the reverse strand, counting down.
TTTCTGAATTTTAATACTAAACAATAATAGAACTAAGATCTGGGGACATGTGAAGTCAATTCCTGAGCCATCCTCCCACATGACAGTCAACAAGATCAATCCACTGGCTTTAGGTAACTAAATGCAACTCATGTCAAAAGATTTTCTTCAGTCATGACAGGAGAAAAGCAAGAAGATTATCCAGAAGAAATAATCATTTGGCTTGATTAAGATTAAGGAAGCTAAAAACAAAATCCAAAAACATTATGCTTGATGTAAGAATGATAAATGGTCTCACCAGAAACTCAAATAGAAATAAGAACCCATCATTGGCAAGAAGCCGTGACAATCAGAACAACAATATTTTAGTTCCATCATCACGTTCATATCTATCAGCTTTAGCCTACTCTTCTCAAACTCTGTCATCGTTTACAGCCTGGCAAATACCTCTACGCTCTCAGACTACCCAGTCTTTTCACCCTAGCCTCCTGTGCATCCTTCACTCCCTTCAACCCACCATAGCTGGTGTATCTTCAACTGTCTAAACCTTACGCTGCAAAATTCGTTTTTATTTTCACAGCCTCTAGTTCAACAAAATGCTCCTGAAAAACTTATTTTCCCAACCAACCACGCACCCAAAATTCTTCTTTATGTCACCATCCAGTTTCTGTGTGATTACATATCTATATTTACGTGGGACATAGGCATTGCAGGCTGGACCAATATTTCTTGCCCGTATCTAGATTATTGAATGTTTGGGATGTTTTGCTTGGCAGACATTTATGAAAGTAGTTCATGACACATAATAATGATACATCTCTGGGAGGAAGAAAAATTCTACGCAAGTGACAAATCAACAATGGTTAACCAAACAATTTAAGGATGTATCAAATTGAAAGAAAAAATATACAATGTGGTAAAGATTAGTGGTAAACTAGAGGATGGGAAAAGATTCAAAAATCAACAAAGGATGGCCAAGTAAAGAATAATAAAGAAAGAAAAAATAGCTTTTGGGGGTAAACTAACAAGTAACATTAAAAAAAAGGTAGGAAGAGCTTCTTTCAGTATATTGAAAAGAACATTCGGACTAAAATGAACATGGGCCTTTTAAGGAAGGAGACTGGGCACATAATAATGGGGAATCTGAAAATTGCAGAGTAGCTGAATAAATACGTTACATCAATCTTCATTGTAGAAGACACAAATAGCATTCTGAAAATATTAAGTAATCAAGGGATAAAATATGGGAGTGAAATAAATAACTATCACAACTAAATGTACCAGAGCCAAAAATTAGACGAAAGGCCCAGTTTAAGCTTATCTTAGTAAAGGAAGTATGTACCGGGACAGTCAATGCATTAGTAGTAAACTTCCAAGTCTCCTTGTGTTCTGGAAAAGCCTAAAGAATTGGATGCTCCTTCCATCACATTACTGGCGATCAGGTGTAGACGAATCGAGTGGTAACTGACCAGAATTGACGTGTCCTGCTTTATGTGCATGAGATCATTTCCCACATTGCTGTAGCTATCGTGGAACATCTTGGCTACAGGAGCAACAAATTCTGCAGGAGAAGTGTTTACTGTGAGGAAGCATAGTCAAGGTAGATATGGGAGTTGATGAGCTTATAATGTATATTAGCTAATAAAAGGTAAGGTTACCATAGTCCTACTAGACAAAGGGCTTCTCTCTCATTACGGAAAGGCCACAAGCAGTAGTTTAACCCCAGGGTCACCAAACCTCAAGCAAAAGGATAGAGGAAAGTTTTCTTTCTTTTTGTTTAACATGGAGATTAATTACTTTAAGATAATCATAACAGGCAGCCAATATATGACTAAGAAAAGGATTTATAATTTATTACACAAAAGAAGAAAACCATGAACAATGTTACACTATTTGGAATGATATGATTACCTATATTAAAAAGAAAAGTACATCCATTAATACCCAATAATAGCCTGTCTGATACTCAAACCTCAGTACTCCTATCCCCACACTAAAGTTCCTTGTTCAGCTGACACAGCTGTAATTGGTTTTTTTTTTGCTCAAGTTCTGTACATTCACTCGACAAAATATTCTTTTCAAATAATGCCTCTTTACGTCAGTTAAACAACCTGCTTCACTAACTCAGCTCACTATTACCACAAACACAGGTAATTCATGTCTTTAGCATGTTCTCCTCTTTAACAGCGCCACAGGCATCTACTCCTGAAGATTTCTTCTAAACAACTCAGGACCTCTCCCTAGCTGTGTGGAACTGTTACAAACAGTGTTTCTGCTGCTCTTGACTCTTTCTCACTCTCTCTCTCTCTGAATAAAAGAATGTCTAGTCTCTTAAGGTATTATGTACTACTGGGCAAATAATAATGGGGAATTTTGAAATTGCAGAGAAGCTGAATAAACACTTTCCATCAATCTTCCAGTTGTGAAACTTAAGTCAAAAAGGTGAAGATTTATCTCCCTAGTGGGGCTTGCTAGTCATTTAGCTAAACTCACAATTTCATGGAAAGGCTATTGTCATCAGTTCAAAGTTATTTTCTGATTTTTTTAAAAACGGTTAGACATTCGTAAAACTGAAACATTAAATTTTCTATCACTTTAGAAACCAGTTTCCCTAATACTAATGTACTATGAACTTCCATCACTGCGCCATGGAAAATTTTGTGAATTTAATCTCTCCTCTACTCTTTTGCAGACATTCTCTTTTATCCTTTCTTATCCTCCCAACCGTCACTTACTCAAACCCTTCCTAGAGTCAGGCAACCAGAACTGTGTATAGTGCGTCAGCTGTGGCCTAACCAAAGTTCTGTACTTCTCAGATCCCAAACCCCATGCTGGTTCAGACTTACACTGTACACTAATTTTTATTTTAATCTAATACAATGTGAACAATTGGTACAGAAGGGCTCAATCTTTGCAGGTTTGGGCTTTTCCTCCAAGTTTGCATTCATCATTAGTAAGAATATTAAGCAAGATCTCCTTATGAGTTGTTAATTAGGATTAACTTCTGCAATTCTGACAAGGCAACCCATAAAGTATTAATGATCCTGCCTCTTGGCTTCTCCACCTGAGGTCTCCAAAACAAAAAAAAATTAAATATACATTCTGTTATGGTTTTCTTCCTAAACTTCTTTGAATTTAAATCGACTGCCCACTCAAGTATTATCAGTTTATCTATACCAGCAAGATTTATCCAACGATAAATCTGTATGTTTGAAATAGCAAGAAATATAAAATGTTAAAGACCAAGGATCTAGGTCATTATTCATGACTGATTGTTTTTTTTTCCCTTCCTTTTCCTGGCCCACCCCCATCACAAGTCTTCCTGTAAAATGGAAAGTGGAATGATTTCCTTATAACTTAAACCAACATTGTGCTATGGAAAAGTTATCTGTAAGCGTGATAACACCTTAAAAACAGGGTGGAATATAACTGGAATTAGCAGGCAGGAAGATCATCTGAGAGTGTATGCTTGGCACAGGGATATTTTATCGTTTTTAATGCATGCATCCTGAGGAAAGTGACTTATAAGAAGAATGAGTTTTGAGAGCAAGGTATCAGCATATCACAGAAAGACTTCTTATAACAATTTAAATTACAGAGTTTATTTTAAACAATGACTCACTTCAAGGCAAATTTTAAAATACACTCAAGATTTTTAATAAAGTAGGGTTAGGTAAAGTTCAACTTGTAACGAAAAGCTACCCAAGCAAACTGTTCACTTTCATTGTACAAACTTACAGTAGTTCAAGAAAATGCAAAACCATATTTCTTGGAGACGCTAGCTTTGCCAGTGGGATACACACCTCCAGGATATGTACAAACAATTTCATTGATATAAATTATGTCCAGATCTAACTTTGCCGTGTTTTGGTACACTCTGCTTAAGAGAGAAAAGGGCCTCGGTCTGGATGAGTTGCATCCACATATCTTAAACAAACCTACAGAAGAAACAGCAGAAGCACTACAATTCATATTTGATAATTAGTTAGAAAAGCAGCAGTGCCAAAGGATTGGTGGATAACTAATTGACTCAGACCTTATGACACAGAAGAAAGTCATTCGGTTCATCGTGTCTGCACTGGCCAACAAGAACCCTGTTTTCCAGCTCTTGGCCTGAGGAACTGGAGGCTATGATAACACAAGTGAATATTTAAATACTGGTTAAATGTTGTTATGACAGCTTCTGGCTGAACTAATGCTTCAGGTATTGAGTTCTATACTCCTCCCAGTGTGAAAAACTTCCTTTTCAACTCTCCTTTAGCTTTCTACTCCTTATCTATGCTCCCTGACATTAACCCTCTGCTAATGTAAAAAGTACCTTCAAATCCACCCTATGTCCTTCACAACTGTGTACACAGCTATTAAGTCCCCTTTGAACTTTACTGAAAAACGCAAGGCTACCCAATTTTTCCTCGTACCTCAGACCTTACGGCTCGGGCAGCATGCTAGTAAAACTTCTCTGCTTCCTTCCTAATGCAATCATATCATTTCTATAATGTGGTGACCATAATTGCACAAAATACTCCAGTTGTGGCCTATCTAGCATCTTATACAGTTCCAGCTTAATCTCCTTGCTTTTGTATGTTTTAACTGATGGCTTAGAATAAACGACCCGTTTCTTAGTGCTATGTAAACCTGTGTAACTCAGAAGTGATGTGCAAGTCAGAAAACATAGAAACAAGGGTTTAAACATGTTTCAGTGCATATTGTCGAAGATAAAAATGGAGGAACTTGCATTTATGCAGCACTTTTCATGGCCTTAACCTCACCAAAGCACTTCACACTTAATGGAAACATTTGAACTCTTGAAAAGAAAGAAAGGAAAACTGCTCAGTGAACAATATGATAATGCCCAGATAATCTGTGTTTTATTTAAATGATGTGAAGGAGTGAGAAATGTTCACCAGGACATTGGCGAGATATCTTCTGTACTTCTTTAGGGACGTGGGACCTCTTGTATCCACCTGAGACATCAGGTGGGTCCTCAGTGTATTGTCTTAAGCAAAAGGTCAACACCCGATGCTAAGGTAGCAGTCTTTCGATACTGTACATTAGCTGGAATTTTGTGTTCAAGTCCCTTTATTGCAAACTGAACCCACAACCTCCTGACTCCAAGACAAGGCAATACCACTGAAATATGGCTGGTAAAGGACACTTGCGCTATACATGAGGCATTATTCCCATCTACTATTTTGGTTTATTACTCAGCTCGGATTTGGAAAAGTTCTGTCAAATGGTTTTGGCAAGCTGTAGTAGTGAATCATACACTTTGTGTACAATACAGTCATAGTGCATTGGTGCTGGAGGCTGTGAATATTTAAGGCAGTGAATAGGGTGCCAATCAACTGGGCTGTTTTGTCTTGGACAGCATCTTGATCAGCGCAGGAGCTGCATTTATGGAGGCCATGGTATGTTTTCCATCGCACTGACTTGTACCGTATAGATGGCAGGCAGGCCTTTGGAAGACAGCAGCTGAGTTACTCATTGAGGATTCCTAACCTCTAACCGTCTCTTCTAGCCAAAGCATCTATATGGCTCATCCAGTTCAGTTTCTGGGCAATGGTAACCTCCAGGACGTTGATGGTGGGTGATTCATTGATGGTAATGTCATTGAACGCCCAGGGAGGATACATACTGGGTGGAAACAGGCATTGCCTAGCACGAGTGGTACAAAAGTTAATTGCCATTTGTCACCCCAAATCTGGACATTGTTCAGTCCTTGCTGCACATGGAAACAGACTGATTCAGAATCCAAGAAGTCGCAAATGGTTCTGAGATTGTATAATCATCAGTGAAAAAGCTCACTTCTAACCTCACAATCAATGGACATTTATTAATGAATCAGATGAACTTGGTTACATGTAAGACAATGACATGGAGGCACTCCAACAATGGCATCCTGGAGCTGAGATGATTGGGCTCCAACAACTGCAAACATTTTCCTCTCCATGTGCATAACTTTAGCCACTTGGAAGAAAGTGCCAGAGTCATATAGTTAATTACTCCGTGTGATTACCAGAATTTGAGTTTGTATTAACATCCTCAGCCATAGCAACAAGACTTGCATAAAATACTGCTGGTGTTACCAGTTACTGGTCTCATCAATGCTCCATCCAATTAAATCCTTGCTCCTCTTGTAACGATGGCTAATACATCATTTGCTTTCCAAATTGCTTGCGGTACCTACATATTGGCTTTCAGAGACGTATGAACAAGGACACACAACAGTCTTGTGAGCGAAGTGAGGTTACGGTTTAAAAAGAACAGCAGATACAGAATTAGCTGAGTGATAGGAAACACACAGTAACAATCAATGGATAGTTTTCAGGCTGAAGGAAGGTTAGTAGTAGAGTTTCCCAGGGGTTGGAATTGGAACCCTTGTTTTCCCTAACACACATTAATAATCTGGATCTTGGTTTAGAGGGACAATCTCCAACCTTGGAAGAACTGTAAACTGGAGGAAGATAGTGTGGAGCTCGAGGAGGAAACAGTGAATTTGCTGGACTGGCTGGATAGGTAGCAAATGACGATCAATACAGAGAAGTGTAAGGTGATGTACTTTGTTCAAAACAACATTGAAATGCAAAACAGATAGGAGATTTGATAGAGGTTTTCAAAATCATGAGCAGGCTAGACAGCAGATAGGGGGAAGCTGTTCCGTTCCATAAAAGAAGAAAATGAACAAGGGGCCATGGATTGGAAGTGACGTGCAAACAACGTGACAATAAAACCTTTTCACAGCAAGCTGTGGGTATGCCTGGAAACGTAACGGAGGCAGGTTCAATTCAGGCATTCAAGAGGGCATTGGATGATTATTTGTGTAGGAGTGCTGTGCAGAAATATGAGGAATAGGCAGGAGGTTGGCATGAAGAAACAGGACGGAACTGGTGCAGGCTCAAATGGGTCAAGTGGCCTCCTTCAGCACCATAACAAATTCTGTGATAGTTACACCTGATCTCTTTGATCTTCACCACATTCCAATTTCTCACCATCTAAGAAATATTCTGCACCACTGTTCCTCCTATTGAAGTGATTAACCTCATTTATCCACATCATGTCCCACTTGCCATGCTCTTAGCTACTCACTCAGCCTGTCTAAACCCCTTTGAAGCCTCTTTGCATTCTCCTCACAATACATATCCATGTTTTATGTAATCTACAAACTTACAGTTGTTCTCCACATTTGCTGCTAAAGACTTCCAAAGATTCACTAATTTCCGTGGACAGACATGTGTCTCATCTTTTGTCTTAAATGGGCGATTATGTACTCCCATCCTAGACTCTCACACAGGGGGAAAACAATCTCTCAAAATCTATTCTGTTAAGCCCCCTAAGAATTTTATACATTTCAAAAAGGTCTCCTCTCATATTTCTAAACTCCAATGAGTACATGTCCAAACTATGCGACCTCTTCTCATTAGGTAGTGCTTCCACACTGTGTGTCAGCCTATTGAACCTACCCTGGGCTACTTCCATGCCAGTATATTTTCTCTTAGATAAGGGATCCAAAAGTGTTCACGATATGCCAGCTGCAGTTTGACAAGTGCCTTGTATAATTTCACAAGATCTCCATGTTGTTATTCTCCATTTCCTTTGTCAATTTGCCATTCCCATTACCCACTGAACTTGTGTGCTAGATTTTTGCAATTTATACACAAGGTCCCTTAAATCTCTCTGTGTTGCAGCTTTCTGCAGTCTTTTCCCATTTAAATAACATTCAGCTCCTCCATTCATCCTGCCAAAATCCATAACCTCGCATTTTGTCACATTATATTCCATCTGCCAAGCTTTTCCCAACCCCACCTTGAGTCTACAAGGAATCAGGCAGCATTGATTTATCTACTTTGCATGGAATAATTGATTTGTTGACTAAAAACCTGCATGTGAACATCACTCGAAGCTCAATTAAGATCAATTAATTAACTGTGTGGAATAAGATTTCCTAACACTAATAAAAAGCTTTCCTCCTGTTTCCCATCAATTACGGTTGTATGAGGGTTCTTTGACTTCACCTGCTTCAATTTGCATGTCAATATGCACACACAATACTCCTACTGATTTCGCAGCTCTGGACTTTTAAGCCAGTACCACTTGTGTAACACTATCATAGCTTAGTTGTACTGGCACAGTCTGCATAGCTATAGACCCTTCAAAAATCATTTTATACTGGATGGCTACAATCGCACTGGTATCTTGCTGTCAAAAGCAATGAAATTTTGCTATACCTAGTGGGCTATAAATAAAGCCAGTGAAGCCAGTAGTGACAGATTGGCACAAAGTCAAAATGCTCAGAGAGATATTGCAGAAACAATGGGATGAATGGCTTCCTTCTGCACCATAACAATTCAGTTAAAAAATCCTTTGCTTTCACCAAAGTAACAGACAATGAGTGTGGCTGATTTATTGGTGATTGTGATCTATTAATATGAAAAACATGTTGCAGGAAGAGGAAAAGAAACTGATAGAATACCTTTTATATCTCGATGTACAATCATATTACTGTGGAGATAGGAAACCCCTTCTAGAATCTGTCTGGTATACTTTCGTGTTACATTTTCAGTAAGTGCTCCATAAGCCTTCAACTGGTCCTTGACAGAACCCTGCATAGAAACAAAGTTAACCATTAAAAAGGTGAAAAAAAACACATACCAGTTAATATGTAATAAAATGTCAGGTATGGTAAGCTGTGGATACCCAAATAGATGCCAACCTTGGACTCCTAGATATTTTTAACCAACCTGTTCAGCTATATTATGACGTGTCCCTGCAGCATGTGGGGCCTGAAACTAACCTCCTGGCCTAGATGTGGGGACTTCTGCACCACAAGATCCTCCCTGGTTTCCTATAGGTTTCCTGATCTCCAACAGAACACTATAGATGGGTTCAATATACCACATACTGATGGAAAGCGAAAGAAAAGAAGTCAGTCAGGCTTTCCCATTATTAACTGGTATTTGGTAATCAATCAGTAGTCTCAATGTGAATGGGCTTGGGTGCTGCCTACCTTCGAACAGCCTCCAGACACTCGCAGGAAGAATGGCCTCTTGGGCAAAGCAATATCTCTGCTTTATGAAAGGAAAGCAAGAGGTGAAATAAAAACTCAGCAAAAATAGTTACAGGTACTTGTGTGACTCCAAACTCAACCCGAAGCATGTGCTGAACAAACTAATTTCGAACACACGTGATATCAAAACCAATTGTCCTGGTTTCTTGTCCTTTCATGACATTTAGTTTTGATTGTTACGCTCGAAGATAATAGTTGATTAATAAAACTTGCAAAAAGAGTGCAATTTTATTTTGAGGCAAAGTCAGCTAGATATCTATTAGAAGCCAATATATACACTAGGATTTCTGAAGTTCAGCTGCTGAAAATAGCACGATGCAGAATTTACATTTTCTTAACATGGTCAACACCTTTCCTTCAGCATGGCACCAATTTAACTCTTGAAACTTTTGGCTTAACCCTTACTACTTCTTGGAGATGCAGAGATAAGTGTTGGAAACCTGGCAAAAGCAAACAGCTGACACCAGAAATACAAGTAGCACGGCAAAAGTTGTGCAACTTATCACAAAACATGGGCACTGCTATTGATCACTGTACGTATCCATACAATGTAGTATTGCACCGAATGTCAAGTATCACCCTTTGTAAATTTAATACAGCAGCTGACAATTCACTGATCTAAATGAACTATAGGTTATTAATGGTACATTAATGCTTTTATTGCCCCAGATCTGACTATCTCAGTGCTTTGCTCACCAGTCTCCCATGGTGCACTTTCCACAAAAACAAGCTCATCCAAATTTTCACTGTGGCTAACCTAATATCTCATTCACCTCTCTTCCTGATAGTCAGTGATCTATGCTGGCACATCTGGAATTACACACCAGAAATGAATAAAGCAAAAGTAATTATAATCATTTATTATTATATAAGTTGAGAATTGAAAGGCTATTTGGCCAATGCAATTTTCACCTAATTTGCAAACTAACAAGTTTTTCGACACTGTATCAAGGGACAGTAAACAGGAGAGGACTCTTTGGATGGCAGCTTGATTTTGTGACTGTAAACACAGTTTACCTTATTATCACAATGAAACTGTATCAACTCCTGGCATCTGCGCCAATACCAAAATTCAGCAGCTGTTGTCAGTGATTTCTTGTTCCTCCACAAGGTCCACTGTCAATATCCCGCAGAAGAAAATCTTAGATATTACTTCACCTGATATGAACTCCCACTTTTTTATACTATTAAGCCAACTGTAAAATCCGTTGACAAAGTTATGCTTTGTTGAATGAGGTCGCTTTGACATCGACCGGTCTGGTCTTGCTCTCCTAGGCAAAAGGGAGCTCAATCCAACCGTAAAGCCCTATACCAGAATCCTGGTTGAGATCAGCTCCTTAGCAGAAGCCAGTGATCAAAGTCACTTATTAAGTTTAAATACAAACTTATTCTCCTTTCTCACTGTATTTTTTAAGGTCTTATTTAGCATTTTTACCAACTGTCTGCTCTTTCTTAAGTTTCCAGTCAGTATCTTATTAAGCTCTGTAGCATCGTCAACATTGACAAAACAATAAAGTTGCTTTGCATGGTGCAAACTCAATTATCATTACTGTACTTAGATAAACAACTGCTACTTCAGTTGAAGCAATGTGGGGACATGAATAGTAAGAAAATTTTAGTTGTAAATGTACTTATAAGTAACTAAATTACGTGTTTATTAACAGCCCAGGCGTAGCAGTTCTCCTCCCCCCAAAGCAAGGCAACATAATGTCAGCAAAACCAAAATATAAGAAATGTGCAATTCAAGGAGGAAACATATTTGCAGCCACTAATGAAGTCCCAAAATTGGGTCCCTTAGCAAAAGGGGTCAGAGAAATAGTGAGCTTCTGCTTTTCAGTCTGCTACCTAACTCCCAAAGTTCTTGCTTTAGGACTTCATCCCCTTCTCTAACTATGTTGTTGCTGTCCTCTCCCTGGGCCCAGGGAGGAAACACATCATCTTGGAATCATGCCTGTAGCCACAGAAATGCCTGTTTGCATTCTTTGTACAAGCACACCAGGGTATCTCTAAATAGTAATATTTTCAAGTTCCACACCTTTTATAAAAATTCTGCTTTTCTATTTTCACAAATGAATAACTACTTCAAACTCACCCACATTATACCTCATCTGTAACCTTGTTGCTCACTTGCTTGACCAGTCTATAATTATTTGCAGCCTCCATGTCCTTCTTACAGCTTAATTTTCCAACTAGCTTTACCTCATAGGCAATGGATGCATATTCTCGGTCTCATCATCTAAGGCATTAATGTAGATTGTGAATAGCTGAGGCTCAAGTACTGAACTTTGTATCACTCCTCTAAATTTCCCAGCCTGAACAGGTTGAAATACCATGCTTATGCCAATATTTTCTTCTTGTTTGTAAAACAATTCTCTATGTTAATATAACATTCCCACTTTCACGAGCCTTTAATGTTATCAGCTTCCTGTCTCTGGATTATTTCCCAAGTGTGTTGAATTAGGCATTTAAGTAGTTGTAGTGGCAAGAAAACAAACTCCAAACTTTGAACAAAGAAACTAACATAGAGGATAAAAAGTCAACTATGACAGATGTGGGCTTGATCATAATGTCCCTTAGCTGTGTAATATTCTACTGGTGATTGGTGTTAAGATTCACGCATGGCAAATGGGAGTTTGAATGAGCTACTGAAGAGCTGCCATAACTGTGAAACAATTTCCCAAAAAAAAGCATCAGCACTTTCTGTAGCAATGGGATGAAAACTACCTTAAAAAATACAGATATATCATAGCAGATTAATTAAAGTAAAAAGCAACAGTTCAATACTCACTCCTGGCATATATTCTACAAAGATAGACAATTTTCTTTCCATTGTATCCCGTAGCGAACCATAATACTGCACTATCCTGTCGTGATGGAGGTTCTTTAGTAACTGTATTTCACATTCCAAAGCACTGACTTCCTGCAAGAGCAATGAAGCAGCAACAATTATACCAAAGAAAAAGCTTTTCCATCCTCAGAACAATGATCTTCTACCCCATTTTACATTGTATCATTGTGTTATTTTTCCCCATTTAATGATTCATGTCGTACAATATCACAGGCCTTTCCTTTTCTTCTTTCCACTTTTCCTTCCTTTCTAAACCTGGCACTAAAGCTGACGTTTCGGGCCTAGACCCTTCATCAGAGAGGGGGATGGGGTGAGGGAACTGGAATAAATAGGGAGAGAGGGGGAGGCGGACCGAAGATGGAGAGAAAACAAGATAGGTGGAGAGGAGAGTATAGGTGACGAGATAGGGAGGGGATAGGTCAGTCCAGGGAAGACGGACAGGTCAAGGAGGTGGGATGAGGTGGTAGGTAGGAAATGGAGGTGCGGCCTGAGGTGGGAGGAAGGGACGGGTGAGAGGAAGAACAGGTTAGGGAAGCAGACACAGGCTGGGCTGGTTTTGGGATGCAGTGGGGGAAGGGGAGATTTTGAAGCTTGTGAAGTCCACATTGATACCATTGAGCTGCAGGGTTCCCAAGCGGAATATGAGTTGCTGTTCCTGCAACCTTCGGGTGGCATCATTGTGGCACTACAGGAGGCCCATGATGGACACCTGCAGCCCAATGGTATCAATGTGGGCTTCACAAGCTTCAAAATCTCCCCTTCCCCCACCACATCCCAAAACCAGCCCAGTTCTTCCCCTCCCCTCAATGCACCACACAACCAGCCCAGCGCTTCCCCTCCCCCCACTACATCCCAAAACCAGCCCAGCCTGTCTCTGCCTCCCTAACCTGTTCTTCCTCTCACCCATCCCTTCCTACCACTCCAAGCCGCACCTCCATTTCCTACCTACTAACCTCATCCCACCTCCTTGACTTGTCCGTCTTCCCTGGACTGACCTATCCCCTCCCTACCTCCCCACCTATACTCTCCTCTCCACCTATCTTCTTTTCTCTCCAGCTTCGGTCCGCCTCCCCCGCTCTCCCTACTTATTCCAGAACCCTAACCCCACCCCCTCTCTGAAGAAGAGTCTAGGCCCGAAACGTCAGCTTTTGTGCTCCTGAGATGCTGCTTGGCCTGCTGTGTTCATCCAGCTTCACACTTTATTATCTTGGATTCTCCGGTATCTGCAGTTCCCATTATCACTAAACCTGGCACTGTACTTGTTTATAATCTCTTACATCCAGAACTTTTGCTAGTTCTGATGTAAGTTCATTGATCTAAAATGTTAACTTTGTTTATCTCTCCACATGTTCTGCCAGAACTGCTAAGTAATTCCAGCTTTCTCTACTGTTTCTTTCAGATGTCTAATAGTATTTTGCTTGCAAATATTTTCTTATTGTGGCTTCCAATTACCTTCATATCTTGGATTACAGTAACATGAAGAAGAATGGGGAATGCAGCATAAAAAAGTGATTCTGCCTTAGCTACTGAAGACTAACAGTTCAAAGAGGGTTATGTTTCCAAAAGTAAACTGACATTAAAATATCATACACAGTTCTAAAAATAGAAAGACTCATGGAATGAGGTGCTTTATGTCTTAAGGATTAGCTCACTGCATGAAATTAGAAAAAGCATAAAATCATGCTTAAGTAATGAGAAACCCTGATTTGAGCTGTAGCTTTTTTAGCTTTGGGCACACCTTAGGAAGAATGCACTGGCTTTGGAGGGAATGCAGCCAATTAAATGATGAGGAATTAAGAGCAAAAGATGTCCAGACGTTGGAAATCTGAAACAAACACAGAATGCTGGATGAACTCAACAGCTCTTGCATCAACTGTGGAGACAGAAACAGAGTAAACAGAGTTTGGTACCACTCTTCTTGAGAGCCGAAAAGGGTTCCAGCATGTTTTTCTTTTATACTTTTGACAGAGGCAGAGGAGAGAGTAGAAAAACAGGTGGTGCAAAGGCACAGTGCAAAAGACAAAAAGATTGTTCGTTGTGGAGAAACAGAATTAAAGATGCCAAAATGAATGTAAATTGTCATGTGAAAGGGAGAGTATGGGTCCTCTCTACTGCAGCAAATTAAGAAAACAAGACAAGCCTGTGGGTGAAGGAGGAGATAGGAGGATGAGGAATGAAAGGAAAATGGAGGACTGACAGCATGCGGTCAAGCTGTGAAGTTGTACAACTTAATATTAAGTCCTAGCAGCTGTAAAGTGCCTAAGCAGAAAGAAAGAGAGATGTTGCTTCTTAAGCTTGTATTGTGCTCCAATGGAACACTGCAACAGGCCCAGGACAGAAATGTTAGCATGACAGCTAGGTGATTATTGAAATAGTTAGAGTCATTCCCACGGACAGGGTGTACCACAAGGTGGTCACCCAGTCTGCACTTGGGCACGCCAATGTAAAGGAAACCAGATAGTGAGTGGCAAATACAATAGTCTAAACTGAAAGCAGTAAGATACTACCCACCTTCAGGTAGGAGTAAATTACTGCAGATGTAGAAAACAAAACATGCTGGAGATCACAGTGGGTCAGGCGGCATCCATGGAGAGAGACAAAGCTAACGTTTCAAGTCTAGATGGCCCTTTGTCAGAGCTGATGTGAAGTGTGGAGAGGGAACCATTTGTAGAATAGTCGGGTGGAGAGGGGATGTTGACAGTGCAGATTAGGTGACTGGAACATGAGAACCGCAGACAAAGGGGTGTCTAACTGCCAAGCTGAAAAGAACAGATGGTCCCACGAGAGCGGAGGGACAGGAGAGAAGACATGGTTTCAGAGAATGTGACAAGCTAAAAGGAAGGGAAGGAAGCAGAGTGGGTTCACGATCTCAAGGTGTTGAACTCAATATTAAGTCCAGAAGGTTGTAAAGTGCCAAATCTGAAGATGAGGTGTAGTTTCACCAGTTTGCGCTGCGATTCACTGGAGTACTGCAACATGCTGAGGACAGATAAGTGGGTATGCGAGCAGGACGCTGTGTTGTAGGACCAGCCATGGAAGGTCACAGTCATGCTTGCACATGGACTGAAGGTGTTCTGCAAAGCGGTCACCCAATCTGCATTTGGTTTCTCCAGTATACAGCAGGCCACATTGGGTGCAGCAAGTGATTTACACCAGGTTAGCGGAGATACAGGCAAATTGCTGCTTCACCCGGAAAGACTGTTCAGGCCCATGGATGGCAAGCAGGGAGATAGTGTTGCACCTTCTGCAGTTAAATAGGAAGGTGCCATGGGAAAAGGGAGGCGGGTTTTTGGTGGTTGAAATGTAGACTAGGGTGTCCAAGAGAGAATGGTCCCTGCAAAAGGCTGACGGGGGAGTGAGGCGATGATGTGTTTGGTGCTGGTGTTCTGCTGGAGTTGTCTGAAAGGGCAGAGAACGATGCTTTGAATGCAGAGGCTGATGGGATGAAAAGTGAGGACAACTGTGACCCAACCTCACTGTTGAGAGTGATGGGAAGGGGCAAGGGCAGAAGCACAGGTGATAGGTTGGATGTGGCTGAGGAGCCTACCTACCACAGGAGGGTGGAAAACCACAGTTATGCAAGAAGGGAGCCATGTTAGCAGCACCAATTTGGAGGGCGCTATCATCCGAACTGACACAACATAGGCAAAAGAACGGGAAAAATGGGATAGAATCCTTGCAGAACGCGGGGTGTGAAAAGCAGTCTTGGTCGCAAGACTTAGAATAAATTACTTATAATGCAGATTTCTTTAATAAACACAAATTTATCAATTTATTATAAAATGAAAGTAAATTTAATGAAAATGCAGTAACTGGCTAACACACAATTTATGAAAACATAAATGTTTATGCAGCTCATGGGATACATGAAAATATAGCCAGTGAGATCCAAATTGGCTCTGAGACAGGACACAAAGGTAATGGTTGACATATGTTTCTGCAACTGGAAATCACATTCCAGTTGTCCTCCATAGGGATCCACATTCGGTTCCTTGTTGTTTGCAGGGTATATTATTGATTTAGATTTAAATCTCGGAAGCAAGGTTGGGAAATTTGCAGACAACATAAAAATTGGCTGGGTACTTGATAGTAAAGATGAAGGCAGTAAACTGCATGAAAGTAGTGTGGTTGAGTGGACAGAAAAGTGGCAAATTGAATTCCATCCAGAAAGGCACAAGGTTATGCATCTGAGGGCAGACAAAGCAAGGAAATATACAATGGGCACAAGGAGAATACTGAGGGTGATAGATAAAGTAAGATGCCTTCAAGTGTATATCCACAGGACCCTGAAGGTGTCAGGACAAGTAGAGGAGGGAGAAAAGAATACATATGGGGTGCTTTCCTTCACTGCATTAGATATGGAGTACAACAGCAGGGACATAATTCTAGAACTGTATAAGAACTGCTTGGACCTCAGTCGGAGTTTTATGTACAGTTTTGATCACCAGGTTACAGGAAGGCCAAAATCACTCCAGGGAACGTACAGAGATGATTTACAAGTGTGTTTCCAGGGCTTGAAAACTGCAGTTATGAAGAATGATTAAAAGGGCTTGGGTTGTTTTCCTCAGAACAAAAGAGGCTGAGGAGTGACTTAATCAAGATGTACAAAATGAGGGCCTTGGATAGAATGGACAGGGGTCCAGTTCAACACCCAGTTTGGTGATTGAGGTGAAAATCCTCAAATTATTTCAAAACAGAGTTCGATCTGCACCTGAATCTCGGTAACCTGCAATGCTATAGAACAGATGCTAGTCAGGGAGATTGAAATAGGTGATTATTTTATTCAGTTAACACAGACATGGTAGGCTAAATTAATTCTTTTAGTGCATAACTTTACTACAGCTCTGTGTTTCTATGGTAGCCTTCCAAATAACCCCCAAAATATACAAAGGCATTTTTCAGGTAAAAAGCAAAACAAAAATGGGATGCATGTCAAAAGAAAATCACTTTCTGACCAATGGTAGTTATTCTTGAAAGCAAAGGGATAAAGTATAGAACTCTGCTAGGGTGGCATGGTAGTTCAGTGGTTAGCATTGCTTCACAGTGCCAGGGGCCCAGGTACGAGTCCACCCTTGAAGACAGTATTGAGTTTGCACAATCTCCCCACGTCTACTCCAGTTTCCTCCCACAGTTCAAAGATGTGTGGGTTAGGTTGATTGGCCATCCTATATAAGCATCCTACAAATGCTTTTACAACAAAAAAACAATAAAATCCAATCATAAAACAAGAATGGGTGTTTCCCCTGAAGTGAGTTCAAGCAATCTAGACCAGCAATTATCTGAAACCATGTGGTTTCCAAGAAATGTTTTATTTTTTAAAAAAATTTCTAATGTGTCCCTTTCCAGTGACCCATCAAAATAAATGCAAACTTATCCACAATCCTTCAAACCCAAGTTCATAAAAATTATTAAATATGAAGCATCTGCATAATAAATGTTCACAGAATCTTTCAGCCTTAGGGAGGTCCTGAGGAAGCTCTGTGTCTGTTCCAGTTCTTTAAAAGAGTTACCCAATTTATCCCACTGTTTGGCTTTTGTCCCATAGATCCACAAACTTTTCCAATTCAAGTACATGTCAAATTTCATCTTTGACAGTTAGTATTGAATGTTTCCGCCAATATTTTAGTGATATATTCCAGATTGCAGCAACTTGTTGGTTGAAAATTTCTCCGCATTTTCTCTTTATCGCCAAGTGTTTTGGAAGGTTCTTCATGTTCTACAATAAAAACTTACCATAATCAAAATGTGAACTTTAAAATATGACAGAAGAGCAAATTATATTAGCAAGAAGTAATCTCGGTTGAAAGAAGGATGAAGCTATTTCCTGGAACTAACTATAATCATGGAACATTCAATGGAAGGCACAGACTTTTTGCTTAACTGCCAGCACGTCCAACAAGAATACATGATTTGTGAGTAATAGGCAGTTTTACTCATGCTTTTTGGATCTAATTCACCAACCTTGCTTGTCTCTTGGCTATCTGCATCAAAAACCACTTGCTTGACTGCCAGTTCCCTGCCCGTGTCTGCGTCATAGCACAGGTAAACTTCTCCAAATGCTCCTCGGCCAAGGAACTTCCCCAGTCTCCAGTTGATGGGTGCTCGAGGGGCTACTAGTAGAAGAAAAGATCAGTTAAAATGCACTCCTGTGCACTCCCTGCCGTATGCCTTTATTTACACTTCAAAAGAAAGTAAGAATGATTATTGAGAATAAACTCTATAATTCTTTAATAACGGTAGGCCATTTAAAGCTCTATTGTAAGTTGTGTATTCAGTTCTTCAGGTCTTAAGATTCAGAATTTCCTCCCTAAAACTTTCCTACTCTCTACCTCATTTTCCTTGGGACCCTATTCTTTGTCAAAGCTTTTGGCCACCTGCCTGGTATCACCTATGATGTTTGGTGTTGAATTTAGTTTTATTAAATTTCAATGACACGTCTTGAGACATTTTATTACGCTTAAATGTAATATCCACGTAGAAATTATGTACTTAACTCTTGTGCACAACCCACATATTGTCAATGCCCAAAGTTGAAATGTTGGAGTGAACATCCTGAGAGGGGGCAGCAGGCTTATGCTCCTCAATTCAAAACAGTGCCTCAGCAATATGTTGGAAGACAGACTGCTGACAGCTTCCTGTGCAAACTAGAACCTGCAGCAGAAGGTGAGCGTGAGTGACAGCAAGCTGAGTTAACATGACTTCAGTTTGAGTGACCACTAAAGCACTGGTGGTTTCTGATTATGCTGTCATCCTGCTCCTTTGATGCTGCCTGGCCTGTTGTGTTCCTTAGGCCCCACACTGTTATCTCTTAATTTGTCACAGCCTTTCTTTTCAGCAAAAGTCCCACATCACGACCGCGTGGTGGCACACAGTTAATGCTGGTTGCGAGTTTCAATCATTTAAAGAAGTAGGCATTTCAGCACATTCCCCAAATCTACGGGGTAACTATGTTTTTGTCTAACTGCTAATCTGCAGTTTGCATTTACGTTTCTGTTGGTGTAACAAAGTTCTTTTAAACCATAGGTTATGAATATATGTGTATCACATCTCCAGAGATATTTTTTGCCTTACATGATTTATAACCTCAACTTTAAACTAACCTAATCTGTGAGAACAGAACAGTTGCGGGTCAAGTCCAGATTTAGATACGAACGTTTGAATGTTAGGCTCAAGTGAAAGATGTAAACTGGATGGCCAACCCAAGCCCACCCATCATCCACTAGGTCTGCATTAAAATCGGGGCAATAGCAATGATACAGTGCCATTCTAAATGCTTACTTCTATAATACTGCAACATTTCGCAACCGTAAAAATCCTTTGCTTACATTAAATCCATTTGACTTTCCAGAAGCATCTAGGTCCCTTTCATCTGTACTAATTTGTACATAGAATGACACCCCTCCTTAATATTCCAGAAATAACAATTCCTGTGATCATTGTGTGCAACTACCTTATCAATGTGCACAATTCCTCAGTTAATGCCTTCTATGCTTTCTAGCAGATGCTAAAGGAGCAAAATACAGGGAACTTTCACCTTTACAGAAGACCTTATACTTGGTGACCAAAAAATTTGAACCATGACTTAAAAACGAAATTTACGCTTTCGTCATCATTCTTTACATCTCATCCCGGTGCAGCCCCACCCCAGTTACAGCTGCAGATTTACTTACACACTGAAGGCAAATGTCTGTCATGAACTTTTAGGCAATTTTTGTCTTCATTGCTCCATCGAATTGTTCGACTGTCGTCATACTGCAAGGTACTCCCCATGCTGTCCCCATTCGCACTGTGAGACCTACTGGAAGGAACCAGTTGGAAAAGATTTTCCTGATGGATGAAGCTCCGGGGAAATGTTCTTCTCCCTAAAAGTGAAAATGATTCCGACAGAAAGGAGAAAGTATCACAGAGCGAAACACCTCCATCACTTCACAAGAAATAAACTGCAATTTGAAAGAAGGTTTCCTGAGATGTAGGCAAACATGTCAATCAGATTGTACACAAAATCTCACTAAAACAGAAATAGAAAAGCAAAATATGTAACATTACATAGATTAAAAACAAGAAGATAACTAGGGAGAAGATAGGACCGCTTACAGATAAAGCAGGGAACTTGTGCTTGGAAGCAGGGGATGTGGGTTAGCTCCTAAATGAGTATTTTGCATTGGTATTCACTCAACTGGGAGGATAGTGAGATTTATGTGGAGCATGCTAATACATGAGAGCATTTTGAGATCAAGAAAGAAGTGGTGTTGGGTCTCTTGAAGTGCATTAAGGTGGATAAGTCCCCAGGGCCCGAGGGTACTTACTCCAGTTATTGAAAGAGGCAAGAGAGGAAATTACTGGACCTTGGCCAATACCTTTGTATCCTCGCTAGCCACTGGAGAGGTCCTGGAGGACTGGTGAGTAGCTAATGTTATTCCTCTGTTCATGAAGGGAAATAGGATAATCTAGGAAACTTTAGACCAGTGAGTCTCACAACGGTAATTGGGAAGCTACTGGAGAAAATTCTTGGGGACAGGATTTATGCATATTTGGAAAAGGTGGCCTAATTAGGAACAGCCAGCATGGCTTTCTTCAGGCTAGATCATGTCCTACTAACTTGATTGAATTTGTTCAAGGAGGTGACTAAGGTGATCGATGAGAGTAGAGCAGTGGATGTTGTCGATATGGACGCTTATTTTTGACAAAACAGACTCTTCCAGAAGATTAAGATGCATGGGATCCACGGTGACTTGGCCGCACGGATTCGGAAATGGCTTGCCCATAGAAAGCAGAAGATAGTGGTGGAATGGTGTTTTTTTCAGGCTGGAGGTCTGCGACTAATGGTCTTGTGCAGGGATCTGTATTGGGACCTCTGCTCTTTGTGTATACATAAATGACTTGGGTGAAAATATGGATGGACGGGTTAGGAAGTTTGTAAACGATATAAACATCAGTGGAGTTGTGGATAATGTAGAAAGTTGTTAAAGGATACAGCAGAATATAGATCAGTTGCAGATATGGGTGGTGAAATGGAGATGGAGTTTAATTTGGCTAAGTGTGAGGTGCTGCCCTTTGGGAGATCAAATGGTAAGGAAAAGTACACAGTTAATGGCAGGACCCTGAAATAGCATTGCTGTACAGAGGGTTCTTGGGGTTGAAATAGATATTGCCCAGAAGGTGGCCACGCAAGTAGATAGGGTTGTAAAGAAGGCATATAGCATGCTTGCTTTCTCTGGTTGGGGAACTGAGTGCAAGAGTCAGGAAGTCACGTTGCAGCTTTAAAAGACTTTGGTTGGGCCACAGTTCGAGTACTGTGTTCATTCTGGTCACCACTTTAACAGGAAGGATGCAGAGGCTTTGGAGGGGGTGCAGAAAAGGTCTACCACGATGCTGCCTGGATCAGAGGGTAAGAGCTAGAAAGAAAGGCGAGAGAAACTAAGGCTGTTTTCTCTAAAGTGGAAAAGGCTGAGGGGAGGCTTGATAGAAGTTTATAAAATTACTAGATGCATAGATAGGGTTGACGGTAAGAAGCTTCTTCAACAGAGTTGAAATGTCTAAAACTAGAGAGCGTGCATTTAAAATGAGAAGGGAAAGTTTAAAAGGAGATATGAGGGGAAAGTATTTTTTTTTACATAGAGAGTGGTAGGAGTCTGGAACATGCTGCCAGGTGGTGGAGGCAAACATGGAAGTGTTTAAAGGACTTTTAGATAAGCACATGAATTCACAAAGAATGGAGAGAAATGGACCAAAGGTAGGAAGAAGGGATTAGTTTAATTTGGAGTCATGTTTGGTACAACACTGTGGGCCCAAAGGCCTGTTTCTGTGCTATACAGTCCGATGTCCCATGTTCTAAATACAGTTAATTCTGGAAAAGTAAATAAAAGCTGAACATGATGGAAATATTTTATAACCTGGCAGTCACAGAGGCTGCTCCAGCATTGTCTGTTCTTACCTTACAAAAGCAAATAGGTTAATGATCAGGACACATGAACATATTACTCTTCAATTAACATAGTGGAATCTTGAATCTGAGAATTTAGGCATGGGTGAAATTTAATGATTGCAGCAACTCCACCATTACCATTCCTTCAGGAGAAATCTCCTGTCTCCAAGGGCTGCAAAGCCTCTGCCCCCCAATGAATGAATATCAAGGAAACAGGATGCAGCCGGTAAGGTCCTCAATTGGCCCATGGAGTGCTCCATCCTTCATGCCCTTAACTTAATCATGATGGGAGGAGGCAGGGTCTTGAAAGCAATGAAATCTCCATCCTGCAACTGGTCGCCTGATGAAAGAGAATCCACACTACATTCCCTTCCTGCTTCTGGGAAGATATCAAATTCTATCCATGGCATTGGTTCCATTTTTCATCCAAAAGAGATTATCTCTAACTATGCAGCACTCCCTCACTCATGCAATGTTGTGGTTCTGGAGAAGGGCTTTGAATCCATGATGTCCCTATTCAATGCTGACAGCAGTATCACTCAGTTGTAGTCAATTCTGCTACTTAATTAAGTGCATCAGAGTACTTTATGTTTGAGCTGGATTCATTTCATCGACATAAATTAATTTAAAGAGCAACCATTACACGAAACAAATGTTCTTTACCATTTAGAATGGTACAGCTATAAACTGAAGTGAGGAACAAGAGGGAGTACAGTAGGGGCAGAAGAAAACAAAAGGGCAGCAACCTTTAATAAAACTTGTGTCAATAGTTCAGTTCATAGGTTCATTGCCAATGTGCACTTAATCTCTGCAAAAGACCCAACTCATCCACCTGTGCTGAGCTACCTGATCATAAAGAAGGTGGAATTGGGAGAGCAAACATTTTTCATTCATTTTAATTCAACCTTTCCGAGTTCCAGAGGCAGTAAGTAAAAACACAGTTCTCACAGCAAATGACTATTCCCTGACACCCACTGGAAAAAATGCATGTGTGTGGGCAGTGGGTGGGTCCAGGAAGTGTTCAAAGTTGGAGTGCCTGCCAACACTCTGCAAGTTCTGACACAAACAGCAGCTACCATTGGTCTGGTATTAATGATCTCCTAGTATCCCTGCAATTGTGTATAACAAGTGTCAAACAATTCCAACTGCAAAGGAGGCCTTTTCTTATAAAAAAAACAGAACTTTTGAATATGTGTGAAAATGTAACAGCACTTTTAAAATAGCATGCCAAATGTTTTGTTTCCATTGTTTTCCTGAAGTGAGCTGGTAGTTAATTCTGCAACCTATAACCCATTTTCACAGGAACAAATTCAGGTTTTGAGATGTTAAATCAAAATTAAATGATGAAATAGATGTGTTTTGGGATCCAGGAAAGAGGTTTTACAGCAAGCAGCTAGCCAGCAGAAAAACAAATAAATATTCTGCATTTTTCATTGGATAAAAAGGTACTAATCTTTGCTCCAGGGAATTAAACAACAAAGTTGGGATGGTCATATTTGAACAGGAATCTCAAACAATCTGTGCTCTAACTTACCATCACTGTAGTCCTTGCGGTGATTTGAGACGTGATACTGCCGTGGATATGTCCCACCTTTTCCTGCTCTTTCACAATAGTGGTTGGCAGGTTCTGAAAGAGAAAACAAAAGTGAAATGAGTCTAATTTCTAATAGAATAATTTTATATTTCACAGACGTGGTGACAAAGCTAACTTAGATTTTGACTTCTTCCATTACCAAAAACAGGTTTGTCCTGATTTATGCTGATCACAGTTATCAATGTGTCTTAAAAATTTAATGAAATCTGTTCAGAGAGGAAGTAGAGGGCAGTGAAATAAATGATCATTTGCTCATTTGTTCAATGTTTTGAATCTCTTGCTTACGTGAGTGTTTAGGAATGTAAGACTCTGTAAATTTAGTTCACATGTTGTAATCTTATCAGCAGGGTGGCTTTAATGTACACTTCAAATATTTCCATTTTCAAAATGTTAGTCTGTGCTACATCAGAGCCAAGGAAGCTGAATTTGAGAAAGGTTCATGCATCCCTTGAGGACCAGAGCCTATCAGCAGATTGTTCCAGCTCTACTATGTGTACGACTCTGGTGTTTAAAGCAACATAACATTTTCATTGGGTTCCTTTTTGAATTTACTGATCACTGTCTAGAACTCAAATTGTAAGCTTTTATTTCTGAAAAGATTTATCTGGTATTTTTATTACTTTAGATGTTTCTGAAACTGTAAGAGAAGAATTCAAAATAAACAGGGGAAAACAGAAATTGTTGAAAAACTCATTGTTTTAAAAAATTCTGTCAGGAGATACAATGTGGCTGGGTAGGCCAGTGTTATTGCCCATTACTGGGCTCAAAACATTAGCTCTGCTTTTTCCTCCATAGATGCTACCATGCCTGCTGAGTTTCACCAGCAGTTTCTGGTTTTGTTTCAGATCTCCAGCACCCGCAGTTCTTAGTATTATTATGCTAATGAAAAGCGTTGATGAAACTACTTCAACAATCCAGCAGCTTCATAGAATCCCATTAGTGTGGAAACAGGGCCCCTGGCCCAACAAGTCCTCACTGATCCTCAGGGCATCCCACCCAGACTCATCTCCCTATAACCCATCGAACCTACACATCCCTGAACACTATGGGAAATTTAGCATGGCCAATCCACCTAGCCTGCATATACTGGACTGTGGGAGGAAACCGGAGCACCCGGAGGAAACCCACGCAGACACAGGGGGAAGATGCAAACCCCACACAAACAGTAGCCCAAGGGTGGAATCAAACTCAGGTTCCTGGTGCTGTGAGGCAGCAGTGCTGACCACTCCATCCATCATGGTGTCAAATTTTTGTGGTCACTTTTTTTAAAAAATCCTGCTGAAATCAGCAGATTAGGTGAAATTAGTCAACAACTTTCCATGGTAGGATCTCCAAGTCGGGATGATGATGGGTTTGACACAGTCGATGCGGAGAGGTTGCATTTGCTAGTGGGAGAGCCCAGGACCAGAAGACATCAGAGGAGGGGGCTTGCCCATTTAAGACAGAAACGAAGAGGCATTTTTTTTCTCCCAGAGGGTGATGAATGGAAATCTTTACTGCAGAGAGCTGTCGGGATTGTGCCATTAAGGTCAAGGCTGAAATAGATACATAAACATTATGGGAATCGAAAGTAATGTGGAAACGACAGCAATAGAGAGGTGAGGACCTTCAGGTCAACCATGATCTTATTGAATGGTGGAAGAGACTTGATATTCTGATTAGCCTGTTTCTGCGCATATATTTTATAGTCTTAGCCTCAACATGGAGTTCAAAAAATTCTTTGTTGTTTGCAGAACAAACCCACTTTTTCCTTCGCACATTAATCATTCAGAATTATTTTATACCTCCAGAGGTCCTTTATCATCATTAGCACTCTTTCTTCCCTTTTGCATCCTTACCAGCTATTCCATCCAAAACCTTTTCCTCTCTCTCAATGGCATAAAAACTTAACAGTCTTATCGGACTCAAAATGTCAACTCTGTTTTTCTCTCCTCAGGTGCTGTCAAACTTACTGAATTTCTCTAGCATCTTCTGGTTTTATTTCAGTCTGCAGCACTTTTCATTCATTGCCCTGAGGAACTTCTGGAGCTGAGATAGCTGACCTGCAAAAATCACAACCATCTTCCTTGAGCTCAGTATGACTCCAGCTACGGTAAGGCATATCTAGTCTGTTTACATAACAGTAAGATGCATCTGTTCACTTCAATGGAATTTGGAATTAATATTAAGATTAGTTCAAATCCCAAATTGAGCAGCTGGTCTGAAATTAGCCAAACCTCCTTGCACCAAATTGGAGTGCACTTTTGTTAAAATCTAAGGGATGGCACATCATGAGGATGTGGAGAAATACTGTCACTCTTCTGCCTCTCACATTACTTTCCTCTAACAGTACTCACAAATAATGCATACTTCGTTAAAATTAAATTTAAGGCTCTGCGCTTTTGTTGATACAGGTTTAACATCAACTGAATGACATAATGGAAGGGGACAGAAATTTCAAAAATTCTGGCTATTCCCTATTGCATCTTTTTCTTAATTCAACGTTATTCATCTGAAAAAAAAATACAGCAAAAAGTCATGTTCCATTTCACTCCTACTCAGTTTACATTGCCAGCTGCTCAGAGTTTCGGGATATTTTCCATGTTGAATATGCTAATTAATTATAAGTGCTTATTCTAAACTTATTCGTGCCAGATAAAAAATGAGCACTTCGTCTTGTGTTGGTCTGATTTAAAAGCATGAAAAGCCATGCTGACTTAATTATAGTCATTAATTCTTGGGTGGGGTTTTCCTTAGTACATTGATACAATACACATGTTCGTGAAGCAATAACTTGATCTGAAATCATTCTGTCAAAATGTTTATCCCTCTCCCTCCATCCCCAGCTAGCCAACAATTCCTTGCTGAGAGAGAGAGAGACAGTGCCTCAGGCGTCAGCATCTTTTGAATAACCTGTCCAATTTATTCCTCATGTTTAAGTCTGGTTTGTCGATGTAAGCAGGTTATTGACCATCATAGCTGTTAACATAGCTGTTTTTGTCTTAGTTGGATGTTCTCAAGTCCAGATTGAAAGACTCTCGCCAGCTTAATAGGCACATATATGGTGCTGATGTAATCATGCCAGCTAGGTCAAGATTTAAAATATTTTTAAATCAACCTCTTCAGAGGTGTCTAGGGAAAGTGGAATTTTAACCCAAACCTTCTGGTTCAAAGGTAGGGTTACTACTACTGCGTCACAAGGCCAAGATTTAATTCTTGGCTTGTACTGTTCGCTGGTTTACATGAAAAAAGAAGTTGGGTCGGTTTTTGAAGGCTTTTTGTTTTTCAATTCAGGGAAGGTTAAGAAAAGAGAGTTCTTGCTCGTGATTATAATCACTGACCACTTTTGAGAAATTTTCAGATATGGTTATTAAGTGAGAATTTGACTGGGCTGGAGGCTAACCATGGGTGACCAACCTGCCTAACGTCCTATGTCAGCCTTGTACGTGTGCAAAACACATCCTCCTATCATAGGGCAAGGTAGAACAGAGATAATGTTACTGTATTAGTAATCCAGTGGCCTGGACTAAAGCCGTAGAGCAAATGAGTTAAAGGTCTACTATTAAACAGAACTAATCAGAATAATTCTGAAATATAAAGCTCCTATCAGTCATGGCGATCAGGATAAATAGACTGAAAAGCCAATGTGACTTATTGGCACCTTTCACGGAAGGTGATCTGTCATCCACATTTAGCCTGACCTACATGTGACTCCACATCAAAGAATTGTAGTTGACTTCTAAGCGTGTTCAGAAATGGCATAAGAAACTCTGTATTTAAGTCCAACTGCTAAGAGGAAGTAAAAGAAGAATAAAAACAGGATATTTGCTAAATCAATCTGTTCAGGCATGTTATGACACATATCTGGAGCAGACGGGACTTCCCTGGTCCAAACGAAGGAAGATTACCACTGTATCACAAGGGGCCCCTTCCCCAATCCCGTTCCTTAGGGTAGATATTTTTAATCAACCTGCTCAGAGATAGTATTACACACTACTGGTGCAGGTGGGACTAGCTCAGATGTAAGGACACTGTCAATGCTCCAGGACTGCCCTCTATTCCTCCACCACTTACTGAAAACAACGTTCCACCAATAATTCACCACTGTTTCTAATTAATAGAAAACTTGCTATCACTACCTAACAGGATCAGTGCTACAACAATTTGAACAGTCAGGACATTAAAGTATTAGCTCAGTCTAGAAACCTATCTGTGTCAGTTAAAGAAGGCAACTCAACCATGATCTTGCAGATAACTAGAGATGGGCATAGAAAAACTGCCCATTAGTGATCCTCTAGCTCAGATTTATTGCAGAGTACCAATGCCACGATTCCATTCCTACTCTTGGCCTGTCAAAGTTGAGACTCAACTCATCACTTTTCAAGATGCTGTCAATTGTAAGTTTCATCATGAAACATGGGGCATCATGTCATTGTACATGAATCACCACCATCATGTCTGTGTAGGTGAGTTATTCTTCACCTCCAGTACATTCTCTTCATTACCAACATACTCACAAACTAATTCCAATGATGGAGGCACTTCAGTCAATCCATCTGAGCCTTCCACACAAACCTACCTTCCCACCCACCAGAGGATCTGACTGTTTCTCAAATAACTGCTTAGCTTTTTCTACCCTTACCCTAAACTGAACCCTGTTTTCTCAGCAATTTTGACTTATCTTTTTGCAACCGACAGCAATCATGGGCAGTTCATATGAAATTCTTACCTTTGAAGTTGAAGCATTCACCAGGATAACTCTTCGCAACTCCAGGCTGAGTGAAAGATGGGCTATGAATTTTGAAAAATAATGAAAGCATATAAAGAGTTTAGAAATCAAAATATATGACTACTAATCCTCACCGTACTATTGTAAATTTAATTAAAATTCTGTTATTATCTGATGTTTTTGAATCTTTGGCAAGAATTTATGTGGCGATTATGTAGCGCCAACAGAAGTGAAGTTACATACAGAGGTGGTAGGAACTGCCAATGCTGGAGAATCTGAGATAACAAGGTGTAGAGCTGGATGAACACAGCAGGCCAAGCAGCATCAGAGGAGCAGGAAAGCTGACATTTCGGGTCTG
The DNA here is from genome assembly GCF_030684315.1 of Stegostoma tigrinum. Taxonomy (NCBI): domain Eukaryota; kingdom Metazoa; phylum Chordata; class Chondrichthyes; order Orectolobiformes; family Stegostomatidae; genus Stegostoma; species Stegostoma tigrinum. The sequence continues at coordinate 99,352,704 of NC_081358.1, read as the reverse complement.
GACCCTTCTTCAGAAAAAGAGTTTCTGAAGAAGGGTCCAGATGAGAAACATCAGCCTTCCTGCTCCTCTGATGCTGCTTGGCCTGCTGTGTTCATCCACACCTTGTTATCTCTGAAGTTACACACAAGTGGATTTGAAATGTATTGCAAAGGATTTGCTCAAAAGCCCATTTTTAACGTCATTATACACAATAATCCGCCAACATGTTAATAATTTCAGACTCTTGCATCATACAATTAGGAAGCAAGGAGTTTGAGAGAGAGAGAGAGAGAGAGAGAAAAAAAAAAAGCTTATCCAGGTCTTCTCACTGTTTATTCCCATCAGCGATTTCTCACCAAAAGTTTGGACTTCGTTGCAATACCCCAGTCCACCTCCAATTGCAGTGGATTTGCCTCCTTTGTGAGGAAGGCCCAATGGCGATGACTGCCACTACCAATGGACTTAATGCAAGTCTTGAATCGATGCCTCCTGGTGGGTGGAGTAAACTTATAAATTGGCCCTTGATACCCTTCAGTACAGTACCACTGAGCCAGAAGACTGGGCTCAAATCCCATCTGTTCCAATGGTGGGTACTGACAGATCTGAACAGGTTGAATAAAAATATCTAAAATTTGGTCCTCAACCATAAGAATGTCATTGCTTTCATCCAAAAACACTTCAAAGTAAGAGGAGGAATAGGTAGTACTTAGGACTGAATCTTTGGAGGCCTGACTTCCCAACCCACACGCAGCACCAACAATTTGTGACATCTGCAGGGAATTGCCTGGGGTGAGGTTCTGCATTAGAATTGTCAAGAGCAAATATGAACTTTGCAAAGCAACTCTGATCGATACAGCACCCTTTTGGTTGCAGTACTGAAACATCTTTAAGGGAGGTGCCGTACTGCTGCGAGAGACAAAGTGTTAAAAGATGACCTGAATGCACCCAAGAAGAATCTGGTAAAAAGCCAGGAGGCGAGAATGACATTAAAGCATTCAGGCACCATTTGACTGAACGTAGCATCAAAGAGGTCTAGCAGAACTGGAGTCGGGAAAAGTCTCCACTGGCTAGGGTCATACCTAGCATAAAGAAAAATGTAGTTATTGGAGGTCAGTCATCTCAGCTCCAGCATGTTTCTGCAGAGGTTCCTCTGGGTAGTGTCCTTGGCCTAACTGGTTCATCAATGTTGTTCCCTTCATTATAAGATTAGAAGTCTTGAAAACAGACAGCATTACAGAAGAGGAGGTCTTAAAACGCATAAAGGTAGACTGAACATGTGCATGGATATGAAAGGTTTAGAAGGATATGAGCCAAATTCAGGTAAATAGGACCAGTTCAGTTTAGGAAACCTGAACGGCACAGATAAGTTAGGCCAAAATATCTGTTTCTGTGCAGTGTGACTCTACGATTGTAAGTTGGGATGTTCGTTGATCATTGTGCGTCATTTGCAAGCGAGACCTGAACAATGTTCAAGCTTTGTAACACTAGTGCCTTGCAAGTGCCAGGCGATGAGCATTTCCAACAAGAAAGAATCTAACCTTGAAGCACAATGGACTTGGCACTACATTGCCACTTCTTCAACATTGCTGGGTTAAAATCCTGGGATTCTCCTACACATCAAGGACTCCAGCGTTCAAAAAGGTATCTCAGCACTAACATCTCCAGGACAATCACAGATGGCCAGGAATTGGTGGTTTTGGTACCAATACCCACAAACAAACAAACAAAAGTGTTGAAACATCAAAAGATGATGTGGAAATTATGCTACAGCTGTACAGAGCTTTGGTTAGACCCTGAATAACTCCATTAAGTTACAGTCCCCAACACACAGAAATGAGACATTGTCATTGAAAGTGTGCGCGATGCTGCTTCATCATTGCTGTACTGGAGTTATGCATCAACTCAGAGGAACATCTGCTGGGCTTTGCTTGAATACAGCAGATTGAGTGGTGATCTTACATAAGTAATTAAGATGACTCAAAAAAAAACTTAATAGGATAGACAAAAAAGCCTTTTCTTTTGAAGGAAGAATCCTAAATAAGGGGCCATTTCCATGAAATTAGAGGCAGGCCACTTTGGGCGATATTGGAAAGTATTTCCTTGCATAAAGAGTAGTAGAAATATGTAAATCCTTCACTAAAAAAAAACTTGTTCAAGCTACATTAAAGAGCAAAGTAAAGCTTACAGTTTAGGACATTAAAAGTTAGGAAACCAAGGTTAATGGAGTTAATGTGCAGAACAGCTACGATCTAATCAAATGGTGGAACACATTCAAGGGACTGACAATCTATTTTCCAGAGAACAAAAGCTTGAGGAGGGTAAAGAGCCCAATAGTCTAATGTTTTTTATAAAATTCAGGCGCAGCTGAAAATTCAATTTCCTGGGTAATTCTGCTGGAGACAGAAACCACTGAAAGAGTCCATTAAAACTGGAGAATCAGAAGGCTCCACCTCAGTTAAACCAACAGTTATCCAGAACAAGTTAAAAGGATTAAAAACCTAGTATAGTTCCTAGATAGTTGTCAGGGAGTCAGATGGAGCTATGTCCAGAGCAGACTTTCCACCCCAACCCAACCTGAGATGAACAGTCTTTAGAATATCCAGTTCATCAAAAAATATAAGTAGTTAATGTGTAACGGAGAGTAATAGCCTGAATTTTCCGATTAGCCGTATTATTGTTTCTGAAGCATGTATGGTAAATGCACATAGGGACCCTGTGGAGTCCCACAGCTCAACCATTCCAGACCCGGCATACCCCCCATTCCTGAGACCTGACACTCACCTGTGACTGAACCCAACACCCACCCCTTTGCGCCTGGGACCCAAAGTCATCTCGCAACCTAGGACATTCTCCCTGGGTTTGGAAACAACACCTTTATCCTCACTCTGGACGCAAACTTCCTGTTCTCTACTCTAGAGATCATGCCGCTTCCTTAGCTGCTGGAACCAAATGAGCTGTTCCCACACTGCTGAAGACAATAAGGACTGCAGATGCTGGAAGCCAGAATCTGTAGGTGTGAGGCTGGAAAAGCACAGTAGTTCAGACAGTATCTGAGGAGCAATAACATCAACCCACCAACCTCTGAATGCAAAGCATCATCCTCTGACACCTACACATCTGCCACCTACAATCAGACCCCACCAGCAAAAAAGATATTTCCCTCCCCACCCCTGTCCACTTTCTACAGGGGCTGTTCGTTCCGTGCCTCCCTTGTCAGCTCCATACACCCCATCACACCCAGCACCTTTCCCTGCAACTGCAGGAGGTGCTACACTTGCCTCTACACCTCCCCTCTCACCTCCGTCCAAGGCCCCAAACAATCTTTCCAAATCCGGCAGAGATTTCCCTGCAATTCATCCAAACATATGTTGCTCCCAATGTGTATCGGGGATGCCAAATGCAGACTCGGGGACTGGTTCATGGAGAATCTGCACTTGGCACACATCACCAACCCGACCTTCCAGTAGCCATCCATTTTAAATTTACCCCTCCCTCTGTCCTAGTAACATGTCCATTCTTCGTCTCTTCCACTGTCAGTGAGGCCAAACATAAACTGGAGAACAACACCTGATATTTTGCCATGGAAGCTTACAGTCTGATGGCCTCAACATTGACTTCACAAGCTTCAAAATCCCTCCACCCCCAGCCTTATCCCATGTCCAGCCCTCCCCCCTCATGACCTGACCTGACCTAACCTGTCCATCTTCCTACTCACCTAACTACTCCACCTTTCCCACAGACCAATCACAATTATCCCCTACCTGCATCCACGTATCACTATCTCTTCTACCCTTTCCCAAGCCCAAAGCCCCTCTCTCTATTTATGTCTGGGCTCTCTTCTCCCTCCCCAATCCTGAACAGGAGTTTTGGCCTGAAATGCTGTCTTTCCTGCTTGTCAAATGCTGTCTGACCTACGGTGCTTTTCCAGCCTCACACCTATAGACCCCCACAATGATGGGCCTGACAATGCCCACCTGGTCACCAGACCTGACTCCCTCTGCCATGCTGCCCCACTGCTGGACTTGGTCTACCCCACCACAGAGCTGACACCACCCCTGCCCCCAGAATGACACTAAGCCCAAAATACACTAAATTCTTTTTCATTTAACTGGTGTCCTTCCCACCTCGCCTGGTGCCCTACACCCAGCACTTTAACCCTACCCACATGGTACCCTGCCTACCTGGAACCCTTCTCACCTGGCACCCTACCCTCTCAGTACTAACATCACTCCTTTCTTAGTAGTTACTAATTCACAGTAGACCCCCCAAAGTGGGGGTTCTGTGACGCTGGATCTTTAAATTTCAGAACACACCAACTGACTGCTTTGATTTAAAAAAAAGGGCATGGTTCTCCTTCCCCTGACAGTTCTACATGACGAGGGAGCTATCAGAATGGAAGTGCAGCTCTGCATTCTGAAAAAAGCCCTGATCAGAATCTCCTTTCAGAAACACACAGCCCTTCAATGTGTCAAAATGAAGCAGCAGTGACAACCTTCTTGAGTTGGCCCCTCCTCAGAAAATACAGTCCAATGTTTTCACCCTCGCTAAGTTTAGATGAACACTGCTTTCAATCCACTTGAATATCAACCTTTTGCAGGATTTAATTCAAAATTGAACAGGTAGACATAACTCCAACTTAATGTTCTATTCAAGCAATGATTGCTCCCTCAGTGCTGAACACTTGCATCAACTGAAATTATGAATTTGATTGGGTTCATGCAGTTGATGTGAACCAAGCTACACAAGAGAATAGAAAGCAAAGCTCAAATCTCTTCTCTTAATGAAGGACTACCTGCAAATACATCAACACTGTTCAGTCATTTTTCATAATTGCAAGTATCTACCTGTCTATCGATGTGTCCAGCGACTGACAGCTTCCAGACAGTGATGCCTCAGCACTGCTGAACGGATCCAAAACCTGTAGTTAAGAACAGCAAGCTTTGAAATAGGTCAACTGAAATTTCAGTCAGAACTACAGATCCCCAAAAAAATCTGATTTCATACTATAACTACATACAGGAATACATGTAGAATCAAATTCAACTGAATATGTTTGTACCTTTCAACTTTGGAAAAAGTCCAGTGAAACAAAAGGATGCAGCTGTGCAAATCTATACATTCCTTTCCAATATATTAAGAGTAGTGCCAATGCAATAGGAACATTCTTACCTTGCATGAGTTACAGTTTCCCCAAGGTGACTCTGCAAACAGTGGAGCTAATAGCAACTAAACCCAGCAAACAAATGGTCTTCACTTGTGAGTAAGTCACCACTTCTTCCATCATGCCTCCTCAGAGGCACAACGCACACAAGCTATAGAGGTCTTGTGGTGCAGTGCATAGTATCCCAGCTTCGGAGTCAAGAGTTCTGAATCTAAATTCTACCCCAGGACCTGACAGTCAAGGAAAGGTCATAACACAGCCAAATAGGTAGGTTATCCATCTGCAAATCTTTCTAACACATGCCAATGGCAGACAATAAGAATAGGAGAGATGAACGAATGACGTGTGACTGGAGGTTTTATCAGCACAATCCATAGCTCCGGACAACACGCACATAAAAATGTATGAAGCCACTGCATCAGACCCCCTAAGTAATCCAAAAAAATATCAGCACATACTAACTTGGGCACTCCTCCTCAGTACCATCGATGCAGACAGTGGTATGCCCTCTGCTCTGCTTCCTGAAGTCAATCACCTGCTCCTTTGTTTTGCTGATGTTGATGGAGAGACATGATGAATGGAGGGGTATAAGTGGCCTTAACTGGTAACTGAAGGGTCTCAGGATAGACACCATGGGCCTTCTGGCCAGGAACATAGTTCTGGTAGAGGTGGGAATGTGGTGAAATTTGGCCATAGCACCTCCCTGGCTAATTAAGTGCCCTTTGCAAGTCAGGACTGCCACTTTATAAGGGGTGCGTCTCCGGATTTGAGTAACCCCCTTGCCATGATTTTCCACTCATCTCACTAAATGAAAAGATACAATGGGGTAATTGCCTAAGTTTCCAGCAGCAAATGCATGCAACTAGAAACCTAATTTATTAAAGCTTGGCATGACTTTGAGTGAGCAAGCGGAACAGAAACTGTATTCAGATTAGATTAGAAATAATTTTGATAAACTGCTCACATTTCATCTAATATTTGCTGCATTACACCACAAACTATGCATCACCTTACATTTTAACGGGTGAATATTAATGTTCAGTACATCCTTTCCAAACTTGAAAACAGACTGCTGAAAATGAGGCACTGCATCAGCACTTCAAAATACCGTGAAATTGCAGGACAATTCATCTCCATGGAGCAGGAATAAAAAGTTGTTTTACTGTAGTATGTAATATCAAATCAACAATTTATTAAACAATTTTTCCAATTGTGTTTCATGGAAACTAACATCATGAGAAATGTATTAAAATCAGAGGTGAGTTGGCTGGCCAACAGAAGACAGCAAGTGGTAGTAGAAGGAAAATATTCTGCCTGGAAGTCAGTGGTGAGTGGGGTTCCACAGGGCTCTGTCCTTGGGCCTCTACTGTTTGTAATTTTTATTAATGACTTGGACGAGGGGATTGAAGGATGGGTCAGCAAGTTTGTAGACAACACAAAGGTTGGAGGTGTCGTTGACAGTATAGAGGGCTGTTGTAGGCTGCAGCGGGACATTGACAGGATGCAGAGATGGGCTGAGAGGTGGCAGATGGAGTTCAACCTGGATAAATGCGAGGTGAGAGGCATCGATAGAGTTGATAGCCAGAGACTATTTCCCAGGGCAGAAATGGCTAGCACGAGGGGTCATAGTTTTAAGCTGGTTGGAGGAAAGTATAGATGGGATGTCAGAGGCGCGTTCTTTACACAGAGAGTTGTGAGAGCATGGAATGCGTTGCCAGCAGCAGTTGTGGAAGCAAGGTCATTGGGGACATTTAAGAGACTGCTGGACATGCATATGGTCACAGAAATTTGAGGGTGCATACATGAGGATCAATGGTCAGCACAACATTGTGGGCTGAAGGGCCTGTTCTGTGCTGTACTGTTCTATGTTCTATGTTAATATCAGGTAATTGGTCTTATATGCCTGTGTTAAACCATCAGACGATGCTGAAATTTTCCAAAGTGATTTTCATCAAAATCCCTTCCTGACAGCCTTACTCAAAGCATTAAATCATGTTTTTTTCTTAAAAATGCTTGCTGTTGTACTGTGTACCTCCAGCATTTACTGCTTTAAGACAAGAAGCTATAGGACAGAGGTTTTCCCCTATTGCACCAAGAAGTGTACTTTCACTAAGCACGATCAAGTATCTCCAGCATCTCCGTATAGCATCAACTGATTCAGGAGGTAGAATGACCCTTACACTTTGTTCCAAAGCCTCTGGGATGAATTCTCCCTCACTGTGGATACTGGCATAGGATCCTTGCCGTACAAACTGCTGCTGCCCATCAGGAACACTGCCAGGTGGAGGCGAGCTACGTCCTGTATGCAGGGAACCTGTGGCAAGCAGAACAAGTTAGAATATACAGGGGCTCACTTGATTAAGAAAAATCTTTGCAACCAAACAAAAAGATAGTTTAATTTCAAGATCGCCTTCGTGACATGGACATTCCTTACATAGCTTATGTTAGAGATCTTAAGTTGGTGTGATGTGCATATTCACTAGAACGATCCAAGTTAAAATGTTACCAATCGTCTCTCTACTGAAAGAACAGCTCCTGGGACTATGGTGACTTTACCTTACTTCAAACACAGCTTAAAGGACTAAATTATGTGGAAAGGCATGGCTTATAGTCCATTACGTATTAATAAAAGGATGAACTATTTGAAGTGTTTAAACTAACGAAAAGATGCAATAGGATCAATAAGAAAATCTATTTTCTTTTAGCATGGAAACCAGAACAAAGCTGCAAAATCTTAATTCAGGGCTGGCCAAATCAGCAATGAAATCACAAAGCGTTAAACAGAAAGGATATTGTCACACTCTACTCCTAAAAACACGATGGACATTGGCACAATTTAACTTTTAACAGCAAGATCAATAGATTTTCGCCAAGCACGGATATCAGCGTTTGGAATGTAGATAGCTGAATAGCACTGAGGTACAAGTAAGGCATGATCTAAATGATCAGAAGAAGTGTGGGGAGGACAGCAGGCCAGTCTGCTCATGCACTGAAGTGAAAATGATTTCTCTGTGAGAGTGGTACAGGCTGAGATGAGGATCATGGATGCTGTCTATAGTAACACTGGCATAAGGATCATTTTTTTAACCCTCAATTTATTCAAACTTATATTTCATGGTGAGGATACTCCTGGTATTTATTGGCCATTTCTACCTGCCCTTGCTCCCCTTTAAGACCTATTCAAAAACCCATATTAAACCTATGCTACCCATTTTTTGCTGGGAATCTGCTTTAACTGTTCACTATTACTTTTCTAAGTGCCCAGAATTAATTGATAATTTTAATAGGCTTGTATTTTAAATATAAATTTTAAGCAAAATAATCCACATATAGAAACCTTTTCTCTCCACTCTGAATGTACCACTTTCTTCTGAAGTGCTACTAATAAAATGCTGCTGAAGTCTTGAGAATCATAAGAATTAATCTTTGCTTATCAGTAACAAGCTTTCCTGCTTGACTCCAGCATGATTGTTAAACAATAAAGAAGAATTTAGAAGCACATAACTTACTTCAGTCCTAACCACCCAGATATCTAGGAAATACAGGGAGGTGTACTCTATTGGAGATGCCATCTGATGAAACATTAAACTGATGTAACATTTGTCCTCTCAGGTGTAACTAAAAGATCTGCCGTTACTATTTTGAAGTAAAGCAAGGGTTGAAGAATGGTCTAGGCCTAAAATGAGAGCTTTCCTGCTCATCTGATGCTGCCTGGCCTGCTGTGTTCATCCAGTTCTACATCTTGTTATCTCAATTACCCCCAGTAACCTGGTTATAATATTTATCATTTGACAACCACCTTAGAAACAGAATACCTTGGGCATTTATCACATTGCTGTTTTTGGAACATTGCTCTAGCTATAGAAAAGCGTGGTTCGACCACATCTGGAGTATTGTGTCCAGGTCTGGTCACCTCATTACAGGAAAGATGTGGAAGCGTTGGAAAAGGTGCAGAGGAGATTTATCAGGATGTTGCCTGGAATGGAGGGAAGGTTTTACGAGGAAAGATTGAGGGAGCTACAGCTTTTCTCTTTAGAATGATGTAGGATGCGAGGTGGCTTGATAGAATTATACAAAATGATCAGAGGTATATTACAGTAGACAGCCAGAGACTTTTTCCTAAGGTGGAAGCAGCTTTTATGAGAGGGATTAGCTTTAAAGTGAAAGGAGGTAGATAGCAGGGAGACATCAGATGTAGGTTCTTTACCCAGAGAGTGGGAGGGGCATGGAATGCATTGCCAGAGACAGTGGTAGAGTTGGCCTCATTAGGGGCATTTAAGCGACTATTAGATAGGCATATGGATGATAGTATAAGGTAGCGGTGGAGGTTAGATCAACCTTAGGTTTAGAATAAAAGTTCAGCACAACATCGTGGGCCGAACAGCCTGTACTGTGCTGTAATGTTTTATGTTCTTTCTAAATTGGATACGGTATTTCCTACACCGCAACAGTGACTACACTTCAAAAGCATTCTGAGGTTTGGAAATATCCTAATGCTTTGAAAAGGGTTTATACACGTTCAAGCCATTCTTTTCTTTCAAAGCAGACTATTCTACTGCTCAGAAACAGCACATAATATTCAGAAATCTTTATTTGAAGTGGTTTTTTTGGTCCAAAAATAGAACTATTAAAGTGATATTTTGCTAAGAGAGTTAAACCATGCACCCAGCAGTCATAAAAGTCAATGGCATTTCAATGTCAAGCTTGCTATCAGACTGACAGGAGTACTGTTAGAGGAAGTTAGCCTAAGCTGTTAATGTTGCAGGAAGCACATGATTAACAATAATGAACTTCAGTCAGTCTTCTGATAGCACAAATAAGTCTTTGGCTTCAGACTCATTTGGAGGTTAAATCTGTTCATTTCAAATCAGATGTAGCACAATTTAATCTAACAACAATAATTTAAACAACAACAATAAATTTCACATCTCTAGCAGTGACTTTGTCAGACAATATACGAGGAACCAACTGTACTTGTTCTGGCAAGTGATTCTAGAGGAATCACTTGAAACTTTACATGAGATCACCTACAAAATCTTTAACAGTCCTAGTTGATGCCTCAGGCTCCCTCCCCACACAAGGCCACTGCTGCATAAATGTTAGAACTAAAGCTCAAGACTTGTCATAATGAGCATTCCTGTTCCCTCAGCTTTGGTGAGGTTCACCAAGTTTGAAGACTACGTGAGTTGAAGTGCACCAGCTTTCAGAAAATTGCAAGTGGGCCCAGTCAGGAGAGACAGTTTGAGGGTCAAGCTGAGGCAGTTCTGCACCCTCTCCAAAGATAGATGAGAATACTTTTTTTTAAAGTTGTGCCTCTATCTACCGCAGGCAGTATTTCTGCGGTCTTTCTCAGCTGGAGGGGTGGGAATGAGGGGACAGGGAGGTCAATATTCTCACAGCACTCATGTACTGCCAAAAGCCAGTTTCTACCAAGTGCCCCTAATGAACTCCTATTAACCTCAACACAGTCAGTTCTCAAGTTCCACAGTCACTCTAATCCTACTCCTACAAATTCGCAGAGCCACAGTGAACTTGGAGAAATCAACAACAGTCTCATTGTTTACCTTTTGCTAAATTAGCTGATAGTAGCCAGCCCAAGAGTTGAGTGGAGGAAAACCAAGGGGCACAAAGTACTATAATTTGCTTCAGATTCTAGGCTACAAAGGGGCAGCGGGGACCTGGTAGTATTATAGTGTTAAGCCAGAGACTCAGGTAAAGTTCTGGGCACCCCGGATTCAAATTCTGCCATGCAGACGGTGGAATCTGAATTCATTAAAATTCTAGGATTAAGAGTCAAATGATGAACATGAATCCATTTTCAATTGCTGGGGAATACCTATCTGGTTCACTAATGTCCCTTAGGGAAGAAAATTGCCATCCCCACCTGGTCTCACCTACAGGTGACAAAGTCTGCATTCTTCGAGTTCCTTTAAGGTCATAAATGCCTGAAGTGCTTTACAAATTGAGAGCGGGCACCACGTCGCTGCAAGATTAGGGGATGTCACAGGAAGTCTGGTTGAGCAGGTTAATTTTGAGCAGATTTTTGAAAGTGGCAAGAGGTGTGATGTGGAAGTGAGTTTCAGAGTACAGTCTTGACAACCAATGCGAGAGGTACACTAAGGCAGAAAAATGCACAGAATACCAAAACGACCGGTTCAGAGTTTGACAAGATTAAGAAATCATTCGCAGTAAAGTTATAAAGTGAGTTAAAATTATGGCATTCAGGGTTAAGGTGCTAAAAATGTGTTGGAAAGGTCAGGATTTCTACGAGAGAGGAAAAATACTGCTAGTTAGGAAGCAGGCATCAATATTTTGGGTGAGAATGAAAAATACAATTACATTCATGAAAAATGGGCTGAAAACTGCAGCTATGCCCAACTCAGTGTACAGTGCTGTACAAGACTCAACATGGATTTGAATCTCTTATTTTTGAAATGCAAGTTTCTGTCATTTCAACTGGGTAAGGAAAAAGGGAGGAAACACCATAACTGAGAAGCCACGACAATGGCAACAACTTCCATTTATATGACATCCCGCTGTCAAGATCTTTCCTCGTTTCAATGTGGTGGATGCTAGCTTCAGGGTGGATTTTGTAAATATGCCTAGGAGAAAGTTGAGTACGTGCAATCAAATTAAAGTGAAAAATTGGGAAAAGCAGGTCAATAGAGACCAAGCCCTTGAAAGCATTGATTCCTTGTTGCAGTGACGTTCCATGCAGGTTGAACTCACTCCTACACATGGCTGTTATTGATTTGGAAGTAGACTAAGTCAAACTTGGAAGTGAGGGGCAAGTCAAGCTCATGGCAATCTTGTCTATGCAGGAACCTTTACAACTGAGAATCCCACTTGATTTTCTAGCCTTTGACCTAAGTCTACTATGATGTCTTGTATCAGCTTCTACCACATTTCCTTTGACTGAGATGAGCTAATCTAGAACAGATTACATGCCATATCAAAAAACTGATGATGCTGGAGACCAGAAACAAACATCGAAAGTGCTGTAGAAACCTGGAGGGTTTAGCAGCATTTATGAAGAGACTAACAGTTAGTATTTCAAGTCCACATTAGACTATGTATCTCTCTCCACAGAAGATGCCAGACCTGCAGAGTTTCTCCAGCTTTTTCTGTGTTACTTCTGAGAGTATTTACACAAGAATATTGTCTTAACTGCCTCACCTGTTGAGAGCTTCCGATGACGCTCATTCCCCTTATACAATGATCCCAACAAGTCTCCCATAGATTTTGCCATTCTAATTTCAGGCAACTTCTCCGTGGTTTTACAGTTCATCTGTTAGAATTGCATAGAAATAAAATTAATACTACATTATCTCTGGTTTATCAACTTCGCTGCTGAAACAAAGTGCCGATGATAGAAATTGGAGCAAACAGAAAATGCTGAGTAAGCCAATCAACATCTGAAAGCCAATCAACAGTTAGTTAGCATTTTGGGTGAAGTCCCTTGCGATCTAATGAAGGATCTACTTCTGATCTACTTTGTCTTTCAGATGATGACACACACTCTGCCTACTTTGAGATATTCTGTTCTTGTTTTCAAGTGCACAGACTTGATGCCATCTTTCATTTCTGTTCTATAACTCCACATTTGCAGATTTCAGCAGCAATAGACAATTGTATATTTGTGCTCAGGGACACAGAGTTTGCAACAATGTAGACCAATGTGGACTTGCCTTTTTGCTAGCTTTTTTAGAAAAAGCATATTGTGTGACTAGTTATAACCGGAATAAAATTATTGAACCTGAAGGACACAGTTGGGAATAGTAACCAAGCAGAAATGCTTTGCCCGGTGGTGAAACGGAAATGGATCATCCAGAAGAATACAGAAGAGGTCTAGAAGTTGGTGGAATGGGCAGGTTGGTGGCAGCTGAAGTCCAAAGCAGAGAATGAGGAGGCGTACTTTACAAGAACATGGACAGACAATATAACATAAGGGTATAATGTTTAAGAGTTGAATGCATGGAGGGAACTAGATGTATCTGTGCGCATATCATTGAAGTGGGGAGGACACATGGAAGGCTAGATTATAAAATATGCAATATCTTAGACTTTAATAAAATGGGTCTGGAATACAAGCGTAAGGAAGTGGTGCTGAACTTCTAAAAGGCACTTGTTAGACATCAACTGCATTATTGTGCCCAGTTCTGGATGCCAGACGATAGAACATGAAAATGTTGGAGACAGTATTTAATTAATTTATCGGAGTTCGGCCTCTCCATCATTGACAAGGAACAAGTCAGAAGTGTGATGGGACACTCCCAATTTGCCTGGATGGGTGCAGCTCCAACAATACTTGAGAAGCTTGACACCATCCCGGACAAAGCAGCCCACTTGATTGGCGCAACATCCACAAGCATCCATTCCCTCCAACGCCAATGCTCAGTAGCAGCAGTGTGTACTGCAAAAACTTGGACAAGTTAGACGATCCTTAGACAGCAACTTCCAAACCCAAGAACACTGTTATCTAGAAAGAAAAGGGCGGCCGATACATGGGAACATCACATTCTGCAAATTTCCATCCAAGCTACTAACCATGCAGAGTTGCAAGTACATCTCCGTTCATCAGTCAAAATCCTGGAATCCCTCCCTTATGGCATTGGGGCCTACCTACAGCACATGGACTACAGCAGTTCAAGAAGACAGGTTCTGAAGGGCAGCTAAAGAAGGGCAATAAATGCTGACCAGCCAGTGACACCGATTTCCAACGACAGAGTTTTTAAAAAGTAACTTATGCTGTAAACAGGAACCCATGAATTGTATTACTTTAAAATTTCTGAAGGCGCTTGATAAGGTGCTACATCAAAGGTTATTGTGGGAAACAGAAGTTCATTGGATACAGATAACATATTGACTCAGATAGAAAACTGGTCGGCTAACAGGAAGCAGAAAGCAGGAATAAGTGGAATTTTTTTTTAGGCTAGCAGTGTGTATATCCCAATGATTTCAGTTCACCTGCTTGACTCATATAAAGAATAGTATTAGGTTTGATCAGCCAAGCATATGATCAGCCAAGCATATCTAATATCTTTGACTCAAGAAAAATAGTTAAAAGGTGTTTATTATACAAGTTAACTCACATGGCTGTTCTTTCGAGGCATAACCAAAATCCTCAGGCTTTTCATACTAGAATTGAGGTCCAAGTGCTCAACTGCTTTGTCTAATTCATTTTGGCATCGTAGTGGAGTGCGAAGCTGAATGGTAATTTATAAACACAAAGTTCATAGATTAGGAGATTAGCACATAACTAGAAATTATTCAGGCTTGACTTTTCCAGCATTCTTCCTTCTAAATCACTTAAAACAAGCCCAAGCTCAGCAAACATTTCACTACCTGAATCCTGAGCATTCCTAAAATAAAAGACACAAGCTTTTTGTCATGTACTCATCAGGACTGACACAGTGGTAAACAAACCTATAAAGGGATCCCACTGTGCACAAAGTCCCTTTTTTTCCCCTCAACCATCTCATTATTCCCACAACCGGCTTACTCCTCCCCAGTGTATCGCCTTAAAATCTTCATTTTTAATTAGGTGAGGTGATGGCTGAGAGGTATTATCATGAAACTAATGTCCTGAAGCCTGGAATGATGTTCCAGGATCTTGGGTTTGAATTTGCCATGGCAGATGGTGGAATCTGAACTCAATAAAAAAAACTGATACCTGGTGATAATCATGAAATCCTTGTTGGGAAAAACAAAGCTGGTTCACTAACATCCTATGGGGAAGGAAATCTACCATTTCTAATCAGGTCTGCCCAAATGTGGCTTCAAATCCACAGCAATGGGGTTGACTCTTAACTGCCCTCTGGGCAATTAGGGATGGCCAATAAATGCTGACATGGTCAGCAATGCCTATAAGCCATTAATGAATTTTTGAAAAATGCAAACTATTCACTTAATTTCCCCAATCCTTACCATTGATAACATCTTCACTCATTCACTCAGCCTGCTCTCTATTTCACCATCTGAAGTACAGTTCTCAATTATTACATACTTGCATTGTGCAATGTTCAACTTGAGTTCCTCCATCATATTACTGCTCAGTTCACCATCAAACGCTGTTCAAAACCAAGCTTTTCAACCCCCTTCTTAGTTATCTCCCATCATTCTGTTACAAAGTCTTTCCTTCTTTAAAAAGAACTTCATTTAATTATGAACCCTGATAACGTTCAAAATGAAAGTTGGCACTAACAGATCGTCAGGCTTGAATTTTTGTAATGATGTCGCACCCATCAGCTGTTAATGACAATAGTAGCAGAGGCCTCAACCTGAATGTTCTACTATTGAAGGGAAAACTGACCATTTTGTGAAGGGGCTGCGAGGAGTTTTAGGGGTGGGTTCTAATTTCCATATCAATGGTTCACGGAGGCAAACTAAACATGTTCGAGTGCAGTTCCTTCAAGATAATCTGGTTTTCACTCGTAAGATGTCCAAAAGACAACTTGTGTACTTTAGACCTGATGGGAAAAGGTCTAAAACTGCCTAAAGACAAGCCGAGTTCTTTGGAGAGTTCCCCTTTTGGAAAGGTAAGGTAATCCTATAATTACCCTTGTGGGAGATGGAATACCCGTTGAGAAAGGAAGCTCATTTGGATTGTTAAAATTAGAAATAAATGTGTGTAAAATGTGCATAAACGTATAGGAACTACCAAGCCTATGGGAACAGTCAAGAGAGCTGTAAAAGCTGTCAAAAGGAATTATTCATAAGCGCAGTCAAGCTATAGAGACACTTAAAACGTTTGTCCTTTAATTATTTGGAAAACACTATCTGCAGTGTTAAAAGTATCACTGCTTTCTATTTCACTCTGTCTTTTGATATAGGCTTGAGGGTTATCATTGTGGGATTAGTACTGATTACAAACCCTCAGTATCATAAAACCTATCAGTTTACAGTTTGATTGACAGTCCCGAGTTTTGAAAGTGAGACCATAAATTTTTGTACATGTTTTTAAAATGATTTTACAACTATCTGAGGGAATTTAAATGTACAGAATGGATTATCAACAGGAATGTGAACTTTCCTTTTGCCTTTTTCAACTGTTTTGACCAAGTGCCAATGCATCAAGGTAGGCCTTCTCCCTAGCCTGCCTCCATATCCAGCAGCCTCAGCAGTTTCTCAGAGGTCACCTAACACACAGACTCACCAGAACAAAAATCCAGAGCACTTTCTCCTGGTTGCAGAGCTGCAAGTCCTCTCCTGACATAGGAACAGAAATCCAAGGGATATAAATGCCAACTGACATCAAATGTTATTCTCAACACCAAATTATCTAATCATTAGTTTTCAAACTCTTTGGTTCTGGGGCCATCACAAAACTCAGCCTTTCACATCTCTATCATCATGACAAATCTGAAAGACCCTTAAATAGACCCGCTCCTCCAGTCAAAATCCTAAAGTCACACAATCATACAGCACCAATGGTGGCACACCCTACCTGAGCTGTCTGCCCTTGTCCTCCATGTTTTTCACTCTTCCACTTTTATTTCTCTGTTATTCATGCTTCTCACGCCCTTATTTTGCATTTCTTTTTCTCCCTTAACTCTGTTAGCATGCTCTTTCTTTCCCTGCCATTCCTATATCACCAGAACTAGCATACAGGGAAATTGCACAACCAGGGATTTACAAGACAGCAAACAGGACTCTCAATCAGCCAGTGAGTCAAGACTTCAAGGACCAAAAGAATGAAGTAAATATTTACAAACTAGCTGTTTCTAATATTGGTTCGGATATTCCTGACCATCCAATGGTTGCACAGTGACTGCCCCTACACTGTCTTTATTTTGTTAAAAAAAAGCTAATAACAAACAAATTAATGATGCAGAAAACTGTACCTCATTATTAATAAAGTGTAGCTCCATTTGCTGTCCAAAGGCATCGCTGACTTTTTGTAGCATGTCTTTCAATTTCACTGGTCTAGAAAACTGCATGATCCTTTAAAAAATAAATCCTCAGATTACTTAAGTATTTACAATTCCATGTAATCCCTTCATGATGAGGCAAGGGCCTCACAGCACCTTAAGAAAATGTAACATTGCTTTTACATCTATCAATGTTCTCTTCCAGGTCAAGTGGTCATCCTAATGTGAACTCATACACTGAGTATTTGCAGACTTTGTGAAGATTTTGTCTTGCGTATTGGAATTTTCCAATTCTGAATTCCAATCATTCTCACCAGGCTATATACATTCCACAGTCAGAACATAACTGCAGAATTTGTGCAGATTGCTACAGTACCCAAAGGAGGGGAAGCAGGTGAGGAAATCACCGTCATTTCCAATCCTGTCTTCATTAATAAACAACCCAAGTATATCCTTATCAGTAAGGAGCTACTTCTGGTGAGAAGTCTGGCTAATTTGCATGTACATCTTCTCCCTACCTCCATTAGCTTCCCCCACACACTAACTTTGGCCCAGAATAGGAATACAGAGGTGAATAATAGATCTCTCACTGTGATTCCAGTTGAGATCAACCAATTCAACTTTGTGCACCTACAAGACTCAATGAGTATCACATTGAGCAACGTATGCATTGGCAGTAGTGGAAACATTCTTTTCAAATTCATTTCTTGCATAAGTTC
This sequence comes from Stegostoma tigrinum, assembly GCF_030684315.1. Taxonomy (NCBI): domain Eukaryota; kingdom Metazoa; phylum Chordata; class Chondrichthyes; order Orectolobiformes; family Stegostomatidae; genus Stegostoma; species Stegostoma tigrinum. The sequence continues at coordinate 99,334,975 of NC_081358.1, read as the reverse complement.
ACTATTTAATTTACTTTTACCAGTTTCCATTTAACATACCAAACCAATGAATACATGCCTACTTGGATCTGGTCAAAGACATAGAAAATGAAACAAAAGATATTTTGTTAAATAAACTGAAAAGATAACTTGCCTTTTTTCTCCTTCATGCTCAAACTTGATCCTTACCTCATTCTACAAAAATAGAAAAATGACTATCAGAATCGAAACAGCACAAACAAAATGCCTTTATCAAGGTTGCGAATGTACTGAGGGACATTGGATTTAACAGCTGAACATTTGGAAAACAACAGCAGAAACAGAAAGAGTCGGCATGCATTTATAAAAGGGAAATCATGCTTGATCAATCAACTGTAATTTTTAGACAGTGTAGCTTGTAGAATCGATGAGGGGAAGCCAGTGGATGTGGTTTACTTGCAAGTCTTTTAAAACTTTCAGGAAGCCCTTGACAAAGTCCCACAAGAGATTAGTGTGTAAAATCAAAACACTTGGGACTGGGATAGTGTATTGAAATCGATCAAAAAAGCATGTTAAAAAGTAGCCCTACGTGGGTCATTCTTTGAATGACAGGCAATGACTATTTGAGTACCAAAGAGATCAGCACTAGGGAGGGCTCCAGCTATTCACAATATATATTAACGATTTAGATGAAGAAGTTAAATGTAATATCCCGAAGTTTGCAGATGACAAAGGCGCATGGGAGGATGAGCTGTGAGGAGGATACAGAGATATTTCAGTGTGATTTGGACAAGATGATTGAGTGAGCAAATGCATGGACGATGTAGTATAATTTAGATGAATGTGAGGTTATCCAATTTGGGAGCAAAAACAGAAAGGCGCATCATTATCTGAGTTAGTGTAAATTCTGAATGGGGAATGTGCAACAAGGCCAGAGTGTCCTTGTGTACCAGTCATTGAAGGCAAACACGCAGGTGTAGCATACGATAAAGAAGGCAAACTGTATGCTGGCCTTCATAGCAAAACGAATAAAATACAGGAGCAGGGATGTCTTGCTGTAACTACCAGGTCATTGGTGAGATCATACATTGAACTTTGTATGCAGTTTTGGTCAGCGTATCTGAGAGGGAATGTTCTCGGTATAGAGATGGAGTGCAGTAAAGGTTGACCAGACTGCTTCTCCAGATGGCAAGACCCAAGGATAGTTCAGTTGAGTAGAATTATATTTGCCGCAGTTCAGAGGAATGAGGGGGCAATCTCATAGAAACTTTTAAAATTCTAAAAGGACCAGACAAGTTACAGGAAGGTTGCTCCTGATGATAGGGAAGTCCAGAGCCAAGGTCACAGTCTGAGGATATGGGGTAAATCATTGAGGACTGATGGGGAGAAATGTTTTCACCCCAAGAGTGATCAGCCCATGGAGTTCGCTACCACAGAAAGCAGATGAGGCTTAAAACAGTGAGAAACTTCAAACAGGAATTGGGTATTGCATTTGAGCAAAAGGCAAAGGAAAGGGGAAGTAGTAGGACCAGGCTACTGAGTTGGGTGATCAGCAATAATCACGTTGAATGGCAGAGCAGGTGGAAGGGCCAAATGGCCTACCCCTGCTCCTACTTTCCATGTTGACAACATAGTAATAACAACTAGTACAACACTCAGAGGATTGTAGAGCTGGAGTACAGGATAGAAGCTGGAGTGATGTTTTAAAAGCTCATGCGTAAATTTAAGCAAGGAACTGAGAGTTACTGAAGTAACAAAGCATTCATTAGGGTTTCAACAGCAGAGGAGTTGAGATAGGAGCAGAGGCAGCTATTATGAAAGATGTGGAATCAAGTTTCTTGACAGGAGGCCAACAAGTTTCCACTATCATCATTCTCTTTTGCCTAGTTCAATAGGTTCTCACAATGAAAAACTCCTTCTTTAACATCACTCACTTCTTTGAAAATGTGTTGCTTTGGTTCTCATGAGTCCTCGTTATGCCCACTGTTTTGTAGGATATGTGGCACATTCCTTACTCCAATCCCATATTGGGCGTCTCCATCATCTCTTTGTATGGTACACTCATGCCTATATCTGCCCTGATTTCATCTACTTTACTACCAATTTCTAAATTCCCCTTAGCTGCTCACAGTCCACTTCTGACACTTCCTTTCTCTTCCTCAATGTATCTGTTTCCATTTCAAGGAATTGTCTATCAACTAATATTCATGACAGGCTCTCTGCTATCCACAGTTACTTCAACTACACTTCCTCACATGCTACTTCCTGTAATTACTCCATTCTATTTTTCCAGTTTCTCCATCATACCTATTCCGGTATGAACATCCAAACCAGCGATTTTTCATGATCCTCAACTGTACCTGACAACTTCCCAGAAAAATGACCAGAATATTTCTTGCTTTACTCCCCTTCATTTCATGAACCTGTCAGCCAATGATAGGGTTTCTCTTGCTTCTGTCCTCTACCCACCTGTCTCTGCAACTGCCTGCAGCACTAAAACCCTCTAAGAAGTCTGCGTTCCTCCATATCTGATCTCTTATTCACCCCAAACTCATTTCACCCCATGAGTTGAGATAACAAGGTGTAGAGGTGGATGAACACAGCAGGCCAAGCAGCATCAGAGGAGCAGGAAGGCTGACGTTTCAAGCCTGGACCCTTCGTCAGAAATGGGGGACAGAAAGGGGGCTCTGAAGTAAACAGGGAGAGAGGGGGAGGCAGACAGAAGATGGATAGAGGAGAAGATAGGTGGAGAGGAGACAGACAGGTCAAGAGGCGGGGATGGAGCCAGTAAAGGTGAGTGTAGATGGGGAGTTAGGGAGGGGATAGGTCAGTCCAGGGAGGACAGACAGATCAAGGTTAGTAGGTAGGTGACAGGGGTGGGGATTGAGATGGAAGGAGGGGATAGGTGGGCGGGGTGGGGGGAGGACAGGGTTAGGGAGGCAGGGACGAGCTGGGCTGGTTTTGGATGCGGTACAGGGAGGGGAGATTTTGAAGCTTGTGAAGTCCACATTGATACCATTGGGCTGCAGGGTTCCCAAGCGGAATATGAGTTGCTGTTCCTGCAAACTTCAGGTGGCATCGTTGTGGCACTGCAGGAGGCCCAGGGTGGGCATGTTGTCTGAGGAATGGGAGGGGGAGTTGAAACGGTTTGCGACTGGGAGGTGCAGTTGTTTATTGCGAACTGAGTGGAGGTGTTCTGCAAAGCGGTCCCCAAGCCTCCACTTGGGTTCCCCGATGTAGATGAGGCCACAACGGGAACAGTGAATGCAGTATACTACATTGGCAGATGTGCAGGTGAACATCTGTTTGATGTGGAAAGTCTTCTTGAGGCCTGGGATGGGGGTGAGGGAGGAAGTGTGGGGGCAGATGTAGCACTTCCTGCGGTTGCAGGGAAAATGCCAGGTGTGGTGGGGCTGGAGGGGAGTGTGGAGCAGACAAGGGAGTCATGGAGAGAGTGGTCCCTCCGGAAAGCTGATAAGAAGTGGGGGGGAAAGAGGGAAAAATGTCTTTGGTGGTGGGGTCAGATTGCAGATGGCGGAAGTGTTGGAAGATGATGCGTTGGATCCAGAGGTTGGTGAGGTGGTATGTGAGGACGAGGGGAATTCTGTTTTGGTTGTTATGGCAGGGAGGGGGTGTGAGGAATGAGTTGCAGGAAATGCAGGAGACACGGTTGAGGGCGTTCTCAACCACTGAGGAGGTGGGGAAGTTGCAGTCCTTGAAAATCGAGGAGATATTGTCACGGTTGGGGAAAAATTGGGAAGGCCTGAAAGTGGACTGCAGTCCATTGGGGATGATCTGGTTCTGTAGGTAGGTACTAAGAAAGGTGATGTGGCAAAACAGTGGGAGTGAACATGTGACCTAATATAGGGCTTCAAGTCGTGATATCTAGATAGAATAAACCAAGAAAAATTAGTTCATCTGGCAAAAGGTTCAATAATAAAAGGCTGCTGATTCAAAATCTTTGGCAATTGTGAGAATTCTTTTCCCTGATACAGTTGTGCGGAAACGGTACAGTAGTGGAAGCTGATAATATAAATACTTATTTAAAAAGGAGTTGGGCAGGTACCCAAGGAAGATGAACTGAAGAGCTGTGGCCAAAAGGTGGGACTAACCATGACTACTATGGGTGTTAGTGGGTTCAGAACAGAAAGTGACCTGAAATGTTTAATCCTTGTGATTAAAGAAAAAAATCTGAGAGTTCCGCTAACAGGTTGCTGGGTTTCCACAACATTGGCTGTTTGGAGCCGGTGGTATAATTTTTGAAAGAGGCACAAAACAATAAGGTAGATGTTCAGATCTGACATCAAAAAATAATAGGGAGATGTCAACACTGATGTGTGTACTTGCATTTGCAATAAACCAACAGAAAATATATTGAAGAAGAATTTTTTTCCCCAGAGGATCTATTTCAAGAGCTGAGGAGGGGCTTTGCTAGTCATTGAAACTAACAGTAAACACTAAATGACATTTCCAAATGGAACACACCCTCAGTGAGAAGCTAGCCAGAGTCAACTGAAATAGATAACAAAGGAATGCTTTGATGTGCAAAACAGAATGACAAGTATGATACAATGGAAAATGGAGGAAAGCAGTATTTTGAACTTTTAATTACTGAGAAGGATCTGAAAATCCAACTGAGAAATTCAAAGCTATGAGCATGGGATATGAACTTAATATTAGCAAACAGAATTGCAGAGAATTCACGGCCTATAAGCTTCCAGCTGTCCTGATAGTCAGAATGATTATGACATTCTTGACAAGGCTCCAAAACAATCAAGATTAAAAGTATACTGTGGAATGCCTGAGTGCTGCACCCATTAAAAACAGCACTAAACATTCTCCTAAGACTTGAATTGGCACTAACCCTGCAAGTCACAAATCAAAGTAGTAACTGAGATTACAGGGGAGAGCCATGGCAGTAGTGTGAAATGTTTACGGTAATTCACTTTAAATGGTAATAAACAATGTTGGGATACAACTTACGTTTATGCAACGAGGGCACTGCCTCTCTAGTTTAACTAAGCTGTCATGGCGATATAGACCGCAAATAGAAAATATTCAATTAACCACATGCCACAACTCACTGTTGTCTGACCTTAGGCCAAAAGTAAAGGTGAAATATCAGAGAGGAAGCTCAAAAGTAGGCCTGTAGACTCTGCCACCAATGAAAATTCAGACAGCAATGGGGGTACACAGGCTTCAAAATGAAGAATCTAAGAAAGGGCTCAGATGTAAAGCTACTGGAATGACAAAGCACTGAATGTGCAAATAAGGACTGACATTTTGAAATCAAGGAAGTCAAACCTCTGCCAGTCAAGAAGGAGGCAAGGCTAGTCTTGTAATTGCAACTGGAAATGCCAGTGAAAGAAGTCAGTGTCAGAAATTTGTCATTCAGCCCCTGGGTTTAGGTGAGATGCTCTTTGAACTCGATAGGCTGAATGACCTCCTTCGACACTATAGGGACTCTATGATTCTAAGACTGGATGTGGCAGGATTGCAGAACTTGGATCTGATTCACTGGATGTGGTATCACTTAGCCCTGTCTATCACTTGCCAGTGATGACGTTTGCTATGCAAGTAGCCCTTTTAAATCATTAGATCAAGCCTTAGTGTACGGACCTGTCATCATTCTTTATGCTTTAAGGCCCTTGCCTAACAAATTTTATCCTCACTTGTGACACAGTGAGCTTTTTCACGAGTCATTCATTGCAATTCTATAAAGCAAGGGTGTCTTTGACTGAAGGAGTCACGGTTCCTGGGGACAATTTGAGGTACTGAACTAAGTATTATACATCCAAAACAGATCTGGCATTAGTTTAATGAATTACTCAGGTGACTATGCTGACAAGACTTAATGGCTTTAACTAAAGTTGGCTTGGTCTTTCCCACAAATCTTACCTGATTGTTTTTGCTGATGTCGTAATTTAGCGACTTTCTGCACTTGCCCAAAGCAGCCAGATCTTTCATAATTGAATTCAAAGCCTCCTGTTCATCTGGAAACAAAACAAAACCAAGAAATAAACAAGACAACATGATAAATACTAAGATACTGGATGAAGTAAACATTTCCAATTTAAACTAATTCAACAAAAACCCATTTATTTTGATTTTTTAACTTTAAAGAATTATGAATTTCTAAGAAACATTGTAATTAAACTAAAGATGTCCATGTATCTCAAGAAACAATGTTTGAATGCAAATACCTTGCTACTGTCTTATCAATATCTGAAAAATTGATAAAGAGCTTATAATTAAATACCAGTTCAGTTGATCTGACATGCTTTCAAAGTATCTACGTCTGTGGTTTTAAGTATAGTGACTATTGTGAAGTAGTGAAGCAGTGCAGCCAATTCATGAACAGCACGATTCCACAACATCAATGACATAAATAACCAGGCACAAATGTTACTTTATGTTTGAATGTGATCCAGATCTTGCTCCTTATAGGCACAGAAGACTTCAGCATTTGAGACAGAAACTGTGCTAAACATTGTGCCGTCAGCAGCAAACATCCCCATCTTTGACCTTACGATGATGGGAAGATCAGCCCTGAGGCAGCTGAAGATGGTTGGCCTAGGTCTTAACCCTGAGGAACCACTGCAACAAAATTGTAGGGCTACAGTAATCTTCTTCTATGTTAACTCTGAATTGAACCAGTAGAGTTTCCCCTCTGACTCTATTTTGCTTGAGCTCCTAGATACCCTAATTGGTTAAATGCTCCCCTGATGTCACGAGTGGTCTCTTACTTTACCTCTAGAGTTCAGTTTTTTGGACCAAGGTTCTAATGAGATAAAGAGCCAAGTGGCACTGATGAAACACAAGCTGAATGTCAGGGAGCTAATTATTGCTAAACAGTTTGATAGCATTTTCAGTGACCCTTTCCGTCACTTAACCGATGATCAAATTAGGGCAGTAATTGGCTGGGCTGAATATCTCCTGTTTTTGGCGTACAGACGTGCTTGGAAAGTTTCTCACTTTATTGGTTAGATGTGGTGTTGTGTCTGTGCTGACACAGCTTAGAAAGGGACATGGCTAGTTCTACAGCTCTACAGTACTAGGCCCAGAGTGGTATTGCAGCAATTGTCTTCATTTCATTGATGTGAGCACTTGGCTTGCTTTTTACACTGATGTTCTGTGGACAGAGATGTTTGTGGAGCCTCCACTTTGTGTTAGTTGTTGAATTGTCCAACTCCATTCAAGACTGGATGTGTCAGGACTTCAGAGCTTAGACCTGATCCGTTGATTTTGGGATTGCTTAGCCCTATCTACAGTATTCTGCTTCCATTACTTAGCATTCCATGGTTGTGTGTTGTAGCTCTAGCAGGTTGACACTTCATTTTCAGGTTTGCCTGGTGCTGTTCCTGGTATGCCCTCTATCAAACCAGGTTTGATTTCTTGGCTTGACGGCAGAGTAAGGGTTTATGGTGAGCCATGAAGTTTCAGATTGTGGTCAAACACAATAATGCTGCTGATGGTCTATCAGGTGTGAACGCTCAATTCGGAGTTGCTAAAACTATTCAAACTATGTCAGATTTTGCAGGATGGCCGTGCTACATAAGTGCAGTGCAGAGATCCTCTATGTGAAAATGGGACCATGTCAGCCTGTGCTTTTTTTTAAATTCGTTCATTTAGGGACCTGGGCTTCACAGAATGGGCCAACATTAATTGTCCATCCATTTGGTTGGATGGTTGCTTAAAGGTCGGAGTGAGCTGTCTTCTTGAACCACTGCAACCTATTTGTTGTACGGACATCTACAATCCTGTTTGGGAGGGAGTTCCATGCGTCACTGAAGAAACAGTGATATATTTCCCAAATCAGGATGGTGGGAGGCTTGGACGGGGAACTTCAAATGGTCATGCTCCCAAGAGACTGCTGTCCTAATATTTCTGGATTGTAGTGGTCATGGTTTGGCGGGTGATGTTGGAAGAGCCCTGCTGAATTTCTCCAGTGCAACTTGCAGATACTACACACTGCTGCTACTGACCATTGTTGGTGGTAACTAGTCCCCTAGGTTTGGCCCAAGATCCCAAATAGCGGTAAAAATTATTTAACAGGCCCAACAGGCAGTAAACTGGATAACAATGTCTCGCATACATCCACACTCAGTTAAAAACTGAAATAAAATATTTCTGCTTAGTTCCCCGACGCAGCTTAGAAAGGGTCATGGCTAGTTCTACAGCTCTTTGTATATTTTTTGAAGAGTGAAACACATGGTAGTGTGTGAAGCTGCTGTATTTAAACGATATATGCATAATAAACTTGCCCGAAAAATTTAGGATCCATTCTGACCAATGTTAGTAAACGTTTGGATGTGTGACATGTTCTGATAATTGCCCAGCAGCCTCTATGAAATTTATTTACTTTTCTAGTACAAAGTCACATTCTTACTGATTATAGTTATTTTTTGAAAATCTAATCTTTTTAACTTTTTCCTTTCTCACCCTTTTATTTTTTCTTTAATTCAATTTTTTTTCCCTCTCTTTACTTTGACTTCTGTAATAGTTATACATTAAATTAAACATTCTAACTCACGGTTCCTTATTCAGAGTCTGTGTGCTACAACATAGATTTGAAATGACTAGCTGAAATACATGTTGTTATTTGCCTTGCTCGCACAAGTTCCAGATCCTAAAAAACGGGAACCATGTTATATGGCTAGAGATAACAAGGTGTGGAGCTGGATGAACACAGCAGGCCAAGCAGCATCAGAGGAGTAGGAAGGCTGACGTTTCGGGCCTAGACCCTTCATCAGATGCTGCTTGGCCTGCTGTGTTCATCCAGCTCCACACCTTGTTATTTTGGATTCTCCAGCATCTGCAGTTCCTTTTATCTCATGTTATATGGCTGATATTTGCAACTTATCCACCGACAATAATGCCTTTGCGCCAGTCTATGAAAATACCTGTCCCAGGAGCTAATGGAAGCTCAGTTTTTGAGCACATTACAGATTCTGGATACCAATAACCTCAAAAAGAAGAGAATAATGAAGCAAAGTGGCATTGAAGAGGCCAGTCAGCAATGATCAAATTGAATGATAGAACAAGCTGAATGGTCTACTTATTTTTCAATTTTCCCAAGTCTTTGGCAGCTGTAAGCATAATGATTGTTTATGCCGTTTGTCATGAACAAAAAGACAAACCATGAACTGAACTGAAAGCTTAGAGGAAGAACAGGTGGCTTTAGAACTGATTCCCAAAGCTTTCAATCACTGGTTTGTTTAAGCCCACCTAAGCACCTACTTGATACAGACTGATTACCAAGATTATGTTTAACTTCGTTATCACTATACCACGCAAATACTAAGATGGTAGAAGCCAAACTAGATGATGTCCTGGTTCGGCAATTTCTAAACTAAGAACCTTCTTTTTTTTCTCCTTTCCAGTGGAGATCGACCAATTGGCTATAATCCTAGCAATTTTGATTTTAAATTCCGGATTTCCCGTAATTGTGCTGGTTTTATATTTAAATGAAACTCCATACCTGGAACTCTCTCCCTAATATACTTTGCTAGTTCTCTCACTGACTTCAAATGTTTCCTTGACCATGACCAGCTTTAACACTCTTCTCATTTCAAGATGTTACGTCAGATTGAAGTCATTATTCATTCATAAGTTATTAACCTATATAAATAGTACAAACAAGCATAGACTTCACTTAATACATAGGCAACCTAATCTCCACTTCCCAAACTAACTCGACTAATTAAAACAATTGATAACGGGTGCTGTTGACAGAATATGCTGCATGAAGCAGACCCAAATAGCTAAAATGCCATTACCTCACTCAGTTGTACAGTGACTACAAGTTAATCATTGAATGTTTCTGATACCAGACTCTGGGAACACTTCAACAGGAAAAAAAAGATTGTTGATTAGACAAAAACTTGCCAAATTGGTATAAGTATCACAGGACAAAGCTCTTATGTCCAAAATTACGTACTTCAGCAAGAAGTTCTTCTTCGTGATTAACTAAAGATTCAGTTAATCTTTTCATAAAAAAACATGTGAAGGCTATTCAATCCCTTAAACTGCTCTGTCATTTAATTGAATTGTCACTGATCTGTTCCTGGGCTACAGTTACATAGAAAGTAAAAGGTGGAGCAGACCATATGGCTTTTCAAGCTTGTTTTACCATTCACAACAAACATGGTTAATCCTGAAGTCATATTCCTGTTTTCTCCCCAAAAGTTACGATGCCTTTAAAACACAAAAGTTTATCTCTTTCTTGAATATATTCAGAGACTTGGTCTCCCCAGCCTACTTTGGTAGAGAATTCCACAGGTTCGCTTCCCTTTAAGTGAAGAAATGTTTCTACATCTCAATCCTAAATAAGTCTTAAAATATCCCTTACCCTGAGATTGTGTTCCCTGGTGCAAGAAATATCTTCACTGCATTTTATTTCTAGCCTGTTAGAATTCTACATGTTTCAATCAGTTTCCCTCTCATCTCTCTACATTCTAGTGAATTCAGGCTAAGTGGACCATTGTCTCCTCATAGGACAGTTCTTCCATCACTGGGACTAGCTTTGTACCAACCCATTCACTGCCTCTATGACAAATATATCCTTAGATAGGATACCAAAACTCTTAAGCAGTCCTAGCCCATATGCAGCAGGCCAGAGCTCAAAAATGGATGATTCTGTTACACAATTGCCAGGTAATGATCATCTTCTCTTAATCTTCCACTACATTGCCACCACCGAATTACCTCACCATCAAAATTGTGAAGGTTACTATTGAGGAGTAATTTAACCAAACCAGCTATTTAAAAGGTAGATAAATCCCAGTCCTGGTCAAGTGTTTCCCAGAACTTTGTGGGAAGCGAGAGAAGAGATTTCTGGGTGCCTTGCTGAGATATCATCCAAAGCCATGGGTGAGCTGCCGCAAGACTGTAGGTTGGCTAGTGTGGTGCCCCAATTAAAGAAAACTGGCAGGGAAAAGTAAGGGATATATAGACTGGTGAGCCTGACATCCGTGGTGGGTAAGTTGAAGGAAACTCTGATGGACAGGACTTACATGCATTTGGAAAGGCAACAACTGGTTAGGGGTAACGATTAGCGCATGGCTTTGTACATGGGATCTCATGTCTCACTAACTTGATTCGAGGTTTTTGAAGAGGCAACAAAGAAGATTGATGAAGCTAGAGCAGTTGACATTGGCTATACAGACTTCAGCAAAGCGTTCGACAAAGTTCCACGTGGTACCAAAAGTGTGCACCCAAAAGATGTAACGCAGCAATCTGCCAAGACCGCTTCAAAATCACTTTCCAAATCTGCGTCCTCCACCACCCAGAAGAATAAGAGCAGTGGGTATACATGGGAAACCATCATTTGAAAGCTCACCTCCGAGTTGCACACCATCCTGACTTGGAAGTACATCATCATTCCTCTACTGTTGTTGGATCAAAACCTTGGAAGTTTCTCCCTTATGCCACTTTGCGTGTACTAGCACTGCATGGCTGTAGTAATTGAAGTCAGTCTCTCTTTACACCATTTTCACACGTACTTGGGGATGGTAAATAAATGCTGCCCTGGCCAGCAATGCCAATATCCCATGAAATAACAAGATGAAACAAGCACTATGTAAGGCATCCTCAGACACTAACTATATGCACAAGGGCAATTAGTTATCTTCTTATAATACTGACGTATTGCGTTGTGTGAAGGTTTTTGCTGTTGCCACTTAGAATGGGAATTTAGAACGAACTGTACTGTAATGGAATAGTGGGACCGCATTAGGTTGGAGTCAAAGGTCTTTTTAACTGAATTGTAGATGATCTCACATCCCAAAGATTCAAAGTTCCAGAAGTCAGTTTAGCATCAATTTCCAAAGCCAATTAAGAATGGTAACAGATTTTGGCTTATTAAGTGATACTGACACCTTGTGAACAAATAAATAGAACAAAAAGGATTTTAAAAAATGCTTAAAGGAAAACTAAACAATTTTTTATGTTATGCTTATATAGCTCTTGTTGACAGCTATTTTACAACCTCTAGTAATTAACACATTGTGATTAACAGTATATCACAAGTACAAAATACTCTAGAGACATCTCAATTCAGAAGGGACTAATAACATGGTTAATTCAGTGGAATTAATACTGGAGCATTGAAGTTCCTAAAGGTAGTTGGGGACCATAAGGCAGAAAGATCCTGCTTGGGCACAGTACGAATATTTTGGGTTTCTGCCCCCTGCAATGTGCAGCTTAAACTCATGTAGGGTGAATGCAGAATGAGTCAATTATTTGCATAATTCATATACCCACCTCTCATCAATGATGGCACAAAAAGACTGGCTACATCGATTCTGTCTTTACTGGCATTGCCATCCCAATGAAAACAAGCCTTTGTTATTTTGAAATAGAGATAGCACAACAGCACTAGCAAATAGCAGTCCTATCCCCTCTGGATGATGCAAGTCTTCAGGAAGTTCGGTGAAGGAATCATTCTTAAATAATCTTTACTTTTAAAATCCTAATGGTAAAACTGGTAACATGTGCTTTCTTATGTTTTAACACAATTTCCTCGACACCAGGGAGATCCCATTTCTCAAATATCAGGTACACAAATCAACATCAGCAGTTCCTACGATCTCTGAGTCAATTTTAACCCCACTGTGAAGCCTCTTCTAAGGATGCCTCTCCCTTATCCACCTTCCATCCACCTCCCTCTCTCTGTTTATTTCAGAATCCCCTTCCCCTCCCCCATTTCTGAAGAAAGGTCCAGACCCGAAACATCAGCTCTCCTGCTCCTCTGATGCTGCTTGGCCTGCTGTGTTCATCCAGCTCTACACCTAGTTATCTCAGATTCTCCAGCATCAGCAGTTCTCAGAGTATACCCTGATGTGTTACAATTCAGAGAACTGAAGAGCCCACTATACCAAATTGTTCCTGAGGGATTGGATGAAAGCAAAGCATTCAATAAAATGCAGTGTGCATGAAAAAGACAGCTCTGTTCACAACCAGGCAATCAGTGAAATGGTATACAGGGAACAAAGTAAAACAGTCCACTTCCAACGAAATCCCAAGAAAGGTGAGCTTACAGAAGAATTTTGGCTCAATTGATGTCTTCCTGATTGTTAACCCTTTGTTCCTAAAGTATAGGGATATGATCCTCCTTTGATTCTGTAAAGTATAGTGCTATTTGATCATTATGACATCTAAGTGAGCTTAATGATTCGTATTTCTGTTGGACACTGAGTTGCTGCGTGTAAACACAGATTTTGTTTTACCAGCTTGAAAATAAAAAAGAAATGAACATAATAGTTTACTTACCCATGCTTACTGTCAACATGGGGACAAGCTTTCTGAGCGTCAAGTAGCAAATTCTGGGCTATCTTCTCATCATGAAGTCACACTATAGGGAAAAAGATGTGCAAGTGTATTTATTAATGAAGAACAGCATATTAAACAAAATCTCATGTAAAAGTATGCATGTAACTCGACCTTATTAAAAGGAAAGATTATTAGAAGTAGTGAATCTGTTGAATTCTTTACCACAGAGAGTTGTAGCGGTTGCGTCATCAAGTACTTTCAAGGCTGAGACAGACTTTTTTTAAAAATGGGAAGAAAAGTAGAGTTCAGCATTATCAGATCAGCCACGATCTAATTGAATAGCAGTGTAGACTGGCCTATTTGTGCTCCTATGGTTTAACATGAAAACAGCATCTCTAATCACAAACTGCCTGACAGTTTCAGGTTCAATCAGTGGTATTACCTTCTTCTCCTGACAACCAAGAGGTGGTCAAAGATAGAGGGAATAGTTCAAAAATAAATAGTCTTGTGTATTCATACACAAGAACAGAGGATGAGGGTGAAGAAAAAATATTCCACTTCACCAAGGATGGAATTTAACATTCAAACATTGATGAAGGCCGTCAACATTCTGGCCTTCATTTTCCCTCCAACAAGTAATACTAAAAAATTGACTAACTGGTCATTCTCTCTGGCACTGTTGAAGCAGAATGGTTAATTAAGAATGGTCACTTCATATTGTGATGGTGAGAATCGGTTTAGAAAGACCAGTTGGGCTGGAAAGCGGGGATAGGGCAAGCAGGGAACCATTATGGGGGGGGTGAAAAGAGGTGGGGTGCAATTTCCCCGATGAGGCCAACGGTTCTTCACAGGAAGTATCCTCTACTTTGTGGCAAACAGCAGCCTGTGCTGTCAGAAGTGCCAGGCTGCTCAGCCTCCTTCCACTTGTTCCCCACCAACCAAAAATTTGCAAAAGCCAGAACTGGGCTCACATAAGGCACTTTGTCCACTTTAGGAGCTCAAACGGGCAGGCGGGCAGAATACCTAAAACTTTACCCTCCTCTCTAAGTGGTGGACAAGATCAGTGGCAGATTGGCAATCCAGAATTAAGAGCCAGTAAGACATGCCAATGATACATATTGGCCCAACATATCTTGCATACATCAAAAGGAGCTCCAGTGCAACAAAGATGCTTATTTCTAAGTGTGATGTTTTCACTGTGGCACACCCATTTTATATATCCCCTCATCACCTTCAAAGGCACTGGAGTGTGGAAGGGAGATAATATTCACCTTCCCCTAACTATTCTCTCAAGAGCATATTAAAGAACGTATGGCACTATGTTGTAAACAGCAATGGAGTTACTCCCAGTGGCCTGGCTAATATTCATTCCTCGATCAGCTTCACAAATTGGGACTATTTGGTCATTGGTATCATGCTATTGTGAAAGTTTGTTCTGTGTAAGTTAATTATCCCATTTCCAATAGAACAACAGTGCCTCCACACCAAAAGTCTTTCATTAGCTGCAACTGGCTCTGGAATGTCCAGTAGTCATGAAAACTGTGATAAAAATGAAAGTTTCTGAGAAAGCTCCAGGCCCAAAACATCAGCTCTCCTGCTCCTCTGATGCAGCTTGGCCTGCTGCGTTCATCCAGCGCTACACCTTGTTATCTCAGATTCTCCAGCATCGGCAGTTCTTACTTTCTCATTATCATAAAAATGAAAGTATTTATTTTTCCACATCCATTCACTCTAGTCTAACGGCAATGACCTCTGAGGTGCACAGATTAAAACAAGCCAGTTACTTCCCAACAAATTCCCAGGCATTTTGACTGGGGAGTCAGCAAGCAGCAAACATGTTCCATTTGCTCACACCATTCACAGTCCAGCTAGTCACTCAGTGGGCCATGTTCGTGCCAGAGTTAAATTCAACCTTCCCTTGTGTGCAGATCACAGAACAGGCTGCCAACACACACCGCATGGGCACAGTTATCAGACTGCTACTGTGTACATGCCATGTTGCCTTCAGGAAGTTGAAAATGAAATCTGGGGCGGCAAACTCTCTTTCGTATTTTTTCAAAAGAGTTGCTATTGGAGGTTGCATCACTTTTTGTGCAAAGACATGAGTAATCTCAAATTTACGCAGCAAGTGGACTTCCTGAACTGTCACAGAACGAATTAGGCAACAGCAGTACAGAAACAGGCCAGAGTATTACACGGCTGAACTTCTGGGCAGAAAGTCCAACAATAAAAAATACTTACTTGTTATGGAAAAAAAATGCCTTTTAACTGGGTAGGAGTCCAGTAAGTGGATGACATGCGAGCACAGGGTAGTGGAGTACAGTCAGTACTGTCTATTGCAAAGAGCTAAAGAAACTGATATGATGTGCCAATCGTTGGAATGTACAGCTTACAGACCTGACATCACATCACCAACATGCAGCACATAATAACTAATATTGATGTGATCCTGCGATCAGATAATACCTCTTGAATCATCCATAGTATGCCACAAATTACACCTAACAAACAATTTAAGCTCCTGAGATGCTGCTTGGCCTGCTGTGTTCATCCAGCCTCACATTTTATTATCTTGGAATCTCCAGCATCTGCAGTTCCCATTATCTCTGATACTAATTTAAGCTAATCATTTGGGTTTGCAAAGATGCTCACTTACACTTGCTAGAAATTACACATATTCATATGCCGAGGTCTGTCCTGTGTAAACAGAACGTACCATTCCAGGCTTTGCATCTTTTTCTATATTAAACCTCACCCTGGCAAAGTTTGTAATGGCATCACCTTGACCAATCAGAGTCGACTTTCCAAACAAACACCATCTTTTTCTCATATAAAAACATTTCCTTTGAAATTTGGCATTTTGTGCCTGTCGTGAAGAATGCAAGACAAAAAAGCTCTCTCACAACAGAAAAGTAAAATGTTAATCAGGGATTAAAAGGGAATTGGGGCAAAATCAGGAGTGATAATGAGGTACAAATTTTTTAAATTTTCACTTGCAGAATATGGGCTTGACTATTAAAACTAGCATTTCTTGACATATCCTAATTGTTCCTGAGAAAGCATGGTGGCGCTTTCTTCACCGAGTGATTTCCAGGTCATTTCAGAGAGCAGCTAAATCAACCACTTTGCTGTGGCTCTAGTGTTATGTATGGCCAGAATAGTTAACAATAGTAGATTTCCTTCTCTGAAGAGCATTAGTCATTCAGGTGAAGATTCACTTATGCTCTGGCTAGTCCACAATTATTATTTTTATTAGTACGAGCTCTGAATTCCAGACTTGTTTAATTGTTTCAATTAAAAGTTGCCAACTGTGGTTCAGATATAGTAGGTACTGCTGCTGCTGGAGTCTGAGATAACAAAGTGTAAACCTGGGTAAATACAGCAGGCCAGACAGCATCTTGAAGAGTCCAGACCCGAAACGTCAGCTTTTCTGCTCTTCTGATGCTACCTGGGCTACTATGTTCATCCAGCTCTACACCTTGTTAACTGTGGTTCAGGGATTTGAAGTCACCGCTAAGATTTGAATTCATCTCATACAGAGCCTTCATAGACTTTAAATTAGTTTCATTTAGAATACAGAACATAGAACGGTAGAGCACAGTACAGGCCCTTCGGCACACAACGTTGAGGTGAACTTTTATCCTAAACCTAAGGTCTATCCGACCTCCACCCCTGCCTTATACTGTCATCCAACTGCCTATCTAACAAGTGCGTAAATGCCCCTAATGAGGCTGACTTCACTACCTGCTCCAGCAATGCATTCTATGCCCCTACCACTCTGAGTAAAGAACCTACCTCTGACGTCTCCCCTCTATTTACCTCCACTCACTTTAAAACTAAGCCCCCTCATAATAGCTACCTCCACCCTAGGAAAATGTCTCTGACTGTCCACTCTATCTACACCTCTGATCATTTCATACACCTCTATCAAATCACCTCTCATCTTTTGTCGTTCTAAAGAGAAAAGCCCTAGCTCTCTCACCCTTTCCTCATAAGACCTTCCCTCCATTCCAGACACCATCCTGATAAATCTCCTCTGCACCTTTTCCAACGCTTCCACATGTTTCCTGTAATGAGACGACCTGGACTGGACACAACACTCTAGATGTGCCCAAACCAGGCTTTAGTATAGCTGGGGCATAGCTTCACGGTTCTTGAACTCAATCCCTCTATTAATGAAAGCTAACACACCATATGCCTTCTTAACAACTCTGTCCACCTGAGTGGTAATTTTCAGGGAACTGTGAACGTGAACCCAAGACCCCTCTGCTCCTTCACACTGCCAAGAATCTTTCCATTAACCCTGTATTCTGCTTTCAAGTTTGTTCTTCCAAAATGCATCATCTCACACTTTTCAGTGTTAATCTCCAGCATTGCATCCTATCAAAGTCCCTTTGTAACCTGGCACAGCCCCCGCGTACTGTCCACAACTCGACACACCTCTGTAGCATCCGCAAATTTACTAATCCACCCGTCCATTCCTACATCCAAATCATTTACAAAAATCATGAATAGAAGAGGGCCCAGAACAGATCCTTGTGGTACACCAGTTGTAACTGAGCTCAATGTTGAATATTTTCGGTCTACTACCACTCTTTGTCTTCTAAGGGTCAGCTAATTCTGAATCCAATCTGCCACATTTCCCCCTATCCCATGCTTCCTTACCTTCTTCATGAGCCTACCATGGAGGACCTTATCAAACGCCTTACTTAAATCCATATATACCACATCCACTGCTCTACCTTCATCCACGTGCTTGGTCACCTCTTCAAAGAATTCAATATGCTTTGTGAGGCATGATCTACCCCTCACAAAGCCATGCTGACTTTCATTAATCAAACTGAGCCTATCCAAGTGATCATAAATCCTATCTCTCAGAGCCCTTTCCAATAATTTGTCCACGACTGAAGTAAGACTAACTGGCCAGAAATTTCCAGAGTAGTCCCTATACCCTGTTTTGTACAAAGATTTGACATTTGCCACTCTCCAATCGTCTAGCATTATACCTGTGGAAAGCGAGGATGAAAAGATCATTGCCAAAGGCCCTGCGATCTCTTCCCTTGCTTCCCACAGAATCCTTGTTAATTCCCATCAGGCCCGAGGGACTCATCTATCTTCAAGTTCCTCAAAATTCCTATATGCCTTCCTTACTAACATCCACGTCCTCTAGCCTACCAGCCTCTTTCACACTGTCCTCCCCTACAACAAGGTCACTCTCAGTTGTGAATACCGAAGAAAAGTATTCATTAAGGGATTCTCCTATCTCTTTAGGGTCCGCGCACAAATTCCCTTTACAATCCTTGATCAGCCCTACCCTTTGTCTGGTCATTCTCTTATTCTGTGAGGAATAATGTAACAAGTGTAAAAAGCCTTGGAGTTTTCCTTAAGCCTATCTGTCAAGGTTTTCTCATGCCCCCCTTATAGGTCTCCTGGCCCTTTCTTCAGCTCCTTCCTGGCTAACTAGTATCGCACTAGATCCTTGTTTCCTAAACCTTACATAAGCATCCTTCTTCCTCTCAACCAGTCGTTCAATCTCTCAAGAACCAAGGCTCCCTCACTCGACCACATCTTCCCTGCCTGCTAGGGACAAACATATCGAGCACAGACAGTATGCATTCCTTAAACAATCTCCACATTTCTATAGTGCTCTTCCCTGACGGCATCTGTTCCCATTTTATGTTACCCAGTTCTTGCCTGACAGAGTTATAATTGCCCTTCCCTCAATTATAAACCTTACCCTGCTGTATGTACCTATCCTTTTCCATGATTATTGTAAAAGTAACAGAGTTATGACTGCTACTGCCAAAATGCTCTCCCACCAACAGGTCTAACACTTGGCCTGGTTCATTGCCAAGCACCAAAACCAAAAGTGGCCTCTCCTCATGTTGGTCTGTCTACATACCGTGTCAGGAATCCTTCCTGAACACACTGGACAAATCCACTCCATCTAAACTATTACAACTAAAATGTTTCCAATCAATATTTGGAAAGTTGAAATCACCCATGACTACAACTTTGTGACTTCTGCACCTTTCCAGTATCTGCCTCACAATCCGCTCCTCCACTTCTCTGCAACTATTAGGGGGTCTGTAAAATTGACTGCTCCTTTCTTGTTCCTGATCTCAACCCAAAATGACTCTGCAGACACATCACAGCAGACGTATCATGCAGACATGATATAGCAGCAAGTATAGTCGCTGCTGTTCTCGCCCTGACTAGCAAAACCACTCTGTTGTCTCTTTTACCACCCTCCCTATTTCTCTTAAAGCAACTAAATCCCAGAACTTCCAACAACCATTCCTGTCCCTGAGTTACCCAAGTTTCTGTAATGGCCACAGCATCGTAGTCCCAAGTACTGACCCATGCTCTGAGTTCATTTACCTTATTTCTGATATTTCTCGCATTGAAATATACACACTTGAAACCATCCCTGTGTCTGCAATTTCGCTCCACTGACTGCTTTTCTTTATGAACAACTTCACTCCCTGTTGCGTCCGTTGGAAGGCCAAATACCTCATCTTCTGAATTATAAATCTGGTTCTTCACCCACCGCCAATCTAGTCTAAACCATCTCGTATGGCTCGAGCAAACCTCCCACCCAGGATATCTGTGCCCTTCTGGTTCAGGTGCAACCCGTCCTTACTGTACAAGTCTCACCTTTCCCAGAACATGGTCCAATTGTCCACATAGTGGAAGCCCTCCCTCTGACATCAGCCCTATAGCCACATGTTTAGCTGCACTCTCTCCCTATTTCTTACCTCGTTATCACATGGCACTGGTAGGAATCCAGAGATAGTGACCCTGTTTGTCCTGGACTTCAGCTTCCAACCTAACTCCTTGTACTCTGGATCACTGATCTCAGCTTCTGCATTACTAGTCAAATAACATAAGCACTATATTAACCTCATGGCAGTTTACTTTCTTATAAAAATGACTTGGAAAAAGCAAACATTGCCATGATCACCACTACAGCAACAAGGTTTACATTCAAGTAGCTGCCATGGTGGGATTGTCCAAAAAGCATTTGCCTGACCTGCTGAATGAACAAACCTAGAGACATTACCACTCTGCCACCATCTCCATGCTCAGGGATTTGGGAGGGGCACACAGTTAATTGGCCAGGATTGCAATTGCTTGACATGTACAAGTAACTCCAACAGACACAAATCGCTGGTGACAAAGAAACAAGAGTTGGTTCTAACATTCCTGCACCATGAAGTAGCAAGCCAACAGTAATAACTGGGGCTTATACAAGGAAGTCTCTGGCTAATGCATGTTAGAATTGCTAGCAGCCATCAGTCATCACTACCAAAGAGTTGAAAATTACCAGAAAACGAACCCAAATAAGGTGAAGTACAAGGTTCTGACTTAAAAGGGAGACATAGTCCCCACCCCAGCCACTCCATGTGCCCCAAACGTATGCAATGAACTTGTTTTTGAAAATAGTAAATGCTACAAGACACAACCAGGGCAGTCAAGCCCTGCATTTTAAAAAAAGACCATACTTTCCAATCATTAGTACAACGCTGTTCTATTTTGCCGATATATTTGCAGAACATCATGCTGTTGTGCCCTCTATTCAAGAAGTGAGAACGAATGATGTGATAGTCCATCTGTTTTGAATCAGATTTTTCAAATGGAGCCAAATCTCTCCATCAGATGTTCCACAGCCCTGAAAGAAAAATACTAAAAAACCCTTCAGGGACTGATTTCATCTGATTTTAGCAACTGTTTACGTAAGTTTTCTGAGCTCCAAACAAGATTAGTCACAATCTTAGAAATATTTAAAAACAACCTGCACTTATATAGCACTTCTCACATAAAACAGCTCCAGGCATCGGAAAGGACTGTTGTAAAATAATATTTGGTGCTGAGTCACATATCAGGGCAAAAAACGTTAAGTTTTAAGGAATATCTTAAAAAGTGGGTGAGGGCGGGGCAGAAATAGAGGAAAATCTTTTCCCTCAGATCCTGCTGTGATTGACGGCAGTGTCCAAGTAACATCTATAAAATCTGCTTCCTGAATGTTGCCAGCAAGATCTGGCACTGACCAGTTACCATGGCCAATCCACCTCGCCTGCACATTTTTGGTGTTCAGCCAGGGAGTTTCGAGGAGAGGCTGAAACATCAAGGCAGGGAAGCAGTGTGGCTCATGGAGGACACATCAGAGGGAAGCAGGTCTCAGGCACTGTGGGCTATTGGATGTGGCAGGGATGGAGAGGGATCACAATCATACAGAATGTTAACGTGTTTGCTTGGTGGGGTAGGTGAGCATACCTGCTCCTCTTGGCCCGCAAGCAAAGCTACTTCCCACTCAATCTAGCCCTTCTCAGCTTCCTTCAACTATAAGGTAGTCACCTCTATAGACGACAAGTGAACCACTGCACTAAGACTTTGTGTGTTTCAATAATTAAGGTATAAAAGCTTTAGCTACAATGCAACAGATTATGTTATGTAAAGTCACCGAAAATTGCAAAGATGCTCTCAATCTTGGGTACAAACAGCGAGTGTATAACAATTCTTAATTTGCTTTGGGCATTATAAGTGAAACATTGCATAAGCTTTTACAGAAGTACTTTGAAATCTTTAAGAGTTAACTATATACTGTGAAACTGCAAGTGCACTCACAGATTAGAATAGGGAGGAATGTACATTTCATAGATCATAGAATCCCTACAGCCTGGAAACAGGTCCTTTGGCCCAAGAAGTCCTCACTGACCCTCACAGCATCCCACCCAGACCCAGCTCCACATAACGCACCTAATCTACACATCCCGGAACATTATGGGCAATTTAGCACGGCCAATTCACCTACTCTGCACATCTTTGGACTGTGGGAGGAAACCAGAGCACCCAGAGCAAACCCATGCAGACACGGGCAGAATGTGAAAACGCCACACAGACAGTTACCTGACAGGTTCCTGGTGCTGAGAGGCAGCAACGCTATCCACTGAGCCACCGTGCTGCCCTACAGGACATGTGGACCAGTTATCTTCTGGAAGTCCCACAGTCTTTACTGGATGTGACAGGGCTCGGTGTGAATTCAATGGGCTGAACTGCCTGCTTCCACACTGCAGGGATTCTATGGTTCTATAATTGCAATTCAATTTAATTGCTTTTATTATTCAATTCAATGAAATCATATTTCACAACTTGAACTGATCGTATTTGAACTCAGGACATCAGGTTTACCAATTCAAATTGTTGTGCAGCATGCTCACCAGGTGAGGCTGGCATCCAGCTTTCGTGGAGAGCTGACAGTTGTTAGTTTTCTAAACGCAGTTATTACAGAATACAGTACAGCCTCTGGGTCCTAACGGCATTCCACATAAGGAACCACAAGCTTGTGCTCCAGAATTAGCTACACCATGGCCAAACATTTCCCGTGCAACTACAACCAAGCTTCAATCCATCGTGATGTATATCCTGTCCACCAAAAACAGGACAAATAGACCTGGATCCAAAACGTTAACTCTGTTTTTTCCTTCACAGATGCTGGCAGACTTGCTGAGCTTTTCGAGCAATTTCTGTTTTGTTTCCTTATTTATGGCATCTGCAGTTCTTTTGTTTTTCAATTATCATCCCATCAGTCTACTCTCAAAAACAGTAATGGAGGGCGTCATCAATTACACTAGCTAGTTGGACTTACTCAGTAATAACCTATTCAACAATGCTCAGTCGCAGCATGGTATTACCTTTGGGCCAGGAGAGTCACATTCAACTCCCATCTGCTCCAGGGGTGTGCAATCTGTGAACAGGTTGATTAGAAAATACTTTAATATCGGCGCCTGCCAGGGCCACTCAGCACTGGGCCTCATTACGGCCTTTATCTAAACATGAACTGCTCAGCTATGTTATTGAGGTTTTCCGTCCTGCACTGTTCCTTCCGTCCTCATCAGGACAAATGCAAGAACACCAAATTTCAAACATCAATTTCTACAGGATGAAAAAAATGGCTGGGAAGTTGACCCTGATTTATTGATATGTTGAAATGGAGAAAGCAAAGGAGCATAAGGTTCCCAAGCTCCAAGATGATTCAAAAAGGGTGCAAGGCTTGAACATATCCCTTTTGTGTGAGGAGAAGAGTCCAGCTTGTCAAAGCGAACCATGTTACAATTCAGCTGATTGTTTCATTGCTTGATTTTGCACCTACTAGTACACTCAATAGCTCAGCAAATACCGTGCATATGCAGTATCACATTTCACAATAGTCTGTTTGATTTGCGTTGTGCAGACTGAGTATGGTCTGCATTCAAACTATTATAAATAACCAAAGGAACTGCTAACTGATTTGAAAAGCTACTGCTGAGCCACGTCAAATATGTATCTAACATCACACTGGCATAAAGTTCATACAGAATGTCAGTTGTGTTATAGGCAGAATACCTTTTCAGATCGATGGAAGTATTTTGTCAGTGGAACATCCACTTATCCTGCTACTTGGGAAACCCACTAATAGGTTCTACTGTACTGCCCACTGCAAGCTTACCTTCTTCATTCAATACATACAGTATGATTTGTATAGTTCCACATAGAAGACTGACCTTAACAGGGATCTTCTAAACATTGTCTTGACACAAACCATTCTGCAAGGTAATGAGTTTCCTTATTAGATCACAGTTCGCTGTGTCTGGTACAAATTTACAAATGGGACAAATGCCACCACTTTCAAACTGGATATGTGCCCAGTCACTCTCAAATTACCCTGGAAATGCCAAGTATCTAAAAAAGAAACTGAACAACAGGTTAAGCAAATTATTTCATGTGCTACAATGCTATGGCCACATGCGTAGTACTTCTAGCCTTAAACATATTTTGAGTTAGCCAGGAGCTTGACAGGCCTATGTTTTCCCACATGCATCCTTCATGGTAACATCTTGGCTAATCAATCAATTTTCTAACCAATAAGCCCCATTTTCTCTTGGAATAATAAATTGCTGTGATCGTTTAAAATTAGACATGCTTATATTTGTTCTGATGAATGCAAAAACAAAAAGCTTTGGCAAAATGTCACCCTTTTCAACAATGTTTACATTCCGTACTACCAGGCAACTGTATAAAGACAAGGAGGATATTTTCCTCTCAGAGGATCAAAAATATTTGGCATGTTTTTCCCCTGATAATAGCAGAGGCAAATTTATTGAATATTTTCATGGTAGAGAACAGATTTTTGATAACAAGAGGGTCTGTGGCCAGAACCATATTACTGAATTGCAAAGCAAATTCTAGGAGCCATATAACCTAGTCCTGAGCCTAAACAGTATGTTGGTACATGTCCTGCTGGTACCTTCCCTGGCCCATCTCCACTTCCACCCACCTCACAGATATTCCATGATCCCTCCTATAAGCATTAAGCCTCCTATTCGATCAAATAGATCTTTAAAAAAAGATTCTCCACAACACTTAATTTTAATATCCTTATGGCTCCATATAATTTTACTCATGGGAAATGGGTCAGTGTTTATTGTATGTCCACTGTTATCCTGGAGAAGGTGGTGGTGAGCTGCCTTCTTAACCTGTTGCAGTCCATATGCTGCTGCCAGGCCCACAATTTCATTAAGGAGAAGATTCAAAAATTTTAATCGAATGACACTGCAGGAACAGCAATAAGATTCCAAGTCAGGATGGTGAGCAGCTTGGAGGGGGACCTTGTAGGTGGTGGTGTTCCCTCTGCTGTTAAGATGGAGTTGGACAAACAAGAGTATTTGCAGTCTGAACTTGTTCAATTAAGCACAGAAATTCAAAACTTTTGTCTGATTTATCTAGCCTCTTTACAAGGTGCACCTGACCCAAAGCTCATTGACTCAGCACTGAAATCCACATTAGTAAAACTTTAGCAATGCAGGTTTCATTTATTATCCAACAATCTCTGTCGCTGAAAAAGATACTTTGCAAATGTGGAATTGTATTCCTTTGCAATTTATTGAGGGGGATTTTAATAATGGTGTCCCTTTTCTTTGTCTCTTATCTCTATTATAATCTGGTCTTTTATCACCCTCTATTCACTTTCTGAATGTCATTTTGCAATGCATCAAATATTAAAATTTATATTTTCTGGTTAGCAGTCTCCTTGATCAGTCAGGTTTCTCAACCTGATTGGGTGAAAGCAATGGCATTGCTTACACTACTCAAAAATAAGGAAGATTGTCTGTAAAGGGTGTCACACTGCTTCAGACTCCCAATAACCAGAAAGTTAGTGCTCAAACTCTTGTGTATGTTTTGGGTCAGCTGTCAGTAGGAGCAGTGAGCTGCTGAGCACTAAATACTGGATATTAATTATTCAGCAATTAAAGGTTGCTAAAATGTCAACACGTGTGATTTTGGTATCACAAGCAACGGTGGGCATTTATTGCCCATTCCTAGTTGCCTTTAAAAGATAAGGGTCAGAGCTTTACAGGTCTCAGGAATAGTAAGGCAGACATAGATGGATGACCTATGCCATGTGCCTACCTGCCCTTGCTGTAATTAGTGCCAGGAACAAGAAAGGTGTTGAGCTCACCCATAGAACAACTGAATGGTCACTGAAGGGCCTCCCCCACCATCACTGGGATTTCACTCAGCACTGTTGTGGAGTTCTCCAGGTGAAACCTAGCCAATGGGTGATCAGGAAAGAAAGGAGATGCCTTCTTTCAGGCTACTATGCTCAATCAGGGCTCTCCCAAAAGGAAATCGCACTCTTCCAACGGGGTTTGCCATCAACCTTCTTCTCAAAGCTGGCAGTGCCACCTCCCCCCGCAATGCAACTTCCATTACCAGAGCCCAGCAACCTGACCTGGGTGAGATGACTAAATCTGAGCTCCATGAGTTTCCTCTGAGGACTATCAACATTCCTGGTTGTCACCACCGCTCCCAGTTGAGTTGAGTCAAATTGTTTCAAGCAACAAGTTGTTGTAACTTGCAATGTACTGCTTGAGAAGATAATTTTATTAAATTCTAACCTGAGGGCCAAAAGGCCTTTTTCTGTGTTGTGATTCTACAACAAGGTGCTGAAAGAACTTCTGCATAAACTACTGCGCTTTGCAATGATGAAGGTGAACTCACCATGACATTTTGAACTGTATCACAGTACTTCACATCATGTTTGATCAACTTAACACCAAATTGCATGATGCTGGCATGAGTTGATGTTTCACATTTGGTAGGGAATCCTTTTATTCAGCATATTCACGCACTTTTAAGTTCTCTTTGAGAAGACTGAAAGAGTGAAGTATCAGGAATGCTAACAAGATCATAAATCCTTAAGACAATAAGAAATAGGAACAGAAGTAGGCTATTTGGGCTCTCGAGCTTCCTTCATTATTCAACAGGACCATGGCTGATCTGACATTCCTCACATCCAATTTCCTGCCTTTAGACCATAACCCTTGATTCCCCTACTGATCAAGAATCTATCTTTGCCTTAAATATACACAAGGACACTGACCCCACGGTTCTCTGTAGCAAGGAGTTCCAAAAACTCACCATCCTATGAGTGAAGAACTTCGAACTTGTCTCAGTCTTAAATTGGCGCCTCTTAATTCTGAGTCTATGCTCTCTGGTCTTAAACTCTTCCATGAGGGGAAACATCTTAACATTAATCCTGTCAAGCCCCTTAAGAATCCTAAATGTTTCAATGAGATCATTACTCACATTCTTTTAAACTCAATTAGTAGGGTCCTAATATGTTTAGCCTTTGCTCGTAAGAAATCCCTCCATTTGAGGGATCATCCTAATGAACCTCCTCTGAAACAGCCAACAATGAAAAAATATGTTTCCTTAGAAAAAGGGAGCAAAACTGTTCATAGTATTCCACATGCGGTTTCACCAGCATTTTATACAGTTGTAGTATGGCTTCCCTACTCCCTACTTCAATCCCCCTGAAATAAGGGCCAACATCCTTTCTTTTTTAAAATCCAGAAATGCTCTTGCACGCAACTGAGCATTTTATTTCCCAACAGCAAATCACTCATGGTATTTTTTTTGTGTCTATTAATGACCACTAGTAAATTACCCATATTTTTCAACTGATTAATTGGTGTGAAAGCCCATTAAGGTCAAATGGTCCAACATTCCATTCACATTCCCAATTTCCTGCTGCACCTGTATGCTAGCTTTCTGTGCCCACCCACACTACAATGCGCTGGATAGCAGCTAACAGTATAAGACAGACTGCTTGCCTGGGTAGCTAACTGCTGCCAGCCAGAATCAACAAGAGAACAAAAAAACACACCTTTAAGGCATTGACTCGGTAATTCCAATGTAAGTCATACCTTACAATTAAGGATGGATCAACCTTTAAAATCAGTCATTAAACTGTGTCTAAAAGATTGTCACAGTTTATTGTATTTGAGGTAAACAGCAGTAGATTTGCTCACTTCACAAATTCTATTAATACATGCAGTGGACAAAGCTATACTTATTCCTTGCAAAATAAAGAATTATTTTGGTCAGGTTTTAGAATATTCAGCAAGAAGACAGCCTGTCACAAAGCCTAGGCAGTTACATGAAAATAAAATTACTTTCAAACATTGGTACTGAAATAACAGCTGCTCATTTGCATATTGCCAAAAGATCTCTCAGAATTGGCCGTGAATTGGTTTACAGTAGTGATGCTGGGATTTTCTAGAATTGCAAAAACTTTTAATATGTAGACTGTTAGCAGGTTCAGAAGAAACCCTAGGCTCTCTGGGAGATAGCGACAACTGCAGATGCTGGGGTCAGAGACAACACAGCGTGGAGCTGGAGGAGCACAGCAGGCCACGCAGATTCAGAGGAGCAGGAAAGTTGATGCTTTGGGTTGGGACCCTTCTTCAGGTCTGGGGAGGGGCAAGGGAGCTCAGAAATAAATAGAGAGGAGAGGTGGGCTGGGGAAGGAAGGTGGAACGGCGATAGGCGAGTGGCAGTGCAAACCCGGAGCATGTTTGAGGGCTTTTCCAGTCAGCTGCTATTACTTTGGTGGAAGATAGTATTAGCTGCAGTTGCTGGATTACAGCAAATAATCCGCCGAGAGCATGTGTTTTCTGCTAGCGAACAGCCTCTACATCAGCGAGGCCTTCCTCATGGTGAAACACAGCTTAGACACCCTATCACACTTGACTGAATTGCAGGAAGATTGATACCCGAGATGCAATATATAGGCCCACTTGTACATAGATGTACCTTGGCATCCTTCAACTAAGTCACAACTATAGTACATATCGTAGTAATTACCTTGTGGATCTAGCTTAGGAGACTTAAGGGCACAAGAGTGAACATCAACAGGAGGCTGACAATTCTTTCGGAAGCTTCTGCAAACAAATAGCCTCCAAGCAGAAGGGCTGCTGCTCTTCCTTTGAATTCAGTCAATAAGGTTGAGGGGAAAATGCAGACACTGGGAAAATCTATGTATCAAAATTTTGTCCTGCAGCCAACAAAACAAAAGTAGGTGCCAGCCTTGCTGACGTCAGCAGAGATCCGCACCACCAGCAAGGGACAACTTCATGTGTGGTGCTTGTTAATAAACTTGAAATGAATCTCCAACCCTTCTGGATCAGAAACTGCCATCTGACGGAGCTGCTGGCCAATCAGCTCTCTAGAATTTTCGGATGGAGGCACAAACATTGGATTAGAATCTTGTTAGGTTCATAGGGTCTTGCTTTGCATGCAGATGTTGATGAGGGGCTAAGGTTTGACAGGTCATATGGGTGGGCCTGTCGATAGGGCAAGGGGACCCCACATTCTTCCTACCACCAATGCATGCTGAGAAATCTGCCCATCTGGGGACTTGGCCTAGGCTTTTCCTATCATAGCTCAAAGCCCACTAATGGTAAAATGGCTTCATTAAGTGGAGATTAATTTCCCAATTAAGAGTTTGCTTTTTTCCACTGATAGCTGAGTCACTCAACATCACACCCGACTCTTGATATGATTGAAGTTGTGTCAGAGATGGGTGTTCAGTGGAGTGGTATATAACGTAACCCACATTTCTAAAATAAGTTTCTGCAAAAGACTTTAAAACCTTCAAACCCTGCTGCATAATACTAAGTGAATGCTGAACATGTTCACATGATATAGGTCAAAATAGGTTAAAATCACTGATACTGCTGTTACAATAGCAAACAAAAAAAATTCCTTCAGCATATGTTGTATCCTAACATCTGTGTAATTTCAAGAACTAAGAGTTAAAAGCATTGGTAGGGGCCTAATTCCTTCTCTTTTAGTATGGTGAAGATGAAGATGGCATTTTATTAGGTGACAAACAAGCACAACACCACCCTCGCACATCTGGCAAAATTAAGTCCAAAGCAGAAAGGTCCGTGTTAAGACTTCCAGTCCAGTTGCCAAATGAGGCCCTTAAATGGGCAATAATTACTTATGGGTCTCATCCCATGCCTAACCCAAAAGGTAGGCAGGTCTGTCACCACACTGCAAACATGAAAAGCAAAGTTTGGCTTATAGTGTTCTGTGGGGATACATTTCCTGAGGCAGTGGAGTGGAGGCAATTGAGTGTGACAACTGACACCTCTCCACCTTCCAATGAATCCCATCCCTGATATGCTTTCTGACATGCTTTAGCTCTGGTTAGATCTCTCCTTGGACTGGGGCCTCTGGGGGCAGTTTTCCCCAGCCATGAGCAAGGCAGCTGCAGATTGCTGACTGGTTGGTTTCTCTCAATGGGAGAGATTTCCACCCTTAAACTGGTGAAGGCCTGCTACTTTAGTACCTGAAAAAGTGTGCCTTCACAGTGAGGCGTTTTGGATACTTAACTGTCACTTCAGCCTCTATATAAAATCTTCCCCACTGAATGTCTATCAATAATTCATTTATTGTGAGGCAGTGGTATAAATTTGGATTGCTGTAGCAAAGAGCTGGAACATTGTGTCTTTCAGAATCACTTTTGTGCCTGCACTGAATTTATACTCCACATGCTGTCAAGTCAAACAGGTAGGTTCCTACACCATCTCTCTCAGGATGGCTCTCGTGCCCCTGTCTTCAGGGCCAGTTTACTGCTGATATGAAGCTGAAGCCAGCTCAATGATTTGACTCTCACCTTTGAGTCAGAATACTGTACATATGAAAGTTACATTCCAAAGACTGGATCTCACAGTCCAGGCTGACACAGGGGAGTTTTGAAACGTTGCAAGTGTCCAGTCTTTAAGATAATGTCTTTTGCAGCTCTATTAAACTAATTCAAGGTGAATGAAAAGGATCCCACGCCACTATTACAAATAGGAATAGCTGTCATTAACTATTCATCAACCAACATCACTAAAACAGATTACTGAACATAGAAGAACACAACGCAGAACAGGCCCTTCGGCCCTCCATGTTGCGCCGACCTGTGAACTAATCGAAGCCCATTCCCCTGCACTATCCTATTGTCAAACATATGCTGATCCAAGGGCTGTTTAAATGCCCCTCATGTGGCTGAGTTAACTTCATTGGCAGGCAGGGCATTCCACGCCCTTACCACTCTCCGAGTAAAGAACCTGCCTCTGACATCTGTCTTAAATCCATCACCCCTCAATGTGTAGCTGCACCCCCTTGTACAAGCTGAAGTCATCATCCTCGGAAAAAGACTCTCACTGTGCACCCTATCTAATCCACTGACCATCTTGTATATCTCTATTAAATCCCCCTGAGCCTCCTTCTCTCCAATGAGAAGGGACCCAAGTTCCTCAGCCTTTCTTCATGAGACCTTCGCTCCAGACCAGGCAACATTCTGGTAAATCTCCTCTGCACCTGTTCCAACGATTCCACATCCTTCCTGTAATGGAGCGACCACGCAATATTCGAACCGAGGCCGCACTAGCGTTTTGTAGAGTTGCAGCATGACATCACGTCTCCGCAACTCAATCCCTCTACCAATGAAACCTAAAACACCATCAGACTTCTGAACAGCCTAATCATAAACTCGTTAATATTTGTGGGATTGTGCAGTGTGCTAATTGATTTATGCCATGTTCTCACATTACAATAGTGCTAACACTTCGAAAGAACTTCACCGGTTGTAAGGTTTCAAAGGCGCAATGTAACTGCTAGTTTATTACTTATATTGCAGTTGCACTATGTTCTACAAATCCCAAAGTGCAGGTCTACAATTGCAATTAGATATGAATTCTTTAAACTCTTCAATCATTTAATGCCTCTGCTCAAAAACAGTTCAAGAAAGGAAACTTATTTGAATGCATTAAATATTTGTGTGTTAATTCTGCAGTCACTCTTACATGCTTTATTTAAAAACCAATTATGATGTTTCAGTAGATGCAATCATCAGATTGACAGCACCATCTCATGAACTCCCTTCTTATGTTTCTTGGAAATCCCCCACCAGCCAGTTAGAAAAGATTAGAAGTGTGGCCAAAATAATGATATCATACAGATTCTCAAGTGTATTCTGACATTCTCTTCTGACTCATACATTTCTTTTGTCTAGCTGCTTGTATACATAGTTACAAACTTGTATATCTATGAAGACCAGGCAGAATTTTTAAAATTTAAATAAAGACAAAAGAAATTAGCTCCTCCAGGCCTTCTCTGTTGGCCCATCATTATTGAGTGAACAGCTACTGTGATTTCATGGTCAATTCCTGGTCTTTTCAGAGTCAAATATGCTCAACGAAGACCATGTA
The DNA here is from genome assembly GCF_030684315.1 of Stegostoma tigrinum. Taxonomy (NCBI): domain Eukaryota; kingdom Metazoa; phylum Chordata; class Chondrichthyes; order Orectolobiformes; family Stegostomatidae; genus Stegostoma; species Stegostoma tigrinum. The sequence goes on along the minus strand of NC_081358.1, from coordinate 99,303,155 downwards.
AGAAATGTCACAAATGGATCATGTAGTGCTAGAACATGATGGTTGCATCATCCCAGTCTCCCTCTCAAACTGGAGAAATTCAATCAGCAATGTGCATATCTCATTCCTCAGGTTCAATGAGAGGACCATCAAACAAAAAAAGAAAGGCGATTTTCTTGAAGTCAGCTCCACAAGCATTCGGGCAAAACTCCTACAAAATCAATTATGATGGACTGAACAATGTGCCCACATGGCCAAAAAGCATCTCCCTTGCCAGTTCAAGAATCCTTTACATTCAAATGGCCAGTATTCCAAGGGAGGACAAAAAGACACAAGCTTTTCTTAAAGAGCAGCAGCATGCACGACAGGAGTTTGTTACCTATTATCCAAATGGTTGATAACACATCCACCAATCTGTATAATGCTCTGAGTCACAATAACTTAACGATGTGGCAGAGAAGGAAATTAAAAGGGAGCATATCCATGTTGCACTTTGTGGATCATCTTGCCTCTTACACTCAAAGATCTGCAGGTCAAGTATAGACTCGTTCACTCACATGATGATCTATGCTAGAAATATGGGAACCTCAGTAGATGTCATCTTTGACTTGATGGACAGCTGACAAAGGTACAATGTAAGTAAGTATAAGAGCACGATCAAGCTTAGCTGTTGTACTTCTGAAGGTCGCTGTGTCAAACAGCCTTAGTTACTCACATTTAAGACTTGCAGGTGAATTGTGGCCAAACTAGCGATGGGCCAGTGGAAAAATGCCATCTGGATCAACTATCTTTTAAGAAAGGAAATCTGCCATCCTCAACTGGATTGACACCAGATCCACAGTAACGTGGGTCATACTTCTGTCATACATGTCCACTGAAATAGCCTGGCAAGCCACTCAGTTGTATCAAACTGCTACAGAAAATCAAGGAACAAACAGACTAGAAAGGTCACCTGGCATCAACTTAAGCAGTGAAAACAAAGCACAATAGCAATCCCGGCCCTGTAGCCCCTGCAAAGTCTCCTTACTAATATCTGGAGGTTTATGAAAAAAATGGGAGACCCAACCCACGGTCTAGTCAAGTAACGGTTTATCATACCCACAGAATGAAACCCTACAGTCAACGTTCCAGATACTGCCTACATTATCCATGAATAGGTCTCTATGCTGGCTACAGAAACACTGCACAGCCAGCAGCAAAATGTGTACTGCCTCAACATTGACTCCGGACCTAATAAAGTTACCTGTCATCTGAACACCTCCTACTGATACACTTACCCTCCTGCCTCAGCTGATGAATCTGTACTCATCCATTTTCAACATCATTTGGAGGAAGCCCTGAGCATGAAAATAAAATATTCTGGGTGTAGATTTCAATTCCATTGGGAAAAGTGGCTCAGCAGCACCATTACGAACAAGCTGGCTGAGTTCTGAGAACACATCTGTCAAGTTGGGCATGCAGCATGTGAAGGTCGAAGAACCTCTGTTCAGTACTGATGAGCTGGAAGCCAAGCTTCAGATACTGTGATATGTTGGAGAAGGGGGAAATGACCTAAACACTTTATTCTAGGAGTCAGTCACACCACTTGGGCTGGGTGATTTCCTATGTGACCTGTGGCCAAGATCAGCAATGTACGACTATGAATGAGACAGTTATAGGAATCAAGGTGGTAAAAATGAAGGAGACTCAACCCTTCCAAATGGCTAACAGGTTCAAACCAGTAGGGAGCTGTTGGAGATTAGTCATTTCAGACTCAGGACATCTCTGCAAGAGTTCCTCAGGGTAGTGTCCTGGGCCCATCAATCTTTAGCTGCTTCATCAATGGCCTTCCCCTCATTGTAAGGTCAAAAGTGAGGGTATTTGCCAATGATTGCACAATGTTCAGCATCATTCACAACTCCTCAGATACTGAAGCAATCAATGTGCAAATGTAATAAAATCTGGACAATACCAAGGCTTGGGATGGCAAGTGTCAAGTAACAGTTGCACCACACAAATGCCAGGTAATAACTATCACCAATATCAGACAATCTAAACACCGCCACTTGACATTTAATGGTGTTACCATCATAGAATCCTATATTATCAACATCTGGGGGAGGGTACAATTGACCAGAAACCGAACTGTGCTCACCACATAAATGCAGTGGTTACAACAGCAGGCCAAAGGCGAGGAATACCTCTGAAAGTAACTCAGTTCCTGACTCCCTCAAAGCCTGAACATCATCTACCAGACACAAGTCAGAAGTGTGACAGAATACTCCCCAGTTGCCTGGATGTCTGCAGCGCCAACAACACTCAAGAAGCTTAATAGCATCCAGAACAAAGCAGCCCGATTGACTGGCACCACATCTATAATCATTCACTCCTTCCAACACCGACACTCAGTAGCAGCAGTGTGTACTATCTACAAGATGCACTGCAGAAATTCACCAAAGATCCTTAGGCAGCATCTTCCAAATCTACAACCACTTCCATCCAGAAGGACAAGGGCAGCAGATGAATGGAAATACCACCACTTGCAAGACCCCTTCCAAGCCACACCATCCTGACTTGGAAATAGGCTGCCGTTCCTTCACTGTCACCAGGTCAAAATCCTGGAATTCCCTCCTTAAGGGCATGGTGGGTCAACCTATAACAGGAGGACTGCAGCGATTCAAGAAAGCAGCTCACCACCACCTTCTCAAGGGCAACTAGGGATGGGCAAGAAAATGTCGGCCAGCCAGCAATACCCACATCCCACAAATGAATGAAAAAGCTTTTCAACTTTGCTAACATTAACTGGGATCATCATGTGAAAGGATTGCATGTGGTGGAATTTTTAAAGTGAATCCAGAATTTTTTTTATATGAGAGACGGGGAATGCTAGGCCTAATCCTAGGGAAAAAAATCCAAACTGCTGAAGTTTCAGTGACAAGCATTTTGCTGATTTTTTTTTCAAATCAACCTGTTCAGAGACGTTATTATGCAGCTCTGGAGCAGGTGGGATTTGAACCCAGGACTTTTGACCCAGGGCGAGGGGGACTACCACTGTGCCATGACAGGATCACTTGGGAGACAATGACAGTGATCTGTAAGTTTCAAAGTCACTGTGGACTGACAAGGTTAGTGCACAAGTTTGGTGCCTAAATTGAGGAGGGGGGGAGGCCAATTTCAATGTCATTAGACAGGAAAACAAAGAGAAGGTGCAGTTACTGACAAATAAGTCTATATTTGGAAAGTGAGGAGTCCATTAAAGTAGTATAATGAGAATTCAGGATCAGGACATTCCTCTAAGAGTGAAGGGCAAGGGCAGCAAGTCCAGGATGTCAAGGGTTCTCAAGGGTTTGATAGAGAGAAAGAAGGAAGCATATGTCAGGTACATCTTATTAAAACAGGGAAGGCCCTTCAAAGGAGGGGGGGCTGCTTAAATAAAAATTGGGGATGCAAGGAGGGACCACAAAGCACTTTTGAGCAGATAGCATTAAGGAAAATTGCAAGATATTTTATAAAGATATTAACAGTAAGAGGATTATCAGGAAAAGGGGCAACTGTGCACGGAGACAGAGGAGAGGTGTGTGAGCTCTTAAGCAAATTTTGCATCTGCATTCATCAGGACAGGCATTGTAGCCAGGGATTTCAGTTGGGATGGCGAGATTCTAGACCATGTTAATATTAACGACGAGATATTTAAGCAGACGTAAAGTTGCATAAATCCCTGAGGCCTGATAAAATGTAACCCAGGCTGCTATGGGTTGCAAGGGAGAAGATTGCTGGGGCCCTGGGAGAGATATTTAATACTCTGCAGGCCACAAGTAAAGTCCCAGTTGAATGGAGGATAGCTAATGTGCTTCCTTTGTTCAAGAAGGGCAACAGGGATAGGCCAGGTAATTACTGATGTCAGCGATAAAGAAACTATTGCAAAGAAATCTGAGAGACAGGATTAATCAACACCTGCAAAAGATTTACCTGACAAAATGAATTGAGCATCTTTTGAAAAGGTGGCTGAATACATTGAATGATGCAGTTTACATTGAATCCAGGAAGGTCTCAGATAAGGTTCCACTTGGAAGGCTGTTCCAAAAGGTAAGAGCCCAAGGTTCCAGGCAGGTTGGCAAACTGGATGCAAAATTGGCTTGAAAAGAGGAGGCAAAGGCTGGTGGTAGGTTGTTTTTGTAATTGTAACCAATGGTGTACACCCCAGGAATCAGTGCTGGGATTCTAGTTGTTTGTCATGTAGGTTAACAACTTGGAGGTCAATGTAGAAGGTATGATTAGTAAGTTTGCAGATGACATGAAAATTGGTGGTATTGTTGATAGTGAGGATGGTCACAGGATACATCTGATATTGATCAACGGGTAAATTAAACAGCGCAATAGCACATTGAACATAATCCTAGTAATTGAGAGGTAAAACATTTTGAGAGGTCTGATGAGGAAAGGATGTACACAATGAATGGTAGGTCCCTACGGTGTACTGAAGAACAAAGGGACTTTGGTGCACAAGTCTACAGATCCCTGAAGTTGTCAGCACAAGCAATGCATTAAAGACAGCATACAAGCTACATAGAATATAGAACATAGAACATAGAACAGTACAGCACAGAACAGGCCCTTCAGCCCACAATGTTGTGCCAACCATTGATCCTCATGTATGCACCCTCAAATTTCTGTGACCATATGCATGTCCAGTGGTCTCTTAAATGACCCCAATGACCTTGCTTCCACAACTGCTGCTGGCAACGCATTCCATGCTCTCACAACTCTCTGTGTAAAGAACCCGCCTCTGACATCCCCTCTATACTTTCCTCCAACCAGCTTAAAACTATGACCCCTCGTGCTAGCCATTTCTGCCCTGGGAAATAGTCTCTGGCTATCAACTCTATCTATGCCTCTCATTATCTTGTATACCTCAATTAGGTCCCCTCTCCTTCTCCTTTTCTCCACTGAAAAGAGACCGAGGTTAGTCAACCTCTCTTCATAAGATAAGCCCTCCAGTCCAGGCAGCATCTGGTAAACCTCCTCTGAACGCTCTCCAAAGCATCCACATCTTTCCTATAATAGGGTGACCAGAACTGGACGCAGTATTCCAAGTGCGGTCTAACCAAAGTTTTATAGAGCTGCAACAAGATCTCACGACTCTTAAACTCAATCCCCCTGTTAATGAAAGCCAAAACACCATATGCTTTCTTAACAACCCTGTCCACTTGGGTGGCCATTTTAAGGGATCTATGTATCTGCACACCAAGATCCCTCTGTTCCTCCACACTCCCAAGAATCCTATCCTTAATCCTGTACTCAGCTTTCAAATTCGACCTTCCAAAATGCATCACCTCGCATTTATCCAGGTTGAACTCCATCTGCCACCTCTCAGCCCATCTCTGCATCCTGTCAATGTCCCACTGCAGCCTACAACAGCCCTCTATACTGTCAACAACACCTCCGACCTTTGTGTCGTCTGCAAACTTGCTGACCCATCCTTCAATCCCCTCATCCAAGTCATTAATAAAAATTACAAACAGTAGAGGCCTGTGGAACACCACTCACCACTGACTTCCAGGCAGAATATTTTCCTTCTACTACCACTCGCTGTCTTCTGTTGGCCAGCCAATTCTGTATCCAGGCAGCTAAGTTCCCCTGTATCCCATTCCTCCTGACCTTCTAAATGAGCCTACCATGGGGAACCTTGTCAAATGCCTTACTGAAGTCCATATACACCACATCCACAGCTCGACCCTCATCAACTTTTCTAGTCACATCCTCAAAAAACTCGATAAGGTTTGTGAGGCATGACCTACCCCTCACAAAGCCGTGTTGACTGTATTTGATCAAGCCATGCTCTTCCAGATGGTCATAAATCCTATCCCTCAGAATCCTTTCTAACACCTTGCAGACGACAGACGTGAGACTTACTGGTCTGTAATTGCCAGGGATTTCCCTATTTCCTTTCTTGAAGAGAGGAATTACATTTGCCTCTCTCCATGTTTTCATTTGCCAGAACATAAATATAGGAAGTCATGTTACAATTTTATAAAATATTAGATAGGCCACAGATGAATTACTGCGCGCAGTTCTGGTCATCACATTATTGGAAGGATCTGACTACACTGCAAAGGAGATTCATGAAGAATGTTGCCTGGGATGAAATGTCTTAGGTATGAGGATTGATTGGGTAGACTCGGTTTGTTTTCCTTGGAACAGAGGAGGCTAAAGGGGAATCAGATTGAGGTATACAAAATGCTGAGAGGCACAGACAGAACAGATCATGAGAATCTTTCCACCATGGAAGATGTACCTAAGATCAGAGGGCAAAGATTTAAGGTGAGGGCTAAATGGTCTAGAAGGGATCTGAGAAAACATTTCATCCAGAGGGTGGTAGAAATATGGAATCCGCTGTCTGAGAGGGTGGTGAAGGCAGGTACTTGCACACATTTAAGAAGCATCTGGATGAGTATTTAACATGTCAGGGTACGGTAGACCATGGACGAAGTGCAAGTAAACGGAGTGAGTGTGGTTTGATGTTTGTTGGTCAGCGTAGTCAGGGTGGGTTGAAGGGCCTGATTCTTTGCTGGATGACTATATGGCTTTGAGGCAAAATATTTAAAACTGATAGTGTCAGAGTGCTGACAACCGCATTGGTTTCAGCACGACTGAACCATCAGAAGCTATTCAAACTGGCTGTTGATGCCAGTGCCCCTGCTATTATCTACCCACATCACTCAGCAGCCTGGGACACATTTCATCTGGCCCCAGAGACCTATCTATTTTTATGTCTGCCAAACTACTCAGAGCCTCCCTTCTGGCTATGCTAATTTCTTTTTCATCTAATTGAAATTAACTCTGATTTTAATTGCTCTTCCATTGGAGACTGTTCTTTCTTTTGCTTAGACTCCACTCTTTGGAACTTCATCCTGGAAAATCTCCACGTATATACCTCCATTTCAACCTTCAAGACAGTGCTTAAAACATCCCCCATTAAGAAGGATACAAGGAGAATGCAAAAAAGAAGAGATTTAATGGGAAAGTAAAAAAAAGCAGATGGACTATCACGTGTGAAAATGTCAGTTTTCCAATCTGGCAGGAAGAACAGAAAGCAAATTATTATTTAAACAGAGAATGAAGAAAACTTCAGAATAGAGAGACCTGGGTGTCTTTGTAAATGAATTGCAAGAAAGTTTGCAGCAAGTTGAACAGGTAAATATAAGCAGTTGGTAATGTTTAAAATTGCACTTAAATGGAAAACACATTTTGTACTTTGAGTAGAGGAACAAAACTGGAGGAGAACAACAGAAGGACTGGAGTATTTTAATTTCTTCCACCTGGCAAACAGGACTTCAAAACTCGAGCTCCAACACCACCCTGTGCCCTGGAACCCTACAGATGTACAGAGCAGGTATTAATTGTCAGATACCTGTCCAGTAAACTTTCCAGAGAAGGCGCCAAGATGCAAAAGGTAGATCTTATCCTTATGTATTTAGGGTGAGGACAGGCAGACATGCTTTTTTCAGGCCAGTTGAGGGAACTTTGAGGTTCTGCTGGCCACCTTCACAGTTACCTAAACCTGACAGCATTTAGTTAGATACCTCTTCATATCTGTTTAGGTAGGATTTGGAAGAGGTATCAGTAGCTAACATCAGCAAAGCTGCCCAAAGAGATAACCAAATAGCTGTCTCACCAGCTTCCTGCTAGGAGCTTTAATCAATCCCTTTTGGAAAGAGCTTGCAGCTTTCTAAAGTTCACAACTTGAATTATATCTTCTGCGTAATGCACTATCTAGGGGTCTTCCCAATCTTACCTGTGCTCAAAACAGATTCTCACAGTAGTTTCAAGCAGAAAAATACATGAATCTCCCTATATCCATTAAAATAATCTGAAGAAGTCATGCTATTAACTTGACATAAAAATTACACTATTCTGTGTTTACAATCTGTGGGTAGTTAACTCGCACATTGTACACTATGTGCAGAAAATTACCAGCTGTAAGCCTATTAGAAGGAATCAGGAAATTTCACTTGTATTAACAACTATAAATCACTCCAGGATTGTTCTTAGATAATAAAATGTGAGGCTGGATGAACACAGCAGGCCAAGCAGCATCTCAGGAGCACAAAAGCTGACGTTTCAGGCCTAGACCCTTCATCAGTTTGTAGTTTAACTATTTCTGCTCACGTGGTCCAGAGTCTTCAGTCTGACTGCTTCTCCGGGTTACAATTCAAACCCAGTTATGAGTCTTAAACTTTGAGGGACACTTTGTGACTTTCTACAATGTTGGATAAAGGTGATAGTGAATCAGCGCCTGTCTTGTATCTCTCCTGATATTATTAATTTTTAGCTGATAATGGAAACAAAAAGTGTTCAGAATAGGTCCAACATTAGTCAGGTGATAAAGATATCAAGAAGCTGAATCCTATGGTCCAAAATACTCCATTAAATTCTTAGCCAAGTACTGGTGACAACATGAGATTTGTTTCCGTGCCCTGTGTCAAGGGATTAGAGTGTCTGTCAGTGTTCTCAGTCCTGATTACATCCTATTGGGAAGAGGTAGCGCTGTGGTAATGTCAATGGCTTGTTAATCTGTAGGCTCTGTGGATGCACAAATACTCTGACGGCACAGGATCAAATCCCACAAAAGCAGCTGGCGTAATTTAAATTCAACTAATTAATCTGGAATATGAAGCCAGTCGCATTCATAGAATCCCTACAGCGTTAAAGCAGGCTATTCGGCCCATCAAGTCCACATCAATCCTCCGAAGAGCATCCAACCCAGGCCCATCCCCACCCATCCCTGCATTTCCCACAAAAGACACTATAGGCAACTTGACGTGGCTAATCCAGCTAACCTGCAGATGTTTGGACTGTGGGAGGAAACTACAGCACCCAGACATGGACAATGTGCAAACTCCACACAGACTGGAATCAAAGCCGGGTCTCTGGCACTGGTGAGCTACCATTCATTCATGATACTGTGAAACTACTACTTATTGTCATGAGAACCCATCAGTTTCACTAATGTCTTTGCAGGAAGGAAGTCTGCTGTCCCTACCTGATCTGGCCTACATGTAGGGCAGTAAGGTAACTCACTCATAACTAACGTCCAATGACCTAACAAACCACTCCTTTCACCAGCAATTTGGGATGGATGGCAAACCCTGACATTGCTCGTGATATCCACATCCCTGGATGCTGCAGTACACAAGTAGAAAGTACACAGCTCTGGATATCAGAGATCAGGGCCACTTCAGCTTCTCGGCAGAACGTGATATAAAGTGAATTCGCTTCAAGGCATGGCCACTGATTCAACATAGAAGTCAATGTCCTAATTGGACTGGAGATACACAAGTAGAACCCGAAACATTGAGACTACTATCTGTTCCCATCTAAGGGACAATTATATACTACTTATGTATCATTCAGGGAAATTCATACGTAAGCAGCCATATCATAGAAGAAACCATGATGTGGAGGTGCCGGTGTTGGACTGGGGTGGACAAAGTTGGAAGTCACATAACACCATGTTATAGTCCAACGGCTTATTTGAAAACACAAGCTTTCACAGCCTCACTCCTTCTTCAGGTGTTGGTGAGAGAGGTTAGTATCAGATGCAGAATTTATAAGTAAAAGATCAACGGGTCGCACCACTGATAAGGATTTATTAAACAAACCTAAGATGCTGTTAAATCTTTAATCAGTTCGAAGGTTTTAATTGATTAATATGCATACGTAAGTCCCCGAATTCCTTTCAAGCCACAGTGCTGAGAGAACTAAAGGTTTTATTAGTGTAAAGAAGAGATATTTTAGATCAGGTCATGCATGTTACATGTGAGGCCTTGTGTTCTGGTTTTGAGTCAGACTGATTTTATTTCTAAAGTAGGAATTTATGAACCGCCACACTAACTGTCTATAACTTGTGAACTTTTTGAACAAAATAGAACATATCTGCAAATACACGCAGTGAACCTATCGGGTGCATGTGTATTTGCAGATACATTCTATTTTTTCAAAAAGCACACAATTTACAGACAGTCAGTCCATAAGGCGTCTCATCCATTCTGTCCTCACATCTAAAACCAGTCTGACTCCAAACCAAAAAACACAAACAGATTCTAAACAAAGCCTCACACCTAACATGCATTGTCTGACCTAAATTGTCACCTCTTCTTTACACTGACAAAACCTTTAGTTCTAACAGGACTGTGACTTGAAAGGAATCTGGGGGTTTACATATACATATGAATCAATTACAAGGTTCTAACTGATTAAAGATTAAATACCATCTTAGGTTTGTTTAATACTTCCTTATCAGTGGTGTGACCCTTTGATCTTTTGCTTACAAATTGTGTCTGATACTAACCTCTCTCACTAACACCTGAAGGAGGAGTGAGGCCCGGAAAGCTTGTGTTTTCAAATAAACCTGTTGGACTATAACCTGATGTCATGTGGTTTCGGACCTTGTCATAGAAATAATCATGGGAGAGAAAATTGTATCAGAGATAATGGGGCCTGCAGATGCTGGAGAATCCGAGATAACAAAGTGTGGAGCTGGATGAATACAGCAGGCCAAGCAGCGTCTTAGGAGCATCTTTGTGCTCCTAAGATGCTGCTTGGCCTGCTGTGTTCATCCAGCTCCACACTTTGTAATCATGGGAGGGAAAATGTCTGATGGTTGCTAAAGTTCATTTCTTCCAAACATAGAAAACTCCCCTGAAACCAACAGAATTGAAATTCTGAGAAACATATTACAGATGACTGCTCTGATATTAGTGAAAATGAAATTCAGTTCTATTGCAATCTAGTGGACAGTGAAGAAGGTCATATCAGAGCACAATGGAACCTCGATCAGATGGGCCAGTGGTCTGAGGAGTGGCACATCGGTTTAATTTAGATAAATGTGAGGTGTTATATTTCGGTAAGGCAAATCAGAGCAGAACTTATACAGTTAATGGTGGGGCCCTGGGGAGTATTGCTGAACAAAGACACCCAGGAATGCAAGTGCATTGTTCCTTGAAAGTGGAGTCACAGGGTGATGGAAAGCCATTTCTTGGTCAGTGCATTGAGCACAGGTGTTGGGATGTCATGTTGCAGTTGTAGGGAACATTGGTGAGGCTGCTTTTAGAATACCGGGTTCAATTCTGGTCTCCCTGCTATAAAAAGTACGCTGTTAAAGGATCCAGAAAATATTTACAAGGACATTGCCAGGATTGGAGGATTTAAGTTCTGAGGTGCAATTTTAAAAAGACCTGAGGGGCAACGTTTTCACAGAGAGTGTGGAGTGTGTATGGAGTGAGCTGCCTGAGAAAGTAGTGAAGGTGGGTACAATTATAACTTCTATAAGGCATCTGGATCTTCCATGAATAGGAAGGATTTAGATCAATATGGGCTAAATGCCAGCAAATGGGACCAGATCCGTTTAGTATATCTGGTCAGCACGGATGAGTTGGACTGAGGGGTCTGATTCTATGCTGTACAACTCTACGGTTATCTCACTCATTCAAGTATACACTGAACAATAAAAACATGTAACATATATAAAGTTTGCCCATTCATAATTTTAATAGTGATATTATTCTTTCAAATTTATTAGAAAGCAACATGAAATTATGTAGCACTTTTCAGGTTGCAAAAAAAGTATCTTGGCATGATGGTAAAATGGATACTGAGTCAAAGACAAGGCGAGAAGGATCAAAAACACAGGCAGAGTTATGTTTTCAGGAAACGGAGAGCAAGAGCTGTGTCAAGAGAAAATACTTGAGTGTGAAAGAAAATCTATCATGAAAGCATAAATAACAGAAAACAAGAAGTGAAATATGGGGCTTTTATTTCCCCGTGTAACATAACATCATTAAGATCATTAAGAACAGAAATAAAATCGTCAGTCCTTAAAGCCAGCTCTACAAGTTACTGTCAAACCCCAGGTCTATGTACCCATCTTTGTTCTATGTTCCTCGATATCCTACCCCAGCAAAAATCTATCCATCTGAGACTAGAAAGCGTCAGTTGCCCCAGCTACAGCTACTTGCGGGGTGGGAATCTGAAATCATCACATCACAAGCCTCCCACCACAAAGATCACGTCAAGCCATTGAAAGAAAATGGGAGAGCTTTGTTTCAACATGCAAGAAATCGGAGTTACGTGTTCATGGGTACATTGTTTTCAAGGTAGTTTAGTAAAATAGTGACACCAGAACTTTTATGTAACCGAACAAGAAGCAGAACAGCAGCAAGCTTGTTACTCAGGCTTTGCTAATTATACTTCAAGGCAGTCTGCGCACGTCATGTCCGCAAAGCCTGCAACCGGCTGTTCCAATTACTGACCAAGCAGATTATTAGCACCTTTAATTTCACTCACACATTAGCAAATGTTCAATAAGATCATTATTAATGGCATCATAATTAATCCCATAGTTGGCACACAGCTCAACAGAGATACTATTTATGTTTGTTAGGAGAAGCGAAAGCATAGTGGCAATGTCTGCAGTAATCCAGAGACCCAGATAATACCCTGGGGACCTGGGTTCCAAGCAATAAAGTGGGGGCGATGAAAAAAAACACTTCAGGAATGCGCACTGAGAACAGCAATATCCATAAGTAGGCTGCGCGCACCATAAAGTAAAATTAGAAATGTCTTTCACTATTGCGCAATAACTACTTCCAGATTGTTGATGTCATGCTAGACCAGGAATGTGATTAGGAAATGTATCTCAATTGATCAAACAGGGATTGTTCGCCATCCTCTCTGATATCAAACTGCACAAGTTTTCTTTCTGTCTATGTAACAGTTGTGCACATATGCCCATTTCAGCACAACGTATTTGACAATGATGATACCCTCCCTCCTAATCCCAGAATTTCGCTCTCTGCCAGTAAGATTTGTTTCAAAAGCACATCGCGTGCATACTACGCATATAGTTAGACAACGGAGTGCAAACTTAAACAACTCCACTAAACGCATATACATGCGTACCTTCCAGTTTAAAGAAGTGCACCAAAATGCAAGTCCAATTTTAAAGTTTTTTTGTTAAAAAGTTAAAAACATGATAGAAAGTAGTATAGCCGTGCGAATCGATGCTTCGTTACTTCCTGGACAAGTTCGATGCAAAACAGGAACAGCTCGACAATTCTGTAACCTTTTACAGCCACACAGCAAAATAACGCAGCGCTGCTTGCACCTCAACAAGTTTCCATTTGAAGAGTAAATACGTGCCAAGTAGAACAGCTTTAGGAAAGTATCAAAAAGCAAATTTTACCTCAAAATATCCAGTTCAAATTGATCGTTATATTTTCTGCAGTGGAATTTTTTTCTCTCTCTCTTACTCACGTCCGGAGTGCCTTCCTCTTTATTCGGGCTGTTTTTTTTTGTCGTTAAGATACAGGAACTAGTTCGTGTAACAGTGCTGGCATGAAGTGAGGGGGTGGGGGGATTCTCTGCTGTTCTAGCGAACAGCTGAGAGCCCCGCCAGCCTAGCTCCCCCTTACCCCAAGCTGGCAGATGCAACTGTTACCCAAACGAAAAGAGAGGGGAGGGGGAGAAATTAAAGGCAAAGTTGGGTCTTGTTTTGCTCCTGTAACGGTTGGGTATCTTTCTTTGCAAAATGGTTGCGAAATCCACTCGCTCACCAACTCTCTCCCAAGCTTTGCTACTTCATACCCTGCACACTCCAAACTTTCTCTTCCCCCGTGCTCTGATTCGTGCTTTCACTCGCTCTCTTCTGTATTTTCCGTGTGAAAGTTCAGTCTGTTGCGTCAATGCAACATGAGCACCAAGAAACCATGACGTGGCGCACACCGCCTCATCCTTATGCATTTGGCATTGCTCATGTACGGCACCAACACGCTGGACAAGCAGCGTCAGCCCATCCCGAATGTCCCGAGGACTTCCCCAGGGGGTCCCGCACGGCACACACCAGGAGCAGCGACTGCAGCAGGAAGCCCGCACCCACTCTCTCTCCCGAGGCAGAGCGAAACGGGAAACCTCACCTCCAGTACCTCATCCTGAGAACGCGTTTCAAAGGAAGGATTATTACGTTTAAGGGTAAAATGTGGACAGCATCCGGATGGATGCAGCTCTAACGACACTCAAGAAACTTGAAACTATTCAGGACAAAGCAGCCCACTTGATTGGTACCACATCCACAAGCACCCACATTCTCCGCCACTGGCATCAGTAGCAGCAATGCATACTTTTGACAACATGTACCGAAGAACGTCACCCTGAGACAACACCTTCCAAACCCATGACAACTTCCATTTGGAAGGACAAGGGCAGCAGTTACACGGGAACACCAGCACCTGCAAGCTCCACTCCACATCACTTACCATCCTGATTTGGAAATGTATTACCATTCCTTCACTGTTGCTGAGTCAAAATACTGGAATTATTGCCATAAGGTCATTGTGGGTCAGCCTATAGTTCTGGACTGCAGTGGTTCAAGAAGACAGCTCACCACCACCTTCTCAAGGGTAACTAGGGATGGGCAAGAAATGCTGGCCATCCAGTAATGCCCATATCCCACAAGTGAATAAAAAAGTGACCACTTTGTCAATTCCTTTGTCCTCCTAAGCTGAATTTTGAAATGCTCCTAATTATCAGGCTTACTTTATTTTCACAACAATTTTGGCCTTCTCCTTTGATGTAACGTTGGAGAGGGACAGGTTGGGTTACAAAGCAAAAGAGTATGGCAGGGTTGCACGGCAGTTATTTACGTAGTGACAAGCAGAGTAGGACAGGAAGGGACAAAGTCTTCAAATATGAAAAAAGTAGCAAAAGAGGCCAAATGAGAAATAAATGGCGTAAAAAGCAAAATTAATGGCTCTTTACATAAATTTGTATTGTTTCTGAACAATATGTTAGCCAGTCAACAGCACAAATAGAGGTGAATGAGAATGATCATGTAACCATCACAGAGTCATGGTTACAAGGAAACTATAATTCTGTTCTCCCTGCTATGTGATGTGAAATGATGATGTCAAACTTCAAAGAGTGAAGAAAAGATTTACAAGGATGTTGCCAGCTTGAAGGGTTTGAGCTATAGGGAGAGGCTAAATAGGCTGGGGCTATTTTCCCTGGAGCATTGGAGGCTGGCGGCTGAGCTTATAGAGGTGTATAAAGTCATGAGGGCGGCACATTAAGTGGCTCAGTGGTTAGCACTGCAGCCTCACAGCGCCAGGGACCCAGGTTCAAATCCAGCCTCGGGTAACTGCCTGTGTAGAGTTTGCACGTTCTCCCCGTGTCTGCGTGGGTTTCCTCCGGGTGCTCCGGTTTCCTTCCACTGTCCAAAGATGTGCAGGTTAGGTGGATTGGCCATGCTAAATTGCCTGTAGTGTTCAGGGGTGCGTGGATTATAAGGGGATGGGTTAGGGTGGAATGCTTCCACACTGTAGGGAATCTAATGAGAGGCATGGATAGGGTAAATAGATGAGGTCCTTTCCCCAGGGTGGAGCATCCAAAACTAAAGGGCATAGATTTGACATTTAGATGCTACAATGCAATAAACTACAGCCTGCATACGACAAGACACTCTTCTCTTTTGGTTTTGACTCTTCAAACCAAGTACGCGTGATAGATTCCTAACCTTAAAAAGGAGGGTGGCAGTAACATGGTCAGCAATACAGCAGATAGCCTCATATGATTAGGTGGTCTGTGATACAACATGTAGCATAAAGATTTTAATGATGATTCAGAATCCTTTAATGTTGACATCCCTCTTTAGTTAACCTTAACTTTATTCTAAATGTGATTGATCAGCTAATTAAACACTGAACTGAATTCTGTGATAAATTATTCAATATAATCCATAAAATGTGATCAATTGACATTTATGCATTTAAATGAATTAGCTTAATTTTAGTTTTAAACTATTTAATTGATTTAATTTTCAGATAGATTGAATTAAATGTTTATCCGTAGACACTGAGTACCTAACATCACTGTGTTATTTTCTATATTTGACGATTCCAGACAGACCACCTTTTGCACAGCATGTTACGAGGTGCTTTATCAATGTATTAAGATGAAGAATGTTATGAGACAGCTGTAATACATTCTGCGAGAAAGGGGAATAATCATGGTCCATGTTGGAACCACTGAGATTGGAAGGAAAAGGCCTGAGGTTCTGCAGTCAGAATTTTAGAAGCTTGTGAAGAGTTAAGTTGCATGCTATCAAAGGTGCTAACTTCTGGATTACTTTTGGTGCCTGTGCGATTAAGTATAGAAACAATTATATGAAGGAGATTACTAAAACAAAGAACTGCAGAAGTTGGAAATCTGATGCAGAAACTGCTGCAGAAACTCAGCAGGTTTAGGAGCATCTGTGAAGAAAAAGCAGCACGAACATTTAGAGTCTGCTGACCCTTCTTCAGAAATTGTTCCAGAAAGGAATTTAATGTATGGCTGGAGAAGCACAGAAGGCCTCGTGAGCTGATTACCTAGTGCTGTGGGTAAGGTTTTAATCTCTTCTGCAAGTATTAGGAAAGAGAAACAAGGTACACAGAGATCTGGGACTGACGAACAGTCATAGAATACAGAACAGTTCAGAAATAGAATGCATTTGACAGAAAATGTGAAGATTAGGGTGGATTTGAGGTGCTTGTACATAAAAGTATGAGGTATAAAGAATAAAGTTGTTGAGTTACAGACACAGATTGTTACATGGTTATGGTACGTTGGCAATATGCAGATCTAACTCAACAAGAAAATGATTTGGAACTTAACATTCTTGAGGTTTTAGAGTAGATTTGTAGCTCAGGTTTTGGATGTTGTAGTTGGCTGGCTCACCAAGCTGGCTAGTTGTTTCGCATACATTTTGTTACCCTGCTGGATAACATCATCAGTGCAGCCTCTGATCTCTGATGAAGCACTGTTGTGTTTTCCCGCCTGTTATTTAAACTCTGGAGTCGATTGAGCTGGATTACCTCACTTCCAGTTTTCCTTCGCAGTGGAGTGTATATGGGGATGAGCGCTATGTGTTTGTTGATGACTTTTTTCATTTCGTACCAGTCTTCTAAGAATTCCCATGCTAGTCTCTGCTTCGATTGTCCCAGTCAAATTGGTGGTTCTCCTTATCCATGTGGATAGAGATGAGTGAGTATTGGTTGTGTCTTTTTGTAGCCAATTGATGTTCATGTACCCTTGTTATTAATTTCCTTCCTGTCTATCCGATGTAGTGTTTGTCACAGTCTCTGCAGGGAATCTTGTATATGACATTGGTTCTGTCCAAAGTGGGTTGTGGGTCTTTGATTCGGGTGAGCAGTTGTTGTAGATTTGGTGTGGGTTTGTGTGCTATTCTAATGTTTAGTGGTCATAGGAGTCTTGTGGTCAGTTCAGACGTGTTCCTGATGTAAGGTAGCATGATGAGTGTGTCGGGGCATGTAGTATCTTCCTGGTGTCAATCATATAATAGGCATCTTCTGACCCAGTTTTTCGGATATGCATTGTCTCTGAATACGTAGAAGAGGTACCTTTCTTTTTGGTGAAGGTCTGTGCTGCTGCAGTGTGTTGTTGCCCGTTTAAATGATGTTCCCACGCAACTTGCTTTGTGTTTGTTAGGGTGGCTGCTGTTGAAATTCAGTTCTTGGTCAGTATGTGTGTATATAGGAAAGCCACACATCCGAAGGCTTTACTGGTGGTGTTACCAAGCACCGTAATGAAACATTAGCAAAACAATGAACCAGCTTGGCAAGCCAACCAATTAACATTCTTGGTTACAAAGTATTCATACAGGATAGAGAGAGAAATGACGAGGTGTACTGGCAGCATTACTCAAAGAACTCTTCTCAAACTGGAAAGGAATTATGTCCTTGAGTATTCAAAGAAGAACCTATTTGGTTAGAATTAAGAAGATATCAATGTGATGTTGCAATGCTTGTCATTTTGCACTAGTTATCAAAAGCAGGAAGGATCAGAGGAGGGAAAGTTGCTCAAATTTCAGAAATGTACAGTATTGATATTAGAGAGTTTTAAGCAATTTAAATTGAGCTAATCTAAGTCATAGTATAAAAGGCAAAGAAGAGGGAGAAATACTGAAATGTATACAAGAAAATTTTCTTGATCCCAGCTATAAAGGGATGGAAGCAGGGTTGGAACTCATTCAGCATTTTAACCTCAACTCCTCATCAAGCAATCATCTGGGCTTGCCACCCAGTCTATGCCGAGGAGCTAATTATGCTTCACTGTGGCTCACCAAGTTGTTTTATAGCAATCAATTCACATTACATGAGCAGTTGTACTACCAACCACTTATCATGTTCCTCACAAGCAACTGAATTAACCTTTTATTGCCACTGATACTGCTTCAAGTCTGACTTCTCTTTTTTTAAGATTAAATTCCCTACAATGTGGGAACAGGACCTTCGGCCCAACAGTCCACACTGCCCCACAGAGCATCCCACCCAGGCCCATCCCCCTATAACCCACACACCCCTGAACACTACAGGCAATTTAACATGGCCAATCCACCTGGCCTGCACATCTTTAGACTGTGGGAGGAAACCAAAGCACCTGGAGGAAACCCACGCAGACACGGGGAGAATGTGCAAACTCCACACAGACAGTCACCCGAGGCTGGAATCGAACCCGGGTCCCTGGCACTGTGAGGCTGCCGTGCTAACCACTGAGCCACGGTGCTGCCCCATTTCTTGGCCTCAGGAAATTTTGAACATATAAGTGACATTTATCTCTGCCTGCATCTATCTGATACATGTACAATCTTAATCCCTGTAATTTTTCTTATCGTGTCAGTTTTACAGAGATACTCTTCTCCATATACTAGACAAATAAATCTTACTACAGCTTCTAAAATGACCACAACAAGAACAATTGAACAAACTAGTAATAAACTGAGGACATTTAAATGTGAAACACTAGCTTGTATTTGCTTAATTTTCAAATAAACACTTCAATTCTGTTGATCAATCCGAGTGATGCTTTAGAAAAATTATGCCTGTTATTATCCCTGATGATTTCCAATGGTAACGATATTAGTAAATGTCATTAAAGAGAAGGGAACCACTAGGTAGTTCAAAACAGAATTTAGCCATCGATTAAAACTAAAGAAATGAGCCTATGAGCATTGTAAAAACAATGCTTAAAACCTCAAGTGCAAAAGATTAAGTAAGGAATAACCAAATACTTTACAGGTGCAGATGATGATCAAATAATGGCTGAGGAACTTAAACTATTTGTACCTTTATTGAAGAGAATGCTAACAGACAACTGGTGAGTTCCAAAGTGATGAAGAACAAATGGGTAATATTATGTAGATAAAAACTGAAAGAACTGTGGATGCTATAAAACAGGAACAAGAACCGAAGTTGCTGGAAAAGCTCAGCAGACCTGGCAGCATCTGTGAAGAAAAATAATCAGAGTTAACATTTCAGGTCCAGTGACCCTTCTTAAAAACTGATGGTAGCTGGGAACACATCGGTTTATATGTAGAAAATAGGGAAAGGAATGGGGTAGGGAGTAAATATTCGGATACAGGATTAGAGCCTGAAGAGAGAGAGAACAGCAGATGGATAGGCAAAGGAGTTGATAATGATCTGTCTGGGAAGGTGAATAGCTGTTAATGGGGACTGTTAGTGATTAACAATTGATAATGGCAGGCTATGTGAAAGCAAGGCCTGGCGTGGGGTAGGGGGTTAGGCCATGGGAGAATTTAGGCCCTAAAATTATTGAACTCTGTATTGAGTCCAGAGGGTTGCAAGGTCCTAAGCAGAAAATGAGATGTTGTTCTTTCAGCTTGCGTTGAGATTTGCTGGAACACTGCAGCAAGCCAGAGACAGAGATGTTGGCCAGGGAACAGGGTGGTGTTAAAATGGCAGGCAACTAGAAGCTCAGGGACCTTTTTGCGAGCAGAACGTAGGTGTTCTGTGAAGCGCTCAAACAGTCTATGCCTCATTTTCTCAATGTAGAGGAGACCACATTCTGAGCAGCGAATGCAGTAGACTAGATTCTGGGAAGTGTAGGTCCAGAAAGTGTTGTTTCACCCGGAAGGTATGTTAGGGCACTTGGACATTGGGGAGGGAGGAGGTAAATGGAAGGTGTTGCACCTTCACCAGTTGGAGGGGAAGGTGCTGTGGGGCTGTTGAGGAGGGGTTGGGGATGAAGGAAGAGTGCCAGGGTGTCCCAGAGGGAGCGGTCTCTGTGAAAGGCATGCAGGGGAAGGGAGGGGAATATGTTTCTGGTGGTGGCATCTCAGTGGAGGTGCCAGAAATGGCGTCTGATGATCTTCCGGATGTGGATGATGGTAGGTAAGAAGAAGGGGAAGCCTATCACTGTTGCAGGAGGTTAAAGACGAAGTGAGAGTAGAAGTGTGGGAAATGGGTCAGGCTCAGTTGAGGGCCACGTGGACAACGCTGCTGGGAAACCCTCAGTTGAGGAAGAAGGTGGACATTTCGGAGGCTCCCTTGTCAAAGTTAGCTTCATCTGAACATATGCAATGGAGATGGAGGAACTGAGAGAATGGGATGGAGTCTTCAAAGGAGGAAGGGTGTCAGAATGTGTAGTCCAGCCATCTGTGGGAATCAGTGAGCTTATAGTGGATATTGGTGGCCAGTCTATCCCCAGAAATGGAAACTGAGATGTCAAGGAAGGGAAGGGAGGAGATAAATATAGACCAGGTGAAAGTCAAGGCAGGGTGGAAATTGGAAGCTAGATCAATGAACTTTTCCAATTCCGGACGAGAAAGGGATGCAACACCGATGATTGCATTCATATGTCAGAGAAAGAGTTGTGGGTGAGGGCTGGAAAAGGACTGTTCCATGTACCCCACAAAGAGACAGGGATATCTGACGCCTGTGTGGGTACCCACGGCCACCCTTCTGACCCAAAGAAAATGAGAGGAGTTAAAAGAGAAGTTGTTCCGCATCCACTTCCATCATACTTAATCTCTTTCTGGGTAGGTCAGCAAGGAAGAAGCTGGGTGTCTGGCAGAGATCAGGTTTCTCACCTACATTCCCTCTAATTTCTCTAGCTGGTGCATGGAGCTCTGAGGTCAGTGCACAGCAGTGGCTGGAGAAGCCATAAGTCAATGCATCAGCACACTGATTGATATGCATGGACTTTCAAATGCTTGTACAGCTGCACAAAACACATAACTTAGACAGAACATTGCTTTTCACTCCTGAGAGGAGAAAAACAGATTTGGCCAAAGAAGAGCATGGCTGTTCATGTTGGTATTGGAAATACCAATGGGCAACCAACCCACGCTTCATTGTGCTGTATTGCATTCTCATTAGCACCAGTTTTAACTCATTCTTAACATGCACAAGGTTGTATCAATCTTCAACAAGTAATTCCACCTCTGTTCTTTTGAAGGCAATAGCAGCACCCAAGAAAAACTCTATAAAGAGGTCAGCACTGGAGACCCTCAGCTTCATCTCTTGGGAAGTAAGTCAATGTAGCCTCAGAGGATGCACTGCAAGGTGTTCCCCTGCATTCTCCACTGGCTAGAAACTTTAAGCACAGTGGTTACTTTTTCAAGTCAGGCTCCACTGAAAAGTTTGGTGAGCACATCACTGACAAGTCTGTGCAGCTTGTTACGAAGAAACCCCCAATGTCTCTGGCACTCAGAGAACTGTTGGAGGTCAGGTACCTGCTCAGCCCAGGCAGATAGTGTTCATAGATCGTAGATTATAGAATAGTTCATAGAATCCCTACAGTGTAGAAACAGGCCCTTCAGCCCAACAAGACACACCAACCCACGGACCATCCCTCCCAGGTCCATCCCCCTAATTTACACATCCCTGAACACTACAGGGCAATTTAGCATGGCCAATTCATCTAGCCTGCACATCTTTGAACTGTGGGAGGAAACTGGAGCACCCAGAGGAAACCAGTGCAGACACAGGGAGAATGTGCAAGCTCCACACAGACCGTCACCTGAGGGTGGAATTGAACCTAGGCCCCTAGCGCTGTAGGGCAGCAATGCTAACCACCATACTGCTTTTGGATGCACCTCTGGTGTTCCCCTGTTCTCGGCCATTAATTACATTGGCAAACTACAGAGACAGCAACAATATGACAGTTTGCATGAAGCAGCTGATAAACTGGATCAACGGGCAGAGGGGTCTATCAAACAAGTTGGCTCTCACATCCATTTGTCTGACTTGCCATGGAGACCCAAGTCTAGCAGCACACTCAGTATGGAAATGCTCACGGACTCGCATTCCATTGCATTAGCCATCGGTGCTCAGCATCGGGCAAAACAAGAAGAGGAAGTGGGATGTTTCCCTTATTCCCGGTCCCATTTCCTCTCAGGAAAACAGGATGACACTAGCAAGCACCCACAGGAAGGAGATATGACTGGTACACCACAAAAGCTTCGTCTCAGGAAGTCTGTGATCCCAAAACCTGCAATATACAAGCCGAAGAAGGTGATCCCGCAACTGGGCAGGAGAATCTCAGAAGATCTGGGTCCTCTAGGACCAAATGAACCAGGGAGTGATCATCCAAATCTTCTCAGTGAATACGGCCAACCATAGAGCAACTCCATTGCCTCCAGGTATAGACATTGAGCCTGCACTTAGATGTAGTGCAAGATGGAAGAAGGATAAAACATATTCAGCATGTAGGTGGCACAGGTAAAATAATATCATTGTAAATATATTTTCAAATACGCTGTTAAAATGCCTGGTATAGTATAAAATTCACTGCTGGATCCAGTCAAGTCATACCCATGTGACAGATGAACAGCCTCTTTAGACAAGGATGTAATAGTCAAGCATTGCTCGTCCCTCACAAGTGAATAACCCCTTGACTTCAAGTACCCTCAAACATTAGGGATTCCTATGCAGTTGAGGATTTCAGCCAAAGTGCAGCATTTTAACATGGCCAAAAGTAAAGCTAAACATTTTGCCCAGGGAATATGCTGGGGCCTGAAATGCACACATCATTCCACGCTTAAACCTGTCCTGTAAATGAGTTAGAAATTCATTGGGAAAGATTCATTCTATGTATCAACTTTCAAAGGAAGTGCACTGCATTTAAGGTTTGCAGATATACAATGGGCATTATATATATTTAGTCTCCCTCATAATGCAGTTGAGAAAAACTGCAGAAACCACTGTCTCATGCAATTTTAACATTCACTGCACGAAACCTGGATGCCATACCCAGACAATGCCTTATGAGTTCCCGCCCCTTAGTGTCATGTGATGTTAGTTTTGTCATTCATCCACGGGGTGTGGATTTTGCTGGCTGGGCCAGAATTTATTGCCCATCCCAAGGTGCTCATGAGAAGGGGATGATGAACTGCCGTCTTGAACCGCTGCATCCCTTTTGGTTTAGGTAGACCCACAATACCATCTGTGAGGTAGTTCCAAGATTTTCAGCCAATGACACTGAAACAGCAGCAATGTATTTCCAAATCAACATGGTGAGTGCCTTGGAGGTGAACTTGCAGGTGGTGGTGTATCACCAGCCCTTGACGTTTGAGATAGAGATGATCACGGGGTTAGAAGGTGCCCTTAGTAAAATTTTGCAGCGCATCTTGAAGATGGTACCCACTGATGCAACTGAACATCAACAGTGGAGGGAGTGAATGTTTGTGGATATGCTGTCAACCAAGCAAATTGTTTTGTATGGGTGTGACATTTAAGCAAGGAAAGCAAATGAACATTGCAGACATGCTGTTGAGAATCAAGCCCCAATGAAAAAAATAGACGTTGCTATGACAGTGAGATTTTCTAGATCCAATGTAAAGTAGCAGTTCAATGTGCTCTGTAAGTCATCAAAGGCAGAGGCCTTATATATAGCAGACGTGCGCCTTGCTCACATCAAGCAAACTATCCACCCAGATGCAATTCTCCAAGGTAAAAGGGTGTCTGAAAGCATCAAGGATTCCCATGTTGGACACAAGGTATGTCAGATCTGACAGGTTCCCATCAACTGCTGGAACAGGCTTGAAGGGTTGAACAGCCTATTTATTTGAGTAGTATATTAGAGTCTATTAGTCATATAGAGAAATTAATTGACAGGCTGAGATAGCATGTTGTAGAAAGTAAATAGAGTCTTTATGGCCAAGGAGTTGAGGGGAGAGATGCTAAAGAACATTCACATGATTAACCAAGAAGTTAGGTCAAATCTGATGAAGGCAATAGATATGCTTGGCTGACCAAACTTGGGCACTGAAATGAAGGACCACATCAACCTGTTCAGTGCTTGTAATGAGTACCAAGTTAAAGAAGGGAGAAAACTGCTGATGCAACTTGTCATTCCGGGAAGACCACTTATGAAACTGGGAATAGACCTCTCTAATCTGGAAAGAGCTAACCATCTTGTCACGTACTAGAGTGTTTGGAACCAGGTAGACCTTGTTAACTATGAGGCTCCTGATTGAGATTGTTAACCTGGGCCAAACAGGAAAGCCTTGGCTGACAGTTATAACCAGATGAGAATCTCCTCAGTTATGTCTGACTGGAAAAAAATATAACCAGGATATTCTCCTCAGTAAAAAAATAACCAGGGGATTAGAGTCTCCTCAGTTGAAAACTGGCTCCAAGCTGGCTGGCCACAGCCTGTATACTGTGCATCAGTAAATAAGAGTGAGTTGGTGGCAGGACACCAGTCTCTATGCGGTTGTTTCAGTGGTGACTGGAGAAACCAGAACGTGCCTGAAGAACATTCACTTGCAACAGTCATCTTAAACTTGAGATAAGTATTTCTGGCATTACGCCTTTATTTGCTTTGCTTAACTCATTTGATCCTGCCATGAAGAACTAGACCTGATATGTGTAAAGAATATGATATTTTTTCCCAGGCAAATGACATTGGAACAAATGAAAGCAATGAGTAATCCTCCTGACTGCGTGTGGACCTGCAGCACTCTCCTTTAGAAGGGGTTTAAATTTCCCAGACACAAAAACCTCTAGGAGTTGATGGGGCTAGTTAAGGAATATCACCATGCCAAACCTGCTCTAATCCTGAGGTGCCACCGGTTTTATTCAGCTGTTAAACAACCGGGGAAATCTATATTGGTATTTTTGATGAGGTTGCGACTACTGACAGAGGCATGTGATTTTGGGTCAACCCTGAGTGAGATGCCAAGAGACCATTTGGTATGTGGGATTAATGATGTAACCATGCAAAAACACCGACAAGCTGAAGCCCAACTGGACTTCAAACAGGCACTGCAGTTGGCCTTATCATTAGGAAAGGCAGCGAGTGGAGCATGGGAACTACAGGGCATCCCAATGGAAGTGGCCACTCTCACCTGTCTGACTCATCTTGGGGAACACCACTTGAGTGTAGGCAGTCGCAGACTCTCATCAGGCCCTCCTGAGCAGAATGACCCTAGGCCAACCCACAGCAGAACTCCACTACAAAGCCGGGCCTTGGCCAAGCAGCTAAACAGTTCTTCAGGATCTCAACTGGCAAGTCACTGTAGTTGCTGCCAAGGCAGCAAAGGAGTTCTACAAGGCCTGACTTGAGTAAGAAAAATCATAGACCGGCACCCAGGAGAGTGCACACCTTGTAAAATTACTCTACACATGGGTTGTAACAATTAAATTGCTTAGTGCCATTCAAGTCATTAAAATTAATGTTTGGTTAAATGGTCACCCAGCTCCCATGTAGGTCAATACTGGTCCAGCTGCATGTGTGCTTGCAGAATCTGTCTTTAACAACCCCTAAGCTTGCACAGGACCTCAGCCAGACTGAGAGCATACACTGCAGAAATGTTGCAAATTAAGGGCATGACTTAATCCGGTTCCCACCTTCTATGAGAAACAGTTGGTGCAGTTACCACCGATGGTGGTGAAAGGCTCAGGCCCAAGCTTATTGGGGCAGAATTGGTTGAGAAAGATTCACTTGGACTAGCTCAACATTTTTTAATTAGAAAATGGATGCCTCAGTGAAATCCTGGCGAAATACCCAAGAATATTTCAGGAAGGGCTTGGAAATACCAAAGGGGCCGAAGCCACTTTACATGTTGACCAGGAAGCAATTCCAGGATTTCGCAAGGCCTGCTACTGCCATTTGCCTTGTGGGCAAAAGTAGAGATAGAAATCAGGAGGCAGGAGACTGAAGGAATTGTCATAACAGTGCAGTCTGTAGAATGGGCAACACCGGACGTACCAATTATGAAGACTGACAACTCGGTTTGTCTTTGTAGGGATTTTAAGTAAATGGTAAACCACTTCTCACAGCTGGATAAATACACAATTTCTCGCATACTGGACATGTACACAAAGCTGGCTGGGATGGTGTCCTTTATAAAGCTGGACATGAGCCATACCTACCTGCAATTGTGACTGGATGAGGAGTCCCAGAAGTACGCTACAATTAATCCTCATAAGGGTTTATACCAATATACAAGACTGCAATTTGGGATATCATCAGCCTGTGCCCTTTTTCAGCGAACCATGGAGAACATTTTACAAGGGCTACCACAGGTTGGCATTTATCTGGATGACATACTAATAACAGGGAAAACCAATAAAGAGCAATTGCAAAAGTCGGACATAGTGCTAAAGCATTTCTCTCGGGTGGGTGTACATGTTAGAAGAGAAAAACATGTGTTCCAGGTACCCCAACGGACTTACTTGGGTTATACAGTGGACAGAAATGAGTTACACCCATTGGTAGAGGATTGAGGGTGATCAGAGGAGCCCTGGCTCCCACGTCCATACTGGAGCTTAGGCCTTTCCTTGGGTTATTGAACTATCATGGAAAATTCATATATAACCTGGCCTCCATCTTTGCACCCTTACACCTGCTATTGAAGAAGATTCAGCATTGGAAATAGTTATGAAGCCAAGAAGCAGCCTTGGAGAAGAGAAGAAGAAGCTATCGACATCTAAGGTGTTGGCCCACTATGATCCAAAGCAAGAAGTAGCGCTGACATGCAATGACTTCCCATACAGTATTGGGCTACTGTTGACTCAACAGAGAGGAACACCTGACAGCGTATGCTTCCCAGGCCTTGGCTGGTGACGAACACAAATATGCCCAGACAGAGAAGGATAGTTTGGCAGTCATCTTTGGTGTGAGGAAGTTCCACCAGTACCTTTACGGATGTCAGCTTGTCAAAGTAACAGATCACAAACCCCAGCGAGGATTACTGAAAGAAGACAAGGCAGTGCCACCTTTAATTTCTGGTAGAATTCAGCTTTGGGCACTTATTCTCAATGCATACAAATACAAATTAGAACACTGTCCAGGAAGCCAAGTGGCTAATGTGGATGCCTTGATTCGCCTCCCACTGGCAGATACTCCACCAGTGGTGCCTGCTGGAAGAGTCCCTTTTGGTTTTGAACTTCCTGGACACCCTTCTGATTACCACTGACAACATCTGACTGTGGACCTAAAAAGATCCTGTCCTAAAGAAACCAAAACAGCTGGTGGTAATGGAGGAAACAGAAGGTCCACTTCAGCCTGGGTTGAAACTTTTTTGTGGACCCAGCAAGACCAGATCACTGTAGAATACGTCATATGACTGTGAGGAACAAGGATGATTCTCCCAATTAAATCTCTCTACCAGATACAGGCTAAACTCCACTTGGGTCATCCGGGGGTTTCCAAGATGAAAATGCTGGCAAAAAATTATGCCTGGTGGTCAGGGTGGAATGTCAACATAGCTGCATTGATGGGGCAGTGCCCAGAGTGCTAACAAGGATGGAAATTACCACTGGCAGTGTCCCCACATTCATGGGAATGGCCTGGTAAGCCCTGGGTTTGGTTACATATTGACTATGCCAGTCCTTTCGTGGGCTCAGTGTTCCTTGCCATTGTGGATATCCATTTAAAGTGAATGGACGTGCATAAAGCTCATTCGGCAAACTCAGGGATGATGATCGAGAAGCTGCAAGCAGAATTCACGATAAACAGACTCCTGGAAGTATTGGGGATAATAGGAACTGCAGATGCGGGAGAATCTGAGATAACAAAGTGTGGAACTGGATGAACACAGCAGGCCAAGCAGCATCCTAGGAGCACAAAAGCAGATGTTTCAGGCCTAGACCCTTCATCAGAAAAGGATCTAGGCCTGAAACGCCAGCTTTTGTGCTCCTAAGATGCTGCTTGGCCTGCTGTGTTCATCCAGTTCCACACTTTGTTATCCTGGAAGCATTGTTTGTAGACAATGGG
Source organism: Stegostoma tigrinum (assembly GCF_030684315.1). Classification (NCBI taxonomy): domain Eukaryota; kingdom Metazoa; phylum Chordata; class Chondrichthyes; order Orectolobiformes; family Stegostomatidae; genus Stegostoma; species Stegostoma tigrinum. The sequence goes on along the minus strand of NC_081358.1, from coordinate 99,275,120 downwards.
ATGTCATTTACCAGAAGACATTCGAATATTTCCTAAAGTCAAATGGCATTCAGCACATAAGGACAGCTCCACACCATCTATCATTCAATGGTCTAGTAAAAAGAGCTGACCAAACATTGAAGGCAGGCTTACTGAAGCCGCCTACAGTATCAATTAATACCAAACTATCCCATTTCTGTTTGATTATAGGACCACCCCACACACAACAGCAGGGATAGCTCCAGGAGAGTTGCTGATGGGAAGAAGACTCTGTATCAGGTTAAACTTGGCATTCCCAGACCTGGGGGTGAGGATGAAATGGCAGCAGGAATGCCAATGCTGGTCAAATGCCTCTGCTAAGTGACAGAGACAATTTAATTCAGGGGATGACATTTGGCGCTGGAACCATGGAAACGGCCCTGTATGGTACAAGGTGAGGTTGACATGAAGTCAGGATCCATCACTTACAAAGTTTGGATAGCGGTACAGTCCTGAACAAACACGTGGATCACCTGAATGCTGTTACCGTGCAAACAACCAGGAGCAAAACATTCCTGGCCCCTCAGAACAGCCAGAAGGCCTGTCAGAAACCATAGTTTCACCCCCTCCCATGTCCAGTGTACCAAACCAGAGTCCGAGTTGGATTCAGCCTCAATACCGTTACCACTGGCAGAAGAGGAGGAAACTCTACTCAGATGCTCCAGACGCAAGATGCGGACCATGGCCTGGAACACGCTGCCAATGTCAGAATCTGAATCAGAGGAACTGGACTATGGGCAAAAGTGTCACAGGTAAAGCTACAAGCCAAAGACCAGGCCTACATCCTCTGACTTACAGAGGGGAGAGATGCAGCGATTGGAAACAAAACCAGAAGTTGCTGGAAAAGCAGTTCTGAGGAAGGGTCACCGGACCCGAAACATTAACTCTGATTTCTCTTCACAAACACTACCAGACCTGCTGAGCTTTTTCCAGCAACTTCGGGCTTTTGTTTCTGACATACAGCATCCACAGTTCTTTCAGTTTTTATGTAGCGATTGGAACCAGGCTGACCTCGTTGACTATGAGGTCATTGATTGGGGCTGTTAACCTGGGCCAATCAGAAAGGCCCTGGCTGACCAATATAACCAGAAGATCAGCATCTCCTCAGTTGAGGGCTGACACTGACCACAGTCAGTGTACTGTGCATGAATAAACAAAGGGTGACTTGCTGTTGAGATAGCAGTCCCTGTGCAGTTGTATTGGTTAAAATACAAAGAGGAGATGGAACAAAGTTGATTTAATATAGGGGATATTCCTGTTCATAGCTTCCAGATGTCCTAAAAACAAGTTTCAATTTGAGGTTGAAGCTCAATGTCTTTTTCCTCTCCCAAAGTTGATAAATTCAGTGTATTCACTTCAATTTCCATTTTGAAATCTAAATGTTAAAATGTAGAATTCAAACCATTTATGCAACAAGTATATTTAGAGGCCAGATATAATTGTAATCCTGTTGTGCAGGCGTTGCAGAAAACACCAACTGCCTGAGGCAGGTTGCTGCTGTGCCATTGACTTTGATAGGCTCAACAGTGCCACCACTGGGCATGAATGCATGAAGAAAATGCTCAGGGTAGTGAGTTTCTGCCATTTCTTGAGAAAGAGAAGCTTGGACAATTTATTTTAATGGAAACAAATTTAATACCTACACGTTTTCTTCTTTTGTAACTGTGTGTACCTGAAAAGAAAAGTTGCTAGAGGGGAGAACTTTCAGGCCAGCTGGTATCACCACCATGTTATTTCCAGGTCACATAGCACATGTAGAGTCACAGAGTCATACAGCACTGTAACAGGCCTTTCAGTCCCACTTATCTATGCTGACCGAGTTTCCCAAACTCATCAAAAATCTTTCCTTTTCCCTTTATTCATTAATGGGATGAGGGTGTCACTAGCTAGGCAGCATTAATTGCCCATCCCTAGTTGACTAGAGGACAGTTCAGAGTCAATCACATTGCTGAGAGTCTGGAGTCACACGGAGGCCAGATCAGAAAAAGATGGCAGTTTCCTTCACTAAAGGACATTAGTGAACCAGATGGGTTTTTCCAACAATCGATAATGGAATCATGGTCATCATTAGATTCTTAATCCCAGATATTTTTATTGAATTCAAATTCCATCATCAGCTGTGGTGGGAACTTGGGTCCCCAGGTGGTTGAGGGGTGACCTTACAGAGGTTTACAAAATCATGAGGGGCATATATAAGGTGAATAGCAAAGGTCTTTTCCCTGGGGTGGGGGAGTTCAAAACTAAGGGGCATATTTTAAAGGTTAGAGGAGAAAGATTTAAAAAGGGGCCTGAGGGACAATTGTTTGTTGCAGATGGTGGTTTGTACATGGAATGAGCTGCCAGAGGAAGGGTAGATGCAGGCACTGTTACTACATTTAGAAGACATTTGGACAGGTCATGAATTAGTAATACCCTTCCTATAGCTAGGCAGCCACTACTGCACACAGTACTCCAAAAGTTGTCTCACCAGTGTCCTGGATAACGTCAACATGCTGTCCCAACTGCAATGAAGGCAAATGTGCTAAATGCATTCTTCATCACTCTATTTACCTGTGATGCAAATTTCAAAGAACTATGTACCTGAACCCTAGGTCTTCTGTTCAACATTTTGTTCCAAAACCATGCCCTTCATGAACTCCAAAGCAACAGTTAACATGTCAATATAACTTTAAGAGACATCCTCATGATATCATCATTGTATCAAAGCATGTGCTCAAGAAGTTTAAAAATCGCATACAGTACTTCTTATCTTACCCTGGGATCAAATGAAGCTCAACATGCTGCATGAAACATGCTCCTCGGTTGAAATTTATAGCTTAATGTAAGCCCAGACACTGATATGCTCAAGAATGTACCATTCATATTTCTTGGTTAGCTATAACAAATTTCTGTTTGATTCTGAAATATGCACAATAGCTACATCCAGTTTCTTATATTTACAGGAGATAAAATACCAATATAGCAGCAAAACTATGGTTTGCAGCAGATTATCTTGAAACAAGACTCCAAAATCTCAGTGGAAGGTGTTTGGAAAACTAATTGAAGTCCTGTCTGGTTGGACTGCAGCTTTGGATAATCGAGAATTCAAACACAGGGACAAATTCTCTCACTTCAAACAGTATCACTTTCTGTGAGTTCAGACAGCTGTTACAGATTTGTCGATAGACAATTAACCAAAAAAATGACAGCACTGATTTTTTTTGATTAGAACATAAATTAATTCAAGATAAGAGGAAAGTAATAACACATCAATTTTAGATAAAAAGGCTGCATTTCACTTTTCATCCTGTGATACAAAAGTAGCAATCTTTCTCAGACAGCTGCAGTCTTCTGCTTATAAAGGAACAGCAGGAAGCTTAAAAAGCCCTCTTGTGGCACAGTGGTAGCATCTCTGCCTAGACCAAGAGATCCAGGTTCATGTCCCAGCTGTGTCAGAGATCCATAATAGTATCTTTCAACAGGTTGATTAGACAAATAAAAGCAGCAAGTCCTTCTTGTAGTACAGTGGTAATGTTCCCTAACTCTGGATTACGAGGCTTGGGTTCAAGGCCCATCCACTCCAGAGGTATGTAATAATATTTCTGAACAGGTTAGTTAGTAAAATAGGTTGGTTTTTAAAAAGCAGCATAAGTAGCTTTTATTGCTACAATATCAGGAATATAAGTACAGCCTAATGTTTTTAAGAATGGATCATGGATAGCAGAAGCGTCACTATGGATTGGGCAGAATCCAGGAATAACTTTACTGAATTATAACTTGTCGAAAGTGTTCTACTTTTGGTAGCAAGTGATGGATGATGCAGCGAAAAAAGATTGAACATCTTGCTTCCTATCAGCAAGGAGAGGCTGTCGAAAATTATCACATCCAATTTTTACGTAGATGATCAAAAAGATCCAGAGAACATTTAGGAAGTTTTCAAAGACAAGTTCCATGTAAAAATTGATTTTAAGATTAACAGATTCTAACTCGTCATACAGATTGCAGCTCCAAGACTGTTGACTAGTTCAGCAGAATATGCCACAGGGCACGAATCTGAGAGGTTCATTGAGTTAATTATCATATCTACAATAGTGAACGCCTTTAAGGATCTTGTGGACAATACCATTGATACGTTACACAAGGATGGACACAAATATGAAGCCACAGTGAGAGGCCAACAACAATTAATCACCTTAGGGATAGGCAACACTATGGCTTTAGTCAGCAAAATGTACCATACCAATAAAATTAGCAATAAATGCTGATTATTGCACCTACCCAAAAGCTGTCCAGTTTTTCTTAATACCTGTAAACTATGTGGGCACACGAGTAAGAAATCTGGTTCCAAAGGACAGGTTGGACTCCAAAGCAAAAGAGACAAACAAGATAGTGCAACATCATATCATTGGCAGCAAGAAAATTGTTAATATGAAGCATAAATGCAAACACATCAAAAGATTCAAGTAACTGAAAGGCAAATTTTATGAGGAAGACCGAGCTTTCCATATTGTTAACCTCAAAGACAATGTTGATTGGGCAATTGAAAAGAAATCATTTCTATCATACAATCTGGAAGGGCAGAATAACACAAAGCTAAAATTAACAAGGGCGCCAGTGCCAACATATTACAGTACACCTCTTGGAGAGCATGTACTTCAGCTCCATTGAACGACACTGGAAGAAACCATTTCAATGCACAGATAACAGATCACCAATCCCTACAGTGAAAGAACCACATTGCAGTGCCAACATGCAAGCTCATTTTGGCTTCTCAAAATCATCTTCCAGGCAGATCTGAATCGCAGGACCATCAGTATGTGCAGATTTCAGAGTTGTCACAATTCATGTAATTTAAACCATAGCCACTGTAGTGGAACAGACCACAAATGATGTTACAGAATCAGTCAATGATCGCAAAGAATGTAACTTTGAAAGAAGTTTCCTCTCTCTCAGACTGCCTCTCTTTGGTTTATAGATTTCTGAATTTCATTCCTTCCACACCAATCTTTAAGCCATGCATTTAACTTCTTGAGTTAATTAACCTTGTTCCAGTTTTTTCCATGCCTCAGGTAGTAATCCCAAAATTATGAGCTGGGAATTTCTGGGCTCTTTTTAGTTAGTTCTTAACGGTTCAAATTGTTTCAACTGAACCTCTTTCTAGTCCTATGAATATTGTTGTTACCAAGGAAGATGACAGCTCTTGAATTCTTCCCCTCCCACTCCAAGTTCCTCCCCAGTTCTGAGGAGAGATTGTCAAATCTGCACCGCGCAAGCAACATTATCTTTGGGACTCAGACTTATAGCTGCAGAGAACTGTATGTGTCCCCTAATTATATTTTTTCTTTTCAATACTACATTCCTATTTTCTCCCAGCACTTGAGTGGATCCCTGTAACACTATTGTTTTCTCATCAGCCCTGCAGTCCTAATCTTGTCCACACAGCTCGCAAGAACCTTGTAACTTTTTGAAAGCTGCAGGGGTCAAAGTTCCTCAGATATTACCCCCTGAATGCCCATACCTGCCTTACCTGCAATCAGTCACTCCTTTCCTGATCACCAACTAAATCTGAATGATTTAATCTTAGAGCTGTGGCTACTTCCTGGAGAAAAGTGTCCTAGTAACTTCTCCCTCACTGATGTAGTGAAATGTCTGTTGCTTGCACTCTAGTCTTTCTGATTCAAAGTTCCTCAAACTGCAAAGGTTTTTGCGGATGTGTTCCCCCTGGATAACCTCAGTTCTCAGCAGCTTTGACATGCTGCAGCAACAATACATCATCTGTCCTACAAATACTACCATATTTTATTTAGAATTCCTGCACTTCACCCTTTTTGTAGTCAGTTTCTTTTGCACCAGCATCAATTTTACTCTTTTAACAAAGAGAAGGCCAATGACCTACACACAAACTGAAAACCTTCCTTTTCCTTTAAAGACAAAGCCATCTCGATCACTCCCAAGCACATTTTTGGAGTTTATTTATTTTAAATAATGGTTTGCCTTTTTGATTCTTCTGACTGAAATGCATGACCTTGCACTTTCTAGCATGAAAGTCCATCTGCCAGATGTTTGCCTGTTCACTTGACCAATCTGGATCCCCTTGTATATTCCACATGCCCTCATCCCAACATATTCTTTCATCTATTTTTATATCATCAATAAATATGGACATATTGTATTCTGCCACATCCACCCACCTCAATACACACTTTTTTTTTAATGTGGAGCTTTGAAATACCACTGGAAATCCAAATGCATTACATCTACCAGTTCCTCCTTATCAATTCTCATTGTTATATTTTCTAAGAATGCCAGAAAATTTGCTCAACATGATTTCATTTTCACAAAACCATGTTAACTCTGTAGGATTGTATCAAGCTTTTATCAATGTCCTACTATTTCAATACTAATGGCCGCTAGAACTGTCTGAATGGCATATTATGCTAAGTGATTGATGGTTTCCAGACTTGTTTCGCTCCCTTTTCGAACAGGAGTGTCACATTAGTTTTCCAATCTTTTGGAATGCTTCTAGAAGAATTATTTTTGTTCATTCACAAGATGCAGGCATCACTGGTCAGGCCAGCATTTATTACCCATCCCTAATTGCCCAGTGGACAGTTAAATGTCAACCACGTTGTTTTGGATCTGGAGTAACATGTGGGCTAGACTAGGTAACGACAGCAGTTTCCTTCCCTAACAGTGGCTCCAAGGGCAAGTCAGAGGCTAGGAATATTGCAGCAAGTAACTCACCTGGCTCCCTAAAGCCTGTCCACCATCTGCAGAGCACAAGTCAAGAATGTGACGAAATGCCTGGATGGGTACAGCTCCAACAACAGTCAAGAAGCTTGACGCAATCCAGGACAAAACAGCCGGCTTGATTGGCACCACATCTACAAGCTTCCACTCCCTCCATCACCAACGCTTAGTAGCAGTGGTATGTACTATCTACAAAATGCATGGTAGAAGTTCATTCAAGATCTTCAGACACCTCCAAACCCATGAGCACTTCCATCTCGAAGGGCAAGGGCAGCAAATACATGAGAACACCACCACCTGCAAGTTCCCCTTCACAGCACTCACCTCTCTCATTTGGAAATATAACAGTGTTGCTTCATTGTCACTGGGTCAAAATCCTTGAAATTCCCTCCCTAAGGGCATTGTAGGTCCATTTACAGCACATGAACTGCAGTGGCTCAAGAAGTTACCTCAGCACCATGTTCTCAAGGGCAAATAGGGACGGATACAAAGTGCTGGCCAGCCAGTAACCACTTAATATTGATGCCCCCAACCCATGATTGAATTAAACAAAATGATGCAGTCCAAGGTTTTCTCTCTCAACATACTCTCTCAGTGACTATCTGGATATTCTCAGCATTCCTGCCTTGCCTTATTTTCCACTCAGCCAGAGCTTAAGGTTGCTTTGTTGCTTTGCTTCTTAATGTGTTTCCGAATTCAGGTAGCTTGACATGGTTGTCGGCACTCATCAGTGAAAGGGTGGGCATCTGCTGTACGATGTTTGTCACTCTGTTCTCAGATGGTTTAGCTGCAAACATACTGTGTGTCCTTCAAGCAAATGGCCATGTCTCCATATATACGTCACTCAAATTCAAGGAGGCACCAATCACAGGAGCCCAGCACAGGAAGTCAAGTGCAGACTCAGTCCAGGTGCTTCGGCACTAAAAAGTGTCAGGTTGTCCGCTCACAATCAGGGGCTACGTGCCTGATGGCTCCAGTACAGTCAGTCTGGGGAATCATGGGAACAGATAGGGAGTTGCACATATATCAATCAGAGGTATAGTCACTTATTGTCTGTAGCTGCCTGGCTAAGTCATACAATTGGATGGACCATGATCAGTCTGCAGGGTTCCATCTACCAAAAGTCAAGCGGGAGGTTGGTTGTCGATGGTGAGCAGCATCCAGCTTCTGGGTGGGAAGCACACAGTGCAATACCAGACCTGGCACGTTCATCTTATATGTCTGTGGCTGTGGGGATAGCAGATGTGGGCAGAAGCAGATGCAGATACACAGGTTGGATGAGAACTTGGGGATGTGCAAAGTGTATGGGGTTGATGGGGATGGTTGCCAGGAAGAGGATGCTATGCAGGGAGGTGGAACCCAGAACTCACTGTGTGAGAAGTGGCTACTGTTGCCTCCCATGCAAATAATAAGTGTGCAACAGAAATGAAAATGTCTGCGACTTGCATTCTCCTGGAGAGTGCATTGATCTGGGTGCTGACCTTGGAACAGGCTGCCAAGATCTGGTGGTGTGATCTCTTATGCTGGTCCTGAGGGAAGAAGAGGGCCTTTGAACATGCCAATTGCTAAGGTCTTGAGCCATGGTTCGCAAAGTGGGGACTGTTGTCCGTTACCATGCTTAAAAGTATGTGCGCAGTTGTTCAGAGTTGATCTGGAATGTCACTGCTTGTTCTGGCGTGCATTTGCTTGCAATGGCGTTTCAAATATGACAGGGATGACAGTCTTTTCTGGGATATCCCAGCACTAGTGAGTTCTTCCAGCTAGGGTGAGTGGTAGAATTGGGCAAGCATCTGTTGAGGGGTTACAATTGGTTGTTAATTAGGAGAGTTTGGGATAACCATGTTGGAAAAGTTGCTAGGAATTGTAGACAGAAGGCTTTCATGAAACTTGAGAAGAGTTTGTGTGGAGTTTGCATGATCCTCCCAGGTCTGTATGGGTTTCCACCTGGTGCTCTGATTTACTTCCACAGTCCAAAAATACGCTTGTTAGGTGGATTGGCCATGCTAAATTGCCCAAAGTGTCCAGGGATGTGTGAGTTAAATGCAGTAGCCATGGGAAATATGAGGTTACAGGGATAGGGTGGGGAGGGTCTGGATGGAGTGCTGCTAGGAGGGTTGGTGTGGACTCGTTGGGCCGAATGGCCTGTTTCCACACTATAAGGATTCAATTCAATTCAATACATTAGTGTTTCCAATCAAACTGATTCCACATCATAATCCAATATACCTGCTTCACTACTCACCTTTATTCCTTTATTAATAAAGCTACCCCACCTCCTGTTCCCTCTTGTGTATTGTTCTGGATCAGCAAAGACCCTTTAATATTGAGCTCCTTGTATTAGTTACCCAGTAACCATTTCTCCATAACAGCTATCAGGCCATACTTACTTCCATTTGTGGCATTAGCTCATCTATCTTGTTACAATTGCAATGTGCATTAAGATAAATAGTCTTAAGCTTTAACTTTTTTACTTTTATTTATTCAGTGGTTACAAATGTCTGCTGCAATCTTCTGTGTAAATTTTCTAACCTGTCCTTTCACATTTTGTTTATTATTCACCTCTTCACTACCCTACACCTCTGCTCTCTTGTTTCTATTGATATTTTAAACTTTTCTTCAAACAAATTGCCCCACCCAAATAGTTTAAAGCACTATCTACAAACCAAGTTGTAGGATTTGTCAGGACACTCCCAGCATAGTTCAAATAAAGCCCATCCCAATGGAACAGCTTTTTCTTTTGCCAGGACTAACCAGTTCTCTCACATCAATCTTTCAATCATGCACTTAATTTAATATCTCTTTTCTTGTTTACAAGTAGCCCAGGGGTTAATCCTGAGATTATTACCTTTGTGGTTCTGCTGTTCAATTTCACCATGTGCTACTTGTAATTCCTCAGCAGAACCTCATTCCTAGTCCTGTGTTTATTGTTGGTATCTCAGTAGACAGTAACAACCGGATCCTTCATTTCTCACTACAACTTCCTCTTCAGCACAGAAGAGATGTCCTCAGCATTGCCGTTATGTAGGCAACACAGTTTTCAAGCATCTCTGTCTTTGTTGCAGAGAATAGTACCTATTCTTTTAACTATACTAATTCTTCTACATTTCTCTTTACTCCCTTTTCTTGGGCCATAATTCTGTTGTCAGTTCACCCATCCTGCCTGTAGTCTGTACTCTTGTCTGTAGCGATTGGAATGAGGTCAGCCAGGTGTACTATATTCCATGATATGAATTCCCTGATTGGAGCTGATAGCCTGATCCAATCAGGGAGCCCTAGCTGATAGATAAAAACAGGCATCCACATGTAAATAAAGGATGACTTGGTGATGGGATACAGGCCTCTGTAGAGTTATTTCAGTGGCAACGAGGATACCAATGGTGAAGCATGATGGGTCAGTTTGCCTTTATGGGGATTTTAAACAAATGGTAAACTGTTTCTCACAACTGGATAAATACCTAAGCCCTCGCATAAAGGACTTATATGCAAAGCTGATGGGGGAGGATGTCTGTCATGACGCTGAATATGAGCCATGCTTACCTGCAATTGTGGTTAGATGAGAGTCTCCAGAAGTATGCTATAATTAATACCCATAAGGGTTTGTACCAAAATACGAGACTGCCATTTGGGGCATCATCAGCATGTGCCATTTTTCAGTAGCGATTGAGAACATTTTACAAGGTCTGCCACTATTGGGCATTTCGCTCCAGTGGGCCATATGTGAGACAGCAGTACCCTGATACCATACAGAGAGGTATCACTTGTTAGAACCAGATCTAATGGCCACAGGTATCACCTGACCCCCACAAGTTGGTCAGGTTTTATGATACTTACTCACCAAAGACAGGCTAAGCTGAAAGGAGTTTTTCTCCAAGCGCAAAATATTACTTACTCAGACCCTATGTCAAGCTTGCTAAGCAATCATTTTCTACTTGATTTACACCATTAGGAGAATATTGTATGTGAGAGAAGAAACAACTACCGCAATTATCAGAAAAAATAACTTCCACAGACACTGAATATACAAACTGTTTGAAGGATGGTTTCAGCAGACCAGAGAAATGGAACCAAGGATGAAGTATTCAGTACACACTGAGAAAGTTCTCCTTCTCTCTCTCCCAAAGTGTGCCTGGTTGACAGTCAAAAAAGCATCATTGAATTGAGAGCTTTAAAAATATCAGTAATAGTCACTACTGCTGACTGCATCCAGGAAAACAATAAATCAAACCATGCCTCAAATTAAAGCTTTTGGAGTCAGGGAGATCTAAATTGTTTACATATTCTTTTAACTTTGATCATATCACAACTAAACCTTTTCTGTGGTTGACATGGTCTTCAGCTATGTTTAACCTACTTCCCGCACTTCTACCTTCACCCCATCCTACCCTTCCCAGAATGACAATAGAGCTTCCCTTGTTTTCCACACCACCATTCTTTGCATTCAAAGGATCAACCATTGCCATTTTCACCAACTCCAACAGGATACCACCACCAAACACATTTTCCCTTTCCGTCCACTGTCACCATACCAGAGAGATCATTCCTCCCGTGGCAACCTGGTCCACTTCCCCAGACTCTGCCAGACTACCACATAGCATCTTCCCATACAATCATAGAAGTATAACACTTACCCATTCATGTCCTGAGATAATGGGAACTGCAGATGCTGGAGAATCCAAGGTAATAAAATGTGAGGCTGGATGACATGTCCATCATGGGCCTCCTGCAGTGCCACAATGATGGCACCCGAAGGTTGTAGGAACAGCAACTCATATTCCGCCTGGGAACCCTGCAGCCTAATGGTATCAATGTGGACTTCACCAGTTTCAAAATCTCCCCTTCCCCCACCGCATCCCAAAACCAGCCCAGTTCGTCCCCTCCCCCCACCGCACCACACAACCAGCCCAGCTCTTCCCCTCCACCCACTGCATCCCAAAACCAGTCCAACCTGTCTCTGCCTCCCTAACCGGTTCTTCCTCTCACCCATCCCTTCCTCCCACCCCAAGCCGCACCCCCATCTACCTACTAACCTCATCCCACCTCCTTGACCTGTCCGTCTTCCCTGGACTGACCTATCCCCTACCTACCTCCCCACCTATACTGTCTCCACCTATCTTCTTTTCTCTCCATCTTTGGTCCGCCTCCCCCTCTCTCCCTATTTATTCCAGAACCCTCACCCCATCCCCCTCTCTGATGAAGGGTCTAGGCCCGAAACGTCAGCTTTTGTGCTCCTGAGATGCTGCTTGGCCTGCTGTGTTCATCCAGCCTCACATTTTATTATCTCCCATTCATGTCCTCCCTCCTTACTGACCAAGGCCTTAAGTACATAGAACATTGAAAATAGAACACTACAGCACAGTACAGGCCCTTCGGCCCTCGATGTTGCGCCGACCTGTGAAACCAAACTGAAGCCCATCTAACCTACACTATTCCACTATTATTCATGTGTTTATCCAATGACCATTTAAATGCCCTTAAACTTGGCAAGTCTACTACTATTGCAGGCAGGGCATTCCACGCCCTTACTACTCTCTGAGTACAGAATCTACCTCTGACATCCGTCCTTTATCTATCACCCCTCAATTTAAAGCTATGTCCCCTTGTGCTAGCCATCTCCATCTGAGGAAAAAGGCTCTCACTATCCACCCTATCTAATCCTCTCATCATCTTGTATGTCTCTGTTAGGTCACCTCTTAACCTTCTTCGCTCTAACGAAAACAGCAAGTCCCTCAGCCTTTCCTCATGAGACCTTCCCTCCATACCAGGCAACATCCTGGTAAATTTCCTCTGCACCCTTTCCAATGCTTCCACATCCTTCCTATAATGCGGCAACCAGAACCGTACGCAATACTCCAAGTGTGGCTGCACCAGAGTTTTGTACAGCTGCAGCATGACCTCATGACTCTGAAACTCAATCCCTCTACCAATAAAACCTAACACATCATATGCCTTCATAACAACCCTATCAACCTGGGTGACAACCTTCAGGGATCTATGTACATGGACACTGAGATCTCTCTGCTCATCCACACTGCCAAGAATCTTACCATTAGCCCATGTTCCAGGTGAAGCAGCATTTTACTTGTACTTCTTTCAATCCACTCAACTGCATTTGCAGCTCGTGATGCAATCTCTTTTACATTGGCAAGGCCAAACAGACTGGGTGAACGCTTTACAGAACAATTTCCTTGAAAGTTTTAGCAAAGGTTTGTAGCTCAGGTTTTGGGCGAGGTTGTTGACTTGCTCGTTGTGTAACAAATCTTTGCTAAAACTTTAAACATCATGGGTTCAACATGCAAAAAAAAATGCCCAACAATGGGAAACATTTTTCAATTAACTGAGCTCTACCCACGAACAACTTCACTTTCTCCATGAATGCTACAGGAATCAGGCACTGCCCCACAGTGTGAAGTACAAATCTCCATTTAAAAACCCACAGGCACACAAAATTGCTGAACAGAATGGACAAACAAGCCAGCTCAGTGAGCATCTCAACAACCTCAGAACACTTTCCTCTCTCTGTAAAAATTACCCTGACTTCCCAGTTGCTGCCATTTCAATAAACCACCTTGTGTCATGCTAACACTTCCGTCCTAGGCTTGTTGCAATATTTCAACGAAGCACACGACACAAGCTCGAGGAACATTTCATTTTCCATTCAGGCAATTTACAGCCTCAAGGTCTCACCATTGAATTGAATAAGTTTAGAAACTGACCACATCATATCTGGTCTCCATTTTTCGAATATTCTCCTCCCCTCTCCACTGGCCCCTCCCCACCCTGAACTGCTCAACCTTATCTTTCACATCTCTTTTTCTTTCACCTGCACTAACAACCTCTTTGTTTATTTTTACATTGAGCCTCAACATCATCTACTTGCTCCTCCTCCACCAAAAAAATTTTCAAAGCCTTTCAGTTCTGATTAAGAGTATTACCAGACTCTAAACATTAACTCTGTTTCTCTCTGCTGATTTTGCCAGATTTCCTGACTTTCTCCAGCATTCTCCAAGTTTGCCTCATTATCCCTTCTTAACTTTGTATCCGTGCAGGTGTCTGAGAGCCGGGTAACTGCTAGAGTTTGTATACTTGACATTGCAACTTTATTATTTTTCTTGGCATGAACAGTTAATAAACTCACTCTTTGTTTAATTCAAGGAAACCTTTGATCGGTTCCTTTGCAGTAAAAATATTTAATTACTTTTAAATTGGGGAACATATAGCTTTGTGTTAAAAAGTGCTTAAAACCTTTCTTGTGACCTACTGAGAGAAAAAAAAGGGAAGCCCAATCACTGCTGCTCACCTGGTCATTACAAACCAAAATAATCTTCCCACCTGGTGTATAATAGCATTTTTCTTTCCTATTTGAAACTTACTTGTCTGTAGCTTATTTTCTATAATTCTCCTCCAAATTCATGTTGCAACCTCTCTCACTGACTCAATAAACTGTATTGCTTTAGGTCCTCCCTGTTAGCCTAAATTAATTCACTTGTTTCCCCTTTTAAGAACACTGTGAGGAACACTGAATGTTAGTTCCTCAGAATTTCTGTGGCGTATAAAGGATGAATTAAATTCTGACCCACAGTCACGTTAATCACCAGACCACTATTTCATTTAAATGAGCAAGAAATTATTCAAAATAACTGTGTTAATTGGGGATCAAACAAAGAATCTGTTTGCTCTGGATGGCTTAATGCCTCAGCAGGCACATGAAAACCTAACCAAAATCTGGCTGGAGACAGTTTCGTTGAAGTTTTAAGACAGGGATGGAAATATTCTTGTTGTACTCCTATTTCATATATTGGTACTTTCATTGCATGAACTCTTGCCTCCTGACTTCTGTGCTTCTACAATTTGTCACTCCATGTATCCTTTCGTACGATGCATCACTTTCAAATGCCTGTTTGATAATTGGGCAACTTTTGAGTATAATTATTGAGTATTAGCTCCAACTTTATATAAATGACTTGAGTAGGGGAACAGTTGTGATACTCCTAAATCTAAATAGGTGGGATTGGGAGTTGAGAGGAGGATGCTTCAGAGCAAGCCAGATAATCTGTGTATGTAAATGCACACACGGTTGTAGTATGTTGATAAATGTGAGAACATACAGTTCAGATTGAAAAAGAGAGGCAGTGCTTTTTTTTTGTTAATAACATACTTGGAAATGTGGATGTACATAAAGATCAGGTGTCCTTGTACACTGGTTAATGAAGATAAACAGGCAGGTACAGCAAGCAGTGAGGAAGGCAAATTGTAGGTTTACCCTCATTGAAACAGAATTTGAGTTCAGATGTAGGGATATCTTACTGCAGTTGTTATTCTCTTAAGATGGCTGTACTAGGGGTACTGTGTGTGGGGGTTTGTTCTCCCTAGTTAAGACAGCCTACACTTTGCATAGTGGGAGTTCAGGCAAAGTTCATTAGGCTGCTAAGACCATTAGGAGCAGAAGTAGCCCACCACATCTGCACTGCCATTTATTAAGATCATGGCTGATCTGATAATCCTAACCTCTACTTTCCTGCCATCCCCCATCACCCTTGATTCCTTCACTAATTAAAGGACTTGGCAGGATTGTCGTATGAGGAGAGATTGGTTTAACTTGGCCTGTATTCACTAGAGTTTAGATGAACGTGAGAGGATCTGATTGTAAAGTATAAAAATTCTAACAGGGCTAGACAGATCAGATGCAAGGAGAATGTTCCCGAGTTGAAGAATCTAGAACCAGGGGTCACAGTCTCAGGATAAGAGTAGGCGACTTTGGACTGAGATTCACGTGGTGAACCTGCAGAATTCACTGCCACAAAAGGCAGTGAATTATGAGCTATCTTTGTGAATGGTGAAAAGGTTCGAGCAGCTGAGCTGCATACTCCTCAATGTTTGTACATAGACAGCTGCAGTTATGACAATCATGGCAGAGTGACTGAAGTTAGAATTTTCAATAATCCTTCGAGAGTAGACTGTGAGGGTCCAACCTGGAGTACACTGAAATACAGAAAGCAGGAATACGGGGTTGAGATAGAAGATCAGCCCTTATAGTATTGAAGAGCAAACCAGGCTCATTGAGCTGAATGACTCCCACTCCTTGTTTCAGTTTCATAAATATTGATCCAATGCCAAGAGGAAAGCAAAAAGATCAATTAGCTGGATGATAACTGTTACCAAAATAATCCTTTATTTTGTTTTCAATACCTTTACATTTAATAGAGAAATGTTCAAAAACCAAAACCACAAAAGGGACAAATATTTTTCATGCCCTTATTACGTTTACCCCAAAATTGTACAAGGTAGTATCCTGGAGATTGATCTCCACTGCTAATGGGTTGCCAACCCTCTAATAGTATCTTCAAGAGGTGGACTGCAGTGGTTCAGGGTGACTCACTTTTAATGGAATTGAATTAGCCTTATCATCACGAGTACAGTGAAAGTTTACAGAAGTCGGCACTTAACGGCACCATCTTAGGTCCAAGATGCAAATGCTTCAGTACAAGTTTTTAAGGGGAAAAAAATAGAAAAAAAATAAAGAAATTAAAAAGTCCAGCATTACAAATCGCCGGAATAAATTACAAGATAGGGAAACAAGAAGTTGAGAACTCAGTCCAGCCCAGTTCATAACGGCACCTAGCGTCTAGACCACAGCGGACTTCAACTTAAGGCCTGGAGACGGCTTTGGGATCCCATTGAAGCCGGGACTGCGAAAGACCACCAAACGCCGCCGGGCTGCTGAGAAACTGCCACGCTGGGATGTGTAGCTTCTGAGAATAAATGGTCTTGGTAACAATCACCCTATCAAATCAACTTAAAACAATCCGTTGATACTATCATCTAAGAGAAATCCGGCAACCTCACTAAGCAACTTACGAGAGAGGAAAAAAATACAAGCAAAATGTTTTAGAAACCAGAAATAAACCTCAAAGCACTGGAAATACTCAACAGGTCTAGCAACAGAGTTGACGTCCGCAGTGAAGCACTAATACAGGAACTGCCATTCACTCAAAGCAATCCGGAACCAGCACAGGTTTATCCAAAAAAAAGTAGACAAACAACGAAAGAATTGCTCAATGCGGAAATGAAACATTGTTGCTCCTCCCAAAAGAGCTGGTTTCGACTTAATTAGTACACGCGTCACTTCCCAACCATGGAAGCAGACTAAGGAAATAACAAAGTTATTGTGTATTTTAATAAAAATGATAGTTTTAACATGTTGCAATAGTTAATTACTTTTTAAGTCTTTCGGAAGAAGGGTGGCCCTGAATTGTTTTGGTAAGTTATGTTTTAGCATTGATGATGATTTTCGAAAAAAATTTCGGTGTTACTTGTCCCCCGCAAAAGTGCAGCATTGCGGCGGAAAGGAATACTTTCGTTTCTCTGTAAAATTGAGAGATAAAGAAACGAAAGCGAGTTTTTTTTAAGGCTTGTTGAAATATTTGTTTCATTTGGATGGGTATTTGTTGGTTGGATGGGTAGTTGTGGTTTAAATGTGATTGAGGTGGGAAATGTCTAATATAAGGAAGACCTATTGCTTTGATTGAAATTGTGAATTTTTGTCCATTTCTGCTAAGAACTCTGCACAAATATTTCAGTCACAAAATGGCAACCTGTGAGAAGAAAAATAGTGAGTCTGCTGATTCCCTGGGGAGCATTGACTACTTTTCCATCCCTCTGATTACCCTGAACTTCTCGGTAAGGAAGAAACTAGCTCTGTACCTCAATCCAAGAACAGTAGTGGCGGCAGACTGGACGGTGCTGGCCGAGGAGATGGGCTTTGAGTATCTGGAAATTAAGAACTATGAAAGATTAGACAATCCCACTGAAAAACTGTTGGAAGATTGGCAAGTCAAGCATGGCTCTTCTGTGGGCAAATTAATGGAGTTACTCCAAAAGATACAACGTGATGATATCCTTGAAGATGTCACACCAGATATTGGTGAGTCTCTTGTGTTTTCTGTTCCAACACCACACCAACACAGTACATTGGTTTTATTTACTCCAAGAACATCTATTATTTATTGTATTCTCTTAGGGAGCATATTAAATCTTCCCTTCTTCCCTTGCCCAATTCTCCCCCCCCAGCCCTCTTTCCCAAGATGCTGTTGTCACTATCAATGCAGCAGACAAATTTGAAAGAGGAGACAGTAAGAACTGCAGATACTGGAAGTGAGAGTCAGTAACTGTGGAACTGGAAAAGCACAGCAAGTCAGACCGCGTCTGAGGAGCAAGGGAAGTCAATGTTTTGGGCCAAACCCTTTGTCAGGACTGGGAGAGGGAAGGGAGCCCAGAAGTAAAAACAGGGTGGAGGAGGGGTTTGGTGTTGGTGGGAAGGAGATGGTTGTGTGCAGGAAGGGGATTATTATGGTTGGTCAGTGGGAAGGTTGGAGTGCGCAGGTGAGTTGGAAGATGGACCTGTCGGGGATGCAGAGATTTTGAAGCTGATGAAGTCATTATTCAGGCCATTGGGCTGTAAACTCCCAGGGTGAACACTCAGGTGTTTTTCCTCCAGTTTATGTTTGGCCTCACTCTGACAGTGGAGGACGCCAAGGATGAGTATGTCACCAGGGGAGTGAGAGACGAAGTTAATGTGGATGGCAAATGGAACGTCAGGTTGGTTGATGTGTGCAAGCACAGATGCTCCACAAATTTGACCCCGAGTCTGCATTTGGTCTCCCCAACATAGAGGAGGCCAGATAAGGAACAATGGATACAGTAGATGAGGTTAGATGAAGTGCAGGTGAATCTCTGGATTTGGAAAGAATGGGACCTTGGATGCAGGTGAGAGGGGCATGTGTAGCACCTCCCGCGGTTGTAGGGAAAGATACAGGGTGTGGTGGATGGGTTGGTGAGGTGTGTATAGCTGCTGAGGGAGTGGTGAGTTAACGGTCCCTGTGGAATGCGGACAGGGTGGGAAGGAAATATCTTTTTCATGATCAGGTCTGATAGTTGGTGTCGGAGGATGATTGGAGTGGTATGTGAGGACTAAGGGGACTCTAACCTTTTGCTCTTGGAGGGACAGGGTTTGAGGGCAGAAGGATGGGAAATTGGAAGAGATACAGTTGAAGGTATCTTTAATAACAGGAGAGGAGACTGTGGTCTCTAAAGTAGGAAGATATCTGGGAAGTTTGAGAGTAGAACACCTCATTCTGGGCGCAGATGCAACAGAGGTGGAGGAATTGTGAGTATGGGATAGCGTTTTTGCAGGGGGCTGGGTGAGAGGAGGTGAAGTCGAGGCAATTGTGGGAGTCAGTGGGTTTGTCAGTAGTGAGTGGGTTACCAGAGATGGAGACATCGACGTCAAGGAAGGGGAGTGAGATGTCAGAAATGGTCCATGTGAATTTGAAGACATGGTGGAGGGTGTTGGCAAATTTAATGAACTGTTCAAACTCCTCATAGGAGCAGGAGGCAGCGCCGATACAATCATCAAGGTGTGGCAGAGGAAAAGGTGAGGGGTGATACCGGTGTAGTTGTTGAAAGGGACTGTCACTTCCTCCACTACATCTACTTCTCTACCTCCATCTCTGGCAACGACTCACTTCTGATATTCATTTCAAACCTACTGACTCCCACAATTACCTTGACTACAATTCCTCTCACCCACCTCCCTGCAAAAATGCCATCCCACACTCTCAATTCCTCCAGCTCCGCTCCCAGAATGAGGCATTCCACTCTAGGACTTCCCAGATATTCTCCTACTTTAGGGGCCATAGTTTCCTCTCCTCTTATTAAAGATGCCTTCAACTGCATCTCACCCCATTTCCCGTCCTCCTTACTTAGTTTTCCCTTGTCTGTTATTAAGGATGCCCTCGACTGCATCTCTCCCATTTCCCATGCTTCTTCCCTCAACCTTCCCCCTTTGGAAAATAGCTTAGAAAATAGCAAATCTACTTCCTTTGTTCCCCCAACCCCCCAGTCAGCAGTAAGGATAAAGTCCCCTTAGTCTTCACATTCCACCCCACCAACCTTCAAATACAATGTATCATCCTCTGACATTTCTACCACCTATAATCAGGTTCCACGATGAAAGACCTATTTCCCTCCCCTATCTGCTTTCTGCGGGGACTGTTCAGTCAGTGACTCCCGTGTCAGCTCCACACTCCCTACCAACCACCACCCCACCACCTCACCACCTCGCCACCACCCCACCACATCTAGTACCTTTCCCTGCAACCGCAGGAGGTGCTACACTTGCCCCTACACCTCCCCTCTCACCTCTATCAAGGGCCCCAAACAATCCTTCCAAATCTGGCAGAGATTTCCCTGCACTTCATCTACTCTATCTGTTGCTCCTGATGTGGTCACCTGTCTATCAGGGAGACCAAACACAGCCTCGGGGACTAGTGTGTGGAGCATCTGTGCTTTTTACTCACTAACCAACTTGACCTCCGGTTGCCATCCACTTTAACTCCCACTCCCACTCCCCTGGTGACATGTCTATCCTTGGCCTCCTCCACTGTCAGAGGGAAGCCAAATGTCAACTGGAGGCACAACGCCTAATATTTCGCCTTGGGAGATTAAAGCCCAATGATTTGAATATTGAATTCACCAGTTTCAAAATCTCCATTCCCCCCGCCCCAACCTGTCCATCATCCAACTCCCCTATCCGATGCACCCTTCCCACTGACCAATCATAATAATCCCTTAGCTACATCCACCAACCCTCCCATCAGCCCTAAACCCCCTCCCCCCTTTTTTATTTCTGGGCTCTCTTTCCCCCTCCACAGTCCTGATGAAGGGTTTTTACCCAAAATGTTACTATGCACATAGCATTCTGTTGATGACCACAATGTGTTTTTGAAGGTCATTGTGAACATGGTGATCTTTCTAAATGCAACTATCAGCAAGATAACATTCATCTGTAACTTAGTACAAAAACTAATGTAAGGTCTTGGAGAGATATTTTCCCAAGCATTCAAATATGTCTTTAAACCATAGTTGCTTCTAAAAGGAGCTCAGTCTAAAACTGGGAAAACATTATGGATAGATTTGATTAGAAAGTCTTTTTTATTGTTTGATAATGTGGAATTCACTTCTAGAAGGTTTAAGGTCAGTAGGAAACTTGGAGTTGCTTAAAATCTCAATTTCCTGTAGGTGGTCATGAGAAAGTTCCATCTGCAAATATTTTGTGCATTCATTTTAACAAAATCTATTCATGCTGAAATTTCCTGTCAACTTTACAGGGCATTTTAGAAAGCGCAAATATAAGAAGGGCACAGGGAAGTTCAAACATGCACCACACTTTTCTTCTTTAAGTACAAAAATATGACAAGAATCTAACAATCATTTGTTATCCGTTGAGCACAGCACATTTAAAATGATGCATTTTTTTTCATTTGGCGTACATTGATGCCACAAAATAATTCACTCAACAAGAACAGGTGCTTCACAGGAGCATTATAAATCAACATTCGGCATGGAGCCATAAAATAAGATCTTGGAGCAAACAAATAAAAGTTTGGTCAAAGCAAAATCGGAAGGTTGTAATTAGCATCTTAAAAGAGGAAGTTGAGATTTAAGCCACAAATTCTGCAGTTTAGAGCCTTGGCTAAAATGAAATTGAAAATCATGTTAAGGGATAATTCGTTAGAGATGCAGTCGCAAGCACGTTAGAAGATATTTCAGAATACACAATAGATATTCTCCAACAAGGAGGGTAATTTCCAAGGGGAGACCCGTCATGCATGATTAACTAAAAAGATGGTGTCACACTTAAAGGAAATGGCAGGTAATTGCACATGGATGAGTGGAAAATCAGAAGATTGAGCAGATTTAAAAAAGCAAAGCATGATCAAAAGATTAATAAGAGGGATTGGATTTTAAAAAAGAATGCAAGAAAGCTAGCTGGAAATATGAAATCAGTAAGAGTTTCAATTGATATTTATTTATTTAATGTTGTCGCTTGTACCTAGGTAGATTGAAAAATGTATACTGTTGCTACGTTTCATTAACAAAGCCAGCATTTGTTGTCCATTCCTAATTGCTCTGAGGGCAGTTTAAGAGTCACCCACATTAAGGATGGCAGTTTCCTTCCCTGAAGGGCACAAGTGAACTACTTGGGTTTTTTCAACAATGGTCATCTTTAGACTCATAATTCCAGACTTTTAGTGAATCCAAGTTCCGCCATCTGCTGTAGCAAGATTTTAACTCGGGTCCCGAAGACATTACCTGGGTCTCTTGTTTAATTATCGGTTACCTGCTACATTCCTGCCTTTCTATACCACATTCCAGTGAAAGCAATGGAAGACCTCTAAATGTCATTCAGTAGGGAAGTGATACTGAACAAATCCTGGCACTCCAACCATCTAATCCATCTAGGGTCTTCAAAGACGTGATTAGTGGGATTGTTGATGTGTTGCTTTTAATTTTCCAAAATTCCCTGGATTCAGCTAAGTTTGGAAAATAGATTAGAAAATAGCAAATCTATTTCCTTCGTTCAATGGGGGAGGAAGACAATGTAGGCCCGTTGGCTTAACCATAAGGAAAATATTAGAAGGTATTATTAAACATGTTCCAGCAGGGTACTCAGAAGAGACCAAATAATAAAGAATAGTCAACATGGTTTTGTGAAAAAGAAATAGTGTTTAATCAATTTATTGGAACTCTCTCAGGAAGCAACATTTACTATGGATAAAGGGTGGGTGGGTGTACTTATTAAATTTCCAAAAAGCATTTGATAAGACACAACATCAAAAGTTAATGAAGAAAGTAAATGCTTCTATGGGGTGACATAGTTTCGTTGACAGAGGATTGGTTAGCTAACAGGAAATAGCAGGTGTAACTTGATCATTTTCTCATTGGCAATATGTAATAAGTTATGTGCCACTGGAATCATTACTGGGGCTTAACTTCTCACAATTTATAAAAATGATCCGTATGGAAAAACAAAGATATGGTTTCTAAATTTGATGATGACACATTGGTAGGAAAGTGAGTTATGAAGAGGCTAAGGAGGTGACAAAGGGATGTAGATAGATTAAGTGAGTAGTTAGAGATCCCGCAAGTGGAGAAAATGTTGATTTTTGGCAGGAAGACTAAAAAGAAGCATCTTATCTAAATGATGAGAGATCCGAGTTTGTTTTAATGCATCAATTGTAACTGACGAGTTTGCAGGTAGAATAAGTAAATAGGAAAGCCTATAGAATATTATTGTTCAGGAACTGAATACTAAAATACAGAGGATATGCTTAAGTTATAAAGGCCACTGGTGAGACTACATCTGGAGTTTACGTACAGTATTGGACTCCTTTTTTAAGGAAGGATGGAAATGCTTCGGAAACTATTCAGAGGATTACTAGAATAATTTCTGGAGTGTGAAGGTTAGCTTATGGAAAAAGTTTGGAGAGGGTAGGCTTGCATCCACTACAATTTAGGAGAGTAAGAGGCAACTTGATTAAATCATATAAAATCCTGAAGAGCCCTGATGTGATAATGTGGGAAGGATGTTTTACCCTTATGGGTGAATTTAGAACGAAGGGTCACCCATTAAAGACATAGCTGAGGAGATTTTTTTGCTTCTCACTGAAGGTCTTTAGAACTCTCTTCCTCAAAAAATAGTGGTCACACAGTCTTTGAATGTACTGACATCTGCGTAAAAAAAAAATTCTTGATGAGCAAAGATTTAAAGGCCACGGTAGATACATGGGTATGTGGAGAAATCAGGTCAGCTCTGACCTTGAATGATGGAGCAGGCATGAGTTACTGAGTAGTCTACTTCTCCAAGTTTGTATGTCGACAGCTGAAGAGATGATCATCACTCTGGTTTAGGTCATGGAGGCATTATTTGAGTACAACAAATGGCATGTTTGAGTACTACAATGGGGGAGGCAGTGGTCCACTGGTATTAACGCTGGACCGTTACGGAATGTTCTAGGTTTGAATCCCGTCACAGCAGATGGTGGAATTTGAATTCAATAAATTTTTTTAAAAATCTGGAATTAAGAATCTAGTGATAACCATGAATCAGTTGCCGATTTGTTCGGGAAAAACCTATCTGGTTCACTAATGTCCTTTAGAGAAGGAAACTGCCACCCTTACCTTGTCTGCCCTACATGTGACTCCCAACCCACAGCAAAATGGATGATTCTCACCTGCTCTCAAGGCAATTAGGGAAGGGCAATAAATGCTGCCTAATTCCATGAATGAATAAAGAAGATAAAAAATTTCAGTGCAGTAAGTACAGACAATGCATTTGCAGAATGGCTCATTGAATTGCATCGATGGAATAAAATCAATGTGGTTTTTCTCTATTGTTCTGCTGTTGACCTATTTTGAAGAAATGGTTTTAAGCTTCCGTTCTGGATCTTGAGGTTTGAATAGAGGAAAGGTCATGTAATTACCTTTTTCCATGAAAATGAGAATGAAATAAGTTTGAAAAATTGGAACTGTTTCATTGGTCTGCTTCAGTTTTATTGCAGTTTAGTTCCCCAATATGCTACACCTCTGCATTGATGACCTCTCGAAGAGGGCTTCTTGCAGTCACCTAAAACTTTAGGGTCATAAGCTCTAAGGCAGCAATGGATGTTGTGGAGTTAGAGTGCAATATGTTGCATGGCCCTTTTAAATCCTTGTAACAGTGGATCCCTGAAGTCTGAATCCTGTCCTAAAAACCAAATGGCCAGGTTGGTTGCTTTATAATTTGGATTAAATAGCTTTCCCCTACAAAAGCTCTCGCAGACCTTTCACGCCTTATACAAACTACTTTGCCCCTCATCACTCTCACGCATTTTTAGCATCACTATTATCCCCACCTCTTGTAGCTCTTGGGGTCTCAGCAACTGCAAGCAATAAAACAGGGTCACATTGTTAAAAGAGTGGGAAGCACTGCGTAGAATTCCTGCTTTCTAAATCTGTTGCTTGATTATAGGTTCGGTGATTAGTCATTGTCATAATTATTAGGGTGGGACCATTTACAGACAGGGGAAGGTGATTCATGGTTCATTTAATTTTTCTTAATTTGTTCACGAAATGTGAGTGTCATTGGCTAGGCCAGCATTTATTGCCTGTGCGTAACAGTAGTTACGAATTAGCAAATTGTTTGGGTCTGGAGTCACAAGTACACCATAACAAGTAAGGACAACAGATTTTCTTCCCTGAAATGTATTTGTGAAACCAGATTGTTCTTTTAAAAAAATACTATTGGCAGTCATTACATATCACCACTAAGCTAGCTTTCTACTTTATTATTGAATTCAATTCAGTACCATGGCAGGATTCAAGCCTGTGTTCCCAGGACATTAGCCCAGGGTTCTGGATTACCACTTTGGTGACATTATCAATATGCCATCATCTCCCCATTTATTCCCAGGTTGAGGGCATTGCTGGCAGGACCAGAATTATAGCCCATCCCTAACTTACCTTGAGAAAGTAGTGCTTAGCCACATTCTTGGACCATTGCAATTCATGTGTTCAGGTTATCCAACACTTTTAGCTTGTGATTTTCCAGGATTTTGGAAGACTGGCAACTGTATATTCTAAACCAGTATCATGTCTGATTTGGTTGGGAACTTGGAAGTGATGATGTCAGAGCTGAAGTGTCAGCTGTGGCTTTGAGTGTTTTGTCTCTGAGTCACAAAGCTTGACTTTAAAAGATCCCATGGTAACTATTTCAGAGAGAAGCAGGGAAGTTATGTCTGATATCCTAGTGAATGACCATCCCTCAATCAGTGTCACACAGAAAAAACAATTATTTGATCTTTTTCACAATACTTCTTATGGAAATTTACTATATTCTAATTGCCTATAATACGACTAACTTCATTTCAAAAATACCTAATTGATTTATAAAGTTCTTTGAGACACTTGCAAGCGGTTATAAATACATGTCTTTATTCTTTTCCCCATGCCTTTGTATTTATCCAGGCAGTGGATTTCATGAATTTAAGAAGTTATTTGAAAAGTTATTTAGTTTGTTGCTGTAGTGTAATTATATTGAAAAGAGGCGACACCTACCCCACTCAGATAGTAAGAACTACCGACGCTAGAGTCAGAGATAACACTGTGTGGAGCTGGAGGAACACAGCAGGCCAGGTCAGGCCAGGCCTCCTCCTTTTTCTGAAGAAGGATCCCAACCCGAAACACTTTCCTGTTTCTCTGCTGCCTGGCCTGTTGTGTTCCTCCAGCTCCACACTGTCATCTCGATATCTACCCCAAAACCTTCCTACTCCACTGAGGGTTGGAGTGGGTTCCAGGCAAGGTTAGGGAAATATTGTGAACTTCCAGAACACACAAGCTATAAGCTTATAAGTCACTGTTCTAATGCTGGCATAACAAGTATATCGTGGGATTTCTGCTGGAGTCTTCATTGAACTGATGCCTGTGCCATTGTAGAGGATGACAAAAAAAATCAATTTCCAAACTTTTGGATTCAGAATTTACATTATCCATATCTCAATCCTTCATGAAACCTGCCTCAACTCCACCATGTTGAGCACCATTTGGAAGAAGCACTTGAGAGTAGCAGGTACAGAGTATATACTCTCTGGGTAGGAGACTTCAGTGTCTAAAATCAAGAGTGGCTCTAGTACCACAACTGACTGAACAAGCCTAAATGTGAAGAACATGTCTGCAAGTATGGGCATGAGGCAGGTAATAGAATAACCTACTTTAGGTTTGGGCTCTGTTTAGACCAATCAACTCACGACCTTATCATTTTTTTTAACAGAAGCGAGCTGTCGACGATACCTTAATAAACCAGTTCAAGTGCAATCAGTGGATAGCAGTGAGCCCAAAACTCCAAGTCCAGGAGGAATAACAATAAGAGATGACCCCACAGGTAACCTGAACACAATATCGTTTCCTTTTCCTCTAATATTAACAAAGCTACATCTGTTATCATTCGATAGGAAGACTATTCTCTCCAATAGGTTACCTTACCAAATCAAGTTGCAAACATCTAAGGTTTGGGACTATAAAGTGAACTATATGGGTTATGACAATTGATGATGGTTTCATGATTACCACTATGGAGACTAGCTTTTAATTCCAAAACTCTTATTGAATTCCAATTTCAAATGTTGTGGTGGGGTTTCTGTCTACACCCCAGAGTATTAGCCTGGGCCTTTCGACTACTAATTTAGTGATATTACCACTGGGCTACCAGTTCCTATAAGTTTACTATACTATAGTAAACCCAACTAAAAGCTATAGTGGTTGTCTGTAAGGGCAGGAATGCTGAAATTTGGGGATATTCAGTTCATGTGAAAAGATGAAATTTCTGGCTCAACACGGAGGAGTGTAAACCAACTGCAGACATAGTTTGAATTCAAGTTGGAACTTA
This sequence comes from Stegostoma tigrinum, assembly GCF_030684315.1. NCBI lineage: Eukaryota > Metazoa > Chordata > Chondrichthyes > Orectolobiformes > Stegostomatidae > Stegostoma > Stegostoma tigrinum. The sequence goes on along the minus strand of NC_081358.1, from coordinate 99,248,113 downwards.
CTTATGTAGGCGGGGGGATAAAACCAAGGCAAATTTCTCTTTAGTGTGTTGTCATTCCTTTAATTTGGCAAGGTATGACAGTGCCTGCTTGTCTACTACTGTATGTTCTATGAACAACCCATTTCCCACACAGATTGTGCATAAGTGGGCTAACCTAAAATAAGGTTCATGCACTTGCATGTGTCACAGATGGACAAAAAAAAGCATCCTGCTCCTAATCCAAGTTCACCTCCCTGTGGTGAATGATTTGCACCCTTTCCAAACACACTCACCAGTTTGTGTTGAGTTTTAAATACTCACCGGGGCACATACTTCAACAGACTATAATCTATGACAATACACTGTAGAAAGTACTTGAAAGGCACACGTTACTAAATCAACTGTATAGTTTTGTATTCCAGTCAGCGATCTTCACTTACATTAGAAATTATCCTTGCTGGCAGCATAAAGGCAGCTTAACTGATTTTATCAGCAACAAGAGGGAAAACAATTTTCTTTCTATTCATTCATGGTATAAGGGTGTCGCTGGCTAGGCCAACATTTATTGCCCATTCCTAATTGCGCAGAGAGCAATTAAGAGTCAACCACATTGCTGTGGATCTGGAGTCACGTTGGCCAGACCAGGTCTGGATGACAGTTTCCTTTCCTAAACGACATTAGTGAACCAGATGGATTTTTTTTTGTTGGGCAATCAACAATGGATTCATGGTCATCATTAAGCACTTAATTCCAGATATTTACTGGATCTGAACCCAGGTCTCCAGGGCCTGAATCTCTGGGTTAGCAGTCCAGCGATTAATACTACATTTAGCAACATTAGAGAGCAGCAGCATGTCAGATTCCTCTTAGAACAGAGGAAAAACATTCAAGAAGGCCAGCCTCTTGCATAAAATGGAATGACAATATAGGGCTTAAGTGAAAGGAAAGGTATCTGTATAGTTTCCATCCATTATTCTTAGAATTGAATTGGACTCCATGATAATCCTAGTAGTCTGTGTCTGCCAGTTGGTCTACAATAAACCCGTGGTTGAAACAAGGAAAACTACAGTGATGGAACAATTTGGGGATTACTGTAAAGAATCATGTGGTAGATAAGTGATTAATAAATCACTGTGTCTTGCAGGAGCTGCACCCGAGTTCTTTGATGCATTCATTTGCTATTGTCAAGCTGATATTGAGTTTGTTCACGAGATGATCAGGCAGCTTGAGCAGTCTGAGTGCAAACTGAAGTTGTGTGTATTTGACCGCGATGTGCTGCCAGGGTCGTGTGTCTGGACCATCACCAGCGAGCTTATTGAGAAAAGGTATGAAGAAATGGTTTGGGCGGGGTTTGAAACGAACAAATTTCTTGATGTAGTAACTTCCTGTTCCCAATAATCAATCAAGGAAAGGAATTTAATGTTTCTCATGGCAAAGTTACGCAAGGCGAGTGCATTTTATTAGCAAACACATCATTGAAAACTGCAGGATTTTTCGGCTCCGATCACTCATATCAGTCCCTGACTGAAGGAGAAATCATAGGTAGCCATAATACCAAGAGTGAATAGGGAATTGTCGGTTCACTCGAGTAGATTTAGAATAACCTGATAAGCTTCCTCATTCGTGTTGAGGTTTTACAGCAAAGCATGTTTTTATTTTCAGGTCAAAGCCCATCATCTGAAAAATCTTATTACTAGACAATGACTTGATTCTCAAGCTCTAGAATTACATATCCTTTGTATAGCATCCTTTCACTTTGGTCTGTTTTTCTCTGTATTCAGTTGAGCACATATTCATTAACAGAACTTCTAAGCATAAATCTACATTTACAAAAAGGGTCAAAAGAAAGAATTAAAATGTTAAAGAAGAATGAAATGATTTATTGACTGATTGGAGTCTCATGATTCTTTTCCCTACCTTATAATAACAGATGTAAAAGAATGGTGGCGATAATCTCTGATGACTATTTGGTCAGTAATGATTGTGACTTTCAAACGAAGTTTGCTCTAAGTCTCAGTCCAGGTAAAGCATTTAATTTTGTGTACCATCTAGTCAAGTTACTTATCTCTCATTTTCTACTGTTCTTTCACCATTTAGGGTTTACCTAACACCTACTTCATGATTTGCAATTTCCACTTTTTTCCTCCAAAATATATGGGCTACTGCAAAAACTCCTTATTGATGTTTCTTAATTTTTTCTGTCAAATAATATGTTGCTGATTGGTTTTATTGTTATTTTTCTGAAACTCTAATTCCTGTCCTGCTGAACATACTGAAGTAGTCTGTTCCCAAATCAAAAAAGAGAAAGTGCTGGAGAAATTTGGTAGCTCTGACGGCATCTGTAGAAAGAGAATTAATTTAATTGTTTCAAGTTTAACATGACTGTTCAAGAACTAAAAAAGCATTGTACTGCACTCAAACTTTTGTTTCTCCCTCCACTGATATTGCCTATTAAGTTTCTTCAGCAAATGGAAAAATGAGATAACTGTGCATGTTGGAAATCAGAATCAAAAACAAATTGCTGGAAAAGCTTAGCTGGTCTGGCAGCATCTGTGCAAATCAGTTAACTCTGATTTCTCTCCACGAATGCTACCAGACCTGCTGAGCTTGTCCAGCAATTTCTGTTTGAGTTTCTTCAGCAATTTCAAATCTCCAACATCTGCAGTACTTTGCTTTTACTTCAACTCCCACACTGTCATGAGTGTATGCACAGTTTCTTCAATTACTTATATCACTATGGTAGTGCTGTATTCACTTCTTGAAATGTTCCAGCTATTGGTCACTCCTGCTGACTGCCTAGTCTCTCAAGCTCACTTGCCCTCTTCCTCTCTGTTCCATTTATTATTTCTCTGTGCCCAACAGGGTCCTTATTTGCTCCTTGTTCTGCCACTTATTGCCATCCAATTCTTCACCTTTTGTCCCTGTTTGGAACAGATTGGAAGAACAAATAGTAGGAAAGGGGAAGAGCTGAAGGGAGTGGCAAGAGACTGTGGAAGGGAAAGAATAAGACTCCAGTGACAAGGGAAAGTGGAAGAGTGTGGCAAGAGGAATGGGGCAAGCAGAAGGGCACCAAATTAGTAGGGTCTTCTTTTCAGTTTTTGTTCAGTTTTTGTCACCTTTTTAATGTAGGCAGCGATCTGTGATATAATTAACTGCAAAGCCACAGGCACTGCCAGTGCATCTGCATAGGTGCAGGAGGTGTAGTCTCGGGGTGGATTGGGGGAGGTAGTTGAGGTTTTGAGGACAGTGGTCGGCAGGATATTAGAACATAGAACATAGAAAAGTACAGCACAGTACAGGCCCTTCGGCCCACCATGTTGTGCCGTGGAATAATCCTAACCCAAAAATAAAATAACCTAACCTACATTCCCCTCAATTCACTGCTGTCCATGTGCATGTCAAGCAGTCGCTTAAATGTAACTAATGACTCTGCTTCCACGACTTCCACTGGCAAAGTATTCCATGCACTCTCAACTCTCTGGGTGAAGAACCTCCATCTGACGACTCCTCCAAACCTTCCCCCTAACACCTTAAAACTATGACCCCTCGTGGCAGTCAATCCTGCCCTGGGGAAAAGTCTCTGGCTATCGACTGTATCCATGCCTCTCATTACCTTGTACACCTCGATCAGGTCACGTCTCTTCCCCCTTCTCTCCAGAGAGAAAAGTCCGCGCTCAGTCAACCTCTCCTTGTAAGACAAGCCCTCCAGTCCAGGCAGCATCCTGGTAAACCTCCTTTGCACCCTCTCCAAAGCCTCCACATCTTTCCTATAATAGGGCAACCAGAACTGGACACAATAGGCCAAGTGTGGTCTCACCAAATAGAGCTGCAGCATAACTTCGCGGCTCTTAAACTCGATCCCCCTGTTAATGAAAGCCAAAACACCATATGCTTTCTTAACAACCTTATCCACTTGGGTGGCAACTTTGAGGGAGCTATGCACTTGAACACCAAGATCCAGCTGTTCCTCCACACTGCCGAGAATCCTGCCTTTGATCCTATATTCAGCATTTAAGTTCGACCTTCCAAAATGCATCACTTCGCATTTATCCAGGTTGAACTCCATCTGCCATTTCTCAGCCCAGCTCTGCATACTGTCAATGTCTTGCTGAAGCCTGCAATAGCCCTCGATACTATCAACGGCACCTCCAACCTTTGTGTCATCAGCAAACATACTAACCCACCCCTCAACCTCCTCATCCAAGTCATTTATAAAAACTGCAAAGAGCAGAGGCCCAAGAACAGAGCCCTGCGGGACACCACTCAGCACTGACCTCCAGGCAGAATACTTACCATCTACAACCAGTCTCTGCCTCCTGTCAGCCAACCAATTCTGAATCCAGACAGCCAAATCACCCTGTATCCCATACCTCCTGACTTTACGAATGAGCCTGCCGTGGGGAACCTTATCAAATGCCTTGTTGAAGTCCATGTACACCACATCCACTGCTCGACCCTCCTCAACCTGTCTCGTGACTTCCTCAAAGAACTCAATAAAATTTGTAAGGCATGACTTGCCCCTCACAAAGCCATGCTGACTCCCTTTAATCAAGCTATGCTTTTCCGAATAGTCATAAATCCAATCCCTCAGAATTCTTTCCAAGACCTTGCTGACCACAGACATAAGACTGACTGGTCTGTAATTTCTAGGGATTTCCCTATTCCCTTTCTTGAAAAGAGGAACAACATTTGCCTCCCTCCAATCTTCCGGTACGACTCCCGTGGAGAGTGAGGAAGCAAAGATCTTCGCCAGCGGCTGAGCAACCTAGGATAAATCTGGTCTGGCCCTGAGGACTTATCAATCTTAATATTTGCCAAAATGTCCAGCACATTAACTTCCTCAATCTCAATCTGTTCAAGCCTGTTTTCCTGCTCCTCAAAGTTCTCATTCACAACAAGGTCCCTTTCCTTAGTGAAAACCGAAGCAAAAAACTCATTTAGGGCTTCCCCTATCTGCTTAGACTCCACGCACAAGTTCCCTACACTATCCCTACCTTCTCCCTGATCATTCTCTTATTCCTCACGTATGAGTAAAATGCCTTCGGGTTCTCCCTAATCCTTCCTGCCAAGCCTTTTCCGTGCCCCTCCTGGCCCTCCTCAGTCCATTTTTGAGCTGCTTCCGAACACGCCTGTAATCCTGTAAAGCTGTGCTAGACTCTTGCTTCCTCCACCTTACGTAAGTTGCCTTTTTCTTTTTGACGAGAAGCACCTCTGTTCCCGTCATCCAAGGCTCCTTAATCTTACCCCTTCTTACCTGTCTCAGAGGAACAAATTTATACATCACTCGCAACAACTGCTCCTTAACAGTCTCCACATGCCTATTGTGCCCTTTCTGTGGAACAATTGCTCCCAATCTATACTTCCCAACTGCTGCCTGATAGCGTCATAGTTTCCTTTTCCCCAGTTAAATATCTTCCCCTGGTAACTGCTCCTTTCCCTTTCCATGACTATGGTAAATATGAGGCTGTTGTGGTCACTATCGCCATTTGACGATATGGCGATAAATTGAGGTGATCAATTGTATAGTTACCAGTGAGTGAGAGCTAGTTTTGATCTGTCATATCTCCCAAGTAACTAGTTGGGAGAATGAGTTGATATTTGTGAAGACTGATTATATCCCAGAATTGGAAATTTTGAGGGCTTCAGATGCAGAGTAAATCACTCATTTTAAATTTTGCAAACTAACTAGGAAGAATCCTCCAATAATTCAGCTCCACAATTCCGCAAGCCATCACAGATGCCTAAATACCCAACTTAAATCACAAAGGTGATTTTTTTTATTCTGATTGGCTGCTTTTCCAGTCAGAAGTCATTCTAACCAGGTTGTTATTAACAAGGAAATAACTAATTATTGAAAATTCACTAATTCTTTAATAAATGGCAGAGAGAAGTTAGTAATCCTAATACACTACTATGCAAATCAAACTGTACAGCTTTGAAGCCCTCAAACACACCCACCTATTCACAAATAAGACAGACAGCTGACATAAATATTATGGGTGGAAAACTAAAGACTTTGAAAACAAAAATTTGAAGATCAAAAGTCTAGACCTCCAGTGATTTAAACTGTCTGCCTTAATTGTTTTAATTTTCGCAATGATCATATATAGTTGCCTGCAGAGTCATGGCAATTTTTAAATTTGATGATTGATCGAGTTCAATGAGGTCTTTTCTTTGGTTAGAATTCTCAAATTTCTTCTTTTGTTTTTCACTTACACTGAAAGGAGGGGAAGAGAGAGAGAGAGATGTTTTCAGATTACTGACTGTGGATGTCTTCAGATGTGCTGCACTTTCCGATCTATGACAAACAGCAGCTGGGATAAGATGATGGCCTGTTGTCAGGAAGTTTTCCCTTCAAGACTCCTGATGCCATTTGCTTAAAAAAGCAACATTGTCTTTTGTATGTGTACCATTTGATTTTTCCAGGTTGCAAAACTTTCCCATATAGCAATCCCTGACCCTCCATTCAAGTTTATCGTCCAAGGTGGGAAAATTCGTGGCCCTATACAGAGTGATGCCCATGTAGTCATTGCATCAAAACTTCTGAGGGGTCCTTTCAGAGAGAGATGTGGAGGAATTTCTTTTGAGGGTAATGAATCGATGGAACTAGTGCAGGGGACTGAAGAGGCTGGTTAATTAAGTATATTCAAAGCTGAGAGAGATTTTTAAATCAGTGACAGATTCAAGGGTTATAGGGAAAAGTTAGGAAAATACAGTTGATATTCCTCAACTCCATAATCTCACTGAACCATGCAGCAGACTCTGTGGGCTGAATAGCCTATTTCTGTTTCCATGTCTTATGGCCTTGGGGGATAAATCTGGGTGTTCGAAGACCTTAGGTTATGTTTCCTAGCTTCTGACTTCAAAGATTTTTTTTTTGTTTTTGCCTGTTATCCCTAATTCACTGAGCTCTCACCTCTGCCTTCTGACAAACTGGAGTTATGTCCTAGCAACCCTTCTTTCCACCCTTATTCTTATCACATATTGGGAGAGCATGAGGATGAATCTTCTGTTCTATCATGTGTCTTACTCGCTGAAGGTGACTAATAGAGCAGCAGAGGCCCAAGAATACCTGAGACTTGGTGTTTCGAGAAGAGGGAAGGAAGTACTTTTCCTCTGGTTGCTTGAGCATTCCTGGGTGTTGTACACATGTGTGATACACAGCAATTCCAGACGTACTTCCTTTTCTACGTCCTGTCTTGACTGATTTGAACCAGAGCTGATGAATACTGCCAGGAGTGGGATGAAGAAAAATGGTGGCATTTCCTGATTGCTATCATTGACACCAGTTGGAAAATTTCAAGTGTTCAGAATGTATATCTGTTAAAGACTGGCTTAGTGTTTTCCACAACGTTCATAACCAAAAATGACTTTTTTTTTAAAGCACTGTTACCTGGACTTGCATATGTACATAAAATTAGCAGTTAATTCACTAAGGTGCATAGCAGAAGCTTTGCAATACAAAGATTCTTGGGGTTACAAAGTAACATTATCAAAGCCAAGGGAATTATAGTTAAGAGGGAAGTGACTCAGCACAAGAAAATATTCAGGGATGTGGAGCTGAAAGGAGTAGTTAGCTATGTTTGTGATGTGAGGAGTAGGATCAATGGCTTTCTGTGAAGAGTTGTCTGTTGGGAAGCAATGATACCACAGGATTTTTGGTGTTTGGCATATATATATTCCCAGCCAAGACAATAGGAGGGAGAAATGACATCAAAGAGGAAAATCTTAAACAGAGGAGTGAATACTTAACCTGACATTGATTTCTAATCCTACAGGTGCCCGAGACAAGCGCCTGATCCCTGTCAAGTACAAGCAGATCAAGAGAGAATTTCCAAGCATTCTCCGTCACATCACCTTGTGTGATTACACAAACCCAAGCACCAAAGCATGGTTCTGGAAGAGGCTCGCTAAAGCACTCTCACAACCGTGAAAGGAGACCCTGGAAAGGGAACAGAAAGACAGCGGTGATTATGTTGGTTACACTGCAAGAATGAAGACAGTTTGGGGTTCTACCATTCCATTAATCTGTACCAAATGACCAGATCTGGTGTCTTGACTATACATTCCATTTTTCAGTATTTGAAAGGATTGAATCTTTTCTCACTAGTGATGTACAGCAAAAAAAAGTTTTGAATAATTTCAAGATGCAGCCAAGATCACATTCTTGAGGTGCAGAGCTATTTTGAGTGTCAAATTGAGTACATTTTGCTTCATATAGCAGCAAATCCACAACGTTTGAGTCTGGCGAAGTCTGTAGTTACACATACAGTTTGCTGAGAACAGTGTCAGTCTTCATAATTACACTTAATACCTAGCAGAGCCTTATGACCACTTTTCAACTTAACTGTTTCTACACCGTCAGACTGCTTATCTGATTAATACTTGATCAGCAGAAATTTCCTCGAATGCAATATTGGGAAGATTAAAGATATTTTTAAAAAATTGGAAATGAGAATCTAATAATGATCATGAAACGGTTGACTCTTAACTGCCCACTGGGCAATAAATGCTGGCCTAACAAGTGATATCCAAATCCCACAAATGAATAAAAAATACAATCTCTGACATAAACATTGTTCCCTGCGCACTAACTCTAAAGCTTTTAATAACTGAGGCTAAAGCACACTCTTTACAATCTTGTGGAATTTGACCCCAAGATTGCTGTTGATAATGTGTCTGGATCATCAGCAGTAAAAACACCTATTTCCTCCTCCGTAAGATCTGATTCTGCTGCTGCTGCAGCTTCAATTTATCTGTTGCTGAAACTCTAACTTGTGCACATGTTAGCTCCCGAGTTGACCATTCCACTCCTGGTTAGTATGATACATGTTCCACCCTCCCAAACTTAAGGTCATCCAAAACGCTGCAGCCCATTTCTTAACTAGCACTCAATCCTGTTGACCCATCATCCTTGTGATTACTGACCTACAATTGCTCCCAAATTAACAAGGTCTCTTTTTATAATTGTTGTCCACGTATTAAATTATTTCCAAGGATTCCCTACTCCATATCCCTGTGACCTCCTCCAACAAAAAACCAAGGTAACTTTGCTGAATATTGGCTTCCTGACCATCTGTGAGCTTAATCGCTTCGAAACTGATGGTTGTGCCTTCAGCTGAGAAGATGCCAAAGTCTGAAATTCCTTCCTTCAATCTCTATGCCTCCCTATCTCACTTTTGTTTTTGAAGATGCTCCTTAAAACACATCTTTGACAAAGCTTTTAATATCAGCTATCATGTGTTTTGGTGTCAAATTTTGTTTAGGTTTTGCTCCACCTAAGCATTTTAAATCTTTCTTTAAAAAAATTAAAGCTCCAGAGGATAAGTTGTTGGTGGGATCCAAAACCAGAAGTAATAAATATTAAACAATACGTAATTTGTATACCCGGTAGAACATTTATAAGTCGCTTTTTCTCTCCCCCCCCCCCACCCCCCACCATTAATAGTAAGGTGGAATATCCACTATAAGGAGTTGTTGAGGTAAGTAGTCAATACATTTAAGGGGAAGCCAGACATGCACATGAAGGGAAAGGAATAGAGTTTGTTGATTGGTTAGATGAAGAAATCTGAGGGGAGACTCGCGTGGTGCATAAATACTGGTATAGACCTTTTGGACTGAATAATCGGTTTTCATGCTGTAGACTCAATTATATGTACATCCTAGCACGTCACTGAGAATCTCTCTTCTGCTTTGGAAATAACCTAGGAATAACTGATGTCAGTACAGATGATGATCACAAAGGTATCAGATTGTTGTAAAAACCCAACTGCTTCATTAATATCCTTTTGGGGAAGGAAATATGCCATCATTACCAATCTGGCTCATTTGTGACGATAATCCCATTTCTAATATCTGATCTTTAAATATTCTCTGAAATGATTTGGAAGAGATGCAGTCATTTTTAGCACAGAAACAATAGTTTTGATACAAAGACCCCTTTTTCTGATGAAGGGTCTAGGCCGGAAATGTCAGCTTTTGTGCTCCTAAGATGCTGCTTGGCCTGCTGTGTTCATCCAGCTCCACACCTTGTTATCTCGGATTCTCCAGCATCTGCAGTTCCTATTATCCCCGTTAGTATCTCTTGCTTCCTGATGCAAAAAATGTATGGGAGAACGCATTGCAACTAACATTTACTTTTCTGATAACCTAAGAAAAAGCCCATTTTTCTTAGGACAACTTTTTAAATTCAACTTGTGGAAAGGCATTCTTCCCCTCTTGGCTGTCACATTTTTAGCAAAATTGTCATTTTTTTATTGATGTTTTATGTATTTTCTAATGTAAAACCAAAGGGCTAAAATAATAAAAAAAATTATAGAAGTGCAGTTTCAAGTGTATCCAATGCTTCACCAGTGGTTGATTTGATCATAATAGTTGTGTTTTTCCAGTGACAAAATATAAACTCATCTTAAAGGTTAGTTTCAAACGATGCTTCTCTTCCTTCTTCATTTTATCCCAACTGAATTATAGAATATATATACCAAAGCACAGTTCTAGGTGCCATGACATTATTGGTCCTTAGTGACAGCAGAACAAGATCTGTCTCAATGCCTGTGGGTTGAGCTGGAATTAATTGTAAGAGAATGTTAAGGCCAGAAGGTTTGACTCTTTTCATCAACAATGAGCATATTTAATGCGCATAATCATGACATTAAAGAGTACAATGCTTTAGTATAGTAGTATGGGACTAATAATTTAAAGGCTTATAATCAGAGTCATGAGCTCAAATCCCACTTTGGAAACTTGGGAAATTTATATTCAGTTAATTAAATAAATCTGAATAAAAAAGCTATTATTCATCATCGTGAAATTGCTGTAAAACATTCATTTGATTTAATAGAGTCTTTTTTTATGGAAGGAAAGATATGATCCTTACCTGGTCTGGTCTGTGTGACTCAAAATCTAAAGCAACATATTTGCCTCCTCACCATTCTTAAAATGGCTGAGGAAGCAATTCTGTTGTCACAAATGCAATAAATTATGGCTTTGGTGGTGCCCATTTCTAGAAATCAATATATTAAAAAAAAGAAAATTACAACTTCTAATTGGCATGTTGCAAGAAACAAGTGACAATGATATGCATGTGTTTTTCAATAAAAGCAAAATACAGCAGCAAAAAAATTTGACAATAATAATACATTGATGACAGAATACACCAGTCTTGTATTATGCTAATAGATACTGCAGGCCCAAAAGGCAGAAAAACCATGAACAAGGGCAGGATTAAAATACAGTGGAAGACATCTCACAAAGGTAAAGAAGGAATGTCCAGTGTGTGGATAGCACTATTCTCATTTCAAGAAGTGTATGGCTAGAAGAAAGCAAAGAAAAAAGCAGGTATAAATGGTAACCACAAAGAATGCAGCTTCCTACCTTTCGCAGTTTGGGAGGCAATGGCCGAGTGGTATTATCGCTGGACTGTTAATCCAGAGAGCAAGATAACAACCTGGGTTCGAATCCTGCCACGACAGATGATAGAATTTAAATTCAATAAAAATATCCGGAATTAAGAATGTAATGAAGACCATGAATCCATTGCTAATTGTCATGAAAAACTCATCTGGTTCACTAATATCCTTTCAGGGATGGAAACTCTCAGGGAACTTACTTGGTCTCGCCTACATGTGACTCCTGACCCACAGCAATTAGGGATGGGCAATAAATGTTACCTAAAAGCCACACCTTCATCCTGTGAATAAAAAGGGGGGAAAAAATCTGTGCATTGATTCCACATAGCAATCCAAAAATGAAACCCTTAAAAGTTAAGGTTTGAGGTTTACAATGGCATTGTACTCAGGACAAGAGGACAAATAACACTATGCCTGAGAAGAAAGTTCAAGTTCCACATCACAGATAGCAAGCAAAAGCCACTCATCTCATCTACAGCAAGTCTTAAACACTGGATTGGTAATGCTCAATATGTCAAAAAATAATTTTGCAACTTGGCACACACTAAACAACTGACAGTAGGACCCAGAGAAGTACCGCAATGTCCTACATAACGTGATGGGCTACAAAGCAAAACAGAACAGAACAGTGAACAAAAATACATCCCTCCCTAATACACTCAGTGCATCTAATGCTTGTTTCGAACAGAAGGTCAGTGAAATGGTGTCACCTACCCCGACAGCCTCAGAGGCTCCTCCGTCACTGTTGCAGACATCAGATCGGCCTTTTTGAGAGTGAACCCAGGGAAAGCGGCTTGCCCAGATGGAGTCCCTAGTCGTACACCAGGTGGTGGGAGTGTTGGCTGACATCGTTAACCTCTTCTTACTACAATCTGAAGTCCCTTTCTACCTCAAGAAGGCCTCCATCATCCCGGTACAAAAGAAAACTCATACAGCGTGCCTCAATGACTACTGCCAGGTGGCTCTGATCTCCATAATTATGAATGGTTTCGAGTGGTTAGTCATGGCTCATATTGACTCTAGCATCCCAACCTGCCTTGAACCCTTACAATTCAGCTATCATCACAAAAGGTCTACTGCAGATGCCATCTCCCGGGCCTTCCATACATTCCTGGGACATCTGTAAAACAAGCAAAACTACATCAGGCTCCTACTCATTGACTACAGTTTTGCCTTCAACAGAATAATTGAAACCTAACTAATCTCAAAATTCCTAGACCTATGTCTCTGCTCCACCCTGTGCAGCTGGATCCTCAACTTCCTGATCCACAGACTGGAATCAGTGAGAATAAACAACAGCACTTCCTCCGTGACAATCCTCAATTATCCGCATCTCACAAAGCTGTATACTCAGCCCCTTATTATACACCCTGTACATTCACAGTTGTGTGGCCAAATTTCGTCCTAACACCATCTATAAGTTCACCAACGACACGACTGTTGTCGGTTGGATCTCGATCAATGACAAGGCAGAATACAGGAAAGAGATAACATGCTTGGTGGCAAGGTGTAAAGATAACAATCTCTCCCCCAACATTAGCAAAATGAAACGCAGAAGGAATGCCCTATCTACATTAATGGAGCTGAGGTGGAGATGGTTGTAAATGTTAAATTCCTAGGAGTGATGATCACCAACAATCTGTCCTGTTCCACCCACAATGATGCGACAGTCAAGAAAGCACAACAATGCCTCCACTTGCTCAGAGAGCTAAGGAAATTTGGTGCATCTGTAAAGGCTCCTACCGATCTTTATAGATGCACCATAAAAAGCATTCTATTAGGCGCATCACAGCTTGGTATGGCAACTGATCTTCCTGGACCGTAAGAAACTACAGAGAATTGTGAACACAGCCCAGTCCATCATGGAAGCCAACTTTCCATCCATTAACTCCATCTATACTTCTCACTGTCTTGGAAAAGCAACCAATATAATTGAAGACCCCTCCCATTCTGGTTATAACCTCTTTCAACCTCCTCCCTTGAGTGGATGATACAAAAGCTTAAACACACATACCAACATTAAAAAACAGCTTCTGCTCCATTGTTATTAGATGGACCTCTCAAATTTCAAATTTAATATTGCCCTCGCTCTTTATACACCTTTTCCGCATCTGTAACATTGTATTCTTCGCTCTGTTCCATTACCATTATGCACTTTATATGATGATTTGTCTTTACTGCACACAAAACAAAACTTTTCACTGTATGTAGGTACATGTGACATTTATAAATTAAATCAAATCAATATGTTTAAGATTAGGATGTTATTCTGGAGAATAGCATCTCAAACTAGATAGGAGTATAAGACTAATTCAACAACAGTTGAGGAACTTTCCAGGTGCCTGCAAGGCCTGTATGAAAGACAAGATAGAACAGCTGGAAAAAGTAGTAACCAAGAAAGTGACAACTCCTACAGAAAGTACGAACAGCATGGTAGCAATGGAACAACCTGTAAAGCTAAGAGTGTGCATCAACTCAAAGGATCTAAATTTGGCCACACAACTGTGAATGTACGGGGTGTATAGTAAGGGGCTAAGTTTACAGCTTTGTGGGGTACTGATATTGAGGATTGTCACGGAGGAAGCGCTGTTGTCTATTCTCACTGATTCTGGTCTGTGGGTCAGGAATTGAGGATCCGGCTGCACAGGGCAGAGCAGAGACATAGGCCTTGGAATTTTGAGATTAGTTAGTTGTCAATTATCATGTTGAAGGCAGAACTGTAGTCAATGAGTTGGAGCCTGACGTAGTTTTGCTTGTTTTATAGATGTTCCAGGAATGTGTGGAAGGCCCGGGAGATGGCATCTGCAGTGGACCTGTTGTGATCTCTCTCTCTCTCATGCCAACCATTGAAGTTATGCTGACACAACCTAAAATGCAAAAATCTTTAACTACCGTAGGTTCTAAAATGGTGGACTTGGATTAGAGTGGATCTCGCAGCTGCTCCTGAGATTGCAGGCTTACTTCTAGATTTACTTTTAGATTTCTTACAGTCATTACATTTCCATGGTAAAATAAGATTTCTTTCATTCCTTTATAGTGAAGAAAACACTTGATTTTTTACCCTCAAACTGTGTGTTAACAGAGTTTTTAGAAAGACCTACACATATCTTACTTCTAAATTTCTTACAGCCTGTACATTTCCAGTATAACATTTTTATTTTGATTTATTTTTGGTTCTAATATAGTCAAGAATGCAAAATAAAAGCCTAAAAAAACTGAGATTTTTCTCAAATGGAGTTCTGTCAATGGACCTTTTGGAGAGGTCTACACATGGGTGGCTCTCTTTTTTAAAATTATACACATAGAAGAGTTCTTTCTTTAAAAAAAATTGCTAAATAGAAGAGTTGCATTTACAGAGCTTTTGAGGGAGCCTATACATGGACAGGTCTGGTGAGATTTTTTTATATCATAAGATTGAAAGTTGGCTGCTGGACTATTTGAGGAATCTTATTTAATTCTATTGTTCAGCTAAGTGGTTGATTTTATTGAAAAATAATTTTATTTAGATTTAATTTTTGCATGCTTAGTAGTAATTCTTTGGGTAAAGAAAGGTAGTTTAATTTTAAATATAAAAGGTACTATTGTGAGCTGCTTGTTTTTAGGCTTAATGTCATTGAAGGCATACAAGAGACAGAGTTAGATGGCTAGTAGATTTTGCAAAGTAATTACACAGCAGGAACAGTCAGACAGATAGGTGACTCAGGAAGAGTAAGAAGGTAGCTCAGAAGTCCCCTGTCGCTATTCCTCTGTCAAACAGTTTTGGGTACTGTTGAAAAGGATAGTGTCACAGAGAAAAATAGAAGAGGCAGTTAGATCTTGGGCTCTAAGACTGAATCTTATGTTAGACAGGGTTTTACAATATTCAGAAACTTGTTATAGGAGACTCACCTGTTAAGGGCACAGACACGAGATTCTGTGGCACTGAGCGTGAATCTAGGATGGTATGTTGTTTTCATGGTGGCAGGATTAAGGACATCAGAAAATGTTTGAAACACATTATTAAAGGAGAATGAGAAACTGAAAGTTATTGTACACATTGGTAAGAATGACAGTTAGTTAAGGAAAATGTTAACGCTTTATAGAGTGAATAAGAGGTTAGGTAGAAGATTAAAAACCAGAATCTCAGAAGTAGTAACCTCTGGTTTACTTCCAGCGCCAACCTTGAACGTGGGAAAGAATTCAAGGAAAAAGGAGATAAATCAATGGCTGAAAAGGCAATGTAAATGTTCAGGGATTTGGGTTCTTGAATCTTTGGGATCTCTTCTGGGGCAGAAAAGACCTGTTCCATAGGATGGGTTTCACTTGTACTGGAAAGGGATAAATATCCTAGCAGGAAGATTTGCTAATTCTATTCAGGGAGACTGTAAACTATTAGAGAGGGCAGATGGAAGGATCCTGAGTAGCAGAATAAATAGATGAGGATAGTTTTGAATCTGAAAAGAACAAGTTAATTAGAAAAGAGAGACAAGAGCAAGTCAGAGAATGAAGAATTAAATTGTGTTTATTTTAATACAAGTGGTCTTACAGATAAGGCTGATGAACTCAGACAAGTTTGGGAAAATGGGACTGGGATGTCATAGCTATTACAGAAACTTGGCTGAGGGATGGGCAGGAGTGGCAGTTCAATGTTCTGGATTTCAGATGCTACGGGAAGAATAGAAAGAGAGGGGCAGGTTCACATTTTTGATTAAGGAAAACATTACTGCTGTAACTAGAGAAGATATTTCTCAAAAATCATCCACTGAAAATATGTGGGTGAAATTTGAAATACAGAAGAAATGATCACCTTGATGGGATGTACCATAAATACCCACTTCGTCCCCACCTCTCTCCCCCAAAGTCAGAGGGAAATTGAAGAACAAATACGTAGAGAGATCTCAGATATATGTAAGAATAATAAGATTGTAATAGTAGATCATTTTAATTTTCCAACTATTGACTGGGATTACAAGAGTGTTAAAGGTTTGGATGGTGAAGAATTTATCAAAACATAAAACGTAAATGTTCCTACTAGAGGTGGAGCAAAGCTTAACCTCTTGGGTAATAAGACAGAGCGAGTGATTGAAATTATATTACGGGAACACTTTGAGGCTAATGGTCATAATCCTATTTGTTTTTAAATAGTTTTGGAAAAGGATAAGACTTGCACAAAAATTAAAGTTTTTAATTGGAGTAAGGCAATTTTTAAATGGTATGAGACAGCAACTGTCAAAAATTGACTAGTGTACACTTTGCAGGTAAAAGGATGTCTTTAAAGTGAGATAAATGTGATAACGAGAGTTCACAGTCATGTTTCTTTTAGAGTGAAAGGCAAGGCTGGCAGGATTAGAGAACAATAAATAAATAAAGATATTGAGGTTCTACTCAATCATAAAACAAAGTATCACATTAGATACAGACAACTGGGTTCAAGTGAGGGCCCAAGACAAACTTTCCATATCCGACAGGGGCTCACCTATCCGCCTCCAACTTGGTCTACTGTGTCCGTTGCTCCCAACGTGGCCTCCTCTAGATTGGTGAGACCAAGTGCAGACTCGGTGACCAATTTGCGGAGCATCTGTGCTCTGTGTGCTATAATCAACACCACCTTTCAGTTGCCAACTCCCCCTCCTATAGTGACATATCCATCCTGGGCCTTCTCCAGTGCCACAACGACACCAAAGGCAAACTGGAGGAACAACACCTCGGAGCCTACAGCCCGATGGCTTGAACATAGAATTCACCCGTTTCAAAACCTCCCCACTTTGGCCTCATCCTATGTCCAACCCTCATTCACACCCATGCCTTCTTGACCTAACACTACCCATCCATTTTCTTTCCCAACTATCCACCCCAGCCACCCTGACCAATCCCCATTATCCCTACCCGCATCCACCTATCACCATCCCACCTAACTTCCCCCCGCCCTACCATCCTCCCTCTATTTCCCAGCTCACTTCCCCCTCCCTAGTCCTGATGAAGGGTCCCAATCCAAAATGTCAACTCGACTGCTCCTCTGACACTGCCTGACCTGCTGTATTTCTCCAACTCCACACTGTATTGACTCTGACTCCAGCATCTTTATTTCTTGCTATCTCCGAGGGCCTTGGGTAGTGTTGTAGAACATGGACACCTAGGAGGTCAGGTACATTATTCTTCGAAGTTTGCATTATATATAAAAATAATCCAAGGCAGAAGCTGAATAGAACACTTCAGATAGAGCTCATCTGCTCCATCCATTTTTCTTTCTCTCTTCTCTCATGCTTTTTTCCCTGCCATACCCGCCCCCCCGGCACGATGCTGCGCCAACCTATTATTCCACTCTAAAATCAAACTACCCTGCCTACTCTACATTTTACTATCATCCATGTAACTACCCAAGAGTCGTTTAAATGTCGCTAATGTATCTGACTCCACTACCACCAGCAGCAGTGCATTCTACACCCACACCACTCTCTGTGTAAAGACCCTACCTCTGACATCTTCCCTATACCTTCCTCTAATCACCTTAAAATTATGCCGCCTTGTGACAGTCATTTCCACCCTGGGAAAAAGTCTCTGGCTATCCACTCTATCTATGCCTCTCACTATCTTGTACACATCTAGCAAGTCACCTCTCACCCTTCTTCGCTCCAATGAGAAAAACCCTAGGTCCCTCAAACTTTCTTCATAAATCCTATTCTCCAGTCCAGGCAGCACCCTGGTAAATCTCCTCTGCATTCTCCCTCAAGCTTCTACATCCTTTCTACAATAAGGCGACCAGAACTGAACACAATATTGCAAGTGTGATCTAACCAGAGTTTTATAGTGCTGCAGCATAACCTTGCAGCTCTTAAACTCTGCCAATGAAAGCTAACACACCATACGCCTTCTTTACAACCCTATCAACTTGTGTAGCAACTTCAAGGGATCAATGGACATGGACCCCAAGATTCCTCTGTTCCTCCACACTGCCCAGAATCCTGCCATTAACCATGTATTCTGCATTCAAATTTGACCTTCCAAAATGAATCACTTCACACTTTTCTGGGTTGAATTCCACTTCTGCCACTTCTTTGCCCAGCTCTGCATCCTGTCAATGTCCCGTTGCAATCTACCACAGTCTTCCATACCATCCACAACTCCATCCATCTTTGTGTCATCGGCAAACTTACTAATGCACCCTTCCACTTCCTCATAAAGGTCATTTATAAAGATCACAAGGACCAGAGATCCCAGAACAGATCCCTGTGGAACACAAGTTTCAGGCTGAATACTTTCCATCTATTACCAGTCTCTGAATTCTATTGGACAATCAGTTTTGTATCCAGACAGCCAAATTTCCCTGAGTCCCATGCTTCCTTACTTTCTGAATGAGCCTCCCACGTGGAACCTTATCAAATGCCTTGTTAAAATCCATATACACCACATCCACTGCTCTACCTTCATCAATGTGTTTTGTCACATTCTCAAAGAATTCAATAAGGCTTGTGAGGCATGACCTGCCCCTCACAAAGCCATGCTGACTATTTCTAAACAAACTGTGCTTTTCCAAATAATCATTAATACAATCTCTCAGAATCCTCTCCAATAATTTTTCAGCTCAGGGGTAAGACTGGTCTGTAATTCCCAGGATTGTCCCTATTCCTTTTCTCGGCTTCAGGCTCAGTGCAGACCTCCTGGCCCAAAAGGGCAGCCTCTTGACCTACTGTGGCCTCAAGACTTCCAGTCTCTAAGTAATTCTTCGAAGCATAGTTCCCACCATGGCTAAGCACTTAAGAAAGACTAATGTTCGAACTTTTAGCTTTCTGTTTTAATTTTCTACTTAAAACTAAGGTGTCACTGTACCATAATTACTGTAATGTTTAAATTTTAACTTTGTTTTCTCTTTCTACCTTGTTCAATAAAATTCTGCACCGAGGTACTTGATGCCTTGTGTGGTGACCTTATAGGCTTTTCACTGTATACCTATACTTTTATATTGGAGTAAACACGACAATAATATCAAATCAAAGATATGCCCTAACTGCTCAAACTTTTGAGTATACAAATTGGGTTGTTAAGGTGAGGTTGTACTAGACATTGGAAGGCCTATTCTGGAGTACTGTGTCCAGTTCTGTTTGTCCTGTAATAGGAAGATTATTATTATGCTGGAGAGGGTTCAGACAAAATTTGCCAAGATGTTGCCAGGAATGGATGGTTTGTGGAGAGGCTGGATAGACTGGGACTTTTTTCATTAGGGCTTAGAAGGTTGAGGGGTGACCTTATAGAGGTTAGTAAAATCATGAGGGGTATAGAAAAGGTGAATGGCAAGTGTGTTTTCCCTGGGAGGTGGGGTGGGATTTCAAGACTAGTGGACATATTTTTAAGATGAGAGGAAGAAGATTTTAAAAATTCATGAGGGGCAATTTGTATTTTGAAATAGTGGTTTGTGTGTGAAATGAACTTCCAGAGGAAGTGGTGGATGTGGGTACAGTTAGAACATTTACAAGACATTGAGGTAAGTACACAAATAAGAAATGATTGGAGGGATATGGGCCAAGTGCTGGCAGGTGAGACCAGTTTAGCCTGGAGTTATGGCCGGCATAGACTGGTTGGACCGAAGGAAATATGCCCACTTGTTTCCATGCTGTATGCGAAATGTGGTTCCTGGGAAGTAAAAATGGGTGAAAGCAGGAGCTATCTAACTACATTCACAACATCTTTCAACTGTAGATAATTCTCTATGTTAACTGACATTTCCATGGTGCCAGCGGAGAATCAACAAAGAGATAGTCATCTTACTGCATTTATGGATGTGATGAAACAGAGGAAGAAGCCGTCGTTGACAATGATTAAAATCGAGTGCATATGCTACACACGAATCTGAAGTTAAGAATAAAATGGCAATAGCGAGTTTTGAGAAGATTTGTAGCTCAGGTTGAGGTTCTGGATGTGAGTTTGCTTGCTGAGCTGGAGGCTCACTGATGATGTTACCTAGAATGGTGACGAAACGTCTGAAAACTAACCTTCCAGCTCAGCGAGCAAACTCACATCCATAAAATGGCAATTGAAGCACTTGAAGTTAAATGCATTAGCCATGTACCAACAGCACAACATCTTTGCTTCAATGCCAAAAATGATGAGCGATTTAGCAACAAACAATGTAAAAGAACTGCAATGATTTGTTGTTGGCCATTGTGCCAACTCACAGCCAAAAATGTGCAGTAGTACTCGAGCACAGGAACAGGAAGAGTGTTCACCAAATTCAAGCAATAGTGACAAACACCATAGCTGAAAGACTATGAAGTAAAATGATAAAGTCACCTTGCAGAGAGTTGTCAGTAAGTAGGGCTTGGAGCAATCTTAATGCAGCAAAACAACTGGATAAATTTACAGACAACACAGTGCAGAACTGGAGGAATACAGCAGGCCAGGCTGCATCAGCGGAGCAGGAGAGTTAACATTTCGGATCAGGACTGTGTTGTCTCTGACTCCAGCATCTGCATTTCCTGCTATCTCTGGGTGAATTTACATCCTGGGCATGAACAGAAATGGATTGACACTTTGCTCAGTTCAGAAAAGGATGCCCAGCCATTGGCTTTGCTTGTGAGTATTTTCATTAATAAGGAGAGACAAAGTAACAGGAGAGTCCAACCACAAGCTTCGTCAAAGCATTTTCCTTAAGCTCCCACCAGCTGCTCCAAAACTCCATTTATAGAGGTACCATCTGTATAAAACATACAACCAAAGAATGCAGCCTTGCACCACAGACATGCTGTTAGCGGGAGCAGATGAAGAAAAGTGAGGTTGCTACAATAATGTATGGGATCTTCCAAATATTCTGGATGTCATCAACCCAGAAAAGTAATTGAATCCAGTCACAAGTACCTTGCTCAAATCAGGCAACTGCCCAACAAGATGCGACTCTCTAAGTTTTACAAGTAGCAGTGAAGAAAGGATAGCCCAAAAGCATCAAGGTCATACACGTTGTTGTAAGTGTGTACAAAGCATTCAGAGTTGAATTGATAGCCCTAGATAGCATATCATACAAAAGAAATCCGGGACATTATCCCTAGATTGATAGAAGAGATGCTAAACATCCACACAGGCCACCAAGAAACAGGTGAGTTAAATCTAAGGTAGTAAATATGCTTTACTGGTCAAAGAGGAACATTGAAATTAAGAACTTCATCGGACAATGCAGTCCTTGTAATGGGGTCCAAGCTAAGCAAGCTAGAAAGCGGATGTCACAATACATACTTGGCAGTCCACAGATAAAGCTGCAGTAAGATTGCCTCATTCTTGCAGGACCAGGGTTATCTATAGATTACTACACTTACTTCTGGGAAGTGGACAGGCTGACCTCCATGTGAAATTGTAAAATACCTGAAAGCATATTATAGCTGTGACAGCGTGCCCAAAATTGCAATGAGTGGCAGATGATAGTGAAGAATTAAGTTGCTTCATAAAAGATTGGGAAATTCAACTCTAGTAATAATGTGGAATTTATGTCCTGTAAACAGTATGGAATGAACTTTCAGAGGAAGCAGTAGATATGGGTATAATTACAGTGTTTAAAAGAAATTTGGATAAGTAGATGAATAGAAAAGGTTTGGGGAGATGTGGGCCAGGAGCAGGCAGGTGGGATTAGTTTAGTTTGGGATTATGTTGGGTGTGGACTGGTTGGAACAAAGGGTCTGTTTCTGTCCTACATGACTCTATAAATAGGAAAGGCTGAAGCGGCAGTGAAAAATCACCAAATAAATCGAGCAAATCCAGCAGGGATTATACGAGACAATCTTCAAGAAAAGAAACAGATCTACTAATGTCATAGAGTTGTCTAGGTACAAAAACTAATGTCATGCTGCATCCTAACTGCTCTTCCAACAGCAAATAATCCACTGGAGCCAGAAAGTCACAACAGGTACAAGTGACAAATCAAGGTGAAACCACAGAAAGTCAAACTAAATTCTGACAAGAGTGTCAAACATTTGCCAGAATTGAGCACTGGAAATGAGTGAGCATACAAAGTTTCAATGCCCTCAACAAGAGTAATCTCAAGTGTGACTTCAGACTTGTGTGGAGCAATTGCTGCCTTAATCATCCACGGTGGAAATGAACAACTAGATGTAAGGCTACAATGGCCAGCTGGGTCACTAAATACATTAAAGGTTGTGATATATTTTTAATCGGTAAGACATTCAGTGGTTATGGGGTAAAGGCAGTGAAATGGAGCAGCAATGAACTTACTGAATTGCAGAGCAGACGCAACGGGCTGCATGTTTTACTTCTGTTCCTACATCTCATGGTAACAAATGCACAACTGAAGCAGCTATGGCTGCAGTTGAAGAAATCAAGAAAATCTGAACTCACCATTTGCACGGATCAAGCATTAGACCCAGCGATCCATAACACCTTAATATGGAAATAAAATGACAAGTACCACAGGATCAACAAATGCTGGGCTGGATGGGATTTATCCTCGGATCCTATGGGAAGCCAGGGAGGAGATTGCCGAGCCTTTGGCATTGATCTTTAACTCGTCATTGTCTACAGGAATAGTGCCAGATGACTGGAGGATAGCAAATGTGGTTCCCCTGTTCAAGAAGGGGAGTAGAGACAACCCTGGTAATTATAGACCAGTGAACCTTACCTCAGTTGTTGGTAAAGTGTTGGAATAGGTTATAAGGGATAGGATTTATAATCATCTAGAAAAGAATAAATTGATTAGGGATAGTCAGCACGGTTTTGTGAAGGGAAGGTCGTGCCTCACAAACCTTATTGAGTTCTTTGAGAAGGTGACCAAACAGGTAGATGAGAGTAAACCGGTTGATGTGGTGTATATGGATTTCAGCAAGGCTTTCGATAAGGTTCCCCACAATAGGCTATTGTACAAAATGCGGAGGAATGGAATTGTGGGAGATATAGCAGTTTGGATCGGAAATTGGCTTGCTGAAAGAAGACAGAGGGTGGTAGTTGATGGGAAATGTTCATCCTGGAGACCAGTTACTAGTGGTGTACCACAAGGGTTGGTGTTGGGTCCACTGCTGTTTGTCATTTTTATAAATGACCTGGATGAGGGCGTAGAAGGGTGGGTTAGTAAATTTGCAGACAACACTAAGGTCCGTGGAGTTATGGATAGTGACGAAGGATGCTGTAGGTTGCAGAGAGACATAGATAAGCTGCAGAGCTGGGCTGAGAGGTGGCAAATGGAGTTTAATGCAGACAAGTGTAAGGTGATGCACTTTGGTAGGAGTAACCAGAAGGCAAAGTACAGAGCTAATGGTAAGATTCTTAGCAGTGTAGATGAGCAGAGAGATTTCGGTGTCCATGTACACAGATCCTTGAAAGTTGCCACCCAGGTTGACAGGGCTGTTAAGAAGGCATACAGTGTTTTAGCTTTTATTAATAGAGGGATCGAGTTCCGGAACCAAGAGGTTGTGATGAAGCTGTACAAAACTCTGGTGTGGCCGCACTTGGAGTGTTGTGTACAGTTCTGGTCACCGCATTATAAGAATGATGTGGAAGCTTTGGAAAGGGTGCAGAGGAGATTTACTAGGATGTTGCCTGGTATGGAGGGAAGGCCTTACGAGGAAAGGCTGAGGGACTTGAGGCTGTTTTCATGAGAGAGAAGAAGGTTGAGAGGTGACTTAATTGAGACATATAATATAATCAGAGGGTTAGATGGGGTGGATAGGGCGAACCTTTCTCCTAGGATGGTGACGGCGAGCACGAGGGGGCATAGCTTTAAATTGAGGGGTGAAAGATATAGGACAGATGTCAGAGGTAGTTTCTTTACTCAGAGAGTAGTAAGGGAATGGAACGCTTTGCCTGCATCGGTAGTAGATTCGCGAACTTTAGGGACATTTAAGTCGTCATTGGACAAGCATATGGACGTACATGGAATAGTGTAGGTTAGATGGGCTTGAGGTCGGTATGACAGGTCGGCAGAACATCGAGGGCCGAAGGGCCTGTACTGTGCTGTAATGTTCTATGTTCTATGTTCTATGTCACTACAAAGGGAAGAAAAGAAAATCACCTGGTTCAACAATGACACTGCGAACTCAGACCATTGGTATCCCCATACAATGTAAAGACTGTGTGTGCAATGCATATTACAGACATTGACAAGGATAACAAACTGCTACTTTTTGAGAACTGCAGTGTGTTTATTGAGTAATTTGGGGAACTCAAAATGTGCATGATAAATGCATGTGACTTTGTTCCTTCTTTCTCTTATGAAAAGGATGCTGTTTGAGATAGAACTGCAATCTTTACTAACCTACATCGTGACTTGCATCATCCTCTGACTTTTACCAATGAGGCACTGACAGAGGTTATCTTGCAACAAACCATTTCAGTAAATTCATAGTAAAGACCAGCATATTGCCTTGAGATATTAAACACCACATTCCCCATCCGCAAAAAAGAAATCAGTCAGGAGCACAGCCATCAAGAAGCTATCTGCCCTTGAGCCATTTTGCCATTGGGACAGCGTCAATATACAGTCAAATGGCTATACAGCATGGAAACAGACCCGGAGGTCTAAGATAATGAAATGTGAGGCTGGATGAACACAGCAGGCCCAGCAGCATCTCAGGAGCACAAAAGCTGATGTTTCGGGCCTAGACCCTTCATCAGAGAGGGGGATGGGGTGAGGGTTCTGGAATAAATAGGGAGAGAGGGGGAGGCAGACCGAAGATGGAGAGAAAAGAAGATAGGTGGAGAGGAGAGTATAGGTGGGGAGGTAGGGAGGGGATAGGTCAGGCCAGGGAAGACGGACAGGTCAAGGAGGTGGGATGAGGTTGGTAGGTAGGAGATGGAGGTGTGGCTTGGGGTGGGAGGAAGGGATGGGTGAGAGGAAGAACAGGTTAGGGAGGCAGAGACAGGTTGGACTGGTTATGGGATGCAGTGGGTGGAGGGGAAGAGCTGGGCTGGTTTTGGGATGTGGTGGGGGAAGGGGAGATTTTGAAGCTGGTGGTGAAGTCCACATTGATACCATTGGGCTGCAGGGTTCCCAAGCGGAACATGAGTTGCTGTTCCTGCAACCTTCGGGTGGCATCATTGTGGCACTGCAGGAGGCCCATGATGGACATGTCATCTAAAGAATGGGAGGGCGAGTGGAAATGGTTTGCGACTGGGAGGTGCAGTTGTTTATTGCGAACCGAGCGGAGGTGTTCTGCAAAGCGATCCCCAAGCCTCTGCTTGGTTTCCCCAATGTAGAGGAAGCCACACCGGGTACAGTGGATGCAGTATACCACATTGGCAGATGTGCAGGTCAACCTCTGCTTAATGTGGAAAGTCATCTTGGGGCCTGGGATAGGGGTGAGGGAGGAGGTGTGGGGGCAAGTGTAGCATTTGCTGCTGTTGCAGGGGAAGGTGCCGGGTGTGGTGGGGTTGGGAGGGCAGTGTGGAGCGAACAAGGGAGTCACGGAGAGAGTGGTCTCTCCGGAAAGCAGACAGGTGTGGGGATGGAAAAATTTCTTGGGTGGTGGGGTCAGATTGTAGATGGCGGAAGTGTCGGAGGATGATGCGTTGTATCCGGAGGTTGGTGGGGTAGTGTGTGAGAACGAGGGGGATCCTCTTTGGGCGGTTGTGGCGGGGGCAGGGTGTGAGGGATGTGTTGCGGGAAATGCGGGAGACGCGGTCAAGCGCATTCTCGACCACTGTGGGGGGAAAGTTGCGGTCCTTGAAGAACTTGGATATCTGGGATGTGCGGGAGTGGAATGCCTCATCGTGGGAGCAGATGCGGCGGAGGTGGAGGAATTGGGAATAGGGGATGGAATTTTTGCAGGAGGGTGTGTGGGAGGAGGTGTATTTTAGGTAGCTGTGGGAGTCGGTGGGCTTGAAATGGACGTCAGTTACAAGCTGGTTACCTGAGATGGAGACTGAGAGGTCCAGGAGGGTGAGGGATGTGCTGGAGATGGCCCAGGTGAACTGAAGGTTGGGGTGGAAGGTGTTGGTGAAGTGGATGAACTGTTCGAGCTCCTCTGGGGAGCAAGAGGCGGCGCCGATACAGTCATCAATGTAACGGAGGAAGAGGTGGGGTTTGGGGCCTGTGTAGGTGCGGAAGAGGGACTGTTCTACGTAACCTACAAAGAGGCAGGCATAGCTGGGGCCCATGCGGGTGCCCATGGTCACCCCCTTAGTCTGTAGGAAGTGGGAGGAATCGAAAGAGAATTTGTTGAGGGTGAGGACGAGTTCCGCTAGGCGGATGAGGGTGTTGGTGGGGGGGTACTGGTCGGGCCTGCGGGACAGGAAGAAGCGGAGGGCCTTGAGGCCATCTGCATGCGGAATGCAGGTGTATAGGGACTGGACGTCCATGGTGAATATGAGGTGTTGGGGGCCAGGGAATTGGAAGTCCTGGAGGAGGTGGAGGGCGTGGGTGGTGTCACGGATGTGGGTGGGGAGTTCCTGGACCAAAGGGGAGAAAATGGAGTCCAGATAGGTGGAGATGAGTTCAGTGGGGCAGGAGCAGGCTGAGACGATGGGTCGACCAGGGCAGGCAGGTTTGTGGATTTTGGGAAGGAGATAGAAATGGGCTGCGCAGGGTTGGGGAACAATGAGGTTGGAGGCTGTGGGTGGGAGGTCCCCTGAGGTGATGAGGTCACGAATGCTGTTGGAGATGATGGTTTGGTGCTCGGGTATGGGGTCATGATCGAGGGGGCGGTGCGAGGTGGTGTTGGAGAGTTGGCGTTTGGCCTCGGCGATGTAGAGGTCAGTGTGCCATACTACCACGGTGCCAGCCTTGTCTGCGGGTTTGATGGTGAGGTTGGGATGGGAGCAGAGGGCTGCCCGTTCTGCGGGGGAGAGATTGGAGCAGGTGAGAGGGGTGGAGAAGTTGAGGCGGTTAATGTCTCAACGGCAGTTGGAGATGAAGAGGTCAAGGGAAGGTAGGATGCCTGGGGGTGGTGTCCAGGAGGAGGACTTGTGTTGGAAGCGGGTGAAGGGGTCAGTGGAGGGACGGTTAGGCTCCCGGTGGAAGAAGTAGGCGTGGAGGCGAAGGCGGCGGAAAAACTGTTCTATGTCCAACCATGACTGGTATTCGTTGATGTGTGGTTGTAGGGGGACAAAGGTGAGCCCCTTACTAAGGACTGACCGTTCGTCCTCAGTTAGTGGGAGCTCTGGGGGGATGGTGAAGATGCGGCAGGGTTCAGTGTGGCAGGGGTCTAACTCATCCTTGCTGACCAGGTATCCTAAATTAATCTAGTCCCATTTGACAGCATTTGGCCTATATCCCTCTCAACCCTTCCTATTCATATATCCATCCAGGTGACATTTAAATGTTGTAATTGTACCAGCCTCCATCACTTCCTCTGGCAACACATTCCATATATGCACCACCCTCTGCATGAAAAAGTTGGCCTTTAGGACACTTTTAAATCCTCTCCCTTCCACCTTAAACCTATTTACTCTATTTTTTGGACTCCCCCACCCTGGGAACCTTGGCTATTCACCCTATCCATGCTCCTCATAAGTTTATAAACTTATAAGGTCACCCCTTAGCCTCCAATGCTCCAGGAAAATAGCCCCAGCCTATTAAGTCTCTCCCTATAGCTCAAACCCTCCAACCCTAGCAACATGCTTCCTGCACTGCCACAATGATGCCCTAGATGACATGTCCATCATGGGCCTCCTGCACTGCCACAATGATGCCACCCGAAGGTTGCAGGAACAGCAACTCATATTCCGCCTGCGAACCCTGCAGCCTAATGGTATCAATGTGGACTTCACCAGTTTCAAAATCTCCCCTTCCCCTACTGCATCCCTAAACCAGCCCAGCTCTTCCCCCCCACCCACTGCATCCCAAAACCAGTCCAACCTGTCTCTGCCTCCCTAACCGGTTCTTCCTCTCACCCATCCCTTCCTCCCACCCCAAGCCGCACCCCCATCTACCTACTAACCTCATCCCACCTCCTTGACCTGTCCGTCTTCCCTGGACTGACCTATCCCCTCCCTACCTCCCCACCTATACTCTCTCCACCTATCTTCTTTACTCTCCATCTTCGGTCCGCCTCCCCCTCTCTCCCTACTTATTCCAGTTCCCTCTCCCCATCCCCCTCTCTGATGAAGGGTCTAGGCCTGAAACGTCAGCTTTTGTGCTCCTGAGATGCTGCTTGGCCTGCTGTGTTCATCCAGCCTCACATTTTATTATCTAGCAACATGCTTGTCAGCATTTTCTTCACCCTTTCAAGTTTCACAATATCATTCTAATAGCAGGGAGACCAGAACTGAATGCAGTTTTCCAAAAGTGGCCAAACCAATGTCCTGTACAGCCACAACATGGCCTCCCAACTCCTATACTAGTTGCACTGACCAATTAAGGCAAGCATGCCATCCGCCTTCTTCACTATCCTGTCTACCTGTGACTCCACTTTCAATGACCCTGCACTCCAAGATCTCTTTGTTCAGCAACAATACCCAGAATGGTTCAAAGTGAGACTTTCACCTACATCTGAGCATCTGTAAGTGCTGCCTGGCAATCAGATTGGTTTGTAACTCTGTCAGTTCAGAAGAATCTGGTTCAGCAATGGTCCCTGATAGGTCCCTATAGGCATTGGCCGCAAAATAGATTATGAAGCTGGACTTCAAGGTATGTTTCGGATATCAGTTAGACTTTGCTGATAGATCTTGGAAATGGGGCAATGAGCTTGGGACACCACATTTTGAAGGCTGGAGATGGGATTAAAGGGCAGGTTGTGGCCTCAGCAATACCTTCCATGGGTAGTAGGGATCCTGAAAAGACATCACCACCCCACACGATATCAGTTCACATAATAAAAGCTGCTAAGCTACCTACTGGGCATAGGCTTCCTCTTGCTGTGGGTAAAATACCAGGTGAAGACAAAACGAGATACTTATTTGGCCATTTTTGTTTCTTATTTGTTTAGGTAGTGTGGGTTTCGCAGGCTGGACCAGCAATTATTGCCCACCCCTACTTGCCCTTGAGAAGGTGGTGGTGAACTGCCTTCTTGAACCACTACAGTCTAGTGCTGAAGGGTGACCCACAATCTTGTCAGGGACAGCATTCCAGGATCAAAATCCTGAGACAATGCAGGGATAGTACTAAAGCAGGATGGTGAGTGGCTTGGAGGGGAACTTACGTTCTATGTATGTGCAGCCTTTGTCCTTCCAGGCAGTCATTGTCATGAAGATTTGGAAGATGCTGTTTAAAGCAGCCTCTGTGAATAATTGCAGTGCACCTTGTAGATACACACACAGTGTTGGTGATGTGGTGCTAATTAAGTGGGCTTGTTTGTCTTGGATGGTATCAAGCTTCAAGTACTGTTGAAGGTGCACTCATTCAGCCAAGTGGTAAGTTTTCCATTACACTCCTGACTTGTACCTCGTACTAGTTGGACAGGCTTTGAGTAGTCAGTTGAGTCACTCATTGCAGGATTCCTAACCTCTGACCTGCCGTTGAAGTCAATCTTTATATGATTGATCCAGTTTAGCTTCTGGTCGGTGAAACCCAGGATGTTGTTAGTGGGGTAATTCAGTGATGGTGACAATGTCATTGAATATCAGGGTCATTAATGGCCCAAACTACAATACTTTGGGTGGTGGGGGGGGGGGGGGGGGAGGAGGAGAGGGGGGGGGGCTGAGTCTCCCACCCTGAAAGACAGGTTGGAAACAAGCATGGAGGAGTTAGGAAGCTGATGCATTGCATTCTATAAGCAACTGCCACTTGACATCACTACACTCCATATCAAATAATTACTAAGGTTACCGTTATTTGCTGATACCCGAGGGCACAGTTTTGGGATTACTAACTCACTAAGCAGAGTTAAAGACCTTTGCCAATTTAGTTTATGAAAGCCTTCCATAATTCTGTAAGGACGTGTCAGCAATAAATCAAATGCAAGTGTTTTTTCCATATTGCTTCAAATGGACATAATCTTAAATAAAAAGCATTTATATTTTGTAAACACCAGCTGCAGTAGTGCAACTGAATTGCTGCCTCACAAAAATGACAATTATGGCAAACCGTTGTGCTGGCATAAAGACGTTTCTCTTATTCATCATTAAGCATCTGTTTGTTGATTTTTAGGAGTGATTATCAGCGTACACTCTAATTTGTATCTGATCATCGCTCCAAATTAACAAGAATTAAGGACGGGAAGAATCACAGCTGTCATCTGAATTATAGAGTGCTATGGGGCTTTATATTTAGAACCCATCCAGCTTTTAATTAACAATTTATCAAAATTCCTTCTGCTGATACTGGAGAGATGGGGTCTGTGTTTCCCCATATTTATAGGGAAGTGGACTCTTTAAATATATTTCTCAACCTTTAATCTTGATTTTTCACAAGAAATGAAACTGATGCTCATCTCTCTGTCCTCTTAACTCCAGTTCATGTACATAGCTTATATAAAGGAACCAAAGTGTGATGACAATGTCTCAAATCCAACGTTCAGTCAATCTCAATTTATGTTTATGCTGGTAGTGTTCTGCACACTATTGGAAACCATTTGCTGACTTCTTTAGTTCTTTGACACTTAATTTAGTGCAACAAAACACAATGAAAAAGTAAGTTTATGCACATCTTCTTTTGGAATAAATGTAGCAGATACTGCCATGTCAGAATGAGGTCTGAGAACTATACCAGATGATCCTTTTGAGCAATACTATACCAAGAAATAATGAGACTCTATGGAGAAGAAAGTAAATTTTACAGACTTTTTGATGTGTATGTATGGAAATTTTATGCTCATAAGTTTAAGGGATATTTGTGCTGTGAAACAAAACCACTTCAAGTGTCCAGTATCTCTCAGAAGTTATTTCCTTATAAGTGACACAATTCATTTGATTACAACTGGAGATCCCTGCACACTATCCTATAAAGTTCTCAAAAGTGGAGCCCCAGTTGGATTTGGGGCAAAACTCCTTTCACTGAATAACCTAGGATTACATCAGACATAACACATTGATGAGTCAATGTGGAATAAACTAACATCAATGACAGGGCCAACTATAAAACGTAGAAAAACTGCCTTTCTGATGTTCTAATCACATATTTCAACCCAACATGCAATTCTACCACTACTTCCTATTCCACACATTAGAAATCCCTTACATATGCAGCACAAGATTTGCAATTAGCATCACTTGATAAAAGATAGATCGAGTATGTCCGTATTTATTGAAAATTTGTAGGGAAGATGACATACATCAGTGTGGACTGTACTTTAACCTAAAACCAGATACGTATTTTTGGAATTGTACAGTCCAGAAAGAGACCATTGATTATATCACAACAAAGTTCGCTGCAGGGAAAAGTGATTCAACTCATGCACCATGTCCTTTCAATATTTATTTTCAGATACTTATTCCCATTTTTAAAAGCCATTGTGGATTCTGTTTCTACCACTGTCTCTGATCAGGTATTCCATGTCCTAAAATTCCTCTACATATTTACTATAAGGACTTGTCCTGGATACAATTATAAAGTTTGTAGAGTTTTACCTCTCAACCTGCTGAGCCAGTGGCAATATTTTCTCGTTCACCTCATCAAATTCCATCAGAATTTCAAAGTCTCTAAAATTTACTTTCTTCTCCATAGAGTCTCATATTTTTTGGTACCTTATTGCTCAAAGAGAGTCATCTGGTATAGTTCTGAGACCCCATTCTGACATGGCAATATTTGGTACATTTACTCCAAAAGAAGAAAGTAGGCCAAGAGGGTGCTGCTATTTTCACTGGACTGTCTCTCAACTATCTAACCATTAGGGGTAGGAGGAGAAGCAGGCCATTTAGCCCATCAAATTTGTACCATCATTCCTGATAATTCTCAACTCACTTTCCTCCATTTTCCCTATTCTGTTACTGATTAAAATCTCCTGTTTCAGCCTTGAATACAATTATCTTACATAACCTATCTCTACTATCCTCTGTAGAATAGAATTTCACAAATTCACTACCCTCAGAGAAAAATTCCTCTTCATCTTTCTTCGGTAGACAGCTCTATTCTGAGACTATGTCATCTGATCTTAGACCATCCCACAAGGGGAAACAACCTTTTCACAACTATTCTATCAAGTCATCTAAGAATTTTATATGTTTCAACAAGTTTGTCTTTTATTCTTCTAAACTCCAGTGAGTACAAGATCAAAGTACTCAACATAAG
The DNA here is from genome assembly GCF_030684315.1 of Stegostoma tigrinum. Taxonomy (NCBI): domain Eukaryota; kingdom Metazoa; phylum Chordata; class Chondrichthyes; order Orectolobiformes; family Stegostomatidae; genus Stegostoma; species Stegostoma tigrinum. The sequence goes on along the minus strand of NC_081358.1, from coordinate 99,215,656 downwards.
ACAGTTCCTCCATATATGGGATCAATCTAGTGAACTTGCTCTGGACTGTTACCAGTGAGCTTCTTGTTTCAGCTTGCCTTTTCCAATGCCTTTCAACAGTCGCAGTCATCAGTGACCACTTCCAGTTGTCAATTTCAGTGTCTGTTACTTCCACATCTTCATTGTGCAATGATCCCAGCTGATGATAGTACTGGAGATTCCAGAGTAAAACCTGGATTGATAGACCATAAATAAATTGCAAAAACAAGAATTATGATGGTCAATTACTGAATACTTTCATAATAGGCTGCCAATGTATCTTTAACAAAGTAACCGAACAAACAACCGTTACATTATATACGAATTACTTGAAACACAGTCTTGTTATAAATACCAGAAAGATTCAACATTTTCAATCTATCTCAGCAATAACCTTACAGAAACTGATACCTCAGTGAAGAGTCATCCTGCTTCCACTTGAAAGCTCTGTGTTAAATTGGCCTGGGTGTAAATGGTTTATTTTCTGAAAGTTTCTGCATTTACTCATTGCATTTTCTTTCATTATGTCCATTTCTGACTTTTGCTGCAACATCATTCACTTATAAAACACGGGTTCCTTAAATTTATGCTTTCTGTGGCTTTCGCTTTTGATTTCTTCAGCAACTTAGGACTCCACCACCCCCCCGCCAACCCCAACCACCATCCTTGACTGCTTTGAGACAGCTCTGCAGAAACAGCCCTGTGCTGTTAAGGATCTCTTCTCATTGGCTAAATGCTATGTACACAAACATACACATACACACAGAGCCTGGGATGTTTCTGATGCTCTGCAATATTCGTCTGCATTGCTAGACAGTTGCAGTTTGTTTTTTTTCCTCACAAATACACCGAACTGTTCATCTCAACGGTTTAACCAACTCATTAAAATGCATGTAAAATAAACAAATTTCCAGATACCCTGATAGCACTCAGGAACTAGAATAATGCCTTCAAATTTCACAGTCAGACTCCAGAAAGAGACTCTTCGGTCCAACTTGTCCATACTGGCCAGTTTTCCCAAAGTGAACTAGTCCCACTTGTCTGCATTTTGTCCATATCCCCCTAAACCTTTCCTACTCATGTCCAAATTCTGTCAAATGTTGCAAATGTATTGGCCCCTACAACTTCCTCTGGCAGTTTATTCCACACGTACAAACCATCCTGCGTGAAAAAGTTGCCCCTCAGGACCCTTTTAATCTTTATTATCTTGGATTCTCCAGCATCTGCAGTTCCCATTATCTCCTCTACCCCTTAAAATTACATCCCCTGGTTTTGAATACCTGTAGCCTAGGGAAATGACCATTCCTATTCACCTTATCTAAGCCCTTCATGATTTTATAAACTTCAAAGGTCATCCTTCAACCACCTATGCTCCAGGGGGAAAAAAAGTTCCAGCCTATGCAACCTCTCCTTATAACTATGGATATTCTATTGTTCTGACTTACTTTGCTGGATTGTTAGACAGGAAAGGTTGGCAATGCAAACCTGTTCTACCTTCTGGTTTAAAAAAAACTGACATTGCCCACCACAATCCACAAACACCTACTTAATTCCCTTCCCCCTCACCCCCTAAAACAGATACCTAATACCTGGCTAAGCCTCATCTGACTCTCCCCTAAATCTGACTCTCCTACCTTCCATCCACCCTGGACTAGACAACTACAACCAACACCCCAAACCCCTGACTTTGTTACACAATCTCCTCAATCCCCATAACCACTTACCTACTCTCAGTAATGGTCAAAGTGGTTAAAGGCACTTAAATGTGAAATATGGTATCTGCTCTGTAAAACAAGGTATTGCTTCAGCACAAATTTAGCCTACCATCGCCTATATGGATCCTTGGACTCAACTGCACTGCTTTGACTAGGATGGCTCTTGGTCTGGAAGTTCACGTGAAAAATTCCTCCAAAGTTGTTTGACTTTGCATCTGAATCAGAAACAGGGACTCTACGCAGATTGGAAATTTTGGGCCAACAATTCGAGACAAAACTAACAGTGTCTAAGATGAATGCAAGTTAATTACGGTGAATCAGCCTGGATTGTTGAAGGGCAAGTCATGTTTGACTATCTCAGTTCTTTAGTGAGGTAACAGGGAGGATTCAGAACATCAATGCAATTGATGCTATGTACATAGACTTTGCTAAAATGATGCATAACAAATTTGAGTTAAGTTTAGTTCATGCAATAAACAAATAACATTAGCCACATACATCGCTAAGTGACAGAGAACAATTGAACCACAGTTCTGTTTATTGATCTGAAGCAAGATTTATCGTGAAGTTCCTCAGTGGTCAGTTGCAGGCTCTTTGTTCTTCCTGATGTATATCAAACAGCTAGGCCTTGGTATACAGGTACAGTTTCAAAATTTTCAGAAGATACAGAAGTATTGTGTTTTGTGAGGAGAATAGCATAAACCAGAGACAGATTAATGGCAAGGCTGCATAAATGGCAGATGAAATTTAATTCAGACATGTTGTGTAATTCATTTGGTAAAAAGAATGAAGGTTACTATTGTAGAGTTACTAAGAGTTGAAGGACCTGGTGTTCAGGTTCATACATCACTGAAGGTTGTAGCTCATGGCTAATAAAGTGAGAGAGTATAAAAGGAAGGAATTTATGCTAAAAATTGTATAAAACACTCTCTCAGCTTCAACTAGTACTGTGCCAAAATCTGAGCAGCACACTTTGGGAACTTTGCAAGGGTGAATGTGTGAAGGATTAATATGGAAATACAATAAAACATGAAGCAATAAATTGTTCTTGTACTTTAAACACAAGTTTCTAAATAGTAATAAATCATGAACCTTCAAGCATACAAATGATCTTGTAACTGAGGTATGGACATCCAGAAGAACATGTTCCAACAGCAGGTTCATAGTACAGATCTTGAGCTATACAACCGTCATCTATCTGGTGCATGTGGCCAAACAAATATACAGCAGAGAAATATACTGGAGGGAAACCAGGAGGGAGAAAAGGAAACATGAGATATCTTTGAGAAATAGGATTAAGGAGAATACAAAGAGGCTCTACAATTACAAAAAGGGAAAAAGAGTACGTATATAGAGAATAGGACCCCTTAAAGAACAATAAAACCATTTATGCATGAAACCACAAGAGATAGGTGAGATGCTAAACAAATATTTCATGTCGGTATTCACTGTGGAGAAGCATATGGAAGATGGAGAACTTGGGAAAATAAATAGTAATACTTTGAAAAGTGTCAATATTACAGAAGAGGTAGTGCTGGGTGTCCTAAAAAACATAAAGGTCGATAAATCCCCGGGATCTGATCAGGTGTACCCCAGAACTTCGTGGGAAGCTTGAGAGGAGATTGCTGGGCCTCTTGCTGAGATAGCTATTCATCGATAGCCACAGGTGAGCTGCTGGAACACTGGAGGTTGGCAAATATTGGTGCCATTATTTCAGAAAGGTGCTTAGGAATAGCCAGAGAACTACAGCCTGTTGAGCTTGATATCAATGGTGGGTAAGTTGTTGGAGGGAATTCTGAGGAAAAGGATTTACATTCATTTGGAAAGGCAAGAACTGATTAGGGATAGTCAACATGGCTTTGTGCATGGGAAATCGTGTCTCACAAAATCGTGTCTGAGGAAGTGATCAATAATATAGTTGAAGGCAGAGCAGCAGACATCATCTATATGGATTTCAGCAAAATATTCGACAAAGTTCCACATGGTAGACTGGTTAGCAAGGTTAGATTACATGGAATCCATCCAACTGGATACAAAATTGGCTTAAAGGTAGTCAAGGTTGGTGGTGGAGGGTTGTTTTCCAGACTGGAGGCCTGTGACTAGTGGTGTGCCACAAGGGCTAGTGCTGGCTGCACTGTTTTTCATCATTTATATGAATGATGTGGATGTGAATATAGCAGGAATGGTTACTAAGTTTGCAGATGACACAATAGGTGATTTAATGGGCAGTGAAGAAGATTATTTCAGAGTACAATGGGACCTCAATCAGATGGATTTGATAAGGCAAATCAGTGCAGGACTTGTACAGTTAACAGTAGGGCCCTGATGACTGTTGCTGAACAAAGAGACCTTGGAGTGCAGGTTCATAGTTCCTTGAAAGTGGATTCTCAGGTAGGCAGGCTGGTGAAGATATCTGGCATGCTTGCCTGCATTGAGCACAGGAATTGGGATATTATGTTGCAGCTTCTGCAGGATATTGGGCAGGCCACCTTTAGAATACCACATTCTACTCTGGTCTTCCTGCTATTGGAAAGATGTTGTTAAACTTGAAAGGGTTCAGAAAAGATTTACAAGGATGTGGCTCGGATTGGAGTGTTTGAGCTATTGGGACAGACCCCGAATGGGCTCCGGCTTTTTTCCTCCCCCAAGCATTGGAGGCTGATGAGTGACCTTATATAGAAGTTTACAAAATCATGAGGGGCATGGATAGGGTGAATAGCCAAGGTCTTTTTCCCAGGGTAGGGGAGGACAAAACTGGAAGGCACAGCTTTGAGATGAGAGAAGCTAGATTTAAAAAGGGACAAGAGGGGTAACTTTTTCCACACAGAGGATGGTGCGTATATGGAACCAACTGCCAGTGGAAGGGGAGGGCACACTACAATTACAACATTTTAAAGGCCTCTGGATGGGTGCGTGAATAGGAAGACATGCTGGCCTAATGCAGACAAATGGGACCAGATCAGTTTATAATATCTGGTCAGCATGAACAAGTTGGACTGAAGGTCTGTTTCTATGACTCTATGTTGTTCGCTTATCAATGAGTACCGAGTATACTCAAGTAAAATTCTATCTCGTGTAAAAGGCGACCCTTATTTTGGCTAAAAATCTTGAATTTTCCATATATCTTATGTAAAAGCCAACCCTAGTTCTTCACAGATAATTTGGATTTTATGTAAACTGCTGGATGGTGTTCATTCTCATCTGTCAAAGGTCCTTCCTGAAGTGTGCCTTTACTCTGATGATGGAGATGAAAACTGGATTCAGTGTTTTAATTTTCAAACAGTAATATGTTAATGACCTGCAGGTGGTGATAAAGTGCTGCCATCCAGGCTTCGGGGTTTGGTGGGATTTTTGTTTTCAACTCCAGGATAACTGTAGTATTTTAACAGCAGATTTGTTTTCATTAGATTTCATTCCATTGTCAGAGTTTCAAAAGATCAAACCTGGTAAATGTGAGAGGTTGGATCTACAAACTTACTGTTTCACTGAGAGTGACAGACAGCTTTTGGACACGGGGGCAAACAGAAAAGATTCAATGTTACTTTGTGAAAGAATAATCTGGTTTTAATTTACAGGCAGAATAATTGAACTGTTTGTTCTTATCTGCTGACAATAAGCAAACATTCTCATCAGCTGTGATGCTATGAGAGATTATGCCTGTCACAGCCCTGTTCATTTTTCAAGGTGCTGGATCACATAAATATTGGTTATTACCGTAGTTTGTTGTTTCTTTTTTTCTTCATTCATTTAGGAGATCCATTGGGCTTCTGCTAATGACATGGTATTTTGGGCTGTAGCATGAATTTCAGCCCCTCATAAATAGTATCCAATGTAATAGTCAATCCTATAAATTTAACCTTAAAAATGTCTAAAAAATTCGACATTTACTCGAGCATATACAGTATATGCTGATGGAACTAAAACATCCAGGAAGTTCCTCAGTGCTGATCTTTCTTTTGGTAACAGATGCTAAGGGTACATTGGAGAAAGCAAAAGTGGAAACTGCTCAGGTTTTAATCCTGCCTAGCCTGTATTGTCCTGGTGAGACTGTCGTAGATGAAAGCACTAAAGATGCAGAATTAGTAGACGTTCAATTTTGTTTTTTCAGTCAGCCTGCACTACACAATCTTTAACGGCTTAGACATTACAGCATCAGTTTTTATGCTATGTCTTGATTTCAGCATCAGGTGGCAGATTACTGGAAAATGCAAAGGCTAGTTATGAGAAGCTATCAAGTCTCCAATGTTTCATCATCAATGCTGATAAATGGCAATATGGCGACATTTTTGAATGTTATGTTTATCTTCCCAATGCAACAGACAAACCAAACTCTTTGCAGACAAGAGACAACCTGTTTATTTGCTACTGAAGATATTCCTTGGTATGGAATGTTGATGCAGCATTGTCAATGCAGAAGCAACTCTCCGAAGAGCACTTGGCACACCTTAGTCTTGTATTTCAGACAAGCAAGATAGACAACTTTCCATCAGTTCTTACATTTGTATACACTTGATTTTAGAAGGATGGGAGGGGATCTGATTGAGACATATAAGATTATTAAGGGATTGGACACTCTGGAGGCAGGAAGCATGTTTCCGCTGATGGGTGAGTCCAGAACCAGAGGACACAGTTTAAAAATAAAGGGTAGGCCATTTAGAACAGAGTTGAAGAAAAACTTCTTCACCCAGAGAGTGGTGGATATATGGAATGCTCTGCCCCAGAAGGCAGTGGAGGCCAACTCTCTGGATGCTTTCAAGAAAGAGAAAGATAGAGCTCTTAAAGATAGTGGAATCAAGGGTTATGGGGATAAGGCAGGAACAGTATACTAATTGTGATTGATCAGCCATGATCATAATGAATGGTGGTGCTGGCTCGATGGGCCAAATGGCCTACTCCAGCACCTATTGTCTATTGTCTATTTAAACTGATATCCTCTGCAGGGTGACATTCAAGCATATGACAGGTTCAAAATAAAGAATATGCCAAAGAATGTTCCTAACAACACACAAACCTGTTTGATCCAACTGTGGATCTCAAAACATTCTGTTATTGCTTCAGCATTGCTTGCCTTAACTATTATGTTATCACAGAAGAGGAGATAGCATTGATAATCTTTGAGGAACAGCCAATATTCTCCAGCAACTTACAAGGTTGAAAGCTTTGATGAGGGCAAGGTGGCAATCTTTTTCATAGCATTTCATTTGCAACTGTCAAACTGAGATCCAATTTTTTATAATCTTCTAATTTTGAAACTGTTCTGGAATTCAGTACAGATGCATTCAGCCAGGATTTGCAGTCTGACTGCAACATACTTTATACATGTACAGCATGAAGGGTCCTTCTCTCAGTGCTCTGTAAGAAACATAATTTGGAAGCAAAGAGGCAGTGAAATTATTGTTCAAATAATACATCCCAATGTGGAACTGTAATTTGAGTTACTGCTTTTGGTGATTTTAAGTTGTTACCGCTTCTATATTTTATCCAAAAGGGTCAAATATGTCTTGCTAAAATTACTAGTCATAAGGAAGCTGATATCGGGCCATGCTGAAACAAAACAGACAATAGTTTAAGAGATAATGGGAACTGCAGATGCTGGAGATTCCAAGATAATAAAATGTGAGGCTGGATGAACACAGCAGGCCAAGCAGCATCTCAGGAGCCTCTCTGATGAAGGGTCTAGGCCCGAAACGTCAGCTTTTGTGCTCCTGAGATGCTGCTTGGCCTGCTGTGTTCATCCAGCCTCACATTTTATTATCTCAGACAATAGTTTAAGCTCAGTCCAATAGGACGGTATTTGTGGGAGTTTAAACAGGTCAGGTTTATTAGGCAGTAAGTCTGTTTCAACGCTGACCTTTTCTTGGTTTTAACTCTGAATGCTGCTTCCATTTCAAGGAACACAGGAGTTCTCCCAGTATCCTTCTCGAGTATACATTGTTTCAGTCTCACTCCTTACCTTTCACTCAGTCAAGTCATATTTCATTCATCCCTTCATATACTTGCTTCTTCCAGATCATTACTCAACTGAGAGCTCTTCAACTATCTTACTCTTCTATTCTATTAAAGGAAGCAAATATTTTTAGATAAAGGCCATATTTTTACTTTGCATCATTTTTGCATTCTTTGAAGGACCTAATGAGGCACTAATTGTTTCAAATCCTCCTCTCTCTTGCTCATTTCAACCAGCAGTCTGCTGAGGGCAAATCCAGCCAACTTCTTCCCATCTTGTTTACATCATTCAGATAAAAAAAAGGTCCCTCTACCTTCAGAAAGTCTGTTCACTTAAAGAAATGCCCCTATTGTTCACAAATGTTTTGTTGTTGAACATATTAACATCATTGTTTGGAGAAACTTCGCTCATGGACATTAACATGTTTACTCTAACTAAAACATTCCCAGAACGGTCTCCTCTTCTAGTAACAGTTACCCCTCCTTTGACCATGTCACTATGTTCCACGCCTCTCATTGCTCGTCCAAATCCTCATTCTCTACCACCCAGTAAATCTACAACTTCCTGATTAGACATTTTTAGTGCTTTCCCTTCTTAACAAGTTCACAATCGATGTTAATCTTCATCTCAAGTCACTTTTCATCCTCTCTGAATTTTCTATCCTATTGGTCTCCCCTAACACCTCTGCCACCCTTATATAAACTCACTACACTACAAATATTCATTCTGTTACCCCTTCTTCTCAGACCATGTTAGTAAGATGACAAGGAAACATTATGTCCTCTGAGAGACATTTCTTCTTTCATGATTAGCCTCTCTCCTTATATCATGACATTTTTTTGTCACTTTTGTATTAATGCTACTGTAGTAAGTGCTCCTCAACTATTTTCCCCTTGTCCCTCCTCAGCTTCAAATATGACACTAATTTCTTTTCTCCTTTCGTTCACTGTTAAAAATCAAGAATCACTGCAAAGTTACTCATTTTCATTCGTTTCTATGACCTCAGAATTGTGGAGCTCTTCGGCTTACACCGTTTTTCAATTTGCAGGAAAGAACTTGCATATAGAGAGACTTAACAGTCATATACTATATAGCATGGAAACAGACCCTTCGGTTCAACTCGTCCATGCTGACAAGATATCCTAAATTAATCTAGTCCCATTTGCCAGCATTTGGTCCATATCCCTCTAAACCCTTCCCATACCCATCCAGAGGCCTTTTAAATGTTGTAATTGTACCACCCTCCACCACTTCCTCTGGCAGCACATTCCATACATGCCTCACCCTCTTCATGAAAAAAGTTGCTCATTAGGTCCCTTTTAAATCTTTCCCCTCTCACCTTAAGCCTATGCCCTCGAGTTTTGGACTATGCCACCCTGGGGAGAAAAAAAAACTTGGCTATTCATCTATCTATCATGGTTTTATAAACTTCTAGAAATCATCCTTTAGCCTCCAACGATCTAAGGAAAATAGGCCCAGTCTATTCAGCTTCTCCCTACAACACAACCCTCCAAACCTGGCAACTGGCTTTTCTAAATATTTTCTAAACCCTGTCAAGTTTCACAGCATCCTTCCTGTATCAGGGAGACCAGAAGTGCACGCTGCATTCGGAAAGTGGCCTAACCAATGTCCTGTACAGTTGCAAAGTTACTTCCCAACTCCTATATTCAATGCACTGACCGATAAAGGCAAACATACGAAACACCTTCTTCACTATCCTGTCTATCTGTGACTCCACTTGCAAGGAACTGTGAACCTGCACTCCAAGGTCTCTGTTCAGCAACACTCCCTAGGACTTTACCATTCAGTGTATAAGTCCTGCTCTGATTTGCCTTTACAAAATGCAACACCAGCCCTTCTGATCAAGGTCCCATTGTACTCTGAGGTAACCTTCTTGGCTGTCCACTCCACCACAAATTGTGGTTTTATCAGCAAACTTACAAAACACATTTACTATGTTTACATCCAAATCATTTATGTAAATGACAAAGAGCAGTGGACCCAGCTCCAATCCTTGTGGCACACCACTGGTCACAAGCCTCCAGCCTGAAAAGCAACCCTCTACCACCACCCTCTGTCTCTACCTTTCAGCCAGTTCTGCACCCAATGGCTAGTTCTTCCTGTATTCCATGTAATCTAATCTTACTAAGCAATCCATCTTGCAGAATTTACCGAAGTCTATATAGATCACGACCACTGCTCTGCCTTCATCAATCCTCTTCATTACTTCTTCAAAAAACTCAATTTAATATGGCACAATTTCTCGTGCACAAAGCCATGTTGACTATTCCTTATCAGTTCTTGCCAAACCAAATATATGTAAATCCTTTTCCTCAGAATTCCCTCAAACAACTTGCCTGCCATTGATGTCAGGCTCACCAGTCTATTGGCTTTTCTTTAAGACCTTTCTTACATAATGGCACCATATCAGTCAACCTCCAGTGTTCCGGCATCTCACTGGTGGCTATCGATGAACAAATATCTCAGCCACAGAACCAGCATTCTCTACCCTAGCTTCCACAAAGTTCTGGGTTATGCATGATCAGATCCTGGGGATTTATTCATCTTAATGTATTTTAAGACAGCCAGCACTTCCTCTTCTGTAACAGGGACACTTTTCAAGCTATCACTATTTATTTTCCCAAGTTCTTCAGCTTCCATATCCTTCTTCACAGCAGATATTGACACAAATATCTCACCCATCTCTCGTGGTTCCGTACCTAGGTGGCCTTGCTGATCTTAAGATGTCCTCTTCTCTTCCTAGTTACCCATTTGTCCTTAATGTATTGGTAGAATCCCTTTGCATCTCATCTCATGTCCCCTTTTTGCCCTACGGGTTTCCCTCTTAAGTACACTTCTACTGCCTCTATACTCTTCTAGGGATTCACTCAATCCCTGACATATACTTCCTTCTTTTCCTTGACCAAAACCTCAATTTCTCCAGTCATCCAGCATTCTCTACACCTCCCAGCCTTGCCCTTCACCCTAATGGCAAGGCACTGTCTCTGGACTCACACTATCTCATTTTGCAAGGCTTTCCACTTTCCAGCTGTAACTTTCCCTCCAAATATCCGTCCCCAATCAACTTTTGAAAGTTCTTGCCTAATACCTTCAAAAGAGGCCTTCCTCCAACTTAGAATTTTAACTTTTAGATCTGGTCTATCCTTTCCATCACTAATTTTAAATTAACAGAATTATGATCACTGTCCCCAAAGTTCTATAGACATCTCAGATACCTGCCCTGCCTTAGTCCTCCAGTCACTTCAGGCCTTTTTTAAACAAATAAGTTGTTTCTGTAAAATTCCAATTGTTGTTAGATAGGCAAACCATTTATTACAAACTTTAAGTTACCTAAATAAGACTGCTTCTGATTAAGCTTGTCTTCTTTGCAAGTTTTTGAAATCTTGGTGACATCCTTTGTTTTGGGCCTTAAGCAGTAAGATTTATACTTTGAAAAATTAATAAAAACTGAGAAATAAAATGACAGAATGGTTTCATCACAGAAGGAGGCCAATCAGTGCAACATACTTACTATTTAATTTTAACTGGCTAGTTAGTTGGAGTTATAATTTTCAAACTAACGATTTCGAAATATTCCTTCTCCGATTCGTGACACATTTGGCACTAAATTTACAAACTAATCATCATGTAATATAGAATTGCCCCAAACTATTAATAACCACAAGATGGCACTCTAAAGATATGCGCTGTGTCATAGGATGTAAAACTAACTAACTGCAATTTGATTATGTAACGCCTTCAAAATAGGAAAATCATAAAGTATTCCACAGACACACTGGAGAATGAATAAGCTAAAAACGAAATGTTATGAGGGGAGCTAAACATCCAGCCAAAACAATATTATAAAGTATTAAACAGGTGGAAAAATTATGGCAATTTAACATTGATTTTTTTGGGCCATAAAACATTGGAGCAGAATTAGGCCATTCGGTCCATTAATTGTGGTCCGCCATTCAATCATGGCTAATACGTTTCTCAAATCTATTCTCTTGCCTTCTCCCCATATCCCTTGATTCCCTTACAAATCAAGAACCTATCTACGGGAAACTTTGTTTTGACCAGCAACTTATCAAATAGCATTTTTGATAAACAAGCAAAAATTATACACAGCAAATACTGCATTCGACCAGAACATCTGGGTATTTATGCTGTAATTAAAGTACAACAGTGATATCCCTTGCATTACATTTCTATTACTTTGTGTGTGCTTTTACATTGATTTTAGGAGACGTGTTTACGTTTTTATGTAGTTGTTTTGAGAATGTTGATGTATCGAAGCTACACTTGGTCACGGTTTTCTGTGGCTATACGTACTTCTCGATTATTTGGAATATTTTGTCAATCAGCAGACTCCTCGTCCCGTAGGTGAATAAAATGTTTGCTGTATCTCTGTCTTAAATACAGTCAATGACTTGATCTCCACAGTGTTCTGCAGCAATGGATTCCACAGGTGAAACACCCTTCAGCTGAAAAGATTCCTAATCTTCGTTCTAAATTGTCATCCCTTCAATCAGAAGTTGTGCCCTCGTTTCCTAGCCTTTCCTACTCGGGTTTGTCCACGTCCACTATCGAAGTCTCTCAGTATTCTGTAAGGTTTAGCCAGATCCCCTCACATCCTTCTAAAATCCAACCGCTCCTCATGTGACAAACCTTTTCTAGAGTTATACAGCACAGAAACACATCCTTTGGTTCAACTCGTCCTTTGTTGACCTGATATTCTAAATTAAACCAGTCCCATTTGCCAGCATTTGACCCATATTCCTCTAAACCCCTCCTATTCATATAGGTATCCAGATGCCTCTTAAATGTTATAATTTTATCAACCTCCACCACTTCCTCTGGCAGCTCGTTCCACACATGTATCGCCCTCCGCACGAAACAGTTGCCCCTTAGGTTCTTTATATAGCTTTCTCCTCTCGCCTGAAACCTGCCATCTTCACCCTGGGATAATTCCTGTAAAACTCCTCTGGACCCCCTCCATCAACAGCTCATGCTTTCTTAGATACAGGGCTCACAACCTGACCACAGCCTTATAAAGCTTCAGTCGTACATCACTGCTCTTGTACTCTCGCCGTCTTGAAATGAATGCCAACATTACATTTGCCATCCTCACTGCCAAATGAGCCTGCATATAAATATTAAGAGAATCTTGAACGACAGATCCCAAGTGCCTTTGCGTTTCAAATTTCCAAAGCCTTACCCCATTTAGAAAATAGTATTTGCTTCTATTCTTCCTACCAAAGTGGATAACCTCACATTTTCCCACAATGTATTCCAACTGCTTCTACTTTGCCCACTCTTCTAGCTTGTCCAAATTTTCTGCTGCCCTCCTGCTTCCTCAACACTACCCGCCTCCCCAGCTCCTACCCACCCCTCCCTCCCTCCTCATCTGACCCAATCTCCCTCACCCCACAACTCCACGCTCCACCCCACCCCAAACACTATCTTCCCAACCCCATCCACCCCTCCTCCACTCACAACCTCCTCCATCCCCAGCCCTGCCCTCCCACATCCCCCTCTCCACATGCCCCCCCATACCCTCAAAGGGCAGGACTATATGCTGAGAGGAGACTTTTGGGCATGTTAACTGAGGTTATTTGGATAGGTCAACTGAGTGGACAGATTCAATACAACATTGCTAAATGGGAACTTAACACACTTCAGTGGAAAAACAGAAAGGAAAGAAATTATTTCAATCTTTGGGAAGTGGAGATGTACAAAGGGGTCTAGGTATTCTGGTACTCTAGTTAATCAAAACAGACTGACAGGTACAGCAAGTAATTAGAAAGGCAAATAGTACATTGACCTTCACAGCAAAGGTTTGGAGTTCAGAAGTAGGGATACCTTAGTGCAGTTTTGCAGGGCCTTAGCAAGACGATACCTGCAATACTGTAGATAACAAGTGTACAGCTGGATGAACACAGCAGGCCAAGCAGCATCAGAGGAGCAGGAAGGCTGATGTTTCGGGCCTAAACCCTTCTTCAAAAATGGGGAGGGGAAGGGGGTTCTGAAATAGATAGGGAGAGGGGAGGAGGCGGATAGAGGATGGATAGAGAAGATTGGTGGAGAGGAGACAGACAGCTCAAAGATGCGGGGATGGAGCCAGTAAAGGTGAGTGTAGGTGGGGATTTAGAGAGGAGATAGGTCAGTCCAGGGAGGACAAACTGTCAAGGGGATGGGATGAGGTTCTTCTTCTGAGCAATAAGCTTTTATTTCTTTTGTTAAAAATACATTGGTAACCTCTCGTGAACTTGTTGAGTGATTGACTTCCATGGTAAATGAAAAAAAAAAGTGGTGTATACCTAGATTTCTCTCCAGGATCTGACTTGTCCAGTTTTGACATTAGCTGGGATTATAACATCGCGGAGGTTATCAGCAGGTTAGCTGAGGCAGAAGCAGAATGAGAGCCACATGGTGTATTGACGGTAAAAGTTGGCAGTCGGGATGAAGCAGATGAATGGATAGAAGCTCATGTCATGATAAAATATGATACAGAGGTTTTACAAACAGCCAAATGCAGTCTGTGACACTATTCAGGAATAGCTTGTGGCAGAAGTAAAATTTTACTAATTACAGGAAATTAATGCTTATATTGTACAGGGTATTGAGCAAGATCTGTAATTGAACCAAATAAGGAGATTCAAGAGGGGGTTGACTAGAATCTTGGCCAGATGTAGGTACTGAGCAATGTTTTAACAAAGGAGACAGTGTGAAAAGTACAGAGATTTAGGAGGAGAATTCCAGAGATTAGCACCTACAGCTGATTAAATAGCTGCCAATGGGAAAATCAGTGAATGTAAAATGAAGCCAAAATTTGAGGAAGAGACTGTGGCCAGAAAAATTGCAAGGACACAAAGGGATCAGGGCACAGAGGGAATGGGAACTGCAGATGCTGGAGAATCCAAGATAATAAAGTGTGAAGCTGGATGAACACAACAGGATAAGCAGCACCTCAGGAGCACAAAAGCTGACGTTTTGGGCCTAAACGTCAGCTTTTGTGGTCCTGAGGTGCTGCTTGGCCTGCTGTGTTCATCCAGCTTCACACTTTATTATCCAGGGTACAGACGGATTTGGATTTGAATATGATTAAGAAATTTGAATTTGATGTATATCTGCTTGGACACCAATGTAAATCAGTAGAGTAACAGACCAACTGGACCCGGAGCAAGTTAAGATTCAGGCAGTAGAACTTTGGATAGATTCAAGTTACCAAAGGTGAACACTAAGATTTTAGTCAGGACCGTGCTGGTTAGATTTATGTAACTTACCCACATGTAACTTTTTCTTGTGAGTACAGACTATACACCTTCCTTAAGTACAACACTAAGAACTAAATGTTGCACTCTAGATGGGCAGCAGGTCAAGGTTTTGTACAACCGAAGTCTCTTTCTCCTCCTTGTACTGTTGCTCACTTGAAGTAAAGGTCAGCTTTGTTTATACTGAAAACTGTTTTTATTTAAAAATTCCAGCTTCCACAGTATTTTGTTTTTTCACTTGTTTGTGATGTGGAGAAGCAGTGTGATTTAAATGTGAATCATTTAAATCACACTGCTTCTCCACACTGTCTAGTCTTTTATCATTAAAAACACAACTTGATTATTTTTTGATAGATCTGAAGCATGTATCACGTGTTTCCCTTAACTTCATTGCATCTACAATAGGTCAACCCACTCATGTGGTCAGCATCTCGTTGTAAATTCCACTTTTACACATACAATCTACTGAGCCATCTGTAAATTTGGATTTACAATACATTAATTCAAAACATTGATAAAATTGTTAACATGTTCAGGCCTGTAGGATAAACTCATGTGAAATGATACTTGTCATTTCTTTCAACCAAAGAAATCAAATAGCCACCTTTACTTTTTGTCTCCAGCCTTCCAACTAATTACCAATCCATATTGATAAGGCACACTGATTTTTGCTAACGAACTGTTCCTGTTGGACTTCACAAAAAGCCCTGTGGAAGTCTATGTAGACCTTGTTCTTTGCAGCAAACACCTCAAAAAATTCCAGAGTAAGAATTTTGAATGAGAGTTTGAAGTGGGTTGTGGAGAAGATCAGAGACCAAACAGGATTACACTGATGAGAGTTCCTTTGGATGTGTTGGAGCCTAGGGAAAGCAGCTTCTTCATGACCAGGTGTGTAAAAGGTAACATAAATACAAACTATTTTTGAATTAATGCTGTCTTACCTATTTATTCAGAAAGATTACATCTCCTCTGGGCAATGTTGCTGGAATACTGGTCAGGCTAAATATTTTTAAAAGTACAAGTAGTAACTGATCAGTATATTTTAAAATTATATTCGAAGATTATTAGTTTAGAGTTTCGACTGTACAAGAGCAAAAGGTCTTGGCATAAATCAAATTAACCCACTGCTATAATAAAAAGTCGGAAGTGCCAGAAATGGAAATGTGGAATTTAAACTGAAAACTCTTATAAACACAAAACAGCGAATTATAGAAAGACAGAGACTTGTATATGTGAAGGGGGGTGCGAGTTAAGGTTAGTAAACAGAATCGAGTAACGAGAACCAAGGGAAGTGCACCGACCTGTTCTACTTACAGATGCTGACAGACCAGCATCAACATTGCTGAGATAACACGGTGTCGAGCTGGATGAACACAGCAGGCCAAGCAGCAGCCGACGAGCAGGAAAGCTGACCCTTAAAGGGTCTAGGCCCGAAACGTCAGCTTGGCCTGCTGTGTTCATCCAGCTCTACACCTTGTTATCTTAAATTCTCCAGCATCTGCAATTCCTACTGTCTCCTTTGACATTGCCGATTGCTGCAATGTGCGACCCTCTGGCCAACCGATGGGGCCCAACGTAACAGAAAAAGGGGGGGGTAACGTCAATCATATTATTCACTTACGTCTCGACGTGCTGACGCCGTCACGCGCACAAGGCGAACGGCTGGAGTCTCAGAGTCAACCCCCCGCCTTTACCAGTCTTGGATCCCCTCCCATCACCGCTGGGGACGGCAGTGCGTCGCGCCGTTACCGTCACCATTGATGGACAGCGTACTTGGCCAATAGATTCTAGGCAACGGGAGGGGCGGGTATCGAGGATGTCGAATGAGAGCTGGGAAGGGTGGCGGTTGGGAGGCATGGTAACTCCAGCTGGTGGCAAAGTTTGCGGATTGGAAGTATTTTGTGTCTGTGCGAAAGACCGAGAGTAGTCGAGAAGGTAGGAGAGGAGAGTGATTTGATTCTGCAGTGTAGGCCAGTAGTTTTCTCTTCAGTTAGGAGAAGTATAACTTTGTTTCAGTAAGCGAAATAAAGACCCAGCATAATAGAACAACCTAAAATAGAGTGAAGTAGGAAGCGCGGAGGCTGCAGCTTCGTTCGCAATGTCCGAGGATCCCAGCTCCTTGCCCTGGTCCATCATCAGGGAGGATTATGAACTCAAAGAGGTGATTGGTAAGTTGTTGGAAACGCAGCTTTCTTTGTTCATTTTTGTTTTTCGCAAGGTTGAAAAGGATATACTTTAGCAGACAGGATGTGCATGCAATGGGTGTAGTTGCAGCCACTCGGAATAGGCCTCTGGTCATCCTGCAGCAATAATAAAAGCCTTGAAGCTGTTGTATATTTGCAGTTTTTTTGTTTCAGTTTGTATTTTTTTAGCGTTTTCTTTTGCTGCACTTCAATTTTTGTTTTTGAAAAAGACTAAATGAAGAAACAGCTGACTGCACTTGAGGGAGAGGCCTACTGCATCTAGTTTTTTTTGTTTAATAATTTATTCGTCTATCAAATAGACTAGTACAGTATGGTGGGGGCTATGTCCAAAGGAATAGGCCGACTTTTCTATGTTATAGTTTTTATACTGAATTCTCTGTTCATACTCAATAAAATAGACCTGCCACGAATCAATCGGGAACCTTGCCCATAGGAAGAACGAAATGCAGTGTGTTTAAAAATCTATAAATCGTCTTTAACGATACACTCAATGCCACGTTATTAAATCAGCTGACTAACCCTTAAACAAATGCCTGCAAGTTAATGAATAGGCCATTTTGTAAAAAGAGGATCTATACTTGGTATGATAGCATGGAGTAATTAGTTTGACAGATGTGTGGATTTTTATATTGTTTGTGATGTTTTCATGAAGCTAGCTTCACTGGAGCATGCGAACGATCCAGCGTAGCCCCATTTTTTAATGTTCGAAATGCAGTGTTAAATTCGTCGCTAATTTTTGTTTCAAAATTAATACCAATAGAGGGAAGTCTATCTATCTTTTCAGTTCCAACAAGAAAGTTTTTAAAATTCAAAGCCAGCTAAAATTACTATAATACTGTACTATGCAATAGTTATTAACTAGAGGCAGTGAACAATGGTTATCCTCGTGTAACTCGTCCATGATTTCCCCAGTGATGTTTTGAAAGTGTCAGGAGGAATGCAGGTGCCCTGACGGAAGTGGGGGTCATGTTTGGTACCTTGTTGATCTTGAATTTTGCATCTTGGAAAGAGACTCAATCTCTGGAAACAGGCACATTGCTGCTTGGATTATTGTTTGGACTGAGTTCACTTCTTGTTGGGCTACTGCTGGTAGTATGGATTGAGCTGAGGAAAGGCATGGGGAAGAGGGTGGGTTGAATACTGAGGAGATAAATTGCAGTATTATACTTTGTTTCTGGCCTTCCAATAATTTTCATGCTGTTAAGCAGTAACATAAGTACCTCAATTGTAAACAACTTGTATATAGCTTGTGTCTTTTAATTTTGAGAAGTGCCATTACCAAGGTGGGGAAAAATAGAAGTGAACTCTAGATGCAGGATGTATAATACTTATTGTATGCATTTTATCATTTTTATAAAAATGGGGCAGGATAGTGTGTGAAACTTGCAGCTTCTAAGATGATGCTCCCACTACCAAACTTAGTATTCGTAAAGATCATTTTGTACACAGACGCTATTAGAATTAAAGTGAATTGTAGAAGCATGATTTTTCCATACAACTGAGTTATTCATAACTTTAGAATGTTGAAGTGGATCAGAGGGCTTTTTCTACTGATTTTTTTTAATCTCTCTCCACTTTAAGCTTCCATTTCATCTGATTGTTGTGAGAAGAGGGTGTGTGAGGAAAGAGTTTGGTGATCTTGAGCTCTGCCACTACTGGTTTCTGTCATTTGGTTAGCGTGTCAAAATCAGTGATGGCTTCTGCTGTTATACAGTGACTTGGTGAGACCATACCTGGAGAAATGTGGTCTCCTCTCCTAAGGAAGGATATCCTGGCTATCGGGGCTGGGTGTGCAGTGAAGGCCGACTAGACTGATCGCTGGGATGGGAGGATTGATGTATGAAGAGAAATTGGATTGGCTAGGACTGTATTCACTGGAGTTAAGAAGAATAAGTAGTGATCTCTTGGAAAGCTATAAAATTCTAACCGGACTAGGCAGTCTGAATGCAGGGATGAGATTCCTGATGAGCAGGAAGTCCAGAGCCAGAGGTCACGTTCACAGAGGATTTGAAGTAGACCTTATGACTGAGATGAGAAATTACTTCACCCAGTTAGTATTCAGCCTGTGGAATTCTTTGCCACAAAGTGGTTGAGGTCAAAACATCTGCTCCTGAGATGCTGCTTGGCCTGCTGTGTTCATCCAGCTCCACATTTTGTTATCTTGGATTCTCCAGCATCTGCAGTTCCCATTATCTCTTGAGGTCAAAACATCAAATGTTTCTGAGGAGATTGGTACACTTCTTAGGGTGAAAGGGATTAAAGGGTACAGAGAAAGTGAGATTGGGCTATTGAGTTGGATGGTCAGCTATAGTCATATTGCATGAATCCCAGAAGAGCCCAATGGTGGCTACTCGTATTTTCAGTTTGTGTGTTTATCTCTTACGTTGGCTTTTTTAAAAAAATGACTACTGTAAGTAATTGAAGGTGCACTTTTCGTTTCATTTCAATCTATCAAGGAAGTTTGGAAAGTTGCATATCTTGCACATGAAGGTAAAGTCAAGGGAAGTGCCTTCCTTTCAAACTCTTAATACTGAGGTGGTTAATTGGCAGACATTTTGAGACTGGTTACCTGCACAGACTTATTGATATTAGGAGGTAGAGAATCTTATAGGTGAAATGTCTTCACCAAATTCATTGGTGGTATTTTAAGTTTGGGGGAAATTGCATATTTATTTATATATTTTTGAATTTCCACAGCAACTGCAATACATAATGTTGGTTTTCTCTAATGCACACCTACCCAAAAGGTTTACCTTGCTCTAGGCAATGGAAGGCAAACTTAAATATGTGTTTTATTTCATAAGTTTCAGGTACTCAAATTGTTACTGATATTGTTGTCCTGTACATGTAAGGACTATCTGCATCTGTTGCTGCTTCCAGCCAGATGACTGTAATGTGATATATTGCATGATAAAAATGCCAATTAAGGCTTACCACTGTTTTTCATAAATAGAATAATGAACACTTGTGTATAATTACAAGGGAGCAACCACATTCTGATCATCAGTTTGGTGACTTTAAAAAAAATTGAAGCAAAAGTTGTGTGGCCATACTTGAAAGCAGTATCAATTTACATTTAAAGCACACTTATCAGTTTCTTTTTCAGAACCTTCAAAAGCAATTCAAATGCAGCTAATTGTTTGTAGTACGGTGATTGTTATAAAATGAATCCTGTGAGGAATCCCACCGATGAAATGTTACTCCTGCCTCCAGTCTATATCAGCTGCCCAGGTGAATTTTGAAGATTAAGCACCATAAAAAAGCGAGCTTTCCACATAACATGGTCAACATTATTCTTTTGCAAATTGGTCATTCGCTTCTGGTTAATTGTGAGGTGTTACTGGTGCAGAACTGTCATACTCTTTGCCACCTGCTTTAGAAAAGTAATTGGCTGTAAAGATTTGAGGCACATGAAGCCTGTTTCTGTTTCCACAGATGCTGTCTGACATTCCTCCAGCGTTTTCTATTTTCATTTTAGTGCGCCTTTGGCTTGTTATCACTTTGGTTTGGATTTGTTAGCAAATGGATGTTTGTTTCCTAATTTCATCACTGTGTCAGCCACACAGTAACCACTTTCTGAAAGGGTGAGAAACAACAGCTAGCATTTCATTAGTGCTCAGTTTATATGTAACTGAATAAAACTTCCTTTAAACTTTTTCCAATAAAATGTTTTAACCTCAACCTTCAGGACCATGTGTTGCCACCCTTCTGTGATACATGTTTTATTTCATTGGTTTCTCTCCTTCCATTTTTGCCATTTTACGCTGTATGCTTGTGTTATCTAACATCTTTAAGATTTTCAGCTGGAGGAAAATAAAGAAGTTTTTAGCTGTGATGCTAATTTTAGAGCCAAAGACACTATTACGTACAACTAAACATATTTTTGAACAGATTTTATTTTGCTAGTGTTTGGGAATATTGACAGTGATTCTATTTAGTTAGTGAAATAATAATTGAATATTTTTAAAGTTGTCATTATGTCAATCACTGAGTTTAAACAAGTCATCTCATAATTAGACCTTTTCCAAAAAAAAATTAACCTATAATACTTTATCATAGGGTGTAGGTGAGGTAGTAAAAAAACCTCAACCTTGGAAGACACAAGACCAAGGCAAAGAGGGCAGTTGAGATTAGTTTTGGATTATTGTAGTTCTGAAATGGATTAGAAAACTTGTTACCCAATGTGGTGTAAATTTTGATTTTTGTCTCTAATATGCTGAATGGATGGTTCTTTATAAATAACTTGTTTAAACACTCAATTGTGATGCCTATTTCCACTATAACTTTGAGTCAACTCACTTGTGGAAATGTTTTATAATTCTGTGAAACTGAAGTATGCGTTATTTTTGAAAGAAAGGCATCAGTTGGCACTGTGCCTGCCTTGAGTTTCACTAAGGAATATTAGTCTCGTGATTGCATTCCTGTCAATACTGAATTCCCCTTTTTTTTTTGAAGCTTTTGATGGAAGCCTAACTTTCTAAATACACTTCCCTAAAGCTTACAATGCTGAATATTTTTATAAGTGATGAATGGATCTATGGATTGATTGTTGGAATTTCTAATACTAGGAGTTCCATTGCTTGCTGGGTTTTGGTCATTCAGTGGAAAGCATATTCTGCTACAGTCTTTTTTTTCCTGAAATAACTTTGGACAGTATAGAAGGAGGCCATTCAGCCCATGGTGTCTGAACTAGTCTTGAAGGAGCTTTCCAATTAGCACCACATCCCTACTTTTTAAAGCATTGCATGGAATTTACAGTAGAGAAATAAACATTTGGCTCACCACATCTACACCAGATTTTGTGCTCCACATGAACATTCTCCCTGTTTTCTTCATCTAAATTCCCTATTACATTCTTCTCTTCCTTTCTCATCTACTTATCTAAATTCCACTTAAATGCGAATTATACCAGTTGTTTCATCACCTGAGGTAGAAAGTTCCACTTTTTTTTTCTACAACCAGTTTTCCCTTTTCCAAATAATACCCAATTTCCTTTTGACTGGAATATACTTACGTGACCCTTAGTGGCTATTCATTTCCAGAAAAGAATGAAAGAAGTACTTGCAGGAGAATGCCATTCAACCCCTGAATCTGCAATGTCATTCGGTAAGATCATGCCTGATCATTGGCCTCAACTGTGCCTATCCACATTTTTTGCTTGATTCTCCAACATCTAAATATCTCACTCTCTAACTTAAATGTTGCCAATTAATTAGTTCCTTAATTTTGAGGCAGAGTTCTAATTTCCAAGCGAAGGTATTTATCCCCGATTAAATCAATCCCAAACAGCCAACCCTTACATTTGGGACTGTGACACCGTTCCATGCCCCCCAGTCAAAGGAAACACTGACATCTCCTTAACATGGCCATTTTAGTTGTGCAACACTTTTTTTTTTGTATGCTGTGATTCTATGAAAACAATAGCCCCTTCAGCCCATCATGATTGTACTAGTCCCATTTCCCAACACTCTGTCTACAGTCTTGAATGTGAGTTTTGAGAAGATTTGCAGCTCAGGTTGAGGTTCTGGATGTGAGTTTGCTCGCTGAGCTGGAAGGTTCATTTTCAGACGTTTCGTTACCATTCTAGGTAACATCATCAGTGAGCCTTCGAAGGTAACGAAACGTCTGAAAACGAACCTTCCAGCTCAGCGAGCAAACTCACATCCAGTCTTGAACGTTTCAAGAGCTCATCCAAATATGTTTTTTATTTTAAAAAAACAGGTTGTGAAGTTGCCCACTACATCTGCCCTCCCAGGCAGTGCATTCCAGATGCTCATCATTTCTAGGTAAAAATGTTTTCTCAAATTCCCTCTAAACCTTCTGCTTTGCACATTAAAAGTGCACTGCCTTGTTACTGACCCTTCAGATAGGGGCAGCTGTGTTCTGTCTACCCTGTCCATGCCCCTCTGTCAGGTCCCCCGCAGTCTTCTCTGATTCAAAGAAAATAATTCAATTTGGATTATCTAGGAAGAATTTATTGCTGCTGATCGAGAACAGGAAAATTGTAATTTTTTTCTTACTAATTAGGAGCACTGAAGATGGTTATGTAATATTCACTTGCCCACACTGCTAAGATCAGTTTGCCACACAGGCTATAGGAGTTTGCAAGGTTGCTCATGGCCACCTTTCTCAAGGACAATCAAGGATTTGAAGGGAAAAAAAAACGGCCTTGCTAGCGACACCAAGATCTCATGAACAAAATTAAAAGATTAACCTGCATAAATTTAAATTGTAAAGTATTTTATGATATGCTCATTTCTAAAAGAAGGTCATTTAAAGTTTTTGGTTTAAATACAGTAGAAATTAATAACTCTTCATTTGTGAAACAATGACCTTAAAGCTAGTATTATTGCACTGTGAGACAGTAGGGTCTCATTATTTGAATGGCTAAAGAGTATAGCAGGTTCTCAAGATTCATAAGGTTTTACAGTGGTGGGGGAGGTCTTCAGCAAGACCACCAACCTTTGAGTGCTCAGGGTTTTTCAATTGCTGTCATCTCTCAAATCCCGATTACGCCAGTCCTGTGCTTCCATATTCCCACAACTATGTCAGATATGTCAGATATGTCATTTTACCTTTGGGCAGGATTTGACAGCATTTGTAAAGAAAATACATACACAGACACACTGGGGCTTGCCATGATGTAGTCTTTTTGTTAGTTTACAGGGTTTGTAACATTGACATAAATGAACACCTGTCTGTCAGTTTGGCTGTTTTGAATATATTGCCTGTAAATCTGATCTGTTAATCTATTTCTCTTATTATCATTGATTAAGTAAAATGTGACTGGATGTAATCCAAAGCTATTTTTTTCTTTGTCCAATTCTCAGAGGAACATTCACTGACACATTGTTCTATTTCTTGCCATAGGTATTATTCTGTGCATCCACCTTCTGGTGGTTATTTGTTGGGTTATGGTTGGAAGATTTCCATCCACTTTAATTTTCATCTGCAACAATAAAAATAGAAATTGTTGAAAAACTCTGCAGGCCAGGCAGCATCTGTGGCGAGAAAGTAGAATTGATGTCTTTGGTCTGGTGACTCTTAATTTCCATCAAGTCAGTTCAAGCATCATTTGAATCCAGGTGTACAAAATCAAAGGATGGTACCATCAAAACTCTTTCTGACCTCAGATGTATTCGTATAAAAATGGCCCTTCGGATGTTGGTTTCACTGTTTGCTGTCTATTCCTGGTTGCCCTGGCTACTCTTGCCACAAATGAATGACTTCCCTTCAAGGTTAGTTAAGATTCAACCACGTTCATGTTGGAATGGATTCAAATATAGGCCAAACCAATCCTGTCAGGGGAGGGGGTGATGTAGTGGTGATGTTACGAGACAAGCAATCTAGAAATGGGGGTATGGTCTTTTAAATCCCACCATGGCAGATGGTGAATTTGAATGCAGTAAAAAGTGGGCCTAATTGCAACCATGTTGATTGTTGTAAGAAAAAATCTGGTGAACCAATGTCTCTTTTCTTAGGGCATGAAATATTGATAGAACGAAGCCCTTTGGCCCATCAAGTCTGCACTTAAAAACAAAAGCAATGTACAATTTTAATCCCATTTTCCAGCACTTGACCCATAATCTTGAGTACCTTGGCATAGTAAGTGTACATCTAAATTCTATATAAATTGAGGGTTCTGACTCCTCTACTCTTACAGGCAGACAGTTCCAGATTCCTACCATCCTCCGAGTGAAAACATCTTTTACTTACTTCTCCCCTCAACCTCCTGTCCCTTCCCTTTTAATCATTGCCCCTGGTCATTGATCGCTCCACCATGGGCAAAAGTTCCTTCCTATCCATGCCCTCATAATTTATACATATCAATCATCACCCAGTGTAATCTTCTTGCCTTTTAAACTGTGATTCAGCTAATAAAAGCAAGTGTCCCATACATCACCTGAACCACTTTATCTATCTGTCCTGCTGTCTTAATTGACCAGTGGAACAGCACATCAAGATCTTTCTGATCATCTGTACTTCCCGAGGTCTGATTGCTCTTGTTCCCTTGTCTTGTGTGTCCTGCCCATGACCTCACTTATCCAGGTTGAATTCCATTGCTGGTGATCGGCCCATCTATATGCTCCTATGATCTAAAACTATCCTTCTCACCATTTGCCACCCCACCAATTTTTTCATCATCTCTGAACTTTATGGCCAACCCTCCTAATGTCAAGTCTAAATCGTTTAAATATCCCACAAACAGCAAGGGTCCCAACACTGATCCCTGCAGAACCCCACTAGACACAGGCTTTCAGTCACAGATACGCCCCTCAACTCCTGCCTCCTGCCACTGAACCAAACCTGGATCTAACTAGCCAAATTTCCTTGGATCCCACAGACTCTTAACTTGGCTATCGGGTTCTCTTATGGGATCCTATCAAAAGCTTTGCTGAAGCCCAGTAGACGACATTGAATGCATTGCCCTCATCCCTAAAACCTGGCCAACTCTTTGAAAAGTTCAAGCATGTTGGTCAGACATGATCTCTGTTTAACAAAACAATACTGACTGTTCTTGATTAATCCTTGCCTGCCCAAGTGCAGACTAATTGTCAGAACTGCTTTGAGTAGTCTCCCTACCACAGAGATATACTGACTGATCTGTAATTACCTGGTTTATCCGTTGATCCTTTGTTGAACTGGTGTGTCAGCCATTCTTCTGGCACTTCCTTGTAGTCAGAGAGGAATTGAAAATTATTGCTAGTACCCTTTCTGTTTCCTCCTTGCTTCACTTCGTAGCTTGGGATGCACTTCATCCGGCCCTGGAGATTTATCTACTTTTAAGCCTGCCAGAGCACTTGGAGCAATCTCTGTCCGTGCTAATTTCTTTAAATTTATCATTCTCTGACACTTTTTATAATATCCATATTGTTCCCCTCAGCGGTGAGCGCTGACATACTATTAATTAGAACCCTTTCTGTATTCCTTAATGGACGCTACTTCACTAGTGTTTATTTTAACCCTTTAATGTACTTGGAAAATAACTTTTTCCTTTATTTTACCTACCTTTTTTTGCCAACTTGTTTGCTCCCTCAATTTCCTTCTTACGTCTTCCTCTTAAACGTTCTGTACTCCTAGGGCTTATGCTGTTGCTGAGCCCTTTAATATAAGCCTCCCTTTTTCTCTTTATCCAATTCCATTCATCCCTTGACTCAGGATTGACAGGATTTGATGGTCTTGCTTTTGTCTTTATCGGGACCCATACTGCTGCTATTCCCTCCTTGAGTGGTCCCATTTGCTGTGATACAGATTTACCTTTTTAAGGTACCTGCTCCCAATTAATTCTGGCCAAATCATAGTTGATCTTATTAAATTTGCCCTTCCCCAACTTTAGATCTTCAGGCCCACCCTATGTTCTTTTCCATTACTATCTCTGAACACAGTTAAGGTCACTCTGCCAAATGCTCGCCCAATGATATTAAATACTACTAGATTATATGATAGAACTTGCCCAGCTTCATTACCTAAAATTAAGTCCAAGACTGCCCACTGTCTTTTAGGCCTTCTAAGCACTGTCTTAAAAGGCTTTCCTGGATGCATTTTAAGGATTCCAATCCCTCTAAAACCTTTCACACTGACTATCAAAATTAGTAGTGCTCAGTTGGCAGATCAGCTACTTTGCAATGCAGCATGATGCCGACTGCATGCATTTAATTCCTGTACCTGCTGAAGTTACTTCGAAGGGCTGTCCTCCTCAACTTCTGCTTTCAACTGAAGCATGGTGATTCTGGGGTGAAATCACTTGCCTCTCATTAAAGAGAGAATGGCTATTTGTCCCTCTGGGACGATGGCAACTTTACCTCTTAGCAAGTTGAAATCCCCTACTATTACTACTCTGTTACTTTTTATGCTTCTCTGACCTTTGCCTAAGTATTTACTCTTCTACTTCTCCCTGACTGTTAGGCGGCCAATAGTACACTCCCTGCAATGTGAATGCTCGTTTTTGGTCTTTAAGTTCTACCCACTTGCTTCATTTGTAAAGCCTTCTAAGAAGCCATCCCTCTTTATTTCTATAATTGATTCGCTGATCAATAGTGTATCACCCCCTCCTTTCTTACCTCCCTGGCTGGGACAACTCTTCTATGAAGGGAGACAGAAGGCTGAGGGGCATTGATAGGGTGGACATGGAGAAACGATTCCCAGTAGACAAGTCACTAATCAAGGGGCGTGGTTTTAAGATAAGGAGTGAGATGTTTACAATGGTTTTAAGGAAAAGTAATTTTTCCACTATAGGAATCTACATCACAGTCTAAAAGGTAGAGGTGTGAACCCCAAGACATGTTAAAAACTATTGAATGAGCACTTGAAATGGCACATCATGCAGGCTATGGGCCAAGTACTGGAAAATGGGATTTGGATAGATTGTTTGTTTGACTAGCATTGAAGTGATAGGCCAAAGAGCCTCTTTCTACACTGTAAAAATTCTGACTGAAGCTAAATTCAAATTCTGTGATTCCAATGATGGGTGGTAAATGTATATCTGTGATCCTTCTAAGAGAGAAACCTATCAAGCTCAAAAAGAGTTTCTCAATGCTGTTTGGGATATCTAAGAAATTTACTGTAAGCAACTTGTCTCATTTGCAGAGCTCCATCCTTAAGGTGGGAAATCCATTCGTGAACAAAAATTTGTGAGATTCCTCTTTGCCTGCTCCCTTCTACAACGGGGTTACAAATTGAAGATGAATTTTATGAATCTAGATTTAAATTAAATCTTGTGGAACAAGCTTCATTGACATTCCATGCATTTAATATTTATTTGTTCTACTGAAAATTATGTAGACTTGGTTCAGAAAATTAATACTCAGCTGTGAGAAATTTCAGAAGGACACTGGGCAAATGCAGCATGCCTGGAAGGAACAGGTGATGTTGAATTCCTTCTGGTTCCCAAAGCTCTCCTCCTCCCTCATCTCCCCCCCCGCCCCCTGGGATTTCATTGAATCTTGTCTGAATCTATTATATGCAAACTGGTAGGAATTGATTACTTTTAAGTCAGCAATTCGGTTCCAGTTACCTTGTGCAACCACCATAATGGTAGATGGCTTCTAAGATCAAACCCTTTTTGTTTTTTGCCTAGTCGGTATTGTGCATTTACTCATTGAACACTGATTGTAAAGGGGTGTGACTAAAATATTGTTCCATTATTGGTGTTGCTTTTTAAACTATGATCCTTCTCTTTTTGATTTTATTCTGAATGCAGGAAAAGATGTGTTTACAGTTTACATTCGTTTTATGAAATTAAATAGCATTCCTCAAATGAAATGGTTTAATCCCTGTGGGTCTGAATATATAGAACAAGCCAGTCATAATTAAGTAGCAGTGCCCCTGAATCAGCAATCTTGTTTAAAAATTCTGCTTGTTGTGTTTTCTTAACCTTTGACGCCTCTATTATACACAAGGGACTGACCACTCAACAGGATTAGTAACACAGTAATGAGGATTATTTATTCACGGATGGTTCTGCACATACAGGTCTTCTCTGCACAGATGCCTCCAGACTGTAAACGCCCAGCAGTCGGATGTTGTTACATCATACCTTTGCACTGCTATACGTTGCAAAAGTAAAACGTTTTTTCTTTTCATGTTTTGTTGTCCTTGAACTGAGTGGCTTGCTGGGCCATTTCAAAGGGCCGTTCAGATTCAGCCACATCAGTGTGGACCTGTTGTCACAAGTAGGCTCGACCAGCTAAGAATGCTTTGTGGTCACCAATATTGGTCATACAATTTAAATTCCACGAGCTACGATTGAATTTGAACTTGTCTCCAGAGTTGTAGCTGAGGCCTATGAACTACCACTTCAGTGACATTCTGAAATCACTCTCTCCTGAGAGGTGAGATGGATCGCAATAACATGAGACTCATCTTCAAAATAAAACTCTTGGTTCCAAATAATGATCATCAAAGTTGGCTCAGTGGTTAAGAATGTTATGTCTGGCCCAGGTGGTATTTGATGTTCATCTCTGCTTCAGGGCACATTAGCTTTGCACTATCATATTCTTTGGATGAAATGTCTTAGCAAAAACCTGATATTTAATCCGGTGAATCTGGTAAAACTCTGGGGACTGAGAAGTGGTTGATATTATTATGGGAGGATGGAATCAGCTGGTCTTAAAAGCTCCCTTCATCTTATTAAATAAATATGGTATAGGGATGATTGGCAAACAATTCAGCTTTGTCCACAGAAGATTTATGTCAATCTTTTTCTTAAATGACCAAGTCATAGCATCAACATCCTTATTTACAGTCAGGTTAAAAATATATTAACTCTCTTTAGCCTGTTTTCTGCAACATATTAATCAAAATGCCCTGAATTTTTTACAAAAAATTAGTGCTATTTTGCTTATGAATCAGGTTTTCTTCTTCTGTATAAGGATATGAATGCAGGTGAGAAATAGATTTAGTTCAGTTTGATTCTAGGGGGTGAGAAGATAAGGTGTTACAAGTTATTTCAGCTGTACAGGTCCGATGATACCACAATTGAAGTATCAAATGGCTCTAGCTCCACGCCTTAGACAAGGTAGCAGTAATTCTGAGGATTGAGAATATTTTAGAAACTAGTAAAAGGTTACTGAAACAGGAATGGAATGAATGCATATTTGACCAGAATTTTTTTTAAAATAGCTTTTACAAGAGTACGAACAAGTTGGGGGGAGAAGAGAGAGCAGTTAAAGTTGGTAGTCCTATAGAAGCAGAGATAAGAAAAGTTGACAGATATTAATCTTGTTTAGCAGCTTTTACAGCGTAACCTAAAGTTGCATGGCCAGTCGTAGATGGCAAAAAAAGTGAGGAACAGACCACTAATATCAGCACTGAAAATGTGCTAGAGGAACTTGGACTAAAAGGCAAAAAAAAACTGAGATGCTATGATCTACATGCTACGGTTCAACCACTTTATAACTGTCATTAGGGATCATGTATGTAAGGCTGTCTGTGGTTTCATGTCCTTGCTCTGTCTTAATCAATTATGGTCAGAACCTAAAGATTAACTACTTACTGGTCCCTTATTCATTCATCGTTAAAATGATTGCATCCTTTCATTTTTTCTTTTTTACTTAAGAATCTTTACAACCTGGTGTATTTACTTCACAGTCCTAACCATCCTGCTGCCGTGTCTCTGAAATAGCTACCATGTAATGCTTTCGAGTTGAATTTTATTTGTTCAGTTTAGTCCTAATGTTTATGTATTTGGGCCCAACAGCTAAAAGATCCTCCTCATCCTAAATTTTAGTAGTATGGTTCCTATGACTCCAACCAACAAAGTTTGCCCCATGATACCCAATAATTCCAGTTTTTTGCTAGGGCTCCTTGATGTCACAGTTGGTCAAAGGAGCCTTGATATCAAGGACTGTCACTATCACTTCACCTCTGGAATTCAGCTCTTTTGTCCATGTTTGAACCAGGGCTGTAATGAAATCAGCAGCTGAGTGGTCCTAGTGAAATCTAGACCTGATGTCTGTAAGTAGGCATCACTGAGCAGGCACTGCTTTATGTCACTGTTGATGACTCCTTCCATGACTTTTTAACTGAGGTAGTTGTTCAGGTTGGATTTTTCCCTGACTTTTATGTACAAGACATACCTGTGCAATTTTGTACATTGTCAGGAGGATGCCAGTGTTGTAGCTGTACCAGAACAACTTAGCTAGGCATATGGCAGGTTCTGGAGCACAAGTCTTCAGTACAATGGTTGGAATGTCAAAAGCAAACTTATGCAAATACTGCTGTTCATCTCTGCCTTTTGTCTTCATTGAACTTGCCCAAAGTGTTACCACTTCAGGAATTCCAAATGCTGGTATTTATTCTCCTCAACTTTGTGATCTGGAACAGTGACACAGATAAGTGAGTTCAAATGTTATTACAGAACTGGATGATTGGGATTCAACTGGTTAAATTAACCTGCCATTTTAACAAAAACTCCCAAACAGTGACGCTACAACTACTAGTGTAACAAGTCATCTGGTTCACTCATCTTTTCGAGGAGTCCGTTACCCTTTTCTGATTTGACCTAAATGTCACAGCAATGTGGTTGATTCTTACCGGTCCCTTGGATGATCAAGTTAGGCACACATTTGTATTCAAGAATGCAGCTCACTAACTATAAAAGGGCAATAGATGCTGCTAGTGGCATTCACATCCTGTAAATGATGACTTAACTATGTAGATTTGCTAATTTAAAAAAAAATTCAATAATGCCTTTGTGATAATGGGAACTGCAGATGCTGGAGAATCCAAGATAATAAAATTTGAGGCTGGATGAACACAGCAGGCCCAGCAGCATCTCGGGAGCACAAAAGCTGACGTTTCGGGCCTAGACCCTTCATCAGAGAGGGGGATGGGGTGAGGGTTCTGGAATAAATAGGGAGAGGGGGAGTCGGACCGAAGATGGAGAGAAAAGAAGATAGGTGGGGAGGGGATAGGTCAGTCCAGGGAATACGGACAGGTCAAGGAGGTGGGATGAGGTTAGTAGGTAGGAGATGGAGGTGCAGCTTGGGGTGGGAGGAAAGGAAGGGTGAGAGGAAGAACAGGTTAGGGAGGCAGAGACAGGTTGGACTGGTTTTGGGATGCAGTGGGTGGAGGGGAAGAGCTGGGCTGGTTGTGTGGTGCAGTGGGGGGAGGGGATGAACTGGGCTGGTTTTGGGATGCGGTGTGGGAAGGGGAGATTTTGAAGCTGGTGAAGTCCACATTGATACCATTGGGCTGCAGGGTTCCCAAGCGGAATATGAGTTGCTGTTCCTGCAACCTTCGGGTGGCATCATTGTGGCAGTGCAGGAGGCCCATGATGGACATGTCATCTAGAGAATGGGAGGGGGAGTGGAAATGGTTTGCGACTGGGAGGTGCAGTTGTTTATTGCGAACCGAGCGGAGGTGTTCTGCAAAGCGGTCCCCAAGCCTCCGCTTGGTTTCCCCAATGTAGAGGAAGCCACACCGGGTACAGTGGATGCAGTATACCACATTGGCAGATGTGCAGGTGAATCTCTGCTTAATGTAAACATCACTGCTAAATATGTCTAGATCACATCTGATGTATATACGGTGAGTTTTAGCAGCAATTTTCACCAGACAGAAATCCCTTTCCTTTTTTCAGGTGTTTGGATCTGATTACTGACGCTGGTTGAAAACAGCTAAATCAGCCAGAAATGAAAACAGAAAATATCTGTAAATGCTCATCAGATCAGGTACCATCTGAAGAGAGACAAACAGATTTAACCTTTTCTAGTTAACTCCCTATTGAGTGGACAATGAATTAGATCACCTAGTGTACTTGCCTCCTTCAGCATGTAATAAAGTTTTCAACCAAACCACTGGTTTGGCTGGCAAGACTAGTTCTGTAACATTCTTCAGCATATTTAGATGATCTCCATAAAACAATTAATACAGAATTATTGACAATTATTTGTGGCTACTACAATAAGAGATGAATGTACATTTTTATTTTTACTATCAAGTTGCCCAAAATCTAACAACATAAGATGATTTTAAAATTACCAGTCATCATTTCAAAAGTCAATTATATTTACCCTTGACAAAAGTTATCTCATAAATTTGGAAATGTAACCATCACCCACATTAACGTATCTGCAGCATTCCTCTTGCTTGTTTTGTTTCCCTTTCATCATATTTTGGGGTGATTTTCCCAGGTGCTGGTTATTATTGATTTACATGCCCAGCATTGAAAGGTGAGTGTTAACTGAATGCTATTGACCTTTTATCTGTCCATGTATACATTTCCAAAAACTGTTGTATAGCAATTGTGATCCAACTGAACAATATTGTTTTCGAGATTACTCCAAGGAGTAAATTGTCATGGGCCTTGCAATGCTGTATGAGCAGTTAATTCAACAAAAACAGCAAAACCATATCAGCATTAATGCAGTTGGACTGATGATTTGGTTACCCATAACTAACTGTAAGGGTTTGCATAAATACCCTGCCTTACAAAGTGTATGATTTTTCTCCTTGATCTTGTTCTAACTCCTGCCCTGTTCTTTAATTCTCTCCATTTCTCAGCTGAAGTTAAATCAAGCCCTGTTACAGCATGTTTGCATTTTTAAAAATTTGGCCATTCATTCCCTTTGTTTTAAATTGGAAAATTAAAAAAACCTGATGATCTTACTTGCAAGCTGAACCCTCTCCAAGCCAACTGAGGAGCCGTTTGTCCTTGTAACACTCCGGAGACCAGGTGATGAAGGGTCTAGGCCCGAAACGTCAGCTTTTGTGCTCCTGAGATGCTGCTTGGCCTGCTGTGTTCATCCAGCATCACATTTTATTATCTTGGAGACCAGGGGGTGTTCATTTTTGACTAGTGAATGATTGATTTTGCCTGATTTACAATTCCTTTTTAAAGTAATTTGGATTTTTTAAAATAAACACGACCCTGAATTATGCATTATGTTTAGTTGGATAGAATGTCTTCAATTTTTTTCAATATCAATAACTCAAGATTGTCATACTGGTGTTGTAATCTATATTGTACTGATTCATCAGAATGACATAGAAGCTAAAATTGTTAAATTATCAATGCAGGTTGTGTTAACCAGACTTACGATTTCCTTTTGAGTTCATAACATTGAAGATAATTTAATTGAATTGCTCAGAATGACAGCCATTTATTAGGGAAGTAACACAAAGCTACTTATTCTAGGTGTGGAATTTAGAACAAGGAGATGTAATCTTAAAATCACTAAGGCATGTACAAGTGACAAACATGTGCGAGCACACACGCTCTGAAGATTTGAGTATTACTTTTTGTAAAAGACTTTGGATCAATTTAAACTCGTGCATTAAGTTCAGTAGGTTTTGCTGTGCGACCTTTTGAGTTGTATTAATTTGAGCTGTCATTGTAGTGATGTTAGAATAAGCTAAAAGGGCTGAATGACGTCATTCTGTTCTAATGTATTCTAGCTTGGCTGCAAATCTCTGTTAAACTCCATTGTTGCCCAGGTACACCCTCCTACAGTGTTTCGAAATCTTCTCCTTCAATTAGCTTTGGTAGTATCCCCTAATTCCCCTCGTACTACTGGCTGGAACAAATAAAAATGTTTAGGGAGATGGTTAAGTCTATTGCATTTGGTTCATTAAGAAAGACTGCTGACTCAAGCTACAGTGAACGTGAAAAGGTGGAGGACTAGGAACTGTCTGACAATTTTATACTTTAGGAATTTCAGTCATACATTTTCAACAACCATTTTTAAAATACTACTTTTGTTAATAAATTAACTTGTGTATTAATAGCATGACTTCCTTCTTTGTGTGTAGTGAATCATTTTGTGCTGAATTGGTTAATGATGGGAATGTGGTCCTTTTTTCCCATTAATGCTGTCTGAAGTTAGTAGGTTCATTGGTTTATGCAGGATTCTGGTGTTACTCATCCATTCAGAGTGACTGAACACCACTAAGCATCTGCAGGAATTTAAAATGCAGTAAACCTGAACCTGTTTCACAGATATTTACCGTATTGAGGTTTAGTTCCCATTGGAATTATAGCAGAGGTACACTTTGAACTGCTGTGACATTTCCTGAAAACTGCCTGAAGAATGTTCAATTGCCTTTGCTTTTTAAGAGTGCTGGCTTGTTTGTGTGTATACGGCAGCAATGATTCACAGGTGCTCAACCTCCAATCATTAGTATATCTTCTTATTTCAGTAGCTAATTTGAATGTTAATTATTGCTCTTTCTCAAAAAAGCCAAAAGACTGTGTGGATTAATTTTCATCCCCCTCAATTCCAGTTGTATTTTCTGTGCACCCCAAAAGAAGTGTACTTCTGAACCACCTGCAATGCAGCTCAACAGGTGAGGAGCTACAGATAGCATGGATCTTGGACCTGAATCTTTTTGAGCCTGGAAAAAGAGATACCAACTTGGCAAAAGAAAATTTGAAACTACTAAATTATAAGCCTTGGCATGAATGATCCCTGCCACTCACTCCATCCTAGCTTGCACAAAAAAACCTATTGGAAACAACCTATTTCCTCCTCTGGCTGAAACCAAATACGCTGTATCCAGATTTAAGTATACAAGTGATGCCCTGGCTAGCTTACCTCTTCTACTTTCCCTTAACTGAAGTTCATCTGAAACTCTGGCTGTACACAGACTTGCAAATGCCCTCGCTTATCATCCTGTGTTGCTGATTTGCATTGTCTCTCGGGCAAGCACCCCTTTTACTTTAAAGTTCACATTCTTGTCTTGTAACCCAATAAACAAGCTTTTTGTTTGAATTCAGATTTCTGCAGTAGGCCGTTGAACCTATTGAATCTGCTCCACCACTCAGTGAGATCATGGCTGATCTGATATTCCTGCACTCTCTCTTCCTGCCTTTTCCCCATCACCCTTGATTCCCACACTGATTTAAAAATCTGGCTCTGTCAGCCCTCTATACGCTGACACATTTTGCAAAATTTACCTGCACGTCAGAGATTCTATCTTATCACCACATAGACAAATCTCACACCAGTAAATTGTATCAGTCTTTATTATAAAAATATAACATGACAAGGTGGGAACTATATTTCTGCTGGTTGAGAAGGGTTAATATTCAGAGTCATAAAGCATGATTTACATGTTATCGTTTATTATTGACACAAATTCGTACACATACAGACGTTAAGAGGTGATCTTTCAGAGATTTGTAAAATTGAGTCATCTGGATGGGTACATGAATAGAGTCAGAGCTGTACAGTATGGAAACAACATACCTTTTAGTCCAACTTGTCTGTGCCAACCAGACTATCCTAACTAAATGTAGTCCCATTTGCTGGCATTTGGCCCATGTCACACTAAACTCTTGCTATTCATTATATCCAGCCAGATGCCTTGTAAATGTTGTAATTGTACCGGTCTCCATCACTTCCATTGACTGTTCGTTCCATACATGCACCACCCTCTGTGAAAAGGTTGCCTCTTGGGTTGCTTTTAAATCTTTCCCCTGTCATTCTTAAACCTATGCTGCCTAGTTTTGGGTTTCCTGACCCCATGGAAAAGGCCTTGTCAGTTAACCCTATCCATGCCCCTTATGATTTTATAAACCTCTATAAGGTGACTCCTCAACCCCTGACGTTCCAGGGAAAGTAGCCCCAGCCTAGCCAGCCTCTTCCTATTGCTGAAATCCTTCAGCCCTGGTAACATCCTTATAAATCTTTTCTTTGACTGTTCAAGTTTCACAACATCCTTCCTATTAGTAGGGAGATCAGAATTGCACATAGTATTCCAGAAGTGACCTAACCAATGTCCTGTACAGCCACAGTATGACTTCCTAAATCCCGTACTCGTGGCAAGCATACCAAACATCACCTCTACTGTCCTGTCTACCCGTGACTTTCCAGGAACTATGAACCTACACTCCTCTCTGTGTGTGTCTCTCTGTGTGTGTCTCTCTGTGTGTGTCTCTCTGTGTGTGTGTCTCTCTGTGTGTGTCTCTGTGTGTGTGTCTCTGTGTGTGTGTCTCTGTGTGTGTGTCTCTGTGTGTGTGTCTCTGTGTGTGTGTCTCTGTGTGTGTGTCTCTGTGTGTGTCTCTCTGTGTGTGTCTCTCTGTGTGTGTCTCTCTGTGTGTGTGTCAGTTCTGTATTCAAATGAGAGATCACGGGAACTACAGATGCTGGAGAATCCAAGATAACAAAGTGTGGAGCTGGATGAACACAGCAGGCCAAGCAGCATCGAAGAGTCTAGCCCCGAAACGTCAGCTTTTGTGCTCCTGAGATGCGGCTTGGCCTACTGTGTTCATCTCGCTCCACGCTTTGTTATCTGTATTCAAATGACAAGTTCTCCCTGTATTCCATGTAATCTAACCTTACTAACCAGTCTACTACACACAATCTTGTCGAATGCCTTACACTGAAGTCCTTACAGATCATGTCCACTGCTCTGCCCTCCTCAATCCTCTTTGTTAAATCTTCAAAAAGCTCACTCAAGTTAGTGAGACATGATTTCCCAAACAGCATAGCGAAATTGGCTATCCATAATCAGTCTTTGCCTTTCCAAATACACGTAAATCCTATCTCTCAGGATTCTGTCCAACAACTTGCCATGACTGATGTCAGGCTTGCAAAACTATACAGTTCCCTGGCTTTACCTCATCTCCTCTTTTAAATAGTGACACCACATTCGGCAACCTCCAGCCTTCAGGCATCTCATCTGTGACTATCGATGATATAAATATCTCAGCGAGGGGCCCAGCAATCGCTTCCCATAAAGTTCTAGGGTACTAAGAAGGGTTGAGAAGGAATATGGACAAAATGCTAGCAAATGAGTTTAGATCAGTTTAGGATATCTGGTCAAAGTGGATGACTTGGGCTAAAGGACCTATTTCTTGCAGTCGTGAATGTTGATGGATGATTAACTAACTCTGGAGGAGGGGGCTCCACAAACATTTCCATCCTCAATAATGGGGGAAGTTGAGCACATCAATCGAAAAGATAAGCATTTGCAGCAATCTTCAGCCAGAAATGCTGATTTGATGATTCATCTTGACCATCTCCAAAGTTTTCTAGTATCACAGATGACAGTCTTCAGCCAATTCAATTCACATCACATGATATTAGTGAGGAAAGTGTATATTATAGTCTGGATTGCAGATGACACATGTGCGAAGGATGAATTAAAGTTTGTGGAGATACATAGATTAAATGATTGGGGGAAAACTTAATAGAATATAATGTGGAAAAATGTGAGGTTACGCACTTCGACAAAATGAATACAAGAGCTGGATATTATTTAAATTGAGACTATAGAAAGCTACAGCATAGAGATAGCCAGAGATAACTGTTTTGAACTGGAAGAACACAGCAGGCCAGGCAGCATCAGAGGAGCAGGTAAGTTGATGTTTCAGGTTGGGACCCTTCTTTAGAAATGGGGAGGAGAAAGGGAGCCCAGAAATTAAGAGGAGGGATGGGGCTGGGGAAGGTAGGTGGGATGGTGTAGGTGAGTGCAGGAAGGGAGTGGTGAGGATTGGTCAGTGAAGTGGGAGGGGCAGATAGGTGGGAGAGAAGATGGATAGGTTGTCATGTCACGGAGGTGGGGATGAGAGGGAGCATTGGTCATGGAATGAGGCTGGGGTGGGGAGGTTTTGAAACTGGTAAAATCCACAAGTAGGCTATTAGGCTGTAGCCTCCGGAGGAGGCATATGAGGTGCTGCCGCTCCAGTTTGCGGGTG
Source organism: Stegostoma tigrinum (assembly GCF_030684315.1). Lineage (NCBI taxonomy): Eukaryota > Metazoa > Chordata > Chondrichthyes > Orectolobiformes > Stegostomatidae > Stegostoma > Stegostoma tigrinum. The sequence continues at coordinate 99,177,353 of NC_081358.1, read as the reverse complement.
GCGTCGTTGTGACACTGGAGGAGGCCCAGGATGGACGTGTCACCCAGGAGTGGGAGGGGGAGTCAAAATGGTTGGCAACTGGAAGGTGCTGTCATTTGTCGTGAACAGAGCACAGGTCCTCTACAAAGCGGGCTTTGAGCCTCTGCTTGGTTTCACCAATTGTAGAGGACACCACATCGAGCAGCGGATGCATTAGACCAAGTTGACAAATGTGCAGGTGAGCCTCCGTCTATTGTGGAAGGTTTGTTTGGTGCCTTGAATGGAGGTGAGGGAGCAGGTGCAGGGGCAGATGTAGCACTTCCTGCAGGTGATGGGGAATATGGAGCAGATGAGGGAGTCTGAGAGAGCGGTCCCTACGAAAGGCAGATAAGGGTGAGGAGGGAAATATGTCTGTGGTTATGGTGTTGGACTGTAGATGGCACAAGTGATGGAGAATGATACGTTGGATGTGGCAGTTAGTGGGGTAATATGAGGATGAGGGGGATTCTGTCTTCGTTTTTGTTTGGGGTGGAGATGTGAAGGCAGAGGTGTGGGAAATGCAAGAGATATGGTTCAGAGCATTTTTGATCACCGAAGGGAGGAAATTGCAGTCCTTGAAATAAGAGGACATTTGGGATGTTTGGCAGTGGAATGCCTCATCTTGGAAACAGATGCGACGGAGGTGAAGGTATTAGGAGTAGGGGATTGCATTCTTGCAGGAAGGTGGGTGAGAGAAGTTGTAGTCTAGGTAGCTATGGGAGTCGGTGGGCTTGAAATAGATGTCAATTTGGAGGCTGTCTCCATCTCTGACTGAGGTTTGGGAAGGAGAGAGAGGTATCAGAGGTGGTCCATGTGAATTCGAGGTTGGGGTGGAAGGTGTTAGTAAAGTTGAACTGTTCAAGCTCCTTGTGGGAGCATGAGACAACATCAATAATCATTGATGTAGTGGAGAAAGAGGTGGGGGATAGTGCCAGTGTAGCAGCAGAAGAGGGTCTGTTCCTCGTCTCTTCCTGACGAAGAGGCAGGCATAGCTTCAGCCCATATGGGTTCCTGTGGCCACCCTCTTCATCTGTAGGAAGTGAGAGGAATTAAAGGAGAAGTTGTTAAGGGTAAAGACGAGTTTGGTTAAGTGGATGAGGGTGTCGATGGAGGGGGGCTAGCTTGGCCTGTGGGAGAGGAAGAAGCTGAAGGCTTTTAGGCCATCTGCGTGGGGAATGAAAGTGTAGAGGGATTCGATGTCCAAAGTGAAGATGAGGTGTTGGGAACTGGGGAATTGGAAGTCTTGGAGGCGGAGGGCATGGCTGGTGTCTCAGACGTAGATGGGGAGTTACTGGACTGTGTTAGTGGGGAGCAAAGTGCAGAAAACAGTCAAGGTTTCTAGTCCAGGAACCCCCTCAACCAAAGATACATTTCCCTCCCCATTCCTTTCGTAGGTACTGCTGTCTCCACGACTCCCTCGTCTGCTGCACACTCCCCATTAGCCCCACTGCCCCTGGCTCATTTCCCTTCAACTGCAGGAAGAGCTACACCTGCCCTCCACCTCCCCACCTCTCCTCCATTCAAGGGACCAAACAAACCTTCCACATTAGACAGAATCTCACCTGCACATCCATCAACTCAGCCTGTTGCTCCCAATGTGGCGGCCTCTACATCAGTGAGACCAAGCGGAGGGTCAGGGACCACTTTGTAGAGCACCTGTGCTCTGTTTACGACAAACGACAGCAATCTGGTCGCCAATCATTCCCCCCCCCCCCCCCCCCCCCTCCACTCACTGGGTGACACATCCATCCTGGGCCGCCTCCAGTGTCATAGTGATGCCACCCACAAACTGGAGGAGCATCACCTCCTATTCTGCCTTGGGAGCCTACGGCTCAATGCTCTCAATGTGGACTTTACCAGTTTCAAAATCTCCTCACCCCAACCCCGTCCCATGACTAACCCTATCTCTCATCTCCTCCTCCTTGACCTGACGGAACATGTCCATCTTCTCTCCCATCTCACTGACCAATTCCCCCCACTTCCTACCTGCACTCACCTATCACCATCCCACCTACCCTCCCAGCCTCCCCTTTCCTTTCTCTATTTATTTCCCAGCTCCCCTCCCCATCTCCATTTTTGAAGAAAGGTCCTGACTCGACACGTCAACTTCCCTACTCCTGTGATGCTGCCTGGCCTGCTGTGTTCATCCACCCCCACACTGTTATCTACAGCGTGGAGATATTGAAGATCCTCGTGCAAAAATTACACACAGCTGCCATACAAGCTCAGCAGGTAGGGAATGAAAATGGACTACTAGCCTTGCTTCAAAAGGAACAGGGTATGAAGACAGTGAGGTCTGGCATAAAACAGTACAAGGTATTAGGCAGACCAGAATTAGAAAGGCATGAACAGTTTTGGGTCTCTTAACTAAGGAAAGATATGTTGGCATTGGAGGTATTCTCGAGCAGTTAACACCAGGAGGAAGGAGCTGTCTTTTGAGAAGAGATTGAATCAACAAGCTTATACTTATTGAAATTTAGAATGAGAGGTGACTTTATTGAAACATGGATTCTTAGGGGACTTGACAGGTTACATGTAAAAAGTTTTTCCCTTCTGCCTCCCTCCTTGCATAGAGTTGTTGCAGTTGCTATTTTCCAATTTGATGGGTCCTTTTTGGAATCTGGAAAATTTTGGAAAACACTAATTTCCTCCTGATGGACTAGTAATATTCTTTTCTCATCACTACTAAAAATAAGTGATCATTGAACTTCTGTTCGCAGAAGTTCATACGTAAGATTGGAAATTTTCAGTGTTAAATGACAAAGTAACTGAAATATATGGGGTGCTCAAGTTGAGATGAAGTTTCCTTTCAGTAATCCCATTGGAAATTCTCCATTTTTGGTTTATAAATGGCTCAATAGTTACATTGCATTGTGCATGTTTTTTATTTTTTAGAAAAATCAACTATTCTATTACAACTGACTGCTTTTTTTTTTAAAACACAAAAGACCCCTGGTATTTTGTTTTGCAATAAGCTCCCGAGCTTAGAATGAGATTTTTTAAAATAAATCCGCTACCAATTATGTTGCCTTTATGAAAACAAATGATAGTAATATGACAATAAAAAAATTCTTCCAGTTCATGTTATTCTTTGTGACCATTTTTAGTTTGTATTTAAACTTGTAGATTAATGTGTTACAATTTCTAAGAGAGAACCTTAAATGGAACCAGTGAGGTGGAATTTTCCTATTCCACATGAACTGCTTTGAACAAACGATGATGCATGTTTGGAGCCATGTGAGCAATGATGAGAATGTTTTAACTGCAAGAACTTGGAGCTGTGTATGTAAACACAAATGCTAGAAAGGCTGTATGGGTCACCTGAGGCGAGTGTTTCACTATTTGGGTGAAACACTTCATCTGACGACTTGTGTTTCTTCAACTGTTGTCTCAGCCACTGTTCGCATGTAATTTCTATTTCAGCTATCCAGTATTCAGTTTATTGCATCATAAATAGATGGCTGCACCAAAAATAGGGAGCAACATATTATGGGCAGATATGAGAAGTTTGATATTTGTATAGGAGTCAACATTATAGAATCTCTGCCGGTCCCCATCATCACTGGCATCAAGAAAATACTTAGTGTTCTAACAAGCTGCTAGTAATTTTAACTTGAAGTTCTTACATGCATGTGTTTATGAATCTAAGACATGAATCAGTACTAATAGCACATATTAAATGACTACCAGGAAACTTTCTTCTAACATGCTGCTAATAGTCATTTTGGGTAAAGTACCAGATAGCTTCCATTTGACTCTAAATCAAGCGGTCTTGGTCTTGGTCTTCGTCTTGCTTCAAAAGTTTGACTCCAGCATTAAAGCTGATGGGGGAATTTTAAAAAATCATTCTTCGTTCTATGGTAAGTGTCATTGGTAAGACCAGCATTTATTACCCATCCCTAATTTCTTGGAACAGTGGTAGTGCGCTGCTGCTTTGAACTGTTGTACTCCATGTGAGGAAGTGCAGTGTTTTAGGAAGTTAGTTCTAGGTTTTTGCCTCTGAGGGAATTATAATAGGAGTTTGTGTGAGGATGCTGTGTTACTTGGAGGGGAACTTGCTTATGCCACATTGCATGGCATTCCTATATGCCATTCAAATGGTAGATATCGCAAATTTGGACTATTGTCCAAGTAGCCATGATGAGTTACTGCAGTGCATCTCAATGGTAAGTACTGCATTGATGGTTACAGAGAATGTGTGAGGAGTAATGCATGAGTTACTGATCAAGGGGATCGGATTATGTTTAGTGTCTTATGCCGTTGACGCTTCACTTATTTGGGTCTGATTGTTGCTTCATGCATGCCTTGTACCTTGCATAGTGTGGGCAAACCCTAGGGAATCACGAGGCGAATTATTCTCTGCTAAATTTACAGCAACTGACCCCTAGCAATTTGGATGGAAAATTGGTTTAAAGGTAGGAGAGAGAGAGAGGGTGGTGGTAGAGGGTTGTTTTTTGGACTAGAGGCCTGTGACTAGTGGTATGCCAAAAGAATCGGTGCTGGGTCCCCTGCTTTTTGTCATTTACATAAAACAATTTGAATGTGAATATAGCAGGAATGGCATAGGAGGCTAAGGGCAGACCTTGTTGATGTTTATAAAATTATGAGGAGTATAGATAAGAGGTAATGGTAATTGTCTTTTCCTTAGGGTTGGTTGATTTCAAAACTGGGGCCACTTATTAAGGTGAGAGGAGGGAGATTTCAAAAAGATACAGGGGCAAATTTTTTTCAGTGGTTTGTGTATGGAATAAGATTGCTTAAGAGCTGGTGGAAGAGGGTACAATGGATAAGTACACGATTAGGAAATGTTTGGAGGTGTTTGTGGGCCCAGGGGTATGCAGGTGGGACAAGTTCAATTTGGGATTATGTTTGGCATGGAATCGTTGGACCAAAGGGTCTGTTTCGGTGCGGTTTGACGCCGACACCAAAATTGGTCTGTGATGGACACAAAAAGTAGGTTACCTTGATCGATGGGCTGAAGAGTGGCCAATGGAGTTTAATATCGATAAATGAGATGCTGCATTTTGGTAAAGCAAATCAGGCAGGGCCTACACACTTAGTGGTAGGGCCGTTCGGTGTGTTGCCAAATAAATAGACTTTGGGTTGGCGGTTCATAGTTCGTTAAAAGTGGAGTCACAAGTAGATAGGGTAGTGAAGAAGACATTTGGTATACTTGTTTTTTCTTTTTTGTTCAGTACATCACGTTGGGGGATCATGTTGCAGTTGAACAGGATATTGGTTCAGCAACTTAGAGTCAGACACATACAGCACGGAAACTGACCCTTTAGTCCGACTGGTACATGCTGACCAGGTATCCTAATAAATCTAGTCCCATATGCCAGGACTTGGCCCGTGTCCCTCTAGATCCTTCCTATACCTCGACCCATCCTGATGCCTTTCAAATGTTGTAATTAGACCAGCCTCCTGCACTTCATCTGGCAGCTCATTCCATTTACAGAGCACCCTCTGTGTGAAAAAGTTGTTCCTTGGATCCCTTTTAAATTTTTCCCCTCTCACCTTCAACTTATACCCCTAGTTTTGGAGTCCACCATGCTGGGGAAAAGACCTTGTCTATTTACCCTATCCATGCCCCTCATGACTTTATAAACCTCTGTGGTCATTCCTCAGCCTCAGACACTCCAAAGAAAATAGCCCAGCCTATTCAGTCTCTCCCTACAGCTCAGACCCTCCAACCTGGCAACATTGTAAATCTTTTTGCCCTTTCAAGTTTCATAGCATCCTTCCTGTAGTTTTCCAAAATGGCCTAGCCAATGTCCTGTACAACCATAACATGACCTCCCAACTCCTATACTCAGTGTACTGACCAATAAAGGCAAGCATACCAAACGCTGCCTTCATTATCATATTAATCTACAAATCTACTTTCAAGGAACATAAACCTGCACTCCGAGGTCTTTATTCGGCCACACTGCATGGGACTTTACCATTAACCGTACAAGTCCTGTCCTAATTTGCCTTCCCAAACGGCAGCACCCCACATTTATCGAAATTAAACTCCGTCTGTCACTCCTCAGCCCACTGGTCCGTCTGATCAAGATCCTGCTCTACTGAGGTAGCCTCATTCACTGCTGCACCTCCAATTTTGATGTCATTGTTCACTTGCTAACCACACCTCCAATGTTCATTCCAAATCACTTATATAAATGACAAAAAACAGTGGACCCAGCACCAATCCTTGTGACACCCTGCTGGTCACTGGCCTCCAGTCTGAAAAGCAACTCTGCCACCACTGCCTCTCTTCCACCTTCGAGCCAGTTCTGTATCCAAATAACTGTATTCAATTTGATCTAACCTTGCTAACTAGTCTGCCATGATGAATATTGTCAGATGCCTTATTGAAGTCCATATAGGTCACATCTACTGCTCTGCCCTCCTCAATCCTCTTTGGTAAATCTTCAAAAAACTCTCTCAAGTTAGTGAGACATGATTTCCCAAACAGCAAAGCCAAGTTGGCTATCCCTAATCAGCCTTTGCCTTTCCAAATACATGTAAATCCTATCTCTCAGGATTCCGTCCAACAACCTGCCCACCGGCAATGTCAGACTTGCAAAACTGTAGTTCCGTGGCTTTTCTTTACTACCTTTCTTAAATAGTGGCACCATATTAGCCAACCCCCAATCTTCCGGCATCTCACCTGTGGGTACCAATGATACAAGTATCCCATCAAGGATCCCAGCAATCACTTCCCATGGTTACTCCTGATCAGGGCCTGGGGATTTGTCCACCTATGTGTTTTAAGATGTCCCGCACCACCACCACCTGTGTAATATAGACATTATTCAAAATGTCGCTATTTATTCCACCCCCACCCCCCCGTGTTGTCTGTCTTCCATATCCTTCTCCACAGTAAGCTGTGATGCACAGTATCTCCTCCTCCTCCTACGGTTCTGCACAGTTGGCTTTGCTGATTTTTTTTTTAAAAGGTTTTTTGTTTTTTTTTTGCTACCCTTTTGTCTTTAATCTATTTGTAGAATCCCTTTGGATTCTCATTTTAACCTCCATTTGCCAAGATTATCCCATATTCCCTTTTTGCCCTTCTGACTTTCTTCTTAAGTATACTCCTCTTGCCTTTATACTCTCCTAGGGATTCACTCGATTTCTGCTGTTGAGACCTGACATATACTTCCTTCCTATTCTTAAAGAAAGTATCAATTTCTGTATTCATCCAGCATTCCCTACACCTACCAGCCCTGCCCTTCACCCTGACAGGAGCATACTGACCTTAGACTCTTTTGGAATTCTACATTTAATTCTGTTTCCCTTATATAGCAGTAATGTGCTGAACCTGAAAGGGTTCAGAAAAGACTTACAAGCGTGTTTCCAGGATTAGACGGTTTGAGTACTCGGGAGAGGCTGAATAGGCTGGGATTATTTTCCCTGGAGTATTGGAGGCTGTGTCGTGACCATATTGAGGTTTACCAAATCATGAGGGGCATGTATAGGGTGAAGAGCCAAGGTATCTTTCCCAAGGTAGGGGAGTCCAAAACTGCATGGCATCAGTTTAAGGTGAGCAGGGAAAGATTTAAGAGACATGAGGAGCACCTTGTTTGTGCAGAGAGTGGTGCATGTATGGAATGAGCTGCCAGAGGAACTGGTGGAGGCTAGTATAATTATAACACATACAAAGCATCTGGATGGGCATTTGAATCGGAAGGGTTTGGAGGGATATGAACTAAATGCTGGCAAATGGGACTAAATGAATTTAGGAAATCTGGTCGGCATGGACGAGTGGGACTGAAGGGTCCATTTCTGTGCTGTATGACTGATTCTCTGCTCAAGTAGCCACAAGTATAAACTAAATTCACGTTATTATTTCTTCAAGGAATGTGGGCATTTCTGGCTAAACCAGTATTTATTAGTTATCCCTAATTGGTGTTGTGAATGCGGTGGTGACTGCTATAGCCCTGGGGGTGTCGGGAGACCCATAGTTGTTAGGGAGTTTCAGAAGTTTGAATCTGGGATAGTGATGTAGTTCTGTGTCAGCATGATGTGTGGCTTGGAGAAAATATTCAGATGATGTTCCCATGAATTTACTATACTTGTCTTTTTTATAAGTAGTAGAAGTTTGGAAGGTGCTGTTGGGGGAGCGTTGGTCAGTTAATGTGTGCATCTTGGGATGGTACACAATGCTGATAGTGATAAAAGGACTCATGTTAAAGGTGGTGGATGAACTGCCAATCCAATGTGCTCTTTGTCCTGGATGGTATCAAACATTGAATGTTGTTGGAGCTGCACCTAACTATGTAAGCGGAGGGTATTCCATCATATCCCTGATTTGCACTCTGCAGATGGTAGACAGGCATTGAGGACGCAAGGTAAATTACTTGTCACAAAATTCTAGGCTTTGATCATTTCCATCCTCCATGATATTGGTAGTGAGGTATTCAGTGATAATGCCGTTAATTGTCAAGGAGTGACATACCAAGTAATATTCCACATAATTGGGTACGTGACAACGCGATGTCTGTACTGGAATAGTTTGAGACAAATGACTAGATCTGGAGCACAAGTCTTGAGTACTGTTGCTAGAATGTTGTCAGGCCTCATAGCCTTTACAGTATCCACTGTCTTCAGCTGGGTTTTTTTTGTAGCAGTGATGCTGGTGACCTCTGAGTCCAGTTGAGATGGATCTTTTCTTTGGCACACCTGGCTTGCCTGAATCTTTGGGTGCCCCGATCAGTAAGGTTGGAGAGACTTGTAGGACCTCCTCTAATAGGTTGTTTAATTGTTCACCACCATTCATTAATGATATGGCAGCAAAGCTTGGATCCCAGTCACTTGGGCACCCCAACTGTGTACTGCTTTAGCTGTTAGGCATGTAAGCAATCACATTGTAGATGCTAAAGTCACATATACCTTGCATGCCCTCCTGTGTCCTTCATTGAACTTGAGCTTCTAGTTGGCGCAGTCCCCAGGTGATGTTGAATCCAGTATTGACGTTAAATGTAAGGGGAAATAATTAAGTGCCTGTTTGGAATGCCATGGTGTCATTTAGCGCCCCAAACTTAAATTTTTTTATGCACTTACGGGATGTGGGTGTCACTGACAAGGTCAGCATTTACTGCCCATTGCTAAGAGGGCAATTTAGAGTCAACTACTTGCTGTGGTTCTGGAGTTCCACTCATGCCAGACCAAGTAAAGATAGCAGGTTCCTTCCCTAAGGGACAACAGTGAACCAGATGGGTGTTTCATGATCAGCATTAGACTTTCAATTCCAAATTTTTATTGAATTCACCTGCTATTATGGGGTTTGTAACCAGGTCCCCAGAAGATCACCTGGGTCTTGAGATTAATAGTGTAGCAATAATACCAGTGAACCTTTGCCCAGTTCTCCATAAATTCAGGTGTTAAGTGCTTTATTATCTGAGGAATTGTGAATGATGACTGCAGTGTTGAATTGCATTGAACAACCCAATCCTGACTGCGTTGAAGGCATCCTCATTTTAGTTGCTCGATTTGATTGGTCTGAGAACATTACCCTGAAGAACACCTATGATGAAGTCCTGACCTGAGACAATTGACCTCCACAGTTACAACCATCTTCCTTTTGTGTTAGGTATGACTGCAACCAGTAGACGGTTTTACCCCACTTTTCATTTATTTTTAAAGTTTCTCGTTTGGGCTCCATCATGTAACATTTGGGAAAAAAAATACCTAGATGCTGAGGGCAGTCACTCAGGAATCCAAATCATCATTGCCTTGGTTCAAACATAAAAATAATGAGATCTAATGTTGAGTTGGCTGAGGGGAATCGATCCAGAGTTTTGAGTATGTTTTGCTACCAACATTGTGTCTTGAAAGGCACATCTACCAGACTGGCCTGAAGCAGTAAAAACAAATAGCTATTTAGTTTTGGCTGAGTAGGTGGACGATGAGTACAAATAAGTCTTGCCATCTTTGCAAGACTGGGCATCAACAAACATCCTTCAGGAATTTTAACTCTGTGCTAAAACTTGATGAGCATTGAAATTCCTCAACCTGAATACATCTTGTACCTTGGCTACAATTAGTGCTTCTGGCAACTGATGTTATGAAACTCCTAGTTCTATTGGTGCTGGGTGGCAATCAGCTGGCTTGTATTTGTTCAGATGTACTGAGACTGCAAGGTGTTTGGCGTCAAGTGTTGAGAACTGCCAAGGCAAATCCTTCATGATACTGTCGCCACCTCTAGTAGATCTGTCCTTCCGATAGGACAAGACATAATCAGGTGTGGTGGTAATGGTGTCTGGGACACTGGTGTAATGAAGATTTGTTTAATCTGGCTACATCGGACTATTGCCTGACATATCAGGTAGGAGAATTCTCCTAATGTCAGCTCAATCTTAACTTCAGATGTTAGTGAAAAGGACTTTGCAGGATTGGCTGATCAGTGTTGGTGCCTCAGTTAATATTGGCTGGCCTGTCTGATTTTTCTTTTCCTTAGCAATGCTGTTGCACATATTTTGGAGCAGGAGGTACTAGATCCTGGGCCTCTTCCTTCATTGGTAGTGACATTACCACAGTACCACAAACCCCCGATTTTTTTGTGTTTTGAAGTGACTTAGTGTAGCTGAATAGTTTGCTAGGCCTTTTCTAAGGGAGCTGAAAATCTGGAGGAAAGTTCAATAAATGAGAAATATACATTATACTATCATTATACTGTGTTTCTTAATAGTTTTTTCCTTGCCATGTTTCAGAAGATCTCTAATTTTGGGTTAGATAAAGAACAATTGATCTGTTCCTTTTTTATCAATCAAGACCAACTGCCCCTATTCACTTCTTCTCTATGTACTGATTGTTGGTTTTTTGAGATGTAAACACTGAATTAACTTATTTTCCTAACGTGATTTTTAACAAAGAGGCAAAGCCAATGTGTAAGAACACAAGTTATGTCGGCAAATTTGAATTGCTATGACTCAGGTAAGAATTTTGCACCCCAGGTCCGAGAGAGAATGACTAAAGAAATTAGAAATCTTCAACCTAAGAATTCTGAATTTATCTAAATGTATAACATTGGTAATAGAATGGGAGGAGGTGAGGAGTGTGGGGCAAGTAGAATCAGTGTGGAGGAATGCTTGATAAATCAACTAAGACTTTTGGACTTGAGGCTAAAGAGATATGGGTTAAGGTCATTGGAGTGGGGACGTTTTAAAAATTGGAGTTAATTTTGATTTTTACCAGACTTGAAACTGTATACTTTAGAGAGCACATGCATAGATCAATTTTGTGAATTAGTTTGGGAGCAACAGTTCTGGATGAACTCCAGTTTGTTGGCTGGAAGATGGGTAGAACATTGAAATAATAGTTTAAAAACAAAAGATTGAGATTTCAGTCACAGGTATGCTTAGATGGGGGTTTGAGTGATATTGTAGAAGTTGAAGGAAACCCTCTTGGTCATGACAGGTTTGTGGGTGTTTAGGAGCTTTTCTCTGGGCTACCACTTGATACCATGGTTGCAAAGGGTCTGCCTTGAACAGTTACCAGTGCGAAGGATGGATTTTGTGGCTAGGAAACAGGGTTTATACTGAGGACTAAATGCTGTTCGGTTAAAGGAAATTTCTGTTCCATCATTAATGATGGCTGATGAGCCATGTGATGGACCGGCACAGCGGAGGCACTGTAATTTGAAAATGATAGGTTGCTGTTTTGGAAATATGAGATGAAATAGGTCTAAAGTAAAAATGAAAGCTGTATTTTATAAATGGCTGCTGAAGCAACTGAAATGAGTCTTATTTTAATATTCTGATTGTAGAGCATGTAAATGGTATGTTTGGAGCTTTGGCACAATGAGTTCGAAAGATCAGAGAAAGCAAAGTCTGTTGTAAACTTCAGATCATATCAAGGGGATGGAGCTGTTCTGTTTCATATCTTTTGTTAAGCTACAAAATTTTATATTTTAGTCATCAGTAAAGAAAAATCTCTAGCTGCAATGCTGTTGACCAATGGTAGTTTTGCTCAGGAGAGCGAAAAGAGACCCAGTGTGTTCCATAATTTAATTTTCAGTTGATAAGCTAGGAGTATCTGCAAACAGCTAGCTAACCAGATGCTCTTATGATCTTGACTTTAAGTGCCCATGTGTAAATGGTGCCCAATTCTCCTCCTTTCCCTATTGTTGGTGTTAATGAGATCAATGAGAAGAGAAGGCTTGGAAACTCTGCACATGAGAGGTCTGGGGCATCATTGAATATGTTTAAAATAGACCTAAGGATGCTGTCTTTTTTAGCTTTACTTTTAATAAAACATCACTGTTAGTTTCTCATGCTTGTTTAACTATTAAGCATAGAATGTGCACAGAACAGGTAAGATTCCATGTACAAACCCCATTTCCTGTTGAAGTATTGGACAATTTATTAAAAAGTTGACATATTGATCTTGAGTGACTGAATTTGGTTAAGCTGTGATGCATTAAGTTTGTTATAGGGCCTCAGGTGGTGTCAGTACCACTGGACCAGGAGGCCCAGGTTTGGATCCCACTTCCTGCAGAGCTGTGTAATAAATCTCTGAACCACTTGATTAGAACATTATACTAAATAGCTTACTAAAACTGTTTGGTATGTGTGAATGCTTTCACTTTGGTGAAATACCAATGGCTGACCAACTGGAATTGAGCATAAACCAGTGTGGAACAGTATAAAACTGGCAAGGATCATATTTGTATATTTGCTTCTGGGAATCTCAAATTGCGTAAGCTTGTATTAATTGGTGGAGGAAGGTAGGAATCAACTGGCAGGGGACATTTGTGAATGAAGATAAGTAATAATGTAGATGTTAAAGTTGCACATCTGAAAATAAGTGTTTGGGATTTAATGTCAAAAGGGTGTAGAGAGTTAAGAATTGTTGTAAACTTTGTGGCATAATAGACAAAAACAGGCAGTAATGTGGTACATAACAGGAATGGTCTCCGATACTGTTCCACTCTTCAGATGGCTGATCTTTGGGGCAATGGTGCAGTGCTACAATGAATTGCCTGTGGGGGGAAAAGTGAAGAAATCTAAGGTTGCTAATGCATATAATTGGAATGTATTATTTGGGTAGGTAAACATTGGTAGATGAGACAGGACCAGGCTGTACTGTTGTACCCCACTCATTTCAAGGTATCTTGTACTGTATCTCTTGAGGAATGCTTTTGGAACTGGATTCCTCCTTGAATAGTTGTCCCAGAAGAGAGGAAGAAACAGAGCAACAAAGAATAAATGTTATATTAAATCATTGAATTAACCTTTTAATACATTTATTGAAGCTCAATAACTTAGTAAAATAAAGTGAGGACTGAAACAAATGCTAGGATAAAAGGATCATTGAAGAAAAGTGCAGCTGGAGTATTCCAGCTGATGTTAGGAACTACTACTTAGCAGGTTATGGAAAGTCTTAACGCTTATTCAAACCAGTGCAGTCAACTGGTAATTTTTCTTTTAAAGCAGTGTTATGGAACCAAGGTGAGTGAATTAAAATACTGATTAGCCGTGATCTAATTGTTGGAATAGACGCTGGTTTAGTCCTGTCCCATACAATAGGCTTTGATTTATTCATATGGTGTCCGTGACCATTGGCTATAAAATGCTTTGAAATATCCAATGAAATATTTTTGAAGTGTAGTCATTGTTGTGATGTAGAACATGTGGTAGTCAATTTGCTGTTTGTTGCAGTTTGCTGTGTACATTTTGACAACAGCCAGACAATCTGTTCTGATGATGCTGACCAAATATTAATCAGTACTCTGGAATAACTCCCTGCTGCTGCTTGGAAATAGTGCCATGGGATCTTTTCCATGTAACCTAGCAGACATTTGGGGCCCCTGAGTTTTGCTTGTCATAGGCTAAATATTTTACTTGTGTTATTCTCTTCATTTCAACTTCAACAGTAGGTACTACTTGACTATTTCTGTACTCGGCTATACTTGTAAAATTTCACTGATAATAAATTTAAGTAGCACATGTCATCCCATGCTAGACCCTTGGATTACTCCTGGTTGTCAAGACAGTTAATTTTTATTCCGCCTAAGAAGTCGGCAATAAATATCTCTGACAAGAAAAAGACAGAAGCATTCACACTGATACCAATAAAGGTATTGCTGTCTTGTAGCTCTTTATCATATGATCTTTGGGTCACCATTGAGGAATTTAATTGGCCCAAGCGTATGACTACTGGATCTAATGAGAATTAATTTGAGGCCAGATACACTGCTGTAACAATTGGGTCAAGTTATGAATTTTATCCTTTCGCCATCAAGTCAGATATACTACCAGGATAAAAATAAGACGACTGCAGAATCCGTGTACAAGTTTGGCAAATCAAGAACAGAGGTATTTCTTAATGTTTCTGAATGGAAAAAATAAATGCAGCTGTTAGAAATATCCAGCAGGGCCGGCAGCATCAATTATGATTCTTCCAAAGAAGGCATCATTATCAAATTCAAATGTGATGCTGCCAGACCTACAAAGTCTCTCCAGCAGTTTGTATTTTATCCTTCATGCTTGCCCATATTCACCTTTCTTGGGCAAGCTAGGCTTGCCTGATGAATGTGACCTTGACAGCATCAGCCACATCTGAAGAAAAGTATGTTTTACTTTAATATTATTTAAATATGTTTAGTTACTGCATACTTATGTGGACCAAAAATTCAGACCACACAGAAAATATGCAGAGATGCATTAATTTAAGTGCTTTCAGAATGAACTATCAAGTTCCACATGCCTGATTGATAAGGGGGAGGAACACCTTTCTTCCATGCCCGCCCCCCCCACCCCCAAAAAAACAGGTATTGCAGGACTGGAGTTTAATATGGTAAATCTCTTAACTGACATACTGTCCATTGCTTATCCAATGGGGATTTCCCTTTTCATTATGACTAATTTACATGAATATCTGGAACTAAGGGAAAGGAACCAAGTATCAGGCTAAGCAATGATCCAGACTATATAACAACCAGCCAAAGGATTCTGGAATGCCCAAAACTTATTTGGATCCAGTGTCTTACTAAGGTCTTAGCCCACCACCCTACTGCATCTATCCTTCAGGATCAAACTTGTTTTAAACATTTTATTGTAAAGTTAAGTAGAACTTGAGTCACTCGTTAAGTGGGGATTAGAAGCGAACTGATTTAAAAGCTGGATGATGTTTAGCTGATCATCTTTTGATTTTCAATTTTCAACCTTTAATCCCTCAATATCCTCCATACCATTCCCTACTGATATTGAGTTCTTTCTGTTCTTCCCCATCATTAGTCCCTGCGTTCCCCAATTTTATTGTGGGTCGTTTTAACGTGTGCTCCTCATTACAATATGCTGAAAATTCAGCTTCCTTTGGCTACATGTTAATGTGAAGGATGCAACATTCTCCAGAACTGTTGAGGAGCAAAAAGAGACTTCTCCCTTTTTATGTTGAAAGTTATCTCTTTACAGAGATTATAATAATCTCATTAAAATCAATAGTTTTGAGAAAAAAATCTGTTGACATATTAGATCATCCATACAGTGATGTTTAAGTGGCTAACCTAAAGTGCATAGAGGGATAACATTGAAAGCAGACACAGTGAGTAATGTGCTTAGCTGCATATTTGTGGACTAACTGGATTATATGTATTAATGCAAATATACCATGCAGGGGGGAAAGAAATTCTCACTTAAAGCCGTACTCTTCCTTCCTCCAGTGATACTTTTTGTAACCATTAGCGTTTATCCCACAACACGTGGAACAGCAAAATCTGTAATTGTAGAATTCTCATGGCACAGTCATGAAAAAGGCAGCCAGTCAATTATGCCACCGCTGATTCTTCAAATGACCATCATTACCTAGTGCCGATTTTGCTTTTTCCCCCAGAGCTCTTATCCAAATCATCCAGATGCCCTCTTGAATGCCTCAATTGAATCTGTTCCTCCCACATTTCCAGGCAGTGTTCTATACCCTAACTATTGTGTGAAAAATTGTTTTTTTTTCTCTCGCATTATCCTTGCCTCTTTTGCACATCACATTAAATCTATTTCCATTCATTCTTCCTTTTATGAACAGAAACAGCTTCTCATGTGCTGTATCCAGCCTCAATCAGATTATCTTTCCATGGAGATCAGTACTAACTTCAAACTATCTTCATAACTGTGTTTTTCATTCCTGGAACTGTTCTGGTAAATTGATTCTGTAATGCATCCACAACTATACGTAATACCCCAGTTTTTGTTTAGCAAGAATCCAGTGCAAGTTCCACATCACCTTGCTGTTTTCCTGCATACACCTATTAATAAAGCCAAGGTCACCGTATACTTTGACTGCTCTCTTGGTGTAAAAGGAACACTAGTAATGTGGATGTAGAATTGTCTGAGTGATCAGAAATTGAGTCATGGTCAATGGGTACTTTTTGGGCTGGAGAATGTTTTGTTTGTTTGTTGAATTCTTTAGGGATCAGTTTTGGGATCCTTGCTTTTGCTGATGTATATTAATTAGCTGAATCTAGGTGTGCAGAGAGACAGCTTACAATTTGTACAAGTTTAGTGTCGCCTGTGTGGAGAATGCGGAACTCCAAAGGGGGCAAACGCTTTGGTAGGGTGTTTGGATAGGTGGCAGAAGAGATTCAGTACAGAGAATTGTGATGTGACAACCAACAGCTTTGAGAAGCATCTTGAAAGTGGAGAGAGGGCTTGAGGAAGCAAATTCTAGAGCCTAAGCTTCACCTGGAGGCATGCAGCTGGTAGTGGAGGAATCAAAGTTGGGTTGCATAAAAGATTGAGAAAATTGTGTTTTTAAAAAAAAGAGGAAAATATTAGTGAATACAAATGTAGGTCCCTTTTATAGTCAGAAACAGGTGACGTTCTACTCTAGAACAAAGATAGCAAACCAATTAAATACATATTTTGGTTCTACCCTCACAAAGGAGGACACAAAAAATTAGGGAATACTGGGACTAATGATGGGGAAGAACAGAAAGAACTCAATATCGGTAGGGAATGGTATGGAGGATATTGATGGGATTAAAGGTTGATAAATCCCCAAGGTTTGACAATCTACGTCTGAGTACTTAAGGAAGTGACCCTAAATAATGGATGCATTAGTCACTTTTCACGTTTTTATGGATTTCAGCACAGTAGCCATGGTAATGTTAGGGTAGCTAATATAATCCTATTGTTGCAACGGGAGGGAGAGAGAAAACGGACTGGTTACCCTGATGTCAATAATAGAGAAAATGCTGGAGCCCGTTGCAGAAGATACAATAGCAGAGTGCTTGGAAAACAGTGACCGTATTGGACAGTCAGCATGGATTTCTGAAAAGTAAATCATCCTTGACTGCTCTGCTGGAAGGACAAGAGGATATAAATCGTAGAGTTGATGAGAGGGAGCCAGTGGATGTAGTTTGCTTGGACTTTCAGAAAGCTGGCAGAGTCTCTAAAATTAAACCACATGAGATTGAGGGTATATGTTAACATGTATGGAGAACTGGTTGGCAGGCAGGAAACTGTGGCATTGTGAATAAACAGGTCTTATTTCTAAGTGACAGACAACGACCAATTGGGTATTGCAGCAATCAGTGCTAAGACCCCAGCTAATTTGAATGACTAGGCAAATTTATGGCAGATGATGTATAAGTATGTAACTGTGAGGTTTGGTATCAAAGAACAGATTATTATCTGGCGATAGATTAGGAAAGGGGGAGACCTGGGTGATCTTGTACAGCAATGGCTAAAATAATGATGCAGTGAAGAATGCAAGTTGTATGTCGGCCTTCATAATAAACAATTTGAGTACAGCGGCATGGATGTATTGCTGCAGCTGTACTGGCCATTGATAAGACTACAAATGCAATATTGCATGCAGTTTTGATCTCATCAGGAAAAATGTTCTGGCTATAAAGGGTTTACCATATGAAGAGAGACCAGATCAGTTAGTACTATATTCACTGGAGTTTCAAATAATAAGTGGGAAAATTTTAAAAACTTTTAAAATTCTAACAATACCAGACAGGGACAGGATAAACACTGGAAGGATGTTCCTGAAGACTGGGGAATCCTGAATGAGAGGTCACTGTTTAATGATATGGAGTGGGTCACAGAGGACTGAGATGGAGATTTCTTCACGCAGTGTGTGTTGAGTCTGGAATTCTCTGCCATAAGTGGCTGAGTCCAAAACATTAAATGTTTCCTGAAGTAATTAGATCTAGTTCTTGAAGCTAGAAGAGTCAAAGGCTGCAGGACCTGTGGTCACCTTTTAAGAAAATACAAGAATGTGCAGTGAAAACTGTTGTTGCTAGTGACATCCACATCCCAAGGTTGAATTATTCTGCTTTAATTTTAAGTGCACTGACTGCCGATATCTGCCATAAGTTTAGGAGCAATGACTGTGTGCAGGGTTGTTTGCTGATGGTTGCCAATATTTTCAGTGTTAACGTTTGTTGGAGAATGCTCACACCCAGATATGTTTATCACCAAAATTGGTGGTACTATCCTTTTTTTAAGGCTTTGTTTTCTCTTTCAGGCTCTGGAGCTACAGCTGTGGTTCAGGCTGCTTACTGTATCCCGAAGAAAGAGCGAGTTGCAATCAAACGCATCAACCTGGAAAAATGTCAGACTAGTATGGACGAACTCCTGGTAATGTCATGAAAAATGCAACAATTGTACAAGGAGGCTTGAATGGCCTTGACTGTTTGAAAATATGTAAATGTAGTGACTATATAGGGGGCGAGGCAATGGCCTAAGTGGTACTATTACAGAGGCTCAGGTACTGATCTGTGGACTCTGATTTGAATCCCACCACAGCAGATCATGGAATTTGAATTCAATAAAAATCTGGAATTAAGAGTTTCATGATGACCATGAAACCATTGCCAATTATCAGAAAAATCCTTCCTTAAGGGAAGGAAACTACCATCCTTACATGTGAGTCCAGGCACATAGCAATGTGCCTGCTGAGTAATTAGGGTTGGGCAATAAATGCCTAGCCAGCAATGCCCTCATCCCATGAATGAATTTTAAAAATGCTGATTCGACCAACAGCAGCAATTTAAAAAAAGAAAAGTCAGAATATGTATGGTGAAGATTGAACATTCTGAAAATGTAACTGCACTGTCAGTATTTGGAGAAAAGTGAAGAAATTGAATCACTGAAAGATCAATTAGTTACTTGAATGTGATGTATTTTCAGAACTTTAATTTTTTAATTTAAATTTATGGCTTCTAAAGTGTGGTTTTGTTTAAAGAAAACAGGAAGGTGGGTACGGCCTTACTTGGATAATGAGAGAATTAGTTTATTAAAATTCTGTTGTCAGCCAGGTTGTTAATTAGGAATTCTAGAAAAATATCACTGGAGACTTGAACAAACTCAGACAATTTGTACTAAAATAATTGGTTATTTGCATTTACGCATGTACCACAAGAAAACATTTTTCAAATTTATAATGTTTCCAGGATAGTTCAATTAAAATCCTTAGCTTAAGTTCTGAATAATCTAGTTGGTTTAAATTCAGGCAGAACAGCTTTTCATAATGTGTTCTTAACAGATTAGAACTGTCAGATAACTTGGAGAGAGAAGTAACACCATCATGTCCATTTCTCGTCGTGTTGGAGTCCATGCAAGAGTGTACTTGCTGCTCTGCTGATTTTTAGGGCGTGTCTGTTCACGTTGTCCCTGGATAATTTAGGTGAATTTTTTGAATGATGTTCACAGTTTGATGTGTTGCCAAGAACTTGAAATTTCAGACAGAAACCAAACTGATCTTTTGGTATCTGTAAAAACAGCAGCTAAGGATTAACAAAATAAAAGTACTGTGGATGCTGGAATTTTTTAATCAAATTGGAAAATGCTGGAAATACTCAGCAGGCCACAACAGTTCTAGGGAGAAAAGCCGTTAAGATCATCAACTAGAAACCTTTGGCTAAAATCCAACCATAAGCATGACAGTCAAACTTTGAGACTTGTCATTTTCTTTACTTATTAATGTAGCAACCGAGATTATGATCTGTAGCTATTGCTATCCATGTTGAAAGTCTGAAAGGTAGTGAATTGAAAGTTACTGCTGTTCCTGACAATTTATTTTGTGCTTTTGTTAGTAGTGTGTCTGTGGCCAAAGATACAAAGTGAAGTGGGGCAAAGAATTAAAATGATGCTTGTAGTCCTCTTTCCAGCTAAAGACTATCTACTGATGACATTGACTTCTAAAAATTTTCCAGTGCTGATCGTCCTGCTATAGATTTCCAGTATTTTTTCTGATTTCCAATATTTACAGGTATCTAGTTTTGCTTGTTTTTGACTCTGGTTTGTTGCAGACTAAATGCTAATTGACTGGGCAGATAATCAGAATTTATTCTTTGAAGGCTTCCATGCTCTTGCTCTGATTTGTCAACTTAACATCCATCCTAAAATCAAATGAGACTTCTAAAAACAAAGGTGCCAGAATGAAGAGAAACCGTTCCCCTTTGTGAAAGGTTTGCGAACCAGATTGCTACTATTTAATGTGATTAGCAGAAGAAACATAAGCGACGTGTGGAAAGATTTTATGGTTCAGTGTACACTGTCTGGGGATGAGCTGAGGGAATATTAAACTCTGGTCTTTCCAAGAATTACCTGAGGAAAAACTTTGCTGCAAAGCTACAGGGAAATAGAGATAGTTGAGCAGCTTTTTCAGAGAGCTGGCAGGTGCTCCCCATCTACACCCTAATCATGCTATGATTGAGAGTTTAAATTCAGCTCGTGAACTTCAATGCGTAATCATAGTTGTACCTTTACAACTGAGAAGTGCCACGGTGATAAGTATTTTCGTTCTTTGGATTAAATTCTGACTCTGACAGTTGTCTGACTGCTTGAATGTAGATGATCGCTTAAAATATTTTTCAAGAATAGCATGGAACTAACCTAGTGCCATGACCAAAATCCATTTTTGTCTAATACCACCAGAGCAAGTTGGTTGCTTGCTCTTTTTGGTGCTATTTGTAGGGGACTTTTCTTTATACTAATGGTTGCCATATGGCTGCATAAATGTCTACGCTTCAGAAATAATTAATAGGATGTGAGACATTCTGGGCCTTCAGAGCTGCTGAATAAATACAGGTTCTTCTTTCTTTCTTCCAAAGGTGTTGACTGGAATCTGGGTCTTCAGGTGGCACTCGCACTCCAACACCACATTCAAGTAACCATTACTTTTATATAATAAAAAAAAACAAAAAATGCTGGAAACACTTAGGTCATTCAGCACCTATACAGATAGAGAAACGGACAGACAGATGATGTATCATTAGAACAAATGAGAAGTTCTGATGAAATGTTGTTCCCAGAAGCATGAATTGTTTCTGTCCCTGCAGCTGCTACCAGACCTGATGACTTAATTTCAGCATTTTCTGTTTTTATTTCTGATTTCCAGCATCTGGAGTGTTTTGACTTTGTTCTAGAATTAGTTTAATATTGCAACATGCTACCCCTCGTTTCATCTCCTACAGCATGAAATAAACACATGAAAGCAGGGGCTTATAGATTGAACAAGAAAGATCAAATTAATTGAAAATTAGCTCAATGTGGTGTGATATGTATAGGTAATGCATTGCAGATCAGTAAACTGTTTTACCGGCACAACAACGCCCTCCCTTCATCCATAGTATACCTTTTTTGATATGTGCAAGCAGGGTAAATTAGAATTTCAGACCACTGCTTGTTCCTGACATCAGAGGGTTTGAACGATGTCTATAAACAAAAGATTGATCTTTCTCAGTCTCTGCCATCCTGTCCCTCATGTACTCCTTATAGTATTACATTGTTGCCTGAGTCACATTATCGGCATATGCTTTGCTCTCATATCTTTTTTCTATTACCCTTCCCTGTGCTCCACCTGCGGTGGCCTGACTGCCATCTCTTTCTGTCCCTGTTTCCCCCACCCCCACTTCCCATGTCCATCGCCAATCCATTAAATATATATTCTAAGTAATTGGGGATTTTCTTTCTACCATTTCTTTTTTCCTACAGCAGCAATATACTTATTCTAATTCTTATGAAATATAGCCTCAAATGTTGCCACTGTCTGGGCTGTCTACTAGCCTAGTATCCCTGTTCATTTCAACTAGCTCAGCTTTCATGTATGCATAGTCCCTAAGTTCAAAGTTATCGTCATCAGCAATCACTTGCTATTGTGTCCGATTGTTAACATCAGAAGTTCTGCATCATTGGTTGTGGGTCCTTGATGGTGACCCTGAACCTTCGCTAAATCTTTTCCCTTTCAAACTGGATAGAAATTGAGGTTGCTGCTTCCTTGGGGTGCCTAAACTTTGAGGTCATTAATCCAATTACATTACACAATACTGGGTTATATATAATCTACTTGCTGCTCCAGGAAACTATCTTGAAAGCCATCAAGAATTCATCCATGCTGCCATTGTCAATCTGTTTTTTCCAGTTTATATCTGGATTAAAGTCAGCTATGATTATTGTCATCCCTTCATCAAAGATACCCGACACTCCTCCTTGAATGCTTTGACCCTCCTTTCGCTTATCTTTAAGCGCCTGTAGACAACTAGTGTCATATGTGCCCTACTACTCTTCACATCCACCCAAACTGATCCTGCACTCTGATCGGCTGAGTCAATTTATATTTATTGCTTGCATACCATCTTTGATTAACAGTGCTCAACCTCCATCTTTATTGAGCTTCCTATTTTTCCCTTGATAGCAGAACCCAACGTTCGTTATCCTGAAGCAGTAATGGTTATCAGATCGTACACACATTTCGTGTGCTATACATTAAGTTGTTTGGTCTGAATGATACGTGCATTTGTCGTTTGATAACAATGTGGAGCTAGAGGAACACAGCAGGCCAGGCAGCATTAGAGGAGCAGGAAAGCTGACCTTGTGGGTTGGGACTCTTCAGAAATGGGAGAGGGGAAGGGAGCTCTGACAAACGACAACACCTTCCAGTTGCGAATCACTTCAGCTCCCCCTCCCACTCCCTGGACCACCTCCAGTGTCACAACAACGCTACCCAGAAACTGGAGTAGCAGCATCTCCTGTTCTACCTTGGGAGCCTACAACTCAACAGTCTCAATGTGGACTTTACTAGTTTCTAAATCTCTGCACCCCCAGCCTCATCCCATGACCAACCCTCCCCCTCATACGCGCCTCCTTGATCTACCACACCCTGTCCATCTTTCTCTCCCGTCTCACTGATCACTCCCCACCACCACCTACCTGCACTCACCTATCACCATCTCACCAATCTTCCCCAGCCCCACCTCTCCTCGCCTCCCTACTTATTTCAGAGCTCCCTTCCCCCTCCCCCATTTCTGAAGAAGGGTCCCGACCCAAAATGTCAACTTTCCTGCACCTCTGATGCTGCCTGGCCTGCTGTCTTCCTCCAGCTCCACACTGTTTTCCTGCCATTAATTAATTTCCTGCCATTCTCTTCCCCTCTTCTCCCACATTACTATTTTGCTTAGAGCAGATGTCTTGAACTTGAACTGCACTGGGCAGCCAATGCAGCCATCTAGATGCTTGCTGATTTGAAAAGAATGTCAGTCCCCTTCACTATGCTGCTACTACATTCCTTCCATCAACTGAATGGCTTCTTGTACCATGATGCTGTGTTCAGTTTGCACATCTATACTATAACTCTGCCCTCAACTAAAAAGGCTGCGGGAACCTCTCACATGTCGGACGAATGTGAAGGCTCACCTGACTGCTTCCTGGGGTCCTTTATCTGCCTCTCACTCAGTCACACTTGCCTATCCCTGATCACTGAACAAATCAGAAGCCCCTAACCTAAGTGGTGTGATTCTTTGTACTAAATGAATCTATGTAGCTGCTTGTCAGTGTCCATAGTTTAGCCTCTAGCTGATAAACTTTAAAAAAGCTCCTGCTTGGAGTTTAATCACTTGCTGCAGACATGTTTGCCCTGAATCCAGTGGCATCCAGGAGCTTCCACATTCTGCAGCTTTGACACATCACCTGAACTGCCAGCCATAATGAAGATTTAAATATTTATACATGTAATTGTATTACAATACATTAATTAATTTGCCATTAATATACTACATAAATTAAGATTGGAAAGGACCTTAACCACTTACTGGAAACTTTCCAAACAATTACTACCTTTCTCTGTACTAGAGCAAGAACTGATTCCAATCAGCTGTAATGACTCTATCTGACTCCACTTGCTAAGAGGTCTTTTTCTCACCTGCTGCTCCTGATGATGCTGACTGCCTGTTTCTGGATCATCACTTTGTCCACTTGCCATCTTGGAAATGCCACAAGTGAAAATCAGTGCAGCTTGTTCTCCCCAGTTCCTGCAACAATAGAGAACAGTCATTTTCCTGAGGCTTTGGTTCAGCATTCAAGTGATTGATGTATTTACATATGCCACTCGTTTTTTTTTTGCAATATTGACATGTGTCACTTGAGGTTCAGAATAAATCGGTGGAAAATCCTCTGCTTCTGCTTGTCATGACGCCCTCCATTTGGTGCAGGTGGCAGACAGATTATGGAAGGCCATGTGAATTGCTGTGGCATCATTCTCTTTTACATGTTGTCTCGAGCTATTGGAGGATGATAGAGGCTTCAAATGGCTGACTGGGAATTTGTCCTGCTTTGCCTGTAAATCACGTACTGGTTGGTAATCATGCTCTTTGCTAGCATTATGAAAGTGCCTTCCTTGACTGTCAAGTTTCAAACTCTAATGCAGAGGTTCTGGCTTATGCAGTCACAATATTCGCTGCAGCTCAAGGTCTGCTCAACATTAGCAATAAGGGTTGCCAATTTTGAGAGAAGCTACTTTATTTTTGACAATGCAAGAATGTTCCAATACAGTTACAACACTCCACCTACTTGACAATCCTATACACACCAAGCAGGACAAATGCAGCTCAGCCAATTACTGCCCTTTTTAATGTACTCTGCAGTCATCAGTAAAGTGATAAAAAGTGCTGTTCAGCAGTATCTGCACTGCAATAACCTGCTCAGTGATGCCCGGTTTGGATTCTACCAGGGCCATTCAGATCCTGATGTCACATGTTGGGCCAAGCATAGACCAAAGAGCTGAAATCCAGAGGTGAGAATGATAGCCTTAATATGAAAACTGCATTTAACTGAGTGCGCCATCAAAGAGCCCCAGTAAAAATGGAATCATTGGGTATTGGGGGCAACTCTCTGCATTTTGGAGTCATACCTGGCATGTTGAAAGATGGTTGTGGCTGTTTGAGTCAGACGTTTTAAGCTGCGGGCTATTTCCCCGGGGTTCCTAGAGGTAATGTCCTAGGTCCAAGCATCTTCAACTGCATCTTGAATGACCTTACCTGCATCATAAGGTCAGAAGTGCTGATGTTTGCTGATTGCGCAATGTTCAGCACCATCCACAACTCCTCAGGTACTGAAGAAGTCTATATTCAATAGAACTGGAGAATATCAGCGTGGGCATTTCATTTTCCACTGTTCAACTTTCGGATTCCACAGTTATTACTTGCAAAGGATTTATGCATATCTACATTGTGACATAGCATACTTTGTTTATTTTGACTCGCTTATCTGTATACACCACCCAGCTAGTTTGAGCATTTTGAAAATTTCTGATCTAGGCTCACGACACTGCTAAACATGCAAAGTTGAACACCATCCAGCAAAAAGCAACCCCTTGATTGGATCCTGGCTCTTAAACATTCTTTCCTTTCAACATTGATACAAGTAGTAACAATATACACTGTCTTACAGGGTGCACTGCTGCAAACGGTCAAACCTTTGTTTGAATCTTCTGAATTCACAACCTCTTTCACCTTGAAAGATGGGTACAGCAGAATGCCGCTATCTGCAAGTTTTGTCCATGCTGTGCATTGTTAGAACATATGAATTAGGAGTAGGTGCTGCACATTGGGCCATTTAGGGCTGCTCTGCCATTTGATAAGGTTATGGCAGATCTGTCTGTGTTACAAATTCCACCTTCCTGATAACCTGTGATTCCCTTGACCAACAAGAATTTATCTGCTTTTAAACATATTTTATAAGGGAGTTCCATGGCACAGCGGTGGTGTACTGCTGCATCAGTCACGAAGTTAGTATGTGTACACAGCATATAAATCAGGAAGAGGAATGGGCTGGTCACCTTTATTATGAGAGGAATCATATGTTTCAGTTTTACCAGGCAACATGAGACCACACCTTGAACTTAGCAGTTTTGGTCTCGTTTGAGGGTAGATTTTAAATGCATTGGAGATGTTTAGTAGAGGTTTATTAGATGGATACCTGAAACGAGTGAGCTATTTAAGGACCCCATTGCACAGGGTTGGTCTAGACTTGATGGGCCAAATAGCTTCTTTCTGTGCTGTAAGGATTCTGATTCTATGACCAAATGTTGCCTCATAAGACAACCGTGTTTTAGGATCATCCTTTTAAATGTCTCCAAAACAGAGTTATTGTTTTACCAATACCCTGAAACTCAACATCCCTAATTTAATGTTCAATTCCTCCCATTATAAAGAATGACATTCCATTAAATTTCCTGATGACGTGTTTGCTTGCACGCTAACTTTTTCTGACTCGTGCACTGGAACACTTGGATCCATCTGCATTTTGGAATTTTGCGGCTGTTCTCTATTTGAGTAATACTTTGCTATTTCATTCCAAAGCAATCAACTTCACACTTTCCCACATTATAGTTCATTTATCAGATTTTTGGCCTTTTGCTTTGCAAGCGTGCAGACTGATGCAGAGAGGATCAAATCTGTGTTTCTGTCACCTGTAAAGGTCGCAACCATGCCTTCATTCTCTTCATCCAAGTCGTTGATCTAAATTGTAAAAAGTTGAGGGCTCGGTGCAGACCCCCTGAGGGATCTCACTGGTTACAAGCTGCAATGTAAAACAGATCCATTTACTGTTTTCTGGCAGTTGACTAATCTTGTGATTGTATGTTACTCCTACATAATGATCTCCTATTTTGCACAATAACTTTTTTCTTTGTGTGGAACTTTGTACTGGATTTTCAGAAGGTATTCAATGGTACGTTACCGGTCCCCTCACTCTTTCCCACAGGACTAGTCTTCCAAAGAATACCAAAAAATAAATCCTGACTTGCAGAAAAGTTGTTTAGTTACTGATTTTTATATCAAAGTCCTGAGCTAACCTCCCTAAAAGCACTGTGGGTATACTTTGATCAAATAGACTTCACTATTTTCTAAAGGGTGATGAGGAATGGTATTGATTCTGTCTGCTAATGATCCCCACATCTCATGAAAAATTTTAAAATATTTAGTTACTGTAAAGCCACAGAAGGCACCCTAAGCAAATAAATTCTCACCCGTCTCAACATGTCTGCAACTTTTGTCATGACTAACTACATTAATGGCAGTCACCCAACTGAATGAGACTGCACTCGCTTTGTTTCTGTCTCATCTATCGATTCATAGAGGATCAGCTGGAATGGTTCCCCTTGCAGCCTTACTATCTTAGAGGGGCAACCCCTCCCCTCCAATTTCTCATCCTTATACCATTTAGCCACTACTGTATGAGGCATCACTTGCTTAACCAGTGAATCTCATGTGGTAACTTCTCCTTTCTGCACAATTTCTGATGTCCATCATGGATCTTTCTGTGGCCCTAACGATTTCTCATCTACCACTATACCACTTGCTGATGCTGATATTGCTTGAAACAACATCAGGTTCTACATTAGTAGCATGTACTCAATTTCAGCACTGCTTTTCACCCCTCCGTTGAATCCACATTGACAATGTTCACAAATCCTGTGCGGGTAGTCGGACAGAAGTTCCCTCCAGCTAAATGTTAGGAACAGCCAAGCCATTATTTTCAGCCCTTGGATTAAACTTTGATCCTGAGCTACCAGTTCCACCCCACTCCCTGGTAGTTGTTGTGAGACCGGAACCTTGGTGCCACGTTTGACTTGAGGTGCATTTCCAACTAAACATCCATGCCATTATCACGGCTTCCTATTTTGATCTCCAAAACATTACCGAACTCCACTCTTGGCTGAAATCCTAATTGATTCCTTTCTTCTTAACTTAACATCTTTCACACAATCCTGGCTGGCCCATCTTTGATCAACCATGAGTTTTACATTATGCAAGGCTTTGGATTTGGGTTCTGGTTCCATTCATGTGTCACCACTATCCCTGATTTACTGTGGTTCGCTGTTAAACGACGCCTTGTTTTTTGGTCTGATCCTTATTTTGTTTCTTAGCCCCTCTCCTCACTATCAATCTCTCCAGTATTACAGCTCTCTCAGATGTGAGCATTCCTCCAAATTGGGACTTGAGAACATTCACAATCTGAATTACTGGGGCCTGAACCTTCAGTTAAGATTCCAAGCAGTTGGAGTCCCTTCTGAAACCTTTTGACTGTCTCTCCTTCTTACACTAGGGCCATTCATGAAAGCTACCCTTTGGGCCAGATTACAAAAATCTTGGTCAGATAATTCCTTCGATAACTCGGAATGAAGTTTTTGTTCTTGTGCAGTTCCTAAAATAGGGTTTAAGGTGAACAAATTTGACTGGTATCTATTTTGATCAATGAAACAAAGTTGGCATTCAAGCTAAAGGGGTGGTGCAGAAAGTTATGGTTTTCTAATCTTCCAACTGGAAAGATTGAAGAGTCTTGACCTTTTCAGCCATCAAGGGGCCTTTTCTACTTTTCTGTATTGAAGTATATAATTTTGTGCTGGAAAAGTTTTTAAAAACCTCTAAATGTGGTGAAGCCGTGACAGTTTGCAAAGGAAAGGCATGTGTACACTGGAAGTGGTCAAGGTAGAAACTAATGCAAGGAAACATGAACTGCTGCATGGTGGAATTAAGATTTCAATGTAGTGTAGTGGAGGTAAAAGTATGAGACTAATTTGAATTAGATCTTGTAGAGCTTTTCTGAATGAGTAACTTGAAACTTGTTCATATCTGGCATGTGACCTTGGTTCCTTTCCCAGTGCAAGTTCTATAATTGGAGTTGACCAAAACCCAGCTCTGGAGTGAATTTCCTATGTTATACAATTGGGCGCTTCTCTATTGAAATGGTTGTTCTTTTGTGAATTGTTTGTTTACCATCACTCAGTCTCAGAAAGCAAACTTTTTTTTGCTCACTGATTTTGCTCCTGCTTTTCTTTAAATTAGAGAATTGTATTAAATTTTGAGTTGAACCCTAGGTATATAATCTCTACTCCCATTAAATCAATTGCTAGTTTGTTGCTGAATAATCCAATCCATATTGAATGGAATGAAAAATATTTTTGCTTCTGCAATAAGGTGTTTTGAACTCAAATTGTTGTGACATCAGTCAAATGCTTAGGTTGCTTTGAATCAAAGTAACTAAGGTGAAGATCCTCATTGAAGCTGTAGTTTCTTTTACTTATGCAAAAATGTTCCATGTAGATAGAAGAAATTTCATTTTGTCATTTTGCAACATTTATTTTTCCGGTGTTGTTTTTCTCTCCTGTGTCTGAGCAATAAGACACTGGAATGCTTGGCTCCAGTGAATTTTATCACAAACAATTGTCCACAAGGGTTAAATCTGAAACAGAAAACAGTTATTGTTGTGATATTTAAAAATCAGCACAAGTTCCTGAAACATCCAGTAAACCACATTTAACGCTCAGTATTAAAATGGCATGCAAAGCTCAATGCTAGATGATAAACATTATAAAATCCTTGTCTGTTCAAATTCCCACCTCCATGTTGCTTAGCATCCTGGAAGTTTTTAAAATGCTGACTTATTATAAAGTTTCATAGGCTGGTTCTTTGGGAAATCATCTAAATAGTCGCCTTTTGTACCTTAATACTGGTACAGGCACTGATATGTTATTTAAATGGATATTACTTGATTCTGAAGCAGGAATATCTGAATTTTAGGAGCTATGTGATGGAGATGGAATGCATATATTAAAACCAAAGGTGAACTTTATATGATTAAGTAGATGCTTGAATAGCTCTTGTAAAAGATGCAAGCCCTTCTGTTCACTCTTTGCCTGCAACACCCTATATGTGCAGGGGTTAGAAGCATAAACTCCTATCCTCGTTCACATGGCCAATGATAGAGGAGATTTCAAATAGCAGGTGGCAGCGCAAGCCACCGTGCTGTGGTCAGAAATCATTAGCTTGTATGAATCTACAAGGCAACATGGAGGTGGGTATTTCAAAGGATAAAAGCTTACAACATTGATCGTGGTCTTTCATTGATCTTTTGGAGACTTTTCAAGACATTGTTATATGTGGGTTGACTTGCTATATATGCTGATTTTTATTGTCACTGCCACTGGCAATTTGTGTACAAAAATCTATTTGAGACCAGCTGCCTAATAGAAGCCTGTCAGAACAGCTGACTTTGTTTTTGGTATTGTGCTGTATGAATTCAATGGGTGTATTTAGTGAGTCTGTTGAGAGCATGTATTATGCTTTTCCTATTTATCTTCTACAATTAATGATCACACAGGATTTAACTAATAGAGGGAAGAACCATAAATTTTTAAAGCGGAGTTGCTGGCCAGGAAGGAAACATTAGCTGTTGTAATTGAAGAGCAGGATAATCAACATCTTGTTGTTAATATCACTGCTGTGACATTTTTGAGTACTAACCGCAATTGTGGTCTGAATTAGTTGAGCCTTAATTTAAAATGTGGCAGCATTCCTCTTGCTCCTATATTTCTATAAATGATTTACTTAATTTAATTCAATTCATCATTGTTTCAATTTGAGCTTGAAGAACATACATTTATCCAGTTTACTGAAAGATAAATTGTGAAAAGTCCAATTTATTATTTAAAATAGCATAATGCTTTATAGAAGTCATGTTTGGGAGACAAAGGGTATATTTCTGAGAGCTATTGAATGATCAGTAACGTAAGGTGTGTGTGTGTGTGTCTGTCTGTCTGTGGGGCAAAGCCTGCTGATATTTAGTATCCAGGCTTCTACGTCATGGCTGGCATCCAAGTAGAAACTAAGTGTTGACGCTGATTAAAATTTACTTTTGAGAGGTAAGAGTAAAGAAGGGACAAAAATACAAACTTGCTATGAGCTGTTTTAAGGTCACCATAATCCCAAAGGACCATAGGGCTGCTCTCTCATCAGAAAGGCAACTGTGGTAGTTTAAATTGAGGGTCACCATCTGTTAGGCAAGGGATGAGATTTGAGTAGGTGAGACCTGCATAGTAACCAGTGCAGGAATTGAATCTGCACTGGTGGCATCACTTTGCAACACAAACCCACTACCCAGCCACTTGAGAAAGAAATGTTGTGTTGGTCCATCTTTGTCCATCCAGAGGTTACCAGCATCACAGATACCATTCTTTAGCCATTTTGATTCATTCTACATGATATGCAGAAATAGCTGCAGGCACTGAATACTCAAGGCTATGGGCTTTGATAACATTGCAGCAAGAGTACTTGAAGGCAACTACTCCATTTGTGCCCCTTGTCAAGCTTTTCCCATGGAGCTACAATGCTGGCATCTACCAGACCTTGTGGCACATGTCCTGGGAATGTCCTGCCCACAAAAAAAAGTAATTGACCAATTTTGAGTCCTATTATTCTACACTTGATCATCAGAAAAGTGATTTAGAAATGTTGTTGACAGTGCTGTCAAGTCACACGAGCTGAACAAATACCACTGACTCATGCATAGGTTGAGTTTTGTCAGCGCCACTGAGCTCTTGATCTCATTTACAACCTTGGATGAATGTCAAAGATTTGGTTATCTATTCATGGAAAACTTCTACCGATAAGTTTCCCACCAAGCTTGACATCTTCCTGATTTGAAACTATGGCACTGTTCTTTCATTGCTGTGTTTAAAATTTTGGAGCTCCATCCAAAACAGCACAGTGGCTGTACATGCTCCTCTTCCCACACACTGCAGCAGTTCAAAATGACAGCTCACTGCTTTTTTGTGTGTGATTGGATAAATGTTGGTTGAGCCAGCAATACCCATGGCCTGTAAACAAATTTTATGGTAACATTGCCACTACCCCAGCTAATCACAGTTTAATGTCTTTGGGAGCAAGGAATTGTATCCCACTGCGAAGATGGTGAAATCTGAATTCACTGAATGCAAAAAATCTGTCTAATGGTGACCATGTAACGTGTCCATTGTCCCAGAGAATTATAGGGCCGTTGTGTCATTTGAGATAACTGGTAATGGTTTGGCTGGATAATCTAATGTCTCCAGTGAGGGGAGAAATTGCGAAGATCATAGAATCCCCAGTGTGGACACAAGCTGTTAGCATAACAAGTCCACACTGACTCTCTGAAAAACAAGCTACCGAGACTCATCCCCTTTACTTGTCCCTGTAAACCCTGCATTTTTTCTGTGGCTAACGCACCTAATCTGCACATTCCTGAACAGTACGGGCAATTTAGCATTATCAATCCACTTAACGTGCACATCTTTGGACTGTGGGAGGAAACCAGGGCCCTGGGTGGATACCTGTGCAAGCTCCACATACAGTTGTCCAGATTTGGAATCAAACTGGTCCCTGCCACTGAGGCAGCAGTGCCTAACATCTGAGCTACCATGCCACCCTTTTCATGGGTCTTTCATAGTGACTTCAGCCAGTACAAGAATTGAATGCATGCAGTCGGCATCACTCTGTTTTGAAAACTAGATGTCAAGACAACTTGGCTAACTGACCCAACCATGGTCAAAAAGCTCATCTGGTTCACTTGTCCTTTTTGGAAGGAAATCTGCCCTCCTACTGAGTTTGATCTACGTGTGACTCCAGAACCATGGCAATGATTGACACTTAACTGTCCTCCACCTTGGGCTAGGAAGATCCTTGGTTGTATCAAATAGCTACAAAGCTTAAAGAAAGGGAAGAAACCAGACAGATCACCTGGCATCAACCCAAGCACTGGAAATGACAAACAGCTTTGACCCTGAAAATTTGTCCTTTCCAACATCTGAAGGCTTGTCTAAAATTGAGAGACCTGTCTTAAACTGACTTTGTATGTAAAGTAAGATTCCGTGAATATGATTGTGTTCCAGACATCACGTCACCTGCCTGGTTAATGTCTTGTTCCACTGGCAGGATGGACCCACCAGAGGCAAAGCAATAATTCATAATTCATCCCAATCTCCTGGACCTTTTGCAGCTCGTCCTTCTTGAACTCTTTCTCATACTCTACACAATGTATCTTCCATATCTTTTCTTTAACTGAAGCAACCATATCTTCAGTCACTTGGGCCTCGCTCTGGAATGCTCTTGCTCGCCCTTTTAATCGCCTTCCTCTTTTTCAAATACTCTGAATTCAGTCCTTGCTTTCAGAATCCTTTATCTCCGACTCTATTCGAATACCTTGACCTTTTCTGCTCCTGTGATAACTGTCCCTCAGATAAGCTAGCATCAGTGGAGAGAAGCTGTTATGTTTCAAGTTGAAGTTCCTTTGTCAGAAATGTGATTACTCGTTCAGAGATTGATGAATTAATGGCATTATCACCGCAGCCTACAGCTTCAATGTTATTGACTTAAGTTAATTTTTGCTTATGAAAATTTTGGTGACAACAGAAGAAAGATTGTGAGCAGAAAGTATGTCATCTATGTCATGAAAAGCCTAATAATCGTTATGTTAGACATGGTAAAATTTTTGCTTTTAGGAATTGTGCTTCTGATTTTCAAGTTGCAAAGGGTTCATTTCCTACATTACCATAAAGGGTGTTTTTTTCCCAGCTGTGACTCCCATCAGTCATCGCTCTCTAATGAGAAAGCAGCCCTGGTAGGTCAGTGGCAACTTTACCTTACAATACATTAAGTGCTACCCTGTCTGAACCTTTATAATACTTCAGGGCAGATGATTGCAATTCATTATTATCTAGGAGGAATTGTTTCTTCTTTGGCAAAATATTGCTCTAATGCTGGTTCATTCTCTTTTAACAGAAAGAAATTCAAGCAATGAGTCAGTGCCATCACCGGAACATTGTGTCATATTACACCTCATTTGTGGTAAAGGATGAACTATGGCTGGTGATGAAGTTGCTCAGTGGTGGTGAGTGTTTATTCCAGGTATTTCTAAAGACTGGAAGGCCTTGCCTTAAATCCAGCTCCATTTAGCCGGTTTCATTCAAATTTTGAGATTGGGCTGCTTCATATGCTCTCTGTTGTGGTTGGAGCAAAAAGAAAGTTGAGGGTAGAATGCAGAAAACACATTCCCTAACCACAAAATATCAATTTTCAGAATACCGTCCCCCACCCCTGTTGTGGCAATCAGCTTTCAGAAATTTTCACCATATAGGTTAGAATTTTAATGCTGCTCAAACATTCAGTCAGATCATACTCAATGGACTCAATCCACATCAGAACAGTGCGTGGAGATATAAAATACAATTTCACACTTTATTTCACCCAACGTTTCAAGGAAATTGTTGGTTAAAAGTTGCTTTTAGCCTGTAAATAGAGGCACTGTGGTGTGTTTTGATATTTTTTCTGTCACGCGGAATGTTGTCATGCATTAAAGTCGGCTCTAAATGTTCCAATTGTTCACATTATCAGTGAATGAAACAGCCAATTGGTTTAAAAGTTTCCCTTTAATTAGCCTCCTCTAACTAAAGTAGCATGATGGTCCTAGTCAGTGGTCGTATCCCCTCCTTCGGGCCAGAAGGCCTCAGGTCAAGTCCAGCCTGCCCCAGAGATGTCATAGCATCGCTAAACATTTTGATTTAAAATAACAACAGCTAAAGTGAGCATAGTATTGAAATAGGTACTAGTGTTGGCCATACTGATCTTTGAATGGCAGAGCAGGATTGAATAATATCATCGTGATTGATCTTTTACCTCCATTTCATCTTTTGCACGATCCTTGTGTCCCCTAATTCCCTTAGGATCCAAACACACACATTAACTTGTTCATGGCTGTCTGAGGTTAAACAAAATCCAAAGATTCATAACTAGCTTTATGAAGGTATTTTCATCTTGCCACAGTCCTCAATGGGTGCTCCCTGATCTTAGACTATAATGCTTTAGGGAACATATTTTCTCAGTGTTCGCCTTTTTAGGCTCCTTAATATTCAGAGCACTTTTCATTGTTCTAATCTGTAGGGAATGCAGTCCTGATCTCCTCACTATTTATACTTAGGATAATTGCTCTCTTTCATCTCTTTACCCAAGGAAGGGGAAAGTTTCATGTGATGTTCCCAAGCCTGACATTATATTAGTACCCTGAACAATTGTAGTAAGACTTTTATCTCTCCTCCCCCGCCCCATTAAATCCCAATGTAATAATGTAATCTAGCATTTACTGTGTGCAATTTGGAATCGAAGATATAATTTCAAAATTTGCAGATAACTCTGAATCGAGGAGTCAGCCAGTATGGGTTAATTAAATTGTTAAATGAAGCTCAATACAACCATGTGTAGTGCATTTTGGTAGGAAGAATAGGAGGGTCATTTGTTTTACAGATGTAGGCCATAGGTGAGATATAGGAAGGAAAATCTTGAAATACAAAAACCAAAAGCTGGGGATGTACATTCCTCCAACACTGTGTTTATATTTCTCTAGGCCTGCCAGCATGCCTGGAAAACCAGCTATGATTCCAGATGATGTTAACACTGAATAAATTGGATCTGAGGGAAGCTGGTTTGATAGACCCAGCTTTGTTGGTCTTTAACCTGTGGTGGTCAGTTAGTGAACGTACTAGAGAGGCTGCGTATACTTTTAACATTGGTAAATGTTTACACAACAAAGAATGAAATCGGTTAACACTAAAGTTAGAGGTGTAATGAACATTGAAGAAGGCTACCTCGAAGTTCAACAGGACCTTGATCAGGTAGTGTAATGGGTCATGGAGTGACAGATGGAATTTAATTTAGATAAATGCAAAGTGCTGCATTTTAGAAAGGCAAATCAGAGCAGGGCTTGCACATTTAATAATAAGATCCTGGGGAGTGTTGTCAAACAAAGACACCTTGGATTGCAGGTTCATAGTTCTTTGAAAGTGGAGTCGCAGGTAGATAGGATATTGAAGGTGTTTGCTTTGCTTGCCTTTATTGGTCAGTGCATTGAATATAGGAATTGGAAGATCACATTACGGCAGTACAGGCCATTGGTTAGGACACGTGGAGTATTGCATGCAATTCTGGTCTCCCTCCAATGGGAAGGATTATGTGAAACTAGAAAGATTCAGAAAAGATTTGAGGATGTTGCCAGAGTTGGAAGGTTTGAGCTAAAGGGAGAGAATGAATAGAGTGGGCCTATTTTCCCTGTAGTGCCAGAGGATGAGGGGTGACCTTGTAGAGGTTTATAAAATCATAACGACATGGATAGGGTAAATAGGCCAGGTCTTTCCCTGGATTGGGGAAGTCCAAAACTAGAGTGTAGGTTTTTAGTGAGGTGGGGGGGAAGGTATAAAAGGTGCCTAAAGAACAACTTTTTCTCACAGACTGTGAAATGAGCTGCCAAAGGAAGTCATGAAGGCTAGTAAGATTACAACATTTAAAAGGCCTCTGCATGGATATATGAATAGGAAGGGCTAAGAGGGATATGGGCTAAATGCTGGCAAATGGGACTAGATTTATATTGGACATCTGGTCGGCGTGGACAAGTTGGACCAACCGGGCTGTTTGTGCTGTACCACTCTTACGTTAGACAAAAAAATTGGCACAATTTCAGTAGAAACCCCAGCAAAATGATTCAGACTTTCGCTATGCCTTTTCTTCCAACAATATCCTTACAAACAATAAACCCCAGTGACAATTCACTAATATTTCCAAACTAAGGCTTTATATTTAGGTTGATACAGCTGCAAAGGTCTCCTTCAGCAAATTACTGCAAATGCACTTGATACTTTTCTTCAGCTAAAAATAATCTGAGGCACCTAATACAAACTGCAAATTAGATGTATTATTATTTTAATTCCAGAGTTCTGAAGCTGAGTTTTTAGCAGGATTGCTCATCAAAGTTTTATCCTCCTTCATTTAGGCACACCCACAGCACTGTTGTTGTGCTAGGCAACAACACTTTCTATTCTATCTTCATGCACTAAATTATCAACACCAATTCTTTCATGAGTTGTAAAACAGCTGTAAAAATGCTAGTGTGCAAACATGATTCCAAGCCACTTGCACCAAGTCCACAAAAACAATTCTTCAAGTTAAACTAAGACCATGTATTTTTGTGTTTTGGGAAATTTAAGATTAAAAACTAAACCTAGTTATACATTGTTCCCAATCGAGGTAATGTTTTCAGTCCATTTTGACTTTTCAGAGCTCTGTAAAATACTTGTACCTCAAATTAGCAAGACTGTTAAGGAAAGCAAAGCAAGTATGAGGCTTTATTTCCAAAATGATACAATTTTAAAAAGAGGGAAGCTACACCTGTGCTGAAACATAGTTAGATCACACTCGGGAGTACCTTGCATAGTTCTGATCACCACTTTATACAAGACGTAGAGACAGTGGAAGGGAAAAAAAGATGTATGAAGATGATAGAAATACTGATGTTCATTATCAAGAAATGATTGACAGGCTATGTCCCTTTTCTTAAGCAGTGTTGATTATAATAATCAAGGGCAGATCCTCAACTCACTGCTCTGTTTGTTTCGCAACCCTTTGCTTGCACTTCAATTGCTTGTAAAAGCTTTCTCTTTTTAAACTTCAGTAAGCAATTTCACGAGGGAAAAGAATACACGCACAACATGAAAATTGGTAGAGTTGTGGATAGTGACGATACAGCAGTATACAGATCAGTTGGAAGGTTGGGTGGAGAAATGGCAAATAGAGTTTAATCCAGACAAGTGAGGTGATGCATTTTGATGGTTGAATGCAAGATGAAAGTGTACAGTAAATGGCAGGACCGTTGGAAGAGAGCAAGACCTGCAGATGGTGGAGTCAGAGATAATGCAGTGTGGAGATTGAGGAACACAGCAGTCCAGGCAGGAGCAGGAAATGTTGATATTTTGAGTTGGGACCATTCTTCAGGCCCTTAGGAGCTTTGCTCTACAGAGGGTTCTTGGAGTGCAAACCCATAGCTCCCTGAAACTGTCAATGCAATTTGATGATAAGGGTGTAAAAACCTACGGCATGATTACATTCATCGGTCAGGGCATTAAGTATAAAAGTTAGCAAGTCATGTTGCAGCTGTTTTAGACTTTAGTTTCACCACATTTGGAGTACAGTATCGCCAAAATATAGGAAGGATGAGTAGGCTTTGGAGAACCTGCAAGAGATTTGCAAGGATGTTTCCTGGATTGGAGTGTAGTAGATATAAAGAGAGGTTGGTTCAACCCCAGTTGTTTTCACAAGAATGCCAGAGGCTAAGGAGTGAACTGAAAAGTGTATAAAATTGAGAGGCATGGATGGGATGGATAGTTAAATCTACTTTTTCCTGGAGTGGATGTGTCAAGTACTAGGAGTCGTAGGTTTAAGGTAAGAGGGAGAAAGTTTAAAGGAAAGATGTGAGGCAAGTTTTTATTTTACAGAGGACAATGGATGCCAGTGGAGAAGCAGGGAAGGTAACAACATTATAGAGGCACTTAGTTAGACATGTGAACAGGAGGGAGTAGAGTGACGTGGAGCATGTGCAGGCACATGGGATAAGTTGAGAATGACATCACGTTTGGCACAGTCATGGCGGGTCAAAGGGCCTGTTCCTGTGCTATACTGTGCCATGTTAATATATGCAGTGATTTGAATTGAGTTTCTTGTAAGCTTAAAGGAAACACGAGCTCTGTTTCCCAAAGGATGTTTCATTCATGCAAACGGTTATTGGTTTTCATGTTTTTAGCTCTCCTTGCATCATCCATAACCTTAATAAAAACATGGAAAATAGTAACAAGGATAGGCTATTTGAGTCTTGCAACCTGCTGCAGCATTCAATATGATATGGTTGATCATCCAACTTAATAGCCTGTACCTGCTTTTGCTCCATACCCTTTGGTTCTTTAGGTCTAAGAACTGTATGTATCTCCTTCTTGAAATCATTGAATGTTTTGATCTCAAGTACTTTGTGGCAGGGAATTCTGCAGGCTCACCATGTTTTGGATGAAGAAATTTGTCCACTTCTCAGTCCTCAATGACCTACCTGATATCCTTAGACTGTGACCCCTGGTTCTAGACTCTCTACTCATTGGGAAGATCCTTTGAGTTTACCTTGTCTAATCCTGTTAGAATGGTATAGGTTTCTATATATGATAACCCTGTCATCCTTCTAAACTCAAGTGAAAATAGTCCTAACTGACCCAGTTTTTCAGTCTAGGAAATTTTCATTGCCCTTCCACCGAAGTCAGAGTAGCCTTTCTTAGATAAGATTAAAAGTGCACATGACACTTGGTGTGATCTCACCAAGATCCTGTACAATTGCAGCAAGACATTCTGATTCATGCAGTCAATCTCTTTCTGTGAAGGCCTACATACAATTTGCCACTTTGTTCTGCCATTGATCAGTGCTCACCAGCATAGGGTACTTGCCAGGATTTGGGGCAAAGATCCTGTGACGTCCCTCTTGATCTTGCCAACGTTGTTGACTTAGAAATGTTCACTCTCAAATCCTTTGATAATTGTAGAAGCAGAGAGAGTATTTCCTTAATGGTGGAGTGTACATCTGGATTTCATCAATACCAAGAAATCCAGCGAGGAATTCTAAAGAAATTTATTTAACCCAAGCGTGATGTGAGCAAAAGTCATCACATGGAAAGTGGATTAAGCAAATAATATAGACATATATGGGGGAATCTAGACAAGTGCATGAAAGAATGAAATAATGTTTAGATACATTTAAATGAGAAAAGGTGGATGGAGATTTAAACAGAACATAAGCATCAATACATTAGACTAAATAACCTGTTTTTAATACCTTTAAAAAGAAATCTGGGTTTAAACAAGATGCCCCTCAGTTGAGGGTGGCAACTGTAGGAGAGTTATTCTCACTTAAACCCGTTCATTTTTACCATACTATACATTTACTTGTAATAATTCAAGTTTCTCATCCTTGCTTGACTTTTGATTCTCTTATTTCTGGAATTAAGATTGATAGAAGCAAATGAAGGGGGCTTTCAGTAGAGTGTATAGTACCAACACACTGCATTAAACAAATTGGTAAATGTATGGGTCTCTTGAGGTTTTTTTCTCCCTGTTGCTCGCTAAGTACAAGGCTGAGAAAATAAGCATTTTGTTTAGAAATTCCATCCTACCTGAGGAGATGTGATTCAAATGCACATCCAGAAACCTGTGCTGGAAATTCTGCTTACATTTTGATAACAGTGGCAAATTCCACCACAGCAACTGAAAGAATCCACAACATTCTAAATAAAACAATCCATTGCTTTCTTTTTAAAAATAGTCAGTTCACCTCATCTCCCAATTTTAATAGATCCTTTAAAACATTCCAACATTTGTACCCTCTATTTCATCAGAAACAAATACTCTTTCTTGGGCCACATTCAAGCTGTGTAGAAAGTTTTGTTAAAATCACCCGTATGTTTTTGAAATATATTGGATGTAAACAAACAGACAAACAAACGGGCAAAAAAAAAATCACCCATTTGGTGATAATTGTTGTTTAATGTTTGCTGTTTTCTTATTCTTTGTTATTGCCTCTGCCTCTAACGAGCCTGTGTTAACTTTTACTAATTTTTCTTTTATTTACCTCTTCAGTGACTTCTAAAATTCTCTTAATTCACAGGTTTACTAACCTTTGGATACATTCTACGCTTTTTCTTTTGATCTAAATTATCCTTAATTCCTCTTGTTAGTCATGATTTAAATCACTACTTTTTTTCTGCAGCTACTTTGTGACGTGGATCAGTGTGCATTTGGTGCAAATTTTGTGTTGTACTTTTTAAAAACTAGCCATTGCTTGCTCCACATCAAAAAATATAAATTTCCAATCTGTCTTGGTAAATTTACTGCTTACAGAAACGTAGAAAATAGAAGCCAACAAAAGGACTTTCAAGCTATCAATCCCGATCCTCCCAAACTTGACTGTCCTGAGTGAATCTCTCTTTTTTTCAAAACTGTCTTATTTGCCTTCCTTAATTATAAGGGTTACCCCTTCCTGCTGTTAGTTTTCTTAAAGTTTAGAATCCGGGGTGTATTACTTTTTAACGTTGACTGCTTTGTAACCTTGAGGATGGGAAATTATCCCCAAATGAGCCATTTAGAGGATGGGGGAAATTGCTTGTGGATGATGTAACCCAGTTGCTATCTCTGAGTGATGGTTTTTAAAAAATAGAACATGACTTTTTTGTTCTACAAATGCTTTGGTAACAATTGGGGCAATATAATTAGTTTAAATTTTAAACATTAGTACTTTGCCTTGACTGCCTTTTCTCCCTGTTCTAGGATCCGTGCTCGATATCATTAAACATGTAGTAGCAAGAGGGGATCACAAGAATGGTGTTTTGGAGGAGGCAGTTATAGCCACTATTCTGAAAGAAGTACTGGAGGGCCTTGATTACTTGCATAAAAATGGGCAGATTCACAGGTAAGCACAATCTGACCTGGTCAAATAATGTGCTACCCTGTCAGTTTCAAGGATGAGTGTGTCTGAGAAAGGACTTGGAGATGTAGAATCATTTTGGTATGCTTACTGATGGTAATATCTCTTTCGTACTTGGAAAGTGATGAGCAGAAATGGTTTCGAACCTGGGACCAAAAGTAAAGTCTCATGTCGGTTTGGCTCCCTAATGTGTTTCCATCTCAAAACACTTGGTTAGTTATTCAGTTAATTGTCAAAACCTGCTAATGGGGCCACTTGTAGCAAGATCATCCTGGTGGACATGCCTTGGTCTCTATCAGGTTTGAGACTGGAAAATGGTTTTGATATTTAAGAATATGCTAAAAGAAGATTCTGCCCTAAATCTCATTCATGCTCACTCACCTGAAATGGTTGCTTGACCTTTATCCACACTCTACATCTCTTTCTGTCTATTGTCTCTTCCTTTTAAAACATTTGCATTTCAAAATACAAGCGTGGAATGTCATAATTTCCACTTCTTGATTTGTCTCAATTATCTATTTTTAAACTTGACCTTTTTGTTCTGCAGCCTTGTTCCGGCTTAGAGCTTTGCACACTGGTAATACTAAGCATTGCAGTTGGATTTTGTAAAATTCAGGAGAAATTACTCTTCAAAAAAAGTTACTTTTTTTAAATGTAAAAGCTAAAGATCTAAAGATCAGACCCTGTAAAGGCAGCTTGATCAGCTTAATTTACATCAATCAAATCAAGGGCCATGTTCTCATCAAAATTGATGGAATGTGTCAACCAAGTGATTTTAAAAATATGAATGGTAATTTGGTATATTTTTCCTTTGACTGGTTTTACCATTGTAGTGGTTTGGATTACAGTCGTTACACTCCAGAGCATTACTTGAGTGTGTGTTTGTTTCTGTGATCTGAATAGCAAGGAAAAATTCTACAGTCAACTGTAAGTTGATTTGATGCACATTCTAAGCACTGTTCCAAAGGGTAGTAATTGAATAATGATCAGGATTACAAATCTGTTTTTTTGGCTGCTACACACGAAACAGCTTTTGTGATTTTCATTGTCTTTTGTGGTCACTTTTTATCTGAGACTTTAGTCTATCCCAGACTAAAAATCAGTTTTGACATCATCTTTTCTTGTATGGCTGAAATATCTATGCGGTCAAGGGGATTACATTGTCCTGCCAAACAGCATGCCACACATAAAATTCAGAGGTCAGGGTTTTTC
This sequence comes from Stegostoma tigrinum, assembly GCF_030684315.1. Classification (NCBI taxonomy): domain Eukaryota; kingdom Metazoa; phylum Chordata; class Chondrichthyes; order Orectolobiformes; family Stegostomatidae; genus Stegostoma; species Stegostoma tigrinum. The sequence continues at coordinate 99,134,763 of NC_081358.1, read as the reverse complement.
TGATGTTAGATCTTCCTACTCTGCCGCCTGAAAAGTTAGTGGTCCCAACAACATCTTGGGATCACAAATTCCACCAGTTATGTGAGAAATCTAGCCCCAGTTGGAGCTAACCACTTGCCATGTTCACAATAGCATTTCAGATTTGATACAGAGCTCAGATTTCTGCTGGCAACATAAATTGGTGTGGTTATTAATTATTTATTAACACACAATTGTTTTTGGAGGAAAAATACTTCACAAATGCCATCACTTAAGAAATCATCATTCTTGCTGTAATCAGGACAATGAAACAATGTGTTCAGGAATCTTCCTCCACAGGGTTGAAGCTGTGAGCCAGTGCAAATAGTCTGAGACCATTTAGAATTGGGTAGTGCCTGAGTTCAGACTTTTAACACCAGCTTTGCAGTTTTACTGCTGATGCTCATTGTGTACCCATATTCAGTGTTTAACGTAATATCGTTAGATTGCAACGTGTAGGGATTTTAATTATTGTCTATACATGCAGGGACTATATCAAAGTATTTGACAAGTAACTACTTCTAGTTAACTGCTACTGATATAGTAATTCTTTCAAATGTTGTGAATGATACACAAGTCAGAACGAACTTCCTAATTGCATGAAATAAAAACTGATTTGTTCAGTTTGGCATACAGTACTGGTGTGGAATTTAGTTCACATACAGTGAAAGTAGATAGACTTTGTTACTTAATTGTGGTCATGAGTCAGTGCTGAATAGTTAGAGTTTCAGTGTATTGTTTTAAATATCATTCAGATTGAGCTTTCTTTTTGCCATCTCTGTCCTCATGTACAAAATTTAACTAGATAAGTGCACAACTAAGTTTCAAAATTGGAATAAAAATACAGAGCAAAGAAGTCCATGGCTTCATGAAAGAACAGAATATTGTAATGGAGCTAATTTTGTGAAATACTGAGCACACCATTATAGCAATCTAATGGTGGAAAAGCTGTAGATTTAAATCTTTAATGCTTATATCGCAAAGGAAGCTGTTTGGCCCATTGCGTCTGTACTGATTCACTGAAGGGCCCATGAACCAATTATCATTCCACACCTTCTCCCTTGTCCTGTCAGTTCTTCTTTTACAGATGATAGTCTTGTTTCTTCTTGAATGTCTTGACCGAATCTGCCTCCATCACATGTCCAGGCAGTTCATTCCAGATTCCAACTTTTTGCTGCATGGAAATGCTTCCTGCCATGTCACCATTGCTGCTTTTCCCTGTTATCTTGAATCTGCAGCATGTGGTTTTTGTTCTTTACCCCAGTGGAAGCAGTTTTTCCCTATCTGCTGTATTCTTGCTCCTCATGATTCTGAATACTACTATAAATTTTCCAACCTTCTCTTCTCCAATGGAAGCAGTCCAAACTCCACTGCACTGAAGTTCCTCATCCTGGACTCCTAATGAATCCTTCATGCACTGTAATCCTTTTTCAGAATTCCTAAAGTGTGCTGCTCTGTTTTTTGGCATAGTATTAGTAGAAGCTGAGACAGTGTTTTATACAACTTCTTACTGAAATCCCTTCCTTTTGTCCCTAATAAAGATCAAAGAGTAATACAGTATAGTAACAGGCTCTTCGGCCCTCAAAGCCTGCCTGCCACATTTTACCCTTTTCATGTTAAAACTATCTTCACTTAAAGAATCCGTATCCCTTTATTCCCTTCCTATTCATGTATTCGTCCAGGTGCTTCATGAATGCTGCTATTGTGTTGGCTTCCACCATCTCCAACACCACCACCACGTCTGGTAGCACGTTCCTGGCACTCACTGTCTTTTTGTGTGAAGAACTTGCCTCACACATCTCCTTTTAACCTCTTGCCCACGCCCCACCCTGCACCTTGAACCTGAGCCCCTTACTAACTGACCCCTCTACCCTAGATAAAAAAAAGCCTTAGTTTCCATTTTTATCTGTGCCATTCTCAATCTTTTAAACTTCTTCTATCAGGTCACCCTTCAACTTCCTGTGTTCCAGTGAAAGCCAACCCAATCTGTCAATCTTCCTTCATAGCTAAAATCCCCCATACCAGACAACCTCTTGGTAAACATTTTTGCTACGCTCTCCAAAGCATCTGATTCCTTCTGGTTGTGTGGTGACCAGAAATGTACACAATGTTCCAAGTGTGGCCTAACTAAAGTTGTATAAAGCTGCAGCATAACTTACCTATTCTTATATTTAGTGCCTGTTCCAATAAAGGCAGGCATGCCATAGGCCTTTTCTATGACCATTATCTACCTGCGTTGCCACCTTCCATGATTTGTGGACCTCATGCCTAGATCCCTCTGCATTGTAGTACCCCTAAGGGTTCTGCCATTCACTGTATAATTTCACCCTGATTTTAACCTTCCCAAATGCATCACTTTACATACGTCCAGATTAAACTCTATCTGCCCTTTTACTGCCTGTGCATCTAACTGATCTATATCCTGCTTTATTCTCTGACAGTCTTTTTTACTATCTGCAACACCACCAATCTTTTGTATTGTCTGCAAACTTACTAATTAGACCAGCCACATTTTCCTCCCAATCACTTATGTAGACCACAAACGCGAGGTCCCAGTACTGATCCCTGTGGAACACCATTAGTCGTAACCCTCCGTTCTGAAAAGCAGCCTTTCACCACTATACTCTGTCTCCTATAACTAAGCCAGTTCTGCACCCATCTTGCCAGCTCAACCCAATACATGTGACTTTACCTTTTTGTACCATCTGCCATGAGTAACCTTGTCAAAGGCGTTACTGAAGTCCATATAGACAAAATCAACAGCTTTTCCCTTGTCAATCATTTTCGTTGTCACCTCAAAAACAAAGACAATCGAGTTAGTGAGATAAGACTTTACCCTGCTCAAAACCATGTTGTCTATCACTAAGTCCATTCTCTTGTAAATGTGTAAACATCTTTCCCCTGAGAATCTTTTCCAATAATTTACCTACCACCAACTTGAGGCTCTCAGGCCTGTAATTTCCTGGATTATTCCTGCTACCTGTCTTAAAAAAATGGGACAATACTGGCTATTCCCCCATCCTCTGGATCTGACCATTTGGCCATAGAAGATACAAAGATGTCTGTGAATGCTCCAACAATTTGTCCTCTTGCATCCCTCACTTCTGGGGTAGACCCCATCAGGGATGCAAATACTTTATTAACCATGATCTCAACCAGTTCTCCAACCTTCATTGAACACAAACATCAGATCCTTGAATGCCTTTAGAATTGTACCCTTCATATTGTTTCCCTTTGTTCCTTATACCAAACGAATTACTCCACACTTCTCTGCACCAAATTTCATCTGCCACTTTACCCACCGTTGCTATTAATCTGTCTCCATTGCTATTCTCCTTTTCAGGCACAATGCTTTCCGGTTTTGTATCTTCTGAAATGTTTGAAACTATCTGTACCCCAAGGCCTAGGTGTTTGATATACATCAGGAAGAACAGAGGGCTTAAAACCGACCAGTGGGGAACTTCGCGATAAACCTTCCTTCAGATCAAAAAGTAGAACAGTGATTAATTGTTCTGTCACTGACAATGTATGTGGCTAATGTCACCTGTTTATTCTATAACTTAACACACAAATCTGTTACAAGCCACTTCAGCCAAGTCTGTGTACATAACATCATAGCATTGATGCTGTGAACCCCTCCCCATTTAGTCAGTAAAGAACCGGAAGATAGTCAAAAATGACTTGTCCTTAAACAATCCAGGCTGGTTCACCATAATTAACTTGCATTCATCCCAAACACTGCTAGTTTTGCCTCAAATTGTTGGTCCAAAATTTCTATTCTACATGAAGTCTCTGTTTCTGATTCGCAAGCAAAGTCACCAACTTAGCTTTGGAGGAATTTTTCACACGAACTTCCAGGTCAAAGCACTGCATTTGATTCCAAGAATCCATGTGGTACTAATTGGCTGGATTGGTGCTGAAGCAATACCTTGTTTTGAGAGCAGGTGCCATATTTCATAGTTTAAGGTGCCTTTAACCACTTTTTGACCATTATTGAGAGTAGATAAGTGTGTGAGGTGAGCAGAGGGGTGAATGATACCATGTAGATTTTAGGAGTAGGCAGTTGGGTATGTGGGTGAGGGATGAGGGCAAAACGCAGGCAAATGGGACTAATTTAGTTTGGGAAACCTGACCAGCATGGGCAAGTTGGTCTGAAGGGTCTCTCTTAATTTGTCTTTGTCAGAATTAGAGATCTCTTTGGTTCCAGATGTCATGTAATTACTCATTGCTTGGAAACGTCAGCATAGTTCTGATGTGCAACTCCGATCAATATTGCCATTATGGCTACCTTCCTATCAAAAGATCTGGGTCATTGATTCCTGAGGCCTTCTCAGCTCCAAGGTTAAGTTGACTGGCCTATAGTTGGTGAGCGTATCTTTTGCATCCTTTTTAGAAGTAGGGAGTAACAATTGCAATTCTCCTTTTTTGGCATCACCTGATTCTAGACAAAGCTCAAATATGGCTCTGCAATTTTCTACAGTCACTTTTCTCCATGTCCTTGGGTGCATCTCATCAGGACTTGGTGTTTCACCTTCTCCAAGTACAGATAGACTATGGAATACCACCACCGTCACCCGAGGATACTGCTCATTTACAAATGTCTCAGCTATCCTCTCTTATACCGTATTCTGCACGATATAATTTTCCTTGGTAAAGACATGTACAAAGTATTCATTTCATGCCTGAACTATCATCTTGCTTCCAAGCATACATCCCTTTTCATGTCCCTCATTAGCCCTGCTGCTGCTTTAACTGTTTATATGCCAGTGGAAACTTCTCATGCTTTCTTTACTTCCCTTTTTCACTTTTTTTTCAGTTGCCCTCTGAATCTTCTATATTTGGCATTGTTCTCTGTTGTATTATCAACTTGTCTTCTGTTATTAAACTAAGATAACAAGGTGTAAAGCTGGATGAACACAGCAGGCCAAGCAGCATCAGAGGAGCAGGAAAGCTAACGTTTCAGGTCGAGACCCTTCTATTATAAACTTACTTTTTCTTTAACGTCTGCCTTCTTTCGTCTAGGGAACTATAATATTACTTTTTTTTTCGACCTCTCCTTTTACAGGATTATTCTTTGACTAAAGTTTTTGGGAAGACCTGTAGCTCGGGTTGTGGATGAAGTTTTTAGACATGCTTTCCGAGCCAGTGGGTTTCGTTGCAAACATTTTATCACCCTGCTAGGTAACATCGTCAGTGCGCCTACAATGCAGCGTTGGTGTTCTTTCTTTCCTTTTTGTTATTTATATGCCCCAGTTTGCTGGGGTGGTTGGTATTACTTCTGGCTCTGCACCATCCACCCCAGCAAACCAAGGCATATAAATAACAAGTAGGACAGAACACAGACTCTTCACCATAGGTGCACTGACAATGTTACCTCGCAGGGTGACAAAATGTATGCAACCAAACCCACTGGTTTGGCAAGCATGTCAACAACCTCATTCCTTGACTCTCTTCCAAACTTTTGTGTTTCATTTGTGTTTAATATTAGAAACAAGAGGTACCTGTTAGGTGAAAGCCAAAAATACTGAGTATATTTCATTGGAACAGAAGGTCAAAGAAGATGTAATGAAGGTTTTTAAGTCTAACATTTCAAGAGGGTAAATTGCAAAAAGTACTACTGTTGATTTGCAGATGCCTGACCAGTTATTTTAGTCAGAGCAGAAGGCTTGCCTGCGATGTTAGGAATTTGAAATGTTATTAATAGTTTAGTGTTCTCAGATATATTTGGGGAATGCTGGTGTTTTTCAATGCACCAGAATTGCAGCTTCATTTGGTGATGGAGTAATGAATAATTGCATTTTGTTTTCAAATTAATCAAAGGCCTTGATTAGGTTCCATCTTGTAACCCTCCACTTAATATCCACACTATACATAAAGTATGTAAACCCAGTAGTTCAGTTTGAGTGCCCCTATTCTATATATAATTAGCATCCAAATACCTCAAGGCAGCATTCTATATTCCTTTCCTTCCTATAAGCCATCCTTCCCAAGGGATCAAATTGTCATGTAGTGACATTCAGCTGTCCATTATTTGTGGAACTTCTTCATTCTTAGTAGTTGTAAATGTCACTGCAAATCTGAACTAACTTAATTGTAACGGGAATCTATGGTTTCCTCAGCCAGATATGTAGAATTCTGTTCTGTCCTGTCCTGTTAAAATTTCTGAAGTTTGAGTCATTCCTAGTCACAAAAGTGGTGCATATTTAGAACCTCAGTGCAAATTTAACATGCTGATATAAAATGAGCCTCCTGTTTCCATCTTCTCCTTTCCCTGTGTCAAGAGTATCAAGATAACTTGCATTATTCCTTTGAAACTGGTGAAAGATGCAGATAAACAAATTAAGTGAAAACAGTAAAGCAGTACTTAAATGTGCTAAAAGTGTAATTTAAACATCTGGCCATTCAATTGTCAGAATAATGATCTACTTACAATAATGTGGAAGATTTTGAAGTTTACAGGGGATGAGTCATGAAGGGTTTTAAAAATTTGTTTCTTTGTAAATGGAGTTAGAGAGCTAACGGATTTTCTAAGGCTTTTGAACTTGAGCAGTGAAATATTGTGTGCACCAGTTGCTTGATTGGAGGAGCACATAGTTCATAGTTCATGGTTCATGTGTTTTGGAATATAACTTTTCTATTTCAGAAATTAAATCTAAGTTTAGAAAAACATGGACAGCTGTTTTGGAAATTTTGTGCCACTCAGGTAAATCCAATTCAAACAAGTGCAGACCTGTATTTATCTTGTAAATTCAGAGTTGATGAAAAAGAACTGAAATGACAGGTGATTTTATTTTATGTCTGCAAAAACCATGGTGTTTATACTTGTCTTAAACTTAAAGTCAGCTATACTGCGAGAGAGTTGTAAATTCCATTGATAATTTATATTATCCAAGGATAAATCTGAGGATGTAGACCATCAGGGCCAGGTTATATCTGTCTTTAATATCTACTTCTGTAGTGATTATGATGGTATTTAGTTCCGCCCCCTTATCTTTAGCATTCATGGGACGTTCGAAGTATCTTCAACCATAAAGACTGATAGTGTCTGTTTAACTCCTCTGCAATTTTATTCTTTGCCGAAAATATTTCCCCAGATTCATTTTCTAAGGTGCCTGAATTCACTTTGACCTTTTTTATATGTATTTAAAGAAGCTGTTATATTGTTGTTTTTATATTCCTTGTTAATTTGCCGCCTTCTTAACTCGTCTCTGCTGGATTGTGAATTTATCCCAGTCTCTGGCCTATCACTGACTTTTGCCTCCTTTATATGCTTTTAACTTCATACTTTCCTAAATTTCCTTGGTTAGCTATGGTTTTTTTTATCCCCCTCTTAGAATTTTTCCTGCTTTACTGGGATATATTTTGCTGAAAGTGGTGAATTACCTTCTTAAACGTCTGCCATTGCTTGCTTGATGACTTTTCTGTTAATCTATCTGCCCAGCCCATTTCCCTTTAATTCTATTCTCATTTCATTGTAATTCTCTTTATTAAGTCAGCACTTCCAAGATAGTAGAAGAGCTGATATAGAAAAAGGAATAGCATAAATCTCCTTTGCTGACCCTAATGCTCAACCTACCGTTATACGACATATTTTCGGATTCTGAGAAGGTGCTATCTGAAGGCTGTTGGTTTAATGATAAGTAACCTGTACTTTTTTGTCTCATTTGTTTGGTACGATATGGAGATATGGAAGGAGAAGGACATTTGTATATGATGCTTAGTTTTATGGCAACATTTGTATATGATACAAATGTCACCATAAAACTAAGTAGAGCAACATGAAGTTCCTCATGTTTTCAGATAATTGCTGAGTGGCGCTCCAATTGTGTGCATGTAGACGTGTTCCTCCACCTAGTGGTGATGTTGGCCACAAACGTAGCCTAAGCAATAATGATCCCGAACAGGATTACCTGTTTGATAATGTGGAGCAAGTATAGAATCAGGATTATCGTTGTTGAAAGAAAGTCTTGGATCAACCTTTTTTATGAAATGTGCAGATCACTGTTATATCACTTTTTTAGGTAGGTTTTTTTAAGAATATGTATGGACGTTCCACCCAAGCAGTCCATCCCTCCATTTCTGCTCATCTTGTACCCCCCTCACCTTCCTTTTCCTTAAGGATAAGGAAATATGAATCTCTGCTAACATAACCCTTAATTACCACCACCTTCATATTTAGTTTGCCTTGCCTTATATGGCTCTGTACTGTTCACTTCAATCATACAATGGCAGTGAGTTTGGTGGTATTGTCATGCCCCTGGGCAATTTTATTTATTTTGTTCTGGTAATGATCATAACTTTATGGTTTTTTTTTACTTGTCACTACTGGTAATGAAAGGTCTCCATCTATTCAAAAGCTTATAAAATCATATAAAACCTTTTCAGCTTTAGATAGGAACCGAGCTTGTTTGCCCTTTCTTCAAATGTATAATCTTAAATTTCTGGTGTTACCCTTGAATCCTGTTTTGCTTCTGCTTCAGTACCTCTTGTTATTTTTACAACATTGAATCCAAAATTATGTAAGGAACTTCAAGTATGGTCTAACCAAAGTTTCATAGAAATTTAACATAATTTCTCTACCTCAGTTTTATACCTCTAACAATAGCCTTAGTGCATTTTTTAAAAGTACATATTAACCTGAATTCCTGTTTGCTTCTCTACCACATTAAAATGGAATATATAAGCAATGTATGATAGCCTTATTTTAATTATAAAAATGTGAAGCTTCACGTTTAGGCATTGACAATAAAATTGGTAAATAAATTTCACTCTGCAGGATATTAATCCATTATGGCCTGTTGCATTGCATTGCTTCGCAGCACAGACTATGGTCTGGTTGTTGTCTGCTCTGACCTTCTCACACTCAGACACGGCCTCTCGTCTGCATCATATGTGCGCACGACCAAAATTGGACTTGTTTGTAATCTGAGGTTTTATTTGAAACAAAAATGCTCCAATCTCTGATCCTGGTAAGATCGACCTTTCCACTTTCTGCCATTGCTAGGCAGATAGCGGTGCCACCTGGCTTTTTGTCTTGCAGCTAGTCACTGTCTGTTTTGCTTGTTGGCCTTTGGCTGACATTACTTGTTAGTTTGTTGTGTGAAGCCGTATTGAAGGCCTTTTGGAAAGCTTTTATAATTACATCTCTTCATTACCCTTGCCTGCTCTCTTTGAAGAGTTCAGTGCATTTGGTTAAGCAAGACTTTCCCTTTCCATATCCATACTGACTACTCATTTTCATGTTTTTGATTTTGAGATTTTTTTTTATTTTTCCCTTTTAGGGATTCCATTACTTTTCCCTATCTCTAATGTTCAGAAGATTGTAGCTTAACATATATTTTGTGTTCTTTCTTAAATATGCATATTAATGTTAGCTACTTTCCAATTTTCATTTCGCCTTTTACCTATTTGTATCTCTTCTCCCAAATTGTATCTGATTGGACAGATTACTTTAAAGCAATCTATGGGTTTCAGGAACTTTTAAGGATCATTAACGTGATTATCCTCCTTGCCTCCCTGATGAATACTGCAGCAAACTGATCATTTTGTCATTTTTCTATCTTGCAAATGAATTTTTTTGCCCAGTTTGCCTGCCCCTTAGCTCTAATCCTTTTCGATAATGTGGCTGTAGAATATTATTTTCTTGCACTCGATGCTAATTTTCATAGCTCCTTGCTCTTTTGACCTCTTGTCTAATCTCCGTTTCCTCCATGTTCTCTCCACTCTCCGTGTTGTTTTTTGTCTCTTTCCTTAACAGTGTTTTTCTATAGACTTTTACCCCTCAGCAGGGTTATGTAGCTGTTTTAAACATTTTTCTTGCACATTGAATACAATTTTAAATGTTATCAATTTTCCTTCTATCATTGTTGGCCAACTCCTGTTCACAACCCTTCTGCGTCAGCATTTCTCCAATTCAATATCTGGCCTTTTGTTACTGTCCGTCATGGGTAAGTCAGGGGTCATAGGTTGCCTCAGCCTCAAGCTCTGAATTCCTCCCACATACCTCTCTACCACTACCTTCCTTCTGTAGCATATGTCTTTTTCCAAGCTTCTGGTAATCTAATGTAGTATCTCATGTTACTCTGTTCTGTACTGCTCCATTTTAAGGTTTAATGTTTCTACATCAATTATGTCTTTCACAGTCATTATCTTTAAGCTTGTTTTGTGGTCACTGTTGCCAAGATGATGTTCTACTTTTAGTTATTTAATTTACTCGCCACTAGAGCCGGTAGTGAATCTTCCTTGTTAAACTTCATCTAATATACTCGTTTTGAAAGAATCTTATGCACGTGGTAGTGACTTAATTAAAATAAGAGAGCTGCAGATGCTGGAGAAAATCAACAGGTCTGGCAGGACCTAATAGAGAGAGACCTGTGAACATTTCAAGTCTAGTGACCCAATTCTCACCCTGTGTTCAAGACCCCTGTTTTATTTTGGGCATTTTTGTGTGCAATTTAACTGATTTTTAATACTATTTGTCTGCATTTTGTTTTTAACTGTCTCTTAAGTTACCCGTTGACAAGCATGGAATCATTATGGGAAAATTGGACACTGGTGACAAAATGGTGGAAGATAGCTTCAAGGACCTCGTGAGGCTGAGTGGGTGCACCTGCAATTTTGGTGGATAAAGCTTAGAACAAATGTGTAAAGAAGGGCTGAGACCTGAGGAGAAAATACTGTGCTTAATACATGATTGGCTTAATTACAATTGTTACTTGAAATTATGAAAATATCGTAAATTGCAACTCCTCAAAGATAATTTCCATTACCTGTAAGGAGGAATGAGATAGAATCTGAAGTTGATTTTGTGCAGAAGGCCTCAGTCTATGGAATTGGCCTTATAAGTGCTGTGCAGGTGTTCAAAGGAACAAAAAGAAAGTATTAGTGATAATGAGAACTGCAGATGCTGGAGAATCCAAGATAGTGAAATGTGAGGCTGGATGAACACAGCAGGCCCAGCAGCATCTCAGGAGCACAAAAGCTGATGTTTCAGGCCTAGACCCTTCATCAGAGAGGGGGATGGGGTGACGGTTCTGGAATAAATAGGGAGAGGGGGAGGTGGACTGAAGATGGAGAGAAAAGAATATAGATGGAGAGGAGAGTATAGGTAGGGAGGGGATAGGTCAGTCCAGGGAAGACGGACAGGTCAAGGAGGTGGGATGAGGTTAGTAGGTAGGAGATGGAGGTGCGGCTTGGGGTGGAAGGAAGGGATGGGTGAGAGGAAGAACAGGCCATGGGCACCCGCATGGGCCCCAGCTATGCCTGCCTCTTTGTAGGTTATGTGGAACAGTCCCTCTTCCACACCTACACAGGCCCCAAACCCCACCTCTTCCTCCATTACATTGATGACCGTATCGGCGCCGCCTCTTGCTCCCCAGAGGAGCTCGAACAGTTCATCGATTTCACCAACACCTTCCACCCCAACCTTCAGTTCACCTGGGCCATCTCCAGCACATCCCTCACCTTCCTGGACCCCTCAGTCACCATCTCAGGCAACCAGCTTGTAACTGATGTCCATTTCAAGCCCACCGACTCCCACAGCTACCTAGAATACGCCACCTCTGACCCACCCTCCTGCAAAAATTCCATCCTCGATTCCCAATTCCTCCGCCTCCGCCGCATCTGTTCCCACGATGAGGCATTCCACTCCCACACATCCCAGATGTCCAAGTTCTTGAAGGACCACAACTTTCCCCCCACAGTGGTCGAGAACGCCCTTGACCGCGTTACCCGCAAAACATCCCTCACACCCCGCCCCCGCCACAACCGCCCAAAGAGGATCCCCCTCGTTCTCTCACACCACCCCACCAACCTCCGGATACAACGCATCATCCTCCGACACTTCCTCCATCTACAATCCGACCCCACCACCCAAGACATTTTTCCATCCCCACCCCTGTCTGCTTTCCGGAGAGACCACTCTCTCCGTGACTCCCTTGTTCGCTCCGCACTGCCCTCCAACCCCACCACACCCGGCACCTTCCCCTGCAACCGCAGGAAATGCTACACTTGCCCCCACACCTCCTCCCTCACCCCTATCCCAGGCCCCAAGATGACTTTCCACATTAAGCAGAGGTTCATCTGCACATCTGCCAATGTGGTACACTGCATCCACTGTACCCGGTGTGGCTTCCTCTACATTGGGGAAACCAAGCGGAGGCTTGGGCACCGCATTGCAGAACACCTCCGCTCGGTTCGCAATAAACAACTGCACCTCCCAGTCGCAAACCATTTCCACTCGCCCTCCCATTCTTTCGATGACATGTCCATCATGGGCCTCCTGCACTGCCACAATGATGCCACCCGAAGGTTGCAGGAACAGCAACTCATATTCTGCTTGGGAACCGTGCAGCCCAATGGTATCAATGTGGACTTCACCACCAGCTTTAAAATCTCCCCTTCCCCCACCGCATCCCAAAACCAGCCCAGTTCGTCCCCTCCCCCCACTGCATCCCAAAACCGGTCCAACCTGTCTCTGCCTCCCTAACCTGTTCTTCCTCTCTCCCATCCCTTCCTCCCACCCGAAGCCGCACCTCCATCTCCTACCTACTAACCTCATCCCACCTCCTTGACCTGCCTGTCTTCCCTGGACTGACCTATCCCCTCCCTACCTCCCCACCTATACCCTCCTCTCCACCTATCTTCTTTTCTCTCCATCTTCGGTCCACCTCCCCCTCTCTCCCTATTTATTCCAGAACCCTCACCCCATCCCCCTCTCTGATGAAGGGTCTAGGCCCGAAACGTCAGCTTTTGTGCTCCTGAGATGCTGCTGGGCCTACTGTGTTCATCCAGCCTCACATTTCATTATCTTAAAAAGAAAGTATTGTCTGAATACAACGTGACCATTGTCAGCTGTAAATAAAGCTTAACTGTAACTGAGCGTGTCAAAAATTGTACTAATGCAGTATCATTGATGCCTTCCAGGGCCATTAAATATCCACTCCTAAAATTGTGATCCATGTTATGCTTTTAAAGTGGGTATTTATTGGAGCCTAAATTCTAGGAATTATAATGCAAAAGTATAGTTTAGAATTCTGATCCATTCAAGATCAGCATCCTTGGGACTGAGGTTGTGCCAGATTTCAGATCTGAAGCTCTGGGCAGTGTGTAATTTGGGCCAGTGTTATTTGGTTGGGTCAAGAAAGACTTGGAAAACAGGAAATCCTCAGTGAGCAAACAATTAAATGGATAAGTCTGGAACCATGCAGCACCTAGCTGAATGATCAAGTAAAATGATTATGGTTGAACAAAATGTGTTGAAGCATGACCCACTTTTTTTTTAAGTCTTGATTTCAGACTGAATTTAGTTTTATCAGGAATGAAAGCTAATTGTAGTTGTAAAACTTTCCTGTACCAGGACGTTTGTGACAATAGATTATAAACTGTATGTTTTCAAAGGAGGCTTGCATGGAACTATTCAATTATGAGCAAAGCCAAGTATCTTTAACCCATCCACCCCTCTCACCCACTCCAACCTCTCCCCCCGCAGAACGGGCAGCCCTCCGCTCCCTCCGCTCCAACCCCAACCTCACCATCAAACCCGCAGACAAGGGTGGCGCAGTGGTAGTATGGCGCACTGACCTCTACATCGCCGAGGCCAGACGCCAACTCTCCGACACCACCTCCTACTGCCTCCTCGATCATGACCCCACACCCGAGCACCAAACCATCATCTCCAACACCATTCATGACCTCATCACCTCAGGGGACCTCCCACCCACAGCCTCCAACCTCATTGTTCCCCAACCCCGCACGGCCCGTTTCTATCTCCTTCCCAAAATCCACAAACCTGCCTGCCCTGGTCGACCCATCGTCTCAGCCTGCTCCTGCCCCACCGAACTCATCTCCACCTATCTGGACTCCATTTTCTCCCCTTTGGTCCAGGAACTCCCCACCTATGTCCGTGACACCACCCACGCCCTCCACCTCCTCCAGGACTTTCAATTCCCTGGCCCCCAACACCTCATATTCATCATGGACGTCCAGTCCCTGTACACCTGCATTCCGCATGGAGATGGCCTCAAGGCCCTCCGCTTCTTCCTGTCCCGCAGGCCCGACCAGGCCCCCTCCACCGACACTCTCATCCGCCTAGCTGAACTCGTCCTCACACTCAACAACTTCTCTTTTGACTCCTCCCACTTCCTACAGACTAAGGGGGTGGCCATGGGCACCCGCATGGGCCCCAGCTATGCCTGCCTCTTTGTAGGTTACGTGGAACAGTCCCTCTTCCGCACCTACACAGGCCCCAAACCCCACCTCTTCCTCCGGTACATTGATGACTGTATCGGCGCCGCCTCTTGCTCCCCAGAGGAGCTCGAACAGTTCATCCACTTCACCAACACCTTCCACCCCAACCTTCAGTTCACCTGGGCCATCTCCAGCACATCCCTCACCTTCCTGGACCTCTCAGTCTGCATCTCAGGCAACCAGCTTGTAACTGATGTCCATTTCAAGCCCACCGACTCCCACAGCTACCTAGAATACACCTCCTCCCACCCACCCTCCTGCAAAAATTCCATCCCCTATTCCCAATTCCTCCGCCTCCGCCGCATCTGCTCCCACGATAAGACATTCCACTCCCGCACATCCCAGATGTCCAAGTTCTTTAAGGACCGCAACTTTCCCCCCACGGTGATTGAGAACGCCCTTGACCGCGTTTCCCGCGACACATCCCTCACACCCCGCCCCCGCCACAACCGCCCCAAGAGGATCCCCCTCGTTCTCACACACCACCCTACCAACCTCCGGATACAACGCATCATCCTCCGACACTTCCGCCATTTACAATCCGACCCCACCACCCAAGACATTTTTCCATCCCCTCCCCTGTCTGCTTTCCGGAGAGACCACTCTCTCCGTGACTCCCTTGTTCGCTCCACACTGCCCTCCAACCCCACCACACCCGGCACCTTCCCCTGCAACCGCAGGAAATGCTACACTTGTCCCCACACCTCCTCCCTCACCCCCATCCCAGGCCCCAAGATGACATTCCACATTAAGCAGAGGTTCACCTGCACATCTGCCAATGTGGTATACTGCATCCACCGTACCCGGTGCGGCTTCCTCTACATTGGGGAAACCAAGCGGAGGCTTGGGGACCGCTTTGCAGAACACCTCCGCTCAGTTCGCAACAAACAACTGCACCTCCCAGTCGCAAACCATTTCCACTCCCCCTCCCATTCTCTTGATGACATGTCCACTGCATCCCAAAACCAGTCCAACCTGTCTCTGCCTCCCTATCCGGTTCTTCCTCTCACCCATCCCTTCCTCCCACCCCAAGCCGCACCCCCAGCTACCTACTGACCTCATCCCACCTCCTTGACCTGTCCGTCTTCCCTGGACTGACCTATCCCCTCCCTACCTCCCCACCTACACCCTCTCCACCTATCTTCTTTACTCTCCATCTTCGGTCCGCCTCCCCCTCTCTCCCTATTTATTCCAGTTCCCTCCCCCCATCCCCCTCTCTGATGAAGGGTCTAGGCCCGAAACGTCAGCTTTTGTGCTCCTGAGATGCTGCTTGGCCTGCTGTGTTCATCCAGCCTCACATTTTATTACCTTTTGAAATAAAGGCTGATGCTTCATTTGCAATTCCTATTATCGGCTGAACTTATATGCTAACTGTAAAGAGTTTTGTTTAAAGACTACCCATTTGTGCAGAGTAAATGTGGAATAATAGGAACCTGACTGAGAGCTCCAGACTGCAAGTCTATAAAGCCTGCACTTTGTTCTCCTCTACAGTAGCAAGACCTACATGACATACATTGTGCAGCAGAAATAGCTAAACAGTTTTCACCTTCTTGTTTGCAGTGTATCCTGTGCAGCTCTTGGCAGGACAGGTTTGCCAACAGCCAGATCCTGAACTAATTTCGTCATGTGCACGTTGCTCTGTCAACCATGGCTTGCTACATTGAGGGATAAATAATGCTGTCTATCGAAGGCCATCTGTACTGTAAACTGGCAACTGGATAATGATCACTTTGGCATGGATCCTTTTACTACAAGGGCACCTACAAGTGATGTATGAAAATGGTGACTCCTAGCAGCTGACTGTTGCGAAGGATATTGGAAGAAATAAAAAGTTCAGTTGACTAAGAAGAGGGCCTAGAGAAAAAATTGAATTGTGCAGTACCATGGTGAGAACTGCAATGCTAGAGTGAAACTCCAGAATTACACCAGGTGATGTTCAACATTAGATGAATAATTAGGTGCACACTGTTAGCCACACTATTGATGGAAGACCCCATCTCTACTAAGTGGTCAAACAAATTACTGTTTGGTGTGGGAAATTCTCATATTTGTCCATTTTTGATAAATAAAAAAAATGAATAATTTTTGAATGTTGGGAGATTGGGGCATGTTTGTTTGCAGAATGATATAGTTGTCTTTGTACATACTCACCAAGAAGTTGGTATATATGTCTGTCAAGTAATTAGGCAATGAAATGGCAGACAAATTGGCCTTTATTATAAGGGGTGTGGAGTAAAAACAGTAAGGATGCTAGCATTAACTGGCAATAATGGAATCATACCTAGCATACTATATTCATTTTTGGCCTCCTTACATGAGAGATATTACTACAATTGGAATAAGTTCAGTAAAGATACATTCAGCTAATAACTGGCATATTTACAAATTGAGGTGTCAACTTGGTCAAGCTATGAAACAGGACTACCTGTGTGCTAAGCAGTATAAGCAGCAAGTAATAGTGCCAACCTATTGATAGACCTAAGGTCTGCAGTTGTGAATGGTCATAGACAATTAGGCAGCTCGTTAGAAGAAGTGGCTCCATATAGGGGACTAATAATTTCGAAGCCCAACGCATGAGTGCAAAAGATAAGACTGGAGCATTTGCAGCGATGTTTAGTCAGTGTCAAGTGAGCAATCCACCTTGATCTCCAGAGATGCCTTATCACAGGTGCTCATCTTCAGCCAATCCTGATCACTCCACATGACATTTAAGATCAGCTTGGAGGCATTAGATACTGCAAAGTCTGGACCCTGATGATGTTCCAGAAATAGCACTGAAGAATTGTGTTCCAGAATCTGAAAGTTGAGCTCAAGGTGAGATGAGTGACATCGAGACAGCCATTTGACTGGCATCAATGAACACCAGCAAAACTGGAGTTAAAGGAAATTGTGGAAAAGAATCTGACTGGAATCACCAAGTTCAAAGGATGGTTGTGATTGTTGGAGAACAGTCATTTGTGCTGCAGGGTATCTCTGCAGCAGTTTCTCAGGCAGTGTCCTTAGCCCAACCATTTTTGATACTTTATTAATAATGTTCCCTCCAAGGGTCACAAGTGGGGATGTTTGCAGATGGACACAGTACGGGCTGCAGAAGTTCAAGGAGGCTGTTCATCACCACCTTCTCGAGGACAGCTAGGGACTGGCAATAATTGCCAGTAATGAACACATCTCTAACTTTTTTTTTTAAAAGAACCACAGAGTCTTGCCCTATAACTGGTCTTTTAGCCATAACAATTAGATGGCTGGTGACTAGAGCTTCTGATCAAAAGCAATATGTTTAGTTTACCCAGTGGAAATGCAGCATGATTTAAGCTCCTTCATAGTGAAAAGAAATTGGGACATTTTAAAAAGTGACAGTGACAAACCAATTTATCACCATACTTCCCTTCCAGTTAACTTTTTTATAGCAGGAATAATATGAATAACTCAATGTATTATTTGTCTTCAAGATATTTCTCCAGTAAATTGTTGACATAGGCCATAGCTTAGAGTGATGATGGCACAGGAGGGCATCAGTTAATTCTACTGTACCCTTTTTAGGCCACTTGTTAATTGAAATTTTAATTTACAGCTGGTACTTTAGAATGATTTTCCGTTTTATTTTTGATGGCATAACTAAATTCCTTTATTTATCTTACAGAGACTTGAAGGCAGGAAACATTCTCCTCGGGGAGGAAGGCTCAGTACAAATTGCAGGTAATTTACTAGTTAATGAAGAAAGTAAGAATTTTCAGTGCATCAAGTAGTTGGTGAAATAACTGCTGTGGATATTGTAAAATTACAAAAGGGTTAAAAGAAGTCTGACCTTGGATTTTATTTGTGACAAATTTAAGGAAATGCCAAATATGTGTGCATGTTCAAACCTGGAGTTGAGCATGCATTTTTTCACTCACCATTCCCCACCCAGCCCTGCCTTGTGTAGGAACTCTTCTTGCCTTCAGCATGTAAATAAGCACCAAATATCTGCTCAAGAAAGCACGTACACACCTCCAAACATTGCACTGATACACAATGACGACATAATGATATAGATGAGCCAGTCCAATGGTCTGCACAGTGGCCAATAGGATTTAATCCTGAAAAGTGAGAGATGATGCATTTTGGGAAGATAACTAAGCTGAGGGAGTGAATAGTAGGATCGTAGGAAGTAGAGTATCAGAAGGCCATTAATTTGCAGGACCAGTAGATTAGGTGGTTAAAAAGACATATGGGATACTTTCTTTTATTAAATAAGATATTGCGCATACGAGTAAGGTGGTATCGTGGAGCTGAATATGGCATAATTTGGGCCATGGCTAGAGAACTGTGCCACACTTTAGGAAGGATGTAATTGCATTGGATAGGGTACATAGGATAGAGATTCAGTAGGGCTGGAGTGATTCAGCTGTATTGAGACACTGTTAGGCTGGGATTGTTTTCTCGAGAGCAGAGAAGGCTGAACGGAGAATTTGATTCAGATGTACTAAGTTCTGAGGAGACGTAGTTGGGAGAGCTTTTCCCCTTAAAGATATTTATAACTCGTGGCTGTCACAGCTTTAAGGGAAGGAACAAGGGTTTAAGAGGGGTTTTGAGGAAAAATGTTTTCACCCAGTGGGTTGAGGGTATCTGGAATTGACTGCTGAAAGGATGGTAGAGGCAGGAGACTTCAAACTTTAAGACCTATTTAGATGTACACTTGAAATTCCATAGCATACAAGACTACAGGCTGAGTGCTGGAAAATAAGATTAGACTGGACAGATGTTTGATTCAGGTGGCCATGATAAGCTGAAGGGTCTGTTTCCACACAGTTAAAAGTTGACTTTGACTGTAATTTGGTCCAATCTGAAATCAAGAGCACTGCTTCTCTAACATGCTTTTTTTCATCTTTTTAAACGTGACCCACCCCTGCTGCCTCCAAGTATAATGAACTTGTATAATTTCATTGAGTGACATTAAAAATCTGCAGTTATTTCAACAGCAATTGCAACCATGATGAATATTTGAAGTTTAGGAAGATATAGCTTTAAATTTTAAAGTATTGATTTATGTTAAATGAATGTGTTTGTAATTTTCATCCTTTACAAAATCAAATAGTGGCTGTGGTTTATAAGAGGTGGCAGGCCTCTGTTTTTGCAAAGAATAATCATAAATAGCGACTTTGTCAATTCTAGTAATTATTTTCTGTACAGTGATAATATCATTGATAGTGTTGTTTAATGACATTGGATTAAAAATGGAGTGCTTCATTTCGTAATATCGCTGTAGAATTGCCTGGGTAAAAAGGAAGGATAGTCCCAAGCAGCTGCTTCTCCGATGCTGACCGATCTGTTTTGTTTCTCTAGTATTTCCTCATTCTGGGTTCCAGCCTCAATGGAGTTTCTACATCCTCTCTGGGATAACGTAATTTCTTTTCACAACTTTAGGTCTAATACTTGTCCTATCTTCACTGCCTTCCCTCATCTACCCCAGATAACCATCTCTGGATGCCATGTCAATTGAAGCTTAATAATTATTTTTCTCTGTTTAATATCAATGTGGACTTCACAAGCTTCAAAATCTCCCCTTCCCTACTGCATCCCAAAACCAGCGCAGTTCGCCCCTCCCCCCACTGCATCACAAAACCAGCCGAGCTCGTCCCCTCCCCCCACTGCATCCCAAAACCAGCCCAGCCTATCTCCGCCTCCCTAACCTGTTCTTCCTCTCACCCAGCCCTTCATCCCACCTCAAGCCGCACCTTCATTTCCTACCTACTAACCTCACCCCACCTCCTTGACCTGTCCGTCTTCCCTAGACTGACCTATCCCCTCCCCACCTATACTCTCCTCTCCACCTATCATCTTTTCTCTCCATCTTCAGTCCGCCTCCCCCCTCTCCCTATTTATTCCAGAACCCTCTCCCCATCCCCCTCTCTGATGAAGGGTCTTGGCCTGAAATGTCAGCTTTTGTGCTCCTGAGATGCTGCTTGGCCTGCTGTGTTCACCCAGCTTCACACTTTGTTATCTTGCATAGGGAGGCATTTGTAGGTTTAGGGATACAGTGAGACTGAGTGAGCAGTTGAGTGCTTCAACTCACTGAATTTCCACACTCAGCCAAAGAATTGAATGAAAGACCAACATATCTCTGTGGACAAGAAGCAATGCCTTAGGTCACACACTTTGATCTGTACGTTCGAAGCAGTGCCGGTGAGCACCTGCTCTGGTAGGAGGTGACACCATGCAACTAGATAAAAGACTTCCAAATATCTATGATCAGCAATAGTGTGGAGATAAATCCCTTTTGACTTATTCAAAATTTTTGATATTGGTGGGGTGTAGTTAAAAAGTCAAACTAGCTGAAGTTACCTTCATCTGAGCCTAATTTGTAGACTTTTTTGAAAAGCTGTTGAATTAACAATTATTATCTGCTTAACATTAGACAGCCAATATTATACTATCTGAAGACAATTGTTCCTGTGCATTCGGGACTTGGGATCTTATTCTGGATGCATCCTTGAGGTTCTTTTTGCTTGGTTATTTGTCCTTATCGAGAATTTAAGTTGGGGAATATTTTCAGTGTTGAAGAATCCTTGCAGTCGAATTCCTTGATAGATGAAGAATAACTAATGGCTATTGCTGAAAATTCTGAAGCTTCCACACAAAAAAAAACACAATTTGCAAAGAAGCCTCAATTTTAATTCACTTCCTATTTGTGTATAGTTTTGGTAACTGTTGAGGTACACCTGCATTTATTCATTAATTTGCATTTAATTCAAGACAGATACTTTAAACCTGTCCATATATTCTATGACCCATGAATGTTAGTGTCTTTAATATTGACTGCATTGGATTTGTACACACTTTATACAACTTCAAAGTTTTTTTTAAAATGTACACTTGGCCATTAAATACCAATGTCATGTGACATCCCCTAATTGAGGAGTAGCTTGTGTACTTACCTGCCAGATCTCTAATTCCAAGATTATCTTTCTGGATATTGAAGTGTAGTCTAGGTTTAATCTTTCTTGACTGGTGAAGTGCAGGCATCTGCCATGTGTATGATTGCAAATGGAATCGTGTGAACAGCTGTAGTGTTCGATGTTAATGTGATAGTACCTGTCCTTAGAATGACAAGGAATAACTTAATAATTCCACTTGCTAAATTATTGCTGCTTGTGTGTTATGGCTTTTATACAAAGCATTTAAAATGTCTTCTGAAGAAATAAAATGTTTTTCCTATTTCAAACAACAACTGACCTCTATTTGTAGCATTTTATGTTTCGCCTTTGTTTTTTCAATATTCAGGTGTGACAATGTGCTGTATTCTTCACCTGAGGTAGAAGAATATGTGCATGTATGTATTTGACTTTGTGCTGTGGGAGCCCATTGATAGGTGTGGAAGTGGTATTTTAATGCATTGTCATGCTTGAATTAGATCAAAAGAATGATGGTCTTGGAGATTTGTATCAATATGTTAGATAATAAAAAGCACAAGCCATACTGCTCATGGCCTTCATAGCATTGACATCCTTAAAGGTAGAATCAACTTTTATCTGGTTTTGTACTTGTATTGTTTGCGTGTACAGCACTGTCATTTCACTGATTTAGGGGAACAAACAAGTCCTGGTTCTATTTACAGACTGGCAGCAGACTATCGGTATGTTTCATACAATTTAATTATACTTCTGGTCTCCCAGTGCAGTTGTATTTCTCTCTCACCACTGTGAGCAATCTTGTAAGCACAAGATTAGTTGCAGTACAAAGTACTATTTTGCCAGTCTGTATTATAGTAACAAGTAACTAGAGATGAACTTTTAATTTTTTTTCAAAAGTTTATTGTTTCTTATTGCATTTCCTTTTCCTTTTAATTTCCCAGGGAAGAGTACTGTAATTTGAAAACATTTCTATTTTACAATTCTGGTTAATTAAAAGAAGAGTTAAAATTTAAGCACAGCCCATTATCAGATTTAATTGTCAACCCCCATTTGCAACGTTAAATTAATGCTTTTCCTCGAATCCTGAACACATTAGTCTTTAAAGGCAGGCCATTGCTCAATCACAATTCTGTCTGTCAGTCTTGAATTCCAATTTAGAGGAGAGAGATGATTTCTCACCATTCAAATTGTCTTTCCCAATTAATTATTCTTACTCTGAATTGTTTATTGTCCTGTCTCCACAGCTAGCCTAAGCTTGTTAATAGTGTATCCCATTCCCCTAAATGGTCTCGTACTCTCACGTGATCCACTTGAATTCCCTCGTACTCCAAAACCATATTCATCAATAGCTCCTTTCTCGTTAGACTGCAAACACACCAACCTAAAAGATTCACCTGAACATGCTTGGCAAATTCTGTCTATCCTTTACTGTTCACAGTATTACTAGCCCTAGTATGCAGGATAATTTTGATTCCTCATAGTTTTTTAACATCCTGTTTTAATTTCAGTGAACATTTCCTCTAATATGGCCTGTCCAACAGGCTGACCAGGAGTCCGAATGTGACCCATTGAGGTTGTGCATCAGGTCTGCTGGGCTTTGTCCAAGTCACGGGTGAATCTGAAACAAGTAGGGGAAGCTGGTAAACTGAAATCCGAAGTAATCATGTCAACATGAAACTTTTGTTCCTTGCTCCACAGATCCTACCAGACTTAGGTTTTTTTAGAATTCTAGGTTTGTTTCAAATTTTGATTATCTGTAGTATTTTGTTTTTATAAAGTAAATTTGAAATTTGCTGTGAAGATATTCATCCAATCACAGACTCTGTCAAAGGAAAGCAAAATGTGCTAAATCCTAATTATCTGCCAGTTTGTTATGTGCTGATCTGTATTCTTGGTCAGCCTGAGACCCCATCATTGCCCTCCATTATGCTCAGTACACCAGTTGTGCCAAATTTCACGGTACATAGAATTCGTACATAGCAGCGGTATCACTTTGTTTTGTTATCCACAGCAAATCTGTACCCCTATGCCTTGTGGATAATGAAGACTGAGCTGTAGATGCTGGAGATGTAAAATGAAAGTAGTTCTGGGGAAACTCAGCAGATCAGGCAGTATCTATGGCGAGAGAAATAGGCTTGTTGTTTCAAGGCCCATATGGCTCTTCAGAACTGCTCTCATTTTGAGCTCTGAAAGAGTGTCCTGGGATTCAAAGCATTAACTCTTTCTCTCTCTCCACAAATCCTGTCAGACCTCCTCGGTTTCTCCTCCATTTTTCATTTTTATTACAAACCATTTCTCTTCCTCACTTGACTCCTGGTTTGACTCAGTGAGCCCTCCTGTGTGAACTAGAAATGTTCGGCATTATATTAGCAATACTGAGATTTCTCTATGTTCTGCTAAACATTTATCTTTCAACCAATACACAACTTAAAAGCTTTCCTTGATTTGGCTGTTTGTGAGATCTTCAATAAATTGGTCGTATTTCCCTAAAATATAACAGTGACTACACTTCAGAAATTGTGAAATTGTTTTGTTATCGCCTTAAGACAAAGTGTAAAAGTTCTTGAGAATTTTTTTAAGTGGCTGACTTAAACATTTTTATTTAAGCTTAAAACAGGAAGCATTAACAGAAGGTTTCCTCGGTGCTGTTTTGTCTATACCGTGTACTGATTTGTGAAGTGGGAGTTGAGTCAGGTATGTGTGGAAAGGACTTGCTCCATTTTACTTTCTACTATTTTCAGCATCCTTTGGTACAGGATGAAGCTAGGTACTGCTAAATTATTCCATTATTCTGGCTCAGCAATTTTTTCTGAGTTTATACGATGGCAGGACAGTTCAGCTAAGTAGAATATACATCCTGTTGTATGTGTGAAATTGGAGACAGAGTCCCAGGCAGATAATCTGCAGGAAGTGTCACTGGCTGCACAAACATGAACTCCAGGTTTCGGCACTTGAGCAGTGACCAGAGTCAAGGTTTTGCATCCAGGAGGCAGAGAACTATATAAATAGCATGTTTATGGAGGTGGTCACTCCACAGGATCAGAATATACTGGTATGGGGGACTGGATGACCACCAAGCAGCTTAACAAAGCTGTGATTTCATCCAGGAGTTCTGAGTTTACCTCCATCACTAATCAATGTTCCATTTTTGGATACTGATGAGCACAGTGCATTCTCAAGTTCAGAGCCAAGTCTATGGTACCATATGTGACTCAGCTTTGTTTAGGAGATGGGGTAGAAGAAAAGAAATTAATGGAAGACCAATAGTAAATGGCCCAGAAGGAGCAGAGGTTAGAAGATATAGTGCACAGGAGTTTAGTAATATTAAAAACTACACATGTAAACACAAGGAGAACAGCAAATAAAGCTGATGAGCTGAGAACACAATGCATTACGGCATGATATTGTTCCATCTGTACTAGTAACCAAGTCTCTCTGCTCTACAAGGTGTACCAAAGCGCACATCATGTTTACTCACTGAAATGGTCCATTTCTATCCCTCTTTATTGCTGTTTGACTGAGCCTGTACTTTAGAGTTTAGAAGGATGAGAGGATCTGATCAGAACATTTAAAGTTCTAATGGGACAAGAAGACTAGATGCAGGGAGGACATTCTCCCCTGACTGGGGAGTAGAGAACTGTGGCAGGGGAATGGTCTCTGGAAATGGATAGACCATTTAGGAGTGAGATGAAGCGTATCTTCACTCAGTGTAGTGAAAATTGTTCCACATATAACACACAAGGTTACAGAGATCAACTCACTGAATATGTTTTGTTAAAATTTAAATGCTTCAAGAGAAATGGGGCATGGGGTGGGAAATAGGAATATGGCATTGAGAGAGAAGTTCAGCCATGGTCGTTGAATGGCTGAGAAAACTTGAAAAGCCGCTTCCTACTCTTACTTTTTTTAAAATCTAGAATGATAGAAGCTTCACCAATTTCTCTAATAAACCTAGAAGTATCTTGTCTGAAACTCTTCTGTTTTTAATTTTAAAAATGTGGTAAAACTGATTATAAACAGTTATGATGCAGTTTAAATTACGTCCCCTTTAGTCCCCAAACGGCACATTTTGGTTAATGGTGTGTTTTGGTTGGTTTTAGTCACCTTTCTTTCCTCACTTAAGATGAGCCTTAAAGCTTATCTCTTTGATCTCGCATTTGACCCAATGCACCTCTGGTGTAGTATTTATGATGTTTTTTCCTTTTTATAATTCTGTAAAATCTTTCAAGCACTTTATTAGTACTTTATAAACATAAGTCTTTGCAAACCCAAGACTACACGTAATTTGGGGCAGTAGGAGTGAGGAAATGTAGCAACATGAGTAGGCCATTCAGCTAGATCATTGCTGTTCCTCTGGCTCACCACTAATTTACTGTGCTATCTTTATATCTTCTGATCAGAAGTCACACGACACCAGATTATAGTCCAGAAGGTTTTTTTTGAGAACAAGCTTTTTCAGCCCCACTGCTTGTTCAGGTGTTAATGAGGTGGTATCAGACACACAATTTTTATAAGTGAAAGATCAAAGAGTCAGAACACTGAGGATATTAGACAAACCCAAGATGCTGTTAAATCTTTAATCAGTTAGAAAATTTTGATTGATTAACATGTATATGTAAATCTGCAAATTCCTTTCAAGTCACGATCCTGAGAGAACTGAAGGTTTCATCAGTGTAAAGAAGTGACATTTTAGGTGAGACAATGCATACTGGGCGTGAAGCTTTATTTAGAATCTGTTTGTTTTGTTTGGAGTCAGACTGGTTTTATTTCTAAAGTAGGAATTTATGAAACACCACATTGACTAAATGTCTACAAATTGTCATAATATTACAATTGAGCATCGTTGAAATGGATTTATGAAAGACCAATAATGTTTGACAAACTTTTTTGAGGATGTATTTTCCGGCATTGATGAAGTAGAACTAGTGATTGTGGTATATTTGCATTTCAGAAGGCTTTTTGATAAGGTTCTACACAAGTGAGTAAAAAAAAATTTAGAATTTGGGAGATGAGTAACAGTGTACTGGTGTGGATTGAAATTGATTTGTGGACAGAGTGAGAATAAGCAGGTAATTCTCAGCATGGCAACTAATTATGTGCAGCAAGCTTCAGTAGTTTGGATGGAATGATTTACAATCTCTCTACATCAGTTATTTGGATGTGAAACAAAATGAGTAATTTTCAAATTTGCTGATGTCAATAATGTGTGTGAATGAAAGTTGTGAGGAAGGTGCAAAGGAAGCTACAACGGGTAGCTGAGCAGTCAGACAAGCAACAGAATGGCAGATTGAATACAAACAGTTTTAAGCTGCCATAGTTGTACCAGATGATACAGCTACTCTGTCGGATAATGTTTATTTCATTCAGTTATGGGATGAGGGTGTCGCTGGCTAAGCCAACATTTAACTGCCCTCTAGGCAATCCGGGATGCATAATAAGAGTCGACCACATTGTGGGTCTGGAATTGCATGTTGACCAGACCCGACCCGGTAAGGATGGCAGTTTCCTTCTCTAAAGGATGTTCGTGAACCAGATGGGTTTGTCCAACAATTTACAATGGTTTCATGATCATCATTAGACTCTTAATTCCAGATTTTTTTTAAATTCGATTCAAATTCCAGCATTTGCTGTGGCAGGATTCGAATCCAGGCCCCCAGAACGTTACCTGGGTCTCTGGATTAACAGTCTGGTGATAATATTTCTAGGCCATTACCTCCCCTATTTGTGAGGTTATCCAATTTGGTAGGAAGAGTGGGAGTGCAGAGTATTTCTCAAACTGAGAGTTTGAGACGTATTGACTCCAGATTGTTCAATCTGTACAAATAGACTTTTGGAAGTTTTTTTTAATTCAACCTAATCAAAAAGTGATCTGACATGCCTCTGGAATATGTCGGACACGAACCTGGAATTCTTGTTCCAGAGGTGGGGACATTACCACTGTACCACATGCGGTTTTAGGAGTGTTGGGGTTATCTTCCAATCAGCCTGTTCAGAGATATTTAACACACCTGTGGAGCAGGTGGGATTTGAGCTCAGGCCTTCTAGTCCACTGGAGAGGATAATACCAATGTGCCATGAGAACCCAAACTGATGACTGGACAAAATTGTACATAAGTCCATTCAGCTGTGATAGCAAGGTTTGGCTGATACGAGATTTTAAAAAAAAGTAGGCTGATAATCTGCAGAGTTGAACTGATTGGATGGTAAGTCTTGAACTAGGGGATGTAGTTTCAGAATAAAATAAAGCCTATTAAAGACTGGGATGAGGTGGTTATATTATTCAGATTTGGTGAGTTTTGGAATTTTGCTGCAGCAAGCTGTGGAACCTCAGTAATTGTGTGTGTTCAAGATAGAAATAAGTTGATTTGTGGACGCTAATGTCATCAAATGATATGGAGATTATAGAGAAAAATAGCATGAAGATACATGAGCAGATGTGATCTGTTTGAATGATGGTGCAGGCTCAATGGGCTAAATGACTCACTCCTGTTAAGATCCCACTTACATTTTACTTACAACTCATTTGATCACATTATTTAATATTACGTGGATGTGTGGGAAGTAGGAAAAAAAAACGACCTTTGCATTTAAAGCAAGACATTGGAGTGAACTGACTTCATAGAGATATGCGATATGGAAACAAGTCCTTTGGTCCAACTCAACCAGCCATCCTTAATAAATCTAGTCCCATTTTGCCAGTATTTGGCCCATAATCTTCAAACCCTTCCTAATCACATACCCATTCAATGCCTTGTAAATGTTATTGTTCCGGTCTCCGCCACTTCCTCTGGCAGTTCATTCCATACATGCAGCACCCTCTGCATGAAAAGGTGCCCCTTGGAACACTTTTAAATCTTTCCCTTCTCACCTTAAACCTATACCCTCTAGTTTTGGACACCCTACCCCAAGAAAAAGACTTTCTGTTTATGGTATCCATGCCCCTCATGATTTTAAAAACCTCTATAAACGCCATCCCTCAGTTTCCAATGTGATAGGGAAAATATTCAGCCTGTCCCTATAGCTCAAACCCGCTAACTTTGGCAACATCCTTGTAAATCTTTTCTTTGTCCTTTTCAAGTTTCACAACATCTTTTCTATAGCAGAGAGACCAGAATTGTGTGCATTATTCCAATAGTGTCCTAACAAATGTCCTGTACAGCTGCAACATGATCTCTCAACTCCTAAATTCAATGCAATGATCAATAAAGGCAAACATACAAAAACAAAAATGTCCTGTCTGTCTGTGAATCCACTTTTAAGGAACTATAAACCTGTACTCCAAGGTCTCTTTGTTCAATAACACTTTCCAGGACCCCCTTACTATTAAATGTGCAAGTCCTGCCCTGATTTGCCTTCCCAAAATGCAGCACATCAAATTTATCTAAAATAAACTCCATCTGCCACTCCCTGGTCCACTTGGCCTATCTGATCAAGATCCTGTTGTATTGTGAGATAACCTTTTTAGCTGTCCAGGACACTTCCAAACTTGGTGTCATCTGCAAGCCTACTAATTATATCTTGTATATTCACATCCACATCATTTTATATAAATGATGTAAAGCAGTGGACCCAGCAACGATCCTTGTGGCACACCACTGGTCACAGGCCTTCAGCCTGAAAAGTAAGACACTATTTCCAATACACAAAGCCGTGTTGACTGCCCCTAATCAATCCTTGCCTTTTCCAAACTCATGTAAATCTTGCACCCTCAATATTCCTATCAACATCTCACCTACCACTGATGTCAGACTCACTGGTCTATAGTTCCCTGGCTTTCCCTTTCTTAAATGGTGGCATCATATCGGCCAACCTCCAGTCTTCCAGCACCTCACCTGTGTCTGTTGATATAAATATCTCAGTAAGGGGCCCAGCATTCACTTCCCTGGCTTCCCACAGAGTCCTAAGGTCTTGGGGACTTGATCACCTTCATGCATTTTAAGATATCCAGCTATGTATTACCCCACGTTCTATATCTTTCTCCACAGTAAATACTGATGCAAAATACTGGTTTAGTATCTTTGTTTCTGGCGGGTCCACACGTAGGTGACCTTGCTGATCTTTAGGGGGCCCTATTTTCTCCCTAGTTACTGTTCTGTCCTTAATATATTTGTAAAGTCCTTTGGGATTCTCCTTAAGCTTTTTTGCTAAAACTGTTTCATTTCCCATATATTTTAATCCTCCTGATTTCCTTCCTAATTGTATGCCTACTGTGGTCGCTGTTGTCCATACCTGACACATGCTTCCTTCCCTTTTCTTAACCAAAACTTCAATTTCTGGAATCATCCAGCATTCCTTACACCTATCAGCCTTGCTGTTTACCCTAACGGGAATATACTGTCTCTGGATTCTATCACATTTTTGAAGGCTTCCTATTTTTCACCCATCCCCTTCACCTGAGGACATCAACCCCCACCCCACCCTACCAACTTTTGTAAGTTCTTCCTGACCACCATCAAAACTGGATTTTCTCCAGAACTTTTAGATGAGGTCAATCCCTTTCCATCAATATTTTAAAACTAATGGAATTATGGTCACTGGCCCCCAAGTTGCTCCCCCACTGACACCTCAGCCACTTGCCCTGCCTTATTTCCCAAGATTAGGTCAAATTTTGCACCAACCCTATTTGATACATCCACGTACTGAATCAGAGGATTTTCTTACAGTTAAGGGCTTGGGTGGAAAGGACTTCATTAACACTATGGCATTCCCAGTCTATGTTCAGTAAATTCATTGCCACAGAAGACTGTGGAGGCCAGGTCATTGAGTACATTTAAGACTGAGATAGAGAGGTTCTTGATTATCAAGGGGATCAAGGGTTACAGGGAGAAAGCAGAAAAATTGGATTGAGGAACTTATCAGCCATGATTGAATGGTGGCGCAGACTCAATGGGCCGAATGACCTAATTTCTGCTCTTATGTCTTGTGGTCTTCATAAAATCATAGAATCCCTACAATGTAGAAACAGGCCCTTCAGCCCAACAAGTCCACGCCAACACAAGGAGCATCCCACCCTGACCTATCCCTCTAATCCACACACCCCTGGACACTACGGACAATTTAGCATTGCCAATCCACCAAATCTGCACATCTTTGGAGTGTGGGAAGAAACCAGAGCACCTGGAAGAAACCCACACAGACACAGGGAGAACATGCAAACTCCATACAGACGGTCACCCGAAGGTGGATTTGAACCTGGTTCCCTGGCATTGTAGGCAGCAGTGCTAACCACTGAGCCACCGCGCCACCCCTTATGTCTTGTGTTTAGAAAGTTAAAAGACCCTACTATCACCATCCTATTATTCTTATAGATAACTGAGATCTCCTCACAAATTTGTTTCTTTGTTTCCAGCTGACAGTTGAGGGATGGGAGTGTCTATATTGCAATCTCAAGAAGGTTATTGTCCCTTTCTTAATTCCACTCAAATAGCTTCTCTGGACATATTCCCAGGAATATCCAGCCAAAGTACAGCTATAATGTTATCCCTAATCAAAAACACCACTCCTCTCCTGCCTTTCATCCACCCCCTTCCATCCTTCCTTTAGCATCTATACCGTAGAATATTTAAGCTGCCAGTCCCATCCATCCCTAAGCTATGCCTCTATAACTGCTGTGATATCCCAGTCCCATGTTCCCAACCATGCACTAAGTTTATCTGCGTTACCTGTTAGGCTTCTTGCAATGAAGTACATGCAGTTTAATTTATCAGTCCAACCTCTCTTTCTGCATTTTCCTGCCTGCCCTAACTGTTTGACTTGCTCCTCTTTTCCAACTGTACCAGTCTCAGACTGATGTTTTTCCTGACTATATCACTGGCCTTTCTTCCCCCCCACCCCCCCCCCCCACTCTTATTAGTTTAAATCCTCCTGAGTTAATCTAGCAAATCTTCCTGCCAGTATGATAGTACCCTTCCAATTCAGGGGCAATCCGTCCTTATACAGATTGCTTCTACCCTTAGAGATTCCAATGATTCAAAAATGTGAATACTTGTCCCTTCACCAGCTCCTCAGCCATGCATTCATTTGCTGTATCCTCCTGTTCCTACCCTAACTACTTGGGGCACCAGGAGAAATCCAGTTATCACTACCCTTGAGGCCCTCCTTTTTAAATTCCTGCCTAACTTCCAGTATTCTGTCCTCAGAATCTAATCCTTTTCTCTGTCGTTTGTTCCAATATGCACATTGCAACCTCCTGCTGGTTCCACTCTTTTTTTGAAAATATTCTGCACCCTGTTCATGAGAGTCTTGATCCTGTCACCAGGGAGGCAATACACCATTCTGATGTCTTGCTGTCGGCTGTAGAAACATCTGTCTGTACCTCTGACTGGAGAGTCCACTATCACAATCGAACATTGGAGGTGATTTCATTAAATTCTTGGAGCAACAATTAACTGCTTTATGAGCTGTTGCATTGTTTGTAACCTTGCCGGTGGCGGGGTGTGAGGTGAGAGAGAATCAAAACAATGGCACTTTAAAAAGGAGGAAGACAGACAAAGACAGTGACCGCATGGGCAGTGAATCAAATGGAGAAATAAACCTGCACTGTTGTCTGACCCAGCAGTGAATCTACACAGCTGGCTGTTCTGCTGTTTGATTTAAAGTATCCCTGGACATCAGACTTCATCCAGGGAAGAAAAAAATACAGCAAAATTCACAGCTGACCTTTGAGAAACCTGTATGGGAGAGTTCACAGCATGAGAGCAGAAAAGTGGCTTTTTAACTTGTAGCCTTACTGCTTTTTGTTTGTAAATCAATCCATGAGAGTAGAGTAGGTTTTTTGTTTTTTTTTTAATCTGTCTTTTGATTAACCTTTAGAATTCTACAACATAGGTACCAAGTTAGCCTAGAGTAGTTTTTCACAGTAGTAAGACTATGCTGTTTTCTGGGTCTGTAGATTAAGGTGCAAAGATGACCTTTAGTAGAATGATATATTTTTCCTGACGTGCGGGAGATTAGGGAGAGTTTCTATATTACTGAGTTCATGACACTACGGTCCTTGGCCTCAGACATGGTTACCCTTCAATTAAGCCACCTCCCTCTAATGAGAGAGTAGCTCTGTGGTCTGCTAAGATTATGGTGACTTTACCTTTCCTCAGTTTGCCAAATAAAGAGATGGCCATGACTAGTTTCTTGGAGCTTTATAAATATATATGTTTTAAAGCATGTGATTGTGTTATAACAGTTCTTATTCAGTTTTGCCTCTACTATTTGTTTTCTGTCCTGTAGCCTTGATTGGTGTGCTTCTGTTCTGTTCCCTTCTCAGTTTAAAAGGACTTGTATTTTTGGGATTGCCTGATTCTAAGTGTTGCAATAGGAAATGTCTGTACATTGACTGCCTTCTGCCAATTTAGGTTTTTAACTGACTAGGCCACTGAAAGTTAGCATGTTATCAGTGAAAGGCTACAGTGCAAAACGTCTGCCCCACCTGTTTTAAGGTGGAAAGCAAGCAGAAGGGATTAAAAGAGATTACTTTACTCTTCGTGTTTTGCATAGAATTTCATTCCTTTCCCAAAATATTATCTATACTTGATTGTATTTTGAAACTGTAGACCAGGAATAATGATACAGATGTGAGCCTTTTGTGATAGCGTGTTGATCGTGGCACCAGACAACTTTTCGGGACTCCTGTGTAGTTTGCTCTGTTGGTCTATCTCAAAAATATTTAGAATGTGATTCTGGTTATGAACATGTTGTCGTCTTTGTTTCCTTGTTCCAGATTTTGGTGTGAGTGCATTTTTGGCAACAGGAGGTGACATGACCAGGAATAAAGTCAGGAAGACTTTTGTGGGCACACCCTGCTGGATGGCACCTGAAGTTATGGAGCAGGTGAGGCAGCCGATATTCACATCAGAACATCTCAAAATACTTCTTAATTTTCTCAAACTTTTGGAACTGTAAAGAACACGCATCTGAAGTTGCCAAAAAAAATGACTCCAGGTTCATCAAAATGGCCTCAAGTGATGGGTGGGCTGTTACAGCTTTCCACAGGAAAAGAAAACATGTTCAGGGCTTTTTCACTGTGGTTGTCATTGCTGTGTTTGTTTCAACTAGAACTGATATTTATGGACTTTGGATGAAAATGACAGTAGGTTAGTAATGATGCTCATTGACTTAACAGCTTGCCAAGATACTCAAATGAAGTGTAGCAAGGTGCTAGAGGAATGTGTTTGCCAATCACAGTACCCCTAATCCCTTCAGACAGGAGGAGAAAATTGGATCTAAAACATGTCTGATCTCAAACTATGTATTTTTTTTTCAAAACACAAACACAAAAGCAAGCGTAAGTAATATACTGCACCCATTGTTATTTCAATGTCGCTTTGAGCCGAGGGCTTTATCTTTGATTGCTGGTGATAGTTACTAAGTCAGTCATATGGTATAGAAGATGCCATTCAGCCCATCAAGTCTACACCAAGAAAATCCCACCCTTACTTACACTTCAGGCAGTCCCCAGAACGTGAATGGGCTCCACTTGCAAGTCAGTTTGTACACTAGTCAGAACACAACACACTAAAACAGCACCTAATGAACTTAAAAGACCCTATACAGACAGCAAGCAAAACGAACGTCATCTACAAAATACCTTGCAAGAACTGTGACAAACACTACATTGGACAAACAGGCAGAAAGCTAGCCACCAGGATACATGAACATCAACTAGCCACAAAACGACATGACCCACTATCACTAGTATCTTTACATACAGATGAGGAAGGACACCACTTTGATTGGGACAACACATCCATCCTAGGACAAGCCAGACAGAGACACGCACGAGAATTCCTAGAAGCATGACATTCCAACCGGAACTCCATCAACAAACACATTGACTTGGAGCCAATCTACCATCTTCTGAGAAAAAGAACAGGAAATGACATCACCAACCCAAGGAAACCTAAACAGATAAATAGAAAGTGGGACATGACACCAGTGTTTCGTCGGAGGCTCACTGATGATGTTACCTAGAATAGTGACGAAATGTCTGAAAACTAACCTTCCAGCTCAGCAAGCAAACTCACATCCAGAACCTCAACCTGAGCTACAAATCTTCTCAATGCTAACACAATGCTTGATAATATAAAATAGTGTTCATACATTGGATCTTTAAAATTACGCCATTGTATGGGATGACAGTCATAAGGAGGAGCATTTGTAAGTTGGATGAAGTTCTTTTGTAAGTTCAGAAATCAACAACCCTCTAACCTACTTTCCAGCATTTAGCCCGTCGCCTTGGATATTGTATTTCAAGTTTCAAACGTGTACTTGCTAAAGGCTGAGGTTTCCCACCTCGAGTGCCTTCCCAGCTAGTACATTCCACATTCCATGTTCCACTGCCGTGTTTTCTTCCCTCAGTTCCCTTCATTCTCCTGCCCTTCACCTTTTTAAAAATTATATCTCTCCGCTATAGATGCTTCAACTCAGCAGAACAGCTGCTTCTTATCCACATTGCCCATGCTGCTCAGTCTCAAATCTCAATCGGGTGCTCCTCAGCCTCCTTTGCTCTAAAGAAAACAGCTAAAGAGTATCCAGTCTCTCTTCACAGCTAAATTGTTCCAACCCAGGCAACGTCCTGGTGAAACTTCTGTGTCACATTCTTTGTGTAATATGGCAACAAGACTGCACACAGTACAGTGACTGTAACCTAACTAATATTGTGTACAGCAGCTTTACTCAACTCCTTTTTATTTCAGCAAAATTGTTTTTGTAGCTTTGCTTTGGGGGCGGGGGGGGAAGAAATGTTCTTTTATATTCTCTATATTCTTTCTGCCCCAAAATAGTTACAACCACTAGGGAAATCCCCAAATTGTTACACTGCAAGAGGAGGCCATTCAGCCCATTGTCTGTGACATATCTCCAAATGAGCTCTTGCCTAGTGCCATTTCCTGCCTGTCCCCTGTAAGCCTGCATTTATTTGAAAAGAATTTCGTTTTCACCTAATACCTCAGTTGATCTATGAGGCAGTTCACTCCAAACTTGAACTGCTCGTTGCATGAAAAGATTTTTCCTCATCTTTTCTGCGTATTTTACTAATTATTTTACAGCTGTTCCCTCTCGTTCGTTCTTTGGAAATCACCTAGTGGAAATATTCTCTTGATGTTTACTTTGTTCAGACTTTTATTTTGAATTTTTGAGTTGCATAACCTCAAAGCCTTCCCTTTCCCAAAGAGATGTATGGAACATGTCTGAGAGGGTGGTGGGGCAGGTACTCTTGCAACATTCAAGAAACACCTGGATGAGTACAAGTTAAAATGTCGGGTATAGGTTATGGATCAAGTATAGGTCAATGCAATTCGTATAGTTTGTGTGTGTTGGTACAGACATGGTGGGCTGAAGGGCCTGTTTCTCTGCTGTATGTCTCTGATTTCATGGAAGAGTCTCAGCTTCTCCAAACTGTCTTATCTGAAGTTCCTAATCCCCAGAGCCATTGTCCTGCACATGCCTGTACTCTTTCCAAAGCCTTCACACCCTGAAGTGCAATGTCCAAAACTGGACCAGTACTCCAACTGAGAATGTACCAATATTCAGTCAGATCAACAGAATTTCTTCCTCTTTATACTCTGTAGGCTTTGTTCACAGGGGTAAACCTGATATGTAATTAACTGCTGTCTTCACCTGTTAATCACCTTATAATGAAATATAAATGTTCACGTGCTCCCCTTTGCATTGTTTCCTTTATACTATCTTTCCATGTTCTTTCAACCAAAATGTCGCACTTTTCTGACTTGAACTTTATCTGCCACCTATCCGTCTACTTCAACTTGTCAGTGCACTTTGAAGCTGTCCACTGCCCTTTTCATATAATCTGCAAATGTAAACACATCAAAATATTTTTACATTTTTTCAAACATTTGAACTCGGTGGGGGGGGGGGGGGGGGGGGAAATGCATTTGAAGTTGTATAAACTGATTCCAGATTCAATCTTTGGCCTCAGGTGATGGGTGGGGTAAATACTTCTGAATTTATTGGAGAAATCTCGTGAAAGTCTTTTTGTTCTATATAAAAGCATAGAAGCAAAGAGCAGGAGTAGGCCATTCAGCCTTTTAAGTTTGCTCAGCCATTTAATGATCATAGCTGACCTTCTGTCCCAATAAGCAGCTGTGGTCTGGTAAGACAATACAAGTTTACCCTTTGTTATTATTGAAATCTCCCATTCTGTTGTTTAGTTATCTAACTTTCAAATTTCATACCGATTACAAATGTAAAGCTAAGATATAGCGTCTTGCTTTTTTTTTAAACATAGCAGGAGGAAATCTTTTATGACCTGCATTCTTCCCCTCTTCCACCTTCGGCACCCTTGCTGTAACGTGTAAGCATGTTTATTTTCAGCCGTTGTCATTAATTTTCCAATCTTTCCTCCCATTAACTTCATCACTGAAATCAAGTTTTATGCTGTCTGTTACTCAACCCCTCTTTACAGAACCTCTAAATTGTGGAACAACTAGGCTGTCTATTTTTCCTTCCATGTACCAAAGCAAATTAAAGGCCACACTTGGAATTGCTTGTTCACTGACAACTGATTTCTCATTTTTTCATCTCGTGCTAGTGTCCTATATTATTCTTTGGGCCTCATTTCAACTTCTTCATTTAAAATTGATTTGAGTTTAAAAGGAGGATGATTGAGCAATGTATGATCCAATTATGCAAATATTTGAAACTTCACCATAATTCTCTCATTGATTTGCCTGAACAGGTTAGAGGCTATGACTTCAAAGCAGACATTTGGAGTTTTGGAATTACAGCCATCGAACTAGCTACAGGAGCAGCTCCTTATCATAAATACCCACCAATGAAGGTAACCATTGTTGCCACATCCAGTAATTGCAGTTTTTCATTCAAACCTGTTGGTCATTAAGTTTTTTGTATTTGCTTGCTCTACAACAATCTCGCTCCTGATCTGTCAATTGAATTAGCTTGTAATCTGCTTTAAATGTTTACTTACTTTTCACTTAAAAATTGCTACAGTCCCTATCTCAGCAGTTGTGTATAGCAGTGCAACTTCTGAGTCATCAGGGTATCCAAATATGCTTCACAGCCAACGATGTACTTTTAAAAGTATAGTCACTGTTATAATGTACAGAATAATCTTACATTTCTCCTAACCACCCCCCCCCCCCCCCCCCCCGGCTCTTTCGGTGACTATTTAAACTTGATTAGCCTTCATTATTGACTACTTAGTCTTGGTGATTGACTTCCCCAACCAGAGTGATTAGCATTTACTTCTTAAAATTCTTAATTTCAAAAACTTTCATTAAATCTATCTTCGCTGTTACAATGAAAATTGCCACCCATCCCTGGCACCTGCACCACTGTATTTTGGAAAATATATCAGAGGTTGTTTTTCATCTTTAAATGTTATTGTTATATTTATTGTTTTGCTTTCTCATTAAGAATGTGTTTAATTTCATTTCCTGTTGCAATTTGAGAAAGAAATTTATCATGATCTCAGATTGTCCCAAAGGCAGTGGAATGTAGTGATGGATTTGCTCATAGCAGGGCCTGACAAAACAGAATTGTGATCTGAGTTTAATTTATTTTTAATGTTGACCAAGCAATAAATATTTACCAGAACTCTGATCATCTTTGAAGTATTGCCATAGAATCTTTTATGCCCACCAGACCTTGTTTCAGGCCCAATCCAAAGGAAGATAGCTTGACAGTGCTGCATACTCTGCACTTTTGCCACAGGTTGTGGTCAGGTCTCTAGTATGGATCTTGAACTCTCAAACTCAATTCTAAATGCTGCCATTGAGCCATGGCTGGCATCTTTTATTCTCCAAGGGTCTCTTGCAGTTTGCTAAATGCCTTACATCTGTGACATACACTTAATATCCTGTTTCTTGTATCCAAGCCCAAATCATCATGAGCACATAGTAAATGAAATAAACCTAGCATTGACACTGAGGTACATCACATCAAGCCCTCTTCTAATCAGTTATCAGCACCTGTTTAAATATAGCCCTTTACTTTCAATCAACTTTTTAACTATTCTATTACACAGTTCTTGTATCGTATGGCAAGATTTATTTGTTAACCTCCCATGAGATATCGCCTGATTCATTTTTATGCTACCTTTTTTATTTATTATGCCCTTTGTTTATTTTGGTAATTTTGTCATTCTGTTTTTATTGCCAAATGTGTTTTGGCTTTAGCAGAGATCTGCATTAGCTGCTTTGATTAATCAATATTTCTAAACATTCAAAACACCATGATTTTCAGTTCGTTCAAAATGCAGTGTCTGTTGCTTTTTCACCATATTACCTGCTTGATCATAGGATTCTGAGCTGGATCCTCAGTCAGGCTCTTCTTACTGTAATAATAAGTCTTTCAGATACCCATCAATTTGCATGTTTTCAACATTTGTCTTTTTCTTTTTGATCTCAGTGGCATTTCACTTGGGAGACATTGGAAACAGTTTTGAATTGTCCAAATGCAAGTTAAATATTGTGCAGAAAATGGTTTTTGGATGTAGTATGTGAATACTTTGGCGCTTCTGCTTATTAACTATAATATTCTCAGAGGGATAAAGATGAATTGGTGAACAGTGACAGAGCAGTAATGTTACTGAACTGGTAATAAAAGGCCCAATTCTCTGAGAGACAAGTTCAGAAGTACCATGAAATAGCAAAAACTACCAATGCTGGAGTCAGATAAAACAGTGGGGAGCTGGAGGAACACAGCACACCACTCAACATCAGAGGAACAGGAAAGTTGGCGTTTCGGGTCAGGACCCTTCTACCTGAACTTTCCTGTTCTTCTGATGCAGTCTGGCCTGGTGTGTTCTTCTAGCTGCACACTGTTATTTCAGATATACCATGACAGGTGTGGAAGCTTCAACTCGAGGAATTAATATATGAAATAAAATTACCTATTCATGATAACTATGAAGCTACCAGTTTCTGTTTTATAAACTAGAACAAAGGAAATCTGGCTCACTAATGTTGTATTTCTATATTTGTTAAAGGTGTGTGGCTGTTGCTGACTAGGCCACCGTTTACCACCTGTTCTGCTTGCTACTGCTCCTTCCTTTTGACAGCATAAAACCCATCGTATTTCCCCACACTTCCAATTTTGAAGATCAGTCATGTCGGACTTAATAGGTCAATTCTTTCTCTTCACAGATGCTGACTGATTTGTTGAGCTTCTCCAGCACTTTTTAAAATTTCAGATCGGCAGTATCTGCAGTTCTTTGCTTGTATACTATTTTGTTGTCTGATTTACCTCTGATTATTTGAACAATTTTAGTTGTCCGTACTATTGTGACAATAACTGACTCCCCAAAACCTATCTAACTGTCTATAGTCCTGTGTCTTTCCATACAGCACCACCACCACCCCCACACCCCTTTTCCCCCAACGATTCTGAGACGCCACGATTAATAACTTTTATAAACTTGGTTAAACATTCTCTTTCAGCCACTTTTTAATGTTCTTTCCTTCATTAGGTTTTAATGTTGACTCTTCAGAACGATCCTCCCTCATTGGAGACAGGTGTACAGGATAAGGAAATGGTCAAAAAGTATGGGAAGTCCTTTAGGAAGATGATTTCACAATGTCTGCAGAAAGACCCAGAGAAGAGGTAAAAAATGTCTCTGAATGCTCTTGTTTACGTATTCTTTGAGGTCAGGAATTTGGAAATATACTCAGGATCAATGAATTAAGGTAGTATAATTCTGAATTATGCTTGAGCAGCATGGTTTGGTTTCAGTGCTTTGTTTTATACTGATCAATGTAAGCATTCTGCTTATTACTGTAAAATTATTGTGTGAACAGTTTTTTAAAAACAATCTATTTTGCTATGATTATGTGGAGGAGTGAATTATTATTCTTTTCCATGTTCCACTCCTCTCCTGGTTTTTAAAAAAAAATTAAAAGGGGAAGTAATATTGCAAATTAGAAACCCAAATTAGACTGTAGTTCACACAGTTCAGGATCAGAAACAAGTCAACCAAATTCCTTAAATACCACATGAGAAACTAGATAATTGCAAGCACAACCTACTGAAGTAAAGATGTAAAGAAAAGAGAGAGCAATGGCTATTGTCCTGTTCAAATCCAATACCAAATTGGATCACTGAAAGCCAATGCAATAGTGTTGCATGCTGTAGCCAGTTTCTTCTGTGGTGTTCTTTCCAAAATGTTCATGTGATGTATATTATGCGGCCAATCTATGATATAGTATAGTCATAGCACATAGAGGCAATCAGTGAAATGGCAAAAACAGAGGATGCTGTTAAGAAATTAGCAAGACAGTCTAGATACACATCACTGACAACAATGAGAAAGGAGACCTGAAACTGATGGAAATGTGAACAGAAATAGAATTGATAGTTTTTAGGCAATTAAGAGAATTTGAGATTTAAAATGGGCAATTAAACCCTAGGAAGTAGTCAATCAATTCAGAAGTGCCATTATGTAATGAACTCTGCCAAATGCCATGATAAAGTATTGAAAACCAAAAGTGATCCATAAAATTCGAAGGGAGATGCAGATCAAATAGAGGGTGTGGTATTGATCACAAGACCTTTAAGCCTATTGATGAATACATTGGTAAATTGCGGAATATCAGACAATATCCCTGGCCCTACACTTCCTTGGAGCATCTGAATGATAAGGACATCTACATTGGACTCCTCCTCCTATTTGTTGACTTTAGCTCTGCTTTCCGATACCATAATTCAAACCAAATTCCCCTCTCAACTCCAACTCCAAGACCTAGCACTCTGCTACCCCCTGTACAACTGGATCCTGGAACCACCACCACCCAACACCCCCACCACCCACCCCCTGCCGCCGACCTGCAGACCACAATCAGGAAGAATAATCAACAATACCTCCTCCACAATAATCCTCAACAATGCCCTGCAAGGCGCTGTACTCGACCCTTATGGTACTCCTAATGGCACTCACTCCTGTGTACCAAATTCAGCTCTAATTCCACTTACAAATTTGCTGACGACACCACTATAGTGGGTCAGATCTCAACCAACAAGACAGCACAGGAAATAGATGGACAGCTTAGTGTAAAGGCAATCTTCCCCTCAATGTTAGCAAAATGAAGGAGCTGGTCATTGACTTAAGGAAGCAGAGTGGACGTCTATCAATGGTACTGAGGTGGAGGTGGTTGAGAGCTTTAAGTTTCTCGGAGTAAATATCTATCCTTGTCCATCCACATCAATGTTACACTCAAGAAAGCACACCAATGCCCCAACGTCCTTAATTTTTATAGATGCACCAAAGAAAAGATCCTATCCTAATGCATCACAGCTTGGTATGGAAACTGGTGTGCCCGAGACCACAAGAAATTAGGGATATGAATGCAGCTCAGTCCATCACAAAAACCAGCCTTCCTTCCACTGACTCTGTCTACACGTTCCGTTGTCTCAGGAAAGCAGCCAACATAATCTCAGACTCCTACCACCCCAGTCATACTCTCTAACACCACCTTCCATCAGGCAGAAGATACAAAAGTTTGAAAACTTACCAGCCGATTCAAGAATGGCTTCTTCCCCTCCTGTTATCAGACTTCCAAATGGACCTCTCATACATTAAAGTTGATCTTTCTCTGCACTTTAGTTGTAGCACTATATTCTGTATTCTGTTCTGTTACCCTGATATGCTTATGTAAGGCATGATTTGTTTGATTAGCACACAAAGCAGTACTTGTCACTGCATCTTGGTACATGTCACAGCAATAAAATGAATTAAATCAAAAGTGAATTTGTATCTATTGTCTGGAATAGACTGACAAAATACGACGTAGATCGAGAGTTTAAAAAAAATCAGGTCAAACTAATTTGAGAGTTTTGCCTGTTTCAGATTTGGGGAGATAGCATACTAAAATCTTTAAAAGAAATGGTGATTTCCCATTCTATTAGAATGGATCTAGTTGTCACCTTTCCCTCTCTTGCCCCCCCCTCTCCCCTCCCTTTCATAAGGGGAAACTGTGTGTTTACTATAATGAAACACTGGTTGAGACTAATTCGTTAGCTCTTCAGTGCTGGATAGGTACAATGAACAGAATGGCCTTCTGTGCTTGGATTCTGTAAAACTTACAATGTTCCTGGCCTTTGTGGTGCTTTGGTGACAGCTCCAGAAAAGACAGTTAATTATTATTATGCTTGTTATTGTCCCAAGCTTAGGATTACTCAAATTCTCAGTGTTTGCCATTTCAATTCTCGTGAAACCATAAAGCATTTGCACTTCTTTTATGGAAGTTTTAAAAGCTTTTTTTTAATGGATTGACCTGTAAACTATAATTCATGGTTAGAAATCCAGTTGGCTTTGTGTAAGAGTTATGTTGTTGAACATTCTGGAACAATGCACTAAAGCTCATGCAGCATCCTACTTTTGTCAAAGGTGACCTTTTACTGTAGGCAGTGTAATCATCAACCTGACCCAACGGATTTGTAGAGATTCCACCTCTGCATTTCTTTGTTCATTTATTCATGATGGTCTTTTAAACCTATTTGGTAAACTAGCATCAGGTGTAATGTGGAAGTACCACTCAGTTTGTTGAAAAAAGTCATGGAAAAATTAGGTGTATGCACCATCTAAGGAGTATGAAAAAAGCACTAAGTTCCATAAATAGCTTATAAAAATGAAATATTTTGTTTACCAGAGATCTGAAAGATGCAAAATAGAGGGAAAAACTAAGTACATCAGTGAACACCTTACAAAAGGTCATTGATCTGAAAAGTTAACTCTTTCCACATTTGTTGTCAGGCTTCCTGAGCTTTAACAATACATTTTTATTTTACTTTGGTAGCTTTTCTTCTGTTTATCTCTACCTCCAACCCTGCTTTCTTTATTTTTCCATGTGTCTCAATCATTTTGATTGGTACGGATGAAAGATTTTTCTTGTGTGCACTATTTTGAATCCCATTTTAGATATTTTCTAATAAAATCTGGACAAGTTGATTACACACTTTTGCAGAAACTGGGACTTGAACTCAAGTCTCCTGTTCCAGGAAAAGCCACTACACACCACAAAGTATTTTTGATTATCCTGTTCAGATGTCTTATGTCACATCTCTAGAGCAGATGGGATATGAACCATGCCTCCTAGATGAAAGGCAGGAACACTACCACTGGATCACGAGGCTTTTATAGGTATATGTATTCAACTAAATTGATATTTATTTCGCACCTCTGGAACAGATGGAACTTGAATCTGGCCTCCTTGGTCAGAGATAGGAATATTACCACTGCCAAAGAAGAAATCCCATCATGTCTTTTATTCAAGTGCCGCCTTTGTTGTGCCACTTAACTGTTACTGATCCAACACTTGTAAAGTTACGTCCTACCTTTCTATTTCCTGTATTATAATTTGTCCCCTAGCTTTTGAGCTTCATGTCTGACTAACCAATTTGCCTGGATCAACTTTATCAATTGTTTATGTCCGTTTTAAAGTATTCGTGTATATCTATGTTGAGAATGAATGTAGTCATCTGTCCTTCAGTGAAAAGAAAGTAAACTAAGCAATCAGCTTCAGCAAACCTGAGAAACGCCTCCAAAGTTGTTATATTTAGCCTTGTGTCTCCAGTATATTAACCTGATCGTGTTTGAATTAAACCATCTTGCTGTTCTTTAAAGTCACCGGAATATGTACTGATTCTTCACTGCGTATTAGAAGAGAATATATTTGAAATATTTTGAAGATGAGGCATTTCCATTGCTTTTGTCAAAATGAGAATTTCCCTGTGCTGCGTGGT
This sequence comes from Stegostoma tigrinum, assembly GCF_030684315.1. NCBI lineage: Eukaryota > Metazoa > Chordata > Chondrichthyes > Orectolobiformes > Stegostomatidae > Stegostoma > Stegostoma tigrinum. Next base: position 99,090,901 of record NC_081358.1, on the reverse strand, counting down.
GATTTTTTTTTTTGCAGGTTTGTTTTAATGCGTGGACATCCTCCATTGAAGGGATGTCTTGTGCTGACTTCAGCTGTTTATTTAGTCAGTGATGCATTCTGCTGATTACAATGCCTTCCAATTGATTTTCATGATTACACAAAATGCCCATATTTTAAAATTCTCTCTTGAATTGCACACAGATTTTCTAAATCTGATAACAAAGACCATGTCAAATTTTGAAAACTGACAAGATTTTCTCTTGAACTAAGATTATTGATCCTGTATAATTCCTTTCATAATTTTCCCCATTCTTGGTGCCTGTTGACAACATCTGTTTGAGTTGTGAAAACTATTGGAGTATTTCCCTTTGGTTTTCCGCAGGGAAAATCATGATAAAGTTCTTAAATCACCTATTTCCTGTCGCTGTGAATATACTTCCCGGTGACTGCCTGTAGATCTTGCAGAGGAACCTCTGACATGGTTTTTGTTGCCAGACAAAGTGGGAGATCTGAAACAGATGTCTTCACGTCTATATAGGAAGTGAGCAGATAGTGTCATATCTCCTGTGTTACTCTGTACCTTTATGATAGTGGTTATTCATCTCAAAGATCAACTACCCTTTTGCCCACTTGGTGTTAGAATTAAATACTGTCAATGAAAATTTCCTTGATCTTGATTCCTTCTATGCTGAAACTAAACTGACTTCCAGAGATAATACTGGCAGAAATACAGGAAAAACCTAACTGCATCTTTGGAGAGAAGGTTTGTTTCAGGCCAATTGACTCATCTGACCTTCATAAATATACATGATCTACAATTTGTGGATAATCATAATATAATCTACTATGCACCAAATTTGCAAACCATTCTTTATTATTTTTAATCTTTGAATAGAAGATAATTACATCCCCCTTGAATGTTGCTGAAACAAAGCCCTTCAAACAATATCTAGCCAGCTAAATATTCCACCACACATATATGTTGAAGGATAGATTGTAGAATTTTTTGAAGACTTCCTGTACCTTTGCAGCCATCCATCTCAAAGCACCGTCTTTGAAATCCAAAATAGTATTAATTCTGGCGTTTCAATTGTCAGCAAACACTGACAGTACTTGACAACCAAGACCCCTGCAATTCAATGGAAATCCTACTGCATGGCATATATTTTGACATCCACTCCTGTATTTCTGTTGTCTTTGTATCACAAATATGTAAGAGCACCAAAAAAAATTTCAACACCAGTGCCTTTTGGTACATCCTCTGGATTCAATGGGTGGGCAGTGGATCAAGCACCAGTATCATACTTGTAGCTAGCCTGCTACAGACAAAATTCCCAGAAAGTCATGACAGGATATCCTGTCTAGTTGGCTGAAAATCATTTGAGGTTTAGGAAGTTCAGTGAACGCTCAAATGCCTAGCAATCAAAGGATGGACAAAGGACATTGTTGGAAAGTGCTCTGAAGCTCTCTTTGAAATGCGGCAGTGTTGACCTTAATGATTATCTGGCATGAACAAGCCAAACTAACTTGTGTTCTCTAACACAAATGAATGTGGAAAATGTTTACCATGCTTGAGGCATGCCTTTTGCTAATTGACCAGTTTCAGCAAATCAGGGAATACCCAATATTATTGTTTATCTCTCCTAATTGGTAATTTTCTTTAATTTCAGGCCTACAGCAGCAGAATTTTTAAAGCACAAGTTTTTCCAAAAAGCTAAGGTAAACTAGCAAATCTGTATTATATCTGTTTACTAAACATCACAATTAGGCTGGCAAATGTTGATTTTTTTTCTTTGCAGTTTAATGAATGAATGTAGCATTATGATCCAGAGCTGACAGTAACACTGATAAGCCAAGTCTCAGTGAAACTTGATTTGGTAGACCAAAAGTTTCATTTTTGCACTTTGGTTAACATGATAGTCAGTCACCTAAAATTTTCATACAAGGATTCCACAGTAATGTTAACAAAAGAACTGGAGGTCTTTTGCGCAGAAATTTAAAAAAATTTGGAGAAATGCTAATGTAAACAATAAACATAATTTTACTTGATCCAAGTAAAATTATCAGTCTGCCTCTTTGTTTAATTTCTTAGTCAACTGATATGGGCATAAGTGTTTCCATTAGCAACTTTCTCTCATGCCTTTTTCCATCTTTCCCCAAGCTGCACTGCCACAGGATTTTCTCACTGCTTCCCTTTTGAAACATCCTGGGGATTTTTCCAGTTAATTTGACTTTTTTTTTTGAGCTGTTAAGCAGCATGTTTGACATAAATTCCTTTTTTGGATTTAGCCCCCTCCAGTCATGAAAACTCAAACTTGTCTAGTAATTTAGCATAAGTCTCATGAGTTTTTGGGAATGCAGTTGTGACCAAATTTTTAAATAAAAATTATTTCAGACATTTTTTGTTTAGAAAAAGTAACCTTTACAGGACTGAAAACCAAAAATTTATTCATCTCTACTTTAGACCCCAAATTCCTAAATAATAACATAGTATAAGGTTTCAATACCGTAGAAATAATCAACTTTTCTCACGTATTAAAGGGAAGAAGGTGTTGCTGCCAAAATTGGTCTTTATTGCCTGTCATTAATTGCTTTGAGAAAGTGGCCTCATCAAACACTCTTTTCATTCATACAATTTTGATAGGAATTTCTAGGATTTTGGTACAGAAACATTGAAGAAAGAGGATATGTCCTCAAGTCCAGATGTTGTCTGTCTTGGACGAAAACAAGCAATGATGATCTTGTGTGATGCTTGCCTTTCCTCTTTTGGTAGACTGTTGATTTGGAAGGTATACTTGCAAAGGTCTGGTGAGTTGGAGTATGGGAGAAACCTAGCAAGTGATGTCAGTAACAGCTTCTATAAATGTGTATATAAAGAAAGAGGAGCTAAAATTTTCTAAGTAAGTTAAAATGGCCATTTTAAGAGTTGAAACTAGAGAATTAGTAATAGGTAAATAGAAAATAGCAAAGGCTTTGAACAATAATTTTATCCTCCTACACAGTTTAAAAACATAAAAGACATCAACAGGCAGAAAAGAAGGAAGATGTAAAACAGCTTCAGAAAGATTTAGACAGACTTGGTAAAGGGGCTCAAGTGTGGCAGATGGAATATAGTGTGAAAATGAGACTTTGGAAGGAAAAACAGATGTGCGGAGTATTTATTAAATGATAAAACGTTGGCTAGTGAACAAGTACAAAAGATCCGAGGTATCTTTGTCATTAAGTCACTGGAGACTAACATGCTGGAGAAGCAAATCCTTAGGCTAATGGAATGTTGGCTTTAATTAATGAGTTTTGAGTATAGAAATAATGAAGTCTTGCTTTGACTCTATAGCAGCTTTGTTAGACTGGACCTAAAGTATTGTGTGCAGTTTTGGTCTCCTTATCTTGGAGGTATTGTCTTCATGGCAGATTTACAACAAAGATTAACCAGATTTACTTGTGACTTTGTAGGATGGGCTAAACTGAGCCTGTGTTCCTCAGAATTTTGAAAAATGAGGGGTGATCTTATTGAAGCTTACCAAGAACTTAAAGGAATCATCAAGGTAGATGCAGATAAGATGTTCCCTTGGTTGGGAAGTCGAGAACCATGGAACACTGTTTATAGCTAAGTGGGATGCCACTTAGCAGGACTGAGATGAGACGTTTTTATTCAAGAGTTATGAATCTTTGGAATTCTCTTTCCAAGAGGGCTGTGGAAGTTCAGTCTTTGAGTGGAGTTAGAACAATGGTTGATAGATTTCTGATTACCAGTGATCAGCATGGCATGAGTCAAAGACATTGGTATTCGATCAACAATGGTCACATTTAATGGCAGAGTGGTTTAGTTGGGCTGAATGGCCTACTTCTGATCATGCATTCCTCACTTGAAATAATCACTATAGCTAGAGGGGGGACAAAAGGGAATGTAAATGCGCTTTAATACTGACATGTCCCTGGATCTGATCATCTGCATTCTTTGGCCTTGAAAGAAGTTGTTGGAAAGAAAATGGATTGGTTGTAATCTTGAAAAATTCCCTACATCCTGAAAAAGTACTGCGGCTTGAGAAGATGCAAATATAACTCCTCTCTTCAGAAAGGAAGGAGACAGAAAATGGAAGATTATAGATCAGTCAGCCTAATATCTGATATTACACTGTTGCTCAATCATTATTACCATGATAGGAACAGAACAATTAAAATATCATAATGCAATTAGACAGCATGGTTTTCTGAACGATAATCATGTTTGACACGTTTGAGGAGATTACAAATGATTTGGATAGAGTGAAATCAATAGATGTGTATTTAGCTCTTCGAAAGGTACTTGAGAACGTGACACACTTAATTTGCTACACTAGATGAAAGCATGGTATTGATGATCTATTTGGTTGAATAGAGAACTAGCTAACTGACGGAACAAATTTGCAATTAATGGGGCATCTTCAGTTTGGAAACTATAACAATTGGAATGTCACAGGGATCACTGCTGGGACCTCAACTATTTACAATATATATTAATGACTTAGACAAGGGAAATGACAGACTGTATTGTAGTCCAGTTTCCTGACAGTACAAAGCTTGGAGGAAGATAAGTTGTGAGGAGGATACAAAGAGGGTGGTAATAGAAGATTTGAGCATGGATCCTACTGCATACTTTGCTTCTGTCATCATGAGAGGAATGATCCAGACATTATAGTTGAGGAGGAATAAAGTGACACACAAGATGAGATAAATCTGATGAGCCGAGAAATATTAAGAGGTTTAGCAATCTTGAAATTGGATAACTTACCAGGCCCAATTGAAATATATCTGAGAATGCTAAGAGAATGAAGGAAACAAATAACAAAAGCTCTGTTATGATTTTGTATCCTTTCTGACTCTGGTGTGTACTGAACATTTGCTGACCTTGAACTTGGTTAACAAAGGAGAAAAGTGGAATAAGTAATTTTAGACTAAATAAGGTAACTTCATTGGTCAGCAAGAGTTAGAAAGAATTCTAGGAAATTCTAAGCAGTTTAGAAAGGAATCAACTAATGAAGGTTGGACAGCGTGAATTTACTGAGGAATATTTGTAGCCAACTGACTTGAAGATTTTGAGGTAACAAGGACTGTCAATCAGAATTATGCATTTGATGTAATCATCCAGATATTGGTAAAAATGTTGAGAAGCTCTCAGCAATTTTATCAGAAAAGAAGAGCAAATTGAATCTAAGCACAAATAGCAAGGTGGATGTAAAATTGACTGGTGGGAGGAAGCAAAAAATTGTGGATTAAAATTTATTTTGGTGGTCCAAAGGTTGATTTTGGAGGGATCCTGTAGCGCTGTCACGCTTTTAATGATATATCATGCTCATGAGACTTAAATGTAAGGGGAATGATGAAGAAAATTTAGTCTTTATGAAAAGTTAGTTGTGTGGCTGATGGGAGGAAGAAAGCTGCATCTGTAAGAAAATTGGTTAAGTATTAAGAAAAAATGGCAAGTCTGCTTAATCTACAGGAGTGTGAAGAGGGACAAATAAGGCAAGGAAATAAGCAAGAAATGGTAGAATACTGAAAAGTAGAGTAAGTAAGGGTCATTTGAATGTATCTGCGTAGATCCGTGAATATAACTGAACAGGTTCATAAGCAGTTAACGAAGTATATGGGATCATTTTAGTTGAGACAGAAAATATGAGAAGCAATATTCCACTAGAGCTGTATAAAGTAATTTGAGAAAATAAATAAATAATTCGTGGAGGAGCACAGCAGGTCTGGCAGCATCTGTGTATACCATCTAAGATATGGTGCAAAAATTAACCAAGGCTCCTTTAACAGCTCCTTCCAAACTTTTGATTGCAATCAACTAGAAGGGCAAAGGCAAAGATACATGGAAACACTTCCAACTGTAAATTGTCTTCTAGTCTATTCACCACCCAGACTTGGAAATAGATCAATGTTCCATCAGTGTCATGTGGGCAAAATCTTGAAGTCTGTCCCCAACAGCATTGTGGGTATTCCTTGCACGAGATGGATCGTAGCAGTTCAGTAGGATAGCTTGCCGCCACCACTTTTTTTTTTCAGGAAACTAGGGTTGGACAGTAAATGCTAGTCCAGCCAGCAAAAGTCACGTATATGATTTTGTTTAGAAAATAGCGAAGTTTATTGTATGTGGACTTGAGATCAAGTAGCTTGCAGATCCATTATTGAGTGGACCATGACATTTTAGTTAGCTGCCTATTATCGAGAGCTGAAGACATGACCCCCGCGCCCCCCCCCCCCCCCCCCCCCCCCCCCCCAAATTGTGGGGTAAAGGGTGGGAGCATTGAGGACCAAAATCAGAGAGATGCAGTATGGTGGGGCACCGTCTGGATTTGGAAATTACATAATAAGGAGAGGCAAACCAATTGGACAGTTTGATTTTTTGGTCCATCAGCATTTCGGATTTAAAATTCCATGTTGATCTGTAAAACGCTGAGTCACTTTGTTATGGAGTAGAAAGTAACATCTGGTTTAACAACAGATACTGATGGGAATCAAAATTGTTGCTGAAAATACTGATCCATTTGAGATGTAAATTTAGGATTGTTCTCACTTAGCTCCAACCAAAACTACAGACTAATCCCCTCACATTTGCAAGACATACAACAAAGCTAACCAATGCTCCAGTGATGATCTATGGTATTTATGTAGTTAAGCTCGAATACAGTGGCAATTGGCAATTTTCTCAGCAATTGCTTTTATTATTCATAGTATATGGATGATGCCAACTATGACAGCATTTATTTGTTCTTCCCTAGTTGTCCTTAGGAAGATCGTGGTGAGCTGCCTTCTCAAACCTCATTAGTCCATTTGCTACAGGTAGATCCACAGGTTCGTTGGGGAGGGACTTCCAGGATTTTGACCTAGTTGTGTGTGTCTAATGAGAGCGCAGCCCTCTGGTCTGCTAAGTCTATGGGAACTTTATTTGTGTGGCTAATCCAGTTCAGTTTCTGGTCAATGGCAACCTCCAACCTATTGAAAATGGGGGAATTCTATTGAAGCCAAGAGTTGATAGTTATGTTCTCATTCAAGATAGTCATTGCCTGGTACTTTTGTGATGTCAGTGTTACTGCTTTGAAGATATTAAGCAGGGTTCTTCACAAATTTATTTAACACCCTGCTGTGCAATGAACATTGACACCAAGCTGTACTGTTAGCCAAGAACTGTGAAATGAGTTTTTCGCAGGTGTGGTGAACCATAAGTTTCTTTGTTTTAATGCATTATCAATTTGGGTAATTAAACTAATTCTGAAATTCCTTGCCACATCTTTGTGTTGTATTTTGTGGGGATTTAAAAGTGGTGTGTACTGTAAATGTGGCCTTTCCTTCAAGTATCTTGGCTTAGAAAGACATGTTTTTAATTTACTTAGATACCTTAAATTTATAATGGAGAAATTTCTATTGTTTCTGCATAACTGGTTTTGTCATTGACTCCCCCATGACAACCTTGACCTTAGAAGGCGACAGATTGTGTTTCACTAGACTATGGTTCTAACTGCATCATCGTTTTATTTCTTTTACTGTTTAATAAATCTGAGTTGCAGTGTAAACTTTACAGCACAATTTTTGTTTATAACCTCACAGAATTGTACAGAAGAGGCCCTTCAGCCCATCAAGTCTGCACTGACCAAAAAAAGCTGAATCTGTACTATGTCCACATTCTAGCACTTGGACCCCAGAGCCTTGTATGAAATAACGTTGAGTGCTCGTCCAAATATTTTAAAGTTTCCCATCTCAACTCTACTTCCCAGCAGTGTATTCCAGATTCCTACCACATCCTGGATGAAAGTAGTTTTCTTCAAATCCTCTCAAAACCCCCATCCTTCACTTGAAAATTAAGCAGCCTTATAAAGGCCCGACAACTTAAAGGGCACAGCTTCTTATCCACCCTGTCCATGTCCCTCATAACTTTATACACCTCAGCTAATTCCCTCCTCAGCCTTCTCTGCTCTAAAGAAAACAATCCGAGCTTATGCATAGCGCTCCATACCTAAAATGCTCCATCTGAGGCAACATCCTGGTGAATTTCCTGCACAATCTTTCCAATAGAAACACATCCTTCCAATTAATACACTGACCAGAACTGCACACAGTGCTCGAGATATTGCCCAACCAAAGTTGTGTTCAACTCCAATATACCTTCCCTGCCTTTATATTTTATACTATGACTGATTAAAGACACATGCCACCTTAACTGTCCTATGAACCTTCTGGCATAAGATCCCTGTGTTGCTCTGAGCTTCCTAGTGTTCTCTCATTCATTTAATGCTCTCTTGTCTTGGTACTTTTTCCCGAGTGCACCTCTCACTTTTCAGGATTAAATGCCATCTACCACTGATCTGCCTATCTGACCAATCTGTTTATAACTTCTGTAAACTAAACAAAGAAACCTACAGCACAGGAACAGGCCCTTCGGCCCTCCAAGCCTGCGCTGGTCAAGATCCTCTGTCTAACCTGTCATCTATTTTCTAAGGGTCTGTGTCCATTTGTTCCCTACCCATTCATGTACCTGTCCAAATATATCTTAAAAGACGCTAACGTGTCTGTGTCTACCACCTCTGCTGGCAATGCGTTCCAGGCACTCACCACCCTCTGTGTAATGAACTTTCCATGCATATCTCCCTTAAACTTTCCTCCTCTCACTTTGAACTCATGACCGCTAGTAATTGAGTCCTCCACTCTTGGCGGGAAGGGGGGGAAGCTTTTTGCTATCCACCCTGTCTATACCCCTCATGATTTTGTAGACCTCAATCAGGTCCCCCCTCAATCTCCGTCTTTCTAATGAAAATAATCCTAATCTACTCAACCTCTCTTCATAGCTAGCGCCCTCCACACCAGGCAACATCCTGGTGAACCTCCTCTGCACCCTGTGCAAAGCATCCACATCCTTTTGGTAATGTGGCGACCAGAACTGTACACAGTACTCCAAATGTGGCCGAACCAAAGTCCTATACAACTGTAACATGACCTGCCGACTCTTGTACTCAATACCCCGTCCAATGCAGGAAAGCATGCCATGTGCCTTCTTGACCACCCTATTGACCTGCATTGTCACCTTCAGGGAACCATGGACCTGAACACCCAGATCTCTCTGTTCATCAATTTTCCCTAGGACTTTTCCATTTACTGTATAGTTTGCCCTTGAATTTGATCTTACAAAATGCATCACCTCGTGTTTGCCCGGATTGAACTCCATCTGCCATTTATCTGCCCAACTCTCCAGTCTATCTATATTCTGCTGTAATCTCTGACAGTCCCCTTCACTATCTGCTACTCCACCAATCTTCGTGTCATCAGCAAACTTGCTGATCAGACCACCTACATGGTCCTCCAGATCATTTACGTATATCACCAAACTAAGGTCGTGTTCCTCACTGTCAACTACCTGGCCAATCTTTGTGTCATCTGCAAACTTAATATTCAACCCCTTCCCGCCCCCCCCCCCCCCAAACATTTCCCATATTGTTTTTGATAAATAAACGCTAAGGCGTCCAGCATTCACCCTTGTGGTATACCACTCGACACCATGTTGCAGTCAGACAAATTGCCTTCTACCACCACCATTCCTCCACTAAACCAATTTTGGATCCATTTTGCCAGGTTGCTCTGGATCCTTTGTCATGTGGAATCTTGTCAAAAGATTCAATGAAATCCAGAAAAAAAAGTCACCCTCTTGAAATATTCAGTTGTTTTTCCGCATGAGATCCTTTTGGTAAAACCATGCTGACTATTCAGATTTAAATCTTGCCCCTCCAAATTGTAATGAGATTCTCTCCAATAGTTTACCTAATACTGATGTGAGACTTATTTGTCTATAATTCACTGGTTTCTTCCACCCTTGAAATGTGGAACCATTTGGCTATCCTCCAATCCTCTGACAGCTCCTGTGCGGCCAGACAGGAATTGGAAATTTGGGACAGAACCCCTCTAATTTCCTACAACACGTCTGGACTGAGGATTTGTTCATTTGTAAGCCTGCTGGAGCCTCCAATGTACCTACTTACTCCTTGCATCAAACTACACAAGAATGACAATCTCTCTCTCTGAATTCTGTACCTATGTCACCATCCTCCAAAACGAAGACTGATGTGAGGTGCTTGATTAACACCGTACTGGTGTTCCCTGGTTTCCAACACATGTTGCCCTCCTTGGACCCAAATGGGCCCCAATCTTTCCCTGGTTTTTCTCTTTCCATTGATATACTTATAGAATAACAGGGTGCTCTGTTTCTTTAGCTGCCAGTGTTTTTTCCCCATACCTGTTTTGCTCCTCTAATTGCTTTAAGTTCTCCCCTTGATGTCTTCACTTTTTATACCTGTTAAAAGCCTCTCCTGTACTACTTATCCATGTTGAGCACCACATCCACATTCATTCCCTTCCTGCTACACCCCCGACCAAATCCCCACACTTCATTCTGCTGTAGATTTACCTCGGAATGCTTGATTTCGCTCTACTTTGGCCCTTGCCCCAATCCAAATCTTTTCATTGCAGACCCAGATTCCTTTTATGTAAACTCATAATAACTATTGTGTCTAAACGTGTATGTATCCCTATCTTTAAAATCAAAAGACGGATGCAATATGAAGAGGTCCTAAATTAATGCAAGGCCGTCATTAGCCCATTTTGTTAGAGGATTATGTAATTTTGGGAACCACGTGATTGAAAAGTTGACACATATAATGAAGAATTAGAGATAATAAAATGCAGAGCTGGATGAACACAACAGGCGAAGTAGCATCTTAGGACCACAAAAGCTGATGTTTTGGGCCTAGATCCTTCATCAGAAAAAGGGGGATGGGGAGAGGGTTCTCAAATAAGGAGAGTGGGGGAGGTGGATCGAAGATGGGTAGAGGAGAAGATAGGTGGCGAGGAGACAGACAAGTTAAAGAGGCGGGGATGGAGTCTGTAGAGGTGAGTATAGGTAGGAAGGGGATAGGTCAATCTGGGGAGGACGGACCGGTAAAGGGGGCGGAATGAGTTTAGTAGGTCGGCAATGGAGGAGTGGCTTGAGGTGGGAGGAAGGGATAGGTGAGAGGAAGAATAGGTTAGGGAGGCAGGGACGAGCTGGGCTGGTTTTGGGATGCAGTTGTGGAGGGGAGATCTTGAAGCTTGTGAAATTCACATTGGGCTGCAGGGTTCCCGAGCTGAATTTGAGTTGCTGTTCTCTCAACCTTCAGGTGGCATCGTTGTGGCACTGCAGGAGGCCCAGGATGAACGTGTCATCTAAGGAATGGGAGGGGGGGGACCGTTGAAATGGTTTGCAGCTGGGAGGTAGAACATAGAACATTACAGCACAGTACACGGCCTTCGACCCTCGATGTTGCCCCGACCTGTCGTACTGATCTGAAGCCCATCTAACCTACACTATTCCATGTACGTGCATATGCTTATCCAATGACTACTTAAATGTACCTAAAGTTGGCGAATCTACTCCCGTTGCAGGCAAAGCGTTCCATTCCCTTACTACTCTGAGTAAAGAAACCACCTCTGACATCTGTCCTATATCTTTCACCCATCAATTTAAAGCTATGCCCCCTCATGCTCGCCGTCACCATCCTAGGAAAAAGGCTCTCCCTATCCACCCTATCTAACCCTCTGATTATTTTATATGTTTCAATTAAGTCACCTCTCAACCTTCTCTCTAATGAAAACAGCCTCAAGCCCCTCAGCCTTTCCTCGTAAGACCTTCCCTCCATACCAGGCAACATCCTAGTAAATCTCCTCTGCACCCTTTCCAAAGCTTCCACATCCTTCTTATAATGCGGTGACCAGAACTGTACACAATACTCCAAATGCTGCCGCACCAGAGTTTTGTACAGCTTCACCATAACCTCTTGGTTCCGGAACTCGATCCCTCTAATAAAAGCTAAAACACTGTATGCCTTCTTAACAGCCCTGTCAACCTGAGTGGCAATTTTCAAGGATCTGTGTACATGGACACCGAGATCTCTCTGCTCATCTACACTACTAAGAATCTTACCATTAGCCCAGTACTTTGCCTTCCGGTTACTCCTACCAAAGTGCATCACCTCACACTTGTCTGCATTAAACTCCATTTGCCACCTCTCGGCCCAGCTCTGCAGCTTAACTATGTGCAGTTGTTTATTGCGAACTGAGTAGAGGTGTTCTGCAAAGCGGTCCACGAGCCTCTGCTTGGCTTTCCCCAATGCAGAGGAAGCCACAACGGGTGGCGGATGCAGTATACTACATTGGCAGATGTGCAGGTGAGCATCTGCTTGATGTGGAAAGTTGTCTTGGGGCCTGGGATGCGGGTGAGGGAGGAGGTGTGGGGAGCAAGTGTAGCACTGCCTGCAGTTGCAGGGGAAAGTGCCGGGTGTGGTGGGGTTGGAGGGGAGTGTGGAGCGGACAAGTGTGTCCTGGAGAGAGTGGTCTCTCTGGAAGGCAGACAAGGGTGGGGATGGAAAAATGTCTTTGGTGGGGTCAGATTGTAAATGGCGGAAGTGTTGGAGGATGATGCTTGTATTCGGAGGTTGGTGGGGTGGTATGCGAGGCTGAGGGAGATTCTCTTTTGGCGGTTATTGCGGGGACGGGGTGTGAGGAATGAGTTGTGGGAAATGCGGGAGACATGGTCGAGGGTGTTCTCGACTACTGAGGGGGTGGAAGTTGCGGTCCTTGAAGAACGAGGACATCTGAGATGCACGGGAGTGGAATGCCTCATCCTGGGAGCAGATGCGGTGGTGGTGAAGGAATTAGGAATAGGGGATGGAATTTTTGCAGGAAGGTGGGTGAGAGGAGGTGTATTCTAGGTAGTTGTGGGAGTCTGTGGGCTTGAAATGGATGCTGTGGGAGTCGGTTAAACACAGTGAAGAATTCCCTGATGATACCTGGTACAAAAAAGCAAAATTGAGTGTAATCTTTAACCCAGAGGTGACCAGAATGTTTGATTGTAACTCCAACTCTCCATTCTTATGTTATTCTGAACATCTGTCTAAAAGTAGCCTATCAATTCAGTGCAGTTCAAAAGAAAAGCACTATTTGCTCATGGCAAGCAGTGTTTGGTAGTGTAATCTTAGTTTAGCAATGATGTCAATCTGTTGAGATTGATTTTTAAAAATTGACTTGTATTCTGAGCGCATGTGCATTTTGTTCTTTTTCTGTCTTGCCATATGTTTGCATCACATTTTGGCTAATGTATTCCAAGGCTATTCCTCCCATTTAGATGATGATTTAGTTTGTTCACACACTCTCCCCATCTTAAAGTTTTCCCGATGACATTTTGTAAATTTCTTAGTTTTAGGTATGTGGAAATCCTGAATCCTCCCTGGTTACTCCAAATATAACTTGTCATTAACAAAATATTAGTTTCACTGTTCTGGTTTCATAATTTCCATTCAGATTCTGCTCCCAGTAGTCAGTTCATAAGCCAAACACCATTCTTGTTCCCTCAGTGTTCCCTTAATCTTTGAAAGAACTTCGTCAGGCTAGATCTTAATGTGGATTTCTTCAAACCTGGTGAAAGATGTTGTCTTCAAAGCAAATTGTTCATTATAAAATAGATTTGCTGCTTCTCAGTTAAAACCAGTCAACTGTTCAAAAAAAAAGTTGTACATATGTGATACAGGGCTAACATTATTGGGGAAAAATTGTTAATTTTTTTTTTCAAGCCAAGTTGTAAAACAGTTCAGTTGTCTGAGAGAGAATGCAAGTAATTTCTTTTCCCCAGCTGCCAAATTAAATTTAAAACCTATATGCTAACCAGAATTTTTAAACTTGCTTTGCAGAACAAGGAATACCTTGAAGAGAAGTTATTAGCTCGTGCGCCTACGATAGCTGAAAGATCAAAAAAGGTAACTTCATTCAGATGGAGTTATACCAAGCTCAATGCTGATTTTGTTTCTCTTGACAGATGCTGAGTGTCTCCAGTATTTTCTGCTTTTATTTCAGATCTCCAGCATTTGTTTTTGCTTTTCTATTATTTGTTTTGATCCTTTGGAGAAAAAGAAATTAAAAAGGAAACTTATTTGCTCGACTGAAAGTTCCAGGAGGAGGAATCCAAAGGATCTGTGATTAGTTTGAAACAGAAGTTTATGCATTTTGCACTGTTTGGCTGAATGCTTCTTCAGCAACCAATGGCATTTGAACATACCGACTATTCCACTATTCCATTTTGTAGCCAAAATAAGCTGGTGAAAATGTTTGAAGTTGAAATACTGGAGGTGTGATTCAGGATGTTCTAAGATCTTTTTCCTTTGTAGAACATTTGGAGGTATAATTTCATGAGCCATTTTCTTGTTAAATAATCCCTTTTACTCCACAATCACCGGTGCTTGGTCTTTCCACTTTTAACTATTTCAAGAGTCTTCAAATTACACATTCCCTCAAGTTATACTAGCTGAGTACTATGTCACAATGAAATCTCTTTCAATCAATTTTCTTGGCTATCAATAGCTTACATCCCAGTGTTGGCTCCGCTTAGTCTTCCTTCATAGCTCAGAACTCTTGATTATCCTTTGAGATCACAATTTTTCCAAAGCTGTCTTTAGAATAATTAAGTTTTCTTTCTTGGCATAAAATTCTGAAGGAATCTAATTCTCTCCAGTCCAAAACCATGCAGGATTTGAATTCTGTCCTATATCTGTGGGATCTTCTATTCTAATACTGCCTTCACAGTAAAGGACAGGCTACAAGGAAGAGCTTATTGTCACGTTAGTGACACCTTCTCTCACCCCCCCCCCCAATCTATAGAATTCGTTATTGAAATATAGGCTGCCTTACTTGTGTCTTAACAATTATGATCAAAGGAGTGTTTCTCTTCAGGTCCATTTGACCTTAAAAGATAGATTCGAAGATCAAGTTTAATAAGCAGTTTCAAATATTAAAGCAACCAGTTTGAAAAGCATTTTCGTTTCTCCTTTTGTGGCATTCCATGCCAAACAAATAACTTTGAATTAGCAATATCCTTACTAATTTAAATGAAATAATGTGTACCCTTCAAACATCTCCTTTCTAGTAAGGCGAATGCCAGTTCTGTTGTAAATTGTCTGATCTCCGTAATATTGCACTAGTTATTGACTTTGCTTCACCAGCTCCATCCTTTGTGTAGTGAAAGTTATAGATCCGAATGCAAAATTTTGTTTGCAGCTTAACATAAACTATAATGGCTCCTTTACAGAGCATAAACCAAGACCTAGAAGACTTAATTTATCAGAGACCTGAGTTTGATTCCAGCTTTGGGTGACTCAGTGGAGTTTTCATGTTCTACCTGTGTCTGAGTGGGCTTCCTCTGGGTGCTCCAGTTACCTCCCATGGTCCAAAGATATGCAGGATAGGTAGATTAACCATGCTATATTGCTCATAATGTTCAGGGATGTGCATAATAGGTATTCGCATGGGAAATGCAGGGTAACTTGGATAGGTTAATGGGTTAGTCTTGGTGGGCTGCTGTTTGGAGAGGTGATATGAACTCAGTGGGCAGAATAACATGTTTCTGCATTGTAGGGATTCTATAACAGCCAGTCTGTGAAATCTGTGCAGGCTCCTTAGCTAACTAGTTAATCTTACAGACTCATGGCATAGTTCCAGGTTACATGGAGACCAGTCAGTCTGTCATGTCTCTTTTGACTCTTCGAAGGTGGTGTTCACTGCCACTCTCCCACCGCCTTTATAGCCTTGCACATACTTCCTTCCTCAGATAAATCAACTCCATTCTTACACCCACCTCTCTGCATTTTTTCTCCTTCAGTTTTTATCCAGTTTCCATTTTGAAAGTTATCACTGTCCATTTCCACCATCTTAACCACTTATTCAATTTATTGAAAAAGTTTTTACTTCTGTTGCTACTGGTCCTTTGGCAAATCACTTTAAATCAGTGACTCCAGCTTGTTGATCCTTAAACCATTGGAAAAAAGTTGGTCTTTGCAGTTATAAAGAGAGAAGACAGTAAGTAAACACATTAAGTTGCAGAGGTAATGTATGCGCTGGATGTGATCTCTGAATATTTCCTAGATTCGGGAATGGTTGCAGCAAATTAGAAGTTACCAAATGTAATACCTTCCTTCCAGAAGGAGGAGTAAGAATAAACAGGAACTACATTGTTATCATCAAGTACAGGAGGCTATTATTAAAGAAGTCTTCAGAATGTGCTTATAAAGCATAGCATAAGGCAAAGCAAGTGTGGTTTTTCGAAAACAAAATTTTGTTTGAAAAATGTGGTTTGGCCCACAACTTTAAGCACTGCTAAGAAAAGAAACATTTTGTCAAAGCTTTTTGACTTGCACTCATCTGGTTTTTCTTGCAAATTGCCCTATGTGGAGGGAAAACATAATGCTCTGAGAGGTGAGTGCTAATTGGATGGCAAGAGTCATGTAGAATGTACCAGTTTGATTGAAGGTTACCTGTTAAACTTTATTTAAACATTTTAAATTGGGCATGCTGGTTCTGATTGGTCAAACCATGGCCATGAGATTTAAGCCAAAGAATTGCTGTCTCCTTTTTGTTGCTTTGAAACAGACTTAATTTATATGCATGTTCTTTTTTGTCTCCAAAGATCAAAGTCCTATGTATTTATATTCATCCTACATTGCATATAATTGTGATTGGGTAACATTTGCGAAATAATTCCAATTATGCAGACATAAATTTGGGTTTATTAGTATGGCTTATTTCTATGTACTGAAAGCTACATATCAACTACAACTGGCACTTCTGAGAAATGAAACAGTCAACATTCCTAGTTTAAAATTTAAACAAAGCTTTGCAGTCTAACTGGTGCATTCTCAACGACAATGTATCCAACTGTAAACAGATCAATGTACTTCCTCTCATGTACTAAAAATGTTCTTGTTTTAATAGATTTTTCTTAAAAGTTGTCATTGAGCGCAAGATGAAAAGCTTTGACAAAATTCTAGCACTGTAGCTCAAAAGGAAACCAATAGTGTAGAGGGTTGGTTTCCAAAGAGTATTTGAAAAGGTGCCACATGCAATAGGTAAAATAAGAGATTGTGAAGTTTGAAGTAGTATTAACCCAAAGGAAATGAGTTGAATAGAAAGTAAGATTAAACTAATCAGGCATTTTTATGTTGGGAGATTGAGAACAGCTTTGATTAGAGGGGCAGAGGATTCGGGGTTGAGGATGCGTAGATTTACAAAGCAAAAGAATTTGGCATTGCAGGGCAACTAATTTGATACATGTGCTCAGTGGGTCACAAAGCAACAGCCTACAAGCTAAAGCAGCAGCAATTAGTATCAAAAGGGAAACAGAGCTCTGTACTTAATACACATTGCATTTGAGAGCCATTCTACAGTGCAGAGAATAAATCGAGATAATGACAGCATGTAAATGAAATGACAGCATATTATTTCTGGGTACTTTAATCCTTTTATAGTTCCAGAAGAAAATCAAATTGACAAAGGTAGCCATGAGGAAGAATTCATTGTGTATGGGGACAGATGCCTGGAACAACATGTGGATCCAAGTAGGGGGCAGGCTATTTCAGATCTGATGTATAATGAAGTAGGTTTAATGAAATCATTTCAGTAAAAGATCCTTTAGGGAACAGTGATCGTAACATGGTAGAATTTAATATTTGGTTTCAAATGCGATAACTTGAGTTGGAAGCAACGGTGCTAAATTTGAAATAGGACTAATTGCATAGATATGAGCTTAGTTGACTACAAAGTTGATTGGGAGAGAAATTTAGCAGAAAAAAAATGGTTGAGTATCAAATGCAAATGTTGAAGAAAATTGTTCATGACCCACAGCAAAAATATATGTGAGCAGCAAGGACTGTAGGAAAGGGATAAACTGGCCATAATTAACCCAGGAATAGTATCAAATTGAAAGTAAAACGATTAGTGATAAACCAGCAGATTGGAAAATTTCAATGACCAACAAAAGATGACCAAGAAATAGTACGAGGAAATATTAAACTTTGAGGACAAACTGGCCATATTAAAATGGGTAGTCAGTTTGCTTAAAGATTAAACATCAAGCCTACTCGACTCATCAATGAGATGGCCGCTCTGATTAGCCTTCAACTCCACTTTCATGCCTTATTGGTATAAACACTTCATAACTGATTAAAAATCTACCTATCTAAGCCCGCAGTATACTTAATGACTTAGCCTCTACAGTCTTCTGTGGTAAAGAATTCAACAGAGTGACTACCTTTTTGAGAAAAAATTCCTCCTCATCTCTATCTTAAATGGCTGACCCTTTACTCTAAGATTTATACTTTCTAGTGCTAGATTCCCCCACAAGGGGGAACAACCCTTCCGCATTTACCCCTGTCAAGCCCCTTAAGAATCTTGATTCAAAACAGTGTTCCCTCTGTCTAAATTCCTCTGAGCCTGCACCAAACTTAATGAACGTCTCCTCAGAAGAAAACCCTGCAGACTCAGAATTGACCTAGTGAAATTTCTCTGACAATCCCCAGTGCCATTGTATCACCTTTTGAGGGAACAAAAACCATTCTCACATTCTGCATATTGTCTGACCAGTGTATTTTATGCTTTTGCAACACTTCCTATTTTTATACTCCATTCCTTCCATAAAGATCTAGTATTGTTCATCAACCACCTTTTCTGCTAAATATGTTTCTTAATCCACTGTAGTCAATCTGCATTCAACCCTATTTGTTGATCTTATTAGTACAGGTGCTTCTGACCCAAGTTTCTTCTCCTCAAACTGAATGCCAAATTCTACCGTATTTGGCCACTATTTTCTAGGGGGTCTTTTAGTATGACATATTTATAAAACCTGCCTCTTTACACATCGTCAGATCCAAAATAGCTTGATTCCTGGTTGAGTCTGTAACATGTCGTATACAGGATAATTTCTTAGAACATTCTATAAATTCTTCATCGTGGTTATCACTCTCAACTTGATATTCTCAATTTACTTGAAATTTGAAATCTGTTATGATTTATTGAACTACTTTTGTTTTACGTATTCTCATTATGTCATGATCTATTTTCTACTCTACAGTATGGTTACTGATAAGGGGCTATAGTCTATTCTCACCAGTGTTGTCTTGTTATTTCTTGCCGCCACCAATATGTATTCTGTATCTTCTGATCAATATAATTTCTTACTATCATGCATATTCCATCTTGTGCTAACAAATCTACTGTATCAACTTCTTGAAAAGTCAAATACCTACATATTTGGTTCCCAGCTTTGTTCTCCATCTTCTGCTTCAGACACATGTAACTGCTTTCCTGTAGCTCCAGTGAGAACACCTGTTTGGCAGCTCTGAAGTTTATTATCAATATCTGTACGATGGCATGATTCACGCCTTCATACAAATTGTTTCTGTGTACTTAGTGTACAATTTTGAAATGAAGTTTATACCTCTTCTTGCCAGTAAAAGAGAAATAATCAAAGATGTATCACATTTTTAAGGTGCGATCCTAACTGTTGCCTTTTTGTTTATGCTGATCAGGTGAGAAGGGTTCCAGGTTCTAGTGGTCGACTACACAAAACAGAAGATGGCGGCTGGGAGTGGAGCGATGATGAGTTAGATGAAGAGAGTGAAGAAGGAAAGGCTGCAGTCTCTCAGTTGCGGGTAAGACGTTAAGCCAAGTACAACCAGCAGCACGAATGGTTTCAGTATGCAATTTACCCAAACAAGCGTTGACTCAAAGAAAATCTCAAAAGCTCTTGAACTTGTATAAATTATATGAGAGAGAACTGGAAGTAATCTCCTGTTTCTTTTTTTTGCGCAAATGCCTTTTTTCTGGTAGTTATTTCTGCTTCACCGATCATTATCGCCAAAGGTGAGCATCAGGCAAATCAGAAACATCAATGTTCCAAATGTTTATTTTTCTACTCACCAATGGTCTCTTGCTTGCTATCTCAGTATTATTTTAAAGATGAATAAAACATTGAAGAGTTGCACAGTTGTCTCACAAGACCTCCAAGCTTAACATCCACCTTCTTCTGAAAGACATAATATTTGTTCTTGATGTAGGTTGACCACACCCAACTTTCAAACCTTCCACTCTCTACATGAGATGATCTAATATCCAATGATGGAAGAGCAAACATTTCCTACAATTAAATACTAGGAAACTACAGTTAATTTCTTTCTTGTCTATCAGAAACTACATTCCCACACTCCTATTTCCACTATCCCTTAGTCATTGTGTCAGGCTGAACAAACTGTTTGAAAACTCTGTATCTTGTTTTGGCCTGAATTAAACTCTAGGCACAACTACTTTCCACCACACAGACCTTCTGCTTCCTGTTCTACAACATCACCATCTCCTTGTTGCTGAAACACTCATTCTTTTCCTACTTCCATTCTTTATTCCAACAAACTCCAGCTGATCTTCTAACATACAGTCTCCTTGAGATCATTCAACTTCTGCTGCCCAATTCCTAACTACTATCTCCTATGATTTATCTCAGTTCTTGCCAACCTGGTTTAAAATTCTGGCTATAACTTTGTCTAATCCTATCATTTTTCATGTGCTGTGTTCCTCCAACTTTTCGCACGTTGTGCATCTCCTGTCTGCCATGCAATTTTCACTAAAGAAGATTATCTCAGTGCAACGGGACCGAGGAGTGGCGGGTGGAGTTTAATTTCGGTAAATTTGAGATGTTGCATTTTGATAAGGCAAATCCGGGCAGGACTTGCACACTGATTTTTCGGCAACACTGCCCTAACTAAGGGGATGTGGGCGCTTAGCTCCTTGAAAGTGAAGTTGTATATAGTCAGGGTGGTGAAGCAGGCATTTGGCGTGCTTGCCTTCATTGGTCAGTTCATATAGTATAGGAGTTGTTTGTTGCGGCTGTACAGGACATTGGTTAGGCTACTTTTGGAATACTGCAACAATTCTAGTCTCCCTGCTACAGGAGAGATATTGTAAAACTTGAAAGGGTTCAAAAAAGATTTACAAGAATGTTACCAGGGTGTGAGGGTTTGCGTCATAAGGAGGGGCTGCATAACCTCGAACGTTTTTCCCTGGAGCCTTGGAAGCTGAGGGGATGACATTAGAAGTTTACAAAATCATGAGGGGCATTGATGAGGTGAATAGCTAAGGTATTTTCCCCAGGGTACTGGAGTCCAAAATTTGAGGGCGTAGGTCTAAGGTGAGAAGGGAACGATTTAAAAGGCACCTGAGGGGCAGTGCTTTCATGCAGAGTGTAGTGTGCCTGGAACAAACTGCCAGAAGCAATGGTGGATGCAGGTACAATTACAACATCTAAAAGTGATCAGATGGATATGTGAATAGGAAGGGTTTAGAGGAATATGGGTCAAATGCTGACGGGACCCGATCAGTTAGGACATCTCGTCGGACGTGGACGAGTTGGAATGAAGAGACTGTTCGTGCTGAATAACTCCGACTCTTAATATTGTTTCTTCAGAGGTGTAGGACTAAATTCTGTTATCTGCTTGTGTACTAACCATTGGCCCAATTTTCTTCATGTTTATAGTTGTGTGAAAATTGATCTTCTAAAAGTTGATCCATAATTTTTGGATTTTTTTCATTAGTAAGTGTTTTAAAATTAGCATAGAGTGTACTGAGCCCGTGGAAAGTGGTCAGCCTGCCGGTGATGGGTATTTGGTCTTTGTTGTTTATCATTCGAAGTGTGATAGCTGGGGAATTGATGAAGCAGACTGCTTTGTTTCGGATAGTGTCGAACACTTGAGTGTTTTTGGTACTTGTAATGATCCCAGCTGATGTCAGTACTGAGCAGGTCAGATTCCAGACTGAAACCTGGTTTGATGGATCATATTTTGATTTTTATTTGGTTTTGACATGCTGGTCACTCAACACCAGGTTTGGTTTTAACAATAAAGTAGAACAATAAAGTCCTTTCTTTCATGAAAATAAACTAAACCATTTTCGTATAAAGCAAGTTTAAAATTTTTGAAACACATGGAAAAATACAATTCCATTCATCTCAACAGCATCTAACTATAATACTCAAAGACCAAAAAGAATTCCTTTCTCTATTCTATATAGTTTGCCATATCTGTCGCTTCAATTAAAAATGTGAATAGCCCTTCCTTGAGACTTTCTGCAGCAAAGCTTAGACTATGAACAAAAACAAAGTTGCTGGAAAAGCTCAGCAGGTCTGGCAGCATCTATGCAGGAGAAAACAGAGATAATGTTTCAGGTCCGGTGACCCTTCCACAGAACTGGAGGAACAGTTCCGTGGAAGGGCCACCATACCCAAAACATTATCTCTGTTTTCTCCTCCACAGATTCTGCCAGACCTGCTGAGCTTTTCTAGCAACTCTGTTTTTGTTCCTGATTTATAGCATCTGCAGTTCTTTTTTTATTAAAGCCTAGACTTTCTTAGCTTCAAATAGCCTTTTCAGGGTTTTAACCAAACACTTCTGATCTGGAAGTTTAAATTAAGCTGAGGTAACCTGTTTCTTAACAGTTCTAAATTATCTCCGCTCCCCTTCTCTGGAGGAATTGTTTTACATATCCAGCTTCAGCCAAGACTACTTCAAGCGTGCCGAACTGAAACCCAGTAACTTTTTTTCCCCCAAGGTATGAATGTTTCCCTGAATCGGAATAAAAAATACAGCTTCTGACCTTCTAAACTGAAAGCTAATGCACTTTACTTCATTTGCTTGTAAAGGCTTCCTCAATGAAAACAAAATTCAATTGCGCGGGTATCACACTCACTTTCCTCTTTTTCAAAAAAATTACCATGGCTACAGAAAAACCTGCTAGCTAATTAGTCAACCCATTCAGAGACATAGAATCTATTCTATGATATTCATTCAAATCCAAACTCTCAAGTTAATGACGAAATGTATATAAATCTCTTGTATCGCAAAATGCACCCATATGACACCGAGAAGTCAGAATGTGAGTTACACTTGTAGAATTCTCAGCCTGTGACTAGTTCTTGTAACTCCAGTATGGCTGGACTTGTTCATTTTCAGGTCACTGGTAGCCCCTAAAGGGAATTCAGAATGGTAATACCATTGCCTTTCTGAAATGGTTGGGGGCGTTGGTTTGATTCTGACTTATTGGAAGAATAGTCGTGGTCTGGTACTTGTGTGATGTTAATGTTGCTTGCCACCAATCAGGCCAGGACCGGACAGAGTACATTTTGGCTGTTGATTGCTTCGTTATCTGAGAAGTCATGAATGATATTGTAAATTATGCAATTCTGAGGAAAGTTCCTGATATTATGTGAGAGGGAAGGTAGTTTTGTGAAGCAGCTGAAAATGTTTAAGCCTAGAACTTTAGCCTGAACAACCTTTGCAGTCAAACTTATATGAGCACCAGTTAGTTTTAATTAATAGTCGACTGGTTAATCAGACTCTTTCATTATAAAAATGCCATGTGTCCCTTCCTACAGCAAAATGAACAACTTTATGAAATGCAAGCTGCAAAATTTAGGTTAAAATTCTATCAACTTACCTAATCACTATAAATTAGTTACAGGTTAAAGTGATGTACCAGACCAGTATATACACATTGTTTGTTGTAAACATTAAGAATGCAATCAAAAAAAGTGATAAAGGACAGTTAAATTTTAAATCAAGCACAGGGAATGCTGGCAAAATTCAACATCTCTGGTAGAAACTGTAGAGAGAGAAATGGTTAATGCTTCAAATTTAGTATGACTCTTTTGTTAGACTTTACTTTTCTCCATCACATTCTGTCTAACAGAATCCATCCTTAATTATCTCATGCTGTGCAATCTGAATCTTAGAGAATGGTTTGTGTACATCCATGATCTCCATGTGTAAAACTGCTGTTTTCAAATCTT
This sequence comes from Stegostoma tigrinum, assembly GCF_030684315.1. NCBI lineage: Eukaryota > Metazoa > Chordata > Chondrichthyes > Orectolobiformes > Stegostomatidae > Stegostoma > Stegostoma tigrinum. The sequence goes on along the minus strand of NC_081358.1, from coordinate 99,067,213 downwards.
TTCGTAGTGTGTAAACATTGAAAAATTGACAACAAACCTGCTTTCATATTAACGTTGGGACCTAGTTTATGTCAGCTGCTTGTCATATTTTGTTAAATGGAGACATAACACAGCTGTACATTTCATGGTGACTGAGTATTCTCTCATCAAATTAATTTTCTACATTAATTGTAAACGTGATTTACAAACTTACCCAGGTATTGCATTCGTTAAGCCATAATATTCTAAGATGTAAGAGCTGAAGTAGACCATTTTGTCCAGCAAGTCTGCTCCATGATCCAATGAGATCATAGCTGATCCAATAATTCTCAACCTTCCATTTCTGCCTTATTCCCATAACTATTGATTCAGTTCCTGGTTAAAAAATATGAATATCTTGGACTTCAATGTATTGAATGACCCAGCCTCAGCATCCCCTTTGAAAGAATGCCTCCTCACTTCTGCCTTAAATGAATGACTCTTTACTCCTGAGATTATGCCCTCTGGCCCACGAAGGGAATTACCTTCTCCCGATGTAACCTGTCACGCTTTCTAAGAAAACAAAGTGTAGAGCTGGATGAACACAGCAGGTCAAGCAGCATCTTAGATGCTGCTTGGCCTGCTGTGTTCATCCAGTTCTACACTTTGTTATCTTGTATTCTCCAGCATCTGCAGTTCCCATATTCTCTGATACAAGCTTTCTAAGAATCTTTAAGGTTCAATAAGCTCTCTTTCTTCCAATCAGTACTCCTCCAACCTACTGAACATGTCCTGTTAAGAAAATCATTCCGTATGCAGGGACAACTCAGTGAAATCTTTCTGGACTGCCTCCATTGCCAATATATCTCTCCTTCGAGAAGGTGGACCAAGTATTTATGGTATGGTGTGACTAATGCCTTGAATCGTGTCAGCAAAATCCCCTGTCCATTTCCTTTGAAATGCAGACAAACGTTCCACTTGCCTTCTGTATTACCAACTGAAACTATTTGCTAACTCTGATTTGTGCATTAAAAACCTTCAAATCTGTGTGCTTCAGATTTCTGCAGTTTTTCCCCATTTAAGTGTTCGTCCAGCTCCACGCAGTTGATTTTGACTCCAGCACCTGCAGTTCTTGCATTTCTTCCTGATGGCTACCCGGATCTCTCAATCTGTGAAAATTAAAATCACCCATAATTAATGTTTGAGTGTCTGATTGTTGTAATGTCCTCATTATGTCATGATTTATTATACATCCTACTGAGCAGCTACTTTTTAGGGGGCATAAAGACTACTACTAGTAGTGCTATGTTCCTCTTGCTATTGCTCCCTCCACCCACGTGAATTTTACATCATTTAATTAAAGATAATTTCTTGCCATTGTACTTGTTCTACTTTACACTAACAGAATCACCCCACCAACCTGCCTTCCTGCCTGTCCTTTGAAAAGTCACACATTTCTGAATGTTTAGTTCCCAACTTTGATCTCCTTGAAACAAAGTTTATAAGATCATTGCCCATTATTTATGCTCTTAATTCAATTATTTTGTTTCAAGTAATATATATATATTTAAATAAAGAACTATTAATTTTGCTTGTATCATTTTATTTCACTTTTGACCCCAATTTGCTGCTTCATCTTATGCTTGTTGTTTCTGTCTCTTCCTGTCCCACTATCATCAAACTAGTTGCCATGCAATGCCACCATATCCTTAAGCAGTCTTTCAGCAGGACTTGCTTTCCGATCCTAACAATGTTCATGCCAACATGAATATGGGCAACTGGATCCCTACCTTCCCATTCCATGTTCCTCTCCAGCACTGAGAACTTGTCCTTTGCTTTAGCAAAAACAGTGCAAGTATTTTTGCATACAATGATCTGTGACCAAAAGAACAGGGCTGAGATTTATTGCTCAAAATGAATGAGATAATGTGAAATACATCTGTCTGCATTAAATTACTTTACTTTTTTAAAAAATGATTTAAATGCATCTAAACTGTAAATTGTTTAAAAACCAGGATGCAGTGCAAAGGATGGCCAGCATGGATTTGCAAACACTAAGTAAAAAGAGTCATCTGCTTTTGTCAATATGAAGGTGTTAATGGTTTCCATTTTATACTGCTGCAGTTAATGGCTGAAGGACAATCATCAACAAATCCCTGTTTATTTTGAATTGGTTTTTGTGTTCAGTGGAACCACAGTGTTTTAGGCTAAAGTGTTATGAGTGGATTAGGAAACTGCCAATATTTTATTCCACCTGTTTTTTTCCATTCTTCCTGTCTACAATTTTTAACCCTGTGCCACAGTTCTTACTTGTGGATTATCACTCGATGACATTCAATATCTGGTGTCCGTTTACATAATTCTTTGTAAATGTAGCTTTGAAAAGTTTACCTGCTGTTAACTATGAATCAACTTGATGTAATTTTGGGCTATTTCAGTGCAGCTCCTTGTGAGCTAGGACACAGAGGTCAGTGTTGTCTGCTACTGCTGCTGTAAATTCTGTAACTCTCGGATGGCAGATGAGATTATGTATTTGTGCCAAGAGCTCTACTGTAGTATTTTGTGAGGATTCCATCTGCTCTGATAGTCGTTTGATTCTTAGTTGTCGAATGACCTTTTTAACCTCCCGAAGATTGGAGCAGTGCTGTGGGATGTGGTCGAGAGCACTTGCGTTGAAGATTATTTTCAGTTGAGATTCTTATTAGAAGTGCTAACTGTCTCAGTTGTTGAGTGAGTGTCAGTCTGTCTTAGCTCTATAGGATAGGCCTTTGATTTGACGTTCATTTATTTGATTTGGTTTATTATTGTCACGTACCTATTATAGTGAGAAGTTTTGTTTTGCATGCAGTATGGACAGATCGTAACATACAAAGATCATAGGATGTTTGAACAGAACAAAGAATACAAAATTGCACTGCAAAGAAGGTGCATGAAAAGCAAGATCAACATTAGATTTGAAATTTGAAAGGTACGGTTAGAAGTCTAATAACAGAAGGGAAGGAGCTGTTCTTGAGCCTGTTTGGTATTTGTCTAAGCTTTTTTTTACTCTATTGCTGGATGGCATTTGGAACAGATTATAACCAGCGTAGATGGGGTCTTTGGCTGCCTTTCCAAGGCAGCAAGAACAGAATAGAATAGAATAGAATCTCCACAGTGTTGAAACAAGCCCTTCGGCCCACCGAGTCCACACCGCACCTCAGAGCATCCCACCCAAACCCATCCCCCTGTAATCTACACCTCCCTGAACACTTTGGGCAATTTTAGTATGGCCAATCCACCTAACCTGCACATCTTTGGAGTGTGGGAGGAAACTGGAGCACCTGGCGGGAACCCACGCAGACACAGGGAGAATGTGCAAACTCCTCACAGACATTCACCCGAGGCTGGAATCGAACCCGGATCCCTGGCACTGTGAGTCAGCAGTGTTAGCCGCTGTGAGGCAGCACTGTTAGCCACTGTGCCATCCGAAGTGCAGATGGAGTCATTGGATGGAAGGTTAGCTTGTGTGCTAGACTGGCCTGTGTTCAGAACACTAGTTTCTTGTGGCCCTGGGCAGGGTAGTTACTGTACCAAGCCATAATGTATCCAAAGCAAAGTCTAAAGGCATTCTTAAGAATAAGAATGAATAAACATTCATAAGAATGCTTTCTATGGTGCAACTCTAAACATTGGTGAGAGTACTTATGAAAATGTCAAATTTCCTTTGCCTCCTGAAGAAGAGGAGGCATTGTTGACCGTTGCATCAGTGGGGTGGTCCAGGACAGGTTGGTGTCCTTCACACCCAGGAACTTAACTATCGATCGTCTCCACCTCTGCACCATTGATGTAGATAGGGGCATACCCTGCTGCTTCTTGATACCTGAAATCGATGGTCAGCCCTTTAGTTTTGCTGACGTTGAGGGAGAGTTTGTCATCTTTATACAACGCCACCAAATACTCTATCTCTTTACTGTAATCTGTCTCATCATTGTTTGATATCTGGCCTACAACAATGGTGTCACCAGCAACCTTGTAGATGGCGTTCAGACGGAACTTGGCAACGCAGTCATGTGTGTGCACTGAGTATGGTAAGGGACCAAGTATGCATCCTTGTGGGGTGCCTATGTTGGGGATTGTTGTGGAGGACTTGGGCAGTGACTGCACTGAAGAATCTGTACATGCAATTGTTGTCGATGAATTGCTGGATTTTCTATGCTCTTTCTTCTGTTCTTTAGCACGAGTTGTTTTTAATTTTGTTGGTCCTTGACGTTCATTTGCCTATAGACTTTGCTTTGGGTTTTGGTGGTGTTCAAGTTTAGAAATATATTGTGCTCGTACTTTAGCTTCCAGATCTCCTAGGCATTCTCGTATTGATATTTCCTGGTGGAGAAACCTATAGTTTTCGTCCCTGTGCTGTTTATAGTGGGTTTAAGTGTCATTTGGACACTCTGGATGTTGCAGTTCCTGTTCATTCAGTGTCACTAGGCTTACTGAGAGTCAATGACTGGGGCTTTGATGAATCGCTTGTGGAATAAGAGGCGGTCAACTTGTCTTCTTTCTAGAGTGAATTCAAACCCATAGAGTTGGTGTTCTTCTGATTTCCCATTCCAGAGAAGGAATATGTGCTGCCTTGTTCTTAGAGCTGATCTTGTGCCTATTGTGTTTGTTTCAGAGCAGCAAAGTCAGCATCATGATGCCAGATTTGCAGGACAATGATGTCAGTGTGATATTCGAGTCTGCTGAGGTTGTTCATGAAAATCCTGATTTTCTTTTTTTTTCCCCGGATCCCGAACTGAGTACTGAGTGGTGGAAAATGCCTGTGTGTGGGTTTTTTGTTAATGTGGGCTGACAGTACATATAGCCTACTACACAGCGTACATTCCTTTGCCCCGAGTAGGGAACAGGCTCTGTTACACAGAAAGACAAACACAGATACATTGCTGCCACCCCCATTCCAACCTGTCTGAGGGACCCACAGTTTTGCTTGGGTTTGATGCAGATTGATTGATATGGAGCATTCTAACTTTGAATGCTGTAAGAGCAGGCTGTCTATTTCACAGCAGACCATTCAGACTTCTCCTGGTTGAAGCCACCTTGACGTCAAAATTCAAGTCGAGAGCCTCTCTTCTGTTGCGGCTTTAGCTGGCTGAGTCTGCCCCTCTCCCCTCACTGCTCCTGACTCTGAAATTTCTCTCCCCTTCTTATTTGCCGAGAGGTTTTAAGTTACTTTGCCACCTTATCCCGCTTCCCAATCTTCTGGCTAAAATGCTCCAAAGGTCTCCACATTGGAAGGATCAAGAGTATACAGCAGTCAAACATTGTTGAGTGCAAGCTGGGGCATGAAACTAGGAATGCTTTTCCTGCTGCCCTTCTCCCTGCACTTTAAAGGGGGGAAATGTGCTGTTGGCAACTCAAAAATCTCAAAAAGAACACAAAAATGCAGGAAGTGAACAGCATCTAATGTAGAAAAATGGTGACTTTTTTTCGGGGTATAAGCTTGGAAGAGTTCAGTCATTTTAATCCTTTCTAAGATGCGATGTTAACACTATTTATTTAACCTAATACAGTTGGCTTTTCTTCTATACGTCAGTTTTGTAGTTGTCTTGATATTAATGATCATGTTTGTGTGTTTAATTATTCATGTTTTTATCATCTTTCTCAACAGTCCCCCCGGGTGAAAGAGTCTACACAGGGTCCAGATGTGAGTTAAAGTATTTTTTCTGTGATTTTGAAATTCTGGCAAGAGTGAGATTATTTTGCATCACCACCTGAAAATATGTTAACGAGCCTTTTGGATCTGATGCTGCCTTTGTGGTTATAATGTTTTCATAATGGTGTTGAAAGGATATCCAGGTTTTGAGCAAATGATAATGCAGAAACACCTAATCAATGGTGGTGTGCCACTTTGAGAAGAATTTGGAGATGATGATATCCTCACGACACTACTATTTTTGTCGTCTTTTGTGCTACACAATAGAAGGTTGAGGAATGTTCTGTAGAAGTAAACTTAGTGAATTCCTGCAGTTGCAATGCAGCAATGCTGAAGGCAGTTCACAGGTTTGGCTGAGAAAGCCATTCTAACTAACTGCGTTTTTTTTGGTGTCTATTAAATGTCTCTTATTTGAAAGGAATTATTTAAAAAGTAGCTGACTTTTTTTAGGATGTGCCATATAAGTATATTAATAGAAATGTAATTACAGATCGTTTTGAGATAAAAATTTTGGATGGTGGGTGGTGAAGTTGACGTACTGTAATTGTCTCCTTTACAAATGCCAATTTAGCCCTTCAAACCTACTCCATTCTGAGCATTCATATGCAACCTTCCTCCAGATTAAATAACGCTGTTGTTTTCTCTCAGTTTTGATTCCTCTTCTCAGTAAGTTAGCACTCAGTGGTTAGCACTGCAGCCTCACAGCGCCAGGGACCCGGGTTTGATTCCCGCCTCGGGCAACTGTCTGTATGGAGTTTGCACATTCTCCCCGTGTCTGCGTGGGTTTCCTCCGGGTGCTCCGGTTTCCTCCCACAGTCCAAAGATGTGCAGGTTAGGTGGATTCGCCATGCTAAATTGCCCGTAGTGTTCTGGGGGGTGTGGGTTTTAGGGGGGATGGGTCTGGCTGGGATGCTTCAAGGGGCGGTGTGGACTTGTTGGGCCGAAGGGCCTGTTTCCACACTGTAGGGATTCTGATCTGATCTAATCTAATCGAAGTAGCTGACTTGACTAAGTAGTTGCTGCCATGACTAGTCATTTGTGAAAGCGTATGAGCAGCCCATTATACTACGCTGCATAGTTAGTCACCTCAGCAAGTCCTTTCAATGTTGTAAAACCTCCTTTCAAAATCTTGTTGATTTCATTTTCTGTAATACAGATTGAAATAAGGACCAAATGTTAGAGATTACATGATAAACATGAATACACACTGAATGATGTTGTTTAATCAGGGTGAAACTTGGCAGATATTAAGCTTGAGCTGCATAGTTCTTCCACGTGACTGTGCCTTGACTACTGTTGTCTTTGGTTACCTGTGCTTAATATAGCGAATCAGAAATGGTACGAAAAAATATCAAGGCTCATCTCCAGAGTCTTTCTGCTTTATGGGGGCGTATTACAGACATTTTGGCACTTGTTTGCCAAGAGAAAGTTTAGGTGACTTGGTGAAAGTGTGCAAGAGAGAAATTATAAAAGAATAATTAAATTGTAAGAGAAGACCAAAGACATAGATTAAAAGTAACTATGAAGAAAAAAATGTAGAACTAATGCCAAAAATAGAGCACAAATTTGGATTGAATTAAGTGGCAGTGAATATAGTAGTGACAAATAGGTGAGAGACATCTTGTCTTTTTCATAGATGTTCCAAGATAGGCAATGACATTTTTACTCCAAAAATGATTTTTTTTCAATGTTATTAGGAACATTGGAGCAAAGAATGGGAACAGTTTGTATTTCTGGAATAATATTCTACTCAGCACTGTAGAAAGAGGAGAAACTGTATGAGGGGCCTAGTTATCAATGCAGTAACAGTGAGATTTAATTGTTCAGGATCCCACTGCAGAAAAAGGTTCTGAAGGCCTGAAGAAGTGTCCTGGCCCAAAATGTCAACTTTCCTGCTGCTCTGATGCTTCCTGGTCTGCTGTGTTCCTTCAGTACCACACTGTTATCTCTGACTCCAGCATCGGCGATTCTTGCTATCTCTTAGTTAATTGTTCAGTTGCTATGTCTGTTACGTACCATAATAGAGCATTCAGGCAATATTGTTCTGGCAATAACATGAGAGCAAAGACTAGGACATCGCACTAAAGGGGTGAGGGAGAGGGTAAAGTCTTGCTTGCATACAACTACTGGATGTCTCAAATATAACAGTGTGGAACTGGAGGAACACAGCAGGTCAGGCAGCATCAGAGGAGCAGAAAAGCTGATGTTTCAAGTCTGGACCCTTCTTCAGAAATGGGGAGGGGGAAGGGAGCTGGGAAATAAATAGAGGGAGGAGTGGTGGGGCAGGGGAAGGTATGTGGGATGGTGATAGATGAGTGCGATTAGGGAGGGATGGGGATTGATCAGTAGGCAGGTAGGTGGGAGAGATGATGAACTGGTTGTGTTAGGTCAAGGAGGAGGGGATGAGATGGAGGGTTGAACATGGGATGAGGCCAAGGGTGGAGAGATTTTAAAACTGGTGAATTCCATGTCTCGGCCATTGGGTTGTAGGCTCCTAAGGTGGAATATGAGGTGTTGCTCCTCCAGTTTGCGTGCGGGGTCATTGTGACACTGGAGGAGGCTCAGGATGGACATGTCTTCCAAGCAGTGGGAGAGGGTGTTAAAATGGTTGGCCACCGAAAGGTGTTGTCGTTTGTCACGTGCAGAGTGTAGATATCCTACAAAACTGTCTCCGAGTCTATGCTTGGTCTCACCGATGTAGAGAAGGCCACGTCGGGAGCAGTGACAACCCCTGCCCGATATGAAACATTTTCTGTGGGCCTCAAGTGGAGTTCAGGAGCAAGATAGGGGTAGGTGTAGCCCTTACTGTGGTTGCAGGGAAAGGTGCTGGGTGTGATGTGGTAAGTGGGGAGCGTGGAACGGATGAGGGAGTCGTAGAGAGCGCGGTCCCAATGAAAGGCAGGTAGGGGTGGGAAGGGAAATATCTCTTTGGTAGGGTCAGATTGTAGCTGGCGGAACTGGTGGAGAATGATACATTGGATGCAGAGTTTGGTTGGGGTGAACTGAGGGGACAAAGGGAATTCTGGCTTTATTTTTGTTAGGGGGAGGGGCTTTGAGGGCAGAAGTGTGGGAAATTTGAGAGAAGTTGAGGTGTTCCCAGGATTTTTGACTCAGCAACACTGAAGTCTGGACGGTCAGTGGTTTGGAAGGGAGCTTGTAGGTGATGCTGTTTTATATGCCAAGGAAAGAGACGGAGTCTCAGGATCAGGAGTTGGCCATTCAGCCAATCAAGCCTGGCTACTGTTGGCATGATCATGGTTGATTGAACATTTCAATGCGACTCCATCCCCACAACCCTGTACATATTGGTAATCTGAAATCTATAAATCATAAACTTATACCCAAAAACTGGCTCCTTATGGTAGAGAATTCCAAAAGTTCACAACCCTTTTGAGTAAAAATAATTTCTCCGCATCTCAAACCCTATCGGCATACCACTTATTTTTAAATTGTGGCCCCCAGTTTTAGATTCTGTACATAGGCAAAACATCTTGTCTGCATCTACCCTATCTCTTCCTTTCGTAGAATCATAGAATCCCTACAGTGTGGAAACAGGCCCTTCGGCCCAAAAAATCTACACCGACCCTTGGAGCATCCAACCCAGACTCATCCCCCTATACCCACCTAAAGTACACATTCCTGAAGACTTGGGCAATTTAGCATCATTAATCCACCTAGCCTGCAAATCTTTGGACTGTGGGAGGAAACCAGAGTACCCAGAGGAAACTCATGCAGACATGGGGAGAATGCCTGTGTGGATTTTGCCGAGTCACCAGAGGATGGAATCGAACCCGGGTCCCTGGTGTTATGAGGCAACAGTGCTAACCACTTGAGCCACCGTGCCGGCTCTTTCAATCAGATCACCTCTCATCCTTCAGAATGCTAGAGAATGTGGGCCCAATTTTCCCAATCTCCCCAAAAGATGGTCCTCCCTTCCTGGAACAAGTCTGCTGATCCTTTTGTTGCATTTACTACTTTTGGCAATAATATCTTTCCTCAAATGAGAGAAATTTTTGGTTTCAGTACTCCAGGTCCACGTACAGAGTCTAAACTCAGATAGTTGTATAGCATGGAAACAAGCTCTTCGATACAACTCATCCATGCTGATCAGGTATTACTAATCTGACCTAGTCCCACTTGCCAGCATTTGGCCCATATCCCTGTAAACCCTTCCCATTCATGTACCTATCCTGATACCTTTTTAAATGTTGTAATTGTGTCAGCCTCCCCCCGCTGCCTCTGGCAGCTCATTCCATACAAGCACCACTCTGAGTGAAGAAGAATCACTTAGGCCCCTCTTTTAAATCTTGCCCCTCTCCCCTTAAACCTATGCCCTCTAACTTTGGACTTCTCCACTCTGAGGAAAAGACCTTGGCTGTTTGTCCTGTCAATGCCCCTTGAGTTTTTAAACCTCTATAAGGTCAACCCCCAGCTTCCAATGATTCAGGGAAAGTAGCCCGAGCCTATTCAGCCTCTCCTTATGGCTCAAACCCCCAATTCTGGCAATGTCTTTGTAAATCTTTTCTGAGCTCTTTCAAGTTTCACCACAATTTTGCTATATCAGGAAGACCAGAACTGAACAAAATGTTCTAAATGTAGCCTCACCAATGTCCTGTACAGCTGCAACATGGTGTCCCAACTCCTGTACTCACAGCACTGACCAATAAAGGCAAGGGTGTCAAACACCACCTTTACCATCATGTCTGCCTAACCAAGCTCTTCTACACTTGAAGCAAGGCTATCTTCTGCACTGAAATCCTTTCGCAATAAAAGGTATTAGCTTTCCTCATTGCTTGCTGTGCCTGCATATTAGCCATCTGTGACTTGTCATCAATGAAATCCAGGTTCCTTTTATATGTTTATATTTTCAAATATCGTAGCATTTAAGAAATACTGTGCATCAGTCACCTACCGAAGCTTTCCACGTTATTTTCCATCTGCTATATTGTCCATTCACTTAGCCTGTCCAAATCCTTCTAGTACTGCTTTGTAACTTCCAAAAACTGATCCTAGCAGAACCCTCCCAATTACAGCTGCAATGTAAGAATAAGCCATTTACTCCTGTTTTCTGTCTATCTAGCCAATCATTAATCCATGCCGATACATTACCTCCTCTCTCACGTGTTTTTCTTTTTCTAACCAGCCTCCTGAGAGAATCTTCTCAAAAGCCTTTTAAAAATCTAAGTATACTACATCCATTAGCCTTCCTTTATCAATTTTGTAGTAATATCTTCAAAAGCTCCAAGTTAGTAAAACATGATCTCCCATTCACAAATTTATACTGACTATGCCTGATCAAATCATGATTTTCCAGGTGTCTTTTTATCCCACCATTTATAATAGATTCCAGTATTTTCTGCTACTGATGTAAGGCTAGCAGGTCTGTAGTTCCCTCAGTTTTAACATCGCATCCTAAAAACAGCAGCTCCAACAGCACCATAACCCCATAGTACTGTACTGGAATGTCAATGCTGATTTTTTTTGTGCTAGATAGAGTTACCCTATAAAATAAATACCAGAAATGTTGTAAAATAACCAAAATTACTGGGCTGGAATCTTCTCGAGCCTCACCAACTTTTTTTATTTGAGAAACCAGGTTTATGGACCAATATTCGTGATGCGGTGCATCACTCAAGTTGCAAACAATAAATAGGAGCATAAGGCTTAGTGGGAGGTAGTAATTAACTTGCCCTGTATAAGAAATACAGAAGAATACTTGATCATTGCCTGGTACACTTACAGCTTACTTATGCTTTTAAATTCACTTCTTGTCTGGTGAAAGAAGTTAGAGGCAAAATACTTTTCAAGCAATATCACCTCAGCCCATCCATACAAGTACATTTTTAGTACTGTATTTTGAAGTTAGCAGGCATTGGAAGGCAGTCCAGATTTGGCCCATATTTTTGAAATCTAAAATGGCATTCATCCTAGATGATTTACCGAATATCCTCTGCTCCTTCTATGTCTGTTGCAATGATCCACGCTTCCCAAACCCTGCTTAACCACAGCATAATTTTCTGTTTGTCCAAAATACTCATGCATAATTAGTATTAGAAAATTCTCCTGCATGCAGCTGAGTCATTAGCAGATAGTGAAGTACCTTGATTGGAGTGGGGTTGCAGCAGTACTAGGTATGAGTAAAGAATCCTACAGACTACCTCCAAGCTCCAGATCCTTTTTGCTGAATATCAAGAACTATTTCCCAAATATGTGGCATAGATTTCTGACTGGGATAAAGAAGGAAAGAGTTGTAAAATCAGTCAGTACGGCTAATGGTGGAAAAAGTAGGTGGATTTGGTCCCTAGCCAGCACTTGACTCAACAACGACAAAAACAGAAGTTGCTGGAAAACCTCAGCAGGTCTGGCAGCATCTGAGAAGAAAAATATCAGAGTTAATGTTTCGCGTCTGGTGATGCTTCCTCAGTTCTGTTTTTGTTCCTGATTTACAACATCTGCGGTTCTTTTGGTTTTTATTTAGTACTTGACTCAACAATCTATACAGAAGAAAGTTAAATGTTTGTGCTGCTGTAGTTAATGGAATAGCCACCAGAGCCTTCCTCCTTGGTATTCTCCAGTAAATATGTACAGAAATTTAACCTTTATCACAAAGATTGTGACACAACTTTTAGTTTTCTGTGCTAATTTGCCACATGTCCTCCCAAGATTCTCCACTCCTGGTTCTGAACCCGAATTCTTTTTCTCCGACAATTTCTGTCCTGCCTCCTGTTAATTGCCTTCTGACTGATCTTGTTCATGAGACTCTTATTGTTCTGTTTACCAAATTCTCGTTAAAATGCTCCCTGCCCAACTTTCCTTGGTGGCTTTCACACTAGCTTCCATTGGAAATTCTTCACTTACATCTAATTTTTTTCCTTGCATTCAATCACCACTTATTGATCTTCTGTAATTAAACTCAAGGTGGTTGTGATTGCTGTCTGAAATGCAGCTGCATGACTTGACAGACCATTTCTAAATCCACCACATTGCTGTGGGTCTAGAATTATGTTTAGACCAGATCAGTAAAAATGAGAGATTTCCTTCCCACAGAACAATGAAGTTGTTCTTGCTTCACAATGATACGGCATTTTCAAGGCCACCATTATTTCATCTATCTTTGTATTCCAGATTATTTTGTAATTATTTGAATTCCCAAGTACCCTGGAAAGTTAACTCTGGATCACTAGTCTAGTAGTGAAATCACTATATGCTGTTGAATCGTGTCCTCTCATTGGCTTTCTAAATCAAAACTTCTATTTCTCTCTTGTAAGAACATATCATAACATTTTTTTACTGTCCCAGCTCGTAATATTCCTTTATCCCATTTTGAATATTATCACTGTTAAGATCCAGGCTTACCTTGCGATTCCATGTTTGAATTTTTCTGATCACATTCCTATCCCTGCTGTAGTATAAATAGTCCTATGTGAAGGCACATTTGAAATCCTTTAATTGTGACAGCAGTGAAGAATGTCTCTTGATATTCATCAGTTTTTTCCCCCCCACAATTTTTACGGCCAACTATGTCATCTACATACACTCTCTCTGTTTGGCTAACTCTGGGCCCGCTTTCATTAGGCTGCACCCTTACCTAGTCAACCGTAGTTGTAGCATGCCCAGTCTAAATTGTTACTGTTAGTTGACCAGGTTCTGTTCTTGACCAGCTCTTTCCTCCTCTACCTTTGACATCTTGGTGATATCAGTTCAATGACAATGAGTTTTGTTTCACCACGATCTATGTTGATTCCCATGCTGCCGTTGCTTGTCCAAGTCCCAGATGAAGTGCAGTTTACCAGTAGAAATTGATAATGCTAGACATATTTACTTTGCCCTTCACTACAAATCATTGGTGCAGGTTGCATCCCCAACCAGCCAGATGTGCAAACTCTTAGACTTTTCTCCTTGAACCCTCTTGCCTCTCCTCTGCCTCATCCATCATTAAGGCATTCCATAAACTCCATCTCTGACTGACTGTTTAATCAATCTTCCTAATACTTCCCTTTTGTCCTAACCTTAATGAAGGTTATTACCATACTGAATACAACATAATAGCACTTCTAAGCAGCCTATAATCACTGCTTAAGTAAGGGCTACTTGATATTTTGAAATTCTGAGATTTATGTTGTTTGTAAGGTGACTTTAAAATGTGTACCTGCAGGTCATTGGCAAATCAGAACAGAATATTGTAGAATTACTCCGTTGGTCACACAGCATCTGTGGAAAGTAGAGTCATTGTTTTAGGCTGATGATCCTTCGCCAGAACTGAGGAAAGACAGAAATATAATGGGTTTGAGCAAGGGAGGGGAGAACGAAAGGGAAGGTCTGAGATGAGTTTGAGTGGCACCTCAATTCAGGAAAGAATTGAGGTTTTATAAGAGGATGTAAACAAGCTTTGAGAATTGTGACAGAGGTGAAGGACTTCAGATACTTGAAGATGCTGGGGTTGTTCTCCCTAAAGTGCAGAAGTAGCATCAGGAAAGAATTAGTAGAGATGTTGAAAGTCACAACACTTTTTTTTTAGTTAGAATGAGAAACTGTTCTCAGTGACTGAAAGTTCAGTAACCAGAGATTAGAGATTGTGTATTTTATAGACAAGAGTCAAAAATGCGCACTGCAAGTTGAATGTTAGTAATCTGAAATAATGGTGGAAACAGTTTCAGTAGTGACATTGAAACAAATAGGATGAATACATGATTTTAAAAAAGTGAAATGTTTTGTGTAAATTAGAGAAATGTGGTTAATTAGAGTCAGCAAAGTAATGATGAAGGAATGACAGTTTCTCTAAATTATACCATTCAATGATTGTAGTGCTCTCACTAAAATGCCTGTATGTACCATCGATGCCACCTAGTGAGCATTTTCAGTACCACTGAAACTTCATGGTCCAATGAATACAAACTTGTAAATTCACAAATTACTTGCAAAAATAGGTCATTCAGTCCCTTGAGCCTGCTCTGACCATTAGATAATGGCTGATCTGTTGTGTTTTGATTCCACATTTCCAACTACTCTGGATAACCCTTGACTTTTCCTGCCTAATAAGAATCTGTCTACCTCCACCTTAAAATAATTCACTGTCCTCATCTCTGTCCTAAAAGGACACCTAAAGCTTTTTTTTAACAGCACCCCTCAGTGTTGGACTCAGCCATAAGATAAATGGCACACGGAATTTCATCCTGATAAGAGAGGTAACGTATTTTGGGAGGTGTAATAAGAGAAGTTTTAGACACAACGAATGGTAGGCCCTAGGGAGCACTGAAGAATAAAGGTATTTGAAGTACATGCCTCTAGATGTCAGTACAGGTAGGTAGGGTGACGAAGAAGGCATACGGCATGCGTGCATTTATTAACCAGAGTGGAGAATATTGGAGCAAGGAAGTCTTGTTACAATTGTTTAAAGCATTGCTTAGGCTGCAGATGGAGTATTGTGTGCAGTTCTGGTCACCACACAATCAGAAGCACCTGATTACTCTAGAGAGGGTGCAGAGGAGATTCAACTCGTGCCTGAAATATTTCAGTATGAGTAGAGACTACATACACTGGATTTGTTTTTCCTACAACAGACGACACTGAAGTGGGGGAGGGGGAGGTGTGATTTAAGACCTGGTTAAGACAAGGACATATGTTTGAAGTGAGGAGTAACTAGTTTAGGGAGGGTCAGAGCATAAAATCTAGAATTCACAGTCTGAGGGGGTTTTGGGGGCACGTTGCTCTTGCAACATTTAAGAAGTTAGATAAGAACTTAAAATGCAAGGGCGTAGGCTTTGAACCAAATGCAAGTAAACATGATTAGTATAATGGTTTATTGGTCGGTTTCCATGTTGCAGGAATCTGACTGTATAAAAGGAAACATCCTTTCCGCATCCACCTTGCCAAATCTATTTAATGTCTTAAATATTTCCAAACAGGTATAGCACCCTTACTATGTTCAATTACTTCTATAAAAGAGAGCTTTCCATTAGCCGCCTTAATTACTGGCTGTAATACTGTATTTATGTTTTAGGAAATCACAAGGTGGAGAATAGATTTGTACATTATTTTTATGCTGATTCTTTTTGATTCATAGATTTTCGCACCAGCAGAAATACCAGGTTCAAATATTCACTCTTCTGGGCAAGTCCAGCAACCGCTACCTCAGTCAACACCAAAAGTACCTGCAACGACTCAAGCTAATCAATTGCCAGTTAATCAGCCTTCGGAAATACCAGTCCCAGCACCAGCAGCAGTACCAGATCCCAGCCCACAGTCTGCAGCCCAGCATCAACTACCAGCATCCCAGGTATGCTACACTTCTAGAAATGGGCGAGAATATTTACCAAGAGCTTCATTAGCTCCAGAAGCATAATACTTGACTAACTTTCTGCTGTATTTCAATGGTACAGGCTGTAACAATACTTCTGTTAACCATACAAACTGTTTTTTGAGATTTGAGTGCTGCAGCTTTATTCAAGAGATGCATGTTACTCGTGTTGCAAAGAGAATGAATATTCAAATTGTTGAAGCTCAAATTCTATTTTGAGAACGGTTGGAAGTTTTTATATCTCATTTCCTTTTAGGAATTAAGCAAATCCTTGAGTATCACCAATAATTTAGGGTGGATTAACCTTCCAGACCAATGAACGTATGCAAAGAGGAACCCAAATATAAAATGTCAATTACTTTTTATTCCTTGGATGTGAAGAACTGCCTCTGTGCTGTCATGCAATGTGGGTATGGCTGGCCAGTCCAGCATTTGCTGCCCATCACTTATTGCCCTTGAATGGAGCGATCTGCTAATCTTTTTTTGAAATTGAATCAACCATGTTATTGTAAACCTATGTCACCACATGGACTTAACCAAGTAAGAATGGCAGATTTTATTCCCTACAGAATATTAATGAGTGGATGGATGCTATTACTGAGACTAGCTGTCAATTCCCCCTCTCCCCCCCCCCCCCCCCCCCCCCCGATCATGAAACCCCACACCCCCACAACTGCTTATGTAAAGAGAAGACTTAAACACAGAACTGTGAATGCTGGAATCCGAAACAAACAGAAACTACTGGAGAAAACTTTCTATAGATGCTACCAGACCTACTAAGTTTCTCTTTTTCTTAGTGTAATGAACACTGCTTGAAATGAACTTAGTCTCAGAATATCTGAAAACTGCCAATTTTTGTAGAGCTGCAGTTGGTTTCACTACTTCAAAAGGACTTTGTACCTAGTACACCCTTTTTGTTGCGCAAGCTGCCAAATGTCTAATTCCAACCCTCCAATCTTGGATCAAAGGCACAGATTCAAGGCTTTGAAAGACTATTGGACTGCGATTGAATATCAGTTATAGTTCTGACTTAGAATGGTGTGTAGCTTGAAGGGGATCTTGCACGTGCTGGAGATCTCATACCTCTGCTGGCCTTGCCTTTCTAGGTGGTCAAATCAAAATTGATCCAAAACTTGTGATTGCGTGAACTTTCTACTTAAACGACTGAAGTAGAAATCATGACTTTACCCTGTCCCTATTCTATACTGACTGAATTGGAGAATGCACAAGTTTAGAAATTTCTCCAGTTTTTCCTCAAACGGCATAATCATAAAATTAGAACTCAATTTAAGAGTAAATTCAAAACATTTGTCAAATTTCCAACATTGAGATAAAGATTAATGGAAATCTGGATATCTCAATGATTGCGAATTCTGAATGAATTAAGGGAAGACAGTGCTATTGTCACTGAGTAATCCAGAGGACTTCAGGACATGAGTTAATAAAGTTAGTTCAATACAATCTGGACTTACAAGTTAGTCTAACAGTAACCATGTAACCCATTGATATAAAGTCACATCTGTTTCACTCGTACTTCAGGCAATAAAATTTTCCCAGCTATACTGGCTTATTTGTGACTACAGACCCACTGCAATGTGTCTGAGTTCTTGGTGCTTTCTGAAAGGGCTTAGCAGCCTACTTGATTCAAGGGCATAGAGTAGACAAAAATGCTGGCCTTGCCATATCCCATATAAGTTTTTTTTAAATGCATATTTCACAAAATTAACATCTGAATCTTTGGTCAAAGATTTCATGGATTTATAGAGTGCAGACTGATAATTGGGTCTTTGAAGCCAAGATCGATCAAGAGCTAATTAGATAGTCGGCCTCCTGGAGGGGTGAATAATTTAAGCTCCCAACATAAGACACTCCTTCAGATTTAGTAAGAAGAAATCTGGCATAATTTTCTTTATTGCTGCATTAAACCTTTTTATTCAACTGGAAATCTACATTTATGAGCAAGTATTGCTGTCACCTTTTTTGTAGGTTTGCACAACTTTCAAAAATGAATATAGACAGTGTAATTCATCTTTCTATTCCTCATACCTTCCTGCTGAATTAGTTGTTCTTCTTTTAAGCTTGTTCCTGGTTCTGCTGCTCCAGATTTGCACCAAACACCCATCAGCCTTGTGCTAAGATTACGGTAAGTGAAATTTGATCAGAGCATCTTGCAATGAAGGTGTAATTGTCTATAGTTTTTATAATTCTATAGCGTGAACTGAGAAGTATGAAATAACTCTTATAACAATGATTTTGGTATATTTTCTTTAAAGGAGAGTTTCAGCTTAAACTGTTTAAGGACTGTTGTATTGTTTGTGGGATTCACTGACCTTTGAAACCCGTATGTTCTCCATTAGCAAGGCTGCCTCCTTATTTTCCATAATGTTGCCAATTTTCTCCCTTTGCCCCAGCCTATCTGCTGCTAAACATCCTCTGAGGTTTTCCAATCTGCAGACCACCTATTTTAATGGCCTCCTGATCAAACTCAATAATCCAATATCCATATATGTGAACTTATCCAAAGACAGTCTGTATCTAAATTTGCATTGACCCATTTTCCCATCAGCCCTGTGCTTGCTGTCTTACACTGATACCACTCTACCAGTATCTCAAAATAAATTACAAATAAAAACAGAAATTGCTGGAACACTCAGCACGTCTGGCACCTCAGGTCACTCAACCCAAAAGATTAACTCTGATTTCTCTCCACAGATGCAACCAGACCTACTGAGCTTTTCCAGCAATTTCTGTTTTTGTTTCTGATTTCCAGCATCTGCAGTTCTTTTGTTTTTTATTTTCTGCCCATCTGTTTAACCTTCAGCCATATAATGCTCAGGGAGCCCTGTTCTCCAATTTTGGCCTTTTGTGGAGTCCCAATTTCCTTTTTCAATATATTGTCTATGTCATTGGTTGTTTAACCCCCAAAACAATGAGATTCACAGGCTACGCCTCTTGGCTTTCACTAATAGTTCAAAATAATCCTTCATAACCTACCTGTTTGACCAGGCTTTTGACCACCCCTCTGAAAATTTCCTGTGTGGCTTGGTCTCAAAGTTTTGCTGATAATGCTCACACGCAGCACTTAGGACATTTGACTACATTAAAGGCATTATGAGTGCAGCTTGCCTTTTCTGTTTTGGTAACTGTTATTTATCACAGTGATGCACAAAACCAGGATCCATTTTCAGATGTATTGTTGTAGGATTCTTGCTTGTTAATAAGCATGACCTAATGATTATCTGAAAAAAACCTCATGCTTTTCTGTGTAAATGCACTGTGTAGTGCTGTCATAAAACATTTTTGGTTTGGTGTTATTGTTTCAGATTAGTGCTAGATTAGTTTGCTTCTGTCATAGTTGAAATTATTTGTTTTTGAATATGTTAGTAGCAATGGGTACAGTTAACTAAAATGCATTATAGTTATTTTCTAATCCGCCTGTTCAGAGATGTTGCACACCTCTGGAACAAAGTGGACGTGAACCCCACCTCCTAGCTCAGGATAAGGGCCACAAGAGGCCACTGAATATAATACTTGTATTTTAATCAACCTATTCAGAAATGTTACAATACGCTCAGGTACCTGTCTCAAAGGGAGGGACGTTACTGCGGCGCCACAAGAGCATGCTGACAACTAGTAATTGTTTTCAATCAACCTATATAGAAGTGTTATGTTGCTTTTTAGAGCAGATGAGATTTGAACCGTGGCCTTCTAGCTCAGAGACTGGGACATGACCACTGCTCTAAAAGACCTCTCAATAAATGAGTGTGAAGCTATAGATGTTTGCTAAACAATCTTTTCAGATGTTATTACATTTTTAAAACTTGAACCTAGGCCTCCCAGCACAAAAAGCATTACAACTTGTTTTCGAACCAGCATGTTCAGACATGTTACTGTCTCACCTGCTGCATGAATATATGTGAACCGAGGCCTCCTGGTGCAGAGGTAGGGCCACAAGATCACTGCCGCAAGAGCCCTGAAATACTTCGTGATGGGGCTGTGTGCAAAAACACACATTAGGCACTTGCAGTCAGGGAATTAAACTATGGTCTAGTGAATGCAGACAGGGATACTAACCATTACACTAAAGGGGAGCTTAAGAGTACTGCACCAGGTATTCCTAGGCAGTCTCTTATCCACGTACTAACTAGGCCTGAGTTTGCTTAGCTTCTGAGATCAGGGAATTTCACACTTATGTGGATGTAGGTTAAACTTATTAAAATTTTTAAAAAGAAGTTTTAATTAATCTATTTTTCTAATCGACCTGTTCAGAGATGTTATTACACACCTCTGGAACAAGTGGGACATGAACCCATGCCGCCTGGTCCAAGGGTGGAGCAGTCCCACTGTGCCACAAGACGGCCCTTCTCAACATATTATACTCATCCTTGCAAAGCTATAGCCACCTGTGTTAATGTTGGCTGGACCTACTAGCTTAATTAGGTATCACACTTAACTTACCACTGTGTCATCCTGAATTAATACGTAAAGTTTTCAAGAAGATTTGTAGCTCTGGTTATGGATGAGGTTGTAGACATGTTTGCTGAGCTGCTGGGTTTTGTTGCAAATGTTTCATCAGCCTGCTAGATAACATCATCAGTGCGTCTCCGGCGAAGCGTCGATGTTCTGTCCCACTTATTACTTACGTGCCTCAGTTTGCTGGAATGGTTGGTATTACTTCCAGTTGGAATACCAGGTGTCCAGGAATTCCCTGGCTTGTCTCTATTTGGCTTGTGCGATTTGAGTGTGTTGTCCCAGTCAAATTTGTGTCCCACGTTAGCGTGTAGTGAGACAATTGAGAATTGATTCTGTCTCTTCTTGGCTAGTTGGTATACATGTATCTGTATAGTAAATTTTCTTCCAATTTGGCCTATGAAGTGTTTCTCACAGTCCTTGCATGGTATTTTGTATATTACCCCAGTTCTGCCAGTTTTTGGAAATCCAGAAGACTGAATGGATGTAAAAAGAGAGGAATTATATCAAGAAATGTTCACCATATGTAAAAAATGACATTGAAAAGCCTAAAATAATCATGCTGAAAAGGGAAAGGGGTTGAGATTTTGGGAAGAAAAAAACAGATCATCCTTAATTCCATTTAAGGTAATTTCAGCAAAAGTTTTTGGCTGTCCAGCTCAAAACAGGTGCTGTCAAATTGTATGTTACAATTTTAGTCACACGTTTAAAGGCTCATTAGTTTACCAACAGTTTAGTTGAATTGTCCCTATTCATGACTTCATTTTCATCTTTTCTTTCTTAGAAATTAAGCACGGGGAAATTTTTAACATCTGGGCAATAAATTTCAAAAAGGAAGTTTTTTTAAATTTGTAATCTGTTGCAGTGTTATGATGTGAAGATGCTGGTGTTGTATTCCAATAGACAAAGTCAAAAAATCATATGACACCAGGTCATAGTCCAACAGGTTTATTTGAAATCACAAGCTTGTGGAGCGCAGCTGTTTTGTCAGGTGCAGTAAGAGGACAGCATAAATGCTTTCTGAAGAAGGGTCTAGGCCTGAAACGTCAGTCTTCCTGCTCCTCTGATGCTGCTTGGCCTGCTGTGCTCATCCAGTTCTACACCTTGTTATCCATGATACAAGATCATCTCAGTGATGCACCCAATTCTGTGAAATGGGATCATAACAGGAAGAAATTGAAACCGTTTTCTTCAACTTTGAGATGTGTGTGTAACTAGCAAGGGCAGTATTTGTACCCCATTCTTATTTGCCCTTGAACTGAGTGGCCTGTTCAATCATATCAGGCATTGCTATGGGGCTCCAGAATTGAGGATAGCATATTTTCTTCTCTGGAGGACAATTGTGAACTCCTGGATATTTCCAACAATTTGTAGGTATCATGGTTGCCATTACTCAGATTAGCTTTTTCTAGCTTTGCAGATTCATTGAATTTAAATTTCACCAGCTGTTATAAGATTTGAATCCATCTCCCCAGCCTGAGCTGCTGCATTATTAATCCAATGACATTACCAACAGGGTCCCATTCCTTCCCTAAGAATAGATCAGTTAGGATCAAGCATTATTCAAAGAAGGAATGGAGTCAGAGGAAAGTGAAGAGCCAAGAGGATCCAGATACATGTTGGTACCTGATATATTGAAGCTTGCAATCCTGCAAACCTAAAAGAATGACAAAATGTTTTAGATCGAGAACTTGATGAAGCAAATGTTGTAATTAATCTGTAGACCAGGATAACTTTAAGATGATGAGTCATGAGGTGAGTCATGGTGATGCTGAGGAAGGGAGTTAGAAGCATGCTTTGTGAAACAGGTAGTATTAAGTCTGGATTTCCAGATGTGAGGAGAATAAAGGCTTAAGGAAAGATAAGTGTCTAGGAGATACCTATTATTTGGAAATCCAAAATGCAAAGGGTAGAATTTCATTTAATATCCTCATGAAATATGTTAGAGTTGCTGTGGAAAGCCATGTTGTTGTGAAAACATGATTTGGTAGCTATCTGATCACATGTGAAAATGTAAATAGAATGTACTTAAGGTAAAGAAAGATAAAAGAAACAATTGAAGAGAAGAACAAACTTCTCCAAGATGTGCATTTTTGGTACAGAAAATCTTACTGGAATTGGATGCTGGAAATCAAGCCGTTATTCCTGGAGCTGTCACAAAAATGAAACGTTTTATAAAAATTGCAAATCCCCCAGTTTACCAATGTTTAATACCTGGGTTGGTTTTCTACCTATTTCCTACCACCTTAACATGGAGTAGTAATTTATAATTGGAAATTGTCTTTTCTCCATTGCAGGAATTTGAAGAAGGAGCTGAATGACATAAGATTTGAGTTTACTCCAGGTAGAGGTAAGTTTGTTGTTTTTTTTTGTCCCTTATCTTTGGTTTCCTTCAAGTGAGAGACTTGAATGACAGGAACCTGCTGCTACTGTTATTAAGCACTTATGTTTTTTTTTCTGCCTCATTATGAAGTATTTTAATGCCAGTCACTTATGAAGATATTGCTACACTATTCTCCGTGTTCGCACATCCAGTCAGCCCTTTGACTTCAATTCCCAATCTGTAAACAAACCATGTGCAGGTTTGTAGTATGAGCCTGGACTTGGAAATATTAAGTCACAAGCATCCCGCTGGTAGTTTCAAAAGTTCTGAAGCCTCATTGTGGAACCTGATAAAAGTAACTAAAATGATTTGCCCCTGCATAAAGCCTTGAACATCATGACTAAGATTAAAAGGAGCTTTATGAATAGCTGGGTATAACTTTCAAGTACAAAAACAGAGCGGTATTTTCTTTTGGTTTTTAATTATAACTTTATAGTATTCTACTGACTGGACACACAGACAGCAAAAGTTTTCTGAATGACCCTGAATTCTGTACTATCTCTATAAATCTGAGTATTGCTGCAGTTTAGTAAAACATAGTAAGCCAGTTGTTTAATCGTCAGAAGTCTAGCCAGCCCATAGCTGAAAGCAATGGAGTTATCAGTGGATGTATGCTAAATCATTGCACACTGAAAGGTCTTTGGTTAGCACCAGTTGTCCTTTTACATTACACAATATTAAGAATTGGCACATTTAATCTCATTGTTTTCTGAATTGCCATTTGTAATGTATGTTGCTCAATTCTTTTCCCAAACTCTACTTATTTCTCCTACCTTTTGTTTTCTCCAGACTATATTGATGAAAATATTAGGTTGGGAGTAAGGGTGAATAAGTAAGTTTGCATATGACAAAGGTTGACAGGGAGGAAGAAGGTCTTAGATTACAGGAAGATATAGATGGCTTTGTCAGATGGGCAGATCAGTGGCAGGTGGAATTTAATTTGGATCAAAAGTGTGAGATGTTGCACTGTAGAAGAAGTAACAGGACAAAGGTGCGTTCCAATAAATGGCAGGTTTGAAAATGCCTGGTTCCCCCAAGCTATCTTAGTGTGTATGTCCACAGATCTCTGAAGGTTCTTGGGGTAGCTAAGGCGGCATACGGAACACTCGTCATAGCAAAGCTTACAAAGGAGGTTATGTTAGAACTGTACAGGACTTTGAGCCCACAGCTGGAGTACTGTGTGCGGTTCTACTCCTCTCACAATAAAAAGGATATGCTTGCACTGGAGAGTTTACAGAGCTGATTCAGCAGGATGTCGCATGAGTTGGAGCAGTTCAGCTATGAAGAGACGCTGGATAAGCTTGTATTGGTTTATTTAGAACAAAAAGACTAGGAGAGGACCGGATTGAAGTGTATAAGACTGAGAAGCATCGACAGAGTTGATGGGAAGCAGCTATTAAAGGATCTTTAACAAGGGAATGTAATTTTAAGACAAAAAGTTGAAGGTTTACAGAGGATTTGAGAAAATGTTTTTCACCCAGAGGCTGAATTTAGAGTGCAGTGCCTGAGGGGATAATTGAGGCAGGAGACACCTCAACCTTTTTGAAAAGTACTTGGATGAGCACTTGAAATGTCATAACATCAAGGCTATGGGCCAAGTGCTGGAAAGTTGGGCAAGAGTAGATTTAGAGTACTTTCTTTTTAGTACAGATGCAATGGTATGTAGGGCCTATTTTTTTCTGTATGATTCTTTATTCATTTCCCTGTCACTCCGCTCCTATGTAATACCTTGCTATTTTCTGCTTTTCGTGCTCTCTCAGAATTATCTATGGTCTTAGTTATCTTCTGCCTCCTGATTCCTAGATATAAATTAGAGACATGAGTAGGCCTTTAGTCCTCTTGAACCTGTTCTGCCATTTGTTAAGGTTGTGGCTGATCACATTGTGATTTCAACATGCCTACCAGCCATCAGGGACTTTTAACTTGCTCACTAATCAAAAATCTTTCTTGCCTTAAAAATAAAGTCAATGAATGTGCCTTCACGGGTCTCTGGGTAAGTGTGCTCCAAAGACACTCAATTACCTGAGCAGGGAAGAAAAGCACCCATCAGCTTAAACAGAAGCCACCTTATTTTTAAGCTAGTTCTAGTCTCTTCCACATGGGGTAACATTCTTTAAGTATCTTTCTTGTAAAGCTCCCTCAGGACTTTGTGTTTCGATGAGATTATTCTGCTGATACCATTGGATAAAATTACTTTCTCAATAATTCCCTCCCAACACAAGTACTGAGGTAGCTTGAAACCTCCCCATTCAGGTATTCATCTCAGTTCTGTTCAGGTGCATCCATCTGGCCTGTATGATCTCAACTCTCCCAAAATCAGTTCTGATACCCAAGGAATCCAAAGCCCTTCCTCTTGCATAGTCTGTTCAATTACATACTCCCCTGCTGGATCCTTCTGTTTTTATACGCACATGAAATGAAGAGTAACCTGGAGGTTTAAAACCTTTAAGATTCTGCTTACTGTTCTTCCTAATTCTTCCAAGTTTACTCACTCCTCTTTCTATGTGTATTGTTTTTAACAATCTTGACCACCCTCCTTCAGAGTACAACTTTGTGACATCCTTGACCCTGGGTTGAAGTAGGGACCTTCGTGGTCTGGATGCCTGAGTTCCATGCTGAATAATACCAAGCCTGTGTTGTGACAGACCAAAATATCTTGTTTGCCGTACTATAGTTCAGATTATAGATGAACATTTAAAAATTTTTAAGTGGGTAAACACATTAACCAACTGTAATTAACAATGGCATACTTTTTTTTCTGGCAGATACAGCAGATGGTGTTTCCCAGGAACTTGTGTCTGCAGGTCTGGTTGATGGAAAAGACGTAGTAATAGGTAACTATTGCCAGGAGTGCACTTTATAGCTTCTGATTTGAAGAGTTTTCTATTTTTTTGTGGGGGTGGTGGAAGAAGGTACACTTGCTCTCCTGCGCACTGGAAACAAATGCAGTGGGTACGTCATTGGACTGGTCACCCAGAGACCCAGGTTAATATTTGCTGAGAATATAAGCTGAAATTCCATCATGCCTCGAGAATATGATTTGCTTTTGAATAAAGACAATGAACAGCTAGTATTAATAAAATGTGATTCTAAAAACTTATGCTGCCTTAAGTTTACACTGCATCTCTTCTGATGGAAGGCTGGATCTCGGAGAATAATAATGAATCGGGTTTTTATTATGGTTCAGTATGAGTAGGACTAGGGTTGACATTAGGACTTCAATTCTTCTTACCAACAAACATAAATGAATAACTTCAAATATTTGATATGTTTTTAAAATAGTTGCAGCAAATCTACAGAAAATAGTGGATGAACCGGCTGCAAATAGATCTGTCACTTTCAAATTGGTGAGTATAACATTTCCATAATTGTCTGTGTGTCACTGTCATTAACGAGTATTACAGATTCAGGAAAAAGGAAGTATCAGAGGTGGGTGTACCAATGCTGGGAGGTTGCTCCTAACTCTCTCTCCTCCTGTTCTTGGGGTGCTGAGTTTCTAAGTGTAGCTCATCTATTTTGTGAGTCCCTCGAGATAGGGGAAAGTCTAAGACATGTCAAAGCAAAGTGTTCTGGAAGAGTGAAGTAAAAAGCTTTGTGAAGGTATAAAATTTGCAAGGGAGGTGGCTTCTGAGAGGATTGGAGGATTTTGTCACTTGGGAAAATAACTCTGACTCTGAACAGAGTCATTGACTAACTCATCAATTGAGTTCTGCCCAGGAATCTTTCTCTTGTAATATTATAGTTTATTTTGAGCTATAACCTCACTCAAAAAACATCTTGTTGCAATAGAGCCATAAGCCTATAATTTGCTCAATACGTGCTCATAAGGGCACTGAGTTCACAGTTTCAGTGTTAGGCGACAGTCATAAGCATATGAATCAAACGCAGGAGGAAAGAGAATCCTTGTCCATAAGACTAAAGAATTAGGCTTTTGGCCCATCTAATCTACTGTGCCATTCAGTCTTGGCTGAACAACTCTATTCTCTTGCACTCTCTCTATAACCTTTGATCCCTGTACGAATCAAGAATCTGTCTCTGTCTTAAATATGGTCAGTGACTTGGTCTCCACAGCCTTCTGAAGTAATGAGTTCCACAGATGTGTCTCTATCTGGCTGAAGAAATTCCTCCCCATCCCAATGTTTAGGATCATCCCTTCAGTCTAAAGCTGTACCCTGGAATTTTAGTCTCTCCTACTATTGGAAACGTTTTCTCCATGTCCATTCTATCCAAGTATCTCCATATTCTGTAAGTTTCAATGAGATGCCCCCTCATCCTTCTAAACTCCACTGAGTACACATCCCGAGTCCTCAGCTGCCACTCATATGACCCCGGGACGTCCTTTCTCCCTCCACGGCCATCTCATTCTACCTAAGATACAGAGCCTGAAACTGCTCATAATTTCCAAATGCAGTCTGACCAGAGCCTTATTCAGCCTCAGCAGTACTTCGTTGCTGTTGTATTCTAGCTTCTTCAAAATAAATGGTAACATTATATTTGCCGCCTTAACTACCAGCTGAGCCTGCATGTCGACCTTAAGAGAATCCTGAACTAGAATTCCCACCTCCCTTTGTGCATCAGATCTCTGAAGCTTATCTCTGTTGCAAAAATAGTCTATGCTGCTATTCTTCAAAGTGCATAACCTCATAATTCCCTGCATTGTATACCATCCACTTTTTTGCCCACTCTCCTAGCCTGTCAAAGTATTTCTGCAGCCTCCTGCCTCTTTAATTCCACCTTTCTGTCCACTTATCTTTGTCATTTGCAAACTTAGCCAGAATGCGCTCAGTTCTTTATTCTAGATCATTAATGTATAATGTGAATAATTATGAACTGAACACTGACTCCTGCGGAGCTCCACTAGTTACTGGGTGCTATCCTGAAAAAGACACTTTTTTTTGCCTTCTGCCAGTCAGCCAATCCTCTATCTGTGCTGATTTTCTTGCCCTGAACACCATAAGGCTCTTATTTAGCAATCTCCTGTGTAGCACCTTGTCAAGGGTCTTCTGGAAATCCAAATAGATCATGTCGACTGTCTCTCCTTTGTCTAACATGCACATTACCACCTCAAAGAATTCTGACAGATTTGTCAGGTATGACCTCCCCTTGACGAAGCTGTCCTGACTCAGCCCTATTTTCCCACGCGCTTCTAAGTACTTTGCAATCTCATTCCTAATAATGGACTCTCAAATCTTACCAATGACCAAGGTCAGGCCATCTGGATTCTAGTTTCCTGTCTTCTGCCTCCCTTCTTAAATGGGGGTGTTACATTAGCCGTTTTCCAGTCCTTCAGGACACTCCCTAACTGCAGTGGTTCCTGAAAGATCACTAATGCCTGTCTAATCCCCTCTGCTATCTCCTTCAAAACCCTGGTGAAAATCGTTGCCAGCCTCGTTTTCCACTGGTCCAGTGTCCAGTTTTGCCTCTTATCTTTTATATATCTCAAAAACACTCTTGCAATCTTGAATAATATTACTAGCTAGCTTATCCTCATACTCCATCTTCAACCCCCATTGCTTTTTTAAAGTTGTCCTCTGCTAGATTTTTTTTAAGAACTTCCCACTAATCTTCAGTACGTCATCTGCTCTATGGATTGTTTTTATGCTATCCCTGACTTCCCTTGTCAGCAGAGTGGTTACCTCATCCTCCCCCTAGTATATTTCTTCATCCTTGGAATGAATTTCTACTCTGCCTCCCAAATTGCCCCCAGAATCTCCTGCATTTTTGGTCCACCTTCTTCTCTGCTAAGCCCCCTTTCTAATCAACTCTAGTCAAATCCTTTCTCATGTCTTTCTAGTTACCTTCATTTGGTTGTAATACTGATGTACCTGATTCTAGCTTCTCCCATTCAAACTGCAGGGCAATTTTTATCATAGCGGCCATGCCCCCTAAGGGTTCCTTCACCTTAAGCTCCCTAATCAAGACTGCCTCATTACACGTCCAGAATTGTGTGTTCCTTATTTGGCTCTACTACAAGCTGCTCCGATAAAACCATCTCAGACATTCCATGAATTTGTTTGCTTCAGGTCTGCTTTACATTTCATTTTCACAGGCCATGTGCATATTGAATTCACCCATGATTATTGTAAAAATGTGCTATTCAGTGCTTTTTCTATGTTCAGATTTATTTTCTACCCCAAAGCTTGACTACTGCCAGGAGGCCTGTACATAACTCCTATCAGGGCTTTTTTATTTTCCTTTGTGTTTCTTCAATTCTGCCCTCAGATTCTATGCCATCTACTTATATCACTTCTTGCTATCAATTTAATTTCAATTTGTACTATCAAGGCAACCCCAACCCCTCTACACATCTGCCTCCCCTTTGGCTATGATGCGTATCCTTGGGTATTTAGTTCTCAACCTTAATCCCCTTGCTGTAACTGTCTCTGTGATTCCCTTAACCAACAATTTCAATCTAGCCAATTTGCATTTCAGTCCATCAAGCATGGCAATGAAACAAGGAATTAGAAAGGCCAGTGGTACGTGGCCTTATCACAAGAGAATTTCAGTACAGCAGCAAAGATGCATCAGGTTTCAACTGAATAGAACCTTAGTGAGACTGTTCCCTGGAGTACTGTAGAAGTTTAGGCCCCCTTGTTTTGGAAATATAGGAAAGAACATAAGTGCTGGGATATGCCATTAAGCCCTTTGACCCTTAGTCCTAAATGACTTGCCTGTTATTCTGAAAGCATGTCCCCTTGTTTGAGATCCCACAGCGAGGGGAAATTTCTTTGCCGCACCCACTCTGTCAAATTTCTTAATTTTGACAGTTTCAGAGATCTCCTCATTCTTCTAAAATCTAATGAATACAGGCTCAATTTCCACGATCTCTCTCATTGGACAATTCTGCAGTCCTGTGAATTAGGCTGGTGAACATCCTCTGCCCTCCTTTTAATAGTGAATACATCCCTTCTGAAGCAAGGGGATAAAAATTACACTGTGTTTGGTTAGATTGTAGTTGGAATACAAAGTGTACAGAATCATAATATTCAGCATGTAAAAATGGCCATTTTGATCATCAGGCCTGTACCAGTGTTTGTACTGTAGTCGATTCTGATATAATGCAAAAGTTCTGTTCTTGTGCAACCCGCATTATAAGAAAATTGTGTAAGCTACTATCGCATTAAAGCCGATACAGGTAAAGAAAGTTTGTGTTCTACAAATAGCAGTCTAAATTCTTCAATTGGGTTAAAGCCAATTTGATTGAAGAAACATGTGCTACATCAGAATCAACCGTACCTGATGTGATTATGTTCTGTGACTCGCTTAACTTCTGTGCATACCGACATTCAGCAAGAATTAGGAGTGTTGAATATTGATACCTTTCCATCCCAAGATTATAACTATTTCCAACTGATTGGAGCAGCCTGACTAGCATGGCTGAAATGAGCAAACTCAACAAAAATTAAACTTTATCCTGTGGAATATGTTATGCATAGTGTCCAGCTCAAATGTAGCTTTCAGTCGAAACTAGGTTACAGGCAAGAAATTTGTATCAGTATGTGTAGACATGATTGAATCACATTTTGAAGACTGACTTCTGCCCTTTGCTATCAAAATAACGTTAAATAATGTTTCTTTTTAATGATAAAATGGAGGTGAATCTTTTTTGGTTGACTAGACTGCTGTGCACATTGTTTGGAGATGCAGAGCTAATATGTTCCAGTAGTACCGCCAGTGGGAGGGTACAGTTACATGAAGGGTTTCATTATAAATGTCCTATTGGGATGATGGTAGTAAATTCATGCATGTATACCACTTTTGCTTTGATATTAATGCATTTTTTTGATCCACAGGCTTCCGGTGTTGAAGAATCAGATATTCCCGATGATGTTAAACTCATAGGATTTGCACAACTCACCATTAGTTAAGTCACACTACAACCAATAAAAACCTGCTGACCCCATCTGTGAAATAGGTATCTCACTGGTGTTGGCCTGAGGAAACTTGTACTGCCAAAGAGTGATGACATTTGCCCGTAGAACTTGCAGCATTTAATCCACTGCCCCCCTTACCCTATAACAAGGATATCCAAATAGAAAGTGAATTGAGCATTTGCTTGCAGTATAAGTGAATTGAGCATTTGCTTGCAGTATCCTAACTACAGAACAATCATCAAGAGCTTTCCAGAACGTTCCAGCTTGCAGATTTTCCACATGATTCAGGGTGCCTGCTGTAGGTAACTACAGAATTGTCAGCTCTCATCTGCTATTTTCCTCCTCCACACCCCTTTTTAAAATTGCCTTATTTTTTGATGGAACTTTACTAATCAGTTATTAAAAATCTCTTCCCATTGGTACTCAATGAGACATAATGTAGCACATTGAAAAATTGTGTTGTTTCAGTAACTTGTCTTCAATTTGTGATCAGTTTACTTTAATCACACAATTTACAAAGATTAAAATGAACACTCAGCAATACTTACATTTTTCAAAGTGCAGTTTGTGAATTGTACTTTCCAAAGGGCTGCAACCCTAAAACAATGGGCTGCACTTCTTTCTCTTTTTCTTGTTTGCGCTTACTGTGCGGTAGAGCTACCCGGGCGCATCATTAACTGCCTTTTGACATGATCTAATGTAGTTTTTTTGTTTATGTGGAAACAGTAAACCAGAATATAAATATTGAGGAAAAAATCCAAGGGTGAAGCCTTTTCCTTTTTTTTTCATTTATATAATATAAAGTATTATGGCACAATCTGTAGCCTACCTTTATAATCTGCAAATGGCGAATGTATGTAAACAAAAAAAAATTACACAGCAATTGGTTAATTCTTTGCCTGATACCAATGTGGGAAGTCGGCGTTGAGGTTTTTTTTTGAACTGTCAGATCTTTTAGTACAAAAATAAATTTAAAAATTGCAGCTGCTGAACAGCCAATTGTATCTTATAATTCTCTTTGTAGATTACAAGAGTTGTTCTGTTTAGATTTCTGCATACTTCTCTAGTTTCAAGAAAGACAGTGTTGAATTTGTTAAACTTGCTTCTTGGAGCTCACGTTTGTTTTGCAAAATGAAAATAATGACACACCACTTTGAATAAGCTCCAGGAACAATATTGTGCAATCTCTTTCTACTATTCTGATATACAAAGATTCACATTTAAGCCAATACACTTAAAAACTGTGCTAATTATCCAGTGTGATCCTCTTAATTCATTTTAATGCAATTTTTGATCATCAGTGACAGAACTGTAAATGTCACACCAGTGCTAGACTATCTCAAACATTCCCAAATTAGAACAGAATGTAGAATTGACTTTTTTTGAGAAATCCTTTAGACATGAGTTGAGAATTTTGCATGTCCACCATCCATACTTTATCAAACTTTTACTGAGAACACTATCTTGAGTACAACCCGTTAGCTTTGCGATAGCAATTGGATGACAAATGCAGTAGAGACCCTACAACAGTTATGAGCAATCTTAGGTGGATGGCGATAGGGTGTGGAGGTAGTGCTGGTGTTGGCAGGTGGGAAGGATGGTTTGTATTGCCTTGCATAACACTTTGGAGATTAGTTGCCTTGTTTGTACATTTTGGGCAGGCTGTCAGTTGGGAAGGAGCTGAGATTCCCACTTTCAATGCGTGACATAGTTCAGTGTGTGTCAAAACAGAAATCCAGAATTCATCAACCTTTGCCTGTGAAAGATATTCAAATTTTTCTAAGGAGATGTATTCCTCCCTCTCTATCCCATCAATCTACAATCATTAACACACCCAGGGGACTCCTGATCTACCCTATGCAGCACTGTCAGCTACCACAAAAGCAATGCTATCAACACTGAAAAATAACAATGTGCTTCTAACTTATAAAATACTTAAAGTTGAGGAAGACCTTTTTGCCTGTATTAATTCACCATGGAGAAAGATCCTACAGTTTCCTGTACCAATAGCTTAATCTAATTTATTTCTTAATTGACTCCAAGGTATTCGCTATTATATCTGAAATGCTATTCAACTGTCGATCACTATCAGAGGAATTATTTTCTGATGTGAGTTCTAAATTAACCTTTCACTAGTTGACCTGTGTCCTTTGTCCTATTGTCAATTTAAGAAGTATTCCCTACTAACGTTTTCTAATCCTTTAGCTATCTTGGAAGCTGCTGTAAAGTAATCTATCTTTCCTGACTGAAAGTCGACAAGTGCAGAACGAAACCCAGAATTGTCCGGCAGCTGTGTTCATGAGCTGTGGTACACCTGCCTGCGATGGACACAAACCTGATGTCGCAGATCCCAGTTTGAAAGCTCACACAAGGAAGAAAATATTTATGGAAGACCAACTGGAGCCATGTAATCACATAGTTAGATTGGTTAGACTTGCTGTGGTTTTTAACTACCTTCGAAAAATAATCAACTTGATATTTGAAGAGATGCCTGTAAGAGGCATGTACTTTTTGAAGTAACTGCACTTGAACGAATTGTATTACTGTGTAAATACTGCAATTTTTAAAATAATTTTAAAATTACTGAGCCTTTCACTATTGGCCTTGGTAACCATTTACTGGCTTTTTGAATGATTTCAGAACATGAATTCTGGCTTTGGTAGAGAACCTGTTTCAATTTGTCTTCCAGCACATGGGAATTATAGGATCTTTTACATGACCCACTTGCATGATTTTTAACTACTTCCTCTTTTTTTAAACTAAGTTTGTATAGACATAGCATTAGTTACTTTAATAATATATACCTATTAACTGGGACTGAGGACTGCTGTCACTAAGGCTAACTCACAACCTGGTATCATGCTGATTGTAACACAACAGAGGTGTAATATATCGTGATCACTTTTTTTCCCAACATGATTGTGTTTTCTGTTGCATGATTTTGCTAATCCCTTTTAATCAATAAACAGAAAACTCTATTGTTGTGCATTTGCAGGTGAGATTTCACCATCCTGGTATTTAGTAACTCTTTAAATATGCATAATTAAAACATACAACTAGATAAAGACTTGACCAATCAAGCCACTTCATTCCACTCAAAAAATAAGATAGGTTGTGATTGCATACCAGTCAGGTGTCGATCAGATTGTAATATTCTCCTCCCCCAAGTCAAAAGGACATGGGTTCAAACCTGATTCCACTGATACTTTGCTGCAGTACTCAGTGTAGATTCTTGGAGAAATGCAGGGGAATTCTCTTCAGTGTCCTGGACAGCATTTATTCATTGGCAAACAATACTAAGACAGATTAGCTGGCCAGTGTCATGTTGTTTTGGGAAATCTGTATATGATTTGGTTGCTGTGTTTCTTACATTACAACAGCAGCTACATTTCAAAATGTGCTTAATTGAAAGGCGGTTTGAATATCCTGAAGCATGAAGATAACTGCAAGTTCTTTCTTTAAGACATCGCCAAAATGTATCCTGACATTCTGCAATAAATTACTTCAGTGGTGCAGCAAAGTAATGAATGGCTCAGCTGTCTAAATCAGCCCCCTGGAAAATGGCAGTGTGACAGATGGTCTTCTTTTGCTGTTGTTTGAACGTTAGCTGGGCTGAGGAGTTCTTTGCTCCTTTAGAGAATCATGCCTTGGGACATTTAATCTGATCATTCTGCTAATCCTGTTTTAACAGACTGCAACTTCCTGTGAGATCTCTACACTTTCTATTAACTTGTTAATATTTCTGTAACCATTAAATTATTTTCCAAAAGACTGACCCAGTTCCTACAACTAATCAGAATGAACAATCATATTGTGTCGATTGTTCTTACATGTATGCATTCTTGTTTAGGGAATGTGATGTCAGTCTTAAAGGCTATATAGGCTCGAATGTTTCACTGTTAGTACTAAGCGGTCCCTGAAAATGAGTAGTGATGGACCATAGACTACTTTTTTGAAGAGCTCACGGCAGCCCCCACCTCCAAAACTCAAGTTACTCCACTGAATGCCCAATAGCTGGCAAGTGTGTGTGGGTGGGGAGCATAATTTAGACCCTGATGTAACTTACTGATTGGCCACAAAGGTCCTCCAATAGGCTTGAAGACTGCCATTAGCTACCCTGCCCACAATGGGAGACCAATGAGATATAGAAGTCAGTGGAGAAACTACATGCTTTGAAACCCTCCAGCCTTCAAAAATGTTGCCAATAGGGAGGGCTGCAAAATCCAGACCGTAGTGTTTGGGATATATTCAGATCAAATCAGATATGATGTGGGGAGATGCTGAGAATGGAAATGTCAAAGTAGTTGACTCACTGTGTACAATTTTCTGTTCAACCTTAGCATGGTTCTTATTGGCAAAAGCATAGCAGTCTTGCCAGCAGAAAGTGTGTAATCTAATAAGAGACCTGGTTGGAACAAGGAACAACTAGACTTTTATTTTACAACAGTAACAAAGATTTTGACTATGATGAGACAAAATCTGAAACAGAGGCTGTGGGGAAAAGCTTCCACTTGTAATTTGATCAATAATACTGAACTATAAATTCTACGGAAGTTGACAACCTTAAAAATGATAGATGTAGAGCTTCTAGCATATGTAGTTTCTCCTGCTTTGAAGTGTGCTAGTGTGGGCTTGCTGTTCATGCACCAGAAGTGCATGAAGAAATCAAGTGATGTCAAGCACTCTAAGTGGAAATTTGTGTGTGCAAATCCAGTTATCACACCAAATGAAAGTTAGCCAAGTGCTTCGAGTAACCCCACTCCACTAACATTATTTAAAGTATCAGTCTTCTGCTTTTGCTCGTATACAGTTTGTGAAAGTAATGTGACATATTCTTGGAAGAGTTTTGTTGAGTTAGTTTTTTTTGTCAGGTTCTACTTCCACAGAGTAAAAGGGTTGTAACGTCCAGAGGCTGATACAGTTCTGGAGTGAAAACAGCTTTGGTCTGTAAGACAACTGGGAGATGGAGCTGAAACATTTGAGCGAGGTTCACAGATGGGGAGGGATGGTTGGTGGTGGGAAATGTGGAAGAGAATGAGGACAGTCCACAGAAGTGCCTACTTGCCCAATAAGCTAGTGGAAGCATATCAATCTACCTTGGTCTCAGCTAGATGTAATACTTAATGTCTGCAATTCCCCAAAGAGTTGATCATAAAGCCTTTCATTTCTTGCAAGACAGGAGCTGAGGTTGTTTATAACGGGGAATGAAGAAATGGAAGAAGTTTTGAACACTAGTTCTGTCCTCTCAGAAGAGAATACAATAACCTCCCAGAAATGTTGAGGAACCAAGAGTCTAATGAGAGGGTAGAAATGAAGGAAATTCGTATTAGTAAGGAAATGGTGTCGGGGAAAATTACTGGGCTCAAAGGCTTCCTGATAATCCACATCTTAGTACACTAAAGGAAGTTGCCCTGGCATTATTGGATGTGTTGTTGGCATCTTCCAAAATTCAGTACATTAGAGTGACAAATTTGAAAATTTACTATTTGAAAAGACAGAGGGGAGAAAACAATTACACAGCAGTTTACCTAGTGCCAGTAACGAGAAAATGCTACTGTGTTATTTAAAATGTGACGACAACATTTGGAAAACATTAATGGGATTAGACAAAGCCAGCATGGATTTATGAGAAGCAAATCATACTTGCCATATCTACTGGAGCTTTTTAAGTATGTAAATAGTACAATAGGTAAGAGGACCTGTAGATGTGATAACGGGAACTGCAGATGCTGGAGAATCCAAGATAACAAAGTGTGGAGCTGGATGAACACAGCAGGCCAAGCAGCATCTCAGGAGCACAAAAGCTGATGTTTCGGGCCTAGACCCTTCATCAGAGAGGGGGATGGGGAGAGGGTTCTGAAATAAATAGGGAGAGAGGGGGAGGCGGACTGAAGATGGGGAGAAAAGATAGGTGGAGAGGAGAGTATAGGTAGGGAGGGGATAGGCCAGTCCAGGGAAGACGGACAGGTCAAGGAGGTGGGATGAGATGGTAGGTAGGAAATGGAGGTGCGGCTTGGGGTGGGAGGAAGGGGTGGGTGAGAGGAAGAACAGGTTAGGGAGGCAGAGACAGGCTGGGCTGGTTTTGGGATGCATTGGTGGGAGGGAGATTTTGAAGCTGGTGAAGTCCACATTGATACCATTGGGCTGCAGGGTTCCCAAGTGGAATATGAGTTGCTGTTCCTGCAACCGTCGGGTGGCATCGTTGTGGCACTGCAGGAGGCACATGATGGACATGTCATCTAAAGAATGGGAGGGGGAGTTGAAATGGTTTGCGATTGGGAGGTGCAGTTGTTCGTTGCAAACCGAGCAGAGGTGTTCTGCAAAGCGGTCCCCAAGCCTCTGCTTGGTTTCCCCAATGCAGAGGAAGCCACACCGGGTACAATTTTGCGAACCAGTGTAGCTTCCTCTACATTAGGGGAAACCAAGCGGAGGCTTGGGGACCGCTTTGCAGAACACTTCCGCTCGGTTCGCAACAAACAACTGCACCTCCCAGTCGCGAACCATTTCAACTCCCCCTCCCATTCTTTAGATGACATGTCCATCATGGGGCTCCTGCAGTGCCACAATGATGCCACCCGAAGGTTGCAGGAACAGCAACTCGTTCCGCTTGGGAACCCTGCCGACCAATGGTATCAATGTGGACTTCACCAGCTTCAAAATCTCCCCTTCCCCCACTGCATCCCAAAACCAGCCCAGCCTGTCTCTGCCTCCCTAATCTGTTCTTCCTCTCACCCATCCCTTCCTCCCACCCCAAGCCGCACCTCCGTTTCCTACCTACCAACCTCATCCCACCTCCTTGACCTGTCCGTCTTCCCTGGACTGCCCTATCCCCTCCCTACCTCCCCACCTATACTCTGCTCTCCAACTATCTTCTTTTCTCTCCATCTTCAGTCCGCCTCCCCCTCTCTCCCTATTTATTTCAGAACCCTCACCGCATCCCCCTCTCTGATGAAGGAATGAGGACCTGTAGATGTGATGTATTTGGATTTTCAGAAACTTTTGATGAGGCCTCACAAGTTTAGTGAGCAAAATTAAAGTACACTGCATAGGAGTTAATATACTGGAATGGATCAAGAACTGTGAAAGACAGGAAACTGTGAGGGAATAAATGAATTTTGTGTTTTGAGTGGCAGGCAATGACTAGTTGGGTACCACAAGCTTTGGTCCCAGCTATTTACAAGTCTATATATGACCTAGATGAGGGAACCAAATGCAGCATGTTGAAGATAGTAGGAACTGCAGATGCTGGAGAATCTGAGATAAGAAGGTGTAGAGCTGGATGAACAGGGCAGGCCAAGCAGCATCATAGGAGCAGGAAAGCTTGATGTCTCAGGCCTAGACCCTTCTTCAGCAAAAAAGTCTAGGCCCGAAATGTCAAGCTTTCCTGCTCCTATGATGCTGCTTGGCCTGCTGTGTTCATCCAGCTCTACATCTTGTTATCGCAGCATTTCTAAGTTTGCTGACACCAAGCCAGGTGAGATTGAGAGCTGTGAGGATGATGCAAAGAGATTTCAATGTGATTTGGACAAGTTGACTCAGTGGGCAGAGAGTTCAACATGGTTATATGTGAAGTTAGACATTTTGGTGTAACAAAACAATAAAGACTATTATTTAAATGGAGATATGTTGTGAAGTGTGGGATGTAGAAACAGATCGGAGTGTGCTTGTACATCAGCTAAAGAAAGTAGACCAGCAGGTGCAGCAAAGCAAATACTATAACCACACCTGGAGTAGCATATGTAGTTTTAGTCAGCCTACCGAAGAAAAGATATACTTGTAGTATAGCAGAGGTTCACTAGACGGATAATGTGTTGGCAGGACTGTCTTGCGAGGTAAGATTGGTTTAACTGGGCCTGTATTCAGCTTAGAGGATAAGGAGATCTGTTTGAAATGTATTGAATTCTAACAGTACTGAACAAGCTAAATGTGGTGAAGACATTTGCCGTGGTTAGGGAATCTAGTACGAGGAGAAATCATCTCCGGATGAGATGAGGAAAACTTTCTTTGCAAAAGGTCGTGAACCTGTGGAATTCTCTGTCACAGAAGGCTGTGGAGACTAAGTCACTGAAAATATTCAGGTAGTAGATAACTTTTCAGATTCAAAAGACATCAAGGGTTATGTGGAGGAAATGGGAAAATGGCATTGAGATAGAGGATCAGCCATGATCATGTTGAATATCAAAGGGCTGAATATATCCATTTTTGCACCTTGGTCCTGTGTTTTTAAGGTGAAGGTGTCCCTCTTAGCAAGACAGGAGCAGCCACTAAAAAGAGTCATCAAGGTCACCTGAAACACTTAAGCCGCATACAACCAGATCATTCCTTGGAGGGGTAGCATATTGTTTGCCATTCATAGTTGCATCTGAAAGTTGGAGGACCTGGGAGCCAGGTGTGAG
Organism: Stegostoma tigrinum; assembly: GCF_030684315.1. Classification (NCBI taxonomy): domain Eukaryota; kingdom Metazoa; phylum Chordata; class Chondrichthyes; order Orectolobiformes; family Stegostomatidae; genus Stegostoma; species Stegostoma tigrinum. Next base: position 99,028,146 of record NC_081358.1, on the reverse strand, counting down.
GAGTCATTGTCGTTTCTAACCAAGGAGAGAAGTGCTACCTAATTATGCCAAGTAGCAGGAATCCCATTTAGCAAGGAGCTTTTGTTTGCATATATGAGAGTTGGGGTGGGGGGTGCACAGAAGAAGGGGAGGTGGGGTGTGAGTGAGTGGGCACCTTGTTGGCCACTGATTAGTGGTGTACCTGTTACAACTAAACCACTCTAGCAATATGACGACCTCCATCTTTAGTGGCTATTCTGTTATTTTCATGTTGGGAGTTTTATAGGTTAGACAGATGAGTTAAGGGTGTAGATTGACAGGTGGAATTGCACCATTATTGCCATCACAGAGATGTGGTTGAGGGAGGGACAAGATTGGTGACTCAGTGTTCCAAGAGTAGGATCTTAAGAAAGGATATGGCAGAGAAGGGTGTAATAGTAGAGGTGGTGGTACATTATTAATTTTTTAAAAAGTCAATTACTGCAATAAGAAGGCTTGATATCTTGAAAGTGTCTTCAAATGAGGCTTTCCGGAGAGTATAAGAATAAAAAATGTGCAGGCACAGCACTGGGAGGGTATAATAGGCCTCTAACCAGGCACTAGAAGAGCAGATTTGTAGAAAGTTCACTGAGACCTGTAAAAAAAAAAATGACATTAGGGGCTTTCAAGATTAATTGGGATTGTCATGGTTTAAAGGGGGTAGATATTATTAGAATGTATTCAGGAGAGCCTTTTATATCAAAATGTAGATGTTCTACAAGGTACAGTGCAGTGCTGGACCTAGTTCTGAGGCAGATGCGTGTTCAAGGTGGCTTTGGGGAAGCAGGTTAATAATAGTAACCACAGCACTGTTTTAGTTTGTTATAGAAAAGAAAAAAAATATGATCTGCAAAAAACATTTGCCTTTGCCTAATACAAAACTATCATTGAAATAGTCTGGTCACAGAAGACTGAAAACAGCTACTTCTGTGTAAACCTGGAGCAGAACAGTGGGAATGTCCAAAAAGGATTTGGGGAGAGTACAGGCCTAAGATGTTCCTTTCAGAAGCAACAGGTCCAGACAAACCTGCATGTCTCAGATTATTCAGGATTGGATAAGAAGAAAATGAGGCGTTTAACAGGTATGGAGGGAGCAACTAATGGAAGCTCCAGTGGAGAATACAAAGTGAGAATTTAACAAAGCAATTTGAGCAAAGATGGGGCATGAAAAAATACTGACCAGTAAGATTACAGTGAAGTCCAAGATATTCTGTAAGTATATCAAGAAGGGGCTAACCAGAAAATGAATAGGACCAATTAGGGACCAAGGGGACAATCTGTGCATGGACCCACAGGATATTATTAGTGTGTTAAGTACTTTGCATCTGTCTTCACTTGGGAGAAGCAGGATACAGGTTTGGAATTTGGGAAAGGGAACTGTGGGGCTCTTGAGCAAAGTGATGTGAGGAAGTGTTGGCAGTTTTTTGAGGTTGAAAAATCCACACGTCCAGATGTTTTGTATCCCAAGACGTCGTGGGAGACAATGAAGAAAATTAGTGGGACTTGACCCAAATTTTGGATTCCTCTTTGCACACAGTCTGAAGAACAGCTAATGACTTTCCACCTATCAAGGAGGATGGTAGAGATAAACGAGGGAATTACATAGCAATGAGTCTCACATATCCCCTTGTAAAGACAAGGTTTGATTAGGGATAATCAACATAACTTTCTCAGAGGGAGTTTATGCCCTTTAAAAAAGGATTGTTTATTTTAAAGGAGCATGAATAGGTGTGTAGATGAGAGTAGTGCAACTGATGTTTATATTGATTTCAGCAAAGTGTTTGACAACATCCCATATAGGAGACTAATAAAGAAGACAAAAACATACGGGAGACAGCATGGTCGTAGAAGGCTGTTTGTGTGACTGGAGGTAGGTGTCCAGTGGCATACCATAGGGATCAGTGCTGGTCCCTTTATTGTTTGTGATATATTTTTGTTTAAAAAGAAGAAAATTTGTTTGGAGGGGAGGTGGGGTTGTTAAGTTTGCAGAAGACACAAAGTTGACCAGGTAGTTGACAATGAGGAACAAGGTCTTAGAATTCCAGGAGGATATAAAGAATCAAATAAGCAGATCAGTGATAGATGAAAGTTAACCTGAAAAGTTTAAGGTGATGCACTTAGGGTAGTGTCCTAGGCCCAACCATCTTTAGTTGCTTCAATGACCTTCCCTCCATCATAGGGTCAGAAGTGAAGATGTTTGCTGATGATTGCAGTGGATCAGTTCATGTCCAATATTCAGGCTTAGACTGAAAAGTGGCAAGTAACATTCATGCCAAACAGAGATAGTAAGAACTGCTGATGCTGGAATCAGAGGTAACGCAGTGTGGAGCTGGAGGAACACAGCAGGCCAGGCACCATCAGAGGAGCAGGAAAAGTTGACGTTTCGCGTTGGGATTTTAAGTTCTGAAGAAGGACCCTGACCCAAAAGTATCAACTTTCCTGTTGCTGCCTGGCCTGCTGTGTTCCTCCAGCTTCACACTGTTGGTCATGCCAAACACGTGCCTCGTACTGATAGGTGACAATCTGACCAGAGTCTCTTGACCTTCAACAATACTGCTATCACTCAACCCTTCCTATCTGTATTCTAGAGGTTGCCATTGACTAGAAGCAGAAAGGGGCTGGCATTATAAACACAGTGGCTACACGAGCAGGTCGGAGGTTTGGAACACTACAGTGGGTAACTCATTTCCTGGTGCCCCAAAGCTTATCTAACATCTGCATTCCATAATGCAGGAGTATGATTGTTTGCCTCGATAAGTATAACTCCAACAGTCCTCAAGTCACAACCATTCATTCCCTCTACTGCCAATGCTCAGTAGTAGTATGTATCCCATCTGCTGGATGCACTGCAGCAAATGCCAGCACTTTATCATTCTTCAAACCCACGACCACCCGAGCCAATAAAGTTGAGGACAGCAGACAGATAAGAACACCACCAGTTCCAACGTCCTGACTTAGACTCATATCATCACTCCTTCAACGTTGCTCGGTTCAACATCCTGGGACTCTCTTCCTAATGGTATCATGCTTCTGCCTACAGCACATAGACTGCTTCGGCTCAAGAGGGCAACTCACCTGCTTCTCAACGACAACTGAGAACAAGCAATGAATGATGGCCCGGGCCAGCCCACACCAAATACATCCCATGCACCAATAAATAAAAATCCCAACCTATTGGTGCAAAAAAGTTCTTATGTTGCTTCTTGTTATCTTAATAATCCCCTTCAATTCTTCTGATTATTGATCCAAAGTAAATAAGTTAAATGGGGTAGAATGAATGAGTGATTGGGGATACTGGCGAACAAATGAGACTGCATAAGCAGACATTAGATGAACTAAGATGCTAACTATGTGCAATGATTTGTTTTAGGGGTATAGAACTCAGAAATATTGAAGTTATGATAAATTTACATGTGTTCCTGGTTAGACTACAGTCTGCACAATATAATCTCTTTAATATGCAAATGAACAGAAGCACTGGAAAATGCAACAACCAAAAGAAATATTTCACAAGGATGGTGTCAGAGTTGGAAGATTATCAGAAGTAATCGGATGTGTTGTGGCATTTTATGTTTAGAAAAGAAATCTTACCAGTGGCCTGATAAAACGTCTTTACAATTATGAATGTTTTGATGGAGTAAATTGAGTTAATATTGTTCCATTGATGGACCAGTCCAAAATTAAGGGTCACAAATATAGATATAGTTTGGAAGTACAGAACGTGGATAGCTCTGAAAAATGGTAAATTTATTTGAAGATTTTGTCTTGAACATCAGAGCAATTTATAAAAAATGCCAAAACAAAGGGAGAATTCACACTGTATTAGGGAACTTAATGAACTTAGCTCAGTAAAAGCATTTCAATGGAGAACGCAGCAGTAGTGATGACTGAAAGTTAACTGCTATGCTTTATTTAAATTATAAACAAGCCAGGTTGTATCTGGTTTATTTCTCAGGACTACTCCTATATGAAACAGCTACCTTGATCAAATAATCCTTCACAGTATATCACATCCTGTTGATGAATGGGCCTGAGTCCATACTTTTGGTGCTGAAAAGTGCCCAGTCTACCTCAGATTACAGTGGAAGAGTAAAGGATCTGAATTACAGGTGAGGTTAGCTGTTGCACAGTACTAATATGCAATAGCAACACTAGTTGTGCTTATCACTGACTAAATGCTGCTCTCAAGACAAAAATACATTCTGCCTTTCACACTAAAGAGTAATTTGATATCTAAATTTCAAGTCTGGTGTGATACTGAGTATGTAGGTGTCCCTTAAGCTTGCAACAAGCAAGGTTTTAACTCTACCAACCAGCCTGTACTTACAAAACTCATAACATAGTGTCCAACATCAGAACTCACTCTGTAATTGGACAACATTTGCTAGATTACCTCAAATATGCAAAGCATTATGCTGGCAACCAGTTTAGAACTGTCAGTTGGGCTCACAGTATGGCACACGTACTATAGCCTATGTATATTAACACGTAGGTCTCTTTCCAGACAGAAAGAACATGCAAACACACAATGCTTGTTTCACCACAAAACCATTCTCCAGTTCATTTCTCATGGCAATTGATTGACCAATCAATCAAGCTACTTAATTTTAAAATGTAAACAAATCTTGGCAGTGAACTGTCATTCATCATTTACTGCTGCATGCCCCATGGAAATGCCTCTACCAATCAGCATTCTCTCACATGCAATATAAATATTGTTTTCTCTTTGGTATAGCTTGTGAATTGTGCTAATGCTGCAGATCAAAAAGCTTTGACATAATATGTCTTTTCCCAGACATATTCAAGTTTTGTACTACCCACTGATAATTTGATGTATGTAAATTAGGGAGGATATGGATTTAAATACAATATGTAGCCATTGAGCTTGCGTAGCATGAATTGAAGTGATGTATGCAATGAAAAGCTTGGTCTCCCTTGCTTGAACATAATGTTTATATTTGGGTATTAATTAACGATTGAACATGAAGCAATGTCTCAATGCTTGGGATTTTCTCATTTCAAACTGTGTAACAAAATGAAAAGATGCCAACTTCGTGCAGAGATTGATTTTATATGTTTGCTCTGAACTAATGACAAAGTGACTTTACAGGTTCAATTTTATTTGCAAAGAACAAGCAACTGCCAATTGTTCAAAGGTCCTATTCTCTTCATTATTCTCTTCATGGACGTTGGAACAAACCACTCAATTAGCGACTCCAACCTAATTCTAGTCAATAACTACTTCACATCACACACCCTGTTTCTGATCATGGACTAAATTCATTTGACAGGTAGACAAAAATCCAACCATTCTTCTTCAAACACAGAGCTTCCAGAATCCCCAAACTCATCACCTGGAAGAATAATAGCAAAAATATACAAGAACATGGTGTGCGAGTTCCTTCAGTCGAGCACCATTCAAACTCAGAAACATACCGCCCTTCCTTCACCATTACTGGGTCAAAATCCAGGAATTCCTTTCCTCATAGGACTTCTTTCACCATGAAGCCTGCAGTAACTCAAGAAGGTCACTCACTATTACGTTCACGAGAACAATTAGGAATAGTGTGTAATAGATTTTGGACCCTCCCTGCAAAGCCCACATTTTATGAGGCAATTAAACAAAATTATGTAGCTTTTTGATTTAGAATCACTGGTACCTTTGAACTATAGGCAGTTTTTTGTTCTTGTACCTGTAAAGTCACTTGGTCACGAGTTCAGAGCAAACATATAAAATCAATCTTTGCCCTAAGTTGGCATGTTTTCATTTTATTATACAGTATAGCAACCATTAACCTAAATCAAGAAACTGTGGTTAATGGTAGTCATAGCTGTCATGAGCCTGAATACTGCCTGCTTTAAAATTCAGACTTTGTACATTGTAGAACTGTAGAATTGACACCATCAAAAGAGGAGACGGCATGTATGATTTTGGAGGAATTCTGAGAGCTGTGGGAGAATTTGGCCCATTCCAGAGACGTTTGCTCGTCTTAGTATGTTTGCCGAATTTCTTCATGGGGTTCCACTTGATTGCTCAGGTTTTTACTGGTGCGATTGACCAACATTATTGTCAGACTGATTGGATCTTAAACATAAGTGCTATTCTGGACAAAGAACAACAATTGCTCTTGACTCTCCCGAAGGAAAACAATGGCTCTTACCAGAAATGTAAAATGTACAAGCCAAATCCAGACAAAGACATGGATTGGATACGGTTACACCTAAACCAGTCTACAGTGGCATGTGAAGAAGGCTGGGTATACGACACCTCACAATATAGCTCAACCTTGGTGACAGAGGTTTGTTTTTTTGTTTCAAATGTAAACAGTTCTGTGCCTTGCCAAAGATAGTGAGTGTCGGCAAATCGCTATTTGTTGCATGTTTGCAATGACCCATTTGATATAGTTGGATAGTTGGCATGTGGAACTGTTTGCCATTAACCATGTTGGTAGCAACTGAAGTAGCTTGAAAATATAATGGGGAGGGGGCAGTTCCTGAGAATTGAGAAACACCTAAAAGTGTGTAAATACAGTAGAAACAGTTCAGAGATGGTTTGTTAAACTAACACCAGGAATGAATGGGATGAACAGGCTAATCTTACCTGCTGGAACTTGGAAGGATTGAAACATACAAGATGCTGAGAGGTAGATATGGAAAAGATATTTCCTCATATGGGGGAATATAGACTTAGAGGCCCGCAGTTTATAAATAAATTGCCCATGTAAGATAGAATGATGAGAATGGTTTTTTTTTTCCTCACATGGGGGATGAGTCTTTGGAATTCTTTTTTGGAAGGTAGTGGAAACAGACACTGAATATTTTTACAGCAGAGATGGATAGATTATTGAAAGGAAGGGAAAGAACCCCCCTGTAGACGTTAGGTGGTAATGTGGAGTAATCAGAACAGCCATGATCTTATTGAATGGCGGGGTGAGCTTGAGGGGCTGAGTGGCCTACACTTGTTCCTAATACATTTATTCATATGTATGTGAAGGATCAGGAAAGTAAGACCAGATGAATGAAGTTAGGGAAGTATGCCAGCAGCCAGATATATTAAAATGTAATACCGTTCTTTCGTAAAAGCCTCAAAGTATGCTACTTGTGAATAGTACTAGTAACAGAGTAAAAACCACTGAAGTAAGCACAGTTCAGCAGCACTAATGAGTAATAATTTGGGTCCTGCATTTCAATATTGCACATACCCTTTTTATCTAGTTTGGGAGAACTTAGTGTCATCGAAGTCGTAGAGATGTACACCACAGAAACAGACCTTTCAGTCCAACTCTTCCATGCCAACCAGATATTCTAAATTAATCTAGTCCCATTTACCAGCATTTCGCCCATACGTGTCTGAACCCTTCCGATTAATATACTCATCCAGATGGCTTCTAAATGCTGTAATTGTACAAGCCTCCATCATTCTGTGACACACAAGTAAATATTTTTATTTGTGATCTATTTGAATATGTTCTGGTATTTCACTCAACTTGTTAGTGAGTCATTGAAACCTGCATAATTACTATTGATATGAAATGATAAGCTATCCTCATATGGCTAAAAACAATAGGAGAGATTTCTTAAAGCATTCTTTTAACTAGCTTGTAGTGCTTTAGAGTGATCATTATCTTTGGAGCTTCCAACTTCATTATAGGAATTGAGAAAGAAAATTAATTTCCATTTCTTGCACACTGTTTGCTTTGGACGTTGATCGTGCTGGGAAGTTTAAATTTGGATGATGCCATTTGAAAGCCAGTTTCATGTTGAAGGCATCCACTGAATTCTCACTGAGTGAGCTTGAACCAAACAGAATTTGCCTCACTCCATTTTATTTTGTGAATTGCTGCTGAAAAAAAATCTATTAATATCACCATTGTTCAATTAATGAAATGAACTTTTTTTTGGAAAGAAAACAATTTTTTTATTAACTGGCACATATAGAACCAGGAATGTGCCGGTTGATTAAAATATTTCAGATAACCAAGAGGCCCACATAATGTAAAAACACACACTAAGTAATGGAAACATAATGCAGAGGGTATATACGTCAATGTTTATTTTCAGCATTAATCACTTAACAAAAATGGAACTTCGTCTTAAAAAGATCTTACGAGCCGAGAGTTTTCTCACTTGCGCAAACAACACACTATTCAGACATTGTGGTAGATTGTGCAATTGTCTCAAAATCAAATCAGTGGTTGATATTTCATGCGATCATTTGATTGAACAACAAGTATATTTACATTTACATTTTTAAAGAAAAAATTATAATTGGAGAGAATAATAGTGTAAACTTTGCGATGTTTGAGGTATATAATTATTGCTGGTTTGTCAAGATTACCTCAATAGAGAGTCTCCAGGCCAACCAGATATCCTAAATTAATCTAGTCCCATTTGCCAGCATTTGGCCCATATCCCTCTAAACCATTCCTATTCACGTACCCATCCAGATGCCTTGTAAATGTAATTTTATCAGCCTCCACCACTACTTCTGGCAGTTCATTCCATACATGTACTATCTTCTGCATGAAAAAGTTACTCCTGAGATCCCTTTTATATCTTGCCCCTCTCCCCTTAAACCTATGTCCTCTAGCTTTGAACTCCCTCACCCTGGGGAAAACACCTTGTCTATTTTCCCTATCCATGCCCTTTATGATTTTATAAGCCTCTATAAGGTCACCCCTCAGCCTCCAAAGCTCCAGGGAAAACAGTCCCAGCCTATTACACCTCTCCCTATAGCTCAAATTCTGCAGCCTTGAAACATTCCTGTCAATCCTTTATGAGCCCTTTCAAGTTTCACAACATCCTTCCTGTAGCAGCAAGACCAGAATTGCATACATTATTCCAATAGTGGCCTAACCAATTTCCCGTACAGCAGCAACATGACCTCTAAACTCTTATAGTCAGTGCACTGACTAATAAAGGTAAGCATTCAAAATGCCTTCTTCACTATCTAATCTACCTCCACTTCCAAGGAACTATGAACCTGCACTCCACAGTTTATTTGTTCAGCAAAACTCCACAGGAACTTATCATTCACTTTATAAGTCCTGCCCTGATTTGCCTTTTCCAAAATACAGCACCTTACATTTATCTAAATTAAACTCCATCTGCCATTCCTCAACCCATTGGCCCATCTGATCAAGATCCCATTGTACTGTGAGATAACTTTTGTTGCTGTCCATTACACCTTTAATTTTGGTGTCGTCTGCAAATGTATTAACCATACCTCCTATGTTCTCATCCAAATAATTTATTTAAATGAAGAAAAGCAGTGGACCCAGTAACAATCCTTATGGCATACTGCTGGTCACAGGCCTTCAGCCCAAAAAGCAACCCTCCGCTACCACTCTTTTTCTCTTCTACCTTTGAGCCAGTTCTGTATCCAATGCTTGCTAACCAATCTACCTTAGTATAACAGGATTTCAGGAAGTGCACTGATGGGGAAAAGATGGATGAGCACAAGCTTCCAGTCCCAAAACCCCAACCCTACCCGTACCACCCTAAACGGGCTTCCTCCACCTCCCTAAACCCCAACCCTACCTATACCACCCGAAACAGGCTTCCTCCACCTCGCTAAACCCGAACCCTAACCAGGGCCTTCCCCACAATGCGCCAGCCGGCATTGGCCTCATGGCCACGGTCGGAGCAACCTCGGATGACATCACATCCTCCACCGCTGGGTACACCACTTCCGGGACAGCGAGTGCCACCGCGTCCATTTCCGAGGCCAACACCATAGACACTGGGGACACACCTACCGTCACCGTTGCTGCCGCCTCGTACCCTGCTCCGCCCACCGCTGACGCCAATGCAACTCTGCCCACCACCGCTGACGCAACTTCGCCCACCGCTGACACCCCTGTGACTCCGCCCATCGGCACCGATGCGACTCCACCCACAGCCGACGCCAACATCGTGCCGTCCACCACCTCCACAGCCAGCAGCTCCAGAGGAGACGGCAGCATCCAGCCCCATCGAGTCTTCACCATTCCACCAGATCCCCCCCTCACTGAGGGTGAATGGTCAGTCCTCAGCAAGGGGCTCACCTTTGTCCTCCTCCTCCCACGCATCAATGAATACTGCTCACGCTTGGACATTTAGCACTTTTTCCGCTGCCTCTGCCTCTGTGCTTACTTCTTCAACCGTGAGCCTAACCCTCCCTCTACTGACCCCTTCTCCCACCTCCAACACATGCCCTCCTCCTGGATACCACCCCAGGGCCTCCTACCCTCCCTCAACCTCTTCATCTCCAATTGCCATTGAGACATCAACCGCCTCAACCTCTCCACCCCTCTCACCCACTCCAAACTCTCCCCCACAGAACATGCAGCCCTCTGCTCCCTCAGCTCCAATCCCAACCTCACCATCAAGCCAGCAGACAAGGGAGGCACAGTTGTAGTATGGCGCACGACCTCTACATTGCCGAGGCCAGGTGCCACCTCTCTGACACCTCGTCCTCCCACTCCCTTGAACATGACCCCACCCCCAATGACCAAACCATCATCTCCCAAACCATCCACAACCTCATCACTTCAGGTGACCTCCCAACGCACATCCTCCAAACTTATCATTCCCCAACCCAGCACCGCCTGCTTCTATCTCCTTCCCAAAATTCACAAACCCACCTGCCCTGGTCGACCCATTGTCTCTGCCTGCTCCTGCCCCACCGAACTTATCTCCACCTATCTGGACTCCATTTTCTCCCCTTGGTCCAGAAACTCCCTACCTATGTCTGTGACACCATCCACGCCCTCCACCTCCTCCAGAACTTCCAATTCCCCGGTCCCTAACACCTCATCTTTACCATGGATGTCCAGTCCCTATACGCCTGCATTCCCCATACAGGTGGCCTAAAGGCCCTGTGCTTCCTCCTGTGCCACAGGCCTGACCAGTCCCCCTCCAATGACACCCTCATCCGCTTAGCCGAACCTGTCTTCACCTTCAAAAACTTCTCTTTCAATTCCTCCCACTTCCTACAGGCAAAGAGGGTGGCCATGGGTACCCACATGGGCCCAAACTATGCCTGCCTCTTTGTAGGTTATGTGGAACAATCCCTCTTCAGCACCTACACAGGCCCTAAACCCCACCTCTTCCTCTGTTACATTAATGACTACATTGGCGCCACCTCATGCTCCCATGAGGTGCATGAACAGTTCACCAACACCTTCCACCCCAAACTTAAGTTCAAATGGACCACCTCTAATACCTCTCTCTCCTTCATGGACCTGTCAATCTCCATCTCCAGCAACCAGCTAGAAATTGATATCCATTTCAAGCCCACTGACTCCCACAGCTACCTAGAATACACCTCCTCCCACCCACCTTCTTGCAAAATTGCCAACCCCTATTCCCAATTCCTTTGCCTCCGCTGCACCTGCTCACAGGATGAGGCATTCCACTCCCACACATCTCAGATGTCCTCATTTTTCAAGGAGCACAACTTCCCTCCCTCAGTGGTCGAGAACACCCTCAACCATGCCCCCTACATTTCCCACAACTCATTCCTCACACCCCCTCCCTGCAATAAAAACCAAAACAGAATCCCCCTCGTCCTCACATACCACCCCACCAACCTCCGGATCCAACGCATCATCCTTCGACACTTCTGCCATCTGCAATCCAACCCCACCCTTGTCTGCCTTCCGGAGAGACCACTCTCTCCATGACTCCCTTGTTCGCTCTACTCTCCCCTTCAGCCCCACCACACCCGGTACTTTTCCCTGCTATGGCAGGAAGTGCTACACCTGCCCCTACACCTCCCCCCCCCCCCAACCCCATCGCAGGCCCCAAGAAGACCTTCCACATCAAGCAGATGTTCACCTGCACATCTGCCAATGTGGTATACTGTATCTGCTGTACCCATTGTGGCTTCCTCTACATCGGGGAAACCAAGCGGAGGCCTGGGGACCACTTTGCAGAACACCTACACTCGGTTCGCAAGAAACAACTGCACCTCCCAGTCACAAAGCATTTCAACTCCCCCTCCCATTCCTTCGATGACATGTCCATCCTGGGCCACCTGCAGTGTCACAATGATGCCACCCGAAGGTTGCAGGAACAGCACCTCATATTTTGCTTGGGAACCCTGCAGCCCAATGGTATCAATGTGGATTTCACAAACTTCAAAATCTCCCCTCCCCGCTACCGCATCCCAAAACCAGACCAGCTCGTACCCACCTCCCTAACCTGTCCTTTCTCCCACCTATTCCCCTCCTCTTACCTCAAGCCCCACCCCCATCTCCTACCTACTAACCTCATCCTGCCCCCTTAACCTGTCCGTCCTCCCTGGACTGACCTATCCACTACCTAACTCCCCACCTGCACTCACCTTTCCTGGCTCCATCTCTGCCTCTTTGACCTATCTGCCTCCTCTCCACCTATCTTCTCCCTTATCCATCTTCTATCCACCTCCCCCTCTCTCCCTATTTATTTCAGAACCCCCTTTCCTTCCCCCACTTCTGAAGAAGGGCCTCGGCCTGAAATGTCAGCTTTCCTGCTCCTCTGATGCTGCCTGGCCTGCTGTGTTCATCCAGCTCTACACCGTGTTATCTCTTCAAACATTCAGATAGCACCCTTTACTTCCTGCCACAAAGCCTTTTTTAGACCCAATTGCCAAATTGCCTCAATCGTTTAGACTTTAGCTTTTTAACCAGTCTGAAATGTGAAATTTTGTTAAAACCCTTACTGCGGTTCATGTAGGCTACACCAACAGCCTACCCTCATCTACACATTTATTCACCTCCTTGAAAGTTCAATCAAGTTTGTTAGACATGATCTGCTCCTCACTCGGCCATGATCACTATCCTTGATGAGCTTTTGCCTCTTCAAGTGGGTCTTAATTTTGTCCTTCAGAATGTTTTCCAATAGTCTCCTTACCATAGATGTTAGATTCACTGGCCTGTAGTTTCCGGGTTTATTCCCTACCATCCTCCTGTGGCTTGAGAGGATTTGAAAGTTGATGTCTGACCCCTTATAATTTCCTCCCATGCCCCATAGCAACCTGGGATACATCTCATCTAAGATAACAAAGAGATCTTGATCAATTGGGAGAATGGGCTGAGGAGTGGCAGACGGAGTTTAATTTGGATAAATGTAAGATATTGCATTTTTGTAAACTAAACAAGGGCAAGCTTTATACTTTGAAATTTGCATCAAATGTAGACAGGGTGGTTAAGAAAGTGTTTTGGAAGGACCTGGGGAATTATCCACTTTCAAGCCTGCTAAAACCACTAATACCTGCTCCCTCTCAATGCTCATTAGTCCGAATATACCACAGTATCCTTTGTTGATTTCTTGACGTTCATTGTCCTTCTCTCTTGTGAATCCAGATGCAATGTACCCATTTAAAAGTTCAGCTACATCTTCCTGCTCCACACACTTTGGCCCCTAATGAGCCTAACTCTATCCTTTGTTATTCTCTTACCCCAAATATACATAGAAATGCCTTTGAATTTTCCTTAATCAACCTGCCAGTGTTTCCTTTTCATTTCTTCTTTTCACTCTCCTAACTTGCTTAATAAGCAGCCCCCTGCAATCTCTAAACTCATAGAGTCATACAGCACAGAAACAAACCCTTCAGTCCAACCAGTCCATGCTGACCTAAGTAAAATAGTCCCACCTGCCTGCACTTGGCCCATATCCTTCCAAACATTTCTTATTCATGTACTTATTTAAATGTCTTTTAAATGTTGTAACTATATCCACTTCCAGTGGTTTGCTCCACACACCACCTTATGTCTTTTTTAAAATCTTTATCCATTCACCAATGTCCTGTACAACCTCAATGTGACATCCTAACTCCTATACTCAAAGGTCTGAGTAATGAAAGAAAGCATGCTAAACATCTTCTTAACCACCCTGCCTACATTTCAAAGCATAAAGCCTGACCTTGTTAGTTTTACCAAAATGCAAGACCTCACATTTATCCAAATCAAACTCCATCTGCCACTCCTCAACCCATTGACCCAATTGATCAAGATCGCTTTGTAATCTTGGATAACCTTCATCATTTTCCACTATACTGCCAATCTTGGTGTCATCCAAAAACCTACTAACCATGCTTTCTATATTCTCATCTAAATCATTTATATAAATGGCAAACAAAAGTGGACCCAACACCAGTCCCTGTGGAACACCACCAGTCACAGATTTCCAGTCCAAAAAACAACCTTCTACCACCACTTTCTGTCTCCTGCCATAAGGCCATTGGTGTATTCAGTTGGCAAGCTCACCCTGAATCCCATATGATCCAACTTTACTAATTAGTCTACAAAATGCGGAGGAATGGAATTGTGGGAGATGTAGCAGTTTGGATCGGAAATTGGCTTGTTGTAAGAAGACAGAGGGTGGTCGTTGATGGGAAATGTTCATCCTGGAGACCAGTTACTAGTGGTGTACCACAAGGGTCGGTGTTGGGTCCACTGCTATTTGTCATTTTTATAAATGACCTGGATGAGGGCATAGAAGGGTGGGTTAGTAAATTTGCAGACGACACTAAGGTCCGTGGAGTTGTGGATAGTGACGAAGGATGCTATGGGTTGCAGAGAGACATAGATAAGCTGCAGAGCTGGGCTGAGAGGTGGCAAATGGAGTTTAATGCAGACAAGTGTGAGGTGATGCACTTTGATAGGAGTAACCGGAAGGCAAAGTACAGGGCTAATTGTAAGATTCTTAGCAGTGTAGATGAGCAGAGAGATCTCGGTGTCCATGTACACAGATCCTTGAAAGTTGCCACCCAGGTTGACAGGGCTGTTAAGAAGGCATACAGTGTTATAGCTTTTATTAATAGAGGGATCGAGTTCCGGAACCAAGAGGTTATGGTGAAGCTGTACAAAACTCTGGTGCGGCAGCATTTGGAATATTATGTACCGTTCTGGTCACCGCATTATAAGAAGGATGTGGAAGCTTTGGAAAGGGTGCAGAGGAGATTTACGAGGTTGTTGCCTGGTATGGAGGGAGGTCTTACGAGGAAAGGCTGAGGGACTTGAGGCTGTTTTCATGAGAGAGAAGAATGTTGAGAGGTGACTTAATTGAAACATATAAAATAATCAGAGGGTTAGATAGGGTGGATAGGGAGAGCCTTTTTCCTAGGATGGTGACGGCGAGCACGAGGGTCATAGCTTTAAATTGAGGGGTGAAAGATATAGGACAGATGTCAGAGGTAGTTTCTTTACTCAGAGAGTAGTAAGGGTATGGAACGCTTTGCCTGCAATGGTAGTAGATTCGCCAACTTTGGGTACATTTAAGGCGTCATTGGATAAGCATATGGACGTACGTGGAATAGTGTAGGTTAGATGGGCTTGAGATCGGTATGACAGGTTGGCACAATATCAAGGGCCGAAGGGCCTGTACTGTGCTGTAATGTTCTATGTTCTACCATGCGAACCTTGTTAAAGGCTTTACTAAAATCCAAGTAAATAGTATCTACCACTCTGCCCTCATCAATCTTTTTGGTTACTTCCTTAAAAAGTAAAATCAAATTTGTGAGACATGATTTTCCTTATGCAAATCCATGCTGACTATCCCTAATCATTCCTTGCCTCTCCAAAAGCATGTAAATCACTTCCAACAACTTAACCAGACTGCAGTCAAGCTGACAGGTCTATAGGATCCCAAACGTCTCCTTACATACCTTCTTGAGCAGAAGCACCACACTAGCCAGAGTCCAATAATTCTCGAGGCAGTTGCAGTTTTGAGTCCTCAATATCAGTCATAACCTTATCCAATACTGTGCATCCTTTGAGATTCAGGTCTTGTTGGTCCCACCCTTCACTTTTATGGGAACATTTTGGCCCTGCACTCTCACTGTTACCTTTTTGAATGCCCCTGATGTGAATTTTCTTGCAGTTCCCATGATGCTTTGACCAGAACCTGTCTTATTTCATTAAAATCAGCCTTCCCTCAATTCAAAACTTTTACTTCCAGTCCAGTTTTCACCTTAGAGTCATAGTGTAACAGCACAGAAACAGATTCTTTGGTCCAATTTGTCCATGCTAACCAGATATCCTAATTAAAGCTAGTCCCATTTGCCAGCATTTGGCCCATATTGCTGTCAATTCTTCCTAGTCATATGCCCATCTCGATGCCTTTTTAATGTTGCAATTGTACCAGCCTGCACCACTTCCTCTGGCAGCATATCCCATACATGTACCACCCTCTGCTTGTAAAAGTTTGCCCATTAGGTCCCTTTTATATCTTTTCCCTCTCACCTTTGGACTCCCCCACCCTGGGGAAAAGACTTTGTTTATTTATCCTATCCATGCTCCTCATGATTTTGTAAACCGCTGCAAGGCCACCTGTCAGCCTCCAATACTCCAGAGCATACAGAAGACTATATTTCCCCAGAGTGTTTGGGGAGGAATTGATGTCCTTGCTGTGGGCATAATGTCCTTACTTAAATATGCCATTGCTGCAGCCACAGCTATAACCTCTGAACATGAAAAGGATTGATCACAGCCACTGCTAAAGCAATCTTTACACGTCCGTCCTCTTCAAGTTTGAAGCCGGAGATGTTTGTAACATCTCAGAAGTTGGCATCTACTTCTCAAAATGTATTCGTGGGATATGACACTTTGTTAGCGAAGGTGGCATTTAGTGTACGTCCCTCATTGCTCTTGAGGGATTGGTGGTGAACTGCCTTCTTGCATTCCTTCAGGTGTAGGGGCACCTACAGAACTGTTAGTAAGGGAATTCCAAGATCTTGACCTAATGGAGGCCACTGAGACTCTCCATTCAATATTGTATTCACTCTGTGCGGAGAGAAACTACCAAACTGAGCATTTGATTCATTGGTTTTACAAGCTGGCCTTTGGTGCAGTATCATTGACTGCACTTGTGTTGGTTTGTGAATGTTGTATGGCATGATAAATCTGTTCCAAATCAGAAGCAAAAGGGATTCCACTCTGTCATAAAATATTCGGTATCCTGGGTCCATGATGCCTTCATCAACATCGGTCTGTTGGGCAATTGAACAGTCACAAAAAAATACTGTGACTATTGTCAACAAAGCATCTCAGCGAACTCTTGCAGACATACACAGCATCAATATACAATAAAAGCTGCACTGCTACTCAAAATTAGAATAGACAGACCACTGAGAGACTGAAGCTGTTGTATTTTGTATGGAGCAGAGTGTCTAGATTTGTGGCAGCCTGTACGGTATAAAGCTTCACCATGATCACAGGATAGCGCTTGCCATGAGCTACACAGTGAGCAGCTGAGGACGATGATCCAGACCAGGAAGCATTTGTGGAAAAAGATGGTGATAATTTATTGAGCCTTTTCCTTACTGTGCTATCGCTGAGAATTTCATCCTTATATCAAAAACTGCAATCTCAATTCCCATTCACTATGTATCCATACTTTACCTTCCCTCAGTAACTGACTGCCACAACACTGACTTGGCCATAAAGCAAAAACAAAAGCCAGCAAAAAATAAACATTCCAAACCACACCTTCTATCATTCAGGTAGGTCTTAAAGCAATTAACGCCTTCTCCCTGTCAGCATCACAGTGTAGAGAATTACCACTGCTAAACTTTCAAAGCTGCCAAATGTCTATTGCAAACACATCATGTCCCCCAACTCTCACTAGCCTTCATATTCCAATCCTGAAGTCTGCCCTGGCTGATAGACATCAATTCTATACAGAACTCCAAGAACTCATTCAGAATGCCCCTCCCAAAGAAAACATCGTTATCTTTAGTGATTTTAATGACAGCTTGGGCCATGACAGCCAGGCATGAAAGGGAGCACTTGGAAACCATGGAGTTGGTGAATATAATGAAAACAGACATCAATTCTTGGATCTCTGTGCAGAAACATAGCTGTCCATAACCAACACCTTCTTACAACATAAGATCACATGTTGCATCCCCCACTCTAAACAATGGCAGCAAATATGTTACATCTCAGTGCACCAGTGTGGTCTAAATCATAGAATCACAGCATCCCTACAATATGCAAGCAGGTCATTCAGCCCATCAAATCCATACCAACCTTCTGAAGAGCATCCCTCCCAGACCCATTGCCCCACCCTATCCCTGTAACTTTGCATTTCGCAAGGCTAACTCAGCTAGCCTACACGCCCCTTGACATTATGAAGAATTTAGCATGACCGATCCACCCAACCTGTATGTCTTTGGACTGTGGGTGGAAACTAGAGTACCTGGTGCAAACCCAGGCAGCCACAGGAAGAATGTGCAAAATCCACACAGACAGCCGCCTAGGGGTGGAATCGAACCCGGGGTGATCTTCTAATATAGTTTCCTGTTCCCTCTTTCTCCCCATACCCTCAGATCCCTTTAGCCCCAAAAAAACTATATCTAACTCTTTATTCAATGGATTCAATATTTTGGCCACATCCACTTTGCATGGCAGAGAACTCCACACAATCACCACTCTCTCGTTGAAGAAATTTCTCTGCATCACAGTCCTAAATAACCTAGCCCATATCTTTGATTATGTAGATTTCTTGAGACCCCTCTTCTTCTAAACTCCAGCAAATACAATCCTAACCAATCCAGTCTCCCTTCATGTATAGCTCCTGTTATTGGATCAATCAGTGTGGTAACCCTTTTTTGCACTCTCTCCATTGCCAGAACATACCCCTCCAGATAAGGAAACCAAAACTGCACCCATTACTGCAGGCGTGATCTCACCAAGGCCCTGTACAATTTCTGTCAGATATCCCTACTCCTGTACTTGAACGCTGTCACTTTTAGATTGCTGTCTCTAAAATCTTTCAAATTGCTCAATATTTAGGGAACATGTTTTGATTTTTCGAAAATATACTGTCCGACAGTTAGCTGTCGAAATGGGCAGCCATGGAGCAGATAGAATTTAGTACAGAGAAGTGTGACGTGATTCATTTGGCAGAAGAGATGGAGAAAGGAAATCTGAATACAAGAGCATCTTTACCTCTGAGTCAGACCCTCTGGGTTCAAATCCCACACCACAATTTGTTAGCAATGGAAGGAGTGATCATAATGTAGCCAAGGAGCTGGTAACCCAATTGGGATTCCTTCCTCTACCACTGCACACCCTGCCGCACCCCCCACCATACCTCACCCCAACCCATTCCATCCCACTATACAGAAAACAGGGAAAAAGTGAGAGCAAACATATGTTCAGAAAAGACTGCATGCTGTGGATCTCAGGAACGTTCTCAGACAGAGGTGCTGAGGCAGCACATACAGAATCTTTGAAGGTTGAAAGTGGTTAACAAAGAATTGGGATCATGGTCTTCATAAATTGAGATTTTGAGTCCAAAAGCACGGATATTATGTTAAAACATTATAAAGTTGTGGTTATTCCCAGACTACAGTATGACATTGAGTTCTGATCACCACACTTTAAGAAGGATATAAAGGTTCCTGAGAGGGTGCAGAGGAAACTTGCCAGAATAATTCCAGTGTCAGGGGATTGTATCTTCCTGTGGTGCCATTTTTTTCGAAGGGTGGTCAGGAAAAGCCAGGGAACTATAGTCCAGTAAGCCTGACATCAGCAGTGGGTAAGTTGTTGGAAGGGACTGTGAGGAATAAGAATTACACGTAATTGGAAAAGCAAGAACTGATTAGAAACATGGCTTTGGGCATGGGAAATTGTGTCTCACCAACTTGATTGCATTTTTTGACGCAATGACAAAGAACATCGATGAAGGCAGAGGAGTGGACTTTTTCTATATGGACTTCTGTAAGGCATTTGACAAGATTCTGTATGGTAGACTTATTTGCAAGGTTAGATCACATGAGATCCAGGGAGAGTTAACCATTGGAGAGAAATTGGTTTGAAGGCAGGAAACATAGGGTGGTGGTAGAGGTTTGTTTTACAGACAGGAAGCCTGTGACCAGCTGGGTGTCACAAGGATCGGTGCTGAGTCCTCTGCTTTTAGTCTCTTTTATAAAATTTGGATGTGAACAAAGGAGATATGGTTAGTACATTTGTGGATGACACCAAAATTGGTAGTGTAATGGATAGTAGAGAAGGTTATCTCAGAGTACAACGGAATCTTGATCAGATCGGCCAAGGTGTGGCAGATGGAATTTAATTTAGATAAAAGTGAGGCGCTGCATTTTGGAAAGGCAAATCAGGACATGAGTTATACACTTAATGATAGGGTCTTTAGAAGTGTTGCCAAACAAAGAGACCTTGGGATGCAGGTTCTTAGTTCCTTGAAGGCGGAGTCAGACGTAGACAGGGTGGTGAAGAAGGCGTTTGGTACATTTGCCTTTTTTGGTCAGTATGTTGAAGTGGGAGGTCATGTTACAGCTGTACAGATCATTGGTTAGGTCACTTTTAGAACACTGCACTTCTGGGCTCCCTGCTATAAGAAGGATGTTGTTAAGCTTGAAAGGGTGCAGAAAAGATTTACAAGGATGTTGCTGGAGTTGGACGGTTTGAGCTGTAGGGTCAGGCTGAATAGGCTGGGGCTATTTTCCCTGAAACGTTGGAGGCTGAGGTTATAGAGGTTCATAGAAATCATGAGGGGCTTGGATAGGGTGAATTGCCAAGGTCTTTCTCCCAGGGTAGGGAGGATAAACTACAGGGCATAGGTTTAGGGTGAGAGGGGAAGGATTTAAAAGGGACTTAATGGGCAAATTTATTATGCAGATGGTGGTGTGTGTATGAAATGAGCTGCTAGAGGAAGTAGTGGAGGCTGGTACAATTACAACATTTAAAAGGCAGCTGGATGCGTATATGAATAGGAATAGAGGTATATTGGCCAAATGCTGGCAAACGAGACCAGTCTTATTTTCGGTATCTAGTCAACTTGGATGAGTTGGAGCAAAGGACCTGTTGCCTGTTTCCAAGCTGTATAACAATGTGACTCTATAAACTTAGTTTGGAGAAGCTGGGATTGTTCTCCTTTGAACAAAGGAATTTGAGGAGAAATTGGTCGCGGTGTACAGGTTTGGAATAGGATTTCTGATAGGTTTCCGATGCATTTTGTGCATATAAGACATCAAAACAAATATTGCTGGAAAAGTGCAGCAGGTCTGGCAGCATCTGTGGAGAGAAATCAGTAAATGTTTGAGGTCTGGTGATTCTTCTTTAGTGTTAACTCTGATTTCTCTCCATACACGCTGCCAGGCCTGCTGCTCTTTTCCAGAAATTTCTACTTTTGTCTTTGATTTACAGCATCCGTAGTTCTTTCAGTCTTTATTCTGTATATAATGTTAGCCTTCACCTGTAAGTTGTCCTATCGACATTCTCATCTGTGCCATCTGCAACAGGATCCATGTGCAATGCCCTTCCTCTGTCAAGCTGACCATTGTGCCATGCTTCTCCTTTGTCCTGGTTGCAGTCCATTCATGGCTGGTATCTCAGCATGTCCTAATCTTTCCTCTCACAGTGGGTGGGCGTTGTGAGTGTAAATGCTGCATTGGCTCTGTGTCTTCTTAAGAGCAATCTTTTTCACATATTTGCTCTGTCTGGCAAATTTCATACTTGTTGGGGATATATGGAAGGGAAGTGATTGAAGGTAATATTGTCATACAGGAATGCAGTAAGAGGTGTGTGCTTATACCTTCTGTATCTGGAACATCAGGAAGAATGGGATTGAGAAAGGTAGAATTTGAGGAGGATTATGGTTGAGGATACTGTCAGTTACTATGATTTTACCCTCACCATTAGCTCCAGCTTCAATAAAGACATTCCAATATTGGTCAATACTGTCCCATAAATGTGATTGGGATATGCTGGCAAACCTATTCCTTTCATTTGGCTCTTGACGCCTCCAGTTTTGTGCAATCTAATCATCTGCAAATGAGAGGCAAATGTGCCAGTAAGTGCCATGCATTAGGCTAAGATGCTGCCTGGCCTGCTGTGTTCATCCAGCTCTACACTTTGTTATTTCTCCCATGCATTAGGCTGATGGTTTTGTCATGTTGGAATAACTGGCAAAGGGTACAGCCTCAGGGATATGACTGTGATGTTTGCAGCAGTGGTCAGTATGTATGGGTGAGGTGTGGGTGCTGAATGACAGAGATTGTCAGCAAGGTGTGATGGGAATTGATTGGAGCAGGGGCCAAGGTGCAGTTGGTGTAGTATAGAGGTGAATTTTCCCTGTAGAGGTTAACCTGGATGCTGCACCTTGAGGTTGCCATTGGGACTGTCAGTCAAGAAAAGTGCCGTGCTGCTGATTGGCAGAAGTCATAGACGCATCAGGTAAGTTTTGCTTGTCAGGCATCCTCCAGGGTTTTGGTACTTTTTCAATAGACTCAGAGATAGTCAGGGCTGGCACTGAGGGCAGACTAGCTCCCAAGTGTGCTGGATAGAGCTCTCAATTGTTTGATTGTCTCCTTGAGGTAACCTTTTTTGTTACTTAGTAATAATGTTGAGTGCCAGTGGGATAAAGAATCACTGAACTGAATCTTCATGCATTCAGTATGCATTGTTCTGTATTACAATGATATAGCAATTGAAGAAGCATTTACTCCTCCTTCTGTTAACCAAGCCCTCTTTCTAACTGGGATTATTTCTCACTCTTCAGTTTGATCTGGTTTGTGATGACAATTAGTTAAACCAGCTCTCACAGTCTGTTTCCATGCTTGGGCTTTTTATTGGAGCCTTAGTGTTTGGTCCACTAGCAGTCAGGTAAGAACAATTTAAATACTTTAAAATCACTCCTATTGATTATTCATGTTTTAAAACAAAATATTTCTATTCACTCATGGGACATGGGCATCACTGGCTAAGTAGCATTTATTGTCCATCCCTGGTTACCCTGGAAAAGGAGGAGTGAGTTGCCGTATCGAACCTACTTCTGCTGTAGCTTGACTCACAATGCTGTTATTGAAGGACTTTAACCGAGTGACAATGAAGGAACAAACATGTATTTCCAAGTCAGGATGGTGAGCGGCTTAGAGGGGAACTTGAAAGTGGTGGTGTTCCCATTTATCTGCTGCCCTTGTCTTTCTAGATGGAAGGGGTTATGGGCTTGGAAGGTGCTGTCTGAGGATCTTTGGTGAATTTCTGTTTTGCACCTTGTAGATAGTACACACTACTGAGTGTCAGTGGTGGAGGAATATGTTTATGGATGTGGTGTCAATCAAGCGGGCTGCTTTGTAATGGATTGTGTCAAGCTTCTTGAGTGTTGTTGTTACTCATTCATTATGTTAGGAGTATTTCATCATGCTCTTGATTTCTGCCTTGTAAGTGGTGGAGAGGCTTTGGAGAGTCAGGAAGTGAGCTATTTGTCACAGTAATTCTTGATTCTGACCTTCTGTTATAGTGCCTATATTTACATGACAAGCCCAGTTCAGTTTTTAGTCCATGTAACTCCCAGAATGCCAATGGTGGGGAATTCAAAGATGGTAACACCATTGAATGTCAAGGGGTGATTGGTTAAAACGTGTCTCACTGGATATGATCATTGCCTTCCATCTGAGGGGCTTAAATATTACATGTCATTTTTTAGCCCATGCCTGAATATGTTCTGGATCTTGTTGGATTTGGGCATGAACTGCTTTAGTGTCTTAGGAGTGCAAATGGTGATGAACATTATGCCATCATCAGTAAACATCCTCACTTCTGACCTTATGATGGAGGAAAGATCGTTGATGAAGCAGCTGAAGATGGCTGGGCCAGAACACTACCCTGAGGAACTCCTGCAGAGATGTCCTGGAGTAGAGATAATTGATGTCAACAATGACAACTGACTTCCTAGATTTTCTAGGGCTCCTTGATGCCACACTTGGTCAAATGTGGCCCTGATGTCAAAGGCTTTCAGTCTCGCCTCACTTCTGGAATTCAGACCTTTTATCTATGTTTAAACCAACTGCAATGGAGTCAGGAGCTGAGTGGCCCTGGTAGAACCCAAACTGAGCGTCATTGAGCAGATTATTGCTGAGCAGATGCTTATAGCACTGTTGATGGCACTTTCCATCCCTTTACTAATGATAGAGAACAGACTGATGAGGCCATAATTGGCTGGGTTGGATTTATTCTGCTTTTTGTGTACAGGTCATTCCCGAGCAATTTTCCACATTGCCAGGTAGATGCAAGTATTGTAGCAGCTTGGCTAGGGATGTGGCAACATCTGGAGAAAAGGTCATTAGTATTCTTGCTGGAATGTTGTCAGGGCCTGTAGCCTTTGCAGTAACCAATTCCTCCAACTGTTTCTTCACATGTCCTGGAGTGAATCGAATTGGCTGAAGACTGGTGTCTGTGATGCTGGAGACCATTGGAGGAGACTGACATGGATTATCCATGCGGCACTTCTGGCTGAAGATTACTGCAAATGTTTCAGCCTTATCTTTTGCACTGGTGTGCTGGGCTCTCCCATCGTTGAGGACGGAACAAATATGGAGGCTCTTCCTCCAGTGAGTTGATGAACCATCCACCAACATTCGTGGCTGGATTTGGCAGAATTGCAAAGTTTAGAGCTCCTCTGTAAGTGTGAGATCTCTTAGATCTGTCTATCACTTGCTGCTTATGCTGTTTGGCATGGCAGTCGTCGTATTTGGGAGTTTCACCAGGTTGACACCCCATTTTGGATATGTCTGGTGCTGCTCCTGACATGTCTTCCTGTGGTATCTTTAAAAACATACGTTTCACTAAATTAGCCTAAGTACCATTTTTCATCCTCATTTTGTGTTTTAGAACAGGCAGCTCTGATGTCGATAAATTGAGAAGATATTTCTTCTTTCTCAGAGAGAATTTCTTGGGTGGCAACCAGCATATGCAGAGAGAAATCAAAAGGGGTGACATCCTACCTGCCTATCTGGGGGGTTACTAGTTAGGAATAACCAAATATCAACCTAGAGACCTTAAATACCAACCTACAAACCTTACCACGGTGGGTGAGCCCAGCGCTGAAATTGAATACCATCAGGTGACTGGAGGCAGCCTCTGGGCACCATTCTTGAGATAATAGTGAGACCTCCTTTAATTTCCCCTAGAGCCATCTGAAGCTGCAGGTGCCAGAGACATTCCCCTTCACAATGAATCCCTAGCCCCCATCCTGAATTACTCATGCATTCTATCACCTATAGCAGCAGAAATACCTGCATCTCCTGGTCAGATTGCCAGGCACCCAAAGTATTGGACATTCAAATTAGCACTCCAGTTGTGCCATGTACTTGCTATCCTTAATTAGCTGAGAGTCTCGCTGATGACCTCAGCAATAAGCCATCTCCAGAAAGGTGGGCAGCTCTCAAACATTACTCAGGTTGGAGCTTAGTAATGGTCCCATTCTTCGATTAAGGCAGTCAGATTCCATCCATAATTGGACAGGAATACTGTGAAGTTATTAAAACAGCATTAAATATCAAAACGTCTGCTGTGAGGATACCCTGACAATTAAACATATGGGGATTTAAAATAACATCAAAGTATGAACACTGAATAGCAATCTCTGGAATGCATTGGCTGAAAATGGAGTGGAAGCAGATTTCTGGGTTCCTCTTGTTGGATGTATACACGGAAAAGAAAAATTAAATGACCATGGGGAAAGGGCAGGGGAGTGGGACTAATTCTTTGTGCTTTATGATTCTACATTTCCAAAATAAAGAAATAAATGAACATTGCAAACATTTAATCTGGTAACGCTTATCATCTTATTTATTTTAGCATTCAAATACTGTAATTATAGATTTTCTCACCAACATCAATGAAACGATATCAAGAAATCCAAGTAATGTCTTGACTTGAGCTGACAAGTGATAAGTAACATCATGTCACACAAGCATCAGACAATGACCATCTCCACCAAGAGACAATTTAATCATCGCACCTTGCCATTCAATAAATAATAGTATTATTGCTGATTCCCCCACTCTCAATATCCTGGTGAGTTATGGTTGGACTAGCTATAAAACACAACAGCTATAAGAGCAGGTCAGAGCACAGAATCCTGAAGTGAGTAACTTATCTCCTGAATTCAGCAAGTCCTGTCCACTATCTGCAAGACACAAGTCAAGAGTATGATAGAATACCACTCACTGGCCTGGATGGGCGGTCTTGAGAAGCTTGACATCAATAAGGATGAAACGGCCCACTTCATTTGTGCCATATCATCAAAGATTCATTCTCCCCACTACTCGCATCAAGTAGTAATAGTGTGTACAGTCTATAGGATGAACTACAGAAATTCACCACGATTCCTTAAACAGTACCTTTTAAACCCATCAACCACGCCTGTCTAGAAGCACAAGGGCAGCAAATACTTGGGAGTACCACCACCTACAAAGTTTTCTTCCAAGCTACTCACTATCCCGACTTGGAAGTACATCACTGTTCCTACCGTGTCGCTTGGACAAACCATGGAAAACCCTCCCTAAGGACATTGGAGGTCTATCTACGCCAAGGGGACTGCAGCAGTTCAAGAAGGCAGTTACCACCACCACCTTGTGAGCAATTAAGGATGGGCAATAAATGCTCAGTCAGTGATGCCCATGCCCGTGAATGAATAAGGACAAAGTTGTTATTTTCTTTTGCACTGTTGTCAGAATATTCATCGCAGACCAAGACTAATCCTGAACCTTTCTTATGTTCATTCATGCAACTGGAGTTACAGGAAAAAGATCAGGATCAGACTGAGTTTGCAGCTCCATTCTGAACCATATTGAGACTAAATTATAGCACCCCTAGAGTCACTGCAGGCTCCCAGCTAAAACTATGCCGGCAAAATCTACTAATCTCTCCACATGGTAACCAGCAGAGCTTCTGGTTGAACTGACCACTAAAGCTAATATTCAGCCCAGATTATTCACGAGGATGTTGAAATACTCCTGGAGTCAATGTCCTTGAAAAGATAGGGCTTGGGTAAACGCCAAGGCACACATTTAATCATATGTCTTTTTTTCAATAGGTTTGGCCGACGCCCAATTGTTTTGCTATCACTGATTCTTCAACTAGTGAGTAGTGTAGGAGCAGCTTTTGTGCCAAGTTTCAATCTATTCATGGCTCTGCAGTTTGTTGTTGGGGCATCTGTGTCTGGCACGTTAATTAACACCTTCGTCTTAGGTATCAGAAAAGTAGTCAGTATGAATAAGGGGAGGTGCATGATGGTAATGCCACTAGACTTGGAATCTGTAACCCCATACCAATATTCTGGGGTCACGGGTTCAAAGCCCATCATGGCAGATGGTCAAATTTAAGTTCAATTTTTTAAAAAATCTGAAATTAAAATGCTAGCATAAGTGTGACCATTATTGATCTGTTTCACTAAAGACCTTTAGGGAACAAAGTAGGCCATATCTTTACCCACTCAGGTGACTTGAGGCCCATAGCAATGTGACTGATTCTTAAATGTAATCTGGGAAATTAGAGATGGGCAATAAAACCCATAAAAAACAGGAACAGGAGTCGGCCATTCAGTCCCTTGAACCCAGTATGCCATACACGAGGATCATGGCTGTTCTGACATTCCTCATGTCCATTTCTTTCCCTTTGCTGGTAACCCTTGAGTTTCCAACTGATCAAGAATCTAATGCTGGCTAAGATGTCCCATGAACAAATACCAGCAGCCCCCATTGCTTTCCTCCAATTCACCTGCTGCAGCTTGCATTCACAACTTAGAAGTGCCTATCAGCAGCTAACTGGCTAAAGGTAGTATTTATGCTTCACTTAAGCCAAACATACAACAATAATGTGTTACAATTAGGCATTTGAATATCTCAATGAAGTTGACCAATTCCATGAATTTAAATGGAACAATGTTTTGCTATTGATTTCCGGTCCCAGGATGGAAGTATTTCAGATCATTGATTGAACCTTGCCCGTCAGCAGTTCAGAAAATGTAAAGAAACGGATAGATGCAAACAGACAAAATGTTGCGATCCGGCCTGGGAAATGCTTTCTTTTGTGGCAGACTTCTTGAAGAAAGTAACATGCCAAGTGGAAGGAAGTTAACCACTGTACAAAGTATAAAGACCTGCGATTGCTGGAAATTTGAAACCAAAACAGAAATTGCCGGAGAGTCTGAGCGGGTCTAGTAGCATCTGTAAGGAAAGAAGCAAAGTCTTGAAAAAAGAATTCAATGAAGCTTCAACATCTCTTTGTTATATTTATTTACAAATCCAACTTAACTACTGGCTTCCTATACCTAAGAGCATACTTGCTTTCTTGGGTCCATTGTTTAGAATTGGAGGAAGGACATTGCCACTTTTATGTCTGAGATTGAGAGGTTTTCTCTAACAAAGTCTATTTTTGCCCTCAACCTTCGATTGAATCTCCTTTCATCAGCCATATCTACTTGACTTTGGCTTGGATCTCAACTGGCTTCAGGCACAAATTGTGTTGAAGTTGGTGCTCTAATATATTCATTTTATTCAATTCAGAACAATTTCCAATGTTCTGTCCATTGAGCATTACTCTGGATAGGATCTAACCTATCATGGTTCACCCTGGGAAGCAAATACTTTATCAAATGTTGAAGCATTTGACTGCTTTTGCCTGAGACCTACGGTCATCCAAATGCTGCAGCAACTTCTTCAGTTTTCCATTGTGGGTCTGCCTATGTGGGTTGAAATTAGCACGTCATCTAAATAACATGCAACTCCCTGAATTCCATGCAAACTGTGATTCATTCCCCTTTGAACAATTCCAAAACCAGAAGAAACACCAAATGGCTGCCCATGAAACGAAATACATCCAGACATGCACGAGGTGGACAGTTTTTCCAGAGCCACAATACAGTTTCCAATATGCTCACTAGGTAATTGATCCCTGTTCCAAACAACTAACTTTCTGATTGGGTTATAGTGCTGTTCAAGCTTACACATAATGTCTTTCAGCAGCATATATGTTAGTTTAGCAGCGGCAAGCAAACTCTTGAGTGTATTATTCTCATTGAGCCTGCTTTAGTTAAACGTAACGCCTTTTCATTTTTCGGATTAACAGTCAGATTATCAGGAACATCCAAGATGATTATTAAAAGTGAAAAATATCTCCAGCTGCTCCACAGATGTGTTGAAAGACTTTTAAGCATGGCTAGCGTCTCCCAATCTCACAGTGATACCTGTTGACACAGCCATATTTTTAGGTCAATCTCCCCAAGTGGGCAAACAGCCTTTTCACGAAGACTGAACATTTTCTCAGCAAAAAAAACCCCTAAATTCCTCTTCTCGCTTGCTGGGTGCTTGCTGACCCAAGTACATTTGGTTAGAGACAGCCAAATCTGCAGCCACTCACATATTAGCAAGAGGCAGGGAGTTTAAGTCACGAAATAGCCCATTCTCAGATATTTTTTCTTATTTTTACTGCTGGTGTGCAGGGTATTTGCAGGTTCAGACATTTATTTGTTCAAGGAGGGTGAGATCTAAGTAGCTGGTGAACAGTGGAGGGAACTGGCAGCCATATTGTGAAGCTGCCTGCAGGCTGTGCTTTCAAGAAGTGGGACTTTCTAGCCTGGAGGCACTGCAGTGGGTGCAGCCAAAGTGAAATATTCCGAAGTGAAAGGTGTCGATCAGGCCCACAGCAATCACTGGAGGCAGGACAAGCTTATAGGCCCATTGCATGTTAAGGCTTCTTCAAACATTGACTTCTCCAGTGAGAGGGAAAGGAGCACAGGAATGGAGATGCAAGCACATGAAGATACTGTGCACTGGTAAAGGGAGCGCTAACAGGATAAGGAAGCCAATAGATTGGACAGGGAGTGTGCACAGAGGGAAGAAGGCAGCCTCATACTCATAGAAAGTGCTGCCCAGTGCAAAGTATATAAGTTCAGAGGCTCCATTTCAAAGAACAAAAAACAAAGAAAATTACAGCACAGGAACAGGCCCTTCGGCCCACCAAGCCTGTGCCGATCAAGATCCTCTGTCTAACCTGTCATCTATTTTCTAAGGGTCTGTGTCCATTTGCTCCCCACCCATCCATGTACCTGTCCAAATATATCTTAAAAGACACTAACGTGTCTGCAACTACCACCTCTGATGACAATGCGTTCCAGGCACCCACCACCCTCTGTGTAAAGAACTTTCCATGCATATCTCCCCTAAACTTTCCTCCTCTCACTTTGAACTCATGACCCCTAGTAATTGAGTCCCCCACTCTGGGAAAAAGCCTTTTGCTATCCAACCTGTCCATACCCCTCATGATTTTGTAAACCTCAATTAGGTCCCCTCTCAATCTCCGTCTTTCTAATGAAAATAATCCTAATCTACTCAACCTCTCTTCATAGCTAGCACCCCCCATAACCAGGCAACATCCTGGTGAACCTCCTCTGCACCCTCTCCAAAGCATCCACATCCTTTTTGTAATGTGGCGACCAGAACTGTACACAGTACTCCAAATGTGACTGAACCAAAGTCCTATACAACTGCAACATGACCTGCCAGCTCTTGTACTCAATACCCCGACCAATGAAGGAAAGCATGCCATATGCCTTCTTGACCACCCTATTGACCTGCGTTGTCACCTTCAGGGAACAATGGACCTGAACACCCAGATCCCTCTGTTCATCAATTTTCCCTAGGACTTTTCCATTTACTGTATAGTTCGCCCTTGAATTAGATCTTCCAAAATGCATCACCTTGCATTTGCCTGGATTGAACTCCATCTGCCATTTATCTGCCCAACTCTCCAGTCTATCTATATTCTGCTGTAATCTCTGACAGTCCCCTTCACTATCAGCTACTCCACCAATCTTCGTGTCATCTGCAAACTTGCTGATCAGACCACTTACACCTTCCTCCAAATCATTTACATATATCACAAACAACAGTGGTCCCAGCACAGATCCCTGTGGAACACCACTGGTCACAGGTCTCCAATTTGAGAAACTCCCTTCTACTAGTACTCTCTGTCTCCTGTTGCCTAGCCAGTTTTTATCCATCTAGCTAGCACACCCTGGACTCCATGTGACTTCAATTTCTCCATCAGCCTGCCATGGGAAATCTTATCAAACGCCTTACTGAAGTCCATGTATATGACATCTACAGCCTTCCCCTCATCAACCAACTTTGTCACATCCTCAAAGAATTCTATTAAGTTGGTAAGACGTGACCTTCCCTGCACAAAACCATGTTGCCTATCACTGATAAGCCCATTTTCTTCCAAATGGGAATAGATCCTATCCCTCAGTATCTTCTCCAGTAGCTCCCCTACCACTGACATCAGGCTCACCGGTCGATAATTATCTGGATTATCCTTGCTGCCCTTCTTAAACAAGGGGACAGCATTAGCAAGTCTTTAAACAAGGGGACAACATTAGCAAGTCTAATCTAATTTCATTGAGATGTTGAAGCATCAATATGAAAACTGCAGATTGGATTTTATGTGAAGGCAGCAAATCCTGTTACCAAAAACAAAGGTGGCTTTGCATGTAATATTGAGGGCCAGAAGCAGAGAAGATGACCTGTGAAACAGGACAGGCAGTGCACTGATAAGAATCCATGGTGTAGGAGGTAGTTTATTGCCATGTTTAAAAAATAGGCCAATGAGTAGGAAACAGTGAGTGGAGATGGAGGGTTCTT
Source organism: Stegostoma tigrinum (assembly GCF_030684315.1). Classification (NCBI taxonomy): domain Eukaryota; kingdom Metazoa; phylum Chordata; class Chondrichthyes; order Orectolobiformes; family Stegostomatidae; genus Stegostoma; species Stegostoma tigrinum. The sequence continues at coordinate 98,996,711 of NC_081358.1, read as the reverse complement.
CTTCAAGTTGGCAAGCTGGTCCAGTGGGGTTCTGCAGGGATCAGTGCTGGGATTGCAACTTTTTACAATATATATGAATGAGTTGGAGGAAGAAGGTAAAAGTACTGTAGCCAACTTTCCAGATGCAAAAGCAGTTTGTGAGAGGGATGTAAACAGGAAGACATTGATAGTTTAAGTAAGTCAGAAAGAAGTTGGCAAATGGAATATATTGAGAGAAAATGTGAAGTTATTCATTTTGGAAGGGAGAACAAAACAACAGTATTATTTAAATTAAGAAAAACTGTAGAAAGCTGCAACATAAAGGGGCTTTGAAAGTTTTTGTGCACAAAACACAGAAAGCTAGCGAGCAGGTAATCAGGAAGGCTAATGGAATGTTGAGGGCCCTTATTTCAAGGGATTTGAAGTATAATACTAGGGAAGTCTTGCTACAACTGCATAAGGTTCTGGTGAGACCACATCTGGAGTACCATGAGCAGTTTTAGTCTTATTTCTAAGAAAATATATTATTTAATTGGAGTCAAATCAGAGGATATTCACTGGGATGATGTCTGGTTTGGAAAGATTGTCGTAGGAGTACAGGTTAAACAGGTTGGGACTCTTCATTGGAGATTAGAAGAATGACAGGTAATCTCTTTGAAATTTATCGGATTTTTTTTAGGGGTTTGACAGTGTAAAAGTTGAAAGGATGTTTCCCCTCATGGGAGAGTCTTGGACCAGAGAGCATAATCTCAGAATAGAGGGGTGCTAATCTATAACTGAGATGAGGAGAAATTTCCCTGTGACAATTACGTCTTTGGAACTACTTGCCACAGAGAGATGTGGGGGCAGAGTCCTTGTGTATATTTATGGCTGAGATAGATAGTTGCTTAATTAGTAAGAGAATCAATGGTTAAGGGGAAAAGATCGGAAGGTGGATGTGAGGAATGTCAGATCACCAATGATCCTAGTGAATGTTTCAGCAGGCTTGAAGGGCTGAATGGCCTACCCCTGATCCTATTTGTTATGGTCTTATAGTCAATAGGTAACGCCACTGTGTCATTCACTGGTGGCATTTTTCAAAGATAGACAACAGCACAGGACGTTTTAACAACCTATAGAGGGTAAAGAGTCAGCCCTGGCATAAGTTTGACCAAGGATTACCCCAACATTCAGCGATGCTTTGCGTGGTGGGGTGTCTTCAAACTCTCTAATTACCAGAGAAGCACAGAGATCCACCAAACCTAGAAGGTCTGCCCCATAGATGGCGATGATGACCTATCATGAGAGACCCCTACCATCTCTCAGTACGAGCCATCATTATATGCCAAGGCTTCAGTAAGTACAGGTGCTCATGAGGCCCTTACTTTTATAAACCATCTATCAATTTGATTCCACACCTTGTCAACAGTTACACATCAATAAATACAAGAGTGGTTACACTTTGAAATTCTAGACCTCTAAAACTGATTAAACATTAAAGGTTTCTGCACTTAACAAATTCTTATCAGTCAATGAAACCCAGAGCCTATGTGTTTACCCATTCACTTTTGGCAACCAGAGCTGTCCCTGTGCTGTCCCTGTCCCTGTTAATGTGGAAGCAGCAAGCTGCTGCACTTTCTTGCCTTGATGAGGAGCTGGTCACAGCCTGTGGCCTCTGGAGCCTCTTATGAGCCTTACTGGATCCAAGCATATTCGGGGCACTTATACTGGTCTGGTGGCTGCCCCAACCATCAGACCAATATGCAGTGCTAATACCAGAAAGGCCAATGATCCACTTTCAGCTATTAAAGCCCTAAGAGGAGCTTCCATTGCCTTCAGCCTGCTCTCCCTCTGTCCTTGCAGGTGCCATATGAACTCCAATTGTTGTTGGAGTGGTTCAGCTCCTGGCAGTGGAGATATGCATTGCTGGCCCACCTTACTCACCGATCCAAATGTCATACATTGCACCATGCTGTCGAGGTTTGTGTGTACCCCTCAATCCATTCGGTATTATGTTCCATGTACCACTCCATGAGAGTTTCCATCCTCAGTGCATTCCCATGTCAGAAACTGAATCACCCAAGTCCTGGCTGGACTCCTCCAACATTTGTACGTGGGACTGCACTGTCTCCAGAAACTCTGACAGATATTTGCACAAAGTATATGTGATTGAATAAACTGAATGGTAAACTGTGAATGTTCAGTGTTAAAGCAATGAACTGTAACTATATATTAAACAAGTGAATGATCAACATTTGATAAGTGATGAATGGATTTCCCTTGAATACTCCTGATTGGTGTTGGTTTGAAAAGAGCTGAAGGAAGAAGTAGAACAGCTCATTAACAATAAAAATGATATGGTTGGAGATGTGTAATTATAAAATTGGAGGGTGTCTTAAAATCTGTTGTGCCAATTTTGTGTATTTGCAGGTGCAGAATGGCCTGGAGTATCACAGCGAACACTTACAATTGTCCTCTCACACTGTGCCTTTTCATTCGGGCAGATGGTTCTAGCTGGGCTGGCTTATGCAACACGTGACTGGAGAATGTTACAATTAACTATCTCATGTCCAATGGTTATTTTTCTGGTTTATATATGGTTAAGTATTTTACATAACCTTTGTGAATTTCCATTCTGCCATCAGTGTCAATTCCTCCTTATTTACCTACTGAATTGTTCGTCACTACCTTGTATATTTGACCCGTGCTTTTGGTTTTCCAACAACTAGAAACATGCTGTCCACATTAACCTAGCCAGCTCATTCATAATTTGAAAGAGCTTTATCAAATCATCTGTAACTCTTTTATTCCCTTAGCTGCTAGACCTTTACTGTTCTTACTGCTTTTTCTTAAAATCCTGTTTACCCTATAATTGACTGTAAAGGCATTTTTGAGACTTGCAGAGTTCAGGAGGTATATCTGAGGGAGATTTCAGTTCAGAGATATTTCCTTTTAAGTGAACAGCACTGTCTTCTTGGTGTAAGCAGGAAGAAATCTGAACTGGGAGCTAAATTGGCCCTTTTCATGTTTCTTTCAGCATTTATTAATCGAGTCTTTGAAGGCAACAGCTACTTGAGCCAACTGGATTCTCTTCCACTGCCACAGCATTTAACACCAATGATAACTTGCATTTATATAGTAAAGCTTATCACGAGGCTTTGCAGGACATTTCTTTCCTAATTTGGACAGATGGGGAAGAAGTGCAGCCAAAACATGATTGCATATATTTAAAATAGGTAACTGATAGATGGCAATGTGTGCCATAGCTGCCACTATTGACATCAAAGCAACGTTAGCATGCGGTAATGTTACTGACAGCTGTTAGAAGTATCAAAGTTTAACTTCCCTGCCCTCCTGCAAATGATTCACTCCTTCCCCGTGGGAATTTTGATGGCAAGATGCAGACGCCCAAGGACTCAGCTATATTCTGCCTCATCCTCGACAGGTTCTCTTGCCAAATAGTCAACCTAGTCCTAGAAAACAGGCTGCTACCAATCAGAGAGGAGAAATCTCCTTCTCTGCAGTGCCTATCCACCCACCCCATCCCATGACGGTCAATATGAAGCAGCCAAGAAGTATGTTATGAATGCAGCAGTAATAAACAAAAGGGTGGCACCTGAAACATTGTCTGACAAGGTATTTTATCACAGCTAAAACGCTTCAAGAAATTGTTTCAGTAATAATAACTGTGTTCAGTCAAGCTTGTTGGAAGAAAAGGTTGGTGCCATAGTCAAGTTAATAAATTGCACAGGATTTTTTTATGACCCAAAGTGCTTCACTTTACTTTGAATCACAGTATCTGATTTGCTTCAGAAGTCAATCTGCCATTACACTTCAAATAGTCTGTAGAAAACAGCACTTTAACAGGCAGTACCATACTGCGTGCTTCATATAAAAGGACAGTACCTCTGACAATGTAGTGCACATTCAGTACTCAACTAGAATATAAGTTATAAATTTGGTTTTGAGATAAGACCCCGACAACAGGCCCCAAGCCTCACAAACTTGTTACACAACTCAAAGTGTATCAGTCTTGGCTCAAATTCTTGCGCTGAATTTTCCTGGCCCGTTAAGGGAAGGCTGGGAGCTGGGAGGGCTGTCAATAATGCCAAGCGAAGATTGACATCTGAACCCAATGTCTTCCCAGATTGCTCTGAGCAGGAACATGGACCAAAAAGTAAGAGGCAGGAATAGGCCACTCAGCCCTTTGAGCATTAGAAATGCCCAGAGAACTGCCAATTAAATCAATTAGTGACCACTTCTGGCAAGTGGAGGCAATGAGCCTGCATCATGGGAGGTCGCCAGTGTATAGTTAGACTGCAGGTACCTCGGGACCTTCTTTTGTGGCAGCTTCATTATCAATAATGGGGACTGCATGTGTCCATGGCCATTCTTGAATCAAAAGCTGCACTAACACCCATGACTCTACAACCTGACACCATCCCTATCACCTTCTTTCATCTCCAGTTGCTGGAGTCTTCCATGCTAGCCCCCGCAACCTCCTCCCCAAAATCTCATGGCTCTCTAAAGGTAGCTCTCCTTTGGAATACCCCCATCCTCGTGTTGCTGCCTTAGCAATGGTCATCCCGTCGTGGGGCTGTCAAAGCTGGGCAACTGCTGGCCCTCTCATTGATTCAATGGTTCTGGGGGACTGGCAGCTATCCTCAATTGGGCAGCAGCCTTTCAATTTGCCCCACTGGCAAAATGCCAGTTCCTGCCTGTTACCACTTCTGCCCTCTGCAACAGAACATAACCTTAGTGTCAAAACTTAGTCTCTTGCCTTTAATCAGACCTTCAAATCCCATTCCATACTGAAATATGCCATCTAGGCTGACATTTCAATGCAGGAACCATTGTTCTATCATACTGCATTTTGGAGGAAATGTTCAACAAACACATCACCTGCTTTTTCAGGCAGTACAAAAGATCCCACAGCTCTATTTGATAATCAGCAAGGGAATTCTTCTACTATGTCTCAATTAATTGCACTCAAAACAGAATATTTAGTCATCCCTGCAGTCTCTTTGCTGTACCTTACTTAACTGCTGCTTTGCCTAATTGCAATAATGATTTCAGAAATGATTAATTGGCTGTGGAGTATTTTGGGACATCCTGAGGTCATGAAAGATGTCTTCCAAATGAAAAAAAACATACGTGGATCCTTTTTCATTTGATGTTCAAATTCAAAGTTTCCAAATTTGCTGATGATACACAGCTAAGTGGTAATATTGTGAAGATGCAAAGCAGCTTTAACAAAATTTGGACTGACTTATTGAGTGGACAAAAATGTGTCAGATTGAATATAAGTCAGTAACAATGCGAAATTATACACTTGACAATGAGGAACATATGTGCAGAGTATTTCTTAAATGGTAAGAGATTAGTAAATGTAAATATGCAGAGTAACATAAGTGTCTTTGTTGATAAATCACTGAAGGTTAACATGCAGGTAATAGGAATTAGAAAGGCTAACAATATGTCAGCATTTATTAAAAGAGGATTTGAGTACAGTAATAATGAAGCCTTGCTTTAATTGTATAGGGACTTAGTTAAATCACACCTAGACTCCTGTGTGCTGTTTTTGTCTCTGTATCTCAGGAAAGATATTACTGCCACGGAGGGAGTGCAACCAAGATTCACTGGATTTGTCACTGGGAGGGTGGGACTGTCATATGAAGAGAGATTGGGCAAACTGGGCCTGTATTCTCTTAAATTCAGAAGGATGACAGGTGATCCTGTTGAAACCCAGAAAAGACTTTAAGGGATAAACAGGATGGGTGCAGGGTTTAGGCCTGAAACGTCAGCTTTCCTGCACCTAAGATGCTGCTTGGCCTGTTGTGTTCATCCAGCTCCACACCTCGTTATCTGGGTGCAGGTTAAGATAGACCCCACTTGTGAGGTGTAGAACAAGAGGACACAATTTGAAAGCAAGGAGGAAGCCTGTTAGGACCAAGATGAAGAGATAAGGATCTTAGGGTTCAAGTCCATTGCTCCCTGAAATTAGATAGGAAGGTAAAGGTGGTGTATGGCGTGCTTGCTTTATCGATCAGGGAATTGAATACAAGAGTCAGAATGTCATGTTGCAGCTTTGTAGGACTTTGGTTAGGCCACACTTAGAGTGTTGCATTCAGTTCTGGTCACCACATTTACAGGAAGGATGTGGAGTCTTTGGACAGGGTGCAGAACAGATTTACCTGGATGCTGCCTGGATTAGAGAGTATGAGCTATAAGGAGAGTCTAGAAAAACTTGTGGTGTTTTCTCTGGAGTAGCGGAGGCTGAGGGGAGATTTGATAGAAGTCTATAAAATTATGAGATGTATAGATAGGTTTGATGGTCAGAATTTTATTCCCAGAGTTGAAATGTCTAATACTAGGGGGTATGGATTTAAGGTGAGAGGGGGACAGTTCAAAGGAAATGGGCAAGTTTTTCTTGTAGGAGTATGGAGCACACTGCCAGGGGTGGTGGTGGATATGGTGGAGGCAGATATGATGAAGGCATTTTAAGAGATTTTTAGATAAGCACATAAATATGCAAGAAATGGAGGGATATGGACCAAGGGCAGGCAGAAGGGGTTAGTTTAATTTGGTATCATGTTTGACGCAACATCATGGGCTGGAGGCCCCAACCCTGTGCTATACTGTTCTGTGTTCTGTAATTTTAATTGGGTGGATATGGATCTTTGAAATTCTGTAACCCAGAAAGGTGTGGAAGCTCAGGCTTTGAGTATATATAGAGATTAATAGATTTCAAAACAACTTATAATGTAAAAGAAAATGGAGATGTTGCTAGCATTGAAGTGGATCATCATCCATGATCATATTGAATAGCAGGGCAAGCTTGATGGGCTGAATGGCATACACCTGCTCCTATGTTCCTGTGTTCCTATGTTTATTGAGGCACTTCATTACTCTGTATAATTTCACACTATTATCACCTTGTTATCATTTGCCATGTTCTTGGCCACTCAGTTAGTCAATCCAAATTTTGTCAAAGACACTTCCTCACATTACCAGAGATAATGGGAACTGCAGATGCTGGAGATTCCAAGACAACAAAATGTGAGGCTGGATGAACACAGCAGGCCAAGCAGCATCTCAGGAGCACAAAAGCTGACGTTTCGGGCCTAGACCCTTCATCAGAGAGGGGGATGGGGGGAGGGAACTGGAATAAATAGGGAGAGAGGGGGAGGCGGACCGAAGATGGAGAGTAAAGAAGATAGGTGGAGAGGGTGTAGGTGGGGAGGTAGGGAGGGGATAGGTCAGTCCAGGGAAGACGGACAGGTCAAGGAGGTGGGATGCACTGCCACAATGATGCCACCCGAAGGTTGCAGGAACAGCAACTCATATTCCGCCTGGGAACCCTGCAGCCATATGGTATCAATGTGGACTTCACCAGTTTCAAAATCTCCCCTTCCCCCACTGCATCCCTAAACCAGCCCAGTTCATCCCCTCCCCCCACTGCACCACACAACCAGCCCAGCTCTTCCCCCCCACCCACTGCATCCCAAAACCAGTCCAACCTGTCTCTGCCTCCCTAACCGGTTCTTCCTCTCACCCATCCCTTCCTCCCACCCCAAGCCGCACCCCCAGCTACCTACTAACCTCATCCCACCTCCTTGACCTGTCCGTCTTCCCTGGACTGACCTATCCCCTCCCTACCTCCCCACCTACACCCTCTCCACCTATCTTCTTTACTCTCCATCTTCGGTCCGCCTCCCCCTCTCTCCCTATTTATTCCAGTTCCCTCCCCCCATCCCCCTCTCTGATGAAGGGTCTAGGCCCGAAACGTCAGCTTTTGTGCTCCTGAGATGCTGCTTGGCCTGCTGTGTTCATCCAGCCTCACATTTTGTTGTCCTCACATTACCACCTCGCTGAATATCATCAACAAACTTGGAAACTTTGAACTTGAACACAAAATGAGAAAGGATCAGTGATTTTTTTTTCATTTTGAAGTTGTTCCAACCTCCAACAATGCTAGATTCTGAAAGAGGGATGTGGATTGGCTGTTAGTAGTAAACATCTTTGCCTTAACCCTACTGCATCAGTTCAGGTGAAGATTTCCAGCTTTGTAAGATGCGCGCATTGCACACTTGTTTTCTGTGCTGAAAGTTCCTGTCATCTACTTTTTGTTGCGGATGAGATGACAGGGCCATGTTAAGTGAATGCAAATTGTTCCTATGTAAGGAAGATTAGCAAATGCAGACATAAGAGCCAAGGACTCCTTGCATAATGTATCTGTCTGCACCATTGAGCAATTCGCATTGGCCTGCGAGTATTTAGTCTGATAAGCTGGGAACAGTGTGCAACATGGAAGAGGACTACGTGAAATGACAGGAGCTAAATAAGTACAATCTTGTCCAATATTTCTAATCTGAAGAAAATTGAATGTACTTCTTCAACTATAATCATGACTGGCTGTGACTCAGTCAGCTGTTTTGACTTTACTGATACTGGATGCCTAATGTTACCACATTTATTTTCGAGTTCATGACTGAGAAAGAAGTCCAGAAGGCCTCCAATTTGGATCTTTTCAAGACATCAAAGCTGAGGACGATTACATTGATTTTAATTAGCACCTGGTAATATTGAATTTTTCCTCAATGAACATATTAACCAATTAGTATTGAACCAATTAGTATAAAACTTAACATCACTGACCGTGAGAAACAGTCGGTTGCGATAGTGAATAACAACATTTCTCTATTCATTACCTTTTCCAACAGGTTCATAAACAACTTTGTGTATTATGGATTGGCCTTTAATGTTGGGAGCTTTGGCATGAACATTTACATAACACAACTTGTCTTTGGATTCATGGACTTTGTGCATCTCTCTTGCATTTGGCTGCTGAATATATTTGGCTGGAAAAAATGTCAGGGAGGTTTCCTATTGCTAAGCAGAATCTCATGCCTCCTCACATTATTTTTTTCAGAAGGTAGGAATATGTGACGGAGCTGGTTAGGATGCTAACATGGCAATCCTTGACTCTCTTTTCAAAATGGTGTTGTTGGAAATATTGCGTTTGCTCTATTCTTTCAGGAGATGTGGGTGTCATTTGCTAAGCCAGCCCTTATTGCTTTAGATTACAGAAGACAAATTTCTACCCCTAAAACACATTAGAAATGTAGTTACAAAGGAAATGGGAACAGGAGTAGGCTACTCAGTCCATCAAATCTTCTCCCCCATTCAGTGTTATTGTGGTTGACCATCAACTCTGAACCCTGCGTCCCGCTTTCACCCAATAATCTTTGATCTCTTTAACTGTAGGAGCAATATCTATATCGTTCTTAGCAGAACAGATGGCTTATGACAATCTACGATGGTTATGTGGTCACCACGACACTTTTTTAAAAAAATTCCAGATATTTTATTAAATTCAACCCCATGGTGGGATTCAAACCCACATTTCCATCAGTAATCCAGTCACCAGTCAAAGTAAAGTCACATTGTTCTACCAGACAATAGGGCTGCTCAGTTATTAGAGAGAAGTAACTGGTGATGGTTTAAACTAAGAGTCACCATGCTTCAGGCGAGGGGAGAGGTTGAGAGTCCTTCTTGATCGCCCTCTCTAACAGTCTTTTGAGGCTTTGACCTTCCCCATATCTCCCCCCAACTGATTTATCTGTCCAAACAGGGTTCATCTCCTGACTTCTCTCCCTGAGCTTGAGGTATTCCACATTTCTTGCCAGATGTGGTAGCATGCTGTTGTTCTCCACCCTCCCCCGACAACACGCCAATTGAGGTCAGGATGGTTCTGACTGTCAATGAACTACCCCACCCCTACTTCTGTAACTCTTTCCTTCCCATGCTCTATTGTCTCCTCCTCCCACTTTATATGTTGAGTTGCCACCCCTCACGTTTATTATCCTCTCCACATCCCAGGACGTTACCCACAATTGATCTCCCTGGATTCCCTACCATAGCAGTTGCCCTGATAACCACATCCACTTGCTTTTTAGTTCTGGAGCCTCAGGATTGACCATGGCCCAGATCCTTGACTGACATGGATGGATAACCTGACTGCTGAGTGACTGGAATCCTGGCAGATTCTGTGCACAGCTCCCTGACTGACATATTGTGGCTCCCCAGTCTTGTTGCAGTGTGTCTACTGGATTGAAATGGCCCATTCTCTGGACTGTTACAAAATGGATCGCTGGCCCTGACCACTCAAAGCAGCTGATTGACCATATCCTAACCTTTGAACTAAAAGTGGACGATGCCTTTAACCTATTGTGCTGGCGTGCCCTGACTAAAGTCTGCTCTCCCTTGACTTGAGTGAGGACTACCTCCCTTTGTTATGATCCCAGCTAATACTATTACTGAACAAGTCAGAGCCCAGACTGATATCTGTTTTGATAGATTATGTTTTGATTTTCTTTGATTTTAACAATGCAGACTTTCACTGAATCACAAGTGTACAATCTATAGAGAGATCGTAGGAACTGCAGATGCTGGAGAATCTGAGATAACAAGGTGTAGAGCTGAATGAACACAGCAGGCCAAGCAGTATTAGAGGAGCAGGAAGGCTGACATTTCAGGCCTAGACCCTTCTTCAGAAAAAAACATTTTTTTATTCTGAAGAAGGGTCTAGGCCCGAAATGCCAGCCTTCCTGCTTCTCTGATACTGCTTGGCCCGCTGTGTTCATCCAGCCTTACACCTTGTTATCTATGTACAATCTGTAGATTCTTGTTTAACAATCAAACAGAAGAAGGACATTGTGCAGTAGATAGTAAGTTAAAATAGAATAAAGAAAAATATTTACATTTAACACAAATTTGAAGACTTCAAACCATGTAAAAATACAGCCCACTAATCTAAAAACTCTCTTTGACAGTACTCAGAGCAAAGAGGATTCTCTCTATTACATTGTTTATAAGACTTAAGTTAACTGTAGCTTCAATTCCCTTCTTATGACTCTGATAGCCCCTTCTTAGAGGTTAGATTTTCTCAGCTTCAAATAACACCTTCAGCATTTTATCTAAACATTTCTGGCCTGGAACGTTTAAACGAAACTCCTTACACTGATGTAACCTCTCTGTTAACAATCCTAACCATTTCCCTTTCACAGGAACAACAGTTTTACATGTCTAGCTTCAGCCAGGACTTCTAATAACTACCTCAAACTGAAACTATTTTTTCCAAGCTATGGGTGTTTCCCCTAAGCTGAAGAGAACTAACTCTAGTATTTCCTCTCTGAAAGCTTCATGTACTATATTGATAACTTTGTTCATTTTTAACCATCCCAATGGTGATAAATTCCTATTAGCCTGCCTGAACTATTTCTCTCAGACTGTGTGTTTTTTATTTATGAAGTCAGTTGATGAATCAGACTTTTTCTCTTGATGTTGAGAATCTAATTTCAAATAACACCTTCAGCATTTTATCTAAACATTTCTGGCCTGGAACGTTTAACTCGACCTATTCTCTCAACAGTGTTCACATCATTCGGGGGTTAGGAAGATTCTGCCAACAATATTTTGCAAGTTAGCAATTAGCTATGTTACATTTATATGAAAGGCATTATTGCAGAAACTTTGTGAAGGACCAGATGTTAGGTCTCACTCGCATTATGGATGGTACTTACCTCTTTCAGATGCACATACGATAAGAAGTAGACAATCTCAAAGCACAAAATGAGGCCATTCTGCTCATTAAATTTTTTAACTGACCAGTTGAAAAAGATATCTGTTTAATTCCATTGTCCTGCATTTTCTCCATATTCTGCAACTATTTTTGAAAATTATTCTTCAATCTGTTTGCACCATGCTTTAAGGCAGTGCATTCTAAAAATAACAACTCATTGCAGAAAGCAAATATTTCCAACCAAATGTACAAGTGGGAGTAAGCTATGGGTTGAAATCTAATAGAGGAGTTTAGATCATATCCTCTATGGAATAATGGAAACCCAGGAATGAGGTGTGAGGCACTATGGATCATTAACTGAATCCATACCTGGTACATTTATATTTTAAACTAGCATTCTTACTTTACAGAGATAACAAAGTGTGAAGCTGGATAAACACAGCAGGCCAAGCAGCATCTTAGGAGCACAAAAGCTGATGTTTCAGGATGAAGGGTCTAGGCAGAAAATTTGTTTAAAGTTTTGTCATTCCCCAATGCATAGCTCAATAGTTCAGCCAAGGATAGGAGCTGTGTTCAAAGAACACCAGAAAGTAGACAATGTACCCACTTTAGACTAATATATCAACAACTGGATATCCCAACAACACTTCTGATCGCTTTCCCAGTGACATCTGTCTTCCACAAAAGAGACCTTGAATCCTTCTCTGAATCCTCCGATCCCACCTGCACCTACCCACCTTCCAATCCCCCCTCTACCCAATGAAGGAATCAGATCCTCAGAGCAGCTTACAAACTGCTATTCTGTCCCAGAACTCCAGATCAGAAGACCCTACATCACAGATAGTCTATTTGCTTTCAGGATATGCTCTGCCTCTGGAATCAATGATCCTTCACATGACTGTCACACCCAGTCAGTGTGCAGACCCACCTGGTCCTCTGAGTTCCTCCGGACTGGCTGCCAACACTATCGCTTCATTAAAACTCCAAAGTGGGCTGACTTCCAGTTTCCCCACACAATACTGGCTTTTCCCTCTTGCCTCATCCTACCATTCCTGGTTGGTCAGGTCTTAAGACCCACCCCCCCATCATTCCCTGAGTTCCTTATGCATTTCATAAATCACTGTTACTGCATATAGACAGGAGTGAGGTTGGATATCTGAGAATCCAACAGTCTAAGAGAGGGAGCTGGGGAGAAGGGACCAGAGAAAAGAGAACAGAGAGAAATAGAAGAGCTCAGAATGAACAGGTGAGCGCGACAGAACTCAGCTAATTCTGGGAAAGTGAGGCATTCACCATGTTTACGTTCACGTAAGGCAATATTCTTCATTCTTAATCCAGATATGCACATCAGCAAGTGACTTGTATTTCATTTTACTGTAGATGTGTATACATAGCTTTCTGACATTGATTCCAGGCTGCAACATCACCCAATAGGAGCACCAATGGAACCTCTGGACAGACTCTCAGGTCAAAATATATGCAAGAAGTGATTAGTATATACCTCTTTGCAAGGCAAAGGTTTCAAAGGAGCAGATAGCCAGGAAATGGTCCTTTTATGGTTGTTGATCTTTGTGTTTCAGGTACACCTTTAGAAGTCACTGTACTTGCCGTCATTGCAAAACTGGGAATCTCCTGCTCCTTCTCCACTGCCTACGTTTATTCTGCTGAATTATTCCCAATTGTGATCAGGTATGATCAATTATAAAAGGCATCCTGCAATGAAGAATTGAGAAATGTGTCAGTTTTGATAGAGTTTGTTCATGGTGGAGTAGATTGCTTTATCTGTTTTCTGCATTCAGTGTTGCAAACTGCATGTTCTCAGGTCATGTGTAGTGTATGTTAAATGCAGAATGCAACTCTGTCTCTACTTTGAACCAGTAATATGCTTTAACGTGGTATTTATGGCTTAACATAGAGTGAATATCTTGCTGTATCAGTCATCCAGTCTTATTCGTGAATATGAGGGTGTTCATGTCTCACAATTGCACTCTACATTTAAATTCACTTTAAAAACAGGAAATAGAAATTGCTGAGAGCAGAAGTGACAAATAAGCCTTAAAAATATTAACATGCTTGGCAATGTCCTGTTGGGAAGGAAGCGTACTTTCCTTCACTTAAACTGCTCTGCACTGTGTATCGCTCCAATACAGACCAAAGCAGTTGAGCAGCCTCTAAATTGGCCTAACAACCCACTCTGTTCAATTACATTCAATGATTGGGCAATAAATGCCAACTTTGCCAGTAACACTTGTGTCAACAGTAGGCATAAAGAGAGGAAAGGTAGGAAACGCAGATGCTGGAGAATCTGAGATAACAAGGTGTAGAGCTGGGTGAACACAGACCAAGCAGCATCTTAGGAGTTGGTCCTGCACCTATGATGCTGCTTGGCTGCTGTGTTCATCCAGCTCTACACCTTGTTATCTTATATAAAGGGAGGGAAAACTGGTTGTTGGCAAATCAATGTCTGTCCCACAGTCAAGGAGAGAAAGAAAGCAATTGAGAGGATTCTGTGGATAGGAAGGTAAGAACACAGACAGTAGAGGCCTTAACATTCTTCATGAGGCTCGGAGACCCCGCTTCTTCCTTATCCTCATACTGTTAAAATTCAGCTTCATACTAGATATGTCTTAGGTCCCTGATTAGTATTGAGCAATGTCATTCCCATTAGGATTTGCCAGCCAATTTAAAAATAACCAGGCTAATATAGCAATCAGCAGGAACAGAGCGGAAAATGGAATCATCCAATTTAAACTCTTAGTTCATTGATTTGTCAAGTGTTAACATTTCCCATTAATAGTCAACGAGAATGATCAAACTTGAGTAAAGTTAGAGAGCTGTTGAGAGAAGGAACACAGTCAGCACTGTATGGAAAAAGAAGCACAGCTTTGAGTAAATTCAGTTCCCATCAGAATAGATGACAGAGATATCAGTATGTGCATGGGTTGCCTCCATTTATGCAATGAACAGTAAAACTGTACTTTCTAAATGTTTGTAGTGGAAACTTAATGGGTGAGTGCACAAAATGCATAAATCCACAGTCTGCAATGGAAGAAGTGTAGAGGGCACTCAGCGGAGCACATACCTCCATCACTTTTTGTTAACGCAATGTTTTCTCGCCTGGCTGATGCCACCTAACAACGAAACTTAAAAAAAGTATTTTTATTAAGAGCTTGAACCTCACAGAGGAGGCTTCAGGTCAACCCATATCCAATAACCTGCTCTGAAATCACTGCTCACAAACCAGATATTTACTGCAATCTGGCTTGATAGACAATTATCATTTTTAGAGTATAATGTGTGGAAGAGCCAAAGCTAAGAAAACATTGGAGAACTCCAGAATTAAACCGAAATACTGAAAGCATTATTACAAAGCTAAACAAAAAAAACAAGCAGAAGTTACAAATTGGTACACTGACCAAGTAATATGATGATTCTAACTAATGTAAGTGTTTTACCTTAATTAAAAGCAAAATACTTTGGGTGCTGGAAATCTGAAATGAAAACAGAGACTATTGGAGATATTCAGTGGATCGGGCACACCTATGAAGAGAGGTTAACATTTGAAGTCCGAAGATTCCTCTTCAGAAATGAAGAAGAGTCAATATAAAGAAGAATCATTTGACTCAAAATGTTAATTCTCTTCCTCTGTCTTCGGATGCTGCCAGATCTGTCGACACCCTCTAGCTTTCTTTGTTTTTGTTCCAACAGATGTAACCTAGCTTTATTTTCATTTGAGGACGAGTTTCCTTTGGACACCACCAGCACTTCAAATGTTAATGGTAGTCATGTCGGAAAAGGCAAAAAGTGAGAGCAGAAATTAGATAAATTTCAATCATATCATCAGGAATGTCAGCCATTGATAAAATTCCATCTATTAGCTCTCCTCTCTCCACAGCTGCTACCTGACTTGTTGCATATTTCGGAACTCTCTGTTTTTATATGTAATTTATAATTGACACCTACACTGATAGCAAATGGTTATGATTAATGGATAGTTGACTGCTATAAATGCAGAATGTGTACTGGAGGTGGACTGTAATGCCAGCATGCCACCATAGATTTGGAAGTAGGTGAGCACTTTGGTGATAGCGATCACAATTCTGTTATGTTTACTTTAGAGATGGAAAGGGATAGGTGTATACCACTGGGCAAGAGTTATAGCTGGGGGAAAGGCAATTATGATGAGGTTAGGCAAGAATTAGGGAGCATAGAATGGGGAAGGAAACTGATGGGGATGGGCACAGTAGAAATATGGAGCTTACTCAAGGAAAAGCTCCTGTGTGTCCTAGATAAGTATGTACCTGTCAGGCAGGGAGGAAGCTGTAGAGTGCGGGAGCCGTGGTTTACAAAGGAGGTGGAATCTCTGGTCAAGAGGAAGAAGAAGGCTTATGTTAGGATGAGATGTGAAGGCTCAGTTAGGGCACTTGAGGGCTATGAGGTAGCCAGGAAAGACCTAAAGAGAGAGCTCAGAATAGCCAGGAGGAGACATGAGAAGTTGTTGGCGGATAGGATCAGGGTAAACCCTAAGGCTTTCTATCGGTATTTAAGGAATAAAAGAATGACGAAAGTAAGATTAGGCCCAATCAAGGATAGTAGTGGTAAGTTGTGTGTGGAGTCAGATGAGATAGGGGAAGTGCTAAATGAATATTTTTCAACAGTATTCACTCTAGAAAACGACAATGTTGTCAAGGAGAATACTGAGATACAGGCTACTAGACTATGTGGGATTGAGGTTCACAAGGAAGAGGTATTAGAAATCCTACAGAGGGTGAAGATAGATGAGTCCCCTGGGCCGGATGGGATTTATCCTCAGATCCTCTGGGAAGCCAGGGAGGAGATTGCCGAGCCTTTGGCATCGATCTTTAACTCGTCATTGTCTACAGGAATAGTGCCAGATGACTGGAGGATAGCAAATGTGGTTCCCCTGTTCAAGAAGGGGAGTAGAGACAGCCCTGGTAATTATAGACCAGTGAGGCTTACCTCAGTTGTTGGTAAAGTGTTGGAAAAGGTTATAAGGGATAGGATTTATAATCATCTAGAAAAGAATAAATTGATTAGGGATAGTCAGCACGGATTTGTGAAGGGAAGGTCGTGCCTCACAAACCTTATTGCGTTCTTTGAGAAGGTGACCAAACAGGTAGATGAGAGTAAACCGGTTGATGTGGTGTATATGGATTTCAGCAAGGTATTCGATAAGGTTCCCCACAATAGGCTATTGTACAAATGCGGAGGAATGGAATTGTGGGAGATATAACAGTTTGGATCGGAAATTGGCTTGCTGAAAGAAGACAGAGGGTGGTAGTTGATGAGAAATGTTCATCCTGGAGACCAGTTACTAGTGGTGTACCACAAGGGTCGGTGTTGGGTCCACTGCTATTTGTCATTTTTATAGATGACCTGGATGAGGGCGTAGAAGGATGGGTTAGTAAATTTGCAGACGGCACTAAGGTCGGTAGAATTGTGGATAGTGACGAAGGATGCTATAGGTTGCAGAGAGACATAGATAAGCTGCAGAGCTGGGCTGAGAGGTGGTAAATGGAGTTTAATGCGGACAAGTGTGAGGTGATGCACTTTGGTAGGAGTAACCAGAAGGCAAAGTACAGGGCTAATGGTAAGATTCTTAGCAGTGTAGATGAGCAGAGCGATCTCGGTGTCCATGTACACAGATCCTTGAAAGTTGCCACCCAGGTTGACAGGGCTGTTAAGAAGGCATACAATATTTTAGCTTTCATTAATAGAGGGATCAAGTTCCGGAACCAAGAGGTTATGGTGAAGCTGTACAAAACTCTGGTGCGGCCGCACTTGGAGTATTGTGTACAGTTCTGGTCACCACATTATAAGAATGATGTGGAAGCTTTGGAAAGGGTGCAGAGGAGATTTACTAGGATGTTGCCTGGTATGGAGGGAAGGTCTTACGAGGAAAGGCTGAGGGACTTGAGGCTGTTTTCATTAGAGAGAAGGTTGAGAGGTGACTTAATTGAAACATATAAAATAATCAGAGGGTTAGATAGGGTGGATAGGGAGAGCCTTTTTCCTAGGATGGTGATGGCGAGCACGAGGGGGCATAGCTTTAAATTGAGGGGTGAAAGATATAGGACAGATGTCAGAGGTAGTTTCTTTACTCAGAGAGTAGTAAGGGAATGGAACGCTTTGCCTGCAACGGTAGTAGATTTGCCAACTTTAGGCACATTTAAGGCGTCATTGGACAAGCATATGGACGTACATGGAATTGTGTAGGTTATTTGGGCTTGAGATCAGTATGACAGGTCGGCACAACATCGAGGACCGAAGGGCTTGTACTGTGCTGTAATGTTCTATGTTCTATGTTCTATGTTTAAAACTGTTTTGTTTTGAGTTGGCAACACAGACAGCCTGGCCTTGGTTTGGTGTCCATGTCAGCTCGGATAGGTGGCATTATTGTCCTCCTGTTTGAACTTTTACGACATGACTATCCAGCTCTCCCCACGGCCTTATTTGGATCTGCACTACTAGTTGCTGCTGGCCTGAGTGTCCTGTTACCTGAGACTGTCAACAAAGAACTACCAGATCAAACCAGCCAAGTTGGAAAATCTAGAGGGTTAGTGTGTGTTTATTTTAGCTCTATATACTATCAAATGTATTACAGTGTGTTAGTCAGGCTCTTAATGCAATAAAAAACTCAAAAGTTTTTAAAATGTCCCTATTAGTGTTTGCCTTGAGCTCTAATGAATTGACTTAATTTTTAGATTTGCTTGGAAGACCAGCAAATCAGCAAAAAATCGCTGAGGCAGTTATTTCATGCTCAGTCTGTAGCCAACTTAATCAGCTCCGCAAGTTTCTAAAGTGATGGTTCTCTCAATAACAAAAAATGATGTGCACATTGAAGATCTAAAACAAAAATAGAAATGGCTGGAGTAAACTCAGCAGGTCTGGCAGCATCTCTGGAGAGAAAACAGAATTAACATTTTGAGTCCAGGGACCTTTCTTTAGAGCCAGGAGAGGTCACTGGACTTAAAATGTTAACTCTGCCTTCTCTCCGCTGGTGTTATCAGACCTGCTGAACTCCTCCAGCAGTTTCTGTTTTTGTTTGGATGTTTCTCTAGTCTTGATTTGCACTGACAGAGTACTACCAAGCCCAATCTCCAGGCTAAACTTTTCAGCTTCTTCACAGACATATAATTTTCCAAGCTTGCTTTGATGACGGCACTTATAATGAGACAACAGTCTGTCTTATGAGGAGAGGAATATTCAATTATGTAGCCTCCATGTCTCGATAGGGAAGACCATTCCAAATATTAATGCCCTCTGAGAAAATAAATTCCACCTCGCCTTCGTCCTAAATGGGATATCTTAAACTGCTTCTCCTTAGTTCTAGGTCTTCCATGAGGAGCAATGTCTCAGTGCTTACCCTGTATTTTAAACAAAAGATTATGATATTTTGTTGTAATATAAATACCTTCTTTTCTTCTCTCCCAGCAAAGTGAATAGTAAGAATGACTTAGAAAATGGACACAATCAGACTACAGCAGAAAACAGAAACTTTATTGAGAGCACCTGATTATAAAGTAAAACATTATCGCAACAGAAATTCTGAGCAACACGGCTAAAAGTCACTCAGAACTCTTCAACTCTTTTCTGCATTGTAACTTGGAGTTTATGCATGTTTTCAACAGACATCAGCATTTTAACTGTTCCAACAGAATTATATTGCTAAGAGATTGATTTTAAGAAAAAGATTTTGTTAATTTTGTTTTAATAAATTCAATACTAGAAGAACCATAATTGACAGACACAATTAATTATAAGAAAATGTCATTGCACGTGACTGAAAATGTCCAGTGTGTATTGGAATGCCAGCGATTGGGGTCCATTAGATTTGTAGCTGTATGGCTGCATCTTAATTCCTACTCTATACCAGAACAGGTGAGTGTCTACAGGGTTGATGGGAAAAGTGGCCAACTTCTCAGGAATAGTAACAAGGCAGAGCCAGGTACTGTAGATTAAGCAGGAGTCTTATAAAAAGAGCTGTGAAAAAGCTATTTGACTTTCCTGGTCATCAAGGCCACTTAATTAAAGACAGAAAAGAGGGCAATGAAACAGATGTATCTTCCCTGTGCGACGTTGGATAGATGGTCTTCAAGTCACAAGACTCCTGGCAGGAGTTGAAAATTCTGGGACTTTCAAGAAAAAAATATAGAAATAAGCATTTTGAAGACATTTGCAGTGTAACCAACGAACGATTATTACAGAAGCAGCACCCTGAGCCCAGAGTTCAGAGAGGAAGGACGAACCCAGCTGAGTGATCAAAGCCTGGCCAGCTATCCCTCACCAGTGTGCATAATAAGTCTAAGTAGTGAGTTTGAGGAGTCTTTATGTTGTAATCTGATGTGGTTTTTATGCTGGAGCGTTTCACTGACTGAATGATAAAAAGAAGATTGCAGTGATAGTACAGGTTATGATAATTGTGTATACTGATGTTAATCCGGGAAGGGCAGTGAATAAGTGTTGAGTAAGAAAATGGTTCGTAAAGGGTTAATGTTGAAAACAGCATTAAACTCCACCCAGTCTGATGATGTCATATTTGCTGGCGGAGATAAGACTGAAGAATTTGAAATCTAATGGAGTGAAGACATATATCCGGGTCTCCTCATAGGCGTAGCAACAGTTTATTAATGTAACTTGTACCCGATTGCTTTGCAATGTCTTACATATTGTTCAAGGCAAGAGCTTCTTCTTGTAAAGACCCATGAGTGGTTGTTCCCCTGCCACTATAAATTAAGTACGCCCTTAGACCCTGACAAGGAACAAGGAATGGTGGCTGCATCCTTTTATTTGCAACCACCACATGGTGATCAGCAGTGGGTTTTGGTGCTTGACATGATAAAGCCTGGTATGGCTTGCATTTTCTACATCTTTGCATGTTCTCCCATAGGAATTTCAAATGCTTTTTGTATTACCTCCTCACGACAGTTGGGGAGTTCCACAATCTGATGAAGAACCACTTATTTCTCAATGACAGGCCAGTGAGGGTGTCTCAACTTCCTCATCACAACTCCATCCTCAGTATGATAATAACAAAGAACAAAGAACAAAGAAAATTACAGCACAGGAACAGGCCCTTTGGCCCTCCATGCCTGTGCCGATCAAGATCCTCTGTCTAACCTGTCATCTATTTTCTAAGGGTCTGTGTCCATTTGTTCCCTACCCATTCATGTACATGTCCAAATATATCTTAAAAGACGCTAACTTGTCTGCATCCACCACCTCTGCTGGCAACGCGTTCCAGGCACCCAACATCCTCTGTGTAATGAACTTGCCACACATATCTCCCTTAAACTTTCCTCCTCTCACTTTGAACTCATGACCCCTAATAATTGAGTCCTCCACTCTGGGAAGTAGCTTTGTGCTATCCACCCTGTCTATACCCCTCATGATTTTGTAGACCTCAATCAGGTCCCCTCTCAATCTCCATCTTTCTAATGAAAATAATCCTATAATCTATTCAACCTCTCTTCATAGCTAGCACCCTCCATACCAGGCAACATTCTGGTGAACCTCCTCTGCACCCTTTCCAAAGCATCCACATCCTTTTTGTAATGTGGCGACCAGAACTGTACACAGTACTCCAAATGTGGTCGAACCAAAGTCCTATACAACTGTAACATGACCTGCCAACTCTTGTACTCAATACCCCGTCCAATGCAGGAAAACATGCCATATGCCTTCTTGACCACCCTATTGACCTGCGTTGTCACCTTCAGGGAACAATGGACCTGAACACCCAGATCTCTCTGTTCATCAATTTTCCCTAGGGCTTTTCCATTTACTGTATAGTTCGCCCTTGAATTAGATCTTCCAAAATGCATCACCTCGCATTTGCCCGGATTGAACTTCATCTGCCAATTATCTGCCCAACTCTCCGGTCTATCTATATTCTGCTGTAATCTCTGACAGTCCCCTTCACTATCAGCTACTCCACCAATCTTCGTGTCATCAGCAAACTTGCTGATCAGACCACCTACACCTTCCTCCAAATCATTTACATATATCACAAACAACAGTGGTCCCAGCACAGATCTCTGTGGAACACCACTGGTTACGGTCTCCAATTTGAGAAACTCCCTTCTACTACTACTCTCTGTCTCCTGTTGCCCAGCTAGTTTTTTTTATCCATCTGGCTAGCAAACCCTGGACCCCATGTGACTTCACTTTCTGCATCAGCCTGCCATGGGGAACCTTATCAAATGCCTTACTGAAGTCCACGTATATGACATCTACAGCCTTCCCCTCATCAACCAACTTTGTCACGTCCAGATGTCAATGTTCCAGAACACCTTCAGTTTCAGCCTCAGTATGAACTGACTCCATTAACTTACTTAAATTTAGATTTACTATCTGAACCTCAATTAATAACGAAATATTTAATGCTTCTTTTGAATCATTCCCATCCTTAAAGAAAGTTTCAGCTACCCTGCTTGTTATTATTTTAATGTGTGGTGATGGACTTGAACCATTGTTCTGGTCACCAAGTATGGTTGAAAAATACTTGGAACTTGTTCCTGTCACATTTCTGTCACTTTAGCCTTATTCAAGTTTTCTGTGATTATTTGTGAAGCTAATAACTTTTACTTCAGCCAAATTATAAAAAAGACCATCTTCTCTTTTGACAAAAACAACTTTCATGTCTTTCCTCAATCCTATTCGCTCACAAGCACTCAAACTTATTTTTACTTTCTGTTCCACAGTTGTAATTAAAGCTGCAAATTGATCTGTTGAAGCTTCCTTTGGAGTTGTCTTTTTGTGCTCGCTGACATGAACCTCAAATGGTCCCGTGCGCTACCCATGCAAGTTCCAACATTTGGAATGAATGTGTCCCACTTTATAACTACTTAAACGCTTAGGTGCTTGATTTTCATATCCACCTTCAATAACATCCTCTCTCCCATTCCCTATCCTTTTTGGATTTATGTGAGTAGAACCACAGAAACATAATAGGCCATTCGGTCTTTCAAGCTTGCTTTGCCATTCAATATGATCGCGGCTCAGTGATCATCCAACTCAGTGCCCTGTTCCTGTTTTCTCCCATACCCATTGATCCCTTTAACCCAAGAACTATATCTAACTCCTTTTTGAAAGCATTCAATATTTTAGCTTCAACTGCTTTCTGCTGCAGAGAATTTCACATGCTCATCACTTCTTGGGTGAAGAAACGTCATGGGCTATGGTAAGAAATTAGATTCCCTACAGTGTGGAAACAGGCCCTTCAGCCCAACAAGTCCACACTGCCCCTTGAAGCATCCCACCCAGACCCGTCCCCCAATAACCCACACACCCCTGAACAATATGGGCAATTGAGCACGGCCGATTCACCTAACCTGCACATCTTTGGACTGTGGGAGGAAACCGGAGCACCCAGAGGAAACCCATGCAGACACGGGGAGAATGTGCAAACTCCACACAGACAGTTACCTGAGGCGGGAATCAAACCTGGGTCCCTGGCGCTGTGAGGCTGCAGTACTAACCAATGAGCCACAGTGCCGCCCTAAAGCCACCATGCCGCCCTAATGTTGTAGAATCTCAGATAGTTCAGCGAGAAATATCTCGTTGTTGGGAGCAATATATAAGAGCTATAGAGTCATACAGCATGGAAATAGATCCTTCAGTTCAGCCGTTCCGCACTGACCATGTTCCCCAACCAAAGTAGCCCCACTTGCCTGCATTTGGGCGCCCATATCCTTCCAAACCTTTCCTATTCATGTACTTATCCAAAAGCCTTTTAAAAGTTGTAATTGTACTTGCATCCACCACTTCCTCTGACATTTCATTCCACACACAAACAACCCTCTGTGTAGAAAGGTTGCCCGTCACGTCCCTTTTGAATCTTCCTCCTCTCACCTTAAATTTATACCCACTACTTTTAAACTCCCCCATCCTATGGAAAAAACCCTTGATATTCACCTTATCCATGACCTTCATGAGGAAATCTGAGTTGCCTGTTAAAGGGTATCAGAGATAATGGGAACTGCAGATGCTGGAGAATCCAAGATAATAAAGTGTGAACCTGGATGAACACAGCAGGCCCAGCAGCATCTCAGGAGCACAAAAGCTGATGTTTCGGGCCTAGACCCTTCATCAGAGAGAGGGATGGGGTGAGGGTTCTGGAATAAATAGGGAGAGAGGGGGAGGCGGACCGAAGATGGAGAGAAAAGACGATAGGTGGAGAGGAGAGTATAGGTGGGGAAGTAGGGAAGGGATAGGTCAGTCCAGGGAAGACGGACAGGTCAAGGAGGTGGGATGAGGTTAGTAGGTAGGAGATGGAGGTGTGGCTTGGGGTGCGAGGAAGGGAAGGGTGAGAGGAAGAACAGGTTAGGGAGGCAGAGGCAGGTTGGGTTGGTTTTGGGATGCAGTGGGGGGAGGGGATGAGCTGGGCTGGTTGTGTGATGCAGTGGGGGGAGGGGACGAACTGGGCTGGTTTTGGGATGCAGTGGGTGAGGCATTCCACTCCCGCACATCCCAGATGTCCAAGTTCTTCAAGGACCGCAACTTTCCCCCCACAGTGGTCGAGAACGCCCTTGACCGTGTCTCCCGCATTTCCCGCCACACATCCCTCACACCCCGCCCCCGCCACAACCACCCAAAGAGGATCGCCCTCGTCCTCACACACCACCCCACCAACCTCCAGATACAACGCATCATCCTCTGACACTTCCGCCATCTACAAGCCGACCCCACCACCCAAGACATTTTTCCATCCCCACCCTTGTCTGCTTTCCGGAGAGACCACTCTCTCCGTGACTCCCTTGTTCGCTCCACACTGCCCTCCAACCCCACCACACCCGGCACCATCCCCTGCAACCGCAGGAAGTGCTACACTTGCCCCCACACCTCCTCCCTCACCCCCATCCCAGGCCCAAGATGACTTTCCATATTAAGCAGAGGTTGACCTGCACATCTGCCAATGTGGTAAACTGTATCCATTGTACCCAGTGTGGCTTCCTCTACATTGGGGAAACCAAGCGGAGGCTTGGGGACCGCTTTGCAGAACACCACCGCTCGGTTTGCAATAAACAACTGCACCTCCCAGTCGCAAACCATTTCAACTCCCCCTTCCATTCTTTAGATGACATGTCCATCATGGGCCTCCTGCAGTGCCACAATGATGCTACCCGAAGGTTGC
Source organism: Stegostoma tigrinum (assembly GCF_030684315.1). Lineage (NCBI taxonomy): Eukaryota > Metazoa > Chordata > Chondrichthyes > Orectolobiformes > Stegostomatidae > Stegostoma > Stegostoma tigrinum. The sequence goes on along the minus strand of NC_081358.1, from coordinate 98,972,013 downwards.
AGGAACAGCAACTCATATTCTGCTTGGGAACCCTGCAGCCCAATGGTATCAATGTGGACTTCACCAGCTTCAAAATCTCCCCTTCCTCCACCGCATCCCAAAACCAGCCCAGTTCGTCCCCTCCCCCCACTGCATTACACAACCAGCCCAGCTCATCCGCTCCCCCCACTGCATCCCAAAACCAGCCCAGCCTGTCTCTGCCTCCCTAATCTGTTCTTCCTCTCACCCATCCCTTCCTCCCACCCCAAGCCGCACCTCCATTTCCTACCTACTAACCCCATCCCACCTCCTTGACCTGTCCGTCTTCCCTGGACTGACCTATCCCCTCCCTACCTCCCCACCTATACTCTCCTCTCCACCTATCTTCTTTTCTCCATCTTCGGTCCGCCTCCCCCACTCTCCCTATTTATTCCAGAACCCTCACCCCATCCCCCTCTCTGATGAAGGGTCTAGGCCCGAAACGTCAGCTTTTGTGCTCCTGAGATGCTGCTGGGCCTGCTGTGTTCATCCAGCTCCACACTTTATTATATTGCGTGTTAAAGGGAATTGTTTTCAGTTAACGAGCTTATCTAATGCATATTAGCGTTCAACTTCCTATCCTATCACCCGCCATGTGCAAGCTAGACATTGAAAATTCTTGACATGCAAACTACTGCAGGTACCTGGTAAATTTGGCTCACTGCTTCCATGTTGAACAACAGGCATCAACATCTCAGTGTATACTCTATGGGCGCCCAGACAGACAGACAGGCACACACACACACACACACACACACACACACACACACACACACACACACACACACACACACACACACACACACACACACACACACACACACACACACACACGCGCGTTAAAACAGAATCACTGATGTTAGGCAATGACAGGGGAGAATATGTCTGCACATGCATAATAATGTCACTGTCTCTGCATACTGTGATTATGGTACTGAGGGTAATTAAGAGTCAGTCAAAAGGTGTAAATTTGGATCAGATGTAAAGACTGTAGATTTCTTTCTCTAAAGACATAATTGTACCTGACAGGTTTTAATGAGAATTAGTGATAGTTGTCATGGTCACCATTACTGAGATCAGCTTTCAATTCTAGGTTTTATCAGTTGAATTTAAAGCTTACCAGCTAGGATTTCAATCCACACCTCCAGAATTTTCACCTGAATCTCTGTACCACCAGCCCTGTGATATGCCCACGTTACCACTGTCTATCCTATTTGACAGTTTGACAATTACTAAGTGTATTACAATTTCAAGGCTGAGCATGCACATAATCTATACATCGATGAACTCCATGTGAGCCTAAGTGCTCTTCTCAACATGCTTAAGTGTACTTTCAAAAGGTCTTTTCCCATGCTGATATAACTGACTTTCCTGTGGTCTAGAGCTAGCCTCTGAGGATCCAAACATACTGGATGCTCCTATCCAGGTTGCGGTCCTCATTGTGCTTGGTACCTTGTGAGTGACTGTAGGGAGTCTAGTGAGTGCTGTTGTGTACGAACAATTGGCTATTAGTAGGCTTCTGCCATTCTGGAGCAGTCAATCACCCCTCAGAGAGCTGCCAGACAGCCAGAGCTGATCTGGCACTTTGGGAAAGAAGTGGGTGACGTTGGTCAGTGTTTATAAGTTTTGCCTGGATCAAGCTGGAAAGGTCCATGGAGGCGATCGTTGGGACTGAGCGCTGAGAAGACATGAGGAGGGTGAGAAAATACAAGCAGTCTGGTAGGGGAGAAGTGACTGGAGGTATGGAGGTGTACTGTACAAAGTTGGGAAGTAATTGTCTTAATGAACACCCATTATTGGGGTGGAACTAGCAGCCTGGTCAACTATCACCTGCATGGGAAAACTTGTTGAACTGGGACATGGCATGGTCCTCTCGCTGCTGAGTAAATCAGGTGCTTTTTTCACGCCCACACTGTTGGCATAATGGGTGATGGTGCCAGAATGGTCAGCAGAGCAAACTCCCCACTAGATTTAACATGTGCTCTCCCAACCCCAGTTTTAAACTCATTCATGAGGGAGCATTAAATCCAGCTCCCTCTCTTTCTCCTGAGCTCTCTGCTATGAAAATTGTCTTCAGTAACGTCATATTTTATTCATCCCCTCCATTCACTTTGGTGTGGCGTCCGTCTATCGGTATCTGAAGAAGAGGGAGAGGGTTAACGTTTTAGATTTGGAGATACCTTAATCAGAACACTATGCTTTTGTGCTCCTGAGATGCTGCTTGGCCTGCTGTGTTCATCCAGCCTCACATTTTATCAGCTAATAAAAGTGAAATTGTTGGCCTGGTCTTTTTCTTTTGCAGAACTGGTTAACCCACCTCACTTTACAAGCAGCTTGTATTTCATTTTCAAAGCTGCTTTTATTTACAAAATGTTTTGAAAACTTTATTTGACTAAGGAGACGTGCTTGAAAATTGAGAGAAGATTACCAGATCTCAGAATCTGTCTTCTTATTGACAGAGGAGATCATAAAAAAAATCCTTAGATGCAAAGGGATCGTTAACATCATATATTAACTGTATTGACGTCAATAGTGTTGTCCACTCTTGCTTTTAGCTAACTAGTCTAAAATGTATTCTCAACATTGACCTGTTTATTTTGCTGACAAAGAATTAAATTCTGGCCACTTAAAATAGTTGGAGTGATAACATTTAGAATGTACATCAGCTCTCATGTTATCTCTGTTTGGTCTTTATCAGAAAGTGTAATGGTATTTATTTGTGGCTGATGTCCATAATCGGTGTACAGTGAATATCTCGTTGATGTCTCTTTTGTTTCAGTATAATTTTTAGTTTTAGGAATTAAAGTTTAACAGGAGAGTAAGGGATAAAAGCACCTTGAAGTCCAGTGTACTTTACAACCATGGAGACAATGTAATTAAAATGCTGGGCTTTAGTGATTGTCAGATATAGCTGTTCAGTGCATGGTGGTGACCTCCTCTTTAATCCCTGCATCGTCTCAGTTGTTGCCACGGCTCATGTAACTACAAACACTGGCATAGGAGATGCAGGACAGAGGGGTCTTTCAACTGTGCTATCCTAATAAAGATTAAAATCACCAGGGAAACAGCTCTCGGATTAATTAGCATACATCAAGGTCTCTTGTCTCACCAGGAGAGCTTGCAGCTTTCACTGGTCATTGTTGGTAAAACTTGTGTTTGGAGTTCTGACTTTGTTAACGCAGGAGATGTGCCTTGCTCCAGGAATTTTATTGTCATTTTATTGTCAAATTAGCTTTTTCAGAGAAACCTTTGCATCTTTGCAGGTCACACTTCAATCTGTCATTCTCTGAATGCATCAAAGTTTTATTCCAATATGTCCTCTGTTCGTTTTAATAGTATTCCTCATCATATCTAACTCCGGTCTTAACTGAATATGTAACCCGTCACTCTTCCCTTGTAACTCTTTAGCCAGTTCCCTCAACTCCTTATAATTTTTATTCGGCTGTAAGGCACACTTTGGGGTGTCATAGGCCAGTTTATTGTTTTAATTCAATCTTACCCTTCTGAACCTTCTTAGAGAGTCAAACAAAGATGGTTTCATAATCTCTGTCACATTCCTCTATCAACCCCTGCACATCTTTTGCTCCAGCTGCCCCAGATTTTGCATTGAAACACTCTGCCAACTGTACGTTATAAAATGCAGCTTCTGGTTTCACTTACGGGCTATTCATATGTGTTTAACTATAATGTAAAACTGCTGATTTTCTTGTTGAAAGCTGATAAAATCTCTGCTTCTAGATTCCAGTCCTGACACCAGCTATTAAATTTTGCAGGGTTCAGAACCTCAGTTACATAGAAACATAGAAAATATGAGCAGGAGTATTACATTCGGCCCATCAAACCTGCTCCCCCAATCAATATGATCATAGCTGATCATCCATTTAAGTACCTTGTTCTCGTTTGTTCCTCATACTCTTTGATTCCTTTAGGCCCAACAACTATATCCATCTCCTCCTTGAAAACATTCAATGTTTCAGCCTCCATCACTTTCTGTGGCAGCAAATTCCAAAGGCTCACTACTCTTGGGATGGAGAAATTTCTCTTCATCTCTGCTGTAAATAGCCAGACCCTATACAGTATCCTTACTCTGTGAGCCCTGGTTCAGGATTTCCCAGTACTCAGGAGCATTCTTCCTGCACTCAGTTCTGTCAAGATTTATTAGGGCCCCATGAGTCTCCTCTCATTCTCTAAATGCCAGTCAATGTAGAATCATTGAGTCCCTTCAGTGTGGAAAGATGCCATTTGGCCCATCAAGTCTGCATCGGCTCTCCAAAGATCATCCCACCCAACCCCACCTTATTCCCATGGCTAACCCACCAAGCCTCCACATCTCTGGGAACTGATGGGGCAATTCAACATGGTCAATCTGCCAAACCTGCACATCTTCGGGTTAACTGATTCAGTCGTCCTTCATACATCAGTGCTGTCAACTCAAGAATCAGTCTGGCAAACATTTGCTGCACTCCCTCCATAGCCAGCACATCTTTCCTCAGATATAGAAGGCAGGTGCCTGACAAGGACTACTCCCTGACTTTGACTATCCTCAGCTCTGAGCAGTTGTCGATCTGATCTTTTTTGGTAGTTTCTTAATCTCTTTTAGCCAATGATCATGTTGCAGCCAGTCAAGTCAGAATTATCATTATCCTCTTCTTGTCCTCTTCTATTGTAAAGTGATTTTTCACTATTCCGAGAATCTGAATGTTTATTTTCCTATGCATTGTGTTGATAATAGAACACGGGTAGTCTTTGATATCAGTTCAGTACAATGCAGTGACATCGGTGATCTTTGTAACCATGATCATATCTTCTTTTTATTGTTTATTAGCAATTGTTTGTTTGAAAAAAAGGTAGAAACTGCAGTAATATGAGCTCTTGAGGAAATACAATTTTAAAGGGACCACAATCTCCAACATGGTTGCATACCAGTTGGACATTTATAAAGTGAAAACGCTCCATTTTTTTCTATTCATTTTGTGGGATGTGGGCATTGCTGGCTGGCCAGCACTTTTTGCCCATCGCTAATTGGCCTTGAGAAGGTGGTGGTGAGCTGCCTTCTTGAACCGTTGCAGTCCTCCTGCTGTAGGTTGACACACAATGCCGTTAGGGAGGGAATTCCAGGATTTTGACCCAATGACAGTGAAGGCACGGTGATATATTTCCAAGTCAGGATGGTGAATGACTTGGAGAGGAACATGGAGGTGGTGGTGTTCTCAAATGTCTGTTGTCCTTGTCTTTCTAGGTGGAAGTGGTCGTGGGTTTGGAAGGTGCTGTCTGAGGATCTTTGGTGAATTTCTGCAGTGCATCTTGTAGATAGTACACACTGCTGCTATTGAGCGTTGGTAGTGGAGGGAGTGAATGCTTCTGGGTGAAGTGCCAGTCAAGCAGGCCGCTTTATCCTGGATGGTGTCAAGCTTCTTGAGTGTTGTTGGGGCTGCACTCACCCAGGCAAGTGGGGGTGTAATTCATCACAGTCCTGATTTGTGACTTGTAGATGGTGGACAGGCTTTGAGGAGTCAGGAGATGAATATTCGGGTGCCTTATAATGACACACATTCAGTAACACCCTGAGCCCTTAGAAAGCCTGCTCCTGCAGTGAACTTTATATCAGTAAGCATTTTAATGCAATGTTAGGTTTTAGGCTGGGTGAAACCACATAGATCACAGTCTGAAATATACTACTTCCAAGAACATTCATGGCCAAGGTCACCTTTACAGTCATTGGTATTGTGTCACCTGTTATTCAGTTAGACATTATCACTCCAGGCAGAATGTTACAAAAAGGCATTACGGTCCATCTTCTACAGCACTGTGCCTTAGACATTTATAGGTAATTCATTCTGATTCTGTAGCTTCAGTTGGCTGCATAATGCCTTCTGGCACTCTTCTGAAGCTTCACTGTCCTGCTTTCTGATGATCTTTCAACCCATGTAACTGGATAGACATCTATGCTTTTAAAGAAATAACCTGTGCTTCAGCTTTTGCCCTTCTTCTTCTGCTTCTCATTCTCAGCCTCCTCCTTTTAAAAATGTTTTTGTTCAAGGTATGAGGGTATTGCTGACTATGCCAATATTTATTATCCACCCTCAATTGCCAGGAGTGCAGTTAACAGCCAACCACTTTGCTGTGGATCTGGAATCACAGAACAGACAAGGAAGGTGGATGTCTATCCTCCTTATACTCATCCTCCTTACCCTTCTCACTACTTCATTGGAGGTTGCATCTCCTGATGACCGCACTAGCTATAGTGCGGATGGGACCGCACTTCCACAAATGTGCCTGTAAATCTGAGATGTTGAATCTTCACAAAACAATACACAAATACAATGCCTTCACTTAGATGTAATCACACCTACCAGTAGGATAAACTGCTGAAGTGTAATACTGATTCCCTGGTGCAACTAAACCACCCTGACAAAATAAATGATTAAAAATTAAATTCCTCACCTGGCATTCTTCACACTCACAGTTCATAAAGTCATAGACTGATAGGCTTATACAGCAGGGAAACAGACCCTTCGGTCCAACTCATCCATGCCAGTCAAATATCCTAAATGAATCTAATCCCATTTGCCAACATTTGGTCCATATCACCCGAAACTCTTCCTATTTACATACCCGTCAACATGCCTTCTAAATGTAATCGTACCAGCCTCCATCACTTCCTCTGGCAGCCCATTCCATACAGACACCATCCTCTGTGTGACAAAGATGCCCCTTAGGTCCCTTTTATATCTTTCCCTTCTCATCTTAAACCTATACCCTCTAGTTTTAGACTCCCTGACCCTGGGGAAAAGACCTTGGCTATGCACTGTGCCCCTCATGATTTAATAAACCTCTATAATGTCACACCTCAGTCTCCAATGCTCCAGTAAAAATAACCCCAGCCTATTCAGACTTTCCCCATAGTTCAAACTCTACAAACCCAGCAATATCCCTGTAAATCCTTTCCGCATCCTTTCAAGTTTAACAAAATCTTTCCAACGGCAGGGAGAATAGAACTGAACACTGTATTCCAAAAGTGGCCTAACCAATGTCCTGCACACCCAAAACATGACATCCCATCTCCTAGATAATAAAATGTGAGGCTGGATGAACACAGCAGGCCAAGCAGCATCTCAGGAGCACAAAAGCTGACGTTTCGGGCCTACACCCTTCATCAGAGAGGGGGATGGGGAGAGGGAACTGGAATAAATAGGGAGAGAGGGGGAGACGGACCGAAGATGGAGAGTAAAGAAGATAGGTGGAGAGAGTATAGGTGGGGAGGTAGGGAGGGGATAGGTCAGTCCAGGGAAGACGGACAGGTCAAGGAGGTGGGATGAGGTTAGTAGGTAGATGGGGGTGCGGCTTGGGGTGGGAGGAAGGGATGGGTGAGAGGAAGAACCGGTTAGGGAGGCAGAGATAGGTTGGACTGGTTTTGGGATGCAGTGGGTGGGGGGGAAGAGCTGGGCTGGTTGTGTGGTGCAGTGGGGGGAGGGGACGGACTGGGCTGGTTTAGGGATGCAGTTGGGGAAGGGGAGATTTTGAAACTGGTGAAGTCCACATTGATACCATTAGGCTGCAGGGTTCCCAGGCGGAATATGAGTTGCTGTTCCTGCAACCTTCGGGTGGCATCAGTGTGGCACTGCAGGAGGCCCATGATGGACATGTCATCTAAAGAATGGGAGGGGGAGTGGAAATGGTTTGCGACTGGGAGGTGCAGTTGTTTGTTGCGAACTGAGCGGAGGTGTTCTGCAAAGCGGTCTCCAAGCCTCCGCTTGGTTTCCCCAATGTAGAGGAAGCCACACCGGGTACAGTGGATGCAGTATACCACATTGGCAGATGTGCAGGTGAACCACCCTCCTGCACTAGAATACACCTCCTCCCACCCACCCATCTGCAAAAATTCCATCCCCTATTCCCAATTCCTCCGCCTCCGCCGCATCTGCTCCCACGATAAGACATTCCACTACCGCACATCCCAGATGTCCAAGTTCTTCAAGGACCGCAACTTTCCCCCCACAGTGATCGAGAACGCCCTTGACCGCGTCTCCCGTATTTCCCGCAACACATCCCTCACACCCCGCCCCCACCACAACCGCCCAAAGAGGATCCCCCTCGTTCTCACACACCACCCTACCAACCTCCGGATACAACACATCATTCTCCGACACTTCCGCCATTTACAATCCGACCCCACCACCCAAGACATTTTTCCATCCCCACCCCTGTCTGCTTTCCGGAGAGACCACTCTCTCCGTGACCCCCTTGTTCGCTCCACACTGCCCTCCAACCCCACCACACCTGGCACCTTCCCCTGCAACCGCAGGAAATGCTACACTTGCCCCCACACCTCCTCCCTCACCCCTATCCCAGGCCCCAAGATGACATTCCACATTAAGCAGAGGTTCACCTGCACATCTGCCAATGTGGTATACTGCATCCACTGTACCCGGTGTGGCTTCCTCTACTTTGGGGAAACCAAGCGGAGGCTTGGAGACCGCTTTGCAGAACACCTCCGCTCGGTTCGCAACAAACAACTGCACCTCCCAGTCGCAAACCATTTCCACTCCCCCTCCCATTCTTTAGATGACATGTCCATCATGGGCCTCCTGCAGTGCCACAATGATGCCACCCGAAGGTTGCAGGAACAGCAACTCATATTCCGTCTGGGAACCCTGCAGCCTAATAGTATCAATGTGGACTTCACCAGTTTCAAAATCTCCCCTTCCCCAACTGCATCCCTAAACCAGCCCAGTTCGTCCCCTCCCCCCACTGCACCACACAACCAGCCCAGCTCTTCCCCTCCACCCACTGCATCCCAAAACCAGTCCAACCTGTCTCTGCCTCCCTAACCGGTTCTTCCTCTCACCTATCCCTTCCTCCCACCCCAAGCCGCGCCCCCATCTACCTACTAACCTCATCCCACCTCCTTGACCTGTCTGTCTTCCCTGGGCTGACCTATCTCCTCCCTACCCCCCCACCTATACTCTCTCCACCTATCTTCTTTACTCTCCATCTTCGGTCCGCCTCCCCCTCTCTCCCTATTTATTCCAGTTCCCTCTCCCCATCCCCCTCTCTGATGAAGGGTCTAGGCCCGTAACGTCAGCTTTTGTGCTCCTGAGATGCTGCTCGGCCTGCTGTGTTCATCCAGCCTCACATTTTATTATCTTGGAATTCTCCAGCATCTGCAGTTCCCATTATCTCTGATCCCATCTCCTATACTGGATGCACTGACCAGTAAAGGCAAGCATATCAAATGCCTCTTCAACACTCTGTCTACCTGTGACTCCACCTTAAGGAATCATGAACCTGCACCCAAAGTTCTCTTTGTTCACGAATTTTCCCCAGGACCCCATCATTAAGTGTATAAGACCTGTTCTGATTTGCCTTACCAAAATGCAACACCTCACATTTATCTAACTTAAACTCTATCTGACGGTCCTCTGCCCATCGGACCATCTGGTTAATGTTAATTGGTACTATGCATTTGCTGGACAGGTACCCAATTTTGAGGGTCACCTACTCACCACAATGGCAGTGCCACCAAGTCTGAACCAGGAGGCCCTGGTCCAGGTCTCACCTAGTCCAGAGGTGCATAATAACCTCTCTGAATGAGTTGATTGAAAAATATTGAAAGAGTTGTGGTAGATAATATCAGTAACATAACCTGCTCCAGTAATTTTGTTCATGCAGGTGGGGAATGGACTCATCCTGCAAAGTTAATATTCTGCCTCAGGTCTCTAGTTAATCTGATGAAATCGAATCACTGGACCCACAGTATTGACTCCGATTTCTCTCCACAGAGGCTGCCAGACCTGCTGAGATTCCCCCTCTTTGCTGCATGCTCCCTCGACAAAAGAAAGCTCAACTGAGGTATTGTGGCCAAAGGTTCATTCAAGGAACAACAAGTAGGGTGGTGGGGGGAGAAAATATTGATTTCTACCAAGTATTATTTAGTATCAAAATCACACCATCAGTGCATTTGCAGAGAGGTTTCATGGCTGTTTCCAGAAGTCCTGGTCAGAATATAGAGAGGACCTAAGCAAGGGTGAATACTGTAACTTTTCCCAGGTTTTAGGAGCCTCTTTCTGAAAAGGCTGCAGCACAGTTGGCGTTTACAACACTAAAACTGGGGTGACCTAATCTGTTGTAATGAAACAGCCTGGGCTTAAGGTCCGCAAAAGTCTTTGCAGATGTTTGGGAATGGCCAAGGTAGCATTCATCCAGCCAGTTGCTTGGCTTGTCTTGTACAAGGAAGTGGATATCCAAATTCCTCATTTCCATTGCAGAAGGCTAGGTCACTCTGACTGTCATTACCACAGAATGAATGGAGTGAGAAGGGGTGTAAATGGAAGTACCCCTACTTACATAGAGGAATGTCTGTATATGTATGCTGCACATCTTTGCCCTGATTCAGACATCTGTTGTTCAATCCATTTACTACACATGAAGTAGCAGATTGCACATGAGGCAGCAATGATGAAGAGGTCTTCCCCCTCCACACACAGACTCAACAGTACCCTAGAAAGGCAATGTTGCACATGGGACAACCGTGTAGACATTTTATGATCCAAATGTGCTTATGAAGAGAGCCTCTCGTGCACTCTGTGCAGGCGATGGGACCTGGGTACATATTTGCGACTATGGCAACTTGGGTGAATCTTTCCTGTCTGCAAGATTTTGCTCATGTTTCACAGCCATTAGCGGGGTTGATCTGCAATATATTGTGCTCTAAAGTCCTCGGTGCTTGACTTGTTTATTTTGCTAACAAAGACTCAAATTCTGGCCACTTAAAATGGTTGGAGAATGACATTTAGAATGCACGTTTGTAATATAATGCACTCTAAAGTCTTTGGTGCCAGGATTTTTAATCAACACAGTGGATCAATATTTGAGGTCTACATAAAATATTTTCTAATAAGAGATGTCTTTCACCTGAACTATGTGGATAGCTATTTAATACTAGTGCACCTTGAAGGTAACCTCACCACTGACAGCCCTCCATTTGAGAGAAAAAACCCAAAACTTACATTTTCAGACATTTTCAGTTTCATTGCATGTTTGCGATTTGGATGAGAATGGAACGCAATACAGGTAGCTCTTCATGGAGTGAGTCACATGCTTTCAGTCTCTCAGTGAGTCTCTCATTCTAGGTGTGATTCCCCCACCAAAACGTCTTGTTACTTTATTCCTTGCCTAGCCTGTCAACCCCATTAGCTTTGATCCTCCCCATGTTCACACCCAAACTGTTTGTTTACTCTCCCCAGGTACACAGCTTTGTTGTACTATATATATTGTCCCCCCCACCCACACCAGTGAAGCTAGGCTGTGATGACCGTCAATGAATACCCTGTCCCAGAATAGCCCTTTCCCTCCCATGTTTTATGATCTCCCCATCCTGACATGTTGAGTTGACCACCTCACCCCGCCCCACAAATATTATTCCCTCTTCATCCTCACATGATGCCTCCTCCCCAGAACTAATTTCCCTAATGTGCCCATCAAAGCAGTGATTTCTGACATTCAATACACAGATCTCTAGAATGACTGTGACCCATACTCAGTTGGCACGGAAAAACAGACCTGGTTGGGCAGATTCCTGACTGATTTTTAGGCAGCTCTTTGACTGAGTTCCCCAGCCTACATGCACTGGACCTGCAGGTCTGACCATGGCACACTCTCCAGATTGTAGAGGTACTAACTGCCTCACCCCAGGTTACCCAAATGGCCAACCGTCCATTGCCAGTAACCAAGAGGATGGTAGCAGCAGGAATGAATTGGAGGAAGATGTGGATAAGGCTCATATTTAACCAATGAGCCACTTATTACCTGCACAACCAATACAGAACTAATTAGAATTGATGAAGCTGCTCACTGTGCAGGGACATCAGGCTACACTAGTCTAGTTCTACTTGACGTGGATGTGGGAGAGGCACCTCCCATGACACAACATCCCTTTTAGCTAGGCCCAGAAAAGCTGATCCACATTTGGAAAGGGATGAACTACATGCCAGACCACTGACTAATAGAACCCAGCAGTCATGATGGAGGTCCCCACTTGTTCTTGTGCCCAGCGGATGTTTTCCAAGAGGCTTTATATTTATTCCCACAAAGTTAATGCAATGACCAAAGCCTATTCCTACCCTTCCCAGCTGGAAGATTACAATGCTTGGGTAGGTAAATCAGCCTTTTTGCCAAGATAGATTTACATAAGCCATTCTGGCAAATTCCCTTGACAGCCTGTTAAAAGTAATTGTTTGTAACTCCAGACATTTTATTAAACTATCAAGTCATAACATTCAAACTCCAAACAATCCAGCCAATCTATCCGGGCTGATGACAACACAGTGGCAGAACTATGTAATTGTGCAGTGTACCTCAACAACCTGCAAGTCTTCAGCGACACATTGGACACTCAGGGGAACTGGAAGGTATCTTCCTGAACACGTGGTCAGCTAACCTCATGGTCAATCTCACAAACAGTGAGTTTGGAAGGGTCGAGTGATCTACTGAGGACACAGAGTGGCTCAAGCATGTGCAACCCAGGGCTACAAAAGTTGAAACCATTCAGAAGCAGTTCCCCATTCACATAACAAAATGGGAAGTCATGAGGTTCCTGGGGATGCGTGGATTCTATTACAAGTTCAACTTGTGCTTCACAGTACCATGAACTGAGATTCGATTCCAGCCTTGGATGATTGTGAAGGGTTTGCATGTTATCCCTGTGACTGTGTGGGGTACGATTGGGTGCTCTGCTTTCTCCCATAGTCCAAAGATGTGCAGGATGGGTGGATTGGCCATGCTAAATTGCCCAAAGTGTCAACGGATGTGTTGGCTAGGTGGATTAACCATGGTAAAGGTGGGGTGGTGGGACAGGATGTGGAGTGGTTCTGGATGGGTTGGTCTACGGAGGTAGGTGCAGACTTGATGGCCTGAATAGCCTCTTTCTGCACCTTAGGTATTCTATGAAAGTTCATTCCAATCTTCAGTACAATTAGTGCCCTGCAGAGAGAGCTGCTTTGGAAAAATGTGAAGGTAGCATTGACTGAGAAATGCCAAACAGCTTTTGAAATGCCGAAGGCCACTTTATTCATCAACCTGTGTTTACATCTCCAACTTTTAACCAAACATACAATGTAACCATTGGAGTGGGGGTGGTCCTCCTTCAGGAAGATGAATTAGGAATAGAGAGACCAATTAGTTATTTGTCAAAAATAAAACTAAACAAGCATCAGAAATGAATCTTTACAGTAGAGAAGAAAAGTCTCAGGCTGTCAGACACTTTGACATGTATGTCCAAAATATGTGCAGAGAGAGACCACAGATTATATCGACTACAGGCCATTAACTTTTGTGGAAGAGTTTACATCCAGAACGTATTCCATTGGATTTTGTTCCTCCAGCTGTGTCATTTAAAAATCATTTCTGGAATTCATGTCAGCATAGATTCTCTGTCAATGTTTCAAAGAGACATTCTTAGACACCCAGGACAAGGGTGGGAATGATATTTTATTCTTTTTCTCCATTATTTGGGGAAGTTCATTCACTATAAGGGGTAGTATCATTTATTACAAGGCGAAGTATCATGAATCAAAAATAACAAGTGAACATATAGAATTTTCAGACAAGGCTTTTTCAAAATTAAGACTGCAAATCAAGTTTGGTAGATCTTGTAACTTCTGAGCATGGAACTAACTGTTGACTAAGATTAATTGTGAACCCCTGAAAAGTAGCACCCTGTAGGGACCTCTGATCTGTGTGTGTGCCAGTGGACAAATGTTCTGTGAAAGCCACAGCTATGGAATAGCCATTAAACATCCTTGCACTGTAGGCAAAATGTAAAAGATAATCTATTGTTCTGAGTGTAACAAGCCACTCACTGTCAACAAGAAAGAGGTCAAAAGCAAAAAAAAAAGCCACATATCTCAAAAATCAACCATCCACCGATAGCTATTCTCGTGGTTTCTCTCAAGATCATGATCACAATGCCACATTGTCTACTGTTCACAGAACTCTGACTGATCCTTATAACTTTTTAAACTATTATCATTTTAAGACTCACTATCTCATTCCTAATGCATCTGTATGTGTGTTGCGCTGTTATTTGTTCTCCTGTTCAGTAATGAATTAACACATTCTTTTCTTTAATTCAAGACGCCTGAGTAAATTTTCTCTTGGAAATATAAATTTATTTGGCCTGGAATAAAGGGATCCCAAAGGAAGAGATCCTTTCTAAATTAATCTTGATACAAGCAAGTGGGATGGGTTAGGGATGTGGAAACTAAAAAGCAAAACTATTTCATAACTCGCCCCTGATGAAATTGACAACTTAGACAATTTCTGATCTGGAACTATGATAAAATTGGACAACCTTGCCTGGGGACTGGTTGTTACAGAAGATAATTTCAGGCGCTCTCAATCATCTTGCGCCCAGGAGGGTAGGGAAAAGCACAAAGTGGCTAACGTGCCAACAGAGCGTGGCAGCGACTGGGGCCCATCATGAGCCCGGACTAGGACAGCGGCAGTCGGGGCTGAAGCCTTGTGAGCAGCGGCAGCGAAGCCTGGTGTACCTGATGGAGATCAGCAGCAGTGGTCGGAGCTGGCAAGCACAGGCTGGTCTTAGCCCAGCACAGGGGTGAGCGAGGCATCTTGGGGAAAGCTCAGCTTGGAGTATCTGCAAGCCCATTGCTTCAGAAAGGACTGTAATGTTTGACTTTTTAACTTATTTCTTTATTTTTATACTTTTGTAACTAAGATTTTGTATCTAGGTACTTTGTTGAGTGTGGCGACATTGTACACATTTCACTGTACTCTGGTGTCCCGTACTAGGGTACATTTGACAATAAAACCTAAATCTAATTCTAATTCTAAATCTAAGTGGGCCAAATTCAAACATTTTACTGTTTAGGAACTGGACCATTATCCACACCTGGGTTGTTCCCTCTCCTTATGGTTAAAGGTCAATTAAGGGGCTCACCCAATCATTGTTCCTGCTGTCATCCATGAATTGTGCAACAAACCAGAACCAAACCTAGGAGCCTTTGTCTAAAGGTTTGATTTCACAATGGAAAATACATTTACCAACCAAATAATTGGAGATGTTTTAAAAAATGATTAATCAATTCCAGCACTAATGACCAACAGTGAAGATACCAAAATAATGTTTAAATAAGATTCAGATAAAGACTACAATTGATGTCACACATTCCGAGACAGATTTCATGCAAAAGAAATCAGAAAAAGCTAGTAAAATATTAAAAATGTTTATTAAGGCAGGCTGTGGAATAAAAAAGAGGTGAATAAAATACTTAGCAAACAGGAAAAACAGTTCCAAGGCAGAAAGAGACTTTCAAAGAGCTTAAAGAAACTGATACATTGTTGGATGTAGAAACAAAATAGGAAATTTGAGGAGAAAAATTGAATAGTGATTCAAAATTGTGGTCTATTTGCATTCACAACACTACAACTCTTCAGCAAAAACCAGAAAACCCTGGAGATATGTGACACACAAGGAGGTAATGTCAACTTAGACAGCATGAAACAGATGATGTTGAATTGCCCCCAGTTCAAGACTTTCTAATCCAGTGTCAAAAAATAAACAGAGCTGTAAAATGAGTGGCTAATTCAATCAAACACATTGTATATCATTGCCCAAAGTTAAAATGACCCCCCATGAAGTCTAAAACCACATTGTCAAAAGGAATAGTGTCCTAAGAGCAGCAACATGTGGAAATGATGGTCAACATTGTGATTACGGGCTGTGAGTAGAAGCTGATTTCTGGAAAGTATTCTAAATCTCCAACATTATCTTTTTTTTCTTTTCAGAAGCTGATGAGCATGATGTGAACATTTTGATCTTCACTTCAAAATTCCATTTTGTTCTTCTTGAAATATTAAGTGAGTTTGGCACTTTTTTGCGTGGGTCCTCCATTAACTTCTATCCACCTAGACGTGTTATACAAACCCATCCTTTGAGAGATTGACCAGGCCTGCTGGGCATTTGCAGCACCTTTTTGATTCTTATTTCAGATTTCCAACTCCATGGATGTTCTTTTCCCAGCTCTATATTTCTTGACCACTGTGCCATAGGTTGTATTTAACAGAATTTAGTGTGACTCTAATATTTAACATTTCTTTACCGAATTGGGATTGCCAATGGAAACAAACATGGCCCCGCTTTCCTTAGCATTTGAATATGAATCTTCTGCTAGCTTTGATGGGTTCTGCAGGTATCTACCCATACGGGGAGAAGTAGCAACCTCATACTTGGGTGGTGCTTGAACTACCTCATATGTTGATGAGGTTCTAGACTCTGATTGCTTTGTGACTGTGGTTGAGGTTTTTGATGTGATGATTTTGTTTCCAAATCGATCAATCTCTTCATATTTTTCCATGACAGTCTTCGTACCGACTATCTCACCTCCATCAGGTCCCGTCTTGAACTCTACAACACTTTTGCTTCTCTGAGGGACTGGCGTCTGTGTTCTTTCAAAAACATTGCCTTTAAATCCACTTAAGGGGATGACTCCATTGGACGCATTGATAGGGGCAATTTTGTTTCCATTTCTGTCCTCAGTTTGAATTAACTCATTGGTGTCTTTTGGCACTGAGTTCTTGCTGCCAACAGCATCATGCTTTGCCTTCTCTGCTGTATCACCCTGGTGTCCATTGCAAAGAACTGGATTCTGAAAATCATTGTAGGTTGTTGCTTTTGGAGATAATGGTGCAGCGTGCTCGTTTTGAGGAGCAGGAGAAATGCACATACTTTCTGTTGGTGCGATTGGTGGGTTGTTTTTTAAGGAACCTGTCGGTTTTCTAGCTGCTGATTCAATGGAAATATAGGAGGGAGATGATGGAGTGCTCACACGAGCCGGAATGGCTGGAATATCTAACACTTGTTTCTCTGAATCGTTTAACATTTCTTTTCGAATTTGATCCTCCTTACGTTCCTTGGCTTTTTCTGCACTCGATTTGCTGGAGACCAGACTGATCTTCTTAATGTTACCAGATGGGGAGCTTGAAGCAACCCCCAGTGACTCCCGAAAAAGGCCGGAGAGTCCCACGATATCAGACTCCGATTTCAGATTGGAAACGGAATAGAGAGCCTTTTTAATGGACTCTTCGATGTGTAGCAGCTTCGCCAGTGTCTGTTCTTTCAGGTAGATGATTTCCATACTTGCCCTTTCAAGGTCTTCAAACACAAGCTCCATGGAGGACAGACTTTCCAATTCATCCTTGGCTACATTAGGCTGATTCTGAAATTCATCCTTTTGTCGATCAGTTGGTTTCAGTTGCTTAGCCACTTTATTCTTAGGCACCACCCATTCAGGCACATTCTCAAACAAACTTTTCAGACCTTTTACATTCACTTGAAAAGTCTCCTCTTCAAACTCTTTAACCTGAGACAAGATCTTGTGCAGCTCTTCTCGCTTTCTCAAATTTTCAAATATCTCCATCGCCGCCTTCACATTTCCTCGCATTATTTCCTCTTTGTGAACTGATAACCTTTTCCTGCGATCATCTTCAGTCTCTTTCCCCTGCTGCCGCTTCCCGCGCATTACAACTGCATCTGGTTGTGGGGTGCGCTGTTGCTCTGTGTGAAGGTGCCCTTGTTGGCGATTTGTCGCTACCGTCTGCGTACTGAATCCGTGCTGACCCATGCATCTGTTGTACTGGCTACTCTGGGCTGGCTGCTGTTCAAAGGGCACTTTGAATGACTCTTGTGGGTACAACTCTGGGCTTGGCCGAGGCTGCAGATAACTCTTTTGCGCTTTACCAGCGGCTGTGATTTCTGGTTGCATAATTTCAAC
The DNA here is from genome assembly GCF_030684315.1 of Stegostoma tigrinum. Taxonomy (NCBI): domain Eukaryota; kingdom Metazoa; phylum Chordata; class Chondrichthyes; order Orectolobiformes; family Stegostomatidae; genus Stegostoma; species Stegostoma tigrinum. Next base: position 98,954,206 of record NC_081358.1, on the reverse strand, counting down.
TTCTTTTGGTAAAGCAGACATAGTCTCTGTCATTGTCACATCCTCTTTCCAGCTGCTAGCCTGGTTCATTTGAGGAGAGCTTTGTTTGTCCTGGGTACCAGAAGTGTAAAGGGCAGCTTTAGATCCCTGAGACATTTCAGCACTCTGCATACTTTGCTGGGAATATGACTGTTTGAATCCCTGCTGGGTTTCTGCAACAGTCTGTTCCTTTGGTACAATTTCTTGTTCTGTTTTCATTGGGCCATTGGCCTCAACATGGTTTCCAGAAGAGTTTCCCTTTAATACTACGTGTGCCACAGGGTTAATTACCATGACAGTTGGCTTGCTGTGTCCTTCCTTTGTTTGTTTGTATTTCTCTTCTGCCAATTGCAAGGGAGTTCTCAATACTTTGGTGTAAGATGCCATTGTGCTGGATGCTTGCTCTGATAGAGACTGCTCACAGTGTCTTTTCTGTTGGCCAGGCTGACAGTCTGATGGATGGACATCCTCTGTAGGGATTGATGTTCTGCCAGGCTTTCCCATTAGCATAAACCCTGGGGTGTTGCATCCCTTTGAAAGCAATGGGTTTGGTATTGGCACAGCTGATGCATAGCTCTTTGGTGGATTAGTTGGACTTGGGGAAGAATGGATTGATGGCAAATGTTCTGGCTTGGGAGGTGGCATGGGTTTGCCTGCCTGCATTGGCCGGGCAGGTGGTATCGTGTGTGGTTTTGGTGCAATCGATGGTTTAGACAAGACGTTGCTTCTTTCGTGGGCCTTGGGTGGAAGAGGTGGAGGATACTGAGAATTTGCTGGCTTTTTCACGGCAGTAGATTCAGACCGGTTGCAGGGAAAGGGTCTGGCCTCCACAGACAGTTGGCCACAAGCTTCACTCGAGAGTACAGGGCGCTCCGTCACTGGAAATGGAGGAGGAGACTCAGTGTCAGATTGTGATAGCGAAACTCGACTACAATCAGTTCTAACGCCACTCTTCATTTTGTCACTTGAATGTGACTGGCCTGCAGTTCTATATATCATGGCAGTTTTAAAATCACCTTTGGAAACATTCATATTAGCTTTTCCCAGAGAATGGAGAGCTGCCTCCAAGTTACCTCGAACAACTTCCTCCCTCTTGACAGACTTCTGTTCTGCCACTGAATGTTTTAAAGACTGGATGGTTGACTTTACATCTCCCTTGGCAATTATCTCCTGATCTGCCACTGCCCAATCTTCCTCCTCTAAGTTGGTGGACGAGTACTGACCAAGAGTCTGCACATGTTCTGAAGCAGCTCCTATTTCAGTTCTGCCATTGTTAACTACCTTTGTTAAATATTCACCTTTCTGACCTTCATTAGAGTAAGCTGAATCTGACCGAAAATGTCCTTGTCCCTCATACGCACTGACCTGTTGAGTATTTTGCTGGCTGTTCAGCTGTTGGGGTTGAGTGACAGTCATTTGGGTGCATGTCCGATGCCTTGGCATCATGCTGCCTTGCTGCTGCGTGGACATTTGTACATTTTTCTTTATCTTTTCTGTTGAAGTCTTGTACTGAGTAGCTTGATGACTTTGAAATGCTGCTGAGTTTTGTGCGCTACTCTTGAACTGTTCTCGTGTGCTGGATTTGTGATGGGTAGTCTGTGCTTCAGCTGCAACCTCTCTAAGGTTCTCCATTGCTACTTGAAGGTCCTGACCTGCTGTATTTTCTGCCCTCACCTCTGGCACTGCGCGGGAGGCACCACCCAGCAAGTGAACAAAAGGTTCGGAATGCTGCCCGTTTCTCATCCCCTTCTTATCACTTGTGGATTCTTGCAGTGTAACCAAAGTGTCCTTCGTATTATGATGGACAATGCCTTCCGTGTCCAGCTGTCTTGTTTGGTACTTTACACTCTTCACTGATTGTGGTGGAGCCTTATCATCGCCAGTGACAAGTTCTTCATTCTCCACCCCTGTGGACTGATTTGCAGCCTGCCCCAAGAACTGATTAATAGAGTTGCTATTACAACCTAAAATATCTTCTTTCTGAACAATATCATGGGCAGTTTGTGGTTCAGTTAAGAAGTATTTCTTGGTTCCTTTGACATCTCCTGGTACAATATCATCAACTGTCCTTTCAATTTGTCCTCCACTCTGTTTCAAATTCCTTATAGCACCTTCTACATCACCACGTACAATTTCCTCTTTCTGTGCTGAAACTGTAGAATCATCAGTTTCCTCTTGGTCCCTCTTGAGATAGTCCAATGTGCCTGATTCAATGCATGTTGTGTACAGTTGGACATTCCCTTTCTCATTCTCCTCACGTTTTACTGTCATTGATGTAGTTTGCTGCTTAGTAGAAGCAAGAAGACTATCAATGGTTGATTTTACATCTCCTTTGATAACCTCTTTTTCAACTTCTTCACTTTGTTGACGATTAACCAGTGAATAAACAGTTATCTGAGCAATTTTGCTTTCAGTTTCCTGAATCAAAATCCCTTTTTTGACTTTACCGTCTTGGTTAAGAAGGTTATAAATTTCATTAGCAATGTCTCCATCTTTCTTCACACCTCCTTCACAATGAGAGAACAGCTGAACTTTATGTGAAGAAATTCTCCCACTTCCATCTTCCTTCAGCACAATCCCTTCAGGGTGGAGGGATTCCTTCTTCTGAAGCAACTGCCACAGAATTCTCTGCAAGACACCACCGATAACTTCTTCTTTTAGAATATGCGGGCCATTGTGATTCATTAGTTGATACTTGGCCATTTTTAGAATGCCTACCTCACTTGATTCAATGAGAAGTCCCCTTGACAAAATAGCTTTACAATTGTATAAAGTCTGTAAACTTGTCTGGACACTTTGTTCTGTCATATCAGCACTTTCTGTGCTACATTGAGCACGAATGAATGTATCCAGGGGAGTTGTTTCAAACAACCATGTTGTAGACTTCACATCAGCATCTGTCACTCTTTCTTTGGTTTCATTTTTCAATGTAGTGTCTGAATCTTTGAAGCTGTCCAATGGTTGGGACTCAAACAGCCATGTGCACCTTTTCACATCTCCTTTCTGTACGTCTTCTCTGTGGACAGTTTTTGCACATGTGCTTTCTTCAGCTGCTCCTTTCAAGGAATCAATGGGGAGATTTTCAAAGAGCCAAGTTGATGTTCTGACATCTCCACTCTGAACGTCACTGACACTGACCATCCTTACATACTTGCGGTTTATCTGCTGCCCTTCAAAGAGTTGCTTACTTGCTTGTACATTTCCTCCTTGGACCTCGTCCACCACTTTAATTCCTGGTCGTGCTTCATCTTTGATTGAATCCAAAGGCTGGGTCTCAAATTTCCATCGAGCTGCTGTCACATCTCCGTGCTGCACATCCTCCTGCGTAACAGCTCTGAGCACGAACACCTCATCCATTGGCTTGATTGTATCCAGTGGTTTGGTTTCAAAGAGCCACCTAGTACCCCTTACATCTCCCTTCATAATTTCCTCCTTTGTCGCTGCAGTAACTTCATGATATTGGCCTTCCTTGTCTCGGATTGCATAAAGGGGCTGTGTTTCAAAGAGCATGGTGCACGATTTCACGTCTCCCTTGGCAACAGATTCTTCCTTTCTTGAACTGAGATCCATTATATCAGTTTTATCTTTTATCTGATCCAATGAGTGGGTCTCAAAAACAAATCTTTTGCCACAAACATCACCTCCCTTTATATCAGTGATTGTATTTTTGGGTGTGTGTTCTTCTGTCATTTCTTTAATGGAGTCAATTGGGCAGTTTTCAAACAGCCAGGTGAACTTGTGTACACAACCTGATCCTGACTGCGTAGCATCCAGTGGCATGGATTTGATGCTGTTTACATTTTCGACCACATCACCTATTTCATTGAGTGAAGTGCTTTGATAGATTTCTTTCACTCTCGACACGTTCCCTGACTGAATGTCCACCTCACTTGTGTATCTCATATTCTGTGCCTCATCCAGCCCACCGGTCATATTGCCAATTTGTTCAGTTTCAAAAAGATGCTTTGTGGTCTTCACATCTACTCCTTTAACATCATCGTGGTTTGCACTTAAGACCTTGAGCTGCTGTTCACCTTTCTCATTGATACTATCCAATGCTTGTGTTTCAAAAAGCCATGTGTATGATTTGACATTGCCTTTTAGTTGGGTTTCATCCTCTTGCTTGGTCTCTAACTTTTCATACAAAGCATCCATTGGCTGTGTTTCAAACAGCCATCTACATGTATTGACATCACCTTTTACCACATCTTTGTAGTCAGAGCTTTGAATCTCTGTTTTATTTATGTTGGCATGTATGACATCAAGGGGCTGTGTCTCAAATAGCCACCGTGTTGTCTCCATATTGCCAGCATGGATCTCCTCTTTCGTGATGCCTTTAACTAATTCCACATTTTGTGTGTCTTCATCAAACTGATCCAGTCGGCGGGTTTCAAACATCCATCTATAATGTTTGACATCACCACTAACAACTTGTTCTCGACTTACTGTCTTGACTTGATGGCAGTGACCAGCACTGTCCATGATAGCATAGAGAGGGATGGTTTCAAACAGAGCTCTGTTCTCATTTACGTGTCCTGCTAACACTTCAGTCTGCTTCTCAGGAGAGATTTCATCTGAATTTTTAAAACTATGAAGAGGTAGAGTTTCAAATAGAGATTTATAAGTTTTGACATCTCCTTTCTGTATTTCCAACGTCTTGCTGGTATCGGAGGTCTCACTTTGCTCCTTGTTAATACTGTCCAGACAGCAGCTTTCAAAAATACGGGTTCTTTTTTTCACATCTCCCTTCTCTTCTTCTGTCACAACTCTCTTTAAATGACCAACTTCAAAGCTGTCCTTCAAGCTTTCCATTGGCTGTGTCTCAAACAGCCAAAGGCTGCTGCGCACATTGCCTCCAATTACTTCTTCTTTGGTGACCTCTTCAGAAGGGGTTTCCTTCAGTGTGTCAAGAGGCTGAGTTTCAAAGAGCCAACACTTCTTATTCACATCTCCGCCTTCTATTACTTTAACACTAGCTTTGTCATTTGACTCCTCGGTCTGCTCTTTGATGGTATCCAATGCTTGTGTTTCAAACAGCCATCTTTTTCTGCCAACACCACCTTGTTGAGTCTCTTCCAGGGAAATGCCTCGAATGATCTTTACTCTTGAAAGATCTTGGTTAATGCTGCCCAGGGGTTGAGTTTCAAACAACCAGCGAGCACTTTGGACATTGCCGCTGTGTTGGACTTCCTCCCTGCAAATAGATTTAATTTGGTGGATGTTCCCGACAGTATCTCGAATGGCACATAATGGTTCAGTCTCAAATAACTTCACTGTCTTGTTTACGTCACCCTTCAGTTCCTGAATTTCGGAGCGCAGTTGCAATATGCTGCTTTCTTCCACAGAGTTGCTACGTCCCAAATCGCCTAATGGATGGGTCTCAAATAATAGTTTTGCCCCTTTTACGTCTCCTTTCCGCACAGGCTCTTTTAGGACTGCTTCTTGGAGATCATTCTCACTGGAGTAAGTTTTATTCAAGGAATCCATGGGCTGTGTTTCAAACAACCACAGTGCTGTGCGGACATCACCCTTTATTTGCTCTTTTCCATCAACGGAGTTTTCAGAAAATTCTGAATACTGGGCGCTGATGTCATTAATTGTCTGGTTTTCAAACTTCCAAGATGTGTTTTTCACATCTCCGCTGAGAATGGTCTCTTCATCTTTCAGCTTCTTAGCCCCTTGATGATCTCCAATGGTGTCCAAAGGCCAGTTATCAAATATCCAGCGCATAGACTGGACCTCAGTCTGAAGCACTGTGTTGCCAAAGCCATGTGTACCAGTTGCTAATGCAGCAGCAGCCTGCTCGGCATTCAACACCTCAGCCCAGTCCTCACTGACCACCTCCTGTAGGTTTTTCCTAAGCTCTGGGTGCATGTGCTTGTAAAGCCTCTTCAATTCATTAATTTGGCGTTGCTGGTGAAACTTGGCAAAGGCTTGCTGTGGAGGTGGTGGTATGTTTTGTGGGTGCTCTTCTACTGTGGTGCTTGGCTTGACAGCAGCCTCGAGTATGTCAGGTGGTGGAGGTGGTGGTAGAAGATCATTTTCCAGATTCTGAGTAACACTTGATTGTTGGATCACATTCATCTTCTGAGCCATCTTTAGTAAAACAAGATTATGTATGAGGATTTATGGACACCACTATTGAGTTGTATCATGCCATGCGGTTTAATGTTAAAAAAAAGAGGTCAAATTGTTAATTGAGAGTAATGAGTAATTTTAAAGCATAAATGATTGGCAGAAGAAAAGTACTTTTGTACCACTGCCCAGCACTTTTGGCACAGATCGTGCTGTCTGGGTTGTTGAGAGATGATTATCTATACACCGCAAACAGTCCTCAGTCTTTTTAAAATTCATGAGGACCTCTTCATATCACAGAAAGCAGCACTTTTACATTATTCCAACTCTTATCCTGTTAAAATGCTAGTCTAGAAATGGCACTTTTGTACAGACAATGAGTTTTTCTTGGAAATTATTTTCTGGACCTAAACTTCAAAAGAGTAGAGATACCTCAGAAATGTTCAAAAATAAAGAGTGACAAAAATAAGATTCTGGAATTGAACATGATATCATACACATCATTAAGTGGCATTTACACTTGACAGTTTGGGAACTCAAAACAGGTGTAAGGCAGCCTCCTGGAGGATAGGTATGAGACCTTAAGCCTTCAGTATACTAGATGAAAAGGTGTAGAGCTAGATGAATACAGCAGGCCAAGTAGCATCTTAGGAGCAGGAAAGCTGACGTTTCAGGTCTAGACCCTTCATCAGAAAAATGATCATTTTTCTGATGAAGGGTCTAGGCCTGAAACGTCAGCTTTCCTGCTCCTGAGATGCTTCTTGGCCTGCTGTGTTCATCCAGCTCCACACCTTGTTATGTCGATTCTCCAGCATCTGCAGATCCTATTATCCCTTCAGTATACTGTTTAGTCTTTTGAGTTTTCTGCACTGAGTGTTCCTGACACTTTAAACAAAAGGAACACTTCAACCTAAAACATCAAAAGGAGTAAATAATGCCTCTGCAAACAAGTTAATCAGATTGTATCAGTAGAATAATATTGACGAGATGAAATCATACATTCAACTAGATTTGAGTAAGATAAAGCTGGAGTTGAGAGGGATCATTTGAGACAGGGATCAAATCAAACAATAAGGAATCTGGCATTGGTGGAAGTGGGCAGCATGGTGTCTCAATGGTTAGTATTGTTGCCTTACAGTACCAGAAGCCTGGGTTTGATTCCACCCTTGGGTGACTGACTATGCAGAATTTGCATTTTCTCTCTGTGTCTGTAGAGGTTTCCTCCCACAGTCCAAAGATGTGTAGATTAGGTGGATTAGCCATGGGAAGCGCAAGGTTACAGGGATAGGATAGATAGGCTGGGTTGTCATGGGTGGGATCCTCTTCATGGGGTTGATATGGGCTCGATGGGCTAAATAGTCTACTTCTACACTCTAGGGATTCTATGAAGTCAGTTGCCCAGGGTTGAGTATTGGACAAATAATTGCAGGTAAATATTCTAGTGTTTGCTTAATTGTTTTTGAGGCATCTGGAACTCTGACTGCAGAACTACTCATAGGAGTTAACACAATATAGAGCTGGAGGAACACAGCAGGCCAGGCAGTGTCCCGGGAGCAGGAAAGTTGACATTTCAGGTTGGCACCCTTCTTAGGGTTCCAACCCAAAACGACAACTTTCCTGTTCCTTTTATGCTGCCTGGTCTGCTGTGTTCCTCCAGCTCTATACTGTTTTGTCTCTGACTCCAGCATCTGCTGTTCTTGCTATCTATACTCATAAGAGTTACTTGATTGTGTAGAATCCATAATAGATTATGTGCTGCCTATGTGAGTGAGTGATGAGTGTGTTGTCTATGTTCAGTGAGTAGCAATTCCCACTCCATGCTATACCAGCATGCCTGCGTATTAATGGCACAGCAAAAAAAAATGTCTTAAAGGGTAAGCATCATCATTTTGGAAATGAGATAGATCCAAAGGGCTCAACACAATATCTTGTCATACTCCAGCCATTTGTAAGTGACTTGTTAATGCTTTGTGCTATTACGATGCTTTCATCAATAACAGCGCGGTGGGGCAGCACAGTGGCTCAATGATTAGCACTGCTGTCTCACAGCACCAGGGACCCAGGTTTGATTCCACCCTTGGGCCGCTGTCAGTGTGGAGTTTGCACGTTCCCTCCAGGTCTGTGTGGGTTTCCTCCGGGTGCTCTGGTTTCCTCCCACAATCCAAAGATATGCGGGCTTGGTGGATTGGACATGCTAAATTGTCCATAGTGTTCAGGGATATGTAGATTAGGTGGATTATAGGGGGATGGGTCTGGGTGGGATGCTCTGCAAGTCTGTGTGGACATGTTGGGCCAAAGGGTCTGTTTCCACACTGTAGGGATTCTATGAATAACATTGCTGAAAATTGTCATAGATCTCGTGTAATTAGCCTTCTGATGACAAGCTTCCCCTTTAAAACATTTTGGTTAATTCAATCACTGCAAATTTCACACACAAACACAAACAGTGATGGTACTTATAGGTCCATGTGTACCAGATCAAATACAATATTAAAATATCACAGATTCTTTTGCAACTAAGAACATATCACTGTCACAGCTAAGTGATAATTTCCTGTCATGTCCATCTGAAGGGTGAGGATATAGACCATACACTTACGTCTCTCAGATTGTATCCAGAGAAAGGATTTTGAATTGAACATCGGAAGGATGTAGATATGAGGTTAAGATATAACAAATTTGATTTGATGAATTAAGGCAATCACACAAACTAATCTCTTCAAACCTTTCTCTGATGTATTGATTTTCTCTTTACAACTGGAGATGATCCATGGAATTGGGCCTAATTATGTCTGTCAATGTCCAAAGGTCAACAATAGATACACAATGTTTTTGAGAAGTTTGGGTCGTTGTGATGGACAGTGAATATAAACTTAGTACCAATATGGCAAATGTCAAACTCGTGTCACTTAATGTCTCTTAAAAGGACAAGCGGAGGTACAAAACTTTGGGGGAAAGAGTCTCGGGAGGGAGTTAGAAGACCATCTCCATAATCCCGCTGCTGGCCCTTTATGGGACAGTATTAGCAAAGCTGGGCAGGTAGTTGGCTGTGGACAGTATGCAATGTGGAGGAGGTGGAAATGGAAGGGGCATTAAAAAACTGAAATAATGTAAGTCATGGTAAACACTGCATAAGACAATCATTTCTAATGCCATTAAATATGCCTCTTTTTCCTACCTTGAGCTGATGAAGGTTGTTCACCAATTGAGGAACACTGTCTTGAGAAGAAATAACCTAAAAATAAATGGAATCATTTTATATTTATAGCCCATGCAGGCACCAAACCCTGCTAATGCTCAATGAAGGCAAAGGTGTAGATAGTAGTTTGCTCAAACCTAATTGCTAGGGCAGACATTAGTATTCCTTCTCTGCTACATGCACAACCTAATTCCCCACTCCCGCCAATCCTAAGAAAGCTTCAGTTGATAATCATGTAGAGCGGAATCATACAGATTAGAGCACCCTTTCTAGATTTTAGCCTTGCTCTGTACTACCAGTACAACTGAGATAGGGGCCATCTGGGATAGCATGGGAAGGGAAATCAAACTGCGTTTCATCACTTGCTCAGTTTCTGGTGAGACTGACTGGAAGGGGTTGGGCTTCCAGGACAGAGAGTTGACCCCAACTGAGTGTTGCAGACTGGCACATTCCAAGGTCTAGGTCTATGTGCTGAGGGACGCACTAAAGCTTGGGGAAGCTGCCTCCAAGGTGCAATGGGAAAAGACCACTGTCTGAGGTCTTCTGCTGAAGGTAAATGGGGATCTCTTAGTGCCTCACATATATGTAGATATTAGTATTGTGTATGTAAGAGAGGTCTTTGGTTTTATTTGGATAGAGTCAAATTCCACTTTTGTTTATTTACTTGATCAAGAAACAAGCTGCTTTTGTGACAATGTATATACATAAAGAGATTTTTTATTAATAAAGTATATTTTTAAGTCAAAAAGGGATTTTGTGGAATGGTCTTCCATAAAGAAGCTGTTCAAACAAAGAATGCAATTTGAACCATTGGATCTTATCTGTCCAAATATAAAACCTATTATGCTTCAATGAAAGCTATTCTTTAAGAGGCACATAAGTCAAGTAGATGTGATCTTAGTTTAACCTCTCTTTCAAAGGACAACACCTGACTACTTTGCCTGCATTATAATAGTATAAGAGAAGATAATGCCCTTAAACTCATGGAATAGAGCTCCAACCCAACAACTCCACTGTTAAGAGTGTTATCAAAGAAGCAAGATGAAAGAGGCTCTGACATATTCTATGATTTAATGGACACTTGCAAAAGTACAGGAGGGTAACTAATAGCTCATTGATCAAAGTCCTGCAAGGAGTTGGCACCTCCAGCAAATCCATTAGCTGTGATTTTCATAGGTTGTACTGGCTTCATGTTTTCATGCTCAAAAGTTTGTCTTTAATTACTCTAACTTGCATCACTACATATTATAGATATTTTCTAATCAACCTGCTCAGAGGTTACACACACCTTGGGAGCAGGTAAGACTTGAACCCAGGCTTTCTGGCATGGGAACACAGTGCCATTAGATATTACATTATAAACATGAAGCATTGGGGGCAGAGAGTGTTCAGAAAATGAATCATGAGATGCAAAATAGACATTATTGAGTACACTTTCCAGTTGGAAAAATAAATTTTAAAACAAAATTCTGCAGGATCTTGGCCCAGCATTCCAAATAACTGATACCGTACTAAAACGCACTGACACATGCTAATGCTAATGTCTGCTATGAAATCTCTGAGGTAAACTGGGCAGTGGTAGACTGGTTAGCAGGATTAGATCACATGGAATATAGGGTGAACTAACTATTTCGATACAGACCTGACTCAAAGGTAGAAGACTGAGGGTATTGGTGGAGGGTTGCTTTTCAGGCTACAGTGACCAGTGGTGTGCCACAAGGGTTGGTGCTGGGTCCTCTGCTGTTTGCCATTTATTTAAGTGATTTGGATGTGAACAAAGGAGGTATGGCTAGTAAGTTTGAAGGTTGCACCAAAGTTGGAGGTGTAGTGGAAAGCATAGAACATTACCTCAGAGTACAATGGAGTCTTGATCAGATGGGCAAAAGGGCCGAGGAGTGGCAGATGAAGTTCAATATAGATAAATGTGAGGTGTTGAATTTTGGAAAGGCAGATCAGGACAAGGATTTGTACTCTTAATGGTAATGTCCTGGGAAGTGCTGCTGAACAAAGAGACCTTGGAATTGCAGGTAGATAGGATAGTGAAGAAGACGTTTGATGTGGTTGCCTTTATTGGTCAGTGTATCAAGTATAGGAGTTGAGAGGTCATGTTGCAGCTGCACAGGACATTGGCTAGGCCACTTTTGGAATACTGTGTGGAATTCTGGTCTTCCAGGTATAGGAAAGATGTTGAGAAACTTGAAAGCGTTCAAAAAAGATTTACAAGGATGTGGCCAGGATTGTAGGGTTTGTGCTATAGGGAGATGCTGAATAGGCTGGAATTATTTTCCCTGGCACATTGGAGGCTGAGGAGCCACATTATCAAGGTTTATAATATCATGAAGGGCTTGGAAAGGGTGAATAGATAAGGTCTTTTCCCCAGGATGTGGTGGAGGAGACCAAAACTAGAGGGCATAGGTTTAAGGTGAGAAAGGAAAGATTTAAAAGGGACCTAAGGGGCAACTTTATCATGCAGAGTGTGGTGCGTGTATGGAATGAGCTTTTAGAGGAAGTGGAAGAGGCTGATACAATCACAACATTTACAAGACATCTGGCTGGGTATATGAATAGGAAGGGTTTAGAGGGATATGGACCAAATGCTGGTAAATGGGGCTAGATTAATTTAGGATATCTGGTTGGCATGGACAAATTGGACCAAAGGTTCTGTTTTCACACTGTACATCCCTATGACTCCATGAGGCTAATTCCTTGCATTAGCTGCAAATACAGTCTAGCCAGTGTTTGCCACCAAAAGGTTCAGCTCTTTTGAAATTCATGTGGAGCCAGGAGAAGAAGGAATATTCCTCCCATTTCCTGACTGCCACTACCTGCTGTGATCAAACCCTCCTGTTCTCTTACTCCTTCTTCAGCACTTAGCTGAGGTTTGATTTTGTCAATGCAGTTGCATAGGGATTCCAGAATTTCAACAGAAAGAAGCTAATTGGCCACTTGGAGAAGTTATCTAATTAGTCACATTTCTTTGTGTTTTTCCCTTGCCTCTGAAACTTCGTTAAAAATCTGTTTCTGCCACCCTTTGATACACTGCGTTCTAGATCATAACAACTCAGTGAATGAAACACATTGTCCTTATCTCCCTTTTTATCTGAAATACTTGAAAACCTTAATCTGAATCGGTGTCCACAATCCTTCTGCTGCTAGAAACAATCTCTCCTGAATTCATTCTTATAGAATCCTTCATGATTTTGAACATCTCAATCAAATCTCTAATCAAGAGCAACAAACGATAGTCACCAGACATTCACATAACTGAAGCCCTTGGTGATTTTTATCAAGTCCCTCTGCATCCTTTACAAAATGTTGTTTTGTAAAGGTTTAGCGTGATATCTTTGTTTCTCTAATAGTTCCTGTGTTACAGAGCCCAGGATACCATTTTTATTTTAAACAGCCTCCACAATCCATTCTGAAACCTCCAAAACTATTAGTCACCTGCAGTCTGCTTAAAATTGGAACATTTATTTTATATCACTTCTCATTTTTCTTTCTACAAAAGTGCATCACTTCATCCTTCTCTGTGTTAAACTGCATCTTCCATGTATCTACTTATTTCAACAATCTGACTACATCACTTTCAAATTTTGAATTTTTTTTCTGTCCAAGTCCAGGTTATATTGTTATTTTGCAAATAGTAGTGATTCCAATACTTAGCCCCTGGGTACACCATTGTACACTTCTCTCCAGCCTAGGAAACAACTGTTCACTACTATACCCTACTTCCTGTCTCTTTGCCAATTTCACATCCACATTCTCACTTTCCCTTTCATTTCATATGATTCAGTTTTTCTAACAAGCTTATTAAATGATTCATTATGAAACACCTTTGAAAATCCAAATATCCAATATTAACTGTACTACTTTAGATCTCTAAAATGGACAAGCTGATTGTGGAAGTGTGGCATGACAACAGGTCGTCAAAATTAATAAGATGAGGTCCAAAACCCAATTTCAGGCTCAACTCAGGTCTCTCAATTAGAGGGTGTACACTGTGTTAAGTTTGAGTACAAATGGACAGCAGTGGCTTGGTGGTTAGCACTGCTGCCTTACAACACTAGGAACCTGGGTTTGATTCCAGCTTTGGTGACTATCTGTGTGGAGTTTGCATGTTCTCCCTGTAATTGCATGAGTTTCTGCTGGGTGCTCCAGTTTCCTCCCTCTGTCCAAAGATGTGCAGGTTAGGTGGATTAGTCATGCAAAATACAGGGTTATGGGCAAGGGTAGGGGGCTGGAACTCGATGGGATTCTCCTTGGAGGGTTGGTGCAGACTCAATAGGTCAAATGGCCTTTTTCCCCTCTATAGGCGTTCTACAAAAGAAACAAGGTGAGCCTCCAGCCCTCTTGTTTCCATGCCCTGCAGTAGCATTTTCCTTTCAACAGGTGTCATGCAAACATCATGTAAGGATACAGGTGCCTGTTTGGTTAAGAAATTACATTTATGAAGCATAGCAGCAGCTGAACACTGTTTAGGGAGCAATCTGCCTGATTCTACACAGAGTTGCCAAAGAGCTGCCACTAACAGGGGAAACATTGAGCAGGTTCACGTAGAAGATGGATAAAGCACTCCAGATCCAAGAAAGCAAACAGGCAGAACAGGTTAAAAATAGCTTGGCCAAATGTAATGAATGCACATACATCAGTTACTTTGTTTAACAAATTTCATTGAAACAGGCCATCATAAAGCTAACATTTTCTCCTTGAAAGAAGTTTCCAAGTTAACCAGCAGCTTCAATGGCAAACAGGACCAAGCCTCTAAAAATCAAAGTGCAGATTATGATGCAGTATAACCAATATTAGCCTATACTTGACGTGATAAATAAATACTTGTACTTATTTAATGTGTTTTACTATCATACACCTTATACATTACAGTTAAGCATTTTTCAAGTGCATTTAAAGCTGTAGTATAATTCAATTTGCCAATAACAGAAATTTTAATTGATTTTGTGTAGTTAGGAACATAAAATTACAAAGAGATATTGCTAAGTTGTATGGACAAAATTGATGGATTTCAATATAGCTATCTGAGACATTCTATTTTGACCCAAAGAGAGGATAGATAAGATGATAACAACCATAAGAAATAGGAACAAGAGGAGATCATTCGGCCCCTCAAGCCTGTTCCACCATTCAGTAGAATCATGGTTGATCTAACATTCTCTTACTAATCAAGAAATGAAATCTGCCTTGATTATACACAAGGACTCCATCCTCACAGCGCTCTCTCTCCGTGGCAAGGAGTTTCAAAGTCTCTTAGCACACTGAGAGAAGAAATTCCTCCTCATCTCGGTCTTAAATTGGCACCCCTTTATTCTGAGACTATGCCGTATAATCCAAGACTCTCCCATGGGAGGAAACATTCTCTCAGCATTTACTGCTTCAAGACTCTTAGCAATTCTCTATGTTTCAATGAGATCATCCCTCATTCTCCTAAATTCCAATGAACGGACTCCCAACCTGTTTAGCCAAACCTGCTCAAACAATACCCCATACCAGGGATCATCCTATAAACCTTCTCTTAATACATTTTTAATAGTGTAAAGTTATGGACTGTGGACGGCAATCCAACAGGTTTCAGTGCACAGATAACTAAAATGCAAATAAACATTGAAAATGGCTAATGATTTGTTACTCTGCCTGGAAGTCCAGATTATAATGGGGAGGAGTTTTGCTGCAGTTATACAAAGCCACAGTTGGACTACGCTTAGAACACTGGGGGCACAACATTGCTGGACATGACTGAAACAAAGACACACATTGCTCTTCTCAGTACAATCCACAAGGACATCAATTCAAAGGGAAGATGAACATTTATATTACAGGGAAGAGATTCTGCTGATTAATGGCAAGTAGAAATTGATTGGTTATGCCATTGCCATGGAGAATGCAACAATAAGGAACATAGGACACACGAACAGAGGAATAGGAGTAGACCATTCAGCCTCTTGAGCATGTTCCAACATTTAATGAGATCATGAGCAGATCTGCAGCCTTTGGCCCATATCCCTTAATATCCTTGGTTAACAAAAAAAAATCTGTCTCATTTTTAAAACTTAAACAAGTGATCTGGCATCATCTGTAGTTTGTGGAATAGAGTTCCAAACTTCTACTATCCTTTGTGGTAATGATAATTGACAGTTGATCGCCAGGCTTAGAACAAGAACAAGAATACAGAACGGGAAAGAAAGTACAGTAACAGGCCCTTCAGCCCAACCTGTCTGTGCCAACCATAGTGCCGTTCCAAATTAATCCTATTTGCCTGCACATGATCCGTATCCCTGTAATCCCTGCTTGCTCATGTGTTTGTCGAAATAACTCTTAAATGTTATGATCTTATCTGCTTCAACCATCTCCTCCGGCAGTGTGTTCTAGGCACTATCACTCTCTGTGTAAAAATCTTTGTTTAAATTTTAAACCAAATAGGTTAACTCTGATTGATTCAAGACATTACCCTTTTGAAATGGACCTTCGAGTGGCTATTATCTATTTTGTTGGTTTGAAGCTAACACAGAACGTGTCTTTTTGACTGCAAAGAACTGGTGTGTTAATATCTAACAAGTGTGTCACATTGTGAGCCTGACTGACCATCTGACATTAGTTGTCAGCATAGTTCAGAGTCCACTTGCCAACAAATCAACACTCACTCCTCACGTAGAATAAATGTTGGTCTTCCCTTTGAATATATTTTCTTTTGAATTGTAGTGGTGAGTGCAGGCAAAAAGCTTTAACAAAATCTGTACTTTATCAGCAATACTCAAGTTCTGTCTGACTACCTTACTATCTTCAGACTTATTGGCCTGGGGAGGAATGCAAGACTAATTTAATTGAATGTTGCCAGGGTTTCAGGAATAAATTGTGAGGAGTGATTCCACAAACTGGCCATGTGTTTCTTGGAATGTATAGTTAAAGTGTGATTCAGTAGATTTTTTTTAGGACTTTGAAGAAATTGATAGGGTACAGCACAACCTTTTTCACATGTGGGACACATACAATGGGCATAACCCCAGTATCAGAGCCAGACCGTACTGCAGTTCAAAATAGTTTTCCACACAAAAGTGTATGAAAGTCTGTCCCACAAAAGCAGTAGATGCTCTCCATTAGGCATTTTAAATGTGAGGTCAATTATTGCCAGCTCAGAGTAAGAAGGAATAAAGAGCCAAGCAGGTGGATTATGTTAGGATGGTCAGCTTTGATGTCACTGAATAGTAGAACAAGTTCAAGGGGCTGAATAGCCTAATCCTGTTCTTAACTGGCACCCCAAGATATTGGGGATCACTGCCAAGATGGAGTACCAGAGAGCAAGAGGTGAACTGGACCTGTTCAGAATTCATGTTGAGAATTCTCACTATCTTATTTCTCTACATGGAGGTGAGCCAACCGCACATAAATGAGGAATGCAAAGGTAATAATGTAATCAAATACGTCACCCACCAATGGGATTCTTGTTGTGACATTCAAACTTAAAGCGCAAAATTGGACATTCTGTCTTTATGTCAAGAATCTCAGTTTTCAAATCTTGCCATACTTTCCCAATTGATTTGCTGGTAAACAGCAAGGGTCTTTTCCCTAGGGTTGGGAGATCAAAACTGGGGGCATATTTTTAAGGTGAGAGAAGAAAGATTTAAAAAAGGACATGGGGGGTAATATTTTTACACAGAGAGTGGTTCATGTGTGGAATAAACTTCCAGAGGAAGTAGTGGATGTAAGTATGGTTACAACATTTAAATTTGGATAAGTACATGAATAGGAAATGTTTGGAGGGATATGGGCCAAATGCAGGCAAGTGGGGATAGTTTAGTTCGGGAACATGGTCAGTGTGGACTAGTTGGATTGAAGGGTCTGTTTCCGTGCTGGATGACTCAATGACTCCATGGTGCAATTCAACCCATTCAGTCACATTTCATCTTTTCATATGAGAATTTTTAACTGAATTTAAATTCTCAAACTACTGTGGTAGGATTTGAAATTATGGATTACTAGTCTAAGGTCTCTTAATAAATAGGGAACAAATATAACTAATGCACCAATACAAAAGCAAAATAATACTGGAAATCTGAAATTAAAAAAACAGATGATGCCCACCAGGTCAGGCAACATCTGTTCCAAAGAAAATAACTTGAAATATTTAAGTATTTAAAATATTTAAGATTTGCAATAGTAGAACTGGCACAGGTTAGCTAATGGAAAATAAATCAAAGAATTGGCCGCATGTTTTTTATGTGAAGGTGCTCCTTTAAGAACAGTTATGCCTTTGTGAGCAATGCAGCAGTGTCAGGGTCAACCAATGTTGTCCTCTTGACCTCTACGCTTTTGAGACAGCATGAATGGAATGCTGAGTACTCACAGGCTGCACTTCTAGAGTCTGCTGCAGATATTTTAGGCAGTGGGATAGTTGACCTCCTGTCCTTCCACTGGATGTCTGCTGGTCAGTATTGGAAGCCCTCAGACGAAAACCTTCTTCTCATCTGCAAGATGGGGAAATTCTAGTAAAATTTCAGGCTATTTTCCGCAAGAATCATGCAATCAAAAAGTGTCTGGCAAACCACATTTTATTTGAAAAATAACCTTCCAATTCCACTGCCATAATCCTGATCCATCCAGTTCACATCTCTGAAGAGCCACATGCTGAGGTAAATTTGAGTTCACCAGGACATGAAGATTAATCTAAGATATAACTTCCTCCCAATTGCATTCCAACCTTCTGAAATAAGCGCCAATAATCCATTTGCATTTTTGCATCTATGCACTAATGTTTAGTCATTTGCTCACAAGGAACATTAATCCTTTTCCTGCTCCACTTATCACAGTTTCCCACCTGTAAGAAGATGTTCCAATTTGTTTTTCTCAGATTTGAAATGGACAACTTTATATTTTTCCACATTGGGCAGTAACTGCTACAACCTTTCTCACCCATTTGGCCCATCTATATATGTACTGATCCCAAATATATAACTTAAACAAGTGCTATCTCATCCAAACTTGCTTCATAAAACTAAATAGCAAGTGTGAACACTTGCTCGGAGAAGGGGTAAATTTTGAGGTTTTTCCAGATGGATGGGGGATGAGGACAAGGCAGAAGGAGAATAAACAATGGCTGAAAGCATTAAACAAAAAATTGAAAGAACCACGGATGCTGGAAATCAGAAACAAAACAGAAATTTCTGGAAAAGACAGAGCAGATCCTTGAGGAGAGAAATCAGAGTAAATGTTGCTGAAACAATGCACCCAGTGTCTCTCAATTCTTCTGCAGCTTTTTGGGATGGCTCGGTACAGTTACTACGAGTTAATTACTGATCATTGCATGTTTGCACAGGAGGGGCCTGCAGACTCAGCATGGATAAGCTATGAATTGTCAGCCAACAATGTGTCAGTCGCTGGAGTTATCAACGCTAAATAAACAACGACCTCAAGCAAACGGAATGCCAGCCCACCCATTGTGTGGAACAAGGACAGGAAGAGATTCTGATCCATCCCTACAGGAATCACTGTCAGCTTGGCTTTAGGGCCTTAGGCTACTTACAATACAAAATCACAGGATCTGCTGCATCGTCACTCTGTTTAATAAATGTCCCAATACTGAGTGAGGCTGATTCCAACCTTTTATTGTTGAGCTGGCTGACTGTCAGGCATGTGTGGAGATCATTTATTTCATTTGGGGGCTCGAAGATGGACCGGGTCTGAGGGACACCATGTATAAAGTGCTGGACAAAGAAGAAAAGAACGTACTTTACAACACCTTTGTGTGTGGCTGCACCAAGCTGTGCGTGGACCCTCAATATGAAAACACAAAGTGCCCCTACTTACTCAGGTTCTACCTGTCCCTAGTGCTAAAAGGAATAGATCTGGCCTCAGCACCATGGAGGTCTCCAAGTAGTTGAAACATCCCATATCACTTGTCCCTTGTGGAGAAATTTGTGAAGAGAAACACCTTTGATCAAAAGTCCATTCGGAAATAATCAGCACGTTACACACTCAAAACCCTTTGGGAAAAGGAGAGGGTTGATTTGTCAGGTGGTTCCCTGAGCAGACTGTCAAAGTCATTTGGCAGAAAGCCTCATCACCAGAGCTTTCAACAAGCACCAAGATGTTGTTTGGCTGGTGGTGAGAAGGGCATTAGCTGTCAGATCCTTTATGAGATAGTAGGAACTGCAGATGGTGGAGAATCTGAGATAACAAGGTGTAGAGCTGGATGAACACAGCTGCTTGGCCTGCTGTGTTCATCCAGCTCTACACCTTGTTATCTCAATCTTTTATGCATGCCAAGACTCTCTACACCATTACACACTGTCCTTGAAGCAGCTGCAGGGGTGGGGATAGAGACTGTCACATATCTACTTCTGGAACATGTCTTTGCAATGGAAGTATGGAGAGAGATGCAGTGGTTTTTTTGTTGGGGTTCATCCCAGCAGTTCCGTGACACAGGACTCAGTGCCCTATGGTCTGTTATCCAGGATGCACCTCGAGACAAACATCTACTGTGCCTGTTGGACCATCAACTCAGTGAAAGATGCTCTTTGGTCTGCCTGAAACCCATTGGTCTTCCAATTGAAAGAGCTGACCTTGACCGAGTGTTGCAGACTGGCACATTCCAAGATCCAGTATAGTGGGCTGAGGGATGCACCGAAGCCTGGGGCAGTTGCTGCTGAGGCACAGCTGGGAAAGAACATCATCTAAGGTCTTTCTGCCAAAGCACAACAGGAGCCCTTTCAGCTACTGGACCCTCTCAATGCCTCAGATACATGTAAATGGTTCCAAGTATCTAGCATAATCAAAAAAACGCCTTTCGAGGAGTTGTAACTCTCGAGAAGGTTAAACCCCAGTGTTTGTTTTATTCTCTGTGTGGTTGTGAACTGCTTTAGTAAATGTGCATGTACATAAAGATTTCCTTATATGAATAAAGTATATTATTGCAATACAAAGAAAAGTGGAGACCTTACAGTGAATTGACATTTCAATCTAAATTCTGTTTACAGAAAAGAACGAACTGGGATTTATTTCACCAGCAAACTGTCAAAAATAAATAGTTTTGAAATATGATTTGCTTGGACAAATACAACAGCTAATTTTCAGAGAGCGAAATCATTTAGGTCTTCCTTGTTCTTCATCCTGAAGTAGAGATGCTGGTGTTGGACTGGGGTAGACAAAGTTTATGATTTCAAATAAATCTGTTGGACTATAACCTGGGATCTATGGCTTCTGACTTCGTCCTTCATCAAACATTGTCATGTCTGAGACCTGAAAGATCAGGCAGACTCTTAGTTTAATATCTCATCCCAAAAATGGCACACTAGACAGTTCAATACTTCTTCAATGTGGAAATGAAGTGTTCAAGTCATGTGAGGCTTGTAATTCAGATTGTTCTCTCTGAGCCAAGGCTAGTACTTGTTTACTTGATACTGAGAACCTCCAAACTATTTGTTTTTGATTCCCTGAAGGATGTATAAGGCACTGTTTACACCCACACTCCCTCATTCCCGTAAGACAGGAACTCTCAGGTATTTGTTGCACTGCCAGGTTTATCACACAAACATGAGCATATGTGGAATGGGGGATTTGATAGAAATGGTGACGGGATAGAAAACAAATGGATGGTCGATAGGAAAAACATGAGACAGCAATGTTAAATTGGGCAGTCACCTTGCATTATGTAGCAGATTATTTATATCCTTTATTCAAATAGTGCCAGGAAATATGACATTTAGTCTTAGGCCTTTATTGTTAATATCTTACCCAACTTTCATGTTGTTTTACCTTGTTTCATGCTTAGACTGTAAACTGATGGGGTGGTGTTTGAATCCAGAGATTTCCAGCCAAGAAGTGGCAATCCCACTAAATCCTGCGGATTGGACTTTACAGTTTATCTCTTCACATAATGAGCCACAGTGTTGAGGAGGAAAAAAATGACTGACTTAATAAACACAGATGTCCAGCTCTCTTATGGGAAAATTTCAGAAATTGCAGTGAAAAATAAATTTATCTTGGCCCAAAATGGACATATGGGACAGACTCCCAGCAACAATATATGTGATCTCATCACTAATTATGGGTAATCCTCTTAGTTCGTCAACTGTATGTAAATATATTGTGTCAAATGCATCTGTGTTCACCAGACATAGAGTGGAATGTTTATTTTTAAAGTGGCACATACATGCCAGCGTTTTGAGAATAGTGGTAAAATTACTGCTTATGTCATTGGTTGAGAAAGCAAGACGAGCTTGGCTTTCGGCCTGAGTAAAAACTGCAGTGATGTGAGGTGCCAAAACTGGTTTCCCTTCTCATGTGACATATCACCAATCTCATTGAAATCATTCACATAAGAAATTCAGAGACAGCTTTCACTGAATACTTTGGGCATTAAAGAGCTAAGAAAGAGTTGACCAAGATGGAGCTTTACACTACAAAACCATTTTAGTACAAGGTGTAATGTACGAAAATGAGTTGAAAGGCAACCCAAAGAAGGGCCAAACTGATGATTAGTTACCTGCTGGTGGTCATTCATGATAGATTATTGATGTGGACGAACATGTAGAAACGAAAAGGAAGATGAAAACTGAGAATACTGAAACGTCAGCAAAAATCAGGACATGCATACAGTTATACATAACAGAGATGAAATGAGAACAAAAACCAAATATGAGGGAAGTAGAAACATAAATATCGAGAGGGAGACAAAAATACAGATTTGTTAAAGTTCCTTTCCAAGGAGATCAGTAAATCGCCATGGAATCAGCGTGCTTTTATTACTCAAACTGGGTGACATCCCATTATTTTTGACAAAGCTCAATCCATTGTCTGTTCAAATCTGGGCTTTATTCAAGCAGGAGCCTTGTTCTGGCATCCTGGACATTATTAATTTTGGCCTTAATCAATATTTTTGTCCAAAAAGCATAACCTTGGCCCGCTTTCATCTATCTGGCCTGGCACAATCTTGCACAGATTGTTATCCTTTCACAGGTCTGGCCCTGTATTGTGGTCGTTATAGTGGATCGTGGTCTGGTATAACAGGCCCGGCCTTTCATCCGGGCCTTGAGGCCTGTGACTTGTACTAGGCCTAGGCCCTGCATTAGGAATCAAGGCCCTGTTTCATAATTGTGGCTGAAAATCAGTCATGACTGTAAAAACTGCAAAGTGTATTTCTGAACGGTGACTCCTTGATCAGCTATAAATTATCAGTTTTAAAATAAGCAAACTAAGTATCGTCCTACTACTTGGCAAGTGATCACAGCCCACACATCATAAAAAATGTCCTTCTAAGCTCCCAACAATTGTCAGGGTTTTGCAAGAATGTGAAGTCACTATTTTTGGAAGGGAATCTGAAAGAGTTTTCCCTAAAGTCACAGCTGTTTGCAGAGCAGTGGAGACCAGTTGGTGAAGTTGGACAGATTCTGCACATGAAATAATTACTTGGATTCTAAATATTTTGGACTTACTGCTCCAGCCTTCTTAACCTGTCAATCTACTTTCATGATACAAATTCCTTGAAATTCCTTTGCTGTAGATAAAAGCTCAAGCCTCTCTCCTACTTAAAATGCCTAAACTCTGACTTGATGATAGCAATTGGGAGGATGATGGTTGCGGATTCAAGATCCGGTCCGAAAGCAGAATCATGCACAGCTCCCAGCCATGGGAAGCTTGGGACTAGGGAAATTAATGGCACAGGAGACTAAAAGAAACAAGCTTAAACTATGATGTTACATTCTCAGAAGTTTGAAGGCAGGTTAATCGATCTTCCCGCTGGCAGAAATTGAGAAGTTTTGCACTTACATCAATAAAAGAGAATTGCAGCTAAATTAAGTGCAACTTTCAAATTAAGTTCCATGCAAGCCAGAAGTTGTTTGTTTCAGATTCACGATTGCATATAAGTGCAACAGGCCGTGTAATATACATGCTGGAGTTTGAGTGATGACCTGAGCTTTCTCCTTTTTCGGGAATGTTGGTCCAAGAACAACCTGTGATTTGGGTTGAGCAGCAGCAGACAAAAGGCTTCAGGGCAGGGCTGACCAAGCCAGTGAAAGAAAGAAGAGACACAGGCAGGGCTATCAGTGACAAGGAGGGAGGCTGTCTTATGTAGGGATAGAAGGCAAGGGTGCAGTGAAGTGTGGAGGGCAGACTGACCTAGCTTCCTGGATGTGGTGACCATGTTGATGGATTGAGGAGGGTATTTGGAAGGTATTGGATAGAATGTGGTAAAGGGCAGGATTGATACTGTCAATGGTTAGGTCCTTGAGTTTGAACTGGAGTTGCTGGGTAGTGGATTAAGTTGGGGTGGGTAGGTTGGGATGTAGATCTGTTGGGGTGGGCTGCTTGGGATGTAGATCTGTAAGGATGGGAGTTTGAGAGTCACTTTGGATCTGAAATAGTATCATAGGAGACTCACAGATTGTATAGTACAGGTGATACAGACAACAGGGAAGTTTAGTGTCAGAGTGGATAGGGGAACAGTTGTAGTCTTGGGGGAAAGAGAATGCACATGACTGTATTAAGGTCAAAAGTAATGGGGAGAGGTTCGAAGAAAGCACACACAAGAGGAATAGTTGTATTGGTCATGTCAAAGATTTTGCAGAGAGTTTGGTAGGTCAGTGGCAGAGGGTGAATGTGGGAGCGTAGAATGTGGTAGAGTGAGTTTAAAGAGTGGCCCACACTACTGTAGCTGGTCCTGAAAACACAAGTATCCCCAAAAATGTGGTTCCTCGAAGTGGGAGGAGGGTTGTCTTTGGTGGTTGAGCCATTAGTGAGCAGAATTGGCCAATTAAAGGAGACTCCGATCAACATGAGTTAAATGGATGGGGACGTGGTCAGATATGTTGTGGCAACTCTGGCCGCATTGCTTCCTGATACAATGGGTCGTAATTAAAAAGACTTTCCAGCAGTTTTGGGTGAAGGAGAAGTTATCAATCTCATGCTAACAGAGGGAAGGAGGAATTATAACCTTAAAATTTCTCATGGGGGACAAAGGGACAATGCAGGAAACTTCAATGTTGCAAAACTATTGGTCCAGAATGATTGTGAGGAAAGCCAGCTTCATACAAGGAAGGTTATTTTCAAGTCCTGTAACTCAAGGGAACTTTGGGAAGCTCAAGGTTGATGGATGACACATTGAGGACTACTATTGGGGACGGATAAATCACAGTGGCGGAGAAACTCAGTGGTCCTTGCAGCATCAGAGGAGCAGGAAAGCTGAGGTTTTCCTTCAGAAAATGAAGAAGGGTCCAGACCCGAAGCTTTCCTGCTCCTTGGTCTGCTGCGTTCATCCAGCTCTACGCCTTGTTATACTTTAATTCCAGATTTGTTTTATTGAATTCACGTTCCACCATCTGCCATTGGCAGGTTTTGAACCCAGGACCCCAGAACAGTGGCCAAGTCTCTGAATGAAAGCAGTCAAGCAATAATACCACTAGGCCATCACCTCCTAACCCAACCTTTACTAGGCCACTTACCGCCCTATTTTTGATCATCAATAGAATGATGGTAGGTATCATTAAAATTGTAATCAAGCAGCACCTGCTTAGCAATAACTTGTTCACTAACAGTCTACTTGGGTTCCCTGGACCACTCAGCTCCTGACAACATAATGATCCTGGCTCAAACATGGACAACAGAGCAGAAATCCAGAGCAGAGATGAGGCAGACTGTCCTTAAATTTGCATTTGACCAAATGCAACTTCAATGAACTGGAGTCAATAGGGATTGGGGGAAAATGTTGACACTCATGAGTGCAGGAGAATGTATCACATACAAGATGTGCTGCAGAAATTCACCAAGACTCCTTAGACTGCACCTTCCAAACCCAGAACCAGTGCCATTTAGAAGGATAAGGGCAGATGTATGGGAGCACCAGGGCTGAGGCTAGAGTGATTGCCCTTGACATCAAGGCCACATTTGACTGAGTATGACATCAAGGGGCTCCAGCAAAACTGAAATCAATGGCTGACTCAGACAGATAGTGTGCAGAAAACACTCACATACCACTACCTGCTTCGTGTTGGAAGGCCATTGAAACTTTGAAGACTGTGTCTCAGCTTGGGTCTTCAGAGGAGTGGGAAGAAATTTGAAAACAGAAAAACATCTTCAAAGTTATGATTCTTCAATGGAGTGCTTTTCCAGATAAATTGCATGTTATAACTTAATTGGAAAGTGGAGAGTCACTTTTAAATCTTCCCAAACTGCTAAATGGTCTGTTTCCAACAACCGACCTATATCTTTTCAATAATCATCAGTACCAGCCAAATTAAGTTAGATAGCCTTGTTTGTAACCCTGACAAAAACCCATCACACTTTCCTATGCTAAAGCCATCTCACCTATTAGATTCACCTATTTTTAACTTTCCCTCCAATATCAACAGCTTCAAAACTGTCAAATATTGGAGAAGCCATCTATAGATTTACTCTAGAAATTCCTCTATATCTATGTCATAGATAGCACACACTGCTTCATTTTCTTCATGGGAGATGTTGGTGCAATCATGATGGCCCTGAGCTAATTGACTACATTCCCAGGCTAAATACATACTACTGTTATTCATTCATAGGATATGGATGTCCCAGGCTAGGCCGACATTTATTGCCCATTCCTAATTGCCCAAATGACAGTTAAGAGTCAACCATTCTCTAAAGTCAAATATATGGACCAGATTAGGTAACGTCCTTCCATAAAGAATATCAGCTAGTCAGATAGGTTTTCTTGACAAAAACAGAAGTTGTTGGAAAAGTTCAGCAGATCTGGCAGTATCTGAGAAGAAAAATCAGAGTTAACCTTTTGCGTCAGTTATGAGCATCTGTAGTTCTTTTGGGTTTTCTTAACAATCAGGAGAAAGGTTTCTGGTCATCACCAGACTCTTAATTTTTATTGGATTCTAATTTCATGCCCTATCATGGTGGAATACAGACCCGGAACATTGTCTGGGTCTCTGCCTTAATAGTCTGATGATAACACCACAAAGCCATTACATCATGACTCTTAATTTGAACATGAGTTCAAATCTCTCCCTGGCAGCTGCTGCAATTGAAGCTCAATTAATAAAATCTGGAACGTAAAGCTGCTCTCAGTAATGGTGACCATGAAATTATCATCGTTGTTGTAAAAATTCATCTAATTCACTCAGGCCCTCGAGGGAAGGATAGCTACTACATACATTTGACTTTAGATTCACAGCAATGCAACTGCCTTCTTATGGCCTAGTAAGCCACTCGGGTCAAGGACAGTTATAGATTGCAACAAATACTGATCTTGCCAGCACAACCCACATTCCATGAAAGAATTTTTAAAAACTGTTTAGCTAATTACACTTTACTTCTTGCCTTTCTCCAGACTATAACTTTTCTGGGCTTCTCTAACTAAAACTAATCCTTTGCTACCTCATTTCCAATATGCTAAGTTGTTCTAAAACTTATTGTTTCACCTTTGCCTTTTTCCTTTAATCTCAATTGTTTTCTTTGTATCTGATTTCCTGCTGCTCTGCTAAGCTTATACATTAAGGTTAGTCCCAATTTATGTAACCTCCATTAATCCACAGGATACCTAAACTTCTTTGCAACTAATTACCTTTCTAATATGTAGGCTTATAAGAAAGGTAAAAGAACTATCTTTGTGCCTGATCTTAGAGGTCTATGACATTTATTAAATTCACTTGATGATGAATTAGAAGGCTGTTGAGCTTCAAACACATGTGGTTTGAATTCAGCAGCTATTCCAGTAGTCTCAGTGGATCTAAGTATTGAAACATTATTTTCAACTCAGAGGAAACAGTCAGCTAACTTATTGTATTAAATATTGAGTCATGGTAATAGTGATACAATCTCTTTGTAAACTGTATCACAGTCCCACAGGTTTAGCTGTTTTATTGGTTTAATAAGTATCTCAAAGCCACATGGATACTTCATCTACAATTCTCAACAGCATTTTACAAAGGATAAATCAATCATCTGAATCAACTGATAGTAGTTTCTCACTGATGTCAGAAGGTAAACACATTGCTGGAATTATCTGTGATTATGAATGCCTGAGCTTCAGCCTTCATTACAGTATGTGATTCTGCCCTTTTTACAAAACGAAATCCAAAACCTATCCTGGCTAAGTAAAAACCAAAAGAACTGTGTATTCTATAAATCAGAAATGAAGACAAAAATTGCTGGGAAAGCTCAGCATGTCTGGCTGCATCTGTGGAGAGAAATCAGAGTCAATGTTTCAGATCCTATATTCTCAGAACCTACATTGGCCATCCTGTTGTATCTGTAATTATGTTGTAAGTTGCAATTATATTTATGTGAAAGGTTTCTAAACTGTATAAGTACAAAAAAAAGGACAATATCGCTTGAAAATATCAGAAGAGTAGGGAGATCGGAAAGCTCCTTCCATGGAGTTCCTCAATACTATTCACACCTATACCACTGAGTGAAAACCCTGCAATCTCCTTCCTAATAGCACTGTGGACACACTGAGACCAAATGGACTACAGCAGCTCAAGAAGGCAGCTCACTGCCACCTTCTCAAGGGCAACTAGGGATAGGGCAAGAACCTTCAACATTGCAACTAGGGATGAGGCAATAAGTATTCGACTTGCCAGTAATATCCATATCCCATGGCATTTGGTAGCTCCAGTCAACAAACCCTGGTTCTATATGAGACTTTCTAAACAACAAGATGCATTCAAATACTTTATATCAAATCTTTTGAATCCTTAATATTATTGCTACTGCCTGTACTCTGTTAACACTGAAAGATTTTACAGATAAAAATTAGAAAGTAGTGAAAACAACAAGGCTTGTCAGGTTGGGCTTGATCTATCAAAAAGCAAAAATCAACTGGCACTTTAATTAGCTGGGAGATACCATTCTTCAAACAAGAACTGGATTTAATACTAATCTTCAACAGGCAACATACCACACAACACTTACGTTACTTTTAACATTTAAGCCTATATGACAATAAATTTGGGCTATTGCACAAAAAAGGCTTGTAGTGGAATTAGTGTTGAAAACATAGTAAAGAAAATTAAAGGTGGTGTAAAGTGGACAATCAAACTGCAATTTTATATTTCACACTTTTTCTGAGAACCACTTTCCTCCAACATACTCCAATCATCTTCTGAAAGACAAAGTCCTTTGTATAGTAGGACTTGAAACATTCTTAACAACTCACGTGAGGTGCAGTACTTGCCAAAATCTTTCTCCTCACTGTGTTGTTTTCTTTGCCTTTTTTTTTGCTGAATCCCAGTTGAAAGTTTGAGTCCGAGCAGTTGTAATGGTGGAAGGAGTCCTGCTCCCAGCTGTGTCTGTGACTTTTTCAGGCTTAGGGAAAATGCCGACAGCTGATTCTATCGCTGCTCTATGTTTGGGAGAGTAAGCCGACTCTATTTATAGGGCATTAGGAGCCTGGCTGCTCCATCAGGCTGAGTCAATCATTGCTTCCAGAAATCATCATGGGACTCACGCCATTGACATCCCTGCGAGCTGAGCATGCCAAAGGCACCTGCTCATTTAGCCAAGCCACCGAGGCAATGCAGGAATAGGTGAACAACCATGCCACTTGGATGAATCTTTGCAATTTACTTCTGTTACCGCGTTGACTTGATAAACAAGGACTAATAATATCAATCAATAACGTGCAAAAAAATGGCAGTGTTAACACCATGCTAATGGTAGGAAAATCCACTAAAACCAATCACAAAGACTTGCATGTGTTTTTGCACATCAACCAATACATTCGACAACTTCAGGTGATTTTAATCCTCAAGTTATATTTCTCTTCTCAAAGCCCTTCGATCCCATCTATGAGCTCAATTTGAGCCTGTAATTTATTTCCAGGTATCTATCAATCGAAACAGAAGCTTTCTGGATCTCCTGATTAGATTCCAGCCTGTAACTCAGAGGTCGGCAGCTCATTTGCACAATGGAATCACCAAGGAGATAGTGGCTGCTCCCAGAATGACATTCACTGACACTGCAGAATCGTGGAGTGACCCAGGCCAGAAATGGCAGGAAGCATTGGGAGGAGCACGGGTGATAGGAGCTCAAATCGAGCCTCCCCTTTCTGATGCCTGGTCCCTCAATTGGGCACTGGCTCGAGCTGAAAGATGAACTATCCCTCAGGTGAAAAGAAACAGCAATGCACAAGCTTACTTGTCATTTTCTCTGTGTAGCTGAGCTAATGCTGGCAACAGAGGGATAATGCCTTCAAATAACTATTAATGACCTCAATTATCAGAATTACTTCATGCTTATCAGAATTGGAAGAGAGGCACAGTTCTCAATTGCCACACTCAACCCAATGGAATGTCCTTGTTCCCCCAATCATGGCACTACAGAAGGTAGGAGGTTCTGCTTCACAGTATCTATCTTTCTCTATGTAAACTATCTAAATCACTCAATGAGATTCCAGCTTATCGCTCACTTCTCAGTAACTATTTTACAATTTTGAAACCAAATACATTCAATTAGCTTCCAATTTGAACTCACAAAGATTTGAAGTCATGAATTATTTTTTTAAACGATTAATGTCTCTGTATTAGAAAGCATTAGGGGCTATTATTTTTATCCTTTTGAGCGGGTTTAACATTTTCCCCAAAAGTCAGGACAGTGAATCACCAGCTAAAATAAAAATGGATGCTGGAGTTCTGAAATAAAAGAAAACAGGATTGCAGGAGAAACTCAGCAGATTTTGGCTGCATCTCTGGTGATAGAGAGTTAAGTCTTACATTTTCTTGGCTAAGTGTCAGTTTTGTCAAATTTTATTGGAGGGTGTGTCTCCAAATGGCCTGGAAGGTTGTCGTGCCTGAGCTCATCCATTGGCTGTCTGGAAGATCTGGCTCTGTACACATTAGTTGTCACATTTATCAGTAACCTGTCTGTGTAACAACAATATACTTAAATTATAATTTATTGGCTCTGGAGAATTGAGAAGCTTTTTGCAGGTGCTGTAAAAATGCAAATAATTTGCATTTTCAACCAGAACAATAATGCGAAAAGATCGAGTGCCCCCTGAGTTAAAAAAAAATACAGCAGCCAGGACTCCTGCTCTTGATCATCATTTATTGCTGGAACAGGATAACTTAATTGTGCTCAACTGTAGAGCTCTCCCAATGTCAAACTGTGTACTGTGATTCGTGTGTGAAAAGGCCGCTTTAATGAGGAAACTGTACACCAAATATGTTGATGGCTTCAGGAGAAGTAGTAATGGTGACCTGCCTAATGTAGGACATCAGCTCATTTCTCCACACTCAAGGTCTCATACTTTCCTGTTCAGTTGGCTGTAGGAGATTCTCATTTTCAATTTCAATAAGAGAGGCTAGAGAAAAGAATACATGAGGTAGTTCCCCTTTGCCTTTCTCATGTGTTAAAAAAAAACATGAGTCCTCCTCCCAAAGGTGGCTCCACCCGGAAACAGCCGTTGCCCCTTGATGTTGTGACTGTTTGTCAATTACCGCCAAAAATTCATTCTTCCTTCCACCATCATTAAAAATTGCTAGTTTCACTGTTGTCCATGATTGATAACCCTGAACAAACTCTTACTTAGACTTGGGGAGACTTGCAACAGCCCCGGGTCTTAAACATCCCTACTACTTTTTTAAGGAGAAGAAACAAAATATGGTGAGGAAGAGATAACATTGGGTTTTCAAATTCTGTGTACTCACAAGCTTTAAGTTAAGTGAAGAAAGTGGAAGTTTAAGAAATAGAAACAATAATAAGTGGACCAAACATTTATTATCAGAATGTGCAAACATCTAATAACTTTTCAGCTTCCACATAAAATTACAGGGCAACTGACAGGGACGCTAAATGTTAAGACATCTGACTACAGAGAACTTATTTCTGGATCATTGCTCACACAAGTAGTTGTTAAACAGCCATGATCCTAAACGCACATCTATGAGTAAGAGAAACAGCAATGTTTGGATGCTGCGTGCCCAGGCTAATTTGATGAACTGATTGAATGGCTTGACTCAAAATAGCATCATCACCCACTTGGTAATTGTGCAAGAGATTCAAGCAAATAGCTGTGTCATTGCTGACAGATAAAATTGACTTCATGCAGACAGTCAGCATTAAAAATGTGAATATTGGAAACTTAAATCGCAACAAATAATTCTAGATATGCATAGCAGGCTTGTTGTGGCAGTGCTGCTGTGGGGTGCACTGTTTTCTGTCATCTTCTTTCCCGCCTTGGAAGTATTTTCGAAAGCGTGCATCCTTTACAGCATCAAACAAACTTCAACACCAAGTCACACAAGAAGAATATATGACTGGTGGTGGTGATAATGGTGCGGGGAGGGGTGTGGGGATGGTTTACGGCTGGATGCTAAGGAGCATCCTAAAAATGGATATAGGTGACCAGGCGGAAACCTCAGATAGGAAGATCTTTGCATGTCAATTTTCCAACAGTAATCCAGATACCATTGATAACCTACAATGCAAGAACTGTTTACAGTGTTTAGAGGGATTGAGATGTAGATTGACAGAAGTCCAGTCTAGGCCACCCAAAGGTTTTAATACTGCAGCTCCTAGTTATACTAAGGAACATGACCACTGGGGCCGTGCAAGATAATTCCCATGAAAATGAAATACCTGAACTGATTAAGGGAGTGAGAACAATGCCCAAATTCAAAATGATATTTTACAAAATTGCAGGTTGTGAATGTGTTCAATATATATGTTTCACATGTTGAACTCCAGATTGGAAAATGCTCCTTTGTAAGCATTATCAAGAAAGCCACCTTCTTACCTGCATTCTAGGAGACAGCGGCTGGAGCCTGGTAAATTTTCATCAGTCAGACGTTCAATCTGCCTGTTATTTCCTGTAACAATGATCAAATTCATCTTAACAGGCTAATTATTGGACAAATGGCTTCATGGTGAAAGCAAAATTGGATATAGAAACCAAGAGCTATCAGATGGTTCTCTCATGGATTAGTCAGTCCATTCAGAAGGTCATGTGAGTTGAGTTTCCTCCCATATCCAATGATCACAATTCTGCTAAATAAGGGAAGACTCCTCTTCCAAAGTCTCAAATTTCCCAGTTGGTAGGAAGACTGCGAAGACTGGGAATAATGGAAAAAGATTAGGATTGTTATTTTTAAATTGGAGAAGCCAAGTTCCAAGTTCAAGTTCCAAATGGCAGAACACTGCTAATGTGGAAGAATGCAGGGGAAAATGAACCAAGAAGGGATTAATAGACTGTACAATATCAGATTTAAGTAGAAATGGAAATATGGGGGAGTTACATTGCCTTTGAAGAAAGAGTTTGAAAAGCTGATGGGGCAATAAGTCTCAAGTTCAGGGCTGTGCCCTGTAATCCAAGGTCACCTGAAGAAAATTTGAAACTTTATTGGCTTCTTGCACTTGCCTTGAAGTCTAGCATTCCCAAATGCGTCAGTTTTGATAATAAGAATGTCTAAAACATTACACCCTAGAAACTGGCATGCAATGTGTAACCCACCCAGAAATTCATCCCCAGGATTGCCAATCCATTGTTTTGTTAAGAGTTAGCACTCAATCATTTTTTTTAATATGCACTGGTTTGATCGAGCAAATGAAAAACATTGTAAGCACATGGAGTGAATGCTCACAGAGTGTATTTGGAAACAGTCACTGGTGAGTAAGAGGAGAACTATTTGCTAGAGCAGCTCATATCTATGGCCCTCATCAGCTATAAATTGAAGTAACTCTAAACCTAGCTGTTGCTTAAAAGAACCAGAGTCAAGGATGAAGTTTTTTTTTTAACTGGTTTAGTCTTAGAAAGAAAGGAAGCCTTAGTCTCCAAATAACAGTTGGGAAAATAAGTGAATGAACCCTTCATGTGTTCATTGGTTCTTACATCTGCTGGCATTCATCGCAAGATTTATTTTAAAATGTGTTAACACATCATTCAGACGTCAAAACGATCATGTTAAGACTGACATCATTGGCAGTGATTTCTCAGTTCCTGCTCCTCATATATCTGCAACCTACGGGAATCTGTTCCTGTGCTAGAATTTATTGCTAACTCTCTAACCTGAAATGTTCTTGCATTCTCCTCCACTTCAATATAAGCATAA
Organism: Stegostoma tigrinum; assembly: GCF_030684315.1. Lineage (NCBI taxonomy): Eukaryota > Metazoa > Chordata > Chondrichthyes > Orectolobiformes > Stegostomatidae > Stegostoma > Stegostoma tigrinum. Next base: position 98,920,876 of record NC_081358.1, on the reverse strand, counting down.
AATGATATCAGGCGAATCATATTGACTAAAATGGTAACTTTGCAATTACTGGGACAGGTAAGTAGTTTATTCGCAAACTTCTCCTCACTGACTCATTGCCCCATCCCTTCCCATCTATCCCTGAATAGTCTTCAAGTTCATCCTCCTCTCACCTCAAGCATGTTTGCTGTATCAATGTTCCCCCTAGTTGATATTGTAGAACCACCCTCATCATTGCACATACATTCATCAGCAAAGTAGAATTATAGAATCGTAGAGTCATAGAATCCCTACAGTGCAGTAAGAGATCCATCAAGTCTACACCGACTCACCGATAAACATCCCACCCCATTCCCATAGCCTTGCAGAGAGTTTTAATTAGAACTGAATCCCTACAGTGTGGAACCTTCGGCCCAACAAGTCCACACTGACCCTTGGGGCATCCCACCCAGACCCACCCCTTTATAACACACCCAGGCTACATATCCATGAACACTATGGTAATTTAGCATGGCCAATCCACCTACCCTGCACATCTTTGGACTGTAGGTAGAAACCCATGCAGACATGGGGAGAATGTGCAATTGGTGGAATTGAACCTGGGTCCCTGGTGCTGTGAGGCAGCAGAGCTAATCACTGAGCCACCGTGCCGCCCCTAAATTATGGCCAACCTCTCTAACCTGCACATCCCTGGAATGTTGGAAGGGTTGACTTGATTTGACTTGAATTGATTTATTATTATTGTCACATGTACTGAGATAGAGTGAAATGTATTGCTTTGTGTGCTTAGCAGACAAATCATACCTTACATAAGTAAATTAGGATTATAGAACAGAATTAAGAATACAGTGTTAGACCTACAGGGAAGCTTCAGGGAAAGGTTAACTTTAATATATGAGAGGTCCATTCATAAGTCTGATAATAGTAGGGAAGAAGCTGTTCTTAAATCTGTTGGTATGTGTTTTAAAACTTTGTACCTTGTGCCTGATGAGAGAGTGTGGAAGAGAGTATAACTGGGAAGGGAGGAGTCCTTGATTATGTTGACTACTTTCTCGAGGAAGTGGGAAGTGTAAACGGAGTCAGATGGGCTGGGCTATGTTCATAACGCTCTGTAATTTATTGCGTTCTTGGGCAGAACAGTTGCCATTTTAATCTGTGATGTATCTGGATAGGAAGCTTTCTGTGGTGCATCTATAAAAATTGGCAAGAGTAATTGTGGACGTGCCAAATTTCTTTAGCTTTCTAAAGAAGTAGGGGTGTTGGTGTGATTTTTTGATTGTGGATGGACCAGGGTAGATTATTGGTGATATTTACTTCTGGGAACTTGAAGCTCTCAATCACTTCCACCTCAGCACTATTGATAAAAACAACAGTGAGTCCTTCCCTCTGCTTCTGGAAGTTGATGACCAGCTCCTTCGTTTTGCTGACATTGAGGGGGAGTTGTTGGTTTTACACCATGCCAGTAAGCTCTCTATCTTATTCCTGTATTCTATCTCATTGTTGTTGGAGATCCGACCGACTACAGTGGTGTCATCGGCAAATTAGTAAATGGAATTAGAGCTGAATTTGGCCACACAGTCATGAGCCTAAAGGAGAACAGTAAGAGCTGAGTACATAGCCTTGTGGAGCACCAATGTTGAGGATTATTGAGAAGGAGATGTTGTCATCTATCCTTACTGAATGTAGTCTGTGAGTCAAGAGTTGAGAATACAGTTGTAGAGGGGGGAGCAGAGTCAAAGGGTTCAGAGTCTGGAGGTGAGTTTGGTTGGAATAATGGTGTTGAAGGTGGAGCTGAAGTCAATAAAGAGGAGTGTGACATAGATGTTTTTGACATCCAGGTGTTCCAGGGATGAGTGTAGGGCCAAGGAGATGGTGTCTGCCGTGAACCTATTGTGATGCTAGGTGAATTGTAGTGGATCAAGGCAGTTTGAGAGGCTGGAGTTGATATGTGATATTATTAACCTCTTGAAGCTCTTAATAGTGAAGCATATCAGGACCATCAGGTAATAGTCATTAAGGCATGTTGCCCAATTTTACCTGGGTTGCCTGGGTTCATCAACAGTGTGATCAAATGTCACTTGATAAGCAGTAACCTGCTCACTGACATTCAGGTTAGGTCCCACCATGGACACTCAGCTGCTGGCTTAGTTTCAACCTTTGTTCAAAGACAAAACTAGAGTTAATGGGCATCAGGGAGCAACTCTGTACTGGATGAAGTCATACTCAATACAAAAGAAGATGCTTGTGTTGTTGGAAAGCAGTCATCTCAGACTTTAGACATCAAAGCAGGAGTTTCATAGGGAAGTGTCGAGGCCCAGAAATCTTTAGCTGCTTTATCACTGTCCCTCCCTCCATCACAAGATAGATTTGGAGATTTTCACTGATGACTGCAACATGTTTAGCAGTTTTTACAACTCTTTGCCTGCTCAAGCAATTTGAATCCAAATGTAGCAAGACTTGAACAATATCAGGCTTAGGCTGGTAAGTGGCAAGTAACATTCATACCCTAAATCTGCCAAGCAAAGACCATCTACAAGAGAGAATCCATCATCTTCCCAGTAATTCTCAACATTGGTGCTCCATAGGGAGCTTCTACTATACTCCTTTAGACTCATGACATTCAATGATATTACCATTACCGAATCCTCTACTATCAGATTATTTGAGATTACAATTGATGAGAAACTGAACCAGACCAGCCATATGAATAGCAAAGCAGAAATTGCTGAAGAAACTCAGCAAATCTGGCAGAATTGGTGGAGAGGAAACAGAATTAATTCTTTGGATCCAATGACCATTCTCCAGAATATAAATACTATGGCTAAGAGAGCATGTCAGACGTTTGAAATTCTGTATTGTGAAATTCGCCCTCTGACTCCCCAAAGCATGTCCATCAACTACAAGGCACAAGTGATTGCATACTCCCTACTTGCCTCAATAAGTGGAGCTCCAATATCAAGAAGTTTGGCATAATTCAGGACAAAGCAGCCCACTTGAATGGCACCAAATCCATGAACACTCACACCCTCCATCTCCAATGCTCCATAGCAGCACTTTGACAGCACTTTCCAAACACACAACCTCTACCACCTATACAGATAAGGGCAACAGATACCTGGGAATGCCACTACTTGCAAGCTTCCTTCCAAATCAATTACCATCTGACTTGGAAATATATTGCCTTTCATTCTGTGTCACTGGGTCAAGATCTTGGAATTTCCTCCCTAATAGCATTGTGGATCTATCTACAGCATGTGGACTTTGGTGATTCAAGGAGACAGCCCACCATCACCTCCTCAAAGGCCACTAGGGATAGGCAATAAATGCTGGCCCAGCCAGCAACATCCTGAGAATGACCAATAAACTTATGGGTGCATCTTCATCACAAGAACTGGATTGATTCAAGAACATTTACCTCCAGCTTCTTAAAGGGCACCTGGGGATTTGTAATAATTGTCAGTTTTCGAACTGTCCAAGAAAGGATGATAATCAGAAAAATAATGCTTACTTGGAGCATCTTCTATATTTTGGAATCTAAAGGTTTTAATTAATCTTGGTCTCTGTGTAACACTGGCAATCCCACATTCCTTACTTATCCCTAGTTGCCTTGATGGCTTCAAATCAAACAAATATGAACAGGATGCATTTGATGCAGTCCCTTGGCAGAAATTGTTAGTGAAATTTAAAGCTCATGGAATTGAATGTTGATCTGGTTAGAAAACTGGCTCAGTGTCCGGAAATTGAAAATAAGGAAAATTGGCACTATATGACTTGTGGTGTCGCACACGGATCTATATTGATACCTCAATTATCTAGTACTTATTAATGACTTAGATAATGGAATAAACAGCTATATATTCGAGTTTGCCAATGACACAAAGATTGACATTGTAATTAATGTACACGGAAGCATAAAATTATAGAAATGTTGATGTGCATGGGAAAATAGTGGCAAATGGACTTTATGCAGGAAAATATAGCCCTAAAATAATAGAATTGAGTAGTTTTGAAATGCTAGAATTAGTGAAGCCTAAGGCCTTAAATCATTAAAATGTCATGAACAAGAACAGAAATATCAAAACGGTGGTTTTTATGTTTAGATGAATTGACCACAAGGGCCAAAGTGATGCTATGGGCATGGTTGAGATTGGAGGATTGTACTGTCATGCTTTAATCCACCACTTCGTTATGCACAACATAAATTTTAAAAGTTTATCTGATTACCACTATGGCTCATGATATACATTATCTACAATAGGTTTAGAATTAATAAATCCAACCACAATAAATTACAAATTTATTAACTGATTTTGAAACTAGGCCTTATTTGGCAGAAGTGTAAAGCTGCTTAATACACAGTTGGATGTATGAAATTGTAAGTATTTACTCTGCTAAATAAACCCGTATATATGCAGAAATTTAAGAAAAACTTTCTCTGAAGAGGTTAATGTTGACAAAAAAATAATGCTTTGATCATATAATAGCTAGTTTTTGAAGGACTTAAGATAGTGTACGAAATGTCCATGTTAGCTTTTAGTCACAATTCTGGCACTCTTAGAAGGGGCCTGAACCAGAGTCCATTGTCCCTGGGATCTTAGTGGATGACGTTTATTCAGGAATCATCAAGAAGTGAATCATCAACAGTTGGATCACTGTTTCATTGTGCACACTGGATTCACTATGTTTTTGTCTGAATGAGCTGGATAATTTCTTCCTCTTAGCAGTCTGTACTCCAAGTGGATTCCCAACAATATTCAAAACTGCCACAGTTCTTGACAGCTATAAACTCAGACCAGTGACTTCCAGTAAATACATCCTGCGCTAGTTACATAGCTGAAACCATGTGGCTTCCAAGTTGTGGTTTTGATTTTAAAAAGCGTCTCACCATCCTGTCCAGGACCTGTTAAAAAAACACTTCTTAACACTCCAAATTGTTTACAAACCTTTGAACTGAGTTCTCAAAAAATATTAAAAATACCCCATTTTCATACCATTACATAAAGGCTTGATAAGGTCACATTTGGTATACCATCAGCAATTCTCGGCAATACAGGAAGGATACACCACCTTGGAAAAAGCGCAGATAAAGTCTATTTGGATTCTGAATATTAAGTTTTGAGGAAAGGTTAAACAAAGTAGGGTCGTGCTTTATGGAATTTTGAAAGTCAAGAGTTGACTTGATTAAAATAGTCAAAATGTTAAGAGAAATAGTGAAGGTTGATAAACAAAAATTTGTTTCATTGATTTGGGTCTCTCAGACTAGAAATTAAGAATTAGAATTAAGAATCTAAGATTTAGAGTCAGATGTTTCAGGAATAAAATTAGGAAGTACTTCTACTTTGAGAGGTAAAACTTTGGATCTTTTTACAACAAGTTGGAGCTGGATCAGTTTTTTAGAAGTGAAATTGATCAATTGTTTTCTAACCAAAGGTATGATGAAGTGTGGGTTAAAGGTCAGCAAATGGAATTAGGTCAAAGATTGGTGGAATTGGCTCATCAGGCAAAATGACATATTCCTCTCCTTATATTCTGATTTTCCTTAAGAATTCACTGTATCTATGAGGACTAGATCTGTTTTTGCCAAGTATGTGGAAATTTACTCAGTGACCATTTGTGTCTAACGAGAGAGGAGCCACTGGCTCTCATTCCTGAAGGACATTTTATGTGTCAATCGAATGGCTTCATGGTCACGCAGCCACTGGGAAGCTCCATGGAAACTAATGCATTGCTTCTACTTCCAGAAGTCACAATCTCACGCACAGTTTGGAGGTCCTTTCAGTGGCAAAAATGCAATGAGCGCGAACAACGGTGCCAATCGTAAATCTCCAGGCTGCAGTCGTGTATCGTAACCTTAACAATATCCATATCCATTTTCAGCAATGAACTCCACATTTAATTTGTTTCTAAATCTGAACAACAAGGAACTTTTTATTGTCATTTTTAAATGAAATTGATTGTCATTTTGCAATTAATTATTTTACAAAACAGTATAAAATTCCTTTGCCTGGCAACAGATGATCTATCGCCAGGAGAAGATTTTAATTTGCCTTCTTTTTTTAAGTGTTTCACAGCTAAGTATGTGTCAAATGTAGTCTCAAACACCCATAGCAGCATTCCATTCAAGAAAGCAGTCTGTAAATATAAAACTATGCACATTCTTGCCAAGCCTGCCCCTTCCCATGGCATTTGATGCTGCATTTTAATGAGGGTCTGGATAATGTTAACCGTTACTTTCATTCCTTCCCTCCTCACTATGTATTTTCTCTGCACAAACTTCACATCAGCCTCACCCAACCCCCACACTGTGCATAGCGAGTGAGAATTGCAGCTCTTGGATGATTTCTCATATACACGGCTAAATTGGCAGCAACCCAAAAGATAAAAGCCATGGAGGCAGAAAGAAGTCACTCGCCCCATTGTGGTGAATCCTGGAAGCATGGTGAAATTTCTCGCTCCATCCTACCAATCTCATCTCATTAACTACCAAACCCACCACTGGAACCCGCTCTTATCTTATATGAAGCCTATACCACCATTCACTGTACCCGGAATTAAGATGTCCAGGAAAGAATCAGTATCCTTGAAGCTGGGAGCTGGGGAGTATATTTAAGGACTGTAGGTTTTAAGCTACCCTGCACTGTTTCTGACATTTGCCATGAACATGGCAGGAAAGGCAAGATTGGTGCCATGCTTTATGGGCAGATACCTGGAGATCCTAGTGGATGGAGTGGTGCAGAGGCAAGACACCCTCACTCCCAGGACTGGTATCAGACCATGCCAGCTAGGTCCGAGGCCACTGCCCAGATTACTGCAGTCTCAGCCATCTAGAGAAATGCACAATGATGCACAAAGTAAGTCAATGACAATCTCCACTCTGGGTACAACCATCTCCTCCCTGATACCTCACCCTAATGGGACTGTACCCACCTCCTAAAAAGGCTTATGCTCTCCTGCTCACATTCATTCATGCAAAGCTTCCCTCATTCAATGCAGTCCTACTTGCCACCTGTGCTGTCTCGTCACTCGATTCGAACATCTCTCCACCTTCAACAACAGTGACAGCTATGCCACCCATTTTCATCTCCCTTAATACATGCCCGTTTCTCATTCCAGGAGGAAAGCAGCCCACAATGGGGCAGCAAGACTAATTAGGGATGGTGTGCTGCCCTGTCATTTAATGCTTCACCCCTCTTGAGGAAAGGAACCTGACTCTGACCACCCCAAGCAACTGATGAACCGAGTCCAAGCCAATGCACTGGTATCTGAGACTGCCCTTGTCTTACTGTGCTAGAACTCCTGAATCATAGTTATCTCCCTTGACCTTGACAGAGGGCTGTTGACTATCATGACAAGCCTTCTGGCTTTGTGTCTCCGCTAAATGGCAAGACAATACAAGGCACTAAATGGCAAGGTGAGGCAAGGCAGGGTGCTGTGAATATCCAGGTGGGGTCAGAGTGAGTGAGTGCTCGACGGCAGATGAAGACCCTGAGATGCCTGCTCCAACCATGAGCAAGCTGTGTGTCCCTGGACACACATGACACACTTTAGCATTACAATAGGGTTAGGAATAGTGGTTGGTGGAGTCCGAGGTGCAGCATTGAGATGCAGAAGTGCCCTGTAAGTGAATTGGAGGATTCTTTGAGGTTAGCACATGTAAGATGCCAAAGTTCATGGGCATGCATGCGTGTTGTCAGGGCTCTTATCATGTGGCCTGACATTTTGGTGCCTGGTGTCCAACATGGAGGCCCTTTGGAGTAAGTGGTGAACTGAAGTCGCCAGGTACGTGCTCTGACTGGCATGTTGAGCACTATCAGTGTCGAATTTCCTCATGGCAGGATGGGAAGCTGCATAATACAGAAGTGAGGTGAGCAATTAATAAGCAATAATCCCCATCAAGAGGCAACTCACTACAAGCTGGTAGCAGCCTAATGCCTAGAATGGATTTAAAAGATTGAGTAGTTCCCAATTTTAAGATTGACTTGTCTTCTTGCACAGTTTTGCCACATCTCCCCCCAATAACACACAACATTCAAACCTCTATAAGATTCAGCCAATCGAATCTGCTCCGCCAATCAATGAAACCATGAATGTTCTTGTGATCCTCAGCTTCACATTCCTGCCTTTTCCCCAGAACCCTTGATTCTCTCGCTGATTAAGTATCTACCTATGCCAGCCTTGAATATATCTAATGACCCAGCCTTGATGACCCTCTGTGATAAAGAATTCCACAGATTTACTATCCTCAGAGAAAAAAAATCTATCTCATCTCATGCAAAGCAGTTATTCAACCCCTCTGCCATTTCCTGGCTCTCACTATAATTTCCCCAGCCTTGTTCTACAAGGTTCGATTTGGATTCTCTCTGCATTGTTACACATTTTAAGAATCTCCTTCTGCCCTTGTCTGTGTGCATTTGAGCAGCTGGAGCTGGGGAATCGAGGTGCAGTCTCTGCAAGAGATCCCGTGGCCTTGTTTCTAATTCCCATGGCTACCGACTCAACGTGACCCATCCCCTCACACTGTGATATCTCTGCCTCCACCTCATTAAAAAACACATACCTTCCTTTTCTGGTCACTTCTTCATCCAGGAAGTCGGAGGGCTGTTAGATAGGCAGCAGCCTCTTCCAGGGTGGAGATGCCATCATCAGTTTAACAATAATCTCTTGGCAGCTGAGGCTTCCTCAATCAGGGTCCTAATGTGTCAGTTGAAAGCCCAGTGGCTACCAATCAGGTGCTGGATCCTGCAGGGCTTTCCCATGCCGACAGGCCACCGGTTTGTCTTGTCTAATCTCTGCAGCTTTTGGAAAGGGCATGGAAAAGAATTTCCAAGTAGGAGCACTGGAATCTGTACTTAAAACAACAAATGCTGGAGGTAACAGTGGGTCAGGCAGCGCCCATGGAGAGACAGCAAACCAACGTCTGCAGTCTAAATGACTCTTCATCAGGGCTGACGTGAAGGTTGGAGGGGTCGGCACTTATGCTGTAGTTGGGTGGGTAAGGTTGGAGTATAGAATGCCGAGGGATAAAAGATTTTGATCATGCAGATTAAGTGATTGGAATGTGAGAATGGCAGAGCAATGTTGTGTCTAACTGCCAGACTTGAAGGAACAGACAGTCCCAGTGGGGTAGAGTGAGGGGAGAGAGGACATGGTGACAGAGAATAAGACCATAAGACATAGGAGTGGAAGTAAGGCCATTCGGCCCATCAAGTCCACTCTGCCATTTAAATCATGGCTGATGGGCATTTCAACTCCACTTTCCTGCACTCTCCCTGTTGCCCTTGATTCCTTCTGAGATCAGGAATTTGTCGATCTCTGCCTTGAAGTCATCCAACGTCCCGGCCTCCACTGCACTCCGAGGCAATGAATTCCACAAGCCCACCACTCTCTGGCTGAAGAAATGTTGTCTCATTTCCATTTTAAATTTACCCCCTCTAATTTTAAGGCTGTGCCCACGGGTCCTAGTCTCCCCGCCTAACAGAAACAACTTCCTAGCGTCCACCCCTTCTAAGCCACACATTATCTTGTAAGTTTCTATTAGATCTCTCCTCAACCTTCTAAACTCTAATGAGTACAATCCCAGGATCCTTAGCCGTTCATCATTCCAGGCATCTTCCGTGTGAATCTCTGCTGGACACGCTCCAGGGCTAGTATGTCCTCCCTGAGGTGTGGGGCCCAAAATTGGACACAGTATTCTAAATGGGGCCTAACGGGAATGTAACAAGCAAAGCTAAAAGAAAGGGAAGGAATGAGAATTGTTTCACAATTTGAAGGTGTTGAACTCAATATTAAGTCCAGAAGGTTGTAAAGCGCCTTGCCTGAGGATGGGATGTTGTTCCTTCAGTTCGCGCTGTGATTCACTTGAAGCATTGCAGCATGCCGAGGGCAGACAAATAGGTAAGCGAGCAGGGCCCTGTGTTAAAATGGTTTGCTACAGGAAGATCGGTGTTATGCTTGTGCGCAGACTGGTGATGTTCTTAAAAGCAGTCACCCAGCCTGCATTTGGTTTCTCAAGTAGAGAATAGGCCGTGCTGGGTGCAGCTAATATAAACCACAAGATTGGAGGAGGTTCAAGGAATTGCTGCTTCTCCTGGAAAGATTGTTTAGGCCCACTGATGGTGAGCAGGGAGGAGGTGAACGGTCAGGCAGTGCGCCTCCTGCGCTCACATGGGAAGGGGGCAGCGATCGCAGTGGTCAATGAAGGGACTAGAGTGACCCGGAAGGTATGATCCCTGCAAAATGTGGACAGTGGGAGTGACAGGAAGCTGCGTTTGGTGGTGGTGTCCTGTTGGAGTTGTCTGAAATGGTGCAGAATGACCTATTGGATGCGGAGGCTGGTAGCATGAAAAGTGAGAACAAAGGGGACCCGATCATGCTGTCGTGAGTGATGGGAAGGGGCAGGGGCAGAAGCATGGGTGTGGATGGGGTCCCTGTCAACCACAGGGGGCGGGAAACCATGGTTATGCAAGAGGGAAGCCTTGTCAGCAGCATTGCTTTGGAAGGTGCCATCATTCGAATAGAAGCAATGTACGCAAATGGGATGGAATCCTTGCAGGACGTGGGGTGTGAAGAGCTGTAGTGAAGGTAGCTATATGAGTCAGTGGCTCTATAGTGGATAGCAGTGGACAGTTCATTCCCCAAAATGGAGACAGAGAAGTCAAGGAAAGGAAGCGTTGGAAATAGATGATATGAAAGTTCAGAGGGGTAGAAATTAGGAGGCAAAATGAGCAAATTTTTGAGGGTCCTGGTGGGAGCATGAAGCGACACCAAAGCTGTTGTCCATATACCGAGGAAAGATTTGTGGGAGGACGGCCAGTGTAGCCCATAAGGAGGCAGGTATAACTAGGGTCCATACAGATGCCCATGGCCACTCCTTTGATTTGGCAGAAGTGAGATGAATTGAAGGAAAATTAAAGGAAAGCCTCAAGATTGGGGTCATGTCAGAATCAAAACAGAATGATCTGTAATGTAACATCTCCCTCTGCTGGCTGCTCTGAGGAAATGAACAACAGGTCTAAACGCAGCTCTGGATAACTTTATGCATGAGTACTCCACTAACTGTGAATGCAGTGCGATGAAAAGGTGAAAACTATGATCAGTGGCAGGAATATTGTTGAGACTGAAAATACAATGAATGTACAGTTTGAGGATTGAGTCAGGTAATGGTGGAGAAACTTTGCAAAACCTTTCCTTTACAAACCAATAGTATTGAATTCATGACCAGTGTATGCAGTGAGGAAGAGGTCTGTCAACAAACGTGCAAACAGAATTTGGGCGCAGAGATCAGCACTTCATTTTTGTAACTCACATGGATTGCTTTATATATATATAAGGCTTAGTGTTTGAATTGTAAATAGTGGCATATGGGGTAGGTTACTCTTGTCAACATTTTATTTAGAAATGAATTAGATTAGATAGTCCTTTCAGGACAATGACATGATGCAGTGAGTGTTGAGGAACAGCTCTCAGTTTAATGAGGTTGCAGGCAAGAAGACAGCTCAGTTCACAGGAAATAATGAGGGGAAGCCAGTTTAATCAAAATGAAAAATCTGACGGACAGACTAGAGACCCCTCAACAGATAGTATCAGGAAATGGGATGAGACTTTGTTTTCCTGTATATTTCATGATCTTTCCAACCATGTTTCACATTTAGAAAGCTTAGTTTGTTTTATATTCACCTTTCCTGGAATAAATTATTTGCTCCATTGTTCAAAAACATTACAGCCCAAGTGACAATGCTGCAGTAGATGACTATGAAATTAATAAAAGCAAACAAAAAATGATCAGACCAAATTTCATTCTGGGATCTGGGTTTTCCAATAATACCATCAGCTAGGATCATAATAAATGAAGGCTTTTGAATTTAAGACGAATTTGCAACTCTGCTAAACAAAGAGAAAACAAAAGTACTGAAAATAACACAGGGAGCAGTGATGAGGTTAATTGCACAAATTGGATTTTCGAATGTTGCTAAGAATTTTCTCGGAGTAGAATACTTAACAGCTGTTTATTTGCAAACTTTGACAAATGCAAATCTGAGGCAGTAATCAAAGGAATTGGAAGCAGAAATGAAAGCAAGTTCTCCAATGGAAGAGATGCTAGAAGTGATTATCCAGTGTTCGGTTTTGCAAGAAGGGAAACATGAAGGATTGGACTTGACTAAAAACTCTATGTTTAATGTCTGAATCTGCTGAGGATAGTCAAAAGATAGTTATAATCACACTTGAAAAAGGAAAGGAAATTGGTGAGATAGAAAATCTGCAGATGGAAGAGGTACGAGTTGTAGAGAAAAACAGCAGACCACCAAAGTAATAAAGGGAAAAGGCGAGAACCAAAAAGTGAGGTATAGGAAGTATAAGCTTCCATTGTACTAGGGCAGCTTTACCAAAGTCAATTTCTGGAAGTGAAGTGGTGTAAGCAGTTTTTGTAATGGGAAAGGAAACTCCAAAGCAGGGCATAAGGAAATAGGCATTAAAACTATAGTGACAATCTAAAGACTAATTGTTTCCTTAGAATGTACTAAGAAGGTAGAAATGACAGGAACAATCATGAAAAGTCTTCTTTGAGTGTCGATAAATAGAATCAAACACTGGAGATTCTAGAATATTTTATCTCACAGGGCGAGTATTCTGTTATACTTCAAATGGAGGAAATAAGCCAATAAAGATACCGAGGAAACACTGGACCATATCCGCTGGAATTAGGTACGGGCATAGAGAGCTAAAGCAATAGTTATCTTGAGTTACCTTACCTTTGGAGACCAGGCATTGGATTCCTGCCAATGCATAGGACTACAGGTCTTTTTTTTTCTTATTTTTTAATTTATTCATTTTTGTAGGATGTGGGCATTGCTGGCTGGCCAGTGTTTATTGCCTGTCCCTAGGTGCCCTTGAGCAGGTGGTGGTGAGCTGCCTTCTTGAACCACTGCAGTCCTCCTGCTGTGGGTTAATCCACAATGCAATTAGGGAAGGAATTCCAGGATTTTGACCCAGTGACAGTGAAGGAACAGTGATATATTTCCAAGTAAGGATGGTGAGTGGCTTGGAGGGGAACCTGAAGGAGGTGGTGTTCCCTTATGTCTGCTGCTGTTGTCCTTCTAGATGGAAATGGTTGTGGGTTTGGAAGGTGCTGTCTGAGGATCTTTGGTGAATTTCTGCACTGCATCATGCAGACAGTACACACTGCTGCTACTGAGCATCAGTGGTGGAGGGTGTGGATGCTTGTAGATGTAGTGCCAATCAAGCAGGCTGCTTTGTCCTGGATAGTGTTAAGCTTCTTGAGTGTTGTTGAGGCTGCAGTCATCCAGGAAATAGGGGAGTATTCTGTCACACTTCTGATTTGTGCCTTATAGATGGCTGACAGGCTTTGAAGAGTCAGGAAGTGAGTTACTCACTGCAGTTGTAGCCACTGTGTTAATGTGGTGAGTCCAGTTGAGTTTCTGGTCAATGATAGCCCCCAGGATGTTGATAGTGGGGGTTTCAGAGATGGTAACACAATTGAGTGCTAGGAGGTGGTGATTAGATTGTCTCTTATTGGTGATGGTCATAGCCTGGCATTTGTGTGGTGCAAATGTTACTTGGCATTTGTCAACCCAAGCCTGGATATTGTCTGGATCTTACTGCATTTGAAAATGGACTGTTTTGGTATCTGAGAAGTCCCAAATGGTGCTGAACAATTGTGCAACCATCGGCGAACATCTCCACTCCTGACCTTATGATGGAGGGAAGGTCTTTGATGAAGCAGCTGATGATGGTTGGGCCTAGGACATGACTCTGAGGAACTACCCAGAGATGTCCTGCAGCTGAGATGACTGACCCCAAAAACCATGAACATCTTCCTATGTGTTGAACAACTACTTTGGATCTGTCAGTTTAACAAATACTTTAGATCTGTTTTCATTAAGCAGAACACAAATAATCTTCAGGAAATGCTATGGGACACAGGGTCAAGCATGAAGGAGGAACTGAAAGAAATCCTTATTGGTAAGGAAAGGGTATTGGAGAAAATTGATGGGACTAAAACATGATAAGTCCCCAGGGCCTGATGCTCTGCATCCCAGGGTACTTAAGGAAGTGACCCTAGAAATACCGGATGCATTGGTGATCATTTTCCAGCATTATGTAGACTCTGGGGACTGGAGGGTAACTAATGTAACTCCACCCTTTAAAAAAAAGAGAAAAGAAATGGGAAATTATAGGACAGTTAGCCTGACATTGGTGGTGGGGAAATTCTGGAGTGAATCATTAAGGATGTAATAACTAAGCATTTGGAAAGCAATGACAGAATTGTCCTAGTCAGCATGGATTCACTAAACAGACATCATGCTTGACAAACCTTCTGGAATTTTTTTGAGGATGCCGCAATAGTGTAATAAATGGTGAATCAATAGATGTTGTGTTCTCGACATTCAAAACTCTTTTGACAAGGTTCTACACAAGAGAATGAAGGGGAAAATTAAAGCTCATGGCATTGGAGATAGTGTATTGACGTGGATAGAGAACTGGTTGGCAGACAGAAAGCAGAGAGTTGAAATAAACAGGTCCTTTTCAGAGTGGCAGGCAGTGATGACTGGGATGCTGCAGAGTTCAGTATTGGGACCATGGCCTGACAAACCTGTTGGAATTCTTTGAAGGGGTAACAAGTAGGTTAGAACAGAGAAACCCAGTGGATGTTATCTATCTAGACTTCCAAAAGGCATTTGATAAGGTGCCTCACGGGAGGCTGCTGAGTTAAGGTGAGGGCCCATGGTGTTCGAGGTGAGCTACTGAGGATTGGCTGTATGACAGAAGGCAGAGAGTTGGGATAAAAGGCTCTTTTTCGGAATGGCAACCGGTGACAAGTGGTGTCCCGCAGGGTTCAGTGCTGGGGCCGCAGCTGTTCACCTTGTATATTAATGATCTGGATGAAGGGACTGGGGGCATTCTGGCGAAGTCTGCCGATGATACAAAGATTGGTGGACAGGCAGGTGGGGAAGCCGCAGAAAGATTTAGACAGTTTAGGAGAGTGGTCCAGGAAATGGCTGATGAAATTCAATGTGAGCAAATGCGAGGTTTTGCATTTTGGAAAAAAGAATACAGGCATGGACTATTTTCTGGATGGTGAGAGGGTTCATAAAGCAGAAGTACAAAGGGATCTGGAAGTGTTGGTCCAGGATTCTCTAAAAGTTAACTTGCAGGTAGAGTCCGTGATTAAGAAAGCAAATGTAATGTTGTTGTTTATCTCAAGAGGGTTGGAATATAAAAGCAGTGATGTGCTTCTGAGACTTTATAAAGCTCTAGTTATGCCCCATTTAGAATACTGTGTCCAATTTTGGGCCCCACACCTCAGGAAGGACATACTGACACTGGAGCATGTCCAGCAGAGATTCACACAGATGATCCCTGGAATGGTAGGTTTGACGTATGATGAACAGCTAAGGATCCTGGGATTGTATTTATTGGAGTTTAGAAGGTTGAGGGGAGATTTAATAGAAACTTACAAGATAATGTATAGCTTAGAAAGGGTGGATACTGGGAAGTTGTTTCCATTAGGCGGGGAGACTAGGACCTGTGGGCACAGCCTTAGAATTAGAGTGGGTAAATTTAAAACGGAAATGAGGAGACATTTCTTCAGCCAGAGAGTGGTGGGCCTATGGAATTCATTGCCATGGAGCGCAGTGGAGGCCGGGACGTTAAATGTCTTCAAGGCAGAGATCGATAAATTCTTGATCTCACAAGGAATCAAGGGCTAAGGGGAGAGTGCAGGGAAGTGGAGTTGAAATGCCCATCAGCCATGATTTAAATGGCGGAGTGGACTGGATGGGCTGAATGGCCTCACTTCCACTCCTATGTCTTATGGTCTTATGGTCTTACTAACAATGTAGGTGACGAGATTGAACGCTATATCTCCTAATGCAGATGACACTAAGCTGGGTGGCAGTTGTGCTGAGAGGAAGATGCTCAGAGGCTGCAGGGTGCCATGGACAGACTGGCTAAGTGGGCAAATACTTGGCAAATGCAATACTATGTGCATAAATGTGAGATTATCCATTTTGGTCACAAAATCAGGGAGACAGATTATTTGTCTGAATGGAGTAGTTTAGGAAAAGTCAAGGTGCAATGAGACCTGGGTGTCATGGTGGAACAATCCCTGAAGGTTGACATGCAGGCAGTGAGGAAAGATAATGGCATGCTTTCCTTCATAGCGAGAGGATTTGAGTATCGGAGTAAGGTTGTCTTGCTACAGTTATACAGGGCCTTAGTGAGGCCACACCTTGAGTACACAGTTCTGGTCTCCTAGTCTGAGAAAGGACCTTCTTGCTATGGAGGGAGTCCAGCAGAGGTTCACCAGATTGACTTCCAGGATAGCAGGACTGACATATGAAGAAAGATTGGATTGACTGGGCTTGTATTCACTGGAATTTAGAAGAATGAGGGGGATCTCAGAAGAACATATAAAATCCTGAGGGGACTGGACAGGCTCGATGTGGGAAGTATGTTCTCAATGTTGAACAAGTCCAAAACAAGGGGTCACAGTCTAAGAATAAGAGGTAAACCATTCAGGACTGAGATGAGGAAAAATTTCTTCACTCAGAGTTATGAATCTGTGGAATTCTCTCCCTCAGGAAGATGTTGGAGCCAGTTCATTAGATATATTCAAGAGGGAGCTGGACAAGGTCCTTGCAGCTAAAGGGATCAAGGGGTATGGGGAGATGGTGGGAATGAGATTGTATGATCAGTCATGATCATATTGAATGATGGTGCAGGCTCATAGAGCCAAATGGCATATTCCTGCACCTGTTTTCTATGTTTCTATGTGCCCTTTATGGCTTTACTCACTGGAAAGTTTGCTCCCTTGATACCCACTGATTCCAGTTTTGCTTGGCCTCCTAGGCGCCACACTCGGTTGAATGCAGCCCTGGTGTCAAGGGCTTCACTCTCACCTCACCTCTGGAATTCAGCGCCTTTGTCCATG
Source organism: Stegostoma tigrinum (assembly GCF_030684315.1). Taxonomy (NCBI): domain Eukaryota; kingdom Metazoa; phylum Chordata; class Chondrichthyes; order Orectolobiformes; family Stegostomatidae; genus Stegostoma; species Stegostoma tigrinum. The sequence continues at coordinate 98,903,946 of NC_081358.1, read as the reverse complement.
TTTGAACCAAGGCTGTACTGAATTTAGGGGCTGAGTGGCCCTTGTGGAACCCAAACTGGGTGTCGTTGAGCAGGTTATGGCTGAGCAGGTGCTGCTTAATAGCACTGTTGATGACACCTTCCATCACGTTACCGATGTTTGAGAATAGACTAATGGGGCGATACTTGGCCAGGTTAGATTTGTCCTGCTTTTTATGTGCAGGACATAACTGGGCAATTTTCCACATTGTTGCGTAGATACCAGTACTCTGTAACTATACTGGAAGAGCTTGGCTGGGGAGCAGCAAGTCCTGGAGCACAAGTCTTCAGTAACATTGCTGGAATGTTTTGAGGGCTCATAGCCTTTGCAATATCCAATGTCTCCAACCATTTCTTCATATCACGTGGAGTGAATCAAATTGGCTGGAGAATGGTATCCGTAATGCTGGAGGCCTCTGGAGGAGGCCAAGATGGATCATCCACTTGGCACTTCTGGCTGAAGATTGCTGCGAAAGCTTCAGCTTTATCTTCTGCACTAATGTGCTGGGCTCTTCCCTATGAGTGGATGTGGTAGGACTGCAGAGCTTAGAAGTGATCCATTGGTTGTAGGATCATTTGTCTATCACTTGCTTCTTTCACTGTTCAGTGTGCAAGTAGTCCTGTATAGTGGCTCACCAGGTTGATTCCTTATCTTCAGGTATGCCTGGAGTTGTTGAAGGAACACACACAATTCAGTGACCATCTCCTGGAAAAGCCTTAGACATCCCCAACATTGCCTCTTGGACATCTAAAGGTAGTTCGGCTGGGTTTTTAAGTAATATAGATGTGCCAATGCTCTTAGTGCAGATGGCCTGGTTGGTTTCATCTTCATTCCCCTTGGCTAATGAGGCTAATTGCCTTGTAGCCTATGTTATATTGTGACCAAGGTCTTCCACTGGTGAGCCCTCTTCTCCCCTTTCCCAGGTTGCAAAGCCCATTGGCAATGGGTGTCTGATCCATTGTGAATCCACAGTGTGAGTTTTGTGAAGAAGAAATGTAATGAAAGTACCTCTACACCCTTGACAGTCCAGATCTCACTGCAGAATCCGTGGCCTAGTAATATAGTCTGTGGGCATGGGTTCAAAGACCACCATGGCAGCTGGTGAAATTTCAAATCTTCAAATCTGGAAGTGGAAACTAGACACAATGGCCATGAGACTATAATCGATTATGATGAAGGCCATCTTAGGGCTATCATTCTGTCACCCACCCATGATCCTCCCAGCATCAGAGTGTTCTTTTAAGGATGGAAATCTCCTGTCCTTACATGTGAAACTGGATCCACAGCGATGGTCCCCTGAAATCGTCCAGCAAACCACTCAGCTTAGTAGGCCATTAGGAACAGATTCTGGCCTCGCCAGTGGTGCCTACATCCCATGAATAAAATAAAGAGACAAATCAACCGCAGTCTTCTTGGCATTATTCTGGATCCTTCCTGTGTGCATTAACTTAATCTGCTCTCAGTATCTCTTGACTCTCTCTCTGATACCCTTAATTTGTCCTGTCTCCAGATGGAACCGCCCTACTTCAAGCTTGAGATCCATTCTCCAGCCTTGGCTTACCATATGTGGTTTGGCTGCCTCCTTTAGCACATAGGACCAGACCACGGCAATGTATCCTGTAGGATGGAGGCCAGATGTATTCACTTAACTCCTCTCTCCTGTCCCTGACATCTTTCAGTCCTTTACTATGCTGCTGTTTAAGAAACCAACCAGCACAGTCCAACTGGTGTACTAGTTAAAGACCTAATCAGCACCATCCTCTCGCATAACCTTGTCTTCGTGAGGACTGAAGCATTCAGCAACTGGTGCTTTTCTCCCCACACCACTGAGTAAGACAAAGACAAAACCTCACCTTACATCAAAAGATTGAATAACATCAGAGTTAACATTTCAGGTTCGATATGATTCTTCTTTCTAAATATAGGACTCAAAACATTAGCTCTGCATTTTGCTTTCTACAGGTGGTGCCAGACCCAATGAGTTTCTTCAGCACTTTTTCATCTTACCTCAGATCTCTAGCTTTATTTTCCTTTTGATTGAATAACTCGGTGCAAGCCATGATTAAACTTCCAGAAAACAAGATGAATGAGTCTACTGTACACTCTCTTAATCTTGAGGGAATGATTGCATTTGGTGAAGTTCCCGTTTAATGAGTACCCCTGGTAGTTGAAAGCAAGGTAAACATGCCCTGCCATTGGGTAGTGTAATGCTCATTCTGGAGCTAACAAAGCACCAAAATCAACCCAATATCAGGAAATAGATTTCAGTCTTTACCTAATAAAATCTCCCCATTCCCTTCGTTATCCAATTCTCAAGGTCACAAAGGATATTGGCCTTTGCGTATAAAATCTAAACTGACACCATACAGCGTTAAGGGAGTACTGTACAGTTAGAAATATGCCTTTTTGATAAGGCATTAAATTGACAGGGGAGATGCTGCATGAATGCACCCCACACAACATGATAACTTTATCACAGATGTACAGTCAATTCCATACAGTCAGCAGAAAATAATTACTGAATCCTTCCCACACACAGAAATGAACCACCCTTGGAAAGCAGGGTGGCTATTCGAGCAATTGCTTTATTCACAAAATATTTTAACTAAATACTGACAGCAATTGTAGAGTCACAAAGAGCGTTGCAGTAAATAAAGTCAACAAATAGCTTATTTTTCTAAATGTTATCAAATGTGTACATGATAGTGTTTAAGACTCTCTCCTCCTCAGAGAGGGGAGGGTGAAATTTTGGACTAATTACATAGGCGAAAAGAAAGGTGAAGTCCTACAATGAGAATTTAGGGAGCTGGTTGGCAGATTAAAAAGCAGGACCTCAGAAGTTTGTAATTCTGGATTACTGCCGGTGCCACATGCAGAGCTAGATGAATGAGGCAGAGGAACACATGGCTGAACCACAAGAGGTTCCTGGATCATTGTTCATTTCTGGGGAAGGTGGGACCTGAACAGGTTTGAAGGGTTGAACCTGAACTGGAATGAGACTGGCATCCTGTGGAGAGATCTGCTGGGCAATTGGTGGGGTGTAAACTAATCTGGCAGGAGGAATGTCTGTATATTGATTGACCCAGCCAAGAAAATTTCTCAGTTGGAAGAGAATCCACTGACGAAATGTCAAATGTCAAATGAGACTGCACCAAGAGTGTCATGCTAGTGTTTGCACAGTATCCAGACGGCTGGCATGATTCTTTCATTCAAACCAGAACAGATACTGTGGCTAATCATAGTAGTCCAGATACATGGATGGGTTGATAGGGAACGTTACCTTGCCGAACAAACATACCTAGGGGTGTAGGTGCATATCTCCTTGAAAATGGAGTCACAGGTAAACAGGGCAGTGAAGAAGGCATTTGGCACACTTGCCTTCATTGGTCAGAACACTGTGTATAAAGCAGTTGGGCTGTACAGGACATTGTTGAGGCCGCTTTTTGAATTCTTGTCAGCTTTCTATAGGATGGGTGTTGTTAGACTTGAGAGTGTGCAGAAAAGATTTACACGAGCGATACAGGGATTGGAGGGTTTGAGCTGTAGGGAGAGGCTGAATAGGTTGGGAAACTGTCTCGAGGTTCAGAGACTGAGGGACGACCTCATTGAGTCTTATAAAACTATGAGGGGCATGGATAAGGTGAATAGCCAAGGTCTCTTTCCTAGAGTGAGTCTAAAACTAGAGGGCATAGGTTTAAGGTGAGAGGGAAAAGACTTAAAAAGAGCCCTTTCATGCAGAGAGTGGTACATGGATGGAACAAGCTACCAGAGGATGTGATGGAGATGGGTGCAATTACATTTAGAAGGCATCTGGGTGTGTATATGAATAGGAAGGGTTTAGAGGGATATGGGCCAAATGCTGGCAAATAGAAGTTGGTCAGATTGGAATGTCTAGCTGACACTGACGAGTTGGACCCAAGGGTCTATTTCTGCACTGTAGGGCTCGATGACTTTATGACTATGAAGGATAGCCACTGACAGAGGTGAGATGTTCCATTGAGCTGACCTTCTAAGCTATGACTCCATAGGATTGGACCCTACTGGCTAGACCACTATTTATTGCCCATCCCTCATTGTACTTGAAAAGGTAGCGATTAGCTGCCTTATTGACTGCTGTAAGCTCGGGCGGGGAGGGGATAATTAAATCCACAGTGTTGTGAGGAAGAAAGTTCCTGCGTTTTGACCCAACAATTGAGAAAGAAGCCATATGATGAAGAAAATGGAGTAATGAAACAAAATGTGTGTGTCAACATGGCTATGAAACATTGTATCAGAGTACGGCTAACTTCTAAAATAAGCTGGGTCTTTGGGTCTCATGGCACTTTGATGCGTCTCAGTCAATAACACACTCATATCTAGCTCAGAAGGTTGTGCATCCCAAGTTTGTGTAAAAAAAATCAAGTCCGGCACTTAAGTGGAGGGCTACACTGTCAAAGGTGTTATCTTTTGGATGAAATAGTAAAGTGAGGTCCCATTTGTGCTTCCTTATCCAAGAAGGGGAGACAAAAACAGACTAATATTGATCAGAGATAGTAGGAACCCTTAACATAGATCAGTTAGCTTAAACATATGCCATTGGAAAAATGTTGGAGTCCATTACAGAGGATATCCTAAGGATTCCTGCCTCTAATACCCCTTCAGGCAATGAGTTCAAGATACCCATAACTATCTGGATGAAAACATTTTCTCATCAAATCCCCTCTAAGTCTCCTACTCCTTGTCTTAAAAATGTGCTTCCTCTGGCTATTGATCACTCTGCTAAGGAGCAAGGATTATCTCTGTATACTCTGTCTATGCCTCCTCGAACACTAAAGGAAACCCTCAATCAGATCCCCACTCAGCCTTCTCTGGTCTAAGGAAGACAATCACAGTCTATCCAGACTCTCTTCATGGCTCAATCACTCCAGTCCTGACAACAGTCTGGTGAACTTTCTTCACACTCTTCCGTACAGTCTCAATGTCACATCAGCAAAGTTAGCTCCCATACCTTCGGTCTCTTTACTCACATCATATATATCAATTGCAAAGTGTTGAGGCCCTAGCACTGAACCCCATGACACACCATTCATGAAATTCTGCCAGCCTGAAAAAGACTCACTTATCCCTACTCTGTTTATGACCTGTTAGCCAGCTAATCTTCTATCCATGCTAATATGCTATCCCAAAACCATGAACTGTTATTTTCTGCAATAACCTTTGATGTGGCATCTTATCAAATACTTTTGGAAATCAAAGGATAATACATCCATTAGTTGCCCTTTACACACTGCACAAGTTATTTCTTCAAAGAGCTCCAATAAATTACTCAAAGATGATTTCCTTTTGACAAAACCATGTTGGTTCCACCTGATTACTTTGAACTAATCTAAGTGCCCTGTTAAAATGTCTTTAATAGTAGCTTCTAATACTTTCCCCATGTCAGATGTTCAGCCTGTAATTCCATGCTTTCTGTTTCCCTCTCTTTTCGAATAAAAAGGGGTCACACTGCCTTTTTCCAATCTAATGCAACCTTTCCCAAATCAAATGAGTTTTGATAAAAAAAAGTGTAAAAAAGTCCCATGCTACTACTTTGAAGCGTAGCTGACATATCTGGCTAGTATCAATGTTCCAAACAACAGAAAAAACACTGATTATCTGGTCATAATCACATTTCTGTTTATGGAAACTTGCTGAGTTCAAATTGTCTGTTGCATTTGCTACATTCTAACAAAGAACACACTTCAAAAGCACTTCATGGTTTGTAGGTATTTTGGGAGGCCCAGCGGTCATGGGAGACTCTACATAAATGCAAGTCGTCTTTTTTTTCTGTTCCAAGCAGGTCTTCATTTCTTCCTGGGGTTAAGTTCCCTTTAAACTGAAAGAACTACACTTCATCTGGCAGAGATTAACCTTTCCAGTGACCCAGTGATAGATATTGTTGTATAGATGTCTGTGCTGCAGTTCAATGTGTAGTATTCTTGGCTGCTTCTGCCTTACGCCCACCTCAGTCTCAAATATATCATACTCCCATCAAAGGCACTAGTTGATTTCCTGTTCATCAAGTACTGTACGTTAACACTATATAAAAACATAGCAACCTTGCATTCAATAATAGATATATAAAATGCAGGATGAGAAAACAAGTTAGGTTCTGAAATTTGCATAAATGTACATTTGCAGAGTGTAGTCTTAGAAAGAAGTCAAGTCTCAGGATAGGCAATGCACTAGGCTGGAATATTTCTGAACTTCCCAGATCTCTTTGTGAATGTATTAATTGTGTGCCGAACGACTCTGCCAAGAAGGCTTCTAGTTGCAGAACTATTCTGACTTAACTCCTCACAAGCTTGGTGCCAGTTAAGGTGTTAAAGTTAGCATCAGTAGTTCAGAAATAATGAAGTAAAGAAACAATTAGAGTCCAATGATTTTTGACCTATAGAGTAGCTCTATTACTTGTCTCATATGTGGGTCTGCTTGATTTTGTAGGATTCCTGACCCAAATCAGAAGTTCGAGGAGCAATCCACACTTCAGCTTATATTTTAGGAAGATTATCTTTATCAGACAACTTGTCTGTCTATTTGAAATTGTGAAAAGCTGAGCACCTGCTGTGCCTAGACATATGAAGATGGTGAAGCTATTGTGAAGGGTAAAAAGTTTAAAAATAAAGTCTTTGCATTTTATGCAACATTCTAGTCCAGCATTAAGGAACTAATTGCAAGCAAAAACATGTAAACTGGGAGAAAGTATTTCCAATGGTAGAAGTCTTGACAATCTGGGACTCAAATGTAGATTTCTGGCAAAACAAATGAGAGGAATAATTTGTTCAGTGAGTTACTTTGATCTGGAATGTACAGCCTGAAAGTGTCCTGGAAACGGATTCATTTGCAACTTTCAAAAGGAATTAGATAAATCCTGGGGAAGGAAAACAAAATGCAGCACTCTGGAAGTAAAACCAAGTAGATGGCTAGTAATCATATGGTATAAAAATCTTGAATTTTGCTGCAAAAAACCCACCATCAAAAAGTTTGATGTTTCATTCATCAAGACATTTCACAAAAGCATTAGTTCAAGAGGAAAAGCAGCATTTATATGCATGAGAGGACTGCTGATTGGTTGTGGCATTGATGTGGAGATTGCAATTAATGATGATTGACAGTTAACTGCCAGATTTTGTTTAAATTTTAAATTGGGCAGCTTGACACGAAATGGTCAGGACAATGCCTTATAGGTGCTGGAGAAGTGCAGAAAGAAAGGAAGGATGTGGGGTGTACAAAATCACTTGGTTCTACATCTCTGTACATAGATTTGCAGGATCAGATTAAGATCTTGAAGCCTATTCACTGCACAAGAGAAGCCAGCTAAATTTCACAAAGATAAAGAAAATATTTGGATTTATAATCTTTCACATATTTGGGATGTCCTGAAATGCAAAGAAGTTCAGTAACCAATTCAAAAACAATGAGCTCCCATAATCAGCATTGGCATAATTTGCAAATAACCTGTTTTATTACTGTTGGTTGAGTGATAAATATTGTCCAGAATTTTCACTTTGATATGGTGGAGAGGTTTGTGCACTCTGATGATCCATTGAGAGATTCCATTGGGACCTCATTACTGCTTATAACCATGGTGACATGATTGCAGGAAGACGCCAGTCAAATTGAAGTCCAAATAGTCTCCAATGGTACAACAAGCAAACAAAGAGTATACATCTCATTGCTTGCAAAAGTGAAAGAAGGCTGTTTCAGTAAGGTAGGCCTGATCATTGTTGTTTGACACATCAAAGAAATCTGACCACCAATGGTGTCATGGTGGCGGTGGTGGACGTGTCATCCAGAAACCCAGTTTATTTCTCTAGAACAGGCATTCAAAGCCCATCAAGGCAGCCGATGAAATTTTATTAATCTCAGCAATTGTGCTCATGACAACTATTTTTGATTGTTGGAAAACTAATCCGGTTCACTTCGGTCCTTTAGGGAAGGAGGTCTGCCAACCTTATCTGGTCTGGCCAACATATGACCCCAGAACCACAGCAATGCGATGGACTCTTACCTGCCTTCTAAAATAGCAAACCAATTTATGGGCAATTACTGATGAGCAGCAAATGCTGGTCTGGCTGCCACCCTCATCACATGAAAGAGAAGGAACAAACCCATTAAGATTGAAAACGTTGTAATGGCACCTCAAGGTCCCCATAAAAATCAAAGTCTCACGCAGGTTTTACCCGGGGGCTCCTTTGTCTCATGCTTTTGAGCAAGACAGGGCTACAAACCTGACAGCCCCTAGTTCAGAATCCAAACAAAGAAACCAGATGCACGGTCATTGCATACCACAGCCAGTAGGATCACTATCTTTGTGATCAAACGTTGAACATTGTTAAATATTCCAACTGTGAATGTTAGAATTCAGAATCACAGAATTGTTAGTTGCAGAAGGAGGCTACTGAGTACGTTGTGTCCGCACTGGCAATGTTCCTGGATAATTTCAAGGGTATCTGTCTGGAAAGAAGAATTGCAACACTATCAAAGGAGCTATCACACCCTGAGTGAGAATTGGCTTCCCGAGAAGGGGCAGCTGAAGAAACAAAGAGGGACATACATCATTGACTGGAAGGGAATGGCTGACAGTTTTAGCATTTGCTTTAATTGAATTTTAAGACTTGGGTCAATCTCACTTGCAAGGGAGCAGATCTGAAAGAGACTTTCAGCTCAGACTAGCTACAAAAAGCATGAGAGTGGTTCCACAAGTTTTATTAGGTAGACTTTATTAGGTTTCCCACAATAAGCACAAAATCATGGTCATAATACCTTAACTTGACTAGGCAATTTGTCTCTTGATTAAAATCTATCTTCTGTCTTTATTCAATCTAGATGACAGTGTGTGCTGAGCAGCTTACACAACCTTATTTTATGCGCACATCCCAGCTTGGTTGCGTGCCATGTTGGTTAAAACTCTATTTCTGTCCATCTGATTGCTCAGTAAAATATCTATCTGCCCTTCCATTATGCTACCTTGAACCTAGTTTAGGTCACTGCCTAAAGGCCCTTTGCTTCTTCCTGACCCGGAGGCCCGACCACCGACATCCTCATCCGCCTAGCCGAACTCATCCTCACCCTCAACAACTTCTCTTTCGATTCCTCCCACTTCCTACAGACACAGGGGGTGGCCATGGGTACCCGCATGGGCCCAAGATATGCCTGCCTCTTTGTAGGTTATGTGGAACAATCCCCCTTCCGTACCTACACTGGCCCTAAACCCCACTTCTTCCTCCATTACATTGATAACTGTATCGGCGCCGCCTCATGCACCCACGAGGCGCTCGAACAGTTCATCCACTTCACCAACACCTTCCACCCCAAACTCAAGTTCACCCGGACCATCTCCAACACATCCGTCACCTTCCTCGACCTCTCTGTCTCCATCTCAGGCAACCACATAGAAACCGATATCCATTTCAAGCCCACCGACCCCCACAGCTACCTAGAATACACCTCCTCCCACCCATCTTCCTGCAAAAATTCCATCCCCTATTCCCAATTCCTTCGCTTCTGCCGCATCTGCTCCCACGATGAGGCATTCCACTCCAGTACATCTCAGATGTCCTCGTCTTCAAGGACCGCAACATCACCCCACAGTGGTCGAAAACGCCCTCTATCATGCCTCCCGCATGTCCCGCAACTCATCCCTCACACCCCGTCCCCGCAATAGCCGCCAAAAGAGAATCCCCCTCATCCTCACACAACACCCCACCAACCTCCAGATCCAATGCATCATCCTCTGCCATTTCTGCCATCTGCAATCCGACCCCACCACCAAAGACATTTTTTCATCCCCACCCTTATCTGCCTTCCGGAGAGACCACTCTCTCCGTGACTCCCTTGTCCGCTCCACACTCCCCTCCAACCCCACCACACCCGGCACCTTCCCCTGCAACTGCAGGAAGTGTTACACTTGCCCTCACACCTCCTCCCTCACCCCCATCCGAGGCCCCAAGAAGACTTTCCACATCAAGCAGATGTTCACCTGCACATCTGCCAATGTGGTATATTGTATCCGTTGCACCCGGTGTGGCTTCCTCTACATCGGGGAAACCAAGCGGAGGCTTGGAGACCGCTTTGCAGAACACCTTTGCTCGGTTCGCAATAAACTGCACCTCCCAGTTGCGAACCATTTCAACTCTCTCTCCCATTCCTTAGACAATATGTCCATCCTGGGCCTCCTGCAGTGCCACAACAATGCCACCCGAAGGTTGCAGGAACAGCAATTCATATTCCGCTTGGGAACCCTGCAGCCCAATGGTATCAATGTGGATTTCACTAGCTTCAAAATCTCCCCTCCCTCCGCTGCATTCCAAAACCAGTCCAGCTTGTTCCCGCCTCCCTAACATGTTCTTCGTCTCACCTATCCCCTCCTCCCACCTCAAGCCACGCCTCCATTTCCTACCTACTAACCTCAACCTGCGCCCTTGACCTGTCCGTCCTCCCTGGACTGACCTATCCCCTCCCTACCTTCCCACCTACACTCACCTCCACTGGCTCTATCCCCGCCCCTTTAACTTGTCTGTCTCCTCTCCACCTATCTTCTCTTTCATCCAACTTTGATCCGCCTCCCCCTCTCTCCCTATTTATTCCAGAACCCTCTCCCCCTCCCCCTTTTCTGATGAAGCGTCTAGGCCCGAAACGTCAGCTTTTGTGCTCCTAAGGTGCTGCTTGTTCTGCTGTGTTCATCCAGCTTCACACTTTGTTATCTCCAACTGAACTTATTCATCATGCTTTGGTGGTTATATTACACATAAAAATACAATTTGAATCAATATACTTAAGGATATAGCAATTAGGTTTTGACAGGCTATAATAAAATAAACTCAATTCCATGCAACGGTCCTCATGTCCATGGAATTAATTTTGCTACCTGGAATAGCATCTTAAATACACTGGCAGAATTCCTCAATTGTGTAAATGACGCTGCATGTTTAGCTTAGCCATAACCAATATGCCATTGTCATTAGTGCTTACGTTCCGATCCTTGACTATAATGAAGTTGTTAAGGGAAAGGTCTACTTTGATCTTGTCGAAGTCCTCTTCATTGCTATCTCAAAAGGCAGCGATCGTCCCTTTGGGTGACTTAAGTGTCAGAGCTGGTTGTGACTCCAATGTCTGAAGCTGAATCATTTGGAAAAAGACGATATAGGAAAAGGCAATGCAAATGGTATCCTGCTCACATCGTATCCTCAGTAAGGCCTCAATTTAACAAGAACAACATTTTGACAAAAGGACAAATTGAAAACCACATGAAGCATTCTAGATTAAAGCACTGGTACCTCCTGGGTTATATCTTTGTTCAGATCATAGATCTAAGTAACATTTATACCATAGAATTCATGAGGGTCTGGTACGCTTATCATTGATTCATTCAATTGATAATTAACTTCCATCCAGCTCCAAGACATCACAAGGTATAAACATCCAAGAAAGAATATTAGTACTTCTCCTCTTCCTCTTAATGAATTTGCCATTACAATACGAATTAGAAATAGGATTTTTGGCAGTCTCTGCCATTGGTTGGCAGTGTTCCTGTGCAGCTGTTTTGAAGTATTAATGATATTCCATACCAGATTTGACATTCATAGGAAGTGAGACAACTTATTTCAGAAATTTTATATCTGGGGTTCTCCATGGGCAATATGTTTAATTTTAAGAGTGTTTATTGTCATACTCTGCATCTTGCCTGCTTTAGGTCTTGTTTCCTTTGTTAAATTTTATTGCATTGATTTGAATTTTACAGTCTCCATCCCCCACTGCCAGGTTTTTAGGTGAAGGGAGTCACAGAATTTCTCAGATGGTCAACCAAATGTGCTCCCCACCAGCCCCCAAACTCTCCGCAATTTTTGTCATGATGGTGAGACCGAAGGTTGTCTTCCTACCCGCTCCCAAATTGATGCTCTTATTGATCACTTAATGGTCCCTTCTCACTCTGCCTCAATTTTCAGGCAGGGAAGAGCTGCTCAGGGGTTAGGGCTGAGTGGTGAAGGAAGGATGGCAGCACACCAAGGCTAGGGTTCAAACATGAAGGGAAGGACGCTGCCCTCAAGGGTCCCCTTTCCACAACTGGCCACATGTTGGCGCTCCCTGATCTTGCCCCAACCTTGTCCATTCCATCTAGATCCCTGTTGTGCCACCCACTTCCAAACTCGTAATTATGTGGTACTGCTCTCTAGGACTTTGACTCTCAGGGCTGCCTGTAATTCCAATTGCGGTCTACAACAACTCTCCGAAGACTACCATGGCTAATTCAACTTAGCTTCACAACCTTGGACACCACGGGGCAATTTATCATGGTCAATCCACCCAACCTCACACCTTTGGACAGTAGGAGGCAATTGGAGCACCTGGCAGAAACCCATGTAGACGCAAGAAGAAGATGCAACGTGCACACAGGCAGTCACCCAAGGCTGGAATCAAACCCGGGTCCCTGGTGCTTTGGGGCTGTGGTGCTAATCACTGTGCCTGAGCATGTTGCTCCTTGATGGTACTGATGTTGACACTTTCCATTACTAGTCTGATGATTGAGAGTCGACCAACGGAATGGTAATTGACTGGCTTAGATTTTGCTTTTTCGGAACAGGACATATCTGAGCAATAGTGCACATTCTTGGTTAGGTGCTAGTGTTGTAACTTTACTGATACAGCTTGGTCAGGGGTGTAGGGGTTAACTCGTACCATACAAAGTGATCAATATCTGCTTTACCCAAAGTAGCCGATGTTTGAAAGACATAAAATAGCCAATGAGGGCTAAACAAGATGGGGCAGTCTGCTCTAACATTTAAATTGAAATATAATAGTAGCTTGGGGCAGAGCTACCCAAGGTCATACAAAAGCCCTGCGACTCATCATCCAAGACAGTTTTGATAAGAGGTTGCCTAAGAACAGACAAACGACTGTACTCTCACTAATGGAAGGATGTTGTCCCACTAAAGACCTTGCACCATGGGTATAAATCTTAGCTAATGAACTCATCAGATTAACTCCCTAAACAGTTGCAAAAAACAACAGCTAAAGAATTTTTGTAGTAATTAGCTTCTTACCCATAGTATTAAGACATAGGGTCTAGTTAAAGAATCCTTCAGATTGTCACAGAAGTAGGTTTCAACACATAACCAGAATATAATACAAGCAGTAGGGGGTAAAGTATTTAAACCCAGAAGTGAAAATTATAATTAGCTTTAGGACATGCCTTATCTTACAGCCTGAAGGAGATAGATTGGTCCAACTCGTTAGCTATGAAGAGCGAGCAGTAAAAGTAGCTGTAGAACTTTACACTTTATAACTAAGCTTATAACAGGAATTGATCATATAGTTAATCAATCATTAATCAATTAGTTAAAACTAAGGGGTTTTTTTACATATATATTCCGGATGGTGGGAAATATAAGAGGAATATTTAAATTTTATAAAAGCAGCACACATAATACCAGGAATAACAGAATTCATACAGCCCTTAGAGATAGGAAAATCTAAGGCAGACCAGAAGGAGTATAACTAATAACTTTTGGAATATGAATTAACAGGATGCATTGAAAGATCCCAAGGCCCAGAGATTACAATGACTAGTAAACACCATGAGATCATGGGAACCTGGGGCTGTCCCTAAGAATGTCCATCATTGATTAGATGTCCCATGGGATATGGTATTTGGATTCAGCGGAAGGGCAGTGACTGCATTGTATTTGAGTATTGGAACACAAGTGTATAAAAATGCTGTATTTCTTTGTAAAATCAGAGTGTTTCATTGTGATCAGAGATAATGGGAACTGCAGATGCTGGAGAATCCGAGATAACAAAGTGTGGAGCTGGATGAACACAGCAGGCCCAGCAGCATCTTAGGAGCACAAAAGCTGACGTTTCGGGCCTAGACCCTTCATCAGAGAGGGGGATGGGGCGAGAGTTCTGGAATAAATAGGGAGAGAGGGGGAGGCGGACCGAACAAGGGTAGAGGAGAAGATAGGTGGAGAGGAGAGTATAGGTGGAGAGGTAGGGAGGGGATAGGTCAATCCGGGGAGGACGAACAGGTCAAGGAGGTGGGATGAGGTTAGTAGGTAGGAAATGGAGGTGCGGCTTGAGGTGGGAGGATGGGATAGGTGAGAAGAAGAACAGGTTAGTGAGGCGGAGACGAGCTGGGCTGGTTTTGGGATGCAGTGGGGGGAGGGGACGAGCTGGGCTGGTTTTGGGATGCAGTGGGAGGAGGGGGGATTTTACAGCTTGTGAAGTCCACATTGATACCTTTGGGCTGCAGGGTTCCCAAGCGGAATATGAGTTGCTGTTCCTGCAACCTTCGGGTGGCATCATTATGGCACTGCAGGAGGCCCAGGATGGACATGTCGTCTAAGGAATGGGAGGGGAAGTTAAAATGGTTCGCGACTGGGAAGTGCAGTTGTTTATTGCGAATCGAGCGGAGGTGTTCTGCAAAGCAGTCCCCAAGCCTCTGCTTGGTTTCCCCAATGTAGGGGAGGCCACAACAGGTCCAGAGGATGCAGTATACCACATTGGCGGATGTGCAGGTCAACCTCTGCTTAATATGGAACGTCATCTTGGGTCCTGGATTGGGGGTGAGGGAGGAGGTGTGGGGGCAAGTGTAACACTTCCTGCAGTTGCAGTGGAAGGTGCCGGGTGTGGTGGGGTTAGAGGGGAGTTGGAGCAGACAAGGGAGTCCCGTACAGAGTGGTCTCTCCGGAAGGCAGACAAGGGTGGGGATGGAAAAATGACTTGGGTGGTGGGGTCGGATTGCAGATGGTGGAAGTGTCGGATGATGATGCGTTGGATCCGGAGGTTGGTGGTTTTTAAGGGAGGAAGAAGTGCGGTTTGGGGCCAGTGTAGGTGCAGAAGAGGGACTGCCTCTTGCTCCCAAGAGGAGCTAGAACAGTTTATCCACTTCACCAACACCTTCCACCCCAACCTCAAGTTCACCTGGGCCATCTCCAGCACATCCCTCACCTTCCTGGACCACTCTGTCTCCGTCTCAGGTACCAACTAGAAACTGATGACCATTTCAAACCCACCAACTCCCACAGCTACCTAGAATACACCTCCTCCCACCCACCCTCCTGCAAAAATTCCATCCCCTATTCCCAATTCCTTCTCCTCCGCTGCATCTGCTCCCAGGATGAAGCATTCCACTCCCGCACATCCCAGATGTCCGCGTTCTTCAAAGACCGCAACTTCCCCCCCTGCAGTGGTCGAGAACGCCCTGGACAGTGTCTCCTGTATTTCCCACAACACATCCCTCACACCCCGCCCCCGCAATAACCGCCCAAAGAGAATCCCCCTAGTCTTCATATACCACCCCACCAACCTCCGGATACAACGCATCATCCTCCGACACTTCCGCCATCTACAAGCCGACACCACCACACAAGACATTTTTCCATCCCCACCCTTGTCTGCCTTCCGGAGAGACCACTCTCTCCGTGACTCCCTTGTCCACTCCAAACTCCCCTCCAACACCACCACACCCGGCACTTTCCCCTGCAACCACAGGAAGTGCTACACTTGCCCCCACACCTCCTCCCTCACCCCCATCCCAGGCCCCAAGATGACATTCCATATCAAGCAGATGTTCACCTACACATCCGCCAATGTGGTATACTGCATCCGCCGTACCCGTTGTGGCTTCTTCGACATTGGGGAAACCAAGCGGAGGCTTGGGGTCCGCTTTGCACAACATCTCCGCTCGATTCACAATAAACAACTGCATTTCCCAGTCGCGAACCATTTTAACTCCCCCTCTCATTCCTTAGACAACATGTCCATAATGGGCCTCCTGCAGTGCCATAATGATGCCACCCGAAGGTTGCAGGAACAGCAACTCATATTCCGCTTGGGAACCCTGTGGACTCAATGTGGACTTCACAAGCTTCAAAATCTCCCCTTCCCCCAGTGCATCCCAAAACCAGCCCAGCTCGTCCCCTCCCCCCACAGCATCCCAAAACCAGCCCAGCTTGTCCCCGCCTCACTAACCTGTTCTTCTTCTCACCTATCCCATCCTCCCACCTCAAGCCGCACCTCCATTTCCTACCTTCTAACCTCATCCCACCTCCTTGACCTGTCTGTCCTCCCCGGACTGACCTATCCCATCCCTACCTCCCCACCTATACTCTCCTCTCCACCTACCTTCTCCTCTATCCATGTTCGGTCCACCTCCCCCTCTCTCTCTATTTATTTCAGAACCCGCTCCCCATCCCCCTCTCTGATGAATGGTAGGCCCGAGACGTCAGCTTTTGTGCTCCTAAGATGCTGCTTGGCCTGCTGTGTTCATCCAGCTTCACAGTTTGTTATCTCAGAGTGGTTCATTGATCTCTCTTCCAATCCAAGCCAAAGATTAAGGGAAAAATTGCTTTCTTATGTCGAGCCACATTCAGGGAAGATTGTTTGGCTCTCTCCCTGCATTAATGAGGCTCTGCGTGAATTAACGTGTTCCACTTGCCTGAATCCTTCCTGCTTCCTGAGTTTTGTCCCTTGTTGGGGAATACACTCTTACAAAAGGCATAGTATGTTTTGAGGCGTAAAAGATGTTGTCAGAGCCCATAGCCTTTGCTGTATCTACTGCTTCCCACCAGTCTTGCACTCAACACGGTTATGATTTCAGCTGAAGGTATTATTGGACTTGACAGATCTCAGAATGAAACCTGTCTTGACAGATCATTAATTTAGTTAGTTAACACAATGGTTTCACACTGAGGTTGCTAAGGTTCCTCAGAATTACAGAAAAAGGAGTCACTTATTTAAAATTGAGATGTAAAGGAATTGCCTAGAGGGTAGTGAATGCTAATGAACTCTCTAGCCTAGACATTTGAGGAGGCTAGATCACTGAAAGTATTTAAAGGAAGTAAAAATATAAACCATGCGATCTATATATGTGTATAAAAGCAGTTAGGAATATATTAAAACAAATATTTCAACAAGCGTACTTCAATCTGTATCCCAAGACTGTCCATTACAGAAACTCAAGTCTGGAAAAATTATACTTCTATCTCAAAACTTTTTTAGTCTACCTAACTGAATCCTTCCTGTTCCTTTCTCTTGAACTACTGAGACAATTTTATGATTCGTCTCCAAGTCTGACAGTATGAGCCTTTCACAATTTTGATGGCCTAACTTCTCAAGCTTTAGCTCTTGAAGATTTCTGTCCAAAGTTCTCCTGTCTTGGGAAACTTCACAAACTAGAATAAACACTGCTACTGCAGTAATTGGTTTCCTCTGAACTGAGCTGTCCTGAATTAAACCTGCTCAGAGAAAAACTAAAAACTAGCTTATGAACACAACTTTTGGTTTTCTTCAAACACAACACTGATGTGTCTGAACTGAACTGAAACTAAAACTAATAGCTTAAAGCATTTAAACTTCATGCCATAAACCCAAAGGTTGAAATATTGTAATCTATTAACAGTCCAGGAGTACCCAGAAGCCCTGAAACAAAGTCTTCTTGGGACTGGTACATTTGGGTCACTGTTCTAACATGACTTTCTGACCTTTTCCAAAACTAAACCTCTATAGCTCTAACCCACATTCTATATGACTCGCTTTTTAAAATGATCCAAATTCCAAAAATGATAATAATGTATTTACACATTTTTGATCACACTTCACAGAAGTTTGTCTTAGCTGTTAAAGTGGCCATCAGACATTTACACGAAAGTAGTGGGGTGGAGGGTCCTAGGCAGAGGGAGTGGTCTACGCAGAGGGAGTGGTCTAGGCAGAGTGAGGAAGTGGTCCAGGAGGAGTAGAGGGAACTTATTACTGATCTGCTCCACAAGGTCTGTGATCATTCTCGGACTGGTCTGTACTCTTTCATAACAGAATGATCCTGACTAGAAAATTTCATGGCAGAACTGGTCATTGTGAAATGTGTACTTTTTTTTGCCTGCTAAACATTTGAGAATCTGGGGATACTGGGTACAAATTACGAGCATGTCCCTTCAAGTTGTTTTCACTGAAGTGTTCCGCTGTCTCTAACTTTACAGGCAAAGTGGTTGGGAAGTAGTGAGGGCCAAGAAAAGAACAAGGACATTGAATGCAGACTCAAGGCAGTGATTTAGCAAGCAAGCTGACTGCGACAGATATTTCAAAGGAGATGTGGGTGGGGGGATGGGTGGGCAGTGCCATGCTGTAGAGGGGGAACATTATGCTTGGGGTGGAGAGTAATTGGAAAAACATTAAAGGAAACGCAAAAGTGATCAGAGAAGATTTTGTCAAAGGGTGCATACGAAGAGCCATCAGAGAAAATTACATTGTCTACCATGTCCTAAAAGTTTGAAACGCCATCCCATGTGAACACATTAAACATTCATGTACAATTCTGCACAGCTTGATTTCAAACGATTGAAGATATTTGCCTCAATTACTAGTTTATAAAGTCTATATCAAGGTGATCAGCTTACTAATGATTGAAAGATGGAACATTTTCTTCTAAAATTCAATCCAAAATAATTGTATAAATGGAGCGTTGTAGGTTTAAGTTGAAATGTAACCTGCATGAAAATATAGTTCATAAATGGCAAAAATGTGCAATTAATTTACATCCACACAATTCTGTATAATCCTGATTCCCAAAAGTGAAGTCACTCCTTTCATTACACTATCCATGCTTCTTTTTCTGAAATGACTTACAGCTGTTTTACATTTCTCTTTTCAGAACAGTCTTATGGTCACTTATTTAGGCCACCTGGGTTGCCATGACATCTGTCTCCCCTGCTGAGAATTATGGTTAAAAGATGTTAGAAAGGACACTGAGTTCCTGTGTAAATCGTACAATTTGTTGTTGAAGTCCTGAGGCTGTTGCCATGGGGATGGGAGAGATTTTGATTCTTTTGTTTTACTTTCCAGCTTTCCCCCCTTCATAGTCCTCCTTGCCTGTAGCTGGCTGCTACTGGGTTTAAGTTCCAAACAAACAGGCAACCTCCTGTAATTTGGTCAGATAGCCATTATTCCTGCGACTGTGAGCAGCATCATTCTCTGGAGACACATCCTCACTATGGACACTCTTCCTATTTTCACCCAATTGCTAACGGCTGCCAAATAAACCGAATGGCAATCAGGGAATGAAACCCAGGCTCATTTTTTCCAGTGACTAGCTCAAAGTGCACATGAGAGACTTTTCCTTAGTTTTCAATAGAAATGAATAAATACTAGGGTGGGGAGGCATGTAAAAGAACAGTTGGCAATCATTCTAAGAATAAACAGTGTGCATTAATAAAAACACTAAGAAGTTGGACTGACAGGTCTTTTCTGTATTGTATGACTGTATGGCTCTATAAGTGTCACAGGTCAAGCGCTGGATTTTTACTTCCCTCTAGAAGCAGAAATGAAGGAGGATGGATGATGATAATAATGGCATCAGTCAGTTTGCTGGTTTGCCACTGTTGTTACATTTCATCAGCTCAGGTTTGGAGATGGGGGCTTATCCTGTTCCAGGAAAACATCTGACCCACTAGTGAGTGTAATGAAAATTATTTAAAAAGTTTAATAACTGACATTTAGTCAGTGGAATCATTGGGATGCTCTTATGTTGTAGGATGGTGGGCGTTTTCTTAGTAAATAAATAAAACAATCCACTTGAAATACTTTTTAAGAACAGCTCTATGGTCCAGTAGAGTTAATGGCATCTTTATCTTTAGTGTCTGAAAGTATTCCTCACAACCTCCCAATCATACAGGGGTGTGACACATAGAGATGGCATCACCACATACGGCAGTGATACCAACACACACAGAGGTGACATTATCCTGTGAAACGCCTTGTCAATGTAAAAGGCTTGAACTGAGCATTTCACTAAGACAAAGCAAGGAAGCAATGACATGACTAAATTACTCTTATTAATAAATACAATGGAAACAAACTCTCTGGAGGAATTCCAGAAAATACAGCCAAGAAAGAGATTCTCTGGAAAAACTGAATTTTGTTTGTGATTTGCGTTCTTGTGAAGGCACTATGACTTTTAAGGGAGGATTTATATGCAAAGTAAGAATTACATGTTAATAAAAACAAGAATTCCTGCTCTAAATAAATTCTTTATCATGTTGTAATGTTGCTTTAAACTCAAAAGCACTGTAAACTACTCTATGGCTGACACCTAAGCCCACTTTAATTTAATGGCAGGCATCCTGTGAGTTACACTTGTCATAACTTCTTTATCTTTATAATCTAATCTCTCAAGTTCAGATGGTGGCTATAAACCTCTCAAAGTTTATGAGTCAGACTCTGTCTGCCTCGGGCTTCTAACGCTGCGTAATTACAACCAAAAAGGTTTGTCCTCCGTTCTTGTGTGAGTTACTATCATTTGTCACTGAAGCTTTCACTGGTATGTGTTATAATGGCAGTAACAAATTCCTTCTTGCTTGACTTCTCATTGGCTCACTTGACCCCTGAAGTCTGCGAGGCTCAATCTAGTTTAGAACACAGAACCCTTCAAATTTACCCCATGCTAAGGTTAACGTGCAACTGCATTCATTTCAAAATGCTACCACAGCTGTTTTAGCGGTCATTAATCCATTTATTTCTTGCTTCTATTGAATTAGTAGAACAGGGAATTACTTATCTTTAGATGACTGAATTTGTAGGGGCATGTTCTTATGTAATGTTAAATTGTATTGACAAGGCAAAGTAGTAAGTCTGAACAAGTCAAATGATTTCTTAATTTAAGTAGAACAGAATGAATAACTTTTAAATCATATTTGAGCTGCTGTTTGGGCTGGCTCCATTGCCATTCCACCGGCTAGCCTGTTGCGATAGCTTTTGGTTAGTTTGTACTCATTTTATGCAATTTATTATGTTAATTTTGTGAATATGTCTAACTATAATTAGCTTTGTCATCACAAGAAGTGATGCAATGTCATGGGTAGCAACCATTATAGTCAGTTTGGAGCAGTCAGACGCACTTGTAGATGAAGCCTCCAATAAAGTTCTGTCTCCAACCTCGAGACTTCCTGCTTAGCTTTGTTTGTATTCCCTCAGAGCCTGGGACAGATCTCGTTCAGCAGCTGTGTCCTTTGGGGCTCTGCCAGGTTAGTCAGTGGTGATGCTACGGAACAACTGCTGAAGTTCCCCCAACTGGATTCCGTTCAGAGCCCTTGCCGCCCACAAAAGGGATGAGTAGTCATTCAACAGCCACTGGAATTGGGGGGAGTTGGGCAGTAGCTGATATTCAGCAGGAGATTTCCTCGCCCATATTTGACCTGATACTATGAAATGTCACACAGTCTGGTGTAAATGTCAAGGGTACCCAGGGTACTCTGTCCTGCCAGAGGGACAGGACATGCACAAGGATGGCTATTACATCATCAGTCGGGGTGGGGGGCAACTCTGAATTGTTTACACTGATTTCAGTGGGGTGGGAACGAGGAATGCCAGGTTTTTTGTTTGATATCCAATTGGATGTGAGTTGTTCTAGGGATAGTGTATGATGAGGGATAGAATTGGAAATAGTAGGAGTTGTTTAGATAGTTAATGAGGTGCGGCGGTCAGATATGACAAGAAATCTCGCTGGGCCTCGCAGCGAGAACCCCTCCAAAAAAACCCTTGATGCAATTTGCAGTTGGCCAAAAAAGTGCAAGATTCAACTCAATATGCACCTTCTCGTACCTGTTGGACATTAAAGCGTTCACATTCTTTAAAGGGAAAAGGATGGAAGTTGAGTTATGGTATAGATTTAAAAAGATTCAATCCTCCACATTTATGACATTTAAATAAGATGTGTCATTCAGTATAGAAACACCGGCCTGATGCTCAATCATTCTCTCTGAGTAATGTAGTCTGTCAATGTAACATACAGTAATATCAGGAGCCAGAGTATGGGTGTAAGTCTGTGATAAAACCACAAGTAGCTAAACGCTTAGAAAAGGAGAAGGAAGAAAGGAAGTCTTGACAACGGCACACAAGAAGTGACTGTGCAAACAAAACCAGAGAAACCATAACGGGAAATGAATTGACTGCAGTGGGAGAGATTGCAGTGAAACCAAGAAGTGGCATGGACAACTATGCCACAGATCATTAAGAGACTGGGAAAGATAATCATCCATTGGCCTGCCATTTCAGCACAGTCCCTCAATATCTTCACTTGCCATAAAAGCACTGGTCAATCTCTTGAATCTTTTGAGGGTGAAGAATTCGACATTTTGCTCTGATAATTCAACCTTCCACAAATCTATTTCTGTTCATCCTGAAGATGTTTTATCTAAAGGGCCTTCATCAGAAAAGGGGGATGGGAAGAAGATTCTGAAATAAATAGGGAGAGAGGGGGAGGCGGACTGAAGATGGATAGAGGAGAAGGTAGGTGGAGAGGAGAGTATCAGTGGGGAGGTAGGGAGGGGATAGGTCAGTCTGGGGAGGACGGACAGGTCAAGGGGGCAGGGTGAGGCTAGAAGGTAGGAAATGGAGGTGTGGCTTGAGGTGGGAGGAGGGGATAGGTGAGAGGAAGAACAGGTTAGGGAGGCAGGGACGAACTGGGCTGGTTTAGGGATGCACTGGGGGAAGGGGAGATTTTGAGCTTGTGAAATCCACATTGATACCATTGGGCGGCAGGGTTCCCAAGGGAAATATGAGTTGCTGCAACCTTCGGGTGGCATCATTGTGGCACTGCAGGAGGCCCAGGATGGACATGTCGTCTGAAGAATGGGAGCGGGAGTTGAAATGGTTCACGACTAGGAGGTGCAGTTGTTTATTGCGAATCGAGCAGAGGTGTTCTGCAAAGCAGTCCCCAAGCCTCTGCTTGGTTTCCCTGATGTACAGGAAGCCACAACAGGTACGGCGGATGCAGTATACCACATTGGCGGATATGTAGGTGAACATCTGCTTGATGTGCAAAGTCTTCTTAGGGCCTCGGATGGGGGTGAGGGAGGAGGTGTGGGGGCAGGTGTAGCACTTCCTGCGGTTGCAGGGGAAGGTGCCGGGTGTGGTGGGGTTGGAGGGGAGTGTGGAGCAGACAAGGGAGTCGCGGAAAGAGTGGTCTCTCCAGAAAGCAGACAAGGGTGGGGATGGAAAAATGTCTTTGCTGGTGGGGTCGGATTGTAGATGGCGGAAGTGTCGGAGGATGATGCGTTGTATCCGGAGGTTGGTGGGGTGTTATGTGAGGACAAGGGAGATTTTCTTTTGGCGGTTATTGCGGGGACAGGGTGTGAGGGATGAATTGCGGGAGACACGGTTGAGGGCGTTCTTGACCATTGCGGGGTTGGGGGGTGGGTAGTTGTGGTCCTTGAAGAACGATACAAGAGAGTTGCAGTGGGAGAGAGACCCCTGAGGTTTGTCTGGAGGTGGACTGGTTGTCAGTTACGTAAGATTGTGCTTTCAAACACAATGATTTCAAACACAAGAGGGCAGTAGAATCACTCAGATTTGCACCCCAGAGTTCATTTGGAAGAGTGTTACAGCGCAGAAAGAGGCCACTCAGCAACATTTTCGCACCAGATCTCCAAATGAGCACTATGACTTAGTGTTATTCTCCCACTATTTTCCTGTCCCTTTGCACACTGTTTCTATTTTAACAATCTAACGCCCTCAGTTGAATCTGCCTCCACCAAACTTCCAGGCAGCGCATTCCATAGTCTAACCCCTCATTTTGTGACATTATTTTGCAAATCTCTTAAAATTAGATCCCTCTTGTTCTCAATCTTTTTTAGAAACAGAAACAATTTCTTCCTGTTTACTCTATCCAGGCGCCTCATGATTTTGACGATTCACTTCAGAGAGCCTCTTAGCTTTTTTCCCACTAGTAACAACAGTCCAATTTGTTCTGAGAATTTAAGTTTCTCATACCTGGAACCATTCTTGTAAACCTCTTCAGCACTCTCTCTAATACATTCGTGTCCTACCTGTAGTGTGGTAACCAGCTGTTCTTACAATACTCCAGCTAATGTCTAACAAGCATCTTTTTTATAACTTCACCTTAACCTCCTTGTCATTTTATTCTGAGTCTACATTAACAAATTTCAGGATACTACATGTTCTATTAAATGCTTTCTCCACCTGTCCTGCCACATTCAATAACCTATGCGCATGATCACTTTTTGCTCCTTCAGCCCCTTAAGAATTGCATTCCTTCCTTTTTATTTAATGCCTATATTCTTCCTGCAAAGATGCATCACTTCTCACATCTCTGCATTGAACTTCACCTGCTGAGTTGGATGGTCAGCCATGATCACATTGAACAGGCTCAAAGGGATGAATGTCCTACTCGTAATCCTATCTTTTATTTTTCTAGCTATTGCGCAAGAGGAAAAGTGACTTAGAAAATCTCTTTGGGTGTGGAGATGGCAACGGAAAATTACTCCGCACCAATTTAAAGTGGTAGCAGCAGTGAATTTCACACTGACTGCTCCTTTGAATGATTGTCATGCGTAACCCAGCGCTGTGCCTCTGTGGGAGAGGAGGGCAGCTGACTGAGTGTGTTGCCTGGGGATGACTATTTCAGAGCTGGATCAGCAACGTGATGGTCTGCCAAAATTTTGTCCTCACGGCACAGGACAAATGGATTGTGAATACTGCCAAGACAGCAGGGTTACTGCTCGCTGTTCAGATGCATTGCCTGCAGAACCAGTCATTGGCTCTCCGCACAATCGGAAAGGCCACTATTCTGCAAGGCTATGTGCCTGCTGCTCTTATTCTATGTTCAGAGAAGGTGTTCAGTACCTCTGCTGTCTCATATATTCGGAGTTGGACAGTGGACCACAATATTTTTACTTTGTCACAAAGTGCAGCATAGATTTAGTGCCTTGGTTAACCTTGAAGTCCATTGGCAGCATCATCCTTCCTCTGTTGAGAAGCTGCAGATCTGTTTCCAAGAGGTGAGTGGCACAGTGGCTCAGTGGTTAGCGCTATTGCATCACAGCACCAGGGACCCAGGTAACACAGATCTCTGACCATCTTGTTGGCAAATCACAAATGTCTGCTCCTGCCTTGAGGGCTGACGGGAGAAGTGCACACTCCAGCCTTTAAATGGATACAGCCTCTTGTTGAAATTTCTCCTTCGTCTGCAAGGAACTTAATTTCTTGATGTCCTATTTCACAATGACGTAGCAGTCATTGTAGTTAACAAGTAAATAGCGTACTCAGATATCTTTCGATAGAACATAAGACATTCCGACTATCCAGCAGCACTCCCTGCAAACTTTACCAATTTTCCAAACTCTTTCAACATTCTGGGACTCCCACAGAATTAGCAAGAATCATGTTGGATGATGTCTGTCAAACTAGGTGGAGACATCAGAATTAACTTGAGTCGAGGTCCAAACAGGCAGAATGGTGTCAAATCAGCTTTAGCTGCTGTCACATTACAATCTGCCTACTGTATGTAATTTTGGTGCATCAATGTGACACTCACAAAATGACCCTCATCAACATGGCATTTAGTCTGTGCCATCTTAGAAGTGGGCAGGAATAGTGTAAATGCCATTGTGCACCTAAACTACATTTTGCATCCTTTAATTTTAATTGTCAGAGTGGGCAGACCATATGAAAATGTTGGGGTATGAAATTAAAGAAAATTGATGCATTTAAGGAAAGGAATTAAATAGTTCTCATAGAAATGAAACAGGATGTTCTGCCCAATGAGACTGTGCATCTATATAGTGCATTTTGCAACTTTAGAAAGTCCAAACAAGTACTTACACCCTCAGGAGTATGCTTTGGAAGTGTTGTCACTACAGTATTGTAAACTGTGCATGGGAAAGAAGCCTTTACAGGTTGAGTAGTCCTTGCAAGGGATAGGCAATCTTATTAGTTACAATGGAGTTCATAGAATCCGTACAGTGTGGAAACAGATCCTTCGGCCCACCAAGTCCACACCGACACTCAGGGCATCCCATCCAGACTCATCCCTCTAATCTATATCTCCCTGAACACTATGGGCAATGTAGCAAGGCCAATCCACCTAGCCTGCACATCTTTGGACTGTAGGAAGAAATGCACGCAGACACAGGGAGATGGTGCAAACTCCATACATACAGTCGCCCGAGGCTGGACTTGAACCTGGGTCCCTGGCACTGTGAGGCAGCAGTGCTAACTGCTGGGCCACCGTGCTGCCCCTTATTACTAGTTACTAGTGTTAGTGGAAGACTGTTTGAATGAGGAACATGGAAATGGAAATGGCTGGCTGAAGCCTCAAAGAAATGGAGTGCAAGGCAGGGTCAAACTGTGCGGTTAGAGCTTCCATCCTACCTCCCAAAGGAAGTGAGAGCTCCCTCCTGAATGAAATTGGATTCCTCCTCACACCTGCAGTGATAGAATAAAAGCTGAATACCATGGATACAGAAAATCTAAAATAAAACACTCTTTCTGATTTTATTTTACTCCTGCATCAGATTATATGCTGCCTGGATTCAGGCAATGTTTGCTCACTAATTATTGCCCCTATATGCTGCTGCCATAGTTCTACGGTGTAAAAAGTGATGTTTATTTTTAGTGGTGAAGGAATTATAGAGCAGGTTATTCAAAAAATATTGCAGTCTTCAGAAATAATCATGTACTGCAGGTCTTTGAATTTCTCTCATATTTGATTCATCCCACTCAACAGCAATGGATTTTTCTCATGTCAGCTCTGTGTAACCTAAAACAGGAAAAGTAGAGAGGAGGCTGCGGGGAATTAGTAAGGTTAATGGGATCCTTAAAAGTACATTCTCCAACCCCGAGAATTGTTTACTGTATTATTTTCCATGACTGCTTATGCCCAGGAGAGACTCATTTTATTGTTTTTCATCTGTGAAGCCTCTGCCAGTGGAACTGACACCACCCTCGTCGCTCTCTGAGTTGCTAATTGTTCTAACAGTGGAAATTATGTGGGAAGGTATTTATTTCTTCTTCCATTTTACCCTGCTCCTGCCTGCACGCTCCTCTCTTCTTCCTACCCAATATCCTGAATCTATTGACTTACTCTGGGGTCTGCTGTCACTTATCCTGACTGTCCCGCTGGTATCTCTCCTCTGAATACACATCGCTTCATTGCATTTTAGGAGAAAACAACAAAAAGTGAAATTTACATAATAGCTTTTATATGAAAAAATGTGCCAAGGCACTTCACAGTGGTCCTAGCAGGCAAAACTAACTTAAAAGCGATATTAACACAGAAAAATCATACGGAACAATCACAAAGAAAGGGGAGAGGTGAAGAGACGGAAGGGAACAGAAAAGGAACTGGTGATTAAAGGCACAGCCTCCCGCAGTGTAACACAGAGAGTCCAGGGGAGCAGGGCAGCTGCGATGCACAAGAGGTCACAGTTTGAAATACAGAAGTATGCTGAACTGAGGACGTTACAGTCATAAATTGGAAAGGAATAACTGCATAAAGAGGAAAACTTTAAATTGATGCATTGGGAGAGTGGGAGCCAGTCTAGGTCAGCGGGTAAGGGCTAGTCAGTGAATTTAGAGCAAGAAGCATAGGAGTTGATAAGAAGTTTAGAGCGGCTTGAATTTTGGCAAAAATCTAGAGGGCTCTATGTTACTCATATTAGCCCCAGAAACCTGATTCCCACCCAGCCCCAATTCAGGGAAAGGAATGGTTAGAGGTTGTACTTTACATATCCATGGCTCAGGGAGGAAAGTGTAAATATTAAAGTGCAGCTGCCTTCAGTCAAATAACTAGTGGGATGTCCAAAATACAACTGGAAGGCTTTAGACCTTTCAGTTCTTTAGTGCAGTCGAGCATCATTTTGGATAGATCCACAAATGCTGTTTTGGAAGTAAGGGCTGTTGAGAGAACTCCTTTTGGGATCAGTGAAAGTGAATGCATGTATGAAGTGGATGAAGGATTGGTCAGGCTAACTGGAGATGTCAAATTGGCAAGGGAACTACCAAGCTGTAAAGTAATTTGAACATCTTGATTGTGACGACACTATGACTTTACGAGCTGTGTTTTGTCCTGTCTCTTTCATGAAGAATGGTTGAGGCAGAGGTACAAGCAGTCTGTTCCAAGCTAGTAAGCAGCTTCTAGGCCTTGGATTTTTTTTCAAAAGTTGGAGCCTTAAAAGCAGCATGCTTGAGTGGAGTCAGGCTCCCACAGAACCAAGAATTTAGTTTAGCTTTCAGAGGTTGTTGGGGTTTTGAAGTTGGCTGTGGAAAAAAATTACATCCTTCTCTCTGTTACAGCTAAAAGCTTGCTTCCCCTTTTTGTTGTGAGAATTGCATGTGAGGCAATCAATTTTACTGAATTTGTCCTTGCCAAGGGTGTGTTTACAGGTTGTTACTATATTGCAACAGTTGCTGTTTAATAGTTAAATAATGTATTATTCTGCTAAGTTTTCCATAGAGTTAAAACAAAACTAATTTTTCTTCCCTTTGTTTATTTTATTTGCATCAGGTAAAAATAAAGTGTCCATTGTTTAAAGGCAAGTCACGTAACTGATCAAAATATAACAAAATACACCAGGGACATAGCATCTTACATCTGCCTTTAAAAAAGATAAAAGTTAGGGTCTAGGTTACCTCCTTGACATATTTGAAGGGGGTTTGGTCTGGTCCATAATAGATTGGGGCCTCTTGTCGGGGACAAAGTCTCTAATTTCAGTTTGGGTTTAGGATTGTCGGATTCAAAGGCAGTGAGTGATGAATGTTGGTGTAATTTTATTTCGGATGTTGCATATAGTTGGTTTAAATAGAGTGTACCTTGTGTAATCGTATCTTTTTCATTCACTAAGACTTTCCGAGGGGTGGAAGAAGTCACTTTGGGTGTTTTATAGAAAGTGAGCAAAGAAGCCCTTTCAGAATTGGCAGGCAATCTGAAGTTGGAGTTTTTCTGTGTCTGTGAGGAAAGGGATGATAATTTTACTTGCAGCATTAGTTCTGCATTTACAATTGCCAGGAATGCATTCAGAATCATGGGAAATTGCTAAAACTCAATTGCAAATGAAGCAGCTTGAATTAGAGGCAATGATGAGGCAAAAAGAAAGAGAAAAGGAAATGAAACAGTTTGAATTCCAATTAAAAGCAGAGGGAAAAGAGAAAAAAGAAAGGAAGGCATATGGACTACTGCCAAAAGCCTATTGACAATGTTTTAGGAATCTCAGGAGTGAACCTGGTCAAATGTATATAGAATCTGAAAGGATCAAACAAAGTAACTTTGATGGGTGGATAAAGACATTGAAAATAGATCAGACATTTAGAGAGATTCTTTTTTTGGAGGCGTTCAAAACTTCACTTCCTGAAGTGGTGAGAACTCATGTGGAAGAACAGAGAGTTAAGAATGCAAAATTAGCAGCAGAAATAGCAGATGACTAAGAATTGGTTCATAATCCAAAGTCTGGCTTCTGACATCAATTTCAATCTGTGAGGGATAGAAATCGGGGAAAAGAAAAATCCTCGGGTCTAAAAGGAAAAGGTGATCTCATTGAAGATAGATGGGATAGTTTACCACAGGCTAAAACAGAAACCCATGAGGGGAAAGAGAAATTGCAAAAAAAATTTCTGAAGAAAGGTTCAGACCCGAAACGTCAGCTTTCCTGCTCCACTGATGCTGTTTGGCCTGCTGTGTTCCTCCAGCTCCACAGCTTGTTATCTCAGACACAAGCATTGGCAGGTCCTACTGTCTCTGCAAAAAAACTTCAGGTGTTTTCACTGTAATAAAGTAAGACACTTGAAGTTGCAGTGGTTTAAGGAAAGCACTGAGAAAATGGAAGTGGTAAAAGAAGATAAACCTGTGGGGTTCTTAAAAGTGTTAAAGGAGATCCTAGTGGAAGCTAAAGAGCTGCAAAGGAATGCACAGCCTGGTCAGGGGTTGGTTATTAAGAAAGTACCAGAATTCTTCAAAGTATTTACCTGGGTAATGTTTACTCACGTGTTCCAGCAGGAGTGAGTAAAGCAATAAATGTGGCTGTAGGAGTAATGGAGAAATTCTCTGACCCAGAAATACAGTTTATCCTCAGGAATGATATAGCTGGGTCACAGGTGGGAGTGATGCCTACTGTGGTCGGAAAGCAAGTGGAAAATTAGGCAGCTGAGTGGTCACAGGAGGCATATCCTGGGATTTTTTTCCTGACTGTGTGGTAACAAGGTCACTAAGTCACTGGTTAAAACAGGAAATCAAAGAATAAAGAAAATGAAGTTCAATTATCAGAAACTCTGGTCAAATGGTTGAGAAAGAAACAAGAAAAGGTGGAGGACAAAATGGATATTTTTAGTTCGGAGAGGTGACTTGAATGACAACAAAAAAATGAAAAAATAAAGTTGTTGTATCAAAAAGCATACATAGAAGAACAATCTGAGTGTGTCCCAGAATGTTACTATCTTACAAATGAAGTCGTGATGAATAAGTGGAGACGTAGCAAATTCAGGCACATGAAACATGGGCAGAAGTTCATCAAGTTGTATAATCAGTGGGTTATAGAAGGGAGGTGTTGCAAGTAGCACATGAGGCGCCAGTATAAGGTCATTTGGAAGTAAGGGAAACGCAAGCCAAAACACAAAAATATTTTTTATTGGCCTGGACTGCTTAGAGATGTGGTTGAATTTTGCCCGATACATCACTCATTTCAGGTAATAGGAAAACCTCAGGTAGTGATAAAACAAGCACCATTAAAACCTATTCTAGCATTTGAAGGACCTTTTACAAGAGTTTTAATTGATTGCAGAGGACCCTTACCTAAAACAAAAAGTGGGAATCAATACTTGTTTACCATAATGATGTGACTACTAGATTTCTTCAGGCCATTCCATCAAGCAATTATCATGGCTAAAGGTATTGTAGAAGAGTTACTTAATTTTTTTACTAGATACGGACTACCAATAGAAATAGAATTAGATCAAGAGTTAAACTTCACATCAAAATTATTCAAGAACATTAGGGATAGCTTAGGAACAAAACAATTTAAATCAAATGCATGCCATCCATATTCACCAGGAGCATTCGAACGGTGGCATCAAACTTTAAAGACCATGTTGAGACGTTTATAGTCATGATCATCCAGGGAATTGAGCTAAAGGAATTTCACTTGTACTGTTTGCAATTAGGGATGCACCAACTGAATCAACTAAGTTCAGTCCATTTGAATTAGTTTTTGGACACTTTTCAAGGGCCATTGAAATTAATTTAGGAAAAATTGTTAAGAGTTCAGAGACAATATATTTGGACTATGTGTCAAATTTTAGAGGAAGATTTAATAGAGTCGGTGAGTTGGATAAACAGTATTTGGAAGTAGCATTTAATGAAACATAAAGGAAGCAGAAATCAAAAATTTCTAATTTTGTAGGCACAGATAAAGTGTTAGTATTACTAACAGTGGTAGGTGAACCTGTCTAAAAGCAAAGTTTAGTAGGCTTTATCAAATCAAAAGGAAATTGAGCGAGGTGAATGCCTGATAGAAGGAAAATTCACAAGGTGTGTCATGTGAATATGTTCACTGATACTTTGATAGGGAATGAAAGCAAAAGGAGAATGTGATCTTTGTTTCAACTAAGAGTGAAGAACCAAATCCAGATAAATTTACATTTGATATTCCTTGATTTAAATTAGACACTGAGTTATCTTTGAGAGGAAATTTGAAATGACCTGAAAGAGTTATTACAATTGCATGGAGAGATATATGGGAATAAGTTGGGAAGTACTACCATGATCACGCATGATGTAGATATATGAATGCTGTTCCAATTAAGCAACATCCTTATAGACATTAAATTGGCACTGGTTCAAAAAAAGATTGAAAGCATGCTTAAAGACAATATATTCAAAGTGAATTGCAGCAAATGGAGCTAGTCCATCGTGATGGTGCCAAAACCATATGGAAACCTATATTTATGTGTTGATTATCAGAAAGTCAGTGCAGTTACAAAATTCATTCATGTGATATTCCACGGCTGCAAGGCTGTATTGAGAAGGTGGGAACAGCAACTTATATTTTAAAGTTGGACTTACTCAAAGGTACTGGCAGGTACCTTTATCTGAGAAAGTGAAGGTAATTTCAGTTTTCGTGACACCAATGGATTTTACCAGTTTAAAGGTATGTCATTTGGTATGAAAAGTACACCAGCTCCATTTCAAAGACTAACTAATACAGTCATTTCAGGATTACATTTAAACTGCATGAAAACAAAGAGCAGAGTGTTTGGCAAGTCAAATTGATGAGTGGGCTGGACAAAGTAGATAGGGTGAAGCTGTTTCCACTTGTAAAAAAAACACAAGAATGAGAATGGACAGGTTTAAAGTGATGTGCATTCAAAGCGAGACTGATGTCAGAAATGTTTCTTCTGCACAGTGAGTTTTTAAGGTATGGAATAAGTTACCTAGAAACATGGCAGGTACAACTGTGACAATCAAGAACCCATTTTTGTTTTGGATTTGGAATGTTGTGCAGGAACATGGGGAAAAGGTAAGAGATTGGCTCTGGATAAGAGAATTGGGCTCCGTAACAGAGCCAGTGCAAGCATGACGGGCCAAAAAAACCTCCTGATGTATTATGATAAATATGTGATTCTTTGAAGTGGACTCTGATTGGTAGAAGCATTCTCGTGGAGAATGCACCAGTCAGTGGTAAATGGCAGTTATCTACTAAGCTTTATTTAAATCTTAAACAAGGCAGATTGACTCTGTTTGTTCATAACATTACCCTAAGATTCTGTAATTGAACACGATTTGTTCCATAATCCTGAAAAAGAATTATGCCAATGACCAATTTAGGATTGTCAGATAGTCTGACAGTGTGAAGATATAGCTATTAATGTACAGGGCTCTGTGCAAACAGAAAGAAAGTATACATGCACTGAACTCAGTAAAACAGGTGACAGCTAATCTCTGAGATAACAGAAACTGCAGATGCTGGGGAATCCAAGATAACAAAGTGTGAAGCTGGATGAACACAGCAGGTCAAGCAGCATCTTAGGGGCACAAAAGCTGACGTTTCAGGCCTAGACCCTTCATCAGAAAAGGGGGAGGGGGAGAGGGTTCTGAAATAAATAGGGAGAGAGGGGGAGGCGGATTGAAGATGGACAGAGGAGAAGATAGGTGGGAAGGAGACTGACAAGTTAAAGAGGTGGGAATGGAGCCTGTAGAGGTGAGTGTAGGTGGAGAGTTAGGGAGGAGATAGGTCAATCCGAGGAGGACAGACAGGTCAAGGGGGCAGGATGAGGTTAGTAGGAAGGAAATGGGGCTGCGGCTTGAGGTGGGAGGAGGTGATAGGTGGGAGGAAGAGCAGGTTTCTGGTTAATTTATCAGGACAGTGCTTTGACTATTCAAAGTTGGTTAGCACGGGGGGATATAAAGGGCAACAACAGCTGAGTGGAGCTCATCAGGAGGCACAGTTGGAGCACAGGTACTCATTGCAGGGTGATATGATGTGAGATGTGAAATCTAGAAGATTGCTCTTTGTCTTATTGTTCTTTCTAACAACTGTGACTAAGTCCCTCGGCACTGAGGGCAGCCTTTGAGATATCCCACCTCCACAGCCAGCAGCACTGAGGCGAGATGCTTGGCTGCAGTCATCCCACCATTGCATCACACACACTGGAATGAACATCTGCCTGGTTAGTTTCTCCTGAATTGAGTTTATGGGACCGGGGACTTTCCCAAATATGCTCCAAACTCAGTAGCAAAAATTCAGCCAGATTTTAACCTTCAACCAATCAGCAAAAACATGGCTGCTGTGCTATTTATGCTTGAATAATGTCAATTCCGTTAAAATATTTCACTGGGTCTGAAGCACATAATGATGTGATCGTACAACTGTGAAAAGTCTTATTTGTTATGTCCCAAAGTATAGGTGCTATGTGAAACTGTGGTTCAGGTTGAGTTAGGCCAAGGCACGAAGCAACTCTGGACATCCAAATTTTATTTTGTAGCTTTACTTATGGCCTTGACTTTGATTAGATTCCCCACAGTGTGGGGACAGGCCCTTGAGCCCAACAAGTCCACACCGCCCCTTGAAACATCCCGCCCAGATCCATTCCCCTTTAACTCAGACACCCCTGAACACCTAGCCCATCCACCTAGCCCGTACATCTTTGGGCTGTGACAGGAAACCGGAGCACCCGAAGGAAACCCACGCAGACATGGGGAGAATTTGCAAACTCCACACAGACGGTCGCCCGAGGACTGGAATCTAACCCAGGTCCCTGGGGCTGTTAGGCCGCAGTGCTAACCACTGAGCCACTGTGCCGCCCTAAAGTCTTTAAGTCTCTCTTTGGCCTTACCCATCACTGTATCTCCCTAATTCCTTGATTTCCCAGCATTTAACATCTCACGACTTTAAGAGCAAGAAGAAAACAGTCTAATTGCTGCTTAGTATACAATATTCTAGAGAATAAGTAAGGACAATTATATTTTGTAACAGTTTTGCACTTAAGAACACCTCATAGAACCGATGGGAATGTAGCAATCATGTGGGACAGAAAGAGAAAAATGGAAGGACTGGACTGAACCAATATTCCTAAAAGAAAGGTTAGGGGCAGATTTGAGGGTAGATGCTGGGTATTTTTCAAACTTTATGTGGCTTCATCTTTCACTATACAGTCCTGTGCCACATGACTATATTTCAGCACAGATGCAGAGGCAATCCATTTTCTACTTGATGCTGAGGTTCAGATAATATTACAAATTAGTCACCCTTAACAGAAATCGTCTGATTTTCATCTTGATTATGGGGAAGAAAAGGAACAATTACAATTTGCACTGAGTGCGTCCAAATCCAAATTAAACAGAATCTATTTGAGTAAGTTCACTTGATGTCACATTTTGCTCCTGGATCACTGCCCACTCCTTCAACAGATGGCCTCCTTATTCGGCCCAGGCCACACATTTTCATGTAAAATGAATCTATTCACACAATTGATGTTGTACTGGAGTTCCCCTACAGCTTGGATGAACGCTTTGGCTTTGTCAGAATGCTTGTTAGCCAGTTTTCACACTCTTGGGAAAAAAAAAGAAACATAGTTGCTGAGAAAACAAGACAATAATATTTTGGAAGAGAAGAAAATGATGATAGATTCCTTTACAGGCCTGTTTGGTTAAAGCAGCTAATCTAACTGGGAGATCCTCAAATTCAATTTCCTCTTCTGTGCTGTCAGCTAGTCACATTAATGGGCTACCTTGTCACCAATTATCCCTGAAACCCCTTGGGATTTATTGGTGGCTCAGGGATTTGATAGGCATCACACAGATTCCCTGTGCCTTTCACACACAGACTACCCTGTCAGGTTTAGCAGTGGCCAATCAGATCACGGCTTGGGGATTGAGCGGGGTGTGGGGGTGCAGGTCCTTCCTTATCAAGCACTCTGTGCCCAGTCAAGGGAGCTGGCATCAGGAAATGGAGTGGGGCTGGAATGGGACACTGACCATCACCTTCCCAAACCTTGCCTCCAAATCCTCTTCCCTCCATCCTGCCATGCCCCAATCACTCAGTTACTCAGGGTCCTTGGAAAATTCCTGTTCAAAGTGGCACTGTTGGCAATGGAGGAGAGGTGACCTCTGATTAGCTGCCAGCTCCTGGAGGCCAGAGTCGTACATCCCAGGGGAAAGCCAATGTTGGCGAGTTAAATGCCTGCCAGTACTTAATTTTGTTGGACTTCACCCTTACATGCAAGGTGCAGTTCCCATTCATTCTCCAGCTTGTGATGGAGGCCCATGTTGACCATGTGAAACCTAGCCCCGAGTCTACTGTGAAATGATTGGAATAACATTGTAACCATGTATCTGATTGTTGATTCTAACGGCAGGATAATGTTGTGATAAATCTGGAAAGGCACAGAAGATCTGTATACTCACTGACAGTGCATGTTGGCTACAATCTCCATGTGACAGACAGCACAATGCAACATCACATTGTCTTCTGTCCAACATCCTTCATCACCAGCTGTATGAAGCATTTTTGGGTAGATCATTCAACATTATTCTCTAGCACTCAGAAACTGAACAGACATCAGTCGTAAGTAGTGGAAGGGTACGTTCATTCTCAATAACTGCAAATTGCTCCTGTGCCAGCACAACGTTGAAGTTGTGTCATAGATTGAGATGTTGTTAGAACAATTTCAAGTAACACAGTGGCTCAGTGGTTAGGAGAGAGCAAGGACAGCAGACGCTGGAGTCGGACAGCACAGTGTGGAGCTGGGGGAACACAGCAGGTCAGGCAGTATCAGATGAGCACAAAAGTTGATGTTTCAGGTCAGGACCCTTCTGAAGACTCAGTGGTTAGCACTATTGCCTCAGTGCCAGGGAGCTGGGTTTGATTTCGGGCTTGGGTGACTGTCTATCTAGAGTTTATATATTCTTCCCATGTCTGCATTTCTTTGATGTGCTCTGGTTTCCTCCCACAGTCCAAGGATGTGCAGTTCAGGTGGACTGGCCGTACTGAAATTCCCGGTGCAGGCTAGGTGCATTAGCCGCAAAAAACTTTATGTGGGGTTATAGGAGTGGGTGTGGATGGAATACTCTTCAGACAGTCAGTACAGGCTCAACGGGCCATACCTCTTCCTGCAATATAAGGATTCTAAATCACCACTGTGAATTTTATAGGTTGCAACTATGACAGCCGCGGCACATCACGATGACAACCATTGTGCCTAGCAGCATGTATGCATCAATTAAATGGGCTTTATTTCAATATTTTTCAACAAGGACATAACTAACCAGATGCTGAAATCCATGCGAATAGGGCAATGGACAATGGGAATCAGAGTGGACCATTTACATAAAAAAAAACAAGCATTGCTAGAAAAACTCGGCAGGTCTATCAGCAGCTGTGAAGAGGAGACAGAGTTAACATTTTGAGTCCAACAACCTTTCTATAGAACTGAAACCAGCTCGGAAAAGGTGGAATTTATTTTGGTGACTGCAAGTCAGCATACCCGTCCCCACCCACCACCACCCTCCTCTGCTTGGCCGTGCTTGTCCTCACCCTCAACAACTTTTCTTTCAACTCCTCTCAGTTTCTCCAGGTAAGAGGGGTTGCCATGGGTACCTGCAAGGGCCCTAATTATGCCTGTCTTTTTGTGGGGTACGTGGAACATTCCTTGTTCCAGTTCTATTCCACTCATAACGCTTTCTCCGATACATCAATGATATCATCGGTGCCGCTTCCCTCTCGTCAAGAATCGGAAAACTTCATCAATTTCGCCTCCAATTTCTACCCTGCCCTCACTTTCACCTGGTCTATCTCTGAATCCTCCCTTCCCTTCCTCGACATTTCTGTTTCCATTTCTGGGGATAGACTGGCCACTAATATCCATTGCAAACCCACCGACTCCCACAGCTACCTGGACTATATATCCTCACACCCTACTTCCTGTAAAGACTCCATCCCATTCTTTTAGTTCCTCCGTCTCCATCGCATATGTTCAGATGAGGCCAACTTTGACAAGGGAGCCTCTGAAATGTCCACATTCTTCCTCAACCGAGGTTCCCCCAGCTCCGTTGTTGACAGGGCCCTCAATCAGGTCCGATCCATCTCTCGCACTTCTGCCCCCACACAGTCTCTTCCCTCCCGCAACAGTGAAAGATTTCCCTTAACCTCATCAACATCCCACCAGCATCCACATCCAGAAGATCATCAGATGCCATTTCTGCCACCTCCAGCAAGATGCCAACACCGGACACATATTCCCCTCCCCTCTCTTGTCTGCCTTCCGCAGGGACCGTTCCCTCCAGGACACCCTGGTCCATACTTCCTTCACCCCCTACACCTCCCCACAACCCTATGGCACCTTCCCCCGTAACCGGTGAAGGAGCAACACCCATGTATTTACACCTCACTCTCCAGTATCCAAGGGCCCAAAGATACCTTCCAGGTGAAGCAACACTTCACTTGCACTTCCAAGAATCTAGTCTACTGCATTCGCTGCTCACAATGTGGTCTCCTCTACATTGGGGAATCGAAATGTAGACTTGGTGACCGCTTCACAGAACATCTACGTTCTGCTCGCAAAAAAGACCCTGAACTACCTGTTGCCTGCCACTTCAATGCACCACCTTGCTCCCTGGCCAATATCTCTGTCTCTGGCTTGCTACAGTGTTCCAGTGAAGCCCAGCACAAGCAGGAGGAACAACACCTCATTTTCTGCTTGGACCCTACAGCCCTCTGGACTCAGTATTGAGTTCAATAATTTTACGGCCTAAACTCCCCCATGTCCCAGCCCCTCCCCCCACATACCAAGCCTTGTTATCACATAGCCTGCCATTACATACCCCTGTTGTTAGTCACTAACAGTCCCCATTAACAACTATTCACCCTCCCAGCCTGATCGTTAGCAACTCCTTTGTCTGTCCAACTGTCTTTCTCTCTCTTTGGGCTCTATCCTATCGTTTATTCCCTACCCCACCCACCTCCCTATTTTCTGCATATAAACTAACATTTTCCCAGCCACCATCAGTTCCGAGGAAGGGTTACTGGACCCAAAATGTTAACTCTGTTTTCTCCGCAGTTCTTTTGGTTTTTATTAAGTCGTCATAAGGGTGGGAGGCTGAGACCAAGCAGATAGGTGGAGACAGAGGCCAGAGAAAGACAGAAAGAAAAAGAGGAGAGGCAAACAAAGTGATTGTTGATTGTAAGCCAGTGAAGAAGAGAAGCTAGATAGGTGATCATGGGATTTATTAGTAATTGAAAATGG
This sequence comes from Stegostoma tigrinum, assembly GCF_030684315.1. Lineage (NCBI taxonomy): Eukaryota > Metazoa > Chordata > Chondrichthyes > Orectolobiformes > Stegostomatidae > Stegostoma > Stegostoma tigrinum. The sequence continues at coordinate 98,865,393 of NC_081358.1, read as the reverse complement.
GTTGGCTGCACCGAAAGCAACCCATTTCATGATAGGATCTTGGTTACGGGAGTTGGTAATAGGCATGGAAGGGGGTGTTCATGTTCTAAGTTGTTAAACTCAATGTTCAGCCCCAAAGGCTGCAAGGTATCTAATAGGGAGATGAGGTGCTGATCCTCCAGCTGTGGACTACTCGGCAGATTTCTTGGCTGTGCCGATAAGCACCGGTAGTAGGTGAACTGCTTGTTAGTCCATTGCAAATCAAGGTATATGATATATAATTATATATTGGCCAAAATATAGGAAACAGTTCCACAAAAAGGGTCTTAAAAGAATTGTTTGGAAAATTGAGGCACTGAGAATTTTAGATACATTTTGTGTGGCTAAGCAGAGATGAGCAGAGCCAAAAAGCATATTAAACAATCTATCTGAAAAGTATAAAGCTGTCAAATCTATCCAGAGTCACCTGCCATCCTATGTTTTTTGTTAGTCAACCTATTCAGAGATGTTATTACACACCTTTGGAGCAGACCTAGGTCTTTCTGGTCAGGGGTCTGGAGACTATCACTGCACCACAAGAACTCCTCCTGCTAAATTGTATATAATGCAGGTGAGTGATTAGTCACTGGCTTAAATGAGGAAAAGTGACAAAAGTACAATCAATAAAACATTAGGTTTAAAAATAGGTGCTGAGAGGACAGGATGAATAACTAACTGAACAGTCACACAATCAGCCTGTCAGCAGTACTCATAGAAATGTGACTGCAGTGAGCCACTGATTAAGTCGATCGGATTCTACTCTATCAGGAACTGCATGTGGTACTACCCTGATTATCATTACAGGCACATCATGGTATCTGCCATCTCTGCCAGTAAATGAATCAGAGTAATCACTGTTTAAAGTGACACACTGCCACCAAACCTCTTTTGTCAATGCTCTGACTTGGGCCTGACTGATAGTGGTATCAGATACAGCACCACAGATTCTTTACAAAAGGAACACTGTTCTTTGTTTGTTTGTATGATAGCCCAAAGGTACAACTGCATTACAGGTCAGGCATGACTACAAAGACTCTCAGAAGCTGTACAGAGTGCATCTGCTTCCTACAAAGGCTGCTGTAAAACCACTGTCTCCAGTCACCAACTGTATGTGATATCAACTGAATAAGTGGAGCCCAAGATAACATGGACAACAAATTCCTTCAGAACTTTTACCTTATCATACCTTTGAACATTAGGAGAGTGGCTTTGGCTGCTTTAGCAGGAACACATTGGCCTTATACCTGTGTGGATGGAGAGAAAATCAAAGGGATATATCAAAAAAGACAAGCATAATTGGGCATTATTTAAATTAGTGACAATTGACAAGGGAAGTTGGAGTGTCGGAGCTATTAATGTCTGAAACTACCGTGCTCATTACACGAACATTTCGTTTCAAGTCAGCACTTCTGAAGCTCAGAAATGCCATCATCAAACTTGCAGATATAAAACAACAGGCGCACATAGAGAAGTGCCTGAAGCCTTTAATCTCCTCACTCGCTGATGCTGTTTTGCATACAGCTGGGTGTCAGTTTTGATATAATGTGTTTCTACACAATGAGCAGTGCCTAGCTGAACTGTGGAGACATGCAGTCTGATTTCAGAGTGGGAAAAGCACTTTATATCAGGAAACCCTGGTAAGCTGCAGGCGAACAGGCTCATCTGAAAATATCCCACATCCGGTCAATATTTTCTCGATCACCTCAATGGTTTCGGGGATGAAAAAAAATTCTTATTCACTTCCTCTTCTATTTATAACTCTGTTTCTTAGCACTGTGGTTCACACCAATGCCAGTTGAACCTTTTGTTGTAATGTAAGAAGGAACAATCAGATTGTACACAGTGAGATCCCACAAACAGCAACATAATAATGCCTCAGATAATCTATTTTGATGCATGTTGAAGGGTAAATCTTAGCCAGGACATGGGGAGAAGGGTGGCATAGAGACTCAGTGATTAGCACTGCTGCCTCACAGTGCCAGGGCCAGGGTTTGTTTCCAGCCTCAGGTGAATGTCTATTTGGAGTTAGCACGTTCTCCCTGTGCCTGCATGAGTTTGCTCTCGGTGCTCCGGTTTCCTCTCACAGTCCAAAGATGTGCAGGGTAGGTGAATTAGCCATGGAAAATGCAGGGTTATGGGGATAGGGTAGTTCTGGGTGGGCTGCTGTTTGGAGAGTCAGTGTGGATTTAATGGGCCAAATGGACTGCTTCCACACCGTAGAGATTCTATGATACTTTCTCTGTTGTTTTTCAAAATACTTGCAAACAAAAAATTTCCATCCAACTGAGAGGACAGACAGGGCCGGGACTTAACATCCCATCCAAAGGACTGTATTTTCAATGAGGCAGAATTCCCTGAGTACTGATAGGTCACATCTCCAGTATGTGCTCAAGTCTGTAGCCTGGGACTTGTATCCGTGGTTTTACACTGGGAGATGAGAACACTAATGCAAGGCAGGTACTGTCTGTGCTATCCTGTCACACATTTCTCTGTTATTTTGTTCTGTCCCGAGACGAGACTATCACCGGACTGCTGACCTTACAAAATGTGCATTATATTTATCCTATATACCCTAATATTGACCCTGCATATTCAATTCCATGTTTTACCTCAGGCCCTTTACTGTAAAGATCCTATCCACGTTCCTGACACTATAGCAGTCTTCAGCTCAGTTATCAGAAGAAAGAGGCAAAAAGAATAACACTGCCAACGTTGCGGTCGATTGCTTCAACTACTTCAAGTGATATTTTCTTCTGTACTTCACGTTGAAGTTTAATTAGCTGCAGGACATAAAATAGATATATTGAATCATGCACCTGTCCAAAATACTGACTGGTTTTCATTTCAATTCACAACAATGGTTTCATGACCAGCGGACATGTTTGAAATCTATCCCAAAACGAGTTCTGAGATTTCAATTTCCATAACCTCTTAAACAGTGTTTCATCAGAGAAGAATATGCAGGAAAAGATCACGTCAGTCCACCTACAAAGATCTAACATTCAAAAATAAAAAATCAGGTTCATTACCAATGTTCCCTTAATTGATAGTCTTGTCAAATAATTGTCCAGTTCATACATCTTCCTGGCTTGGATATGTTACCAAGTTACAACTTGCCTTTGGGACACAGGTGCAAATGCTACCAGAGGTTTTTACTCCTGATCATTATTTCCTGTCTATAGTCCCCAGTGAAAATCGGCTCATTAAACAAATTATTTGTGGACAAGTGGAATGTAGTTTTAACGTAGCAATTTTAATTAACCTGTTCAGTTACACTAAACACGTACCTGGAGCAGGTGGGACTTAAACCCAGGCCCCCTGACACAGAGGCAGGGTCACCACCTCCGTGCCACCTAGTTTTACTGCATGAATCAGCAACTTTAAGTGAGTAGAAAACTGAAAAAGGAATAATTAGAGAATACTGCAATAATCCTTTGTTAGATTGTCATTCCGTTTCCCAAACCAATTAAGTCTGTGTATCATTAAGGTGGTTCAGGTTTAATGAGGCATGATTAAATCAATACCAGCAATCCCATTGTGCCCGGTAAGATTTCAGGTTTTTTTCCCTGAAGAAGGGACTAGGCCTGAAACATCAGCTTTTCTGCTCCTCTGATGCTGCTTAGCCAGCTGTGTTCATCCAGCTCTACACCTTGTTATCTTTGTGCCCAGAAAGAGGTAGGTTCCTCTCAGATATAACACCTTTGATGCACTGTTTCAAAATCATCATCTCTCATTAACAGGGCTGATCAGTCATTAAGTTCTTAAACATTTCACCACAAATTACACCAACTCTTATACTAAATAACATTCTGCATGAAGAAGTTCATTCTATTGATTTAAATCTAATAAAATGCTTATTCACCAACACAACTTAAAACAAAAATCATTCTATGAAATCAAAAGCCTGCTTTCTCCAGTCTGCTGGCTAGCTATACAGAGAGGCAAATAACAAATGCACAGGAAATTGAAGAAGACAAGTGACTACATGCCACATTAATTTGATGAAGGAACACCCTCTGGGGTTTGAGTTTGGCACTGGACAATGATTTGCGGGAAGTCCTCCTTTTATAAGCCTAAAGTCTATCCACCTACGCTGGATGAAAGCAATTTACTTCACAAAACACAGTACTGAATGCACTCCCTCAATTCAGTAAGAACGCATTGAGACTAACCCAATGATCATGTTCCCACTTACCATTGAGAGGGCTCCCTTCGCCTTTAAGTATGCTCTCACCTGTATATGGTATTTTGTATAAGTGTTTCCTAATACAAATGGGACTTCTCTGAGAGTCCTTTCTAAGTTCTGCCAGTGCCACTGAACCCTCAGCCACAAGATTTCAAAAGGCTCTCAACGTGTTGAAGGAATAAGTTGAATGTTCTGAAGGAGCATGATACTGCAAGTGAATACTCACAGTGAGCTGATAGAGCTGCACTAGCACAGTGCATGATCAGTGCACCTCAACTCGAGATGAATGGTAAAAATAAACATTGTAAAGGTGGACATACACAGCTGGCCTTCTGTGGAGCATCTGTGAAGAGAGAACCAGGGTTTGAATTTCAGGTCATGACCTTTCATCTGATAACAAGTGCCAAGTTACAATTTGCCCTTGAGCTAAAGGGGAAAGTACTGCTCGATGAATCACCATGACCTGATATGTTGGGCTGAATCTTACATTTTTTAAGGCTAAGTCCAAATTGCATTAGGTGTTTTGAAGGATTTGAGGCCTAGTGAGTTCTCTCCCGTATCTTACCAAACTGCTATCCTTTGACTTCATCTATACTTCTCGCTGCCTCGGAAAGGCATCATCAAGGACCCTACCCAACCAGGCTGTAATCTCTTCCAAACTCTTTCATTGGGAAGAAGATACAAAAGCCTACACACACATACCAAAACATTCAAGAACAGCTTACTTCCTACTGTTATTATACTTCTGAATGAACCTCTCAAATTTCAAATAAATGTTGATTTCGCTCTGAGCAATTTCTCTGCAGCGATAGCATTGTATTGCTTGCTCAGTTCTATCACCCTTATGCACTTTGTATTGTGTGGTCTGCCCGTACTGAACGCAAAACAAAACTTTTCACTGTACCTAGGTATGTGTGACAACAATAAATGAAGTGAAATCAAATTAATTTCATTAATTGTTTGACCTGCTGCTACAGTGTCCCTCACATCCAATTTCCATCTCATTTATCTCAGTGGATATGCTACAATTCATCAGTATGTCTTGCACTCATGCCACCGTTAAAAGCCAGTTGGGCACCCAGATAAGCACTATCAAACCAGAGCTTCTCTGTAGCATTGCTGTCATTTGTCCTGGTCATGCCTGAAAGGAGGTAACTGATGTATTACATTGTGGGCAGGATCCTGGAGGTCCTCCTGAATCGGCTGCTGCTAATGCAGGAGTTCCTCGCCAACCAGCAGTGCAGGCCACAACACCAGACCAGGCCAACCTAGCCTGAGGTTATCAGTGCGTTCTTAGCTGTCTGGAGGAATGTCCAGCAAAGAGAAAGAAGGTCAATGAGTTTCTCCAGTCTGACAGGGTAGATTCCAGCCGTTTGATTCCTCATACTCACTCTGTCTCTACTGCTGTATTAACCTCCCACTAAGGCTCATGCTCTGCCACTCTTAGTACTGCCTACAACATCCTCTTCACTTGCTGTTCCCTATCCCAACCCAGGCACCACCAACCCTGCATGACCTCTGAGTGATCTCTCAGGACACCACCCATCTGCACCTAAAGTAACAACAATTTTTTTATCGTCTAATAGCTGCCTCTCTCTCTCAATCCTTGATGAAAACAGCCCACAATTGTACAGGAAGAGTCCAGTTAGATGGTGTGCTGCCCGTCATTCAGTTCCACATCACTTCTGAGGAGAGGATCCGGACCCTGACAGCTCGGAGCAGGGCCTTGAGCCTGCCTCCGACTTACTGCACTGAGAACCAATGTGCTGACTGAAGACTGCTGACAACTAAGGCAAGCGAACTGGCTTTATGTCTGCCTTAAGCTAAATGGCAAGCTTGGTATTTCTGGCTGAGAGGCAAAGTGCAGAAAGACACGGCAAAGCACGTGGGCTCAATGAGGGAGCTCTATGAAGGCAAGTAAACAGGCTGGAGATGCAGCCTGGTCCAGTCCATGAGCTGGGAGCATGTCCTTGAGCTCATAGTGTCCTTGCTGTAGCATTGCAATGATAGCTGCTGCTGAAGATCAAAGTGCAGCATTTAAATGCAGAAGCATTCTGTAAGCACATAACAGATATGCCACAGGGTTCTTAGAGGCTAGTACTTGTATGACGCTAATATCTGTGGATATGGGGTGTGTGAGGCCAGTGCATACGGAGCATGCTTGAGATAATATTGGCCGGTTTCCAACATGGAGATCGCTCAGAGCAAGCAGCAAGCTGAACTCACCAGGACCTCACTCTTGTTTCCTTGTTGAATTTTCCTGCTACTTTTATAAGTGTTTTCAAAATCAAAAGCAGGCTGTACAGAATAGATAGGGAGAAGCTGTTCCTGTAAAAGGGGAAAAGAAGATTCTTAGAGTCACACAGCACAGAAATAATCCCTTCAGTCCAACCAATCCATGCCAACCATATCCCCAAACTATTCTCACCTGCGTGTGATTGGCCCATATCCCTCCAAATACTTCTTATTCGTTTACTTATCTAAATGTCTTTTAAACATTGTAACTATACCCACATCCAACATTTCCTCTAGAATTCATTCCACACATCATACCACTCTGTGTAAAAGTGGCTTAGATTTAAATTGATGTAAAATGAAACGAAGGTGATGTGAGACTGATATTGAGTGCACTGCATGGAAATATGGTGGAGGAAGATACAATTAAACCATTTAAAAGGGCACTGGCTGATTATTTGGATAGAAATGGCATGCAGGGATATGGAGAAAAGGCAGAAGATTGGCACCAGGGGATAGAACCTATGCATGCTGGGTAAAATCGTCCCACTTCTGCACCTTAACAATTCTGAGATTGTATTTGACAAATTGGGTAAGATGGGAGTCTGAACATTAAAGAGATTGTCTGAGTTGTTAACAAGCAATAATCACTGTCAGTTGGTAGCTATCCATTCCCTAGCAACAGTTTCACTATACTGTTTGTGAGAAAGGAAAGATGGTACGTTTTACTCCCAGGTATGAGAGAGCTCTTGCCACAATTGTCATCTGATTCTGCCTCATGTCACTACAGCCAACTTCAGTCAAGCTTCTATAGGAATCCACCCATTGCCTTTGTTTCTGCCCATATTCACACTCTCAGGCCTGCTGTCCATTTCCAGCACTTTCTGTGTTTACTTCAAACTGCCAGCTGGCTCAGTGATTAGCACTGCTGCCTCACAACACCAGAAACCTGGGTCCGATCCCACCTTTGGGCAACTGCCTGTGTGGAGTTTGAATGTTCTTCCCGTGTCTGCGTGGGTTTCCTCCCACAGTCCAAAAGATGTGCCAGCTAGGTGGATTGGCCATGCTAAATTGCCTATAGTATTGGGACATGTGTATATTAGGTGGGTTATTGGGGATGGATCTGGGTGGGATGCTCTGAAGGTTGGTGTGGACCTGTTGGGCCAAAGAACCTGTTTCCATGTGGTAGGGATTCTATGATCAGTAGTACTTTAATTTTGTGAAGGAAATGTGAAAATTAAAAGTCAACTATTTCATTGAACTTAAGTGACAAAATAGAAGCTGAAAAATCTAAAGGAAGGACTGGAAGAAGGAATGAGCATTTCCCAGAATAGCCCTGTACCAGAGGGCATCCTCAGTGATTCCAACCTCCATCCCAAATCATCTCCCTTGATTTCATGACCCTGCTGTCCTTATTTAGTCTCTTCCTTCATATTCCCATTTACAGCCAGCTGTATCTCGTCTCAAGATTCTGTGTTCACTTCCACTCTTGACGCTTAAGCACAAAGATAATGCTGACACTCCAGTGCAGTATTGGGGGCGTGTTGCAATGTCAGACATGTTGCCTTTCAGTACCTTGTTCAATCAAGGCTTTGTCTGCCTGCTCAGATGGATGTGAAATATCCCGTGGTACTTTTCTGAAGAGGAGTGAGGAAGTTAGTCCTTAGTATCCTCATCAATATTTATCCCTCAATCAACACAGACAAATGATCTGGTCATTATAACATTGCTGTGTATAGGAACTTGACATGCATAGATTGGCCGCTGTGTTTCCTACATTACACTAGTGACTACATTTCAAACTTACTTCAGTTCACTTGAAAAGCTTTGAGACGTCCAGTGATCATGATAAGTGCATTATTTTTAAATTTTCCCTGACCCTGCCATCTCCCCTAGCTTTGGTAATATTCAGGTTAATCACAAGTAAAGCCATCACTGAATAGTTCCTAATATTTCTCTCCATGCACACCACTCAAGACAGTCAGTTATTTCATCCTATGCCTGTCCTTGGGAAAACACACTTCCTGTACACTTACAGTTGCACTTTCAAAATCTTAACTGACTAGATTTTGGTCCTTCATTCAATCCAACATTCCTGCAATAATCTACAGCTACACTTTGATGCCCTGGTCCACATCAAACCATCCACCAAGTAGTGCCTTCTCCTTTTGCTCTGTAGGCCAAAGATCACAGCCTTGAAGGTATATGAAAAATTACTGGATTAAACAAAGGGCGGCACGGTGGCTCAGTAGTTAGCACTGCTACATCACAGCACCAGGTGTGCAGATTAGGTGGATTTGTAGGGGAATAGGTCTGGATGGGTTGCTCTGTGGGTTGATGTGGACTTATTAGGCCGAAGGGCCTGTTTCCACACTGTAGGGAATCTATGATCTAAACATTAATTGCCGGATCCAGTAGACCATATAAAGTGTAACTGAAGTCCTGCTTTACACCGTCAAAATATTCACTGTTCCACAATCATCTTAGAATGTCGAGATAACTCTGGTTTTTATTCTTCATTGCAAACCATCTCCTCTATCACCTTCTCCAAAATTACAGGGAGATCTTTCATACTAAAACTGTAATCATCCATTCAGCTGCCTCTGCCATTTCCTTCCCTTGTCTGTTCACTGAATCATGTTTCCAGTAATGTCCCCTCTGCCCGAGCTTGAACTGTTGTACCTTTCTTCAGTTTCTCGTACTCGTGCCATCTCTGAGATCACCAGACCCTGATCTTGCTCGTTCACTCTATTCCCACTAAACTGCTGACCAGCCACCTGACCATGATGTTGACTGACATTGTTAATGGTCCTTTCTTGGCCATACTGTTCTCCTCTCATTTCAATCTACCATCCTCACACCCTCCTCAAAAAAAACTTTAACATTTCCATCCTTGCAAACTGCCACACAATCTCCAAATTCCCTCTCTTCCCTAAAGTCCTCGTACCGAGCTTTCAGTTTGAAGGTCTGATTTTAATGAATTGCATATATTACCCATGTTTTCAGAAACTGTACTCCTAGAAGGCAGATGATACCTGTATAATTTTTGGACCCAGCCATGGTTTTACCAGGCATCAGCTCAGCTCTGTAAGAGGGCCCGAAGAGCAAAGAAGGACTGGGCCACTTGATTAAAGGTGTTCTTGCTGCACCAGAGATAACAGGGCGCATGCTGAATTGGTGACTGGGCTATAAATGAGGCCAGTACCCGCTGGGTACGGACTTTGAAGACTGCAAAGCCTTAGGTGGAGACAGCTCCCTGGGGGAGATGTAGGTCCTAGAAAGAGGTCTCTTCATATCAAACCTCAAGAAGAGAACCTGCCTGGCTCTCGCATGGCCTTGAACATTAGCTCAATGAAGTAAAGAGGTGACATAGTAGCACTGTGATTAGTTCTGCTGCCTCAAAGTGCCAGGGACTGAGGTTTGATTCCACCTTCAGGTGACTATCTATAGAGTTTGCACGTTCACCCCATGTCTGTGTGGGTTTCCTCCACAGTCCAAAGATGTGCAGGTTAAGTGGATTGGCCATGGTAATTGTCCTGTCGTGTCCAAAGATGAGCAGGCTAATTGGATTAGCTATGGGAAATGCAGCATTAAGGTGGGACTTTCTTCACATGGTCAGTGCAGACATGATAGGCCAAATGGCCTCTTTCTGCACTGCAGAGATTCTATGACGCAAAGATTTGCTCTGCTTTATGTACCAATCCATTAGATCCTCTGTGACATTTCACTTCCATCTGCTAAAGTGGAAGATTTTGGCATAAACCTTTCTCCCTCACTGTGTATGTCTCTCTCTCTCTCTCTCTCAGCTCATATACTGCAGCATCGGCGATGGCTATCCTGTATGCATGTCACACTAAATCTGACCTCCCACATTCCTGTTCCCACTGGTTCTGAGTGGATAGGAAAAATCCATATCATTTTAGGCTTCACCTTCATGAAATCTGGACTTCAATCTATTTCCCACTGGAGGTAGGTTCCAATTTAAATAAACTACCTATAACTGGGAGACAGATAGCAGCTCATCGAATCCTTTTTAAATGGAATTGAACCCCGGATATGAGGTGATAACATGCTGACCTAATATATGTCCAAATGAGTGACAGTATCGAATCTGGATTCATTATATAGAATGTTATTCATTGTTCAGAATAATTTTGATTGGTTAGAAACGTTTATGCCGTTCTATTTTCTTACTTGCTGGGTAAAAGGTGACCAATGAATCCTGAAAGGAAATATGGTTAGATGTTTCTGAAGAAGGGACTAGGCCAGAAACGTCAGCCTTCCGGCTCCTCTGAAGCTGCGTTCATCCAGCTGTACACCATGTTATCTATGGTTAGATGTTGTTATTCCTCAATGCCCTGGGGACGCACGGGACATACCACCTTGTCAGTGTTGTCCGTAATCTGCGAACAATTTATTTAAAAATAACTTTGTAAGGGGGTGCAGTGAGAAACGCTTGTTCATTCATTCAATCTGCTTCATCTCCAGATCACAATGAACAAGCCTGACGGTTGTGTGGCTCTTTAATGTAATTACTATACTTTCTCTTTCAAAATTCGCTCCTCCCACCCGAAGTACAACACAGAAGTCTTTGTTTTGGAAACAGCTCTTCACACTTGACTTTCACTAGCAGAGGAAGAAAATCCACTTACTTATCCGCTGCCCAGTCTAATTGCCAGTTTAAGAGATTATGTTTCCGAGGAGATTGAGAAAGGGCCAATTAACACGTGAGCTGGCACGGCTTCAGGACTATTAATGAGGGCCGAGTCTCCCGCAGCTCATTGCTGCAGAAGGGGAAAAAAAACACACCAGCTGACCTTTCTACCTCACCACAGTTTTTTTTCAGATGTAGGGATATGCATTTAAGAAAAAGAACTTGCAATGGATAAAACAAGCATCTAAAATGTGAACACAATACAGCGAGGAAATCAAACACGGGGGGAGGGGGTGCAGTTGATCCAACGCTGATCTAAATGTGCCCTGTCTTACAAGGCAGGCGAGGGGAGAGACAGCTGTTGCTGGACACCGCAGTTGGCTCCAAAACAGAAAAAAAAGTATAAATCAAAACGACTTCCAGGCTTGCATTATTTGTCATCAGTGTAGAAAATAGTAGCCATCTGGAAACAATAAAAAAAGTACAAGGAGGTTCATTGTCAATTCACTCGTGATTGAAGAGACAAGTCACTTATTCATCCGCTCAGGACGGATTTTTAATGTTTTAAAAGTCCAGCTCCCGATGCCTCCCCCGTTGCATAGTCCAGTTTCCGAATGCACATTAACCCTTTAAAGGAGACACCAGTAAATTGTTTCTTGTTTAAAATTATTTCTTTTCAGAGCACACTTTGCTCTTGCTTCTCTAAACTAGGAGCGAAATTTCTCCACTCTCTTGTGCCCTCTCTTCACCACCCCCCGCCGAAAACTCAGCACCACCCGCTAACTTGCCTCAGATCAGCTGGTTGAAGAATACATTTCAATTCAGGTGCGTAGTTATACAGTTCCTAGGGAACCATCCTCTTCCACCCCCCCCCCCGGGACCAACTTCAGGCTCACTCATACTGTCATTCAACCCTCGGGGATGATCATTGAATAAAATCATAGAATTAAGCTATGTAGAAGGAGGCCATTCAGTCCACTGTACCTGTACTGGTTCTTTGAAAGAACTATCAACTTAGTGACATTCCCGTGGAATTGTGCTGTAGCCCCGCCGATCTTTTCAAGAATATCTCCAGTTCACAAAGTTGCTGTTAGTTCTGCTTTCACAAGAGTTTTTAAGCAATGCATTCAGATCTTAACATATTAATCTGTGAAAGGAGCTGTCACCTCCCTTACATATTCCACCTCATTTTATTCAAACAATTATACTTTTGTGTTAACAAAGTGTAGAGCTGGATGAACACAACAGGTCAAGCAGCATCTTAGGAGCCTTCCTGCTCCTCTGATGCTGCTTGGCCTGCTGTGTTCATCCAGCTCTACACAGTGTTATCTCAGATTCTCCAGCATCTGCAATTCCTACTATCTCTGATACTTTCGTGTTTTCTGGTTACCAACTCTCCTACCATTGGAAACAGTTGTTTCTATTTATTTCACAACTACAGATTACATTTGAATAGTGCCTTTAACATAATAAAATGTTGTAAGGTGCTTCATAGGACTGTGGGTTTTCCACGTTTAATTTATTTGAGTAGAATTCTAAAAGCTTGGTAAAAGAGCAACACACTAAGAACATCTTGAAAACGTAAAGAGAGATAGATGCACAAAAAGGTTTTGGAAGTTAGTTTCAGTGCTTAAGAGTTTGGCATCTTGATAGACAGTCACTGATGATACAGCAATTAAAGTTGAGAAGCAGAAAGGTCAGAATTAAGGGAGTACAGATATGTCAGAGAGTTGTTGAACTGGAGGGGATGACAGAGAAAAGAATTTAAAAACAAGAATGGGAACTTTCAAACTGAATCATGACTTAACTGGGTGCCGACAGAGGTTAGTCAGTGCAGGGCTGATGGGTGAACAGGATTTGTCTCAAGTTAGGAAGGGAGCAGAAACAAAAAGAGAAATTGCTGGCAAGTCTCAGCAGGCCTGGCTGCAACTGTGGGGAGAAGCAGAGTTAACATTTTGAGTCAGGTGACTCCTCATGGATGTAAGCAGCAGTGTTTGGATGTTTGTAAGTTTAACAAAGCTCTTCTTAGAATGAAGGGTGAGGGAGAACACCCCCTCAGCTTCTTCCTCCTGTAAGTTAATCCCAGATGGAAGTCTATATGTGTGGACATGATCAACATTTCATCCAGGTACTATCAGTACAGATAAACACATACATTTTATTATCCTCAGGGCAGGGAATTTAGCTTTCAAGTCCCTGAGAGGATTACCTCTGACAGATGATTTGTTGCTAATTCCTGGTTGTAGCTTGTACCTGAAACTGCAGCTTCGTTCTGTGCTGCAAGTGGAAAATCAAATTGGCATCTATCAATTAAACCATCCATGTATGACATGTAATGTATGTAAACCTCCAGCTATACATACAGTATAAGAAATCTGGAATGAATTCCCGATGGTGCTGTCATCATGTTATCTTTGTTCAGTTGGTAACAGCCTCTGAGTCAAGATAGACAGGGACTGAGCATATAACCAAATCTGACACTTCGTGTAGGAGTCAGGGACTGTTTACCTGGAGAAAATGCCATCCTTCAAATATTGGGTTTGGCTCGGTGTGTGCAAGAGGAACAGTTTTGGAAACATCTTTCTATTCAGCAATATCCAAATGCCATAATACCAGGCAAGTGATTGTAAAATGATTCCTTTATGAGACACTTTGAATTGGTCAGTTTGGAGATAGAAGTATGAAGACAATATATTGGGCTGAATCTTACATGTATGAATTGAATCGATTTTGGTGGAACAATTCCTACTGTGATGCTAAGTGCATTTTCTCACCACATTTTCCCAAACTAATCACTGTAATTGGTGTTTACTATGAGTGCCACATCCAATTTCCACCCATTTACCCTACTCTGAACCCAGAGCAACTTGCCACTTATTGTTGATCCCAGAATTGGCCAGTATCCCTAGTGCCAGTGCTATACTTAAAAGCCCATTCAGTACCTGGACAAGCACTGTCAGAGTGGAGCTGACCTGCACAGTTTCTGACATCTCTTCACTGTCTCAAATGCATCCCTGGCCTCTCTTGTCAGGACAGGGTCACAAACTCAGAGGCTCTGAAGTATACTAATTCCATCAGCATCTACTCCCAGCTCAGTGAATGATATCTGTGCAGGCTTAGGTATGTTCATTGTCAAATGCTGAGCATATGACCAAATACCTTCTGTACAGGGATCTGGTTGCCAGTTCACCTGCAAGTTAGATATGAAGATGACTTATATTGATACTGACATCTAGGAGACAAGTTGCTAGTGGCATGACATCTGGACGCCGATTGTTTAAAAGAGAATTGGAAGAGGAGAGCAGAAACAAAAAGATCAGCTGAAGAAGAAGATGTAACAGAGGAAATAGAATCCAGTGAATCCTGCACCTTCCCAGTACATTGTGTTCTTCTGCTGCACATGGGACAGAGACTTCCAAGCACAACTACACTAGGTGATGATGAACACTGAATTGAAGACCAATGCCACAAGCTATTGGCTTACACGACGGGAAACAGCCACTGAGGTATAAACACTAAACAACTCTCAAAGTGAGGAATGGAATCTGAAGCTAGATGGTCCAGAATTCTCGATAAGGGTTTTGATCCTACTAGTCCTGAAGCGGCAGCAATTTTGGTTCACCCACAAACTTAATAACATTACAACTGAAATATGACTTCAAAATGAAAACAAAGGATTTTTAAAATTCATTCATAGGATATGAGCGTCACTAGCTGAACCAGCAAATATTGCAAGTTTCAGAGACAACCACACTGCTGTGTTCTGGAGTTACATGTAAGCCATCCCACTTAAGGATGGCAGATTTTCTTCCTTAAAGGGCATTAATGAATCAGATTGGTTTTACAACATTTGATATGTTTATTATTATATTAGATTTTTATTCCAGATTTTTATTGAATTTAAATTCACCATCTGCCGTGGTGAGATTTAAACTCATGTCCTCAAGCATCAATCTGTCATTATAGGTTACTTGTCCAGTGGCATTACCATAACCACCATCTCCCCCCACCTCCCTTATGTACAGTCTGCCCAAAATTACATGATATCAGTAGGTTGAAGTTATAGTCGTCTTACACAGTAGACTTACACAGAAAGAACATTTTAATCCTGTTAGATTTTGGACCTAGTTCCATTTTCAAATGATCACTTCAATGTTCATTTCAGTTTGACTATGCTGTTGACACTGTTTGTTCTTCAGTTGAAAGGTTGAGAGTTCAGCTCCATGAAAGTGATAGATCAGATATGTATGTTGACTGTCAGGAGAGTGCAGCATTGTTTGAGGTGCAGTGCATTATATGAGATATTTGAACCGTGTTCCTGACCATCTCTTCCATAACTCAATAATAGTTAGGAATCTTTTAAAGTAGAATTACTCTTTCGGATTACTGTGTCTTGCAACCAATATTGTTTCAGTTCACAAGATGGTGCTATTGCATTTTAACTGCTGAAGGCAGTTCTCCATAACTGGGAGTATGTTTATAGTATCAAATCTGGGTTCTCTTGTATACTAATTGGTAAAGACTGATTACTCCATGATTAATCAACAGTTCCATTATCATGGTACTACCAGGATGGTAATAGTCAAAACGGATAAACTTTGGACAAACACGAACCATGCTGGAGAAACTCAGATTCATCGGTGAGTGAGAAACAGAGTCAATGCTGCAAGTCTGGTATGACTTTTCCTCAGGGATATTCATAAAGCCTTTCCTGCCAACTTCAAAGACTTAAATCTACAAACTCCAAAGCTTCTCTACCTTTAACATTATCATAAATTAGTTTGTATTGCATCTCCTTACTTTTCAATAACAAACATTTATTCCTTTAAATTTCTCCATATGAAACTCCACTTGTCATGTGTTTGCCTATTTCACCAGTCTGCCTTTCTCCTCCCGAAGTTTGTTACTATCTTTATTGGTTACTACAATATTGACTGTTGTGTCACATGTAAACCTTTAAAAGTATCCCTTTACTCTCAGGTCATCAGTGTATGTCAAAAGAGGCAGTGGACTTGATACCCCGCAATGGGACACATGTCTCTATACTTCCCTCCAATATGAAAGGCAAACCTTCATCACATTTCTCTGCTTCCTTTCTCTCAACCAATGTCATATCCTTAGTCACTGCCCCTGTAATCTCATGAGTTTCAACTTCATTTCAAGAACAACATCACAATACATGCATCAGAACACTGTGGCCAGAGGAGGAAATGCTCACCTGCCTGACAGAAGATGACTCCATTACAAAGCCAGATCACGATGTGCTGAATATCTGTACAGCAGGAAATGTTGCATAAAGTTTCTTCATCTTTTCATTCACTTTTAACTTACATCTCACCTTTCGTAATATCATGACAAACTGAAGCTGCTTTCAGCAGTCCCTCCACTCACTCTGACCATGATTCACACTAAATGCCTATGATTCTTCCTTTTCAATACTTTACAATGCTGTAACAAACAAAAACATCAAGAGTTGTATCATGCGCTTTGGCATGATTTCAGACTGTTGACCATGTGTTCAACCTGTAGTTTAACTTGTTTGTCGACTGTCGAAGAATGATTGATCTCATCAGTGTGATATTTTCCATTATTGTACAACATGTCATGTTAATAATTATGGTGTAATAAAAAATGGCTTACCAGGCACTGGATTAACTCAGTGGGTTAATTTATTTGAAACAACAAAACACAGTGCAAGTAATGAGGCAGATATGACAGCAAGCCAACTAATTTCCTTATGTATGTGAACTTGTGTGCAGTTTGCAGAACCTCAGCAGACTAACCACCAGGCAGAGTCATAACATGTATACAAACAGCACACACACAGATCCTTATTGAGAATTTTCTTAAAGACAAGGCGTACGTACAACACTGAAAGTATGAAGTCTCTGTTCTAGCTTAGGAAGAAGATACCACTTTTCCTGAGAATGCAATTTTAAACTGGATAAGGGGTAGTGGATAGACTAGCATCAAATCAATTTCAGAGGGTATGCAGAGATTAGCACATCACAGGAATCAGCTTCCTGCTCATTTACCAAAAAGCATGAATCTGACTTCAGGTTCAGAAGTTACTAAAGGAAGCTGATGAGCATCTGGCAAGAAATTCTGGCTTTTAATGGATAGGTTACCAGTGAATTTGAAGGCAATAACTCAAGCCACAGAGAAATCCGACTACGACTTGGGTTGGGTCTTCATGCAGACCACAGAAACTGATCTGTCCAAATGGGAATTAACACATTCTTGCTATCCATTAGTGCTGTCTTTATTTTGTGAGTCTATCATGCAGTGATAGAGCTGGACAATTTCTCAGAAGTATCCTAAAACTGGTGTAGGACAGCAAATTGAATATTATAATGAGTGGTTTTAATATTTAAATGACTTTTAGCCAGTTAGTGTGTAAGTGTGTTAATATTGACATGGTTTGTTTTAGATGCTTACAGTAACGTAACATGGTGGCTCAACACACTTCATCATTCTGCCATCAAATCAGAGTCAGTCATATTGAGCTTATAGATGACCATTCACTTCAGAGAAGCTTCCTTGACTGGGGCGAGGGGCCCATCCTATGAGATAAGATCAGGCTGTAGCAACTGAAGTTTAGAAGAATAAGATGGAAACACATGAGATACTGGGACAAGTTAACAGGGTGGATGCTGAAAGAATGCAAGATGGAGTCAAACCAGGGGACACAGATTAAAGACAAGGAATTTTCCATTTAAGATGACGATCAGGAGAAGTAATTTCTCTCAAAAGCATATGAATCTGTGGAACTCTCTTCCCCAAAGTGAGACAGAGGCAGGCTTGTTGAATATTTTTAAGACAAAAGTTAGATAAAGTCACAAGAGAGTCAAAGATTTTTGAGCTTTGGCGAGAAAGTGGGGTTAAGGCCTCTGTCTATCAGCTATGATCTTGTTGAATGGTGGAGAACGATCAAGGGGCTGAATGGCCTACTCATCTTCCTAACTTGTATGTACATTTGTTTAATGCCTTTGATATGGGTGTTAAAGTATTATATTAAAGCAATGTTAAAGTACTAAAGCACATCCACTTTGAAAAAAAATCTACTTTTTAGCAACACAGATCACAAAATAAAAGTTCAAACTTTGCTTATGTCGTACGGTGTTGACCTCTGTTTGTTTCCTTCAGTATATCTGCAAGATTAGTAAGAAACAAGTATCAAAGAACAATAGCTAACGCTGCACAATTGCACTTTTAAAGCACTCCCCTTATAGGGAGTGAGAAGCTTCAAAGTGAATCACATTAAGAATGTTAACCTCTTTCATCCATTTCCTATTATTTGCTGCTGCAAATAGTAAGTTTAGCTCAATTATTGACAGGTAAAAATGTCCTAGCTGTTGTTTAAGTCAGCAGACTGCAATGTATTGCAGTTAAGAGGGCAATGCACTTACTGTGATTTGGTCGATATAATTTATGTACCTAAGAGTTAAAATGAACAAGCCTTAAGTAGAACTGTAGATGACTTCACTAAACACAGGATAGACACTGTGTGAAATGGAGGTAGTATTTAAAACAAAATTACTCCTTTCAAAAAGGAATTGTATAAGGTTCTGACTGGGGATAATGTTAGCTATTTTGGGGATTAGTATAAACTGTGAATGCTAAATACATGATGCATGGGACATTGTGAAGCACAAAGGGATATTGACCGTTAGGGTTGAGCTGTGCAAAAATAAGGATGGATTATTACTCTTGGTGGTGTTTTTTTTGACTGATATGATTGAAGATAAAATAATATTCAGAAAAATCTGAAATTCAAACATGTTACAGATCATGGGCATAATGCTATTAATATTCTTATCTTTAGAACAGTTGTTTCTTCAGATTGGGTTATTTCGTTAACTGAGACAATTTACATTGAAACTTTCTTTTATCCAATCCTCTCCTCAAATATTAGTCTATGGGGCCAATTTCTAACCCTTGACTCAATGGTATATTTAATAGATTCAAAGATAATTAAAATTTCTGCTACTACTGTTGATTTTGGATAACCTATGGTTGTTCACAGATCCTTAAAATGAGAAGAATCTATTCAAATGCCAGCCCTAACTAAATATTCTGGATTAATGCTCACGTACAGTAGAAAATGTATGATTCACTAATGAGGGTACTACCCATGGAACTATAGAACCAAAGGAAAATTATGTCACAGAAAGAGACCAATCATCACCAATCTTGCCTGCTCCAGCTGAACTAACCAGCCACCCATTCTATACCTGCACCTACTCTGTGGGTTACAGTGCTTCAAGTACAAATCAAGGTACTTTTCAAATGAATTGAGTGTTTTTGTCTCAACTGCAGAACTGAGCAGTGACCTCCAGACACTCACTTACCAATGTTCCCTCTGAATTTCTTTTTCTGTTGTGCAGACTTGAGGCCCTAAATCCCAAAGGGAATGTTGACACTCACCACCTTCTGTGTGAAAAATAATTCTTCATGTCCCACCTAATCTTTCCACAAATCACCTTAATTTTGTGGCCCCTAATAAATGACTTTCCCATTACAAGAAACAGTTTTCCCTATCTAACTCAATCGGAATCCCTCATTATTATTTGTTCATTTGGGACTGATGTTAAGTCTGGACCTGGTCTGCCAGCTCAAGGGAGAGTTCATGCCATACTGGGCCAATAATCTACTGGCACCCTTGCTACTAGCAATTCTTCTCATTATTATTCACGGGACCTTACTAAATACAAAATGACTGTCAAAATGGCATGCTTTTCTACATGTCAATTGTAACTGCATTTCAAAACTAAATTTTTCACTGCAGAGGAATTGTTCCATGGCTGTTGTCAGATTGTTGCAGATTATTACAGAATTGGTTTACACAATAATAAAAAGGGAAGGACCAGCTTTAAATGCACAACTCTGACACAGTTAAACAATCCCTCAACATGAGCTTCGTCCTCCAGGCAAAGAGCAGTGGAGTGAATGGAAAATATGTGGTGAACATTATGAACAATATAGAACAACAGAAAATAAGATGTACCAGAACTGATATTGTACAATGAGATGACATTAGTTAATGATCTCATTGTGAAGACACCCCTAAGTAGCAGGGGCCATAATATGACAGAGTTTTACACTCATTTTGAGGGAGAGAGGAGTGGATATTTTTAAAATTTAGATAAGGTTATATATAGTGCGAGCAGCAGCGGAGAGGTAAGACAAACCCAGAAGACTGCAGTTAAGGTGAGGTAGTTTTTTTAAAAATTACTTACCGGTAGCGGGCAGCGGTGTTTTTCTCTTTCACAGAAGGAGCGGGAGCAGCGGAGGAAGTGACAAGGACCAGAGGGGCAGCCGGGAAGGAAATCAGTGACCAGATATATCAGCAAAGTGGCTAAACCCGAGACTCTACAACTGTAGTGTCTCCCACCCACCCTCCTCCTCTAACCTAGTTAATAAGGTAAGGTTCATTCTAAGCTTTCTCTATTGAATATAAGTTTGTTATTAATTTTATAACAACTTGAACTAAGCTTTCTACTTTAGTACTGAGTGGGCGTTCAGATAAGTGGGGTATGGATGCTAGGGCAGTTGCTTGCTCCTCCTGCAGAATGTGGCAGGTGGGAGACATGGCACACGTCTCTGCTGGCTACATCTGCGGGAAGTGCACCCAACTACAGCTCCTTGAAAACCGTGTTAGGGAAATGGAGCTGGAGCTGGATGAACTACGGATCATTCGGGAGGCAGAGGGGGTAATTGAGAGGAATTACTGGGAGTTAGTCACTCCTAAGGCTCGGGACAAGGATAGATGGGTTACAGTTAGGGAGAGGAAAGGGGACAGACAGTGCAGAGATCCCCTGTGGGCATTCCCCTCAGCAATAAGTATACCGTTTTGGACACTGCTGGGGGGGATGACCTATCAGAGGAAAGCCGTAGTAGTCAGTTCTCTGGCACAGAGCCTGACACTGTGGCAAAGAAGGGAAGGGGGCAGAATAGAAAAGTACTCGTGGTAGGGGACTTGATAGTTAGGGGAATTGACAGGAGATTTTGTGGTCAGGATCGGGATTCCCGGAAGGTATGTTGCCTCCCTGGTGCCAGGGTCCGGGACATCTCCGATCGGGTGTATAACGTTCTAAAAGGGGAGGGCGAACAGCCAGAAATCATGTTACATATTGGCACTAATGATATAGCCAGAAAAAGGATTGAGGATATAAAAAGTGATTTCAGGGAGTTAGGATGGAAGCCGCAAAGCAGGACGAACAGAGTAGTGTTCTCTAGTTTACTACCGGTGCCACGAGATAGCGAGGCGCGGAACAGGGAGCGGGTGCAGCTGAACACGTGGCTGCGCAGCTGGTGTAGGAGGGAGGGCTTCAGATATGTAGATAATTGGGATGCCTTCTGGGGAAGGTGGGACCTGTACGAGAAGGATGGGTTGCATCTGAACTGGAAGGGGACCAATGTCCTGGGTGGAAGGTTTGCTCGAGGAGTTCGAGAGGGTTTAAACTAGTATGGCAGGGGGGTGGGAACCTGAGCTGTATACCGGAGGTGAGAGTTGATGCAGGTGAGGCAGTAGCAAGAGGTAGACCAGCTAGTGGGAAGGATTTTCCTGGGAAGGAACCGAGGGATCAGTTAAAGTGTGTTTGCTTTAACGCAAGGAGTATCAGGAATAAAAGTGATGAACTTAAGAGCGTGGATCAGTACCTGGTGCTATGATGCCATTACAGAGACATGGGTTTCTCAGGGGCAGGAATGGTTGCTGGATGTTCCAGGGTTTAGAGCATTTAAAAAGAATAGGGAGGGGGATAAAGAGGAGGGGGTGTAGCACTACTAATCAGAGAGACCATCACAGCTACAGAAGCTTCCATTGTCGAGGAAGATCTGCCTACCGAGTCAGTGTGGGTGGAAATTAGGAACAGCAAGGGAGTAGTCACCTTGTTAGGGGTTTACTACAGGCCCCCCAGTAGCAGCAGGGAGATTGAAGAAAGCATAGGCCGGCAGATTTTGGAAAAGTGTGGACGCAGTAGGGTTGTTGTAATGGGTGACTTTAACTTTCCCAATATTGATTGGAATCTCCTTCGAGCAGAAGATTTGAATGGAGCTGTTTTTGTAAGGTGTGTTCAGGAGGGTTTCCTAACGCAGTACATTGACAGGCCGACAAGGGGAGAGGCCATTCTAGACTTGGTGCTTGGAAACGAGCCGGGGCAGGTATCAGATCTTGTGGTGGGAGAGCATTTTGGTGATAGTGACCATAATTGCCTCACATTCTACATAGCTATGGAGAAGGAGAGGATTAGGCAAAATGAGAGGATATTTAATTGGGGAAGAGGAAACTATGACGCGATTAGACATGAGTTAGGAAGCATGGACTGGGAGCAATTGTTCCATGGTAAAGGCACTATAGACATGTGGAGACGGTTTAAGGAACAGTTGTTGCGAGTGATGAATAAATATGTCCCTCTGAGACAGGCAAGAAGGGGTAAGATAAAGGAACCTTGGATGATGAGAGTGGTGGAGCTTCTCGTCAAAAGGAAGAAGGTAGCTTACATAAGGCGGAGGAAGCTAGGGTCAAGCTCAGCTCTAGAGGATTACAGGCAGGCGAGGAAGGAGCTCAAAAATGGTCTGAGGAGAGCCAGGAGGGGGCACGAGAAAGGCTTGGCGGAATGGATTAGGGAGAACACAAAGGCATTTTACACTTATGTGAGGAATAAGAGAATGGTCAAAGAAAGAGTAGGGCCGATCAGGGATAGCATAGAGAACTTGTGTGTGGAGTCTGAGGAGGTAGGGGAAGCCCTAAATGAGTTTTTTGCTTCTGTCTTTACAAAAGAAATGAACTTTGTAGTGAATGAAACCTTTGAAGAGCAGGTGTGCATGCTGGAATGGATAGAGATAGAGGAAGCTGATGTGCTGAAAATTTTGTCAAACATTAAGATTGAGAAGTCGCCAGGCCCGGACCAGATCTGTCCTCGGCTGCTTTGGGAAACGAGAAATGCAATTGCTTCGTCGCTTGCGAAGATCTTTGCATCCTCGCTCTCCACTGGAGTCGTACCTGAGGACTGGAGAGAGGCAAATGTAATTCCTCTCTTCAAGAAAGGAAATAGGAAAATCCCCGGCAATTACAGACCAGTAAGTCTCACGTCTGTCGTCTGCAAGGTGTTAGAAAGGATTCTGAGGGATACGATTTATGACCATCTGGAAGAGTATGGCTTGATTAAATGCAGTCAACATGGCTTTGTGAGGGGCAGGTCATGCCTCACAAACCTTATCGAGTTCTTTGAGGATGTGACTAGAAAAGTTGATGAGGTTCGAGCTGTGGATGTGGTGTATATGGACTTCAACAAGGCATTTGATAAGGTTCCCCATGGTAGGCTCATTCAGAAGGTCAGGAGGAATGGGATACAGGAGAACTTAACTGTCTGGATACAGAATTGGCTGGCCAACAGAAGACAGCGAGTGGTAGTAGAAGGAAAATATTCTGCCTGGAAGTCAGTGGTGAGTGGTGTTCCACAGGCCTCTACTGTTTGTAATTTTTATTAATGACTTGGATGAGGGGATTGAAGGATGGGTCAGCAAGTTTGCATACGACACGAAGGTTGGAGGTGTCGTTGACAGTATAGAGGGCTGTTGTAGGCTGCAGCGGGACATTGACAGGATGCAGAGATGGGCTGAGAGGTGGCAGATGGAGTTCAACCTGGATAAATGCGAGATGATGCATTTTGGAAGGTCGAATTTGAAAGCTGAGTACAGGATTAAGGATAGGGTTCTTGGCAGTGTGGAGGAACAGAGGGATCTTGGTGTGCGGATACATAGATCCCTTAAAATGGCCACCAAAGTGGACAGGGTTGTTAACTGAACATAGAACAGTACAGCACAGTACAGGCCATTCGGCCCACAATGTTTTGCCGAACCTGTACCCTAAACCTAAGGTCTATCTAACCTCCATCCCTGCTCATTCTATCATCCGTATGCCTGCCTAATAGCCACTTAAATGTCCCTAATGAGGCCGACTCGATTACCCTTTCTGGCAATGCATTCCACGCCCCTACCACACTGATGTTTCCCCTGTATCTACTCCACTCACTTTAAAAAAAAGTATGCACCCTCGTAATAGCTACCTCCACCCTAGGAAGATGTCTCTGGCTGACCACTATCTATACATCTGATCATTTTATACACCTCTATCAAGTCACCTCTCATCCTTGGTCGTTCTAAAGATAAAAGCCCTAGCGCTCTCAACCTTTCCTTGTAAGGCCTTCCCTCCATTCCAGGCAATATCCTCGTACATCTCCTCTGCACCTTTTCCAATGCTTCCTCATCTTTCCTGTAATGAGGTGACCAGAACTGGACACAATATACCAGATGTGGCCGAACCAGGCTTTTGTATAGCTGGAGCATAACATCACGGCTCTTGAACTCAATCCCTCTATTAATGAAAACTAACACACCATACACCTTAACAACTCTATCCACCTGGGTGGCCGCTTTCAGGGAACTGTGGACGTGAACCCCAAGATCCCTCTGCTCTTCTACAGTTCCAAGAATCTTTCTGTGAACACTGTATTTGGCTTTCAAATTTGTCCTCCCAAAATGAATTACCTCACACTTTTCGGGGTTAAACTCCATCTGCCATTTGTCAGTATCAATGTACCTTTGTAAACTAAAACAGCCCTCAACACTGTCCACAACACACCTTCATATTGTATGCGAACTCGCTAATCCACCTCTCCTCTCCTTCATCCAAATCATTTACAAAAATCACAAATAGAAGACGACCCAGAACAAATCCTCATGGTACACCACTCTTAACTGAGCACCATACTGAATATTTTCAGTCCATGACCATCCTTTGTCTAAGGGTCAGCCAATTCTGAATCCAATCTGCCACATTTCTCCCTATCCCATGCCTCCTCACCTTCTGCATGAGCCTACCATGGGGAACCTTATTAAATGCCTTATTTAAATCCATGTATACCACATCCACTGCCCTACCTTCATCCACATGTTTGGTCACGACTTCAAAGAATTCAATAAGGTTTGACAGGCATGATCTACCCCTCAAATCCATGGTGACTATCACGATTCAAACTGTGCCTGTCCAACTGATCATAAATCCTCTCTCTCAGCCCTTTCCAATAATTTGCCCACCAGTGATACAAGACTAGCAGGCCTGTAATTTCCGGGGTTATCCCTGTTCCCTTTTTTTGAAGGAGGGAATGACATTTGCTACTCTCCAATCTTCCGACACAATACCCGTGAACAGCAAGGACGAAAAGATCACCGCCAAAGGCCCTGATATGGTGTTTTGGCTTTCATTAACAGGGGGATTGAGTTTAAGAGTCGTGAGATCTTGTTGCAGCTCTATAAAACTTTGGTTAGACCGCACTTGGAATACTGCGTCCAGTTCTGGTCGCCCTATTATAGGAAAGATGTGGATGCTTTGGAGAGGGTTCAGAGGAGGTTTACCAGGATGCTGCCTGGACTGGAGGGCTTATCTTATGAAGAGAGGTTGACTGAGCTCGGTCTCTTTTCACTGGAGAAAAGGAGGAGGAGAGGGAACCTAATTGAGGTATACAAGATAATGAGAGGCATAGATAGAGTTGATAGCCAGAGACTATTTCCCAGGGCAGAAATGGCTGACATGTGGGGTCATAGTTTTAAGCTGGTTGGAGGAAAGTATAGAGGGGATGTCAGAGGCAGGTTCTTTACACAGAGAGTTGTGAGAGCATGGAATGCGTTGCCAGCAGCAGTTGTGGAAGCAAGGTCATTGGGGACATTTAAGAGACTGCTGGACATGCATATGGTCACAGAAATTTGAGGGTGCATACATGAGGATCAATGTTTGGCACAACATCGTGGGCTGAAGGCCCTGCTCTGTGCTGTACTGTTCTATGTTCTATGTTCTATAAGGACATGAAAGAAGAACTGGCTAAAGCAAACTGGCAAAACAAGGTTAAAGGATAGATCAATAGAGCTGCAGTGGCAAATATTTCAGATCACAGAGAACACATACATTTGAACAAATAAAAAAGGACCAACGGACAGAACAACCAGCTGTAGTTAGCTAGCACAGTATCAAATGTAGAGAAAAAGTGTAGAAAGCAAAAATAGATTGTAGGTAAGAAGATTGGACAGAACATACAAAAACAAAACCAAAGAGTGTGTATGAAAGGGAAAACATGTTTAACCAATCTATTGGAGTTATTTCAACACATAACAGGTGATATGGATAAAGGGGGACCAGTGAATATCATATATGCTTAGATTTCCAGATGTCATTTCATAAAGTGCCACTAGATATTTGCAGAAAATAAAAGCTCATGGTGTTGGAGTAGCTTATTGACACGGACAGAAGAAAAGTTAACAAGAAGCAGAGTCAGTATAAATGGGACTGTTGCTGGTTGAAAAGTTGTAATGAGTGGTGTACCATTGAGTCATCAAATACTTACAATTCATATAAATCCCATTGGTAGCTTGATGTCCTCATCTTCCACCACAAAAGACTACTCGTACTCTCCCAGCTGTTAGCCTCACATCACATCCTCTCTTTGACTGTCTAGTCACGCAGAGCATAGCGAGCTAGGATGATGAGACACACTCTGTCTGATTTGTTCTGGCAAGTCCTGAGCCTGGGACCAAATGAAGCATTAGAAAGCCATCTTCAGCAGACTTTTTCCACCATGCTCCTGATTAAAGAATGGACTGGGTTGTATTTATACTTGGCCTCAGACAGAGTGTTCTGAAAGGGAGTCATCAGTCACGTTTGCAGAGAGTCGCCATTGCCTTTCATCCTTTCAGGCATCTGATCCCTCAAAAGCAGCAGGAACATTAAAGTTCCCGAGGACATAGGCATCTTGGCAGATCCAGAGGGACCTGGTGCAGACTTCTAAGAATGATCACAAATGGCTTGCTCATTGATGAAATGGAACCCTTTTTTGATGACTACAACTTCATTATGATATGGGCCCATTCTTTCTCTTATTTTATTTTTATATTCATTTAAGGGGTGTGGGCATTGCTGGTTGGGCTGGCATTTATTGCTCATTTCTAGTTGCCCTTGAGAAGGTGGTGGTGAACCACCTTCTTGAACTGCTACAGTCCATGAGCTGTAGAAGATCCATAATGGTGTTAAGGGCTGAGTTCCAGGCAAAACCCTGCAATGCTGTTGATTCACAACATCAGTTTCAATATTGACTTCGTCACGCAGAAAATAGATTAATTGGCCTCACTCGGCATAAATGGCATTGGTCACAGCCTTGATACTTGAGGGTTCAAAGATCCTATACAG
This sequence comes from Stegostoma tigrinum, assembly GCF_030684315.1. NCBI lineage: Eukaryota > Metazoa > Chordata > Chondrichthyes > Orectolobiformes > Stegostomatidae > Stegostoma > Stegostoma tigrinum. Next base: position 98,838,057 of record NC_081358.1, on the reverse strand, counting down.
GTCCCCAGAGGAAGAAGTCAGTTATATAAATGCAGTTGTCATGTTGATAGCCACCAGAATAGAATGGCTAGTCACTCCTCCTGATCGCAAGTCCCACTCCAGACGTTGACACAGTTCAGCGACAGTGTCCCACTCTCCCATCAATGTTTACCCCTCAGCCAGTACCATTAAAGTAGATCATCTTCAAAAGATAAATCATGGTAAATGTTGGAAATCTAAAATTTAAAAAAAACAGAAAATTTGGAATTGTCTTGGCAGATCAGACAGCATTTGTGGAGAGATAAAGTATATTAGTATTTCAAGTTGACGATCTTTGATCAAATCAGGCCCATCATTAAAGGCCATTGAACCAAAACATTGGATGAAATATTCTTAGCTAAGATATTTCTTTCTGGGCAGTGGAACTACTTTCCAGACATAATTAACCTGACTGGGATTGCCAGCATAATCTTCCAGGATGAGGCCAATTAAGGGGCTGCTATGGGATTGCAGTCCAGTTAAGGCAGGTTGAGAAGAAACAGAGTAATTCAGTGTACATGAGTGTAAGGCTGGCCAGCAGCCATTATTGTATATCCAGTGAAGACTACTGCTGAGATGAATGGACAAAGAGGGAGGATAAATTAGAGAATCAAAACAGTTGGCAGTAAGTGACAGCCACTTCTGTATAGCTGGCACAACAACATCAGTTTCCAGGAGGTTATCATTGAATTGCAAGACAGTCTGCCTTCTGCCTTCCTCCTTCATTCCTGGCCAATGCACCTCGACTCCCAATCCCTTCAGTTCCCCGTCTCTAGGCCCTGCCAGGAATTCCACCCCACAGTTTACCTTTCACGGAGCTCCTGACTATCTCCTGGATTGGATGTTATCCCAGCAGTGTCCATCTCCCCTGCTACCCAGATTGGCTGGCATCTCCCATGGTTGGGCTTCTTCCCCAGTAAGTCACTGGCAAATGCCAGAGTGACACTGTGGCTCAATGGTTAGCACTGCTAGCTCACAGCCCCAAGGATCTGAGTTTGATTCCACCCTCAGATGATCATCTGTGTGGAGTTTGCATGTTCTCCCTGTGTCAGTGTGGGATTCCTCGAAATGCTCCCACAGTTCACACATGTGCAGGTTCGGTGTCCCATAGTGTCCAAGGATGTGCAGGCTGAGTAAATAGGATAAGGGGTTGGGTCTGGGTGGGCTACTGTTTGGAGGGTTGGTGTGGACTCAATGGGCCAAATGTATGATTCTAGGATTGTCTCATCAACAACTATAATTGGTGTTTTCCTGCTGAAGTAGCTTCCAGGAAAAGCATAGGAAGCAGCAACAACATAACATTGTTGGGCTTTTATAATTTTCTTTACTATACATCTCCAAACACTTGGTGAATTCTAACATTCCCCACTGCTCCAACACATCGCTACTCAATACCTCACCAAATTACATTTTTTTCCATGTCCAGAATTCGATGCCTGAGCTGCCAAGCATTTCTAGCATTAATGCTTTCCTTTCATCAGTTCATTCTCTCATTTTTTACTATGGAGCTTCTATTGTGCTTGAGCTGGCTGCCACAGTTGTCCATAGAACTGACTGCACTTTGCAAATAACTCGATGATTGTAAATGCTTTGAGCTATCAGGGTGGCAACTTAATGCACCATACAGATGCAAGTTTTTCCTTTTGTTCCAAACAAGAGGTGGGCATTGAATAGCAAATAAGTGGATAAATGATGGCTGACTAGAAGCATTACACCAGAGGACACAAAGGTGAAAGATGAGGTTCCGATGATATTGTGGAAGGTTTGAAGGGAAGGGGTTGTAGGGGAGCAAGAAACAGTCTGTGCAGGATTTTATGGGTGCTGGTCATCCATTCCTAACTGGGAAGGAAGCCCCACCCTGGGAGATGCCAGCCAACCTAGGTAGCAGGGGAGATGAATGCTGCTGGATGACATCCAATCCAGGAGATAGCCAGGAGTCTAGTGACAGGTAAGCTGGGGGTTGGAGTTCCTGGCAGGGCCAGGAGAGTGGGAACTGAAGGGATTCAGACTCGAAGTGCATTGGCCAGGAAGGAAGGAGGAAGGCAGAAAGCAGGCAGACCTTAGAGGCGGGCCACTTTTTAGAAAAACAACCTGTGTGGCATTGACCCTTTTCCAGCCAAAACTGAAGTGTGCTTAACTACCAGATTCCCACCTATTGCTAACCTGCTCCTGCCACCTCAATAATTGCAGTCAGGTGGGATATAGTCTATAAGTGGCAATTGATGAGCCTTAATTGACATGAGGGCGCGCAGGCTGCCGAAGATTTTACCAACTGTCAATATATGTCATGGCCAGATTGGGGTGAGTGAGTAGGCAACAGGAAGGGCATTCATGGAATTTTATGCCCTCCTGTCCACTGACTACAAGACAACTCACAAGTGACTTCCAACTTCTGCCCTTTATAGGAAATTACTGGGTATATATCATTTTGTATTTATTCACGGTCAACCCAGCCTATCCCTAATTCCCAGAGGGCAGTTAACCACATTGCTGTGGTACTGGAGTCTTATATAGGCCAAACCAGGTAAGGACGGCAGTTGTCTTCTCTGAAGGACATTAGTGAACCAGATGGGATTTCACAACAATTGGCAATGGATCCACTGTCATCATTAGATTCTTCATTCCAAATTTTTTATTGAATTCAAATTCCACGATCTGCCATGGCGAGATTCAAATCCAGGTTCTCAGAATATTACTGCATCTCTGGATTAATAGCCCAACAAGGATTCCTGTAGTCTGCCGCCTCCTCATTCTGGACGACATTTTCTAAATGAATGTAGGAAAAGGTTTGTGTAAGCTGTTAATTCTGAAAGGTTTAATAGTAGTGATTGCATTCAACTTTATCCAATCTGAGATAATGGGAGCTGCAGATGCTGGAGAATCTAAGGTAACAAAGTGTGGAGCTGGATGAACACAGCAGGCTAAGCAGCATCTCAGGAGCACAAAAGCTGACGTTTCGGGGCTAGACCCTTCATCTAGCTTCACACTTCTTTATCCAATCTGATATTGCACAGTGTGGGAAAAGGGAGAACAGCTGAAGAAGCTGAGGACTTGGGATTTCTTCAGTGTTAGTAACACTGCCTGACTTAATAATGCAACCTGTAGTGTGGTTGCCATCATGAAATAAAGTACATCTCATAAACCTCATAAACTGAAAGAATTTGAACAGTTAAGAACTAAGTTAAGAGGAAGAACACCAAAGTAATAAATCTCGGTGTTAATATCTGAGTCATAGGCAAATTAGCATAGAATAAATAAAGTCAAGGGGTTAAATAAGAGTTGAGGAGTGGCGTGGCTGGGATGGTTCCATTTTGTGGGGCATTGGTGTCAGTACAGGGGTCCAAGGAAGATTTTCCAGTGGAATGGTCTTCATTTGAACCATGCTGGGTCTTGGTCAGTCAAGTAACTAAGTTGTAGAGAGTGTTTTAAACTAATTAAACAGGGGGAGGGTTTGGGAGAAAGGAGATGCAAACCTGCAAAGCAAAAGAATTTGGCATCATTTCAGGGCAGCTATAATAATACCCAGAGTGGGATAGAAAAGAACAGACTGTACAAACATAGAAAAACAACAGTAAATGGGAATAACAGGGGGAAAGTGGTAAATAAAATGAAAACTGATGAATAAGTATCAAATTATAGTCATTATGGAGCCATATTTGCAAGGAAATTGAACTGGAATGTTCATATTCAAGGGTGTGTGAATTTTAAATTGGTCAAGCAGGAAGGAAAGGATGATTGTAGAACATAGAACATAGAACATAGAACAGTACAGCACAGAACAGGCCCTTCAGCCCACAATGTTGTGCCGACCATTGATCCTCATGGATGCACCCTCAAATTTCTGTGACCATATGCATGTCCAGCAGTCTCTTAAATGACCCCAATGACCTTGCTTCCACAACTGCTGCTGGCAACGCATTCCATGCTCTCACAACTCTCTGCGTAAAGAACCTGCCTCTGACATCCCCTCTATACTTTCCACCAACCAGCTTAAAACTATGACCCCTCGTGCTAGCCATTTCTGCCCTGGGAAATAGTCTCTGGCTATCGACTCTATCTATGCCTCTCATTATCTTGTATACCTCAATTAGGTCCCCTCTCCTCCTCCTTTTCTCCAATGAAAAGAGACCGAGCTCAGTCAACCTCTCTTCATAAGATAAGCCCTCCAGTCCAGGCAGCATCCTGGTAAACCTCCTCTGAACCCTCTCCAAAGCATCCACATCTTTCCTATAATAGGGCGCCCAGAACTGGACGCAGTATTCCAAGTGCGGTCTAACCAAAGTTTTATAGAGCTGCAACAAGATCTCACGACTCTTAAACTCAATCCCCCTGTTAATGAAAGCCAAAACACCATATGCTTTCTTAACAACCCTGTCCACTTGGGTGGCCATTTTAAGGGATCTATGTATCTGCACACCAAGATCCCTCTGTTCCTCCACGCTGCCAAGTGTAGCTCTTAATACAGTTAGAATAAACATGATTGCAAGAATTGAACTTGGATTGGAGAATGTGGAATCCATATGGATAAAGGTAGAAATAACCAGAGGAAGAAGACACAGGTCTTTAATCTTCATGTAGCTGCCAAGTGTAGCTCTTAATACAGTTAGAATAAACATGATTGCAAGAATTGAACTTGGATTGGAGAATGTGGAATCCATATGGATAAAGGTAGAAATAACCAGAGGAAGAAGACACAGGTCTTTAATCTTCATGTAGATTGGGAAAGAGGTAGCCATTTGGAAGAATTCATAAACTGTATTTGGGACAGTTGACTAGAATAATATTTCATGGATCCAATTACGGATCAATTTATTGTGGATCTTGTGACATATAATGAGGCAGTTTGAATAAGCAACCTCGGGGTAAAACACAGATGTGGTACATGGTAGAATTTAGCATTCAGTTTGAAAGTGAGAAACTTGGGTCAGAACCAACTGTGCAAACTTTTATTAACTGTAAAATGCTTTGAAATGACCCTTTGGTCATTTATATTTATATTTATGAAATATAAATGCAAATTCTTGTACTCATTACCTTTACCAGCTTGTAATTGGGGTAGGAGTCAATGCAGTATGGAGCTGGAGGAACACAGCATGTCAGGCAGCATCAGAGGAGCAGGAGAATCGATGGTTTGGGTCGGGATTCTTCATCAGGATTGTAATTGTATCGGTAATCAGGGTAATTTGGTATTATCAAATGTGTCTTAATAGTGTTCATGTCTTAGATGTAGCTGATTGAATGATAGCAGTTAGGTAAAATTAATTTAGTAAGCTAGACCCAGAATGTAGATCTTAGTTCTGCAAGATCCTAAACTGTTTTGCCACATCCCCACTCAGGTTCTCACAACATCGTCAGATTGGATGGAGCTTAATGCAGTATCCAAAGGTAGCCCTCTGGAACCATTGCCTCATACAATGTACCTCCAACAGTTAACATTTACATTTGTATGCATGAAATTATATTTACCATTAAACCATCTCGCTGCAAGTTTCTGACTTCACAAAGTCAGGGAGTTTGGAGGTTTTGCAAATCATATAGAACGTGTTCTCTTTGGAATTGATGGATTGGTAGATCTTTAGCTTGAAGGCTGCGTTCTAAGTTACGTTTAAGAAAAGGAGAGAAAATTATACCTGCAAACCAAACACAAACTGAAGATCTCACCATCACTTTAAAGGCCAGAAACACTCACTAGTCTTATTCACTTATCCGCTGCTTTCTCTGCACTCACACCATGTTGTCATTGGTGACTTTATTCTGCATCTGGCATAAGTGTGGCCATCCTGTCCGTCCATATCTTTTATCCTCTTCCCCTCTCCCTTTGTCCTGGAGATTTTCATTCTTACAGTAAAACTTACTTAAAGCACTTGTTTCCATATTGCTTAGAATTCCCACTTTGATTCAAATTTCCAGATAAGCTGCCTTGGTCTCTGTCTCACGAAGGCAAAGTCTCCCTCACAATGACTGTGCTCCTCACTAGTCTAGCAGGAAGATGGTTGATGTATATTGGTAAATGTTCAAGGAAATTATTGACTCACTGCAAAGATCTACCCTTGTGAGCAAGAAGGATTCTAGAAAGGGGATATTCAAACCAAGGAAGTTAAGGATAGTGTCAAATTGAACAAAGACTTACAGTGTGGCAAAGATCAGTGATAAGCCAGAGGATTGGGAAAGATTTAAAAACCAACAAAAGGTTTTAAAAAAAGACAAAAGATTTGAGGATAAACTAGCAAGTGATACATATTGTCAGAGCTTCTATAAATACACAAAAAGGAAGAGAGAGGTGAACATGAATATAGTTCCCTAGAGAATGGGGCTGGAGAAATAATAATGGGGAATCAGGAAATAGCAGAAGATTTGGAGAAATGATTGATTCAGTTTGCATGGTACAAGACTAATAGCATCCCCAAACTACCAAATAACTAAGGGGCAAAAGGAAGTATAATAGTTATCATTAGAGAAGAAATTTTAGGGTAACTTATAGGGCTAAAGGCCAATACATCCCATGAATCTGATGGGTTGCATCCTAACTTATCAAAGGAAGTAGCTACAGAAACAGTAGATGCACTGGTAAGCAATCTTCCAAGAATTGTTATTCCTGGAAAGGTCCCAAAGAATTAGAAAGCAGCCAATGCAACCCTCTTATTCAAAAAAGGGAGGGTTACATAAAAAAGTAACTACAAACCAGTTTGCTTAACATTGTCATTTATAAAATGTTAGAATCTACTATAAAGCACGTAATAGTTTAGCATTTAGAATAAAATAATATAATCGAGCAGAGTCAGTCTGGCTTCATAAAGGGGAAATCATGCCTGACAAGTTTATTAGAATTCTTTGAGGAGGTAATAAGCAGGGTAGGGAAAGGGGAACCTGTAGATGTGATATATCTAGATTTCCAAAAGGCACTCAACAAATACCACACATAAGGCTAGTTAATAAGATAAGAGCCTTTGGTGTTGGAGGTAATATATTTGCATGGATAGAGAATTGGCTAACTAAAAGAAGACAGAGATTTAGGGTAAGGGCACATTTTCAGGATCGCAACTTATAACTAGTGATTTACCAAAGGGTACAATTCTCGAGTTTTGCTTATTTGCAATATGTATTAGTGAGTTAGATGAGGGAATTGAATGTAGTATGATCAAGACTGCCAATGACACAAAAGTAGGTGAGAGGGCAAATAGCGAGGATGACACAAAAGTGTTCAGAAGGATATAGCCAGGTTAAGAGAGTCAGCAAAAACTTGACAAATGGAATGTTATATGGGAAAGTGTGAGGTTATGCACTTTGGCAGGAAGACTAGAAAAGCTGAATATTATTTAAATAGGCAAAGACTGTAGATTTGGGATCCTTGTGCATGAATCACAAAAAGCCAGCAATCAAGTTCAGCAAATAAAATGGAAGGCAAGTACAATATTTCACTTTATTTCAAAAATAATGGGGTCTAAAAAATCAGGATGCCCTGTTAAAACCATACAAAACATTAATTAGACCCCACCTAGAAAACTGCAATGTTTTATCTAAGGAAAGATATGCTGGTTTAGTAGGTTCACTAGGCTGATCGGAGGCACAGAGGAATTTTCTTCCAGGGGGAGGTTGAGTGGATTGGGCCTGTACTCCCTGGACTTTAGGAGAATGAGAGGAACCTTGTTGAAACTTATGGGGTTTGTTAGGGTAAATGCTGAAATTGTTTCCCATTCTTTTAGAGCAAGAGAGCATAAACTCAGAGTAAAAGGATCCCATTTAAGATGGTAAAAATTCTTCTTTCAGGCACTGGTGAATCTATGGAATATTTTTACCTCTGATAACTGTAGAGTCTGTGTTAAGAATGTTCAAGGCTGTGATAGACAGATTTATGATAATTAAGCAAGTCGAGAGTTCTAAGGAAAAGGTTAGAAAATGGATTTGGGGATTATCAGAACAGACATGATCTCATTGACTGGCAGAGCAGACACGCTTGGCCAAATTGTCCTTGACTGCTCTTAAAACTGTTCTTCAATGTTTTATTATTCCACCCTAACCGATTATAAACCCCTGACCATTGGCATATACCACACCATTTCCCAGCTTCTGCACTTGTGGACAATCAGTTTTGTTGCTTCTAAACACTGTCTATTGATCACTAATGGAAAGTCTATATGAGTAACATTGGAACAAATATGACCAGAATACTCATTCAACGGTCGAGTATTCTTGTCAATGCTCACTGTTCAATCGAAGAGTGTTCATTACAGGCAAGGTGCCAGCAGACCCTTATTCAAAGCAGTTGAGAAAATGACGGAGAATATTAGTCAGAGGAACTAAAGGAAGGAAATTCAATGTAACCTTCCCCAAAGCTTAAAACTCAATGCTAATTTCCAGTGATTTCTCAAAAGCAAGAAGATAGGCGACTTTAAGTGAGCAAAGCCTGCTCCAGTTGTCAGCTCACTGAGTACCAGTGATATAAATAGCTGCAGGGCTGCCTGCTTCAAGTCAATGAAAATGTGTATTTTTAGACTGCACCTGCAAACAAAGCAGTATCAGTAAATGCAACCCCGCAACATCTTCAGCCATGAAATCAATAGCCCACAATACCATTCCCAGTATTATATTGGCCACAGATTAAGTAATAGAATTATTGTAGACTCAGCTCAAAGAGCGAAATCAATGATTATTAAAATATTTTTTGAATAGAAGGCAATCACTGGCTCCTTGGGAGGATCATAATGGCTCTAATATCAATGATATTACCAGTCAATAGTCTATTTCTCCAACTGAAAGTATTGGCTGTCATTTTTTAAAAACTTTGTGTTCTACATTCTACTTAATGAGTAGCTTGTTAAAGAGTACCTAAACCCAAAGGAACACATTTGTCTCTAACAATCGAAAGGAAAGCACAAAGTTGTTAGGTTGCCAGTGTTAGTGTTTTGATGGCTACAATTTTGCACATCATTGCGGATTGAAAATTTAGTTCTCAATGTAATAATCCAAACATTTAACATGCAAATAATAAATTCTCCTCTCTGCTGATATTTTAACGAAGCAGAAATTTTTTCATTAAATTATTGGGAAGTGGAACTGTGTGAAGCATTCACATAGAAACTGCTTGACAGTAGTTTCAACCCTTTTTTTATTGGGTCAGATTGTGAGGAGCACAAATTGCATTTTGGAGAAGTGTATGTTTGAGAAGTTAGCAGAAGAGAGTTTTGTTGAATGTAAGTGCAAATTAGGATGATGAGACTCTTTTGTCGCAGTTCGAAATAATCTTCCACCAATTCATTTATCACATTAATGGTCAGACATGGCCTCCTAAGGACAAAACCCTGAATCATGCTCCTGTCACATTAAAAACATCAGAAGAATATAAAATTTTATAATCCATCCTGTATAGTTTCATCATAGCTCTCAGTATAGTTCCAAAGTGTTATGCATCTAATTATTCATATCAAAAGCACAATCACTGTCATCAGACAATTTGAGCTTTTTAATGTTCCTACAGCCGGAAATGAGACAAATGGCCAAAATACTAAATATTATTCGTTGAGTGCAAGAATTCCTCAGTTACACTGGAACTGTATCCTCCAGAGCTGGAACTACCTCTTCACCCTTTATGTCTCAGTGAAGCTTGCACAGAGTGAATACCTACGAGATAAGCAGACACAAGAGCCAGTAAACATTTGTTTACTAAAGTACTCGGATGGCCACCTATGAGAAATTGACGGATTGCCCAAATCTACCCATCAAGCTAGAATGCATGGCACGGAGGCTGGGACATTACAGAGAAAAGAATTGTAGCCATTTAAAAATGTCAAGTGAATTTAACAGTTGTTCAAAAAAGGTCTCACTCATTTACTAATCTCTGCACCCAGGCTCACAACTAAACCTCACTATGCTCAATGTGCACAACAAACAGGCTTGCCCATTGTCTTTTAGTCAAGGAATTAACTTTTACCTATCTCAGCCATTATTTTGGATGATTGTCATTGATGCGTTGTAGTGACATAGTAATAGTTGCTCACAGCTCCAGAGGAATCATTGTCAGGTCTGTTCATTTATGAAAATGTTCATTGAGTTTCACAACGGTCTCCCGTGATTTCTTCCTTGAAGTTGTACAGTTTAATCCAATGCTAGCTAGTTCCACTGGTGTAGCCATGCAAATTTTATAGGAGCCTTTTTTTGGGATTCTGTGTCCAATGTAGATAGATTAGCTTTCTAAGCAGAATGTATTGTATCATATTTACATAGTCCTGACTAAACAAACATAAGTGTAACAAAAAAAAACATTGAACTGGGATCCATTTAGATGAGCCACTGAGTATTGAAGTCATGAAAATTTTACACCATAGCAGGGCAACTAAACCCTCTTCTTGGAAAAATGATCCAAAAATGATTTGGTAGTTGTGTCATTAATGGGTTATGTCATTATCAAACAACACAGCATCACATTGAACTAATTACATAGTCAATGACATCCCAACTCAGTTAATGAATGTGCCAATAACACTGCAAACTTACTATATAATTGAAAAAATCTACAGATATGACAGACTTAGATCATCTACTGTTGTGTGAGAAGCCCATATACAATGTGGTGATGCAGAAAGGGATTTTAATTTGCCAAGTTATATCTACCAGAACACCCATTGGTTTCCTGTTGAATTGACAACCTCATATATCAACATAATATCTTCAGGTCACAGTGTATTGGCATCTGGACAGATGCAGCAAAGCCAATGATTAATAGGAACAGAGGGCACAGCACTCATTATCAAAGCATTGTGGGTGCGTCATAGTAAACATAATGAAGCACTCTTAGCCAAAATCAAGCCTATCAACTTTAAAAAAAATCCTACAAAATGTGGTGAAAGTGGTTAACTTTATCAAAAGTTGACCCCTTGGATTAAAGAATATCTTTCGATCTATGAAAGCGGATGGGAGAAGTTAATCTATTGTTGCCTCTGTGAGTTAAGTGGCTATGAGGTGGCAAGGTAGGGACAGAGTCAGTCATATAACACAGAAACAGGCCCTTCAGCTGAACTCATCGATGCTGAGCAGGTGTCCTAAAGTGAACTTGTTCCTTTTGCCTGTGTTTGGCCTGTATCCCTCTAAACTGTTCTTATTCATGTACCTGTCCAATGGTCTTTTAAATGTGGCAATTGTACCTGCCTCTACCAGTTCTTTTGGCAGCTCATTCCAGAAACGCACCACCCTGTGTGAAAAATGTTTTTCTTCTTTTCTTCTTCATGGCATTATAACATTATATCCTTTTAATTTGCTTCTCAACAATCCTGTCACTTCTTTAGACAGAGACAGTAAATAAGCTACCTGGATCCAGATGTCCACTCATGCTAATTGGGGTAACACAGTAAATGCAAATAATAACCTTGGTTAGGAATCTGAAAGGATATGAAAAATGCTAAACCACAGAAGGGTCGTTTATGAGCTGCTTCAAGCAACTAATGAGACATACTAAATAGATAATTTTATGCTACAAATTTTGGATCATAAAGTGCAGGTCTTTGCACATTGCTTTCAACTTCACTCTGAGGTCAAGTTATTCTTTCAGAATCCTATTCTGTCTGTAATGCATGGTCTACATCTCATGTTGGGCTACTTGTCAGATGATTATAATTGTTGGAGATTAATCACCTCAGGTCCAGGACATCACTGCCATCACTGGATAATGTCCTAACACCTTCAACTGTAACAAAATCTTTGGAGACATGACCATACGCAAGCTATTTATCAAGTCACACACTATGCTGACTTGGCACAATGTGGTCACTCCTTTACTGTCGCTGAGTTTAAAACCAAGAACTTCCTTCCAAACAGCAGTTTCAAAACAGTAGGCTAGAGAAGGTTTCTCATCAGCACCTTCTCAAGGACAATTCAGAATAGTCATTAGGCCATGCATATATTTCAGTCATGAATAAAGAAAAGCTTCGGTCTGAATGAGCTATAGCTCAGTCTGGAAGAGCTTAGTACAACCTCACATACAAACCTGTGAAATAGGAGCAGAAGTAGACCATTTGGCCCAGTCAGTAAGATCACGGCTCAACTGTTTGCGCTTCAAATTCTGCATTTCCATCTATTCACGATGACCTTTGATTCCTGGCTAATAAGTATTTATCTGTTTCTGTCTTTAAAATATTCAATGATCTTATTTCCACCACTTTCTGAGAGTTCCAAAGTTGCATAAGGCTCTGAGAGAGAAAAAAATTACGATTCTTCTCATTTCTGTCTTAAAAGGACAATCCCAATTTTAAAACAGTACAATTTAGTTCTGGACTGGGCAACAAGAAGAAACATCCTCTTCAATTGCACCTTGTCAAGACTATTCAGAGCCAAATCCACTTCATTCAAGTCACCCTCGTTCTTTTAAACTCAACTAGAAAAAAGCTCCACCTGCCTAGCCCATGCTCAAAAGGAAACCCGTTCTCAGGTACCAGTCTAGTAAAATAAAATAAAGAACTGAAGATGCTGGAAATCTGAAGCCAAATCAGAAATAGCTGGAGAAACTCAGCAGGTCTCGCAGATCTGTGGAAACGAAGCTGAGTCAATGTTTCAAGTCCAGTGATCCTTCTTCAGAACAATCAGATCTGTCCAGAAAGCTCCTCTGAACTGCTTCCAGTGCATTTACATCCATCATTAAATAAGGAGACCAAAACTGCAGACAGTCTTCAAGATACAATCTCAGCAATGTCCTGTAAAGCTAATGCATAACATCCTTACTTTTATGTTCAGTTCCTCTGATAATAAAGGAGGAATCTCATTATCCTTCTTGATTTTGAGCTGGACCTACGTACTAACATTTTGTGACTTACACTCCAAAAAAGTTAAATCTCTTTGCAGCTCAAAATTCTGCAGTCATTCTCCATTTGTTTTGTCAGAAAAAGGTGAAATATAGTTCATATTATGGAGACATACTGCAGGGTGATCAGGATAGGAACTGAATTCCAGTAGTGTTCAGTATTTAGGAAGGAAAAAGCCAGTGGATTGCCGGTTAAAAAAGAAATTAACATGATAGTGAGGAAGGGTATCAGCTCTGACAACATGGAATCTGCATTGGCAGAGCTGAGAACCACAAAGCAGCAAAAAACATTGGTGGGGTTTGTATATAGATCCCTAAACTGTAGGGGTGATGTAGGGAATGGCATTCAAATAGGGACACATGCAGTAAAAGGAGCATCTGTAATCATGAGCAACTTTAGTCTGCATATACATGTAGACAAAACTACAATTGTTGTAGACTGTGATGGATTGCAGAAAATCACGTAAAGGGATGACAGTGGAAAGGCAATAGCAAGCATTCAATGAGTACGTGTGTGAACTGGAATAATTGTTCATTCTTGTCTAGTGCAAAATTGAAATGGGAAAGGCGGCCAAACCGTGGCTGTTGAGGGAAGTTAGAGATAGTATTAGATCCATGGAGGAGGCATACAAATTGATCAGAAATAAAACAACAGACCTGAGATCAAGCTGCTTAGCATTCAGCAAAGGAAGACAAAGGAATTGATTAAGGAAGGGAAATAGAGTACGAGTGTAAGCTTGAGGGAAACATAAAAACTGACTGTGAATGTTTCTGTAGAAATGTGAAGAGAAAACAATTGGTGAAGATCAATGTAGGTCTCTTGCAGTCAGAAACAGGAGAAGTTATAATAAGGAACAAAGAAATGGCTGACCAACTAAATACATGCTTTGGTTTTCTGTGTTCGCAATGAAAGTTAGAAATGACCTACCAGAAATGCTAGGGAATGCAGAGTTTAGTGTGAGGCAGTTACTAAAGATAACCAGTAATAGTAGAGAAATAGTTGGGAAAATTGATGGGATTGGAAACTGATAAATCACCGGGGCCTGATGATCTACATCTCAGAGTACTTAAGAAAGTGCCCCGAGAAAGAATGGATACTTTGGGGACCATCTTCCAAGATTCTACAGATTCTGGAACAGTTTGTACAGTTTGGAAGATAGCTAATGTAACTCCTTTATTTAAAAAGAGTTAGTAGAAAACTGGAAATTATAGACCAGGCAGCCTGAGGCCAGTGTGGGAAGATGCGAGGGACCATTAAAAATTAATTCATAGCTGAGTGTTTGGAAAACAGCGGTAAGATTTGACAGATCAACATGGATTTATGAAAGGGAAATCATACTTGACAAATCTACTGGAATTCTTCAAGAATGTAACTCAGAGTTAATAAAGGGGAGCCAGTGGATCATAATTGGATTTTCAGAAAGCGTTTGACAAAATCCTTCATAAGAGATTAATGTGTAAATTAAAGTGCATGGGATTGGGGATAGAGTATTGACATGGATAGAAAATTGATGAGCAGACATGAAACAAAGAGAAGGAACAAATAGGTCTTTTTCTGAACGGCAGGCAGTAACTAATGGGGTACATAGGCATGAGTGTTAGGACCCCAGCTACTTACAACATATATCAGTGATTGAGAACTAAATGTAATATCTTCAAATTTCCAGGTGATAAAAGCTGGATGGGAGGGTGAGCTGTGAGAAAGTGCTTCGGTCTGATTTTGATAAGCTGCATTCGTGGGCAAATACATGACAGATGCAGTAATAAATGTGAGGTTATCAACTTTGGTAGCAAAACCAGGAAGGAACATTATTATGTGAATTGCAAGAAATTGAAAGAGGACAATGTGCAACACACCTGGGTATTTTTGTCCATGAGTCACTGAAGGTAAGCATACAGGTCTAACAGGTAGTAAAGAAGGCAAATATTATGTTGACCTTCATGGTGAGAAAATTTGAATACAGGAGCAGGGAAGTCTTGCTGCAGTTGTCCAAAGCCTTGGTGAGTCCACACGCAGGATATTATGTGCAATTTGGGTCTCCTTTCGAAAGGGTTTTCTTGCTATAGACTCAGTACAACAAAGGTTTACCAGACTGATCCCTGGATTGGTGGGTGGTGCTAATGTATGAAGAGAGGCTGAATTGGTTAGTACTAATTATATATTCACTGGAGTTCTGAATAATGAGAAGGGATGTTATGGAAACCTCTAAAATCTAACAAGATTAGACAGGGTACACTCAAGAAGGACATTCCCGATAACAGGGGAGTCCAGGCCTAGGAGTCACACTCTAAGGATGCGGGTTAAACCATTTAGGTCTGAGATGAGGAGAAATTTCTTCACCCAGAGAGTGGTGAGCCTGTGGAATTTGCTATCACAGAAAGCAGGTGAGGCCAAAACATTGTATGTTTTCAAGAAGGATTTGGATATAGCACTTGGGGCTAAGTGAATCAAAGGATTTGGGAGAAAATCAGGAACGGCCTACTGAGTTGGATGATCAGCTATGATCATAACAAATGGCAGAATAGCCTGTTCCTGCTCCTATTTTCTCATCTTCTGTTTCATTCTTCCTGCCAAAGCAAAGAACTTCATATTTCCAATATGATAATCCAACTGCCAGATTTTTGCCTACTTATTCAACCTATCTATACCTGTTTTCAACTTTCTTATATCCCCTTCACAGCATATGTCCCCTACCTATTTTGGTGGCATCTATGACTTTAACTACTCTATTATTGCTCTTATCATCCAATTCGTCGACGTACGGTGTAAAAAGTTGGCATCTTAACACAGACCACTGCAGAGGTGTGCTAATCAAAATCAGCTAAAAACTTCTTTATGCTACTTTCTGTTTTGCATCAGCCAGCCAAAATCATCTATCAATACTATAATGTCACCCCTACACCATGAACTTTTATTTACCACAACAACACTTGACGTGGCACCTTATCAATGCCTTCCTGGAAAACCAAGTATACTATAGCTACAGGCACCATTTTCCTTACAGTGTATGTTACTACTTCAAAGAATTCCAATAAATATTTTAAACACGATTTCCCTTGGAGAAAACCATGCTGACTCTTCCCAATTACCTTGAGTTTTTCTAATTGCATCCTCATGATCCCTACAAAATTAAATCAATTGTTTAAAAAGCTGCAATTCTTGATTTGATTTGGCATGGAAAATCAGAATTAAATACGTTTGAATTCCTGAAATTAATGGACTACTACTGCAAGACAGTGCTAAAGATGGCACCAAGCAACATCCCACTGAACTGGTGAGCCAATTGTATTATGACTTTTCCTTAATGGGAAACACAGTTAGGCTGGCAGGACCAATGCAAAAATACTTATCAATGAAGAAACTTAAGTTGAACTAAAGAATGAATTCCAGAAAAAGCAGTAGCCTGTTTTTTGGGTCCAGATGTAAACAAACCTTCCTGACGTCTCAGACTGGACTGTTGAGATGCTGGTTAACAGCAGATGCTGCTTGGCCTGCTGTGTTCATCCAGCTCCACACTTTTTATCTTGGATTCTCCAGCTTCTGCAGTTCCCATTATCTCTGCTGAGATGCTGGTGTTGTTTGACACAACTCAATCACAATCAATAAATGTGTTGTTATCCATCATGGCAAAAACGATATACATTTGCTCAATCTAATGAAGTCTTCCATCACATTAATGGTGAACGGTATTATTCGTCCAGGATTGGGGATTTGTGTACAATAAATTGCATATTGAACTGAAATGAACTAGCCATATGAGTACCATGGCTACAAAGGCAGATGAAAGGCTAGGAATCTTGCAGCAAGTAACTCAACTTCTTAATCCCCAAAGCCTGTCCGCCATCTACAAGGCACAAATCAGGCTATTACTCGTTTGCCTGGATGAGCATCAGTCCACAACACTCACAAAATTTGACACTATCTAGGACAAAGCAGCCCCCATTAATTGACACTACGTTTGCAAATATTTAGTCCCTCCATCACTATCTCCAAGATGTGGTGTAGATATTCATCAAGATTCCTTCGACAGCATCTGCCAAACACATGGCCACTGCTTTCTAAAATGATAAGGGCAGCAGATGGAACAACACCACCTGCAAGACCACTGCAAAGCAATCATAATCCTAACGCAGAAATAGATCACTGTGCCTTCAGTATCACTGGGTCAAAACTCGCTCCCTAATCGTACAATGAGTGTACCTACGCCAAATGATCTGTAGCTCAACACCATCTTCTCAAATGCAACTAGGAATGGCCAAGAAATATTGGCCCACCCAGCAACACCAACATCCTGCGAGTGATTTTTTAAAAATTGCACAACACTTGATATTAAAAGGATTGAAATATTAAACTTGGTAGGCAGGCTTGGGCAGTACTAGGTTAGGTGCGTGAATCTTATATATTTTAATACCAGTAATTTTGGATTTTAAATGAGGGGCATGAAAGTTATCTGTGTGTGAAGAGATCTGTAGCCATGATGACTTTTTTAAAAACACAGCATGGGAGAGAAAGAGAGAGCGAGAGACTTCCAGGAGAGTAATGGGGTTTTGTTTACATTGGGTGAGTTTTACAAATGGACAGAATAAACAGTTGTTTATTAGACTTCAGATGAAAGATTCTGGAATGGAATTTTTTTGGCTTGGAAGAAACATCCACACCTTGGAGAAATTCCTTTGGTTTCAGGTTCACAAAAGTTTTAGCTATAGCTAGATGTGTAAGACAGTCGCTCCTGTGGAAGTGGTTCCTTTAAAAGTGCTAAGAAATCACTTACCCCAGTGTAAAGTGTTTACTTTGAAATTTCCAGACTAGATGTGTTTGGTTAACACCCTGAAGAGGTTGCTTGAAGCTCAGGAAGTATAAACACAGTTCTACGAAAACTCAAGAAAAATGATATCAGGTTCTTAAGACTCGGAATTGAGTCATTGTTAAAATAAACTTGAAAGGGGTAATAGAAAAGAAAAGCTCGCTGATGTGAGTACTGGAAAACTGCACTTTTGGAATTAATGGTATTGTACTTTATAATTTTATTTAATATCTTCAATTTAGTGTTATATGTAATATTTTATTTTATTTTAGTTTTCATTTCTTGTGTCTACTAAGCTTCTGCTTCATTGTTCAAACTAAATATGCACTACTTCATGCCTATATTTCAGTGAAAAGTGACCTTGTTAAAACAAAAACTGAATAAAATATGATCTATCAAGCCAAATTTCAATTTTGGATTGATTTGTCCTGTAATGATATCAACTGGGAATGTAACAACAGCGGATTGATACGGAAGGGGGTTATACAACAAGTAATGTTCGAGAAGCTCTGCTGTAGTCATTACTTGCTATCACTACTTGTAATATGAGCATGATGGCAAGATCAAGCTTGGCTGTGGCAAAGCTTCCCCCATCGTCAAAGTGCCTGCTAGCACTCATTATCAGCACCTGCCCATGAATAGCAGGCACTTGGGAGATAGCCCAGAAGTCGACGTAACATCACTGAGGAGTTCACATCACAGAAGAGGATTGAACTGGCATAATAAAACTATGAAACTAGAATTTTATTGGAAATTCAAAGTAAAAGTCTGTACACAAAATCGGCAACCAATGTTTTTCACTACAATCACATTTTATAGTGACCTTGAGGAAAGAAATATATAAATATATTAATGTATTGTACAAGATCTGCATGCTGTTTTGTCATGCAAATATCCATCAAACAGATTTCTCAAAGGGAATGACACACAGCTGCTCCCAGGCATATGAAATGAATCCCTCAGCCGATCCTTACCAAGATCCTAACACTGCATCAGCTGAGCAACACAGTGTGTTTCCTTTGATCAGATATTGAACCGAGGAATGCTTTGCATAATATTAGCCTGGGAGGCAGTCTTGTGCTGTCTTAAGAGCACAGCTTGAGTTGTCTGTGAGAGATTAAGAAAGGTTCACAAAAGTGCTGTTGCGCATAGTGAAAAGTGGTTATGTTGGAAACTGCCAGGGTAGTGGCACTCTGCCATGAACTGGTTAGGAGTGTCTGCCTCCCAAGTAGGGCTGTGGAGTCTTATCATGTAGATTCACATCTGCGATTTTTTTGTTACGGTATACACTGTAGTATACTGCCACTGATGAACAGGAAGGCTATTTTGTCCCACTTGTCTTGGTTGGAATTAAAAATGGGCCTGGAGGTGGAACTACTTCTTCAATGGCTTTCCTTTGTAATGTTCCAGTTCTAAATGATTCCTTCATTATTTTCCTCTCCTGGTCTTCTTGAAGCATCTTCTCACAACAGCATTAAGTTCCACAGAGAGTTTCAGGCAGGCTTAACAGTCTGTAGATGGCCGATTGGTTAACACAGCCCAGCCTCAACCCTCCACCCACTGCATCCCAAAACCAGTCCAACCTGTCTCTGCCTCCCTAACCTGTTCTTCCTCTCACCCATCCCTTCCTCCCACCCCAAGCCGCACCTCCATCTCCTACCTACTAACCTCATCCCACCTCCTTGACCTGTCCGTCTTCCCTGGACTGACCTATCCCCTCCCTATCTCCCCACCTATACTCTCCTCTCCACCTATCTTCTTTTCTCTCCATCTTCGGTCCGCCTCCCCCTCTCTCCCTATTTATTCCAGAACCCTCTCCCCATCCCAGTCTCTGATGAAGGGTCTAGGCCCGAAACGTCAGCTTTTGTGCTCCTGAGATGCTGCTGGGCCTGCTGTGTTCATCCAGCCTCACATTTCATTATCTTGGATTCTCCAGCATCTGCAGTTCCTATTATCACACACACACACACACACACACACACACACACACATTCAATCATGTTCTTACCGGGATTCACATCCAGTGGACAGTGATTACCAGAGAATTCTAGCTGATTTTCACATTTCTAACTGAAGGTTGCTGAGCAGAGTTACTCTGGCTGAATGGCTGAGACATTTTGGTCAAGGTAGTGGCACTGGAGAAGATGGATTTGTTTTCCTTGGAGCCAAGAAGGTTAATTTTTCTAATTTGTAGATGGGATATGGACATTTCTGGCAAAGTGATTCATCAAGACACTCACTGGAGTGCCTTCACCAGCATCCTGTGACCTCTATCACCTAGAAGGACAAGTGCAACAAGTACTTGGGAACACCACCACATTCAATTCACCTCCAGGACACACATCAACTAAAGCTGAACTAACAGTAACATTGTTCACTATTGTTAAGGCAAAATCCTGAAACTCCCTCTCTCACAGCATTTTGGCTGTCTCTAAACAAATTGGATTGCAGCAGCCCCAAAAGCTGCTCACCACTGCCTTCTTATAAGCAATTGGGAATAAGCAATAACTGCTGACTCAGCCAGTGATGCCCACATACCATTAACAAACAAAACAACAACAGTAGCAGAAATGTTGTTAACAAAGAGACACAGTTTTGAGGCTAGGGAAAACTTAATCAGAATCAACATGAGCAATTTTTTCTCATGCAAATTATAAGAATCTGGAATGGACTGACTGAAGGCTTCAGAAGCAGATTCAATAATAACAGTTTAAAAAGTGAATTCGATAAATACAACGTAAATGATTCTATGGCTATGAATAAAATGCGGCAGCAAATGGATTAATTTGATAGCTCGACCAAAGGACTATAAAATACCTCGAACACTGGCAATGATAGGCTAAAGTATCATCTTCTATGCTGTATCATTCTAAGATTATATGGTTCTACGTTCTAGCTGGTTCATTGAATTACCTACTGGGGAAAGCAAGTTATAGCTTCATTGCTGAACGATCCTGGGCATGAAAATATAGAAATTGCATTAAAGCCATGAAAATGTCAGAGCATAGATTCATCAGGATGATACTAGAAATTGGAAACCTAGGAATGGCTTGATGCAGAGAAGGCTAGGAGAAGGATTTAGAAAGGTTTTTAAAATGCTGTCTTATCAGAGACAAGGTCTCATTGGCCTGTACAGATGAATGTAACAGATAACAGCGTTATTTTGAAGTCCGGGGTATTAGCCCTCATGTCCTGGCCAATATTTATCCCCCAGTGTCACAGAATACCACTCATCTGTTTTTTTTCCACACTGGTCTTTGCAGGAATTTGCTGAGTGCATATCGATTGCCATGTTTTCTACAGTGACCATCCTTCAGAAACTGTTTTACTGGCTGTAAAATGTTTTCAGTGGCCATGAAAAGTGTTATGTAACTGCAAGGCTTTTTTTTTCACCAAAAGTTAGTAGATTACAAAGTACAAATGTAGGAATTTATGATTGAATGGGGAGGTTTGTAACCCTAAGGGCACATTACAAATCATCATTTTTAGGCGTTAGCTTGTCCCAGATATTAACACTCTTAACGTTAAATTTGAAAATTAAGTACAGCTCCAGGCCATGAGTATGACTGACAGTTCAATGTACTGATAGAAGAGTGCTGCCATCCTGAAGGGATAGACATTCAGATGTGACATTAAAGCCAATTACTTTTTGTTCATTCATAGGATATGGGCATGGCTGGCTGGACCAGCACTTATTACTGATTGCTAGACCCCCTTGGAGAGGGTGTTGGTGAGTGTGTTCCAGGATTTTAACCCAGTGACGGTGCAGTGACAGCAATATATTTCCAAGTCAGGATGATGAGTAGTTTCGAAGGGAACTTGCAGGTGGTGGTATTCCCATATTTCTGCTGCCCAGTTTGCTGTATTATGGCCCAGTTTCCAGACCACACAGGCACTGTACCTTTAAGGCAGTTACACGACATCATAGCATGCAACATTCCAGCATATAAGTACACGCCCGATCAGCAATTGTTCTGTGCAGTGAAGACATCAGCTAGGTATGTACTGTACAGTAACATCAATAAGAACAGGACCCAGACTATGTGTGGAAGTCTACAATATCATAGCCTTATTGGTGCTTTTCAGCTACCTGCCCCAAGAGGAACCTGACCCTCTGGGGTACATGTAATGTGGACTAATATTTAGTAAATCACAAAATAGCATCATGGCTCATCCTCTGCAATGGACATACTATGCTTTTCCAATATTCCTCCCACAGCTAACAGTATTAAAGTAAACAGCTTGGCTGTTCTTCATCTCATTTCCTGTGGGGCCTTGTCTCAGGAAAATTTGGCAGCTACATTTAACTACAGTAATGGTAACTGCATTTTTAGGTTAGTTAATTGTGTGGGAAGTGTGATGAGACGTCCTGAGGAATAAATTGCTATGCAGATACAAATTCCTCAACTTCATAATGCTGTAGAAAGGAATAACATGTACTTTTGCAGAAGAGGGAATCTTGCATTTGTACAGCAAAATTCATGACCTCAGAATGTCCTAACATACTTCACAATCAATTCAACAAATAGCCATGATTGTCATGTAGGAAATGCAGTAACATACATGGCAAGATCCCGCAAATACTAATGCAACAAGGAGAAGACCATCTGTTTTTTGGTGATATGTGTTGAGGATAAGTAAGAGGACACTGGAAAGATTTCTTTTGCAATCCTTTCAAACAGTGCCATGGACAATTATTTGAAGACAGGTGGATTGATTTATATCACCGCCTTTCTTCGGATTTCTTCAGTTTAGAGAGCTGAAGCCGTGGCCCCTTTCAATTTGATTCGACAACCCTTTTTCATTGAATATTTTATAAATTTCTGTCTCTACTCCATACTGGGTTTGTTGATGCCAGTGATGCTAAAATTAGTCTTAGTTTATTAAATCAAGGAGTAACACAATTTGAACTCAGAGTGCAGTTCTCTCTATTTCTTTCCATTGAGGACATTCAAAATGGTTGCACATTATGTTTGATGTTGATGAATGTTTTTTTTTATTGCTTCATCACATTTTGTTGAAGTACATACGTTACCAAAACTCCCTCTACACAGCCCTGTAAGGCGTCTCTTAGATAAGTCAAAGCACAAATCAAGGGAATAAAAAAAGATAAAATTGGTATCTATGTATTATTGTTCATATACTTTGGAAGCCCCAAGTAAAGCAAAGTCAATGAGTTACTCTGTGAAATGTAGTTACCATTGTCCCATCAAGGAGACCCAATCTCACAGACAGTGAGATTGGGTCTAAGTGCAGACTAACTATTAACGCCACCTCCAAAAATGTATCTGAACTTCCAATACACCAGGGATTCATCTTTACTTCTTACACGAGCAGCACATATAAGAAAAACTCTCATTCACTATTATAATGTAGACAAACATGGCAATCAAATTGCACACAGCAAGAATTACCAATCAAGAAGAGAGATAAATGACCAGTTAACTGTTTTAGTAGTGTAGTTTAGTTGGTTATGGGGCAAATGTTAAAAGAGGCATAAGGCAAACTTCCTTGATGTTCTTGAAGCAAATCAGTCAGAGCATTAGTTTCTCTTTTGCAAAAGACAGCACCTTCAATAGTATCACCTATTGTAGAATTATTGAAACAAAAATCATAGAATTGCAAGCGATGGACATAACTGTAACTGTGTCAACACTGCTTTTATTAAGAGCAGAATCTTCCTAGGCGTTCCTTATGGCTGCACTTTATTTTTTACAGGTAATTGCATCTTCAGGATGCTCTTCCAGATCGAGGAGCCTCGCTTCTCATCCTGCAACTGTGGAGCTCACTTAGGCTGCTGTAACATTTTCCTTCAGCAAAGTATTTAACCTGATGTGGCAATGCTTATGTTATCAATTGTAGCACAACAATTTAGGAATGGAGGGCATTATATTGATGAATCCAGCAGACATTTGTATGGTCAAACATTAGACTCACAAGCAGTGTCTGGGCTAACATAAATCACAACTGAAGATTATGATTCTATTTGCAGGTCATGCTTCAAGTGTAATGCATGAGAACTTTACACCCTCATGTCACATGCATTGACACAATGTTGATACAATAACTCATCTCTTAATGGTATACAGGCATACTGTCATTGAAGCATAAGACAATATCTGCTTTTACAAAGATAAAGACTTATCTCAAGCAGATAGTACATTGACGTGTTGTTACTTCAATAATTATACAAATGGATAAAACAAGGTTGACATTTTAAAAATCAACGTAATGCTTCGGAAAGCTGACAGCTAATCCTGATCTGGTGATTGTGTACATATCTGAAGTGACACTAGCAATCCTCTGTTGCTCTTGTTGGTCAACTGTGTTGCTTTGCTCTTGGTTGCTGTCACGCAACATTACTGCCCAAACATCATCTTCAAAGCATTCTTCCTCATTCTTTTCATGGATAATAGGTGTGCTGTACATAGGTTTGCCATGGTTTTTGCTCAGTTGCAATGCAACACTATGATCAACAATAACTTTGTTTCATCTTGGTTACATGCATATTTTATATATCTTTGCTGGTATCCAAAAGTTGGAATTTGGATTTTTAATGCACAGTCTGTCCAATGCAGTTTCGGTAGTTCTCTACCCACTTGCTCATTGTGCATCTCTTTCATCCACTCTGTCTTTGAAGAAGAGTGACTTGTGCCTCAGAATAGTTAGACAATTGGTTGCCAGGCAAGGTCCTTTGCACTTAAAATTATGCTGCAACAGTGATCCGACCTCCATTTGTGTTGCATAAAAATGCAGCAAAGCAATGCAATGCAAAAGATCTTATTTTGTTGCTCTATATATAATAATTATTTATTTGATAGCATGTACCACAGGCTCTGCTTGATCATTTGCACTTGGACAGTGAGATGATAATGTGATATGAGTCACTCCCACTTTAGTACAAACGTCTTGAAACAATACGCCAGTGAACTGTGGTCCATTATGTTGTGATGTTATTACTGAACACATCAGATCTCAAGCTGAAACCTGCTTGATAGATCCCCATATTTTGTTTTGTTTTCATTTTTACAAGGTGGTGAAACACATGCATGCTGTGTTGCAGATTTTATTTTCTACAAGAAAACAGAAGCTTATTAGAAAAAAACATGGAGATAAAACAGAATAAACCAATTATTTATTTTTAACACAAATTTACAGAGTTTTTAACACAGAGTAAAAGTAAAATCCCATTAATCCCAAAACAACCTTTACAAGATATTTTTAAATCTCTTAAACAATACCCAACAGCAACCATAGCGCAGTGCTTACATCAGAATCTCTTTCTCAAACACTGATAGGTTTAAGGTAACTGTGCTCCTTCACTGAAACTTCCGATACCATGTCTAGCTTTACTACGTTCTTCTATTCTCAGGAGCACTGCTCTTCATCTCGATTTAAGGGCTTAAAGGGAATTACTGAAAGGAAAGTAAAACTGAAACAAAGATCTCTCTCCCTAAGCTCTTGGGTATTTCCCTTAGGCTTAAAAGATTTCACAATACAGAAATTTCTAACAGAAACCCAGAGGTACTATTGCCTGCCTTGCTAGGTTGTGTAAAATCCGAACATAAACAAAAACCTTTTACTTGCCAAAATAGCCCTCACAAACTGTTTCATAATAAATCACCATGGCTATAGAAATACTTAAAAGTTCATTACTAACTTCAGATGGACAGAAAACCCATACATTACTAACTCAAATTCAAAACCTAAGCTTAAAATAAATGGTATTAAAATATCCATAAACCAGACAGTTTATTCACTGCAGGACACAGGATAAACCAAAAATGGCACTGATCATGCCAGCACTGATCATTGTGTTGCTAAGTTATCCAATAATGGGAGATTTTGAGAAGCAATTGACTACAAAGATCTCATCTACCTGTACACGGTTTATAGGTTTGTTGCTATTTCCCTCTAAGTTGTGGACAGAACATCATGTGGAAGCATAGCCTCCTTCCTCTGTTGGTGTTAATACTTTTGGCAAACCTCACATGCCATTGAGTACCCTAATTCATCACTAGCCAGCACATTGATTCATGTAATAGCTTTCTTGTACTTTCAATATCCCTATATCAACACTGCAACATGACATTATATCTTGGTGCATTGTTCTTGGTTTCAGGATTTGTTTATCTTGAAAATGACTTGTTGTGATATACAAGTTCATCTTGTTGTGGCCAAAATGAACAAATCTTGTCAGGCATTTCATTCATACTGTTAGACCATCTCTGGATGATGAGCTTTTTCAACTCTTGAGGTTGTTTATCTTCAGCAATTTCTGATTGTGACTTTTCACACTGGCTCTGGCTAAAGTGTACCAGAACAACTTGGAGAATATCTTTAACTTTGTAGTCTAAAGGATCAACGTGTAGATGAAGGGAAATATCTAGACCTCAGTGTGGGTTGGGTAATCTGCTCAGAATGCCAGATGTAACCACCCTAGTGCTGGCCTTATATCACATTTCTAAGTAATATCCTTACACATTGATAAATAAATATTATAAACATGGCTGTGCACTTCTATGCAGTTTATGACAGATTGTTTCTAATTAATTATGATCTGTTTCATCCTGAAGATACACTTATATCTCACTTCAAACTCATAGTCTTAGAACATAGAACACAGAACAGTACAGCACAGTACAGGCCCTCTGGCCCTCGATGTTATGTCAAACATTTCCCCTAAACCTACCTTATACGATCATCCATATGTCTATCTAACAGCTGTTTAAATGCCCCGAATGAGGCTAACTCCACAACCCTCTCTGACAATGTATTCCACACCCCTATGACTCTCTGAGTAAAGAACCTACCTCTGGTGTCTCCCCTGTATCTTCCTCCACTTACTTTAAAACTATGTCCTGTCATAATAGCTACCTCCACCCTAGGAAAAAGTCTCTGGCTGTCTACTCTATCTATTCCTCTGATCATTTTGTACACCTCTATCAAGTCACCTCTCATCTTTCATTGTTCTAAAGAGAAAAGCCCTTGCTCTCTCAACCTTTCCTCGGAAGACATTCCCTCCATTCCAGGCAACATCCTGGTAAATCTCCTCTGCAACTTTTCCAACACTTCCACATCCTTCCTGTAATGAGGTGACCAGAACTGGACACAATACGCTAGATGTTTATACAGGGTTTTGTATAGCTGGAGCATAACTCCAATGCTATTGAACTAAATCCCTCTATTATTGAAAGCTAACACACCATACGCCTTCTTAACAACTCTATCCACCTGGGTGGCAGCTTTCAGGGAACTGTGGACATGAACCCCAAGATCCCTCTGCTCCTTCACACTGCCGAGAATCTTTCCGTTAACCCTGTGTTCTGCTTTCAAGTTTGTTCTTCCAAAATGAATCATCTCACACTTTTCAGGGTTAAGCTCCATCCGCCACTTCTCAGCCCAGCTCTGCATCCTATCAATGTCCTTTTGTAACCTAGAACAGTCCTTGTGCACTGTCCACAACTCGACCTACCTTTGTATCGTCCGCGAACTTGCTAATCCACCCTTCCACTCCTTCACCCAAATCATTTACAAAAATCACAAATAGAAGAGGACCCAGAACTGATCCTTGTGGTACACCATTCGTAACTGAGCTCCACGTTGAAAATTTTCTGTCCACAACCACTAAGGGTCAGACAATTCCAAATCCAATCTGCCACATTTCTCCCATCCCATACCTCCTTTCTTTCTGCATGAGCCTACCATGGGGAACCTTATCAAATGCCTTACTTAAATCCATGTATACCATATCCACTGCTCTACCTTCATCCACGTGTTTGGTCACCTCTTTAAAGAATTCAACAATGTTTGTGAGGCATGATCTACCCCTCACAAATCCATGCTGACTATCACATATCAAATTTTGCCTATCCAAGTGATCATAAATCCTATCTCCTAACCCTTTCCAATCATTTATCCACCACTGAAGTAAGACTAACTAGCCTATAATTTCCAAGGTTATCCCTATTCCCTTTTTTGAACAAGGGAATGACGTTTGCCGCTCTCCAATCTTCCGCCACTATACCTGTGGACAGTGAGGACAAGAAGATCATCACCAAAGATCATCACCTGCAAACTCTTCCCTCGCTTCCCATAGAATCCTTAGCTAAATCCCATTAGGCCTGGGGGATTTGTCTATCTTCAAGTTCCTCAAAATTCCTATACACCTTCCTTACTAACATCATCCTCCTCTAGTCTACCAGTCTGTTTCATACTGTCCTTCCCTACAACTCAGTCCCTTTCAGTTGTGAATACCGAAGAAAAGTATTCATTAAGGACCTCTCCTATCTCTTTAGGCCCCGTGCACCAATTCCATTTACAATCCTTGATCGGCCCTAACCTTTCTCTCGTCATTCTCTTATTCCTCACGTACGTGTAAAAAGCCTTGGGGTTTTCCATGATCTTATCTGCTAAGATTTTCTCATGCCCCTTTATACCTCTCCTAAGCCCTTTCTTCAGCTCCTTCCTGGCTAACATGCATGCCTCCAGAGCCTTTTCCAATCATTGTTTCCTAAACCTTACATCAGCATCCTTCTTCCTCTTAACCAGTCGTTCAACCTCTCTCGAGAACCAAGGCTCCCTCACTCGACCGCATCTTCCCTGCCTGCTAGGGACAAACATATCGAGCACACACAGTATGCATTCCTTAAACAATCTCCACATGTCTATAGTGCTCTTCCCTGACAGCATCTGTTCCCATTTAATGTTACCCAGTTCTTGCCAAACAGAATTATGCCTGAATATGTTGGTCCACTTCCTGGCTCGCGTCCTCACCACTCCCGCTGCTGAAAGCAAGAAGGCTGCTGCACGAGGTAAATTTTTTAAGGAAAAAGCTTACCTTCCTGATGGCACTCTGACACGCGTCCTCACCACTGCCACCACTAAAAGTGTTCTTGTTAGTAAAACTTGTTCTTGATAGTAAGTATGTCAAGTTAACATGAGCCAAATCAATTTCTTCATTCAATTTACTCATCAACCAGTATTAAACTTGATCCTGGGGAACTACAAGACATGCACGAACAAAAACAAAAGTTGCTGGAAAGGTCAGCAGGTTTCATAGATTATCATAGAATCCCTACAGTGTGGAAACTGGCCATTCAGCCCAACAAGTCCACACCACCCCTCTGAAGAGCAATCCCCCCCAGACGCATTCCCATAATTTCTCACGTTTAATCCACCTCGAGGGTGGCGCAGTGGCTCAGTGGGTAGCACTGCTGCCTCACAGCGCCAGGGACCCGGGTTCGATTCCAGCCTCGGGCAACTGTCTGTGTGGAGTTTGCACATTCTCCCCATGTCTGTGTGGGTTTCCTCCAGGTGCTCCGGTTTCCTCCTACAGTCCAAAGATGTGCAGGCTAGATGGATTGGCCATGCTAAATTGCCTATAGTGTTCAGGGGTGTGTCAGTTATGGGGGGATGGGTCTTGGTGGGATGCTTCAAGGGGCGGTGTGGACTTGTTGAGGCCGAGGGGCCTGTTTCCACACTGTAGGGAATCTAATCTAATCTAACCCAAACATCCCTTGGCACTATGGGCAATTCTAGCATGGACAATCCGCCTAGCTTGCACATATTTATACTGTGGGAGCAAACCGGAGCACTCATAGGAAACCCATGCAGACACAGGGAGAATGTGCAAACTCCACAGAGACAAGCACCAAGGCTGGAATCAAACCCGGGTCCCTGGTACCGTGAGGCAGCAGTGCTAACCACCGAGCCACCACGCCGTCCCAAAACCAAACATGAGCAATCAGGGCTCATCCAGGATTTGAACCCTCTCACATATCCACCATGTGTAATCCCCAAAGCAAGAATCATATCCGTAGACCAATGAGCCATTGCTAAACAGGTTCTAATGGAGGGTCACCAGGCCCAAAACATTAACTGTGATTGTTTTCTTCACAGATGCTGCCAGACCGGCTGAGCTTTTGTAGCAACTTCTGTTTTTGCTCCTGGTTTACAGCATCCGCAGTTCTTTTGATTTTTACAAGATGTACAGAATGTGCCCACAGCACAAGACAACAATGACTTGCAAAGGTGTCTTGGTTTCTTTACCTTTTTTTAAAATCCTTGCATATTCCTAATTTTATAACCAAGTTATCTCCTTTTTGAGACTTCCTCTGCAAAAACAACAATCATCCGAAGGTCACCAGAATATTTCTCAATCTTTCAAAAATGCTCATCTAGTAATCATTCAATAAGCATGTATTTCAATATCATGATCCTTCAAAGCTCACGACACTGGAAGTGAACTAATCTCTGAAAAGTCTTGGTGTTTACTTCTTAAAAGGGTGACGAGCCCATTGCATTTGGTTCAAGGGTCCCCACAACAGCTCAAGCAAACAACTCAAACATTAAGAGATTCTTGCTCTAGTTTTCAGCATATGACAGTTCCAAATGTATTTGTTCAGCAAGGACTTCCGCGTTCACACCATTAGACAGATTCTGCTAAGAGCCTCTCTCAAGTGTACCTCCAGCACTACAAAATCTGCTTGGGAATATCCAAGGCTATGATTTCTTCCTGCCCCACCGAACTCATCTCCATCTATCTGGACTCCAATTTCTCCCCTTTGGTCCAGGAACTCCCTACCTACGTCCGTGACACCACCCACGCCCTCCACCTCCTCCAGGACTTCCACTTCCCTGGCCCCCAACACCTCATTTTCACCATGGACATCCAGTCCCTATACGCCTGTATTCCGCATGCAGATGGCCTCAAGGCCCTCCGCTTCTTCCTGTCCCGCAGGCCCGACCAGTCCCCCTCCACCGACACCCTCATCCGCCTAGCCGAACTCGTCCTCACCCTCAACAACTTCTCTTTCAATTCCTCCCACTTCCTACAGACAAAGGGGGTGGCCATGGGCACCCGCATGGGCCCCAGCTATGCCTGCCTCTTTGTAGGTTACATGGAACAGTCCCTCTTCCGCACCTACACAGGCCCCAAACCCCACCTCTTCCTCCGTTACATTGATGACTGTATCAGCACCGCCTCTTGCTCCCCAGAGGAGCTCGAACAGTTCATCCACTTCACCAACACATTCCACCCCAACCTTCAGTTCACCTGGGCCATTTCCAGCACATCCCTCACCTTCCTGGACCTCTCAGTCTCCATCTCAGGCAACCAGCTTGTAACTGATGTCCATTTCAAGCCCACTGACTCCCACAGCTACCTAGAATACACGTCCTCCCACCCACCCTCCTGCAAAAATTCCATCCCCTATTCCCAATTCCTCCGCCTCCGCCACATCTGCTCCCACGATGAGGCATTCCACTCCCGCACATCCCAGATGTCCCAAGTTCTTCAAGGACCGCAACTTTCCCCCCACAGTGGTCGAGAACGCCTTTGACCGCGTCTCCCGCATCTCCCGCAACACATCACTCACACCCTGCCCCCGCCACAACCGCCCAAAGAGGATCCCCCTCGTTCTCACACACCACCCCATCAACTTCCGGATACAACGCATCATCCTCTGACACTTCCGCCATATACAATCTGACCCCACCACCCAAGACATTTTTTCATCCCCACCCCTGTCTGCTTTCCGGAGAGACCACTCTCTCCGTGAGTCCCTTGTTCGCTCCAAACTGCCCTCCAACCCCACCACACCCGGCACCTTGCCCTGCAACCACAGGAAATGTTACACTTGCCCCCACACCTCCTCCCTCACCCCTATCCCAGGCCCCAAGATGACTTTCCATATTAAGCAGAGGTTCACCCTCACATCTGCCAAAGTGGTATACTGCATCCAGTGTACCCGGTGTGGCTTCCTCTACATTGGGGAAACCAAGCGGAGGCTTGGGGACCGCTTTGCAGAACACCTCCGCTCAGTTCGCAACAAACAACTGCACCTCCCACTCGCAAACAATTTCCACTCCCGCTCCCATTCTTTAGATGACATGTCCATCATAGGCCACCTGCAGTGCCACAATGATGCCACCCGAAGGTTGCAGGAACAGCAACTCATATTCCGCCTGGGAACCCTGCAGCCTAATGGTATCAATGTGGACTTCACCAGCTTCAATATCTCCCCTTCCCCCACCGCATCCCAAAACCAGCCCAGTTCATCCCCTCTCCCCACTGCACCACACAACCAGCCCAGCTCTTCCCCTCCCCCCACTGCATCCCAAAACCAGTCCACCCTGTCTCTGCCTCCCTAACCTGTTCTTCCTCTCACCCATCCCTTCCTCCCACCCCAAGCCACACCTCCATCTCCTACCTACTAACCTCATCCCACCTACTTGACCTGTCCGTCTTCCCTGGACTGACCTATACCCTCCCCACCTCCCCACCTATACTCTCCTCTCCACCTATCTTCTTTTCTCTCCATCTTCAGTCCGCCTCACCGTCTCTCCCTATTTATTCCAGAACCCTCACCCCATCCCCCTCTCTGATGAAGGGTCTAGGCCCGAAACATCAGCTTTTGTGCTCCTGAGATGCTGCTTGGCTTGCTGTGTTCATCCAGATTCACACTTTATTAGCTACGATTTTTAGCCAGGTTTTCAGATAGCCATCTCTGATGCTCTTAGCTGACTTTTAAATGTCTTTAAAAGCAAAGATATTCTTTTAGGCCGATAAGCAGATACTATTTGTCATGAACTGAAAGATGGTCTTGACACCAATCTCAAATATTTCAGTTGCAGCCAAAGAGACGAGATTCAGCAAATTATGTCAGATGAGGATGAGCTGCAACAATTCAAGAAAATTAAGGTTTTGGGGCAGATCAAACTGGTCCCCAAGTTAGTAAAAGATAATGGGAACTGCAGAAGCTGGAGAATCCGAGATAACAAAGTGTGGGGCTGGATGAACACAACAGGACAAGCAGCATCTTAGGAGGACAAAAGCTGACGTTTCAGGCCTAGGCCCTACATCAGAAAGAGGGATGGGGAGAGGATTCTGAAATAAATAGGGAGAGAGGGGATGGCGGACTGAAGATGGATAGAGGAGAAGATAGGTGGAGAGGAGAGCATGGGTGGGGAGATAGGGAGGGGATAGGTCAGTCTGGGGAGGACGAACAGGTCAAGGGGGCGGGATGAGGTTAGTAGGTGGGAAATGGAGATGCGGCTTGGGGTGGAAGAAGGGGATAGGTGAAAGACAGAACAGGTTAGGCAGGCGGGGACGAGCTGGGCTGGTTTTGGGAGGCAGTGGGGGGAGGGGAGAATTTGAAGCTGGTGAAATCCACATTGATACCGTTGGGCTGCAGAGTTCTCAAGCGGAATATGAGTTTCTGTTCTTGCAACCTACGGGTGGCATCATTATGGCACTGCAGGAGGCCCAGGTTGGACATGTCATTTAAGGGATGGGAGGGGGAGTTGAAATGGTTTGTGACTGGGAGGTGCAGTTGTTTATTGCGAACCAAGCGTAGGTGTTCTACAAAGCGGTCCCAAAGCCTCCGCTTGGTTTCCCCAATGTAGAGGTAGCCACACCCATGTACAGCAGATGCAGTATACCACATTGGCGGATGTGCAGGTGATGGTCCCAGGATGAGGCATTCCACTCCCGCACATCCAAGATGTCCTCGTTCTTCAAAGACTGCAACATTGCCCCCGCAGTGGTCGAGAACGCCTTAGACCGTGTCTCCCGCATTTCCCGCACCTCATCCCTCACACCCCGTCCCCGCAATAACCGCCAAAAGAGAATTCCCATAGTTGTCACATACCATCCCACCAACCTCCGCATACAACACATCATCCTCCGACACTTCCGCCATATACAATCCGACCCCACCACGAAAGACATTTTTCCATCCCCACCCTTGTCTGCCTCCCGGAGAAACCACTCTCTTTGTGACTCCCTTGTCCGCTCCACACTCCCCTCCAACCCCACCACACCCGGCACCTTCCCCTGCAACCGCAGGAAGTATTACACCTGCCCCCACACCTCCTCCCTCAACCCCATCCCAAGCCCCAAGATGACTTTCCATATCAAGCAGATGTTCACCTGCACATCCGCCAATGTGGTATACTGCATGCGCTGTACACGGTGTGGCTTCCTCTACATTGGGGAAACCAAGCGGAGGCTTGGGGACTGCTTTGCAGAACACCTACGTTCGGTTCGCAGTAAACAACTGCACCTCCCAGTCGCAAACCATTTCAACTTCCCCTCCCATTCCTTAGACGACATGTCCATCCTGGGCTTCCTGCAGTGCCATAATGATGCCACCCGTAGGTTGCAGGAACAGCAACTCATATTCCGCTTGGGAACCCTGCAGCCCAATGGTGTCAATGTGGATTTCACCAGCTTCAAAATCTCCCCTCCCCCCCGCATTCCCAAACCAGCCCAGCCTGTCTCCCCCTGCCTAACCTGTTCTTCCTCTCACCTATCCCCTCCTCCCACCTCAAGCTGCACCTCCATTTCCTACCTACTAACCTCATCCCACTCCCTTGACCTGT
This sequence comes from Stegostoma tigrinum, assembly GCF_030684315.1. Taxonomy (NCBI): domain Eukaryota; kingdom Metazoa; phylum Chordata; class Chondrichthyes; order Orectolobiformes; family Stegostomatidae; genus Stegostoma; species Stegostoma tigrinum. The sequence goes on along the minus strand of NC_081358.1, from coordinate 98,804,061 downwards.
CCGTCCTCCCCGGACTGACCTATCCCCTCCCCACCTCCCCACCTATACTCTCCTCTTCACCTATCTTCTCCTCTACCCATCTTCAGTCCGCCTCCCCCCCTCCGTATTTATTTCAGAACCCTCTACCCCTCCACCTTTTCTGATGAAGGCTCTAGGCTCGAAATGTCAGCTTTTGTGCCCCTAAGGTGCTGCTTGGCCTGCTGTGTTCATCCAGCCCCACACTTTGTTACCCCAAGTTAGTAAATTGTTTTTGGTCATTCCGAGGGATAACTGGCTCCCTTTCTTTATTTTCCTAAATCCTCTTTTGATTGCAACGAGACTAATTTAAAAATTGATCCATTGGCTTGTGGATACTGATCTCGCAGATCCAAATGAACATATGCTTGAAAAGCAGCCAGTTTAACCAGACTTTCTTAAGCTAACAAACTGTGAATTTACAACCTACTAAATGTTAGAAATAGTAATATGCAAACGCTAGAAATAAGAGGCAAGCCAAAAAATGATAAAAATTTAAAATGCAGATATACAGATCAGTCTCTGGACTGTTCACAAACAGCATGTGGTTGAACATGGTGGCTATTGCAGTGGAGGTTACTGGTAGTATTGATGTTGGTAGTTGAACAGTCAATTTCAAGATTTTCCGTTTCGCAGGTTGGTTGAGATTCTGTGGTTCCGATTCATTTTGACCATGACTGAATTCCAGCATTCGGGGTGAGAAAGCACCATTGTGATGTCCTAATACCTTTTATTTGCTTTCTTTCAGCAGTCAGAGTCAAAGTGTCTTTTTACTTGAATTACAGGGTGATTAGCAGATAGCTCTCTGACTGTAACCTTCACAGCACACTATCATTCAAACCCAGGCTAGTACCCATGGGTACCTTAGGCTACTGGCATGCATGAGAACTTCAATCTGATAATATACTTCAGTCAAGTCAACACAGTGTGGATCTGGAGGAACGCGGCAGGCCAGGCAGCATGAGAGGAGCAGGAAAGCTAATGTTTCAGGTTGGGATACTTCTTTAGAAATGGGGAGGGGAAAGGGAGCTGAGAAATAAATAGAGAAATGGGGTAAAGCTGGGGAAGGTAGGTGGGATGGTGCTAAGTGAGTGCAGGAAGGGAGTGGTGGGGATTGGTCAGTGAGGTGGGAGGAGCAGATAGGTGGGAGAGAAGATGGACAGGTTGTGTCAGGTCAAGGAGGCAGGGATGAGAGAGATGGCTGGTCATGGGATAGGCCAGGGGTGGGGAGATTTTGAAACTGGTAAAATCCATGTTTAGGCCATTGTGCTGAAGGCTCCCAAGGTGGAATATGAGGTGCTGTTACTCCAGTTTGTAGGTGGTATCATTGTGACACTGGAGGAGGCCCAGGATGGATATGTCACCCGGGGATTGGGAGGGGGAGTTAAAATGGTTGGTGACTGGAAAGCACTGTCGTTTGTTGTGAACAGAGGGCAGATGTTCTACAAAACGGTGTCCAAGTCTGGCCTCAGTGTCACCAATGTAGAGGAGGTCAGGTCAGGAGCAGCAGGCGCAGTAGACCAAGTTTACAGATGTGTAGGTGAACCTCTGCTTAATGTGAAAGTGTTTGTTTTGTACCTCGAATAGAGGTGAGGGGGGAGGTGTGGGGCAGGTGTAGCACTTTCTGCGGTTGCATGACCTTTCCCTACTACTTCTAACATGCATTTGTCCACTCACTCAGTCTGTCCAAATGTTACTGAAGTATCTTGCCATCCTCCTCACAGCTCACCCTCCAACTCAGCTTTAGTGTCATCTGAAAATTTGGAGATATTACATTTAGTTCTCCAATCTAAATCATTTATGTATATCATAAGTAGTTAGACCCTAACACTGATCTCTACAGTACTCCACTATTCACTCCCTACCATTCAGAAAAATTCCTTATTCTTGCATTGTCCTCGCAATAAAACACAACATTCTATGACCATTCCCGATTACTTGCTACATATGCATACTAACCTTTGTGATTCATGCACTAGGACACTGATATCTCTCTGCATCTCAGTGTTCTGCAACCTCTTACCAAATAGAAAAATTTTTTAAAATTCTTTCGACCAGAATGAACATTTTTGCACTTTTCCACATCCTAATCCATTTGCCAGATCTTTTTTGTCCACAACTTAATCTAACTATATCCCTTATAAAATTCCTCTGAAAATCTAAGTACAGACAACTGGTTCTTCTTTATTCACAACACAAATTATTTCTTCAACGACCATTAATAAATTAGTTTAAAATGACTTTCCTTTGTCCCTAAACCTGATTTATCCAAGTGCCCAGTTACAATGTCTTTAATACTAACTTCTAAGTATCCACTTCTACCTTCAGAATACCTAAGGAAGGGTCCAGACCCGAAGCGTCAGCCTTCCTGCTCCTCTGATGCTGCTTGGCCTGCGGTGTTCATCCAGCTCTACACCTTGTTATTTCATATTGAACATAATTTTTTAAGTACATTTACTACAGTACTAAACATTCTAGTAATCACTTGTACCATCTTGAAGACCTCTTCAATAAAGTCTGTTACCACAAATGAATATAATACTCTAGATGGGGCCTAACCAATACAGCCTTAATACAACATCCTCACATATATTGTCTCTAGTTGTTTGTTAGGTCGCTGAGCTGGTTGTTCCGTGGTGTGAAGATGTTTCGTTATAGGTAATATCATCAGTACAGCCTCGAATCGAAGTGTTAGTGTTCTGCTCCGTTCTGAATTTATATGATCCTGTGGTGCGATGGGTCTTGTCACTTCTGATTCTGATTTTTGGCAGCAAGGTCTATTTCTACGTTTATTAATGGAGTCCTGTGTTGAGTACCAGGCTCCATAAATTCCCTTGCATGTCTGTTGTCCGCTTGTCCCAGTTGAACTGATGGCCCTCATTGTCTGTGTGTATTGAGACAGTGAATATTGGTTGTGTTGTTTTACTGCCAGCTGGTGTTCATCTATCCTGGTCATCAGTTTCCTCCCCATTTGTCCAATGTAATTTTATTGCACTTGCTGCATGGGATTCTGTGTATCATGTTAGTCCCATTTACTATTGGTATGGGATCTTTGGTCTTTGATAATATTTGATGCAGTGTTGATATAGGTTTGTGTGCAAACATGATTTTATGCAGTCTTAGAAGTCTGGTTGTCATTTTTGATGTATTTTTAATGTAGGGTAGCATTGCTAGTGTCTTCCATTGTACTGTGTCCTCTGGCTGTTGTTTGTTTCGTAGGCATCTATAGACAAAACTTCTTGGTTATCCGTTGTCAGTAAATACATTGTGCAGGTGTTCCTCTTCCATTCCCTGGAGGTCTGGGGTGTTGCAGTGTGATATGGCTCGTTTAAATAGTGTCTTAATGCAGCTCTGTTTGTGTACGGTGGGGTGGTTGCTACTGAAGTTCAAAATATGGTCCATTTGTGTGTGGCCTTCCTGTACACTCGGGTCCAGAATTCGCCGTTAGTTACTCTCTCTACCATCCTGTTTAAGAATGGGAGCTATTTGTTGTTTTCTTCCTGTCTAGTGAATTTTATGCTTGTGAAGATGCTGTTAACAAGTTGATGGGTTTCTTCTACTTTTGTACGTTTGTTTATTACGAATGTGTCGTCCAAGTATCTTATCCACAGTTTTGGTTGGATTATAGGAAGGGCTGTATGTTACAACCTGTTTCCGCAATGAGACCTGAGATGGGTGATCCATTGGTGTGCTTTTGATCTGTTTGTACATTTGGCCATTAAACATGAAGCACATTTTGACGCACAATCTAGCAGTTTTGGTAAGCTGCCCTTGCTGATGTTGTCGCTGATATTCAGGTCAGTGCTCCTGGTCCCAGTAGTGTAGATAGTGTCTCTCTGGCTAACGGTATGCCAATGGACATATGCAGCCAGTGCAATAAGCATTACATTGGACAAACAGAGAGGAAACTGATGACCAGGATACATGAACACTAGCTGGTAGCAAAAAGACACAGCCAATATTCACTTGTCTTGATGCACACACTCACTGAGGGCTAACAGTTTTACTGGGACAAAGTGACCACGCTAGGACAAGCAAACAACAGACATGCAAGGGAATTTCTAGAAGCCTGCTTCTCAACACAAGACTCCATAAACAAAAACACAGAAATAGACACTGTACACAGACTGCTGCTAAAAGACAGAGCCAGAAGTGACAAGACACATCACACCAGAGGATCATATAAATTCAGAGCAGAACAGAACACCAACATTTCGATTAGAGGTCACACTGATGATGTTGCCTAGAATGGTAATTAAACTTCTGCACACCATGGGACAACCGGCTCAGTGAGCTAACGAACAACTACATCCACAACCCAACCTACAAATTTTTGCTAATTTATTGTCTCTTTCCAGAGCCAAGGAAGCATCTACATTTTTCACTGAGCTATCAGGACTAAATCACAGAGCCATTGATGGTTTACGGTACAAGTCAGGGCCATTCAGGCTTCTGCATTCCTACAGGCTCACTGTGAGAGCTACTCAGCCCTCACAATTTCCTTTTTAGCCCCACCATTTCCCCTTCAGCCCTCACAATTTCCTTTTTAGCCCCACCATTTCCCCTTCCTACCATTCAACTAACTTCACAAACTCACTGTCAGTGTCCTTTCCGTGTCTCTGTCTGAAGCTTGGATACAGCACCATTTGCAGCCTGTTTTCAATGGGGAGCTCTGTCAGTAACTGCAATGTGTAGTATTGGCCCCACAGGTTTGCCAGCTTGGTTCCAAATCTGGGCATTTGGGGATGCAGTGCTTTTGCATAAAGAAGACACAGACGAACCTGTTCTGAATCACCATTTCCAAGGACAGCTGATTGGAAAATATGTGTGAAGATATGGAATAAGAGTTGCATTGGGCTTTGTTTTGGTGTTCCCTGTGGTCAAGTGCCATATTCTATCACTCCCTGTTAACGTTTAATGCATGAATAATGACTCACTGGAGAAGTTACCACGGCTGGGGGAATATTAGATGTCTTGACCTGCTCCTAATGAAAAATCAATATCATCAGCTGAGGACACAGTGAGAACAATATCCAACAGCAAAATTCTATCTTGGTTCCCCTGCAGAAAGGTGTCAATAGTACAGGCAGCTTATTAAGGCCACAATTTAGTTTTTGCAACACGGCTATCCTGACCCTTGCCCCTTCACATCAATTGGAGTACCAATGGGAGACCTATGTCGATTTTCTTCTCCAGGCTTGACACTATTTAAATGCAATCAAGCACTTACCAGGGGCCCAATCAGCTGTCTAGTGTCTACAATGTCACCATGAGTCATGCCTGCTAGTACTGTTCCAACGCCTTCAATAGTGATCATCACTGGGTCTTGAGAGGAGAGAGGTAAATGGAGCAGGAAGATCATACAGCAGCAATTGGTGGGGGCAGGGGAATGGGGTGTCAGATCTGATGCCAGCCAGCTTCCTGATGCTGGGTGGCTTGATCCATACTAAGTTCATGCCAAATTGGAAGGCCCATCTGAGAGGTCTTTGGCAAAACCAACAGAAAAGTTTATTTGGGCGGTTTTGGGAGACTTTTGAGATATGTGCAAGCCCTGAAACCCCTAAACTACAATTATAAATACATCAAATTTGTCCTCTCAAACCTGCTGCACCATTTGACAATGTCATGGCTGATCAGAATACCCAAAAAAAAGCAGAGCCCATATCCCATTGAAGGCATAAAGAACACAACCTGACGCACTCCCTTTGTTTGTGTTGTCAACAACATGTATCTCAATCTCTTCATCTTTGTCATGAGACTTCGTTCTCTCTGTTAAATCCTATTTGGCTCCGAGGTATTGCATTTAAATAACTTATCAATGAGTCTAGTTGACATGTTGCCAATTTTGGGTGGGATTCCCATTGTCACATCTTTCTTATTCTCCCATTAAATGTGGGATAGTTCTCCAGCATAAAGAACAGGGTGTGAGTACACATGCTCCCTGTTTCTCCTGTCATCATGACCAGTTAAGTCTAATAAATTCCACCCTGTCATTTAGTTTAACACATACAATTCACACAGAGGTCTATCCTTCAACAATCATAGCTCCCTTTTACTTGTGGATTTGTAGATGGTGGGTTCCAGTCTCATTAGGGTTTTGAGCACTAAATCTACACTCTAATGAGGTCGTGCAGCGTAGGAGGTCTTTTAAATTGGAGGTTTATCCTTTAAAGCCATGATGTCTGGACTTCCAAATCCCGTGGAGATGTGTTAAAGGTGGGCATTCTTGTCCGATCAATATTTAGCCCTCAACCATAGTCGATAAAATGGATAATTGCCTGGTTTGTGGTAGGTTGCTATGTGCAGCCTTACTGCCACTTTTTCTACATTACAGCAGGCTACATCTCAAACAGCCGATTCGAGACGTGCTGAGGTCGAGAGAGGCGCTATTTAAATGCAGGTGTTTTCTTTATTCTGGTGGGGAGGCTCTGTTTGAAAATATTCCCTGCCAGCAGCAGAGCTGCAATCTGTTGTGCGTCTGCAACTGCTCTCGACCGGAGTCTCTTAAAAAAAACCTTCCGAATCAGCAAAGGGAGGCAGTGCGTAGCGCACGGATGTGTGCTGAATTAATGATCACTAGGCTATTTGCCTGAATGACTTCAAGCCAGCCAGATTTCCCCAGTTACTTAGCAGCAGAAATGTCACACTTCTTTCAGCAGATAGTTACCATAGCAACGGTGACATCATTACAGACATAGTCGTGCATGAACATTTGAGTGACTCGGGCTCGTTGCTAGGATGTAAACTTGGAGAAGTCACTGGGCACCGTGTCAAGTGAATGGCAATCCAGTGAACACTCTACTTTCACTGTGGTTTTTCTTCGTGGGAGGGCGGCCTCTCACGTGGGCCCTATGCTCTGTGAGCAGGCACTAGTCCCAGTGACACTCATTTCTTGAACGTCAGAGAATTGTTAATAGCAGCTGCATTGGAACAGGAGGTGCAATTCATTATTTCTCATTTTTTCTATTCCTGCACTCGAAAAGGAAAGTTGCCTGCCAAACCTTGTTTACCTGTGAGCAACAACGTCTTTGCAAAGAGCAGGGCACTTAAAGGATCTTCCCTGCTGTCCAATACCTCCACCAAAAACATCTTCTCCCCATGCCGCCCTTATTTTAGCATACCGTAAGGATTGTTCCCTGTTATCAGCCTAATCCACTTTTCTATTTCTCCGAACATTTCCTCACTATCCTATAGCACCTTTCCATGTATCATTTTGCCCATTCACCTCCTATCTCCTCACTGTCCAAGGCACCAAACACACTCTCCTAGTGAAACATTTACCTTTAGTCTCCATCCAGGCTGCTGCTTACAGCGTGGTCTACCTTTAAGTTGGCGAGACCAAACACTTTCTGAACGACTGCTGTGTGGAACACTGCCACTCTATCCATTGTTATAGCCTTGACCACCTAGTCACCTGCCCATCGCAATAAATCCTTTTTGTGTCCTAGGCTCGCTGCAAAATTACAACGAAACACAATGCAAGATCAAGAGGCAACACCGCATTTTCTAAAGAGGCACTTTACAAGCTTGAGGTTTCAACACGGAATTCTGTAGCTTATAAAATAGACTCTATCATAGAGTTATAGAGGTATACAACATGAAAAGACGTATGTCCCTAATGATTTTATAAGCTTCTAAGAACACCCCTTAGGCTCCTATGCTTCAGGAAAATAAGTCTCAGCCTAATCATAACTGAGTAAAAAATGAAAAAAGTCTCTGGCTACTGTAAAGCAGAAACAGAAGTAGCTGGAAAAGCTCAGCAGGTCTGAGGAAGAGTCAGTTGACACAAAACATTATCTCTGATTAAAAACTGAAAGAACTGTAGATGCTTTAATTAAGGAACAAAATCAGAGTTGCTGGAAAAGCTCTGAAGGTCCGTCAGCATCTGTGAAGGATAAAACAAAGTTAGCGTTTCGGGTCCGGTGACCCTTCCTTAGATCTGCACTTCTCCTGCGATTTCACTTCCCTGATGCAGAGCTTTCACAGCAATTTCTATCTATGTCTGTTTTCTATTTTTCTTACATTCTCAACCTGCTCCTTTCCACTCCTCCTGGGGTTGGGAGAAACTTGAGCAATGAATTCCACTCCCTCTGTTGAGTTAGTTACATTGGGGTTTGGGGGAGTTGGCCTGAGGTGCTGCGGCAAACTTTGGTTAATTAGGACAATTTTATTTTTGAGTTGAAATAAACAAATTGATAGAGTTGATTGCCCATTAAGTCAGCCCCATTAAAACTGATTTCAGCACTGTAAGAATTAACTGCTACCTGGCACGATATCCCCTATAAATTAAGGTTCCTATAGCTATCCCTTTATTATAGTCTCAATCTGAAAAAGAATCAATGACCATTATGCTTCCAATACAAGCTCTGCTGTCTTACATACGGCTATAACAAGGGTCCTGTAATTACATACCATGCTGTCTTGTCGAAATAGTAGCACAGAGTACAGATGGATTGAGTTGGCTCAGTTGCAAGCTAGTGGGCCAACCAGTTTTCCATTCGGCTGGACGTCAGGTAGGCACAACATATCACAGGTGTCTTCTGCCTCACCCACATTTTTTGACCAAGTCCTTCTCCCAACCACAACAGTGTTTTTCATTAAAACAGTGGTTCAGATGTAAAAGTGCAGCATTAGGTTTCAGATACCTACAATTGAATTCACACCTATTGGATCCCGAGGCTGCCGAAGCTAGTTAGGACAGATGTAGGTCCTCTACAGACAGAAACAGGGAAGTGTTTGATGGGGGATAAAGAAATGGCTGAGGAACTGAATACTTACTTTGGTTCTGCCTTCACAAAAAAGGACACAAATCAAATACCAGAATTGTTGGAGGATGCAAGATTTGGTGAGAGGGAAGAACTGAGGGAGATCAATACTTGTAGGGAAATGGTACTGGGAAAATTGTAGAGATTGAAGGCTGATAAATCCTCAGGGCCTGATAATCTACATCCCAGAGTACTTAAGGAAGTAGCTCTAGTTCTGGAAATAGTGGATGCATTGGTGGTCAGCTTCCAGGATTCTACAAACTCTGGGATAGTCCCAGTAGATTGAACAGTAGCTAATGTCACTCAAAAAGGGAGGTAGTGAGAAAACAGAGAATTATAGTCTCAAGATAATAAAATGTGAGGCTGGATGAACACAGCAGGCCAAGCAGCATCTCAGGAGCACAGATGCTGCTTGGCCTGCTGTGTTCATCCAGCCTCACATTTTATTATCTTGGAATCTCCAGCATCTGCAGTTCCCATTATCTCTGATACAATTATAGTCTCAAATTTGGTCAGAGAACACATCAGTGAAACACATTGGGATCCTTTTCTGAGCTAATGACACTACATGAATACCAATTAATGTTCTTGTTGACTGCGCTAAGATACGAAGTAGCCCAAAAGCCGAGTTATTAAAATGAATCGCCCAGCATGCTTCTGCACCGTGCAGAATGGGAAGGAATTCTGCCCTTCCATTGGCCCGTACTGGGTTTCTTCTTCTCAGTTGCTGCAGTAGCAAACATGCTATGCTTGGCCTCAGCACTTCTGGAGCAGGCTAGTGTATCAGTCATTGCTGACCTCCATCCAGTGACACATCCAGAAAAAGAGATGGACAAGAATTAGATGTGAGGCCAATGGTTGGGGGACACTGAATATTTTGGCTCACTTCAAAAGTTGCCACTTTGGCTGAACTAAGCTGGGGAGGCCAGACATGTGTAAAGGCGAGAAATTTGGAATAGAAAGTTCAGCAGGCACTTGAGTGACTTATGAAAATGAATGCATTCTTTGGACAGATTGAATTGAAACTTTGAAGTGTAGACAACAAATGCTGTACTTCCAAACATACTTGGCTTGTCACTTCAAGTTTTTCATGCCCACTTTGGTGAAAAAGCTAAAACCTATTAATTGCCTTTATGATACCAATGGCCAGTCATTTAGCGTGTGAAAGATGCCAAAAAGTTGCGAGGCTTACAAATGTTGGTAACCTAATGCTAACGTCACCGAACAAGTCATTCAGAATAGCAGGTTATGCAGGGACACGAGCTCAAATTCTACCTCAGAAGCTGGTGGAATTTAAATTCATTAAACATTCAGTCACTGTGTCATGAAACTACCAATAATTGTTGTAGAAACTCAACAAGGTCATTGGGTGATGTCTTATAGCGGCTTAGGTAATATGGGCTATGGCAACTTATGCGACAATATTGGGCAAGTAGTCCAGCATGGACATCAGGAGCAACTCGTGCCATTTTGTTATGCTGTCCAATGTGGCACAACAAGATTCTTGCTCGGGAGTGGCAAGTTGTGGATTGGCAGTGATTATCACTTGTTAAATACCTTGTTGACAGAAGAATTGCTTCATTAATATTCAGCTTTATATCTTACCTAACACTACAAACAAACTAGGTATCGAGAAATCTTGACATGGAATTCACACCACACCTGGCAAATTCAACCTACTGCTTGCTCCAAATAATCTCCATGGTGTCTACTACCACACATCAACCATGGACACAATCTATAGGCACCAGCTGTCTACAGCCCTCCTCCATGCAGGATCCGGCAATCCCTCATAACCACCCTGGAATTTCCTCAATACACTGACAACTGGCATTGAAAGGTTGCAGCAGAATGCTTTGTACACAGGTACAGGTACGCAGTTCACACACTGGTCTAAGCTGCATCTCAGGGCTGCTCACTTAATGCTTACCTGCAAGACTAGAATGTCCATGCCTTATCTTGCCTTGACAATTAGCACAGGCACACAATCATACCAGTTGTTTTCTTGCTTCAGCAGTCTAGGAGTGCATACTGAGACAGCACATGGTATTCAGAAGAATCTCACCCGCTTCACAAACCAGGTCTCTTACACAACCATTACACTGTATATACAGCAAGCAAGCAACCATGTTGCAACATCTGAGGGAAATAGTCCTTGCTAAAGTCCATGGGAACACCTATTAGTTGGGGTCCAGTCAAGAGCAGCCTGCCATACTAGTCCAGGAGATGGGCCACACTCAGGCATCTGGTCAGGGCTGTAATGATCAGGAGGTCTATTCCTCCAGACTGGGCCATGGACCATTCTTGGTCTCCATTGTGGCCAGTTCCGGGGGTAAGGCTGATGCAGTCGCAAGGTCACATAGAAAGCAGCTAGGGATCTGAGCATTACTTGTCCAGGGTCAAGAGGCTGGACCAGAGTCAGTCCACTGTGTCCATTCACAGAAAGTAAGGGAAAGACAAGGAGTGCGGCTGAGCTGTGCCTTCAACATTGTACCTTCAGGTTCTGGTGAAGGGTGTAGTGCCATTGTGAAAGGTGGGGCATGGAAACAGCAGGAACTGCAAGGATGGAGATACAGTAATTGTTGTGAAGGATGTAATGCTGGAAGTTATTGTTCATGTTCAGCATCACCCTGGCTCCAAGGACGAGACAATGTGTTACCAAAGTTCGTTCCTCGTAGAAGATGAGCCTCTAAGTATTGGGCACCACATTCCCCAACATAGGCTCGGTCTTCCCTGTTGAGAGGCTACTTGTTAGAGTAGTTGGGGAAGGTTTAAATTGGTGTGGCAGAGGGATGGCAACCAGAAGAGTAGGCAGTAGATGCAGAAATTGAGGGACAGGTAGAAACCAAACCAAAGCTGACTGAAAACAAGAACAGGCACGGTAATGCTGTTGAAAGAGCAGAGGAGGTGGTCTGAAATGCATGTATTTCAATGCAAGAAGTAGAATAGGCAAAGTAGATGAACTCAGAGCTTTGGGTAGCACTTGGAACTATGATATTATTATGATTACAGAGACTTGGCTGAAAGGTGGATAGGGCCGGCAGCTGAATGTCCCAGGATTTAGGCGTCTCAGGTGTAACAGAAAGGGATGTAACAGGAGTGGGGGAGTTGCATAAAGGAGTATGTCACAGCTGTGCTGAGGGAGGGTACATAAGAGGATTCATGCAGCAAGGCAATATGGGTTGAACTTAGGAATAGGAAAGATGAAATCACAGTGCTGGAGGAGGGCTGTGGACAGCTGGTGCCTATAGATTGTGTCCATGGTTGATGTGTGGTAGTAGACACCATGGAGATTATTTGGAGCAATTAGTAGGTTGAATTTGCCAGGTCTGGTGTGACTTCCATATCAAGATTTCACGATACCTAGTTTGTTTGTAGTGTTAGATAAGATATGAAGCTGAATATTAATGAAGCAAGTTCCGCTGTCAACAAGGTATTTAACAAGTGATAATCACAGGCCACCCAACAGCCAGTAGGAGACAGATGAGAGAGTATATAGACAAACATGGGAAAGAGGTAAAAACAGCAGGGTGGTTGTGGTGGGTGATTTTAACTTCACCTATATTGACTGGGACTCACTGCATGCCTGGGGCTTGGATGGGGCAGAATTTGTAAGGACCATTCAGGAGGGTTTTTTGACACAGTATGTCAACAGTCCAATCAGGGAATGGGTTATACTGGATAACAAAGTGTGAAGCTGGATGAACACAGCAGGCCAAGCAGCATCTTAGGAGCACTCTGATGAAGGGTCTAGGCCCGAAACGTCAGCTTTTGTGCCTCTCTGATGAAGGGTCTAGGCCCGAACCGTCAGATTCTCCAGCATCTGCAGTTCCCATTATCTGTTACCCATGGGTTATACTGGACCTGGGTTTTGGGAAATGAGCCCAGCCAGGTGAGTGAAGTTTCAGCAGGGGATCATTTCAGGAGTAGTGACCATAATGTCATGAGATTTAAGATATTAGTGGATTAGAATAACAGCAGTCGTCGAGTGAAGGTGTTAAACTGAGGGAAGGCGAACTACAACAATATTAGGCAGGAACTGGAGAATGTTGATTGGAGGTGGCTGTTTGAGGGTAAATCCACTTCGGACATGTGGGAGCATTTCAACTGGCAGTTGATAAGAGTTCAGGAGTGGCATATTCCTGTGTTAATGAAGGACAGGTATGGCACGTCACATGTACCGTTGGATGGCCAGAGATGTTATCAACTTGGTCAAAAATATTTAGCAGATGGGAATGGGTGAAGCCCTTGAAGGATATAAGGAAAGTAGGAAAGAATTTAAACATGGAATTGGAAGGGTTAAAAGGGGTCATGAAAGAAAACATGATTAAGAGAATCCTAAGATTTTTATACGTTTATAAAAGCAAGAGGGTAGCCATGGAAAGGGATGGTCCCCTCAAGGAAAAAGGAGGGAATCCATGGGAATCGGAAGAGGTAGATGGGGTCCTAAATTTATACTTTGTGTCTGTATTGACCAAAGAGAAGGAATTGGTAGAGGATGATCTCAGGGAAAAGACTGTTGAATTTCTAAGCCACGTTGCTATTAGAACGAAAGAGGTGTTGTGCATCTTAAAAAGTATTAAAGTAAATAAGTCTTCGGGCCACAGAGTCATGGAGATGTACGGCATGGAAACAGACCCATTGGTCCAACTCATCCATGCCAAATCGAGCCCCATTTTCCAGCATTTGGCCCATATCTATCTCAACCCTTCCTATTCATGTACCCGTCCAGGTGCCTTTTAAATGTTGTAATCTTATCAGCCCCCACCACTTGCTGTGGCAGCTCATTCCAAACACACACCTCCTCTGTGTGAAGAAAGTTGTCCCTTAGGTCCCTTTTAAAACTTTCCCCTCTCACCTTAAACCTATGCTGTCTAATTTTGGACTCCCCCACCCCAAGAAAAAGCCTTTGTCTATTTACCCTATTCAGACCCCTCATGATTTTATAAAGCTCCTTAAGGCCAGCCCCCACCCCAGCCTCCGACGCTCCAAGGAAAATAGCCCCAGCCTATTCAGCCTCGCCGTATAGCTCAAACCATCCAATCATGGCAACATCCTTGTAAAACTTTTCTGAACTCTTTCAAGTTTCATAACATCATTCCTATAGCAAGAAGACCAGAATTCCACACAGTATTCCAATAGTTGCCTAACCAATGTCCTGATCAGCTGTAACATGACCTCCCAATTCCTGTACTCAATACACTGACCAAGAAGGGCAAGCATACCAAACACCTTCTTCACTATCCTGTCTACCTGTGACTCCACTTTCAAGGAACTATGAACCTGCACTCCCTAATAGGATCTATCCCAGAATATTGAGGAAGGCAATTGATGGAGCATTGACAGACGTCTTTGTATCCTCTTTGGCCACAGGTGAAATCCCAGAGGACTGGAGAATAGCTAATGTTTCCCTGTTTCTTAAGAAAGGTAACAGGGATAATCCTGAAAATTACAGGCCTGTGAGCCTCACGGTGGTAGGGAAATTATCGGAAAAATTTCTCAGGGACAAGATCTGCATTTGGAAGCAAATGGACTTATTAACAATAATATGGTTTTGTGCGGGGGAGGTTGTGCCTCACTAACTGGATCAAGCCTTTTGGGAGGTGACAAAGATGATTGATGAAAGAAAACCGGTTGATGTTGTCAACATGGACTTCAGTAAAGCCTTTGACAAGATCCCTCATGGCAGACTGGCTCAAAAGGTGAACTCGCATTGTATTAGGGGTGAGCTGGCAAGATGGATACAGAACGGGTTTAATCATATGAAAGCAAGGGTAGCAGTGGAAGAATGCTTTTTGGAATGGAGGGCTGTGATTAGTCGTGTTCCACGGGGATCAGTGATGGAACCTCTGCTGTTTGTGATCTACATAAATGATTTGGGGGAAAACATAGCTGTTCTAACTGGTAAGTTTGCAATGACACAAAGATTGGTGGAATTGCATACAGAGAAGAGGAACGTCAGACGATAAAGCAGGATAAAGATCAATTGGAGGCATGGGCAGAAAAATGATAAATGAAGATTAATCCAGACAAATGTGAAGTGATGCATTTTGAAAGGTCAAGTTTAGGTGGAAATTATGCAGTGAATGGCAGAACACTCAGGAGAATTGATATGCAGAGGGATCTGTGCATGTGGGTTCACAGAACACAGTAGGTGACAGTACAGGTAGATAAGATAGTAAAAAAGGCTAATGGCATGCTTTCCTTCATTGGAAGGGCTATTGAGTATAAGGATAAAAAAGTAATGCTTTACAGAACTTGAGTTAGACTACACTTAGAATAGTGCGTACAGTTATGGTCTGCTAGACATTACCAGAAGGATGTGGATGCTTTGGAGACGGTACAGAAAAGGTTTACCAGAATGTTGCTTTGCGTGGGGGACTCTAGCTATGCAGGAAAGTTTGTTTGTTTTCACTGAAACGCAGGAAGTTGAGGGGTGACCTGATGGAAGTTTATGAGATTGTAAACAGCATGGGTACAGTAGAAAGTATAAGGCTTTTTCTCAGGGTGGAAGAATTCAATTACTAGGGGGCACAGGTTCAAAGTGCAAGGGGGGATGTATAAAAGGGGAGTGCAAAACAAGCTTTTCGATATGAAGGGTGGTAGGTGCCTGGAACACTCTCTCAGAGGGAGTGGTGGAAGCACATACAATAGCAGCATTCAAGAAGCACCTGGACGAATGCATGAATTTTGAGAAGACTTGTAGCTCGGGTTATGGATGGGATTGTTGATTTGCTGGCGAGCTGGTAGGTTGGTTTGCAGATGTTTTGTCACTATAATAGGTAACATCATCAGTGCACCTCCAATGAAGCATTGTTAGTCTGTCCCACTTGTTACTTATGTGGGTCTGGTTTGATGTGGTATTTGGCCTCATTTCCGGTTCTGCTTAAAAGAAGTTGGTAAATGTAGTCTATTTCCACATGTTTGTTGATGGAGTTCTGGATTGAGTACCAGGCCTCTAGGAATTCCAGTGCATGTCTTTGCTTGGCTTGTCTGAGGATGATTACATTGTCTCAGTCGAATTGGTGGCCTTCTTTGTCTCAGTGTATGGAAACAAGTGATAGTTAGTCATGTCTCATGGTAGTTAATTGGCCCTCATGTACCCTGATAGCTAGTTTTCTTCCTGTCTGTCTGATGTAGTGTTTGTGGCATTCCTTACATGGAATTTTATCGATAACATTTGTCCTTTTAGTTGTAGGAATACATGAATAGGAAGGGAATGGAGGGATATAGACCCTGTAAGCGAAGACAGTTTTAACATGGAAGGGCAAAATGTGTTGGCACAGCGTTGGAGGGCCGAAGGGCCTGTTCCGGTGCAGTATTGTTCTTTGTTCTTTGTTATGGGCTGTGCTGTAACATCAGAATAGGGTGAGGGGATGAATGAGCGAGGTGCAGTGGGTGACACAGATACAAGCATTGATGCACATGGGAAAAAAGATGGTAATGTGTTTCAAGGGTCTGAGGGAGCAGCACTGAGGGCATCAGGGTTGGTGGTGAGAAAGGTTTGGAGGGGCATGGAGACTGAACTGCAAAAGTGTTGCATGCATTAGTGAGAGTGGCAGAACCTGACCCTTGGTGGAAGATCGGTTTAATAGCTGAGATGCAGTGAGTGTATGAACATATGAGAAAGGAACAGGCATAGGCCATTCAGCCCTTCGATCCTGCCCACCATTCAATAATTTCACAGCTGATTTGAAGTAACAGAGAGAGGAATGTGGCACTTAGCTGGCAAAGAAGGTCTTGACTTGCAGCATTGCTGGCTATTCGTCCACAGTCTAGAGAAGGCACTGACCTGGCTGGCAGTCTGGTGGTGCGGCCTACACTACTGATCTTCTGGAAAAACACTCTTTTAGTCCACCAAGACTTCCTAATGCCTGCCAGAGAATTTTGGTGCTGTTTAGCCTTTCTCTGCCATGTTCCGACTCCATCCTTGACCAAATAGGGCAGCTACGAAATGCCAAAGTTCCTCCAAATGTGGAGGTGCAAGTGCCGGACTGTGGTGGACAAAGTTTGAAGTCGCACGACACCAGGTTATAGTCCGATGAATTTATTTGGAATCACGCGAGTTTTTGGAGTACAGCCCCTTCGTCAGGTGCAGTGAAAGAGCAGGGGGTGGCGGGGCGGGCACATAGTCACAGAGTTTATGGGCAGAGATATCAAAAGATCATACAACGAGTGCAAGTGGAGTGTTAGATGATATGTCTCTGCAGGTGACCAAGAGTGTTAGACTGTAAGTAGAGTGTTTGTAAAGTCAATGTCAGCACGGTGCTGTCGTGACAAGCAGGCAGAGGCATAGGAATGTACAAAAGATGACATCTTGGGTCGGACACAAAATTGTAGGTGTGAGGCTTTGTCCAGAATCTGCCTCAGAGTTTTAACCTGGAATCAGGCTGGCTATTTTCTGAAAGTTGGAATTTATAAGATGGCACACTGACTGACTGTGACTACTAATTGTGTCTGTTTTTGAACAAAATAAAATCGGTCTGCAAATAGACAAACATCTTGGATGAACTAATTCACCCCGGAGATTTGCATGCATGGCTGTGTGTGTGTGTGTGTGTGTGTGTGTGTGTGTGTGTGTGTGTGTGTGTGTGTGTGTGTGTGTGTGTGTTTGTGTGTGTTTGTGTGGGTGTGTGTGTGTGTGTGTGTGTGTGTGTGAATGAGTCTGTGTGTGGGAGAGAGTTTGTGTGTGTGTGAATGAGTATGTGTGTGTGTGGAAGAGAGTTTGTATGTGTGTGTTTGTGTGAGTGAGTGTGTGTATGTGCATGCGTGTGTGTGTTGGAGAGAGTTTGTGTGTATGTGCATGCGTGTGTGTGTTGGAGAGAGTTTGCGTGTGTGTGTGTGTGTGTGTGTGTGTGTGTGAGTGAGTATGTGTCTGTGTGGGAGAGAGTTTGTGTGTGTGTGTGTGTATGCGTGAATGAGTATGTGTGTATGGGAGAGAGTTTGTGTGTGCGTATGTGTGTGTGTGGAAGAGAGTTTGTATGTGTGTGTTTGTGTGAGTGAGTGTGTGTATGTGCATGCGTGTGTGTGTTGGAGAGAGTTTGTGTGTGTGTATGTATGTGTGAATGAGTGTGTGTGTGGGAGAGAGTTTGTGTGTATGTGTGAGAGAGAGAGAGAGAAAGTGTGAGAGAGGGTCTGTGTGAGAGTGTGTGTGTAAGACAGTGTAATAAGTAATTCAAAACTGTATGAGCTACTTAAGGTAGAGAGATAATCACAATTTATCAAGGTGAACAGGAAAGTAAGGAAAATTCTACAGATGCAGGAACTCTACAGATACAGAACCACCTGTAGTGCGGCATATACCCAAGATCACGGTTGAAACCACGTTCATGTGTACGAAACTTGGCTATCAGTTTCTGCTCAGCGATTCTGCATTGTTGTCTATCTTAGAGCCCGCCGTGGAGGACACTTGCCCGAAGATCGGAGGCTGAATGCCCTTTACTGCTGAAGTGATCCCCCACTGGGAGGGAACATTCCTGCCTGGCGATTATTGTGCGGTGTCCGCTCATCCATTGTCGGAGAGTGTGCATGGTCTCGCCGATGTAACATGCCTCGGGGCATCCTTGCTTGCAGAGTATGAGATAGACAACAGTGTCCAAGTCACATGAATATCTGCCATGAATGTGGTGTTCCCACGTGTTACGATAGTATCCAAGTCAATGATCTGACCTGTCTTGCAGAGATTGCCATGGCAGGTTTGCATACATGGGATGTTGACCATTTGACAGATAGCCTTTGAGTGGCAAGTAGTTCTGCAAAAGACATGTGGTAAGATTGGGTGGAAATTGGAAGTGTGACTTGCCATACAGACATGGTCAGTAATTAATAAGGTGAGCTTGCTAAGCTCCAATGAGAGAACTTGTTAGGCCTTGTGGCAAAAAATCTTCCTAAAAATTCAACATAAATTGGACTTAGCAAAAAATAAAGTAAACTTCAGCCAATTAATGCCTTTTAGGGAAGTAAATCTGCTATAAATACCCATGACTCCATGCATACAGCAATGTGATTGACTCTTAGCAACTCTCTGAAATGGCCTAGCAAATGGCCTGCTCAGTTCAATTTGAATTGGCAAACAAATGCTGGACTTCCCATCAGTGGACAAAAAAAAATGCACAAACAGGAGCGGGATCGAGGAACAAACTTCTTAGTCAACTGTTAGAGGTATTAGGAACTGCAGGTGCTGGAGAATCTGAGATAACAATGTGTAGAGCTGGATGAACACAGCAGGTCAAGCAGCATCAGAGGAGTAGGAAAGCTGACGTTTCGGGCCTTCAGAAAATGACAGCTAGCCGGCTTAATCTTAGTCAGCTAGTGCCTTAGTCAGAGATAATGGGAACTGCAGATGCTGGAGAATTCCAAGATGATAAAATGTGAGGCTGGATGAACACAGCAGGCCAAGCAGCATCTCAGGAGCACAAAAGCTGACATTTCGGGCCTAGACCCTTCATCAGAGAGGGGGATGGGGAGAGGGAACTGGAATAAATAGGGAGAGAGGGGGAGGCGGACCGAAGATGGAGAGAAAAGAAGATAGGTGGAGAGAGTATAGGTGGGGAGGTAGGGAGGGGATAGGTCAGTCCAGAGAAGACGGACAGGTCAAGGAGGTGGGATGAGGTTAGTAGATAGATGGGGGTGCAGCTTGGGGTGGGAGGAAGGGATGGGTGAGAGGAAGAACCGGTTAGGGAGGCAGAGACAGGTTGGACTGGTTTTGGGATGCAGTGGGTGGGGGGGAAGAGCGGGGCTGGTTGTGTGGTGCAGTGGGGGGAGGGGACAAACTGGGCTGGTTTAGGGATGCTGTAGGGGAAGGGGAGATTTTGAAACTGGCGAAGTCCACATTGATACCATATGGCTGCAGGGTACCCAAGCGGAATATGTGTTGCTGTTCCTGCATCATTGTGGCAGTGCAGGAGGCCCATGATGGACATGTCATCTAGAGAATGGGAGGGGGAGTGGCCACCCAAGACATTTTTCCATCCCCACCCCTGTCTGCTTTCCGGAGAGACCACTCTCTCCGTGACTCCCTTGTTCGCTCCACACTGTCATCCAACCCCACCACACCCGGCACCTTCCCCTGCAACCGCAGGAAATGCTACACTTGCCCCCACTCCTCCTCCCTCACCCCTATCCCAGGCCCCAAGATGACATTCCACATTACGCAGAGGTTCACCTGCACATCTGCCAATGTGGTATACTGCATCCGCTGTACCCGGTGTGGCTTCCTCTACATTGGGGAAACCAAGCGGAGGCTTGGAGACCGCTTTGCAGAACACCTCCGCTCAGTTCGCAACAAACAACTGCACCTCCTAGTCGCAAACCATTTCCACTCCCCCTCTCATTCTTTTGATGACATGTCCATCATGGGCCTCCTGCAGTGCCACAACGATGCCACCCGAAGGTTGCAGGAACAGCAACTCATATTCCGCCTGGGAACCCTGCAGCCCAATGGTATCAATGTGGACTTCACCAGCTTCAAATCTCCCCTTCCCCTACTGCATCCCTAAACCAGCCCAGTTCGTCCCCTCCCCCCACTGCACCACACAACCAGCCCAGCTCTTCCCCTCCACCCACTGCATCCCAAAACCAGTCCAACCTGTCTCTGCCTCCCTAACCGGTTCTTCCTCTCACCCATCCCTTCCTCCCACCCCAAGCCGCACCCCCATCTACCTACTAACCTCATCCCACCTCCTTGACCTGTCCGTCTTCCCTGGACTGACCTATCCCCTCCCTACCTCCCCACCTACACTCTCTCCACCTATCTTCTTTTCTCTCCATCTTCAGTCTGCCTCCCCCTCTCTCCCTATTTATTCCAGTTCCCTCTCCCCATCCCCCTCTCTGATGAAGGGTCTAGGCCCGAAACGTCAGCTTTTGTGCTCCTGAGATGCTGCTTGGCCTGCTGTGTTCATCCAGCCTCACATTTTATCATAGTGCCTTAGTCATTCAAGTTGATTGTCAATAATGATCACAAGAACAGGACTGTGGACAACCACAGATGGTTAATCAATGATTTGTGTCTACAGATTCTCATTCAATACATCTATAATTTCAAACAAGTGTTCCAGCATCTTTAATGTTGGAAAGTCATCTCAACCCCTCTTACGCAGAAATCAGATAAGGGAAACAGAAGAATGAGGGCTGAGTTATGATCAGAAACCTGGAAGAGATGGCTATAAACTAATCTGGCAGATTTGATTGCCTTCAACCATCTTAACTCAGAGAACAGTTTTAATCCCCATGATATACTTTCCTCCTCTACTACTATATTTCTTCATAATGTCCCAGTCAAATGACTTTCTGCACAATGGTGCTCAGGTCAGTTAGCTCATTCACCCTGCATTTCTCACTCCCATTCATACAAACAGAAAGAACCAGACCCGACCTGCCTCACACTCACACCCTCCCTTCCATGACCAGTGACCAATGCTGAGGCTGAAGGTTATATAAACAATAATGGGGTTGAAGGTTATGTAAACAATGGTGTTGAAATCTTTGCAATCGATGATAGGGTGAAATAAGGGAGGGCAGGTTGCTTTTCATTCACAGGATAGTGGGGGCAAGTTACCCTCCCTCCCACCTTTTGGCAAAGCCATTGGTGCAATGGGAATTTTCCCAAAATCAGCTGATCAGCATAATTGTCACTTGCAATTTAACTAAAGACAAGCTATTGTTATTTTAAAGGCCTAACAATAAGTAACTTGGAGTAAGTCTTTCAGTAAGAAATATTTTGTTGCAATACAGTTGACTGCCTCTAGATGTCTGTGTTATGCCTTGTCAACAAAGGAAATGACATCTTGCAGCCAAAGATTTATTAACATTCTCCGCTTCTTGATCAATATTCAAGAAAAAGACCAGCTGCAAACATTAAGTTCAGAAATTTGATGAATGCAGTGCCTTCCAAATTTGCTTCCATTTGAAAGGACCCCTTAATCACTATTTTAAAGGCAAATCTTGTGCCTCAAGCAATTTATCTAACATTAAGTTATTTACATTCATAATGAAGAAATGTAGAAAGCTATGAGCAGTATTATTCTTTTCCAAAAAGCCAGGGAAATATAGACTAGTGAGTCTGATGTCAGTGGTGGGTAAGTCGTTGGATAGGATTCTGAGGGATAGGATTTACATGCATTTGGAAAGGCAAGGACCGATTAGGGATAGTCAGCATGGCTTTGTGCTT
Organism: Stegostoma tigrinum; assembly: GCF_030684315.1. NCBI lineage: Eukaryota > Metazoa > Chordata > Chondrichthyes > Orectolobiformes > Stegostomatidae > Stegostoma > Stegostoma tigrinum. The sequence goes on along the minus strand of NC_081358.1, from coordinate 98,782,113 downwards.
GGGAAATGGTGTGTCACTAACCCGATTGAGGGTTTGAAGCGGCAACAAAAAAGATTGATGAAGGCAGAGCAGAAAATATTATCTATATGGACTTCAGCAATGCATTTGACAAGATTCCACATGATAGACTGCTTAGTAAGGTTAGATCACATGGAGTCTAGGGAGAGTTGGCCGACTGGATGTAAAATTTTCTTTAAGGGAGGAGACAGGGTGTGGTGGTAGAGATTTACTTTTTGGACTGGAGGGCTGTAACCAGTGGTGTACCACAAGGATCTGTGCTGAGTCCGCTACATTTTGACATTTATTTGGATGTGAACATGTGAGGTGTGGTAAGTTTGTGGATGACAGCAAAATTGTTGGTGTAACAAACAGTGAAGAAACTTGCCTCAAAGTACAAGGCAAACTTGATCAAATGGGGCAATGGGCTGAGGAGTGGCAGATGAAGTTTAATTTCGAGAAATGTGAGGTGTTGTACTTTGATAAGGTAAACCAGGGCAGGACTTACACAGATAATGGTAGGTCCCTGGGAAGTGTTGCCGAACATAGAGACATGGAATGCAGGTGCTCAGTTCCTTGAAAGTGGAGTTGCAGGTAGACGGGATAGTGAAAAAAGCAATTGACACGCTTGCTTCATTGGTCAGTGCATTGAGTGTCGAAGCTGAGACATCATGTTGCAACCATACGGGACATTAATGAAGCCAGGTTTGGAATATTGCATTCAATTCTGGTCTCCCTGCTATAGGAAAGATGTTGTTAAATTTGAATGGATTCAGAAAAGATTTACAAATATGTTGCTGGGAATGGAGGGTCTGAGCTATAGGGAGAGGCTATATAGGCTGGGGCTATTTTCCCTAGAGCATCAGAGGCTTGAGGGTTGCCCGTATAAAATCATGAGTGACATGGATAGGGTGAATCGCCAGGGACTTTTTCCCAAGTGGGGGAGTCCAAAACTGGATGACATAGATTTAAGTTGAGACAGGAAAGATTTTAAAAGGACCTGAGGGGTAACTTTTTCATGCAGAGGGTGGTACGAGCTGCCTGAGGAAGTGGTGGAGTCTGGTACAATTACAACATTTAAAAGGCACCTGGGTGGGTTTAGAGGAATGTGGGCCAAATACTGACAAATGGGACTAGGGTAGGTTGGGATGTCTGGTCCACATGGATGAGTTGGACCAAAACATCTGTTTCCATGCTGTATAACACATGACACTATTTTTATTCATGACAGTAGCAAACCTCTTTAAGTAGAATTTTTGAGTGGGAGGAAAAAAACTGGATGAAAGTCAATGGAAAATCATTTTCTCAGAGTTATTACGTATAAACTGGCTACACTTTCATTTGCAAAGTTACAGAGGTTTTAGTTCAGTAAAAAGCGCAATTTATTGTTAATTACTTTATAATTTTGTCCAGCTTGGAAATGATACATTTAGTCAGCAAAAAGTTGGCAGCCAGCTCGCTCTGCAACAACTGGTTCCCCCTGAGAAGGTGTCTACCAGAAGCAGCGTGCTTGGTTGGAATTGTGAGAGGTTTTAGAACAAATGTAGCGTTTATCATCATGACATGCCTCTGAATCATTGGAGAGTGCTTCAGATTCCCAGGTTCCTGGCAGCAGTCATGATTTTCTCATCCAGTGTCAGTGGTCTATGGTGCTTTTATTCTTGCCAGACTGCAAAGGCTGGACCGTTGGCCAAAAGCTGACCTGGCTCATGTCTCCTGTCAAGAAACCAGGCACAGCCCCAGGTATGGCATATTAAGGAGAAACAGGTCATCAGTCAAAACGTCATTCTCAGGATTTCAGGAGTTCCTCAGAGTAACGAGCTGGGCTGAAACATCTTCAGCTGCTTCATAAATGACTTGGTTTTATCTTAAGATTAGAAGTGGGCATGTTTAATCATAATTGCAGAATTCTCAGCACCTTTCATGATTCCCCAGATACATAAACTGTCCATTTCCACATGGAGCATGACCTGGGTGACACCCAGACTTGGGCTGATAAGTTCATGCCACATAAATGCCACAGAATGACCATGTTCAACAAGACATTGTTGTTTCTCCTTGATATTCTCCACAACATTCAATCCTGCACTATCAAGGGCCTGGGGGTTCGTCATTGACCAGAACCTGAACTGGACCAGCTGTACAAATGCCATAAATACATGGGCAGACCAGAGGCTGGGTATTCTGCAGTGAGTTCAGAATCCCACAGTGCAGAAAGAGGCCTTTTGGCCCTTCAAATCTGTATTGACCCTCAGATGTGCATCCCAGTCTCATCCAAATTCTCATCCCGTCCCCGTAATCTCAGCATTTCCCATGACCAATCGACCGAGCCTGCACATCTCTGGACTCTTGAATTTTCCAACCCATCTAACCTGCACCTCTTTGGACTCCGAGAAGAAACCAGACAACTTGAAGGAAATCAACGCAGATATGTAAGCTCCACACAGACAGTCACACAAAGCTAAAATTGAACCGGGTGTCTGACATTTTGAGGCTGCAGTTGAGCTCTCCAAATGCTGTCTATCATCTACATGGTTCATGTCAGAAGTGTGATGGAATAGTCTCTGCTTGACTGGATGTGTGCAGCTGCAACAATACTAAAGAAGCTTGACACCAAGCAAGACAAAACAGCCCACTTGACTGGCACTTCATCCACCATTTTCACCATTCACTCACTTCACTACTGACACATTGCAGCAAATCACCACAGCTCCTTAAAAAGCACACTCTAAACCCGTAACTTGCACGTAGAAAAATGAGAGCACCAGGCACATGAGAACACCATGCCTGAAAGGCACAAACTATTCTGAATATATCACTATTCCTTCATTGTTACAGAGCCAAAATCCCTTGCTAACAGCTCTGTGGGTGAACCCACTTGAATCTCCCTCCTCATTTGGTTGCGACAAGCACTTTATCAAATGACATTTCGAAACAAAGTACACTACATCTATCAGTTCAACGTTTTGCCCTATTGATTAATTACATTCTCAAAAATTCTGATAAAATTATCAAAATCATTTCATTTAATTAAATCATTGTTGACTTGTTCTAATCATGTAGTGCCTTTTATGTGCTTTGTTAAGACTCCCTTAATAAGAGATTACTACACTTTCCTGGGAGCTGAAAATGATGTCAAATCTGGGGAATTTTAGAAAATCAAATGTTGCATATTCACAATCTCCACAGTTGTCTTCTTTTAGTAACCTAGGATGTAGACTATCAGGCACTGAAGGTTTCTAATATTTTTGTCCCTAGAATTCCTCCAATGTTTCTGTACTGATACCAATTATTTTAATGTTCTCACTTGCTTAATGTTTACTGACCACTTCCAATATGTATCTTGTGTCTTCTATTGTGATGACAAATAGAAAAATACTTTTTCAATGTCTGCTATCACTTCATTTGCCCTAACTAATTTCACCTGTGTTTGTTCTAAGGGTCGAATGTTTACTTTAGCTACTGTCTTCCCTGCTATATACTTGCAAACCTCTTGCAATCTATTTTCACATTCCTGGCTAGTTTACTTCCTTATTTTGTTCCCATTTTGGTTTCACTTTAGTGTTTGTTTTTAAAATACTCAACGTTAATCTAATATGATCATTCATCTCCTTAGTAAGCCATAGATGAATCTTTCTCAATGTTTGCGATTTTCAGTTCAATATATTTTTTGATGGATGTTTTGATTAGTTTCTTTAAATGTTTCCTACGCTTTATTTAACACCATACCATTCAGACTTCCTATCTAACCAATATTAGTCAACTCTTACACCTACATAATTGGCTATGTTTAAGTTTAAGAGACTTGTTAAAGAGGAGTAGCATCACAAATCACCAGGGCATCTGGCTGCCAGTAGCATTAATGAGTATATCATCCATGAATGCTTCTTGTGAACCCATTCATCCAATCCCCGAGATACAATCTGTCCGACAATCTTTATCACCACCATTTTTACTACCATGCTCCCAATGCATTCCTTCAATCTAGCCTTATGGGTTTTGCCCTTACTTTATTCAAGTGTTAGTATTAGGTATTCATAATGAAAAATAAATATTCCCTCACTCAATTCCATTTGTTTTAGTACTTAACAAAAACAACTAAAAAAGCACATGTGAAATCATTTTCTTCCTGTCTAATGTATTCATTTACCTACCCACTTCTCCTATGAAAACTATCCCCAGTGACTACAGGAAGTATGCTGAGCTTCTATTGAGGACACTTCAATGGCCATAACAAGAGCTCTCTGAGCCTCAAAAACTTGACTGTAGATTACACTATTTCAGTGCAGACAATGGAGGACAGATATGGCTGGCTCTGTAACACTAATAATGAGAATGAAGGCATAAATATGAAGCTTTCCTAAGCTATTTCTCCAAGGGAGCTAATACACTTTCATATGAGCATATAAAATAGGACCAGGAGCAGACCACTGAGCCTTTTTCCAGTTTTCATTAAAATCATTGATTATCTAATTGTGCCTTCAATTCTACTGGGATACCATACCTGAATAATAATCAATGTCTCTGAAGATCCACAGAACTTGAATTTCTGAGATAACAAAAATTTTCTTCACTTTTATTTGTGTGTGTGTGTGTGTGTGTGTGTGTGGTGGGGGGGGATCTGTAAGTCACAAATGTAAAAGTATCTCCACTGACGTTCTCTTATTTACACATGCGACGATTCTCTGAGCTGGTGCTTGTTGAGGTGGCGTTACTTTTTCAGGAAGACTGGCCTCTTATTTCGGAGGGAGCAGAGATGAGCCACATTTCCAGTCCCTGAAATAAACATGAGATATGAGGGTAGACATTTGGTGCTAAGGGAGAACAGATTAAGTGGCTAGCAAAAGAAAAGGGGGAGATAGATAAAAAGGGATAAAAAAAAGGATAAAAGTGTGAAAACACCTGAAACATTGCAATGCCTTTCCTTCCCTGGTCAGCACACTTTCCTCCATGAGGAAGCAGCTGTGCAGGTGGTCTCAGCCTCTTCCAGTAGCACACTCTCAGTACAAGCTGTATGTGACTTAGTTCAAAACAGAAGTCAGTTTACTTGTGATAAGGGGTGCTGACTAGCTCAGTTAGCTGGACTGCTGATTTGCAATGCAGTGATGCCAACAATGTGGATTCAATACCTACACCAGCTAATGTTACCCTGAGGGACCAGCCTTCTCAACCTTTCCCCTTGTCTGAAGCATGGTGATCCTTAGGTTAAACCAGCACCAGTCATTTGCCTCTGTCTTCCACTTTTAGACCCACTTCCCTGGGAAAAAAAATCCTTGGCTATTCACCCCATCCATGCCCCCTTATGATTTTATAAACTTCTATAAGGTCACTCCTCAGCCTGTGACACTTCAGGGAAAAATACCGCAGCCTTTTCAGCCTCTCCCTATTGCTCAAACCCTCCAATGTCAGCAACTTCCATGTAAATCATTTATACAAGTTCAAGTTTAACAACAACTTTCCTGTAGCAGGGAGACCAGAATTGCATGCAGTGTACCCAAAGTAGCCTGGCCAATGCCTTGTACAGCTACACATGACATCACAACTCCCACACTTAATGCACTTACCAATGAATGCAAATATAACAAATGCCTTCTTCTCTCTCCTGTCTACCTGCGACTCTACCTTCAAGGAACTATGAACCTTCACCTAACAGTCTCTGTGTTCAGCAACACTCTCCAGGATCTTACCATTAAGTGTATAAGTCTTGCCCTGATTTGGAAAATGCATCACCTTTCATTTATGAAATTAGACTTCATCCATCTCACCTTGGGCTATCAGCTCATCAACCTCCTATTGTACTCTGAGTTAGCCTTGTTCACTGCTCACTCAAGCACCTATTGTGGTGTCATCTGCAAACTAACCATTCCTGCTATATTCACATCCAAATTATTTATATAAATGACAAAAAGCCATGGACCCAGCACCGAATGAAGTTAGGAAATGAATCTTACAAAGGTCATGATGTACGAGCCTTCCTGAGGGGAAGGTGCTTCGGCTGAGACCCACCCCTATGATTGTTAGCATTTTACTCAGTCATGATTTAAATACATTGTAGCGGTTCTTTTAGCAGATGCTTTCCAGTTGCTGAGTTTCAAGAACTTCCTCAGAAATACAGAGATAAAATACGAATATCCCACAGCCATGATCAATCAGATTAGTTAATTCAGTACAGACTTGTTGGCCCTGAGCTCTCCCTAGTATGTCCTTTATAGTCGTGGGATAATCTATCCACATGAGTCATTAGGTTTTATCATGTGAACACTACTTATTATATTAAAAGTGATAATTTTCATTCCACATATTAACCAACGATGTAACTTTTCCATGGCATTGTCAATCACATCACTGCCTGAGCTTCAAATCATTCCACGTGGTGACTAAGCCTTTTTAAACTTGGTCCTACTGTTAAATTCTGGTGTGCTTGTGATCTCTGGAATATTACCAAGGCAAAAAAAAGTTTGTAGGCTACAAGGTATAAAGCTCCTTTGTATTGTAAATCACAGTTAGAAATTTTAAACACAAGACAATTATTTCATATTAAGCATTTAATTTTATGCAGCAACTTCTCTTCTTATGTAATTGGGTTTGCAAATTTCCAATGTGAAAGCAAGGATTTAAGCATTCAACTGATTTGAGAAAAAAATGTAGAATTACACATATTGCAGCTTTTACATCCACAGGATCTTCTAAAGTGCTTACAGGCAATGAGGTACTTCATGAAGTACAGTCAGAACTCAGATGTAGGAAACAAAACATCCATTTCCTCATATCAGTCTTCCAGGAACAGAACTGTGAGAATGGGCAAATAATCTATTTTCGGTGGTGTTGGTTGATGATTAAATAATGGCCAGGTCACCAACTACTCTTATTTTCTTCCAAATGATGTTGTGCAATATTTCCCCAAAGAGGATAGGATCTCATTTTAAGAGTTAATTGGAAAGACAATGCTCCCAATAGCACAGCACAGTGGCTCATTGGTTAGCACTCCTGCGGGGACCGGAGTTCAATTGCAACTCAGGTGACTTGTGAGTGTGGAATTTGCATGTTCTCCCTGTGTCTGTGCGGGTTTCGTACAGGTGCTCCAGTTTCCTCCTACAGTCCAGCAATTTGTAGATTGGGTGGGCTGTCCTAAATTATTCACAGTGTCCAGGGATGTATGAGTTAGGTGGATTAGCCATGGAGGTGCAGGATTATGGGGAGAGGGTAGGGGTTGGTTCTATATGGGATGCTCTTCAGAGGATCAATGTGCACCCAATGGCCTAAATGGCCTGGTTCTGCACTATAGGGATTCTATGAACAGTGCAGCACTCCTAAAGTACCACACTGCAGTGTCACCCTGGACTTTTTCCCTTAATAGTCTCAGGAGGAGAATTTCTAAGTCATAATTGAAATTGCCAACAACTGAGCCAATGACATTAGACAACTGAGGAGGACGCTATGAGTGATATCTGCCAAATACCTGCCAGAGACAACACTTACAGCAGAGACAGTTGCCACAGCTCTATGGTGATCCAGCCAAATAGTGAGTGTGAAATTATATTTCACCAAAAATACCATTTTCCATAAAAAGTTGTATGCAGGATAATTTGCATTAAAGTTTCCCGATATAGATGGCCGCGAAGAATATGGTCATTCAGAAACAAAACAGGATGTTATGTCAGAGATAATGGGAACTGCAGATGCTGGAGAATTCCAAGATAAAATGTGAGGCTGGATGAACACAGCAGGCCAAGCAGCATCTCAGGAGCACAAAAGCTGACGTTTCGGGCCTAGACCCTTCATCAGAGAGGGGGATGGGGTGAGGGTTCTGGAATAAATAGGGAGAGAGGGAGAGGCGGACCGAAGATGGAGAGTAAAGAAGATAGGTGGAGAGAGTATAGGTGGGGAGGTAGGGAGGGGATAGGTCAGTCCAGGGAAGACGGACAGGTCAAGGAGGTGGGATGAGGTTAGTAGGTAGATGGGGGCGCGGCTTGGGGTGGGAGGAAGGGATGGGTGAGAGGAAGAACCGGTTAGGGAGGCAGAGACAGGTTGGACTGGTTTTGGGATGCAGTGGGTGGGGGGGAAGAGCTGGGCTGGTTGTGTGGTGCAGTGGGGGGAGGGGACGAACTGGGCTGGTTTAGGGATGCTGTAGGGGAAGGGGAGATTTTGAAACTGGTGAAGTCCACATTGATACCATTAGGCTGCAGGGTTCCCAGGCGGAATATGAGTTGCTGTTCCTGCAACCTTCGGGTGGCATCATTGTGGCAGTGCAGGAGGCCCATGATGGACATGTCATCTAGAGAATGGGAGGAGGAATGGAAATGGTTTGCGACTGGGAGGTGCAGTTGTTTGTTGCGAACTGAGCGGAGGTGTTCTGCAAAGCGGTCTCCAAGCCTCCGCTTGGTTTCCCCAATGTAGAGGAAGCCACACCGGGTACAGTGGATGCAGTATACCACATTGGCAGATGTGCAGGTGAACCTCTGCTTAATGTGGAATGTCATCTTGGGGCCTGGGATAGGGGTGAGGGAGGAGGTGTGGGGGCAAGTGTAGCATTTCCTGCGGTTGCAGGGGAAGGTGCCGGGTGTGGTGGGGTTGGAGGGCAGTGTGGAGCAAACAAGGGAGTCACGGAGAGAGTGGTCTCTCCGGAAAGCAATGTTATGTCAAGTCAATTCCATTTTTGTCAGTCTCTGCAAATGTATTGCATTCTACAGGGAGAAATTGATAGGGCCTGAGTGACATGAGCTATGATAAAATTTACAGCAGAATCAGGTGAGAATTTGGGCGAAGATATTGGGAGCAATTCACATGTCGTATGCGTTTGCAAGTTGCCAGTTAAGGGGAATTATAGCTTGTTAAATGCCTTATCAGTGCTTCAACTTCCCGCATTAATATTCTGCTTCCTATCATATCAAATGCATCAAACAAGCTGGATATCAAGAATTCTCAACTTGAATGGATGTATGAATAAGTACTTGGTGACTTAATCTTGCTGCTGGCTGGGAGGAAGCTCCATGATCTACAGCCACCAGTCGTACCTACACATTGTCCATGGTCATCTGACATTCACCAATACTTTACAATCATCATGACACCTCTCTCTTCCACCTGTAGGTCACTCAGGATTTACAGACTGGAACTACAGGGTTCATCAGCAACTAGCACTGAAAGGCTGCTGCAAGGACAGCTTACACACAGGGAACATGCACCAGCTCACAGACTGGACCAGCCTGTATCTCGGGGCTGCATGTTTGGTTTCACAGTGTTCACTGATTCACCTGCATGCTCATGGTATTCCTGCCTTGCCTTGCCTTGCCATGTTAATCAACATATTCACATAACCAAGCACTTATCTTGCCAAGAGACAGTAAGAATTGCCGATGCTGGAGTCAGAGGACCACAGCAGGCCGGGCAGCAACAGAGGAGCAGGAAAGTTAGCGTTTCGGGTCGGGACCTTTCTTCAGACATTTCTTGCTGTTCAGTGGTCCTTGGTCAAGGGGACATCTTGTTGTACAGCAGTGTGCCATGTTAATCTCATATCTGCACTGTAAAGAGAAAAGCATGGATGAACAAATGATCAGGTGGGAGGGGTATTTATCCAAGGATGCTGGCTTGACCAAGCATGGTTATTTAGTATGCTGGGAGCAAAGGAGATAGATGGGCAGGAGCAGGCTCATATAGAGTTGGGACCTGGCAGGTATTTGGCAGACATCACTTATAGCATCCTCCTCAGTTGTCTAATGTCATTGGCTCAGTTGTTGGCAATTCCAATTATGACTTAGAAATTCTCCTCCTGAGACTATTAAGGGAAAAAATCCAGGGTCTTGCTCCAGCGCAGTACTATAAGAGAGCTGCGCTGTTCATAGAATCCCTATAGTGCGGAACCAGGCCCTTTAGGCCATTGGGTGCACACTGACCCTCTGAAGAACATCTCTTATAGAACCAACTCCTACCCTATCCCGATAATCCTGCACCTCCATGGCTAATCCACCTAACTCTTACATCTCTGATGAATGAAAGTATGTGATGGTAGATGTTGCAGGCTGTAGTGAGAGTGACAGAGCGTGAACTTTAGTGGGAGGTGGCTGCAGTAGCTAAGATACAGTGAATGAGAGGTGGCAGAGAAAAGAGTGTGGCACTTACCCTGATTGGATGGAAAACGTTACTGATGTTCTTATGACACTGCTGGCATTCCTCTGGACTGTAAGTCTGCACTGATACAGTGGTTACTTTGAAGCAGGCTGCCAGCATCTGGTGCCATGGCCATTTCTGACAATCCTTTGGCCGTGGGACACCCTTCCTTTACATCGCTCCATCTATCAGGACTTCCCAAGTCCCCTTCGGAGAATCACAGTGACATCTTCCCCTTCTCCGACATGTTCAGAATCTATCCAACAATAAGCAGGGAAACTTTAGAATGCCCTGCTCATGTAGGCCTTTTAAATATGGCATGGTTGCCAGGGGTACTGGTCTTTCAGTAGGCATCCAGTGATTGGCGACTTGTTCCACAAATGTTTCTTGGTAAATTGGGACAAGAATTGAACATGACATATGCCACTGGGTGGCGTAAGGAGTTAATGAGGCAAGATTGGTAAGAATTGATGAGAAATCTGAAGAAAGGCCACTGCACTCAGAACATTAACACTGTTTTCTCTGCAAAGATGCTGCCAGACCTGCTGAGTTTCTCCAGCATTTTCTCTTTCTATGTGATGAGGAGCCTTGCTAGGCTTTGTGGGAGGTAATCCAATGGATCTTGCACATAACAAAAAAACATAAGATTCAGCCCATAGCCTTTAAATTGTACAGGTGTCTTCATGCAGTGAGTATTCCTCTTGTACCTGCTTGCCTTAAGACAATCTGCCTTCCTCACAGTGTGCTGCCCTCATGGTGAGTACTGTTGATGATCTCTTTCTGTTTCTAAGGAGCAGTCATTTAATGCAGTTAATGCCATTACCACTTTCTGATATAGTGAAGATGCAATTTTATGTAGATATCTGTTCTCCTGAAGGGATATGTCTAATTATTTGCCATGTACACTTCAGGTGCTCAACACAGGATAAAAGATATCACCTGAACTGGCTTTTATTGAGAACATTGAATATATGCACTCTGACTGCTCAGCACTGGCAATTTCTCAGCAGTTTTATCAAAGTGAAGTTTGGCTTTCTATTGTTTCACCACAAGTGCCTCTTTCTACTTTGTTTTTACTGAAAAGTTTAATCACAAGTTTTACTACTGTAAGAATTGTTTAAATGTTGTGTGACTTTAGACTTTGGATTGGACTATGTTCCATGCTTTCAGTTGGTGCATTCCATTACTCAAGAAATGCCCTGTACGAGTCAGCGCTGGATGTGCTCAATTCTTTGAGTCCTTTGTTGATTTTCACTGTCACCTCAGTTTGACTGGAAATAGTGTACGCATGTGATGACGTATAGTGTTGAATTTCCAAATGCTTTATGAAGCAGTTGAATTCTTCACTTGTGACTTGAGGGCAATTGTCACTTACCAAAAGGTCTAGAATTCCATCCAGACTGATTGAACGTCCAGAACCAGAATAGTGATCAATGTTGAGAATATAATCAGTTGTAGAGAGATAGAAGAAGATTCACTGCAAGCTTCATCCATGATCTGTGTGGGATGTCATCTATCATAAGTGGCTCATTAGCTTGCTTAATATGGCATTTGATGAAACCGTTAATCTCATTGTTCATATTTTGGCCTGCAGGGCACTTTTCTTGCCTTTGCTAGACTAGATTAAACTCCATGATGACTTGCATGGATACACCTTCGCATCTTTATTGGTCTCTTTCTGTGTTTCTCGGAACAATGACCATCTTTTCTTTGTACAAGAAGATATCTTGGGTTGTCACCTCATCTCTGTATGCCTAGCTCTTCCTTTTACCTGTTAGTGTATGTTCTTTGAAAGGTTATCCTTGCATCACTGTTTCCTCAAGCACTGCGAGATTTGCATCTTGTTGTGTCATTTACTTGATTTGAGCAAGTCACTTCACCTTCAGATTTAGTGTCTCCTTTTATTAGATCTGGCAGATTGCACACACTGTCTTAACATACTCAACTTTCTTCAAAGGAAGAGCTCCTCGTGACAGCACATTAGCAATGTAGATCTGCTTCAAACAAGATTCATAGCTCAGGTTGTCGATGCGATTGTATAAATGCTCACCGAGCCAATGGGTTTGGTTGCAAATGTTTCATCACCTTGCTAGGTAACATTGTCAGTGCGCCTACGGTGCAGTGTCGATGTTCTGTCCTGCTTGTTACTTATATGCATCAGTTTGCTGGGGTGATTGGTATTGCGTCTGGTTTTGTTTCTCAGTGGTTTGTACACAGGGTCTAATTCAAAGTGTTTGTCGATGGAGTTCTGGTTAAAATACCAGGCCTCCAGGAATTCCCTGGCGAGTATCTGTTTAACTTGTGCGATTGTCAATGTGTTGTCCCAGTCGAATCATGTCCCTCGTTGTCCGTTTGTAGTGAGACAAGTGAGAATTGGTCATATCTCTTGGTGGTCCTGAGATGCTGCTTGGCCTGCTGTGTTCATCCAGCCTCACATTTTATTATCTTGGATCCCCATCCCCCTCTCTGATGAAGGGTCCAGGCCCGAAACATCAGCTTTTGTGCTCCTGAGATGCTGCTTGGCCTGCTGTGTTCATCCAGCCTCACATTTTATTCTCTTGGTGGCTAGCTGTTATTCATGTATCCATCCTGTCAGTTTTCTTCCAGTTTAGTTTATGTAGTGTTTTTCAGTCCTTGCATGGTATTTTGTATATTGCCCCAGTTTTGTTGGTTTTGGGTATGGGATCCTTTACACTTGTCAGTAATTGTCGTGGGTGGTTATCATTTGTGGGCTGTCCTGATACCTAGGGGTCCGAGTAGACTTATGGCAATCTCTAAAATGTCCTTGATGTATGGTAGGATAACTAGTGAGCCTGGCTGTGTTGTGTCTTCCCGTTGTGTACAGTCTTGGAGATAATGGTGGATTGTGGTTTTTGGGTATTCATTTCTTTTGAATACTCCGTATAGGTCCTCCTGTTCTGTTTTGCATAGTCTGTGTTGCTGCAATGTATTGTGGCTCATTTAAATAGTGTCCTGATGCAGCTCCACTTGTGGGCATTGGGATGGTTGCTATCGTAATTGAGTATCTGGTCCGTATGTGTCATCTTTCTATTTATGCTATTCTGGAGTTCCCTGTTGTTTTTGCATTCTACCGTTATGTCCAGGAAGGTCTGTCAGTTGTTGTTCTCTTCTTCTTTTTGAATTTTATCCCAGTGCGGATGTTGTTTATGTGTCAGTGGGTTTCCTCTAGTTTTGTGCATTTCATAACTAAGAAGATGTCATCTACATTTCGTAAAGCTTGGGTTGTGTAGTGTGGGTCACTGTCTGTTCTAACCTTTGCATTACTGCTTCTGCAGTCAGTCCTGATATTGGGGATCCCATTGGTGTTCCATTGGCTTGTTTGTATACACTGTCGTTGAAGGTGAAGTGGGCTGTGAAGCACAGATTGAGTAGTTTCATGGTGGTGTCCTTATTGATGTTGTTGTTGTCCTGGGGTACCTGCCTACTTGATTCATCCAGGGTGTGGCAATTGTGTCTTTGGTTAGGCCGCTGTTTATGGATGTAAATAGCGCTGTCGAAGGGTTTCATCATCTTGTCCTCTTCTATCCTGATATCAATCCTGATGTTACCTAGCAAGGTAACAAAATGTTTGCAACCAAATCCATCGGCTCAGCAAGCAAGTCGATCTGCTTCCTTGTCATGCATGTCACAACCAGATGCTATCACGCAAACAAAGTAAATGTCTTTGCTGTTGTTTTGAAGCAGATAAAGGCAATAGGAAGATGCTTTGAATGGTTTGTAGTTAGACTGTCACTTTGTCTCTCCCAAACAGGTAGAGCCATAGATCTGTACAGATTGGAAACAGATCCTAAATCAATCTAGTTGCCAGAATTTGGCCCATATCCCTCTAAACACTTCCTATTCATGTACCCATCCAGACACCTTTTAAATATTGTAATTGTACCAGCCTCCACCACTTCCTCCAGCAGCTCATTCCATACACACACCACCCTCTGGGTAATAAAATTGCCCCTCAAGTCCCTTTTAAATCCTTCCCCTCTCACCTTAAGCCTATACCCTCTAGTTTTGGACTGCATGCTGTGGGAAAAAGACTTCAGCAATTCACCTTCTTCATGCTCCTCGTGATTTTATCACCATAGCATAGAAACATGCCATGTGGCCAAACAAGTCCCAGACCCACCACTTTAACGCCCTCACCCTGAATTTCCCATGGCTAACTCACCTAACCTACACATCTCTGCACACTATAGGTAATTGAGCATGGCCAATCTACCTAATGTGCACATCATTGGACTGTGGGCGGAAACCAGAGCACCCAGCAGAAACCCACACTGATACAGGGAAAGTGTACAAATGCCACACAGTCAGTTGCCGGAGGCTGGAATTGAACCCAGGTCCCCATTGCTGTGAGGCAGCGGTGCTAACCACTGAGCCACCATGCTGCCCCAAATATAAACCTCTATAAGGCAACTTCTCAACCTGTGACGCTCCAGGGAAAATAGTCCCAGCCTGTTCAGCCTCTCCCTGTAGCTCAAGCCCTCCAAGATCCCTGGAAATCTTTCTGGTCCCCTTTCCTACATCAGGGAGACCAGAATTAAATGCAATACTCCAAAAATGACCTAACCAATGTACAGCTGCAGCATGACATCTCAGCTTCTATTTGCAATGCACTGACCAACGAAGGTAAATGTACCAAACACCTTATTTGTAGAATCCGTGAATTCCTACAGCATGGAAACAGGCCCTTCGGCCCAACAAGTCCACACCAACCCTCAGCGGATCCCACCCTGACTTATACCCCTACAACACAACTAATCTACACATCCCTGAACACCATGGGCAATTTAGCATGGCCAATCCACCTAGTCTGCACATCTTCGGACTGTGGAAGGAAACCGGAGCACCCTGAGGAAACCCGCGGACATGGGGAGAATGTGCAAACTCCACACCGACAGTCGCCCAAGGGTGGGATCAAACCCAGGTTCCTGGTGCTGTGAGACAGTAGTGCTAGCCACTAAGCCACCATGCCACACAATCACTACCCTGTCTACTTGTGACTTCACTTCAAGGAACTATAAACCTTCACCCAAATGTCTGTTTTCTTCAGCAACACTCCTCAGGACCCTACCTTTAGGTGTCTAAGTCCGACCCTGGCTGGCCTTACCAAACTGCAAGACCTCACATTTATCTAAGTTAACCTCCATCTGCCACAGCTTGGCCCATCTGATCAAAGTCCTGTTGTACTGTAAGACAACCTTTTTCACCGTCCACTACACCAGTGATGTTGGTGCCACCTGCAAACCTGCTAACCATTCCTTCTATATTCAAATCTAAATTATTTGTTAAAATGCTGACAAAAATATCTGCAAAGCATGGAGCTAATATATATCTGATATTTCACATTTACTTGATGATCTCCCTCAGGATTAATTGTTCTATAGTCAGAAACTGTACATCACCTTTAGACTTCAATTCCACCCTATTTTATGATGTAGGTAGTGTACGTTGTCAGAACTCCCATTTCTCCACTAGACATCTTTAAAAGCTTATTTTAATTCTTTCTAGCTTATCAATTTCTTGGAAAGTGATTTGGTCAGAGCTGTGACAGTGCGAGCTTCAGAACTTTAATAACTTGGAAAAGATTGGCAATAACTCTTCTTCTGGAATGAAGTGTTTCTCGAGATGAAAGGGATAAGATGAAACTGTTACAAAGGAATCAAAAGCAACATGCTAATTAACCATCTCTGGAGAAAAGGAGATAAGGCAACATAAACAAGCTGTTTCCTGGAAGAGAGGAGGCAACACTGCTTGATAATTTGCTGCCTCTTGAAAAATGGACAGTTAGGGTCGCCTGCAGAAGGAATACCCTGAAAGGAAGAGCAAATTGCAGTACAGGCTGGTTCAAACAGACAGCTAACACCAAATATAACAAGGAACAGGAGAACCGCTTCTGATAAGAAGGCAAGCTACAGACTTGAAGCTTGAATCAATGTTGCAATGAAAGGGCCTAAAGAATCATAAATAATGTCACACCACACACTTGAAAGAGAGAAAACTGTATAAGAATACAACACTTGAACAATTCAGCAGCAGAGCTTTGAATCCTGGACACACCCAGAGACAGACACTGTTGGTGGAACCATAGCTAAGTACCACCATCAATTGGATAATAGTTGAGTTGTGAAGCTTAATTTGCTTACTTGAGGGGTCTTATTTTGGTTGCTGCACACAATAATGTTTAAATTATTGTTGATTATATGTGAGATTTCTTAATAAGTAGCCGAATAAAGGTAAATTGTGGTGATTTACCCAGAACAGAGCTCTGCCTTCCCTAAGTGGACATGTTTGGTTTTCTTTTATATGGTGTTCCCTGTAATATTTATACCCAGCCTTCTGGCCTTGAACCTTTTGCTGCAAATGTGTCTTTTTTTTTCCCAATATGTTGCTCTCATTGCTGCATTGAATTGAATGGTTTATTATCACTTGCATTTACAGTTTTTTAATACAGTAAAATAAAATGAAAAGCTTCAACAATCACCACAATCCAGTACCATTTTGAATCATTTAAGAAT
This sequence comes from Stegostoma tigrinum, assembly GCF_030684315.1. Lineage (NCBI taxonomy): Eukaryota > Metazoa > Chordata > Chondrichthyes > Orectolobiformes > Stegostomatidae > Stegostoma > Stegostoma tigrinum. The sequence goes on along the minus strand of NC_081358.1, from coordinate 98,765,476 downwards.
AAAAAGAATAGAAATATATAACTGAAAGAGAGCCTATCTTCATCCCTCCGCCTCCACCATGGGTCCTGAGCTCCGAGCTGGCTCATCAATGACAACCGTGCCTCAAGCCTTCTGCTCTACCTCACCACCACCTGCCCTGGACCCACCAACTCTGTCAACTTGAGAGGGTCTAGAATATTTCTCAGTATAATGTGATACCTCATCTGTTCTTCCAGAATACACTGTGGCTGATTATTCAAATAATAAATAACAAACTCTAACCTACTTCACATGTCGGCAGCTTTCTTGCTTGTGAGATTCTCCTCTCCCAGCAGACAAGCTCTCGTGACGGGATCTTTTATATGTAGGACAATTGTTTCTCTAATGATTTTATCCTTAACTTGTCCAAGTTTATAGAATTTAGGTAGATGTATCACTCAGATCATATACTGGTCAATAATTTCTCTCTCCCCTTGAGCTCTGATGATGAAAACATACCAGTCATAAGTAATGCTAAAATCTGTTTCAAGGTGTATAGATCTAAACTACAATATAACTTGTAAAATTCTTTCCCAGCACCATTAAAAGTCTCATAATGGATCAAGTTTTTTTTCTAACTATGTCATTCATTTGTCAGCAAAAATGGAAAGTACTCCAGTTCTGTCTCAGATCTCCTTTCATTTCCAGTACAGCAGGGGATAGAAAATGTGCAGCATTTTTTATCCACCCAGTGATTCAAACAGACTGTTTTTCTTTACTTCTTCCTTGCTGTTTCTTTCAGTAGTCTTACACTTCTGAAGATCCATGCATTCTGTGACACCATGTTGCAAGTGATGCCTGTAAATGACTGCTACAGACTACATACAAAGGCACATACAGCAGAGGTAGAGGTCACATCATTACAGGTATGCAGCCCGTTCATGAAGGGTGCAATTGCATTTCTCTAAACAAATGACATGGATGATGGTAGAGTCTTATGACACTCAGGCATATTTTATGGTAGTGCACTAAGAAATGACTTCACCATGATGTACTAGAGCTGCTAACAGGTCTGCCAATGTACTTTGGGTCTGCTCAGCCTTGAAACTGCTTGTAAACAATAACAATATTTATATAGTGACTCTATCTCAGTAAATTGTCCCAAAGTGCTTCCCAGAAGCATTATAAAACAAAACATGACAATAAATCACATAAAGAAATATTCAGACAGATGCCCAAATGTTTGATTAGAAGTAGATTATGAGAAACATCTTAAACAAGGTAAGACAATCAGAGACTGAGAAATTTAGCGAGAGATCGATTGTTCCTCAATATATAGGATACAGCTGTCAACAGTAGAATAATAAAAATTGGGATGCTCAAAATGCCAGAATTGAAGTAGCGTGACTAATAAGACAAGAGGATTTATTTATGTAATATAGAAATCTGAATACCTTTTACAAACTTGTCCAATGTTTTTGCCTCAGACACTTTTCATGAAAGAATCAGAAATAACAACTCAACAGAAGATGGACATGAGGATTGGAAGCTTAGGCTGCAATGAAGAAGGGAAAATTGCTCAAGGAGGAATAGTGTTGCTGGATATTAGAAGTAAGAATAATAATTGGGAAATTAGTTTGTCACAAACTTTCAGAGAATCTAAGGGTGATAGGTTTTCAGTGACAGGAGCGCTATGAGGATGTAGGGAAGCATCTGGCTGTGAGATGGAAAGAAGAGAAAGAGAGGTTGAGCAAGGATAGACAGGAGACTGAAAAGGAAGATGGTCAAAATGGTAACCACGTTGGACTAGCCTGAGGACAATGAAGCAGACAAAATTTGTTTAGATCATTATTAGAATTCTTTGTGACTAGCAAATGTTAGAAGGAAATTTCAGAAATTGCACAAGAAAGGCACCCGAAGATATATCTGCAAATTTTAGCACTTGAAAACTTTTCAGGGTATATTGATTTAAGTCTGTTCTGAATTTCACTGGGCTTGGAGAGTTTCTGGAAGTATATTGTGACTGATTAGGGGAAATTAGGGGATTCGCAGAATGGTCTGTTTCCATGCTGAATATGAGAAGCTTCAGGTACCACTTAACAATCTGAAACTTATTTACACTGTCAATTATATTATACCTTTCATCGTAACACTCCTAATTCTAACACCATTTGAATAAACTATCCCTCCCTGGCCTTGGGCATTTTGTTAAAGTTGCTCTTGCTCTCTCTCAATCCCCCTCTCTCTCAGTCTCTTTCTCTCATTCTCTCTCTCTCACTCTCTCTCCCCTCCCCCACTCATATTTATATTCTATAAATTACATACATTCAAGTTGATGTTGAAAAGAAAAGTTCTCCTTTACATTCTTTTTGCTCCTCACCTGCTTTTATTTTTACCTTGATCCCCTTACTTTTGGAATCATTATTCTATCTACAACAAGTTGTCATTTCCAAGTAGTGTACTGACATTGGAGGCATTTCAAAAGCCTGATTCACAAGCCTAATTCCTGGGGTGGAGAGGTTGACTTATCAAAAACAACTAAACAGATTAGATCTTCATTCATTAGAGCATAGAAGAATGAAAGGGGATGTTATTGAAGCAGACAAGATTCTGAGGAGGCTCGACAAGATAAATGTTGAAATTGTGTTTCCACTTTTTGGAAAGTCTTGACCTATGGGACATAGTTACATAATAAGGGGGCACTCACTTAAAACAGAGATGGGAAGGAATCTTTTCAAACAGAGGATAATGAATATAAACCCAAAGACTCATAGAGATTTACAGCACAGGATGAGGTCATTCAGCCCATCATGTCCATGTCAATCAACAAAGATCTGATGCACTTATCCTATTTTCTAGGTTTTCGCCCAGAGTACTGGAATCTATGGCAACACAAGGGAAGATCTAAATGGTACTTAAATGTTATGGGAGCTTGTGACTCAACCACCCTTTCAGACAGTAAGTTCTCGACTCCAATAACATCTACATGAAAGCATTTCTCCTCAAATCTCCTCTTAAGCCTTTTACATCCCACTTTAAATCTATACTTCTTGATGATTAACCCCTTCATGAATGGGAAAATTTCCTTCCTATCCACGCCATCTATGCCTCTCATACGTCTCAATCAGATCCCTTCTCAACCTTCACAGTTCCGAGGAAAGCAACCTCCGCCTATGAATGAGTCTATGAGGGAATATCTGGCATTCTCTACTCCAGAAGGTGTGGAGGTGGGATCACCATTTAAAATAGAGATGGGTAGATTTTTGAAATATGGGGCAGTCGAGGGCTATGAGGACTTGGCACAAAACAGGAGTTGAGACTGGGGCAGACCAGTCATGATCTAGAAGGAAGTTGGGCAAGCTTGAGGGGGCTGAATGGCCTTCTCCTGCACCCATTTCTTATGTTCTTATGACTAGACAATAAATATCTCCTGGAAAAGCTCAGCATGTCTGGCAGCATCTGTTGGGGAAAAAACAGAGTTAACGTTTCAGGTCCGGTGACCCTTTTTTCACAGATGCTGCCAGACCTGCTGAGCTTTTCCAGCAACTTCTGTTTTTGTTCCTGATTCACAGTATCCACAGTTCTTTGGGTTTTTTAAATATCTGCTGGTGATTTAAAATAAAACAGGGAGTGGAAAGTACTTGTTTAAGTCAAGATTCTTCTTTTTTCTCAAATTTCTCTTTTCAAAGATCGATACTCAACTTTTTGTTAGGTTGATTTTCTTCAGCCTTGCTGCAAAAGTGGGTTTGTTTTCTGAAATTTGCCCTGATTGGGATAGATTATTTACCACAGTGTTACATTTGGATGGGTCTACTTAACTCAAGCACTGGAATTGGAAACACATGTTTCCGGGTGTTTATTTTGGAATGCTCCATTTCTCACTATTTCTTTAATTGGAGGTATGGATTTATCCCAATGAATTGGAAGAATCTGTTTAGCCTAATGTTGTTACTGAAGGGTCCATTTACTACCAGTTTACAATTGGATAAGTTAATTTCTCTATTGCCACAATTTTTAGAATGTTGCTCGCATCCATACTGCTGCATAAATCGTAGAAAATTACCATATTCCCTGTTTCACACCAAGAGAATGGTTCAGCATTGCCTTTGGAAGTTCTCAGGTCTAGTAACATTTTTTGGAACTCAGGTTTAATAAATGGAACAAGACTATTTGTCACAAGAAGACTTTTCCTATCTTACCACAACAGCTGTGTGGCTATGTAACGTCTCCGCAATACTGCTTTCAGAAATTTGCAGAGTGATATGAGTAGTGGAAATCCTTGTTTCTTTGTTCTCCAGGATGCAAGTGAAATGAGCAGGACTGAATCTTCTGCTTGTCCATAGTTGCCCTGAGGATATAATTGTGGGACTTTCTAGAATGGTTTTTTTGAATTATTCAAAGTTCATAGTCACTGATTGTACAATTTAGTGACATTGTTGGACACCTTAGAGGGCATTAAGTGAAAGAAGTTGGTATTTTTGTGACAGAAAATAGCAAACATACCCACTGTATACTTAGCAACATAAATGTATATTTATAAATGCATTTAATGTAATGAAACACCCAAGGCCCTTCACAGGGGCAGGCAAAACATGGCTTGTAATGATAAATAAAGATATTAGGTCAGATGTCCAAAAGCCTGTCAATGACAGGGGTTTTGAGGAGTCTTAAAAACAATAAGGTAGAAAGGCAGAACACTGTGGGGAGAGGATTCAAGCACTTAGGATCCAGACAATGTTTCCTTCTTGGAGGCACTGCCACCAATGGTCACCAATTAAAACTGCAGAGTCTTGAGAACAGAATTAGAAGAGCACAGATATCTTGGCAGCATCTGAGGCAAGAGGAGATTAGAGAGCTAGGGAGGGGTGAGGCCCCAGATGTGAATACAGGGGGTGACAGTTTTGAAATCAAGATGTTGCTTGACCAGGAGCCGATGATGTTCAGCAGACGCAGCAGTATAGCAGTACAGGACATTGTGTGCGAAATAACTCCACAGAGGCCAGAATCCTGTCACTAAGTCACCCTTTATTTACACATGGATAGTCTTTGACACTGGTCCAGCTCCTTCAGAGCGAGCTGCCAGAGTATCAGAATATCTGGTACTCCTCTTATTATCTGTCAGCCAGGGCTCCATGATTGGGGCTATTAATCTGGTCCAATCAGAGAACTCATATTCTATGAGGTCCACCAGGCTGACTTTGTTACAATCACTGCAGTGTGACTTAAGACATGAGCAACAGAACATTCAATTGCCCTAAAGTGTATTTAGGATTAAATGTGGGAGACCAGGTAGGAATACAGAGGAATTGGTATGCTCAGAGGTTTAAAAGGCATAAATGAGAGTTTCAGCAGCATGTGAATTGAGACTAAGCTAATCAGGCAACAGTGATGTGGTAAAAGCTTTTGGCAATGGTGCAAAAATGAATTCAGAAGCTTTTTACATGATCAAATGTAATACTAAGTCATAAGTAAACTGGTTTAATCTCAGACTGTGATAAGGGAGTAGAGTTTGAACCTGGGTTGAAACAACCACACAGAGGCCAGTATCCCATCACCAAGCCATCCCTTATTTATACATGCACAGTACACTGTATGTGGCCAGCACAGCTTGGAGCCAGTCCATGAAGTGCAGAGACTCTGAATCCTCTGTTTATATCTATCGTCCAGGACTCCCTTATTTGGCTAAGTTAACAACCCTAGTCAAGGATCTCATTGTCAATGAGATCCACCTGGTCACAACCACTACATAGATCAAAAACAATAGTTTCAATCTGGCCAGTGTTTAATTTTACATATGCTGTTTAGTCAATCTGATAATTTAGCAACTGTAGAAGAGTTGAGAGAGTTGGCAGTGAGGTAGAACTGGGTGCTGTATTAACATATTAAGGAATATTAGCCAAAGGCAGTTATATAGAGTTAGGTCACAGATCAGGCATGATCTCATTAAATGGTGGAACAGGCTGAATGGCCAACTCCTGTTCCTAGGTAATGTACATTGGAGGAGACTGTGCAGGTGGCGGTGTTCCCATACATCGGCTGCACTTGTCTTTCAGGGCAGTGGAGCTTATAATATGTGTCAGAGGAGCTGTGGTAAGATACTGCACTGCATCTTGCAGATGGTACGCACTGCACCCGTAGTCCATGATTAAGGGAGAAAATATTGAAGGTGGTGGGTAGGATGCCAATCAAATGGGATGATTTGTCCTGCCTGTTAATCTTCCTGAATGATGTGTGGGAGATGCACCTTGGAACGTGGGCAGTGTTCCAACACATTCCTGACCTGTGACTTGTAAATGGAGAACAGTCTTTGGGGAATCAGGAGGTGAATTACTTGTTGCAGAATTCTGAGCCTCTGACCTGCTCTCGTAGCCACCCAATTTATATGGCTAGTCGGCAGGTCTGTGTCTGTTACATGCAATCAAGTATCTGAAATATCTTGTATCTTGATGGAGCTGAGGTTAATTGGAAAGATGTGCAATTAATGAGATGGAAATGCATCTAATAGTGGTTCTCAGTACCTGTTGGTCAGCTTACCTTTGAGGACGGGAGCTTTTCTAGTGTCCATACCTCTGAGCAAACATCTTCTACCAGTGTTGTCTATCTAAGATCGTGGACATAACTTGGAGAGACAAAATCATCAGTTAAGAAGTGTTACAGAAGACTGGTCAGCAGTACCTACAGGATGTTATATCAGAGAAACAGCTGTGCCTGGCAGAACACACATTTCACCTCCTGGATGTACATCCTGCTGGACTGGCACAGAATGGGCAGCAGCAGATGGGAAAAGAATATGATACAGCCCATAGAAGGCCTGTCAAAAAGCAATAGCTTTAAACATGACTTTCAAGAAACAGATGCCACTAGGGTGATTGAAAAAGTTTGTGAAGAATTGGAGCCAGTGGAAGAGCCTTGCTGGCAATTGTCCTGCAGGGGTTTGGAGGGAATAAGTCAAAGACTAAGTGAATCTAATAAGGACATAGCAATTCTTCTGAGCTGTTCTGTCAGCTATTATGGTCATGACTAGTCTTACATCTCCACTCCATTTTCCCACCTGCTCCACATAACCCTTTATTTCCGGCGAGATCAAAAATCTGACATTCACTGTCTTAAGTATATTCAATGAGGGAATGTCCACAATCTTTTGGGGCAAAGAATTCCAAACATTCACAATGCTCTGAGTGAGGACATTCCACCTCATTTTAGTCCTAAATGATCATCCCTTGATTCTGAGATGGTTCCCTCATGTTCTAGATTTCCCAGCCAGGAGAAACAACTTCTCAACATATACCCCGTCAATTCCCTTCAGAATTTTGCATGTTTCTATGATATCATGCCTATAAACTCCAGAGAATATAGTTTACTCAGCCTCTTATCATTGAACAACTCTTCTTAGTGACTAATCTTTATGGTATGATCTACCAAACAAGTCAATGTTCCTTCAGATATGAAACTACCGTATTATCACAGATTTGTGAATTGAAAGAAACTATTTTCTTAAGGTGTAGAGCCTCGTCGATGGCCTAGGAGGAAGGAGGTCAAGTAATGTGGGATGCACTGGAATTAATCTTCCAAAACTCCTTAGATTCTGGAAAAATTGCAGACGATTGTAAAACAGTCAAAGTAGCATCTATATTTAAAAAGGAAGAGAGACAAAAAAAAATTGGTAACTAGGTCAATTAGCTTAACATATTTCATTAGAAAAATATTAGTCTATTATAAAGGATGTAATAGCAGCACATTTAAAACCACACAGCACAATTAAGCAGAGTCAGCATGGCTTCATGAAGGGGAAATCATGCCTGACAAATTTATTAGAATTCCTTAAGGAGGTAACAAGCAGTATCGATAAAGGGAAGCAACGGATGTAAGAAATTTGGATTCGTAGGAAGTGTTTTGATAAGGTCCCACACATTAAGATTCTTAATAAGATAAGAGTCCAGGATGTTAGAAGTTGTGTATTAACATGGATAGAGGATGGGCTAACTAATAGAATACAGAGAGTTTGGATAAGGGAGCATTTTCAGGATGTCAACCTTTAAACAAAAATTATTCACTTGCTTGGTCTCAGCTATGGAAAGACTGTCTAATGAGGAGAGGGTGAGTAGGTTGAGGTTAAGAGAGTTTCAGTTATGAAGTGAGATTAGACAGACTCAAGCTGTTTCCCTTCGAGCAGAGGATATTGAGTGGGGATACATTGAGATGTATAAAATTATGAGTGTCATAGACATGGTAGACAAGAAGAAAATTTTCTCCTTGTTGGAGGATCAATAACCAAGGGCATAGACTTAAGGTGAGGGTCAGAAGGTTTAGAGGAGACATGAGGAAAATCTTTTTCATCAGAGGGTTGTGGGAATCTGGAACTCACAGTCTTTATGAGTGGCCAAAGCAGAAATCCTCATAATGTTTATGAAGTGTTTACATATGCACTTGTGATGCCAAGACATACAAGGCGATGGGGGCTACATGCTAAAAAAATGGAATATGAATAGTTTGTGACCAATGTGGGTGCAATAGGCCAAAGGGTTTTGTGCTATAGATCTCTATGACTCCATATACTCATGAGTTTAAAGAAATGAGAGGCAACCTTATTGAAATACGTAAGTTTTTTAGCGAAATTGATGGGGTAGATATGGAAAGGTTGTTTCACTTCTCGAAGACTCCAGAACCAGAGGGCATAACAGGGTGGTGAAGAAGGTGCTTGGCATGCCTGCCTTTGTTGGTCAGAGCATTGTGCACAGGAGTTGGGAAAATTATTTCACAGCTGTGCAAGGCATTGGTAAGACCACATTTGGAGTAGGGTGTTCAATTCTGGTCATCTGGATATAGGAATGATGTTTTTAAGATGAAAAGGGTGCAAAAATGTTTACAAGAATGTTATCAAGACTGGAGGGTTTGAGTTATAAGCAGACGATAGATAGGCTGATACCATTTTTCCCTGGAACACATGGGGCTGAGCGTGGCATTATAAAAGTTTATAAAATCTTGAGCAGCATAGATAAGGTGAATAGCCAAGGTCTCTTCCCCAGGTTAGAGAATCCTAAACTAGAGGGCATAGGTTTAAGGTGAGTTAATTACAATACTTAAAAGGAAAGGGTAGAGGGATAGGAAAGGTTTAGAGGGATATGGGCAAAATACAGACAAATGGGACCAGCTCAGTTTAGGAAACCTGGTTGGTGTGGGCAAGTTGGGCTGAAGGATGTCTTTGCCAATATTCACTCATCTCCATCCACATGGATAAGGAAAACCACCAGTTCAATTGGGAAAACGCCAGGATGCTGGGACTGGCGAAGCAAAAACAAGCACAGAAATTCCTAGGAGATAATGGGAACTGCAGATGCTAGAGAATCCAAGATAACAAAGTGTGAGGCTGGATGAATACAGCGGGCCAAGCAGCATCTCAGAAGCTTGCTGCTTGGCCTGCTGTGTTCGTCCAGCTTCACACTTTGTTATCAGGAATTTCTAGGAGCCTGGTTCTCCACGAAGAAAGCCATCAATAAACACAAAGAGCTAGACCCCATATACAGTCCATTGCGAAGGAAAACCAAAGTGAGGTAACCCAGCTCAACGGACACCAGAGTTTAGATGACAGGCACAAAAACACAAAAGCACTTCATCGGAGGCTGCAATGATGATGTTACCAGCAGGGTAATGAAATGCCTGCGAAACAACGAAACAGCTCAGTGAGCCAATCAACCACAACATCCACAACCCAAGCTATAAATCTACTCTAAAATCTTAGTAATCTATCTTTAGCTTGAACAATTTCTTCAGCATCATTTCTCTTGAATTAACTCCATTCTCTATGACCATAGATCATGTACGTTTGCTTCCATTATCTCCTTATGAGTCTACCCTGTTATATAAAGCAACAGTTATCCTGGGGGGGAAATTTGCTAAGGCTATTCAGGTGGGTTTAAACTAAATCAGCAGGGGGATGGGCACCAAAATTGTAGTTCGACTATAGAAAAAGTTGAGAGTAGGGTGGTCCGAAATAAAGTTTCAGGGAAGCAAGATGGCACCGGCAAGCAAGAAGGTGGATTGAAGTATATCTACTTCAATGCCAGGAGCGTCCGGAATAAGGTGGGTGAACTTGCAACATGGGTTAGTACCTGGGACTTCGATGTTGTGGCCATTACGGAGACGTGGATAGAGCAGGGACAGGAATAGTTGTTGCAGGTTCCGGGATTTAGATGTTTCAGTAAGAACAGAGAAGATGGTAAAAGGGGCAGAGGTGTGGCATTGTTGGTCAAGGACAGTATTACAGTTGCAGAAAGGATGTTTGGGGACTCATCAACTGAGGTAGTATGGGCTGAGGTTAGAAACAGGAAAGGAGAGGTCACCCTGTTGGGAGTTTTCTATAGGCCAATGAATAGTTCCAGAGATGTAGAGGAAAGGATAGCAAAGATGATTCTCGATAGGAGTGAGAGGGACAGGGTAGTTGTCATGGGGGACTTCAACTTTCCAGGTATTGACCGGGAACACTATAGTTCGAGTACTATAGATGGGTCTGTTTTTGTCCAGTGTGTGCAGGAGGGCTTCCTGACACAGTATGTAGATAGGCCAACAAGGGGCGAAGCCACATTAGATTTGGTACTGGGTAATAAGCCCAGCCAGGTGTTAGATTTGGAAGTAGGTGAGCACTTTGGTGATAGCGATCACAATTCTGTTATGTTTACTTTAGTGATGGAAAGGGATAGGTGTATACCACTGGGCAAGAGTTATAGCTGGGGGAAAGGCAATTACGATGAGATTAGGCAAGATTTAGGGAGCATAGAATGGGGAAGGAAACTGCAGGGGATGGGCACATTAGAAATGTGGAGCTTATTCAAGGAAAAGCTCCTGTGTGTCCTAGATAAATATGTACCTGTCAGGCAGGGAGGAAGCCGTGGAGCACGGGAGCCATGGTTTACGAAGGAGGTGGAATCTCTGGTCAAGAGGAAGAAGAAGGCTTATGTTACGATGAGATTTGAAGGCTCAGTTAGGGCACTTGAGGGCTACGAGGTAGCCAGGAAAGACCTAAAGAGAGAGCTCAGAAGAGCCAGGAGGAGACATGAGAAGTTGTTGGCGCATAGGATCACGGTAAACCCTAAGGCTTTCTATAGGTATTTAAGGAATAAAAGAATGACGGAAGTAAGATTAGGCCCAATCAAGGATAGTAGTGGTAAGTTGTGTGTGGAGTCAGATGAGATGGGGGAAGCGCTAAATGAATATTTTTCAACAGTATTCACTCTAGAAAACGACAATGTTGTCGAGGAGAATACTGAGATACAGGCTACTAGACTATGTGGGATTGAGGTTCACAAGGAAGAGGTATTAGAAATCCTTCAGAAGGTGAAGATAGATAAGTCCCCTGGGCCAGATGGGATTTATCCTCGGATCCTCTGGGAAGCCAGGAAGGAGATTGCCGAGCCTTTGGCATCGATCTTTAACTCATCATTGTCTACAGGAATAGTGCCAGATGACTGGAGGATAGCAAATGTAGTTCCCCTGTTCAAGAAGGGAAGTAGAGACAACCCTGGTAATTATAGACCAGTGAGGCTTACCTCAGTTGTTGGTAAAGTGTTGGAAAAGGTTATAAGGGATAGGATTTATAATCATCTAGAAAAGAATAAATTGATTAGGGATAGTCAGCATGGTTTTGTGAAGGGAAGGTCGTGCCTCACAAACCTTATTGAGTTCTTTGAGAAGGTGACCAAACAGGTAGATGAGAGTAAACCAGTTGATGTGGTGTATATGGATTTCAGCAAGGTTTTCGATAAGGTTCCCCACAATAGGCTATTGTACAAAATGCGGAGGAATGGAATTGTGGGAGATACAGCAGTTTGGATCGGAAATTGGCTTGCTGAAAGAAGACAGAGGGTGGTAGTTGATGGGAAATGTTCATCCTGGAGACCAGTTACTAGTGGTGTACCGCAAGGGTCGGTGTTGGGTCCACTGCTGTTTGTCATTTTTATAATTGACCTGGATGAGGGCGTAGAAGGACGGGTTAGTAAATTTGCAGACGACACTAAGGTCCGTGGAGTTGTGGATAGTGACGAAGGATGCTGTAGGTTGCAGAGAGACATAGATAAGCTGCAGAGCTGGGCTGGGAGGTGGCAAATGGAGTTTAATGCAGACAAGTGTGAGGTGATGCAGTTTGGTAGGAGTAACCGGAAGGCAAAGTACAGGGCTAATGGTAAGATTCTTAGTAGTGTAGATGAGCAGAGAGATCTCGGTGTCCATGTACACAGATCCTTGAAAGTTGCCACCCAGGTTGACAGGGCTGTTAAGGAGGCATACTGTGTTTTAGCTTTTATTAATAGAGGGATCGAGTTCCGGAACCAAGAGGTTATGGTGAAGCTGTACAAAACTCTGGTGCGGCCGCACTTGGAGTATTGCGTACAGTTCTGGTCACCGCATTATAAGAAGGATGTGGAAGCTTTGGAAAGGGTGCAGAGGAGATTTACTAGGATGTTGCCTGGTATGGAGGGAAGGTCTTACGAGGAAAGGCTTGCGGGACTTGAGGCTGTTTTCATGAGAGAGAAGAAGGTTGAGAGGTGACTTAATTGAAACATATAAAATAATCAGAGGGTTAGATAGGGTGGATAGGGAGAGCCTTTTTCCTAGGATGGTGATGGCGAGCACGAGGGGGCACAGCTTTAAATTGAGGGGTGAAAGATATAGGACAGATGTCAGAGGTACTCAGAGAGAAGTAAGGGAATGGAATGCTTTGCCTGCAATGGTAGTACATTCGCCAACTTTAGGTACGTTTAAGTCATCATTGGACAAGCATATAGACGTACATGGAATAGTGTAGGTTAGATGGGCTTAAGATCGGTATGACAGGTCGGCACAACATCGAGGGCCGAAGCGCCTGTACTGTGCTGTAATGTTCTATGTTCTATGGTTCTGAAGGGATTAATGGCCATATTACTTTGGCACCTGATGTCTCTCACAGTCTGTGTGCGAGACAAAGCATTTTCCAAAGCTTTCAAAGAGAGCAGGTGTATCCGTACATCTCTCTAATGTCCTCATAATTTTACCAAACCAAATATAGTAATAGAACATAGGACAGTACAGCAAAGCACAGGCCCTTCGGCCCATGATATTGTGCCAAACTTTTACCCTAATCCTAAGGTCTATCTAACCTCCACCCCTACCTTCTACTATCATCCATATGCCTATCTAATAGCCACTTAAATGCCCCTAATGAGGCTGACTCCACTACCCTCTCCTGCAATGCATTCCACACCCCTACCGCTCTCTGAGTAAAGAACCTACCTCTGATGTCTCCCCTATATCTACCTCCACTCGCTTTAAAACTATGGCCCCTGGAAATAGCTACCCCCACCCAAGGAAAAAGTCTCTGGCTGTCTACTTTATCTATACCTCTGATCATTTTGTACACCTCCATCAAATCACCTCTCATTCTTCGTCGTTCGAAAGAGAAAAGCCCTAGCTCTCTCAATTGTTCCTCATAAGACCTTCCCTCCATTCCAGGCAACATCCGGGTAAATCTCCTCTGCACCTTTTCCAACACTTCCACGTCTTTCCTGTAATGAGGCAACCAGAACTGTACACAATACTCTAGATGTGGCCAAACCAGGGTTTTGTACAGCTGGAACATAACTTCATGGCTGTTGAACTCAATCCCTCTATTAATGAAAGCTAACACACCATACGCCTTCTTAACAACTCTATCCACCTAGGTGGCAGCTTTCAGGGAATTGTGGACATGAACCCCAAGATCCCTCTGCTCTTCCAAACTGCCAGGAATCTTTCTGTTAACCCTGTGTTCTGCTTTCACGTTTTTGCTTCCAGAATGAATCACCTCTTACATTTCAGGGTTAAACTGCATCTGCCACTTCTCAGCCCAGCTCTGCATCCTCTTAATGTCCCTTTGTAACCTAGAACAGCCCTCTGCACTATCCACAACATGACCCACCTTCGTATGATCCACAAACGTACTAATCCACTCTTCCACTCCTTCATCCAATTTACAATAATCACAAATAGAAGAGGACCCAGAACTGATCCTTGAGGTACACCACTCGTAACTGAGCACCATGTTGAATATTTTCCATCCACTACCACACTTTGTCTTCTAAGGGTCAGGCAATTCTGAATCCAGTCTGCCACATTTCCCCCTGTCCCATGCCTCCTTACCTTCTGCCTGAGCCTACCATGGGGAACTTTATCAAATGCCTTACCTAAATCCATGTATACCACAATATATACAATGCTGATGGCTATCATGCAATAAAGGTAAAGGTAAATTCACCATCGCCCTGCTCTCTCATTAGAGAGAGAAAGGTGGTGGTAGTTTAACCCAAGGGTCACCATTGCCTCAGGCAAGGGGAGAGGTTGAGAAGGCAGGACCTTCATTGTAACCTCAGCTAGTGCAGGAATTAAACTCAAACAGTTGGTGTCTCTTTGCATTGCAAACCAGCCATCCAGCCAACTGAGCTAACTGATCCCCACTATCATGCAATAAACCTTCTTTTTACCAAAGAACAACAACTATTCCACAGATACTGTATGGTGAATTATCTACCACTACTCACTAGATAAGTCCAAGACAAAGCAAAGACAAAGAAGAATTGTGGCAGCAAATTATTTCAATAACCTTTACCACCACTTCCTGTAGAGGTGGGAAATACCACAAGGTGCTCATTTAGGAAGATACCACAGGCCCACCTTGACTAATGTCTTGTTGACATCAGCATTTCTCCTGATTTCTTTTCTCTTTTACTCCTAAAATTGCAATCTCCCTTTCGGTACCTTTTATATGTTCTGTATATTTACTTTGAGCTTCCCACTTGATAATTTTCCTGTAAATGCTAAATACTTTACACAAGTTTCAAATACCATCTATAGAATCCTGGACTTTAATCCTTTGTTTCAGAGTGGAATATATATTATTGATACCTTTCCATTTCCAATGTAAATACTTTGAATTCCTAATCAACAATTCCGATTGGCATATATTTTTACATGCGAGTGAGAAGCACAAAGAATGTATGCTGGTTGTACTACCTTTCAAATCTTCGCATAGATCTCCTGCGTCACAAAGTATCGCTGACTATGCTGTTTTCTCAGGAGCGGAACATTATCCTGTGGTAGACACAATGGCTCCAAAATCTCATTGGCCATGAGCCAGCAGTAGTCCCAGAACCATATCTACTGTTGCCCCACAATGTTGAAATGTTTACTGTGCACAGGGTTAATGCCATTCAGCCCACCTCATAAACGAGCCAATAATTAGTAATTACTGTGTTTCCTTCCCTGTACATTCCAGTGGGACAAACGTGCATTGTTCTAAACATTGTTCTGCCTCATTTCACCTCACATATAGGCCTTTAAACCTACTTCAAGTAATTTTGAGGTCACAGACTAGGGAACATGAATCTTTAGATAGTTTTGTGTAATGCATGAACAAAGTTAAAGCATCTTTAAAATTCCAAGCCAAGGTGATGGTCCATATTTAGAGGACTCCTGCTGTGTTTAATGGAACTGTGATGGGAGTGTCCCAGAAAGTCTCCTTAATTTTGCAGTCTGCATAAACTACTATGCCCCTAAGGCTACAAAGTGAACATTCAGCAAATGCATTCAAATCTCACCTGCTTTTCATGCAGAAGATTGCCGGGTGTTTAACAATTCCTCATTTTTAAAATTCTTTGTTTTTGAGTCCCTCAAGGTAAGTAATTTGGGTGGGGAAATTTTCTTTGCAAGGCTGGTGCTCGTTGGGCGAGGGATCCAGGGGTGTCAGAGGCAAGGGAAGGGAAATGAATCTTGGCCGGAATTCCCCACCCCTTTCCAATAACCAGTCCTGGATCAGAGTCTGATCGCCTTGAGCGAGGGACCTTCCCTCCTGCAGTCCCCTCCCAACTAGCGACAAGCAGCCCACGCAGTTACACTCATTTATGATGGTTAACAGGCCCATCTACAGTCCTGTAATGGCAGGGTGAAGCTCGACAGCAGTCATAACGCGGAGGTGGGTGTGAAAAGTTTGACAATGGGCCTTTCCACCCAGTACCTTATTCAGTGGAGTATAGAAAGCAACAGCATTCAGCTATGCCAGCACTCCATCTAATTACATGCCCTTCCTGTGTCCTGGATCGCCACTACTAATGACAGCAGCAAATTTTGCCTGCTGGTGTTGCCATTAAAAGGTTAATTAAGAAGGGGCAGTTGTCATGGTTCTATTATTTTAGGTTCTTGTGGGGATCTTGTGTGAATGCCTTTTATCCACACGTTTTTTTGAAGCATGATACAAATGTGACAGACAAGAAGTGTTACAGGCAGGAAGCGCACACACAAGTGTAGACTACTTTATAAGCTATAAATGCATGAAAAGTTTTATGTGCAGCACAAATATTCTGTAAATATTACTCGTTTTTTTTAATAGAACACTTTCCCTGACAAGGTTTGTTAATCATATCCTTGTTGTGGTCAAACAGTGTGTCTTCCTGCTTGCAATGAGCACCACCATTGAAGATCTAATAGATAAAAATAGTTTTTTTGAAACGAAATGAATTGCTCAGTGCTGAAGGGGTTGAGAACAAGTTGCCTGTGTCTAATTTCAAGGTCAGTTATTGAAGCAGATTCCTCTTTATTGACTGTGTCCAATTTTTTGATTTGGGTGTGGTTTGTAGCCTTTCTGGTGACATTGCTAGAAATTGCTTGACTGTAAAATACAAAAGAACAACATCCTATGGAAAATGTCAAATTCCAGTCAGACGTAAAGTTTTGGGAGAGACGCTCATTCTTAATTATTCTCAGTAAAGGTGTTGAATTGCTGATTGGATTTTATCAATGACTGAATTATGTTTGGTCTAAAGTTTTGAAGTTTTGGACTCAAGTGCAAACATCTCTACATTAATGGCTTTCATAATTTTAAGGGCTTCTATCAGGTCACTTCTCAGATTTCCCTTTTCTGTCGAAAAGTACTCCCGCCTAGTTTCAGTGCAGTTCTGGTACTGTCTTTGCAATTTTTACTTTTGATTGTTTTCCTTTTTCTCCTCTATTTTTCTTTCCATCTGTGACATTTTTCTTTTCTCTCTACTTTGCACAGATTTGGAACTGCTGAATTAAGCTACTGTGGATAACAGCATGGAGTTGATGAAGCACAGATGCCATTTTTGAGATATAAGATAGAAAAGCTGGTGCATGATCTGTGTTGCTCAGGGCTTTTCCAAGCATTCCATACAGTGACCTGTGTTCTAAATGGGTGGGCTTCCTTTTTTGGTTAGATTGAACGTTATCAGCATTGTTCTACAAATGCTCAATCATCCAACAGAGGACTCCATCTATCATGGTGAATTATAACGGCCCCACTGTGCGCTATTTTATAATTTTTTGTTTTGAAATCCTGTTCTG
This sequence comes from Stegostoma tigrinum, assembly GCF_030684315.1. Lineage (NCBI taxonomy): Eukaryota > Metazoa > Chordata > Chondrichthyes > Orectolobiformes > Stegostomatidae > Stegostoma > Stegostoma tigrinum. Next base: position 98,748,160 of record NC_081358.1, on the reverse strand, counting down.
GAATCAAACTTTCAGATCCAAAACTAACAGCTTTATAAAGAAACCAATCTCACAGTGCTGAACCTCAAAAAAACGGTTTCAGAGTCACCAATTTCTACGATTGCCTTGATTCCCAGTGTCTAACTTACATACATAGGATATAAACCGCAGAAACATACCACTTGCCCAAATATTCTGTGCTAGAATTCTAACAAAGAGTCATTGGACTTGAAATATTGATTCTGTTTCCATTTCTACAGATGCTGCCAGACCAGCTGAGTTTTTCAAGCACTTTGTTTTATATTTCAGATCTCCAACATCTGCAGTATTTTGCTTTTTCTTCTGCGCCAATATTGACACTCCACATCCCTCAAAGTGTCAACCACGGTTCAATTGACAACCTATCTGCCTTGAAATCTTAAGGTTCCCCCTGTTTATGTCCCTCGCCAGAGATTGCATGCAAAGATCAAGGCTAATACTAATACTAGTGAAAAGAAATATGGCGAAGGCACAGATAACGGCATTGAGGTAGATGATCAGCCATGTTTTTTGAATAGGGGAGCAGATTCAAGGGCCTGAATGGCCTACTCCTGCTTCTATGTTTCACTCTTGTGCAGTAGTTAAAGAGCAAGCGTTAATTTTCAATGAGATATTACACCAAGGTCCTAATTGCCAGTTCAACTGATGTAAGTGAATTGGAATGCTCGGATTTGGCTGATTTGCAAACTTGCTGCTACACTTCTTATATTACAACAGTGACTATACTTCAATGATTAAAGCACTACGAGACATCCGCTGGTCAAAAATGTGCTCTTTAGATGCATGACTTTGTTTTTTGCTTCTCCTTTTCCATCCCCTTCAGCTCAGCCCCTCAAGCCAACTTATCGCCTATACTCCCAAGCACTTTCAGGCTTCTTGTTGAAAGCATCTAATCTATTTGACTGAACCAGTTCTTGTGGTAACAAGTTCCACAATCTAACTACTCTCTGAGTGAAGCAATTTCTCCCTATTTCCTTGTTAAATTATTCGCAATTATCATAATATTTGTGGCCTCTCGGTTTTTATATCTCCACAACTGGAAGCATTTATGAAAGGGAAACTGCATTTGACAAATCCACTGGCGTTTTTTGAAGACATTACCTGTAGAATAGATGAGGGAGGGCCAGTGCATATGGTGTATTTGATTTTCAAAATGTTTTTGATAAAGCTGCATCGAAGGTGCAACATGTATAAGCAAGTATCTGTCCAGCGGTAACCACAAAACTGAATGTGCAGAGCTCAGCTGTCCTTAGTGCTAAATATCATTTTATAATGCATTGTGCAAAGTGAACAGTTCCTGCGCGGTGTGGGACGTTGGAAGGTTGTTGAAACTTTGGCAAATTGGGTGAATCTCTCGAAGGTGACAGCCTTGTATCACAGCTATTAGTGAGAACTCCATGATGCACTTAAGAGTATGTGGGACAGGAGTTACACTCCAGACAGTAGGTTAATGCTTAAGGTTCACTTATAGCATTTAATGCTTGCAGGTGTCTTCTAGCTTTCTGTATGGGTGCCTGGAAATTTTATTACTCTTTGCCTGCCCTCACATCTCTTGAAAGGGGAGACCCTCCCTCACAGAAGGTAGCATTTAACCCACCTACTGTGGGTATTCAATGTGCGGATTGGCTGGGAAAATCATGATGGTAGTGGATCGCAAGAAAAGGAGTTTGTGGAATATCTACGAGATGGCTTTTTGGAGCAGCTCATGATGGAGCTCACAAGGGAACAGACAATACTGGGTTTAGTTTTGTGCAGTGAGGCAGGCTTGATAAAGGAGCTTAAGATGAAGACCCTTAGGAGGCAGTGATCATAATATGATTGAATTTACTCTGCAATTTGAGAGGGAGAAGATAGAATCAGAGGTAACGGTATTGCAGCTGAATAAAGGTGACTATAGAGGTATGAGGGAGGAGCTGGGCAGAATTGACTGGAAGAGGACCCTCACAGGAAAGACAGTGGGACAGCAATGACAGGAGTTTCTGGGAGTAATTCAGGAGACACAGCAAAAATTCATCCCAAGGAAAAAGAAGCATGGTACAGGGAGGATGGGGAAACCATGTCTGAGTAAGGAAGTCAGGGATAGCATAAAAGCAAAATAGAAAACATTTAAAGTGGTGAAGGGCAGTGGGAAACCAGAGGACTGGGAAGCTTACAAAGACTAACAGAGGGCAACAAAAAAAAAGAAATAAGGAGGGAGAAGATTAAATATGAGGGTAAGCTAGCCAGTAATATAAACGTAAACTGTAAGAGTTTCTTTAGGCAAACGAAGGGCAAAAGACCACTGAAAAATGACTGAAAAAAAAGGATAGAAGTAGGGAAAAGGAAATGGCTGAGGAACTGAATAATTTCTTTGCATCAGTCTTTATGGTGGAAGACACGGGTAAAATCCCAAAAATTTAAGAGAGTCAGGATGCAGAGCTGAGTATGGTGGCCATCACCAAGGAGAAGGTGCCAGTAAAACTGATTGGCCTGAAGGTGGGTAAATCACCAGGACCAGGTGGGCTACACCCCAGAGTTCTAAAGGAGAAGCTGAAGAGATAGTGGAAGTGTTAATGGTGATCTTTCAAGAATCGCTAGAGTCAGGGAGGGTCCCAGAGGACTGGAAAATCACTAACATGACACCCCTGCTTAAAAAGGGAGTAAGGCAAAAGATGAAAAATTACAGGCTGATTAGCCTAACCTCAGTCATAGATAAGATTTTGGAGTCCATTGTAAAGGATGAGATTTCTGTCTATTTGGAAATGTACAGTTAAATAGGGCAAAGTTAGCATGGTTTCATCAAGGGGAGGTCATGCCTGACAAATCTGCTAGAATTCTTTCAGGAAGTAACGAGCAGGGTAGAGCAAGGAGAGCCCACGGGTGTTATCTGCCTAGACTTCAAGAAGAACTTTAATAAGGTGCCACAAAGGATGCTGCTGAGTAAGATAAGGGCCCATGGTGTTAGAGGCAAGGTGCTAGCATGGAAAGAAGATTGGCTGCATGGCAGAAAGCGGAGAGTAGGGATAAAGGGGTCTTTCTCAGGATGGCAGCCAGTGACAAGTGGTGTTCTACAAGGGCCAGTGCTAGGATACAACTTTTCACTTTGTACATTAATGATCTTGATGAAGGAACTGTGGGCTCTCTGGCTACGTTTAGAGATGATACAAAGATAGATGGAGGAACAGATAGTATTGAGGAGATGGCAAGGCTTCAGAATAATTTGGACAGGCTAGGAGAGTGGGAAAGAAGTGGCAGATAGAGTACAATGTGGGAAAGTGTGAGGTTATGCACTTTGGTAAGAAGAATGGGGAGAAAATTGAAAAGTCTGAAGTGTAAAGAAACTTGGGAGTTCTAGTTCAGGATTCTCTCACCGTAAACTTGCAGGTTGAATCAGTAGCCAGGAAGGCAAATGCGATGTTGGCCTTTATTTTCAGAGGACTTGAATATGAAAGCAGGGATGTACTACTGAGGTTTTATAAGGCTCTGGTAAGACCACATTTGGAGTATTGTGTGAAGTTTTGGGCCCCATATCTCAGGAAGAACGTACTGGCCCTGGAGTGGGTTCAGAGGAGGTTTACGAGAATGGTCCCAGGAATGGAAAGCTTAACATATGAGGTATGTTTGAGGACTCTGAGACTATACTCATTGGAGTTTAGAAGGATGAGGAGGGGTCTAATTGAAACTTACAGAATGCTGAATGGCCTGGACAGAGTGGATGTTGGGAAGATGCTTCCATTGGTAGGAGGGTCTAGGACCCAAGGGCACAACCTTAGAATAAAAGAAAGACCTTTTAGAACGGAGATAAGGAGAAACTTCTTCAGCCAGAGAGTGGTGAATCTATGGAATTCACTGCCACAGAAGGCTGTGGAGGCCAGGTCATTGAATACATTTAAGACTGAGAGAGATAGGCTCTTGATTATCAAGGGGATCAAGGGTTACGGGGAGAAAGCAGGAGAATAAAGTTGAGGAACTTATCAGCCATGATTGAATGGCAGAGCATATTTGATGGGCTGAATGGTCTAATTTCTGCTCCAATGTCTTATGGTCTTATGTTGGCCACCATTTTCACTTCCAGCGTGCATTGTTATTTGCGTCACGATGGGAGAAAACAGCCCCTTCCACAGTGAGCCTCAGACTCAGGCTCCTACAATTGGTGAGCTCTCAAGTGTGATGTTCCTTTCTGCGTAGTCCACCCTTATAGCCCTAAGGGCTTTGAACTTCCCCACAATCCCACCCAACTGATCAACCTAAAGCATACGTCAGCTGCCTGTGCGGCAAAACGCTGCTCATTTACTCAATTGAATGGCCATATCAGAGTCTGGGTCACCTTCAGCCTAATCAAGTGTTTGCCTGCTGCCTTTCAGAGTGTCCCAGTACCATCAGTCCAGGGACTTGGATACTATCAGTCATCCCTTAGATTTCTCAAAGTCAGGGGTCTGTTCAACAGTTCATGAGTGTGAAACAATCAGTTTTGCAAAGCCAACTTGGGGCAAGTGCTCAGGGGAATCAAGTATCTCACTCACGGAGTTGCAAAGCATCAGAGGTCTGATCAGTCACACCCAGGAGTTACTCATCAAAGTTAGTCAGCGGCTGGGGGTGAATACAGTCCTCAGTGTCTGTATGTTGATCATTAAGGAAATGCAAGGTAGCCTGTACGACTGGTGGGGTGTCACTGCCAAAAGGGCTCAAGGAACTCAAGGCTGGGGGGAGAAAGAAGACATGTTTGTGGAAGGAGAAACAGGCAGTGATGGTGGGGAATGAGGAGGTGCAAGGAAAAGTTTCAAGATGTGGGGTGCAAGGTGGAACAAATCAGAGGTCATGTTGACTAGAGGATGGCAGGTGATTGGCAGTGACCAATACTGTGTCCTCCACAGGGAACAGCACTAGAGTGGGCATCATTAATATGCAATGCTGGGGTGCAAGTGACACCCAGGGGTTTCTGGAGGTTTAGTTCAGCGTAATCAGTTTCCACATAGGTTAGATGGTAGAAATGGGCTGGCAGAGCTGGTTGAGAGAAAAAGGGACATGGAGGCTCTGGGAGTTGGGGGAATGGTTTTGGAGTATGAGAAGGAGGGGAGTATTGGGTCGTGGCATCTGGTGACCACACTGACCCTGATGCTGGCTGTGTCCTCTGGGAGCTGGTTTTGCTCCCATCATTTGTTATTCTCTCGAAGGCGAAAACTCCCACAGCTCCAACAATTTACTCACTCCTGTTTCTCCCATGATAGGGGTTTTCCTCTGTCCCACATCCTACTGTTTCTGAGAGGTTACTTGTATCCTCTGTCATGAGGGCTGAAGCAAAATACCTATTTGATTTATCTGCCATTTCGTATTTTCCATTTATTATTTCTCCAGGCTCACTTTTTAGATGGCTAATCCTCACTTTATTAACTTATGCTTCTTCAAATATTTGCATAAAGGCGCACTGTTTTTTAAATATTTCTGGCCAGTTTTCTCTCATACTTTAACTTTTCCCTGTTTATTAATCTTTTGATAATTTTTTTTTGTCTTTTTTAATATTCTGTTCAATCTTGTGACCTGCCACGCATCTTTGCGCAATTATACACTTTTTCTTTTATTTCGATACTATTTAATATTTCAAGTTAACCATTGATGGTGAATCTGAGCCTTGGAATCTTACATACCCATTGAAATATATCTATTCTGTATATTCTAGAATATCATCTTAAATGTCTACTATTACATCTCCTTTGACCTGTCTTTTAATCTAATTTGCTGATTCACTTTAGTCGACTCTGCTTTCATGACCCCATGACAGGCCTTACTCAAAATATTTTTTTAAAGTCTCAGACTCATTCCTCTCTCCCTCAAGTTGAGTGTAAAATTCAATCATGTTTCTTGATATTGACAGTCTTAAGAATGAACAGTAAATTGTCAGAGAACCAAGTCAAAATTTAATAGAAGGTAATATTGCTGCAGAAAGGCAGCAGAGGTATTAAAAGGGCTTAAAAGTTGCATTTAGCATATTATCTGAAAGAGAAAGGACCACTGTTTCCTGTCTTGGTCTTATCTCCCACTCACACAAACACATTGCATTCATGTGAAACTTAAAGTCCTGCCCCAAAAGCTTATCACCAGCAGCTAAGCAAAGCTTCAGCTTGAGGGGTCACATGTTTAAATTCTCCTCCCCAGCTGACATTTGACTATGCGTGCACTACCAGGCAGATTGTGCCACTTCTACACTCTAGTCAACTGGGGTACTGTCCCTGGCAAAGTTTCTGGGGTTTTTTTAAGTGCTTTAATAACTTGTGCTCAAATACTTTTGGCATTTAGAAAGTGGAACCTGATAACAGTTATAGCACAGACCAGCCGTAGCATAAAACTCACTCTGTTCTTTTGACGTAAGGTTTTGGGCTCTGGACACGCACCTGCTGAGTGAATGCTGCTGACATTTATTAATATTTCCTGAAGACAAGAGGAGACCTTAACACCATGATTCTGAAGCAGGTCCCTGTTTAGAAAGGGACAGTAGGAGGAAGAGTGGAGTGGGAGTGTGCATTGGTTATATGGGAAAATACAGGAAATTCTACTTGTTGGCAGTATTGAGTGGAATCTTGTGGACCTGCAGGAGGTGAGAAAGGAGACTGGAAGCCTGGAAAATTAGATGGTACCAATACCCGCAATTTTTTCTGCCTCAAATCCTTAAGTAGATGTGAAGGCTCGTGTGCAATCTTTCTGCACTGCCTACCGTAGAGACTCTGAATGATCAATTAATGGTCATTTAAAGGCCTCTTCCTGCTTGGGCTGCAATTTTCTGTTTCATGGCAGCCCAGCCTGTATGAGGCTGAGTATTGGATGTGGTGAATCTACACCAACCTCCCAACCCAACAATAACTAGATTTGTCCCTGGGTCACTCTTCAATCCTGGGACATTGTAGGTTGCTGTCCTGGCAACAGCTATGGCATCCTCCAGAGTGATACAGAGTGTGGGAGGTGCTGCGTTCTCTGATTGGCCTGCAGTTCTAAGCAGACAGGATAGCAGATCCCAGGATCCTGAAGGGGAGGGTCCACTTTTTAAAAATTTCACTTGTAGGATGTGGGCATTGCTGGCTGGACCAGCATTTATTGTCCACCATTGGTTGCCCTTGAGAAGGTGCTGCTGAACTGCCTTCTTGTACCGCTGCAGCCCATGTCCTGTATTTTACCCACAATGCCTTTAGGGAGGGAATTACGAGATGTTGACCCAGTGATACTGAAAGAACAGCGATATATTTACAAATCTGGAAAGATGAATAGGTTGGAGGGAACTTGCAGGTGATGGCGTTTCTATATATCTGCTGCCATTCTACTTCTAGATGGAAGTTGTCAAAGATTTTGAGCGTGCTGACTTAGGGAGACTTAGAACATAGAACATAGAACAGTACAGCACAGAACAGGCCCTTCAGCCCACAATGTTGTGCCGACCATTGATCCTCATGTATGCACCCTCAAATTTCTGTGACCATATGCATGTCCAGCAGTCTCTTAAATGACCCCAATGACCTTGCTTCCACAACTGCTGCTGGCAACGCATTCCATGCTCTCACAACTTGCTGTACTTCTGCAGTGCATGTTGTAGGTTCTACTATTGAGCATCAGTAATAGAGGGAGTGGATTTGGTGGATATGGTGCCAATCAAGCAGGCTGCTTTGTCCTGGATGGTGTCAACCTTCAGGCAGGTAGGCCATATTCCATCACACTCTTGACCTGTACCTCATGGTTGGTGGATAAGCTTAGGAGAGTTAGGACGTGAGTTATGAACTGCAGGATTCCAAACCTGTGATATCCTATTGTAGCTACAACATTCATATCACTAGTTCAGCTCAGTTTCTAATTAATGTTAACCTCCAAGTTGTTGATTGAGGGATATTCACTGATTGTAACACCATTGAATGTCCAGGACCGATTGCTAAATTTTCTCTTCTTACAAATGGTTATTACCTGGCACTTGTATGGCATAAATGTTCCTGGCCATTTGTCAGCTCAAATCTGAACGTTATCCAGATTTTGCTGCATTTGCATATGGACTGCTTCATACTTTGAGGAATTGTGAATGTTGCTGAACATTGTGCAATCAACAATGAACATCACTTCTAACCTTATGAAGGAGGGAAGGTCATTGATGAAACATCTGAAGAAGTTTGGATCTGGGAAATTATCCTGACAAACTCCTGCAGCGATGTCTTGGAGCTGAGATGATTGATCTTCAACAACCATGACTGTCTTCCTTTGTGCCAAATATGACTTCAACCAGCAGAGAGTTTGTCCCTGATATCCATTGATTCCAGTTTTGCTGGAGGTTCTTGATGCCACAGTTAGTCAAATGTAGCCTGTTCCTTTACCTGTGGAATTCAACTCTTTTGTCCATGTTTGAACCAAGACTGTAATGAAGTCAGGAGTTGAGCAGCCCAAACTGGGTGTCAGTGAGCAGATTATTGTTGAGCAACTATTGCTTGATAGGACTGTTGATGACACATTTGTCACTTAATTGATGATTAAGAATAAACTGATGGGGTGGTAGTCAGTTGGATTGGCTATCTAGTGCTTTTTAATCAATGCTCATAACCTTTGCAGTATCCAGTGCCTCCAACTGTTTCTTGATATTATGTGCAGTGAATCAAATTGGCTGATGATTGACATTTGTGATGCTGGAGACCTCTGGAGGAGGCCAAGATGCACCACCCACATGGTACTTCTGGCTATAAATGGTTACAAATGCTTTTGCCTCATTTTTTGCATGGATGTCTTAGGCACCCCCATTATTCAAGATGGAGATTTTTATCAAGCTTCCTGCTCCAGCAAGTGTTCAATCGTTCAACATCATTCTTGACTGGATGTGGCAGACCTGCCGAACTTAGTACTAATCTATTGGTTGTGGACTTGCTTAGCTCTGTCTTTTACTTGATGTTTGTGATCTTTTGAATGCAAGTATTTTTTTTCATCTTTAATAAGTTGCCAGCTCACTTTTAGGTATGCCATTGTGGAGTGGTGGAATGCTGAAAGTTGTAAGATCCATTAGCTCCATGAAAGCGCTACATAACACAATGCAAGATATTCTTGATAAAAAGAGAGAACTTCATCTGTACAAGAACTGTATGGTGGCCCCTCTCACCAATACTATCATGGATAGCAGGAAAGTTGGTGAGCATGAGATCACCACCTAGCCTAGACCCAGCCTAGGAGCTAAGTTCTTTAAGACTCAACCAGCCTAATCAGTACTGGTACTGCTGAGCCACGTTTGGTGATGAACATCGTAGTACCTCATCCAAAGAACATAATATATCCATGCTACCCTTAGTGCTTCCTGCAAGTGCTGCTCAACGTAGAGGAGCGCTGATTAAGACCATGGGAGTTGGGGGATGGTGATCACATGCGATATATCATCAGGAAGTTCTTTGCCAATGTTTTATCTGAAGCCTTGACACTTCATGGGATATGTAGCCAATGTTGAGGAGTCCTAGGGGAACAGCCTTACAACCAAGTTGCCACCATCTCTGTTGAGCCTGTCCTGTCAGTAGTGATGAAGGTGTAAGGTGTTTCAGGCTATTGCTTGACTAGTCTTTCAGACAGCTCTCCCAATTTTGGCACAAACTCTCAGGTAGAGTTGTTTATATCTCAGTGAAGGTTTTGGGTTTGATCATGTTAACAGTGAGGTCTCTGGTTTTTTTTAATTCATGAGCACATTAGCTGGATCAGATTAATTGCCCATCTCTAGCCTCTCTTAAGAAGATGGTGGTGAGCTGCCTACTTGAGCTACTACAGTCCATGTGCTGTAAGAACATCACAGAATGTTATTAGGCAGAGAATTCCAGGATGTTAACCCAGTGACAGTGAAGGAATGGTGATATATTTCCCAGTCAGGATGGTGGGTGGCTTGGAGGGGAACTTGAAGTTGAGGTTGGGCATATTTACAGTGACCATGAGGGTTGGCCATGTCTACAGTGGGAGCTGTGTGTTGGTCATGTCTACAGTGAGGACTCATGGGTTGGTCATATTAACAATTTGACCTGTAGTGCTAGTCACGTTTAGAGTATGGGTTCTGTAGGCCCTATTATGGTTATTTGATTTTGATTTTTAAATGACAGATATCCTTCCCTGAATTCCATCGGCAAACCAGTTAGCCTTGGTCAAATTCATGATCCCTTTACTGTTACCAGCTTTTAATATACATTTTTTTTAACTGAATTCAAATTCTGAGACTACTTTGGTAGAATTTAAACATACATCCATCTTCTTAGGCATTATTATTATCAATATAACTGCTAGGCAGGTTATCATACCTGTAGATACTATATGATTGCCTTCTCTGCAATTAGTGTAAATGACTTACAAGGTCCTTCCCAGCTTGTGCAACAAGACTGGTTGAGAAATGTATAAGGTTGAGTACAGCCACCTGCCCATTATGTTGACTTTTTATGGTGCTGTGTAGCTGATACTTGATGTCAAATCCATTTTATTGTACGGTTGAATGACTGCAGTTTACTGCTGGGAGCTTTTGTGAGTACACTAAAGGTTAAAAGTCTGACTGTGGTTGTGAGCACCTGTCAGCTGCATTATAGTGGCTGATCCTTCAGGACATCTTGCTAGTCTCTGCCAGATAATCTTTTTTTCTAAATGATGAAGGTACATTGTCTGACTAACCGTTCTTCACCATTCAGCAAATATTTCACTATGGAGTATATCCCAATCAAGCATACCTCCATTATTACCATACCTCATGTGAACATTCACGCGTGGGACACTGGATAGCAAGCGTTTGATTCTGGTTAGTTTCTTCCTTTTACGCCTTCCTCACCATTGGCTATCTAGGTATTTTAGAATAAATCTGTTTAGGGATGTTATGACACACCTTTAGAGCAGACGGGAATTCAACCCAGGTCCCCTGGCTCAGAGGTAGGGACATTGCCACTTTGGTGCAAGGCACCTGTTGGCTATTTACTTTTTCCCTTGATACGCAGATGCACTCGTACAAACAACTGAACCACATTTTCTCAACAAATCACTCATTCTTTTTCATCTATTAGCCATCACCAGTTAATCATCCGCATTTCCAATGGAATAATTTCTGTGCAAAACCCATTAAAAGGACAATCCAAACAATCAATGATGAGGAAAAATGGGAAGTAGCCCTGATGGCTACCTCCTGTGCTGAGGCTAATTGCAGCAACTTGAATTTTATCTAGATTGGATCAGGCAACCCAATATAGATTGGAAATCAAACGTTCAGGATTTTCTCTATGAGCTATCATGGAATCTTCACTGTTAAAAGAGCCACTTCCAGAGTCTTCATTGTTAATAGAATGATTTCCAGAGGTTTGACCTTAATGGGACTGTACACAATCATCACAGTTACTGGGCCAATGAACCTTCTTCACTGTAAACCTCACCAAACTCTTCATTGTTTATAGTATCACCCAGACGATTCACTAACAGTGACTGTGCTAATAGGGCCCACCAGGACCCTCTCTCTTCACAAAGCCCATCCAGCTTCGCTACTGCTAATAGGGCCCATTAGGATATCCATTGTTAAAAGTACCCACGCAGGATCCTCACAATTAATAGGATACACCTAAAAGCTGAGTTTTACCACTTCCCTTGGGGCAGGCTAGGAGGCTAGGGGCTTTAAAATGTCATGTAATTGATTTTTTACACTGTTTAGGGGGATGGGACATAGCCCTCCTGCCCATGGTGGCTAATTGAGCAACTTATGAGGCCAATTAATACGATAGACTGAAACTACGAGGCAGTTTTAAAACAAAAATATCTTATATAAGATAGAGATTAAGAGGAGTTTATTTTTCTCAGATCGTCACGAGTCTTTGGAACTCTTCTCCAAAGAACAGTGGAGGCAGGTTCATTGAAACTCCTATAGTAGAGGCACATAGATTCTTGACTGACAGGTAAGTTAATGGTTGTTGAGAGTAGACAGGAACATAGACATGAGGCCACAATCAGATAACCCATGATCTTGTAGAATGATGGAGCAGGCTGGAGGGTCTGAATAGCCTAATTCTGCTCCTAATTCATTTGCATCCATGTTGGTATTAAGTGCCTTTTTCTAAAATTACTAATATTTTAACAGCTTTGGAGCTGTTGTAGCAAAATCTCTTGGTAAACAATGGTGGCCTCTCAAAGGGATTATTGTTATAGGACACGTTGTGCTCCTTGTGGGAAGGGAGCCTTCAGCACAGTGACCCTTGCCATGGCAAGTTTTACCCCCTATACTTGCCAACCTTTACTCCCCCCTAATCACATTAGCCCCCAGCACCCCAGGCACAGTTTACTGCTGGGGAAAGTGATAATGGGAACTGCAGATGCTGGAGAATCCAAGATAATGAAATGTGAGGCTGGATGAACACAGCAGGCCCAGCAGCATCTCAGGAGCACAAAAGCTGACGTTTCGGGCCTAGACCCTTCATCAGAGAGGGGGATGGGGTGAGGGTTCTGGAATAAATAGAGAGAGAGGGGGAGGCGGACCGAAGATGGAGAGAAAAGAAGATAGGTGGAGAGGAGAGTATAGGTGGGGAGGTAGGAAGGGGATAGGTCAGTCCAGGGAAGATGGACAGGTCAAGGAGGCGGGATGAGGTGATAGGTAGGAAATTGAGGTGCGGCTTGAGGTGGGAGGAAGGGATGGGTGAGAGGAAGAACAGGTTAGGGAAGCAGAGACAGGCTGGGCTGGTTTTGGGATGCAGTGAGGGGAGGGGAAGAGCTGGGCTGGTTGTGTGGTGCAGTGGGGGGAGGGGATGAACTGGGCTGGTTTTGGGATGTAGTGGGGAAGGGGAGATTTTGAAGCTTGTGAAGTCCACATTGATACCATTGGGCTGCAGGTTCCCAAGCGGAACATGAGTTGCTGTTCCTGCAACCTTCGGGTGGCATCATTGTGGCACTGCAGGAGGCCCATGATGGACATGTTGTCTGAGGAATGGGAGGGGGAGTTGAAATGGTTCACGAATGGGAGGTGCAGTTGTTTATTGCGAACTGAGCATAGGTGTTCTGCAAAGCGGTCCCCAAGCCTCCGCTTGGTTTCCCCACTGTAGAGGAAGCCACACGGGGTGCAATGGATACAATGTACCACATTGGCAGATGTGCAGGTCCCACTCACCCACCCACCCTTCTGCACTAGACTACACCTCCTCCCACCCACCCTCCTGCAAAAATTCCATCCCCTATTCCCAATTCCTCTGCCTCCGCCGCATCTGGTCCCAGGATGAGGCATTCCATTCCCGCACATCCCAGATGTCCAAGTTCTTCAAGGACCGCAACTTTCCCCCCCGCAGTGGTCAAGAACGCCTTTGACCACGTCTCCTGCATTCCCCGCAACACATCCCTCACACCCCGCCCCCGCCCACAACCGCCCCCAGAGGATCCCCCTCGTTCTCACATACCACCCCACCAACCTCCGGATACAACGTATCATCCTCTGACACTTCCGCCATCTACAATCCGACCCCACCACCCAAGCCATTTTTCCATCCCCACCCCTGTCTGCTTTCCGGAGAGACCAGTCTCTCTGTGACTCCCTTGTCCACTCCACACTCCCCTCCAACCCCACCACACCTGGCACCTTCCCCTGCAACCGCAGGAAGTGTTACTCTTGCCCCCACACCTCCTCCCTCACCCCCATCCGAGGCCCCAAGATGACCTTTCATATCAAGCAGACGTTCACCTGCATATCTGCCAATGTGGTATACTGCATCCATTGTACCCGGTGTGGCTTCCTCTACATTAGGGAAACCAAGCGGAGGCTTGGTGACCGCTTTGCAGAACACCTCCGCTCGGTTCGCAATAAACAACTGCACCTCCCAGTCGCAAACCATTTCAACTCCCCCTCCCATTCCTCAGACGATATGTCCATCATGGGCCTCCTGCAGTGCCACCATGATGCCACCTGAAGGTTGCAGGAACAGCAACTCATATTCCGCTTAGGAGCCCTGCAGCCCAAGGGTATTAATGTGGACTTCACAACCATCAAAATCTCCCCTTCCCCCACCGCACCCCAAAACCAGCCCAGTTCTTCCCCTCCCCCACTGCATCACAAAACCAGCCCAGCTCGTCCCCTCCCCCCACTACATCCCAAAACCAGCCCAGCTTGTCTCTGCTTCCCTAACCTGTTCTTCCTCTCACCCATCCCTTCCTCCCACCTCAAGCCACACCTCCATTTCCTACCTACCACCTCATCCCGCCTCCTTGACCTGTCCATCTTCCCTGGACTGACCTATCCCCTTCCTACCTTCTCACCTATACTCTCCTCTCTACTGTCTTATTTTCTCTCCATCTTCAGTCCGCCTCCCCCTCTCTCCCTATTTATTCCAGTTCCCTCTCCCCATCCCCCTCTCTGATGAAGGGTCTAGGCCCGAAACGTCAGCTTTTGTGCTCCTGAGATGCTGTTTGGCCTGCTATGTTCATCCAGCTTCACACTTTGTTATCTTACTGCTGGGGTAGATGTCCTGTTTCTATGCTTCCCTCAAGTTCCAGGCACAGTCCCAGCATTGGCCACCACATCTGGTGGCAGTGCTAAGCTGCTTGCTCCCTGATTAGTCAACAGCACTTTGGGTGGACAGGGTTCGAGGGGAAAGGCAGGTAGATGTCCCTTACAGGGGCAGGAGTCCAACAACAGCAAATTGGTTATTGTGCCAGTCTGAAAACTGTGGCTGGGAACCCCACAAATGGCTGAGATGGGGTTGCCCCCAACTATCAGGCCCATCACTGGGGCCCCCGCTAGGTGTTAACGTGTTAGTCATGATCTTCAGGTAACGATGTCCTTTAGGGAAGAAAACTATCATACTAACCTGGTCTGGCCTACATGTGACTCCAGACCCACAGCAATGTGGTTGACCCTGAACTGCCCACTGGGCAATTTGGGATCTTCAATAATTACTGCGTAGCCAGCTTCGCCCTTATCCCGTGAATGAATAAAGGGTAAAGGATTTTTAATAGGGCCCACCCATCGCTCATCTTTGTGAATAGGCCCATTATGAAATGTGCACTGTTAGGACCCAGTCTCCTAATGGATAATCATTGAGCCCAGCATAGAAGTTTGTCATTAATCCAAAAATCTTGGGAAATTTTATAAGCACTCAGCTGCATGTCATTTGAGTTTTCACCATCAAAATCATTTTGAAAAGTATAGTTTACTAGAGGTTTGTTCAAGCCCTGAGTTTATAAAGATTGTTGATTATTTATAAAGTTGAGAAGTGTGAGTAAGTGGCAGGCACTGGAATATGTTGAAGATGTATTGTGCAATATTATATGCAACCAGACATAACATTAGTTTTTGGATTATGAGTCACCATGTACAGTTTGAGAGCACTTTCAACCTAAAATTGCATCCAGGAGCTTGAAGAAAAGTTGAAGAAAAGGTTTCCAAAGTCCACTTTTAAAATAAGAATTCAAAAACTTAGTGACCGAAATTACGTTGATCATTTACTGGATTTACTGTCTACAGGCCTTAAAAAAATAATGCAATAAATGTGTGTTCAAATCTCACTATTAGCAATCTGAAAACTTTAGATCACCTCTGTTTAAAATAATGGAATAAACACCAGGTATCAATCTGTCATGACCATCAAGCTATTGTCATAAATGTCAAAGTGGTCATGAATCTTCCTTCAGAAGGAAATCTGGCTTGTTTATGGGATTTGTCCTGCATCTGCTTCCTGCTCCACACAAATGTAGTACTGCCATCTGCTGGGTTTGCTTTGTACAAAAGGTGGGAGGGAGGGTGGGGTGACCTGTGCTAATCACCAACATCTCCCAACCCTCTTTCGCACACACTATCCCCCCAACCCAATTAATTGCCCCGCTTTGTTTCTCCTCACTTGTTCTTCAAAGCTGTTCCATCCACCTCTTCATCCGTAGACTCCCAGATTCCCTTCCAACCCTCAAAGCCCAAGACATAGCTTAGTCCAGGTCCTCCAGGACCCATGCTCTTCTTTGTGGCCCATTTACGGTCCAAAGCAGCATCAACTATTGAGTTCTGGACCTCAGGGTCAACTAGAGCACAGTTCCAGAAAGCAGGACTTCCTCCCACTGAACCTCACCTCTTCAAGCCTATGCCTACAAAGCTCCCTATTGAATGTTGGTCTGCATTTCTTCTGCAAGGGCATGAAATAACCCCCTAATCCAACAATTCCTTGTTACCAACTCCCTCCCCCTGCTGGAAACAAATTCAACACTCAATTGTCCTTGAAAGTAACTTAGCAAGCCATTTAGCTGGATAAAACTACACCATTCGTGACAAATAAGGAATGACACAGACAGGAAACAGACAGAAGAAAGTCAAGGAGCCAGCAACAATAGAGGGAAATGTTGGAGTTTAAACTGATCATCTAATTGCAATCTAAATTCAGAGCAATGAAGGGAAAATCTATCAATACCCATTGTCAAATGTTGTCTTCCATTTGAGGTAATTCAGACAGCTGGATGGGGAACCTTGAGCTAAAAACAGTAATACCTGATATGGTGATGCAAAAGGTCAAAGTACAGAGTTTGATGGTGATAACCATGCAGGCAGCAATTGAATTCATATGTGATTCCTGAAAAAACAGTTCATCAGCAGCTTTATTTTTGGTTTACAAAGTCAGGAAGAGAACAAGGTTAGAGACACAAAAACTGCAGATGCTGGAAGCCAAGGTAGACAGACAGGATGCTGGAAAAACACAGCAAGCCAAGCAGCTTCTGGAGGAAGAGTTCAGTGTTTTAGATATTACCCTTCTTCAGGACTGCATGTGGGGTAGGGGGAGTTTTCAGCAAAAAGGGGAGCAGCAAGGATAGTGGAATGGTGGTGATAGGTGGACACCGGTAGTAGGTACGACCTGATTGGTTGATGGGAGGGATGAATCCAGTTGGTGGCTGGAAGAGAGGGTCAGAAGGTGGAATGGAAGGGTGGAAGTGATGCTGCAAAGGGAGCTGGGGGATGGGTGGGAAGTTTATTTGAAATTAGAGAACTCAATATTGAGCCCTGCAGGCTGTAAGGTGCCCAGGTGGAAGATAAGGTTTTGTCCTTCAAATTTACATTCCGAGTCACTGCAACACTGGAGGAGGCCAAGGATGAACATATCGGAGGGGGAGTGGGGTGGACTGAGTTGAAATGGGCGGTGACCGGGAGGTTAGGTTGGCTGTTACAGGCCAGGCCAGAGATGCTTGGTGAAACGGTGTCCTAGTCTACATTTGGTCTCATGCATGTAGAGAAGATTACATCAGGAGAACCGGATGCAGTAGACTATGTTGGAGGAGAAACTCTGTCTCACCTGGAAGGACTGTTTAGAGCCCTGGATTGTGGCAAGGGCGGGTGGTGTGTGGGCAGGCGTTACATCTTTTACGATTACAGGGGAACAATACCGAGGAGTTGGAGTGGTTGGTGGGGAGTGTGGCACGATCTTTGATATTTGTTATTTGCATAAATGATCTGAATGACTGTAGGAGGCATGATTAGTTTGTTTTCCAATGGTACAAAATTAGAAGATATCATTGATAGTAAAGAATGTTATCAAAAATTACAGAGGGATCTAGATCAGATGGGGAAGTGGGCTGATGATTAGCAAATGCAATTCAATAGAGATATTGGAAAGTCAAACAAGGTAGGACTTATACAGTGATGTAAGGTGCTGAGGAGTGCTGTGGAACAGAGAGACCTACAAGTACAAGTACATAGCTTATTGAAAGCGGTGTCATAGGTGGACAGGGTGGTGAAGAAGGCATTTAGCAAGCTGGCCTTCATCAGTCAAGGCATTAAGTATAGCAGTTGGATGTTATTGCTACAGTTGCATATGTCATTGGTGAGGCAGCATTTAGACTATTATGCACAGTTTTGGTCACCTTGTCATAGGAAACTCATAGTTAAACTGGAAAGTGTGCAAAAAATATTTACGAGGATGTTACCACGATCAGTAGACCATGTTATAGCAAGAGGTTGGCCATGGAAGGACTTTATTCCTTGGAACATTGAAGAATGAGGGGTGACCTTATTGAGGCATATAAAATCATGAGGGGCATTGATAGGATGAACACATTTAGCCTTTTTCACAGGCATGGGGAATTGAAAACTAGAAGAGATAGGTTTAAGTTGAGAAGGGAAAGGTTTAAGAAGAAACTGAGGGGCACCTTCTTCATGCAGACAGTGGTACATGTATGAACTAGGCTGCCGGAGAAAGTGGTTGAGGCAGTTGGAATAGCAATATTTAAAAAACATTTGATAGATAATGGAAAGTTTTGGAGGGATATGGGTCAAATGCAAGCAATTGAAACTATCTAAGTGGTCACCATGTTCAGCATGGGCCAGTTTGGGCCAAAGGGCCAGTTTCCATTCTGTATTACTCTGACTCTATAACTAAGCAGTGGTGATGGGAATGGTCCTTGAAGAAGGCAGAGAGGGGTGGGGAGTGGAAGATGTTCTGGGTGGTGGGGTCTATTTGGAGTTGGCAAAAGTGTTTGAGGATGATACATTGGATGCAGAGGTTGATGGGGAGAAAGTGAGGACAAGGGGCATGCTGTCTTATGTTTGTGATGAGGGGGGAGGTTTAGAGCTAAGGAAGTGGGGATGGAGGAGGCAGTCTGAAGGACAGTGGGCTAAGAATCAAATGGGAAGTTCAAAGATCAAAGAATAATGGTCCCATACTCAAATTACATGGATTTTAAGATATTGTTGTTCCTCAACTCCAAAAGACATTTCAAAGATTTTAATATGAGTCACTGTTGTGTTTAAAACAGAGAAGCAAAATTCAAAAAGTTGAACCTCACCAGAAATTGGCAGTATCATTTTTGCTGAATTTCATGGAAGGTTTCTCTCCATAAATTCAAAAGGGTAGCCTAGTGGTAACTTCCTAAACTCGATCATTACCCATGTCCTATGACACTTCACCAATTGTATTCTGCCATTTTCCACTGGAATTACTGGCTACTGTTGGGATTTTTGATGCCAGTGCCATCTTTAAAACTCAGTTTTGCAGCTGGTCATATACTGGCCGTCCGCACCTGCTCTGTGCAGGTTTTGTCAGTCACCCCAGACATATCGAACAGAGGGAAATTGGCACCATGCTTTGCCAATGAGGGTCAACAGGTCCTGGTGAACAGTGGGAAGAATGCATGAAATCACAGTCTTGGGGCAAGTCCTGAGATGTTGGTGACTGATGGTGGTGTAGAGGAACAAGTGGTGAGCTGGACCCATCAGATTGCAATCCTGACTGTCATGTCAGGAATTGTCACCTCTGGTGGGAGAATGGGAAATGCTTAGAAATGACATAATAATTCAGATGTTAATGTAATAGACCTGTCAGCTTCCTAGGGAGAATAATGTCTTGCTGTTCAACTCTTGGTTGGAAAATGAGACATTTTGCACTTGATATCAAGAATCTCCTCACTAACAATCTCATGCAATTCTCCAACCTTCTCATTAATGTCCACATTCAGTGTATAGGAAGATTCTGCCCAGATTTCCTGACACATTGCATCAGACTCGCCTCATTACCTATGCATCTTCCTCCCATGGCATCCTTCTTGATTCCATCCCTATCTTATCACATGCTGCACTTGGAACAACTTAGCACTCAATGAATATCCTCCTTTATTTGTGCCTGCATTATCTCTGAAAGGTTGTTTTCACTCAGCCAGCCATTGGCAATGCCTCACCAACACCATAATGGAACAATATCCTCAAAGGCACACTACTCATGGCACATAGTGGCTGAAACCCCCTCACACACACAGCTGCTATCTCATTAGATGGATAACTGGTGGTTGTTTAAGCTGAGGATCACCACACTTTGGGTGAGGGGATAAATTGGGAAGGAGAGTCATTCATGGTAACCTCAGTCAGTGCAGGAATCAAACCCATGCTGTTGGCATTGCACTATATTGCAAACCTGTGCGCGTGCTCACTCACTCACTCAATCAGTCAATCAATAACTCACTCACTCACTCTCACTCACTCACACAGATTTTACCGCGGCTAACAACATGTTGCCGACCTGAAGACTGGGAGCTATTTAAATTTCAGAAATGTAGGACAAAAGAATTGACTAAGAAAGGGCAAATAGAGTACAAGAGTAAGCTTGTGGGGAAAAGCCAAGCTTCATATATTTGTGTCTCAACGCCTTAGTGTTCGGCAAACAGGACCCTGTGCTTTCTCGAAACATTGTGAAAACGAGTCGGCCCACCCTGCACATTTTTCCAACCATTTTCTAGTTGCATTGTGCAACGCCTCCCTGGCCCTTTTTATTTCACACCAGCCAGACAGCCCATTCCCACCTATTCACCCCGTTGCCATGCACCTCCTTGCCCAGATCACCAACATTACACCTGAAATGATCCCCATCCTGCCTCACTACAGCTCCTTCAGAAGCTACAATATTGTTCAATTTCACACCCACCCACCCGTCCATATATCTATCCCTCCCATCGCACACCATGACCTCTGATGCTGTTCCATCTACTCCCCCAGTACTGATTTTCCTTCTGTCACCAGCAGGCCCCACTTGGACCCTCACTTAATGCTTGTCGGACAGAAATCAGGATTGTATTTGCCCCAAGACCTCTGACCAACTTTGACAAGCAGCCTTTAGGCATGACTGACCAGAACCTTGATTGTTCTCAGTGCAGCTCCCTGCGTGATGTTCCACCTGACTACTGATACTGGCTGTGCAGGAAACATAGAAGCTAGGAGTGGCCTTCAAGCACGTTCTGGTATTCCACACAATCATGGCTGATCATCTGTCTCAAGGACGGACCATTGCTCGTTCCCTAGACTGTAGTCAGACAGATCCCCTGAATTTGGGCAGGCCACAGGATGAATGACTGTGGCTAAGACCTTAGACTGTGTGGCGCTGGGACTCCCTGACAAAAAGTACTTTCCGTTTGACTGAAATTAAAATTAGCACCACCCTCCCTTTTGGCTGAAAATCCCCACAGACCCGTGCAAGAATATTAAGAACATGCAGGTAGGCAGTCAATGAGCAAGTTACAGTCTTACCCAATCCGTGAGCTGGGAACCTTGTGCACAAAGAGTCCCTGATGTAACTTTTCAATGCTAGTTTCAGTGCCCTGCAGTGCAGATGACTGTTTCCTAAGCAGTTCTGCAAATGGATCGGAGAGGGGCCAGAATGCCGAATGCCGGGTGCCCATGTGCATCAGTGAGGGGTTTGTGCAGCTGGTGGCCATAGACTGTTCCCAGAGGTGCTGCTTGGTGTGGTCCAACATGGAGCCTTCACTCAGCCAGTGGTGAACAGAAGTTGACAGGTACACACTCTGAATTCCAGCTAGAGAATTTTTGACATCTGACTTGCTCAGTCCATTTGGTAAGATATGTAGATGAATATTACTAAGTGAATTACAGCATTAATGAGGTGTTCAAAAAGTTATAATTTCTCCTTAAATGACCACTGATCACTGCCTAGAAAGATCTCACCACTTGGCAACTACATAAAAAATGCAGCAAATTGCTCTCAGCTTTGAGATTGGTCTTGTGTTGGACTTCTCATCAAATTCTGCTACAGGTCTTGCCATAGCCCAGGTTGTTCAGGCGTCTGTAAGATTTCACCAAAAAATCTTGTTTGCTATTCCAAAAAAAGCCTTCTATTTCTTGATTTGTTAAGAGTCCTATTTCCTCAGTATCGGCTCATACAACACAGTAAGCTCTAATTATTAGTGACTTGTTGGCTCCCATATCTTACTGCATATGTCATGTCTGCCTCAGTTACCTTATATGAATGCAAAAGGCTAAAATGGTCCAATATACGTGGTTAAAGTTTTCCACTGTACTCCTACAATGGAGTACATGTGACAATAAAAGGATATTTATTGATTGACTGACTAGAGTTGCCCTCTTTGAAATGTTACTAACTCCTGTAGTCGGGGAACATTATGCTTGAATCATTTGAAGCACATTATTAAAAAGAAGGCTGAATATATTTCTAATATATTTTCTCCCTCTCAGCCTCTTTGACCCAGTTTCATTCAGAGCAATACATATTTTAAGTGTTTCAGCATCTGCTGCCGAAGTACAGTGAGTCAAAGGGAATGATTCTCTTCCATCTAGTAGCATATCACTCATGTAGTATCTGTGACAACTATAGAGTATGCATTAGGAAAAAGGGAACAACTTAGTTCCGCCTGCTACAGTTCCACTTATGTCTCAGTGTCAGCTTCTGTACATGTACCGGAGTTAATGAGGAAACATTTCTGATTTTACAATTGATACAAAGAAGCTGCTGAGGACAGGATGCTTCTCTGAGGAACTCCTGCAGCGATGTCTGTACTGAGGTTATCGGCCTCCAACAACCACACACTTCTCCATTTCTGCTAGATATGACGCTAATCTCTGGAGGATCATTTTCATTTCATAACTTGTGTACATGATTGGACTACAATGAGGATTAGAATCCAGTAATCCTGACCAAAGCCAAACTGAGAATTGATGAACAGGTTACTGGTCAGCATCAGTAATTTAGCTTCTTTCCATCACTTTGGTAGTGATTGGGTGTGAGATAATAACGTGGTAATTTGCAAAATTAAATTTGTCCGGCCTTCTGTGGACAACATATATCTTGGCAATTTTTTACATGGCTATTTAGATATCAATATGCCAGATGTACTGGCATTGTTTAGGGAGGATACAGCTAGTTCTGGTTCATAGGACTGTGGAATTATAGCTAGGATGTTATTTCTGCCAGTATGTTGTGCTGTATCCAGGGCACTCAGTCATTTCTCGAAGTCAAGGGTACCTGAGCCACGGTTAACAACTACCCCCTTTTTAACTTCCTGTTGAAGGTGCATGAAAATACTTCACCAGAACTGAGGAAGGATCACTGGACTCGAAACATTAACTGATTTTCTTCACAGATGCTACCAGACCTGCTGAGCTTTTTCAGCAATTTCTGTTGACATTTGATTTAGCGAAACACTATATACAAAGGAGTCTAACAGAAAAGTGAGCATTAATACGCATGGTAATTTTGTGTCACTTTTCACTTGTTCCTGCACAGATTTTCAAATCTGAGAGGTGTCAAAATGAAGCTGGATGTAGGGACTTGCTGGAGCGTTAGTGTGTGCTAGGGTGGGTACCACTGTTTGCGAGTTGCTGTTTGTTATTGCTGCGAATTTGTGGTTTGACTTGCACTCCAGGTGGTCCAGGTTTCAGGTGGTCTTATCTGCAGAAGGAAGAAAAAGTGTTAAGTTAAAAGTATGTCACCAAATCTTTATCACCACAAGGCTGAGTGAGTGTATTTATTGATAGGAAGCTACTGTATCAGACAAAGAATCATACATGGCTCATGCTCAGTATTACAAGTTTGAAGTATACTTCGCAATAGACATGAAGACGTGCTTTCCTTGCTTTTGTTTGCAAATGCATTGTTCTGAATGGAACCAGGCCAAAGAGGCTGAGAGGGAGAAAAGACATTTAGAAACATATTCAACCTTCTTTGTAATGATGTGCTTCTAATGATTCAAGTATAATGTTCCCTGACTTTAGGAGTCATTAACTTTTCAAAGACGGCAACTCAATCAATCAATATCCTTTTATTGTCACATGTACTCCATTGTACGAGTACAGTGGAAAACTTTTACAATGCCTGCCTTCTTATGGGGACAACTTCGGTACAAATACCATGCAGGTATTACTTTCTATCACATAATTAAAGACTCACATTTATATAGCAACTTTCACAACTACAGGACATCCCAAAATACTTCACACCAAATTGTCATTCAGAAATATGCACAGCTAAACCTTAACTCCCAAAAATGGTGGATTGAGGTTAAAATGCAAACGATGTGAAGGCAGAACCAGACCCACCTCAAACCAAAGTGACAAGAAGCAAGATAACAAAGTGTGAAGCTGGATGAACACAGCAGGCCAAGCAGCATCTTAGGAGCACAAAAGCTGACGTTTCGGGCCTAGACCCTTCAGGTGACTAATCAGTTTGCAAAGAATGAATTGTTCATGTCAATAAGCTTGCCTTCATTTTGCTCAGCAATTATTCCATTCAGCTGGATTTCCAAAGCTTGTGAAAACTCAACAACTACAAGGAAGTGACAAAAAGTTGATTCTGTTAAGGTAATTGAATGCCTTTATGAATAGGAGGGTGACAAGTGCCCAACAATCCAATAAACACCCCCGAGATCTCTCAGCTTCACCACTAAACCCACCCAGTCATCATCAGTACGCCCAATTGCCAGTTCTCTACAAAATCACTATTTTCCTCCGTCTTCATCTGTACCCTCTCTCATGCCTCCCTGGAATGCTATTCCCCTCCCATCACCACTATCTGTTCCCAATTAGTCCCCACCTACCCCCATTTGTCCCTTCTCCAACTCCATCTGTCCATCACCCAATCCCTCAAGATCCATGATCAGCAACCCCTCAATTTTTCTCACTTCACCAACACACGTCCAAAACATCCAACATTCAAGTTAATGCAAACTCACAAATAGATTGTTGTTTCACAGAGCCAGCACACGCACAATAAGCCCACAGTCTTCCTTCTGCCCTGTGTCTTTCTATGATTCTAATATACCTACCTGCTTGCAGAGGTAAGTCACATCTCCAAATGCACATCCATCCCTCAGCACTCCACATAAGGCCAGTCTAATTTAAGTGCTGAAATCCCTGAAGTAAGGCTTGAGCCTGCAATCATCTAATCTGGAGACACAGTGTTTCCAGTCTAAGGTAAGGCCCATAGCCCATGGACCTCTCACATCCAACCAATCAGGCAACTGGGCCTCACATTAATGTGTCTCAACTGAGAGATATCATTCCCTTAGTAATACACCGGATGTTATATAAATGCCAGTCTTGGATTTTGTGCTCAATCCCAAGGAGTCAGACTTGATCCTGAATCCTTCTGACTCAGGGGCTACATCCTCAGTTGACATTGAGTGCATGAATTAACAATAATTTAAGCCCAAAGCCCAGGAAAGGGCAATAGCTCAATAATGCATAACACACTTACAATTATAGTCTTATGAAAACCAAAAGTACTTGCAGAGGGTGCAAAAGGAATTTATGTCAATGATGCCAAACTATCAAGATATATTTTATAAACTGGGGTTCTGTTTCCTAATAGAAAGGAGACCAAAAGGTAATCAGGTTTTCAAAATGATGACAGGAATTGCCAAGTTAGAAGCGAGGATACTTTCACCTGATTAAGACAGGACACACAAGGAGGGTACAGAAATAAATTGTATCTGAGATCATGGAAACTACAGATGCTGTAGAATCCGAGATAACACGATATAGAGCTGGATTAACGCAGCAGGCCAAGCAGCATCTTAGGTAGGAGCACAAATGTCTACAGAAATAAATTGACTGGTTCCATGATGTGGGAAACTGTGAAATTGTCCATTTTGGTGGGAAATTTTTTAAAAATCAAAATCATCATAGATTGCAGAACTGAGATGCAGAGATATCTGGGTGACCCATGCATTAATCACATAAGGTAGTATGTAATCAGAAAAGTTAATTGAATGTTATAATTTATCACAAAGAGAATTGAATATATAAGGAGGGAAGTTATGCTTCAAATAAAGAAAGTTCTGGTGAGACCACAAGAGTGAGTTTAGAAATAAATAGAGAGGAGGGGGGAGCTGGGGATGGTAGGTGAGATGGTGATGGATGACTGCAGGTAGGCAGTGTTGGGGATTGGCCAGTGAGGCAGAAGGAGCAGGGAGGTGGGAAAGAAGATGGACAGGTTGCGTCAGGTCAAGGAGGCAGGAATGAGAGGGAGGATTGGATATGGGATGATGCCGGGGATGGGGAGATTTTGAATCTGGTAAAATTCACATTTAGGCCATTGGGCTGTAGACTCCTGAGGAGGAATATGAGGTGTTGCTCCTGCAGTTTGCAGGTGCAGTTTACAGTTTGCACTTTCCATTTGCCAACCATTTTAATTCCCCCTCCCACGCCCTGGGAGACATATCCATCCTGGGCCTCCTCCAGTGTCACAATGACGCCACCTGCAAATTGAAGGAGCAGCATCTCATATTCTGCCTCCAGAGCCTACAGCCCAATGGTCTAAACATGGATTTTACCAGTTCTAAAATCTCCCCACCCCTGGTCTCATCCCACAACCAACTCTCCCTCTCATCCCCACCTGTTTGACCTGATACAACCAGTCAATCTTCTCTTCCTCCTATCTGCCCCTCCCACCTCACTGGCCAATCCCCAGCACCCCCTCTCTGCACTCACCTATCACTATCCCACCTACCTTCCACAGCCCCAACCCTCCTGTCTCTTTTCTGAGCTCCCTTCCCCCTCCCCATTTCTGAGAAAGGATCTTGAGCTGAAATGTCAACTTTCGTGCTCCTCTGATGCTGGCTAGCCTGCTGTGTTCCTCTAGCTCCACACAATATTATCTCTGACTCCAATATCTGCAGTTCTTGCTGTCTCCAGTGAGACCACATATGGACTACCATGCACAGTATTGATTTCCTCGTTTAAGGAATGATATAAATGTGTTGGAAGGTTTACTAGCCTAATAACAGGAATGCAAGATAACAAAGTGAGGAGCTGGGTGAACACAGCAGGCCAAGCAGCATCTCAGGAGCACAAAAGCTGACGTTTCAGGCCTAGATCCTTCATCAGAGAGGGGGATGGGGAGAGGGAACTGGAATAAATAGGGAGAGAGGGGGAGGCGGACCGAAGATGGAGAGAAAACAAGATAGGTATAGAGGAGATTATAGCTAAGGAGGTAGGGAGGGGATTGGTCAGTCCAGGGAAGATGGACGGGTCAAGGAGGCGGGATGAGGTGGTAGGTAGGAAATGGACGTGCGGCGTGTGGTGGGGGGAAGGGATGGGTGAGAGGAAGAACAAGTTAGGGAAGCAGAGACAGGCTGGGCTGGTTTTGGGATGCAGTGGGGGGAGGGGATGAGCTGGGCTGGTTTTGTGATGCAGTGGGGGGAGGGGAAGAACTGGGCCGGTTTTGGGATGCAGTGGGGGAAGGGGACATTTTGAAGCTTGTGAAGTCTACATTGATACCATTGAGCTGCAGGGTTCCCAAGCGGAATGTGAGTTGCTGTTCCTGCAACCTTCGGGTGGCATCATTGTGGCACTGCAGGAGGCCCATGGTAGACATGTCATCTGAGGAATGGGAGGGGGAGTTGAAATCGTTCGCGACTGGGAGGTGCAGTTGTTTGTTGCGAACCGAGCGGAGGTGTGCTGCAAAGCAGTCCCCAAGCCTCCGCTTGGTTTCCCTAATGTAGAGGAAGCCACACCAGGTGCAATGGATACAATATACCACATTGGCAGATGTGCAGGTGAACATCTGCTTGATATGGAAGGTCATCTTGGGGCCTGGGATGGGGTGAGGGAGGAGGTGTGGGGGCAAGGGTAGCACTTCCTGCGGTTGCAGGGGAAGGTGCCGGGTGTGGTGGGGTTGGAGGGGAGTGTGGAGCGGACAAGGGAGTCATGGAGAGAGTGGTCTCTCCGGAAGGCAGACAAGGGTGGGGATGGTAAAATGGCTTGGGTGGTGGGATCGGATTGTAGATGGCAGAAGTCTCAGAGGATGATACATTGTATCCGGAGGTTGGTGGGGTGGTACGTGAGAATGAGGGGGATCCTCTGGGGGCAGTTGTGGTGGGGGCGGGGTGTGAGGCATCTCCATCCCCCTCTCTGATGAAGGGTCTAGGCCTGAAACATCAGCTTTTGTGCTCCTGAGATGCTGCTTGGCCTGCTGTGTTCATCCAGCTCCACACTTTGTTATCTTGGATTCTCCAGCATTTGCAGTTCCCATTATCACTAATAACAGGAATGGACTGGTTGTCTAATGAGAAAAGGTTGAACAGGCTAGGTTTGCATGAGCTGGAGTTTAGAAGAGTAAGAGGCAACTTGATTGAAATATAAAATCCCGATGGGTTTTGACAGATAAGATATGAAGAGGATGGTCCTCATTCGGGAGAGTCTGATCAAGGGGTCACTGTTTAAAAATTGGGCATTGCTCATTTAGAACAGAGATTAGGCAAAATATTTTCTCTCAGAGGGTCATGATTCTTTGGAACTCTTTTCCTACAAAGATATTGGAAACAGAGTGCTTGAATGTTTTGAAGGCAGGGCTGGATAGATTCTTGTCAAGCAAGATTATCAGTGTAGCCAGGCATGTGGATTTGAGGTCACAATCAGATTGACCATGATCTTATTGAATGGCCAAGTAGGCTCAGGGGGCCAAATGGACTACTCCTCTGTATCTGATTGATATGTTCGTATGTATGTTTGTAAGAAACTCACTAATAAACCAAATACAGAGTTCAGAAGTAATATTTTTGTCCTGAGCTTAGAATGTGGAATTCACTACCACATGCAGTAGTTGAGGTGAATAGCATTGATGTATTGAAGGGAAACATTGCTAAGCTCATGAGGGAGCAAAGAACCAAAGGGCTTTGATTAGAAATATTTGGAAAAGAATGGGGGAAACCTCGTGTGGAATATCAACATAGACCAGTTTTGCCAAATTCCCTGTTCTAAGTTGTAAAAACTTTGTCATCTGTAAACTGCAAAGTTTAATGATTTCTTTCAGATCTTACCTTCCGGTGCCAATGATCATTAAAAAAAAAGTCTTGACCCTGAATTCAGCATTGGCCTTTATTTCATATGCAATCACTGCAGTGTACTAAATGTACCAGTGATACTTACACAAGTAGAATCATGAACCAAATGTTCAACCAAGTATATCAATAACAGTAAAACTCTGAATATTATTCAAGGATTCTTAAAAAAAAATTCAAGGTTGGATTGTTAGACCTTACTGGAGAAAGGGTGAAGTAGCAGAACAGAGTGCATGTAAATACAGATTCAGAGTACAAATGGGACAGTGTATGTAAAACATTTCCTGATAGCTGAGTGATTAAATATACCCGATGTGGTGATAAACCACACAGACTAGGAAGGTCTTAGATTTAATATCTGTCTTACGCTGAGTTAACTATTGCCAGCAGGATGCATAGAGGAATCCTAGGAATTAGGGAAGATTAGAGGGACCTTTGTATGTATGGTCCAAAGATCATTGAAGGCCTTTTGAGTAAGGGTCAGCGGATCCAAAACGTTAACTCTGTTTTTTCCTTCACAGATGCTGCCAAACCTTCTGAGCTTCTCCTTTGTTTTTGTTCCTGACTTACAGCATCCACAGTTCTTTAAATTTTTATTGAAGGCAACAGGACAGGTGGACAGGCAGATTAAGAAGGCATATGGGACACAATACTTCATAGAGTCATACAGCATGGAAACAGACTCTTCAGTCCAATTCACCTGCACCTAACAGCCTTCCCAACTGACCTGGTCCCATTTGTCAGGATTTGGCCCATATCCATCTAAACCCTTCCTATACCCATCCAGATCCCTATTAAATATTGTAGTTATAACCTCTTCCACTAACTCCTCTGGCAATTCATCCCATACACTCACCACCTTCTCATGAAAATATGATTCCTCGGGTCCTTTTCAAATCCTTCCCCTCACATTAAATCTATGCCGTCTAGGTTTGGATTCCCCCCACCCAAGGAAAAAGACCTTGGCCCCTCATGACTTAATAAACATGTATGAGGTCATCCCTCAGCCTCCAATGCTGCAGGGAAAAAAGCTTTGTGCTTCTCAGCCTCTGCCTAAAACGCAAACCCTCCAGTCCTGGCAACAATTTTTCTGCACCCTCTCTAATTTAATATTGTCCTTACTGTAGAAAAGTGAACAGAAATGTATGGGGTATTCTAAAAGTGGCCTCACTAATGTCCTGTACAGCAACAAAATTACATCCCAACTCCTATATTCAGTGTTCTGACCAATAAAGGCAAGTGTGCCAAATGCCTTCTCCATCACCCTGTCTGTCTATTCATATATCCATCCAGATGCCTTTGAAATGTTGTAATTGCACCTGCCTCCACTACTTCCCCTGGCAGGTCATGACAATAAAATCTAAATATAAATCTACCTGTGACTCCACTTTCAAAGAACTACGCATGTGCACTCCTAGGTCCTTTAGTTTGATTACACTCCCCAGGGCCCTACCATTAACTGTATAAGTTCATCCCTGGTGTGTCTTACCAAAATGCAACACCGTACATTTATTTAAATTAAACTCCATCTGCTACTCTTTGGCAAATCTGATTAGGGTCCCATTGTACTCTCAGATAATCTTCTTCACTGTCCATTATATCACCTATTTTGCTGTCATCTGCATACCACTAACCATGACTCCTATACTCACACCAAAATAATCTATATAAATGACAAAAATGATGATAATTGCCTTTATTAGTCATGGCACTGAATACAACAGTGAAGAGGTAATGATGGAGCTACATGTAATGTCCTTTCGACCAGAGCTGAAGTACTATGTACAGTCCTGGTCTTCTCACTATGTGAAGGATGTGGTTCCACTAGAGAAGGTGCCTGGGATATTATCAGAATATTGCCTGGGCTGGATTGTTTTAATTACGATGAGAGACAAGGTAGGCTGTTTTTGTTTTCCCTTGAGCAGAAAATGCTGCAGGGAGCTGAATTCAAATTTATAAGGGCCAGAAGTGCGATAGAATGAAAGAAACCTTTCACTTTAGCACAGGGATCAACACCCAGAGGGCATAGATTTAAGGTGAGGCACAGGAGACTAAGAGTGGATTTAAAGATGTTTTTTCACCCTGAAGGTCAGGGGTATCTGGAACTCACTTCTTAAAAGGGTGGTAGAGGCAGGTACCATTGCAACATTTAAGATGTATTTAGATGAACATTTGAAGTACCATAAGAAACAAGGCTCCAGACCAAGATTTGGAAAATGGGTCTAGAGCAGGTAGGTGCTTGATGACCAGTAGGGACATGATGGGCCGAATGGCCTGTTTCCATGTTGTAATATTCCATGACTCTACAGTCAAAATTATACTGAACACCCATGATCTTGGAAAGGATCAGGTCAGAAGGAGGTACCTGAGCAACCTAACCCAATTGAGGGACCTTAGTCAAACGTGCACCTAAATGGTGGTTGTATGAGGACAAAAGTCATTCGGATTGTCGTGTCTTGCCAACACCCCCAATTTCCCCAACCCCGGACCTGAGAACAATTGAACAGCCAATGGCACTCAATGTTTTGCCCCTCACTAGAATAATCCATTAAGCCTAACAGATGCGTATGTACCATGTGCAGGGTAATGGGGTTAGCATGGATGGACATTTTGGTGAGCAGGAACCAGTTTGAGCTGAAGGGCCTATCTCGTGCTGTAGGACTGTATTACTCTCTGACTCTATGTATGCAACACCTCGCATAAGTCATAAACTCTCCAGGAGAGGCAAGGAGAACACTGGCTGACAAAGGAAATGCTGGCTTCAGCAAATAGAGGTGAGTATTCTGGCAGAAGGAAATGTTCTTAGTTTCAGGTTGTCATATTGCACTGTTTCATAATGACAGGGCTAAGATACTTATAGTAAGCTACGCTTCACAGTTTTTCACAGACAAGCTGTAGAGAAAACAAATCAGGAAATAAAGAAGAAGAAAATTGAGGTTGTTGACTTGCTTGTTGACCTGGCTTGTTTTCATTCGGATGTTTTGTCACCATGCTGGGCAATATCATCAGTGAGACCTCTGCTGAAGTGATGTTATTCTACTCTGCTTAGAATTTATGCCGTCTGGTCTGTTATGACGAGTAGTGTCATTTCTGGTTTTGATCTGTATGGGTTTGCATATGGGGTCCAATTCTATATGTTTATTGATTGCATTATGGGTTGAGAACCAGGCCTCTAGGAACTTGCATGCATGTATATGTTTGGTTTGGGCTACTATGGTTACATTGTCCCAGTGAAACTGATGGCCTTCATTATCCGAGTGTACTGATATTAAAGAATGTTTGTCACGTTGCTTTGCTGCTAGCTGATGTTCGTGTACTCTGATGGCTAGTTTCCTTCTTGTCTGTCCAATGTAATGCTTCTGGCAGTTGTTGCATGGTATTTTGTAAACTACGAAGGTTCTGCATGTTATGGGAAAGGAGTCTTTAATCCTTGTAAGTGTTTGTTGTAGAGTGGCTGTGGGCCACCATGATTTCTAGTGGTTGTAGGAGCCTCATTATCAGTGCTGATATGTTCTTGATGCAGGACAGTGTGGCCAGTGTGTTAGGGCATACTGTGTCCTCCTGTTGTTGTCTGTTTAGTCGGCATCTGAGGATGAAGTTGCAGGGATATCGGTTCATGGCAAAGATTTTGTATAGGTGGTCTTCCTCTTTCCTGCATAGCTCTGGCCTGTTACGGTGAGTGGTGGCCCATTTAAACAGTATCCTAACACAGTCCTAAAACAAGCCAGCTGGGCAAGCAAGTCAACAACGTCACCCACAACTCAAGTTACAAATTTTTGCTAAAACCTTAAAGAAAAAAATGACTGAAGATGCTGAAATCCACGCTAGAGATCACAGTGGGTCAGACGGCATCCATGGAGAGAGAAAAAGCTAACATTTCGATTCTAGATAACGCTTCATCAGAGTTGAAGTGACAAAGAAATAAAGAAACTGTGTGCCTTGGCTACAAAATCAAAGACAGTGCAAAATTCTGGGGTATCAATTGATACATTTGTTACCAAATGTGAGACTGTGAATTATAAATAGGATGTGGCTTGTATTGATCGACATCTTGTAAGCTAATAGTTATTAATGAGCTATTGGCCTCATTGCAGAAGGTAAACCCCAGCCCAGGTTACTGATCCAGATCATTGTCCATTACCTAGTGCGTTTTTCTTATTCATTCAGGAGATGTGGACCATGTTGACTAGGCCATTGTTTGTTATCCATTCCTAATTGCCCTAGGGAAGCTGTGTACTTGAACTGTTGCTGTCTTTTTGATGTAGGAATTAGCAAGGGAGTTCGAGGATTTTGACCCAGCAAATCTAAAAGAACAACAATATATTTCCAAGTCAGGATGGTGAGTGGCTTGGAGAGGATCTTTGCAATGTTGCATTCCTATGTATCTGTTGCCCTTGTCCTTCAAGGTGGATATGGTTGTGGGTTTGGAAGGTGCTATATAAGGAGCCATGGCGAATTTCCGCTGTGCATCTTGTAGATCGTGCACGGAAGGAGTGGGTGTGGTGCCAATGAAGTGTGTTGCTTTGTCCTGGATGGCGTCAATCTTGTTGAGTGCTTTGGAGCAGCACCCACCTAGGCAATTAGTAATATGCCATTGCATTCCTGGCCTTCACCTTGTAGATAGTGAGCAGATTTTGAGGAGACAGGAGGGGAGTTACTTGCTGCAGGATTCCCTAGCCTCTAACCTGCTCTTGTAGCCAGAGTAGATATATGGCTAGTTCACATACGCCTTCGTTTCATGCACACAGGAATATGCAAATGGTGATCTGAGATGGAAGCAGTGATCAGTTGGGGAATACAGGCTTCCAACTGTAGTCAAAGCCCAAAGAATAAGCACAATCAAGGGACATGGACCTAATAGGTCCTAAGTCTGGGATGTAACAACACATACTTGAACTAGGACTGAAATGATCTGGGTGTCAACAGAGAGATAAGAGTTTTTCTTCAGCAGAGAGCGTCGGGAGCTGGGTGGAAGTGAAGTCGGAGCCAACAGGCAGTTGGGAAGGTAAGTGATTGTTATTTAAGCACTTACCTCAAAGCCCCAGGCCCTACACAGTAGGGCCTCCCTCCCTCCCTCCACTTCTAACCTAATTAAAAGTCCACAGACTAGCTGCAGGAAGAGCGGGAGCGTCGATCAGAGGCCTACAGGTGGGTGAGTCTCTGCTTTAAAGATTAGCAAATACCTACCTTGACCGGCGAGCCCTCCATTCCTGTTCCAGCAACAGAAAGAGCGGGAGCTCTAACCAAGAAGGACTCTCGTGTGTTGTTAAGGTAAGGCTTTTCAATTTATATCCTTGTGTATTGTGTAATTGATTAAAAGTTTAATTGCTTAATTGAAAAAGAGTGTAGCAGAGAAGTACTAGAAAGCATCTAATACATAAATTGTAAAAGTTAACCAGATAAGGAGTAATGGCTGGACAGGTGATGTGCTGTAGCTGTATGATGTGGGAGCTGGCTGATCCCATTGTGAACGGCAGTGACCACATCTGCAGCAAGTGTTGGTTGCTGGAAGAACCCCGGATCAGAGTAAATGATCTGGAATCTGAGCTTCAAACTCTGCGGCACATCCGGGAGGGGGAGAGTTACCTGGACACTTTGTGTCAGGAGGCAGTCACACGCGGTAGATTAAATAACTCAAATTCAGAAAGTGTTCAGGGACAAGGTGTGACTGTAAGTGAGGCAAGTAGGGGGATTCCGAGTTCAGGAGTGCAGGAGCCTCAGCCCTTGACCTTGAGCAACAGGTATGAGATTCTTGCTCCCTGTACGGCTGAGGAAAAGGACTGTGGACAGGATGAGGCAGCTGACCACGGCACCATGGTGCAGAAGGCCATTCAAGAGGGGGGAGCAAAAAGACAGGTAGTTGTTATAGGGGATTCTATTATTAGGGGGACAGATAGTATCCTACGCAAGTAGGTGTGTTGTCTGCCCGGTGTCAGGGCGCGGGACATCTCCGACCGGCTTGAAAGGATATTGGAGCGGGAGGGGGAGGATCCAGTTGTTGTGGTCCACGTTGGGACTAACAACATAGACAAAGCTAGGGTAGGGGACCTGTTCAGGTAATATGAAGCACTAGGAAAGAAATTGAAGTACAGGTCCTCAAGGGTCATAATCTCCGGATTACTGCCTGAGCCACGTGCTAATTGGCATAGGGAAAAGAAAGTTAGGGAAGTAAACACGTGGCTATGGGATTGGTGTGGGAAAGAGGGATTCCATTTCATGGGGCATTGGCATCAGTTTTGGATCTGGGGGTGGGGGGGGTAATCTGTGCCATTGGGATGGTCTCCACCTGAACCGATATGGAACCAGTGTTCTAGCAAAAAGGATAAATAGGGTGGTCAGTAGGACTTTAAACTTCTGAGTCGGGGGAAGGGAAAGTGAAAGAGACAGGGAGTATGGAGTTAAATGGAAAGATAAGCGACAGGATAGCATGTGTACAGGTGGGTTTAAGCTCGAGGCATTCTAGGAATACAGCAAAAAGGAAGGATAGCTTAAGACATCTTAGGATTTCCAACCTCTCTAATAATGATAAGAAAGTTAGCATTAAGGTACTTTACCTAAATGCTCGTAGTATTCGCAACAAAGTAGATGAATTAACAGCACAAATCCTCTTGAATGATTATGATGTGGTAGGCATCACAGAGACACGGTTGCAGGGAGTTCAGGACTGGCAGTAAAACATCCAAGGATTCACAACAAAAGACAGGGAGGTGGGCAGAGTGGGTAGGGTTGCCTCGTTAGTTAAGAATGAAATTAAATCTACGGCACTGAATGACATAGGGTCAGAGGATGTGGAGTCTGTGTGGGTGGAGTTGAGGAACCACAAAGGCAAAAAAACTATAACGGGAGTTATGTACAGACCTTCTAACAGTGATCAGGACCAGAGGCGCAAGATGCACCGAGAAATAGATAGGGCATGTCAGAAAGGCAAGGTCACGGTGATCATGGGGCACTTCAACATGCAGGTGGATTGGGTGAATAATGTTGCCGGTGGATCCAAAGAAAGGGAATTCATGGAATGTTTGCAGGATGGCTTTTTGGAACAGCTTGTAATGGAGCCCACAAGGGAGCAGGCTATTCTGGACTTAGTGCTATGTAATAAGCCAGACTTTATAAAAGACCTGAAAGTAAGGGAACACGTAGGAGGCAGCGATCATAATATGGTGGAGTTCAGTCTGCAGTTTGAAAGAGAGAAGGCAAAATCGGATGTAATGGTGTTACAGTTAAATAAAGGTAATTACAGGGGCATGAGAGAGGAGTTGGCGAAAATCGACTGGAAGCAGAGCCTAGCGGGGAAGACAGTAGGCCAACAATGGCAGGAGTTTCTGGGTGTAATTGAGGACACAGTACAGAGGTTCATCCCAAAGAAAAGAAAGATTGTCTGGGGTGGGAATAGACAGCCATGGCTGACAAATGAAGTCAGGAAATATATGAAAGAAAAAGAGACAGCCAATAAAGTGGCCAAGAGCAGTGGGAAATCAGAAGATTGGGAAGGCTGCAAAAACAAACAGAGGATAACAAAGAGAGCAATAAGGAAGGAGAGGAACAAATATGAAGGTAGGCTAGCTAGTAATATTAGAAATGATAGTAAAAGCTTCTTTCAATAGATAAGAAACAAATGAGAGGCAAAAGTAGATATTGGGCTGCTCCAAATTGATGCTGGAAGGCTAGTGATGGGAGATAAGGAAATAGCTGAAGAACTTAATAAGTACTTTGCGTCAGTTTTCACAGTGGAAGACATGAGTAGTATGCCAACAGTTAAGGAGACTCAGGGGGCAGAGTTGAGTATGATAGGCAGTACAAAAGAGAAAGTGCTAGAATAGCTAAAACGTCTGAAAATTGATAAATCTCCTGGCCCCAGTAGGCTACATCCTAGAGTTCTGAGGGAGGTGGCTGAGGAAATGGCAAAGGCTTTGGTCGTGATCTTTCAAAAGTCACTGGAGTCAGGGAAAGTCCCAGATGATTGGAAAATTGCTGTTGTAACCCCATTGTTTAAGAACGGATCAAGGCAAAAGATGGAAAATTACAGGCCAATTAGCCTAAACTTGGTAGTTGGTAAAATTCTAGAATCCATTGTCAAGGACGAGATTTCTAAATTCCTGGAAGTGCAGGGTCAGATTAGAACAAGTCAGCGTGGATTTAGTAAGGGATGGGTGTGCCTGACTAACCTGTTAGAATTCTTTGAAGAGGTAACAAGTATGTTAGACCAGGGAAACCCAGTAGATGTTATCTATCTAG
Organism: Stegostoma tigrinum; assembly: GCF_030684315.1. Lineage (NCBI taxonomy): Eukaryota > Metazoa > Chordata > Chondrichthyes > Orectolobiformes > Stegostomatidae > Stegostoma > Stegostoma tigrinum. The sequence goes on along the minus strand of NC_081358.1, from coordinate 98,711,398 downwards.
ACTTCCAAAAGGCCTTTGATACGGTGCCTGACGGGAGGCTACTGAGCAAAGTGAGGGCCCATGGTGTTCGAGGTGAGCAACTGGCTTGGATTGAGGATTGGCTGTCTGACAGAAGGCAGAGAGTTGAGATAAAAGGCTCTTTTTCGGAATGGCAACCGGTCACGAGTAGTGTCCCGCAGGGTTCAGTGTTGGGGCCACCGCTGTTCACCTTGTATATTAATGATTTGGATGAAGGGACCAGGGGCATTCTGGTGAGGTTTGCCGATGATACGAAGATAGGTGGACAGGCAGGTAGTACTGAGGAGGTGGGGAAGCTGCAGAAAGATTTAGACAGTCTAGGAGAGTTGTCCAAGAAATGGCTGATGAAATTCAATGTGAGTAAATGTGAGGTTTTGCACTTTGGAAAAAAGAATACAAGCATGGACTATTTTCTAAATGGTGAGAAAATTCATAAAGCAGAAGTACAAAGGGATCTGGGAGTGTTGGTCCAGGATTCTCTAAAGGTTAACTTGCAGATAGAGCCCGTGATTAAGAAAGTGAATGTAATGTTGTCGTTTAGCTCAAGAGGGTTGGAATATAAAAGCAGCGATGTGCTTCTGAGGCTCTATAAAGCTCTAGTTAGGCTCTATTTAGAATACTGTGTCCAATTTTGAGCCCCACACCTCAGGAAGGACATACTGGCCTTGGAGCGTGTCCAGCGGAGATTCACACAGATGATCCCTGGAATGGTAGGTTTAACTTATGATGAACGGCTAAGGATCCTGGGATTGTACTCATTAGAGTTTAGAAGGTTGAGGGGAGATCTAATAGAAACTTACAAGATAATGTATGGCTTAGAAGGGGTGGACGCTAGGAAGTTGTTTCTTTAGGCGGGGTGACTAGGACCCGTGGGCACAGCCTTAAAATTAGAGGGAGTAAATTTAAAACTGAAATGAGATGACATTTCTTCATCCAGAGAGTGGTGGGCTTGTGGAATTCATTGCCATGGAGTGCCGTGGAGCCCGGGACATTAGATGCCTTCAAGGCAGAGATCAAAAAATTCTTGATATCAGAAGGAATCAAGGGCTACGGGGAGAGTGCAGGGGAATGGAGTTGAAATATCCATCAGCCATGATTTAAATGGCAGAGTGGACTTGATGGGCCGAATGGCCTTACCTCCACTCCTATGTCTTATGGTCTTATTGTCTAACTGAGACTGGAAATTATGCCCTAAAAGTGGGGATAGTCCACAAGAGCCAAGAGTTGAGATTGGTGATAAATAGTACAACTTGACTTTCCCATTCTTGTGAATACAATCCAAGTTGCTATTTCAGTTTCTTTGCTTCCTCATTTGTGGGAAGTTGTGAGGAGTGAAATTTATTAAGTATTTTAGCCCTGTCATTGTGAACACATCAACAGATCAACCTGAAACTAAGACAAATAAAGGAAGTGTTGCACTGTTTGTGGTGCTGCCTTTTCACACAAGATGCTAAATGCAGACAGCCTGTTCTCTCAGCTGGATGTGAAGATGGTGCTCAGTCAAAGAGGAGTGGACAGTTTTTTTCTGGTATCTTGGCCCAGTACTTATCCCTCAACCAACATCACTAAAAATCATACAGATTTAGTTATTTCTCTCATTGTTATTTGTGTGATCAGGCTGTGACTAAATTGGCTGTGGTCTTTCTTACCTTATGAGAGCAGCTCCCTTGTGTTGAAGCTATTTGTCCTTTGTGATTAAGATCTAAAAAGAAGATGCAGAATTGTTGGATGAGAATTGAAACTGATACTGTTTTCAAGCTGCTCAGTTTCCTGGAATATACAAACTGCCTGTAAAACCCCGCCTTAAAATGATAAGAAACAAGTTGCACTCTATTATGTAAATAGAACCACAGGCAAAGAACTACACTACCTGGACTACAACGAAGTCTGTTTATATAGCACACTAACATAGTAAAACATTTTAAGGTATTTCAAAGCACGTAATCAGAGAGGGCAGGATAAATAATGATACAGTTTGAGGACACAAAGGGTGTGGTTGGTTTTCTGGAACACTATACATTAATGAAAAAAGAATGAAAGGAATCTGTCCTGTCTGTATCTTATTTATGCTTTCATTGCTCAGCGACAACTGAACCTAGCCCATCTCCAATAATCATGACTAAGTGAAAACATTATTCAAGCTGTGGAGTACTGTAGACTGGTGTATCAGCAGCTTTAGAGGGGTCACTTCTTGTTAGTCATGGTACTGTACGTCTCTGTGTCATATTTAAGGTACATCTGATAGCAGTCAAAGGGACTATCCAGTGCAAAGCTGAGCCAAAGAAACCAGCAGAACCCAGATTCAACTTTCAGTCTGGACCAAAATGAACTCTCAATCTATCTCAGTTTGAGGAAATGTTCAATTACAATAATTGGCCTCCCCTTCCCACAGGAGATACAAGTAAATCAGCCAGTTTTTTTTTCATAGAATCCCTACAGTGTGGAAACTTTGGCCCAGCAAGTCCACGGGGAGAATGTGTAAACTATCAAGCAGAAGTTACAATGCCAGGATGTTAGTTGAGAAAAGAATTGGGCTTAGCTGTGATATTTTATCCATTAGGTCAAATGCCACAAATACTTCAATGTATAAAAGCGAAGATTAACTTAATTTACCTCACCCCACAACACTCCTCCATCATATATTTCCCTTTTCACTGGCATACACTCCCTACACTACAGAAACAAACCACTTGTCCAATGGAGTCTACACCAAACATCCAAAGAGCATCACACTCAGACCCATCCCTGCCCTATCCTTGTTATCCTGCATTTCCCATGGCTAATCCACCCCACCTGGCACAGCCCTGGAGGCTGTAGGAAATTTAACATAGCCAATCCACCTAACATGTGCATCTTTGGGAAGAAACAGGAGCACCTGGAGGAAATCCACAGGGAGAATCTGCGACCTCCACACAGACTGTCACCTGAGGCTGGAACCAAACACACATTCTTGACACTGTGAGGCTGCAGTGCTAACCACTGCACCACCATATCATACAAACACACTTAAATAAATGTTCACGCACTACACAAAGTTATTTCTGGGCGATGGTAAGAAGTTGGCCAGCAGCCAAATACCTTTCTCTCAGGTAATCAAACATGCATTAAAACACTATTTGGAAGAATTAAACTGAGAAAATTCCAATTCAGCGATCACTGGTTTGGTATTAATGAAGAATTTTCTTTTGCAGTTATATATTTTTCCCAGGTGGATGTTAACTGACATTTGTTTACATTGGATTTTACCAAACCAATTGTGAACAAACCAGCACCCTAACCCCTAACGCATGTTCTCAATGCAGATCATCCATTTGGCACAGTACTGCCTCTGACTCACTGCTATCAGTTCAGGTAGTACTGCAGAGACCTAAGCACCCCACCTACGGTGAGACTCCACTGTGGCACAGATAAGAATGGTGTTTTTGAAGGAAACATTAAATCAATGCACAGTCTGCCCTCTCAAGTGGATGTTAAAAGATCCCATGGCACACTTTGAAGACAGAAGGTTTGCCAGTTAAGGAGGCCAATATTTATCTCTCAACCAACAACTCAAAAAAAAGATTCATCCGCCTAGCCGAACTCGTCCTCACCCTCAACAACTTCTCTTTCGATTCCTCCCACTTCCTACTGACATAAGGGGTGGCCATGGGCACCCACAAGGGCCCCAGCTATGCCTGCCTCTTTGTAGGTTACGTGGAACCGTCCCTCTTCCGCACCTACACAGGCCCCAAACCCCACCTCTTCCTCCGTTACATTGATGACTGTATCAGCACCACCTCTTGCTCCCCAGAGGAGCTCGAACAGTTCATCCACTTCACCAACACCTTCCACCCCAACCCCAAGTTCACCTGGGCCATCTCCAACACATCCCTCACCTTCCTGGACTTCTCAGTCTCCATCTCAGGCAACCAGCTAGTAACTGATGTCCATTTTAAGCCCACCGACTCCCACAGCTACCTAGAATACATCTCCTCCCAACCACCTTTCTGCAAAAATTCCAACTCCTATTCCCAATTCCTCCGCCTCCGCCGCATCTGCTCCCACGATGAGGCATTCCACTCCAGCACATCACAGATGTCTAAGTTCTTCAAGGACTGCAACTTTCTTCCCGCAGTGGTCGAGAACGCCCTTGGCCGCGTCTCCCGCATTTCACGCAACACATCCCTCACACCCCGCCCCCGCCACAACTGCCCAAAGAGGATCCCCCTCATTCTCACACACCACCCCACCAACCTCCGGATACAACGCATCATCCTCCGACACTTCCGCCATCTACAATCCGATCCCACCACCCAAGCCATTTTTCCGTCCCCACCCTTGTCTGCCTTCCGGAGAGATCACTCTCTCCATGACTCCCTTGTTCACTCCACACTGCCCTCCAACCCCACCACACCCAGCACCTTCCCCTGCAACCACAGGAAGTGCTACACTTGCCCCCACACCTCCTCCCTCACCCCCATCCCAGGCCCCAAGATGACTTTCCACATTAAGCAGAGGTTCACCTGCACATCTGCCAATGTGGTATACTGTATCCATTGTGCCCGGTGTGGCTTCCTTTACATTGGGGAAACCAAGCGGAGGCTTGGGGACTGCTTTGCAGAACACCTCCGCTCGGTTCACAATAAACAACTGCATCTCCCAGTCATGAACCATCTCAACTCCCCCTCCCATTCTACAGATGACATGTCCATCATGGGCCTCCTGCAGTGCCACAAGGATGCCACCTGAAGGTTGCAGGAACAGCAACTCATATTCTACTTGGGAACCCTGCAGCCCAATGGTATCAATGTGGACTTCACCAGCTTCAAAATCTCCCCTTCCCCCACTGCATCCCAAAACCAGCCCAGTTCGTCCCCTCCCCCCACTGCATCACACAACCAGCCCAGCCTGTCATGCCTCCCTAACCTGTTCTTCCTCTCACCCATCCCTTCCCCCCACCTCAAGCCGCACCTCCATTTCCTACCTACTAACCTTATCCCACCTCCTTGACCTGTCCGTTTCCCTGGACTGACCTATCCCCTCCCTACCTCACCACCTATACTCTCCTCTCCACCTATCTTCTTTTCTCTCCATCTTCGGTCCGCCTCCCCCTCTCTCCCTATTTATTCCAGAACCCTCTCCCCATTACCCTCTCTGATGAAGGGTCTAGGCCCAAAATGTCAGCTTTTGTGCTCCTGAGATGCAGCTTGGCCTGCTGTGTTCATCCAGCTCCACACTTTGTTATCTTGGATTCTCCAGCATCTGCAGTTCCCATTATCTCTCAAAAACAGATTATTTGCTCATAATTTCCCTGACTGTGGGATCTGGCTCGGTGAAGAGGGCTGAGATAACAACGTGCAGAGCTGGATGAACACAGCAGGCCAAGCAGCATCAGAGGAGCAGGAAGGCTGACATTTTAGGCCTAGACCCTTCTCCAGAGGTCTGTTGAGTTTCCAAATTTCAACAGTAACTCATTGATTGTGAATTAAACTGCATGATTCCATTGACAGTTGCAGGATATACCTTAAATGTGACACAGAGGTACAGCACCTGTGTCAAAGAAAAAGACTGCTCTGAAGTTGTTGATTCTCCGGCCTACAGGACGTAATGAATGTAGTCCTTTAGTCGTCGCTACTAGATGTGCGTTCAGCTCAACTTGCAATCCCCTGAGGTCACAAAAAGCATAATATAAATGCAAATTTCTGCTTCCTTTAAACTGGGCTCCTCTATATCATTGAGAAGAATGTGGCTGCACATGATCTTGTCTCTATGATACAGTTACTAGATAGGCAATGTGGATTTACTTGTCCCTCAGCAAGTCGAGTTTAAAGTGCTTTTCCTCGTGCTGAAGAAGGAACCTTGGCTGTGATATCAGATAGGAGCCAATACAGTGTGATACAACTTGAGCAACAGTGCAGAAAAACAAAATGAATCCAAAACATTATTTCTTTTTTGCTTGGAGTACACTGCAGATGTTTGACAATGATTACTGGTGTGCTCTAGGGTCACTTAAAATGACTCTTTTCCTCCAATTTTATTTCAAATATTATCTTATCATCACAACAAATGTATTGTTATTTTTTAAATCAACATCCAAACATCCTGCTGATTGCCAAAGTATGGGCATTAGAGTCACCTCTCCAATTGTCCCTGCTACAAAAACAAAAATACAACACATCTTCTCATCACGTGTCATCTGGTCAAAAGAATAACTTTGTATGATAGCACTTAAAAACAAACAATTGTGAAATGCAAGTTAAGGCATAGCAACAACTATTTGCATTTAAATAGCCTTTAAGCAGTAAAACATCCTAATGCACTGCACAGGCATGTTAACAAACAAAATTTAACATGGAGATGCATATGGAGATATTAGAGGAGAGAAAAAGTATGTTAAAGGCATACCTTGAAGGAGGAAAAAGAGGCAGATAGTTTTATGGATGGGCTTCCAGAGCTTAGGGCCTCAAGACCGTGCCTGCCAACTGTGGAGCAATGAAAATTGAGGAAGTGCCAGAATTGGAGAAGCACATATACTTTGGAGGTTTATAACACTGAAGAACATTACAGATGTAAAGGAATGAGACCAGGGAGGGATTTGGAAGTAAGCAATTATTACCCTGATAAAATGTTATAGATGGGCATTCCATGTGAGAACTAGGGTAGACCCACAGTCAGGAGATAAAATCATTGAATCTTACATTCTACAGCACAGTGTGAGGCCACTTGGCCCATCAAACCTTCCTTGACTGCATTTAACTCTCTTTCCTCCAGGTCCTTTCACTTCTTTTGCAGATGTTTAACCAACGCTCTTAAAAGCTCTTATGGATTTACTTTAGATAAGAAAAACATTTTTATGGCCTCAGAGTGTCACAAAGTACTTCACTGCCAACGAAGTACTTTTGAATTATCATCATTGCTGTAAAGTGCAGAAATCATTTGGGCACAGCACAGTCTTACACACAGCATGAACTAACTGATCCGATCATCTCTTGAAAACATTGTTGAGGAATAAATGACAGCCAGGACAGCAGGGAAGCTTTGCAGGTTCTCTTCAACTATTCCTATAGGATCTTTTATTTCCATCTGAGGAGGAACAGGGGACCTTGGCTTAACATCTCATCCGTTTGTTAACCTGGATTTTGTGCTTAGGTTTTGCAGGACTTGAACCCAGAACCTTCTTATTTAGTCCTAATCTAAGAGCAGTACATTTCAGTCCTAGCTACACCTTCCTACCTCTCTGTCAATTGAGGCCGCTAAGAGATTAATTAATGGCCACTTTTAATAGCCTATTAAAGGTCATTTAAATGCCTATTCCTGAAATAATTCACAGAGGCTGGTATTCCATCACCAAGTCACCCTTTATTAACAAGGCAGAGATCGACAAATTCTTGACCTCAGAAGGAATCAAGGACTACAGGGAGAGTGCAGGGAAGTGGAGTTGAAATGCCCATCAGCCATGATTTAAATGGCGGAGTGGACTTGATGGGCCGAACGGCCTTACTTCCACTCCTGTCTTACGGTCTTATGGTCTTATGGTGAAAAGTCACTGACACTGATCCAACTCCCTTGGAGCCAGCTCTCAGAGTGAACAGAACCGCTGACACTCCTGTTTGTATTTGTCACCCAGTGCTCCCTGACTGGTTAACAGCCCCTATCAGAGAACTCATATTCTATTAGAAACAGAAAAACTGCAGATGCTGAATCCAAGTTGGATGTGGATGCTAGTGGGGTGGAAAGTGAGGACAAGGGGTCCCTATTTTTAATTTGTTTTGAGGAAGGTGGTTGTTTAAGAGCTGTAGAACAGGGAATGGAGGAGAGGACTGGACACCCATAGCTACCTAGACTACAACTCCCTGTATCCTGCAAAAACTGCATCCTCCATTCTGAGGAAGGATAACCGGACCCGAAACATTAACTCTGTTTTCTCCTTGACAGATGCTGTCAGACCCACTGAGCTATACCAGCAACTTTGTTTTTGTTCCTAATTTACAGAATCCACAGCTCTTTTGGTTTTTAAAAACTCCATCCCATTTTCCCAATTCCTCCGTTTCCATCGCATCTACTCTGATGAGGAGACTTTCCACTCCCAAGCATCACAGATGTCCACCTTCTTCAAACAATATTCTTTTCCCCCCTCTGTCACCCAGACAGCCCTCCACACAGTTTCCCTTGGCATCACTTTCCACCCCACCAGCCTCTGCATCCAACGTATCATCCTCAAACACTTCCGCCAACTTCAATAAGACCCCACCACCCAGAACATCTTCCACTCACCACCTGCCTCTGCCTTCCGCAAGGACTATTCTCTTTGCCACCGCTTAGCTCATGCCACAGTCCCCATCGACCACTCCAACCTGCCCAGTACTTTCCCCCACAACTGTAAAAGATGCAACGCCTGTCCACACACCACCTCCCTCATCTCCATCCAGGGCCCTAAACAGCCCTTCCAGGTGAGACAGAGCTTCAACTACATCTCCTCCAACCTAGTTGACTGCATCCAGTGCCCCCAATGTGGTCCTCTCTACATTGGTGAGACTGAATGTAGGCTCGGTGACCATTTTGCTGAGCATCTTTGCCTGGCCTGTCATGGCCAATCTAACCTCTGCCCATTTCAACTCCCGCTGCCCCACTCCTCCTCCAACATGTTCGTCCTCAGCTTCCTCCAGTGTTGCAGCGACTTGGAATGCAAATTTGAAAAAAAACACCTTACCTTCCACCTGGGCACCTTGCAGCCTGAAAGATTCAACGTTGAGTTCTCTAGTTTTAAATAACCTTCCCAATCAATTCCTAGCTCCCTTTTCAGACCCTCCTCCCTTCCATTCCACCTACTGACTCTCCCTTCCAGCTGCCAACCGGATTCATCCCTCCCACCAAACAACCAAGTCATGCCTACTACCAGTTTCCATCCATCACCACCATTCTGCTACCCCCTTTCCCCCCCACTCTCTTTACCTGAAGCTCCCCTACCCCCACATCCAGTCCTGAAGAAAGGTAATACTGAAACGTTGTCTGCTCCTTTCCTCCAGGTGCTGCTTGGCCTGCTGTATTCTTCCAGACTCCTGTTTATCTAACTCAATTCTATGAGGTCCCTACCTAGCTGACCTCATTACAATCACTACATTACCTGCACTAGCTGCAATTTCTCACTTCCTGGCAAGACTCGCAAGACAACTGAGCTGATGGGATAGTCAATGAGAGTGGTCTGTCAGTTGTTGATGGATGGAGGGCAGAGCAGGAGGGAATTTCCTCAATCTCCATGAGTGTGTGGCCAATTAACAGACTGTACACAGGACAGAGATTTGGTCACTAACCCTCCTTGCTCTATGATCTGACCTTCATGACCCCTTTATCCATATTCTCCTCCAAGAACTTTCAACCTGTTCCATGGTTGCTTGGGAATCCTGGGGGTGATGTGCTGAAAGCAACCCTGGCTCGCACATGGTACTGCCAATTGGTCAAGCTGCCGATCTCTGATTAGCCAGCAGTCCTTGGTGGCAAGGACTTCTTTTATTTGTGTCCTAATACTAGTTGAAACCTTAACAATGACCAATCAGGTGCCTGGTAGCTGGATGATTTGCAGGCTTCAACATCCTAACGTACACAGCATTCTCCCTTCCTACCTCTCCCATTCTCAGGTTTAGTCCGAAAATGGGAGCTCACCACTTTGAGATGCAGCTGAAATTTAATGCATTGCGATTAGAAGGCAAGAGAGATTTTACTTTTATGTGTGGTATGTCAAGCATTGGAATGTATCAAGCTAAGCCAATGCTTTATTTCAGCAAAATTAACAGTCAGACTGACATTCACACAGCCCCAGTAGATAAGAATCAGTACTTTGTATGTCCACGTAGCAGGCAGTGTGCTGAATGTTTTGTACTGCAGGTGTTCCATTACAAGAGCTCCACACACAGCACATTTGAGAACTCTGTGGTTTTGTTTTTCTTCAGAAAGTAGAAACTGCTCACATTGCCAGACATTTCAAATTTTGTTTCATTTGCAAAGAATTGGGAAGTTGCTTATACGGTATATTTATTTTGTTTACAATGCTTCTCCGGTAACTTTGGACTGAGATATATTGCACACCACTTTGTTACTCACAGTGCATAGGTCTGTACCATTAATAACCTCGATCGTGTTTCGATGCAACGACTTAGAAAGTAAATTTCCAAAGTGAATATTCAGTCCATTGTCACAATTACAATGGATAATCAAGACAAACCATGCAGAAGTTCATTCTCATAATGTGGAAAAAAGAATAGGGAAAAGAGGCAGTTATATTATGTTTTACACAGCACCAGACATCTCAAGAAATTTGAAAATCAATGAAACACTTTTTGAAGTGTGATCACCATTGTAATGTACAATAGAGGGTAGTTAATTTGTACTCTGCTAACTCCAACAATGTGATATTAACCAGGGAAGCTGTTTCTCATCATTCTGATTGTATCTGTGTCAAGTCTCCAGGAGCAATTCATCTAGCACCAATGCCTTGTCTTTTTCTTATATATTTACTACCTTTTCCTCTTTCGACCCAATTATCTTTGAAAGCCATGATTAAATTTGCATTCATCACATTCTCCATTCTGGATCCTAATCACTTACTGTGAAATAAGGTTTTCCTCCTGTATCACTAACAATTTCCTTACAAGTGTTAATTAACTCATATACTACATCAGTCTTTTGCGTGACAGAGGGAGCACCTTTTTAACTTGATGTCAGCAACATGGTATATGAATTTTAATGTTGATATGGTGCCAGGTATGCCTATTGTATGTCCCAAAAACTGGCGGAGAGATTAATAGTCCAGTAATGTAACCACAACATCTGAAGCTGGTCATTTACTAATTTTTAGATCTGATCAGCTAAAATTGAGGAATTCAGCACTGTCAAGCCACACAGGATTAAGTTGGGTCGGTAACAGTTTAGTTTATGAGGCCTCAGTACTTCAACCAGACAAGGAGGTGGAGCAACTTGAAAATGAAGGGTATAACTATTTAACAAAGTGTGGAGCTGGATGAACACAGCAGGCCAAGCAGCATCTCAGGAGCACAAAAGTTGACGTTTCGGGCCTAGACGCTTCATCAGCTCTCTGATGAAGGGTCTAGGCCAGAAACGTCAGCTTTTGTGCTCCTGAGATGCTGCTTGGCCTGCTGTGTTCATCCAGCTCCACACTTTGTTATCTTGGATTCTCCAGCATCTGCAGCTCCAATTATCACTGATACAATTTCAACCCCACTGCGAAGCCTCTTCCAGGGATGCCTAACCTGAAGAAGTTACCCTCCTCCCTCCAGACCAACCTCAGGGAATCTCTCTCCCAGCTCTCTGATGAAGGGTCTAGGCCCGAAACATCGGCTTTTGTGCTCCTGAGATGATGCTTGGCCTGCTGTGTTCATCCAGCTTCACACTTTGTTATCTTGGATTCTCCAGCATCTGCAGTTCCCATTATCTCTGGTATAACTATTTAGTTGAGTTCACTGGAATGTTGGTTTAAATGCAAAATGACACCAATAGTGCATGTTCAATTCCCACACTGGCTGAGGTCACCATGAAAGTGCCACCTTCAGAGCCTTGCCCCTCACCTAGGCATGGTGACCCTCAGGTTAAACTCACCACCAGTTGTCTCTTTCTCCCTCTCTCTCTCGCTCTCTCTTTCTGTACTGAGTGAGAGGCCTTTACTCCTCTGGGACTACTGCAACATCACCTTTCCTTGTGCATATTCAGCAATACCTCCAAAGCCTCAATAGTAATAAAAAATCTTTTCAACCATGCTGTATATTTCTGATTCTGACACTCTGACAGGGTTATTTCACTAATGGAGACTGGCACAGAAATAATTAATCTGACAGGCTTTCCAAACAGTGCTCATCCCAGCCGAATTTTACATTATAATAAAATGTGAGGCTGGATGAACACAGCAGGCCAAGCAGCATCTCAGGAGCACAAAAGCTGACGTTTCGGGCCTAGACCCTTCATCAGAGAGGGGGATGGGGGGAGGGAACTGGAATAAATAGGGAGAGAGGGGGAGGCGGACCGAAGATGGAGAGTAAAGAAGATAGGTAGAGAGAGTGTAGGTGGGGAGGTAGGGAGGGGATAGGTCAGTCCAGGGAAGACGGACAGGTCAAGGAGGTGGGATGAGGTTAGTAGGTAGCGGGGGGTGCGGCTTGGGGTGGGAGGAAGGGATGGGTGAGAGGAAGAACCGGTTAGGGAGGCAGAGACAGGTTGGACTGGTTTTGGGATGCAGTGGGTGGAGGGGAAGAGCTGGGCTGGTTGTGTGGTGCAGTGGGGGGAGGGGACGAACTGGGCTGGTTGAGGGATGCAGTAGGGGAAGGGGAGATTTTGAAACTGGTGAAATCCACATTGATACCATATGGCTGCAGGGTTCCCAGGCGGAATATGAGTTGCTGTTCCTGCAACCTTCGGGTGGCATCATTGTGGCAGTGCAGGAGGCCCATGATGGACATGTCATCAAGAGAATGGGAGGGGGAGTGGAAATGGTTTGCGACTGGGAGGTGCAGTTGTTTTTTGCGAACTGAGCGGAGGTGTTCTGCAAAGCGGTCCCCAAGCCTCCACTTGGTTTCCCCAATGTAGAGGAAGCCGCACCGGGTACAGTGGATGCAGTATACCACATTGGTAGATGTGCAGGTGAACCTCTGCTTGATGTGGAATGTCATCTTGGGGCCTGGGATGGGGGTGAGGGAGGAGGTGTGGGGACAAGTGTAGCATTTCCTGCGGTTGCAGGGGAAGGTGCCGGGTGTGGTGGGGTTGGAGGGCAGTGTGGAGCGAACAAGGGAGTCGCGGAGAGAGTGGTCTCTCCGGAAAGCAGACAGGGGAGGGGATGGAAAAATGTCTTGGGTGGTGGGGTCGGATTGTAAATGGTGGAAGTGTCGGAGGATAATGCGTTGTATCCGGAGGTTGGTAGGGTGGTGTGTGAGAACGAGGGGGATCCTCTTGGGGCGGTTGTGGCGGGGGCGGGGTGTGAGGGATGTGTCGCGGGAAATGCGGGAGACGCGGTCAAGGGCGTTCTCGATCACCGTGGGGGGAAAGTTGCGGTCCTAAACACCTCCGCTCAGTTCGCAAAAAACAACTGCACCTCCCAGTCGCAAACCATTTCCACTCCCCCTCCCATTCTCTTGATGACATGTCCATCATGGGCCTCCTGCACTGCCACAATGATGCCACCCGAAGGTTGCAGGAACAACAACTCATATTCCGCCTGGGAACCCTGCAGCCATATGGTATCAATGTGGATTTCACCAGTTTCAAAATCTCCCCTTCCCCTACTGCATCCCTCAACCAGCCCAGTTCGTCCCCTCCCCCCACTGCACCACACAACCAGCCCAGCTCTTCCCCTCCACCCACTGCATCCCAAAACCAGTCCAACCTGTCTCTGCCTCCCTAACCGGTTCTTCCTCTCACCCATCCCTTCCTCCCACCCCAAGCCGCACCCCCCGCTACCTACTAACCTCATCCCACCTCCTTGACCTGTCCGTCTTCCCTGGACTGACCTATCCCCTCCCTACCTCCCCACCTACACTCTCTCCACCTATCTTCTTTACTCTCCATCTTCGGTCCGCCTCCCCCTCTCTCCCTATTTATTCCAGTTCCCTCCCCCCATCCCCCTCTCTGATGAAGGGTCTAGGCCCGAAACGTCAGCTTTTGTGCTCCTGAGATGCTGCTTGGCCTGCTGTGTTCATCCAGCCTCACATTTTATTATCTTGGAATCTCCAGCATCTGCAGCCTCCATTATCTCGAATTTTACATTAGGCTGGTGGGTACAGTCGTTTAGTGAGAAACAATTGTTTCAATACATATGCTGGTAGTAATATAGTGGCATACATTCTAAAACTCTTCACATAAAAACCTCTGCCCATGAAGTTCATGAGAACAAAAAGCCAACAACCAATTATCCAGCATCCAGTTACAAAGTGGAAACCCTGAAAGACAAAAGAGAAGCTGACTGTGAAAGCGGGATGTTTAATAAGTGACCCTTTAAACGCTGACATCTGTGGAGCTGACGCTGTGGAGTTCCACAGGGCTCTGTCCTTGGGCCTCTACTGTTTGTAATTTTTATTAATGACTTGGACGAGGGAATTGAAGGATGGGTCAGCAAGTTTGCAGACGACACAAAGGTCGGAGGTGTCGTTGACAGTGTAGAGGGCTGTTGTAGGCTGCAGCGGGACATTGACAGGATGCAGAGATGGGCTGAGAGGTGGCAGATGGAGTTCAACCTGGATAAATGCGAGGTGATGCATTTTGGAAGGTCGAATTTGAAAGCTGAGTACAGGATTAGGGATAGGATTCTTGGCAGCGTGGAGGAACAGAGGGATCTTGGTGTGCAGATACATAGATCCCTTAAAATGGCCACCCAAGTGGACAGGGTTGTTAAGAAAGCATATGGTGTTTTGGCTTTCATTAACAGGGGGATTGAGTTTAAGAGTCGTGAGATCTTGTTGCAGCTCTATAAAACTTTGGTTAGACCGCACTTGGAATACTGCGTCCAGTTCTGGGCGCCCTATTATAGGAAAGATGTGGATGCTTTGGAGAGGGTTCAGAGGAGGTTTACCAGGATGCTGCCTGGACTGGAGGGCTTATCTTATGAAGAGAGGTTGACTGAGCTCGGTCTCTTTTCATTGGAGAAAAGGAGGAGGAGAGGGGACCTAATTGAGGTATACAAGATAATGAGAGGCATAGATAGAGTTGATAGCCAGAGACTATTTCCCAGGGCAGAAATGGCTAGCATGAGGGGTCATAGTTTTAAGCTGGTTGGTGGAAAGTATAGAGGGGATGTCAGAGGCAGGTTCTTTACGCAGAGAGTTGTGAGAGCATGGAATGCGTTGCCAGCAGCAGTTGTGGAAGCAAGGTCATTGGGGTCATTTAAGAGACTGCTGGACATGTATATGGTCACAGAAATTTGAGGGTGCATACATGAGGATCAATGGTCGGCACAACATTGTGGGCTGAAGGGCCTGTTCTGTGCTGTACTGTTCTATGTTCTATGTTCTATGTTCTATCTTAAAATTCATAATGTTGTCTTCAAACCTTTCCATAGTCTTCGTGACACTGTGAGCTCCATCATAAAACTCTCAAATATGTTTGTACTGCTATCAATATGGCGCACCTCCAATTTAACTATTACACAATTGAATGCTGTACCTGAAGCTGTCCTACATTCTGGAATTCCCTGATTAGATATTGACTCCTCTCTACCTCTCTTTCTTCCTGTAAGATTCTCCTTAAAACCATATTCTGAACAATTTTTCAGTGATTTGCCCTAGAATGCGGATTAATGTCAATTCCTGTTTGACGATTTCCTTTAAAGTACCTTGGAACATTTTACTACATTAAAAATGCAATATTAATGTAAATTGTTACTGATGTGGGGAAAAGGGTCCTGCTGAGGAGACAACCCTTAAAAGTATTTCTGGTAGAAATGGTTTCCTTGCCACCTCCTTCTTTCTGGGAGCAATAAAACTACTGGCACAGAATGCCTTCTGTAATTCCCAAAACCCTCCCCTCCACCACTACCTTCAATAACAGACCGTAGGGTATGGTATAAGCATTTACAGAAATCATGGTGGTTAACATCCTTCTTTAGAAATGTTCCAGTGCTGAAATGTGTTTCTTAATGGCTCCTTTTCTGTCTAATACTGGGATAATGAAGACATAACAATAACATTAAATTGTCCATTTGATAAAGTACACCAGGATTATCTGCATAATTGCAGTTCTAAATCAGAGAGAAAAAGTTCACTAGGCTGTGTAAATCAGACAGGCCAAGTACAGTGTCTTGAGCTGATATGATTAAACCATTCTTCAGTAATAAGAGAGTATAAGGTGTCCATTATACAAATTGAACTGGCACTAAATTACATGTGCTGTCAGTTAGGTAAATTTTACTACGGAGGGTATTTCTGAAACACGGCCTCCAAGCTATTCATTTCGTACTTAATGGCTCTCATCATGTTCACAGTACACTTGATAGAATTGGATGTGGCTTCACTAAATTGACTTCCACTGTATCGATGTTTGCAATCCTTATTTTGGAAGTAGCTGCTGGAAAATAAAGCATTTTGGTAAAAGAGGCCTTTCACAAGTCTCTGTGGTAGAACTCATACCTCTCATAATGTTGTGGGTTCAGGCCCTACCTATTCTGGAGGCATGAGCACATAATGCAGGCTGACTCTTTTGTGCAGTATCGAAGGAACATTGTGTCGTCACAAATTCCATTTGTTGATTAAATCAAGGCTATAGCCTGCCCAAGGAGTTTTGCAACCAATGAAATTTTTTAAAATGTATTTTCTTTTCTTTATTCATTCACAGGATAAGGGCATCACTGGTTCGGCAGCATTTATTGCCCATCCCTAATTAAGAATCAACGGCATTGCTATGGGTGTGATGTCGCATGTAGGCCAGACCAGGTAAGGATGGCAGTTTCCTTCCCTAAAGGACATTATTGCACCAGATGGGTTTTTCCCCAACAATTGGCAATGGATTCATGGTCATTGTTAGATTCTTAATTCCAGATATTTATTGAATTCAAATTCTACCATCTGCCATGGCAGGATTCGAACCCAGGTCCCCAGAATGCTACCTGGGTCTCTGGATTAAGAATCCAGTGATAATACCACTAAGTCATTGCCTCCCTATTGCAAAATAAGGAAATACGGCAGCCAATTTCAAAGCAAGATCGCACAAACTGTAGCATAATAAGTTACCAGGTAATCTGATAATTAGATTAAGAGGTTAAATATTGGTCAATTTCTCAGGGGAACCTTATCAGTTCTTTTTTGATTAGTGACATTGTATCTTTAATATCACCCTGAACAGGCAACTGCGATTTTGATCTAACAGTACTTCAAAAGACAATACCCCCTACTATTACTTGGTTGGTGTCGGCAAATTATATCAACAGGGAGCCAACAACATTTAAAAGTTACAGAGAAGCAAATCAGAAATTGAACAATGACAACCAAAAAGAAAAAAATAAATCCATTTGCTTATGTAAGAGATGGCTACGATTGTGTCCATCAAGCTTACCCCACATCATGCACTGTAACAGATGTGAAACCTAAAAACTATCCTGTGTTCTATGGTTTGACTTTGAATTTAAGTCGAACTGTGAATCCTGATAATGTGCAGTTGTGAACTTGGAAAAAAGATGAGAAACATATTTTGTAAGAATTGTGTGGGTAATTAAGGTGTAAACTGAAATAATTGGTAGGGAAACTTGCCAGATGTGTAGAAATAAAAGGACGTACTAGATGAATACGTAGTTGGAGAAACGATGCAGCAGAGATGGGATTAGAACCTGAGTGTAGAAGCACAGGGGGAAGAAACAAGGATTGACAGAAAAGACTGGCACTGTGCCATGAGAAAGGATTAATTAGCAATCTTGCTGTGTGGGGTCCATTGGGGAAGGGTGACCATAAAATGACAGAATTATTCAATCAAGACAGCATGTGAAGAAGTTGAATCCAGAACTAGGATGCTGAATCTAAAAGAAAGGAACTATGAGGCGTAAGTTGATAACGATAGAATGGGACACCTCGCAAAACAATTTTGAAACGCTGAATGGCTACATTTACTCCGAGTTTCTATGTTTAAATGGCAATTAGATGACCTGGGTGAGCTTAGGATTTTTGCATGGAAATGCAGCTCCATTCCCTTTCTTTGTAGGATCTTAGGTAAATGAGCATAGAGTGCGAGGCCTCTAAGTAAAGGATGAAATTTGTCTGTATCAGTTGGATAATTCTGTGACAAGCCTCCAGGCTGTGTTCCATAAGGTCAATTTTCTTTTCCTGCCAACTTGCTTTCAGCACTTCTCATGTTGATGTGAACCAAATCCATCCTCTTAGAAACATTGTACTAATTAACCACAAAAGTATCACATCAAAGACTGATCCTGGCAGTGGAAATCTGCAGGAAGAATAGAGACACAGAATCAAACTGCAGCAATTTTGTGGGATCCTGATGGCCATTCTTGACGCCAAATCTACTGAACAGGTAGAGACCAGTGCCTCCGGAAGCAGACCTTCAGTTGTGTTCAGGGTCAGTCTATGAGAACGTTCTATTTAGGAGCCTAGGGTCGCAATGGGATAAACCCAACCCTCACCTGCCCCTGAAAAAACTGAAGATTGGGCCCAGGAATACATTTTTCCGAGATAATAAGGTGTAGAGCTAGATGAACACAGCAAGTCAAGCAGCATCAGAGGAGCAGGAAAGCTAACATTTCGGGTCTTGAACCGTTTTTAGAAATCACATTTTTCCAAGATAGGAAAATCTCTTTTTGAATGTTGGAGGAATTCAGGAAACCAACTCCTTATGGGACCTTAGGAGCACAAAAGCTGACGTTTCGGGCCTAGAGCCCGAAACGTCAGCTTTTGTGCTCCTGAGATGCTGCTTGGCCTGCTGTGCTCATCAGCTTCACACTTTGTTACCTCGGATTCTCCAGTATCCGCAGTTCCCATTATCTCCTTATGGGACCTGTTCAATATCTCTAAACTGCAGCAACAAGGACAAATTATATTTATATAGCAACTTTAACCTTGTCCCAAGACACTTCACAGAATATATTTCATTTATTACCAAACATCGAGAAGAAAAATGAGAAGTATCATGGTCAAAGTACCTGCCCTCATCTGATTAGCAGCAACTTTTATTTCTGTGTTTTGTTTTGAAGGGGTAAATTAGAATGAGCATTCACTCCCAACAATGATAATGATAATATGAGGTCAGTATGGTAATAAAATGTGAGGCTAGATGAACACAGCAGGCCAAGCAGCATCTCAGGAGCAAAAAAGCTGACGTTTTGGGCCTAGACCCTTCATCAGAGAGGGGGATGGGGTGAGGGTTCTGGAATAAATAGGGAGAGAGGGGGGAGGCGGACCGAAGATGGGAAGAAAAGCAGATAGGTGGAGAGGAGAGTATAGGTGGGGAGGTAGGGAGGGGATAGGTCAGTCCAGGGAAGACGGACAGATCAGGGAGGTGAGATGAGGTTAGTATGGACTTCACCAGCTTCAAAATCTCCCCTTCCCCCACCGCATCCCAAAACCAGCCCAGTTCATCCCCTCCCCCCACTGCATCACACAACCAGCCCAGCTCTTCCCCTCCCCCAGTGCATCCCAAAACCAGCCCAGCCTGTCTCTGCCTCCCTAACCTGTTCTTCCTCTCACCCATCCCTTCCTCCCACCCCAAGCCGCACCTCCATTTCCTACCTACTAACCTCATCCCACCTCCTTGACCTGTCCGTCTTCCCTGGACTGACCTATCCCCTCCCTACCTCCCCACCTATACTCTCCTCTCCACCTATCTTCTTTTCTCTCCATCTTCGGTCCGCCTCCCCCTCTCTCCCTATTTATTCCAGAACCCTCACCCCATCCCCCTCTCTGATGAAGGGTCTAGGCCCGACACGTCAGCTTTTGTGCTCCTGAGATGCTGCTTGGCCTGCTGTGTTCATCCAGCATCACACTTTATTATCTTGGATTCTCCAGCATCTGCAGTTCCCATTATCTCAGTATGGTAATGCTGTTTTCTGCAGAGATAGTCATTCCAGAAGGAGTCTGGGGAGGAATCAATTAAATTGCCTCAGGAAATTCACACCTTCTGAGTTTACACACATGCAAATTTCAGTCACTGAAGAAAGAAATTGGTCTTTCTATTGCCTAAGATGATTGGTTGGAATTTCCCCAAGGACAGGGTCATATTGACGATAAGCACAAATGATATAACACGGCAGTTACTGATTTTCCAACAGAGACTAGACTGATGTAGGTCATTCAATTCAGACACACTTGTTTTGAGATGCATATCAGATTGAATAACCTTTCTTTTAAGTAGGGCATATATGCACTCACTGCGCAGGGTGCATCCTAGGCTTCAAACACAGGGGTCCATTTTGCAGATTTGTGATACCTGCTAGGAAATCATGGACAGGATGGCATTATTTTCTATCCATTAACTGCTAGGTGGGGGTTTGGCAATATAATACTTATTTAATTTTCCTCTCCCTACTTTAAGAATCTGATTCTGGTTGGGACACAATTCACCAGGTAGCAACATAAAGAAAATTAAAGACTTCTGTTGGCTAGTTTCCATTTTAGCAAGTTTCCGGACTTCTCATTAATGAACAGAACTGCTAAGCCAAAAACCAATCAGGTACTAATCTTAGCTCAACTGTAGAAGTATTTTTTTCAACACATAAACTCTGTCAGTTTCATGTGTGTCTCTATGTACATTTACACTGCTTCGTTCATTGTCAAAGGTTCTCAGGATCCTTCTTTTGAGTAAGAAAGACAGATTTGTATTTACACTGTGCCTTTCACCCCAGGCCATTCTAAAACTTTTCACAGTCAATGATGTACTTTCAAAGCTGTATTCACTCCACTTAATGCAGAAGGTGTGGAGGCTATTTGCAAACAACAAGAACACACAGCAATAAAAACTAAATAACCTTGTAGACATTTCAGATTTACAGCATATCACAGTATTTTGCTTTCATAACTTACATTTTTAGGCATTGATGATGCATGGTCAGGATACTAGGGAAATTTCAATGCCCATCTTTAAATAGTGCCATGGGATAATTAATGGCCAACTAAGGTGGCTGACAGAGCCACAGTTTAATATCTCATTTAGAGGAAAGTATCTCTGATAGCGCAGCATTTCAACAGTACCGCATGAAGCTCAGCCTAGATTCCGTGGTGGGATGGGATTATCATCCAAAGCCCTCTGACTCAAACATTATGTTGCCACGAGGGAATTGCCTGGGAGTCCATAATTCACACTTTCTTCGTCCAAACATAGCTGGGTGTAACATTTCCATGGAATAATTGTTTGCAACAGCCTATTAAAACACAGGGTACTTCATAGAGTTTCTGTGGAGCTCATTTTAGGCTGGTATCTCCACTGTGTGGAGTTATAGAGGGTCTTGCCCACCACTCACACTCCAGCCATTGGTAGAGGAACTAGGGTAGATCAGTTGCTAAAATACTAAGGGGGAGTAGAAGTCCCACTCCATGCTATAATTGAACAGAAACAGAGGAAACTCAGATCTAGAGATTTGGAGCAAATCATTAAAATATGTGCTCCTGGAGCACAAGAGGGTACTGGTGATGAGTGAGAGAAGGAGAAGATTCAGCTCTAATACCCAATAACTATGTGCATCATGCAAATGAGAGACAGTTAAAATAACTAAGGCTGCTTTCAGTGGTTTGTGCCCCCACAGGAGTGGTTTATATTTAGCAGTTTAGTGTGAATTGGTAATTGTAAACAGAGTGGAGGTTTGAGGGACAGTTTCCAGATCTGTCGTTACTGCAACAGCACCTCAGGCTTCCTGAGCAGGCCTGCAAACAGACAAACAGGATCCACCTTCACTTAACTTCAAACAATTCAGTTATGGTCAGCAATCACACTGAGTAATTTCTGCACTTTTCAGGTCATAATTCTTTAAAAATATACTATAAAGCTGCTGGAGTCAAAACAACACATTTCACCCTCTAATTTACAAATGTTGTACATTTTACTTTACACATGCACCCGGGCAGTGAGTATTGACAGCCCGTTCACCCATATGAAATAAAATATCAAAGGGAACAGCCTCTAGAAACTCAGGAATTGCCGAAGAGCGTTATAACCCATGAGGTATGGTTGCTGTTACCGCTGTAATTTTTGAAAATCAGTGGTTAATTTGCACCCAACAGCATTCCACAAACGGCAAAGTGATAATCTGTTTTAGATTTCAGATTCCCAGCATCCACAATTAAAATAACTTCATAGAGACAGATATCCCATCACCAAGTCACCCTTTATTTGCACATGCAGAGTCCCTGGCATTTATGTAGCTACCTCAGAGTCAGCTGTCAGAGGGAAAAGAACCTCTAACACTGTGTTCTTATCTGTCAGCTAGGGCTCCCTGAATGGGCCAGATTAACAGCCCCAATCAGGGAACTCATATTCTATTATGTCCACCTGGGTGACCTTATTACAATCGCTATATCCCTTCCCCTCCGAGCCTGAGGACATAGGCCAGTTCTTTTTTTTTGTAGCCCCTCCTGGAGTGGTTTGAGCACCAGGCCAGGTTCCTCCAAATTTGCCTCTGATACATTCTTCTCTTAGGTGCCAACGGCATTGAGGTGGTGATATTTGCCATGTCCATCTCAGATTCCAAGATTATATTCAAAGCTTGACAGAGGGGGAGAGCCGACAGGTTCCGGCACAGTTGGAAAGGTAGTCGAGGAGCCATGCACATTTTGTTCCCACCCAATTTGCATGTTTGGAGCTTTCATTTGATCTATTTGTTTCTTCAGGGCTGTCACACCTACCCGAACTTTAAACATCACTAACCCGACCTTGCATTGACCATGCCTCTTATCCATGAAGAGCCATTCCTGTGGCTCCTATACCAAGCTTCAACCCCTGAATTAAACTGTTTCACTCGCCTAGCAGAATCTTGTGGCTACATTGGCACCCTGATGTCATTTCAGCGTCCCCAGCCCCAGGTCTGGGAGGATCAGATTTAATCTGTTGCAGGATCTTCTCCCCATTGGCGACTCTGCTGGAGCTATGAGGGGTAGTTCTATAATCAATAGGAACCATGACAGTCTGATTGCCATTGAAGGTGTAGGTTGTTTCTTTCATCCTGCCTTCAAAGTTTGGACCGCACTTTCTGCCAGACCATTGGAAGGTTGTTGGTATGGAGCTGTCCTTATATATGAATACCATTTGACTTCAGGAAATACTCAAATTTCCTGTCATTATTTGTGAACAGCACTTCTGGGAGTCCATGTATTGCAAAAGATGCATCATCGCCCAGTGTTTGATGAATGAACTCGGTGCACATCCAGCCGTTTTGAGTGGATGTCCACAATAACTAAGAACATTGAGCCCATGAAAGAGCTGCACTGGGATAGGCCTCAATTAGAACTGGGTGACCACTAAACCAGAAGTTTATGTTGATTAGTTCTGATTTGGATGTTGCTAAGCAATTTAACTGTTCCAAGCCAGATGTAGGTGGACTTTCCAGGGTGTGCACTCTCCTGAATACCAGGCTATGAGCATCCTTACTCCATTTAGGTCTAGTGGGACTCTTGCTGTCTCGGGTCCGCAAACCAGGAGCAATTACAATGGCTTGCCGGTCCGGTCCTGAGGAATATATGAACTGTTGGGCTGAGGTTTGGCTTTGTTTTGGGGTTTTACTGTGAGCTGACCTAGATGCTTCTGTTCAGGATATGTCCTAAATAAAGCTATGCAATTGCCTACACTCAAGTGTTGTTCACCAAGCTCAGGTGGATTGACAATGGTGTCCTCTTCCGTTGAAATACTCTGCAACTCATTTGCTCAACTGGCCACATTTTCTAATGATAAAGCCAGTTGTAGTATCTGTTTGAAGCCCTGATGTGGCAGTGCTGGTATCGAACTGGGGTGGATAAAATCAGAAGTGACACGACACTGGGTTATAGTCCTACAGCTTTATTTGAAACCATGAGCTTTTATAGTGCTGCTTTTTATATAGCTGCATTTCACCAGGTCAAATGAAGGGAAGCATAGAGGCACAGAATTTATAGACAGAGAGATAATTGCAAGATAATTCCAGGTAAAAGATAATTACAAAATATCAAAAATAAGATGGTGCTAGAGATAAACCAAATGGCCGGAATAACATAATAGGTACAAAAGCCGCATGCTAAAGGCCTAACCAAAGTAGCAAGCAATCCAAAACTGTACAAACTAATTAAGGTAGAGAGATCATAACAAGTTATCAAGGTAATGTTGTCAAAACAGAAGAGTAAGGAAGGTTCTTCAAACACAGAACAGTATGGTGGGATTACATGTATCGCACTTGAGGCCATCCTCATGGGTATGCAGTTGGCTATCAGTTTCGGCTCGGTGGTTCTCTGTTGCTGTGTGTCTCGAATAGCACTTTGGAGGATACTTACCCCGAACATCAGAGGCTGAATGTCCTTGACTGCTGAAATGATCCCTGGCTGGGAGGGAACACTCCTGTCGGGCAATTGTACTACTGGGTTATTCAGCCTGTTCACACTCCACTCACACCATTTGTACTATCTTGCGACATCCTTAGTCTGCCTTAATTTGTGTTCCCTATTACCTGCTGAGCTTGTGTGCTAACCTTTTATCACTTATGCATGAGGTCTCTTTGTTGTAGTCTTTCTCCTTTTAAATAGTGTTCAACATCATTATTCCTCTCACCTTATATTTTCCCACATTTTCTTACATCTGCCAAATTTTTGCTCACTTACATAAACCTTCCATATCCCTCTGTAGACTCTGTCATCCTCATCACTGGCCTTCAGTGTTTTGCACTATCAAACTTGGTAATAGTACATTTGTTTCAGCCATCAAAGTTATTCATATAAATTGTATATAATTGCAGCCCCAGCACTGATCTCTATGGCACTCCACTAGTTATAGGTTGCCATCCTAAAAATGCCCCTTTCATTCCAAATCCGTCTTCTATTAGTTAGCCAAATTTCTAATCATGTTAAAATACAGCAACCAACACCATGGGTTCTTATCTTAATAGCAAACCTTATATGCAGTACTTTATCAAATGCCTTTTGGAAATACAAATACATTACATCTATTGTATCCTGCTAATCTAACTTGCTTATTACCTCCTAAAAGAATGTGGTTGACTCTTAACTGCCTGGTGGCAATTAGGGACAGGCAATAAATGCTGCCTTGCCAGTGATACCCTCAGCCTGTGAATGAATAGAGAAAAAAAATGATGGCAATAAACTTATCAGTTTTATTTTTGTTTCCATTATGGGTGATTTATAATGTAGGGGTTTAGGCTAAATCTACTCCATAGTTCCAAACTTGTTCCAAAATATATAGTGGGAGCCAACAAAAAAAAACACATAACTAACTGAAAGGTCTGAAGGTTAGTAGCCTAGAAATTCGGACACACCCATTTTTTGCACGTACTGATGGGAGTTGGGAATAGAGACTGATCATTGTACTTAAATGGTAAGGCTCAAACTATCATAATATTGCATCTTTGGCTTCATTTTATTCAAATTGATAAGTTCAACAGGTTGTCAAATGGGGTTGAATGTCCCTCTTGAACTAAATGAAGAAAGATGTAAATGGGTAGGGAATGAAAAACTACTTGGACATAGCATAACAGAGCGCCAGTGAATTGGGAAGGGGCAGCTGCCAACAGTCTTTTGATGGGAAATTAATAGGAGCAGTACTCTTCCTTGATTTAAAGAGCAATGAAATATTATTGAGGGCAAATTATGTTTCAGTGCTCCACAGGTCATGCTGTATTTAGTTCTGGAGGCTGTACATTGGCCTTTGAAGAGGTTGTAATGATAGTGCAATAAAAAAGATTAAAATATGAGGCCAAGCAATTCAGGAGTGAAAAAGTAGCGGATGCCTGGAATTTTCTTTTTGGAAGCGAGATGGATGCTGGGTCAATTAAAATTTTCAAGATTGACGTTAATTAATACTTATTGAGCCAGGTTATGAAGGGAAATGGAGCAAAGACCAGTAAAGGGAATAGAACTATAGATCAGCAATAATTTGATTGACTGGCAGAATAGCTTCACCAGACTGAATTTACTCACGACTGCTCTTAGGGTCACAAACCATCTAAATTTAAAAATATTCATTCATGATATATGGCCATTGCTGACTGAGCCAGCATTTATTTTGGTCCCTAGTTGCTGATGAGAAGGTGATAGTGAGCTGCCTTCTTGAAAAACTGCAGTCTGTGTGCTGTAGGGAGGTCCACAATGCAGTTAGGGAGGGAATTCCAGGATTTTGACGAAGGAACACTGAAAGACTGGTGACATTTTTCCAAGTCAGGGTGGTGAGTGGCTTCAAGGAGAATCTGCAATTGGTGTTATTCCCATGCATCTGCTGCCCTTATGCTTCTAGATAGAACTGATCATGGCTTTGGAAGGTGCTGACTTCAGACCATTGACGAATTTTTGCAGGGATATGAATTTATGAAGGTGGTTGATGTTCAGAGATGTTAAAGGTCAATGGAAATCCATTTTACTGAAGATAGTTGCACATTCAGCACAGCAACATTTAAAAATACAATGTAAAATATTTGCCATCTCTTAATTAATAACTACACAGACTAATGCTCAAAGGCTTCATATTCTATTTCTGTGAGACAGAATTTCACCAGAGGCATGAACCCAACGGGGACAGGAAGAATACATCTTAGCACGCTATGCTTTCATCCACCGCTATGCACATTTCAGTAACAGTATGGTGTCTCAGTGATGCAGCATGGTGGCTCCTTGATGAGCACTGATGCCTCACAGCACAAGGGACCTGGGTTTGATTCCAGACTCAGGCAACTGCATGGAGTTTGCACATTTTCCCCGTGTCTGCATTGGTTTCCTCTGGGTGCCCTGGTTGCCTCCCACATTCCAAAGATGTGCGGATTAGTTGGATCGGCCAGAAGTGCAAGGCTAAGTGGATTAGCCATGGGAAATCCAGGCTTATGGGATGGGATGCTCTTCAGCGGGTCAGTGTGAATTCGATGGGCTGAATGGCCCGCTTCCACACTCTAGGGCTTGTATGTTTTCAACTGTTCTGGTAATTTGTGATATTTTCAAGACAGATTTGTGAGTTCTGCTTCCAGCTGGAGATTGTCATTAAATTTTATTATTGTTAGTCACATTTCCCAGGAATTTGGTGAAGGTTGGCAACAATAAGATTCACAGAACCTTAATGACTGAATTTTAACAGAGTGAGATAATAGTCACAGATGACTCTGAGGCATTGGAAGGAAGCCATAAACCTCCCAAAAACTCATTTTCTAGATATCAAGCAGCACTCTCCTTAAATGTTGCAGAATCTGCACATTGTGCATCAGATCGGTAGTCAAGTTAGAACCCACTGAACTGGAGTGGAAGCAAATCATTCTCAATCTCAAAGGAATGGGTAAAAAGAAGTATTTATAGTGCGAGGACCATTTTCTCGTTTAGGAAATTGGTTTTGTGTTTTTGTTGAGTTCCATGCAAAGATTTCGAATCCCTAAAGAAATGAATATTCCATTAGTGAGCCATTCTGCAAGTCATCCCTCAACAATGCAGTGGTTTGTTACAGCCCTACCCGATATTGGATAACCATGTTTACCACAAAGGGCCATGTGGTTCTAACCCTCCATTACTGGGTAACCCCAATTATATTTGGGGTATTTAGTCATGGGAGAAAGGGGAGTGGATGCCCACTAGGTCACCAGTAGATCACTGTTATCCTGAAACTACAACAACAATATAGAAGCACTTAAAGATCTCCAGTTGTCCTTCAGGAATTTATTGTAGCCCAAGAAAATGCAACTGTTGAAACACAGAAATAAATGAGCTTTAAACCATGACTAAATACAACAAGTAGCTCATAATTCCAGATGCAAATATAGTGTTCACGCTCCGTCCTGCCTATCAGGATGCTTGCCAAAATGTTACTATTATTCTAAAAATTCTCCCCGAACCACTGCCAGCTGGTAAAGCTCCTCTGTCAGCTCTCTCAGGATTATGAATATGCCACTAATGGATTCATGTTCAGACTCAAATGCAATTGCCTGTAATTACGGTTTTTTTGCAGTGAGGGCAGGAAAATGTTTTCTTTTCATTCTGAGTTCCCAAGTTGTTCCCAAGGTACAGCACAAGCTTTATCTGTTATGGGGAGCGATGGCGTTGTGGTTTTGTTTTAAGAACGAGTGTTCCTAAGGCAGACTAACGATTGAAATGTGTAAGTTCACAACCGACTACTTCAGCTGGAGATTTCAAATTCAATTAATTAAATGCATTTGGAAGTTTTTTTTAAAAACTGTTGACCATTAACAATCAGATTGTTGTTTAAAACGATTGGATTCACTCTTTTTTTTGGAAAGGAAATCTGCCATCCTTGTGACTTCAAATTTACAGAAATGCTGAACTGGGAGTCAAGTAAGCAACACAAACAAACACAGTGAATGCTGGAGAAACTCAGCAGGCCTGACAGCATCTAGGAGAGAGAAACTGAGTTAATGTTTCGAGTATGGTATGACTCCATTCTGTAGAGACTCTAAGAGTGCCGGACCTGATTTACTCTTAGTCACTATCAGTCCGCATTAACAACTAATCACCCTCCCAGCCAGATCATTATCAACTCCTTTGTCTATCCAACTGCTCTTCTCTCTCTTCGGGCTCTATCCTATCGTTTACTCCCTACACAATCCCCCTACATATTTTCTGCATACGAACCAACATTTTCCCAGCTGCCATCAGTTCTGAGGAAGGGTCACCCGACCCAAAACGTTAACTCTGATTTTTTCTTCACAGATGCTGCCAGACGTACTAAGCCTTTCCAGCGACTTCTGTTTTTGGACCTGGCTTTCCATGTTAGCCACCAATCAGTCCAGAGAGCTAGGTAGGTACTCGCAGTCTGTGGCAGCAGGTTCCAATGGTGTTCCTGCAATCTTTTGAGTTAAATTGTCCTATGCTCTTACATACCTGCTTTTTGCTCCAGCGTCTGTTTGTGCTGTGCAATGACGTCACCACACCATTGGGCCCTCTCCTACCTGGGGCTGAGCAGGTGCCTGTTCTCCATGTCAGCAAAATATAAGCAGAATGTAACCAGTATCTGAGCTGATAGAGAAGGCAGTGTTTTGCAGTGCCATCCTTCCAGCTTCCAAGAACATACACATGCCACATGAACATAGACAAAAGAGAGAATATGTCACAAACAAGAGATAGGTGATTAGGTATTTTAAGAGTACATTCATAGTGGAATAAAGGGGGATTGAGACAATGCTTCCTACTTGAGCCTGGGGATTGGAGGTTTTAGCATCTCCATGGGACCAGGCCCAATCCTCACCATCAAGGGCCAAGGTCCTCTCTTCCAGTGAGTAGCTAAAGGTCAAGCCACCCATCAACTGTCTTCGTTTCTCTGCCTTAATAAAGGCCATTTTCTCCTGGAATGAGATAAAGTGAGGAATCGGTTAAGATGGACATGGGTGGCATAGTTGTTAGTTGCGGTGCAGCTAGAGGGAGGATGGTGAAGTGTCCCAAGTGAGTGGGCACTGCTGAGTGCATGCAGGGTAAAAGCTATGGGGGTTCAGTGAGGGTGAGATCAAGTGAGGGGAAATATCGTATGCAATAGTGTAAATAATAGAACATGGGATTTGGTGAGAAGTTGTTACTTTGGCGGAGATAGAGTGAATATGAGGAAACAAACAAGGTATGCTCTGGTGAAACAATCTTCTTCTCACACTGCCAGGCATTTCACTAGATGACTGAGGCCACACTGACACATGTGCCAGACTTGACCATAGCACTGTGTACTGTTCCTGGGGAAGAGAATGAACGTCCTCTTAACCATTCCATTCTCTCAGATTTCCAGGTCCCTCTCCCTAAAGCACACTGCTAATTTTCCCTTATTTGACATGTCAGGGGCAAATGACATGAGCTGTAACGGGCAGCTCTGGATGACAGTGCTTGACTGGGAATACAATGACTTCATAAAGAAGCAGCAGGAATCCCAGGGGTTCCAAGCAGGGCTGAATACTTTTGGTTTCAGTGAGTGCAAAAATCAATGTGGGAGTATGGTGCATGGTTAATGAGGTGAGTAGGATGATTGTGCAAGAAAACTCACAAAGAAACCCAGCAAAGATTGCATTTCAGATTAGAAAGAAACCCAACAAAGATTACAGCTTTTCTGCTGAAGGGTCTAGGCCCGAAACGTCAGCTTTTGTGCTCCTAAGATGCTGCTTGGCCTGCTGCGTTCATTCAGCTTCACACTTTGTTATCAAAGATTACAGTTAGCCAGTTTTCCATAACATTCAGTCTATTACGTCAGTTGACTAAAACTGTGTTCAAAGTGGCAAGTTTGAAAGAATGTCTGAAATGAGACAGGTGAAGTAGAGGTGAAAAGGTGTGAAAAGAGAATTCCAAAAGCAATTTGAGACAAAATGAAAATTGGAGATGTGCAATATGCCAGAATTCGGGGAGCACAATAGGTTCTGGGTCTGGAGATTATAAGGACATAGAAGAATGAGGATATGGAGGGATTTAAAAACAAGGATGAAAATTTTTAAGTCAAGGCATTGATTGATCAGGATCTGATTTAGGTCAATGAGCACTGGGATAGTAGGGGAATGGACAGCAGATATTTGGATGCTTTCAAGATTTCAGAGGGTAGCATGTGGGAGCACAGTCAAGACTGCAATAACAATGACAACAAAGCTTTGAATGAGGATTTCAACAGTAGATAAGCTTAGGTGATGTTATGCAAGTGGAAACACGATAGCATGAGTACAAGGTCAGAAACTCATCTTGAGATCAATGTGTCACCAAGGTTGCCATCAGATCGAAAATCATCCTGGCCAGCTCCCCCCTTGACAGCTGCAGCAACACTCAAGAAGTTTGGCACCATCCCAGACAAAGCAGCCCACTTTATTAACACTGTGTCCACTACTGCAGCATTCACTCACTCTGCCACCAATGCACAGTCGCAGTAGTGTGGCCCATCTTCAAGATGCGCTGTGGCTCTGTTGACAGTACTTCCAAACATCTACCATCCAGAAAAACAACAGCAGCAAGTCCATGGGAACACCACTCCTCTTCAAGCCATACAACATCCTGACAGGAAGCTATATCACATTTCTTCATAATTGTTAGGTCAAAAACATGAACTCTCTTCCTAACAGTATTGTGGGTGTCCTTGCCCCCCTGTGAACTACAATGATTGAAGATAGCATAGCATTAAAATGGCTGGAAATAGATTAACTAAATTTGTTCTGTGCTTAAGATCGCATAAGATAATGTCCATTGTTTAACATATGCATGACCATATTGCTTTTAAATTCCTTAAAGAAAATAAAGAGCTCAAATATATTTATCAGCATTCAGGACATTATGATTTACCAAGGTGCTTCACATGCAATGGAGTTTTGAATTGTAGTTACCTTTGTAACATAGAAAACAGATCAAACAATCTGTGATTGTTAACACCCTATGCAACAGCAAGTAGATAAACAAACATTAGCCACTATCATATTCTAGTTGAAGAATAAGTTAGGCCAACAAGGATTACTCACTTGTTTGTTTTTGATAGTCTTCTCAGATTGTCCCTTGGGATTGAGGATGACTTGCTCCTATTTGCTGAATTCTGAGATGTTTGATATGTTCAATGTGAGATTTGCAGAATTTGTCAGAGGCAGACCAAGTGCATGGTATTTGAAAAGTTGGATAAATCAGTTGTTTGGCAGTTTGTGTGCTCCTCTGACCCTCAACTTCACTCTTTGCAGTGATTTCTTGATAAGCTCTCTGCTTGCCGATTTTTGTTGGTCATGAGTTAGGGACTCCCAGAATCAATGGGTATGTCTGAACTCCTCAGGGATGCTTTGTGGATATTCTTAAACCATTTCTATTACTCTCATGGAATTCTGCTGGCACTGATTTATGAGTACAGCAGTCGTTTTGGAAGCCTGGTGTCAGTTATATGGCAATATGTCCTGTCCAGAAGAGCTGGTTTTGAATGATTAATGGTTTGATGTTAGACAATTCAATTTCAGAGACAATTCTGCTGTTGGACTGCCTTTCTTCTGGCTGGATTTTGAGGATCTTGCGAAGACATTGCTGGTGGTAAGTCTCCAGTGTTTTGTAGCACCTGCTATAGATTGTCCAAGTCTCTGATGCATATGGAAACACAGGTAACATTGCTGCCCATTAACCTGAGTCTCAGCTTTGTGATCCTGCATCTCTAATACACTTCTGTCCAGTGAATCGAAGGCTGAGAGCTGGCATATTAAAGGTGACAATGGGAACTGCAGATGCTGGAGAATCCAAGATAATAAAATGTGAGGCTGGATGAACACAGCAGGCCCAGCAGCATCTCAGGAGCACAAAAGCTGACGTTTCGGGCCTAGACCCTTCATCAGAGAGGGGGATGGGGTGAGGGTTCTGAAATAAATAGGGAGAGAGGGGGAGGCGGACCGAAGATGGAGAGAAAAGAAGATAGGTGGAGAGAGTATAGGTGGGGAGGTAGGGAGGGGATAGGCCAGTCCAGGGAAAACGGACAGGTCAAGGAGGTGGGATGAGGTTAGTAGGTAGGAGATGGGGGCACGGCTTGGGGTGGGAGGAAGGGATGGGTGAGAGGAAGAACAGGTTAGGGAGGCAGAGACAGGTTGGACTGGTTTTGGGATGCAGTGGGTGGAGGGGAAGAGCTGGGCTGGTTGTGTGGTGCAGTGGGGGGAGGGGACGAGCTGGGCTGGTTTTGGGATGCGGTGGGGGAAGGGGAGATTTTGAAGCTGGTGAAGTCCACATTGATGCCATTGGGCTGCAGGGTTCCCAAGCGGAATATGAGTTGCTGTTCCTGCAACCTTCGGGTGGCCTCATTGTGGCACTGCAGGAGGCCCATGATGGACATGTTGTCTGAGGAATGGGAGGGGGAGTGGAAATGGTTTGTGATTGGGAGGTGCAGTTGTTTATAGTGAACCGAGCGGAGGTGTTCTGCGAAGCGGTCCCCAAGCATCCGCTTGGTTTCCCCAATGTAGAGGAAGCCACACCGAGTACAGTGGTTGCAGTATATCACATTGGCAGATGTGCAGGTGAACCTCTGCTTAATGTGGAATGTCATCTTGGGACCTGGGATAGGGGTGAGGGAGGAAGTGTGGGGGCAAGTGTAGCATTTCCTGCAGTTGGTGGGGTTGGAGTGCAGTGTGGAGCGAACAAGGGAGTCACGGAGAGAGTGGTCTCTCTGGAAAGCAGACAGGGGTAGGGATGGAAAAATGTCTTGGGTGGTGGGGTCGGATTGTAGATGGCGGAAGTGTCGGAGGATGATACGTTGTATCCGGAGGTTGGTGGGGTGGTGTGTGAGAACGAGGGGGATCCTCTGTGGGCGGTTGTGGCGGGGGCGGGGTGTGAGGGATGTGTTGCGGGAAATGCGGGAGACGCGGTCAAGGGCGTTCTCGACCACTGTGGGGGGAAAGTTGCGGTCCTTGAAGAACTTGGACATCTGGGATGTGCGGGAGTGGAATGCCTCATCGTCGGAGCAGGTGCGGCGGAGGCGGAGGAATTGGGAATAGGGGATGGAATTTTTGCAGGAGGGTGGGTGGGAGGAGGTATATTCTAGGTGGAATTCTACATTCTTTAGATGACATGTCCATCATGGGCCTCCTGCAGTGCCACAATGAGGCCACCCGAAGGTTGAGGGAACAGCAATTCATATTCCGCTTGGGAACCCTGCAGCCTAATGGGATCAATGTGGACTTCACCAGCTTCAAAATCCACCCTGCCCCCACCACTTCCCAAAACCAGCCCAGCTCGTCCCCTCCCCCCACTGCATCACACAACCAGCCCAGCTCTTCCCCTCCACCCACTGCATCCCAAAACCAGTCCAACCTGTCTCTGCCTCCCTAACCTGTTCTTCCTCTCACCTATCCCTTCCTCCCACCCCAAGCCACACATCCATCTCCTACCTACTAACCTCATCCCACCTCCTTGACCTGTCCGTCTTCCCTGGACTGACCTATCCCCTCCCTACCTCCCCACCTATACTCTCCTCTCCACCTATCTTCTTTTCTCTCCATCTTCGGTCCGCCTCCCCCTCTCTCCCTATTTATTCCAGAACCCTCACCCCATCCCCCTCTCTGATGAAGGGTCTAGGCCTGAAACGTCAGCTTTTGTGCTCCTGAGATGCTGCTGGGCCTGCCTTGTTCATCCAGCCTCAGATTTTATTATATTAAAGGTGACGATGATTTTCATTCATGCCTATCTTCATTTAGAAGAAGTTCCGAAGTTTTGGAAAATGATCAACATTTCCCAGTATCTCATCATTATGAATATTTTGCGATGACAGTAGGTTGGATAAGGGCCTTAGTCTTCCGGGTATTTGTTAAAAGGTGCATTTCACCAAACACGGAGTTCCCAATCACCTATGTCATATGAGGATGTGATGCCAACCACTGCCAATATGCGATTGGATAGATAGCTGTCACCATCTTCCCTTTCTGATTGGGTCCACATAACCTGTTTGGTTTGAAGTGGATCAGAAAAACCGTACGCTTATCTTAAACGAGATATAGTCTATTACATGATAACACTCAAATGCAAGTTACAACAGTGGGCTGTGGCAAAATGTGTCCTGGATTCAGTTGGCATGTTTGGTGAAGCCTGAGCAAGATCACTTCACTACATCTTTTATGCTATTTTCAAGTGGTCTGGTCAGATTGTTTCTAGGCAGTATTGAGTTTCCAACTGATTCTCACGATAGCTTGTTAAATAACCTGTCAAAAGCCCAACTCCCTATAGATTGTGGCTGTACCAAACAGACTAGACATCAGTGCAATTAAACATAGAAACAAAAGTGGGCTCTTAGAGGATTCAACCTGATACTTGCTCCCAAAAACCTCCATGTTGGACACCAGGCGCCAACTTCTTGCATATTCTCCATGGGCAATTGCCGCAGGCACCCCATGTGCCAAACCCTATGAAAACTCACAGCATGTTTCCGTTCCGCTTACATTACTGTACCAGGCTGCTTCTTCAGGCTCTCCTCTTGCTGTCCTAGCACTCACTTGCTCTGAGTTCATCTAAGTCTTCATAGCATTCCTGCCTTGCATTGTCTAAGTCCCCACGTGGCCACTTCAGCACCACCACACTTCCTGGCCAACAAAACTGTCTCACGTTTACTGCATTGCTCCAGCGAAGCTCCATGCAAACTGACAGAACAGCGTGTTATTTTCTACTTGGGGACCCTGCAGCCTTCTGGAATCATTAACAGCTTTAGGGCTTGATCTTTTCCATATCCTTACCCAAATCCCCAAACACCACACCTTGTCGCTACACAACCCATTGTTAGCCACTAATAGTCCATATTAGTAGCTAGTCACCCTTCTATCCAGATCATTGTCCACTCTTTTGTCTGTCCAACTGTTCTTTTCTTTCTTTTTGGTGGGGAGTGGGTATGAGGGATGAGTTGCGGGAAATGCAGGAGACACGGTCGAGGGCGTTCTCAACCACTGAATGGAGGAAGTTGCAGTCCTTGAAAAACGAGGACGCCTGAGATATATGGGAGTGGAATACCTCATCTTGGGAGCAGATGCAGCAGAGGCGAAGGAATTGGGAATAGGGGATGGCATTTTTGCAGGAAGGTGGGTGGGAGGAGGTGTCGGAACTCCCTACGTACGCCAGTGAAACCACCCAAGCCCTCCACCTCCTCTAGAGCTTCCAATTCACCAGTCCCCAGCCCCTCATCTTTACCATGGATGCCCAGTCCCTATACACCTGCATTCCCCTGCTGATGGCCTAAAGGCCCTCCACTTCTTCCTGTCCCGCAGGCCTGACCAGTCGTCCGCCACTGACACCCTCATCCGCCTAGCCGAACTCAACCTCACCCTCAACAATTTCTCTTTCCATTCTTCCCACTTCCTGCAGACAAAGGGGGTGGCTATGGGTACCCACATGGGCCCAAGCAATGCCTGCCTCTTTGTAGATTACGTGGAATTATCCCTCTTCCATACCTACACTGGCCCTAGACCCCACTTCTTCCTCCGTTACATTGATGACTATCAGCGCCGCCTCTTGCTCCCACCAGGAGTTCGAACAGTTCATCCACTTCACCAACACGTTCCCCCCCAACCTTAAGACATGCAGTAACAACCAAATCAGAATCCCCCTCATCCTTGATAACAAAGTGTGGAGCTGGATGAACACAGCAGGCCAAGCAGCATCTCAGGAGCACTAAAGCTGACATTTCGGGCCTAGACCCTTCATCAGAGAGGGGGATGGGGAGAGGGTTCTTGGAATAAATAGGGAGAGAGGGGGAGGCGGACCGAAGATGGATAGAGGAGAAGATAGGTGGAGAGGAGAGTATAGGTGGGGAGATGGGTAGGAGATAGGTCAGTCTGGGAAGGACGGACAGGTCAAGGAGGCGGGATGAGGTTAGTAGGTGGGAAATGGAGGTGCGGCTTGAGGTAGGAGGAGGGGATAGGTGAGAGGAAGAACAGGTTAGGGAGGCGGGCACGAGCTGGGCTGGTTTTGTGATGCAGTGGCGGGAGGGGACGAGCTGGGCTGGTTTTGGGATGCGGTGGGGGAAGGGGAGATTTTGAAGCTTGTGAGGTCCACGTTGATACCATTGGGCTACAGGGTTCCCAAGCGGAATATGAACTGCTGTTCCTGCAACCTTCGGGTGGCACCATTGTGGCACTGCAGGAGGCCCATGATGGACATGCCGTCTAAGGTATGGGAGGGAGAGTTAAAATGGTTCGCAATTGGGAAGTGCAGTTGTTTGGTGCGAACCGAGCGGAGGTGTTCTGCAAAGCGGTCCCCAAGCCTCCGCTTGCTTTCCCCAACGTAGAGGAAGCCACAACGGGTAGAGTATACCACATTGGCAGATGTGCAGGTGAACATCTGCTTAATATGGAAAGTCTTCTTGGGGCCTGGGATGGGGGTGAGGGAGGAGGCATGGGGACAAGTGTAGCACTTCCTGCGGTTGCAGAGGAAGGTCCTGGGTGTGGTGGGTGACATGTCCATCATGAGCGTCCTGCAGTGGCACAATGAAGCCACCCGAAGGCTGCAGGAACAACAACTCATATTCCGCTTGGGAACCCTGCAGCCCAATGGTATCAATGTGGACTTCACCAGTTTCAAAATCTCCCCTTCCCCCACTTCATCCCAAAACCAGCCCAGCTCATCCCTGCCTCTCTAACCTGTTCTTCCTCTCACCTATCCCCTCCTCCCACCTCAAGCTGCACCTCCATTGCCCACCTACTAACCTCATCCCACCTCCTTGACCTGTCCGTCCTCCCCGGACTGACCTATCCCCTCACCACCTCCCCACCTATACTCTCCTCTCCACCTAACCTCTCCTCTCTCCATCTTCGGTCTGCCTCCCCCTCTCTCCCTATTTATTTCAGAACCCTCTCCCCATCCCCCTCTCTGATGAAGGGTCTAGGCCTCAAACGTCAGGTTTTGTGCTCCTGAGATGCTGCTTGGCCTGCTGTGTTCATCCAGCTCCATACTTTGTTACCTTGGATTCTCCAGCATCTGCAGTTCCCATTATCTCCCCCTCATCCTCACTTACCACCCCACCAACCTCCAGATCCATCGTATCATCTTCCAACACTTCTGCCATCTGCAATCTGACCCCACCGCCAAAGACATTTTTCCCTCTCCACCCTTATCTGCTTTCAGGAGGGACCACTCTCTCCGGGACTCCCTTGTCCGCTCCACACTCCCCTCCAAACCCGCCACACCCAGCATTTTTCCCAGCAACCGCTGGAAGCGTTACTCTTGTTCCCATACCTCCTCCCTCACCCCCACCCCAGGCCCAAGAAGTCTTTCCACATCAAGCAGATGTTCACCTGCACATCTGCTAATGTGGTATACTGCATCCGCTGTACCCGTTGTATCCTCCTCCTCTACATCGGGGAAACCAAGAGGAGACTTGGGGACCATTTTGCGGAATACCTACACTCGGTTCACACTAAACAACCTCACCTCCCAGTCGCGAACCACTTCAACTCCCCCTCCCATACCTCAGATGAAATGTCCATCCTGGCCCTCCTGCAGTGCCACAATGATGCCACCTGAAGGTTGCAGGAACAGCAACTCATATACTGCTTGGGAAACCTGCCAACCCAATGGTATCAATCTGGA
This sequence comes from Stegostoma tigrinum, assembly GCF_030684315.1. Classification (NCBI taxonomy): domain Eukaryota; kingdom Metazoa; phylum Chordata; class Chondrichthyes; order Orectolobiformes; family Stegostomatidae; genus Stegostoma; species Stegostoma tigrinum. The sequence goes on along the minus strand of NC_081358.1, from coordinate 98,673,776 downwards.
CTTCACAAGCTTCAAAATTTCCCCTTCCCCCACCGCATCCCAAAACCAGCCCAGCTCGACCCCACCTCCCTAACCTATCCCTCCTCCCACCTATCCCCTCCTCCCAACTCAAGCCCCACCCCCATCTCCTAACTCCTAACCTCATCCCGCCCCCTTGACCTGTCCGTCCTCCCTAGACTGACCTATCTCCTCCCTACCTCCCCACCTACACGCACCTTTGCTGTCTCCATCCTCACCTTTTTGACCTGTCTGTCTCCTCTCCAGTTATCTTCTCCTCTGTCCATCTTCTATCCACCTCCCCCCTCTCCCTATTTATTTCAGAACCCCCTACGTCTCCCCCATTCCTGAAGAAGGATCCAGGCCCAAAACATCAGCCTTCCTGCTCCTCTGATGCTGCTTGGCCTGCTGTGTTCATCCAGCTCTACACCTTGTTGTCTCTAGTGAGGATAAAAGGGTCTTTTTTCAGGATGGCAGCCTGAAATTAGTGGAGTTCTGCAGGAGCCAGTATTGGGAGCTTAACTGTTCACATTATATGTCAACAATCTGGACAAAGGAACTGAAGGAATTGTTGATAAGGTTGCAGATGATGCAGACATAGGGGAGGGGAGGGCACTGTTGAGGAAGCAGAGAGGTTGCAGGAGGACTTTGGTAGGCTAGGAGAGTGGTCAAAGAAGTCACAAAGTGTGAGGTAATACAGTGTGGAGCTGGAGGAACGTGGCAGGCCTGGCAGGTATCAGAGGAGCAGGAAAGTTGATGTTTCGGCTCAGGACCCTTCTTCAGAAATGGGGAGGGGGAAGGCAGCTCAGAAATAAATAGAGAGAAGAGGTGGGATTGGGGAAGGTAGGTGGGATGGTGATAGTTGAGTGCAGGTGGGGGTTGGTGGGGATTGGTCAGTGAGTTGGGAGGACCGGGTAGGTGGTAGAGAAGATGGACAGGCAGAGTCAGGTCAGTGAGGCGGTGATGAAGGGAAGGGTTAGTCATGGGATGATGCCAGGGGTGGGGAGATTTTGAAACTGGTAAAATCCACTTTTGGGCTGTTGGGTTATAGGCTCCCAAGGCAGAATAGGTAGTGCTGTTACTCCAGTTTGGGGGTGGTGTCATCATGACACTGGAGAAGGCCGAGGATGGACATGTCACTCAGGGAGTGGGAGGGGGAGTTAAAATGGTTCGCAACCAGAAAGTTTTCATTTGTCGCAAACAGAGCGCAGATGCTCTCCAAAGTGATCTCCAAGCCTCTGCTTGGTCTCACCAATATAGAAGATGCCACATCAGGAGCAGTGGATGCTGTAGACCACTTTGGCGGATGTGCAGGTGAACCTCTGTCTGATGTGAAAAGCTTTTCTCGTGCCTTGAATGGAGCTGAGGGGGCAGGTGTAGCACGTCCTGTGGTTACAGAGACAGGTGCCAGGGTCGGGGTGGGGTTAGTGAAGAGTTTGGAGTGGAAGAAGGAGTCAGAGAGAGAGGGTAGGCCCTTCAAAAGGCATGTAGGGCTGGAGAGGGAAATATAACTCTTTGATTGTAGGGTCAGATTTTAGGTGGTGGAAGTGGTGGAGAATGATATGTTGGATGCAGAGTTTGGTGGGATGATATATGAGGACAAGGGAGATTCTGTCCTTACTTTTGTTGAGTGGTGGGGATGTGAGGGCAGAGGTGTGGGAAACGCAAAAGATGTGGTTGAGGGCATTTTCGATCACTGGAGGGGTGATGTTGCAGTCCTTGAAATTGGCGGACATCTGGGATGTACAGGAGTGGAAAGTGCCAGCTTGGGAATGGATGCAGAGGAGGTGGAGGAATTAGCAGTAAGGGATCGCATTCTTACAGTAAGGTGGGTGAGAGGAGGTGTAACCCAGTTAGCTTTAGGAGTCGGTGGGCTTGAAATAGATGTCGATTTCAAGAAAGTCAGCAGAGATGGGGACAGAGAGGTCCAGGAAGGAGAGGGGCATCGGATGTGGTCCATGTGAATTTGAAGTTGGGGTGAAAGGCATTAGTAAAGTTGATGAACTGTTCAAGCTCACTGTGGGAGCATGAGGCAGCACCAATACAGTCAGCAATGTCGCGAAGAAAGAGGTGGGGGATAGTGCCAGTTTAGCAGTGGAAGAGAGACTATTCCACGTATCTGACAAAGAACAGTCCCTCTTCCCTAGCCCCAACCCTCCTCTCTCTATTTATTTCCGAGCTCCATTCCCCCTCCCCATTTCTGAAGAAGGATTCCAACTAGAAACGGCAACTTTTCCTGCTCCTCTGATGCGGCCTGGCCTGCTGCATTCCTTCAGCGCCATACCTTGTTATCTCTGACTCCAACATCTGCAGTTCTTACTATCCCTGAGAAAGTGTGAGTTTATGCATTTTGGTGGGAATAATAGAGCTATAGACTATTTTCTAAATGGGGAAAGGCCTCATAAATCTGAAGCACCATGGGGGTTGGGAGTCCTATTTACGATTCTCTTAAGGTTAACATACAGATTCAGTTAGCAGTTAGGAAGACAAATGCAATGTTAGCATTCATTTCAAGAGGGCTATATAAGAGCAGTGTTATACAGGTGAGGCTGTATAAGGCTCTGGTCAGAACACATTTGCAATATTGCTCTATATCTAAGAAAGGATGTTCTGGCATTTCACAGGGTTCAGAGAAGGTTAATGAGAATGTCCCTGAAGATGAAAGGTTTGACATACGAAGATATTTTGAGGACTCTGCATCTGGAAGGATAAGGGGAGATCTGGCTGAAACTTACAGAACACTGAAAGGCCTTGATAGAGTGATGTGGAGAAGATGTTTCCACGAATGGGAGAGATCAGGGCCTGAGGGCATAGCCTCAGAATGAGGATCAGGATGACTTTTTTTCCCACTAGAGGGTGATAAATCTGTGGAACTCATTGTTGCAGAGGGCAATACACATTGCTGCTGCAGCGCATCAGTGTTGGAGGGAGAGGATGCTTGGTGATTGGTACCAATCAAGTGGGCTGCTTTGTCCTGGATGGTGTCAGACTTCTTGACTGTTGTTAGAGCTGAATTAATCGAGGCAACCCATGACAATCTTGACTTATGACTTGTAAATAGTGGACGTGCTTTGGGGAGTCAGGAGGTGAGTTCCTCGCTGCACAATTCCTAGCCTCTGACCTGTTCTTGTAGCCATGTGTTTATGTGGTGGGATCATGTGAATGGTAACTCTAAGGAAGCTGACTGTGGGATAGCAACACAATTGAATGTCAAGGCATGGTGGATAGATTTTCTTTTGTTAGAGACGACCATTGCCTGGTATTTGTGATGCGAATGTTACTTGCCACTTGTCAGCCCAAGTGTCGATTTTGTCCAGATCTTACACACCAGTCACCCTACTCTACATCAGAGACATATCAGAGATGACCACAAGACTACTCAATCTCCTAGGTATAAGGGTAGCCCACAACCCAACAAGCACCCTATGACAGCTACTGACAAACATAAAGGATCTCATACCCACAACCTAAAGCTAACATAATATACAAAAAAACATGCCAAGTACTGTGCGAAACATTACATAGGCCAAACTGGAAGAAAACTGAAAATAAGGATGCACAAACTCGCCACCAAGAGACACGGCCAATTCTCACTGCTTTCAACATACACAGACACAGAAGGACACAAGTTCGACTCAGACAACACATCCATATTAGCACAACATATCAGGAAATTCATGAAGGCCTGGCACTCCAACCGGAACTCCATCAACAAACACATTGAACTGGACCCGATATACCACCCGCTGAAAGACAGAACCGGAAGTAATGCCAACCAGCCCAGCAATCCGAGGTATATGCATAACGAGCAGGGCAGAACACCAGGGCTTCACCAGAGGTGTAGTGATGATGTAACCTAGCAGAGTGATGAAATGCCTCCAGTCAAACACACCAGCTCAGCAAGCAAGTGCACAATCTCACCTGCAACCTGACCTACAAATCTTCTCAAGTAACTTTAAAAGAAACGGAAATCAGACATGACACTTGTCATAAGGACTGAAAGGCCAATTAAAGCTGTCAGTTTGGTGAGAAAGCATGCTTGGGCTCACAGGGAGCATCACTGGACCAAACTCGATACAACTTACATTTAACATTTATTCATCCCAGTGTTACTAAAACTATTAGGAGACCCCAGCTAACAGGGTCTGTCCCCTCCGTGACTTAATATTTCCCACCCAAGCCTTCAGCATTAACCCTCTCAAAACTATTGCTAACAACAGGAACTTAATTTCTGAGTGAGCACAAACAGCAGGGCCATCTGCATAGTGAAACTCTATGACTAAAATTGAAGTTTTTTTTGTTTCACTCTGAAGGTGGTGGAGGGTGAACAGTTTCCCGTCTCTAGTGAAGGTAGGTTATCTCCGTGCCTGTGTGTAATTTGCTGGTTTTACAGAGAAATGGTAATGTCACAACTTTGTTTATCCCCAGCATTCACTGTAGTGTTTCCATTAGTGAGGAACATGCAGTAAATGAAGGATGCGACAAATTAATGAGGGGAACCAAATAAAGACATAATATGAGCCTTTGTGATTGACAGAGTCAAAGGCTATGCCAGAAGAGAATATTACAGTGGGAAGCACAATGGTTCAGTGGTTAGCACTGCTGCCTCACAGCGTCAGGGACCCAGTTTTGATTCCAGCCTCGGGCGAATGACTGCGTGGAGTTTGTACATTCTCTCCATGTCCGCTTTTGGTTTTTCTCAGTGCCCTGGCTTCTACCCACAGCTCAAAGATGTTTTAGGTTTCGTGTAATGGCAAAGCTAAATTGCCCATAATGTCCAGGGATGTGCAGGCTAGGTGGATTAGCCATGCGAAATGCGGGGTGAGTCTGGGTAGGATGGTCTTCGAGGGGTTAGTGTGGTTCCGATGGTCCGAATGGTCTGCTTCCACACTGTAGTGATTCTATGATTCTAAATAGTGCCACTCCTTCCACTTTCCTTGAATTTAACTTGCAGTGAAGATCTTGTCTGTGATCCTTCTCAATTGGTGAAAACCATTCCACAATTAATTTATCTTTTTATCCATATTTTAGTTGAATAAATTGTCTTTGGAACATCGTGGGTCACAACCCTGCCCTGTTTTGCAAAGGTCTTTCGACAAATTGCATTTGCCTGCGAGCGCAGGCAAGACCTCAGTTTAATTTCCCATTTGAAAGGTGACACCTTGAACAACCTTTATTTAGTATCGCACTGAAGTGTCAACATATGTCATGTGTTTAAATTTTTAGTGCAGCTCGAGCCCAAAGTCTTGTAACTCAGGTGAGATTGCCATCTGAGTCAAGGCTCATGTATAGAGCTTTGGATAATTGTATCTTCAACTTCACACTGAAGACATGATTGTACATACAGCAATCTATTTAGCGTAATTTAATATATCTCATACAATCTCGCTTCTTAATCTATCTTTTCTACAACACTCTCTGCTCAGCTGGTGTAATAAGTAAAATGTTACACTTAAAATTTTGTAGTGCTTGTTTATTTCTGTAATATTTTATGAGTCATCAAGATTGATTGAATCACTTCTCTTTGTACATCTGAAGGAGATGGAACACAACATTAGAAACAGCAGAAGGAGCATTTATGGAAAGAAGTAAAATCTTGGATGGATTATTTTTCAAACTATTCATGTTGTGATGAAAAGACTTCAACCTAGACCTACTGAATAAACAGATAACTGAGTATGATTGCCAAAAGTGCTTGGTGAAGGATAAGATAGCAATTAATTTGGTCCACTGTAGAATTTTAAAATTTTCCATCCTAATTATAAGTTACTCCTTTTTCACTTCTGTTCTTTTGGACTGATCTTAATGAAACTAATTTTGTGATAAATATGAATTGTTTTTAACTCTAGCCTACTTCTGTGCCTAATTGAGAGAGAAAGAACAAAAAGTGTCAATGTCTTAAAAAGAAATGTTTCAAAGAAAGCAAATTTAGAAATATAATGCAGATTGACTGTGAGGAAATAGTATTGAGATTCCAAAAGTTCCATGTACTGTAAGATTGGCCTTATCAGCAACCTCATGAATAGGCCTGAACCATTTGTACACATAAATGCTTGATGATCAAATAGGCCACATTAAAATCATCTGAGCAAGATAATCATTACTCATCTCAAATTATTTCTCGCTGTATATCGCACAGGCTTATCAAAGGGTCTATCCTCTTATCACTCCTGGCTACCAGCAGTAGCCAGTCTACCTCAGATGGCCCTGGATAAATAAGGTATCTTAAACATTTGAGCAAACTAATGGTGTTGTGCTGCAACTGTGCAGTAGCAATATGAGCAAAGTTTGTCATTAACAGAATGCTGCCACCAAACCAAAACAATATTTTGCCCATACACAAGCAAGTAATGTGAATATGAACATGAATTTCAGTGCTGCTATGATACTAGGTATGTAAGCCCTGAACCCAAAAACAAAATTGGCAGATCATATTAAACTGCATATCTCTTCAGGTATACACAATGTTCCCATTCATGCAAAGTACAGAATACGGTGTCCAATGTTAGGTATGATTCTCCAATTACATAGCATTTGCTAAATAATTCTGAGTGTGCGGTGAATTACACTGTCAATTAATTTAAGCCAGTCCATCAGATTTACAGTGTAGTGCACAATGTACTAGAAGCTACGTATATTATTGCACGGGACCCTGTTTTTCATAGACAGAAAAAACATGTACATGTATAGCACCTGCCTCGATAAAAGAGGTCACAGTTGTTCTGTGATGCATTTTTCAGGGTAACGCCATGACTAATTAGAGTCAACCTGACTGACTTAAAACTTAAATCAGACAGTTAACTATCATTGAACGTCAATTAGTACATTCACCTTGGAACAACTCTTCCAATCAAAGTGCACTTGCCAACAAATCACCACTTCCCTCCCATGCAGTGTAAAAGCAGTTTCCATTTACTTTGGTATGACAAAGTGTGGAGCTGGATGAACACAACAGATCAAACAGCATCTTAGGAGCACGAAAGCTAATGTTTCGGGCCTAGACCCTTCATCAGAAAGGGTCTCGGCACGAAATGTCAGATTTTGTGCTCCTAAGATGCTGCTTGGCCTGCTGTGTTCATCCAGCTCCACACTTTGTTATCTCAGATTCTCCAGCATCTGCAGTTCCCATTATGTCTCCATTTACTTTGGTATTTCTTGAGAATTGTCCCGAGGAATGAAAAGCAAAAGCCTCAGAAAAATATGTCTTTTTTCAGCAATACTCAAGTTCTGTATTATCAAACAACAGGATTTTTTTATGTTGTGTCTACAAAATAAGAAAAGTTCTAGTCAAGAAGAGTCCATTTAGCCCATCAGATTCTTTTCTAGTATTCTACACTTGCTAATTGTAAGAACCCAAAAATACCCTTATTAGCATAATATTCTTTCTTCTATAGTATCTTGACAGGCAAATTGCTCTAAGCTTTTATTTCTAATATCTGTTTTGAAACAACTTTCTATTAACTTAAATTTAGCATTTCTAGTTCTACTTGCATAAAAAAATGTTTACCCGATTATTCAGTAATTTGTATTCATTGACGTGATCTCTCCCTTTAAAACTTTGTTAAATTTGTAAGCTTAAATCCTTTTACTATTTCCTCATTATTCCACCATTTCATTACACTCTAGGTGAATATTATTCTTTCTGAGTGGTTTCCAATCTGAACTGAATGACTCTCTTTTGAAGTGGCCCAGAAAGAATTTCAGTCATGTCAAGCGTGACACAGAATTGCAGACATTGGAGCAGAAAGCTTTGCAGTATTTGTTTCAAGGCGACTTGGATTGGGCAATAAGTTGCGTATTTGCCACATTTCAAAGATTGAAATTTTCTCAAAAAACAAATTAAGTAATTTCTCATGTAATTGGTTTGAGGGATTTTATAGCATAGGTATATAATATAGTAACTGTTGAGTCATAGAGTCAAACAGCATGGAAACAGACCCTTCGGTCCAACTCGTCCATGCCAATCAAGTTTCTCAAACTAAACTATTATCATCTAACTGCATGTGGCCCATATTCTTCCAAACCCTTTCTATTCTTGTACCCGTCCAAAATGTCTTTTAAATGTTGTAATTGTGCCTACATCTACCACTTCCTCTGGTAGTGCATTCCATGTATGAACCATTCTCTGTGTGAAAAAGTTGCCCCTCAGGTCCCTTTTCAATCTTTATCTTCTCACCTTAAAATCATGCCTTCCAGTTTTGAACTCCCCTGCCCTAGGGAAAGCACCTTTGCTATTCACCTTATCTCTGCCAAACATGCTCCCGATGTCTTTTCCAGTCCGGGCCTTTTGAAAATTCAAATCTATCCCAGAACAGGGGAAGTAAAGCATGATACAGAAGGGAGTTCAGTGATGATAGGAAATTGGAGAATGGAAACTCAAGACCCTGGATGTTAACACAGGCTCAGGGAACCCAATCTGTGCACTTGGTGTCTCTCAAAATGCAAACCCCAAGATGACCTATGGAACAATGATTTTTAAATCCCACTTGCACTAGATTCTACCCCTACGGTGTTTAAAAAGCCTGGCTTCATATACCAGGCTAATATGTGAACTTACGAATTAGAAGCAGGAATAGGTCCTTCAGCCCCGCAAGCCTGCTCCACTATTCAATAAGATCATAGCTGATCTGATTAATCCACATTCTCAACTAATGTTCTACTCCCTTGCTTATCAAGAGTCTGTACACTTCACACAATGTCAGATGCCATGTACCGTGTCCATCCTCCAATTTCCCGTCATCACTGAACACCTTTCTGCATCACTCTTTGTTTCCTCCGACCCTTTGCTCTCCAGTATATTTGTTTTGCCTTGAAAATAAAAGCAAGATTTTGTGAGTGCTGAAGATCTGAAATAGAGGTAGAATGTTCTGGAGAAACTCAGCAGGTCTGGCCGTATCTGGAGGACAGAGAAACAGCATTCATATTTAAAGTCCAGTACTTCTTCAGAACTACTCCTTTCCCATTTTCTTCTCACCTTGGCAATCCCTTGCCCTCTACTCTCCAATCTACTTATTTATTATGATACAATAGCATAGGAAAGGCCATTTTGACCAACTGTTCAGTGCCATCACCCACCTTTTTCACTTGTTTGACTCCTCTTTCACAACAGCTGCAGTAACCCTACCCCTGACAATAAAATCCCACTACCAACCCAACCATCTTAAAACTCTTACTCTTCACTACCCACATCCAAGGTGACTACAGATGAGCTACATGAAAATATGAAAACTCTTTAGATCCTGCTGAAAGAAAGTAACAATCCCAGCAAGAGGGACATAATCTGTGATAACGTTCATTCTAGAACCGGAATATTGTTCTACTCAATATGTTGATCTTGGCACAAGGGAACTGGCGACCTCAGCAAGTCCAAAGTCACTGGCCACCACCTCTATCCTTGGGTTGATATTTCTGGCCTTGGTCCAACGAGCAACCATCCATATATTCACAAAGTGCTCCCTCAGACTGTTAGTTTTTCTGTTAATAATTAATAAAAGGTCAGGCTTCAGCAGTTTGTGATATGGCATGATCTTACCACATTCAAGTTCTTCACTTTACCCAGACTTGAACATCAAATTACCTCTTTGCACTTACATTAAAGTCAAATTGCAATAAGTCAAATTGCAGGGGCCTTTTGGAAAATTCATAATAAGTGGAGCTTTAAAATAGCTGACGATGCACCTTATACAATCTAGTTTTGGCCACAAACATTTCTATGTCAAAAAAAATGAAAACACCGTAATGCAGTAAAAGTGTGCAAAATCTCTTTATTTTTCAGTTTGCCCACAACTTAAGTTGCCCTGGTACAGTAAAAGACATTCAAAAGTATTGGGAGATACACTAGAAAAACTCAGTAATCCTCATCTCCTTAGCATACTGACTTTGAATTGCCATGGTGGCCAATGCAATCAAAATTATTTTTCATTTCTTTCATGCTGCTGTGTGAAGTTCCAAAACATCTCTTCAGACTTTGCAGTTGTCGATTGCTTGAACCCTTCATGGCAGAAGCAGTGTGGATTCCATCACCATATTCCATGCTTTCTTCGTAATGAACATGAAACAATTAGGTTGAACTCCTGCTTCTTATTGCTAGCTTTGATCATGTGAAAGATCAGTTGCCATTTTTTTTCTGAAGAAGTGTCCAGACCCAAAACGTCAGCTTTCCTGCTCCTCTGATGCTGCTTGGCCTGCTATGTTCATTCAGCTCTACACCTTGTTATCTCAGACTCCAGCATCAGCAGTTCCTACTATCCCTGAGTTGCCATTGGTGCTTGTTTTTTTTGGTACAATTATGGCCTTGATGTCAATGGCTGTCACTCTCACCTCGCCTCTGGAATTCAACACTTTTGTCCATGTTTGACCCAAGGCTGCAATGAGGTCAGCTGCTGAGTGGCCCTGGCAGAACCCAAACTGGGCATCACTGAGCAGGTTATTGCTGAGCAGGTGCTGCTTGTTGCCACTGTTCATGACAGCTTCCATAACTTTATTGATAATCAAGAGTAAACTGATAGGATGGTAATTAGCTGAATTTTCCAGTTTTTACGAACAGGGTATACCTGACCAATTTTCCACATTGTCAGATACATACCAGTGTTGTAGCTGTACTTGTACAGTTTAGCTAGGGGCAAGGCAAATCCTGGAACATTTGCCTTCAGTGCCAATGTCAAATGTTGTCGGGGCCTACAGCCTTTTAGTATCCAATGTCTCCAGTTATTTCTTGATATCACATGGAGTGAATCAAATTGGCTAAACTCAAGTTATCTGTGATGCTGGGGACTCCTGGAGGAGGTCAAGATGGATCACCTACTCGGCACTTCTGGCTGGGGATTGTTGAGAATGCTTCAGCCTTTTCCTCCATGCTTGACAATGGGGATGTTTGTGGTATCTCATCCTCCAGTGAGTTGGTTAATGGCACACCGCCATTCACAACTAGATGCTGTAGAACTACAAAGCTTAAATATGACCAATAGTTACAAAATCACTTAGCTTTATCACTTGCTGCTTATGCGGTTTCGCACACAAGTAGTCCTGTCTTGTAGCTTCACCAGGTTGCAGCCTCATTTTTAGATATACCTGGTGCTGCTTCTGCACGTCCCTCCCACACACTTCATTGAACCAGAATTTGACCCCTGGTTTGATGGCAGAGGTAGAGTGGGGGATATGCCAGGGCAAGAGGTTGTGGATTGAGTTAGAGTTCAATTCTGCTCTTGCTAACAGCATTTCATGGAAGCAGAGTCTTGAGTGGCTAGAACTGTTCAAAATCTGTCCTATTAAATAACTCTTTGTTGTCTGGCCTCTTTGCCTGAGTGATTCCCCTACCTGCAAGAAATGGAACTGTTATCTGCTTGTATTGCCAAGAACCTGTTAGTTGAGCTTCTTTGATGTTGAGATAAGCTATCATTCTCATCCTTTTCCTTGCCAGGGAAAGTGGCTGCCCATTAAGCTGTTCCAAGATGTTTAGCTTGTGCTTTCAGAACAATTGACAAACCTGATGGAATTTCATAATCCTTTGAAACTTCTGCCATTCTTTTGCACCACAGTTTCCAGTTGCTGGATCAACTTCACATCATCTTCAAACATCAGTAATCTTCTCGCAGAGTTTCACAGAGGGATAGCCAATTTGAATGATGGCTTAAGCATACCTCTTCCCTGCATCATGGCTACACTCCACTCTGATTATTTCACAGTCATCTGCCTACTTTGAGCTAATTCAATTCATCTGGAGAAAATGGTGACAACTTCAATGAAACCAAAGTTTTGGGTTATCTGATTTTTGACTCATCACAATTTCATTCTAAATAAATGTAATAATGCCAGTTATATAAAACTATATTGTGTGTGCAAATATGAGGAAGGAGGCCAGGGCTACTGGAGGCTATTCTCTAATCCACAAGTGCATCAACTGGCTATTTGGGCACAGAAGATACCACAAATAAATTGTTTATCTGATGTATATTTTCTGACTGACTAGCATCAAAACAAGGAACCTTAATGGGGATTTTCCTTTTTACATGCCAGGATTGCTATGGCCAACTGCTCTGCCCTCTTTTGCTGAGATCAACTAATTCAGTTAAGTCCTGGAATCAGAACTGAAGAAAGCCTATTCCTTATGCAAAAGAGAGCATATTAATGTCAAAAAATGTTGAACAAGAAAAGAGTCGTTAATTAATCTAGTCTTTCCCAAGTAGTCACGACATAATGAATCATCGGAATGCCCAGGGGTCTTCCCCGTCAAATATGTCATGTAGTTTCTGGGGGAGAGAACAGAAAAGGTTGGGAAAAAAATGTCCTGTTCAGAGGAAAATATCCAGGGGAATTCCTCTGTAAGGTGACTAAACACTAGTTTCAGTGACTCCGACACAAATCAAGTCTCACTTACCTTCTGTGCATAACCTTCTAATGAACATACAGTAAAATGCCTTTCACATAAGATATCCTGAAAGTAAATACAGATTCCTCTTGCTGAACTGCTTGTTACAAATAACCTCATTTTACTGATAACAAGTACGAATTCATGACTTAAGGTACTAATCTCAAAATGATTAGTTGACACAGATTTCATATCTGTAATCTATTCACATGAAGAATAATGTGTTTTTCAAACTCTCTTTTGGAAAAACAATCATGGAAAACAAACGTGAGTTTGCTTCCAACCCTTTTTTTAAGGTTAGGTCAGTAACAAACAAGTTACAACTGCTGGAGTGATTTACAATGTTCACTTGTATTAGTTGCAGAGGGAAAGAACTTCCATTTATACAGCACAATTCATAATCTTGGGATATCTAAAGGTGCTTTGGAGCCAATGAGGCACCTTTTGAAGAGTCGTCCAATGCAGGGAAATTTTGCACTGCAAGATCCCACTAACAACAAGATGAGTAATCAGCACATCTGTTTCAGTGGTGTTGCTGACAGATGAATGTTGACTCTACTTTAAATATGGGATTTTAATGACCTGACAAGCCTATCAGTTTTCCCAAGCAACCACTTGAGCCAAATCCCTAAGATGTAACTGTCATTGCTTCACTGAAATCTTTTGTTAATATATCCCAACAGTGGGAAAAGGGAGCATTTCACTTTCAACTCATTCACATTTAACAATTGAAAAATAGTAGGATATTTGGACAAGTGGGTTTAGAAGATCCTCAGGAACTTTCCGCTGATACTGGAAGTATCACAGCCAAATGTCACTATGTCCAACTCTGAGGCTAAATGTTCTGTGCCTCACCTCAGACCTTCTATCTTAGCTTGATATCTAAATGGAGAAAAAATGTGCTTCAGTGCAAAGGGATCTGGGTGTCCTTGTGCATGAATCAGAGAAAACTAATATGCAGGTATAGCAGGTAATAAGGAAGGAAAGTAGAATCTTGGCATTTATTGCTAAAGGAATAACCTATAAAAGTAAGGAAGTGTTGCTGCAACTGTAAAAGGCGTTAGTGAGACTACATCTAGAGTATGGCCCGCGATGTTGTTCCTCTTACTTGAAGAGGGATGTAATTGCATTGGAGGCAGTTCAGAGGAGGTTCACTAGATTGTTCATTTTATGAAAAGAGATTGAGTAGTTTAAACCTATACTCCCTGGAGTTCAGAAGAATGAAGGGGGATCAAATTGAGGGGTATAAGATGCTAAAGCTTATTGACAAAGAAGATGAAGTGGGAATGTTTCCTCTTGTGGGGCAATCTAGGATGAGAGGTCATAGATTTACGTGAAGGGGCACCAGATTTAAAACAGATATAAAAAGAAATTATTTCTCTCAAATGGTTGTGAATCTGTGAATTTGTTACCCCAGACTGAGGTTGATGCTGGGAGATAGGCAAATATTTAATTAGTAACAAGTTAGTGGGTTATGGGGGGCAGGCAGGAAAAGGCAGTTGAAGCTGAGATGAGGTCAACCACGAACATACTGAATGGTGGATTAGGTTCAAAGGACTGAATTGTCCACTAGCTAGAATTAGAATTAGGTTTATTGTCACATGTATGCAAGTACATGATCACATGAGTCGGCCAAAAAATGTACAAAGTCACAATTTATGGCACCACCTTAGATACAAAGATACCTAGGTACAAAACCTTGGGTATAAATTAGAAAAATAAAGAAAGAAAGGTAAAAGTTCAGTATTACAGTCTTTCTCATGAAGGGAGTCCACACTAGGCTTCACCTCACGGCCAAAGTCCACACTAGCTTCACCTCAATGCCAGGAATCACTCGAATCCATATTGGCTCAACTCTCCCCAACTGATGCATCTGAGGAATGGAGGTAAGTAGCGAGAAAAAAAAAGAAAGAAGACAAAGAAAAACAAGGGAAAAAAGAAGAAATTAAATAGACAGAGCAGATGAGCCCTGGCTGAGGATCCTAATCCACTGCCATCTTGGAGTTTATGGTACATGGTGGGCCAAAATCCTTATGTTCTAACTGAATTAGGAGCTTCAGTATACTTGCTGTTAGAAATTATATCTACAAGGTAAAAATGGGGTGAAAAGCTCGTGGGGTGTGGCACAATGTCTTTGATGGGCTCTGGTAGCCCACAAAGGGTGTCCCCCCCTCCAAGCCAAAACCAGCCTGGGCAGCTCAAGATGCTGAGATTCCTGAATTGTTTGGCAACCTTGCCACTGGTAAAATCCAAGAAGGGACAGGGTGAGGCTTTGAAGTAGCCTACAAGGATTTCAGCAAATCTGAGGGTAATCAGGAAATCCATTGTTTCTTTTGAACCCCCGTACAATGTCAGCTAGGTGCATCAAAGGTGAGAAGTCCACCCACTAGACTTTTAGTGCTGCTCCATCTTCAAATCTGTTAGCTAGAGAACATAACATCCTGCCCACAATTTCCAGTCCCTTGATGTATTATGACTGGTTTGGGCCATGGACACTAGCCTTTCCCTATTGAACCTTTGTAGTGACTAACAGAAGCCTTCTTGTGTCTTCAGCTACAAGACTGGGGTTTGGTATGTGAAAATCTGTAATTGTGATGGCTGGCAGCTCTTGTACTGCAAGAGCAGCAACATTTGATGAGACAAAAGCGTTTTTTTTCACCAAGCTTAAAATCCTCCAAGTAATGCTTCAGCAAGGCTATTCTTGCTGCTGGTAGTTGGTAGATGTTACTTTCACTCCTGTTTCCCTTACTGAAGTTTGAGACAACTCAACATTCTTGTGAGAGCTTCACTTCATGCCAGATGTGATAGAAGACTATATATAACCTATGGACAACTGAGGCCATGCTAAACTTATACACCTGAGCTCAGATACCATCCTTGTTTTTTATTGCTTCTCCACAAGATCAGTGAGTTCTATCCAGAGATGGTGGTGCAGAGAGGGTCTAGTCCAGTGGACGCTAACAGACACAATGCTCTCTCTCCACCTACCCTGATGGAGCTGCTGTATATGTATAAGGGGCACCAGTGTGAAGATGCCATCTGCCCAGTTCCACTTGCAAAATATAACACAGAACCATCTCAGACTTACAGCATGCAGATGTTATCCTAGTACGTGTTATCCCAGCACATGTAGAACATGACCCTCAGGCCACCCTTAATCTGATGAGACAAAGGGCCACCTCCACCCAAAGCCAGGACTTGTATTAAGACTCCTCAGCATCAGAACCATAGATTTGCCTTTGGAAGCAGTCAACAACTACTGCAATGTCAATGACCATAAAATGGAGATATCACAGAAGATGCCCAAGATCCAGTGCCCAAGATGAATCTGTACTGTCACCTATGGACAGACATCGAGGATGCAGCCTACAAGGCAGTACATTATTCCAACTCTTTGTAGGTGACTTGGTAACTTATCACCACCACCAATGAAAGCTCAAGATACCTGCAGAAGATTTTACATGTAACCTGGATGGCAGACTGTACGAATGCGAGCATCTACCAGGAAGCAGGTGTCCTGAGTGTCGAGATGACCATTCTCCATGCGACAACTGCCATCGATTTAGAATGCTGTGCATTCTCCTTCTGACGTGTGCTCCCTATTCCCAACTCATGACTGGTCAAAGATCTCAGGATGGCCAGTGGAAATGTGAGAAGCAAAGAGGGATTATGATAAAAGATTGGCGGCTAACCTAAAAGGAAATTCCATAAGCTCATCAGTTGTAAAAGGGTAGTAAAAGGAGGAGTAGCATTGATGAAGGATTGAAAAGGGAATTATACCTAAGGGCAAAAAGTGTGATTGAGATGTTAAATGAATATTTTGCATCTGTTTTCAACTATTAGGCAAGAAGCTGCCCAGGTAATGGTAACTAAGGAGGAAACTCAATTACTTGAAGAATTTAAAATTGATATAGCTTGGATAATCTTTCAGTGCTTGAAGTTGATAAGACACCTGTACTGAATGAGATACATCCAAGGATATTGAAGAAAGTGAGAGTGGAATTTGCAAAGGCATTGGCAATAATCTTTCAGAATTCCCTGTATTTGGGATGGATGCCAGAGTATCAGAGAATTGGCCCCTTGTTCAAGAAATCTTGTAAAGATCAACCAAGTATTTACAAACTAACCCATTTAATTTTGATTGAAAGGAAGCATCTAGAAACATTTATTTTAGATAAAATTAACAATCACATGGAAAATGCGGATTAATTTAGAAATGTCAGCATTGATTTGTTAAGGAAAGTTGTGTCTATCTGAAGTTTTTTGAAGAGGTAACAAAAAAGGTTGATAATGAGAAGACTGTAGATACGGTATACACAGCTTTCCAAAATGCATTTGATACAGTGCCACATAACAAATTTGTGTGGAAAGCTATATGTCAAGAAATAAAAGGAGCAGTAGCAAGTGGATACAAAATTAACTGAAGAATAAGAAACAGAGAATATTAATGGGCATGTTCCGGACTACAAGAAGGCTTGTAGTGGAATACACCAGGGGTTGGTATTGAGATATTTGTTTATCCTGCTAAATGTGAGTTATCTAGATCTTGGTGTGCAGACAACAATTTCAAGATTTGCAGACAACATAAAACTTGGGAGAATTATAAACTGTGAGGACAACATTGCAGAGCTTCAAAAGGCCATTGATATGTTGGTGGAAGAGATGGATATGTGGCAGATGAAGTTCAATATGGAGAAATGTGAGGTGATGAGCTTTGGCATAAGGAACATGGAGAGCATGGTATAAATTAATATTCTTAATGGGTGTAGGAGCAGAGACCTTGATGTATATGTTCAGAAGTCGCTAAAGGTGGCAGGACAGTTAGAGAGAGCTGTTGATAAAGCATACAGTATTAATTCTTCATAAATAGGGGCATACAGTACAAGAGGACCAGGTTATGATGAAATTATTTTTTAAAACTGCTAAGATCTCAGTTGGAGCCTCATGTACGATTCTGTGCACTACTGTAGGAAAGATGTGAATGTATTAGAGAAAGTGCACACATGTACAAGAATAGGTCCAGGAATGAGATATTTCAATTATGAGGAGAGGTTGGAGAAGTTGGGACTGTTTTATTGATGAGGAGAAATCTAAGGGCAGATTTGATAGAATATTTCAAAATCATGAGGGGTCTAGACAGAACAGATATGGAGAAACTGCCTGAACTCATAAATGAATCCAGATAAAGAGGGAATATTTTTATATTGTCTTCCAGAAGAAACAGATATGAGATGAGAGAAACACACAGCAAGTACTTGGGGTTTGGAATACACCACTTGGAAGTATGGTGGATTTGGATTCAATTCAAGCATTCAAGATGGCATTGTATGTTTCAATTCAAATAATCAATGTGTAGGATTACAGGGAAAAAGCTAGTTATTGGCACTTTTTTCCTTTTTCATCTGCCTTGCCTTTCATTCTGGTCTCTTACAGCCTCTCTGTTTCTCTTCCCATTTTTTTTCATTCTCTCTCATTCTCTTAACTCTGGTATTACCCTTCTTGCAATGAATTGCAAACAGAAAGAGCTTTCAATAGCAGTTGATGTTTGTGTGTATGCATTGCTGACATTAGCCAATAGAGCTCAGAGTCCTGTGTTAGGAGCTGTTGGAAAAGGAATTGATAGGAAGGGCCTTTTTGGAGATCTGGTTGCCCCAATTTGAGGCCTTCTAGACCTTGAGGGAAGAGTCAACCACATTGCTGTTAGCCTGAAGCAAGAGAGAGTGAGGAGCTTAGGTAAAAATTTACAACGATAAGCGGATTCTCCTGTCTGAAAAACCTAACAGATCAGACAACTGCAGGATGTCTGCTATACAGGAACTGTTAGTCAAAGAACCGTAAAAAAGTAACTAATGCCCAGCTGAGTAGGTGGAGGAGTTGTCAGTCAAACAGTTGTAGCATCTGTCTCCCGAAAGTGTTTCTCGTCTGGTGCTGTTTAAGATCTTAACTGACATTTTCGCCCCCCCCCCCCGCCCCCCCCACCACCCCCTTTCTTATGGCACTGTGGCTCTTTCACATCTCCCCACTCATCACCTTTTATCTTTCAAAGAGTTCTCTTTGCCCCAGGCTGTCAGGAAAAGATCACCATTGGAAAAAACAAGCTTTAACCTGATCATAATGTAAATAAGCACAATTGTCTTTGGGGATTTTTGTACTTACAGACTTCCATTCCACACACACACACACTCTCACACATGCACATATACACAAACACACATACTCACACACACACATGCACGCATATATATACACATATACACACCTGTACACACACACATTTGCTACATATATATACACACAAGCACATACATACGCACACTCAAACACAGACATGTGTATACACACACACATACGCACATACATACACACACACACACACACACACACACACACACACACACACACACACACACACACCCCTCCCCCTTCCGAATTCTCCAGAAAGAAAGATTTCCCAAAATATGTGAAGGAAACTCTGAACACTACTGGCTGCAGACTGGGTGTTGTTTGGTACTTTCTGCAGACCTGTGTCTTTTTGTTTTGTCTGACTTGTTCTGCTTTCGGTTGGGGGAGGGTAGTTTGTATGTGGGTGGAAGTTTCAGTGAAGTACAGAATTGGCCAAGTGTCAGAAAGAGTTATGTCCTTAACTTGAGATTTAGCTGTAAAATGAGTTTCCTTCAGTCTCCACCCGAGTTGTCAGGAATCCTGTTTTTTATTGCTCAGCAAGTATTGCCCTCTGTCTTTTTCTTTGTCAGTATTAATTTTACTTCACAGCAAGGTGGGATTTGTGCTGGACTGATTTTACATTTCACAAACTTGGAGGAGGGCGGATGGAAAAGGATTCTAGGCACGCAGTGTCCTGGCCTGGCAGCAGAGCCAGGGCCTCCTGGTTGCAGTAGGTCCAGGGTATAGTCTTCTGGCATTGGCGAGGCAGGAGCAGAGCCAGGGCCTCCTGGTTGCGGGCACAGTAGGCCCGGACAGGGAACTCCTGGCTATGGGTGAGACAGTGGTGGCAGTGGAGCCGAGGACTCCCAGTCGCAGGGCAATTTTGGGCCCAGCGCGGGACTTAGCGGCAGAGTTGGTGAGGTGAGCCCAGTGGTGAAGAGATGGCACCTAAAGAGTGACGACTCCTACGATGGTGGGTCCAGCACAGACGATGGGGAGGCAGGGAAGGAGGGGTGCCAAAACAGGTGCCATGTTGCTGATGAACTTACTCATGGCAAAGGCAATGGAACAATGACAGATTCTCTTATAATTCAATCTTTTTGCTCATTATTCTTTAAAATGGGCCAGACTGTGGCCACAGATAATGGGAACTGCAGATGCTGGAGAATCCAAGGTAACAAAGTGTGAAGCTGGATGAACACAGCAGGCCAAGCAGCATCTTAGGAGCACAAAAACTGATGTTTCAGGCCTAGACCCTTCATCACAGGGCATGATGAAGGGTCTAGGCCCAAAACATCAGCTTTTGTGCTCCTGAGATGCTGCTTGGCCTGCTGTGTTCATCCAGCTTCACACTTTGTTATCTCAGCCAGTGGCCATAGTTGAAGCTGTTCACTGTATTTTACTGTATTATTCACAGTGAAATGCAAGTGACAATAAATTATTCAAATTCAACTAACCAAGCATTTCACAAGTCAGTAAGTGCAGCTAAAGGGCACAGCGTCATCCAGCTAACAGCTCTACAAGTTGTCTATCAAGATTGACTGGGCTGTGAAGCTCTTTGCTGGGAAAGACTAACAAGGAGAGGTTACAGGGGTCTCGGCAAAGGGAGTTTCTACATTTGGATACCACTTGTAATGGATGTCACTTGTCGATTGCAGAAAACGGACAGAAGTACAACATTACGAATAAAACATCAAAGAAAGAATTTTAGAGAAATGAGAGCACAGAGCAGCTTTCAGGATGTCCCAGAGAATGTTAGAGCCATTAAAGTATTTTTGAAATTAATAGGATTTAGGAGTAGTAGCTCACGCGACCCTTTCAACCTGTTGTACCATTTAATAAGATTATTGCTGTTCAGAATGTGGCTTCAACTCCACTTTCCTGTCTACCACCCATACCACCTTGTCTATCAAAAATCTATCAAATTCAAGCCTTGAAAAAAATCCATGATTCTTCCTCCACTGCAGTCTAATGTTCCTCTGAGTGAAAAGAAATCTCCTCCTCCCCATCTTATAACAGAAGCATCTTAAATCACATTCCCTACTTCTCTCTCACAAGAAGAAACATCCACCCAGTCACTATCAAGTCTCCTCAGAATCTTGTATGCCCTGCTAAGATCGGCTCTCATTCTTCTAAACTCTTCTGGCCAGCATCTCCTTTTTTAATTTCCATGAATTTAAGCTCTTCCCAAACTTCACTGGTCAAACTCACAGAAAGCCATCACCAGTTATTCCTGTGCTTATCGACGTACTTTAGCTCCTTATTAAGCAATGCCTGAATTTTAATATTCTCACCCTTTATTTACAGTTTCTTTCCATGATCTTGTCTGTGCCCAGCTCAGTAACCTCTACAACTGTCCTAAACATCTGGTCATCTCCTATTCTGAGCTTTATGCGCAACCACAATTTCAACCACTTCATTGTTTCAGCTTTCAGCTGATGAGGCCCCAGAAATTGGAATAGTACACCTTCACCCTCTCAAACTCTTCTACTCCTTTATGGCCATTCTAAAAACCTTATCTGCCCTGATATCCACTCATGTCGTTTGCTGTCAAATTTAGTTTGATAATACTCTTCAGAAGCACTTTGCAGTGAGTAAAGATTCTACGTGGATTCAAATTATTATTGTTGTATCAGTCCCCTGCTCCTTAAAGGCTTCTTCTTTGACCAAGCTCTTGTTCAGCTGTCCTAAGACCTCAACTGCTGACTTAATGCCATACTTTGTTTGATTATGCTGAACATTTTACAATACTACGTATAAACAGGCGTACTTATGGGAGTTTGCTGCATGCAAAGTGACCCATCATATTTGCCTACATAGCGACAGTGACTACACTCCGGGAGGATGTTTTGTAGCATTGAAGGACAATAATAAGCATCAAGTTAATGTTGTTTTTCCTTTTGAGCATATTATTCCAGAGCATATTAATCCAGTTGTATTTTGGCATCAATATGGTAAGGAAGTTAAAAGCAGCTGTCATTAAGTCCATGGCAACAGTAATTCATGTCAAAGTAATTTAATGTATGGTTGTGAAAGAGATGATAAATTAATGTAAAATATAAGTGGTTTAAAGTTAGCTAAAGAACCATGTGAAGAACCCACATTTTTGCAAATGCACAAGGGATTTATTGAGTACAAATTATAAGAAGGGCAGTAAAACATTTGCAGCTCCCCCCCTTTAATCTGTATGTGAACCTCATTTACACACTTTCACTCTTTATTCCCTAACATATTTACCAACAAATTCTATATAACCGATCATAAATATTGAAAGTGAACCACCAAACACTACCATCTGCAGAGCGAGTTCCACACTGCAACTGTTCTTTGTGTGGAAAATGATCCCTTCATCTCCTTCTGAATCACCTAGCTCAGAAGAAGTTGTAGTGTCTAGCCTATCGACTGCCTCTACCATTTTAAACACCTCAATTAGACAACCACCATTTGTTACCACTCTACTTGTTAATGCAATTTTTAAATTCTTACAAAATATATAACATGTATTGTTCTTATATTTATATAATACTTCAAAATTGCCATCATCGGCAATTACTCGCTAATGAGTATGGTTGGCGACCTGGGAAGTTCCATGTCACTCAACGTAGGGTCTGAGGATCCTTATGCGGATGAGGAGCCCAAACCTAGAGCCACATCTCTAACCACATATTTGGCGAGTGTTTTCAGGAGGTGGAAGTAGTCCTTGGCCTTGAGGCTATTGGCATTCCTTTCTGCAGTTCTTTCTCTGTTTTTCCTCTTGTCGATGGATGAACACAAATAATTGTGTCCCTAACTTCCTACAAGTTAGTTTCTTCTGAACGAGGGTCTCCCATGCATTGACATCTATGCTACATTTCTTCAGCGAAGCCCTCAGGGACTCTTTGAAATGCTTCCTTTGTCCTCCTCTCGTTTGAGTGCCTTCCTTGAGCCGGGCAAAGAGGATTTCCTTTGATAGTTGGAACTCAGGCATCTTAAGCATTTGGCCTACATATTGACAACGTTAAAAAGCCACACACACTGATTTATTTTCTGAATCAAATGTTTGTAGTCAAATGTGGCATTGATTTCATGTTGGGAGTAAAGTACATGGGCACTAGCAGGCCTATATCTAATCCCAGTCAGTATTGTTCACACATCATCCTGAACATCCTGCAGGTTGTTTTACCAAAAGAAGAAACCCCACAACTGTTCAATCCCAGATCCACAGACAGATGGTAGATTTGTCAACATTGGGCAACATTGTTAACATTTTTCAACATATTCAGGAAGATCGCATTGCCAACCACCCAAGATCTCAGTACTGATCAGCCAGCAGGTCAGATTTCAGTGAAGTGGAGCAAATAGTAGCAGCTATTACATTCACAGCCTCCACAAACTGCTTTTTACATAGAGTGTGCTGATGGTGTGTTCACATATTTTTAGCCAACCTGTTCAGATCTGTTGTGATACATGATGGAGACAGGTGGGATCCGAAGAGCTACAAACACCGCCATTGCATTACAAGAGCCTTTGCCTGCAACGGTAGTAGATTCGCCAACTTTAGGTACATTTAAGTTTTCATTGGATAAGCATACGGACGTACATGGAATAGTGTAGGTTAGATGGGCTTCAGATTGGTATGACAGGTCGGCACAACATCGAGGGCCGAAGGGCCTGTACTGTGTATATGTAACGTTCTATATTCTATAAGAGCCCATTGTGTGGCCTTGGCTACTCGTCACTTTGCTGAGAATAAAATGGAAGAAGTAACTGCGCCCCAGGGAATTTTCTTTCCTGAATTGTCTCAGCAGGACTTGGGAGATTAATTGTTTCTTAAAACTTTAACACGACCTAAGGTGCCAGCAATCCTTACCTTGGTTATACGAGCCAAGTTGAAAAATACAATTGATTTGAAACTGACGATAAAAATATGTCAGATGTGCCTGGTGCTTTGAAAATTGGTTTTCACATGTAAATGTTAATACACTCCAAGACAGAGTTAACAAGCTTTCACCTCCATGCTGAGCTGTGTTTTACAACCTTCTGCTCACTGTAAACCTAAACTGATAGTTACAGTGTGTGACAACCTTTGCTTAGGTCACCATTCATAAGCTATAGCTTGCTCCAAATGCCACACTCTTTGGCAAGCAAGTGACCCTGGCTGTTTCACAACACATTACAGAAACTGACAAACATAGAAAATTGGAGAAAAACAAAGCCATTCGGTCCATCAAGCTTGCTCCATCAATCAACATGATCATGGTTGATCCTCATTAGCAACGCCATATTCCTACCCATTCCCCATACACCTTGACACCTTCAGCCTCTAGAAATCTTCTTTTGTGCAAAATATATTCAATGATTTCGCTTTCAACGCCTTCTGTGGTCAAGAATTCTACAGGTTCACGGGCCTCTCTCTGAGTGAAAAAAAATTCTCCTTATCTCAGTCCAAAGTGGATTACCATATATCATGAGACAGTGACCCCTTGACCTGGGGAAACATCATTGCTATATCCAGTCTATCCAACCCTGTCAGAATTCGACACAATTCAAAGAGATAATCTCTCGTTCTTATAAACTTTCGTGAATACAGGGCCAGTTGACCCAAACTGCTACACAAATAAGTGGGAAGACAAGGATCCACAGAGGGATATTAATAGATTAAGCAAATGGGAAGAAAGTTTGCAGATGGAATTTAGTGTGGGGAAAAATGAGATTTTGAACTTTAAGAGTAAGAATAGAAGAACTGAATGTGATTTAAGTGGGGAAAGATTGCAGAAAGCTGCACTACAGAGGGATTTGTGGTCCATTTGCATGAATCCCTAAAACCTAGCATCCAGGTTCAGCAGCTAATGGGGAGTGCAGATAGACATTTGGCCTTTATTTCAAAAAGAATGGAGTATACAAACAGGGAAGTCTTGCCAAAACTATAGAATACTTGAGTCATGCTATACCTGGAACACTCTGAACAGTTTGGGTTTCTGTTTAAGGAATGATATGTTGGTATTGAAGCCAGCCCAGAGAACGATCACTCGGTTTATTCTGGATATAGAAGGATAATCTTACGAAGAGAGATTGTTATAGGTTGGACCTGTACTCATGGAGATTAAAAGAATGAGAAGAGACCTTATTGATAGTGACTAGGGTCTTTGGAGTTGTTTCCCCTTTGTGGGAGAGTCTAGAACAGAGGGCATGATTTTAGAGCTGCTCTGGATTTTAATGTGCTTTTTTCCTTTGCACAATGTAGTGTATCAATGGAATTCTTTACTGAAAAGGGCTGTAAAGAATAGGTTGTTAAGTATATGCAAGGCTGAAATAGATGAACTTTTAATCAGTAAGGAAATCAAGGGCTATGATAGTAAGGCAGTAAAATAGAGTTAAGGATTATCAGACTGGCCATGATCTCATCGGATAGCAGAGCAAACCCAACGGGCTAAATGAAATATTTTTGCTCCTATGGTCTTATGATCTTAATCTGTCTTTATGTGGCAAGCTTGCCATCTCAGGAATCAGTCTGGTGAGCCATCACTGAACACCCAGTACCACAGATATACCTTTTCAGATATACCTTGTTATCTCAGATTCTCTAGCATCGGCAGTTCCTACAACCTCTACCTTTTCTGCATATGGTTAACAAAAACTTCTCACAATACTACGAGTGATCACACCAAAGTCATGTGCAGTTGCAGTCGGGCTTCCTTGATCTTGTACTCAACACTCTTGCAATTCTAATTGCTTGCTGCATCTGCATGCTTGGTTTCAATGATTAGTATACAAGAGCCCAACTTGCACAGCACAGTTAGACAACAGAAGTGCCTACACACATCTCTGATGAAAGATGTTGGAAGTTTACAATAAGTCAGAGAGAATGAGGCCACCCTCTGAGATTCTGGAGTTGAGGTGGGGTCACAAGGATAAGAAGTGTTAAGGCCACAGAGGAGCTTTGATAGAAGATGGGAATGTTTAAAATCAATGCATGAGAGAAGAGGTGCCAAAGTAGATTAGCAAATGCAAGGGTGACAGGTCAGTGGGTCTTGGCTCAAACATATAAAGGCATATTACCTAAAGGCAGGATATTTTAAGAAGCATATTTTAATGTGGAAAGAATGGGAACAAAGTGGTAAAATTTTTCAAGACACTTGCAGAGCCTGGAGTCTTGGCAGCCAAAGCTTTAAATGTCATTTGTGGAGCAGCTGAAATTAGAAAAGCAAAGAAGGATAGTGTTAGAGAAATAGATATATTTCAATGAGATGTAGCGCTGACCAGGCTGGAGATAGGGACGGTCAAGCTCAGGGAGGAATTTAAAAAGAGGGAAATCCATGCTTTGCACGTTTGGGTCCCATGTATGTCAGTGAGTACAAGTCTGATGGGTGAGTGAGACTTGGTGTGAGATAATTTAATTGCAGCTGAATTTTGCTTCAGTTCATGGTTTTGAAAGATGTAAAATAAGAGATTTATTTAAATATGGATAAGCTGTGGATGATGGTGTGATTCAGAAAGGAAGGTGGGCAATTATATAGAGGTGGAAATAGGTCATCTGTGTGTTTGAGAGTAAAAAGAATTAGCAACTCAATTCCAGGTCAATGTATAGTCTTCCAAATAAGGTAATTGGCAATATCATAGTACACAGAAGAAAAAACCTGTTGGGTGTGTAAAGATTTGTTTTTATTGCCAGGGCAGAGAGACAGTATACTACTTTGGCCTGCATCCAGGATAGAATCTGTGCCAGCTCACAGTTAAAGATACAGTTAAAGAATCCTACCAGCTGTGCTGATAGAATCCATCCATCCTAGCAACTAGAGACAGAACAAATAGAAACTGCCTAGGTACACTGATGAAGAGCCTATACTACCAGTGCTCAGTTGATCTTACAAGAGTGTAACTTCCATCCACCCTACATCAGTCCATTTATACAAAAGGCACAGTTGTGGGGTTAGTAGTGAAGGAACTGTCCACATGGTGGAGTGATAATGGGATCCTGCTTTTCTGATCTCAATGGAACACCTTAAAGGTTTAGAGGTTAATGCAGGCTTCCAGATAAGGCCTCCAGGAAGACAGAAAGTGAGTCCCGCATGGGAGTTCCCAAAGGAGTTCCCACGAGGAAATTCTGAAGTGGAGTCCCATAACGGGATCTGCGTCTGGGAAATAGCCTAACAATAATGAATTTGTTGGAATTAAAATTTCAAATAGCACCTATAGTTTCCCCAGACCTCAATAGAGCAAGCCAAAATATACTGGTATGAAACATTTGCCCAATTCAATTATCCACCACAAGCATGCCCATATACCGACAGGTGTCTTGAGTTACCACAGGAAGAAGATAGGTCCTAAGCAAAGGTGAAGAATGCAAATACAATGGATTAAGCAACATGTAAGCCCCTTGCAAATGGATTCCACTGGCCAAAATATTCCAATTGGGCCAAAATTCACAGGATAGTAATTTCCTGGCTTGTGTGCAATGCTAATGGCTGGGGAATCTTTAGACCTATAGATCTCATCCCATTGTAGTCACTCATGTTGCCACGTGCACATAAGCCTGTTTGTGTTTTATATATGCTTTTAAGAGACTTGAGTTTGGACATACTGTTAGTAACGTCAATGGATGAATGCATAACACAGTCATCTGACATTTCTTTGTCCATTATTTGAACGTTCCAAAGTGGACAAAGGCTTGTTTTATGAACATGTTAAGGTCTGTCTGCTGATATCACCCTCAGTAAATTCTAGGCTTCTGTTCTCAACCAGCTGAGAGTGCCTTATCGCAGTTTTTATTCATGAAAGAAAAAAGGATTCATTTTACAAACATTGCATTCTTCACATATTAAAGTACTGTAACTTCTCGGTAAAATCCATCTCACCACTTGTCATGCTGGCAATCATCCCAACAGTAAGCCTTGATCTGCTTATTGAAATCTGATCAGATGCTCACGGTATTTAGTATTGACAATGGATAGTGAGATCAGGGTGCTAATTTCACAGTGTGTCGAGTCTGGCCAGGGTCAGTCAAAAGTTATAGAAGTGATTTTAAAGTGGCCTGATTACACAAATTTGACATTCAGGCCAGGGTCCTTCCTAAAATTGGTTTTGCTATTTTTAATCAGTGTGGACAAATGTCAAAGTGTCGGTAGCAGTATCAAAGCAGTTGTTCCAAAGCAATAAAATGTGAGGCTGGATGAACACAGCAGGCCAAGCAGCATCTCAGGAGCACAAAAGCTGACGTTTCGGGCCTAGACCCTTCATCAGAGAGGGGGATGGGGGGAGGGAACTGGAATAAATAGGGAGAGAGGGGGAGGCGGACCGAAGATGGAGAGTAAAGAAGATAGGTGGAGAGGGTGTAGGTGGGGAGGTAGGGAGGGGATAGGTCAGTCCAGGGAAGACGGACAGGTCAAGGAGGTGGGATGAGGTTAGTAGGTAGCTGGGGGTGCGGCTTGGGGTGGGAGGAAGGGATGGGTGAGAGGAAGAACCGGTTAGGGAGGCAGAGACAGGTTGGACTGGTTTTGGGATGCAGTGGGTGGGGGGGAAGAGCTGGGCTGGTTGTGTGGTGCAGTGGGGGGAGGGGATGAACTGGGCTGGTTTAGGGATGCAGTGGGGGAAGGGGAGATTTTGAAACTGGTGAAGTCCACATTGATACCATATGGCTGCAGGGTTCCCAGGCGGAATATGAGTTGCTGTTCCTGCAACCTTCGGGTGGCATCATTGTGGCAGTGCAGGAGGCCCATGATGGACATGTCATCAAGAGAATGGGAGGGGGAGTGGAAATGGTTTGCGACTGGGAGGTGCAGTTGTTTGTTGCGAACTGAGCGGAGGTGTTCTGCAAAGCGATCCCCAAGCCTCCGCTTGGTTTCCCCAATGTAGAGGAAGCCGCACCGGGTACAGTGGATGCAGTATACCACATTGGCAGATGTGCAGGTGAACCTCTGCTTAATGTGGAATGTCATCTTGGGGCCTGGGATGGGGGTGAGGGAGGAGGTGTGGGGACAAGTGTAGCATTTCCTGCGGTTGCAGGGGAAGGTGCCGGGCGTGGTGGGGTTGGAGGGCAGAACTGCCCCAAGAGGATCCCCCTCATTCTCACGTACCAGCCCACCAACCTCCGGATACAACGTATCATCCTCCGGCACTTCCGCCATCTACAATCTGACCCCACCACCCAAGCTATTTTTCCAACCCCACCCTTGTCTGCCTTCCGGACACACCACTCTCTCTGCAACTCCCTTGTCCACTCCACAAAGCAAGTCTCTCTGCTGGGGCTCTCTGACACACCTATCTCCCAACAGGGTCCTGTGGTGCTTCCAGTAGTGCTCATTGTTCATGGGGCAGGTTTGCCAGTATAATTCAAATTTAGATGACATAAACTGGCTTGAGTTTTACACTGGTACTCAGGTTTGGCTAGATGCCTTTGCTGTTAAAGAGCTGCATCCATTTCAGTATTCAGTCCTCTTTCCTTAGAAAAATATCTGCATGTAAATCTTAATGAGCAGGGTGCTACCAGTGCCAGGGTATAAAACATAAACACGTTCTTATTTTAGATACCCAGAGCCAAATATTTTGCCCTTGCAGTGGTCATATCTCAGATTTTGTTACCTGAAGACATTCCAGTAGTAGAGCTGAACCCCACTCCCCAGGGATTCCTCTACTGTCAGGAGAATGGAAAATTCTAATGGAGAGGATATGGCTAGTACATGCCCTGCTGAAAGGAATTGCAGACCCAAGAAATTTGATTAACTTTCAAATGTGAACCAATATAGTGAGGGAAGCTAAGCTTGGCCCAGTCTACTCCTGTGCATGTAACTGAGCAGGCATTTCCCACAACACATCCCTCACACCCCAACCCCGCCACAACTGCCCCAAGAGGATCCCCCTCATTCTCACGTACCAGCCCACCAACCTCCGGATACAACGTATCATCCTCCGGCACTTCCGCCATCTACAATCTGACCCCACCACCTAAGCTATTTTTCCAACCCCACCCTTGTCTGCCTTCCGGACACACCACTCTCTCTGCAACTCCCTTGTCCACTCCACACTCCCCTCCAAACCCACCACACCCGGCACCTTCCCCTGCAACCGCAGGAAGTGCTACACTTGCCCCCACACCTCCTCCCTCACCCCCATCCCAGGCCCCAAGATGACCTTCCATATCAAGCAGATGTTCACCTGCACATCTGCCAATGTGGTATATTGTATCCATTGCACCCAGTGTGGCTTCCTCTACATTGGAGAAACCAAGCATAGGCTTGGGGACCACTTTGCAGAACGCCTCTGCTCGGTTCGCAACAAACAACTGCACCTCCCAGTCGCGAACCATTTCAACTCCCCCTCCCATTCCTCAGATGACATGTCCATCCGGGCCTCCTGCAGAGCCACCATGATGCCACCCGAAGGTTGCAGTAACAGCAACTCATATTCCGCTTGGGAACCCTGCAGCCCAATGGTATCGATGTGGACTTCACAAGCTTCAAAATCTCCCCTCCCCCCACTGCGTCACAAAACCAGTCCAGCTCATTCCCTCCCCCCACTGCATTCCAAAACCAGCCCCGCCTGTTTCTGCTTCCCTAACCTGTTCTTCCTCTCACCCATCCCTTCCTCCCACCTCAAGCTGCACCTCCATTTCCTACCTACCACCTCATCCCGCCTCCTTGACCTGTTCATCTTCCCTGGACTGACCTATCCCCTCCCTACCTCCCGACCTATACTCTCCTCTCTACCTATCTTGTTTTCTCTCCATCTTCAGTCCGTCTCCCCTTCTCTCCCTATTTATTCCAGTTCCCTCTCCCCATCCCCCTCTCTGATGAAGGGTCTAGGCCCGAAACTTCAGCTTTTGTGCTCCTGAGATGCTGCTTGACCTGCTGTGTTCATCCAGCTCCACACTGTGTTATCTAGGCATATAGGATTTCAGTTTGACATCTCATCCAAACATCAGCACCTCTGGCATTGCAACACTTCCTGACCACATCCTTGTCTGTGGACAGAGTTCTGTGCTCAAGTCTAAGTCATGAGCTTCCAAATGCAAAAATACAAAATCAAAAGACCATGAATGTTGAAACTTGAAATGAAAAATCAAAACTGCTAGGAAATCTCAATGGGTCACTTGGTGTCTGTGGAGAGAAACGGAAGTTGACATTTCAGGTCAAGTGAAATTTCATCAGAACATCATGGCCTTTGGGCTGACTGCTGATCACACAATCACTGAGCTGGTGCTCCTGAGATGCTGCTTGGTCTGCTGTGTTCATCCAGCTCCACACTTTGTTACCTTGGTCAGACTCAAACATTGCCTGACTCAGAAATCACAAGCTGGTTTAAATTCTCGATAACGGCCAATGCCACAAATAATCCTTGGGCCTACACTGTGTGGAAGGGGAGAGAATGGTTGGGGGAGGTGGTCTCCAAGTTTGGAGCTTGATGTTGCTCCCCAGAAACCACACGTATATACTTCAATCAGTTACCTCTCCCTAGCTTGAGGCAGCAGTTGCTGTGCCAGGAGCCTTGTTGAATTTGCAGTTAAAGAGAAAAATGTAAAAGCGTTCACACCCTGTTAAGTCACCGGCAAGAGCTCATTTCTTTGATCCCTATGTCACACCGACAGACTGTGCATATGATTAGCGGGCAGTGGGCTTTACTGGATAAATTACCTGCAACCAGTTTTGGAATATTAACAGAAAATGCCGCATTCACCTTGTAAATTGTGCTTGGGCTGAAGGATTGTCAACACACCTGCAGTGCCCTGAAGTGCAGGAATCAATTCATCTCTGAGTCATGGCTGTGAGCAACCTGACAAAAAGTACAGGTGTAAAAGAAAATCCAACATTTGGGATAACATTTATGATACTGACACAAAAATAAAATAGTACAGGTGCTGGAAATCTGAAACAAATTCAGAAAATGCTGTAAATAGGTCAGACAGAATTCGCCAAGAGTGAAACAGGTAACATTTCAAAACAATGGCAATTCATCAGAACTGGAAATAAATTTTAGATTTGCATTGGGTTTTAAACAGGATAGTAAAAGGCAACATAGATAAAGCTTGGTCCTTTTCATCTCTTAGTTCCTATGCATGAATGCCAGAATTTATAGAACAAATTTAATAATGGCAGGTCAAGAGTGCTATATATTGTGCACCTTGGTCTTCTTAGTTACCAACTTTACACAATTTTCTCTCCATCTCCTTTCCTTATTCTCTCTTCTCCCTACCCTCTTTAAATTTTACATGTTCCATCTTTATCTTTTGCTTCACTTTTTGTCATCTTTTCCATTACCTTCTTTCAATCCTCTCTCCAAAATCCCTCTATCTCTTTCCATTCTTTCATTGGTCAAAAGTATTCTCATTTAAACAGCAAATGCCGAAGATCTGATCAGGGTAGTTTGGATGAAATCCCAAGCCTGACGGTGTAAGTGCAGGAGCTGAATGAGTGCATACAGTTGGAATGATGAGAGCAGCTTAGCTAATGACTACAATTCCACGAGTATCAAATTAATTTCAGCTCAGTAAATCTTCTTTGCCAGGTGTCAGGAACATTCACTTTTAGATGGTATTCAAATAAGACCAAAAAAAAAGGCATAAAAATAAATGTCAGGTTATTTGTAATCAGTCTAATTTTAAAATGGTCTCTAATGACAAACTGGATTTTCCTTCATAAGGCCAGAAATAGCATCAATTGGCTCATGCCAGAAACAGCCAATTCAAAACACTGTTAAAAAGAAGAAAGAACATACATTAATTAGAGCATGTTTCACAACATCCAACAACACTTCATAGTCAAATAAGTATTTTTGAGATGCAGGCACCAGGCTAATGCTGGAAAAGACACAGCCAAGCACAGCAAGCTCCCATAAACACCAATAAGATAGTAGTCAGAAAATTAATTTAGTTACTCAGGGAATGACACCAAAGAGAACCCCACTGCTCACTGTCAAGAATGTAATACAATTTTGCATCCACATGACAGAGTTGACTGTTCTTCAGTTTAATATCACATTAAACACATCCACTTCAACAGTGTAACTTTCCCTCAGTACTGCATTAGAGTGTCGGCATGGATTATGTCATCAAGCTTCTGCAAGTGAATATGAATGACAACCAACTCACTCAAATATAACAATATTGGCAACGAGCTACAAATACCAGGATCTGCAATTCTCTAATTAGCATTTTATATAATGTTTCCCTTCCCTGTTTCATAACATGGAAGCTGATTATTCTGCCTTCCCTATTAGCTTAAGTGAAATACATAAAGTTGCTTTTATATTGGCCTTGCTTTAACCTGGATTCTGATCATTATCAGCATTTCATGCAGCATTGAAGCTCATGAATCCAGTTTCTTTCTGCTGACATAGACCTATTTTTTCCCTGTGAGCTGAAAATCAGGACACACCAGCTTGATTCTGTACTTTGAAACGTCTGCAATCCAGATTAATGCATTGCTAAAATAAAAGCAGATTTGATCAAATCTGACACCTCAGTTCTCTGTATGGACTCTGTTCCTTTAATAAAGCACCAATCAAGTCCGCAGCCAGAGCTTTCCCTCGCGCTGCTTTTGCAGATTCATTAAAGAAAAACTTCAGCTCACTAGAAGCCTTCCTGGAGTCACACTGGCATTTAAAAATCCAATTAGCTGAATTATTTGTTCATGCACTGCAAGCACTAGCAGCCAGAAGAAAGGTGCTTTATAAGAAAACTGGGCTGGCTTGTGGAATGTGGTCAAACTGTAAAGAAATACATAATGCCAATTTCTCTCAGCAATGTAAAGCAATGCTATCCAATATGTTGTAACAAGGTGCAGAGCTGGATGAACACAGCAGGCCAAGTAGCATCAGAGGAGCGGGAAAGCTGACATTTCGAGCCAAGACCCTTCTCCCAAAGGAAGGGTCTAAGGAAGGGTCTAGCAAGACCTTTCCTTCGGAAGAAGGGTCTCGGCTCGAAACGTCACCTTTCCTGATGCTCTGATGCTGCTTGACCTGCTGTGTTCATCCAGCCCTGCACTTTGTTATCTCAGATTCTCCAGCATCTGCAGTTCCTAATATCTCTATCCAATATGTCAGCTGCTTGCCCCATATGGCTAATTGGGAATCCAGGTATGGCTAATTTCTGATTGATAAATTAAAAGATGTGTAATAAACACTGTCATTAGGCATGTGGTCTTAATAATCTAGTCAGGATTTACAGACCCGAATCTTACCATTTTGTGCTTTTGTTGGTAAAATGGTTAAATTAGAAACAGAATGGGAGTGGGATTTCTGAACTTTGAGAGTTCTTTTCCTTCCTTGGCTATTGAAGGGAGTTAGATGATTGTTAAGTAAACACACACTTGTTCAGTATTATTGCTTGTGTGTTAAGTTATTTTCATCTCCAGTTGGAACATGCGGTTAAATTGGTATTGCTCTGGCTATACTTGCGGCTAGTCAGTGATTTCTAGTGGACAGCACTAGATTAAGCACTGGTGTATACATAGTACAGTGTGAGATAACAGCTTTAATTATAAGCAGAGATAGTAGGAACAGCAGATGCTGGAGAATCTGAGATAACAAGGTACAGAACTCGATGAACACAGCAGGCCAAGCAGCATCAGAGGAGCAGGAAGGCTGACGATTCAGCCCTAGACTGGGTCTATAGTCACTTTTGTGATGCCCTTTAAACAAATTGTACGGCATAAACAGCAATGAATTAAATAACCAGAGTTGGTTGAGCGATAAACACTTTTCAAGACTCTGGTGAAAGTTCTAATCTTTTTCCAATTTCACTTGAAGACATTGTCAAAGGTTAACACTTCAACATCAACACCTTGTCAGAAAGTGACACCTCCAAAAGCAGATCACTGAAGCGACAGCTGGATTGTGTACTTAAACCATTGGAATACAGACTTGTAGCCAGGAGCTTCTGAAACAGAGGGTGAGACTGCTACTGTTGAGCTAAAGCTGACACCTTCAAAATTAAGAATACAGCTGGACAAATGCAGCCAGTCCAAAAACAGAAAGTTGGCCTGGGAATTTCCCCCTGCTGTGATGTTCTGAAATAATGACTTCAAGAAACAGGAGTGCCACCCAAACTGAGAGGAAGCACTTCCTGTTTCCAGAGAAACCCACAGGCAATGAAGAAGGTGTAAAAACAGTCCAAAATTGGAGAGACGTGCTGCCTGCCTCAAACTCAGCTGCACTTAAAAACAATTCTTCTGGTTCACTG
This sequence comes from Stegostoma tigrinum, assembly GCF_030684315.1. NCBI lineage: Eukaryota > Metazoa > Chordata > Chondrichthyes > Orectolobiformes > Stegostomatidae > Stegostoma > Stegostoma tigrinum. The sequence goes on along the minus strand of NC_081358.1, from coordinate 98,639,100 downwards.
TCAGCAGCACCAGATACGTAAGGCAAGACTCCAGAAGATTTTCACAGCTTGTAATTTTACATCAAATTGTGAGTGACTGGCCACCCCTCAGCTACTGGTTGTTCTATCTGGTGACTGTATCATTGGTATAGCTGGATGATCCAGATGGACTGACAACAAACTGGACACCACATCCAGATTCCTGATGGAAACAGTAGAAGATGCAAAACCACATGACATCTTCAGTAGAAGGTGTAGAGCTGTTTGAACGCAGCGGGCCAAGCAGCATCATAGGAGCAGGAAAGCTGACGTTTCGAGCCTAGACCCTTCTTCAGAAATGGGGGAAGGGAAGGGGGATCTGAAATAAATAGGGAGAAGGGGGAAGGCAGATAAAGATGGATAAAGGAGAAGATATGTGGAGAGGAGATAGACCAGTCCAAGAGGCGGGGATAGAGCCAGTAAAAGTGAGTGTAGGTGGGGAGGTAGGGAGGAGATAGGTCAGTCCAGGGAGGACGGACAGGTCAAAGGGTTGGGATGAGGTTAGTAGGTAGGAGATGGGGGTGGGGCTTGAGGGGGGAGGAGGAGAATAGGTGGGAGGAAGGACAGGTTAGGGAGGCGGGGATAAGCTGGCCCCCTTGACCTGTCCGTCCTCCCTGGACTGACCTATTCTCTCCCTACCTCCGGACCTACATTCACCTTTACTGGCTCCGTCCCCGCCTCTTTGACCGGTCTGTCTCCTCTCCACTATCTTCTCCTCTATCCATCTTCTATCCGCCTCCCCCTGTCTCCCTATTTATTTCAGATCTCCCTTCCCCTCCCCATTCCTGAAGAAGGGTCTAGGCCCGAAACATCAACTTTCCTGCTTCTTTGATGCTGCTGGTCCTGCTGTGTTCATCGAGCTCCACACCTTGTTATCTCAGATTCTCCAGCATCTGCAGTTCCTACTATCTCTGACACCTTCAGTACCCCTGGGCGTGGCTAGGTGAACCTATTTGCTCCAGAATAGATTTCCTGTTTATGTCCCAATCATTCTCAATCAGATCCCCCAGCATTCTTCTCTGACCACTGCTTCCTGCTGGCTGACTGTCATCTACAGGATGACCAGCAAGTTGGCAGAGGAGTGTGGTAGCTGACTGTGAAACTGTTGACCTCAGGACGCATTGAGGAACTCAAAAGGGGTTACAAACATTGAATAACCATGAAACCTCTCTTTGAGTCTCCATCTGACTGGTGGGAAACAGTCAAGGGGAGCATCAAAAGGTTCTTCAACCTCAAAGGTGAGAGATGAGAGAGAGAGAGAGAGAGAGAGAGAGAGAAACAGGAAAAACTCCATGCAACAGGAAAAAGCATGCAGAACTTACTCCTGTTGTAGATAATAGATATCAATTTCAAGGAGATCACCTAGACAAGAAGAGACAGCAAGCCTTGCTGTTTGCCTCAGAAGCCTTCAAGGCAATTGTTTGGTCCAGGGGTCACTCCACAGAGCAGAATGAGTTGTGCTTATTCTTATTCCAGAAGGTGCACAGGGACAGCTCTGTGATCAGCAGTCTGAAGGAAGAAGATGGCTTGGTAACCTCATCTCAGCCTGACATCTGACATGATCAGCAAATCCTTTTACGTCAGACTGTATAGCATGAAGCCTACAGTCAGCATGGCATCCCAGTCATCCCTGTCTACTGTCATGGAGGTCTTTGATGACATGTGAGAGAGGTCAGATCAGATGTTATCTCTGGCACTCGAGTCCTTTGAATGAAATAAAACTCCCAGAAGCGACAGCTTACCGGCTGAGTTGTATTCGGCTCTGTGGGACTTGATTGGCCAGGATCTGTCGGGTGTGTAGAGGTAATATGACTGTGTATCCATGAGAAAAACTATCATCACCCTCATCTATAAGAGGAAGAGGGAGAGAGAGGTAATTGGAAATTGGCAACTAATTTCACTGCAGATTACAAAATCCTGTCTAAGGTTATAGCCAGCTGGGTCAGGTCTACTCTGGGATTGATGATTCAGCCTGACCAAACCTGTGATTTACTGGGCAGGACAATCCTCGCAGGAGATCCTCGCACTCCTCAGGGATACAATTGCCCATATGCTTGACAGGGGGTGGACAGTCACCTCATCAGCCTAGACCAGTTGAATGCCTTTGACAGGTTATCACAAACATTCATGTGGAATGTGTTCACCAACATGGGCTTTGGGGAGGGAATCCAAAATTGGATCCAACTTGCCGCACACCAGCATCGTTACTGCAATCTCAAACAACAGGTCGGAATCAGAAAGCTTCCCGATCCGATAAAGAGAGGCAATGACCTGGTGGTATTATCATAGGACTGTTAATCCAGTGACCCAGATAACATCCTGGGGACCTGGGTGTGAATCGCCGCCACGGCAGATGGTGGAATTTGAATTCAATAAATATCTGGAATTAAGAATTGAATGATGACCATGAATCCATTGTCAGAAAAACCCATCTGATTCACTAATGCCCTTTAGGGAAGGAAACTGTCATCCTTACCTGTTCTGGCCTATATGTGACAGCAATGTGGTTGACTCCTAACTGCCATCCGGGTTATTAGGGATGGGCAATAAATGATGCTTGGCCAGCAATGGCTTCATCCTGTGAATGAGCTTTAAAAAAAGGATCCAGTCAGGTAGGGGCTGTCCTCTCTTCACTGCCTAGTTTGTCTTGTATCGAACCTTTTGTTGAGTCCCTCAAGAAAGATGTGAGCCCCAAAGGAGCGACTTTTCCAGGCATTGGAGACCTGCAGGTCAAAGCATCCCTGTAAATGGATGACATTTTCTGCTTGGATCTGCTGTCAATGTGCAGACTCGTGAGCATCAGTAACCCGGCCTTGGGTGCCAAGGTAAATCCAGGCAAGAACAAAACCATGCTCTTTGAGAACTGGCCAACCAATCCTTTATCCCCTTCACCATCAGATCAGATTGCACAAATGTGTTGAGAATAAGGTTCAGAGAGGCTGGGGGAACGCAAAAATTTGTGAGGAGGATATTACAAAGGTGAGGCAGAAACTCACCATGTGCAAACCCATTGCAAATAAAAACCTGGTCATTAGGTGAGAGGTACTCTCAGTACTGACACATGTGGCACAAGTCTGGCCCATTCCCCGTTCCTGCACACTGCGGTCACCTAAGCCATCTTCTACTTCATCTCAACATCAAAGATGGACTATGTCTGCAGTGACACTATGTACAAAACTCTGGACAAGGGGGTGGGAAGAACACAGCCAAGGCTGCCCTCATCCTGTAGGTCACCTTGTGTGTGGCTGCATCAAGTTGTTCGTAGGCCCTCAGTGTGCAAAAACCAAGTGTCACTCTGTACTGAGGTACATACCTATACCTGTCCTTGGTAATATGAAGGATGGGTCTAGCCTCATTGCCATGCAATGCTCCAAGTAGCTGGACTGTTCAGTATCACCTGGCCCTTGTACAAAAATTTGCAAAGGAAAATGACCGAAGTCCATCAGGAAGTGGCCAGCACTAAATATCCTCAGGACTCTGCAGGAGTTGGGGGCATGGCATGGATTTTCCAGGTAGTTCCCTGAGGAGACTGTCAAAGGATATGCCTGAATACCACATTACCAGAACTTTCCAACAAGCACCAAGACAATTTGGCTGCTGGTGAGAAAGGCACTGCCTTTGAGACCCAGTCTCTTATGTACCACAGCACGCCACCCTCAAAGCAGCTGTAGGGGTGAAGAGACTGTCAAATGTTTCCTTCTGGAATGTGCCTTTTGAAAGAAAGTCTGGAGAGAGATGAAGTTGTTTTTGTCATGGCTCATCCAAAGTGGCTCTGCAACACAGGACGTTATGCTATATGGTCTGTTCCCCACAACACGCATTGACACAAACATTGGCTTCATCTGGAGGACCATCAACCGAGTGAAAGAAGCTATTTGGCCTGCCCAAAACTTGTTGGTCTTCCAGATTATAGAGTTGACCTCAACTGTGTGTTACAGACTGGAACTTTCAAAGGTACAAGACAACACACTGAGAGATGCACTGAAGCTTGCGACAGTTGCTGTCAAGGTGCAATGAGGAAACCACCGTCTGGGGTCTTTCTACCAAAGTATATTGAGGATCCAAGATAACAAAGTGTGGAGCTAGATGAACACAGCAGGCCCAGCAGCATCTCAGGAGCACAAAAGCTGACGTTTCGGGCCTAGACCCTTCTTGGATTCTCCAGCATCTGCAGTTCCCATTATCTCTTATACTGAGGATCTGTTTGGGTGTCAGTCCCTCTCGGTGCCCCAACATGAATTTAAGTTGTTTCCTGCATGAGTGGAAAATGCCTTTACTTTTGTAACTGCTGGGAAGGTCTGAGAAATGTCAAAATTCTAATTGTGTTTTCTGCAAAGACTGTACAGAATTTATTTAGAACCTTTGTATGTACTTGTAAATGATTTTTTTAAATATACAATGTATATTTTTGCTATAAAAAATTGCAAAGCCTTCTTAAAAATAAATTCCCTAAAGAGAATGCTACAATTTTATATTGCTGCTTCTCATAACCTTACCATATCCCAAACACCTTCCAGACAGTGAAATAATTTTTAAAGTATTGCTGAGAAAAGACACATTTTATCAAAACTTTATTTTTTGTGCTTGAATTGCTTTAATGAGCGCAAGATGAAAAGCTTTAACAAAGTATGTCTTTAGTAATACTCAGTACTGCACTAACAACTCATTTTTGAATTGTCATTACTGTTGTAAAGACATATTCAAACACAACATCCAATTTTCACAAATCCCACAAACTGTATCTGTCCATACAGCATCGACAAGCGTGACCACAGACAGCCCTTGTGGAGACAACATCCTATCTTCATATTGATAAAACCCTCCATCGTAATGTGTGGCAGGGCAAACAGGATAGACTTTGAACAGATCTAACAACTCAAGACTGGGAGTTCATGAGACACTGTGAACCATCAGCAACAGGAAGTCATACTACAATGCAATCTGTAGCCTCATGACCCAGCACATGCCACACTCTACAATTACCACCAAACAAGAGGATGAACTGTAGTTCAATAAAGAATACAGTAGGGCATGCCAAGGAGAAGCACCAAACATTCCTAAAAATGAGGTATCAACTTAGTGAAGTTATGCAACAGGATACTTGTGTGTCACCCACCATAAGCAGCTGGTGAAAGACACAGCTACCCATTCTGTACCAAATGAATCAGATCTAAGTTCAACAGTCCCGCCATATCCAGTCATGTATGGTAGTGGAGTATTAAACACTCATTGGAGGAAGAGAGGATCCACCAAAATTTCCACCCTCAGCAATGAGGGTGCCGAGCACATCAGTGCAAAAGGTAAGGTTGAGGCATTTGCAACAGCCTTCGGCCAGAAATGCCAAGTGGATGATGCATCTTGGCTTCCTGAGAGTTCTCCAACATCACAGATGCCAGTCTTCAGTCAATTTGATTCACTGCAAAAGAAACAATTGGGGGCACTGGGTACTAAGAACGTTATAGTTCCTGACAACATTCCTGCAATAGTACTAAAGGGAAGTGCTCCATAACGTTCTCGTGCCTCTGTCCCAGAACAGCAACAACACTGACTTTTTTTACAACGGCGTGGAAAATTGAGTATCACAGACCCAAAGCAGGAAAAATCTATCTGCAAACTACCACCCAATCAGGCAATGTTCCTCTGAGCTGCATGACTTCCCCACAAACTAATCGTCGTGGGGCACATTGAATTATGGAAGTCCCTGCTATGCACACACCTTGAAAGTCAGCGCAGCGACAGTAAAAATTGTAGAGGATGTAGTATTAGTCTACTCTCAAACATCAGTAAAATTATGGTAAGTGTCAATAACAGCGCTTTCAAGCAGCACTTACTTAGGAATAAGCTCACCGATGTTCAATTTGGGTCCCACCAGGGTCCAATGACTTCATTTCAGGCTTGGTCCAAAAATGAACAAAAGGAGTTGAAATCCAGCGGTGTGGTGAGAGTGACAGCCCTGGATATCAGTGCCACCTTTGACTAAGTGTGGTATCAAGAAGCATTAGCAAAACTGGAGTCAATGGAATTCAAAGGGAAAACCCTTCACTGGTTGGATTCATACATAGCTCAAAGGAAGATGGTTTTTTGTTGTCGGATGTCAATTATCTCAACTTCAGGGTATTTCAGCAGGCATTCCTCAGAGCAGTGTCCCAAGTCAAACACCTTTAGCTGCTTCAGAGATAGTAGGAACTGCAGCTGCTGGAGAATCCGAGGTTACAAGGTGTGGAGCAAGATGAACACAGCAGGCCACGCAGCATCTTAGGAGCAGGAAAGCTGATGCTTCGGGCCTAGAAGGGTCTAAGCCCAAAACGTCAGCTTTCCTGCTCCTAAGATGCTGCCTGGCCTGCTGTGTTCATCCAGCTTCACATTTTGTTACCTTTAGCTGCTTTATCATTGACCGCCCCTCCATTGTAAGATCAGAAGTGTTGATAATTTCTGATGATTGCATAACATTCAGCACTGTTTGTGAATATTCAGATGCTAATGTAATCATGTCCAAATGCAGCAAGACCTGGACAAGATCCAAGTGTGGATTGACAGGCGGCATTTGTGTCACACAAGTGCCAGAAAATTGTGAAACCCTTGATGGCCAGTAGCAGCAGTGTGTACCATGTACAAAATGCACTGTAGATATTCACCAAGCTGCCTTGGATAGTACCCTCAAACCCCATGACCACTACCATCTACAAGGCCAAGAACAGATATATAGGAACACAACCACCTACAAGTTCCCCTCGAACTCATACATTGTCCAGACTTGGAAATATATTGCCATTTGTTTTGCGTTACTGGGTCAAAATCCTGGAACTTTCTCCCTCACAGCACATGAATCCATTTACATCAAATGGGCTGTTGGTACTCAAAATGGGGCAGCCCGGTGGCTCAATGGTTAGCACTGCTGCCTCACAGTGCCAGGAACCCAGGTTTGATTCCACACTTGGGGGTCTGTCTGTGTGGAGTTTGCACATTCTCCCCATGCCTGCATGGGTTTCTTCCAGGTGCTCTGGTTTCTTCCCTTTCTTTCAAATTCATGTGGATTGGCCATGCTAAATTTCCCATTGTGTTCAGGGATGTTTAGGTTAGGTGGCCATCTGGGTGGGATGATCTGAGGGTCAGTGTGGACTTGTTGGGCCAAAGGGCCTGTTTCCACACTGTAGAGATTCTATGATTCTATCTACGAAGAAAGCAGCTCACCATCACCTTCTCAAGGGTAGCTAAGGACAGGCAGTGAATGATGGCTCTGCTAGTGACATCCACATCCTGTAAATGATTCGAAGAAAAAAGATGAGACATGGCTTTATTAACAAAAGGAGTTCCAGAAATTTCCACAATGGTCTGTATTTGCATTATAGGTTAAAACTAATGAAAATAAAGCTGAAATAAATATGCATTAATATTTGTCTCTTCATTATTTTATGATGCTCTGACAGAGGTGATTCAGTAACATGATATCACTGTTGCCTGATTATCATTCTGCCAGAGTTAAAGCTCTGGTGTGGTAGAGACTTAAAACAAAGAGTTTTTCAGCTTTGTTCAGAAATAGCTCCGCATGGGTATGCAGCCTTGAAGTTCAGAGACATAAGACATGCGAGTCACCAGAAAGGGAATGACAGAATTTAGTCCAGGAGACACTGTTTTTAAATCCTATATTTTCACTGTACCTCTGTACCCTTCACTATTCAATGCCCGATCCCACATATGTGTACAGAAAAAAAGGAAATCTTTTTATGTGTACATTTTCATGATGACAATGCATTCCAAGGCACTTTACAACCATAACTGTAACATGACAGCGATTATGTACCGCAGGGTCCAACAAGCAGCAATGAGGTACATGCCCATATAATTTGGTCTAAGTGTTTTTGAGGAATTTATATTGGCCAGTTATTAGAAAACTCCCTTTTGGTTCTGCAAAGAGGTCTGTGGGATGTTTCATTTAAGAGGGCTTTAATGTTTTATCCAAAAGACCACATATTCAATGTTGCAACATTTCCTCAGTACTGGATTGAAAAATCGGCCTTGTTGTAAGAAAATCTTTCAAACTGAATTTTTTTAAAAAAGTACTTCATTGACTACAGATGTCCTGTGGTTGTGAAAAGCTCTATATAAATGCATGTTACCCTCTAATTTATTGAAACAATGAAACGTTTTGGATACTTTTTCAAGGATGACTAAGGTTGGCTAACATTGTGCTAATATATAAGGAAGGCAGTAAGGAAAAGCCAGGGAGCAATAGACCGGTGAGCCTGACATTGGTTGTGGGCATGTTGTTGGAGGGAATGCAGAGGGATAGGTTTCACATGTATTTGGAAAGGCAAGGACTAATTGGGGATAGTCAACATGGCTTTGTGCATGGGAAATCATGTCTCACTAATTTGACTGAGTTTTTTGAAGAAGTAATGAAGAGAATTGATGAGGACAGACTAGTGGATGTGATGTATATGGACTTCAGAATAGCGTTCGACTAAGTTCCTCATGGTCGACTGGCTGGCAAGGTTAGATCACACAGAATAGAGGGGGAGCTAGCTATTTGGATAAAGAACTGGCTCAAAGGTAGGGGCAGATGGTGATGGTGGAGGGTTGCTTTTCAGACTGGAGGCCTGTAACCAGCAGTGTGCCATAAGAATCAGTGGTAGACTACACCTAGTCTCACCCACTTTCCTGCAAGTCCAGACTACACCTCCTCTCACCCACTTCCTTGCACAACTAGACAACACCTCCTCTCAACCACCTTCCTGCAAGAATGTTATCTCCTACTCCCAATTCCTCTGCCTCTGCCATGTCTCGTCCCAAGATGAGGCATTCAACTCCCAAACATCCCAGATGTCCTCTTACTTCAAGGACCGCAACTTCTCCCCTTCAGTGATCAAAAATGCTCTCAACTGCATCTGTCATGTTTCCCGCACCTCTGCCCTCACGCTCCCTCCTCGCAACTAAAACAAAGACAGAATCACCCTTGTCCTCATGTATCATCCCACTAACCTCTGGATTCAATATGTCATTCTCTGTCCCTTCCCTCAACCTGCCATCTGACCTCACAAGCAAAGATACATTTCTTTCCCCACCCTTATATTCCTTCCAGAGGGACTGCTGTCTCCAAGACTCCCTCATCCACTCCACACTCCACTAGCCCCACCAGCCCAGCACCTTTCCCTGCACATGCAAGAAATGCTACACCTGCGCCCTCACCTCCATCCAAGGAACCAAAAAAACCTTTCACATTGGACAGAGGTTCACCTGCACATCCACTAATGTGGTCTATTGCATCCGTTGCTCCTGATGTAACCTCCACAACATCGGTGAGACCAAGCAGAGGCTCGGAAACCCCTTTGTAGAGCACCTGCACTCTGTTCACAACAAACAACAACACCTTCCAGTCGTGAACCATTTTGACTCCCCCTCCCACTCCCTGGGTGACTTGTTCATCCTGGGCCTCCGCCAGCGTCACAATAACGCCACATGGAAACTGGAGTAGCAGTACCTCATATGTCCAATGCCCAACTTTCCTTCTCATCCCCGCCTCCTTGACCTGTCACAACCTGTCCATCTTCCCTCCCAGCTCACTGACCAATCCTTACTGCTCCCTACCTGCACTCACATATCACCACCCCATCCCCAGCCCAACCCCTCCTCTCTCTATTTATTTCAGACCTTCCTTCCCCCCCTCCCCCATTTCTGAAGAAGGGTCCCAATCCAAAATGGTAATATTCCTGCTCCTCTGATGCTGCCTGGCCTGCTGTGTTCCTGCAGCTCCACACTGTGTTCTCTCAGTGATGAATCCTTTTTGTCATTGATATAAATAACCAGCCCAGCTGGGTTAGGCAATGCCCCATTCCTCACTCTCGTTCTTTCAATTCCATCGCCTGGACTTCAGTAAAGCCATTGATAAGGTTCCACATGGTCGGCTATTGGAGAAAATACAGGGGCACGGGATTGAGGGAGATTTAGCAGTTTGGATTAGAAACTGGCTTTCTGTAAGAAGGCAATGAATGGTGGTTGATGGAAAATATTCAGCCTGGAGTCTGGTCACTAGTGGTGTGCCTCAAGGATCTGTTTTGGGACCACTGCTGTTTGTCATTTTTATAAATGACTTGGACGCAGGCATAGGTGGATGGGTTAGTAAGTTTGCAGATGACACTAAAGTCGTGGAGTGGTGGACAGTGTTGAAGAATGGTGCAGGTTGCAGGGAGACTTGGATAAACTGCAGAATTGGGCTGAAAGATGGCAAATGGAGTTTAATACGGATAATTGTGAGGTGATTCACTTTGGGAGGAATAATAGGAAGGCAGAATACCGGGTCAATGGAAAGATTCTTGGTCGTGTGGATGTGCAGAGGGATCTTGGTGTCCATGTACATAGATCCCTGAAAGTTGCCACCCAGGTTGATAGTACTATTAAGAAGGCTTACGGTGTGTTAGGTTTTATTGGTAGAGGGATTGAGTTCCGGAGCCGTGATGGCATGCTGCAACTGTACAAAATACTAGTGCGGCCTCATTTGGAATATTGCGTGCAGTTCTGGTCGCCCCATTACAGGAAGGATGTGGAAGCATTGGAGAAGGTGCAGAGGAGATTTAGCAGGATGTTGCCTGGTCTGGAGCGCAGGCCCTATGAAGAAAGGCTAAGGGATTTGGGTCTGTTCTCATTGGAGAGAAGGAGGCTAAGGGGGGATTTAATAGAGACATACAAGATGATCAGAGGATTAGATAGGGTGGACAGTGAGAGTCTTTTTCCGAGAACGATGACTTCAGCTTGTACAAGGGGGCATAGCTACAAATTGAGGGGTGATAGGTTCAAGACAGATGTCAGAGGCAGGTTCTTTACTCAGAGCGTGGAACGCCCTGCCTGCCAATGTAATTAACTCAGCCACATTAGGGGCATTTAAACAGCCCGTGGATATGCATATGGATGATGATCAGATAGTGTAGGGGGAGGGGCTTAGATTAGTTCACAGGTCGGCGCAACATTGAGGGCCGAAGGGCCTTTTCTGCGCTGTATTGTTCTGTGTTTTATGTTCTATGTTTTCTTGCTTCCCTTTCCTTTTCCTTCGCTTTTCACTTCACTGCTCTGCTGGGCTTGGTGTGTCCAGGTATACCCTACTGCAGACCCCACCCCCCCCCCCAACCCGCCGGCCATTATCTCCTGCCAAATCTGTGAGCTATTGTTCCTCCCCTTGAGGCTGACAAGTTTCCTGAGCAGGGGAGTGGGTGAGAATTGTTTTCAATTGAAATGAATGGTTTTAATGGGTTTGGAATGTCAGGCATTTCCCTTGGAAGCATATCTTGTCAGTTTGCATAGTGGTGTGAATGTTCCAAGGTGAAACAGGTTTGCATGTAACACAATGGTGTAGAATGTTCTTAAATAACAAGGTGTAAAGCTGGATGAACACAGCAGGCCAAGCAGCAACAGAGGAGCAGGAAAGCTGACGTTTCGGGCCTAGACCCTTCTTCAGAAACTTTGTGCCTGAACACTGATTTGGAATTGGTGATAATGGGAACTGTAGATGCTGGAGAATCTGAGATAACGAAGTGTGAAGCTGGATGAACACAGCAGGCCAAGCAGCATCTCAGGAGCACAAAAGCTGACGTTTTGGGCCTAGACCCTTCATCAGAGGGGGATGAAGGGTCTAGGCCCGAAACGTCAGCATTTGTGCTCCTGAGATGCTGCTTGGCCTGTTGTGTTCATCCAGCTCCACACTTTATTATCCCTGATTTGGAATTGAATGGGTTTACACCTGTGTAGGCTCCAAAGGGTCTGAAATTGTTGAGGTTGTAGTCTGGCTTGCCTCATTTTAGCTGAGGCATGAATGGGGGTTTTCCTTTAGTTTCAGTTCTCTAACCCCTGTCCCGGACATCTGGCCCTGGGTTTGTATATTTTCAGCCTGCCCCAGCCAGCCTCTGTTGCCGCCTGGGAACCCTGCAGCCATATCGTATCAATGTGGACTTCACCAGTTTCAAAATCTCCCCTTCCCCTACTGCATCCCTAAACCAGCCCAGTTCGTCCCCTCCCCCCACTGCACCACACAACCAGCCCAGCTCTTCCCCCCCACCCACTGCATCCCAAAACCAGTCCAACCTGTCTCTGCCTCCCTAACCGGTTCTTCCTCTCACCCATCCCTTCCTCCCACCCCAAGCCGCACCCCCATCTACCTACTAACCTCATCCCACCTCCTTGACCTGTCCGTCTTCCCTGGACTGACCTATCCCCTCCCTACCTCCCCACCTATACTCTCTCCACCTATCTTCTTTTCTCTCCATCTTCGGTCCGCCTCCCCCTCTCTCCCTATTTATTCCAGTTCCCTCTCCCCATCCCCCTCTCTGATGAAGGGTCTAGGCCCGAAACGTCAGCTTTTGTGCTCCTGAGATGCTGCTTGGCCTGCTGTGTTCATCCAGCCTCACATTTTATTATCTTGGAATTCTCCAGCATCTGCAGTTCCCATTATCTCTGTTACTACATTAATGCAAGTTCTTTATTTACGTGTTCAAGAACAAAATTCAGACCAGGCCTCCTTTATGGGGAATTGAGTGCTTATTTGTTCCCCTGAAACTTTGCCTCAGTGTGAATCAGAGTGTTTCTGAGAGATAGAGGAAATAATTGCAGCAACCACTGGCCTGGAATTTCCTCAGCACTGTTCTCACCACAGTGTTGAAACTTTGTTTAAAAAGTCCATAGGATTTGGCAAAGATAGGCAGCAAAGAAATTGTCATTAAGTAATCATGCCCAAGAAAAGGTTTGAAAGCAAAATGAAAGTCATGCAGAAAGTAGATTTCTGACTAGGAAGATACTTTCATTTTGCCTCTTATGAAATGTAAACAAATGTCACAGGATATTCAGGGAACAAGGATTGAGAGGAGACGTTACTGTCATTCAATTTTTTCCAGTGCGATTATGAAATAGTTTGAGAAGGCCGTACTGAAATAAAAATGCTTCTGTTTTAAACAGTGAGTCAGTGCAGTCAAACCCAACATCCACAGACAATAGGATTGGGAAATCCTGCAAGTTAAACCAACGCAACAGCCTACCAACAGTCATTACTGGGACACAGTCGTGGTTAAACACTAGTTGCGCAAGAAGGGCAGAAATGGGCTGCGAATTGTACATCAGCATGGATCAATGCCCTGAGGAAAGATAATTGGATGAGTGAGGGGAGGGAAAGTCTTTATGTCTGTCTGATATGAGATAGGAGAATCAAGAATGTGGATCCCTTGTTACATATTAAATGGATAGAGATAACATCAGGAAAGAGGTCTGGGGGTTTAAGCCATCAGTTCACTGTTAAAAACAAAAAGAAGCAAATAATGTTGGAGTAGAAATGCAATGCTGCAGGTTCTTAGATGTAAATCTGGTATAATGCTGACCAATTGACTAATGTGAATAATAGAAGAGCCTTGTCCAATCTGCTTGTGCTTTCAGCGAACTGTTAAATACAGGGTAATTTCTTAGGAATGCCTAGGTACTACCTGAAACAGACATAAGGCACATTGTCGTATTAATTAGAAACTTTAACACTAGCGTATTTTATACCAAGTGGATACAACAGATTTAAGTAATTTATGACTATCCCTTGGAATAACCCAGTCTAATTCAGAGAATCTAACATTCAGTGGGGTTTCCCCCCTTAATTTCAGCAGGAGACCTGCGGAATATCCAGTCTGCTACTTTCTTGGAGTCTCCCGGTCAGTGCGTAAGCAGCAGATCTTCATCTCCCCCTTAATGATGAAACTGGCATAGGGCTCAAGGAGTAAACTCCGTCAACCAGGAAATGCTGGTCCTGGCCACAGATGGGTGTCTATCTACTGGCCGTAGTTCATAGATCATTCATGTTGGCCTCACTGTGTCGTCCAGGCCTGGCTATTGTCATTGACTTTGGGTGCCAACTCTGGCTGGGCATTTTTCAACAAGATTCTACATTTCACTTTCCATCATTAATTCCTACGAAAACTCCTGATCATGCAGCACACCATACAAATGTCTTACCACAGCAATTGAAAAGGAAACAGATTCTTCATTATCAAATTGGCCAATTTTCAACTACCATTAACAGCGTTTTTCCTTGACTCCAAACTTTTTAAATGTAAGTTTATTTTTTTGTATGGGGTTATTCATAGCTTTGTTCAGGAGATTCATTTTTAAATTTATGGAGAATCCAGGAGAATAGTACATTGACGTGGATCCTGAAATGCATTTATAAGGTCAGCTGCCTGAGCAATCAATTCAACCCTTCTATAGATATTAACGTAACAGTTGGATGCCAAACAAGTGTCATCATTAGTGATTGTGCCAATTTGCCAAATGAACATTAAGTGTCTTCTCCCCTCCCACAATCTCCACAAACAGCTGCAATGGAGGGCACTACTGGGGAACATGATCCTAACGCATCCAGTCAGAACAGAAGCTGACTGGATTTCAGATTGGCTTTTTTCAAATTTGTACTCACATTTAGTGTTTAAATGTGCACGGTCATTTTCATTTTTATTTTTAAGAAAACAGAGCTTAGTGCAGCCTCAGTCTTAAGGAGATAGAAGATGGGTCACTGGGCTGAAATGTTAACTCTGCTTTCTTTCCACAGATGCCACCAAACCTACTGAGTTTCTCCAGAAGTTTTTGATTTTTGTTTGCTGCAGACTTAACGAGTCCCTTTTCATGGCAGAATTGGTAAAAGTTAAACAAATCACATCTGAAGTTGTCTCTGTGCATTTGCATGCTGATTTTTTTAGTATCATGCTAGTATGTTTTTGTATTGTATCTTGGGTCACAATAGGCATAAATTACATAAGAAAGATATCCTATATTTTTACATTTATTTCCTTTTAATAGATTTTATATTTGTGTTGGTGACTTAATTCTAATTCCACATATCCACTTTTGAAAAGTGAGGTTTTCTGGCAAGGTCAGAATTTACTGCTCATCTGTAGTTTCCTTTAAGAAATTGATGGCGTGTTTTCTTCGACAATGATTTCCTACAAGTTTCCTAAAGGCTGAGATGTCCACTGCAAAAGGCAGTCAACCATGTCAGTGGATTTAAGGTCAGAAGAGATTATTATTCATGCTTGTATCTGAAGTGCCTTCAGACATTCTTTAGTTGACCACGCTACGTAAACACAAGGTATGGTCTTGCTTGTTGTTAGTATTGCTTGTTGTTTTCGGCCCTGATAATGCACATGAGTGCACTGACTAGAGAAGAGATGTCTCAGCTGAGCTCAACATTGTCCTCACCCAATGTCCGTGTACTATTTTTATTTTGAAAGCTTTATTTTATTCATAAAAATACTCTTACATAGACACATAATCAAGGAAGCAACTCAGTTCTGTACAGTAGCATTTGAGGAAGCAAATAAACCCTTGTTACTTGTACAAGAATGTATTTATATGAGGCACCGGTCCAATTACTGAACAAATCCCCATTTAACTTTGGAAGAAAGAACTGAGATGGTGGTCTTTCCCCACTCTGCCTCAATGGCAGCTGTCTCAGCCTTTAGTGTACCCCTCAGCATGTCATCCTGGACCTTGGGATGTGCCAGTCTGCCACACTCAGTTAAGGCCAATTCTTTGTTACGGAAGGCCAACAAGTTTCGGGTGAACCAGAGCGTCTTTCACTGAGTTGGTGGCCCTCCAGGTGCATTCGATATTTGCTTTGTTGCGTCCCGTGGAATAGACCATAGAGCACAGAATCCTTCATTTTGGACCTGCTCAAGATGAACCTCAACAATAACCCAAAGTGATATACTGCAAAGATTGTTAGTTGACAATCAGGTAATATTTTGACCAATGTTCTGACCCTTAATTGGGCAGGCACTGAGGCAGAACATAACAGCTTCATTGTCATTTCAACTGCCCATTCTGCATGGACCGAGGAATAAAGAGAACGCAGTCTTACTCATTACCTTAACTAGACATGGTAATGGCACAAACAGTAGAAGTGAAGTAACAGAGGCATACCCTCTGACACAGTCAGAACAATATGAACTGGATTACACAGTGACTCACTATTTGGCTGCTGTTATCCTGCCTGTATATTGTGGAATGGAAAACATGCAAAAATGTGGCCATAAATTTCTTGTTTGTAGTCAGGACTGCATCGGTAGTATTTGGGTAATTTGTATCATTTACACATTCTGTCCGTACCCTACATTTAAACCTTCTTTTTTCCATCTCATATTAATTCCTCTATTCCATGAATATCTGTGGAAAAAGAAAATAAAGAATGCCATACACATAGTATCTTTCATATCCATTGAATGTACCAGTATGATTCACAACCAACAAATTACACACGAAATTGCTGTCATTGCTGTATTGTAGGCAAATGGAGCATATGATTAACCAACAACTGAGTGACCAGTTAGTCTGTTTTCGAGGTGTTGGTTAAGGAACAAATGTTGTCTCTTCCAGTGGTAGCATAGGATATTTATAACCACCAGAGCAAACAACCAGTTTAACATATGATCTGAAAGACAACAGCTCCTACAGTGCAGCACTCACTCAGTAATAAACTCAATTGCCAGCCCAGATTGCATGTCAAAGTACTAAAGTGGGGTCTCACCATGACTTCTGAACTCACCGCCAATAATTAAGGTTGTCTCTTTACTCCAAACTTTTTATCTCCTCCTGATATCACTGTCATCCTCAGGCATTCTGCCATAAACAAGACTTCTGGAAAATCATTCCATTGGGCCAGAGCCACTAAAGGTTAGCCGATCATTATAGAGCAATTTGGAGAGAAGGTTGAGAGGAGATGTGGTTGAGGTTTTCAAAATCATGAGTGGTCTGAACCGAGTAGATAGGGAGAAGCAGTCCCACCTGTAAAAGGGAAAAAAAGAACAAAGGGGCCTAGATTTGAAGCGACATGCAAAAAATATTTGTCACACACCAAGTGGTTAGGATATGGAATACACTGCCTGGAAATGGGTGGAGGCAAGTTCAATCGAGGCATTCAAGAGGGCATTAGATGACTATTTGGATTGAAAAGGTGTGCAGGGATATGAGAAAAAGACAGGACGCTAGGCAATGGAACCTGTGCAGACACACAGGCTGAATGGCCTCTTTCTGCACCACATACCTCTGTGATTCAACTGTGTCAGCCATCACAACTAATCTCCATCTTGTCCTCACTTACTTTTCTCGTGTTCTCCAGTAGTAACCAGGAGCGAAAACTTGACCGTTCCAGTTTATTATGGATAACTGTTGCTCTGCCATAATAGTTCTGCTCTTTTTCAGTGACCTCAAGGAAAGCCCAACACAGAGGGAATCAAATCCGACAATTTTCCTGCTCTTAATGACAATAGAAACATTGGAACAGGAGTCAATTATTGAATTATCCGGAAATTCAGTTCCATCATGGGTTACCCTGTGCCTAAATCTTTGCTCTGTGTATACCCTTTGCCTTAGGAAAAGAAATCTATCATTCTCAAATTTGACTGTGTAAATCAATCCCATCCCTGAGCCTTTTTGGAAATGTAGGTTACAGATTTCCACTGAACATCCTGTGAGGCAAAATGGCTTTCCTGATTTCAGTTCTGAGCGAGCCAGGTCTCATTTTAACACGGTGCTCTCTGAGTCTGGATTTCCCCCAGCAGAGGAAATGTGACTCAGTGTTAGTTTCCCGTGTATTCACCGCACAAATCCGCCAAGTGTGATGGAAAACCTGAGCTGAAGGCGAGCAAATGTGCAGAACAAAAATAACCCCATGCACAAGCGGGCACCTGGACCTTATTATGGCATGGCATCTTCCAATTGACGCACTGAGCAGGAGGGAATTTTGCCTCGGTATGTCCCTCCCTCACCCAGCTCTGTGAATGGCTTGAAAATTACCACTGAAACTGCTGCAGATAGCATATTCGATTTATAGTGTGTGATCAACTCCTGAGGTGAGGCTTAAAGCTTTGCTGTTGAGTCCTCTTTCTCGAGAAGGCAAGCACTGAGGATGAGGGAGCAAGTTGTAGTGAACAGATGGTATAACAGGGAAACTTCCGGTCTACAACCTGGGTAGCCAGCAAATGACGCTGCCTTCAACAAGACTTGCAATCATCATTTCCTGAGGCCAATGTTACGCAACCCACAGAGGATGTGCCCAGGGAGAGATAAGCACTAAAATGAATAAGCAAAAACAAAATGCTTTTGAAAGCGATTTGCAAATAGCAAGACTGATTTATGTCTTAATTCGTCCTAGTTGGGCAAGTGCGCGTTGGGGTTGAGGGGTGGTGGCGCAGGGATGTTTCTCCTAAGTCACTTCTCCATTGGAAGCATCACTTTCCTGAACTGATAGGGCTCGCTCAAATACAATATGGAGACCAAATGTGTCTGTATTGTTATCAAGTCACCAGGGTCATCCACAGTGCTTTGCTTAATCTCTGATCTTGGAGGCAACTGGTGACTCATCAGTTGATTCCTACAAGCACCATCTACCCATCTTGTTCAATCGCCTATTATTCCCTTAAAAGGGAAGAATGGCTAAGCATGATCCTTCTTTTATTCTGTTTTGTCACTGGCGTTTGTTGATCTTCCTTAATCATTCTTGGACAAAGTGTTATATCATTCCAAGAGTTAGGGTTAGAAGCCCACTACATTGCTGTAGGTATGGACTCACATGTAGGCCCAACCTGGCAGGTAGGGGCTGGCAGAATTCCTCTCAAACTAATATTAGTGAGCTAGATGAGTTTTGACAACAACCAACAATAGTCTAACAGTCAATAGAGTTTAAGATGAAGGAGCAGAAATATGCTTTTTGGCCCATCATGTCTGCCCTGCCATTCAATAAGATAGTGGCTCACCTGACACTGCTCTACATTCCTGGTTCCTTTATTGATTAAAAATCTGTCTATCTCAGCCTTGAATATACTTAATGGCTTAGCCTCAACAACCCACTGTCATAGAGAATTGTACAAATTCACTAGGTGTGAGGGAAGAAATTCCCCCTTGTCTCTGCCTTAAATGGAGATTTCTTACTCTGACATAATGAGTATAGGCCCAAACTTCTCAACCCCATGCATAAGAAAGTGCCTCCATTACCTGAATCAGCCTAGTGAGCCTTCTCTGGACTGTCTCCCAGTGCCATTATACTGTTCCTGAGATAAAGGAACTAAAACTGTTCACAGTATCGTAGGTTTTGTCCGGTTTGTGTCTTGGATGGCTTTGGCCTATTCATAGGTTCTATTATCTTTTAAATAAAGGCCCACAATCCTTTTGCTTTCTCAAATTCCTGTGAATTTATATTCTAGCTTTTTGTGCTTCATGCATGAGGACTCCCAAATTCTTTCTACTCTGCAGTTTTCTGCAGCCTTTCTCCAAGTAAATAATATTCAGCTATTCTATTCCTGTCAAAGTGTACCTTCCAAAGCCACGACCACTTCCATCTGGAAGGACAAGGGCTGCAGATACATGGGAACACCACCACCTACAAGATTGCCTCCAAGCCACTCACCATCCTGACTTGGAGATCTATTGCGGTTCCCTCACTATCGCTAGGCTCAGTAACATAAACTGTATTATTGTATGCCAAGGACTGAACCCTGTGACACCCAACTAGTCACAGTTTGTCAACGATTCATGCTGACACTCTACTTTCTGTTGGTTAGCCTTTTCTTTATCGATGCTAATATATTATTCTAACCTCTTGTACGTTAACCTTATGTACATCATTTTATCAAACACCCTTTGGAAGCTCAGATGGATTACACCTACAGGATCCCCATTATTCACTTTGCTTGTTAGGTGTTGAAGAACTCTATCAAATTAGTCACACATGACGTACTTACAGAGAAACATGCCACCTCTGATGAATTGCATTTTGCCTTTGCACATGTCCCGTTACTACTTTGTTCATAAGGAATTCCCACAATTTCCCAATGACAGACATTAAACTAACTGGTCAATATTTTCCTACTTGCTGCCTCCATCCTTTTTACAATAAGTTGTAACATTGGTATTTTTCTAATCTACTGGAACATTGCCAAAATCGAGGGAAGTTTTAGGATATTATTACCAATGCATCCATTAACCCTGCAGCTACTTCCTTTAAAATCCTAGGATGTGGACTGTCAAGGCCCTGGGACTTGTCTACCTTTAATCCTAACATTTTGCTCAGTACATTTTCCTACTTAGTGATGCCACTTGTTTTAAATTCCACCTTTTCCGTAATCTCTGCATACCGGTTACTATTGGGATGGTTTCAGTGTTGTCTACTGTAAAAACATGGGCAAAATGTTGATTTAGTGTCTCTGCCATTTCTGAGTTCCTCGGTAGTAATTCCTCAATCTCATCCCCTAAAAATCAAACATTCACTTTAGCTACTCTCTTCCTTTTTATATATTTATTGGCTCTTTTGCTTCTGGTTTTATATTTTACGCTAGCCTGCTTTCAGAGTTAATACTTGCTCTTTTTATTACTTTTTTCTAATGCTTTGTTGGTCTTTAATTCACAATTTTCCAGCTTGCCACTGGCATTTTCAGTATTGGTATGTCTTAGTTTATCCTATAAATTATCTTTAACCTCCTTGCTGAGCAATGGATCCTTTTTTACCCTCTTACAATCTTCTTTCCTCTCTGGATTATATTTCAGTTTGGAGGAGTTGAATATTTCCTTAAATGTCAATTGATAGAATGCTTTTGAGATTGTTCCAGAACATGCTGTTCTAAGAAGCTATCAGTTGTTACATTTAGTATTGTGTAATGTGATAGGATTAATTAATGAGAGCTCAGTGAAAGGGTACCTCCAAGCAGCAGCAACCAGACTTGGTTGAATTTTACGGCCACTTTGAAAGAAAGGAGGTCTAAGACTAATATCCTATACTTTAATGTGGGCATGAAAACTAGCCAGCTGAAGTGGTAGTTGATGGGAAATGTTCATCCTGGAGACCAGTTACTAGTGGTGTACCGCAAGGGTCGGTGTTGGGTCCACTGCTGTTTGTCATTTTTATAAATGACCTGGATGAGGGCGTAGAAGGATGGGTTAGTAAATTTGCAGATGACGCTAAGGTCCGTGGAGTTGTGGATAGTAACAAAGGATGCTGTAGGTTGCAGAGAGACATAGATAAGCTGCAGAGCTGGGCTGAGAGGTGGCAAATGGAGTTTAATGCAGACAAGTGTGAGGTGATGCACTTTGGTGGGAGTAACCGGAAGGCAAAGTACAGGGCTAATGGTAAGATTCTTAGCAGTGTAGATGAGCAGAGAGATCTCGGTATCCATGTACACAGATCCTTGAAAGTTGCCACCCAGGTTGACAGGGCAGTTAAGAAGGCATACAGTGTTTTAGCTTTTATTAATAGAGGGATCGAGTTCCGGAACCAAGAGGTTATGGTGAAGCTGTACAAAACTCTGGTGTGGCCGCACTTGGAGTATTGCGTACAGTTCTGGTCACCGCATTACAAGAAGGATGTGGAAGCTTTGGAAAGGGTGCAGAAGAGATTTACTAGGATGTTGCCTGGTATGGAGGGAAGGTCTTACGAGGAAAGGCTGAGGGACTTGAGGCTGTTTTCATTAGAGAGAAGAAGGTTGAGAGGCGACTTAATTGAAACATATAAAATAATCAGAGGGTTAGATAGGGTGGATAGGGAGATCCTTTTTCCTAGGATGGTGATGGCGAGCACGAGGGGGCATAGTTTTAAATTGAGGGGTGAAAGATATAGGACAGATGTCAGAGGTAGTTTCTTTACTCAGAGAGTAGTAAGGGAATGGAACGCTTTGCCTGCAACGGTAGTAGATTCGCCAACTTTAGGTACATTTAAGTCGTCATTGGACAAGCACATGGACGTACATGGAATAGTGTAGGTTAGATGGGCTTGAGATCAGTATGAAAGGTCGGCACAACATCGAGGGCCGAAGGGCCTGTACTGTGCTGTAATGTTCTATGTTCTATGTTCTAAGTGCACTGGAATACTGGCCTTGGAGACAGAATATTGGAGAACAGTGACAGACATTTGAGGAGTTATTTCAAAATACTCAGAACATGCACCTTCTTACTATCAAGGAAAGCTCACAGCGATGAACTAACAATCCGGAGATAACAAAAGAAATTAACGAAAACATCATGCTAAAGAAAAAAGCATATAACTGTGCAAAGATGATTGGCAGGTCAGATGATTAGTCAGTATATAAATAAGCCAATGACTAAAGGTCAATTAGGGAAAGAAATTAGAATATGAGAGGCAGCTAGCTAGAAATGTAAAAATGATTAGCATGAGTTTCTACAGGTAACTAAACAGGAAAAGAGTAAATACAGTGAATGCTAGTTCCTCGAGAAAATGAGAATAGGAAGTTAATAGTGAATAATGAGCAAATGGCAGTTGAAAAATTTTTTGTTTCTGTCTTCACTATAGAGGATACAAAAAATCTTTCCTGTAATAGCTGTCAATCAGCAGATGAAAGGAAGAGAGGAGCTTTAGTGAAATTACAATCACGAAGAAAGTGATGCTGAGCAAACCGATGCAGCTGGTGGCTTAGAAGCCTCTGGGCCCTGAAGGATTTCATTTTAAAAGAATTAGCTAATGAGGCAGTAAATGCTTTGGTGTGATTTTTTCAAAGTTCACTTGATTCTTGGAAAAATTCAGTCAGACTGGAAAGTGCAACTTCGAACAACTTTAGAAGTATATAGTGTAATGGGTAATATACAGGGATGGTTCGAAGATTGGCTAGCTTGCAGAAAACAGAATGTGCAGAAATTGATTTTTTTTGATTGGCAGGATGTAACAATTAGAGCCCCACTGGCACCTGTGCTGTGGCTTCAGGTTTTTGCAATTTATATCAATGATATAGATGTGAAGGTATGGTAGTTACGTTTGCAAACGAAACAATGATTACCAGGAAAATATGTTATGAAGAGTTCATGAATAAATATGTTGAGTGAGTGGACAAAATTATGGAAGACTGAAATTTGTTTTACTTAGGCATGAAGTAAGGAAAAGCAGAGTATTATCTAAATGCAGAATAACCTCATATTTTGCAGGTGCAGAAGTATCTAGATTTTTTTTCTTTTATTTATTCACTCATGGCAGTGCTGGCTGACCAGCATTTATTGCCCATCCCTAGTTGCCCATGAGAAGGTAGTTGTGATTTGTCTTCTTGAACCACTGCAGTCCACATGCTGTGGGTTGACTCACAATTCCCTTAGGGAGTAAATTCTAGCTATAATGTTCTAGTGTATGAAATGAACCTCAATGTTAAGAAACCTAATGAAATACTGTTGTTTACTTTGAGGAGAATTGAACATAAAAATAAGGATGTTATGCTTCAATTATATGGGTCATTGGTGAGACCATGACTTGAATACAGTATGCAATTTTGCTTTCCCGAATTAAGGAAAGTCATAATGAATTGAAGATGGTTCAAAGGAGGCTTACTAAACTGAAATGAATAGGTTATCTGCAGTGTTTTCTCTGGAGTTTAGAAAAGTGAGGACAAGTGACATTTTTTTATTTGCTCAAGGGATGTGGGCATCCCTAACTAGGCCAGTATTTATTACTCATCACTAATTGCCCTGGGCAATGTGGGAGCATTCTCAAACTGGCATTGTTTCCCACAAATTTCACCCAGCAAAGGTTAAGGAATGGCAAGATAGCTTGAGGTTAGGATGGTGTGTGACTTGGTGGGGAACTTGCACGTGGTGGCGTTCCTGTGAATCTGCAGCTCTTGACCTGCTAGGTGGTAGCCACACAGGCTCGACAGGTGCAGAGATAGTGGGAACTGCAGATGCTGGAGAATCCAAGATAATAAAATGTGAGGCTGGATGAACACAGCAGGCCCAGCAGCATCTCAGGAGCACAAAAGCTGACGTTTCGGGCCTAGACCCTTCATCAGAGAGGGGGATGGGGTGAGGGTACTGGAATAAAGAGGGAGAGAGGGGGAGGCAGACCGAAGATGGAGAGAAAAGAAGATAGGTGGAGAGGAGAGTATAGGTGGGGAGTTAGGGAGGGGATAGGTCAATCCAGGGAAGACGGACAGGTCAAGAAGGTGGGATGAAGTTAGTAGGTAGGTGGGGGTGCAGCTTGGGGTGGGAGGAAGGGATGGGTGAGAGGAAGAACAGGTTGGGGAGGCAGAGACAGGTTGGACTGGTTTTGGGATGCAGTGGGTGGAGGGAAAGAGCTGGGCTGGTTGTGTGGTGCAGTGGGGGAAGGGGACGAACTGGGCTGGTTAAGGGATGCGGTGGGGGAAGGGGAGATTTTGAAACTGGTGAAGTCCACATTGATACCATTAGGCTGCAGGGTTCCCAGGCGGAATATGAGTTACTGTTCCTGCAACCTTCGGGTGGCATCATTGTGGCACTGCAGGAGGCCCACGATGGACATGTCATCTAAAGAATGGGAGGGGGAGTGGAAATGGTTTGCTACTGGGAGGTGCAGTTGTTTGTTGCGAACTGAGCGGAGGTGTTCTGCAAAGCGGTCCCCAAGCCTCCGCTTGGTTTCCCCAATGTAGAGGAAGCCACACCGGGTACAGTGGAAACTTCCCACTTCCTACAGACTAAGGGTGTGGCCATGGGCACCCGCATGGGCCCCAGCTATGCCTGCCTCTTTGTAGGTTACGTGGAACAGTCCCTCTTCCGCACCTACACAGGCCCCAAACCCCACCTCTTCCTCCGGTACATTGATGACTATATCGGCGCCGCCTCTTGCTCCCCAGAGGAGCTCGAACAGTTCATCCACTTCACCAACACCTTCCATCCCAACCTTCAGTTCACCTGGGCCATCTCCAGCACATCCCTCACCTTCCTGGGCCTCTCAGTCTCCATCTCAGGCAACTAGCTTGTAACTGATGTCCATTTCAAGCCCACCGACTCCCACAGCTACCTAGAATACACCTCCGCCCACCCACCCTCCTGCAAAAATTCCATCCCCTATTCCTCCGCCTCCGCCACATGTGCTCCCACGATAAGACATTCCACTCCCGCACATCCCAGATGTCCAAGTTCTTCAAGGACCGCAACTTTCCCCCCACAGTGATCGAGAACGCCCTTGACCGCGTCTCCCATATTTCCCACAACACATCCCTCACACCCTGCCCCCGCCACAACCGCCCTAAGAGGATCCCCCTCGTTCTCACACACCACCCCACCAACCTCCAGATACAACGCATCATCCTCCGACACTTCCGCCATCTACAATCCGACCCCACCACCCAAGACATTTTTCCACCCCCTCCCCTGTCTGCTTTCCGGAGAGACCACTCTCTCCGTGACTCCCTTGTTCGCTCCACACTGCCCTCCAACCCCACCACACCCGGCACCTTCCCCTGCAACCGCAGGAAATGCTACACTTGCCCCCACACCTCCTCCCTCACCCCTATCCCAGGCCCCAAGATGACATTCCACATTAAGCAGAGGTTCACCTGCACATCTGCCAATGTGGTATACTGCATCCAGTGTACCCGGTGTGGCTTCCTCTACATTGGGGAAACCAAGCGGAGGCTTGGAGACCGCTTTGCAGAACACCTCCGCTCAGTTCGCAACAAACAACTGCACCTCCCAGTAGCAAACCATTTCCACTCCCCCTCCCATTCTTTAGATGACATGTCCATCATGGGCCTCCTGCAGTGCCACAATGATGCCACCCGAAGGTTGCAGGAACAGCAACTCATATTCCGCCTGGGAACCCTACAGCCTAATGGTATCAATGTGGACTTCACCAGTTTCAAAATCTCCCCTTCCCCCACCGCATCTCTGAACCAGCCCAGTTCGTCCCCTCCCCCCACTGCACCACACAACCAGCCCAGCTCTTCCCCTCCACCCACTGCATCCCAAAACCAGTCCAACCTGTCTCTGCCTCCCCAACCTGTTCTTCCTCTCACCCATCCCTTCCTCCCACCCCAAGCCGCACCCCCATCTACCTACTAACCTCATCCCACCTTCTTGACCTGTCCGTCTTCCCTGGACTGACCTATCCCCTCCCTAACTCCCCACCTATACTCTCCTCTCCACCTATCTTCTTTTCTCTCCATCTTCGGTCTGCCTCCCCCTCTCTCCCTATTTATTCCAGAACCCTCACCCCATCCCCCTCTCTGATGAAGGGTCTAAGCCCGAAACGTCAGCTTTTGTGCTCCTGAGATGCTGCTGGGCCTGCTGTGTTCATCCAGCCTCACATTTTATTATCTTGACAGGTGCAGAGGCTGATTTTTGCCTCTAAAAGGGTTGAATGAGGAAGTCTCACTGAATGTTTTAAGGTGGAGGTAGACAGATTTTTGTGAGGCAAGGAAATCAAAGCCTTTCCAGTGTAAAAGGGATGTAGAATACCAGCAAAAATAGATCAGATATGATCATGTTGAAAGGAGGAGCAATCGTGAGAGACTGAATGACCTACTTATATGTTTGTACGTCTCAGAGAAGTAGCCTGGGCCTCTGAATGACATTCCTACTATGACAATAGGCTGGTGGCATTACCACTCTGCATTGTACCACCTCACCTACATTGAAACCTCACATTCCAACAGGTCAACAGGCATCGTCGGATTGTGATAGTGAGACAGGAACACTGATTCTGAAACCACATGTGCACATCCTTATTGCAACCCTACAGAGATCAGATAATTTTCAACACATATACTGGATCAAATGTTCCCTAATTTACAAAGACCTGCTATTTATTCTTAAAGTCACTGAAACAATGGGGATGAATATTATATACCGTATTTCTAACAAATCATGGAAGCCTGAAGAGATTTGAATATCTGCACATGAATTTTGTTCTGAATCTTTGTGTCATGAATGCATTAGTTTTATTAACAAGGACACATTCAAATAACATTTATATTGTTGACAAAAAAAAGTTTGTCAAACAATGCAAGCAATTCTGCAAACTGCATTAAAACACATGTTGGGTTTCTCCTTAGAAACAAGTTTAATTGTAAACAGGCCATAGACTTGCGCTGCGTATGACAATCTTGATCAGTTTTTGGAATCTTAATAGTAAATTCCCATGAAAAATGCAACATATATATATTTTTAAACAACCTATTCAGACTTGTTATGGTACACCTGTGGGGCATGTGGAACTTGAACGAGGTCTTCTGACCGAAAGGAAGGTATATTACTACAGTGCCACTTGAGCCCTAAACACAACTGGTTAAAATGAAGAGCTTTTAAAAGAGTACAACTACCCCTGTGATTAAAAGTCTTTCCAAAAACTACTCCCTAAATTATTGGATTGAATCCACACCAGTAAAAATAGTCTTCCCAAATCTCTTTGAGTCTCCCGCTGTCCATGAAGTATTAAAAGATATGTCAAGCTGGTAATGTGATACAGAGATAATGGGGACGGCAGATGCTGGAGAATTCCAAGATAATAAAATGTGAGGCTGGATGAACACAGCAGGCCAAGCAGCATCTCAGGAGCACAAAAGCTGACGTTTCGGGCCTAGACCCTTCATCAGAGAGGGGGATGGGGAGAGGGAACTGGAATAAATAGGGAGAGATGGGGAGGCGGACCGAAGATGGAGAGTAAAGAAGATAGGTGGAGAGAGTATAGGTGGGGAGTTAGGGAGGGGATAGGTCAGTCCAGGGAAGACGGACAGGTCAAGGAGGTGGGATGAGGTTAGTAGGTAGATGGGGGTGCGGCTTGGGGTGGGAGGAAGGGATGGGTGAGAGGAAGAACCGGTTAGGGAGGCAGAGACAGGTTGGACTGGTTTTGGGATGCAGTGGGTGGGGGGGAAGAGCTGGGCTGGTTCCTATTTATTCCAGTTCCCTCTCCCCATCCCCCTCTCTGATGAAGGGTCTAGGCCCGAAACGTCAGCTTTTGTGCTCCTGAGATGCTGCTTGGCCTGCTGTGTTCATCCAGCCTCACATTTTATTATCTTGGTAATGTGATACAGCCTGGCTGCTTAAATGAAGTGCCGTGTGTAGTGAACATTGCGAGATTAAATAAAAAGGCTTATGTCACTGGCAATCCAAATAGAGTCTATAGTTTCAGAGGGCTAGAGCAGTGAAAATGATGGGCCCAGATCAGATTAAGCAGGATTGGGGCAAACCAGGGTGAGTAGCATAGGGGCAGGCCAGAGTGATTAAGGAATGACAGAGCAGATATAGAGAAGATGTTTCCCACGCTGATGAGCCTAGAAACTTCAGACATAAGGCATTAAACTAAATAACGTATGTGTGTATGGAGGTGAGGGGGTGGGGGGTGAGCTCAGTTCAATGAGAAATTATGGAAAAAGTTATTGGGGGAGTACAGGCTCAAAAGAGAGGTTATTAAAGTTTCCAGAACAAGTAATAGGACAGAGAGTATGGAAGGAGTTCGGAATCTATCTTCAGGCACAGCAGGTAAGATGACAATTATGAGAAGGGGAGCAGTCAATGCAAGGCTGAGGGTGTTGTATTCAAATGTGCACAGTACATGAAACAAAGCAAATTAATTTGTAGTTAGCATGAAATAGATGGGTACAATGTTGTGGATGTCACACAGAAATGGCTGCAAGGGGATCAGGACTGGGAACTAAGTGCCCAACACATCTCATTGAAAGGACAAGCAGTTGGGTAGAGGGGCCCAGGTACCATTGTTAATTTGAAATGAAATTAAATAGATAGCAAGAAGTGATGTAGGTTCAGAAGGTGTAGAATTTGTACGTGCAGAGTTGAGGTACAGCCAAGGGAAAAAAATTGCTGATGGGAGTTACGTACAGTCCTCCCAGCGGTTATCAAGATGTGGGAGGAAAATGAATCAGGAAACATATTAGGATTGTAAGAAAGGCACTATTATAATAATCAGAGGGGGCTCCAATATGCAGTTGGACTGTAAAAATTAGATTCCTATCAGATGTCAAGTAAAGGAATTTGTGGAATGTCTATGAGATTTGTTTTGGAACAGTGTGTGGTAGAGCCCATGAGGGATCAGGCAATTCTGGTTTTGGTGGCGTATAATGAAGCAGGCTTGATTAGGGAGCTTAAGGAGGGGGACAGTGACCATATGTGATAGGATTCACCCTGCAGTTTGAGAGAGAGAAGCTGGAATCAAATATGATGGCATTATAATCAAGTAAAGGCAGGAGCTGGCCGGAGTTGATTGGAAGGGGAACCTAGTAGGGTATACAATGGAGCAGATATAGCAGGGGTTTCTGGAGATAATTCAGGAGGCATGACAGAAATTCATCACAAGGAAGAAGAAACATATTAAGTAGAGGATAAGGCAACCATGGTTGACAAGAGAAGTCAGAGACAGCATAAAAGCATACAAAGTGGTGAAGATTAGTGGAAGAATTGGGAATACTTTTAAAACTTGCAGAACATAACTAAAAATGCAGTGGGGGTGGGGTGAAGATGAAACATGCAGGTAACCTGCTGGTAATATGAAAGAAGATTGCAACAGTTCTTTTAGAGATATGAAACACAATAAAGAGGCAGGAGTAGACAACTGACCACTGGAAAATGAGGCTGGAGAAGTAATAATGGGGAACAAAGATAAATAGCTCCTCTTTGCATTAGTTTTCACAATGAAAGACACAAGGTGCACATCAGAACTTCATGAGAGCCAGGGGCAGAGGTGAGTGTAGCAATTGTCTCTACAGAGAGGATGCTGGGAAAGCTGAAAGGTCTGAATGCGGATAAATAAACCTGGGCCAGATAGACTAAACCCCAGACTCCTGAAGGAGATATTTGAGTAGAATGTGGAGACATTGGTGGTGATCTTTTACGAATCACTGAAGTCAGGTAAGGTGCCAGAATTTTGGAAAATGGCAAATGTAACATCCCTGTTTAAGAAGGGAGAGAGGCAGAAGACAGTGACCTACAGGCCGGTGAGACTGACCTCTGTCATTGGTAAGATGTTAGAGGCCATTATTCAGGGCGAGGATGCAGAGTACGTCATGAAATCATAGAATCCCTACATTGTGGAAACAGGCCATTTGGCCCAACAGGTCCACACCCACCCTCCAAAGAGCATCCCACCCAGACTCATCCCTCTACATTTTTCCTGCATTTTCCATGGATAATCTACCTAATTTAACACATCTCTGGACACTATGGGCAATCTACCTAACCTGCACACCTTTGGACTGTGGGAGGACACGGGAGCACCTGGCAGAAACCCACACAGACACGGGGAGAATGTACTAACTCTAAACAGATAGTTGTCGAGAGTGGAATTGAACTTGGATCCCTGGCACTGAGAGGCAACAGTGCTAACCACTAAGCCACCGTGCCACCTCAAAACATGAAAAAAATGAATAATATATTTTGGGAGCGCTTGGTAAAATAGGACTGAGTCAGTACAGCTTCATCAAGGGGACGTCATGCCTGAAAAATCTGTTAGAATTCTTTGGGGATATAGCGAGCAATTTAGACAAAGGAGAGCCAGTGGACCTGATATATTTGGATTTCCAGAAGGCCTTTTACATGGTACTACACAGGAGACTATTAAATAAGATATGCTGTTAGGTCAAAGTACTGGCATAGTTAGAGCATTGGTTGATTGGCAGAAAGCAGAGAATAAAATCTATTTTTCAGGATGGCAGCCAGTGACTAGTGGAGTTCTGCAGGAGTCAGTGTTGAGTCCACAACTAATGTTATACATTAATGATCTGAACCAAGGAACTGAGGGTATTACAATGAACTTGTAGAGTAGAATAGCTTTATTCTCACATGCACTCGAATGAGTGCAGTGAAAAGTTTGTAATGTTGCCACTTTGGTGTCAATGTACTGGGTACGTCAAACTTTATTTGCCCCCGAAATAAAAACGTGTGAACTGCGGATGCTGTAAATCAGGAACAAAAGCAAAGTTGCTGGAAAAACTTAGCAGGTCTGGCAACATCTGAGAAGGAAAAAACAGAGTTAACCCTAACTCTGCTTTTTCCTTCACAGATGCTGCCAGACCTGTTGAGCTTTTCCAGCAACTTTGTTTTTGTTTCTGTGTTTATTTGTGCCCTGCCTTTTCCTTATAAAAATTGGCTCCCTTACTGATGAGAAATCTCTCTATCTCAACCTCGAATGTACTTACCAACCCAACCTTCGCAGAACTCTATCATAAGAGTCACTATCCTCTGAGAGAAGAAATTCTTTCCCATTTCTGCCCTAAGTGGTCAGCCCCTTACTCAATGATCATGTCCTTTGGTCCTAGAATCTTTTACATCAATGAAATCACCAAAATCTTTCCAAAACCTATTGATTTGGTTGGGTTTTCCATCCCATTCTCTTTTGTGGCGCACACATTGCAATCACTTATTAAAAATCATTGGCTTTGATATGACCTGGGGGTTTCAAAGGCCTTATAATAATTCACTTTCTTTTTATCCTGTCAACACAATACACAGAATTATTTGATGAAAGATACTGCAATACTTTTATTGCAGAAAATTTTGGCATCCATTCATGTCAAACAAGTTTCTGACTCAAACAGAATTGTCTTGTTCAATACTGAGTGAGCAGTAAATGATTAATGATAATGGGAACTGCAGATGCTGGAGAATCCAAGATAATAAAATATGAGGCTGGATGAACACAGCAGGCCCAGCAGCATCTGCTGGGCCTGCTGTGTGCTGGGCCTGCTGTGTTCATCCAGCCTCACATTTTATTATAGTAAATGATTAATGTGTACCAGTAAAACATCCAGTCCCCACTGCTTTCATATTATCCTAATTTATTCAAGATTTTCTGTTTTCTTAACAGGCTGTAACTTCCTAACAGGGAAACACCTCTCACACCAGAAAATTTTAAACTTTCTTCTCTAGATACCCCACCCTATGTTTTAAAAAAAAGTTCTCTTCCGTTTCAGAAGTAACAGTTGACTGGAAATGGAAGAAGTGCTAAGTCCTAATTAGAATAAGCAAGAAATGGATAAAAGAAATCCCAGTTGGGATGCCAGCAATGGCTTCATTTGCAAATTTGCTGAGTGCGCAAATGAGTAATGAAGCAGGAGTTCCCTTACCGAGTTGTTGGATAATTTTGAGAAAGCCCATTGCAGCTAGGCCAGTGATATTGCAACTGTGTTAGGCTCAATGTCAAGGAAGGTAGGGTTAAAATGGGTTTTCCCCTTCCTGATCATTGTCCGTCGCTGCCTGATATAAAGTACATGACTATCAGTCTCCATTGTCAAATAGTGACATTAATTAGTGCAGTTTAAACATGTCATAAGCCCCTCTTCAAGAATTGAACACAAAGAAAAACAAAGCAACTCTTCAACTATTCTGGACAACAATGTTCCCTCAATTAATGTCACTAACAAATGTCTGACCATTTATTTTATTTCTATTTGTGACCCCTTGCTGTGTATAAATTGGATGTGCATTTGCTGCACTGTAATGGTGACTACGCGTTAAATGTGCCTAATTGATTCTAATTCACTTTGTGGTTTCCTCATGTTCAAGACAGATGCTACATAAATGCAAGTTCATTATTTTGGACAAAAGTGTACAGATTCCAGGATGGGGGAAATGGTCCACCTGCCGATACTATCTGATCAACCTGTTGAAGGATGCTATTACACAACTCAGGAGCAAGTGGGACTTAAACCCAGGGTTCCTAGTCCAGAGGTAGGGGAACTGCCATTGCAGCACAATAATCCTTAGTAATCCTTGTACTTAAGTCGCTCTTATCATCATCAGTAACTGATGCTGGTCCCTGTATTAGTTAATTCCAAAATAACAACAGCTGCTGCCTTGCATGTTCAATTCCCTTCTGTTGTTCCATGTTCAGCATAATGCAAATAGTCTGACATTGGTTTATAGAGAAAGCTGAAGCATAGAGGCTCAAATGGTCATAAATCAAGGATCTTTCTCATTGGAATACATTCCAGTTGATTGCATAATGCTCCAGATTATTTCTCTGGAAATGTTTGCACCCTATCTTCTATATACAGAAAACTGATTCAATCAGTTTGGAGACTTGCATTACTCTAAACAAAAAACGAGGCCTTATGATCCTTCTATGGTGCCCCAAAATGCTGCCATTTTCCAATCAACTACTTTAGAGATGTTATGGCATACCTCTAGAGTAGGTGGGAGTTGAACCCTGATCTCCTGACACAGAGGTAGGGACTTTAATCACAGGACCAAAATATTTTGCCTGTGCTCTAACATTTAAGACAATTAATAAGATCTTTGACTTCGAGTCTACATCCCTACCTGATTGCCAATACTTTGATTCCCACCTCCATGCAGAAATCTATCAATTTCAATAAAACAAACAAATGAATAAATATAAATAGCACATGCTGAGCATTTACAAACAACAGGGGGTATATTTGAGAACTCCAGAGATTCACAACACTCTGACTAAGGAAATTTCATCTCATCTTAGATCATAACAGTTGAGTCCAACATCCCAACAATCTCATTAGCCAGAGATATCAACATCTTAGCTTCTACTCTGTCATGTACTCTCATAATTTACATGTTTCTGTAGGATCATGTTTTATTTGCTCAAACATTTCTCACTAAAAATCTTCTCAACCAGGAATCAATCTAGTGAACCTTTGTAGTACCTTCTGAAAGACAAATAAAGCTTTCATTTGTTCGGAGTTTAAAACAATATAACAGCACTCCAGAGGTGTTCTTATTAAAGCCCAGTAAAGTTGCAATAAGGTCAATGTGCCTTTTTACTTTCTACGTGTTCGCTGTATCTGTGTGTTAACGTTATGCATTTCATGTGCAAGGATGCCCAAATTCCATTGAACAGTTCCTAACAACTGATTGTCATAGCCTGGCATTTGTGTGGCGTGAATGTCATTTGTCACTTGTCAGCTCAAGTCTGGACATTTCCAGATGTTGTTGCATGTGAACATGGGCTGCTTCAGTATGTGAGGAGTCATAAATGGTGCTGAACATTGCACAATCACCGGTGAACACCCCCACTTCTTATGATGGAGGGAAGGTCATTGGTGAAGCAGCTGAGGATGGTTGGGCCTAGGACACCACCCTGAGGAACTCCTGCGGAGATGTCCTGGAGCTGAGATAATTGACCTCCCATATCCGTGACCATCTTCCTATGTGTCAGGTCCAACTCCTACCACAGGAGAGTTTGCTCCCTGATACCCATTGATTCCAGTTTTGCTAGGGCTCCTTGATGCCACACTCAGTTGAATGCCGCCTTGATATCAAGGGCTGTCATTTTCATCTCCCCTCTGGAATTCAGCTCTTTTGTTCATGTTTGAACCAAGGCTGTAATGAGATCAGAAGCTGAGTGACCCTGGCGGAACCCAAACTGGGCATCAATGCGCAGGTTATTGCTGAGCAGGTGCTGCTTGATAGCAACTGTTGATGACACCTTCCATCACTTTACTGATGATCGAGAGTAGACTGATGGGGCAGTAATTTGCCGGGTTGGATTTGTCCTGCTCTTTGTGTACAGGACACACTTGAGCAATTTTCCACAATGTTGGGTTGATACCAGTGTTGTAACTGTACTGGAACAATTTGGCTCAGGCAGTGGCAAGTTCTGGAGCACAAGTCTTCAGTTCTATTGCTGGAATGTTGTCAGGGTCCATAGCTTTTGCAATATCCAGTGTCTCCAACCATTTCTTGGTATCACGTGGAGTGAACTGAATTGGCTGAAGACTAGAATCTGTAATGTTGGGGACCACTGGAGCAGGCCAAGATGAACCATCAACTCCGCACTTCTAGCTGAAGATTGCTGCAAAAGCTTCAACTTTTTCTTTTGCACTGATGTGCTGGGCTCTTCCATTATTGAGGATGGGGGTATTTGTGGATCTTCCTCCTCCAGTGAGTTGCAATATTGGCCAGAATATTCTCTTCCCTACTTCAAATAATGCCATGGGAACTTTTACTTTCACATAAGGGAGAAGGCAATTTAATGCCTCCTCTCAATGGCAGAACCTGCCTCAGTACAGCTCTGAAGACACAGCTTAGGTGAATGACTTGCTTCTCTGCAGTAAGGCTTGATCACAGAACTTTCTAACTCAGAGGCAATAGTGTCACCAATTGATCAGCTGAATATTTGCCCAGTCTCTCCATCATAGAAGAGGTTAATGCTGGCAGAAAATCTGACACATTGGCTCAGCATTGATTTTTAACTATGCTTATGGGAAACACTTTCGAATTTTTTCAACATTAAAGGCACTACATTCTAGGATTATAATTGGAATTTATGCAACTCATTAAGATACATGGTTTATTTATGTTCTGAATGCAGCATCTTTTGAACTTTTTTTTAACTTTTTTTGTAAAATTCAAATTCTCTGGATCAGAGGGGAGATGAAGTTCATTTCCAGTACGCAATGACCTGGGATGATCTGAAATGAACTACCTCAAGTGTTAGTGGATGCAGATTCAATTGTAACTTTCGAGAGCAATGTAAACATTAAAAGGAAGAATTTGTTACAGGAATAGAATAAGACATTAGAACGAATTAGATAGCTCTTTCAAAGAGTCAACAAGGTCATGGCAGTAGATAATCTTCAAATTCAAATCCACACAGCATCCTGCTAGCAACATAAATCACCATTCAAATAAACACAAAGAACAGTGGATGCTAACGATCTGAAATAAAACTAGGAAATACTGGAGAAACTCTGCAGGTCTGGCAGCATCTGTGCAGAAAGAATTAGAAAGAAGAATTAACACTTGAGACCAATAATGGCACTTCTTCAAAAATGGAGGGGATTGGAAAGTTTTGGCTTTTATGTTGTTGGCAAAGAAGGTGCAGTGCTCCCACAAGCTGGAGGAACAACACCTTGTTTTCCACTTAGTTAGTTAACAGTCTTTTGGTCCGAACATTGTGTTCAACAAATTCAGAGCATAAATGCCGTCCTCCATTTGATTGTATCTCCTTCATCCATCCCCAGTGTTTTAAATGCATGGTTTTGCTGTCAGCAAAGCAGACCTACATTCAACTATTAACAACCATCATTAGTATATACTCTATATCTATATCTCTTCTCTACTACCACTAGAACGCCATTTATCTTTTGCACTGTGTATCCTCATAATCTGTTCAACTCCATCCTCTGGCCCTTTTGTCAACAACATAAAACAATCACTTTCCAACTCCCTTCACTTCTGAGGAAAATTTACACTGAACTTGAAATGTTAACTTTGTTTCTCTCTCCACAGATGCTGCCAGATCTGCTGAGATCATCCTGACTTTCTGTTTTTATTATCTATCATAATTCCATCATTGTCAAAGGATCAAAAAAACTGCATATTCCCTGTCTAACAGTACTGAAGTGGATCCAAATCACAAGGAATGCAGTGGCTCCAGGTGAAATCTTATAACCAGCTTGGGATGGCAAGGAATTCCATGAACAGCCTAATTCATATCAGGAGAGACTTCCTTTTTCTAAAAACACGAACAGCAGACTGAATGGTTTCCTTCTTTGAATCAATGTTGGTGTCACCATTATTTACAACATACATTCATGATTTGTATGAGGAACGGGAATGTACTATTGATAAATTTGTTGATGCAACAAAATAGGTGACAAATTTGTTGATGAAACAAAATAGGTGACAATGAAAATGGTAAGAATGACACAGAGTCGAAAGGGGTTTGACTGGGTGAGCAAAACATTGATATAACATAACGTGGGTTATGCGATTTGGCAGGAGGGATCAAACAACTGTATATTACTTAATTTGTGAGAGGCTGCAGAAAGTTTCAGCACAGAGGCATTTGGGGGGTCTTTCTGTATGAATTACAAAAGGCTTGCATCAGAATTCAGAGGATAATATGAAAGGCAAATGGAACATTAGAATCATAGAATCCTGACAATGCGGAAAGAGGCCATTCAGCCCATCCAATGTCTATACTGACTCTCTGAAGAGCATTTCACTCAGACCCATTCCCATGGCCAATCTACCTAACCTGCACATCTTTGGAGTGTGGGAAGTAACTGGAGCTCCGGGAGAAAACCCACTGGGAGAATGTGCAAATTCCACACAAACACAGCCAGAATCGAACCAGATTTCTGGCGTTGAGGTAGCAGTGCTAAATAGGAATAGATTGGATCTGGAGAGGTTGTTTCTCCTTTTTGGAGAGAATAGCATCAGAGGACATAATCTCAAAGGAAGGGATTGCCCATTTAAGGCAGAGAAGAAAAGGAGTTTCTCAGAAGAGTGTGGAATTCTTTACCGCAGAGGATTGTCAAGGTTGAATTGTTAAGTTTATCCAAGCTAAAAAGAGAGACATTTTGGGCTAACAAGAAAATCAAGCACTATGTAGAGAAGGGAAAGAAGTGGAGTTCAGGACCATCTGATCAGCAATGATCTAATTGAATGACTGAGTAGATGGATGGCCCGAACAGCCTCTTACATCTTATAGTTGGTGGGGCCCTTGCCGAACGTTTTGGCACTTGCTGTGAACATTCGGCGTGGCCCATTATTCGAAAGAAAAACGAGCAAACGAAAGGCTGAGCTGAAAGGGGAATACAATTCCCAGTGCAGTGGAATGCTCACAGACTGTACATGGAAAGCGCAGGAAGATGTTATGTCATATGCTGAATCAGTCCTGTTACTTCAGCAGTTTGTAATCTGACGTCAGAGTTTAAGGCTGTGAAAATGCATCACTTGTAAACACATTGAGGAAATGTGGAAAGAGAAATCTCTTTTCCCCACGTACTATTGATGTCAGAGGAGGCACTGACAAGAGATTTTTTGGGACTCCTGCCAAATTCTGACAAGCTATTGGTTGCATTAGTCTGATAAAGGATGGGGCAAAGAAAGAAAGGCAGGCTGCAGCGATTTCAATCTGACCTTTATTGCCAACAGTCTGTTTTCATAATGTGTGTGTGTGTGTTGGGGGCGGTGAAGATAAAGAAAGGTTTGCCTTTTGCCTTACAACTTTAAAGAAATAATAGCAGATTTGATTTTACAATTCATTCTTACGTTAACAATTCGGTCTGTGGTTTAGCTAAAAAAAAATTCATTGTGCTGGTTGCATAGTAGTAAATGCAACATTAATTACTTGGGTAGACAGAAAGAGAGAGAGAGAGAGAAAAGAGGTTTTACTGGGAACAGGAAGCAGTGGGCTGGAGTTTGTCAGAGCGTGCGTCAGCTTCGCAACAAGCGCTTTTTTTTCCGCTGGGTGGCGAGAGAAAGGAGAGCGAGTCCCGGCGCGGTGGGGGCTGAGTCACTTCACTGGGAGCCAGTCAGTGACGTAGCTCAAGCTGCCCCTCCAGTCCACTCGGAGCCACCGGAGCAGTAGCAGCTCCGTGCCGCCTGCTCCCTTGTCACTCGCTCCTCAGCAGCGGCAGCAACTCCGCCGCCGCCGCCACTACTAAACCAGCCACTACGACCACCCCCCGCTCCCACCCCAACCACAACCAGCCGCCGCTTCTCAACACCTCCAGTGTCTCCCCTAGTCGGGAATCCTACACCAACTCCCCACACAGCTCACTCACCCCTCTAGTTACCCTCATCTGCCCAACATGGGAATATAACGATCGGCTTTTAATTTATTTTTTTAAAAAAGAGGAATTTCGTCTCAATTTTTTTTCCCTCTAGTCCCTGCCCGCAATTCTCCTAAAAATTAATGATCATCAAACCCTGAGAATTCTCAAGAGGTAAGTTTTCTTTTCTCTCTCTCCTTATGTTATAAGATTTCACAGAATTTCTGGTATGCAATTTGCCTGGCGGAGTTAGATAGTGTACTTGCATGGTATGTATTATAGCGCTACTTGTCAGATAGGGTGTTACAGTGTTGCTTCAATGTGAAGTAGCTGTGTAATGAATGTATATTTATATCTTTTAAATGCCTATTTATCTATATAAAATATATATTTATTTGTGTCTAGTTAAGGCTGAATGTAATTTTGTTCTTGTTCCAAAAAGTGCTTATTCAGTAGGTTCAGACTGTTCCTGCGAGTTGCTAGACAGAAAAAATGTTGCCGTAGCAACCTGGAGTACTAGGATGTCTGAGTTTATGCTCAGTTGAAGTACTGCAGAGTGTAGCAGAATCAAATGTACATATGTATACCCGCACTCACTATGAGCAGATTTTAGTTTTCCTTTTTTTATGGGAAAAATTTTGCCACTTTAACTTTGTGTCTAATGTGGTATACATTTTCATTTTAAAATTTATGCCTCTTAAACACATAAACACAAAATGATACAGCAAGTTAAAATTATGAAGGAACAAACTGAAAGAAGGGTTAGATCATGCTATCAATATTGATGGAAACATTGTAAATCTCAGGAATTTGTGTTCTTGTAAATTCAGATATGCCATAATAAGCTGCCTTGTGTCTTTTAGGATAATTTTCAGCAAATAGTGGTGATCTTCTTCTGTTTTTCAATATACTGTGATCATTTTTAAGTAATATCTTCACAGACATGTTTCTGATTGTATAAGTTTTGTTTTATCTGCCTGTGTAATGCAGAGGTATTTGAAAGGTTGACTTCAAAGGGGGTTAATTAAGCTGCCTCAGTCAACAGTGATGAGAGATAATGATCAGTCTTGAAGAGGCTAAGTTCCATGCTGTGTCTGCTCTTATAACTGAATCAGTTCCACTGTGCAAATTAACAAATCACTGTGAATTTTTTTCTCTTGTGTTCTATGTAGCAGGTTGGCTGTCTGTGCCTTCCCTCAGGAATGCTGCGCACATTTTTAAAATTTGTTTTTTTCTTCCTCACCTCTCTAATCCACATTCTTCTCCCATTCTCACTAAATTCCAAAAGGCTGAGGGGCATTTATGTGCACACAACTTTCAGCAAAAAAATAGTTTCAACAGCTTGTTTTTAAAATGTGGAATTGCATAAAAATAAACACGTTAACAGCATTTTGCTTTTCTGATGAGGCGAAGAATATTCAGACATCAAATTAGAAAACAAGAGAAATGAGGATGAGCAGAGGGTTGGTTGAAGAAGTGGTTTTTGAGGATGATTGGCAAAAGGTTTTAGGAGGTGAATTCCAGAAAATGGAGTAAGTTTTCATAGTCTGTGTTATTGACAGGGGAGATAGAGTTAAACACACAGTTGACTAGAATGGAACCAACGGAGAGTGAGAACTGAATATGGCCTAATCAGTGACTTTCTTTAAAACAGAAAAGTTTGACAATATAAGCTGCTGCTGATCCTTTCATTGTGAAATAACGTCAAAGTCTTAAATGTGCAAAGAGCTTTGCCCATAAGTCAGTAAGCCTTTGACTTGATAAATTGACATTGCTGAAAGTTCATGTTTCTTGTGGTTTGAGATTCCGGGAAATAAAAATTTAAAGGCTGCCAAGAATTTCAGTTCTCCAGAATCTTCTTTCTGGGCATCTCTTTATGTCAGAATAAATATTTTAGCTGAGTTTGGACACACAAATGTTTTTCTGCCACACTCAGCCTTGCAATCAATGGAAGATGTTTTCCTTGGTTTTTTTTGTTTTACAAGTGTCACCTGTACATCTAAAGACCTGTTGAAGACCAAGTAGAGATACCCCATGACAACCGTTTTGAAGCCCATAAAAAAATTAGAACTGGAATTATGTTACAATTTTCATCCCATTATTACCCACTTACAATACTCCCCCATTAATTGCTTCTGCCTCTTCCCCTTCCTTTTAAGACCTTCAATAAAATTAATCTTTTTGTGTAAACTTCTGATCATCAATCCTAATAATCTCCTCCTTTGCGACATCTTTTCTGTTTCTTATGCACCCAGTGCTTTTCTCATTTTCAAGTTACTGAAGCTTTTATCCTTTTTTCTGTTATGCCATGCCAGTGGCATCTCACCAGTGTGAGAGATTGACTTCAGAACTTATGACTTCAGATGCAGCCTTTCTAAATATAGCAAAATAAGTGAGCTGGGAAAGTATTTGCCTTTAAATTTAGGGCAGTGGGCAGCTCAGTATAGTTTGTAAGATGTGTTTGTGGCACCTTGTGAGGAACAGCTGTAACTACAGTTTGGCCTGACTAAATAATTAATCAGCAGTAGAGCATGATAGTTATTAATCCCAGGAGGACCATTCAATCTGTTTCAGTAGAAACACTGTGCATTCTTTAAACACCTTCCAACCCATGTTCTGTTCTTATTTTCATACAGCCCCTTCCCACTTCTTGAATTCCCCCTCCCGAGTTCTTTCCATTTGGTTTTTTTTGTTGCAAATTGCTTTTTTTTATTCTAAATTGGGCATTTTTTTCCTCCCGTTTGGTGCACACAGCTGGAGGGAGGATGTTAGAAAGGAACTGAAGTCTCGTGCTGGTTGGTTCAGAGCCAGCTGACTTAACAAGAGTCATTTTGTTGTGCAGTAGAAATGAAAATGTGCAGTTCTTTTGGCAGAGATGGAGGGGAAGAAATTGCTGACCGTAACAATAGGAGGTGCAACATAAAGTTTCCTTTAATTGGCTTTCACATTCTCTTCTGTTGCTAAGTGTGTCACTTTTCTGAAAGGAACGTTGCCCTGCAAGATGAGCCATTGGCTATTTACTGTAAGATCTTCTCACATTTTCAGAATGTTGTTGTAGGACATTGTGGCTTAACAATATACAGTTTGTTTCCATTTTATATACTATATATTTTTGAATAATGGTCCCTCGTGTAAAAGTTAATCCATGACTTTTAGCCAAAATGGTTAAATTCTTTATACTTAATACCTGCTTGCCACTGAAGCCTGGCTGTTTCTGGTACAGACCTCCTTGATAGGATCACCGTCCAAGGCTATGCATCTACTTTTAGTTCCTTTGGTGCTACCTTTGAGGCAGGATTTGGTAGGAACAGCCTCCGTCCTGACAATTCTGATGGCGAAGGGATAAGAGAAGGTGGATTTCAAAAACAGAAATTGCTGGGAAGGCTCAGCAGGTCTGGCAGCATCTGTAGAGAGAAATCAGAGTTAACATTTGGGGTGCAGTAACCCCAAACTGGAAATGTTTTCTCTCCGCAGATGCTGTCAGACCTACTGAGCCTTACCAGCAAGTTCTGACTTTTTTTTGTTTCTGATTTCCACCATTCGTAGTCCTTTTCAGTTTTTAAGGTGGATTTCAAAATCTTCAAAATTGTAATCATGCAAAATTTTATTCCACTCCCACTCACCCCCCCCTCCCTCATCCCAGCTGTTGCTTTTTGGTTGACAAATTAGTCTTCTAATCACGTAAAACATGAGTTTCTATTTAGTGTTCACTAGTTATTAATGATTTGTTACAGTGGCAAAATAGGAATACTATATATATAAATGGTCTTGTGGTGCAGTGGCTACCTCTCGGCTACTAATTCAGTGATTTGAAATCCCATAAGTCAATATTATTTTTAAAAATCAAGAATCAATAAAAGCCTCAAACTCAACTATTTTTGCTAATATTAATTTGGGAAAAGGAGCCTGGAGGCCTTGCCTGACCATATGATTCCCATCCCATACTAATGTGGCCGATTCAGCTGATCGGGATGAGCAGCAAATGACAGCCTTACCCACAAAGCCAACATTCTGATAGCCAGAGACTATTTCCCAGGGCAGAAATGGCTAGCACGAGGGGTCATAGTTTTAAGCTGGTTGGTGGAAAGTATCGAGGGGATGTCAGAGGCAGGTTCTTTACGCAGAGAGTTGTGAGAGCATGGAATGCGTTGCCAGCAGCAGTTGTGGAAGCAAGGTCATTGGGGTCATTTAAGAGACTGCTGGACATGTATATGGTCACAGAAATTTGAGGGTGCATACATGAGGATCAATGGTCGGCACAACATTGTGGGCTGAAGGGCCTGTTCTGTGCTGTACTGTTCTATGTTCTATGTTCTAAGTAAGGATAGTTTGCCAGTGGAAATGGCTCAGTGTGTGAGAGTTGCAACAATAGTGTTCCAATGCCCAAATAAAACAGTGTAAAGCAAGTATACCTGGCCATGAGAGTGCTTCCTATTCACCAAGTGGACTGCAACACTCTAAGTTGTATTGGGTGACACTTCTGACACCTGACATTCCAAGACTTAGCTAAGGAACTTCATTAAGATTAGAGAAAGTCAGAAATGTGAATCTAAAATGAAAACATGATTTTCCGTAATCAGTTGCTTTGCTACATTTTCACATTTGATGTCAATTCCAATTGACCCAATTCCACCTTAAATTCTATCTTCAACCCCCTTTGCCCCGGTCATGTTAGCTCAAAGTCAAAGAGACTAGTGTGGTACAGGACAGCAATGGGTTGCTCTCTTAGTAGGCTTACTCTGGCTTATGATTTTGCAACTCAATGGAAAATGTCTAAAGTCCGTAAGACGGTGGAATCATTGCCTCAAGCCTTCCCAGACATGCTCCTGAATGGCAACAGGAACAAGACCCCTGACTTTGTACCTCCTGTCGCAAATACAGATGTGTTAAGCAATGGCCTATTTTACTTCACCTTTTCCATTCCATTGTTGACCCGATTAGAGACAGACTCAATGCAGACCGCCAATTTGAATTTCAACTCTTTTCTGCTTTGTATCACTCAGCAATATGTAGAGCCATTCAGAG
The DNA here is from genome assembly GCF_030684315.1 of Stegostoma tigrinum. Taxonomy (NCBI): domain Eukaryota; kingdom Metazoa; phylum Chordata; class Chondrichthyes; order Orectolobiformes; family Stegostomatidae; genus Stegostoma; species Stegostoma tigrinum. The sequence goes on along the minus strand of NC_081358.1, from coordinate 98,595,817 downwards.
AATTTTGATATTTTTTTAATTGAGCTGAGGCACTTGTATTGTGCATCATTTGCAGTTTTATTAAAGCCACAGTAAATTTCCCAACCACTTCAGGTTTATGGTTCTGTAAATGGGTTTACTGTATTAGAACGTATTGCCCTTGGCATACTGTGTTTGCAGGCTGCTATGCTTTTTCCATTGTTGTTTTAATGAAAAATGCATGGTAGGTGGTTTAAAGGCAGGTGATTTATGAAGCTATTTGAAGGTAGTAAACTATTAAATTAATCATTGGACATATAGGCTTATTTCATCTCGAGCTTCTTGGTCCCTTTTTTTTGTTAAAGCAAGACTGGCATTTGTTTTTAAATGTTTTAATGCAGGTGCATGGTGTATAAGCTAGCTTTTCTTTGCCTGGAGAATTTCCATTTGGAGAACCTGGCTGGGAATGAACTTCACTGTGCAAATAGAAACCGGTTTATCTACTTGTGCAGCCACACCTCCGCAAAGCGTTTTTACCTTTGTTGCTGACAGAAATTTTGGACAAGCAAAGTTATAGGGGAGCAGGATGCCCAGAACTCCCTATCTCTGTTTTTCACTCCCAGCACTGATTGTCAAAATGTCATTTGCAAAAACTATAATTGGCTTTCTGTGCAGTTCTTCAATTTATCCAACTGTGTTGCTTGTAGCCCTCCCTGTTGCATGAACCTAACTTTGCATGATTAGTAGACCATGAGGAGCTCCAGTGTAGATGTCAGCTTCAATTTTGCCATGATAGCAAGAGCCATGCATGTTTGACTAAGGAGCACACTTGTGATTATAAAGAAGTTTCTGTCACTTGCATACACATGATTGTTATGAAATAAGGGCTGTCCTGGATATTTTTTTAAACACTGCTTTGATATAGCAAAAGATCAGTTATACGTCCTGTTATCCCCTCCTTTGGCTTGTCACCTTTTGTTGGCTAGCGATGTATGCTCTTGTGAATTCACTCTGGGCTTTTTCTTAATGACATTAAAGGCATGTGTTAATTCAAATTGCTTATCATGCTACTCCCTGTTCCTTCCTCCACCACCATCAGCTGGCTCTCCCTCCCTGCCTGGGAAATGTGCAAAGAGGCAGAACCCAGAATTACAGTCTGCTGAGGATGCTTCCACCCAGCAACATGCTTGAAATGTGGATTAAAAGGAAAAGAGGGAAAAAATGTTGATTTGTGGATGCTGATATCAGTACCATGATTCCATAAGCCTTTCCATCTGCAGGAGGGAAGAATCAGCAAATCTAGAGGTGGAAAAGAAAGTGAGAAGGAAAGATTGATGTGAAAGTAAGTCAGAGGGCTTTACTTAGTACTTTGCTATTTCTTCCGAGTGGAGGTATGGAGGAATGTACCTTTTTACAATAGCCCAGAGCCTGATTTAACATAAAAAAATATAAGCTCCCAGTTTTTACTCTGGGGCTCATTTTAAATACTATGCTGAAACAGAAGGAATTTTATTAAAGACATTCCTCTGACTACAAGTCAGGAAATTAATGCAAATCAATGTCAAGGCTAAGCAGGAGGAAGCTCCCTGGAGGGAATAAGTGCCTCCTAATTCAATGGAAGTACAATGTTTCACCTAAGAAATAGTGAGGAAATGCACTGTGACAATAATGAAAGATGGATTTCTACTTTCTTAGCTTTTATTTGTGTTTTTTTTGGATGGTGCAGGACTGATGGCAGAGAGATATTTTAAACCAGAGCTGTATTTAAAGTGCATTGATGACCGTCATTAGCTCAGTTGACTGCACAGCTGGTTTATGATGCAGAGTGATACTAACAACACAGGTTCAATTCCCACATCAGCCGAGATTACCATGAACTTCCCACCTTCTCAACCTTGTCCCTCACCTGAGGCACGATGACTGTCTGGTTAAACTCAGTGGTTGTGTGTGTGTGTGTGTGTCTCCCACGTGAGAGACCAGTCCGCTGTGACTTTACATACCTTTTCCTCATACTTAACATGACTTATACAACTAAGGCAGTTTCTTTATTCCCAAAAGTGGAATCCAAGTCTTGTTGAATTTCACTGCTAGCTATGTTGGAGAATAGAGATCTCAACACAGATTAGGGACTTTTTTGGTCTGTGTGGCTCCTTTAATTACTAGAGGTGGTGAAGCTCAAAGCCAGTTTGACTTCTGACTAAAAAGTGGACTTAGAATCTCATTGCTGAGTCAGTACAGTCTTCTCATCTTGCTAAGTTGACTGTTAGTTTGGCTCACAAGCAAAAAGAGAAATTGCTGGAAGAACTCAGCAGGACTGGCAGCATCTGTGGAGAGAAATCAAGAGTTCATGTTTTGGGGTGAGTGACCCTTAAAAATGCTAACTCTGAGGAGTGGTCACTGGACTCAATGTTCAATCTGACTTTTTTTTCCACAGATGCTGTCAGTCCTACTGAATTTTTCCAGTAATTTCTGTTTTTATTTCTGATTTTAGTTCAGTCGGTTTTCATTGGTTTGGCTCAGAAAGAATTAATCTAGACTGAAGCTTCAGTGCAGGCGTGAGGGGGCAGAGGTGTCATCTTTTGACACAAACTTTTTAGCCAGAGGTTCTATCAGCCAGTTCCTGATGAGGGGGTTTTTACCGGAATTCCACCCTCAACCACTATCCAGTATGACACTTTAGCTGGCTTTTCATTACATTTGTTGTATTTGGGATCTGTCTGTGCACAGTGTTATCACCATGTTTGTTTACATAAGTGGCTGTGCTTCGGAAAGTTAATTGGCTGTGAAGCGCTGTGGGATGTCTTGAGGTTGTGATGTGGTTCTATACACTTTCTTTGTTAAAACGATTAAGAAATTGATCCCAGCTGACCATGCTGCACTGCCTTCACTCTTTCAACTCTCCTTGCATGCTCCTACCCCTTTCTTATAAAGGAACTATCAAACACATCTGGGTGAAATACTTGTAACGCACTGTTCCAGCTTGAGTGGGAGTCAGAGAGCCAGCAGAAAATTCCTGTGGGTTCTATCTGTTCCACTGTTTATTTTTACTAAAACAGACAGTTTAAATGGAATGAATGAGGGAGAGCTGGAGCCAAGGAACAGAATGTTCTTTGGCAGGGGAGACAGGGTACAAAGCTATTTTTTTCATCCTGTGTGAATGTGAAAACTGGGTTGCAAATGTTGTAATTTCTCTTACTGTGCCACTAGAGGGCAGTGTCAATGGACTATTTATTCTGCCCTTGTAATGACAGGTCTGCAGAACCTGAGCTGAATGGATTTTCGAAACTGGAAACGCTTTAGTTGCAGAAAAAAAATTTTTTATCTGCTATGAGTGCCTATGTAAGTTGTTTTTTTTTCACACGACAAGCAGTAAGTTACCTTTTTTCAACAGTGAGTTACCTATTTTCCACAAACTATAAGGTCAGAACCAAGAGGCTCCCATCTGTTTTGGATTAAAGCCAGGAAGGAAAGAACTGACTGCCAACATTACCACAGGGAATTGCCCTGTCCCAGCTGTAACTTGGTGTCAGATAAAACACAAGTTGTTAGCATTTCTTCTGCAGGGAAGAGTGATGCTTTGGAAGGATTTCTGTTGGTAGTTCAATATAGATTTTCTTTTTGGGTACTGTCCTATCCCCTTGCTGTTGGTATAAAGCTGTTTGTGAAAGGAAAGAAATGGTCTGAAGTACTTCGTGATAACAGGGATGCTGATCTGTAAAATGATGGCACGCTGTGAGCCCACAGCAAAATACCTACAAGTGCAATTGAAAAAGCACAGAAAATTCCCTGTAAAGCATGTTGGGGCATTCCAAGACTATGAATGTTTCCATCAAAATGCTAGCTTTTGTTTGTTTGTACTCCATATAAACCCAGTTCACCTAATCTGTTTCCTGATACTTCTGCGTTTATGTTAATACGAACTATTAGTTAAAGTCAGCTCAATGTCTTACCACCTATCACTTCTTGACCTGTTTTTAACAAAAATAGATCAGTAGTGTTGGCTTGATGCAGATTGTTACTGGATGGCTTTAATCTTTTGAGGTTCACTATTTAAATCCAAATGTTTTTGCATTGGTGTAAGAAATTAACATGCTCCTAATATACAGCTAAAACTGTAAATACCTGAAATAATTATAAAGAAATGAATCTTGGCCATCCATAAATATCTCCTTTATTTTAATAAAGTTTGTTTCTATGCCTTTTTTCTTTCACGTTTGTATATGATCAAGGGTTTTTGATCCGGACACTGTGCAACTGAACAATATAACGATGCAAGTGAATGCAGAGCAGATTTAATAGATGTTTACTGATTTGGTTTGTAAACTGATTCTTTTTGACTTGCTATCTATTAAGTTTACTGAACCTTAAACTTTACCAGTTAATGCCATCTCTGCTATTCCTCAGAGCCTTTTTTTAGTCTTCTCTTAGACAGTGGATGTGGGTGAAGTTGGCGGGCAAATCATCCTTCAGTAACTAAAGGCTGAGCTATGTCTGTCGACTTGAGTTTATTTTGAGCTCTATAATAAATTGTGTGTCACTTGTGGCTGTTGAAAGCGATATGAGAATAATTAAAAGAACTGCAAGAAGCAAGCCTGGTCAAAGACTTGTGTTTGTGGTCTGTTTAGCACCTGAAGATTGATTTTGGTTGTTTTGGATGGGAAAGACAGTGCGGTAAAATCGAAACATTCGAAAGTCTAGTGTCTCTCATATTTGTTTAGTAACCATTGGATACTGGGGCAGGGGGGAAGAAAATAAAATTTACAGTACTCTGATCTTTGAACTGGGAGAAGATGCTAATCTCTTACAGCATCAATCCTTCAAGAGTTTCTTTTAAAATTGTGATTGGCCTATCAGGTACGAAAGGATTCATTCATTTAGTCCAATCTTTGCTTTGGATAGTGATGTTAAGGTTGCACTGAGGCATTTACATTGTGGAAGATCTCACTGTTCACTCAAGTCCCAGCTTTACCATTCTGGAATCTGGCCAATTGTTTGAGTAAAGTTAAATCCAAAGCACTATGGAAAAACACCAAAGTTGCCCTGTTTGGAGAATTCTAATCATACGCTCAAATCTGTGATGACAGGCTGGTGACGATGTTGTATTTTCTCTGTTGTGCAAGCCGTTGTGTTGCCAGGCAACAGTAATGTCTGTGCTGTTGGTAGGCTGCAACATAGCACTTACTGGAACTCTCCAAGATATTGGTCTAGAATTGGTCAGCAGGAAATCCGTAAATGCCAAGAACGATGACATCAAATTGTGTTCAATCATTCTAGCCACTAAAGACAAATAAGAAATAAACAGTCATTTACATAGTGCCTTGCACAGCTTTAGGACATCCATAGCTCTTTACAGTCAGTGAGGTAGTTTTGAAGCATAGCTACAATGGTTATTTAGATTAGTATATGCACAGCAACATTCCACAAACAGCAACGTAATAATGGACTGGAATTATATAGTGATGTTGGTTAAGAATAGATTCTGCCCAGCACTTTTGCTCTTCTTGGAATTGTGCTGTGGGAGCTTTCATTGTCTGAGTGGGCAGCTGAAGGGCCACTGTTTTAATGTTTTGTCTCAAGGGCTCAGTGCAGCAGACCCTCAGAAGTGTTTTTCCTGGATTCTGATCAAGTCTCTGGAGTGGAACTTTAACCTACAACTGTCTTGCTCCAAGATAGTGTAATCACTAATCCAAGGCTAGTCCTCTACTGTATTCGAGTAGTTTCAATGATGGAGAAGTAATACTTCACATGTCCATTTCGACTTTGTAGAACAGGTCTTGCCCTTCCCAGCATTGGAGTGAAAACTTGAATAGTTCTGTCTGGGATAAATGATCAATAATTGCTGATCTGTCATTGATTGTAAGGTTCTAAGGTAATGAGTGTTAAAGCACAATATAATAGGATAACCAGTTAGCCTTTGTGCAGTCTTATTTTGCACTGGTGTATTAAAAATGCCATGTGACAATTCCAGTCTCCAAAGTAAGTTGCACACTCTGAAGTAGAACAACACTGAAGCAACAGCTGTGGAAGTGTTCCTGTTTACCCATTGTAACTCCTGAGCAGTATTCCACGAGGATTTATTACTCCTTGATTTTTACCTGGGATAACCTAAGGATGCATAAACCACTAGGGTTTAATACAGCCCTAAGAAATCTCCTTAAAAGTTTGAATTGCTGATTGCCCTGAAAACAGGGGTAAATTCATTTATCTGAGGTCCATCTATACTGTTTTGGTGAGGGAGGTACGTATTTTGTTATTCACTGGTAGAGACTAATTTGAGCTTAGTGTGTGCAATCCATATGATACAAATGTGTGTCATTGTCTCTTGATATTATCACTCAATGAACCATTTTACACAGTCCGTTTAAAAATCCAAGATTGGTTTTCAAAGGAATATCATGTGTTTCTTGCTAAATGTCACAACTTTTTATCATATTCCTCTCTAAACACCCCCACAGCCCTTACCTTTGTCTTTCTCTCCCTTTTTTCTCTATTATCACACAGCAGGTTTATGTACAATTTTATTTCAGGAAAGGTTTGCTCACATACACATGGCATGAATCATTGTGAAATCTTGGAAGCAATAGATCAGATGAGTCTTCCATGGAGAGTCATGTCCACCCACATGCAAGCTTCAAAGGTTGCAGAATCATTCAAGTAAAGGAGTGTGCAAGTCATGCTGGTTACATTATTGAGAGCGTACTGTGTTGAGTCATGTGTGGGAAGTTTTTGGGTCTCCACTGACACCAGTGAGTAAGCTGTGTTTACGAGTATTTGTTGTGTTGTCTCAGATTACTCAGTGCATATCCAGAGTCCGGCAAAGCCCATAGTTTATTCCTGTGATAAAAATCTCTGCACTTTTAAACCTTCATCACTAAACAGTCAAACATTGGAACTCCCTGACTTACAGCTCTGCTGCTACTACCAGCAGCTCAAAAAGGAGCTCAACACCACTTTGTCGAGCAGTTAGAGATGGTTGATAAATGTAGTCTTGATAAGTTGATAAATGTCTCAAGAACAAATAGTTTAAAGGTTTTGCAGCCATACATGACACAGGTGCTGACTAAGGGATAAATGTTGGCCGTAAAACCCATACACATCTTTTTTAAAACTGTTGAAGCCTTGGGGTATTTCATGTCCCCTTTAGAGGACAGACATTTCATCCAAAACTAAAATCATCTTGAACAATGAAGCATCCCCCTTATTGCATCACTGAAATTTTGACCTACATTATTTGTACAATTCCCCAGAGTGAGACTTGAACTCATAACCACCTGGTTCAAAAACATACCGTTTGCATAGAAGATTTTGAGGAATTTATTTAGATCCCAGCATTTCTGCTTTCTTGCTGATTGGAACGGAATTCGATTAATTCATTCACTTACCGGTTTCTGTAGGAAGCAAAATGACCAAAATCCTTGTAATCAAACAGGTTGACAAGTATCTCTTTAGGAGATAACAACAATGTCAGTACTGTACCCAGTCAGGCCTACCTGTTATGCTAATCGGTGTCACATGATTAGCTGCAAAAACTGTTGTGGTATCTGGTGATGGAACTTAAATGCAGTCTTGCTCAATTATCTTTAATTCCCCGGTCAAATAATAATTAAAAAAAGGTTCAGATCGACTTTCCGTAATTCTGAAACAGCAAGTGAAATATCTGAACCTTATTTTATCTAAAGTCCTCAATACATCAGGGTCACTAATCCTTTCGGTACATAATGCTTCCTTCACAGTTCTAGTTTCCCTTTATAATGTACTGACTGTTCCCCCAACAGCATTCACTATTTATAAATCTACACAGTTTGACTGTTAGCTGTTCAGATGCAGCGTGCAGAGACACCATGTACTGATCTCTCAGAGCACCTAAGTTGATTTTTCTCTACACCCCAGTCTAGAAATGATGAGACCAATTGTTCCATCAACTAGTTGCTGCTACTTTTCCCCACAGTGGGATTACATGACTCAACGCAAACAGCATTTTATCCTGGAATTTTCAGATCTAATTGAATTAGTCCTACATTGGGTCAGTCTTTACCCCACCAGGCAGATAGCAGGGAAATATTAATTGTGATACAGTCGGGTGACCACTTTGTTTCAATTCCCTAACCATCAGCTGGTTGGATTTTGTTTTAATTGGCTGATTTGCTTTCCCAGTCATTAAAGACCCAGGATTGTAACAAATGTACACCCTGACAAAGTATGAAATGGAATTTCAGTTGGGCTGAGGGATGTGAGTTAAGATTTGGTTTTTAGTGACATATCTGATTTGTTAGGTGTTAGCAGCTGTTCAGTGTTGAAATGCTTACTTCTGCTCAGAACATAGAAACTAGACCGATGTTCTTTACTGCAATACTAAGGGAGTTTGCCACCTCTAGATATGATGTCTTTGGATGCTGTTAAATTAAGGCTCGATCTGCGACATGGATAGACACAAAATATCAATGCAATATTTAGGGGATTGCCTTGCCCAATTTATCCTTCAAATAAAATCACAAACTACCAGATTATCTGTATTAATCCCATTGCTCTTTGTTAGTCCCTATGTTTCCAAATTGGTCGTTGCATTCCCCTGATTTAGAACAATGATATAAATTCAAAAGTCCTTTCTTTACTTTAAAGCAATTTGGGATGTCCTGGGGTCATGAAAGACAGTGTGAAAATGCAAACATGTTTGTTCTTTTATCCATCAATTAACTCCCCGATGACAGAAGTGAAAATTACAGTTCTAATCCATTAGTTGATAATGGCTGTTTTTTTTTATTTTTTGACAGTGGAGCAGCTAAATCCAATCTTCTCACTAAACGAAAACCATGCACTATTTGTGCTTCACTGTTGCGCTACACTGAACTGAGGTCAGCTGCTGGGCCCCTGTGTAGTGCAATACCTATGTATCTCCCAAATGCTACATTTTCACACTGATCCCTAGGGAAACATCAGCGGATTTTTATAAAAGATGATCGCTTTTTGTTCCATTTGAGATTGGGGAATGTTTGATTAAATTCGCCACTGACCAGAAAATTTTAATTGGGAATTTTCCTTCGTGAAAATGAATCCAGGTTCTTGGCAGAAAAAATGGAATTCAAAAATGTTATGACCTGGATCTTGAACCCATTTAACCTTCAAGTCAAATTCACAGGCTGCGAAACTTGCAGCTTTCAATTCACATAGGACCAACTGTATCTTTGATTACTCCACTTGCCTTGTGTTCTTTTCCAACTTGAGATATGAGTAATATAGGTTGTGGTAAATATTTGTAGTGATGTGATATAATATAAATACATGGCTAATTAAGATGGTTAAGATAGTCACCTGTATAAGTATAGCTTTTCATATCCAGCTATGTTATAAAATTGAAGTTCTCAAACTGCTATGTTGAATCTGAGCTGATTATTCTTCAGGTTAGTTCAAACCATTGAATTTTAATCCAGTAATGTACCATTATGCTATCATTCCCACTATTTAAGAAACTCACTGAACAGAAAGCACATACTGAGGTTTTGTCTCTGGTGCTTAGTTTTAATTTCATCTTCTCTCGCTCTTTTCTTTCGATTTTTTTTTACCAATATCAATGTGGTTTTAACTGATCATTTTATGCCATTGTTTTTAAGTCTCTGCAAGCAAGTTTTTGTATAAAAAGGCATTTGCCAAAGATCTGCTCTTCAAGATACAACTAATTTGCTTATTTATTTTTCTCAAAGGGGCAGCACAATGGCTCAGTGGTTAGCACTGCAGCCTCACAGTGCCAGGGACCCGGATTCAATTCCCGCCTCGGGCGACTGTCTGTGTGGAGTTTGCACATTCTCCCCGTGTCTGTGTGGGTTTCCTCCGGGAGCTCTGGTTTCCTCCCACAGTCCAAAGATGTGCAGGTTAGGTGGATTGGCCATGCTAAATTGCCCGTAGTGTTCAGGGGTGTGTGGGCTATAGGGGGGATGGGTCTGGGTGGGATGCTTCAAGGGGCGGTGTGGACTTATTGGGCTGAAGGGCCTGTTTCCACACTGTAGGGAACCTAATCTAATTAAAAATTTATTTCTGAACATGTCATCATTGAAAGACTTCAGTGACTGTAATAATTCTAGCTTGGTGAGGGTCATTCTCAAATCTAAGTGTGGCTGAATCATTCAAAATGGAGAGCTGTAATTATGCAAAATGTGTTAGAAACACTTCTTTTTCTTTGTGCTTTTTTAAAAGCAGACCTGTGACCAAACTACGTTTTGCCATGAGTGGAATTCTGAAAAGGAAGTTTGAAGAAGTGGAGGATGATCCCTGTTACTCCTCACCTTCGCCATCATCCTCCTCCTCCTCCTCCTCCTCCTCTTCCTCCTCCTCTTCATCGTCCTCCCCCTCTACTTCATCTTGCTCATTATCCTCCAGCTGGGACACGGATGATGACAGCTCCTGTGATGAAACATGGCCGACCAAAAATAAAACAGCTTTCCCCTCAACACCGTTCACCCGTAAGTAACTAACGTTGTTCACCTTTTTTACAGTTGGGAGCTGGATTTTGATGGCAAGGTATTGGTGTCTGTATGACCTCAGGGTAACATTTTTGGGCAGAATTTGATGACTTCCCCCAGGAGTATTCTGGAGGTGCTTAGCCATATGAGAAGTCAGATTTGGAAGACCTGGATCCCCCTCTCACTGGATTCCTGGGAGTGGCCATAGTGCAGTTGCTGGTAGTCCCTACCACGGCTACCTTTAAAACTGCTAAAATTCACTTCCTCACTAATAATTTTCCTCCTTCAGTTGAGCTGGGAATAAACAATTGTTGCTTGTTATTGTTGTTCAATTTTTCTCCTATCCCTATTGGCATTGATACATGTAGCATTATGGATTAAAAATGAAAGCATGGAAGCAGACCACTTGCCTTGTCATAAATTGCTGAATGTAAATAGTAAAAATCACAATCTGGACATTCATTCCAAAAGTTTCCTGCTCGTTTTATGTTTTTCATAAAAGTGTCCTCCCCACTTTCTTCTAACTGTATTAACATACCCTTATTTTCCTTACTCTCTCATGTTTATTTAGCATTTTCTTTAATGAATTTGAGATTCGCCTCAGAGTCAACCAGCAAATACAGTTTTGTTATTGATTCTCAATTATACGATACTTTGAGGGGAAAGAGCACAGACTCAATATGCAGGCATGGAATCTTCAAAGAAATAAGAAACTGAGACAACATCTTGGAATTTTCTCAATAACTCTATCCTCTCCTTCCCAACACTTCCTTTCGAAGACCCTATTGAAAGCTCTCTCTTCATCCAAACCTTTACCATATTTGGCTTGGATTACACTTGAGTAGTTCCTTTGGGTGTCAGCAGAGCTGTTGCCTGGCTTCTGTAAGAAGGGGGTTAATGTTAAGGTTGCAAGAATGAGCATATTCTAAAGCCTAGGTACTAGAAAGACAAGAACACTTTCCAAAGTACGGGTAGTTCTGCTATAACGTGCATTTCATTAACGCAAATTGGTTGTAATGCAATTGATAAATAATGAATGCTCTTGACAACGTGAGTTTTGTGCTGTATGGGTGCAGCGATTTCCCTATAACACTATCTTGTATAGCGCTATTTTCTATAGCATGAGGCCACCCAAGAACGCAACTATTGTGTTACAGGTGAACTATCTGTGTCAGGTACCGTGATGTGCTGGTCTCTGAGGGTGATGTATAAAGCATTTGCTTATTGCAAGTCTGAAATTCTGCTCATATAATCTGTTAAATTGGCACCTGTTCTGTGAATTGGGCAGACTACTACCACACAGGGAGACCTACCAACCCAATAAGGTCAAAAATCACACTATGCCAGGTTATATAGTCCATTAGGTTTATTTGAAGACACAAGCTCTGAGTCCTGCTCCTCCTCCAGGCATGTCGTGTGACTTTTGACCCAGCCCAACACTGGCACCTCCACATCATTGCAACTGAAGGGTCTAGGCCCGAAACGTCAGCTTTTGTGCTCCTGAGATGCTGCTTGGCCTGCTGTGTTCATCCAGCTTCACATTTTATTATCGTGAAAAACTGACTAGTGTCTTGCAAGTGGGTAGGGACAACACACAGTTTGATAATGGGTTAACAGAGACCAGGAGAATTTGCACCCAATTAGCAAATCGGGGATTAAGAGTGACAATGCTGAACCATGTCTAGTTTAGAGTAGAATTGTTCTTTGCTTTTAAGATTTGAAGTATTTAGACCTGCATGTAGTAGAAAAACACTTAGTGAAGAGACAGTTGTAGTGCATGTGGTATTTATTGTAGCAGGAGGCTGTCTACCTCCTCTGGTGCTGTACTCCAGTGTAAACTAGGTGGGTTTGGAGGGATAAAATCAATGTTCCTAAATCAGCCAGGTACTATATTGTGTGCCTGCACAAAAGAAAACATGTGCTGAAAGCAGTTGTAATAACAGGGCTACATTCTAATAACCTGCTTAAAATAGGTCTGAGATTAGCCTTCAGTGGACAGCATGACAACTGGGTTCCTTGAAACAAGCAAACTGCCAGGAAACCTAGTTACAGATTGGGGAATTTCTTAGTATTGAGTCCTGTTCTGAGACTCCATGGTGAGAGGAGCTGCTTCCTTTCTTTACCCACTTGTTTTTTGAGAAATAAAAGGCCGAAACTGCAAGTTTTTTCTCTTTTTTTTTAAAACACATTCTTGGTTTTAAATAGAAAATGCACATTTTAGTTATTTTTAAATGCAGCTGAATTTGTTGTCATTATTCCCTCTTCCACAGTATCATGCAATGGGCAGTTTATGAAAATCTACACTTTCATGCAACCCCACACACAGCTCCACAATGATCCTCTGTGTTGGGAAACAGAGGGCCATACTCTCCAGACTCTGTCAAGTTCAAGCCTAGTGGCCCATGGCATTAAGGCTACTGAAGAGATTTGCACTTCCTTGGGGAGTGGAAATTATTATGTCATCTTTGCGCCAAAGCTGTCCTCTGTCAGAATGTCATGCGTTTGCCCACTGTAGAGCCTTGAACACCTAATTCAAGCTGACACCTCATTGTAGCACTCTCTGGAGTGCTGCATTGTTGGGGTTACTGTCTACACATGAGGAATTAACGCAGGCTACATCTGGCCATTTGAATTGGTTTAAAAGATCAGTCAGCACAACTGAAAAGAACAGGATTGTCTACAGATTTCTGCCTAACAATTCTCTCTTAGCAAAATGAAGACCTTGTCACTTGTCACTGTTTGCGATTCTCAGCATCACTGCAGTGCACCCTTGAGTTGCACAAGGAGCTGTCACTAGATTTTAAAAGTAATGTCATTTCTAATGAAATCTATTAGTAGCTAAATGCTTATTAATGTTATTTTCTCTTTCCTTCTTGGTTTTGCAGCTGTCCCCATCCTGAAAAAAACTAAACGGATGAGAAAGAACAACGTCCAATTTGACCGTGTTGTCGTGTTCTATTTTGCCCGGTGTCAGGGGTTCACTAGTGTTCCAAGTCAGGGAGGCTGCACACTAGGGATGGCCAACAAGCACAGCTCATGCAGACAGTACACGCTCGCAGAGTTTGCCAAAGAGCAAGAGCTCGTACGCTGGAAAAAAATCAAAGAGCTCTTGAAAGAGCAGAAGCTGGATTCGTTAAGACTGCAGGTATGAAACTTGGGAATGATTACCTATTAATTTTTTTACAAGATGAGTATTCTAGAAATGATTCTAAATTCCTGGATGAGAATGCCCTTCTTCTGAGGAGACATTGGGTAGAATGAGCATATGTTTTCTTGGATTTAGAGTAGGGGTGATCTAATTAATCCATAGATTCTGATGGAGTTCAACAGGGTAGACTCTATTTCCCTGGTAGAACAGTGTAGAAATAATAGCCACAATCTCAGAACAAGGGATCAGTGATTTTTGGATGGAGGTGAGGAAAATTTTCTTTGGCTGCGAATCTTTGAAATTCTCTTCCATCCCAACGAACTTTGAATGCTTGGTCATTGAATATATTCCTGGCTTAGATTGATTAGCTTTTGGAATTGAGGGATATGGGATCCAGCAGGAGGATGACATTGAGGTCAAAGATCAGCTATGACCTTTACTGAATGATGAAACTGGTTCTTGGTTTCATTTGGTCTTCTGTTGTGTTGGTTACATTTTGTTCTTATCATACAAGTTCATATATTCCCGTAGTTTGACACTTGACTTTCAGTTGAATAAAATCCAGAAATAATTATTCAATGTCAATTTAAATGGCCAAAAGCACATGAATTGTAAAACACCAATAGAGCCATTAGAGAATGGAAACTTAAGCATCTTTACATGGCCCATATATGACTTTAGTCCTATGACCTGAAGAGGCCTACTCGAGACAGTTAATAACAGTCAGTGTTACCCACATCCTGAGATTATTAAAAATTAATTAAAGTATAATCCAGGGTTGGAAGTACATTTATGCTGCTTTTCCATTTCCATCTCTACTATCAACTTTTTCTTCCATTTAATTCTATATTCGGTTTAATGGCACTCTAATTCTCCCTCCAAGTTCTGTGGACCTGTTTTGACCATGATGGGTACTACAGACACGGCAATAGTATTCTTTACCCAACGTTTGTGTGTATATACTTTTCAAAAAATGCCAGTTTGTGATTAGGAGCAGCAAGTCTGCTCGCATTTCTTCAATCAAAAGTAGAGTAGGCAGCTGTGACCAGAGTGTTACTTACGGTAACAAATGGCAATGTTCAGTCTGCTCAGATATTGGCATCTCCACCTTCAAATGGAATGTATTCTGCTAAACTGTGTTTTGGACTATTACCCACAAAGTGTAGAAATTCATTAGACATCTTCTGATCTACAAGAAACTTTTCAGTCCATTCTGCCTGCTATCTCTAATTAATCCTACCAACCCACTGTCTCCTTCAAATATTTATCCATTTCCTTTCTGAAAATTCCAATTGCATCTGCATTTGCCATTCTTTTTAGCCAGCACATTCCACGTCTCGTTTCCCTCCACCCTACAAATATTGCCAAGTATAACATAAGATTCCGATCATCTTTTAATTCTGGCTAGATCACTTGCCCTGTTTCTCCTTGGTAGTGCTGTTCCAGTTGAGACCAGCCAACGCAACACAGATGAGGACTGGTGCAAGTCAAATGTGGCTAACTATTGCATTTCCTAGATGCAGCAAAGGACAATATAAGGTTAAAGGTTTGGGAGTGGGATTGCTTTGGTATTCATCCAGCATGACGTGCTCTTTTCTTGTACTGTAAACCTGTACTGAAGTATTAAGCACTGATGATAGCAAATTGTCACTGATCTTTAACTTGGACAAAATTAACACTTCTCTTCTCCTCTACTCCAACTAGCTGACAAAGAATGGTACCGCTGACTCGGAACAAGCTGACCATCTCACCGTGGATGACATCTTGGATGAAGATATTGATGTCAGTGAAGTGGAGCTTGACAGCAGCTTCTTTCCCCAGCCATACCCAGCTAAGAAGAGGCACATGCTACTGAAAGCAGCTGGAGTGAAGAAAATCGACCGAGAGGAAAAGCGGGAGTTGAATGCAATCAGGGTGTCACGTGAGGACTGTGGTTGTGATTGTAAGGGATTCTGTGAACCAGAAACTTGTAGCTGCAGCCTAGCTGGAATTAAATGCCAAGTAAGTAAGCAGCTAATTAAATACACAGTTTTATAGACATATATGTGCACTTACTGGTGTGGTAAGTGGCATTTTACTTTCCAAGATTTAAATTCAATTCCCAAGCTTCCTTCTAATTTTAAGTAAAATCTGCAAAGCATTGACTCTGATTGCAATGTTAATACAATCTCTTAATGTACCCTTTTGTTATGTGTGTTTCCAAAAATTAGTCCAAGTGTGAACAATGACTTTAACTTGGCCATTTTGCAGTCAGAGCAATCTCTATTGGGTTAGTCCAACAATATTTCACCTTCAATAAAGAAACCCGTATGGTTTTCTCACCCTTGTTCCATCAGGCAGCCTGCTGAGTCGGCAGGTTTGGGAGCATATCCAAGGCTTGTAGCCATATCACAACTAGGCCTGAGCATGTCTTCCTGCTGCTATTTTAATCCTATGGTACTTACCGGGAATCACTTGCCTGTAAGAACAAGCACTGATTTTATAGTAGTAATTCAAATTTAAATTAAAAGATTAAAAATACCTGAATGCCTAGGTATGCAACTTCTCAGCTTCTAAACATTAAAATGTAGGCTAAGTAATCAAGTAGCCTGAGGCACTGAAACCTTCAATGCAATTCATGATTCTGGATTCATCTCCACACGTGGCCTGTCTTGTCAACAGGTAACTTTCTTTTTGAGCTGTGCGCTAATCCCTGTGTTCCAGATGCAAAATGTTTAATTGGGTGGAGACAGAAGTGTAAAAGATCTGACAGCCCTGGTATTTAATGATCACTGTGTGCAGTTTTAATGTAGCCTCTCCTTATTTTGATGTGTCTTTTTTTAAGAAAAAGCCCTTTTGTTATTAATTGATACTGCGGTTATTCAGAGTCTGTTTTCATTTATTGTCCCTTTATGCGGCAAATACCTTCGTAGGATGGCATCATGATTTGCAAATAACTAATAATTGACAGTGTGTAAAATACTCAAGTTTATATATTGTCTCATCAAGTCTCCCTCAATGCTGTCTGAATTTTTACACAGTAAATTGATAATTGACTTAGTTCCGTAGGCAAGACTTTTGTGTACTGAAGACCCTCAAACTTATATGAGGTAGAGGTGAAAGTGGAACATGATTTGAGTGAATTATTGAAAATACTTAAGAGCTTGAATAGCTTGTACTGTTCCTATGAGTTGAATGACTTGTTGATCTGTCTTTTGAGAATATCTGGATTTTATTCTTCAGTGAAAATAGTTCCTTATTTCCCTTCATGTTGCACTGTAGGATCATGTAATGGTGAACTGTATGGGTAGGATCTTGGTTTGAAGCCTCCTGCAAAGGAGGAGGATCCTGTTGTTAATTGTGGTAAAGATCCATCTGTCTCACTGATGTCGTTTAAGGAATGACTGGCCTGTGTATGATTTCACACACACAGACTTTGAATTGCCATCTGAAATGGAGTAGGGATAGACAACAAACGGTAGCTCTACTAGTAACATCTGCGTCCCATGAAACAAAAAGAGAAACTTGAAGTTTAAATCCTGGACCTGCATGAGGACCCCACCCTCACTCAATACTGTTGCCTCTTCCAATTCCTTTTCTGGGGTCTGCAGTTTGGCATTCCTATAGACTCCATACACAATCAAATCCTGATCTAAAGCCCCATGCCTTGGGCAAATATCTCTCTGAAGCAGGTCTTGCTGAGATGCAGAAATGCCCCATCCAACCTAATGTGGGCAGCCAGTTTCCATTTAGCAGGTTTCTCTCCCTAACCCTGACATTTAAACTGAGGGAAAGGGAATCCATCACCTTCTATACCTCCAAAGTATTAAGAATGATACAGTGCAAGAACAGGCCTTGTGGCCGCCAAACCTGTGCTGCCGCATTTTGCCCTGTGATACTAAAACTGTCTTTACTTATAGGATCCGTATTGCTCTCTTCCTTTCCTACTCATGTTTTCATCCAGGTGCTTCTTGAAAGCTGCTATTGTCTGCTTCCTCTGGCAGCACATTCCAGGCACTCACCACCCTTTGTGTGGAAAAACTCGCCTTGCACATCTCTTTCAAAGTCAACCCCCACCTCCCCATGCACCTATAACCTGTGTCCCTGAGTAATTGACCCCTCTACCCTAGGGGAGAAAGCTTCATACTTACTACTCCAGCCATGCCATTTACAATCTTTTTAAACTTCTACCAGGTTGCCCCTCAACCTCCTACATTCCAGTTCAGACAAACCAAGTCTATACAACCTTGCTTGCATAGCTAAAATCCTTCATACCAGGCAACATCCTGGTAGACCTTTACTGTACCCTCTCCAAACCATCCACGTCTTTCTGGCTGCATGGTGATCAGAGCTGTACGCAATATTTCAAGTATGGCCTAACTAAAGTTCTATATAAAGCTGAAGCATAACCTGCCTATCCTTATAATCAATGCCCCTTCCAATGAAGACAGTCATGCCATAGGTATTTTCTATGACCCTATTCACCCTCATTGATTTGTGGACCTGCGTATCCAGATCCCTCTGCATACCAATACTCCTTAGGGTTCTGCCATTCACTGTATAATTTCCACCCGTACTTGACCTTCCAAATTGCATAACCTCACATTTTCCCAGATTAAACTCCAGTAATAATTTTTTCTGCCCAATCCTTCAACTGATCGATATCCTGCCATATCCTCTGACAACCCTTCTCACTATCCACAACTCCACCGATCTTTCTTTATTATCCACCAATTTAATAATTAGACCATTTACATTTTCCTCCAACTCGGACTACGTTTGGGGGGCAAATGGAAACAGAAATGACTCTTTAAAAGGATATCCACGAAAAAAGCAGTTCTCCTTCTTTGCTGAAGACCTGGGGAAATGAGATAACAACAAAGCCTATTTAAATGTAATTAAGTTACATTAGTGGTAGAGTTCTGTAATTTTAGTCTAGAGGACAGGAAATACAAAGTAACTGAATGGAGTTTAGACATATTATTGTAAACAAATTGCTTTATAGTACGAGATAAAGGGCTGAATGGCCTACTCTACTTCTGTACTGACAGATGTTCCTAAATACTTATGTTATGCATTTTTGTATTGTACAGATGGACCGGATGTCTTTCCCCTGCGGTTGTACAAAGGATGGTTGTGGTAACACAATGGGGAGGATAGAGTTCAACTCCGCCAGAGTGCAGACGCATTTCATCCACACCATCATGAAGCTGGACTTGGAGAAAAGACAATCAAATGGTGAAAATAAGAATGGAGAGTCAGACATGCCACACTTGGAAAATCCCCAGCACTATGGATACTCAGCAGACAAGGCCACGTTCCAGGACAGAACTGCTTCCTTAATGCCAGCCTTTCCTTTCAGTGAAGAGTCAGATGACAGTGAGGATAACAGCTGTAGCAGTGACATGACTGACTCCAGTTTGTCAAATTACAGCGAGGAGGTGGACGAGCGAAGCAATGACCACTTCTTGGATAATGCACCGCAGTCTCATCAAACAGCAGACATTGATGATGATGGACTGACCCGAATACTCCATTTTAATGATTCTGATAATGAGTGTGGTTATGACACTGACAACCAGGATGGCTTCCCTTACTTTAACCCATCTGATTTTTTTTGTGAGACTGGTGACCAGCAATCTGGTGTGGAAAGCTTTAAATTCAACACTGAGTACTATACTAATCACTTGCCCACCTTGGACGAGAATGCCAATCAGGAGGGAAGTTTTCCCCTGGGTGATGTAGCTCCAATACAGAGCAGTAACCATGTCTACCCACCTGCTAACTGCGTGGAGCAGGCTCCGAAAAGTTACACTGACCTCAGCCTTTCGACTGACTCCTTTGAATTTTTCCAATCGTTCTCAGAGTTCAACTATGGATCATTTCACAATCCACAGAAGGACCATGAAAGCATGGACAATTGTCCAACGCTACAGTTTCAGTTCCCTGGCTTTCCCAGTTTCTCCCAGGCTGCTGACCCAGGTAGCTGTTTCCTAGAGTCACTGATTGGTCTGGCTGAGCCAATCACAGCTGATTCATTCCCAGAGCCCCCTACACCTTTCCCAGACAGTCAGCATCTTGAAGAAGCCATCAAAACATCCATTATGGAAACTGTGAAGGTTTAACTTCAGATTATTGAAGTGACTAGTTTCAAATTTTTTTTTTCTTTTCAAAGATAACTAACAGATATCTTTTGTGAAATAACTGATGTATTCGGGGGGAGGGGATGCAGAACTAATTGAAATCATAAGTCAAGGAATCATTCTGCAGTAATTAGCCTTCAGTTGTATTAATCGAGGATCCAGTGATGCTACAAATGTCAAAATGATTCTTCAACTTGAAGAAATGGGAGTGTTACTCCTAAGTATCAATTGGTAATCTTTTGTATGAAAGAGCTATATATTGTTTAAATCCAAAAGATAATTGGATCTTGTGTGTTGTAACAGTGATGCATCAATACTGAATCTCGGTGGTAATTTAGTGAAGAGCAACACAGAGATGATGACTTACTAATTACACTTAAGGTGGAAATGGAATAAGTCTAAATCTGTTTGGCTTATCAATGGACATCTGGCAGCTGAAATCATTTGTATAATAATGTCTTTGTGATCAATCTATTCAAAGAATCATGCTGTTTCCTTCAGCCCTGATTACTATCTTGTAATATGTGATTTTTCTTTTGCACCCCAGCTTGAATTGTAAAAGCAACTACCCATGCTAACCTACAACTCCATGTTGTTGTTTGATCTTTGTAACCTCATTCCAATTCTGTATTAGTTGAACCTATGTAGTGGATGACTGCTAGTTGGTTAAGCAGCCAAGCCTAATGCCACATTCTTACTCCATTGCATCTACACGCCCTTGGGGTTTCAAGATCACAGTTGAGTCGGTGCTGTATCACATACAGATTATAGCTTATGGGAGTGCCACTGTTATTACCTTCAGCCTGATCCAATTAGCTGAATGTAAGTCAGCCAAACAACCTGGAATGCTCCTGGTATTGATGTTTCAATATTGTTAAAGTACATTGTACTAACGCCCCATAAGGTAGTCCCCATAATCTTGTATTGTGGTATGTTTTAAGTAAGCCTTATGGTTTAGTTATAGTCATTTATAGCAGATGAGAGTTATTTTTCAAACTGTGAAACTTGTCCTTTTTATCTCTACGGGAGCAATAATTGAGATTATCCAGTAAAATTGAGCAATGAGATTAAATCGAACTGTAGTTCTGGGCGATGTAGCATGTTTAGTGTATTCAAATATTCCAAGATCCTTCACAGTAGGATTATCATTTAAAATTTGACAGCCACATAAGGACATAATCTATATTGATTAGGTTGATCTATATCTGTGTGAAAGAAGAAAGTCTTGATTTTTAAGAATAGGAGAGAGCGTGTTACAAAGGTTTAAGGAGATTCTAGAGATGGGAACCTAGATAGCTGAAGGCATAACTGAAAGTAATTGGATAAAGGAAATTTGGGGATGTTCAAAAACTAGACTTGGAGGTGTTTACAGTTCTCAGAGGGTCATAAGACTATACAGAGTCACACAGGGAAACGTGAGACACATGAATGCCAGAATATGATTTTTTTTGTAGTCAAGGTTTTGAACTCCCTTTGCTAAGCTTACAATTATGTGGCAGTTGTTTAGTTTGGTCAGGATTCTGGAACCAAAGATTGTAATTTGACTCCAACCTTCAATTTTAGGACATTGATCAAAAATATACATGACTGCACATAATGTGTGGAATATATCCATATATGCTAGTGACATGCATTGCCCAGCATTAATGCTGTGTTAAGCTTTACTGTATTAGTTGACATCCCAAGTAGTAACATATATGATTTCCTTTCTCCTTCTAGAAGTGCTTCTGAGTGCTCAACCTGATGTTGCATTCACTGAATGTGTACTAATTGTTTGAATAGTGAGAGGATTCTGTGCACACTTCTGCACAGCAAAATGAGCTCAAATCTTTGCATTCCTCAGAAGGGACAGCAGTACAATTGTTATGTATTTATTGCAGGTAGATTGTACATTTGAAATTTGTGGACAATAATGGGCAAGTAGAAACAGATCTGTCAGTTCCTTCATTTTAAATATAACTTTTCCTGGGTTCCAATGAAAATTTCTTCACTTGATGGCCTGGACCTTTCAGTCTCTCACCGAAATGCTTTTCATTTCCAGCACTTTTTTCCTTAGATTTAGCAATCTTCTTAATTTACACACCTTACAAGATAAAGATTCTTTGAATGGTAAAGGGTTAATGCACAAATTGACTAAACTCACTATGCAAAGTCTTAACTACAGCTGAGCCTAGCAAATTGAACAGTAATTTGTAAGTGCAAAGTACATTGATAAAGCCAACTTGTGACAAGGTCTTAAATAGCAGGAAGTTAATAAGTAACTTTTGTAATACTGTACCTTAAGTATTACATGTGCAGTTTTTATTTATTTTGTACTGTATTTATTTATTTTTGTACATGCAGTACTGCAAGGAGCACTGTGGTTTAATAATGAAACAATGGAAGTGCAATACAGCCTTTCAGTAGCACTGGTCTTTCTCATCATTACACTGTTATGGTAACTGTGTTTGCTCGAGCAGTGCTGTCACTATCGGCTTGATACCAATATGCTGGAGAAAAATGAAAAATTGCTTTTAACTGGCTACACGTTGCAACTTTGGTCATGCACTTTTTAATTCCACACCTTTGTGCTTTAATTTTTTTACTTTACCATGCATCTGTTTTCACTAGCACCAGACATGAAAACCACCTTCATCCTCTTGTTTTTCAAAGCCTAGAAATGTGATTTCCACATGAGCCAAGTTCAGAGGGACAAAAACTCTGTCACTGTGTTGCCCGGGTGTTTCTTCAACTCAAAAGTTTGTCTACCAAATGTGACCGCTAAAAATCCTAGTGACAGCACTGCTCCTGTGTATGTGAAACACTTTATCGCAGGTTCTCAGCTTTTCTCCGAGAACTCTGTAAAACGTTTTAAGATTTGAAAAGTACCTTTTTTGGTAAGAAACCATTTTTTTTAAAAAAAGACGCGAATTACACTCAAACATTTAGTGTTTTAGGCTGTATTTTGGAATGAAGGTTTTAGCTCTGTAAAGGTGCTAGGGATTTGAAACCTTTAATTATTTAAAATTCCACAAAGTAACTAATTTTTTTTAAGCTTTACAATTTATAATTTATTGAAATTCTGAGAGGGAGAGGCATGCATGGTTCAGCCCAGTGTCTACTATGCAGAGGAACTGTAAATATTTTTGTAGCAGAAGGTACGCTGTTGAATTAATAACAATGAGGCCGAAAGATGAAGAACCCAAATTAGAAAGGAATCATGAAATTAAAACTATTAGAACTGATCTATTTTCTGAATAGCCGTTGGTGTTTTTGAAAATATATTTTGATCTTTTCTTCCTAATGTACAAACTATCAAACATTTGAAAGTCAAGTTGATGTGAAAAATAACTGCTATTGTCTACAGACTCACTTCCCTTCTCAAGTCTTGAACATGAAAAAAATGAATATTGTAGAGATTACTATTAGTTCGATCCCAACTATTGGGAGTTTGTATGAAATTTCTGTTTTAAATTAGTTAATGTGCATTAAATAGCCCAGTGAGGAGTTTTGTATGATAAGCTAATTGTCCAAAAATATAATTTTGTAATTTCTATATGTATTCATTAAGACCAGAAGTGAGAACTGTTAGATAAAACTCCCATTTTATTATTAAGTTATAAGCGATTGCTTTTGAGCTTCGATCCCAACTTGCACAACTAATAGAGACCTGGTGACAAGCAAAATAGGACTGGTGGCCTTTTATTGCCTGAATTATTTGAATACAATGACATTGGGGATCTTAATTGTGGAAAAATGTCCAATTTCTCATGGACAACAAATTTAAAAGGGACAGTAATGAATTCTGTTCAGGAAGAGGGCAGGACTCGAACGGTTGTGGTGGTCTGTTAGAAACCCCATGACCAGTATTTGTGCTGCTTTTGTGAAGGAATGTAGATCAGCTTTGCAGAGAGAGAAAATTTCCATCCTTTACTTATTTGCATTAAAATACTTTAAAATCTGAAATGTAAAGATTTTATAGGTATTTTTATTAAAAAATCAAAGGAACTGAGCTAATGGAGGATCTTCCATTGTGATGTGTTACCTTGTGTGAACAAACTTATTTATTCCCTAAAAATGTCACTTTACTTGGTTTAGGATTAGCAGCTGAATTGATATTTCAGGTTGGTTAGGGAGGATGTGGTGAGGGGAGGATCAGTTAGTCAAGTTAATACTTTTGTTCTTCAGTCCTCTGAAGTTTCTCTGCATAAACAACCTGGACCAGGCAATATGCAGCTGTACTGCCTTTAAAAATTAATTTATTTTGGTTCCCTTTTTCAGTTTTTTGGCAAAAATTGAAATCCGTTCAAAGGCACTAGAAATCTGTAAATAAGTTCAGTCTCACTCCATTATGGTTTTTTTGCCTGTTTGTATATAGAAAAAAATGAAAGTTGGTATTTATTGCAAAACTGTTAAGATAATGTTATGTATTGAACTGATTTTTCTGTACATCTCCCATTTGCCTTTGATATGTAAATAATATATATTCAGACTTCAGTAATTTTGCAAAATGGTACGATGATTTTTAAGAAAACGCATCTAGCTTAATCTGTAAAATATGATAATGGAATTGTGCTATTCATTTCATCCAAGCTGTATGAAGCCATTTACATCATACTTTTAAATAATAAAATTATATATGCAAGAAACGTGTGTATTTGAGATGCTTTCTTCACTGTTTCTGAAAATGCTGCTCTCTGCCAGAGAATATTTTTCATGCATACCAGCTATGCTGTAGTACCTCACCCAAGTGAAGCCTATCCAACGACGTCAGTTCTCATGTGAATCCTTAAGTTCAGTAGACTGCTGAAATTCCTTGTGGGAAGAGTGAGTGAGGGAAGTTATATCCTAATCTGATTGTGCCATTGCCATGTTTCCACACAAACCAGTGTGCATATTCATTTCCCCACAGGATGTATTAGTTAGTGGTTAGGAGCAGAAAGCATGGCTGCTTTTCCTTTTAATGCTTTGTTTTTCCTAGGTTACGATTGACCAGAATTACTTCAAACTCTTATTTGAATAGTGGTCAAGGATCAGTTATGACCCTCTGAAAGGAAGAATGGAGACCTTTGTTTGAGGGATAACTACCTGTGAGGCAGAATGTTCTAGGTCCAAAACAGCTCCTTCAAATTCTGTACTTTGGCTCTGAAGTTGAGTTTGAAATGTCCACATCTTGTGGATGAGTGTATACTCTTCATCCCCCTCCACTTTCCCTAATCCCCATTCTGAGTGTTGTTACAACTGAATGTAGTTACAGCCATCTTCCATTGGAAATGTGTGAAGATACGAAAACAACCAGGGCAGATAGGTAATGCAAAAGCAAATAAGCAAATCAAACCTTTTTGAAGATTGTAGAAGGAACAATGAGGAAGCTTTCTGGTGGGGGTTGGGAGGAAATTCAGTTGTAAAATGTAAACACTCATTCTTTCTTTGGTATGCAAGCAACCTGTGCATTATTGCATTCACAACCTCAGGTTTACGCGAAGGACTTGACCAACAATAAATAGCATCTGGAACATAGTCACAGTTCTAAGGAAATGCTGAACCAATTCAAATGTTGCTAAGCCCCACAGACACTGCTGTTTTGAGTGATTAAATATTAGTCAAGTTTCTGGGGGAAAAAGTCTCCCACAACCCTCTCTGAAATAGTGGGATCTTGCGCATTCAAATGAGAGTGAAGAATCTTGATTTAACTCTTCATTTGACAGCTGGCATTTTACTAGCAAAGAAGCAGCCATGTCACTGATCTTAATATCCTGAAGAAGCTATATGGACTAACAATCACTACATATCAGTGAGCAGCAATCAGGAAGTTGCTTCATTGCTTTTTAATGGTCTTTGCACATATCTTCAAGAAAGTTGGAGAGCATCAGATATGTTGACCCAGAAAAGGTAAATTACAGAATTAATTTCTGGGAACAAATTGTTATGTAACTTACAATGTTAAGAGAATCATTTTAAAAAAAAACATGCAACAATGTTAACTGCAAAGGATTAAAGAATATGGTCCTCACATTTGGCTACCTCCTGACATATGCAATGACCTCTGCGTACTCCACAAAGATCCTCATCTGCAAACTGTACCTCAGTGAAATCAGAGGTCATACCGGGCTGTTCCATTGCATCAACTTCCCTCTTTGTTTTCCTTGTTACAATACTTCACCTCGCCTCCAGCAAACTGACATGGGAAATGATTTACGAAGCAGATGGGAAATTGTTCAGCCTACACGTGCAGGTGGCACTTGCCTGTACGCATTCAGTCAAAAACGCTGACCTCTAAGTCTTTGTCAACACTGAAGCAGATGTGAAAATGCCCTTCCATTAAATGTGTAGAAAGTTATGGTCGTCCTCCAACAATTAAAGAAAAATAAGAAAAACTCCAGTGCCCCAGTGTGTTTGTCACTAACGGCCTCTGAATCCAGGCAGTTCTAAATCCTAAGCTAAACATCAATGGCCCATTGACAGTAACTAATGCCTTAAATCAAGGCACGACTTGGTTAATCCCAATGTCAACTCTGAAAAGTTATCCTTACCAACATCTAGAGACTGGTATAACATAACAAAGCGTGAAGCTGGATGAACACAGTAGGCCAAGCAGCATCTCAGGAGCACAAAAGCTGACGTTACAGGCCTAGACCCTTCATCAGAGAGGGGGATGGGGTGAGGGTACTGGAATAAATAGGGACAGAGGGGGAGGCAGACCGAAGATGGAGAGAAAAGAAGATAGGTGGAGAGGAGAGTATAGGTGGGGAGGTAGGGAGGGGATAGGTCAGTCCAGGGAAGACGGACAGGTCAAGGACGTGGGATGAGGTTAGTAGGTAGGAAATGGAGGTGCGGCTTGAGGTGGGAGGAAGGGATAGATGAGAGGAAGAACAGATTAGAGAGGCGGGGGCAGGCTGGGCTACTTTTGGGATGCAGTGGGGGGAGGAGACGAGTTGGGTTGGTTTTGGGTATCAATGTGGACTTCACAAGCTTCAAAATCTTCCCTTCCCCCACTGCATCCCAAAACCAGCCCAGCCTATCCCCGTCTCCCTAACCTGTTCTTCCTTTCACCCATCCCTTCCTCCCACCTCAAGCTGCACCTCCATTTCCTACCTACTAACCTCATCCCGCCTCCTTGACCTGTCCGTCTTCCCTGGACTGACCTATCCCCTCCCTACCTCCCCACCTATACTCTCTCCACCTATCTTCTTTACTCTCCATCTTCGGTCCGCCTCCCCCTCTCTCCCTATTTATTCCAGAACCCTCTCCCCATCCCCCTCTCTGATGAAGGGTCTAGGCCCGAAACGTCAGCTTTTGTGCTCCTGAGATGCTGCTTGGCCTGCTGTGTTCATCCAGCTCCACACTTTGTTATCTTGGATTCTCCAGCATCTGCAGTTCGCATTATATCTAGAGACTGGTGCCCATTTGAAGCTTCTCTATTCAATTGTGTGAATCTTTCTTGATTTTTTTGTCTCCATTTGTCCTCACCCAGCGGTAGACTCTTCGGCTCAACTTTAACTTTGCCAATCATTGAAACTGGATTTAACAGAGTAAATGAAATCATTTGAGGTCCATTTGTTGTCCAGCTGGATGAGCCTATCCTCCTCTAGTTTCATTTTTCTAGTTCAGAGTACCAGAGAATCACTCAAAAGGCATTCTCTTTCTGGTCCTGCACATATCTTGGCCAACTTGTGTTTTCCACAGGAAACGTCCAAAGGCATGGTGTAAATTTTCATATGTATGCTGACGACCCTCAAATCTTGCCTGACCACCACTTTTCTTAACTATTCTACCTTTGCTAAATTGTCAGGCTACTTATCTAGTGCTAATATTTGGACAATCAGAAATATTCTCCAATTCAATATCAGAAAGACAGAGCAATTATTTCTTGCTCTCCTATCCAAACTCCAACCTCAATGATCACTTTCATTCAGCTTATCAGCACGAGTCTAAGGTGAACCTATTCTGTTCACGGCTTTGGTCACAATAGATCCCAAGATAAGCTCATCTAACCTCAGATTCATGCATCTCTTTGACTGCCTATTTCCAACTCTGTAACAACATTTGATTGTTTATCATCTCAGGATTTGATGATTCCTACACATACATTTCTGGCTGTTCTCCCACATACTGGGCTCCAAAAATTTGTGTTCATCCAAATCTTAATTCTCAGGAGGTCTCACCACTACCAATTCCCCTCTCCCCTCACCCACCATTACCTAACTACCTGCTGTCCTATATTGTTTTGCAGTCAGACAACAAATCAACACCAATTTGTTGCCCTTTTCAACTCCTTCCTTAGACTATCGCTGTAATCTTTGCCAACCCTATAGCCATCTGAGGTAATAAAATGTGAGGCTGGATGAACACAGCAGGCCCAGCAGCATCTCAGGAGCACAAAAGCTGACGTTTCGGGCCTAGACCCTTCATCAGAGAGGGGCATGGGGAGAGGGAACTGGAATAAATAGGGAGAGAGGGGGAGGCGGACCGAAGATGGAGAGAAAAGAGGATAGGTGGAGAGGAGAGTATAAGTGGGGAGGTAGGGAGGGGATAGGTCAGTCCAGGGAAGACGGACAGGTCAAGGAGGTGGGATGAGGTTAGTAGGTAGGAGATGGAGGTGCGGCTTGAGGTGGGAGGAAGGTATGGGTGAGAGGAAGAACAGGTTAGGGAGGCAGAGACAGGTTGGACTGGTTTTGGGATGCAGTGGGTGGAGGGGAAGAGCTGGGCTGGTTGTGTGGTGCAGTGGGGGGAGGGAACGAACTGGGCTGGTTTTGGGATGCGGTGGGGGAAGGGGAGATTTTGAAGCTGGTGAAGTCTACATTGATACCGTTGGGCTGCAGGGTTCCCAAGCGGAATATGAGTTGCTGTTCCTGCAACCTTCGGGTGGCATCATTGTGGCACTGCAGGAGGCCCATGATGGACATGTCATCTAAAGAATGGGAGGGGGAGTGGAAATGGTTTGCAACTGGGAGGTGCAGTTGTTCGTCCCCTCCCCCCACTGCACCACACAACCAGCCCAGCTCTTCCCCTCCACCCACTGCATCCCAAAACCAGTCCAACCTGTCTCTGCCTCCCTAACCTGTTCTTCCTCTCACCCATCCCTTCCTCCCAACCCAAGCCGCACCTCCATCTCCTACCTACTAACCTCATCCCACCTCCTTGACCTGTTCGTCTTCCCTGAACTGACCTATCCCCTCCCTACCTCCCCACCTATACTCTCCTCTCCACCTATCTTCTTTTCTCTCCATCTTCGGTCTGCCTCCCCCTCTCTCCCTATTTATTCCAGAACCCTCACCCCATCCCCCTCTCTGATGAAGTGTCTAGGCCCGAAACGTCAGCTTTTGTGCTCCTGAGATGTTGCTGGGCCTGCTGTGTTCATCCAGCCTCAGATTTTATTATTTTGGATTCTCCAGCATCTGCAGTTCCCATTATCACAGCCATCTGAGGTATCCATGCTCACCTAATTCTGGTGACATGTTCATTTCCAGTCATAATTCTCCAGCAGACCGGGAGAGCGGACCTGTGTTAGAAAAGCAACAAGTGGCAGCATTCAAGAGCTGGCAGCAGACAGCCCCTGTTTTAACCTGTCGCAGGTGAAGTGTGAAAGCACAGGAAAACAGGTAGGTGATCAAAGGGTGATAACAAAGTGCAGAACTGGATGAACACAGCAGGCCAAGCAGCATCTCAGGAGCACAAAAGCTGACGTTTCGGGCCTAGACCCTTCATCAGAAAAGGGGGAGGGGGAGAGGGTTCTGAAATAAATAGGGATCGAGGGGGAGGTGGATCGAAGATAGATAGATGAGAAAATAGGTGGAGAGGAGACAGACAAGTTAAAGAGACGGGGATGGAGCCAGTAGAGGTAAGTGTAGGTGGGGAGGTAGGGAGTTGGTACGTCAGCCAGAGGAGGACGGACAGGTCAAGGGGGCATAGTGAGAGGAAGAACAGGTTAGGGAGGCAGGGACAAGCTGGGCTGGTTTTGGGATGGAGTAGGGGGAGGGGAAATTTTGAAGCTTGTGAAATCCACATTGATACCATTGAGCAGAATGGTTCCCAAGCGGAATATGAGTTGCTGTTCCTGCAACCTTTGGGTGGCATAATTGTGGCACTGCAGGAGGCACTGCAGCTTATCCCCACCTCCCTAACCTGTTCTTCCTCTCACCTATCCCCTCCTCCCACCTCAAGCTGCACCCCCATTTCCTTCCTACTAATCTCATCCCACCCTCTTGACCTGTCCGTCCTCTGCAGACTGACCTATCCCCTCCCTACCTCCCCACCTACACTCACCTCTACAGGCTCTATCCTCGCCTCTTTAACTTGTCTGTCTCCTCTTCACCTATCTTCTCTTCTATCCATCCTGGATCCGCCTCCCACCTCTCCCTATTTATTTCAGAACTCTCTCCCCCATCCCCCTCTCTGATGAAGGGTCTAGGTCAGAAACATCAGCTTTTGTGCTCCTAAGATGCTGCTTGGCCTGCTGTGTTCATCCAGCTCCACACTTTGTTATCTTGGATTCTCCAGCATCTGCAGTTCACATCATCTCAGGTGATCAATGGGTGATTTCTTCCCTGACTTTTTTGATTAACCAAGTGGTTTAAATCAGGACAGGTTATTACAACTGAAGCGCAAAGTTAGGAAATTCAGGTTTAAAATGTTCAATATTTACTTAAATAGGGTAGAAATGGTTGGTTAGGTGATGTGTGTAGCTGTAATATATGGGAACTGGTGGATGCTGGTGTGATCCACAGTGACAATGACTGCAGTAATTGTTGGATCTTCAAGAAATCTTGGAAACAAGGTGATGAGCTGACATTTGAGTTGCGAACATTGAAACATATCAGTGAGGGGATGAGTTAACCGATCAGAGTTACAGGAGGCAGTCACTTCCCTCAGATTAATTATGTCAAATTTGTGGTCAGGGACTGGAGGGTGTGACTGAATGAGGCAGATATTGGAGACTAGAACTGAGCCTCAGCCATTGCCGTTGTCCAACAGGTACAAAATTTTCTTGTTCCCAGGGTGGGCAAGGGCACAGAGTGCAGGGACGACCAAAGAGCCTAGGAACAGAGCACCACCGAACTGGGGGAAGTAAACAGAAATGCTGTATTAATCTGGGACAAGCTAGTTGGGGGAATAGACACTGTTCTCTGCAGCAAAGACCAAGGCTCCTAACAGCTGTGTTGTCTGCTTTGTGTAGGTTCAGGATATCTCTTTTTGGCTGGATGAGAATTTGGAGTAGGTAGGGGAGAATGCAGTTGTCATTGTTCACATAGACATACTGACACAGGTATGATCAGGATTAGGATAAAGATTCTGCTGAGGGATTGCAAGCAGTTTGGGGCTAAACTGAAAAGCACAACAACTAAACTAATAATCTGAGGATTACGACCTGAGCCATACATAAATTGTTAGAGGGAAAATAAAGTTAGAGGGATAAATACATGGTTCAAACATTGGTTTGGGAGAAATGTGTACATATTCATCAAACATTGGCACCAGTAGTTGAGAAAGAAAGAGCTGTTCTGTTGAGATGTGCTTCATGTGGACAAGTGACTCAGTGAATTGTATAACTAGGGTTGGAGATAGAGTTTTAAGCTAATTAGCAGCAGAGCGAGGGTTCAGTTGAAGTTTTAAAGAGGAAAATGAGTGAGCAGGGATGCAGGATAACAAAAAAGTGAATCATAATCATTGTGAGACAAATATGGATAGAAAATGTAAGCAGATACAGCAGAAATTAGAATCAGAGTAAGTGGTATGGTAAAATGTCAAAGCTGAAGGCCCTTTATCTGAGTGAATGCAGCATTTATAAAGACATAATGAGTTGACAGCACAATTAGAAATAGATGCATATAATTTGATAACTGTTTTGGAGAAATGGTTATAGAGTGACCAGGGCTGGGAATATTTGAGGGCATTCAACGTTTCCCATGTACAGTGACACCAAAGGAGTGGATTCAGTTTCTGCACTAGCTGAGGTTACCATGAAGGATTATCAGGTTAAACCACCACTAGTGGTGTCTCTAATGAAAGAGCAGTCTTATAGTAGAATTAGGATATCCTTTATTGTCACGTGTATTCCAGTACAGGCGTACAGGAATAGAGTGAAAAGTTTACAAGGTTGCCTTGCATCTTGCTATCTTAGGTATAAAGTACCTAGGTGCAAATATTAGATACAAAAAGAGGAATAAAAAAAAGTAGTTGCATTACTTTGCAGTGATTCACAGAATAAGTTAGAAATATGACACAGTTAAAAGGATAGACATTACAGTTGGATAAACAATTTACAAATAAACATTGCCTCGCAATAGCTCCATGCAGGGGCTTCCACACGTAGTCTGTCTGCCCCAAGCCTCCAACCCACTCTCAGCTGCTCCAAGGTAAGTTTTCTCTGGGACTCTGCTCCCCCGCAGGCACCGTTCCAGGACTCACTTGCTGCCAACGGCCTCTACTCCAGCACTCAGTCTAATTCTAATTCTGAGACAATGATGACTTTACATTTATCAGATAAGGAAGGTGTTAATTAGAGGTAAGATTTCATGCTGTCTCTTTCACAAGAGACAAAGAATTTGATAAATTAGTGGGTTTGAAGGCAGACAAGTTGGGTTCTGAAAAAGAGTCATACATTCTCTGTTTTTCTCTCCACAGATGCTGCCAGACCTGACTGAATTTGCCCAGCATTCTTTGTATTTGTTTCAGATAAGCCAGGACCTGACCTCTTGCATCCAAGGGTTTTAAAGCAAGTGACTGTAGAGATAGTGAAAGCATTGATCGAAATATTCCAGAACTGACTGGGTTCTGGGAAGGTACCAGCAGATTGGAAAATTGCTAATGTGATCAAAAAGGGAGGGAGACCAAAAAAAGCAGGAAACTATAGGTCAGTTTTCCCCACATCTGTGATTGAGAAATGCTAGTGTCCATTCTTAAGGAAGAAATGTCAGAACATTGAGAAAAGATTAACACAATCAGAGTCAATGTTAGTTTGTGAAAGGGTAGCTACGTTTGACAAGTATGCTCCAGTTCTTTGAAGGTGTAATAAATAAAGTTGGTAAAAGCAACCAGTAATTTTAGTGTTCAGAGATAATGGGGATTGCAGATGCTGGAGAATCCAAGATAACAAAGTGTGGAGCTGGATGAACACAGCAGGCCAAGCAGCATCTCAGGAGCACAAAAGCTGACGTTTCGGGCCGAGACCCTTCATCGGAGATCGGCCCGAAACATCAGCTTTTGTACTCCTGAGATGCTGCTTGTCCTGCTGTGTTCATCCAGCTTCACACTTGGTTATCAGTAATTGTAGTGTATTTGGATTTCCAGAAGTTGCCATGTACTGATGTCACAAAACTAGTTGGGATTGTGAGAACTGAGGAGGCTTCAGGGCAATCTAGACAAGTTGAATATGTGGGCAAACACATGGCAGATGCAGTATGACATTGATGAATGTGAAATCATCTACTACAATATGAAACTTGGAAAGGCTAGGTATTATTTAAATGGTGATACATTGGGAAATAGGGATGTGCAAAGGGATCTAGATGTCTAAGTACATCAATCAATGAAAGTAAACTGGCAAGCGCAGCAAGCAATTAAGTAGGTAAATGGTAGCTAACAAAGGTAGACAGTAAGCAAGAAAAGGTGAAAGGTTATCAGATTGGATAGGAATGTGTATGTAAGGTTGCATTAAAATCAGTCACGATCTTATTTAATGGTGGATCCAGCTTGAGGGGCTGAATGGCCTACTGCAGCTCTTTGTTCACATACTCATATGTTCATACCATATTGAGGTGTTTCCTTCCTCAAAAGGTGCTTTATAAAGATTTTGGAAAATATGGCTCATCACCACTTTCACAAGGAACCTTTCCTCACATTTGAAGATATTTTTTAATTCAAAGTTGCACAAATGAAACTGGACTGACTTATTAGCAAAGTGAGAATTTCATTTCAGAGATAAGCAATGGCCCTATGACACATTATTACTTTAAGTGAATAAAGGTGGAATAATTTCAACCAAGACCAGTAAGAAAACTTTCTGATAGAATGCTGTAATGTTGTACACTGATTGTCTTGCTTTAGGAATGCAGCTAATATATAGTGTGTAATCAGCATGTCTTTTTTCAACAACTGTGCACAGCAAACTGTATTTATTGCCTAAGCCCTAGCTGTCTTGACAGAAAGTTCACATGCATGTTATGGGATTTGAGGCCTATTTACTAGGTAAGATCAGGTAGGAGTAGCAGGGTCACTTCCCCAAAGAACACAAGTGACTATTAACAGCAATCTGGCAGCTATTATATCACTTCTGCTGCTAACCATGTTATTGAATTCAATTTCACAACTATGGTAGAACTCTTAACTTCAGGTTGGTTCATCTGGTGTCATAGCAGATGGCCATCATGCCTTGTTTAAGTGCATAGCTAGCTGGAATATTTTTTTTAAATGTTGGAGATTTTCAAAGAAACAGACATTGAAACTTATACAAAAATATTAGCTTCTAACCTTTGTTTCTATTAAACTCATGTAACAAGTATGTGTTTAAACTCAAATTGCTATAGTAAGCATAACAAAGAAAACTATATGATCAAGCTGAACTTGTTGTAACTTGACATGCATTGCTTGAGAACAGATATGGATTGTTCAGAGATTTTAAAACATTGTGATTCAGCATAACAAAGTAATATCAAGAGTCAGCGATCATGTAAATTATTAAGAGAAAGGTAAAAGAAATAATTGACTGAGGATGTCTTAAAGAACATAAGAGGAAAGCAGGAGTCAGGAAGAATAAATTACTGGGAGTGAGAGTGAATAATATCAGAGACAGTAACAAGATAAATTACTGCAAGGGTAAGAGGGTATTTCATCTGCCATTGAATATTCTATCAAAAACTCACATGATTTCTCAATGGCCTCAGAATAGTTTGCATTATTTATAAATTTGACTATTTGGCATGAATTGAAAATAGTATCTTTTGTGTATTAGCCACAAAAGTTGTGCAAAGACCAAACCCTGGTATCATGTTCACTATACCACCCCTTTGACAAAACACATCAAATGAATACACATTGTCTCCTACTTTTCGTTAAATCTCTCTGTTTTCCTCAATGTATCCAGAATTCCTACCACTTTGAATTTACCATTGCCTCTTCAGTGCAACATTGTCAAATATTCAGCATTGTCCATATCACAAGGATGTGCTAGCTACAGTCCATTTTGGTTTTCAAGACACTTTAGTCTCAGGAATTTTTAAAATTATCTCACCTATTTTTCTAATCAACCTATTCAGATATGTTATTATGCACCTCTGGAGCAGGTGGGACCTAAACCCTGGCCTTGCAGTCCAACAGTAGGGACAATGCCACTGTATGACAAAAGGCCACCCCAGGGTTCGGGAGAACCAACATCTAAATCCATGGCAATATAATAAAATGTGAGGCTGGATGAACACAGCAGGCCAAGCAGCATCTCAGGAGCACAAAAGCTGACGTTTCGGGCCTAGACCCTTCATCAGATGAAGGGTCTAGGCCCGAAACATCAGCTTTTGTGCTCCTGAGATGCTGCTTGGCCTGCTGTGTTCATCCAGCCTCACATTTTATTATCTTGGAATTCTCCAGCATCTGCAGTTCCCATTATCTCTAAATCCATGGCAGCTGCTGTTTAATGGACAGCAAGTGTCCAAGTAGCCCTTGTAGTAATTGTTTCAATTGGACTGTCTGGGAATGTTCAGGGTGGTTATGGAATCAAACTTGATTGTTGTTGGCTGGAATTCTACACTGCCAAGCTTAAAAACAGGATTCAGTTTAAAATCTGCCCTCAGTAAAAATTAAGATTCATGACTAGCATCAAAATACTACCGTGAAAGAGATAACACAGTGTAGAGCTGGAGGAACACAGCAGGCCAAGCAGCATCAGAGGAGCAGGAAAGCTGATATTTCGGGACTAGACCCTTCTTCAGAAATGTCAGCTTTCCTGCTCCTCTGATGCTGCTTGGCCTGCTGTGCTCATCCAGCTCTACACCTTGTTACCTCAGATTCTCTGGCATTTGCAGTTCCTACTACCTCTGAAACAAGACATTAACCGCCTCAACCTCTCCACCCCCTCACCCACTCCAACCTCTCCCCTGCAGAACGGACAGCCCTCCGCTCCCTCCGCTCCAACCCCAACCTCACCATCAAACCCGCAGACAGGGTGGCGCAGTGGTAGTATGGCGCACTGACCTCTACATTGCCGAGGCCAAACGCCAACTCTCCGACACCTCCTCCTACTGCCCCCTTGATCATGACCCCACCCCCGAGCACCAAACCATCATCTCCAACACCATTCATGACCTCATCACCTCAGGGGACCTCCCACCCACAGCCTCCAACCTTATTATTCCCCAACCCAGCACGGCCCGTTTCTATCTCCTTCCCAAAATCCACAAACCTGCCTGCCCTGGTCAACCCATTGTCTCAGCCTGTTCCTGCCCCACCGAATTCATCTCCACCTGTCTGGACTCCATTTTCTCCCCTTTGGTACAGGAATTCCCTACCTATGTCCATGACACCACCCACGCCCTCCACCTCCTCCAGAACTTCCAATTCCCTGGCCCCCAACATTTCACCATGGACATCCAGTCCCTATATACCTGTATTTCTCATGCAGATGGCCTCAAGGCCCTCCGCTTCTTCCTGTCCTGCAGGCCCGACCAGTCCCCCTCCACCGACACCGTCATCTGCCTAGCCAAACTCATCCTCACCCTCAACAACTTCTCTTTCAATTCCGCCCACTTCCTACAGACAAAGGGGGTGGCCATGGGCACCCACTTGGGCCCCAGCTATGCCTGCCTCTTTGTAGGTTACATGGAACAGTCCCTCTTCCGCACCTACACAGGCCCCAAACCCCACCTCTTCCTCCGTTACATTGATGACTGTACCGGCGCCGCCTCCTACTCCCCAGAGGAGCTCGAACAGTTCATCCACTTCACCAACACTTTCCACACCAACCTCAAGTTCACCTGGGCCATCTCCAACACATCCCAACCCTTCCTGGACCTCTCAGTCTCCATCTTAGGCAACCACCTAGTAACTGATGTCCATTTCAAGCCCACCGACTCCCACAGCTACCTAAAATACACCTCCTCCCGCCCACCCTCCTGCAAAAATTCCATCCCCTATTCCCAATTCCTCCACCTCCGCCGCATCTGCTCCCAGGATGAGGCATTCCACTCCTGCACATCCCAGATGTCCAAGTTCTTCAAGGACCGCAACTTTCCCCCTGCAGTGGTCGAGAATGCCCTTGACCGCATCTCCCGCATTTCGCGCAACACATCTCTCACACCCCGCCCACGCCACAACTGCCCAAAGAGGATCCCCCTCATTCTCACACACCACCCCACCAACCTCCGGATACAACGCATCATCCTCCGACACTTCCGCCATCTACAATCCGACACTACCACACAAGACATTTTTCCATCCCCACCCTTGTCTGCCTTCCGGAGAGACCACTCTCTCCGTGACTCCCTTGTTCGCTCCACACTGCCCTTTAACCCCAACAACACCCGCAGGAAGTGCTACACTTGCCCCCACACCTCCTCTCTCACCCTCATCCCAGGCCCCAAGATGACTTTCCATATTAAGCAGAGGTTCACCTGCACATCTGCCAATGTGGTACACTGTATCCATTGTACCCGGTGTGGCTTCCTCTACATTGGGGAAACCAAGCGGAGGCTTGGGGACCGCTTTGCAGAACACCTCCACTCGGCTCACAATAAACAACTGCACCTCCCAGTCGTGAACCATTTTAACTCCCCCTCCCATTCTTTAGGTGACATGTCCATTATGGGCCTCCTGCAGTGCCACAATGATACCACCCGAAGGTTGCAGAAACAGCAACTCATATTCCGCTTGGGAACCCTGCAGCCCAATGGTATCAATGTGGACTTCACCAGCTTCAAAATCTCCCCTTCCCCCACCGCATCCCAAACCAGCCCAGTTCATCCCCTCCCCCCACTGCATCACACAACCAGCCCAGCTTGTCTCTGCCTCCCTAACCTGTTCTTCCTCTCACCCATCCCTTCCTCCCACCTCAAGCCACACCTCCATCTCCTACCTACCACCTCATCCCACCTCCTTGACCTGTCCATCTCCCCTGGACTGACCTATCCCTTCCCTACCTCCCCACCTATACTTTCCTCTCCACCTATCTTCTTTTCTCTCCATCTTCGGTCCGCCTTCCCCTCTCTCCCTATTTATTCCAGAACCCTCTCCCCATCCCCCTCTCTGATGAAGGGTCTAGGCCCGAAATGTCAGCTTTTGTGCTCCTGAGATGCTGCTGGACCGGCTGTGTTCATCCAGCTTAACACTTTGTTATCTTGGATTCTCCAGCATCTGCAGTTCCCATTATCTATGAAAGATCTAGTTTGATTTCAGAACACAAATGATTTAGTAATATCCACTGGGGGAGGAGTCTGTCACATGCACTCAGTCTAACTCTAACCCCACACTATATTTCTGGTTCTGTCCTCTCGGTAACAAATCACACAATTGTAAAGCAGAAACGGAAGCGATATAACATACTACACATTATATTATAAGTTACATATTTCAAAATGGCATCTAGAGGTAAGTATGCACAAAACTTTGAATGGACTTTGACAAGTTAACAAATGTGTTAATCATACAAATAGGATGCTGAGCTTTCTAAGTAGAAGCTCAGACCACAAAAATCAGAAAATGATACCGAAACTACATAACACACTAGTTTTCACTTTCCTAGAATATTGTCTTTAATTCTGGTCATCACACTAGAGGAAGCACAAGGAAATATGTAAGGAATACATGGGATAGAGAGACAAAGGTAAATTCTTGGCATTTTAAATCTAGACCTGACATTGAGATGAAATGCAGATCCTGATCCTGTACCATATCAGGAATTAACTGAAAATAATTATAGCTGCATTGGTCAATTAATGGTCAGAGTACATACTTTCCATCCAAATAAGGATAGCAAGCTGGCTCCCTAGCTTGGAAAGCAAAAGAGACGCCCTCCAGGGATGACTCATGTCAGGCCCATCGCCCAAGGTAGGAGCTGAATGTGTGTGTAATTGAGGCACCATCTGAAGTCTTGGGGAAAAAAAGTAGAAACATGGGTGATTGATGGAGGTTTTATATAAAAATAAAACATCCTCTAAAAATTTGGTAGTGGGTCAAATGAAAATTAAAATCCTTGGAAAAACCACAGGCCTCAATCAGCGAGAATAGTTAACTAGGCCTCCTCCACAATAACACTCAACACTGGAACACCTTCAAGGATGTGTCCTTAGCTCCCTACTGTACTCCCCGTACATTTACAACTGTGTTGCCAAATTCTGAATGAATGCCATCTACAAGTTCGTTGATGACACCACCATAGTGGGACAGATATCTAACGAAGATGAGTCAAGGTACAGAAGGAGATAGGGGGCTTGGTTATGTGGTGCAATGAAAAGAATATGTCTCTCAGTGTTGGCAAAACTAAAGAACTGATCATTGACTTCATAAAGAAAGGAGGACAACACGCCCCATCTACGTCAACAGAACTGAGGTTGAGAGAGTGAAGAGCATCAAGTTCCTCGGAGTGATGATAACTGATGACCTCTCCTGGATTTCCCATGTAGATGCAACAGTCAAGGAGGCACAAAAACATCTCTTCTTCCTCAAGCTGCTCAAGAAATTTGGCATGTCCATAAGGACCATCACCAACTTTGACACATGCACCATTAAAAGCAAACTGTCCGGGTGCATAACAGCCTGGTATGGCAACTGCTCTTCCCAGGAGCATAAGAAACTACAGAAGGTTGTGTGTAAAACCCAGGCCACCATGAAAGCCAACCTTCCAACCATGGACTTTATTTACTCAGCCCACCGCCGTGGAAAAGCTGTCAATATCATCAGAGACTCATTGCACCTTAGTAATGATCTCCTACAACCCTTCCATCAGGCAGAAAGTGCAGAAGCCTGAACACATGCATTAGTAGGTTTAGGAGAAGTTTCTTCCAGGCCTTTATCAGACTATTGAATGGACTCATTAGCCTCAAATAACCTTGATCTTGCCTGGTGCGTGCCATGTGCGATGTAACCTGTATGCATATGTCTAAGTCTTTTTGATCTGTACATCCATTGGTTACTATGATCTGTCTGTATCGCTCATAAACAAAGCTTTTCACTGTATTTTGGTACATGTGACAATAAGTCTATCAATCAATAAACTAAAAAGGGCCATAGCAGCCTGGTCATGATTATAGATGATCAAACCCTTCCACTAATTCCCAGGGACCAAAGCAAAACAGCCACGAAGTAAGCATGGGTTTCTCTAGCAGGAGAAAATGTAGTTCTCTTGCCTACTTGGAGGTCACCTTGTTTAAATGGCTGTTGAATAAGCCCAGTCATCAAGGCAGTAGAGTGGTTTTAATTGGCCTTTTAATTACCTCAATTGGCTATTTGCTGTTTGTTGATAGGTAGCAATCCTGTCCCTGACCTGATTTTCCTGAAGATTCTCAAGGTAAGATAATTTGAGTAAAACCCATCATGCTCCAATGATCCTGCCCTAATAAAACTCATAAGTACCACCCTGCATGATTGCAACATATATAAACAGTCTGTCTTGGTCCTCCTCAACCTGTCTGTAGCCTTTGACAACACAATCCTCTTCTATAACCGGCTCACTAATTATCCAGCTGAGTAGGGGTGCACTAATGTGATTCGAGTTTTATTAGTTCTCACCTACCCTGTCATAGCCAATGATGTTTCTATTCTTGTTCTCACAATGTAACCTCTGATGTTCTCTAAGGATCTTTACTTGGCCAACCATCAGGTACTTTATCCAAAAGGACAACATTAGTTTACTCATGTACTCTTATGTTAATGATGCTATGCCCTCTCCCCTTCATTTCACCTCTCTTCCCATGTCTAAATTGTGCAACTGCTGGTCTGACATCCACTGAGGAATGAGCAAGAATTTCTTCCAACTAGAAGTTGTGAAAACTGTCTTCACCACAAACTCTACCCACTAGCCAAGACCTCTTCCATTTGCTTGTCCAATGCTGAACCAGTTTGCAACATTGGTGTTATATTTGACCACAAGGTGAACTTGCAAATATATATCTGAGTAATTGATGAACTACCCATTTCCACTTCCATAACATTGCTAAACTCTGCCCCTACATGGTTGATCTGCTGCCAAAATCCATATTGATGACTTTGTTGTCTCTAAACTTGATTTCAAAACAGTCCCTTCAGCCTCCCACATTCTATTAGCTATAAAGTAATTGTCATCATCACCCTTCTGCATGTATCCTAGATTCCATCTAGCTCTATTCATAACATAAGAACATAGGTCAATTAGTCCCTCAAGTCTGTTTCACAATTCATTGTATTTGGAGAAATGCACTTATGAATAGCATACTAGCTGACTTAATCTAGTCATGTGACCTATATCACTGCTATAACTTGCTTTCATTTTAGTTGTGGCAGCCATTAAAGACATTAATTAAAGCATGATGTTAGAAATATGAAGCTGAAATTGAGAGTATTCTCAGAGTTGTATGAGAGTCAGCTACTGTTTAAAAAAGTACATAAAAGCAAAATCAGCAAATTTGAAGTGCTGGGTGAGTCGGAATGGCTGTCATTTTTCCACTTGCTGTTATTCAGATTGCTAAGATCCCAGCTGATAGTACTACTGGCAGCTCAAATCTAAAAATACATCTTGGCCTGATAGATCATATCATTTTTATTAACTATTTAATGTGGTGGTTTGTCGCTGAGACACCTTCACATGAGGCTGCATTTTTTTTTAACAATAAAGCAGAAGTGAATTGGACAAAAGAAGAAATTTAAAAATATACAGCAGTTAGAATGATCTTAAAAACACGCAGAAAACGAAGTTTCAACCGGCTTCCCAGCACTATCCATAACAGCATTTCAAATCTTGTTTATCAGCATTAACCAGCCAATGTTGTCCAATAGCAGAATCACATCTCATATTAAGACTACTGTGTTGCAAGCTTTGCAACTTTAGGCAGGTTGGGTACAATCAGGAGATAATGGGAACTGCAGATGCTGGAGAATCCAAGATAACAAAGTGTGAGGCTGGATGAACACAGCAGGCCAAGCAGCATCTTAGGAGCACAGAACTCTCTGATGAAGGGTCTAGGCCCAAAACGTCAGCTTTTGTGCTTCTAAGATGCTGCTTGGCCTGCTGTGTTCATCCAGCTCCACACTTTGTTATCTTGGGTACAATCAGGACCCTGCTCGTTTTGAACAGGTGAAGGAACATGGAAGTTTAATACGATCTGCAAGTCTTTGGGGCACAAAGACCAGATACTGGGATCACACTGGCACTGAAAATCATTTCTCATATTGGCTTTACAGCAGCACCTGTTAATGGTGAGAACCATTCATGTAAACACTGTGAAACAGCTAACTTCACCTGTTGTTAAAATGTTTGAGATCCCGTACTCTTACAGTGTAATCTGATCAGAAGTCACATGACACCAGGTTATAGTCCGACAGGTTTATTCGAAATCACAAGCTTTCAGAGAGCTGTTCCTTTGTCAGGTGTAGTGATCAGCGTTCTAAAAGCTTGTGAAATCAAATAAACTTGTTGTGCTACAACAAAACCAGAAATTGCTGTAAAAGCTCAGCAGGTCTGGCAGCACTACTGAAGAGAAATTAGTGTTCATGTTTCAGATCCGGTGACTGTTCCTCAGAGCTGATGTTAGCTTGGAAAATGTTGGTTCATTTGCAGAAGATAGGGGCAGGGAGAGGGGATAAGGAGTTAACAATGGGTGGGGATAGAGCCCAGAGAGAAAGAAGAACAGTTGGACAAACAAAGGAGTGGATAATGATCTGGTTATGAGGATGAATAGCTGTTAATGGAGACTGTTAGTAGCTAACAATACATAGTGTTTAATGGCAAACCTTGTGAGGGTCTAGGCTGGAAACGTCAGCCTTCTTGTTCCTCTGATGCTGCTTGGCCGGCTGTGTTCATCCAGCTCCACACCTTGTTATCTCTGATAACAAGGCCTGGTGTGTGGGGTTAGGAGGCTGGGTCATGGCAAAGTTCAGGCCCTAAAATTATTGAGCTCGGAGGGCTTACATTGAACTTTGCTTGAAAACTGCAGCAAGCTTGAGACAGAGATGTTGGCCAGGGAACAGGATGGTCTGTTAAAGTGACAGGCAACTGGAAGTTCAGGGTCTTTTCTTGTGAGCTGTACGTAGATGTTCTGCGGAGCAATCACCCAGTACATGCTCCATTTCTCCAATGTAGAGGAGACCATATTATGAGCAGCAAGTGCAATGGTCTAGATTGTGAGAGGTGCAGGTAAAGTGCTGCTTCACCTGGAAGGTACATTTGGGCTGTTAGATACTGAGGAGGGAGGAGCTAAACAGGCAGGTGTTACACCTCCAGTGGTTGCCATGGGGCTGTGGAGGGGGGGGGATGTTGGGAGTGAAGGAAGAGCGGACCAGGTGTTGGGACAGTCCCTGTGGGAGGCGGATAAGGGAGGGGAGGGGAATATGTCCCTCGTGGCAGCATCTCGCTGCACATGACAGATAATCTTCTTGATATGGATGCAGGTAGGATGTAGTGTGGTACAGAAGAGCGAGGGTGAGGGTGGAAGTGCGGGAGCTGGGTTGGACCCAGTTGAGACCCCTGTTGACAATGGTGCTGGGGAATCCTCTGTTGAGCCCCACTTCGGGGGCTCCCTTGTCAGAGTTGGTCTCATTGGAACATTTGCGACAGAGGTGGAGGAATTGTAGGACTATAACTTGGGATCATGTGACTTCTGACCTTTTCCGCCCCAGTCCAACGCTGGCACGTCCACATCAGGGCATTCTGAGGTAGACAGAGCATTGTTTAGCACCAACAGTAACTGCCTCAGCACCTTCCCACGTGTGAATGATACATATGCAAGAAATGATCTGATTGTGGTTGCCATTATCCTGTAGGATGGCAACCTGTTTCACCATCAAGTCTAATTGTTTATCAGCAAGTTGACAAATGGTTCTAGCCCCATTTATAATGTTTCATGTAAAGGCAATGTTATAGCACAGGGATCTGTAGGATCTCAATAATTACACAAACTAGTGGAGGTGGGTTTGTAGTGGATAGTAGTCAAGAGCCCTGGACAAATCTCAACTAGGACATCGAGGAACAGAAGATTATTTGACTTCTTCATTTCAAAGGTGAATTTAAGCACAGACTGGAGTTCATTAAGACATTAAGGGAGTTCTTACATGCAGCTACAGGGTCAAGTATATCAAACACATCATTTACTTAGCAGAAATATGTGATAGGGTTAGGATGTTAAGTGTCATTCCATCAGAGGTAAGTTGCCCATGGAATCCAACAAAGACAATTGCAAATACTGGACCTAGTGAGGATCCCATGGCAATATCATCTATTTGGCATATCTGGTGTTATTGAAATTGAATTCAATAGTGTTGCTATGTTCATGAAGCATGTGATGGTGATCTGCCTTATCACTATGATATAATATTTCAATGCAGATGTCTATGGTTTCTTTGCTCAGTATGTTGGTAAATAGGTTATCAATGTCAAATGAGCACATGGACACTATGTTGCGATTGATATACAAATTCTATACAGTCTTCAAAAACGTGAAGGAATCCTTCACCAAGTAAATGCTGAACTTGTTCAATAAAATGTGTGAGCTGCTAACCTGAACCATTTGACTAGTTCACATTGTGTAGAACTAGTCATAGATAAGATAGGGCAAAATGGGGCATTTGTGCACCTTGCAGGGCCTAATCTCATTCAGATGAATTGAGCCGTGAGGAACCTACCATAATGAGAAACCTCATTGCTCATGTGCAATCCCAGCAAACATTTTTATAGACAACAAAATGTGAGGCTGGATGAACACAGCAGGCCAAGCAGCATCTCAGGAGCACAAAAGCTGACGTTTCGGGCCTAGACCCTTCATCAGAGAGGGGGATGGGGTGAGGGTTCTGGAATAAATAGGGAGAGAGGGGGAGGCGGACCGAAGATGGAGAGAAAAGAAGATAGGAGGAGAGGAGAGTATAGGTGGGGAGGTAGGGAGGGGATAGGTCAGCCCAGGGAAGACGGACAGGTCAAGGAGGTGGGATGAGGTTAGTAGGTAGATGGGGGTGCGGCTTGGGGTGGGAGGAAGGGATGGGTGAGAGGAAGAACAGGTTAGGGAGGCGGAGGCAGGTTGGACTGGTTT
Source organism: Stegostoma tigrinum (assembly GCF_030684315.1). Taxonomy (NCBI): domain Eukaryota; kingdom Metazoa; phylum Chordata; class Chondrichthyes; order Orectolobiformes; family Stegostomatidae; genus Stegostoma; species Stegostoma tigrinum. The sequence goes on along the minus strand of NC_081358.1, from coordinate 98,550,960 downwards.
TGGGATGCAGTGGGTGGACTGGAGGAGCTGGGCTGGTTGTGTGGTGCAGTGAGGGGAGGGGACGAACTGGGCTGGTTTAGGGATGCAGTTGGGGAAGGGGAGATTTTGAAACTGGTGAAGTCCACATTGATACCATTAGGCTGCAGGGTTCCCAGGCGGAATATGAGCCTGGGAACCCTGCAGCCTAATGGTATCAATGTGGACTTCACCAGTTTCAAAATCTCCCCTTCCCCAACTGCATCCCTAAACCAGCCCAGTTCGTCCCCTCCCCCCACTGCACCACACAACCAGCCCAGCTCCTCCAGTCCACCCACTGCATCCCAAAACCAGTCCGACCTGTCTCTGCCTCCCTAACCTGTTCTTCCTCTCACCCATCCCTTCCTCCCACCCCAAGCCGCACCCCCATCTACCTACTAACCTCATCCCACCTCCATGGCCTGTCCGTCTTCCCTGGACTGACCTATCTCCTCCCTACCTCCCCACCTATACTCTCTCCACCTATCTTCTTTTCTCTCCATCTTCGGTCCGCCTCCCCCTCTCTCCCTATTTATTCCAGAACCCTCAACCCATCCCCCTCTCTGATGAAGGGTTTAGGCCTGAAACGTCAGCTTTTGTGCTCCTGAGATGCTGCTTGGCCTGCTGTGTTCATCCAGCCTCACATTTTGTTGTCTTGGATTCTCCAGCATCTGCAGTTCCCATTATCTCTGAAACATTTTTATAGCTTGCCTTCAAGTAAGGTGGTCTGCTCATGCTGAACATCAGGCATCATGGCAAGACTTCTGCCAAAGTCCACTTGCCAACCAATCCAAACTCTCCACTCATGTAGTGTAAATATTAAATTTGTACTCTTGCAAAATGTCTTAATGAGTGAAAGAAAAGCTTTGACAAAATGTGTAATTTTTTTCAGCAGTACCCAAAACTGAGACTATGCATAGATTCAAAATATCTCAATAATCTTTGAAGGGATCTCACTATACCATGCCAACTAGTAAATAAATTAGGCCATGTTTTAAATTTAATAATTAACCCCTAGCATAAATTTGAGATGCAAATTACAATCTTCTACCACATTGTTTGGGATTTCAGTCCTGACCCAGGTCTAAGTTTTAGACAACCTCCCCTGCTCCCTGTCCCAGAATCCCCACCTCAAAGAAATAAGTTCCTCCAAACATATTTTCTTTCCCATAAGACCATAAGACCATAAGACATAGGAGTGGAAGTAAGGCCATTCGGCCCATCAAGTCCACTCTGCCATTTAAATCATGGCTGATGGGCATTCAAACTCCACTTCCCTGCAGTCTCCCCGTAGCCCTTGATTCCTTCTGAGATCAAGAATTTGTCGATCTCTGCCTTGAAGGCATCCAACATCCCGGCCTCCAATGCACTCCGTGACAATGAATTCCACAAGCCCACCGCTCTCTGGCTGAAGAAATGTTGTGCAAAACTTCACATTTACTCACATTGAATTTCATCAGCCATTTCCTGGACCACTCTCCTAGACTGTCTAAATCTTTCTGCAGTTTCCCCACCTCCTCAGTACTACCTGCCTATCCACCTATCTTTGTATCATTGGCAAACTTTGCCAGAATGCCCCCATTAATATATAAAGTGAACAGCTGCGGCCCCAACACTGAACCCCGCAGGACACCACTCGTCACCGGTTGCCGTTCTGAAAAAGAGCCTTTTATCCCAACTCTGTGCCTTCTGTCAGACAGCCAGTCCTCAATCCAAGCCAGTGGCTCACTTGGAACACCATGGATCCTCACCTTGCTCAGTAGCCTCCCGTCAGGCACCCTATCAAAGGCCTTCAATATTTACAAAACTTTAATTAAATCTCTCCCCATTACCTTGCAAATTCAATGGAATGCAATCCCTTCTTAGAGTTTATTAACCCTTGAAGTCCAGGTGTCTTTCCAGTACATTTTCAGCGCACTGCCTCTAACATCACTACATCCTTCCTCCGAGGTGGTGACTACAGTGATAAGTGTGGTCAAACCAAGGCTTTGATTTGCTGAAGCATGACTTCTACCCTCTTGTATTCCATTCGTCCATAAAAACCAGCATTCCATCAGAAGATTTAATTATTTTCTTCACTAGTTTGGGACATTTTAATGATCTGCTTACAAAGATGCCCAAGTCTCCTTGGACTTCCACAGTTCCTAACTTATCACCATTTCAAAACAGTCCTTTACAGGGCCAAAGTGTTTGTCAAATTCAAAGTCAAATTTGCCTGCATTGAAATCCAATTTCAATTGTTAAGGTCCTAAGCTCTGAAATTCCATCCCTCAACCTCTTTGTCTCTCTTCTGCTTTTTCTTTCTTTAAGAGGCAATTTAAAACCATGTAACCTTTTCGCCCTTAAACTAACCACATGGTTTAGTCTCAAATTAGGTGGAGCTAGGCCTTCATTCTCAAAGCAGGTGGGTAGAACAGTCTCCTTCATTTCCAATTAAATTTTCATTCTGTGCTTACAATTTAGAGATTATTGCAATAGTCCAAGAAACTAATGCAGCTCACACAATTCAAGTAAATATTGGCTCAGATCCCCTGCTTACCAGACAATTAGCTTTGAGGAATACCATCATAAGGTAAGAAATTAGGAGTGAAATGGAACCGGAATGATTGCCATTCCTCTGAAGATTCAGCTCATTTTTGAATGAAGTAAATGTTCAAAGACCAGTACTGCCACCAACTGGTAGACAGCAACTTTGCAATTCTTGTTAAATATAAACCGGAAGAACTGCGAGTGCTGGAAATCTGGAACAAAAACAGAAGTTGCTGGAAAAGCTCAGCAGGTCTGGCAGCATCTGTGAAGAAAACAATCAGAGTTAATGTTTCAGGTCTGGTGACCTTTCCTCAGAGCTGATGGTAGCTGGGAAAAAGTCAGTTTACGTGCTGAAAATAGGGAGGGGGATGGGATAGGAAGTAAACAATAGGACAGATCCCGAAGAGAGAGAAGAGCAATTGGATAGACAAAGGCGTTGATAACAATCTGGCTGGGAGACCAGTTGTTAATGGGAACTGTTAGTGGCTAACAATAGGAAGTGTGTAATATCAAGGATATGTGATAACAAAGCCTGGTGTGTTGGGTAAGGGGCAAGGACATGGGAGAATTTAGGCCCTAAGATTATTGAACTCAATATTGAGCCCAGAGGGCTACAGGGTTCCCAAGAGGAAAATGAGGTGTTGTTCTCCCAGCTTGCGTTGAGTTGCATTGGAACACTGCAGCAACCCAGAGTCAGCGATGTTGGCCAGGGAACAGGTAAGAGGTCTCTTTTGTGAGCAGAACGTAGATGTTCTGTGAACCAGTGACCAAGTCTGCTTCATTTTCCCATTGTAAAGGAGGCCACATTGTGAGCAGCGAATGCAGTAGACTAGATTCTGGGATATGCAGGTGGAGTGTTGCTTCACCTGGAAGTTATGTTTGGTCTCTAGGATAGTGGGGAGGGAGGAGGTAAATGGGCAGGTGTTGGACTTTTGCTGGTTGCAGGGGAAGGTGTCGTGGGCTGTGGGGGGATGTTGGGAATGAAGGAAGAGTGAACCAGGTGTCCCAGAGGGAATGGTCCCTTAGGAAGGCAGACAAGGGAGGGGAGGGTAATATGTGTCTGGTGGTAGTACCTCACTGGAGGTGGTGGAAATGGCATTTTGATGATCTCCTGGATGTGGATGCAGTTGGGATGGTAGGTAAGGACAAGGGGGGCCCTATAGCTGTTGTGGTAAAGAAGAGAGAGGGTGAGGGTGGAAGTGTAGGAGATGGGTTAGACCCGGTTTAAGGGCTCTGTTGGCAATGATGCTGGGGAAGTCTCATCTGAGGAAGCAGGTGGACATTTTGGAGGATCCCTTGTCAAAGTTGGCTTCATTGGAACATATGCGACAGAGACAGAGGAATTGTTGGACTATACCCTGGTGTCATGTGACTTCAGACCTTGTCCACCCCAGTCCAACGCTGGCACGTCCACATCAGGGTATTCTGAGGTAGACAGAGCATTGTTTAGTACCAACAGTAACTGCCTTGGCACCTTCCCATGTGTGAATGATACATATGCAGGAAATGACCTGTTTGTGGTAGCCATTATCCTGTAGGATGGCACCCTGTTTCACCATCAATTCTACGTTCAATGTTCATCAGCAAGTTGACAAATAGCTCTAGCAACATTAATGTTTCATATAAAGGCACTCTTAAATCATAGGGAACTTGAGGATCTCAATAATTACATAAACTAGTGAAGGTAGGTTTGCAGTAGGCAGTAGGCAAGATCCCCAGGACAATTTCTCAGCTGGGTCACCAAGGAACGTAGAGGTTGCCAGACTCCTTCACATCATTTCAGCCCTATCGCTGTTAGAGAGGGAATAAAAAGGGTGATGGCAGAAGTGAGGGAGATGGATCGAACCCGGTTCAGGGCCTGATGACGGCGGTGCTGGGACAACACCCTTGTCCACAGGGTTCTCAACTGGGTCTGATCCATCTCCCGCACTTCCACCCTTAGCCCTTCTCTTCCCTCCCGCAACAGCAATAGGGTTCCCGTTGTCCTTACCTACCTTCCAATCAACATCCACATCTAGATGATCATCAGATGCCATTTCTGAGAAAGGGTCACTGGACCCGAAACATTAACTCTGATTTTTTCTTCACAGATGCTGTCATCTGTCAGATTTGGTCAGCTTTTCCAGTATTTTCTGCTGTTGTACCATTTTCATCATATTATATCATAAGCTTCCCAAACAATGTCTACTATTGCAATTAACACAATTTTTTGTGAACTTGTCTAAGGATCAGACTAAAACAGGTGATCAGCCTGTTCTATCCCAAATTCCAGTTGTTGTAGGATGCTTCCCATTCCTGAGTTAGCTACCTATTGCTCCAAGGCATATTCTTTTATATTCCTTTCTATACAGTGTCCAGTCTTCATCGATTGATAATTTGAACCACTGGCAAACATCAGAATTGTGTCATCTACCATGATCAGTTAATCTTTTGCTCATTAAGACATTGCATGTTTTCTCTAGCAAGAGGATTATTCCCTGGTATCAGTGAATCTTGACCTCAGGTCAACTTTTTCAGGCCGCCCATGTAGACTATGTCCTTGCAGCTTTTGTATCATCCAATGAACAGTATGAAACTTACACAGCAGAATCATATTGTGATCAACTATACTTTGATTTACTGACGAATGGTCCCTCACACTTTGAGGATCCTCCTTCTGCTTTAAATCGGATCTTCAACCAGACATACAATATCACCAGATATTGTAGGAACTGCCGATGCTGGAGAATCTGAGATAACAAGGTATAGAGCTGGATGAACACAGCAGGCCAAAGTTCCAGCTCCTCTGACGCTGCTTGGCCTGCTGTGTTCATCCAGCTCTACATCTTGTTGTCTTTATACAATATCACCAGTTAGTACATTGTGGACAGTATGACGACTCAGCAGTTAGCATCAGTGCCTTACAGTGCTAGGAGCCTGGGTTCGATTCCAGCCTCGGGTGACTGTGTGGAATTTGAACATTCACTCTGTGTGGGTTTCCTCTGGGTGCATTGGTTTCCTTTCACAAGCCAAAGATGTGCAAATTAGGTGGGTTGGCACTGCTGAAATGCCATAGCGTCTAGGGATATGTAGGATTATCCAGGGGAGATGTAAGGATGTGGTGGGTCTGGGTGAGAAGCATTTCAGAGATTTGGTATGGGCTGATTGGCCTATTTTCACTCTGTATGGATGTTGTGACTTTATATATTGTGCCCTGAGATGCAAACACACATATCCCTTTGAAAGCCCAGAAAACATTTACAGATGGCCCAATGATTCGGTCAGCATCTGACCTCTGATCTTTCAATAGTGCTGACCTAATCATTTTGGTTTTCCCAGAAAATTTAGAGTTAATCCCTACATTTTTCATTCCTCCACTATCCCAGCTTCTTTTTTAGAGGCAAATGAGAAGCACCAAATTTTCAACAGCCAGCCCTGGACGACAAACCATCCATCTCCGTTGTAGCACTGGCCCTGCTCTCTTCACAAGAAAATACACTGTCACAAACTTCCCACACATTGTATCCAATCACCTACTATTCTAGCAAAAGGCATTTGACCTAAAACCTTGATTCCAATATTTCTGTGCAGCATGACTCTTTGACTCTATGCCTGACTTGTCCACCTTTTCTGGCAATTTCTGTCTTTGTCCCAGATAGTCTTGCTTACTGATTCGCTTCTCAAGGCAAAAAAGACGTAGGTATCTGTTAATCCAAAAACAATAAACACTGAACTGAATGCTTCAATTGTTGAACTTTCACACATTACTAATGCCACACACACGTGGCCACCTATCCACCTCTAATACAGTTTTATGCACCTCCAAATCAACATTTTGTGAAATTCAACATTTAATTGGTTTAGAGAGGGCTTCATCAACAACTCATTCCATCATCAAAGTAATATAAATTTCTAGAATAAGCAGCTATTTTAACACAGAGCACCTCAACATTAAGAGGCAAATAAAAGCTGTAACATGTAAAGTAGGAGATTTCCTAAACACCCATGAATGGTTCTGTGACACTATTAACAACACCCAATCCTTTTAGTTATAAGAATCCTGTGTTGTTTCTAGTGCTTTTCCATTTGCTTATCTGTACCATTCATGATATCTTTGTCTCCTGTGTAGTAGGAAAGAAACTGCACCTGCTTGTCATTGAAAGTTGCTCAAATTTTAACGCCTTATGGCCAGAAAGTGCCAGACATATCTTGTAACTGAAGTCAATAAAGAATCATTTCTCCTTTCTAATTTTCTTGCCTCAAATTCTAGAAATATGTGCTAGATGCACTTATCGGAAAAAGTATTGGAATAAAAAGGAGCAAAAAAAACAGAAAGTGATGAAAAAATTCAACAAGCCTGGCAGCATCTGTGGAGAGAAATCAGAGTTAATATTTTGGGTCCAGTGAAATGAACTAAGTGGGCTTTGTCTTAAATTCTCATTTTTTAATTTTTAAAAATGTATTTATTGTATTATCATGGAAGGATGCTTATTCTGAGCTTTTTTATTTCTTTATATTTCTAATTTCTTACTATCATTTTGTACTTTTGAAGATGTGTAATACTGGACATTTTATTTCTTTATTTTTCTGTGTTTTTTTCTCCTGAGAATTTGCACTCCGGAATCTGTACCAAGGTACATTTGTAGCTAAGATGGTGCCATAAACAACATCTTGTAAACTTTTCACTGTACTCATGTGAGTATGTGACAATAAAACTAATTCAGTCTTATTGTATTCAGTTTTGGGCTCAACTAGAAACCCTTGTCTCCACGCACAGCCTGTATGTGACAGCACAGAATCTTGTTCTATGTGTTCTTTATGCCTTTCCTTGTTTTCCTGAATTGGCCTTCTCTGGGATCTTTCTATGTCTCACCAAGTCGCAGTCATGTTGATGTAATGTCACCTCTTATGGGTCTCTGCCAAAACGCCAATATTCCTTATGCAGCATCAACTTTGAGAGGTCTCTGTGCACTCAGATGAGAATTTTCAATCTGGCCTTGCCTCTCATCAGTAACATAATGGCAAAGCAGCCAGAAAGCCATGTGGTCATAATGCAGAACCGGCATGGTTGACATTCCCTCGCAAATACAATCCCAACCTCTAACCCTCAGCATTATTTAAGCACTAGGCCACTAGCTTTAACTGTCATTAGCTGCATGCAGCCTGAAGACACTCTCTGACTCCCTGGTATTCCTTCCCCAGTACCCACTGGTTAGCTGCTTTTTTCATTGCCCAGCAAGGGAACATTACATAGAATTAGAATTAGCTTTATTGCCACATGTACTCACATGAATGCAGTGAAAAGTTTACAAGTTGCCACTTAAGGCACCATCTTAGGTACCAATGTGCCTAGGTACAGATTCTTAAGTACAAATTCTTAGGGAAAAATTAGAAAAAATAAAGAAATAAAAAGCCCAGCAATAGGTTAGAAAAATAGAGAAATAAGAGTTCAAAATACAACGGCAAGAATTCAATCAAGCCCAACACGAGCTTTTATTATAAGCCAGCAAAGAGGAAAGCCAAGGATACAAATACAAGTTTCAGATTGCACCACAATGTGAAACAAATGCTGGCATCTTTACCTTGATAGTCCATGATGGTCTTCCACACTAGCTTGTATCCATTGGAACAGGGTGTCGGTCAGGTCTTGTCTGCCTTGTACAACGTAACACAGTTACACTCTGTCATTCACAATGAGAGCTTCCTCCAGCTCATTATCCTCATCCTTCTCCTCAGGCACTGCTCCTGGTCCTTGGTTCCTCAGCTATCCATCATAACACCTCGTTGCCTGTTCTAGTTGTGTTTAGCCAAGATGGTGCAGCATGCTTTGTCCAGTCTATACTGGAGCCCGCCCCAAATCCAGTCCCGAACCACTCTAAATTGCAGAATTTAGCAGCCCTATCATCTGGTGTACCATGGCCTGGTGGCGGTACATGTACCAACTTACTGAATGTGCAATCCCAGGTGAGTGACCAATGCATAGCATCTAAAAGGGGCTGCCTACAGGGCTCAGGCCTCTTTCCCATTCCAGACCCACTTCAACCATTCCACTTTCTAATGTATTTGTCTTCATACTTAAAAGGCACATGAAGCCTCAACTTTGGAAGTTCCAGAAGTCAGCATTCAATGCGTATTCACCTTCCATTAAATCACTGCCTCAAACTCTCACATCTCTGAGATGACAATGTTAGTTTAGCCAGCACCAATGGCATGGCACAATCTACCTGTGACCAGCAATTGGTACAGAGGCACATTCATTCTGCAAATATTGTAGATGTGCAAAGACAAGCTTACAAAGGAAATATGGCCGCAGTTTGTGAACACGATGTCCTAACATCTAGCAGATGAGGATCCAATGCTTTCATCTATCAAAGTAATACTGATACTACCTCGCCTGGGCATTTTCCCAGCCATTTTTAAGCAGCATTTCACATCTCGAGAACATCAGGAATCACAGCTTGTGTTGGATACTGCGACCAGCGGCTCACCTGCTTGTCTTATTCCCTCCCCAGAACCTCCACATCACCTTTTGCCTCACACTACCTCAACAGCCCATGCCCACTGTGTAAAAAGTAACCACAAGCTACTACTAAAAAGTTGCACAGACAATAAAGTACTGAAATAATTATTTAAACCATATTGCATTTAGCAACTAAACTAAGACTCCTCATGTGAGCAAGTTAAATCTCACAATCAGATTTAGCTATTATCCAATTAATGGTGGAATTTAGCTGCAATTCCAACCAACAGCATCTGTTTCTGGATATGATTGGGGTTCGATTCTTGTAAAGTGTACTTCACTGGAGTTCTGCTGCTGAAGAATCATGAAGTTGAATTCTTATCAAATTTTCTGCCTTGTTATGTTTGTGCTGAGACATTGTTTATGACACTTCTGAAATCACCAAGTCTGTAAGCTTGCTTTCTTATCAGGAGTGAAAGCCAGCTGTTCCGAGCCTAGCTTCTCTGCTCCTTGTTACTTTCTGTGTTGACTGTCATTCAAAACTCAATTCCCTAAATTCTGCTGCAAGGTAATCATTTATCCTTGTAGCAAAGGACATTTATCGAGTGGTTGTTAAAACAGTTTGATTATGTAGCTTCGACTCTTTCTTTTCCAGGGATGGCTATTTAGCATGTTGCTTTTAATTCCTTGTTTCTCTATCTCAGAAAACTCAGCTTATTCCAGAAAGATTTATTGCTGATTCTTTCAATTCATGAACAGTTATTAAAGTCCTGAAGTGTTTTTTTGTCACACCATACATTGTCCACCATGTGGAGAAGCAATGCATTAAACATCACCTTCAACTGTCCTCTCTGCCTACAAATCTGACGTTATCCAGAAAGATGAACATGCTGCTTTATGCTCCTCCTGTGGTAGTCACTGCCAGTACCTCTGCTCCTATATCTTACCAGGTTTCTCATGATGTTCTGCATACCCCCACATATCTTGAATTTCCCACCATTACTATCTCTGCCCTGCCCAAAGCCTTGACTCCCCCACCCCTTCTGGCAGTGATCCCTCCCTCACCACTGCTCTTACATGTTCCCCTTGCATTCTCCTTAGCAATGGATGGACAGACACTCAGAAATATATTCGTCTCAGATCTTAGGTCGACATCAACAGGCAGCGCCTCGACCTGGCTGACCATTCCCCTGACTGCTGTACATGTAGCTCCCTGGCCCTGCAGGACTGATCTTTGCCCTTGCCCCAAACTGCAATCAGGCAAAGCCCTTGATGCTGAACATCCCAACCTGTTGACTGCATGGCCAAACTCTGGACAGTGTGCAGACTGTGCTCATGTCTGATAATACGAGAAAAGCCTGACCAACAGTGGCTCCTCATTGAAAACAACAAATGCTGGAGATCACAGCAAATCAGGCAGCATCCATAGACAGAGGGCAAGCTAACATTTGAGTCTAGCCGACTCTTCATCAGAGCTTATATGTGGAGGCGGCAGCATTCATGCTATAGTTGGGGGTGTGGGGGCAGGGAGGGGAGAATGGTTCCCATTGACTGGACTGACGTGGTAGCTTGATTGAATGCACATGCACCATGTGTTCCACACAAGCAGCTGGCAGATGCTGTAGGTGGTTAAACTGATCCCTTTCTATGTTTTATGTCAAGATGCTTCCCTCACCAACAACTCTCTCTACTACCTACCCACTCCTCCTCCCAAACTGAGCTCGTCAATACAACACTACTGATAGCCTTTGGCTCTGGCTGAAGTGCCAACGAGTCTACTGCCAAGACACAGCAGGCAAGACCAGACAAGGCAAGGCACTGATGGTGTCTGCATGTCAGTACATGTTAAATAAGTGAGCGCTAACAGATCAAGCAAAAAACCCTGAGATGTAGGTTGGTCCAATTCATGGGCTGAAAGCTTGTCTCTCACTGTCACAAAGTGTCCTCGCTGCAGCCTTTCAATGCAAGTTGTTATGCACCGTGCATTATAAATCTGTGGTTCCTAAGCAGACTGCAAGCTGAATTCAAGTGATGCCATTATGATGTTGAGGCATTGACAAATATCCATGGATGAGGGATGTATGCAGCTAAAACCAATGGATTGGGCCCTGAGGTGCTGTTTGGTTCCATGCAATATGGAAGTCCTTCAGAACAAGTAACTCGCTGAATCTGCCAGTTACCTGCTCTAGTTTTCCAAACCAGGATTTCTCAATACATAGTTTGTTTTGGATATTTGGTAAGCTATGAATATTGATTGGTGAGTTGAGCAATTATCAAGCTTAAATCTCACTTAGTTGACAACTCAGGGTGGTGTGGTGGCTCCATGGTTAGCACTGGTGTGTCACAGCACTGGGGACCCAGGTTCAATTCCACCCTCAGGTAACTGTGTGTGAGGAGTTTGCACATTTTCCTTGTGTCTGCGTGGGTTTTGTCCGGATATTCCAGTTTCTTTCTACAGTCCAAAAATATGCAGGTTAGGTGGACTGATCATGCTAAATTGCCCATAGCACCCAAGATATGCAGATTAGGTGGATTAGCCATGGGAAATGTAGGGTTGCAGGGACAGGGTGAGACTGAATGGAATGCTCTTCAGAGGGTCAGTATGGCCTGCTTCCACATTCTGGAGATTCTGTGATACAATGATTGTAATTCACTGCTGGCTAGTGAGATACTTGGCAAAAGTATAAAAGTTGATGTGAGGTGCTCCTGACATTGTTATAGCCCTTGGAGATAGAAATGACTGCAGGTGCTGGAAGCTAGCGTCAAAAAACGTGGAGCTGGAAAAGCACAGCAAGTCAGTCAGCATCCGAGGAGCAGGAAAGTCAACATTTCGGGTCAGAACCCTTCTTCAGGACTAGGGAAGGCGAGGGAAGCTCAGAAATAAATAGCAGGGAGGGTGCGGCAGGGTAGGTGGATGCAGGTAGGGCGTTATTATTGTGGCTGGTCAGTGGGAAGTGTGGAGCAGATAGGTGAGTCAGAAGATGGACAGGTTGTGGGAGGAGAGATTTTAAAGCTGGTGAAGTCATTATTCAGGTCATTTGGCTGTAAGTTCCCCTGATGAAATATGACAAGTTGTTCCTTCAGTTTGAATTTGGCCTCACTCTGGCAGTGGAGGACGTCAAGGATAGACATATCACCAGGGGAGTCGGGGGGGAGATAGCCTAAATGGACTTCTCACCTGATTCTGCCACAAATCTCACCACAACTCACAAGCCTCAGACCTTACCAGGTTCTGCCAGTTAGATCAGTTTCTTTCTCCTCAGATGCTGCATAACCTACTGAGGTTTTCCAGTAATTTTTGATCTTAATTTTGAAAGAGCAGGAAAATTGGATGACAGCAGATAAGATTTTACTGACACAGACATCGATAAACTCTGTTTGATAGTTTTATTGGAAAAAGACAGAAGAACTATGTTGACAATGAAGTTAAGATTGTCAGTTGACCCCAAATACGTGTAATTTTGAAGCTATACACATTAATAGAAAGGGCCTGTTCTTTACAGAAACATATGCATTGTGCCTGTTTTAACTTACAATTGGTGACGGTCATTTGCTGGTTCATCTCTTAGGGCAATAGCTTAATCAATCAAAGCCAACCTGTTTAACATTTAACAAAGCCTAACTGTCAATCAGCATTAACAGGTGCAGTCAATGTCTCTACCAACTGAAGTCCACTTGCTAACCAGTTAGCACTTTGCTCTTACAGATGGATGCCCTGCAAGTTCTTGCATACAAAATGTTTCTGTTAGAGCCTTTCAATGCTAGTTCTAAATGTAGTATCAATGTTGGTTTTGTCCTTGTGAAATATTCTGCTGAGCGGAAGATAGAAAGCTCCAATAAAATGTTTTTTTGCAATACTTAATGCCTATTTAGCTCGAATTTCTTTTCTCTTGATGATAAGGCATCTATTGCAGTGCAATTACACAATGGATGACTCACATGGATGCTTGCACATGGCGACAAACTACCTGGGAAAGTACTTATCCAGTAGTACTAAAGACAATGGAAATCACTGACTTCATCTCTCACCTCTGATGTCTCTTTCTGCCTCCCTTTTACAACTGATGGAGCTGTATTGAGGGTAACTATACAATAATGAGAAAATATTTGTTTGTAAATTGTGCTTAGCTGTATAAAGCTTAAAATCCTACTATTTCAGTCATATGATGTGAGCCTTGTTCCATTGGTAGGGAGCAAAACATCATTATTAAGGATAATTTTAACTATTGGCAACTGTGAAATTAGATCGCCACTTATTATATATAATTACCAATTTTCCTTGCATTGATTTCAGAATGGGAAGGAAAAACCGTGTTGATGTGTAAAAGTTGATTAATTCATCAATGTCTATTGAACACCATTGATTCAAGGCTGAATTTACTGTTTAGAACATCATATTTATTCCCAAGATAGCCCTCCAACTTCAGAACCACAGCATCATGAAAACTCTTCATTTCCATTTCTCTAAAATGGCAAGACTCTGACTCTGACTCTGTCTCTGCCTCAGCTTATTTTGCACTGAAATCTCAATTTATTAACTCCAGATTTTACTACTTCAACATACTCTTGGCTAGTGGCACAGTGGTTAGCACTGCTGCCTCACAGCACCAGGGACCTAGGTTCAATTCCAGCCTCAGGTGACAGTTTGTTTGTGTGGAGTTTGCACATTTTCCCTGTGTTTGCATGGGTTTCCTCCCACAGCAGGTTAGGTGGATTGGCTGTGTTGAATTGCCCATAGTGTTCAGGGAGGTGTAGATTAGGGGGATGGGTCTAGGTGGGATGCTCTGGAGTTCAGTGTGGACTTGTCAGGTCGAAGGGCCTGTTTCCACACTCTAGGGATTCTAATTCTAATTTTATTCCTTGTAAACATGGATGGCTAACCAATGGTGGAGCTGGCTTGATGGGCCAAATGGCCTAATTTCTGCTCCTATGTCTTATGGTCTAAGCTGTCATTGTCACACTATTCCTATCTGGCCATGTCATATTGAGCATTCAAACAGAATGGAAGAAATGTATAAGCCTGGTAGAGTGTAGATTCAATCAGGTGAAGACAGGAAACTAAGCAAACAGCCAATTGCAAGACCCAGAATTGGAAAGTGTAGACGAAAAGATGAGAGAGGCAGGATCTTGTTAAAACCAGGGCTACGAATGGAACTAAATATCATACCCCAGGGTGGTCATTTCATTCTAACACCAGGCTATTTTTCCGGAGATGTGATTGGGATATGCTGGCAGCTGATTTTTTTTTTGTTAAAAGCAACTTAAGGACAATTAAAGAAGCTTACTGGGATTTTATGTCCATTATAAGACTCCACCTGCGCATTCAGAGCTGCTTAAAAGCATCTCTGGAAACAAAATTAAAAGAAATGAAATGCATCATGACCTTGAAAAAGCCACGGCAATACAATTGTCTGGACATGTATCCTTATAGAAAAAATAGAGTGTTTGAAAGCTTAAATTATAGGTAATAAAATCCTTTAAGCTGACAGGCAAATTGTCAGTTAGTGAGATTTGTTCTTTATCTCATGTTCATGTATGATAATGTTACCAATGTAACCCTAATCTAGGCAGTGTTTACCAAGAGTCACACAGTAGGGCTCTCTATCAATAATAAACAATTATTAGAACCTTTTGAGAAACAGATGTCCATATATCAAATGCATCTTGGACAACAAATGCTGATCTGGGTAGCAATGCTCATATATTAAGAATAAATAATAAAGACCATCTTTCAAAATCACTATGAAAGCTAATGAGAGTCAGATCTAGGACAGTGGAATGCACTGGTGGCAGTCAGGGCTCAATAAATGGAGCTCTGGGGGATTGGTCTGGGTGTTGTTGTCCTCAGGCCAAGGATTAGGCCGGTGTGTTTGGATCAGGGATGGGCATCGTAGCGGCGGTGGCATTTTTCAGAGGCTGAGTCAGTCATTCGGCCTGGAGCGGGGCTCCCATTTTCCAAATGGAGTAGGCCCCTGACACAGGCATAGCACAGACAAGTGTAGCCCGGAGCAGGACACTCTTGGCGACATAGCATGGGCTGGACAGTCCACATTAAGACTCTCGTGGTGGTACAGCAGCAAAGAAGAAAGTTGGACTCTCTTTAAGTTATCTTACTTTATTTTGTTCTGTGAATGGTGCCTATATAGAAGCATCAATACACAATTTTCACTGAATTTTTTTAATGTACATGACAAAAAAGAATATTCAATATTCAAAAACAGTGCCGGAATCCCAATTTCTGTACTTGCACCCAGGCTCAGCACGTGGGCCATTGTCAGAATTGAGATCACACTCCTGCAAAAATGCTCAAATGTAAATATTTAAGCTTTAACTTATTCATTTTCTTTCCCAGGATGTGGCATTGTTGGCGAGCCTGGCATTTGTTCCCCAATCTGTAGCTGCCTTTGAACTGAGAGGAGGCAGCTGAGAGTCAACTGCAGTGCTGTGAGCCTACAGTCAAATGTAGGTTGGAACAGGTAAGGATAGCAGATTTCCTTCTCCAATGGACAGCAGAAAACTGAATGTCTCTTTACAACAATTATAATTTACCGGCATTATTATCGAAATTAACTTTCATATTTTTCCTTTTAACCAACTGAATCCCACTAACTACAGTGACTGATTTGAACCCATTACCCCATAGCACTAAACCAAGCTTCTGAATTAGTATCAGAGATAATGGGAACTGCAGATGCTGGAGATCCGAGATAACAAAGTGTGGAGCTGGATGAACACAGCAGGCTAAGCAGCATCTTAGGAGCACAAAAACTGATGTTTTAGGCTGAGACCCTTCATCAGAAAAGGGGGAGGGGGAGAGGGTTCTGAAATAAATAGGGAGAGAGGGGAAGGCGGAAAGAAGATGAATAGAGGAGAAGATAGGTGGAGATGAGACAGACAAGTTAAAGAGGCGGGGATGGAGCCAGTACCCACATGGGCCCAAGCCAAGTCTGCCTCTTTGTAAGTTACATGGAACAATCCCTCTTCCGTACCTACAATGACTCTAAACCCCACTTCTTCCTCCATAACATTGACTGTATCGGCGCCACCTCATGCTCCCAAGAGGAGCTCGAATAGTTCATCCACTTCACCAACACCTTCCACCCCAACCTTAAGTTCACCTGGACCATCTCCAACACATCCCTCACCTTCCCAGACCTCTCTGTCTCCATCTCAGGCAACCACCTAGAAACCGATATCCCTTTCAAGCCCACTGACTCCCACAGCTACCTAGAATACACTTCCTCCCACCCACCTTCCTGCAAAAATTCCATCCCCTATTCCCAATTCCTTCACCTCCACCGCATCTGGTCCCAGGATGAGGCATTCCACTCCCGTATATCTCAGTTGTCCTCGTTTTTCAAGGACAGCAACTACGCCCCGTCTGCAGTGGTTGAGAACGCCCTTGACCATGTCTCCCACATTTCCCACAACTCATGTCTCACACCCCGTCCCCGCAATAACCGCCAAAAGAGAAACCCCCTTGTCCTCCTGTACCTCCCCACCAACCTCCGGATCCAACGCATCATCTTCCAACACTTCCGCCATCTGCAATCCGACCCCACCACCAAAGACATTTCTCCATCCCTACCTTTGTCTGCTTTCCAGAGAGACCACTCTCTCCGGGACTCCCTTGTCCGCTCCACACTCCCCTCCAACCCCAGCACACCTGGCACTTTCCCCTGCAACTGTAAACTGTAAACTTCTCAAAACTCGCTACTGCAGGAAGTGCTACCCTTGCCCCCACACCTTCTCCCTCACCCCCATCCCAGGCCCCAAGAAGACTTCCCACATCAAGTAGATGTTCACCTGCACATCTGCCAGTGTGGTATACTGCATCCCCTGCTCCCGTTGCGGCTTCCTTTACATTGGGGAAACCAAGCGGAGGCTTGGGGACCGCTTTGCAGAACACCTTTGCTCAGTTCGCAGTAAACAACTGCACTTCCCAGTCATGAACTATTTCAACACCCCCTCCCATTCCTTGGACAATATGTCCATCCTGGGCCTCCTGCAGTGCCACGACGATGTCACCTGAAGGTTGTAGGAACAACAACTCATATTCCGCTTGCAAACCCTGATACCAATGGTATCAATGTGGATTTCACAAGCTTCAAAATCTACCCCCCCACCCACTGCGTCCCAAAACCAGCCCAGCTCGTCCCCGCCTCCCTAACCTATTCTTCCTCTCATCTATCTATCCACTCCTCCCACCTCAAGCCACGCACCCCCATTTCCTACCTACTAACCTCATCCCGGCCCCTTGTCCTGTCTGTCCTCCCTGGACTGACCGATCTCCTCCCTACCTACACTCACCTCTACTGGCTCCATCCCCACCCCTTTAACTTGTCTGTCTCCTCTCCACCTATCTTCTCGTCTACCCACCTTCGATCCACCTCCCCCTCCCTCCCTATTTAGTTCAGAACCCTCTGCCCCCCCAGCTCTTTTCTGATGAAGGATCTCGGCCCAAAACGTCAGCTTTTGTGCTCCTAAGATGCTGCTTGGCCTGCTGTTGCTCATCCAGCTCCACACTTTGTTATTCTGAATTAGTAGTTCCATGAAATTACCACACACCATGTCTCACAGTTTGATTCAAACAGTACTGATTCAACAAAAATAGAGAATTATAAATGTGAGAATATTTTATTGCTATTACACCTGTGCAGTCGGAATTATCAGATGTATTTTATTACCCATGTACTCGATAAAGAATGAAAACAACGTGGGAGTTTTTCAACGAGTTTAAGATGTTGCTGTAGATTTGCTCAAATTATCAGTATTCATTTTAAACAAAACATGCTGGTATGAGCTGAAACTTCACCCAAACAAGAGTCTTGGCTTTAACCTGAGCCAGGTGATCATGTAGTCACTGCTGACTTCAAGGACTTGAGGCACTCCTGTGTAGTTGGAGGGAATGTAAACTTCATGTAAAATATGTCTGAGAGGGTGCGGGGTGGGGGTGGTGTGTCTGGGTGGGATGGTCTTTGGAGGATCAGAGCAAATTTGATGGGTCAAGTGGTCTTGTCTAAAATGTAAGAATTCTATGATTCTTAGGGGGCTTGAGAGACAATTGCAGACAATTTGGTGGGAGAGTCTTGGACCTGAGAGCATTATCTCAGAAAAACTGATTGCCTCATGAGGCCAGAAAAGAGGAGGGATTTCTTCTTTCAGTGGGTGGTAAATGTATGGAATTCTTTACTGTAGACAGCTTCTGAGGCTGGGTTGTTAAGTAGGTTCTAAACTGAGTTAGTCAGATGTTTAATCAGTAAGGGAGTCAAGTGTTCTAGGGAAAAGGCAGGATAGTGGGAGTTGAAGATTATCTGATCACATTGAGTGGATTGATGATCTGAATGGTCTACTTTTGCTCCTACATGTCATGGTCTTATAGACTTTGTTTAGTATCAGCTTTGAGATGGAATGCTCCAGTCATGGAGGCAGTGGACCTGGAGGTAGATGGCAACCTAATCATGCCTGGTGGTGGCATCCCCAAACCCATGTGTTTGTTTATTTACATCAAGCCGTGTCACCCAGCAGTAATGGACTGAACTGACATAGTAAAGCTAAAGTTTTAAAACACATACAGTGAATCAGGTGCAATCACATGAACTATTCATCAGCTGAATATGCAAATATCCTGGTATTGTGCTGTGTAAATATCATACAGTTCAGTGGATGAAGTAAAAGTGGTGAACAGCCAGCGCAAGCCACAGTCAAAGTTCATAGAAGGTGAGAGATAAGCATCTTTTCAAGGAGCCACAAGCAAGTCTTATTGAGTTAATTGATCAAACCAGTTTGGAAAACATTACAAAAATTTGTGACATTTGCCAGTGGCCAAACTTATCAATTGCTGGAGGCTGTATAGCTGGATCTACAGCTTCTTGGTATGGAAATAGTATAAGACAGCTTAGCTCACAGCAAAAATGTAGTTAGCTCAAGGAAGTCAATTGATCAATGACAAGAAGTTGAAATGGACTGGGCTGATCTTCTGATCTGGTCTAATTTTTGGACTTGTCCATGTAAAAGGGCTCATTTGTAGTTGTAAGCAACATACAGGAAAGTTTTTTTTGCAGTATTTTTGTACTATATTTTCCTTTAATAAATAACATTGGGTACATTCTGTTGTTAGAATTGCTTTGGGTTATTGACATCCAGTGTAGGCCTGATGAACAAAGGAAAGAGGTATACTATACTTCTATACTTCTGTAATTCCAATTTTACTGCAGGTGAAGGAGGTCTGGCATAAATCACACGGAGGCCCGAAAAGTAATCTTTTGTGCTCCTGAGATGCTGCTTGGCCTGCTGTGTTCATCCAGCTTCACACTGTGTTACTTTGAAAACGAATCACTGGTTTCTAGAAGATTGTAGGGTGCAGGCTGGAAAACAAAATACCATCTGTTCTTGCGATTCCAATGGAGTCAATTGTTGCCATTTTCCAAGAGCTTGAATTGTAGCTGACAACATTATGAATGCTTGGGTGAGTTTTAACAGTTAAAAGAAAGATTAGGCTAACATCACATTTTTATTGATGATTTAAAGAGGCTGTGAACAGATTACAGAACCAATTAACTCATTTGGCTAGATGGCTATTGTGTAGTTCTGAATAATGTTACCACTGCATGTCTTTTTCCTGTCCTGGTTGAGGTATAATTGGAAACAATCAACTGTCTTTAATGCAGTTGCTGAATGAAATTTGTTTGTTTGTAACAGATGTATCCTTGAGACGATTTATAATATTAGATTGGGTTTCAGGAATGAGATTTTCTTCGCCTATATGAAGCATGTATGATTGAGAGCTCCTTGAAATTGTTAGAAGGTTTTCTTCTTCATCTCCACAGGGATCCTGAGGTCTGCCTTTGTGAATATCGGGTTAGTGGGAATGATGTGGGTAAAAGGTATCATGTAGGTGGCATGAAGATACGAAGGGGCATGGGGAATGGGTGGAGTCATGCATTGGCATGGAGAGCATGGAGGTGTGAGGTAACATGGAGGTGGGGACATGAGGTGCCATGAAGTGATGAGGGGCAGTGGATGGGGTGTGAAGGATGAGAGCCCTACAGCTTCTAAAATAACTACAATGAAGCCCTAGAGAAATGGGCACATCACATCACTTGCCAGTCTCCACAGTCAACTATGATGTGTCAAAAGTTGGTGTGCCAACAGGGTGGGTGGCATTTCATTCCTATCTCTCTGGAACAAAAATCAGTTTAAACCACAAGCCAGTTC
This sequence comes from Stegostoma tigrinum, assembly GCF_030684315.1. NCBI lineage: Eukaryota > Metazoa > Chordata > Chondrichthyes > Orectolobiformes > Stegostomatidae > Stegostoma > Stegostoma tigrinum. The sequence continues at coordinate 98,530,760 of NC_081358.1, read as the reverse complement.
AACCTGTTCCTACCCCACCAAGCTCATTTCTTCCTGCCTTGACTAATTCCTCTCTCCACTTGTCCAGACCCTGCCCACCTACATCCACAATTCGTCTGATGCCCTCCAACATATTGACAATTTCCAGTTCCCTGGCCCTAACTGCCTCCTCTTCATCATGAAAGTCCAATCCCACTATATCTCCATCCCTATCAGGATGGTCTGAGAGGTCTCGGCTTTTTCCTCAACCAGAGGGCTGAACAATCTCTGTTCACCATCACTCTCCTCTGCCTGAACTTATTGTCTCACTGAACAATTATTCCTTTTAATTCATCTCACTTCTGCCAAATCAAAGGAGTGGCTATGGGCACCCACATGGGTCTCAGTTATGCCTGCCTCTTTTTGGGGTATGTGGAACAATCCTTGTTCCAGTCATACACTGGCCCCCTCCCACAACTCTTTTCTCAGTGCTGCTTCATGTTTCCACTGTGACCTGGAAAAATCTGTTTATTTTGCCTCCCAATTTCTACCCCTCTATAACTTTCATATCATCCAATTCTAACATTTCCCATCCATTCTTTGACCTTTCTGTCTCCATTTCGGGGAATAAACTGTCCACTGCCATCCTCTACAAAGCCACTGATTCCCATAGCTACCTTCAGTACAGCAGATCACACCCAATGTTTTGCAAGGAGTCCGTCCCATTCTTCCCATTCCTTTTCCTAAGTTGCACCTGTTCGGATGATGCCACCTTCGAAAACAATGCGGCTGTCATGGCTTGTTTCTTCCACAACCGTGGTTTCCTGCCACTGTGGTTGACAGGCCCCCCCAACCACATCCAACTTATCACCCGTACTTCTGCCCTTGCCCCTTCTCATTACTCACAACAGATCCCCTTGCCCTCACTTTTCATCCCACCAGCCACCACACTCAAAGAACCATTCTCAGCCTTTCAAATAACACCAGCAGAATGCTACCACCAAATACATCTCCCTCCTCACTCCCCCTGCCTGCATTTTACAGGGATTGTTCCCTCCAGGACACCTCATCCATTCCACAACCACCAACCTCCCCTGTTCCCACGGCATCATCCCATATAAGCTGCCCCTTCACTTCCTCCCTGCTTACCATCCAAGAGCCTACACAATCTTTCTAGGAGAAGCAACACTTCACCTGTACCTCCTCCAATCTTGTGTATTGTATTCACTGCACCATTGGAAAAACCCAAATGCAAACTGGGTGACTGCTTTGCCGAACACATTCGGTCTGTACGCAAGCTTGACCCTGACATTCTCATAGCTGGTCATCTTAACACTGCATCCTGGTTGCATGCCCACTTGTCTGTCCTCAGAATGCTGCAGTGCTCCAGTGAATCACAGCATGAACTGGAACAACAATGTTTCATCTTCAGACAAGGTGCTTTATAGCCTTCTAGACTTAATGTTGAGTTCGACACCTTCAAATTGTGAACCAACTCACATTTCTGATGAAGGGTCTAGGCCCGAAACACAAGCTTTCCTGCTCCTAAGATGTTGCTTGGTCTGCTGTGTTCATCCAGCTCCACATCTTGTTATCTCAGGTTCCCCAGCATTTGCAGTTCCTATTATCTCTTATATTTCTTCACTTTCTTTTAGCTTTAGTTGTTACATTAGCTGTCACTATGTCCTCTCTGCCATCCCCCAACCCTCTGGGACTGTTTTCTCTTTCAAGTCTGGCAGGTAGGCACACCATTGTTCTGCTATTCTCACATTTCAATCACTTAATCTAAACTATCAACCTCTTTTCTCCACCAGCACCTTACACTCCATCACCACCCCCCCAACTATAGCATAAATGGTGCCCCCTTCATACTTCACTTTGGTCTGATGAAGAGTCATCCAAATTTGAAACATTAGTTGTATCTCATTCCATGGGTGCTGCCTGACTTACTGTGCTCTCTGGCATCTGTTGCTTTCAGTACAGATTCCAGCATCTGCAGTAATTTGCCCCTACTTATTTTAAACCAAGTCAGGTCTGCCAACTTGGGAAATTGCCAGACAGAATCTGCTTGTTAATTAATTTATTCTCAGGACATTGATGTTGATGAGGATGGCAGTTAGTACATATTTCCAATTGCTTCTGATAAGGTGGTAGAGTGATTTTTTTTTTAACCATTGGTAACGTTTAATTATAAATTCATATCTGCCCGAAACGTCAGCCTTCCTGCTCCTCTGCTGCTTGGCCTGCTGTGTACATCCAGCTCTACATCTTGTTATCTCAAATTCTCCAGTATCTGCAGTTCCTGATATCTCAGGCCATTTCAAAGGGCAGGTAAGAATCAATTTTGGAGTCACATACAGGCCACAATTAGTAAGCATGTTGTGCTTTTGTCGTTAAAGGACATTAGTGAACCAATTGAGAATTTAGAAGAATTTGAACACCTATCACTTTAACTGATACCAGTTACTTATTTCTAGATTATTTTTAACTGAATTTAAACTTTAACATTGCCACAATGGAGATATCTTTGACTTTAGACAATTAGACAATTCTGCAGTATTATTATGATCTCAGCTGATGTTACTATTGGAGAAGTCAGATCACAGAATGAAATTTAGCTTGATAGATGACTTATTGTTATTTAACATGGAGGTCATTCCCTGAAAAATAGGCACACAAGGTTACAAATTTTGTTTAAAAGTAAAACAGAAGTTCATTTCACAAAAGACAAAAATAAAACAAGCTATCTAACTTTAAAACACCGTTTGAAAGATCTTAAAATACAGCAAAACAAAATCTAGTCTATTCCCCAACACAATCACTCTACAGGTATTCAAATCCAAAGAAATCATCCACACTGTATCACATAAGCCAAATAGGGATCAGCTCCAATGGTAGGCCTTTGCTAAGTTAAATGATCTCATCATGATCTCACCAGTTCTGAGGAAGGGTCCCTTGACTTGAAACATTGACTCTGGTTTCTCTCCACCGATGCTGTCAGACCTCTGAGCTTTTCCAGCAATTTCTGTTTCTGTTTCTAGATGGTTGCAGGTAGGAGAACCAGAATCAGCCTTAGCTTACAGGATGCAATGAATAGACCATGGCTGTTATTCGTCGTCATCACCTAGTAATCGACTACTGGAAAATGTATGTCTGATGACATTCTGATTAATCCCTTCAAATATGTAATTACTGTTCTTTTTTCACAGAAAAGGCACGATTTCCCTTCCATGAAGCCATGTTGACTCTCCTTGATTAGATTATGATTTTCCAGATGTTCTGTTATTACTTTCTTATTAATTGATTCAACTTTTTTCCAAAATCAGATGTTAGGCTAATCAGCCAACAGTTAACCATTTTTTTCCTCCTTTTTTTGAATAGTGACATCACATAGGCTGCTTCAGAGATGATTCACTTGGATGATCCCTCGTACGGAGGGATTGTCTTATGAGCAAAGACTAAACAGGTTGGGACTATATTCACTAATGTTTAGAAAGATGAGAGATCATCTCATTAAAACCTACAGGATTCTTAAGGGGCTTGACAGGGCAAATGCTGAGGATGCTTCTCCTCATGAGAAAGTCTAGGACCCAAGTGTATGGTCTCAGAATAAAGGGGCACCAACTTGAAGGAATTTCTTCTGAGGGTTGTGAGTATTTGCAACTCCTTGCCACAGACAGTTGTGGGGCAAAACACAAAGATAGATAGTTCCTTGATCAGTAAGGGAATCAAGGGCTACTGGGAAAATGCAGGAAAGAGGATTGAGAAATATCGGATCAGCCATGACCCTATTGAACTTCAGAGCAGGCTTGAGGAGCTGAATGGTATTGCTGCTGTTCCTATTTCTTATGGACAATAAGGATGAAAGTTAATAAAGGGTATAAAATATTAGGGATGCTATATTTTCATGTTGAAATGTAAGGGCTAGATTTGCGAATAGGATCAAACTTAGCACAAGGGAGAACATTAGAGAAAAAGAAAATAAATTTGCACTTGGTGATACAAACAGTTGATTGAAATGGTTTCAATGGGAAAAACTTTAGTTGAGGTATAATGCAGGCTATCAGTTTGCTATCAATCGTTTTGTGCTATCACCCAAGATACACAAAATACCTAAACTGTTGCCAGGGCAGATCACTAGTCCTTTATGCAGGTAAATCCATATTAATGATTGCAAATGTTAGGGATGAATCTTAAATAGCCATTTAAAGGACAACTCATGAGGCTGATTCCTTTTACTTACATTGAGTTCTACTTCCATTCCTGCCTCTTCTGCAGTGATGCTGATGCCCTTTGAATTTCCACTGGCTACCTTTGTGAAGAGGGTTATGTTAGTGCCTTTCTGTCTCATGTAATATGATGTTCTGGAGGATTTTGGCAGTGTGGACAAGAGGTTGGCAATACTGCAAAACATGACTGATAAGTGATTTATTTAATTGCTGATTTTTCAATTAACCTGGAGAGTTTCACAAACAGTTTGGCATAGTTTCCAAATAAGATATTTACCTCTGAAAAATTATCTTGTTTACACAAAAGAGAGTTTATCTAGTGACACATGCCAAAAAGTATATATTTATAAGAAACTGCTTGACAATTGAGCTCATTTCCCATTTCAATATGTTGCAGTTCATATTGTTGACTCTATTTTTCAGTAAGCATTGGCCAGAACTTGAAATTGCTTGCTTCTTCTCATTAGCTTAGAATGCATTGGCTGAAAAATGTCAATTTTGTTTACCAAACGCTAATTCTTTTCTTTGTTTCTTTCCTATTATGTGCTTGTCTTGCCATGTAGTTGGGCCTAGCGCTGCAAGCCCATTAACCGGCCGTGTGATTGCTGGACAGGAAGCCAGACCACACAGCTGGCCATGGCAGGTAAGGAGAACTCGCTGACTGCAAACTACCAAACAGTCAGAACGTAGGAATACTGTTACATCTTTCAAGTTTGATCTTAAAGTCTACCAGATTTCAATTCCTTAAATTACAGATAAAGTTAAAGATAGAGGTGGATTAGATGCGTGGGCACATACTTGGTAAACGGAATATAATCTGAGAAAGTGGGAACATGGTCACTTTGGCAGGAAGAATCTAAAGAGCATACGTATCAAATCTGTGGTACAAAGGGATGTGATATCCTACTACACAAACCAGAAATAGTAAGGATGCAGTTACAGCAAATTATTTGAGAAGGTGAGTTGATCTTAATTGCTAGAGGAATGGGGCAGAAAGGTAGGGAACTGTTGCTACAGCTGTGTAAGGACTTGGTAAAATCACATCTGGAATACAGTATACAGTCCCATTACTTAAAGGAGGATAAACTGCATTGGAAGAAGTTAAGAGAAGATTCACTCATCTGACTACCATTCTTTCTTATGACGAAAGGATGAGAAACTTGGCGTACACTCATTGGAGTTTAGAAGAAAGTGAATTAAACTTTTTGAAACATATATGATTCTGACAGGATATTAATTCTGGGAGGATGTTTGTCCTGTGGGAATGTCTAGAACTAGGGGACACAATTTAAAAATAGGAGGTCTCCCACTTAAGGAGATAAGGAGGATTTAGTTCTGAGTGTCAATTGGACTTTGGAATTCTCTTCCCCAGAGAATAGTCCAGGTTTGGCGATTAAATATCTTCAAGGCCGAATTAAATAGAATTTTAGCTAACAGGGGAGTCCAGAGTTAGTTAGACAGTTAGTTAAAAACGCCAGATTTCTTGTGCACTAGAGGACAACAAGAAGAAGTGAAATGTCTAGTTTTGAGCAGAGTGGGATAAACTTTAGTCTCTTCAGGCATTACCCACTGATAAATGAAGAAGGATGACTGGAAAGTTGAAGATAGGATTTAGATCAAAAGTTAAGAAACAAGAAATTCTAAAACCACTAGTCAACAATCCATGCAATGAATTGGGAAAGTCAGAGGGAACAATAGAACTGGGAGTGGACAAAATAGCTCTAGCAATAACAAAAATGGGAAATCCTGGAAAAACTCAGTTGCATCTGTGGACAGAAAGCAGTTATAACACTTATAGAAATGAATTCAACAATGGCACATCTTCAGTATCATCCTGATAAAGATAAGTTTCAAAAGTCTCTATGAAGTACTATGAGAAAAACTTAAAGCAGTAAAATAAATTGTTGATGTATCAGAAAAGTTGGTTGAGTGCAGAATTAAAAACCAGACTGACAAACTACTGGAGGTTCACAGTAAAAAGGAATAATGAAAGGTTTATATCCTGAGGTAGACTGGAGAATAAGAATGAGAAGTTACTCAGGAATTTAAGGGAAGAACTTAAAGTTTAGAAGACCTCTAAAAGCAGCTAAAGAGAGCAAAAATTCACAGTGCAGATTTATTCATTTGGGGTGAATTAAACAATGAAACAACAAAACCTATTGTGGAAAAAAAAATTAAGGAAGATAATTTGAAGTTGAATGTCAATCAGAATAACATGTTTTCAATTATAAACTTGAAGGATTGTTGAAAGCCCATGAGAAGAAGTAAACAAGAAACCTCCAGGTGGCTTTGAAGAAAGTGATTGATGCATTGCACGAAATGCTGAACATAGCACAGTACAGGCCCTTCGGCCCACGATGTTGTGCCAAACATTTCCCCTAAACCTAAGGTCTATCTAACCTCCATCCCTACCTTACACCATCATCCATATGCCTATCGAATAGCCACTTAAATGCCCCTAATGAGGCCGAATCCACTACCCTCTCCGGCAATGCATTCCACGCCCCTACCACTCTCTGGGTAAAGAACCTACCTCTGACGTGTCCCCAATATCTCCCTCCTTTCACTTTAAAACTATGCCCCCTCATAATAGCTACATCCACCTGAGGAAAAGTGTCTCTGGCTGTCCACTCTATCTATACCTCAGATCATTTTGTACACCTCGATCAAGTCACCTCTGATCCTTCATTGTTCTAAAGAGAAAAGCCCCATCTCTCTCAACCTTTCCTTGTAAGACCTTCCCTCCATTCCATGCAACATCCTGGTAAATCTCCTCTGCACCTTTTCCAACACTTCCACATCTTTCCCATAATGAGGTGGCCAGAACTGGACACAATACTTTAGATATGGCCGAACCAGGGTTTTGAACAGCTGGAGCATAACTTCACGACTCTTGAACTCAATCCCTCTATTAATGAAAGCTAACACACCATACGCCTTCTTACATCTCTATCCACCTGGGTGGCAGCTTTCAGGGAACTGTGGACATGAACCCCAAGATCCTTCTGCTCCTCCACACTGCCAAGAGTCTTTCCATTAACCCTTATTCTGCTTTCACGTTTATTGCTCCAAAATGAATCACCTCACACTTTTCAGGGTTAAACTCCATCTGCCACTTCTCAGCCCAGCTCTGCATCCTATCAATATTGTATTTGAAAATAAAAATGATAAAGCAAAGTTACATCAGAATCGGTACATGGCTCTGGATGAAGTTATGTGTCATGAAGTTCAGTGCAGTTGTGAGCCAGCATGCTGGAAATGCAGAAGCAGTATTTGCCTTATGCAAATGAGAAAGAATAGAGCTCAGGAAAATAAAAAAACAAGCAGCAGAATTGGCTTACTGAAGTTCATCGTTTGTGAATATATGCAGCAATGCCTATGAGTAAGTGTTGGAGTACAGTTTCCAGAATCCATATTCCAAGGACCACAGTCCCAGGAACGAAAAAAGAATCACCAGTGCATGAACAGTTGCTGTGGCAGTCTATGATGGAGCAACCATTGAAGGAGCTTTCATACCACATCATTAAAAGATTACAATTGTAACTTCTTGTGAACTTTAAGTAAGACTTGGTAACTCAAATGTAGATAATATTTGGGGAGAATTCCATGAGATCTGCCATGTTGTGTTTGCTAATTGATGTGTTCTGTAGGGCATTTGCCATAGTTTGTCTGCTACCCATACTTGCCTCATGTTAATTTTAAGATGCTGGAATACAAGATATGTCTATCTTTTCAACATCAAAATCTTTTTTTCTAAAGAATCTTTGCATGTTTGGTTAAGTTTTATTTTATAATAAAATGATTAATCATTGTTGACTGAAGAGTCCTGGGTGATTTATTTTTAATACCAAACCAGATACAGACTGAGATCTATAATGATTGGCATTATCATCATCATTCTGATTAAATATACAATTTTATGTGACTAGTGGAAGCATGGAACTAGAAAGGAAGCAGTGCATCCCTCTAACCTCAGTGATAATGTTTGATTTATTATAGTAACCAATACTACTGCACTGGAATGTTATTTCTATACTTCACATCAGCAGTCCTTGTCGGTCTTTGATATCAACTTACAGCGTTACATTTTTGGTGCTTACTGAGAACAAACACACCTCTGTCTCCATACAGGATGCTCAATGCATTGTTTTGAACCTTTGTATGTTCAAGATGTCCTTAGGTTTTGAATCCTTAGAGTAATTTTAACACCTGAAAAAAGTAAAACAACATATATTTCTGATTGTAGGCCTCTCTGCAGTTTGCTTATGAATCTGACCCAAACTACTTCCAACATTTGTGTGGTGGAACCCTCATTTCTGCAAACTGGGTCATGACTGCTGCACATTGTATTCTCACGTAAGTACATTGCTTCAAGATGTGCAACAAGCAGTTTGCGCAATCATTTTTACATTGGAGACATTCCTTTATACTTATACAAATTAGAATTATAACCTATGTAATACATTAGAGATATATAGGAATTTCTAACCAAAATGACTATCAAAATTGTATCAGAGATAATGGGAACTGCAGATGTTATTGCAGCTTGAACTATGAATCCAGGATGGTGTATTGGCTATCTGATCGTAGGCCCTGACAATAATGTGCAGCCTGTAAAACATCCTTCTAAGGGTGGGGGATTAGCCAGAAGTTGCTGAGATAATGGGAACTGCAGATGCTGGAGAATCCGAGATAACAAAGTGTGGAGCTGGATGAACACAGCAGGCCAAGCAGCATCTTAGGAGCACAAAAGCTGATGTTTCAGGCCTAGACCCTTCATTAGAAAAGCCCGAAATGTCAGCTTTTTTTGCTCCTAAGATGCTGCTTCGCCTGCTGTGTTCATCCAGCTCCACACTTTGTTATCTCTGACTATCAACATTGCATTCTATTATCCTAATAGTTATGTAATATGATAAAAACATTGCTGACTAATTAAAGCATTCACTTATAATCAATTAATCTACAAAGACCAAAAATGAGACAAAGAAAACCTGGTGGTGGAAAGCTTTGAAAAGCATTGGTCCAATGTCACATTCTTTCAATGCTCACTGTGCTCATTGTTTTGAGTTTCAAATTACTCATTAACTTCAGTGTAAAATTGTCATTTTCTGAAATAAATCTAATTTCCATTTGAACCAGTATTGCCAGTTTGATAGTTTGACCAAAAGCTTATTGAAAAGTTTTGAACTTGGCTTATTTAAATAGAAGCTGAAATATTCTAGCAAATTAAGGGAACTTGTCAGGTACTATATTTATTGTAACATTGACGATAACTTGACATATGTCTTAATATAAACATATTATGAAGTAACTGGCTTTTCTTTCATCACGGTTTTTGGTCAAAACATACAAATTCAGGTTATTTGTTTTGTTTTTATGGCTTTTCAGTGTTTTAAAGAACCTGCCTTGTCTTCGCGCATGTAACAACAAATCCCCCTGCAACAAGCCTCTCTTTTCCAGCAATGGAAGTATTCTCTTGACAGGATTTTTTATTTTGGATGCCCATTAGGCATCTATTCTGCTCGAAAATGAACCTGGTCTCAGGACATTGGGTTGGATTTAAGGCAGTGTCTTAGAGGCAAGCAGAAGATTTACCTCACTCTTCCACTTCAAAGAAATGAGTTTCCCCCACATTCTCTTGCAAGTGCAGATTTTATTTCCTTTTGTCAAGAAAGACATTATAAAAAGACTTTGTCTGCCTCCTTAGATGGGTGTAATGTATCTTATTACTTGAAAGCAAAGCAGAGTAATTACCTCTGGTGTGATTTTTCAATATTTACCCCCAACCAATCTCATTAAACTGGTTATCTGGTCCTTGTCTTACTGCTGGTTTTGACAGGTTGCTATTACACATTTTGACTCCTGCATTTTCTACATTACAAAAGTAACTAGACCTCCAAAGTCCTTAATTATCTGTAAAATGCTTTGGAGTAACCTTAGATTGCAAAAGGCACTGAGGAATTTTTCTTTACTTTTCTTTCAGCATACCAGGAAGATTTGCTGTTGTTCTTGGAGAGCATGACCTGGAGAACAAAGGCAATGAATATTTGAGACATGTTCAATTGATCATCATGCATCCTCTATGGAACCCCAATTCTCTTGCAAATGGGTAATTCAGATTGACATTTTAAAATTTACCAGTGCATCTGCATGGAGCTATTCTTAATCAAATAATTACTGAACAACTTCTTTTGAGACATATTTCTCTAGTGCAATGAAGGTAATGGTAAATTATTTATTTCATGTTCTTTCTAAGATTCTTTAAATGCTCCATTGTGTTGGCTCTCCCTCCTTCTGCATCCCTTTGTGTTGAACTGAAATTCCATCTGTTCAAATTGCTCTTTCCCAACATCTTAAAAATGTAGATACTCTCTTCCCTTACTACAAAACATTCATGGCATTTGCTTTAGAGATTCATTTCTGTATATGCAATTTCTATTATATTATCCTATTATTGAATGTATCAATACAATCCGATATATTTAAACAAATTTCACATTTTCTTGGCAAAGAAGTTTTTCTCCAGGATTCCCTGTCAGATCTATTTGAATGTTTAGCCCACAGTTCTGGTCTGTACGATGGTTGAAAACATTATTTTCTAATTCTAACTTATCAAACTCTTTGAAAACCTTTTTTTTAAACCTCAGTTTCGTCTTTTCTGAGCACAGCCTTTGGACAAGAGACAACAAGTTTTAAAAGAGCACAGAGAACGGGAAGCGGTTTCATTCTTTTTACAGCACTGAGAGAGGGGGAAGCAAATTTTAAAAAAGTGCATAGAGTGGGGAATGTCTCTGTTCTGAACATATCACCAAGAGAGGAGATGGCAATAATGATAGAGGATTCCATAGTCAAAGGATCAGGCAGCTGTTATTGCAGCTTGAACTATGAATCCAGGATGGTGTGTTGGCTATCTGATCATAGGCCCTGACAATAATGTGCAGCCTGTAGTTAATCCTTCTAAGGGTGGGGGATTAGCCAGAAGTTGCTGAGATAATGGGAACTGCAGATGCTGGAGAATCCGAGATAACAAAGCGTGGAGCTGGATGAACACTGCAGGCCAAGCAGCATCTTAGGAGCACAAAAGCTGACTTTTCAGGCCTAGACCCTTCATCAGTAAAGGGGGAGGGGGAGAAAGTTCTGAAATAAATATGGAGAGAGGGGGAGGTGGTTCGAAGATGGATAGAGGAGAAGATAGGTGGAGAGGAGACAGACAAGTTAGAGGCAGGGATGGAGCCAGTACCTGCATGGGTCCAAGTTATGCCTGCCACTTTGTAGGTTATGTGGAACAATCCCTCTTCTGTCCACCTCTTCAATCCCCCTTTTCTGATGAAGGGTCGCGGCCTGAAACATCTGCTTGGCCTGCTGTGTTCATCCAGCTCCACACTGTTATCTTAGCCAGAAGTTACTGTCCAGTTTGGTTCCAATAACATAGGTAACGCAGAATGTAGAGAGGTAGGCAGGAAGCAAGCAATAATCTTTGGACTACCGCCAGTGCAACATATGCTGAGCATAAGAACAGAAGGATGAGTAGATTGAACAAATGGGTGGAGGATTGATTAGGGGAGAGGGTATCAGATTTATGAGAAATTTCTGATAAGCCATTCTGGAGCAGGCAGAGCATGTACAAAATGGATGGGCTAAATCTTAACAGGACTGGCACTAACATGCTTCCAGGTTGATTTGGTAAGCTTCTGGGGTGGGTTTAATCCAGCAATTCCATGGGACAGAGGTATGGGGAAGGATTCTGAGAGGAGGGGACTTCGGCTGATAACGTTATTCAAGACTTTTCTACTTCTTGTTAGAAGGGAGGAGAAATGAAACCAAACACTGAGCATGCCTCAAATCCGAATAATGTCAACAAGGCAAAATTAAGGGCACTCTACCTGAGTGCACACAGCACTTACAACATTTGCCTTGTGATCTAAAGACACAAATAGAGGTAAATAGTTATGACATAATTATCATTACAGCAATATGGTTGTATGATGAGGAGGGGAACTGGGAACTGAATATTTAACAATATTTCTAGCTCAGAAAAGAAAACAACAAAGAACAATACAGCACAGGAACAGGCCGTTTAACCCTCCAAGCCTGCGCTGAGACAAATTTGCTCTTCCATATTAAAACTGTCTTCACTTACAGGATCCATATCCCTCTATTCCTTTTCTGTTCATGTGTTCATCCAAGTGCATTTGAATGCTGCCATTGTATCTGTTTGCGCTACCTGCTCTGGCAGTGCGTTACACTCACCACCCTTTGTATGAAAAACTTGCCTCTCCCATCTCTTTTAAACTCTCCCTCTGCCCCCATACCTTGAACCTGTCCCCAAGTAATTTTCTCTGGGAAAAAGCCTCATACTTTCCATTCTATACATGCCATTCACAAACATATAAGCTTCTACTGGATCACCCTTTAACCTCCTGTGTTCTAGTGAAAACAAACCAAGTCTATCCAACCTTTCTTCATAGCTAAAATTCTCCATACCTGGCAACATCCTGGTAAACCTTTCTATACTTTCTCCAAAGCATCCACATCCTTATGGTCGTGTGGTGATCTGAACTGTACATAATATCCCACGTACGGCCTAACTAAAGGTCTATAAAGCTGCAGCATAACTTACCTATCCTTATACTTGATGTCCCTTCCAATGAAGGCAAGCATGCCATCGACTTTTATATTGCCTTATCGACCTGTACTGCCAACTTCAGTGATCTGTGGACCTGCATACCCAAATCCCACATCAATGCTCCTCCGGGTTCTGCCATTCATTGCATACTTTCCACCTGTACTTGACAGGAAGGACAGAGAAGAAGACAAAGTATCTGTAATTGCACTGATATTCAGAGATGGTTTCACTGTGTTAGTAAAGAATAATTTCAGATTGGAAGAACAATATGTTGAGTCTGTTTGTCTGCAGTTAAGGGGCAGCAAGGGTTGACTTATTCATATTCCACTGAACAGTACTGGTATTTTTGTGGGGCATGGTATATAACAGGAGATGAGAGAAACATGCAGCATGGGCAACACTGTTATCATGGGTAACTTCAAGCTCCAACATTCCGGGTAAAAATATTAAACACTAAAACTGTGTCGGATGGGTTTCTGGATTGCCTTTGTGATCATGTTAAAAGAAGCTCACTTGAGGCCAAGCTATTTGGGATCAAGTAATATGCAAAAATTAATAATCTCATTGTCAAAGAAACTTTGGGGATGACTGGCCACAATATGATAGAATTTTATATTTTTTTTCAAAAGTGAGGTGGTTCAATCTGAGATAAGGGTGATATACTTGAATAAAGGATATTATGACTTAGCTGTGAACATAATATCAAAGACATTCTGAAACTCCAAATATATTATATTTATTGCTAAATGGCCTTTTGTGCCATTAATACTCCATGCATGTTATCTCTCCATTATTCTAAATGCTATATATGGTGACATCAAGTTTCACTTTAATTAATCTCACGTTTTGTCTTGAAATTCAAAACTGAATATTGCAAGCATTTCTCACTGTTTCAAGTTTATCATTAAGCTTTTTTATTACCATTTGCTCTTGGGAAGTGAACTGATGTTGGTAAAGTAGTGCTCTGAGGCATTATCAGTCAATTACATATTGCAGGACTGCAATTACACATAGACCAGTACAATTCAACACTGTGGCAGTCAATATTTATCAGACTTATTCAGTTCACCCTCACCATTTGTCATGGTATAATTAGAATTCTTAACTTCCAGGTGGCAAATCCATATCTTAATCAGTTCTGTACATTTTTCCAATGGACTGGCATAGGCATTATTTAGAAGCAAAGCTGTTTTCGCGCTTCCGTGTTGCACATAATGGACTATTTTGCAACATGTACCAGCTACGGCTCTGTGGTAGACTTTTGCCTCTAAATTAGAAGATTAAGATCAATCCCACTGTAGATTTATGAATGAATAATCAACACTTTACTGCAACATTAGAGGAGTGTGAAATTATCAGTGGGTGGTGTAACTTGAATCAAATGTTACACTGAGTCTCTGTATTCTGTCACTGGTGGATACAAAAAGTCCCATTGAATGCAATGCAGCAAGTTTTCTCCCACTGCTCTATACAATATTTTTCCCTTGATCAACATCAGTAAAACCTATCATCTGTCGATTTAATTAAGTGGGATTAATGGAAACTTGCTGTGTGAAGGTTGGCCACTGCATTTGTCTCAAAACAATAGTGACTAATGGCCTTGTTTCCCAAATTTTTGTTTCCTCCTGGAATCAGCAAAATCTTTTCTTTAGAAATTTAGGTTTCTTATATTAAAGAAAGCATCACATGATATTCCAAATACAGGAAGAATTTTGAGTTAGGCTTAGATTGTGACCCCAATTACATATACTCTGGCATTCAGGTCAATATTGGTAGTCGCAGGGAAGTTTGTTTCTCCTGTCCCGTAGTATGTTGATCAGTTGGCAGGATTTAGAAGAATTCTGCAAATCTGTCATTGTTTGAGAGTTAGGAGACCTTGGAAAGCCTGCTGAGAAGTTGGGAAGATTTTGAAACATATGGGTTGAAAGTATTCACTTCAAACATCATTATCAGATGCTGGATTATATGTCAAGTGCATTTTTACTGTGGTGATTGAATTCAGTGCTGTGTCTGTAAGACAATAAGACACAGGAGCAAAAGTAGACAATTTGGCCCGTCAAGTATGTTCCACTAATCAGTGATTATCCTCAATTCCACTTTCCTGCCTTTTCCCCGTAAGCTTTGAATCACTTACTGATTACAAAAATCTGTCCAAGCCTCAAATATACAGCAAACTTTGTTTTAACTGTCCCTGTCCATATCCAGTGAAAATGATAGACCTGAGATAAGGGAGGTTTACAGTATCATCGTGTAGTGGATTCACTCAATCCCAGCTGTATATACGCAATAAATGCCTCGTTCTTTTTCTTGACCAGAGCCTCAATTTCTCTAGTCATCCAATATTTCCTACACCTACCAGTGTTGCCCTTCAGAACAACAGGAACATACAGTCTTTGAACTCTTGTTATCTCATTCTTAAAGGTGTCCTACATGCCAACCATCCCTTTACCTGCAAATAGCCACACTCAGTCAACTTTTGAAAGTTCCTGTCTAATACCGTCAAAACTAAATGAGTATTTCATGCCTGTATTTAGTGTAGAAAGGACATAGAAGCTGGAGAACTTGGTGAAGATGAGGTGCTGGGTTCTTAAAAGGCACAAAGACAGATATATCATTGGGAACTGATCAGGTGTTTCCCAGAACTTTGTGGGAAGCTAGGGAAGAGATTGCTGGGTCCATTTTGGAGATATTTGTATCATCAATACCCACAGGTGAGGTGCTAGAAGACTGGAGATTAATTAGTGTGGTGCCATTATTTAAGTAAGGCTGTAAGGAACAGTCCAGGAACTGCAGAGTGGTAAGCCTTACCTCAGTAGTGGATAAGTTGTTGGAGGACATTCTGAGGGACAGGATTTACATGCATTTGGAAAGGATTGATTAGGGATAGCCAGCATAGCTTTGTGCTTGGGAAGTCACATCTCACTAATTTGATTGAGTTTTAGGCTGAGATGATGGGCTTTTGAAGTTGGAAAACAGACCAATTTTAATTTTCATATATTCAAAATACAAATCGATCCCTAAAAGCAAAAAGAATTTACTGGCCTCAAAGGACGATGAGACATCTTGAGGTCTTGAAAGGTGTTGTATAATTGTAAGCTTAATTTTATTGCAACTAATCAATGTTACACTTTTCCTCCAGAGCTAACTAACAGAGCTTTCAACCATGAGAATGTTGACTGATTTTGTTCCCTTCTTCTTAGCCAAAGGTGCTGGGGTACATTTGGAGGTACTTTTGAGGTCAACTAACTCCGAAAGACAACTGGGATCTCTTACCATCTTTGCATTCACCTTTCACTCTTTGACTTTTAGAAATGACATTGCCCTACTGCGTTTGAAACAACCTGCAAGTGGTACTCCTGATGTAGAAATAGCAATCTTACCAAGCTTTGGTTACATTCTACCCAATGGATATCCTTGTTACATTACTGGATGGGGATTAACTCAACGTAAGTTCACAACAAGAGGGTATAACTATAACACAATAGTTAACAGAACAAACAAAAAATTTAAGATAACAAGGTGTAGAGCTGGATGAACACAGCAGGCCAAGCAGCATCAGAAGAGCAGGAAGGCTGACGTTTTGGGCCTAGACCCTTCTTCTGAAGACTGGTCCAGACCCAAAACGTCAGCTTTCCTGCTCCTCTGATGTTGCTTGGTCTGCTGTGTTCATCCAGCTCTACACCTTGTTATCTCAGACTCTCCAGCATTGGTAGCTTCCACTACCTAAAACTTTAAGATTCATTTCTTTGTATGGATAACTGCAAAAATGCAAAATGCTCTGCTACAGGGCAGTAGAAAGACATAGTACATTTAAGAAGAGGTGGAAGGGAATAGATGAATATGGAACTCAGGGCAAGGAGAGTAACTAAATTAAAATAAAGTCACTGTGTAAAATCTAGCATAGAGCAGTTGAACTGAATGGCCTGTTTTGGTATTGCAGATTTTGTGGTGCCGTTTAAAAAGTTCAATTTGGACTTCTGCAGTGTCCATTGTTGAATTCCCTTAGATATGCCTGAAATTATTAACAGTGCAAATATGCATTATGGAAAGGATTCATAATAGTGCAGATGGACAACTTGGTGCATATTTGGTCAAAATGATGTGAACACTGCAGTTGAATAGATGCTATGCCAAGACTTGTTCGACAATCTAGTTTTAGCACTAATTGGGCACAATGTTTCTAGTAATATGGTATATTGGCTCCATAAACCCACCTCCATGAATGTGTGGAGTGTACAGGCTGATAAAGAACATCCTGTTTCAGATTGGTTCAGGGATTGAGTGAGAAAGGGCATACAATGTGGCAAGGTCCTAAAGGAGGAGGAGTTTCAGTGAAAGAGCATGTCCTCTACTGACAGTGGCAGAGATTGAACAGTGTGTTTTCCTGTCACTGTCCTACAGCTGCTCTGTCTTATATTTTGTACTCCTGCTTTTCCCATTAGAGATCGTTAGCAATCTCAAACAAGATATTAATGGCCAGCACAGTCTTGTCCTTGATGATTCCTATTTGTTCAATAGCATGGAATGGCACGGCAGTTAGGCTGTTTTGATGAAGTCTTCTAATAGAACAATTATTGATGGAGTGCTGTTGAAATCTTGATAAAGTGTTCCTTCTGCTTTCTTGATGTGTTTCAAAAGTTGTCTTCAAATCTCCAGCAGCAACTCAGCAGTAAAAAATGATGTAGAAGTGATGCAGTGGTCAGAATTTTTTTGCAACAACATACTTAGTCCCCAAAGTCATTGTTAGGAGGCAGTGTTTGTTCAATTGCCTGACATGAAAATACCATACAGCTTCCTTAGCTGGAAGGCAACTGTATTGAGCAATCTGTTCTTAACAATCCTCCTTACAGTTTGTTTCAGCACACAAAGTTTATCTCCTTAGTGGAGACAGCGGCTTCTGTTAAGTGTGAGATTAATGCAGTTTCAGCTTCAGACTCCCCATTGTCCACCACGCAAATGCTTTGACATGTGTGGTAGCTAGAGAAAATCTCACTCCTTAAAACTAAATTTGCAGCATGCACATTTAGCCATTAGATGTCACTATATCTTTCATTATGTCTTCAAAGCATGCCTGAGATGTTTTAGGGCAGATATTGATTCAGATGTACCTGTAAGTACCATTCTACAACATAGTGGCACAAAGTAATCTGGTAATCATGACATAAATAACAACTCATTAAATACATAAGTTTATTACTGGACCGGAAAGCCGACAATATAGGTTTGATGGGACTGTCAGAGCCACTAAAAATAAAATTACATTGATACACTTTTTCAGCTTTTGGTGTTCCATCTCCCACACTGCAGCAAGCTCTGCTCCACGTGGTGGACTACAAGACATGCTCGTCTCCGTACTGGTGGTCAAACACAGTCACTGAAGATATGATCTGTGCTGGGGGTGATGGTGTGACTGCTGGATGTCAGGTAATGACTTCTATTAATTTATAATGTCATTACGATGCAAATGCTGCATTTGATCTGATCTGTAAAATCCGCAAGAATTGCGGAAGCTGTAAATCAGAAACAAACACAGAAATTGCTGGCAAAACTTAGCAGGGGCTGGCAGGATCTGTGGAGAGAAATCAGAGTTAACTCCAAGTTGTATGGATCACTCAATCTGAAATGTTATCTCTGATTTCTCTCCACAGATGCTGCCAGACCTGCTGAGCCTTTCCAGAAATTTGTTTTTGTTTTTAATTTGATTCGATTTATTATTGTCACATGTACTTAAGTACAATGAAAAGTGTACTGCACGCAAGCAAAAATCAGGATATGCCATAAAAAGTGCATAGTGTAATGGTACAGCATACAATATTACAGCTGCAGAGAGGATGATCAGAGAGCGAGATCAACATGAAATTTATAATTTGCGAGGTCCATTCAAAAGTCTAATTAAACCAGGGTTTATATCACATGAATAGTTGCAACCTAGCAGGCCCTTGAGTCAATGTTATGTTATGTAATTAGTGAAAGTAATAAACTAAATGAGTTCATCTCATTACTTTGTATTCATTTTGTTGTGACAGGGAGATTCTGGTGGCCCTCTGAACTGTCAGGGTAGTGATGGAGCTTGGATTGTCCATGGTGTCGTAAGCTTTGGACCAGTCTCCTGTGTTATGGAGAGGTATCCTACAGTTTTTACTCGAGTATCAGCATTCCAAAACTGGATATTCCAGGTAGGCCTCCTTATTTATTCATTCCCTGACCTAAGATTACTGCTCTAAAAGTTAACACTTTTTCTCTTGCCACTGACGACGAATAACTCACTGATTGTTCAGTATTTCCTGCATTCAATTTAAAGTTTTCAGTCTCTGTAGTACTTTGCTTCAATAGTATATTACCTGTTCCTTTGTAGACCACGATACACAATACCTTTGTATTCAAGTACTACATGGCTTTTCACTTAAAGGAAAATATTTTAGGGCCCTTTATAGAGCAGAATAGCAGGGGTAAGGATAGGAGGGAAATTATAGGGAAGACTATAGAGAAATTGTTGACTTTCAGCAGAGACAAGCTGGTAAGGGAATATGATTGTGGGAAACATTCTAAAGGAGGGTGGGACATTCCAGGAAAGATCTGTCTTGAGAAAGAAATGTTGGAAACATTAACTAAGTGATACTGGAGTGAATAGGCTGTTGATGAATGAAGATGATCTCTCAGAAAGGATAAGGAATGAAGCCATGAAGGAACCTTGGAATGGGTTTATTTGAAATGAGTATGTGAAGAATCTACTCAATGAAATAAAATATTACAAATCTCCTTTATTTAAATATACATGTTATGACTCCAAACCAGGCTGCCAACAAGTTATGGTTCTGGAAGTGATCACTAAAATTATGTTTGCAACCTGGCCTTGGAACCAATAATATTTATTTTTAAAGTAGGTAAAAGATGAGATGCAGGGGACTTACTAAGAGAATAAAGCCAAAAGATGCCACAGTTTAGAACAAGCAACATTACCTTCCTATACACATTTGACAGTAATATAATCTACATTATATTTGTTACAGTTTATTTTCAACACCCAGAATACAATTATCAAATACCCACAGCATAAATCAATAATAAATGCAATCAAGTCAGATTTTACAGATTTCCCGGGAACTACCCTTCAAACATTAATGACATATGGGGTCATCAAATCTTACTTCTGTGGTGGGCAAACTATTGGAGAGGATTCTGACACAGTATTTTTGAATATTTAGACAAGCATGGTTTGATTAGAAAGAGTCAGCATGGCTTTGAGGAGGGCAGGTCATGCCTCACAAGCATTAGTGAATTCTTTGAAGATGTGACAAAACACATTGAAGGCAGAGCAGTGGATGTGGTGTTATCTGGATTTTAGCAAGGTATTCGATAAGGTTCCACATGGTAGGCTCATTCAGAAAGTAAGGAGGCATGGGATTTAGAGAAATTTGGCTGTCTGGATACGAAACTGGCTGCCCAATAGAAGACAGGGTGGTAGTACAGCGAAAGTATTCAGCCTGGACCTCGGTGACCAGTGGCGTTCAGCAGGAATCTGTTCTGAGACCTCTGCTCTTTGTGATCTTTATAGATGACATGGATGAGGAAGTGGAAAGGTGGGTTAGTAAGTTTGCCGATGATATGAAGGTTGGTGGAGTTGTGGACAGCGTGGAAGGCTGTTATAGGTTGCAACGGGACATTGACAGGATGCAGAGCTGGGCAAAGAAGTGGCAGATGGAATTCCACCCAGAAAAGTGTGAAGTCATTCATTTTGGAAGGTTGAAATTTGAATGCAGAATACAGGGTTAATGGCAGGATTCTCAGCAGTGTGGAGGAACAGAGGGATCTCGGGGTCCATGTTCATAGATCCCCCAAGTGGAATGGTGGCTCAGTGGTTAGCACTGCTGACTCCCAGTGCCAGAGGCCCGGGTTCGATTCCAAACTCGGGCAACTGTCTGTGTGGAGTTTGCACATTCTCCCCGTGTCTGCGTGGGTTTCCTCCAGGTGCTCTGGTTTCCTTCCACAGTCCAACAATGGGCAGGCTAGGTGGATTGGCCATACTAATTTATCAATAGTGTTCAGAGGTGTGTTAATTAGGTGGGTTACAGGGAAAGGTGGGGGGATGGATCTGGGTGGGATGCTCTGTGGGTCAGTGTTGACTTGTTGATTCGAAGGGCCTGTTTCCACATTGTAGGTATTCTATGAAAGTTGCGATCCAAGTCGATAGGGTTGTAAAGAAGGCATATGCTGTGTTGGCTTTCATTGGCAGGGGAATTGAGTTTAAGAGCTGTGAGGCTATGCTGCAGCTCTACAAAACTGTGGTTAGGCCACACTTGGAATATTGTTTCCAAGTCTGGTCACCTCATTACTGGAAAGATATGAAAGCTTTAGAGAGGGCGCAGAGGAGATGCTGCCTGAACTGGAGGGCAGGTCTTATGAGGAAAGGTTGAGGGAGCTAGGGCTTTTTACATTGGAGTGAAGAAGGATGAGAGGCAACTTGATAGAGGTAAACAAGATGATGTGAGGCATAAATAGAGTGGATAGCCAGAGACTTTTTCCCAGGGTGGAAATGACTATTATGAGGGGGCTTTATTTTAGTGTGATTGGAGGAAGGTGTAGGGGAGATATCAGAGGTAGCTTCTTCACACAGGGAGTGGTGGGCATGTAGAATGCGCTGCCGGCAGTAGTAGTGGAGTCAGATACTTTAAAGACTTTTAAGCGATTCTTGGAGGATAGTAAAATATAGGGTATGCAACTAGATTGATCTTAGGATAAGTTAGCACAACATCATGGGCCGAAAGGCCTGTGCTGTGCTGTACTGTTCTTTGTTCTAAATCTTGTGAAACTTCACAAGGGATTACGGTTCTTCACTTTTGCTGATCTGCTCTAACTTTTGCTGATTATTCCTTGTCTAATAAATCATCCTCATGTCCTAGTCTATGCCCCTGAACTTTGAAGCTGCATTCCAGAACCCATTTCAAAGACATAACCACAGGTCTTCAATGAGAACTACCTTCCCCAAACCACATATGCACCTGGATTTCCCTGTCAAGTGCTCCTGTATTTTGCCCATCATCAATCTTCATAATTAAGTCAAAAGATAGTGTCACTGGCCAACTCAACCATCAGTGTGACCACCTCACTGTCCTCTCTAGTACCTTGAAAAAAGCCAGGGCTCTCCTTGAACTTCCCTGCCTCAATCACATTAATTTCTATCTAACCATCAAGTCAATACTTGCTATCTTGCCTCCTCTGTTGATCCACAAACACCTGGATTTTAAAAACTTTATCTGTGTGTTCAAATGAAGTCCACAGCTTCATTCCGTTATCTCTGCAGCATCCTTCAATAATAAAAGCCTTGAGGAGCTCTGTTTGACTAATTTTGTGTTGTCTTCTTCACACCATTGGTGCCGATGTCTGCAACTTAGGTGTGTGTCTTAGGTTATGGGTTTCCTTGCTTAAATGTCATTGTCTCTTTACTCCTTTCCTATATTAAGAAATTCCTCAACACTGACCTCTTTTTGGCCTCGCTTTTGGTCACAATTCCTAATGTCTTCTTGTTTTGCTCCTTGTCGGTTTTTGTCTGACTGGATTCATGTCAAATAGCTTGGGGCCCTTAAATGTAATTAAATTAAAATGACAGATTGTGTCTTTTTTTTAAAATCACAGCTGAGTCAGTATGCCTTCTTTTAACATCAATAAAGGCACTTTCTAACCTGAGAGCAGCCGAGACCAGACGTACAATCAAATTATCCTAATAAATCATTGTACATTTGTTTCCTTTCTTTCAGACCATGCAACAAAATGGTGGAATGTAAGATAATTCCAAAGTATCATCAATGGAATGAGGCCAAGCAGAAACATTCACCTGCTGTGTCTTAAATAAAAATGGGCCTGATTTAACCTGCACCCGTTTCATGTTTTCTTTTGCCACCAGGTGATTAACTTGTGTGATAATAAACAGAAAATTCTATCATTTCCAATTCTAAATTCCAACCTTCCAGTAATACTTTTGGGAGAAAATACTTCACCAAAGGTAACGTGGCCACTGTGTCCAGGATCAAGCAGACATAGCTTATGCCGGTAAGCTGTAATTGCCTGTACTGACACCAACTGCATAAACTAGTGCAGAATGCAAACCAAACCAAAGTCTTTTAGGTCCTTTGGGCCTCACTGTCAGACTGGGCAGTATCTTAAACATTGGGGAGGGGGTGGGGAAGGAGCAATTGTGATGGGAGTCTGACTACTGGCTGCTAGCAAGCCCCCCAGCTCTATAATGGTGGCATTCTGTATTGTTTTAATCAAACACTACAATAACAAACTTGATTTTGACAGAAGTAGCAGCAAGTGCAAAATTCTCAATGAAATCAACTTCAAACAATTGAAGGGAATTTCTCAAATTAAAAAAATAACCCATTATCCTGATCTAAAAGTTGGTTTGTTTAAAGGATATTACTTTGAATTCAGTCTTGGGTTTTAGCAAAGCTAGCACTCACTGCCCAACCCATCTGCCTCACATTCATCTTAAATCTTCGCAATGCAGCAGCTCAGTCACAACTGTGGAGTCACAGCCAAAAGGCAAAAAGTAGCTTTGTAGTCCATGTGAACTTTTACAGCAGTACCACTGGACTGGAACGTCAGGAGAAGCTCTCTTTTTGTGGAAAACAATCAATCATTGTAATTTACCTCAGGACAGTCAATTATGGTTGGGGTCATTAAGAGAACTTCCAGCTTGGAAAGGAGAGTTGATGACGGTAGCCAATTAAGTCTGACAGCATTTCTGCTACATTTTATTCATCAAATAGGAAAGAAAGGTTTGAAGCGATAATAGGCCAGGAGCTGGCAGGTGGGGCTAGTTTATGGTCAGCTTGGACTGAAGGGTCTGTTTCCATGCTGTATGAGTCTATGACATGGTAATGCCCTCTCTCAAATTTATAAAAATTTAAAATGAAATAACAAGTTTAAAAGCCAGGACAGCGCTATAACACCTCAGCCACGGCAACAGCAGGGGCGAGGTAAAACCGAGTTTCCCCAACTGTGAGAACCTGGACAGGAACTGGAAAATTCTGGTCATCCTCCTTTAGTTGGCTTTGAGTGGCCAATAACAAACTATGTTGGCTACCTGCCGCATGCAGGCTGGTAGTCCTGTCAACCACCCATTTACCTTCTCCACAAAGATAGCCCGTTTGGGCTCAGCTATGGAATCAGCTAACCAACCATAAGGCTGTTTTAAACACTGGTCCAACTGCAGCCGAGTTCAAGCAGGGTCTAAAAATCAAGCTTAACATTTTTGATTCTTATACTGTTGTTCACGTTCCATTTCAATACTACTACCATTCCCTGGCTAATACCAGTGAAAGCAGCCTTCACGGGTCATTTTGGTTGCTGTTTGACATGCTGCTAGGTTTTCATTAGGGCAGATTGGGCAATGAGATGTAACATTGGTATCACCGGGTGTAGATACCAACTTTTCAGGACTTTATCACAAATAGCAATTTAGGCCGCAATAAATTCAACATAGAAAATTGACAAGCAAGAATTCTAAAGTAGTCATCCCTGGAGACCGACGGTGCCACACAGCAGTAACTCAGAACAGAAGGGTCAAGCAACTGAATGTGTGGTTGAAGTATGGTAGCAGGAGGGACAGCTATAGATTTCTGAGGCATTGGGACCATTTCTAGGGTTAGGTGGGTACTGTGTAAGTGGATGGCTTACACCTCAACAGAAACAATACCTACATCCTGAAGGGAAGATTTGCTGATGCCACTGGTGCAAATTTAAAATAGATTAGCAGGGGGATGGGATTCTGACATAGTTCGATAAGAAACAAAGCTGATGTGGATTTAGAATTTAAAACACGAGCAAGTGAGTCTAGATGGCAGATGAAATAAGAAAGAAGTGAGTTTAGCAAGGCTAAATGGATGTAGTTTAATGCAAGGAATAAGATAGACGAGCTGAGTGCATTAATAAGCAAATGGGAGTATGATACCATAGCTATGACCAAGACTTGGTTGAAATAATGGGTAGGATTGGTAGCTCAATATTTAGGAAATTCTGACAAGATAGAGAGGAGGATAGAAGAGGAAGGTTATAATATTGATCAAAGAATCAATTACAGCTGTGAGGAGGGTTGATATCTTGGAAGGGTCATCAAGCAAGGACATAAGGGCAGAAGTAAAAGACACAAAAGGGACATATGTGCTATTGGTTGTGAGCTACAAGCACACAAAAAGGGAGAAATAAAGGCTGAAGTATGTAATCAAGTTTCAGGAAGTGAAAGAATAAGATGACAGTAAGAATAGAGGATTTTTACCCCCCCCCCCCAATGTCAATTGGGACAACTTTAGTGCACAAAGTAGGGAGGTGAAAGGGTTAGTATAGCTCAAACATGTCTGGGCAAGTACAAGGAGTGCGCAAGCTTTGACCAACAGGTTTGACAAGCAGGCAAATAAAGGAAGTATGTGGTCCAAAGAAAAAAGATATTGTATCCATTTGATGGTCACGTTCGGATGTGATGACTTATGTAATCAATTGATCATGCAAACGCTGTAATCTATAGCACTTTGATTTCATAGAATACAATGTTGTTCTGGGAGTCAGAAGAGAGATCCTGCTATGTTCTTGAACAAAGGAGACTGGTAAAAAGAAACCTCGGGGAGTCAGACTAGACTGGATTATTCTTCCATCGACATAATAGCTTGGCGTAGTTGACAGGGTTTGTTTGTGTGTAATTCACAGAGCAGTAAAGAGCCCTCGATGACTAGACTGGTTGGTGGTAAGAGAAAGAGAGTGTGCAGTAAGATTTCAGCTGAACAGGGCTGAGGGCATAATGGCCAATAATGGGAGAAAAAGTATGGGCCTCATATGGTTCTGTATTGCAATATGTACATGGGAAACATAAGACGTTGGTAGAATAGAGAAGCATGCATGGTTGGGATCTGGAAGACACTCTGCAGGCGCAGTGGCATGATCGAAGGGACAAAAGATAGATGGAGCCAACAAGGGATGTTTGATTCTTTGTTGCCCTAAAATCTGCAAGTGGAAAGTATAAGCTGTTAAGACAAACATCTCATACTGCTCTCACTACACATACGCACTGTTTAAAATGGCAACCCATGGAAAAAAATGTCTCTCTAGGCCATAATCATTGGCTGCCACCAAATTATCTGGAAGCACTTCAGTTGGCTTTAAAGTACTTCACTTAAAGCTCTTGATAGGATCTGAATTTTATTTTTGCTATAACTGAAGCCAAACAGCCATTCAGCACAGCTAGTTGTTTATGTATATTTGGCTTAAGTGGTATCACTGATTCTCTTAATAGACTTGCTTGGGAGCATTCCCAGTTGGACTACATTGCTGGTAATGTAACTAGGTTAATCGATGAAGAGACCCAGTTTAATGCTCTGATGGTTCACCAAAATAGCTGGTCGAGGTAAAATTCAATTCATAAATTCTGAATTTGAAAGTTAGTCACAGGATTGGTTGTCATAATACTATCAGTTATCATAAAAACTCATGTGGTTCACTAATCTTCCGTAGTGATGAAAATGTGTATTTTATACCTGGTCTGGCATTGATGTGACTCTTACCTAACTTCAGAAAAGGCTCAGAAAGACTTTCTGTTCAAGGGCAATTAGGGATCGGCAATAAATGCTGTCTCTGCCCAAAAAGTCCATATCATGTGAAAGAATACAATAAGAAGCTGCTCTAACAAACAGCCTATATAATTATCAAAGTATTAGAGATATGAAATGAATTAAAGTTCTAAAAAATAAAAAATAACAGTCATTTCAATGCCTTATGACATTTCCCCTACAGCATGCAATGAAATGTTGGGGTAACACAAATAAACATACGAAATACCCCAGAGCACAGCAACGCTTTTTTTGAAGTGTAGATACTGTTTAATATAGAAGACAGAGAAGCTAACCTACATGCAATAAGCTGCATCCAGCAGTAATGTATTTATGACTAGATAATCTGTTAATTGTGATTTTAATTGAGAAGTAGATATCTCAATGATATTATTACTATATAAAATTAGGCCCTTCTCATAATCTTTCAGGAGGGTTCAGAAATCTGTTTTATTTCTCAAAACATATTCATTTTTAGGTAACTGCTGTATCCCATTGACCAAGAATGGCCAGGATGTTGTAACAATGCTGAAAAGCCAGAGAAGATCTGGTAGCTGAGATGAGAGAAATTAATTCACAGCAGTCACAACAGTCAGCTCAACTCTTGGGAATTGTCTCTCTCTAAATCGTCCTCCCACCTTACAAATCTTCTCAAAACCTAAATATTCAGCTAACATTTCCAACCTATATCTTTGTGATTGGAAAGCAAGTACCAAACAATAGATAAAGTTTCTTAGGCCTAATTTTCTTTCTTAAAGGTACCATAAAAATTTAAGTTGTAGTTACGATCCAACCTAGGTCAAATGCAGTTCACGGTTTTATAAAGGGCTGAATGCAATCAAAACCAGAGTTTATAAGACTTAGAATCATAGAATCCATAGAGTGTGGAAGCAGCCATTTGGCCCACTGGGTCCACACAGATCTTCTGAAGATCATTCCATCCACACTCTTTCCTGTATTCTGTCTCATCAAAGAGTGATAGAAATGTACAGCACAGAAACAGACCCTTTCGTCCAACTCATTCATGCTGACTAGATATCTTAAATTAATTAAATTAATTGAATCCCATTTGCCAGCATTTAGCCCATATCCCACGAAACCCTTCCTATTCATATATCCATCCAGATGCCTTTTAAATGTTGTAATTGTATCAGCCTCCACCAGTTCCTCTGGCAGTTCATTCCACACACGCACCACACTGTACAAGAAAGAGTTGCCCGTTAGGTCCTTTCTACATCTTTCCCCTCTCACCTTAAACCTAACCCCTCTAGTTTTGGGCTTCCCTACCCTGGGGAAAATACTTTGACTATCACCTGATCCATGCCCTTCATGATTTTATAACTCCAATAGATCACCCCTCAGCCTCTAGTGCTCCAGGGAAAATAGCCCCAGCATAGTCAGCCTCTCCCGAGAGCTTAAATCCTTCAACCCTGGCAATATCCTTGTAAATCTTTTCTGAACGTTGTTGCTTGAGATCTGACCTACCACGGCAGTGTGATCAGCAAGCCTGTAAATGGAATGGAGATTGAATTTGGCCACACAATCATGAGTGTATAAGGGGTACAAGTATGGTGTTGAGTAAACAGCCTTGCGGGGCACAATTTTTGAGGATTATTCTGGTAGAAATCTTACTGATTGCAGTCCAGGGGTCAGAAAGTCCAAAATCCAGGTACAGCGAGGGGACCAGAGACATAGGTCTCAAAGTTGGAAGATGAGTTTTTTTGGAATTATTTTGTTAAAGGCTGTAGTCAATAAGTAGAAGCCTGATACAGGTGTCCTTGTTATCTAGATGTTCCAGGTTTGAGTACAGGACCAGGGAAATGGCATCTGCCATGGACCCGTTGTACCCGTATGCAAATTGCAAAAGATCAAGGCAATCTGGTAGATTGGAGTCAATGTCAGCCAAGACTAACCTCTCAAAGCACGTCATAATTATGGAGATCAGAAACACTGGGTGGTAGTCATTGATGAACACTGCACGATTTTTCTTTGGCATGAGGATGATGATAGTCTTCTTGATGCAGGAGGGGAATTCAGATCAAAGTAAGGAGAGGTTAAAGATGTCACCAAGCATTCCCGCCAGCTGGTCTGCACAAGATCTGAATGCCTTATCACTGCTCTTATGAAACAAAGGATTCTGATTCAGACTCCCACCATCCTCTGAATGAAACAAAATTCTCATCTTTCCTCGGAGTCTCTTACTTTATATTTATTTTTCCTGGTTATTGAACCCTCTACAAATGGAAAACAAATGCCTTCCTATCTGCACTAACTATACCTTATAGAATCTAAATCACCCTCTCTAGTACAGTCACATCCTTTCTAAAGTGTGATCAGACTATATATAGTATGCCAATGATAGTCTAACTAGTGTTTTTATGCAGTTCCAGCAGAACTCCTCTCCTCTTCTGTCCTGTGTCTTGGTTCAGAGTGGCAACTATTCCTTATACCTTTTAAGCCACCTTATCTACCCGTCCTCTGACTTTCAGGGAGCTGCAAATATGCACATCAAGGTCCAACAGGTTTATTTGAAATCACAAACTTCTGAAGTGTAGCACCTTCGCCAAGTCAAGTGACAGAAAAGCACACAGAACACAGAACTTATGGGCAGAGAGAGATCAAGGGCAGGCAGGTCAAAAGACCATACAATGGTGTGAGTGGAGTGCCGAATAATAAGGCCTGCAGGTGATACGAACTATTAGATGGTGTAAGTAAAGTATTGACAGTTGAATAACAAGCAAAGGGATGACCCATAATCTGATTAAACAAGGCAGAGAGATAATTACAAAAAATTAAAGATACAGTGGTGCTGGAGACAAATCAAATGACTGGAATAACATGTTAGGTATAAGAGTCACATGACGAGTCTTTAACCATAGTCATAGTAATCCAAAACAGTACAATCTAAGGTAGAGAGCGTAATAATTTATCCAGGTGATGGAGATAAAACAAGACAGTAAGAAAGATTTTACAGATATAGGACAGTGTGGTGGGGTCATATGTAGCGTGACATGAACCCAAAATCACGGTTGAGGCTATCTTGGTTATCAGTTTTTGCATTGCGATTCTGCATTTTGTCTCTTTCAAAGGTCGCCTCAAAGGACTCTTACTCAAAGATCGGAGGCTTAATGTCCCTGACTGTTGAAGTGTTCCCCGACTTGGAGGGAACAGCACTGTCTGGCGATTGCTGAGCAGTGTCATTTGGGCCAAAGACGAATTATAACACATACTATGCCAACAGACTCTGCTGTCACACCTCTTACACACTCCTCATCATCTTGTACACCAACTCCACAGCAGATGCTGCAACGTTGAAATCGAGGTAGAGTCTACATTCTCAGCTTGCGCTCAGGATTCAGTGGGCCAGCTAGGAGATAATGCCAAGCAGATGAGGTTAACAGAACTACGCCAACATACACACCAAGAACAAGAAAATGGAGAAACTTGACATCACCACCAGCAGTCCAAGCTTTGCCTGGAACCAGAATTGAAACCAGTACCATCACAGGGAAGTCCATCAACTTGTCTGACGCATCGGTCAAAATTGAAGTTCTCAGCCGAGGATCCAATTTCTGCCACACTACCTAACTGGACCACAGTGGTCTGGCTGCAGACACAGAGAAATTCATCAGGTGAATGAGGCTCCGGGAATTCTTCCACAAACTCAAGATGTCAGCAGCAAGCCCAATGAGACAACCTACGAGCCAGAACAGTTGACAGAGAGATCCATGGTGCAGCGACCAAAGAAGAAAGTGTTGAACTGGACTCCTCCAGAAGGCCGCTGCCCTTGGCTCAACATGCATGTTCAAGCTGTCAGGACGTACATTAACACCAGATTAATCAGCTGTGCTTACAAGATAGCACAAAACGTCAACTAAGCACAACACAACGCCATCCATGCTCTGAAGACTAATCGCAACATTGTCAAACCAGCAAACAAAGCAAGAGCCATTGTCATATGGAACGGAATGTACTACCGCAAAGAAGCATACTGACAACTGAACAACTAGGAATACTACCGTTAGCTACCTGCCAATCTGATCAAAGAACGCATCTGTCAACTGATCAAGACCTTTGATCCAGCCTTCAGAGTATCATATGAACTTTCATCCGCTGAACTTCTCACATAGGAGTTTTCTACTGCCTTCCAAAGACACACAAAGCCAACACACCTGGGTGTTCTGTTGTATCAGGCAATGGGACTCTGTGTGAGAACCTCTCCAGTTATGTCTAGGGCACCTTGAAACTCATTGTATAAGGAACCATCAGCTTTCATTGCAACACTACAGATTTCTTACAGAGACTCAGCTCCCACGGACCAGTCGAACCAGGAACATTGTTCATCATAATGGATATTTCGGCACCCTATACCAGCATACCCTACGATGACAGCATAGCTGCAACAGCCATAGTACTCCATATCAACAACTGCTAATTTCCAGACACCATTGTGCAACTCATCTGCTTCATCCTCGATCACATCTTCACCTTCGACAACCAGTTCTTTACCCAAATATAAGGAACAGTCATGATTTACACCCAAATATGCCAACGTTTTCATGCAGAGGTTCAAGATAGATTTCTTCACTGTGCAGGACCTCCAGCCAACGCTGTATGCCAGAAACATCAATGACATTTTCTTCCTTTGGACTCATGGCAAGAAATTACTGAAACAATTACACAGCGATATCAACAAGTTTCATCCTACCATCAGACTTACCATGGACTACTCTTCAGAATTAGTCTCACGGTTGGACACATGCATCTGCATCAAGGATGGACACCTAAATACCTCACGGATAAACTCATGATGCTGCACTTCTCTACCTTCCACCCTAAAAATGTTGAAGAAGCCATCCTGTATGCATAGGCCCTGCAAACACATACAGAATCTGCTGAGATGAGGAGGAACACAACGGGCACCCAAAGATTTTGAAGGTTATCCCCATAAGAGTGGGATATGATACTCAATTCATCGATCGCAAGTTCTGACGTGCCACTGCCAAAAACCGCAACAACCTCCTCAGAAGACTGACACAGGATTCGACCAATAGAGTACACTTCATCACACAATACTTCCCTGGAGCGGACAGGCTACGCCATGTTCCTCGCAGCCTTCAACATGTCATCGATGACGATGAGTACCTCATCAAGGTCATCCCTATACTAGCGAGTTTTGAGAAGATTTGTAGCTCAGGTTGAGGTTCTGGATGTGAGATTGCTTGCTGAGCTGGAAGGTTAGTTTTCAGACGTTTCGTCACCATTCTAGGTAACATCATCAGTGAGCCTCCGAAGGCTTCATCGGAGGCTCACTGATGATGTTACCTAGAATGGTGACGAAACATCTGAAAACTAACCTTCCAGCTCAGCGAGCAATCTCACATCCATCATCCCTATACATCTACTTCTCGCTTTCGAACAACTGAAAAACCTTAAACAGGCCATTGTTTGCAGCAAACTACCCAGCCATCAGGGGAACATCAACTACAACACCACACAACCCTGACACAGAAAACGCTGCAAGACACGCTAGGTCATCAACATGGATACTGGCAACAGACGTGGGAACACCACCCACCATATATATGGTAGGTACTCATGTGACTTGGCCAATGTTATCTAATTCATACGCAGCAGGCAAGGATGGCCTGAGGCATGGTATATTGGTGACACCATGCAGACACTAAAACAATGGCAGCCTTCAAGATACACAACACAGAATCACGAGCAGAAACTGATAGCTAAGCTCTGTACCCATGAAGGCAGCCTCAGCCGTGATCTTGGGTTCATAATCACATTACATGTGACCCCACCACACTGTCCTGTATCTGGAAAATCTTCCTTACTGTCCTGTTTCGTCACCACCACCTGGATAAATTATTATGATCTCTCGACCGTAATTGGTTTGCACAGTTTTGGATTACAACAACTCAGGATGTAACTGTTATACCTATCATGTTATTCCAGTCATTTGGATCGTCTCTGACACCACCTTATTTTTAAAGTTTTTGTAATTATCTCTCTGCCTCATTTAATCAGACTATAGGTTATCCCTTTGCTCGTTATTCAGCTGTTGACACTATATTCACACCATCTAACAGTTTGGATGACCTGCAGCGACTTATTATTTGACCCTTCGAAAGCTTGTTTGTTTTCAAATAAACTTGTTAGACTATAACCTGGTTCAGAGATAGTAGGAACTCCCATTTCTGAAGAAGCGAATAAGCCCGAAACGTCAGCCTTCCTCCTCCTCTGATGCTGCTCGGCCTGCTGTGTTCATCCAGCTCCACACCTTGTTATGTCAGACTGTAACCTGGTGTCGAGTGATTTCCGACTTCGTCCAGCCCAGTGCAAAGCCGGCACCTCCACATTCTAATAATAGGTAGCGTGCAACGTCAGAAAATGCGATACCTTCTGCGTATAAACCGATATCTTCTGAGCCACCATCAGTTTTGAAGGCTCACCGGACCCGAGACGTTAATTCTCCTCACAGATGCTGCCAGACCCCCTAAGATTTTCCAGCAACTTCTGTTTTCGCCCCTTCTTAGTGTGGTGAAGGCTCCCAGAGAGCGCGGGGGTGAACTACAATTCCCACAAGGCTCAGGGTGCCGACGTGACGTCATATCCGCTGGGTGACGCCACGACTGGCTGGTCTCGGTTGTCCTTCCAACATGGAGGCCGTGCCGCGGATGCCGATGATCTGGCTGGATTTGAAGGAAGCCGGGGAGTTTCCTTTCGCCAGTGCAGTCCGACAGGTAAATAAGAATGACGGAGAATCGGCCGAAGATCGAAAGCAGGGCTTGGTGTTCTTCATCTGAGTTAGATTATTCTGAGAACTAACAACGCCAAGGCGTCCAGACTCTGGCTGTTCGGTTGGGAGGAGGAGGAGGAGGAGACGGCCTCCGCTGGCGTCACTGAGGCCCCTGAATGTTTCTGCTGAGCCCCTATGAATCCCAGGAACCGTATCCGGGCCCTGCGCCTACCACCTTTAACATTAAGAGTTCGGCATCTTGTTTTTAAATAGATTTGCTGTTCCTTTTGATTGCTCGTCATTCCATTCGCTATTAACTTGCAGACTCGGACAGCGAAACGTCTGAGGCTGAACCAAACCATTTTTTTCCTTGATGTTATTCTTCACCTAAGATGAGCTTCACAAAGGGCATTCAACGCCATCACGCCATGATGAGTGTAACAGTCAGCTGTCAGCAGACACCCAACATAATGCAGATCAAAGGTGCTGCAAAATACTGGAATGCTCAACAAGGCAGGCAATGGCCGTGGAGTGAAACAAAGTTAATGTTTCACGTTGAGGCATCCTTTCATCACAATCATGACCTTCCTTGTGAAAGATGCTGTCTGACCAGCTGAGTTTTTTTTTTAAAAATAGTTTCATATTACTTTAGTTCCAACACTGTGGGTTCAAATCCCACTCCAGAACTTGACCAGACAAATCAAGATGGATGCAGCAGTCAGTACTGAGGGAGGTACAGTCATTGGATGACCCAACAACCAGCTGCTGTATGCCTTTTTTCTCCCTCTTTCCCCCAACATACAAATTTTTAACTATTTCACTAAATGTTGACATTGTTGTCAACATCAAAAATTAGTTGTCCATCCCTAAGTGCCCTTGAAAGGTGATTGGAATTACCTTCTTGAATCTCAATGGCCCGTCTGGTGCGGCTGGGAAAGAAAAGTTACATGATTTTGCCTCCATCCTAGTTCCAAGTCAGGAATGCTGCACCAATGGACTTGTAAGTGGTGATCTTCCCATGGCCTTACTTCCCTCATTTTTCCAGGTGCCAGAAGTTACATGTTTGAATGGTACAGTTGAAGAAGTGTTGGTCAAATGCGTGGCAGTAATTTGTAAATGGTGCTGGACAATGTGAATGTTTTAGTTGATCAGTGGGTGCCAATAAAGTGAAATGCTTTGTTCCAGATTGTGATGAGTTTCTTCTGTGATGCCAGGACTGCATTCATCCAAGCAAATACAAAGCATTCCATTACACTCCTGACTCGTGAGTTAACCACCTCACAGTTTGTGGTTACTGATCAGTTGAGTTTCTGGTCAGTGGTAATCGATTCAATGATGGTAATTTCATTGTCTGACAAGAGGAGATGGTAAGATTTCCTCTTGGTAGAGATTGTCATGCCAGCTACTTATGGGTTGGGGATAGTACTTGCCACTTGACAGCTCAAGCCTAAAGAGTAGGCCTTGTTGTATATGGTTTGGACTACTTCAGTGTCTGAGGAGTTGGAAATGTCACTGAATCAGAAAATATCACATTTCTGACCTTGTTGGGAAGGTCATTGAAGTAGCTGAAGCTGTTTGGACCTAGGATGTTACCCTGAGGAATTCTTGACCTGAGATGATTGACCTTCTTGTATATTGACTAAAACATTAACTGTTTCTCTGCTGATATGGCCAGACCTGTTGAGTTTCTCCAACACCTCTGATTTTATTTCAGATTTCCAGCCATTGCATTACTTTGCAGTTCCTTGTGTTATGTGTGTCCCCCAGCTGTGACCGCCCCATTTGATTATGTCTCATGATTTGACATGGAGTATAAGGCAGCATCATTTTCTCAATGTCAAAATGTGTTCTTCGGCATATACGTGGAGATGTCTAAATCTCACCTCCACTTTCTGTTACTGTATTTCGATTGATTTATTGTCACCTGTACCAAATTATGGTGAAAAGCTTTGTTTAGGAGCAGTACAGGCAGATCATAGGAAGCAAAGATATACGGATCAAAAAGATATAGACAGAGGCATACAAGTTACATTGCACAGGGCACGTGCTAGGCAAGATCAGCAGTGTTTGAGGCTAGAGAGTCCCTTCATCAGGTTTAATAATGGCTGGGAAGAAGCTATTCCTGACCCTGTTGGTGCATGTATTCAGGCTCCCGTATCTTCTGTCTGACAGAAGAAGTTATAGGAGATTATTATCAGGGTCAGATGGGTCTTTATTGATATTTCCTCAGTCTCCCTGGATTAAACTGATCTGGAAAGTGTAATCTTTTTTAAAAACAATTCTAAAAATTGCTCTATGGATGAGCCACTTCAGTTATTAGGAAAGATTTCTTAGGGTGGGACTATTTTCCATGGAGAGGAGAAGGCTAAGAGGGGATTTGACTAATGTTTTCAAAATCATGAGGGGCTTTGGCAGAGTAGATCAAGAACCAGAGGGGATTAGTTTTTAAATACTTTGCAATAGAAGTAAATTTGAGGTGAGGAAAACCTTTTTCTCACAGTGAGTAGTTACGGTATGGATTGCACTGTTTGGAAGTATGATCGGTAGATTTAATGGAGGTATTCAGCCGAGCATTGGATTATTATTTAATTAGAAACAGGTACAGGTTATGGGGAAATAAAATAGATGTTTGGCTATATGTTAAACTGTTCAGAAGATTAGTTCAGGCACAATGGGATGAGTGGCTCTGTCTTGCACCATAACAATCCTTTGTATGTAAAATGCAATATGTAACTATAGGCCCATTATCAAGTAGCTATAGACTTGTTAGCTTAACTTCTGTAGTGTGGAAAATGCTTGAATACATACTGAAAGAAGCAACTGCGGGACAACTTTATAGAAATTGTCCCATCGGGCAGATGCAGCATGGATTCTAGAAAGGCAGGTAATGTTTAACTAATTTACTAGAATTCTTTGAGGACATTACAATCATGATGGACAATGAGGGGTGACCGGATGTGTTGTATCTGGATTTCCAGAAGGCATTCAACAAGGTGTCGTACAGAAGACTGCTGCATAAGATAAAGGTGCATGGTATTGTGTAATGTGTTAACATGGATAGAAGATTGCTTAACTAACAGAAAACAAAGAGTTGGGATATTATGGGTGTTTTTCTTGTTGGCAACCCGTGGCTGGTGGTGTGTTTCGGGTCAGTATTGGGACCGCAATTGTTTACAATTTGCATAGATGATTTAGAGTTGGGGACTACGTGTAGTGGAGATTAGTGTAGTGTGTCATAGTTCACCGATGACACTTAAATAAGTGGTTGAGCAGCGTGTGCAGAGGACACTGAAAGTCTGCAGAGGGATATAGATAGGTAACTGAGTAGGCAAGCATCTGGCATTGGAGTACAATGATGGTAAATGTGAGGTCATCCACTTCGGTAGGGATAACAACAAAATAAACTATAATTTAAAAGTTGAAAAATTGGAGCATGCTGCTGTGCAGAGGACCTGGGTGACCTTGTGCATGAGTCACAAAAATTGGTTTGCAGGTGCAGTAGGTAATTTAAGAAGGCAAATGGAATATTGTCCCTCATTGATAGAGGAATTGAGATTAAAAATACATTGCAATTGCAAGGTTGCTGGTGAGGTGCCACATCTGAAGTTCTGTGTAGTTTTGGTCTCCTTGCGCGAGATCAGATATACTAGCAGTGGGGGGGATGCAGTGAGGTTCACTAGGTTGATTCCAGAGTTGAAAGGATCGGCTTATGAGAAGAAATTGAGTAGACTGGAACTATCTTCATTGGAATTTAGAAGAATGAGGGTGGTTCTTATATAAACAAATAAAATTATGAAGGGAAGGGAAAGGATAGGATGGAAATAGGATGTTGTTTCCACTGGTGGGTGAAACTAGAACTGGGGCATAGCCTAAAAATAAGGGGAAGCAATTTTAGGACTGAGTTGAGGAGAAACTTCTTCACCCAAAAGGTTTGAATCTGTGGAATTCCTTGCCCAGTGAAACAGTTGAAGCTACCTCGTTCAATGTTTTTAAGACAAAGATAGATTCCTGTACAGTAAAAGAATTAAGGGTTTTGGTGAGCAGACAGCTAAGTGGAGCTGAGTCCACGAAAAGATCAGCCGTGATCATTTTGAATGGTAGAGCATTGATGGACCAGATGGCCTACTCCTGCTCTTCTTAGATTCCTATGATTGACTTCATACAATTATACCATGGAAGAACATAACTGAACTGAATTTACAAACAGAAACAATGATTTATTCTTTAAGAAGTATTTATTGAAACCATTTTGGGAATTTTTTTATCCAGATTAATAAAATTGTCTCTGACATAGTAGGAATTGCAGATGCTGAAGAATCTGAGATAACCAGGTGTAGAGCTGGATGAACACAGCACATCCTTTGCTGCTTGACCTGCTGTGTTCGTTCAGCTCTACACCTTGTAATCTCTATTAAAATTGTCTCACCGTTTCTTATGTGAACACGAAATCACGTGGTGCACATGGCTGTCTGGGCAGCTTGAGTGCATTTGATCACACTGGTTCTGAGTATAGCTGTAACTTGTACATTGTTTTATGGATCTTATTTTCTAAAACTTGAATCAGGATGCTTTTGTGCAATCAGAGTGCCTTAAAACCTGCTGAAATTTGGTTATGTCTGAAAGGAGTTGGGGCCGAGCCACAAGTAAATGCAAAGATGAACGCTTTGTCTGGAAGAATTTTTTTAATTTTGTGCATGACAATATTTCAAAAATGAACAGGGAAATTTTCCCTTATGGCCTAGCAATTTTTTTAATCTTGGTCAGCATCATGCAAGCAGATTATATAGTCATCCCATTGCTGTTGTAGGAACATGCTGTGTGCAAATTGGTTGCTGTTTTCTACAACAATGACTATACTTTTAAAATACTTAACCGACTATAAAGTACATTTAGGCATCTGTGATTGTGACATACGCTGTCACTGCAGTTTTGGCCCTTGAGTATTGCTAATTTTGCATCATCGTTCGGGACCATGCTTTCATCTGTCAAGGCTTTAAGCTCAAAAATTCCATCTTTATATATCCCTGGTTCACTGGCTTCCTCCTTTGAAATGCTTCTCAAGATCATTTCTCTTTGATCAATCTTTTGGTTATTTGTTCTGATATCTCCGTATGTGGCTTGTTGAATTTTATTTGAAAAGACTCTTGTAAAACATAGGATAATAAGGTGTAGAGCTGGATGAACACAGCAGGCGAAGCAGCATCAGAGGAGAAGGAAGGCTGGTGTTTCGGGCCTAGATTTTTCAGATTTTCAGGTCTTCAGATTTTTCTGAAGAAGGTTCTAGGCCTGAAATGCCAGGCTTCCTGCTCCTCTGCTGCTTGGCCTGCTGCGTTCATCCAGCTCTACACTTCGTCATCTCAGATTCTCCAGCATCTGCAGTTCCTGCTATCCTTGTAAAACATAGGGTGTTTTGCTATGTTAAAGGCTCCTTATTACTGAAAACATTTTATGAAAATGTATTCTTTCTAAATTTTATATGTCTCCCTAATTACATTAAACTGTTTTCCAACTGGCTATGATCCTTCTGCTCCCCAGCACCACCACCACCCAAACTCCAAAAATGGGAGATTGAGACCCCCGAGTCTTCCATTCCTGGCCTCCCGTATATCTGCATCATTTTAATTGCTCTGTTTTTTCAGCTGCCAAGGCCTAAGCTCTGAAATGCTTTCTATGATACTTTTAATTTTCATCTCTTCCTTTAGAAGAAACTACTTAAAACCAATATACCTGACCAGGACTTCTGGTTAGTTGTCATAACATCTTTTTTGTATCTCCACCTCACATTTGTTGATCACTCTCTTGTGAACTGTGTAGAACTTTAACTGTGCTAGAAATATTATATCAGTGCAAGTTTTTGGTTGGAAAAGAACTGGGAAGGAGTCTTATCTCTGATCATATTGCAGTATTTATGTTGCAAGTATATGTATGGTGGTGTTGGTTGTGGAATTGATTATTTGGTAGAATTTTCTGCTTTCCGTGACTTCTTTTGGTGGATAAAAAATGTTACCTGTCATTGTTCTGGTCTGCAGTGCACGTGAGGCTACTAATACTTGATAAGGGAGTGGTGGGTAACATTAAACTTGATGGTTGATTTGGGTTATTTTAAGGATCACACCTTTATTTGAGTAGCTGATGATGCGTTGAATCCGGAGGCTGATGGGGTGGTATGTGAGGATGAGGGGGATTCTCTTTTGGTGGTTATTACGGGGACGGGGTGTGAGGGATGAGTGAATCCCCTTCGTCCTCATATACCACCCCACCAACCTCCGGATCCAACACACCATCCTCCGAGACTTCCACCATCTGCAATCCGACCCCACCACCAAAGACATTTTTCCATCCCCACCCTTATCTGCTTTCCGGAGGGACCATTCTCTCCGTGACTCCCTTGTCCGCTCCACGCTCCCCTCCAACCCCAGCACACCTGGCACTTTCCCCTGCAACTGCAGGAAGTGCTCCACTTGCCCCCATACCTCCTCCCTCTCCCTCACCCCCATCCCAGGCCCCAAGAAGACATTCCACATCAAGCAGATGTTCACCTATATGTCTGCCAATGCAGTATACTGCATCTGCTGTACCATTGTGGCCTCCTCTACATCGGGGAAACCAAGCGAAGGCTTGGGGACTGCTTTGCAGAACACCTTCACTCGGTTTGCAGTAAACAACTGCACCTCCCAGTCGCGAACTATTTCAACTCCCCTTCCCATTCCTTAGACGACAGGTCGGTCCTGGGCCTCCTGCAGTGCCACAACAATGCCACCCGAAGGTTGCAGGAAAAGCAACTCATATACTGCTTGGGAAACCTGCAGCCCAATGGTATCAGTGTGGATTTCACAAGCTTCAAAATCTCCCCTCCCTCCACTGCATCCCAAAACCAGCCCAGCTTGTCCCCACCTCCCTAACATGTTCTTCCTCTCAACTATCCCCTCCTCCCACCTCAAGCCGCACCTCCATTTCCTGCCTTCTAACCTCATCCTGCCCACTTGTCCGTCCTCCCCGGACTGATCTATCCCCCCCCCCCCCCCCCCCAAACCTCCCCACCTCCACTCACCTCTACTGGCTCCATCCTCGCCCCTTTAACTTGTCTGTCTCCTTCCCACCTGTGTTCTCCTCTATCCATCTTCAATCCGCCTCCCCCTCTCTCCCTATTTATTTCAGAACCCTCTTCCCCCTGCCCCTTTTCTCATGAAGGCTCCTGGCCCAAAACATCAGCTTTTGTGCTCCTAAGATGCTGCTTGGCCTGCTGTGTTCCTCCAGCTCCACACTTTGTTTTCTGGGGCTGATTATCTAGGCTGGTGTCAAGCTACTTGTTTGAACTGTATTCGTATATAACATTCCAGAAGTACAGTAGTGGTCACTTCTTTTTAGATGAAAAGATAAAAGGTATTGCAAGTCTAACTTATAGATTCTGGCTGCTTTGCTGGTATTGCACATCTTTCCATATTTCTGATTTTTCCGCACTTGGTGCAAAGCTATGAAATATACAGGCTTGGGTTTCTTTCAAGTACGCCTTCCCACGTTCCACCGACATTGAAAGAGGTATTTAGAGTAGAGAATGTCAATCATTGTAGAATCTGAAGCAGTTGCCCATTGAGTACTAGGCATGTCAGCCTCTCGATGTTTATCTGTCAATTTAGCATTGAGACAAAATTACAAGCTAGCATTGAGTCAGAGCTGATGCTTGACAGAAGCTCCATATAATCTTTTGGAGGCTATGATTACACTAGTCATTGTTATTTAGAATTCAGAAAAAAATGTAATGAGACCTTCAGACTGATGCACTTTATTGGCTTCACCTCACTTGAGGTATGGCCAGAGTTAGTCTTGAGTGACTATGGAGCTGTTGCAATGCAGAAGGAAACAGAAGTCATGATTGCAATTGAATTGAATTAGCTTTATTGTCACATCTACTTGGATGAATACAGTTAAAAGTTTAGTTGTCACATTTCATGCAGGTATGTTTGCACTCAAACAGGAAATGAACCAATTTGAAACTGATAAACTAGTGCGTAATCTTTCATGATCTTATGTATTTACCCTTTACCTCTGCTTTTAATCTACTGTGTGCACATAAGTTGTATTATTAGATATGATGACAGAGGTTCTGAAAATTAGGATATGAGAGCAATGACAAGCTTTGGGGAAGGAGTAGTCTGCATTTTACTTGTGTGCCACAGCTAACAATGTGTCATAATTAAGTAATGAAAAAGTAGAACAAAGATTACATTGTCCTCTAAACATTTTATCAATTATCTTTCAGTATATTTTGAAGCATTATGGTGAAAATCCTGACAACTACAGTGAGGAACTGAAGAAACTTGATCAGCTCAGACAGGTAAGCATCGAATAACAGATTGCTACTGAAACATTAGACTGCTGCCTTTAACTGTTGGAGCTCTAAGCCCCATGTTTGTTTATTCAGGAAATTTTCTGTGTAATGTGTTCCTGCCCATGTGACTGTACCTTTAGTTTTAACCCCACGTCATTGCTGGTACAGTAGAACCTCAAATGCCCAAGGCCCCTTGCCAAAACAAAATAGAAATGATGTAGACATACTTAAAATTTGAGAGTTAAACAATGCTAAATTAGATTGTAATAATCCTGTTGTGTATCTGATGCAGTTTATTGATTCACTTATGCTGTCAGTCTTCTAGTGCAAGGCATTGCTGCCTGTAGTTTTTCCAGTGTGCTTTGAAAGGCCGTTCTGATGGAAGAAGAATCTGTAGCATTGGTAACTCATCTGTCAAAAGTCAGGTGAAGTGGACATTGTACCCAGTGGCTGCATATGTACTTGATCAATCAGTTTGGAAAGTGAAGCAATGAGATACAAAGATGAATGACAGTGTAGAAACAACTTTTTAAAATTAGAGTTATTGAATGCATTCTGTAATAGAAATAAATTGTGTCTCAGATCAGCAAGATAGCATCGTTGGAGTCCTACTCCTTGATGTTGGCATGTTTGAATGAATTTTAACATGAGCTCAAGTTTTTTGTTTTTGAACTTGCATGATGCAATTCGCTTGGAAGCACTTGAGAAAATTAATGACTGATCTGGAAAATAAAACATTCTAGTACAGATCAAGGCTTATGGCATTTTTAATTGTACTCAATTTAGAACTGCTGTAGTCTGATTTTCATACTTTTGTTTTTGTATGTCTTGTCCAGTTATATTATCTTCTTGCTTTCATTTTTACTTTTAATTCTATCCAGTGCTATTTCAAATGTTGCAGTCAATTTAGCCACTTTATGGCATTTTCTTGGCATTCCAAAAATTACATTGAAAACATTGTTTTTCATCTCTCTTTATGTGCCTTGTGCTCACCTTCGGGTCATAACCTTGCCTATTCATTTACCTATGAAATGAATAATGTATCTGAGCTTGTCCTATGCCTGAGCTGGGTTTCAGCTGTTGGGCAGAATGACCCTGAAATTTCTTGTTTTACACTTTTTTCAGCAACTAAGATCAATCAGATAATTTGGCCATTACTTCCAATTTAACAGTTATCTGTTTCCGAGATCTTCTTTTGTTCACGTAATGTTTCTTTTCTAGCATGTTATGACAGTAAATGTCAGCCAGGAGTTACCATATAAAAGTTGAATTTCTAAGACTAAGTCTTTAATTAAAAATTGGTGTCGATTTTTCTTTTTTATTGAAGTGATATTTTGGAGAGGTTGAAATTCACCTTCTCTCATTTCCTTATTCGTGTTGCCAGTTATGAGAGTTCCTGCCATTGCTGCCCCCAAAAGTACATGAAAGGAGCTACTGTACATTTATTATTACAATTTTACTTACACAAAGTAACCTCCATAGAGGGAAACAGTAATTTTTGTAGACTGAATCCATCAATGCCATCGTCAACAATGTAAATTGTATACAATTTCATTTCTTTTTCATATTGAATAAAATAATACTACTTAGTAGCAAGTAATTACTGAATATGACACAAAATCCATAAAAATTGTGCTTGTCTTCAACCAGATAATGTACCCTAATCATCATCATTTTTGTGTAGATCATTGACATCATTTTCATTAGTAATCATGCCCGCTTTCAGACGTATCATTCCCCAAGGTGCTGTGGTATCCCAGATTTGGTGACAGTCTCTGTTCTAATTTTGTCCAGGCCTCAGCAGTCCATTAACACTGGATTGCTGATATCAGACAATGTTTGATGCCTCCTTTTGTGAATGACTTCTTTCTTCCCGTCATTCAGTTATTCCACTTTTTCCTCAAGTTGTCCTTGAAAGACTTTTTCAGAGACCATTTAATT
This sequence comes from Stegostoma tigrinum, assembly GCF_030684315.1. Lineage (NCBI taxonomy): Eukaryota > Metazoa > Chordata > Chondrichthyes > Orectolobiformes > Stegostomatidae > Stegostoma > Stegostoma tigrinum. The sequence continues at coordinate 98,487,328 of NC_081358.1, read as the reverse complement.
GTTGAAGTCTGGTTGGATGACTGGGAATCACTGTGAAATCAGTTTTGCAGTAACTTTTTAGCAATAACTATATTGATGACCTGTGACCTGAAATTGTCTCTGATAAGATGATTTTTTTTTCATAACCCCCTGGTTTAAAAACTCTAAACTTCCCTTGGCCATTTTTCAAACCACCTTCATTCATCCATTTATCTTTTATTGTGAATGTGGATAACTCTTTCTTTTGGGAATTGCTGTTTTATGAGGCTTTTTGTCTTGAAGATCACCATTCGTTTAATCTTTGTCGCGTTAGAAATATGTAACAGTACAACCATGAATCTGTATTTTTTGTAGCCACTTGTCTTCCCTAGCACAGTTTTCTCTGCAGTTTTCCTTCTCTTTTGGCTGCCATCAGTCTTATTTCTAAAAAAACACTAATAGCAATACAAAATTACAATGTAATCAAGGGCAAATGGAGGAAAAGGAAATAAATGGACTAGCTATCACTATAGAGAAATTGCTAGGTAAACTAATGGGAACACCAATAAGGCCCCTGCTGGGATGCATTCTAGGATATTAAAGGAAGTAGCTAAAGAGGATAGATGCACTGGTCGAAATCTTCGAAAAATCATTATATTCCAGAAAATTGGCAAACTGACTATGCAACCCCTTTATTTACAAAGAAAAGGAGATAATAACAGGTAACTGTAGGCCAGTTGGCTTAACATCTGTATTGGGAAAATGTTGGAGTCTGTTATGAAGCATGTAATATCAGAGCATTTAGAAATACGTAATGTTATCAAGCGGTGTCCGCACAGCTTCATGATGGGCAAATCATTTCTGACAAATTTATTAAAATTCTTTGAAGCAACAGACAAGACAGATAAAGGAGAAGCAGAGGATATAACATGTGGATTCCCAGAAGGTGTTTGATAAGGTATCTTGGTATTATGTTTCTTAATAAGATAAAAATGCATGTTTTTGGAGGTGGTATACTAGTATGGATTGAAAGTTGGCTGACAAATAGAAGACAGAGTTGGCATAAGGGGGTCATCATTAATATTGAAGTGCCACAGGGATCATTGCTGGAGCTACAGTTATTTACAGTATATATTAATGACTTATTTGAGAAACACAAACGTACTACAGTCAGGTTTACAGACAGGGAAATAAATAAAATGAATGGGCAAAAACTTGGCATGTAAAATAGGAAAATGTAAGGTTATACAATTTGGCAGAAAGAATAGAGGGGTTGAGTATTATTTACATGGAATATGACTGCAGAAAGTGATAGTGCAGAAGAGTTCTTGTACATAAATCACAAAAAGATAACATACAAGTTTAGTCGTGAAAGAAAATATCATTCTGTCTTTATTTCAAATTGAATGGAGTAGTTAAATAGGGAAGTCTTGCTTAAAATTGTAGAAACTGCTAGAGAGGCCACAGGTGGAGCAGTGAACAGTAATGCTAAATCTTATTTAAAGATAGATGTACTGGCCCTGAGGGCGGTTTTGTGAACATCCACTATTGCTGATCCTGGGTATGGCGGGACTGTCAGATAAAGTTGAGGTGGTTGGGCCCATACTCATTGGAGTTTAGTAGAATGAAATTTGAAAGTGATGTGCCTGGCCACGCACTTAGATTCTATGTGGACCAGCTGGTGGAGGTATTCGCTGACATCTTCAATCTCTCCCTCCTATAAGCCAAAATCCCCACCTGCTTCAAGAAGACGACCATCGTCCCACGACCAAAGAAAGTACATGTAACATGCCTTAATGACTACTGCCGAGCAACTCTGCCCTCCATAATCATGAAGTGCTTTGAGAGATTAATCAGAGCTTTCATCAGTTGTAGCCTTGCCTTGGTCCCCTGTAATTTGTCTACCAACGAAACAGGCCCACAGTGGATACCATTACCCTAGCCCTACACTCATCCCTGGGACATCTGGATAACAAGGATACCTACTTCATATTCCTACCTACCGACTTCAACACCATAATCCTCTCTAGACTAATCTCAGAACTCTAAGACTTTGTGTCTCAGCTGCACCCTCTGCAGCTGGATCCTCAGCTTCCTGACCTACAGACTGCAATCAGTGAAGATAGACAATTGCACCTTCTCCACAATGACCCTCAATACTAGAGCCCCCCAAGGCTGCTTTGTCAGCCCCCTATATTCTATACACCCACGACTGTATAGCCAAATTCCAAATGAACACAATCTACATTGTAGGATGGATATCAAGCAACAATGAGTCAGAGTACAGAAAGGAAATAGAGGGCTTGGTGTCATGGTGTAATGACAACAACCTCTCTCAATATCAGAAAAATAAAAGAACTGACCATTGACTTGAGGAGGAAACACCCACATCTACATCAACGGTGCTGAGGTGAAGAGAGTCGAGAGTGTCAGGTTCCTAGGATTGATGATAACTGACACTCTGTCCTGGACCTTCCACACAGATGCAGTGGTCAAGAAGGCACAACAATGCCTCTTTTCCTCAGGCGGCTTAGGAAATTCAGCATGTCCATAAGGAACTTCACCAACTTAACCGTACCACATAACAGCCTGGCATGGCGACTGTTGAGAAACTACAGAAGGATGTGTGCACAGGCCGGGCCAACATAGACTCCAACCTCCCATCCAAGGACTCCATTTAAACTTGCTACGGAAAGGCTGCTAACATCATCACAGATTCCTCCCACCATTGAGGGCCGAAGGGCGTGTTCTGCACTGTATTGTTTTATGTTTTATGTTCTAACCTCTTCTGTCAGGCAAAAGATGCAGAAGGTTGAGCATGCACCAACAGGCTCAAGAACAGCTTCTTCCCAGATGTTATTAGACTGATGAATGGACTCTCTAACATGATCTGCCTGTACTTTTCACTAAACAAGGCTTTTCAAGATACTTAGGTACATATGACGACAATAAATCAAACCAAATGACAGTTCACAGGTCAGTAACTGAGAAGAAGCAGTTAAGATAATCCATTAAATTTGATATAGAAAGAAATGATCTGTGGATTTTGATTAACTGAAAGACTTCAAAACATATGCAAAACACAACACATCTACACCCCAGCACCATCATTTTACAAACTATTGTATTTTGTTTTTATTAAATTTCTGTAATAAACAGCTGTTTTATTTTTTAAACTAAATCTGCAGCTTTCTCTGCTTGTGCTTCAATGAAAGAAAACATTAAAAGAAATATCAAAGTTTGATGAATCAAACCAGGCGTTGTACTGTGATCTGACTTGTCTATTAGTAACTGGGACCATTGTAATAGCACTAAAAGGAACAGGTGATGGTGTAGAGCAACATGTGTCATGTAAGTGACAATCTTTTTAAAAAGAAGGGAAGTGAAACTGCAACCAGGCATTCTTTTGGCTTGATTTTAATTCACTGGAAATGCTAACTTAAAGATTTAAAGTCAGACCTTTGGTTCTCTGTTGATCTTCATAATGAAAGCTAATTTGTAATTTTAACATTTCTTATCAGATCTCATATTTTTGCTGCTTGATTTAAATGAAGAGCAAATGATGTAGGAAACAAAAAACAGTTTTAGATTGGTTATAGTTGTCAAGTGGTAATCAAAAACATTTGTCCTGTTGCAGAGTGCCGTGAATGTTACAAGAGACTTTGAAGGATGTAGTACGTTAAGGAAATATTTTGGCCAGCTTCACTATCTGCAGAGTCGCATTCCCATGGGCTTAGGAGAAGAGGCGGCTGTGCCAGTCACGTGGTAAGAATAGCATTTTCCTCCCAGTATTTGTTTTATTTTCAGTTGCTACTTTCTTTCATCCTGAAGGCCTTGGCTTCTGGTAAGATACAGTTGACCACTAATATTTTTACCTTAGAGGTAGCAAAAGATCTTTAGATTGTATCATAGTCATACATTAGAGAAACAGATCCTTCAGTCCAACTTGTTCATACCAGTCAGGTTTGCCAAACTAAACTAGTACCATTTACCTGCATTTGGCCCAAATCCCTTTAAACCTATCCTATTCATGTACCTGTCCAGATATCTTTACAAGGTTGTAACTTGAACTGCTTCTAACATTTCCTCTGGCAGTTCATTCCACTGGAGTGAGACTAACCTACAGAGCCAGCAGGAAATTATTCATTCTTCGCTGCCTCCAAACCAGAGCTGTGGAGACAGGAAGGACTGCAGATGCTAGAAGCCAGAGTCAATAGGTGTGAAGCCTGAAAAGCACAACAGATCAAACAGCATCTGAGGAGCAGGAAAGTCAACGTTTCAGGCTGAAATCCTTTGTCAGGTTTGGGGTGGGGGTGGGCACAGGGGAAGGGTAGGTGGGATGGTGATAGGTGGATGCAGGTAGACATTATTGTGATTGGTCAGTGGGAAGGGTGCTGGGCGTAGGTGAGTAGGAAGATGCTCAGGTTAGATTAGATGATGGAGGTGAGGAGGAAGGGGAAAGCTGGACATGGATATGGCTGGGGGTAGGAGGGATTTTGAAGTTGGGGAAATCAGTATTGAGACCAGTGGGCTGAAAGCCCCCAACGCAAAATATCAGGTGGTGTATACCCCCAGTTCATGTTTGGCCTCACACTGACAGTGGAGGAGGCCAAGGATTGATATGCCACCAAGTGAGTGGGATGAGGAATTAAAATGGATGGCAGCCAGGAGGTCGGGTTGGTCGGTGCATGTAGAGTGCAGATGCTCTGCACACCATCCCTGAGCCTGCGTTAGGGTAGACCACATCAGGAGCAACTGATCCGTTAGATTCAGTTGAATAAAGTGCAGGTGAATCTCTGGATCTGGAAGGATTATTTGGAGCTTTGGGCTAAAGTGAGAGAGGAAGTGTACTGGCAGGTGTTGCATTTGCTGTTGCAGGGAAAGGTATCGGGTGTGGTGGAGATGTTGGTGGGCAGTGTAGAGGTGATGAGTTCATGGAATGAACAGTTCCTGCAGAAAATGGACAGGGATGGGGAGGCACATATCCATGTTTTTGGGTTTGGGTCTGATTGTAGGTGGTGGAAATGTCAGAGGATGATGCGATGGATTTGGTGGTGGTGGGATGGTACGTGAGGAATAGGGGGATTCTATCCTTATTGGTGCGGGTTGGAGGGGTTTTGAACTGTGGAATACAGAGGAGATGAAGTTGATGGCATCCTTAATTAAAGAGGAGGGAAGATACCAGTCCCTAACGGAGGAGGACATCTGGGTTGTCCTGGAGCAAAACGCCTCATCCTGGAAACAGATGCAATGGAGGAAATGAGAGTATGGAATAGCATTTTTACAGGAGGGTGGTTGAGAGGAAGTATAGTCGAGCTAGTTGCGAGAGGCAGTGGTTTCAAATATCAGTGATGAGTCAGTTAACCGAGATGGAGATGGAGAGGCCCAGGAAGGGGAGGGAGGTATCAGAAATGGTCCAGGTGAATTTGAGGGCAGGGTGAAAGATGTTGGCAAAGTTGATTAAACTGCTCGAGCTTCTTGGGGTGCATGAGGTAGCACTGATGTAGTCATCAATATAGTGGAGAAATAGGTGAGGGATGATGCCAGTGTGGTTGTGGAAGAGGGACTGTTCTATGAATCCTCAAAAGGGGTAGGTATACCTTGGGCCCAATAGAGTGCCCATAATTTCCCCCCTCCCCTTTTGGTTTGTAGGAAATGGAAAGAATCAAAGGAAAATTTGTTGAGGGTGAGGACCAGTTCTGCCAAGCGAACGAGAGTGTCAATGGAGGGGGGACTGGTTCGACCTACAGGAAAAGAAAAAGCGGACGGCTTTTAGGCCATCTGTATGAGGGAGGTGTAAAGGGACTGTACATTCATGGTGAAGATGAGGTGTTTGGCTGCCAGGGAATTGAAAATTTTGAAAAAATGGAGCACGTTGGTTATGTCACGATACATAGAGCTGTGGTGGTTCCCGCCCTCCTGAGACGTGGGCCTTAAGGCACTGAAGCAGGACTGTCAATGCTTCCTGCGCAAAATCTACTGGGAAATTAGACACACTGACATCAGCGACCTCGCCCAAGCGGACATCGCCAGCATTGAAGCACTGACCTCTCTTCGTCAGCTGCAATGGGCCAGGCACATTGTTCATGTGATTGACACAAGACCTCCCAAACAAGCACTCAACTCTTGGCTACAAAGCAGCAGGTGACCCTCAGGTGGACAGTGGAAATGTTTCAGGGATACCCTCAAGGCCTTATTGGCAAAGTGCGACATTCCCATTGACACCTGGGAATCACTGGCTTAAGACTATCCCAAATGGAAGAGGAGCATCTGGGAAGTCGTTGAGTACCTTGAGACATGCAGTCTGAAAAAGCAGAAGCCAGGTGAAAATAGCATAAGGAATGTACTGTTGCACCAACAGCCCACCCACCTCTTCCTATCACTATGTTATGTCCCAAGTGTGGCACAGCCTGTGAATGTCACATCTGACTCTACAGCCATTTACAGATCCATTCTGAGAGCGGAGGAGAGCCATCCTTGTCTGTGAGGGACTGCTGACTATGATGATGATTGATTCCATGTACGCAATGTTGTCTGTGTGAAATAGTTGCCCCTCGGGTCTCTCTTAAATCTTTCCCCTCTCACCTTAAACATGTATTCGCTAGTTTTGAATTCCTCTACCTTTTGGAAAATACCTTTGCTTTTCACTTATCTATGCATCTCATGATTTTATAAACCTCTTAAAGGCCACCCCTTGGCCTCCTACACTCCATGGGAAAAAGTCACAACCTTTCCAGCTTCCCCTTATAATTCAAACCCTCCAGTCCTGATAACATCCTTGTAAATCTGTTCTGCACCTTTTCCAGTTTAATATGATGATGTCCAGCTTTAGAGTCAGTTACATTTTAAAGTAAGGGTGACTGGATAGGTTTTGGAAGTGATATCTGGCTCACTTCTTAAATGCTGTAGCTAATTTTGGCATCTCTTCTGCTCTGCTCTTAGGTTTGCTGTCAGCACATTTTTTTTGTGTGTGGTGTTAGTTGTGGAGAATCCAACAAGGCCAGCGCTGATGTCCTAAATAAAAACCAGAAGAACAGTGGAAGCTGTAAATCAGGAACAAAACAAACCAGTTCTGCAGAAGGGTCACTGGACCAGAAATGTTAACTCTGATTTTTCTTCACAGATGCTGCCAGACCTGCTGAGATTTTCCAGTAACTTCTGTTTTTGTTCACCACTCATGTTCTATTGTTAATTGCTCCAAAGAAGATGGTAATGAGCTGCATTCTTGAACGATTGTTGTATATTTAGAGTAGCTGCATATGCAGTACTGATTAGGTTTGAGTTCCAGATTTTATTTTTATCTGGCAGCAGTGAAGGCACATTGATGGAGTTCCCAAATCAAGAGGCTGTGTGTTTGGAAGTAGAATTTAAAAGAGTTTGGTATTCCATGAATGTCTCTTTGCTGTCTAGTTGGCAGAGATAATTGTTTTTGAGGTTGCTGTCAGCAGAGACTTGTTGACTTGCTGCAATCCAGCTTGAAAGTGATGCTCACTTCAGTTGTTTTGAGCTAGTGGTTGAGGGACTGAATGGGATGCTGATAGCCTGGTTTGTCCTAAATGGTGTTGAGCTTCTTGTGATGTTAGTGCAAGGCAATGCCAGGAAACGTAGATTATTTTATCATGTTCATAATTTGCACCTTCTAGATGATGAACAGGCTTTATGCTGTTAGGGGAGAAATTACGAACAGCTGAATTCTTGACTTCAGGGCAGCCTTTTAGCCCAAATATTAATACATCTGGTCCAGTTAGGTCTGTGGATAGTGGTAGCCCATAGGGTGCCAATGGTGAAAGATTCAGCAATGATAATGCTATGGAGCACAGACTGAGATGGTTATATTCTTTCTTGTTCAGGCTGTCATTGCTAGTTCTTAAGTAACGTGAACTTTACTTACCACTTATCAATTCAAACTTACTTCTTGCTACTACCTGGGGAATTACAAATGGCTCTGAACACTGCAATCATCAGTAAACATTCCCACTTCTGCCCTGTATGCTGGAAAGGTAATTAAAACAGTATAAAACAGCTATATGCTGGCGCTGAAATGATTAGCCTTCAATAATCACCACTTTAGTCCTTTATGTTAGAAATTATTCCAACCAGTGGAGAGTTTCCCTTCCTAGTTACCATTGTCTTCAATTTAGCCAGGGCTCCTTGATGCTATACTCAGTAGAATGCTACCTTGATATCAAGAGCAGACTCTAAATTGAATCTTGCAGTCTGTATTGTATTATTAAATCCATAGTTGCATTAGGGAAGGAGTTCCAGGATTTTTACTCAATAGTGAAAGAATGGTGATATATTTCTGTGTAAACATGTTGTGCGACTTGGAGGGAAGAATGCAGGCAGTAGTCGTCCCAGGTACTTGCTGCCCATGTTCTTGTGAATGATGAGCTCACTGCTTTGGAAAATGCTGCTTTATAGAATTACTGTGGTGCATCTCGTAAATGGTGCACACTGCTTTCACTGGTTGATGATGTATGAAGCTAATGTTTAAGACGGTGAGTGAAATTCCAGTCATGTGAAAGATTCTGTCCTCAAACTGCTTGACTGGTTTGGAGCTCCGTCATTCAGAAAAGTGGGGAATATTCCATTATACTCCTGACATATGCCTTTTAGCTGCTAGATAAGTCTTGGGAAGTTGGGAGTTGAACTACATAGAGTTTCCAACCTCTGGTCTGCTCTTGTAGCTGTTATATTTGTATGGCTGGCCAATGTGAGTTTCTGATCAGTGGTAACCTTAAGATGCTGGGGAATTTGAAATGGTAATCTGTTGAATGTTAAAGGTAGATGGATTTCTTATTATTTTGAATGTGGTCATCCCTTGACCCTTACCCCAAGTCTGACTGTTGCCCAAGATTTGGTTACTTTTCGGCATGAATGGCTTCATTGTCTGAGGGGTTACAAATGCAGCTGAATACTGAGATTGTGAGCCACCATCCATATTTCTGAACTTAGATTGTAGGGAAGATCATTGATCCAACAGAAGGCAGTTGAACCTATAACACTGAGCCAGGAGGCCCAGGTTTGAGTCCCAGCTGCTCCAGAGTTGTGTGATATCATTTTTGAACAGGTTGAGTAGAAATATCTACATTGAGAAATTTGGCTGTTGTGATGCAGTGATAGTGTCCCTACCTTTGAGCTAAGAGGCCTGGGTTTAAGCCCAACCTGCTTCGGAGATATGTAGTAACATGTCTGGACAGTTTGACAAAAACAACTACATCTGAGGAAATCCTGTAGTGGTGTCTTGGCGTAAATGGGTTTGGTCTCCAAAATCCAAATCCATTTTCTTCTTTGCTACACATGACTCTAACCAGTGGTTAGTTCACGGCTTATTCCCATCAATACCATTTTTGCTAGCACTCCTTGCTACCACACTTGGTCAAATGCTACCTTGGTGTCAGGAGCAGTCTGACCTATTGTATCTCTAGAATTCTTCTCCTTTGTCCGTTTCTGAATTACATAGTCCTAGAAGAATGTGAGCTAAGCATTGATGAACTGGTTATTGATGAATTTGTGCTGCTTGCTGGTTTCATCAGCAACACCTTTGCGGATCATTGAGAGAGAAGATTGATTATTGGCCTGATTGGATTTTTTGCTTTGTAGTCAGGCTCTGTTTGTGTAATTTTCCATTTCATCTCGCAGATACCAGTGTTGTCATTGCTGTTGGAACAGCTTGGTAAAACACACATAATTGTTAGCATATCTTTAATTCTACAGCTGGGATATTGTCAATGCTTACAGCCTTTGTTTATCCATGTGCTAAGGACCCTAGTCCTTCCTTGATATCTCACTCAATGAATTGAATTGGCTGAAAGCTGTGACATCACCGGAGGCTGAGGTAGGTTTTCCCTGGACCATTTCTGGTTGCAGATATTTTTTTAAAAACACTCCAGCCTCATCTTTAGCGCTGAAGTGCAAAACCCCAGCAACATCGTGGATAGAGTATTCTTGGATATCTCCTCGTTATTTGACCTGCTCAAACCCTTCATGATTCGATCTGGAAAGACAACAGAATTTTACTCTGAACTATTGTTTGTGAGGTTGCTTAGCCCCATTTATAACCTTCAGAAAAGGAGTCCTCCTTGATTTAATTTTGACTGATGTACATTTGACACAGTATTGCTCTTTTGGGGATCTGTTAAAATAGCACAAAAATGAATCCAATTTAGAATCTAAATGATCAATGTGGCTTAGTAGAATTATTGTGGGAGTTGCTGTATTCTTCTAATTAAGTTTAAAACTCTTAAACGATGTCTGCTCTAGCAGTAAAAGAATTTGAGTAAGGATTCATTCATCCTCCTTGTGGGAGCAGGAAACCCATATGATAAGGTGTTTTCACAAGGGTCTTGCCAACTGGCCAAGTTATAGGCCTTCAATTTGAGTGCAACATGTATGTCGGGAATTTTGTTTTGCTGCTTATGAGTGTTTGCTGGGAGATTTTGACCGCTATATTTTGGTTTACAGGGCTACTTTTTCATTCTCACTAACTTTCGTTAGGTGATGCTGTTACTTAATAACAAAACAGATGTCCTCCTCCTTAAGAAAAACTGTCACTTCTAGACACAAGCCACTGTCACTCTAAATGAACTTTCACAGCGATATAGTTATATATTTGTGCCTAATGGTCATTGCACTTCAAGGAATTCATAATGAGAGAGTGAGTTTGAGATGTGATAAAACACAGGTCAAAATCTTTAGAAATAAAGCTGCTCATTATTGAATTTATATAATTGACAGTTTCATTAATTTAACATCCACAACATTTTCCCCCACTTAATAACCCAAACTACTGCAACTTTAAGCTGGAGACTCTGCATTGGCAAGGAATTCATTATCTTAGTTTTCCTACTCCCAATTATGATAGTTCTCTTCTTGAAAGTTTTAAAATTCACTCTTTACTCCATTACAGCACAATGTTCCACCCACCTGAGAAAAAAGGCTCGCTACAAGCCTACCTCAGGATGTCAGCAGCAAAGCTGGGCAAGAACCAGTCAGTGTTTGAAGGTGCAGCTCCTCACCAATCCTGTCCATTCTTATGGGATGGCCTTCTCTTTACTGAATTTTCTTTGTTGTGGAAGTGAAATTACCTGAAGCCGCCTTGTTAATTTGTGTATTGCAGTCCATTTGTGCATAACCTATTCACATTTGTTCAGTTCATGTAGAGCTTAAGAACAACAATGTGATATATTAGTCCAGTGGAATTAAAACAATGTATATACTGACAAACTGATGTGTTTGCTGAAATTACAGGACAGAAATCTTTTCTGGCAAGACAGTAACTGTTGATGAGATCTGCTACGAACAGGCTTGCATTTTATATAATCTGGGTAAGTAGTGTTTTCTGGTTCATGTATAGATATGAACTTGGCTGGCTGGGCCAGTATTTATTATCCGTCCATCATTCCCTTTGAGAAGGTAGTGGTGAGTTGCCTTGAACTTCTTGAATTGCTATGGGTATATGCACAATGCTGTCAGGAGGAATTTCCAGGATTTTGAACCACTGACAGTGAAACAATGATAACGTATTTCCATCAATGGTGAGTTGCTTAGACGAGAATTTGGAGAAGTTAATGTTCCCTCATATCTGCTCCTTTTGTCCTTCTAGATGGGGTTATGGATTTGGAAGAGTGCCAGATAAGGAGCCTTGATGAATTTCTGCCATGTATCTTGTAGATAGTACACCCTGTTGCTACTGAACATCAGATGTGGAGGGACTGAATGGTTGTGGATGCGGTGCTATTTTGTTCTGTATTATGTCAAGCTTCTTGAGTGTATTTGGAGCTGAACTCACAGGATAGCGAGGAATATTCCATCACATTCCTGATTTGTCTTGTGGATGGTGGACAGGCTTTGGGGAGTCAAGGGGTAACTTATTCACTACTGGATTCCCAGCTCTTGTACCCACAGAATTTGTGATGAGTCCATTTCAGTTTCAGGTCAGTAGTAATCCCCAGGATGTTGACATTTATTTACAGTTTTGTACAGAGATGTGCAACTTTTTGGCGTACTCTTAACTAACCTTTTAATGTATTAGAACTTGGGGAGTAACTTCTGCTATTTTCTTCTTGGATCTGAAAAAAAGAGTTCAAAATAGCACACTCAACAGTGTTTTTCTTGTCTCAATTTTCACTTGAATAAAGGTGTTATTTTAAAATTTGTGCAACTTTTTTTAAAATCCTAGAATGTTGACATCATCTTGCCCCTGCTTTATTTCCTTTAAGAAGGTGATATAGTTTGATAATACTGTGGCATACTACTTTAAAGGGCAGTTTTAAGAGGGAACTATCAGGTAGACAAAAAGAAGCAATTTAGGTTTTTTGACAGTCCAAAAGCTCTATAATCTCTTTCTTGTTGTACCCTTTTTAAAAAGCAATCTTGATTCTTTTGAAACCGATTTTGGGTTATCCAAGTGCCATTGGAAAGTTGAAGTCCTGTTTGTTGAATTATTGACCAAAACCTGGTTCAGTAATTTAAGCAAAATGCTGCAAGAGCTGAATAGTAATGTGAGCTGTGGGTTGGTAATCTAGTCCGTAAAATAGGTTACTGTATCTATTCTCAATGTTTGAGAAACGATGGGAGGGGACTCAAGTAGGTGCATAAACACCTGCACAAACTGGTTAGACTATAAGATAAAGGAACAGATTTAGGGTTAGGCCCATTGAGTCTGTTCTGCCATCCAGTCGTGGCTGATTTGCTTCTGAATCCTTTTCTGTTGCCTTCTCCCCATAACCTTTGATTCCCTTGCTACTCAATAGCCTATCTGTCTCTGCTGCTTTAAATACACTCAGTGACTTGGCTGTCACAATGAGTTCCATTCATTCACCACCTTCCGGCTGAAGAAATTTCCTTCTCTCAGTTCGAAACGGTTGTCCCTTCATTTTGAAGCTATGCCTTCAGAAACATCTCCATATCCACTGTATCCAGGCCTTTTAGGATTCTATAAGTTTCAATGCAATCTCTTCACCTCCTTCCCCCCGCCCCCCCCCCCCTCCCCCTCTAAACTCCATTGTGAATAGACCCAGAATTCTTAACTGCTTATATGATAGGCCCTTAATTCCTGGGAACACTCTTGCGAACCTCCTCTGGACCAGCACATCCATCCTTGGGCACAGGGCTCAAAACTGCTCTCAGTATTCCAAACTCAGTCTGACCAGAGCCTTATGTAGCGTCCGCATTACTGTTCTGCTTCTAGCCCCATCAAAATGAATGCTAACATTGCATAAGCCTTCCTAATTGTCCCTTTGTGCTTCAGATTTCTGAAGCCTTTCTCTACTTGGAAAGTAATTTGCCTTTGTTTATCCTACGAAAATGCATAATCTCACTTGCCCACACTATTCCTTCTGCTGCTTCTTTGCCCTAGCATCCTTCAGCAGCCTCCCTGCTTCCTCAACACTACTTGTCTCTCCATGTATCTTTGTGTTACCTGTACACTTAACACCAATGCCCTCAGTTCCTTCATCCAGATCATTAAGGTATGATGTGAATATCTGTATGGTCCCACCCCTCCGCAGAATTTGACTACTTCTGGATTCTATCCTGAAAATGTCACTTTATCCCCACTCTCTCCCTTCTGCCAGTCAGCAGAAGTCACTCTACTCATACCAATATCTTGCCCCTAACACCATGGGATCTTATTTAGCAATCTCCTGTGTGGCACCTTGTCACAGGCCTTCTGGAACTGCAAATGTATCATGTCCACTGGCTCTCCTTTATGTAACTTGCTTTTTTTTCCCCCCACAAAGAATCTTAACAGGTTTGCCAGGGTTATGATGTCCCCTTGACAAAGCTGTGCTGACTATGCCCTATTTCACCACGCACTTTCGAATGCTTCATAATCATCTTTAATAATGGGCTCTAAAATCTTATCAATGACCGAAGTCAAGCTAACAAGCCTGTAAGTTCCCACTTTCTGCCTCTCTCCCTTAAACAGGAATGTTACATTAGCATCAGCACTGATTTGTGTTGAATAGCCTGTTTTTTGCACCATATATCCTATGCACTTTATCTTTGATCCTGATAAACTTGACTAATGCTGATTATCTTTAAGAAAAATTAAAAAGGTGGTGGCATAGTAGTAATATTGCTGGACTAGTCATCTAGAGCTCTGAGCTGATGCTGTAGTGCAGTGGTTTCCAAAACAGCCTTCAACTTGTCAACTTTCTTTGTTCAAAGCATGTTGTGTGAGGGAAACTTGTTCTTAAAATCACCATACATCATTGAGTGGTGTTGGTCCAAGCTCCCTTTGTGACTTCTCAACGTACTTTTACGGCATACGAGGCATTCTCTTATTCCACGTGGAAGTTGTGCATTTTTGTTTTCATGTCAGATGCTCCAGATTCATCACTCACTCCAACTGCTTTGTAGTTTGTGATGTCACACTGCTGCTGGCCACGCTGCAGGTAGGCCTGTGGATCTGTGCCTGTGGAACATCCAGAATGTTGCTGGTACCCTTACAGTGTGCAAACATGAGAAGGTCGCATTTGTTTCCAGGGCCCGTGGTCACCTTGCATTACAAGGAATATTGAGTGTGAGGTGCAACAGGGTCTATTAGGGAAGCAGCTAAAGGAAAATGAAAACTTAAAGTCTGCAGACAACAGACGAGAATAGGATTAGCTGAGCTGTTCTTGCAGGGAGTCCACGTGGATTGGTTAGCCTTCTATGTTTCTAGTATTATAATATACTGGCTTCACACATCTGTTCCTATTACATACCTTATTTGGTTGCTTGCATTATCCTTACCCTCCCATTGATAGTCCTGGAATAAACTGAAATATGATGCAAAAAGCTAATAAAACCTGTTAGTATGCACTTTTCTATAGTAATGCAGCTGCCAGAAGCAAAAGTCATATGACAGCATGCATGTGGTGACATCAGCTGTCAGAAATGCATGCTGAGGAAACATGGCCTGGGCTAAAAATCCACTGTTGGAGACTCTGCGATTGACTACTCAAACATTATCTACATATTGGAGACCGTGGCAGTAGGAACTCTTTTAAATCCATAGCTGATGCTATTTAACTTTGGTAAATAAACCTAGAATATAAAGCTAGGCTCAGTAACGAGCATATTAACTATCATTGATTGTTACCAAAACTCATCTGGTTCATTAATGTCCTTTTAGGGAAGATATCCTGATCTACTCTTAGGACATGTGACTTCAGACCACAGCAATGTAGTTGACTATTAGCTGGACTCTGAAATGGCTTAGCTTGAAACTCTTACGAAAGCAAATTAGTAATAGCAGTAAAGGGTAATCTTGCCAAGGATATGCATATACCATGAAAGAATTTTAAAAATTAAGCCTCCATAAAGCAAGTAACTTGGATGAGTCTTTGTATTCAAACCTGTTATTTTGGGGAAACATATAATTGCATTTTGTCATTGAGCCTGATATAACCCTTTACAAATTCTAACATGAGTGATTTCTTAATGGGATTGTTTCTTAATGCTGAATTCGGATATTTTATACTTTCGTCGCAGTTAAGCTCTGGCACTGGATTGAGGTCGACTGGATTCATTTCTTATTGGACCGGCAGTGCCAATTCTTAGTGTAATAGAATGTTGAACTTGTGATATTTTGTTTCTCTCCCAGGAGCCCTTCACTCAATGCTTGGAGCTGTGGATAACAGAGTGACTGAAGAGGTGAGTAATAAATATAATCAAATAACTGCAAAGTGAGCAATGCTTATTGATTTTTGTCTTACAATTATGCCTTGTTTTTAGACATATCCAGTAATTGAATTTCCATTACCTCTTTCTAGGGAATGAAAGTTTCCTGTACACACTTCCAGTGTTCAGCAGGAGCTTTTTCTTACTTACGGGATCATTTCAGTCACTCTTACAGTGTAGACATGAGTCACCAAATCCTCAACCTTAACATCAACCTCATGCTGGTAAGGACAAGACTCAAGGTTAGATCAGAAGATTTGCAGACACATAGTCTGCTGTGGTCCCCATTGTTTTACTGTTCACACAAACTGTAACTGAGACATACAGTCCAGAATTGGTAACCTTGTTCCTTATTCTGTGTTGTGTTAACTCCTCTTGTTTGGCTGTGATGGAAATCCAGCTAGATTTCTTGATTCCGATTGCTATCCCATAATATTTTAGCAAAACTATTATGTTCTCCCCCAAGCTTGCTATCTCACTGTATTTTCCCTTTCTTAATCAATCCATTTATACTCCTTTACTGAACTCTAAATTGCTCCCAGTCGCTGGCCTGTTTTTTTTTAATGGCCATTTTATATGCCTCTTCCTTGGATCTAATGTCATCTCTAATTTCCTTCGCAAGTCATGGTTCAACTACCTTTCTCATTTTGCTTTTTAGAAATATAGTTATTGCGGTCCACCCATGTATCCCATGAATATTTGTCATTCTCTTCCCATCGTCATTTCTTTAAATAGCATTCCCAATCTATCCTAGCCAACTCGTGACTCATGCCATCGTAATTTCCTCTATTTCGATTCAAGAACTTAGTTTCTGAATCCACTGTCATTCTCCCATCTTGATAAGAAATTCTATCATATTATGGTTGCTCACCCCCAACACACCCCTCACAACTAGATTGTCAATTATTCTTTTCTCATTACACAGTACCCAGTCTAGGATGGCTTGTTTTTGAGTTGTTTCTGCATTGTATTGGTCCCAAAGATCATCCTGTATACACTGCAGGAATTCCTTCTCTGTAGTATTGTTGCTGATTTGAATTGCCCAATCTGTATGCAAATTAAAGTCTTCCATAAGTGTCCCTTCACTACCTGCATCTCTTACTACCTGTTTATTATCATTACGTCAGTAGTTTGTGAGCCTGTATACAACTGCCACCAATATTTTTCGTTCATTCCCCCTTAGTGTTTCTCAGCTCTACCAGTGCAGATTTCACAGCATTGGAGCGGGTATCACAAATACTTAGAACCCGTAAAGTGTGGCAGCAAAGCATTCACCCCGTCGAGTTCATACTGTCCATTTATTGTCATAGTTTTGTGCATTAAAGCACAAAGCCTTAAGACTATTCTTTATTATGATTATTTGTCCCATTTCTATTACTTTTTACTGTGGCCCTGTTCGATCCTGGCCCTTGATTTATAGAGTCATAGAGTAATACAGCTTGGAAACAGGCCCTTTAGCCCAAACTGGCCCATGCTGACCATGGTGCCCACTCAGCTCGTTCCAATTGCCTACATTTGGACCCTATCCCTTTAAACCATTCCTAACCATGCCCCCATCCAATTTTTTTTTAATGTTGTTACTGTACCTGCCTCAATCACTTTCTCCGGCAGCCCATTCCATATACGCACCAACCTCTGCATGAAGATATTGCCCCTCCAGGTCCTTCTTAAATCTATCCCCTTTCACATTAAACCTATACCCACTAGTTTTCAATTGCTTATTCCTGGGAAAAAGACTATATGCCCCTCATGATTTTATACACCACAAAAGGTGCACCCCTTATTCTCCCACTTTCTAAGGAATAAAGTCCTATCCTGGCCAACGTCTACCTATAACTCAGGCCTATCAGTCCTGACAACATCCTCGTACGTTTTCTTTGCACACTTCCCAGTTTAACTATGTCTTTCCTGTAACAGGATGACCAAAACTGTACACAATACTCCAAGTGCGGCCTCACCAACAACTTGTGCAACTGTAACGTAACATCTCAACTCCTATACTCAATACCTTGACTAATGAAGGCCAGCATGCTAAATGCCTTCTTCGCCACCCTGTCCACCTGTGATGTTGCTTTCAACGAACAAAATACTTGTACTGTTGGGTCCATCTGTTCTACAACACACCTCAGGACCTTTCCATTTACTGTACAAGTCCTAACTTGCTTTGACTTTCCAAAGAGCACACCTCACAGTTATCGTATTGAATTGCAATTGCCAATCCTCAGCACACTTCCACATTTGGTAAAGATCCCTCTGTAATTTTTGGTAACTTTTTTCACTTTCAGAGACACCTTCTAATTTTGTATCATCTGCAAACTTACTCATCATGCCTTGTACTTTCACTTCCAGATCATTTGTGTAAACAACAAAAGTCCTAGCACTAGCCCCTGTGGTATTTCTCTGCCAATCATTTTTGTTTTAATTTCACTTTTTTTCTCTTGCCTTTGATTCCCCTTCCTTGTACGAGGTCCCATCACTCTGCCGTTTTAAAGCCTCCCAATACACTGTAGGAAATACTCCCCCAAGGACATTAGTCGTGGTCCTGCTCGGCTGTAACTTGTCCAATGTGTACTGGCCACATTCCCCTAGAACTGGTCCAAATACTCCAGGAATCTGAAACACTTTTTCTTGTGTTACCTCTTCAACCATGTGTGCATCTGATATGTCCTCTATTTCTGTTCTGACTAGCATATGACCTGTGAGTAATCCTGAGGTCAGTACCTTCAAGGTCCAACTTTTCAACCTACAGTTGATTCTGATATAACACAGTAGTTCCGTTCTCGTGTGATCTTGCATTTATAAGAAAATCACACAATAACCGTGTCATTTAAAGTGATGGGGAGGAAATGACATTTTAGCCATTACAAGTAGGGAAAGCTCACATTCTGCAACCAATTCTATAATCCTTCAGTCACGTTAAAACCAATTTGCTTTGAAGAAACTTGCCCTTGAGAGGTGATTTCCTCAGCAGAATCCAAAACATTATATCCATTTTCCAGGGAGGTACCACAAGAGACTCCTCCACTGCGTGCCAGATCCTCTTGCTTTGTCTGGTCGTTGCACACTGTCTTCCTACCAGTGGAGTCTTAGCCTGTAATACACATGATATAAGATGCTTTATAGTGTCCCCAGCTGGTATTCCAGTTTCAAAACCAGACTTCAGAAAGAACTGTAGCTGGAGACTTCCAGTGCCGTGGCCAGCACATATGCAGAAACTCTGCTGGACTTCTGTCAGAGCAGGAACAGCACATCACGACTTGGAGTGCCCCACTATGACTTACCCCTTAAATTTAACCTTTTGAAGAAGCTTAATATCAAATCACATCAAATTATTTAGGGCCCTTACTCTCAGGTCCCCCCTACTGTAGAATGGTATAAACTACAAAAAAACCACAAAAAGCACCTCTCCTGTGTCACATTCTCACTGTGCTCCATTTTCCCTAAAACACACCGTCATTATTGCTGTGCCTCACTCAGGTTGTGCTTTCTCCTGTCAACTGAGCCAAAGGAGGGGATATTGGGTAGGTGTCCAGAAGTTTGGTACTCAGAGATAATTTTATATGGGAAGAAGATACGTGGAGCAGTAGAGGAATTCAGGAATGTTCAGGTGAAGGAGCTAGAAATATGTAGAGCAGAGTCTGAGGTTATGTTTTTGGAGAAAATGAGGGAAAATGCATGATGGAAACATAGTGATTGAGGGACAAAGATGAGAAATTAGTTATGGAGATTAAAGTAAGTAGTCTTAGTGATGGAGACTGTCCAGAGCTGATCCTTGTTTAGATGTTGAATATAAACTGATGTTTGTATACAAGAACATAATGGATAGGAGTAGACAATTCAGCCCCTTGAGCTTTCCCTGCCCCTGAATAAAATCATGGCTGATCTAGCCCAGATGTAAGTCCTCATAGCACTCAACTTTCCTAAATTTAGAAATGTGTCAACCTTATTTTTAAATATTTCGATTTAACCTCCGCAGTGCTGTCAGGTAGGGAATTCCAGATAATCACTATCCTCTGGGAAAGGAAATTCTTCTGCAGTGCACTTTTAAATGAGTATCCCTTTTTTGTCCTTTAACTATGTTCTCTGTATTTGTGATTCCACTAATAGTAGAAGCATCATCTTAACATTTATCCTGTCAAGAACCCTCAGAATTGAGTAGGTTTCAATAGCTCACTGCTTTTCCTTCTAAACTGTAATGAATAAAGGCCTAATCTGATCTTTGATATTCAATCACTTCAGCCCAAGAATCAGCCTAGTGAATCTCTTAAATGGCTAGAGAAGGCATTAGAGGCAGAATTATGTAATGATATGGAAGATTTCTTGCAATATATTAATAGTGGGGCTAAAGCAATCTGTGAAGTTTGATAAGGAGACTTTCCCTGTTGATAGCAATTGCATGCCTGCCTAGTGTGTTTGAAAATACACTGTCTGTGCTATTGCAGTACATCTTATTTAAGAGGCATGGCATTAACTAAATTATCACATCAACTGCATTCCAAAATGACCCATGGGCACAGCCTTAGAATTAGGGGGGTAAATTTAGAATGGAAATGAGATATTTCTTCAGCCAGAGAGTGGTGGGCCTGTGGAATTCATTGCCTCAGAGCGCGGTGGAGGCCAGGATGTTAAATGTCTTCAAGGCAGAAATTGATAAATTCTTGATCTCGCAAGGAATTAAGAGCTACTGGGGGAGTGCGTGTCAGTGGAGTTGAAATGCCCATCAGCCATAATTAAATGGCGGAGTGGACTCGATGGGCCAAATGGCGTTACTTCCACTCCTGTGTCTTATGGTCTTATTTGACTTTGTTCTTAGTTGAATAAGCTATTGTTGGCCCTTGCAATGTTTTCTGTAAAAATATATGCTCTGTATTACAATGATCATACTTGTCTGCTGTTTTATTACTTTAGGGACAGGCTCAGGAGTGTCTGTTGGAAAAATCAATGCTGGACAACAGAAAAAGTTTTTTAGTGGCAAGAATCAGTGCCCAGGTGAGTGTATGTAACATTGTGCATTTCATAATCTGTAGGTTGTTAGACTGTGTTTGTATTTCCTGAAAAATTTTAAATGAGGAAAGTTGCAAATTTCTGCCTTATTCAAAGAGTTCAGGGAACACAAAACCATGAATAAAAAAGATTTTAGAAACATAAATTTCACTCTTCTTGTGTCCAAATTTGCTCACCTGATCCTAAATTTCTTCCTCATCCCAACCAAAAATCCTTCTACTTTAAATCTTTATATATCTACCTCTCAATCCTTTTTGACCGTATTTATTTTTTAAAGATTGATTACGTTGGAAATTAAGATCTTCTGTTCAGCTGTGCTGCATCTCTGTGGAAATAGATCAAAGAAATCTTTTAATCTGGTTTTAAAGGGAGCTGACTTTGACTGAAGGCAAATTGTCATCTCTTTCCATCTTTTGATCTGCAGTCTTTCTTCTAACTAATGTAAATTGCCTCCAGCACCTTTTCATTTGAAATGTTTTATTTTTATAATTGATCTATGAAGTAAGCTGCCTGTTTCTACCTTTTGATGACCATATCACGGTGTTTTGGTCTACAGTCAAAATGAATTCAGTAGATTGATTCCTTGTAATAGAGAACTGCAGCTGTTGGTGTCACCCTTTTCTGAACTTTAATCATTTATATGGAAACATGACCAAAACTGTACATGTGACCAAAATGTTGGATATTACAAATTGTCTGACTGCAGTCTAGACAAATAGAAACTCCAATTAATCTTACATCATTCTTCATAATGCCCGGATAATATGAGAAGCGTGTAACTTTCTTTTTTAGCTTTGAGAATACGTTTAGTAAAGATATCAAGGGAATTGCCTTTTACTCTTCTCCCATATTGAAATTTTCTGCAGCGCATCCTTTTGTGATAAAGTTGAAGAATGCTTCTAATACCTTTTCATGCAGACTTAAGGCAGGGAAAATAACGTCCCTGGTCGCATTTGCTCCTGGTTTGCTTTTGGTTTTATTGCTCTGGTAATTTCATTAGGTTGAAATTTGATGAGTCAGAGGAAAAAAAAAATGCATATTGTTAAAATGATGATTGGAAGAGTTTTTTATAGTTTGCCTTGTTGCCAGGTGGTTGATTATTATAAGGAAGCCTGTCGTGCCCTGGAAAACTCAGAGACTGCTTCACTTATTGGGAAATTTCAGAAAGACTGGAAGAAGCTGGTGCAGATGAAGATTTATTACTATGCTGCAGTCGCACATGTAAGTAGCATCGTGTGGAAAGTATAAAACTTTGAATTTTGATCTGGTGTTCTCCAAGAACACACTTTCCTTCTGACCATTCCTCGAAGTTGTCTCCTTTTGTTTTTCTGTAAGACTTACTACTTGTTTGTAGATGACTATCACTCCTCACTTTGCATAAGTACCAAATTTCTTGAAGAATAAGCCTGGGCATGAATATTGTTGAACTATTCTATCATGAAGGACATCTTGTTCAAGTCCAGCTTTTGAATGTACATATCGGAAACTTTTCAGTCTACATGCACTATTTAGTGCTTTAAGCGCAAGGCAATTGGTTGACTTTTAAAAAAACATTAATTTGACTGAATATCATCAAATTTCTATAAAATGTCTAATAAGCAACTTGTGCTGCTATATTACAGTTACTGTTTTATTGAAACTGTTATGATTTTACTCTTAGTAGGGATACAAAGTGTACATTAGGTGTAATGGCAAGATCTTGGTTATGTTCACTGAATTCAGCCTGAGCTTAATATATTGAAAATTAATCTTTCTGATGACTGTAAGGCTTCTTAATGCAATTGCAATTTTGCTTCAATTATGAAAGGGCTTTTGTTCGGAACTCAAAACTGCCTTTAAGTCAGTACAGTTCATCCAATATTGCTTCAATTTTCCAAGAATGACTGATTTTGCTAGGAAAAAGTATCCATCCTGATGGATTATACGAGCCATAAATCCTGACCTAAATAAGAATGAAAGGATGTTGAGATGGGTGGGAATTTAATTGGCCTCTTGGTTAGTAACTGTCCAGAAGGGTAATCCCAAGATTCCAAATTTTACCTGACAAATTACATGATTTAGCCTAACCTTATGCAATTCCATATGAAGTAAATCTTGATAAACAGTTTCTTTATCAGTATTTTCCTCAGTTTACCAAGTTTTTATTCAATCCATCGGCTGCTGTAATTGCTGCAGTTACTTCTCAGGCAGCTTCTTCTTCAAGACTGCTTCCATTCAGTAAACAAGGCGTTTTTTCCTGTCTATTTCAATGTTTGTGATCATTTCATAACTTCTGCAGAAAAAGATTGTTATCAACTAATTTAAATTCTTTGTGTTCAATCGAGTTTTTAAAATTAGATTTGTCGTCTAAACTGACGAGTCCTTTAATCGTCAGTGTTATATCAGCAACTCAGTGGTCATTTTCATCTAGATCAAATATACATATTAATTAAAAATACAATACAAATTGGTTTTAAATGTATAGCCTTTAAAACACTGTTTGATTTGAAGACTTATTTTGAGCCTGAGATTAATTTTTAATTTGTCATTCAGGTTTATTTTATCAGCTCGTCTACTGCTGAAATCTGTATCCGAGCCTCTGTCTTTTAATTTGACCATTCCAATGCTTTCTTGGCCGCTGAAGTAAGAAACATGGCAGTCATTTACACACAATGAGTTCATAAACTGTTCAGGACATAGGGGAGGACTCCCCTGCTCTTCAGAAATGTCCCTGTATCTTTTATTTCCAGCTGAGAGGGCAGTTGAGGTTTCCATGTTGTATTGCAGCCAAAAGACAGCATTTCCCCTTATTTAATAGTAACATATTACCATACTGAAGTATCAGATTTTGACATCTCGTCGCTAATGTTTCTGAGACTCAAGTGATGCCTATTGTGTCATCTCTGTGGGCAGTTTATTGTGAAATATACACAGATTTATATAATCAGTCTTTTAGGTTCAGTTCTAAGGTGTTACAGGCAGACCCTGGGTTGCAAATGGGTTCTGCTCTGGAGTCCATTTGCTAATTGATTTTTTTCAAGTCAGAACACAATTCAAGACAATGTAAAGGCACCGTTCATATGTACAGGAGAATTTTGTATATCAAGTCATTAAAATTGCACTCCAGTCTGAGATTATATTCATATGTGCAAGCATTTGAAAGTTGATCGTTTGTAAATTGGGAAGGTGCATTTCTCTGACTTGCTAAATTTCTCTGTCCAATGTAGCCCTAGTTAATCTGTGTTTTTATTTACTTCCAAAGTCATGGAACTTACCTCTTGCATGTGAAGTACATAATATGGTAAAACTAGTGACAAGACCATATGTGAGGAAATGTGAGGAAGGTGTTATGAGAATACAGGTTGACTTGGACAGGCTAGGTGAGTGGACGGATGCATGGCAGATGCAGTTTGATGTGGATAAAAGTGTGGTTATCCACTTTGGTGGCAAGAACAGGAAGGCAGATTACTATCTAAATGGAGTCAAGTTAGGTAAAGGGGAAGTACGGCGAGATCTGGGTGTTCTCGTACATCAGTCAATGAAAGCAAGCATGCAGGTACAGCAGGCAGTGAAGAAAGCTAATGGCATGCTGGCCTTCATAACAAGAGGAATTGAGTATAGGAGCAAAGAGGTCCTTCTGCAGCTGTACAGGGCCCTGGTGAGACCGCACCTGGAGTATTGTGTGCAGTTTTGGTCTCCAAATTTGAGGAAGGACATTGTGGCTATTGAGGGAGTGCAGCTTAGGTTCACAAGGTCAATTCCCGGAATGGCGGGACCATCATATGTTGAAAGATTGGAGCGACTGGGCTTGTATACAGAGATAATGGGAACTGCAGATGCTGGAGAATTCCAAGATAATCAAATGTGAGGCTGGATGAACACAGCAGGCCAAGCAGCATCTCAGGAGCACAAAAGCTGACGTTTCGGGCCTAGACCCTTCATCAGAGAGGGGGATGGGGAGAGGGAGCTGGAATAAATAGGGAGAGAGGGGGAGGCGGACCGAAGATGGAGAGTAAAGAAGATAGGTGGAGAGAGTATAGGTGGGGAGGTAGGGAGGGGATAGGTCAGTCCAGGGAAGACGGACAGGTCAAGGAGGTGGGAAGAGGTTAGTAGGTAGCTGGGGGTGTGGCTTGGTGTGGGAGGAAGGGATGGGTGAGAGGAAGAACCGGTTAGGGAGGCAGAGACAGGTTGGACTGGTTTTGGGATGCAGTGGGTGGGGGGGAAGAGCTGGGCTGGTTGTGTGGTGCAGTGGGGGGAGGGGACGAACTAGGCTGGTTGAGGGATGCTGTAGGGGAAGGGGAGATTTTGAAACTGGTGAAGTCCACATTGATACCATATGGCTGCAGGGTTCCCAGGCGGAACATGAGTTGCTGTTCCTGCAACCTTCGGGTGGCATCATTGTGGCAGTGCAGGAGGCCCATGATGGACATGTCATCTAGAGAATGGGAGGGGGAGTGGAAATGGTTTGTGACTGGGAGGTGCAGTTGTTTGTTGCGAACTGAGCGGAGGTGTTCTGCAAAGCGGTCCCCAAGCCTCCGCTTGGTTTCCCCAATGTAGAGGAAGCCGCACCGGGTACAATGGATGCAGTATACCACATTGGTAGATGTGCAGGTGAACCTCTGCTTAATGTGGAATGTCATCTTGGGGCCTGCGATAGGGGTGAGGGAGGAGGTGTGGGGACAAGAGTAGCATTTCCTGCGGTTGCAGGGGAAGGTGCCGGGTGTGGTGGGGTTGGAGGGCAGTGTGGAGCGAACAAGGGAGTCACGGAGAGAGTGGTCTCTCCGGAAAGCAGACAGGGGAGGGGATGGAAAAATGTCTTGGGTGGTGGGGTCGGATTGTAAATGGCGGAAGTGTCGGAGGATGATGCGTTGTATCCGGAGGTTGGTAGGGTGGTGTGTGAGAACGAGGGGGATCCTCTTGGGGCGGTTGTGGCGGGGGCGGGGTGTGAGGGATGTGTTGCGGGAAATACGGGAGACGCGGTCAAGGGCGTTCTCGAACAGTTCATCCACTTCACCAACACCTTCCACCCCAACCTTCAGTTCACCTGGGCCATCTCCAGCACATCCCTCACCTTCCTGGACCTCTCAGTCTCCATCTCAGGCAACTAGCTTGTAACTGATGTCCATTTCAAGCCCACCGACTCCCACAGCTACCTAGAATACACCTCCTCCCACCCACCCTCCTGCAAAAATTCCATCCCCTATTCCCAATTCCTCCACCTCCGCCGCATCTGCTCCCACGATAAGACATTCCACTCCCGCACATCCCAGATGTCCAAGTTCTTTAAGGACCGCAACTTTCCCCCCACAGTGATCGAGAACGCCCTTGACCGCGTCTCCCGTATTTCCCGCAACACATCCCTCACACCCCGCCCCCGCCACAACCGCCCCAAGAGGATCCCCCTCGTTCTCACACACCACCCTACCAACCTCCGGATACAACGCATCATCCTCCGACACTTCCGCCATTTACAATCCGACCCCACCACCCAAGACATTTTTCCATCCCCTCCCCTGTCTGCTTTCCGGAGAGACCGCTCTCTCCATGACTCCCTTGTTCGCTCCACACTGCCCTCCCAACCCCACCACACCCGGCACCTTCCCCTGCAACCGCAGGAAATGCTACACTTGTCCCCACACCTCCTCCCTCACCCCTATCGCAGGCCCCAAGATGACATTCCACATTAAGCAGAGGTTCACCTGCACATCTGCCAATGTGGTATACTGCATCCACTGTACCTGGTGTGGCTTCCTCTACATTGGGGAAACCAAGCGGAGGCTTGGGGACCGCTTTGCAGAACACCTCCGCTCAGTTCGCAACAAACAACTGCACCTCCCAGTCACAAACCATTTCCACTCCCCCTCCCATTCTCTAGATGACATGTCCATCATGGGCCTCCAGCACTGCCACAATGATGCCACCCGAAGGTTGCAGGAACAGCAACTCATATTCCGCCTGGGAACCCTGCAGCCATATGGTATCAATGAGGACTTCACCAGTTTCAAAATCTCCCCTTCCCCTACTGCATCCCTCAACCAGCCTAGTTCGTCCCCTCCCCCCACTGCACCACACAACCAGCCCAGCTCTTCCCCCCCCACCCACTGCATCCCAAAACCAGTCCAACCTGTCTCTGCCTCCCTAACTGGTTCTTCCTCTCACCCATCCCTTCCTCCCACCCCAAGCCGCACCCCCAGCTACCTACTAACCTCATCCCACCTCCTTGACCTGTCCGTCTTCCCTGGACTGACCTGTCCCCTCCCCACCTCCCCACCTATACTCTCTCCACCTATCTTCTTTACTCTCCATCTTCGGTCCGCCTCCCCCTCTCTCCCTATTTATTCCAGCTCCCTCTCCCCATCCTCCTCTCTGATGAAGGGTCTAGGCCCGAAACGTCAGCTTTTGTGCTCCTGAGATGCTGCTTGGCCTGCTGTGTTCATCCAGCCTCACATTTGATTATCTTGGGCTTGTATACACTTGAGTTTAGGAGGATGAGAGGGGATCTGATTGAGACGTATAAGATAATTAAAGGATTGGACACTCTGGAGGCAGGAAGCATGTTTCCGTTGATGGCTGAGTCCAGAACCAGAGGGGACAGTTTAAAAATAAAGTGTAGGCCATTTAGAACAGAGTTGAGGAGAAACTTCTTCATCCAGAGAGTGGTGGATATATGGAATGCTCTGCCCCAGAAGGCAGTGGAGGCCAAGTCTCTGGATAATTTCAAGAAAGAGATAGATAGAGCTCTTAAAGATAGTGGAATCAAGGGTTATGGGGATAAGGCAGGAACAGGATACTGATTGTGGATGATCAGCCGTGATCATAATGAATGGTGGTGCTGGCTCAAAGGGCCGAATGGCCAACTCTTTCCTATTGTCTATTGTTATAAGACTGACTGATTGCAATAAGTTGTATGTTGGACAAGTTAAGGTTTCCTTTTGACGAAACTATGCACTTCAGCTGTGAAGCTGATTTAAAAAATACCCAAGCAAGAAGGAGGTATCAGTTTAAGTGATTAGAATGATATTTTTATCGGCCACAGCAGTTCTGGCAATCATTCTGTCTTCATAGCTGGAGTTTTCCAGCTCCTCCTGCCAATCTTAAGACTTTTTTTTTGTACTTTTATTCCAGCTTCATATGGGTAAGCAATCAGAAGAACAACAGAAGTATGGAGAAAGAGTGAGTAGGAAATATTTTTCACTGTTGATATGACCTTTTGAGACCGTGAACTGAATCTGCAGCAGAATTTAAATTCATGCATTTGTCCACATGTTTAGATGTAGTGTAATCTTAATATTGTACATTCTGTTTTCTCACTGTAGCTTGCTTACTTCCAAAGCTCATTGGACAAGTTGAATGAAGCAGTGAAATATGCAAAGGTGAGCTTTGATTTTTTTTTTGGCAGATATATTTTTGAGTATAAAATGTTACAATTGCATAATGTTGAAAAAATATTTGAAACTAATTATTCAAGAATGTTATGCAGCCATAGAAGTCTACAGCGTAGAAAAATGTCTTTGAGCCATCAAGTTGATGCTGGTCAAAACAGGAAACTATTTTAATATAATTTTCCTGCAATTCCATAACCTTGTGTCTATGCAAGACAAGTACACATCTAAGTGCTACTTAAATGCTATCAGTGTTTCTGCCTCTATCAGCCTTACAGGCAATGTGTTCCAGATTTTCACGATCCTCTGGATGAAAAAGTTTTTCCTCTCATCTCCACTGAACCTTCTGTCCTTTGCCTTAAAGCTCGCCCTTGGTCAATGATCCATCCATTTAAGGTTAAGCGTTTATTCCTGTCTACCCTATATATGTCCCCCATAATTTTATTCATTTCAATCATGTTCTATCTCAGTCTCCTCTGATATAAGGAAAACAATCGCAGTGTGTTCAAGCTCTCCAGCTCAGGCAACACTCTGGTAAATCTCCTCTGCACCCTCTAGTGCTGTCACATCCCTCATATAATGTAGATTTCAGAACTGAATGCAGTACTCTAGCTTTTGTCTAACCAGTGTTTTATACGGTTACCGTACAGTATAGCCTCCCTTTTTGGTTTTATCCAATCCATATATCCCTCTTCACTTTTCCAGCTATCTCTGTATGATGAAGGATCAAAGATCTGTTGCTTTCCATTTCTTCATCAAAGTCATTAATATAGATTTTAAAAAGATGAGATGCCAGCATTGATGCTTGTGGTGTGTCATTACTTACGATCTGTCAACTTGAAAATATTGCATTTACACCCACATTTTGTTTCCTATCATTAACAGTCCTATTTTCAGGATACATTAATACCCGGCTTCACAAGCCCTTCATAACTGCCTATTAATCTTTTGTGTAGCACCTTATTGAATGCCTTTTGTAAATCCAGATATACTACTTCAAGTGGTTCCCAAATATGTATCCTGCGAGCTTTCCTCAAAAAATATCTCTTGATATGTCAACAGTACAGAAGATAGGAGGGGAAGACATTGCCAACTCTGTTAGCAATGTATGAAATATCCTGTGCAAAAGCAAACTGTAGACTCCTTTTGTATTTTAGGGCCAACCTGAGACTGTTCAAGAAGCTTTACGATTTACTATGGATGTAATTGGAGGAAAGTAAGTAATTTAAAGAGATTTATAATCATAGAATGGTTACAGTGTTGAAAGAGGCCATTCAACCTCAGCAAGGGCAATGAATCCACTCCCACTCTGGTGCCTTTTCTCTGTAGCCACTTGTCTCCACAAAAGCTATTTCTGAGCCCACTTCATCTCACCTTAACACTGCATCCTTCTATTCCTGTCTCACTAGTGCTTAACTTCCCCTTAAAAGCATCCGTGTTAGTTGTCTTACACATTGCACGTGGTATCGAGATATCCATTTTCATTAGTTTGAGTAACTAGCATCCAGCATTCAGCTACGTTGCCTGATCGTGTGAGACAGCCACTTCCAAAACCATGACTCAATGCAGGGAAGTGAGTTGGCATATCAGTCAATGTGCGCTGATCCTCAGAGCTGCTCCGCAGCTGTACCTAAAGGAAATGTTGGTGTTGTAGACTCCTTGATTAGTAGTAAAACAATTAGAGTATAGTTCTCTCGATTGTAACACCACACTTACCTTACTTCCAATTTCAGAAGTACTCATTTTTGTCTGACATTACCATTTTACATGTTAGTCATTCACGTGCCTTCTGAGGGTGCTTGTTAGTTTAATGTTACTAACTGCCAAGTTGAGGCATTTTTTGTGTTCTGTGCAACTGGTATTGAAATCCAGGTTGCAAATCTGACAAAGTAGTATTCTAATTGAATGCATGTGCCACTCCTTTTCCCTTATTTTATAATTTGAATTATTATTTGAACAACTTTTATTCTACTTTCCTTTTTAATTCTTACAATAGTGCACAATTTCAGTCTGAAAATACAATAATCAAGCACCTTTTATGACATCTAACACACTTTAATTGATTTTAGAATGAGAGAAGAAGCGCCCCAAGGTGAAAATATTCTGCTTTTAATGTACTCTCTTTTTAATGAGTATCATCTAATGGAAAGCTTTTCCCAATGTCTCTATTGTTGCCTTGTCAGTAAGTCCTTAACTGTGTTGTGCATCTTCTGATTCCATTGGAGCAGTGCAAGGAGCCTAATCTCTGTTTACACTCAGTGTAAGTTTCAATCACCTAAATGCTGTTGCCGGGCATGCTGTAGTCTTATCATCCTGTTCCTTAGCACCTTTTACTTCCCTTTATGAGAGAGAACTTGATTGGCTGCACCTAACGCTGTTTCTGAGATCTCAAACTTAGGAGACAGGCATTTCAAGTCTGTACCTCACTATGACTGACCACCACACAGATAGTTAAACTTGTAGGTGTTGCATCGCTCAGCAGTGCTCCAAAAGCATCACATCATGTGGCCTATCCTTCAACAAGGATGTTGTCTACTTCATAGGTCAAGGCATGTAATTTTTCTTTGAAGACTTTTTTTGGCTTTCAGGTTGCTCTTTCATTTTCACTAACTTATTTATCATGTGATGTTGTCATCTAATAATAGTCTCTATTTGTGTTGACACATCGTAGAATCCCTAGTGTGGAAGCGGGCCATTGAGACTATGTCAAAACAAATGGTTCCTCCCTTTTTGAGCTGAAATTTGTAATACTGTTCTCAGAGATAATGCAGCCATATGAGACCTTTGGAAGAAGTATTACAGAAATGTTTTCATTTGGATGTTAACTATATTGCCAAAATAATCAAAGCATTCCTTCAACAACTCGAGAGATCAAATTTAGGCAGAACGACAAAACATGTGATCTGGCCATTATTTCCTACAAAGATCTATAACGCTTGTGGTCATGAGCATTCACTTAAACTCTCAACCTTTTCACAAAGTCTTTGGAATAACAAGACTATCTCCTAATTTCGTCAACACCACAAATGTTTCACTATTCAAGAAGCATTATAAATCAATTTGTGGGAATTATAGGCTTATTGCTTATTGGGGATGATTTTCTCACATTATCGTAAACTGTCTTCTATTAATCAGTAAGGATGTCCTTCTCGAGATCTCGCGTTGCTCTGGTCATCTGGGGCAGCCATAGCTATCTAAAAGCAAAATATCGGATATACTTAGGGAGGTTTGAAACAAAGCCTAATGCTAGAGAATCTCCAGATTCCTGTCCAAACAAATAGAATTCGCATTTAAAGTCTTATTTGAAATGGGCAATGATCTTTGTCACGTATCAAATCCAAGGACCATATTTGCACATCATGTTTACCTCTAAATGGTTGAGGGCTAATATTATAAACTTAAGTGAATCCAAGCTGACTGCAATCTCTTAATGTAATTCGTTAAACCTTGGTGTCATTCTGGTGAACCTGTGTTGCACCCCTTCCGACGCTAATGTATCCTTGTCTGATGCCAAAAGCTAAAAGCCATACTTGTGAGGATCTGACCAAGGCATTCTGTACAACTGAATTATTTACTTCCATTTTGTGTTCCATTTTATATCAATTGAAGCAGATCAAACTGCACCACTCTTGA
Organism: Stegostoma tigrinum; assembly: GCF_030684315.1. Classification (NCBI taxonomy): domain Eukaryota; kingdom Metazoa; phylum Chordata; class Chondrichthyes; order Orectolobiformes; family Stegostomatidae; genus Stegostoma; species Stegostoma tigrinum. Next base: position 98,455,703 of record NC_081358.1, on the reverse strand, counting down.
GAACCAGTAATATGGGATGTTTGGCTTTTACCTGTCAGTGAAAGATTTCCTGATGGCATTAGTTTGTTTCAGTTATAAATTGAAAATCTTTGTGGAGGCTGTATTATGAGCAACTTTCACAAATTTTGACATTTGGGTGAGAAAAGGGGGAAACACATTAAAATATTTTAATGTTGAGTTTTTTTCTACAGACTCTACCTTCTTTGTTTCACTTAGGTATAATGCTGCCAAGAAGGACAATGATTTTGTTTATCATGAGGCTGTGCCACCTCTGGATTCACTCACATCTGTAAAAGGCAAGTTTTCGAAGGTTATTTTCTATTGACCGCTTTCAAATTTAAAACTGTTTGAAATATTTTAGTTTTTTTGATTGCCTAATTTGCACTTTTTATTGATAGTCTGTGTGTAGGGTATTGCTTACTCACTGACTCGTATCCTAATTCTTTGTTTCCAAGATTCAAATCACTGCAAATCTTGATTCTTCCATCTTTTTCTGTAACTCAGTATTTCCTAATGTCATCTCCTCTGTTCATTACAACTTGATGCATCCAGCCCTGAACTTTGGCCCTTGAACTGAGCTGCTTAATTTAAAAAACAATTAGAGCATTTTTGTGCATGTTCAAGTGCATTAAATACAATTTTATTTCAGGAAGGAGGCGCAGGTATTTTAATTCTTGTGGCAACCTATTTTTAATAGGAGCATCTCTGGTAAAAGCCCTTCCTGTCAATCCAACTGATCCAAACGTGACTGGTCCTGACATTTTTGCAAAATTGGTGCCTATGGAAGCCCATGAGGCCTCGTCTCTGTACAGGTGAGCCTGAGGCTTGCAGCTTCTGAACAGCTACGTGACTGAAAATTAAGCACAGGAACTTTGAAATGTGTTCTAAAAGTCGTTGCATCATTACAAGAGTTTCTTTTGCTTGTTTTTTTCAAAAAAGCTAATTTATTAGCTTTACCCATTTCTCTGTAAACGTGTATAAGCCATAGATGCTTTAGGAATTTAACCATTCTCTATTTAGAAGGGAAAAGACTTTTGAGAATTTCATTGTTCAACCTCAGTCAGGTCTTCTGCTGATTATTGATTATCTCTCCCTAGTTGCCTGAGAGAAGGTGATAGCTACCTTTAAATATTTCAAACTGGCCTGGTGGAAGTGCTCCCATAATGATGTTGGAGATTTCTTTGATTTTTGCTCTATTTCCATTAGGGGAACAACATGGTAAAGCCAGGATGGTGTATGACATTAAGATGACAGTGGCATTGACAAACCTGAAATGCTGACTTGAAGGATCAAGTAGCAGGAGCTAGAAGATAGAAACTGTTAAATGGGAGCATGGGAAATTATTTTACACAGCGAAAGCTGTTGAATGAGTTATCGGAGAATTGATGTAAATTTTGGGTGAAGTGTATCCAAAATTCAATTTGGTGAATAGAGAGTTTGCCAACGCATTTAATGAAAAACCATTGTATGATCAAAACTGTAATGAATTGCTTGCCAAATAATTTTTGATCAGCCACTGTACATTTAAAACCTGAAAAGGACAAGTCAGAGTTTCAGTTTGTCTGGGTAACATCTCGATGAGGTATTAACCTTTTTGTCTTTTCCTGGATACAAATTAGCCTGCTGTGCATACTGTTTACTTTCTTAAATTTAGGTTTTCACTGCTCTCAATTCTGTTATTGGTGTCCAAAAGTGCTTGTGTGTTGCTTCCTTTACAATACATTAAATTAATAATTTATAATCTAAATTTTGAACAAAAAGATTGCAAAATGACTACAGCAGTTGCAGATTTGTTTTGTTCATCCTTCTAGGTTTATAAAGACAACTGTTGTAAAGATTGTAATATTTTGAAACATTTATATGTTTGAAGCTGTATCTGTGCCATATCTTATCCTTTTCCCGTTTTGTTTTTCTAGTGAAGAAAAGGCAAAGTTGTTACGAGAGGTCATGGCTAAAATAGACAGCAAAAATGAAGTATTAGAGTACGTATTTGCCCCGCATACAACTGGTATAGTTCAGAACCTAATTACATTGTGCAACGACTTTTCAGAAGTTGCAATATCACTCAACTTGTTGTTAAAAATGTTCTTGAATCTAAATGCTAACCAGCTTATAAAAAGCTGGAACTTTTTCACAAAGTTTTTTTTAAATCATTTGGAATCTAGACTTCACTGGCTAGGCTAGCATTTTCTTGCTTTAATTGCACTTGAGAAGATGATGGTGCACTGCCTTCGTGAATTGCTGCAGTTTGTTGGTCCAGGATTCTCTAAAGGTTAACTTGCAGGTAGAGTCTGTGATTAAGAAGGCAAATGTAATGTTGTCGTTTATCTCAAGAGGGTTGGAATATAAAAACAGTGATGTGCTTCTGAGACTTTATAAAGCTCTAGTCAGGCCCATTTGGAATACTGTGTCCAATTTTGGGCCCCACACCTCAGGGAGGACATACTGGCGCTGGAGCGTGTCCAGCAGAGATTCACACGGATGATCCCTGGATTGATCCCCCGATCTGATCCTTTAGCTACGTAATCATTTCGTTCTGTATATCATTTGCTGCTTATGCTATTTGGCATGTGTGTATTTGGTAGCTTCAACATTTTTTGGTGTGATTTGAGATGTCATAGTCATGCTTATACGGCGTGGAAACAGACCCTTTGGGTCAACTCATCCATGCTGACCAGATATCCTAAAATAACCAAGTCCCATTTTCCAGCATTCTGCCCATGTCCCTCTAAACCCTTACTATTCACATACCCATCCAGATGCATTTTAAATGTTGTAATTGTACCAGCCTCCTCCACTTCGTCTGGCAGCCTGATCCATGCATGCACCATCTACTGCGTGAAAATGTTGCCCCTTAGGTCTCTTTAAAATCTTGCTCCCTTCCCCTCAAAGCTATGCCATCTAGTTTTGAACTCCCCTACCCTGGGATAAAGACCTTGGCTATTCAGCCTATCCATGCCCCTCATGATTTTATTAACCTCTATAATGACGCCCCTCGGCTTCTGACATATCGGAGAAAATAGCCCCAGCCTATTTATCCTCTCTCTATAGGTCAAACCCTACAACGCTGGCAACATCCTTTGTAAATCTTTTCCATAAGACCATGAGACCATAAGACATAGGAGTGGAAGTAAGGCCATTCAACCCATCAAGTCCACTCTGCCATTTAAATCATGGTTGATGGGCATTTCAACTCCACTTCCCTGCACTCTCCCCATAGCCCTTGATTCCTTCTGATATCAAGAATTTACGATCTCTGCCTTGAAGGCATCCAACATCCCGGCCTCCAATGCACTCTGTGGCAATGAATTCCACAAGCCCACTGCTCTCTGGCTGAAGAAATGTCGTCTCATTTCAGTTTTAAATTTACTCCCTCTAATTTTAAGGCTGTGCCCACGGGTCCTAGTCTCCCCGCCTAACGGAAACAACTTCCCAGTGTCCACCCCTTCTGAACCATACATTATCTTGTAAGTTTCTATTAGATCTCCCCTCAACCTTCTAAACTCTAATGAGAACAATCCCAGGATCCTTAGCCGTTCATCATACGTTAAACCTGCCATTCCAGGGATCATCCGTGTGAATCTCCGCTGGACAAGCTCCAGGGCCAGCATGTCCTTCCTGAGGTGTGGGGCCCAAAATTGGACACAGTATTCTAAATGGGGCCTAACTAGAGCTTTCAGAACCCTTTCAAGTTTCACAACATCCTTGCAAAAGCAGAGAGACTAGAATTGCATGCAATATTCCAAAAGTGGCCTAACATGTCCTATACAGCTGCAACATAACCTCTCAAACTCCTAGACCCGCTGCACTGACCGATGAAGGTAAGTGTACGAAACGCTGTCTTTAAGGGTGTTGAGGCAAAAAACTTAATAGCTTTAAGAAGCATTTAAATTTGTACTTATGATGCCAAGACCATGGGCCAAATACTGTATAATGAGATTAGAATGGTTCGGCTGAACAACCATTTTCTGTGCTTTGGATTTTTGTGGCAATGACTAAAACAATAATTATGTTGTTGCCTTGCAGTTTTGTGATCTAATTTAAAAAAGAACAAAATGCTTTTAACCATGCGTTTTGGAGCCAAATTAATTCTATGACTTAAAAGGAGTCAGTGTGTAAAGAGATAATCAATTTCTGTTTGTATTTCAGTATGCTTGACAGAAGCTTATGTCTTTTGATAGTACATATCTTATTGTTGTGATTTGAGAAAATTGTCTAAAGGGAAGCAGAGAATTTCATTTGATATTTAAATCTGCTTTGTCTTGTTTCATTTTATAACAGGCAGTTCATGGATTCTTTGAGAATTGACCCAGAGTCAATAGACAATTTAGACATGTATAATCATATCCCACCAGTCCTGATGGAAAAGTGTGCAGCACTGAGTGTCCGCCCGGATACTGTGAAAAATTTGGTTCAATCCATGCAAGGTATGTTTTATGCGAATATAAACTCCAGTTCGGTTGTTTATATGCTATCTTCTTTGGCTCTCTGACAACTCTTTGTTCTCAAAGTTTCTATGATTCATTTTTAATTTTCTATGACATTTTACTCTGTGATCTATTTTCTTTGTGTGATGCTTGAATTTACAAAACAAGAATGCATGTAATGACAATAATGTCACAATAGCTGCATGTATAGCTCATTAATAATTTCTATTTGACAACTTGCTTTTACTTGGCCAACTTAACACAAACTTGGCACTTTCTTGATCGCTGTGTTGTGCGTTGCAGCCAAACCCTACAAATTGATGGAAAAGGTAACTACTGTTAAAATTTTTCCCCAGTTCTATCTGGAGTATACACTGATGTTGAAGCATCCCTGAGAGAGTTTAAGGATCTTATGGACCAGGATGAACTTGCAGAGCAGAAATTACAAGAGACCACTGGAAAAAGGGGCACAACAAGCGGAATATCTGAACTCAGCAAGGAGTGGTCCAAGTACATGGAAGTGCATGAGAAAGCCAGTTTCACCAATACTGAGCTGCATAAGGCAATGAATTTACATATCAGTAACTTACGGCTTTTAAGTGGGCCCCTACAAGATCTTCGTGCTGCTTTACCAACTCCCACTGTCTCTGATGGTATTGACATGTATTTTCTATACATTTGGCAATGTAACTTATATCTGTTAATGTTTTTCTCTCTCAGGAATTGTACTGGTCTGTTATTGTTACATGTACCCTTCAACTTGTACTTCATAGTGTTGTTTATAATGTACTCACTTTTACTGGAGTGCAGGTTGGCTATCCAACTGAAGGATCCTCTGTACCCAAGACCTCCAACTCTCTTTTTTTAGAAAGCTCAAATATGTGTAATTCATAAACTGGTAAGAAACTTGGGGAATATTCTACATATTTTGCCTTGCTTTGTTTAGTTTTGATTTTTAAACCTAGCTTCCTATTTACTGGACCCTTTCTTACTGACCTATTCACAACAGAACAATCTACACTGTATCTGTGGCAAGTTTACTTTGCACAGGCACGTTATTTGCCCTCTGTATCTATATTTGTATCAAGTACAGTGCTCAATATTCAACAGGAAAGCTGCTTTCAAACAAGAGATTCCATTCTTCTCTCTCACGTGGGCACCTTTGGCATGTCTTGTAACGTTCTATTCCTACATTTAAGTTTTCCATGCTGTTAGTTGGGTCTGCTGGCTATAACCAGTGGCCTTGGATGGTTCTTGGCATCCTCACTTTCAAGTTCAGTAATGCACAGTGTTTTTGGCTCTACATTTTAATAGAGGAAAAGAGCGTTCTCCAGAACATGAAGCGAATTTTATTGAAGGTTGAGGAAATGCGTGACCAGCGTTCCTCACTGATACAGCAGCTGAGAGATACCATCCAGAAGGATGACATTACCACAACACTTGTTACAACAGACCATTCAGAAATGAAGGTGAATCGCCAACTACACCATATTTACATATAATGACTAAAGCCATTAAAATAATTCAAAAATAATGTCATAAATGATCTTCCCAAGTGCAGCTAATGCTAGCTGGATCCAGTAACTTATGTTCGAATCTTTGTCCAAATTGCTTGTCAGATCCAGAACTCAGACTGAAATGGTGTATGGTGCAGTGGCAGTTTGGGCTACATATTAGTAACATGAATTATTTTAGATGTAGTTCATGTGCTTCTTTATTGTCACAATTGTGTTTTTATGATTTCCCATCATGCTCTTGGCCCTTGCAATAACTTATTCCGCAGTGGCGTGAGGACTTTTTATTGTCAAGTAGTTGGTTTGCAGTTAGGAAGATAATTTATTTTTGGTCATCCGGAAAGGCGGAAGGAAAATTGTGATGTATCCAGTACACTTTGTACGATTTGCTTATGTATAACTATGTAATTGCAGAAACTTTTTGAAGAACAACTGAAGAAATACGATCAACTAAAAGTTTACATTGATCAAAATCTTGCTGCCCAAGAAAACATCTTGAAGGCTTTGACAGATGCTAATGTCAAATATGCTACATTTAGGAAAATTCTTGCTGAAGCAGAGCATAAGTGAGTAGCTAACCAAAAGAAGGCTGTCTGCTTATTGAAATGCTTTGCTTGCACTATACTCCATGTTTCATTTGATTTGTTGTCATGTCTACCAAAGTACAATGAAAAACTTTGTGAGCATTACAGGCAGATCACAGTAAACAAGGACATACAGGCCATAGGGTTAAAAAAAAACTTGGGTAGAGTGAGGCATACAGATTATACTGCACAGGATGTGTGTGAAGCAAGAACAACATTAACAAGATCAATGTTATTTGAAGTTAGAGAGTCCATTCATCAATCTGATAAGAGCAGGGAAGAAGCTGCACTTCAACCCACTGGTGCGTTTGTTCAAACCTCTGTAATTTCTGCCTGAAGAAGAAGTTGTAGAAGAGCATTATCACAGTCGGATGGGTCTTTGACGATGTAGGCAGTCTTTCCGCAGCAGCAAGAAGTGTAAGTGGAGTCCAAGAATGGGAGGTTGGCTTCTGTGATGGTCTGGGCTGTGCGCACAACCTTCTGTAGTCCTGGGCAGGGCAGTCCAGGCTGTTATGCATCCCGTTCTCTCTATACATCCAGCCAGTTTGCTTTCTGTGGTGCTTCTTTGGTTCTATGTGGTGCGTTATACAAACCAGGAAAGTCCTGTGTCTAATTCCTGATTTGAACAATGGCTATGAGCTTTGTTATGATGTGTGTCTGGTCTAGTACAATAATTGCAGTACTTGATCATCATCTAGTAACCTTTTTTTTCAAGTGGATGGTTGGTGAGAAGAGGATAAAATGCACCTGTAAACCTCACCATAATTGAATAGTCCTCCAGCAGTTGCTTTGTGCTGAAGTAGAACTATCCATTTAGATAAAATGTTCAGAAGCCTTGCAGCCATAGTTTAACCAATGTACTTTCATGTGAAAAATCAATGAAAAAAGTGTCTCAATGTTTCCCAACTGTAAATAGTTAGAATTTTTTAAAAAATTGATTATGTATAAAATTCCTATACAAGTCTAGGAATATGTTGTTCTGTTTTACAGTTCTGTTAAGTTATAACTGAAGTGTACTCTGGGAGCCAATGGAGATTGCTATCAGAAAGGCCTGTTATACTACATTGGATCAGTTTGTATATAATTTTCAGTTAAAGCAAATTACAGATGATAGTTAGGGAGATTATTAGAGATACAAAGGGAAGACAAAATTAAACTATCAATTAAGAGGTACCAAAGAAATTCAAAACAACCATTTGAAGATAAGTCTTAATAGTTATCAGTACATGGGCTGATACAGTTTGATAAATAATTGCAGATATTTGCACTGAACATTATTTATTTTTCAGTGCACCTTTTAACATCTTTGTTAAACACCTTTAACATGCTGAAAAATAGACCTTTACAGACATTGGGGGCATTGACTAATTATTAAGGATGGTTGTAGGTGAGCACGAGATAGATCAAGATTGAGATCAGAGATGGGATTTAAGATATTTGAAGATGAGCGAAATAGAGTTCAGAAAGAAGTTCTGAACATTACACGTGCTGATTTCTGTTGGTGAATTAGTGTAAGGAACAGGTACAGTAGACTTGGAAGAGCAATAGTTGCACCCCTCCCCTTCATTCATTCAAGGGGTGAGGGCCTCGCTGGCTAGGCTAGCATTTATTGCCATCCCTTAATTGCCCAGAGGGCAGTTAAGTTTCAGCCAAATTGCTGTACGTCTGGAGTCGCATGTAGGCCAGACGAGGTAAGGGTGGCAGTTTCCTTCCCTAAAGGGCATTAGTGACCCAGATGGGTTTTTCCCAACAATCAGCAATGGATTTGTGGTCACGATTAGACTCTTAACTTCAGGTTTTAATTGAATTCAAATTCCACTGTCTGCCATGGTGGGAACCCAGGTTCACGGGGCATTACCTGGGTGTCTCGATTAACAATCCAGCAATAATACCACTAGGCCATTGCCTTCCAATGGAGTTACAGGAATGTACAAATTGTCATTAGAGAAATTGCCTTTAAAATCCTACTGCATTGTCACCGTATAACAGGAATGTAGCTAATGGAGGTGAGCATAAGCGTGATTTGCTGACAGACATTATTCTTAAAAGAACACAATTATTGCAAAATATAACATACAAGAAAGCTGACGTAATGAATTGCTGTATCTGTGGAAAGTCAGGAACTTAATTAAGAATATTGTAATTCACTTGCATATTTGCTGTTTTAATCAGTGTCATTGAAATCCTTGTGTCTTAATCTGAGGGTGTCCATTGCCCATGTAAATTAACAGCCATTTGCAATTTTTGAATTTTTACCTTTGTCAGGGAAAGTTCTTGTGCTTACATAAAGAAGGGAACAGCCAGTCTTTTATGCTTAAAATTTACTTGAATGTGAATTGAACAGATGGGCAAAATGTTCTTTACTGTGTTCCATGATCTTGTGTTTCATCAGCTGTTGAATTAAAACAATTTATGAACTCCATTATCAGTGAGAATAATTGACATCCTGATTTAATTCATGAGGAATATTTGATGTTGCACTTCTGCCCCATTAGAAGAAGTTGACATTGGAATAAGATAGGCAGGCCAACCAAGTGGTAAAAGTGCATAGATTTTAGGCACTGAATCTTTAAGACATCTAGATGATCTTGTGGCATGTGATGCATGTGATATATCTTATTCTATAGAGTTAGCAAGCAGACAGTCATTTAGACAGCCAGCTAACTATGTTTGCAATGTAATAAAAACATTAGTAAGAGCATAATACTATAGATGTAAATTTGTCATATTCTTGAGTATAGTTATTAATAAACTTCTATAATCTCTTGATAAGAACTCAAGTCTCATATCGAAAACGAGAACTCTTTGGGCCCCTTAATGGCGAGATTCCACTGATTCAGATTAGATTTATGCACCAGACTCAGATTTGTAATGGTAGTGTTCAGATGAGAAAAAGCCAAAATTGTTGAATTTGAGACAACGTAATAATCACCATGCAGAGAAGGATTAGCAAACTGTTGGAGGAAATGTACTCATTCCATTGGAATGGGGCCATGGCACAAATGAACTATAGAAAAGATAGAGGTGGAGTAATTGATTGAATTGAGGGCCATAGATATATAGAAATATAGAAAATATGAGGAGTATGTTATTCAACCCCTCCAAGCCTGCTCCACTATTCATTATGATTATGGCCGATCATGAAACTCAAACCTCTAATATTGCACTACTCCCACCCCCACACCCAGCTGCTGCTGCGCATCTCTTGATTCCTTTAGCTGCAATAGCTGTATCTATTTCCTCCTTGAAAACACAATGCTTTGACTTCAACCATTTCCTGTAGTAATGATTTCCACAGGCTCTTTATTGTATGAAGACATTTCTCATCTTAGTGGATGGTAAAAAGAATCAGGAGGGCATAAACTACATGAAGGTGGCATTCACTGTAGATTCACTCAACACCAATGATGAGTGGGAGAGCAACAAATGAAAGACACCTTTGTACTTACAATTTCACTGAAATGAAGAATTACTTACTACTTACATAAATAATGTCCGTTTGAGTGGAAATGGCCAAGCTATTTTTGTTATTGCAGAGTCTGTTTTATGTCGAACGAATTTTAAGGTATTGCTTTTCTGAGCAGTTTATATTCAGTACTGTTTGGTGAATGTTGTCATGTATCTGTGTTTGATAAAGCCAAAATTAACGGTTGAGTAATCAATAACCCATTCCTTTAAAGGCCCAGACAAATCTGGAAGAATAAAGTCTGATACCAGTTGAATAACTGTCGTATAATCTGAACAGTAGTTTGCAGGTTTCATTTTATTGATTTAAAGCATGTGAACAATCTTGTCAAAGTCAGCATTTATTACTTGTTTTTAATTTCCCTTGACTCAGCCCTGATGAGCCACTTTATTGAATGCGCTGTATGATTTCCTTGACCATCCTCAGGGCAGTGAGTCAGCCAAACTGCTGTGTGTTTGCAGTCACGTATAGGTCAGACTGGATAAAGATAACAAATTTCCTTCCATAAAGGATATTGAGTTGATGGATTTTAGTGACAATTCAGTAGTTTCATGATCATCATCAAGTTTTTAATTCCAGATTTATTTAATTCACTGAATTTGAATCCTCCAGCCACCAAACTGGAATTTGAATTTTGGCCACCATTTAAAATTGACTTGTTTACACATCTAGTAAAATAATCGTGCTGCAATTTCTCCGTGCAGAAACAACTGTTAATTGCACATCTGGACAACAACCTTAGCACTGAGCCTGAAGTTGTGCTGTCACCCTTCTACAAAGGAGAGGAAATGTAGTGATCGGAAGTGAAAACAGATGTTGGGAATACTTAGTAGGTCAGGCAGAACTGATTAAAGTTCTCAACCTGAAATGTTTCTGTTTCTTCATGGATAAAGCCTGAGCAGCTGAGAATTTGAGCAGCAACTCAATATCCTTTATGGAAGGAAATTTGTATTCATCTTTCTGTATTCATCTTCAACACAAAAGCAATACATCGTGAATATTAGAAATATTAAAAATATTGGAAAAAAATTCAGCAAGTCAGGCAGCATCTGTGGAGCAAAACAGTTAAATTTCACGTGAGTGACTTTTTTCTGTTATTATCTTGTTCAATTTCATTAGATTGCTCTTCTCTGAAATGTTGGCTAATGCTGCTTAAGATTCTCTGCCTGTAAGAAAGAAAAAGAAATCTCTCCTATCCTGGCATGACGTTCATTTTTTTCAATAGACATATTTATGATTTGTAAACACAGAAAAGACAATTAATGATCGTACTGTATTGATTTAAAATTAACAGCACAAGTTTAAAGTTGGCGCTGCCTGTTGCTCTTTAGGTGGAACGTTACTATTCAGATGCTAGTAGCATCGTATGAAGCTTACGAAGACCTGATGAAGAAATCCCAAGAAGGAAAAGAGTTCTATGCAGATCTAGAAAGCAAAGTAACAAGGCTATTGGATAAAATGAAGGACATCTGCAAATCTCAAGAGGACCAAAGGCAACTTGTACTGGAGCAGTAAGCATGTTTTTCTGTAATTGAGAAATTGAATCAAAAAATAAAGCCCCGTAAGTACATGAACGGCATGGTGATTTGAAAAGGATAATAAGACTAGCTTAATTAAGGAGGAGAGGTTACATCATGCCTACCATTTCCTTTTGCTCTTTTTGTTAATTTAACTTTAAGCAATACTTTGGACCTTTCTTCTATGCTCTTTATTATTTGAAATATTTTTCAATAATCCCTTCTCTTTCAGCATTATCTGTTAATATTTTTGTTTTCCATCTATGTTCTCAGTTGTGTAAACTCTTTTGACTGTGTCACAGATGTGGGAAGAATCTATAAAACACAAGATTCTATATAGCATAAAACTATTTACAATTATATAACCATAGTGTGCAAACTATTGTGCCTGTTGTAATACCTCTCATCTTGTTTCATGTGCATTGACAATAGAATCTTAGAGTTGTACATCATGGAAACAGTTCCTTCGGACTGTGCTGAACAGGTATTCTAAATTCATTTAGTCCCATTTGCCAGCCTTTAGCCCATATCCCACCTAAACCCTTCCTATTCATATACCCATCCAGACGCCTTTTCAGTGTTGTAATTGTACCAGTCTTCTCCACATCCTTTGGCAGCTTATTCCACACACACACCACCCTTTATGTGAAAAAGTTGCCCCTTTGTCCCTTTTAAATCTTTCCCTCTTGCCTTTAAACTTAAGGCCTGCAGTTTTAGACTCCCTTACCCTGGGGAAAAAAGAGCTTAGCTATTTACCCTGTCCATGCCCCTCATGATTTTATAAACCTCTGAAGTCACCTCTCAGCCTCTGACATTCCAGGGAAAATAGACCCAGCCTATTCACCCTCTTCCTCCAACGTTGGCAACGTCTTTGTAAATCTTTTCCAAACCCTTCCAAGTTTCACAGCATCTTTCCTATCGTCAGGGAGACCAGTATTGTAGTTGATATTGCAAAACTGGCCTAACCAATGTCTTATGTAGTTACAACATGACATCCCAACTCCAGTGTTCAGTGCATAGACCAATAAAGGCATGTGTACCAAACACCACCCTCATACCCTGTCCACCTGCGACTCCAATTTCAAGGAGCTATGAACCTGCACCCGAAGTGTGCAGCAACACTCCCCAGGACCCTACCGTTAACTGTGTAATTCTTGCCCTGATTTGCCTTACCAAAATGCAACACCTCACATTTATCTAAATTAATCTCCATCTGTCACCCATTGGCCCATCTGATCGAAGTCCCGTGGCACTTAAAGATATCCTACTTCGCTTTGCACTACACCCCCAATTTTAGTGTTATCTGCAAACTTTTTAACCATATCTCCTAAATTTCACATCCAAATCATTTATATAAATGACAAAATGAAATGGAGTTGACGATTATCAACTCGAAGCAGTCCATGATCAAATGCAGCAAGACCTGGACACTATCTTAGTTTGGGCTGACAAGTGGTAACAAATGTTACCTAGCGCTTGTGTGGTGCCAGTGATCATCTGCAACAAGAGAAAATCTAATCACCCCTTGACATTCAGTAGCCATGACCAACACTATCAATATTCTGGTTGTTGACATTAAACAGAAACTGAACTGGACTAGCTATGTAAATGCTGTGGCTACGAGAATAGATCAGAGTCTAGTGAATAAATCATCATCTGACTAACCAGAGCCTGTCTACCATCTACAAGGCACAAATCAAGAGAGTGATGGAACTCCCCACTGTCTGGTAGCGTGCAGTTCCAGCAGCAGACAAGAAACTTGATACATCCAGAACAAAGCAGCCCACTTGATGGCGCCACATTTACAAACTTTCACTCCCTTCTTCACCAATCCTCAGTAACGGCAAACTACACTATTTACAAGATGCACTGCAGCAATTCACCGAAGCTCCTTAGAAACACTTTGCTCCCCCATGACTACTACCATTTAGAAGGCCAAGGGCAGCAGACATGGAGACCAGCACTGCCATCTGCAAGTTGCCCTCAAAACTACTCACCATCCTAACATGGAAATATATTGCCGTTCCTTCAGTGTTGCTGTTTCAACATTCTGGTACTCCCTTCCTAACGGCATTGTGGATGTACCTACATCAAATGGATTTCCATGGTTCAAGAGAGCAGCTTACTGTCATGTTCTTAAGGGCAACTAGGAATGGCTTTAAAAAAAAAACCTAGCAGCCCCAGCTAGTGAAAGCCACATCCCTCGAGTGAATTTGAAAAGTTATCAGGGTAGACAAGAATCAGATCAGCCATCTTATTGATTGGTGGAGTCTGTATTCCCGATTTGTTATTTCTGCAGTTGAGGTCTGTGCAAAGTGTCAGCTTTGAGAGCCTGAGGTTTATGCATCCACACATCGATTGGCATGTGTAGATCCTTTTGGGTAGGACTGAGTATCCTACTCCTGATTTGTATGTTTATCTGTACTATGGGCAGAATAAGATATAGAGTAACCAAACAATCACGAAGTTGTAGATTATCTACTTAACATTGTCTTGATTTCTGCAATGATGACATTTTGTTGCCTGGTTGATCAGATTGGACATGGCCTTTCATACATGAATTATTTCTTGCATGTCTGTGGGTTTTGGATATTTCTCCTGTACTTTTCTTGGCCACTGTGGCTTTTAAATATTCTAGAGGTCAGGCTATCAGAGGCTTGTTGTTGTCAAATAGATTTTCCTTAAATTGTAAGATTCTTGGCCTTGAATTTCTTTAGTACTTCTTCACAAAACCAGCAGTATGTATATGCAGCACTTCTGGATTTTTTGAGATCTAAATCTCCCAATTTTTTAGTTCCAGCAATCCAACTTCCATTACAGTTTATTATTCCAAAAAAACAATGTGGTCTGTTAACAATATTCCTGATGTTTTGATGTTGCAAATATTATTCAGTCTTTCAATATAATGCTTGTTTGTTTTATTTAAAATGATTTAAATAGGCTTTCTGCTGTATTCTCAAGTTCTACTTCGCAAATACTTCCTATTCTAATTTTTGACATATGTTTGATCCCGTTCCATGTTGCTCAGCATTCGCTGTGACTTATATTTAGTTAGGAAGCTTTCCATGAGATTTGTCAAAGCCTCTTAGATGCCCATAAAACCATAAAATATAGGAACAGAAGTAAGCCATTCAGCCGATCAAGTCTGCTTCAATAAGATGGTGGCTGATCTGATAATCGTCAACTCCACTTTCCTGACTTTTCCATATAACCCTATATCTTTACTATCTCAGCTTGAATCTATTTACTGACACAAGCTGCAGTAAAAAAATCCACAAATTCACAACCCTTAGACTTGAGAAGAAATTTCTTTTCATCTCTGTTTTAAAAATACAAACCCTTATTCTGAGATGACGTCCACTGGTCCTAGACTCTGCTACAAGGGGAAGCAACAATTCCACTCTACCCTGTTATGCCCTTTAAATATCTTGTATGTTACAATAAGGTTGCCTGTCATTCTTCTATATTCCATAAAGTACAGGCCCAATTTACTCACTGCCTTCTCATAAGACATTCATTCCATATCTGATACCAGCCTAGTGAACCTTCTTGGAACTGCTCATCTTCATTGCAGCGTATCTTTCCTTAGACGAGAAAACTGTTCACAGCATTCAGGTTGTAATCTGACTAAGTTTCTTATTTTTCTTTTTAGCAAATCTTCCCCACTTATATCAAAGTTAATGTTTCGAGTCTGGTGAACCATGTGAAGAAGAGTCACCAGATCCAAAACATTAACTCTACTTTCTCTCCAAAGATGCTGCCAGACCTGTTGAGGTTTTCCCGGCAGTTTCTGTTGTCGTTTCTGATTGCTAGGATCTGTAGTTCTTTGGGATTTTTAACTTATATATTCCCTACTTTTATATTCTATTCCCTTTGAAATAAAGGCAAACATTTTTGTGTCAACAGCAAACCTGGCTAAGTTCACTTTTCGGTTACCCAATCCATTATCCATTATCCATACTGATACACTGCCTTCGACGCCGTGGGCTTTTATCTTATTAAGTAGTCTAATATGTGGTGACTTACAAATGTCTTTATGAAAATTCAAATCTCTTGCATCCACTGCTTCCCTTCATCAATCCTGCTTGTTAATTCCTTTGTTAATTTCTCTGGCATGCTTTCCCTTTTATAAAGCCATGCTGACTCTGCTTTATCATCTTATGTATTTCTAAATGCTGTGCTGTTACATCCTTTGTAATAGACCCTAATATTTACCCAGTAATACTGACAAAACCACCTGACCTATAGTTACCTGTTTTTTTTGTCTATTTCCCTTATTACATAAAGGAGGTATGTGGCAGTTTTCCAATTCGCTGGGACTTATTCAGAATCTTAAGGATTCCTGGGAAATTGCTACCTGTGCATCAACAACCTGTATAGCTACTTCCTTTAATATCCTAGGATACATCCCATCAGGATCTGGGGTTTGTTTTGGTGTTTAGGCCCATTAGTTTCCCTAGTGCTTTAATTCCAGTGATTAGTTATTGTATTTATTTCCTTTCCTCCTTTTGCCCCTTGAATAGTTAGGAATTTTGGAATGTTAATACTGCCTTCTGCTATGAAGACTGATGTAAAGTATTTAATCAATTTCTGTGCTGTTTCTTGGTTTCCCCATTATTAATTGCCCACTCTCCTCCTCCTCGAAGGAGTTCTTGTTCACTGCGGTTTTAATAAGCTCTTGATACCTGTCTTGGAAAATTTACTTGCAAATTTACTCTCAAAATTTATTTTCTCCAATAGTGTCGCAACCTACTGTTTCAAATCTTCAGAAACATGAAGCAAATTTGTTGGGCAGAATCTTCTTGGTCTATTTTATGATGATTATTATGACTAACTGATCAACTTTCAGACTGCCTATCAGACCAACTTTTATCATTTCACTTTGTTACTGATTTGACAGTTCTTAGGTCAGATTTCTCAGTATTTTCTTTATACATTATTAGTTAGATCTTCGAACAGTTAAACCCAGATATCAAAATATCAACCTTGACATTGCATGGTTAGAGATTTAACAGTCACCTAAACAGGATAGCATCTAATTTGAAATGAGTCTACATTTGATGGATTTCTCTTGTGATAACTCCTTCCTGAAGGCAGACTCTGTCCTGTAAATTAAGGAAAAATTAATTCCACTCATTAAAATATTGTACGTGATAAGTTTATTCAAGTAAGAAAACAAAATAGAAAACTATTGGCTAATTAGTCTATCATCTTTCATAGACAACAGGCTAGAATCCTTAATCAGTTAGGTTGGATATATTTCTTCAGGCTAAATGGATCAAAGAGTATGAGGTGAAGTGGGAAATGGTACCGAGTTGGATGGTCAGCCATGGTCAAACTGAATGTTGGAACTGGCTTGAAGGGCTGAATAGCCATGTCCAATCTTCTAGCAGGCAGAGTCAACATGGTTTTGTGAAAGCAGAATCATCTTTAAGTAACTTATTAGAGTTATTTGAAGTAAATAGCAAGTAAAGTAGGCAAATGGGAACCAATGGATGTGATGTACTTGAATTTTAACAAGGCATTTGATAAGGTGTCAAGGGTGGAGTCTCTGTGAAAGATTAGAGCACATAGTGCAAGAGCTAACATATTAACATAGATAAGGGAATTGTTAGCCTGCAGGAAGCAGAGGATAGAGATGCATGGGTTTTTTCAGGTTGGTAAGCTATATCGGGTAGAATGCCAGAGTGATGGGGCCTCAACTATTTTCAATAAATATTAATTATTTGAATAAGGGAATCATATGTAAGGAAGTTTATGTAGGAAGATAAGTTCCCAAAAAAGAGGTGAAGGGTCCACAAAGGAATATAGCCAAGGTAAAGGAGTGGGCAAAAGTTGGCAGATGAGTATAATGTGGAAAAAATTGAAGTTATTCACTTGTGAAGAAGAATAGAAAAGCAGGACACTGTTTGATTGGAGAGAAATTGCAGTGCCAGTGGTACAGAGGGATCTCAGTGTCCAGGTTCATGATTGCAAAAGTAAGTACAGTAAGTGATCAGGAACGCCAATGGGATGTTGGTGTTTATTGCAAAAGAATGGAATATGAAAGTAGGAATGTTTTACAGGAAGATCATAAGAACTGCAGATGCTGGAGTCAGAGATAACAGTGCAGAGCTGGAAGAACACAGCAGGCCAGGCAGCATCAGAGGAGGAGAAAAATTGATGTTTTGGATCGGGACCCCTCTTCAGGGGGGGGAAAAAAAAGTTTTACTGAAGCTTTACAGGATCTTAAGACCACACCTGGAGTCCTTGGAGCACTGTGAACGATGTATTTAGCTTCATCTAAGAACAAGGTTTACAGATGTTAGATGAGTGAAAGTGATTTTATTGATGCATTAAGATCCTGAAGGGACTTGATAAAATGAGTACCAGGACATCATCCTCCTTGTAGAGGATATACATTAAAAATGAGGATTCCTTTTTAGGAAAGGAATGAGGAGATTTTTTTTGAGTATCAGTAGTCTGTGGAATTCTTGGTATTCCTTGTTCTGTGAACTCAGCAAATTCTATAGTATAGGATTTTGCATTTGGTATTTCTTCAGTGTGGCAAGGAAGGCTCAAGCAAGACTTTGTTGCTCCATAGTGTTAGAACATAGAAAAGTATAGCACAATACAGGCCCTTCGGCCCACAATGTTGTGCCGTGGAATAATCCTTTCCAAAGTTGGGAAGTTTGGCTAGCCTAATGTTTCTTGGTGCAGTATTTTTCCATTAGCAGTTTCTCTGATTGCTGTCAAGACAGATTAATGATAAATGATGTGCATAATATACTTGGACAAAGCACAACATTTCACTATAATGGTGTAAAACGTCACCAAATTTACTTATTTTTCAGGGAAATGAAAAAGAAGCCGCCACCAAGACCAACAGCACCAAAACCTCTGCAGAAAACTTCTGATGCAGAACTTGACTCTTTGGCCAGTATTGAAGATGTAGATATACGAACTTTTAATGCAGCTCTTACTTTTAATGATCTTCCCAGTGAGTTAAAAAGCTTACCAACAAATACTTTAGCAGCACACACAAATGGAATGCCTGTAGATAGCATTGGAGCATATCCCGCAGAGCCTGCTGTTTTTCCAAGAATGAGACACTCGGAGCCAGAAGCTTTTGCAGCTTGTAGGACTACTAGTGCGCTGCAGCAGCCACCATTACATGTTCAACAGTTTCCAGATCCTGCTTCAACAACTCGTCATGCACATTCATATTTTCATGGAGGAGCAATCCCACCACCAGGTTCAACTGCTGGGATTACCCAAGGGCCTTATATGGGAATCAGTCATTCAGGGCCTCCTTCAGTTAGTGGTACATCTGGTCTACCTGCTCAAAGGATGGGTCCATCTGTGTCCTGCCCAGTACTCCCTCGACATATCTCTGCATCGTCACCACCTCCTCCATCCTATCCTGCAGTTACCATGATTAGGGATCCAGTTCCAGCTCAGCCCCGTTTTACAGCTAGCCATTTAGCTCCAAGAGGGACTTCACCACAGCACTTGCCAAATTCCATGCCTGTTCCCCCTTCAATGGGTCATCCCAGTGCTGTTGGTCCTACTGCATCCTATGGATTGGGTCAACAAATTTCTTCAACTGTACCGGTTAACACCGGTTTGCATACACCACCTCCATCTGTTGGGCCTACACTTGCCTACCCTGGACAATTCTGTGGTCAGATACCAGGAGGAAATATTGTACCACAACCAAATACTTCAACCACTACAGTGGATAGTATACAGACTCCAATTTCAAGCTTTACACCAGATCCACAGTCAGTGAGCGGACAGCTTAATAGACCGTCAATCTATGATGTGAGAATGAGACAGCAGCCCAGTATGCCTTTACCAGGTGCAGCTGGTGTCCCTTCTGGACCTGCAATGAGGGCAGTTGGTCAATATCCGTATCATCCTGGTGGTCACCCATTCAGCCAGCCATCCCAGTCCCAGTTCACAAATGTGCCATCATTTGCTTGTACTGCCCCCGGGCCACAGCATATGTTCCAGCAACCAAATCAGGTGCACCCAAACCAGGAACTTCACATTAGGCCTCAAATACATACTCAGCAACCTTATCAAGCTCAATTTTTTCCACAGGCAAGACCACAGTTGCAGCCTCAACCAAGACCTCAAAATACTGCGCAGATTCCACCCCATTCTCCAGTCCCAGTTTTGGCACAGCCTCCATCTGAGATGCAGCCACATTTAAGATCTCACCTCTATCAGCATCCTGCTCAAGATAAAACTGCTGCACCAAGGATTCTACCTCATGCAGGCAACATTATTTTTCCAGGCAATCCAAGTAACCTTCAACCAGGCCAGAATGTTCCTGTTGCGGTGGTTCCACAGCCTCAAAAATGTCATGCAGTAGCATCTACTTCGGAGTCACAACCAATGACATTGCTGCCTGGATCCTCAGCTCAAGGG
The DNA here is from genome assembly GCF_030684315.1 of Stegostoma tigrinum. NCBI lineage: Eukaryota > Metazoa > Chordata > Chondrichthyes > Orectolobiformes > Stegostomatidae > Stegostoma > Stegostoma tigrinum. The sequence goes on along the minus strand of NC_081358.1, from coordinate 98,435,780 downwards.
GTCTCGTCCATGCCATTCTCCTCTCCTCCACCCCATCTGCATGCTGGACCACAATCTGCAATTTTACCAAATCAAGTTGGAGGACCTCAGCCTGTCTCAACAGGTCATCATGCTGCACATTCAATCCAAACTGTGCAAAGTTCAACAGTTAGCCAAATGCCAGCCAGTGCAATTGTATCTGGATCCCCACTGCCACCTGCACCGGCTCCTTCCTCACAGCCTCCACAAGGGCAGGTTGGTACTCTTCCTGCTGCATTATTGCCCACAGCAATGGCTGGATCTACAGTCTTACAGCAGAGACCACCACCATCTCTCACACCTGGAGCAACGGCACCTGTTTCTGAAGTACCTTTTCAGAGGCAAAACTCTTCAACCGACGATCTTTTGTCATCAAGTCCAGATAGCCAGCATGGAGGGCCCCAGACTACAGTGACTCAGCCTCTTCTCTTGCCTACCAAAGTCGACTCGAAGGAAGGGCAGAAACCAAAGGGAATTCAAATCATAGAGAAAGATCCATATGAGAAGCCAGAGCATGTAAGAAAGTTGTTGACGGAATTGGAAAGCTTTAAGACTGTTGTTGACTCCATGGACAGACCCTCATATGGAACCTTGACTGAATTGGATTGTAAATGGAAGGACTTGCAGGATGCTCAAGAAAAAGACGTCAGACAGTTGTCAATTGCGGTTGCTCGCTGTTACACTATGAAAAATCGTCATCAGGATATCATGCCTTATGACAAAAATAGGATTATAATCCAATCAGGAAAAGACGACTACATCAATGCTAGTATGATTGAGGACTTATCCTCTTACTGTCCAAGAATCATAGCTACACAGGCTCCATTGGTGGGAACCGCGGCAGACTTCTGGCTAATGATTTATGAGCAAAAGGTGTCACTTGTGGTTATGCTGGTCTCTGAACAGGAAGTGGAAAAGGTATGTCCTAACGATGGATATTTGGGTTGATTTTTTAACAAGATTATTGTGTAAATTAATATTGATTGAGGAAAAAAAACATGCATTGGGGGAAGGAGTGTTTTGTTTCTGCTTTTTGGCTCACTGCTAATGTTTTGCCCTCCACCTTCTATACTGTTGCAGTGCGTATTTACTAACATGCCTCAAAACTCTGGACAATGTCCTTGATTCAAAGAATAAAGATAATTTGGGCTAGATTATCTTTTCAGTTATTTGCCTGAGGCAAGTGCTCAAATTTATTTACCAACTTACCTATCTAAACACGCAATCCTAAGTATCCTTTGGGTTTTAATATAATCCATAGGAAGATGAACTACACACTTAGGCAGTAAAATTCTTCATTTTATTACAGTAGAGCTAGTAAATACATTGAAGTTTGAATTGGCTATGATGCATTGTTTCTTTAAGCAGTAATAACATAATTGTATGGACAAGTTTGATTCAAATTGGACCCCTTCTCAATATTGTGTTTTTTTTTTAATAATGCTGATTAATGTAATAGAGAAAGAAAAAGAAAGATTTGTGTTCCTACGGCCACCAGGTAGTCATTGTTTTATAGCCAGTCATTGCACTGTAGGAACCAGCAGCTAATTTGTGCACAGCAAACTCCAACAAACAGCAATATATCATACCTTTTATTGACTGGCACTGATGGGGCCAGGAATGTACCAATTGATTAAGAGGTCCACATAATCAATGTAAAAACACATTCTAAGTAATAGAAACATAATGCAGAGTGTGTATACATTACTGTTACACTTTATTTAGAACATAAATCACTTGCATAATAATGCACCTTTGCCTTAATTAAAACCTCCTGGCAGAGACTTTTCTTATTCACACCCTCAACTGACTACATGGACATTGCGAAGGTCATGATAATACGTAAACTTCTGGTATTTCAGGTATATATGTTTTACCAGTTTAGACACTGCCAGTTTATAAGCTTCTGGTTAAAAGAAAGCTTTCTGTATGATCATGACCAAATAAACTGTCTCACTGATGAGGAATAAACGTTGGCCAGGACTCTACAGATTCTACTCTCTTGCAATTCTTTAACTAGTGGTGTACCATGTACGCATTCAACTGAGTAGGCAGATTGGACCTCTGTTTATAGTGTCTCATCCAAAAGTGAGTACCTCCTCTAGCGCAGCAGTCCCTTAGTACTAGATTGGAGTGCCAACCTTGGTTTTAGAGTGGAACTTTGAACAAGAGCCCCATGACTCTGAAGCAAGAATTCTACCAAGTATGGCTGACACTCTAATTAAAGATCTTTTTCTTATGTCTAGACATTTTTATTCTCATTCAGTTGTTCATGTCCTCCATTTGTCAAGTTATGTCAGAGACATTGTCCCTTTTCCTGCTCTCAAAAAGATCTGTTGAAATTGTGGGTGGACATCTCTGGCTTCCCAACACTCTGTTTTTGCACCAATGAAGGGTTTAATTCTGAACTCTGGAGGCTGCAACATCCAAGTTCCCAAGAGCCATTTACCTTGTGTTCTACTGCAAGAACAAAAGTGCTTCACTGAGCATAATTAACAGCATAAGAAGGTTGGTTTGCTTTGTTTTTTTCACCACTGTCATCATTTGTGGCCAGTAGTACAGTTTTAGCTCCTAGGACACTAAACCTCCTTTCAGTATTAATAAAGATATTGGCATTGTCAGAGAAGTCTCCTCCACTATTGTACAAAGTAGTATTATTTAAGCTAACCAATTTCATGGCCTCTTTGGAAAAAGCAAATTTTAGCCAATATTGTCCTTTGGAGTCTTGCAAATTAAATATTGCTTTGGTGTTCAGCTTTTGGCTCACCACATCATGGATTAGGTGAACCATGTTAACCTAAAACAATTGAGAGGTTTGAATCCCACTCTAAAATCCTAGCTGATTTTAGCTGGGCAGTGTTAATGGATTCTAAAATTAACATTGTGTCTTTGGGTTAGAGAAGAGGAGATGGATCCTTATTCCTTCTCCTGGTTTTTAAATTAATGACTTATTGCTGATACTAGATGCAAGATGAATTGAGGATTGGATTTAGCTGTGATCAAACAGCTTTTAGAACTTCACAGTGTGAAAAGGATCTTCGAAACTTATTTGATATAATAATTGGAGCCATTAAGTTCTCTGCCTTCATGGTTTTTTTTTGGTTATCTATCCAACTACAATGGAATGTTTGAAATCAGAATCTCATGGTAGCTAATTGGATCCAGCTCTTCTACTTTGCAGTGTATAGGTGCATTGCATTAAAATATTTTTCAGAGAAGCCCTTGGAATTAACTTTTTGGATTAAGGTCCTGAGTATGGAAATAATAGATATAATTTACGAGGAGAAAATGATTTTGAGTGATGTGTCTCAAAATATATTATTCTATCTCCTGTTGCAGCAAAAGGTAATCCGTTACTTCCCAACAGAGCGAGGCCAGCAAATAGTGCACGGGCCTATCACTTTGACCCTGACAACACAGAAAATAACACAGACTCACGTGGAGCGAATGATTGGTTTGCAGTATAGAGACCAGAGCCTGAAGCGAACAATCATTCACTTACAGTTTACATCATGGCCTGAACTGTAAGTGTTTCTATTTGTTTATAGTTCATACATTAATTGAATGCTTAAAATATCTAGAATGAACCATGTCCACCCCATCATGCAAATTGGAAAAGTTCCCTGTTTCACTGCTAATTAATACTGAGTTGTTTTACCATAGCTGGAGCAGTCGTTTATTGATTGCAGCTACCCATAACACCCCTCCCACCGTGAACAGTGGTTGGTAAATTCAAGTGGCACTTAACCTTGTAGTGGTGCAGAATGTGCACTTGGGAATGCTACATTTAACTGTGCCATCAGTGGACTGTCAATACACATTACCTTGTCTTGAAGTACGAGTGATATACTGAATGTTTGCTGGCATCCATGAAACCAGGCCTCACCTGCATTGCACCCCTTTTAAGGTGCAGTAATTAGCGTATGGTATACTACGTTATATTCTGAACTGCGAGGTTTTTTTTTCTATCTTTGCATTTCTTGTAAAATCCGAAACTTCAGTGGAAATAATAAGCCTGAAATGATGCTTTTTTTCTTTTTGTAGGGGTTTGCCAGACAGTAAAAGTAATCTACTGCGTTTTATTCAAGAGGTACATGGGCACTACCTGCATCAGCGTCCACTTCATACACCAATTGTTGTGCATTGCAGGTATTATTGATTACTGACTTCATGAGGATGGAGCATGATTGATTGGGTGGAATACTGTGCAGAACAATTTAAGAGCCATTCCTGCACCAACATGATTGACTCTCTGACGTGGTCTAGGAAACCACTTGTGTAGTTGCTGCAAATAGCAAGGGCTTTATGGATGCAGGGTTAGGCTAATGGCTGCTGTGTGTCTTAACATCAGCAGTTGGTGCAGTAATCCAAAGTGAGAGGGAAGATCTTAAAATTAGAGTTGGACTATTTAGGAGTAAAACATGGTGGCACTTATTCACTGAAAGAATTAGGGAAATCTTTTCCCAAAAGTTTGTGAATACTTTGGACAGTTGAAATTTTGAAGACAACAATCAATTTTTTCTTTCAGGCATGGGCATCGAAGGGGCAAAGACCTGTAAGCGTTGAAATAGGAATTACTAATAATATATAGTTAAATGGCAGCACAGGCTTGAGATCACTGCCTGAAATGTGGACATCCGTTTTACTTCAGGCTACATCCTAGGACCAGATCCCTTTCTAAAATAAAAGGGAACCCTAGGTTAGTTTGATTAAACGTCATATGTGCTCCTAAGTCCACTTTGGAAATGGTTGGTAAGATCGCTCAATCTTGGTTTGATCTATGTCTGTGACCCTTGTGTAGGGTGAAAGCATTAAGTGTATAAAATTTGATAGTTGGGTGTCACTTTTTCTACACCCTTAAATTTTCACTTTGTTAGATAACCAACACACCAAAAATAAATATCTATTATTGATTCTTTTAGCTCTGGAGTTAGAAGGACCGGTGCTTTCTGTCTTGTCTATGCTGCTGTGCAAGAAGTAGAGGCTGGTAATGGAATCCCTGATGTGCCTCAGATTGTGCGGAAAATGAGACAGCAGAGGAAGCACATGCTCCAAGACAAGGTGAGGAAGTTAAGAACATTTTCCTGTGACTTGAGTTTCCTCCAGTTGATAGTTGTTCTTTCATCCTGTTGCTTCAAACAATACAGTATCAAAGTTGAACATGCAGTATGTTTAAAAGGCGCTACATTATTGATGGAGTGAAACACCCAGGTCCAAGTTTTTCTTTATTCCTGAGTTTTACCTGCATAACTTACCTTTTCATCATTTCCTTTTTGCCATTCCTCTTCTGATGGTTTTGATGCTCGCTGAGTTGCAGCAGTTTTTTGATTCAGATCCCAGAAGTTCTTTTGTGACCTTTACCATTATCATCATCAAGTTAACTTGGCAAATAATAGAAATTGTATCTCGAATCTTCTGAGTTATATGTTTTAATATTGTATGTATTGAAAAACTACCTTCTGATCTCTCTAAAAGCAGTTATAACCAAGTCTAGAGAGATGTACTGATCGCTTTGTAGTCCCACTCTTCCACTGATCTTATCAATTCTTTTAATTTAACCAGGCTATGATATGGCCAGTTATAAGGTCTCAGATGGTAAGCATTTAGTATGAAACAGTTTAGTCAGGCCTATTTAATCAGCAAAGGATAACAAGTTATTATAAGTAAAACTTAATCAAACATGTAAAAATTAATAACAAAGAAGTGTAGACTTTTCAAAGCTAGATGTAACTTGTATTCTAATGTCTGATCTTAGTATGATGTGTATATGGTAATAGACAAACAATTGTTGAACATTCACAGAACACCTCAGACAGCAAATGTGATCAAACCCGTTCCCGTGAATTTCTCTGTAACCTGCCCCTCCACTCCCTTCAGATGTTAGTGACCTGCATACCTTTTCTTCGGATCTTTTTCTTGTTTCCATTTCACTTCTGTAGGAAGTTAGAATAAGTTAAAATTTCCTACAGGATTACAATTTTTCATTTTTGATCCAGCTCTGTCATGGATTGCCATAATTATTGATCTTTTTCTGAGTCTGTACTCCCTGGATTCTGAACACTGAATTGCAACACTGACTGTCAGGCTCAACTTGAGCGTTTCTTTTTTATAGACAGTTAGGCTCACCAATCTAGTAATGCCACTGGATTTTTCCTGAGATCTGATCTTGCTCAGTTGCACAAAGCAAATATTGCTTGTGGATTTCCTTCACACCTCATTCTGCCGCCTGAACTATTAATTGCGCATTGCTTCCTATGAGCTACCACAGCTCCCAAGACATTTTTTGAGGATTAACTCTATCAATTAGCTGTTTACTATCTGTAAGCTTTGTCCAGAGTTCTTTCTGACTACACAGAGCTATTCAACTGCTTTTTACTTCTAATTCTGTTCCTAATTACATAAAACCCCCATGTAATTTGGTTTCCTTTTCAGAAATCCAGCTAAAAAGTTTTTTACTTGCATGGGGTTTGTTTCTTACTTGATCTTCCATCTTCCCCAACTAACTGTAATGCATTCCTGCTTTCATGTGACCTATTGAAAATCTTGCAACAAACCCTGCCCTTGATCTTTAGTGAAATTGAATTTAACTGATAGGTCAGAACAGCCAAATGTAACATTGTGTGATTGTTACGCAATTCAGACTGCTGGCTTGTATAGCACAAGGTTGACTTAAAAAACATTAATTCATCTTGGACTATTCTAATGATGTTGTTAAAGCCAAAAGAAAGCATCTTCATCAAAACAAAAACTTTCATTCGAAGGAATTGAGGTTGATGATCTGGTTGAAAGCACCCACGTATTTTGGTTTTACAATCAGCTATACAAAACCGTAATCCTTGTTTGGAGCTTGTATATATTGGAGATGTCGTTTGTTGGGTGTGAAATTTGGTGATCACCAGCATCCAAGACTCTGGATCCCACCATAAACTAGCTGATCTCTGCATTGTCTATAGAAAAGAAATGTATAATTGGCATGAGTGCTGCAACTATTGGTACATATTTGCCTGTCTATGACAGTATTGTGCCATCAGGGAAGGTAGAATGTTTTCATTTTAGTGATGTGGGTATCGCGGGTAAGACTGGCAACATTTGTTGCTCGTTCCTAATTGCATTTGAGAAAATGATATAGAAAGGAAGATTCTGCAAACATGGTGAGTTTTGGCAAAGTTCTGGCTTTTTCCAACTTCTGTCATTTTCAGTGATGTTTGTTCCTTCTTGATTTTGAGTGAATTCCCAAAGTGTAATTACCAGGGTTGAGACCACATGCATGTGGTCAGTTCAGCTGAAGACAATGTTAAGAATTTTTCAATTGGGTGTAGCCCAAACTACAAATATCTGGATGCTTCAAAAGCTTTTGATTGTGATGATCCTTTCTAATTTAATAACCTTCCCACCTGCCTTGCAATATCTAAATTACATTGTCATTGATGTTGCTACAAAATCAATCTTCTAAAAGTCAGTTTAAGGCTTAAATAATTTTTTTTGATCTGACATACGTTTGAGTGAGTGATCCCCCTTGAAACAATGAAACTTTAAACTTTTGTTTAATATCTTTTACTAGCCTTCTCTATAATTAAGTGTGTAGGTGTAGTTAATTTTCTTAAAATAATGCCGCATGCACGTCATATCCAGCAAGTGATTTCATTAACTTCTTACATTCAAGAAAATCATTTAGAAAATAATCCAAACTGTCAGGTGATAAGAAGGCTTTACTTTTGTGTCTGTGATACAAATCTAAAATTTAAGTTAATTTCTTGTGTTTTGTACTATTTATTAAATTCACTGTCTAATAGAGGATTCCAGTGTAAACTAAGTGTTTATGGGTCCTTTCTATTTTGTCCTAATCTTCTACTCCCTTGGTACATCCTTCTTTTAGAATGCTTGCATGGGTGGTCAGTGGGCAAAGGCAGGATTGGCTTTGGCTACAATCCCAACACTGGTCAAATTGTTTATAGCCATTTGTTGTGTGGACACGCAAGTGGTTTGAATGACCCCTTAAAACCAGTTTACATTAACTTTGTGTATGCTTGACTGGAGTGCAACATGTAGCTCAGCTTTCTTCTGAAACTGTTGAGCCATCAACCACCCCAAAAATGTTACGCTGTATAGCAATCTTGTGTACTTAAATAATTTACCAATGCAGTCTGCTAACGTACACTTTTTAGTTCTCAGCAATTGTTTTTGTGGTTTGTGGGAGGGAAGTCAACATATAAACATGAAAGACATGCATGGCAGCTGCTGCTTTTCTGATCTGCTTTGTGGTGTATCATTTTAGCTCCACCTGAAGTTCTGTTATGAAGCCATTCTTAATCATGTGGAGCTTGTTCTGCTGAGGCATGGAGTTATCACTACTTTTCCCAGCAAAATACCAAGCAGTTCATCTCAAAAGGTACTTGTTCATGTTTTTGAAACTTAGTTTACAAACTATAGCCTTTAACAACTCATTTATTTAGAACCGTAATCCTAAGTTGCATTTAAATACCAAACTGTATTGCAGGAACATGAAACAAAATATATTATTGATCCATATATGTTTGATAAGATGTCTAAAAGCTTGGTGAAAGAAGTACGTTTTAAAGAGTATCTTAAGTGTGGAAAGGGAGAAGTAGATAGGTATAGGGAGGGAATTCCACTGTTCAGCCTTGGGCAGTTAAAAACTGGCCACCAGTCATAACAGTAGAATATCCCAAGGTACATCCAGGGAATGTTACCAAACACATTTTGCCACTGAATCACATCAGGTATAAAAAAAAATCACATCTGACTTTGAAGGAGCGTATAAAGGACATGCTCGCAGAGAGATTTGGAGAGGAAATTTCAGGACCTAAGACTCAGGCAATTGAAGGGACAGTTGGTAGCACTGAGAAATGAAAATTGAGATGTTTGAGGCTAGTGGTAGGGTTCAGAGTTCTGAGGGCTGATGAATGAATCTTAACACTCAAATGATTGGGCATGGGTGGGGTCTGCTGCTAGAATCTTGAACTTTGACCCAGGCTTTTTTCCAAACTGCCCACTTTGTGGCCAATGAAGGACTGTCCAAGGGCAGCAATCATCATCTTGCAACTGATTAGGCAGTTTATATATTTGGAATAATTATTACAGTAAGATTACCATGTGCAGACACAAAGACTGAGAGAAACTCCAGTGTTGCAGAGGAAGCTGGAAAGTGAGGGAGGCTGCTGGGAGAAAACAAAACAAACTGATTGTATTCTCTTGGGCAGACTACTTCATTTTATAGCCTTCAGCACCATTGCAGGCATCTGCTTGCTGTCATTTGAGAATGACATCAGTTCATCATCGCACCCTGTGAAACAGTGTATTGCTTTTAGAAAGTGCTGTCATGCTTCTACCTGGAACAGGGGGTGAAATCCAAACTTTCAAGGATTCCCATCTGTATCTTTCCCGTGACCTATTAGCATTGATGCCATAGTACAGTGCTGCCTTGGTGAGATCAGAAGGCCAAGACAAGAATTTTAAAATTAATATTTGACAGAATGGGAGGCAGGGTAGATCAGCAAATTACAAGGGGTGATGGCTTCAGTAGTTCTAGTGCCTAGATCCAAAATTGGAGGCATTGAATTCTTCTGCTAGGTTGCTATTTTAGTGTAGTATTGAAGGAGTGCTGCACGATAAGGCCCCACGTTCGCATGCAATTGTAAATCAAGACTTTGAATTTCTATCAAAGGTTCTGATACCTCTATTTTAACTTGAACAAGAGGTATTTCAGCTAATAATCACCTCTAATACTATCAGATGAGATTAATTAGTCAGTTTACTTATCCCTTTAAAAGGGAGTAAAAGTTTCAAAAGCCTTCTGTTTTCACTCCTTAAAATTACCGCCTGCCCTTACATGTTTCCTGAGTCTTAAAACTGTGAATCTTCACATTTTATGTTTCTTCCTCCCACAATCTGTGTTTTCAAAAGTAACTTTAGTGTTACTGAATAATTACTTCCTAATTTGCTTACCTTTTATTCAGCTTTTAGCACCTAGCACTGTAAATCATTGAACTTCTGTGGGGAAAAGAATGTAATATTGTAATTAGTTAACTGTGAAGGGAACATTCTTTCATTTAGAAAGAGAAAGGGTTTTGTTTTCCTCTCATTCAGTCTCACTTATTTTTTGCTCTGCAGGTTTATACCCGCCAAGAATCCCAGGATTTAGTTCTTGGAGGTGATTTACCAATTAGCTCCATCCAGGCCACCATTGCAAAGCTCAGCATCAAGACATCTGCTGGGACCATTGGAGATGGCAAACTGAACACTCTGCCTTCATTTGATCCAAGCTTTGATATTTGGTCTGATTCTCAGACTGATACCATACCACTGTCGAATGATCTGCTTCAGCAGGACCTCAAGGCTGAGGTCACTAGTGCAGTGGCAGAACCAACCATACCATCACAGATGACACCATCAAGTCAATCAGCCGTTGAAACAAATAATGTCAGCTCAGGAAGTTGTGACACAACCCAAGAGTTGGATGAAATGAAACTGAATGTAGGAGATTGTCCAGTTGTTTTACAGCCGGCTTCCACAAACCCCATAACAAACGCAGACAGCAAGACCACCTCACTAGATCTTTTGGCATCCTTAACTGCAGAGACCTTCACCCTCGACAGCAATCCCCGGAACAGGCAGAAAATTAGCAAGCACAACTTCTTGCAGCCTCAGGATGGCCAGGGCCTCCAGGCTACTCACACTGGTGAAGATCCTTTGAATCTTCTGGATCCGTTGTGGACTCTAAATAAAACATGATTAGTTGGTCTGAGATCTCCCAGGATAATGAACATGAGTACTTGGGATTTGGAGATACACTTTTTTAAAGAAGGGGACAAGGGGGCTGGAAAACTTAACCAGCCTTCATTTGAATTTCTACACAACAGGGACAGTTTAAAACTGCAAATTAGTTGCATGTAAACTGGAAAGAACAGTGCCCAGGCTTGTATCATAACCAATTTCTGAATGTACAAAAATCAAAATTCCTTTTAAACCTAGTATTAACGCAGATGGTAGTAAATTCTTGCTTACTTGTTTGATTATATTTAAACCACTGTTTCCAATGGTTGATATATGTTTACTTGGTCCTTTAACAATAAGGGTTTTATGTTGTGACCAACTCCAGTTTAGGATGTGCTTCAGAAATCTCTGTCAGAAATGATAGCCTGGAAAGCCAGTGTCCCCTCCTCTCTCGACCTGTGGAGGTTGAACCCACTCAATGCTTATTCTTGCTGTTTGTGTGGTCTGTTTGACCCGTAGCTGTCCTGCCAGTGCATTTTGACATTCTGCCCATTGGCCATGCAGTTGGCTCTCGTTGATCCAATCTCTTCCCGTTGACCATCTTAGACACTGTCTTCATGGTTTTTGTCCACTCCATTACTTAGCCAGCCAGCTCTCCCTTGCAGTAGATTCTCAGTAACTCATTTTATTTGGAATGTTGTTGGATGACATGGCTTCATTGATTTCCCCTGGGTTTTCTCAAATACTGTTCCTGAACAGACCTGTACTCTGGTATGGTTCTGTAGTTACTGACCTTCCTACAGTACTTTACCCATTTGTATCTTTTCTATTTTGAGTTTGGTTATTGAGTGTCTGCAGTATGTATAATTGAGTCAGTTTCAATAATTTCTACTGGAGTGGTGCTTCCCAATGGATGGATCTGTGTTTTATCACTCTCGTTATTGGGTTAGCAATCATGCTGCTTTCTCCTTTTGTCAGGTCTGACCCACAGCAAAACTGTTTCAAGGCAGAAACAATTTCAGCTCAGTTCATACCGCTAGCAGTAAGCCACAGTTATATTTTGGAAGTCTACTAGGGACTTCCTTTTATGTGAGGGAACATTCCAAGCTGATCAGCTCTGTTAATTTGTGATTTTCTTCACATCAATGACCTGTCTGTACTATCAGCTTTAGAATGTGCAGAATCTTCCAGCTTTATTCCAATGACTGAGTCAATTACTTGTCTGCTCTTAGATTACCTTTCTTTTGTGATGATGTTTGTTGCTGCCAAGAATCTGTTGTAGCTTCAGTTCCAATTCCTGCTGCCTCAGCCTGAGTTCCATTCAGTTGCCAAAGGGCCCAAACTTAACAACGTCAAAGCCTGACTGAGATTCAGTGCAGTTCCACTGCTTAACTTGCATATATTGTTGACCCAGATTTGGTGAGCATCGTTCAGTCCTGCCTTCCTTGCAAGGAGCCTCTGGACTGACCCTATGGTTTTTCTGTGCACATTGGAATGCATCTGTCATATATATCAGTGCCAGATTTGATTGTATGGAATGCTGCTGAAATGTAATGCTATTTTCTTAACCATGGAAACAAGTTCATTTCAATTGTTAGGAGAAAAAAAATTAGAATATTGTGCTACCAAAATTAACTAATATATAAGGTAAGTTTAATGGCCAGGGCTTTAAAGTGCACCATTAAGGGTTATTAGTAAGTTCACGGTAATTCACTTGAATGGTTTACACTTTTGAATTGTCAGAAACCTAGTATGTTTGCCCACTTGCAGATGCAGTTATGGATGTCACTTGAGAAGAGAAAGAAATCTTTAAGAAGATAGGAAATGTAACTTGGATGTTTGAGTGTTAAATAATTGGCAGCTGAGCTGGTATATCTTGCTTTCCCTTTTAAGCAGTGAATATGCAGAGTTATCTAAAAGCTAAAACCAACATCAGTTACTATTCTTCTAACAATGGGACTGAATTTTTCAGTGGACAGGAAACATGAATTGCTTGACTCTTGCATTTTAACCCTCCTGTTATTCCTTCAGCTGTCCAGCAGATGGTAGTCTGTGATTAGTACTTTCATCCTTTTTTGATGGACATTAAAATTCTATCGTACACTTAAATTGATTATTTTAAGATTTGGCTTTCGTTCTCCTTGGTCCATTGTGTATCATTTCAAACCTAATACAATAGGTAGTCTCTTTTCGGTCTTGCGCTACCTTTCATACATTGTGTGCAGCACTATTTTCCACAGTCCCTAGCAGTGTTAACCATTACAGTGCAAATACTGAAGCTCAAGCACGTGCATTTATTATGAAATTATTAATGAAAAGTGGAAGAATAACTGGTAAACAGTACTTTACCTTTGGCCAAGGTCCTGTTTAAATGGGGATAGTATATGCTTTGTTTGCAGTAAACTAAAATATTGATAGTCAAATGAAGGAAGCATACCTCATGATCTGTGCAGAATTGAAAATAGTAACTTTAACATTTCTCAAAAAAAATTAACCCAATGAATCACATGCAAAACATACAGGGGGAAATAATACAAAATGCTGGAAACACTCTACAGGTCAGCCACCATCTGGTTCAAAGAATCTATATCTGAATTACTATCTTCTTTAAATTCTTCAGATTTCAAGAAGCTGCAAGTTTTTTGTTTCTGTAGTTACTGTGGACAAAATTGTCACATTCTACCATGATGTAAATTATATTGAATCATTTCACTAACAAATCATACCTACAGAGGATTAGAGCGTGAGGCAAGAACAGTTAATATCAGCCAGTCTCCCCTTACAATTGGTTGTGCTGGAAACATCACTTGAAAGATTTTAAAGTGATACCTCACTAACTAATTGAGCATTCTGTTTTTCATACCTGCACGTGTACCGACCGTGAACTTCATGGCTACAAAAAGTTTAGATCCACATTTAGTGATTTATATGCACCCAATGTGCCAATATTTATCATACCTTTTCTTTCGTAGTGATGTTTGTTGATTTTATGATTCACAGTTTTTTTCCACCCATTAACCTGTGCAAAGAACAGCTATTCTAAACATCCCGGCATGTGAAGTATAAACAAGAATAGCTCGTGCAAGACGAGGATGAAAAGATTCAATTATCCAAAATTGAAGGACCATATTTCCAGAGCTCGACATATCCATTAAGAACATTGTTGCCTTTCCTCCACTTTTCCCACCCAGCTTTGTATTCTAATTTCTCTAAAAGTAGTTTTCCTTATGCAATTGAAACAAAAGCTAAAGGCTTTGGGTATCAAGTTTGCCCAGATTTTCTGTAAAATAACCCTTTTATTTACAAAGTATGTTATTGTCAAGCTACTTAGTCTTTTGCCAGGTTTACAATTGAGTTAAAACCACTCATGGATGGTACAGAGCCACTGAACACACTTAGAGGACAGACTGAAAAACAGTATGTATTGTTGAAGGAGGATGGAAAAGTTACCTTATGCCATAGTGTACATTTAGATCTCCGCTGAGACTCCAATCGTTTCATTGTCTCATTTCGTCAGTGAATAGAACTGTGATGTTAAAATCTTGCAGGTGAACTGAATTGATAACTCAAGTGAGTGATTCCAAATTAAAGTTTCTATTGAGGCTTAGGCTCCATGTTCTATCCAGTTGGATGACAATGAAATCTGATAGTGGTGAAGCGTGCAGAAGAGATAGGATGAAAGTATTCTCACTTAAAGTAAAAGTTGGATTGCATTAGGAAAGAACATTTTCACCTGTTATGATAGAAAGTATGTAGGCCTGTTGCTGGTGGTAGTGGCAGGAGTCTGGGGGAAGAGGGATAGGAAAAAAAAACTCTGCATTCTGCAACTTGAACAAATAAACCGGAACCATATTGTGTCCCAAGATTACCGGACTGTCAACAAACAGAAATTGATCCCACTTCTCCTTTTGCTTAGCCTCTGCACGTCAAGGACAATTGAAAGAGCACAACCATGGGATGTACTTGACACATCACTTTCCCTACAGAAACAGGAGAACTTGTTTTGTTTTAAGTTTACATTTGTTGAAGTGTGCCATCATTGTTCAACAATTAGAATTTGATTTCACTTCACAAGTTGGAGTAAAGTTGCCAATATGAGGAAAAATCAATTTAAACCACCTGCTGACATTATTTCAGTGGCTTAGAACATAGTTCAGTAAAATTTGGCTAGTCTAGACCAGATAAACACTTCAAACTTTGTCATGTGAGAGTGCACAGTAACAGTTTTAGGTGTGGAAGGCAATAGAAGAGAGAGGGGGAGAAAAGAGAGTGTAGTTGGGATGGGTGTTGTTGGCAGGAGGAAGTTTGCACCCTAACACTGAATCTGAAATGGCATCTGTATTGCAAACTATCAGCTCATTATGACAATGTTCACAACGAGCCATGCACTTCAGCTTTGCGCAAAGGAAATTCTACATTACACAGAAGTTGGCTGAGGAAACTGGTTTAATTTTAATTTGTAAGAGATATTTGAAAACGTTTCTTTGTTTACAGCTCTCAACAATCCTCCCTTAAATCCTTGTTCTTTTATACACACTAATCCCGTTCTATACTATCAGTACAGCAATGAGTAACGTTTTTGCGATTCAGTGTCTTAGTTTAGCATAGTGATTAAGGGGTGGGGTTGTGGGGCTTTGAGATGGATTGATCTTTTGCATGTGTATATTATCCAATAACAAACACTAAAATTTCAATTGTACATTCCCCTGTAATATAATTGTGCTATAAATAACTATTTGATTATCTTGTCTTTGATTATTTCAAACACACACATGCACTTGCCCAAAATAAAGCTAATCTCTGAGTATGGCAAGTGGAATGGGCATTCTGGTAATGTCTAACTTGGTGGCCTTTTATAACATGTAGGTATCAGCAAGTGCACTGCAACTCAACTTCTATTTTGGTATTATAATAAAATGTGAGGCTGGATGAACACAGCAGGCCCAGCAGCATCTCAGGAGCACAAAAGCTGATGTTTCGGACCTAGTGCTCCTGAGATGCTGCTGGGCCTGCTGTGTTCATCCAGCCTCACATTTTATTATCTTGGCTTCTCCAGCATCTGCAGTTCCCATTATCACTTCTATTTTGGCATTTATATTTTTGCATTCTTTCACAGTCTAGCTGCTCTCAAAGACAAATATGGATGAAACTTGATGGTTGAATAAATTGTTTGTGCCATGCATCAAGCTACAGAACCACATTACCTATTACAGTCTCAATTAGTGCAGCATTGATGGTAGTGATCAGCTGAAATGGAGACTTTACCCTTCAGACATATGATAATACAGATTACTCTTTGAAATGACCTAGTAAATCAGTTGGTCATATCGGCTACAAGATATTGAGGATACAGATCTTAGGTTACAGAAAGATGTAGATGGCTTGGTCAGATGGGCAAATCACTGGCTAATGGAAATGAAGTGTGAGGTGACACAGTTTGGAAGAAGTAACAAGAAAAAGGAGTACTCAACAAATTGCAGAATACTAGGAAGCCCAGAAGAAATTATGTTGGACCTGCAGAAAACTCCAACGTAGTACATGCTGCTTTGGCCACCACACTAAAAGATTTGATTACACCGAAGAGGATGCAGAGGGAATTTACCAGTATGTTATCTGGGATGAACTTTTTAGCTAGACAGGTTTGGGTTATTCAGAGCAGAGAACGTTCAGGGGCACAGAAAGGGTGGATAAAGAAGCAGCTGTTTCCCTGAGTTGAAAGGTCAGTAATAAAGGTGGCAGGAGATTTAGTGGGGACTGTTTTCACTCAGGTTTTTGAAAGTCTGGAATGCACTGCCTGGGAGGATGTCAAGGCAGAAAGCCTCACAATCCAAAACATTGTTAATCCATTACTACTAATAGGCCAAATATTGAATAGTGGTATTAGCATACATAGATCAGCACAGACTTAACACTGCCTTTATGAAAAATTACTTTTGAAATCAAAGAACTGCAAAAGGTTCCCAAGATTCTTCTCAAGCACAGGCCCTTCAGTCCAACAAGTCCACACCAGACCTCAGAGCATCCCACCCAGACCCATCCCCCTATAACCCACCTAATCTACACCTCCCTGAACACTACAGTAAATTTAGCATGACCAATCCACCTGGCCTGCACATCTTTGGACTGTGGGAGGAAACTGGAGCACTCAGAGGAAACCCACGCAGACACGGGGGGAATGTGCAAACTCCACAAAGACAGTTGCCCAAGGCTGGAATCAAACTCGGGTCCCTGGCGCTGTGAGGCAGCAGTGCTAACTCTCCTATTCTAAGTTTTTACTCCATTCTGTAACTTGGTAACTTCTTCAAAATTAAGTTCCCAGGCATTTGTTACCTTTGTCCTTTCAGGTGGCAAGAGTTTACAATTTTAGAAAAAGTGTTGTTGAGGACCCTTGGTAAGTTATTGCCGTTTATCTTTTAGGTCATACACCAGTGCTTCCCAAAACAATTTCCTTTGATTCTGTTTTTATGCTGCCATTTGTTTTTAAACGAAGTAGGATAATTTGTAAGAAACAAAACCACTTCTGCCATTAGGTGTTAACCCATTTCTTAAAAACAAAGTTGCAACACTATCCTCCTTGTTTAATCCCAAAAGAAACACTCATGCAACACGAAAAACACGAAATTCTGTAGAGACTATATTTTCAAAGGGCAAAACAGAAAACACCCCTACTTGTCTCAAAAAAAAGAGAAAATGGGCATAGTGCGATGGAAGGAATTTTAGGCAAGCTTCAGCTAACAAAAATTGAAGTTCCGAGTCTTTGTAATGTAAAGTAGTCACAGTTCAGCTCTTCAGAATATACAAAGTGATCAAGATCCTAATATGTGGAACCTTTATCAGGCTTCAGGAGAGTTTTGCCTTTATTGTGAGCCTCGGAAGATTATGTTTTTTGTCCGATACTTTGGGAAGCCAAAGAACAAAAAGAGTTTCTAGGAAACCATCAGTCCTTAGCCCTACAGTCTCTTACAACAAGGTTTTTCAGCCATCTCTTACTTGTCTAAAAGCTATGTTTCACTCTTTGCCAAAGTTACCTGATTGGCATTATCAGGTGGCTTACAGCCCCAATTAAACTGATCTCATTCATTAGTCAAATCTGGTTCAAATGCAAAAACTGTTCAGCGTTTCAGTTTTAAATATACTCCACACGTTGAGCTTGGGCTCAGCTTGAGCAATACCTTGAGGGTTTATGACATCAGTGTAAAACAATACATCTTTGATATGCAAAAACATCCCAATGAGCTTCACAGGAGTATAGTCAAACAAAAATTGACACCAGTTAAGAGGAAGATTTTGAGGAATGGCGAATGAGAGATTTTCATAACAGATTTTCATAACAAAGAGCCCAGACATATCAAGGCATGGATGCCGACGGTTGGTCTAAGGTTTAGGTAAATGCACAAGAGGCAAAGTTTGTAAGAACACAGAGTCCATCTTGTGTTCTACTACTACAGAAGGTAACAAATGGGTAGGGCACACAAAGTTTTGTGGTCAGATACTTGTTTTTGAGATATGAATGGAATAGGGTTAATACACCTCAATGACCATAGGCATAAACAGGTGAATAGCATGTGATCCACGTTTTGGGGCAGGCAATATAGCTTTTGAATGATTTTATTTTTGAAAGGCGAATGATGGGGAGAGAGCCAGGATGTCTCTGGAATCATTGACTCTGGGAGGAAGGTTTCAGAAGAGTATGAGCTGAGGCACAAAGATACAGGTGGAGATAATGAGGCACTGAAAGCCGAGCTCAAAGGTAAACAAGAGCTCAAGGTTAGTAAAAGATTTTCAGTCTGGGATGATGGCCAGGGCAGTGGAAGGGAGATGTCGGGATACAACAGGAACCGAGGATCATGACGTTGATTCTACTATTTGAGAAAATGACATTTTCAAGATTACACTGAGGCACTGAAGGTACAAGGAAAGAATAACTGGCAGAAGAATAAGAAAGTCACCGAGTAAAAAGAAATACTATTGCTATATTTAGGTTTTTCAGAACTATGTGTTGGAGATTCCTGATCATGACCATGTGTTTTCACTTCGCTGGCCAAAAAAAGGATAAGTACAAGTCATAAAGGGAAAACTGAGTTGTAGGACATAAGAAGGCTTCTGACAGATATCCCACTTTAGCAAGAATGCCCTTAATCTCCAAACGCTGTGCCTTAAAGTTTTAGGATACTCATGATCTATCTCCACTTGTAATTCTTCATCTTACTGGAAACACTGCGGAAAAAAAATTAGGCATCTAACATTCAATAAACAGAGAAAGGGCATCAACTTGAGCATCAGCTAGTGTGTTCTGGAATTCTGCAACTTACTTATCTCCTAAACACTCCGAAATAGCTGATTCGATCTGTATGTTAATAACAATACATGCTCTTAAACCAACATTATTTTCCAGTGAGTTCTGACCCAATATCATCCCATGCCATTTAGTTCAATTTAGGAAGGTCTTGACAGCTGTATTGCTTACAGGTTAAAGGAGACTGGAAACAAAATCTCGTTCCTTGCTCCTGGAAAGCAATTATCAGGAGAGACCAGGAAGGGCTTGGTGCAATACCCTTCACAAAACAAAACTAAACATCTAAGGGAGATAGAGGAAAGTAATTTAAATTACACCTTAAATCACAAACAGTGCCTTTGGGAGGGGAGAAAACTGGAAGAGACTACATAACAAAAGGCAAGCTAAAAGTGGACCAGTTAGCATCTATTAGCATAAAAACAAAATAAAACAATATTCGCATGTCTTTTTATTAAAATCTTATTGCAAAAAAATGTTCTTTGGTTCTGTACATTTCTCTAATTTTGTTTCTCTAATATCATCTGACACTTTAAAAAAATTTACAAAACAAATCAGGAAATATTATTTTTACGTTCAAAAGAGCTATCATGATGGAAACCTGAAAAAAATCTTGTCAGTATCCATAGGGAGACCAGCGTTTGTTTCGAGCTCATTCTGATACAAGTTTTCAAACACTGGCAGTGTGCACAGAATCCAGACAGAACTTAATCACAATAAACAAACACATTTCATACTTTAAGAAAAATCTCTACACACAATTAGATAGTTTTAAATATTAAACCATCTCTGTTTTGAGTAAAAAGTCTGAGTTTAGGAAAAGTATATGCTCAATGCAGCAATATTTTGGGATTGCAGATTTACTCTCCCAATTCGGCTCCAAGTTCCTGTACTCACCAGCACTGCTGTAGTGAAATTTGAAGTAGAGACTAGAAGGTCAAAGGTAGAAAGAACGAGAATGATAGATATAGTTGGGAGTGAAACAGGAAGATATGCAGAATGACAGGCAAAGGGAAGGGAAATGGAAGAGGAAAACAGAGACAGAAACAAATAACAAATAAATATATAAAGATGGAGACAGAGACAAACGGGAGAAGAGGTTCTAAGAATATAAATAAAGGGGAAAAGAGGAGACAGATTCAGCGAAGTACAGCAAGACGTCAGAGCAGCCGCGAGGAGCGGGCCCCCTCCAGCCTCCTGACCACAGCTGGCGACAGCAATTCAAGCAGACTGGTGAAAAAGGACATTTGTACCTTCCCACTTCCCACCCCTCCGAGAAAGGCAATGACCAACATTCTATCAGTAGTGAGACAAAAGACCAAATTTCCAGTACAGAGCATCACCTTTTATAGTTAATCCCCATAAATAAGTGACATTAAGTTGATCTTATGACAGCATAATATCCTGTATTACAGTATATATTTCAAAAATACATGCGTAATAAATAAATTTATTTTAAATTAAGCTTGCAATAGGTGACTAAAGAGTGCTGTTTGATTTCTCATCAGTACAGGATTAAACCACTACCCTACCAGTAATTTTTCCAGCTTTTCTTACACTTTTGAAATTTAGTCACTCAAAAACATTTGTCCCAAGAAATTAAAAGTGTGACAAAGCTGAATAATAATAGGCTGCTTCTATAATTAGACAGAAAAAGAGGACAGACAGATCAATATGATGGAATAGTACAGGATCTGTCCCTTACTAATTTTTAGCCACAGTTTAGATTATTGTCAGTATTATGAATCTTTTACAGATTCTACAGAACTGGTGAACTGGAAGCAGGGGAAGCTGAAAAAGACAATCAATTCAGCTTCAATTCACTTGCGCTTCCATGTTAAACAGTATTCTTAACTGGATCTCAGCATCTTCAGCTGCTTAATGAATGTTAGATTTTTAAGCACATTGATCTAATACACTGTTTTACAACAATTACATGTTGAAATCTTAATAAAGTGAGATTCATCCATAAGACATAACCAATCAACTAATATGTGGCAGCAAAAGTAAAATGAGATAGTCTCTTTATTGAATCTGAGTGACCAGTAAAAATTTCCTTCATTATAAAAACTGTCAATTTCGGTAAAGAGGAATCCTTTAGAATGAACATGGTTCGTTTTCCAAAATAACACTGCATTATTTAGTTTTGAAACTGTTGAAATTATTGCAATTGGTTATATGATGATGATTATTAGGAGACCTGGCATCAGTTTAAAATTGTGAAGTGTTTGAGAATATAATTAGAAAATAACTATTTTCATTAATTAATGAATTATTAACTAGGTACATGGGACATCAGAGCAGGAGTATGCCATTTGGCCCTTTAAACCAGCTCCACCATTCAGTAAGGTCATGGCTGAGCTGATTGTGGTCTTAGCTCCATTTTCCTGTCTGAGGCATATAATTCTAGATTCCCTTGTTTAACAAGGCTTATCTAATGCAGCCTTGATTCAATCTAAAAATCGATCCTCCTCTTTCTTCGGGGAAAGACAATTCCACACTCAGATGACCCTTAGAGAAAAGTTTCTCCTCATCTGACTTAAAATGGAGACCTTATATTCTTAAATTATGTCACCTAGTTTTTGTCTCCACCACTAGTGGAAACATCATCCATATATGCCCCTATCCAGTCCAGTCAAGATCTTGTCCATTTCAGTAAGATCACCTTTCTTCTAAATTCCAATGGGCAAGGTCTAATTTGTTCAACCTTCTTCATAAGATAAGCAGGAATAAGTCACATGAACCTTGACTGAATGGCTTCTAAGGCAGTTACATGTCTGTTCAGTTCAGGATTACTGTGCATAACACTCTTGTATGTGGTCTCAGCAACACTATAGAACGCATAAATTTAAGATAATCATCAAATAAATCAAGAGGGAAGTTAGAAAAATGCTTTCTTTTTCTTTACAAAGGTGGAATATGCCCTTCAAACCCTATGCTGAAACAATGGAGGTAAGCAGAATCCACAGATATTTTTTGAAAGAATATGGATAAACAATTAAAGATTAAAATAGATTAAGAGAGAATGGGCAGAAATAGGTAACTATCATACCAGCACAGGCATTTTAGATCAAATAAGTTCCCTATCCACACCTGTAAAACTCTGATTCTACCAGTGTAGGTTTATTGCAGTGAAGGCTTTAGTAGCAATTCTTATTATTGAGAAAAAAATTTGCCTCAGTTTTATTATTTAGCATTCAAATATATATTATTAATGAGGCTCTTATTTGGTCTTAGCCGTGAAGAGTGCCAATGTTGACAACATAGCAGGAATCGTGAGACTCAATGCCAGTACATTAGATACAAACAAATCCACAGATATGGAACTATAGTGCTGCCGCTGTTTCTTGATCTCTAGACAGGGTCTGCACAGGTAACCTTGCAGCTTCTGCCCTGAGTACGACTTTACTGAGTAACTTAAATGGCTGAGTAGTGCTTCACTCTGATTGATTGGGTATGGTGAAATGTGTTCAATGGAACCAAAAAAAATACTATGTAAAGTCCATTTTATAGCATTAATCTGAACTGCACACAGGTATGCAGAAACTGGGCAGTGACAAGGTGCATTACAAAATGAAGAGAAGCTGACAAACACAGGCATGAAGGGAGGCCAAGAAACACAGGGGCAGGGGTAGGGCGGGGCTGTTGTGGCTAGACAACCACAAGGGCAATAGAAGGCAAAGAGGATTATCAAACAGTTGTTGAATGTTAAGCAGCATGGTTAACTATAACTGGATTCCATTTTACATGATAATCATAGAAAAGAATATCTTACATACACAGGTCATCAAGTACCTGTACAGAAGATAATATTTCAATTGTGGCTCATTGACTTTTAACAAGTACCTCATGCTCAAAAGTCTTGGACTCTGAATAAGGTCTCAGATGTTTTTGTTTCTTTTTCTCAAGAGAAATCGGAAAGTGAGTCAGGCTGACTGTTAGTGATAATGGGAATTGCAGATGCTGGAGAATCCAAGATAAAGTGTGGAGCTGGATGAACACAGCAGGCCAAGCAGCATCTCAGGAGCACAAAAGCTCCTGAGATGCTGCTTGGCCTACTGTGTTCATCCAGCTCCACACTTTGTTATCTCAGACTGACTGTTAGTTTGATGGGGATTTTTTTTTAAAAATGGAGTTTCTTTTTCCTTCATTACAATTTCTCTCTTTTAATTTGTATTTTCAGCCTTTTTGGTACCTTCCTTTCCATCTATAGAAATTGCTCATGATATGCAAGGATTCAGTTACAGTTTACGTTGCTATATCTTTCTATTTTTTTCATATTCTTAAAACTATTCAAAATGGTGTCAGATTGTGGTGACTGTGAAAAAGCTTTTCACTGTATTTTACTGTTTTTTCTGACAGTAAAATGCACATGACAATAAAATCATAAATCTGTTTAATCTCTCTTGCACAGGCCTATCCTTTTTTACACTTGCATCTGTTTTTATAAAAAAAATCAACTTCTTACAAAAAATTAGTTTTAATTTAAAAAATACATCTGCACTATCTTTTTTGTATCATAGTTTACGTTCGTTTCACATGACACAACATTGCAAAAAAACCAAATAAAACCAGACTTGATTACTAACATTTGACCTGCTTGATAAGTCACCATAGTGCTTTAAGGCGATTTACTGTACCTGCACCATGCAGTACACAGTTCTGAAGCTTCGTTATATAAATTATAAATTTGTTTTGTTTCCTTTCTCTAAAATCTCAGGCAGATTTCATCCCTGTGCACGAGCTTCTAATCATTCAATGTATCTTTTCTCTAATCACATAGAAACTCGGGATCACGATTGCAATTTTGCATCCATTCTTCTTATTTGAGGCAGAAACATGTTAGTATAAGACTCGTGCTTTATCAGTCCAACTTCTCCAGAACTGAAGGGAAGTAAACAAGGCTAAGCTCGCTGCCAAAGTCACACACGATGGCAGCATTGTCCAGGACCAGCAGCTGTCGAACAAGCTGCAACTCATTACTTTTGCCCAGGTAGACTGTCTGAAGTAAGTCTCCATAGCCAATGTCCCAGAGGCTGACACAGCCTTGACCTCCAGTCACTAGGAAGTTGTCAGATATCACTCCTAAACTTGCTCCACAACCCATGTCCTGCAAAAAAATTCAAGAAATTAAAAACTGAGAAAATGGACGTGAAAAGCCCACAAGGAGATTTTTAATGACTCAAGATTCTTTATTTTCCTTAGTAATCTACTGAATTCAGAACCTTATCTAAAGTATCCTTTCTTTCAGGTATGATTATTTTGTTTTAAAATACTTCTTTCTCAAAGATTATATGGTGTAGATCCACGATTGAAGTTCAGAGCTAGTCCCAGTGGGATGTGATGAAACCCTCATCTCCTGGCTGTAGGGTTAGTATGTGAAATGAGACTCTCAATATCTGTTCAGTTCCAAGCATGTATGCATCCAGAAGACAAAACTACCCTTTGTAGCAGTCTCACTTAGAGAAGATGCTGGTGTACAAAGAATGTACCAGTACTGAGCTGACATCAGGTCATTGAATAAAATACAGGAAGCTTTACTCTCCTTGAACTAAGAAAACTTATAGTTGAATTATTATTTGAAATGTGGATGCATGCCATCAGTGACCTGGATAAGCTTATTATTCATAACAAGACCTTTAAAAAAGATGAATGCCCTGATGCTCAGAAAAAGAATGTATGTAATGGGATGTATTTCAGTTGAACAAGCTGGTCTTATAAACTCACGAGCAACACAAAATGCTTTTATATCGTTCACGCTGCAGCATGTCACCAGCTAAATTCGTACCTCTGCAAGCTTAGCAAATATGTTGCTCTGAAGTTAGTGAGATTATTCATAATGATGACATGCCACTGACACTTTGCAATTATTCAACAGCTGCAGATCAGAATTTAAACTGTATAATTTGGATGTAATTACACACAAGATGCTTGTTTTTATAAATTAAGTCCAGGTGAGAGAGAATGTCAAAGCACCCATATGTATCACAGGACATCTCAGGGTGCAGTGTTAAGTGTCCCTAGCTCTGCCAGGAGGCCTGGGTTCAAGTTTGCTCCAGAAGAGTATAAAACCATCTTTGAACAGGTTGATTAGAAAATATCTACAATAAATGCAGGCGTGATGTGGGAATAAACGCCCAGTGGCCGAGGACCTTCAATAGAATGGATCCAAAGCCACTGAACCTCTCAAGCATGTTGCATTTACCACTTGTCATGACACAAATTACTGGTATCAAATAACAGGAGGACCTACTTCAGACAAACAGGATAATCCCAGAATAGTAATAGAATCATAATGGCGCAACAGGCAGCCATTCAACACAGTCCTTAGTGGTTCTCTCTAAAGCATCCAGTCAATCGAATTCCCCACTTGCCTTGCAAGTTTATTCTCAAATGTCCATCAATTTCCTATTGAAAGTGATAACCTTTGTTTCCACCATTCTCATGTGCACAAATGTTAAAAGTTCTTCCTCATATCATCCCAGCATCTCTTTTCCACACTTGAAATATTTGGCCCTTTTTTCTACCATTCTCATACACAAGCATTAAAAAGTTCTTCCTTACATCATCCTGCGTCTCCTCTCACACCTGAAACGTACATCCCCTTTCATAATCTAATATGAACACCCAATTTCTCCACAATGTCTTTTGCTTCAATGGGAACTACTTCAGCTTCTCTAATCCAACTTTGTAGTTAATATTCAGCCTCCCTGGAATCATTCTGATAACTCTCCTCTGTCTCAAAGACCCTCACACCTTTCCTGTTATGTCAGCAATAATACACATTTGAGCGTAGCCTATGAATCATCTCAGCCTATGACTGGTATGAGACTAGTTTAGGAAAAAGGAAGATATTTTCAGAAATTTTATGGTCAGCTAAAAAAAGTAGCTTCACATAAAGAGGTTCATTTTTCTTCAATTCCTGTGTCATGTAGTTCTTGTGATATTGACCATATTACACTTTTTTTTTTAAACTGCAGCATCCAATTCACCATGAAAAACTACTCTGCTAAGGAAATGAAGAAAGATTCACTGTTTTTGTTCTCTACCACATACTGCATTTCATAACCACTGAGGGTTAAATGAATGGGCAAATATCTTGCAAATGGAATATCATGTATGAAAATGCAAATTTCTAAAACTGTCCATTTTGGTGGGATGCATAAATAGGAAACATATCATCTAAATAGTGAAGAACTGGCAGAGTGATCCGAGTATGCTAGTGCACAAGTTGCAAAAGATCGCTATGTTGATACAGTAAGCAATTAGGAAAGCTGGCAGAATGTTGTAATCCAACGAGAAGAGAACTGAATACAAAAGTAGGGAGATAATGCTTCAATTTTTTGGTGAGTCCACCTCTGGAGAACAGTGCATAAAGCCTGAGAGGTGATCTGATTGAAACATATACGTTCTTGAGGAAACTTAGCAGAGTGGGTGTGGAAAACATGATTCCTCTCATGGGAGGATCTAGAACAAAGGGTTACTTTTACAAAATAAGCAGTCATCTAGATAGGAGAAGAAAATTCTTCTGAGAAGTTAGGAGTCTCTCAAACTCTTGTCCTCATAAAATTGTGGTAGAAGCACCTGTGAATATTTTTAAGAGCAGTAATCAATAGATTCCTGATCAGCAATGGGCTGAAAAGTTAGCAAGGTTAGCTAGGATCTCGTGGGAGATGGGCATTGCTGGCAAAAGGTGGTGGTGAGCTACGTGAACTGCTGCAGTCCTTGTGCCATAGGTAAACACAAAATGAATGCCCTTAGGGCAGTAATTCAGGATTTTGACCCAGCGACATTGAAGGAACAATGATATATTTCCAAGTCAGGATGGTGAGTAGCTTGGAGGGGAACTCCCAAGTATCCACTGTCCTTGTCATTCTAGGTGAAAGTGGTCACGGGTTTGGAAGCTTCTGTTTAAGGATCTTGAGCAAATTTCTACAATGTATCTTGTAGATCATACACGTGAGAGGAGGAGAGAGTGGATGCTTGTAGATGTGGTGCCAATCAAGTGAGTGGCTTTGTCCTGAGTAGTTTCAAGCTTTGAGCATTGTTGAAATTGCATTTATCCAAGGAAGTGAGGAGTATTCCATCACACTCCAGACATGCCTTGTAGATGGAGGCCAGCCTTTGGAGAGTTAGGGCATCAGATACTCACTGCAGTATTCGGAGTATCTGACATTGCCTTGTAGCTACTGTATTTGTATGGCAAGCCCAGTTGAATTTCTGGTCAACGGTAACTGCCAGGGCGTTGATAGTGGGAACTCAGTAAGATAATGCCACAATATCAAGGCATGGTGGTTAGATAGAATCTTAATGAAGACGGCCATTGCCTGGCATTTACGTGGTGCAAATGTTAATCGCCACCTAAATTACTTCCCCCGATCCTAATTCGTATGTTTGACCTCACTCCTATTCCCGGCAACTGTAGGAGGCTGAACTCCACTGTTCACAGCCTTGGTTCCCTATGTGATCGTATGCTATGTTTCCACTCTGATTTCATCACCAAGGCTGCCTACTTTCACTTCATTATCCATCTCCATCTTTGCCACAGCTCATCAGTTGCAAAACCCTCATCCATGCTTACGTCAGGTTACAAAGAATGCTTCATTACGCTCATTATCAACTCACTGTAAACCACAGGGGGAATGGGAGAGGAGGAAGACTGAAATCCCATGCACTAAGAACAAGCAGAGGTGGCTAACTTCCCTGTAAATGAATTGCTTTGTTATGACAATCTAGGAATCTACGGTAATTATTTTTGATTTGATGAATCCAGTTCCCAGCTTTACATGGTGAAATTCCAACTCTCAACATTTCAGCTGGGAGTCTTGGACTACATTGTTACTTTTCTCTGTCTTAGTCTGCTGAGTGGGCTTTAACTCTGCAATTTAGGTTTCTTTGGAGTTAAAAAAATCTAGTTGAGTTAACCAACTCTCTAACCAACACAGAAGCAGAAAAAAATGCTACTGCACCCACCTGTTGAATGGAGTAGAGTTTGATACCAGAGCTGCGGTCCCATATACAGATCATGTCATCCAATCCACCACTGATTACACAGCTTGAAGTGCAGATGAGAGCTATAACGTCACCACGATGACCATGCATATGGCTCACTCGGCTTCCAGTTAATACGTCCCAGAGGCAAATAGCTCCATCTTGGCCTCCACTAGCCAACCCCATTGCCTGAAAGAAGACATTTCAAGTAAAGCAACTGCAAAGTTGATTAAGTTAACCAGTTCTGTTACAGTTAGAACTAAAACCCAATTATCTTGTACTGAATTTTCATTCTACAAATTAGTCTTTTGGGAGTTGAAAATAAGTCAACGTTCATGATTTATTCACAAACTGCATGTCATGGAACAAATGTCTGAGGTAACAGAAAGAAAGAAAACTGAAGAATGTACATAATAACTAACTTTCATAAAAGATGGTACAAATGTCAACAGTTATCAATAATTTTCACTAAAGGCTAGCAATTCGCTGGAAAAACTTAAACTTGCAGAAAGCTATGTTTTAAATTACAATCAGGTGCAGAAATTAAACTCCCATAACTTTCACTCTACGGAACAGGCACATTGCTGTTTCTGGTACATAATAACCATTATATTATTTAATTTTTTTTCACCTCCATCATTCCTGCAACACACTATTAATTTCAAGCACGGAGGAAAGTTCAACCATATTATATCATTTGTAAGTACAAATTTGACTGACAAAAAGCCCGCCAACACTAGTCACTGATTCTTCTCTTGGTTTCCAGGTCATACATGTACTAATAGGAGATTAGGGGACTCAGGGCCATAACCTAGGAGGGGCACAAGAATTAAAGTAAAGGCATGCTACCATGCGTAGCATTTCTGTATTTCAATACATTTTACAATTTTCTACAAGTAAACTGTTACCAGGGCAAACATACAAGTAAAAATAACTTGATAGCTCCGGATACACAAAGAACACTTCCTTTCCTTAGGTGTTTTGGGGTCTGTTACTCAATGAGAACAGCAAATGATTTAACACCTTTTTCGAAGTTAGCACCTCATATGTTGAAGAGTTCCCATAAAACCCAAAATGATCTGAGACTGTTTTCCATATAGTGTTGAACACATAGCTTTCCGACTTAGTGACATAATTCAAGAAGCCTGCAATTAAGCAAGGAGAAACTGCATTCATTTTACCAACTTCTAAATTAATTAAACCACTGTAGGAAAATATTTGCAATATACTAACTATATGAGGTGTAAACTGAAAAAACATCTGATACTTATTGGTTCTCTAATTTATTGCCAAACTCAGCAAAATATTTTGGTTACATATGACAGTACCTGGTCTATATATACTGCTGTGATCCCTCCTGAGTGACCCTGTAATGTATAAAGACAACAGGAGTCCTCAAGTCGGTATATCTGCAAAATGAACAGAAGCTCAGTAAACAAACAAATGTACTTAATGCCATCAATTCACTCTTTCTGGTGAAACATTAACTTTGTTTCTCTTTCAACGGATGTTGCCAGGTTTGTTGAGTATTTCAAGCATTTGCTATTTTTATATCAGATTTCCAGGTTCTGCAGCATTCCACTTTTGATTCCAAACTTGCTTTGCTCAAATCTCCTATCTTATTTACATTTATTTTCTCTGCATTCTTTTATCTACATGTTGCTTCTTGCTTCCATTGAAAATTCATTCTGAATAAGGTAAAAAGCTGAATGGGTTGCATGACTTAAGTCTACACTTAGAACACAGAAACATGTTACAGTAAAGCACAGTACAGGCTCTTCGGCTCACGTTGTTGCGCCGACCTATTATCCTACTAAGAACAAACTACCCTACATTTTAGTATCCTCCATGAGCCTATCCAAGAGTCGCTTAAGTGTCTCTAAACTATCTAACTCCACTACCACTGCCACTGCCGGCAGTGCATTCCACATGCCCACCACTCTGTGTAAAGAACCTACCTCTGACATCTCTCCCTTATACTTTCCTCCAATCACCTTAAAACTATGCCCCCTCATAACAGTCACTTCTGCCCTGGGAAAAAGTCTGACTATTCACGCTATCTATGCCTCCCATCATCTTGTACAACGCTATCAAGTCACCTCTCATCAATCTTCGCTTCAATGAAAAAAGCCTTAGCTCCTTCGACCTTTCCTCACAATACCTGCTCTGGGGGAATCAGCCCAAATTATGTTCTCGTGCTCTGTAAATAGAAGCCCAAATGTGAGATTATCACCAATTAACACAATTATTATTTTAAATGCAAATGAACCGTACTCACTCTGAGTGTGTGGTCCTGACTTCCTGTGACTACTCTGCCAGCAGCTGCTTTCAGCACCGTGATGGGCTTTTGGTGTGCACAAGGAACCATGTGTGTTAACTGACAAACTACGGTATCGCCACTGCTGAAGACTGGTGATGATGGGATTGTGGATCTGTTGGGTGCTCCTGAACAAGATGTCAGACCACAGAATTAGTGTTCCAAGTATGGAATGAGAAGTAATTTAACAACTTGCACACACAGGATGACCATGTCATAGCAAAACAGCTCTCATCCCTTTATAACCGGCTGAACAGGGAATGTACGCATCAAAGGGTAGTTTGATGCAGGTTTGTAGGAAGCGCACATTTGAAAGATACTTTTAAAATCCTCATCAAAACTATAAAGTGACATGTCAATGGACAGAAGTTATAAAGGGAATTCTGAAGCACAGCAAAAATAGTAACTGATGTCTGTTTTCTGTCACAGAACTGGAGGATGTAAGGACATACAGGAAGACATGATTATAAACACAGTGAGCCAGAAGGACTGCGTTGGAGATTTCAGAATGATCGGTATTTGCTGTTTTTGATTTACGATTTTAATCACATATTTTTCAAAAAAAGGATTAATGAATTGCTGATCAAGCTTCAATACTTAAAAATGCAGCTTTTGTGTAATAGCCATTTACAATACTGGCCTAAAAATACTGAGAGGATAAGAAATTAAGGAATGTGACTTTGAAAGCATCTTATGATGTCAATGAGATTTTGGTGGCAAAATTTATTTTATTAACTTGCTCCTCACCATCAGCCGTGAATCTCCTAGTTTTATGCTTTATCTGATGGCAACATTATTGAGTTGTGCATCCTGTTAACAGATAACACTAGAAAACATGTAAATTTGTACTAACTTTGGAGGGGGAGGCAGGAACATAAGTAAACTATCTATTTCAAATAAATATCTTTCATTTACCTCGGTACTGCAGCTGGTTGATGGTTTTATTGGCATCTAGACAATAGAAATCCAATGAGCCATTCAATCTTGCAGCAACAATTCTGTAATATAAAGCTCTGTCATTTTATTGAACACAAATAAATATCTAACAAGTGCCAAAACATGTAGTAATTACCATGTTCTGAAGTGGTAACATCAAGGAAATGTTTGAATACTAGCATATCTGATTGTACAATAAAACATACAACTTTATTACCCCTTTACCCTAGTCAAAAATAATTGCCACAACAATCATACAAAACAGCTGTTGTGCAAGACTGAGGTAATCTCAGTCATGCTATAACTAACGATGTCAGTGGAAGACAGCAGGCCAAGGCTGTATAATGGAGACGTGAGTACAGGCTGCAGTTAAATTTAAACCAAAAGAACTGCGGAAGCTGTAAGCCAGGAACAAAAACAAAGTTGCTGGAAAAGCTCAGCAGGTCTGGCAGCATCTGTGAAGGAAAAAAAAACAGTTAATGTTTCAGGTCCAGTGACCATTCCTCAGTTTTTCCAGCAACTTTGCTTCTGTTGTAGTTAAATTTATTGCTTCAGATATCAGGAGAGCTGACTCTGAAACAATGGTTTCTTGTCACTTTATTCAACCAAAGTGACTCAGAAGAAACAATATTATTAAAATTTAAAATAATGATTGCAGGCTATGACACACCACATAAAAGTGGAATGTTAATGTTAAAGCTCATTTCAAAGCAGCTAAACAGAATTTTTCAAAAAGCGACCAGTTCACATGCACTGACTGCTGAAAGAATTTAATAGGAGTAAGGCTGTTGATATGGTGACATTACATTTCTAGGAAGACAGAGAACATAGAACACTTCAGCGCAGTACAGGCACTTCAGCCCTCAATGTTGCGCTGGCCTGTGAAACCAATCTGAAGCCCACGTAACCTACACGATTCCATTATCGTCCATATGTTTAGCCAATGACTATTTAAATGGCCTTCAACTTGGCGAGTCTACTACTGTTGCAGGCAGGGCATTCCAAGCCCTTACTACTCTGAGTCAAGAACCTACCTCTGACTTCTGTCCTATATCTATCACCCCTCAATGTCCCCTCGTGCTGGCCATCTCCATCCAAGGAAAAAGGCTCTCACTGTCCACCCTATCTAATCCTCTCATCATCTTGTATGTCTCTATTAGGTCACCTCTTAACCTTCTTCTCTCTAACGAACACAGCAAGTCCGTCAGCCTTTCCTCATAAGACCTCCCCTCCACACCAGGCAACATCCTGGTAAATCTCTTCTGCATCCTTTCCAATGCTTCCACATCCTTCCCATAATGCGGCGACCAGAATTGTAAGCAATATTCCAAGTGTGGCCACACCAGAGTTTTGTACAGCTGCAACATGACCTCATGGCTCCGAAACGCAATCCCTCTACCGATAAAACCTAATACACCGTACGCTTTCTTAAGAGCCCTATCAACCTGGGTGGCAACTTTCAGGGGTCTACGTACATTGACACCGAGATATCTCTGCTCATCCACACTGCACGAGGGAATCTTGCCGTTAGCCCAGTACTCTGTATTCCTGTTACTCCTTCCAAAGTGAATCACCTCACACTTTTCTGCATTGAACTCCATTTGCCACCTCTCAGCCCATCTCTGCAGCTTATCTATGTCCCTCTGTAACTTGCAACATCCTACCGCACTATCCACAACTCCACCGACTTTAGTGCCATCTGCAAATTTACTAGCCCATCCTTTTATGCACTCATCCAGGTCATTTATAAAAATGGCAAACAGCAGTGGTCCCAAAACAGATCCTTGCGGTACACCAGTGGTAACTGAACTCCAGGATGAACATTTCCCATCAACGACCACCCTCTTCTTCCAACTAGCCAATTTTTGATCCAAACCACTAAATCACCCTCAAAATCCCTTGACTCTGTATTTTATGCAATAGCCTAATACGGGGAACCTTATCAGAACGCTTTACTAAAATCCATATAGACTACATCAACGGCTTTACTCTCATCCATCTGCTTGGTCACCTTCTCAAAAGAACTCAATAAGGTTTGTGAGGCTTGACCTACCCTTCACAAAACCGTGTTGACTATCCCTAATCAAATTATTCCTTTCTAGATGATTATAAATCCTATCTCTTACAATCCTTTCCAACACTTTACCCATAACCGAAGTAAGGCTCACTGGTTTGTAATTACCAAGATTGCCCCTCCTCCCCTTCTTGAACAAGGGGACAACATTTACTATCCTCCAGTCAGGTATTCCTGAACATAATGAAAGACTCATACCAAATTTTTTCTTTAAAAAAAGGGCGTTGGTGAAAATATTTTACACTGAATATGCAACTGGAACTCTAAATAAATCCAAAAGCTAGTGACAGGAATTGTTGCTAACTTTGGAGATTGTTACCAGTGAAGTTTAGTAGTCACAAGCAGAATGGAATTTGGAGATGCTTCAAAACTACTGAAAGTAGGCAACTACAAAGCTGAACAGGGCAAACTGCAGAAGTAATTAGGAACAAAAACAAAGTTGCTGGAAAAGCTCAGCAGGTCTGGCAGCATCTGTGGAGGAGAAAACTGAGTTAACGTCTTGGGTCCAGTGACCGTTCCTCAGAACAGTTCTGAGGAAGGGTCACCGGACCCGAAACGTTAACTCAGTTTTCTCCTCCACAGATGCCAGACCTGCTGAGCTGTTCCAGCAACTTTGTTTTGCTTCCTGATTTACAGCATCTGCAGTTCTTTTGTTTTTTATTTATGCAGAAGGAATTAAATATACTTGGGTATTGGCAAACAGATAAACTGCAAGGTTGAGAAATGCAATGTGGGACAAAACTCCATCAGAGACTATAACAAATGCAATCAGACATGTAAGATGAAGTAGTCTTGGTGTCCTTATTAAAAATAAATTGAAGCTATTGCAGTAAAGATAGTAAATCAGAAGTTGGGATGTATTGAATATTGAACATTGAATCCAGATAAACATCCTGCTATTTCAAACATCATTGCAGCAACTGAATTTAGAATATTGCACACAGTACTGATTGCCAAAATGCAAAAAGAGGATACTGCAACAATTGCACGGTACAGACATGGCCACTAATTTGACTGAAGGAATGAAAGAACTGGATTATGAGAAATGGTTATATAAATTGTACGTGCTCCAACTGAAAAAGAGAAGGTTGAGAGGTGATAGAATTTTTGTTTTTGAGGTTTAGGAAATAAACATAGATCTGGCTGTGTTCAAAATACCTACCATTTTCTCTACACAATATTGAACATTAAAAGGAATTTACTGTAGTTAAAGCACGTTGAAACATTTCCAAAATTCATGATTAGGTAATACTGAAACATAAAAAAGGATTGAGCGATTTTTACTGAATACTTTCAGATGCTTAAGAGCCTCCAAGATAATCAAGTAGGCTCTGATGTTGCAATGTCAATTCAGACCATTTAATCCAAGTTGCAAACGAAGTTGAAACTGGCATAATGAGGAGCTAGTCAGAGATTATTAATTAGCTGATTGCTGACAGGCATTTTAAGTGGTATTGATTAAAGAGGTCTTTATGATTTTGGTAGCAAGCACTTCAATTCAATTGCCCTTTACTAACAGGGAGGAAACAATGCATTGATGTCAATTTCGCGAAGATTTAAACTGTTACTCAGTATTTCACATTCATTACTTTGGAGCTGTGAGGATCTCAAATAATGAGAGACATTTTTTGTTAGGATTTCATCACAGGTCAACATTTATTTTGGAAATTCTGAAAATTTCACCTAGAAAGTGACTGCTGTGCTAATCCACCTTATTGGAGTCAACAAGAGAAAAGGAGTGTTTGAACTTTGGCATCTTGCCAGGATTTCGCTTTGTTCTGGAATAGGAATGGAAGGAGGAAATGAGGTGAGACACAGCAGCACCAACTATCTTGGGAGACAACAACTGGACAGCAAGATGGCATCCTGCCTTCTTCTCAGCATCATCCCCCCAACCAATGTAAGTCAGGTCATGCCTTCTACACGTTACCTCCTCCATCAGGACCCTCCCTTGCCATATCGGAGAACCTATGCACCTTTCCCCCTCATCCCTGAGCCATTCTGCACCGTGGTACTGTCAGCAAAGCAGACACTGGGGAGAGAGTCAACAAATGTATATATCACTGTGCAGAAACCTGTCTCTAGCCAGCTCAAATCCTATACGTGCAAAATTTTGGTTCAGCATCTTCAGACGGATGAAAACTATGGTAAATTGGCCATTAGAATCAACTTTCCCTCTAAGCTGAGCAGCCATACAGTAGTGTGGAACGGACTGTACATAGAATAAAACAGGCTACACACAGTATTCTTTTTAAGATGCAAATAAAGTTGGCTGCACATCATAAACGGACCACAGAGCATAACACATCACATGCAGCAAACAGAGGTTAGAGATAAGATTGATTAGGATTAAAATTTTGAACGAAAGAAGTTAGCTTTTTATTCAGCTTGTCACTATTTAGGGGCTGCTTTCATCCTTTGGTGAAAAATCTTCCTGATATTTTATTGTATTGCAGTAGCAACTAGGGTTTAAAGACTAGTTCACTGCTCGTGAAGCACTTTTTGATGTCGAGCAGTTGTGAAAGGCACTATTTAAATTCTTGCTGTTCATTTTAACACAACCAAGTTCAATCGTTTTGAATTTAAAGACGAATGGGTAATTAACAGATTGACTGCAAGCTTTTCTGCAGTCAGACAATCATGGCTCACATGCAATCATTCAGCATTACATCATGAATTTAAATCATAACAGGATCACAAAACATGGCAGCACTTTCAACCCTGTGGAATAAAACCTGTTTGTGCCAGAGAAAGGACTGTGTTACAACCCAGTGAAGGGACAAGCCCTGAATCTTATAGAAAGGCTCGCAGCATAAATTAACAACATATATCCAGCTTATTACCTGTTTGTGATAAAAGCCAGTGCTGTTATCCCGGAAGAACCCTCTTCGTTACTGCACCGCAGAGTTCCATCTGCAGCATCCCACACCTGAAACAAGCCAGATTCATTTTAAAATGCAAGATAAGTCATGGTTTAAACAATAGGTCCTTTTAATTTTTAGAAAAGAGGCCCCCTTTTTAAAACTCTAAGTTTCTCTAATCTTCCTGGAAGTGCTGCTTCTTGTTGGGCATTGGGTTTAATGCGCATTGGGCCTTTTACCTCAGCTAAATGTTCACTTTAAATTTTAGGCTGAGTCAATAAGCATAGGTTGAATGCCCATTTAAGAGTACTGCAGATAAGATGAATTCTATTCCCCCCCAACATTCACGTAAGCATATTCTGTAGAAGTTACTGAGCAGTAATATACTCTGACCAACTTTAATTTCCTTAGCTTTCAAGTGCTAAAGCTATATCTTTGATTGCTACTCCAACTGAAACTAGCAGGCTCAGTACAATAATAGGGATAGAGAAGTTGAGATTTTGCATATCTCAATTCGATGATGGGTGGGACGCTTAGCACTTTTTTGCATAGCTAACTACAATGTAGATCACATTAGCTGGCAGGGTTTCTTTTTAATCTATTCATAGTATGTGGCCATCACTGGCTGGGCCAGCATTTACTGTCCTTGAGAAGATGGCAGGGTGCTACCTTCTTGAACCAATGGACTCTACATGGTCTAAGTACACTCACAGAGCTGTCAGGGAGAGAGCTCCAGGACTTTGACCCAGAACAGCGAAGGAATAGCAATATACTTGTATGTCAGAATGATGTACAGCTTGGAACAAATCTTGCAGGTGGTAGTATTCCTAATTATCCACTGCCTTTGCTCTTCTTGGCAGTAGGGATACTGAGTTTGAAAGGCACTGTCTATGTAGCTTTTCAGTGTATTTTGGATACAGTAAACACTGCTAGTCCAATGAGTTACTACAGGAAGGAATGAAGGAGTTAGTTGAGGAGCAAATCTAGTAGGCTTCTTTGTCCTGGATGATGTCAAGCTGCTTGAGTGTTGGAGCTACACTCATCCAGGGAAGTGAACAGAATTTCATTAAAATCCTGACCTGTGTCTTGCAGATAATGGACATCTTTGAGGCTTTGAGGAGTCAGCAAATGAGTTACTCACCACAAGATTCTCAGTCTCTAACCAGATCTGGCAGTCACAATACTTATAGAGCTAGACCAGTTCAATTTCAGGACAATAATAACACACCTGATTTTTGATTGTAGAGAATTCAGTTATTTGAATATCTACAGATTCACTCGTTGTTCATTGTCTGGCATTTGAACAGGACGAAGAATACTTGTTTTTTTATTAGCCCAAACCTAAATGTTGCTCAGTTATCACTTCATTTAGACATGCGCAGCTTCAGTATCTGAAGAGTCATTAATGATGCTTAGCATCATGCAATCATAAGTCAACATACCCACTTCTGATTTTATGATGGTGGTGGTGGTGGGGAGGAGTGACAATGATGAAGCCGCTGAAGATGATTGGGCCCAGATTAATAACCTGAGGAACTCCTGCAGTTTCCCCAGGTGGTCATTTATTCCAGTTTTGTTAGGGTGTCTTGATGCCATGTGTGGTCAAGTTTTGTTTTGATGTCAAGGGCAGCTATTCTCACGTTCCCTCTTGAATCCAGCTCTTTTGTTTATGTTGTGATCAAGGGCTTAATGAGTTCAGGTGCCAAGTCCACCTTGTCAAACCCAAGTCAGAGATTAGGTTATTGTTGAACTAGTGCTGCTTAATAGCAGCTTCTAATACTTCGCTGCTGATCGTGAATAAAATAGTAGGGTGGCAATTGACAGGTTGGATTTGTGCAACAGGACATACATCGGCAATAAACCACTATGCTGGTAGATGCCAGTACCATAGTTATACTGGAATAGTGTAGTTAGGTCTGAAGCACAAGTCCTCAGTAATTTTGCCAGAACGTTGTCAAAACCCAGAGCCTTTGCAGCACCCAGTGCCAGACAGCGAGGTGAGGAACAGTCAGCGAGTGCAGCTTAACATGTGGCTACGCAGCTGGTGCAGGAGGGAGAGCTTCAGATACTTAGGCCATTGGGATGCCTTCTGGGGAAGGTGGGACCTGTACATGAAGGACGGGTTGCACCTGAACTGGAGGGGCACAAGTATCCTGGGTGGGAGATTTGCTCAAGTGGTTCGGGAGGGTTTAAACTAGTTTGGCAGGGGTGTGGGAACCAGAGCTACACATCTGAGGGGGGAGGGGGCATAGTAGTAGATGAGGCAGTAGCAGGATGCAGTGAATCTACCGGGAAGGTTTTTCATGTGACGGAATAAAGGGATCGGTTAAAATGTGTCTGTTTTAACGCAAGGAGTATCAGAAATAAGAGTGACGAACTTACAGCATGGGTCAGTACTTGGGACTATGATGTTGTGGCCTTAATGGAGACATGGGTTTCACAGGAGCAGGAATGGTTGCTAGATGTTCCAATGTTTAGAACATAAAAAGAATAGGGGGGGGG
Organism: Stegostoma tigrinum; assembly: GCF_030684315.1. Lineage (NCBI taxonomy): Eukaryota > Metazoa > Chordata > Chondrichthyes > Orectolobiformes > Stegostomatidae > Stegostoma > Stegostoma tigrinum. The sequence continues at coordinate 98,397,054 of NC_081358.1, read as the reverse complement.
GGGGTGTGTGTGTGTGTGTGTGTGTGTGTGGTGGTGGTGGAGAGAAGAGGGGGTGTAGCGTTGCTAATCAGAGACTGCATCACAGCAACAGAAATGAAGATTGCCGAGGAAGGTTTGTCGACTGAGTCAGTATGGGTGGAAGTTAGGAACAGCAAGGGAGCAGTCACCTCAATGGGCGTTTTCTACAGACCCCCAAATAGCAGTAGGGAGATCGAAGAACTCATAGGCCGGCAGATTGTTGAAAAGTGCAAACGTAGCAGCGTTGTTGTTATGGGTGACTTCAACTTTCCCAATATTGATTGGAACCTCCTTAGTGCAGTTGGTTTGGATGGAGCCGTTTTTGTCAGGTGTGTTCAGGAGGGTTTCCTTACTCAGTATGTGGACAGGCCAATGAGGGGAGGGGCCATTTTGGATTTGGTGCTCGGCAATGAGCCAGGACAGGTGGGAAAACACTTTGGCGACAGTGACCACAACAGCCTCACATTTACCATAGCCATGGAAAGGGAAAGGAGCAGTTACCAGGGGAAGATATTTAACTAGGGAAAAGGAAACTATGACGCTATCAGGCAGAAGTTGGGAAGTACAGATTGGGAGCAACTGTTCCACAGAAAGGGCACGACAGACATGTGGAGACTGTTTAAGGAGCAGTTGTTGCAAGTGATGCATAAATTTGTTCCTCTGAGACAGGTAAGAAGGGGTAAGATTAAGGAGCCTTGGATGACGGGAACAGAGGTGCTTCTCGTCAAAAAGAAAAAGGCAACTTACGTAAGGTGGAGGAAGCAAGGGTCTAGCACAGCTTTAGAGGATTACAGGCTTGCTCGGAAGGAACTCGAAAGTGGACTGAGGGGGGCCAGGTGGGGGCATGAAAGATTAGGCAGAACCCGAAGGCATTTTACTCATACGTGAGGAATAATAGAATGATCAGGGAGAAGGTAGGGCCGATCAGGGATAGCGTAGGGAGCTTGTGCGTGGAGCCTGAGCAGATAGGGGAAACCCTAAATGAATTTTTTGCTTCGGTTTTCACTAAGGAAAGCGACATTGTTGTGAATGAGAACTTTGAGGAGCAGGGAAATAGGCTTGAACAGATTGAGATTGAGGAAGTTGATGTGCTGGAAATTTTGGCAAACATTAAGATTGATAAGTCCCCAGGGCCAGACCAGATTTATCCTAGGTTGCTCCAGGAAGCAAGAAAGGAGGTTGCTAAGCCACTGGCGAAGATCTTTGCTTCCTCACTCTCCACGGGAGTTGTACCAGAAGATTGGAGGGAGGCAAATGTTGTTCCTCTTTTCAAGAAAGGGAATAGGGAAATCCCTGGAAATTACAGACCAGTCAGTCAGTCTTGCGTCTGTGGTCAGCAAGGCTTTGGAAAGAATTCTGAGGGATAGGATTTATGACTATTTGGAAAAGCAGAGCGTGATTGAAGGGAGTCACAGCATGGCTTTGAGAAGGGCAGGTCATGCCCTACAAATCTTATTGAATTCGTCGAGGAGGTCACGAGACAGGTTGACGAGTGTCGAGCAGTGGATGTGGTGTACATTTACTTCAACGCATTTGATAAAGTTCCCCACGGCAGGCTCATTCATAAAGTCAGGAGATATGGGATACAGGGAGATTTGGCTGTCTGGATTCAGAATTGGTTGGCTGACAGGAGGCAGAGAGTGGTTGTAGATGGTAAGTGTTCTACCTGGAGGTCACTGTTGAGTGGTGTCCCGCAGGGCTGTGTTCTTGGACCTCTGCTCTTTGTAGTTTTTATAAATGACTTGGATGAGGAGGTTGAGGGGTGGGTTAGTATGTTTGCTGATGACACAAAGGTTGGAGGTGCTGTTGATAGTATTGAGGGCTAATGCAGACTTCAGCAAGACATTGACAGTATGCAATGCTGGGCTGAGAAATGGCAGATGGAGTTCAACCTGGATAAATGCGAAGTGATGCATTTTGCAAAGTCGAACTTAAATGCTGAATATAGGATTAAAGGCAGAATTCTCGGCAGTGTGGAGGAAAAGCGGGATCTTGGTGTTCAAGTGCATAGTTCCCTCAAAGTTGCCACCCAAGTGGATAAGGCTGTTAAGAAAGCATATGGCATTTTGGCTTTCATTAACAGGGGGATCGAGTTTAAGAGCCGCGAGGTTTTGCTGCTGCTCTACAAAACCCTGGTGAGACTACACTTGGAATACTGTGTCCAGTTCTGGTCGCCCTATTATAGGAAAGATGTGGAGGCTTTGGAGAGGGTGCAAAGGAGGTTTACCAGGATGCTGCCTGGACTGGAGGGCTTGTCTTACGAGGAGAGGTTGACTGAGCTCGGACTTTTCTCTCTGGAGAGGAGGAAGAGAGGTGACCTGATCAAGGTGTACAAGGTAATGAGAGGCATGGATAGAGTCGATAGCCAGAGACTTTTCCCCAGGGCAGGACTGACTGCCACAAGGGGTCATAGTTTTAAGGTGTTAGGAGGAAGGTATAGAGGAGATGTCAGAGGGAGGTTCTTCACCCAGAGAGTTGAGAGTGCATGGAACACTTTGCCAGTGGTAGTCGTGGAAGCAGAGTCATTAGTAACATTTAAGCGACTGCTGGACATGCACATGGACAGCAGTGAATTGAGGCGAATGTAGGATAGGTTATTTTATTTTTAGATTAGGATTATTCCACGGCACAACATCGTGGGCCGAAGGACCTGTACTGTGCTGTACTTTTCTATGTTCAGTCATTTTTTGACATACAGAGTGAGTCAAATGGGCACCTGTGACAGTATGTGTGATGTTGGGACCCTCAGGAAAAGGCCAAGATGGATCATTAACTCAGCGCATGGTTGAAGATTGCTGAAATGTTCCTGCCTCATCTTTTCTAATATGCTTCCCAATCATTGAAGATGGGGGAATAGTGAAAGAGGTTCTACCTCCAGTGAGTTGTTTAAATGTCCACTACCATTCATCATAGTTTGTGGCAGGATTTAAAAGCTGATATCTGATTCGTTGGGTTTACGTTTGTCTCTGTCTACTTGTTAAAACCTACAGTCTTAAATCCGAATCAAACGAGCCCTCTTACCTCTGTTAGCAGCAGACTAAAATTAAAACCTCCAAAACCTCTCAAAATTTACCCTAACATTCATAACCCAACTTTATCAATAACCAATCCCAGACTCAATCCATCAATTCTAGATACTGAAGTTGTAGTTTAAACAAAGGACAACTATTTATTAATAATGCAGTAGCTTTACTGGAGTAAAATTAAACAACAAAGTTGTTAACTGAAATTTATGATTAAATCCAATTACCTTTGTTTATAGTCCCATTTATACAAAACACAGACAGACAAACACACGGATTTGAAGGATAAAATAAAATAATGAAGCTGGCCAGATTACTAAAGCTATTTCATGATGCTTTTGTTCAACAGGCATCTATGACTATCCCTTGGTCGATTTTCTGAAGACATTGATCAGGGCCAGCTTTTCTGTTCAGTCCGAGGAATTTTCAGCAATACTTATAAATTAGTTACTATTCTCCGAATTTTTAATGGTTGATAATGGGAAGTTAGGCAGGGAGCTTTCAAATATTCATGCTGTAGCAACAACAGCCAAACTCCTCCTCCAAAAACCAGTTCAAACCTGCCAGCCTCTCCTTCTGTTTGACCATCATGTTCTGTCCCAGACTTGCTGCCACCACACATGGTGTCAACTGCATTCAATTCTATTTCAAAGTAAGATCAGCAGTTTCTTTACAATAGGCATTCTGTGCCCGAATGTGTTATATTAAGGTTATTATGGATGCTACTGCATAAAATTGCTCTCAATAAAATGTATCAGAAAATGGCAGAATAGAGTTTTGCGATGATTGGTCAGGGTTGACTTGTCAGACAATCAGTTTCCTTTCCAAAGGTTGTAAGAATTGCTGCTTTCTTCGAAATTTGGCATCCTAGCATCTATCCTGTGTGCAAGGCAGTTTGTCTCCTTTTCATCAATACATCAAGTCCTATAATCATTAGGGTCTATATCTTTTAAGACTTACTTTAAAATACAAACAAGGAAAAATAATGGAATAGATTGTGAGAGAATGTTAATGTTACTTTGCAATTACCTCAAGTTGTCCATTGCTCCTTCCTGCCACAATCAGGTTCCCTTGTATGCCAAGACTCCAGACAGCGCTTTCACTGTCTCCACCCCACATAGGAATGGGGGAGGTTTTCTCAAGCACAGGAAATGGTTCATCCCCTAAACTGCGCCTCCTCTGCATGCAGCTGCCATCCCAACCATGTGACTTGAGGTTCACAGACGTTTGAGAAGATCTCAATAGTGTTGGAGGAGATGGATAACTCCGCAGATTTTGTGCATTTAGCAGTTTATGATCCTCATATGCTTTATCAAATGCTTTACCAAAGTCAAAGCCAGTCTCCTGCGAATGTTCAGAGATAGTCCGCTGTCTGGGAACTGTATTCTCCTCCTTAATTTGCTCTGCAAAGTTGGTATCTATTAATCCAGATAAATCTGGCTGATCAGTGAACAGAATGGGTTGTGTAGGGGTCATTCTCCTCTGAATGTTGTGCTCACTTTCGTATATATCATCTGCTCCATTCTCAGGATCTGATATATACTCCCAACTCTCTTGACATTCATAGCAATTATTACTATCCCTCCACTGCCTAAGAATGAATGAAAAAGACCAGGTGAACTATGAAATATTTTCCAACATAACTGCATTTCTGAACTACAAAGTCTGAACAGACTTTCAATGTAGCATGCAAAAGTCTAACAGAATACTTAATTTTTAAATTATTTTAATAACATTCAAAATCATGAGATACAAACATATTTTGATCATTAAATAGTTCATAACATATTGTGTGGCAGGTCTTATGGATGAGTTATTTCATAAGACTTAACTTCCATTCTTCTAGTATGAATTCCTTCCAACAGAATGTACAAAGAGCCGCTTTAAGTGTGCCCTCGCCTCTCTATGCTGCAATGTATGAAAAATTGATGCCTTAAGTCAATTTTCAGAATTCTTCTAGTGTCTCAAGTTAGTAAAAAGAGTGAGTGGCCAAACCAAGGGGTCTAATTGCTGATCTCCTTTCTGACTAAAGTCTTTGCGGTTATTGGATCAGTTTAAGCTCAATAACGACAGTTATAACAGTTAATAAAATCTAGAAACTCCTATCAACATGTAGCGATCTTCATAAGAAATGTGCTCATTTGGAAATTACATAGAATGAATAGGTCAAAGACAAGCCCTTCAGGCCAAATGGTCCATACAGGTGTTTGTGCTCCCAGGACCTCTTCCGTCTGTTGCCATGTAACTGTATTACAAAAATTACTGATTCTTAACTTGCTTCCTCTTGTATTTCAATGCTTCACTGCACAAGCAATTTAACTGGATTAAATCGAACAGCAATATTGCATTACTTTGTAACTCATTTATCTTTTACAGAAAGTTGAGTTCAGGACTGCCTAAACACAAGAATATTGAAAAAAAATTGAAAGATATTGATGACGGAATCCAATAAAATAACTGAAATGATGTCATGAATAAATATTTTACCCTGGATTTGGTATGACAGTCAGACAATCACCAGTCTGTGCGTCCCAAACTCTGATCTGTCCTGACAAGCAGCAACTGACCAACAACATCCCATCACTGGCTAAGCATTCAATATCCTAGGAAAAAGGATTAATAAAAATGTTTTTCAGAAAATGTTATAATATGCACGACATTGCAATGAAATAGTGATGTACAAGGTCATGTGCACAGGATTAATTAATACACAGAATATTCTTTGATAAGCAAACATTTGAATTTCCTGCCAAACGATGAAGGTTAATAAAATGTGAGGCTGGATGAACACAGCAGGCCAAGCAGCATCTCAGGAGCACAAAAGCTGACGTTTCGGGCCTAGAACCTTCATCAGAGAGGGGGACGGGGTGAGGGCTCTGGAATAAATAGGGAGAGAGGGGGAGGCGGACCGAAGATGGAGAGTAAAGAAGATAGGTGGAGAGAGTATAGGTGGGGAGGTAGGGAGGGGATAGGTCAGTCCAAGGAAGACGGACAGGTCAAGGAGGTGGAATGAGGTTAGTAGGTAGATGGGGGGGCGGCTTGGGGTGGGAGGAAGGGATGGGTGGGAGGAAGAACCGGTTAGGGAGGCAGAGACAGGTTGGACTGGTTTTGGGATGCAGTGAGTGGAGGGCAAGAGCTGGGCTGGTTGTGTGGTGCAGTGGGGGGAAGGGACGAACTGGGCTGGTTTAGGGATGCAGTACGGGAAGGGGAAATTTTGAAACTGGTGAAGTCCACATTGATACCATATGGCTGCAGGGTTCCCAGGCAGAATATGAGTTGCTGTTCCTGCAACCTTCGGGTGGCATCATTGTGGCACTGCAGGAGGCCCATGATGGACACGTCATCTAAAGAATGGGAGGGGGAGTGGAAATGGTTTGCGACTGGGAGGTGCAGTTGTTTGTTGCGAACTGAGCGGAGGTGTTCTGCAAAGCGGTCTCCAAGCCTCCGCTTGGTTTCCCCAATGTAGAGGAAGCCACACCGGGTACACTGGATGCAGAATACCACATTGGCAGATGTGCAGGTGAACCTCTGCTTAATGTGGAATGTCATCTTGGGGCCTGGGATAGGGGTGAGGGAGGAGGTGTGGGGGCAAGTGTAGCATTTCCTGCGGTTGCAGGGGAAGGTGCCGGGTGTGGTGGGGTTGGAGGGCAGTGTGGAGCGAACAAGGGAGTCACGGAGAGAATGGTCTCTCCGGAAAGCAGACAGGGGAGGGGATGGAAAAATGTCTTGGGTGGTGGGGTCGGATTGTAGATGGCGGAAGTGTCGGAGGATGATGCGTTGTATCCGGAGGTTGGTGGGGTGGTGTGTGAGAACGAGGGGGATCCTCTTGGGGTGGTCGTTGCGGGGGCGGGGTGTGAGGGATGTGTTGCGGGAAATACGGGAGACGCGGTTAAGAGCGTTCTCGATTACTGTGGGGGGAAAGTTGCGGTCCTTGAAGAACTTGGACATCTGGGATGTGCGGGAGTGGAATGTCTTATCGTGCGAGCAGAGGCGGCGGAGGAATCGGGAATAGGGGATGGAATTTTTGCAGGACGGTGGGTGGGAGGAGGTGTGTTCTAGGTAGGGTGGGAGGAGGTGTATTCTAGCGGGAAACCAAGCGGAGGCTTGGAGACCGCTTTGCAGAACACCTCCGCTCAGTTCACAACAAACAACTGCACCTCCCAGTCGCAAACCATTTCCACTCCCCCTCCCATTCTTAAGATGACATGACCATCATGGGCCTCCTGCACTGCCACAATGATGCCACCCGATGGTTGCAGGAACAGCTACTCATATTCCGCCTGGGAACCCTGCAGCCTAATGGTATCAATGTGGACTTTACCAGTTTCAAAATCTCCCCTTTCCCAACTGCATCCCTAAACCAGCCCAGTTCGTCCCCTCCCCCCACAGCACCACACAACCAGCCCAGCTCTTCCCCTCCACTCACTGCATCCCAAAACCAGTCCAGCCCGTCTCTGCCTCCCTAACCTGTTCTTCCTCCCATCCATCCCTTCCTCCCACCCCAAGCCGCACCCCCATCTACCTACTAACCTCATCCCACCTCCTTGACCTGTCCGTCTTCCCTGGACTGACCTATCCCCTCCCTACCTCCCACCTATCTTCTTTTCTCTCCATCTTCGGTCCGCCTCCCCCTCTCTCCCAATTTATTCCAGAACCCTCACCCCACCCCCTCTCTGATGAAGGGTCTAGGCCCGAAACATCAGCTTTGGTGCTCCTGAGATGCTGCTTGGCCTGCGGTGTTCATCCAGCCTCACATTTTATTATCCTGGAATTCTCCAGCATCTGCAGTTCCCATTATCTCTGAAACAATGAAGGTTGCTGGGTTTTGTTCCAAGTAGTCACAGATCTCTGCAATGCATTTGTCCTGAAGATGATAATGCTTGAACCCATGGTCTGAATGCAGAGGTCTGGTACAGCTAACTTTATTTGATCACACCATTCAGTTGGATTTGTGATGATTTTCAAAATTAACTGTGAGCTGCACTTGGAATTCCTCTTTTGCTTTAGAACTGACACAGGATTGTCCTCCAATTGGATTTTTGGACTTGCTAATGCCTTGGCACGACGTGGCTGTTCATTATCACCCCAATGCATCAATGATCCATCCAATAGGCATCAATTTCCCACAAGCATCAGGTAATACAGACATCACTCAGATTTTAGACTTAAGAATTTGTTACACACTGTACCTAGGGGAATAAGGCAAGCAGCAGTGCTGGGTCTCAACTGTCTACAATCTACATCAATGGCACTAGTGAAGGGACCATAGCTAAATTTGTCCATGTCACCAAATAAAGTAGGAAGGCAATTTCTCAAGAGGAGGTGAAGTCAGTAACAAAAATTTGGTAGGTTAACTTTAATGTCGGATAATATGAATACACTGACTACAGCGGAAGTTCAGGAAAGCAATATATCATTAAAATAGAGAATGGATTGCTGAACTCACTAATACAATGGGATCTTCAGATCCTGGTACATAAATCACAAAGAACAATTATACAGCTTCAGCAAGAGATGAGGAACATAGAACATTACAGCACAGTACAGGCCCTTCGGCCCGCGGTGTTGTGCCGACCTGTCATACCGATCTCAAGCCCACCTAACCTACACTACTCCATGTATGTCCATATGCTCATCCAATGATGACTTAAACATACCTAAAGTTGGTAAATCTACAACCATCGCAGGCAAAGCGTTCCATACCCTTACTACTATCTGAGTAAAGAAACTACCTCTGACATCTGTCCTATATCTTTCACCCCTCAATTTAAAGCTATGCCCCCTCGTGCTCGCCGTCACCATCCTAGGAAAAAGGCTCTCCCTATCCACCCTATCTAACCCTCTGATTATTTTATATGTTTCAATTAAGTCACCTCTCAACCTTCTTCTCTCTCATGAAAACAGCCTCAACTCCATTAGCCTTTCCTCGTAAGGCCTTCCCTCCATACCAGGCTACATTCTAATAAATCTCCTCTGCACCCTTTCCAAAGCTTCCACATCCTTCTTACAATGCGGTGACCAGAACTGTATGCAATACTCCAAGTGCAGCTGCAGCAGGGTTTTGTACAGCTGCAGCATAACCTCTTGGTTCCAGAACTTGATCCCTCTATTAATAAAAGCTAAAACACTGTATGCCTTCTTAACAGCCCTGTCAACCTGGGTGGCAACTTTCAAGGATCTGTGTACACGGACACCGAGATCTCTCTGCTCATCTACACTACTAAGAATCTTACCATTAGCCCTGTACTTTGCCTTCTGGTTACTCCTACCAAAGCGCATCACCTCACACTTGTCTGCCTTAAACTCCATTTGCCACCTCTCAGCCCAGCTCTGCAACTTATCTGTGTATCTCTGTAACCTACAGCATCCTTCATCACTATCCACAACTCCACCGACCTTTGTCTCGTCTGCAAATTTACTAACCCATCCTTCTACACCCTCATCCAGGTCATTTATAAAAATGACAAACAGCAGTGGACCCAACACCGACCCTTGCGGTACACCACTAGTAACTGGTTTCCAGGATGAACATTTCCCATCAACTACCATCCTCTGTCTTCTTTCAGCAAGCCAATGTCTGATCCAAACTGCTATATCTCCTACAATTCCATTCCTCCGCATTTTGTACAATAGCCTACTGTGGGGAACCTTATCAAATGCCTTGCTGAAATCCATATACACCACATTAACCAGTTTACTCTCATCTACCCGTTTGGTCACCTTCTCAAAGAACTCAATAAGGTTTGTGAGGCACGACCTTCCCTTCACAAAACCGTGCTGACTATCCCTAACCAATTTATTCTTTTCTAAATGAAAATAAATCCTATCCCTTATAACCTTTTCCAACACTTTACCAACCACTGGGATAAGGCTCACTGGTCTATAATTACCAGGGTTATCTCTCCTCCCCTTCTTGAACAGGGGAAACACATTTGCTATCCTCCAGTCGTCTGGCACTATTCCTGTAGACAATGGCGAGTTACAGATCAATGCCAAAGGCTCGGCGATCTCCTCCCTGGCTTCCCAGAGGATCCTAGGATAAATCCCATCCGGCCCAGGGGACTTATCTATCTTCACCCTCTGTAGGATTTCTAATATCTCTTCCTTGAGAACCTCAATCCCACATAGTTTAGTAGCCAGTATCTCAGTATTCTCCGCAACAACATTGTTGTTTTCTACAGTGAATACTGTTGCAAAATATTCATTTAGTGCTTCCCCTATCTCCTCTGACTCCACACACAACTTACCACTACTAACCTTGATTGGCCCTAATCTTACTTTCGTCATTCTTTTATTCCTTAACTACCTATAGAAAGCCTTAGGGTTTACCCTGATCCTATCCGCCAACAACTTCTCATGTCTCCTCTTGGCTCTTCTGAGCTCTCTCTTTAGGTCTTTCCTGGCTACCTCGTAGCCCTCAAGCCCCCTAACTGAGCCTTCACATCTCATCCTAACATAAGCCTTCTTCTTCCTCTTGACCAGAGATTCCATCTCCTTTGTAAACCATGGCTCCCGCGCTCTACAGCTTTCTCCCTGCCTGACAGGTATGTACTTATCGAGGACACACAGGAGCTTTTCCTTGAATAAGCTCCACATTTCTAATGTGCCCATCCCCTGCAGTTTCCTTCCCCATCCTATGCTCCCTAAATCTTGCTTAATCTCATCGTAATTGCCTTTCCCCCAGCTATAACTCTTGCCCAGTGGTTTCCACCTATCCCTTTCCATCACTAAAGTAAACATAACAGAATTGTGATCGCTATCACCAAAGTGCTCACCTACTTCCAAATCTAACACTTGGCCGGGCTCATTACCCAGTACCAAATCTAATGTGGCTTCTCCCCTTGTTGGCCTATCTACATACTATGTCAGGAAGCCCTCCTGCACACACTGGACAAAAACTGACCCATCTATAGTACTCGAACTATAGTGTTCTCAGTCAATACTTGGAAAGTTGAAGTTCCTCACGACAACTACCCTGTCTCTCTCACTCCTATCGAGTATCATCTTTGCTATCATTTCCTCTACATCTCTGGAACTATGTGGAGGCCTATAGAAAACTCCCAACAGGGTGACCTCTCCTTTCCTGTTTCTAACCTCAGCCCATACTACCTCAGTTGATGAGTCCCCAAACATCCTTTCTGCAACTGTAATACTGTCCTTGACCAACAATGCCACACCTCCCCCCCGTTTTACCATCTTCTCTGTTCTTACTGGAACATCTAAATCCCGGAACCTGCAACAACCATTCCTGTCCCTGCTCTATCCACGTCTCCGAAATGGCCACAACATCGAAGTCCCAGGTACCAACCCATGCTGCAAGTTTGCCCACCTTATTCCGGACGCTCCTGGCATTGAAGTAGACACACTTCAAACCAACTTCTTGCTTGCCGGCGCCATCTTGCATCCCTGAAACTTTATTTCGGACCTCCCTACTCTCAACCTTTTCTATAGTCGAACTACAATTTTGGTTCCCATCCCCCTGCTGAATTAGTTTAAACCCCATCCCCCTGCTGAATTAGTTTAAACCCACCTGAATAGCCTTAGCAAACTCCCCCCCCAGGATATTGGTACCCCTCTGGTACAGGTGAAGACCATCTTGCTTGTAGAGGTCCCACCTACCCCAGAAAGACCCCAATTATCCAAGAATCCAAAACGCTCCCTCCTGCACCATCCCTGTAGCCACGTGTTCAACTCCTCTCTCTCCCTATTCCTCGCCTCACGAGCACGTGGCACGGGCAACAAACCAGAGACAACTCTGTTCGTCCTAGCTCTCAGCTTCCATCCTAGCTCCCTGAATTTCTGCCTTAAATCCCCATCTCTCTTCCTACCTATGTTGTTGGTGCCAATGTGGATCACGACTTGGGGCTGCTCCCCCTCCCCCTTAAGGATGCCAAAAACACGACCAGCGACATCACGCACCCTGGCACCTGGGAGACAACACACCAACCGTGAGTCTCTCTCGTCCCCACAGCACCTCCTATCTGTCCCCCTAACTATGGAGTCCCCAATGACTACTGCTCTGCTCCTCTTCGCCTTTCCCTTCTGAGCAGCAGGGACAGATTCTGTGCCAGAGACCTGTGCCCCCACTCCTTTCCCCTGGTAAGTCCCCCCCACCATCCTCCCCCCAACAGTATCCAAAACGGTATACTTATTGTTGAGGGGAATGGCCACAGGGGATCCCTGCACTACCTGCCAGTTCCCTTTCCGTCCCCTGACCGTAACCCATCTGCCTTTTTCTTGTACCTGAGGAGTGACTACCTCCCTGTAACTCCTCTCAATAACCCCCTCTGTCTCCCGAATGATCCGAAGTTCATCCAGCTCCAGTTCCCTAACGCGGTCTTCAAGGAGCTGGAGTTGGGTGCACTTCCCGCAGATGTAGTCAGCAGGAACACTAGTGGTGACACTTACCTCCCACATTCTGCAGGAAGAACATTCAACTGCCCTGACCTCCGTTCCTATTATTCTAAATTCCCAAGACTGTTAAAAAAAATGAACAAAAAATAAACTTGTTACCTTACCAATAAGGCACACAGAACCTTTTTTTTTGGTTAGAGGAGGAGGATGGGTGGGAGACACTACCCGAGTAGTGTTTCGGGCAACACAACCACACAAATGTATTCCCTCGCTTACTCAGCAGTCCTGTGTCTGCTCCTGTTAAGCATACCTCCACCTATTCACAAGGTAAGCATTACGATTATTACCAAAGGGAATGAAATATAAAATCAGGAACTTCTGGTGAAGTTCTGCAGGGCATTGGTGAGACCACATCCCTGTGAACAGTTTTGGTCTCTATTTAAGAAAAGGATATAACTGTATTTAAATTGGATGACAAAATTCACCGTTCCCATTCCTGGGATGAACGCCTCATCTTACAAGAAAAGGTTGAACCGGTTGGATCCATATCCATTGGAGATGGGCACACTACAGGGAGGTAATGGCCTAGTGGTATTTTCGCTGGACTGTTAATCCGGAGACCCAGGTAATGTCCTGGCAACCCGGCTTTGAATCCTGCCACAGCAGATGGTGGAAATGAATATCTGTAATGAAGAGTCTAATGATGACCACGAATTCATTGTCGATTCTTGGAAAAACCCTTCTGGTTCAGTAATATCCTTTAGGGAAGGAAACTGCCACCCTTACCTGTTCTAGCCTGCATGTGACACTAGATCCACAGCAACGTAGTTGACTCTTAAGTGCCCTCTGGCAATAAATGCTGGCCTAGCCACCGACGCCATCATCCCATGAATGAATTTAAAAAAATTAGAATCTCAAAAACTAACCTTACTTGAGCATGTAAGATCCTGAGGGGATTTGTCGTGAGTGGGCGTAAGAAGTGTGTTTCTTTTGTGGGATAGACTACAAGAAGGGACACAGTTTTGAAGATTAACAGGTCTCTCTTTTAAGAGCAAGAGAGAAAAGATTCTCCATCTAAGGATCTTTTGTCTGCACAATTGTATTTTCCAGAAACCAATGTACGATGGGTCACTGAATTTATTTGAGGCAGAGTTAAATAGACTTTGAACAAGGGAGTAAAAAGCTATGGGGATAGACAAGAAAGTGGATTTCAGATCACAACCAAATCAGTGATGATATTATTGAAAGATGGTGTAGGTTTCAAGGGTCCATGCTCTGTTCCGGCTCACAAATCCTATGTTCCCATGTTACAAATCCAGGGAGTGCCAGTTACTTGATTCCAAATACCTCCATGTGGTTTTCATCCTTCTAGTAAAAGTCACTGTTTCTTATAATGAAGCCATGCTTAGCATTTTGTCAACACGAGGAGACCATTTGCAGTGGCACTTTCCACTGCATTTTTCCTATAGTTTCTCTACAGACATCAGAGACACAGCCAACCACAGCATTAAAGTGTCCAAGAATAATGATTTTCTTTTACTTCTGAGATGGAATGTGGACCACATGAAGGTTATAATAATACATTTATTTAACATCTTCATTTGAAATAATGTTTGGGGCATAAATGCTAATGTCAGTGAGAAACAGAGTGATACTGAACTGTCGGTAAAGTGTAATGTGTCTACGATTTAGACAAGTGGGGCATACTGGCTGTGCACCCAAGATCCTATTTCTATCGGTAAAACCAACTCAGTGGACTGAGTATTGCCATCATTCTTACCTTTCTACTACAAAGTAAAATCTGTCTGCTTCTTCTGTGGGAAAAGAGGTCTCCAAAGGATACAATCTCAATTTGGAGTCTTGATTGCTGAAGTGATATGTTGTTCTTTACTGGCAGTGATGACATTATTTATGAATTGTGCTAACATTTTAAATTGCAAAATCTGAAGTTCTGTTTCTCTCTGTATTCTTTGGCGATTAAATGCTGCTGGATGTGAAATTCTTCAACATCAATTGCCACCATGCCAAAACCAAACCAACCGTACAGACATACAAATCAAGTCTGTGGTTGACTGAAGTATCATTACTCACACTGTACCAGAGTTGCAAGCCACTTTATTTCCTCCATGAATTCTACCAATGTGATCAGCATTTTCTGTTTTTACTACAAATTAACAACTCTCATCAGGACTACACCATATAATTTTTATCACAGAATCTAAAACCCAAGAAACTTACTAAGTGAAATTAGGTCAATGAGTTAGTGTGATGTTATTTAAACACTTCACCTCTTTAAAGGACCGATTTAATAAAATGAAATACACTCAAAATAATTTACATTCCAGTACTTTGAAGATGCTCACAGCTTTGCAACTCCGAAGTCATTGAATCAAATTCTGCGAAATTAGGTTATAAAACGGAATTCATCAAACTTGCTCGTTTGTGTGCACTAGAATACACGTACACAATTTTCCAGACTGTTGTAAAAACTAAATGCTTCATTCATCTCTTTCACAGAGGTGAACTTTCTACCTCTAATTGATCTGGTTTACAAGAATACGTTCCAGCCTAGGTTCTTAATGTTCTCTGAACTGGCCCAATAACAAATTTTTGTACAAATCAATTACTTTTAGTTTAATGTTGGTTAATAAATATAGTTTTGTGTACATTCAGAATAAATAAAAAATGGTAGCCAGGATGAAGCATAAGCAAGATCATCACTGCTGATTGTGATATTCAATCTGAAGTACTTGTGAACCATGCAACAGAAGTGACTGAGTGATAACAAGAGACTTTTTTTTTTGAAAAAGAGTTTCATGGACTATATTTAAAAATCAGGAATATAATCAATATATTGGTGCCCCAAAGTCTTGAGCTATGGTTTCAATTTTTCAATCAGCATGCATCTCTCTCCTACAGATTGAGTTCCAGTCTCAGAAAGAATGCCTAAAACATAGGAAGAAAAAACTAAAGGGACAATTTACGCTTATATTTTTCAGTAACTGACCTAGCAGTGACATTGATGGAAGCTTAAGAGAGAGTACATTGCCTCTCTCAGTCCAAGCTGTTTAATTATACTAATCAGACTTGACTCAAAATAAATTTTAAGTTGATTCATATTGGTTAAATATAGATGTGACTGCTTAGGACAATACTATAATGATGCTGAATAAATCATTTTATTTAGACTGCTTTCTAAGACGGTGCATAAATTACTCCGACAAACAAATGTAAATTATACAGGATAACAAGGTGCAGAGCTGGATGAACAAAGCAGGCCAAGCAGCATCAGACGAGTAGGAAAACTGACGTTTCGGGCCTAGATCCTTCTACTGAAGGAGGGTCTCGGCCTGAAACGTCAGCCTTCCTACTCCTCTGATGCTGCTTGGCCTGCTGTGTTCATCCAGCTCTACACCTTGTTATCTCAGATTCTCCAGCATCTGCAGTTCCTACTATCTCGGAAAATATAAGAGGGTATCTTATCATGATATTGGTTTTCTAGTGTAGATTATTATTAGGCTGGCCAGGTCAAAACGAATATACAGTATTACAATCTTGCCAGTTGTAAATATGAACAAATCAGCCCTTCAATAACCCACTTAAAATTTAGACAATTCTCACAAACATATCAATGTGCTTCACTGACGACATAATACCATGAAGTGAAACAACTACTATTATTTAAATCAAGCTTTCCTAATTGAAGAAAATTTTCAATACTTGACAAGTGAACAGGACCAACAATATAAAAGAACATCCGGATTTCCAAATATTCACTTACCATTAAGTGTCCCTTTAAAATCAATGGTAAGGTTTCACTGACAGGGGGTGAGTAGCCATAATCATCACAAGGTAAGTCTCCACGTCGCCTTCGTCCATAAGTCAGACCACCCTGGCCATATGTTTTTGGACAGAACACCTTATACAAGCAGAACAGCAGAATTACGAGGAGGACTCCTGATGCCAATCCAAGAGCTCCAACTCTGCAAGAAAGAAGCAAAGTTCACAATTATAAAGAAAAGTGATTTCATGGCCAATATTAACCATTACTCGAGAAACAACATTATCCTTGAAATAATCTGCTTTGCCAATAACAGCTGTATGACTTTTGTAAAGAGAAGAAAAGATTTCCAAAATGGAAAATCTTCCTATTAGATCAAGTGATGCCTGACCTCAGCCTTCAGCTAGGAAGCATAAGACACTATGGGACATGTCCTTGGAAATAGACTGTTCAGTAAAAGGAGCTAATTTATGACAAGCCACAAGAAGGAATGATGCTAGCTTGCAGAACACACATTTTAAAGGAGCCTAACATGACACTAGGTTCCTCTTAAAAACATGACTTACTTAGGATAGGTAAGGTTGCATTTTAGAAAGACAAGATCAAACAGACCAAAAGCCACTCTTCAAAACATCACATCCATACTAAATTGCAAAGAAGCAAAAGCTACAAATTTCACTTATGAGAGAGTATAAAATGTTGTAAATTATAATAACTATACAAAAATGCTAGGTTACTAAAGGAAGTAATTATTACCAGTCTGCCACAATCTTGCAATCTGCCATTGATGTGGGAGTGCTGCCAGTGCAGCAGAGAATTGCAAACTCTAAATCCCACTGAATAATCCTTCCTCAGCTTTAACAAGGCTCTCATACTGTACCCGCTGCTCCCGATGTGGCCTCCTCTACATCGGGAAAATCAAGCGGAGGCTTGGAGACTGCTTTCTGGAACACGCGCTCAGTTCGTAACTCCAAAGGTTGCAGGAACAGCACCTCATATTTCGCTTGGGAGCCCTGCAGCCCAGTGGTATCAATGTGGACTTCACAAGCTTCAAAATCTCCCAGCCCCGCCGCCTGACCACAACCCCTCCCCCATTTCTGAAGAAGGGTCCAGACCTGAAACGTCAGCTTTCCTGCTGCTCTGATGCTGCTTGCCTGCTGTGTTATTCAAGGACTACACCTTGTTACCTCTTGATGAGCATAACTGGCAATCAGCCTCAGGGGGACAAGCAGCATTGTTAGCCTCAAACCAGATTCAAGCAAAATTGCTGATGCTGAGATTTTTTTTCATTTATTAACAGGATGAGGACCTCGCTGGATAGGCAGCATTTACTGTCCATCCCTAATTGCCCAGAGGGAAGTTCAGAGTCTACCACATTGCTGTGGGTCTAGAGTCACATGTAGGTCAGCCTAGGGAAGGTAGGGTTCAGGAACTGACTTGCCAGCTGGTCCCAGTATTGTTATGAATTCTGTGCAAACAATAACATAAAATGTAAACTTGTTGAACAATCCTAATAGGAAACCAACGAACAATATCTCAGAATATATCCTTTTTTTAAAAACAAAGTCCTTCACAATTCCAATTTATAATTTCTGAGAGAAGAAATTCCTGCTCATCTTGGAATTAAATGGGAGACCCCTAATTCTGAAACCTGTGCCAGAGTATGACACGTCCCCCAACAATGGCGGATATTTTGTCTCAGCATCTATTGTGTCAATCCTTTTAGTACATGTTTCAATAAGATCGTTGCTTATTCTTCTAAACACCAAAGACCATTGACACAACTTGCCCTCTGAAATGCCCAAGGAAGCCTCTGTTCAAGGGCAATTAGGAATGGGCAACAATGTTGGCCTTGTGAGTAATGCTACTTCCCATGAAAGAAATTAACCTCTGGATTCAAAAATGCAACCTTGTGAACCATTTCTAAGATGCTTCCAATCCAAGTAAGAAGTCACATGACACCAGGTTATCATCCAAAAGGTATATTTGGAATCATGCAAGCTGTCAACCCTCAGCTCCTTCATCAGGTGCAGTGCTCTGAAATCTTGTGTGACCCCAAATAAACCCGTTGGACTATAACCTGGCATTGTGCAACTTCTAACTTTGTCCACTCCACTCCAACACCAGCACCTCCACATCCAATGTAAGTATATTAGTACTTAAATAAGACCAAAATGGTAATCTAGGTGTCATCTTACCAATATCTGTACTGGTGTTGAGAGACTTCCATACTTGCACATACCAACACCCTTGCAATAAAGGAGAGCATTCTACTTGCCTTCTTAATTATGGCATGTTCGAGTATGGTAATGTTTCATCACATGAATTAGGGCAGTGACAGCCTTTTGTACTGCAGCATTCTATGGTTTCTCTCCATTTGGATAACATTTTGCTTCTTATTCTTCCTTCCAAGTGGAAAACGTCACAATTTTCCATTTCACCTACCAAACTTAAGCCTCACTCACTTAACCTAAATATATTCTTTTGCAAACTCTTCTGATCCTTTTTGTAACTTGCTTTCCCACCTAGAGTTCTGAACTTTGAAATTCCACAGAGACATATTGGGCTTGAACGGTTAATTGTTTTCCTTTCCAGAGAAGCTGCCACAACTCTGGGTTCTTCCAGTATTTGATTCTTTTATCCCCAGATCTCCAGCACTTTGATTTCATTCGTGTTCCAACCTACCCTTCTAATGCCAACCCATTTGATTATTGCACTTAATTCAAACGATTGCATAGACTGGAAATAGTTTGAGGCCCCAGCACTGGCAAATTTACAGCACGGAAACAGACATTTCAGTCCAACTTGTCTATACCGACCAGGTTTCCCAATTAGTACAAACGCAGGCAAATGGGACTATATCCCTCTAAACCTTTCCAATTCATGTAACTGTCCAAATATCTTTTAAATGTTGTAAATGGACCTGCATCTACCACTTCCTCGGTCAGTTCATTCCATGTGTGCACCACCCTTTGTGTGGAAAAGTTGCCCCTCAGATCCCTTTTAAATCCTTACCCCCTCACCTTAAACATATTACCTTTAGTTTTGAGTTTTCCTATCCTAGCAAAAAGACCTTCGCTATTTCACCTTATCTACGCCTCCCAGGATTTTATAAACCTCTATAAAGGTCACCCCTTGATCTCCTATCTTCAAGGAAAAAAACGTCCCAGCCTATCCAACATTTCCCTATAACTGATAACAAAGCCATTACTGAGACTGGTAGGTAAGTGATTTCTGCATGCTTTCCAGTTTAATATCATCCTTCCTATAGCAGGCCAACCAGAACTATATGCAATACTCAAAGTGGCCTCACCAATGTCTTATACAACTGCAACATGACATCCCAACTCAATGCGCAATACCGGCAATTCAATAAAGGCAAACATGCCAAATGCCTTCTTCACCACCCTGTCTACCTGTGATGCTACTTTCAAGGAAGTATGCACCTGAACTGCTAGATGTCTCTGTTCAACAACACTCTCGAGAGCCCTACCAATAACTGTGTAAGTCCTGCTCTGGTTGGTCTTACCAAAATGCAACACCTTGCATTTATTTAAATTAAACTCTATCTGCCACTCCTCAGCCCATTGCCGCAGCTGATCAAGATCTCATTGTACTCTTAGATAACCTTCTTTACTGTCCACTACATCACTAATTTTGATGTTACCCGTAAAAGTAACGGCCATACTTCCGAGATTCTCATCCAAATTTTTTATATAAATGGCAAACAACAATGGACACAGCTTTAGATCCCTGTGGAACACCACTGTTCACAGGTCTTCTGGTCTGAAAAAACAGTTCTCTATCACCACCCAGTCTGCTACCATGAAGACAATTTTGTATTCAATTTGCTAGCTCTTCCTGGATTTCATGTGATCTAACTTTTCTAACCAGTCTACCAAGCAGAACCCTGTTGAATTCTTGGCTAAAGTCCATATAGACAATGTCTATCACTCTGCCCTCATCAATCCTCTTGGTTATATCCTCAAAAGAACTCAAATCAAGTTAGTGAGACACTATTTCCCACACATAAAGCCATGTCAAATATGCCTCAACAGTCCTTGCCTGCCTCTCCAAATCGATGTAAATCCTGCTATCAGAATCCTCTCCATCAACCAGTGACATCAGACACACCAGCCTATAGTTCCCTGGCTTTTCCTTGCAGCCTTTCTTAAAAATAAAAGCACAACACAGCCAGCCTCCAGTCTTCTGGCACCTCAACTGTAGCTGTAGACAATACAAGTAGCTCTGCTATGGGCCCTGCAATTTCTTCCCTGGCTTTCCACAATGTTCAAGGATATGCTTGACCAGGTCCTTGAACTGGACCATGGACCACATCACCAGTTATTTCCCCAAGTTCCCTAGCTTCCACATCTTTCTCCACCATAAATAGTGACGCAAAATATTCATTTAGTATCTCATCCATCACCTGTAGTTTCATACACAGATGGCCTTGATCTTTAAGGCGCCCAATTCTCCCCCTAGTTGCTCTTTTGTCCTCAATGTACTTGTAGAATCTCTCCAGATTCTCCTTAACCCTATTTTCTAAAGCTATCTCATATTTCCTTTTTGTCCTCCTAGTTTCCCTCTAAAGTATGTCCCTACACTCAAGGGATTCATTTAGTTTCAGCTGTCTGTACCTGACATACGCCTCCTTCTTTTTCTTGACCAGAGCCTCAATATCTCTATTCATCTAGTGTTCCCTGCTCTTATCAGCCTTGCCTTTTCACTCCAACAGGAACAAACTGTCTCTAAACTCTCATGATCTTACTTTTGAAAGCCTCCCACTTGTCCATTTACCGGCAAAAAGCCTACCCGAATCAACTTTTGAAAGTTCCTGTCTCATACTATCAAAATTGGCCTTGCCCCAGTTTAGAACTTCAACTGTTGTATCCTTGGTAGACTGGTTAGAGAAGTTATCCTATTGTATAACTATTTTTAAACTAATAAGCTAATGGTCAATGGTCCCAAAGTGCTCCTCCAGCAACAGCTCAACCACTTGCCCTACCTTACAGCTCACGAGAAGGTCAAGTTTTGCTACTTCTCTAATAAGTACATCTACGCATTGATAAAGTACGTTTTCTTGAATACATTTTAATTCCTCTCCATCCAAGCCCTTAACACTATGGCAGTCCTAGTCTACGTTTGCAAAACTAAAACCCCTATTATTTTCACAGAAATCGGAGATCTCCCTGCATATTTTCTCCTCAATTTCCTGATGACTGGTGGGGGGTAGCTATGTTAACGTGGCATTCCACTAGTTGGCTCTGAATGCCAAAATGAACTACAAATCTGACAGTTGGTTTTATGTTATCCAATTATTTATCCACACAAAATAAAACCCTAACAACATGTATGGTGCACCAACATTTTATGATATTTTTATATTCGTTTTTGGAATGGTGGTATTGCTGACTAGGCTAGCATTTATTGCCCAACCCCAATACTCAGAAGGTGGTGATGAGCTCCCTTGTTCGACCTCTGCATTCATTGAGGTGTAGGAACACCTACAGAGTTGCTGGGAGGATTTTCCAGGATTTTGACCCATCCACAGTGAAAGAACATCAAGAACTAGGTTCCTAGTCAGGATAGTGAGAGGTTTGGAGATCAATTTTCAGGTTGCGGAGATCCCATGCATTTGCTGTCCTTGTTCTTCGAGGTGGTACACATCACAAAAAGGAGTTTCCAAAGCAGACTTAGTGAGTTAATGCAATACATCTTATGAAGTGTACATACTGCTGCCGTTCAGCCTTTGTGGTAATGTGAGTGTAAATTTAAGGTGGTGGGTGGGCTGACAATCAAGCAGCCTACTTTGTCCTGCACAAGGTCAAGCTTCTTGTCTGTAATTGCAGCTGTACCCATCCATACATGTAGATAAGGTGGCTCCAAAGGCATTTGGAAAATTTGCCAAGGCACAGGATACATATATACTAAAATAAGTTGGTTATCCTGGAATTATATAAAATGCTGGTTAAGGCTACAACCGGAGCAGTATGTGCTGTTTTGGTCACATAACAGGCGTGATTGTGTGGAGTTTCACCAAGATGCTGCATGGGCTGCAGGGTCTGAAATATGAGGAAAGATCGGTTAGGGAGAGGTTTCTTTCCTTGGCACAAAGGTTAGAGCAGATCTAACAAAGATGCATAAAGTGATGAGAAACATCGTTTGGAATGAAGGAAGGCACTCTTCCATTAGCAGAGGTGTCCAAAGCTAGGGGACACAGATTTAAGGTAGAGGTAGAAGGCAAAAAGAGGAATATGTTACAATCAGAGGGAACTCACTGCCTGAAAGTATGGTTGAGTCAGAACCTTATAACATTGAGTAATATTTCAATAATCTGCATTGCAATAGCCTCCAGATCCACAGTCCAAAAGCTGGAAAATGGAATTAGGGACACAAGTTTTTCCATGTCAATAGGTCTTACTGATGGTGGACAGGCATTTGTAAGACAGGAAGTGAGTAATGCATCACAGAATTCCCAACCTGTGTCTTCATGCTGTAGTCCTGCTATTTATATGGCTGGTTTAATTCAGATTTTGGATAATGGGAATCCCACGGATATTGACAGTGCAGGGTTCAGTGATGATACTGCCATTAATTGTCAAAAGGGCATTGCCAGAATTGCTCTTGTTGGAGATAGTTATTGCCTGTCATTTATGTGCTGCAAATGTGACTAACCAGTTTTTAGCCTCAGCCTCAATGTTGTGCAGGTCTAGCTGCATAAGGATAAGGGCGGCACGGTGGCTCAGTGGTTAGCACTGCAGCCTCACTGCACCAGGGATCTGGGTTCGATTCCCACCTTGGGTGACTGTCTGTGTGGAGTTTGCACATTCTCCCAGTGTCTGTGTGGGTTTCCTCCCACAGTCCAAAGATGTGCAGGTTAGGTGGAGTGGCCATGCTAAATTGCCCATAGTGTTCAGGGGTGTGTGGGTTATAAGGGGATGGGTCTGGATGGGATGCTTCAAGGGGCTGTGTGGACTTGTTGGGCTGAAGGGCCTGTTTCCACACTGTAGGGAATCTAATCTAATCTAAAAACTACTTCAGGATCTGCAGTGTTACATGGATGGAAAGTGGCTGGATTGTCCTGGTTTTTGTGGACACAATGTTCATCTTCCTCATTGTTGGGTAGATTCCAGTATTTCAGCTGTACTGAACTGCCTAACAAGGGACAAATTCAAATTGCACCATCTTTCATGATGGGACCTGAGCCCATGCCCCCAGAACATTAGCTTCGGTTTTTAAATTCTCCAGCTCTTGATATTAACACTACACCAAACGAGCTATAAAAATGCTAAAAATACTCAGCAGATCTGGCAACCTCTGTGGGAAGTAAAGCAGAGTTGACATTTCTGGACTGAGGTCTTTCGCCATAGCATTTCTAAACATTTGTTATCATTGATATGACAACCAACCAAAGCCTAAATGCTGACAGCATTTGGGCACTGCATCATGCAAAATGTGATATCATCCATGTTCAGTCATTACAACCAGCAATTTGAGTGGTTTAATGCAAAAAGCTGAAACCTTAACATGCTTTCAATGCAATAAAACCAACGTCTTTGGAAACTCCTGCAATAAAACTACCAAGTGCATTTTACAGTAAAAAAAGTCCCAGGTTATGCATATTTAAATGATCATCACATTAATCCACAGATAAGGAATCAGACTTAAGCCAATCAAACAGTTTTAATTTTAAACGAACATTCTTCCTCATTTATTCCACAGAACCTTACTTGTAAAGTGTGATGTCTAAAGGGGCTTGTGATTTAGAGGAAGCCTGTTCCCTCGCCCAATTTCTATCAATATTTTTTGCCTCTTCGTAATCTGCCGAGAACATGGAATAGTATCGCTTTGCATCTTGAGGGTGTCTTGCATCCAGGGCATCTTGCAGACTCAGATGGAAAGATACAGGGATGATGGGAAGTATGCTAACATACCTGTAAGTGAATAAGCAGTATATGAGGTCTGCTTAAACAGTAACACGTAGGTTTGTTCCTTAGCTGTAGCTTTTAACAGTTTGTTGGAATACCCATAAAAAGGGTAGAACTTACTATATCGCACTAACAACTTAAAAAGTAAACAAAGATGCAGTAAATAATTTTTTTTCAGAGATACTAGGAATTGTAGATGCTGGAGAATCTGAGATAACAAGGTGTAGAGCTGGATGAAAACAGCAGGCCAAACAGCATTAGAGGTGTAGGAAGGCTGACGTTTCCGGCCTAGACCCTTCTCCACAAAAATGAAGAAGGGTCTAGGCCCGAAATGTCAGCCTTCCTGCTCCTCTCACGCTGCTTGGCCTGATGCGTTCATCCAGCTCTACACCTTGTTATTGCAGTAAATAAATGTTAGTGACCAGGGAATGCCAAGAGTAGACTCTCAAAGGCCTAAGGAATGTGGAACGTATCATGATAAGAAGTTTAATCTACGCTTTAGAGGAAAGACACATCTTTATAATGCCACTAGACATGCATTATATATCTCAGTTTAAGAATTCATTTAATTATTGAAAATTCCTGAGGAAATGCATCACACAGATTCTGTTAAACCATCAGTCAAATTAAACAGACCAGAAAAAACATGGAATAAAAAAAAGTGTTGAAGCTTCTAAATACTGTCGCCTACACATCTTATTTCTCACAATCATATAGTTACTTAGGAGCCTCAACATTAAATAATTAAATAATGAACCCATGGAGCAAAACAAATGGAGAGCTTAATCCAGTGACGCTAACAAAGTGATGACAACATCACCATGAAAAATACACACATCCAGTGCAATCACAGTTGTAACCACGAGATTTATCTTTGAATGAATTTGGAAACTTAAATAAATCTACCTTCCCATTTGATAAAGGGCTTTCTAATCTCTTGTAGAAAAAACTCTACACACTCAAATACATTGTTGCACACACCCTATATAGATGGTTTACCCATTTAATCAAGATGTTCTAAATTATGGGCTTTTGATAGCAAAGACAGGGAGAAATTATTTCCATTAGTACTTAATAAGAGGACACAGATCTTTTTGATAATGTACAGAAAAGTGGGTACATGAGAATTTTATTTAAAGTATATTTCAGATCATAATTTTCTAGCTGGAAGGCTGACAGACACAGATCAGTAGTCACTTTTAAAAAGATGTCAAACATCTACTTGAAAAGGAGCAATATGCAAAATAGGGCAAAATTGGAGAGGAAACACCTCCATCAAGAAGCAAACACAGACATTGGCTTCCTTCTGTACTTCATGATTCTATGAATGCTCGAAGAGACTAACTGAGTTAGTGGTTATTGCACCTTTCAAGGGAAAGTGGATCAAACTATTCAGCAAGGGAAGATATGAGGATCTGGTGAGGCCATGTGGCAGTCACAGTAGGAGCCCATTTAATCAATACATTCTGTCTTGCCGAAAATCTTTATGGTTGTTTTGAACAGTTGGTTTCACAATATTGCTCTTTCCAAATCCTTCAGTCACACAGAAAACCACATTAGTCTATCAGCCGTCTTCAAAATTACTTACTTTCTTGCCAATGTGTTATTGTAATAACTGAAGAGAGTTGGCCAATGTCTGAATGATAGTTTTCGCCACATCTCCTGATCCTGAATCCCCCACGTGATCTCTTCTTTGAAATCATTCTCTGGGGGACTGGTATCACTACGGACCTGCTGTTTGTCATCTTCAATTACACTTTCAGGGTTGGGCAAAGGTAAGACATCAAGAGGATTTGGATTCTTGTTCTGATCTGTGCCACGTGACTGGTTCTCTAATGTTGGGTTTACATCTGATGGAAAAGCAGGCAAACTGCTCTTAGTATCTCCCCTCTGGAAAACCCCTGGTGGAACTGCAAGAGGTGGTAACCCACTATCTCCTAGTGGGCTCTGTTCAGCAACCTGAGCTGTCAAAAATGTCCGGAGGCCAGCAGGATCAGTGTAAACCAAGATGCCAATCCATATTACTGTACCCACCTGAAAAAGAAAAATAATGAGATTTAGGTATTATCAAATTCATCACAGTAAATTTACTTGTTTTAAAAAAACTTGCATTTATATTTTGTAACTCTTCGTTTAAAAACAGAAGTGCTTTAAAGACAATTAAACACAGAGACCAAGGAAGCAAAGTGTCACAACCTACTGGGGCAAGTTGATTCTGAACCTCCACGCCTCCCAGGGTGACCAGAAAAATTAATGACAATCAAAATATGCAAAGTCCCCAACTTACCTGTCTAGAGGATTCAAGTGAACAGAAAACACTAATCAGCTCCTCGTACTAAATGAGAAGTATTGTTTATTACAAAAATATACGCTTTAGCCACAGGTGACAAAACAATGAACTATCAACATATAACTCAATTTGTTGAAACCCAAACCCCTACACTCCACCTTAACAAGCTGTCTACTTAACGAGATTTGTTGATGGCTGCACAATATTCCATTTGGAGCTACTCAGACACTGAAGCAGCCAGTATCCACATGCAACAAGGCCAGGACAACATCCAGGCTTGGACTGAAAGCGACAAGAAATATTCACGCCTCACGAGTCACGCAATGACCATTTCCAACAAAAGTGAATCTAACCATAACTCCTTAACATTCAAAAGGCATTACCATCATGAATTCCCACCATCAATATCCTGGGATCACCAGTGACCGGGAACTTAACTGGATGAGCTTATAAATGCTGCAGCCAAGAAAGCCGGTCACAGGTTCGGAATTCTGTTGTGTGTAACTTGCCTCTTGTCTCACCAAAGCCTGTACAATATCTTCAAGTAACAAGTCAGGAGTTTAACATTTTAACACAGATCTGTAGCTCAGGTTGTGGTTGGAGTTGTCTGGTTCGCTGAGCTGACTGGCTTTCATGCAAATGTTTCAATGCTGTTTTGCCTCTACTGAAGCACTGTTGTTCTGTCCTGCTCTGAATTTATTTGGTCTGGTCTGTCATCAGGAGTACATTGGAATGCCTGGATGGGTACAGCTCCAACAACACTCAAGCTTGACACCATTCAGGACAAATTATTCAGCTTGGGTGGCACAGATTCAGCACTCAATGTTCGCTGCCTTCACCACCTCAATTGCAGCAGTGTATATTACGTACAAAATGCACTGCATTAACTTACCAAGCATTTTTGGCAACATCTTCTAAAATCATGATCCTCCATGACTCAGAAGAACCAAGAGCATAAATGCATGGAAACCAACACAACTGCATGTTTTCCTCAAAGGTGGAAGCAGAAGGCAGTGAAGAAGAGAGATGTCATGTTTGCCAACATCATGATAAAATTTGAATACAACAGCAGGGATGGCTTGTTGAAAATTAACGGGGCCTTGCTGAGACCACAGCTAGATTACTGGGTACAGTTCTGGTCTCCTCATCTGATCAAGGATGTTCTGACCACAGAGATAGTACAACAAAGGTTCACTAGACTGATTCCTGTATGGCAGGACTGTTACTTGAGGAGGGACTGGATTGGTTAGGATTATATCACCTAGTTCAGAAGAATTGGAGGAGGATCAATAGAAACATATAAAATTCTAACAGAACTAGACAGGATAAGTGCAGAAAGGACATCCCCGATGACTAGGGAATCCAGAACCAGACATCACAGTGTAACAGGGCTGAGATGCGGAGAAATTTCTTCACCCAGAGTGATGACTATGTAGAATTCTTTCACAGAAAGCAATTGATGCAAAAACATTGAATGGTTTCAAGGAGGTGGATAGAGTTCATTGGGCTAAAAGGATTAAGAGAGTACAGGGAGGAAGTAGTCGCAGGGTACTGAGTCGGAGGATCAGCCGTGAACATATTGAAAGGTGAAGCAGGCTCAAAAAGCCAGATGGCCTATGCCTGTTTCTATGTAGCCACACACCATATTGACTTGCAGCCTATACCTTCATTGTCACTTGTTGAAAATCCTGGAACTCCTCTTCAGACAGCAATGTACATATATCTGCACCCAAAGTACCCAGAAGTTCAAACACTACCAAATTCTCCATCGCAAATTAGCAATGGAAATTAAATGCTAATTTCAATTAAGGACTAACTAGCAATATCTACATCCCACTAAACAATAAAAACACAGCAAATAAACATTTCTACAATATTAAAAATTGGAAATAACAAACTTTCTAATAAAGTTCTGTAGGATGATCAACATTCTGGACAAATTTAAGTAATACAGTGAGGTGTGCAGTATTTTTCTTTTCATCTCTCACTACATGGAAAACTTTATCTTTTCATTTAAGTCCGGAGAGAATCATTCAGTATGGATGTTAATCTGCCCTTTTCATTTCTAGGCATCACTGACTAATTGGGTATCATTCGTATCTTTACTGGTATGTTTGAGAAATTATTATAAGTAGAAACAAATCTCTTCTGTCAGATAAATTATATTATAGGAATAATAAAGTACTCATAAATGTCAGCGGAGTGAAGGAATCTCAAATGATCATCCAAAGGAATGTAAGCAACAATATAATAAAAGCCTCAGTGATAAAATAAATTGAGAAGTCAAACCAAAAAAAGTTGAAACTACTTCCTATCGAGCCTAACAGATTTGTAGCTTATTACACACGCATCAAACACAATCCATTTCTTACCATAATGATTCTCTGTGCAAGTCGCGTCCGAGCCAGAAAATATACTACCCTCAATCTCTTCGGCAACCGTAAATTTCTAAAAGACGACGTCTGCAGGGAGATGGTGTACGGAGCTGAAGTGCGCATCATAGGTTGACGTTCATATCTCTGTTGCCTTGGAAGTGACTTGGAGCGAGGCAACCTCAAATGATCAGTGATTTCTTGCACAGCCTCTGCTGGAAGACGCCTATTAAGGTCAGCAAGCTGATAAGAAACAGAGAAGTCATGAAAACTGCAATAATAAATTAGAAATTAGGAGATGTAAAACGTCTTTAAAATATGAGAAACAAAGAACTGCAGACACTGGAAATCTTAAACAAAGACTGAAAATGGCAGAGAAACTCAATAGGTCTGGCAGCATGTGTAGGGAGAAAACAGAATTAACATGGAGAAGCATCATTGGGCTCGAAACACTAACTCTGTATTTTCCCATAGCTGCTACCAGAACTGCTGAGCTTCTCCAGTAATTTCCAATTTTGTTTCTTTAATATGTATATTCTTACACTGCTTTCTCTCTACATCAGTCATGTTCCTGTTATAACAGGCTTACCAGCATCATACATGTGTGTATACAAAAATTATATTTTAAGTAATAGTTTATAATTTCTGCTGCAAATTCTTGACAGTGCTGCCTTGTTTTTTAGTTTTTCATTTTTTAATACAGCCAGAACATTTTGGCCAAAATACACCACCTGTGCTTAGATCTTATGGATCCTCTTCCCAATAACAGTTCAGATCATGCTGCCTACTCACGTGTATCTGAATATTTATATTGCTGCTTAATATTAATTATCTAGATCTTGAAATCCAGGAAAAAAAAATTAAAGTGTGCATGTTCCGGAAACATTTTAAACTGAGGAAGATGGTGTGGAACTTTAAAAATATCCAGAGATAAATTGGGAAAAGTGGGCATAGGGCAGATAGGTGAAGCTCAAGTAATAAAGTGTGAGGTGATACATTTTGGTAGAAAGAACGTGAAGAAAAAGTATTTCAAAGGGTACTACTGTTAAAGTGTGCTTAGTCATTAAAGTTGGCACCATACATCAAGATCAATTTTGTGGTCTTGGAAGGGATGCAGTATAGATTCATCAGAAGCAAAAGAAAAAGCCGGGAAAGGTTGTATAGACTGCCTTGAACTGAACCTTTAAAATAATAATTTGGTAGAGCTAATAACGAGAAATTATTTCCTCTGATGAGAGTCCAGAATAAGGAGGTATCATTATAAAGTCAGAGCTAGACCTTTCAATGGCGATCCCAGACAGCACTTCTTCACACATTAGGTAATATCAATCCTAAAATTGGTCCCCCAAAAAGCTGAAGTTAGATCAACCAAAATTTTAAAAATGATTGTGGTAGATTTATGAGAGACATTAATGACTAGAGAATCAGAACAGGTAGAGGCAGTTAAGAAACTACAGCAGAAATTGCTGGAGAAACTCAGCATTTTGACCCGAAATGTTAATTCTCCTTTCTTTCCACAGGTGCTGCCAGAACTGTTTCAGATTTGCAGCATCTAAAGTTCTTGGGCTTTTTTATTTGGAGGGAATTAAAACGGATGAAAAGTGACTTGACTAAATGATGGACATTAACAAGTGACTGAATAGACCACTGCTATTCCTGTGCTCCTTGTTCGGGAACTGGGGAAAACATTTTCTCCCCTTAGAAAACACTTACAGTGTTGTCAGCTACAGGGACAGTCAAAGCCCAAAGCTTTGTCAATTGTTATAATATACACTAATAACTAATAAACCACTGCACTACTTGGTTGGGTACAGGGAGAGAATGCACAAGGAAATTGTACCTACTAATATCATAGCACTATAGGAGGTCTTTTAGAAATTATAATAAAGACCTAGAACATGAACAGGTACCAAAGAAATACATGAAACATGATGTCAGCAAATACGGTGACCACTTTGCACACAGGGAGGAGCATTAATTTAGTGGACAGCTCATTTATCTCTACTGGTGTTGGTTGAGGGAGGAATGTTGCCTCGGACAATTCTTTATCAAACGATACCTCTGCTACTCATCACACAACTCAATTGCCGAAATCCACAACCTCTCAAACAATTCTTCACTCCCTCAGTGCTTCTCAGCAGTGTCAAAAGAGTATACACTCAAGGCTTT
This sequence comes from Stegostoma tigrinum, assembly GCF_030684315.1. Taxonomy (NCBI): domain Eukaryota; kingdom Metazoa; phylum Chordata; class Chondrichthyes; order Orectolobiformes; family Stegostomatidae; genus Stegostoma; species Stegostoma tigrinum. The sequence goes on along the minus strand of NC_081358.1, from coordinate 98,366,116 downwards.
GAGTGGTTCTTAAAGCCGCAATCTTCTACTATGTAGAGAGAATCTCACTAGTTAGCGAGCAAAGCTGACGCTCCATAATGTTAGATTCAAAATTAACTGAACTCAAGAGTATGACAGACTTATATTACCTCCATGCGACGGATATCAATGGATAGCACTGTTGTGAAGAAAAACATCTGCAGAAAGAAATCGGAAACAAGTCCAACCACTGCAAACAGGCAAAATTCCTGTAAGAATTGGATAGGTGGGGAACGGGCAAGTGGGAAAGATACACAGAACAAAATAAGAAAGAAAAGTTCAATACATATTTTTTACTTTCTGAAAGTTAAGACATGAACAGCACATTTGAAGAAGCAACACAAAAATATTAAGCAGAACGGCGCGGCACAGAGGCTCAGTGGTTAGCACTGCTGCCTCACAGCGCTAGGGACCTGGGTTCAATGCCACCCTTGGGTGACTGTATGAACTTTGCACATTCTCCTCGTGTCTGCGTGGGTTTCCTCTGGGTGCTCCGGGTTCCTCCCACAATCCAATGATGTGCAGACTAGGAGGTGCTAAATTGTCCGTAGTGTCTGGGGATGGGTCTGGGAGGGACACTCCGAGGGTCGGTGTGGACTTGTTGGACCAAACGGCCTGTTTACATACTGTAGAGATTCTATGATTCTATGAGCAAAACTTAGGGCATATTGTCAGAATGTTGTGCAATTACAATTAAACAGTATGATTCAACCCAAAGCTTGTTGTTTGTCTTGTTTGTCAAAAGTGAATTTTACATTTTAAAATCACCATTTACCTCTGCATACACATGCTACTAGTTTACTTGCATTTCACTTGGATTTTGCTGTTCAAAAATAAATTCTAAAGCCAAAACAGCAATATTCAGCTCAGATACGAATTTTATTAAATCATTACTTTCAGGTAGAAAGCAAATCAATATATTACAAAGCCAACAATGACAACAATGGTATCATTTTATTTCTTCTCTCACGAGTCACAAAGTCACCTTAATCCTACTTGACCATTGGGTTGGGTTCTCATTAGACAGAGATGGCTAGTTGTGATTTAAACTGAGGGTCACCATATCTAGAGCAAGAAAATTGAACCCATGCTGTTGACATTACTTTACACTGTAAACCAGCCATCCATCCTGGCTGTCATCAACATTTAACATTTTCTCAGCTTAATCTTGAACTACAATTCAAATATAACCTTTCTAGATCCTGTCAATTTCCAAAACCATAAAATTTTGCTTCCTCTTCTATCTCCTCAAAAGTAATCTGAAATCTTTAAACCTCATTTTCCTGTCCCCTAATCTATCATGTCCTTGCTTATCTGGCTGTCTCCTGTAAGAGCATTTTGACACTATAACAAAAAATAATACGATTCAAATTATGAGATTTTGGGTTGAACTTTTAACTCGTATTCTTCATTGCTATGTGCAAGAAGCTGCAAATCCAATCACTCAAAAGGACTCCAAAAAGAACAGCTGTGGGCTCCAAGAATAGATGCAGATTGACTGAAGTAGGTTGCACAAGATGCAAATGTTAAGGCACACATACTAGAAGTTGCATACCATTTGCCAATTGGATTAAAAGTCTCCAGGTGTCACATTAGCGATGATCCTAATGAACGTCTTAGATACTACTGCAAACTCCGAATTTTCCCCGATTTTCAATTGCATTCTGTTTCTTGTCATAAATTTGTTATTTTTAATCACTATTCCCTTTATCCTCAAAGGAACACTAGCTTTGTGAGCCTCATGTTTCCTGCTTAACAAGAATCCAAACTGCAGGGCATCGGGGTGGGAAGAGATAATCACATACTTTATTTCAGGAGGCAATCACATACATCCCTTAGGCTAAGTAGAACTTTATAGCGGGTAAATAATGGGGCAAGAAGCCATGGCTGAAATTCTGGCAGGTATATGGATCCATAATGATGGAGGAGTGTTTTTTCTTGACTTTGACAAATAGGCACAAGGTACTTATGGAGGAGATTAAGGATTGCAAGCTAGATAGACAAATTGATCATTGCACTATAGTCAACAAACTATTTAGGAAGACAGTGTAAGAATATACATTTTAAGGAAACAAAACTGGAAATTACTGGATAATTTCAGCAGGTTTGGTGGTGTTTATTTTGATTGGTACCGATTTGGATGTTGTTCAGCAACTTAGCCAGTCTAAACCAGATGTTAATGGACTTTCCAGTGTGTGCACTCTTCCGGATACTGGCTTATGAGTTTTGTTACTCAAGTTAGGTCGAATGGGATTCTTTTGCTGTTTCGAGCCTGCTTATCAGCAGCAACAACAATGATTTGCTGGCTCAGATCCTGAAAAATAAATGCAACTGTTTGGCCATAGCTTGGCTTTATTTTAGGGTTCTGCTGAGGGCTGATCTAGAGTCCCTCTGTTCAGGATACATCCTGAGTAAGGCTATGCAGTTGCCTTCACTCAAGTGGTCTTTCTTAAGCTCAGTCAGACTGATAAGGGTGTCCACTTCCTTCGCAATACACTGCAATTCATATGTTCCACTTGCCATATTTGCAAACGATAAAGCCAGTTGTAGTGCCTGTTTCAAGTCCAACTGGGCTTCAGTTAATAGATTCTTCTGCATGGCTATATCACTAATTGCACTCTTGTCCCAATGAAATAATCCACAAAGGCTGGTATCCCGTAACCAAGTCACCCTTCATTTACAGCTCTCAGACTGAACATAATGTCTGACACTTCTGCTCCTGTCAGCTAGGGTTCCTTAACTGGACTAGATTAATCAACCTGCCTCAATCAGGGGTCATACTCTATGACGTCCACCTGGCTGACCTGGTTAAAATCACTATGCTACTATATATTTTTGTAGCCTCCTTACATCCTCTTCACAGCATACTTTCCTATTTATTCTTGCGTAGTCAGCAAATTTTGCAACCATACATCCTATCTCTTCATCTCAGTAATGTGTCCAAGCTGCGAACCCTTGAGGTGCCACCATCAATCCCTGCAGCACACCAGTCATTACATTGTGTCAACCTTATACCTGTAAGCCAGCCAATCATCTTTCATGCTAATATGCTCCCCCCAATGCCATGAGTTTTTAATTTTCCACAAAAAAAACTTATCAAATGCTTCGAGAAATCTATGCACATTACATTGACTAGTCCTATCCTCAGTGGCTTAAAGCAATAACATAGACTAACAAATGATTTAAACCACAAGAGAAGAAGCCAGTTTTTGTTAAACCAATATCCCACCAAACTTTCAAATACATATAAAACGACCTCAGCACCATCTAAGGATCATACACCTAGCATTGGAGAAACAGACTATTTGGTAACTTATCGGGATGTCATTGTTTGTAGACTGTTTTCTGATTTTAAAAAAAGACTACTGTTGAAAAGCACTTCAAGTCCTGAGTTTGTAATAGCTGATTTATATCAATGCAGTTTATCATCTTTACAGCCTCTTGATAGTTTGGAGCCATGATTTAGAAATGATTCCTCCATAATTTTTGCTTTCATATTCTTTTACTTGGGAAATGTTAAGAATAAAATACATGGTCCAATTGAAAGTAATAGACTGTTTTGATCTTCAATTATAAGTAGAGATGAAGGAAACAGAATGCAATTGAAAGCAAGAGAGAACTAATAAAACCTTTCAAGATATTCAAACAAGATAAATTGTAAGTCGCTTAACATATTCACATATCTTTTTTGGTTCAAACTTCAAGGCTTATGTTCTAAAGGTTCTGAAAATTTGTTTTCAATTTAATAACTTTATACAGAGGCTAGAAAACACAAAACTGCTCAAAGAACATCACAATTTTCAAAGTAACTTTTGAGTTAATGATTGGATAGTTAAGAGTTATTAATTTACTACTAATTCTTTAAATACAAGTGTTTTGAACATTTGGAGTGGGCACTTAGATCACAATGTGTTTTCTAGCTCTGCACACAGCTGTGCATACCACAAAGAAAATATAATGTGCATAAAAGCATAATTTTGCAATGCTGCTATCTAATCACATTACACTCATTGAGTCTGAGAGAATGTTCTACGGAGGTTTACTGCAGATTTGATGGGCTGAATAGCTTCTATCTGTACCGTATGAACTCTAAGATTCTATTCTATGATCTATAACATGCAAATATTCTACACAACAAATGCACAGACTATCATCTGCAGTGATGTATCATCAGTATACATTATACAACACAGTAGATTTTGAAAATAAGTTTGTTAGCTTTTAAATTTAGGGATGCTTAATGAGGCATACCAAGTATAACATGAAAAGGAGTAAAATCAGAGCAACATCGCGCCAAGTTTAGGTCTGACACTACACAAATGACTAATCTTTATGTCTGCGTTCCAACCATAATCGTATCATCTACAACTTCAATAGAAGAGTGAGTCGAGCCGGAAGCTGAAGATAGGATGCAATGCATTACTAATGGGAGAAGGTTAATGTTTAATTGAAAATACCTTACTGATCCTAAAAATTCAAGTACTTTTATAGCGCATCAAAACAGTTCCTCTTAACCTGAAAGTTCGACAAATTACAAGAAATACCTGAATAGCTGGAACTAGGGTAAAGTAACCAATCAGTATGATAACAAGTTCAGTAGCCATATTCTTCATAATGGACCAGCTTTCATTGCTTAAACCTAGACAAACAAATTACAGGCATATTACCAGAATGTTAAAGACGTAGAAACCCACTCAACTGTTTTACAGCAGTCAAAGTTATAAAACTGCTAAATGCTTTTCTGCATTATTTAACTAAAAAAAAAATGAGATCATGACTTCACATGGTATGAAAACATGTCCTAATTATCTGATAAAATGATGAAACATAAACAGTAATTACTGGAAAAACTTAAGAGTTTTGGAGTATCTATGGAGAGAAAGCAGAGTTAACATTTTGGATCCAGTGGCCCTTCTTCAGAACAGGGCTCAAACGTTAACTCTACTTTGGCTCTGCAGAGTTACCTGCTGAGTTTTTCCAGCAATTTTTTTTCTAATTCCAGCACCTGCGGTTCTTTGATTTTTTTTGTGTTTAATGGTAACATGCTGGTTGGGCCAGTAGTCTAATGAACATGAAAATAATTACAACATCAAGAGAAAAGCAAAGATCTAAAAATTCACTTCAGGGAAAGCAATCAGTCATCACCATCTCATCACCTGCATGTGGCTTTAATTCCACATTGGGGTTGGATTTTAATATGCTCCCATGTTAAATAGCAAACCTTTCAGTTTTAGAAACATAATTTATGAAGAAGATAGAGCACCGCCAACTTTCTAAGATGACAAGAGTTGCCTTTCAAGCCATACATCATCCTGACCTTGAATTATATTGCCACTGCTTTACTGGCGCTGGGTCAAATAATGGAATTACCTTTCAAAGAACATTGTGAGCATACGTACACTCAAGATCTGCATAAAGTAGTTCACCATCATCTTTTCATTTCTTTATTCATTCATTGGATGATGGTGCTGCTGGCTAGGCAGCATTTATTGTCCATTCCTAATTGCCCAAAGGGTAGTTAACAATCAACCACATTACTGTGGGTCTAGAGTCACATGTGGACCAGACCAGGTAAGGAAGGCACTTCACTTCCCTATAGGACATAAGTGAACCAGATGGGTTTTTCTAACAAATCAGCAATGGGTTCAGGATCATCACTGAATTCTTAATTCCAGGCATTTACTGAACTCAAATTCCACCGCCTGCTGTGGCAGGATTCAAACTCAGGTCCCCAGCATGTTACCTGGGTCTCTGGATTAACAGTCCAGTGATAATACTATCACCTCCCCATCTTCTCACAGGCAAAGATGAATGGACAAGAACACTTGTCTAGCCAACAGCACCCAAATGCCTTGAAGGGAATTCTTGAAAAGACAATCTTGCCAGTATCACCCACCTGTCAATACCATTCAACTCAAAAACAAATCAGTATCCTAACATTTATTAAAATTACAAGGCATGCACTAAGGGCTTTATCCGTTTTAGTTTAATCCTTAAACAGAAAGCATACAAGAATTGGTCTCAGACTGATGGGCTGGATGCGACAAGTGGGATCATGCAGCCTCAACACCATGAAAAGTAGTAAAATCAGAGCCACATTGTGAGACATTTAGGTTTGACGCTAGACGAATAGCTAATCTTTATGTCTGTATTCTAACCATAATCATATAATCTACAACTTCAACAGAAGAATGATCTGAGCAAAAAGCTGAATATAATATTCAATTCATTCATGAGTAAAGGACAAATTAAAATACCTTACTGACCCTAAAAATTCAAGCGCTTTTATTCTACATCAAACCAGTGCTTCCTAACCCAGTGGACAAATTATAAGAAATACGTGAATAGCTGGATTACATCAATGTTTATATCAATGACTTAGATGAAAGAAGTGAAGGTGCTGCTACTAAAATCGCAGATGATACAAAAGGTAGGTAGGCAAGTATATTGTCAAGATAACAGAAGGAATTTGCTTATGGATATGGATGGGCTGAATGAGACGGCAAAAATCCAGCAGACGACTATCCATTTTTTGAGACAAATTGAACATAAAAGGAGGTAGTGCTTTGTAGATGAGGCCACATCACAAATACTGCGAAAAAGCTTGGCTTCCTTATTTAAGGAAGGATGTTAATGCATTGAAGCTGGATCAGAGGAGGTTTACTACATTGATATCTGGAATAGTGGGTTTTCTTATGAGAATAAGAACATTGAACAGTGCAGCACAGTACAGGCATTTCGGCCCATGACGTCGTGCTGACCTATTATCCTGCTAAGGTCAATTTACCCTGGATACCCTACATTTTACTATACACCATGTGCCTATCCAAGAGTCGTTTGAAAGTCTCTAAAGTATCTGACTCCACTGCCACTGCCAGCAGCGTATTCCACACGCCTACCAAACTTTGTGAAGAACCCACCTGTGGCATCACTCCCAGGCCCCACTGTTGTGTGAATTCTGCCAAGCCAGCTCTGAGCATGCCCCCGCAGAGATGGATAACAAACAGTGCTAGTTAAAACCAAATCACTTAGCTTGACCCCGGTCTCACTGGTGGTCAGCAGTTATGGTCAAGTCTTCTCTATCGAGGTCAGCTTCTTAACAGAAAAGGCAAAGTTTATTATTTAGCTCTAATGGTTGACATTTTTTAAATGATTTATTTAAATAATTACTCATTCAAGGTATCAATTTATCATTCTGGAGTTTGTTGCTGAAATTAATATTTATTGCTGTAGGAAATCTCACCTTTTGAAAATTTGCTTAACATCGTCATTCAACTGAGTGAGAGGAAAATTTAAATGTAAACCTCTTGCTCTCTGAGAAAAGGTCAGATAAAAATATTATGCAAGGCTAGGGGGACAAAATACCACAGACTGGCACTAGGCAATGATATTTGATTGAAGAACAGGTGCAGGCATGATGGGCCAAATGACCCTGTTATGCACCGCAACAATTCTGTATTTCCAAAATGCTGCCTGTCCGGCATTTTCTATTTTTATTTCATAATTCGATGTTGAGTTTTGCGTGGGGACCGTGATTTAAAACATAAATAATTCCATCAAAAAACGTGAATCCATCTCTCATTTTATCATCAATTATTGAATTGGGAAAACTGGCCTGGGGAAAGATGCTTTGGGAGGCTGACGGCAGTAGTTGAGGGAAACACAGCAAATGAAACTTTAAATAATGCATTTTTTTACCTTGTGCTATTCGTAGTTTGACTTCAAGATCAACAGGTGTGGAAACAACTGACTTAGTGAGAACAAGGACATTCTCCAAACCAATGACCACAACCAGGTATGGAAATATTTCACTTTAAAGAGAAAAACATGAAACAGCAAATTAGAACTGTTTAAGAAATCAAATATAGATTGGCCAACCACTTTTCCAAACACTTCTGTTAGTTCATTAGCATAACCATAACTTTCACCTGTCATTTCAATTCTCACCCCAATCTGGCTTTTCTAACCCTCAGCATCCTACGGAGCCCAATGCAACTTGAAGGAACACCATCTCATCTTTTGATTAGACATTTTTTTTGCTTTTTGGAATATGGAGTTCACCAGCGTCTGATCATAACCTCCTGGTCCTTTGTTTTGTTTTTGTATGGTAGCTGTGGGTGATGCGTTTGTTTTCCATGCATGTACCTCCTCAAGAGGAATCTTTTGGATTGTTTGCTTGTCAGTTAACTATAGTTATATTTAATAGTATACAGGTGGAATTAACTATGCTTCACCTAAGCACAAACAGAAAACATTTCTTAAAAATGAGGTACGACTGAATTCGGCAATGAATGTCTTGCAATTATTCACAGAATGAAACAGAGTAAAGACTGTCTCTGGCATAATCATTCATTAACTGTTTTCAAAACAGAGCACTATAATCACATCCTGTTGCACCATCATAGCTTTCTCCATTTAATGTCTCCAGCTTTCCATTTCATCACAGGTTGTCCTTTTGTTCACTCCTCCCCTACACACAACTTTCCGTGCTCTGCTTAAAAAAACTCTCTGAATAGCCCCAATTCCAACGAGGGATCGAGTTGAACATCAATTTAGTTTCTGTCTCCAGAAATGCTACAGAATCCTCAGCATTTCACCACCATTTACATTCTTACTTCGGTGACGTATGTTAGATGCATAGCTAACATGTAAAAGGGTGTGGCAGCATATTTTCACAACTGTTGTTTCACAAACATAAGCAAGTTCAACAAACCTCTAAATGCTGAATTGATTGAAATAGTGTAGAAGTATTCCTTTACATCTCCACAATTATGGGAGACTCACCTTCTGCTCCCTTGAAGCCCTTCACACTGACCCCACTTCACATACTAACTGTTATGCTGGCTGATATTGTAAATGGCTCCTGCTCTACTCTGCCTCTTTCAAAACCAATGTCACTGCCCTGTCCACAAAATAACACACCTTTTACAACTCAGTGTGAATACGCAATTAGTTCCACTCTCACCCATCACAGCCCAAGCTAAACCAGCAATTCCTTTACTTTTATTCCACGCCATTTTCTCTGACATTCAAATAGCTGCTATGAACTTAGCACAAAGACCGAAAAGGTGGGTGGTTTGTATCTCACACTGCATGGTAATACCTGGCTCCTGAGACATTCACGTAGGAAGTAAGAGTAGCTCGCGGGTTGAGCTCTCTCATTTGGCATAGTTCTCCCATTTTCGTGCCAATTTGAGTGTGTTATGCTCGTAGGTGTCTAAGGTTTTGGAGCAGATTTGTAGCTCGGCTGTGGGTATTGAATACCCACAAACCGAGCTACAAATCTACTCCAAGACCTAAAAGAGTAAGGTACCAAACCACTAATTGTAATTAAGCTTAAACGTTCACTTTGGTACTGGAAACTACCAATGTATAAAGAGCTATTTAAACAAAACTATGAACCTTTTTCGATGTAATGACATTTTCTCTCTTGAGAACATTATCACTGCACCTCAAGGTCCCAGTAAAAGGAGTTAATACTACAGTAAGATTCATAATTGACACTTACCCACCATTTAAGGTAGGCGTAAGGCCAAAAAGAGTACACAAACCAACCGACATCAGGAGAGAGCTCAGAACAGTTGCTACTGCTGCAAGTGCAAGTCCCCATTTTGATTTCACCATGTCAATCTTTCCTGTGGAGTTACATGAGATAAATACAGTAGAAAACATGAATTAAACAAAGCATATTATTTCAACTGAAAAATAATGCTCCCGTGCATTGTCAGGGAACTAGTTGTGAGAGAAAATTGAGACATTCTTATCTGGATGTCAAAAGTCTAGGAGTGTGCTGCTACACTGGCATTACGATAATACTCCAATTAACTTACTTTAAATAATGACATTAACATTAACTGAAAATTTAAAAATTACAAAGTACACAAAATTACTGGGTCCCCATTCCACTGACAGCAACACCGCACAGTGAGGCTCCCATTCACACACACAGATGCAGACTTCATACCCTTTTGTAAGGATGGGATCATTAATGTAAGGATGGTGGCTCGCACTCTCAGGGTTCCATTAGCGACAGCCAAAGTACTACGCAACTAACATATAGGACGGCAAAAGAGCTCAGTGATTAGCACTGCTGCCTCACAAAACCAGGGACTAGGGTTCAATTTAAGCCTCAAGTGACTGTGGAGTCTGCACGGGTTTCCTCCGGGTGCTCGGTTTCCTCCCAAAGTCCGAAGATGTGCAGATTAGATAGAATGACAATGCTAAATTGCCCATTTTGTCCAGGGCATGCAGGCTAGGTGGATTAGCCATAGTTAATGCAGGTTACAGGGATAGGAAAAGAGTAGGTCTGGGTGGGACGTTCTTCAGACGGTCTGTCTGGACTCAATGGGCCAAATGGCCTGCTTCCATGCTGTGTGGATTCTATTCTCAACTCTTTCACTGCAGTTCATAAAGATTGCAACTGTAGATGAAAAAGTTTAATTGGATCCTTCCAATAAATTCCACATTACAACTTACTGGTAGAGAAATAAATGTATGCAAAAAGAATGATGTACGTAGTGACCAGAGGAATCAATTCAGCAATTCCAATTTCTTCTTTAAAGTGGACATGGACTATTTGATCTTCTCTCAGAGTGCTGTTCGTATTCGGATGAAGCTGCTTCAACCTCAATCGGAGACTGTTTAGGAATCTGAAAAGACAGAAAATATGTAATATTGTACTTTAGAACACCTTGCCAGGAGTAAAAGATATCTAACAGCATTATTTGCTTTACAAGTCCTATTCCACACTGTTGTCAATTTCTATTTTGAATTGTGCAATAATGATTTTGCAGCGCCAACGTATTTTTTACAAATTAAGCAAGGACATATTTAGTTTAGAAGGACAGCTAGGGGTCACTAGTCAATTTCCTGGGTGAGGGGAATAACTTAGTAGAGAATGAGTAATTGAAAGATACAACCCCCAGAATTTAGCATAATGAAAGGTGACCTAAATGAAACAAAATAATTAAGGGATTTGATAGGATGGATGCTTTGGGAGAATGCTTCTCCAGTTTGGAAATCTTGAACTAGGATTCAGTCTCAGGCTACGGGATAGGCCATTTATAACTGAAATATAATTTTTTTTACAGAAAGATCACACGTTTGAAATTCTACCATTGCGAGCTCTGGATACTCAATTGTTGAGTACATTTAAAACAGAGAGCAACAGATTTTTGAACTCTGATTGAATCAAGGGAAGGGACTGTTAGCTGGGAAGGTGGAACAGAAGTAGAACAATGTTTAGGAAACTTGAAGTGCTAAAGGCCTAATCCTCCTCTTAATTCTTAAATTATTCAGTGGCTTAAAAACGATCACAGGGAGAAAAACTGGATCTGCCAGCGGTTAGGAAACTTTCAATACATCTGCAAAAAAGTTTCTCTTCCTTGATTTAAGTCCCATGATACCTGGGTCAAATGCTTCTAAAACACCAGCAAATTACACCATATCTGTGATAATATCCCTGTAAGTTCTTGCAATTTAAAACAAAGTCATTAAGTAATTCACAGGAAATGGCCAACCGAGGGCACTCCAATCTCTGTTGATTTTTTTTTTCCCAAGAGAGCAACATGGGTCTATTCTGAAGGCATTTTAAGAAAAAAAATCTAATTTTATTTGCACACAAGTTGTCATAAACACTTACACCAAAATTGTAGCATTACCATTTTTTGCTCAGTAGAGACACAATGGATTTCCCTACAGCAGACCCTTTTCCTTTATTTGTACTTTCTGAAGGATGGGCAGGAGCAGTTCAGTTATCAAATGTGCAAAGCATTGACAGGATGACGGCATCTGACAGGAAATATGCATGGTATGCAATTTGGACAAAATGAGAAATAATTCATAATGTGCTATGTTTTTATCTTTCCTAATGCTCTGAGCAAGCTTCATGCACTCAAATTAGAAAGTCACTTCGCATACAGTGTGAATGTTTGGGCATGACTGACATATGTAGCAACTGCTAATCTTCTAGTTTGGATTTTTAATCTGGTATACTGAAAAGCAATGCATACTCATATTGAGTTGAAAGTATCCACACATCTTGGTGCTGGTTTGGGTACCAATGACAGTACAACCCCAAAATCATATGATTAAATTATCAGTGTAGGAATCTGCTAGAATGATTATTTTTAACTAAATTGGTCTTGCTAATTAATGAGTCCAGAGACAAAGGAGGTTTAGGAACAGGCAAGACATTTGATTACATTCTCTGGGCAACTGAATGTTTGATGCTGCGAGAGTCCAAAGGCTCCTGCTCCTACTCAAACTGCTAGCAGTTTAAGAAAAGAAAGGTGTCTCCAGGTTCACAGGAGCAGAGCTCATTCTTGCAGCTGAGTGTGTTTCAGGGAGCTATTGACTGGCAGTGAGTTGCATCTTGTGTATACCAGTATCAGACCAGTATCATAATGCAGTTGCAGGGAATCTACAACACCTTTACAAGGGCTAAAGTGGAAGGCTTCAAATACTGGCCAAAATGTTTGTGTCTCTCTGAACATTTACATAATCACCAATACTGACACGAAGATCAGGTCACTGTGCAAATTCTTACTGTATTATGGCAGTGTGATATGACATCAATTGTACAAAAGCAAAGTACTGTTGATGCTGGAGATCTAAAAGAAATGAAAAATCTCAGGAGTTCTGGCAGCATCTGGAGAGGGAGGAGCAAAGTTAATGTTGGGGTTTGATACGACTCATGTTTAGACTTGAAGCATTAATTTGGCTCGTCTCTCCAAATGCTTCCAGGTCTGCTGAGTTTCTTCAGCAGCTTCTGCTTTTCTTTTATTACTGTAATGTTATTGGTGATGTAGTGATACAGGTTCGCTGACAGAGGTGGGATATTGAACACTTAAACAAGGAGGGCCAGTGTCATATCATAAACTATGCTCAGACATGAGCTTAAGGGATACATGATCTCATAGCGAAGAGGCCAGTCTGATAGTGAAAGCTAACAAAAGAACTAGAAATAGAGGGAAGGGTACATTGAGCTCTACCACTGAAATAAGGATTGTGTGAATATGGACCATGATAGATTCACTCCTTGAAGCAGTATTTTTTGTGGTGGTTCTACACCTTGCCTTGAAGGTACCTACACTGATTTCGGAGGGATTCATGACTGCTTTCATTATCTTCTTCACTTATCTAATTTTTAGATGTATGGGTCAGTAGGAAGGGAATCTCAGCCAAAAGTGGTCTTTTGCACATGCAGAGTTTCTCTAATTAAGATCACTTAACAAGGGACTGGATTACTAACTTTAGTCTTTCTCACTCTTGGCTTAGGGCTAATATACCAACATCAGCACAACAGTTTAATTATTCTTGCAGAGCCAGAACATACTTAGTCCTATGACAGGTAGTACAACAGATCAGCAGCACCATGATAAAAATAAAACAAGTTTAGCAAGTTATTAGAGAACAGGCAGCAGCGTGAGGAGGCAGTGCTGTTACTCTAAAGGAGACAGTGTGAATGACATGCAATACTGAGTTTGTGGAGGGTGAGTGCCATTGACATAAACTGAACTGGACCAGCCATACAAATACTGTTTAGTATTTCCACGGATAGTAGAAATCGGAAGAACACTCCCTCAAAAAAACTGTCAGAACAGAAAAACAAGGGTATAAACAGTTACTGGAGCAAAGAAGGTTAGATGCAGATCAACCACAATTGAATTGCATCATGGTGTTGTTTCAAAGTGACGAAAAGGCCACTACTATGCTCACATTTCATATCTCTAAACTTTTACTTCATTGTTATTTTTGTACTTACCTGAACAGTTTTCTTTTACTGGTGCTTTGGAAAGTGATTTCTTTGCTCTCTCCTCTCTCTTTCCCCCCACCCCCTTGTGGTCACTTCAAGAGACCAAATCACTAAACACCACAGATGTGTGACTTTTACAGTTCTCTCTCCTCCTAATAAAGTCATCAGCTGTAGCAGATCAAAGCTCTACAGCAAAGTGTAAATAATGATACCATACCTTACCACAGAAAACTGCAAGAAGGTAATTTAAATCACTTCTGCATCATTCAGGTCTGAATTTTGCAAGGAGTGAAAATTTACCAGTATGGAACCTCTCTCAGGTTTTTAAATAAAAATCTCACCTCGAGTGGTACTCCTGTAGGATGATAGTGACAGCATAGGATACCAGCTTTTTGCGACTGTGCAAGCTGACGCCACTGTGCTTCCCAGGGATTCCAAACAGCAAGTCTATACACATTAATTAAGAGCATTAATATCGTACCTGCTGTTCAAAGGTGCAACACTAACTAACAGCGAGCATTATCACAAAGTGTAATACATGTTTCTACACTTCACTGCCTTATTAAAAAATAATTCTTTCAGCATCTCATTGTCAATATTGACTTTTTCTACTTTGCACTGTCTTGGGCTAAAGGCCTTTGACCTTTCAAGTAATTAGCTTTTTTCCTACTTTCTCCTTTTTATCCTTAACTAAAACAAACACATCAAAGAAACCTATAGGTGCTGGCCAGCCTCTTGTCCTTCACTGTAACTGGCAGTTAGCTTCCAGCATAAGGGTATAACCTATCTTCACATATGTGACTTCTGTAAGGTTTACAAATGTATGAATAAGGAACAAGAGTAGGCCAGTCAGCCCTTTGAACCTGTTCTGCCTTCCAAAGAGATTATGGCTGATTTTAACCTCAACTCTACATTCCTGTATATTCCTGATAATCTTTCATCTGTTGATAATCAAGAACCCATCGACCACTGTCTCAAAAATATTTAAAGATTCTGCTTCTACTTTTGAGCAAGGGAATTTCAAAGGCTCCCAACCTTCTTAGAGAAATGTCTTTTCTCCTATAGGACCAACACTTTTTCTTTGAATTTGATACTATCAAAGGCTTTTTTTTAATGTTAATCACAGGTGGCATGAATTTTTCTTATCTGTTGTAACATCTATCTATTCTGCATTTTCTAAAATATTCCCCTGCATGTTTGCCACCGCACCGCTACTGACCTTTACCTTAATTTAAACTGCCTGTTCACTTTCATAGGCTCTGCTTTCATTTCCTTCTTTAAATTAATCATCTTGGACACACTTTTCTTCCCTAACCTGTGTGCAAAATTCAATCACATTTATCGTTGCTGAAACCCAGGGGTGCTTTCACAAGTAGGTCAGTAATTACTCTTATCTCATTGGTCAAAACCTGATCTAGTATAGGCTGATCTCTCATCTAGAAATTGACGATCTAAGAAACTGTGCGAAAAGCATTCAATTAATTCCTCATGCACATTACTTTCTTCCCCATTTGATTTTTTTCAGTCTACACGCGTTAAAATCCTCCACGATAACCGCTGCACCCGTTTGACAACTTCTTCCATTGTCCCCTGTCTGACCATGTGGTTATTGTATGGGAGTCTGTATCAACTTCCACAAGTGGCCTCTTGCCTTCATCATTACTCACTGCTACCCAGGCTTCTATATCCTGGTTTCCAAAATTAAGCTGATTCTTCTGCCTCATGCTATTTAACGAATAGAGCCACCCCACTCCTTTCCCAGCTTCCCATCCTTTCTATATGTCACTTACCCTTCAACATTCAAATCCCCATCCAGGTCATCCTGCAGCCACGTCTTGGCAATGGCTACCAGGTCATACACGTTTCTCTCAATTTGTGTGAATATAAATTTTGTTTCAAATGCTACATTAATTCTAATACAATACCTTTAAGTTTGGCCTTTTATTATTTTTGCAGCCTCTGCCCTTGTCTGATTAGCGCTTAGATTTGTATTCTCTGCCCTTTCCTGTCATCATCTATCATTTCGCACATTAATTCCTTCTTCTATTCTAAATTTAATTATCTGAGTTAGTAACCGATAGATTTTCTGTGCATTGATATTTAACTTGTGCCATTTCTGTAGCTAATCAAATATGCTCAAAATCTGAAACAAAACCTGAAAATGCTGGATAAGCTCAGCAGGTACCTGGCAGCATCTATGGGGACACAAATAGAGTTAATGCTTCAAGTACATCACAATGAAGTTGGAAATAGTGGTTTGTATACATTGTGACAAAGGCAGAACAGGAACCTGGGGAATAGATGGTGCACAAGACCAATAAAAAAGACAAAGCTGCTGCTAATTTGGGTGAAATAGAAATAGGGATGTAAAACAGGTATAAATTAAGGCCCGGAGGGTGAAAAGGAATCCTCTTCGCTGAGACTGAGGGAACTAACACAAGATGATTTCTTTTAATACAGGCTTTGAGGCCTCTATGTTGAAGGTTTTGTACACATTGGTAGGGTTTTAACACCAAACAGGTGGCTTTCTTCTTAAACTTAAGGAAATCACCCATAGCTTAGACAGAGAGAGAGCTTTTTTTAAAACATTTTACTTTGAGTTTGGAGCAGTCCTGTGAAGTCATTGAAATAGGGTGAGAAAGGAAAGATATAAAATGAAAACCTTATATAGTTATTTTAGGGTTAAGTGTTAGGATTAGTCCCAGACCAGAAGTGCTAGAGAAAAATCTTTAAGAGATTGATTAAAGCTTTGTACATTTAACCAGATATGTGACAGCTCCAGGAAGAAGCTGTTTGCAATGCCTGTCTAAAAGTTTAAGTCAATCTGTCAAGGTGCTCAATGTAGGGACTTTATTTTGAATACTTTGCAAATAGTGTTTTGGGTACTGTACTATGGATAAGTTTGGGAACTGTACAAAAACAACTGTTTCTTTTCAATTTATAAAGGAGAGTTTGGGAATAAGAGAATATTCTAAATGTGTGACTAAAACCTTTGAATTTGTGCTACAGGTAGATGATTTGGTTTATTCTAATATGTATTTATTTCTTTAGTTCATTAGCTTCAGTTTTATTGTAAATGTTTACTGTAAATTATTCTGAACTTAAAGCATTGCATTTTTATATTTTAGAAAAATATCAGTTACAAGAAAACAAATCTAAATATGATCCGTCAAACCAGATTCCTCTAGGAACTGACTCATCACAGTGGCTCAGTGGTTAGCACTGCAGCCTCACAGGGGCCCTGGTTCGATTCCAGCCTCGGGTAACTGTCTGCGCAGAGTTTGCACATTCTCCCCATGTCTGCGTGGGTTTCTTCTGGGTGCTCCGGTTTCCCCCCCGTCAGTCCAAAGATGTGCAGGTGAAGTGGATTGGCCACGCTAAATTGCCCTCAGTGTTCTGGGATGTAGAGATTAGGTGCATTAGCCATGGGAACTGCAGGGTTACAGGGACAGAGTAGGGGATTGGGTCTGGATATGAGGGTCAGTGTAGACTCGTTGGGCCATGGGACCTGTTTCCACCCAGTAGGGATTCTATTCTGTTTATTCTATTCTATTCAAAATGCTGAAAATTCTCAGCTAGTCAGACAGCATCTCTGGAGACACAAACAAAGTGAACATTTCAGGTCAATGATCTTTCATCAAAACTCTTCAAAAGTCCAAGTTACCTTTAAGCGAAGCAGATGTTTGGAGAGTCTTTGGCTCATATTGGTGAATAGTGTGAATGATATCTGGATCAGAATCAAAGTGATCGCGATTATTCTTCCAGAAATTGGCTGGAGAGATGAGGAGGCAGCCATGTTCAGGAAGTAGACTCCGCAACTTCTTTAAGCCAGGGAGTAGATCAGTGACTTGGAGACATACACTTTCTAGGCCTTTGGGACCAGTACTGTGAAATGATGAAAGAATATACGTTATGAACTAATACAAAAATGATACTCTTCCTTAAGGCAAGAACATGCTTAGATGTTGATGGGAATTTGTGTCATTTGGGTGAATGTTTTGTTTATACAATCACAGAATAGCATGAAAATGAAGGAGGCATTTAGCTTATCAAGACTGCACCTATTGAAGAATAACTTTGTCAGTCCCACTCCTTCTCCATAACCCTGTAATTTTATTGTACTTCAAGTATTTCTTTCTGAAAGCTTATACTGAATCTGGATTCACCATGTGTCAAACAGTGCATTTCAAAATCTAATCATTTAGTCATGGAGATCTACAGCACAGAATAAAAGCCTTTTAGCCCATCTCATCTGTGCCAGTCAAAAATAACCAACTAACCATTCTAATCTCATATTCTAGCACTTGGCCAATAGCCTTCTACACCTTAACATCGCAAGCAAATGTTAACAGGGTTTCTATATCTGCCACCCTTGCAGGCAGTGAATTTCATATTTCCATCCTGTATGTGAAAATCCTTTTCCTCATGATTTCTCTAAACATTCTGCCCTTTATGTTAAATCTACTCCCCCAGTCACTGATCTTCCCATCAATGCAAGAAGTCTCCTCCTGTCTACTCTATCTATGCCCCTCAAAATTTATACATTTCAATCACATCCCCAGGCATTCTCCGCTGTCCTAAGAAAAACAATCCCATTCCATCCTATTTCTGTTCATCACTAGAACTCTCCAGAGGTCAGACAACATCCCAGTAATCTCCTCTGCACCCTCTCCAGTACAAGAACATCACTCATTTAATGGGAGTTCAACTGAATAACATTTTCTACAGTTCCAAGATAATGTGTCGAGCTGGATGAACACAGCAGGCCAACCAGCATCAGAGGAGCATCTGCAGTTCCCACTATCTCCTATACAGTTCCACTTGCTCTTAAACTCTATGCCTCAGCTAATAAAGGCAAGATCACTAGATTTTTTTTAACAACTTTATCCACCTGTCCTAATACGTTAAACGGACATACGTGTCAAGGTCACTGTGTGCTTTTCATGAGTCCTACCATTCCTTATGCATTCCTATGCTTTATTTGTTTTGCACAAGTGCATCACCTCACATTTAACTGGATTGGATTCTATTTGCTATTGATCAGTCCATCTGACCAGTGCGTCTATACCTTCTCACTACTCACCAACCCATACATTTTTGTATCAACTGCTAAATTAATGAAAAATCCTCCCACATTCAAGTCTAATTCATTAATATAAACCATTAACAGACACCAACACTAATCCCTCTAGGACCCATTGGACGGTTGGACGAACACTCCTCAACCATCACCCTCTGCTTTCCACCACTCAGCCATGAGGAATTCCCAAATTTCCTTGGAGGGTCATACCTTTGCTATCAGTCTCTCATGCTGGACCTTATCAAAAGAATTATTGAATCCCTAGTTTCGAAGCAGGCCCTTCAGATATAGAGTCCACACTGACGCCCTGAGCAGCATTCCACCCAGAATGACCCCTCTACCCTATCTCCATAACTCTGCATTTCCCAAGGCTAATCAACCTAGCATATGCATTTTTGCAGTGCGAGGAAACCGGAGCACTTGGAGAAAACCCATGTTAACACTGGAAGAATATGCAAACTCCACACAGACAGCCTGAGGGAGCAATCGAACCTGGGTCTCTGGTGCTGTGAGATGGTGCTACCCATGAGCCACAACACTGCCCTAAAAGCTTTGCTGAAGTCCAAGTAGATTACGTCAAATGCATTGCCTTCATCTAGATACCTGGACACCACTTTGCAAAATTCAATCAAGTTCAGATATGACGTCCCCTTAGTAAAAACCATGCAGAATGTTCTTGATTAATTCCTGCCTCTTCAAATGCAGATTAATTCAGCCACACAGACTTACTTTCAAAGGTTACCCCACCAGATGTTAGACTGCCTGGCTGGCTAGTAGTTTCCTAGTTCATCCCTTGCTCCCTTGAATGATGGTACCACATTCACTGCCCTTCAGTCCTTGCACTCGTGTCTTGAAAAGTTTTGTAAGTGTCCTATTTTCTCCGTTTCTCAATCAATAACCTGGGTCATGATTAGTCTACCTCTGGAGATTTACCTACTTTTAAGCTGCTAGACCACTTTGATCTTCCTCAGTCTATGCTGACTTTGTTAAACTGTATCTTAGACTTTCTATTCTATTTCTATATCCATATTGTCCATCCCACTCGTGAACATGAAGACATCACATTTTTAGAATGCTACCTCAATTTTCTGACTCCATGTACAAATTATCACTGTGGCCCCACCTTTCCCTGGATATCCTTTTACCCTTAAAATACACCCGAAAAACAATTTTAGGATTTTTCTTTGTTTTGCCTATCAGTGTCCTGTCACATCCCCTTTTAGCTTTCGTAATCTCCCAAAGAAGTACCCTTTTACGCATTCTATACTCCTCTAGGATTTCTGCTGTTTGAGCACTTGGTATCTGCCATAAACCTCTTTTTCTCTTGATCCAATTCTGTATAATCCAAAGCAGTCCAAGGTGGCAGCAAAAGTAGGCAGCCAAGGTCTCCCAGCATCTGCAGGGATGTTGAGCACAGGGAAATTACAGCCAGCATAGGGACAGGACACTGCTAAACAGGAACCCAGCGTGGAGGAAATCAAGCCCTTGAGGATTGCGGGGTCAGCATGGCTAAGCACTTAAAGGAGGACTGTAATGTTGAACTTTTAACTTTATCTTTATTTCCTACTTTGTAGCTAAGATTTTGTGCCTAGGTACTTTTGTACCCAAGATGGCACCGGAAATTGCAAGTTTGTAAATTTTTCACTGTACTCCTGTGTCCCTATACTTGTGCACACATAACAATAAAATCTAATTCATTTCTAAATCTGAGTGCATATCCCTTGAAATCACGGGTTCACAGGATTTGTCAGTCCCACTCTTTATATTTATTGGAGCAAGTTGGCCCTGTATTCTTCATATTTGCTTCCTGAATACATCACACTTTTCTGAGACAGATTTATCCGAAACATCTGCTCCTAGTCCACTCTAGTCAAATCATATCTGATCGTATTAATATCAACCTTTCTCCAGTTTAGAACTTTGATTTCAGGCCCATTCTTGTTGCTTTCCAGTAACAATCTTGAATCCAACAGAGCTTTAATCATTGAGTGCACAATACTGCCCAACTGTTTTTCTTTCTTAATTCATTCATTCATGGGAAGAGGGCGCCACTGGCTGGGCCAGCATTTACTGCCCCTCCCTGGTTGGCGCTCCCTGGTTGGCCAGAGGGCAGTCACAAGTCAACCACATTGCAGTGGACCTGGAGTCACATGTAGTCCAGTCTAGGTAAGGAGGCCAGATTTACATCCCTAAAAGGGCATTAGAGCTACAACCACCAATTGCACAGGTTCATTGCCAAAGATTGAGACCGGGAATGCCCTCTTCTCTCTTCTGTACAGCCCTCTGCATACTGGCTCAAAAAGGTCTCCTGGATTTTTAAAACTTACTTACTCATGAGATGTGGACATAACTAGCTTGCCAGCACTTATATCCCATTCCTAGCTGCCCTTAGACGGTGATGATGAGTTGTCTTCTTTAGCTGCGTCCACATGCTGTAAGCTGACCCACAATGCCATTACAGAAAGAATTCCAGGATTTTGACCCAGCAACAGCTACTTATTTCCAAGTCAAGATGGTGAGTGGCTTGGAGGTGAACTTGCAGCTGGTGGCGTTCCCACTTAAGTGTTGCCCTTGTCCTCCAAGTGGAAATGGCGGTGGGTCTAAGAACCTTTGTCGAATTCCTGCAGTGCATCTTGTAGATAACACACACTACTATTATTGAGTGTCAATGGAGGAGGGAGTCGATGCTTGTAGCTATGATGCCAACCAAGCCAACTGCTTTGACCTGCATGATGTCAAGCTTCTTGAATATTGTTGGAGCTGCATCAATCCAGGCAGGTAGGAAGTATTTCCATCAAATTCCTGACTTGTACCTAGATGGCAGATGAGCTATGAATAGTCAGGAGGTGAGATCATTGCTGCAGTATTCCTAGCCTCTGACTAGCTCTTGTAGCCACTGTGTTTACATGATACGTTCAGGTGAGTTTTTGGTCAATGGTTTTTGGACTGTCCTCCAACAAATGCAACCATCACGTACAATGCATGGATGCATTTCATGAATTTTGTTCCCTCTGAATCTTTAGCAATATGGTTACGCTAATTTGTGCTGGGGAGGTTTAAATCCCTTACATTCACTAGCATATTAGTTTTACACTTCCCGGAAATTTTCCTACATATCTGCACTTCTATTTTTCTTGTTGCATGAAAAAAATCTTCTTAGTTTCTCATTCTCATCCATCAAAAACAGTCAGTACTCAGTTGGAAGATTAATATACGAAATTTCTCTAAATATGACTAGCTTCATGTTGTTTGGATTGCCCAATAGGTATGAAATTAAGCAAACATTTATCCAAATGTAATTTGCTTGATGTTTTGGTTGCCCTAAAACAGTGTGGAATCTGCTTTAAGCTGTAACTTAAAAATACAATAGCCAACCATTCATTTCAGTTTCTCCTTGGGTGGTTTCAGAGGCATTTTCTTATGAAAAGTATCATCCAGCAGAAATGTGATTGACCTGTGCTCTCACGAACATGTGGTCCAAAGAGATGAAAATATTTTTTACATTAGTTTTTCAATTGTGGGAAAGCACACTTACAGAAAGATCACCTAATCACTCTTCAAAACTCCTGTCGACTAGTCTTGCTTAATGATTGCCCTCTTTGCAATAACTTTTTCCTACACAAATCCAAAGTGATAATTGGTTATTGACTCATACTTGGTTCCTCCAAATAAAGTCCAAACTCTCTCCAAATATCTAACTTTCTTCATTTTTCTTCTCTTCTTAGTTTAGTCCCGCGAACAAAACATGATGATCATAAGGAACTGTGTTTCAAGTTACACTTGGAGGCAGATTTGTGAACTTTATTTCATTGCATTATTTATCCAAAAATACTGCCTCAAGTTCAGTATCTGAGCCAGCAGGTCTTTAACTGTCAAATCTGCCTCTTGTAGTTTTAGAGATTCTTCCTCCACTGCATAGTTATTTTCTGCCAAGAGTTACTTCTGGACTCACTATTAGCACATGAACTATGCTTTCTTACTATCCACTCCTTCACCTCACTTTGTCAGTCTGTGTGTCTTGTTTTTGGGTCAGGATTCAAATCAAGGTTCAAACTTCTCAGGAGCTCTTAGTGCATATCGCAAAACAGTCTGTGTTCCTCTGAAATATGTGTCACACTAATATCCACTGGCCTAAAGAAGAGACAGTCCTGTCATGTGTGTCATAATAAGTTAGTATCACTATACAGCCAAGATCTACTCTGTCATTCCTCACAAAACAGACAAGCGTAAGAGGTGCAAAGTATACACATACCTGTTTCAACCATTTAGAGGCCAAGAAACAGAGTTAATACTTTGATCCGATAGGACTCCTCCTCACAAAATATAGCATTTTGTATTTATTCAACTTGATCCGTTGCTCTGCATTACCTGATATCAGTTTTAATGGTGTAAGAGGCACTGTACCGGCCCTGAACTTCGAGGGCAAGAAAGAAAAATCATCTAGACATTCTTCACAATTACTAAAATCAACAACAGCAATTGATATATACCTGTTGAGGATATGATCGGACATTATAGTTATATGTTATGTAGTCAAAATCTGAAGCACTTGGGCACAATGCAGACTACAACTAATGTCCAAACACTGAGGGCATTATGTTGAAAAAATTAGTAAAACAGGTTATAGAGTACTCAAAAATTTGCCCGATTTACTTTTCCTGCTCATTTTATTATTTTCCTTCTTTCCCGCATGAATTTGATCACGCAACAACTTAATGCTACAACTAAATTAACCTGGATCACC
Source organism: Stegostoma tigrinum (assembly GCF_030684315.1). Taxonomy (NCBI): domain Eukaryota; kingdom Metazoa; phylum Chordata; class Chondrichthyes; order Orectolobiformes; family Stegostomatidae; genus Stegostoma; species Stegostoma tigrinum. The sequence goes on along the minus strand of NC_081358.1, from coordinate 98,342,518 downwards.
GACACAATTAAGATATTGGCCGGAGTTTCTCTCATATATCGAAGGAACATGAGCCATGAGCTTTAAAATTCTATACTTTGTGGCAGTATAAATAGTTAAAACCTTTCCTACCTGTCTTGAAAGACGTGATTTCTTATTTCTTCCACAAGCTGAAAAACTTTCGACAGAGGGGCGCGGAATACATCTACACCAATTAGATTTTTATTCCAAGGGGATACAGTAGCTTTTACAAATATCTGTTGGATGTATGCAACTGGAGGTCCAACATACTAGAAAGTAAAAAAGACCAATTCATGCAATTTTTGAGAACTAATTGAATAAAACTGGACCAAAGAATAGAAATGCTGTTGTACACAAAATAGTTAAGACACACTTATTTCCAACAGTGTGATTCAATACTAAGTACATCTTCAAGAGCTTGGGAATCAGAATTATGAAAAGATTCAAGTTAATGAGTTAGTTTTTTGGAAAATGTTTGAGCAGTTTAGTGATCTGCATCTTCAAAGTTATCTGGGTCTTATAAGATGGGAATTAGGTGGTTATAGAATGTTGTGATCACAGACCTAGAAGAACAAACATGGTTCATGTTATATCGATTATAAGTTAACCTACCTATAATTTAAAGTACATCAAATAGTTTGATTCAAACACAAACTTTAATTTACATAGTAGCGCCAGTTTAAGCCGTGAGCTGCCACAACTAGAGAGAGAATCGTAATCCTGGACAACCACATCTGAAATGTGCTCAACTCAAGGATGTTCAACTCAGTACTTTTTTTTGCACTCAGTATTAAGTGAGTTTAAGATGCAAGCATCTCTAGACATCAACTGGGGTGAAAATAGTTATCCACATGCTTTGATTCAGAGGTTGTTCAAACTTATTACGTTTCCAAGTGATACAAGTATGGTTAATGATCATGACAGGAGGGTGAAACTGTAAGCCAGAAGGAAGACCTTAAGTTAATGCAACAAAGGTCTTCGTTTTGACAGATGCCAGCAGCAATGAGGTTCTCGCTGTGTGAGGATGAGAGCAAAATCTGAAAAGTGGATGACACTGTGGTTGGCTTTTTTAAGAAATCACACTTTACAATAGCACTGATCATAACTCTCAATTTTCATGAATTCTTAGAAACTAACATTTGTTGTTTCTCCCCACATCTTTACCTGCCTCGCTTCTTAAACCATCATGTATTTTTGTCTCCCTTTTCCTCGATTACCCTGAAATTTACCAGTCACTGACAGATGTTTAGCTTCTCTCAAGTACATGCCCAAGGAATTATCATCATCTCTTAGTGAGCACCTCCAAAAGTTATTGAGTATGTCTTCCTCAAAACTCCATCATTATTTGCGTTATCCTCTTCATATGGCTCAGAAACAACATCTCTGTTGTCTTTAATTTATTTTCCAATTTTGTGTTTAGATTCCAACTTTGGCACCCATGGTAATGATCATATGTAGCATTTAATAATCTCATTCCGCTTTCCATACAGTTGTTCCTATTTCTGTGAAGGTTTGTTTTTACAAAGTGTCTATGTTCACGGATGTTGGATCACTTTTCTAGGTGTATTAGGTTACAATGATGGCAAGAAAATGATTCTACGCACTATTTTCTTTCCTTAATTCCATCATTATTAAAAGATTGTATTTCAATTGATGATATGTACTATTTTACTGAAGATGATAATTTATATTCTTTAATTTGTTATCTTTCAGGTCACCATGAAGGACATGCTTTCTCAGTTTTGACCCACAGATTAAATTTGCTACCAGTCATCTCTCTTTAATAAAAGAGCAGCTTACTGCCCTTCGGAACTATGACAACCTTAACATTCAGTTCACTTTGTAGATTTTCGATTTACTTGTCACCCACATAACTTCGAATTATTTATACTTTGCTTAGTAAAATGTATGCTAACTCCAACAAATATCTTAAATTCATTCCATTGCAAAGGCTAAAAAAATCTGGAAAAGGAACACAAACTTTTTGGACTGCTCTTTGTGTAAAGACCATTCCTTTAAACTTTAAAAACAAAACTGCAGACTGAAATGAGACAGGTCTTTCAAACCAGGGTTGAACTGGTACCAAGTATGTTCTGAAAGCAAGCAACCTTACATAGATAATTTGGAGTTGGGGACTAAGTGGGGTGTGTCAAAATTTGCAGATAACACTAGAGTGGGTGGTAGAGCAAAGTGTGCAGAAGACTCTGAAAGTCTGCAGAGGGATATCGATAGTCTGAGTGAGTGGGCAAAGGTCTGGCAGATGGAGTACAATGTTGATAAGTGTAAGGTCATCATTTTGGTAGGAATAACAGCAAAATGGACTGTGTTTTAAATGGTAGAAAACTGCAGCATGCTGCTGTGCAGAGGGACTTGGGTGTCCTTGTGCATGAATTGCTAGTAGGATTGCTGGTGCAGCAGGTAATTAAAAAGGCAAATGGAATTTTGTCTGCCACTGCTAGAGGGATGGAGTTTAAAAACAGGGAGGCTATGCTGCAGCTGTATAGGGTCCTGGTGAGTACTGCGTGCAGTTTTGGTCTCCTTGCTTGAGAAGAGATATACTAGCACTGGAGGGGATGCACACGAGATTCACTTGGCTGATTCTAGAGTTGAGGGGGTTGGATTATGAGGAGAGACTGAGTAGACTGGGATTATACTCATTGGAAATCAGAAGAATGAGGTGAGATCTTATAGAAACATATAAGATTATGAAGGGAATAGATAAGGTGGAGGCAGGGAGGTTGTTTCCGCTAGCAGGTGAAAATAGGGTGAGGGGGCTTTGCCTCAAAATAAAAGGAAGCAGGTGTAGGACTGAGGTCAGGAGGAACTTCTTCACCCAAAGGGTTGTGAATCTGTGGAATTCCCTGCCCGGTGAAGCAGCTGAAGCTAACTCGCTGAATGTTTTTAAGGCAAGGCTAGATAAATTTTTGAACAGTAAAGGAATTAAGGGTTATGGTGAGTGGGTGGGTAAGTAGAGCTGAGTCTCCAAAAGATCAGCCACGATCTTATTAATTGGCAGGGCAGACTCAAGGGACCAGTATGGTCTACTCCTGCTCCTGGTTCTTATGTTCTTATGATATGCACTGCCATCAAAACAGTGAACAACTATTTAAACAAATAGTAATTGAAGTTTGACTGGAGGTGATTTGGAGCTGAGCGGTATACAGATGTAGCCAGTATAGTAACAAGGATCAATCTATGTCCCAGTGACAGTTATCAATGTCAGAGACATTTTGCTTGTTAACAAATGTGATTGGTTCTCACGTGGTTGAACAGCTTGAAGCTGAAAATAGATTGGGAGAGCAAGAGGCAAACAGACAGAGAGAGCGAACGAGAGAAAGAAGTACCCGTTCACAGATCTTCTCAAGTCAGAAGCTGGTCTGTTCTCAGCAGACCAAAATTCAGTTTAAACCTGAAAAAAACTGGTTAGCTTTCATGCAGCAATTGTGGAAGCTGTGACTTTTAAATCAATATATCAGAAACATTTTCCAAGTAAATGAACCACCCTGTAATTCCTGCAAACCAGTGGAAGCACCCAGAGAAAGAATCTGAACAAGGGATCTGGCTAACCAATGAAGGCCCAATTTAACAGTTGAACCAGAAAGCAAAGACCATTGATCTGTCCTGCAAGTCTTTCTGCCTCTGCCAGTAATCTACTTTCCCTATTTGTGTGGGTCAAGGGTAGAACATAAGGGGATTAGAGTTTTAATTGGTAGTGTTCCAAGCCAATGGTTTTTTTTAAAAATCTATTTACCTGTAGTTATAGTCTAATTACTTGTACTAAGTAGCAATTCTTGTTCAGTACAGAATCCTGATCTGTGCTTCCTATCAACCTGGATCTGAAATTCAGGTAAATTATAAAATACTGTGTACTTTTTAAAACAACTTTTGCGATGACTCCAGAAGTAGCGGAGCTGGATTTTACCAGTATACTTAGAAAGAACAATACAGCACAGGAACAGGCCCTTTGGCCCTCCAAGTTTGCACTGATACATTTTTGCCCTTCCATACTGAAACTGTCTTCATTTACAGGATCCTCTATTCCCTTCCTTTTTGTCCAGTGCTTCTTGAATGCTGCTCTTGTGTCGGCTTCCACCACCTCCTCTGGCAGCACGTTCCAAGATCTCACCACTCTTTCTACCTCACACATCTCATTTAAATGCTCCACCCCCATCTGGAACCTGTGCCCCCTAATTGACCCCTCCACATTGGGAAAAAGCTTCATACTTTCCACTCTATCGGTGCCATTCACAACCTTATAAACTTCTATCAGATCGTGCCTCAACCTCCTGCATAGCAATAAAAACAAGCCAGTCTATCCAACCTTTCTTCATAGCTAAAATGCCCCTTACCAAGCAACATCCTGGTAAACCTTTTCTGCACCCTCTCGAAAGCTTCTCTCCCCTTCTGGTAGTGTGGTGACCAGAACTGTGCACAATTTATTTTGTATTCATTCTCTTCTGTTTACTCCCTACCACACCCACCTCCCTGATTTCTGCATGTAAACTGACATTTTCCCCAGTCACCATCAGTTCTGAGGAAGGGTCACCAGACCCAAAACGTTAACTCTGTTTTCTCCTTCACGGATGCTGCCAGACCTGCTGAGCTTTTCCAACAAGTTTGTTTTTGTTCCTGATTTACAGCATCAGCAGCTCTTTTGGTTCTTGTTTCAATTAAACACATATTTTTGTATCTTCCTTTGTGAAAGCAGAACTAATAACATCCCCAAAATGTTGGTGAACAGGATCTACTCAGAGAGGAAGTGAAATAAATTGGGATGAGAAGTGGAAATGGTGTTGGGGAAACGGATGGGACGTAAAGCCAATATATCCCCAGAACTCTATAATCCACATCTGTGTATGCTCAAGAAAGTGTACCTAATGGATACTTTAGTGGTTATCTTTCAAGATTCTACTGATTTGGGAAGTTTCTATGACTATTTAAAAAGTAGCAGAGAGAAAATAGATAATTATAGACTGGTTAACCTGATATTGATAGAGCCCATTATCAAAGATTTAATAGCAGAGCACTTAGAAAACAATGACAGGATTAGACAGAATCAGCATGGACGGACTAAAGGGAAATCATGCTTAAAATATCTACTGGAATTTTGAAAGAATGTAACAAGGAGTGAAATGAAAAGGGAAAGCCAGCGGATGTGTTCAACTCGGACATCCAGAAGGTTTTCAAAAAGGTTCAACATAAGAGATGAACTTGCAAAATTAAAGCACACTGGTGTGAGATAGTTACTGATATGGATAGAAAACTGGTTGGAGACTCAAAAGAGTAGGAACAAATGGGTCCTTTACTGAGTGGCAGGCAGTGATCAGTGGGATATTACAGGGATCGGTGCTTGGACCCCAACATTTCACAATATTTATTAATGATTTAGATGAGAGAGCTAAATGTAATATTTCCAAATGTGCAGGTGACACAAAGTGAGCTATGAGGAGGATGCAGAGATGCTTCAGTGTGGTTTGAACAAGTTGAGTGAACGAGCAAACGGAAGGCAGGTGAAGTACAACGTAGACAAAGGTGAGATTAAGTGGCAAAAGACTGGGAAAATGGGACGCTCAACAAGGCCTAGATAGTCTTCGAACGCCAGTCACTTTAAGTAAATATGAAGATGCAGCAAGAGGTGAAGGAGGCATATGGCAAGTAGGCTTTAATGGCCACAGGATTTCAGTGATGTCATGTTGCAATTGTATAGGGTCTTGCTGAGACCATATCTGGAATAGCGTGTGCAATTTTGGTCTTGTTATCTGAGGAAGGGGTTCTGGTTATCGAAGGAATGCAGCAAAAGTTGAACAGACTGATTCCTGGGATGGCAAGACTGACATATGAAGAGAGGCTGGATCAGTTTAGGATTATATTCACCCCGGCTCAGAAGAATTAGAGGAGTATTTTACAGGAACCTATAAAATTCTAACAGGGACAGACAGTGTAAGCAGAGGAAAGATATTCCTGATGACTGGAGAGTCCAGAACCAATGGCCACTGTTTAAGGATACATGGTAAGTGACTTAGGACTGAGATAAGGAGAGATATTTTTGCACCCAGAGTGATGAACCCATGGAATTCTCTGCGACAGTAAGCAGTTGAAGCCAAATTGATGAATGCTTTCAAGAAGGAATAGATATAGTTTCAGGCTAAAGGGATCAAGGTTATAGAGAGAAAGTGGAGGAGGGTATTTAGGTGGACGGTCAGGCATGATCATATTGAATGGCAGAGAAGACTCGAAGGGCCAAATAGAAAATAAGAGCAGGAATAAGCTAGGTTTCTAAGTAACAATTAATTTGCACATAACAACAGTAGCTCCTACAAATAAGCGTTGTGCAGAATGAGAAAGAAACATTACCACAGCACTGGAGATAACACTGCTCCTCTTGAAAATATTAACAATTATCAACTTCTCCAAAGACCCAGAATTTCCAATAAATTCAGTTCTGATGATCTCGTTAGATGGTGTTGGGGGCAATGAGGAGGATTTGAGGTGAGTGCCATTATGTTGCTTAATATATGCGCAATAGATCAATATTTAGGAATGGGAATTAACTACAGCAGCAAAAATAAACACAGCTGGTGTTAAGTCAGCATTAGACACTAAATTCACGTACTCTGCAACCTTCCTGTATAAGTCTCAACACCTGCACAAACAGATTCCACATATTCAGGAAAAACTACACCACGGGGGGGGGGGGGGGGGGGGGGGGGGGGTGGGGGGGGGTGGGGGGGGGGGGGTGTTGAAGGAGGAGGATGCCCTAGAGTTACTATCGCTGGACTGTTAATTACGGGATCCATGCATTTGGGGACACATGTCCAAATCCAGCCATGATGGATGGTGGAATTTGCATTCAATAATCTGGAATTAAAAGTCTAATGCTGAACATGACTCCATCGCCAATTGTCAGAAAAACCCATTTGGTTCACTAATGTCCTTTAGGGAAAGAAACTGCCATCCTTACCTGGTCTGGACTACATGCAAACCCAGACCTAGGACTGGGCAATAAATGCTTGCTAGCCAATGGCGCCCTCGTTCTGTTAATGAGTAAAGGAAAAAAAAATAGGCAGAAGTGATATCGGTGCCATTTCTTCATTAAAATTATATCCACAGCACCAAAAATAATGGCAATAACTGCCACATTTTGTAGCTGTTGAGTTAGTACAATTAAAAGTTGAATGGGAAAAGAAATAATAAAGGCATTCTAGCTAGAAATCATGAAACCCAAAGCATCCGTAGAAGTGTGATGTTGACAGCAAGAAAGTCAGAAGAACAAGGATTGCAGAACGAATCATCCCCAGTCCTGAGTATATCCTTTCAGTTAGAAGGTCAAACGTTTTAAAGATAGCAGTACAATAGTACACAGTTGATGAGGGGGTATTGTCCTGGGAGCTCTGAACACCAACTGTGGACCACATGAGATTTAGAAATTGTAAATCAAATATTGGCATGGAAGCCTCCTGCTACTACCACTTATCACTCTGCCTCAGCATAGGAAACTATTCTTCCATGATAAATATCACTTAGAAAAACTAATGAACAGCTGCAGTACTGAACGGTAATTTTGGTGGGAACCTTACATCTTCAAAAATGCTTTGATAGTGCTACTACTGGCCAAGCTTGTAGACACCTGAAGAATATATCTGCCATACTGAGTTTGCAGCAGACGATAAGAAAACAAACACAAGGGAAAAACAGACAACCCTTAGAAACTTGAGAAATATTTATTTTTACATCTGTAACAGTGCATAATTTATATTTAGGCAGCATCTGATGACACTCAAGCGCAGACAACTAAGCAAATGTGCTAATCTGGAAACATGGGCAAGCACAATTTCAGACCTGCACTGAGCTGTATAAGCAGAAAATGAGGAGCAGAGTCCGTTCCCTCTCCCCACCCTACCCAAAGCCCTCTCACTCACAGGACCCATCCTTGAACCTCCTCCAATGCATCCCCACATCCCACCTCTCCGGGACCTATTCCCACCAACCGCTCTCCAGCTACACATCCAATTCACAGCCACATCTTATTAAACCCAAACCCACTTACGTGTAGGTGTGCAAATTTAAATGATGCTTCGTGTGCATACACCGGTGTCAGTAAATGCAGCTACTTAGTATACTGTGCTAATATAATCATTTGTTCAACATGTCTTAATATGATTCATTAATGAGCAGCATGGTGGCTCAGTGGTTAGCACTGCTGCCTCACAGCGCCAGGGACCTTGCTTCAATTCCACCACCGGGCGACTGCCTGAGTAGAGTTTGCACTTTCTCCCTGTGTCTGAGTGGGTTTCCTCCGGTTGCTCTGGTTTCTTCCCACAGTCCAAAGACATGCAGACTAGGTGGATTGGCCATGCTGAATTGCATGTAGTATTCAGGAATGTGTAGATTAGGTAGGTTATAGGGGGTTGGGTCTGGGTGGGATGCTCCAAGGGTCAGTGTGGATTCGTTGGGCCGAAGGGCCTGTTTCCACAGTGTAGGGATTCTATGATCTATGACCTCTTACATGACAAGTGACTATCTGAAATGAATTCACCCTTACTGACAAATTTGTAGATCATTAGTATTTCACATCAAGGTTAAATAGCTGAAAATTCTTTCTGGGTACACCATTACCTGCTTTCCTGAAATGATAACTAGTTCCCTTTGGAGATGTAATACACAAACAGTTGAACAGTTCAAAACTTACCCAATCTGGTCTGTCACTCTGATCAGTGTGTCGCAGATTTGGTTCAAGAGGGGGTACAGAATAATCCTTCACTGGTGTAGTGAACTCAACAGGTCCTGTCCCTGGCAGAGGTAGCTTTAATAAGGGATAACTATAACAAAATCAAAGCAAAACAAAAATTAAGTAAACATAGTCCAGAAATGTGTAACAGCACTTCAGTATTATTTTCCCCTCATCTATACAAATATTGTATTGCCAAAATATTAACTGACCTCCTGCAAGGTATTCATAATACTTGATGCCTTCCAATGTCCAATCCCTACAGTACAAACACAAAACATCTATCTGGGCATTGCATGAGGACTGAAAATCTTGATAACCCTGTATTTCACCTATTTTTTTTTAAAACGTTGTGTAATATTGAGAAGCAGTTACAACAACTCTTTCATTTCTGATCCAAAAATGCTCTGCCTTAAATAGTGACACAGCAAATGACTTAAAAGGTCGCTGACAAGTATCTTGTTAAGCATTGCAAAATAATGATTTTTCTTCCAGCCCCAATTCAGAGATACGGTAACATTTTTCACTTTTGTGCAAAACTGTACTGAACCATATAATCACCATTCCAAAATAAAATTATATTATTGAAATATATTCAGTTGGCTACAAATGTAAATCATTACAATAAAAGCCTGTAAAGTACTGAAAATTAAGCAAAATTAATGGTATATTCTGTATTTACAAACAAGAATTTTATTTCTAATTCAAACAATTCTGTCTCCTGCAACAATCAATCACTCTGTACATACTGTTCAAAATGCTATCTGTAGATATTACCCAAACTGGTAAATGAAAAATCTGTACATCCTAATCCAACATAATTAGGAGGATTTTATGTTGTCTGCAAGGCAACTGACACAGAGGTCCATTGTGAAGATACAAATGAGTCAATAAAATAACAACTTGACAACAATTTCCCTGAATGTAACATCCTTAAGAACAAAGAACAAAGAAAATTACAGTACAGTAACAGGCCCTTCGGCCCTCCAAGCCTGCGCTGATCCAGATCCTCTGTCTAAACCTTTCATCTACTTTCTAAGGATGTGTAGTATTCCTTTGTTCCCTGCCCATCCATGTATCTGTCCAGATACATCTTAAAAGACACTATCATGTCTGCATCTACCACCTCCGCTGGCAACATATTCCAGGCACCCACCACCCTCTGCGTAAAGAACTTTCTACACATATCTCCTATAAACATTCCTCCTCTCACTTTGAACTCATGACCCCTAATAATTGAGACCCCAACTCTGAGAAAAAGCTTCTTGATATCCATCTTGTCTATACCCCTCATTCTCTGCACCCTCTCCAAAGCATCCACATCCTTTTGGTAATGTGGCAACCCGAACTGTATGCAGTACTCTAAATGTGGCCGAACCAAAGTCTTCTACAACTGTAACATGACCTGCCAACTCTTGTACTCAATACCCCTTCCGATGAAGGAAAGCATGCCGTATGCCTTCTTGACCACTCTAGAGAGCTGTGTTGCCACCTTCAGGGAACAATGGATCTGAACAACCAGATCTCTCTATACATCAATTTTACCCAGGCCTTTTCCATTTACTGTATAGTTCGCTCTTGAATTAGATCTTCCAAAGTGCATCACCTCGCATTTGCTCGGATTGAACTTCATCTGCCATTTATCTGCCCAACTCTCCAGTCTATCTATATTCTGCTGTAATCTCTGACAGTCCCCTTCACTATCTACAACCCCGCCAATCTTCGTGTCATCTGCAAACTTGCTAATCAGGCCACCTATGTCTTCCTCCAAATCATTTACATATATCACAAACAACAGTGGTCCCAGCACAGATCCCTGTGGAACACCACTGGTCACAGGTCTCCAATTAGAGAAACCGCCTTCCACTACTACTGTCTCCTGTTGCCTACCCAGTTTTTTTTATCCATCTGGCTAGCACACTCTGGACCCCATGTGACTTCACTTTCTCTATCAGCCTGCTACGGGGAGCCTTATCAAATGCCTTACTGAAGTCCACGTATATGACATCTCCAGCCTTTCCCTCAATCAATCAACTTTGTCAGGTCTTCAAAGAATTCTATTAAGTTGATAAGGCATGACCTTCCCTGCACAAAACCATGTTGTCTACCAGTGAAAAGCCCATTTTCTTCCAAAAGGGAATAGAGCCTATCCCTCAGTATCTTTTCCAGGCAAACTGGCCCATCCCATTCCCTAGAAACTTCAAACTAAGTGTGATACTGAAGCAAAGAAGATGATTTTAGGACAGACAACCAAATGCTTGGTCAAGGAGGCAAAGTTTAAGAGGCATCTGAAAAAGAGAGGCCCAAAGATTTAGGAAGGGAGATCGGACCTTTAATTTGGAAGGTTTTGATACTAACAATGTAATCATCAAAACTAAGCACGAAAGTGATAATCATCATCACTTAGTAAGCTTCTCTTCTGTCTTGGCCCACTAATCATAATCTCCTTGTTCATCTACACCTTTAATACCTTTCACCATCTCCACCTATCTTTCATCAACCTCAGGGTGTCTTCAGCATAAGTATCACATTTTTCGAGCTGCTAACAGTTTTGATGAAGTGTCACCAAACTTGAAATATTAACTCTGCTTTCTTCCCACAGGGTAGGCGAGGGCCTAGTGTTAATATTGCAGGACTATTAATCTAGAAACCCAGGAAATATCCTGGGGACCTTGGTTCAAATCCTGCCATAGCAGATGATGGAATTTGAAGTCAATAAAAAAAGTCTGGGGTTGACAGTCTAATGATGACAATGAGATCACTGTCAATCATTAGTGAACGAGATAGGTTTTGCCAGTAATTTCCGTAAAATAAGGATGTGCAAGAGCAAGTATTGAAAAAGCAGACAGGTAACAGGAGAATTGAGGAAAGTTTCAGAGTGAGGTCAAGGTGTGATCTGAAAGCAGGACAACAAATAATAATCACACATTATTGGACTGGACAACAGAATCTAGGAGTGAACATACAGGTAATAAGTGAACAGAACTTGATGAATACTTGAAAAGCAGGGTTTTGGATGAGCTCAAGATTATGTTGGTTGAAGATTTGAGATCAACTTGGACAGCATTTAAGCAGAGTTACTCAAAAAATGAAGGAACAGCTTGAAACAAAGATAAATAAACTAAATAATTAAAGCAAAGAGTTACTTATTACAATGTTGACTGTTGAGACAGAATGGAAGGAATAAAGATTGTATCAGTGATAACGTCAGCTTTTGTGCTCCTGAGATGCTGCTGGGCCCGCTGTGTTCATCCAGCCTCACATTTTATTATCAGGAATAAAGATTGAACAGGTTTCATTTTAAGATTCACTGCATCATGTGACTAAGCTAACAAAATTTTCTTTTTCTTGAAATGGCAAATGGTTTTGTAAATCAATTTCAGTCAAAGTACTGAAAGGAATCAGTCGGTGTATATTAACATTTTAATGTATTCACATTTTCTATTTGCATAAGCAACTTAAAAAGCCTCTTCTGCATATTCAATTAATAAATACATGGTGCATTTTAACCTCTGTTGAAAAATGTGCTGTGAGGCCTTCATGAAGAACAAATATTTGAATTAGTTAGCATCTTTTTTAAAATTACAGCTCAGATTGTTAGCAAGCACAAAGTGAAAAAACGGCCATGTCACTCAGTAGATGGAGAAAATATCAGAAAGTGAATGATTGCAGAAATAAGAAATTAAGTTCCAGACAAAATCTTGATTCTATCCCAAAGCAATAATCCAGAATTATACATGATACATAGTAATTAAAGGTCAGTCATACCGAATGCAGGTTTTGGTACCTGCACAAGAGGTGGCAGCAAATACAAAGTTATTTACATTTTTCAGGCTCTTTGGCTTCATAAACAATTCCTACAATCACAAAGTTCAATGAAACTCCTCTTTTTGAAGGCATACATTTGGGAAACAGTTCAAACTAAGCACCTTTTTTTTGATTCAAAAAGACCTAATTTGTGTCACCAATTTATATAATGAACTGTATCAAAAAAGGTAGAACATGAATACAGTCATACTAAGACTCTTCTTGGGACACCTTCAGCATATTCAAGTTATCAAACCTTGATTTTCTTGTTCTACGGTGACCAATATTACCAAGTGATTTGCTAGGTCTAGTTAAAATGAATTTTATTCACATAAATAAATTAGCTCTACATAACTAAGAGAAAAGCAAAACAGTGCAGATGCTGGAAACTGGAAATAAACAGAATGCTGGAGAAGCTCAGTAGATCAAGCAGAATTCAGTTTATCTCTCCACAGATTAAGTCCACTGCTTTTTGGCATTTAGATGAATAATCTCAAATGTGAATACAGGGAAGTGTGGTTAGTAAATTTGCAGATGACACCAAAATTGGTGGCGTGGTGGACAATAATGGTTAGCTCAGAGTTCCACAGGATCTTGATCAAATGGGCCAATGGGCCGAGGAGCAGCAGATGGAGTTCTATGAATTTAGGAAAATGTGAGGTGTTGCATTTTGATGGACAAATCAGGGCAGCACTTATACACTTAAGGAGAAGATCCTGGGGAGTGATGTCAAACAAGCAGACCATGGAGCACAGGTTCATACTTCCTTGAAAGTGGAGTCCTAAGTAGATAGGGTAGTGAAGGTGGCATTTGGTACACTTGCCTTCATTGCTCAGTGTACGGAGCATCGGAATTCAGAGGTCATGTAGAGAACATTGGTCAGGCCACTTTTGGAATACTGCGCCCAATTCTGGTCTCCTTGCTGTTAAACTTGAAAGTGTTCAGAAAAGATTTACCAGGATGTTGCCAGGGTTGGAGGTTTTGATCTAGAGGGTGACAGTGAACAGGCTAGTAATATTTTCCATGAAGCAGTGGAGGCTGAGGGATGACCTTAAAGAAGTTTATAAAATCATGGGGAGCATAGATAGGGTGAGTAGACAAGATCTTTTCCCCAGGGTAGGGGAATCCAAAACTGGAGGGCATAGGTTTAAGGTGAGGGGGGGAAAATTTAAAAGGGACCTGAGGGGCAACATTTTCATGCAGAGGGTGCTGCGTGTATAGAATTTGCCAGAGGAAGTGGTGCAAGCCGGCATAAATACATTTAAAAGCCATCTGGAGAGCTATATGAATAGGAGTGGTTTAGAAGGTTTACGGGCCAAATGCTGGCAAATTGAACTAGATTAATTTAGGATATTTGGTCGGCATGGATGAGTCGGATTGAAGGGTCAGTTTTCATGCTGTATATCTCTGTGAGTCTATGACTCTAATGCTGAGAACAGTATAACTCTTCTGAAACACAGTGCCAGTGACACCCATAGCTCATACAAAACAAAAAAAGAGTTTGTTGCAATGGCCTTTAGAATAGTTCTCAGACAACTTGTTGTTTGTAAGAAACATTGATCAGAACAACGTTTCCGACTGTTAAAAGAACATTTTGAGAGACCTGAACTCTAAAAACTTTATCACATATTTCACTGTTTATATAGGCCAAAATTTGAAGAAATCGATTGGAATTTCTGTTTAGCAATGCGTGCTGGGCAAGCTTAAAACTGTTTTTTAAATAAATAAATGCAACTGATGGAAATTTTCAAGCAGCACTTAAAAAAGTGAAGTTAATATTATGCCAGCCACTAGTCAGTTTGGCTCAGCTAACAGTCTCCACTTCAAACAACTGCTGGTGCGTGCAATATTTCTGTTCATGAGCAAATATTCGAAGGTAACACAATAGTATGGCATTGTTGCATTATTAGAGATGTCAATGTTTAATATTTATGTATCAAACAATTAAATGCCTGCTGACACCAACATTACAATGATAAATTCCAACTGCACGTACTTAATTCCATCATTTTCAAGACTGCAGAAGCACTTGTCTCATTGGAATTTATCATTGCAATATAAAGCCGATTTATTTTTAAAAAGTAAAAAGCTACTTTGTTTGAATGGTCTCTCAAGGATATATTTTTTATTTTTACATTTTTATGTTTTTTGAAAAATGATTATTTAAACTTGATTCAAACAGCCGTTCAGTGGACGTTAATAATCTCACGGCACTGATCAAGGCAGCAAGTTACGTGGCCTCATCAGCATTACAAAGGGCAGTTCATGGCATACTGTTAATATCACTGGGCTAGCATCTGGAGGCCCTGGATAAAGGTCTGAAGGCATGGGCCAAAGGTCACCTTGTCAGCTACTAGATTTAAAATTAATTAAACTAGAATATATAGCTACTCTCAGTGACCATGACATCTATGACTGAATGTGAGAAAAATCCACTGAGTTCACCAATGTCCTTCTTTTTGGGAAGGGAATCAGCCATTTTGTCCGACCTACATGAGACTCCAAACCCACAGCAATGCTGTTAGCCCTCTTCAATTCACTACTTGATAGACGCTTTCAATCTATGTTCAAGTTAAAATACCCCATTAATACTACTCTGCCTTTGCTACTAATTTCTGCCTAAATTCTCTATTTAAACAATTTAGCACTCAGAGATGCTACCAAGGGCTCTCCACACAACACCTATTCGTGTTAGATAGTGACTCAGTGATAAGCACTGCTGCCTCATAGTGCCAGGGGCCTGGGCTTGATTCCAGCCTCAGGCAACCGTTTGTGTGTGGAGTTTACACATTCTCCCCATGTCTGCAGGAGTTTTGTCCAGGTGCTCTGGCTTCCTTCTACAATCCAAAAGGTGTGCAGGTTAGATGGACCGCTATGCCCACAGCATCTACAGTCAGGAGCTATAGCAATGTCGTAGGGGGTGGGTCTCAGAAGGTCAGTTTGGTTTTGATGAGCCAAATGGCCTGCTTCCGCACTATAGGGACTCTATGATTCTAAATCCTTTATAATTCCTCAGTTCCACCCATAAAGTCTCCAGTGAAAGCTTTCCCTCATTACATGCTTCCTCACGAATGATTCGCAAGGCTAGTCCATTCCCTCTGCCAACTCCCTATCCATCCTGTAAACATTATACCTGGTGCATTCAGTTTCTAGACCATCCTGTAGCTATGCCTCAGTAATGACGACTACATCATAATCTCCAATTTAAATGTGTGCCTGCAACTCATTTAGTTTATTCCTTATACTCTATTTAGAGAGCTCCTATTTAGATCATACACTCTAACCTGCCCCTTAGCAGTGATGCTTTATTCACCTGTTTATAAGTTTTTCCTCTGGTGTAATCAGCACATTCCTTGTAGTTTTGCCATTACCTGCCATATCTGAAGTAGGATTTCTGACTGTTTCTTTACTCTGCCCTGTTAATTGTTTTTGAAACTTACTGACTTCCTTGACACATGTCCCCACAAGCCAAAGTTTCTCATAGTAACGGTTCATATTTTGCAAATATACAGCACAGGAGCCATTCAGTTGAATGCATTCAAGCTGGTTAATTAAGGTAGTCCACATTGGTTTATAACTAACAGAGTCATACCCTTCCTATAATGTAATGAGCAAAACTGTATACAGTACTCCAGCTGTGGGTTATCCACACTTTATGCAGTACCAGCATAACCCTCTTGCTCTTTATTCTACATTTGGCTAATAAAAGGAAACATTCTGTTTGCCTTCTTAACAGGTTATCTGCCATGCCTCACTCATCAACTGGACATATGGCAATGCACTCTGAACTGTCCAACACATTGCGGACTTCTCAAAAAATTCTGAGTCACTCTACATCAGTTGACAGAAATGTTTCAGAGTATGGGATATATCATCACTTAATCTCCTAAGACAAAGCACAACGAATTCAAAACTCTCGACTTACCAAGTTAGCAAATTGCTGGTAAAATCTGCGTCTAAGTAGCTTAACACACGGCTTCAAAAGTTTTAAGATTCCATCAGTAAGTCACAGTAGTTACATAAGCAAGCAGAAATTCTAAAGTTTTAAGCCACAATCAAGTATTTTTGTCAAATTGAGATACCAGTGAAAACCGATTACATTTGATGCAACTTTCTGCAAAATATTTTACACCAAGCTATTACATGTCCAGACAGGAATTGAGCATGACGTACTAAATGACTGAAGTATTTATCATTACAAAATATCTCAAATTTGCAAGTAAACATTACTAAAAATAGGGCTTTCAGATATTGTTGAATAACAGCTTTTAAGAGCAAGTTTTCTCGAAATGAAACAAAGAAGAACGAAGAACAAAGAATAAAGAATATTACAGAACCGGAACAGGTCCTTTAGCCCTTCAAGCCCGCACCAATCCAGATCCTCTATCTAAATCTGTTGCCTATTTTCCAAGGGTCTGTATCCCTCTGGTGCCTGCCCGTTCATGTATCTGTCTAGATGCATCTTAAATGACGTTAACGTGCCAATGGAGGTTGTCAAGATGGGCAATGTGTTCCAGGCACCCACCGCCCTATGCATTAAGAACTTTCCACACACATCTCCCTTAAAAACTTGTCCCCTCTCACCTTGAGATCGCGATCCTTAGTGATTGAGACCCCAATCTGGGGAAAAGGCTTCTTGCTACCCACACTGTCTATACCTCTCATGATTTTGTAGACATCAATCAGGTCCCCCCCCTCAAACTCCACCTTTCTAATGTAAATAATCCTAATCTACTCAATCTCTCTTCATAGCGAGCACCCTCCATCC
The DNA here is from genome assembly GCF_030684315.1 of Stegostoma tigrinum. NCBI lineage: Eukaryota > Metazoa > Chordata > Chondrichthyes > Orectolobiformes > Stegostomatidae > Stegostoma > Stegostoma tigrinum. Next base: position 98,325,215 of record NC_081358.1, on the reverse strand, counting down.
TGGTGAACTTCCTCTGCACCCTCTCCAAAGCATCCACATCATTTTGGTAATATGGCGACTAGAACTGTACGCAGTATTCCAAACATGGTCGAACCAAAGTCCTATACAACTATAACATGACCTGCAACTTCTGTACCCATTACCCTGTCAGATGAATGAAAGCATGCCATATGCCTTAACCACTGTATCCACCTACATTGGTCCTGAACACCCAGATATCTCTGTACATCAATTTTCCCCAGGGCTTTTCCATTTCCTGTATAGTTTGCTCTTGAACTGGATCTTCCAAAATGCATCACATGTATGAAACATGTATTAAATCAGAACAAGAAGAATTTTGTCCTAAACAAAACATCAGCAGTTAAACATCTGAAGATTAGGCACATTTTCTCTGTCTGATGAAAGAAGTTTGCACCATGGTGGTCAACTCCTAAACAGGACTTGATGTGACTTTCAAACAACATTTTGGCATGACAGTCCCTGTTGCTTTTGCTGTCGAGAAAGGTCCATAATTCAAAAGAGTCTTTCCTTACATTGGGTCCTTTTCTCAGCTAGCCCTTCTAATTCTCTTCCAAACAGTCAGCCACCGAAGATCATGGTCATTAACTACTGTCTCTCAGTTTGTTGTGTCTATGTCCATTCTTAACATCGCGCTTGCAGATATTCCTGATATCAGAGGCATTGATATTGGGGAAGTTGTGACCAAGTGTTCAATTCGCCGCACAGAAAGTCTTCAGCTGTATGGTCATCATCGATCTATTGAACATGGCCATGTCAACGCAGGCATTTGCAATGAGTGCAGAAATAGAATTAGCATGCTCCAGGACCTGAATTGGTCATCTTGTCCTGCCAAGAGATGCCAAAGATACGTCTGAAATCAGAAGTTACTTTTGCTGCCTACCAAATTTTGCCATGGTCAGTACTACAGATAAGCACGCTGATGAAAATAACAGGTATATCATAAAGAGTTCCCTCTGTGTTCAACACAAGCCATCTTTTCCTTTATTTCTCAAACTTGCATTTTTAAACAGTTGGTGATGACCCCCCCTTCTCTTGTTTTTTGGATCCCTTCAGTCACGCTTTTAAACAATTTCTCTGTCAAAAGGTGTTTCATTGGCATTTGAGCAGATTTGCCACCAGTAGTTATTAATGCACTATCTGGCAGCTCATTGGACTTCAGCTGGCTCTTAATATGTTCACAGGTGTCTCACTTGGATCTCACTTTTAATTGATGAGAGTGAACTGCTTGTCTTAAATAACATCTGTGATATTAGCAGTTTTCCATATGTTGAGTATACAGCATTGTAAATGGTGTCTTGAAATATGTTGTATTTCACTACTGCACAGTCTATGCATGGAACCATTTACTTTAGACTATGTAAGCAGGTTGGCTGATCTTGATACAAGGACAGTATTGCTTTGAATTTTCAAAGTTGCATCAACTTTAGTGCATATTAGGGAGTGATCTGCATGCATCACAGTTAGTGCCGTGGCAGTTGTGTTGTTTAGATTGTTGTTGAGGTAGTTACTTATGGTGATGATCAGACCAAGCTGTTGGCAGTGCCCTGATCTTGGAGATGTTCAGAACATCTTGCAGCTTTATTAGTTCTGAAAGTTGTTAGTTATACAAAGCCGGCAGGAGCAGCAAAGCTCAAGTGATCTATACTTAAATGTGTGACGATTTTCAACAGCAACTGGCTTAATTGCCTTAAGGCTTGCCTCTTCAAAAGCTCTCAAAAAGGTTTTGCTAGCTCCAGCCTGCACAAATTTTGACAATTCTAAACCTTTGTTGTTTCTATCCTACCTCTAAATCACATTTGTCTATCATACTGTTATTATCAACTCACACTGTTTCTCTATGTGCTCTGTTGCAAGGGGTCTTGTCTCCAAGCAGCACTCAAAATGTCATCCAGCCCTACACCCAGCAGTTAATTTTTGTTCATTTGGCTTTGGGTTGCTTTGACAATCTTTCACAACTAAAAGCTGTCTGGGATCACATACTAGATTACAATTTTATCACAACATGTTATCCATATTACTACACTGTAAAGACTTCTAACAACTTACTCTTTGGCCATACCTTCAGTCACCTCTCCTAATCACCTTCTCACTCTTTCCTGGTGATCATTTCTCTTTCTCACCTGTAAAGCTTAGGAATTTTATACATGACTCTTAGATTACCAAACCAGGTTGACCTGCTAATACTCTAGTCGACTAGTCAAAGCTCATAATGATGCAATTTTCTACTTACCAACACGTTAAGATGCATACAGCAGTAAAAAGAATTATGGGAATGGGGTAAGATGCACACAAGAGCCCATGGTTATAGAATGCCTGTGATATCTTTTCACGTAGCCTTTCAGTGAGGGTCATTGTTGTCATCTTTTGTCACATGACGGCCATTATATTATGAGTATTAGACACGCAGTGTACCAGGATGGCCAGGGTAACATTAGGAGATCTGCAAGATAAAAGAAATCAAATATTTACGTTAGTCCTGAATGAAACATGCAATATTTATGAAGACTGTATTAGTTTTAATTGACTCTAAAACCTGCAACACGTTACATTTGCACTTTTTTTCATCAGATATTACATTTACACTTATCTTTCACTGGATTGCACTTGCTCAATACACCATTAAGTCTTCACTACTGCACTGAGAGAAACATAACTTTAACCATTGCTTTGGCAGTGATTTTAATTTGCAAGAGATCTTCGACAAATACACATTATTGGATATGTGCCATCCTAATTTTCCAAAACAAAATAGTGAAAAAGAGAAAATAACATTTCTGTCTTAAAATGTACTGTTTAACAGCATAGAGCAAAATAAATACCTCACTTGCAAATAAAGCAAGCAAAAATAATTAAGAGAACAAGAAAACAACCAACATTATAGATAGGAAGCAAAAGAGAAACATTTTGATTGAACCTCAGGATATCTCAGGCTGCTTTAGAATCAATGATGCACTTTGGAATTAAAAGTCACAGTTACAATAATATGGGGAAAACACATCAACCTAACAGTTATGAGATTAATGACCAGTTAACCAATTTAATTACACTGATTGAGGGTTAAATATTTGCCAGGTTAACATGAGAATTGGAACAAAGTGGCCTGGTTCAAGTCCCACTTGCTCCAGAGATATGTTGAAACATCTACAATACAGCTAGCAAAAATATCTAGCATAATAATTTCCTTGCTCAGCTTTGATTAATGCTATGCGATGGTTTGCATTTGTATGAGATGGCAGATGGTGACTCAATTCAGCCACAACACTTCCGACAGCAAAACAATCCCTTTACCAAAATATTAGCTGAGATGATGCTCTTATGGATGTGAGTTTACTAGCTGAAGGTTAGTTTTCAGACATTTCGTCACCATTCTAGGTAACATCATCAGTGAGCCTCCGACGAAGCGCTGGTGTTATGTCCCACTTTCTATTTATCTGTTTAGGTTTCCTTGGGTTGGTGATGTCATTTCCTGTTCTTTTTCTCAGCGGATGGCAGATTGGTGGTACATTGGCTCCAAATCGATCAATGTACTGCCAACCTACCATCCTCTGAGAAAAAGAACAGGAAATGACATCACCAATGCAGGAAATGACATCACCAACCCAAGGAAACCTAAACAGATAAATAGAAAGCGGGACATAACACCAGCGCTTCGTCGGAGGCTCACTGATGATGTTACCTAGAATGGTGACGCAACGTCTGAAAACTAACCTTCCAGCTCAGCGAGCAAACTCACATCCAGAACCTCAACCTGAGCTACAAATCTTCTCAAAATGATGCTCTTATGGTTATAAATTGAATTTGAACCCACAAGTATCTGGATTAAAGGCAAGTTTGACACAGCTCTCTAGGATACCAGGAAAAAAGTTATTTAGTTTGAGATATATTTGAGACTTCTCACAGGGTCAATTTTCACCAACGATTCACCAAGGCAGCAGGATCCCAGATGAAATTCTGTGCATTAAATGATGATTCAGAACAATAACAATTATTTTTCATATAGGATTAGTGACTATGAGGAAACAGAAAAATTTAGCTTTATAGTTATTAAACAAAAAGAATGCACAACTGATCATAAACATTTGAAAGAAATCAGGCAACAATTCAAAAATACTTGCATCAGAACAAAGACTGACACAACATTAGCTTCTTGAAGAATCACTGAAATTTCAGCAAAGGAAGTGGCAATTTAGCCAATCAAGTCTGCAATGCTATTTTCAAAAGACAATCCCACGCCCTTTTCCAATATTTCTGCACTTCTTTCTCCTTCAAATAGTTATCCAATTTCCTTTTGTAGAACATTACTGAAAAATATCATTCATCTTTCAGGTGATATGCATCTGGTATCATGTACTAAATTAGAGTTTTGTCACTGTATATATTCCATTTTACTACACTTCAATAACTTCTAATAGCTTTCTCTATAGACATAACTTCAGGCATTTTTTTAAACTATCTGGTGCAGAACAACAGGGATCAGTATGAAGGCCTCAGTTACTTAAAATCAATATTAATGACTTGGCTGGAAGGAATGAATAGACTGTTAGCCAAATTTGCTTGCGAAGGTATGAAGAAAAGCAAGTTGTGAGGAGGATACAAAGAATGTGCAAAGAAATACACATAGGTTAAGTGAATCAGTAAAGGTTTGATAGCTGAAGGAGTACAACTGGAATATGTGAGGTGTCTAAATTGGAAAAATTGCACATTATTTAAATAAAAAGGAACCTCCAGAATGCTGCAATACAGAGGGACTTAGGTGCATTAATGCAACCTAATTTTTGACATTTGTGCAAGTGCAGAAACAAGAAAGACTCTGCAGTGGAAAGGACAATTGGAGACAGTGGTGGTTTGCAAGGACAGAGAGATGGTTTGCAAGGACAGAGGGATCGAAGATGTTTTTTTTAAGATTTGAGATTTTAAAGGAATACGACAAATCAGACAGCCATTAACAATATCAATATAATGGCCAGGAATGAAAGTTCAGTCATCAGCAGTTCAGTGGAACTCAAGTTGGAAGTGGATCGCATGGACATAACTGGAGATACAAAGGGGAAGAAGATGCATGTTCAGAACCCAAAGCAAGGGCTCTCTGCACCATCCAAATCTGAAATTATGAACCTCCCTGATTTTAACTGCTCCACCAGTTGTGGCTATGTTTTCAGGCGCTGAGGATCCAAGCACTGTAGTCTGCTTCCTGAACCTTTCTCCATCCTAATCCCCAAAAAGAACTCTAATATTTAATCAAGAAAGTATCCATTTCTTGGAGTTGTATTATTAAATCACAACTTAAGTCCAATACTGAATAATTTTTAAAAAGTACATCAGGGCAAGTAGATCTACATGCTTGCTAAAAATAGTAAGCCGTGGCAAAACATGACTTATTTTAGGATGTGCGCACGTGAGTCTTAGTAAGAGGAGAGCTCATAAGGGAGTGGAGTTTTGAAAAAGTAAATAAGGATTATCTATGTGAACTGGTCTGTTAATAGATGATTGATTTCCCGTATTGAGTTCTCTTGTTATTGGACAAATGTTCAGTACCATGATAATTTATTTGCTGTCGAGCTTGACATCACCTCATTTCTGATTTGAATTGATAATTTGTAGGTATAACCACAAAGACTACATATGAAGTCACTGTTGGAGGGGTGGGTGACATACATTGTGCTTGCTTGTGTCTGCAGGAACATGCCTGTGTTATCCACAAAAACAGAAATTGTTTGATGGCAGATTTCTCTATTTAGAAAAGTCTCAACATCCCCACCCACCCATGTTGTGGAGTCCAACATACAAGCTCTGAAATTGACTTTCAGAACATGCGTGCATTTACATTTAGGATGCTCCATGGCACAGCGTCCAATGCTCAGTCGGCCATAAAATGTTGAGTTTGGTATATGGGAAGTCTTGGAATACACGAGTTCAAAAAGATAACTCAGCACCACATTCTCAAGGGCAGAAGGGATGGGTCATAAATGCTGGCCCAACCAGCAACACCCATATCTCAAATGAATCAAATATAAATCCTCCATGAAAACTACAAGATAGACCCAGTGAAGCTAAATTGTGATAAGTGTGCGCTTCACTCTAGTTACACACCGATTTACAACATATTTGGTGACAGAGATTTTGGTATACTACTTGTAACTGCAGACTGATAAACAGAGAAGATGGACTAGTTCTAACACTTTGTTAGACACTGGTAGGGTAACCACGCTAAAGAAAAGTTGTGTGGAAACCACTGCTTGGTAGACTTTGATCTTGGCTTTCAGATAAACTACATGCACTTTTCAAAGTTGTCTCTCGGCCACAATGTAGATTTTGCTTTTACCATGTAATTGCTGATTTCAGGGGATATTTCAAAGATATGCAGAACTTCTGAACTCAGTGGGTAACTATGGAGCACAGAGGATGATCATCAAAAGGTGAATGAAAATCATGGATGGGTGTGTTTTGTTTTATGCAAAAATTGTTTGGACATGGGGTGGCCTGCCAGGAAGAGTTGTGGTAGAACCTACAAAATGCCATTAAAATGAAAATGGATCAGCATTTTCATTAAAACATACAGAATTTTAAAAGGTCTTGATGATATTGACTCAAAGGCTGTTTCCCCTCACTGGGAAATCAAATAATTGGACACGGCCTTATGATAAAGAAATCACTCTTTTCAAACCGACAAGAGAATTTTCTTTTTCACTCAGAGAGTGAGCTTTTGGAATTCTTAAACCCAGTGGCTGTGGTTGCTCAATTGTTGAATATTTTTAAGACTTAGGCAGACTTTCAGGTCCTAAAGTACTCAAGGGATATGGGGAGCATGACGGAAAACAAAAACAAAGCTCAAGTTCAGCCATGACTATAATCGAATGGTGGAGCAAGCAACAGGCCATATAATCTTATCTTACTCCTACTTTATACGTTTTTATATTCAAAAATTGCAAAAGGAATGAATGAAATGATTTGACTTTCTGAAAGTGCCAAAGGACAAATGATTTCCCTCGATGCTGTACTATTATATTATGCCACTATTCTAGATAAGCTTCATGAGAATGAATTCAAGAATGAAGGTTTTGGCTATAAGAAATGCTTGAATTTTTTTTTCACTGGAATAGAGCAGGTTAAATGGAAATCTTGAAGAGGTTGGAAAAACTACGAACTGTTTTCGGGAAGTCATATGTGAAAATACATAGCATATGGGCACCAACTCGAATATATCATTAATAACCAAGTGAAACGATTGAAAATTTTTAATACTAATTAATTTTAAAGGCAGCATGTTTTAACATATGTTGGTACAGAAGCAAAGGTTACGATGTAATTTATTTGAAAAAATAAACTTTTTAAGCACTGCTTCTTCACAGCGCCAGGGACCCGGGTCCAATTCCACCCTCAGGTGACTGTCTTTGTGGAGTTTGCACGTTCTCCCTGTGTCTGTGTGGGTTTCCTCCCACAATCCAAAAATGTGCAGGTGGGGTGGATTAGCCATGCTAAATTGCCCATAGTGTTCAGGGATGTGTAGATTAAGGGGATGGGTCTGGGTGGGATGCTCTGAGGGTTAGTGGGGACTTGATGGGCCAAAGGGCTTGTTTCCACACTGTAGGGATTCTATGTTATGAAATACCTTTTAGCATGGGCAAAATCCAAAGAAACTTCATGAGGTAAACGTGAAGAATAGACATTGAGTCAAAGACTGAGATGGATCCACAATGTAAATAAGGTTTGGTAGCTGTGCTGTAGTTGGCAAATATTAATCTCAAGACTAATGTTAATGTCATCAGAAACGCCTCAAGAACTTCACAGAAGAAAGGGAAAAGCAAAAATATTTAATGTTTGCATGTCACAACAGTACACACCAGGGCAAGCTTTTCTCTGTACTGAAAGAATTATGCAATAATCTTGGAATTGCCCTCTTGAAACACACCTGTAAAGTCATCAAATGTACACTTTTCAAAAACTGCAATTTTAATATGCAGTAGGAAGAAAGTAGATTAGGTCATTGCCCTCAATAACATATCAACCCTCCTGAAGGAAATATTATCACACTGACGGCTATGACATATTCTCTATAAATACAACAGGGATTAGGAAAAGTATGCTGAAGGAGCCAGTGTGTCAGAAGAGAAAAGAAAGTGTTGCACAAACAAATGGAGGAAAAGCAGAAATAGTTGAAATAAAACAATGAGATTAAGGAACAAGTCATAGTAAAATTATAGCATCATAGCACAGAAGGAAGCTATTCAGTCTATCATGGTATTTGTTGCTGATAACTATCCGATTAGTCTCTATCCCAGTCTTGTCTGCGCAATAGCATGGGGTATTTGCGGTGAGGTGCATCCACGCTTGGTACGGAGACACTACGGGGACGGCTGCGGTCCATACACAACGGGGCCGGGGCCAGGTATTCCTGTTACTCCTTCCAAAGTGAATTATCTCACACTTTTCCGCATTAAACTCCATGTGCCACGTCTCAGCCCAACTCTGCAGCTTATCTACGTCCCTCTGTAACCTGCAACATCCTTCCACACTATCCACAACTCCACCAACTTTAGTGGCATCCGCAAATTTACTAGCCCATCCTTCTACGCCTCATCCAGGTCATTTGTAAAAATGACAAACAGCAGTGGCCCCAAAACAGATCATTCTGAAAGTTGCCACCCAGGTTGATAGGATTTTAAGAAGGTGTACGGTGTGTTAGGTTTTATTGGTAGAGGGATTGATTTGCGGAGCCATGAGGTCATGCTGCAGCTGTACAAAACTCTGGTGCGGCCGCACTTGGGAGTAATGCATACAGTTCTGGTTGCCCCATTATAGGAAGGATGTGGAAGCTTTGGAAAGGATGCAGAGGAGATGTACCAGGATGTTGCCTGGTATGGAGGGAAGGTCTTACGAGGAAAGGCTGAGGAACTGGAGGCTGTTTTCGTTAGAGAGAAGGTGGTTAAGAGGCGACTTAATATTATTGAGACATAAGATAATCAGAGGATTAGATAGTGTGGACAGTGACAGCTTTTTTCCTCAGATGGTGATGGCTAGCACCATGGGATATAGCTTTAAATTGATGGGTGCTAGATATAGGACAGAAGTCAGAGGTAGGTTCTTTACTCAGAGAGTAGTAAGGGCATGGAATGTAGACTTGCCAAGTTGAAGGGCATTTAAATGGTTAGTGGATAAAGATCTGGTGATAAATGGAATAGTGTTGGTTAGATGGGCTTCAAACTGGTTTCACAGGTCAACACAACATCGAGGGCTGAAGAGCCTGTACTGAGCTGTAATGTTCTATGTTCTATAAACCTGAGTAGTGGAAATGTATTGAGGCACCTCAGAGTGAAACATGGTGTCAAGAAGTTTATAACTAATGCACTTTCTGCAATTCTAAAATTGAAATATTTTCACTCTTAGGGTGATACAATGTATTTTGTAGATATTAAGTCTATTACAATCACATCAAGTGGAAAATGCTGCATGGGGGACAAGGTGAGTGTCCGTGCAAACATTTTAATATTCAGGTTGAAATATTTCACAACACAGTTTTACCAATTTTGAGGGTCTATTTTTGGGATAAATCTATGTCATAGTTAATAAATAAAAATGTATCACATGCATTCTTAATCATGATATTTGCCTGTCCTGCCCCCTGCAGGAAATCTGAGCACCAACACTCCAAAGTGTCTCTGTTCCTCTCCACTCTGTATTCAAATCATTCACTGTTTGGTCCCTTGTTCTGTTTTGCCTCACTAAATTCATTACCTCAGACTTCTCCAGATGGAATCTTTTTTGTCACATTTCTGCCCAGGTAACCAGCCCCATACATCTTCCTCCATCATACAGTCTAACCACCACTTAAGTTTGCTTCCAGTCACTGAGCCAATTTGGCTCAAATCTGCCACTTTCTCCTGATTCCCAGGGGCTTTTGTTTTCCGATTAGTTTACTATGTGGGACCTCTAAATAACCTTTAAAACATTAAATTAATTGAGTGCATAGTTCTTTTGAGACCAGCTCAGGTGTGATTGCCAAATATACTACATTAAAACACAGTATGATTCTTTGTTAACATTTCAGTTGTGGGCTGAGGTGAATAGAATTGTTATATTCAAGGGATGACTGGATAAGCACATATAGAAGGGAAGAAAATTTCATTGATAGGTTCAAAAGAAGAATGGCAGGAGGCTCAAGCAGAGCATTAACTGGCATTGACTGGTTAATGCTGAAGTTCATTTCTGTGGACAATACAATTGTTTTAATAAAATGATCTTTATGCAAAATATCAAATGATTAACAATAAATATCAGGAACAGATTTACATTTCGGTATTTAAATGCAATAGTGTCCATTACCTCACAAAAGAACAATATCATATGGCATCAAGCTTTCTGAAATGCTTACATGCTTGGACTGCATCAAAGTCGTATCATTAAGCCCACTCCAATCCGTGTGAGAAAAGTAGAAGGGATACTTCCCATGATGAGCAGATAAGTAGATTCTTTTTTCCTGTGTAATTTAAGTATCATGATCAGAAATTTTTAGGAGCTTAGAAACAATGCCCTCCATACTCCTTTTAGCACTCCAACATGGTACATGTGTATATGGTTCCAAATGTGGCCTCAAATTTGTGGGACAGCAACTATTTTTCAATAACCCATATTATTGCTAAGTATTTCCAGAACTTATATTTCAGATTTCGCTTTTGCATTAGGGGAATGGATTGATGTGTTAATGTTTAACAAGACTGGGTTTACCGTTATTCTTAAATTAATATAGTTAAAACAAAGCAAAATTATTGTTCCTAGGTTTCAATGATAAATTGAATGAAGAAAAACATTGTTATTGTAGACTGGAAGATGAAATATTGTGTGGCTCGATAATATTTTCCCTTCCTCCTCTCAGAATTTGTAAGTTATAAGTTTATCACCTAAAGTCAATTGTGTAACAATGCTCTTCATTGCATTAGTAAACATGCTATTTACATATTCTAAATACTTTCCAACTACCTCTCACTTTCTTGTGGCCTATAGTTACTAATTTACATGACCTATTTGGCTTCATTTCAATGGCAATTGTTAATTCAAGTAATGCTTAAAATGCCTGCATCTGGCAGCATCAGCGAAAGAAGAACAGAGATAATGTGTTTTATGTTACAAACTGCACTGGAGGCGGTGCATATAACAGGGCGGGAAGAACTTAGAGTGGATAGCTTGGAAGTTGGTTTCCCAATTTTCCCCAAGTGACCACAAGCAGTAAGGCTCCAAGCTGGTGGTCAACTGAGGTCTACTTAAGGACCTCACATTCTGCCGCTGCCAGTATGCTGTCCACAGAGACTAGGGCAATGCCATGTGAGCATGTCATCAGCTAAATCCAAGCAGTCATGTCTGTGGTGGGGGATGAAGTCTCTCCTGGACAGACAGAATACGCATGCTTTTACACAAACTCCAGCCACTTATGATTTACAGCCATCAATTGTCAGGGCCTTGAAATGCTCCTGATGAGCTCACACCACTCACCTATGCTGCAGGCCCCCATCTATGATTCTTTCACCAGGGACCAAGAATACCAGCAGTGGCCACTGTCCCAGCAGCATTGAACAGCTGAGTGTGGTACAGGCACATTGCAGGGCACTGGAACCTTAATGGAATGCCTAGTGGCTCATAGTAATCGTCACCAAATGTTGCCATTGTGTCTGGCCCATGTATGGAGCTGGCTGACCAGTAAATTCTGTCCAACATTTCAAGTCTACGACCTTGCTGTCAATAAAAAAAAAGTTAGAAAAGTATCAGGTTTTGAGAAATTGAAAGGGGAAGTATTAGAAAAAGAATGGAGGGCAGGAGATGAGATGACCATAGGTTTCATAATGAGTGGTATTGAGAAAAGAGAGAAAAAAAAATGTAACAAACAGTCTTAAAAATCATCAATCTGGGGAGACTAGACAGTGAGGTATTTCTCCCAACAGCATAAGAATTGAGAAACAGAGGACACTGATTTAAGGAGATTAGCAAAAGAACTAAGAGTGGCATGAGAAAATATCTTTTTAATGCCGCAGTTAGTTAGAATTTGGAATATATTGCCTGAGAGTAAGGCAAAGAGAGACACAGTTGTGTTTTTCAAAAGGAAACTGGATAATTATTTGAATGGATAAGATTTGCAGATCACAGGGAGAAGGGAGGGAGTGGGATGAACTTAATTGCTCGTCAAGCCTACACCAACATACTAGGCAGAATGGTTACCTTCAGCATTGCAACACTTCCACAATTTTAGAAAAGGTATGAATAGGACCTCAAATAAAAAAGGGAAATAAAAAAAGGAAAATGTAACAAAACAAAAAAAAACGAAAAAACAAAATGGGGCTATTTTACTGTTGCTTCCACATTGTAATGTCATTAGAATAGAAATCTAAACTCTGGGCTAATGTTCTGAGGTCATGAAGGTTTGAAGTTTGAATTCAATAAAAATCTGGAATTTAAAAAAATGGTCACCATATGACATTTGTCAACTGTTGTAAAAATGCATTTGGTTTCCTACTGTCCTTCAAAGAGGAAATGTGCTATCCTCACCAAGGCTGGCTACATGGAATTCCACCCCAACAATGTACTTGACTCATAAGTGCCCTTGGAAATGACTTGAAAGATCCAGAGCAATTAGGGATAGGCAATAAATACTGGCCTGGCCTGCTACCTATTCTCTATGAACAAATTCAAAAAAAAACTGATGAACTTAGATGTTGCAAATTGCCAAAATGTCATCTGATATGTTTCCCTTGGACATGCTTTAAGCTGCATTTGAACAAAGCAGGCCAAGTACAGCACGGCAAAGAATTAAAATGATTGGCCACTTGAAGCTAGAATCACACCTTTGGACCAAACAGAGGTTCTCTTCAAAGCAGTCACTCGGTCAGTTTCTGATCTCCTATTAAAGGAGACCACAGTGTGATCAGGGAATATAGTTGAAAGTAGTACTGATAGACCACTGAGTCACCAGGAAAAAAGGTGCATGTATGGTGATAAAGAGTACATGTAAAAAGGTGAGATTTGCATCTCTGTATTTATTAGAAAATACTTAGGAAGAAGAAAGCTGTTGGAGGTGACTCAGGAGTAGTCTAGAGAGTGTTGAAAATCCAGTGGTCCCTCTAAAAGGCTGAAAGAGGAGGAAATGGGAATGAGAATTTGGTGGCGATATGCTGGATTTGGTGGGAAGAGAGGACAGGGAGATAATTAGAAAAGATAACGTCAGAAGTGTGTAAAGTAAAATTGCATGGAAGAGGTTAAAATATTGGAGAAAACAGGAAATGCCAGTAAGGAATGACACATCTGAAAAGATACAATAGACAAACAGAAACTTAAGAGGATAAACAGATTCTATAAAATGGATGATAGTGAAGATGAATAGAAAGAGATAAGTCAAGGAGAAGGGGTGCAGATATCTCTCAGAAACAAAATATAAACTGGAAGCAAAACTAAATGCATTATCCAGTTAGGTTGACAGCTATCGGCATCAGTGTCATCGATATTCCAGGAAAAAGAGATAGTGTAAGGGACCCGAGTATGTCCAGAACAATGACAGCTCCACAAAAATGTTGAGTTCCTTAGAAGCCACACGTGTACTTACACGGCTTTTGTTGGAGTAAGTGAATAAATTTGAAGAAACGTGGGAGAACAAATTAAGCCCGACAGAAAAGTGCTGAGGATGAGAACTGGTTGAGGCTCTGTTCAACAAAGAGATGGGCAGCCTGTGGAAGAACAGTAGATATCCATGGTGAAACGGAGTCAGCTCACACCAAAAAACTGGAAACTGTAAAATTGACAGAAGGCATCAGAAGACTTATTGGTAGAGACTGAACAAAGGGAGATAGATACAAATAGAGTCAATATAGGAAGAAATCAGTTCAGTGGGGCTGGAACAGGCAGTGAAAGAGGACCAGTGATAACGGGAACTGCAGATCCTGGAGAATCCAACATAACAAAGTGTGAAGCTGGATGAACACAGCAGGCCAAGCAGCATCTCAGGAGCACAAAAGCTGACGTTTTGGGCCTAGACCCTTCTTGTTTGATGTGGTTTCCCCCATTCATGTATTGCTGGCTAGACTAGCATTTCTTGTCAATTCCTAATTGTCCTGGATCTGAGTGAATAGCTAAGGCTATTTCAGACAGCAGTTAAGAGTTGGGGGTCTTCAATCTCAGGTAGGCCAAACCAGGTAAGGAAGATAGATTTCCTTTTATGAAAGGAAATTTGTGAACCAGATGGCTTTTTAACGACAATCAACAGGGGTCACAGGGTCCCCACTAGGCTAGCTGTAAATTCTAGATTTTTATTCAAATTTCACCATCTGGTATGAACCTGTGTTTTTAGCCTAGGATATAAGATTACTAGTAGAGTGACATTACAAAATGAAGATTGTTGTATAATAGTAGGTTGTAATGGCTGCTAAGCTCCATCCACTGGTTACAGAGATGATGGCAACTCTCGGCAGCTGTTGCTAGGAGCCAAGGAGGACAATTGACTCATGGCCATGCTAAATTTTCCATACCATTCAGGGATGTGCAGATAGGTTACAGGGAAAAGGTTAATGGGTCTGGGTGGGGTGCTCTGAGGGCCAGGGTGGACGTGTTGGGATGAAGGGCCTGTTTCCACACTGTAGGGATTCTATGAAAAAAAAATGAATACGCCCAAAGTGTAGTGATAGTGATTAGTGAAATCCATAACTCCAGGCATTAACCTATTGTGGAGTACCAGTTAAGTGACATTATCATTACCTCCCTTTAATATAAAGTTAACAAAGTTTATAGAATCCTTATAATCTATTTGGCCCACCCAGTCCACACTGACCTTCTGAAGAGCCTCCCACCCAGACATACCACAACCCTGTAACACTGTATTTCCCATAGCTAAACTACCTGACCTGCACATCTCTGGACATTATGGGCAAATTAGCATGCACAGTCTACCTAACCTACACATCTTTGGACTGTGGGAGGAAAGCAGAGCATCCCACAGACATGGGGAGAACGTGCAAACTCATACAGATAGTTGCCTAAGGATGAAATCCTTGACACTTCCATGAACAGAAAAACAGAATGGGGTAGCATGCAAACCACAGTCTGTAACCTCATGGCCTCATATCTCTCATGCTATGTTCACCATGAAGCCAGGAGTTCGAACTTTGTTTAATGAGAAGAGTGAGACAGAAAGCCAGGACCTCCAAGCATACCACAGGGAGCAGGATCAGCCAACCCGGCCAATTACTGCCTCAGTCAACGCTCAATAATCAAAGTGATTAAAAAAAGAAAGAATTATCAACAATACAAAGCAGCGTGTACTTACCAATAAGTTGCTCACCTTGGGTTTTTCCAGAATTAATTTCAGACTCAGGTCCAAACATGAACAAATTAGCTGAATTCAAGAGGGGGGGTTGAGGGTGACTACCCTTGACAGTCAAGTTTAGCCTTTCAGAGTATGGTATCAATTGATATCCTTGGGAATGGGGAAGCGTCAAACTCCCCACTGGTTTGAGTCATACCTAGCACAAAGGACTGCCATCTTAATCCCAGGACACAGCTGTAGCTGTTCTTCAGTTAAACAATCTTCACCTGTTTCAACAATGAAAATTCCTCCAAAAAGGTCAGCTGTGGAGATGTTTATCGATGGTTTTAGTGTTCAGTACCATCAACAATTCCTCTGGTTGGCCAGGTCACACAGCTGATCACAGAAACGTCTGTTAAAATTAGATGCTAGCGTATCTTGGTAAATAGGGCTAAGTCAGGCTGTTTCTTGAATGAGGATGACTCTGAAGGGCCAAATGAATAGGGCAACAACTGCCTTTGTTATTTTTTAAGACTCAGTCATTGTAGGTTGTTCCATTTGGTTTTATGCTTGTTTAACTTTCCTGAGGAAACAGATACACCTGAGCAACTTGCTGACCAATTTCAGAGAATAATGAAGAATCACCCATGTTGTTCTGTGCCTGGAGTTGCTGGTAGACCACAAAGTGTAAAAAGGGCAGGTTTTCTTACTTGAATTACATTAGAGAACCAGGTGAACTTTTACCAACAATGGTTTAATGATCTTGATTTCAAATGTATTAATTTGTTAAACTGAAAATCTACCAGATTCTGTGCTGCAATTTGAACTTGTGTTTCCAATTATTAATTCAGGCCTCTGGATTAACAATGCAATACTCCATTGTTACAGTTCCATTCACTAGACGCGGGATGATGAGCCTAAGAGTCAGTTCTAAACTGCTGTCTTTGCTGAGATGAAGTGGTTCATCTCAAATGAAGTACAGAATTTCTAGTCTTAATAACTCAATTCTACTTCAAATCAATCCAGATACCAATTAAGACAGCGTAAACCCCAAACAACGAACATGTCTTAAACATAAGAGTTGCTCAATCACATTATCCATCATGTTCATTTTGTTATCATTTCCAAAGGATTAGTTATTCATACAACCATTATACAAGCATTTAATGGCACCATTTGACAATGGAAGCCTCAGTGTACTGAACAATTAATGATTTGTTGCAGAGATGGGCCAATCAGAACTACCAATTCAAAAACACATTTATAACAATTGCTACTCCTTAAAATAGCCAGTACAGGTCCTCACCTATTATGTAGACTTAATTTTAAATGTTTTACTAAATCAGTCTGTAAAGCTATTCAGTCTTTCTTCTGCAGGAGACCTCATCAAACCCCCTTCGATGGGCTAACTGTTCAACTGGTGGCAATATTTTTAATCTCAAAACAACTTTCACATTAATCTTGCTATTACTTCTCCACAAAATAGGTGAAAAACATACCTTGAAAGAATCTGCATGCTTCCCATGCCTCACTCCACCCACCCCAAAACATCAGCCATACTCCCTAGCAATAATCATGCCTGGTAAATCAGTACTTTTCAGCAGGTTCTTTGATGTATTATTGTATACACTGTACCATCCAAAAAAAAATCAGTTGAGAATAAGATTCAGTTTCAAGAAAAAGTTTAATTTTCTCACTAGTAACTTTGACAATAGTTTTCAATTTTTGACAGTCCATAAACATCAAACTCCAAATAAGCAAACAGCCAAAGGCATTCACCTAGTGTCTCTATTCATAGCTACAGATTCTACCAGTGCTCTACATAGCTGCCTCTAGAAAGAGTAAATCTGGACATCGCACAAAGCTATGATAAATTTGTTCACTCGACTATTCCAAATCAACAGTACCCAACATCCTAATCATAAAAAGTGAAATATATCTTTTTGACAGGAATCAATTAGTGTTACAGGTTCAGAAACAATCTTTTACGATTCAAGGCATGTTTAAACATGCCATATCACTAGCCTTGCACTCATCTGGAACATCTGGACAACAAAGACACCTACATCAGAATTGTCTTCACTGACTATGGTGCCGCCTTCAACACTATTATTCCCCCCGGACTGATCTCAAAACTGAGGCACCTTGATCTGGGCTCTGCCTTCTGCAACTGAGTCCTCTTTCTGACTCAGGCTGCAGTGAGGAAAAGGTAACTACACCTTCTCCATAACACAGCACTGAAGCCCCCAAAGGATGTGTCCTCAGCACCCGACGGTATCCCCTGAACACCTACAACAGTGTTGCCAAATTCCAAATGAACACCATCTACAAGTTCATTAACAACACCACTATAGTGGGACGGATATCTAACAACGATGAGTTAAAATACAGAAGGCAGATAGAGGGCTTGCTGATGTGGTGCAATGAAAAGTGTCTGTCAACGTCAACAAAACTAAAGAACTGACTGTTGACTTCGGAAAGAAAGGAGTAGAACACGCCCCCATCTACATCAACGGAACTGAGGCTGAGAGAATGAACAGCATCAAGTTCCTTGGAATGACAATATCCGGCAACCTGTCCTGGACTTCCCACGTAAATGCAACAGTCAAGAGAGCACAACAATGCCACTTCTTTCACAGGCAGCTCAGGAAATTTGGCATGTCCACAAGATCCCTCGTCAACTTCTACATATGCACCATTGAAAACTTATTGTCCAGGTGCATAACGACCTGGTGTGGCAACTGCTCTGCTGAGGATCATAAGAAACTATAGAAGGTGGTGTGCACAAGGCCAGGCCATCATGGAAGCTAACCTTCCATCCATCAACGTTACTTACTGACTCGCTGCCAGGAAAGGTGGCCACCATCATCAAAAACCCAATTGCAGTGTGGTAATGTTCTACAACCTCTTCAATCAGGCAGAAAATACAGAAGACTGAACACACACACACACAATCAAGTTCAGGAACAGCTTCTTTCCAGCCACCATCAGACTGGTGAATGGACTCTAGCCTAAAGTGATCTGACCTGTATGCCACTTAAGTCTCTTATTTCTGTACCTCCTTTCCTTGCCCGTACCACTCGTAAACAAAGCTTTTCACTGCATTTCAGTACACTTGACAATAAAATCAGTCACGTCAAAAACATATGGCCAGTTCTGCATGAAAGTGATGCATACTGTAATTTAACAGATCAGACAGTCCAAGAATTTGCTGAATGAAAAATTCAGGTTCCATAATTTAGCAAAATTGACTAAGTCATTTCTACAAATACAGGGTTTAAAATATTTTGGCAGGGATCTTTAACGGCATACCTATTTTCACTCATTTCCATTTTGTCTTCCAAACAGTGAATCACATATAAATATGGAGGGGATGCTGCTAAGGGAAGTATTTAACAGGAATGGGTAATAAATGAGGCCTGTCAATTAACCTTGTACAGATTATTTTGAAATTATAAGCGCCCAGCCTTGCTAAAGACGGAAAAGGGAAAATTTATTCTTTTTTGAAAAATGCGTCAAGGAAGGATGAAACAGAGGTAACAACTGACTGCAAGTTCTACTTAAGCAGATCTTGCTATTTATTGGAACGTTACTTTTTATTTTTGCAACCCACCAGATTGTCTATTCTATTAAGCACCTGAATTTTTGTGCGAAACAAGTTCACACAGTCCTAAAATGCTAGCTGGAATTGCACAGCAAACTTACTGAAAAACGTTAGGGTTCACCCTGAAACTTAGAGATCAATCAATTGAATGAAAAGTCAAATCTGCCACTTTTGCATTGTAGAGATGACCATGTCACTGACCAATTCTAGGTCACTGCCTTCAAGCAGCTGTTACGGTCCTCTACGTACGGACAAATTCCTTCTGCATAGAAAGGTCAGGAACTGCAATATTGCTATTCCTATTTTAAATCTAAGCTTCTTAATCTATTCTCTCCTTCACAGAATATCTATAAATTTGAAATTTTTGAGCTCATAGATGGGAAGTTAGAAAATGTTTTGAAACAAAATAATTCCTGCAAAGTGTTCGCATTAAAACTGTCTTAGAATGCTAAGGGAAAATGCAAGCTTCAGGCTTCTTGCCAAAATATCACCATATTACATGATCCCATGGGATGATACGCACGCTGAAAAAAAGACTGAAATCCTATGAGCCTAATGAAGTAAAACTTTAAGTAAACAAAAGTGTTTACATTTTCATGCATTATTCTTTTTACTTTTAGTACTAATTATAGCAGCAACTTCTAAATAGTTACAATACTAGGCATCCATTTAATTCCACATTGGCCTTCATATATTTTTAAATAAAGAGCCTCACCTAATTACATATTCATAAATTAATCTCAGTTTACAAATGTATGAAACATTAGATGTAGGTAGCTTGAGAGTTATGTCTGAAAATTATAATTAAATGTAATAGGATCAATGGCCTATACAGCCCTGAAAGATCATATGCAGGAGCACACTGACTTCGTGAAATTATTCTGCTTTAGTATTATTTTACATGGTCTGTGTAGAACATTGTTATTCATTTGTGATCTGATGGAAAACAACTTCCCTGTACCATAGCAGTTGGCACATGTTGCTATGCTGCAAGTCAAGCAGCAAAGGTATGATATTACATTCTTTTAGTACATAGTATTCTACTCCTTTATAACGCACAGAGAAATATTCCAGGTACTGCTTTTAAATTACAAGATTATGTTTGTTATTGTGGAAGTTTTAGCTCAACTGGCTGGGAAAGTTGAGCAATACAGCATGACACTGGACTCGATGGGCTGAATGGCCTTACTTCCACTCCTATGTTTTATGGTCTTATGGACACCAATGGCACAGTTTAAATTCTCATACCAGTTCTGATAGTTCATGAAGACCGGCCTCCTCTTTGTCATATGATGTGGACTGCTGCCCTCAAGATATCTTTTTTTTAAATCAATCCGTTTAGATGTCACTAAAAATCTCCTGAACAGGTGAGAATTGAACCCACATCACCTACCCCTGCTCACAATATATAACGCCAAATATCTCTCTCAACAGGAGAGATGCTTCTATGTTTGTGGCCTGTAAGTAAGTAATCACCTGTCCCTCTCTCTCAGGACCAATACAAATTTCTGAGTTGGGATGACACTGTTAACAGTCTTCATCTTAATTTTAATGTTCCCTCTTCAACTCATAATAATTTTAACAATTATTTTGCTGACTATTTTCTAGAAGGTGTATATGACCAGAGATGACTGATGCAAAGTATAGTAGAACTTTTAACCCTCCATTTTTGACAATGCCAATTTATAATCCACTCACCCAATGGACAGTGATTGGGAAAGGCATTACATATGAGCTTACAAATTCAGACCAGGTGGTGTACATTCAGCCCTTTGAGCCCATTCTGCCAATCAGAAAGATAGTGGGTTTATATGTTTGTGTTATGTTCCACCTGCACACATTGATTTCCCTGCCTAACAAGAATTTATCCACCTTCACTTTAAAAATATTTAAGGATCCCACATTCACCATCTTGTGTGTTATGGAGTTCCAAAGTTACATAGCTCTCAAAGAATAACATTTCCCAACTCTTGTCATAAAAGGGCAACCCTTAATTTGGAAATAGTGCCTGTTAGTTTTGGACTCCTATCCCTTCCTTACCTATTTTGTTGAGACCATTCAGGTCATCCCTCACTCTTCAAAACAGCAGTGAAAATAAGCCTAGTCTGTCCAAACTTCCTTCATAAGACAACACACTCAGCCCAGGGATCAACTAACTAGATCTTAGATAATAAAGTGTGAAGCTGGATGAACACAGCAGGCCAAGCAGCATCTCAGGAGCCTGCTTTGTTCATCCAGCTTCACATTTTATTATCTTGGATTCTCCAGCATCTGCAGTTCCCATTATCTCTGATACAACTAACTAGATCTTTATAGGATTAATACAGTACAGAAGAAGTCCTTTCGCCTAGTCAGACAGCACTGACAAAACTACTCAAAATCTACAGGTGGCCCACAACCTTGTCAGGTATGACATTTCAAGTGCTCAATCAAGTACTTTTTTAAAATTTGTGAAGTTCCCTGCTTCACCTACTCTCCCGGTGTATTCTAGATTCCAAACACCCTTTAGTTGAAGGGTTTCTTTCTTTAAATCCCCTCTAAACCTCCTGCCCTTCACCTTAAAATTTTGCCCGTGTTAGATATTCTTGATTAACCTGCTCAGAAATGTTCGGACACACAACTGGAGAAGGCAGGACTTGAAGCTTGGTCTTCAGGCTCAGAGGTAGGGACACTACCACTGCACCACAAGAGCCTTTATGCCTCTGTTGCTGACATTTTAACTAAGGGAAACAGCTGCTTCCTATCCATGCTGTCCATGTCCCACAAACTTACACACCTTAGTTAGGTCCCTTCTCAGCTCTGAAGAAAACAACCCAAACTTATCCTATGTCTATGTAAACTAGTCTATCCCAGGCAAAATCCTGCTGAATCTCTTTTGCACCCCTCCAGTACAATCATATACTTCCCGTAATGCGATGACCAGACTGCACACAGTACCCCAGCTGTAACCTAACCAAAAGTCCTATACAGTTCCAACATAACTTCCCTGCTCTTATAATCTATGCCATGACTGATAAAGGAGAGTATGCCTTAACTACACTATTGACCTGTTTTGCTACTTTCAAGGACCTGTCAATAAGATCCCTCTGTTCCTCTGAGCTTTCTAATACCTTCCATTCATTAAGTACTCCCTTGTCTTAATACTGCTTCCTAAGTGCAACACCTTGCACTTAAAAGGATTAAATTCCACCTGCCACTGATCTGCCAATCTGACCAATCTATCTATATCCTAATACCTTCTTCCTCATTGTTAATCATCAGGCCAATCTTCACGTTAAGTACTTTTGCAGTTTACATCCTCTCCCCTACCCCAAGTTTTCTTGTATATTGTTTACATATATCGCAGTTCTCTGAACCAACTTTAAAGTATTTGAAGTATTCCTTACAATGAGGAGACCAAAACAGTATTCAAGATGTGGTCTTACAAAGGCCCTTGTAATTGAAGCATAGCATCCTTAATTTTGTGTCCAATGCCTTTCATAATAAGGGATAGCTTCAATTAGTCTTTTTGATTACCTTACTATGATTCTTTTATTATAACACCAGATCCCTCACCAAGTTCTGTGATCTCTCTGGATTTAGATAACATGCTTCTCTTTGATTCTTCTTGTCAAATCAGATAAGTTCACATTTTCCTATATTATATGGCATTTGCCAGATTTTTGATCACCCATGTGCTCTATCTATATCCCTTTGCAGGTTCTTTATGCCCTCTTCAAGATTTATTTTTCCACCCATCACCGTATCATAAACATATTTAGTAACCCGACATTTTTCATCCAAATCATTTATAAAGTTTGTATGTGATTGAGACACCAATATCGATGCCTCTGACATGCTACCTGTCACATTTAACCAACCCGAAAAGACCCATTAGTGTCCACCTTTTGCTTCCTTATAGCCGAACAAGTTTCTACCCATGCCAATATTACCCCCTACATATTGAGTCCTTGTTCAGTGCAATAACTTCTGACATGGTATGCTGTCAGACGTCTTCTGGAAATCAAGGTCCAGTACAGTCTTTTTTAAATTGCTCGATACTTCATAAACTAACTGTGATAAGTTAGCCAAACATCATTTTCTTTTCAGAAAACAATACTGACTTTGTCTGTTTACATTAAAACCATCTTCTCCCCCCAAGACAAGAGTAGGGATCCTGAGCCAGGGCTTGTCTGCTCCTACTGCTTTTCTCGCTTTGTTTTCATTCTTTTTAAGTATTTTTAGTCTTTTTTTCCACTTTACCTTCTGGAGGGAGGGGAGGGGTGCTGAAATAAATGGTGGGGGGGGGGGGGGGGGGGGGGGGGGTTGGTCTTGGGACAGGCAGGTCAAGGAGGCGGAGATGAGGGGAAGGGTTGGCCTTGGGATGAGGCCGGGAGTGGCAAGAATTATTTTCCGCCTTGACAGCCTACAACCTCAGTCTTAATGTGGACTTTACTAGATTCAAAATCTCCCCACCCTTGGCCTCATCCCAAGACCATGCCTCCCTCTCATCCTTGTCTCATTGATCTGTTCATCTTCTCTCCCACCCATCCACTCCTCCCAACTCACTGACAAAATCTCCACCTCTACCTACCTGCACTCACTTATTACCATTCCACCTACCTTCCCCAGCCTGACCTCTCCTGTCTCTATTTCTGTGAGCCCCCTCCCCTCCCCCAATTCTGAAGAAGGGTACCACCTGAAATGTCAGCTTTCCTGCTCCTCTGATGCTGCCTGGTCTACTGTGTTCCTCCAGCTCCATCCTGTATTGAGTAAATGCTCTAGTTTCCTAAAATATCTCCAAAGTCAGGAAGTGAACAGTAGTGTCCTTTGTAAACATTGTTCTTTTGCCAGAATTATTTAATCTTAAGATATCCTATCTCGTAATCTCAGGACATGGCAAAGCAAAGGGGAATTACCGTAATACGGACAAGAATACAGTACGCCCACAGCAAGCTGCAGTAAACACCAATTCAATAAATACCAGATAATCTGTTTTAATGACATTAGTAAAGGGACAACCATTTTCCAGGAAATTAAACAACTTCCTTGTGAATGCCTGAAGTAGTGCCATGGGACCTTTTACGTACATCTGGAAGACAGACAACAAAAAACATGGCACCTCCAAGTGCAGCATTCATTCAGTAACGCATAGGAATATCAATCTAGATTTTGTGCTTTTGTCACTTGAATGTACAATCAGCTGACTCAGAAGCAAGAGAACTTCCAAAGAGCCACTGTCAGCACCTATGCACACACTTCTGCAGCACTGATATTTTAGTTAATGTGTTAATTATTCTTGATTCAGTTTACTTGCATACGATAAACTAAACACAGTACCTTGTTTAAGCAAGGAAAAAATGGCAAATACTAACAATAAGTTCAGTTTGACAAAATGTCACATGATTTATGCAAATTCAGTGAATTCATGAACAATAATTCTAAACCAACGAAGCAATTTTTTCCGATTGTTTATCAGCTGGCTGAAGCTATATAAATACGTTTATGCTAAAGGACAATTGACCCATTAAAGGCTACATTTTAAGCATAAGGAAAACACAAAATTTACAACTAATTGAAATCAAATACACAAATTCCATGATGCACCAAGCTTTACAAAAAAAGTTTAGACGATCGAATAATTATTTCAGTAATTTGACAACTTCATCGCAATGTTACACTGGAAGCTGGTAGGAATTTCAAACAAATGGTGTTTCCTTTGTTAGTAGTTCTCACATTTTAAAACATATTTGTGACACCAGTGTAAATAAAGCACAAAGCACAACAGTCTTCAATCTCAGAGTATATTAACCTTCAATGCCTCAAATAACAGTCCCTGGGCTGGTAGCTTAATTTTATGGTTCAAAACAAGTTGTGTTTTCATTAAACACACTTAAGTGTATTGGTATCAACACACTTTTAGGAAAAAATGCACTTAAGCCAACACATTTCAACAGTGTGCCAATTGAGATTGTGTGTTTTTCTATTAACACAATACCTCAATGTTAGATTCCACCGCCTTAGAACTCAAATTTCTTTTCCAAGATACTATCCACATTTAAAACCAGCCCTCTACTTTGAAACAAAATAGTCCCTAGCGGAAACAGGCCCTTCGGCCCAACAAGTCCACATCGACCCTGAGAGCATTCCACACAGAACCATCACTCTAATCCACCTAATCTACACATCCCTGAGCACTATGGGCAATTTAGCATGGCCAATCCACCTATCCTGCACATCTCTGGACCATGGTAGGAAACTGGAGCACCCAGAGGAAACCCATGCAAACACGGGGAGAACGTACAAACCCCACACAGTCGGCCGAGGGTGGAATTGAACTTGGGTCCCTGGTGCTGTGAGGCAGTGATAAACGTAAGTTATTTAAAGTACTTCTAACTTAAGTGTCACAATGCAGCAATTTCAAATGTGCTTTACCACAGGCGGATGTTTACTCATTATGGTACTGATGAAATCTTCATGTCAACATGAAACACTTATTTCACACCGCTATTCATGGCTATCTTGATTTTCTCATTTCCTTCCCAATTCTCTTGGTTTACTGCCATAAAGAATGGCAAATGCTCTGTACCAACTCCAACTTACAGGAGTCTTCAAACATATTGAGCTAATTTTAAAATTGTTCAACCAAAGGTGCACCCAAACTGCTTATCTGTTTAATCATATTTCGGTACTGCTGGACCTGCTCCATATTTCTTGTTTTATTCTGAGTTCTAAGTTTTATTTCTGACAATAGTAGTGAAGATACAAGATAAAATAGCACAGCATTTAGAAACCCATAACACAATTAAGCAAAATCATGACTTCATGAAGAGGATATCATACCTCAAAAAATTTAATTCAACTCTGAGGAAGAAACAAGCAACATAGATGATAAGGAACCAGTAGATGCAATATATTCGGGTTTCCAAAAGGTATATCAGAAATTGCACACAAGTATAACTGATAACATTAGAAACCATGGTGTTGAGGGAATTGATAGATAGAGGATTGGCTAACTAATAGAAAACAGAGAATTAGAATAAAAGGGAGCATTTTCAAAATGGTGATCTACAACTAGTGGGGTACCACAGGGTTATTGTTGGTATCACAATTATCTACAACATGTACATAAGTGACTCAGATGAAGGAAGTCAATATGCTATTGATAAGTTCTCGGAGAATATAAAAAAAACCTGGGAAGACAAGCAGTGAGGATGACACAAGGAGTCTACAGAGAGATACAGACATGTTAAGCAAGTCACTAAAAACTTGGTAGATGGGATATTCGGGAAAATGTGAGCATGTGCACTTTGGTGGGAAAAACAGAAGCCACAACACAGAAGAAATTTGTGGGTCCCAGGGCATAAATCACAAAAAGTTTGTATACAATCTCAGTAAGTAGTGAGGAAGGCAAATTAAATGTTGGTCTTTATTTCAAACAGACAGGAGCATAGAAATAAGTAGGTCTCACTAAAGCAATTACAAGGCTCTGGTCAGACCACAGCTGGAATACTGTAAAAAGTCTGGTCTCCTTATGTAACAAAAAAAATAATGAAATTAGAATCAATCCTGAGAAGGTTCACTGGTTTTTTTCCAGGTATGGAGGGATTATCTTATGAACTCAGAAGAGAACTTATTGAAACCAAAAGATTCTTAGGGATTTTAACTGGGTAAATGCAGAAAAGTTGTTTTTCATGTTAGAGTCTAGAACCAAAAGGGCATAATGTCAGAGTAAAGAGTCACTCATTTCAGACAGAGATAAGGAGGACTTTTTCTTCCTCTCAGAGGGCAATGAACCTATAGAGTTCTTTACCATATAGCGTTGTTGAAGTTGGGTCGATAAGTATATTCGAGGTTGGGAAAGACGGTACTCAGGAAGCAGATCAAGAGTTGTGGAGAAAAGCAGGAAAGTAGAATTTAGGATTATCAAACCAGCCAGGATCTCACTGAATGGTGGAGCAAACTCAACGGATTGAATAGCCTACATTTGTTCCCATGTCTTGTAGCATGCAATAAACATGACTAAACCATTCCATACAGTCCTGCCACACTGGTTGTGAAGAGCGGTAATCAATTAATATTTGATTCTATGAGGCGGTTTCAAAAATATCCTCATACTTAATAACAGGTGAGCTCAGCGAAGACTATTCCAAAGTTGCAAATAATCTGGCATAAACTCATGTTTGTTTTCAAAACTTTTAAAAACATAGGAACAGGAGTACCCATGTGATTTTTTAAGCCTGCTTGCCAGTTGATAAGGTATTGGTTGATCTTCTATCACAAATCCACCTTCCTGGACGATTTCTATCTCTCAAACAGGGGAAGGCGATGGCTAGTGGTATTATCACTGGACTGTCAATCCAAAGACCCAGATAACATTCTGAAGACCCGGGTTTCAATCCTGCCATGGCAGATGGTCGAATCTGAATTTAATAAAAATAACTAGAATTAAGAATCTAATGACATCCAAGAATTCACTGTTGAAAAAAACCCATGTGGTTCACTAATGTCCTTTAGGGAAGGAAACTGCCATCCTTACCTGGTCTGGCCTACATGTGACTCCACAGCAGTGTGGCTAACTCAACTGCCCTCTAGGCAATTAGGTATGGGCAATAATTGCTGCCTAGCTAGCTACGCCCTCTTCCCATTAATGAAATAAAGAAAAAAAATTGGAAATAACTAATTTCTGTTTTGAACATATTTAAATACAACTTCAACAGTCGCTGGAATACAGAATTCCTGAGATTGTCTGGGTGAAGAAATTCCTCTAAATCTCCATTGCCCCTTCCACGCCATCATCCTCCCACCACCAAAAATAAAAATCTGGATTTGATAACCAGAGAAATATACTCCTAGTATCAACACAAGCAAATTCTTTAAGAATTTTGTTTATTTCAGTGAGATAATTTCCAAAAATACATGTAGTCTATTTAAACCTTGTCAAACCATGAAGCAATCTGATGAAGTTTCATTTCCGACCCCTCCCATTGTAAAGCTCGTATATAAATATTCCTTTTATTTTAAAAGAAATCCTGAATAAAGGATATCATTAAGGTTTTGGAATAGATTTGTAGCTTGGGTTGTGGGTGCTAAGGCTGGTTGACTCACCAAGCTGGTTTCTTGTTTCGCAGACATTTCGCTACCGTGCTTGGTAACATTCTCTTTGCAGCCTCCGATGAAGCACTGGTGTGTTTTCCTGCCTGGTTTTTAAAACTCAAGGGTCCATTGAGATTGATTACCTCACGTCCGGTTTTCCTTTGTAACGGAATGTATACGGGGTTGAGTTCAATGCTTTTATCAATAGCATGCTTCGTGGAGCGCCATGCTTCTAGGAATTCTCGTGCCTGTCTCTGCCTAGCCTGTCCCAGGATCTTGGTGTTGTCCCAGTCGAAGTGGTGGTTTTCCTTGTCCATGAGGATTGAGATGAGTGAGTACTGGTCATGTCTTTTTGTAGCCCGTTGGTGTTCATGTACTCTTGTTGTTAGTTTCCTTCCTGTTTGTCCATTCGCTGGGGTCGTGTTCTTGATCAAACAGTACGGTCTTGTTTCCCTTGCTAGTGGTATGTCTATTGATATGACTAGGGCAGTGACATCAAACGATATCATGGTCTCTTTGTCCTCTATCTTTATGTCTTTGATGAAGTTGAGGAGTTCTTGGGCTGAGTGGATAGAGTGGGGTGACTTGTTGACTAGGTGCCTGAGTCTTATTTGTCGTTCTTTCGCTAATCTATGCCACTGAGTGCCTGGTAGGGAGACTATGGGTCTGAGGGGGACTTCTGGCTTGTCCACTTTAGGGAGGCCATAAAATTGGGGTGTGTTGGTTCCTTCGGGTTTCATACTTAAGAAGTCTATTTTGTTGATCAGTCCTGTTTAAGTTTTTGTAGCATATAGAGGATTTTGTTGCCTAGTTGCGGTGTTGAGTCAGTTTGTACTGGTCGGGATGTGTTCTCGTCGGCGAGCAGTGCTTGTGCTTTGGAAATGTAGTCCCTTTTATTCATTATCACTGTCATGCGCCCTTTGTCTGCAGATTATATTTTGATGTTCTTGTCCTCCTTTAATCCACCCAAGGCTTGTCTTTCCTGTGTGTAAAGGTTGTTGAGTTCGCTCTTTCTGGTTGGTGTTGGAACTATTATCTATCTTATAGTTTGTTGCTTCTTCGTAGGCATTGTTGGTCAAGCGTGGCTTCCAGTGTAGCTAGAAATTCTGGTTTGCTGGCATCCCTGTAGTTGTAGTTCAGTCCCCGGGTGAGAACAGCTTTTTCCCTGTCTGTCAGTTTCCGGTCGGAGAGGTTTCTTATCCTTATGTAAGTTCTGTTCTTGTTGTTTTTGTGGGTAAGTGTCGCTAGCTTGTCTTGCAGGGTCTGTCTTTCCTTGGCTCTTGTGGTCTGCCAGCTGATGTTAATGGCTCATCCCATGTCAGCTGTCCAGTCTTGATTGGAGTTAATTGGACAAACAGGAAGGAAACTAAAAACAAGAGTGCCTGAACACCAACTGGCTACAAAAATATAACACCTGTACTCACTCATCTCAATCCACATGGACAAGCAGAACCATCACATTGCCTGGGACAACACCAAGATCCTCGAACAGGCTAGGCAGGGACAGGCACCAGAATTCCTAGAAGCCTGGCACTCCACCAAGCATGCTATTAATAAACACATTGAACTTGACCCCATATACATTCCACTTCGAAGGAAAACCAGAAGTGAGGCAATCCATCTCAACCGACCCAAGTTTAAAAACCAGGCAGGAAAACACACCAGCACTTCATTGGAGGCTGCACTGAGGTTGTTACCAAGCATGGTAACAAAACGTCTGTGAAACAAGAAACGAGCTCAGCGAGCCAACCACCCTCAACAACCTCAAAAGGATATCATTTTTCCAATGATCAATTTCAAGCTAACTATATTTCTCCATTTTCTCTCCCCTATCCTTAAATATTAGGGCAATGATTGACATCTTTCATTAAATGTGAACTGTTCTGGACTCCAGAAATAAACAGGCCTCTACTATTCTAGCAGTAGAATAAAATCATAGGATGCAGGTTCCAAGGTCCAAAGCCAGTCTATTTTAAAGCACATTAATTTCTTCAAACCTAATTCTTCACTAAGTCGATCATTTCCCCTAGATCCATAGTTCTTCACTGTTTTTGGAATATTTTTGTGTCTTCTATGATGAAGGGTGATAAGGTATTTGTTTAATTTCTCTGCCATTTCCTTATTCCCCATTAGAATAGAGCCTGTCTCTGTCCTTTCATAACCTCCACTTGCCCTGTTAAACAGGGAGAGAGATGCAGTCAATGGAATGCATTGCTGGTCTTCTGAATATTTAGTTGGAAGGAAATTTTTACTCATTGAATACTGAATGCCAAACAACCAGTTTACAACTCAGAAAACAAAAGGGTCATGTAGTTACAATTAAGTAGAATTGGTGCCAGCATATGTATTAAAACTGATAGTCTTCAGGAATCATAATAGTTGGCACATGGGTAAAAAGTATGATGGAGATCGAGGATTGATCCTTGAGGTAGAGTAATTGTAATGGTACTGAAATGGGAAAAATAATTATGATGTGATTTGCTGATTATGTTTGGGAAGTTAAGAGTATTGATGGGTACTGCCACATTTAACTGGACAAACATGAAGAATTTTTTTGAGGATGATGGCATTCTTAACTGAGTAAAAGGGTGGAACCAGGACAAGCAGGAATAGTTTACCATTGTTACAGTTGAGACTTTGCCAAGAGATTAAAACTGGTGCTCTCAGTAAAATAACATCAATTCAGGAGGCAATAACACACTCAGGAGGGGAAAGGAAGGCTGAGGAAGGGGAGTAGAAGGAGGGTCTCATTGTCTTGACAACAAAACTACTATTTAATAATGAGATATTGGCTGCATTTATAAATGTTGGATAAAGTAACAAGATGATAAACATGGTCCTGGTGATGGGTGTTAGTACAAAACAATCAAAAGCATCAATACTTATTGCTGTACAGGACAGTGGACCATCAGTTTACATAAATCTAAATGGCTCATGATGAGGACAGTAATTGATTTTTGTGGGACTTTAATATGTCATTCTCATAGAGCAAAGGAAAAGTTCACGATTATGTATCAAATACATGTATTTTGAATTAGAATTTGAAAGAATAAAAGCAATAAGAAGTCAAAGTATCAATGAAGTATTTGTTTCTCAGCTGTAGTTTCAATTGTTTGACAACAGACTAGCATCTTCATTTGGCAAAAATGTAGCATTTTAAAACTTGCAACATTTGGAGGAACCTTCACACATAAAACAAAATGCTGGTCACATTTTTACCACCTAATCTGTGCAGAAACCTGATCATCCTACCAAACACAAAAAAAGGGAGGCAAAGAAAAATAACAGTCACCAATTTGCAATCGCAATGGGGCACAAAGAAATTGGCTACTCATAAATCAAACAATACCATCAGAACTATATTTGTGTTAAAACAAATATATGGTGGGGGCAGCGAAGAAACACCCAACATTCCATTAAAGCAAGGCACAAAAGAAATTTGTCAATACAGGGTGCGGGAAGGAAGAAAGTTAGAAATTGTTAAGGATAATGAAAAGGTGTGCTTATGACTGCAACTGCATAGGGAACATTTATATCTTTCAAATGCTTAACATCATTTTGAATAACGACTAACCATCTCATGGGAAGAAAGGTGTGTTTGACAGAATAGCCAAAGCATCACTTAAGATTAATTTTCATCAAATTAAAAATGAAATTTCAAGCCTTCCATTCAAAATGCAATCATTTCACAGTAGAGTAATTAGTGAAGTGAGATTAATGTAGATCCTATTTTTAGGAGTTAAAAAAATCAAGACATGATTTCAAAAGTAAATAAATAAGTTTTGAAAAACTAATATTTTAAGCCTTGTTGTAAATACGTTTAAACAAAATAACCGGATTTCCATGGAGGATATTACATTCAAAATTTACAATGGAAAAAGTAATTGCTAATTGGCACTACAATAATTTACTGGCAAGCGTCAGCTCAGAATGGAATGATGCTCTTTTTAGTTACGAGAAAGCGATTAAAAACAACCCTCATAATAATAAAACATGATGTGAAGCAGCGAGGTACATGAGCCACTCCAGTGTAAAAATACAGGACGAGGTTTGGGCCTAGCTGATCTCATGGAAAACTAAATTATTCAAAGAGTTCAACTCAGCCGTCCTCTCTGTTCAAGCTGAGGAATTCAGTGACATTTACCAAACCTTCTCACCTGCTGGTGGCTTAATTTCTCTCCCTCGATGGTTATAATTAACTGCCGTGAAGTCCCTGTGTTTCAGCTCAGATGCCACTCCACAGCGTCTCCTCAGTAACACGCAAATCCATGATGCGCGCTCCCGCTCACTTGGGTTAACCACCCACCGTTGGCGCGCGCCCGGATTAACGTCGCCCTTACACACGCACGCTCCCAGGTAAGCACGGCGCCCCCAAACTGCGCGGCCCCGGCCCCGACACAAACTCCACCCAGCGTAGCCGCACGCTCCCCCTATTAACTCCGCCCCCGTCTGCCCCTCTCATTTCGCACCACACGCTTTCCACTTCAACCCCGCCCACCGTCCGCGCGCTCCGGGTTAACACTATTGCGCCACCATCCAACCTACCCTTCTCCAGCTCCAAGATGATAAAATGTGAGGCTGGATGAACACAGCAGGCCAAGCAGCATCTCAGGAGCACAAAAGCTGACGTTTCGGGCCTAGACCCTTCATCATGTAATCTCTTCTCCAGCTCCACCTCCCTCTATTTACACCAGGATCCCTCCCCCTTCTTACCTCATTCCCAGTTCTGTGAAGGGTTTCAGCCCGAAACATGGACTTTCCTGTTGCTCTGATGCTGACTTACCCGCTGTGCTTTTTCCAGCTCCACATCTATTGGCTGTGGCTTTCAGCGTCTACAGTCCTTCCGGTCTCCAATCCGCTGCCCCACAGGTCAACCCCTCCCATCGTTCGCAGATAGCACGCCCCGGGCTAACTTCGCCCATCTCCCGCAGGCTTCGGGGTTAGCCCCACCCACATCCCCATGCCTCGCCTGATGTGCGGAATAAGAAGCATGAAGCTAGTGTTAGACTTGTTCCTTATTTTGCCTTTTTGCACGTGTTGTTCACTTAGTCGATAGTTTGTAAAGAACGCTGAGCAACGTAAGACAGACTCATCAATTAAAAAAGATAGGAGAAAAAAATGACAGCATCACCCACATAAAAACTAAAGCAACTTGCACTTGATACAAAGCACTGTAATTCATGGAAAAGTACAGCACATGGAGGCCGTTCAGCTTATTAAGTCTTCAACAGCTCCTACAGAGTACAATCTACATGGCACTCAGGAAATCTTACACGGTCAGTGTTACCAACATTTAGGCTGATATGTGAACTGAAATCGGCCATACAGCTGTCCCCCTGCCAGCACTCCTCAGCAATGTTTCTTTCCCAACCAACATATACAACAGATTTCCCGTTGGCGTATACACTAATGTTTGTGGGAGGTTTGTGTATAAAAAAACTGCCACATTTCTTACAAGAGTGGCAGCGCTTCAAAACTATCGTCTTTGAATTGGTTTGAGATATCCATTTGATGACCAAAATTATTGTCAAATGGAATGAGCTTTGAAGAAAAGAATATCAGCAAAGTTGCTGAAGGGAAATCCAAAGAGCTAAATTCATTATTGCCAGAGATAGTATGAACTGCCAATGCTGGAGAGTCTGAGACAATACGGTGTAGAGCTGGAGGAACACAGCAGGCCAAGCCGCATCAGAGGAGCAGGAAAGCTGACGTTTCTTCAGAAATGGGGGCGGGGAAGGGGATTCTGAAATAAATAGGGGGGGAAGGCAGATAGAAGTGGAGAGGAGATAGAAAGGTCAAAGAGGTGGGGATGGAGCCAGTGAAGATTGATGTAGGTGGGGAGTTAGAGAGGGGACAGGTCGGTCCAGGGAGGACGGACAGGTCAAGGAGGGGGCATGAGGTTCGTGGGTAGGAGAGGGGGGTGGGGTTTGAGGTGGGAGGAATGGTTGGGGAGGCGGGGACTAGCTGGGCTGGTTTTGGGATGCGGTCAGGGGAGGAGAGATTTTGAAGCTTGTGAAGTCTACATTGATATCCTTGGGTTGCAGGGTTCCCAAGCAAACAAAACATCAGCTTTTGTGCTCCTAAGATGCTGCTTGGCCTGCTGTGTTCATCCAGCTCCACACTTTGTTATATGATAATAAAATGTGAGGCTGGATGAACACAGCAGGCCAAGCAGCATCTCAGGAGCACAAAAGCTGACGTTTCGGGCCTAGACCCTTCATCAGAGAGCTCTCTGATGAAGGGTCTAGGCCCGAAACGTCAGCTTTTGTGCTCCTGAGATGCTGCTTGGCCTGCTGTGTTCATCCAGCCTCACATTTTATTATCTTGGAATCTCCAGCATCTGCAGTTCCCATTATCTCTCCACACTTTGTTATGTCGAATTCTCCAGCATCTGCAGTTCCCATTATATCTGAGATGCTGTTCGTGCAGCTTTCGGGTGGCGTCGTTGTGGCAATGCAGGAGGCCCAGGATGGACACGTCGTCCTGGGAGGGGGAGGTGAAATGGTCCGTGACTGGGAGGTGCAGTTGTTCAGTGCAAACCAAGCATAGGTGTTCCGCAAAGTGGTCCCCAAGCCTCCACTTAGGTCCTTCCTGGACCTCTGTCTCTATCTCTGGCACCCACCTGGAAACCAATATCCATTTCAAACCTACTGACTCCCACAACTACCTAGAATAGACGTCCTGTCACCAGCAAAAAGGCCATCCCCTATTCTCAATTCCTTCACTTCCACCGCATCTGCTCCCAAGATGAGGCATTCCACTCCCGGACATCCCAGATGTCCTCTTTTTTCAAGGACTGCTACTTCCCCTCCATCCTTGATAGAAAATGCCCTTGACTGTGGCTCCTGCATTTCCCACAACTCAACCCTCACACCCCGTACCCACAATAATAACCATAACAGAATGCCCCTCATACTCACA
Organism: Stegostoma tigrinum; assembly: GCF_030684315.1. Taxonomy (NCBI): domain Eukaryota; kingdom Metazoa; phylum Chordata; class Chondrichthyes; order Orectolobiformes; family Stegostomatidae; genus Stegostoma; species Stegostoma tigrinum. The sequence continues at coordinate 98,290,320 of NC_081358.1, read as the reverse complement.
TACCACCCCACCAACCTCCAAATCCAATGCAACATCATCTGACATTTCCACCATCTGCAATCTGACCCCATTACCAAGGACATTTTTCCCTCCCCACCCTTCTCTGCTTTCTGGAGGGACTACTCTATCCATGACTACCTTGTCTGCTCCACACTCCCCCCCCACCCCCACCACTTTTCCCTGGAACTGAAGCAAGTGCTACATCTGTCCCTACACCTTTCCCCTCATCCCCATCCCAGGCCCTAAGAAGACCATCCACATCAAACAGATGTTCACCTGCACATCTGCTAATGTGGTATACTGTATCCACTGTTCCCATTGTGTCCTCCATTACATCAGGGAAACCAAGCGGAAGCTTGGGGACCGCTTTGCAGAACACTTACACTCAGTTTGCACTAAACAACTGCACCTCCCAGTCGCAAACCATTTCAACTACCCCTCCCACTCCTTGGACAACATGTCCATCCTGGGCCTCCTGCAATACCACAATGACGCCTGCCCAAAGCTGCAGGAACAACACCTCATATTTCGCTTGGGAACCCTGCAGCCCAAGGGTATCAATGTCGACTTCACAAGCTTCAAAATCTCCCCTCGCTCTCTCTCTCCCTATTTATTTCAGAATCCCCTTTCCTTCCCCATTTCTGAAGAAGGATCTCGACCTGAAATCAGCTTTCCTGCTCCTCTGATGCTGCTTGGCCTTCATTTTTGCCAGTGTTGGAATGATAAAAGAAAAATGTCTAAGTTGAACTATCTTTGTCTACTCTTAATTCTGTGAAAGCCAGTTTATTTTCACTACTGGGTTCTAATTCTCTCAAAATTATATTCAGTTCCCAAAAATGCCTTCTTCATTGGAGTGCTCTTTAACTGTACAAATTAAATAGTGTTTGCTTCCACAGTTGTCTATGTTTGCCCAGCTCTAACTCTTCCTCTTGCCTTCATCTCAGTCAAAGGATCCCTACAATTTGGAAGCAGGCCATCTAGCCCATCGAGTCCACACCGACCCTCCAAGAAAATCCCATCTCGACCCACACCTGTATCCCTGCATTGCCCATAGCTAATCTACCCAGCCCGCACATCACTGGACACTTAGGCAATTTACCAATATAGTAACTTAACATAGTTCAGAGACACCCTACAGTGCAGAAGCAGGCCATTCAGCCTGTCAAATCCACAGTCATCCACCGAAGAGCATCCCAATCAGACCCACCTCATCCCAGTATTTCTCAAGGCTAACCCATCTAACCTGCACATCTTTGGACCGTGGAGGAAAATGGAGCACCAAGACGAAACCTACACAGCTATCGGGAAAACATGCAAACTCCACACAGACAGTCACCCCAAGGCTGAAACTGAACCCAGGTCCCTGGCGCTGAGGCAGCACTGCCAGCTATTGAGCCACTGGGCCACCTCAATCAGTTAAGATTTCTAGCAACTCAAAGACAAAAGATTGAGTTGAAACTGAGTCTGTGTGAACTGATATATTGGGACGGACTGAAAATTCTATCGCCATGGGGATCTGAAATAGCCAGAGTTCAACTCGTTATCTATGTTCAATTCATAATGCATCCAGTCATCCACAATGAAATTTATTCTCAAGAATGCGATGGACTTCAGAGTAGAGCATTGTGAAATCAAGGCTTCTCTGCTTGACTTTGGTGATTGGATATAATTGTCATTGACAAGGCTGGCACTTTTTTCTAACTGAGCTCAAAGAGTTCATTAGCCATCTTCTTGTGCTACATTTCATCTGCTCTCACATAACACTCATTGCATGACTTGAAGGGAAACCTGAGGGCAATGGATTGCCCATGCATCTTTTTTCCCCTCATCCTAAGTAGCAGATGTCCTGAGTTTGCAACATGTCGTTGCATAATATTTATCCAATATCCAATGCACCCTGCCTCTGCAACATTCAAGGCTGAGTTTCAAAGACCCATAACCCTCAAAAATTCTCCTGTATTAGCTGATTGGGTAACCTCAAATCTTAAAACATTGTCCCATAATTCTGCATTGTTTCACAAGAGAAAACATTCTTTCCATATTCATCTTGCCAAGATCATAAAGATAGACACTCTGTATTTACACTTCAATAAAACAATTATCATTTTTCTAAACTCCAGTGGAAACAAGTCCAGCCCCCCAATGTATATTCATAAGACAAGCTGCTCATTCCAGGTATCAATTTGGTAAACATCCCCTGAACCATTTCAAATGCATTTACATCAAACGAAGAAACCAAAACTGCACACACTACTTGAGATGTGGTCTCATCAGCACTGTAACTGAAGCACAATGTCCTTGCTTTTACAGTCAATTTCTGTTGTAGGAAAGGATAGCATATCATGTGCCCTCTTGGTAATATGCTGTACCTGCATACTAACTTTTTGAAACTCATGCACACCCAATCCCTCTGCACCTCCAAATTATTTAGTCATTTTCATTTAAATAATACTCATTTTTATTTCCCCCCGCTAGGAGCGAACAACTCCATAATTTCCCACACATTCTACATCTGCCAGAATTTGCCCACTAACTTTAATCTGTTTATATCGGTCCTGTGTCTTCTTCACAACATACTTTCCATACCCATCTTTATGTCATTTGCAAATTTGGTTGAAATATCTTTGCTCTGTTCAACCATGTCATTGATATAAATTGTAAAAAAATTGAGATGCCACAGACCCCTGTCTACTCATCACATCGCGACAATTTGATAAAGACATACTTACATAGACGTTTATACACATTCTGCCAGCTAATCATCTATCCACACCAATTCATTACCCTCACAAAGAGCTTTTATTGTTACAATTACCTGTGATGTGGCATCCTATCAAATTGTCTTCTGGAAATCCAAGTATAATAGGTCTACAGCAGGCTCCCTTTTACCTATTGTGCATGCAATTACTTCAAAGACTTTCAATCAGTTGATTAAACCAGATTTCCCTTTTCAAAACCATGCTGACTCTTCCCAATTACTTCCAGTTTTTCTAAGTGTTTCATAATTAATGAAACACCTTTCCCATGATAGACATCAAGCTTATTGTTTTCTGCCTGCCTCCCTTCTTAAATAGAAGGATTATATTTACATTCCAGACTTTCCTGAATCTACAAAACTTTTGAAAATGAATACCAATGCATTTACTACCCCTCAAGCTCCACCTGTTTGCTTAGTACCACTTCCCACATGACTGTAATTTCACCACATTGCACTCTTCCTTCCACCTCCTGATTTAAAATTATTACTGGAATGCTTTTGTACACTGTTTAGTGAAAACAGAAGCAAAATATTTAATACAACCTGTCATTTCTTTGTCATCCAGTTTAAAATCTCGCTCTCCAGAGATCAACTGCTCATTTTAGTAATGCTCTTTCTTTTTAAATACCTGTACAAACTTTTCCAATTTGTTTGGACAAACCTAGCTAGCTTTATCTCAGACTGTAATTTTTTCCTCCTGATTAAATTTTTACCATTTGCTGCTTGTTATATTCTTATCAATCATCTGACCTGCCACATTCATACAGTTATATGCTTTTTCAAGGTTGATGCTTGCCCTAACTCTTTAACCATGAAGGGCAGGTCTTCTCTTTGGAAATTCTATAATAGGAATACACCTATTCTGAAATGTCCCCTTATCGCTTGATCTATCCCTTAGCTTTATGGGCCAGTTCACTTCAGCTGGCTCAGTTTCCATGCCAACATAGGTGCACTTATTCAGGTTGAAAGTCCTCTTTTCAAATGTTGTAAAATTCAACCATGTAGTCATTACTATCTGGCAGTGTCTTAGTTCTGAGGTCATTATCAATTTTGGAACATTACACAATACCAAATCTAAAATGATCTGCTCTCTGGTTAGTTACAGAACATGGTGCTCTAAGAAACTCTTACAAAAGAATTCTGTGAACTCATCCAGTCTTCTACTTCCAATCTGACTTTTCCCAGTTTCTACAAAGTCACCCATAATTATTGTCATTCCCATACTGAAAGCAACCAATATTTCTTCTTGTATACTTTGTTCCACAGTGCGGTTACTATTCAGGAGCCTGTAGATGGTTCCCACTAATGACGACTTACTCCTACTATTTATCATCATCACCCAAACCAGTTCTGCATCCTGATCTCCTGATGGTCATCGTTCACTATTAAGCAAATGTCAACACTGACTAACAGTGCTACACTTTCACCTATTGCCCTTGAATCTAGTGTACCTCAATACTCGGGACCCAATCCTGCCACCCTAAAGCTGTCTCTCCATACTGACTATCAGATTGTAATTATTTATTTCAACTTGTGCTGTATAATGAGAGTTATTTAGATTTGTCTTTCTATCTTTATAACATTCTGTCTCCTCCTGCCATTCTGTAACATCATTACCTTAATAATATTTTCCTCTCTCATTTCTCTTCAACAGACCATATCTGAGCCTTTATCCCACTATTTAATGTAAAACCTTCACTACGTACCTAGTTATGTACTTCGCAAGAACTGTCCCTAAGGTACAACTCCACTTTCACCAGTATTGGCCCAAGTAGCCCAAAAATCAAAACACACTTCTCTGACCCAAGCTCATGAGCAAAGCATTCATCACTCTAATTTTATGCATACGTCATTTTGCATGCATCTCAGGTAATAATCTGTAAACTTTGAGATTCTCTTTACAGAACCTCGTACCTAATTCTATGAAACTTAAGAGTTCAGAAAAGATTTACAAGGATGTTGCCAGGATTGGAGAGTTTGTGCTATAGGGAGAGGCTGAATAGGCTGGGGCTATTTTCCCTGGAGCAGTGGAAACTGAGGGGGTGACATTATATAAGTTTATGAAATCATGAGGGGCATGGATAGGGCGAACAGCCAAGGTCTTTTCACGAAGGTAGGGGAATCCAGAACTTGACAGCATAGTAAAGATTTAAAAGGGACCTAAACAGGCAACATTTTCTTGTAAAGAGTGGTGTGTGTATGGAACGAGTTGCCACAGTAAGCGGAAGAAGCTGGTACAATTAGAATATTTAAAAGGCGTCTGGACTGATACATGAAGAGGAAGGGTTTAAGAGGGAAATGGACCAAATGCTGGCAAATGGGATTAGCGTTATTAAGGATATCTGGTTGGCATGGATGGGTTGGACTTGAGGATCTGTTTCCATGCTGTACATCTCTGATGCTATCTTTGGTACCTTTGGATCAGGACCATTGGAACTTCAATTGTTACAGTAACTTTATTCCCCATATACAAAATATCAATAAAATCAAGAACATTAAATAAAATTACTGTTTGGACAGAAGGGAAGATTGAAAGTGAGAGGAAAGGGGGAAAAAAAAGTTTATTTTGATCAGTTTGAACTGCTGAACACTGAGCCCATAAACGAAAATACTGAAGTCACAGGATACACAAAAACAGAAGTACAGACTTTATGGTGGCTAGTACACAGTGCAATCTGATGTGGAAATTGTATCTTTGCAGATGAATTAATATCTTACAAATGTGACACATACAGTTGCCATACCCTTAGGAAAACATTTTAAAATAAAATACATGTTTGAAGTCCAGGGATCTTGAAATTGTTCTGCATGATAAATACATGTGTATTTCAAAAAGTTAACTGGGTAAGAGTCATGTCCACTTCTCAATGAAACAGTTCCAATGGAAGTCCTTAGAGCACTGCTGATGAGGTTCCCCTGGCAAAAAAGTTCACATTTTTGTCTTGTATTTTGTACTGGAAGATTTTGGTTATATTCCTTTCAGACTTTACAGGTGAAGGGGACCGGCGGGTCATCATAAGCTGCAAATGAGATTCAAAAAAAGGGACTTCATGTTTGGTAGTAAGAAATCAGGACGCGATGCTTATTTTCAAAATATTCCAATGTGCAAAATTGCTGGTGCATATGAATTAAGTAGAATAGACCATTTAGCTTCTCAAAACTACTGCCATTTAATAACAATGGGGGAGGCCTCATCCTAGTGATATTGTCACTTGATTAGCAATCAAGGGAGTCAGCTAATATTCTGGGAATCGAGGTTCAATTCCTACCGCAGCAGAAATTGAATTCAATTTTTTTTAAAAATCTCAAAGTCTAATGATGGCCATTAAACCATTGTCACTTCTTTTAAAAAACCCCATTTGGTTCAAAAATGTTTGCTAGTGAAGGAGAACTGTTCTCCTCACTTGGTCAGGACTATTGTGACTGCAGACTCACAGCACTGTCGTTAACTCAGCTGCTCTTTGAAATTTACAAACAAGCCCTGTTCAGAAGTATCAAACGAGTAGCATCAACTAAGGTACCAAAAGTGACAAGAGGAAACAGTCCCACTGTCCATGCAAAATCATTCTAACGTCTGGGGCTAAGTGTCAAATATGATGCTGTGATGTCCTACGAAACCACAGACATAGAAATCTCCTGATTAACATGTTCCTCTCCTCCTCCTCTTACCACCCACCTCTCAAATCCATTAGTTGATGGATCAATATTCCCTCGAGTGGAGAACGTACACTGTGGGCTTTTTGTTGAATATTACCTTGGAAAAGCAAATACAGTGTATCTACAGGTTCCTCTTGATCCACATTGCTTATTACTTTCTCAAAAAGATCTCTTATAAATTAGTCAAACTTGATTTTCCCTTTCACAAGACCATGTTGACTCTGACTGACTGCACTGAGATTTTCGAAGTGTCCCATTATATTTGTCTTAACACAAGATCCCATCAATTTTTGCATGATAAACACTAAGCTATCTGGCCCATTGTTTCCTGTTTTATCTTCCCCCCTATTCTGAATAGCAGGGGAACACTTGCTTTTTTAAAAAAATCTAATGAGATGTTTCCATAACCACAGAAATTTTAGAAAATTAAAGCAAATGCATCTACAACTTCATCAGCTGTTTCTTTTAGGATTCTAGAATGGGATCTTTTAAAACCTAGGGGCTTATCCATTCTTAGGTCCAGTAATTTTTTCAGTACTTTCTTAGGTGAATTTAATTATTTTAACTTCCTGATTCACAATTATTTCTGGGATGCTATTTCTTCTCTAGCAACGGCAGATGCAAAATATCAGTGCAAATCATGCAAATTTTTTCTTTTCCATTATTAGTTCTCCAGACTCCCTCAAGAAGACCAACACTCACTTTGCTTCACCTCATCCTTTTTAAATACCTGTATAATCTCTGTTTTTATATTGCTGGCCAGCTTTCTTTTATTTAGCCCTCTTTGTTGTTTACTGCTGTTGATATTCTGTCCAATCTTCTCACTCCACTCATCTTTGTGGAATTGTACATTTTCTTTCAATTGATACTTATGTTTAACTTCCTTAGTTGATCACAAGTGATGAGTCCTTCCCTTCGCTCTGGAATGTACCCTTCGAGTATTCTGAAATCTCTGCCTGCCACTGCATCTGTCTACTGCCTAGCCCATAACACACCTTCCCAACTCATTACATCATAATTGCATTTAAGTTTAAGAAATAGTATTCAAGGGTCCACTTAGACTGAATAGAAGCTTTCGTGCAAAGTATTGACACTGGGTTTGACAGTATACATGTTATAAAGGCAGTGTGTCATATTTTGTTTACAAACTGCTCAAAACATCTTAATGGATTTTCTGAATGTTTAATATGACGAACTGATTGAAATGTAAGTTAAAAGTTGCCCCCAATTTCATTCTTTTCTATATAACTGGAGACAGCCTCTTGCATTTCCAGATACTCTCTCTACTGAGCTCACTTCCAAGTATCTTAAATAGGGATCAGCCTGGCAATCATGGAAATTGCAGCTTTGGTCGCAGCTGCAGTTTAAGGTCTAGCTGACAATTATGGATATCAATAGGCATCAGAACCCCTCTCCAAACTGCTGCTCTTTCTACACAAATTGGACCTGTAATTGAATTTGTTGGTCATTGATCTTCATTGTTCACTATACTCTACCAGCATACATTGGACTGTGAAAACACCAACCTTTTTTTAAAAAAAGACATTTACACATCAGAGGAAAATACAGCTTTCTAGTTGCTGTCTTCATCTTAACAATGGCTAAGATCTGAACACTGTTAAAAATCACAAGCAAGACTCCAAAAGCTTGCATTTTCAAATACATCTGTTGGACTATAACTTGGTGTCAGGTGATTTTTGATCTTGTCCACCACTGGCACCTCCACATCAAGATCTGAACAGATCAGAGAACCAGAGCCTGTTGTATGGCTCAGGACCACAGTATGCATTTCACAGGTGACTCTTCAGAAGGAATCAGATTGCATGCAGACTCATGCAATGAAGTGGCTCAGTTTAATCACAAAATAATTAGGAGCTTACGTTCCTTTCTTGCTAAAGTTATGTTTAACTTGGAGCTGCCCCTCTAATAATTATTTGATCATTACTGAAACCAATACTTTAATAGCAAATAGTCATACCTGACCGTGGATATCCTTGCAGTAGCCAGTAGTCAATCCTTCTACCTGCAATATTAGGTGGCACTGGTGACTCAGGGATTTGACAACAAAATTATTTTCTTCATCTTCCAAATCCTGTGTGCTATGCACCAACATCACCACGTTTCCCTGCAATACAAATAGAGTTTGAACAACTGCATTAGATAAGGGTATAAAATAAAACCACTTGCAATTATGTTAAAATATTAAGATCACCCAAAATACTTCTCACAGGCAGGTAATAAGACACTGACCCAAAGAGGGAGAGATTATGACAGGTGACTAAATGATTGGTCATGAAGGCAGGCTTTAAAGTAGCATCTTGAAAGGAAAATGGAGGGATGAAGAGGCTTATGCAGAGAATTAGAGCTTAGTGGCACATTAAACACATGGCTGCCAATGTTGGAGCAACATGGGTTGTGAAAACGAAAATGAGTCAAAGTTGGAAGAAAAGAACAACAGGGATGGAGGGGTTACAGAGTCGACAGAAAGTAAAAAAAGTTGCATTTATACTTTCATGACCAGACATCTCAAAGCATTTTACAATCAAATTAACTATTTTAAAGTACAGTCACTGTTGTATCGTAGAAAATGTGGCAGTCAATACACACAGAACTAATTCCTGTAAGCAGCAATGTAATATTGATCCAGTAATTTGCTACTGTGACACTGATTAATGGATAAATATTTGCCAAGATTTCAGGATTAACTTCTCTACTCATCTTAGAAATATTACAATGCAATGGAATCTTTTGCATCTACATGTGCTGTAAATTTGGACTTGGTTTAATGTGTCATTCAAAAGGAGTGCAGCTCTCCTTCAGCACTACAATGGAGTATCAGTCTTGATTTTATTTTTCCCAAGATGGGGCTAAAACAATGGAAGGATCGGAACATGCGATATAATTAAACAAAACAAAAGCTTTATTCAGACTAGTAGCTAAAATGTTGGTCCTGAGCACAGGACTGAAATGCAGACAGGATCTTGATCAAATTAGTATACAGGACCAAAACTTTATTCTCAATTTCTCCACTGAAGATAATGCACACTGGATAGCCAAACCCACAGACCCCAGTATCTTGCCAAGTTCACACAACAAAATAAGGCAACAAATATGGCAGTTTGATTAAACAATCTTATCTTCACTCAGTAGCCACACATTTACTTTTTAGTGTGTTGTTAATTTTACTATACTGCCTCCCTGCAGATTACTGAACTCAAGATAGAATGAGAATCAAACTAGAAACTTTCTCTTATGATACTGTACCTGCTTTCGAGAGCTCCTCAGCTATTAATGAAGGATAATGAAGGAATATACCCGTCTAGCCTGTTCTGATTTGTTCTGTCATTCATGTTTGATCTGCACTTCAACCCCATTTTCTTGCTTTTGCTCCATATTCATCAATATTGATCAAGGACTTGATCAGTTCAAGAACCCTATGTACCATAAACCTGCTTCCAGATTGGCTTAGCTCTAATTTTTAAGATGATGTGCTTTGTTCTTGATTACCCAACAGAGAAAATATTGGTGTTCTTACTCCTAATCAAAATACATTTTAACATTTTAATCATCTCATTTAGGGCATCTTTCAATCGTCTATACTGAAGCAAGCAAACTATATGCAACCAATCTCATAATTTAGTGGCTTTAGGTCCAGTATAATTCTGGTGAATCTATGCTGTAACCACTCTGAAGTCTATATATTCTTTCTAATGCGCAGTACCTAAACTGAAAGCAGTACTCCAAATATGGTCCAATTAAGATGCCTGACAACTGGGGGACAACTTCAACCATTCTCGTATTCCAGCCTCCTTGAAGGAATATATTTTGTCGATCCCTTTAACTGCGTCAAACAATGTGATAATTCTTGCACTTTGAAATGCTTAAGTTATTTAGTTGTGTATTAACTTGGTTCATATTTTAAAATATTCTTAGTTTCATTTGATAAATTTAAATTGCATATCTGTATTGTGTAGACATCAACCACAAGATAATCAAAATACTGGGTATCAATGACAATTTTGTTACAAGAGGTCAGAGGAGTTTGTCCTTCTCCAGTCCTATTGACTGACTGGTCACAACTTACAGTGAAATGATTTACCCAGTTACCAATGTGATCAATTGCATATTTTCTCTATATTAGATTCAGAATAAAAAAGACTCATCAACCGGATTCTTTTCTAAAATTAAAACAAGATTGGTTTATTATAAACCAAGAAAAGGAAAAGCAAAGTTGGTTAGTAAATACATTTTGCAACGTGAAACTATAAGTATTTCCAAATATTCTCTCTAAGCAAGCCAATACACACAGCAAAGAGAAGAATAAATGTCTCTGCAGAGATTCACTTCAGAAAAAATACTGTGGCCAATAATTGTTGGTGCTCAAGGATAAAAGGCTAAACCATGACTGTTCATATTGATTATGGCGTTATGACATGCGGCTAGCATCACGGAACACAAGCAGATGTCTCTGGATCCTTTGCAGACATAGGTTAGTCAGGAATTGTCAAGAATATTCCTTATGGAAGTCTTTCAGGATTAGCAGATGGATCAGAATTTCAGTTCTCACACTGACCTCAAAGGTTACTGGAAAGGCAGAGGCTGAGCTGGGGAGCTTATTTCTATCAGCAGGCTAGGACCCTACTGAAATCTCCATACAATAATCATTTTCAGACATATATAGTCATAAATCGATCCAAGCAATTAGCTAAAGCCATTAATTTTTGAGGAATTATATTTTTTTCTTGAAAAACGCCCACTGTCCTTTTCATGACTGTTTAAACAAATGCAAATGCACAATTGTCCACAATCATCTAACATGAACCCTTAAAAACAAAACCATGATTTAGCATCTTCATAATGATTTGCTTTTTCTTCAACTGGATTCAATTTTAAACATCAGATTTTAAAAACTTTTCAAAAGCATTGCAATACTACATCTAAAACTCATTGTTTTCAACTGGAAATAAACCACTTGTCTTCTAGCTTTTGTGCTCCCAAGATGCTGCTTGGCCTGCTGTGTTCATCCAGCTTCACACTTTATTATCTTGGATTCTCCAGCATCTGCAGTTCCCATTATCTCTTTCTAACTAACCCTTCAGTTTACAAGATCAAACAAATTCATTTCGCGACTCAACCCATATATTACCATATGACACACTAAAACTGGAGTATTGCTTATCAAGTTGTTGCCATGGATAATGCACAAGTTACTCATGACTTACAGTTAACTGCAAAGCTTTATTCAAATTTTAAACTAGGTACATTGACTGGTCAATGTAATGCCATGAGATACAAATCAGCAAATGGCTGGCATCTTTTTTGTAGAGGTGAAACAGGCAGTAATGTGTATGCATGCTTCCTGTCTGCCAGGAACAGGACTCTACATATTAATATATCTAGTTACCAGCATGCATGAGTGCGCCACACTGCAAGTCCAACAACTAACTGCATGACAGCATAATTCTTCTCACACAGGATTATTCAGCAATTCCAGTTGCAGAATCACTTCAAATATTGGATGCTGCATTGAGAGTTTTAAGCACAGCTCAGTTAGGTACAGTCAGTATCTTCTGTTCTGAGGAAGGGACCCGAAACGTTAACTGTTTTTTCCTTCACAGATGCTGCCAGACCTGCTGAGCTTTTTCAGCAAGTTTGTTTTTATTCTTGATTTACAGCATTCGCAGTTCTTTCGGTTTTTATTCAGTATCTTCTGTGTTGTGAACAACTGATGAACTTTTTAATTCAAATGTTTCACCTGTTATTCAAATCTTAGTAGACACATTGGAAAAGTCTACGCACTTCTCAGGACTGAAAAAGACAGCCTTCGGCTTGTTTATGTGCGTGAGAGATATACAGCGAGAAATAATCTGGTTAAGTAGTTTTCATGCAATACAAGTTCAATGTGCCTGATTTCAGCATCAAGCTTGAAAGGTCAACAAATGGTTCAGGCCTTATATACAAGGACACTGATAAGGTGATAATGAGTTGAGTTGTAGATATTCCAATGTTTACTGAACAATGAGTATAGGTTTGAGGTAGATAGTAGCATAAAAATCATGCTGGCTAATTTCTTAGAAAGGGCATCGAGGGAAGGGTTTTCCTTTGCTCTATTTCAAAGGTGAATTTGTGCACAGGATGAAAGTCATTTAGACATAAGAAATACTGACATGCAGCTGTAAGGAGGCTTGGGGACAGCTTTGCAGAACACCTCCGCTCGGTTCGCAATAAACAACTGCACCTCCCAGTCGCGAACCATTTTAACTCCCCCTCCCATTCCTCAGACGACATGTCCATCATGGGCCTCCTGCAGTGCCACAATCATGCCACCCCAAGGTTGCAAGAACAGCAACTCATATTCCGCTTGGGAACCCTGCAGCCCAATGGTATCAATGTGGACTTCACAAGCTTCAAATTCTCCCCTCCCCCCACTGCATCCCAAAACCAGCCCAGTTCTTCCCCTCCATAATAATCGGAGATAATGGGAACTGCAGATGCTGGAGAATTCCAAGATAATAAAGTGTGAGGCTGGATGAACACAGCAGGCCAAGCAGCATCTCCCCTCACTGCATCACAAAACCAGTCCAGCCTGTCTCCGCTTCCCTAACCTGTTCTTCCTCTCACCCATCCTTTCTTCCCACCTCAAGCTGCACCTCCATTTCCTACCTACTACCTCATCCCACCTCCTTGACTTGTCAGTCTTCCCTGGACTGACCTATCCCCTCCCTACCTCCCCACCTATACTCTCCTCTCCACCTATCTTCTGTTCTCTCCATCTTCAGTCCACCTCCCCCTCTCTCCCTATTTATTCCAGAACCCTCTCCCCATCCTCCTCTCTGATGAAGGGTCTAGGCCCGAAACGTCAGCTTTTGTGCTCCCGAGATGCTGCTTGGCCTCCTGTGTTTATCCAGCTTCACACTTTGTTATCTTACAGTGTATATATATGCTCTTTCGCTCTACAAGTTCCTGGACTTGCACAAGAGCAATGTACTGGTAGAGGTATACAAGATCAGGTTTATCTTCATATCTCACTCAAAGTATACATTAGCTTCCCAAAATACAAAAACAATGTTCCTTTGCACCCTGTCTTATCTATATTATTAATTCTGCACATTGTGATTTGGCCCAATAGTTTGGTGAATTGATGCACCCAGTTTTCAGCCAGTTTTCCACTTATGCAGTGAATAATTTCTTGTTTGCAAAGATGATATAGCACTTGAGTATCAATAACAATGCAATGGTCATGCATGGCCTGCTGCGTCCATCCAGCTTCACACTTTGTTATCTTGGATTCTCCAGCATCTGCAGTTCCTATTATCACTGTATACACACTATGCCTGTTTCAACTCAACAACTGTCATTCTCTGGTTCATGGCTGTTGTCACTGCCCTGAGAAATCAGGGTCAACCAGCCTGGCTTAAACCTTAAAGAAACCTTGGTAGTTAAATGCTAGTTATCATTAACCAGTGCATCTTCCATACTTCTACCAATCAGAATCTACTTGCCAACTACTACTACTCTTCTTTCAGTGTAAATTTTTCATTTTTGTAATTTGCTAATTTTCAAAAATTCTGATGAGTGCAAGACAAAGTGCTACAACAAATTGTCTTTCTTCAGCAACACTGATATACCTCAAATACAGACAGCACATTACCCAGTTATTTTTAAACAACATTTTTCATTTCAATTTTGTCACAGTTCTCTCTTCTACAGTCATATTATAATGATTTGGCTCAACATTCCAGAGTTTCATCCCCACCCTTTGAGTTAACCAAGAAATTTAGGAAATTGAAATAATGAAACAAAAACATTTGTAGGGCTACTTGGAAAGGTTATGTTTTCAGATACTAGTTAGATTCTTAACCACCAAACTTGGCTCTCTCTTGCCCCCTCCCCCCCACCCCACAAAACCCCCATAGTCTCGTTTCAAGGTCTGTAATCCTACATGCTATTCTGGTGTTCCATAAATGCATATAGGAATAATACAATTACAAAAACAATGTGTGCCCACAAAGAAAATACAAATACAGAAACAAAAACTGGTGGTTTTTGGGACCAAAGATTCCACTTCGAAAAGATGCTAGGTACTATTGTGATTTCCCACTGTTTGAGAGCAAGAATGTTAAAACAGAGCAGAGCTCCCAGGATGACACCCAGATCCCAACAGCAAATACATACAATTAAGATTAATGGAATTTTAGAAATAGTTCTTATTTAACCAACTCTCTAGTATTTTGAAGTCCAGAGGGAGTTCTCAAAAGAATATTATTTGTGTTCATAGATGACCATCATGAGACTTTGGCAAGGGTAGGGTTTAGCAGGGATTAGATGGCCAAAAAGCGCTTACCATAAATTTTGAGCATACTGTAGCTCTGCAATAATGCATGAAATTCAAAATATTTCCAGTGCTCACTCCCAGGCTGAGCAAGACACTGAGGTCATCTATTATCAGTACTGGAAATTTCCAAGTACTTTCGCTGATACCTGATAGTGAGAAACGAACAAATTCATAGAGGCACTGAAGACTTGCATCAGGTGTACTGCAAGATAAAATAGTGGATTTTTAATTATTTGGTCAATATTTATTCCTCAACCAAACATAAGTTATTTCTCATCTGGCAACAGCATTACAGAGGCAACGGCCTAGCGGTATTCTCACTAGACCATTAATTCCGCAACTTAGATAATACTCTGGGGAACGTGAGGCCGGATGAACACAGCAGGCCAAGCAGCATCCCAGGAGCACAAAAGCTGACGTTTCGGGCCTAGAAGGGTCTAGGCCCGAAACGTCAGCTTTTGTGCTCCTGGGATGCTGCTTGGCCTGCTGTGTTCATCCGGCCTCACATTTTATTGTCTCGGATTCTCCAGCATCTGCAGTTCCTATTATCTCTAATACTCTGGGGCCCCAGGTTCAAATCCTAGAATTTGAATTCAATAAATACCTGGAATTAAGAGTCTTATGATGACAAGAAAACCATTATCAATTGTCAGGAAACCCAATCTGTTTCACTAATGTCCCTTAGAGAAGGAAATCTGCCGTCATTACCTGGTCTGGCCTTTAAAAGATTCCAGATCCACGGAGATATGATGAGACACAGCAAGGCACTTAGTTGTAACAAGTTTCAAAAGACAAATGGAACCAGATAAACCGCCTGCCATTGAAATCAACAACAGCAAAATGAGATAGCCTGTTAATCCTGCAAAGTCCTGCATACTAACCACTGAGGGCTTTCAAACTAGTCAAGTACAGCCATACTCAGAAACACATCTTACAATGTCCCAGGCACCATCAGCACCTCTGGCTATGTTCTGTCCCACTGGCAGGACAGGTCCAACAAATGTGGCAGAACAGTGGTAGGGAGTCAAGAGGGAGTTGCCGAGAGTCCGCAGCATCGAATCAGGGCACCATGAAGGCTCACGACATCAGGTCAAACACAGGCATGGAAACCTCTTGCTGATCACTGCATACTGTCCTCACTTGGCTGACAACTCTGTGCCATGTTCAACAATGGGGAGGAAGCAGCAAGGTGCATAATGTACTGTGGAAGGGAGATTTCATTTTCCACCAAGACTGGCTTGACAGCAGCACTACTGAGCTGGTTGAGTCCTAAAGGACATAGCTGCTAGACTGCATAAATGGCGTGTGGTGAGGGAACCAACAAGGGGGAATTATATATTTGACATTATCTTCAACAATCTGCCCGCCGTAGATACACGTCCGTGACAGAATCAGTAAGAGCAACCACCACACAACCTTTGTGAAGGCAAAGGCCCACCTTCACGTTGACCATGCCACACAATATGATGCAAGGTATTATCACCATGTTATATGAAACAGACTTTGAACAGATCTAGCAACAAGTTTGTTCATCCATGAGACACTGTGAACCATCAACAGCAACAGAACTGCGCTCTAGCATAATTTGCATGGCCGGCATATCCACCACTCTACTATTACCATCAAGCCTGGAGATCAATTGCAAATTAATGAAGACTGCAGGAGGGCATGCTAGGAGTAGCATCAGGTATTTACAAAAATAATGTGTCAAACTTCAGAAAATACCAAAAGAAGCAAACTACTTATGTGCCAAATAGGATAACAGGTAGAGCTAAGTGTCCAACAACCAGCAGATCAGATTTGTACTCAGCAACCTGCCACGTCCAGTTCTGAATGATGGCGGACAACCAAACAATTGAATGGTGGAACTCCACAAATATCCCTATCTTTAACAATGGAAAAGTCTAGCAAAAGATAAAGCTGAAGCATTCACAAAAACCTTCAGGGAGATGTACTGAGTGGATGATTTCTATCTCCTCCAGTACCCCCAGCACCACTTTTGCCAGTCTTCAGCCAATTCACTTCACTCCACTGAGATGTTAAAAAAAAGCTGAAGGCAATAGATACTGCCAAGGTTATATTCCTTGACAATATTCCAGCAATAGCACTGAAGACTTGTGTTCCAGAATTTGCTACAATCATAGCTAAGCTCTTCCATTACAGCTACAACACTAACCTCCCAACAATGTGAGAAATTGGCTAACTATGTCCTGTACAGAAAAAGCAGGACAAATCTAATTACTAATAACAAAGCAAATTACTGCAGCCATCAGTAAGCAGTCTACTGTCAATCATCAGTAAAATGACAAAAGGTGTCAAGCAGCACCTGCTCAGTAATAATCTACTCAATTTTGCCCAGTTTGCGTTCGCAAGGGCCAGTCAGCCCCGACCTCGTTACAGCCTTAGTTCAAATATGGACAAAATGTCGTCACTTATCTCAAGAGGGCTGGAATATAAAAGCAGTGATGTGCCTCTGAGACTTTATAAAGCCCTAGTTAGGCCCCATTTAGAATACTGTATCCAATTTTGGACACCTCACCTCAGGAAGGACATACTGGCACTGGTGCATGTCCAGCGGAGATTCACATGGATGATCCCTGAAATTGTAGGCCTAACGGCTGAGGATCCTGGGATTGTATTCATTAGAGTTTAGAAGGTTGAGGGGAAATCTAATAGAAACACACAAGATAATGCATGGCTTAGAAAGGGTGGATGCTGGGAGGTTGTTTCCGTTAGATGGGAAGACTAGGACCTGTGAGCACAGCCTTAGAATTAGAGGGGGTAAATTTAGAATGGAAAGGAGTAGACATTTCTTCAGCCAGAGTGTGGTGGGCCTGTGGAATTCATTGCCATGAAGCGTAGTGGAGGCCAGGTCGTTAAATGTCTTCAAGGCAGAGATTGATAATTTCTTGATCTCGCAAGGAATTAAGGGCTACGGGGAGAGTGTGAATAAGAAGAGTTGAAATGCCCGTCAGCCATAACTAAATGGCAGAGGGGACTCGATGGGCCGAATGGTCTGAATTTCACTCTTAAGGTCTAAAAAGGGCTGAATTCCAGAGGTGAAGCAACAGTGGCTGCCCTTTACATGAAGGCCACATTTGACCAAGTGTGACATCAAGGAGCCATGGCAAAACTGAAATCAATGTGAATCAGGATGTTAGTTGGAGTCATATCTGGCACATAGAAAAATGGTTGTGGTTATTTGAGATCAGTCATCTCAACTCCAGGACATCGCTGCAGAAGAAGGGATGTTCACTGATGACTGCACTATTCAGCACCATTCACAACTCCTCGAATACCGAAGCAGTCCATATCCTAATACTGAGAGGCGTGGTCAATGTCCAGGTTGGGGCTGAAAAGTGGCAGGTACCATTTGTGCCAAACAAATGCCCCCAGTAATATCACTCCCAATAAAAGACAATCTAGGTACCCCTACTTGACATTGAATTATATTACTATCACTGAATCCACCAGTAAGAACATCCCTGGGATGAACAACAACCAGAAGCCGACTAGACTCGCTCATACCAAACAAGTTTCCCGAACTAAACTAATCCAACTTGACCTCATTTGGCCCATATCACCCTAAACCTTACCTAACCATGTCTTTTAAATGTTCTAACTGTATCTTTATGGACCACTTCCTAAATAGTTCATTCCAAATATAAACCACACTCTGAAAAAGTTACCCCTCAGTCCCTTTTAAATCCTCCTCTAACCTTAAAATTATGGTTCCTAGTTTCGAACTCTCCCACTCTAGTTGTACTTTTGTATCTAACTTGTTTGAATAATTTACCATTAGACCCAGATTCCTCGGTACCACAGTTTAAATTGTCTGTTTCTCAATTCTCCCAAGAGGACAAATTCACATTTATCCTCATTTCCAACCAACAAACAGTGATCATACTTCAAAAATACATAACTGGCTGTAAAATGTCCTGGAATTACAAAAGAATTGACCATAAGTGCATTTTTTTATTTTATTAAGTAGCAGAACAGATCATAAAAAAAAATGTATTTCTACTGCCTTGTAAGTATTCTTCATACCATTGTGCCACAGCAGATACATTTTAACTAATATGTCAGTCTCTAACTCATGTCTATAAGCCTCACGCTTTCAAGGGCACTGACTACGTAGTTAGTAGGGCAAGGCTGTGGCACAGACTTGAACATTGACCAGGGCTCTCCACAGCAATGTTTCAAAAAAATAACAGTTTTCACACAGCTGCTAAATCAAGGCCAATTATGCTGTCACAGATAAAGAGCCAAGCATTCAGTTGCAACTTTATCTACCACGGAGCTGTGAATGTGAATGAGGTGAGGAAAAAGTAGAGTGGAAAAGAGAAAGAAGTGAATTCTAAATTATCCCTTATCTCCTGAGGTAAAAGTCCACAATTAGTAGATATCATTGGGGAACTCACTAACTAGCCAACCAGTTCTCATTATTTCTGATACAATTTTAACCTCACTGCAAAGCCTCTTCCAGGGATGCCTAACCTGAAGATGCCTAACCTCCTCCCTCCGGTCCAACCTCAGGAAATCTCTCTCCCACTGCAACTCTTGGGTCCGCCTCCCCCTCTCTCCCTATTTATTCCAGTTCCCTCTCCCCATCCCCCTCTCTGATGAAGGGTCTAGGCCCGAAACATCAGCTTTTGTGCTCCTGAGATGCTGCTTGGCCTGCTGTGTTCATCCAGCTTCACACTTTGTTATCTTAGCCAACGCATACATCAACTTTCAGAAGTGTTTCCACAGCACAACTCTCTCATCATTCCTTGTCATCATTGAGTTTTAATTTTGGAAGCTAGGTGGATTGGTCCACAGATCAGTAAATGATGCATTTTCACCCCACACCCTGTGATGAACATCTTAGCCTGCGAATCATCCTGCAAAGTCAGAAAATTCAGCTATGATTCAGTGGATAAGATTCTTCTTTTCTCTGTCCAGCACTGTACACGCTTGTTTGTGTTTCAGCTGAAAGTTTGGAGACAACTTTAAAAGGCTACTTCAATATCTAATATATTTATTTACAGTAATCAGAAGTATTTCAGGACAGCCTAAACTGTCACATGCTAGGTTTTCTTATGGCTGTTTGCAATATATTATCTTTTTATTTTACAATGTTGTTGTGCTGTAGGTACATATACAAGTAGGTGAGGGCCTTCTCATTCTTTGAAAGAAATTTCACCTTCGCAACAAAAAAAATAGGCTATTACTATCAACTGAACGGGGAAAGGATAGATTAGGTTGGATGGGGTCACATGGCTTCAATTTAGTTCTAGACTGTAGTTCTTTGACCATATGGAGCAGTGTTTCCTTGGCATCAGTGCACTGACATCTTGCATTTCACATCAATCGCTGCAAAATGGTGCTTCTTATTACTGCAAAGAATGTTGTTTTCTTTATCTCCCAACTTGCACTTTCCCAAAGAGGTGTGCACCTAACTGGGATTCTTCAAGTTGCACAGCAAAACTGTGTCATGAAACTGAGTTACCAGATCTTGCCTCGATGTAAACTTGAGTTTGATCCATGACAAACATAGGAGATCTAAAATAACAAAGTGTGCAGCTGGATGAACACAGCAGGCCAAGCAGCATCTTAGGAGCACAAAAGCTGACGTTTCGGGCCTAGGCCCCTTACCAGAAAAGGGGGATGGGGAGAGGATTCTGAAATAAATAGGGAGAGAGGGGGAGGCGGACTGAAGATGGATAGAGGAGAAGATAGGTGGAGAGGAGAGTATCAGTGGGGAGGTGGGAGGGGATAGGTCAGTCTGGGGAGGATGGACTGGTCAAGGGGGCGGGATGAGGTTAGTAGGTAGGAAATAGAGGTGCGGCTTGAGGTGGGAGGAGGGGATAGGTGAGAGGAAGAACAGGTTAGGCAGGCAGGGACGAGCTGGGCTGGTTTTGGGATGCACTGGGGGTAGGGGAGATTTTGAAGCTGGTGAAATCCACATCGATACCATTGGGCTGCAGGGTTCCCAAGCGGAATATGAGTTGCTGTTCCTGCAACCTACTGGTGCATTCATTATGGCACTGCAGGAGGCCCAGGATGGACGTGTCATCTAAGGAATGGGAGGGGGAGTTGAAACGGTTTGCGACTGGATGCAATATACCGCATTGGCGGATGTGCAGGTGAACATCTACTTGATATGGAAAGTCATCTTGGGGCCTGCAATGGGGGTGAGGGAGGTGGTGTGGGGGCAAGTGTAGCACTTCCTGTGGTTGCACGGTGAAGTGCCGGGTGTGGTGGGGTTGGAGGGGAGTATGGAGCGGACAAGGGAGTCGTGGAGAGAGTGGTCTCTCCGGAAGGCTGACAAGGGTGGGGTGGGAAAAATATCTTTAGCGGTGGGGTCGGATTGTAGATGGCGGAAGTGTCAGAGAATGATGCATTGTATCCAGAGGTTGGTGGGGTGGCATGTGAGGACTAGGGGGATTCTCTTTTGGCGGTTATTTCAATGGCAGGGCGTGAGGGATCAGGTGCGGGAAATGCAGGAGACACGGTCGAAGACGTTCTCAGTCACGTCCGTCACCGCCAGACACACCACTTCTGGGATCACGAATACGACCGCTGCTGCTGCCGCCCACGCTGCATCGCCCACCGCAGACGCCGACGCATCTCCGCCCACCGCCGATGGAACTTCACCCGTCGACGCAACCCCGCCCACAGCTGACGACCAAATTGCTCCACCCACAGCCAACTATCCCAGAGAAGACAGCCACACCGAGCCCTGCCGAATCTTCATCGTCCCCGCAGACCTCCCACTGATGGAAGACAAATGGTCAGTCCTCAGCAAGGGGCTCACCTGTGTCCCCCTCCACCCACACATCAACAAATACCAGTCACGTCTGGACATCGAGCAGTTTTACTGCCGCCTCCACCTCCACGTTTACTTCTTTAACGTGAGCCTAGCCCTCCATCCAGTGACCCCTTCTCCCACCTCCAACACAAGTCCTCCTCCTGGACATCACCCCTAGGCCTCCTACCCTCCCTCGACCTCTTCATCTCTAACTGCCATCAAGACATTAACCGCCTCAACCTCTCCACCCCTCTCACCCACTGCAACCTCTCCCCTGCAGAATGGGCAGCCCTCTGCTCCCTCCGCTCCAATCCCAACCTCACCATCAAACCCGCAGACAAGGGAGGCACAGTTGTAGTATGGCGCACTGACCTTTACATTTCTGAGGCCAGACACCAACTCTCCGATGCCTCCTCCTACCGCCCCCGTGATCATGACCCCACCCCCCGAGCACCAACCCATCATCTCCCAAATCATCCATGGCCTCATCACCTCAGGTGACCTCCCACCCACAGCCTCCAACCTCATTGTTCCCCAACCCCGCACGGACCGCTTCTATCTCCTTTCCAAAATCCACAAACCCGCCTGTCCTGGTCAACGTATTGTCTCCGCCTGCTCCTGCCCCACCGAACTCATCTCCAACTATCTGGACTCCATTTTCTCCCCCTTAGTCCAGGAACTCCCTACCTATGTCCGTGACACCATCCAAGCTATGCCTGCCGCTTTGTAGTGGAACAGTCTCTCTTTCACACCTACACTGGCCCAAAACCCCACCTTTCCCTCCGTTACATTGATGACTGTATTGGCACCGCCTCAAACTCCCAAGAGGAGCTCAAACAGTTCAACCATTTCACCAACACCTTCCACCCCAACCTCAAGTTCACCTGGACCATCTCCAACACATCCCTTACCTTCCTGGACCTTTCCCTCACCATCTCAGGCAACCACCTACAAACCAATGTCCATTTCAAGCCCAACGGCTCCCACAGCTACTTGGAATACACCTCCTCCCACCCACCTTCCTGCAAATATTCCATCCCCTATTCCCAATTCCTTCGCCTCCACCGCATCTGCTCCCAGGGTGAGGCATTCCACTCCCGCACTTCCCAGATGTCCTCATTCTTCAAGGGCCGCAACATCCCCCCCCTGCAGTGGTCAAGAATGCCCTCAACCATGTCTCCCACATTTCCCGCAGCTCACCCCTCACACCCCACCCTCGCAATAACCACCAAAAGAGAATCTCCCTCGTCCTCTCATACCACCCCACCAACCTCCGGATACAACGCCATCTACAATCTGAGCCCACCACTAAAGACATTTTTCCCACCCCACCCTTCTCTGCCTTCCAGACAGATCACTCTCTCCACGACTCCCTTGTCCGCTCCACACTCCCCTTTAACCCCACCACACCCAGCACTTTCCCCTGCAACTGCAGGAAGTGCTACACCTGTCCCCCCACACCACATCTCTCACCCCCATCCCAGGCCCCAAGATGACTTTCCACATCAAGCAGATGTTCACCTGCACATCCGCCAATGTGGTATACTGCATCTGCTGTACATGGTGTGGCTTCTTCTACATTGGGGAAACCAAGTGGAGGCTTGGGGATCGCTCTGCAGAACACCCACACTCTGTTTGCAGTAAACAACTGCACCTCCCAGTCGTAAACCATTTCAACTCCCCCTCCCATTCCTTAGATGACACGTCCATCCTGGGCCTCCTGCAGTGCCATAATGAATGCACCAGTAGGTTGCAGGAACAGCAACTCATATTCTGCTTGGGAACCCTGCAGCCCAATGGTATCAATGTGGATTTCACCAGCTTCAAAATCTCCCCTATCCCCAGTGCATCCCAAAACCAGCCCAGCTCGTCCCTGCCTGCCTAACCTGTTCTTCCTCTCACCTATCCCCTCCTCCCACCTCAAGCCGCACCTCCATTTCCTACTTACAAACCTCATCCCGCCCCCCTTGACCAGTCCATCCTTCCCAGACTGACCTATCCCCTCCCTACCTCTCCACTGATACTCTCCTCTCCACCTATCTTCTCCTCTATCCATCTTCAGTCCGCCTCCCCCCTCTCCCTATTTATTTCAGACTCCTCTCCCCATCCCCTTTTTCTGATGAAGGGTCTGACGTAGTGATGCAGAGGGTGGAATGTCAGCTTTTGTGCTCCTGAGATGCTGCTTGGCCTGCTGTGTTCATCCAGCCCCACACTTTGTTATCTCGGATTCTCCAGCATCTGCAGTTCCCATTATCTCTGATAGGAGATCTAAAAATTAGGTTTTACTCCACATGGAATGTTTTTTGAGTTTGCCTTACAGTTTGCTTCTGGGCCTTATGCAGCTTCAGAAAACAGGGTGTCATAGCTATCAGTTACTGGAAAGATGAATAACATTGAATATTAATTTTAAAACCAGGAACCTGCCATTACCAGCCACGGACGATGAAGGGAAGTGAACTGTAATAACATTCAAATCGGTGGGCCAAGTGCTGGAAAGTGGGATTATTGTACATGGGTTGGCATAGACTCAACGGGCTAAAGGTCCTCTTCTGAGCTATGACTCTGACCTTCCATAATTCTGAAACAGAACCACAGACTTTCAACTGAACTTCGCTTTTGGTTTATTCAAGTAGCATCACCTTCTTTTCCAAGTTCAGCTATTTATCAAGCAATCACTGTTGGGACAAATACACTTACACCTAATGATTAGATACCGTTACCTACAGGTTTCAGTGGGAATCACAAAAGGTAGCTGCCCAGTAAATCAACACTCAATGCTGTTAGACTTCGAGCAGTCAAAACATTGGATTTCCATTCACCAGAATAAACAAATTAATGCATCTCTGAATTATAATTCCAATGCTCGAAACTGAAGTCAATGATTAGACAGCTTCTTTTGATTATCTATACAACACTGCACAAGTCTGCTGAAATGTTAACTACCCTCATCCCGTACAACAGTATCTTGTTGCAGTCTGAATATCGTGCCTCCATTGCTCAATGAAGAAACTCCTCCCATCTAACTATATATTTTAAATTTACGAATCATTAATATAGCTATTGTCTGGGTACAATAACACCATTACATTGTCACTGATGTAGTGATGCAGAGGCTGGAATATCTAATTCAGGGATACAGAGTGTTTAAATCCCATCATACCAGCATGAGTATTTAAATTCAGTGACAAAATAAAGTACAAAGAGCTGATATCTAGAAAAGGTGAAGTCACCACAGTGTCAGAGGACCTGTGGCTGCGCTCTCAAAGATGGCCAGCTGGTGGTGAGTTTAACATAAAAGGTCAGCAAGCCTCAGGTGAGGGGTGAGGTTACAAAGGCAGGACATTCATGGTAACCTCATTTGATATCTGTAGGCAATTAAAACTGCTAAAACAGGGCACTGAACAAAAATCACATGTCAGCATCCACCTAGGGCCTTCATGACATGCTTCAATTCAACAGTGGTGCACAACAGCTCTCAGTCAGCTATGAGGCTTCGGCCGAGGTATGCCTGGAGTAGCCACCCAAGAGGACGGTGCCTCATTCAGCATGATACATGCCCAACCCTACTTCATACCGCATCATGACTGACCCAACCCTTGGAGCCAATTTATGGCCCAAAGTTTGGAATATGACTTGCTATCTTTCCTTCTCCACAGTGTTCTAACACAGAGCACTGGGCAGAAACTCCACAGACTGCACTGGTTCAAGGCTTCCAAAGTGCAATAAGTGCTCACTTCTTTTTATTCATTCACAGGATGAGAGCATCGCTGGCTAGGCAGTATATGGTGCCATCCATAATGGGCTAGACGATGGTTGAGAGTAAACCATATTTCTGTGGATCTGGAGTCACACATAGGCCAAACCAGGCAGGGAAGGCAATTAGCGTCCGTAAAGGACATCAGTTAACCAGATGGGCTTTTCTGACAATCAACAATGGTTTCATGGTCATCACTAAACTCTTAATTGCATTTTTTAAAAATTGAATCCTGCTGTGGCGGGATTTGAACCATCTCCCCAGATCATTAACATTCCAGCAATAATACCACAAGGCCATCACCTCCCCCTGTTATACATTCCCTTATCACGTAAATGAATAAAATGGATTTCTATTTAACTTCAACAGTTGTCAGGTTATGACAATTATTAGCATTTACTTAAAGGAAATAGCCTCTTGATAAGGGGATCAAGAGTTACAGGAGGAAGGCAGCAGAATGGGATTGAGAAACGTATCAGCCATTATCAAATGGCCTAATTGTGCTCCCACTAAGAGACGTGATTGACAGGCAGCCAGCTATTCAAGTCTGTATATACTTCGAGCATGAGCATGAGCATATTTTAAATTCACTGTTCAAGTGAGAACACTGCTATCAAGGCTGACACTTAAAATGGCACAATGGCAAGCATGGTTGCCTCACAGTGCCAGGGACTCAGGTGAGATTCCACTCGTGGGTGACAGTGTGAAGTCTGTATGTTCTCCCTGTGCTTGTGTGGGTTTCCTCTGGTTGCTCCAGTTTCCTCCCACAGTCCAAAGATGTGGGGGTTAGGTGGACTGGCCAAACTAAATTACCCATAAAGTCTTGGGATGTTCAGGCTAGGTGGATTGGCATGGAAAATGCAGGGTTACAAGAACAGGATGGTTCTGGGTGGGACACTCTTCATAGGGTTGGTGTGGACTTGATGGGCCAAATTTCCTGGTTCCACATTGTTCAGATTCTATGATTTCCAGTTTCTCTTTAGTTGTTTTCCAGGAGATGAAATGGCCTTGCTGCAATTGTTGTGTAAGGTGCAATTTAGAGGGTGTTTAAAGTCAACAAAGTTGGTAAATGATTTGTTAGTTCAGATGAAATTGGACAAAGAAGTAGTTTCCCTTTATGAAGATAATTATTCACCAGATACATTGAAGGTTTGCTGGAAATCAAAAAAATACCCCCCTCAATGCATTTCCAATTTGTTAGAAATGGAAGCTAGAAGAAATGGAGTAGCAGTCCAGTTTCGATAGCACCCTGAAACAGAACATAGGTTGCCTCATTTAGAACATTACTCAGGTCCCTTACAGGCACCTGCAGGTATCTACCTTAGAAACTGGAAAGGGGATAGTGTTGGTGGACTACTGTGCTGTTCATCAGCAAGTATGGCATCAAGGGAAGACCGGAGTCCTTCGAGAAACACCAGTTGCCCTTTTTCTCTGGCTGCAGGTAGGTGAACACCCTGTAATACAAGATACAATTAATTATGGAAAATTTGAGAAAGACAACTTTGGGTACAGTTCAACCAGAGTATCTTCAGTGCCCCTGAGTCCACATCCCTACAACAAAATATTGTGGACACTTAGAATGAAATATCCCAAGCTATTTTAGAGAAACTTGATACTTTATGTGGAAAAGCAAAATGTGACACCAAGTTGTATAAACAATTGTTAGGTCAGATGACCGAAAGCTTGGTCCAAGGTAGGCTTTACACAGTGTCTCAAGGGCGAAGAGGTGGAGTGGATTAGAGAGGAAATTCCACAGCTTAGAATCAGAAGATGCATCATCTACCAGTGAAGTGATTAGTGTTCAAAAGGCCAGAATTTCATAAGCACCAATATCTTGGAAGGTTTAGGTTATCAAAGGAATTTGATCAGCTGATCTTACCAACAGAATTCCAAAAGCTTCTTGCACGTTATTGAAATGTTAAGTCCAAGAATTCCAAACACATGTTGATTGTCACTGTTGTGATTTATATCTACTTTTAATATAATTTATTTCAGAGTTTAGAGTTTGGAATTTGAAGCAGTGACATTTCTGTCATGATCTGATTATGAGGGTAGTTAATGATTTATTTGACAGTATTTCTGCGATAATTTTGTGTAAACCAGTGAGAAAGAGGAGTCCTGGAATGATCATGGGAAATATCAACCTGAGGAGAGTTTTACAAGCAAACAAAGTAAACAATGAGGAGCAGTGGCTTATTTTTAGTTTAGAAGGATTGGGAACTTTCTCTTTGTTTAGGGAAAAACACGGTTTGGAAAAGGTTTTGCATTCAACTCATTGACAACTTGATTGAAGTGAGATGTATAAGAAAGAAACTATTTCACAGAATGGTATACCACAGACTAAGTATTTTAGTTTGGAAGTTCCAAGCCAGATTGTTTAGTTCAAACCTTGAAGGGGCTATTCAAAGCTGAGAAAATCTTAGCACACAGTTGTGACAGCATACTTCAGAAGAAGAAATCAAACTTGAGGGCAGGAATTGAAAGGAGCAGTTAAGTCAAACCCATTGGTGTGACAAAGGGAATTAATTTACACCAAGTATTTGTGTACTGTAAAGTGATTATGTTGGAATAAATGGAACTGTATTTTTACTGTATTCCAAATTTTGTTATGAGTAAACACCTTGATTTATTTTATTTTATTTTTATTAGTTTCGCAAACTAAATTTCTATTTGATTGTTAAACTCAAATCTGCAGCACAGTATGCTAGCATTTCAATGAAACAGCACTTCATTAACTAAAAACAAAACAAAACAGCTGGGAGCTATAATAACGTCAATTGTGACTCATCTTGGAAGGGATACAGGTGACCGAAGCAACCACAGTTCAGAGTCAACGAAGTGAATCTTTTTAGCCACAAGGTATTGCTAAATTGATAGGAGGGAACTTAGAACACCAATGTATAATGTTGGGAATTTACAGAACCAGAAATGACTTGGTCACAATTTTAAAAAAAATACACCACCCTCATACAGCAAGCCCAGGTATTTCCATACTTACTAGCTTTTGGGCAACAAGACTGTAATGATTAAAAGACTGGACCAAGCCAAGAAAGCACACCTTACAACCTCCTGTGGAAAAAAAAACAAACATTAGACCAGATACTTCCGAAGAAGCTATATACACAGCTCAAACTGGTTTTTATTTTGTAATTTCAAACGTGCTCTCTCAGAAACTGTTCATGCTACATATCATCCTCAGTTTTTGACTGGATTCCAATAATTCCACTAAAAGACATAGCCTGAATAAAATTACACTGTACCTGCCAGGATTCCAATTGGTCATACTTTATATCTAAAGATTACACAAAATACACGCATACTCCTGTTAAAGCACAGGGAACTGATGGGTGGAGCTGGAAGAATATACCTGCCACAAATGTATAGTGGGCTCCATCAAGACACAATCACAAAAGATCTTTTGAAATTCAGTAAACAGTTCGATAGTTAAACAGCCTAAGCTAATGGCTGGTACAGTTAAAAAGTTAACTGCATTAACGATAAAAAAAAGGATAGACCTGCATTTCAGATTGAGTTAACCCAATACCTACTTTGGAAGCATAATGCAACCATTTATGATAGTTGCCATTAGTGAGCTTTGAAGTATATAATAGTCTGGCTGTAATCTATGATTGTGTGCAGACATTTCAGGAGGGTGAGCAGAGCACTAGCTGGATGAAATAGGGAGGAATCCAGGACTGCTAAACTGAACAAGACCACCGAGAGCCAAAACCTGCAGAGTGCTGAAAGAAAGGGACAAAAGGAGATGTTGTCACTCATTCCTAGGAGTTCTGCTTACTCCATTTCTGAAAACAACCTCCAACAACTAGGTCTCAGAAGTCATCCCAGCTGCTAAATCTGATTCAAAACGTTCAACTCTCACTTCAGAAAGGGAAACGTCAAGTAAGACTGGTCTTCAATGATAGCATAAACTAATCACATTTCTATACAGAATTTTTATTTTTCCTTACTTTAAATCTTTCTTCTTGTATTTCAGCAAATAATTTCTTCACTTTTTAAACTTAACTTGCTGAAAGTTATTTGTGTAATAAACTAACAATTTACTTACGTAAATACTAACTCACATTGCTGGTTATTTTTTACTTGAGATACTTGGAAATTTAAAGAGGTATCATGTCACAAAGACACACAAGATATGAAATTGTTTAAAATCTATACTTATTTAATTTTGAAATGAATTTTGCTTCATTCATATGGCTGCTACGGATGACCTGATTTGCCAGCAAGTTGCCAACAACTATAAAAAGCATCCAGCAGTAATTACAAGAACAAAGGTAAATACATCATCCCTAGTAAAATTTCTCTTCTAGTAAATGCATAGAAATTGCAAGACAACAGATACGCCATCTCCAAGAATGAACTGATAATGAAGGGAGAATCTAATCTCAACATACATGCAGAGATAGTCTCATCCAAGTCCTAAAGTGGACAATGGAATCTCTACCACAGGGATAGAAACAAAACAAAGTCAATTCAACTCAGAACCATGCCACATGACCAGTACTCCTCTGGACTCAAGGTTTAGTTGTAATTTCTGGACTGCCTTTGCCCCAGTCTACTTTTTACCATCGAAATGAGTTAAATCCATAAGAACATAACAAAATTGCCAGACTCCAGGTCACTAAGCCAACCTCAGGCGCAAGTAATAAACACAATGCTGGAAAAACTCAGAAGGTCTGTCAGCATCTGTGGAGAAAAAGTGAGAAACAGAGTTAAGGTTTAGAGCATGGGAGGACTCTTCTTCAGGAATGCAGATATTCTGAGTTATTATTCTTTTTGAGTTTTAAAGCATTTGCACAATGTCACTTTTATTCAAGTCCAAGTAAGGCTTCTTAAAACTTAGTTCTAAAAGAAACCTTAGAGATAGTAAGAACTGCCAGAGTCAGAGATAACACAGTGTGGAGCTGGAGGAGCACAGCAGGCCAAGCAGCATCAGAAGAGCAGGAAACTCTGAAGAAGGTTACCAACCAGAAATGACAATTTTCCTGCTCCTCTGATGCTGCCTGGCTGCTGCGCTTCTCCAACTCTACACTGTTATCTCTAAAAGAAGCTTTGTTCTGATTGAAGAAGTGGACTAGGCCTCAATACATCTACATTATACTGTTGCATTTTCAATTTTAGAAGAAATTGTGGAATCCTGCCTTGGCCAACACAACTGAATTGGAGTTCCAACAAAAGTAAAGCGTCACTAAACACCAGCTTTCTGAAGCATGACATTCACAAACTAATATCCATATTTTTGACTTTTGTTATCTTTTCCGTCTTTTCTTCCTTGTATTCGTGTGTCTGGGTGTTGCAGCAGTAATCCCCCAACATGAACAAGCAATAAATCCAATTTAACCCTAAAGAGAATTTGTTGTGAGGAATGATAAAAATTGGACTTCAGAATGCTCGAGGTAAACGTATGCTGCTTGGTTTAAGAGACAGAATAGAATTTAGTCTGGAAAAAACATAAGGTGATATATTTTAGGAGAAGAAATAAGGCAAAGGTTACATCATAACTGGTAGAACCTAGGAACTACAGAGGATCAGAGACAATTCGGTGTCTATGTCCACAGATCCTTGAAAGTAACAGGGCAAGTGGATAAGATGGTATATGGGTTACCTGCTTTTCTTAGTTGGGGCACTGAATTCAAAAGCAGAAAGGCTATCATAGAGCTGCTGAAGAAATTAGGTAGGCTGGAACAACATGTACAGTTCTGAGTGCCACACTAAGAAAAAAGTGTAATTCCACTAGAAAGGGTGCAGAGGAGATCGACCAAACGGTTACCTGGGCTAAATGCTAAACAAACAAAAAATTGCAAATGCTGGAAATCAAAAATAAAAACAGAACTTGCTGGAAAAACTCAGCAGGTCTGACAGCATCTGTGGCGAGAAAGCAGAGTTAACGTTTCAGGTCTAGTAACCCTTCAGAATTGAATCTGAAATATTAGCTCTGCTTTCTGTCCACAGACGCTGTCAGACCTGCTGAGTTTTTCCATCAATTTCTATTTTTGTTGTCTGGGCTGACGTGTTTTAGCTATGAAGAGAAACGAGATGGGATGGGATTGTTTTACTTAGACCATAGAAAGCTGAGGGGGATTCCAATTAAAGTCAACAAAATGATGAGGAGTCAATAACCAGGAGGTTTACAGGAGATTTAAGGAAGTATTTTTTATCACCGAGAGTGTAGTGGGTATCTGGAACTCACTGCTTGCAAGGGTGGCAAAGGAATGAACCATCACGTTTAGGAAGAATTTGATCATCGCTTGAGCTGCCATAGCATGCACAGCTACACGGTAAATGCTGGAACGTGGACTCGAATAGATTAGTGATTGATGACCATTGTGAACACGATGGGCTTCTTTCCATGACGTACAACTCTCTCACTCTAATAAATGTTTTCAATCAAAGGTTAAATAAAGGTTTAACTTACTCAACAATTTGCATACATCTTCTCTGAAGGCTGGCAATGCAAAAACCAAATTACATGCGCCAATATCATTCAACAAGCCAAATTTATACATAATATTCCTGGGCATAAAGTGCATGAACTCCAAATGGTTCTTTTATAAGGATTTGAAGTGACACATTAAAGAAGAATTTAAAATGACCAGAGAATACTCTTGTACCTCATACACAATGTTTATGGACCACAAAATCCGATACCCTTCCACAGCACGGTTTGTCAAATATCTAATCTCACGTGTGTAGGACATTAATGCCAAACATTGTGGAAGTTGAATCTTTGTTGGCCTGAAAACAAGTTGTGCAATGTACTCATGATTGCAGGTTAAGGTGCAGCACTACAATACACACCAACTCAACACTAGCTCCCTAAAAATGCGATGCCACTTACCCTTAAGATAAAAAGAAAGGAAGTGATGTACAAGGAAACTTCCATCCGTCTGCTTGTCACAAAGGAGCACAGCTTTTCCCTGTTTTGAACAGAAGCACAGAAAAAGCCGTTTTCATGTGCAAAATGTTTCCACAGAGCAAACAGAAAAACCAGGAGTAGGTCAATCTCTCTCATTCCATCATTCAATGAGATTGCGACAGTTCCAAACCTGAAAATGCATTTATCTAACTACACGCTATATCATTTGATAAACTAACACAATGAATTTCAGAGATAATGGGAACTGCAGATGCTGGAGAATCCAAGATAACAAAGCGTGGAGCTGGATGAACACAGCAGGCCAAGCAGCATCTCAGGAACACAAAACCTGACATTTCGGGTTTGGACCCTTCATCAGAGAGGGGAATGGGGAGAGGCTTCTGGAATAAATAGGGAAAGAGGGCGAGGCGGACCAAAGGTGGAGAGAAAAGAAGATAGGTGGAGAGGAGAGTATAGGTGGGGAGGTAGGGAGGGGATAGGTCAGTCCAGGGAAGAATGACAGGTCAAGGAGGTGGGATGAGGTTAATAGGTAGGAAACGGAGGTGCGGCTTGAGGTGGGAGGAAGGGATGGGTGAGAGGAAGAATGGGTTAGGGAGGTGGAGACAGGTTGGGCTAGTTTTGGGATGCAGTGAGGGGAAGGGACGAGCTGGGCTGGTTGTGTGATGTAGTGGGGGGAGGAGACAAAACTTGGCTGGTTTTGGGATGCGGTGGGGAAGGGGAGATTTTGAAGCTTGTGAAGTCCACATTGATACCATTGGGCTGCAGGGTTCCCAAGCGGAATAGGAGTTGCGGTTCCTGCAACCTTCGGGTAGCATCACTGTGGCACTACAGGACGCCCGTGATGGACATGTCGTCTAAAGAATGGGAGGGGGAGTTAAAATGGTTCGCGACTGGGAGGTGCAGTTGTTTATTGCGAACCGAGCGGAGGTGTTCTGCAAAGCGGTCCCCAAGCCTCCGCTTGGTTTCAGTGTAGAGGTAGCCACACCAGGTACTACAACTGGTGAACACCTGCTCACCTGCCCGTTGTACCCGGTGAGGCTTCCTCTACATTGGGGAAACCAAGCAGAGGCTTGGGGACAGCTTTGCAGAACACCTCCGCTCGGTTCGTAATAAACAACTGCACCTCCCAGTCGTGAACAATTTTAACTCCCTCTCCCATTCTTTAGATGACATGTCCATCCTGGGCCTCCTGAGTGCCACAATGATGCTACGCGAAGGTTGCAGGAACAGCAACTCATATTCCACTTGGGAACCCTGCAGCCCAATGGTATCAATGTGGACTTCACAAGCTTCAAAATCTCCCCTCCCCCCACTGCATCCCAAAACCAGCCCAGCCTGTCTCCGCCTCCTTAACCCATTCTTCCTCTCACCCATCCCTTCCTCCCACCTCAAGCCGCACCTCCATTTCCTACCTACTAACCTCATCCCACCTCCTTGACCTGTCATTCTTCCCTGGACTGACCTATCCCCTCCCTACCTTCCCACCTATACTCTCCTCTCCAACTATCTTCTTTTCTCTCCATCTTCGGTCCACCTCGCCCTCTCTCCCTATTTATTCCAGAACCCTCTCCCCATTCCTCCTCTCTGATGAAGGGTCTAGGCCCGAAACATCAGGTTTTGTGCTCCTGAGATGCTGCTTGGCCTGCTGTGTTCATCCAGCTTCACACGTTGTTACAATGAATTTCAGCTTTGATAGCTGCAATTGTTGTCACATCCACAGCCTTCCACATCAACTGTTTCATGTTATTATCCACTACATGAACAATTACCTCTTGATTCATTCCTCAATAGCTTAAACTTTAAGATCATGACACTTTGTCCTTGATTACTTACATGGAGAAATTGTTGGATTATACTTAACCTAAATGGATCCTTATAACATTTTAAGGATCTCAACCCGATTACCTAAATTTCCTGGAATCAAGCTAATTTTGAAACCTGTCTTCATAATTTAATCATTAAAGCGCTGGTGTTATTCTGATTAATCAGTGCTCTGCTCACCTCAAAGCTGAAATATTTTGTTACAACCGAGTTTGGAAGACTGCATCACCACTTCAGTCCCATTACTCCACAGGTAACAACATGAAATAAAAATATTTCCAGTTCCTAAGATGATAAATTAAGTATGGTATTTACATCAGTTTAAATGGAAAGATTTGTCAACCCGATTTCTTAATAAACATAATTAGCAGTTTACCAAAACAGAGCCTAGTTAAAAGGAGTCAATGGTTGCTTAGTATACAATCATGAATATAGAAGTATAAATGCTTCTCTTTTCAAATATCCCCAGCAGCCAAACACACACTTCCAGGAGGATGAACAAAAGTGGCAATGGTGACCATTCCTAGTGGAACGGACAAGTCAGACACAATAGAAAGGGCAGAACTTAGAACAATCAACATTGATAGGGAAAAGGTACTCTGCAAACTATTATGATTGAGGGCAGACAAGTCCCTGGCCCTGATGGCCTACATCCTAGGGTATTGAAGTGGTGGCAGGGATAGTGGATCCATTGGTTAAAATATTCCACAATTCCCTGGACACTGGAAAAGTTCCAGTGGATTGGAAAAAAGCTAATTTAATGCCCTTATTCAAAAAAGGAGGGAGGCAACACATGGGAAATTACAGATCAGTTAGTTTAACGTCTGTTGGAATCAATTATCAAGGAAGCAATATCAACATTTGGAAAGTCAAAACACTATCCATCAAAGTCAGCATGGTTTTATGAAGGGCAAATCATGTTTGACTAATTTTGCTAGAATTCTTCGAAGATGTAACAAACAAAGTGGATAATGGAAATCTTGTAGATGGAATACAGCTGTACTTCTGAAGTGTTTGATAAGGTGCCAAACAAAAGGTTAATTGTAAGGTTGGATCATATGGAATTACAGGTACTTTATTAGCTTGGATAGGTGACTGGCTGATGGACAGAAGAGTGTCAGGATAAATGGTTTTTTTCCCCCCTGGATGGCAAGTAGTAACTAGTGGCTGCTATGGAGTTTGGTCCTTGGACCAGCTATTTATAATTAGGGAATTAATAATAAGGAAACAGGGAAATAGCATAAAATTTAAACACATTTTCCATCACTTGTCACGACAGATGGTAATACAAATATACCAAAGGTAGCAGATAAGCAAGGTACTAATGGTTGGCAAAATCTTGTAACATTCTTGATTACAACCGACAGTGTTTGACAAACTAATGTCACTCAAGGCAGATAAGTTACCAAGACCTAACAATCTGCATCCAAGAGTTTTAAAAGAAGTGGCTGTAGAAAAAGTGAAGGAATTATTCAAAATATTCCACTAAATACTGGATTCGTAGAGGCTTCCAGCAATTGAGAAACCACTATGTGACAACCCTATTGAAGGAGGAATGGAAACAGCAACCTATAGGCCAGTTAGCCTACTAACGGTCATTTGGAAAAAGCCACATAAACTAGGGCATACGATAGGAGCTCACAATATTAGTGACAATATATTAGCAAGATCAGAATAATACAGATTTTTCAGGTTGGAAAGACATAAACACTGTGTGCCACAAGGTTCAGTCCCGGTACCTCAAGTCTTTTATATAGATGATAAATAATTGAAGGAGGCAGAGTGCATTGCATCTAAATTTGCTGATGGTACAAAAATAGGTGGAATGATGTCTTGCGATAAGAACATAAGGAATCTGCAAGGCGATGTAGGGAGGTTGCGTCTATATACGTAAACTTGGTAGATGGCATTTAATGCAGTTAACTACTAGGTCACGCACTTTGATGAGGAGAATCAAAAGGCAGGCTATTAATTAAATGGAACAGGGTATTGAATGAGGATCTCTCCACCTCAGAATTATGAAAAGTAGATCACTGAAAGAATTTAAAGGAGGGAGACAAATTTTTGAAAGATCAGGGAGTTGAGGAGTTTGAGGAGCAAATTATTAGCCCAAATAAGGCTGCCTTGATGCAAAAGGCAGTCACTGGCAACTCAACATTTTTGCCCATTCTTGAACCAAGATTCTAACAAGACCAGCCATTCAGCAGCCCTTAGAACTTAGCATCAGTGAAAAGGTTATTGTTGAACAAGAGTTATTTGAATGTATTGTCAATGCCCCATTCTATCGCTTTATTGATGATCAAAAGTAGACTGACTGGCAACCACATATTAGGTACGCCTCTTGCACTCTAATTTAAACATTTTCACACTTGATGGTTACTATAGAGTGGGTGATGTGCTAAGCTATGACATTGCAGTTTGTGGTTAAGTACAATTCTGCTGCTGTGCCTCATGGATTCTCAGCTGAATTGCTACATCTGATCTACATCTTCCCAATTCAGCACCATGGCCCAATAATGATGGAGGGTATCCTGAAAGTGAAGTACTTGACCTTCACAATGATTACGAAGATCAGTCTTATCAAGGCTGCCTTGGATAGATGTATCAGGTAGATGGTGAGGTTGAGTCCATGTGCATTTTGGATCCCTCATCATCTGCCACATCCTCAAAAACACAGCCAGTTCAGTCAGTAGTGGTGCTTTCTAAGTCATAGATATTGAAGTCCCCAGAGTACATTCTGTGATCTTGACTCCTTCAGCTTTTCCTCTATGTAGCGCTCATCATAGAAGAGTGCTTATTCTTTAAACCAGGAGTCTGGAGTCAATGCTGACGCCTCCAGGGCAACTCCCTCAACAGTAAACCACTGTGCCTCATCTCTGCTGGATATATTCTGCTGGTAGGACATGCTATATAGTGATAGTGATATCTGAAAGAGTCATACTTGTGGATGCACAACTTACGGATAATGTCAGGATGTTTGATGAATTTGTGGGATAGCTGCCCAATTTTGGCACAAGTCTTCAAATGTTACTTCAGGACAACAGTGCAAGGTCAACAATGCTATGTGTGTTGTTGTTTCCAGTGTCTAGGTCGAAGCTAAGTGGTCCGAACAGATTCATTCCTTGCTGGGCTTTGTAACAGTTTTGACACTACTGAGTGGCTTGCTCGGCCAATTCTCACAGGGTATTTAAGAGTCAAATCATACTGCTGTGGGTCAGGACTCACAATGAACTATAACTGTAATCAAAGCAGCAAAGCACACTTCTGGGTAGAGGTCAGTATTAAATGAAAATCACAACAGCTGGGGCTGGCAACATCACTTAATATAGTGGGTTTCTAACCCAAAGACTAAGGAGTAAAATTTATGGTGACACTTCATAACACTCAGGTAGCGTAATCAATCCCAAACAGTTGTTCAAAAAAGGCAGAGGAGTTCTCCCAGGTCAATAATCAACCAGAGTTTGAGGTCATTATTACTTGATCATTATTGTCACACTGTTGTTTGCGATACTTTCCCTCATCAGAAAGCCTGTCATGATTCCCGTATTTACCAACATTAGAAGAGTAGTTACTACTGAAATGTAAGTCAATGGCCATAAAGTGTTTGGATTTCTCAGGTAGTGTAAGGTTCTGTAATAAACATACATTCTTTTTCACCGTCAGTATATACTGTAAAGATAACAGCTTTTATTTTGATTATGGACTAAAATGGAAAAAAAAGGCTCTTTTTAAAACTAAAGACTGGGGAAGGAACTGATGCACTTTCATAAACAAGTTACTGGAACTCTGAGTTTAATTTACAATGCTGCTTTGTGAAGGCGAGGTAAAATACCATGGCACCATGGTGGGTGTGCAGAGAGATGTGGCTGGCAACAGGGAGTCGACTGGTTTGTGCAATTGTGATTAGTTGGGAAAGTCAAAGGTCATCAACCTGATGACAACTCTGATTGGTTTCTAGACAGCAGAACAACTTGTGTGTTTGAATGATACAATGGCTGAAGGTTATCCAGACTGGAAGAAACAACATGCCTCTCTGTTTCCCTATAGCAAAATAACTGCAGCCTGAAGACGGTTAGTTATGCTCTGTCATCATTTGTTGTAACTGTGAAACTTAATAATTGTCTTCTGTAAAGACCTAAGAATTAAGGAGGAAGGAAATCAGACAAGGTCCATCTTCGGGAGGAAAACGCTACACTAGAACTCATGAAATTTGCAATTGAATCGTGATTCACTCTTTTGGTCTGTGTTTACCTGTATTCATGCGTAGAAGATTTAAAAAAGGGGCTACCGAGTTTCAACCACTGGAGTCAGTTGTTTACAGGTGGTTAGAATTTATTTATTTGCAAGAAATAGTGATCTTGTTCAGTACAGAAACCTGGTCAGTGTTTTCTGTTCACCTAATACCAATAGACAGGTAAATTGGGAATTTAGTGTACTTTGATTAAATCATTAACCTGGGAGTACACAAGAATCAGAATACTTTCCCAAGCGGCTGGTAATAATCAGTCAAATTTTGTCCATTTTCAGCAAGGTTGTGCATGCTTCAATTTTCAAAAGGTTTAAAATCATGTAAACTAGAAATCCTGTCTTTTCATTGCTTTTGTTAAAGTAAGTGTTCCTATCAAAAGTGATTTTTCTGTTACTGAAGAATCGAGTGCCACATACTTTGTCCCAAATAGCAGTTAATCAGGCAAATTAGTCACTTTGGTAAATCATTAAGGTTCTGTACATTTTTACAATTTGTGACGATGTGTGGAACGGTGAAGCTCAATTGTTGGCATACTCTCCCCAGTTAAATTATGTCACCACTTTTAACCTCTCAATCCCCCAAATCCTGTTGCCACTCACCTCCTAGTCCCGAAGGTTACAGATTTTACCTTGATTCACCTGTTACGCCCTCACCACTTGCTCTATCACCATTCAGTTGAATTCTCAAGTTAATGCCTTCATTGAAAGCTCTACAGCCTCCAAGTATTGCTTCAATACACTTTCAGCACTGCACATTAAACAAACATCAGTATCAGTGCTTCTAGTCACATGACAGTCACCGGCTGCAACAGATTCATTTGAAGATCCTGTCGGAGTGAGCATGACTAAGATACTCCACAGTTAAAAATCCCACTGCCACTCAATATTTGGCCAATTAAAGTAGTCAATGTCTGTTGCTGAGGAGAGAGAAAATAAGCAAAACGTGAAATCACTGAATAGATGGACGGACAGAGATGTCAGTAAGTTCTTCACTGGCAGTTTCTTACTTGAGGGGAAACTCTGAGACCCAATGGAATGCATGCTGAGTTTTAATTCCACTCCCACCACATTTACTTCTCACTTTGCAAGCAAAGCCTTCATAATCTATGAAATGGAGCATCACAAGTGAAAGCCCCACAAACAAGCAAAAAGAAAGTGACCAAATAATGTTGTGATTACAGATAATGGGAACTGCAGATGCTGGAGAATCTGAGATAACAAAGTGTGGAGCTGGATGAACACAGCAGGCCAAGCAACATCTTAGGAGCACAAAAACTGATACTTTCGGCTGAGATCCTTCATGAGAAAAGGGGGACGGGGAGAAGATTCTGAAATAAAGATGGATAGAGGAGAAGGTAGGTGGAGATGAGAGTACGGGTGGGGAGGTAGGGAGGGAATAGGTCAGTCCGGGGAGGACGGACAGGTCAAGGGGGGGCGGGATGAGGTTAGTAGGTAGGAAATGGAGGCACGGCTTGGGGTGGGAGGAGGGGATAGGTGAGAGGAAGAATAGGTTAGGGAGGCGGGGACAAGCTGGGCAGGTTTTGGGATGCAGCAGGAGAAGGGGAGATTTTGAAGCTGGTGAAATCCACATTGATACCATTGGGCTGCAGGGTTCCCAAGCGGAATAGGAGTTGCTGTTCCTGCAACCTACTGGTGGCATCATTATGGCACTGCAGGAGGCCCAGGATGGAGGTGTCATCCAAGGAATGGGAGGGGGAGTTAAAATGGTTCGCGACTGGGAGGTGCAGTTGTTTATTGCAAACTGAGCGTAGGTGTTCTGCAAAGCGGTCCCCAAGCCTCTGCTTGGTTTCCCCAACGTACAGGAAGCCGCAGCGGGTATCGTGGATGCAGCATACCACATTGGCGGATGTGCAGGTGAACATCTGCTTGATGTGGATGAAAACACTTCCGCCATCTACAATCTGACCCCACCACTAAAGACATTTTTCCATCCCCACCCTTGTCTGCCTTCCGGAGAGACCAGTCTCTCGGCAACTCCCTTGTCTGCATCACACTCTCCCACAACCCCACCACACCCAGCACTTTCCTCTGCAACCGCAGGAAGTGCTACACTTGCCCCCACACCTCCTCCCTCACCCATATCCCAGGCCCCAAGATGACTTTCCATATCAAGCAGATGTTCACCTGTACATCTGCCAATGTGGTATACTGCATCCACTGTACCCCGCTGCAGCTTCCTCTCCATTGGGGAAACCATGTGGAGGCTCGGGGACCGCTTTGCAGAACACCTACGCTCAGTTTGCAATAAACAATCGCACTTCCCAGTCGCAAACCATTTTAACTCCCCCTCCCATTCCTTAGACGATATCTCCATCCTGGGCCTCCTGCAGTGCCATAATGATGCCACCAGTAGGTTGCAGGAACAGCAACTCATATTCCGCTTGGGAACCCTGCAGCCCAATGGTATCAATGTGGATTTCACCAGCTTCAAAATCTCCCATCCCCCCACTACATCCCAAAACCAGCCCAGCTCGTCCCCGCCTCCCTAACCTGTTCTTCTTCTCATCTATCCCCTCCTCCCACCCCAAGCCACACCTCCATTTCCTACCCACTAACCTCATCCTGCCCCCTTGACCTGTCCGTCCTCCTCAGACTTACCTATCCCCTGCCTACCAATACTGTCCTCTCCACCTATCTTCTCTTCTATCCATCTTTGGTCTGCCTCCCTCTCTCCCTATTTCAGAATCCTCTCCCCATCCCCCTTTTCTGAAGAAGGTCTAGGCCCGAAATGTCAGTTTTTGTGCCCCTAAGATGCTGCTTGGCCTGCTGTGTTCATCCAGCTCCAAACTTTATGTCTTGACCAAATAATGTTGCCTTATTAGTTTTAGTTAAATAAAACGTATTGGCTAAAGACACTGCCCCTGCTCTTCATTTCAAGTACAGAGTGGTCTTTTTGTGGGGTTGCCACAAATGGTACTAGTAAATTAAAAGATAATTCAATTCATAGAGTAGAATGCTTACAGTGTGGAATGCAGCAATTTGGTCCATCAAGTCTACAATGACCCCCTGAAGAGCACAGAAATGGGATTGTGTGTAAAACTGTTGTTGAAGCAGAGTTCTTTGTTTAAAAAGGTGGCTTTCCTTAGGAAAAAGGAATATTAAACATTGTTTGAAAAGTGAGGAGATTTGCATTTTAGCAAGTAATAAAAAATTGAGTGGTTAAAACCTGTTCTACAACAATGTGACTATCTAACTGAACCAGCTTTTCTTTCAAACATCCTGTCTTTTGCAATAGACTGAGATGAATAGCATTTCCTGCAGATTACAATATCATCCACAAAGGCAGTGATGAAATAGAAATCTCAAAATCAAAGTCCAAGGATGCCATGCCAAAGTGTTCCAATTAAACCTCACCTGGAAGGACATGTTCAAGTCTGAACAAGAGATAAAGAAAGGAGAAATGTTGAAGCCCTGGATACGGGAGAAAAGAAAATCTAAACAGCCATGGTCTGTTGGCATCAGAGGTTTCAAGAGAGTCAGTAGAAATTTATAATAAATTTACTATAAATTCAAGTAAGAGCTGACCTTGTTTAACAGTTTTTTTAATATCAATTTTTAATTCAAAATATGTAAACTCACTCTACTTCGTGCTCACTTCTGCGGATGGCTAACTTACTCTGGTGCAAATTTATTGCATCATAGAACACAATAGTACACCATCAATAGTGGCTGTTCAGGTCCTCCCTGCACACATCAACACATGATCCTACCTTGCTAATGAGTGCAATGTTCCTGCCAATGCAACTCTTTAATAAGGCAAGAAAATGCAACGATAGAAAGATAATCTAGTTCATACCTCAACATGTTGAGATTGCAGAGCAAGACAAATAATTTTTTAGAAGTTACAGAATTCAAGATATTGGAAAAAAGTTAGAAGAAGCACTTTATGCAAGTCTAGTCGATGCCTACACATAAATGTGCAAACAAAAATGTCTGATGAAGGGTCCAGGCCCGAAACGTCAGCTTTTGTGCTCCTGAGATGCTGCTTGGCCTGCTGTGTTCATCCAGCCTCACATTTTATTATCTTGGAATTCTCCAGCATCTGCAGTTCCCATTATCTCTGAAACAAAAATGTCTACCATGTAGCTGCAATTAGAAATTAAGTTGTGAAATACATTAATGAAAATTATCAGAACAGGCTTCGATTTTGTGGATCCGTCCAATTCTTTGTACTGAAAGAAGCAACAAAAGAAAAATTAAGCATTGCAGATTTCAAAAGCCAGCCCTCAAAGGTGTACCAGGTTTATGAAGAAAAACAATACTATACTATGATAGAAGATCAACATTTTACAATTCGTAAATCCAATAACCCCCTTCTGTGCTCCTATTATAGATGCAGTTTTTGGGAACAGTGTCCAATTTTTCAATATTGTGATAGTTTGGCAATGGGGAGGGTGGATTTCAACTTCAAATGTTGCATGTGCCAAAGCTGGCCTTGTACCTATTGATTAAAAACTTAGTCTTTGAAAATTGGCTACTTTCCAGACCTGGAAGGGTACAGTAAGGGAGTAACAAAAGATAACATACTAGCCCGAGAGTTAACCTGAAATACCTCTCCATGCTGGGGACGCAGGTTCAAATCAGAACAAAAACAAATTGAAAACTGACACAGAAGGTTCTTTTGGACTAACATGACTGATGTGCAGAATAGACCATCAAATAACACAGTTGCAGGAAATGCCAAAGGAACGTTTAACATCTTGGATTTCAGGACAGTTAAGATAATAGGTTAATTACCAACAGATTTGGGTGTCCATATCTATCCATGAAACAGTTACTGCAGCAATCCACAGCACCACTCTGTGGCCACAATCAAGTATTACAATGCAATCAGTTACAAAATTTCAAAGCACACAAGGATTTATTGACAAAAACACTTAAAAAGGAAGATATTATGAAGAAATTAGAAGACATAATACAGGGTGAAAGAGTAAACAAAATAAGTGGATTTCAATTTTTTTCCCCACTACCGGACCAGTCATACTCCTTTTTGTTCATGTCTAATGCGTTGCAGCACATCCTTTACATCATTTTTTACTCCCTGCCACTTTTTCTGTGCAGATGAAGAAGTGCCAACACACCTGTAAGCTTAATTCAGCTTCTCTCCATAAATCCAAAACTAAAATGAGATGTCAACCTAGTTAAGCTACAATACAGGGGGACTTATATGCTAAACAGCCACAAGCAGTATATATCAGACAAGGCCACGTGATGCAAATCAGTTCTAACCTCTACAGTTTTGAAAGGCAGCCAACAATGGGACTACCCAGCACACCACTGCAGAAGACAAGACTGAATCATTGCATCCATCTGCAGCCAGAAGTGTTGAGATGATCCATCTTGGCCTCCTGCTGATGACTCAAGCATTACAGACGCTAGTCTTCAGCCAATCCCATGCGACATCAGGAAACAGCTAATGGACTGAGCACCACAGAAGTTTTGGTCACGAAAACATTCCACCAATAGCACTGAGGCTGTGGGCTCAAGTGGCCACCATACGCCTGAGCTAAGCTGTTCCAGTAGTTAAAATTCTGGCAACTATCCAACAATGTGAAAATTGCCTAGGTACATACAGCCAAGCACAAAATAAAGAACAGATCCAATCCAGGCAGTTAGCACCTAATCTAATCTCGATCGTCAAAGTGAAAGATGATGCCATGGAGAGTGCTATGAATGGAAGAATTTCAATAATAACCAGAGCTCAGTTTGTACTCTGCCAAGCAAACTCTGCCCTTAACCTCATAATATCATAATTTCAACATGGACAAAACAGCTCAACTGTGAGACTGACAGTTACTGCCCTTGACATCAAGTCAGCATTTGACAAAATATGGAATCAAGGTGGCCTTGGGCGGATGGGAAACAGAAGGAAAACTCTCACAGGCTCAAGTCCTATCTAGCATAAAGGAAAGAGACTGCAGGAGTAGAAGTATGCCATTTGGTCCATTGAGTCTGTTCTCCCATTCAATGAGATCATAGCTGATCTGCTAAGTGTCAATTCCATTTTTCTGCCTTTTCTCCATAACCCTTACTGATTAAAATCTATTTCAGTCTTGAACATACCGAATGGATCTGCCTCGACAGGCTAAAGAAATCCATAAATTGGCTGCCGTCAGAAGAAATTCCTCCTTATTTCGGAATTAAATGGGCAAAACCTTCTTCAAATTATGCCCTCTGATCCTAGACTCTCCTACAAGG
Source organism: Stegostoma tigrinum (assembly GCF_030684315.1). NCBI lineage: Eukaryota > Metazoa > Chordata > Chondrichthyes > Orectolobiformes > Stegostomatidae > Stegostoma > Stegostoma tigrinum. The sequence goes on along the minus strand of NC_081358.1, from coordinate 98,245,840 downwards.
GGAACAATCTCTTCATATTTAACCTGTCAAGCTCTCGAAGAATCTTATGTTTCAATAAGGTATCCTTCATTCTTATAAGCTCCAATGACTGTTAACTCAGGCTACTCAACCTCACCTCACATGAAAATCTCTCCATACCTGGGATTAACGTAGTATTAGAGCCTTTGGTGATTTTTTTTTTCATTTTTTTTTTAAATTCAATTTTGCTTGGAACTGGAACTTGAGAGTAACAACTTGGGCTAAAAGGGAAACAGACCAAATAAGCTTTCGTTCATTCGTGAGGCCAGTTTTGGAAGTTAATTGCAGGCAAACTTTGGTTCTGCGGATGCTTAGTCGCTGGGGAAGAACATTATTTTTAAACCAGCCAATCTGGGAAAACCTTTTACTCAGAGGGGTGATAACTGGGACCTAGTGGAGGAGATGGTCAGTCCATCCTGGGAGTGGTCAAAGTTTGAACTGAATTTTGGACTGGCTGTTGATACTACAGCATAATGATTTGAAAGCTTCCTGGTCAACCTCTCATATTAGTTTTCTATTCTCTGAACTTCCAAGAGTTAAGTATTTCTCCGCTTAAATAATCGCGCCAGTTTTGTTATTTTAATTTATCCTTTAACATATTTGTTTATCTGTATTTTGAGCACACAGGGCTGAAAACAAAGGGCTTTTGCACTCAAAACACAAACAGTAACTAAACCAGTTTGTTGTTTAGTTAATAAATATTTTTTAAGATACAAACCATTGTCTAGTATTGATTGTCCAAAGAATCTGGGAACAGTTATTCAAGAAGTTTCATTAGTAATCACTGGGGTCAATTTTCTGAATGTCTTAATGTTACTGTGCTGCAAATACAGGTGTTGGAAAGTCGGATTTGGTTCAGTGGTGTCTCATAATACTAGTGAACCCCCTCTGCCTGCCTCCAATAACAGTAATTTTTCATGTCCCCCCTCAGTCTTCTCTGCTGTAAAAAAAAACCAGAGCTTATACAGCTGACCTTCACAGCTAAACTACTCCACCCTAGGCTACACCCTGATGAATGTCGTCTCCATCCCGTTCAGTGCAATCACATCCTTCCATAGTGTAGTGACAAGAACTACAGACAGTACTTTAAATCATGGCCTAACCAAAGTCCTGTACAGCTCCAACAAGACCTTGCAGCTCTTATAATCTACAACACATATATCCTGTATGTCTTAATTTTTCTATTAATTTAACAGGCCACACCCGGGGATCCAAGGACAAGCACCCAAGATCCCTCAAATACTCTGGATTTCCAAGTGCCCTGCAATTTCTTGAGTGCTTCTTTGTTTTGTTACTTCTTCCAAAGTGGTACATCTTTCACTTTTCAGGTTAAATTCTATCTGCCACCGATCTGTCCGTCTGACCAATCCATTGTGTAACCCAAGACGTTCTTACTGTCAACCAATCTTTGCATCATTGTCAAACTTTTCACTTCCTCCCGCTCCCGCATTTTCCTATGTATCATTTATACATGAAGGGACTCAGCATTAATCTCTGTAGTGTGCCAGTGGACACCAACCTCCAATCACACAAACTGACTTCTACATGACTGTGCCTCCTACCACTAAGCCAATTTTGGATCCAACTTGCTAAGTTACCCTGGATCCCATATGATTTTATCAGGTTTGCTACACTGAACTTTGTCAAGGGCTTTGCTGAAATCCATATAAATGACAAACAACTGCCCTATCCTCATCTACACAACTGCTCACCACCTTAAAACATTAAAATTTGTCATGCATGACCTCCTTTCTAATGAAGCCATGCTGACTACCCCTCATCAAATCTTGTCTCTCCAAGTGGTCATTAATTCTTGTAAGGTTTACGGGAATGCTACATATAAATTCTTCCTGACATGATTTCCTTTACATTCTCAATTTTTTTCTAGTTTTAGTGATCAAATCCACTAACCTCATCATTTCCTTTTCCCTTCAAAAAACTTTACATTATTTGTGTAAGTTCCTTTCTTATAGTACTAAATTTTAATAGACATGTTTCAGGCGCAAGCTCATAACACTGAATATTGTCTTTTTAATATTTTTCATAGACTGCAGATTATTCTGACAAGTTTGCATATGCAGTCAAAACTTTACTTGTCAAAACATTAATATTAGGAGGTCCTAACATCTTTTGATCACTTTGTCTCCATGCAGCTTTTAAAATGATGTGAGATATCTTCCCACTCTACCCTCAGTATATTTAGGAACCAGCACAGGTCCTTAGCTAAATCAAATCCCTCACTGAAATTGAAATCTTCATCCGAGTGTCATTCCTTCTTGACGCCAAACTTTTTGTCCAAATCATGGCGCCTAATGTATTCTCTTGGGTGATCAAGCTTCTTTCAATTCCACCTGCTCTTCTACTCACCTCCAATTGTCTTTCTCGTCACTTTCTATTTTCCTCTGGGATTTATTTTATCCGCTTTCCAATTCAATTGCAATTTTCTTAACTGCTTGTTCCTTCTCATAGCTCTTTACATCGTCTTATTACTCAACCCTTTCATTTTCCTCTTTTTGTTCCAATCCAACTAATTGTAGCTGTGACACCACAATTTCAGGTTTTCCTCCTTCTACTTCTAAATGTCTAATTCTGAAGCATCTTTTCCATTCACAATAACGCTTTCTCTATCTTCAATTTATCTGCTAAATCTCGGTTTACCATTGGCCAAATTTTTTTAAAAATCTAATCCACTTGTGTCTTCTATTCCCACAAAACACTTTGCAATGTTCAAAGCCATTTTCAAAACCTACAATAAATTTCACATCACAACCATCCAGTACTTCCACATACCCACTTTTCATGAAAACAGTCACTCAGAATCCCATTATATTTAATGATGCCAGGTCCCAAGAATCTCCTCATGTCTTAGTCCCACCTGGACAAGATGCATTCTAAAGTGACATTTGGCTCGATAGATCATGCTTTTAAATTTAACGTGGCGTTCTTTCACCAAAACAAACACAGGGCTCTGCAAATTTTGTTTTAACAATACGACATAAGTTGATTTTGTTCTTATTTCTTTCATGCAACATAACAAACCAAGTATCTAAAGAAAGGGGAAAAGATTTCAAAACATGGCAAAACAAAATCTCAATTATTCCCCAGCCTTATCACTTAGTTACTAAAAACGCAGAGAAAGTTTGCTTCCCGGTACCTTCAAAGTGCTCTGAACGTTACCTTTCCTTCCATTTAAAATCTAATTTCATTCAGGTCCCTTCTAAGCTGAATTCATAACTTATTAACTAAAGTAAAATTTATTTTTCCAAGTTTCTGCTATGAATATGGCTTCATGTTTCTTTTTCCTTCTCCTTTCGTAATATCCCCCAAAATTTAAACAAACTTCCATTAACCCTCCAGAAATACAGTCATCTACTCTCTGACACATGATGGTTTAAATCATAGTTTTGAAAAGACTGCCCTGGCCAATTACTAAATCAGTTTGCAAAATCAAAATAGATAGACCAATACCCATAGGTAATAGTAAAGAGAAATCAGACAAACTTCATTCCAACACAATACAATAAAGTGCCTACATCAAGCCAACTCTGCAATGAGTACCTCAATGCTTGCCCACTGTTGACAAAGCACAAATCATAGAATAATTGCCACTTGATTGGAAGAATACACCAGCAATCAAGAAGCTGAACACCATCAGCTTGAATGGAATTCCATCCAACACCTTAAATATCCACTCCAACGATCCCTGACAGAGTGGGAGCAATGTGCCTCATCTATGAAATGCAGGCAACTACTCAAAATTCCTCAGACAGAACCTTCCAAACCATGATCTCTATCATCTAGAAGGACAGCGACAGCATACCCATGGGAATACCACTACCTGTAAGCTCCTTTCCAAGTTGCATAGCATTCTAACCTGGAACTGTATCACTGCTCAATCCTGGCCCTCTCTTCCAAATGGCATTGAATGAGTCCCCAACACACCAGCATTATGCCTCACTAGGGTACAGTGCTGGAAATCATTATTCCTGGACTTGTCACGGAAGTTGAAGACTTTAACAATATGCAAGATTCCCCAATATATGACTGTCGGGCCCAAGTTGACAAAAAGCAGAACCAAGTTTCAGTACTTAATTGTTTATCTGTAGCTAAAGTCTGTTTAATTGTAATAAATAATAATTCTAGTTATGAACCATCTGGACTAAATAATCAAAAAGCAAAATGAGGAGAGGAAATAAGTATAATAATCAGTAAAGGGAATAACAAGGGAAGCAGTGGTTGTCATACTTGGATTTTCAGATAATGTCTGAAAAGGTACCACACATTCAGCTACTTAAGATAAGAGCCCATGGCACTGGAGATAGCACACTAGCACAGATAGAAGCCTCCTATGGCACAGTGATAATGGACCTTCTTCAGGGTCCAGACCCGAAACGTCAGCTTTCTTGCTACTCTGATGCTGCCCGGACGGCTGTGTTCATCCAGCTCTACACCTTGTTATCTCTTGATGGCTGAACATTCTACTTTGGCTCCTACATCTTACGATCGTCTAGTCATCTAGTTCTAGGAGTTAAAACGAACATCCATAGAAAATTCCCTCTATATACACATACACACACAGACAACAGAAAAGAACATGTCTATTATGGACAGAGAAAAAAGATCGAGAAGGCAGCGGAATATCTGGAGGGGTCATTGAGATGATTCTTTTGGATTGTCAGGATCTGCTGCTCCTTGACCTTCCTTCTCCAGGTACATTCACTTGCACAGAAGACACAGGGCAACTGGTTCACTTTTACAACATCTGACTACTTTAGTTAAAAGTCGCTGCTTAGAATGACTGATGAGTGGAGACAAACTGGCTTTGTTCAAGCTTGAAGTATTTCTATTTCAGAGAAAAGATAGCTGCTTCCTTTCCAAGAGTTCCAACGGCTCCTGACTAAGCATGCAGACCCAGCAGCTGTTCAGGTCCGTGGAAGTGACTCACATAGCTGTTGGTATGCAGAAGTCCCTTGTCATTGATAATGGGTCACCATTCCACAGACTAATCAGCTACTTGTTGCCAGCTGAATGTCCTTTGTGCAGTTCCTGTTTTAGCTCCTCTACGGTGGCCTCCCTTGCTGTTTAAACAAACAGCAGTGTAAGCAGCACTTAGAATGAGCATCAGATAACTTACTTCATAAAACAGTAATCCTTTCTATAATCCTTGGTTTTTAAAACATCTTTTTTAATTTCAGTTTACAATCAAAAATACAGACAAACACGAACATTCTTTATGAAAGGGACTGGTGGTTTGAGGAGGTAGCTCACCACCAGGTGGAGATGAGTAATAAATATTGGCCAATCCTGTAACATTCACATCCAATGAATGAATTGGAAAAAAAACTCTTGGCATTGCCAGCACCTTTTTGCTTTTGTTATTACATTTTAAAACAGGTGTGTTCAACTTTCAATATGCCTAACTATTTGAACAGCAGCGTGGAAGAGAAGCATTTTGAAATTGAAGCAGGAGCAAACCAGGACACTAGGGAAGTTCAGCTGTTTCACGGATAGTATATTTGTCAAAATTACTTCCAACCACAGCAGAGAAGAGAACCGATAGCAGAGTCAGAAGGTTGAAAGAAACGGTTTATGCTTGAGGAGAAGTCTACGGTTGTCTTCATTACTCATGGCCATATTGGAAGAGTTGGTGCTTGCTAGTTATAGAACAATACGAACATACAATTTAGCAGCAAGAATGAAACAGTCCAGGGTCAGGGAACTTAGACCTCAGAGTATGAGTGTCCACTTCAGATAGAGACAAGGAGCAATTTCTTCAGTGGGTAGTGAATCTGGATTTCTTTACTACACTGTGCTTTCAAGGCTGAGTTGTGAAACATATTCAAAGTTGAGATAGACAATTATTAAATCAGTAAGGAAATCGATGGTTCTGAGGAAAAGGCAGGAAATTGGGAGTTGATTATCAGATTAGCCATGATCTCATTGAATAGTGGAGAGGATTTGATGGGCCATTGGTCTGTGTCTGCTCCTACATTTTATGGGTAGATGATCAGCTACGATCCAGAATGGTTGAGAGGGCGTGAGAAGCTAAATAGCCGAATTGCACTCTGCTTTATGTTGCTCTCACCTCGATTCCATCATAAACCTACTCAAAGCCCTACTAACCAAACCCAGCAGAATCCCACAGAAAACTTGTCCCACCAGTACTTTGGTCACGTGACAATAGATCAACAAATTGGAGCACCACAGCAAGCCCTCTGCTCCCCACCCCTCTCCCAGCTATGATCCACTGCATACCCCTTTCCCTTTTCCAATTTCCAGAAGAGCCTCACAGCAAGTCACCCTGTCTCTTCAAAGTGATATGCAAACAAAACAAGATTGACATGTGGAAAGATAAACTTTCCATACAATGAGTGGTTAGGATCTGGAACGTACCATCTGGAAATGTGGTGGGGGAAGGTTCAATTGAAGCAGTCAAGATGACACTTTGTTCAGCAAGTCTGGCAGCATCTCAGTTCTGAGGAAGGGTCACTGGACCCAAAACGTTAACTCTTTTCTCCCCCACAGATGCTGCCAAACCTGCTGAGCTTTTCCAGCAACTTTGTTTTTGGTCCTGATTTGCAATTCTTTCAGTTTTTATTTGACATTGTTCAGTCATTTGGATAGTGACGGTGTGCAGCAATATGGAGGGGAAAGGCAGGAGATTACCATTAGATAAGAGAGATGGTGCAATTATGATGGGCTGAATGGCTTCCTTCTGTACTGTAATGATTCTACAATTCCGAGCAGACCCCCACAGGAAGTCCCTTTCCTGCCCACTCTTGCACAGCAAGACCCGGCCCCTCCCCTCTCCCAAGCAGAACCCCACAGCAAACCCTTTTCCCTCTCCTACTCCCGGCGGAGCCCCAAAGCCGAACAGGCTTTCCCCTCTTAGAGACGGTCCACGCACGCACCAGCAGAATACATAAGATAGCAAGGAGCGCTTTACCTGCTCACAAGTTTCCGGAGTTGTATGGAGAATGTCGTTCAGCTCCGGAAACATACCGCCGGCTGAGGGGCGCCCCACGTGACTCCGTCCAACCGCCGTCCCGCCGGGGCTCGTGCGTGTTGACGTCACGGTGGGGCGTGGTAGCTAGCCGTCGAGGCTCCGCCTCACAGAGACCGAGGTTCAAAATTGCTGGCCGTGGGCGGGAGGTTGAGGGGCAAGAGACCCATAGACTCCGCTGAATGGTGGCAGCACTTTCCACAGGCTTATGCTCCTTCCACGAATGTGAATTGTTTGTTATTCTCCATCCAGATCCTTTAAGATTTTGAAAATCTGAATCAAATCTCCTTTCCAGCTTCCTTTCTCCAAGGAATACAATGTGGCTTTTCCAGTCTATCTATACAACGCCTCATCCCTAGAACCGTCAACTCATTATTAAATCTTTAACAGAATCATACTGCTGAGAAGAGGCTCTTTGGCCAATCACTGTCTACACCATGTGATTAAAAAAAATTTCTCAAATCCCTTCTGAACGTCCTGCCTTTCAGTTTAACATGATGCCCTCTTCAACTAAGAGGTTCAGTTGCTTCAAACAGGATCCCCTCTCAGGTTTCTGGGCTCAAAATTAAAATTACAAACCTTCGTACTATTGTTGTGTCACAGGCACTGAATTACAGGCATTTTTCAATTTATGAGCTTGCGACCTATAAACATTTGTGCTTATGAATGATATCCCGTACAGGGATGTATTGATATTAAAACAGTGTTTTGTAACACAGACAGCTGTGAGCATGCCCATTGGGAACTTGGTTCCAAGCGCTGGCATTGTCATTTAGACTTTACATGTGATGACATGGGCACATACAGTATTACACATAAGCAGACAAGAGTGTTTCAGTAGTGGGAGGAGGGATGCTGGACATGAGATTTGGTAGTGGGGAGAAGGGGTATGGGTGGTGGGTAGAGGGATACCAGATATGGTCCAGAATGCTGGAGAAGGCCCAAAGTGAGAAGGGAAGAGAAGGAGAGCACAGGATGCCCTCTTCCCCTGTGTTTCTATGTTCCCCCAGCTACTGGGCAGGGCACGCCTTGTCATCTGTCCCCACCACCCCTGTGCTCTCTTAGATCCTGATTTCTCACTTCCAACTTTCAGGAGTTTTCCTGATCTCTTCACCACTCCCAGTCCTGATCTCTTTCCCAAATCTGGCTATGTCCTTCTGAAATCTGCACATATGATTCAAAGTGGCACATGACATGCATGTATTGGTGTCACCAAGCACAGACCAACATTAATTTTAAAGATCCAACATGTGAACATTTCCTCATGCTTACAAATGGTAATTTTAGGTGGTCCTGCATTGTATTCTGACTTGCGTATAAACCGACTTGTGAACGTACTCAAGAACATAACCCCTTTGCAACCCAGATACTGTCTGATTTATACACATGGATGGACTGAACTTCACAGAGCGCTGCAGCAATTTATTATTAGCAGACTGAGGGAATGCAGTTGTGATCGAGAGTCCTTCAGTGTGTATGTGAAGCCTTTTACTGCTAGTAATATCCTATGCAGTCCTGATAATTTGTCTGTTAATAAGGCGGTTGGGGAAAGCTTTGAAAAAGATGCTCATCTATTGTAATTGTGGACAATTTCAAGAGACAGCAGTACAAGACAGATTTGTGTGTGGCTTAAAAAGTAAGGCTATTTGGGTGGTAGGGTGGCTCCATGGTTTGCATGCTGCCACACAGTGTCAAAGACCTGGGTTCAATTCCACCCTCGAGCAACTGTCTGTGTGGAGTTTGCACATTCTCCTTGTGTCTGCCTGGGTTTCCTCTGTGTGCTCCGGCTTCCTCCTACAGTTCAAAGATGTGTAGGTTAAGGGGATTGGGCATGCCAAATTGTCCTGGGATGTGTAGGCTAGATGCATTAACCATGGGAAATGCATGGTTACAGGGATGGGATGATCTGGGTGGGATGCTCTTCAGCAGGTTTTTGTGGAGTTGATGGGCTGAATAGTCTGCTTCAACAATGTAGGGATTCTTCTATGATTTGTTTTAAGTTACTGAAATAATCAAAGTTAACATTCAACAAAGTTTGCAATAGATAGGCAAGAAGGCAGAAGTCTGCTGAAGCAAATAATTTCCATCTGAATAGGTCAGAGGTCCAAGTGAATGCTGCGCAAAGTCCTATTGCTGATAATTAGGCCAAAATTGGGAACAGAATTGTTTCTGTGACTGCACAGTGCTATAATTACAAAGAGAAGGGCCATCTTGCCATGGCATGTCAGAAGAAGGAGAAAACACTGATAGAAGGAAATGGCAGTAATTTAAAATGATTCTTGAACAGCTAAGGTCAATAAGGCATCAACTGAAATCTATACAATAAGAATCACAAGGACATTCAATGAAAATTCACAGATCATTCCAAGAAACATTGGATGGAACTCCAATGGACATGGAGGTTGACACGGTAGCATCAGTGGGTGTGATTCTTAAATTAATATACTGTTAAAAATTGATCCACCATCAGTCAGAGAAGTCATGCATAGAACCAAGAAGTTATGGAGGTCAGAGGGTGCCCATAATGGGAAATGTGATTGTTCCAGACTCTTACAAGAATTAATGGATTAAGCAACTCAAGGGTGACAAGTCAATAACTTGCCTAGTTCAGTAGAAACTGTTAAAAACACTCAAGTCTAAATTGGGATGAGATTTTTTGTATGAAAATGAAATTCACAACATAAGACAATGTATTACCATGTATTCTTATGGGTTAGTGGAACTGGCCATCCGATTCGAGGATGTGGAGCTAACATCTGAATTCAGAGGAATGACACACCCCCCTTATTGCAGCTCTTTCCCAGTGTCCTATGCTCTAAGGGAAAAAGAATAGAATAAGACCTGAAAAGATGAGGCAGAAGATGTTATTACAAAGGCAGAAAAGAGTAATTGGATTACTCCCATAATTGTACTACAAAAGGCAAATAGTAATGTAAGATTATGTGGGATTTATGAAGTCAGAAAATCAGGATCTATTCATTGTGTTTTCAGGAGGTCAGAATTTTTCAAAATTAAATCTGACAAATGCCCTTGCACCTTGATTCAGATGATAATTCAAAGTCTTATTTGGCTACTAAACCCACATAGGTCTGTTTCAGTTATATAGGTTGCCACTCAGTGTTTCTTCAGCCCCCAGATTTTTTGAAAGTGTGATAAGCCAAACTTTCCAAGTAATTCAAGGAGTGATATTATGTGAACAACATACTTAATTCACATCCAATTAGGCAGACCCATGTTGACAGACTCAAAAGGTGCTCCAATGTTTAGAAAGCCATGGAGTTAAGATGAAGACAGTCAAATATTAATTGTCTCAAAATTCTGCAGCATTTGATTGCTGTTTATGCATTCCAAGAAGAAACTATGACTGACAATGGGCTCAATCTTGTTCAGAAGAGTTTTCAAATTTCATGGAAATGAATGGGTTAAACACAATACAGTTTCACCATTCCATCCTGCTTCAATGAAGAAAGGCAAAATTCAATTGAATGGCAAAGGCAAAATCAGTATGTTGTGGAGCTGGTGGAACACAACAGGGTCAAGCAGCATCAGAGGTGCAGAAGAGTCGACGTTTCAGACCTAGACCTTTCATCAGGTGTATTGATTTTAAACACTCTGGAAAATAGTAACTAAGAATGAAAGCGTGAATAGCACCCTCATGTAGCCATACATCAGAATAAATTGTTTGGTTCAGTTTTGTTTTGTATAGTAGACATTGTTTTAATGTTTTCTTCGAAGATTTGACTGCCATTGTCTCCCTGTATACAATAAACTTCCTTTTCCAATAGTAGTTAATTCTATCCTTACACGTCTCTTTATTGGGCTTGCCCCTTTTACATTCAAGGAGTAAGAAGCTGCAGCGTGACGTCGAGAGCTTTACATTGGAGATGTTCACACTTCAAGGCAGCAAGTTAGACTGAGTTATTTCTCTCCAAAAAGATGTCATCATGATATCATGTGATCAGACTCTTTAAGTTACAGTCCAACATACTCTCACCCTTCTTCTTTTTATCAAAGGATCCTGCAACAAAAACATTCTTAATATTTACAATCACATATACAACATTTATGTGCATAAGACATTCCAGGGGCTGATGATTCCAGTGTGACTTGAAGCATTCATCAGGCATTTGCTTATGTTCCTTACTGCTTTTAACCTCTGGTGTTTTAGTACTAGGAACATTAACTGTCATTGTTTTGTCCTAAAACGACTGCGTTTTTAAAAATTCACTCATGGGACGTGGGTGTTGCGGGCTGGCCAGCATTTATTACCCATCACCAGCTGCCCTTGAACTGAATGGCTTGCGAGGTCATTTCAGAGGGCAGTTGAGAATCAACCACATTACAGTGGGTTTGGAGTCACATGTAAACCAGACCAGATGAGTATGGCTGATTTGCCTCCCTGAAAGACATTAGTGAACCAGATGGCTTTTCCTGACAATCAGCAAAGGTTTCACAATCACCAATTATTGCGGATTTCTTTTATCATTAAATTCAAATTGCATCATTTGCCATGGTTGGATTCTAACCCGGGTCACCAGAACATTAGCTGAGTTTTGGGATTGATAGTCTCGCACTAATATGAACAGACCATCACCTCCCAATGAGTGTTCAGAGATTCATATAATGTGTTGAGGTATCCTGAGGTACTGTCTCCCTTAGATGTTCCAGTTACTGTTCTGTTCTCAGGTATACCCAGGACTCTAATTGGCACAGTTGTGGATCTCCAACTAATGTTGGCTCTGGCTCATTTGTTCTGCTTGCCAAAAGTCGATCTGCCAAAAAGTATTCTCTATACTACATCATCATAAAGAACTAAATGATTAAAATATCATCTAGGTCACATGGGAATTCTTCCGACTCACTTAAAATTTGAGCCATGGCATGTTAGAATAATACAGGTGCAAATGTGATTCCAAATGGAATCCCAAATTGTATTGAATTGTATTAAATATTGTATTTGAACATCTTATGTGTTACAATCCCCTATATTCAACTAGAGATAGGTTTCACTATGATTAATTTTACTGAAAAGCTGAGCTGCAGTTAGTTCAACAAATAGGCCATTAACTATAGGCCAATTATACCGGTCAGCACACAGTGCCAGATTAAAAGTGATCTTAAGATAACAAAGTGTGGAGCTGGATGAACACAGCAGGCCAAGCAGCATCTTAGGACCACAAAAGCTGATGTTTCAGGCCTAGACCCTTCATCAGAAAAAGGTGATGGGGAGAAGGTTCTGAAATAAATAGGGAGGGAAGGGCAGGTGGACCCAAGATGGATAGAGGAGAAGATAGATGGAGAGGAGAGTATAGGTGGGCCAGTAGGGAGGGGATAGGTCAGTCCGGGGAGGATGGACAGGTCAAGGGGGCGGAATGAGGTTTGTAGGCAGGACTGTAGTTCATTGGGGATGATCTGGTTCTGTAGGCAGGTGCTGAGGAAGGTGATGTGGCTGCGGTACCTGGTTTCATTGTAGGAGTGTACTGGGTTACCTTTCTTCACTGGTACAATGGACACAGCCCAATCACTCACACTTACAGATTCAAAGACTCCCACCATGACCAGTCTCTCTGACTCTGGCTTGAGCTTTGAATGATTACACAAGGCACTTACGCAGCCTTTCAAAATTTGGCTTCATTCTCATCCTTGATTTTCAACTTGACAGAGATCTTTTCCATGCTAACCAAATCCCATTAAAAATAATGGCGTGTTTCTTTAGTATTTGTGATTGATCAGTCTCAGAATCTGACAAGTGACTTACTGTAGTCAGGTATGATTTTCTCCAACCACGTTCTTCCCAATAAAGCTGGAAGGTTTTCTTTGACAATGTATAAGAACAACACATTTTTGACTGATTGTAAAACTAAACATTCACATTGATGCACTTGTTCCTGTGCTGTGCTGTTCTATGTTTCTGTAATTTTCCAAGGCATCACCTCACCTGTGTAGCAATGTGACTCAGCTGCTTCTGATACATACGTTTGGGTATCAATGAAACCACTTCTGAGGTGTTTATCTCTTTTGTATTAGTTTGCAATTAAGGGAATGACCCAGTAACGGTTGGTTACTGAAAGTCTGGGTTTTTCTCATGCCATTTTTGTGCTCCTACTCTTTGGTTTCAAGCTCCCATTCCCATGAGTGAATACAATAAAATCCTGGAAACTTAAGGCTAGGAAATCCTATTTTTTGCATAATGATTGTTATTGTTACATTTTCTGATCATCTTTTTGCAATTGAGGCAACTTTACTAATTTGTGAATAATTGTACATTAAAGCGATAGTATTGGAAATAGCAACAAACAGTTGCACCTTTAACATCATAAAGGTACCCTTTACAGGAGCATTATAAAACAAAATATGGTATCAAGTCACACAAGGAGACACAAAGAGACAATGTCAGATGAGTAAAGAGATTTTAAAGTGGTTTTAAAGGAGGAAAGTCAGATCAAGAGTCTCAGAGAAATGGGGACTGAACTCCTGAACTCAGGACTAGACAACCTAAAGTATGACCATCAGCAGTGGAGCCCAAATATCAAGCAGCTCCAGGATCCAGAATTAAATGAGCACAAATATCTCCAAGGCTTTTGAGGATGAAGGAGACCCCAGAATAGAAAGGGTCCCAATGAGGCTCATCAAGCACATGGTGACAGATGAACTGCATGTGAGCTAAGTCATCAGCAACTGAGCTTTGGGATGATCCCAACTTTATGTGAGATAAAATGTGAGAGTCTTAAATAGATAAAAGTTAATTATATAATAATAGTAACAAGGGATAGATGGATATGTGATATAAAATGGTAACAGTAACAGATCGACTCCTTAATCACGATAATATAAAGTGACTAAATCAAACTTTCCAATCTAGAAACATACATGTTATGTAAAAAATTTATTGTCAAGAAAAAGAATTGCACCTATTTTATACTTGGCCATCTGGCTGGAATCAGGTTATCATGGTGTGCTGAATAAATTGAAGATCCCACTGAAAATATTTGCTATCACAGAACCTGATGTGGCAAGTAACTATTAGATGTTTTTAAGAAGTATTCAGTTAGAACAAGCTACATCCTTTTCAAGAATTTGGAATGGATCAGAACCAATCTTCACCTACGAGAGGGCAGGAATCTTATGGGAATGAGAAGTTCCAGATGTGCACTTGGCTGGTGAGCAGATATGCCTGACAAAATTCCTGGTCAATCACTAAGTGTGGTCAATACCCAATTGTTATCATTATTGTAGTGGCGCAGAGATCAGGAATTTGTCTACCCTTAAAAATGACACCTTACATACTTCTCATTAGAAACATAACCACACCTCTCAACGTTGTGTCACAACAGACGACAGAGGTCATGAGCTTTGAAAAGTGCTATCAGAAGAGCATTGGGAATTGACCTGAAAGAAGAAAACCCTTTTCAGAAATCATGCTGTCCTATAACATTCAAGAAGCGTGGATAAGCTGGAAGCAAGCACATTAACTTTGGCTGTGAATACAGAAGTATTGGATGGTCTTAAGATTTTAAATAGTTTCTTGCACAAATACACAGTGTTTTACAGTTTGAAGCTAAACTGTAGAAGTAATTTTGCCTTTAACAAGAAGTCACTCCATTTCCTGCAGGACACACTGTGGGTGAGAGATTCTGAACGGAGATCTGAACTTCAAGGGCATCAGGCCTTTTGGTTGAGTCTTTATTCAACATGGTTTTTAACAGTTCCGTCTGCAAGATAATAAAAAGAAAACATACACATTAAACAACAAGGAACAGCACAATGTTTGAGAAAGAATGTCCCTTCTCTTGATAATTACCAAGAGCTAATCCTAGGCAATTTTGTTACCTTGAAGAGCTGAGACCAGCTGGGAGGCTTTTTCTGGCAATTCATCTGGTACAATGTAAGTCAGCATTGTTAAATGTAAGCTGAATGAGAGTGCAGGGTATGAATAGCGAAAGAATCAGAAATGTTTATATTGAAAAGGATCTGTGTGGCTTTGTACGAATCACAGAAACTCTAATTTATATATCTCTCACATCTCTTTTTCTCTTTCACTATCATTAACAATCCATTTGTCTTTTGCATTGAGCTTCTACACCATCTGTTCCCTTCAAAACCCCCTCTGCTTCTGTTAACAATATTAACAACATTTTTCCAGCCTTTTTTCAGTTCTGAAGAAGTCATATCAAACTCAAAATGTTAACCGTTTCTCTCTTCACAGATGAAGCCAGACCTGCTGAGATTCTCTGACATTCTCTGTGCCATGTAAAATTTACATGCAACACAGAAAGAAATTAGCAAAGAAAATGGGGTCATGGCCTTCAGAATAAGGAGGAATCATTGGATTAGATAATGCTTCGGTGATGCTAAATCTGAAGTACGGTTTTGACCTTCTATACCTATGACAAAAGACATACTTGCCTTGAAGATAGTGGAATATAAGTTCGCTTGAGTGATTCATAAGATGAAGGAATTGCCCCACGAAGGGAGTTTGGGGAAAATAGACTTATGTTTAGTAGAATTTAAAAGATTAAGAGGTGTTTTCACTGTAACCGAGAGATTTTTTAAGGGACTTGACAGTGTCGATGCCTGGAGGATGTTGTCTGGAGGGTTAGAAGTAGGGATCACAACCTCAACATCAGTAGGTGGCTTGTTATACAAGGTAACGGTTCTGAAATTATGTTGTTAAAACCTAATTAGAAAATGTCACACAGTCTTTGAGTGGAGAAGTGCAGGCTAACACGAGGTCCCAATGGAGACAGACATGCAATCTCTGGCTCCTGATACTCTTTGTAAATTTACTCAGTCTAATTAACATCTATTGCTATCATGTAATAAACCATGCCATGTTGTTTAGGCAAGTTCCTGTTCTCATTTATACTTAACAAGGTTTTCAGTGTTCTAGCACTGCTAACTAGATAACAACATAATTAGGGGGATTGTTGGTAGCGTTATACTTCAATCATCATGGTTAGAACTATAATATATAACATGGCCAATTAAGACTGAGAAGAGATTCCTCTGCTCAAAGATTGTGGGTCTTTGTAATTTTCTACGTTAGTGAATTGTGGATTTTCAATCCTTAACAAGACAGTAATTGTTAGGTTTTTAGATAGTAAGGGGATCTATGGGTTTGGAACAGTGAGACATTGGAATTGACATAGAAGATCATTGATCTTATTGAATTTTATTGCATGGTGAAGCAAGCTTGAAGGGCTGAATGGTCTCATCATGTGTCTATTACGTTCTTAAATGTGTAAAAATGACAATACATAATTAAGTAAATGATTATGTTGAATAACAGCCATCTGGAGTCTGAGAGGAGCTCGCTAAAATCTGAAGGTCTTATGCATTTGATATTACAAACTGGTCACGTTTCTAAGTTGAAATGCTGCACAAAGGAGGCACTCTGTGGAGTAACAAGTAATGAAGTCACTCAGCAGAAAAGACTGCCTAGACCAATATTTCCACTTGGTGGAGGAGTAGGGTAATATCATGTTACTCGTTTGTTATTTAGAGTACTGCTTAAACAATGAATTGCATTAGAACTTGCTTGTATTCAAAATGAAAAAAGTACCCTTTTTTCTTGTATGATCTCCAATCCAGTATGACAAATGCAAGGGAAGCAACTTATCTTTGTGTACCCCTCGGTCGTACATTTATTCACTAACGTATTAAGATTAGCAGGGATTCTATGATTTTATGAGTGAAGCTTCTTTTGACTTTGGTGTTCAAGGCCTGAACTGACCACTAACATCTGGATAGCCCCAACCATTTCCAAACCATGAACCATTACTAAAGCATAAGTAGAAGCATCAATAGTAACCGCATAAAAGACAGGTTTTAATTCAACAAATTCCAAATCTCATTTCAATAATCTTACCTCTTTTGGAAATGCCTTTATAAATTCTGTGGGAAAACTACAATCTTTCGCTTCAGTCCATATCTGTTGGAAAGAAAGTATTTAGCCTTGGTAGACTGTGAATTAAACATTTGTTATGATTCTCAAGGGAAACAAGTCCACAATTTTTCTATGACTTAATTTTAATCACAGTTTTTGCATTTAAAACACTTAAAAAAATCACTTTGAAACAAGTCTATTCTGCAACCAGAACTGCACCCTCACTCAGCCTGCATCAATTCTTAACTGACAAGAACATCCAAACCCAATCTACATTCCATTCATCTGATACTGCACCCAGACCAAATCTGTACTGACCTTCGCCAATTACGGGACCCACAGCTAATGCTGAACCGAGATGCAATTTGTATCAATCTTCATCCCGACTGGGCTTGTACCAAACTATACTCAATACCGAGCTGTTAACCAATTTGTATCAATTGTCACTTGACATGACCCTCAGTTCTCAATAGCGCTGAGTTCTGATCCAAATTGTCTAAGCCCTTGCACATTCTCCCCGTGTCTGCGTGGGTTTCCTCCGGGTGCTCCGGTTTCCCTCCACAGTCCAAAAGATGTGCAGGCTAGGTGGATCGGCCATGCTAAATTGCCCGTAGTGTTCAGGGCTGTGTGGGTTATAGGGGGATGGGGTTGGGTCTGGGTGGGATGCTCCAAGGGGCGGTGTGGACTTGTTGGGCCAAAGGGCCTGTTTCCACACTGTAGGGAATCTAATCTAATCTAATCAAACCTTGACATCACTCCGAGACCCAATCTGAACCAGCATATCTTGCAGCTCCTGCTAGAAATTGTACTGATGTTTATGCAGCTGTGTGTAGACTCGGTTTGGTAATGTTGTGATCTCTAAACAGTGTGTTAACACAAATCATCGACTGTAAAGAATGTGCATTTGAATAAGATTGCTAAATTTTTTTCTCTCTTATACAGTTCATGTTATTGATGAAAACTTACCTTCTGCTTCTCATGATTTGTTCCAAATTGCAAGATAGGAGACATAAGTTCAAATAGTATAAGACCCAAGGAATAGATATCCACTTTGTGGTTGTATATTTCAGACATCTACAATCAAATGTTTTTTAAAAAACCACACATTAGAACTGCAACACATTTAATGAAACATTGGATATAAGAAGAAGATTCAGTGGAAATTCTCCAATATCACATTCATTCAATTTCTTAAAGTTGCATCATTTTAATGCACAAGAAATACAAGGCTCAATGTCAATAATGTTCAAATTAGCTTTAAGTACTTTGTAGGTTTTTTGTGACGAGAAGAAGAGAAACATCAACATGCTTTCCCAAAGGCACCTAGTACAGAAACGAATTTGAGTCCTAATCATATCCTCACAATTATACTGAAGGCTTCTGCTCCTTTCATATAACAGTCTTTCCACTTCAGTTACGATATCAAAATTTCCACAACAACACTGAAAATTACTTGGATTTGTCCGACAAAATAGGACAATCCGATTTGATTTATTACCGGCACATCGGTCTGTGCTCAGTCATCAGAAAAATGATGAAAAGTGACATTGACATGGAAATGATCAATAATGGAGTATTATCCATTCAGTTGTTCCAGTCTGTGCCATGCATGCACTAAGAACGGGATAGAACAGAGGAATAACGTCCTAAGTGTAAACTTCATTCTGGAATTCTGAGTAGGGAGTAATTTGGAAACTCTGAAGTATGCTGTAAGCACTGCAGACAACTAGAAATCAAATTTTAAAAGTATTGGAGAGACATTCTATTAACAACTTGAATCTCTATGTCGTCAAACCTGTTCTGGTGCCATGTACAGACGAGTTCCAACTTCCGGGGACCGAGAAAACTGTTCAAGTCCTTCTCTCTTCCAGGATGTAACAAGCCCAAAATCTCCAATTTTGATATTATTGTCCAATGCAAAAAAAATATTGGCAGGCTTTTAGGAATAAACAGAAATATCAAATTAGTATCGTGAGAACAGCAATATCAGATCATGTGCATTAAAGCAGAAATTGCAAGTCAAGAACATCAGAGAAAAGAGATCAGGTCAAAAACATCACATCAGGGACACCACATCAGGCATTATCAAAAGCAATTTGATCTGTGTTACAGTCATACGGATAATTAGAAGTTACTGTGAACTGCTGCAGGTGACATTTCTGGGATATAATTGCAAACAAAGGCTCTCTGACTAGCAACTGGCTGCTCTAAGTGCTCCTGAGATGCTGCTTGGCCTGCTGTGTTCATCCAGCCTCACATTTTATTGTCTTGGATTCTCCAGCATCTGCAGTTCCCATTATCACTGCTAAATGCATATTTGAATTAAACAGGACCATAGCTGTGTTCTTCCTCTAATGACTGAAGAGGCCACAAATACACTCTAAGAGCTGCATAAAGAAAGGTCATTTGGTAATTTTGATATGAATCAGAAGCTCCGCAAGAATATGGAAAAATGCATAATGATGATTTCATACATTCTTTAAGGGCAAGGACTTTCAGTCCAAATCCTTGATTCGATTAGAACGTTACATTGTAAAGATAGGATTAAAATATGAAGATAAGAGGTCACAAACTTCCTGCTTGAAGTTTTAATAGGGCAAGGTTGCATTGTTATTGTAATATTAGTGTTTATGAGGTGTAGAGTCATGGTAGTAATTTTATCCAAGCTTGATTTAGGCAAAATATAAAATGGACCATTAACCTAGTTCATGGATTCATGGGAAAATGAGATCTGGGCTCAATTTTTTTTAATGTGAGTTCTTTTATTTCATATAATCAACTCAGCAGAAACCTTGTAGACATATGACAAGCAGTTTTTGTCATTACTCACAGATTCCTGACATAGTTGCAACATAAGTTGGAAGAACCACTTTGAAATTCCATGAGATCATCTGCAAGTTATTTACTTATACGTCTCTTGATAGGTATTTGTAATTTCTTAACGTTGTCACGTGGGATCCAATTAAGTTTTTCCAACAACAAGGTTTTGTGAATTTAAAAATAGGAAAAGGCTATTTATTGTCACTCACTAATCTAAAAATGACACAATGTTTCACACACTCATCTTATGCACACAAAAGTAAGATGTGGATGAAGGCATTACATTGTTACAGTTCGCAATTATCCCCCATTACTTTTATGGTAATCCTATGATTTCTTAAAAGGTTTCAATATTTTATGTTTTTAAGAAGAATATTGTAAATCATAAGATTCTCAGCAGGCTGTGAGGTTTCTTGAAGTCAGTTTTCTAGGAGGCTGTTTCTCAGATAAAGCTGTAGTTGGGAACAAGTTGTGCTTTCTATATTTACAGAGTAATGCTCTTAATTAGCTTGGGTGGTTGATGGCGTGGAGTGAGTTTGATGCTTTTTAGTGGAAGTCTGTTTGCAAAATACCTTTTAACTGATTAGATAACAATCAACAAAATGGCTTTCTCATTGTGTGACTTTAACATATTGTCACTTCATTGAAAGAAAAAAACTCATTAGAGCCTTGTTCAAAAATATACACAATGGAAAGCTCAGCAACTGCAAGCCAGTTTAACTTAGGTCAGAGAAGCTTCATGAAATGATAAATAATTCAGAACAAAATTAGTGGTGACTTGGGGAAAAGTGGGTTATTCAAGGAGAGCTAGTGTGGATTTGTTAAGAGCAAATCATGTTTAATCAACATGCTGGAGATTTCTGAAGAGGAAACAGAGATGTTTGATGAGGGTATTGTGATTGATGTGCAGTACATGGATTTCCAAAAGACATTTGGTACAGTACTACAGAATAAACCTGTGACAAATTTTATATCCCATGGAATAAAGGATCAGTAGTACATGAGTGCAGAATTAAGAACTAGAGATGAGTGGCTAATGTCTTCAGACTAGACGATGGTTTGTGGTGTAGATCGCCAGGGTCTTTGTTGGGATTGTTGTTTTGTCTGATATATATTTGTAATCTTGACCGATGTGTACGGGGCACAATTTCAAAATTTGCAGATGATACAAAACTTACAGAAGATACAGCAGAACTGTAAAAGATATAGATAAGTTGATGGCATGGGAATTGTACAATTTTGATCGGAAGAACATGGAAAGATCACACAAGAAAAGGATATAGCTCTAAGGGGGAATTTAGGAGAGTGGAACATGGAGGTACAGCTGTCTAAGTCACATTGGAGGTGATTGGTTATGCTGAGAGAATGATTGATAAATCAAACAGTACTGCGGCTTTATTGAGGGTGATTATACTAAATTTGTGTAAAACACTGGTTCAGCCCCAAATGGAATACTGTATCCTGTTCTGGAAAGTTATAATGACGTTCAACAGACAGCAGACAAGATTCACAAAATGGCTCCTCCCAGAGGTCACATGACTAGACTTACGTATTCAAATTTTATTGGGTCTAGACTGTAATTAGATCAAAAGAGCTCCTTTGAAATTCAAGCAAGGGATCGAAGGCTACTGTAGGTTGGCAGTATATGAAAGTATTTAAGGGTTTTGCAAAAAATGTATGAAGAATATTTATACTTTGCAAAATATATGAAGTAATCAAATCAACCATGATCCTATTGAAGCTGAATTCATATGCTTGTATGCAGGGAAATTCCTACCTTCAAATCGCGGTGGATGTAATTTTGGTTGTGAATATAAACCAAGCCAGCACTGATCTGATGAATTATTTGATGTCGATTCTTATCCAGTTCACCTCTGCCAACATATTGTAACCAGTTCTTTAGTGTCTTCTTGCACAATTCCATTTGAATACAGAGATATTTAGTCCGCCTAATGAGAACAATGCAATGCCAGTTTTAATCATAACATGTGAAAGAAAACAGAAGAAATTCATTCATCCACTACGTGCTATTCTTTGAAGTATCTGCCCAATTCATCTCATCTTCCAACACTGTCCTCAAATAGAAAGCACGCAACTGAGAGAGTGCCCATTCTGCTTATTCTGCCCATTAAGTCATTTTCTATTCTTGATAAAATGATAATTATCTCCCAAAAAATTTGAATATGAATTCAAATTGCCTTCATTTCTTGTAGTGTTGGAGGTGAATTATCCAGGATCCATGGACAGATATTTTCTCAATAACCGACCTCAACCTAGACCTCCTGCTTCTGAGCTAAGGACACTGCCAGTGTGCCACAAGAATCTTCACTAAAGGCTGTTTATATTCTTCTAGTCAACTCTTTACTAATTTAGTGTAGAAAATTTGTGGTTACAGGACAAAGGGGCAGGGCTTGAATTCAGGCCTCATGGGACACAGTACCACTGTGACTCAAGAGCCGTTTATATTATTTTGCTGAGCTTTTCTTTAATACAATATTCAAAAACCTGTCAAACATCTCAACTTATCGTAACTGCTAAGGCAGAAGAACTTGTGAATTATACGAATAAAGGAAAAGGAGTGTGTCACTCAGTTGAGCCCATTCCACCATTCTCTTAGATCATCACTCATTGTACCTTTGCTCTTTTAATCCTGTCTCTTCATTGCCCTAGCTAACAAATCAATCGATCCCCATCCTGAGAGCTTCAACTGATCTATCACACATTGTTAATTGAAGTTGCTGAGAATTCTACAACTTTTATCAATACACAGCAAACATTGTTTCAGCTAGTATCTTTTCAATTGCCGCTCCCAATAAACCAGCACAAATTATATACCTCAAGTACCACCATCTATCCTGATGTCTGAGTATTTATGCTGTAAATAGGGTATAACAGTGATATGTATACCCCCTGCATTGCATTTCTATCAGTTACTGTGAATTTTCACATTGATTTTACGAGGTGTGTTGATGTTTTAACATAGTTTTGTTGAGGGATGTTGATGTCATGAAGCTTCGCATGGTCAGAGTTTACTGTGGTTGTGCATAACTCTTGATTTATCTGGAATATTTGATGAACCGACACACTCCTGATCCTATAGGTGCCGGTTTGTGAAAGGTTTGAGAATTATATATATATATATATATATATATATATGTTAAGAACAAATAACAAAGAAAATTATAGCACAGGCCCTTCGGCCCTCCAAGTCTGCGCTGATCCAGATCCTCTATCTAAACCTGTTGTCTAATTTCCAAGGATCTGCACCTTTCTGCTCCCTGCGCATTCATGTATCTGTCTAGATGCATCTTAAATGACATTAATGTGCCTGTCTCTACCACCCCCACTGGCAACATGTTCCTGGCACCCACCACGCTCTGGGTAAAGAACTTTCCATGCATATCTCCCTTAAGCTTTTCCCCTCTCGCCTTGAAATCATGGCCCCTAGTAATTGAATCCTCCACTCTGGGAAAAAACTTCTTGCTATCCACCCTGTCTATACCTCTCATGATTTTGTAGACCTCAATCAGGTTCCCCCCTCAACCTCCGTCTTTCTTAATGTAAATAACCCTAATCTACTCAACCTCTCTTCATAGCTGGCGCCCTCCATAGCAGGCAACATCCTGGTGAGCCTCCTCTGCACCCTCTCCAAAGCATCCACATCCTTTTGGTAATGTGGTGACCAGAACTGTACACAGTACTCCAAATGTGGTCGAACCAAAGTCCTATACAACTGTAACATGACCTGCCAACTCTTGTACTCAATACCTGTCCAATGAATGAAAGCATGCCATATGCCGCCTTGACCACCCTATTGACCTGCATTGCCACCTCACGGTACAATGGGCCTGAACATCCAGATCTCTCTGTGTATCAATTTTCCCCAGGGCTTTCCCAGGGCTGTTGTGATACCTTGCTTTATGAAAAATTACTTATTGAAATTACAGGGTGAGAATCATTATTTGAATTCTTAGAAAGACCAAAGCCACAATCCAGTTACTTGAAATCAGTCAAAGATGGCTGCACATTTGCACCACTATATATTCTCCATCCCAAAGCTATTAAGATCACGGATCTGCAAAACCTCACCAGATACAATCGCCTTTGAGGATTATGAATAGTGAGTGTTCATTCTGTGTAACAAAGCATCCAGACAATTAGAAACAAAAACAGAAGCTTCTAGAAAATCTGAACAGGTCTGGCAGCATCTGTGGAGAGAAATCAGAATTAGCATTTCAGGTAAGTTACCATAGATGTTACCAGGCCTGATGAGCTTTGCCAGCAATTTTTGTTTTTCTTCCTGATTTGCAGTGTCCACAGTTCTTTAGGTTTTCATATGGACAGCCACTAATGCACTCAACTAGGAAACTATCAAAAAATATTCAAAGTCTTAAGAACATTAGGACCTGGAGCAGTTCCATTTACCCACCCTCTCACCATAACTCTTAATTCCTTTACTATTCAAAAAATTACCTATCTTAGCTTTAAAAACATTCAATGAGGAAGCCTCAACTGCTTCACTGGACAGGGAATTGCACAGATTCACAACACTTTGGGTGAAGAAGTTCCTCCTCGATGCAGTCCTATATCTGGTCCCCTAATTTTGAGGCTATGTCCTTTTGTTCTAGTTTTATCCAACAGTGGAAACAACCTCCCAGCTACTATCATATCTATTCCCTTCATAATTTTATATGTTTCCATAAGATCCTCCTAATTCTTCTAAATTCCAATGAAAATATTCCCAGTCCACTGACCCTCCTTATAAGCCAACCCTCT
The DNA here is from genome assembly GCF_030684315.1 of Stegostoma tigrinum. NCBI lineage: Eukaryota > Metazoa > Chordata > Chondrichthyes > Orectolobiformes > Stegostomatidae > Stegostoma > Stegostoma tigrinum. Next base: position 98,221,337 of record NC_081358.1, on the reverse strand, counting down.
TAATGCTGAAATCAACCTCATGAATCTGCACAACGCTCCCTCCAGTGCCAGTACATCGTTTCTCGAGTACAGAGACCAAAACTGCATGCAGTACTCCAGTTATACAACTGTAACATAACTGTCTTCCTTTTAAATTCAATCCCTCTAGCAATAACAGAAAAAATTTCATTTGCCTTCTTAATTACCTGTTATACCTACAAACCAACCTTGTATGATTCATGCACGAGGACACCCAGATTCCTTTGCACACCAGCATGCAACAATTCTTTACCATTCAAGTAGTAGTCCCTTTGCTGTTATTCCTACCAAAATAGACGGCCTCACATTTATCAACAGTGAATTCCATCTGCCAGACTTCACCCACTCTCTTAAACTAACTATATCCCTCTGCAAACTTTCAGAGCCCACTGCACTCTTTGCACTACCACTCATCTTGCTGTCATCCACAAACTTTGACACACTGCACATGGTCCCCAACTCCAAATCATCTATATAAATTATAAATGGTTGTGGGCCCAACACTAATCCCTGAGGTACACTTCTAGTCACTGTTTGCCAACCAACCAGAGTGATAAATGCACTCATTTATCTGCACTGTTTGCTTCCTGTTAGTTAACCAATCTTCTATCCATGCCAATACAATGCCTGTAACACTGCACCCCTTTATATCATGCAGCTGCCTTTTGTGTGGCACCTTGTCCCATTAAGGTATTGGAGTAGATTTGTAGCTTGTGTTGTGGGTGTTGAGGTTGGTTGGCTCACTGAGTACACTGAAAAGCCACACGCGCGGACCAGCTGCTGAACTTCAACAGTAATCATCCCAACACACACAAATGAAGCTGCGTGCAAACACTATTTAAACTGGCCACAACACACTGCAGCAACACAGAACTGCTCCAAGAGGAAGAAGAATACCTCTCCCAGCTTTTCAAGGATATTGGATATACAAAAAAACTGGGTCAGAAAATGCCTATACGAACAACATCAAGAAAGTACTACAAACCCTGACACACTCATCACACTTCCCCACATCAGGAACATGTCGGAACTAACCACTAGACTGCTCTGACCGCTGGGCATCAGAGTGGCACACAAGCCCACATCAACCTTACGAGAACTGCTCACCTGAACTAAAGACCCACTCCTCACCATGGGCAGGATCAATGTCATCTATAAGACCCCCTACAGAGACTGTGAGAAACATTACATCAGACAAACAGGAAGGAAACTAACAACAAGAGTACATGAACACCAACGGGCTACAAAAAGACATGACCAGTACTCACTCATCTCAATCCTCATGGACAAGGAGAACCACCACTTCGACTGGGACAACACCAAGATCCTGGGACAAGCTAAGCAGAAATAGGCACGGGAATTTCTGGAAGCCTGGCACTCCACGAAGAAAGGCATTAATAAAACATAGAACTTGAACCCACAAACACTACGAAGGAAAACCGGAAGTGAGGCAATCCAGCTCAATGCACTCCAGAGTTTAAAAACCAGGTGGGAAAACACACTGACAATTCATCGGAGGCTGCACTAATAATGTTACCCAGCAAGGTAAAGAAATATCTGTGGAAAAACAAACCAGCTCGGCGAGCCAACCAATCTCGACACCTTGTCCCATTGCCCAAATGATTATGAAAGAAATTTGTCTAGGTATTAGCTAATGACATAAACCATACACCTGGAATCCATTTTGGATACGGAGAGTGTGGTTCCTTTGACAGGCAAGTTGACCCTTTGTGTGTTTAGGCACCTACTTAGTCTGCAGATCCGACCAAGCAAATGTGATGCTGAGGAAACAATAATTGTGAGGGTTTCACTTTCTCATACAATTCAGAGGCTTTGAACTGTAGTTGCTATTTTCATTGTTGCTTCTTGTATCACAGACTGAGATTTTAAAAAGTAGCTCAATCTAGCAGTAGCTATCTTTAAAAGAATAATAAGTCATCTGTCTACTTCTTTAAACCACATTAAGGCCAAATACGGGAGGAGAACTGAGTTCCATCTGAAGCCAGGTGAGTTACCAACCATCCAGTGCCATATAACCTTTTGTTTTCTTGGTGTGCACATGTGTGTTAAGAAGGAGTTAACAATAATGTATTGTGAAACCATATCAGGAGATAGGTCAGATTACCAAAAGCATGGTAAACACAATTGGGTTTTGTGGTGTGCCTTGAAGAAGGAAAGCAAGGTATGGAAGATTGAAGGATATTCCAAGGCTTATAGCCTAAGCAACTGAAAATGTAACTACTGGTGATAGAGTGAATAAAATCAGGGATGCACTGGAGATGTTTTGGAACTGAAAAAATGTCAGAGGTAGCTATCAGAAAAGACGATAATTTTAAATTGCTTGACTGAGATCCAGTATAAGTTGTTGGTGTCTAGAGAAATGAAAGAATGAATAAGTGTTTCAGTTCAGCTGACCATTGAGGCAGGGCAAAGTTGGCAATGTTACAGAAGCAGATACATGTGGCCTTGGTGAGAAAATAATGTCAGAAACAACAGTGGAGGAGTCAAGACAGTTGGTGGTGAGCTGGACTGAGGTAACATCAACATGCATATGAAATCCAGTGATGTAATTGAAGCACAGAGGCATATAAATGAGGGATAAAAGAGTGTCAATGATCGATACATATCGTTTATAGCTTTGGGGACACCAGGAAACTGGCAAACGTGTGGGAAAGCAGCATTATGACAGTGTCGTCTTTTGAATGAATTAGAACATAGAACATAGAACATAGAACAGTACAGCACAGAACAGGCCCTTCAGCCCACAATGTTGTGCCGACCATTGATCCTCATATATGCGCCCTCAAATTTCTGTGACCATATACATGTCCAGCAGTCTCTTAAATGACCCCAATGACCTTGCTTCCACAACTGCTGCTGGCAACGCATTCCATGCTCTCACATCTCTCTGCGTAAAGAACCTGCCTCTGACATCCCCTCTATACTTTCCACCAACCAGCTTAAAACTATGACCCCTCGTGTTAGCCATTTCTGCCCTGGGAAATAGTCTCTGGCTATCAACTCTATCTATGCCTCTCATTATCTTGTATACCTCAATTAGGTCCCCTCTCCTCCTCCTTTTCTCCAATGAAAAGAGACCGAGCTCAGTCAACCTCTCTTCATAAGATAAGCCCTCCAGTCCAGGCAGCATCCTGGTAAACCTCCTCTGAACCCTCTCCAAAGCATCCACATCTTTCCTATAATAGGGCGCCCAGAACTGGACGCAGTATTCCAAGTGCGGTCTAACCAAAGTTTTATAGAGCTGCAACAAGATCTCACGACTCTTAAACTCAATCCCCCTGTTAATGAAAGCCAAAACACCATATGCTTTCTTAACAACCCTGTCCACTTGGGTGGGCATTTTAAGGGATCTATGTATCTGCACACCAAGATCCCTCTGTTCCTCCACGCTGCCAAGAATCCTATCCTTAATCCTGTACTCAGCTTTCAAATTCGACCTTCCAAAATGCATCACAAGATACTCACAAGTCATGAACAAATAAAATAAAATGTTATCTGGGGGAGCTGCCAGAAAAACCTCTGATATTTCACTTTCCCAACAGTACACACAATGGCAGCAACCAAAGAATTTAGCTGCTGACATCAAATGCAAGATTGAAACCTCATGTCATTTGACATGGTTAAAAAGAAATTAGAGTCTGGCATATCTCTGGAAACATACACTAAGGATAGTCGGCAGTTTGGAGCAAAAATAAGGGTAGAACAATGATTTTTTTTATTAAACTGAATTTTTCTAACAGTGTTCAACAGCTTTGAACTATTTCAGAACTCTGAAATGGACAACATGAATAATATTGCTGTTGTAGGTGCAAGTATCCCACTTCTGCAAGATTTTATTACAATACCAGAAAGCAGTTTGGAATGTCCTTCACCTTCTGAGATTGCAAGGCCTAATATATCAAGTCTTGTGTGAACGGGGCCAGTAGTGAAACCTCTCAATTACACAAACTAAAGACTGTATCTTGCCTGCCAAATACAGAAAGCGAGAAAAAAACTATTGGCTGAATCTGAGAGGCTCGATATAACTATTTTATAGTTAAGTTTAATATCCAGGAAAATGACAACAAAGCTGCAAAGATGCTTTCAAAACTGCAATGAAAGCCAGAAAAACCCTGAATGCCCTGGGTACAAAACCTATGTTACAATTGGCATCCATGTCCCTGGGTGTGGAATGAAACAAATCCCTCTGTGTCCCTTTTCCTTATCATTTTTCAGAGGCTGGCACCGCAGGTCAGGCAGCAACTTAGGAGTTCACATAAGTATCATGTTTCAGGTTCACAACTTATCAGAATTGCTAAGTCGTGATCAGAGCTAAGGTGACACAATAGAGAAGTTGAAAATAACAAATGCTAGATATCACAACGGATCAGACAGCATCCATGGAGAAACAGCAAGTTAATGTTTGAAGTCTAGGTGACTTTTCAGCTGAAGCGATCGCCTGTTTTGAGTATAGATTCTAGCATCCACAGTAGTTTGCTCCTACAGTAGAGACATTACTGGTGATTATCCAGAGGGCTGAATTCATGATCTACAGACAGGCATTCTAAACTCAACACAGCAGTGGGGGACCTTAGATTTATTTAATTAACGAATCTCTGAAAAGACAGCTAGTGTCAGCAATGGTGACCATGGAACGAATGGATTGTTGTAAAAATCCATCTGTTTTTTGTTCATGTCTTCCGCAAGAGGAAATTTGCTGTCTTTACCCAGCCTGGCTTAAATGTGACTATTAGACTCAAAACAGTGTTTTGAACTGTTCTCTGAAATCTTCTCATAAGCTAGTTGTAATCAAGAAGGTAGCTCTTCATCATCTTCAAAGAAAATTAGGGTTGAAGACCCCATTAATAAACAAGTTCCTGACTCGCTGTTGAAACTCCTAGACAAATAGTCACAAATAACCAAAAAAGAGAAAGGGAACAAAACCCTGTGGCTTAAGGATGCCAAAGTTTCAATTGTAGAGTTGAGTCTTGCTTTCAATGCCCTCTGGCTATAGTCACTTCGTAATAATTAACTATCAACAGTGTAACCAAGGTGTAACAACACTATCCCATTAAAATTTGAACTAGACAGATACTTTTAATTGATAGTCTTTTGCCTCCCCCACCTTACCCAGATGACCACTTAAGTTCTTTGTTACTCTGACTGATAGAGTATCGATTATCAGCAAAGCAATCACATAACTTGAATTGGCATTTTTGTTGCAGGTTCTGCACAAGGATAATTAACATAGTTCCACAGATGGAAAGGTGTATTACTCAATCAAACCTTTTCTTATGATCACTTTGACACTTGAGTAAAACAAATTAATAAATGTTTGTTGAATTCAACCTACTGTAATGAAGATTTGTCGATCCAGGAACTGTAGTAACGGATGATGTTTTGGTGACAGAATTTTGCAAGTGTTTGGGCTTCTTTAACTGTTTTTCTTGCATCATCATCTCTAAAACATAACACGAAGGATTGAGGTAAAGATAAGTTGGCTTAACAATTCTATACCTGGCATAAATCACATCCTCACTATTCAATGACGAATGAAGTACTTTGGACGTGCTGTAATGTCAGAACTACAGTAGCCCATTTGTTCTCAGTAAATACCCCATTACAGCAGAAATAAACACTTCCTGCACTTCTTCAAACAAGTGCCATGGGATCTTTCATAGCCACCTGAGCATCCAGATGAGGACTTAGTTTAACCTGTCATTTGAAAAAAAGCATCTGTGACAGTGCAGCACACCCCTGTATTGCAACAGAATATTAATTTTGATTTTTTTTGCATTCAAATCTTGAGGTTAGATTTCTCAGAGCACCATGGGGGTCACATTCATGATCCTCTGCCAAAAAAAAATCCAGAGGCAAACCCACTCAGCACAGCCTCATAACCATTTAACATCCAATAGGTTGTGAGAAGAAGGGAGGCAGGATCTCTCAAGACAAAGTCCCATCACAGAAGGCTCAAATCCAGAGACTAGCGAGGCTTGAGGAGACATTCAGCGCTGGAACGTGACTTTGCCTAGATGTTTGGGAGTTGGTGAGGGGTTAGTGAGTGGGTGGACCCGATGTTTGAGAGGGGCCACGGTGGGAGGGGAACCTCGGGAGATTGTACCCAGCTGGGGACCCTTTAAGGAGGGATGTGCACCTGCCACCAGCCTGTGCAGTGTAACCAACTCAGCCTGTCCGACTGCCAGTGAGATTCTGTTTGTGACAGGATGAGGCCTTTCCCCTTTTGAGGGCATGAATTGTCCAAATGGTGGATACGCCATCCAAAGTCATCTCTGTCACTGGTAGAAATACAACGCCAGCAAGAGAAGGCAGGTAGGCACCAGGAGGCCGCCCAGGTAATTTTAGATGCCCCACCTCAAAATCCCCAACCTGCCTTCAAATCTCCTGGTGACATTGGGTTAAATCCAGCTTTTCCCAATTAGCATTAATTTCTCACTGCTAATGAGTGCATAGTTCAGAAGTAAAGCTGCTAGAACCTGAGGCACAACAATGATGCCTAGTGATGCTGAGTAAAAGTGGAAATGTGAAGGCATTCTTCAGACGTAATAATTTTTGCTGAAATGTACTTGGAATGTGGGAATTGCTGGCAAGTTGAGCATCTATTGCTCCTTCCCATGCAGTTACCCAATAGAAGGGATTCATGAATATTTGTCTTGAATCACTGAAGCCCATGTAGCAAAGATGCTTGACAGTTCTGTTACTTAAGAAGTTCTTAGATTTTGATTTTTGCAAATTTCGTGAGGGCAGACAGTAGGCTAGTTTCAAATAGATCTTTCTATTTGAGGTGGCTGCATTTGTAATTTTTTTTAGCAGTGGTTGGATTAGTAATTTTGATAATATTGAGTCAGATGACATGAGTCCTAGTTTTATTTGTAACGCTTACTGACAAGTGTCCAACTCTTCCTACATCATTTATAATACTAAAAATCTGTCCTCATTCCTTGTTATGGTCTCCCTGCTATAGGAAAAATGTCGTGAAACTTGAAAGAGTTCAGAAAAGATTTACAAGGGCATTGCCAGGGTTGGGTCATAGGGAGAGACTTAATAGGCTTGGGCTATCTTCCCTGGAGTATCGGAGGCTGAGGGGTGACCTTTTGGAAGTTTATAAAATCATTAGAGGCATGGGTGCGGTGAATAGCCTGGTATTTCCCCAAGGTATAAGAGTCCAAAATTAGAGAACATATGCTCAAGGCAAGAGGGAAAAGATTTAAAAGGGACCTGAGGGTCAATTTTTTCATGCAGAGGCTGATGTGTGTATGGAATGAGCTACCAGAAGAAGTGGTGGAGGCTGGTAAAATTACAACATTTAAAAGGCACCTGGATGGGTACATGAATAGGGAGGGTTTAAATGGATATGGGCAAAATGCTGGCAAATGAGACTGGATTAATTTAGGATTTCTGATTGGCATCGACAAGTTGGACTGCAGGGTCTGTTTCCATGCTGTATTCTTATGACGCTCATAGCTGTATATTGGCTTCGCAATGAATGGTCACACCACGTCCAGAGAAAGCAAAACCTCACAAAATGACAACTCTTCCCATTTTACCTAATCAGAATAAATATACTTACTGAGTTATTTGCACACATTTGATAGCGTATCTGTGATTGTCAACTTTGTGTCTCACTTCATAAACTGAACCGAAGGATCCCTGTCCAATCCTCTGTACTTCTTCAAAGGATTTCCTGTAACTATAAATTCAAGTTTAGTAAACTGCTGGTGTGAATAAATAAACTAAAGAAAAAAATACAAAATATACAATGAATAGAAATAAAACGAGGATGTACAACTTAGGCAACACTTTAAGAAATAAGGACCCTTAATAGCTAGTAAAGTTTATGATAGAGTAGAACTCTTATGGGATTAACTGGCACAACATGGATTTTATTTCTCTAGGAGAACATATACAATTCTAAGCAGTCAAGGGCAAAAATAAGGTACTAATAAATGTCAGAAAGATTGCATTGCGGTGTTGCAATCAAAACATTCCTGAACTGATGTTAGGGAGTCTTCTGGTGCCCTGTGTACCCCCTACCAATGCATGTATTTTGAGAGACTTAGTAACGATCAGCAAAGAGTCAACTAAAAAGCTGTCGCTGAGAAGAGTGAAGGACAGGGGGTGGGGGTGGTGGGGGGGTGGGGGGGAGGGCAGATGACTTTCCTGACAGCTTGGGTATCTGTCCTGTGTTAACTGGTTAGAAATATTCTAATTCAAATGTTTGACATAAGGTAACCTACCCGATCCTGGAAACAAAGCATGCACATTAAAAAGTGATCAGAGACAGAGACTGTACTCATCGGGGGAAGTCCTCCTTCTGTAAACGGAAGATCAAGGAAAGGGTTCCCTAACATTTTGACTAGAGAGTAGGATGCTGTTATTACAAGCAACTGAGATCAGCATAATATGTGATGTGGAGGTGCCAGTGTTGGGCTGCAGTGGAGGAGGTCAGAAGTCACATGACACCAGGCTATAGTCCAACAGGTTTGTTTGAAGTCACAAGCTTTCAGGGCATTGCTCTTTCATCAGGTGAACAATAACTTGGTATCATGTGACTTCTGAGCTGGCACAGTCTGTGACAACTGTTTATCCATCATTTGTTATAAGTAGTTTACTCTCAACTATCATGGGTTGTATAGATATATTTTTCATGTCTATTTAGTAGGTGCACGATATTTAAACTATTGCTTCTTAGTAAACAACTTCAAAAATATTTACAAATATTTTGTCTATTTTAGGTACCTGTGGCTCCAAGCATATGTGCACCTACATATAGATAATAGATTTAATTGTTGGGTTTCTTTGCCAATCACCTTAAATCGAGAGGAAAGATTTGTCACTGCCACTGCTTTGATGTGTCCAAAAAGGTCAGCAGCAAGAACGCTGGGCCATATTCCTAGATTTACTCCAGGAAGCTGCTCTAATAATCTAAAAAGGTTTGGAAAGCAGAATACAGCTTCACAATTTCCGACATCCAGATGTGTACAATTCCTCCTCTCACTTTGCCTTGTCAATCCTGCTCCATCACATTACACAACCCATTATCTTTGCAAATGCACCAGTCATTCTTTTACAATGCAATTCCCATCTATCCATCCATGACTTCCCTCCCCCTGATATTGAGCAATTTTGTGCTTCAATTTAACAGTCATCTTCCTCAAACTGCAACCATTGGATGAAGACATACCATTAAGCCACTTAGAGGTTTGTTCTTTCCCTGATTGCAGGAGATCAGGGAACACTCAAGACAGGGAGAGAATTCAGTGATAAGCTTTTTCATGTTAGATAGATAATGGTGTAGAAGCTCTTGTGAAATCTCCAGGGTTGATCTGGGGATCTGTCTACTATGTGCAGTTGATCCCACCCTACATCTGTAATAGGAGAGCTAGTGATACAAATTCAAACTAAGTACCCAAAAAGATTGATGAGTAGTCAAAACTTTCTTACAATGAACGCCTTTTAAATTTACTGCATTCAGTAGTATCGTCGAGTTCACAGGTTTCACTAATTTTATCCAACTGTGAATTATCAGCAGATGTATTGCCTTTGAGGCATGAAATATGTCTTGAACCAATTCCAGAGCTTTCAGTAGTGTCTTTGATATTAGGCTCGCTGGAGAAGTCAGCACAACTGGAACTTGAAGTCTCATAGCTTTCCAAGTCCAATTTTAAGTCACTTTCTTTTCTTGCATTCTCAAAGTCAACAAATAGAACACTATCAGATGTATTTGACTCTCCAGAGGTCATATTCGGTTGATCTGACCCAGCCTCTCTGGGACTACTGAGACAGATGTCTGTGGTTTCCTGCAGTTTACTGGCTAACATAGGGTCACTAGAATCACAACAATTAGCGACGGTTCTCAATGATTTGGAACGACTGGAATCACTGTGGCCAGAGCTTGCAATGAATCCATCCAGGTTTGGAAATTTTTCACTTGCCTCATTTACTTCATTTCTGGGGCTATTGTTGCTAATTTTGCAAGAAAATTCAAAGAGGTTTGATACGGATGCTTCTTCATTCCTGACAGGACTGGACTTCTTAGATGTGCACCTGAAGTAAGAAAAGTAAATACTCTTGAGATTGTGAATTCTACACATGCACTTTGAAAAGAAAAGTTTTATTTACACTTAAATAAAAACTGAAAGAACTACAGATGCTGTAAATCAGAAATAAAAGAAAAGTTGTTGGAAAAGGTCAGCAGGTCTGTCACTGTACCCGAAATGTTAGCTCTATTTCTTCCTCCACAGATGCTGCCAGACATGTTTTATTTGCAATTTTTGTTTTTACAATTTCCAAATTCCATTTTTTCTTCTCCTGTATGTACTTACTCAGCCATTCGAAACCATTTTTTCACCGCAGTGATCTGGGGCTTAACAAGAAAATGGCATCTAATGGATTATTCAGCCATGGAGATTAATTGCAACTAACCAACAGTCAAGAAAAATTAGTGCAAGCTATGATCAGAAATGAGAAATCTGTCTGATTTATTTCATTTTTGGATCAGTGATGATGAGACTAATTAGTACCTAAAACTGATCTGGCTGACCTAAGTTAACTAAGTATTAAATGCAGAACCATTTGGCTCAGTATCAGATGATGAACTTCACATTGAAACATGGGATGTGTACTCCACACATTTTCCATTATTTTCATTTTAGTATGAAACATATCAATCACTGGAGGTAACATTGATTCTGACTTTGTGCAGTCGGGAAAAACAGGCAAAACGAACAAACTGCCTAATCTATTGAACCCCTCATCAATCCCAATCTTAGTTCATCAAGATACTTCTGTAACCATGGTGCTTTATAAATTTGAAGAAACATTTGGGCAACTATGTTTTCCCTGGGTTAGTTTTCTTTTGAGTCTCACTCCAAACTCTTCTCCCTTGGTCAATGGTGTGGAGTGTCAGGAGCACTTTCCAGGCCTTTTCACTTTCCACAATTTGCCATGAGCCATGTTAATAATCCACAGTTGACAAAGCCTGGAGTAGGTTGGATCCAGGGCCTTCTGGCTAAGAGGCAAGAGAACTACTAACAGAGCCATTTGATTCCCAGTAACCACACTTCTAAAGTAAGGCCACTTTCCATAAGGCCATTCTTGATATCTCTACTAAGAGGGAAGAGTCAGTTTTTAAACATTTATTCTCAGGATATGAGCACCTCTTGCAGAGTCAGCAATTGCTCGCCTCTGGTTGAGAAGGTGGTAGTATCCTCTGAGCCAATAAAGACTCTGTGATGAAGTTTCTTTGTTGTGTTAGATGGGGAGTTATTAAATTTGGACCCTGCAATGATGCCAGGATGGTGATATATGTCCAAGGCAGGGTGGTAGTTCACTTCAAGGTGAAATTAAAGATGATAAGCTATATGTTGATGTTCTCCTAGGTAGTGGAGTTTGTAGGATTTGGAGGTGCTGAACTGATGTAGACACTGCAGATGCTATATACTGTAGCCACATGGTGCCAGTAGTGAAGACAGCGGTGTTTAATATAGTGGATAGCTACCCATCTTTTATTTACTCTAGAAATTACCGAATCATTTGAAACATCTCAATATGATCATTGACCTGATTATTACCAGAGTATGTAACTCTTATGCTCATCCAATTTCCTGTCACAGTAGGAAAGAACAAAGTTAGGCTTGCCTGTGATGCATCCCTTGGCCAAACAGGATGTCAGTCCATATATATCAGAAAAGTCATTTACCTGGCCTCTCAGTATTGATTGAACTATAGTCTCACAAGAATAAGAATTTCTAGGAGACTAAAGGCAAAATATTGGTTAACAGGTTTTGTGATTAAAAAAAAAATTCTCCTTGGAAAAAATGTGATTCTGAATGTTCTAATCCTTTCAAATATCCCCGAATTATTAATTTATCCTGCTCCCTTGCCCAGGTAATAATATTCATGGATCAACCTTTAAATTGAAGGTTGATTAACTATTCAGGCAACCTGAGAATCATGTTTGAATCAAGTTCTTGACATCACCAAACCCCCAGAAATGCACTGCCAATTCAGCAAGAGTGAAAATTCTGTCTGAGAAACATATCCCAGCACCTTTCCATCTACCTTACTGTCCTAGTTTAAAAGATAATGGGAACTGCAGATGCTGGAGAATTCCAAGATGATAAAATGTGAGGCTGGATGAACACAGCAGGCCAAGCAGCATCTCAGGAGCACAAAAGCTGACGTTTCGGGCCTAGACCCTCTCTGATGAAGGGTCTAGGCCCGAAACGTCAGCTTTTGTGCTCCTGAGATGCTGCTTAGCCTGCTGTGTTCATCCAGCCTCACATTTTATCATCTTGTCCTAGTTTAAGACGTTGTTTAAAACATACCAGCTTGACCTGTTTTTGCTCCCTGAGCTACTACCTTGTTATGTGGCCCAGGGTCTTTTTTTATTACTTAAATATGCTCATGTCAATCTTCTTGGGATATTTTATTACATTAAGGAGGTATACCAATTGAGTTCTTGTTGATGTTTTATTTCCTGAGGCTAGGATGCGGAGCACAATTGTAACCAATCACCTATCTGGACAAAATAGCTCAATCATGAATGCAGTTTTGTTCAAAGCTTTATTCATCAATTAAGATTAGTTTGGTAAAAAACATTAACATTGGATTGAAATGCACAAACAGCTACATTGTCTACACAACAAGCTACAGCGTCTGCTTGAAACAAAAGAGGCAAAATTGCACATGCATCATTTCTGTACTTACTGTGGGGCAGATTCCATGGATTTGGTATTGCTTTATTTTAGCCAGAATTCCAGTCCTGAAGAGAAAAATAGTTCCTTTAACAAACTTGCAACTATCTGAATAAGGAACTCCTTTGATCTAATACTTGCATGTATTCAGTTGTATGTCTTATCGTTCTTCCTTATTCTCAGTAAAATCCTTCACTCCTTCTGTATTCTGGTTGATCTCCTATATATCTCCAGTACGTTATAAGCCAAGAGATGCAGATTTGGATCTAATTGACAGGTATCAGGGTGGAAACTTTACTTGATTTGGACTTAATGCATCCTTGTTGGTTGAATGAAGTAAGCGTGGGAATTGCAGAAGCGGTGACCACAATCTTTCAGCCCTCCTTCAATATTTGAGTGATGACTGGGAACTGGATTACTGGCTTATGACATCTGACTTACAGGTGTACTTAAAAATTAGATCCAGTATTAATATTAAATTTAGAGACCCAACATTTGTCCATGCTTATGAACAGCTATTTTATATTGGACTGTATTGTGTTTTGATTTATGCACAAATCAACATATGAATGTACGATAATAAAATGTGAGGCTGGATGAACACAGCAGGCCAAGCAGCATCTCAGGAGCACAAAAGCTGACGTTTCAGGCCTAGACCCTTCATCAGAGAGGGGGATGGGGTGCGGGTTCTGGAATAAATAAGGAGAGAGGGGGAGGCGGACCGAAGATGGAGAGAAAAGACGATAGGTGGAGAGGGTATAGGTGGGGAGGTAGGGAGGGAATAGGTCAGTCCAGGGAAGACGGACAGGTCAAGGAGGTGGGATGAGGTTAGTAGGTAGATGGATGTGCGGCTTGGGGTGGGAGGAAGGGATGGGTGGGAGGAAGAACAGGTTAGGGAGGCAGAGACATGTTGGACTGGTTTTGGGATGCAGTGGGTGGAGGGGAAGAGCTGGGCTGGTTGTGTGGTGCAGTGGGGGGAGGGGACGAACTGGGCTGGTTTAGGGATGCGGTGGGGGAAGGGGAGATTTTGAAGCTCGAGAAGTCCACATTGATACCATTAGGCTGCAGTGGAATATGAATTGCTGTTCCTGCAACCTTCGGGTGGCATCATTGTGGCACTGCAGGAGGCCCATGATGGACATGTCATCTAAAGAATGGGAGGGGGAGTGGAAATGGTTTGCGACTGGGAGGTGCAGTTGTTTGTTGCGAACTGAGCGGAGGTGTTCTGCAAAGCGGTCCCCAAGCCTCCGCTTGGTTTCCCCAATGTAGAGGAAGCCACACTGGGTACAGTGGATGCAGTATACCACATTGGCAGATGTGCAGGTGAACCTCTGCTTAATGTGGAATGTCATCTTGGGGCCTGGGATAGGGGTGAGGGAGGAGGTGTGGGGGCAAGTGTAGCATTTCCTGCGGTTGCAGGGGAAGGTGCCGGGTGTGGTGGGGTTGGAGGGCAGTGTGGAGCGAACACAGGAATGTAACCTGGGGATTGCCTGTACTGCAAATGTCATTCCATATTCAAAGAATGTTACAGAGACAAACGTAGCAACTGAAGGTCAATTATCTTAAGATCAATGAGCAGAAAGGTAATGCTGCAAGACAACATTAATGTAGATTGCCCAATGGTATCAATGTGGACTTCACAAGTTTCAAAATCTCCCCTCTCCCTACCACATCCCAAAACTAGCCCAGCTTGTCCCCACCTCCCTAACCTGTCCTTACTCCCACCTATCCCCTCCTCCCACCTCAAGCCCCACCCCCATCTCCTACCGACTAACCTCATCCCACCCCGTTGACCTGTCCGTCTTCCCTGGGCTGACTTATCCCCTCCCTACCTCCCCACCTATACTCACCTTTACTGGCTCCATCCCCGCCTCTTTGACCTGTCTGTCTCCTCTCCACCTATCTTCTCCCCTATCCATCTTCTATCCGCCTCCCCCTCTCTCCCTATTTATTTTAGAACCCCCTTCCCCGCCCCCATTTCTGAAGAAGTGTCTAGGCCCGAAATGTCAGCTTTCCTGCTCCTCTGATGCTGCTTGGCCTGCTGTGTTCATCCAGCTCTACACTTAATATCTCTAAATAAAAATATATCAGCGAACAAACAGAAAAGTATACTCACAGACCAGCTAGCAGTTGCTTGGTTCTCTGTGGCTAACCCTTCTTGTTTTTCCCTCTGATTAAAAGTTAGGTTCCTTAAGAACATTGGAAGCTGCACAGTATCAGTAAACTGAGCCTCTTCCGAAATTCTGGCTTTCCAGAATAATAAATCTGGCCTAGATGAGGAAGACAAACTCACTTAAGATCAGCTCGAGAATAATAAATTGGAAAATAAAAGATGATAAATGTAGGGATTGAGATCTTCTCAGCTCTGCAGTTTCTTAACTTTCACTTTCATTTCCTTGACGACAGCACTGCAGGGAGTGTCTGTTTTACACATCACAACAAAAAGCCCTGCGCTTACCAGCAGTCTGCTCTTTGCCACATAGAGGCTCTGGCAGCCTTTGATAGGTCTAAAGATTCACATATCACCCCAACAACCGCCACATCCAGTGTATCATTCTCCCTCACGTCTGCCACCTACAATCCAATCCCACAACCAAAAAGTCATTCCCCCCCCCCCCACCCCTATTTGCCTTTCGAAGGGACCAGTCTGTCCGTGACTCCCTTGTCTCTTCCACACTCCCTGCTAAACCCACCACCCCGGCACCTTCCCCTGCAACTGTAGGAAGAGCTAAACCTGCCCCTACACCATACCCTGCATCTTCATTCAACGCCCAAAATAAACTTTCGTATCAGACAGGGGTTTACCTGCACATCCGTCAACTTGCTCCACTGCTCCCGATGTAGCCTCCTCCAAACTGGTGTGACCAAGTGTAGTTTCGGAGGCCATTTTGCAGAGCACCTGCACTCTGTTCATGACAAATAACAACACCTTCCAGTCGCAGTGTTTTAACTCCCCCTCCCATTCCCTGGGTGATATGCCCATCCTGGGCCGCCTCCAATGTCACAATGACACCATCTGCAAACTGGAGAGCAATGCCTCGTATTCTGCCTTGGGAGCCTACAACCCAATGACCTAAACATGGATAACAAGGTGTGGAGCTAGATGAACACAGCAGGCCAAGCAGCTTCAGAGGGGCAGGAAAGCTGACATTTCAGGCCTAGACACTTCTTCAGAAATGGGGGAGGGGAAATGTGCTCTGAAATAAATAGGGAGAGAGGGGGAGGCAGATAGAAGATGGATAAAGGAGAACATGATGGAGAGGAGACAGACAGCTCAAAGAGGCAAGGGTGGAGCCAGTAAAGGTGAGTGTAGGTCAGGAGTTAGGGAGGGGCTATGTCAGTCTATGGAGGATGGGCAGGTCAAGGGGGCGGGATGAGGCTAGTAGATAGGAGGTGGGGGTGGGGTTTGAGGTGGAAGGAGGGGACAGGTGGGAGACAGACAGATTAGTGAGGAGGGGACAAGCTGTGCTGGCTTTGGGCTATGCTAGAGGGAGGGGAGATTTTGAAACTTGTGAAGTCCACATTGATACCATGGGGCTGCAGGGATCCCAAGCGAAATATGAGGTGTTGTTCCTGCAACCGTTGGGTGGCATCGTTGTGGCACTGCAGGAAGACCAGGATGGACATATTGTCTAAGGAATGGAAGGGGGAGTTGAAATGGTTCACAACTGGGGGTGCAGTAGTTTAGTGCAAACCAAGAGTAGGTGTTCCATAGAGCGGCCCCAAGCATCCGCTTGGTTTCCCTGATGTAAAGGAGGCCACAATGGGAACAGCGGATGCAGTATACCACATTAGAAGATGTCCAGGTGAACATCTGCTTGATGTAGAAAGCCTTCTTGGGGCCTGGGATGGGGGTGAAGGGGGAGGCATAAGGACAGGTGTAGCACTTGCTGTGGTTACAGGGAAAGTGCCGGGTGTGGTGGGGCTGGAGGGGAGTGTGGTTTGGACAAGGGAGTCATGGAGAGTGTGGACCAGTGGATAGTTTGGAATCCTATTGGGACTCTCTCCTTCCTGGGCCTCTCTGTTTCCATCTCTAGTAACCACCTGGAAACTGATTTCCATTTCAAGCCTACCGGCTCCCACAGCTGCCTAGAATGCACTTCCTCCCACCCACCTTCCTGCAAAAATACCATCCCCGATTCCTAATTCCTTTGCCTTCGCCACATCTGGTCCCAGGATGAGGCATTCCACTCCTGAACATCTCAGATGTCCTTGTTTATCAAGGGCTGCAACTTCCCCCATTCAGTGGTCAAGAACGCCCTTGACCATGTCTCCCGCATTTCCCACAACTTATCCCTTACACCCCCTCCCCGCAATAACAACCAAAACAGAATCCCCCTCATCCTCACGTACCACCCCACCAAACTCCGGATCCAACGCATCATCCTCTGACACTTCCGCATTCTGCAATCTGACCCCACCACCAAAGGCAGTTTTCCCTCCCCAACCTGATCTACTTTCCGGAGGGACCACTCTCTCTGTGACTCCCTTGTCCACTCCACACTCCCCTCCAACCCCAGCACACCCGGCACTTTCCCCTGCAATCGCAGGAAGTGCTACACCTGCCCCCACACCACCTCCCTCACCCCCATCCCAGGCCCCAAGAAGACTTTCCACATCATGCAGATGTTCACCTGCGCATCCGCCAATGCGGTATACTGCATCCACTGTACCCGTTGTGGCCTCCTCTACACCAGGGAAACAAAGTGGAGACTTAGAGACTGCTTTGTGGAGTACCTATGATCGGTTTGCAACAAACAACTGCACTGCCAGTCGCAAATCAACTCCCCCTTCCATTCCTTAGACGACATGTCCATCCTGGGCCTCCTGCAGTGCCACAATGATGCCACCAGAAGTTTGCAGGAACAGCACCTCATATTTTGCTTGGGAATACTGCAGCCCAATGGTATCAATTTGGACTTCACAAGTTTCAAAATCTCCCCTCCCCCCCGCTTCCCAAAACCAGCCCAGCCCATCCCCCCTGCCTAACCTGTCCTTCCTCCCACCTATACCCTCCTCCCACCTCAAGCCCCACCCCTATCTCCAAAAACTAGCCTCATCCTGCCCCCTTGGCCTGTCCATCCTCCCTGGACTGATCTATCCCCTCCCTGCATCCCCACCTACGCTCACCTTTACTGGCTCCATCCCCGCCTGCTTGACCTGTCTGTTTTCTCTCCACCTATATTCTCCTTTATCCATCTTCTATCCGCCTCCCCCTCTTTCCCTATTCATTTCAGAACCTCTCCCTCTCCCTCTTTTCTGATGAAGGGTTTAGGCCCGAAATGTCAGCTTTCCTGCTCCTCTGATGCTGCTTGGCCTGCTGTGTTCATCCAACTCTACACCTTCTAATCTCAGATTCTCCAGCATCTTCAGTTCCTACTATTTCTAGGCCTAAACATGGAATTCACCAGTTTTAAAATCTCCCCACCCCTAGTCTCATCCCATGTCCAAACCTCCCCCTCAACCCACCTCCTTGACCTGACACAACCTGCCCATCTTTTCTCCCACCTATCCGCCCTACCCATCCCACTGACCAATCTCCCACTCCCTACCTGTCCTCATCTATCAACATCCCTCTTTCCTTCTCCAGCCCCACCGCTCCTCTCCCTCTATTTATTTCTGAGCTCCCTTCCCCTTCCCATGTCTGAAGAAGGAGTCTGACCCAAAATGTTAGCTTTCCTGCTCCTCCGATGTTATCTGGCCTGCTGTGTTCCTCCAGTTCTATACCATGTTGTCTCTGACTCCTGCATCTACAGTTCTTGCTTCCTTTGATAGCTCTCTGTCTGCTTAGAAAGAAGTAAGGGAAGATCTCATCTCTCCAAGAAAGCATATAGAGCTCAGATTGGTTTCCAAATATTCCAGAGAGCTCCTTACCAAGCAGTGTATAAGCCTGGCTGGAATTTAACAGGAACAATAATGGTCAGTCACTTATCATCACCAAATGCATATGAAAAGGAAAATTGGGTGGACTGTGTAACGAGAAGCTGACCTGTCACTGTATGCTGAAATGTAACTTTAACATCAACTGATCTCTTTACCCAAGTGTCACATTGCTTTAGTGTACATTGCAGACAGTGAGAAAGGTGACAATTGGTTAAGGATCAAATTTGTGGTGCAGAATGGTACCGGCAAGATCTGTTCTTTCCCATACCGTCTGTGATGATCAAGGAGTCCTGTCTCCTCACTTCGAATCAATACTTATTATGGTTGTTCCATTACTGTATATCACCACTTCTTCCTCAAACAGAGAAAGATGACTGTGATCCGTTGTTGACGATGGGGCTCAGTACATTATATGGTTGACTTAGTCTACATGGTTGTTTTAGTCTAAAGTCGAAATCTGAGGACCCAGAATCAAATGGGTCTTCAGCCATTTGAATTCATTGTATATGATATCAAGAGTTAAAAGGATTACTGCCTTATGCACAAGGATTTTGGTATCTGTACAGAAATCATTGTCATCAAAGATTCTCACCCTTAGGCGTCTGAAGACAGCTGTTGCAGACTGAAAGTAATGTTGAATCTCCGCATCGATGCCAGCCTTGGACGAAAAGTAACTTCTCAGGTAAGAAAAATGTTCCACATCTGCAAGGACTTCTCTATTGATCTTAATGGAGGAATGGACTGGAAGTTGACCTCAATAATAGGATAAGATAGGATTTGACTTGTCATTAGACTGAGGCTAAGACCAGTTATTCAGTTTAGACATTGGAGACAACAAAGGTTAAAAAGCTCTGACATAATCCCAATTGTAGTGCTGAAGATGATGCGTGGCCCAGAACTAGCCCAGTTAGTGCCCTAGCTAAGCTGTTCTGGAACAGTGACAATTGTCAGCAATTACTCACTAATGAGTATGATTATCTACCTCAGAAATTTCATGTCACTGCTCATGGGTTCTGTGGGCCCTTGTGTGGCTGAGGAGCCTGATCCTGGAGCCAAATATTCAACCACATATTTGTTAGGCGTTTCTGGAAGGACAAAGTGGTCCTTAGTTTGGAGATCATTGGTATTTTGTTTCCTAGTTTCTTTTCTCTTGCTAATGGTTCTCAGCAATTGTGTCCCTTCATTCAGGAATTTCCTCCAAGTCAGTTTCTTCTGAATGAGAGACCCCATACATTAACATCAACATTACATTTCTTGAGAGAAACCTTTAAGGAGTTTTAAAATGCTTCCTTTGCCCTCCTATTGTTCAGGTGCCTTTCTTGAGCTGGTTAAAGATAATTTGCTTTGACATCCTAAGCACATAGCCAGCCTAGCTGGGTTGATATAGAATGATCATTGCTGCAATGACAGTGCTGTCAGCTCCTTCAAAGATGCTAATATTAGTATGTCTGTCCTCCCAGCTGATGTGGAGAACCCATCTCAAACAACCTTAATGGTGTTTCTCAAGGATCTTGAGGTGACGTCTATGTGTAGTCTAAGTTTTGGAATCTTATCAAAGAGTTAAAAGGATGACTGCCTTATGCACAAGAATTTTGGTATCAGTACAGAAATCATTGTCATCAAAGATTCTCACCCTAAGGCATCTGAGGACAGTGCTTGCCGACTGAATACAATTTTGAGTGTCCACGTCGATGTCAGCCTTGGATGAGAGGTATCTTCTCAGGTAAGAGAAATGTTCCACATTTGTAAGGACTTCTCCATTGATCTTAATGGAGGAATGGACTGGAAGTTGACCTCAATAAGTTGGGAAAGGATTTGAGTTGTCATTAGGCTGAGGCTGAGACCAATTATTTGGTGTTCTTTAGCGAAGGCATTAAACTAGGCTTGAAAATTGACAATACTACTTAAGAATACGTAAAATTGTCCAGAGGATATTCCTCCCACATCTGCCACCAATGCAGATGCTCTCACATTGATGGTTTTCTGCTTGCAATTAGAGTCAGGGTCACAAGCTAGTGAATGCATAGTAGATGTGCCCTGACAACAGACAGACACTGTGGACTGCCGAGGTTACTGGCAGTCACAGCACTGTGGGAGGTCAGCCTCTGACTGGAACCTGTAACATAAAACCTACTGGAATCGCAACAAGAGGTTGTGGGATATGCGGCAGAGCTACCAGTACTGTGTGTACTCATCATTTCCTCCATCCTGCCCCTCATGGAGATCTAGCTCCCAGTACATCACAGTGGATGCTGGAGACCTGTCAGGTTCTGCTTGTCAATGAGCTGGAGGAAACATTAGCAAGGCAAGTTGGGGATGGGGATCATGTGGAGGCTCCTGAGGCCTGCTCCAACATCTCAGTTAAGCAGAGAAGTGTAACTGTATCTTACTCAAGA
The DNA here is from genome assembly GCF_030684315.1 of Stegostoma tigrinum. NCBI lineage: Eukaryota > Metazoa > Chordata > Chondrichthyes > Orectolobiformes > Stegostomatidae > Stegostoma > Stegostoma tigrinum. The sequence goes on along the minus strand of NC_081358.1, from coordinate 98,200,321 downwards.
TGAGGCAAGACTTCATTTGGCCCTGAGGCAAGGTGGGTCTCTTTCCAGAACATTCTGAGTGTAGGCAGAGAAATGTCATTAGCTGTCATAGGACTGAATGCATTAGATAAAGGAGCACCAAATACCTTTTTTTCCACACACATGAACTGTGTGATGATCCCTGCAAGGGACCAATAACTTTAAAAACAATTTAAATTTCTAGAAACCAACTGAACAGATCAAAGAAAATGTCAAGTTTGCAGTGTTTAACTGAAATGTACAAACTAACCCAGCAGAAGAGCTGCATCCTCTCTCTCAGATGATAACATGGATCACTCAAAGGGCACTTTGCTCCCCACACTCTCTCCTCTGAAGTTGTGGCTCGATCATATTTAATGGTGCCTTGAAAGTAGTGGCATGTAAGTGTTTATTAAGAGATGGTGATTTTCAGCTTGTCAACCTTTAGTAGGCCAACCTAGATTGGAACCTGCTGCCATCATATGGTGCTCGCCCTGTATTTGATACCAAGGGCCTGTAGCCTTTTTTCTTTGGGGTGCCAATGTTCACAGGCTCATAGGTTGGTCTGGAAGGAGTGACTGGATCTGCTGGCACTTACACCATGACATCTCCTGAGGCAGAAATCAACACACCTTACTGGTTCCTTTCTTGAGATGCAATGAGGGTATCACAGATCTGCCTGGCATGCTGCTCCATCGCCAGCCAGAAGTATATAACAAATTCCTGGATAGACTGCTGATTCTACCTCTTCGGGATGTCTGGCAAACATCGTGAGATCATGAAAGACCAAGGGTTTCCGTAAGGCTGTCCATCACTGACCCTCGAGTCATGAGATTAATTTGATTGAGTGTGCGTGTAATTAGTTAATAATATGATTGATCTGTAATTGCTAAATGTGAGATGAAAACAAATGTGTACAAGTTTATCTCTTTCCTTTGTTCATTAAAGACATTTTCTCCCCACTGGTTTAATTTCAATAAAGTCTTTGTTGCTGGATGTAGACTCCAGGTGTTGAATGAGTTATTTAGCCATTCTGCCTCTATGCACTCCTTCTCCCATGTCTGATGAGGCATCTGGCTCCTCCATTTCCCCATTCTACCAAATTCTCAACCTTTCTTGAATGAACCTGTGTAGAATGCAGCAGGCCACAAAGATCCTGGAGACTCACAGTAGATGGATATCGTAGCACTGTCCAGATAGCAGAACTTCACCTCCAGCAGTCCAATATTCTGGTCCATTTTTATCCTTGATGAGGTCTGGGTGGTTCGTAATATTCTGACTGTTCTTGACAAGGTGGATATGAATAGGATATTCATTCTTGTGAGTGATTTTTGTGGGGTCATCAGAAACTTTCAAGACAGAATTTTATTAGGCAAGGGAATGACAGGTATAAGAACAGGGGTAGGCAATTCTGTTCCTCGAGTCTGCTCCTCAATTCAACACCATTATTATGGCTGATCTCATCTCACTGACAAAGGGGAATGTTGAATTTGGAACATAAACAGATCAGTTATGACAGCATTGAATGGCACAGCAGGCTTGATGAGCCAAATGGCCTAATTCTGCTCCTGACTCATGTGTTTGTTCTGTATCTTTTTTCCCCAGGGGTTGCTGGGGTCTACACAGGTGTCACGAGCCAGGTCCGCTGTGAGTGTCCCTTGTTGCGGGGAGCCCTCTTGCTGTTGGGAAGCAAAGTGAGAGTGACTGAAGGATGAAAGAATCATGACAGTTCCCTGAGAAGTGAGCACACAATCTGCAGGAACAGAAACAGAAACAGAAATTGCTGGAAAAAATTCAGCAAGTCTGGCAGCATCTGTGGAGAGAAAGCAGAGTTAATGTTTCAGGTCTAGTGTCCCTTCTTAAGAATGGTTCTTCATCTTTTCTTCAAGTCTGCCGGATTAGTTGTGGTGATCATGGACCAGTCACACAATGAGAGCCTGAAAACCTTTTTATTGATAACTACACCTACTGGACTCACAGACCCTGTAGTGAACCTAAGGTTTTCGGTGTCAGCCCTTATGTTTCAATAAGTGGTTGACTATGAGATACCATAAATGTCACCTATGGAACCCTGGGATAACATAATGGCCTAGAAATTCAAAGTTATGGTGATTTTTAAAGCTACTGGAATTAGATTGCCTTCCCTTTCATGACCCACAGTGGTTTCTGGAGATATTGACAGTGATGCGTGATGGAATGCCATGATATCCTTAGTCCACTCCGGTATATTGCCTTTCTGACACTTAGAGATAGTTTCTCTACTTATAGCATATTTACTAATGTACTAGATTGTGGTGTCGCTTTGACTCTTGGTTGCCACCATCCTGAGCTGCCGAACTCCCTGCTAACATCCCTTGTCCAAGTTCTCACTGTTCTGGCTCTCCAAAGTCAGCCATCTTCAGCTGGGTCCTCTCCTCTGGTTGAGGCATCGAAAGCACTGGGTGCAAAAGTCTTATTAAGATCGTTGATATGAGCTGTGAACAGAAGGCAGGCAAGGATCTGGTCAGCAGTCTATTTGGCTGTCCTTCTTGAGTTGAGAATTATTGACCAAATAGGAGGGCTACACTCTGCATTAACCACACCCTCGTGTCTACCTAAAACACCTTCAGCACCATTTCTTGTTGTAGCAGCTATGTCCCTGGACACTCCCATTTTGAGCATAGAGCTGCAAACTATCACCTTTCAGCTTCCCTCAGTCTCCACAACCTTCCCTTCATTCCCCTCTCCTCAACTCATATTCCATCAGCTTATGTTGCTTTACTTTTAGTGAAGTTGACCTATCTATCATCAGGTTCCATCAAGAATCACAATCCACCTTTAATTTGCCATCAATTTAGTTTGCAGCTTATATTTTGCTCCCAAATTACGTATGTGTGCCTGCCTGTTGTGTTTCCTAGTCCTGAGGGCAGAATAAGATTCCACCTATGTTTTAACAGATAATGGGTTCAAAAGAAGCAAAAACTAGCCTTCATTGTAAGGAAGCAGTGAGCCACTGATTGTGAAAAAGACAGAAAATGCTGGAAATATTAAGGAAATATTAACATCTGTGGAGATAATTCTTTTTAAAACTGAAGTGCTTGTAGTTAATTGAATAAGGTAATGTCATTCTAAAAAGAGGTTATAAAAAGGAATTTAAAGAAAAATATTCAGAGATATTTTAGAGGTTCAATCTACAAATCCCACCCCTATGAATTCGAAAGCTAAAGACCTTTAAAGCAGGACAAGAAGTTAATTTCAAGGTAATCAGGCAGAGACAACATGGTTTTGACAAAGGGAAATAATGTTAAACTAATTTACTGGAGTTCGTTGAAGAGCTAATTTGTACTGTAGATAAAGGGGAATTTGTGGATTATATTGAAGTTACATTTCCAGAAGATGTCTAATAAGATGTTACATCAAAGGTTAAATAAAAGTTCATGGTGAAAGCAGGAACATATTGGTCTGATAAAATATTAACAATCTCACAGGACGCCAGAGAGATTAGAATTAACTGAGTCTCTGTCAGCCTAGCCGGATGTCACTGGGTTCGGTGTTGGGCCTGAACTCTTTAATTTAAATTGTGAATGATTTAGAAGAAGGGACCAAAGGTATGTTAGCTAAGTTTATTGATGGTACAAATATAAGTAGGAAGGTGAGTTGCGAACAGGACACTAGGAGCCTACAAGGATAGGTTAAGTGAGTGGGCAAAGAGTGGACATAAGGAGCCATAGTTTCAAGCCTTATAGATAGGTTCAGTCAGTGGGCAAATATTTGCTAAATGGAGTATGTTGTGGAAAGTGTAAAATTATTCATTTTGGTCAAAAGAATGAGAAAGAAGTATGTTATCTAAATGGCGAGAGGTTTCAGAGCTCTGAGATGCAGAGAGACCTGGGTATCCCAGTGCATGAATCACAAAAGGATAGTCTGCAAATGACCAAGAAAACAAATAGAGTGTCATGTTTTATTGTGAGAGGAATTAAAAGCAAGAATATGCCTTAGTTATATAGGGTGTTGGTGAGAGCGCACCTGGTCACCATACTTTATGGAATTATGTTAAATGTGTTGGACACAGTTCATGGAAGGTTTACTAGACTGGAAATCTTGAATGAGCAGATTGCCTCATGAGGGAAGGCTAGACAGGCTAGGCCTGCAAATTCTGAAGATTAGAAGAGTCAGAAGTGGCTTAATTGAAACATACATGATCCTGGGGGGATCTGACTGGGTGGATTTCAAAAGGATGTTTCTTCTTATGGGACGATCTAGAACATAGAACATAGAACAGTACAGCACAGAACAGGCCCTTCAGCCCACAATGTTGTGCCGACCATTGATCCTCATGTATGCACCCTCAAATTTCTGTGACCACATGCATGTCCAGCAGTCTCTTAAATGTCCCCAATGACCTTGCTTCCACAACTGCTGCTGGCAAGGCATTCCATGCTCTCACAACTCTCTGTGTAAAGAACCCGCCTCTGACATCCCCTCTATACTTTCCTCCAACCAGCTTAAAACTATGACCTCTCGTGTTAGCCATTTCTGCCCTGGGAAATAGTCTCTGGCTATCCACTCTATCTATGCCTCTCATTATCTTGTATACCTCAATTAGGTCCCCTCTCCTCCTCCTTTTCTCCAATGAAAAGAGTCCGAGCTCAGTCAACCTCTCTTCATAAGATAAGCCCTCCAGTCCAGGCAGCATCCTGGTAAACCTCCTCTGAACCCTCTCCAAAGCATCCACATCTTTCCTATAATAGGTGACCAGAACTGGACGCAGTATTCCAAGTGCGGTCTAACCAAAGTTTTATAGAGCTGCAGCAACATCTCACGACCCTTAAACTCAATCCCCCTGTTAATGAAAGCCAAAACACCATATGCTTTCTTAACAACCCTGTCCACTTGGGTGGCCATTTTAAGGGATCTATGTATCTGCACACCAAGATCCCTCTGTTCCTCCACACTGCCAAGAATCCTATCCTTAATCCTGTACTCAGCTTTCAAATTCGACCTTCCAAAATGCATCACCTCGCATTTATCCAGGTTGAACTCCATCTGTCACCTCTCAGCCCATCTCTGCATCCTGTCAATGTCCCGCTGCAGCCTACAACAGCCCTCTATACTGTCAACGACACCTCCAACCTTCGTGTCGTCTGCAAACTTGCTGACCCATCCTTCAATCCCCTCATCCAAGTCATTAATAAAAATTACAAACAGTAGAGACCCAAGGACAGAGCCCTGTGGAACACCACTCACCACTGACTTCCAGGCAGAATATTTTCCCTCTACTACCTCTCGCTGTCTTCTGTTGGCCAGCCAATTCTCTATCCAGACAGCTAAGTTCCCCTGTATCCCATTCCTCCTGACCTTCCGAATGAGCCTACCATGGGGAACCTTATCAAATGCCTTGCTGAAGTCCATATACACCACATCCACAGCTCGACCCTCATCAAATTTTCTAGTCACGTCCTCAAAGAACTCGATAAGGTTTGTGAGGCATGGCCTGCCCCTCACACAGCTGTGTTGACTGCATTTAATCAAGCCACGCTCTTCCAGATGGTCATAAATCCTATACCTCAGAATCCTTTCTAACACCTTGCAGACGACAGATGTGAGACTTACTGGTCTGTAATTGCTGGGGATTTCCCTATTTCCTTTCTTGAAGAGAGGAATTACATTTGCCTCTCTCCAGTCCTCAGGTACGACTCCAGTGGAGAGCGAGAATGCAAAGATCTTCGCAAGTGGCAAAGCAATTACATTTCTCATTTCCCAAAGCAGCCGAGGACAAATCTGGTCCGGGCCTGGCGACTTGTCAATCTCAATGTTTGACAAAATTTTCAGCACATCAGCTTCCTCTATCTCTATCCATTCCAGCACGCACACCTGCTCTTCAAAGGTTTCATTCACTACAAAGTTTGTTTCTTTTGTAAAGACAGAAGCAAAAAACTCATTTAGGGCTTCCCCTACCTCCTCAGACTCCACACACAAGTTCCCTATGCTATCCCTGATCGGCCCTACTCTTTCTTTGACCATTCTCTTATTCCTCACATAAGTGTAAAATGCCTTTGTGTTCTCCCTAATCCGTTCTGCCAAGCCTTTCTCGTGCCCCCTCCTGGCTCTCCTCAGACCATTTTTGAGCTCTTTCCTTGCCTGCCTGTAATCCTCTAGACCTGAGCTTGCCCCTAGCTTCCTCCACCTTATGTAAGCTACCTTCTTCCTTTTGACGAGAAGCTCTACCGCTCTCATCATCCAAGGCTCCTTGATCTTACCCCTTCTTGCCTGTCTCAGAGGGACATATTTATTCATCACTCGCAACAACTGTTCCTTAAACAGTCTCCACATGTCCATAGTTCCCTTACCATGGAACAATTGCTCCCAGCCCATGCTTCCTAACTCATGTCTAATCGCATCATAGTTTCCTCTTCCCCAATTAAATATCCTCCCATTCTGCCTAATCCTCTCCTTCTCCATAGCTATGTAGAATGCGAGGCAGTTATGGTCACTATCACCAAAATGCTCTCCCACCACAAGATCTGATACCTGCCCCGGCTCGTTTCTGAGCATCAAGTCTAGAATGGCCTCTGCCCTCGTCGTCCTGTCAACGTACTGAGTTAGGAAACCCTCCTGAACACACCTTACAAAAACAGCTCCATTCAAATCTTCTGCTCGAAGGAGGTTCCAATCAATATTGGGAAAGTTAAAGTCACCCATTACAACAACCCCACTACGTCCACACTTTTCCAAAATCTGTCGACCTATGCTTTCTTCAATCTCCCTGCTGCTATTGGGGGGCCAGTAGTAAACCCCTAACGAGGTGACTACTCCCTTGCTGTTCCTAATTTCCACCCATACTGACTCGGTAGGCAGATCTTCCTCGACAATGGAAGCTTCTGTAGCTGTGATGGTCTCTCTGATTAGTAGTGCTACACCCCCTCCTCTTTTTCCCCCTCCCTATTCTTTTTAAATGCTCTAAACCCTTGAACATCCAGCAACCATTCCTGCCCCTGAGAAACCCATGTCTCTGTTATGGCCACAACATCATAGCACCAGGTACTGATCCATGCTCTAAGTTCATCACTTTTATTCCTGATACTCCTTGCGTTAAAGCAAACACACTTGAACTGATCCCTTGGTTCCTTCCCAGGAAATTCTTTCCCACCAGCTGGTCTACCTCTTGCTATTGCCTCACCTGCATCAACTCTCACCTCCGGTATACAGCTCAGGTTCCCACCCCCCTGCCATACTAGTTTAAACCCTCTCGAACTACTCGAGCAAACCTTCCACCCAGGACATTGGTCCCCTTCCAGTTCAGATGCAACCCGTCCTTCTTGTACAGGTCCCACCTTCCCCAGAAGGCATCCCAATTATCTACATATCTGAAGTCCTCCCTCCTACACCAGCTGCGCAGCCACGTGTTAAGCTGCGCCCGCTCCCTGTTCCTCGCCTCGCTGTCTCGTGGCACCGGTAGTAAACTAGAGAACACTACTCTGTTCGTCCTGCTCTGCAGCTTCCATCCTAACTCCCCGAAATCACTTTTTATATCCTCAATCCTATTTGTGGCTATATCATTTGTGCCAATATGTAACACGATTTCTGGCTGTTCGTCCTCCCCTTTTAGAACCTTATACACCCGATCGGAGACGTCCCGGATCCTGGCACCAGGGAGGCAACATACCTTCCGGGAATCCCAATCCTGACCACAAAATCTCCTGTCGATTCCCCTAACTATCGAGTCCCCTACCACGAGTACTTTTCTATTCTGCCCCCTTCCCTTCTTTGCCACAGTGTCAGGCTCTGTGCCAGAGAACTGACTACTATGGCTTTCCTCTGGTAGGTCATCCCCCCCAGCAGTATCCAAAACGGTATACTTATTGCTGAGGGGAATGCCCACAGGGGATCTCTGCACTGTCTGTCCCCTTTCCTCCCCTTAACTGTAACCCATCTATCCTTGTCCTGAGCCTTAGGAGTGACCAACTCCTGGTAACTCCTCTCAATTACTCCCTCTGCCTCCTGAATGATCCGTAGTTCATCCAGCTCCAGCTCCATTTCCCTAACATGGTTTTCAAGGAGCTGGAGTTGGGTGCACTTCCCGCAAATGTAGCCAGCAGAGACGTGTGCCATGTCTCCCACCTGCCACATTCTGCAGGAGGAGCAAGCAACTGCCCTAGCATCCATACCCCACTTATCTGAACGCCCACTCAGTACTAAAGTAGAAAGCTTAGTTCAAGTTGCTATAAAATTAATAACAAACTTATATTCAATAGAGAAAGCTTAGAATGAACCTTACCTTATTAACGAGGTTAGAGGAGGAGGGTGGGTGGGAGACACTACAGTTGTAGAGTCTCGGGTTTGTCACTGGTAAGTAATTTTAAAAATAAACTGCTTTACCTTAGCTGCAGTCTTCCGGGTTCGTCTTACCTCCGCTGCTGCTCGCACTCAAAATGGCCGTTGGCGTCGAAGGGCGAGTATTTATACTCACTGCTAGAGTTCTCTAGTGCTAGAGAACAGAGTTTTAAAATAAGGGATCACCCAGTTAATACAGAGATGAGGATTTTTTTTCCCTCAGATGATTGTGAGTTATCAAGAAGGAGTTAGATATTGTTGTTAAGGCTAAATAGATCAAAGGGTATGGAGAGAAAGTGAGAACAGTGTATGGAGTTGAGTTCTCAGCCATGATGGGCCAGTCTTGAAGGTCTGAACTGCCTACCCCTGCCCTATTTTCAATGTTTCTTTGGAATTCCCTTTATCAAAGGCCATGGCTGTTAAATATTTAGATATATTTAAGGCAGAGGTAGATAGATTCTTGATTATTTAAGGGATGAAGGATTATTAAAGATATGCAAGGATGTAGAGTTGAGACTAAAATCAGATCAGCCATGAACTTACTGAATGGTGGATAGGGCTTGAAGGGCCAAGTAGCCTGCTCTTGTTCCTTGCTCGTATGCACATATAGAAAACATGGACTGAGAGTTTAGAAAATAAATCTGGCCTATAGCAGATCATAGTGGAAACCTTGTAAAATTGGAGGCATGCAGTATTTTTGAAGCTATTTAATGGCTGATCCATCGCCTACCAAGAGCAGATCACAATAGATTGATCACTTCTCTCATGTCCAATTCCTTTTAAAACTGCAAGTCATATAATCCCTGATTCCAAAGGAAGTACCAACATTACAGTCTTTGGGCTGACTTTGCTTCAAATTTCAGAAATTTTAACTTCACATCCAATCCAAACTCATCTATTTTGTGTAATTCAAACTACCTCTCATAAAACCAAGATAGCCAAGGTTAAATGGTACAGATGGAGCAGTGGATGAATTCTGGTAAAGCATTTAAGCATCTTGTTAGGGACAGAGTAGATTCAGATTGCATTACCACGGATGATTGGCTCACAAGTTTGAAAGATCTGTAACTGAGATATCTGAAAAGGTTCAAATAACTTGTTGTAATAACAAACTTGGAAAAACAGAAGATTCCTTTCCTCATTCTATCATCTCTTGATAGAGCAGGATAGAAAGCGAAGGCACCAGGTAGAACCTAGCAAGTGGAAATGTGTAGACATTATATGTGTAGAATAATCAGACAAGAGATTTTTCAGTTTGACTTGCCCTTTGTACAAACGCTGTCAGCTCAATAACAGGGACAAAAATCTATTCAGTTCTTTTCTTCCAACAATCAACAACTTCAGGGTCATTTTGAACCAATAGTTTTTTTTTACTTCCAGCTTTTTTTAAGTGACGTCAAATTCTCAAACTAGCATGGTGGTATTTAAAGCCATATTCTGTTCAACTATTGGCCCAGGCTTGAAATTTGGAGATCAATATCATGTAGGAAAAGAAAACAACAGTGACTAATAAAAGTCAATAAATTGATAACATTTGAGCTCAGTCACAAAAGTTCAGGAAAACAAGTGTTGCAACCTGATGCCCTATCATCCAGGATGAAGACAGAAATGATCAGCAAACTGAAATGTTAATAATTAACTCATTTTGTTGATGTTTGAAATAGTTTAAAATCAAGCCACTTGGTTTTATTCCTCTATATTTGAGTTAACTTGTTTCTATGACCAGTTCGCATCAAGGAAAAATGAGGAGTTTACAGACAATTATTTTCTGTTTTGGGCTGTTTGCAGTGGCTGTCAGCGTCCCAGCTTTGGCTAATGAAGATGTGGCTTCTGCTGTTGTTGCTAATTACAACACACGCCACACACCACCATACGCTTTTAAATTGTACCGGATCCTGAGAGAAAAGAAACAGGTATAGTGTGCATCCTAAAACCTCAGTATCTCGGACATTCCAAGCCAGTAAAGCATAAGCATTCCAGTGAGACAGATCTTGATTGTAATATTCCCATGATCTTTACAATCAAATCCAAATTTGTAAAGAAAACACAACTAGTTACCTGTTCTTTAAGAAAATTTTTTTATTGTTTAATTTCAGTGAAAAGGTAGGGAATTTATCCAATGCGGGTTCCACAGTATTCAGATAAATGACAAAAGTATAGAGAATTCCCCTTTTCTTCAATCGCAGGATTTGCATGAAAAAGTAGATGGATTCTACTTTTTAACATTATAATCTTCTCAAAGACAATTTGGTACACCCGGGCCAACAATGCCATCATCCCATGGATGATTAAAATAATGGAACCTCCAACAGCACCAGTAGCCCTCAAACCCCTCTGCTTTAGATTGAGACGGAACAGACTTATCAGAGAACCAAACTGGGCATACACATGAGATTAATAGCATTGCATTCATGATGGTTGAAAGAATTCAAATGTCATTCATCTAAGATTCCAGTTCAGCCTTAGTGTTTATAAGAAGGGTTGAACCGTCAGGAGAATACATGTTAAATTTACACACCGCATGATTTTTTTTTCCGTTGAAGTTTGTGGAAGGAAAAATCGAGTATTAGAAACACTGGGAGTGTCAGTTCAATATTGTAATTTTACTCCATTACCTAAAGCTGAAATTACACAAGGGGCCGAGATTGTAGGATGGAAGTTTAGACCCCTGAAACTTTGCTGAAATAATCTGCAAAACGAAAGAAGCTGAATGGGTGCAATGACTTTTTCTTGTCCTGCATTTTCTGTCATTCTCTTCTGGTTTTACCTTGTTGCCCTAAATCTTGTGACTTAACGACTTTTATAAAATTTCATATCAGGATCTGGGTGAAGCAAGTATACATATGATTCATCTGCAAATGAGAGAGACAACGTGCAGCACAGGCTCAGGAATATTGGAAATGGCTGATTGCCATTTCAAGGATGGTGGTGTAAGTGAATTTACATTCCCTCTAATATTTGTTCAATTGTTTGTCTTCAGTACTCTAGCCCCAAAAGTGAGAATGGCTACATGATGCAGGCCATATTTGGACGTGCAATTTAAGTGAACATTCCTGATGTGTGAGTTAGCAAATTGATAAGTGTCAGAAGTTGTTTTGTTATTTCCTTCCAAACTCAAATCATTAAAGCCAACATGAGTGCTAAAGACATTGGACGAAACTTTGAGCCTTCATGCTCTGTATGGTTCAGTACATAATCATGTGTTGATAGCTAGCTGACTTACATAGTATTCAAGTGCCAGGCTTTAGGCACTTTAGGCTTTGCAGTTGCCTAATGCATCATAGCTATTCTCTCGACAGTATACAAACGATCTGACTTGTGACCTCAAAGGATAAAAGCAACAATAAATCAGAAACATTATCTGCAATTACCTCACCAATTCATACACCATTCTGACATTAGAAATAGGAACAGGAGTGGCTAATTTGGCTCCTTGCGTCTGCTTCACCATCCAATGGTGCCATACTGATTCCTCATGTCCACCTCTCTGCTCTTTCCCTGTGACCTTCAATTCCCCTACCTCTCAACACATGTCAAAGTCTTTAAACTGTTTTGGATGCTGAGAAAAAGAGAACAATATAGTATACAGTATATTGATATCTCAGACATTCCAAGCCAGTAAAGCATGAGCGTTCCCAGTGAGTCAGATTGTTACATTCCCATAATTTTTACAATCAAATCCACTTTGTTAAGAAAGCACAACTAGATAACTGCTAGATAACCTTAAAAATACACAAGAGCTCTGCGTCCATGGTTCTCTGTACAAGAGTTCCAATGACTCTTAACCTCACTCTTAAATTGATACCCCTTTGTTCTGAAACTATGCCTCTGGTCCTAGACTCTCCCATGAGCGGAAAACATCCACTCAACTTTTACCTGCCAAGCCCTTGAAGAGTTCTGTGAATTTCAATGAAATCTCGTCTCATTTTTCTAAACTCCAATGACTAGAGTCCCGACTTGTTTAACCTTTGCTCACTGACAATCTCTCCATACCAGGAATCATCCTGGTGAAACCTTCTCTGAACTGCCTCCAATGAAATGATATATTTCCTTAAATAAGGGAAGCAGAACTGCTCATAGTACACTAGGTGTGGTATTGCCAGCAGTATGTATAGTTGCAGTAAGACACCCCCTACTCTTATATTCCAAACCCCTTGAACTAAGGCCCAAAATTCCATTAGGCTTCCTGATTATCTGCTGCACCTATGTGCTAGCCTTCCTTGTTTCATGCACAAGTACTCCCAAGATCCTCTATGTGCAGCTTCCTGCAGTTTTTCTTTACCTTTATACCTTTATACTCCATTCTACCCCATTTGACACTTTTTGCCCACTTACCTAACCTTTCAATATTTCTGTGTAAGCTCTTTCTAAACCTCTATGTTCTATGTTCTCTCACAACCAGCTTTTACACCTATTTTTGTGTTATCTGTTGTACATTTACTTCCTTCCTCCAAGTCATGAATATATATTATAAATGGTTGCAGTCTCAGCAGTGATCCCTGTCGAACTCTACTGGTGACAGGTCGTCAACCTGAAAAAGAACCCCTTTTCTGATGAAGGGTCTAGGCCCGAAACGTCAGCTTTTGTGCTCCTAAGATGCTGCTTGGCCTGCTGTGTTCATTCAGCCCCACACTTTGTTACCCTTATCCCCACTCATTGTTTCTTGCCTAAGTGCCAATTCTCTATCCATGACAATATACTGCATCTAACATATTGAGCCCTTATCTTATGACTTAACCTTTTGTGGGATACCCTATCAAACAGCTTCGAGAAGTCGAAATACAACACATCTACCATTTCCCCTCTATCCACTCTAGATGAGACTTCCTGAAGAACCCCTCAAAAAGTGTAGGAGTGTCCCTTTGTTATCATCTCATCCATTGGACTAAACTTCCTCATCCTCCTGAGCTGGTGCATTGTGAATGCTCTTTCTATTGTCTATGGAATTCATTTCAACAACTCATCACAATTTCTTTGTCAAACCATCCCAAACCTATGTACGAGAAGGATAGCAGATATATGGGCACGCCATTATCTCAAAGCTCCTTCTAAATCACATATTATCCTGATGTAGGTATATAATCACAGTGGAGTTTTCATCGTTTGATCAAAACCCAAATTAACAGCACAATGGCGGTATCGTCATGACAAGAGTACGTCAGTTCAAGAGGAAGTACCAACTTAGAATCATAGAATCATAGAATCCTTACAGTGAGAAAGCAGGCCATTTGGCCATTGAGTCCATACTGACCCTCTGAAGAACATCCCACCCAGACTCGGCACCCTACCTTATCCCTATGACCCCACATTTCCCATGGCCAATCCACTTAACCTGTACACCTCCCTTCTCATGACAACTTGAATGGATAATCAATGCCCATATTGAAAGAAAAAATGGAGCATATTTTGTGAAAGAGACCACTGAGTGGTGATCAGGAGTGGTACATTGGCTAATCTGTTTTCTCCCACAATACAGCATTGAATATCAATTGTAACTGTCCCTGAAATCAAATTGGAATGTAGAGTAGGAGCTGAAATTTGATTTACTGTCCTGATATGACACTGGGGAGTGTGTTTACCTATTAAATCATTACTGTTCATTGCTTACGTTGCAGTGTGAAACTCACCAGAGTATGTTAATATTAGTTTTAACTACTCAGATGATTATATTCAGTTAGTATGTGTTCATTCCCAGGTGATAATGAGATGTAATGCTCGGGTGGTTGTTTCAAGACGTAGCCCAACGCAACCTCGTATACATTCAATTGCCTGCAAAGTTGTTAGCCCTCAGGTAAGACTGAAAGTTGTAAGAATAAAAATAAAGGTTTGCATTTACATAGCACTTTTTGCAAACACAAAATCTAAGTTTGTTTCATAAACAGTTAAGTAACCTTGAAATTTTGTCATGCTGTCACGAAGCCAAAGAATTTGACAGTGGACTTCAAACTGTAGGTTATGAAATCCTTTGATCAACTTGAAATCTCAAAAATGAGGCCTGAACAGTTGAAAATCAGTAAGTCAGCTGTCAGCCAGTTAAGGACCACACTCATCAAACTTTTTTCCTGGCCCAACATAACATTCTTATCACTGAGTTAAAGACATTCTTTAAATTCACTCACGGGATGTGGTTATCGCTGTCTGGGTCAGCATTTATTGCCAGTTCCTACTAACCCTTGAGAAGAACCTGCTTTCTTGAACCACTGCAGTCTAAATGCCGTAAATATACCAACAATGCTGTTAGGGAAGGAATTCCAGGATTTTGACTCATCCATATTGAAAGAATGGTGATATATTTACAAGTCAGGAAGATGAATGGCTTAGAGGAGATCTTGCATCTGGTGGCATTCCCATGGGTTGGTTTGGAAGGTGTTGTTGAATGGGCCTTGATGAATTGTTGCAGTGTATCTTGTGCATCACACTGCAGTTGTTAAGAGTCACTGGTGGAAGGAGTGGATGTTTGCGGATGTGACGTCAATCAAATGATTTGTCATGGATGGTGTCAAGCTTCTTGAATGTTGTTGGAGCTACACTCATTAAAGTAAATGTGGAGTATTCTGTTAGATAACATTGGTTAGTACTCTTGCCTCAAGCTGCCAGGGATCCGTGTTCCATTTCCGCGTTGGGTGACTGTTGATGTGGAGTTTGCATGTTCTTCCCATGTCTGTGTGGGTTTCCACTGGGCACTGTGGTTTCCTCCCACAGTCCAAAGATGTGTAGGTTGGATGAATTGGCCATGGTAAATTACCCCATAATGTCCGTGGATTTGCAGGTTAGATCGATTGGCCATGATAAATGCAGGGCTCGGTTGGGGAATGGATCTGAGTAGTATGCTGTTCAGAGGGTTGGCACAGACTCAATGGGCCAAAATGCCCTTGTCGCACTGTAGGGATTCTATAATTTTATGGTTCTACAAACAGAAATGCTATTTTTCCTTCAGATTTCTAATACCTGCAGTTCTTGGATTTGTTTTAGTATTCTGTCATGCTCCTGACTTTGGGATAATTTTTCACTCCAAGGATTTAAGCACAAAATCTAGTGCAAAACACATACTCTAGTTCAGTGCAGAGGGAGAGCTGTGCTGTTGGAAGTGACATCTTTGGGTAAGACGTTAAAATAATTAAAGCCATCTTAAGATACAATGCACCCAAGGACAATAAAGAATAACAGGGGAATACAGCACCTCTCTACCCCTGTTCCAGATTTGTGGCCAATGTTTATCTGTAAATCAACTTCAGTAAAGCAGATTATCTGGTTATCTTGCATTGATTGTGAAATCCCAATGTGTGTAAATTGGCTGCTTTGTTTCCTATTTAACAACAGTAACTACACTTCAAAGGTGTAAACTGTTAAAGGATATCCTGTGATGTGAAAGGCACAATGTGATGAAGATTTATCTTATTCTTATTTCAGATCATGGATTCTAAAATGGAGATAAATGTTTTCTTGGTTTTACTTCTATGAAGGGAGATTTGCTTTTTCGTAAAGGTCAGAAATGGTTTTATTGGGAATAGAGTTCAATCAGCTTTTCCAAGAAAATAGGTGACTTAAAAGGTCAGACAAGTGCCTGCTGAAATAATTGCTGAACTGTTTACTGATATGACTATTTAGAATCATAGAATGCCTACAGTGTGGAATCAGGCCATTTGGCCCATCGAGTCCACACCAACCTATTGAAGAGCAAGCCACCCAGACCCACGTCCCTATCGTATTCCTGTAAGCCTGAATTCACCATAGCTAACCCATCTAGCCTGCACACCCCTGGGAGCTAAAGACAATTTAGTACAGCCAATCCCCCTCACATGCACATTTTGAATGTGGGAGGAAACCAGAGCACCAAGAGGAAACTCACATAGACATGGATACAATATGCAAACTCCACACAGATAGTCGCTGGAGGGTTGAATGCTAGGTCCCTGGTGCTGTGAGGCAGCAATGCTAACCACTGAGCCACCTTGCTGGCCTGCTTAGAGAAGGCCTGCTTAAAGATAAGTCAGAGGCCAGAAGCAAATCCTTCATAAAAGAAGGTCCATGCTGGCAGGTGTGCCTGAAACTAACTGAAAAGGTATCCTCAAAGCTCAAGAACAGCTTCCTTCCTGCTGCTATTAGACTGATGAATGGACTCTCTAACTGCAAATAATCCTGATCTTGTTGATGCTGAATTTGTCTACTGCATGTCTTATGTGATGTAACCTGTATGCCCTACTCTGTCCAAGTTTTTTCACCCTATGATCTATATGGCCTTGCCTGCAATGCTTGCAAACGAAGCTTTTCATTGCACTTGACAATAACTCAAATCAAATCAATCAAATCAACTCAAACTTATTCACTTGTGTTGCTACTTTCAGGAAGCTATGGACTTGGACCACAACACCTACTGTATTTCAGCCATTTACTGTGTACTCTCCTTTTGCATTTGACCTCACAAAATACATCACCTCATGCTTCTCTGGATTAAACTCCATCTGCCATTTTGCCACTCAACTCTCCACCTAATCCATATCTTGCTGAATTCTTTGATATTCTTCCTCACTATCCACAACTCCATCAATTTTTGTGTCATCTGCAAATATATTAGTCAGATCATTGACATTTTCATCCAAATCATTTATATATGTATATATTACAAACAACAGATGTCCCAGCACTGATAATTGTGGAACACCATGGGTCACAGACCTCTAGTCAGAAAATCACCCCTCCACGACTACCCTCTGTCTTTTATGGCCAAATTTTACATCCAACTTGCGACCTCAACATGGATTCTGTTCGATTTGATCTTCTGGACCAGAATGTATCTTTCTACTGTTTCCATTTTCTTTTGTGTAATAAGCTTACGTCATTTTGTTAAACGTACTCAG
This sequence comes from Stegostoma tigrinum, assembly GCF_030684315.1. Classification (NCBI taxonomy): domain Eukaryota; kingdom Metazoa; phylum Chordata; class Chondrichthyes; order Orectolobiformes; family Stegostomatidae; genus Stegostoma; species Stegostoma tigrinum. Next base: position 98,183,153 of record NC_081358.1, on the reverse strand, counting down.
TGGTTTCACATGCAAAAGTTCAGTGAGCGAACACCACAGTAGCAAAATTGCAAAAATAAAACTTGTGGCTTATAGATCCAGCTTTCATTCTGGTATATGACCTCTCCAGTATTATCATCTGCTGTGATCATAACAAAATGGAGGTTGTCAGCGGGTAGAAATCTTTTGAATAAAGGTGGATTCCATTTTGCTGATGATTGAGAGCAGACTGATGGGGTTGTAACTGGCTGGGTTGAGATTCCTGATTTTTGGGTAAATGACCTGCCTAGACAATTTTCACGTTAACTCTACTTTCTTTCCACAGATCGTGAGTTTCCCCAGCTATTTCTGTTTTTGTTTCAGATTTTTAGCATCCATAGTTCTTTGTTTCAATTTTCCTTATTGTTGGGTAGATGGCAGTGTTGTAGCTGTGGTGGACCAGCTCTGGAGCGCAAGACTTCAGTAGTATTTGCAGAATAATATCAAGGCCCACAGCCTTTGTTGTGACCCGTACCCTCAGCTTTTTGTTTAATGTCATCCAGAGTGAACTAATTGCTTGAAGACTTTAATTATGATGCTGGGGATCAGGAAGATGTTGTGTGATGGACCATCCACTTCGTATTTATCGTTGAAGATCGATGCAAATGCTTCAGCCTTGTCTTTTGCACTGATGTACTGAGCTCTCCCTTGATTGAGGATGGGTATACATGTGGAAATGCCTCTTCTTGTTAGTCGTTCAATTGTCCACACCATTCAAAGCCAGATGTGGCAGCACTGCAGAGATTGCATCCATTGGTTATGGCTTTACTAAGCCCTGTCTATCACATAGAGATAGTAAGAACTGCCGATGCTGGAGTCAGAAATAACAGGTGGTTGTCTCTGATAACAGAATATGAGGTGCTACAATCCCTGTACACTGCATCCCCCATGCAGATGGCCTAAAAGCCCTCTTCTCCTTCCTCTCCCGCCACCCCAACCAGTTCCCCTCCACTGACATGCTCATTCACATAACCAAACTCATCCTTACCCTTAACAAATTCTCCTTTAGCTCCTCTCACTTCCTACAGACTAAAGGGGGTGACCATGGGAACCCGTGTGGGCCCAAGCTATGCCTGCCTCTTTGCATGATATGTGGAACAGTCCCTTTTACGCAGTTACACTGGCTCCATCCCCCACCTCTTCCTCCGTTATATTGATGACTGTATCGGCACTGCCTTATGCTCCCACAAGGAACTTGAGCAGTTCATCAATTTTACTAACACCTTTCACCCCAACCACTAGTTCACCTGGACCATCTCTGATACCTTGCTCTCCTTCCTGGACCTCTCTGTCTCCATCTTCGGTGACAGTCTTGAAATCGACATCTATGTCAAGCCCACTGACTCCCACAGCTACCTATGCTACACGTAATCCTCTCACCCACATTCCTGCAAGAATGCAGTCCCTTACCCCCAATCCTCTACCTCTGCTGTGTCTGTTCCCAAGAAGGGGCATTCCACTCCCAAACATCCCAGATGTCCTCTTATTTCAAGACTTGTAACATCTCCCCTTTGGTGATCGAAAATGCTCTCAACCACATTCCTCTTGTGTTTCCCACACCTCTGCCTTCACACCCCCTCCGCACAACAAAAACAAAGGCAGAATCCCCTTTGTCCTCACGTCACCCTGCTAACCTCTGGATTCAACATATCATTCTCTGCCACTCCTGCCACCTGCAATCTGACCCCACAACGAAAGATATATTTCCCTCCCCAGCACTAGCTGCCTTTCATAGGGATCGCTCTCTCTGCGACTTCCTCATCTGCTCAACACTCCCCACTAGTCCCACCACCCCGTGCACCTTTCCATGCAAATGTCCCTCCACTTCCCCCCTCTCCTCCATCCAAGGCACCAAACAAATGTTTCACATCAGACAGAAGTTCACCTGCACATCCGTCAATGTGGTATCTTGCATCCGCTGGTCCAGATGTGGCCTCCTCTACATTGGTGAGACCAAGCGTTTTGTAGAGCACCTGCACTCTGTTCGCAACAAACAACAACACCTTCTAGTCGTGAACCATTTCAACTCCCCTTCCTCCTCAACTCCAACTCCCTGGGGATCAGGTCTGTTCTGGGCCTCCTCAAGTGTCACAATGACACCATCCAGATACTGGAAGAACAAAAAACAAAGAAAATTAGAGCACAGGAACAGGCCCTTAGGCCCTCCAAGCCTGTGCCGATCCAGATCCTCTAAACCTGTTGCCTATTTTCTAATCATCTGTAACCCTTTGCTCTCTGCCCATTCTTGTATCTGTCTAGATGCATCTTAAATGACACTATCATGCCCATCTCTACCACCTCCGCTGGCAGCGTGTTCCAGGCACCCACCACCTTCTGCATAAAGAACTTTCCACGCATATTCCCCTTAAACTTTGCCCCTCTCATGTTGAAATCATGGCCCCTAGTAATTGAATCCCCTACTCTGGGAAAAAAGCTTCTTGCTATCCACCCTGTCTATACCCCTCATGATTTTGTAGGCCTCAGTCAGGGCCCCCTCAACCTCTGTCTTTCTAACATAAATAATCCTAATCTACTCAACCTCTCTTCATAGCTAGCACCCTCCATGCCAAGCAACATCCTGGTGAACCTCCTCTGCACCCTCTGCAAAGCATCCACATTCTTTTGGTAATGTGGTGACCAGAACTGCACGCAGTATTCCAAATGTGGTTGAACCAAAGTCTTATACAACTGCAATGTGACCTGCCAACTCTTGTACTCAATACTCGGCCCAATGAATGAAAGCATGCCATATGCCACCTTGACCACTCTAGCGACCTGCATTGCCACCTTCAGGGTACAATGAACCTGAACACCCAGATCTCTCTGTGCATCAATTTTCCCTAGGGCTTTTCCATTTACTGTATAGTTGCACTTGAATTGGATCTTCCAAAATGCATCACCTTGCATTGCCTGGATTGAACTCCATCTGCCATTTCTCTGCCCAACTCTCCAAAGTATCTATATGCTGCTGCATTCTCTGACAGTCCCCTTCACTATCTGTAGTGAGGAGCAGCACCTCATGTTCTGCCTTGGGAGTTTACAACACAAATGTTTCAGTGTGAACTTTACTAGTTTCAAAATCTTCCCTGGCCTCATCCCATGACTAACCCTCCCTCTCATCCCCACCTCCTTGACCTGTCCATCTTCTCTCCCACCTATCCACTCCTCCCACCTCATTGACCAATCCCCACCACTGCCTACCTGCACTCACCTATCACCATCCCACCTACCTTCCCAGCCCCACCCCTCCTCTCTATTTATTTCGGAGCTCCCATTCCCTTCCTGCATTTCTGGAGAAGGGTCCTGACCTGAAACATCAGCTTTCCTGATGCTGCCTGGCCTGCTGTGCTCCTCCAGCTCCATACTGTGTTATCCCTGTCAATTACATGTTGCTTCTACTGTTCCGTAGGCGGGTGGTCCTAGGTTGTAACTTTATTGGCTTGGCAACTCATTGTTTGGTATGCCTGCTACTGCTCCTGGCATGCCCTCCTGCATTTTTCATTGAACTATCTACTGGTTTGATAGTAATATTTGAGTGGGGGAACATACCAGGCCATGACCTTACAGATTGCTGTCTAATGCAACTTGGGTGTGTATGATTTTTCACAAAGCCTCATAGATGCCCAATTCAGAGTTTAAATCTGGTCAAAGTTTGCCTTATTCATGGCAATTGAATTACAGGATTAAGGATAGGATTCTTGGTAGCGTGGAGGAACAGAGGGATCTTGGTGTGCAGATACATAGATCCCTTAAAATGCCCACCCAAGTGGACAGGGTTGTTAAGAAAGCATATGGTGTTTTGGCTTTCATTAACAGGGGGATTGAGTTTAAGAGTCGTGAAATCTTGTTGCAGCTCTATAAAACTTTGGTTAGACCGCACTTTGAATACTGCGTCCAGTTCTGGGCGCCCTATTATAGGAAAGATGTGGATGCTTTGGAGAGGGTTCAGAGGAGGTTTACCAGGATGCTGCCTGGACTGGAGGGCTTATCTTATGAAGAGAGGTTGACTGAGCTCGGTCTCTTTTCATTGGAGAAAAGGAGGAGGAGAGGGGGCCTAATTGAGGTATACAAGATAATGAGAGGCATAGATAGAGTTGATAGCCAGAGACTATTTCCCAGGGCAGAAATGGCTAGCACGAGGGGTCATAGTTTTAAGCTGGTTGGTGGAAAGTATAGAGGGGATGTCAGAGGCAGGTTCTTTACGCAGAGAGTTGTGAGAGCATGGAATGCGTTGCCAGCAGCAGTTGTGGAAGCAAGGTCATTGGGGTCATTTAAGAGACTGCTGGACATGTATACGGTCACAGAAATTTGAGGGTGCATACATGAGGATCAATGGTCGGCACAACATTGTGGGCTGAAGGGCCTGTTCTGTGCTGTACTGTTCTATGTTCTATGTTCTATGAATCTGCCTCTACAAGTTCTTTTATGTACTATTTACAATAATGGGATAAATGAAAATAGTGAATGAGAAATTACTAATGCATAAATGTTTCTGAAGTCATCCTTTCCCTCAGTGGCTCCTTGATATCAGGCTCACAGCCCACTATTTGTACCAAGCTGTAGGATCCTGAGGATGCAGTGTTGGGTCATTTTTAATGCTATTTTGAGAATGACTTTGCAACCTAAACTTTAGGAGCCAATGTCACCCCTTGGACAAAGATCTATTTGTTCTAAAACCAGGAATTTTGTTTTAATTTCCAACAGCAAAGATTCTTTCAAGATGAATGGGCAGTGCTGGCAAGATTATCTTCACCAGCCCAATAAAATCTCAAAACCAATCAGTCTTTTGGGCCAATATCAACTCTGTCATGGAATGGAGATGAAAGTTTGACTGTCGAGCAGCAGCCCAGGAGAAAGCAGAGGCCCTCAATTAAAATATTTTTATTTGTGTAGATTCCATTAAACTAGTTTGTAAAAGTAACTAATTTGCAATAAAGATATTAAATTCATTTGTAATTGAACTGAATCGTATTGCTGTCAAATTTCTTTCAAGCATTAGAATGACAGCCTGGAGTGGCAAAAGGCTTGAATCTGATTTTGGCAGACCGTGTGGAAGCTTGATTCTGCAAAAATGAAGAAACGAGGGATGTGCTTGGTTATAGTGTTGGCACACACATACACTTGGTTTCTCTTCACGGATGTAGTCTGGCCTGCTGAATATTTCCAGTATTTTTGTTTTTAATTCAGATTTCCAATGATTACAATATTTGCTTTTGTGTGAAAGTTGTTTGAAGAATGATCTGAACAAAGGATGTTCCTTCCCATCATTTCAATATACACACTACCAAATGAAAGTGTGATTCAGAGACAGGCTTTTTCTGTCTGTTGATAGAGAGCTGTAATCTTGAGTTGTAGCAGTATCTGGTTAGAAATATAAACTTGAATGAGAAATAACCATAACTCAGGTAGGACATACTTTGATATTAAAAATATTTAAAAATAAAGATTCATGTTGAATTAACCATTAAAGACATCACTGCAGCAACTAGGAAAAGCCAGAAAAGGCCCACTTTGAAATTACGATGTGGAGACTACCCACATATGTGACTAATCAAACACAGATAGCAGAAAGTTATCAAGAATATTTTAGCCACTGAAAGGAAGGCCTGGAAAGAATAGCAACATCAAACTTAGGTATATAAACCGCATGTTAATTACTAGAATACTGGAACCATCCAATTATTAAGTGATGGCAGAGACCCTTATCTCGCAAACAATTAGAAATTAGGATAGGACAACACTCATAATGACAGAGAAATGAAACATCTTTGCTGGTAAACCTTTAACTTTAAGACTGAAATAATAAGGGAGAGATGATAGGAATATCTATTTAAATGTATAAAACATCGCAAATAAATTGATGAGATAAAAAACTCACAAGTTTGTAAAACGAGTCTTTACTGAATAATTAAGGAATAACATTAAGTGACCATTATCACATGGAAGTGGGAGAAACCTAGATAGAGCATGGCCACCCACATTTGCAATGCTGTAAGAATCTAAATAATATAAATAGAAATCTCTTCTACTGAAATTTCAGAAGTATTAGGAACCTTCAGAGAACACTTCTGAAAGGGAATTTCTCCCACAATAGAAGCTAGCTTTCACACTTGGGGCTTTCATTTAAAATTTTAAATATGGATGGCTATTCTATTCTCCAATATTCCTAGATGTTCTTAGATATATTTGAATAGTTATTAATAACATTAAACTGGACTCTTTGATTTGGTATTACTTTTTTTGATAGTTTTTAGCATAAGCATGCATTTATCAACTTAAATTGTATTGTTTGTTATTTTCATTTAACAAAGTGGCAAAAACACAACAGGCCAGGAGGCATCAGAGGAGCAGGAAAGTTGACATGTCGGGTCAGGACCCTTCTTCAGAAATGGTCTGTGTTCCTCCAGCAGCACTCTGTGTTGTCTCTGACTCCAGCATCTGCAGTTTTTTCTATTCTAATACTCATCAAAGGTGGTTGACTGTGAACTTCCAAATGGATATTCTTTTTTTAAAATTTGGCATGGCCAATCCACCTGAAGTGCACACTTTTGGACTGTGGGAGTAAACCAGAACACTAAGTGGAAACTCCTGCAGGCACAGGGAGAATGTGCAATGAGGCTGCAATTGAACCTAGGTCCCTTATGCTGTGAAGCAGTAGTGCTAACCACCAAGCCACCATGCCCGTCACTCCAAAGGGTGACAATAAAATCATAGATACCTCTCAATTAAGAGTAATGTTTTAACTATAAATAAGTTAAAGGAATATATGTCCCAAAATCTCTGTCATTAATTGAATGCGTTGTGAGATATGAAAACAATCATTCAGTTCAGTTCATTCAGTTTTGTAAAATCATCAACTAAAATTAGTCATAGATAATAAAATGTGAGGCTGGATGAACACAGGAAGCCCAGCAGCATCTCAGGAGCACAAAAGCTGACGTTTCGGGCCTAGACCCTTCATCAGATCTCTGGTGAAGGGTCTAGGCCCGAAACGTCAGCTTTTGTGCTCCTGAGATGCTGCTGGGCCTGCTGTGTTCATCCAGCCTCACATTTTATTATCTTGGATTCTCCAGCATCTGCAGTTCCCATTATCACTCACCAACTAAAATTAGTCACACCACATTGAGCAACCAATTAATAGAAAAGGATAGACCCTGTTTTAGGATCTCTAATAGAAAGAAAAACCTTCTAACAGTGACTGATTAGAGTAATGGGACAAAGAACTGGCAAGCAGCAAACAAACCATCTATGATAGAAGTGATGGTTGAGAAGTAGAATATATGTGGACTTCCGATCCAGTAGGTCGTACCATTAATTTCAGGGTAACATCAGTTATAACTCTCCATCTTTTCTGACTGTCGTTGGTGTCTTTACTTATGGTATAAAAGTCATCTTGAGTGAACACCTCTTCACTTTGTTTTGGCAGGGGTGGGATTGTGGCTTGTGGGAAAAGAAGAGAGAGAAAAAGTTAATATGCCTCTTGAATTGCTTAAGACTGTGAATAGTGTGGTAGAACAATGGCTAAATCATGGGGATTAGGTAATGCACAACAATTTATTGTGCACTGCTGAAAAATTTACATTCCGACTTGGTTGCTTTCTTGACAGTGGGAAAAGAAGATTACGTGAACTACTAGTTAAAACAAAAATAACTAGGGAAGATAATGCAGATATGTGTTAACTGCTGAAAGTTGCATTTGATCTCTGAATTGTAGCTGTGTGCAGAGATATCTGGTTAACATTACACAGCCACACAAGGTACATCATTTATGCTGTTTATGCTGTGCACACTGTCCTTGTTTCCCTTCACTTCTCAGTGGAGATGATTCCTGCTTCTCATTGTATCTACGATGAAAAGTTCAGATGCTTGTGAGACATTGTAAAGTTCCAAGGCATATTAGAGTACTCCTCCTAATTGAAACATAGACCACCAATAGCAGCTTCACGGTGAGTTGCTTTGGAAAAAAACGAGCTAACCTGTTTTTTTATTTAAAATTAAATCCATGGAATGGCCTATAGGCAATTCTAGATCTTCCAAAATGTTTGAGGATCAGCTATATATTACCTAGCTTTGGATTATTTTTTGTTTTCAGGATGGGTTTGAGAAGGTTTATGCGTAGCTCTGTTTGGTTCCTTTTTGAATCTCAAGAAGTAACCATGTCGGGTTCCAAGATTTTTAATTAAACATTTTGACATCCAAAGCTGGTTTTGCTATTTGTCTCCTGTCAGTAATTAGTACTTCAATGCATGGCATCTGACTTCTGCTTTTGGCCATTTTTTTAAAAGTCTGCTTTGTAGCCAGGATGATTTTGAAAGATATTTGGGAAAAATATTTCTTTATAATGTAGGGAATGGACTTGGTCTTAAATCCAATTGCCCCAGTTGGATCACAAGTATCTATCGGTTTCAAACAGGAAGCTGCTCTTAATTGCTGCCAGCTGGAGGCAAGAATGGGCCTTCAACTGGTGTTTGAGATGTAAAGGACACAGCGCAAAAAATGCCATATGGCCCATTTTTGAGTCTACCATATCAGTCAGCCTTACTCGTTTGTTCTTTGCCTATCCCACAACTTGGTATTCAACAGCCTTTTACTGAAGATTGTAATTGAAATTTCATCCACCGCCTCTTTGATTTGTAAAGAGCAGTGCACTTTTAAAACCTTTTTAAAAACTCAACCAATGGATATTGGCCATTTTCAGTGTTGGGAGTGAATTTTGTTGACTATAGTTCTGAATTTATAACAGCAAGTCAACATCATTTTAGATCTTTTACGACAATAAGACTGGATCTTGGAAAGTCCAAGATAATAAAATGTGAGGCTGGATGAACACAGCAGGCCCAGCAGCATCTCAGGAGCACAAAAGCTGACGTTTCGGGCCTAGACCCTTCATCAGAGAGGGTCTTGGCCCGAAACGTCAGCTTTTGTGCTCCTGAGATGCCACTGGGCCTGCTGTGTTCATCCAGCCTCACATTTTATTATCTTGGATTCTCCTGCATCTGCAGTTCCCATTATCACTGGATCTTGGAAAGTACCAGTTTGAAAAATAATTCCAACAACAGTTTGCACAATGGTTCTGCTAAGTCAGTAACTGCACAGAAATTAAATTCTCTAGTGCATTAATTTCACATTTCAAAAATTTGCCTAAAATACTCTGCTAAATAAAACAGTACACAAAATAAAGAGAAAAAAGTCACTCATGATAAAAGGTGCTACATTGTCCATAGATTTACATGCTATCCAGAGTTGATATTGCAATTTGAAGTATGGTTGGTAATATTTGTAGTAACACGTGAAGAGTATGGTTAATTCATCAGCCACTATTTCGAGCAGTGACATTTTTAATTTCTCAGCAGCCATGCACTTGCGATGATCTAAGGTTATCTAACTTTGGATGTGAGTCCAGAACCTCAACCTGAGCTACAAATCTTCTCAAAACTCGCTGTCATCTAACTTTGCTTGGTGCCTACAATCTGACTGTAACCAACATGCTGCTTCCCAGACACTGCACAGTTTGACAAGTGGGATCTCTTCCAGTTCACAGCAGGGCTGCATGTCCATATGGATTTTGTTGTACTGGCTACATGGATATAATCGATTATTCCTGCACCTGCGGGGAACCCAACCATGGCCAAAAAGCATCTGTTTGTTTGCACATGATTCAGTTATAAACTAACTATACCGTTTATTTAGCAATGCACCTCAATACTAGTAAAGCATGCTGGTATCTTAATTACAGAAAAGTCATTGGTACATCCATAGCCATCTGGGATGTCTTTGGGAGATTCCGAGATAACAAAGTGTGGAGCTGGATGAACACAGCAGCCAAGCAGCATCTCAGGAGCACAAAAGCAGACGTTTCGGGCCCAGACCATTCACCAGAAAAAGGAGATGGGGAGGGGATTCTGAAATAAATAGGGAGAGAGGGGGAGGCGGATAGAAGATGGATAAGGGAGAAGATAGGTGTGGAGAAGACAGACAGGTCAAAGAGGCAGAGATGGAGCCAGGAAAGGTGAGTGTAGGTGGGGAGTTAGGGAGTGGATAGGTCAGCCCAGGGAGGACTGGCAGGTCAGGGAGCAGGATGAGATTAGTAGGTAGGAAATGGAGGGGTGCGGCTTGGGGTGGGAGAAGGGGATAGGTGAGAGGAAGAATAGGTTAGGGCGGCAGGGACGAGCTGGGCTGGTTTTGGGATGCAGTGGGGGCAGGGGAGATTTTGAAGCTGGTGAAATCCACATTGATACCATTGGGCTGCAAGGTTCCCAAGCGAAATTTGAGTTGCTGTTCCTGCAACTATGGGTGACATCATTATGGCACTGCAGGAGGCCCACGATGGACATGTCGTCTAAGTGATGGGAGGGGGAGTTGAAAAGGTTCGTGACTGGGAGGTGCAGTTGTTTATTGCAAACCGAGAACCGAGCGGAGGTGTTCTGCAAAGTGGTTCCCAAGCCTTCGCTTGGTTTACCCAATGTAGAGGAAGCCACAGCGGGTACAGCAGATGCAGTATACCACATTGGCGGATGTGCAGGTGAACATCTGCTCGATATGGAAAGTCATCTTGGGGCCTGGGATGGGGGTGAGGGAGGAGGTGTGGGGGCGAGTGTAACACTTCCTGCAGTTGCAGGGGAAAGTGCCGGGTGTGATCGGGTTGGAGGGGAGTGTGGAGCAGACAAGGGAGTCCTGGAGAGAGTGGTCTCTCTGGAAGGCAGATAAGAGTGGGGATGGAAAAATGTCTTTAGTTGTGGGGTCGGATTGTAGATGGCGGAAGTGTCAGAGGATGATGCGTTGTATCCGGAGGTTGGTGGGGTGGTATGTGAGGACGAGGCGGATTCTCTTTTGGCGGTTGTGGCGGGGGCGGGGTGTGAGAGATGTGTTGTGGGAAATGCGGGAGACATGGTCGAGGGTGTTCTCGACCACCGCGGGCAGGGATGTTGCAGTCCTTGAAGAACCAGGACATCTGGGATGTATGGGAGTGGAATGCCTCATCCTGGGAGCAGATGCAGCGGAGGTGAAGGAATTGGGAATAGGGGATGGAATTTTTGTAGGAAGGTGGGTGGGAGGAGGTGTATTCTAGTTAGCTGTGGGAGTCAGTGGGCTTGAAATGGACATTGGTTTGTAGGTGGTTGCCTGAGAAGGAGGCAGAGAGGTCCAGAAAGGTGAGGGATGTGTTGGAGATGGTCCAGGTGAACTTAAGGTTGGGGTGGAAGCTGTTGGTGAAGTCGATGAACTGTTCGAGCTCTTCTTGGGAGCACGAGGCACTGCCGATACAGTCAACAATGTAACGGAGGAAGAGGTGGGGTTTAGGGCCAGTGTAGGTGCGAAAGAGGGACTGTTCCACATACCCTACAAAGAGGCAGTCATAGCTTGGGCCCATGTGGGTACCCATGGCCACCCACTTTGTCTGTAAGAAGTGTGAGGAATCGAAAGAGAAGTTATTGAAGGTGAGGGCGAGTTTGGCTAGGCGGATGAGGGTGTTGGTGGAGGGGGACTAGTCCGGTCTGCGGGACAGGAAGAAGCGGAGGGCCTTTAGGTCATCTACATGAGGAATGCAGGTGTATAGGGACTGGGCGTCCATGGTGAAAATGAGGTTATGGGGACCGGGGAATTGGAAGTTCTGGAGGAGGTGGAGGTCGTGGGCAGTGTCGCGGACATAGGTAGGGAGTTCCTGGACCAAGGGGGAGAAAATGGAGTCCAGATAGGTGGAGATAAGTTCAGTGGGGCAGGATCAGGTGGAGACAATAGGTCAACCAGGGCAGGTGGGTTTGTTGATTTTGGGAAGGAGATAGAAGCGAGCGTCCCAGGCCCCAAAATGACTTTCCACATCAAGCAGATGTTCACCTGTACATCCACCAATGTGGTATACTGCATCCGCTGTACCCGTTGTGGCTTCCTCTACATTGGGGAAACCAAGTGGAGGCTTGGGGACCACTTTGCAGAACACCTACACTCGGTTTGCAATAAACAACTGCACCTCCCAGTTGCAAACCATTTCAACACCCACTCGCATTCCTTAGATGACATGTCCATCGTGGGCCTCCTGCAGTGCCATAATGATGCCACTCGTAGGTTGCAGGAACAGCAACTCATATTCTGCTTTGGAACCCTGCAGCCCAATGGTATCAATGTGGATTTCACCAGCTTCAAAATCTCTCCTCCCCCCACTGCATCCCAAAACCAACACAGCTCGTCCCCGCCTCCCTAAATGTTCTTCCTCTCACCTATCCCCTCCTCTCACCTCAAGCCGCACCTCCATTCCTACCTACTAACCTCATCCCGCCCCCTTGACCTGTCCGTCCTCCCCAGACTGACCTATCCCCTCCCTACCTCCCCACCTATACGCTCCTCTCCACCTATCTTCTCCTCTGTCCATCTTTGGTCCACCTCCCCCTCTCTCCCTATTTATTTCAGAATCCTCTCCCCATCCCCCTTTTCTGATGAAGGTTCCAGGCCCGAAATGTCAGCTTTTGTTCTCCTTTTGATGCTGCTTGGCCTGCTGTGTTCATCCAGCTGCACACTTTGTTTTCTTGGATTCTCCAGCATCTGCAGTTCCCATTACCTCTTGTCTTTGGGAGATTCACTGCTACTAACCTTTTAAGATTGGTATTAGTCGAAGATTACTGATTGACATTTAAGGAAAAGTGGGAAGGATGGCGATATGCAGCCTTAAGCTGAAAGATTTGGATTCTTGTTGAATAGAATATGTTTATTACGTAACACTTGATGGCGAATTTCATCTGAGTTGCATTTGCAGCCTGATGCACCCAGCTTAAGCTGACTACGTACATCAGCAATAACTCATTAATGCCATATATTGCCATAGTGGCATTGTTAAAATTCTGGGTGTCATGCTTGTCCACAAGGACTGCAGCTCCTTAGCTTTCATAGTCCACCATTTAGTTCTTGACTTTTCCTTACTCAATTTTGTGACCGCACCTTTGCTGTTTGAATCCTTCTCTTTTTTTGCCTTGCTGGTGACATGTTTTCCCAAGTACAGAAAACCTGCCTCCTTGTCAATTTTTGAGGCTTTGGATGTTGTGGTCATTCTTCGTGAAACAGTCTTTGTGGTTCCTGATCTTGTAGCCAAAGTTTTCTTGACATGAAATAATGGCCATCTTCAGTTCTTTCCGGATTTCTTCCAATCCATGAAAACAAAATCCACGAAGACATTGTGGAAGTTCAATAGTCTGTTTAGCTCTTGAAGCTTCTCAACATTGAACATTTTCCTGAACTGTTTCTTCCTCTTCGGCTGCTTCTGGTGGCATTCGTTGGATTTTGAGGAGGAGATGAGCTGGTGGTTTGTCGAGCAGTCATCTGCACTGGTCATTGCTTTGGTCATAAGGACATCTTTTTGGACTCAGGGTTGAATGACGACATAGTCAATAATGTGCCAGTGCTTTCATCCTGGATGCCTCAAAGTCTTGGGCGTTTTCTTGGTGAACAGTGTGTTAGTGACTACTGGCTGGTGTTCTGCACATTTGGCGAGCAGTGAAATCCCATTGGAGTTGGAGTTGCAATTCCTAACTCCTCCTTTTCTGATAGTTCATTTCCAAACCTGGCACCGAAGTCTCTGAGGATGATAAATTTATCTTCCTTAGGGATATTGGTGAGTATAGTTTCCGAGGTGGAGTATAGCCCTCCTTTAAACCCATCTGTGGCATCTAGTTTAGAGCATAGGTGCTTATGACCATTAGAACATAGAACATAGAACAGTACAGGCCCTTCAGCCCATGATATTGTGCCAAACTTTTACCCGAAACCTAAGGTCTATCTAACCTCCACCGTTACCTTATACCATCATCCATATGCCTATCTAATAGCCACTTAAATGCCCCTAATGAGGCCGACTCCACTACCCTCTCCGGCATTCCATGCCCTGACCACTCTCTGAGTAAAGAATCTACCTCTGACGTGTCTCCAGTATCTACCTCCACTCAATTTAAAACTAAGCCCCCTCATAATAGCTACCTCCACCCCAGGAAAAAAGTCTCTGACTGTCCACTCTAACTATACCTCTGATCATTTTGTACACCTGTATCAAATTACCTCTCATCCGTCATCGTTCTAAAGAGAAAAGCCCTAGCTCTCTCAACCTTTCCCTGTAAGACCTTCCCTCCATTCCAGGCAACATCCTAGTAAATATCCTCTGCACCTTTTCCAACACTTCCACATCTTTCCTGTAATGAGGTGACCTCAAAACTCCAATACTCAATACTGGACACAATACTCCAGATGTGGCCGAATCATGGATTTGTACAGCTGGAGCATTCATGGCTCTTGCACTCAATCCCTCTATTAATGAAAGCTAACACACCATACGCCTTCTTAACAACTCTATCCACCTGGGTGGCAGCTTTCAGGGAACTGTGAACATGAACCCCAAGATCCCTCTGCTCCTCCACACTGCCAAGAATCTTTCCATTAACCCTGTATTCTGCTTTCAGGCTTGTCCTTCCAAAATGAATCAACTCACACTTTTCAGATTTAAGCACCATCTGCCACTTCTCAGCCCAGCTCTACATCCTATCAACGTCCCTTTGTAACCTAGAACAGCCCTCCTGACTGACTACAACTTGACCCACCTTCATATCATCTGCAAACTTGCTAATCCACCTTTCCACTACTTTATCCAAATCATTCACAAAACCATCACCTGCTGGTTCTTGGCAAGTTTTAGATAGAAAATCATAAGGCAATCATTAATGCCAACAGGGAGGTCAGTCAGTTGACACAATTGTTCTTGATGGCAAGTCCACTTCCATGCATCCGGCATTAATCCTTGAGTTTTTACCTCCAGACAACGATGTGACCAAGACCTTCTTCCATCAGCAGTCCTTCACCTGCTCTTCAGTGCAGCAATACTGACCTGAAGTGCCTGAATTCATGGGAAATAAGAGCCGTTCTTCATTCTGGGTGATTGTTTTGCTCATTTTCCACCAGAGTTTGTACATTCCATGTTCCAGGGTTGAGTTTGAATTTGGTGTTTTAGTTTAGAATGCAGGTCGATGAACACTCTGGATATTGTTTTCCAATTTAGCTGGCGATGGAACAAACTGTCTTTTACAACATTTTTATTCTAACCCCTTCTCCATTTAGGGTGAACAAAATGGGTTCTGGAGAAGGTGACTCAGTCATGAAGAAAGCTGCTAATTGATCTCCTGTTACAAGAGTGAAACCTCTAAGTCGAACTCTACCACCAACACGTTGCTCCAAAGCTAGGGCCTTCCAGATCTCTGAATCCTGTTCTTGCCACCACTCACCAATCACCATTTGTGAGCGTGTATGCGTGCATGCGTGTGTGTCTGTGAGCATGCGTGCAGTCTTATGTGGGACATTGTTTAATATGGGGATGCTGTTGCTCATTTGACACGTGGTCCTTTGATAGAAGAAAGATCCAGCAGGGAGATCTCAATGACTGGGGTGCTCCCTTTGGTGCAGGTTTCATCCACTGTTGCAATCATTGATATTATGCCAGTATCTTGTGCCTGGATCACCGTAGAGGACTTATTTTAGATCTGTGCTTTGTCTGGTCCCTCCCCTCCAACCTCACCATCATTGGGTGGCCTTGCCTTGAATTGAACTCCTGTTGGCCTCGATCATGAGATCAAATGAACGTACTCAGACCTCTCCACCACAGCAATGTGGCAATCCATAGAAGGGAATCAATGAATATACCCTGAAGTAAACTCATCATGAAACATTGGCCCTATATGTTGGTCCTATGCAATTTTTTCTGTCTTAAGTACGTATAAGGGGCTTTGGAATGAGGCCCTAGCAGTGGAGGACAAAACCAGCTTTTGCATTGTACAGCTGAAAGCCTCTTAACAACAGGCTTGAATTAAAAGTATGAGTGAGTCAACAAAATAAATTACAAAATGTCTCTGTCTCTCTCATTTCTTCAGGTCAGATGATTGATCTCCTTCCACACTAGGGCATGTGAATGGCTGATTATAATGATTGGAATTGAAGGTCTATGAAGGCATGAAAACAGCTACTCAATGAGGGCCTCACTCCGTATGGTTTGTACTGGCATCATCTTATGCCTTGTATGACTGGCCCCTGTTCCACAGAGGCGAGCCATCTGAAACTTGCGACTTGTTGAAGAGGGCCACCTATGTTGGCACTGAGACTGTCATCTAGAGAAGAAGCATGGACCTGCATTATAGTTGCTTATTGTCACATACCAGCTTTCCATTCAGGGAATTATATCCTTTCCAATAGACAAAAGCCTCTGGCTGTTTAAAAAGAATTTAAATATTTTCAAGTACAGTCTATCATTCACTTCACCTTTGGAAAACTGGAACTGAATCCATCAGCTTTCATCCTAACTGGTATCATCAGTAATTCCAAGCATGTGACTGACATGACCCTGATGCTCAGCCAGCTGTGAGATCCCAGGCAGTTCTCCAGATGGATCTGTGGTGACACAGATTCGGGTTCACCACTGCCTTAATGCTGCAGATATCAGATGCCTCCCTACACAATAGGATATGATGCCAGAATCCTATTTGTCTGATGGCTAATATTGTCTCCCATGACAGTTGGAGACTTTGCAGACACTGGGACTCTGTCATCTGCCCACGTGTTCACCAGGGACACCTGAAGCTTCTATGATTTGCCACATATCATAGAGTTAAGTTGAGCTGCCATGAATTCCTAAAGCCCCTTGGTTTACTCCTTTTCTGAAGAAAAGGTGTCTGAGAATGTTGGTCAAATCCACAAAAAGACACTAGTTTTAATAAAAAAAAACTGTGTCCTATCAGCTGACAATTTGTAGAAAGTCTCCAAGAGTAGCCTCCACCCATTGAGACTGGTGATTTCCCATGATAGCACTCCTGTTAATTTGAATTTTCAGAGACAGTGCATATGTTCCCCATCTTCCAAACTCCTCTGCCCCTGTCTTGTTTACTCACACCAATCAGGAGGAAAGGCAATTATTCCACTTATGGCAACGTTATTGTAATTCTCCCAAAGATGATGTTATGGTACTATCACCGGATTAGGAATGCTGAGAGTAAGGGCTTAAATTCCTCCTTGACAGCTGGTGAAATTTTAATCCTGATTTAATAAATTTAATCCTAATTTCATGCCGTTCTCAGTAACAATAAGTTATCTTAATTGTTGCCTGAACCCATCTGGTTCACAAATGCCCTTTCAGAAAGGAAATCTGCCATTGCTACCTGGCCTTGGGCTACAGTTCAGTGTTCACAGAGTTAGTTTTAATCCCACGATCTGTATTAATTCAACTAAAAGTTTCAAACATTGATCTTGTTTGTCTGTAGTAATAGTTTGTTTTTATTTCAGATTTCCACCATCCAGACTTTTTTTTAAAAGAATATCTGGTACAAAATATCAGAGAAAAGCAGGTCTGGTGCCATCTGCAGAGAGAAAATGGTAATGTTTTGGTTCCAGAGGCTTTTGTCAGAACTGAAAGCTTGAAAGTTTGAATGCTAACAAAGAAAGAGAATGTCTCTAATGGTGGCCACCCATTGGAAACAGTGGAAATAGAAGCTTATTCTTTGGAGGTTGGTAAGGTGGAAAGTGAGGACCAGGGTACCCTCTTGTGGAAGTGAAGAGTAGAGGTGAGCGCAGGTAATGTTGGAAATGGCTGAGAGCCCTGTTAAAAACAATGGCTGGAAATCCTTGTTTGAGGATAAAGGTGAATGTTTGAAGACCGCCTGCAGAAGGTGGTATAATCAGAATAGATGTGACAGATAAACTGGGAGAATAGAATGAAGTCCTTACAGGAAGTAAGGCGTGATGGCATCTCATCCTGGTAACTTTGAGAGTCAGTGGATTTGTAGTGGTTCTCCAAGGCGAGCCCATTCCCAGAAATGGAAACAGATGTCAAACAAGGAAGGAGTCCAAGATGGACTAGGTGAAAGAGAGAGGGGGATGGAAATTGGAAACCAGCTGATAAGTTTTTTGAAGTCCGAACAAGGAAAGAAGTGGCTCCAACAGGCCAGACAGGTGAGTTATTTGTGGATGATATGGTTCTCCATGCCCACTACTGTAAGGCAGTATGTGTGATAGCTCTTATTTAGGGTTATGTTGCTTCTGCATTTGGGGTCTGGCCTTTAAACCAAAACTTTCCCTTCCATCTCTCCACAATCACGTTTGAGGTCAAAACGGATTGAAGTTGCACTGGAAGTGTCTGTGCTGCCTTGTTTTGGGGCAGTTCCACTGAGTTCACCCATAACTCTCCCAAATGTACAAATTCTTTCCCCATAATCTTCTTTACAGATTATTCTTGGTCCCTCCCTCTTGGTGCTAACAGTTGGCAGATGGATATAGATGGGCTACGTGAGTGGACAGAAAACTTGGCAGAACTGTATATTATGTGGTAAATCTCAGTAGGAAATCTGAAAATCTTTGGCAGGGAGAACAAAGAAGTTGAATATTTATTCCAATGGAGAAAGGCTGCAAAAAACTGCAGTGCAGAGGGATTTGGGGGCTCTGTACATAAGTCACACAATGCTAGCATGTACTTCAGTGGGTAATGAGTAAGGCAAATAGAATGCTCAACTACGTTTTGAGGGGTATGGAGTACTAAAATAGGGATGTCTTGCTGAAATTATACAAGGTACTAGTTGAACCATATATAGATTACAGTTTTGGTATCCTTAATTGAGAAGAAAATGTACTGGCATTTGAGGCAGTGTGGACGAGGTTACAAACTGGTCCTTGGTAAGGTGAGACTTTCTTAAGAGAAGACATGGAATACGTTGGGCCTGCACTCACTGGAGTTCAGAAGAATGAGATCTTATTGAAGCATAGATTCTCAGAGGGCCCAGTACAGAAAGGTAGTGTCCCATTGGGAGAATCTTGAAGCAGAGAGCATAAAGGGATCACCCATTTAAGCCAGACGAAGATAGATTTCTTTTGAGGGTGGTGAATCTGTAAAACTCTTTACCGCAAAGAGCTGTCACGTCATTAAAACTCTCTCCGCCTTGAACAGATGTTAATCAGAAAGGAATTTGAAGGTTATGGGGAAAAGGTAGTAAAGTGGAGTTGAGGTATATTAGATCAGCCAAGATCATATTGAATCGTGGAGCAGACTCGATAGATTGAAAGGCCTAATTCTACTCCTGCATCTTATAGTCTAAGGAAAAGGTGGAAATTGTGTTTGTGCTAAACAACAGATTTACAATAAAACCCTTGTAAATTTCTGCAAGTCTTTTGCTGCCTAATTCAACTTGTGCGTATATAACACTTTACCTGTCCTGCTATTGACCTATTTTCTTTATCTTTTTAAAGAAACAATATCAATGTTATACCTAGCAAGTTAGTTTTAATTAAAGAAAAACAAAACACTAAAGACCTTTTTACTCATTAAGATTTGGAATAGTCACCAATTCTACACATCAACTGCAGTGCTTCAGCAAAATCAACTGAATGCCCCCCTAATTCCTCCCAAAAACTTTAGGGAGGATGATGGCCTCGTGGTAATAGTGATGGACTATTAATTTAGATCCCCAGGTAAAGTTCCAAGGACCTAGGCTCAAATCCTGCTATAGTAGATGGTGGAATTTGAATTCAATTAAAAATTCTGAAATTAAGAGTCTAATGATAACCACAAATCCATTGCTGATTGTCAGGAAAAATCCATCGGACCTACCAATGTCCTTTAAGGAGGGCTACTGTCATCTTTACCTGGTCTGACCTACATGTGACTCCAGACTGACAGTGATGTGGTTGACTCTTAAATGCTCTTTAAGCAATTAATGTTGGTACAGCTAGTGAATGAATACAAACAAAACTCTTGGAGACACTCTCTTTTCCTTCTGGAAAACTTCCATGGCCAGAAGCCAACAGCCCTACAATATGCAATTCCCGGGGCAACATAGAGTCCACATCTGCCACCCAGCAGGTTGGACTCTGGTTACCCAGAGTGCAGTTATAGCATTCCCTTCTGCCTGTTCCCTCAACCTGCCGTGGTTCAGGCACAAACCCCTGAGCATTTACCAGCACAGGCGATATCTTTGGGGCATCCTGAAGACTCAACCAGTCTATTAATGACAGCTGTTCAGCCAGGGGTTGTGATTCTGTGGCCACAGAGGTCAAGCCATTGAGCATATTTAATACAGAGAGAGGCTGTTGATTTATTAGGGGGTCATGAGAGAAGGCAGGAAAATGGGTTCACAATCATACCAGCCATGACTGAACACTGCAGCAGATCTGATGGGCTGAAAGGCCTATTTCTGTTCCTTATCTTATAAACTTACAGAGTCATTGTGGTTACAGCATGGAAGCTGTCCCTTTGGCCCAACTTGTCCATGACACCCAGTTCTCCTGATTAAACTAGTCCCATTTGCCTGCATTTGGTCTATATCTCTCCATTCCTTACCCATTTATCTATTTGTCCAAATGTTTCCTAAATGATAGAATTGTACTTTCTTCTACCACTATCCTCTAGCAGCACACTCACTGCCCTCTGTGTGAAAAGTTGTCCTTCTGGACACTTTTGTATTTCTCCCCTTTCACCTTAAACTTATATCCGTTCTGAGGAAGGGTCATTCGACCCAAAACATTAACTCTGATTTCTCTCCTCAGATACTGCCAGACCTGCTGAGCTTCTCCAGCAATTTCTGTTTTTGTTTCTGATTTGCAGCATCGACAGTTCTTTCAGTTTTTGTTTAATATTTAACTCACTGCCATTTTTCTACCCACCTTGAAGAAGTTCTTTTCCTTTCTCCAATGGAATTTTCATTCTGATCTTTTTCTTTGCCCACCGACATTAATTTCACTGTTGCTCCTGGCATTTGACCAAATATTTGCTAAAACGTGTTTTCACAGATATATCACATTCCTCATTGATTGTCTCTGGTTCAGACTCATCCCACGTGGACTCCAACTGAAGTTTCATCTTTTGTGCTTTGGATCCACCCAGGATCGTAGAGTTCTGAGGACGGGTCACTGGACCTGAAATATTAACTCTGATTACTCTCCACAGATGCTGCCAAACCTGCCGAGCTGGCCCAGTAATTTCTGTTTCTGTTAAGCCTATGCCCTGGGGAAAGCTGTTGGCTATTTATCTTATCTGTGCCTCTCATGATTTTACAGACCACTATGAGGTCACCCCGTGTCTCCTACACTCCAGGGAATAAAAGACCCAGTGTATCCAGCCTCTCCTTATAACTGAAACCTTCTAGTCAAGTAAATCATTTTTGTACTTTCTTTAGTTTAATAATATCCTTTCTATAGTAGGATGACCAGGACTGCACACTGTGCTCCAAATGTGGCCTAACATCTGCATGTACATGATGTTCCTGGAGTGGGGACGGTCCTTTAAGCCTATGTTGATGATGTGCTCCTCTCTCTCTTTCACATACTCAGTGGACCTACAGAGAATGAGTAAAGGCCAAGAACTATAAGTACACAATGTACTGCTGCAACATGATGTTCCAACTCCAATACTCAGTGCTCTGACTGATGAAAGCAAGTATGTCAAAAGCCTTCTTCACCACCCTATCTACCTGTGACTCAATTTTCAAGGATATATGAATCTGCACCCCTAATCGCTTTGTACTATATCACTCCTACCATTGACTGTGTAAGTCCAGTCCTGATTTGACCGAGCAAAATGCAACACATTGCATTTATTTCAATTAAACTCCATCTGCCAACTTAAGCATGTCATTATTCAGGTCATGCACCTGGTGGAGGAACTATGTTGCCATGGTGCACCATTAGGCTCAACATAAAGGTATTGCTGCAGGCTCTGAAGGCAGAAGGTCACAACCTGAGGGGAGGCACATCACCCACTCTTATCGGGAGACACAAAACCTCGCTGTAACCATAGGGTGCCACAAGATGTCAGCAATCAGCTGGTTTATGACCAGCCCTCAGTAGTCCACACCAGGGCCTTAGGCGGGTATTGTCTTGGTTCCTAGCAGTTGTCAGTTTGCCAGCCAGGACTCATCAGCAAGGCTAAAGTAGCAACCCAGGTAGAAGAAATGGGTAGTACTTCAAATAAAAGTTCTGAGATATTCCAGCAGAGTGTCCATCTGCCACTGATTTGACCAAGAGTCCAGAACATTGTGCCAAGTTGATCCTAGTGGAGGACATTTCTTGGACTTCACTCATCCTCTGAAGGGCAACTGAGCATGTGGAAGAGAGAGAGGAGCACATCATCAGCACAGGCCTGAAGGACCATCCCTACTCCAGGCCTGTGTAGAGCTACAAACTTCAACAATCTTCTGTGTAAGAGACACAAGAAACTCTCACTACAGAGAATACATGCAGGCTGGCCTGACTCATTCCTCTTCTAAAATGAAAAGGTGATACCAGGGTTCTGTTACTCTTTGATAGTTGCCACTGCAGTCTGCAGGAGTCTGATCCAGGAAACAAACAGCAACTGGAACTGGAATGCCTTCACCTTATCGAGAGCCAAAAGGAACTTGATGGACCTGTCCTGTGAGTAATATGGATCAAATTCTGGACAAGGTGAATATTATTGTGAATACCCCAGCCTGGGATTTCACGCATTAAACATTCCTTCGGGATCTGCACATCTTCATTGCAGAAAATGTCCTGAAAATCTCCTCAGCCTGCCTGGCCAGTCCTGGGGACTTGTTCTTTAGGAGTTGGGAGACAGCACCGGAGGTGGGACTGTTTACATTCTGGTGCTTGCTGGGACAAATCTTTGCTGAATATCCTAACGCTCATACCTCATGACTAGATGAATTGCAGGTCCCTCAGTGCCTCCCTACGTACGGCCTCCATTGAACATTGCATGATTAGGTAATCATTGGGCTGGCCAAAATGTGACTGCTGGCCAAGATTCCCTTCTCCATCTCCTCAAGGCTGGATTTTGGCCTCATTGTTGACCACCCTCACCTAATAATCTGGACAACATGGTCCTGATCCCTGCCCATGTCTCACCATAGCCTGAAAGGAAAGCACCCTGCCTTGCCTCTTCGTCCAAACAGCCCAGAAATGACAATGAATTTTTGAATGGTCTGTTCTTCAACTGCAGGCTGAAAATCCCAGAGTGCAAACGTGCAGCAGGTGTGAAAGGGTTTTGCCAGATCAGCTGGTGGTCCCAACACTTAACCTGCCTCGGTGAAAATGCCAGAACATCGGAAATGTACACTTTAGGATTGCTTCTGAACTCTCCAACTCCAGATCACTCAAAAAAATGACTTTGCCAGGTATCCACCAAATGAAAGGACTTTTCTAAATACAGTTTTCCCACTGTTGCTAAACCAGTGTGCATACTCCCACAATTTCCTCTTGATGCCCTGAAAAACACATTGTTCTCTGATGGAACCAGGAAGGAGGGACACTTCCTAAAAATGCCTTTGCCATTGCTCTTCCCAGGAAACCGATATCTTCACAAAGTGAAGCACCATCAGCATCCACATCATCCATCACCCCCATCAGACAATCAAGTGAAGCAATCGCCTGGAAGCTCCTTGAACCTAAGGTCTCCAGATGAAGATAGACCCACAAGATGACCACTCCACCAGAATTGGAGATGATTCCCCTACTCCCCTGTCTGTTACTCAAGGAGCTATGTGAATATTATCTCTCCATCCATCTCTCTCTCTCTCTCCCAGGAGACTCAAAGATGTTCTGAATTCTAAAATGCCAGAACCAGCATGTGCCTCATTCTTCAAAGCCCCATTTGTGAAGGTGTATCTATTTTTAGTCTGCAGTAAAAAGCATCTCAAGCCTGAAGGTTTCTGTGGCTTGTAGCTAATGAGACCTTTAGAAGTGTGAGACAGTCACCCTGTCCCTCCTGCAAACAAGTGGAAGTATCCAGAGAAGGAAGACCGAGGAGCTATATTCTGATCAGCAAACCTTACGGATAGGGACAACTGAACTATTTTCCCGTCTTTCTGTCCAGCCGTATCACACATTTTGTTTTGTCTGCATGTGTGTGTGTGTATAGATGGGGAGTTATATAATGAATTTACAATTTTAAGTAGTGTTATGTTGATGGTTCATAATTATCTGCAGTTAGAATCAATTATTGTAATTGGTAATTCTTCACTATGGAAAGCTGATCCACAATTCTGTTAACGTGAGTCTAAAAGACGGGTAAATTGGGGTAGTCTGCTTATTTTTAATGTCTGTGACAACTGTAGGAAAAGCAGGGTGATTTCCAGTGCACTACACAGTGAGGTGTAATTTCAGGCTCCTGCCCTCCCACTTTTACAATCCCCTTACTTGCCTGACTCTTTAGTCACAAACTCCTGTCCCATGCCGTTTACCACATTAGATGACATTACCCTAATGGGTGTAAATTAACTTGTGGATCAGAGTCCCCGGGTATCTGTCACCTCGCTGACACATCACAACGTCTGCAGTTCAGTGTTCAGTTCACAAATTCCAAGCTGAATCTTTGCAAGCTATTGTCTTTCAGTAGAGATGTGATAACCACGGATACCATGAGATCTGAGATACCACATGCTATGGACATGACAACGTATTCTTCAATCATCTCAACCCCAGCCTTCAATATATAAACTCCTTCCCAATCCCTCATTTACCAATTCACTTTTGTATATGTGTTTATAGAGCACTTTGGGATTCCTCTTTTTGTTAGCTGCTGGTCTTTTTCCATAATCCCTCCTTTGTTACCTTATTTGCTTTTTCTCCTTCCTTCTTGGTTTTTTTTCTGGGTTCTTAATTGTATTTTCTACCTGATAACTGCCATAAGCAAATTTTCCTTCTCTATCTGTATCTCTATATCCTTTCTCATCCATGGAACTCTGACCCTGACTTTTCCACTTTTTATAATTATACCTCAACTGTGCTTGAAGGATATCTTCTTTTAAGAGAGTTCATTGTTCAGCTTTGGTTATTGCTGCTAACCTTCAGTTCTCGTCTATCTAATGCAGCTCCTTTCTTGGCCCATTGAAGTCCGTTCTCTGTCAGCTAGTGATTCTGAATTAGCCTTTATTCTTTTCCATTGTTACCGTTTAAACTTTATAATATACTGATCTGTCTCCTAAGTTCTCCTCCATTTACACTCTCTCATCTATCTCATTCCCAAGAACCAGCTCTAGCAGTGCTTCCTTTATTGGACCAGACATATTGGAGTAAAATTTCCTAAGCCTCATTGAGGGTGGTTCAACACTCACTGCTCTTTCCAACATCTTTATCCTAGTCTGTATTCCAGGATTTGAAGTCTCCCATTATAAGTGATGCTTGAATGATGTTTGTAACTCCTTGTATACCTTGCTCTTCTGCATTATCATGATAGTGTATCATTAATCTTGGGTCTCCTATAGATACACCAAATTTTCGTTTCTAATCTCCTAATTAAGAGACTGCTACAGATAATAGAAAAAGAGATAATGGGAACTGCAAATGCTGGAGAATCCGAGATAACAAAGTGTGGAGCTGAATGAACACAGCAGGCCAAGCAGCATCTTCGGAGCATAAAAGTTGACGTTTCGGGCCTGATGAAGGGTCTAGGCCCGAAACGTCAGTTTTTGTGCTCCTAAGATGCTGCTTGGCCTGCTGTGTTCATCGAGCTCCACACTTTGTTATTTAGCCAATAAAAAGACTCTGGATTAAGTGACAATCTGGCAGGGCCTTGTGTAGCCCTATGGAAAATCATATTGGGGAAATTTCAAATGGAAAGGCTAAAAAAGAGGGGAGGCTGACTACCCAAGCTTTTCTAAAGCTGCAAACCTGTTTTATGTTTTACCCTTTCAGCCGTTTCAAAAAGGGCTTAATAATTTCAATCATGGCCTGTGTCACTGGCCTGACATCCTACAATGTAGACTAGTGTGTTGTAAAGGTCATAGCACACTGTCGCATTGCAGATGATGAAAAGCAAAAGGGACTCTCTGCTTCCAGCCAGCCATGGTAGGTAGGGATCAAGACAAAAGAATTTCAATCAACCTGTAAAGACATGTATCTCGAAATTGCCTGTTCAACTGCCAACATCAACGCTACAAATAACCTTCACAATAGCGTACAATGTTATGCTACTTTTTACACACAACTCGCTGATCGTCTTTTTATTTTTAACTTTAATCTTTTGTCGACTCAGACAGATTAGGAATAAATAGTATGCATTGCATGAATATTTCTTTTCACATTTAATAGCTACTTCATTCTCTTTTGTGAACTTGGTCCAATTTAACCAAATGAACTTTTAAAACTTTGTCCTTTCGACTGGGCGAAAGGACTTTCAGGAAGTAAATGAACATTGTTGCTACCGTGGTGAGGCCTGGTGAATATTGAAGAGGAGCTAGTTCATCTCTTCACACCTAGGAGCTTAACATTTTGAGCTATCTTGTCTGGAACAGTTGTTTTAAAATTAGGGACATCACCCAGCAATTGGTTGTAATAACAGCTAGTTGTTTGTCTGTAGACAATTCGGACAATGTGATTTGTAGCTTATCGTTTCTCAGTTCTGGCCAAATAATTATCTCTGTCCTTGATCCTGTGGGACTTCCCCTTGCTACAGCACTGAAATGTCCTCTAACCAATTTGCTACCCCTCCTTTCTTTTCCCTTTCCTATGTTTTCTGGAAACGTCATATTTAACACCCAGTCCTGCACTTCCTTGAGTCTTTATTATTATCATAACATCATGACTCCATTTGGCACTGTAAGCTGTAACTTGCCAATTTTATCGTCTATATCCAAGCATTCACAAACATTGTGTTGTAACCTTGAATTAGCTTCAGTCTGAAGCTCCACCTAATAACTTACTATTCTCTGTTTGGATCACTTTGTCTCACATAGAGTGGTGTGCATCCTGAAATTACTCTTCTGGTTCCCACACACCTGTTGAATTAGTTTAAATATACTTCCACCTCCCCAGACACAAAACACCTCACAATGAAGTCAGTCCAAGCTCTGTTTAGGTGAACCCATCCAGCATCTACCCATGGCCACTCCTGCAGACACAGTCCCAGTAGCCCAGGAATCTAAAACCCTGTCTCCTGCATCATCTTTCCAGCCAGGTATTCACATATCTTATCCTTTTAATTCTGTATTCACTTGCACATGACACTGATAGTAATCTGGAGATTACTATTTTTAATGTCCTGCTTACTCATTTTCCACCTGGCTCCTGAAATTCTGACTGTAGGAACTTATCCCACTTCCTAGCTACATTAGTACTAATGTGGACCATGACCTCTGGCTGACCAAACTCCAACAGAACAATATCTTGCAGCTGCTCTGTGACATCTTTGACCTATACACCAAGAAGGAAATGGCCATATTCTAAGACATTAATAAGGGATTTAAATTGATTTGTCTGCAAATTAATTCTTTTAAGCCCACAATCTGTAATTCCATTTGAATTTCTGCAAAGCAAAGTAAGAGTGAGTTACCTCCAAGGGATTATTGAATGCAGCTTTATTTGGAATACCTGACTGATTTTCCTGGGATGAACACATGTGACTGAATGCTGCATGGTTTTAAAATTGATGCTCTGGCGAAGTACTATTGCTTAAACCAAATATTTGACCAATAGAAACATGTTTTGGTGTTAAGTCCCTCCAGCTTTGCATTTGGTGACTTAACACCAGATTAAATGCAGTCAATAATGGGGCCCACTTTTGTGACTCTCTGCTTGTGGCAGGGAAGGGAAGAAAAAAAATCGGAAACATAACTGGCCAATGCCATTATTGGGAGATTGAAGCAGGGGTGAGATCTCAAAATGGGGACTTGGGTGGGGAGGGATTGGGAGAGAGGACAAATATGCAAGATCAGAGGTACGGGGAGGAGGAAAAAGGCAGAATTTAAGACCAGAGATAGCGTCTGAGCGAGGTTCTAAGTACCTAATTTAGAGAGGGTGTGGGAAAGGGATTGAGCCCACAAATGATAGGGTGCAAAGATGTATCTTGGATATTATTTATAATGAACACTGACAATTGGACATTTCATGAATAGTTCGATCTCACTATGGTTTGAATTTTATGCAATCACATCTCAAAGTTTTGGACGTACTGTGAATTACTTGAGGTGTTGTGACTTTTTAAAATTAAATCATGGAACATGGACATCGCAGGCAGGCCTCCATTTATTACCCATTCCCTAACTGCCCTCGAGAAGATGGTCCTGAGCTGCCTCATTGAACTGCTGCCGTCTATTTGGTGTGGGTGCACCCAGAATGCTATTAAGAAGGGATTTCCAGGATTTTAACATTGGTGGAATATTGATATATTGCCAGGTCAGGATAGTGAATGGCAATGCAGGGGAAATTACAGGTGGTGGTGTTCCCAGATACCTGCTGCCTTTGTCCTTCTAGATGGAAGAGATTGTGGGTTTGGAAGGTGCTGACTAAAAATCTTTGACTTTCTGTAGGGCATCTTACAGATAGTACACACTGCAGCTACTGAGTGTCAGTGGTAAAGGGAATGAATGTTTGTGGATGTGGCACCAAACAAGCCGGCTGCTTTGTCTTGGATAGCGTCAAGCCTGGAGCGTTGTTGGAGTGGATCTCATCTAGGAAAGTGGGGAGTATTCCATCGCACTCCTGGTTTGTGTCTCATAGGTGGCCGATCAGCTTTTGGAAGTTAGGAGCTGAGTTATGAACTGCAGGATTCCAAACTCTGACATGCTTTTGTAGTTGCAATATTTATATCATTAGCTTAGCTTGACTTCTAGTCAATAGTAAGCCCCAGGATGTTGCTTTGAGGGGAATTCAACAATGCTGATGTCATTGGATGTCAAGTGGCAATCAAGTTATATGGTCACTGTAAATGTGACAGGGACAAACTCGCAAACATTTAGCTGTGTCCACAATAGGCAACAGACAATATGCTTAGGGTGATGGTTTTTTTAAGTATGGATGTGACATTTTTCAGACTATCCTAAAGAAGGAAGCTCAGATCTTCACAGCTGAAAATTAAAATCCATTTTCCTCCACTTTGGAACTTAATTTCCCAAATAAAATAAATTACATCATAATTTTCTACACTTCTTCCTTGTAGTTTACAATGCTTCCACATTTTATAACAGCTACACAGTTTGAAATTTTCCCTTGAAAGATATAGATCATTTAAATATATCACGAAAGGCAAGCCTTCCAATACTGACCTCTGGGAAATCCATTACAAACTTTTTCTCAACCAAATATAAACTACTAATTACCACACCCTGTTTCTTGTCACTCAAACAATTTTTTATACACATAGATGCTGTTGTTTTTATTCCATGAGATACAACTACTTTTTATTTTCAAGCTTTGATTCAAATGCCTTTTTGAAATCCATATATGCGATATCAACAGCATTACTCTCATCCAACTCTCAGTTGCCTCCTCAAAAACTCCAAGACAGTTAAAATGCTTTGTCTTCTCAGGAGATTCATATTGGCTTCTCCAATCAACCCACACGTGTCCTTGTGACCACTAATTTTAGCCAGAAGTATTATTTCTAGAAGATTCCCCACCACTGAAATTGAGCTGTGTAATTACTCCATGTATCCTTGCACACATTTTTCAATATAGGCATTAACGTTTGTAATCCTTCTGTCCTCTGCACCACCATAAGTCTAAGGAAGTCTGAAAATTTACAGCCAGTACCTTTGCACTTTCCATTCTCTTCTTTCAATTTCCTTAGACGAATATCTATCAAATCCTGGTGCCTAGTCAACATTGAATAATTATTGATTTTTGAACCATTTATAGAATCATTGATTCATAAGGCTTAGAAACAGGCCCTTTGATCCAACTCATCCATGCCGACGAGATATTCTAAATAAATCTAGTCTCATTTTCCA
The DNA here is from genome assembly GCF_030684315.1 of Stegostoma tigrinum. Taxonomy (NCBI): domain Eukaryota; kingdom Metazoa; phylum Chordata; class Chondrichthyes; order Orectolobiformes; family Stegostomatidae; genus Stegostoma; species Stegostoma tigrinum. The sequence continues at coordinate 98,153,442 of NC_081358.1, read as the reverse complement.
AATTGGCCATTTGGCCCAAATCCCTCTAAATTCTTCCCATTCATATATGCATCTAGATGCCTTTTAAATGTTGTAATTGTACCAGCCTCCATCACTTTCTCTGGCAGCTCATTCCATACACGCATGATTGTCCGAGTGAAAACGTTGCCCTTTAAATCTCTTTTAAACCTTTCCCCTCTCACCTTTAACCCATGCCCTCTAGTTTTGGATCCCCCTGCCCCAGGGACAGGACCATGCTTATTCACCTTATACTTGCTCATCATGATTTCATAAACTTCTATGACGTCACCCCTCAGCCTCTGATGCTCCAGGGAAAATAGCCTGTCAGTATGACATCAGTTAACATCTCAGTATGCTATGCTCTGTGCAACTGGAGCGGATGATGAGGCAATGTGCACTGTGCTGAGGAAGGGGAGCAATCATTTTCTGAGCAGGACTAGGACATCGAGGAAGAGGAAGTTCTCCTTTTGCTTGCCAGAGCTCAGCTGCATTGGGTGTGTGAAACCAGACAGAGCCTGAGTGACATCCAGTTTCTGTGGATGAGAACTGGATTCACCTGCAAACATGGACTGCAATCATTGGTTATCATGCAAGCAATTGGTCTGTATTGTCTTGGTGAACTGCAGCTTTTATCCATTTGTTGTCAGTAAATAAAAGCTGATGTTTAGAATTGTCTGAATGGATGCTTGGGTGTGATGCTCCTCTGCTGGACAATGTCAAGCTACAGAGTAGTGGTGATTTAGACAGGGTGTGTAGACAAGATGTAGCTAAAAACAGTACACGGTGTGACCTAGTGATTAAACCGTGTCTAAGTTGAGAGAATTGTACTGTGTGTGCGAGGGAGTACCTGCCACATGCCATGAGCGCAGTGACTTTGTGGCTACAGTGCCATTATGCCGGTGCAGGGCAACACCAACATGTCCAGATGCACAACAGCCTTGGTTTGGGTGCCAGGAATGTTGTCCTTTCAGCAGATATCCACTGATTGGCAATTCTCATAGGAATAGCAGGTGGTAAAATAGCACTAGAATCAGGTGAAAGGAGTGTGGTAGGTAATTTAACTATTTTGGTAAGATGCAGACAGAACCCTTCAGTGAAACTCAATAAAATTGGCAATTGTACAAAAAGTAATATTCAGCCCATGCATTATATTGACAATGTGGAAAGCTTGCTCAACCACGATTTGGACTTGTTCAACTCTGGGTCTTCATGTATTAACTTGTATTTACGTCGGTTTCTGATGGGCTGCTTACTGCTATTGGCATAGCGCAGTGCCTGTCTTATGCTTATTCGTTCCCTGTTGTAGCCTTTGGCTGTATCTTCATTTATGGGCAGGCTCAGTGCCTTTTTGTGCAGATCTTCGAATGCAGGACTGTTTCATGGTGGGTACAACAGGCCACATGGCTTAACTGCTTTATCAAGCCTGGCGACAATGTTAGTATTGTTTGCTGCACCTCATGCTTACAGTTGTTGCTATTCAGCCACAGTGTGCTGCCTATCGTAAAAACCCATCACGTTCACTCATGTCTGTTTTAGGGAGGGGAACCTGCTGTTCTTGCCTGGTCTAGCCTACATGTGACTCCAGACCCACAGCAGTATGAATGACTGAACTATCGCCTGTGGTAGTATTGTCCAGTGATGCCCATATCTCATCAAGGATCATAGATTATCAAATAAGCATTTTCTGGACTCTTTGTACTCACACCAGCTTAGAATAATATATTACTACTACAGCCTGCAGCAACAGAATTAGACTTCAACCAGTGTCATGGGAGATTTGATTTGGACACCTGCTGAATAGGACACGGTCAAAATTCAAGTCAATGGCTGAATCATTAAAGGATCCACTTGGACAGAGTAGAGGAATTCGACCAGTCTTTATTCTGTCATGGGATGTGGACATCACCAGCAAGATTGTCATTTGTTGCCCATTCCTCAGTCCCTTAAACCAAATGGCTCACTTGGCCATTGCGCAGGCCAATGAAGAGTCCATCACTTTGCAGTAAGCCTGGAGTTTAACTCTGACAGAATCAGTCTTCAAGGGGTCAGGATCTGGTGGGTGGTGTCTCCAGCAGTGGCCTGAGCATTTCTGTAGACTGGGTGCACAGCCTGTATTTAGATGTATAGAATTTATATGTGGAGTTTGCTATAACTTGTGTGTAAATTCTTTAGGTGTGGTGGTCACAGAAACCACAAACTGCCAGATTAATACAGACAGTATGCTTCTTTGTTTTTTGTCTATGTTGGTCCACACGCTGTGGCACCATGTATATTGTGCACATGTACAAATCAGTGGGGTACAACAGTAATAATGTTATGTAAACCTGCTGGGGATCTTTATTCAACTCATAAACAGAGATTATAGGGAGGGCTCCAGATTCTGGGAAGGTGTAGCTGCCATCGCTATGGTTACTAGGAATTCATGCAAAGTGACATGGGAGAGGAGGAGCCTGATTACTGAACTGTACTTCCTTACTGATATAGTTTACACCACACATGATTAATCCTGGTTTCACAACCTCAGTTTGCTCTCTGACAGAGCTCTGAATGAGCCTTGTTTAAATAAGGCCAACTGAGACAACATACCAATATCAGGTAAGACAGATGCTTTCTTATAACAATGCTGCTGTACCAACAATAATTCTGTAAATACTTTTTGAAAAGGAGAGACCTGAATTATTCTAAGAGGATTTGATCTCATCAGGCTGTATTGGGGAAAGAGCCCCCTAGAAAACTAATATAGTTTCAGCTTAACACCTCTTTTGCTCTAGTTCACAGTTTGCCAATTGCTTAGATAGTCTGACCTTGGCAAGTATTTCAATGCTGCTGAATCAGCCCTCTTCTATTTTTTTTAAAAAAGAATTCTGTTGTCTCCGTCTCACTTGTGCTGTGACGATTAAAACTTGTTGCATCGTAACTTTGTGCACAATCCTGAGATTGGCAAACCAGTTTTGCTGACTACAGTGGGAAGCAAACATTTAGAGGGAAATTACTATCCATTTGGATCAACTTCCGATCCCACACTTACAACTCGGGTGCTTCATACATGGAACTTTCACAGAAATAAGGGTGTGTGTTCAGTAATTATATATGACCTTTTTTGTACGAAACATGCAAAGCTGCATTGTGGACGTTATTCAGCACTGCAGTGAGATGTTGGAATGTATCCAGCAGTAGCAAAAGAGCCTGGAACAATCCCAAGAAATGGTAAAAATGTGCAGTGCACAGTTCTGGAAAATGTGGGCACTCATTACATCCAGCTTCTGTTATTAACTAGTTCAATCTGGCAGGGAAGAGTGTTTCCATTGAATAAAGAAACCAGTCCTACCCACTTTCCCAATCTAATTCATTGCAGATTAATGTTTCCAAAGCATATACAGTTTTGTTTTAAACAAAATGAATGAAAATCACGCAGCACAAGCCACTATGATAGCGAAAGCTCAGTAAAGCATTTCAGCCAGTAGAATATGGGTTTAAGAATATACAGGGTTAATTGCAATATTTAGATTGCCATCTCAATTCTGAGGTAGTGCTGCAGTGTCGGCGGTGACATCTTTCTAATGAGACATTAACCGGAGGGTACTGTCTGTAGCATGGGTTGAGGCAAAAGATGCCATGGAAGTATTTTAGAAGGGAGCAAGGGATTTATCCCTGGTGTGGTGGCCACTACTTATCCTTCTATCAGTATCACTCAATATAACTTGGAAACTTACATTGCTGTTTTTGGGTCTTTTCAGCGTACAGTTTCACTGTTTGTTTTCGAAACCTCAGCCTGCTACCTTTGGCACTTTCATATTTCTTTCTTTCCAAAATTAACCACAGCATCTAAACTGCCAAATATTGTACATCAAATTATTTCACAAATGTTTTTAAAATCTATTTCCACTTCAAAAGACATTTGGAATATGCAGGAAGATGACAACATCCAAAATGATGCATACAATTGTTTATGTATTTAGGGAATACGAAGGCAATGCTATTCTGCATATCTCAGATTACAAAGACTTTTATCAATTCTGTTTCCTCTTTAATGACACAAGACTGAAAATAGTAAAAAAAAATGTAGGCCTTAAAATCAAGAACTGGGTGTTGATCGTTTGGATGCAATGACTTCATTATTAAGTACACCAGGAAATCGTTGCTCCCTGTGTTCTAGATGTTGACTCTTTTTTCTGTTCTGGTGTGAATCCACTTGCTAAGCATTTGCAAAATTCTCTATTTGCATTTGGGACGCCTCTGTAGATGAACGACATTTTTTGTTACAGTCAGTTGTAACCTTCTCCATCCCCACAACCGCTCTGGGGATTGTGTCGGTCCTTCAACTTTAGTCTCTCGAACAAGAGATTACCAGTCCTGTTCCATGCTGACTGAGCCTTCAGCAGTCTGAACTGTATACTCTGAAACTCCGTCCCACACTTTAAATGTTGTTTGAGCGCAAGTTTCTCAACTTCTATTTAATAACCTTTTGACTTTATAGGTGCAAATTACAGAATGAGTTAAATTGGATTGATTAACTGAGTAAACTGTGCTTCATGAATGCAAATCAGTTTCCTTGTGTAATATTTCCCCAGATTGCTGATGGTTTGGCTATGAGTACATCATTTTCCATTTTCTACTTCCTCTGCATTACATCAGTTCGGTGATCTTTTACAAAATTTTAACAGATTCCTCCTTTTTCTCATAAACAGTCTGCAGACATTAAACCATTACCTTCCTTTTTTTGTTAGTTGCTTTATTTCCGCTGTTTGTTTTGATTTTCAAGGTATCACAATGCATGGAAAGAAGGTCATTAAGCTCTTGCATGTTTGTGGCCTCCATCTGCCACCTCTTTCTCCACAGCCCTGCAAGTATTTTCTTTTCAATTAACTGCAATTTCCTTTTTGGGAAGTATTTCTGCATTTTCACCATCTCTCTACAGGCAGTACAATCCAGGTCACAACTCTGCACAATGAGGGTGTAAGAAAACATCCCACTTCCCCTTGATTCTTTTGTCAACTATAATATATTTCGGTCCTATGGCCACTGATCTTGCTGTCAATAAGAAGTGTTTCTCCCTTTTTTCTCCATTACAATCACTCATAATTTTGACCTTTTTCAGCAATTTAATGAATGACTTAAAGAAAATAGGATTGAACTGAATTTTTCAACAATCTAAACAATTGTGATGAGCTCCTGTCTCCTGAAGCGCAAAATTCTGATACATTTCCTCATGAAATAGGGCCCTTCATTACAGAAATGCCAGAGCTAATAATCGGAATAATGTCAATTTAACAATAGTGATTACTGTTTCAAAAGTGCTTAATTAGTAAATGTGGGGATGTGAATATGGCGATTTCCTTCTTGTCATGATATGAAAATGAAATACAAAATCAGAAACATCAGCATCTTAAAGAGAAATTTTTTTCATTGATTGGTGTTTTTGGCATGATTTCTCTCAAATGCTTCTTATTTCAGATCCTAGTGGGCACAGTGATGCTCTGTTGTAAATGGTGCGTATAACATTAATACCATTAAAAAAGGCAAAGTAGCATTAAAAACAATGAAGATCATGGTGTTTATGAGTTTTGTGGAGGCAGAGGTATAATTTTAAAGTCCTGATGAGAGTTCTTGTTAAAGAATTTTCCATGTGAGATGTCTATTGTCAACAATAAGTATATGGCAAAGAACTTTGAGAAGCAAAGTATTGTAAATCCCTCCCTAAATTGTGTTTTAACCTTCAACTCTTCAAGAGCAATGTCTGATGTTTGGAACCCCTTTATATTTGGCTCTTTTGACTGATTTTGTCAATTTGGGGATGATTTATTGGGCTTACTGCGCATGAATTTCATACTGAAATCCTGCAGACATCAGATAAAGCATCTTTTACTGATAGCTTGAATTTGTTTTTACTGTAATCAGATACCCAGTTTAACTTTAAAATGAATTGGAAACCGTATGTTAGAGCGCAATAAACGTTTGACAGATTGGTTCACTAATCACCTGGCAAGGGCATCATTTTGAATAATGCTGAATAGTATAGAAACTACAAACACATCTGATATAATAGCAAAATATCATTGATGGTGGAAATTGAGAAGTTCTTGGAAGTATTCAGGAGGTCTTAGTGAATCTCTGGATTGTGAATTCAAGGTTCAACTGTGGCCTTTCCTGACAACTGGGACAAGTAAGAAACGTAATGTAGAATCACAATATTTTTCAGTACAGAAGAAGGCTATTTGACCCGTCATGCCTCCACCAGCTCGTGAAAGAGCTACACAAGTCATCCCATTCTCCCGCTCTACCTCTGTAATCCTTAAATTCATTGCTTTCAAATATATATCCAGCTCTTTATTTAGATCTCCGGACAGAACCCATTTCTACAACTCTCCTAGGCAATGCATTCCGAATCCTGACAACTTGGTAAAGAAGTTCCCCTTCATCTCACTCCTAGCTCTTTTGCTGACCATACTGAAATTGTGACCCTTAGTTACTGACATACCAACTAGTGGAAACAGAATATCCTTCCTTGACCTGTAAAATTGTTGACAATTTTGAATACTTCAATGAAGTCACCTTCTGTGCTCCAAGGAGAATCAGCCCAATTTCCCTAATCCTTCCTTGTATCTAAAATCCCTCATTCCTGGTATGTTTTGAGCAAGTGCAAAATGGGGATGGGAAAGGGTGGGAAAAACACAAAAGGGATGTCTGTGGTAGGTTGCAAGCAGGAGAAATTAAATAGGGGGGAAATAATTATCCAGGGCTTATGATCTCTACTTCTTAAAAGGACAAGGACAGCAGAAATGTGCTTCCATCACAGCTTGCAATTTCCCTCTAAACCACAGACAATCCTGACTTGGAATTACTGTATATCCTTTATATCAAAATTCTGGAACTTCCTCCCTTGCAACATTGCAAGTGTACTAAACAGAATGAGGCTAGTCAGGAAAGGACCTGACAATCACCTCCTCAAGGATACTCCAATAGGCAGCAAATGCAGGCTGAGCCAGGAATTTCTACATTCCACAGAATGACTTTAAAAAAAAACTTATTCCAGGGCCAGTGCTGCATCCAACTTTGTTTTCTTTATACAAGTCATTATATTTCAAATCTTAAATTTTGCTGACAAATCTGAAGTGACAGATTTGAAAAACATCCAGGAGTATTGTCGTAGAATTTCGAATGAAATGTTCCATGGGAATTGGAAAAAGCTGCTTATAACTCAGTGGACAAATGCTGAAGGGTATCACTAGGAGGAAGAAAAAACCATCCAACAACTCAACTACAGAAAGGGCATTTGCTAAGATGATGCAAGGGATGGTCTATTGCAATTATGAGGAGATAATTGATAATCCAGAATCATAGACACCAGATTATTTGTAAGAAATTAGATGAGAGTTGAGAAAGGTGTTTTAATATTGGTTGGGTTGTTAGTTTAGAATTGTCATGAAGAGGTTAGTTTCCCACAGGTTATAGGGTAAGGAATGCCTTGCTACAGTCATTGAAGCAAAACAAATTAATTTATAAGGGGAGAGAGATAATGGGAACTGCAGATGCTGGAGAATCCAAGATAACAAAGTGTGGAGCTGGATGAACACAGCAGGCCAAGCAGCATCTTAGGAGCACAAAAGCTGACGTTTCTGGCCTAGACCCTTGCCATTTATAAGGGGAATCTATTATGAATATTAAGTAAAAAAGTATAGGAATATGAAATGTGTTTTGGATAGTTAATTTTACTTTGCCTAATGATGCCCTTTTTCTTCATCCTGACATGAGCAGTGGAGTCTAAAACTGGAGGATATAGGTTTAAGATGGGAGGGGAAAGATTTAAAAGGAACCTAAGAGGCAACTTTTTCACGCAGAGGGTGATGAATTTATGGAATGAGCCATCAGATGAGGTGGTAGAGACTGGTACAATTAAAACACTTAAAAGGTATTCGGGTGGGTATATAAACAGGAAGGTTTTCAGGGAAATGGGCCAAATGCTGGTAAATGGGACTAGATTTATTTAGGATATCTGGTCAGCATGGAGGAGTTGGACCGAAGGGCCTGTTTCCATGCTGTATATCTCTATGACAGTATGACTCTATGTTCTGCTATGTTTAACAATGATCATATAAATGCAAGTTGTTGTATAGCTAATATTTATCTTTCAATAAGTGTCAGCAATGCATTGTTTGTGGGATCTTGCTGTATGAAAATTGGCTTCCTACATGACAATTATGACCACAATTAAACAAATTAGTGACAGAGTATCTTAAGTCATTATCAGATCATGTCAATCAAATTGCTCAAACATGAAGTAGTAATGGTTGGGAATTTCAACTACCCTAATTTTAAGTATGGGAAAAAATAATGTAAAAAGTATACAGGGCATGGAATTCTAGAAATGTATTCTGGAAAACTGGTGACATTTATAGAATTTCTTAATTTGATCATACATATGTGCAACGCAGGAGGAAGATGATCGGGACATGAGGGAATGTCTTTATGTTGGTTTTTACACTGGTGAAGCAAGTCCACTATGGGGGGATTTCTCTGTTTTTCTCACTTGCTTCCAATATATGCAGTAGCTGATTGCAGTTGATTATAGCCTTTAAGATTCCATCTGAGGAAATAGACATTTGCATTAAGAAAGGACTCCATTCTGAGTTAACAAGGTATAGAGCTGGATGAACACAATGGGCCAAGCAGTGTCAGAGGAGCAGGAAAGCTGACGTTTCGGGCCTAGACCCTTCTTCAGAAATGACTCCATTCTGAGTGTTTAATTTCACTGGGACCACGTCACTGTGACTGCTGTCAATGATTCGTGCTAATTTGTGGAATATTCTAGGCAGGCTGTCTTGACTCCTTTTTTTATGAGGCATTTGCTAGTGCCCTAATTGTTCAACCCACTATAGCCTCTGGAAATGGGTCCTGCATAATGACAAAATTCCATTGAAGATGTGGCTTGTGTTGCCTATCTGGAATTAGATGAACAGAACAAACAATGCCATTGTACTTTCTATTTCATGTGCTTTGCTTTCTTGCCCTAGGGAATTATGCACCTATCCCTTCTAATGAAACAGAGTTTCTCACATAATGATCAGTCCTGTGATAATGGGAACTGCAGATGCTGGAGAATTCCAAGATAATAAAATGAGAGGCTGGATGAACACAGCAGGCCAAGCAGCATCTCAGGAGCTTGTGCTCCTGAGATGCTGCTTGGCCTGCTGTGTTCATCCAGCCTCTCATTTTATGATCAGTCCTGTGCTTTGTTCAACATGGCAAAGGAACAAGGAGAGCCATTGGAGAGAGATGAATGGAGTGAACACTGGTTATCTTTAGGTGTATTCAAGGAGAATGAAGAGTAGCAGTGGGCCATGCTGAGGCTTCTCTGATATGTCAACACATGGACATCCATGGCAGAGATGTAATCTTGAAAAAAAGCCCTTTTGCATGGTGCTTCCAATCAACATTGTCTTGCCCAAACCCATAGGTACACAATGTACAACCTGTCACATCCCAGGAGAGGAGGGGTTAATTGGCTCCTGTTCTCTTTACAGCCTCTTCTGTTGGTTGCAGCAATGATTTATTTATCTATTCAGCACACAGTTATGCCTCACTCCAATTAAAATGCACTTAACTTTCCTTATTCTGTCACCAGTCCTTTCCTTATTACATTCCATTTGTTCTGTTCTTTCAGCTGTAAATTAAGTAGAACAACAGTATTATAATGAATAAGTTAAGTGTCCAGCTATTCTATCCTACTTTACTCATGTTGTCCATGTTCCTGATAGCACCTGAAAATATTGGCAAACTCCAAATACCCGATACTTGTCCCCACTGGAGTGAGGTTGGAAACTTAGAGGCCCAAGGAATTTAAACCTCCTATACCTTGGTCTGTACAGTCTGAACAGTCTTCTGTTCACCTCAGCCTCTGCCAAGCTTTACTGCAGTTCACACTGAGGACGATGGTGCCAAATATTTGCCTAACATGGGCAAGGGTGAGAAAATTGAGAAGGTACAATAAGAATGAAAAAGTAGCATTCTCGATGTTGAGGAAAATAAGTTTCATTTTCCCCTTAAAATTTCAAAGGTGAATCTTCCTTGTAAGCAATAAAGGCCCCATTATTATCTAATCTGGCTTCATTTATATACAGGTTACTCTTCTCCAACGATCTGGTGAGAAACTAGATGGTGAAATTCCTGACCTGAAAGCCACTGTGCTGACTGGCAGCTGCAGCTTGCTGTGAATTCTTTGGGCCTTCATTCTAGCCAATATTTCCCAACACCTCAGGGCGCCCTCCATCCATGCACCCCAGCAATTGCAACGCACTAGCCTGACTACATCCTCATGGCACTCAGAACACAGCTCAGCATTTTCAGCACAGAACACTATGAGAAGGTAACAAATCATATTGCAATGCTGTTGGCAGGCTGCTCTGCGTGCAGGGATAGGCACCTATCTCATACATCATAAGAGAATGAGATTTGGGCTTCATTCGCTTTCTAAGTGCTCACATATTTTGTGCTTTACTTGAATACTGACAGCATCTCTGCCTTTTTGCATGGACAAAAGGACAGGCAGCTTATTATATTTGCCATCACTTATCACTCAAGGGGTTTGACATGTTGGTGTATAGCACTGATATGTCAGTGTCACACCTACAGCATATGCCAGTATCTGGTGTGGTACATATACTCCATAGGCCTCAATCAAATGGTCAGACTGCAAGTCTGAGGGAGGTAGTCAACTTGCCTGGACAAAGGACTATGATCACTCAGAAGTGCTGTCATAGTCAGCCCAGGGAATTGGCCATTATTAGTTCTGCAAATTAAATACAATTAGTGTGACGATGCTGTTATTTTGACTATTTTTTGAAGTGAGGTTGTGAGGCAGAGGATCGGAGCTGTATCTAAGGAAGTAAACAATTTGTGAGGCCTGGGATTTTTTTTAAAGTTAGAACAAGAGAAGCAGCCTGGGTGTGGCCAGCTGTCACTGGCCAGGCTTTCTAGATTTTTTTAGGTTTAGTTTTAAGCAGAAGCCTCGGGGATTTCAAAAGAGTTGAAAGCTTCAGTGAATGTCTCCTTGCTGCTACTTTCTCTGAATTTTCTCATGATGTTTTCTTCTTCCTGGATTGGAGAACTGCATGTGAGAATCTGTGTCTGAGTTTGCCTTTTTGCCAAGGGGTGTGTTTAAGGGATAATACTATATTGGGACAGTTACTTTGTGCTTGGCATTGTCTCTGTTGTTTGGTGAAGTTTTTCAATAATTAAGATATTTAAATTCCTCTTTGTTTTGCTTGCATTTTAACTATTGTATTCAAATAAATTGTGATTTGCTTAACATTGTGTAGTTTAACCAGTCGCATTGCATCTGGAACTCAACACTTCATATTACCTTTAAAATAAGGAAAGGTCTTAGGGTCTAGGCTACATTTTAAAATATTTTCAGGGGGTCTGGTCTGGTCCATTACGCCAGTCCGTGGATTATCCATAAATCAGTTGGGGAATGGCACAGAAATCCATTCAGGCTGGTCTAAATCAGGAACAGAGCTAAGATGTCCAGAGTGACTGAATATGAAGCACAGAGACCAGGAAAGTTTGGGGTTTGGTATCGAACAGCGCCATTGAAAAAAGATACTGGATACCAGAGTGAGAGTGGTAGACCTTTTATCGAAGATGAGTACAGCAACACAATTAGCGAGTATGAGGTAGCAGCGAGAAGATGTTAGCACATACCTTTGCAGAGTGTAGAAGGTCATTAACCTTCTGGAGGCATTGCTGTGTGTTGCTCTGGACTGTGGATACTACACTGACTTGGATGGCTACTTCAGACTAGGCTAGCGTTGTTTGGTGCTGTGTTGTCTTCTAGTGGTCCTGGGGGAAAAGGACAGTCACTCACTCCTACACCTTATTCACTAGGAGCTTCAAATTTAAACAATGAGATAAGAATCTCACCTCTGAGCAGCAAGAAACTTGTTTGCATGTATTAATACCTCATTAATTCTTAAATCAACCAGAGAATTCTGGAGAAACTCAGCAGGTGGAAAGAGAAGAACAGAGTTAACATTGAGTCTGGTATGACACTTCAGAACTGAAAGTCTAGAGATCTTTCTGCCTTTGACCCTGTACAGCTTGTGTCTCTGGCTACTTCTGTACCACCAACATTTTCTTGAGAAGAGAAGAATTGCACACATAGTTGCATACCTGCATATACCAGAAAAGCGCCAACAGTTGGAGCCAAAAATATCAGGATTGAAATTTTTTGTCATGGTTGTCAAGCCCAACATATTTGTATATGACTCATCAAAAATCAGGTATGCAACTGCAAGATGAGACCTAAGCTAAGAAAATTGAAAGACCATGCTAAAATTGCAAGATACCTGTTTTTTGGTGACTTTGCCTTATTCTGGATTGCTGCTTGCTCTGTTTTGGATTCCTGGAGGTCTTTTGTGCCACTTTATGATAGTTGCCATGTTTGATGGATAACTACCTCCCTCAGGTATGTGGGTAGTTTTTTATTGCCTGCTGTTCTTCAGTGGCATCAAGAAAGTTATGGAGAAGGCAGTAAGGCTAAGCTATGAGGAATGAAGGAGATACACCGGGCCTTGTAACTGGAGAGGATGCTCCTTAGTGGATTCTGAATTCTGGGCATGTTTCTATTTCCCGTTCCAGCATGAACCTGCCAAATCACCACCCTTGCATCTATTTGACACCCCAGATCAGAAAAATTCCCTTTCTCCCTCAACTAACAAAAAAAGTAGATTGCTATGCAGGCAAAAAGAACAGCAGAATCCCACAAAGTGAGAAATGACTGGAGACTCTACTTCTAAGGTAACTGATTGGTTTAAGGGTTTTGCAATGCCCTGAAAATATGAAGGAATGATATATTAAAAATTCTTCATGGCAGAACACATACATAACAGTCTTCATTTGCAGCTCTGTCCATTTTCTGTCCTGATGGTGTTGTTTCTGTTTTGGAATTTTGTTGTCATCCATCGCCATCCTGTTAACCTTAAATGGGCACATATCCATGATGTGCATTAGGATCTAATTGTAAAGATGTAATACTTTGTCTCTTTACATTTTTTGACATACAGGGGAAGAACTTTTAACCTGTAGAGAACATGACACACTGCAAAAGATTCCAGCCTATGTAGTATTTTGAACTGTTTGACCAGTCAACGCCTCCATTTGTTGAAATTATGTTGTGCAGAACCAATCATAGATAAGTAGAGCATGAAGTATCATTTGCTTTGTGTATATTGGGTGGATATGCATGGACTCAGAGCAATGAAAACAATTTATATCATATATAATATCAGGCAGTTTACCACCCTTACACAAGTCCATCGAATGTCTCTGCAACTAGCTGTTGAATGTGGCTCTGCGGTCATATAGAATAGCAGATGTACAGATATAAACTTGAACCATCATTGAGCGCAGTAAGCATTTTAATATTGTAGTCACATCAGTGGCATATGACTGCACCAGTCTCTCCAGACTATATATTTGAATGTCAGGATTTGCCTTGAGATTATACAACACTCCCAGCTATTCGCTATGCATCTGAAAATCTGGCAAGTCATTAATTTTGCCGCAGTATGCATTGTCAGATTTGCTAGGTTCTGCTTTCAGAGCTTTAACATTTCTCTCAGACTCTGGTTTGAGATTAGGTGTTGATAATGAATGAGTTTGAACTCAGTGAATACCTCTTCTCGTTTAATTTAGGACAAAGACATAAGTCAGTTGAACACATGAATTACAGCAATGAAAAGAGAAGTGGGAATTTGGACCTTAAGTCTTTTTAGAGCCAGGTTTCTTTGGCACAGCATCCAAATATGAGACCTTTACAACTTGGAAGGAGAAGGTAGTAGATACATGGGAACACCTACAAATTCCCATCCAGACCTCTCGTCATTTTGACTTGGAAATATATTGCCATTCCCACACTTTCAGTGATTCAAAGTCTTGGAGCTCTATTCTTAACAGTACTGTGCATCTACACTATAACTTCAGCAGAGGTTCAAGAAGACGGCTCGCCATTACCACTTTAAGGTCAATTAACAATAGACAAATCTGGTGTAACCAGCCACATTTACATCCTGTGAAAGAATTTAAATTTTCTTATTTGGAAAAACATTTTAAAATGGATAGAAACAGCCTCAGATGTGCCTTGGGAAACTTGCTTCTGCTCCTGGTGTTAAATGAAGTAACTGAGTTTCCGCATCGGTATTATCACAGTGATGGGGTGAGGGTGTTTGCAAATAAGCTTGCGTAAGCCACACAACTTGAGTTTGCAAACTTATGCAAACTCATTTGACATGAAGCTAGTGACAACTCATGTATGTAGAGTAAAGTCTAAGCTTTGGCTTGCTTCATGTACAATGTGAAAGATTTTCCATGTTTTGCTGTTATATCATTAGTTAGTTTTTGGGTTAAATTTGCTTACTTCCTCCTTTTCCTGTGTTCATCAAGTTGACACATGCCTCTATTGGGAAAGACATTCTTACTTGGCAGCAAATGTGAGCATTAAACACATCACAAAGACAGTTTATAACATGATTTGGAATGTGATGTGCTAACTTGGTTCTTGCACTTGCTGTGCCACTCCAATACTATCAATGTTTAATTTCTGATGAGACATGATTTACATTAATGTCCTCAAAGGGGTTAATGTGCCTTCTATGGGAGCTGAGTGGAACGGGAAGTTGGTTGACTGTTGCAGCTGTTATGTCCTGTGCTGTATTGAGGAAGTAGGATATGAAGTAAAGCAAGTGGAAGAATCCTGTTGAAAGATATTCGTAAAGTACAGGGCCACAAAACAGAGAGTCCACTTTGGGTGATCACTGACACAGCAGTTCTGTTAACTTTCACTTTAGTGATGATAAATTACCCCAGGATAACTAATAAAGGATTTCTTGAGTAATAAGGTTCTGCTTCTGCCTCTGTCTACCTTGGTAGCATCATGATTTAGAACAATAGAACAATACAGCGTAGAACAGGCCCTTCGGCCCTTGATGTTGCGCTGGCCTGTGAACTAATCTAAGCCCCTCCCCCTACACTATCCCATCATCATCCATATGCTTATCCAAGGACTGTTTAAATGCCCCTAATATGGCCGCATTAACTACATTGGCAGGCAGGGCGTTCCATGCCCTTACCACTCCCTGAGTAAAGAACCTGCCTCTGACATCTGTCTTAAATCTATCACCCCTCAATTTGTAGCTATGCTCCCTTGTACAAGCTGAAGCCATCATCCTCGGAAAAAGACTCTCACTGTCCACCGTATCTAATCTTCTGATCATCTTGTATGTCTCTATTAAATCCCCTCTTAGCCTTCTTCTCTCCAATCAGAACAGACCCAAGTCCCTCAGCCTTTCTTCATAGGGCCTGCGCTCCAGACCAGGCAACATCCTGGTAAATCTCCTCTGGACCTTTTCCAATGCTACCATATCCTTCCTGTAATGAGGCGACCAGAACTGCGTGCAATATTCCAAATGAGGCCGCACTAGTGTTTTGTACAGTTGCAGCATGACATCATGGCTCCGGAACTCAATCCCTCTACCAATAAAACCTAATGCGCCATAAGCCTTCTTAACAGCACTATCAACCTGGGTGGCAACTTTCAGGGATCTATGAACATGGACACCAAGATCCGTCTGCCCATCCACACTACCAAGAATCTTTCTATTGACCCGGTATTTTGCCTTCCTATTATTCTTCCCAAAGTGAATCACCTCACATTTATCCATATTAAACTCCATTTGCCACCTTTCAGCCCAATTCTGCAGTTTACCCAAGCCTCCCTGCAATCTGCAACATTCTTCCACACTGTCCACCACTCCACTGACTTTAGCGTCATCTGCAAACTTACTAATCCATCCACCTATGCCTGCGTCAAAGTCATTTATAAAAATGACAAACAGCAGTGGTCTCAAAAACAGATCCTTGAGGCACAACACTAGTGACCTGACTCTAGGCCGAATATTTTCCATCAACCACCACTCATTGCCTTCTTACAGAAAGCCAGTTTCTAATCCAAACTGCTAAATCTCCCTCAATCCTGTGCCTCTGTATTTTCTCAAATAGCCTACCATGTGGAACCTCATCAAAGGCTTTACTGAAGTCCATGTACACCACGTCAACTGCCCTTCCCTAATTCACATGCTTGGTCACCTTCTCAAAAAACTCAATGAGGTTTGTGAGACACGACCTGCCCTTGACGAATCCATGCTGACTATCTCCAATCAAATTGTTGTTTGCTAGATGATTATAAATCCTGTCTCTTATAATCCTTTCCAAAACTTTTCCTATATCAGACGTAAGGCTCACGGGTCTGTAATTACCTGGGTCATTCCTACTGCCCTTCTGGAACAAGGGCACAACATTTGCAATCCTCCAGTCCTCTGGTACTAAACCTGTAGACGATGAGAACTCAAAGATCAAGGCCAAAGACTCCGCCACCTCTTCCCTAGCTTCCCAGACAATCCTCGGAAAAATCCCTTCTGGCCCAGGGGATTTATCTACCTTCACACCTTCTAGAATTGATAATACCTCCTCCTTACTAATCTTAATCCTTTCAATTCTAGTAGCCCGTAACTCAGTCATTTCCTCTACAATATTCTCCTGTTCCTCCGTGAAAACAGATGAGAAATAATCATTTAGCAATCTCCACAGGCTCCACACACAATTTCCCACTTCTGTCTTTGACTGGCCCTATTCCTACCCTAGCCATCCTCTTATTCCTCACATACCTATAGAAAGCTTTAGGTTTCTCCTTTATTCTACCTGCTAATGTCCCCTCCTTGCTCTTCTTAACTCTCTCTTTAAATCCTTCCTAGCTAATCTGTAATTCTCCATCGCCTCATCTGAACCATCTCATCTCATCGTCACATAAGCCTCCCTCTTCCGCTTAACAAGAGATACAATTTCTTTAGTAAACCACTGTTCCCTTACCTTATCGCTTCCTTCCTGCCTGACAGGGACATACCTATCAAGGACATGCTATATCTGTTCCTTAAACCAGCTCCACATTTCATTTGTCCCCATCCCCTGCATTTTGCTCACCCATTCTATACCTCCTAAGTCTTGCCTAATTGCATTATAACTGGTCTTCCCCCATCTATAACTCTTGCCCTGTGGCATGTTTTTATCCCTTTCCATTACTAAAGTAAACATAACCGAGTTATGGTCACTTTCTCCAAAGTGCTGACCATTTAAATCAGAAAATTAAGTTTCACACTGACTGGAGATGGTACTTACGCTCTGAAATAAAAGTCGACTTGTATTTAAAATTTAAAATGTACTTTGCTCAATTCCAGGACATTTGAGTTTGCACCAAAAGATTCTTTAGAAATGCAGTCACTCTAGATCGCACCAACAGTGATATAGTAATAACTACGGAATAAATTTTAGGTGCTTGTTATGGAATGAATGTCAATTGGATGAACTCTCCTATAGTTCTTTGATGAAAAGAATGGGAAGTTTTTCAGACAGCTGAGTTGTAAGGCAGGGGTCTTGATTTAATATTTCATCTCAAAGACAACACCTCCAATAGTGCAGCACTCACTTAGTACTGCAATGATGTGTTGGCCTGGATGAAGTACTTGAGTGGCATATGCATCCATGAGTCACAGACTCAGGTAGAATTACTACCGCTGAGTTTTGGTTGACATGGCCAATTGACCAAATGTATTACTTAATGAAAATACTCCCAACGTGTAAGGAAATGTAATAGTCATTTTGAGGCTCAGGTACAGCTGTGTGTATTCAGGGATCCATCAGTTTTATTGCTCTGACAGTCTCGCAGTCAGTTAAAGACTTGACTTCCCCATCCCTCATTTGGACAATTTGAGCTACGCTAATGTAGCTCCTGCTGTGTTTTCACATTTTAAAGTATTATTTGTACAAATCCCTGATCCTTATTGGCATCAATATGTGATTAGAAATATTCAGTTACTAAGTATTTCCCATTCTTGTTTTTCTCTCCTTTCCTCATTTTTGGGTTTCCTTTTAAAAAGACTGATCTTTTGACCTAATTAAAGTATCAAAAGAGGAAGTTTAAAGCAAAGTTTAAAATTGTAGACAATACACAATAGACAATAGGTGCTGGAGTAGGCCATTTGGCCCATCGAGCCAGCACCACCATTCATTATGATCACGGTTGATCATCCACAATCAGTATCCTGTTCCTGCCTTATCCCCATAACCCTTGATTCCACTATCCTTAAGAGCTCTATCCATCTCTTTCTTGAAAGTATCCAGAGACTTGGTCCCCACTGCCTTCTGGGGCAGAGCATTCCATATATCCACCACTCTCTGGGTGAAGAAATTTTTCCTCAACTCTGTTCTAAATGGCCTACCCTTTATTTTTAAACTGTGTCCTCTGGTTCTGGACTCACTCATCAGCGGAAACATGCTTCCTGCCTCCAGAGTGTCCAATTCCTTAATAATCTTATATGCCTCAATGAGATCCCCTCTAATCCTTCTAAACTCTAGTGTATACAAGCCCAGTCACTCCAATCTTTCAACATATGATGGTCCCGCCATTCCGGGAATTGACCTCGTGAACGTACGCTGCACTCCCTCAATAGCAAGAATGTCCTTCCTCAAATTTGGAGACCAAAACTGCACACAATACTCCAGGTGTGGTCTCACCGGGGTCCTGTACAGCTGCAGAAGGACCTCTTTGCTCCCAGATTCAATTCCTCTTGTTATGAAGGCCAGCATGCTATTAGCTTTCTTCACTGCCTGCTGTACCTGCATGCTTGCTTTCATTGACTGATGTACAAGAACACCTAGATCTCGTTGTACTTCCCCTTTACCTAACTTATCTTCGTAGGTTAGGAGGAATGACACTAGATTAAAAGCAAATTACTGCGGATCCTGGAAATCTGAAATAAAATGGGAAATGCTGGAGAAACTGAGTAAGTCTGGCACCATCTGTGGAGAGTTAACATTTAGTGTCTGGTTTGACTTTTCTTCAGAACTGCAAGATGTTCTCTTCTTTGAAGAAGAATAATGCTGAAAATGTTAAGTCTTAATGCTTATATCAGCTCACAGACAGTAAGACAATGAGGCCTGGTGCCCAAAATGAACAGGCTGAGTATGGGTCAAATATGGATTGAGCTGCATTAACCAAGCAAACGTAGAATTACATAGAAAGTACAGCATGGAAATAAGCCATTCTGCAATTGATGGTCCAGCCAGCCTCGTCCCACCAGCAAGATTCTCACTAATTTGTATGACAAGGGGAGATTGGTTTGATTGTATTCGCTGTAGTTTAGAAGGATGTGAGGAATCTTTCTGAAATTTATACAAATATATACAATAGGGCTAGACAGACTAGATGCAGGGAGAACATTTTTCTTTCAATGGGGAGTCTAGAAACAAAGGTCACTGTCTGTCTGAGTGATTTAGGACTGAAATGAGGAACTATTTATTCACCCATAAGGTAGTGAACATGTGTAATTTTCTATATTTCTGTATCTTTAATTGAGTTATATAAGATGCTCAAGGGGATTGACAAAGTAGATAACGGATGTTTCTTCTTTTGAGACAATAGAAAACAGGAAGCTGGAGGCGGCACGGAGGCTCAGTGGTTAGCACTGCAGCCTCACAGCACCAGGGACCCAGGTTCAATTCTACCCTTGGGCAACTGTCTGTGTGGAGTTTGCACATTCTCCCCGTGTCTGCGTGGGTTTCCTCTGGGTGCTCCGGTTTCCTCTCATAGTCCAAAGATGTGCAGGCTCGGTGGATCGGCCATGCTAAATTGCCCATACTGTTCAGGGGTGTGTGGGTTATAGGGGGATGGGTCTGGACGGGATGCTTCAAGGGGCAGTGTGGACTTGTTGGGCCAAAGGGCCCGTTTCTACACTGTAGGGAATCTAATCTAATTAAAAGAAGTTTTTGTTTTCAATCTGCTACTCCTTATCCTAAAACTGAGATGAGAAATTTCTTCTGGGATGCTGGGACATCCAGTAAATTTAAATAGGTGATAGATAATTTTTTAGTTAGTAATCAGTTGAAAAGTTACGGAGAATGGGCAGGAGTTGAGTCTGGGGCTGAACTGTCCTGGTTGTTATGTTCTTGTATGGGAATAGTGCTGGAATATGGTGTTGAAGTAGATGATCAGCTGAGGTCTAGCAGATCTCTTGCTTCAATCATCAGCAACCATCCCCACTTCAGCCCTAACGATAGAGGGAAGTTAATTGACGAAGCAGCTAAAGATGGTTGGGCGAAGGACTAAGCCAGAAAACCCAGGCTTAGGCCACACCTGCTCCAGAAGTGTGGATTGACACCGCTGAACAGGTTGATTTGAAAATGTTTAACCTGAAGATCAAGTGCAGAGATATCCAGGAGCTGAGATTACTGACCTGCAATAATCACAATCATTTGCCACTGTTCTAGATGTCTCTGTCTCCACCAACCCCCACCCCCCCACCCCCGCGCGCCCCAGCTTCCCATTTAGCCCAGTTTTGCTAGGAGGCCTTGTGACATTTGTTCAATTGTGGCCTCGCATCACCCTCATTTGGGCAAACTTGTGTGGGACTCAGCAATAATGCTGCTACTTTTTAAACTGCACTCTGAGCAGAGTGGTCCCAGAAGCCGATAAGTCCTGTTAAAGCTGCTTCACAAAAATAGAGTGTAATGAAACAGGAGAGCAAATAGGTAACTGCTGGCTACTTTTCTCCTCTCTTGTTTCTTGTGACTGGATTTTGATTTAAAGCTGTAAGTACAATATAAAATATTTCAATAATGTTTTGCTTTGTAAATTATGAATTTTCTTAATAGAGTCAAGGAGTTCTGGCTATTTGTCTGAAATGAACAAAGATAAGACTATTTTAGTCTATACTTGAATAGGAGGAAGGGTAAAACAAAGGGTCTAAAGTCTATTTAGCTCAGATTTGCACATCTTGCACTACGTTGGATCAGAGAATCCCTACAGTGTGGAAAGAGGCCATTCAGACCTTTGATCTGTACTGACGCTCTGAAGAGCATCCTACCCAGATGCCGACCGTAACTCTGTAAATCTGCATTTACCATGGCTAACTTAGTTAACCTGCACATCCCTGGACATTAGAAGGTAATTTACAATGGACAATCTATGTAACCAGCACATCTTTTGACTGTGGGAGGAAACAGGAAAACTGTACAATCTATACAGTTAGTCACCTGAGGGTGGGATCAAACCTGGGTCCCTGGCACTGTGAGGTGGCACAGCTAACCACTGAGCCACTTTGCTGCCCTTGGAAAATCCTAGTGCTCTTGCAGTTTGTGCAGGAAGTGCATCCGACTGGATCTGCTTGACCACTGAGCTTCTGAGCTTTTGAGCTTTCATGGCAGCAGATGATATGTTCAGGAGGTTGAGAGGTTCGTGGACAGCACATTTCAGGATGTGGTCACTCTGCAGTTTTGAGGAACTGCTAGGAGAGGGGGAATGGGTGTATGTCAGACAAAAGGGGAACCAGCCAGGTCATGAAAAAATTCCTCATGCATCTCTCTAACTGTCTGTCTTTTGGCCTTAGAAGAGAGGAAGAATGAATGTTTGTTACTGTGTGGAGGTGAGTCAGAGCTATGGCACCACGGCACTACATGTGGTCTAGCTGCTCTGGGAAATAGGGTGAGGTAGGAGGACAAAAAAAAACACTACATAAAAACACACTATGAGCAAAAATACTGTATTAAAGACCTCCAAATAGTCAGGGATATAGATGATCAAACATACAATCAAATTTTAGAAAAAATGCAAGATAATAATATAATAATAATTTTAGGAACAAGTGATGGAATATGACCTTCTTTCCTGGATGAATGCAGCTCCAACAACATTAAAGAATATTAACGCTTTGCATGATAAAGCAGCCCACTTGATTGGCGCCACATCCACTCCCTTAACGACACTTAGCAGCAGCAGCAGCAGATCATCTGCAAGACACACTGTAGAGATTCACTAAAGCTCTTTACGCAACACCTTCCAAACCCACGACCACTTCCATCTGGAAGGACAAAGGCAGCAGATACATCGGAACATCTCCACCTATAACTTTCCCATCAAGCCACTCACCATCCTAACTTGCTAACATATCACGACAGTAACTTCACTGTTGCTGGGTAGAAATCCTGAAATTTCTTCCCCAGTGGATTGACATGCCCATGAACTGCAGCGGCTCGAGAAAGCTGCTCACCACCGCATTTACAAGAGCAACTGGGGACGACAAAAAAGCTGGCTCAGCCAGCAATACCCACATCCCATGAATGAATTTAAGAAAAAAATGAGTCAAATGTTAACAGTTTGAGAGGGAACAAAATAATTAAATTTCATCCAGGAGAATATTTTTGGGAAGTCAGTAGAAAGCCCAACAAATGAAGGGGAAGTTCTGGACCTAATACTTGGAAGGTAGTCTCGGAAGGTGGATGGCATATCAGTAGGGTTGGGTGCAGTTTGAAGATAGTGACCATAACTTGGCCAGATTTAGGACAGTATTGCGAAAGGATAAGAATGGACAGGGAATAAAATTTCTAAATTCAGGAAAGGCAACTTTTGCTAGGGGAACATACCATTTGGCCCAAATGGGCTGGGAGTGGCTTGCAGATAAAACTGTCACCTGAAGTATTGAAGATGAGAGAGATCTTGAAATGCATATTCATAGGTGCCTGAAGGTAATAGGGAGGGTAGAGGATGAACACACTGAATACTGGAGAAACTTGGCAGTCCTGGTAGCAATTACTTTTATTCATAAAATGTGGGCATCTCTGGCTATGCCAGCATTTACTGACCATAACTGCCCAGAGAGCATTTTAGATTTAATCATTTTGCTATGTGTTTGGAGTCACATGTAGGCCAGGCCACAGGCAACGATGACAGTTTCCTTGTCTGAAGTACATTAGTGAACCACATGGGTTTTTCCAACAATTAACAACCTTTTCATGGTCGGCATTAGGTTTGTAATTTATTGAATTAAAAATCCATGGCTGAATTCAAACCCAGGTGCCTAGAAAACTAACTAGGTCTCTGGATTAAAAATCTAGTGAATACTACCAGGCCATGGTCTCCTCTTCCTGTCTGTGGAGGGAGAAACAAAACTAACATTTCAAGTCTGGTAAGATGCTTCTTCAAAGCAGAGAATTTAGGTAAGTTGGAGAGGCATATGGGATACTTGCCTTTATTAGCTAAGGCATAGAATATAAGAGCAATGTGTATTAAATGCTGGTTACGGCACAATAGGAGTACTGTATGCAGTTCTGGTCACCACATTATAAGAGGAATGTGACTACAAGAGGGGGCAAAATTGGGATGTTTTCCATTTCCTTCATGAAAATCTAACACTTGTTGCTGGATCAGCTGAATAGTTCCTGTGCCAGATTGATTAAGATTGTATATTTTAGTGCTTCTTTTTCCCCCCTCAGGTTATTTTCTATTGCACTGGGAATTCTAAATACGGATCAAGACTAGATGTTTGTTAACATTTCTTGCTTTGATACCTGTTGTATGGAAGCATTTGAGGTGTAACATGAAATTTTGAGGGAAAGATGCTCTTGATTTACAGGTCAGGAAATATGCTGCAATTGATATATAGCTGTCTTAGCTCCAACGCCTTCTATGATCTTTCTCCATCCAACCTCCTATCTCTCGTCCAGCATCTGATCACACACGCTGTCCTTTCGATATTGATCTACGCACTCCCTCCTCACTCTGCCTTGCTATTATTGACAACAGAGTTATGATCCTAATTGAAGGTAATACTGGATAAGTCAGATCCCAGAGTGGAACCTGGCTTGATAGAACACATGTTTTATTTTTCTTTTTGCTTACTGAGGGGATCAGTCGCTGCTCATTTTTAGAACAGGCTGCCAATGCATTTTTAACAAAGTAAGAGAAAAGTTTATTATACGGATGAAAATCATAATGTATTTTTTACTGGACAAGAGCAATTGGAACAACCCCATTATGACCATCAGAAAGAAGAATCATCCTTTTAACCCCAGCAGTGTCCTTAAAGATATTCAAACCTTTAATAGATTCACCTCTGCCCTAATGTTAAATTTTCTTGATCAGTTGGTGCTACTATAATCAGTCTCCTTTTGGTACTCCTTGGATGCCATTTTCTTCAGAAACACTTAAAATAACCTGCAGACTCAACTCACTCCTACTTAATATGTGTTTTCTATACTCATGCCTTCGTTAGCCTGTGGATCCTTACTAAGGTTTTTAATGTAGGTTTGTAGCTCGGGTCCTGGGTGTTGAGATTGGTTGGCTCGCCGAGCTGTTTCGTAGTTCCGCAGGTGTTTCATGACCCTGCTGGGTAACATCATCAGTGCAGCCTCTGATGAAGTGCTTTTGTGTTTTCCTGCCTGTTATTTAAACTCTGGGGTCCATTGAGCTTGATTACCTCACTCCCGGTTTTCCTTCGCAATGGAGCATATATGGGGTCTAGCTCTAAGTGTTTATTGACGTAGAGTTGTTCGCGGGGAGCGCTCTGAGTCTTGGCGTAGTTTTCCCATTTTCGTGCCAATTTGAGCATGCTTTGCCTATAGGTCGATCCCTGAGGTTTTAGAGTAGATTTGTAGCTCAGGTTGTGGATGTTGTGGTTGGTTGGCTCACCGAGCTGGCTCGTTGTTCTGCAGATGATTCATCGGAGGCTGCACTGTTACCCAGCAGGGAAATGAATCGCCTGAGGAACAATGAACCAGCTCAGCGAGCCAACCAGCCACAACTGGATCCTTACTCTTTGGTACTCTCACAGCCTTACACCTCTGGAACTTTCTTCTCACTGACTTCTAAGTACCTCAGGACTTCTCCCTGGATATGACTCACAGAAGAGCACCTCTGCTGTTATGTTTATTCTGCAAGAAACTGCTTCTGACTGCTCTCTTTCTCTCTGGTGGTTGCAAAACTGTAGTTAGCAAACGCTTTAGCATTTATCTCCCCCAGGTGCATATTGCTGAATAACAAATTCCCCAAAGTAATGTTTGGATGCAGTGTTCAAAATGACTTTCTGATCGCTAAAATAAAAGGCCAGATCTTCATGGAGCTGAAGCCTGAAACGAATGTTTCAATTTTAACAATTTTATTATTTTTGCGCGTAATTGTCACTTTTTGACCTGCTGTCAGATACCTGTTATGGAATCTAAATATTTCCAGATGGACAGGGAGTGGAATGTGAAATAAGGTGTGTGCTGTTAGCTAATTAAATCCATGTCAACACATGCCCCAGTACGCTCTTGCTGATACACTCCTCTGTTTAGGGAAACTTCATAAGTGTGTGAAAGTTTCTCAAGTAAACTTACATGATGAATGTCATTCCTTTAGATACTAGCTGGAAAATCCAGGATAATTTTAAATATTTATGTTTCTCTTTTTAATTAACTAGTAAGCACTTCTGAAAAAATCTGCAGAGGAAGATGGACGTTCTAATATTTAGTTGAGGCACAGAATGGAGCCAAATCGCCCAGTCCAGCAGACTGATCCAGATGCACTGCTACAGAGAGCCAAACTTTCTAGAAATTGGAATACACCTTTTTCAAAGTCAGCATCAAGCTCCAGAACAATCCTTAACTTGGGGCCAGAAATTAAGGTAAAGAACTTGACAAGACACATCTGAAGATGTTTTTATTGGGGTGAGAATGAGAATAAGCTATGAGGCCCTTTGAGCCCGACTAATGTTTCCTTTTGCTGATTGATGTGTTCAAATTTTGTTCTCTCTAATCTTCAGGAAAAGCATTCAAAATTTATGCAACTCGTCCTTAATTTAACTCTTGAAGCCTTGCTATATTCTTTTGGATCTGCAATTAGTTTGCCCTTTTTGAATATAGATGCTTATACGCTTAATACTTCAATACTCTAGATGATTCTTAGCATTCATTTATATAAATGAAAATAGCTTCCTCACCTTTTGTATTCATCTTGTATGATAAAGGTCAATTTTTCATTCATCCTTTTATTACATATTGTATAAATCTGTCCGCTAACTTTTAGTGATCGTTTGAGCATAGGCCTATTCTTTTGTTTCATCTAGTTTCTCAAAACTGGTTTGTGGAATTTTTTTATGCTACAAAGTCTTTCAATTTGAGAAGACCTCTTGTTCTGTGTTACCATCAAAATATCAACCCTACTTTTATTTGGTGATGGCCATCTGTTTAATCTGGCACTTCCAGTAGCTTTACTTTGTAAGGTGAGAGTGAAATAACTTGCAGACTACAAGAAAGGGAAATGACTGAGCTGGTTAAAATCAACTTAATAATAAACCAACTTCCTTTTACATTTGGTTTCAGTTGCTGGAGTTGCAAGCTAACAATTTGTGTTTGCAGGTGTTGAGTCCATTTCAACCCAATTTCCTTTTCCTTCTGTGTGGTGCCTTTTGTTTATATTTCATGAACATGTCTGCAAGACGAAACATTGTAGCAAATGTGACTTCCATCAACAATACTCAGAACTACGGTTTTAATACTATTTGGTCACTATGCCTCTGATTTTTCCAGTGTTTCTTCTAAACCTTTCTAAAATATTCGCATTCTCTCCTAGACACTCAAAACAGTGGAACAGTGAACTATATAACTTCAAGCTGGGCATTACCTAAGTCATTGTTTTATTCCCTTCAGACGAAGTGCAGTGTTCAGCATTATTGATCTGGGCTTCTTCACCAAAATCAAAATTGTTTTCTTTTCCCTGAAGGAGAAATGCCAAAGAGAAGCTGCCTATCTGTTCAAGCTGGAGCAGTCCTTCAAGAATTCACTGACTGACCTGAAAACTCACATTCTAATGCCTCTTGTCAAGGCTGGTAAGTAATTGTCAAATGCTGATTAATCTTAAAATAACTTAAGATTGAGTCAAAGAGGATTCTTATGCCTCATAAACTTCATTCTCTCAAACCTATTAGTAATCAATAATTTTTAAAGCCACAGCAGAAGAGGAATATTAACTTGAGCGTTCAGTTAATGAGATAGTTTAGAGGGGCTGATAGATGAAGTTGAAGTGATACAGTATTGCAAGTGGGGAGAAGAAAATAAATTGGTAAGATTTATTCTAAAAAAAATTGTCAATTAACAGAGATAAAATAGAAGCCAGCCTTGGGAATTTTTAATTCTTACCGAGACCAGGAAACCATGTAGAAATCAGCCCAGGCTCTGGTCTGTCCTCAGTCAGGAGCAGCAGTGAGCAGGAAGGGCAGAGAGTGGAAAGGGTTAGGAGTTTGGGATGGATGCGAATCATCGAGAAAAGATACTGCTTGCTTTGATAGGGTGGTGGTCCTTGAAGCTTGATGGGAGATGGGTGCAGTTGTGGAGTTAGTGAATAAGAGGTGTTGAGAGAAGATGGCAACACTTACACTCATAAAGTGAAAAAGGTCATTAATGATCCTGTGGTGTTGCTGCATGTTTCTGTGAGACATGGATACTACATTGATTAGGCTAGCTGCTGCACATAGTCTGGCAGCATCAGTTGCCGTGGTCTCCTCTGGTGGTCCTGGATGGAAAAAGGACAGCCTGTCCCTCCTCCACCCATCCACTAGATCACTGTTGGTGAAGGGCAATGTCAGTCTCAGCCATATTGTTTGAAATTACAAACCAACTCACGAAATGGCTTTTTCTGATTTAGTGATTGGAATGATGTGCAGTTGGGCTTTAAAATGGCCCCAGCAACATGAGGGCTATAAATTCCTGGCACTGGTCTGCATTCCTGCCTCTGTGGAATGCAAGATTTCACAAGGACTGGCATTGTGGAAGATAATATATAATCCATGAAGTCAGCAGCAGAAAATTGCATTTGAAACATTGCCTGGGCTCAAAGAAAAATCATCCACAAAATTCCACAAAATTGACACTCGTTCAAAATAAGGGCAAATGAAGGTACTGGTCTGGGCATTTTTGCAGAGTTACATCTTACGTTTAAACTGAGATGATCCCTCATATGACCATTGTAATGTCACTAAAACCCCCCATTTGAAAGTAAAGTTGAGTCATGATGTAACATCTGAATCATTGTTTTTATTTCTATGACATATCTTTTTATTTGTGGATGAGCTATGTACGTTACTAGGATGTTATTTTGGGTTAGGACAGGAAATAAGTATTTGGAAAAATGATATGAACTGAAAGTGCCCACACACGTTTAGAAAAATATTTTTTTTGCTTATGTAATCTATCAGACAGGATCTGATTCATATTGTGTCCGACAGAAACATTTTGGGGCCTTAAGCTCTTCATTGCATTTAGCAATGGCCTTTTTGAAGTTCACTGAGGGATAGAGGGCTATGTATCCAAGCTTCTGATGACACCAACATAATAAAGTGCATTGAGAGCCAAAACATGTTGGCATTGAGTGAACGTGTAACGGAGCTACATGCTGTCCAGCTCGGTATTGTTACAAAGAGATCCCCCTTCATTCTTCCAGACTCCTATGACAAAGACTCAATTGACCAGACTTCTCCTTGTATGACAAACCTGTCATCCCAGGAATCAGCCTGATAAACCTTCATTGCACTCCTTCTATGCTAATATTATCTTTTCTTAGGCCAAGTGACCACAGTTGCACACAGCACTCCAGGATGATCTCAAGATTTACAACAGCAGTAAAATTTCCGTGTTCTTCTGATCAAACCATTTTGCAATGAAGGCCAAAATACCATTTGGCTTTCTAATTGTTTGTTGCAGCTGCGTGCTTGCTCTCAGTGACTGGTGCAGAAGGACCCTTTCTGCATTAACCTTTCCTAATTTGTCACTGTTTAAATAATACTCAGCCATTTTTTTCTCCTCCTGATATGGTCAACTTAATACCCTTATCTCTATTTGACTGCGTCCGTCATGCATTTGCCCAGTCATTCATCTTGTTCAAATCACCTTGAAACCTCTTTGTCTCCTGCTCACTACTCTCAATCCCAATTAGTTTCTGTGATCAATAAACTTGGAAAAATGAAATTTGATTCCCTGATCCATAACATTGATAAATATTGTGAATAACTGGAGGTAGATCCCACTTGTCTTTCACTCCCAAAATAGTCAGTTTTTTCTTATAATTTATTAGCTGACTGCTAACCGATTCTCAGTCAATGCTGAATATTACCTTCAATTCCATAGACTCTTGCTCACTAATTGTTATGTGGCACTTTATGAAAAGCTTTCTGGAAATCCAAATGTTCCATCTCTGCTTGTTCTCCGTCATCTTACCTAGCTATTTTACTTTTTCAGTGAGATGTTTCATCAATTTGGCACTTCTGGGATTGAGCAATGTTCACAGTGAGTGATTGTCTGGCAAAACCGCCTGTAGAATCTAGAGGTATCTTTCCACTGTCTTCATTGTCTATCAGAAAAATCAGCACAGATCTGTTCCATTTAAGTTTTCAAATAATAACCATAAATGGAACAGATGTCTGCTGACTTTAATGATCAAATCAAGGCAGTGGAAAGTTAACTCTAGATGCTATACAAGTCAAATTAACAATGAGTGGACTGTTGGAATTTTACGCACTGCTACTAAATTCACTGGGGTTTGAACCAGTTGTATGTTTATTTAAGGAACACAGTTTTAAAATAATGGGTCTCCCGTTTAAGAAGGTGATGAGCGCTTTCTTAGAGGTTTGTTTGGAATTTGTTTCTGTGGCTGGCAGTGGATGCTAAATCATTGAAAATATTCAAGTTTTAGTTAGACAAATTTTTGATTGATAATGAACTCAAGGGTCATGGACAGCAGATAGGAAAGTGATGTTTAGACCACAATTAGATCAGTCATCATTTTGTTGACTGATCCAGGCTGTTAGAATAAATGGCCTTCTCTTATTTTTGTTCTTTAGTTCTTACCTGGAACTAGCTCAGCTAGAAATTTATCTTGGACTATAAGAGTAAAACAGGAAGTATTGAATTGTCTACCTGATAATATGCTCTTCATGGTGTTCAGTACCATTATTGTCAATTAGACTTGTCGGCTGGCTGGTACAACATCTACCAGCCTAACTCTCTCCTTCATTTATGTGGACAGAAGTAAGAACAGCACTTCTTCTTTACAGAAACTTCTGATCAAAAGAGCCAGCCACAGTTGAAAGACGCTCTCCTTGTCTTGGAGGAGAGTCTGGAAGCTCTCTACAATGAATCAGAAGAACACTGTTTGCATCTCGCTGATACTTTGGACACATTGACCCGAAAGGAGCTCTACCTACTTGTAAATACACAACGGCTCAAGGAAGTTTACATTTGGTAAGCAAGTCAGCTGATGGTTACAAGTGCCCTGCAGATGGAAATCATTAAAGGTTTAGAACCAATATTTGAAATGATCAAAATTGGACTTAACCATTTGGCTACCCTGACTACAATGATACTGGACAATTAATATGGGGATTGAAATATCAACTTCTGACATGGTAACATTGCTTCCAATAAGTCTGGTATTTGGCAGGTTACCAGCAGAAACATTGCCTTTAGAGGAGGGAATGTACCATGTTTAATTTGCATGACTCACTATTAAGGGCTTAATTTTTCATCACAGATGGAAGTAGGTATGGAGGAGGAGTGAAGAGGGGAATGTTTTATGTAAATTTTCTTCATGGGCCAGAGAGACAGTTTTCTAGCTGCATTTCAGCCCTGGGTCAATTGTAGAGGGCCAACTGGAATTTTTAAGTTGGCCTCCAGGTTCCTGAAGTTTAGCCACACAGCAATGATTCAAGCAGCCATGAAGGCTCTTCCAGACTCCCAAACTTCAGCTGCAAAGCACAATGTGCCCTTTGGAAAGGATCCTGCTCCAATTGTAGCCAGATTCTCAACTTTCTAAAATTAAAAGTTGATGTCATTTGTAGGCTGCCCTTCTGAAGTACCCTCTTTCCTTCTTGCCTCCTAAGCTGGAGGGCCTCCTACTTTTGGCTGCATGGTAATGTCTTTATATTTACATCAGGTAAGAACCTTTGCCTCCTCTGGCAGTCACTATAGAATCTCCAGGTCCAATACTTCCTCTGCTCACCAGGAACCTGTTTTCTAATGGGTTCTTCACAGTCTTTACACCCTGTGAGTACCAGATAATGGTTCTGAAAGAATCAACAATGTGATACCTCTTACAGTCTTTGGGTAGAGACAGTGAGATCTGCACTACCTTTCAAATGAACTGATATAGTCCATGCATCTCCCAATAGCTTTTAGTACTCATACTTGACTAGTAATTTAGTTGCACTTACTTAACAAGATCATTTCATAGAATCATAACAGTGTAGAAACAGGCCCTTCGGTCCAACAAGTCCACACCGCCCCTCAGAGCATCCCACCCAGACCCATCCCTTTATAACGCACCTATCTATACATCCCTGAACACTACGGGCAATTTAGCATGGCCAATCTACCTGGCCTGCACATCTTTGGACTATGGGATGAAACCAGAGCACCCAGAGGAAACCCACGCAGACACAGAGAGAATGTGCAAACTCCACACAGACAGTCACTCAAGGGTGGAATCGAATCCAGGTCCCTGGTACTGAGGCAGCAGAGCTAACTGCTGTGCCACTGTGCCTGATAGCACTAAGAACAATGAGTCTTATGTTTAGACTCACCAGTGGTCTACACTCTGTCACTAAACATTTTGTAGCCCCAAACACAGTACATCGTTAATGGCACTTAACTACCCCTAATAAAAAATAGACTGCATTATTAACAGAGTTGGCAATCAGGCCGAAAACCATGAGCTCTTATTGTGCAAATCAGTCAGTGCTAATTTCAGGCAGTCACTGATTATTGTAATATGTTTGGGCATGTGTGAAGGAGCCTCTCAGCTGGATCTCTGTGCAATTGAAGATATTTGCTTGTTGGGTATAATTGGAGATATTACAAACTGTGGAAGGGTTATCTACGTGAAGGACAGGTTCAAACTCAGTTCTTGGACATTTTGGGATGCTTGCAACTGGCCCAGCATAAGAGTATGGGTCCTCTTCCCCATTCAGCACTGGCCACTTCTCTTTGAACTCTTGCACTCTGCCACTCTAGTCTTCTCTCAGCTACTTCCTGAGTTTCCAGGATCCAGGGTATGTTTTCTCTCCTTTGAGTAATTGCTTCTCTTTTCAGGTACTTTACAGCATTCACAAACTATGTTGTTCTCTGTGGCTTTGAAAACATTGCGAAACAAACAAGGTACGAGTTCAGGGGAAAAAGGTAGGTGTGATTGATACAGTTTAGATGACTTCACAATTGTAAACGTTGAATGTTAAATGACTCCCTCGTTGCTGTTT
This sequence comes from Stegostoma tigrinum, assembly GCF_030684315.1. Classification (NCBI taxonomy): domain Eukaryota; kingdom Metazoa; phylum Chordata; class Chondrichthyes; order Orectolobiformes; family Stegostomatidae; genus Stegostoma; species Stegostoma tigrinum. Next base: position 98,121,283 of record NC_081358.1, on the reverse strand, counting down.
TCTCTGAATTTGTAGGCTTGAAGTTTAGGCATAACAGTGGAAAATGGATAGTTAGTAGCAATTGTAGGTCAGGTATAACCTGAATTAGACCAGCAGTAGAGGTAGCAAGAACTGCCGATGCTGGAGTCAGAGACAATACAATGTGGAGGTGGAGGAACACAGCAGGCTAAGCAGCATCAGAGGAGCAGAAAAGTTGATGTTTTGAAATGTCATATAGTAAATGACAAATAAGATGTTCATTAATAACTGCCCATCACAGCGATTGTAATGTTATATATTTATAACAGTCTATAACATTTGGAACGTGATCACCAATGCACCCAAAATTTCCAGGGTCACTTCCTACAGTATTCTCTGGGATGCTGGCTGTCAGGTCCTGGGGATTTGTTGACCTTGAATGTCATTAATCTCTCAACTACCATTATTTTTTCTAATATTGATATTCTTCAATTTAACCCCTAATTAATATGTAATATAAAGTAACAGTTTAAATAAAAATAACACCACACTTTGTCATATGAATTCTTAGTTAGTTTTATAATGCTCCTGAGAGCTTTGGGATCTTTTGTGACAAAAGCGCTCTGCTCAAGTATAAGTTCCTGTAGTAACCAAGATGGATATGACAGCTTAGTGCATTTTATACTGACTAATGAACCACAAGTTATCAAATGTTTAAAGTATAGTGTACAATATGGAATTCATTAAAATAGGTTAACAATGATCCTCAGGAAGAAGAAGTAACATGGCATGAGAGTATTTGATAAATGGCAGGAAACTAGGAAGTGCGAAGGGATCTTGTAAACAGACTCCTGAAGGAGCAGTATAGGTTAATAGGGTACTTAAGGCATACAGGACATTTGCCTTTATCAGTTGTGACATAGATTGTAAGAGCAGGGAAGTAATGTTGGAGCTTTGCAAAACTTTAATTAGATGACAGCTGTGTGTAGTTCTGGTTTCCACACGACAAGAGGGATGTGATTGCACTGAAGGGGGTACAGAGAAAATTCACCAGAGTGTTGGGTTGGAGCATTTTAAAGTGAGGCTGGATAGGTACGGGTTAGCAGAGAAGGCTGAGCAGCATGGTCAGGGTGGATAGGAAGCAGCTGGCCCGCTTGGTTGAAGGGTTAATAACATGAGAGCAAAATTTTAAGGTGAAAGGCAGGATGTTTAAAGGAGATTTGAGGGAATTATTTTTCATCCAGAGGGTGTTATGAATCTGAAGCTCACTGTTTGGGAGAGATATAGAGGTGGGAATTCTTAAACCTTTTGATAGGGGTTAAAAAACTGTTGTAATGGAAACAGAAAAAAGCCACAACCACACCGTTCATGAAGAAGAACTCGGAACAAAGGCCATCTCACAGACCCAACAGCCACGGCAAGTCTAAACCAAAACTGAAAACTAGAAATATAAACTATCCCTGGGTGTACCTCAGCCGTCAGGGATCTGATGCGATGTGCTGACTGTTGAATGTACAGTTTCAGTTTGTATTTGTATAGGAAGTAAAGCAAGTGAAATGTAATCACATTCGAGGCTATGGACCAAATGCTGGAAATTGGGATTAGTGTAGATAGGCTCGCACAGATGTGATAGATCAAAAGGCCTCTTCAGTGCTATATTACTCAATGGTAGAAAACCAGATTCTTAATATTATGTATAAAAAATAAAGCTGTATCAACATTCAAAGAGGGAAGAATGACAGTGACGAAGATGAAGCAACCATGGGTGAATCCTTCCGTTATGCCCAAGATTTCAGTAAAGAAGCTATTTGTAGAGATCTACTTGCTGAAATTTGATAAGAGTGAAAATGAACAAGATCAGCTGTATCTGAAAACTGTCGGGTTGAATGTGGAAAACATATGAGCTGATTCAAAAAAGAGGGAAGGGATGATGAGCGGATGATGGTTTGTTTCATTTTGGTCCTAAATTCACTTGAACTGATCTGCAATAAACATGATGAACTGCAGCATGATGAAATCCAATTTGATTTGTAATTCCAAAAGAACAATACTTCCTCTTTTCCATTTCCTCTCTCATCCACATTATTAGTGCAATCTCATGCAAACAATGATGTGGTCAGCATTTATCCTGTTGAATGGAACTGGAAATGAATTTCAATTGATGTTCTGTTCACACTCAAGACCTCAAAGAACAATTGCAATTTTGATTGTTTTTCCAGTTTGATTTCAGAATGGGGGGGCTTTAGACTGTGAGAAATTGTCATTTGTGTGAATTTCTTTTCAACTACATTCATCATTTCAATAGCTTCCTACCAGACTGAGGCTGAAATGCTCTTTTAAAGGCTGGCAGCTTAAAAAATGGCTAGATTTTTGCCAAGTTAGGTTGACTTGCAATCCCTTTAAAATGAAACTTCGTACCTGCTCAGAATGAATTAAACAAATTAGAATGATTAATTAGGATGCATAGTTAGAACAAAATAGAGTGCTTAGAGAGCTGAAGCATCTAAAATGTTGAGTCATTGACAGCTTTGAATGTTTGAACTCATCAATCTAAATCATCAGTAGGTGTACATTGTGGTGTATTAACCCAAAGCTGTAGCTAATTCACAATTGATGTGAGCTCAAATCCCACTAAGTGTAAACTAAATTAAATGAATAAATCTTTAACATAAAGTTGCTGGTGATGGCGACCATGGCAACCTCCATTGACTGATGTAAAACTCCATCTGGTTCACTAACGTATTTTGCAGAAGGAAATCTGCTGTTCTGACCGGGTCTGGCCTGCTTGTGACTCCAGACCTCTAAAATAGCATATTATGAATGAGCAACAAATGCTGGCCTTGCCAATGATGCCAATGTGTAAAAGGGTAAAGAAATAACGTGCACAATGTTTATTGACATAGGTTTAAGTGGTTTTTATGTGAAACTTTAAATGTCTGTTTGAATGAAACTTCTATCAGGATGCAGAGTGTTTTAGTGGGAAGAGATAAATGATTTCCTTTTTAAAGATTTTGTTTTCAAATATACGGTATGCTTCTTAAAGAGTGTATAGCTGCTGAACGGGAGGAGTGATTGCAGGGAGCCTGCCACAACAAGCCATGGCATGAAAAAGGCATAGAGGGTAGGAACAAGGACCATACCTTGGCCTAGGTCACCATATGGAATGCTTACACGGCATGCGATGGCATTGATGGAGTTGTTTGTGTGTGTGTGTGTGTTTGTGTGTGTGTGTGTGTGTGTGTGTGTGTGTGTGTGTGTGTGTGTGTGTGTGTGTGTGTGTGTGTGTGTGTGTGTGTGTGTGTGTGTGTGTGTGTGTGTGAATATGAGTGAGAGAGAGAGAGGCTACATGCCTACGTGCCTACCTGATTTTTTTTGTTTACACCTGAGATGAGCTCCCACAGATGGAGCTGGGTTTTTTACAAAGCCCTGCTCCACTCTGGGAGCCTCTACGGGGGGTTTCTGACGTCCTTCTGAGATCAGCTGGTCTGACATCAGACAGCTTCCAGTGGCCAACAATGATGAGCGAATGCCTGGAGTCAGTATTTCCTGAAGAGGTGAGCGAAGCTGGAAATTTTCCAAGCTCCCGTTACTCATCTCAAGAGTGAAAACTTGACCCGTTGTGCCTATTAAAGTAGCTTTTTATTGGTCTGACTAGATAAACCATCTGCATTGTGTTACAGTTTTGATATTGTGGTTCTGTGTTAGAAGCACTCGAATGTCTACTTGATGCTCAGATCCTATGTCCATTGATGTTGAGGCAAGAATGTTTGAAAAGTCTAATGAATTATGTTCTTCTGAGTATCATTTCTACTGTCTGCTATAAAGTCTTAAAGGCAACAACAAATGTGCGCACGCACGGAATAGAAGGTCAAGTTTCTGCCCACCAGAGTAATATCAGAAGGCTGGCATAATATGAGAGTTATCTTTGCAAAGTGCATGTGAATTTTGCTTTTATTTACAGTGTGCTATGAATGTACTGAAGGAGGTGCATAAAATTTCTGCCTACTTGCTGACATCGACATGATGCTCAGATTCCCTAAAAGAATTTTAAAAGGAGTCAAAAGGAATCAAATGGGACTGAATTGTTCCATATTACTGGTTCTGTACTACACTTTTTAGAGGATCTAGCACTGAGACAAGACAACTGGTAGAAGATGAGGATCAGGGAAATGAGGAAAACCCTCATTAATACAGAGCATTCCGGTATTGATTGTTTTATGTGGATTACCAAGCCAACACAACGCCTGCAATCCTTAAAACTGTACTTTTATCCCCCCTCTTCTAATCATTAAAATAAATGCAGTGAATATTGGAAAAAGAACAAGAAAAGTTTGAAAGGATTTCACCTCGATTTGTCCTCAAATACCTCGCTTTCTATGAGCCTGCACAGAGTCTTCCATGAATCCATACGTCTCCAGGTCCAGAAGTACATCGATGTGCTCCGGAAACTCAGTTGGGGCTTGCAAAAGGTCAGTTACATCAAACAGTAACTTTGATCAACATAGGGGAATTGGAGTAAAGTGTGCTTGTGTTATGTAGCAGGACTACCATAGATAAATAAGAAGTTCTGAAATTCCATGAGGCCTCTCATGATTACAGCATGACCATAAAATGGCTGTGGAGAGTGGTTTTACTTAGGATTGCTCTGGACACTAAAGATACCAGTACCCATAATTCACAATGGCAATGAACATGATTCGTTTGAAATAAAGACCAGCCTTACATCTTCATTGACATTGTACAGAATCCCACAGAATAAATGTACTCAAACTTGGAGTATAGTGGAGCTCCAAAAGCTTTCAGTATGATTTAATAGATTTTCAATAGATTGAAGACTTTAATTTTCATTGTGAAATTCTAACTAACCAATTATTTCCTTCAGTGATTTATAGAATTTGTTGAAGTAAATCTTCCATTGTTCCTACACACTAATCAACTAGACAGCTTAAGCTGAGTATAAGGACTAAGAACCTTGGAAAAGGCAGAGGCCTTAAAATCTTGCAGACCAACCTTGGTTCTGTCCATTTTTAAATCCAATCTTAAGTTTACAGATGACACAAAAGTAGATGGAAAGCAAGTGGTGACAATCTAATGCCAGTCTCCTGCCTTCTCCCCATATCCCAGCACATCATTACTATCCGAGAAACATCTAATGTCATCTTGATTGTCTCAACTTAACATGCCTCCACCACATTTCTTGGTAGTGCATTCCGTGCCCTAACTACTTGCTATGTGAAAAAGGTCTTTCGCACATCACCCTCACTTTGTTTGCATAACACTTTAAATCTATGCGCTCTCATCTTGTTTCTATCACATGTTGAAACAGCTTCATCCAATCTATTCTATCTGGCCTGCTTGTGATTTTGAAAACATCAATCAGACCTCCTCTCGACTATTATCTCTCCAAGGACAGCAGTACCAACTAATTCAATTGATCTTTATAGCTGAAATTTCCTCAAACTACTCTGATAAGTCGCTCCTGTAATCTCTCCCAATGCATTTGCACCTTTCCTACAGTGTAGTGGTCGCAGCTGTACATGGGACTGTAGTTGAGGTCTAACAAATGTCTTGTACACTTCCTTTCCTTTCTTTGTACTCTCTGCTCCTATTAAAAAATTGAAAAAAAGTCTCTCTCCACCTGTCCTGCCACCTTCAGTGATTGTGCATAGATACACCCGGTTCCTTCATCACATTTAGAATTGTAACCCCGATTTTGAATTGTCTTTTTACATTCTTCTGACCAAAGTGCATCACCTCACAATTCTCTGCATTAGATCTCTGAAAGTTCTTGGGAAGACCAGCAACTAATTTTCCCATGTTTTGATGTCAAGAGACGTGAATAACTCTGTCTTCAATTTAACATGTAACATTTTTAGTAGAAGTTCAGAGTCACTTCTAACACACCACTCTCCAGGTGTACAGAGGAGAATGCCATTTGCTCCTGTTCTGAACACTATGATTTGGCTGTGTTACTTGGATCTGTTGATAAAGAATCACCTCAAATACATTCCAATTACAAAACAAGTTTTGTAATATAATTGTATTGTTAACCCTGTGCAATTCATTTTTGAAACATTCTACATCACGTGCGCTTGGACCATTTAAACTGAAGTTTGAATCAGAAAATGAGACTATTTGCCCAATCATACTTTTGTGGATTGCATGTGAAAGTTGATCAACCTAATGTCAATCTCCTGCCTTTTCGCCATCTCATAACTATTATTCAGGTATATATCTGCTTCTGTTTATATATGGCAACATAACAGAGTGGAGAGAATAAGCTGTTAGAAATCAGTGTAACTATTTTCAATTTAACTATTTTTTTTTGTCTGCCTATTCCAGAATCCAGAGACAAAGCCCATTACTGATGCACTTGCAACCTTCATAGATCTGGACAAATGGATCCGCCAGTCTCTGGATGTGGCAACTTTGACTAAGACCCTGTGGAATTCACTTGGAAGCAAATTAACAGTGAGTACAGGGAAAATTATGTTCAATGCCCCTCTCCTTTTAGCTTTTTTTAATCAACTTCATGAATTTAGACATATAACTTGAAATGGGCCTAACATTGGATATTTCTTTATTCTTTCAAGGAATGCAAGCTTCCCTGTTTTGGTCAGTATTTAGTGTTCAACCCCAACTGTCCCTGAGAAGGTAGCAGTGAGCTGCCTTCTTGAACTGCCTAAGTATATTTATTGTGAGCATACCCACAATGCCACTGGGAAGGGAGTTCCGACCTAGCAACAGTGAAGAAGAAGTGATATGTTTTCAAGTCAGACTTGGAGGGCAACTTCCAGGTGGTGGTGTTCCCATGTATCTGCTGCCTTTGTCTTTCCAGATGGAAGTGGGTTTGGAACGTGCTGTCTAACCATATTTGGTGAAGTTCTGCAATGCATCTTGTAGGCGGTATACATTGCTGCAACTGTGATTTGGTGCATGGTGTCATCCTGGATTGTGTCAAGCTTCATGAGTATTGTTAGAGTTACACTCATCCAGGCAAGTGAGGAGTATTGCATTATATTACTGACTTATGCCTTGGAGTCAGCCATGGCGAGTCAGAAAGTGATTTATTGGCTACATGATTTGTAGCTTTTTGACCTGCACTTTCAGCCACTGTATTTATATAGCTGGTCCATTTCAGTTTTTGATCAATGGTAATCCACAGGTTGTTGAAAGCGAGGCATTCAGTGATGGTAATGCTGTTGAATATCAAGGGACGATGACTAGATTCTCTCTTGTTGAAGATAGTCATTTCTTTTGTACTTTTGTGGCATTAATTTTACTTGCCACTTGTCAGTCCAAACCTAGATGTCCAGGTTTTGCTACATTTGGACATGGACTACTTCAATGTCTAAACCCCAATCACTTTAAGTATCAAATGGTAGAAATTTTATTATGAGTATGAGGCTTGAACCATATATTCAAACTCAGAGACTTGATCATGTAGTCCCTGCTGACACACTAATGAGGGAGTGTTGTAACACTGGAGACAACTTCAAAATGAAGTGTCAACTGAGATCCCAACCCTTCTCCTGGCTGGACTTATAAATTCTCCTTCATTTTCACTAATCTGTTGTGCAGAAATAGTCCCCAAACAAGTAATGCAAATCTAGGACCAATGAAATATTGCTGAATGAGGAAGGTATTTCTAGATAATTCCTCATCTGGGCTGCACTAAAGTTTGTTACCGGCATTTTGGATAAGACCCCTGAATGACCGGATAAGCCAATTCCTGCTTTTTTAGGTAACTGCCAAGACTGGGAGTGGGAGGAGTTGTTAAATAATTTACCACTTCCCACTCTTTGTACTCCATACCTGCAATTTTCAAATTATACATTGTTTATTTGGTAATACAAAGAAGCATTTTATTCTCAGGTCACAAATTCAGACATGAGCTACGCTGTTTTGAATTGTGCTATTGAGTTATTGGAGAAGTAACTTCCGTGGAGAGAATGAAAAGAAAAGAAACAGGAAGGTGGCTGACAATTTTCTTTTAATCACTGTCTCCCTTAAATACCTGGAATGCTGGGCTGGGAGTTGAATGCTGCGTGATACACCAAATTTGAGAATGATGGTCAAGGAAATATTCATATTGGCTCAGTTAGCTCTTCTATTAGTCCTATACCCCTGCTGTTTCCCAGAGCAATGCAAGTTTTCTCCCCTTCAAGTATTGATCCAGTTCCCATAGTATGTTGTGAGTAAATCTGCTTCTACCATCCTTTCAGGCACGCTTTACAAATTGCAACAAGTCATGTTCTTTATTTTCCCACCTGCCACCTTTTGGTTTGTTTATGAATCATCTTTAAGCCTGTCTTTTCTGGGTAATGGCTGTTCTGCCAATGGGAATGTTATTTTACTCTCCTATCAAATCTGTTCAGTATTTTGAATACCCCTGTCTCACCTAAGCCTTCTCTGTTCTAAATGGAATAACTCCAGTTTCTGAAGTATATCTATATAACAGAGGTCTTTCACCCCCATTAAATCTCTACACCTTAATTTTAAATCATTCACATTATCTCTAAAAGGGGATGTGTATACTTGACCAGGTAGGGCCTAGGCTGTGTTCTATACAGATTTATCATACCTTCCTTACCATTTATGAAGCTGAGGACCTCATGTATGTTTTTAAACTGCTTCTCAACTTTGCTGTAAAAGTCTTGTGCAGATGGAGACACAGATCTTTCTGTTCATGCATTCACTTTGAGTTCGCCATTTGATTGTGTCTCTTCATCCTTACCAAATCGTTTCATTTAATGGTTCGCTGTAGTAAATCGCAGCTGCCTTGTGCTTGCTTGTTTCCCTGGGAAGTATTCTTCTCACCAGGAAGTTCTTCTGATGTGTTGCTATCCTGCTCACTGTTGACATTTTGACTTCAGAGGACATGTCATCAGTGAAAATGATAATTGGGAAAGATGAATGATGGCTGATTGATTCTGTACTTCTTACTTCTGATTTTGTGTGTTCATTGTGAGTATGTATGTAAGTAAAGAAAGAAATCTAATATGGTTCCCTATTTCTCTCAAACTGTTATGCATCTTACTCTAGAAGCTAAAAGTATGGGATGGGGTCATATTGCATGTTCCAGTTTTTTGAACGTTGTCCAATTTAGTTTTACACTCTAGCTTTCTTCTTGTATCTCTTTTCTCTTCACTATAAATTCAATTCTTTATTGAAAAGTCCCAATTGAAGCAGTTTTCAAAAAAAATGTATATATATGAGTTGGCTAAACCACTGTTTATTTTCGGCCCTAGTTACTCTTGAGATGATAATGAGAACCACTGCAGTACATGTGGTTTGGGTCAATTCACAGAGCTGTTGGAGAGGACTTTGAGTGAAGGAACAGATATATGGTTCCAAGTTAGGATGATGTATGGCTTGGAAAGGAACTTGCAGGTTGTGGTGTTCGTGTGCATTTGCTGCCTTTGTCCTTCTTGGTAGTAAAGCTCATGATACTGTCTAAGCAATTGGTGAATGACTGCAATGATTGTACAGGCTGCTGCCACAGTGCATCAGTGATGGAGGGGAGAATGTTGAAGGTGATAAATGGGGTACCAATTAATCTGGTTTCATTTGTCCTGGTTGGTGTTGATCTTTGAATTGTGTCGGAGCTTCAGTTACCCAGGCTAGTAGAGAGTATTCTAACACACTCCCGACTGGTGTCTTGCAGATGGTGGCCAGGCTTTGGGGAGTCCGGACTTACTCCTGTAGCCACAACATTTATATGGTTGATTTAAGTTCTAGTGACGGTAACTGCAGTATATCAAAAGTGGAGGATTCAATAATAGTGATACCTTGTAAGGTTAAAAGGTAATTGTTGGTTTTTCTTTCACTGGAGTGGGTGAATGTTAATTGACACTTATCAACTCAAGCTTAGATATTGTCCATGTCTTGCTGTATATGTACGTTGACTGCTTCTGTATCGGAGGGGTTGTGGATAGTGCTGAACACGGTGCAATCTTCGGTGAACATCCCTGCTTCTGACCTTATGATGGAGCTCATGGCACTGACGAAGCTGATGGTTGGACCTAGGACATTATTCTGAGGAGCTTCTGCAGTGGTGTCTTGAGGCTGAAATGAGTTACCTCCAATGATCACATCTGCCTGTGTGCTCGTATGATTCCAATCTGCAGAGAGATTTCCTCGATTCCCTTGAACTTCAATTTTGCTAGATCTCCCTGATGACATGTTCTGTCAAATGCGACCTTGATGTCAAGGGCAGTCATCTTCACATCCTCTTGAGTTTAGTCCTTTTGCCTCTGTTTAGGCCAAAGTTGTAAATAGTTCAGGAATTGAGTGGCCCTAGCAAACCCAGATTACACATTAGCGAACAGTATTGTTAAGTAAGTGCTGCTGGAAAGCACTGTTGATGACACCTTCCATCACTGTTGCTGCTGATGGAGAATCAGTTGATGGGTGAATAATTAGCCAGGTAGGATTTGTCCTGCTTTTTGTGCATAGAGCGTACTTAGGGCAAGTTCCTATTTTGGTGACCGGATGCCAGTGTTGTAATTACAACAAAGCAGCTGACTAGAGGTGCAGGTAATTCTTCAACAGTGTTACAAGAATACAAGGCTCATAGCCAACAATATCGACAGCCATTTCTCAACTTTGTGGAGTAAATCAAATTGGCTGAAGGCTGACACCCAGGATGTTGGAGATTTCGGAATGAGGCCAAGATGGATCATCAACTCAGCATTCCTAGTTGAAGATAAAAGCAGCTACTTCAGCCTTGTCTTTTGTAGTGATGGTCCATGATTGACAATAGGGATATATGGGGATCGTCCTCCTCTCGTGAGTTGTTTATATGTCCACCGTTATTTATGATTGGATGTTGCAGGACTGTAGAGGTTAGATCTGAGCTTTTGGTTTTGGGATTCTTTGGCTCGTGCTGCTTATGTAATGCTCTCCTGCACCCTTCTTTGAACCAGGGCCAATCCCTTTTCTTGACTGTGCTGGTAGAATGAAGGATAAGCTGTGCTGAGAGTTTATTGATTGTGCTTGAATAAAATCCTTTCATTGATGGTATACAGTACCTTACTGCTACCCAGCCTTGAGTTGTTAGATCTGCTCAAAATCTATCCCATTCAGCATGTGTTGGGGTGGTATTTGGGTTGCAATGCCAAACAAAATGAGAGGGTATTCTCAATGTGAAGGAGGAGATTTCACCATGAGAATTCTGTGGTTGTCATTATTGATACTGTCATGGACAGAATTATCTGACCAAGGCTGATTATTGAGGATGATGCCAAGTACTTCTTTCACTCTTGTTGGTTCCCTTACCAACTGCCAAAGACCTAGTCCAGCAGTTAGTTTGTTCAGAGCTCAATCATTTCAGTCAGTAGTGATGCTACTGAACCACTCTTCGTGATGGCTATTGAAGTCCCCCAGTCAGAGTACTACTGCCACCCTCAGCGCATCCTCCAAGTAGTGTTCAATATGAAGGGGAACTTACTTATTAGCTGAGGGGCTGTAGGGATAATCTGTAGGTGGTTTCCTTGACCATGTTTGACTAATGCCATGAAACTTCATGCAGTTGAGAGTCAATGTTGAAGAATCCCTGGAAACTCCTTCCTGACTGTAAACCAATGTTGCCACCATCTCTGTGTGCAGACTCTGGACAAACCCAGGGATCATAATGGTGGTGGCTGGGATGCAGTCATTCTCAGAGAATCCTATCTTACGTTTATGGGACAGCTCTTTCAATGTTGACATAGCCCCAGATACTTTTAGGATGACTTTCCAGAGTTGACAGGGCTGTGTACCTTTGTAAGTCCCTCCATCATTGCTGGGTTGTCAGTCCGGACTCATTTCTTTTATTAGACTTTTGCAGTTGTTCGATACAATAGAGTTGCTTGCTAGACAATTTTAGAAGTCATTTAAAAGTCAACTACATTGCTGTGGATCTGGAGTTATATGCAGGGCAGGTCAAGTGAGGATGATAGATTTTCTTTTTCCTAGTGGACACTACTGCAGTAGATGGATTTTTACAATTGACAGTTGTTTTGTGACCATCACTAGATCAGAAAGGTTTTTAAATTTCAGATTATTTAAGCAAGTTCTAGTAAGTCCTTAGTAAGTCATTATATTCCAAATGAGCTTTTAATCTTGTGCTGACAAGTTATTAGTAGTTCTCCCAGGATCTTAGATTGAGGGGCCTATAGTTAGCTTCCTCTCCCTTTTTTGTGAACGAAGATGTAACAATACTTTCATCCTATGGCACCACTCTGTGTCCAATCTAAAAAATGTTTGCACTATCTTCCTATTCCCTCAGGAAATGTAAGCATGTCCCATTTGAACTTGTTGACTCGTTAGTTTTGAGTCATGCTAACTTATTTAGTAACTCCTTTGTATTTATTTAGAGTTGTTTTTAATCAACCAATTCAGATATGTTATGACAAGGGTCTGATTTGATTGGATGTATTTGTATGTGCATAAATACAATGATAAGTTTTGTTTTGTGTGCAGTACAGGCTGATCATAACATACAATGACATATAGCTGGGGCAGGCGGGACTTGAACTACGACTTGCACTTGTGCCAAAAGAGCTGGACGTAATTGGTTTTATCATTCCTTTAATTAGCCTTTAACTTTTTAACGTTTATGAGAGGTCCGCATTCCTTTTTACTTTACTTGCTATTATCATATATTGTCTCCTCTTTGTTGTTCTTGTATCCTTTTCCGACTTATCCCATACTCTGCATTTTCCATGTTTTTCTTCTGTATTTAGTACATGACATTAAACCTCCTTTCATTTGAATTTCTGACTATTTCATTATCCAGTGGTCACCAGCATTACAAAAGATCTATAAATACAAATCTTGTGAAATGTTTGAGAAAAATGTAGTTCAAATAAATTCCACGTAAATAAATATTGGACAGTTGCAGGAATTTGTGCTAAAAATGATGACTCACTGGGCAGATGCCAGCAGATTTGTGCTGTCTGAGGCCCACATGATACCTAAATCCATCATTCCCCTTCTGCTGACATAATCTTTCCAAATTTAGAATAAGAACAGAAAATGCTGGAGATCATTAATAGAACCGACAGCATTTGTGGAGAGAGAGAGAGAGAGAGCTAATGTTTCAAGTAAATTGCACTCTGTGTTAAGCCAAAGGTGCTACCTATACTTTGAGATAGTGGTCTGGAATGGGCGTTTGTGTAAATTGTGTCCCTGGGGCTGCATGATCCTTACAACACCACCAGTTCTCTCTCTGTCTGTCTCTTTCTCTCCTTCCCCCAGCCCATGTTCCAATAGGACTATCGCAATTTTACCTTCTCCTTCGAAAAAAGGAGAACTGGTGGATGCAGCGTATTTGGATTTTCAGAATATGTTTGATAGTGTTCACGCAAGAGATAAGTAAACCAAATTAGAACCCATGGGATTAGGAATAATATACTTATATGGGTTGAGAATTAAATAACACACTGAAAGCAAAGAGTAGGAATAAGCAGATCATCCTGAGAATGTTACGAGCGAAATACTGCAAAGACCCTTGCTCGGTTCGCTTTTCAAAAACTAAAATGAATTGGATGTGGGGAGCAATTATAATATTTACAAGTTTGCAGTTACAAAAATAGGTGGAAATGTAAATTTTGTGGACGATTGTTGGAAACTGCAAGGAGACTTGGTCAGACTAAATGAATGGGTAAGAACACAGCAGCTGGAACATAGTGTGAATAAGTGTAAAGGTTTTCACTTTGGTAGAAAATAAAGCTGAATGTTTTTTTAAATGTTGAGAGGTTGGAAGTGCCAGTGTCCAAAGGGGTATCCTTGAACATTGAGGGTTAGCATGCAAGTAATTTGGAAGACCAAGGCTATGAAGGCCTTGTTGTAAGAGGTTTAGAGTACATAAGTAATCATGTCTTGTTGCAATTGGCTTGGTGAAATTGTAACTGGAGTATTGTATGCAGTTTTTGTCTCCCTATCCAAGGTAGGATGTACTTGTTTTAAAGGGAATGTAACAGAAGTTCACCAGACTAGCCCCTGGGAAGGCAGGATTGTTTTCAGAGATTGAGGAAACTGAGTCTGTATTCTCTGGATTTCAAAACTTGAGGGGTGGTCTCACTGAAATTTATGAAGTTATTGAAGTGTATGGCAGAGTGGATCTAGTTATTTCCCCTGGCTAGTGAGTCTAGAAGTAGTAACATCATCTCAGACATGCCATCTCCTCATTGAGATGAAGTGCAAATTCTATACTGAAAGCATTCCGAATCTATGGAGTTCTCTATCCTAGAGGACTGTGAAATCCCAGAAACTAACATGTTCAAGACAGAAATTGATACATTTTTGAAGACTGATGACATGAAGGGATGTGGAGAATATGTGGAATGTGGCATTGAGCTAGATGATCTGCCATGGTGTAATTGAGTAATGGATCAGGCTCAATGCAGTGAATGGTCCACTCATGTACCTAAGAGAATTTTAAAATTGTCTAAAGCATATGTAAGCTAGTCAGAGGACTTGGTTTGTGTTAGGTTAAAGGCAGCAGAATGTGTTAAATGCAGCAGAATGCAGATGAGCTTAATGATGTTGCCAGAGAATCACTGAAATAATTGCTTCTGATGGTATCAACGATATTGACCTAAAATACTCTGAATTTACCCATCCAGAAGCCACCAGGATTAGGAAGGCTGACACAATGTCAGGGCCCTTGAAGGAAATCTTAATATCTAAGGCTTGTGGAACTGTACTCAATAAACGTCAAATTCTCCAATTGAGAAAGTGGTAAGGGCAATAGAGGAAACATATCATCCGCTGCTATATACACTTGTGGTGTGTTGAGATGGATCTGCATTAAGTCCATGTACATTTTTCTGCAATGCTTATTTCCACTTCCTGACCAATAATTATTTTCTTTTTTCAGGAGCTTTTGTTTCTTCCAGAGCGGCGCCTGAGGGAAGACAGCAAAAATATCCCACTGACCTGCCCAGATGGCAGGCTTTTGCTGTTCGATGATAGCCTTGTTTTTATTCAGGTAAAGAGCTCTGTGTTCAAGGAAATGGACACAGCTTCATTTGTTCATCTAGTGTGCTGCTGTAGTTTTGCAAATAATGAAATGGAGAACATACACTTGTGAGGACTATTGAAAATGTGGGAGTTGGTGACCATGTTTTGGATGGCTTTCTCTGGAAGCTGAAGGTGTGTGCACGGCCTGAATTGGAGGGTTGACGAGTTGAGTATTAGGAGATGGAGAGCAGCAATAGGAAGGTTTGAACACAAGATTGAGAATTTAAAATTGAGGATTTGACGGACCAGCAGCGAAGGTCGGTGAAGCTAGGAACGATGTAGTTGATGCGAATTATGATACAGGGTTTGGATTTTATGCAGTGTGGAAGAAATGTCAATCAGGAGAGTATTGGAATTATAGAGATTGAAAATAGTGATGATATGGGTGAGGTTTTCAGCAGCAGAAGTGTTCAGGCAGGATCGGTAACGGGTGATATGACAATTGGAAGTAAGTGGTCTCTCTCTGGAGTGGGACTTGACCTACAGTGTTTTATTAAAACGCTGGAGTGTTACCATTGACTTAAGATGGACAAGGTCAACTCAAGTGGAAACTGAGATTATAGCCTCAGATCTCTCTTTGGCAGTTTGCTGCCTCTGAAATTATTTATTGTGGATTTAGTAACTTTAATACAAGTTACCTTTTCCTTTCTTTCCACAGGGTTCTGAAAGTAGCATCTACAAGCTTGACACACTGTGGGTGGATGACAGTAGTTCTGAAGGGTGAGCAGGAAGAGGTCTGGATTGTTGCTCAGGGAGGGGAGCATATATATTTTCATATTCCCAGATGCTGGTTCATGTTGGTGTATGGTTCAATGGTACCGTTGTATATATTGGTGAAATTTGATGCCCTGCCCATTTTGTTTTTGGGGGCTGTGGGCTGGGAAGGGTGACAAACAAAGGCCACCAAATGGCCTTACCCTGCTGCAGATGCTATTAATCCAGCATTGGTCAGGGTCTCACCATACAGGGAGCACAACAAGTAAACCTGTACAGGGTTGCTTTTCAGGGTCCCAGGGTGGATCCCCATTTGAAGGCATCTGCTGAGAGACGCCCACTTGCCTTAGCCACTGTCATGTCATTCCCACCAAATCCTCTTTCCATACCGTTCACTCATCTATAACCTGAGATGTGAGGTTGAACCTATGCCTCAGGTGAGTGGAGTCTCTTCCGCTGCGTTCCTCCATGGTGCTACTATCAATGGGGTTACTGACAATTGACTGACAGCTTTTGCTGGGTGTGACCTCTGCACCCAAAGGCCCACTGCTGTCCAGTTAAGTGCCTGAGTTGCACTTAATTCAGTGGGTCTTCCCTCAAAGATGCAATGCAGGGCTCCCATTGGTTCTCCAGTTAGTCTTTGGTGTGGGTAATGCTGTTACTTACATATGTATTTCAGGATATGAGACAACTATTTAGCCAAAAAGAAATAAGCTTCAGCCCTTGGATTTCATTACCTTGCATTAGCTCACATTAAGTGTCTGATAGCAGAGCATGAAAGTTTCATTATGATTCTGGGGGCAAAATGACAAATTGTCTTGAATCCTTGTGTGTACAGAGAAGGTAAACATGTTGTCATCAAACTGATTTATATTTAACAGAAGGTCAGAACTATATAAGTCACAAAATTGTCCAATTATGCAACTTAAAATTGCACTGGAAATTTGTTTTGATGATTCAATATTTTCCAATAAAAGGGCAGCAGATTCTGGAAAAACTATCCATTGATTTAAAAAGTCCAGTCTTAATACAAAATGCAGTCCTTGCTGTTAAAATAACCTCTCTGGCTAGCAGATACACCAACAGAAAGCAACCATGATGGAAATGCTGATGATTTTGTAAATTGCATAAAAGCAGCTAAATTCTTGACTTTATCCTGTGTAGAACTGGCTGCAGCATCTCAGCATAGTTACTCTTACAGATTGTGGATCCATGACCTACTCTAGGATTTGAATATATCCATTAATCTGACACATTGCTGCAGTACTGGGGATAGTGTTTTGGTTTTAGAATTGAGGAAACCTTGTAGTTCAGAAACCTAATGCTCTCGGTGAAGCCCCCGTACCCCTGAGCAACTAATACATTTAGTTTGTTTTAAGGCATCTAATTTTTAATCATTAGAGCATCCAGTAGTAACCGACCTCTATTGTGAGCTGTGCGACAAGCTGGAAGGTCAGGTTGGTGTGGAACATGTAAACCTGACAAATAAGAGAAGGGATCCCTCCCATGATGTAATATACCTCAATGGAAAGACATGAAGGAACTGTTACTTTCAAAACAGTCGTTGGCTTATGACATTTGTGTTCAAGAAGACACACGGAGTTTTAAATCACAATTTACAGTTTCCAGGAAGAAGGAAAACCCATCCACTTCCAAGATAACAAAGTATGGAGCTGGATGAACACAGCAGGCCAAGCAGCATCTTAGGAGCACAAACCTGCTGTGTTCGTCCAGCTTCACACTTTGTTATCTCGGATTCTCCAGCATCTGCAGTTCCCATTATCTCTCCCATCCACTTCCAGACTGTCTTGCCTTCAGCCTATATTAATGGGATTTGATGTTTATCAAATGTTCCAGCTGTAGTGCTGGAATATGTCCAGTGGCACTTCAGGCTGGATCAATGTCTGTCTTAGACAAATCTGAAGCCAGAGAGTGTGCCCTCATTACCACCCCCAGGACTTTTACACCAGCCTCTGTCTTGATCATTTTTATTAAAACCCTTCCTATTGTAAGTGCCATCAATTAGCCAAAGCTGGCTGCTGACCACTTTCAGTGAAAATGCTAGAAATTTCTTTGTGTTAATACTAAGTTGTGAGATACGGTCTTCCAACACACATTAGAAATTGTAATTATTTTGCAAATCTGTTGTATAGTTTTGTTCACTTGAGTACTTTGGGATCTTCCCCTGAATTCCATATTAACAAAATATATTTCTGTTCTGTTTAGAAATCAATTGAAGATAATTGTTCCAGAGGAAGAGTTTACATTCACCATTCAAGATTTCCAGGATAAGGTGAGAAAGGAACTTAAAACTTTGTCACAAGTAAGAGGGAAATGATATGGTCTTGTCACCTCCTGAGATCCGAATGTCCATGCAGTTTAGAATGAATGAATGGAAACCTACCATTTTGGATGATGGAGGATCATTTGTGAAGTGCATTTTTGCCACTTTGGATGCAATTACATTTTGGCCTAAGATTACGCTGTTAAAAATGTCCATAACTGACTCTGAACTTTATTTTCAAATGGCAATTTTGAACAAAAATTTTGAACTTGTCGGAAGCCTGTATTGAAGGAAGATTCCTTCTGGTTTCTGTTGGTGACAACATGTTGTGAGTTTGTTCACCTCAGGTTGTCACTTTGACTTTTCACATCCTTCTGGCCTTTGGGTGATTGCAGCACTTGAGAACTAGTACTCTATTCCAATATAAGGGATTGCTTCATTGTGCCTGTGTATTTCAAGATACCATTGCACTATTTGAAGGATGTCAGGACGTGCTGCCAATGTTCCAAACAAAAATAAAGCTAACTGGTGATTTAGCTCAGAGATAATGGGAACTGCAGATGCTGGAGAATCCAAGATAATAAAATGTGAGGCTGGATGAACACAGCAGGCCAAGCAGCATCTCAGGAGCACAAAAGCTGACGTTTCGGGCCTAGACCCTTCATCAGAGAGGGGGATGGGGAGAGGGAACTGGAATAAATAGGGAGAGAGGGGGAGGCGGACCGAAGATGGAGAGTAAAGAAGATAGGTGGAGAGAGTATAGGTGGGGAGGTAGGGAGGGGATAGGTCAATCCAGGAAAGACGGACAGGTCAAGGAGGTGGGATGAGGTTAGTAGGTGGATGGGGGTGCGGCTTGGGGTGGGAGGAAGGGATGGGTGAGAGGAAGAACCAGTTAGGGAGGCAGAGACAGGTTGGACTGGTTTTGGGATGCAGTGGGTGGGGGGGAAGAGCTGGGCTGGTTGTGTGGTGCAGTGGGGGGAGGGGACGAACTGGGCTGGTTTAGGGATGCAGTAGGGGAAGGGGAGATTTTGAAACTGGTGAAGTCCACATTGATGCCATTAGGCTGCAGGGTGATTTAGCTCTCTGTTTGTACAATGTATCTGTGGTCAAAATGATTAACAATGTAATAACAATGACTACACTACAGAAGTAATTATTTAGGAATAGTATCATAGATTCATATAGCACAGAAGAGGCCTTTTGGCCCATTGAGTCTGTACTGCCAAAACTACACTAAATCTAAACTAGTCCCATTACAAATTAATGCCCTTAATGCATCTGGAATGAAATTAAAATTCTCTTACTTTATTTGAAATTCATACAAAGGTGAAATAACAGCCACATACCATAGTATTCTTTCCACACAATTTCCAATCAGTTTCACAACACTGACTAGAATGCCCTTTGGTCAGTGATTGTTCCCTCATTCTTCAAGTCCGAAAGCTTCAGGCTGGAATCCCGCCGCAGAGAACTTGAGCACAAATTCTGGGTTGACGCTTTAGTTTTGTGCTGCATAGTGAGTATGAGACTATGTGTAATGTTATTTTGAGGTGTAGTCTTTTGAATGAAATGTTAAACTAAATCTGTATCTACACCTTTGTAACTGGGTGCATGGTACTATTTTAGGAAAAGCAGGACAGTCCTTCTAATGCTTTGTCCAACATTTAGCTCAAAGGTACCTTTTCAAAATCAGATATTGTTGATATCAATTTCATTTGCATTTGTGTGACACTGCTGTGTGCTAATGGACTGCCATTAGAGTCCATGATCACAGCAATTATACTTCAACATTTACATTGCTACAAAGGGCTTTGAGATATCCTGAGACTGTGAACAACCTGAATGTGTACCTTTGTCACATATTCACATGTTAGCATTCCGTTTCTGTGATTCACAGATGGTATGGTTTTGGAAGCTGAACCAAGCTATTCGGCAGCACTTAGCTGGCAAACTGGATTTCCCTTTATGGGGTGAAGAAGGCGCAGGGGATTCATACAACATGCCTGTTTGTCGTTTTGCTGCCTATACTTTTAACAACAGCCCTCGATTTAAGGATGCAATCTATGAAGGGGACTGGTATAAGGGAAAGCCCCACGGCAGGTATATGGCTGCACAGAGTTAACCTTTTCAACCAATGTCTAATTGTGAAGTAGCAAATTAAAATTGTTTGATATTGTTTAGATGGTTTATGATTAGTGCTTGTTGAGCAAAATTATGTCTTATGACCTCCTGCCTATTCTTCATTACTGATATAGTAGGTGCACTGGAACATTCTTAAATGTTCTCATTAAGAGTGTTTTATTTGAAGACAGTGTCCTTTCACATGAATGGCTGAAATACCAGTCTTTTTAGAACTGTCTTGCATACAGTTCTTAACAATGTTTTATGAAAGTAGTTCCTAACTCAAGAACTGACTAGTCCTGGAGTGTGCATACATTATTGATTGAAAAATATAAAGAAATTGGCAGAAGTAATCTCTAACCTCTCTTTAAAGCCACTTATTTTGTGTAGTAATTGATTATACAAATATGGCTGTGGAGTGCAAACAGAGGTAACTAACTCAAAATTAAAATTTAAGTCAGATCTGGTTTGGTTGCCCTTTTTGAGGGAGATCAGCAAGTCTGTGGAGGAAGCATGGAAACTGAAGGTGCTGTCTGCTAGGACAATGGATGCAGATTCAGTGGTAATTTTCAAATGTAATTAGTTAGTTTCTTGAAAATCAGTGCTATCAGGAAAGTGGAAATATTGGAAAAGATTTTTTCCAAGAGCTAATACAGGCACGATAGGTTAAAAGATGCCCTATGTGCTCCAAGATTGGATGACAAAATCAGTAGAGTGATAACATCTTATATCTGTAAACAGACCTGCCCAGTGAGAAATTCTTGGAGCAAACAGGCCCATAGATCATGGACCCATATCCACGATTAGGTAGGAGCTGAGAGTTGTGGATTTGCAGCTTTCAGACCTAACTGCCAATGCTGTTCACTGCTGGGTGAGACTGATTGCAGGACTAATCCTTACCTTTCAATATGGGCACCACCTTGAATTTCCTAGGATTAAGGTTATGGATAGCAGCAGGCACATAGTAACTGGTATTTTCATTGATTTAGTGGAATCATGAAATGGCCAGATGGACGGAATTATGCTGGAAATTATGAAGATGGTCAGGAACATGGGTAAGCAATGACAAGACTGTCAAATTCCACTACCATAGCGTCACTTCGATTTTCCCCCTGCCTTACATGATCAGGCGCTGAGACCCGAATCTAAGACTTTTACTTACCTGTAGGCCTGACTGTTTTAGGGCTGCTTGGTGAATCTCTTGTTTCTCAGCCTCCAGAAATTTGAGAATCGTCCAAAACTCTGCTGCCATATCTTAAATTGTACCAAGTCCTCCTCAATTCTCATCCCCATATTCTCTGGCTTGCATTGACCTCCAAACTCCTTTTCAAGCAGCAGTTTGATTTTAGAATTTACAATCTTATGTTGAAATTTTATATTACCTTGCCATTCCTATCTACATAAGCAGCTTGAACTCCGCAACCATATCCAGTGTTCTCCAATCCTGGCTTTTGAGTCTCTTTTGTTTTCATCGCTCCAGTGTTGATGGTTATGTTTTCAGTTGTTCAGTGCTAGATTTCCATCCTGAAATTGCTCTGCTTCTCTATCCCTCTCTTATCCTTAAAGATCTCCTTAAATTCTAGCCCTTTGACTAAGCTTTTTGGTCGTATCTTAATAGTGCCTATGTTGCGTGGCATCTAATTACTTCCTTGATGAAGCTTTTGGAATATACTAGTTTGAGGTTTTGTTGTAAAATAAAGGCAGGACATGTTCAATCTTCAAAAGGGCAGAAAGCATCTGTGGAGAGAAAAAAGTGAATGTTTCAGGTCAATGATCTTTCATCATACATATCAACATGGTCAGATGTAACATTTCTAATTCTGACATTTCTGGCTAATGTGAAGGGCTTGGCTGAAAAAGTGAATTATTGTAGTCATTTTCCTCTCTAGTGGGTCTAAAATCCTGAGAATGATGAGATGGTAATTCAATCTGTCTGACATTTTTAAATAATGTAATTAAAAGAGAGTTACAGTTGTATTCCAAAAAGACACAGCTCACTGGCTGTAAGATCAACACTAATTGCGAGTGACATCAAAGTCATTTCAGTTTTCAGGATGGGTAACTAACATCCCTATCTAACTTCTCACCGTTGGCCCTACCAATGTTGCCTGATTATGCACTGGTAAAGTGCTTTGGTACATTTTGTTGAAACTGTGCTTTCAATGCAAGTTGTTACTTCATTAGGTCGGGCACAATTTAAGAGGTGCAGCCATCATATTGAACAATGAACAAAATGTGCTGTATGGCTTCAAAATGAGCTAAAGACTGCTGATATATTGCTTGGAGGAGGGGGAAGACTGAAGATAAGCACTCCACATTCATTCTGCCACTAATAATTTTCCAAGGCCTCTGTGCTACAGGCATCCTTTCTGATCGACAGAGCACAAAACTCGGATGTGCCTGCCTCTTTTTGCATTGCTTCAGCAAAGTGGAGAGAACAGCATTAAACACTGGCTTGATCAGCATCATACTACTAATTGTCAGAGGCACAGCAGGCTACTGATGGTCATAAGTGAATGGTACAGGAGGGGCGCAAATAATCCCTTGGTGAATTGGGAATTTCACTGATTTACGGGTATACTAATGACTTGTGTTTTGTTCTAGTTTTGGTGTGTATGTTGTTCCTGGAGGGCCAGAGATCTTTGATTGTTATAAGTGTCACTGGAAAAGTGGGAAAATGCATGGCTATGGCATCTGTGAGTAAGTACATCAAATCATTAAATCCATTTGACAGTCAGCTCTCAGGCTTTGAAACTAAAAAGATTTGATTTGGTGACTCAGTTCCCATCTGATTTTCAGAATGCCAAAGTTTCGCCGACTTCTAACATCACATTAACCAGTTTACAATTGCCTGGTCTGGCCTTCTTTCCTTCCTCGAATAAAACTCTTACATTAACTGAGTCCACTGACAAAATTGACATATTCAAAGAGGATTGATATATCAATATGCCTCTATAGCATCTTTGCCAACCCAATGACTTAGCCACTGTGAGTCCGCTAATTCTTTTGTAGAATCATTTTATTTTCTGTGAGTTCATTCCAAACATTGTTCTAATTCCTGTCCTCATGAGGTTTTTTTTCTGTCTCTATAATGTATTGTAATTGTCTTCATTTTAATTTTAGGATTACAAGGATAATTTCATACTTGCATGTTCCTGGCTAACAACCCATCATCTAAAAGGGGAAATTCAAAGATTATCATTCTTATTAATTTGGTCTGGGTTTTCTGACTGATCTGTAAATTCATTAATAACCTCGAAATCCCCGGGAGATGCAACTCTGCCTACAGCCGTTCTATACTTACCGCATAGTGGAAAACTGAATTCAATAGAACAAGTTTACTAACTACATAAACAGTGAAGCATTTACGGCTAAAAGACTTAAGTTAACTCAGCACAGACTGTGGATTGAATCTGGGTGCCTCATAGCCCGTTTAGCATAATAGCTCAGTCTGAAAATGTAAATAAAACCAATTTGTTTCTAGGTATGGAAATGGAATGACCTACAAAGGCTATTTTCAAGACAACCAACGTCATGGATTTGGAATTCTACACAGCTCTCGACTGGAAAATCTTCCCTTTAAGTATGTGGGACATTGGGAGAATGATAAAAAAAGCGGATATGGAGTATTTGATGATCTTGACAGGTATGAGACAATTTAATCAGCTATTCCAATACTAAACCCATGGGCAGGAAGGAGAAAAGATCGACTTTCTTTCTTATTGCTTTTGGATCAATCTTGTATTGCAATCTTTTTAATTGGCCTTGATCAACCCAGGATTATGGCTAAACTATGAACCTTGCAAATTTAGGCAACTCTGAACCAATTTTTTTAGATTATAATGTAAAGCCAGCAGTCAGAACAAATATTTTAATTGTCATTTACCTCTTAAATGATTCCTCACGTCCTGAGCTCCTCAACAACTGAAAGAATGCAGCCACTGAATAGCTGGGCCATGTAACTGGGAAGGTCTTTGCTCTGTAAATTGGCCTTGGTTTAGCTGACAGTAGTTCATGGACTAGATTGTGGAATTATTCAGGGTACAGCTCTGCTCTGAGACTACTCTGCCAAGATTCATTGCTATCACAGAGCTGGATGGCTGGTTTGCAATGCAGAGTGATGCTAATAGTGAAGATTCAGTTCCTTCATCGACTGAGGTTATCATGAAGACCCTGCCTTCTCAATCTCACCCTCACCTGAGTTGTGGTGACCCTCAGATTAAACACCAGTCATCTCTCTCCTGTGAGCGAGCAGCTCTATGATCCTTTGGGACCATGATGACTTGACTTTACTAAGCAGGATAGCAAGAGGGAGCCTTGACAATGTAGGAACAGGAGTAGGCCATTCATCACTCAGGCTTGTTCCACCATTTAGTGGGATTATGGCTGATCTATGGTCTAATTCTGTATACCTGCCTAAGGCCAATATCCATTAAATCCTTTTATGACAAAAAATTATCTATCTCATTTAAAATTAACAGCTGATTTAAGATCCACATGGAACACACTCCAAAAGCAAGTTCAAACATGAAGAGGAAGAGGGAAAAGAGATGTATAATTCACTAACAAATGAATTTCACTGGACTAGTAACTCAGACACCTTAGTTAATATTTTGGCAACATGTCTCACTATGGCAATGTTGAAATTTGAGTTGAATAAAAACCTGAAATTAAAATCAAGCACAATGGCAACCAAATAACTGAAATTATACCTGGACATATATTGGAGTACAAGACAACAACATTATGTTGCACCTATATGAAATCTGGAATACTGAGAGTAGATATGCGCACCACACCTTTGGAAGGATATATTAACTTTGGAGGGAGTTCAACATAGGTTTACAAGAATAATATCTGGACTTCAGGGGTTATGAGGAGAGAATTTAGAAGGCTAAAGGGTGAGCTTATTAAAGTCTTCAAGATATTAACAGGATAAGACAGGGTAGAAAGGGAAATCTATTTCCACTTGTTGGGGATTCTAGAGCAAGGAGAAATAATCTGAGACTGAGGGTTAATGTTCAGGAGAGATGTTAGGAAGCACAAAGCGTGGTAGTTGTTTGGAACTTTCTTCCACAACCAGCAATTGATGCAGGATCAGTTGTTAATTTTAAATCTAAGATAGGTAAATTGTTGTGGAGAAAAATATTAGGGATATAAGCAAAAACTTGTATTGAGTTAGGCCATAGGTCAGCCATTATCAAATTAGATGACAGAACAGGCTTGGGGGGCTGAATGGCCTACAGTCTGTTCCTACGTTCCCATTGATTAGCTTACATATGACTCCAAATGTGTAGCAATGTGGTTGACTCATAACTGACCTCAGAAATGGCCTAGTAAGGGACTCCATTCAGTGAAACCACTACAAAAGCTAAATAAATAAATGAAGCACCCAGTGTCAGCACCAGAAACGACAATGGCACATACAGTCTTGTTGAACTGCAGTATCTCCTTACTAACAGCTGGGAGCTAATGCCAAAATTGGGAAACACGACCCACTAATTAGGTAAGAAATGCCAGCATACTCATACGTACATAACTAAACTTCACGATTTCCCTGATACCTGGGGATGATGATGCTGTCTATGTTCTATCCCACCAACAGAACAGGCTGGCATTGATAGAGCTACAGAAATATACACTCAGCTGAGTGTTGCCCTGGGTGTTGTCAGCATTGGTTCGGGTACCCACGACATAGCATGTTATTAGGTCACACATGGGAAAGAAAGCCACTTGGTTAGTTACCATTTGCCTCCCTCTCCCCCTCTTCAGCTGAAGAATTGGTTTACGTCTTCACTGAACATCACTTAACAGAATCACTGGGTGTAGTAAGGGCATAGGATGTACTCTGGTTGGAGATCTTCGAGGTCTATCATCAAGAATGGCTCGGTAGCATCTTTACTGCCTGATCTGGCTCAGTCCTGGCATGGCTGCTAGTCACTGAGTTAGCAGTATCATGCGTTCCGAGCTTAATGGGACAGCACAGTGGCTCAGTGGTCAGCACTGCTGCCTCACAGCACCAGAAATGCAGGTTTGATTCCACCCTTGCACGATTGTCTGTGTGGAGTTTGCACATTCTCCCTGTGTCGGCATGGGTTTCCTCCTGGTGCTCCGGTTCCCTCCCGCAGTGCAAAGATATGCAGGCTAGGTGGATTGGCCATGCTAAATTGCCCATAATGTTCAGAGATGTGTAGATTAGGTTGTTTACTGGGGAATGGGTCTAGGTGGGATGCTCTGAGGATCAGTGTAGATTTGTTGGGCTGAGGGGCTTGTTTCCACACTGTAGGGATTCTATGAAAATAGAGGTATAAAGAAAAACTGTGGATGAAGAGCCCAAAATACAGGGGTAAATAGGTGGCTTTCTCTCAGTTACTTTGTATTTTGGCAAAAATGTCATGCTTATCAACCATGTGGTCCTTATCTGAAGAGCCAGTTAATTGGATGTCGATATTGATTGTGTCATACTTTTTTTCCCTTGCAGGGTCTTTGAATATTATTTACTTTCCACTCAGAAGGAGAGAAAGGGACCTGAATTGCTTGCAGGCTTTTGGACATCCAAGTCCTATTGCTGTCTTCTCTCAGTTGTGTGATAAAACTGCTACTTAGAACCATCCCAAAGCTGTTGCTGAGCAGTTTTTTTTCAATGCTAAGGCATCTGGTGTGAAATAGTCGCAAAAAAAATTAAATTCCCGCTTCCAAAAATCACATGATCTTTGTAAACAATGAATAAATGCCACACCATTTTACTTCTGCATCATTATAAAAGTAAATAACATGCCAAACTTCAATTTTCCAATTTACATTCATTACATATATTATATACATATTTTAGAAGAATGAGGGGTCATCTCACACATCTATGAAAATTCTAACAGGTCTAGACAGAGTAAGCACAGGAAGGATGTTCCCAATGAGCTGGGAGTCGGAACTAGGGGTCACAGTCACGGTAGGCCATTTAGTGCAGAGATGAGAAACTCTTTCACCCAGAGAGTGATGAACCTGTGGAATTCTCTGCCCCAGAGGCCAAAGCATTGAATATTTCCAGGAAGGAGTTAGATATATTTCTTAGGGTTAAAGGGTTCAATGATAATACAGACAAAGTGGGAAATGGTACCAAGTTGCATGTACAGCCATGATGATATTGAATGGTGGAACATACTCGAAGGGCTGACTGGCCTCAAATGAAATGTGTTATCAAGTCAAGGAATCAAACCTGGTTCAATGAATAATGCAGGAAGGTACAAAATGGGCAGCACAAGGCATACCTAAAAATGAGATAGCAAGAACTGCAGATGTAGGAGACAGAGACAAAACAGTGTGGAGCTGGAGGAACACAGCAGGCCAGGCAGCGTTAGAGGAGCAGGAAAGTTGATCGAGGCCCTTCTTCAGAAAAATGAGGTATCAACCTGGTGAAGCTACAGCACAGGAGTCACTTGCTTATTGAGGTCTGCCAGGGCCACTTACCTCTCAACCAGCCTTTGTGCAAATCTGGCTAAAAGTATTCAGCTCTAAACGTGAGTGAGGTGAGAGTGACTGTTCATAGAGAGCTGTCACAACACAACCCCTGGACCAGGTGGGACTTGAATGCAGAGATAGGGACACTGCTACTGTGCCATAACAGCCCTAATGTTCCCTGGTGTAGTGTGCTAGGTCCAATCTTTTTCAGTTGTTTCACCTTTCTTCCGTATTAAGGTCAGAAATGGGGATGCTCACTGATGATTGTACAAATGCTCAGTACCATTTATGATTCTTCAGATGATGAAACTAGCACAGGCAGAAATTGCTGGAGAAACTCAGCAGATCTAATAGCATCTGTGGGGAGCAAAGAGTGAATGTTTCAAGTCCTGTGATCTCCCTTCCAGGCAAACATATTCTTTGAGATATAATGCCTGAAACTGACTACTGCACTCCAAACAAGTCTCAGCAAAACTCTGCACTGAGGAAATTTATAAACAAAATTATAGTAAGAGCATGTTCAAATAACAAATGGTTATTTCTTCTTTAGATAACAAGGTGTAGAGCTGGATGAACACAGCAGGCCAACCAGCATCGAAGGAGCAGGAAAGCTGACGTTTCGGGCCTGGACCCTTCTTCAGAAGAAGGGTCTAGGCCCGAAACATAGCTTTCCTGCTCCTCTGATGCTGCTTGGCCTGCTGTGTTCATCCAGCTCTACACCTTGTTATCTCAGATTCTCCAGCATCTGCAGTTCCTACTATCGCTGAAACTTGTTTCTTCTTGATGGGTCTTTGCTTTATTTTTCCGACTTTAGCTAAAAATTAAATATAAAATTTCTATCATTATATATACAGGGGAGAGAGGTACATTGGCACATGGCTGGAAGATTGTAAGCATGGGAATGGTATCGTAATTACCCAGTCAGGACTGTGCTATGAGGGAAACTTCCAAAACAACAAGTTAGCGGTGAGTAAAATGTAGTCAATTTGTTGGTGTAACGTAACTCAGAACACCAGCATTCCTTCCTGCTACTCTCCTTAACAAGGTTCCCTGTCCATCTTAGGGCAGAGGTTAAATATCTAGCAGTGGCGTTTGAAGAAAAGTAGAAGGGCATTGCTGATGCCTCAACAATGTTATTTTTCAAACAACATTACTAAAACAGTCTATCTCACTATTGTCAAATTTCTGTATGTAAATTGTCTACTGTATTTTCCACAAAAGAAGCCTAGATGCTTTATTTTACAAGTTTGCTGTTGGCTATAAAGAATGTTTACCCTGGGATTATTATATAAGTATTATATAAGCTCTTTCATTCTTGACCTTGACTGCCTTCACAAGCTGATGGAACTTTTTACATTGGAAGGATACCCTGGGAACAGTTAGGGTGCTACTGATAGTCATTGACATATGAGCAGCTCAGATTCTCTACTTCAGGAGTGGCATCCTGTCTTTGTTAGACCTCAATAATACCTCTACATAGTGATTTTTTGTTTAGTTTCGTCTGCAGAATGCATAACTTCTAGCTTTCTCCTGTAAATGACTACAATCCTCCTTGGCATTCTTTCCTTCAGGATTCTCTCCACCTAGCCAGCAACCATCCATTTTTTGTTGGGCTGATATCTTTGTCATTCTATCCATGTGCAATAGATCTGACACTGGGATATCTGACGATTGCACTGGGGATGGTCAGTAACTGGATTTTCTTCTATCCTTTCTCATGGCAAAGATTGACCCAGAAAATTCATTGCCTTAAGTGTTCTCTGATTCATCTCATGGAAGATGGCATCCAATTTTACTTAGTACTATTACAGAACTTTAAAGGATAATTTTTAATTCTACGAGTAACTTTCAGGGGTTTTAACACCAAATTTCCCATTTGGTTGATGAGCTTTGGATATAATTCATTAACTTTCTATGTCTAGTGGAACGTCATTGTTTTCCCATTTCTGTACATTCAAAACAAAATATTTATGTCCAATATGAGTATCCAGAAAATTGTGGCTTTCCACCAATGATCACTTTTTGTAAAAGTGTGGATTGCAGATCTGTGCAGAATCTGGATAGTTTCTATAACAGATAGATTATTAGCTTGACTCTGAGGGACCGCTTTTAGTCTAACTCCTATCTTTCTGTTAAATTGGCAGACCAACCGGCAGTTATATTTCCACCAATACAGTTCTGTGGTTTAGGGTGTGGTATATAGGAAAGATATGGACATTGGAAGCAGGGTGGAAGCACAGTTGAAAGAAGTGACAGTGAATGACGCAGGATATTGAGCCACAGAAAATTGGACGTCAAGTCCAAAGCTGAAATGCTCTATAATTTAGTTGCAGACCATGCCCGAATGTCCAAGCAGTATCCTGTTGGCCAAAATATGTGTGGCATAGATAATGATGAAGCCACTAAAACACTACAAATCCATGGAGACCTCTCTTTA
This sequence comes from Stegostoma tigrinum, assembly GCF_030684315.1. Classification (NCBI taxonomy): domain Eukaryota; kingdom Metazoa; phylum Chordata; class Chondrichthyes; order Orectolobiformes; family Stegostomatidae; genus Stegostoma; species Stegostoma tigrinum. Next base: position 98,091,305 of record NC_081358.1, on the reverse strand, counting down.
GATCCCTGGCATTGATCTGTCTTTGCTGCCTTGGCTCTGATGGCTGAGGACTCTTTCCCAGTGCCAGCAATCAACAGATGTCAAATGGCCCTTAGTTGTAGCTGTGAGACACAGGCTCATAAAATATTGTTATCATTCTGAAACGCTGGCATCTAAAGTGGAGTAAAAAATAATTTTAGTGTTCACTTGTGTAGGTTTTCAAAAGATCATAAAGTCAGTTTGAATAGTGAGCGAGAGGTTGCTTTTCCAATAAAATGTGATTTTAGCTAAACGGCAAGCAAGGCCCCTAGGAGACTATTGCTAAATATCTGTTAATTTGAGTTTTACAAGGGATAGGGGTGGGTACAGAAATAGGTTTATTCAGAGATAAAAAAGATCAATAACAGCAGAAGTGCTGCTAGTTTAGCAGAGTCTAAAACAGTCAGGGCAGAAAGGGAGAAGTCCTGAATTGCTTATTAGAAAATTCCAGATGCTGAAATCTGTGGAGATGTCAAAGCAAGGCATTCAAAAAGGCTTATGATATGGGTTTAAGGAATGCATACCAGTTAGTATTAGTAAGCTGACATAAGAGCTTGTTTAAAGGTCTTTGGGAGGGTCATTAATGAAAAAAAAAGCTTCACGTGAAAGCACACTGGAGCCTAAGGAAAATGAAACTAACTACACTGTTAGCTGAACATGGAGATGGGGTGACACTTCACTGAGGGTCTTAGTGTCTAAACGTTAGAATGAAAAGAGTTGCATCATTCTCTCTGATATATGTAATGAGTTTAGTCCAATTGTTCTTGTATACTATAACATATATTGCATGTTTCTTTTGTGGAATGAACTTGTACATTCTTTTATTAAAGTGTATTGGCAGACTCTTATAAAGTTGTTCAGTGACACATGTCCATATTAAACAAAAAAGAAATATTAAACTTATAAGTATATCAAGGCAGGCGTCAATCGAGGATTTGAGTTGTCCAATATTACCACCAGCTGGGATCAAAACAGCTGGTACTTCATGATGTACCAAGAATACCAAACTCCAACAGAATTAATGGCCCATTTACTTAACCTGTCCTGTTCTTAAGTAGGCCACCTGAAGTATCATATATATATGATAAACTTGGTCTGAACATGAAGCTGAGGCAGAATACTGACCTCACTTATCTTGAGTATTAGGTCTCCTTACTTCAACGAATTCAAATCAAATGCCCTTTACAAACAACTCAGTATTTAATTTATTTTCTATATAATCATCAGGGGCCTGGAACAATTCTGTCAGAGGATGATTCTGCCTATGAAGGAGAGTTCACAGAAGAGCTGCTTCTAACTGGAAAGGTAGGAGCTTTGGACTCCATATTATATACAGGTCATTTGATTGTATAAGGGGAAGCAATGGTATTGTGGTATGATTATTAGACTAGTAATTCAGAAACACAGGCTAACGCTCTGGGGCCATGATTTAAAATCTCAATGTGGGAGTTCGAGAAATTTGGACTCAATTAATAAACCTGGAGTTAAAAGCTGTTGATTGTCATATTAAAAATACAATCCCAACTGTTTCATTAGTGTCCTCCAGGTAAGAAAAATCTACCATCCTCACCTGCTCTGGACTACATCTAACTCCAGACCAACAACAATGTAGATGGACCAAGGCACTGGAAACAACTATGCACACATGGTCCTTTTGACCCTGCAAAACCATCCTCGGTAACATCTGGGTAAAAATTGGGAGAGTGGATTGGAGCAAACTGGAATATACATTACAGACAATGTCCCAAACATCACAGTCACAATTCCTGGAGATCCACCAAAGTTGGTGACACATGGCATGCAATCTGGAGTTCTCAATGCTGACGCATCAAATCAGGTTGAACACAAGCAAGGGATTTTTCTGTCCTCCATGTAGAATACCACTTGGAGGAAACTCCAAAGTTGGCAAGAATGCACATTATACTGTGCACAGGGAACTTCCTTGTGTAGCATCACAACTAACAGAGCTGGTGAGGTCTTAAAAGGTACAGCTGCCAGACCGGCTTACTGCTGCTGGTGGAAAACCAATGAGAGGAAAAGCGTTCTTGACCTTGTTCTCACCAGCCTACTTGTAGCAGATGCATTTGTCCGAGACATGATCAGGAGTGGAGACAAAGCTCTTTGTCATGTTATCAGGCACTGTCGCTGTGCTGAATAGGTTAGGATTCAAACAGAGCAAGCAACTCATGACGAGGTGTTCGTGAGGTGTCGTGTTTCATTTGCAGCAGCAGATGAATGATTCCTTGCCTAAATGTGACAAATGTGTTTTACATATTATTTTCTAAATGGTGAGAAAATTCGTAAAGCAGAAGTACAAAGGGATCTGGGAGTGTTGGTCCAGGATTCTCTGAAAGTTAACTTGCAGGTAGAGTCCATGATTAAAAAAGCGAATGTAATGTTGTTGTTTATCTCAAGAGGGTTGGAATATAAAAGCAGCGATGTGCTTCTGAGACTTTATAAAGTTCTAGTTAGGCCCCATTTAGAACACTGTGTCCAATTTTGGGCCCCACACCTCAGGAAGGACATACTAGCCCTGGAGCGTGTCCATCAGAGATTCACACGGATGATCCATGGAATGGCAATTTTAACGTATGATGAACGGCTAAGGATCCTGGGATTGTTCTCATTAGAGTTTAGAAGGTTGAGGGGAGATTTAATAGAAACTTACAAGATAATGTATGGTTTAGAAGGGGTGGACGCTAGGAAGTTGTTTCCGTTAGGCAGGGAGAGTAGGACCTGTGGGCACAGCCTTAAAATTAGAGGGGGTAAATTTAAAACTGAAATGAGACGACATTTCTTCAGCCAGAGAGCGGTGGGCCTGTGGAATTCTTTGCCACGGAGCGCAGTGGAGGCCGGGATGTTAGATGCCTTCAAGGCAGAGATCGACAAATTCTTGATCTCACAAGGAATCAAGAGCTACGGGGAGAGTGCAGGGAAGTGGAGTTGAAATGCCCATCAGCCATGATTTGAATGGTGGAGTGGACCTGATGGGCTGAATGGCCTTACTTCCACTCCTGTGTCTTGTGGTCTTATGGTCATATGGCTCCCACATTTGAGACAGTGGAAGCAAGGTGGACATTGATTTGGGCTTGGTGAGAGAAAGAGATCGTGAGCGAGAGAGCCACATTTTTGGCTGAAGATGAAAAGGTGGCCAATGGTTGTGAAGGATAGATGAAAGATATCTGCTGATATGGAGAAATCCAGAAAGAATGAAGAACCATAAAGCCCGTTAAATCCTGTGTTCTGTGGTCATGATGTTAAAAGTTCTAATGTGACTTATGCTGAACTGGAGGTCGTGCACACCTGGTCCTTTTTAATTAACTGGAGTTTTCCCATCACTGAACACAACTACTTGAAACATTGATCGTTACTAATAGAATAGTTTTTTGTTTGAAGGTTATAAGTGAATTTACTTACGTGTTAAAAGCTATGATTCTTTCATTACATCAATAATGGATTACCCCAGTGAGGAAAATAAATGCATTTTACGGTGTGGTATTCAGTCAGAAGAATCGGGACACTATCTTATTTGTATATGGTTAGTAAATCCAGGGGAAATAGCAAATCCAGGAGGAATAGTAATGTATGAGTGTCACCTGGTCTTGAGTTTTCTGGATATGAAGTTTGAAATGCAGTTCAGCTATCCAGTGAGGCTTGTTGTAAGTAGATATGGTAATTTGGTAGCTGTGATTCTAGATTTAGAGCCCAGTCACTGTAATTTTAAAATTAATTAAGAAATCAAATTCAATAAATTTGGTTATTTGTCAGCTGGCACCAGAAAATGGCAGTGCTTTTGTTGAATTTTCATAAAAATTCAATTGATGTAACAATGTTATTCGGAGAAGGACACTTGCCAGTCCTATTTCTTTTGACCGATGTGTTTCTGTTATGTGGTTGATTCACAATGGTCTCATAGAAAAGAACGATCAATGTTACTTTGTGGCCTACATCGTAAGCAGTTAGAATGAATGAGCAGTAGCTTAGGTAAGAGTAACACTTCATTGAGATGGACCTCTCAGTCATTGGAACATAAGATTAAGAGCAGTAGTATGCCATTTGGCCACTCAAGCCAGCCCTACTAGAACATAGAACAGTACAGCACAGAACAGGCCCTTCAGCCCACAATGTTGTGCCGACAACAGGATCATGGCTGAGCTAGTTGAAGTCTCTGCTCCTGCGTCCTCTATGCTCCCCATGACCTTTTATTCCTTTGTTTATCAAAAGTGTAACTCAACCTTGAATGAATTTAAAGATACATTTTCCACATTTGGGGAATGCAATTCCTTAGTGTAACAACATTGGGAGAAAACAAAGTCTCCTCCTCTGTCTGAGAGAAATTTTTTTTTACTCTATAGCTGCATCCCTTAGTTTTGATTACCTCTATGAGAGGTAACATCCTCCAGGTATCTACCCTGCAGGTCCCTTCAAGATCTTCTGTTTCAATAAGGTCAGCTTCATTCTTTTAAACTCCAATGGACGTGAGCCTAATCTGTCCAACCTTTCTTAATAAGACAAGCTGTTCATCCCAGGAATGAGTAGAGTGAACCTTCTCTGAACTGCTTCTGAAACAACCATAGTCTAATATTGGTGCAAGATCAATAACGTAAGAATAATCACTGGAGCAAGTTAATGATGGTTAGAGCCTATGAATTGAATGGATCAGGTGACGGGCAAGTAAAAAACTCATCTCATTGAAGATCATAACTTCTCTTATTTTCTTTCCAGCTGCTGGAGAAACTGCTGTTTGTAGCATTTTGTTCACTGTTTTATTTCCAAATTTCTCCTGAGCACCAACTTTGAATATTTTTCACATATTTGAACATTTGTGCATTGAAGGTTCAGAGATAAGAAATGGGTGGAGATGATACAAGGGGGATTGGGAGAAATGGTTTGAGTGGTATTAGCTTGGTTATGGTGAACATATTGTCATTGTTCCAAGATTTTCTATGCAGCTATTGGTCTTTCTTCAGCAAAGACATTAAGTTCACGAAGACTGTCATGTCCACCTCATATTACATTTGCAGATCAGTGAAAACCTTTCAAGAGATAGCATGACAATAACTGGAAACAGCTTTTACAATTCTCTGGGCGATGTGCTGGTCTTTCACCAAAGATATCATGGGAGATTAGAGAAGTACTGAGGCATTAAGAAATGACAGTGGTAACTTTACTGGACTCGTAAACATGACTGTGACCAACTGGAAAGGCGTGAAAACTTATCTGATTCACAAATGTCCTTTGTAGAAGAAAATTTGTTTTCCTACCCTGTCTAGATCATATGTTACTCCAGAAGATTGCTTGCCTAATATGCACAACACACATCAAACTGCTGAAACAAAAAGAGGCCTGTGCTTTAAAAAAAACTAATTTGCAATTGTTATGTTCAAGGGAAAGCTCACCTTTAGTAATGGATACATGATAGAAGGATTATTCAGCAACAAATGGGGAAGTGGTTTGAAGACCAATGGAACATTCTGCAAACCCACAGAAGAACTAAATCCTTTGATCACCAGCAAAATGTGAGTGTGAATTGTCCAAACTTAGAAAGCAGTAACACATTCCATATGTGTGTAGCAAAATCAACTTGATAATTCGCTTTACATTGCAACAATTCCATACCTACCATATTCTTAGGTTTATAATAGCTATACAAAAGGAGAAGGAGAAACCAGAAGTCAATACACTGAACTTGGTGAGATTTCTTTCCAATGGGTTGAAAATCTGCCTAGCCCAGGCAGATTACTATCAAAGCTTGGCATATTTTTAAAAAGTGAATGAACGTAAAGGGCCTCAAAGTAAATTATATTGGATACTGTCTACACAAATTCTCATAAGGAGGGAAGGATATTAAATTCTGAAGTATCCTCAATGACTAAGTATATAAATTAAAATGAAATGAAGAATATTTTTGATCAATGTCAAACTCAAAGTTCAGCAGAGAGCCAAACAGAATATAGAAAGCACAGAGGAGAACGAAAAAAGTAATTACCTGTCTATATATGATTCAAGAGGAGTTAGCCATGCCAACCACAATAAATACAAAGAGTAAACAGCTAGCCAAAGGAAGATAGAGATAATGGGAACTGCAGATGCTGGAGAATTCCAAGACAATAAAATGTGAGGCTGGATGAACACAGCAGGCCTCCTCCCACCTCCTCCCACACACCCTCCTGCAAAAATTCCATCCCCTATTCCCAATTCCTCCGCCTCCGCCGCATCTGCTCCCACGATAAGACATTCCACTCCCGCACATCCCAGATGTCCAAGTTCTTTAAGGACCGCAACTTTCCCCCCACAGTGATCAAGAACGCCCTTGACCACGTCTCCCGTATTTCCTGCAACACATCCCTCACACCCCGCCCCCGCCACAACCGCCCTAAGAGGATCCCCCTCGTCCTCACACACCACCCTACCAATCTCCGGATACAACGCATCATCCTCCGACACTTCCGCCATTTACAATCCGACCCCACCACCCAAGACATTTTTCCATCCCCTCCCCTGTCTGCTTTCCGGAGAGACCACTCTCTCCGTGACTCCCTTGTTCGCTCCACACTGCCCTCCAACCCCACCACACCTGGCACCTTCCCCTGCAACCGCAGGAAATGCTACACTTGTCCCCACACCTCCTCCCTCACCCCTATCCCAGGCCCCAAGATGACATTCCACATTAAGCAGAGGTTCACCTGCACATCTGCCAATGTGGTATACTGCATCCACTGTACCCGGTGCGGCTTCCTCTACATTGGGGAAACCAAGCGGAGGCTTGGGGACCGCTTTGCAGAACACCTCCGCTCAGTTCGCAACAAACAACTGCACCTCCCAGTCGCAAACCATTTCCACTCCCCCTCCCATTCTCTAGAGGACATGTCCATCATGGGCCTCCTGCAGTGCCACAATGATGCCACCCGAAGGTTGCAGGAACAGCAACTCATATTCCGCCTGGGAACCTTGCAGCCATATGGTATCAATGTGGACTTCACCAGTTTCAAAATCTCCCCTTCCCCTACTGCATCCCTAAACCAGCCTAGTTCGTCCCCTCCCCCCACTGCATCACACAACCAGCCCAGCTCTTCCCCCCCACCCACTGCATCCCAAAACCAGTCCAACCTGTCTCTGCCTCCCTAACCGGCTCTTCCTCTCACCTATCCCTTCCTCCCACCCCAAGCCGTACCCCCAGCTACCTACTAACCTCATCCCACCTCCTTGACCTGTCCGTCTTCCCTGGACTGACCTATCCCCTCCCTACCTCCCCACCTATACTCTCTCCACCTATCTTCTTTACTCTCCATCTTCGGTCCGCCTCCCCCTCTCTCCCTATTTATTCCAGTTCCCTCTCCCCATCCCCCTCTCTGATGAAGGGTCTAGGCCCGAAACGTCAGCTTTTGTACTCCTGAGATGCTGCTTGGCCTGCTGTGTTCATCCAGCCTCACATTTTATTGTCTAGCCAAAGGAAGATAGGCTGGTTAGGGAACCAAAATGGAAACAGTCGTGAAGGCTGAGATAATGAGCATTCTACATTTGGTATCACAGAAGGAGAGGATATGGCCTACATCGCAGAATTAGCTGTGATCACAGTAAAAATGTTATGTAGTTTGGATGGCATGTATCCTTGGGTACTGCAGAATGTAAGTATGGGAACTTCACTGGTCCTGGTCACAATCTTCCAATATTTCTTATATATCAAGTGATGTCAGAGGATTGTATCCAGTGTTATCCTAGCAAAAAAAAGTGCAAATGGATAAACCTGGCAACTACAGGCCAATGAGGAATCTTTTAAAGAAAATAGCCTGATTGAAATTAATCGAGAATGTCAGCTAACATCCTGAAAATTCTCTCACTATGCATGTGCAAAATGCCGGTGATGACATTCCATCTCATTTGATCATATTTGCTGTGCTTATTTGGGTAATGCCATTTTATTTATTGGCAGGGCATTTTAGAAAGTATATGCATTCTTAGAATTTCCAGCATGTGCAATGCGAACTCTTGGGGTTGTCAGGTGTCACTGCTAAATGAATTAGCAATTAAGAAAGCAAACAGATTAATAGATTAACTAAATAACTGTGTTAGAAGGCAAAAAAACTTGCATTTATATGGGCCTTTTAGAACCTCATGAATTTGCAATATTATTTACAGCCTAAAGAAACACTTTTTAAGTAATTCTTATCCTTGTTGGAAAATGTATTGGCTAATTATATTGCTTTTGATTGATGGCAAGGCATTATTTTGATTTTTTTATGTCCATGTGATTGGGAGCAGGGCCATGTTTTAAAGTCTCATCCAAATCATGGCATTACTGACAATTCATAATTTCCTCTGCATTGGCAATGTTGTTTTACCCTGCTTCTTTGATAATTCCCTGGTTTCCTGTTGGAGTGTTGATGTGAGACGGGACAAACAACAATGGAATTTCAAGGCCAATATTCAAACAAGCAGATTTAATACAAAAACAGAAAAATGCTAGAAATAGTTATCAAGTCAGAAACTATGGAGAGTTAAACAGTTAATGTTGTACCCAAGGACTATTTATCAGATCTAAAACTTTAACAGTTTCTCTCCCTCTCTCCAAAGACCTGGGTATTTCTAACATGTTCTGTGTTTATTTCATATTTCCAACATTCACAATATTTTGCTTTTCTATTCATAGCAGAGCAGGTAAGAGGCTATTTCATGCGAGATGTTATTCCATTCTAGGCAATTGGGCAGCCACATAACCCCAGCTAAAGATCGATGGCAGGGCATCTATGACCAATTTAGTGATTTCCTTCGTTCTGGCTCTGATGAAACTTCAATGGAATCCTTCCTTGGGTTTTACTCAAAGAACAGAGAACGACGGAAAGCTCTGAAGAGCAGGGCAATTACCACAGAAGTGGAAAGTGCCATGGAACATGCCAATGAAGATCTGCTAGATTTTTTGTCTTGCAGCAGGTAAAATTGTTTCTCTTTGTCATTTGAGGTAATGGTTTTTAAGGGGTTCATGTTCATTGGCTCCACCTATTCAACTGATTTTCCACATCATCTATTGGGAGAGAAGAACATAGAAAACAGAATCATAGAAGATTGGAGCAGGATGAGGCCATTCAGCCCTTTGAGCATGCTCCGCTATCCTTCATGATCATGACTGATCGTCCAACACAATAGCATAATCCTGCTTTCTCCCAATAACCTTTGATCCCATTCACCCCAACTGCTATATCTAGTTGCCTCTTGAATACATGTAATGTTTTGGCATTAACTACTTCCTGTGGAAATGAATTCTACAAGGTCACCACTCTGGTTGAAGAAATGTCTCTTCATCTCCGTCTGAATAGTTTATCCCTAATCTTCGTACTGTGACCCCTGGTTCTGGGCACACCCACCATTGGGAACATCCTCCCTGCATCTACCCTGTCCAGTCCTGTTAGAATTTTATAATTTTCTGTGAGATCCCCCCTCACTCAAGCGAAAACAATCCCAACCTAGTCAATCTGTCCTCATACATCAGACCTGCCATCCCCTGAGTCAGCCTGGTAAACCCTCGCTGCACTCCCTTGAGAGCAAGAGCATCCTTCCTCAGAAAAGGAGACCAAAACTGCACACAGTATTCCAGGTGTGGTCTCACCAAGGCCTTGAGGAGTTCTGTGTAGCTTTAGGAGTAGCTCTATCTGTAACAGCTCCCTAATATCCTAGAAATTATACCAGACCAAATATTCCTATAACTGCAATCAGTTTCCAAATTGAAATAAATTTCTTTGTTAGCTGCACAATTACAATTCCGTTAAGTGGCAGCTTTGCTGTTTATGGCTTTCATGTTCAAAATTAGAAACGCAACAGATTCTTACATTTGCCATTTTCAGAAACTGTAGATTCTTGAGAAATCTGACAGAAGATCAGCGTGGACCTTGGGAAATGCAGTGTACTTAGAATGCCACAACTCCTGAAAATAGTGGACTTGGAATGCTAGAAACAGTAGTAAATAAACAGGACAAATATGTGAATGTTGATAATGAATTGAGAGTAGCACGTTTTATTTGTAAATAATTTGTAAAAAAAAAGAGGGAGACCATAATTCTGTTAGTTTAAGTTGGATTCTGATTTGTGCATAAAGGATAAGACCTAAGAATAGTACCTCAGTTATCTGATCCACTTGTCCAAACATTTATTTTGATCGCTTATTTCCCCTTCTTCTAGATCAAATGCTACCAGACCTGAGAAACTGCCACCAAACCAATGTAACTTGGCTGAGGGGAAAGAGTTGAAGGAGTACCTGAGTGAGGTAAGGCAGACAGGTTTATGCAAGGAAAGAATAAACTTGCATTTATAGAGCAGCTTCATAATTAATTCCTTTTGTTTTAAAGTGTAGTCACTGTTGCAACGCAAGTGTCAGCCCATTGCTCAGTTGGTAGAACTCGAGACTCTCAGTCAAAAGGCTGTGGATCCAAGACCTGACCTCAACAATCTAGGCTGACAATCCCACAATACAGAGCCCTGGGAGTGTTGCACTGTTAAGGGTGCCATCTGTATCCTCAGTCATAGAAATGTACAGCACAGAAACAAACCCTTTGTTCCAACTCGTCCATGCCAAACGGGTATCCTAAATTAATCTAATGCCATTTTCCAGCCTTTGACTCAGATCCCTCTAAACCCTTCCTAGTCATACATCCATCTAGATGCCTTTTCATATGCTGTAATTGTACCCACCTCCACAACTTCCTCTGGTAGCTCATTCCACACACGCACCAACATCTGTGAAAATGTTGCCATTAGGCCCCTTTTAAATCTTTCCCCTCTCACCTTAACCCTATGTTCTCTATTTTTGGACTCCCTTACCCTGGGGAAAAGACCTTAGCTATTCATGCTATTCATGCCCCTCCTGATCTTATAACCTCTATAAGGTCATCCCTCAGCCTCTGACACTGCTGGGAAAATACCCCCAGCCCAACCAGCCTCTCCCTACAGCTCAAAACCTCCAACCTGAGGAACGTTTTCGTAAATCTTTTCTGAACCCTTTCAAGTTTCACAACATCTTTCCTATTAGCAGGGAGACTAGAATTGCATGCAATATTCCAAAAGTGACCTAACCAATGTCCTGTACACCTGCAAAATGACCTTCTGACTCCTATATTCAATGTAAATATAAAAGATCCCATGTGTTACACAGGGCATTTGGGTTGGTGTCTATACCTCAAACAAAATCATAACATTTTTTGAGTGCATACTGTGTACACTTCGATAACTACACTAGTGGGTTTTAACACTTTGGGATATCCAGGGGTGGTTGTGAAAGTTGCTACATAAATACAGGTTTTATTTAATGTAGACAATTTTCAATATCCTACAAATAACATTGTGATGCTAATCAAACAATCTGTTTACTTCTGCTGCCTGAAGAATGAAGTTTGGCCCAGGTGAACTTTCCTGCACTTCAGAAAGTTCTGTGGGATGTTTTGCAATTAGCTGGGGAGACACGAGGTGTTTGGCTTCAGGAACAAAAACAAAGTTGCTGGAAAAGTTCAGCATCTGTTGAGGAGAAAACAGAGTTAACATTTTGGGTCCGGTGACCCTTCCTCAGAAGTGTTTTGCTTCACGTCGCCTTCAAAAGATGGTGCCTCCAAAATTCTCCAATATTACACTGAATTGTCAACCTCAGTAATTCTGCAAAATATGGTCAAGTCTATAGCATGAAATCTATATGTTACCATTATCAAGAAGCTATTGCCTGAGCTAGGGCATAGGATGTCAAAAAAACCCCAGAACATTTCAATACAGAAATTCATACTATTTAAAGTCCATGCAAGTCCCCTGAAAGAGCTATCTAACTAGTATCTCAATGACTCATAGTTTAAAGAGAACAATCCTAGCTCCTTTAGTCTCTCTGAAATCCTTCTCTCGTGCAGTGGTGACGTCACTGGTTCAGTGAGCCAGAGATACAGGCTAATGTTCTGGAGACAGCACCTGGTGGAATTTGCATTCTGTTAATCAAGATCTAGCATTGAAAATTGTTTTCAGTAAAGGTGACCATGAAATTATCATTAATTATCCTTAAAAAAATCATTGAGTTCAATCATGCCATTTAGGGAAGACAGACAGGTCTAGATGTGATTCCAGATACACGGCAATGTTGTTGACTCTTAACTACCCTCCAAATTGCCCTGTTAAGCCACTCATTTCATATGAATGGACAAGACATGCTGGCCTTGCCAACAGTGCTCATATTCCATGAAAGAATGAAAGCTCCAGAACATCTTACCAAAACCACGGTGACCAGAATTGAACATGATATTCCACCTCAGGCCTAACTAGTGGCTTGTAAAGGTTTAACAATACCAATTTGCTTTTATAGTCCAGATTTCTATTTATAAGGCCAACGATCCCTATACCTTTTTATTTAAGCCAATTCATTGTTGGTGCTGCTACCTTAAAAGGATTTTCTGTTTGAATTCTATTCTAGGTCTTTGTGTCAACTCGTCATCCTCTTGGAAAACTACTCCAGACATTAATTCTGGTTTTTCAGGACACGTATTCTGGGATCTGTATGCACAAACGGTTACTCTCAATGGCACAGCAGGAAGTTGTATCACATGCTAAGAAACTCTTTGAGTTAGCAAGGTCAGTGCTAAATCAGACACACTTTACTGACTTTGTTAGTCCAAATGATCGTTCTTTTCCAATACCTGTTTGGTCATGGGAATGCTCATTTCTTGATACTAAATTCTTCTATTGGCCAGGTCAGTGTTAAACTTTCAATAATATTTCATGGACAGGTTATACAGACTGAATTACTGTTTTTCAAAGAAGTGTTAAATATAGATTGCTCACTAATGAAGATAGCCAACTATTGATTTGTTAAAATTCAAACAACCTGTATAGTTTAATATCATTTTTTCAGTAAGCTCTCAATATAGGCATAAGAAGGCTTGGGAATTGGACTTGTGTGGTACATGTGGAATGGCTTTGTTGTAAGAAAAAATAAACTATATTCAGGTGAAATCAGTAACGTTATAATGACTTCTGCAGCAGGAGCTGAATGGATGAGCATTTCCACCACAAAGATTGATAATCAGTATAGAGTGGTCTGACAACAGATCTTCAACATTCAACAAATAAGCAAGTTCTGGCTAAGCAAGCATATGTATTTGAATTGGTTGGTGAAGCGGAGGGAGAAAGCTTAAACAAATCATTGTTAAGGATGCTTCAATTGCTCAGAGTTAAATTGAAAAACAGGAAAGTCCTTTGGTTAATTCCTGGTCTACTGGTGAGTTAAGCTAACAATGTTGAAGGGTTTTCCCTGAGGTCCTAGATTAGATGGTTTGCAGAGGATTTGGTTGGTGGGAGTGGCAGAATAAAAAGGTGATCAGTCAACAGGTCAAATGATCTTAATTGTTCTCCAGTGACTTCTGCGGTGATCTGTTTTCTTTGGGAAAAGATCCTCCAAGTTTATTTCCCTACCTTTACCTTTCCCAATTGTGATGATTCCATGAAACCTTTAATACCTAAATTGATATCCATTCTGTAAGTTACAGCAGATGTCTTAAGAAGATTAACCATAGGAATATGATATTGTCATCATTTGATGAGCTACACATTAGGCTTTGGTAAAATAGCCTACAGTAGATCCATAGCTAGGATCAGGGCATGTAAATTAGCAGAATGGGTGGTTAACGAGGTACCAAAAAGAAAACGGTTAATGCTTAAAGGTAGTTTCTCAAATGGGAGAATCTGTGGAAGCCGTGTTTCAGAGTGTTCAGGTTTTCACAATTTACCTCAATGATGTGGACTTGGAAATCAGAAGGATAATTTTAAAATTTGCAGATGAAATCAAATTGAAATGTATAGTTAATACTGAGGAAAAAAATGACATAAGTACAAGACGACATTAAAAAACTGCAGAATGAACATGTAATTGGCAAATTATATGCAATGTCGGTAAGTGGTGGTGGAGGCCCACTTACTGCTTGAATTGTAAGAGTCTTTAAAGGAGAAAAAGTCCCATAAAAGTTAATTATACAAGTCATAATTGCCAGAAAAAAGAATATGTATTGGGATAACAAGGTGTAGAGCTGGATGAACATAGCAGGCCAAACAGCATCAGAGGAGCAGGAAAGCTGACGTCTCAGGCCTAGACCCCTCTCAGATTCTCCAGCATCTGCAGCTCCTACTATCTCAGAATACGTACTGGTATTCTTTGCTTCATTTTAAAGGAACAGAAATGAAAAGCAAACTTAAATTAAAAATGATTCTTGTTTAGACTACACTTGGATAATTTTGCTCAGCTCTATTGTCCATATTTTAAAAATTTACAGAGGCATTGCAGACATTGCAAAAAAGATTCACAAAGATATGAGCACAACTGAGAAATAAATCACTGGAAAGGCTCAACATAATTGTGCTCCCCTGTCGAGAATACAGAAGGCTGAGGGGTGACTTGATGGAAGACCATAATACTGTGAAAGGGTTTGATAGGTCAGACATATGGAAAGTATTTCACCTTGTGGTGAAAACCCAAAAACAGAGGTTATGATTATGAAATAATCCATAATAAATCAAATTGAGACTGTTGGGACAATTCTTTACTCAAACAGTAGTCGGTAAGAATGTGGGACTTTTAACAACAAGTGGTTGAGGTGAACAGCTTGCATACATTTTAAGGGGAATCTAGTTGAACATATGAAGGAAAAATGAAGAACTAAATAAGCTGATGAGTTAGATAAAGACAAATAGATAGAAGTTTGAAACAAACAAAATAGGAAATTGTTGGAGCCAATTCTGAAGAAGGGTCATGTTAACTCTGTTTCTTCTCCACAGATGCTGCCAGACCTGTTGAGATTCTCCAGCTGTTTCTGTTCTTGTTTGTTTCAGATCTCCAGCTCTTGCAGTTCTTTGTTTTATTTTGTTTCTGTTTCATAAAAACATTGGCATAAGCATCATCTGGGCTGAATGGCCCATTTTGTGTTTTGTGGACCACGTGTAATTCTATGATAGACTGACAGTTCTAAACTATTAGTTTTTCTGAAGCGTGTTTTGATTTCTGTTAATTGTTTTTCAGGTATTTCTTACCCAAGTCAATGGTGAATGACCATTCCTCCACTGAAGGTCAATTAAGGTAAATCATATTTTATTTGGTAAACTGGTTAGATAGGGAGAAAAGGCCAATGCTCCATTCCATTTTGTATCAACCTATTAGCACAGACCAGAATGTACATTCTCTTTATATTTGAACAGCTATCAAAACTATGAGCACTGCTCATTGCAAAGAAAGCATCCAATGAATAATATCTAATCTCCAGGACTGAACTCCTTTTTCAATGATTCCAGAGTTTCTTCTCCCATTGCTTGTCAGATATTAATCACGTTGAAGATAAATCTTCTAACATTAGCAGTTTGTACTATGAGGTAATTAAATATTATTAATATTGATATTCAGTGTGAAAGGTTAATTTCCATCAGTAATCGTTTAATGGCTGATGAAATTGAGTGTGTGAGAAATCTGTATTTATATTTGACTTTTTGTGTCTGTAGAGATAATTTAAATGCTTACACAGTGACACTTCCCCTGATCTTGCCACGGTTCTACCCTGAACTCTTCATGCTGTATATGCTGTACCATGAGACAGAAGATTCACTGTACTGGAAGGGAATACTACATCTGGAACTCCTCTCTGACACCAAGCTGCTGGAATTTCTTGAAGTACAAAAGTAAGTGTGGACTACTGGAACTGCAGCCTTTCATTTAAGGTGCTTCAGTCGCGTTGCATTAGAAAGAAGTTGCATTTATATTACACTGTTTAGAAAGTCTGAACACCTTTTTAAAGTGCTTTGCAACCAGGTATTTTGAATTACTGTTGTAATTTAGGGAGATATGGTAACCAATCTTGTACAGCAACACAGCTCAACTAATGAGACAAATGATCAGTTAATCTATTCTTGTGATATTCATTGAGAGATAAATAAGTGTATGAAAGCTGACTTCTCTTATTCAGATCATATCATTGCATTCTTTTACATCCACCTGAGAGCAGGTGGAACCTTTGTTTAATGTCAGTTAAAATATTTCAACTCAAAGTCCAACTATTGGAATAAAGATCACTTGATTTGAAAACAAGGATCTCAATCTAATTTCAATGGAGGAAAAAATTCACAGGAAAAAAGCGTCTAGAATTTGGTATTGGTTCGAAATTACTTGAGAACAGAAAAGGAGAACTCCACAAAGTATGGAATTAAGGTAAATTATTGGATAATATATGAGATCAGAAAACATTGTGCACAAAAAGAGCATTGGTAGTGATGAGTCTCCAGTATGAGTATATATTCGTTTATGAATTCTATTATTATATATTTAACAAGCTGAAGGAGTTTATTGCAAAACAAAGACAGAGTTGTTTTGAAGATAATAAAGTGTGGAGCTGGATGAACACAGCAGGCCAAGCAGCATCTCAGGAGCACAAAAGCTGACGTTTCGGGCCTAGATCCTTCATCAGAGAGGGGAATGGGGTGAGGGAACTGGAATAAATAGGGAGAGAGGGGGAGGCGGACCGAAGATGGAGAGAGGAGAAGCTAGGTGGAGAGGGGAGTATAGGTGGGGAGGTGGGGAGGGGATAGGTCAATATGGGGAGGATGGACAGGTCAAGGAGGTGGGATGAGGTTAGTAGGTGGGAAATGGAGGTGCGGCTTGAGGTGGGAGGAGGGGATAGGTGAGAGGAAGAACAGGTTAGGGAGGTGGGGACAAGCTGGGCTGGTTTTGGGATGCAGTGGGGGAGGGGGAGATTTTGAAGCTTGTGAAGCCCACGTTGATACCATTGGGCTGCGGGGTTCCCAAGCGGAATATGAGTTGCTGTTCCTGCAGCCCTCGGGTGCTATCATTGTGGCACTGCAGGAGGGGGAGATTTTGGCCTTCTGCACTGCCACAATGATGTCACCCGAAGGCTGCAGGAACAGCAACTCATATTCCGCTTGGGAACCCTGCAGCCCAATGGTATCAAAGTGGACTTCACAAGCTTCAAAATCTCCCCCTCCCCCACTGCATCCCAAAACCAGCCCAGCTCGGCCCCGCCTCCCTAACCTGTTCTTCCTCTCACCTACCCCCTCCTCCCACCCCAAGCCGCACCTCCATTTCCCACCTACTAACCTCATCCCACCTCCTTGACCTGTCCATCCTCCCCGTATTGACCTATCCCCTCCCCACCTATGCTCTCCTCTCCACCTAGATTCTCCTCTATCCATCTTTGGTCCTCCCTCCCTATTTATTTCAGAACCCTCTCCCCATCCCCTTCTCTGATGAAGGGTCAAGGCCCGAAACGTCAGCTTTTGTGTTCCTGAGGTGCTGCTTGGCCTGCTGTGTTCATCCAGCTCCACACTTTGTTATGTTGGATTCTCCAGCATCTGCAGTTCCCATTATCTCTGATCACAGAGTTGTTTTGAGGTGCTTTGTCATACTTCTCTCAAGCACCACCAAACACTGACCATCCAAAGTGTTATTTTGAAGTGATTTTTGTCAGGAAGGCAATATGGGCAATCATTTTAGCCCTAGCAGGACACCACCCATGTCAAAAATATGAAAACAATACGTTGTTGCACAGATCTATTCTTTGCTCGACAGCAGTTCGTTTTTCAGGACTTTGTGTTTTCCTCTTGCATCTATTTGAGCCACGAGAACAGGGATATGTATGAACTTATAAACTAGGAACAGGAGAAGTCCATTCAGCTCTTCAAGCCTCTTCAACAAATTCATGGCTGATCTGATTTTAATTCAACTCTCCGATAACCTTTTATCCCTTGGTAATTGAGAATCTATCTACCTCTGCCTTAAAAAAATGTTAAAGATTCTGCTTCCATTTCCTTTTCAGGAAGAGGATTCCAAAGTCTCTCAATCCTCCTGAGGAAAATAAATCTTGTCTTAAATGGGCAATCCATCGTTTTTAATTCCTCATTCCAGATTCTCCCACAAGAGGAAACATCATTTTCGCGTCCACTTGATCAAACTACTCCTCAGAATCTCAAATCTTTCAATTAAGTCCCTTTGACTCTTCTCAGCTTTGGAGGATACGGGCCTATCAGGTCCAGGCTTTGGGACTCTGCATCGGTATTTCACACAAAGCTGTTGATTTGTTTGGACAATTCCCTTGTGCTCATTAAGGTCCAAAGATTCTGAAGTGAAAGCTGCCAGATAACCCATAATTAAGTAAAAACTGTTAGAGTTACAGGGTTCTGTTCAAAGAACATGCATTATCTAAATATCTGCCATCTGTGTGACATAGTGCACTTCAAAACTTTATTGATTGAGTTCAGAACACACTGAGAAATTATATAAAGTGAGACTATGCAAATACAACTGTTATTGTTGTTGAGTCAGATTGTTCAGTCTGATTCTAAGGAAGAACTTTGCCAAAAATATGAACAATATTGGAGTAATTGAGAACTGTTGCATGTTATAGGGTTAGTGGCTCAAGCCTGACTTTAGCTCATTGTCTGACTGCCCAAATTATTAGATGCAAGTCATTAATATGATTTTAAAAATAGTCTTGTCCTGAATATCTTTATCGTTGTATTCCTGTCTAATTCACAGAGACTTGTGGCCTCTTCAAGATATCCATCTGACAAGCAAACAGGTTAGAATACAACAACCTACTTTTACGTGGATTTGAGAGGATGCGAAGTTAATCAATTTTGGGCCACTCTTAATCTTGATTCTGCCAACTGTAGAAATACAATAAATAAATAGAAACAATTCTACTCATTCATAGAAAGCAGCTGGTTGACTGACATGGAAAACAAATATCATACTTGCATTTGTGTGCTATGTCGAGGTGAATATAGGTTAAGCTGATATTCAGTTGCAATGAACATTCAGTTGACAACTGATTGGGTGGACTGTACTGTACATATGTTGTGTCAAATTAAATTTGTTGGTTAGGGTGTAGAGATCTAAGAGATCCAATCATGTCCTTGAAAAGCTAAACTAAAGGTTGGCTTCTGAAATATTTGGGACTTGCATTAGTGCTGCTCCTAGACCATTTAAGGATTGCTGGTCCAGCAGTAGTTTGAGTAAACAGAGCACCCCTTCTACCCACTGTAATACAAAATGTTTTAGGGTCCTCCAACCAGTGAAATATCCTGATTAAATTAAAGGCAAAATAGCATTGGTCAATAAATAAGTCAACAGATGCCAGCAAGTTAAACGGCAAAGAAAATTGAAAGTCCAACAGACTTGAAGAGACAGCAATACTGGATCACAAGGAGTGCAACAAAATGTGAGAAGCTATGATCAACAAAAAATCAAAGACATCTTTTTCCGTTAGAGATTTTTTTTTATGTATGGCTTGAGGGTAGCCACTTCACAAGCAAGGGGAAAGCTGAGGAGGCAGATCTTCACAAAATACCACAATCAGGATGGTGATTGAACTGGTGTTGTTGTCTTTACACGGTACCACACTTTAATCATCTAGCTGGCTGAGTTAATGGGCCCGCTTGTAACTTACAGGTGCTATTCAACCTAATAGCTTTTTTTTCAGGCATGTATCCAGGGAAATAGTGTGGTAAGAAAGGAGGTGGGCTTGATAAATACAGGTCCAAATGAAGCTATAAGGAATAAAAGAAAGTGGCAGACTTGATTGTTAAATGAATCCTTTCTATACATTTTCATAGTGGGAGACGACAGAACAATGCTGACAACTCAATTTAAGTGAAGCAATATAGTTCATTTAAAATACAAGATTGAAGACTAAGAATTCCATAAAACCTGCTGATTCTCACACCCACCCGGTATTAAAAGGAATGGATGAAGAAATTCCAGATATATTACACATGATTCTTCATAGCAATTTGGCCTTGAATCACAAGGAAAACTATATTTGACTTGGAAAAGATATAGCACACAATACACAAGAATAAAGTTTATTGTACAATAATACATTTAGGGCTTCGTGGCTTTTTCTCATTGATTTAAGAAGATTGAATTTTATAATTAATGTATTTAGCATTAAGATATTAAACTTTTTTGATTGTATCTAAATTTGAAAGCATTGAAAATGCAATGGAAATAACTGGATGGTCTACTGCATGTAAACAGTGACCTGATGAAACTGCAAGGAAATTGAGGTTCTTCTTCCGACCCAGCTTGATAATTTTACTTGGAATTGTAACGGAGACTGAACATGGTGGTGGATCAACAGTACATGTTTTTACAACACTAAAAGTGGAAATCTTGTGTTTTGTACACAGAGAATCTCTGTTGTGAAAGATGTCTGCTTCACTTCTGCCATCTTATGTTTCCAAAAGATAAGGTAGGCCCTGAGAAGGGAACTATGGTTTTCCTGAATGGGTATTCCAAAGTAGAATACTAAAATGACACTATGACATGCAGCTCCATACCATTCAGGGCATCACTGGAGGAGGCAATAGCACGGTGGTAATGTCATTAGACTAGGAATCCAGAAACCCAGGCTTAAGGGTTATGGGTTTGAATCCCTACCCCATCAATGGAAATAGTGAAATCTGCACTCCATAAAAATCTGGAATTGAGCTGGCCAAATGGTGACCACTGCTGGTTGTCGTAATTTCCCACCTGTTTCACAGGCGTCCTTTAAGGAAGGAAAGGAAATCTGTTGTCCTTACCTAGACTGGCCTACACATGACTCCAGACCCACAGCAATACGGATGACTCTAATTTGCCTCTGAAATAGCCCTAGCAAGCCACTTGATTTAAGGGGCAATTAAGGATCGGCAATAAATGCCAGCCCAGCCAGCAATGCATGTATTTCATGAGTGAATACAAACTCTGTCTTTTGTAATCCCTGTGTAATGTTGATCATTTTACCAATCAATTTATCAAAGTGTTGAAGTATGATCCTTTACCACTTAGCAACATTGGGGACCAATGCCCATAGTCATTGGCATCTAAGAATTGAACATAAACAAGTCTTCATAATAGGAAAAGATTTAGCCTGCAGTTGTGAAAAATGTAATTTGCCAAGAATGAAACTCTCTCTACAGTACTACAGCAGACCCTCAGGAAAAGCTGAACACCATCATGAAAACGTATCATGAAATTGAGGGCACAGTGACTCGAGTGCTAAAGAGGCAATACAGTCTCTCCATGGATGACCTACTACCGTTGCTTGTTTATGTGGTTTCTAGGGCAAGGTAAGAGATAGAATTTCACAGCACTGTGATGATTTGAATGAGTCATAACATCTGGGGTGTGATGTGTTTTGGAAAAAGAAAGCATTGTTTTGGGATAACATTGAATAGTCATATTTTGAAACTAATTGGAGCATTACTCTAAAAGAATGTAGATTGGAGCACATGTTCATTAACCTTAGATAGTGAGATGGGGGAAGTTTCTCCCGAATTAAGTGAATAGCCTTCCCATAAATACTAAATTTATTGTGAAATTAGTCTTAGACTTTCATTCCCAATTCCCTATTCAACGGATTCTTCCATCTGTCAATCATTGATGAGGCTTATAGGTTTGAAGCTTGTCTTTCACCTACTTGAACCTGTGTATCTTGCCTTATGTTCACATTTTAATTGTAAATAATGTCTCAGAGCATAATCTCAGAATTACATTTACTGTGCATAGTTTTGGTGACCACATCTAAGGAAGAATCATACTTTAATTGGAAATGGTACAGCGATTGTTTGTTCATTTTGTTCCTATAATGAGGAATTGTCCTTTAAGAGAGGCTCAGTAAACTGAGACTGCTCTGGGGTTTGGAAGAATGTATAGGGATTTCATTAAAACACACAAGATTATGAAGGTGCTTAACAGGTTACAGGTTAAGGGTCAATTATTTAGCCTGAGATGAGAAGTTACTTTGATCAGAGCATTTAGCATCATGCAATTCTCTACCTTAGAGCATTGTAGATGAGCTATTGTTGACTATATTTAAGATTGAAATCAACAGATTTCTAATCTCTCAGGGAAGTGAGGTATAGGGAGAGGAGGAAGGCAAGTGGTTTATCTGATGCAGCAATGTATATGTTATCTCCCTTAGCGTAAAAAAACTGGGTTTAGATCTCATAGTTTTGAAAAACCGATAGACGTCTTTTAAACAACTGCAAAATATAAACATCACATTCACCAGGTATATTGATGTCTGGAATAATATTAAACAGAGGAACATGCTTCTAATTGAAAATGTGATCGAAGTAAAATGGAATATGACAGTGATGATATCATGAGTCTGTCTCTTAAAGGTGTGCTTGACACATTGATAGCACAGGATCATACAACAGAACCTTTTTGTCAAAGATTAAAAACTAATCCCAAACAGGGATACATAGTCGTACAAGGGCATGTGCCATCAATTCAATAATTAGACAAACATGTAAAACAGAATTTATAAGACTAACATTTCAAAATTCAGTGAAATGCTTTGGGGGATTGACAACTCATCCTGATTTAGTGATTGCATACTGTATACAACTAGTACATGCTGTCGTCTGTTGGACTTGTTTGGCAAACTTGGTCGTCTTGTTGCTGGTTGCTGTCACTCGACATCACCACACAATCCGTTATCATCATGAGTTCCCTTCCTCATTCTTGTTGTGCATGTTTGCTGTGGCTTACACTGGTATCAGTTGATTTCGAGATAACAAAGTGTGGAGCTGGATGAACATAGCATCTGAGGAGCACAAAAGCTGATGTTTCGGGCCTAGAACCTTCATCAGAAAAGGGGAATGGGGAGAGGATTCTGAAATAAATAGGGAGAGAGGGGGAGGCGGATTGAAGCTGGATAGAGGAGAAGATAGGTGGAGAGGAGACAGATAAGTTAAAGGGGCGGGGATGGAGCCTGTAGAGGTGAGTATTGGTGGGGAGGTAGGGAGGGGATAGGTCAGTCCGGGGAGGACGGACAGGTCAACGGGGCAGGATGAGGTTAGTGGGTAGGAAATGGAGGTGCAGCTAGAGGTGGGAGGAGGGGATAGGTGAGAGGAAGAACAGGTTAGGAAGGGGGGGACGAGCTGGGCTGGTTTTGGGATGCAGTGAGGGGAGGGGAGAATTTGAAGCTTGTGAAATCCACATTGATACCATTGGGCTGCAGGGTTCCCCTGGTCTCTCCGGAAGGCAGACAAGTGTGGAGATAGAAAAATGTCTTTGGTAGTGATTGTAGATGGCGGAAGTCTCGGAGGATGATGTGTTGGATCCAGAGGTTGGTGGGGTGGTATCTGAGGACGAGGAGGATTCTCTTTTGGTGGTTATTGCGGGGGCGGGGTGTGAGGGATGAGGTGCGGGAAATGTGGGAGACACAGTCGAGGGCGTTCTCGACTACTGCGGGGGGGGATTCTGCGGTCCTTGAAGAACGAGGACATCTGAGATGTATGGGAGTGGAATGCCTCATCCTGGGAGCAGATGCAGCAGAGGTGAAGGAATTGGAAATAGGGTATGGAATATTTGCAGGAAGGTGGGTGGGAGGAGGTGTATTCTAGGTAGCTGTGGGAGTCGGTAGGCTTGAAATGGACATTGGTTTCTTGGCGGTTGTCTGAGATGGAACCACCATCTACAATCTAACCCCACCACCAAAGACATTTTTCCTTCCCCACCTTTGTCTGCTTTCGGAGAGACCACTCTCTCCGGGGCTCCCTTGTCTGCACCACACTTCCTCCAACCCCACCACACCCGGCACCTTCCCCTGCAACCACAGGAAGTGCTATACTTGCCACCACACCTCCTCCCTCACCCCTATCCCAGGCCCCAAGAAGACATTCCACATCAAGCAGATGTTCATCTGCACATCTACCAATGTGGTATACTGCATCTGCTGTACCCGTTGTGGCTTCCTCTACATCGGGGAAACCAAGCAGAGGCTTGGGGACCCTCGGTTCGCAGTAAACAACTGCACCTGCCAGTCGCGAACCATTTCAACACCCTCTCGCATTCCTCAGACAACATGTCCATTATGGGCCTCCTGCAGTGCCACAATGATGCCACCCGAAGGTTGCAGGAACAGCAACTCATATTCCGCTTGGGAACCCTGCAGCCCAATGCTATCAATATGGATTTCACAAGCTTCAAAATCTCCCCTCCCCCCATTGCATCCCAAAACCAGCCCAGCCCATCCCCGCCTCCCTAACCTGTTCTTCCTGTCACCTACCCCTTCCTCCCACCTCAAGCCGCACCTCCATTTCCTACCTACTAACCTCATCCTGCCCGCTTGACCTGTCCATCCTCCCTGGACTGACCTATCCCCTCCCTACCTCCTCACCTATACTCACCTCTACAGGCTCCATCCCCGCCCCTTTAGCTTGTCTGTTTCCTCTCCACCTATCTTCTCCTCTGTCCATCCTCAATCCGCTTCCCCCTCTGTCCATATTTATTTCAGAACCTTCTCCCCATCCCCCTCTCTGATGAAGGGTCTAGGCCCAAAACGTCAGCTTTTGTGCTCCTGAGATGCTGCTTGGCCTGCTGTGTTCATTCAACTCCACACTTTGTTATCCCGGATTCTACAGCATCTGCAGTTCCCATTATCTCTCAGTAGGTTTTTCCTCCTTTGCAATGTATGACCATGATCAGCAATGACTTTATGTGGCCTATGCATATTTTTAGAAACCTTTATTGGCATCCCTGTATTTTTATTTCTAATTCTCATTCTTTGCCTAGTGTGCAGTTTTGTTAGTTCTCTCTACCTTATTCTTCCTCCTGTATCCCTGTTGTTGTGCTACGTCTTTGAATGGGTTAGGCAATTCATTGCTGGTCAAGATTGTTCATAATTGCTGTCCAAGCATTGGCTGTGATGGGTTATTAGTCCTGTCTCCACAATTTGAAAAAGCAGCAATGTAATGCGGAAATCTTGCTTTGCTCGATACTTAATCATTGATTTAATAGTGTGGACAATTCTTTCTGTTAGACTGTTTGAGCATGGACATGGATCATTATCCACTTCTTTGGCATTCTTTAACTAGTTACCAGTGCACTCAGGTCTGTTCTCAGACATTATCTAATCCGGGATACCAAATAAATTGAAAATGATGCTCATCATATCAACAATGGTTACACCTGTTGTGTTGCTAATTTGCCAATGGGAAATCTGCAGAGGTAATTTGTCACAAATTTGTCATCTACCTGTGCACTGTGAATAGGTCTGTTATGACTTTTATCCAAGAAGTGGGTGCAACACTGTATAGTTGTAGAGGAATTCTACATGCTGAGGTTGATTTGGTTGGTATATCACATCCATTCGGAAGTTGTCGAAGTTCGTGTTTCATCCCTGGCCAGTACCCAGACTCAAGTGCTAGCCTTCATGTACATTTGATACCCATGTGTCCCTGCTGTAACATAGACATGACATCTCGGTTAAATGCTTTGGTATTAGAATTTGTTTGCCCTTGAAAATGACTTGTGATATACGAGGTTGATCTCTGTAAAACCAAAATTAACAATTTTTCTCATATAATACTGAATGATCATCCCTGGATAATTATCTTCTACAACTCCTGTAGTTCCTCATTTTCAGCAACTGCGAACTGTTAATGTTGACTCTGGTCAAATTAAGAGTTGTAGGGGTCACCAATTTAAAACAGAAATGTGGTGAATATTTTTCTGAGGTTGAGTCTTTAGCACTCCCTGAAAAGGCAATGGAAACGTAGTTCTTTCATTTTGTTAAGACAAAGGCAAGTACATTCTTGTTAAGTAAGGTATAGGCATGTGAAAGGATATCGGGAGTAGGCAGGCTTTGAGGTTTCCATTGTTTCAGCCTTGACCTTGACAGAGAAGGTTTAACAGGTTTTACATATAGCCATATGGTCTATTACTCTCTGATGAAGGGTCTAGGCTCGAAACGTCAGCTTTTGTGCTCCTGAGATGCTGCTTGGCCTGCTGTGTTCATCCAGTTCCACATTTTGTTATCTTGGATTCTCCAGCATCTGCAGTTCCCATTATCTCTGGTCTATTACTGTTCCTGTTTTACGTTCTGTGGACAATCCATTACAATTACCTGTTCCATTACCCAGGGAGCATGACAAAACAACAACGAGGGAATTTAAATCTGTCTAATCTCTGTTTTAATCCCTTCAAGAGCAACTGACGCAAAAGCATGGAGGGATATTTGTTACGTTTTTAGCCCTTGACGTAAATAACCTGAGAATGTTTGATGCTTATTCCATCAAAATCTAGCTGTACTTAATCCAGGAATGCTTAATCAATGTCTCATCCATGCTTTGACTAATCAGGGATAATTTAGAAAGAAATAATAGTCATTTGGTGAAAATATTTTAATGTAATGCAGCTAACCAACACGAAGTTAACAGAACTGATTCATATTTGACTTTTCCCGTCCCTACAGAATCTTGCATTTGGGTGCAGAACTCCACTTGATACGAGACATGATGGATCCTTCCACTGAGGGCGGAGTGAATGACTTCTTGCTCACTGCTCTTGATGTGAGTTAATGTAGATGGCCTAATATCCGTTAGCAGCAGTCTGTTCTGGTGATATGGAGCTAATATGTCTCTTATCTAAGGTTGAAGGGTATGTTATAGGAGATGAGGGACCACCTACTGTGAGTATACAGTTGTCAAGCTTTAACTCCAACATGACTGTCAGAATTTTAATTCCATATTGTTATTGACGTGAACTAAGAATTTTTTAGATGTTGTCAAAATGCAACTGATTCACCAATGTCATTCGAGGAAATAAATTAGCCTTTCCTTACTCTCCCATATGCAACTCCTGCGATAACGTTGACCTTAGGGTTGGATGGTCTGTTTCTACACTTTTTATAAGAAAATGTTCTGGTGCAGCATTGTAACAAATACAAAAAGTCAAAGGATTAATGGAAACTTATCAAAATGAAATCAAAATATCATTATTAAAGGTAATGATCCATTCCAGCCTCTCGCAGAAAATCAGTCTTTTGTACTTTCTTTTTCAGAAATGACCTAACAAGACACTCAGTAGCAATTGGTGACAGGCAATAAGTTTTGCCTCTAGGTTATGGAATCATATAACCCCTACTGTGTGGAAACAGTCCATTTGGCCCATTGAGTCCATCCGGCCCCTCAGGAGAGCATCCCACCTAGACCAACCCTCTGCCCTGTATCTGTAACACTGTGTTTCATCGAGGCCAACCTATCTAACTGCACATCTTTGGACTCTGAGAGGAAACTGGAGCTCCCGGAGCAAGCTTTATGCAGACAGTCAACCGAGGCTGGAATCAAACCCATGCCTCTGGTGCCGTGAGGCAGCAGTTCTAACCACTGAGCCACCATGCCACCTGTGTCAGTGAGAATGAATTTTAAAAACGAAACTTATAATCTTTTTTGTTCAACAAGACTGCTTTGAGTGAAGGATGAGAATTGGCAAGAAAAGTTAACATTTTTACATTGCGTTATGTCTAAAATTTTCCAAAGTACTTTATATTAATTGAAATGCAGTTACTGTCATGTAGGTAAACACGGCAGCCATTTTTATATATAAGGTCCAACAAGCACCGATATGACAAATAAAAAAAAAAAATTAGGAGAAATCTCACTTGCTCTTAAAATGGTACTTTGAGTACTTTAATCATCATCCAAAAAACATGGATGCTGTCTAGTAAAGCTGCAGAAGATACAATTTCTAACAGGGCAACACTCCCAATATCTAGCATAACAAGATGTAGAGCTGGATGAACACAATAGGCTAGGCAGCATCAGCGGAGCAGGAAAGCTGATGTTTCGGGTTTGGACCCTTCTTCAGAAATGGGGGAGGGGAACGGGACTCTGAAATAAATAGAGAGAGAGGGAGGCGCTGATGGAAGGTGGATAGAGGAGCAGATAGGTGGAGAGAAGATGGACAGGTCACGGAGGTGGGGACAAAATGGGCTGCCTTGGGATGAGGTCGGGCGTGGACATGGTGTCCACGGAGTGGGAGGGAAGTTGAAGTTGTTCGTGACTGGAAGGTGTTGTTGTTTGTCACGAACCAAGCATAGGTGCTCCACAAAGCAATCTCTAAGCCTCTGCTTGGTTTCGCTGATGTAGAGGAGGGCACACCAGCAACAGCGGATACAATATACCATATTAGCTGATGTGCACGTGAATAACTTGCACCTAGTTTTGGCTGAGGAAGGAGTGTTAGGTAGATGTCACCCCATGCTACACCTAGTGCTCCACCTTTCTAGTGCATCTGAACAGGTTTAGCATAGTTTCTAAAAGACAATATCTCCGATTGTGTAGCAGTCCGTCAGTCCTGCACTGGAGTGTTAGTCCGCATTATTTTCTGAGTGGTATAAGTGGAATTTCACCTATTTTATATTCTGAGGCATAAGTGAGTCATGTTAACATCAGACTGGGATTTTACATTTTGACAGTTGTAGAGATAAAATTGTTATTATCCAGATTCCCTCCTCAAGATTGGGGATATAAATCTTGCTACAGAGCTTGTGTAGTTAATGAAGACTACTGAATGTGGATTGCATCATTAGAGGATCTATCTGCTGGTGGAAGCACTAAATCAATGTCCTAAACCCCTGTTTGTGTATTTCAAATGGAATGACATGGATACCAAAATCAATTGATTTTCTTTAACAAATGAACAACATCAATAATAATTGATTACTAATCATTTCTCTTGTTTCATTTTTATGGACAAAATCACCATATTTATTTGTCTGCAAATAACTACATTTCAAAGTAATTGTATATGAAAAACAACTTGCATGTATGTACAGCTTCTTCTGATCTTAGGATGTTCCAAAGTGTTTCTAAAATGTTGTGATATAAAAAAAATCATACATTTTGCGCACAGCAATAAAGGTAGGTGTTCAACTGCTTTGTATGTTGGTTGAAGAATAAATGTTGGCCAGAAAAAAGGGGAAAACTTTAGTGGGCTGCAGGGCCTCTTCTGTCCTGTGCGATTCCACAACTGCTCTCTAAACAGTTGATGGGATTTTTACATCCAAGTGAGAAGGCAGATGGTTACACTGTTTCATGATACCTCTTAACAGTATAACATGTCCTCAGCCGTGCTGAAATGCCAGTGTGTATTATGTGTTCAAGTCTCTGGAGTATGAATTGAAATCATTAATTTTTGATTAGAGTTGCAACTGCTATTATTGAGCAGAGGCTGAACTTGGGAACAGTTCACAATGATGTTATGTGAAAAACATTTTATGTGGTTAGGTTTTGCTCGAGGCTGATAGAGATTACCTTCTAACTGCTTAATCTTGTTTCATTGCAGTCTTGCTATCAGCACATTCAAAAAGAGGAAGTACGGTCCAGGAGTTTGCCTAAATAATGTCTTACAACACAAAAAAGAATATTTCAACCAAGGAATGCAAAATGAACAACACTACAGAAATATTAAAGAGTGTGCAATTGAATGCAATTGTAGGAGAGCATTTCCTTCACTACCACTTCATATAAACTGCAAAATAAATCAGACAAAATCTAACCTACTACTGCAAGATCCCTCAAACTTGAAGCAAATTTAAGCTTCAAGCGATTTCTCGTTAACAACAGAGAAGACTTGCAAAATGTTTTGCACATCTGTAAGTAGAAGCTGGGGAAAGGTTACCAAAAAAGAAAGGCGCGAGATCACAGGAACAAATAAAGCAATAATTACTTCAAAATAGCAAAATTACGGTTTTCTATTATAATTTGTGAGAAGATTTTTCAGCATCTAACAATGAATTAGTGTCAACTCCAGTGCTTCAGGAGGAATGAGTAATGTGTGACCTGATTAGTAAATTACATGGATTGCTATTGAAAAAATAAACTGGCTCACTATTATGCTTCAGAGAAGGATACCTGTTTCCTTGCTCAGCATGTCTCAAATAAAATTCCAACTGCATGAAACTAAAGAAAAGTTAGAAAAGCCCAGAACAAGACCATTCAGCCCAATGTCTCTTAAAATCTTATTCAACTTTCTAGCACGTAATTTGTAACCTTGCAGGTTGAGTGATTCTGCCTCCACCATCAAACCAGACAGCAAATTCTGGATGGAAACATTTTTTTGAGTGACCCCTCTAATCCTTCTACCAATTATTTTAAATATGGGCACCCACGGTCGATCTGTAAGTGACCCTGAAAATATGGTGGGTAATAAAGGGCGCACAACTAGAAGTTGGAATAAACTCTAACTCTACCAGCTTCCTGAGAACTAGTAAATAGAACACATGAGATCATGAGACATTGAGGCAGAAGTGGGCCATTCAGCCCATCAGGTCAGTTCTGCCATTCAATGAGACCATGGATAATCTTAAATCAATTTTCCTGGCTTTTTCCCATGAGCCTTGAATATACTTAACAACCTAGCCTCAGCAACCCTCTACCTTAAAGAATTCCACAGAATCACTTCCCTCTGGGAGAAGGAATTCGTCCTTATCTCTGCCTTAAATATTCAACCCTTCCTCTGAGATTATACCCTCTGGTCCTAGACTCTCCCACATGAAGAAACAACCTTTCAGCATTGACCCTGTGAAGCCCACTAAAAATCTCATATGTTTCAATGAGGTTTTCCCTAAATCTTATAAACTCCAATGAGTATAGCCCCAACCTACTTAATCTTTCCTCATAAAATAATCTCTCCATACTCAGATTAACCTACTGAACCTTCTCTGGAGTGTCTCCAATGCCAGTAAATCTTTCCTTAGGTAAAAGACCAAAACTCCTCACAATATTCCAGGTGTAGTTTGACTGTTTTCTAATTGAAAGTGCAATTTGCAGGCTGCAGAAGAAAAGTGTGTTGTTACATGCAAACAATATGGAATATTAGGCCAATGGTGCACAGGAACTGTGATATAATCCTGAATAGCAGTGAAGAATGCAGTCAAGTTCATTAATTAAAGATCCGTTGAATTCTTTGTGAATTTTGTTTCATTTATGCATAATAGATTATAATGATTTGTATAATGATGTCTGAACTCACCAATTGAGTCAGAATCCTAAATAGCTTTGACGAAAGGGAATTGTGTTAAAGTTGCTGTTCATTTGTCATTTTATTTCTAAGATGATTGCACATGATGGAAGGACAATGGATGTTTCAGCACAGGTATCAAAATTTGCAAAAGGTAAACAAGGGTAAATTTAGGGGCACAGGTTTGAGTGTGAGGGAGATAAGTAGGTCTAGTGGCAATACTGTGATCCGATCAAATTAAGATAGTTCGTATTCATCTTCTGAGAAAACAAAAGCAAAGTACATGTTTAATTGCTATACCGTTTCATTGTTCTGCATTACCAATTCTCTGAATTCAGACTACAAGTGGCCAACATTTGTCTACACTAATCTTCTTTGCACGTACCTGTAGAAGCTCTTACAGTCTGCTTTTATGTTTCTTAAAAGTTTCCTCTCAAACTCATATTTTTCACCTTTTAATCAACTTCTAGGCCCTCCAATTCATGAATTCCAAACTGCTTCCAGTACTTAGGCTTGTTACTTTTTTGAGTTTTTTCATATGATTCTCCTTTAGAGCTAAATTCTCCTTTTTTTTTAGTCATGGTTGGGTGACTTAAGCTATTGTATACAAATGTGAAATAAATATAAAACAGACATTGGGGCGCATTGTGGGCACTCAAGATACTGATGGATCCCAGAATTGTAAAGCAGTAGGAAACAGAAACTTGTATTAGGGATTACTGGAAGGCTACAGCTTGGATGGTTATTCCTTTGCCTCTCCTTATGTCTTGTGCTGTTGGTCCTAAACCTTTGCGTAATTTTTGCAGTTTAAAAGTGGGTTTACGTTGGGCTCTTCTGAACTTTGGAAAACTCAACCTGTGCTCTTCTGTGATTTGCAAAATGCACACCTGAACTACGTGTGACTTTACAAGGAATTTTCACCTTTTCACACTGGAGTCAGTCTCAGTGTTTATTTTGCAAGCCTTGATAAAATGCGTAGGTATAGAGTCAGACTAATTAGAAGGGTCATCTTGATTCTCCAGTACATTAACCCAGCTTCAAACATTCTTTAATCTGAACGATTCTTCCATCCCTCAAGTCGCCTTACACTTCCCATGTCAGTTACATTCTGCCATGTATCCTCAACTTCTCTGAAGTATATTTCATAGACACATGCCCAGTATCCACCATATACAGTTCTTAGAACACATGCAATAACAGTGAGAATTACCTTGAAATATTGTTTAGATGTTTGATCTAGGCAAATAACTGAATTCAAATTCACTATATTTGATACTAGACTAAAAAGCCCGAGAGAAATCAATTAAACACCTATTAGTCTTTTATTTTTCACAAGAAACCACAAGAAAAATATATTCTGCTTTATAGGCTTGTAAAAGCTTCAGCAGTTCTTGGATCAATAAGGCCACTTACGATTCTGAAACCCAGCCAAAGATTCACAATGGAACATTATCACAACAAACATTTCCAGCTTCACTGACAGAACAGATAGCTATTTCCATTTCAAAGAAATTTATCTGTTAATCAATGGTGGGCAAACAGATACAGGGCATTATGTTCTACCCTCAGAAGCAAAGTTTTAAAAAACACAGCTAGGTTTGCGAGTCCAACTAATTAATGTTCCAAAATCACGACAGCAGAGTACATTTTGAATTTTTAAAATACATTTGGTGCTTACTTTTTCATTGAAGCATGTAACGTGAACAATTTCAATGCTGGTCAAAGAAAGGATTAACTTATCTTTGCAGCACCAAACCTTATGATGAAATAAAAACACATCTACCTTACAGTACAGTCCTAATAGTGTCTTTTGAAGGTATGTAAGCATTTCATACATCTTTCATAATGTTCCTGTCTCCTCAGCAGGCTTTTCATTTTCGTCACAACCTCTTAAGCCTTCCAACACTCAGCATCACCAGACCAAAATGGGAATGCAGTTTTCATTCCTCACATAAAATGTGAAATCAGACCTCAGGTACAGTACTGTGTTATACACTATGCATTGCAGGCTCAAAAATATGGCAGAGGAAAACGATGTAGGGTCAGAAATGTACAGGAAAATTGAACTTCCTGTCAGGAAAAAAAGTCAAAGTATGATCACCATGCATTGAAATACTTCTGCACACCAACTAATTCAGTCATTGTATTGAAAGATGTAGAGCGTACCTTTGTATGTTTTTCCTTTACAACATTGCAGTTCTAAATTTATGCATCTGAAATATCACACAGAATTCTGTGCTGCCATTCACAGACTCCAATCTGCTGAGTTCCTATAGCTTGGGTGAAACCAAAAAATCTGTTGATTTGCTGTTCTCATCTTTGCAACTTTACTTCTAAACTATTAACTACTCACCTTACTTTGGGGTATTTATCTGCTCCATTTGGAACAAACACCTAAGGGAATTTATAAAAGAAAATGTTTGTATATTATGCTTTTGTAACCAAATATTTTAATGTTTATGGATTTTGCAGATTATACTACCTTGAATAAATTTTTTGCACTTTTTGCTGGGCTTGTTCTCAATATTTAAGTTCACCCTGGAGGATGTTGGAACTGTTCTTTGAAACAAGAAGATAGTTGTGAATCAATTTATCTTGATTTTTAAGCTTCATAAGGCAATAAGAAAAAAGACCAGGAGTAAACCATTTGGCCCCTCGAGTCTGTTCCATCATTCAATGAGATCATGGCTGATCCAATGTTCGTCTCACACACACCTTCTTGCCCTTTCTCTGCAACCCTTAGATTCTTCAGCAGTGGGGAAATTATCTATCTCAGTCTTAAATATCCACATGGATTCTGCCCCTAAAACTCACAGTGGGATGGAGTTCGAAAGACAGCCAATGTTTTGAGAGAAGAAATTCCTCCTCATCTCAGTCTTAAATTGGTGCTCCTTAATTCTATGTTTCAATGAGATCACTGCCCATTCTTCTAAATTCCAACGAGTGCTGTCCCAATCTGTTTAGCCTTGCTCGTAAAACAATTCCTCCATACCATGGATCATCCAAGTGAACCTTCTCTGAACTACATTCAGTGAAATGACATCTTTCCTTAGAAAGGGGACCAAAACTGCTCACTGTACTCCAGACGTGGTCTCACCAGCACCTTATACATTGTTGCAAGACTTACTTGCCATAATAGTAGCAATCCCCTTGAAATAAGGACCAACATTTCAATAAACAAAAATAAACAAAGAATTGCAGACGTTGGAAATTTGAAACATAAACAGAAATTGCTTGAGAACCTCAACAGGTCTGGCAGCATCTGTGGAGAGAATGCAGAGTCTGTGTTTTGGGTCCAGTGAACTTCCTTGAGAATGTTCTAACTGATGTCAGGAACAACTCACTTGGGTTTGTCAAGCAGTAAGTGAGTTTCTCATCAGGCAGTGGCCAGTTGCCAAGTAAGGTGGATAATAGTTTGTAAAACACCTTACTAATGCTGCAAATCACCTCACTAATCAGTTTACTTTGTTAGCAAATGTGCCTAAGAAGATGTCAAAAATTCTCAACATGGAAGTCAGTGAGTACCTGGCATCTTCAGCTCATCCCTGGGTATGAGGAAGCTCTACGATAGTCAGCACCAAAGAGCACCTCAGGGCACGATCCATGGCTATCAGTTGTACACACCCTTAGTCCACAGATATTGGCATCTGACATTCACCAAACCCTCCTGACCATCATGGTAAACCTCCTTAGGAAGTACAGAATTACATTGCAGTGTGCAACTAGCAATTCAAAGACTGCTCGCAGACTTTGCACGCGGGGAAAGGCACCCAGTTCATGTATAGGATGACGCTGCATGTCAGGGCTGCTCACTTACTTTCTTAGCCCCCAGCCACTTAGGTGACTACAATATTGACTGCACACTCACAGCATCCTTGCCTTGCCTTGACTTAGTGTTGTGCCATGCTGGATGCTTCAGCCAGAGCCAAAGGTGATCCTTACTACCATCCTGACTAGCTTTCCTGCACAGATGCACAGGATATATTGTCTATATATTTTTTTATTCCCACTGAACAGACTTTTCAGCTATGTGCATGGCTGATGCTTCTGGAACTAGAAGTCAGTGCACTGACAAACTGATTGGCATGTGCTTGGCATGTATGGAATCTGAATCTGTTGCAATTTTCTTTTGATTCATTCATGCAGTTTTTCTTTGCCATGCTGGAAGCCAGTACATTAATTCAGCTCTCAAAACACTCAAGCTTGACACCATCCAGGACAAAGTAGCCCAGTTTATTGTTTGTGGATACGGTGCCAATCATTCTCTCCAACATCAATGATCAGGAGCAGCAGCACCACTCACAAGATGCACTACAGAAATTCACCAAGTTTCTCTAGATCACGTCTTCCAAATCCACAGCCACTACCATGTAGATGGGTAGCAGATACATGGGAACATATATTGCCTGTCTCTAGTTTCCCTTAAGAGATGAGCTACCTTCTTGAACCTCTAAAGTGATGGGATGGTAAGTGGCAAGAAGCATTTGCACCACACAAATACCAGGCAATGGCCATCTCAAATAGGAGACAATCTAACCACCACCACGTACCATTCAATGGGGTGTTACTATCACCAAATCCCCCAAAATTAACATTCTTGGGATTACCATTGACCAGAAACTCAGCTAGGCTCACCAATAAACACAGCAGGTCGGAAGCTAGGAATACTGCATCCAGTAATTAGCCTTCTTGCTCCCCAAAGGACAGGCACAAGGCACGGATGTGACAGAATACTCCCCACTTGCCTGGGTGGGTGCAGCTCCAACAACACTCAAGAAGCTTGACACCATCCAGGACAAATCCAGGATTGATATAACATTCATGAACATTCACTCCCTCCACCAACAATGCTCAGTAGTATGTGCTTTCTACAAGTTGCACCGTAGAAATTCTCCAAAGATCCTTAGACAGCACCTTCCAAACCCATGACCTCTTTGATCTAGAAGGTCAAGGGCAGCAGTTACATGGAAATACCACAATCTGTAATTTCTGTTCATCATTCTGAATTGGAAATATATCATCATTCCTTCATTATCAGAGTCAAATTCCTGGAATTCCCTCCCTTAGGGCACTGTGGACAGCACATGACTGCAGCATTTCAAGAAGACAACTCACCGCTATCTTCTAAACGGCAACTAGGGGTGAGCAATAAATTCTTGTCAGCCAGCGACACCCGCATTCTACGAAGGAATTAAAACCAAAGTGCACTTGGAAGTATATAGACCCACAATGCCATTACAGAGGAAGGTCCAGAATTTTGATCCAGCAACACTGCAAGAACTGATATAATTCTGAGTCAGGGTGGTGAGTAGCTTGGAAGGAAATTTGCAGATGGTTATAGCCCCA
The DNA here is from genome assembly GCF_030684315.1 of Stegostoma tigrinum. Lineage (NCBI taxonomy): Eukaryota > Metazoa > Chordata > Chondrichthyes > Orectolobiformes > Stegostomatidae > Stegostoma > Stegostoma tigrinum. The sequence continues at coordinate 98,055,133 of NC_081358.1, read as the reverse complement.
TATATCTGCTGCCCTTCCACATGGCAGTGGTTGTGGGTTTGGAAGTCATGGTCTGAGTAATTTTCGTGAATTTCTGCTGTGTATCTTGTAGATGGTACACACTATTGCTCCTGATCATTGGTGTTGGAGGGAGTGCATGCTACCATGTCCACAAACAATCAAATAGGCTGCTTTGTCCTGGATGGAGTTAAACTTCCTGAATGTCGTTAGAACTGAACTAATCCAGGCAAGTGGGAAGCAGGTGCGGGTTTCCTGTGTGGCAAGCAAACTGCATGTTTATTGAACCATATGGCCATATTGGAAACTGGTTGGGGACTACTTCTCAGTATAGTCATGGGGATGCTGCTACCAGAGAGTCCTGGTATGATCAGACAGAGGTGCCATCTGCACACTGTCCAAAAACTTGGGTATGGTTCTTCATCTGATTGGGCTGCTCACGGCTAAAGAATCTGTCTGATTACAGTCTGGACAGTGGGCAACAGTTCCGTAGAGCCAGCCTAGTATACAGGGGAATGATATTTTGTTACTTGGAGTGATGCAAAGACAACGGTCAGCGGTCTGGTCAGTCAGGTCCAGGAGGTACTCGTCGAAGTCAGTCAAACATCTGAGGTGTAATAGGCCTCTGGGTCCTTTCTATGTGAGAATTATCAATTGTGTACCCACAATGCACCAGAACACTGACTGATGCCACCTGTGAAAGACCACACTAGTTCTCAATGGCCAGGTTAGACCTGTAGCCTGAGTAGTAGGATTTGGAAATATGGCTGGCTCCCTGCTCACCATATACAGGGTGCCATTGACTAGATACGCATGTTGCAAAGTGCCATACTCCAACATTCAGAATTCACAGTAGGAAGGGGTTCTGTTTGATTAATATCCAGGTGATCACTTCTTGGAGGTGTGTGTCCACTACTCTCACAGCTACCATTTCTCCAACTTCATGGAGGACAAGATTATTAAGGAGACACAAGCCATCCATTATAGCCATGGCTTGACCCAATTATGGAATGCAGATACAATACTCTCCATGCTTTGACTAAGAGCAGGCTGGACTAAGTGTGAAAGCTGCTGAAGATGATCTGCCTCTTGGACCGGTCGTAACTGGGGGGAGGTGGAGGCCTCCACTACAGCCTGTATTGAATATGCCTCGCCATACTGGTCGGCTCTGTTCTGTACAACTCGAACAGGTAATGAGGTGTTGTTGTAGACACTGAGAAACTGAGGGTGTGGGGTTGGGGCCGGCTCAGTCTTCTGAGGAGTAGAACATTGGGAAGGACGGAACTCCTTCTATGTGTCAGAGTTCAGCTGTATTGGGCAACACAAGAACCTGATGACAGCAGATAGGAGCTGGATGCAGCAGACCATTGTGGATATTAGAAAAGTCACTGGTCATGATGCCAGCATTATGGGTGCAAACTACACCATCGCTATTTTGTTTGTCTTCAATTTTGGTGCTTTTAAATAAAGGCTCATGTTTGAATTATCTGATTGCTTGCCTTTATGTGATGTTCTCCTACTGGATAATGACACAATGCTGGTGACTAGTGGGAAGTGGTGACAGAGTCGCAGTAACCTAGAGAGGGTGTTTAGGTGGGATGTAGCACACATTCCCCATAATTTTTCCAGCTGCTGTATGGATTTTTGAGGTCTGTGCACGGCAATGGCTGGAGAAACTGTCAGTGAATACTTTGGAACAGCAATCAATATGAATAGACACTTTGAGCATCCAAACAGCTTAAGTGAATATTGGATGTAGCTGAAGATATGTAAATTCTGTGGCCTGGTAGATCAAAGTTGAGAGAAAGGGTTGTGTGTGAAAGATTGTTGGCCGTGCCACAATTTGGCTTTGCAAATCTAAAAACAATTACAGAATGGATGTGAAATCATTATTATTATTATTTATACATTTTTCTAAATGTCTAATTCTAGAAGCAGTCTAATTTTTTCTGATTTCAATGTCTTGTCAGCATCCTGGAGAGCCATCTGTAATCTAGATATACAATGCTCTCTAGGGACCTGTTTTATTTCTGTCATGTCTTCCCTTTATAAATGTCTCTGGGGCTCTTCTATGCATCTTCTTTCAATAACATTTAAGACTTATGTGTTCTGTTATTCCAATTACAAAAGCTTTTTCACTGCTCCCAAGAATATCAGTCTCTCACAGGAAGTATTCTTGTGTTATACTCCAGTGAAATTACAGCATTTGTGTGTGCTGCACTCTTTTTTATTTGCTATTGAGCAACAGTCCTTTTCTGTTGACAGAGATTCTGAGGGCCAACTTGCAGACACACCACCTGAAGACCAAATATGATGCATGTTTATGATTCGGCTTAAGACACTGTGACATTGTGTTGGTGTCTTGTCTTTAACATGTACAGTAGAGACCCTGTGTGACAATGCATGAGACCAATTGCCATCTTTTGTTCACACTGTCCGTCTTAATGCAGAGCTGAAGAATCCCGACTGCAAGTTCTTAAGATAACTGGATAAATTGGGAGCAGCAGCAGGTCTTTTAGTTCCTCTAGTCTGCACTGCCATTCAACATATCATTGCTGATTTGATGTGGTCTCATCTCCACATTCCAAACTGCCGTCAATACCAGAGGTAGTTGGTGTATTTCTAACTTCGCTGAACTGAGCACAGGACACGCTCTCTATTTACTGTGCTCCCAACTAAAGCAACAGGCTTCAAGAATCTGAAGAACTATACTTGGAAGCCTGTTTCCAAACCACACCTCAGAGAGCTTTTCCTCTGGGGCCAAAGGCAGCTGCAGTTAGCCCCATCCTTCACAGTAGAAAATGAGTATATTAAATAATATGAATGTTTCATGATAAAACTGAGTTGTTTTAAATATAGTTTTAATCATCTTTCAAGACAAGTTTCTTGATTTAAGTAACTGCAGACATTCTGGAGAGTTTTCATTTCTAACCTCCTTTATGTACAAGATTGTACTTAGTGCCGTCGTTTTTTTCTGTTCCCAATGGTGCTAATGTGTTTGGTATACAATCTAGCTGCTCTCTCTAGTACCTTGTGTACATTTCACGTTTTGTTGCAGCAGGGAGATATGACAATCTGCTCAACTGTTCAGATGCAGCAGAGCCGTGCCTTGACTTTTTTTTCCCTCATTTAACTACATATCTCATGTTGTAAATGTGTTTGCACCATGCTTTAGTAATTTAAGAATTACGTAGGACACTAGGTAAAGACAGTGGGTCTCATATCCCGGAGAAAAGCTACTCAGTTCTGTTTCCTTATGATCCAAGAGATGAATGGTTACTTGGGTGGTTTTAGGTTTCCATTTCTGGACTTTTATTCCCAAACCAGCATGAAATTTGAACTCCTAGATTTATACTGAATGTCACTGAACTATTGTGGCCATTATGTGTATTCTTTATCCTTTGCAGCACAGTTTGCATCAGGCTAAGCAGCAAAAGTGACCCCGGTTGCTTAATTCTTTTCCTTTCTAATTCCAGAATGCACTTTGGAATCCCTTAACAAAAGATAAAGAGTTCCATGTGGCTTGGTTTATAAGGAATTCAAGTAGAATATTATGACAAGACAGCATCCTTTATTTCTTTAATCTCATCCAGCAGATCCTCTGGGCGAGGATCCAACAAGTCTGAGTCTAGCATACCGAAGTTCTCATTTGTAAGCATTGAAGTCAGTACATCTTCAGTCCGGTGTAAATCGAACACTGAGTGACACAGTCCGAGAGTGGATAGTTCTGCAGGAAATGTACTGTGGATGGCTGCTGAATCTCCTGACGTAGCCTCTAATACTGCTATTCTATTTCTCGCTATTATTTTCAGAAAGCTGTAGAATTCATGGTAGTTGATTCCAGTGCACGATTTCAACAGCAACTGCAGCAAACAGGAATAGAAGAGACAATGGCTATCAGAGGGAATACAACTTGTATATTGTTAAAATTTTGAGTTTTGCTGGTTTCTTCAAATGCTTAGCACATTATAAATTTAGAGGTATGATTGTATCATTTCTAGTTTTCTGAATCTACAATTCGTCATATTGTGTATGTGGAGATCCACGTTTCTTCAGTAACAGTGTTTGAAGACTGTTTTCACCTGTTAAATATGAACACGTCATTGCATGTTTTTCGATTTAATATGTAATATTGTGCTTCAGGATGTTTGTGGGAGGGTATTAAACACTGTCCAGATTTGTGTTATGCACACCTAGACCATGTTAGAACAATCAGATACAGAGTAATGCTCCTTTCAAAAATATGTTGCAGGTCGAGTTGAATGCTTACATTACTGTATTCATAGTCAAGAGATCTAAATTAGCTGTTGAGAGAACACAAACCCAAATCCCACCATGGCAATGTGAATCTGTTTAAAAAACTATTGATGATGGTAAAAACAAATTGGTTCACTAATTTCCTCAGGAAAAGAAACCTGGTATTTTTATGCATCTCGCCTATCATATGACATGGAATCACTTCATATGATTGGCTCAAAATTGCTAGCAAACCAAGCTTTAAATGGCAACAAATATCAGATTTAAGTGGTCCAAGAAGGTAGTGTCACCACAATTTTTTCAGGGCCATGAGCAATGGACTATCAATAGTGGCCCTGAAGATGATGCTCACATCCTGAGAATGAACAAAATTTGTATCACTATGTTCCACTGCATTTCACAAACCAGCTGTTTTAATTTGCTCATTTATATTGAAATTCAGTCACGGCTGACATGAAGGGAAAGCAATAAACAAATGAATTACTCTCTCCTCTAATACCTGACAATGTTGATTCCAACCCTCCATATGGTTCTCCCACTCTCTGATCTCTTCCTGGACTGCCTTCAGCTCCTGCTGGAGGAATTGCCACATGATGTCTATGCTGCAGCCATTCAGCCAGTTGTGATTGATGGAGATGGTGTCCTCCTGAACAGACGAACACAAAATGATTTATTATAATTTATACAAAGTCAGGACAGAAGAAAACCTATCATGATGCGCAACCATGATAGAAAAACTGTAAACCCAGTTCCACAAATTAAACCAGAACTTAAACATGAGTTTCAGTTATATCAAGTTGTACAGCAATTTGTGTCTCAAGAGTAATGCCTTAGAAATCCCACGTGAAGATGCACATAACTTAATGGGATACCCCATCTTGCAGGCACCCATCTTAAGAGCTCAAATTTCATAGAAGCAACAGTAAGTTGTAATTATCCAGCAATCCTCAATATTATAACTGCTACAAATCATTGTCATGGCGGAATCTACAGAGAGCCTCCTAGATGATTCAAAACAGATGCAAGTCTTGAACATGTTCCTTTTGTTTGCAGGGTCACCTATAGCAAGTATAAATGAGCCAAGTTATGAACTGGACTGATTATTTTATTTTGGTTGTTAATTTAACTGTTAGGGTTGTTCAGCAACTGCTGCCCAATTGTGAATCACATCAAACAGTTGATTATTTGCTTTGGATTTCGCAGGTACAAGCTGGTTCAGTAAATCTGTACTCTGCCTTGTACAGCAACGAAAGGAACTTGCTATTTGATTCAATCATCTGATCACCTGAACTTTTAGCCTATATCAAGTGACATCACACAGGTACTGAAATTCAGGGATAATATCCTCAATTGTGTGGTCAGCAGAAGGTCTTTTCACAGAGAAGTCAGTATTCCGTTTGTGGAAAATACTATTTGTGTACTAAATGAATTGAAATGAAACAGCATAACTTCTTCTTCAAATATTTATAGCTATTTTGCCTTTTCAGGAGAACTTGAGTTTGACTGGGCCTTCATCAGGTCCAGATGTAGTGGTCCGTTTGCAACAGTGAACATGAGTATAAACATGATAGCCACTATCCTGCAGTTAACCTTTTCAAGATGTGCAAATGGCTTGGGGCACATTTACAAGTTTGCTAATAAAGCTAAAATTATAGCGCATAGATCTTCATGAATCCCTACTTCTGCATCGAATGGTCAAGGTTGCTTTAGGATGTATACAATATATTACAAGAATTGTTGTCTATACCAGATTGTAAACTTGATGGTACCATCCGCTTGGAACAAAGATGACCTCGCCAACATTCTGCACCACTTCAATGGGTTGACTGCACTGGCTGTATTTTGGATAATGATCCTTGTCCTGCAGAACTGTAGACTGGACATCATAAGCAAGGTTACCACTGCGGTCCTTCAAATGTTCCTCTTCACCAGGTGGGAACAGCAGCCACTTCTTCCGCCCACAGATGTTGGCTGACCAACTGTATGATCGGATTACATCAGCATGAAATGGTGTCCTACAAGAGGGAGGAGAAAAGAGAAATGTATCATGCCACTATGAAGTCGGACATTTCTTTGCTAAATTCCTTACTTGCTTTTCACGATGTCCATTTACCCCTTAATCTAATATCATAATTTTCCATCTCAAGAAGGGATCGTCCAGTATAATTCCTACGTGCCCTTGATAACCTTTCACACCTTTGCTTAACAATGATCTATTTACGTATTCCTTCAAAATATTGAAAAACTCTGATTGCACATCTTTTGAGGAAGGGAGCTACAAAGACTCGCGACCCTCTTGGAGAAAGAATCTTTGCTCAGCTTTGTCTTAAAAAGCTGACCCTTTATTTTTAAAGTGTGACCTTTAATTCTACAATCTCCCACCAGAGGAAACATCCTTTCCACATCCATGCTGTCAAGATCCCTCAGAATCCTACATGTTTCAATCGAGTACCTTCCCACTCATCTGAAATTCTACATCTAGAAGTTTAACCTGCCAATCTTTCCTCTCATTCTTGATATTGATCCTGTAAGCTTTCTAAGAAATACTTCCAACTCATTTACACTTATTCCTTTAAAAAAGTTTGAATACTGTACATAGTTATTTTTAAAGTGTGACCTTTAATTCTACAATCTCCCACCAGAGGAAACATCCTTTCCACATCCATGCTGTCAAGATCCCTCAGAATCCTACATGTTTCAATCAAGGACCTTCCCACTCATCTAGAAATTCTACATCCAATCTTTCCTCTCATTCTTGATATTGATCCTGTAAGCTTTCTAAGAAATACTTCCAACTCATTTACACTTATTCCTTTAAAAAGGTTTGAATACTGTACATAGTCCTCTGTGAGTATTCTTGCCAATGCTCTGTACAACAGATGTATAATCTTACTTCTGCATTCAATTCTCCTTAAATAATGATAAAATTCTATTAGCTTTCAAAATTACTTGTTGTAACTGTACATCAGCCTTTTGTGATTCATAGACTAAGATACTCAGATCTCTTCATATCTCTTTTCCGCATTGTACTCTATTTGCCAAATCTTTGCCCACTCACTCAACCTATCTATATCTCTTTGTAGCATACTTGTGTACTCTTCACCACTCACTTTGTGATGTATTATTTATTGTATCATTAACAAATTAGGCCCTTCAATCAAGTCATTTATAAAAATTGTAAGTTGAGGCCCCAGCGCTATCCCAAGGCATACCTCTCATTACATCTTGTCAACAAGAAGACCCAATTTATGTTTCTGTTACCTGTTAGTTAAATATTATTCTGTCTACGTCAATATGTTATCCCCTGCACCATGACCTTTTAACTTCTGTCGTGATCTTAGCTGAGGCATCCTATCAAATATCCTCTGGAAATCTAAATACAATATATCTCTATTGGGTATCCTTTGTCCATAACAATTGATATTTATTCAAAAACATCCAATAAATTGGTTAAACATGATCTAACCATCACAGAACCAGACTGACTGCATCTAATTACTTTGATCTTTTCTAAATTCCATGCTATAATATCTTTAGTACCAACATCTGATATTTGCTTTACGACAAATGTTAAGCTGACTGGCTTGTAGTAACTTGCTTTCCTTTTGAATCAATGAGTTTACTACTTTCTAATCTAATGAAACTTTCCCTAATCTAGGGAATCTAAACAAAAATTAAAATCAATGCAAAACTATCTCACTACACACTTCTTTAAAGGTCCTGAGATGAAGTCCAACAGAACTCAAAGACTTGTCAGACTGATGTTCCAACTCTGCTTTCTCTCCATAGATACTGACAGACCTGTTGAGTTTTTCTAGCAATTTCTGTTTTTGTTGCTGTTCCAACTGCTTGCTCAATATAATTTCCTCAGAGTAGTAATTTTCCCCAGGTCTTCTCTCACTTCCATTTCCTGATTTGCAAATACTTTTGGAATATCAATTGTATCCTCAAGAATGAAGACTCCTGTAAAATACATCTTATTTTCCATTATATATTCACAACACTAAATTTCTACAGGACCAATGATCAGTTTATTAACTCTTTTCTTTTGATATTTATGGAAACTCTTACTATCTGTTTCTTTATTTCTAGCTAGTCTTCTCTTGTATTCTAAAGCTTTTTCTCCTTATTAACCTTTTTGTCATTCTTTACTATCCATGACATTCTGTCTAATTTTCTGGCCCACTACTTATTTTTGCACTGATGAGGACCTTCTGATTAGCTGAACTTCAGTTTATTACAAAGTTGTATGTTGAAAAGCAGTCAGAAACATTTTTAGCCTACGAACTGTAAACATATTTCTCTGTCTCTCTCTCTCTCAGTTTCTATGGGGGGTAAAGACAGATAAACCAAAACAGCTTAAAATAAAAAATTCTAAAAATGACCTATATCTGGAGAATCAACTGTCAAAGTGACAAACAATCGTTACTTTACTAATCAGTATCAATTTAACCCATCCATGAAATCTCCGCTTTTGATCTTTAGAGTTTTACTTGCTCTGCTTAAAGAACAATGGAGCACTATTATTAGTGCATTGTTCCTAGGTAAATAATGAGAATTGATTTTAGACAGCAGACAGGGCCTTGGTTTAAGGTCTCATCCGACTGATGGAATAACGTACTACTCACAGTTACAGGAATTTAAAGGACAACCTGTTTCCTCTAATATCAAGGTCAATAACAAGTGGACACAAATTTAAGATAATTGGCAAAACAAAAGAAAATTCCCTGTTTGTGCAGTGAATTATAATTTGGAATACACCATTTTAAAGGATGGGGATTGCAGATTTAACAATAACTTTTAAAGAGAAATTAAAATTATTCCTGAAAACGAATAAATCCAATAAAATTTCTGGACAAATCTCTTCACAGAACAAAGTAAAAGTGGTTATGATTAAGACCTCTCTACCAAAGTAGCTGTGATAACAGCATTAGATGCTTTGAAGGGGAACTGAGAAAAGAACATGAGGGAGAAAATAAGGATCTGCTGACAGATTTAGAAAGATGGGAGGAGGGTCATGTGGAGAATATACATTGGCATAAATCCACTTGGTTGTCTGGCATGTTTCTGTGTTGTGCATTCTTTGGACACAATCTTCTGAGTTTGACGGGTACCTCGAATGCTTCCTGAAAAAGCAGGGAGACACGGGCGCTGACTCTTAGCAGGTAGACCAGCCCATCAGGTGCATAGGTACATATACTTAGGAGGACAACAGCAGCCCATCTTATGACTGAGGACCCTGGAAATGACATCTTATCACCACTAGATCTGGTTAATCAGAGGTCAGCCCATTTTAACACATGGCATTGTCACAGGGATGTGGCTGTTGCATGACCAATAACCCAGGAGACTAGGATTGAGGAACAGGCTGTCTTGAAACAGCAAAAAAATTCAGCCCAGGCAGGAAGATGTCTTAAGTAGCAGTTAGTTGAACACTTATGGATTTCAAGTGGAGGTGGGACAGCAGCATCACACAAGTACCTTCCCACAGGGAAGAGACAGGAACTTCTGGCTACGTGTTCTGATGTCAACTGTCTCATTTGTAAGGGGTCCTCCTTCTTCCATGCTCCCTGTAGGACTAGAACATTCTGATCTATTCAATTCTACGTAACTGTGTAAGAGCTTTGCATGCAATTCATTGTCTGTATTTACGGGCAACTCAATATATCATCAGTTACAGGATGGAACACTTCCTGGCATAATATACACTTACCATGATCCTTTGGGGCCCATGTAAACAAAACGATAATCGTCCAATTGAATAGAGTCCCAGTATTCATTCAGCCAGTCAGACTGGAAGAAGAGGGGAGTACTGTACACGCCATGATCAGGAAAAACCCTAAAACCCAAGAAATGACAAGGTTTATTCAGGAATATTACAAGATTAAGAAAAATCCATCAAACCTGTTCCCTTCATGGACAATATACTCTGACCCATCTGGTTCAATCTCATATATTTTGTTTTTGACTCCTCTAGTCATCTGTTCATTGTCCTACTTAAACAGCTTGCTCAATCTCATATCCATATCTAATAACATCTGTAAATTTTTGCTTGGGTTTATCTTCTTTCAGTCATCCTGGTCACTCCTTACCAAATTTCATTCCAGTGCATCCACTTAAGGCCCTTTTAACCTTTTATGCTGAACTAGGAATCATTGTTCAGTCCATGAGCCTTCAATGCCCAGTTGCTGTAGCTCCAATCCGTTCAGTACATGAGGGGAGAAAGATTTAAAAAAGACACGAGGGGCAATTCTTTTTACACAGCGGGTGGTTCATGTTCGGAATGAACTGCTGGAGGAATTGATGGATGTGGATACGGTTACAGCGTTTAAAAGACATTTAAATATGTACATGAATATGAAATAGAGGGATCAGGGCCAAGTGCAGACAAGTGGGACTAGATTAGTTTGGAATGATGGCCAGCATGGACTAGTTAAACCAAGGAATCTGTTTCCATGCTGCAAGACTCTGATTCATTTCAACTTATTGCTGGTTTAATTTATTTGAGTTACATGCTCCATAATTTGGAAACACATTTTCAATCTTGTTCTTTCTTCATTGACTATCTCGGATACTGAGGAGAGCACAAGACTATAGACACAGAAGCAGAAGTAGGAATTCAGCCTATTGAGTCTGCTCTACCATTCAAAGAGATCATAGCTGATCTAATAATCCTCAAATCCACTTCTTCCCAATGCCTTCCTTCCCCTTACTAGTTAAAAACCTATTTTCGCGTTGAATACACTTACCACAGAAGCTGTGTCATTAAGAACTCCAAAGATTCACTACCCTCTGAGAAAAGAAATTCCTCCTCAACTCTCTCTTAAATGTACAATCCCGTACTCTGAGATTATGCTCTGTGATCCTAGATTCTCACACAAGGGGGAAAAAAAACCTCTCAGCACTTACACTGTAAAGTCCCCATGGAGTCTCACACAGTTCGAAAATGTCTCCTCTCGTTCTTCTAAATTCCAAAGAGTACAGGCTCAACTTACTCAACGTCTTCTCAAAAGACAATCCCTCTATACCTGGAATCAATATAGTGAACCTTCGCTGGACTACCGTGAAATGCAGTACTTTTTTTTTGATAACAGGGTCAAACTGATTGCGGTATTCCAGGCATGGTCTGACTAGTGCCTTGTGTAGTCCACTCATTCAGCTAGTCTATAACCCTCTATGGAACCATAGAATCTCTACAATGTGAAAACAGGCCCTTCGGCCCAACAAGTCCACACCGACCCACAGAGCTTCCCACCCAGACCTATCCCCCTATAACCCACCTAATCTACACATTCCTGAACACTATGGGCAATTTAGCATGGAAAATCCACCTAGCCTGCATAATTTTGGATTGTGGGAGAAAACTGGAGCACTCGGATGAAACCCACACAGACAGTCATCCGAGGGTGGAATCAAACCCGGGTCCCTGGTGCTGTGATGCAGCAGTGCAAATCACTGTGCCACCGCGCCACCCCAAAGGCTCTGTCATCTTCACTACCTGTCTTCCCACCCATTTTTGTGTAATCTACAAACTAGCCAATTGCACATTTACTACCCTCATCCAAGTCTTGATTATGCAGTCCCAGTTGTATTTTACTAGCTACAGTTGCCATCCTGAAAATGACCTCTTTATCCCAACACTGTTTTCCATTAATTAGCCAAATTTCTGAACATACTAATACACTGCCTCCAACACCGCGTGCTTTTATCTTATTAAATAACTTGTGTGTAGTACTTTATTGAACACGTTTTGGAAATCAACAGTTCCCTTTTGTTCCTCCTGCTTGTTAACGCCTCAAAAAATAGTAAATAAATTTGTCAGACATGATTTCCGCTTCATGAAGCCTCGTTGATTCTGCATGTTTATATTATGTATCCAATCATGCTGTGGGTTCTAACTTGGAAAGGGTTAATAAGCAATAGCTTTCGGCAATCAAGTTACGTGTGAGACGTTTAAAGCTATCCTGCTACCAATCAGGAGTGAAACCCCACCTCTTCCTCCGTTACATTGATGACTGTATCGGCACCGCCTCTTGCTCCCCAGAGGAGCTCGAACAGTTCATCCACTTCACCAACACCTTCCACCCCTACCTTCAGTTCACCTGGGCCATCTCCAGCACATCCCTCACCTTCCTGGACCTCTCAGTCTCCATCTCAGGCAACCAGCTTGTTACTGATGTCCATTTCAAGCCCACCGACTCCCACAGCTACCTAGAATACATCTCCTCCCACCCACCCTCCTGCAAAAATTCCATCCCCTATTCCCAATTCCTCCGCCTCCGCCGCATCTGCTCCCACGATGAAGCATTCCACTCCTGCACATCCCAGATGTCCAAGTTCTTCAAGGACCGCAACTTTCCCCCCACAGTGGTCGAGAATGGCCTTGACCGCGTCTCCCGCATTTCCCGCAACACATCCCTCACACCCGGCCCCCGCCACAACCGCCCAAAGAGGATCCCCCTCGTTCTCACACACCACCCCACCAACCTCCGGATACAACGCATCATCCTCCAACACTTCCGCCATCTACAATCCGACCCCACCACCCAAGACATATTCCTATCCCCACCCCTGTCTGCCTTCCGGAGAGACTACACTCTCCGTGACTCCCTTGTTCGCTCCACACTGCCCTCCAACCCCACGACACCCGGCACCTTCCCCTGCAACCGCAGGAAATGCTACACTTGCCCCCACACCTCCTCCCTCACCCCTATCCCAGGCCCCAAGATGACTTTCCACATTAAGCAGAGGTTCACTTGCACATCTGCCAATGTGGTACACTGCATCCACTGTACCCGGTGTGGCTTCCTCTACATTGAGGAAACCAAGCGGAGGCTTGGGGACCGCTTTGCAGAACACCTCCGCTCGGTTCGCAATAAACAACTGCACTTCCCAGTCGCAAACCATTTCCACTCCCCCTCCCATTCTTTAGATGACATGTCCATCATGGGCCTCCTGCAGTACCACAATGATGCCACCCGAAGGTTGCAGGAACAGCAACTCATATTCTGCTTGGGAACCCTGCAGCCCAATGGTATCAATGTGGACTTCACCAGCTTCAAAATCTCCCCTTCTCCCACCGCATCCCAAAACCAGCCCAGTTCATCCCCTCCCCCCACTGCACCACACAACCAGCCCAGCTCTTCCCCTCCACCCACTGCATCCCAAAACCAGTCCAACCAGTCTCTGCCTCCCTAACCTGTTCTTCCTCTCACCCATCCCTTCCTCCCACCCCAAGCCGCACCTCCATCTCCTACCTACTAACCTCATCCCACCTCCTTGACCTGTCCGTCTTCCCTGGACTGACCTATCCCCTCCCTACCTCCCCACCTATACTCTCCTCCCTACCTATCTTCTTTTCTCTCCATCTTCGGTCCGCCTCCCCCTCTCTCCCTATTTAGTCCAGAACCCTCACCCCATCCCCCTCTCTGATGAAGGGTCTAGGCCCGAAACGTCAGCTTTTGTGCTCCTGAGATGCTGCTGGGCCTGCTGTGTTCATCCAGCCTCACATTTTATTATCTTGGATTCTCCAGCATCTGCAGTTCCCATTATCACCAATCAGGAGTGGATGGCTTTTGAAGAATCGAAAGGGGTCTGAGAAATTGAGTGAAGAATCTGTGCCCTTAGCGGAACTGGAAAGAAAGAGCTTTATGCCCTTAAAGTATTAATAGGTATTACTTATAAGCTAAGCAGAATTTCCTGAGTTACGGCACAAGACTGATTACTATTGCCTTCTTGGTTAAAGTTCCAATTGAACTGATTAATATTAGGATTTGAGATTAAATTATATGAGACACCTAAAATTTACCCGCAACAATTGTCCACAAAATCTCCCCAAGTAAGTTTAATGGCTCAGTACAGAAAAGAGCTCACATTTAGACAGACAACACAGTATGGAGCTGGAGGAACAAAGCAGGCCAGACAGCATCAGAGGAGCAGTGAAGTTGACGTTTCAGGTAGGGACCCACCTCACAGATTATAACCAAAACATTTCAAACGAATTGATGAAGTGCAGTGACTGCTCCCAAATAGGGAAGGCAGGGTTTTTCTGTTGTGGGGCCTCATTTACATAGACTAGGTTAACACCAGTTAATTAATTTGGCACCATTTCAATCAGGACGAATTAGGAGAGACTTTCATCCCATTTATCACAACTGCATTTTTAGATAACCCATCGCATTACCTAAGCTTTGATTACTGTGGGGCTCAAGTAGAATGACTTGACAGTTTGAAATGAAAAGCAACAGGGGAATTATCCTGCATTCACTCACCTGTGCATGTGCCAGTCTTTCATGTACAAGCAGCCCTGTGGAGATGAATAGCCACTCTCCCTGTGTTCTCTCCAGTAATTGAGGTAGTCCCTAAGTGGGATGTTTTGCTTTGGATTTGCATTGTATTCCTTCACATCACAGTTGGCTACAGGGACAATAAAATCCCCTATAAAACAAAAGAGCAATAAAGCAAAGTTATATGAAATGCACATGGAGAAAGAACACAATTTCAGAATTAAGTGCAAAAATAACACTGCATGAAGTTTGGACCTGCATAGAGAATTACTACGTGCATTATTTAACACATTTTAAAATTTAGTTCTTCATGGCATTTTTTGAGCTGTGGGTGTCACTGGCTGGCCAGCATTTATTAACCGTCACTAGTTGCCCTTAAGAAGGTTAGCAGCCTGAGCTTCTGTACTCTGTCCAAAAGGTTGGCCCACAATGTTCTTAGGTAGGGAATTCCTGGACTTTGACCCAACAACTTGAAAGTTTATCAAATCTGGATGGTGAGTGGCTTGAAGTTGAACTTACAGGTATCTGCTGCCCTTGTCCTTCTGGATGCAAGTGGTCATGGGTTTGGAAAGTGCTGTTTAAGAATCGTAGGTGAATTTCTGCAGTGCATCATTAGATGGTACACACTGTTGTTATTAAGCTTCAGTGGTGGAAGAAGCTTATTCCTATGTGGATGCGGAGCCAGTCAAGTGGGTTGCTTTGTTCTGGATGCTATCAAGCTTCTTGAGTGTTGATGAGCTGTGCTCATCCATGCTAGTAGGAAGTATTCCACTATACTTCTGACTTGTGCCTTGTAGATGGTGAACAGGCTTTGGGGAGTCAGGATATGAGCTACTTGCTGCTGCATTCCTAGTCTCTGACCTGCTCTTGTAGCCATTGTATTTGTGTGGTGACTCCAGTTGAGTTGCTGTGCAATAGCAACTCCAGAATGTGGACAGTGGGGATTCAGTGATGGTAACATCATCTAATGACAAGAGGCAGTGGTCAGCTTGTCACTTATTGGAGATGATCATTGCCTGGCAGTTTTGTCCTTCCATTATTGTGCTTGAACTGTTAGGCTATCAGACAGAGCAGTCACGAGCCAACCACATTGCTGCAGGTCTGGTGACTCACGTCATCTAGACCAGGTAAGAGCAGCAATTTTCCTTCTGGAAAGGGCATCAGTGAATCCATCTGAAATAATCTCACAAAGGCTGGTATCCCGACTCCAAGTCACCAATTATTTACATGTGCACAGTATATATGACGCTGACCCAGCTATTCAGAGCCGGTTCCTAGAGTAAGCCGATCCCCTGACACTCCTGTTTATATGTCAGCCAGGACTCCCTGAATAGACCAGGTTAACAGTTCCAATCAAGTAACTCATATTCTATGCAATCCAGCCAGCTGACCTTGTTCCAATCACTATACCAACAATGACAAAATCTCAGAAAAGATCTCAGAAGTGCGTCCCAGAATAATTAAATTTCTACTTTACATAGCCACGTAACTCAGAAACATGGAAATGATGCAATTTCCTGAAACAACTAATTGCTAAATCACAGGTTGCTAGGGTTGGCTCACTTCCTTGCTGCTGCAGAGACACGTGGTCAAGATCATGCTCTACCCTAACTCCCAGCACTTTCTGGTACTGTATGCTGAAGCTCAGAAACTGACTTCTGTGTTGACACAGTTTAAGGTAGCAGGCAGCAAGCGTTTTTGCCATCTGATTAGCATTTGAAAGCAAGAAAGAGTTCATTTATATAGTGCCTTATATTACCTCAAGACATCCCAAAGTACAGTCAATAACATTGTTCTGAAGTGTACAGGCTGTTACTGCACTTAAGAACTTTCAGATATTGAATTCCTCATGTTGTCCTTGGGCTGATATGGGAACGAGGTACAGCAGAATCTATGTACTTTACAAAATGAGTAAATACTAATCTATTATTGACTGGTTCACCACCCGAAGTCACATTTCCGGTCACTTGCTTGGAAACTTTTTGAGGGCGAAACAAAGCTTTGTATCATATCTGCCTCCAAGGTGAGCTGGAATCCACATCATAGGGAAAACATACTTCTATCTCTGCAACATTGCTTGATTCTACTTTTTTCAGTTCAGCTATTGCTGAGTCCCTTATTCATGCCTTTTTCTCTCTTGACTTAACTATTTCAATTGTCAACATCCCACATTCTATTCTCTAGAAACCTGAGGTCATCCAGAACTCCGACCTCATGTTCTCACTGTCT
Organism: Stegostoma tigrinum; assembly: GCF_030684315.1. Classification (NCBI taxonomy): domain Eukaryota; kingdom Metazoa; phylum Chordata; class Chondrichthyes; order Orectolobiformes; family Stegostomatidae; genus Stegostoma; species Stegostoma tigrinum. The sequence goes on along the minus strand of NC_081358.1, from coordinate 98,038,364 downwards.
GATTCACCCATTATACCCTTGTCTACTTTGGATTTGAGTTAAGTAACAGTTTAACTATAAAATTCTAATTTATCAGTACTAAATTCAAAAGATGTTGAAATAAAATGTACTCTGTCACAGCTTTGTCTTGCACACATCAGGACAATATGGAAGGATTCAGGTTGAAATTTATACTGTATGCAGTGATGATTGGTTGGCAAGTGAATGCTGATCGGTTAGCAATTGAAAAGTAAATGGTGGAGATATTGTCATGGAGAATGCAATATCTTCACTGGTCAGTACACAAGTTGGGATTCCTAGCATTCCATGCACTATAAAATATCTCTTATTGGTAACTTTACCAATGAGGCCTGAGCAATTTGCTCACCATGAAAGCTTGATGCTGAAATATGACACATCAAAACAATTCCTGGGATAATGACTATCTTGGTCAACTCATTTCTCACAGTATGCCATGTGAACTTGAGAATGGTCCTAAAGTAGCTATTGTTAGTTATGAAAAGTGTAGTCAACCTCAGCTTACACTGGAACAGTAAAGTATCTCAAATGTTTGAGCGATGGGTGAGCAAGCTGTTTCATGCTGTTACAATGCAGTAGAAGTACTACTGATGTTGCCATAAACAGGATGCTGCTGTCAAGCTGGAAGGACATTCCGCCTATTGCGTAAAGATAACGTATGAATTTCAGTGCTCATGTGAAACCAGGTATGTGGGCCATATACACTGAAGACTGGTTTGTTGTGTCAAATCATAGATCTCTTTGGATGATCACAACAGTCAAGGCACTCATCATATCCAACTAGCCCATGTTTTCAAAATGCACAACGCAGCGTCCACATTAGTTGTGATTCAACAACTGGATAACATTTACTGGATAATCCTGAGTGTGCAAAGAATTACACTGAAACTATTTTAAGATTGTCAGTCAGTCACAGTGTGAGGTACTTGCGTGTATTGGAAGCTACATATGATAGTATGCAGTACTCCAGATATAACATGTAAATAATTGTATCCATTTCAACACAACAACAGTTATTCACTGATTCATTTCTCATGGCAATGTTTTGATGAATTATAATCAACCTACTTAGTTTAAAATATAAACAAAACTTAGCAGTTACCTATCGGTCAGCATGGACTAATGCATTATTTGCTACAACATTTCTACCAATCAGAATCCTCTTGCCAAGGAATCAGCGATTCTCCTCTATAAATATTGGCTTCCCTTAAAACTGACATTCTTGAGCCCTGTCCGAATGAATGCAAGACAAAAAGCTTTCAGGAATTCTAAAGTTCTCACTGCTGTTTTAAGTTCCTCAATGACAGTTCCTCTCCCTGCCTTTGTAATTTCTTCCAGCCTCTGAGCCCTCTAAGGTATTTTCAATTCCAGGCTTATGATGATCTCCAATTTTAATACTCTCACATGAAGGCTACGCGGCCAAAAGTTCTGGAATCTGTGTACTTCTTCTTGCCTTTAAGAAGCTATTTAAAATCAATTTCTTTGACCAATCTTTTGGTTGTCTTCTTTAATAGCTCCATGTGTGGTTATGCTTCAAACTGTGCTCGATAACACTTACATTGCTCCTTGGAACATTACCCTACTGTATAGGTGTAATAATAAATGCGTATAGAAATGCACATTTTTGCTGGGTGACACTGTGCAATGTTACAGTGACTAACTTTCAAGGTGAGAGTGGGGGCACTGAGTTGCCATCCAAAATCAGGATTTCAAACTGTGGAAATTCGTGGCACCACATTCAAATTAAAACAAACGGAAATAGCGTATTGAAAGAAGTGAGAGTGGAAATTACAGAGGCACTGTTCATAACTTTCAGTCTTTCTTAGACTCAGGGGTGATGCTCGAGGACTGGAGAATAGCAGATCAAGTGAACAAAGTGTGAAGCTGGATGAACACAGCAGGCCAAGCAGCATCTCAGGAGCACAAGATGCTGCTTGGCCTGCTGTGTTCATCCAGCTTCACAGTTTGTTATCTTGGATTCTCCAGCATCTGCAGTTCCCATTATCAGCAGTTCAAGTAATTTCAGTGATGGGAGAACATCTTCAACAAATAAATCTGAATAAAATTAAGAGTCACCTGACAAACGTGGATCAATCGACATGAGCCAGCACGCTTTCTTAAGAGAAAATCATGTTTAAATGGCTCGCTGGAGTTTTTTTGGAAGAGGAAACAGAGGGGGTTCATGAGGACAATAAAGTGTTGTATTTGGATCAGCAGCCAATGTGTGCACTGTGTTCTAACTTCTAAAAAAGTCTCTTTTCCTCATTCCTACCTCCCTGGATTATTACAGCATTATTCTGAGAGGTTATTGTTAATTCCTGAAGACACCAACACAATCCAAGAGTGTTTGCAACAATCCTTGTCCAAATGTCTTCTCCACCACTAGCCCAGACCAATGATTCCTACTCAATGTGATCTCAGCATGGTAGTTATCACAAGATCAATCCAATCCTCTTCTCATCCACCAACCTACAGTCAGGGTCAGCAAATTTGACTTGTGTTTTGACAGCCACCGATAATCCAGACATCTAGGCTAAAATCCTGGGGAGATTGGTTCAAATCCCACCACAGCATCTGCCGGAATTTAAAGTGAATTCATATATGTGAAATGTAAAGCTAGTCTCAGTATTCCATGACAACAACCATTGATTCTTGTTGAAACCCTTCTGGTTCACTAATGCTCTTTGGGAAGGAAATCTACCACTCCAGACAAATAGCCGTAAGGTTGGATTTAACTGCTCTCTGCATATGGTCCAGCAAACTACTCTGTTAAGTGTAACTGAAAATAGTCAACAAACTGGGGCTTTGCCAGCGTCACCCATATTCCACTGGAAAGAAAAACAAAAGCCCAGGGCGGCTGTGATTTCCCTCACACCTTTCAGCAAATACGTCACCAAGAGCAAATGGGACTAACCAAAACGTTTCAGCAAGTGCTCAAAGTCAGGCTTGCCATCGCCTTTCACCCAATCTTGCCTGCTCCTCCAGCCTTCCGTAAACTCGGGCGACAGTATGCATGGGAAATTGGGAAGCAGAAAATCCCTGAAAAACTGACAGTAACTCCAATCTGATTTCCATAAGTAATCAGGTTTTCGACCTTTACGAAACTCTCCATATGAAGGCCTGTCACTCTGGAAGAATACCAGTGCACTCTTCAATGTTTCCTCGTCCATGTTTCAGCAGTCAGGAATTTCACTCCTAATAACTCTCATATTAAATGATCAGAATCCTGCAGCTTTTCTTTCCTCAATGTTCCTCGCGGAACTACTGCAAATGCTGATTCTATTTCAAGGGCAAAAAGGGTGGTTGTAAAATGTATCGGAAATCATTTTCAATCTATAGACCAGCTGATCAGATTTATACAGAAAACCAGCCCGTCAGTTATAAAGTCTGTCGCCTCGGACAGCTGCCCATTGGCAGCAGGGTGTCTGTTATTCAGATCAACTCCATCTTTACTGAAACAGACCGAAACTTCACAAACATGGCTGACACGCTACATCCGGGCACCGGGAGCCTAGGGCGCAGCCGCAGGTACCAGATCGAAATCAATGAGAGAAAGATTCCAGTGAGGGGGAGGGGACTTGTGATTGACAGGTCCCGGGCAAGGGGCGGGGTCTGTGATTGACAGGAACGCTGGAAGAGGTGGGGTCAGTGTGAGATTGACAGAAATAGGGAATGGGGTGGGGTCAGAATGTGATTGACAGTAACGTTGGTTGAGGTGGGTCAGTGAGCGATTGACTGCTATCGTGGAGAGATGGTGTCAGGGAGTGATTGACTGTTTTGGGTCGTGGGGTGGGGATCGCGTGTGATCGACAGCTTCAGGGGATTGGGTGCGTGTGACAGTCAGTGTGTGATTGACAGAATGCTGGAAGAAGTTGGCGGTCAGTGCGTGACAGGCTTTAGCAGTGGAAGGGGCGGGGTCAAGGTGTGATTGACAGGAACAGGTGAAGGGGTGGGGTCAGTGTGTGATTGACAGGAACGGGGGTGCGGTGGTGTCAGTGTGTGATTGACAGGCTGCTGGAAGAGGGTGTGATCAGTGTGTGACAGGCTGTGACGGGGAAGAGGCGGGTCAGGATGTGATTGACTGGAACTAGGGAAGGGGTGGAGTCAGTGTGTGATTGACAGGTGCAGGAATGGGGTGGGGTTAGTATGTGATTGACAGGCTGCTGGAAGAGGGCGTGATCAGTGTGTGACAGGCTGTAACGGGGAAGAGGCGGAGTCAGGGTGTGATTGACTGAAACTAGTGAAGGGGTGTGTTCAGTGTGTGATTGAGTGGGAAAGGGAACGGGGTGGGGTCTATGTGTGATTGACAGCATTAGCGAAGGGGGTGGGATCAGATTGTGATTGACAGGATAGGCGAAGGGGCGGGGTCAGTGTGTGATTGACAGCGGATGGGAAGGGTGTGCGGTCAGTGAATGACAGTGTCGCACAAGAACTGACAGGAGGAAGCTTGAGGAAGGCCAGCGGGAGGTGGAGCTCTGTTTAGAGACAAACCTCGAGTGGAGTCAGCAAGAGATGCCAGCTCTCGGTTAGTTACCCGGAGAATTGGGAATGGCCTGAGACTGGGGAAACGGAGGCAACGGCGTGAGTATTGCAGGCAGCGAGGGCCTGAGCTCTGTGCCACAGTCCTGTTACATCGCGAGGGAGCAGTAGTGTCTGGGGCTTGGAGAGTCGGGGGGGATCCCAGGCTGCCAGGTTCTGCAGAGTGAGAGAGAATCTCCTGGGACAAATCTTGCAGGATAACACAGGTTATTTGAGGAGAAATGTTGCAGGAGAGAAATGTGATAAATCCCTGAGGAGAGAAATACCTTGAGATAAGTTTTGCGGGGATAATAACATCTCTTGAAAGAAATCCTGCATGAGAGATCAGATCCTGGGCTAAGTAAATATTTCCCGAAAGAATGTCCACGGATAAATTCTGCTGTAATGCGAGAGGTTAACATCTTGGAGAGGAGACGGTTGCCCGCGGACAGAATAGCTCCTGACAAGGAGCTTGGGGAACAGGGAATATATTGATAGAAATGCACTGGATATCGAGCAAATTAAGAGAGCGACATAGATGAGTCACCAAAAGTGGAGGGAAAATTAAAAAAAAACTAGCACCACAATTAAACCCCAGGGAATATAACAGAAGAAAACAAGTCATGTAATGCAGAATGTGCCAATAAGTACAGGAAGGAAAATGAGTTGGAAAAGAACAAAAGTTAGTTAAACAGATGCTTATAGGTTAGCAGACTGAAAGATTTAAAGAGTGTTATTTGCAAAGAATTGTTCTATTCCAGCTTGTGAAGTTCCAAAGGAAACTCTGAAAATAAGCTTGCTGGTGGTGAAGAAGCTAGATGGTCTGTTTGCCTTCATGGTGCGAGGATTTGTGTCAAGGGCAGGGACACCTTGCTGCAAATGTACAGTATCTTGGTGAGACCACACCTGGAGTGTTGTTTGCAGTTCTAGTCTCCTTTCCTGAAGAAGGATGTTCTGGCTATGAAGGGAGAGCAATGAAAGCTTACCTGATTGATGCCTGCAATGCTTGAGGAGACACAGGATTGAGTTGTACAGCCATTGGCCATGGAAACAGACCCTTCAGCCTAACTCATCCGTGCTGATCAGGTTTCCTAAACTGAACTAGTCCCATTTGCCTGAGTTTGGCCCATGTCCCTTGAAACCTTTCTTAGCCACGTACCTGCCCAGATTTCTTTTAAATGTTGTAATTGTCCTTGTCTCTATCACTTCCTCTGGCAGTTCATTCCATACATGCACCATCCTCTGTGTGAAAAGTTTTGCTGCTCAGGCCCCTTTTAAATCTTTCCCTTCTCACCTGAAACCCATGCTGTCTGGTTCTGGACTCTCCTACCCTGGGGAAAAGATATTGGTTTTTCACATTCTTAATGCCTCTCATGATTTTGTAAACCTCTCTAAGGCCACCTCTCAGCCTCCTATGCTCCGGGGGGAAAAAAGGTCACAGCATATCTATCCACTCCTTATAACTCAAGCCCTTCAGTCTCGGTAACATTCTTGTAAATCTTTTTTACTCCCTTTCCAGTTCAGAAATATCCTTCCTTTAGAAAGATTGTCAGAATTGTGTGCAGTACTCAAAATGTGTCTGTACCAGTGTCTTGTACTCTTGTAACATGATTTCTCAACTCCTGTACTCAATATTGTGACCATTGAAGGCAAGCATGCCAAATGCCTTTCTCACCAACCTGTTTATCTATGATGCCACTTTTGAGGAACTATGGACCTGCATCCTTAGGTATCTTTGTTCGATAGTGTTCCCAGGGCCCTACATTGGGTGCATAAGCCCTGCTTCGCTTTGCCTTACCAAAATGCAACACTTTTTGTTTATCCAAATTAAATTCCACCTGCCATTCATCAGTCCAGTGGCCCTATTGATCAAGATCCCATTGTAATCTTTGATAATCTTCCTCACTATCCACTATATCACCAGTTTTGGTGTCACCCACAAACCTATAACTATGCCTCCTATATTCTCATCCAAATTGTTTATTTAAATGATAAACGACAGTAAACCCAGCATTGATCCTTGCATCACACCACTGGTCACAGGCCTTCAGTGAACAACAATCCTCTGCCACTGCTGTCAAGCCAATTCTATAATTAAGATAATAAAATGTGAGGCTGGATGAACACAGCAGGCCCAGCAGCATCTCAGGAGCACAACAGCTGACGTTTCGGGCCTAGACCCTTCATCAGAGAGGGGGATGGGGTGAGGGTTCTGGAATAAATAGGGAGAGAGGGAGAGGCGGACCAAAGATGGAGAGTAAAGAAGATAGGTGGAGAGGAGAGTATAGGTGGGGAGGTAGGGAAGACGGACAGGTCAAGGAGGAGGGATGAGGTTAGTAGGTAGGAGATGGAGGTGCGGCTTGGGGTGGGAGGAAGGGATGGGTGAGAGGAAGAACAGGTTAGGGAGGCAGAGACAGGCTGGACTGGTTTTGGGATGCAGTGGGTGGAGGGGAAGAGCTGGGCTGGTTGTGTGGTGCAGTGGGGGGAGGGGACGAACTGGGCTGGTTTTGGGATGCGGTGGGGGAAGGGGAGATTTTGAAGCTGGTGAAGTCCACATTGATACCATTGGGCTGCAGGGTTCCCAAGCGGAATGTGAGTTGCTGTTCCTGCAACCTTCGGGTGGCATCATTGTGGTACTGCAGGAGGCCCATGATGGACATGTCATCTAAAGAATGGGAGCGGGAGTGGAAATGGTTTGCGACTGGGAGGTGCAGTTGTTTATTGCAGACCGAGCGGAGGTGTTCTGCAAAGCGGTCCCCAAGCCTCCGCTTGGTTTCCCCAATGTAGAGGAAGCCACACCGGGTACAATGGATACAGTATACCACATTGGCAGATGTGCAGGTGAACCACTGCTTAATATGGAAAGTCTTCTTGGGGCCTGGGATAGGGGTGAGGGAGGATGTGTGGGGGCAAGTGTTCATCTTGGGGCCTGGGATAGGGGTGAGGGAGGAGGTGTGGGGGCAAGTGTTCATCTTGGGGCCTGGGATAGGGGTGAGGGAGGAGGTGTGGGGGCAAGTGTTCATCTTGGGGCCTGGGATAGGGGTGAGGGAGGAGGTGTGGGGGCAAGTGTTCATCTTGGGGCCTGGGATAGGGGTGAGGGAGGAGGTGTGGGGGCAAGTGTTCATCTCGGGGCCTGGGATAGGGGTGAGGGAGGAGGTGTGGGGGCAAGTGTTCATCTTGGGGCCTGGGATGGGGGTGAGGGAGGAGGTGTGGGGGCAAGTGTTCATCTTGGGGCCTGGGATAGGGGTGAGGGAGGAGGTGTGGGGGCAAGTGTTCATCTTGGGGCCTGGGATAGGGGTGAGGGAGGAGGTGTGGGGGCAAGTGTTCATCTTGGGGCCTGGGATAGGGGTGAGGGAGGAGGTGTGGGGGCAAGTGTGGACTTCACCAGCTTCAAAATCTCCCCTTTCCCCCACCGCATCCCAAAACCAGCCCAGTTCGTCCCCTCCCCCCACTGCACCACACAACCAGCCCAGCTCTTCCCCTCCACCCACTGCATCCCAAAACCAGTCCAGCCTGTCTCTGCCTCCCTAACCTGTTCTTCCTCTCACCCACCCCTTCCTCCCACCCCAAGCCACACCTCCATCTCCTACCTACTAACCTCATCCCACCTCCTTGACCTGTCCGTCTTCCCTACCTCCCCACCTATACTCTCCTCTCCACCTATCTTCTTTTCTCTCCATCTTCGGTCCGCCTCCCCCTCTCTCCCTATTTATTCCAGAACCCTCACCCCATCCCCCCTCTCTGATGAAGGGTCTAGGTCCAAAACGTCAGCTTTTGTGCTCCTGAGATGCTGCTTGGCCTGCTGTGTGTTCATCCAGCCTCACATTTTATTATCTTGGATTCTCCAGCATCTGCAGCTCCCATTATCACTGATACAATTCTATAATTAACTGGCTCGCTCTCCCTGGGTCTCATGTAGTCTAACCTTACTGAGTAGTCTTTCCTGCAGACCACTGTTGAAGGCGTTGCTGAAGTCCTTGTAGACAATGTCTACTGCTCCACCACCATCTACCTATCTTCTTCGTCACATCTTCAAAAAAATCAATGAAGTTTGTGAAATGATTTCCCATTCACAGAGCCGTGCTATCCCTAATCAGTCCTTTTCTTTCCAAAGCATGTAGATCCAGTCTCTTAGAATGCCTTCTAGCAGCTTACCGCTACTGACATAGGTTCACCGTCTGTAGTTCCCTGGCTTTTCCTTGCAGCCTTTCTTAAGTAATGGCACTGGTCTTGGGGATTTATCTACCTATATGCATTTTAAGATATTGTTGTTTATATTCCTGAGTTCTCTAGCTTCTATGTCTTTCTCTGCAGTAAATGCTGAAGTGGTTGTTTAGGATCTTACCCATCTCCTATGATTTCACATATAGACGGCCTCATTAATTTTCAAGGGCCCTATTTGCTGCCCCATTACTCTTTTGCCGTTAATACACTTATAGAATCTCCTTAGATTCTCCTTGACCTTATCTGCCAATTGTGTTCCTTTTCTCCCTCCTAATTTTCCGCTTAAGTATACATCCACCCCAGTACTCCTGAAGGGTTCCCAGATGTCTATATCTGACATGTACTTCCTTCTTATTCTTGACCAGAGTCTCAATATATTAATCCAGTGTTCCCTTCTCATGCCAGCCCTGCCCTTCATACTAACAGGAACATGCTGGCTCTGAGCTCTTGTTATCTCGCTTTTGAGATCTTCCTGCTTGCCAGTCGTCCCTCTGCCTGCGAACAGCCTTCCCCAATCAACTTTTGAAAATTCCTGTCAAATACCGTCAAAATTGGCTTTGCCCCAATTCAGAACGTCAGCTTGTAGACCAGGCCTATCCTTTTCCATAATTATTTGAAAACAAATAGAATTATGGTCACTGGTTTAAAGTTTGAGAAGATTTGTAGATTGGGTTGAGGATGAGGTGTCGACATGCTTGTCGAGCCGGTAGGTTTGGTTGCAAACGTTTCGTCAGCCTGCTAGGTTATGTCATCAGTGCGCCTCCAGTGAAACATTGGTGTTCTGTCCCACTCGTTTTTTATATTCCTCGGTTTGCTGGAGTTGTTGGTAAAACTTCCGGTTGTAAAACAAGAAAAAGAAGAAGAATAAAAGGCCAAATCCTTGTAAACTAATTTTCTGGTGCTTCCATTAAAGATTTAGACTTACTGGACTGAAGTGGAACAGTGGAAAAGTTTTGAAAGCAAATCAGAGGAGGAGTGTTAAGTAGAACAAATGATATGTAAAGCTAATTCCTTGATGATTATTTGTTTATGGTGAACACTTAAATGCTCAGTTGTAGTGTGAGTGTGATGCAGTTATTAGTGCCCTTGCCTGTGAGTCACAGGATTTTTGGTTCAAAGTCCCACTCTAGAATGAGACTAAAAATTAAGCCTGTAGTCCCAGTGCACTGAGGGAGCCCTATATTGTCAGATGTCTAGTCTTTTGCATGAGATGTTAAACTAAAGCCCATCTGCCTGCTGTAGTGGTTGATGTTGTTTAATGGTTCTTTCCAGGTATCGACCTGATCTTCAAACAAGATCAAACAGTTTCAAACAAAAACTACTTAAAGAACACATTGGTCATCCTGCATGTACATTTTGAAGTGCACAAAATGATTCAGGCCAGGAAATCTCACTCACCAGTACTTTTTTCGCTTCTGAGAATCCACCACCATCATCCTGATCTCCAGAATGCTGACCCATGACCTTACAGTCAGAGCAAACTACTGTAAATCTCCAAGCTTCCTTCTTCTCCAAAGGCCTTGAATGTGTGCCCCTTCTCAAATTTTTGGCCTTGTTTCCTGGAATACCTTGTTTGAAATCCTCCAGTCAGGTTTCTGCTCCTGCTACAAAACAGCTGGTGACCATGAAACTATCATCACTTGTTGTAAAAACTTGTCTGCTTCATTAACATGAAGGCAAGGTTGCAGAATAAAGGGGTCCAACTTAAGAAAGAGATGAGGAAGGATTTGTTCTCTGAGAGTAGTGAATCTTTGAAACTCCTTGCCACAGAGAACTGTGTGGCAGAATCTTGAATATATTTTAAGGCTGAGGCAGATAGATTCTTGATCAGGAGGGGAATCATGGGTTACAGGGAAAGGGCAGGAATTTGCATGAGAGATATGTTGGATCAACCATGAGTTAGTGAATAGCAGAGCAGGCCTAAGGAGTGGAATAGCCTACTCTTGTTCTAAAGTTTTGGGTCTTCTCCTTTAGGAAAGGAAATTTGCTGTCCTTATCCGGTCTTGCCTATGTTTGACTTCAGATCTATAGCAATGCAGTTGATTTTTATTTTGAAATGGCCTAGCAAGCCACTCAGTTTAAGGGCAATGTGGCCTTCAAATGCTAGCCTTGTCAGTGATGCCAATGTTCCATGAAAGAATAAAGGATCAAGCAAACTAAGAGCTGGAGTAAACCATCTATTAGTCAGCTCTGCTGTTCTGCAAGATCATAGCTGATCTTCAGTCTTAACTCCATCCTTTTAATCAGAGGATCATCTGCAAAGGCTTCTGTTCCTACTCCTATTAATTCTCTGATTCCCCATGGATTTATCCGTGTACCCTTCCTATTTCTCATCTATCTGTTATTTCTTGGCAACATCATCTGAAAACATGGTGCCATTTTTTCCATGACCTTATGAAATCCAGCACTGTTCACCACTTTCACCCTTAACTGTTTCATCTCAGTACATCCAGCTTATCTGACAACTAGTACTGAGCGAGCAAAAACTACTGCCAAACTAAATATTGGGAATGCTGAAGCCATTCCTTTTAGTCCCCACTATAAATTACATTCTTTAGTTTTCTACTTGGCAGTTGTCCAAAGTTGACCCTGACCTTGGTGTCCTGTTTGACCTAGAGATGAGCTTCTAATCATCTGCACCATCAAGAACATTGCCAATCACCTCAATAACATTGTCATACTACACCGCTGCCTTTGCTCATCTGATAAATCCCTCATTAATGCCTTAGCTCTAAACAAAACTTTCCTGTCCATCCTCCCACATTCTACCCTGAATAAATTTGAGGTTGTCAAAAACTCTGCTTTTTGTGTCTTCCTACCTTGCAAAAATCCCTGCTCGCCAGTGAACCCTGTGCTCACTGACCTGCATCGATCAAACTCTTGATTGATTAGCTTTTCGATTTAAAAATTTCCATTCTTGTTTAAATCCGTCGTGGGCTCCTTTCCTTTTCTGTAATGTTCTCCACCCTCACTGCCCTCTTGAGATATCTATGCTCTTCTAACTCGTGGTTCCTGATTTTAATTGGTCAGCCCACTGTCAGTTGTGCCCTCAATTTTCCAGGGCCAATATGTGACATTCACTTAAACCTCTTGATCTTCCATTCCTTCTTTGCAAAACTCATTAAAACCTTCCTCATTCCCAAACTTTCGATCATCTGCATCATCATGACTCTCGGTATCAGATTTTGCTTTTTCACACGTGTGCAAAACACTGCGCGATTATATTCTGTTAAAACGTGTATAAAGTACCATTTGTGTTGACATATATACCAACTGCATTAAATATGAATTTACTACATTTATAAAAAGGAAACTTGCTCTTAAAACCGAGCTGAGCAATAGGAATGATTGCAAGGATTAAAAAAAGGACTTTTGCAGATTTAAAGAAACTCAAGACATGAAGGAACTTGACTGAAACGATGTGGTTAAAATCAAATATTTGAGATGTGAGATAAATAACTTGGTTAATCGGACAAGAACTTAAGTGGTTTATTTTCTCCCAAAGAGTACTTTGGTAATGCAATAGTTCACAAATATAACCTGCATTTACACAAGGTGTTGTATAATTGTCAATTGTAAATTGGACGGAAATTGGCATAGAGCTAAGAAGAAGTAATAATTTGCAGCGGTAGTTAAAAGAGGCTGATTTTAAACAAAATCTTAGCATTTGAGTGAATTGGGGAGATTCCAGGAAATAATTTCAAATAATTCAGTGCACTGTCACCAATAATGGGTTGAAGGGAGGGGGTAATACACAAATGTCCATTGCTGGAGGAAATTAGATGACTGACTGGTCGGCTGGTGGAGAAACTTGAAGATTGTTAGAAACCACCATTGAAGTGGACAGTACAAAAATATTTGGGACACTTTAGAAATATTGTAGGTAAAAGGAATCCAAAGACGTAGTGAAAAGGTGAAGCAGATCTTTCAAAATAAGGAAAATTTATGTCAGCGTTAGCTTTTTGATGTTTCTAAAGTTGTTTTTCAGTCTTGTGACTTCTGCCAAAAGAGGTCACTCAGCTTTGTAGATGATGCAGATTTGTTTCATGGGCCTGTTTAAATTGGCAAATGACACGATGTTAAAGTAATTAAATTTATTTACTTAAATTACAGTAGCTGCTTTTTGCTGTAGAAAAGTGCCTCCACCTCAGAAATTTTGGATAAAGATTTCTTTTGAGAGAGTTTGTATAATTGCCTTAATCAATCCTACTTTATCCAGACTTCTGATGTTAATGCTTTGCCTTTTAATGTGATCTATGATTTCTTCTGCTGAAGCCTAACTAAACGTTCCCTTCACTTGCCCAATGCGTTCCTAGGTTTCCATCGATTTATCAACACACACACCTCCTGGGAGAGATGAGTGCTGCTGTGATGAATAAAAACTTGTGCATCCATTCCTGGCCTGGTTCATACTACCTCCACAGTGAGAAACGATGGGTTTATGGCAAACTGTCACTCACACCAGGCCAACTGACATTTACATCTGACAAGGAGGGGCTTACGCTGACCAGCTTCAAGCTCTCTGCCATCACCAGCATCAAGAAGGAGGCATCCAGCTTCATATTCAGCTCACTTACCGTGCTGGTAAATGGCAATGAGAAACACTGGTTCAGCTCACTGCAACCCAATCGGACAGTGGTGTTTAATGTTATTGAGCACTTCTGGCAAGCACAGTTGCTTTCATCGGAGGGGGTGGAAGTAGAGTCCAGCCCTGATTGCACATCCAAAGGAAAGCAGCTTATCCACTTGGCTTCCAGCTCCCACCAACGCTTGGAAGACACAGCAAAGGTCTTGCATCATCAGGGAGAGCAGTTTGATCGCATCATGAAAGGGCTGGACAAGATCGAGTCAGACATGGATGTGGCAAACAGGTATTTGGGGCCACATGGTGTTATTGTCAGCAGTTTTGTGAGTTTTAAAAGAAACAGGAGGCAGAAAACCCCTAGGAAACAGGGGAATTAAGGAAGCAGTGCAATATCCTGTCTGATGCACACTGCTTAAAAGGGAACAGTGTAGTCCCATATGCTAATTCATAGGGTATTTGTCTCTGCATTAGCACCTACAAGCATACAAGTTACACAATGCCAGAGAAAAGAAAAAAAAGTCGCTTACCCTTTTCCATTGTTAGGTATGTCTCAGAAGAAACTCTTCTCCTGAGTCACTTCCAACTGCCAATTATTTTGCTTTCTATCACATTTCAGCCATTACCAATTTGCTTAGCTATTTCTTCACCTCCAGCTTTGGGTAGCATTTGTCCCCGTAAAGCCTTCCCATTCTGGCCATTCCCTAGGTAAGGCCTTTATTTGCTCCCTTGTAGTCAAGTCTGTACCCCTTGCACTTTGCTGCTTTACAGCTGCTTGATTTATCTATTGCTGGATCTTACTTGCCCACATCTGGGACAATCAGGCATATCCTTCCTTAGCTAAACCTGATTCATATCGCAAGTTCATCTTGGAAAACAAACATAACCTTATCTGTTTGTTCTGAGATGAACAAAGCAGTGAAGGAAACTATGGGTTCATTCATTCTGCCCCTCTCTGTTGTTCATCTTAATGTAAATTCTCTCCATCCCAACCGGAAATCCTGTAATCTTCTTGGAGGAATAAAAACCAGACTAAAATGCCAGTTTAATTAGGGGAGAAAATAGATGGAAAATACTGATCTCCACCCAGCAAGAAGCAACTCTGATCCCCCAGGTTTATCAAATCATGAGAACTGTTTGTTTATTCATTCACGGGTTGTGGATTGCTAAATGGTGGCTGTTACTTTCAATTGCGATTGAATTTAGTGGGTTCCTAGGCTGTTACAGAAGACATTAGGAATCAAGTGTAGGCCAGACCAGGTAAGGGTAGCAGATTTTCAGAATTTAGTGATATTATTTATCAGACAATTGACAGTTGTTTCATGGCACTGTTACTGAGACAAACTTAACGTTCCAGATTCCTTTAATTTAATTCAAATACTCCCAGCTATAGTGTTCAGATTCTGACCTGAGTCTCTGGATTACTAGCCTAGTAACATCACCATGATCCGTTGTCACCCCCACAACATAAATCTACACTCCTAGGAAAGAACATCACCTTTCATGTCAGACTTCCAGGCATCTGCAGTATTTCGTTAACGAAATATTAACTGTGTTCAGGCTTTATATGACCTAAGATTGTGACCTTTATTCCCCAACTCCTTAACTGTGTTTTTTCCCTTATTTCTGAATTGCACAATCTGTTTGGGAATTCTGTGTCACTTCAGTCCTGATCCTTTGAATCTCCCAGTCCTTTTGCTTCTCTGCTGTATCTATATCTTCATCTGATATGGTCATATATTCTTGATTTCCTTCTCCTCCTTCCTACCCGTTCCTCTTTAAAATGCTTCCATGAATTGTAGAATCCCTACAATGTGGAAGCAGGGCATTCGGCTCATTGAATTCATAACGACAATCTGAAGATCATACCACCCAGACTGATCCTATCCCTGTAACCCTGCATTTCTCATGGCTAATTCACCCAGCCTGCACATCCCTGGACACTATAGGCAATTTAGCATGGCTAATCCACCTAACCTGCACATCTTTGGATTGTGGGAGGAAACCAGAGCACCCGGAGGAAACTCATGCAGACACAGGGAGAACGTGCAAATTCCACACAGTCAGTCGCCCGAGGGTGGAATCAAACCTGGGTTGCTGATGCTGTGTGACAGCACTGCTATCCACTGAGCCATTGTGCCTCCCTGAAACCAGTCTTTGGCCAACCGTTCAGTTTCCCTCTGTATGTTCTCCATTAGCTCAGTGTCAACTTTGTTCATTTATGCTCCTCTGTAACAACTTGGGCTGTTTTAGTATCTGAGGCCGTATTGATCCAATTATTGTCTGTTAGCGAACAGGTTGTATGTTACTTATGTTGGCTCCCGCAATTTTACAACGCACAGTAGAATAAAAAAGGATCAGTTTACTGCACATCCTTATGTGTGCAGCTTTGTATGTTGTTTTATTTATTCATTCGTTGGATGAGGGCATTGCTGGCTAGCCAGCATTTATTGGCAATCCAGTTAAGAGTCAACCACATTGCAGTGGGCCTGGAGTCACATGTAGGCCAGACCAGGTATGGATAGCAGTTTCCTTCACTAAAGGACATTAGTGACCAGATGGATTTTTGCAACAATCAACAATGGATTCACAGTCATCATGAGATTCTTAATTCCAGATGTTTATTGAATTTAAATTCCACCATCTGCCTTGGAGGGATTTGAGCCGGGGTCCACAGAATGTTATCTGGATCTCTGGATTAACAGTCCAGCGATAATGCCACCTGCCTCCCCCAGGAGGATATGGACAGGGTAATGATGTTTGTATCAGAATGGAAGAGTACTATTTAGAATTTGAGTTGGTTGTAGGAGGTAGAAGGTTCAACTTTGCAGTCCTTGATAAAATCCTCAGGGGTAAATTGAATACTTTCACTAGTTGGCTGATGTTTGCAGCCAATAGATAAAATTGCTTTGCTACTGAGAGTGCATTTTAATGTTTTCATTTGCATGCAAACCTTTTGGGACAGTGACATTCTCAAGCTGTGACCTGTGCACGAGTAAAGCTGGGTCCAGCCGTGATGGAAATCACCAGGGATCCTGAAATAGCAGTTGTGCAAGTTAAAAACAGCCCTTTGTTTGTGCTCTTTCATATACTTTATCTATTACAAAACTTACAGGTGTACAGAAGTGAAAATTATGCATTTCATTTTATTCTACTATATGCCATTTAATTTCAATATTTCATGTCTTTAACAATTTCTATAAGTTTCTATTTGCACAAATTTGCTTTGAGCTAATTATACCACATTTAAGGGCTGGTTCACTGTATGCTTATAGACCTACAAATGCTTTCAGCAGCGACCACACTTTGTGTGTAAACTCAGAATTTGACAGCATGATCTGCATAGTTTGGAAAACTTTGTGGAGGGGTGAAAATGGTTGCTAGGATATAATGCCAGGATTTCCAGCCCCATTCCCAGTGGTTTCTGATTTTCATCAGCCCCATGTAAAGGTACGAACTGGTTCAGTTTGGCAAGCCCACACCTTGCACTCCCAGTCTTGCTGGCTGAGTAGCAGGTGATAGATAGCTCCTTGTCCTCTGCAATTTTCATGGAATAAGGCAGACATTTAAAAGATTTGTGATTCATGGCATCTTGGAGGTTGTGAACCGTTGCCTGCCTGAGGGAGCCTTATGCAAAGTAAGTGTGAAACGTTTCACACTTGCCCTCCATGCCAAGTTCTGCACCCAGCCAATTCCTTGATCTTTTCATACATTACGTGCCACATAGCTCTGTCATGTCCATTCAACGACTGTACACTTTTTTATAGTACCTACAAACCCTATAGTGACAAAAGGAAGTACTTTGAAAAAGAAGTGTGTTAATCCTCTGGAGAGTGAGTAATGTGAAATTAATAGAATATGTTCACTATAGAGGAAGGCCCAATTTTGGCCGTTGTCCCTAAATGTTAGTAAGGAGAACCTTGTGGGGTTGACAGTGTGGCTTTGCAGTGGTCAATGCCAGGTAGTCCATCTGGTTTTGTTTCTTTTCCTGACTTTTATTTTAGTTTTATTATATGATTGAGTGGCTTAGTGGGCTGTTTCAGAGACCATTTAAGAACTGCCTACATTGCTGTAGGTCTGGAGTCACACGAAAGGCCAAAAATAGATGGATTTTTATAACAATTGACAGTAGTTTCATGGTTACCATTATATTAGCTTTTAATTCCATATTTAATAACTGAATTAAAATTTCACCATCTGTCTTTGGGATTTGAGCCAATTCCCCCAAGCATTACCCTGGTCCTTTGAAATACCAGTTCAATGTGTTATGATCTCAGACCAGACTGCTAAATTTGTTAGAATCTGGTTTAGGACTAGTAACTTCAGATAATCCCTACAGTGTGGAAACAGGCCCAACAAGTCCACATTTACCCTCAGAGCATCCCGCCCAGACCCTTCCCTCTAATTGACACATCCCTGATCACTACGGGCAATTTAGCATGGCCAGCCCACCTAGCCTGCACATCTTTGGACTGTGTGAGGAAACCAGAGCACCCGGAGGAAACTCATGCAGGCACTGGGAGAATGTGCAAACTCCACTCGGACAATCGCTCGAAGGTGGAATTGAACCCAGGTTCCTGGTACTGTGAGGCAGCAATGAGCCACTGTGCCGTTGTTTTTTAAAAAGTGGGCCGAGTGTGATACTTCGGGTACTTGCAATGAGACAAAACCACAAAACTTCATGATTTTGAACAAAACACAATAAACTTTACTTTTTACAAAGTTCTATTGCAATATATATTTATAACATGTATTATAATATCCAAAGTTAACCTGAGCTAAATATAGTTAACAGACACTGTGATTGGACACCACAGAGCATGTCAGATGACAAATGTGGACCAGACAGATCCCATAGATTTTTCCCAACCCCCAAGTGTTAGGACTGTGTAGGTCACCAAATATTGAAATCTCACAAGAGATTCCCATTCTTCCCTTTTGAAGACTTAGCTTTGGAAATCCCTCAGAAGACCATCAGCCATGGATGGCCTCAATAGCTGCTTGTGTTCTGATAGTTCACTTTCCTGTATTGAGTCTATGCTGTTCTGAATTCTGGGCTCCAGAATTGCTCTCCAGCCCTTAATCACAGGTAAAACTCCAGCTTTTCACAGACAGTGACTTTCACCCATACAGAACTTGGTTTTTTTATGCATCTCTGAACTTAGCTGGGCCAATCATTCTGCATGTGGGCTTTCCACCTCCTGCTCTCCGCTGCACTGAAATATTAGTTGCTTCTCACAAGGCCCTTTTGATTTATGGATTTCTGTTGAATCCTAACAGTATAGAGGTATCCAAGTGACTCTTGGACTTTTCTCTTAGCCCCAACAATACAGAACCAGTTGCCTTCTAAACAGCACTTTTCTGCACAGCGCCTGTTTGTGACTCTCTCATTCTCCAACTGCTGTTCAGTGACCCTTCAATGGTTTTCAGTGAACGACTGAAAGTCTTGTAACAAACCTGCAAACCCATCCCTATTGCTGCACAGAACTGAATGTTACAACTAACAGTGGAATTCAAATGTAGCTAAGAGAAGACTGAGTTCCCTGAATGTTATGACATTCACAGATACTGCTTATTCAGAAAAAACGGTTAGAAAAATAGATTTCATCAGAGGTGATGTCAACACTATGCCAAGACCTGCTCTCCCTATCATTAAGCATTTATTAAGCCTTATCTTTGCTGTGAGTTCAGATATCTGAGTGTTGAAACTGCTTTATCCCAGGGAGACTATTGTTTTCTTCATAGCTCTGGCATCTGATCCACTCTGTCAATTTCATAATATTTATTTACACAAGGTAAAATTATTTTAAGTGCTTACGCCCTGCTTTGGATACTTTAAAGTGTCAGGATAATTAACATTTTGTTGGACTGTGTGAAAGCAAATTTTATAAATGAAATAGATACATCTAACACATCCTGTTGTCACTACAGGGTTCTTTTGTTCCAAATAGAGCACGTTGTGATTGAGATGGGTTAGTTAGTTGGCTGGACAGCTAGTTTGCAATGTGAGTGACACCAACATGGAACAGTACAGCACAGGAATAGGCCCATCAGCCCACCATGTCTGTGCCATCCATGATGCTATTCTAAATAAATCTCTTCTGCCTTTCCATGGTCCATATACCTGTGTTCCGTCATAAAAACTAAAAGAACTGCAGATACTGTAAATCAGGAACAAAAACAAAGTTGCTGGAAAAGCTCAGCAGGTCTGGCAGCATCTGTGCATGAGAAAACTGAGTAAATGTTTTGGGTCTGGTGACTCCTCCTCAGAGCCTGTATTCCCTGTTTGTTCATGTGCCTTTGTAAATGCCTCTTAAATATTGCAATCCAATGTGCTTTTACCACTTCTTCTGGTAGCATGTTCCAGGCTCATACTATCCTCTTAAAAATAAAAATGCCTCACACATTTCCTATAAACTTAGCCCCTCTCAGCTTGAACCTATGGCACTTAGTATTTGAGATTTTCACCCTGGGAAAAAGAGTCCAAGTATCCACCCAATCCATGCCTCTCATAATTTTGTGTACTTCTGTCAGGTTACCCCTCAGCTTCCGACACTCCAGCAAAAACAACCCAAATTTGTCCAACTTCCTTATAGGTTAGACACTCCAAACAGTGACTTCAATTCCTGCATAGGCTGTGGTTACCCCAAAGACTTCCCTTCAAGATCTCTTGCTTGGTCTGAGGTGTAGTGACTCTCAGGTTAAATGACCACTAATCATCTCTTAATTGAGAGCGTTTGCTATAGTCTGTTAAGAATATGATGACTTTATCTACAGGATTGAATGGCAGAGGACAACTGTGACTTGGTATGGACGAAGGACGTGAGGTGGCATGGATGAGATATTAGGAGTGTAAGATAGGTGAGGCCTAGAGAGCCTTATTTGTATTATACTAAAGTATCAAGGTAGGCATTTTAGAGATAATGGCAAGTGCAGATGCTGGAGAATCCGAGATAACAAAGTGTGGAGCTGGATGAACACAGCAGGCCAAGCATCATCTTAGGAGCACAAAAGCTGACGTTTCGGGCCTAGACTCTTGAAAGGTAGCCATTTTAACCAGCTTGTCTCTCACCCGGTGGCAGCTAGCGTAACTCTTTCTCGCCTCCCTTTGAGGGAACATTTTTCCTAAGGCAGATGGGGCAAGGAAGGAAATTTCCCACATCTCACTAGCTCCTTCAAGGATGAAAATCCAGCCTTGAATGTCAGTAGCTGTTCGATCACAACTGCCAGGCTTGGTCCTGTCCTATTTGATTTGACATTAATTATTGCTTGTTCTCAGAGCATTGATGTCACTTGCAACCACGTCATTTATTTGGGATCTCCTAAAGTTTAGTTTGGACAAAATCTTGCTATCCCGTGTTGCCTTGAGATGCTGATAATGGGCTGCCTGCTTTGTTGCAGTTTGGGATGGCTTTGTAGGATGAGACTGTTCCTCACAGATTCTCATTTAGATTCGGCAGCAAAGGCTCACTAGACTTAGAAGAAACGAGTGACTCGTTTATACATAATATATTACTCCAGGCTCTATCATATTGATGAAGCAAATTACGCGGATGCTGAAATCTGTACTGAAAACAACAAACGCTGGAGATCACAGAAGGTCAGGCAGCATCCAGAGAGAGAGCAAGCTAACTTTTCGAGTCTGAAGTGAAGCTTTGATGAAGAGTCATCTAGACTCAAAATATTAGCTTGCTCTCCCTCTCTATGGGTGCTGCCTGACCCACTGTGATCTCCAGCATATGTTGTTTCTAGCCCTTCATTTTCATGTAGGTCTGATGCCTGTCATTCTTTAGTCGAAAAATAAATTCCTTCTTAAAATTTGTAGGAAAACAAAATCCAAGTCAAAAGTGTTTTGTAATGTATGTTACTTGGATATAAATTTCAACTTGACCTGATTCAGGATGTTTTCTTCAATATGATTGTCAAATTTTTAATATTCCCCTTTAGGGACGTCTATCTGTAATCCCTAACTGATCAGCAACATGGAAGGACAGTTAACCATCTCTAGAATGGCCAAGCAAGTAACTCCGATCCAAGATAATAAAATGTGAGGCTGGATGAACACAGCAGGCCAAGCAGCATCTCAGGAGCACAAAAGCTGACGTTTCGGGCCTAGACCCTTCATCAGAGAGGGGGATGGGGTGAGGGTTCTGGAATAAATAGGGAGAGAGGGGGAGGTGGACCGAAGATGGAGAGAAAAGAAGATAGGTGGAGAGAGTATAGGTGGGGAGTTAGGGAGGGGATAGGTCAGTCCAGGGAAAAGCATCTGCAGTTCCCATTATCTCTAACTCCGATCCAGGGCGGTTAGGGATGGGCAGTAAATGCTGACCTCACCTGTGATGTCCACATTCCATGAATGAATTTCAGGGCAGTCCTTCCCTACCCAAACCCATTTTGTGGCAGTTGCCCCAAATATATGTCTTTTGTGCATCGTCCTGGACATTAGTGTAAGGTAGATAAGGGAAAGTCTGTAGATTTCTGTTTCTACGTGTACTGGTGATTCGGTTTGAGTGCTATTTGTTTATAATAACTTCATGCTCTCAAGCCACCGTGACTGGATCAGAACTCAAATACTTTGGATTTTGTGCATCTGGCTTATCAGTTCAGTAACAAAACAGCCAAACCACAGTTCATGGGTTGTTTACAGCTAGTGTTGTATTGGATGACGTTTTTTAAATGGTGGTCTCCTAGCTGATTTTTTTTTAGAAGTTAGGGTAATCATTATGCTCCAGAACCATCAGACTAACAATTTATAAGGATTCAACTTGAGACTTACGTTGCATGGATTAATTCCTGCAATACAGCATTGTTTTGAAACTGTTACTCTGGGAGTAGTTGAAACTTAATTTTGTTTTCTGAAAGCATTTCTAGGGGTGGGCTATTTTTGCTACAAATTGTCAGTAGGACTGTATGCATTTTTACTCATTTGTAGCTTGGCCTTGTCTTCCAGGAATTGCATTGTACAAAGACGTTTGACTCAGTCTGTCATTGTATTTACAAGGAGACGGTGGTACCACAATGGTTTAAAAGAAATGAAGTATCCTTTTCGCTTTTTCCATGATTTAGAAAAATATTGTTTTTGAGTCGGGTCACATCTTTTAAGTAATGATACGTGGCATGAAGAATTATCTACCAGTGTAGTGTGTTCTACAGAAATAACTGCCAGGATAATATGCGGCTTTGTTTTAGATAAAGGTGATGCTGCCAGATCCTGCCTGTGGCAGTTGTGGGAAGGTGACCTAAGCTTTCCCTGTGATCTCTGCTTGTGTTGACAAACTGCCACGAAAGTATTAGTGCTGGGTAGCAACAATATAGGAGTATATTTGTGTTGGAATATGGGGGCTTGGGGATGATGGCATTTTTGTGATATTGCTAAGCTCGTCCTCAATGGTAGATGGCTGGGAGATGCTGTTAAAGCAAAAATGCACTATAGAGAGTACAGCAAGGATGTGGCATATATTGAAGATTGAGTCTAACAGCATGGAAGATAATAAGAATACAAGATTATCATGGATGGCACCAAACTTCTTCAGGATATTCTGAGCTACATCCATCTCCTCATAATGATGAACTTTGGTAAAGAGACTTTGAGAGGGCAGAATTTGAGCCACGTATCACAGACTGTAATTCCCTTGTAACTGCAGCATTGATTATGCCTGGTCCAGTCAGCTTTTGCTCAATCAGGATGTTGACTGACAAATTCAGTAATAGCAGTGCTGTTGAAATTTGGAAAAGTGGTTAGACCTTTTCGTATGAGTGATACGCAGATACATATGTAGCTTGATCTAACGCTTTTTCTTGGCCCTAGTTCTGTCTTTGGCTAACATGAATTGTTAGAAGAGCAATGAATGCAGAATGAACAACTAGACAAACTATAATCATCTTACACACAGTCAGTTTTGTGACCCAGTTAAATGTCAGTATTCTCAGGGTCAATTAGGGCTTCTATAATGGTAGAAGAATGAGAACATGGTTATTTGTATTTCAGTCGGAATGCTGTGTGCATCTACATTGTTCTATTTTTATTTTTGGAGCAAATATTTCACTTCATGATCCCCAAACACTATCTTGCTGACTAAGATATTTTTGTGTAGTAGCTTTGCACTAAATAAAGGAAAGATGGAAAAGAAGTAGATGCTGTAAAGTAGATTTCTGAAGAAGGTTTCCATCCCGAAACATCAACATTTTTCCCCCTCTGATGCTGCCTGGCTTGCTGTGTTCCTCCAGCTCCACGCAATGTTGTCAAAATTATGTACAGCATCTAGACCTGTCCAGTATACAACAGAAGCATAAAGGTTGAGATCTTGCATTTCTGTAGTGGTCCTCACAGTGCAAAATTATGCCTGAACAATTCATAAGATAGGAAAAATATATATACAAAGGAAATAAGGCAAGGTGAAGGAAAAGAAAGTCAGTTTAAAAAGATTAGGTTTTGGAAGATTTTTTCAAACAGTCCAGTGGGAGGGGAGTCCAAAAGGAAAAAGTAGAGGATTTGAGGGGAAGGTAGTGGCTGCGTTACTGAGATAGTAATAAAAATCCATCAGTTCAAATTCCACCATTAATCTGT
This sequence comes from Stegostoma tigrinum, assembly GCF_030684315.1. Taxonomy (NCBI): domain Eukaryota; kingdom Metazoa; phylum Chordata; class Chondrichthyes; order Orectolobiformes; family Stegostomatidae; genus Stegostoma; species Stegostoma tigrinum. The sequence continues at coordinate 98,014,455 of NC_081358.1, read as the reverse complement.
ATCTGACTCCTGCAGTTTCACACAAAAATGTTCAGTTTTTAATAAAAACTGAAGTAACTGCGGACGCTGTAAGTCAGAAACAAAAACAGAAATTGCTGGAAAAGTTCAGCAGGTCTGGCAGCACTTGCGGAGAGAAATCAGTTATTGTTTTGGGCCTAATGACCCTCCCTCAGAACTCAGAACAGTTCTGAGGGAGGGTTGCTCAACTCGAAATGTTAACTGATTTCTCTCCACAGATGCTATCAGAGTCAGGTTAACATTTCAAGTTGAGCGACCTTCCCTCAGAATTGTTCTGAGTTCTGACGAAGGGTTACTCGACCCAAAACAAAACTGATTTCTCTCCACAGGTGCTGCCAGACCTGCTGAGCTTTTCCAGCAATTTCTGTTTTTGAAGCTCATTTTTAATTTCTCTTTGTATTGGCCTATTAGGGCACTGACTCAGATCTATCTGGGACTTCCAACAAGGGGAATATCCTGAGGCTGATGTTTTTAAACTGGGTTTAAGGAATGGAGAGCGACTGTAGGATCCTGCGTTGAAGCTGGTTTAGATATAGCCAGGATGAAAGACAGGAGGAAAATGATGTCACTGGCAGGTGAGATGTTGTAGTCCCTAGTAATTTTTCAAAGTGTGATTTGAGATAATTTTGTGCAAAAGCATTTCATTCAACTCCTTTTTCAAACAGAAGATGCTCACATTGTTGTACTCTTGCAAATTCAGTCTACTCAGACACAAAACGTAAATGTGTTCGAGGTTAGTCGGGTTTTACTTTGCTTAGACTGTCACTGTTTTTGCTTTGTTTTTCTCATTTTTTTGTTTGGAACTGTGAGCTAGAATTGAGAATCGAATTTTGCCAACAGCTTGTTTTAAAAATAGGGAGAAAAGAAACAAAATGATGTTTGCATGTGCAAAGTGGTCTGGAAGATAATTGCTGGCAAGTTATTGTCCTAAGAGCAGTGCAGATGTCTCAGCCTCAGATGACAAAGTGTGTAGCTGGATGAACACTAGGCCCGAAACGTCAGCTTTTGTGCTCCTGAGATGCTGCTTGGCCTGCTGTGTTCATCCAGCTTCACACTTTGTTATCTTGGATTCTCCAGCATCTGCAGTTCCCATTATCTCTGTCTGAGCCTCAGGCTGTGTAAAGCTCAAGGACTGGCAGCTGGTTGGATATTGTATCGGTGAATCAAGGAGTTGCTGATGTTTGCCAGCCACCCACAGAGAGTGTTGGAAAAAGAAAGATAAAATATAGATTGAACTGGTTCTTCCTGGGTTTTTGGTGGCTGTGTCCTTGGAAGCTGTGTTTGAGTCGTACACTCTGATTTTACATTCTTTAAAGCATTGTTGACTATTCCTAGAAAATAATTCCAGTTCAGAAGAATTAATTAGATATCTAATGGTGTCTGTTTGCATTGACTGGATTTGAAGCAAGATACAATCACCAAGACTGTAATATAATGGATCTTTCAAGGATTCCATAACACCTGACATTTGTCGTTGAAATGGTTATCAAACTGACAAATTGCAATTCTTTTATTTTCTTTATGTTATCCCTTAACTGTCTACCTAAATGTGGGGGTTACGATGAAGAAGATTGGACTTAAAATGTTGACATTAAATAGATTACCTTGACCTGTAGCTTTGATCTACTACAGTTACAATATTAATAATAAAATATTAGTTTTCATTTAAGCTATAAAATTGATGTCCAAGATTTGTTATGCATAGAGTCTGGTTAGGAACAGTTGGTCAAGTTAGAGGCTCATTCAATAACTTAGTTACAAATCCAGTGTTGGTAAGGCTGATTTAATTTGGTTTTACTGTCCCCGTACCATAACAGTTTGAGTTTTCAAAATAGATCTACTTGTATTTTTATGTGAATATTTATTTCCTCAATAATCAAGTTAGACATTGTTTTGCAAATTTTATTGCCTTTACAGGAATGAAGTGATTGTTATGAACGATTAATCTGGAAAACATGAGTCCAAATCCTGACATGGCAGGGCGACAATTTGAAAACTGTTGAGCAGAATTCAGGATAAATAGGTGTCTATTTGAACCACGTTATTGTAGCTTTATAAGACTCTGTTTAGGCTACACTTAGAGTAATGCATTCATTCTGGTCACCCCATTACAGGAAGGATATAGAGGCTTTGGAGAGAGTGCAGAAGTACGAGAATGCTGCCTGGATTAGAGAGTTTGAGCTATAAGGAGAGGCTAGGAAAACTCGGGTTGTTTTCTCTTGAGTGCCAGAGGCTGTGGTCAGACTTGATTGAAGTCTATAAAATTATGAGATACATAGATGGGATTGATGATCAGAATCTTTTCATGAGAGTTGAAATGTCTATTACTAGGGGGCATGCACTTAAGATGGGGAGGGGGAATGTTCAAAAGAGATATGAGGGGCTGGTTTTTTCACACAGACAGTGGTTGGAGTCTGGAATGTGCTGCCAGGGGTGATGGTGGAGGCAGGTAGAATAGGGGTGTTTCAGGGACCTTTAGATAAGCACATGCGTATGCGATGTATGGAGGGATACGGACTAAGGTCGGGCAAAAGGGATTGGTTTACTTTGGTATCATGTTCATCCCAACATCGTAGGCTGAAGGGCCCATTCCTATGCTGTACTGTTCTATGTTCTATGTTCTATTGTGTTTGGTTCTCAACTTCCCCTTGAAGTAGCCAATCAAACAATTCAATTGTATCAAACGGTTGCAAAAAGCAACAGTATTGTGAGGACTCCTTCACCACTACATCAGTTCTGAAAGAATGTTCACTGTCTATTCAGCACAAAGGATTAAGGGAGTTTAATTATGTAAGGTAGGTATGGAGCTACATTTAGTTTCAGGCCAGGCAGGCATTAGTTTTCCTTATGTTAGGATATTAGTAATCCAGTTGAGCTTTAAAACATACTGGCAGCTTCTAGTTTCATTTTGTGCAAGCAGATATTTATTGAATTCATTTTTCTAACTTTTCATTATGCTTGTGGCTAGACCAGTGTCATATTATTTGTTAGAAAATAACTAATTTGTTAGAAGATGTCCAAAGATGTTGCTGTCAAGACTTTGTTCTGAGGATGGAGGAACTCGAGACTTAACTTCCTAGTTTTATTTTGTTTGGTTTAAGTCAAATTAACAAACACAACTTCAGACTTCTAAAGAGACTGGCTTGCTTAAAACATGACACTTACGCTAGCTCTTTGCCCCTCCATGCTCTGTAGCAGCTCTATAGATTAAAGTTTCCGTCAAATGATAACCAGTGCAATAACTTTAATCTCCTTGTGACAGACTGTTAACTGAGCTGGAGTCTCCACCGTGGTGGCCGTTCAGCAGTCGCCACCGAAAGGCTCAACAGGAAACAAAGAGTCGGCAAGAACTCCCACGCTCCGCCTCAAAGGCGTTCGGGAAGGAAGGCTTGATACTAAAAGTCCCTGTCCTTTACTCCCAAGGTCAAGATCCCAACCTGAAACAGGGTACACTTGCAGTTCTTTGCTCAGGTCTGGAAATCTGTGATTCAAATGACCAGCTTGTGCATAAGTTCCGAAGGGAGGAGGTCGATGATGTTAAAGTGCAAAGCCCTTATGAAATGGTTGTCCGTCAGAGGTTCATAGGGAAGCCCGATATCTCCTTTACCCTACAGTCTGCGAAGATGACTGATGTTGTTTCCATTGTGGAGATACAATACTCCAAAAAAGTGCAATTTAGAGATGATTTGTTGGGGCTCTTCAGACCAGAGGACTCTCCTGTTTCAGAGAACCTCAGCATGGGCGACTCAATATGGAATGCAGGTATGTTCTTTTTCAGTTGGTCATTGTGCTTGAACGTAAAAGAGGTGTAATAACACATTTCTGTAAAAGATAATTACCAAACCAGGAACGTGTGCGCATTTTTAGATAAAGGAAAGGATATTGGACTCAAGCAAGGCCTCTCATTTTGTATAGGAAAAACCCAACCTGCTGATTTATTGTATTCTTGGACCCTTCTAGATAAAAGTAACCTGTTGAACTTGAGGATATTTTCAAAGCAGCCTATACAAATATGCTATCATAGACCCATAAATCAGTTGACGAACTTAAATCTGATTCTCTTAGTTCAGTAGCACAGTTTTACCTTTAAAACTAGATTAAGGACTTCAGTGATGTGAATGAAGTATGTGCCAAGAGAGATTTGCATATTTTTTAATTTCAATAACTTTTGCACGGTACCTAATTGCACATGCCAATTACACTATCCATGGGAAAAATGCTGGCTAACATCACCTCATACTGCTAACTTTTAAGTGTTGCCTGCTGTTTAAATGTATTGAATGATAAAATTATTTTGCACAAAATGAGACTCTTTCTCCCATCATATCTGCCTCTGTCTCGCCTCTTCCGTTCCCCTTAGCCCCTTAATTTTTTGTCCTTTTTTTGGTCTCATTCTCCTTTGAAAATTATTTTTGAATCTGTGTCCACCAACCTTTGAGGCTGTGTATTTGAGACGATAACAACTTGTTGTGTAAAAACAAAACCATTTCCTCATGAGAGGTTTGCTTTTTTTGGCAATATCCTACAGTTATGTTCTATGTTTTAATCGTCTTTTAATGACTTCTATAAAATCTCCTCTCTTAATCTTGTCTGTATGGAGAACAATCTCCAGCCTTCATTTTCTCCAGTTTCTACACAGCGTTGAAGCTCTAAATCTGGTTTTGAGGTAAATCTTCATACAGCAAAGATTAGGCAATTTGTTTTTTCCGAGGCGTGAGAGTTTTTGGATGTGGAGTTTTTGAATATTTTTAAGACAGAGGTAGATAAACTTTCACCCCTTGCTTAATATGAATTTATCAGGATTAGGCAGGAATGTGGATTTGAAGTTGCAATCAGATCACCCATGATATTTTAAATGGTGGAGAAAGTTTGAGGGCCTGAATAGCCTACTCCACCTCTTGTTCTTAAGTTTGTACCTCCTTCGTTCTCCCAACACCTTATTGTCATTTCTGAAGTGTGATGCTAAGTTCACCAGTTGAGGCCTGTATAAAGCCAAGGATCTGACATTTTTTAAACTTCTGCACTTGATATTTTAAAAGATTTTTGTACGTACATCTCCAGGTTCCGAGATTTGGTTCATGGTACCTGTCCTTATTCTTCTGACCAAAATCTGACGAAATAAAACAATACTTTTGATGTGTTTGCTTATTTCACCACTCTGTCTTTCCTCTTGAAGTAGGATGCTGTCATTCTCACTGATTACATAATTTTGTCTTTTGTATTGACTGCAAACTTTGAATAGATGCCGTGCCAGTCCAGACCATTGATATAGATCAAAAAGAGTACCAGTCCTCATAGTGACGTTTAGAGAACGATACAGTATATCTCTCTACTTAGTCAATTCAATAAACATGCTGTCACTGTTCCTTCAGAACCATGGGATTTCAATATTGTTAACAAGTTTATTATGCGGTACTTTATCAAATGCCTTTTCAAATTACATATACACAATGTTAATCTTTCTGTTGCTTCATCAAAAAATTGATCAAATTAACGGAACATTTGTTTTCACCACATCTGTCCTGATTTAGATTTATTAGCCTATTATTTTCTGAATGCCAGTTCATTTTACCCTGAATTGTTGTTCTGAAAATTTCCCCAGCACTGATGTCAGGCTGGCTATCCTAAGATTATGGGGTATAATCTTCCAATGGGGGATTGTGAACAAATGAACATATGAAACAGGAGCAGATGTAGACCAGTCATCCTCTTCGCCATTCACTAAGATCGTGGCTGGTCGTATTGTGTTTTGAATCCAACGTTCCCATCTATCCTTGATAACCCATGATTCCCCTGCCCAACAAAATCCTCCACCTCTGCCTGAAAAAATATGCGATGACTGCATTTTCACTGCCTTCTGAGACACTATATTCCAAAGTCTGAATTTTCAGAAAACGAAATGAATTTTTCATCTCTGCTGTGAGAGGTCAAACTTTAATTTTGGAATAGTGCCCCCTAGTCCAGGTATTCTGCAATGAGACAAAACATCCTTTACATGTCCGTTGTGTCAAGAGCGCCTTATATGCTTTAATCAAGTCAGTCTTCTCAACAGTGGCAGAATCAAACCAAGTTTGTCCAATCTATCCTCAAGACGACACACTCATTCCAGGCATAACTTTTGTGGCCATCTTCAATTCCCTTACCACCTAGGATGAACCTCATCAACAACATTTGACTTTGCTACTTCTGCAATCTAATATCACAACTTTCTTCACTGTCATTGATACAATATTACCATTGCCTGTGGTGAAAACAGATGTGAAAGCTCTGTTAAGTACGTCAGACATGCCTGTTGTCTGTGGGAAACAAAAACTTCGAACCATAAATAGACCACCTCCCACCCACTTTTACATTCTATTGCTGTTTAATGTGATTATTAAAGGCTTTCAGTTCTGTTTATTGGTCAGTAACCTAATCTTGTACTCTAATCTTGCCCCTCTGTCAGGGAGAATGAGAAAAAGGCAAGGCTGTGTATTCATACAGTATCTTTCAGTATCTGAGTATGTTACAATGTGATTTTCAACCAATTAAGTAATCTTGATGCCAATGCCACAGAGTAAGATATGGAGAAGACAATGTGTCTATAACAAGGTTCCACAAATAATGAGGTAATGGCTGCAAATGCCCTTTGATGCTTGTGGTTGAAGGACATTATTACCTGTGATATAGCAGAGATCTTCCATTCTTTTCTGTACTACTGCCATAGGAACCTATTGCATCCAACTGAGAAACGGATGGTTTAATAGTTTATCATAGATGCGCCATGTCTCTGAAGCAGGACTTGAATGTAAAACTTCCTGATGCAGAAGTGAGAGCGCTATGCGCTGATCACAAGAAATATCTATTTCAATGGAGTGTTGATTATGTGAACATCATAACTACCAGCAGAAGCAGCCCCTCAAACTTGCTCCGCCATTTAATATGGCTGATCTCACCTTGGCCGCAATTCTACCTTCTTGCCTGCTCCCCATAGCCCTTCAACCCAATACTTATTAAAAATCTACTCCACTGTGGGGTCATGAATTCCACAGATTCATGATCCTTTGGGAGAAGTACTTCCTCCTCACCTCTCTTTTATATCTGCCACTCCTTAACCTAAAACTATTACCTCTTGTTCACCATCCTGTCTTTGCCATAGAAATCAAGTTCAGGCTAAACGTGTACGGAAATTTTCATTAGGATAGCCTGATTTTTAGGATGGTTTTTAGGAAGTTGTTTAATGTGTTATCATCAGTTTTATTTGGGGAAACAGTGGAGGATGGAATAACAATGCTTAGATGCAAGTTTTTCTGAACACCGGTTGTCTCTTCCCAACTAAATCTTTGCACTGCAATGACTTTGAAATTTGTTTTCTACTGCTAGCCCCTCATTCCCTGCCCTCCTGCTGAAATGCAAGACAACGTAAGCATATTGACATGGAGAATGTGGTTGTAGGGTCATATTAACACACTCCCTCAGCATGAAGAATGGGTGATTAGATGTACTCTTGGAGGATGCCTTGTGTTTGTAGATGTGTATTTCAGTGAGTAGGAAAGGGGAGATGCCAAAATTTTGAGTCTGAATGTATGCAAATGTATTTAAATTGTAACCTGTCTACTAGGGAAAAACGATGAAGTAATGAACTTATTTATGAAGATTGTTTATCATACTCTCCTTCCCCTCATCCCAGGAGGCCCAGAATGGACATATCGTCTGAGGAATGGAAGGGGGAGTTGAAATGGTTTGCGACTGGGCCTCCTGCAGTGCCACAATGATGCCACCCGAAGGTTGCAGGAACAGCAACTCATATTCCGCTTGGGAGCCCTGCAGCCCAATGGTATCAATGTGGACTTCACAAGCTTCATAATCTCCCCTCCCCCTATCGCATCCCAAAACCAGCCCTGCTCGTCCCCGCCTCCCTAACCTGTCCTTCTTCCCACCTATCCCCCCCACCTCAAGCCCCACCCTCATCTCCTACCTACTAACTTCATCCCGTCCCCTTGACCTGTCCATCCTCCCTGGACTGACCTATGTCCTCCCTAACTCACCTCTGCTGGCTTCATCCCCGACTCTTTGACCTGTCTGACTTCTCTCCACCTATCTTCTCCTCTATCCATCTTCGATTCGCCTCCCCCTCTCTCCCTATTTATTTCAGAACCCCCTTCCCCTCCCCCATTTCTGATGAAGGGTCTAAGCCCAAATCGTCAGCCTTCCTGCTCCTCTGATGCTGCTTGGCCTGCTGTGCTCATCCAACTCTAAACCGTGTTATCTCAGATTCTCCAGCATCTGTAGTTCCTACTATCTCTAGATAATTATTGTATTTACTTTGCCAATTGCTCTGAAGGACCTCCATATGGTTTACGACCAGCACACAATACAGACACCGTGCATGCAGATCAGCTGCATGCACTCCATATCCATATCCGTTGGCATTGGTATCTGACATTCGTCACCCCTTCATGACTATCAAAGTACTTCTATCCATTTGCAAGACTCTTGAAAGTACAGATTGATATTACAGAGCGCACAGATGACGAGCATTGAAAAGTCACAGCAGGGACACCTTGTGCACAGGAACAGGCACCCAGTTGAAGGGTTTGACCAAGCTTTATCTCAGGGCTGCTTTCTTAGTGTTATTGAGCTTAGTCACTTAGTACCTACTTCCATACCTTGCCTGTTAGCACATGGCACTTTAGCCAGTGCCAAAGGCTAACAGTATTGTCATAATGATGCCATAGAATCATACAGCACTGAAACAGACACTTCAGTCCAAATCATCCATGCTGTTCTGATTTCCCAAACTAAACCGGCCCCATTTGCCTGTGTTTGGCCCGTATCCCTTTAAACCTTTCCTATTCATGTACCTGTCCAAATATCTTTCAAATGTTGTAACTTTACCTGCACCTACCACTTCTTCTGGTACTTTTCTCCATGTGTGCACCACTTGTAAAAAATTACCCCTCAAGTCCCTTCAAAATCTTTCCTCTCTCACCTTAAACCTGTGCCCCCCCCCAGTTTTTTGAACTCCCTATTCCTAGGTAAAAGATCTTTGCTATTCACCTTATCTGTGCCTCTGATGATTTTGTGAACTTCTATAAGCTCATCCCTCAACTTTCTACACTCCAGGGAGAAAAATCCCAGCCTGTCCCTATAACTCAAACCCTCTGGTCTCGGGAACATCCTTGTAAATCTTTTCTGCACCCTCTCCAATTTACCAACATCCTTCTTAAAGTAGGCTGACCAGAACTGTGCACAGTACTCCAAAAGTGGCCTCATCAAATGTTCTGTACAGCTGCAACATGATGTTTCAACTCCTATACTCATGCTTGCTTTCATGGGTCAAAGCACTACCAAGCACCACCTTCACCACCCTGTCGATCTGTGATGTTACTTTCAAGGGACTATGCATCCGAACCCCTGGGTTTCTCTGTTTGACAGCACTACCGAGGCCTTATCATTAACTGTACCAGCCCTCCCCATGTTCATTTGACCAAAATGCAAACCTTGTGTTTATCCAAATTAAACTCCACCTTCCACTCTTCACCCCATTGGCCCAATTGATCATGATCCCTTTGAAGTCTTAGATAACCTTCACTGTCCATTAGACTACCAGTTTTGGACAAATTTAACAACCAGGCCTCCTATATTTTCATCCAAATCGTTTATATAAGTGATGAACAACAGTGGACCCAGCACAGATCCCTGCAGAACGTGGCTGCTGACAGGCCTCCAGTCCAAAAAACAGCCCTTTACCTCTGCCCTCTGTCTCCTCCTGTGAAGTGTTTTTTTAAAATCTAATTGGCAAGCTCTCCATGAATCCCATGGTGACCTAACTTTACTATTTAGCCTACCATGTGGAACCTTGTCACAAATTTTCCTGAAGCCCACATAGACAACACGTACTTCTCTGCCCTCGTCTATCTATTTCGTCATGTCCTCAGAAATCTCAATCAAGTTTGAGAGACACGGTTTTCCATGTTCCAAACCATGCTGACTCTCTGTAATTGATCCTTGACTCTCCAACTGCATGCAAATTCTATCTCTCAGTATCCCTCCAACAACCTGCCCATTGCTAATGTCAGACTCACAGGCCTATAGTTCCCAGCCTCCTCCTCACAGCCGTTCTTAAAAAAAGTGTAACATTAGCTGCCCTCAAGTCCTCTAGCACCTCATTGTGGTTGTAGATGGTACAAATATCTGCTAGGGGCCCTGCAATTTCCTCCCAAGCTTCCCACAATGCCTTGGCATACACTGATAAGGCTATGGAGATTTATCCACTTTTATATTTTCTAAAACCATTAACACCACCTTGTCTGTAATGTGGACAGTTTTCAAGACATCACTATTTTATTCCCCAAGTTCCCTAGCCTCCATGTCATTCTCCACAGTAAATATTGGTACGAAATAGTCATTTAATATGTCTCATCTACTGGAGTTCCACACATATATGGCATTGTTGATTTTTAAGGGGCCCAATTCTCTCCCTATTTGCTCTTTTAATGTACTTGCAGAATCTCTTTGGATTATCCTTTACTTATCTGCAAAGGCTATCTCACATCCCATTTTTGCCTTCCTGATTTCCCTCTTAAGAATGCCCCTACACCTCTTATACTCTTCTAGAGATTTGCTTAATCCCATTTGTCTATACCTAACATATGCCTTCTTATTCTTGATCAGAACCTCAATTATTTTTCCTCCATTGTTCCCTACTCCTACTAGCCCTACCCTTCTCTCTAACTAGGAACATACTGCCTCTGAACTCTTTATCTCACTTTCGAAAGCCTCCCACTTGCAAGTCATCCATTTCAATCAAAGTTCCTGTTTTGTGCCTTCAAAATTAGTCTTACTCAAATTAAGAACTTTAAGTTTTATGCAAGTTTTATACTTTTCCATATTTTAAAACTAATAGAATTATGGTCACTGGTCCCGAAGTGCTCCACCACTAACATGTCAGTTATTTGACCTGCTTTATTTCCCAAGTGGAAGTCCCAAGTTTTGTTCCTTCTCTAGGAGCGACATTTACACGTTGATAAAGAAAATTTTCTGAAACGCATTTAACAAATTCCTCTCGATCCAAGCCCTTAACAATATGGCAGTCCCAGTCTATGTTTGAAAACTTAAAAGCCCCTTCCATTACATCCCTATTACTCTTACACAGATCTGAGATCTTGCTCCATATTTGCTGAAGGTCAAAAATCGTACAACACCAGGTTTTAGTCCAACAGGTTTATTTGAGAACGCAAGCTTTCAAAGCTCGGCTCCTTCCTCAGGCACAGTGTGTGAGAGAGTGTATAAGACACAGAATCTATAAGCTGAAAGTTAACAGCCCTAAAACTGGCTGTGTCTTGTTGAATCTTTAATCAGTTAGGAAGGAGACTACTGATTAAAAAACAAAATCTAGATTCCTTTCAAGTCACTGTCCTGAGATAAAGGTTTTATCAATGTATACAAGAGGTGACATCTCAGGTCAGGCAATGCATTTTAGGTGTGAGGTCCTGTTTAGAATCTGTCTGTTTTAAACTGGGGTCAGGGTCTTTTGAGCAAAACAGAATGCATCTGTAACTACACACACATCTTGGATGAAATAATTTGTGTGTGTGTCTCCATAGCTGTGTGTGTGCGCGTGTGAGTCTGAGAGAGTGAGTGAGAGAGAGAGTACACACATGCCTGTGCATGTGCATGTGTTTGGGTGAGTGGGCAAGTGTGTGTGGGAGTACATTGGGCGGTGGGGTTGCCTGTTGTGCCAGTCAAGGGGCTAGTCAGTCATTTCTAGAGACTGCTTGTTGTAGTATTTCAGTGGGATCTTTATCTAAAGAAGTTGGAAATGAAGGTTGGCAGGAGAGGGTGGAACAGGTATCTGCTGAGGTGGGGGACAAGGATAGTAATGGGGAAGATGTTCAGTGTAAATTGGGTGGCGTACACAGTATCACATGGAGCTATGAGAGATTGCTTTGGTAGCAGTGATCACCGCTGATGCCTCCACAGGAACAGCTTAGAGACCATAAGATATAGGAGCAGAAATTAGGCCATTTAGTCATGGCTTATAACTTTCGCAACCCCATTCCATAGAATCCATAGAATAGAAGCCCTACAGTGTGGAAACCGGTCTTTTGGCCCAACAAGTCCACACCGACCTTCAGACAATCCCACCCATTCTCCCGCTTTCTCCCTGTAACCCATGACCCCCTTGAAAATTAAGAACTTATCTATCTCTGTCTTAAATATACTTAATGACCTGGCCTCCACAGATTCACCACTCTCTGGCTAAAGAAGTTTCTCCTTATCTCCATTCTAAAAAGGTCTTCCCTTTACTGTAAGGCTGCATCCTTGGGTCCTAGTCTCTCCTACCAATGGAAATGTCTTCCCAACATCCAGTCTGTCCAGACCATTCAGTTTTTGCAAGCTTCAGGTAGATTCCTGCTCATCCTTCTAAACTCCATTGGGTATAGACTTACAATGCTCAGACGTTTCTCAAATGTAAAGCTTTTCATTGCTGGGACCGCTCTCATGAACCTCCCCTAAACTTGCTCCAGGGCCAGTACATCCATTGGCTCTCCTTGGTCTAACCTACCTGTTACTTCCTCAAAGAATTCTAACAGATTCATCAGACAAGACCTGCCCTTGTAGAAACCACGCTGACCTTACCCTATTTAACTGTACACTTCCAAGTATTCAGAAATCTCATCCTTCACAATGGACTCCAAAATCTTACCCACGACCGAGATTAGGCTAATAGGCTTGTAATTTTCAGTCTTTTTGCCTTACTGTCTTATTAAACAGGGCTGTCATGTTAGCAATTTTTCCAGTCCTCTGGGACCCTCCGACTCTAGCGACTCCTGAAAGATCACTGCTAATACCTCCACTGTCTCTTCAGCTATCTCCTTTAGAACTCTGGGGTCTAGTCCATCTGGTCCAGGTGATTTATCCACCTTCTTCTTGGTGATGGCCACTATCCTTGGGTCTGACCCCTGACTCTCGAAATTTTGGGACATTACCTGTGACTTCATCGTGAAGACTGATGTGAAGTAATTATTCAGTTCCTCAGCCATTTCCATGTTCCTCAATACTACCTTTTCAGCATCATTTTCCAGCTGTCCAATGTCCACTTTTGCCTCTCTTTTGCCCTCTTAGATAGCTAAAAAAACTCTAACAGCCTTCCTTTATATTACTGGCTAGCTTACCTTCATATTTAATCTTCTTCCTCCTTCTTTCTTTTTTTGTTGCCCTCTGGTTTTTGTAAGCTTACCAATTCTTTGGTTTCCCATGGCCATTTGCCACACTGTATGTTTTCTCTTTTGCTTTTATGCTATTCCTGACTTCCCTTGTCAGCCATGGTTGTCTCGTCCTCCCTTTAGTATGTTCCTTCTTCCTAAGGATGAATTTTTGCTGTGTCTGCTGAATTACTCCTGGAAACTCTGACATTGCTGTTCTATTGTCATTCCTGCGAGGGCTAGCCTGCTAGGCTTCCCAGTCATTTCTGCCCAGCTCCTCCCTAATACCTCGGTAGTTGCCTTTATTCAGCTGTAATACCATTGCCTCTGATGCTACCATTTCCCTCTCAAACTTCAGAGTAAATTCAGTCATATTATGATGACTGCCTCCTAAGAGTTTTCACCTTAAGCTCCCTGATCAAGTCTTCCTCTTTGCCCAACACTAAACCCATAGAACATAGAACATTACAGCACAGTACAGGCCCTTCGGCCCTCGATGTTGTGCCGACTTGCCATTCCAATCTGAAGCCCATCTAACCTACACTATTCCATGTACGTCCATATGCTTATCCAATGACGACATAAATATACTTAAAGGTGGCAAATCTACTACCGTTGCAGACAAAGCGTTCCATACCCTTCCTACTATCTGAGTAAAGAAACTACCTCTGACATCTGTCCTATATCTTTCACCCCTCAATTTAAAGCTATGCCCCCTCATGCTCGCTGTCACCATCCTAGGAAAAAGGATCTCCCTATCCACCCTATCTAACCCTCTGATTATCTTATATGTCTCAATGAAGTCACCTCTCAACCTTCTTCTCTCTCATGAAAACAGCCTCAAGTCCCTCAGCCTTTCCTCGTAAGACCTTCCCTCCATACCAGGCAACATCCTAGTAAATCTCCTCTGCACCCTTTCCAAAGCTTCCACATCCTTCTTATAATGCGGTGACCAGAACTGTATGCAAGGCTCCAAGTGCGGCCGCACCAGAGATTTGTACAGCTGCAGCATAACCTCCTTGGTTCCGGAACTTGATCCCTCTATTAATAAAAGCTAAAACACTGTATGCCGCCTTAACAGCCCTGTCAACCTGGGTGGCAACTTTCAAGGATCTGTGTACATGGACACCGAGATCCCTCTGCTCATCTACACTGCTAAGAATCTTACCATTAGCCCAGTACTTTGCCTTCCGGTTACTCCTACCAAAGTGCATCACCTCACACTTGTCCGCATTAAACTCCATTTGCCACCTCTCAGCCCAGCTCTGCAGCTTATCTATGTCTCTCTGTAACCTACAACATCCTTCGTCACTCCACAACTCCACCGACCTTAGTGTCGTCTGCAAATTTACTAACCCATCCTTCTACGCCCTCATCCAGGTCATTTATAAAAATGACAAACAGCAGTGGACCCAACACTGACCCTTGCGGTACACCACTAGTAACTGGACTCCAGGAGGAACATTTCCCATCAACCACCACCCTGTGTCTTCTTTCAGCAAGCCAATGTCTGATCCAAGCTGCTATATCTCCCACAATCCCATTCTTCCGCATTTTGTACAATAGCCTACTGTGAGGAACCTTATCGAACGCCTTGCTGAAATCCATATACACCACATCAACCGGTTTACTCTCATCTAACTGTTTGGTCACCTTCTCAAAGAACTCAATAAGGTTTGTGAGGCACGACCTTCCCTTCACAAAACCGTGCTGACTATCCCTAATCAAATTATTCTTTTCTGGATTAGTATAAATCCTATCTCTTATAACCTTTTCCAACACTTTACCAACAACTGAGGTAAGGCTCACTGGTCTAGAATTACCAGGGTTGTCTCTACACCCCTTCTTTAACAAGGGAACCACATTTACTATCCTTCAGTCTTCTGGTACTATTCCTGGAGACAATGACGAGTTAAAGATCAATGCAAAGGCTCGGCAATCTCCTCCCTGGCTTCCCAGAGGATCCTAGGATAAATCCCATCCGGCCCAGGCGACTTATCTATTTTCACACTCTGTAGGATTTCTAATATCTCTTCCTTGTGAACCTCAATCCCACCTAGTCTAGTAGCCTGTATCTCCGTATTCTCCTCGACAACATTGTCGTTTTCCAGAGTGAATACTGTCGAAAAATATTCATTTAGTGCTTCCCTATTCTCCTCTGACTCCACACACAACTTACCACCACTATCCTTGATTGGCCCTAAACTTAATCTTGTCATTCTTTTATTTCTTAAATACCTATAGAAAGCCTTAGGATTTACCCTGATCCTATCTGCCAACAACTTCTCATGTCTCCTCCTGGCTCTTCTGAGCTTTCTCTTTAGGTCTTTCCTGGCTACCTTGTAACCTTCAAGCGCCCTAACTGAGCCTTCACATCTCATCCTGACTAAGCCTCGTTCTTCCTCTTGACCACTTCCTTTGTAAACCACGGCTCGCACGCTCTACAGCTTCCTCCCTGCCTGACATTTACATACTTATCTAGGACACACAGGAGCTTTTCCTTGAATAAGCTCCACATTTCTAATGTGCCCATCCCCTGCAGTTTCCTTCCCCATCCTATGCTCCCTAAATCTTGCCTAATGTCATCATAATTGCCTTTCCCCCAGCTATAACTCTTGCCCAGTGGTATACACCTATCCCTTTCCATCACTAAAGTAAACATAACAGAATTGTGATCGCTATCACCAAAGTGCTCACCTACTTCCAAATCTAACTCCTGGCCGGGCTCGTTACCCAGTACCAAATCTAATGTGGCTTTGCCCCTTATTGGCTTGTCTACATACTGTGTCAGGAAGCCCTCCTGCACACACTGGACAAAAACTGACCCATCTATAGTACTCAAACTACAGTGTTCCCAGTCAATATTTGGAAAGTTGAAGTCCCCCATGACACCTACCCTGTCCCCCTCACTCCTATCGAGAATCATCTTTGCTATCCTTTCCTCTACATATCTGGAACTATTTGGAGGCCTATAGAAAACTCCCAATAGGGTGACCTCTCCTTTCCTGTTTCTAACCTCAGCCCATACTACCTCAGTTGACGAGTCCCCAAACAGCCTTTCTGCAACTGTAATACTGTCCTTGACCAACAATGCCACACCTCCCCCCGTTTTACCATCTTCTCTGTTCTTACTGGAACATCTAAATCCCGGAACTTGCAACAACCATTCCTGTCCCTGCCCTATCCATGTCTCCGAAATGGCCACAACATCGAAGTCCCAGGTACCAACCCATGCTGCAAGTTCACCCACCTTATTCCGGACGCTCCTGGCATTGTAGTAGACACACTTCAAACCAACATCTTGCTTGCCGGTGCCATCTTGCATCCCTGAAACTTTATTTCGGACCTTCCTACTCTCAACCTTTTCTGTACTCGAACTACAATTTTGGTTCCCATCCCCCTGCTGATTTAGTTTAAACCCACCCGAATAACCTTAGCGAATTCCACCCCCCCCCCCCCCCCCCCCCCAAAGGATATTGGTTCCCCTCTGGTTCAGGTGAAGACTATCCTGCTTGTAGAGGTCCCACCTAGGGGGAAAGAGCCCCAATTATCCAAGGATCCAAAACCCTCCCTCCTGCCACATCACTGTAGCCACGTGTTCAACTCCTCTCTCTCCCTATTCCTCGCCTCACTAGCACGTGGCACGGGCAACAAACCAGAGACAACTCTGTTCATCCTAGCTGTAAGCTTCCATCCTAGCTCCCTGAATTTCTGCCTTAAATCCCCATCTCTCTTCCTACCTATGTCGTTGGTGCCCATGTGGATCATGACTTGGGGCTGCTCCCCCTCCCCCTTAAGGATCCCAAAAACACGATCAGTGACATCATGAACCCTGGCACCTGGGAGGCAACACACCAACCGTGAGTGTCTCTCATCCCCACAGAACCTCCTATCTGTCCCCCTAACTATGGAGTCCCCAATGACTACTGCTC
Organism: Stegostoma tigrinum; assembly: GCF_030684315.1. Classification (NCBI taxonomy): domain Eukaryota; kingdom Metazoa; phylum Chordata; class Chondrichthyes; order Orectolobiformes; family Stegostomatidae; genus Stegostoma; species Stegostoma tigrinum. The sequence goes on along the minus strand of NC_081358.1, from coordinate 97,997,315 downwards.
TGCTCCTCTTCCCCTTTCCCTTCTGAGCAGCAGGGACAGACTCCGTGCCAGAGACCTGTGCCTCACTGCTTTCCCCTGGTAAGTCTCCCCCCCCCCCCCCCCCCCCCCCCCCCCCCCCACACCAAAGGTATCCAGAATGGTAAACTTATTGTTGAGGCGACTGACCACAGGGCATCTCTGCTCTACCTGCCGGTTCCCTTTCTGTCCCCTGACTGTAACCCATCTGCCTTTTCTTGCACCTGAGGAGTGACTACCTCCCTGTAACTCCTCTCAATAAGTCCCTCTACCTCCTGAATGATCTGAAGTTCATCCAGCTCCAGCTCCCTAACGCGGTTTGCGAGGAGCTGGAGTTGGGTGCACTTCCCGCAGATGTACTCAGCAGGGACACTAGTGGTGACCCTTACCTCCCACATTCTGCAGGAGGAACATTCAACTGCCCTGACCTCCATTCCCATTATTCTGAATTCCCAAAGAGACTGTTGAAAAATAAGGAATAAAAAATAAACTTGTTACCTTACCAATCTGGCACACGGAACCATTTTTCTTGGTTAGAGGAGGAGGATGGGTGGGAGACACTACCCGAGTAGTGTTTCGGGTAACGCAAACACACATATATTACCTCAGTATTGCTTCTTCCCTACTGAGCTCCACCACAAGCTGCTCCAAAAAAACCATCTTGTAGACATTCCACTATCAACCTGATTTCCCCAGCCCACCTGCATATTGGAATCCCCCATGATCACCATAACTTTGCCTTTCTCACGCACCTTTTCTACCTCCAGGTCTATCTTGTGCTCGAGCTCCTGACAACTGTTTGGAGGCTTGCACATAACTCCAACTGTGGTTGTTTTACTTTTGCTGTTCCTCAATTCTACCCACACAAATTCGACACCGTCTGATCCTACTTTTGTTTCTTAACGTTGATTTCATTTCATTTCTTACTAATAACGAAATCTCACCCTCTCTGTCCACCTGCCTATCTTTTCGATAGGTCCCAATCCTGATCCCCTTGCAGCCACGTCTCCATGACGCCCACCATGTCATACCTGCCACCAGCTCATTTATCTTATTCCTTACACCGCGTGCATTCAGAAATAACTCCTTCAGTCCAGTCTTAACTGCCCCGCTTCTCTTATAATTTGTTTGTCCAGTGTGCATGAAGCTTGATTCCTAACCCTTTCCAAGCACTCAGGCTAATTGTGTCTGTGCTGGGGACTTTAATAACCTCTCCTTTTCTGTCATTTCTTTCATATTTTTCCACACAGTTTAGTCTAACCCTACAGATGTTAACCTGCTGTTTCGTTTCCTACTGGGGTAAGTTTTACCCTCCCTCAGCCCCACTTTCCAGTTTAAAGCCCCGTTGACCAGCCTATTTACCCTTTTCGCTAGAACGTTTGTATCAGCTCGGTTCAGGTGGAAACCACCCCATCAGTACAGATCCCTCCTGTTCAAATACTGATGTCAGTGCCCCATTAGCCATGTGTTTATTTCACTTATTTTTCTGGCCCTATACCAATTTGCTCGTGGCTCGCGCAGCAATCTGGAGATTATAACCCTTGAAGACCTGTTCTTTAATTTGGTCCCTAGCTCCTGATAATCCCTGAACAAGTCCTCGTTCATAATCTTGCCTATGTTGTTGGTTCCGACATGGACCACAACAACTGAATCTTCCCCCTCCCTTGCCAATATTCTTTCAAGCTGGTAAGAGATATCCCTTACCCTAGCACCGGACAAGCAACACACCGTGCAGGACTCAATCCTGTTTACAAAGGATACTGTCTATTCCCCTAATTATAGAATCCCCTACAACCACCACTTGTCTTTTTGCTCCCCCGTCTTGAATGGCCTCCTGTGCCACGGTACAGTGGTCAGTTGGTTCGTCCTTCCTACAGCCCTTTTCCTCATTCACACAGGGAGTAAGTACGTTGTACCTGTTCGTCAAGTTCAAGAGCTGAGGCTCCTCTGTCCCTGACTGCAGGATTCCTCTACCTGCCCCGATTGCAGTCACCCCCTGCTGTCACTGGCCACTGACTGAATTTGCGGTACTTAATCTATCAGGTATGACTGCTTCCTGAAACACAGCATCCAGATACTTCTCCCCCTCCTGGATATACTGCAGGGTTTGAAGCTCCGATTCGAGCTCATCAACTCTGAGCTGAAGTTCCTCAAGCAACCAACACTTAACTGCAGATGTGGTCACCGCCATTCGCAATGGGATCAGCCAGCTCCCATATCATACAGCTACAACACATCACCTGTCCAGCCATTTCTACTTAGTTAATTACTTTATTAATTTATACAATTTTTTTTTATAATGACTAGGCCAAAAAGGAGCAGGGTGTAAATCATTGCGATGTAATGCTGGACATCAGGGATGAGGGAACATAGTTGTCGGCCACTGTGTGCTCTTCACATGGGGGGAGGCATGCATGGAAATGGGCTCTCAGCTGGTATATGATGAAAGGGGACATGAAGATTTTGAGCTTTTTTGGGGAGGGGTGTTCCTGGCCGTCAGGTGTGACCCATTGCTGATGTTGTCCACCGTGAACTGCAATCCCTGCCGTCACTTTCTGTTCCTTGGCTGTGAAGTGCATCTAGAAAATACGTGGAAGGTTGCCATGCAGAGTATGTGTCACTTTGATGGGCAAAGGCACAAGATCCATGTTCAGTAGATGCTAGGACATTGAAGGGACAATTACATGAATTTGCAAAACTGTTTGGATGGTGCTATTCAAAGACCTGTGGTAAATTTCTCCAGCACACTTGTAGGTGGTACTCGCTGCCGTGGCTGAGTATTGGTGGTGGAGAGTGTGGATCTTTGTGGATGTGGTGTCAATCATGTGGGCTGCTCCGTCATAGCTGGTGTCAAGCTTCTTGAGTGTTTTGGAGCTGCACTCACCCAGGCAAGTAGGAAGCATTCCATCACACGCCTGACATGCGTCTTGTACGTGGTGAACAGACTTTGGGGGCCAGGAGGTGAGCTATTTGCTAAAGGATTTTTAGCCTCTGACCTGCGTTTGTGGTCACAGTATTTATATGGCTAGTGCAGTTCGGTTTCTGGTCAATGGAAACCTGAAGGATGTTTGGGGATTAAATCATAGTAACGCTACTAAATGTTGAGGGATAATGGTTAGACTTTTTCTCATTGGAGATGGCCATTACTGCATTTGTGTGGTGCAAATGTTACTTGCCACTTTTCACCCCAAATCTGAGTATTGCCTAATGTTGCTACGTTGGACTGCTTCAGCATCTGAAGAGAAGCAAACGGCTAAACATTGTGCAATCATCGCCAAGCATCCCTAGTTCTGATTTTATGGAGGGTAAGTAAAACTGCTGGTGATGATTGACAGGATAGTTCATGAGGAACTTCTGCAGAAGAATGGAGATGATTGTCCTCCAACACGACAACCATATTCCTGTATATCAGTCATGGTTACAAGCAGAGGATTTTCCCACAATTCACATTGGCTGCAGTTTTGCTAGGGTTGTTTGATAACAAAACTTAGTTAAATGTGGCTTGATGACAACAACAGCCATTCTTACCCTACCTCTGGGGTTTACCTGTTTTGTCCATGTTTGAACCAAGGTTGTAATGAAGTCAAGAGTTGAGTGGCCCTGGCAGAACCAGAACTGGACATCAGCGATGGTTAAATAAGTGCTGTTTGACAGCATTGTTGATGACACATTCCATTGTTTTACCAGTGATTGAGAGTAGACTCGTGATGGTGATTGAACAGGTGGTATTCATCATTTGTGTGTACAGGACATATCTGAGCAATTTTCCATATTGCTGGATAGATGCCAGTGTTGTAGATGTACTGAAATAGCTTGACTGGGTGAGCAAAAGGCGATATGTATATATGGCTTCAGTACTATTACCAGAATCTTCTCGGAGTCCACATCCTTTGAAGGATCCAATGTTTTCAGACATTCTTTTTGCCATTATGTGGTGTGAGTTGAATTGACTGAATATTGGCATCTATGATGCTGTAGACCTCTGGAGGAGGCTGAGGTAGATTATCCACTTGGCATTTCTGCCTGAAGATTGTTATGAACATTTTCAGTGTGATGTGACTACAGAAACTGACCATTTATTCAGGCATTTTCATATATTGGCTTAGAGGTTGAGATAAATTTTCAGACATTTGGATCCAGATTACATTGAAAAATTCAACACCTCAAAAGGCTATGGCCAATCTGTCCTGCTCCAAAAAAATTTTCCACGAGCTGTGTAATTGTCTAAACTATCTATAGTTCAGGTTTTTGAAAATTTGTAGTTCATTGGGATCTGATTTCTCTGTAGCTTCAAGAACCCTCTGTACAATCATATCCTCAGGGATATGAAAAAGAAAGGTAGATGTTTAAGAAAAATGGATAAGGTAACTAAAGGCATAATTAAAGAAGTAGTTGACTTTTGAACTTGAGTAAGATGCAACAATACCTAGAATATGAGTAGTGCATAAATGTTCAACCATTGGGGGAGCATGTAGGGTTGGAGTAGATTGAAAAAGGAGCCAATGAAAGAAATTATAAATGGTGAAAATTGTAATATTGTTACTGTGCCAACAGAAATCAGTATGTATTAGGTAGTGGGCAGGTTGGAGTTTGTATTGGATAGATCTAGGACTAGGTGACTTGAAAAGAATTTAGGAACCAGGGCCAGTAGGTTCTGCAGTTACGGATGTGGTAGAAAAATATTATGATGTTATGAGTAGATGGAGTTTTAATAATGGACAACATGTGTTGTTTGAAGACCAAATATTAATACTCTTATAAAACAGAAGTGGCATCAATTTTACAATGATTCTTCACCTTAACTTTCAAAGCCATAATTCCAGTATACTTGGGATGCATATTGATTTAGTTTAATCACGTAACATAGGTGATAATAATTTGACAGCCTCATTACATTTCTTAAACTTTATTTCCATGACTTCAAAAATGTGGACAATTGTACAACAATCACCTTTTTGTGTAATGACATGCATATTGCAGACTGAGTTTCGGGCTGTTTCCTACCCTGTTGTCATGTTTTATCCTGATTATGTTGCATTTAATACCTTTGTGTAGTACTTGTTGTCTAACAAAATTTACCATTCCTTATTTACAAGACGATAAGAAATGGGAACAGGAGAAGGCTGTTCAATCAATCGAGCCTGCTGTTCCATACAATAGGATTATGGTTCATCTGAAATTCCTCTCATCCATTTTCCTGCTTTTCCCTGCAATCCTTAATTTCTCTACTGATCAAGAATCTGACTGTTTCAGCCATAAATATACACAATGACTGCCCCACAGCTTGCTGTATCAAGGAGTTCCAAAGATGCTGAACCTGCTCAGAGAAGAAATTCCTCCTCATCTCAGTCTTAAATTGGCACCCCTTTATTATGAGACTTCTCCCTTTGGTCCTAGATTCTCCCGTGAGGGAAAACATCCGGTCAGCATTTACCCTGTCACACCCCTTTAGAATCCTGTATGGATCAATGCGATCACTGCTCATTCTTCTAAATTCCAGTAAATAGATTCCCAACCTGCTTAGCCTTTGCTCATAAGGTGATCCCTCCATATGAGAGATCATTCCAGTGAACCTTCTTTCAGTTGCCTCTAATAAAATAATATCTTTCCTTAAATAAGGGAACCAAACAGCTTTCAGCACTCTAGATGTGGTCTCACCAGCACCTTGTACAGTGTGGTAAGATTACCCTACTCTTCTACTCCAACCACTTTGAAAATAAGGGCCATCATTCCATTAACCTTCCTGATTACCTGCTGCACCTGTGTGCTAGCTTCCTGTTATACCTGCACAAGTGCCCACAAGTCACTTTTGTGCTGCAGCTTTTTCTATTTAAATAATATTCGGTTCTTTTATTCTCCCTTCAAAAATGGATAACTTCCCATTTTCCATTATTTCCATTTGCCAGCTTTTTTCCTTGACCTATCAATATCTCTCTGTAAGCTGTTTGTATCCCTCTTGCAACCTGCCTTTCCATCTATTTTTGCATCATCTGCAAATTTGGGTACAGTACATTCAGTTCCTTCCTTCAAGTCATTAATAATATTATAAACAGTTGCTGTCCTAGTACTGATGCCTGTGAAATCCCATTGGTCATGGGTCGCCAATCTGGAAAAGAACCCCTTATCTCCACTTGCTATTTCTTGCCCGTTAGCCAATTCTCTACTCATTCCAATACTGTATTTGCAACACTGTGGGCTCTTATGACTAAACCCTTTGTGAGGTACTTATAGCCAACTTTCAAGTTTCTTTGTCTTTCCTTATAACTCAGTGGTAGGATTCAGTTGTTCTGGCTTTTGTTTTTGCATGTCCTTCAGAACTTAGTTATTGTCTTTCTGTCTCTGTGACTGATGTAGACACAGTCTGGTCCCATTAAATAGCAACACAAACTTGTGTTTGCATTTATTTCTGCAGCAACTGGCTTCTTGGATAGAGTTATGCATCCTATTTCAGCAAGCGGTGGACAGATGTCTCAACAAGTGTCTGAGCAGACAGTTTCGGAGGCTGAGGCACAAGAGCTGAGACAGGTGAGTGTGTTCTGCCCTATTTGGATATTTTTCATTAATGGGCTTAATACTACGTGATGGACTTACCCTTGAAGTTCATTGCTTGTGTAATTTCTATTAAGTAACTGAATACATTGCACATTTTTATGAGCTATTGTCACTTCTTTTACTATTGGTCACAACTATTTCTTGGCGTTATATATTTAGTCCAGATAAGAAAGAGGAGATGGCAAAATCCAACAATGTCATGGACCATGACAAGACAATGCGATTATCTGTGACTTGTCCTCCCTATTTGACTGTATATCTTCAATAAGTGGAGAGTCATTGCCACAATATTTCATTCTTTTGTTCAGATTTTCTCATTCTCTCTCTTACATGTACTTTCCCTTACTCTTGCTCATTCAGTGAAATGCACAGTAAAAATCTTTTATATTCCTAGCTTTTAAGAAATAAACTTTAGTCAATGTGGATTCTTTTAATTTGATTTTTCCTTTTTACAAAGTACAGAATGCTGAAAAGTGTATTCAGAAACTAACTTACTGTTCAAAGGAAACAAAAGAGCATACCTCAGATGAAGAAAGGTATAAAAATGAATATCCTAAGACCATCAAAGTAATTCCTAAATTAAGTGGGTCTTTTTTGTTTAAACAAAGATTATTTTCTAACTCCCTCCGGATGAATATTTTCAAACACTTAAACGAGATATAGCTAATCAATCTTTAAGACCACCACCATGTTTGGAAAACGAGTGTGAGCAGTTTATTCCAATCAGTCCTAAAGCTGAATACAACAGTCGGTTCTGTTATGGGCAGGGGGAGGGAGAACAGAAATCTCTGTTTGCTTCGCAATTGTCCCTAATCAGTAAGCCTTTAAGAGGCAGGTGCACAAGTATGTTAGCCCCTGCTGAGTGAACTACTCAACTAAACAGTGTATTGGTGATTTTAACTTGGATTACATAAGTTTATTTGCACACTCAATCTGAAATTTAATGCTGCCGATTTACCACACAGTCTGTCTCCCAAAAGCACATTCAAAGAAAGTAAAGGTGAAGAGAAAACACCCTCTAACCATCACCTCCTGCTTCCTGTACTCAATTGCTTGTGGATCCAAAAGGATATTACCTTTGCTATCACTACCCTGGTGGCTCAGTGGTTAGCACTGCTGCCTCACAGTGCCAGGGACTCTGGTTCAGTTCCACCCTCGGGTGACTGTCTGAGTGGAGTTTGGACATTCTCCCTGTGTCTGCATGGGCTTCCTCTGGGTGCTCCGGTTTCCTCCTACAGTCCAAAGATGTGTGGGCTAGGTGGTTGGCCATGCTAAATTGCCCATAATGTTCAGGGATGTGTAGCTTAGGTGGGTTATAGCAGGATGGGTCTGGGTGGGATGCTGCAAGCATCGGTTTGGATTTGTTGGACTGAAGGGCCTGTTTCCACACTAGTGATTTTATGATCTGTGATCTCAGAGGGACCTTATCAAATACCTTGTTGAAGCCCAAACCCATTACATCAAAAGCATTGCCCCATTTACACACCTAGTCACACTTTTGAAAAATTCAGTCAAATTGGTCAGACAGGAACTCCCCTTGACAAAACTAACTGTTCGTGATTAATCCCTGCATCTTCAAATGCAGACTAATTCTTTCTAATTGTTTCCACACCACCAGAAAATACTAGTATGCAGGCACTCTATGTAATCAACAATGCTAATGGTATGTTGTCTTTTATTACAAGTGGAATTGAACATAAAAATAAAGATTTTCTATATTAGTTACCAGGATTAAAATGAGACCATGTCTCGAATGCAGTGTATATTTTTGGTCTCCTTAACTAAGGAAGATGTAAATTTATTGGGGGTGACTCATAACGAATTAACTTACTTGATAACTCGGGGACGAGGATGGTTCACACAATCTGGGCATGTTTCCACTCGAGATTAGAAGATTTAGAAGGTAACTAAAATGAATAAGATTATGAATGGCCTTGACAAAGTGAATGGGGCAAGGATATTTTCTTTTACTGTTAAGCTCAGAGGTAGGGGGCACTGTTTTCATTTTGGGGCTCCAGTTTTCAACTTATGGGTCCCCTTTCATCACACAATTTTTTGTTCTGAGCATTATGTGACTTTGGAACATTCTGCTTCTGACAGCGGTGGAGGCAGATTGATTGAATATTTTTAAGATCGAGGCAAATAAATTTATGTTAGGCTGATGAATCAGGGGTTGATGGGGTAGATGGGAATGTGGCCTTTGAAATATGAACAGATAAGCCATGTTCTCATCGAGTGACAGAGCAGATTCAAGGGGCCGAATAGTTCACTTCTATTCATACATCAGTATTGGCAAGTTTCTAGTGATATGCCTTTTCTTTTGAAGACATTGACCCTAACTTAAGAGCTGTGTTATTGTGCATTTCCCCATTCTTCATCTGCAAGTTCAGGTCGTTGAAGGTACTGTCTGTGTGTGGCATTGGGAAACACAAAGGTCTTCTGTAGCCATGCTCATTAATATCTGTTAACTTAGTTTGACCACTACTGTTGTCTGAAATTAATATCTTAACATCTAATTGTAGTTTAAATTTCTATATTTCTCCATGCCCTTTTCATTCAATCAAGAGAAGGAACTTACGTTTATAGAGAATCTTTCACAACCTCACCACATCCAAAGCATTTTGTAGCCAATGAAGTACTTTGAAGAGTGGTTGCTGTTGTAATACGGGGAAAGGCAGCAGCCCATTAGTGAAATTAATATTTTTATTGAGGTTGATTGCAGGATGAATATTGATCATGATTCCTAAATGCCACCATGAAGGCCATCAGCTAGACCTAGCTCAGCATTTCATCCAATGTCTAGCAGTGTAGAACTCCATCAGTATTGCTGTAAGTGTCAGAGTGAGGCTTGAACCATAACTTTCTGACTTATGTGTGACAGTGTTAACAGTGAGCCATGGCTGACAGAAGGACGTGATTCGTTTTTTTTTCAGGTCAATGGTTCAGGTCAAAATCACCTTTCTTGGAGAGAGTGATTTTCAGCAACTTTTCTTGAATACAAAGCTAAAAGAGTCATTGCATTAGGAGTACACAAAAGATGGCATGGTGAGGAACCAGACAATGTAACTCATTAAATAGCTCTTTCAAAGAGCTGGAACAGGATCAATGGTCTGAATGATTACCTCCTATGCAGTAAGCTTCTGTAAGATTAGCACAGTCTTTGTGGGCCTCTTTTTTGAAAAAGTAAAATCTCGTGATTTGTTCCATTGCTGTCTCTGGGATCTCGCTGTTTGCAAATTGGCTATGTGTGTACGAAATTTACTTACATTGCAATTCAGACTATATTTAGTTTGTGCTTTTCTTGGGGACATTGAATTATTGAAACCTACTATGCACATTCAAGTTATTTCTCTCTGTTCAGCTCTTGTTCTTTTTTGAGCTCTCCGTACCCTCTTTCACACTGAAGCACAGTATATCAGATTCTGTGAAGAAGTGATTGATAAAACCTGACACCAGAGGGCTCCAAATGCATTCTGTAAGTGGCCCTGCTGAAATATTGAACATATTTAATGTTCGGTAAATCTTGGTTGGGCTGCAGTAAATTTTTCCTCTGGCTGAATAGCTGCAGGAGTATAAGAGTCATCATGTTTGCAGAATCATTAGACTTCATTGTGCTGAACTGATGCTCTTCATTTCTATTTAAAACTGAAGTTGTGTTTAACTGGGACACAAGAAGAGAACTTCAGCAAACTGAGCCAAAATGCTGCAAAGAATTTACAGAGATACTTCCGGAAAATGATGACTGAGCAATTATTCTGTACAAGTATCTTTATTGTTTAAACTGGTTATGTACTGAAAGTAAGAGACTGAAATAGTAATAGGATCCACACCATTCTGGCTAGATAGGTTAAAATCCTTGATTCATGTATTAAGTAAGCTAGTAAGCCACAAAATATATACAAACCGAATATCATAAGTGAAATGATTAGAGAAGGACAGCTAGGGACTAACTAGGGGTGTGTTTCACATATTATGTAAAGGTACAGATTCAAGATCACCATAGCTTGATTGTACTGCCCAAATGGTCACAGTTGTTGATTTTAAAAGCTATTGGGTTTCCTGTGGTCTAGCCCATTTCATAAATTTAAGAGATTGAAAGAAGTTCCCAATAGATTTGAAAGATGTGATGATGTGGATGGAAAAGGGTTTCAATTGGTGTCCTGGAAAATTTGGTTTTGCATTGCAGACCTATTGAAAGTGAGGCTGTGAATGTGGGATATTGGCTGTAATATATATAGAAATCAGCTCGGCATGGAAATGATGCAGAAGGACTAGGTCTTGGTGCACATGCCTTGTTCTTATGTGGTCTGTTGGTTTTCTTCCCCATGTGCAAGGGTAAGCAGAGAACACATACTTAGAATGACAAAGAGAACCAGTGGCAATTTGAGAATTATTTTTACACAGTCTGGTGTTGTTACCTGGAATGCACTAAACTGAAGGATGCAAATTTTAGAAGAACCTCACTGGAAATTCACTGAAGATATTCAGTGCAGTGGAGGAGAAGGGAGGGAAGTGGGACTAATTAGTTTGCTAATTGGATCACTGAAAGCATGATGAGCTAAATGGCTTCCTTCAGTTCTATATTATTCTATGATACTTGCTTCTCTTCCCATTTTTCTATGCCATCCTCCTCTTTCCTCTCTCCTTCCCTCCCAACAGGTTTGATGTCTGTCAGCTTTTTTGAAGCCCTAGGTGGCAAATGCACAATTGTTGTTTACTCTTTTTAATTTGAGCATTGCTGGTTGGTTTGTTTGACATCTCTAATTGGTTGTGTGTGTGTGCGTCCCTGTCTTGAACTGAGTGACTTGCTGGACCATTTCAGAGCAGTTAGTCCTCAGCTGCATTGCTTAGAGCCTGGAGTCATGTGTGGGCTGGTACAAGGAAATTGGATTTCCTTCCTTCAAGGGACATTAATGACCTACACGAGCAACCACAACAATTATCAGTAGTTACAGGGTCATTAGACTAGGTCTTAATTCCAGACTTTTATTGAATTCAAATTTCATTAGAGTTCAGTGAGGACTAACATATTATGTTTCTGAACTGTGGAGATTTTGGTTTCTACTTTTTGATATTCTTTTTCAAAATGTTTGGTGTCCCAATGCTGATTTGTACATCCTACCAATAAAGACCACATAGTCCTACATTGGGACACAAATTTGTCCAGTGCTGTATGCCCACTAGTGTATATTTTCACCAACTGCCTCAATTCCTAAGTGTCTGACTGTTGTTATTAGCACACTGTGACTACTGGGGTACTGCAAAGTTCAAAACTTGGGCTCCAGCTGTTCGTGATATAGAAATATAATGCAGGAAAGGTCGAGCTGCAATAGTCTTATCAGACCATAGGGCTGATCTCTCATTATGGAGAGAAGATTGATGGTGGTTTAACCCAAGAGTTGCCCCACCTCAGGCAAGGGAAGAGTTTGAAAATAACAGTATTTTGTAATAGCTTCAGCTGGTACAGGAATTGAATCCATGCCGTTGGCATCGTGCTGCATCGCAAACCAACTATCCAGTCAACTGAGCGAACCAACCCTCATTTCACTGATTTGGAGTGGGAATCAAATGTAACATTTCCAAATTTGTGGATGATGCATAGCTAAGTGGGAACATGTGTTGGGAGGAAGATGTGAAGCTGTAGGCTTTGCAGATGTAAAGTTGAAGGCTTCAGAAGGATTTGGACAGGCTTAGTGAATAAGTTAGCACATAGCAGCTGGAATGTAATGTGGAAAAGTGTGAGGTGTTCCAGTTTGGCAGGAGGAACCGAGGTGCAGATTATTTCTTAAATGGTGAGACGTTAGAAAAAGTGGAAATACAAAGTGACTTGGATGTCCTTGTCAATAAATCACTGAATACTAACATACAAGTGCAGCAAGTTATTAAGAAGTCTAACGGAATGTTACCTTTTATTGCAAGACGGTTTGATTACAGGAGTAATGAAATCTTATTTCAGTTTTATAGATGCTTGGTTAGACTGCTCCTTGATCCTTCGTGCAATTTTGATCTTGGTATCTCAGGAAAGATGTTTATGTTTCACCGGGTGTGTCCTGGCACAGAGGGACTATCCTACAAAAACAGATTGGGCAAATTGGGACTGTATTTTCGAAGTTTTGAAGAATGAGGGGTGATCTCATTGAAACCTGGATAATACTTAAAGGGATAGACAGGGTAGTTGCAGCTAAGATGTTTCCCCTGATTGGAGTGTGTAGAACCTGGGGTCAAAGTTTAAAAGTAAGAGAGTTACCACTTGGGTCTGAGATGAGGATATTTTTATTTGGAAGCTTAGAATTCTTTACCAGGGAGCTCAGTCTTTGAGCATTTTAAAGGTAGAGTTTGATAGATTCCTGATTAGCAATGGCATGCATGGTTGTGGGAATGGGGTGAGGAAATGGTCTTGAAATATTTGATCAGCCCCAGTCACATTGAATGACAGGGGAGGCTTGATGGGCTGAATGACCACTCCTGTTCCTACGGAGAAATGCCTAATGTCAGTATCCATGGAGTTTGTATAAAACAAAACTACATCATGTTTCTAACCCCCATCCATTTGTGTGCTTCCAGTGCAGGTCTCAATCGCAATCAGCAGCTACAATTAAGTTGTTTTAATTTTTGGGGCTGGTAGTTTTGCCATTCATTAAGAACAGATGTAAACAACTTGCATTAATACGGTGCTTTATGATCTTCACTGATAAAAAAGGAAGCTAGGAGGAGATTGAATAAAGATGTTTAAATTCTGAAAGCTTTGATAAAGTGAGCATTAGAGAGGCAGTGATCAGGGGCCATGAGTTTAAAATTTCTTTGTTATTGAGCAGGACAGATAAAAAGGAAGTTTCTAATATTGGAGCACTGAATTATTTGCTGGAAAGAGTGTTTGGAGTAGATAGCATTGGTTATTTTATTGGAAACTAATAAAAATTTGAAACAGAGTACATGAACAACACAGTGGATGCGTTTTCCATTGTCCTGTCAAGGAATCAGCATTCACATGATGGGCCAAATGAGCACCATTTGTTCTGTTTTTCCTTTAGTATCTTGTGCCTTGGAAGCATCTCAAAGTACTTGACTTACTTTTAATTACTATGAGATTTAATGACTATTATGAAAGCAAATGTGACAGGCATTATTAATAGCAGGAGATCCCACAAGCAACAAGAAGAACAACCAACATGTATGCACAGTGTGTATCGTACTGGGCTCAAATAAAGATTCAAAATGCTGCAGAAATTCAGTAGATTTGACAGTGTTATGTGTAAAGAGAAACAGCTAATATTTCAAGTCCGATATTTGTCTTTTTCAGACCTTGGAGGCCATGTAAACATTAAAAAACAAACATTCAACCTAATAAAGGACTCATAGTACAGACAGTGGGAAACATTCGGATTCATAGCAGTCTCGAAGCTTTAAAATCTTCTCGAGGTTAATCTATTACTGATAAAGAGCTTCTCTTCATTCCTGTACTCATTGAAGAGCTTTTTTGAGCTATCAAAGTATGAATATAGAAACTCTTACTGAGATAATTGTAGCTTTTGAAGCTCAGCCAGGTGTTCACAATGAGTGGCTTGTAGGGGAAATCAAAAAATAAATATTGAAATTGTTGAAACAGAGGTGAAACCAGTTGGCCTGTCTATCAAAGCAATCTAGTGGAAGAATAGATTTAATCTGCCTCCACCAGTTGCGTTTTTCTTTGGGTGGGTCATGATATAAATTGAGCAGTAGCCAATTTACCACTGGTGCCCAGCCTCTCACCCCAGCTGACTTATCCCTATAATATGTTGGGTGTGCAAGCCTCAAAGTTGACAGCCTACAAAGCATTGCTCAAAACAAGCAATTGCAGCATGTGAATCTGCCCCAGAAAGCGTCCAAAGCTCCTCAAAAAAAGTACTGTCAGGCTGGCTCCTTGGAGAAACATTGCTCCTGTAAGCAGAATGGAAGGAACTGCTGAGGAGCAGTTTGGTTCTCTCTTTGTTGCTGATAACCTCACTATTGGATTACTGGCAAAAAACACAAGGAGGGTCTCCATTTGTGACTGCAAGAGCAACTAACTTAGGAAGCTAAGTTTTGACAGTGAGGGAATTGTTGGAGGAGATTCTGCCTGGCCTGGATCTGGAATGTGGAGTTGGGTGCCACTTTTTGTCAGGGCTGGGTTTGGGAGTTGGCTGTGGCTTTTTGCTGAGTTCAGAAGGAAGGCTCCTTTTACTTGGCTGGCTTTTTTGCCAGAATCAGGAGTTCTGTCAGCTGGATCTGAGGTCCAGAGCGAGGTGAAAGTGTGTTTGTTTGGGGAGAGAGTAGAAGGCTGCAAGCATGTGGGGATTGAAGGCAGTGAATGGAGACGTAATGTACAGAGGAAGCTGCATTGGGAAGCAGGGTAGTGAAGAGGAGGCTGTAAGGGAGACTGGAGTGAGGAGAAGGAGCCTGCAAGTGAAAAGTCGCGTGGAGAGGCAGATTGGAAGGATGGGGAAAAGAGAGGCAACGAAAGAAAGAACAGTTTTAGACTTGTCAACAACTGAACACTCGTAAGTGGGATCCGAAAAAGGGTTAAATCTTCGAGACAGTGAATTCCTTGGAGATTAATATGGAACCTCTAGTTTGAATTTGCATAGGTTCAGAAACTGCTATGTTTAGAAAAAATGTAGCAGATATTACTATATCGAACATTGTGTCACTTGTTAAATTTAAATGTGAGATTAAGATCCAAGATACAATAGATGCAGCAATCACATTAAGATTGAGTTCCACCTTTGAGCATATGGTAAAGCTGGTGATGAGCTCTTATCTTGCCAGTCTGTGGAAATTGTGTTTAGATGCTGGAATTTTGTGTGCAGAAATGTCAGTTATTTTGGAGGAGAGGAAAATTTTATTAAATTATGGTCATGGTGGTGTCTAGAGAATTGAGGCTTTCTTTGTGTGTAGCTTTAAGTTTAAAGGAAAATCGCTGATTTTTGAGAATATTGATGATTTATATTAACCCTGTTTCTGTGAGAGTCCCAGCAGCCCTTTGTCAACACACATACTTGCGAAATTGTTATCATTGCATCACTTAATAAATGAGTTAATAAGTATAGAAAAGTATCGTCTGAAAGCTAAAAGATAGCCATTAGGAAAGCCAGGAGGAGCCCTGGAGAAAAATATTATTTTGATCTCTGCCAGACGTGCTTAGATTATGTTCATTTTGGCCTTTTAACAAGGTCATTGACCTGAATAATATGATTCCATCACCAAAATGTAGTTGGCGTGAGCAGTCCAGGATAGCAGATGTTGGGGGTGGGGGAAGCAGGAAGGTAAGGGCTATGATTCAGGAGCGCACCAACCTCCCTTTCCCAGATGTGAATCTCCCCTTTCCTTCAGTGCCACTTATCCGACAGAATGTAGCCCCCAGCCTTCTCTCTCCTGCCCTGGGCTGCAGGATTCTGCCTGGTCTGAAGCCACAGTTCTCCAAAGAGCCATGATCCTCTTTGGGCTTCTTTCTGAATTCTCAGCAGGATTATGTCTGACATTGCCAGGTGGGATATAGCTGCTGGTGCCAGTCAGATTGGCCAGTCGCAATATAGTAATTCCAACCCACTCCATAAAAATCCTATGGATTTTTGTTTTAACCATCACTAACAACTACATCTGTTTTTTGGTAAAAGTGTAAAGAATGGGTGAGTCCATTTTGATTTAGTCCCTTCCTCCACCTCCTGCTATCATGCCCCAGCTCCCCAACTTTTGATGACCCATCGTGGACATTGCTGATAATGGGAATTCTGTGAAAACTTCTAATTGGCTGCACAGGTGATTACTGGTGGTGGTTAATAGCTTAACAAAATTAACTCATGGGGATTTGGTGGTGGTAAAATCATTCAGTTGTGTGTGATAACACTTTCAGCTATATAAAAAAAAAAGTGTGGGTGAGGGGGCCCTTGTGGTGCGGAGGTAGTATCCCGACCTCTGGGTTAGGAGGCATGGGCTCGCATTTCACCTGTTCCAGAGGTGCGTGATAACACCTCTGAACAGATGGATTAGAAAATGCCTAAAGAGAGGATGACACAGTGTGACACAGTGATAGCTAGGAGGCCTGGGTTCAAGTCCCATTTGAATATTAGAATCATACTGTACAGAAGATGCCCTTCAGCCCGTAGAGTTGTAAGACTTGAAATACACTACTACCTACACTAGTCCCACTTTCCCACATTAGCTCCATAGCCTTCAATGCAATGGCACTTCAAGTGTTCGTCCAAGTACCTTTTTCAAAGGTAATGTGGTGATTTGGAAGACGAACAGATCCATGACAGTTAAATAAACCTTATCACCTTAAAGAATGATTATATGTCTTTGATAAGAGCATAAGAAACAGGAGCTGGAGTAGGCCATCTGGTCCATCGAGCCTGCTCTGCCATTTAATACAATTATGGTTGATCTTTTTGTGGAGTCAGCTTCGCTTGCCTCCCTGCTCACCGTAACGCTTAATTCCTTCACTCAAAAACATTCAGCAAGGTAGCCTCAACTCCTTCACTATACAGGGAACTCCACAGACTCGCAACTCTTCAGGTGAAGAAGTTCCTTCTCGACTCAGTCCTAAATTTGTCACCCCTGCACCATGGGTAAAGTTAACTATAAACCAAATTTACTATGGACTCTGGCAATTCTTCAGGACCTCATCCAAGGAGGTCTGTGTAAACACACGTTTATCACAACATAACTCTATTTTTGAAAACCACCTCTTTCAGTTTTCATCGAACCAAGGTCTGATCATCTAGTTTGTTGCCTTAGAGTCCATTTTTGTTGGTTAGCTTTTGTGGAGTGCTTTGCTATGCATTTCACATTAAACAAATGAAAACTGTTTCTGAGCATTGCAGCTTTGAAATACTTATCATTTTGCGGTGTAGTTAACAAGTAACAGTTAATTAATTATCTGGAATTATGCAACCTTTGAGTCTCACTGAGGTCCTGTACAAGTGTGGCATACATTGAAAAATTTCTCAATTGTTTGGTACAAAACAGTTCGTGTGGAACTTGCTGCAGGCTTATGTCCAGATTATGCTAACTAAATTTCTGATTCTGGAGTATTTTCTCCCTTTTTCACTCAACCAAGTTCTACACTCTGGAATTCCTTACCTAAACCTGCCTGCCTTCTACCTGGGTTATGAACAAGTTCTGTACTTAAGTATGTATGTAAGTTGGTGTGTACCCAAGTTGGAACACAATACAGTCCAATGTAAAATAAAGCCCTTAGTAAGTATGTGCAAATGTTTTCATGTTGGATCTTCAGAATTAATATTAATATAGGGCCGTGCTTGTAAGTACATTCCTGAGTTCGACATTTGTAAATTGGGACCGCCCGAACGCTTTGCTCCAACTCGGCAGCAGTCCCATGAAGTCCTCAAGTTGGTTTGTTACATTGACCTAGCTGCCAGTTCCTGTGCGGTATGATGGAAATGAAAGGGAGCAATTCATACCAGGTGATGCTGTTCACAACTTGAACCTCCCAGAATTGGTGTATACCAGGAACATCTCACTTACATACTCTTTCATTTTAGATCTTACGGAAGTTGAAGACAATTGCGCTGGATACTGAGGCTGAGCTAGAACGCCAGGATGAAGTGTTGGATGTCATCAGTTCCTCCACGGACCAGGCAACATCCCGGATAAACATGAGTCACCGGCGAATGCGGAAACTCCTGTAGGACTTGAGCTGACCAAATATTGCAGTGCTCAGTCATGTCCAACATGGCTCCCTCTTCAACAGACTGTCAGCATTTAGACGGAATGCGTCAATGAGCTGGAATGACAATGTGTCAGATAGCAATGAATTGAGTTCTCTCATTCCTTAAAAGTTTGAAAGGAAAGACTTGTTTGTGTGTACTTGTCTTGGGACTGTTGACAAACTTTTTATAAATTGTTACAACAATCTGTGGCCAGTCTGCCGGTTGGCTTCATCACCAATATATCCACATACGCAGAGGAGCTAAGAATGTGCTCTTTTCAATCAGACACCATTTCCATGGCAACCATCGTACCATTAATATTCAATTGTTTTAGAACACTATAAAGTTTAGGCAAAGGCAGGAAGGCTTGAAAGATATTGTAGATTTGCAATCTATAAAAAAAATCATCTTTAAAAGCAATGAATGAGACTTAATGACACTAATTTTTTTTCTAAGGGAATATAGATAGATATACCCTTGAGTCAAGATTCTCCTTGTATGGAGTATGTCTTTCTGGTTGCTTATGAATTTACAACTGGTACTTCACTGGGTAGAGAAAAGTCATGCTAAACTAAATGTGCCAATACTTGTCTTGTTAAAAGTTTAAAGCTTGGACAAATTTCGCTACTCCATGACACATTATTGCTTCTTCCTCAGGTTATTCCTGGTGAATTGTATCCCCTAGAGATCAACAACAAAGTGCCAATAATATGCAGCTGGTCGAGCGGTTTGGAAGTTTTTCTGGTGAGACTCATCACCAAAATGTTTCTTCCTTGAGATTCTGAGAGCAACTTTTACTTCAAGATTTCCTGCATTTGTGGGCCTTCCTTGCATTTTGTGTCTTGGATGAAAAGTTTGATTAAGTCATAATTATTGCTTTGCAACAAGACAATATTTGGAGGGGAAAGAGAACAGAAATTTGTAACCTAGGCCCTAAGGCCATAGAGTGAGTGGTGGGATTTGGGATTACAAAAGCTCAGAACAAGTATAAGAGGGAGTGAGGGTTGTAATCAGGTTTAAAATTGACTGCACCAGTCAAGAATCTTGTTTCAGTCAGTTGCTGCAAATACAATTAGTGCAAGTGAATGATGACATTAATGTATGGTGAATTCCATTTGTTAGCCATCCTATCAGTTGCACTTTGGGAATGCTTTACGTAGCGCATATTCCCTCAAAAAAAATTGAACAAGGCAAACAGACTTGCAGCTCTACTCTCAATGGTTTATTGGACTTTTTGCTTCAATGCAATAATCATGCTTAGCCCTCCCTAGACACCTCTCTTCTGTGTTCTACTAGGATTTGGTCTGTAGGTGACATTTTCATGTATGTGCTTGAACTCTAGGAGGGGTGGGAAGTGAAGATAAAGTACTGTTATCGACGCTGCCCTTTTGCTACATTAGTGGCACCTGAAGAAAGTTTTGATGTGTATACCACAAAGGTAAAGTGATGCTGATTATTGCTGTACCTCTATCACTGGTGACTGCAGTGGTGAAGTAAACACTATGAAGAATTAAATGTATCACACGAGATATTAAAAAACAAAATTTAAATGCATTGCATTGGTATATTGTATGGCACCAATATGCTAAACACACACTGCAATATATACTTAGCATGCTAGTGATAGTTAGGGCTAAAATATCATTACTGCATCAGCAGTCTCTCCAAGACAATCTGAAATTTTAAATCAAGTGGCCTTGGGAGTTTCCTCTATATTTGACATATCTCTTTATAATGTTAATTTGCTGCCTGTTTGTACTTATGGTTAGCTGCAAATGTATACATTAGGATGGTGCATGGCTTATTAAGTTAAATTCTTGATTTATGGATGAAGTTGTAAGCATAACATGCATATCCAGTATGTAATGCTAGGTAACATGTTCTCCTTTTGATGATTGTGATGATTTTGATGACATTGCATGGGCATGTCGCTACCGCTGTGAGTGGATGCAGCTTTCCTGTGGAGACGTAAGTGGAAAAAGTAGGAGGACCAACAGGGAATGGTGCACTTTAATAAACTTCAAGATATAAATGGAGCACTTTCTACGCTGAGGAGTTACGTTCATTGGCATGGTCTATTTGGCAGGATCGCACATGTAACTTTGAAATGTCTCATTAGTTGACTGCTTGTTGTGAATCATATTATACTAAGACATGCTGGAAATGTTCAGTAGAATTGCTTACTTTTAAGATTTAACTTTGGCATTGTTTACAGTTATTTGAGTGTACTGCACTTAATATTTTTGCTTTGTGATGGGTATTGAAGGGGGATTAACAGTCCCTCATTTCCATCACCACTCCTTCCAAACTGGGAGGTGGAATAATGTTTATAGAGACATAGGATATTTGACATTGTAGCACATGGATAAACAACACTCAATGTGTTGAGTCTGCTTTCATGGATGGATGAATTTGAGTAGGTAAGCTCAGTGGGAGACAATTGCTATTCTTGCCCTACCCCTACACAAAAAAAAGCCATGAAAGGAGAAGGAGGTGCAGTGAGAGACTGCAGATTATCACTTAAAAATAATGGAAGTCTTGAAAGCTTGAGCTTATAGGCACTGTTTGGCAGGATTGGCACTGAATTCGCAGCTATTGCTTGTAAACAAGATGTTGATGTGATCTTGGCAAAGCCTGTAGTTATTGCATTTTTTTTTCTGGAATGTCACAACACTTACCTGGACATTTTGCTTTTCAACTGTACGAAGTGCATTAGCAAATTGCTACTGGTATATTGTTCCTCAGCTTGTTACTGGATTCTAGTAGGTTCTGAACTACAATATTTCAGTGTTACTGTTTTGTCCTTGTTACTGATAGTGCGACTGATGTACATGCACCTTGCTGTCAAAAACAATTAGTCTCCTATAGCACTTTATCCTCAAGAAATAACTCCTTTATTTTCCCAATAGATCTCAGCCTTCCGAGAAACTATCCCACCATCTTTGCATTGAAGAATTTGGCTGCATATCAAGGATGCTGTGCCTTGGCCATAACTTTTCAGACCACCCTTTACAATTTTTGATATTGTAAAAATTAAAATCTTTGTCACTCGCAACCTTTTAGTTCATAACAGAGATTCTGTGTTGTCTTTTCCTGCAGCTCAGCTGTCCTAAAAGTATCGTTCCAGGCTTGTTCTTTTTCCTGCTATATACGGGGTATATAATGTTCTTTCAGAACAACTACCTTCACGAGAGATGGTGTCCCTCGTCTCATTCCTGATAATTAGCATTAGAAATTAATCATGCCTGGTTTTCACCTATTATGCTGAAGGCTCCTTTATAGTGACACCTTCAACTCCAACAGGAAGAGGTGTGGGAAGCTTATCTCGATTCTGTCGAATTCATATAGTGATTCACTTTTTGTATTTTTGCTTTTAATTCTTAACATGGTCGCTCAGTATAAGAAGTAGATATTTTACACTTATCATCAGCCTGTGGACCTTCCCACACACAAATGTAAAACTTCCTCCACTGCCCAATAATGTGCCTTATTCCTAATTTTGGAAGAAACCTTTCTTCTTCCATCAACTGTGACATTTCAGAAATTGCACACCCAGTGGCCTTAGTGAGATTGCCAATTTAGTATTGAATGTAGGTAGCATATTGTAGATTTACAGCCACTAGGAAACTGTTTAAAAACTCTCCGATCTTCTTTCTCTTCAAATGCAACTAGACGAGAGAAATTGGACTGAACTGAATTGAAGCCAAATATTGGAGTTAACGTAACATCTACACAGGTTCTTTCACAGTTCATGTTTTAAGTTTGTTCTAGTGAATATCATTACTGTAATTTCCAAATTAAAAATTATAATCAGCCTGATCACAACCATGGGATAAACCATAAACTGTTGATTCCTAGAACACTGCTTCATAGTCACTGGTTTTCTGGCCTTGATTTGCTACTCCATGGTCCTTGGTTTTCTGGCCATGATCCTCTGTTGTACCGATCCTGGTTATCAGGCCATGCATTTTGATCATGGTCTGCTTATCTAAGCATTGGTCTTTCATCAGTGGTGCATGCTGTCTGGCTGAGAGTGCCCAGTCAGTAATGCTTGGTTGCCTTGGCCACAAGTTCTTATGTATAGACCTTGGCTATCTTATGCCATTGCCACTTGCCCTCTTGCAATTGGGGCAGCAGTCCAAAGTCAGACAGCCTATGAGAAGATAAGCCTAACTTATCTTGTACATAGATATACGTTTTTATTTGTTGATCACAAAATAATGTGTTTTAATTTTTTTTTCTGAGCCTTAGATGCTGGGAGAATGTTTTCTGCATTTCTGTTTGATTCACCATTTTGTTTTCTAATTCTTATTGTGTGGCCTAAAGGAGTCCATGGTATGCAGTCCACAAAATGAAAGTTTGGGCACCCCTGACATTACTTATATTTGATGCTCTCGAGAAGTGTACTGCCAGACCAATGAATGAAACCAAATTCCTGCCAGACACGGTCATTCTGCAAATTACAGCATTGATTTTCAAATGGAATTATATATGTAATTTTTTTTGTTTGTGTGGTCTTTAAGATCAACCGTTGATTATAACGATAGAGGGAGTTGAATTTCAAGTGGTTTCAGGTAATTGTCTACAGACTCTCTATGTTTATGAAAATGGTTTGTAATGGGGAGCAGGCATTATTAAATCTCTTGCTTTCTGTACTATATTACTGATTTGCTGTATGGAATTGTACACGCTGCCTGTGTCGTGTTTGCTTTGTACAATAAATACTGAAATAAATCTACAAACCACATTACAGAGGCTGTGTTGAAATTTTTGGATGTCTCTGTTACGGCTGCCTTACCCATATGTTTACACAGTTCTCCTGTGTTGTGTCCTGGGTGGCATAGCAACAGTGTACAGAGGAACGCTACTGACTCCATCTCTGTCTCAAGAACACAGAAATAGTTGGAAGATTTATTAGGTGCTCCCAAGGGTAGGCTCAGAGCCTTCCTCTGCAAACCTTAGGAATTCTCCTACAGCTTTGGTCCTATAAATGCTGGTTCATTCTGTGTTTCTGAATGTAACAACATTTGATTAAATACTAATTATTCATGTTGCTGGAATGCCTAAAATTTGTTGCTTATTTTAAGTTGTCATTTGAAGTTGGTGATGGAATACCTTCTTGACCTATTTGAGTACAGGTTTCATACAAATAAGTAACTTCCTAGGACATTGCAGAGAGCATAAAAAGTCAACCCTCTTGCTATCAGGTTAGAGTCACATACACGGTAGGAATGACATATTTCTTTCTCCAGAAGTTAGGACTACCAGTTGAGTTTATCGAACAGTCTGACAGCGTCAGTCACTTTTACAGAAACCAGCTTTTTAAAGTTAATTTACACTTGTGAATTTAAATTTAGCGAATTGTTAGTTTCTTGTACAACAATAACACTGCCACTGCTGACAAGTGTTGACTAATTGCCCATTAAGAGGGATAGCCATTGACACTTGGCTAGATGACAATTAGATACCTCCAGCAAGTCTATATCATGAGGCAGGGACTGCCAGTAAACCCTGTTCCTGATTCTGGCATTGCCAAACATGCAGATGCTAGCATTTTTGCTGCAGACATCTCTGGAGATCAGGAAGTCCGAGTTTGGTTAAGCGAGTTGGCAGATGGAATATAATGTGAAAAAATGGCAGGAAAACTAGAAGAGCTAAATATTATTTAAATGAGGAAAGACTGCACAAAGCTGCAGCACATAGTGCTTTGGGGGTCCTCAAATGAATCACAAAAAAGCTTGTGTCCAGACTGAAGTGTGTAATAAAGGCACGTGGAATGTTGATCTTTATTTCAAAGGGAATGGAGTGTAAAAATAAGGAGGTCTTGCTAAAACCATATGAGGCATGAGTCAGAACACACCTGGAATACTGTGGACGGTTTTGTTCCCCTCATCTAAGGGAAGGCATTGGAGTGGTCTAGAGAATGTTTGCTGAATTCCTTCTGGATTTGAAGAGATTTTCTTATGAGGTGAGGTTGAGTAGTTTGGGCTTGTACTTGTTGGAGTTTAGAACATTGAAACATGTAAGATTCCAGGGGGAGTTGACAAGGTAGATGCTAAACATTGTTCCTCTGTGTAGGAGAGTGTAAGACCAGAGGGTCTAATCTCAGTTTAAGGAGTCACCCAATTAAGATAGAGACAAGGATGAATTTCTTCTCTGAGGTGGAGAATCAGTGAAATTTTTCTGGGCTTTTGAAGCTGGGTCATTAAGTATATTTTAAGACTGAGATTTTTAACCAGAAAGGGAATGGAGGAAAGGCAAGAAAGTGGAGAAATATCAGATCAGCTGAGAGATCATTGAATGGTGGGTCAGATTTGATGGGCTGAATTGGAACAGAAAGTTAGCCATGTCTTAAAGTCATTTTACCACTCAGTTCGAGACACTGAAGTCTTGTGTAGCTGACCAGCTAATCTTGGGATTAAACCAGGACGTGGATGATACTGGGCTAATGAGCAATATATTTAACCACTGGCTGGTCAAAGCATGAGGAATGGAGCTAGAAGGGCTCCCAAAGCTAGAGAAAGGGTGCCTAAAAACGCACAAATGATATTTGGTGATAAGGTGCTGCTTATTGTCAGAAATTTCCTTTGCAGGAGGGGTCACCTTGGCAGCTGCAACTTCAGAAATTTCGGCTTTGCCTCAAAGCCACAGCACTCAATAGGTGGATCACTCCCAGCTAAAATAAAAATTCCTGATGCCCATAGTCTTGGATAAGTGTTAGAGTTGGCTTAAAGGAGATGGAAAGTCTTGAGGAATGGTGAATGGAGGAGAGTGTGGGTGGGAGTGTACTTTGTGTATTTTTAAAAAATTGCCACTTGCCAACAGCCGAGAGCTTCCATTTCCACATTTTCCCTTCCCATGCAGAACACCAGCTCTGCTCTCCATTCAGCTGTGAAGAGGGGAAAATGTATTTGGTTATTGCTGAAGAAAAGACAACTCTTATTCTTGTGCAACACGTTTAAGATTTAAAGTTTTAAATCTAAACGGAATCCTGGGAGAATGAAGAAAAGACTTAAATTACAGGGTGGTGAGTGTAGAGAAGCAGCATAGGTGGGCTGCAGCCATTCAATTGGAAATTGGGTGGATATTTGGCAGAAAAAAATCAAAATGGGGGGGGTGGGGTTCGGAGAAGAATAAGAGCAGAGGAGTTTACGGTGCACTTCGAATTGCAAGGATATTTCCAAGAATACAAACACAGGATTGATGCCAGAAACATCGGCACATGGAATAACTTGCAGGTAAACCTGTTAGGGTTATACAATACGGTGATTAGTCATTTTGGCTTTTCCTTAATAAATTCTTACAGCTGAGAAGATGGGGGGCTGTTTGGCCCATTTATCCCATTATGGCTCTCTAAAAGACCAATTCAGCCAGCCCTCCCCACTCCAAACACCTGAATATCTTTTCTACTTTAATTATGTATACAGTCTCTTATCTAGTGTTTTTTGTAATCAGGTCACGATCATTCACACAAACTTCTGTTTTACAGGAATACAAGAACCCTGAAGTACTCATATTCGCAAATGTAAAGAATTTCCTACCACATACAGAAACAGAAGTTGCTAGAAAAGCTCAGCAGGTCTGGGAGCATCTGTGGAGAGAAATCACAGTTAACCTTTCGAGTCGAGTGACCCTTCCTCAGAAATCTTTGACCACTTAGACAGACAAGGGAAGCAGACGCTCAGTAAAATTACCACCTGCAATCTCCCTTCCAAGCCAGGCACCACCATGACTTGGAAAGGTTTTGCTGTTCTCTTGCTGTAGTTGAATCAAGAAAATGTGCATCCGCTGGACTGCAACAGTTCCATAAGGTTGCTCACCATCACCTCCTTGATGGTAATTAGAGGTGAGCAGCAAATCCCTTCCTTGCTGTGCTCACAGCCCTTGAAAGAATAAGTCTGCGAGCAGCATAATGCTGCAAATTCTACAACCATGTTGGTTTAGTGTACTGACTTTTGACTAATGACCAAGGCTACTGTGGAATGTTTATGCTCTCCTAGTGGTTAGTGGCATCTGGTCATTTACTAGAGTAGGTAGAGGCCTAAGTTGCTGCAATGGAATTGTGTTTACAAGGTTTTCCTAATTAGTAATTGGTTAACATTTTTTGAAGAATACAAAGTGTGTTTGAGAACATGGAAATACCACTATATTGACCAAGTCCTCCTCTTTTTTGACCCATTCATGTTCCTCTGTCTCCTCTTTTTTCACTCTGGCCCCATTGCAACATTTTATTTTTCTCTAGAGCTGGCACTTAAATCCATTTAGAAGTTTTGAGACTATGGCACTCCCATCTCTACAGACGGAGCATTTTTCCAAATCCCTTTCCTTTAATTTCCAGCATCTTAATCTTACAGTTGTGGTTTAAATGAAATAGGATCACAGGAATTTAAAAAGCTTTGTGTTGTCCATCTGGTAACTCCCAAAGTTTCAAAAACCTGCCATGTACACTATCTCTGAGACCCATCAAACCCTTTCTCTGCCAAATATCTATCTCATTCATCTTTAATTTGTTGACTACATCCAACTCAGCATTCTTCCCACAGTCTGTCCTACATATTTACTGCCTACTGGGTAAAGTGGTTACCACATAGACTGACGTAGAAGTTGATCTGCTGTAAAAGTTGATCCCAACTTTCCAAGAACAGTCCATTCTGACTGAGCTCATTGGCACACTCTGTGTTCAGAGAAACTCAGTAGACACTAGAATGTGAAGCAAGAGGTTTCTTAATTTTCTCCATTGATGCCAAATCAAGAGTACAGTTTTCCCACTGAGCTACTGGGGGACCTTCAATAAAGTTTTAATTTTCTGTTGAAATGTGGACGTAAGATTGTAACAGACTGCACCAATCAGTCCAAGAGGTGTACAGCAGCCATCTGGCTGTGAGCATTGGCATTAAGCCCCTCTAAAGCATTGCCATCTAAAGTTGACCCCTTAATTTAAATCTTAAAAAAAAGACCTTTTACAGGCTGATAAATGAAAATGTCATTCACTTTCTCGAAATGAACTTTGGGCTGTGACAGTACTGTACTTGTGAATTATTTTTTGTTGTCTTGTTTGACGCTGGTAAAAACTATATATTTATTGTCTAGATATAATTGCTTTAAGCAGCCTGTTATTGATAACGGTAGTAATGAGTTAACAATGGAATGCTGAACTAGTATCATCTGCAACCAAGACCAATGAGAGGTGTCAGGCTTTGTTCCCTGAAGGACATGAGTGAACCAGTTAGATTTTGTTTCAAGGTTGGTCCACAGTTCACCAGATTTATAAAATTCCACACTGGGGATTTGAACTCAAAACCTTTAGGCATAAAGCTACTACAGTGCCACATTTATACAAATTGACCTACCCATTCTTCTGTTTTCTCCACTGAGAAAAAGATCTGTCAGAGAAAATGTGCTCTGAGCACAGACCAATAATTAAGTATGATCACAGTCAAGAACGTTACATAACAAAATGGACAGGTGTTACGTTAAAATGTATGAATTCAGTAAATCCCAGAACTGCATGTACCTTGGTGCTTTCAGGTAAGGGAACTTTGGAAAAGTGAACGTTAATGTGTTTGTTCGGGCCATTAGTCATATCCAGGGCTTATTTAGAGACGTTTTAAACCCTTTAACTTAATAAAAATGTGAAATGGGAAATCTACAGTTAATGCATCTTACCTGTGAGAAGTTGATAATCTGCTTACAAATCTTAAAAGTGGAAAAAAAAGCTTGATTCTATTTCTAAGACCCAAGACCAAATTCAGTTTGAAACACCTCTGCTAGCCCCAATTCAAAATCCTTTCTGTTTCCTGTTGTGTCCCAACAGGTGATCCATTTTGGAGATGCCCAGTGAATGGTCAATTGTTTTTATTAAACCACCAGCCTTTGTTTCTTTCAAACACAACCACAGAGCTTCTGATGTGTCCTCCTACTTGATCTGGGGAGTAGTTGCTTTTGACACTCAGGCTGAAATGGAAACTTGCTGTGTTTCCCAGTATTAAGCCTGATGAGAACAAAATAATCTAAAATAGAGCAAAGTTTTGTTTAAAATCTGGTTTATGTAAAAGAACAGCTTATTCTATACAGGAATTAAAAAAGGCTTGGTGCAGAAAATGTAAACGCATCAACTTCGTGAGGTAATCTCCGTGGCTAGCCTCAAAATGTTAACTCTGCTTTCTCTCCCCATAGTTGCTGCCAGACTTGCTGACTTTCACCAACAATTTCTGTTTTTGTTTGAAGAAGTAACCTACAAGATTACTTTTTTTAAAAAAAATCCATCCTTGGGATATTGGTGTTGCTGTCAAGGCCAGCATTTATTGCCCATCCTGGGCAGCTTGCTCTAAAACAAACTAGATAGAAATAGAAACCCAGTAGGTCTACAGCAGCTGTGGAGAGAAAGCGGAGTTAACTGTAATGCCTTTTCTCTATAGCCACTGCCAGACCTGCTGAGTTTCTTCACCAATTTCTGTTTGTTTCAGATTTCCAGCATCCACAATTGTTGTTTTTATTTATTCATTTGTACTCTGCCCATTTCTTAGGACAGTTGCTGCAGATCTGAAGCCAGATCTAGACTAGTCCAGGAAAGGATGACAGATTCTCTGCCTGAAGAGGGATATTGAGCCACATAGAAACATAGAAACGTAGATGTTAGGAGCATGAGGAGGCTATTCAGCCCTTCAAGCTTGCTCTGCCATTCATCTTGATCATGGCTGATCGTCCAACTCAACAGCCTAATCCTGCTTTCTCCCCGTAACTTTTTTGATCCCATTCGCCCCATGTCCTACATCTAGCTGCCTCCTGAATTCAATATTTTGGTAATTAGAGATAGTATCCGACCCAAGGAAGCAACGTACAGATTGGCTATTCATTTTACAAATATAAATTTTATTCCATTATATTAATTAATTGAATTAAAATCTGCCAGCAGCCACAAGAATGTTTGAACTCATATCTCTGGAACATTAGCTTGGTCCTCTGCTTTACTACCTTAGTAAGATTACCATTATGCTCCTTTTCAACTTGGTGGCACAAGCAACATTTACAGAGAGAAAAAAAATCACATATTCAATCAGATTCTCTGGCTTTATCCAGACGTAGAACAATGATTGGTGACCTCCATTCACTGCTGAATTGCAACTTCTACCTCCAGAATTCATTGACCCTGTAAACATAAATAGATACTTAGATTTGGCAGGAAAGCACTCGGGTGGGAGAAAGTGCCTTTACCACAGGCGCTCAGTGGTACGGGTGTGAGCCAGCACTGATTAAATACTAACTAAATGTAAATAAATACATCTTTCTTTGAGTGCCAAAATAACTAGACATGTCTCTTAATTGCTGATGCTCATCCTGTGCATCAATGCTAACTTGTCCACATTCCTATTCCTCGCCGTACCCTCATTTTGTTCAGATTCAATTCGCTGAACTATGCCAGGCCATTTTCTCACTTTTTGGATAGACCTACTTGCCACAACTACAGAAAACCAAACTTTTTAATAGTTAGCCTATTCATAATTTTTTTGTTAGCTAAGAGTGCACAACTCTGGTTCTTTTTGATTTGTGAAACTCCAATAATCCATCAATTCAGACACTTTTATTCTATGCTTTAGGCCTTGACCTTCAATAGGTTTCAAAAAAAAGTCTCTCTCATGAATCTGTGTTTTCCTGTGGTAAGTGTTCACCTGCCCCCAGTCATGAGGTAGGAATTATTCCCTTTATTAAAGTAATTTGCCTGTCTTTATTTTGCTGGCACAATACTCAACTTGAGGTCTACTCATTCCTACCTACCTGTTCTCCACTTTCTGATATGATACAAGATATCTGGAACAATTGTTCACATCCATCTATCTTCAATTCCCCAGACTATCCATGATTCCATAATTTGGGTAGGTGGAACAATACATAATGTGTTGAAATGTTTTTCTTTTCCATGAGAGGGCACCAGTGTCTTGCCTTGCAGGATCCTTCAGTACAGGGAAAGCCCTCAACTTCAAGCCAAGTTGAACAACAGAACAAGACTGTTTCTTAAAGAAAATAAACAGACCCAGAGAAGCCGTATACTTAAGACCAGTCCACACCCATCCACCTACAGGTCAAACCGTTGTCGGTTTGCAGTCAATATTTTTCAGCTGAATTAGTTTTAAACCAAGATCATTAATGATAAAAACTATTCGATAGTTTATTGATTTCTTTTAGAGAAGTGTCAGCTTTATTTCTAAAACAGTGCAATGTTGCTATTTAATTAAATATTTTATAATAAAAATATGTCCACTCTTTCCTCCAACCAGTTTATACCAAGCAGATGTTGAAATAAGTATGCCAAGGTTTATATTAGTGGTTCCTGGTTGATGAGGTTTAAGTTCCAGATTCAGTTTACAAACACTTTGTAAAATTGATTTCATTTTACGTTCTGCCCATCTGTTCAACTCCACAATTGGCAACATTTGAAGCACGAAAGCTTTGCAGGGGGCATTACAGCAGGTTAGTACTGCTGGCTTAATCAAAAGTAAAATGCTGCAGATGCCCGAAATCTGAAATAAAAACAAAATATTTGAGAAAGGAGACAAAAGTCAACATTTTGCGTCCAAAATTCTCCATGTGGAACTATCATTGTTGGTTTAGTGGTTAGTCTGCCCCTTATTTGATATTCTTTGTTCTCACTTTTTACTTTGTTATTTTGCTGTCTAGGCTGCCATGAAAATTATAGCAGTCATAGGTCTGAAACAGGTGAGATCATGACCCTAAAACGGCTAAATGGCCTTTCGACGATCATGGCAAATTCAGTTATTGCGTTGTATGTGACAGTACTCTCATTCTAATTGTGCTTAGTAGAGCAGAATGTTAGTCATTAAAAGAATAAGACAAGGTTTACTATCAGAAATGACACTTGAGATGTAATGGCAAGACTCGTAAAAGTTAGCATGGTTAAAAATCCATTAGTTTGCTTCTGTTAACTAAGCTAATTCATTGAACTGGTGTAGCTTTTTAATTATTTTGATATCATTCAGAAAAATAGTATTTTTCTGTTTGATTGGAGGGAATCTGATCATGACTATTTCTCCGATTGTGCAACTTACTGAGGTATAAGGAACATTAATGGTGCATACTTCATCTCCTCTAGCATTAGCTTGGTCTGTCTTCAAAGAGAAATAAATGTGTGAGAGACAAGGATATCTGTTTCGGGTCACAAGGGGAGCTCATTGTTACACCCCTGGGTCTCACTATTGTGTAAGTGTATAAAGGTCAGTTTGAATCAACTCTCGTGAAACTAAAACACCCAAGCACTGCTGAAAGTGACACCGCAGAACCTGAGAAGGTATCTACAGCAGACTCAAATTTATAACAGGCCTTCGGTTGTTTTATATGTTCTTTCCCTTTCATTTAAAAAAAATATATAATTTTTCCAATATTTTTTCATGTATATATTGCTCTCTTCCTTGGAGGAATATGCTACCTTCCTTCAGGTGCCTCAGAGCGGCCATTTTTAATTCGTGAGCTTTAATTGTTAGATAAGCAGAATATTTGAGTGTGAAGAGCAACATAGCCAAAGTTGAGAGATAATGGGAACTACAGATGCTGGAGAATCCGAGATAACAAAATGTAGAGCTGGATGAACACAGCAGGCCAAGCAGCATCTTAGGAGCACAAAAGCTGACGGGGGTCTAAACTTGTTATAGCCAAAGTTGATCCATCTTTACTCAGTCCACGCACTTGATTTGTCATTGTAGAGTGATCAAGAGAATCTGATACTCCCCTGACTTCCCACCAGGGCCGAACAGCTACCCTCAAGAAATCAGTGATCTAGCACAGATCAGACATTCAACTTGTGACTTAGTGCTGCTCGACATAGTACAGTTACCTTCATAGTCAACAGACAAGTCTTCAATCAAAAGAAGAATTTGTATTTATATGGAACCTTTCACAACTTGAAGGCATCATTTATGACACTTCACTCCAAGATTGTTTTGCACTACGGGTGTAAACCAGTTTCCTTCTCTCTGAATCCCACCATTTCCTTGTAAGGAAAAGTAAAATCTTCCATTTGGATAGTGCCTTTCATGACCACTTGATATCAAAAATGCTTTACAGTCAGTAAAGTGTATTTGAACTGTAGCCGTTGTTGTAATGTAGGAAGTGTGGCAGCCGGCTTAGACCATAAGATTTGGGGAGCTGAGTGATTGAGTTTGCTCTTCCATTTGATCGTGGCCGATATATTTCTCATCCCTATTCTCCTGCCTTCTTCCCGTAGCCTTTGATCATTTTACTAATCAAGAATCAATCTATCTCTATCTTAAGTACATTCAATGACTTGGTCTGCACAGTGTTCTGCAGCTATGACTTCCAGAGATTCACCATCTGGCCGAAGAAATTCCTCCTCATCTCAGTTCTAAAGGGCCGTCTCTTTACCTGAGGCACAGTCCTTACTTCCCAGTCTCTCCTACAAGTGGAAACATCATCTCCATGTCCACTGTATGCGGGCCTCTTGGTACTCTGTGACATTCAATGAGATTCCCTCTCCTAATCCTTCTAAATCCATCGAGTACCAACCCAGAGTCCACAACTGCTCCTCATATGACAGCCCTTCATCTCTGGGATTAGCCTTGTAAACCTCCTGTCTCCAAGGACAGCACATCCTCCCTTTAGATATGGCCTAAAACTGCTCACAGTATTCCAAATGCAATTTGATCTTGTACAGCCTCGATTGTCCATCTCTGGTCTTGTATTCTAACTGTCTCAAAATGTATGCATTGCATTTGCCTTCCTAACTGCCAATGGAACCTGCATGTTAGCCTTAAGAAAATCCTGAACTAGGATTCCTATGGCCCTTTGTGGCTCAGATTTCTGAAGCCTTTCCCCATTTAAAAAAGAAATAGCCTATGCCTTTAAACTTCCTACCAAAGTGCACAACTTCATGCTTTATCATATTGTATTCCATTTGTCACTTCTTTGCCCGCTATCCTAACTTGTTCAAGCCTCCCCATTCCTGAGCACTACCTGCCTTTCCTCTTATCATTATTCATCTTCAAACTTAGCAACATTGCCCTCAGTTCCTTCATCCAGTTCATTAATGTATTATATGAATAGTTATAGTCTCAACCCTGAACAACTCGTCTAGTCACCAGCTTGCATTACTGAAAAAAAACTCCTCTAACCCCACTCTCTGCCTTCTGCCATTCAGTCCATCCAATGCCAGTACCATACCCTTAACATCACAGGCTCGTGTCTTTTTGTTTTCTTTATGCTTTCTTTGGATGAGGGCATCACCGGCCAGGCAGCATTTATTGACAAGTTCTAATTGCCCAGAGTCAACCACATTGCAGTAGGCCTGGAGACACTTGTAGGCCAGATCAGGTAAGGATGGCAGTTTGCTTCCCTACAGGACATGAGTAAACCAGATGGGTTTTTCCTGATAATCAGCAGTCTCGCCTCTCTCCTACCTTTTAGATATCTTGAAAAAAACTCTTGCAATCTTCTTTTATATTACTGGCTCACGTACCTTCCATTTTCATCTTCTCCCCACTTCATGCATTTTTAAAGGCTTCCCAATCCTCTGGATTCCCAACTAATCTTCACCACATTGTATGTTTTTCTTTTTGCTTTTATGCTTTCCTTGACTTTCCTTGCCGGGCCTGATTGCCTTGTTCTCCTGTTAGTATGTTTCTTGTATCTTGGGATGGATTATTGCTTTACTTCCAGAAACTCCTGCCATTATTGCTCCACCATCCTCCCTGCTAGGCTGTCCTTCCAGTCAACTCTGACCAGTTACTCCCTCATGTCTTTGTAGTTACCTTCAATTAACTGCAATATCATTATATCTGATTCGAGCTACTCCCGCTCAAACTGCAGAGTTAATTCTATCCTATTATGACCACTGCCCCATGGGCTCCTTTAACTTAAGCTCCCTAATCAAGTCTGCCTCATTACACATCACCAAACCCAGAATTGCCTATTCCCCAGTGGGCTGTACCACACAATGCTCCACAAAACGACCTTGTAGACATTCCACAAATTCCTTTTCTTGAGATCGGCTACCAACCTGATTTTCCCAGTCCACCTACATGTTGTCTTTCTTACATGCCTTTTCTATCTCTAAATTTTTGTGGCCCACATCCTAACTCTTGCTAGAAAGCTGATACATAACTCACATAAAGGTCTCTTTTTCCACTGTGATTCCTCAACTCCAATTTACCTTGAGCACAGTGAAAACGATATGATAATGACAACATAATATGTCCTTCGGCATAGTTATTTGCTTCTATTTCTTTCAACTCAGTTGGTTTATCCTCATTCTCATGCTCATTTGCTTGTCTCTTTTTCACCTGGACCTTATGGTAAGATTTTAATGCACACAAAACCAATTCACAGAATAAAAATCAAGCCTCGAATCTCATTTATAAGCTTGCAATATGGGTAAGTGGCACTTGCCCAAATTAGATTAAATGTTTAAGCAAGTTTTGATTTACCTAATTATAACATCAAACTGTTCTTAAATGTTTTCAGAGCGATCCTATCTATTCGCACAAGAATAGATTCTCTCATGAATCGGGTAATTGATAAAAGAATTGTTTAGCCTTGACTTGTGGATTACTGGTCCAGTCACATTACCAATACTCTACCATCTCCCCACATGATGGGCTGAATCATCTCCTTCTGTCTTGTAATTATTCTATGATTCTATGAGATCCTGTTCTGGTTTTTCGTTATTACACAAACATAATTTTTTGTATTATTTCCTTGCAATCATCAGCTCTTTGGTCTCTTTTCTGCTTTCCAACCAGCATGTGTTACTAAGACTCTTCCAACTTTTTACGAATTTATAATATGTTATGTTCCCAGGATATCGAAAATCACATGCATAACACATCAGTGGCAGTTCCCATTTTAAGACTACACTAAAAATCAAGCTCCTCACTTATAGACCAGGTCAGCTAATGGAGGACAGTGCCTCTTCCCTGAATGAGTTGGGATTCTATACTAATCCAGCAATTCTATCCTTTAGTTTTCTACCAATGCCAACATTAATATTTTTTGGGTTTATTTTAATTCATTTTCGTAATTTGCCTCAAAGAGTTTGCCTTCACAACCTCTGCATTGCTAGCCCAGTTCCAAATGGGCATATTGCCTTAACTTCTAATTATTAGGACATTCTGTGACATGTCATCAATAGCACCAACTCATATTGATATAATTGTTTGTCACAGTTACACATCTGAAGTGGTTCACAGGTGTGGAATCAAACAAAAGAATTGACACTGAGCTAAAGAGAGACTCGTTAGGGAAGATGAGCAAATACATGGTAAGAGCTTTAAGGTACATCATGGAGAGTGCAATCGTACTTAGTGTACTTGCTGGCTTACCATAAGCAGGTGATCTCTACCTCTGCAGTAAGTATCACATGCACGGCTGGAATTCTGTAGGCCCCTTATCTCAGGAAAGATATGCTGCATTGCAGATAGCCCAGACGAGGTTCATCAGGCTGATACTAGGCATGGAGGGAATGTCTTGTGATGAGAGGTTGAGTAGGTTGGGCCTGTGCTTATTGAAACATACAAGATAGGTGTACTTGACCAGGTATTAAGGAAGGTTGTTTCCCCTTATAGGAGAATTTAGGACCAGAGGACCTAATCTCAGAATAAAACTTGCACATTTAAGACAGGGATGAGAAGGAATTTATTTTTCAGAGGGTAGCAAATTTGAAGAATTCTTTACTGCAGAAGGCTGTTGAGGCTGGCTTGTTAATTATATTCGGACTGAGTAAGCTAATTATTAATCAGTGAGGAATTTGAGTGTTATAGGGAAAATACAGGAAAATGGAGCTGATCATTATCAGATCTCATGGGATGGCAGAGCACATTTGATGGTCTGAATGGCCAATTTCTGCTCCTTTATCTATGTTCTTGCAGCTACATTCGCAGAAACAGGGTCATGGACCTCAGGGTTCTTCAGCAAACATGAAGAGGAGAACCAGGGCCTTCAGTGACGTATCGTGATGTACAGAGAGAGGGTGTACAGAAGATATTGCAGCTGCTGTCAGAAGAGTGAAGGACAGTGCAGGAGGCACCTTCACATGACTAAAGAAGCTGCCACCTAAATCCTTCACCTCCTGTGGGCTGGTCTGCAGCTCTGGTACCAATGGCACTGAAGATTCACAGCAGTACTGAACTTACTGTCCACTGGCTCCTCTCAAAGCTCAGCTGGCATCACCTAATCAGCAGTCCTCAGGTGAGGTTACCAGTTACCTTTCACAACAAAACCATTCAGTTTGATCAGTTTGCTGGGGACTCAGTCAGCCAAGCTGCTCAAAACATGGGATTTGTAGTCATCACTGGCTTTCCAACGCTATGAGGTACCATTGACTGAATGTATTTGACACTCAGAGCTCCCTGGCATCATACAGCCAGATTCTTGAACAGAAAGGGATTTTACTCCTTCAGTGCCCAGCTCACCTGTGACCATGGGCAATGATTTCTTTGAGTGTGCATCTGCTGTCTGGGGATCTACCGTAGCATGTACATTCCGAACCACTCCTGGGTTTCTTAAATGCTTGCTCCCGCCACATACATCATCTCCAGAACTGGATTTTGGATGACTCAAGGAACTCTCAGAAGGGATGAATAATGGTCTGAGTGATAGACTGTCAGATCGATGGAAAATAGCACTACAATGATGATTATGCCAGTAGGCCATAATTGAACACAATTGGGCTTCTGAGATTGAAATCCAATCTGCTCTGGAAATGCACTCGAGTATTTGCTGGACAGGTTCTTCGGAATAGTCATCATTTGAGGTGCACTGCACAACCTCATTCAATGAGAGGGTGATAACTTAGACTGAGGACGGGGGAATGGAGCAGTCACTTGTCTCCTTAGGAAGGGAAGTGTGATGGAAGCTTAGGAGCTAAAGATGACAAGCAGAATGTTGCAGAAGCCATGTCAATAATGAGATGAAGTAGAGAGGTCCTCAAGAATTTGACAGCAACTAGATTTTAGAACAAATGACTTGATGTAAATATTTGTGTACATTCAGAAGTTAAAGACCTCAAAGAAATGCTTGTTGTGTATCTGTGAAACGTATGTCATATATGTTCCATTGTGTTGCTCACTTTGTACCAATTAACTTATCTACAGTTTACTAGCCTGATTACCACTATAAAATTCTGCAGGCTTTGCTTGAGGGACTTGGACTGATGACATAAAACTTCACTTACAAAGGTCATTCATGTATCAAGGTGTCCAGAGCACCTATACTATACTGATTCCTGGAGCACAATCATAGCTTACATTTGAACTTTCCAAAGGTTAGGATCCTCCCAGCTGACAGTTGTGAATGAGAACCATTGAGCTCTCTGCAATTGTCTCGATACATGTAAAGTCATCATTGGCCGCTCAATAGTGTCTGTCCGTGGTGTCAAGAATAATACAGCTGAAAATGTATGAA
The DNA here is from genome assembly GCF_030684315.1 of Stegostoma tigrinum. Lineage (NCBI taxonomy): Eukaryota > Metazoa > Chordata > Chondrichthyes > Orectolobiformes > Stegostomatidae > Stegostoma > Stegostoma tigrinum. The sequence continues at coordinate 97,959,636 of NC_081358.1, read as the reverse complement.
TAAGAGGAGCATCAGCTGAACGAAATGGCAAGGAGAAAATGAAGAAAAAGGCAGTAATCCACTGACTGAGTAGAAAATGGCTGTGCATTTTCCATTCTTACTGCTGTGGAAATGAAAGGTGGTGTGAGGCAGAATTATACATCTTTCCACACAGTCCCAAAACTATGAAATAGCTACAGAAGAGCGGGCCTAACAATGACCATGCAACCTTTGATGACTGTTGTAAAAATATATCTGGTTCTTTAGGGAACGAAACCTGCTGTCCTAACCTAGTCTGGTCTACATGTGACTCCAAACCTGCAGTAATGTGATGGACTGCGGAGATGGGCAATAAATGGTTGCCCAGCTGGCAATGCCTACATCTCATATATAATTATTCTAAAAAAAACTTAAAGCAAAGCACCTCCTTAATATCCCATGGCATTACTTGAAACAAGAGCAAAGAGTTATCCCTAGATTCTTGAATAATATCTACCTGTCAACCAATGTTGCAAATAAAAATGGTCTGGTCATTATCACATTACTATTTGAGGAAGTAGTTTGCTGTGCACTAATTGCTTAATGTATTTTCTACTCAGTAAATTCACTTCAAAAGTACTTCAGTTGGCTGGAGCATGTTGTTGAGACAGCTAGTGATTGGGAATGGCAGCAAATGAATACTTGTTTAAAACCTTGAACAAATATTGTGTTGACTTTTTAATTACTTTGTCGTACCACAAGGCTGGAAGTGGTGGACGATGCAAATTTCTTTGAATCCACTCCATTTGCGTTTTCCACAAGAACAAAGGTATCTTGGTGAAGATCACAGTGCTAAACTCTGTGTCTGTGAGTGGAGCATGTTTCTCTTGCCTTGTTACCTTTGTTTTGACTTTGCATAGTATTCCACTGTCTCACAAATGTTTGATATTTGGGGTGATCTTCTAGTTCTATCTGAACCATGGAATATCTCTAATGACAACTTGCTCTGCGTCCCTTTCCACTGTTTAGCCCCCTTTTCCATGCCTATAGTATAATTTTTCACCTCTTTATCTTAATTTACATGCTAATTGGCAGTGACTTTACACCACGGAGTCGTTTTCACTTTTGTGCTGGCAATATCCAGTTTTTCTCTTAATTGTCAATCAGGATTATGTCTGACACCACCCCAACGATCTTGCTTTGTGCTAGGCAGAGTTCCAACCAGCAAGGAGTTTTCCCTCTTATTTCCATTTGACTGTTAGAGCTCTTTGATCAAATGTTGTCTTGACGTCAAGGGCTGTCACTCTCACCTGATCTCTGGAATTCAGCTCTTTTATTAATGTTTGAATCAAGGCTATAATGAAGTCAAGAGCTAAGTGAACCTGACAGAATCCAAACTGGGTGCCTGTGAGCAGGATATTGCTGAGTAAATGCCACTTGACAGCTCTGTTGATGACCACTTCCACTTCTTTTCTGATGATTGAGTGTGGACCTAAAGCATAGTAATTTACTGGGTTGAATTTGTTCTACTTTTTGTGAACAAGACATACCTGAGCAATTTTCTACATTTTTGCATAGTTTCCAGTGTTGTAGTTGCACTGGAGATGCTTAGCTAGGGGCATGCCTCGCTCTGGAGCACATGCCTTCAGTGTCAATGCTGGAATATTGTCAGGGCTCATAGCCTTAACAGTTATCAGCATTTTCAGACATTCCTTGATATCACATGGATTTAATCAATTTGGTTGACAACTGGCATCTGCTTAGGGTCTCAGAGCAAGGCCAAGATGGATCAGTTACTCAGTATTTCTCACTGAATTTGGTTGAAATGCCTCACCCTTCTCTGTCACACCAATGTGCAGGATCTCCACCATTGCTGAGGATTGAGATATTTGTGGAGCCTCCTCCTTGAATTGTTTAATTGTCCACCATTATTCATGACCAGACAGGACGGAACTGCAAAATGTACGTTTAAAATGCTTTATCCTAATTGTCAAGCCTTTACCCTGTAGATCTCTAATGCCAGCATTCTGTATATACCCTCCTAAATTAATGGCAGACATTTATACCCCGCAACCTATTAGCTCCAACTTTATTCTTAAACTCTTCTGTGTTACCTGTTCTCTCCCTATGTTCAAAATTCTCCTCAAAACCTATCTCTTTGCTGTGAGCACTTAATGTTGGTGCAAGGTATTTGAAATTGGAAAGTGCACAAGTTGCTTAAATTCACAACATCTGACGCAGAGCGACATCATTTCTCAAAGTGATTAGCACTATAATTCTTCTGAGCCAGGCAACTCCAAGTTGTTATTGAAGGATGCTCAGGCTCTTTGGTAGGATTTGAAGGGGCTTGACCTGTTGTTCATAAGAACTTCAGGCATGAGCTGACAAGACTTCCTTCCTGGGAAATGTGAAAGAAAGTAAAAATCCTGTACAAGATTTACAAAATGCCTTTCAATGACTTACTTTATAATTGCTGAGGTATATTTAAATTGTTGCCTCTGCTAGGATGTAGCTAAATCACATACAGCAAGATCCTATAAATAGCAATTTAATAATGACCAGGCAATATATTTTAGTGGTAGTGGTTGGAAGGTAAATAATGACCAGGATATGGGGATAACCTCCAAGCAAACTACTGCTCTAGGATCATTTACATTCACCAGGGAGAAAATATAGCCTGATTTGATGATGGCACTTTTAACAATGTACCACTTGTGCAGGTACATCAGTCTAAGTTATGTCCTCAAATCTCTAAAGTGGAATTTGTATCCCTAAGTTTTTACCTTATATCTCAGAGTGCTGCCACTCATTGACTTGTACGAGCTGACATTTACATAATGCAATAATGGAGTTGTTGACTAATCATGTGAATCACCCTCTAACAGTTAAGCCTACAGCAAACCCAGACATGATGTCAGTGGTGGACAACTTTAGGATCCAAAGTCCCAAACACATTTGGCATTTCCCAAATTATAGAGTCATACAGCACAGAAATAGATCCTTCGGTCCAACCACCTGCCCAGTCCTAGCCCATATCCTTCCAAACCTTTCCTAGTCATGTAATTATCTAAGAGCCTTTTAAAAGTTTTAACTGTACTTGCGTCCACCACTTCCTCAGGATGTTCAGTCCACACACAAACCACCATCTGTGTGAAAAAAAATTGCCCCTTGTGTCTTTTCTAAATCTCTCTTCTCACCTTAAAAATATGCCTCTTAATCTTGAAATCTCCTATTCTGGGGAAAAGACACTTACCATTAACCCTATCTATACTGCTCATGATTTTATAAACCTCTACAAAGTCATCTTTCAACCTCCTATGCTCCAATGGAAAAATTCCTAGCCTATCTAACCTTTCTTTATAACTCAAACCTTTCATACCTGGCAACATCCTGGTATAACTCTTCTGAACCCTCTCTAGCTTAGTAATTTCCTTCCTATAACTGGGCAACCAGAACTGGACACAGTATTCCAGCAGAGGCCTCACCAATGTCCTGTATAGCCATAACATGACTTCCCAACTTCCTAAACTCAAAAGGACTCAGCAATGAAGGCAAGCATGCTAAATATTACTTGTGTATTATCCCAGAATGGATGGTAGCTCGTACTTGTGGAATTGTACTGCAATGTAACTGACTCCTTCAGGAGAGGGGAAGAGAAAATATGAATAGGAAATGGTGATCACCAGCACATCTCATAATAACCATTTTAGGGAACTCTGAGAAACTATACAGTTCTTAACCGACTACATAAACATCTGGGGCTAAGGAATCACTGCAACTTCCCAGCCACAGCTGTACTGTTTCCAGACAGACTCTTCATCATTAGGTAGCATGGTTGGAATTAAACACAGTATCAAGTGAACAGAAACACGAGAAACAATGTTAATTGATGATAACATCATTGTTTTAAGGCTAGTAGGTATCAGACCACCATGGTTACATAAACCTGATGATATTATGCTAGAAGCCAACACCCTTGGGTTGACTGAAACCACATAATTATCCACTCCCCCACTCAAAGCTCAATATCCCTCCATACAAATAGATCTGTTTCCAGCCTCACCCATTGCATTTATGACTCAACTCTTTACTGTAAAAAAAACTCTGTTGAATAATGACATTCTTCCCAGATTGCACAATGTATTGTGTTTTTCGACCATGTAACAGACGTAGTTTTCTTCCCTTGATGGTACTGAGAGAAAGCTCCACAGGAATAAGTTTCCCCATTACCTACGTCAATATAGAAGTTGGATGCCAGGGACCTATTCTATCGTTAGCAAGGTTGAATGGGTTGTGTGGAACTGCATCTGAGCTTGACCTTCTCATCCAGTGTAAAGGGGCTAAGTACACAGGAAAGGGAACCATGCAAAATTTCCCCACCCACAATTCCTCACATGGGTGGGCACCAATTGGCATTGGTCAACTCCCTTCTCAGCAGAAATCAGTTAATTCAGTACAGACCAGACATTGAATGTGCCTCGGCAGTGTATTGTGGAGTGCATTCACCAATAAAACTGTTAGGACCAGCTGTGATCCAACATTATTTCTAAATGGTAAAAGAGGAAAGTCTTATACTTATTCACCCTTATTGAGGGGATGTCTAATCCTGTAAAGTTATACTGCTAACTCGATCACTAGACACTAATGTCAGGTTAAGGAGGAGCTACAAAAATTTAGCTGCTCTCCTTGATGCAGCATCTTTAATTCATTGAATTGAGGAAATGAAGGGGAGGAACAGGGATTGCAGGGCACTAGTAAGTGCATAGTTAGCTCTTTACTTAATATACAGTCGCGTCAAATTGGATTGATAGCCACAAAAAGAGAGTCAAGTCTTGTAGATACTTCTCCTTTGAAGGGAAATAAGATGACTTGTAGTGTTAAAACTAACTCCTGGATGATCCACTTTAGGTTTTAGCCTTTCTGATGGAGACAAATTTTATTTCTATATCTCTCACCGCTTGCTGGATAAAGAAAAAAAAACCCTCAGATTTAAAAAGAAAGGCTTGCATTTCTGTGACATCTTTTATGACATTTGAAAGCACTTCATAGCCAATGAAACACTATTAAGTGAAGTCGTTTCATCATTCTGAGAAATGTGGCAGCCAGTTTATACAGAGCAAGTTCCCACTGAGAGCATGGAGAATATGGATAACACAGTGTGGAGCTGGAGGAACTCAACAGGCCAGGCAGCATCAGAGGAAAGCTGATGTTTCGGGTCAGGACCCTTCTTCAGAAATGGGGGAGGGGTGGGGCTGGGGAATGTAGGTGGGATGGTGATAGGTGAGAGCAGGTGGGCAGTGGTGGGGATTGGTCAATGAGGTGGGAGAGAAGATGGACAGGTCAAGGAGGTGGGGATGAGAGGGAGATAGGTAGGATGTAATTGCTTTTTTTCCAATTATTTTGCTTGAGGGATAGTTTATTGCTAGGCCTTTTAGAAAGAAATTTAAAAACATTTTTACAGCAATGTGCAACTGGACTTTTTTTTTTCTTTTCACACTGTTCAATGATATGAATCATGGACAATTAAAATAGAGAAGTAGTTTTGCATAATATCCCATCTGTTAATCAGTGCTGTGTTTCTTGAGGGCTGAATATTGCCCAGAATATTGGGAATCTCCATTGTTTTAATTAAGTAATGCCTTGGGGAGTTTTCGCATTCACTGGATTTAATTCTCATTTGACAGCATTCCCAAAAATATTGGCACTGTATATTACACTGATGTGTCTGGTTGGAATTCATGATCTCTCTCTCTCTCTCTTTCTTTCTCTCTCTCTCTCTCGCTTTCTCTTTCTGTCTCTTACTCCCCATCTCTTGCTCTCTCACTAATCCTCTCTAACCCTATTCCTTTCTAACCCTGTCCCTCTCTAACCCTATCCCTCTTTCTTCCATCCTTGAACACCCTGCATTATCTTGTCCAAATATTTGTGAGTTGTGAGAGCATGGAATGCGTTGCCAGCAGCAGTTGTGGAAGCAAGGTCATTGGGGTCATTTAAGAGACCACTGGACATGCATATGGTCACAGAAATTTGAGGGTGCATACATGAGGATCAATGGTCGGCACAACATTGTGGGCTGAAGGGCCTGTTCTGTGCTGTACTGTTCTATGTTCTATGTTCTATTTGTGTTAAATGCCCTCTGTTGCTTAGAAGTACTGTGGCCAATTATGGCAGAAACTGAATCATTACCCAATTAACATTCTTATATTGTAGCTTTATATTTTAATAATTTTGAGATGATGTATATGTGCCTTAAGGATGCTGTGAAAATCTGCATTTGCCGGCACAACATGAAATAAAGTGAACAGAAGAACAAAAACAATTCACAGAATCACAGAACTGTTACTTACAAATGGAGGCATTTTGGCCCACCATTACTGCGCCAGCTCTTCAAACGAGCATCATTTCCTAGTCCAATCTCCTGGTTCTCCCCGAACAATTTCTATCTAAATACTGATCCAATGCCCTTCCTGCCTCAATTGAACCTGCCTCCACCACATTTCCAAGCTGTGCATTCCACACCCTAACAACTCACTGTATGAATTTTTTTTCTCATATTACCTTTGCATAGCACTTTAAATCTATGCCCTTTCATTCTTTTCTTCTTTTACGAGCAGGAGCAGCTTCTGCCTAACTACTGTATCCAGCTCGCTGATGATTTTGAAAACTTCAATCAAATCTCTGCATATCCTTCTTCTCTTCAAGATGAACAGTCTCAAAGTCTTCAGTCTGCCCTCAGGACTGAAACTTCTTATTTCTTGAAAATCATTTTTGAACTCTCTCCAATGCATTCACATCTTTTCTATAATTTGGCACATAATACTCAAGCTGAAGTCTAACAAATGTCTTATACAAGTTTAACAGCACTTCCTTGCTCTTGTACTCTGGACATAGACTGAGCAGGGAATGTGATTTGTGGAAGTGTGGCATTGTTCATATTGGCAGGAAGAATAAAAATCAGCGTATCATTGAAATGGAGAATAACTGCAGAACTCCTAGATGCATGAGTGACAAAAGTTGGTATGCAAGTACATAGTCAAGAAGGCTGTTTGAATGACACCCTTTATTAGAGGAATTGAACGTGAAAGTAAGGACTACACAGAGCATTGGTGCGACAATATCTTGAATACTTTGTTCACTTTTGATCAACTTTTTTGAGGAAGGATGTGTATGAGTTAGAAGTTATTCAGAGGAAGTTAACTACATTGATATCTGGGATTAACTTTGTATTACACCACCTGACCACTTCTTCCCCACCTCAAAAAGATACCCTGATAAATTACCTATAAATAGGAAATGTTCAGATTAAGTTTGGGTTGTGATTCCTCACACAGGGTGACTGCCAGAGTCCCCATTGATTGGCTACAGGAAATACACATTTACTGTATCACAGCATGTTCAGTCTCAGCCAGCTCTGCAAAGTATTTGGGAATGGTCAGTAAGAGAGTTTGGAATCTCTGGGGGGAAATGGCTTAGGAATGAGAAACAATCTGATAAATAAATGTAAAATGCTTTGATAGCTTAATTCTCATTAGATGTTATTCGGTGCTGCCTTAGAAGTTAGATACGTTTTTCACTGCAGTGATTGATCAAGAGCTTTGTTTGTAAAAGGTAAATTAAGCATTACAGTGACCAGCATTGTGCAAGCATTGAGAATCATTCGAGTGCTTTTTCTACTTTTTGGAAAAAAGCATTCATAGGATGTGGGTGTCACTGGCTGGCCAGCATTTATTGCCAATCCCTGGATGCCCTTGAGAGGTTGGTGGTGAACTGTTCTCTTGAACTGCAATCCATGTGTTGTAGGTTAACCCACAATGCCATTAAGGGGGAACTTCCAAGATTTTGTCCCAGCGACAGTGAAGGAACAACGATTTATTTCTGCATCTGGATGGTGGATGGCTCGGAGGGAAACTTGCAGGTGGTGGTGGAATTGGATTTGGGACATCAGGAATTGCCATACCTCATATTTCAGAAACCCAAAGCAAGACTTTTCTCTGTCCAGAGGCTTTCCGACCTGCTGAGTATATTCAATACAGTAAAAATCTGCAGTTTGGTGTTGCATTCCTCAAAAGCCTTGCTAAAGGTGATTTTTGTAAATAGTAGTCATGCTGGTTTGCGCATACAGGATACATGTGCAGTGCTCACTTCCTTCTGCAGGCAGAAAGTTTTCCTGTAATGTTTTTCTTTAAGCCATATGTAAAAGAAGATTAATCTGACTCTCTTTCACAACCTTTTATGTCCCATGTATTAGTAATTTCATTTCCCTTCCCTTTTTCTATGTCTTTTGCATTCTTCCATTTCAAATATTCATCTAATTTCTTTTTAAACGATGCTTCAGTCAGTGAACACTTGAATGGAAAAACATCTTAGCTGTCTCTGTGCAAAGTGGAAACAGTGAGATGAAGCCCTCTGGAGGTCAGATATCTCAACACTTAAATATGTATAGATAAGTTTCTCCACAGTGGGTCAGCGCCCAAAAGGTCAGTCCATAAGTCTGTGAAACAGGAAACCTTGAAATCTGCCTGAACATCATTTCCTGGTGATACTCACTGTGATTCCACAGGCTTTTCAATTTTTCCAGATGAAATCTTTGATCCTGAGAACATGGGAGGTACTCAGCGTGTGCCAAATCAAACTCAACCCTTGGGCCTAGCTTCCTATCTTCCACTCCGAGTGTTTCCCACCTTACAAAGCGACAAGTCTGGGAAAGAAAACGCCCAGTCAGTTTGGAAGTGACGAGCTAATAGAGGCTTGTTTTATTTGGTGCCTCTGATCTCAGCTGTGGTCCAAAATTGCTTTTCATTTTTATGGTGTATGAATCGACGGTCAACTGGGGTGAAGAAAGCCCTACTGTGTCACTTCACCACTGGTGTTATTTTCTCATTCTTTGCTTCTCACACAGATGTTTTAAACATTGATTATGCTTGGGAAGGAGATTTTTCTCTTTTCTTCCTCTGGCTCTCGTGGCTCCCCATCAATAGTAACCAGCCGATACCTCACATAGTTACATATCGTTAGATCTATGTGCACAAAAGGCCGACTACTCAAAAAGACCAAAAACTTAAGATCTTACTGCCAGGCATTGAATCTTCCTACGGAGCAGGAAATTTCGTATTTTACATGTTCTGACTGGTTCGACTGCTTATTCCACACACACAGAAGATTGGACCCAGACCAGGAAAGAAGACTGAGGGCCAAAGAGATCCAAAGACTGAGAGAAGCCTGGGAGAAGGGAGAGGAGTTGAGGGGGAGGAGTGGGGATGGAGAGGAGTACACATGAGAGAGACTGGAAACTGCACAGAGAAGAGTGAGTGGGAAGAGACCAGGGAATTATGAGGAACCTGGAAGGTAGGAACGGAATCCATGGTCTTTACCAACAGAAGACGGACTGGACATGCTACGAGAGGAAATTCAGAATCCAAAAGAGGAGTGAAAAGTGTGAGCAGGAAGGAGATCATAGAGTGGGAGCTTGAGACAGGAAGGTGGAGCCTGATATGGAATGGGAACATAAAAGAGGAAAGAACTGACTGAGAAGCTGAATGGAGATGGCTAAGAGCTCATGAGAAGGGAGAAGCATTTGGAATCATGAGAGAAATAAACTATAAAGGAGCTAGTGTGGAAACCAAAAGAAGGGAATGGAAAAGAGTGGGGAGGGTTTATGGTTAAGTCCGATGGAGGATAGCAGCACCTTCAAAGAGTGAAATGGAGCCAGGAGCCTATGAGAAAGGAGCACAGATGCAGGTATTTAAAAGGATTGTGAGAATCATAAGCCAGTGAAAGTAGGGATGAGGAACTTGAGAGAGAAGGCTAAAAGTCTGAAAGAAGTGAATGGAGCCTGGTGGGTGCTTTACAGTGAGGAGAGGAGCCCGAATCTTAATTTTAACAGTGTATATGGATGGAAATGGAAATGAATGGCACAGTATCCAGACTCTGGAAGATTTTGTTTCTAAGGCATCTTTGGCATGGGTCCAAATGAGATGGCAGAAAGCAATAGAATGGTCCCAGCACCCAGGTTAGTGGCTGAACGTAGTTTCAGGTAGGGCCTGGAATGTGGGGAGGAATAGGAGTTAAATTTTCCATGTGGTAGTCAGAAAAGGGTATTTCAGCTCCTCAAAGATCCACGTGAAAAGGCAAAAAGAGACAATTAAATGCTTATTTGGGTCTCTTCGACTTCCAGCTCTTACTCTTGCAACGTTGGCCTTCCCTACACAAGTGTCCAATTAAAATTCCGATGGACACTTGTGCTATTTATGGAGCCTGATGAACATATCAAAACAAGGACACTGCTGGCTTCTAACAAGTGCCTTTCACAGAAGAGCAGTTGTAAAAGTGATATGTAGTGAAGTCGTAAAATGAGGCATTTGGGGAAGAATAGAATACAGATGACTCTACCATGGAATAAGTGTTTTGATTATGACATAAAGAGGATCACTGGATATGGCTGGGTGTACCAGAGGAGCTTGCAGAAATAGTGTGGGATTAGCAGGTTCTAAACTGGAATATAGTGCAAGTGATGAGTGGAGATTGGGAGATCACAGTCTAAGAAAACAGCTTGAGGAAATGAAAGCATGTTAAATCAGTGGATTTCATCCATGAGGTGGCTCACTGAAACAGAGCTGTATTGCAGAGATAGGATTGAAATGCAGATGAGGTATGATTGCATCATCGCCTATAACAATCTTCAGCCAGAAGTGCTGAGTAGATGTTCCAACTCCATCTCATCCGGAGATCGCCAGCATCACAGATGCAAGTCTTCAGCAGAATTGATTCAGCCCATGTGATGTCAAGGAATGGCTGAAAACGCATACATATGACACAGGCTATGGGATCTGACAGCATTCTTCCAATATCCCTGAAGACTTGTGCCATACCTCTGGCCAGGATGTTTCAGGGCATCTACCCAGCAGTGCGGAAAATTGCCAAAGATTTCCTGTTCACAAAAACAACAGGGAAAATCCAATATAATAAAATGTGAGGCTGGATGAACACAGCAGGCCAAGCAGCATCTCAGGAGCACAAAAGAAAATCCAATGTATCCTATTAGTCTGCCCTTGGAAGGCATGGAAGTGCCATTAACAGTGCTATTAAGCTGCACTTCCTGAACAATAACTCACTCACTGGTGCTCAGTTCAGCTTCTGCCAGGGTCGCTAGTTCCTGATTTTGTTGCAGGTTTATTTCAAACACTCACACATTGCAATCTGGAGGTACAGTGAGAGTGACTGCTCCTGATCAAAGCCACAATTAACCAAGGCATTAGGAATCTGCACAAATTCTTCAAATTAGTTTTCTAGGTCCTAACAACTCATTAGACGGTGAGAGTCCACAAATATCTCCATTCTCAATGAAGGAAGACCCCAATACATCAATGCAGAAGAGAAGGCCGAAGCATTTGAGGCAATTTTTAGCTAGAAGTGTTGAGTAGATAATCCATCTCGGCCTCCTCCAGTGGTCCCCAGCATGACAAATGCCAGTCTTCAGCCAATTTGATCCATTCCATATGATATTGAGAGATGGTTAGAGACACTAGATGCAGCAAAGACTATGGGCCCTGTCAATATTCCAAAGGCTTGTGCTCCAGAACTTGTTGCTCCCTAGCCAGTCTCTTCCAGGACACTGGTATCTACCTGACAATGTGGAAAATTGCCAAGCAATGTCCTGTACATAAAAGCAGGACAAATCCGATCTGGCCAATTACCTCCCCATCAGTCTCCTCTCGATCATCGGTAAAGTGGTGGAAGGTGTCATCAACAGTGCTATGAAGCAACACCTGCTCTGCAATTATTTGCTGAGTGATGCCCACCAGGACAACTCAGCTCCTGAACGCATTACAGCCTTAGTTTAAATGTAGACAAAAGAGTGAAATTCTAGAGGTGATGTAAGATGGACAGCCCTTGACGTCGAGGATGCATAACTGCAAGATGAAGTTGTTGCTGTGAAGAACAATTGAGCTGTTGAAAGGAGAATAATTCTTTCAGTTCTTTTTCAGTCTGTCGGAAAGCTAACTGGTCATGTTAAGTGGAGGAAATGCAATGAATTTCATCTGCATGGACTCCAGAAGATCCTTTGTCTCATGGGAAATTATCAGAGGAAATTAAGAAACACAGCTTTGGGGGTCAGGAGAAATAGTAAACTGGGCTAAAAATTAATTAGAAGAGAGAAAACAGAGATTTGAGTTAAAGATAACAAAGTGTGAAGCTGGATGAACACAGCAGGCCAAGCAGCATCTCAGGAGCAGAAAAGCTGACGTTTCGGGCCTAGACCCTTCATCAGAGTCTAGGCCCGAAACGTCAGCTTTTGTGCTCCTGAGATGCTGCTTGACCTGCTGTTTTCATCCAGCCTCACACTTTATTATCTTGGATTCTCCGGCATCTGCAGTTCCCATTATCTCTGATTTGAGTTAAAGGCAGTTTTCAGCATGGTGGTGTTGGCCCATAGTGTTCACTGGTCATATTAATGACTTTATTTAGGCCTCAAGTGGCAGTGTCAAAATTCACACATAATGCAAAGCAATAGCCTGGGAAGATCCAGGCAACAATGATTCCATTGGCAGATGGTGTATGGCTGATTGATAGACCTTACCACTCAAATGTAATAATGCCTGATTTCGTAGCTAGACCATCAAGAAGTATTATCGCCTCACTTATCCATAAATGCTCATGCAGCAACCATCACAATGAGATAGCTAACTATTTGATAATTTTGCATCCTGTTTAGAGTGCAATGATACTTGGCTCCTAAATCAATAAGCTAGTGTACAAACTCTAAAAATTTTCAACCAAACTAAAGACAGTCTTGGAACCGGGGGGATCTGTACCGTTGGGACGGTCTCTACCTGAACCAATCTGGAAGCAGTGTTCCAGCGAAAATGATAAATAGGGTGGTCAGTAGGACTTTAAACTTCTGAGTCAGGGGGAAGGGAAAGTGAAAGAGACAGGGAGTATGGAGTTAAATGGAAAGATAAGCAACAGGATAGCATGTGTACAGGTGGATTTAAGCTCGAGGCATTCTAGGAATACAGCAAAAAGGAAGGATAGCTTAAGACATCTTAGGATTTCCCATATCTCTAATAATGATAAGAAAGTTAGCATTAAGGCACTTTGTCTAAAAGCTCGTAGTATTCGCAACAGAGTAGATGAATTAACAGCAGAATCCTCTTGAATGATTATGATGTGGTAGGTATCACAGAGACATGGTTGCAGGGAGTTCAGGACTGGCAGTAAAACATCCAAGGATTCACAACATATCGAAAAGACAGGGAGGTGGGCAGAGGGGGTGGGGCTGCCTTGTTAGTTAAGAATGGAATTAAATTTACGGCACTGAATGACATAGGGTCAGAGGATGTGGAGTCTGTGTGGGTGGAGTTGAGGAACTACAAAGGCAAAAAAACTATAATGGGAGTTATGTACAGACCTCCTAACAGTGATCAGGACCAGGGGCGCAAGATGCACCGAGAAATAGATAGGGCATGTCAGAAAGGCAAGGTCACGGTGATCATGGAGCACTTCAATATGCAGGTGGATTGGGTGAATAATGTTGCCGGTGGATCCAAAGAAAGGGAATTCATGGAATGCTTGCAGGATGGCTTTTTGGAACAGCTTGTGATGGAGCCCACAAGGGAGCAGGCTATTCTGGGCTTAGTGCTATGTAATAAGCCAGACTTTATAAAAGACCTTAAAGTAAGGGAACACGTAGGAGGCAGCGATCATAATATGGTGGAGTTCAGTCTGCAGTTTGAAAGAGAGAAGGCAAAATCGGATGTAATGGTGTTACAGTTAAATAAAGGTAATTACAGGGGCATGAGAGAGGAATTGACGAAAATCGACTGGAAGCAGAGCCTAGTGGGGAAGACAGTAGACCAACAATGGCAGGAGTTTCTGGGTGTAATTGAGGACACAGTACAGAGGTTCATCCCAAAGAAAAGAAAGATTATCTGGGGTGGGATTAGACAGCCATGGCTGACAAAGGAAGTCAGGAAACATAGCAAAGAAAAAGAGACAGCCTATAAAGTGGCCAAGAGCACTGGGAAATCAGAAGATTGGGAAGGCTACAAAAACAAACAGAGGATAACAAACAGAGAAATAAGGAAGGAGAGGATCAAATATGAAGGTAGGCTAGCTAGTAATATTAGAAATGATAGTAAAAGCTTCTTTCAATACATAAGAAACAAACGAGAGGCAAAAGTAGATATTGGGCCGTTCCGAATTGATGCTGGAAGGCTAGTGATGGGAGATAAGGGAATAGTTGAAGAACTTAATAAATACTTTGCATCAGTCTTCACAGTGGAAGACATGAGTAGTATGCCAACAATTAGGGAGAGCCAGGGGGCAGAGTTGAGTATGGTAGGCATTACAAAAGAGAAAGTGCTAGAAAAGCTAAAAGGTCTAAAAATTGATAAAGCTCCTGGCCCCGATGGGCTACATCCTAGAGTTCTGAGGGAGGTGGCTGAGGAAATAGCAGAGGCTTTGGTTGTGATCTTTCAACAGTCACTGGAGTCAGGCAAAGTCCCAGATTATTGGAAAATTGCTGTTGTAACCCCCTTGTTTAAGAAAGGATCAAGGCAAAAGGTGGAAAATTATAGACCGATTACCCTAACCTCGGTAGTTGGTAAAATTCTAGAATCCATTGTCAAGGACGAGATTTCTAAATTCCTGCAAGTGCAGGGTCAGATTAGAACAAGTCAGCATGGATTTAGTAAGGCGAGGTCATGCCTGACAAACCTATTAGAATTCTTTGAAGAGGTAACAAGTATGTTAGACCAGGGAAACCCAGTAGATGTTATCTATTTAGACTTCCAAAAGGCCTTTGATACGGTGCCTCATGGGAGGCTGCTGAGCAAGGTGAGGGCCCATGGTGTTTGAGGTGAGCTACTGGCTTGGATTGAGGATTGGCTGTCTGACAGAAGGCAGAGAGTTGGGATAAAAGGCTCTTTTTCGGAATGGCAACCGGTGATGAGTGGTGTCCCGCAGGGTTCAGTGTTGGGGTCGCAGCTGTTCATCTTATATATTAATGATCTGGATGAAGGGACTAGGGGCATTCTGGCAAAGTTTGCCGATGATACAAAGATAGGTGGACAGGCAGGTAGTACTGAGGAGGTGGGGAAACTGCAGAAAGATTTAGACAGTCTAGGAGAGTGGTCCAGGAAATGGCTAATGAAATTCAATGTGAGTAAATGTGAGGTTTTGCACTTTGGAAAAAAGAATACAGGCATGGACTATTTTCTAAATGGTGAGAAAATTTGCAAAGCAGAAGTACAAAGGGATCTGGGAGTGTTGGTCCAGGATTCTCTAAAGGTTAACTTGCAGGTAGAGTCCGTAATTAAGAAAGCGAATGTAATATTGTTGTTTATGTCAAGAGGGTTGGAATATAAAAGCAGCGAAGTGCTTCTGAGGCTTTATAAAGCTCTAGTTAGGCCCCATTTAGAATACTGTGCCCAATTTTAGGCCCCACATCTCAGGAAGGACATACTAGCCCTGGAGCGTGTCCAGCGGAGATTCACATGGATGATCCCTGGAATGGTAGGTTTAACGTATGATGAACGGCTAAGGATCCTGCGATTGTACTCATTAGAGTTTAGAAGGTTGAGGGGAGATCTAATAGAAACTTACAAGATAATGTATGGTTTAGAAGGGGTGGATGCTAGGAAGTTGTTTCCATTAGGTGGGCACAGCCTTAAAATTAGAGGGGGTAAATTTAAAACTGAAATGAGACGACATTTCTTCAGCCAGAGAGTGGTGGGCTTGTGGAATTCATTGCCATGGAGTGCAGTGGAGGGTGGGACATTGGATGCCTTCAAGGCAGAGATCAACAAATTCTTGATCTCAGAAGAAATCAAGGGCAACAGGGAGAGTGCAGGGGAATGGAGTTGAAATGCCCATCAGCCACGATTTAAATGGCAGAGTGGACTTGATGGGCCGAATGGCCTTACCTCCACTCCTATGTCTTATGGTCTTATGTCTTATGGTCTAGATCAATAATCTGTTTCATGAACACTTTACTGCATGGATAGATTCTAATTTACCTCATGGATAGAATGATAAGAAGATAAACAATTAACCCAGCACATAAACAAAAAAACCTATGTCTTAAAGAGACTCAACTTTATCTAAAGTTCCAGTAACCTGAGCTATAGATTAGCTCCTAACTGGTGACTTGGATTAAGTCAGTACTCATCCCAATGAATAGATCCATAACCTACTGAGAACTAATCTTGAGAGAAGCCACTTCAGCAGTCTTTTTCATAGATAATTATTCTCTCTTATTCATTCAAATAGATCATGTACATTTGAAAATGGGTCAGAAATAACTACATATTATACATAACTAAAAGGACAGGTAAAATAGACTAAAGATGCAGTTAAATATACTTATGGAGGTAGCAGAATAACTCATAGTAATGATAAAATATTCAGTTCCTGCTTAGCTTCTTATCTGATTGAAATCTCACAACGATTGACATATCAAGTTATTCTGGAGTATAAAAATCATGACAAGAGCCTCACACTAATTTTGTATGAATTTCATCGCTGCATATTTAAGGGGCTATTACATCACTTTGTGTTCCCTGCCATTGCAAATTCAGGTGGGAACTGCAAAGATTCTTCAGCCATTTAAGTAGCTGAAAAACTTGTGGCATACACTGAATTTCTGAAACATGCTCCCAGTGGCCAAGGCTCCAAGTCAGGTACTCCCTGGAATTCTTATATTGTTGTTCTAAGAGTGGTTGCAAATCCAATAAAATAACAGCCAAAACCTGGTTTAAAAGAGAGACACGATGCAAATATTTGATAGAGATTGTTGACCAGCTGAGCATCATGTGCAACAATCCTCACTCTCCGCTTTTAGTTAATGTACGATTTCACATGGTCAGCTTATGGTGGTGAGAAATATGAACATTCAGAAAGAAATCCGGGGCTTGGACATTTGCAGGGGAAACTTCATAGGAGGCCCAAAAAACAAACAACTGTTTCAGCCATTTCTTTAGGGGTTGTGGTGGACAATAAGAGAAAGAGAGGGAGAGACCTCCAGCCAGAAACGGAAGGGATTTTACATGGTTATTCACTCATATTTATACAGCCTGATATCAATGGTGGAGTTAGTCTGCGGGCTGGATGAACACATTGTGATTTTCCATCATTTGTTCATAAGTTTGTTATTTATTTTACTTGACATGATCTGAACTCAAGAACGACATTCTTCCATTTCAGCCAATTCAAAACAAAAATATTAGTTGCAAGGAGGGAGAACGGGTGATACATTGTGTTAAAATTTTCCATCTCATTTCGGAGATCTGCGTTTTGACTCCAGCCCAAACAGATGGTATAGCTGCTTTTCGCTGACAAATGCAGGAGACTGTGACTTGAATGAAATGAACTTGAAAAGTCCTGTTTTAGATCCCAATGGATTCTAGTGCAAAGACATGCAGCTTCCCATAATTTCAAGATAAATAGTGCATTCTTCTTCCGACAGATTTTTACGCTGGGGCAAGATGACGAAGGTCAAAACAGCAGAGCAGTTAAAAAATACCCAAAACCACTTGGGAGGAAGAAAGGGGACAAGAGAGAAAGGAGGGTCATGGTTATTGAACTGGATGAGGAACTCAGCAGAAATGAGTTCAAAATATCATCAGCCAAGTTGTGAAAGTGAAATCAAACCCGGTCCTTTAAATAGGCTGATGCCAGAAGAAGAGATGACTTTGAGAAGGTCTGAACCGTTGTTAAAAATCCCAATTGGTTCACTAATATGTTTCAGGTTTATGTATGACCTCAGCATGGTTGCCTGTAAGAAGTATGACAAGCAGCATCAAAGGAGCAGGAAGGCTGTCATTTCGGGCCTAGACCGGTCAGCCTTCCTGCTCCTCTGATGCTGCTTGGCCTGCTGTGTTCATCCAGCTCTCCACCTTGTTATCTCAGATTCTTCAGCATCTGCAGTTCCTACTATCTCAGAAGTATGACATCCTCTTGATAGCTTCAGAGCCAATTAGAGATCTGCAATAAACACAGTCCTGCTGGCATTTCTTACATTTGAGAACAACAGAAACAAAGATATGGTACCTCAGATTAATTATGGTTGGTTATATCTGAACTGTGATATTTAACATCATGAAAAAGTAGAGTTCCATTCATTTGTAATGCTCATAGTTGCTTCAGTGGTTGAAAGGTACAATTTATTCTCTTAAAGATGTTTTTGATTCGCACTCAGTTAAATTTTCTCAAATGGCAAGTCAATGACGGGCTCGGTGCCCCGCACTCCAGGCAGGAGGCCAATCAGCCCGTTGAACCTGCTCTGCCGTACAGCTCATGCCCATTTATGGGTGATGTGTGATAACACCACTCACCTGCCCTTTTCCTAACAAGTAATATGCAGTAATCCCAATTCGACTTGCAACTCCATGACTTCAGATTGGGGCAATGTTAAAATTCCCTCTTGCTGGAATCATAAACTGCCTAAAGTGCTGAGGGTAGAGAACAAGCTCATATTTGAAGGCCTTTTAACCAAGCACTTAAATTTGTCTGAACACACTAAGAAATGAAGGGAAACATGGCACCAAGCACAAATGATGGTAAATTCAAGAATGTTGATGTTTGCTTTGATGATGACCAAAAGCATGACTGCAGGGGGAGGCGTCCAAGAAATTCAGAGAGCAGCTGAAAATGTGAAACAATGAGGTGTTTACAGCATGCAACTGATGATGGAGACCCCAAGGCTCACACTGAGTTAAGCCTCAGAACTTGGCTTTTGAGATAGCAGCAAGTAACACAACTGGCCAGTTGAGGCTTCACAAAATGGCCTGGCTCAAATGTGGTAAATGCGAAGGGATGACCTTTGGTCTGCAGTAGTATGTGTACGAGTGGGAGAAGCACTTTGGTTCAACGTTAACCTAAATGAGAAAAAGATGTAAATTATTAATTCTTCAGTATCCTTTAGTGATCCCCAAAAGGATTGCTTGATATGTTATTCACAATATGCCTGGGAAAACATGGCAAATACTCTATCTAGTTTTTCGATGAATTTGCCAACCTGTTATTGAAATAGGAGCCAAATCTAATCAAAGTAGAAGATTGGAAAATTCTAACAAATGATATGTTGGGGATATGTATGCTGAGTCTGGAATGAGGGGACCTGATCTCAGAATAAAGGATAGGTCATTTTAAACTGAGATGAGGAGGAATTTCTTCACTCAGTCAGTGGTGAATCTTTGGTATTCTGTACCTCAAAGAGTTGTTGAAGTTCACCCATTGAGCATGTTTAAAGGCAGGAATCAATACATTTTTGGAGACTAATGGTATTAGAGATAATGTAGCAAAGCAGCTTTTGGGGAAAGTAATCAGCTGCAATCTGTTGGAATGGTTGAACAGGCACAATGGACTGATTTTGCCTGCTCATGTTCCTACATAGGGAGGGCAATGGCCTAGTGGTATTATCACTGGACTGTTAATACAGAGACCCAGATAATGTTCTGGGGGCCCAGGTTTGAATCCTACCATGGCAGATGGTGGAGTTTGAATTCAAAAAATATCTGGAATAATGTAATGATAAATGTGATTGTCAGAAAAAAACCCATCTGTTTCATTAATGTGCTTTAGGGAAGGAAACTGCCATTCTTACCTGGTCTGGCCTGCATATGACTCCAGACCCAGAGCAATGTAGTTGACTCTCTCTGCTTTCTAGGCAATTAGGGATGAGCAATAAATGCTGCCTAGCCAATGATGCCCTCCTCCTGTAAATGAATACAAACAAGTCCTGCTTCTTATTAGCACATTCAGGGGGTCAATTATCCACTGGGTGAATTTGGTACTCTGATGTTACTAGCTACCAATTTGACAACTGTAACTATGCAAGGGAATGTCCACATGAGTTGTAACTGGAGATTTGCCCCACTTGAAGTGCATTCACCCCTAGAACAGCTACTATGGGGCTTGTTACCGCATCCAAGGTTCTTGAAGGATATTTTTGGGGGAGGTGATGGCTGAGTGGATATTGTCAGTAGACTATTAATCCAGAGATCCATGTAATGCTGTGGGGACCCAGTTCGAATTCTAGCATTGAAAATGGCAAAATTTGAAGTTAATAGAAATCTGTAATTCAGAATCTAATGATAGCCTTGAAGCCATTGTTGACTGAAAAACCCTTCTGATTCACAAATGTCCTTTAGGGAAGGAAAATGGCCTGGCCTAAATGTGATTCCATATTCACAGCAATGCAGTTAAGTCTTACTTGCCCTCTGGGCCATTATGGATGAGAAATAAATACTGGCTTGGCCATTAACATTGACATCCTGTGAATGAATAAAAGAAATGAAGGATCTAGATGGAAGAAAGTTCAAAAGAGGGCCCAGATTACTGAAGGATTTGCTACTGATGGTCAGACAGAGAAGCAGAATCAGTTCAAAGAGCATAGAGTGCATGCTGTATATTATTGTCAGAAGAGATCGCTTTAGTGGATAATTAATCCCATGGAGATAAGGGATAAGTGATAAAGGAGATATAAATGTTTGGATTGATAAACAGATAGTCAACAGTGGAGCTTGGCAGAATTAACAGTTACAGGAGTCCATCATTTAGTGTGAAAAGGAGTATTGCAGACTATTATAGTAGTTACAGTTTGTATAGGAGGCAAGCCCAATGAGGAAAGCATTTGAGAAGGGAACTTAGTTGTGTTGAATGCATTGGGTTAGGAATACGTGATAGTAAGAGAGAAATAGGGACCGGAGGGAGCTTGTGGGTCGAACGTCTGACAGGACACCGAGACATTGACATTTTTAAGAATGCTGCTCATGTTCAACTCCGGAGCATGCATTTTTTGGTCTTCAAAGGCATCTGTCATCACATCTTTGCTTGATTGCCATGCTTATCCCTTTGTTTCACTGGGAGCACAGGTAATGGTTTGCAGTTCATGACCCACCATACTGCCTGCTCCTGAAGGTAAGAATGGGTATCGTGTGATCTGCCAGTTTCGGGGCATGAGATCATGGCGGAGGGTTAGACACAGACTAGGAACAGAGTTAAATGATGTGGGGAAGGGAATCAATGATCATGAGACAAGAGGAGCTGACTGAAGGGAGGAGCCAAACACAGTGGCGTGCCTGTCCAGGTCATGGGTATAGAAGCTTGGGCTGGAGGGAGGAAAGCAGTCCTGCTCACCTGACCCACAAGCATTGCCACTTCAATGTAGCAATCTTCCACCTTAACTACTGAGTATTGTGAGACTCAGGAAAACTGACCAGTCAGTATCTTCATTTTTTGATTTTTGAAACTTTAAATCCCAAATGACAAAAACCTACCAGCTTTTGGGGATCAAGTCACCATTAGTGATTCTGAGATAGAAGAACCAGAATTTGGAATTTTAAAAAAAAGTCAGTTCATGGTCTCACCAAATGCCAGCATTATGTATCACTTAATGCAAGCTGAGCAAGAACATTAGGCATTAATACAAGGATTGCTAAATAGTGGCGATTGTTTTGGGACACCTATATACATATGTCTAGAGGCAAAAGAACAATACAAGAGTTGTTTAAAATCTGGGATTAAACCAGATAATGAAAGATTCTCAATCTGAAATGTTAACCCTGATTCTTTGTCCACAGATGCTGCCTGTTCCGTTAAGAATCTCTTGCATAACCAGACTTTTGGGAAAAAGGTGACATAGTGGTAATGTCACTTGACCAGTAATCCGTAGGCCCAGGCTAATGTTCTGGGAACAGCTGGTAGCTCGTGGATTTTAAATTCCATTTATAAGATCTCGACTTGAAAGTGGATGTCAGTATTGTTGATAACTGTAAAATCCCATCTAGTCGCTAAGGGACTTTGGGAAGAAAATCTGCCGTTCGTACCTAGTCTGGCCGATATCTGACTTCAGATTCATAGCAATTTGATTAACTCTTAACTGTGCTTTTAAATGGCCTGTGAGCCGCTGAGTTCAAGGGCAACATATGCTGAACTTGCCAGTAATGCCCGTATCCCATAAAAGAATGAAAAACAATGTTGGTGATAACTGATTCTTTCCAGCCTCAGAGACATCATGTAACCTGCTGAAAATTTGAACACATGGACAAAGTAGTAAAGTATTTCTAGTACATAAGGATATATATCCCAGTGAGGAGTCAACATCTTCAGGAGAAGAGAAAGTGGATGAGATATTTTAGTATCTTGTGTTTGTTTACATTGTGACAATAGAGATCTTATTTGTTGTCTAAGTTCATATATTTTTCTCTTTTTGATTGCTTTATTTCTATTGTTGTTTTCTGCTAATTTTATTGCATTGAATTTGATTAAAGATGCGTCACATTTTTTTCCAATTTTCACAGATAGGAATTTGAATTGGGATCATTTTTACTGGCTACTTTTAATATCTTAATACTCACTAATTCCAGGAGAAAAGAGAACTCCCAACTAAATATCCCATTGTGCCGTAATGGGAATGAACATTTGGCCTCTGACTTCTTATAGTAAAATATAATGGAAACTATGGAAACCTGTTTATGGAAAATAAACATGTCAATTCTCTTATTTCTTTTCAAGCAGTTCTTTAATGTCATGTTGTGTTTAACAAATGTTTAGATTCCTGCTCTGTTTTATATCTACCATACGCCAACCATAAAGCTTTGACATTGATTATCCTGCCAATCCTCTGGCCAGATTTATTCCTTTAGGATCTGGAAATTCACCGGCTGTAGCAAGTCTTGGAAATAACCCCTCTCTAGTTGGAGTTTAATACCACTCTCCAGATGGTTCCAATCTTTGCTCATTAGATTATAACCTTGCTTCTGGTTTTAATTCCAGTTCTGAGGTTCTATTATTGGGAGGCATCAACATAAATTTATTCAGCTCCACTAAGACAGCCTCACAAGTCGTGTCACTCACAGGAGATCTTTGGGCCATTACGTGTGAAAAAGGGAAGAAAATCAGAGCTGAGTCTGATAGATGGTGGGCGTGAACCTGCGTAGACATGCACAATGTCTATCCAAATTTCTCAAACGCTGAAAGAAATGGTTCAGTCTGTCATTCATTCAGCCTGAGCACTGGGACCATGTGGACGAAGTCCATCACTGCTGCTATTAATCATGCTCTGAGACACCTTAATTTCAGCAGTAGAGAACCTGGAAGTGTTCAATTGAGTATCACTAAACAAATCAGAACCTGCAATGGAACTCGGATCTGCATAGGATCAGCTCTCTCTTTTCATTTTGATAATTGTTTTCTTTCTCACGGTTAATTATGTCCCCTCGTCTCTCAAGATTTTTCTGAGTAATGCAGTGCCACAAAGCTCCTGGTGCTGACAGCCTGGACAGCTCATCCAAATGGTGCTCTTTCAAATTCTGTGCCTTGACAAGGCAGATCAGCGAGCACTCAAGCATAATGGGGGGGCAACTGTTGAGCTTAATCCAGCCCTCAGTTGTTATCCATACTTCATCACTATGTCATAATAATCAGGGAAGGCAGAGTAACGTAGTCATTGCAGTAGTTATCCAGAGGCCCAAGATCCATGCCTTCTGAGTTCCAACCACACAATGGTATTCCAAAAACTAGTGGTATTTTGTTTCGGTAATAAATCTGGAATTGAAGCTAGTTTCAGTAATGTTGACCATGAAACCATTGTGGAACATTATAAAACCTGTCTGGTTTACTGAGAGATGTGGACACTCAGTCCTGTTGACTTTCTCCAACAGTATCCACTCTTTATTTCTGGTTCACAAATGTTCTTTGGAGAAGGAAATCTGCCAGTCTTCTAGTCTGGTCTATATCTGACTCCAGACTCATGGCAGTGCTTTTGGTTGCCACTCAGCTCATTAGGTCTGGCAGCATCTATGGAGAGAGAACCAGAGGTAACATTTCAATTCAAATATGCCTCTTCTTCAGAACTCTTGATGGAACTTGCATTATTATGGAGTTTTTGATAACCTCAGGACATAAACGAGCACTTTTCTTTTTAAAATATAGTTGCTTTGGTAAAGTACAATAAGGCAGTATATGTATCCAGAGTGAGTTTGCACAAACTGAAATGAGATAATGATCAGAAAATCTGCTTTTATGTAATGTTGATGCACGGATGAATACCGCACAGGCCAATCAGGTAATGCCACTGGTCTTTTTGGAATAGTGATATTTCCTTTCACCAGATAATAATCTTGACATGGTATCTGACCTGAAATATGTCACCTTTAACAGTGCAGTGAAGTTTTTAGTCTAGATTACGTGCTTAAGCCTCTGAACTGGGTCTTGAACCCTTGAGCTAACACTGACACATCATGTGTTGCCCATTTCCTCTGTATTTGCTGACAGTGAGCAGTTTACATAGGAAATAGAAGCTGGAGCAGGTCATTCAATCCGTTAAGTCTGCTCTTCTGTTCAACTAGATCCTAGTTAATCTTCTACCTCAATGGCATTTTTCCTTAATGACCTTATATCCCTTGATATCATTAATATGCTGAAATCTTTTGATCTCTGTCTTGATTATACTCAATGACAACCTGCAGGAGTGTGAATTCCAAAGATTCTGCACCTTCTAAATAAAGAAATTCCTCCTCATCTCAGTCACAAACGGCCTGTTATTCTGTCCCCTGATTCTAGACACTACAGCAAGAGAAACAGCTATCTTACATCTACCCTGTCCAGCTCAGTAAGGCTTTCTAATGCTTCAGAGAGACATAAAAAGTAGGAGCGAAGTAGGCTATTCAGCCCTTCAAGGCTGGTCTACAGTTCAATGCAATCATGGCTGATCCTCTATCTCTGTCATCACCCCACTTTCTCCCCATAGTTCTTTATGTCATTGCAATCTATATATCTATCCCGTTCTTCTCAGAATGCATTTAGTGACTTGACCTTCACTATCTTCTGTGACAGACAATTCCACAGGTTCATTACCTTTTGAATGAAGACATTTTTCCTCATCTCTGTCCTAAATGGTCTACACCATACCCTGAGACTGTGTCCTCTAGTTCTAGACACCTTGGAAATGATCCTCTAGGCATTTGGTCTCTCCAATCCTGTCAGAATTTTATACGTTTTATACATTTCAATCAGATCCCCTCTCATCCTTCTAAACGAGTGAATTCAGGCCTACTTGAATTAATCTCACCTCATAGGACTGTCCTGCTGAGCACAGTATTAGTCTAGTGAACCTCGGCCTACACCTTCTATGATAGGTATACCTTTTCTTAGGTAAAGAGACAAAAACTGGAAGAAATACTCCAGGAATGGTCTCACCAAGGCCATGTATAACTGCAGTCAGACATCCCCAGTTCTGCACTCAAATCCGTTTGCAATGAAGGCCAATTTACCATTTGCCTTCCTAATGCTTGCTGTACCTGCTGGTCTACTTTCATTGACCGGTGTACAAGGATACCCACATCAATGGTTCACAATCTATCTCTGCATAAATAATAGTCCTCCTCTGCAGCCTGTAGGCCAGAAAGCTATCAGTGAGAATAGATAACTGCACCTCCTCCACACTAACACTCAACACTGGACCCCCGCAAGGATGCGCCCTCAGCCCCCTGCTGCACCCATGACTGTGTTGCCAAATTCGGAACAAATGCATTCCACAAGTCTGCTGACAACACCACCATCGTGGGTGATATCTAACAATGAAGAGTCAAACTACAGAAGGGAGATAGAGGGCTTGGTGATGTGGTACAATGAAAACAATCTGTCTCTCAATATTGGTAAAACTAAAGAACTGATCATTGACTTCAGAAAGAAAGTAAGAGAATATGCCTCCATCTACATCAACTGAACTGAGTTTGAGAGAGTGAAGAACATTACATTCCTTGGAGTGACGATTACTGATAACCTGTCTTGGACTTCCCAACTGGATGCAACATTCAAGAAGGCACAATAACATGTCTTCTTCTTCAGGTGGCTCAGGAAATTTGACAATTTTGTTCCTCACCAACTCCTACAGATGCACCATTGAAAGCATACTGTCCGGGTACATAACAGCCTGGTACGGAAACTGCTCTGCCAAGGACTGTAAGAAACTGCAGAACGTTGTGTGCACAGCCCAGAGCATCACGGAATCCACCTTCCCATACATGGACTCCATTCACATGGCTCACTGCCACAGAAAGGCTGACAACATTATCAAAGACCCATCGCACGCCGGTAATGACCTCCTACAACCTCTTCTACTGGGCAGAAGATACAGAAGTCTGTAAACATGGACCAGCAGGTTCAGGACCAGCTTCTTCCCAGCCATCATCAGACTAATGAATGGACTATCTATCCTCAAGTAATGCTGATCTTGCTAATATTGATCTCACCTAGCACGTGCCCTGTGCAATGTAACCTGTATGTCTCTGTTTAGGTCTTTTTGATCTGTACATCCTTTGCTTGCATCTGCCTGCATTGCTCATAACCAAAGCTTTTCACTGTATTTCAGTACATGTGACAATCAATCAATGCCTTTTTCACCATTGAAGTATTGATAACTTCACATTTAGCCACATTGTACTCCAGTGGCTATATGTACGCCCAGTCATTCAATTTGTCTAAAACAGCTTGAAGCCTCCTTGACTTCTCCTCACAACTCACAATCCTGCCTAGCTTTGTGCCATCAGCAAACTTGGGAATGTTGTATTTAGTTACCTAATCCAGGTCATTTATATTGTGAATAGATAGAGCCAACCATGGATTCTCGCAGGATCTCACTAATCACAGCAGGCTACACTCTGCCTCCTGTCTCAATTCTTGATTCTCCATGTGAATATATCAGACCCTATCCCATGTGCTTTAATTTTGCTCTTCTGAGAAACTTTTATCAAAAGCCTCCTGCAAATCCAGACACACCATATCTATCGATTCTCTCTTATCTCACAGACTCTGGTAGATTGGTCAGACATGATTTGCCTTGGGGAAACCCATGCTGGCTTTGTATAATCCTGTTAACGTTTTCCATATATTCTGTTATCACATCGTTTATAATACACCTCTGATGTTGTAAGGCTAACTGGTCTGTTACTCTCTGTCTTTTTTCTCTTTCTGTTTATAAATGGTGCAGTTACATTTCCAACCTTTCAATCTGTAGAAACCATCCCTGAGTCTATAGAATTTTGGAAAATAACCACCCATGCATCCAATATTGCCAGGACCGCTTTCTTTAGTATTCTCTGGGCTGTAGATTATTAGGCCTGGTGATGTGTCAGCCTTTAACCTCATTAATTCTGGAATCACAGAGTTGTTAATGGCATATAAGAAGGCTATTCAGCCCTCTCTGCCTTCACTGGACCAACAGTGGTCCCAGCATCATTTCCTTACTGATTTCCTTCAATTCCACCCATTCTCTAGACCCTTGGTTTTCTAACGTTTCTGGAAAGCTAATTGTGTGTTCCTTTGTGAAGACAGATTAAAAGAATGTGTTCAATTTTTCTGGCATTTCTTTGTTGCCCATTATAATTTGCCCAGCTTCTGACTGTAAGGGGCACTGACATTTGTCTTCATTAATCTTTCTCTCTTCATGTATTTATAGAAGTGCTTATGGTCAGATTCTATGTTCTCTGCTGTTTTACTAGATTACTGAATTCTAAAATGCGACCAATTCTTAGGTTTGTTGCTTTTTATGTTACTTTTATGTCACCTCTTCATTTCCTTAGTAAACCATGGTTGAGCGACATGTTCAGTTCTATTTTTGTGTCAAACAGGAATGAACAGTTGTTGTAATTTGTGTACATAGTCTTTAAATTTAGATAATTGCCTTTCCACTGTCAACACATATAGTAAGGTTCTCCAATCTATCCTTGCCATTCCATACCTCATGCCCTCATTAATCCCTTTATTTAGAAAAAGGACCCTAGTTCAGGAGTTGACAATTTCAATTCTCCATTTTAGTGAAGAATTCTATCACATTATGGTTGCTGTTCCCAAGGGACCTGCCCAACAAAAATGGTAATTAATCTTTTCTCATCACACAATACCCAGCCTAAATAGCCAGTTGCCTAGTTGATTCCTCAATGTATTGATCTGAAAAACCCTGACAAGTACACTCCAGAAAATCCTCCTCCATGAAAAGGGGAGCTCCAAAACTAGAGGGCACAAGCTTAAAATGAGAGGGGGAATATTTAAATGGGACCTAAAGAGCAACTTTTTCAAGCCGAGGGTGGTGCTTATATGGAATGAACTACCAGAGGAGGTGGTGGAGCCTGGTACAATTACAACATGTAAAAGGCATCTGGATGGATACATGAATAGGAAGGATTTACAGGGATATGGGCCAAATGCTGGGATTAGGTTAATTTAGGATATCTGGTCAGCGTGAATCAGTTGTCCTGAAGCTCTGTTTCATTGCTGTTCATCTCTATGACTCCATAACTCTCATACCATCGTAAGTTTGGTTTACCTAATCTATATGAAAAGTTTACTCGAGGTTACATTTGTAGCCTTGTTACATGCATCTTTGAATTCTTGTGTAGTGATTTTCCTTGTATGTCCTCCACTGTTTTGGTTTCTATAGACAACTCCCAACAATATTTTATGTCCCCTGGTTCTCTTAACTCCACTCAAACAGTTACAACTTCATGATTTCCTTCCTCACTATTGCATGATTTAAAACTTTTACTAACAATGCTACCCATCCTTCTTTCTCTTTATGTCTGCCCTTCCTAAATATTGAATACTTCTGGATGTTCAGGTCTCATCCTTGGTAATTTGCAGCCGTGTCTCTGTAATCATATTAACTGTTTATATCTATTTGTGCTGCTAATCCATCTACCTTATTGCAAATGCTTCATGCATTAAGACACAAAGCAATAAGACTGGTCTTTTTAACTTTGTTAGTCTTAGCTTGATTTTTTTTGTAAATAATTTATAAGTAAATCCAACAAGTACAAAACAGGTTTGCCAAACTTTGCAGAAAATACAATAGAATTTTGAAGCTCTTTAGTGCTTCAATCCCATTGCAACATAAAAACCACTTTCTGAACATGAAAGGAAACTATTTACATTCCCATTAAGGCCATGAGGGTTTCATGAGATGTATTTATTGGCAGTAAAACCTTAGCTGATGACCTTGGCAGCAGCTCTCCCAACTTCACTGTAATGCTGGCAGTGGGACACTCTTCCCAGATTGTTTCACTGTGATGTTAACTGCAGGACAATCTTTCCACACTTCAGTAAGATCACCTCTTTTTCCGTTAAATGCTAAAGAACACAGGCCCAGTCTCCTCAATCCCTCTTCCACCATTTAAGGAATTAGCCAGTGAACCATTTTTGCACTTTAGGGCAGATTTATCTTTCATTAGGTAATGACGCCAAAACGATACAAAATATTCTGGAAGTGATCTTGTGAAGGCTCTATACAATTGCAGCAAAACTTAATTACTCCTGGGTGAGAGGGAGCAACGTCTTGAGGTGGTGGGTGTGAAGGACAACAAACACAATGACAGTCCTAGGCATTGCTTCCTGATTTTGGGAAGGGCCCATCCCCGGTTGTGTGGTTGGAAAGGGCTGGGTAGTGAGGTGGCAATGGTGAGATGGTTGCGGTGAAGGAGCCGAAACTGCAGAAACTGAGTCCATAGACAGGCACTGCCTTTATTCATTCATGGGCTGAGGGCATCACTGGCTTGGGAGCATTCATTGACCATCCCTAATTCCCCAGAGGGCAGTTTACGAGTCAAACACATTGCTGTGGGTCTGGAATTACACGCAGGCCAGACCAGGTAAGGATGGCAGTTCCCTTCCCTAAAAAAAATTAGTGAACCAGATGGGTTTTTCCCTGACAATCAACAATGGATTCATAAACAATGAACAAAAACAAAGTTGCTGGAAAAGCTCAGCAGGTCTGCCAGCATCTGTGGAGGAGACAACAGAGTTAACGTTTCAGTCTGGTGACCTTTCCTCAGAACTGATGGGTTCATGGTCATCATTGGACTCTTAATTCCAGATATTTATTGAATTCAAATTCCACTATCTGCCATGGCAGGATTCAAACTCCACTATCTGCCATGGCAGGCTCAAACCCAGGTCCCCAGAATGATATCTGGGTCTCTGTTTTAACAGTTCAGCAGTAATGCCACAAGGCCATTGCCTCCCCATCACTGAGAAGGGAAACTCCACCTCTTCAGGTCCAAATCCCAGCCTTCCTAGCCTCCTCACATCCAATCTTGTGACATCCTGGTGATATCAGTGGGCTGTGAGCATGCAGTCATTTCCTGCAACCAGTTCAGCTCACGGACTGCTTCTGCGCATTTGGAGGGACCAATTTTTCTGTTTAGAAAATCTCTTCAAAAAGTTTAGGGGATACACTGAATGCTAGTGTTTAGTTGACAGCACGATATGCACTGGGATAATGGAACACTGATCAAAGGGAGTATTTCCACAGCTTTTAGCGAATGAAAGAAAAGAGTTAGATTAAGAAATAGAACATTAAGAAACTTTAGAAGCAGTGGGGGTTGCAGATAATCGACCAGGATTAGGAAACCTCTTCAATCTGACTTGTATGTTTGATTTTAAGCCATCACTGCACATTTGAATATTGCCTTGTATATAACAAATGGTCCCATTCTGCTTTATCTTGAGATCTTGAGCATCAATGAAGGGGTGCCTATGGGAGACAAGACAACTCTGGCACAACTTTAGTTTACCTCCAGTAGTACTCTGGTTTCTAAGGCAAAGGCCTAGGCTTTCAAATCCCACTGAAAGAACTTAAGGACATAATCTAAGCTGACACATTGAAGTGGCTTCTTCTGAAAGCGGCATAAAACTAAGAACTAACACAGTGTGGAGCTGGAGGAACACAGCAGGCTAGGCAGCATCAGAGCAGCAGGAATGTTGAAGTTTTGGGTCAGGACCCTTCTTCAGAAGTGGGGAGGGGTAAGGGACCTCAGAAATAAATAGACAGAGGAGATGTGGGGCTGGGGAAGGTAGGTGGGATGGTGATAGGTGAATGCAGGGGGGGAGTTGTAGGGATTGGTCAGTGAGGTGGGAGGAGCGGATAGGTGGGAGAGGAGATGAACAGGTTGTGCAGGTCAAGGGCCAGGGGATGAGAGGAGGCTTGGACATGGGATGAGCTAGGTGTGGGAAGATTTTAAAACTGGTGAAATCCATGGGTTGTAGGTTCCCAAGGTGGAATATGAGATGCTGCTCCTTCAGTTTGCGGGTGGTGCCATTGTGACACTGGAGGAAGCTCCATGTTACCCAGGGAGTGGGAGGAGGTGTTAAAATGGTTGGCCACTGGAAGGTGTTGTTGTTTGTTGCGTTCAGACCTCAGATGCTCTTCAAAATGGTCTCTGAGTCTCCACTTGGCCTCATCGATGTAGAGGAGGCCACATCGTCTGATGTCAGGGAGGAAAAGCTTCCCTCTAACTACCTCTGCTTTAAAGAACCCTCTACGTTTCTGGTGAGTCATTGGAAGATAGCTATAGCTGTCTGAAATTTCCAAGTAGTTTCCAGACCCTTTCCAGCTATGTGACTGATATTGTTATTCTTCTTTTGAAGAATTTCTTGCAATGACAAATCAACATCCTGAGTTCTGCTAGTGTTTGTAGGTTGAAAAGTAATTTCTTCTTTAACCCTTGTAACAGAGTAGGAAGAATTTGTTTTTGTTACCCAGTTTCTTCCCTTCTGCTTTTCTGCTGTTTCTTCATTAAAGATGATGTCGCTACACTCTTAAGCGCGATGTAGTTTTCAGGTCACTAAATTAATGATGGCTACTTATATCAAGTCATGTTTCGATACTGGATTTGTTAATAAAATAACTGAGCCACGTAGGCAAATGGTATATATGGAAAGAAAGAGAAAGACTTGCACTGCTTTAGCATCTTTCATAGCCACCGCCTGTTCCAAAGTTCTTTACACCAATGGAGTATGTTTTGAATTGTCAACATGGTTATACCATGGGAATTTTAAAAAAAATATTCATTTTTGGGATGTGGGCATGAGGTTGTTATGGAAGTAATGAGGAATATGACAAGGTAATTGATGCATGTATTGATATTGACTGATTTCTAAATATTGAACAGGACACTGGGAGAATTTCACAGCTCTTCTTTGAATAGCTGAGAAAGTAATCATGCCTAACTAATCATTTTTGAGACAGGATTTAAAAATGAACCGGGTCAGTCTTTCAGGACCAGGAAGTAAAATCTTCTTAAAAGTCATGTTAAAAGCACATCTTCCCATCTTATCAAATGTACCAAATAAGTCAGATATTGCAAAATCTCCTCATGGAAATTTGAGTGGGAACATAGCAACTTTAGCTTGCTGCTGGCTGCAAGAAGCCTCCATGGCTGATCAGCAACAAAAGGCATGACCCAGTGGGCACCAGCTGTCCACACCACTTTTCCACGGACTTTGCCATCTGGCATTTCTCAATCCCCTGCAATCATCAAGGCAACCCTCCGATCCACGTGCAATTCACTTACAAAACACCAACTTGCATTGCAGGGTAGTCTGACTATTAGCATTGAAAAGCTGCCACAGGGGTGCTCGGCATACAGGGACAAGCACCCAGCTTGTAGAATGACAAGGCTGCATCTTGGGCTGCTTGCTTGCTTTCTTATCAATTGCTCACTTAGCGCTTACATGCATACTTGCATTATCTGTGCCTTGCCTTGCCATGTCATGTCTGATAGCATGTTGGTAGATTGACCAGTGCCAAAGGCTATCAGTGCTGGTGCTTTGACGTCTTTATAGTGCAGTCACACATTCAGTATCCTTGATATGACTGTAAGTAGTGATCTGCCCTGGAGATGGGGGCATTTTGCTCTATGGAACCCTGAGACTTCAGTTTAACACCTACTGTCTGAGGCCAATGGCTGTGCATTGAGGGCAATGGTGTCTCTATCCACAAGGAGTTACACACACAGCACACAGCAATGCTGCCTGGCTTTGATAAGAATTTCATATATTTCAATCAGACCCCTCTTGTTCTGAACTGTGATGAAGACAGGCCTAGTTGAACAAGTCTTTCCTCATGCAACAATTCTGCCATTACAGGAATCAGTCCATTGAACCTCTACTGCATTTCCCCATAGCAAATGTATCTTCTTCTATATAGAGAGAGTCCAAAACTGCACACAAGCCCTTGCAGAACCCACTACTATATCCAATACTTTCCTGCATGCTCCCTTGTATTTTGAGATTACCCCTTCATATCCTTGTTCCCAACTTCACAAATGCCTCTGCTTTCCCATTCCAACCCTGACTCTTTTCAAACCTGTTGGGATTTAGCCACTTATTGCGGGTACAGCAACTCACTTGTACCCTTCCACCCCATTAACTGTCAGTACCACTTATGATTTAATAGCAAAACACTTATCAATCACTTATGCCAAGCAGCAGAGATGCAGGGAGGATGTTTCCCCTTAGGAGGGAGTCTAGAACCAGGGGGCACAGTCTCAAAGTGGGATAAGAAAACATTTCCTTACTCAAAGGGTGGTCAACCTGCGGTATTTGCTGCCACAGAATACTGTGAAGGCTGGGTCCCTGAATATAATTCAATAAAGAGATTGATAAGTGTTTAGATATTAAGCCATCAAGTGGTTCGGAGAGAAAGTAGCAATATGGTGATGTGATAGAGGGTCAGCCGTGATGATATTGAATGGCAGAGCAGATTCGAAGGGCAGAATGGCTTCCTCCAGCTCCTGATGTCTATGTTTTCATCCTGGAGTGTTGTGCACTTTGTAATTGGAGCAGGCAATGAGGTGCTACAATAGATGCTGAGGAACAGGAGCAGTCTTCTTACGAGGCGGACAAGGACATTGAGCTGGACGGAGTGGCTCCTGGTAGTTGGCAGAACTCAGCTGCAATGGGCACCACAAGGCAGACTGGTTAACATTTACTTCCAGTATATACAAGCTGCGTGCAGAAGACCATCATGGTCAACATATGATTTACTTTATGGGGGCAATATGCAACGTATTAATTCATTAATTTTCTTTGTGCTCCCCTTTGTTGGCTATTAATAAAAGCGCCTGTTTGGACTTGTCTAAATCCTTGCCTGTATGTCATGTTCCCTTATTGCATAATGACATGTTACAAAAGACCACGAGATATTAGCGATAGAGTAGTGGGGACTCAGAGAGGATCTTCGGACGGGGTGTATTCATGGACAAATAAAGTGTGTGGCATGGTGTTTGAATGGTGACGAGGACAAGAGAATGGGGTTGTATGTGTAAGGGAGTGTCAGCCATGCCAGCTATGTACTGTGGGCAGCTTGGCTTTATGGCCCACAGTCCCCTTTATCAATCAAGTCATCCAAAGTTTGTTGCAAGGCAGATTTTGAACAGGCCACATGTTCATTCCCCCATTTTATCCTAAATTTGGGAGGTAGTCTTTAGAAACTTTGTATTGGTAATGCATGCAGAACTCAATCTGTGATTCCATCACGTTTCCCAATGTTTGACAGAAAGTTCAATTTTGCTCATTTGAAGATGCGCCTCCTTGTCTTGACGACATGGTTTCCTGAAGTAATATCCAAATTGCATCACCCTGCTAGGTGGTTTAATCTTTTATGAACCTCAAAGAAAATTTCCTCAGCCATCTCATTTGAAAGTATGGATTTCTTCAGTCTTTTCTCAAACACTTGGCTTCGAAGCATTAATTTCATGGGGCTGAACTTGCCTGGTCCCTGAGCAAAGTGGAGCAAAGGTAAGTTGTTTGAGAAAGTATACAAGATTGGAAATTAGATTGTGACACTGAGAGATAAAAGGGTCTGATTCTGCAATCAGGTTTGGAATGACAAAACAAGGATTCCACTAGTGAATGATGAGAGACCTATTTGCCTATATTGTGTAATCAAGTTCATTGGGGCCTGAAATTCAAAATCTTTCTGAAGATGAAAATGTTATTACTATACCAAGGATAAACGAGGCACTCTTTTCCTCCCAGCACTGAACCACATTCAAAGCGAATGTCAGTTGAATAATCTCTGACCCATACTCTCCTCAAGCATGGCTCAACACTAGGAGCATTGAATTTACCTGACAGTCATTGTCCAAGTTTCCTTCTATCTTCTCCTAGTCTGTATGGCTTGGTTCTGTTAGGAATGTAAATTTTGTAATTCTATATACTATATGTTGCCTATTTGCCAAGGATGAATTCTTGGACACAGAGTTAAACACTTGCCATTTATTGAAAGTTAAATATTGCACACTCTCAGCCAGTACAGAGACTACAAAGAATGCTTTATTGAAAGAGATACTTACATTGCAGTGGGTTGAGCTCAACCTTCCAGATGTCTCCCCTTTTCATTTCCAAACCTCTTGTTACAATGGCCTTGCTTTTAAGCTCAGCTCAAAAGCCATTACATCACCCCCTCTGCCATCTACACCCTTAGTCTTACATTAAGTATTATTAGCTCAACATAGCAAGAACTCAAAAAAGACTCCACACCATGATCTTATGGCATAAGATGAATGGCCATTTCTATTTACTTGTGCAGGAAAGAATAAACATTTCAATGTAGCCAAACGAGGATCTGAACTGTCCAAAGCTATTAGACATGATAGCAGTTTTAACTTTAAAGATTTGTTGATATTCTACAAATATTGTCTATCAACCTGCATATTCTTTAAATTCTAAGGTTTTAACTATCAAAATAGAATTAAAGAAATATATGATATCTTTGCATAATAGGGTCACATCACCAATCCTCTGCTTTGATCCCAGCAAGACTGTTTACCTGGAACGCTGGGAATAGAGTGATAAGACACAAAGGTTGAAAAGGAAACTTCAGCAACACTTATTTTTATTTGCTTCTACTTATTATGTCTGTTACATCTATCGATCTCAAGAGACAACGGACTGTACCTGGGGTGTACAATCAAAAATCTTCTGTTGTGCTGTAGAGGTCAAATAATGAGTGGCAATCCTTTCCACAGTTGGTATGCTGAATAGTATTGCTCTCAGACTGAGTATGGTTTTCCTTTCTTCTGCCAGGGTCTCTTTTCCACCATTTTGTTGATTCTTTTCCTCTCTGCTCTCTCCAGGCCCTTCCTGGCTGCTTTTGTCCAGAGCCTGTAGTCAGTTGCAAGGATACCCCATGCATTGATTCTGATGCAGATCCTCATAAACTTGCTTGCAGACATCCTTGTGGTGTATGTGGCAAACCTACTGATCCCATGCCAATGGCACAATCAGGATAGAACATTTCTTTGGAATTGCGACCACTGTCTGTTTGATCCACATGACCCAGCCGATGGAGTTACTGTTGACTTAAGAGGACGAACACACTGGGAATATCTGCATGCTAATTTACTTCAGTACTCAATACCATCTCCGGCTGGGAGATCTCCAATATTTGTTGCAGGAAGTGGAAGCTGTGCAGCCACTTGCATTTATAGAGTGATTTGATGTAAAAAAATGTCCCAGGGCTTTTCATAGGGACTTAATAAAATAAAGTTTGCACTGGACTACATAAGGGGGCATCGAGGAAGATAGCTAACAGCTTGGTCATAGAAGTAGGATTTAAAGAGTGACTAAAAGATGGAAAGCAAGGTGGAGAGGTTCAGAGGTTTAGGGCTGCAATTCCAGAGTTTAAGGCCCAACAGAGGAACTATTAAACTTGGGTTACTCAAAAGGTCAAAATTAGGAATGTGAGAAAATCTCATACAGTTGGGGATTACTGAGTTAAGGATGAGCAAAGCCATGGGAAGGGTTTTCAAACCAAAAAATGAGAAGTTTAAAATCAAGGCATCTCTTAACTAAGGAACCAGTGTGGGCCAACATACACAGGGGATGATGGGTGAATGGGGTTTGGGGTGAGGTAAGACATGTGCAACAGAATTTGGATGACTTCAAGCTTAGGAGATAGAAGTTAAAAGATCAGCCTGGAATACACTGCAATGTTTTCATTCCTGTTTCTAACGTGTTTCCAGTTTATTGTCCAACAGTGATTCAGGTTGAGTCCATATATTCCATCTTTATGATTGTTTTTTGAAGTTTTATTTGGTATTTTGTTCACCCATGTGCTCATTGACTTACTTGGATTTCCAGTTCACAAACACCATGCTTTGAAATTGTCATCCTTGTGTCGAATTCAAATCCTTAAATGCCTGCTCCTGTCTCTATTTTTCTAAATTCCAGAGATCTCTTTGTTCTCCCAAATCTATTCTTTTATGCATCCCCTACGTCCTTTACCCGTCATTGGCAACAGAGTTCTTGAGCCATCTAGGACCATGAATTCTGGAATTTCACCTCCTGGAACTTCTTTAAATGCTTAAGGGCTCAACACCCTCAAACTGGCCTGCAGATAGGAAACAAATGCCATCCAGCTGAACACGACCTGCGAACAACTATACTTCCTGCACAAGTGTTTCAGAAAACAGGCACTACCACAAAGCTTAAAGTATAAACCACCACAGGCACGGAGGACAGCTGAACAGAACGGCCATAAAATGATAAGGTTTATGATCAGCAATGTCCATAACTGCCCCCATATAAACAAGTGGCAAACTGTGCACTAAAAAACTCCAACACAACCAACCAGGAATGGACATCCACGCTGGAACAAGCCATCAAAATATAATAACAAAAGACCAGATTAAAGAAAGGAATAGCAAGAAAATCTGTCTAAAACCACCCTTGTCAATGACATCGACAATACGCATTAATGGATTAAAAACATCTTGGACTGACCACTTACAGACACTGAGAAGACTGCCCTAGGACACGGACTGAATTATAACTACAGAGGCACCAAAAAGACTGACTTCTAGGCTGCTCTGGAATGAACACTACAGAGCAATGGACTGATAGAAGAAGTACAACAGAACATTAGGCAGACGATAGTCCCAAGGCATGAGCAACAGAAGGTAAGTGGAACACATTCAACACAGAAGAGAGGAAAGCCCTGGAAAGACTCAAGAACATTGTAACCTTACCTGACAAAGGACGCATGACAGTAATCCTCAATAGAGCCCAAGGCACCGAGAAAGCTAATGCACTACTAGCAGATATCGACACCTAACAATAGATGGCAATAGATCCGACACCACAGTTAAGGAACCAGATTACAACGACTCTGAAGTAATTACTCGACAGAAGAGACATTAGCAAGGCAGACTACCAAAAAATGAAGTCAGAGGGATCAAACGCACCCTACTTCTACAGGCTCCCCAGGGTTCACAAACTGGGGGACCCCTCAGACCTATTGTCTCACTACCAGGCACGCCAACATATAGACTTTCTAGAGAACTACACAGAAATTAAAACAGAAACAACGTTGCTGGAAAAGCTCAGTAGGTCTGGCAGCATCTGCGGAGGAGAAAATAAAGTTAACCTTTCGGGTCCCGTGACCCTTCCTCAGAAATTGAAATACTTGATTGACAACACTACCCATTCCATCCACTCATCCCAAGCATTCCTCAACACCATCAAGGACAACAGAATAGAAGAGGACAAGATGGTGATATCTTTCGATGTAACAGTGCTATTTACATCCATAAACAGCGACCCAGCCAAAGACACAATTGCCACACCCTGGATGAATCAAGTAGGCAGGTACCCCAGGACACCAACAACATCAATAAGGACACCACCATGAAACTACTCGATCTGTGCTTCACAGCCCACTTCACCTTCAACGACAGTGTATACAAACAAGCCAATGGAACACCAATGGGATCCCCAATATCAGGACTGACTGCAGAAGCAGTAATGCAAAAGTTAGAACAGACAGCGCTTCCCACTATACAACCCAAACTTTGGTCCGATATGTTGATGACACCTTTGTGATTAGCAAATGCACAAAACTAGAAGAAACCCACTGACACATAAAAAACATCCGCACTGGGATAAAATTAAAAAAGAAGAAGAGAACAGCAACAACTGACTGACCTTCCTGGATATAATGATAGAACACAAAAATAACAGGGAACACCAAACTGGCATAAATAGAAAGATCACACATATGGACCAGATATTCAATTACACTAGCAACCACCCAACGTACACAAACAGAACTGCATCAGGACTCTACTTAAATGAGCCACAATAGATAGTAGCAAACCAGAACTACACAAAGCAGAACAGGAGCACCTATATGGAGTCTTCCAAAGGAACAGATGCCTGAAAAGCACAATCTGCCACTACCTCTGAGACAGACCACAACAGGAAGACACAACACAACTAGACTCACTAATCACCCTGCCATACATCAAGGGCATTTCAAAGATGATCACAAGACTACACAGATCCTTAGGTATCAGAATAACCCACAAACCAACAACCACCCTACGACAGCTACTGATGAATGTAAAGGATCCCATATCCAAAACCAGCAAAACTGGTGTAATATACAAAATACCATGCAAGTTCAGTGAGAAACACTACATAGGCCAAACCAGAAGGAAATTGACAATACTGATACACCATCACCAGCTAGGCACCAAGAGACACGACCAATTCTCATTGGTCTCACTACACACCGAAAACGAGGGACATAAATTCACTTGGGACAACACATCCATAACTGCACGAGCCAAACAGAGACATGCCGGGGAATTCCTGGAGGCCTGGTATTCCAACTGGAACTCCATCAACAAACACCAACACTTCACTGGAGATGCTCTGGTGATGTTATCTAGCAGGGTGATGAAATGCTTGCAACTAAACCCATCGGCTCAGCGAGCATTTATACAACCTCATCCACAACCAGAGCTACAAATCTTCTCGAAAACTCCTTAACTTTGCAGCTCTCTCTGCTCCTTTAAGACTCAATTTAAAACCTGCATCTCTGACCCAGCATTCATTCCTAATAACTCCCTTTCTGGCATCACGTTGATTTATGTCTCATTAACACTTCAGTGAAGGATCTTGGAGTGTTTTTCTCTTTTAAATTTACTACTTAAATGCAATTTATTGCCTTCTACTCCGACTTTTGATTTTTTCAATCCTACATACAGTGTTATCTGTAATTCTGACCAAAACGTTCTGCCTACATACAAAATACTAACTTATCTTCCCCTGCACAGATGTTCACGGTGTTCACTGTTTATTTCCATCACTTGCAGTTTTAATTTTGCTGCTACTGTTAGGAGTCCCAAGCCAGCTAACATGATCGCCTCCTCCTCTCCAATTCAAGCATCCTCTTCCTTTTGTTTCCTATTGTAAGGTAGGCAGCTGTTTCAATAGGATGCCTGTAGGAATTGGCAGGAAAGAATGGCGAGTATGTTTATCGTCAATGTGATCAAAGAATTGTCCTCTTCCTTCCCGCCCAGCTGTTATCGTTGAACAAGGACTGAGAGTTCTTTTGTCCAGAGAGATTATGATTGACATCCTGGATACTTAATCTCGCGTTTCTCTAGGGGGGAATAATGTCCATTAAATAATTTTAGCTTTTTAAAAAGAGAAAACTAAATTGTTCCCACATATTTTTGGATTAGTAATTGCTGACATTGCCCATCACATTGCTAATTTGAGCACAACATGCAGGCCAGTCAGGGTTGCAAGTGTCTTAATGATTTAAATGAACGGCACACCAGATATTTATGAGCAGGGCTTTCTAAAAATTCATTTGTGGGATGGGGGTGTCACTAGCTGGCCAGTATTTATTGCCTGTCCCTAGTTGCGCTTGAGCAGGTGGTGGTGAGCTGCCTTCTTGAACTGCTGCAGTCCTCCTGCTGTGGGTTGACCCACAATGCCATTAGGGAGGGAATTCCAGGATTTTGACCCAGTGACAATAAAGGAACAGCAATATATTTCCAAGGCAGGATGCTGAGCGGCTTGGAAGGGAACTTGAAGGTGGTGGCGTTCCCATATGTCTGCTTTCCTTGCCCTTTCAGATGGAAGTGGTCATGGGTTTGGAAGGTGCTGTCTGAGGATCTTTGTGGTATTTCTGCAGAGCATCTTGTAGATAGCACACACTGCTGCTGAGTGTCAGTGGTGGAGGGAGTGAATACTTCTGGATGCAGTGCTAATCAAACCGGGGAGTCAAAGTTGACCCCCCAGGATCCCCTTCTATTAACAAAATAGAAGAGAATCTGAAAAAGAATATTGGATAAGGAATTCTATTCCCCCATGAGATGGAATCAGAACTTACGGTAGAATCTAGATCTAATCAGCATTCTTTGGCATTTAGCATTCTGCTACCCACTTCTCAAACCTCAGCAGCATTTCGGTGTCACACCTGATGTAACCCTGTGTGATATGTTAGACACTCGTGTAGAAGTACTTATACTTGCAGAGACTGCATGAAGGTGTTGTTCAGAGTTCAATGTGGACAAATGCTAATCGATCAGAAAAAGATTGTTGGATGCTAGATTGTAGGCCTGTGAACATGGCAAACATCAAAGGAATATTATTATCTCCAAATAGCCTATAGCTCCCTCACTTGGAGAGACAGGATATTTTTAATCAATCTGCCCTATTGGGATTGAATCATGAGGTCGGGGAGAAGTGATGGTGTGAGGCAGACAATACAGTGATGTAGTGATTGTAATGAGGTCAGCCAGGTGGACCTTCTAAAATGTGAGTTCCCTAACTGAAGCAGTTAATCTAGTCCAGTTGAAGAGGCCTGATGAAATAGGAGTATCAGAGGTTTTGTTCACTCTCAGACCTGGCTCTGAGGAAGCTGAATGAGTGTCAAGGACTCTCCACGTGTAGTTAAAGGGTGACTTGGTGATGGGATAATGGTCTCTGTGGAGTTATTTCAGTGGCAAAGACAGAAAAAGCACTCTGCTGAAGAAATTTGCTCATACCAATCGTCCTTGTGGTAGGGTATGCATTTCTGGCATCATACCATTATTTGGGAAACTTGACTTGTTCAATCCTGCTGTCAAAGACTGGGCTTAGTATGTGGAAAGAATGCACTATTATTTCCAGGCAAATGAGATTGGGCAGATGAAAAGCAATGAGTAATTCTTCTGGCAGCATGTGGACCCGTAGCTTTATCGGTTATTAGGAGTATAACTTTCCCTGAGGCACCTTTCAAGAGTTGACGGATTTAGTTAAAAAATATTTTGACTCATGTTCCCTCTTATTCTGAGACACTATCAGTTCCACTCGGCAATTCAAGAACCAGGGGAATCCGTATCAGGTTTTTTGATGAGG
The DNA here is from genome assembly GCF_030684315.1 of Stegostoma tigrinum. Classification (NCBI taxonomy): domain Eukaryota; kingdom Metazoa; phylum Chordata; class Chondrichthyes; order Orectolobiformes; family Stegostomatidae; genus Stegostoma; species Stegostoma tigrinum. Next base: position 97,917,702 of record NC_081358.1, on the reverse strand, counting down.
TTGGGACAACTGGCAGGCACATGTGACCTTGCTTTAGCTCTTAATGATGTGCTTAGAGACCGTTTGGTGTGTGGGTTTAATGAAGTAACTGGGCAAAAGTGCCTGAGATAACAATGTGTAGAGCTGGATGAACACAGCAGGCCAAGCAGCATCAGAGGAGCAGGAAAGATGATGTTTCGAGCCTAGACCCGAAGCCCAACTGGTCTTCAAACAGGCACTACAACTGGCTTTATCATTGGAAAATGTAGCAAGTGGAGCATATCAGTTGCAGGGTGTTCTGATGAGAGTGGACATCCTTGCCAGTCCAACTGAGCTTGCATTATGTGACTCGAGTAAAGGCAATTGCATAGCCCTCACTCAGGGCATATCCTGAACAGAGAGACTCTAGGTCAGCTCACGGCAAAAGCCTAAAACAAAGCCATGCCTCGGCTGAATGGTTAAAATTTTCTTCAGGATCCAGGCTGGCAAGGCATTGCAGTTGAAGTTGGTGTGCAGACTTGAGACAGTAAAAGAGTCCCATGCGACATAATTTGAGTAAGACAAATCATTGGCTGATTTCCAGGAGAATGCACACCCTAGAAAGCCTGCCTACACCTATGCTGGAACAGTTAAATTGCAACATCCAAATCAGAGCCAGTCAAAATAAATGCCTGGTCACCCAGTTCTCCTGGAGATCGATACTGGCACAGTTGTTTTATGGATCGCAGAACCAGCCTTTAACAAAATTTGCTCTGGAGTTCAACCCATACGTTTGTGCAAGACCTCAGCTAGACTGAGAACCTACACCAGGGAACCGTTACAGATTAAGGGCACAGCTTTGGTTCTGGTGTCTTATGAGAAGCAGCTTGTTCAGTTGCCACTGACTGTAGTAAAAGGCTCAGGCCCAAGTTAGATGGGGCAATTTGGTTAGAATGATTCACCTTGATTGGCTCAATATTTTCTGATTAGAACATGGCTGTCTGAGTGAAGTCCTATTTCAGGAAGGTCTAGGGACTGTCAGAAGAGCCAAAGTCACCTTGCATGTTGACCAGGAAGCAATTTGCCTACGAGCGAAAGTGGAGGCTGAAATCAGAAGGTCGGAGAATGCAGGAATCATCAGCCAGCACAGTTTTCAGAATGGGCATCACCGGTCATACTGATTGTGAAAGTCGATGGGTCAGTTCGTGTTTGTGGAGATTGAAAACAAAGAGTAAACTGCTTTTTACAGCTGAATAAATCCATCGCATAGAAGATTTATGCACAAAGCTGGCAAGGGGGCGCTGTCCTTCAGCCAGCTGGACATGAACCATGTGTACTTGCAATTACAGTTAGATGGGGATTCCCAGAGTATCTACAATTAATAACTATGAGGGTTTGTACCACAAGACTGCCATTTGGGGTATTATCAGCCTGTGCCATTTTCCAGCGGATGATGGAGAACATTTCACAACACCTGCTCCAGGACGCCATTTATCTAGATGCCACTCCAATAATAGGTAAGACAATAAAGATTACCTAGAGAACACACATGTAGCCCTTAGATGTTTCTCCCAGATGGGCATGCACCTTATGAGGGAAAAATGTGTTGCAGACACTCCAAGTGATCTATTTGGGCTACAGAGTTGACAAGGTCAGGTTACACTCGTTGGCAGACAAATGTGAGGGCGATTATAAGTGCCCTGGCTCCCATGTCTGGACTGGAGCTTAGATCTTTCCGTGGGCTAGTGAACTATTACGGAAAATTATTGCATAACCTGGCCTCCATCCCGGCACCTTTGCATCAACTCTTAAAACAAGTTTCAGCTTTGGAAATGGTCACGTAGCCAAGCCAAGGCCTTTGGGGAAGTGAAGAAACAGCTGTCATCCTCTCAGATGTTGGCACACTATGATCCCAAGTGATATCTGGTATTGGAATGTGATGCATTCCTGTATGGGGTAATACTAGTAATACTCCATGTAAATTTGTAATAATAATGGACCACAAACTCCTGCTGGGTCTACTTAAAGAGGAAAAACAAGTGCTGCCTACAGCTTCAGGCCGAATTCAGCGGTGGGCTCTAATACCAAGTGCATGTAATTACACATTGGAACACAGTCCAGGAGGCCAAGTAACAACTGCAGATGCATTGAGCCGCCTCCCTGCTAGCAGATAAACCACCGGTGGTACCACCACTGGAAGAATTGGTATGGTTTCAAACTTTCTGGACACATTTGTTGTCACACACCGCCGACAAAATCAAACTTTGGATGCAGAAAGATGTGGTCCTAGTAAAGTTGAAACAATTAGTAATGATGGGAGAATCGAAGGGCCATCACAACCAGCATTGAAACCTATTTTTGGACCAGGAGAGGCTGGATCACAACTGAGGATGGCATATTATTACGGAGAACAAGAGTGATTGTCCCAAGCAAAGATTGCCACCAGATACTGGCTGAACTCCAACAGGCTCATCCAGGGGTTTCCAAAATTGCGACATTGGTGAGAAATCATATCTGGTGGCCAGGACTGGATGCAGACATTGGTGGGACAGTGCCCAGAATGCCAACAAGGACACAAACTATTGCCAGCAGCTCCCCACACACACATGTCATTGGCCGGGTAAACACTAGACTCGGTTACACATTAATTATGGAGGTCCTTTTGTGGGGTCTATGTTCTTAGTCATTGTGGATGTGCATAGTGTTAATTTGTCAAATACAGGGATGACCAGAGAAAGTCTGTCTGTGTCCTTTGCAACACATAGAATCAGGAATGCAAATGTTGGACACAAAACTCTGCGATGCGACAGAGACAGTTTACTTCAGGGATGAAGTTTAATGTAGGAACCACAGGAATGGCCCTGCATAGGTAAGAGGCGTGGATGATATGGTCCATGTGCGACAGCCCTGAACAAGCTGAGGAGAGACACATGACAGATGAGGTTAGGGATAGATGCTTGATTATTCTAGGTCAAGTCAGCATAAAGAGGGCAGAAGCGTTGGGTATTCTAAAAGGCATTAGAGTGGACAAATCCCCAGGTCCAGATGTTATCTATCTCGGGTTTGGGAGGGAAGCAAGAGATGAAATAGCTGGGGCCTTAACAAATATCTTTGCAGCATCTTTGAGCACAGGTGAGGTCCCAGAGGACTGGAGAATTGCTAATGTTGTCCGCTTGTTTAAGAAGAGTAGCAAGGCTAATCCAGGAAATTATAGACCGGTGAGCCTGATGTCAGTGGTGGGGAAGCTGCTGGAGAAGTTACTGAGGGATAGGATCTATTTACATTTTGATGAAAATGGGATTATTAGTGACAGGCAGCATGGTTTTGTGCAGGGAAGGTCATGTCTTACCAACTTGATAGAATTCTTTGAGGAAGTGACAAAGTTGATAGATGAGGGAAGGACTGTAGATGTCATATACATGGACTTCAGTAATGTATTTTATAAGGTTCCCCATGGTAGGCTGTTGGAGAAAGTGAAGTCGCATGGGGCCCAGGGTGTACTAGCTAGATAGATAGAGAACTGGCTGGGCAACAGAAGACAGAGAGTACAGTGGAAGGAAGTTTCTCAAAATGAGAACTGTGACCAGTGGTGTTCCACAGGCATCTGTGTTGGGACCACTGTTGTTTGTGATATACATAAATGATCTGGAGGAAGGTATAGATGGTCTGATCAGCAAGTTTGCAGATGACACTAAGATTGGTGGAGTAGCAGATAGTGAAAAGGACTGTCGAAGAATGCAGCAGAAGAGAGAAAGAAAGGAGTGTTGGGTGGAGAAATGGCAGATGGAGTTCAATTCAGGCGAATATGAGGTGATGCATTTTGGAAGATCCAATTCAAGAGCGTACTAAATGATAAATGTAAAGCCCTGGGGAAAATTGATGCATAGAGTGATCTGGGTGCTCAGGCCTATTGTACCCTTAAGGTGGCAATGTAGGTCAATAGAGTGGTCAAGAAGGCATACGGCATGCTTTTGTTCATCAGACATGGCATTGAGTTACAACAGTTGGCAGGTCACGTTACAGTTGTTTAGGACGTTGGTTAGACCACATTTGGAATACTGCGTTCAGTTCTGGTCGCCACATTACCAAAAGGATGTGGATGCTTTGCAGAGGGTGCAGAGGAGGCTCACCAGAATGTTGCCTGATATGGAGGGAGCTAGCTATGAAGAAAGGTTGAGTAGATTAGGATTATTTTCATTAGAAAGATGGAGGTTGACAGGGTCCTGATTGAGGTCTACAAAATCATGAGGGGTATAGACAGATGGATAGCAAGAATCTTTTTCTCACAGTAGGGGACTCAGTTACTAGGGGTCATGATTTCAAGGTGAGAGGGGAAAGGTTTAAGGGTGATACACGTGGAAAGTTCTTTACAGAGAGGGTGGTGGGTGCCTAGAACGTGTTGCCAGTGGAGGTGGTGGAGGTGGGCCTGATAGTGTCATTTAAGATGTGTCTAGACAGATATATGAATGGGCAGGGAGTAGAGGAATATAGTTCCTTGGCAAATAGGTGACAGATTTAGATAGTGGATCTAGATCGGCGCAGGCTTGGAGGGCTGAAGGGCGTGTTCCTGTGCTATAATTTTCTTTGTTTTTTGTTCTTTGTTCTTAAATAGAATAGGCTATATGAATGCTGCAAACTCACAAACAGTGCGCAAGCAAAACGTGCCTGGTTCCTCAACTGTTCTGGAACCAGTAGGTTCTCCCTCTCCCTCAGGCTTTGAAAATATCTCGGAATCTGGGATGGACGTGGCGTATGACACTGGTTCAAAGCCTTTGCTGCCTGAAGAGGAGACTAAATTTCTTCTGAGATGCTTCGGATGAAAGAGGCAAGCTACTGTGCATTACATGCTGGTGGGGGAATGTAATGATTATAACGAGGTCAGCCAGGTGAACCTTTGAGAATATGAATTCCCTGATCAGGGCTGTCAACCTGGTCCAATCAGGGAGCCCTGGCTGACAGAATGTCAGCGATTCCGCTCACTCTGAGAGCTGGCTCCGAGCGAGCAGAATCAATATCAAGGATTCTGCATATGTAAATAAAGGGTGGCTTGGTGAGAGGATACTGGCCTCTCTGTTGTTATTTCAGGTGTCTTCAGGCTCATACATTTACAGCATATCTTGTCATTTTGTCTGCAAATGTCTCTGACCATCTCACATATGATGAATTCCTGATAGAAGTTTATAAGATTGTGAATGGCATGGATAGAGTGGAAAGTATAAGGCTTTTTCCCAGGGTGCAGGGGTCCATTACTAGGGGACACGGGTTCAAGGTGTGAGGAGGATGTTTGAAAGAGATGTGCAAGGCGAGTTTTTCCACACAAAGGGTGGTGAGTGCCTGGAATGTGCTGCCAGAGGAAGCAGACAATAGCAGCTTTCAAGAAGCACCTGGAGAAATACATGAGTAGGAAGGGGGTCGAGGGAAATGGATCCTGCAAATGAAGACAGTTTTAGCATGGAAGGGCAACATGTGTTGGCATAGACTTGGAGGGCCAAAGGGCCTGTTCCTGTACTGTATTGTTCTTTGCTCTTTAAATCGCTTCGAAATAAACAGTTATTCATATGAGTGCTGATGTGGGTTTTTGCCTCCAACAGGGGATATTACTTGATGTGGCAATGTTAGGTTATCCCTCTTAACATAAAAATACCAGACATGGACGATGTGAAATTAAAGCTCACTGTTGTCTACAAACATTCTATTCATAGACAAATCAATGTCTGTACTCACTTAGACCTATTCAGTAATAAATAGCAACATGCTTCCATTAGCATGCCATGCTTAAAGTGATCTTAGTTGAGATGGATTCTGAGACCTTTCTACTCTTAGGTCACATGCAGTGATGATACCATGAATGTGTTCTTTAAAGGTACCTAACATGGTGCATCTCTTAAAGGTATACTGACATACTGATTGTGAAGCAGAACACAACATTGCCAACCAGCCATAGGGAAAGTAATAAAAATAATGATCCTTTAGTCTCTTTATGATGATGATGTTTGAGAGTGTTGTTGGACAGACTGAGACATTAGAAGAACATCCTGTTTTTCTTGAGTGATGCTGTGAGATCTTTACTGTTCAGCCAAAGTACTAGACCAATCCAATGAAGTGGATGATCAACTTTATTTGTTCTGCTTTTGAGACTCAGTATTGATTATGTGCCTTGACTGATTGGCTGAGAGGCACATGTGCTACCAGCTGGATTTTGATTTATTTCCCTCTTAAAATATATTTGCTTTACCATTACATTTGCTTTATATTGTAATTATAAAATATAAAGTTTTCCTGGTTGGTACAAGAGATCACACCTGTTCGATTTTGGACTCCCTACTGGAAATGAGAAAAATGTACACAGCTTTATAAAATGGATGAATGCACACAAGGAGTCGCGTGCATCCTAGAGAAACACACAAAGCTAAGTGATGCACGTGAGACTATGTTACTCCATGGAGACAAATTGCCACAACTGGTACTCTTTTTTTAAAACAGAAAGAACTGTGGATGCTGTAAATCAGGAACAAAAACAAAGTGGCTGGAAAAGCTCAGCAGGTCTGATAGCATCTGTGAAGGAGAAAACAGAGTTAACGTTTCGGGTCCAGTTCTGAGGAAGGGTCACTGGATCCGAAATGTTAACTATGTTTTTTTCTTTCACAGATGCTGTAAGACCTGCTGAGATTTTCCAGCAATTTTGTTTTTGGTGCACTTTTTAATGGGTTACACAAGAAGAACTAGAAGCAGAAATGGTCAATTCAGTTCCTCGCACCTTCTCTGCCATTAATTCTGATCATAGCTGATTTCAGGCCTTAATTCCACTATACTGCCCACTTCCAATATTCCTTTAACCCATTACTAAGTAGTCTGTCTGTTTTCTCCTCAAATTTATTCAGTGTCCTGATGTCCACTGCGGCAATGTGTGAATAGTGAATTCCAATGACTCACAACTGTTTGATAGAAATTATTCAGCACCAAAATTCCATTTGCTCTCTATATTACCT